>NC_143074.1:2577500-12577500 GCF_052426305.1 Pelodiscus sinensis | reverse complement strand
CGGAGAAGACATATAAATAGCGGGGGCTGGGCAGAAAAGCGCTCATTGCTTTGCGCTCAAGGTGCGGGCGGGTGGCGAGGGGGTGGTGGCTGCACGGGGCGCAGCGGCGCTGGGCGCACGGGTGATGGTGATTCCCCTCGGAGCGCTGGCCGCCCCTTGAAATAAAGAAAGAAAGAGAGAAACAGCCCCCACCCGCCAGCAGCCTTGCTGTGCCCCAGCCCCTTCCCGGCCCGGGTGGATGCGGCCGGGGGCGTCTGGTTGCCAGCGCGGAGCGAGCAGATGCTGGGGAGCCGGAGGAGGATGGAGTGCGCCCTGGACGCCCAGAGCCTCATCAGCCTTTCCCTGCGCAAGATCCACAGCTCGCGCACCCAGCGCGGGGGTATCAAGCTGCACAAGAACCTGCTGGTCTCCTACGTGCTCCGCAACGCCCGGCAGCTCTACCTGAGCGAGCGCTACGCCGAGCTCTACCGCCGCCAGCAGCACTATCAGGAGCTCGGCGTGCCCCCGGGCTGCGCGCCCGCAGCCGGAGAGGTGCCCCCGGCGTTCAGCCCGCTCCAGTTGCCGGTCGAGCCGGAGGAGCGAGAGGCGAGCGCGCAGCAGCCGCGGGGCTGCGGGCTGGGCGGCGTGGCTGGGGCGGCCCTGGCGAGAGGCGGCGGCGGCGAGCTGCTGGAGGTGCCCGTGTGCGCTGCGCTCTTGCCCGCTGCGCCCCAGGAGGACGAGCCGCTGGAGCTGCAGCCCGGCCCGCCTCAGACGCCGCAGCCGGCGGTCCCTTCGGCGCTTTGCAGAGACTCTTCCCCCAGCTTCTACCGGGGCGGCGGCTGCGCCTCTCCGGGGCTGCTCTACCCGGTGCCGGCCAGCTGTGACTTCGGCAGCCCGGCGCCTCCGAGCGCCGCCAGCGCCCCGGCGCACTGTAGCAGCCGCACCACGGTGCTGGACCTGGACACGCATGTGGTGACCACGGTGGAGAACGGCTACTTGCACCAGGACTGCTGCTCTCAGTGCCCCTGCTGCTGCCAGGGCGCCGCGGGTCCCGGCGCCCCGCCGCCCAGCCCGGGCACCAAGCGCAAGTACTACCCGGGGCAGGAGGACGAGGAGGACGGGGACCCGGGCGGGGCGATAGTGGGGGGCGGCTCCCCCTTCGCCCCCTGCAGCAAGCGAGCCCGCTTCGAGGACTTCAGCCCCGAGCCGCCCCCGGACTCTTCCAACATCTCCAACTTGATCACCATCTTCGGCTCCGGCTTCACGGGGCTGGTGAGCCGGCAGCAGGCGGACTGTGAGCAGCCCCTCAACGGGCAGCTGTGCGGCAAGCAGGCGTTGGCCAGCCTGGGAGCCTGGACTCGAGCCATCGTAGCGTTCTAGGGGAGGGAAGGGGGAGCGAGCCGCGGGGCCCCTGAAACAAAGAGGGGCGGGCAGGCGGGCGGCTGAGGGGGAGGGGGGCCGCCGAGCTGATGTTTTATAAACTGTACAATAAAAAACCGCAGATCTCGGGACTTTATTTTTGCAGAGATGAGAAGCACCTATTTCCCTAGCGCGCGTGTCCGCTCGGGCTTTAGTTTGTCTTGAGTTCGGGGGCGAGTCCGGCCCGGGAGCCTGCCACGTGAGGCACGGGGCTGCTCCCCGCAGGAAGCCGTGTGTGCCGGGGAAGAGTTTGGAGAGCGGCACTTCTCTGCCCCTGGAGGAGCTGCGTTTGCTGGAGGGGGTGGGACTGGGCAGGGACGCTGCAGGGGCCGTTGGACTAAGGGGGCCGGGGTGGGGAGGGGGGGGCTGCCGCTTTGGGCCCTAAAGAAAAAGGGGGAGTAAAGTGTGACCGGTTTTTTTGTTTTGGGTTTTGTTTTGTTTTTTGCATCGGCACCTTCAGGTCTGTGGAACTGACGCTCCTTGGATCCCGCGGGGCAGATCAGCGTTTGCACGGTTCGTGGCTCGCGGGGTGGGTTAAATCCTTCCGTCTCGCCCGTTCAAACTACTTAATTTAGTTCCATTTTTCTTCTCCCCTCCCCCGCCTTCGAAAGCCACCGCGGGTCAGCGCCACCCTCCAGCCGCGCGCTTCCTTGGGGAGCAGCCTTCCCCTTGCTTGGTGGTCTGCTTTCCTCCGTGTTTTTCTTTAAAAAGTCAGAAGGCAGAAATGAAAACATTTCAACTTTCCTCTCTTCCCAGAAAAGACCTGTCTGCTGCGACCTCTCTGTCTACCGTGTGTGCCGGGGAACACTGCAGAGTACAATAGCTTCCCTATGGGGGAGAAAGAAGGGCGGGTTTGTTTTACCCCTTCCACTCTTCTGCCTGCTCTATGGGACCTGTAGTCCTGCCGGTCACTGCGTTTGAAACGGACACTGTGTTTGGGGACACCCCGGCAAACTACATTTCCCATCATGCACAGCTCTGCAGCGCCCCTCCTTACCCCACCCTCGCTCTGTATTTGTGTACCTTCACCTAGGTGTGTGTGACTGCCACAGGTAAACGTGTTAACACTACTTTTAACGTCTCTTTGAATGTGGTGTGCTGGGGTTTTTTTGTTTTGAGTTTGACTGTTCTGGTTTCAGCCTTCCAAATCATAAAACCAGCATTGCTTGGTCTTGTGACGAGATCGGGGGCTCTAGACTTGCCCCCCTTTATTTTATTTTTTTTAAAAAACCTTTTGTTGTAAAAAGGTATTGGATTTTTTTTCCAGCCCTGTCATCCCAACATTCACAGTATAAGCACTATGTGTACTAAGGACGCGTTGCCAAACGTTTGGGGTTTTTTTCTTTTCTTTGTATCCCTGTATTTTTGTGCAGATTGAATGGTATATCACCGGGTAAAACTGTTCAGATTTGTTTAAATTTATAATCTTAATAAAAAGTCCATTATAAAGCTGGTGGTGGTCTCTTCAGTGGCCTGAACTCCCTAACCTCCAGAGCTAGGCGCAGAAGGTTTTGCAGCGAGTCAGGATGAAATCGCTCGAGCTCGGCTCTATGACCCCTTTATACAGACAGGCTTTTCCATTTCGGCTGGAGCTATAGATCCACCCTACACTCTTCGCAGGGAATATTAGCTAGACCAGAGCCTGGCCTTTCTCTCCTGGAAGGAGCTGCCAGAAATCTTTAATTTTTTTTTTTAAGCAGAGGGGCTACTTATTAAAAGTGAGCCAGGTGGGCGATTCTCAGGTGACTGTTCCCTGAGTAGATTAATTGATCGAACATTTTGCCCAAAGGGGGAGTCCTGAAAACAGCACTTTGACCAGCAAGGGGGAGGTAGAAACTGCTTTTTTTGTAAGTTGCCTGCGCTTCTAGATAATAGGGGTGTGGGGGGGGGATATTTTAACCACGTAAATCAAAGCTGCTCTAGTTCCTCTTAAAACCAACTGGCCCTACACTCACTGCTTTTGCGTTCTGGCACCAGAGGTACAAATGCCATTTGTCCAGGGCTGGGTCTCCCAGCGGGGTGACCTGTAAGCTACATGCCTGGCAGCGGTCTCAAAAATCTGTGCCCCACGAGGATTCCTAGCGCAGCAGAGCGCGCTAGCGCTAATTCCGGTCCCAGGACCTCCTGGGACTCTCCCAAGCACCCTACAGCTGCTGGGGGCTGCTACTGTCACAGCCTGCTCGTCTCGCCTCCTTCCCTCTCCCCTCCTCCCCCACCGGTGAAGTTGGGTTTTAAGTCAGTTTGTTATCACCGTTCTGTGCCACTTGGTGGTGTGTGTTATTCTCCTTCACCCAAACGAAGGAAGGTGATCAAGGCTCCCTGACCACCTCCAGCCGAGGGGAGCGTGGACAGCCCGTGAGAAAAGCGGGCAGGGGTGGAGCGAAATCGACAGCTGGGGCTGTGGCCAGCCCGGCTTTTTTACAGCAGAATTGCCACGATTGCTCCGGAGAGCCCGGGGGGGGGGGGATGGAGGAGGTCCAATGGGTGCAGCAATTCGAACCTCCCCCCCCCCCCACACACACACACGCGCACACACAGTGCAATGAAGTTCTGTGCTTTCCTCTCCAGCAATATTGACTGGGGAGGAGGAGGGTGGAAATTGCGCCGGGAAAGGTACAAACAACAGGACTCCGCTTAGTCAGGCGAACACGGCGCCGAGTATATCGCGTTTAATCACGACGCTTTAAAAGCCTGGTTCGCTACCCGCCCCCGCAGAGCGCCCGGCTCAGCTACACACGGGCTGGCTGTGGGGCCCTTGCGCTAGGTGTGGGCTGTAACTGTCTCCCCGGCGCACGGGAACTTTCCGGCTTTGTTGCCCCCTGCGCTGCCGGGGAAGGTTTTTTTAATTTTCTTTCTTTCTTTCTCCTCGAAGTCTCTGAAATCTTTGTGTGTCTGATTGTTATTTTATTCCATTCAACCCCTCCTAGCGCGCTGGTTCCAAGGCAAGCCAGTTGCCAGAGCTCCTCCTAGCGCCCGTTGCGGAGCCCTGCAGGCCCCGGGCTGCTTGCGGGGAACGGGAGAAGACGCGCCCCGACTCCTGCCCTGGCAGAGGCGAATTTTGGAGGAGCCGCCTCTTTGCGCCCGGGCGGCGTTGGGGCAGGAGGGCCGCTGACCGCCAGGATGGCCCTGGAGGAGGGGGGGGGGGAGAGCTGCACCTGGAGCCTTTGTGCCGGCGAAGAGCTAAACAACCCGCCCCAGACCCCTGCACTCAGCGCCCCCCGTTAATGCTGCAAGCGGAGCGCACGGGGGCTGGCGCAGAGCCGCGGGGTCGCTCGCTGGCTGCAGACCCGGGCTCAGCCCTGCAGCAGCGGCGCGACCAGGAGTTGGCAGCGTCTTCCAGCCGGCCAGACCCCCCCCCCCCCCCCCAATCTCTATAGCACGGCGAGCCGCTCCAGGGGACAGGGAGAGATTGGTGCTCAGGGATCAGCTCGGCTTTCATGGGGATGGATGAGGGGTGAGGGGCCCGCCGCCCTCCTCTCTGTTCTGCCCCATAGGGGGCACCCAGCCCTCTTTGCTAGCAGCCCCTAGCCTCCTCGCAATCCGCTGCCCAGACAGGGCTGAGGGCACTGCTGGTCACGGAGGGTCTTATTCTTTCTCCCCTCACGTGCCCTACCTTGGCCAGCAGCAGCTCCAGGGTGCTTGGCGGATTCTCACAATTCCCTGGTTGGGGCTGCCCAAGCCGGCTCTGGCCCAATGTTTAATGGCCATTCAAACCCAGCAGGGCCCCAGGGAGGTTTTTCAGGCCCATAACACCTTCCCTCCAAGAGTGGCAGCCCTGAAGTGCCAGAGTGGCTCTGAGCTGTTCCATCCTTGGAGGTGAATGGGTCTGGAAGTCCCCTCTGGGTTGAGGCTTGCTGAACACCAAGACCCAGCCCCTGAGCGCCAGCTACAAGGGGCTTTCCAGCTAGAACATAAGCCCAGCCATAATGGGTCCATCTAGTCCAGTGACCTGTCTTCCACCAGTGGCCAATACCACCTGCTTGACAGGAACCGAACAGAACAATTAGCAAGTGATCCATCCCCCGACCCCAGCAGCTGATAGTCAGAGCTTAGGGACACCCCAGAGTATGGGGCTGACTCCTCACCCTCTGGGCTAACAGACCAACATCCCATGCCCTCTAACATGCATCCTGAAGTGGCTTCAGTTAAAACAAACTCCCCTCCAAAGGAGGAGATCGGACATTTCTCCCTTTGCTTAGGTTGCGTGGCTGGGTGCTGCCTGAGCCAAGCACTGAGGTCATAGGTCATAGGTCATGGGAAGAGGTCAGGACTGGTACTTTGAGAAGTCGGGTTCTTGCTCAGAAGCAATTGCTTGGCTAGCTCATCCCACGTCTCCTGGCAGCTCCATGAGTCTCCCTCTAGGTCATCTCTTAGTGACATCTCCCCCATGCACCTTGTAAGAGAAAGAGAGACTGGTCAGTGATGTGTGAAATCCCAGGACAGACCTTTCTAAACTAAACATCTTCCTTCCCCTGGGAAAAGATGACAAGAATAGAAGCTCGGGGAGAGATCAGTCAGTACATCGCTACCCCGTCCCCAGGCATAATGTGTTCCCACAGTGTGGGGGCATGAGAGCACTATAGAACTGTCTCATTTACACCAACGGGGATTTTAATTCAGCACTGGACCTGCTTAGCTATTTGGAAAGTCCGACCTTCAGTGGTTTGCGCAAGGACTGGCAGAAACACATGGGGAATAGAGAACCTTTTCACACTGATCCTTTCACAGAGATGGGGGAGAGGTGAGGGACCATTTCCACCTGGTGTTGCTAGTATGACATTACTAATCACTCAGCTGGGGGGAGCCAGGAGGCATGTCAGTGGCATCTTTTACCCAAGGTTGCACTGTGGCTATTGGGATAGGCCAGTGTGCACGGGCAGCCATTCATCACTCCTTGCATATTTTCTGCTGGTCTGTTGACCCTCCTTTCCCATCTCTTACCACTAGCCCCCAAGAATCTGCAAGGGGGGATATTGTTCCTCTGGGAAAACAGTGCTCTTGGGACAAAAGGCACCTCTCCTGGCTAGTGCGTCACAGGGCACAGACGGGAGTGCAGTGTACGGTGGGGAGAGGTAACTACTTTACAGCATGCTGGAAGGATTTAGATCACATAAGCTATGAAAGTGTAAACCCACTGACCCATCCAGCTTCTTTTGCTCTCTGCCCATTAGCAATCAAAGACCAGGGTCCTATAATGAATGACATTATCCTTCTTAGATAATGGCACACTCCCTGACTTGGCATTCCCAGAGAGCCAGGCATGGGTGACTGCAGAATCTCTCCATGTTCCTATTTTCCCATAACCACAGGAGAGAGACTGAACCAAACTAGTCAAGAGACCAAGGCTACGTCTCCATTGGCAAGATTTTGCGCAAAAGCAATTGCTCTTGCGCAAAAACTTGCCACCTGTCTACACTGGCCGCGAGTTCTTGCGCAAGAACACTGATGCTCTATTGTAAGAAATCAATGCTTGTTGTGCATGAACTATGACGCTCCCACTCAGGAATAAGCCCTCTTGTGCAAGTTGCGCAAGCGGCCAGTGTAGACAGGCAACATTAATTTCTTGTGCAAGAAAGCCCGATGGCTGAAATGATCATTGGAGCTTTCTTGCGCAAGAGAGCGTCTACACTGTCAGGGATGCTTTTGCTCAAAAGCACATCTCTTGCGCAAAAGCACATGCCAGTGTAGACGCTCTCTTGCGCAAATACTTTAACGGAAAAACTCTTGCGTTAAAAGTATTTGCGCAAAATCTTGCCAATGTAGACGTAGCCCAAGTGAACCTCCTGAACATATCAGTGCTGAGATGGTACAACAGCAGCGGCTGGCATTGGTGGGGAATACGACCAAGCCAAGACTGGGAACTGGTCTGACCTTGGCTGCCCCAGAGATCAGGCATCTCTGCAGGGCATAGGGGGTGTGGGGGGCATGTGGGCAAACATGCTCCCCTAGATTTTAATTCCTGCTTGAAGCTGGGTGCCCTCATGCTGCCTCCCCTTCCCCAGGCATTGGTTGCCTCTGCTGAAGGGACGGCTTAGCAGCATCCAGAGAAGCAGGGGCTCCCTCAGAGTCAGGCCGATCATCCCAACCCTCCATTCAGATTGGTGTCAATGCTGTAACCTGGAGCCCCCTCTATATCACTGCCCAAACACAGCCCCCAGCCCCATTCCTTCCCAGGAGGAGTTGACGGTGCCCATTTCTCTGGGCGAGCAGGGGCACCTTCCTGCCTAGAGGGAGCAGGTTCCGCTGAGGGAAGCGTCTCGAGGCACCACGAGCAGTGGCTCCGAGTTCTATGACAGCTGAAAATTGGTCTCCCTCCTCCTCCCTGAAAAACCTTTAGGGAATCCATAGCCACAGCTTGTCAGGAGTTTGATTTGAAGAGGATTTAACCCACAGGGCCCCAGGTAGTGCTGGGTGGTTCATTGTGATTTTCCCAACCCTTAGTGACTGGAGAGCTGTTTAAACCCGTTCTGCTCTGGGGGAGGGGGAGCTGCAGCCTTCATAGTGGAAGAAAACAGTTCACCCTTTTCCAGTCTCTTCCATTGGGCAGTCACCAAACCCTGTCGGCACCCTCATGAATCCAGCTTCGCAGCAGCCCTGCCACTTGAGGCAGGAACAGATCATCACGTTTTACAGATGGAGGCACAGCACCCTGCTGGGATGCGCCCATTTCCCCAAGGTCACCCAGTAGGGCAGTGGCAGAGCCGGGAATCAAAGTCAGAGCTGAGTCCCAGTCATCCATTTTAATGAGGGGACAACCCTCGTTCACCTCATGCGCACCCGGCCCTCGGCGTGACTGACGGCAGCCACCCCTCAGCCATGGAAAGGTTCCCGTGAACTTGCGAAGTCGTTCATTCCTATTGTTCTGCCTACCGCCGTCCTTCTCCCACAAAGCCACCTTCCAGCAAACCCTGGTGCATCCCGTTTTAGTCTCTGGCGCTACCAGGATCCCTTTGCGGCAGGGGTAGGCAGTCCACAGTCTGCCGCAGAAGCTTGCTTTAATCACACACACACCCCAGCATTTTCCTCTCTGGCCCTCAGTAGAAACAGGCTGCCTGAACAACCGGTTCCTCTGCCTTCCCCAGCTGTAACTCCAAGAGGAAGGCGTGACTGGTAGAGGTTTCATCTGCTGGGGAGCCCTGCGGCCAGTAGCCCTGTGCTTCCCGCAGCCCTACCCACCCCCACAACCTGGACTCAGCCCCCTCTCACCTCCAGGCAAATCAACCTTTTCCCTGGGGAAAAGTTTCTTTTGCCTTCTCTTATGGACAAACGTGAACAGCTGCAAATTCACAACACTGACACCCCTCCAAAAAATGACACTGTTGGGTGGAGAGGGGGAAACTAAGGGGCTCCCACAAGAATCCCACCCACTGGGGGAAATAAGTAGCTCTCCCAGCCCAGGCAGGCCTGTGGAGATCCTGACTTATTTGGAAGCAAATTCATTTATTTATATATTTTAACCACCACCACCACCACATGACATTTCTCTGCTTAAGGAGGCGGCAGCGGCAGCAGCAACCCCATCACACAATCTCTCGCCTGAAAGCCGAGCCTAGAAACTGGAGCCTCATCTGCATATTCATAAGCACCTGATAAATTAATCATGATGTCAGTCGCATTCTGGCTGGAAAGGAGGTGACAGTGTAAGGTTGCTCCCCTCTACGCTCACACCCTGTCTCTCTCCCTCTTCCCAGGATAATTTTTTGTCTTCATCATAAAGCTGAAACCTACAGCTGCTCCCAGCCTACCGTTTAGGGGCGCTGTGCACATCCGGACAGACAGGGCATAACTTGCCCTCCCTCCTGCCCTCTGATCCATTAGGGATCCTTACGAAAGGGTCTGGAACAGATGGGCTGGCGTGAGAAGGACACCAGGTCTGGCTGAGCTCATCTGCTACCAAAGAAAACTCACTAAACCCTTATGTGGGGAGTGCCACCAACACACACATATCCCTCCATTGTTATAGGGGGCGTCCCTCAACTCCATCCCAGATCTGCCTTGTGGTTCCTCTTGTTGCTTCCAGGACTAAAAGCTTTCCAACCTGAGAGACCTTTCATCATGGAGCAGAGGCAAGAGATTTGGCTATTGATGCTGAAGAAAATTGTTCCTCCCCTCTACTTGTGGGTTCTCCCTCATTCCTAGACTATGTTCTATTTTTGCTTCTGGGCCTTTGGAGAGCTGAGACCCACATCACTGGGGAGCGGCCGGGGAAGAGGGAGGGGTTAAGAAATAACCTACAGGGAGGACCATTCACATCCACCAGTGTATTCCAGGCAGGCTCATGGCCATTGCTACAACCCAATGATGTGGCCTGGCATTCTCCAGGCTGGGTGCAGAGACCTCAGCAGGAAGGGAATGTGATTAGTTAGGTTTGGAGAAGAACTGGAGAACTCATTAGAGGAAATTCTAGGGGGAGAGGAGGAGAGATGAAGACAAGGAAGAGGCCCAGTTTTCCATGCAGCAAAAGTAGCAACAGCTGCTCTGAGCCAGGCCAGACTGAGGGCTATGGATGAAGGAAAAGCACTGAGGAAAAGACCTGTTCCTTCACTGTCCATAAACATCTCTTCCTCCCTGGAGCTTCTGCTGTCTGTCCTTGGGAAAAAGAAAGAAGTAAACAAACCCTAGACCCTAAACCTGCGATTGTAAAACAGCAGCAGGCATCCCCCTCCTTTCAAAATGCTCCCCCCAGGTTAGATCTCATGCACGGGTCTCTCCTGGGCCTCTTTAGCGTCTCTGCAGAATCCCTCATTTTCTGGCAGGAGTCACCTTGCTCTGCCAGGGAGCAGAGATGGGGATTCTTCCTTAACAAAGGAGGGAGAGCACGTGCTTACCGGCTGGCCCCTTTAAGAAGGGGCAGATGTGGCTGTTCAGAGAGCCGTCTCTTTAAGAAGCTGCGTGTGTCCGGAGGCCAGTGCCTTCCAAGCATGGGTCTCTTCATCTTTGTTTTACTGCACCACACTTTCAAAAGCTGCGGGTTCGGAATAAATCCAGTTAGTGCACAGGGCAGATGCGCTCGAAGTCTGGCCCCAGTGCACCCTGGGCCATAGACTGGTAGCTGGCCCCCTTTCAGAAGACAGCAGCTGCCTCCTTTAGGAGGCCAAATTCAACCTTCAAATTATTCTTAGATGAGTTCCAGTAGCACTTGGAGGTCCCAACTAAGAAAAGGCCCCATTGTGCTGCACATGCAGAATGAGAGGCAGTGCCGAAGAGCTTACAGTCTACCTAGGTAAGACTCAAAGGATGTGGTACTGTTCCCATTTTACAGATCAAAAGCTGAGGCCCAGGGAGCCCAAAGTCACACAAGCCATCTGCAGCAGAGGTGGAAGTGGAATTGAAATTTCTTGAGTCTAACAGTGCCTTAGCCACAAGGCCAACTTACTGGAAATAACTCTGAGCCGGGTGGGGAAGATGGAAAGAGAGGAGCACAGCTGGTAATTGCAAAATACAACAAGCAAGGCACAAGGAAGTGTCTGACTTGTCTCTCAGTTTAAGGTTCTTTGATCTATAGACAATTACCAAGGTAGCTGAAGGAGTCACCTTGCTCTCAGATGCTAAGGACATCATGTCTACCCCACTTCCTCCTCCGGGTTTTCCAGTTTTGACCAAAATCAACAGGGCTCTGTCCATCCATAGAGCAATCTTGGAAATTTTGGAATTGATTGGTCATGGAGTTCAACAGTCATCACATTCCAGACAAACCTCGCAAGTGTGGCCAGTTGTTTGTATTGCTCCATAAAGGGCCAGGATCCCCCTGTCCTAGGCACTGGACAAGCACCAAAGAACAGCACCCATGCACAGTGGATGTAAAAATGCAGACAGATAGAGATCTCTACTCATTTGCAGCAGCAGGTTACACTTGCTTGGTTTGCACAAGGTGAAAGTGACCACACAAAGTGCAGGACAGTGGAGAGAGAAACACGCCTAGGGCTGTCTGTTCAGCACCTTCACCAGCATTCAGTTCCTTTTGGGGCTGATCCAGGGCCTGCTCTAAGCAATGGGAGTCTTTCCATTGACTTCAAGGGTACTGGCGAGGCCACATCTGGAGTATTGCATCCAATTCTGCCCCCCCTTCCCCATTGCAGAAAGGATGTGGACGCATTGGAGAAAGTCCTGTGGAGGGCAACAAAACTGACCAGGGGGCTGGAGCACATGACTTACAAGGAGAGGCTGAGGGATTTGGGCTTAGTCTGCAGAAGAGAAGAGTGAGGGGGGATTTGATAGCAGCTTTTAACTACCTGAAGGCGGGGTACCAAAGAGGATGGAGAGAGGCTGTTCTCAGTGGTGGCAGATGACAGAATGAGGATCAATGGTCTCAAGTGGGGGAGGTCTAGGTTGGATATTAGGAAAAACTATTTTACGAGGAGGGTGGTGAAGCATTGGGACGGATTCCCTAGGGAGGTTGTGAAATCTCCATCCTTAGAGGCTTTTAACTCCCAGCTTGACAAAGCCCTGGTTGGGCTGATTTAATTGAGGTTGATCCTGCTTTTAGCAGGTGGTTGGATTCAATGACCTCCTGAGGTCTTTTCCATCCCTATGAGTCTATGACTGGATTGGGCCCCTTATTAAAAAGGTGAAAGCCAGGAAATGAGAGGCCACTTCTGCCTTCTTTGTTGAAACTCAACACCTGGTTACGCGGTAGGTCAGAGAAAACAGGGAGTCACATTAAGGGTATGTCTAGACTGCATCCCTCTGTTGGCAGAGGGATGCAGATTACGCAGGTCGACATTGCAAATGAGGCCGGGATTTGAATATCCGGTGCCTAATTTGCATAAAAATGGCCACCGCATTTGCCGACTCAGCACTTTGTCGGCAAAAAGTGGCAGTCTAGAGGGGGATCTGTCGAGAAAGAAAGCCTTTTTCAACAGATCCTGTAAACCTCCTTGCAGGAGGCATAAGGGATCTGTTGAAAAAGGCTTTCTTTCTTGACAGATCCCCCTCTAGACTGCCACTTTTTGCCGACAAAGTGCTGAGTCGGCAAAACACGGCGGCCATTTTTATGCAAATTAGGCATGGGATATTTAAATCCCTGCCTCATTTGCTATGTCGACATGCCTAATCTGCATTCCTCTGCCGACAGAGGGATGCAGTCTAGACATACCCTAACTGTCCTGATCCTAGATACCAACTCTTTTCTCTCTCAGGCTCCCCTACTGATATCTCTCCAGGACCAGCCTTTCCTTAAATCCAAGTCTCTATAGACACCTCAGCTCCCAGTTCCTTATTCTTCTCCTCTCTTCTGTCTACTAAGGTCTCTCCGGTTTGTGTGTGAGTTGCAGAAATATATTTTGGGAGGTGCCTATGTTAGCAGATGTTTGAATTACTCTCATGCAGGGAAAACAGTAGGAGAGCTGTGAGGGACAAAGCAATATGGTCGAGAGGCCATTCATGTTAGCAGTGTGTTTAATATGTTTGGTTTGTGTAGTGGTGAATAATTAGCATCCAAGTAGTAATTATTCACATTGACCTCTTTGCATTCTAGTCATATTTCTGATGATGAATGCTCTTCCATGGTTTAACCCTATCCCTTGAGTTAAAAGGTTTATTTGGTGTGTCATGAAAGTTAGAGTAAAGTGGCAGTAGAATAGAAAATGTTTTCTAATCACTGCAGTTCATCATGAAAGATGAAAATGATTCAACACAATTACAAAAAAAAATGCCTTGCATGTAAGAAGTTGAATATTTAGCCACAAAGCAACCATCTTGGCAATACAATGACACCATTTGGGATGAAGGACGAAATCCTCAGCTTATGAAACATGAGAAAAGTAAGAAACTGTCAAAAAATGTAAAAGGTAAGTTAAGAACTTTTTGTATTTGGCATCTCGGGATCTGAGAGTACTCTGTAGACATGAATGATGCACATCTCAAACACTCCCAGGAAGTATCTCACTATCCCAAATACCACTTTACCAATGGGGAAACTGAGGCACAGAGCAGTGCATTGATTTGCCCAAGGTCATCCAGTAAGCCATTGGCAGAGCCAGGAATACAGCTGCAATCCCCAAGTGTATGCTTTAACAACTAGATTATTAGGTGATAGGTAACAGCCAGCATGGATTTATAAAGAACAAATCATGTCAAACCAATCTGATAGCTTTGATAGGATAACGAGTCTTGTGGATAAGGGAGAAGCGATGGACGTGGTATACTTAGACGTTAGTAAGGCATTTTATACAGTCTCACATGATATTCTTATCAATAAACTAGGCAAATACAACTTAGATGGGGCTACTATAAGGTGGGTGCATAACTGGCTGGATAACCGTACTCAGAGAGTAGTTATTAACGATTCACAATCCTGCTGGAAAGGCATAACAAGTGCAGTTCCACAGGGGTCTGTTTTGGGACTGGTTTTGTTCAATATCTTCATCGACTATTTAGATATTGGCATAGAGAATATGCTTATTACGTTTGCAGATTATACGAAGCTGGGAGAGATTGCAACTGCTTTGGAGGATAGAGTCATAATTCAAAATGATCCAGACAAACTGGAGAAATGGTTTGAGGAAAATAGGATGAAGTTTAACAAGGACAAATGCAGAGTACTCCACTTATGAAGGAACAATCAGGCTCACACATACAGCATGAGAAGCAATTGTCTGGGAAGGAATACTTCAGAAAGAGATCTAGGGGTCATAGTGAACCACAAGTTAAATATGAGTCAACAGTGTGATGCTGTTGCAAAAAAAGCAAACATGATTCTGGGATGTATTAACAAATGTGTTGTGAGGAACACACGAGAAGTCATTCTTCCATTCTACTCTGAGCTGATTAGGCCTCAGTTAGAGTATTATGTCCAGTTCTGGGCACCACATTTCAAGAAAGATGTGGAGAAATTGGAGAAGGTCCAGAGAAGAGCAAAAAGAATGATTAAAGATCTAGAGAACATGACCTAAGAAGAAAGACTGAAAGAATTGGGCTTGTTTAGTTGGAAAGGAGAAGACTTTGAGGGGACATGAGAGCAGTTTTCAGGTATCTAAAAGGGTGTCACAAGGAGGAGGGAGAAAAATTATTATTCTTAGCCTCTGAGGATAGGACAAGAAGCAATGGGTTTAAACTGCAGCAAGGGAGGTTTAGGTTGGACACTAGGAAAAGCTTCTTAACTGTCAGGGTGGTTAAACACTGGAATAAATTGCCTAGGGAGTTTGTGGAATCGCCATCTCTGGAGATACTTAAGAGCAGGTTAGACAGACACCTGTCAGGGATGGTCTAGACAGTTCTGGGTCCTGCCATGAGGCCAGGGGACTGGACTCGATGACCTCTCGAGGTCCTTTCCAGTTCTAGTGTTCTATAATTTGCCTAAGAGAAGTACACCAGATTTGCACAGCAAAGACTAAGTTGGGGTCCCAAAGAAAGATTTGTGAACCCCAACGGGGGTCTCCCTTTGTGTATCCCTTATCTCTGGTAGGTTGCCTGTATTCCTAGCTGCTCTTATCCATTAAGCCACAGCAGCTAATGTAATATAACCAGCAGGGGTGAAAGTAACAAGTTTCTTACAGGTACTATCCTATTGGGGTCAGTGCAAGCCATGGGGACAATTGTGATAGCACAGTACCGGTAAGAAATTTAAGTGTGAGATGGAGTGTGGGGGGAGGGGCACAGGGCCATGCAGGAGTCAGGGCAGGGGATTTGGAGGGAGCTCAGGGCTGACCCACCGGGTGGGGACCACACTGCCTAGCTGCTGGATCCCTGGGACTGGAGCCTGGAATCATGGTGGCTGCAGCATCCAAAGCCCTGCCCACAGCCAGTCACTCTCTTGCTGTTCCTCCACACCGGGGCGCACCGGCTCCCTTCCCCCTTTAATAGCCAGACAGATACAAATCAATCCCAGTCCTCACCTGGTAACAACTTCAGAAGCCACCTGCCTTCCTCATGCACTTCCTGAGTCCCCAGCAGGCTCTCTCCCCACCAGCCTTCCTGTGCCTCCAACAGACTCGCCTCATGGCAGCTGTCAGCAAGGGGCCCCACCACCCACAGCTCTGGGGATGCTGAACTGTGCCATATTGAAGATAAGGGCACATCATTCAGTAGGATGGACCCTCAGGGCTGGTCTACACTAGACAATTAGAGGGATCCAGCTACATTACTCAGAGGTATAAAAAAATCCACTGCTCTGAGCAGCATAGTTAAGCTGACCTGTGTCCATTCCTCCCGCCTCCATAGATAGCATTAGATCAACAGAAGAATTCTTCTGCCAGCCCAGCTTCCACCTCTTGGTGAAGTGGATTACCTACCACGACAGGACACAGTTGGCACAGGTAGCACGTACAGGGAGGCTGTAGCATTTCCAGTGGAGCCAAAGCCCTCAGAGCATGAATATTAAGTCGGCTACTTGAAGGAACCGAAGGAATTTTCCCGACCCCACACACTGCACGGTAGGTAAAACATGATCGATGCACAGGATGTGGTCATGGTTTAGGATTATACCCAGGTGGTGAGAAGAGAGCAGATGCCAGAGGGCTCTCTTTCAGCAGACCAAGTTAAAACAAAATCCCATGACTGGGAGTAGGAGTCTGCAAAGTTCAGACTAGAAATAAGGTGCAAATTCTTACCTGTGAATTCTAACCCCTGGGACTCTGCCAAAGGAAACTGAGGGTTCTCTGTTGGTTGGAGTCTTTAAATCAAGGCTAGAGATCCAAGAGAAATTCCTCTCATTCAGCCACAAGTTACTGGGCTCAACACAGGATGTACTTCTCTGACTGTATTATGCAAGAAGTCAGCCTAGAATCTAGATGATCACCATATCTCTTGGCCTTAACATCTGTGGATGTACAATACCACCCAGGGCATAGGCATGTGCACGGGGTGTGCCGGGTGTGCCCACGCACACCCCAATGTTTCCAAAGGCCGCCCTGGTGTGCTGGGGAACAGACTCTGCGCTGGGTTTGCCAAGCATGTGCAGCCAAAACCAGCGGGTAACAGAAGGCAGGGAGCAGCCTCCTCAGCAAGCAAGGTAAATTTAAACCCCGGGCGGGAAGGCAGGGGGTGTGCCCCGGGCAGGAGATCAGGAGCAGTGTGGCTAGTAGTCTGGCATCGGCTCGGCTCGGCTCGGGATCAGCACAGCTGGTGTGTGTGTGTGGGGGGGGTCAGGTCAAGAGCAGCACGGCTGGCCCACAGGGTTGGGAGCAGCACATCTGGCCCGGGGCGGGAGCCCGGGGTTGGGGACAACATGGCTGGGCTGGGGTCGGGGGCAGCGCAGCTGGCCCGGGGAGGGGGGCCCATGGTTGGGGGCAGTGCGGTTGGCCCGGTCCGGTGCGGCCTGGGGAGGGGGGACCCAGGGTCGGGGGCAGCATGGCTGGGCTGGGGTTGGGGGGGCTCGGGGTCGGGGGCAACACAGCTGGCCTGGGGAGGGGGAGCCCAGGGTCGGGGGCAGCACGGCTGGCCCGGGGTCGGGGGGGCCTGGGGTCGGGGGGGTCGGGGGCAGCGCGGCTGGACCCTGTGCCCCCAGAGCTGCTTCCTGCACCCCCTTCCTCCCAGCCAACCCCGTGTTCCTTGACCCCCGCCCTCCGCTCTGCTTCCTGCACCTCCTTCCTCCCATCCCCCCTTCCTCCCGGCCAGCCCTACAGCCTCTGACCCCCCACCAGCTCTGCTTCCCACCCACCCCCTTCCTCCTGGCCAGCTCCCGCCACCGTCCAGTCCCTCTGCCCTGTCCATGATCAGGTGTGTCCAGTTTTTTTGGCGGTGGTCTACCTGGTAACCCAGCTGCAGCTCCACAACATGCTCAGGGACAGGGCTTCTCCTCCTCCCCAACACTCAACTAGAGGCTCCCAGTGCCAATCGTGCCCCACCTTCCAGTCATTCCCCCCACCGCTGCCAGGCTTCAGTCTGGTGCCCAGCTGGAAAACCAGGAAATACCAGACATTGCACATGTCAGGTATTTTCTGTTTTGTTTTTTTTTTTTTTTGTTTTTTTTTACCAGACAGAGAGCTCAAAAACCGGACTGTCTGGTAGAAAACCGGACGCCTGGCAACCCTAAGAGTCGGACTCGGTGCAGGCACCAAGTGATGGGGAGACTGCCGGAACTTTGGGAACCAGAGACTGCAGGGTGGGGGTTTGTGGCCCAAAAGGGGGCTGAGAAACCTAAGAAAGACAGAGTAGGGGAAGCACCAGAAGGGTGACAGTCAAGGCGACCCTAGAACTCTGTTACAGACCAGCCGTGGCTGCTGGAGGAGGAGGGAAAAATAGGGGGAAAGGGTCAGAGAGGAAGGGGCTTGTGCTGAGGGTGAGGAGAGGGGGGCAGGTCAGGAGAAGAAAGGGGCAGACACCAAGGGACAGGGTGGAGGAGAGAGACAAATGCCAGGGGGCCAAGTGGAGACAATGAGGAAAAGGGCAGGAGGGGGAGGTGTCAGTGAGAGAGAGGACAGGATGATGCTAGGAGAAGAGAGGGGAAGGGCTTTGGGGGCTAAAGGGGAGAAGGGGAGGTTCTGGGAGAAGGCTTGAAAGAAGGGGTGGGCATGAGGAAAGCAGGGATGGTGCAAGACATGTGTGAGGGCACAGGGGCATGAGGGGAATGGGGGCAGAGGGTGGTGAGGGGGTGGGCATCAGGGAAAAAGAGGGCAAAGGGGGAAGCATCAGAAGGGTGCAGGGGTAAGGGGAGGTGCAAGTGCCAAGAGATTCTGGGGATGAAGCAGAAGGGCAGACACCTGCAGGGGATGAACCAGCACCAGAGGAGAGAGGCAGGGCAGGTGTAGAGGGAGGTGTTAGAAGAGGGGATGAGGAGGGGTAGCTCACATGATCAGAGTGGGGCTGCTGGAAGAGTGAGCACAGGGGGGAGAGAACGGCTGGTGGAGGGGGGCAGGTCTCAGGAAGGCTGAGGGCAGTTAGAAGGGCAGGAGTCAGGACAGCAGAGGAGGGTGAGGGATTGGGGGGCAGCAGGCACCAGGGGAGCTGATGGAGCAAGGGGAGAAGACAGGGCAGCAGAGGGGAAAGGCAGAGGTTTATAAGATAGGGTATGTCTACACTACCACCCTAGTTCGAACTAGCGGGGTAATGTAGGCATACCGCACTTGCAAATGAAGCCCGGGATTTGAATTTCCCGGGCTTCATTTGCATAAGCGGGGAGCCGCCATTTTTAAATGCCGGCTCGTTCGAACCCCGTGCAGCGCGGCTACACGCGGCACGGGCTAGATAGTTCGAACTAGCAAGCCATTCCGCACTATCTGTACACCTCATTCCACGAGGCATACAGATAGTGCGGAATGGCTTGCTAGTTCGAACTATCTAGCTCGTGCCGCATGTAGCCGCGCTGCACGGGGTTCGAACCAGCGGGGTTTTAAAAATGGCGGCTCCCCGCTTATGCAAATGAAGCCCGGGAAATTCAAATCCCGGGCTTCATTTGCAAGTGCGGTATGCCTACATTACCCCGCTAGTTCAAACTAGCGGGGTAGTGTAGACATACCCATACTTATTAATAACTTGGGTGCCACA
This sequence comes from Pelodiscus sinensis, assembly GCF_052426305.1. Taxonomy (NCBI): domain Eukaryota; kingdom Metazoa; phylum Chordata; order Testudines; family Trionychidae; genus Pelodiscus; species Pelodiscus sinensis. Next base: position 12,558,678 of record NC_143074.1, on the reverse strand, counting down.
GTGGAACATCCAAAAAAGCCACAAACTCAGTACTAGTGCACAACACAAAATTTATTGTGCTCATGGGAGGAAACCCTTAGAGGGGACACTTCCCCCCAGCCTCTCCACCCCCCGAGTTAGTCACACACATTGGGTTAATGCAATTGCAGGATAGTTGCATGGGGGGGGGGTTGGTGAGGGCCAAACTAATCCCTATTGGTAAGAGGATGGTGGTAAATGTCCTTGGGGGGGGGTCATATGACACCTTTTATTTCTGGTCATGTGTCCATATTGCCCCAAAAGTATTACCTCCAGAGGCGTGGCTAATGGGGGTCAGGAGGTGTGGCTAATGGGGGTCAAAGACTACATTTTAAAAAAATTATTTCGGTGCACACCCTACTGAAATGTGCTGCACACGCCTATGACCCAGGGTTTGTGTTTGAGGGAGAGGATGATGTTTCAGAGTAATTGCCCCTGCCAAAAAAAAATTGTTTTAATATGTCCCTAGCATACTGCAACCTGGTGCATTTCAGAGGCTGAAAAGCATGGCTTTCAGGGGTACTGGGACAGGCTCACAGCCCCCAGGGAGGAAGATGAGCTTCCCCAAAAGCAAGCAAGTCCCCACAGCCCTTACAGAGGGATCCCCACTATTAACACAGCAGTTTTGTTGCCACCTCACTCTATGGAGCCTTCAGATAAACTCTTAGGCTACGTCTACATTGGCAAGACTTTGTGCAAATACTTTTAACGCAAGAGTTTTTCTGTTAAAGTATTTGCGCAAGAGAGCGTCTACACTGGCATGTGCCTTTGCACAAAAGCATCCGTGCTTGTGTAGACGCTCTCTTGCTCAAGAAAACTCCGATGGCCATTTTAGCCAATGGGCTTTCTTGAGCAAGAAATTCATGTTGCCTGTCTACACTGCCTCTTGATGAGAACACTTGCGCAAGCGGGCTTATTCCTGAGCGGGAGCGTCATAGTTCTTGCACAAGAAGCACTGATTTCACACATTAGAACATCAGCGTTCTTGCGCAAGAACTCACGGCCAGTGTAGACAGGCGGCAAGTTTTTGCACAAAAGCGGTTGCTTTTGCGCAAAATCTTTCCAATGTAGATGTAGCCTTAGACCTTCCAGAGAGCCTCTCCTACCTAAGCAGCTCATTTAACTTCCCTGCAGCAAACTCAACTCAACTCTCCAGCAAGTAAAGATCCCAGACCAATTCCCTACCCCTGCAGAAGCTGCTTTTATCCTGGTTTAAATACCTACTGGCACACTGAGGCTATGATTTGCATATCTTCTTCTGGAAAAAAACCAGCGGTGTAGCTGTAGCCTGATTGGCCCCGCCCTGACTTGCTACTCCACCCTTACACCTGTGTGAGGGCTGGGCCAAATGTGAGAGGCATGAGCAACGCTACAAGATGCCTCCTTCGGTCCCAGCTGCCCAAGACCTACCATGAAAGCCTGACCCCACTGAAGTCAGTGGCAAAGCTCCTGCTGAATTCAGTGGAGTTAGGATTTCTGCTCTAATCTCTGGTCCGTGCCTGGCCACCGCACTGTGCAGTCACTACAGCCCCAGGCTAGCCCTGGTACAAGATCAGTACATAGACACAGGAAATAGGAGTGCAGGGTGTGATGCAGCACCCCCAGGTCCCGGTGGACCTTGCAGGGGCCTACTGGTCCCACATGCTTTGCCAGCCCCTGGGGTCCTGCTGCTGTGGGCACTGCTGGCTCCCTGGGGTCCCACCAGCCCTTGGGGTCCTATCACCTGCGGGCCCTCAGGTTCCTGCAGCCCACCGGCTCTGCCTCGGGCTCCACAGCCAGTCGGCCCCACCAATCCTGCAGCCAGATAAAGTCGCCCTAATGGTAATATGTTAGGGTGGGTTACCACGTGGCCTAGGGGATAGGGCACTTGCTCGGGGAGGTACAGGGCTGTGGGTTCAAGTCCTGCTTCTCCCAGGTCAGGATAGGATGGCCAAAAGCCTGGTGGCCCCAGCCTGTGGTGGTGCGGCTTGCCAACTCTCCCAGGCTGGACAGACCAGGCACCATTTGCAGCAATGGAATCTGGTCCATTTAGTCAGACTGGCAACCTGATCTCAACAGGCCTACAGGGGGAGGTGCAGCTCAGTACCCCCACCCCTGAAATTGTTCCAGGGCCACTGGTTCAATACAGTTAGTAGCAGCAGTGAAGGAGAGGAAGCTGTGGCTGGTGGATCAGGTGACCTGGGTTCTAGTCCCTGCTGTGTTATGGACCCATAGGTCACTAAGGGTATGTCTACACTTGCTCCCTAGTTCAAACTAGGATGCAAACTAGGATGCAAATGTAGGCGACTGAAATTGCTAATGAAGCGGGGATTTAAATATCATTTTTTGAGGCATAACATTAGTTCAAACCAAAGGGCTTGGTTCAAACTAACGCGTCCTGGTGTGCACTTTCACTTTCAAAACATCTGTTGAGCGGAGTAACACGCCGGTGAGATCTTGCTAATGAAGCGCAGGATATTTAAATCCCCGCTTCATCAGCGATTTCAGTCGCCTACATTTGCATCCTAGTTTGAACTAGGGAGCAAGTGTAGACATACCCTTAGTGACTCTGTGTACCAGCTGCCCAGAGACTGAACCAGGCTTTTCAGAGCAAAGAGCAACGACTTTCACTGCTTGAGCTAGAGAACTAAGCGCTGAACAGGGAACTGTGCTAGATTCCTGTCCACTAGCCAGGGGCAGCCCAGCTATATAGGTGAACTAGGCGGTTGCCTAGGGCGCCAAGTTAAATGGGGCACCAAAAGACGGTGCAATATCATTGAGGCGTTTGGAGGTGAGGGTGCCGATTGCATGGTTCACCTAGGGCGCCAGTTGCTGGCAGCTAGTCTGGGGCCGCCCCTCTCCATTACGCATAGGCCTCAAGGGAGGCAACTCTGAGCAGGCACTTAGAGATGCTTCACCCTTTTTGCAGTAGTGAAGTGTACTAATCTAAGTCCACTCTCTACCTCCATTGTGTATCGTTTAGACTAGAGCTCTCCCAAGCTGTGATCCTGGCCTCCTTGAGGGGACCTATAGTGATAGTCAGGAGCAAGGTGGTCTGACCTAGTGGTTAGAGAATGAGGCTGTCCCAATGGTTAGCAGTGCAGCAGCCCAACCTAGTGGGTAGAGCCAGAGGCCAACTTAGCTGGTGGAATCAGTAGGGGTGGCCCGTGGCTATAAACCGACTTGGCTGTCACCTGGGCGTCGCCTTCAACGGCGCCCAATGATGATGTCATGGGGCGCCCGATAATGACGTTACCCCATTGACGGCCTTGCAGGCGGGGGCGCCGATCGTCCGTTCCACCTGGGGCACAAGCTGCTACAGCCCGCCTCGGGCCACTCCTGGGCATCAGGACCTTGGAGACAAGCCAAAGTTCGGAGCCAGCATCAGGAACAAGACTGGAGCTGAGTTTAAACACAGACCTGTTAGCGCCTTGCAGCCAGTAACGTGGGTGGGCCACTCAAGAGAGCCCGCCACAACCCAGGTGGGCCCACAGCCCGAGGGCTGAGCCGGCTGAGGAAACCCTAGCCCCTAGTTTCTGACCGTGACAACTGGGGCCTAATGGGAAAGTTGATGGACGTTTATGAAATTACAAATTAATACACAAGACCTCAGCCTCCTCCAGGGTCTACATGAGCCACCTTGGGGAAATAGATTCATTTGCTTTGAAAGAAAGGGTGTTTTGTTCTTTTAGGGCTTTGCAATCAGCCACTGGTCCCCCGATTCATTGAAGTCCATTTGAACCTTCACGAATAGACAGGAGAGAGATGCTCAGTACCTCATGAGGCCAAAGGCAACTTTCACTGAAGTCCATGGAAAGTCTCCCTATGACCTCCGTGGCCATTGGCTTTGGCTCTGCTGAGACCAGACTAGGAGGAATCTAACAGACCCCAAACTCTCCAGGTGATCCTGCTCCTGCTGAAAGCCTTTGCCCTCCCACATCAGCTGAGTCCTAAGTATTTGTTTGGGCTCTTGGGATGAAGCCAAAGCTTGTGGCAAAGTTTTAGAAACTCTGACTTGGGAAACAATCACAGGATCAAAGGCCAGACAATGGAAAAGGCCTTCTAGTTCACCAAGACTAGCCCCCTTGCAAGGGCAGCGTAGAAGCCCTCAGCAGAGAATATATCCTACTATGCCAATCAAATACTTGTCCAATGTCTGTGACTGGATCATTTTTACCCAGAATAGGACACCCTTCTAGTCCTGACAATGGACTCTCTTCAGAACCAGCCCTTGGGGGGTGCAGGGCCTGGGACTCTGCCCCAGGCCCCACCCTGCCCCACCTCTTCTTGCCCCTGCTCTATCCACACCCCGCCCCATTCCATTCCATCCCTTCCCCAAAGCCTCTGACCCCTGCTCTCCTGAGTCATGCCATAAGGCAGGCCAGAGCAGAGCAGGGCTGGTCACATGGTCACCATGTCACCCAGGCCCCATGTCCCCCGAAGCATGGGGCCCCCCCCAAAGTGCAAGGCCTGGAGCAGCTGCCCTGGACCACTGAATAGACAGGACAGCTCTTTCCTCCCCTAGAGAGAACCATAAAGGTGTTTTTTGTTATGCTGTAACAGCCGCGACTCCTCCGTTTAATTAAAAATCAGAAGACAAGAATGTGATAAAAAGGGCCATGAGCCAGGAACTTAACAGCCCCGGCTAATGCTCTCTCATACGCCATTAGTGCTCCTCCTGCCAGTCACTATATGAGTTAAGGGCAGGAATTCAGCTGCGGTCAGAGCAACTCGGCCCAACATTGTTTAAGGAGCCTTTACATGGAAATGTTGTTTATATCTGACACCCCACCCATGCAGCACCTTGGATCTATGCAGAGGCTCTGGCGCGGCTGGTACTGGAAAATCCCTGGGGTTTGATACACTCACTTTACAACAAACCATTCTGTGTCCCTCAGCTTTCTCCTCCCCTGGCCACACCTCAGGTTCTCTGTAAAACAATGGAGCCACCCAGCACGGGGATTGGATTAGAATCTCTCCGAGACATTGTTTCAAAGGACTTGGTTTTAACCACCTCTGATATTTTTAATGATACCTTCCAACACCAGTGAGTGGATTGTCATGGAGCTGGTTAAAAGTAGAACCCTCCTGTGTGATCCAAATGTGCAACAAAGGCCAAAAATGAAGCATGACAAAAACAGGACTTGAAATTCTACAGGGTTAACATCATTTTTCCCTAACTCCGGTGAAATGCAACCAGGCTGGCTTCAGTTGGGATTAAATGTGAGTTTACAGTAGGTGATGGAACTTGTGAGCAGGTACGGATGAGTGGAGCAAGCAGCAGGAGGCCCAAACTTGCACAAGTATATTATCATGCCACCTTTCTGAGTGTTATGCAATGTGTCTTCAGTAGCCCCATTTCACGTATTTATCCGCTCTCTCACACACACACCGTGAGGTAAAGAGCTGTTATCCCCATGTTACGAGGAGGCATCTATACTGCAGCTGGGAGCCAGCCTCCCAACTCAAGCAGACAGAGCTGTGCTAGCCAGGCTCTCACTAGTACACTGAAAATAACTGCGTGGATGCGGCTTCCTCAGGGAAGGCCATAACTCTGCTCCCTGGGTCCCAGCTGGGGGGGGGGAGGGGGGGGGAGCTTGAGCCTCTACCAGTGCCCCAATATCTCACATGGCTATTTTTAACATGCCAGCATGAACCCCACCACTGCACATCTGTCTTCTGAGCTGGGAGGCTCACTCATGTACCCAGAACAAGCAGAGAGAGCTTGCGGTCACACAGAAAGTCCTGGGTAGAGCAGGGACTCCAACTTGGGTCTTTTGAATCCTGGCCATAGGACAATGTTTCCTTCCCTGTACCAATACATTGTACAGGGAGCAGAGGTTGGCTGAGCGAGGGTCCTGCGACTGTGGGGCCTATTTCCACTCCTGCATCCGCTCACACCTCCAGGCAGAGTTCCACTGGGCAGTGTCCGCTGGCTCTCTCTCTCTTGAGACCTTCGAAGGGCAGTGGGCGCTGTCCGGGGTTCTCCGCTCAGTGTCCTCATCCGGTTCCCTCATTTTAGCCCTTTGACCATCGCACCTGTCCCTGTTTTCCTTTTTATTTGTCCCCGCAGAATAAGTTGGAGTCTAGGGCTCTTTAGATCCACCCTGTAGGCTGGGGGTGGGGCCTTCAGATGTGGGCGCCTGCCCCAATAGGACCAGTAAATTGCTGGTCCTGTCTCCAGGAAATGCCCCACACCAGTAAATTGCTGGTCCTGTCTCCAGGAAATGACTGACACACACACACACACACGTTTATTTTCCTGTCACAAAGTGAAAGACTTGACAGTTTGCTCCCAAACTCTTCTATATCATCGATGTCCTGATCATTATAAAAGTTGGTGCTTCCAAGATTTCTTCCTAATCCTTTTTGCTTTGCTATTAGTATGCATTAACGTTTACAGGCCAAAACAGCCAGTCTGGCAGCTCCAGTGGGTTGGGGATTTCCAGCATCCTGTAATATGTATCTTTTCAAAGGAAATTAAAATGTGGATGGATCAGCAAGATACAGTCAAATCCTTTACTGTTATTTGGAAAGGAATAAACTCGGGTGCGAGAGGTTCCTGCTGCAACCTAGCTAAGAGAGCTGGTGATCTGTGTTACAGGCTTTTAGTAAGTTTAGTTCTAGCCTATCAGAGTGTGTTTTTGCAAAGAAGCTGTGTAATTCATGAACTGATTTTAAAAACAAAGATTTATGCTGTCTGAATGTACTTGAAATAAAAGGAAGAAACTCATCAGCACACGCCTTTCAGTGTCTTAGACCCGAGCAGTGTCAATCTGAGGAATATATTCTAATGTCTTAAACCTTGTCGGACTTTTTCTTTAATCTGCACAATGGAGAATCTATAAAGTTCTTTGACATTACAGGTCCATTGACTCTTGGGAACTGAAAAGCTTCATCTGTTTGCAGTAGCAGTAGTTGGCCCCCACTCTTCCTGGAGCATTATTACCACTGAGTGGAATATTACTGGTATGGGCCACTACCAGAGACAGTTGAGAGCTATGATTTTACTTCATCCTCATTGTGATTGCAGGATCAGGACCTTAATACCAGGGGCACAGCCTCCCCAGGTCCCTGGACAAGATGTAGGAAGGCTGGCTGGCTACGCACCTCAGGAGGGGAGCCTTGGGCAGAAGGGGCAGGATCTGGGGCAGCCAGCCCTAAGAACCACCCGGAGTGCATTGCACCATCCCCCAAATAGCCCTCGGTGCCACCCAGAGTACAGCACCCCCCACCCAGCCCTCTGCGCTGCCCAGAGTGCATGGTATGGTGCTCTAGCAGACATTTAAAGAGCCTGAGGCTCCAGCCACTGCCACAGCAGCAGCCAGGAGTCCCAGGTCCCTTTGAATCACCAGGTTCTGGGGGCAACTGCTCCCTTTCCCTCCCCCCACCCTCTGGTCAGTGGGCCTGCTTAATGCATCTACACTGCAGCTAGCCCAGGTACAGCTGACTCCAGATCATAGAGCTTGGTCTACAGCGGCCTGCACAACTTGCGGCCTTCAGGGGCTCACTGTGCGAACTGTGACTACAGATGGTGCGACCCCATCCGAGCCCCTGGCCAGGCAGAGAAGCGGAGTGCCGCCGGGGAGGGGGAAGTGCGGCGATTCTCGCCACCGCGCTGCCTGAGTACAGCTCCGGCGCAAAGAGCTGGGGCGCGAGCCAGAGGGCAGGACGCCGGCAGACGCCAGGACACTGGCGTGACGTGGAGAGGGTAAAGGGCATTGGGAACCGTATGTTGTGCAGGCCTGCTTTAATTGAAAAATTCTTAATAAAGTATCACCCGCCCCCCCAAACTTACCCTTGCGGCTAGGGTTCCCAGGTGTCCAGTTTTCTACCAGTCTGGTACTTGTGCTCTCTGCCCAGCAAAAAAATTCAGAAAATATTGGACACGTGCAGTGAATTTCTGGCTGGACAGCGGCCGGAAGCCTGGTGGTGCCTCCTGTGGTTGCATGCTGAAGGTGGGTGGTGGGGGGTTTTTTTTGCTCGACAAAACTTTTTAGCCCACATGTTCGGTATTTTTTGGGAGAGCATCGGGCAACCCTACTTGCGGCCCACAGCTGTTTTCTTTGAAGTAACATGGCCCTCACCGCTTTCCAAGTTGTGCAGGCCTCGTCGATCAGGCTTAAAATTGCAGTGCAGACATTCCAGGCTGGAGCCTCTGAAACCCCACAAGGGGAGAAATTACACTGCAATTCTTAGGCCTGCAGCCTGTGAGCCTAAGTCAATTGACCCAGGCTCAGAGACTTATTTTTATTAGGCTGCAGTGTAGATCTATTGAGGCCCCTACAGTCGCTTATGCAGAGTCTTATCTTTTTCCATGTGACTAGGCCCATTGATATGCAAACATTCGCAGGATTGGAGCCCAAAGTTGTAGCCTTATCACTTGCCAAATTTTCAAAGGGGGCAGCTGCTATAGCTACCACTGAGTTCAGGGATCATTTGCATATTAAAATACTGAACTTACCTTTTGTCCTAATTAGATACCTTGAATTTTGGCAGGAGCACTAAAGTTTTCCTAGGTATCCTAGGCTATGTCTAGACAGCAGAACTTTTCCAGGAGACTAGAGGGATCCCAGAAAAGCTCTGCCATGTCCAAGGAACGTGTCTTTTTTTTTTTTGAAAAGCAAAGTCAGAAAAGCGGACGCGTTTTTTCAGCATCCCTGTAAACCTCGTTTTATGAGGAAGAAGGGATATTCTGAAAGAGGGTTTTTCCCAAAATTTAGCCCCACGTGGATGGGCCAAATTCCAGAAAAGCCTTTTTTGGAAGTAAATCGGAAAAAGATACTCACTTTGTGTACTGCAAATTGTGTTTCTTTTTCCGATTTATCTTTGTAGTGTAGACATAGTCCTAGAAAGATGTCAACTAATCAAAGGCCTCTTCTGGGCCTATAAGGAGAGGAACTAAATTCAGCAAAACACTAAAGTACTTGCTTAAGTGCGTCCTTACACAAGGCTTAAGCACATTGCTAAATCAGGGCTACCTACTGTGCAGAGCAGAGACCATGTCTACCCGTGTGTTTGTACATAACCGAAAGAGTCCCAGTCCTGGATTAGGGATTTTGAGTATAACTACAATCAATAGCTGAAAGCTTGTGGAAATTACTCTCTTCTGATCTTTATTAATAGTCTGTTTAAATGCAACTGATGTAAACGTTCCCCAATCCTGGATAAATGGATTCTCAGGTTTCTGACAACTCTTTTTTTTTTTAAATGAATTTTGGTCATGTATTTTGTACCGTTAAAGAAAAATGGGATATACACAAGAGAGTTGATGGTCAGTTGCCATATCCTTTTCTGTGATCCACTAGCACCCATAGCAGCATAACAACCCAGGCCAGGCAGGCTATACAGAAGGAAAGGATATAACCTATTGACAATACCACTCAGATTTATTTAGACCTTCTGCAAGCTTATTCATTGGAGAAAGTGAATAAGAAAAAGTTATTGACTTGTTCCCATAATATAAGAACTAGGAGCCACCAAATGAAAGTAACGGGCAGCAGGTTTAAAACAAATAAAAGGAAGTTCTTCTTCACAAAGCGCACAATCAACCTGTGGAACTCCTTGCCTGAGGAAGCTGTGAAGGCTAGAACTATAACAGGGTTTAAGAGAGAACTAGATAAATTCATGGAGGTTAAGTCCATTAATGGCTATTAGCCAGTATGGGTATGGAACGGTGTCCCTAGCCTCTGTTTGTCAGAGAGTGGAGATGGATGGCAGGAGAGAGAGATCGCTTGATCATTACCTGTTCAGTTCACTCCCTCTGGGACATCTGGCATTGGCCACTGTTGGCAGACAGGACACTGGGCTGGATGGACCTCTGGCCTGACGGAGTATGGCCATTCTTAGGTTCAGTTTATCTTGTAGACAAGATCCAGGCACTGGTTTGGGTTGGAGCTAGACACAGCTGTTGTCCTGAACCTCCCATAAAGCCATGCCTTAGAACTCCCCAGCAGGACAGCCTCACAGGTGAGATGTCTTCATTTCAGCTCTTAGCCAGCCTCAGAAAGAACCTTACCACCAAAACAGGCTCAGTTCATGGGAGTTTTAGAATCTCCAGGAGGTATCTGCCTGCAGGTGAGTGGGCCTCTAGGCCTTGCTGCTTACATACGTGTTGTAGTAAATGTACACAAAGATTCCACTGAGGGCTGACTGTTGAACTGGATGAGGCAAGCGTGCCCTTATGCACAAGGGCTGTTCATTTTTGGTGTGACAGAGCAATGACCAGGAGAAAACACCCCAGAAGAGCCTGTTCAGTCTACTAAAGGTGGCAGCCTGGGAGGCTAGAGCCAGCATTGCAGCCATTGGCTTTGGAAGCAAAGCCACCAAGGAGTTTGTTGGCCAAAGCTAGCCCCATTCCAACACAGTCGAACACAAGCACCAGGTGCAAAACACATCGACTTTTAATTAAAACCACAATATGGGAGAACATGGGGGTGAGGGATGCTCAGGTATTGCTTTTACAGCCCCGGGAGAAGCCAGGTGGTGTTTCGGGTAGTGAGGCATGCATGTGGAACCATTCAGGGAAAGGAACAAAACCCAAACAGGCCATCCGTTGAGATCTGATGGGAATCACAGTAATGATGAAGGAACGGAAGCAGCCTACTACCAGATTATTGAGGGCAAATTAAAGTTGGACCAGTAGGATTCACACAAATTCAAGCAGCTTAAACTTCCAAATTCTTAACAGAATGAGCGTGCAGACTTAGATGGTCCATAAATAAATAGCACCTCCTTTTGTCCTGCATCCAGACTTAGGTGCTGGCATCACTAAAACCGAATGCAATGGAAGGAATGTACCCTTTTGGTGCTCTACTTTGCACTCTAATTGCACCTTCTGCAAAAGGCTGTGGAGGCCTTGATTTTCATTTAGTTTGAGCCGGAAGCCTAATTTCCATTAAAATTACAGAGATTGTGGTGTCCAAATCTCCTACAACACTTTGCAAATCTCAGTCTAGGTCATGGCCAGTCTGCGAGGAAGCTATTATTAGACCTGCTTTACTGCACGGGAGGACTTGCCCAAGGTCGTGCAACAAGGCGGTGAGGGCAAGATGAGAACCAGGCTTCCTCGCTCTATAACAGTGGGCTCTGGTCCCTGAACTGCATCCTTTTAAGTACAGCACCAAAACAGAAAACACTTAGGGGTCCCAACAAGTTAAAGTCTTCCAAAGTCACTTTCCCAGTGGATTGACTTGTAATTTTACTCCTGATGATCTGGGAGTAAAACAGGGATGGATCTGGGGCTTTTTGCTCACATTTTCTTTAAAATGTAAGTTGATAAAGCCATTATTTTAAAAAGCCCAGGAGATTCAGTGCACCTGCAATTGTCCTACACTGTACACAAGCGCAGGCCCAAAGCAATGGGAAAGAGGGAACCATTGCAGCTTGGCATAGGTTTTTCTTTTTAGCCTCAGAAGCAGGTAGCATCTTAATTTAAATGCAGGGCACAAGCTTTGGAGAAGGAAGAGGCTTGTTCCAGGAGATGTGGGCAAAGAGAAAATTATGAAAAACCCAATTCCATGAGCAAAATAAACTTTTTCCAATAATTTAATAGTAAGCAAAGGGCTTGGACAGGAAAAGGTTAGGCAGGCTAGCTGCAGCTGACAGCAGCAGGAGAAAAATTAGCATTGTACTCACGAAGAAAGCCAAACCAAAAAATGCCTTTGCTAACCCTGCCACGCTCCAAACCTAGGGTGGGCAAATACCAGCCTGTGGGCCAGATTCGGTCCACCAGGGTTAGGCCCTGGCAGGCCCCACCACTATAGTTACCTGCACCTCTGCAGTTACAGAGGAGCACAGCTCTCATTGGCTATGAATCGCCCTTCCTGGCCCTTAGAAGCTGCAGGAAACAGCATCCCAATCCATACCACTCATTGACCAGGACAACGATTCACGGCCAACCAGAGCTGTGAACTCCCAAACCTGCGGGGCACAGGTAGATACAGTGGCGGTGGCATGCCGGGGGCAAACTGCCACCAAATCAATGTTTATGAACACTCCAGGAGCAAACTTGCCCTCTCAAGCTAGGAACTTATAAAGAATCTCTAATAGACCCAAGCAAACCTGTAAAATTTCCCCTCAAATCCATCCCAGCCATTTTCTGCCATTCCTTTTCTAGCACTGCTAATCACCAAGAAGTCCCTCGTTTAATCAGATGTGCCCCTAGTCTAAGCCACTGGAAGTGAGAGTCTAGAACCAGTATATGAATTAAGCATGCTGAGTAGGTCTTCTAAACACAGTGCGGCTGGTGCTTACAGAGGGTTTTGGTAAAAAATAATGGTACGGTTTGCCAATGCGGGGCAGCTGTGGCAGGGAATGAGGAAGGTGAAAGCCTTTTTTTAAGAACACAAAAGGTTGCCCCAGGACACGGGCACGTATTCATGTCTCCAGCAGTTAAATAATGGATTTAAAGCCAATATACCCGCCCTATGCTACATTCCCTATAGTAAAGTCTACAGTGTGTAGGGATGTGCTACTTAATGGGAAAAATCCCTTTATTATGGGGCTGTCACTACAACCTAAGAGTCACACACAAGCAACCATAATAAATTACACTGAGGACATCCAGGCTGCCCTCCTGTGGGTGGCTAAGCACCACAGAGGAAAAGGTGAGTGTGGAGGAGAGGGCTGTGCCCAGCCTCAGTGAGCCCAAAGAGTTGAAGGAGAGGGCTCTGAGCCCGTTAGCTACAGAGGGGAGGAAGTAACTGGCTTAGGCTCTGCTAGAGCAGTGTCTTTGCGTAGCCATTCACACACAGATGCAACCCTTTGGGGGCCAAAGACTTCCCCTGTGCTCAGCTCCAAAGCCAGCATAGCACTCCAGGCCCCAGGTGGCACCCTGCAGAGGACTAGGTGGTGTGAAAGGAAGTCTCCAGGAAGGGCAGGGGAGGGGGAGGGGAGAGAGGACACCCTGGCTTCAAGTGACCCACAGAGATTTCCTACCACTTCCTCTACCCTTTAAATAACACCCCTTGCAAGCCAAGGCAGCAGCACAGACAATGGGGACCTGACTCCCAGGCATGTTCACACCCCAGGATGAGCCTTGGACTCCCCAAGCAAGACAGCAAAAAGAGCTTTCAGTGAAATTCAAAAGGGAAAAAAACTAACTGCCCCCCTCCCCACGCACACATGCCTTCCCCTCCCCTTCCCAATCCCCTTGCACCAGGGGATAAAAGCAGAGGTCTTCTTGTAAAACCATACTAGAGGTATCCCCTTCCCACGCCCCATTCAAATCATACTCCTGCCCAGCTCACTACGCAGCAGTCCTTCGAGCCACAGACAGCGGAGGACAGACCATACTGGAGGCTAGAAGCACAGCCCTGGTTTTGTCACTTCCCAGTGTCAGGGTGAGGAGCACTTGCATGGGCAGCTGCTCTTGGTCACTTCTTCCATGCAAGGTTGTTAAGTGCTTTGTAACTTTCTCTAGTTGTACATACAAAGACCTGCGGGGATGAATGGGCTGGGGACTGGAGAGGTGAGGAGGGGGAGGAAGAGCACTGCACTGTCGTCTCTGCTCCATCGACTCCTCCCAGGGCCTCTTAAGATGTGACGGGCTGGATTGGAAGCAAGCTGCCAAACTTAAAGTGCTGGATCACAGGAAACTTCTCCAGGCACTGTGGGAGCAAAGAAGGAGAGATGTCAAGCCAGTGTGCTGCAGGCAGGGGATCCCCCCGCACCACAAGCAGAGTAAAACAGAGCACATTTCCACTTCACCCACCCACTTCCAGGCTCAGACTGAGGCTCGGGGCCCACATGGGCAATCAACACAGGGCAGCTCAGCTCTGAGATCCCGAGGGGCGATGAAGGAAGAGCTACATTGTTACTTCCCTCTGCTCATTTCCAACACCACAGGCTTGATTCTGCACAGCCACGATCCCCCCTTGTCTTCAGCTGGGCTGCGAGACCTTAACCCTGCGGCCAATTAGACTGAGTGTCAGTGGAAGCAGAGGAGGGCGATTTACCTCCGAAGTCCCATCTCTATCATTACTTTTAAGTTCACCACTTGGCCACAGCAAAGATCTAGGGCCAAAGACCAGCATGAGAGTTACCAGAATCTAGAGGGAAGAGATTTACCCTCTCTGCCCCGGGATGTGCAGTTCTGGCCTCTTGGATTCAAATGCCTTGGAGCAATGAATTTACCATGTTAATTATACAATGTCCAAACTGATATTCTCTCTTCTTGCTTTCAGATCCCCGGCCTTTGAACTGCACCGGATGCACCCTCACTTCGAGACAAGGAAGTGCTGACTGACCATCTCCACCCAATTCATTATTTTATACACCTGGGTTGTGTTCTCTCACTTGCCCCCTCACCACCCAAGTCTCTTCACTCTATTCTCCCAGCCTGGTCGATCCAGGCACCTCTTCTCTGCACTCTCCAGCCCTCCAGATAAGGTTTCAGTTTCACCACTTGGAACTGTATTTCCTAGTCAATGTGAACACTGATGTAACTTAGGCCACTTGCTAAGGGGACAGCCAGAGGAAGGAGATGCTGTTCCTCAGACCCAGCTGGGCTGTACTAGCTTTCCAATGAACATGCTGGCTTGCTGTTCCTGAAAGAGCAGCAGCAGCAAAGGAGAATTCCCCCCATCCACCACAAGCATCTGTCAGGGTTCCAGTGGCACAAGCAGGGATAGACTGTCCAACACAGCATACAAGCAACCCCTGCACCTCACAAGAGAGCAGGCTGTGGTCGGGCCCAGTCCAAGTGAGGGGGAGGCCGCGGAATGAAAGCACCTAGAAGGGAAAAGGGGGTGCAAGTAACTCGCTTGTGAGGTAGCGTTCGCTCTCCAGGCCACACATCAGCTTTCCACCCATCTTCGTGCAAGCTGGGGAGTGAGGCCCATGCAGCGGCACTGTGGGGGCTACAGAACATGACTTGCTTCCATGCAGCTGAAGAGAACAGAAGTGGGTCTAGCCCACAGCAGGTCCAGGGCCCGGAGTGGGAGAATCGGTGTGCTATAAAAAAAGGATTCATTTTGGATACTTCGCCATGGGCAAGGCCAAGGGGCAGGCGGTACGAACTGGATCAAAGGAAAGGATCTTTGACCATGTCGCTGCAGCTCTCTCAGCGCCTGGCCTTTCCAGTGGAGGGGTACAGAATTGGTCCTTGTCATAGCCCAGAGGGGCATGCAAGATTCACATTTACATCTGCATCCATCTCTACAGTGCACGGCAACGGCAGCTGCTGAAGGAGCAATCAGACTCTGAACTGGGGCAGTGAGCAGTCTCCTCTGGTAGGGCACCAGGATCCGGCGCCCACAGAACTGGGCAGCACAGTTTAGATTCCAAAATGGCCACTCCCTGCAGAGAAGGGGTGGAATAAATTGAAAAGATTTTCAGCATATAAACAGGGGTATCTGCTCCAGCCCAGGAAACAGGCTGGAAAGGGCTCACCCCAGTATGGCACAGTGGGGTATCTGTGCCATCACATTATGGGAGTCCTAGTTGACAGGGCTGTAGGAGTGAGAGGAGCAGCCAGGCTGCACCCTACTCCCCACACCAGCAAAGCGCTCCCTCGACAACCACCGCCAGCTCCCAGCAAACAAACAAACAAACAAACAAACAACAACAACGCTCACAAGGTGAACGTCAGTCACTCTGCATGCCAGGAGCTCTCCCAATCCAGCAGAGGCAGCAGCAGGCTGCCCAGTAATCCAGACCTCAGACAGATCAGAAAGCACCATCAGACAGAGAAAGAAGGAACAATCTGCCTGTAACACAGGGACCAAGCACTTCCCCCTGTAGCAGCAGTTGCTGGTGGTGCTTTTCTTCGCTGTGCTCTTGTCTCCGCAGCAGAGGATGGGGACCCTGCCTGTGTGGGTGAGGCTGAGCTGGTGCAGTTGAAAACGGTTTCCAGCATGGATGGGAAGCCACAAGTCCTGCAGCCTGTCTGAATTCTGCTGCAATCCGCAGTGCCTTCTGGCTGGACAGTTCCCAGAAGCATCTATTCCCAACACTGAAGCGGAGCACTGCGGCGTATGGTCCGCAGTCCCAGAACGGACTGGGGACAGCAGCCGCGATGTAAACGCTCCAAACGGTTCTGGCACAAGCAGTGCTCCTGTGATGATGTACTGAACTGTAAGGACAAGCAAGAGAACCAGGCACGCTGTGCATTCCCTACCCCAGCCGTGGTTCACAGGCACTGCCATCTCAGGCCTTGCCCCGCTAGGGAACTGGGATACTGAGCCAGGAATGCTGCTCAGCAGAACGAGGAAAAATCCCATCACGTGGGAATGTAAACGCAGACTCCTTTTCCAGAGGCTCATCTGGATCTTCTGAAACATCCTCCGAGAACCCCAGGACTCCTGGCCCTTCTGCCTCGGGGCAAACACTTCTGTTGCAGTCACTGCTTTTAAAGCAGACTTGATTTAGAGAGAGAGAGAGAGAGACAGAGAGACAGAGAGAGGAGTCAGACCATACTTGAGAGGAGACCTGGCACTGTGCCAGCACACCCACCCATAGGCTAGTGCACCCTGGTCTCCACAAAGCGAGCTGAAAGGACCAGCAGGCACTCGCTTGGCTCCTCGGGGAAAGGAACTGGTATGTCGAGGAGGACAGCCCACCCTCCCCCATTGCAGAGCACGAACAGGGTTTACAGCCAGAGGCAGGCAGCTGCCATGGTGCTGTCGTCATCGGGGAAGCAGTGGGATTTCTGAGAAGACGCCTAGGCCTGTGGAATTCCAGCAGGGGCCAAAGGTCAGGCTGCTTCCAGCAGAATCTAACTTTTTCACAACGTGCAGAAGCTCAAACAAGTTGGAATGGTTCTGTGACTGGAGTCGGAATGCGGGAAGGCTGAATAACTGCTGAGGAAATAGTATTCACACAGGGAGCCTCCGCTCTCCTGGGGCAAGGCACCAAAAAGGAATAAGTCCAGGGGTAGCATCAGATCACCAACAAGGTGTCTTCAATACACAGGGCAGTCAGAAACCACCAGCCATTCAGTACACAGGGCAGTCAGAAACCACCAGCCACCTTGTGAAAAGCTGAGCCACTACAAATGCTGAGAGGAGGCTTCAGGGAAAGAACTGGAAAGCAGGGAGACCATATAGGCAAAGCTGACCTAGGGGAAGAAGGGGACAAACTGAAGCCTTAAGACCCTGGTGGGTGGAGCTGAGGTGGCTTCCAGCATCCCCTCTACCACCAGGGTTCTACAGGAGATGTGCTGTTGTAGATCTTGGCTGGTTTGAGTTCCTGCAGAATAGATTACACCACTAAAGCAAAGGGTGGGTATCTACTTCTGACCTAGCACGTTGGGCCTCAAATATGTGCAAGGTAAACTGTGGAACTCCACAAGAGGCAGGGACTTCTCCAGTCATCCTGCCAGAAAGAGAGGCCGAGCGTTCAGCAAAGAGACCTCTCCTCCTCCCAGCACAAGCAGGGTTAGGGTTTCTTCCTGCAGCCTTCCCAGATGGGATTGTGACTAGACTGGTCACAAGGGAAAGTATTCCCCATTTGACTGCAGCTGAAGGGGGAAAAAAAAGGACAGGAAATTCAAAATAGACTCAGGAGAACACACCACAGCTGCTGCTTTCGCCATGCTCCGTTCTCTGTCCTTTGAAGAAGAGAGCAAGGAAAGTCCCACTCACTTCCGGCCAAAAACTTCCTCCATTAAAAACAATAATAAGGCAGAAGATGTTTTGTTTGCAATCCACTGAGCACCCACAAGCCTTGGATCCAGAGAACACATCCCAATCACAAGGGAATCATTCCTATTTGCGGTTTGCTGCATCCAAGAGTCAGTTGAGAGACTAGTGCGAAGAGGAGACAGAAGCAACCATTGCCTTCTAAATGAGCCGGACCTTAGAACTTGACAGTTGCCCCACACTGTTTATGTGGCATCAGTAGTTCTGAGTGGATGGACTTCAGTCTTCTTTAGGACAATTGGTAAAGAATGACCCTTTCCCCTTCCTTCCGGCTGGCTCCACTTGCCTCTTAGGATGATGTGGCAGCACTGCTGTGTCTGGATGACATTGGATGCTTCTCACCATCAATCACAGCAGACATATACCTGAGAAGCCGTTAAATAGCTGGAACACTGCTGGCTTGGTGCCTCCATACTGAAGATTAAGTTAATGTAATCTAATCAACAGCAAGAAGCCATGGGGGAAGAAAAAGACAGTGGCCTTGCTCAGATCTTAGCCAGCCTGAGAGAGAGAGGGGGAGAGGGAGCTCCCGCATGCACAAGTCAGTGAGAACATGAATGCAAATCGCCCCCAGCTCTGTCAACAGCAGCTGCCTGCCTGGGGGAGGAACCAAGATTCAAGCCAGCAATTAGGAGTTCGTTTACCTATGGCAGAAGGGAGGGCTGGCAAACACAGTGCTGCTGAGAACGGGAAATACGAACTTGCTTCAGGGGCCAGTAGCTAAGGGCCAACATTTTCAAGAGGGATTTTAGGTCTCCAACTTGAGATACCTTCAGGGGAGTTGATTTTCAAAGGGTGGAAGCCAACCTTTGTCTCAAGGTGCCTCAAGTTAGTCACCAAAATAAAAACTCATCACTTTTGGAACTTCTTGGCTGAAGTTTGCTCAGCCATACTAAATAAATATTTTTTAAAATCCCCCCACATCTGCAATTGGGGCCAAAAGCAATGCCCAACATCTGCTATGCTCCTGTCTGATTCCACAAAAGGCACACGAACCGGGTCAGTAGTTGAATGGGAGACTTCCAAAAGTAGCTGGCAGGGAACTGTGCTGTATCCACACCGAGCTAAGGGCTCATCATGGCATTAGGAGAGTGCTGTATGGTGCGAGAAGCTTAAGCTTTTGGTGATAACTAGAGCCTGACCACTTGTGGTACCAGAGAGCCAACCGCACTTTTTAACAAGGACCCTACTGTCCTTGTTAAGAGCGTCATCCTGCCAAAATATGTCCTGCAACTTTCAACTGTAGTCTGCATTTTTTCACTTCCGGTCCTAAACTACTGTATCATCACAGTTTAAAAGCTTCTGCATTTTTCTACAAAGATGGGTGCGTCTCTCTAGGTATTTCAAGAGGACCCACTAGCATAGCATCCAGGTGCCTGTGCCTACGTTACATTGCCATCAGTAACTCTAGGTAGGTAGGTGGGCACTACACAGATGCTAGATTTAGTATTAACATTGGGGTCTTGGGGACAGCTTAGAAGGACAGCAGGGATTGGGATGCATTTAGCAAGTGCCCATTGAAATGGCCAGGCACTAAGACCACTTCCCAGTCTGAAAAAGAGCTTCACAAAGACAGGATTGGCCAAGGCCTTCCAGAGTCCGGAACTCAGAGCATCAGCCTGGATTAGCAGTTCTGGAATAGCAATTTGCATGTTTATTATAGGAAAACAGCCCAAAGACAAGGGCAAGGTAAGGGGTAAGCTGCCAGCAAGTCACTCACACCTTGGTAGGCTGGAGAACCCCAGTGTGCTTTAATAGCCCCCGCGGAGCCAAATCCTGTGCTAAGGTAACCACAGGCTTGGACGGGTTACTCCAGAGAATCTGGCTTACCGGGCAGAGGCCCAGCCCAGAGAGGTATTGGCTCTTGCTGCAGCTCCGGTTTAGACACAGGAGGCAGCACAAAGCCGCTGAGCTGAAGGAGCCAGAGAAGCAGGGGAGCCGTGGGGGGCATTACCCCACTGCCTGGCGATCCCAGCACTTCAGAGGAAAGCTGAGCTGCTGCCGGAAGGAGCCAGCCTGGTCCCTGGGAGTGACGCCTCGCAGATTAGAGAGGTATGTGGGCTGGAACCTAAACACAGGATGTGAAGCTCAGAGGAAGGGAAGGGGGAGGGGAGAAGGGAAGGGAGAGAGTGGAGGAGAGGCGAGGCACAGTTAACCCTTTCATGCACTCACGGAGTGCTGCTGCTTAGTCAGGACTGTCTTTTCTCCTGGTGACAGGAGCAGAGCCTGCCTTGAACAGGAGAGCACTGAGCAGGATATTAACCCCTTCAAGCCCTACCCATGGGGAAGATGGTGCTTCCAGTGCCAGGCAGCTACACTACTTAGAGCCACACAGGAAGGGAAAGGCACTAGCTCCTGGCACCCCTGCACAGGCCCACGACTAGCACACTGGCATGGCTTCCCCAGGAGAACATTTCCTCTGGCCTACAGCTCCCTGCTCCTTCCGTCCTTCTCCCAGAGGCACTATGTGGGTGGAAGTTCCTGTCCAGCTTCCTCAGGGGCAGGAAGAAGGTGTGCACATGGCTTGTGGGGAGGAGAGATGCATTACAGCCACAGCTGCCCAGTCCCCCAGGTCAAGGTTAACAGAGCATGTTGCATGGGCTGACCACACAGCGGAGGGGTCAGGGGAAGGCTGGCTGCAGCAGCGGCTTGTCTACACTAAGGATGTTAAGGACTAGTCGGCTATCCCATAAGCAAATGCTTATCAGACAGTCGAGTCAACTAGTCAATTCTCCTCCCTCCCCCCATTGCTGCAGCTATCACACAGAGGCAGCAAAGGGGGTTGGAAGAGGGGTTACTTCAAAGCAGCAGTGCCGCACAGAGCCCATACTGAGCTCTGTGCAGCGCTGCTGCTTTGAAACGCTACATGGAGCCTGGGGTCAGCTGACCCTGGGTCCCGGGGAATTGCCCTGTGGAACTTGTCGTCTATTTCAAAGCTGGCACACCAGCGAGCAGCCTGGAGTCTGCGGGGCTCTTGTACATTTCGAAGGAGGAAAGCGGAAGTGCCTATCGACTAGTCAGGTAGTTGATGGAAATTCCATTGACTACTCTACTAGTAAGTTACTCGATATTTAACACCCTTGGTCTACACACCAACACTGATGATTTAACTGATTTGGTTTCGGACTATGTGGGCAAGCTGCAAGCCTGGTTCATGAGTCTCCACATGGGGAAGGTGGGGGGCAAATAATCGAGTTCTGTAGGGACAATTCAGTACTGCAAGCCACAACTCTTAATCTGGGGACCTATAATTAGCATGAGAGCAAAAATTAGAGAACGAACAACAAAGACAAGAATCATCTAAAGAATGAGGGAGGAGCGTTAGCTTTGGGGTTAGATCACAGGTAATCCAGGCCCAGCCCCTCAGAAGCGAGACGTGTTTCGGTGTCTGTTTGGGAGGAGCTTGCCATGGGTGCTAGGTCCAGACTCTCCCACTAGAGGATACTAGGGGGAACAGTACAGGAGAGGGGTGCGGTACATAAGCCACAGCCTCTTGGGACAAGGGTTCAGTGGATGATTGCTGACTGTGGAGAAGCTCTCAAATGACGTGCACCCAGCTGCGTAGGAAGTGATGAACTAGCAGAAGAAGTGAAGAGCTCATTGGAAAGGTTCCCACGACTTGCAATACTGGCTTCGGTGAGCCCACACTCCTCTTTCCTTCCCCGTCACTCACCTCTGCCTTGTACATGCGGATGAGACCCTGGTTCACTTTGGACCAGGAAGGTACAGCGCTGATGTTCCACAGCTGGTTGGAGTGCTCAGCAAAAGGGCCAGTCTTCATCTAAAACACACAGGAAGAGAGCTAAGGGAGCCCAGCCAACAGGGAAGTTTGTGCACCAGCCCAGTGACTCACAGTCACGCTCACTTCAACAAACATTCCTGCCGGGCTGTGTGACCCAAGCACCATCCATGTCACTGTGCCTGCCCCTCCTTCCTTCAGCGTGCCCTCCTGCAGCTGCCCTATCACCTGGAGAGGGGACTGCCAAGCCCCCAATACTCAGAAAGCACTACGCATTTTCTGCCCCACAGTGTATTCTAATTGCATTTTTTCCATCTCCTTGTACAAATTCATTAAACAAAAAACAGTCCAGCTCAGCGCTGCTCCCATTGTACCCAGAAACCTCCCCGTGCAACACTGCTGCTGGGCTTTCCAAGAAAGAAAATGACTCATTCTCTATTCACATCAACAACAAGCAGAAGCGACCACCACCGCCAACTGTGAATACAGAGGGCACCGCAGGTTGGCAGCAGCTGTAGCCCTTGGATGCAAACACTGCACCTGCCATGAGCAGAGATGGGTGACTGGGAGTCCAGTGGTTCTTAAAGTTCTTGCTTTTCACGTTGCAGGGTGGAGCCTTGCTGCTCCACCTTACAAGAGATGCAGCAAATGGACCATGGCTTTAATTTAATAATTGATGCTAGCTTCTTTCCAGATAGATTTTGGGGAGTGGCGGTAGGGGAAGCTAAACTCAGAGACAGCTACCTCTAGATTGTCCCATTGTTTGTCACTCTCTATCAACTAAACAGATCCTCAGGGAGGAAAATACAATGCAACCAATCTGAGTGAAATTCTCATGATTTCAGAAACCATGAGACCAAAGCTCAGGCTAAAAAGGATCATGGGGAAAGAAGAGTCTTTTTGACTCTCTTGATAGGAGCACCCTGTGTCCTTAATAACTAATTCCCTCTCCTCCACCTATGCAGCAAGCGAAAAAAAGCGTTTATGCTTTTGAAGCTGCCTGCTATAAAAAAGCTGATCAATCCATTTTGAGAAACTGCTGCCCCTCTGCAGAGGCAAAGTGGCAGCAGCATACAAGGAAGAAGGGGAAAAGAAAAAAAAAATCACTCTGAGGACAACATTTAGACTCCATTGACCTCAGGGCTGAAGCATTGTGGGTAACAGTTCCGTAGTTCTGCCTGCTCTGAACAGCTGCGATGAGAACGCAGATGAATTTCTGCTTCCTCTTTGCAGTTCTTCTGAGCTGGGGAATGACTGATGAGCCACAAAGCCATTCCTGCTCCCCTTCGTTTGGCGTGCGCGCACACACACATTTTCCTTGCAGATAAAAGATGAAACACACAAAATTAAATGGAGCTGGTGTGTCATTAAGCAAAAAGATTTGGCATCCCATCATGATCCGTGCATGACTGAGAAGATGGTGCACCTGAGGGGGGTTATACTGCCGAGGTTTGGAACAGTCCATCTGACTGCCCCAAGTCTCAGTTGCTCGGGATCCACTGCAAGGCAGTTTTTAAAAAGCACCTTTCCCTTTATGAAAGATTCTGCTGCATGCATTTCAGCAACAAGCCTCATTGTGTTTTCTAGTCCTCTCCTTCGTTCAGATTGGACACAGACTTGATCAACCCGCCTTTGGCTGTGCTCCTGCCCTGAAAGAGTTAAGGCAGATGGGAAGCTCTGAAAAAGCCGGCTAGGATGGCCAGACCCAATTCAAGCCATACAGGATTTGGGCGTTTGGAGCACCTGACACATCTGTGACCGCGGCCTTCCTAACCCATGTCCGATCCAGCAGAAGGCTTTGCTATTGTTTCAAACTGGGGAGGGAGGGCAGACAGGGAGAAAAAAAATTAGCTCATTCTAGCCACAAAGGGAGACGAGGGAGAAAACGAGTGAGCGAGCGAGACAGCAAGAGCGCTGCAGTCCCGCAGTGACCCCAGGGGAATGTAGTGAGTCAGAGCAGCCATATTGAGCAGGAAATTACTCACAGACGCTGCGTTCCTGCCTCTCTGTTCCCAAGAGAATCAGCCTTTTGTAAATGGTTCCTCTGTCAGTAACTGGAGGGGGAGGGGGGGGGGACTGCTCAGTGCAGTGCCTTCCTGTCAGTTCCTTCCCTTCCAGCTGAAACCTGAGCCCTCCCTTCCCAAACCTCCAAATTTAGAAGCCAGATTGAAACTGAAATTCTTCACTGCCTGCCCTTGGCTCTTAAAGGAACAGCCTTGTTTTGTTCAGGCTTCAGCCCTCTGCATGCACACAAAATCCTTGAGCTTTTTCCCTATACGTACCACAGATTATACTGGAGACCTAACAAGGGACCAGCTTTATCTGTCTCTTTCAGAGTGCCCAGCACATTGTAGGCACACAATAACTAGCAGCATTCGAGGGACAAGGTGAGTGAGACAATCTCTTTTATTGGACACAAGCTTTGGAGCCACACGCAGCTCTGCTTCAGATCTGTGTGACTCCAAAGCTACTCTCTCACCAACAGAAGTTGGTCCAATAAAAGAGATTACCTCATCCCACTTGTCTCTCTAATTCCCTGGGACTGACACAACTACAACCGCACTGCATACACAGCATTCAAAGCACCCAGAGATGTCACAGCTCACTAGTGATTGAGGAATTGTGCAACGGAAGATTATTTCTTCTGAAGGGTTTTTTGGCTGAGGAGGGTGGGGAAGATGTTCTGATGCTTGCTTTTTGCCACTTTCTTTTTAAACACAGCTGTTTGAATGTGGAAGTTAAAACCAGAGAACAGTCCTATGAGCCTGATTCAACAGTAGTGACAACTTCTCAGTGGCACATTTCACCCACTGCTACATACAGGAAGAAAGCCTCACATTTTCCCCATCCAGCACATCAATGTTGATTCCATTTTACAGACAGGGAAACTGAGGCACTGATTAATTCAATTCACAGTCTTTACATTGCAGCGGCACTTAAGAGTTCCATCATCCTAGGTTCTATAAGAACCCATCCAAAAAACCAGAACACGCCCAGAGGATCTTGCAATCATTTTAAATGACTTGCCCTCTGTCACAGAGCCAGCAAAGGAGTTGGAGTTCCAGGATTCCTAGCTCTCAGTCCCCTGCTCTAACCACTACACAACACTCTACTTCCTTTTGCACATAAGGAACTCCTATTTACAGACCAAAGCCATTTAGGAATCATCTTTAACATTTGCTACAATACTCATATGCAGTACAGGGAGCACTAAAGGAGAAAGTTTTAGCGGATTCAGCCTGGAGATTATGTTACTGTTACTTTAACAGTTTGAGGTTTAATATACACATTCAAATCAACGTCATCTAGTGTCTATATTACTGAAACATCACATATAGGCAGAGGAAGGGAGAAGTTAAAGAAAATACTGCATTGGTTCTTTAAAAAACACAGCTGAGCTGCTGCTGTTTGAACAGTTCAAGAGCAAGGAATGATCCAATACTTACAAAATGCACTCAATCTCGTGTCTAAATGTGCAACATTTGCTTTGTGTGTAGGTAATGTTGTTGAGGGAAAGCAGGCTTTCAATCAAGGGATCAGAAGAAAAACAACAACATTAAAGTAAGTTTTTAAACCTTTTTCCCCCTTATTTTTCCATGCTTATTTGTTGTTTGGCTTGTTGATTTAATGGATAAAAAGCTGGTATTAAAAGCCATTGTAGCTCCACCTAGTGGTAACGGCAGCCTCTCTCCATGAAATGAAACAATTACATTTGAAACGATAAATCTGTCTGAAACAATATTTATGAGGAAAATAGGATTAAAAGTGTCCCAAGTCTTTATCTGCTCACCCAACAAGAACCCTGAGCAGCTTTTCATGCCACTAGGTGGCATTGTAACTGCTAGACATGGTACTGTACTTCAAAAAAAATAATTAGATTTCATTGGAGCCAATGAAATCTATGGGACAGATAAATATTTATTTATTTATCAATCAATAGCCAAAAAGCTAGTTTTTGCAAGGAAAAATAATTAAAATGATGGAAGAGAGGTTTTAAAAATCCACTTCAACCTAGCAAGTGTTGCCAGTATTTTGCTTATTGTTTTCTATACCTGTCCCCAGAGATGCATATTTGTAATAGACCAATACAGGAACAAGTTACACACCCCAAGCTAAAATAAAGCTGATTCTGGACCAACTTCTGCTAGAAAGAGACAAACTTTCAAGCCTACATCATGCTCTTCAAGACCTGAAGAAGAGCAGTGCGAAGCTAAAAAGTGTGTCTTAAAAAAAGCTACTACCTCACTTACATTGTCTCACTCTAGACACTCACATTGTGTGACTGCAGACAGGTGGCAATAAGCACCACCCTTTAGAAACCATACCCTCTAGTAAATATACAGCGTATGTCACTGCAGAAGAAGCCTTTTGCCAGCATTATTTTCCCCCTTCCAAAAATTCCACTATACACGTCAATGAGGATAGGATTCTGAATGCTTTACCACCAGGCTTAGTGCAGCAACATATCTCCTCACTAGCTCACCAGAATGGACATTTAATAAGTTTGTTTTACCACAGAATGCCAATGGCCAGGCTGCGATTTGGACTGACCCAAGCTCTGTGGTGGTTAGGAGCACATTCAAGTGACCTAGAGCAGGGGTTTTCAAACTTGAGTTGTGGGCCCGCCCAGGTAAGCTTCTGGCAGGCCATGAGACACTTTGTTTATCTAAGTGTCCATAGGCACGGGGCCTTGCAGCTCCCATTGACTTGATGAAGTAAGACTCCTCACCCGTACCTCAGTAATGAAGAGGATACATTCCAGGAACATGTAGTCCTTATGGTTTTCGTTCACCACCTTCTCATCAACAAAGTGCCGAGGCTCCAGGTTTGGGTGCTCTGAAAAATAAATAATTCAGATGCCAACCAATGTCAAACAGCTTGGTCTATTCCTGCTCCAGCCTCTACAGATACAATCTATTTCAACACCTTCAGGTGTGTCAGAGGCAAGTTTCATGCTCAATTACTAATAGAGGGGTCAGTGAAGAATTGGTCCCTACCAACCATACATTACATAGGTCTTTATCCGATGGAGGTTTAAATGTCACCAGAGATGGGACTTGCATGCATTTCCCTTGGGAAACTCTTTCATGGATTAATAGAGAAGACATTCTGACAGTGTGACCCGACAGCCTGTTGTAATTTTATCCTTTCATTGTAGGACTCGGTAATAACTTACTCCCCTCCTGAATGTTTGTACCATTCAAATACTGGTAGGTTCAAGAGCCCATGGCCCTCAGCTAGCAAAGCTACATACATTCAGTCTTTTTAATCTTTCTTCAGCCTGTTAACAAGGTTAGTTGCTCTCCTTCAAGGCTCTTCTTTGTTTATCTACATCTGTTTGGTAAATGAGCGAACACTGAATTTTAAAGTATTCCCTCAGATCTGTTCCTGGCATTTGTATATGCCCATGTAGCCAGTTTTTCATTCATTCTGTATGGTTCCCAGCCAAGACAACATAAGTTATGAGATTTCCTGACACACATTACCAAATCAAGTTATATTACAACTACTCCATTTCTTTCACTTATTTTGAAATTCAAAAATGTAACATTTCTTGGGTGTATAAGGAACAAATCATACCAATGACATTCATTGGTCAGTCCATTTGATCCCATAAATGTTTACAGATGCTCTTTGCTGCATTATTTTATTAGAGACTGAAGTGGATTTTACTGGATGTAAATTGTCAGGATTAGCTCATTCTTCCATACAAGAGGCCGTATTTCTAACCCCAAACTCTAAGAAGGCAACATACTAGATTCACTGACTTTGTCTCTAGATCCAAGTCAATAGGATTCATTATGATGTTCTGGATCTTGAGCCCTGGGAGCCCCCAGACAGCTGCCACATTCTGGCCTCTACCCAATGGCTACTGAAATCAAGTGGGCTGAAAAGCTGCTAGTGCTATCATCCTAGCTAAGACACCCACCCACAGGAGCTCCGATTGGAAGATAGCCAGGCTCTACCAATTGGTCCAACTTTAAACCAGGAGAAAGAACAGGAAGTTGTGTGGTGGTTTTCTGTGGTGCTTGCATCTGACCCCACTGGTGCCTACCTCCTGCGCCCAACTCTGTTCCTGCCTTACCTCTGCCTTCACTCCTGGTCAACCGTTCTTGGCTCTGGCATTTGGCATCTGACCTTGGCTCTGATCCTCAACTTCAACTCCTGGTTCAGACTTTGGCTTGCCTCCCAGCTCTGATAACTTGCAGTTGACTCTGCTGTGGATCCTTCCCTTCATTCCCCAGTCTGTATACCTGCTCCGCCACTAGACCTGACCATGTGCTCTGAGCAGTATGACGAGGGTGCCCATCTGTGTACTAATGGTATCTTGCAGCACAGCTCCAAAATAGAATTATTCTGTGAGCCAGCCAGTGCATTGTGTTAGATGCATGTTGCCTTGTTGCGATCAGATTGGCGGACACATTATTTGTTTACAGCAGCACTGAGAGGATCTTGCTGAAATCAGTGCCCAGTGCCCTCTTAAGCTAGGTGTACATAAATTAAGTCCTTGCCTCAGAGTTCATCATCCAAACAGATAGAACAAAAGAAATGAACCCATTTTACAGATGGGGAAAATGAAGCCCAGAGATGTTAAGTGACTTGCTCAAGGGGGCCCCAGGATTCTACGGCACAGCTGAAATTAACCCAATTTGTTTCCCAGCCCAGTGCCTTTGCAGTAAGAGCAGACTAAACCACTGAGAGGAAAAACTGTCTTTCAGCACCAAAATACATCAAGAGTCTCAATTAAAAAAAAGGAGTGTACTTAAACATGTTTCAGCATTTCCATTGTAACCTTTTTTCACAAGCTGGCCAACTGACTGGCTTTGTTTTGAAAGGAGAGAACAAACACTCTTAACTGCAAGCAAACTTTTCAGATGAGATTTTTTTTTAAGTCCCACATAACTGGAAAAAAAAAAACAACCAAACTGCTAAGGAACTTCACACCGAAGGACAGAAGTGAAGAGATAGCATCGTTTGTAGATCTGTTAGTACCTATCAGTTGGGAACTGCCCCATATGAAGGGCAGAAACTGGAAGTCATCGAGGCCCCATACTCCCTGACTACCAGCTGGTTCCATCCTGTAAGTTTTCTGGAGTTTCCGCATCACCTCCAGGTACCTAAGACAGAGGGGAAGGGTTAATGGAAGGCACTCGATGCAAAGGCTCATGGCCTCTCCTCCTTGTAGAAACAAATAATGGTGGGTTTCCATTCAGACAGCCCATCTATATATATAGGAGAGGACCAGATGCCCCAAATATGCTCTCTCTGGACCCAGCACAAGCACCCAGTCCAACAGCCTTATGGCTGAGTGAGCATCAAGAATCCATACTGGAAGAGAAACAAATGATAACAAACCGTTTGTGAAAGAGTTTGACTCAGTCTGTTTCACATTGAGGTTAAGTTTACAGTTAACAGATGCCTGATATTGATCATTCAGCTACAAATAAGAGGCTAAGCAGAGAAATCAAGGGACAGCACTTTGCTCAGATGACATCATGTAAGCAGGTGATGGTAACAGCATAAAAATCAGAGTCCCCCACATCCTCCAAAGAGAGTCAGCAGAGTCCCCAGTGAAGACAGAGCTAGTTCCTATGGAGAACAGCTGCCTTGCTCTGTGGTCATTTGACAGGGGACAAGAGGGAGTAAACTTTTAAAGGTGCTCCTTACAGACCAGGAGAGACCTCTGGATCTAGAACTTGATACAGTGCTCTGCATATAATACTGCATGCTCGATATACATCCCTGCCACCAGGGCCAGCCCAAGCCATTTTGGCGTCCCCCCCGGGGCGCATGGCCCCGCCTCCGGGCACATGGCGCATGCGCGGGCCTGTCCCTGGGATGCATGGGTGGACGCACAGCGCATGTGCTGCCCAGTCGGCCCAGCCACTGCCGATGGCACGCAGCTCGGGGCTGGCTACACCTGGCTGTGCAGGGCCCTGTGGCCGTGGGGGGAAGGGCGCTGCTGGCCGGTGCTGTGGGGGTTAACACGGCCTCTGCCCCGAGCGGCCACTGCAGCCCGCCGGGAGCCAGGTGTCCCCCATAGGTGGACGCCCTGGGCAGCTGCCTGGCCAGCCCATCCCTTAGTCTGGTCCTGCCTGGCACAAGATCAGAGAGAAAATTGGGCATGACAGTAAATTTAAGGGTGGACACAGCATTGAGTTTTTTATTCAATAGGATTTAAAAAAAGAGAGCGATCTGCATATTTTACTTTGCTGCAAAACTTTTCTGTATGTTGCCTGGTTTATCGGAGGTATCCCAGAAAAGACTTCTGACATGTCCAGGGAATGAGTCTGCTCCTCCGAAAAAATTTTCGGCATCCCTGTGAACCTCTTTTTACGAGGAAGAAGGGATGTTCTGAAAAAGGGGGATTTTCCAACACTTGGCCCAGTGTAGATGGGCCAAATGTCGGAAAAGCCTCTTTCGAAAAAAGAAGTGGAAAAACCTACACAAATTGCAGTTCACAATTTGTGTAGCTTTTTCCGTAACAACAGGGTAGTGTACACATCGCCTAAGCACTTTACAGATATCCTCAAGTTAGCTGTACAACAGTTCCAATGAGGAATGATTCACCATTTCCATTTTGCAGATGGGAAAAGTGAAGCACAAAGAGGAGAAGTGACTTGCCCAAGTTCACAGCAAGTCAGCGGCACAGCTGGGATTGGTCCTGCCTTGGGCAGGGGGCTAGACTTGATGACCTCCTGAGATCTCTTCCAGCTCTATGATTCTATGAAAATGCAAAAGTCCCAATGGCTTGTCCTCTGCTTGCACCACTGCAAACCTCACCTCTTGACACTCACCACAATGCAGGAGGAGTTATGGAGGGCTGGCAGATTCACAGACTGAAAGGTCAAAGGATACCATTAGGTCACCTAGTCTCATCTCATCTACTATAAGCAACAGAATTTCATCCAGTTACTCTTCTATTGAGCCTACTAATTTGTAATGACCACTGTATATCTTCCAGAAATACATCCAGTCTGGTTCTGAAAACATTAAGAGACAGAGAATCCACCACTTCCCTTGCTAGATTCTTCCAAAAGATAATCACTCCACTTGTTAAAAAAATTATCCCTTATTTCTATTTTGAATAAGTCTGGCTTTATCTTCCATTCACTGGTTTTTATTATATCCTTTAGCAGCTGGTACGTTCTCTCCATGAAGGTACATATACACAATGATCAAGTCACCTGTTAGCCTTGCCTTGGGAGAAAAGACACACAGATCACCGTACATCAGGCAGTGTGACAACAAGAAAGGTGTCAGGGGCAGTGAGAATCAGGTGTGGTGGACTGGTAGTTACAGGCCACATGCTTTATGACCAGTGAACCACAGACGGATTTGAGGGGAGAATGCCATAGGAACAGCTCCACCTTACCTGTAGTTGCATTGCCTCACCTGTTAAACACTTTGAAGACAATGGCCAACTGGTCATCCACCCTGAGAACACCAATTTTGCACAGGCAACAGAGAAAGGCTGCAAATGCTGCTTCGTGACCTTGGATTGAAGAAAAGAAAACAAACAAATCATTAGCAGTTCCCATAATAGATTAGCTCTTGGCAGGTACTACAATGGCTCTTTGGCAGACAGAAGTCCTCATCTCCATGGGTGGTACAACACCAACCAACTAAGGCTCCTTCTTACCTTCAAAAGACACCATCTATTATTAACACACAACAATATTTCACACCTACATAGCACCCACTATCTAAGGATCCCACAGTGCTTCACAGCCATTAATAAAATATATATCCTTATGAAATAGCAAAGGATTAGTCCGATCTGTAAAATGGGAAAACAGACACAGAAGAGTTGTGACTTGACCAAGGGCACACTGTGAATCGGTGGCAGGATTTAGAAGCCCTGAATTGAATCCAGAAATTGAACCACCAGACAACAGGTCTCCTGCATCTACACACAAATACTCTTCCCTCCTCTTACTTAGGGAATTAAGATGTCAGTTTCATCTCTGTGATTCTCCCACAGTGGCCTGTGGCCCCTAGAGCCATCTTTCCTGCAGAATGAAATATTTTGAGAGCCAGGCACTGAGGGACTGGAGTGTTGGGAGCAACTTCCTTTCCTAACAAGAGAATGGGGGGGGGGGGGGGCGGGCGGCTGGAGAATTCCAGAATAACCCAGTGAGCTCTACAGGGAGTATGTGTTTGGGGGTTGAAACAAACACTCATCAGCAATTAAACAGATTTCATCCTACTTTCAAAAGGCACCATGTTAGAGGGACACTAGTTCTGCTCCACCCCAAGAAAACCACCACCCTAAGATGCCCAACTGTCAGCCACGGGCCACCTGCTCTGTGCAGCTTTTTCTGCTGGCTAACAAAGAAGAGAACACAAGAAGTGCAGCACTCAGAATATCAGAGCTGGATGCAGAAAGGCGCTTTTCTTTCCCTTTGGATAGGAGAAACTACAGCAATAAAGAGAGTAAATAAAGGAGGCAGCACCACTTTATAAAGCTATGCAGCTGCTGGGGTATGAACAAGCTGCACCTAAGGTCTAGCTGTGCTAAGCTGAAAGAATAGAGCGCCCTATGCTTAAAACAGTGGAGTGGAGGAGAGACTCAATTTCCCCTCATTAAGCTACAGCCCAACAGTCTCTAAGCCAACGGTCCATTACTAAAGGCAACATCTCCCCCTGGTGATCAATAGCTGCAACACAGCAGAAGAGGAGAGCTGCAAACCTGTATTTCTTCATCTCTTTACCTCAATTCTCCTCCTCTTCTTAGCCAGCACATTACTGAAATCACGTGTGTCAGACGCCTGGCATGCTCCACTGACCCTCACTCCCACTGTTTGATTAAGTCATTATCTAGACATTCCTTTCTCAACAATATATATAGGTAGGACTCCTCTTAGTTTCAGGATGTGCCCTCACACTGATGTAAATCCACAATAACCTAACTAAAGCCAATGGACTGACTCCAGCTTTTGATTTGGACACAT
Organism: Pelodiscus sinensis; assembly: GCF_052426305.1. Classification (NCBI taxonomy): domain Eukaryota; kingdom Metazoa; phylum Chordata; order Testudines; family Trionychidae; genus Pelodiscus; species Pelodiscus sinensis. The sequence continues at coordinate 12,526,345 of NC_143074.1, read as the reverse complement.
CTCCCTGGGCCCGATTCTGCTCTTAAAGATCCTATCTGGGTCTTTTTGCCATACGTAGCAACCATCTGTGGTCCCTTATGATCTGAGGACACTTCTCAGACTATAAATATTAACTAATTTCCTGGTTGGATTCCAATCCAAACCATTACATTTTAGTGCCTAAAACTCCCCCTTGTGATTCAGCAGCACACAATACTCCAGTGCCCCTCCTCATCTATGCCAGCATGCAGCGTTGCTCTTAAACAGCTCCCATGGTACTCCCCAGAGGTGAGAGCATTTCAACAGTGGCTGCAATGGTCAATTCATGTTTCTACAGCACTGAATCCTTAGATGAAAGATGCTATAGGGATGCTAAGGAGGCTTATTTTGAAAAGCTTAAGACAGTGATGGGTAACTCAGGCTAGTGAGTGGGCTGCATGAGTGGCCCTCCATCTCTGTGGGCTGCAAGATTGTCATGACCAAGTCGATTTCCTGGAATAGCGTAGTTCTGCTAACAGCGCTTGTGTACCAAAAACGTGCAGGGGGAGTCAACTGAACCAGCGTAGTGCTTTGATTAGATATACAGGGATCAGATGACTCTCACGATCAATGCTGTGTGCAATCAGCACACCTCTCTTTACGTGCCTTCGCTTTGCGTGTGTCACTTTAGTAATACCAGTAGGAAAAAAAATTACATGGACAGAAACCAGCAGAATCTGACAACCCTGTGGGCAACAGTAAACAAAATGTCTTGTGAGCCACACATGGAACCGTGAGGGGCTGCAGGATGCCCACCACTGACGTAAGAAGAGGCAGCCAAGACTCTACATCAATCAGCTCTGATTGAATCAGATTCCGATTCCCTCCTTTCTCCTGGCCAGTTTTGGCCTTGGCGTAATCCAGTGCAGTCCCCTGCAATGGCAATGACATAGATTGACTGCAGGGGTGAATTCACTCTGGGGAATCAGACCAGCAAGACTGGACAAATTGAGTGTGCATGTGACGGTACCTGTCCCATAGTCAATGCGGGTGGAGTTCCCCACGGATTCCTTCAGGTACACAGCTACCTCTGCTGCAGCTTCAGCCAGATGCTCAGGGATCACTGTCTTAACCAAGTTTTCTGCTTCCTTAAAACACAACAAAATGTTTCCTGAGCATTAGCCTAGATCTGCCGCAAGCCAAAAGGTGAGTCCAAGGTACCGATGTGGGAAGGGACACACTCACTATTGGTTGGAGTTCGTTTGGCATGGAGCAAGCCACCCCCCTACAAAGCAGACTGATTGGGAAAAATGAGGAACTCCAACATTAGTCAGTGGCACCCATTACAGACCAATGTAAGGAGCAGCATTAATTGTCTTCCAAGCTGGTGAATGTGTAAGTCAGGGGTGGGGAACCTATTTTGGGCTGGGGGCTGCTGACCCACAGAAAAATCCATCAGGTGCCACGCACAAGCGAGAAGCAAAACAACAACAAAAAACAAACCACAAACCTCACTGGCATGACACCCAACTGAAAATGAGAAAGACACTCCCCACATTCCCCTCACACACCAGAGCCTTGGTGGGCCCAGGCTAGTAGATTTTGTGTGCTCCAGCCCCGCAGAGGGACAGCAGAGGAGCTTGAGTGCCAGCGTGGGTTCCCCAGTGCCGAGGGTGGGGGAGCCATGAGCCTCAGGGGCTGGATCTGGCCCCCAGGCCTTATGGTCCCCACCCCTGGTGAAAGTCACCAGTCAGCGTGGCAGAGATTTAGTCAAAGAGAATTCCCCTGCCTGCTGTAAGAACTTCTTCCACTTAAAAAGCATCCATCCCAATAAGCCACTGAGACAGACCCCCCCCCCCACTTGTTCGCAGCCTCAGCAGAGAACCCCAAACTTAGATGGCTCAGAGTGTGAATTCCCCTACAACTGTTGGAGGTGGACTCTGCAGGGCAGGATTGCTGCATGCTGGGAAACAGTGTGTGGACACTTACCCTGTCGTTGCCTGGCCTATATCCTTATCTGGAGAGAGAGAGACAGGACTTCAGGCTCCAAAGCCATCAACCTAGAACTTTTCGCTGGCACTAACTGCCCTGCAAATGAAACCGCATCACAGTGTGTCTATGGGGCCTGAAGGAGCCCTTGGGTAAATGCCCACTACCGCATGCTCTGCCTCCCTGGGCTCCAGGGAGCCCTCTCTGGGAGGAGTACTCTCAGCTGAGGCAGGCCAAGCTGTCATATCTTCAGGCTGGAGGACACAATGGATGGTTCAAGGAGACAGCCGTCAGTGGGGCTCCTTGGAATACTTCCAGGGAACAAAGCGCCTGACAAAGTGCATGTAAAGGTGAGCTGTGCTCCAGTGAAGGTTCCAAACCAGCACCAGGGTCAGGAATTAATGAATCACACCAATGGCTTGACATCAAAAGACCTGAAAGATGGCCCCCATCTAACCAGCTAGCTGACGGGTTAATTTGTTGGCCGCACAGCTACAACATGAGGATAGGAGCCTTTCCATGATGATTGCAGGATGTATTTCTTGTTGGAGAAGCCACCCTTAGTCGGTCCATATCTAAGAGACTCTCTCCTAACCCCATACATACCTGGTCTAGCTTGGCATACCAAGTCCTGAAAGCCTTATTCCCAAAGCGAGAGGGCTGGCTCACTGGCGGGGTCTCATCTATCCATCTGTCGAGGGTATCCAGGAGCTCCATCAGCTTTTCAATTGGCTATAGGACAGAATGAGTGACAGCTCACAATCAGACAGGAGGAGAAAGCCTCACACAGAAGCGCAAGCCGGTCACCCTAAAACCATTATCCCAGGCTTGAGCATTTGTTTTATCTGTGCCTGCCAACATTCCCCTGGCACTGAGCCACAGACCCCCAAATTGACCTTCCAAGGGATGGAAGGGGATAATGGGACACACTGTCTCTCTAAGGTCCACAGTGGCCAGCCCCAACCCTTCACATCAGAAGGATAGCCCAGTCAGCAGCCCACCTGCCATACTGACCTGGGCTCTGCAAAACCAGGTCAGCAGCTTGAGAAGGCTGAATCCCTGGAAGAGCTAAGACCCGTTTCTCCCCCCCTCCCCCCCCGCCATGCAATCCTACAGCTATGTAAGATGCTGTGTTGTTGCACATTTTTAAATGGTCACCTAACTGCTCCAGAGCCTAAGATTTCATTTTTTTTATAAAAAGCAAGTCCTGAGCTGGAATACTTGCAAAGAGAACCCTGATTAAACATGGGGAGGGAGGAGCAGGTTGGAGGGGCAGGGCTACATCATTCAGGGGTCTCCGAGACACAGTTTTGTGCTCTGTACCACACGTTAGATCTAATGCTCCCCACAGGACCAAGCGTATGGTTTAGAAAGCATCGTCACTGCTACTGACCCGCTGGCTGACCTTGGTCAGGTCACTTCAGCCCAGATCTTCAAAGGCATTTAGGTTTCTAACTCCAAATTATTACAAGGGGAGTTAGACACTAAAATACATTTGAGGATTGTTTCCCCTTTACTCTTTGCCCTGTCTATTTAGGCTACAAGTTCTTTGGGGCACAGAGTGGCTCTTACTAGGTGTTCACATAGTGCCTAGCACAAAGAGGCCCAGACTTCAATCAGGACCTCCTCTTTATACTTGTCAGCATCTGATTTTCAGAGCTACCGAGCCTCCCTAGAAATCAGACGATCAAGGCACATATCACTTCACAAACGTGCACCTACAAGAGACGGTTGCGCTCAGAAGCGCTAACAGTTTCACTCAATCAAAGGAGGATTCACAGGAGGAGAGATTGGATCTGACAGCAGGGAGGAAAAGCGATTGGTGAGAGGGGAGGGGGGAGGGGAGGGAGCATCCCAAAGAGGAGGGAGGTGGGACGACAGAGTGGAAGATGACGAGGAAGGAGAGGTGAGATGACACCGAGGAGCACGAAAAGCAGAGGTGTAGCCCCCTGAAGGTGACGGTGAGGGGCCTGACTTTGATGGGGAGAGAGGCAGCCTGTAAAGGTGTTAAAGGAAGGGCTGACATGGGCAGAGCAAAGGACAAGCAGGATTCTAAGCAACAGGGAACCTTGGTTGAGAGAAACCTACAGGGCAGAGACGGGCAGGCAATACAGAGCTTGGTTCAACATGGTGCTGATAAATGCAGCCAGCTTGCAAGGCTGTAGCGTTTGAGCCCAAGACATGCAAACGCCCCTTGGGTCCAGAGCTAGGGAGCAGAAGCCCTCTGGGGGCAAGCACTATGGCCCTGGATCTCTTGCCAAGCAGCAGCCTGGTGGCAGGGTCATTGTCCAACCTCCAATCAGTGGATTAAGCTGCAGAAGGCAGCACGAGGCAGCACTGCTAGTGACTGTCAGATACATTCACCTGCCAACACATTCGGGATTCTCCACTCCCGAGCTGGGGCAGCCAGAGCTGCGCTGGTCACCACTGTGACAACACTGGCACCAGAGGCACCACGGTCTCCAAAGGGGATTCCTCCTTCAAGGAGAGAAAGAGGACGGACAAAGCAAGGGCTGGTTTGACTTTGCTGGAGGCATCGACCGTGTGAAGCTGGATGGTCTCCTGGGCTGTGGTTCAATTCTTCATGCTGCTTGTCAGAAGAGGCCTAGGAAACAGCAGAGCCCAGCAAGTTTCTAGCCCTTGAAGTGCCACTAGAGGGGCGGGGGAGGAGAGACGGCAGGCAGTGCGTCTCTGTCTTTGAACCAGCAGCGAGTCGTCCCCCCCCCGCACACACAATCTCTCCGCTGCAAAGAGGTCTCTGGTAGCATCTGCAGCTAGCTGAGTGGGTGCCTTTCTGGACACTGGCTCTGGAGCAGCTGCTGGAAACAAGTCGGGTGCGGCATAGAGTCATTCAGCAGGAATCTAGGATTTATCTGCTGTCAAAGGAGCCCCGAATCCTTGGGGGGTGGGCAAGGACAGATTAAAGCAGGGATAGCAGAACTTTAGTCTGGCCTTGCCCAATCACAGCCATCTGCAGATGCACCAGGTAAGACAACAGGCCACATGCAACCTGGGAGCCATTGTAAGTTCACAGGCTGGAATCAGGGACAGGGCAGCACCTGTGATTCGAGTGAAGCGGGCCAAGACTATTATTATTTATTGTCTCTATTGCAATGGCATGTAGGGAGCCAGTCATCGATCCAGACCCCATGGTGCTAGGCACTGTACAAACCCCTAACACAGAGATAGGACCTTCCTCAAAGGGCTTGGGCTTGTTTTTCAGTTCAGCCTGAACTAGCTGCCACACTTCCCTCCAATTAACAAGAGAGGCCCTGGCAGTGGCTTTTGTTAAATAATTAAATAACGCTGGTGATTTATTCGCCAGCAGCTCGTTACGAGCAGCTCCCGTATTTCAAACCCTCTCGCCGAGCTGTGACTGTGGCGCCCGGTGCCGGCTGGATAAATGGCTGGCAAGAGATTTTCTTCTTTTGTCCCCCTTGCAGTCTCTGCCTCCAGGCCTCAGGGAGGGGAGGCAGAGTCACGCATCCCTTCCTCGCTGCCCGCTTTAAAGGGATTAAAAACAGCCCAGCTGAATGCAGGAGAGCAGGACCCAGCTGCTGGCTCAGCCATGCCAATAAATAATTAAAGAGCCGCAGCTCATTTTGGGCTTGGGGCCTTTTGAAAGGGGGCTTATTAAAAGGGGCAGGTTTCCATTACCCAGCAGAATGAACAGGGCAGAGCAAACTCATGCTACCAGGGGAAACAGCAAAGCTCACAGGAACTTGGGAGATCGGCACCACGGCTGCATGGTCTTGGGTGGCTGAGTTTTTAGGCTCTATTTTCACTTTACTTTCCCAGGCATCAGAGCAAGGGCAAATCCTCCCTCCTCCCCCACCACTCTTCTTTCTGTTGTGCTGATTTTGCAACCTGTCACCCTCCCAGACCAAAATCTGCCCTGTGATCACAAAGGTGAACCCTGTCGCCTGCTATGGAACAGTGGCCTAGTGACAGGGTCTCTTGTGAGCAGCCAGCCAGCCACCTGGAGGCGATCAGATGACAATGTTCTCTCTAGAGCCCAAGCAGCCAGGCTCCTTGGTGTCTAGAGTGACTGCCTCTTTCCCATCCTCCCCTCCTAGACTCCAAGCAAGTCACCCAGAGCTGTGTCAGCCACTCAGGTGCAGGGATTCCCAAATGCGAGATGGAAGTGGGCAAACACAAATAAACAAATCACAGGAACTGAGACCTCTCTGCAGGCTGCCTGTTCTCTCACCCCAAAGCGCCTCACTTGAAAGCTCAACATTAACCCTTTCCTGCCTTATTAGACCTACATGCCAAAGCAACAGCTGTTACAGATTGGCCTGGGATGCAGCTCCAGGAACACCTCCCAGCAAGCAGCCAGACACTCTGTCTCCACTGGGGTAGTCATATGCAGCTCACAGGCAGATGCTCAGACCGCTCATTTATTAAGTGCAGTCTGTACGTTCAGTGCAAGATGAAAACCCAGGCTTGTGCCACAGAGGTTACAGTCTGAAGGTCTGGCCCTGCAAGGTGGAGCAGCTCCTCGGGAGAGGCATGGAGTGCATTCATTTGATTTCAGTGGGAGCCAAGTGCGCTCACACCTGAAGCATGTTCACTTCACGGGGTAACACCTTCAGCTACACCACTGGGTTCAAATGTCTCAGGGGGTAGCCATGAGTCTACATCAGTGTTTCTCAACCAGTGGTACCAGCACCCTTAGGGGTACTCGAGAGAAATCTGAGGGGGTACATCAACAACTGAAATTTGGAAAAAATTGAATTTTTGTTTTAAATTTTACAGAACTTTAATATTTTTGTACTTTTTAAACCCAAATATTTCATTGGCTGCCTGGCTACAATTAAGTTGTTTAAACAAATGTGTTGCAATGGTAGGAAAAAAAAGGGTGTGTGTCTGAAAACTGTAGGTACTAGGGGTACTTATAATTTTTTTGAGGTATACTTTATTTAAAAAAAAAAAAAAAAGCTGAGAAAGACCGGTGTACGTGACTGGGTTCAGACACTCAATAGTCTGTCTTCTCTCCCCTCCCATCACTCCTTTCTTTGATGGGCCAATAAGGGAGCAGCTTCAAGGAAGACATGCATGCAAAGGAGGGATTGGAGGGACAGCATTAGGTACAGGAAGGGGTTCCAAGTTTTAGGGCAGATAGGGAGATACAAAGATGAAGGAGGAACCTCAGGAGGGAGTAGGGAAGCAAGAAGAAAATGGATGCAGCTTCATCAACAGGGCAACCCATGGAACCCTCCACTCAAGAGGAAAGCAGATTCATTTTGCCTTCAGTCACAGGTTTCTACCTGCTCAGCATGAAGGCAGCCAGATAAGTTTCCTGCAACCTTCCTAGTTATTGACATCACATCTGATACCTGTCACAGGCACTAAAGCCATTTCAAGGGGATCTGCCAAGAGTGAGAGGAACAGATTTATGCTTTTTTATGATAGTTAAAGGCCTGAAAGGGTGAAGGACTGGGGTTTAACATTATTATTCTGATTTGAATTGCTAATGTACAAAACAGTCTTGCTACCCTCTCTTCTTTGTAAGATTTTAGTGATGACTGGAGATCAACCTAACTATGACAGAGGCACACTTGGCAGGCAAACCCTGAATAAATGGAAGGGGGAATGGGTTTTATTCAGACTGCTTAAAATGTGGGGATTTTGGCAGTTCCTATGTAACCAAATGCCTTAATAAAAGTTGGGAAGAAAATTGTTTTTGGTAGTAATTCCAGATCACTATTCTATCGGCAAAGGGCAAGTGAGTTTCTAATCCACATGTCCTGCTCCTCAATGGAACTTTCCCCAGAACAAGAACAGCCAGCCCTGGCATCTCTAATAAGAACCAAAATGTTGAAGGAAAAAGGTTTCTTCCAGACCTCTTCCTTACCCCCAGAAAACAGCAACCAGACAGGGCAGAAGTCCATTTCCTCCTCTGCCACTTGCAGGTCTCCTTTAAGCAGCCCCATTAACCTGCACAGTTGTGATTGTCTAAATTTGGAAATGGATAAGGGGTTCTCCAGAAATTCTCTTAGTTGCTCTGTACTAGACTCGGCCTAGTGCCATGTGGAAGATGAGGAGTTCAGTGATTGATACAATAAACACAGCCCATTGTTACACCACTGCTTAGTTTGACAGAAACATGACAAGTTCCAGTGGGTAATGCGCAGGAAGAGGAAATCTGCAGTATAACCTTGAAAGTCCACTCTATAGTCCACCTCTGACCTCAGTCAGTGTAGTGGAATCCAGGCTGAGATAATTTTTAGCCCACTTGCACACAAGGGGATGCACTTTTACAAACGCCACCAGGTGACAGACAACTTTCCAGGGGGAACCAGGTCACTAGTGTCCTACTTTCCTCTAAAGACTGGCTGAACACCTCTGAACCAGTCCTTAGAGCAAGCACCTCAGTCCAAGCATAGCTCCTTCCCCTACCCAGTCTATAGTCTGCACACATCTCATAAATCGAGTTAGAAGAAAGCGAAGTGCAGCATTAGACAGTCTGGACTCAGACAAAAGTCTGCTCTGAGCTCACAGGAGCCAATGCTGCTTAAGGCAGAGCCCAACTGGGCTCAGAGTTCAGGCATGGCAGAGCAAGGCTAGCTGCATGGAAAGAGCCTCTCTACATCACACCCCTTGTTCAAACAATAGTCATTAGAGCCTATGACAGGGTTCCCACCAAGGCCAAGAGTGGTTGTAACTGCTGCCCAGACAACTACCCAGGAAAGGGAGATTGTTGCAGTCCAAAAAAAACCTAACTGTCCCCTCAGGGGCAAAGGTACACGAAACCCAAGGAACCTTGGCACCGAGGGGAAAGGGCGAACAAGACTTTGACCATCTTTCAGTTCTAAATGCTTACTAAACATGAATGACTAAAACCTCACAGCCCTCGCTGGGAGGTCAGTACTAATAACTCCATTTGAAAGATGGGGACCCTGAGGCAGAGAGAGAGCAAGTGACTTGCCAGAGATCACATAGCATATCAGTGGGAACAGAACCCAAGACTCCTAATTCTCCACTACAGCCATTAAATAAGATGGCTTCTTATAATGGAATTTTTGGCTCAGAGCAGGCAGCAATAGTGTAGTGCGTGTGGACAGAACAGGGCCCCACCTTTTTCTTTGCCCTGACTGCTTAATCAACCCAGCTTCCTCAATTAAGTTTTGTGAGTAAGTAAAAGGCACCTAGTTACCAAATGAACCGCTGCCCCATTGCATGATGGTACTTGTAGTCCCCCCAGCTGGCTCTATCATACCATGGCTGCTTGGGTAATGCCTGAGGGAGAATAAAATGGAGCCATGGCAGCCCTGGGCCCTGCTATGGAAGGCAAACCAGCAAAAGCTGAGCAGTACAAGATTGGAAACAACAGGCTTGGGCCCTTTTCCCACCTCAGAGACTTTGTATTCACAGGTCAACTTCTTGCCCTTGATACCTTCGTTCAGGGTGAGGATGAAACCTATGTAATCCGCATATGCCTGCAAACAAACACAAATGGAAGGGGTGTTAACTGAGCACTGACAATTACTTTGGAGGCAAGCAATGCCGGTGTGAGAAGCCTAGAAAAAAAAAAAAGCAACAGACGATTCCCAATCCAGAGCATAAGTTTCCTGGGATAGCCCAGGACACGGCTTGTTCTGCTGCTACTGACTTGTCCTTGGGGACTCCTAGAACAGCACTAAGTGCACTCTGAGCCCTCGGTGCTGATATCACACTAACCGAACCCAAACGACGACCCTCCTCCTTGAATCCCTCACCACGGTCCTGTCTCTTACTATGCCACATCCATGCTCCTTATGTCCAGGTTTTGCACAGTCTCTTCCTACTCCACATTGCTTCTCCCAAATTTCTCCCGCTCTCTGCACTAGGCCTTCTTTCATACTGCCCACAATTAGGAGAAGTGGCCACAGGATACCCCAAACACATATCTTTCTCTTCTTTCTGCTCGTGAAGCATTGCATACAGAGTCTTGTCAGGCTGCTTAGGAAGCACAGTGGTGAAAGTGCCACAAAGCTCTAGGAGTAGGGAATGGCTTTTTTCATTTCAGGCAAGCTCATTGTCCCCTGCCGCCCCCATGACTTCCTACCACAGAAGCTCTAGGCAAAAATATGACAAACCCTGGGAAGAGGAAAAAAAAGGAGGTTTCCGTCACAAGCCTTTGTTAAACCTTATTATCATTTAAAACCCTTTGATGGCATCATAGCTTGGTCCCCATCCAAAAGCTATTCCCACCCTGTTGTCTCCACACCTCAGCAGCAAGTTTGGACCACAGACACAAGAACACAGATCCTGACAGTTCTGGGCTTCAAGCCTAAACATTTACCTGAGGAACTGTGCGCTTTCCTCTGCAGCCATTTTTTCTCCACCAAGCTAAGCAGACATCATTACAAACAGTCACCCCAGTGTCACTACAGGCCCTCTAAGCAGGACTCATATTCTTGGTTTTTTTAACCATTTAAAATGGTCTCTTCCACAAGAGAAAAAATAATCAAATTGGTGAAAAGGGTGTTGGTCACAATGTGCTGGAGCAGATACCACATTGCGTGTGGGCACCAAGTTCAAGAAATGCACAAAACCGTCAAAATCATTACATCACTCAGACCAGTTAGATGAGAGGTTAAAGTCTAACGAAACAGTTCTGCTGACAAAGAGAATGGTCTCAGTCTAGTCCAAAAAGAGCAGGACTGACCAACAGGCCACCTGTCACAAGTTCACATACACAGGGAGACAGGTATTTAACAATGGGAAAAGTCAAGTGCACAGACAGCCTGAAGCTGTCTCAATGTATAGCAATGTGCCAACTGCAATTGTGGTAGTAGTAAAACCTCTGCTAATAGCCTTTCTGTGCCAGCAGAACTAACATATCTTCATCTCCCTTCTCCAACATCAACAATAGAAAGGGCCAAATTCTGTCTGTTTCTTGGCTAGTACCTAGACTGCCAGTCACCTCAAGTCTAAGAACTACTATATCAGGGATCATATTATAGTGTGATAGGATGGATCATAAACATAGCTGAGGATAGAAAGCTATGTTATAACAACATTAAGAAGTTATGTTTGGGGATTGCACTTAAAATTTTGTTTTTGAACTTAGTTAAGATTTAAAGGATCAGACAAAAAAAAAAAAAAAAAAGGACACAACATGCTCTATCATGGCTCACCCAAAAACCAAGTTTTGAATGGATACTTCTGTTCTGTGGACAGGGCTATAATCAAAGGCCCTATCAACACTAGACAGAAAACTATGTTCGAAACCATGTCAAACTTCAGTTCAATCACTGCAGGGGTAAACCAGGTTCTAGCATGGTTTGAAAGACAAGAGTGGGCATATCAAGACAGTTATAAGTCACTTACTATGCAGGAATGGGGAACACTTATGAAAGTGATGTTTCTAATAGTTTTAGTCCACCTAGCATGACACTTTGGGCTCAGCCTGCACTAGCCTGAGTAGAGACACCCATCACAACAGTTAGGTTAAATCCTGAGTATACCTGGTGACATCTAGACTGAAGCCTTAAGCTAGCCAAAGCTATAGCTCTGCAACCTCTAACCATATTGTAACCAGGTCCTCTAACTCTGTTTTAGCTGCAGCATAAATGGGACCTTACATTTCTTATTTATCAGAACCTGACTGAATATTTTTCATGTCACAATTGCTACCATCTGTAGATAGGTTTTAATACCATGGTCCCAGTGAGAGCAGAATCATTTTAACCACAGTCACATTTCTCAGGCCACACCCTGTCTGGGCTGCTAAGGGAAAACATGCCCAATACTCTGCTAGCAACATGTTTCAACATGATCATGAGGCGTACAGATCTTCTTGAAGCACAGACAGCGACTGCGTGCTGATCAAAGCTCACAGAGGGATCGCTTTCCTCCTCTTCCAGGCTTTCAGTCCTTGTATAGAGGAAAAAACTGTTCACCTGCACTAGTAGGAAAGGTGAGAGTGTAGACATGGCTCAAGCATTTTACCTTGACAATACTTTGTGTTGTCTAATCCTACAGATTGGTAAAGATGGTGCTTTGTGTGTAAGAAAAAAGGTGCCAGTACTCCAGGCTCAAACTTGTAGAGTAAAGAAGAGGCGGGGGAAAGAGGGACCAGAGGAAAAGTTGTTGAGGAAAAAAAAAAAGGGGGGGGGAGCAATTACCTAGGCCCAAACCAGGATTGGCCTTTTCCATGCAAATGCTGCCCCTGGAACACACCAAGCTCCTAAGGGTATGTCTACACTACAGAGAAGATCAAAGTTGCTGCTGTCAATCTTCCAGGGTTCAAATTTGCGGGTCTAGTGAAGACACACTAATTTGAACTGAGAGAGGCACTCCAGTTGATGCTGGTAGTCTTGCTTCCACGAGGAGTAAGGGAACTTGAAGGGAGAGTGTGGACAATGCCAGAAGTCGAGGAAAGGTACTTCGACTTCAGCTACACAATTAATGTAGCTGAAGTTGCGTATCTTCGACCTTATCCTGTAGGGTAGACATACCCTTACAGACTCAATTCCATACCTGAGAGCGTTTCCACTTGGCCATGTCAGGAACCATGTTTATTTCCTTTTTGGGGATCATGAAGCTTTGGCAGAGGGGAGCTATTGCCTCCTCTGGGGAGCCTGCAAGATGAGGGAGAGAGAGAGTTTAAACATTAAAGACTATTAAAGACTCGCCCTTTAACTCCAGCCACTTCTCAGAAGTCAATGTTCATTTTCCCAGCCCAAAAAGTGCTTTAATGTTCACACCCTGTGCTCTGATCTTGTCAGGTCTCACATGTTAATCCATGTCAGGTCTACTTAGTACCTTACAGTTGACCTCCCTCCCCCGTCAAGACATCCCAGGAGACTGCAGATAATAGCATTATTATTTATTATTTGTATTATTGTAGCACCAAGGAGCCCTAGTAAGGGCTCAGGATCCCACTGTGCTAGGCAGTATACAATCACAGAACAAAAAGACACATCCTGTCCCAACGAACTTACAATATCAGTACAAAACAAAAGACAACAGATTGGGGGGTGGGGGGAGAATACAAGTAAACAATGAGACGATCCTGGTCAGCATGATAGGCAGTGGTCTCAGCACACCACCAGTCTAATCATTGTTCAGTGTTTTGTAGGCATCATGCCAATCATAGCATTAGGATAGGTCTTCAATACAAAATGTCTCAGACGGGTAGCAGTGCTAGTCTGTAACTTAAAAAACGAGTGGCCCTGAGCACCTAAGAGACTGTGGTTTTACATTGGGAGCCAACTCCATGTAAAAATAAATCCTCTTTCAAGCAGTGAAGACAAAGCATCAATAATGCAGTAGGTGGCACTCTTCTCTCAGTACTGTGCCACTGTCCCAAGGTTGGATTTAGGGTAAGGCTGGGAAGTACCATCTTTTAACTGTGGGACAGAATTGAGGCTCTTTGTAAAGCACTTTGAGATCCTGGGATGGCAGGCACAATATAAATGCAAATAATTCATGCATAACATCAGCAACATTCCTGCTTCCCCACTCAGGTACACACTTAGCCAGAAGCCTCTTTTCCGTGAGCTTTCACAAAAAGAAAATAAATCCCAATATAAGGGTCACTCCTTTCCCAAGTCCTCTGCAGTCCAAGGTGAACAACTGGTTCTAGTCTCAGCCTGCAGTCCCATGCGAGGACACTGCAGAGCTGGAAACACTGCCACAAGGTTAAAGGCACATTTGCACTATGTTTCCATAAGCAAGCTTAAAATCAAGATGCAATACAGCAAACAACCATGAACCAGAAAACCAAGAGGATATTTAGCATGAAATATCCTCAATTAATACTTTCAGCCCTAGAAGATTTCAAATCTTTTGTCCAACATCAAGCACTGAGACAACACTGTCTTCAATAAAAATTCTTAGCACTAACAGCAAATTCTAAAACATCACTTTCTAACAAAAGCTGAACATTTATAACGACTTGCCCAGATAATACTGCCCAAAAGTGTTCACGGTTCTTCCTTTTTTTCCAGGAAGGGCGCACTCTCTAGAATCACACCAGATGACTAGGAATCAAAACTATTCCATTGCAAGCTCCGCCACAGCTTCAGTGTGCTGCCTTAGGAAAGTCATTTAACTTCTGTCCCTTAATTTCCCCCTGCATGTTAGAGTGCATGTGGAATTTTATTTGTATCCAGAAATATTGCATTAGTGTAAAAGTTTTTTTTAAAATGCTTTAAAATCAATTATAATAAACAGAAAGTTCAATAACCCCCCAGTACACTGATGAAGGAAAGCTTTGGCTACCAAGAATATTGATCACCCGTAAGAGGGCAGAGGAAGATTCAGAGACAGTGCGGTCTGGGGATAAGCCACTAGACAGGGACTCAGGAGGCCCAAGCTATGATCCCAGTTCTGCCATCACTGAGCAAATCACTTTCTCTTTCTGTGCTCCCTAACCCCCCTCCAACACCCCTCTTATTTAGAAAGCAAGGCCTCTGGGGCAAAGACTGTCTCTTGCTAGCTGTAGTATTGCACCTAGCACAAAATGGGCTACCGTAATATACACACACAACAACTTTTAGGCAAGAGCGAAGGAACAGTGCTCTGGGGAGAATTAAAAGCAGCAGCAGCAAAAGGACCAAAATCTATCCCTAGAATAGCAGCTGCCCAAGGCAACAGCAGGTGACAGACAGGTCCAAGGTGCCAACTACAACTTCAGTAAACCACCTTTCCCTCACATCCCCTCTGCTGCCCCCAAGAAGCACAGCCACCATTGACTATTACAGTGTTTCTCAACATTTTTACATAAAGTACCCTTTAAAAATTATAAGTACCTCCAGTACCTACAGTTTTCAGACACACCATTTTTTTTCTACCATTGCAACACATTTGTTTAAACAACTTAATAATAGCCAGGCAGGCAATGGAATTTTTGGGTGTAAAAAATACAAAAATAATAAAGCGCTATAAAACTTAAAACAAAAATTCAGTTTTCTCCAAATTTCAGTTGTGTTGATGTACCACTAAGGGTACTCGTACCACTGGTTGAGAAACACTGGACTATTATGTCCTTAATGACCCTGCTACCAGCTACTCCTTCCTGTACAAGTCTTCACAAATCTAGTCTTTAAAATGCTACCAGACTATTTGTTGTTTTTTAAGTTTTTTCATATTCAAAATATTAATACACAGAAACCCATTGGGGAACATTTTAACGGGCACTCACGAATGGATCTAGAAGTGACTATTACAAAACCATTTCGAGAAAGAAGCTACAGAACTTGGTTTAATGTATAAGTCTGACACCTGGAAACAAGGCTTAAAAAAAGACCTGGACTGGATGGGCCACTACATTCCACACCCTAATGACATCAAAAGCTAAGCACCAGGTACTTAGAGCCTACTCTATTAGCCTCATACAGCATAGTCACTAATTGACAATATTTTCCCCCCATTTTCCCCTCTCTCTTTCCCTCCCCATCCCCACTCTCTCTCTGCTATTTATTTGTACCCTGGACCCCTTAACTCCATTCCTCTGAAGAAGTGGGTTGTGCCCACAAAAGCTCATTATACCATCTACATTTTTGGTTAGTCTCTAAGGTGCTGCAGGACTATCCATTGTTTTTTAAGTCTTCACCAGTGAGCCAGGGGAGAATAACTGCCCCCATGACTAGCATCAATCTTTCTGGGGCTCTCAGTCTAGGCCATCAGAATAACAATCGCAGAGAGGGGCACTGCAACCTGCTCCCCCACACCCTGAGACTCCAAAGCACAGTAACCGTTCCTCAAGAGCCCATTCCTACTTAAAAGCAGGGAACCCTATATTACAGACTCCCCCCCTTCACCTTTCCCATCTCAGGGCACAGACTCTTGAGGGCCCAGGACCTCCCCGCAATTTTGGTGCACAGAGACTATCAGCCCGCACAGTGCACATTGCTCAAATGCCCCTTCCCCTCACAGTACAGGGGAAAGGACCCCCGTGCAGAAAGCATCATGCAGCCTTCCCCCACACATACCATGGGACACAGAGACACCCAGTTCCCATAGAGAGCATCACTCAGCCTCACCCCCCAACAAACACAACCTATGGGGCACAGAGATCTCCTGCCCCCAAAGAGATCAGCGCCCAGCCTCCCCGCCACACACACGCAGTGCGGGGCACAGGACCCTGCCCCACAGAGGGAACCACCCAGCCTCTCCCGCTCTGGGCACCACACAGCCCCACCCACTATGGAGCACCCTTGCCCAGCGCAGCCCCACTCCCCTGCAGGGCACCACGCTGCTGCCCCCGCCCCCTGCGGAGCTTCCCCCCTACCCGTCTGCCGCTCGCTCTCTGCCATCTTCCTGGAACCAGCCCCCTCCCCGCCGTTATCACCTTTAACCTCTTAGCACAACTGACGCGTCGATCGGCCATACTTGTGCCGGGCACGGCGGCCATATTGCACGGGGCACACAAGCAGTCGTAGTAGTTCCGTCGGCCATGTTTGTGCGGGGCGCTCCGGATTCCACACACATATACCCAGGCGGCCATGTTTGTGCGGGGCGCTCCGGATTCCACACCCAGGCGGCCATGTTTGTGCGGGGCACTCGCATTCATTAAGGAACTTTTGGGGCTTGACTTAATGTCAGGCGCCAGGGAAGTAGATAGCCCTGCAGAACACAACTCACTAGCTAGGAGACTCCCCCACCTGCCTCTGAGGTGCGATGGGCTATGGCACATCTGGCACCCCCAAAATCAGGAGATGTGTGTGCTTCAGAACCAGAGCACACTTCAGACTCTGGAGTCTCTGACATCTGGAGTTGTGACATGTGGGAATCCAAACGCAGCTCCGGATTCCCATTTCAAGGGCAGCCTCTTTTCTGTTATGCTGAAAAAAAGCTACATTCTTGTAGCTTACACGATTTCAAAGTCAAGCAGCCCAAAGTCACAAACTCCAGAATTAAGGTTCTGCCTGCTTGCACGCTTGCGTTACACTACAGCAGCAGTTCTCAAACTGTGGATACGGACCCCCAAGTGGGTTGCCATTCCATTTTAAGGTGATCATCAAGGCTGACAAACTTGCTGGGGCGCGGGTCTGAAGCCCAAACTGCACCTCTCGGGGCCAAAGCCTGAGAGCTTCCACCTTTGGTGATGGGGCTCATGTTCCAGGCCCCTTGGGCTTCAGCTTTGACCACCCTGTCCGAAGCAGTGGGGCTCTGACTTTGCCCACACACTTGCCTAAGACAGTGGGACTCAGGCTCAGGCATCAATCTCCCTCCTGAGATCATGAAGTAATTTTTGGTGTCAGGTGGGGGTCATGGTGCAATGAAGTTTGAGAACACCTGAACTATAGTCTTTCATTACAGGAACACTTCATATTGTTTCCACTGGATCCTTGCCAAATAATTATCGATGGGGACTAAAAAAAGGTATTTTTCCCCCAAACTCAGTCTCAGAAATGGCATGGTCATTTTTGCTGAAACTTTCCCAAAATATTCAGCGTGTGTCAGACACCCAACACTGGACATTTCAGCTCAAATAGTTGAAGTTTGTCATGGTTATAAGCAAGTGAAAACTATCTTATAATGGAAATTGTAAAGTAATCTGAACTATAGATGCCACTACTAGTTCTGCATATGATAAACCAAAACTCCAGTTCCAAATGCTCTCCAAGATCTAATCCCTGCTCTGGCCCATAATTTAGCAGATAGCCTCCCTCTTTATAAAAGGAGGGAGAAAGGAAGAGAAAAAGACATCTCTAAACTGTGGGAGGTCTGGAAATCCAGACACAGGTTCAACTACTTCATCTTGATCCCCTCTCTTGTTAATTCAGTGTTGAGCACTGTCAGTGTTGTATGGGATCAAAAGGCAGAGATTGTTCTTGCTACAAGTCACTAGAAGTCAGAATCAGACACTGTGATGTAACCCAGGGCTGTGGATTTCATCTCCCTGTAGCATGCATATTTTTCCTTACCATTTTTATTGGTGTACTATTCTTGAAATATGTCCTAGAAGGATATCTGCTTTAAGGAGGGATTCCTAGGAGAAGAAGAACATTTGGCACTGAGAAAGAGACTGTCCCAAGCATAAGTTATAGCACAGAGAAAAATGCATAGATAAGAGTGGGATAATGCTGGATGGAGCACAGTCTACAGGCCTAGGGGCAAATCTGGTGCTAGGCATAAACAGACTAAGCTATTGCTTAGGGCCCTGTGCAGCTCCAAGGGGCCCTCTATTAATTATTAGTTTGTGTTTTGTGTGGTGCCCCCCCAAATATTTCTGGTTAGGACCCCCCCCCCAATGGGTTAACACTGCTGGGGAGAGGGGAAATAGGAAGGAACAGAAAACAGAAATAGTAGTTAAAGAGTAGCATTGTGCAGAGTTGTAAAGGTGAAGAAGAAGAAGAAGAAGAGATGAGTTTAATGTAGGAGAAAGTCAGGGAAGGGATCTGAACAGCTTGGGTGGGCTGAGGGGAAAGGTTATATATAGCAGTGGTGGGAAACCTGCAGCCCTATTGCCGCATGCGACCCACTGGGGTTTCACCTGTGGCCTGTGCACCCCCCAGACTGCTCCCATACTCCACATGCATCTCATGGGAACCCTATTGGGCTGCAAGCCCACCACTAGTTATGTGGCCCACTAGTCCACGAAGGTTGCCCATCACTGATACATTGGCTTTAAAGAATTAAATGTTTGTCAGTAGATGTCAGCAAACATTTATTTCACTGCATGCACGCACACGCACACGCACACGCACACGCACACAAACCAACCAACAAAAACATTCCCATGAATAATAACTAAAATGTACAATATGCAAAGTAAGAAAAACAGTTTGAGAACTTGGATTCAAAATCCATTGATTTTTTAAATTAGACTTTTGAATTAAACAAATAGTCTCGGAAATGAATAGTAAAAACAGATACGATTTGTTGATTTAAAGATATTTACTTTGTGGATTTTGACATATGTGCACAGAGTGCTTTCATGTTTACAAAGCTTTAACTTTTGGAATTTCATTGTCTAATAGTTGTCTAATTCCCCCTTTAATTTCCCACAACAGTATGAATTCCGATACCCATCTAAAGAAATGTTTAAAAATAAACACAGATAGGGATCAAAACTTATAAAACATAGAAGTGGAAACCTGCCAAGCCTAGTTGTAAGGTCAGAGTGGCAAGATAAGTAGGTGATTTTACCAACAGCAGTTCGGTTGGAGTGGAGTAAAGTGACCATGTGTGACTGCTACCACCTGGCCAAAACACTGAAGAGCTAAAAGCATGAACTGCTATAGACTGAATGAAAGACTAAACTTTTCAGCTCATCAGCAGGGGCTGTCATATCTTCACTTAATACACATTCCTCTCTCTGCAGGCACAAGTCCTAGTTCAGCAGCCATTCCTTCTGCTGATCTCTCCTCCCTCCTAACTCCTGAGATCAGGAACTGAGAAAGGGAGGAGATGACTGCACTAGTTTAGACCAGGGATCAGCTGTCATCAGAGAGCTATGCAGAGCAGAGCCCTGCCCCTCACAAAGATGGTCGCGCCTCTGCTTATTGGTCATTGCAGAGGAGGGCTGTGCCCCACACAAAGATGGCTGCTCTGCTGCGCCCTCCCCCAGCGGCTGCTGAGCCAGGGACGGCCGTGCGGACTTGTTACGCTGTAGCTGGGTTGCTGCTGCTGAAGTTACACTGTAGCTAACAGTCTCTGTGTCTCGCAAGGCCGGGGCTGCTGAGTTGACAGGACTTTGCTCACTCGGGGGCAGTGGTTAGTAGCCGGGGTGGTGCACACGCAGGGGAATGCTGGCCTTCATAGCAAGGAGCATGGTAAGTAACAGCTGATCACTGCTTGCTTTGCAGGCTGGGTTAACGTTGGGGGGAGGGCAGGGGGAGCTTTCTCAGCTTTGAACAACCTTGGGACAGTGCATGGCCTTAACAACCCATGCATGGCCTTATCCAGGAGTGTCTGATGTGGTCTCCTGAGAATGAAACCAGGGGGCTTCCAGAGGCTACGAGACACATGCAGAATTGAGAGTAACCTGAAAAGTTTGTTGTTTTTTATTTTTATGTTTTGTTTTTGTTTTGGAGATTTGAAGGGGGCATTAAGAGAAATGTCCTTCCCTGACTTAATACAGGATGGGAAAGAGGAGGGTGGAGAAGATCTAGCTTGTCTCTGTACAGCTATGGTGTGATTTTTCTTGTATGACGTGCAAGTGTTTTGTAAGAAAGATCATTAAAAAGCAGAGAGCGACGGGAAGATTACTGCTAGGTGGAAGTTTGCAAAGGACGGGAGTTTCCTCGAGATGTATAGTAACTTCATTAAAGGGAGGGAGGTTTGGCCAGTCGCCAGGATCAGTCTTCAATTATGACAGTCAGTGAAAAGCTGTAAGTATTGTTCAATTTGTTCATTTTTTTTCTTTTTAAAATTTTTTCCCCTTGTGTCTTTTACCAGCAAAACACTTCTTGGGTCTTCCCTGGGCTGGGAGTGACCTTTGTCACTTGCAGAAGTTGATTATGTTCCTTCTGTCAACTCACACTTCTGCCAAGAGCTAAGTTACTAAACTGATTAATTCTTTCACCTGGGCGCTGCCTCTTGGTTTCCTTTTTTTTTTTTTTTTATCTGATTAAGAAAATATTCACATATTCCAGGAGTGCCTTTACTAAATCTCTTTCCACACTAGTTGTCTGCTGTTGAAACAAAGTTGAAATTAATACTGTTACAAGCCATAGTTGATAGAGCTGAGGAGAATGCAGAGTTGTGGATTGTTTTTTTTAACCTGTGGAAAGAATTCCCTTTTCTCCACATCACAGCTGTGCTGCCTGTCCTGTGACTTGAAGGTTCTGTGACTTTTACTTTTTCTTTAAAAGTATCTATTAGGGATGTGAATGGTTAACCAGTAAGCATCACCTGGATGGAGGCTCACCTGGTGGGCATAGACTGCCTCCATTCCTCAGGTGGAAAGGAGAGACTGTGAGCTGCTGCTTGCTCCTCTGTTCTAGATTTATCCACTGGAATCTCAATACATGCCTGGTAGTTACCGGCACTAAAATGAACAAGTAAGGGCTGCTTGGGGTAATATCCAGATGAGATGCTCGGATTTTTTGTTTGCGTTGGTGTGATATTTTCATAATTGCTTTTTCTTTTTCACTGCAATCCACCCATGCCTTTTTTTCCTTCTAATAAAATGGCAAACACACAAAATAGCTCTCTCATGGTGTTTCTTATTAGAATATTGTTGTATAAAAGTTTGGTTGCTTGTAGGGTGATCTTAATTATGTTTAGTTAAATACATGCTGTTAAGATTAGAAGGGGCTTATATTCATCATCTTATGTTTCCATGTAACCATGTACAGGTTAGGGATGTTAAATATTGATTAATTGAATAGTTGATTAACCTCATGAATTCTTATCTGTTATTTGACTATTCTATAGTCCCCGGATTGGGGCCAGCAGCCAGTGCGCTCCAGTCCAACTCCTGAGGAGCCCCCTGCCACTCCACACTGCTGTCACCCTCAGCGCAGGGTGCCTGGTGGGATCTGGTCTGTGAGGGGAGCCAGTTTAAAAACCATCTCCCTTTGTGGACTGGCTGCCAGGCACAGGCTCACCTCCAATGGCTCCCAGTCAGCGGTACAGCAGGGGTGCTAATGTCACCCTGGACCACTCTGTGCCCTGGAAGAGGCCAGCAGCACGTTCCGTTCTTAGGTGGAGGCACACAAGTGGTTCCGCATGTTGCTTTCGCCAGCAAGCACTGCCCCTTTCAGAGGTGGGGCTCAGGGTAGCGTGTGGAGCCCCTAGTCCCCCTTCCTGGGATCAAGACCAGCTGCTGGCCTCTTCTGGGATGCAGCACAGTCCATGGTGCCAGGACAGGCAGGAAGCCTGCTTTAGCATCCCCTCTCATCACCTGGTCACCCCACAGCAAGGCAACCCTGTGCCTGACATTCTGGGTCGTGAGCCATACTTTGAAAACCACTGGATTAGAGGATACAGACTTTTGTCAGTAGGCTCTTGGTTCAGCCCCAGCCGGTGGACTGACTTCATTCCCATCTGATGGGTGTTTGGTCTATGGAATTGAGGGGTCTTTGTCTAGCTTCTGGTGGACAGCTATTCACATCAAGAACTCTGCCATTGCAGTGGCCACCCCAACTTGGCAGTCTGTGTGGGGCAGGAAAAGCCTGAATAGGCCATAGAGATTGGATTCCCCTTTCATAAGTGCAGA
This sequence comes from Pelodiscus sinensis, assembly GCF_052426305.1. Lineage (NCBI taxonomy): Eukaryota > Metazoa > Chordata > Testudines > Trionychidae > Pelodiscus > Pelodiscus sinensis. Next base: position 12,504,291 of record NC_143074.1, on the reverse strand, counting down.
CACTCCTGATCAGCTTGTTAGAGAAAGCTCACAAGGCTGCCTGCTACCCACCCTTTCCTCTCCAGCACTGTCACTTGGTAAATAATAAGAGTAAAACAATTAATTTGCAGAGGATGGAGTAAGGAAGTGATTCAAGCTCCTGCTCTCGCTGAGGGCGGGAGAAAGGTTGCAAAAGTTGCAAAAGTATTTTGCCTGCACATGGGAGGTGTTTTGCAGCCCCTCCCACCCAGCTGCTTGCTCTGCAATGTGTGGTCTTGTGTTCTCTCAACAGAATAGCACAGTCAGATGGCAAAGGTTGCTAAGTGTGTACGTGATAGAGCAGAGTAAGATTAGCGAGGAAGGCTGAGGGAGTGAGAGTTTTACAGAGTTTTCTCCATTCCACCGATGGAAAAGAAGCAGCAGCAGCAGTCAGGAAAGGTACAGTATGGTAATTATCCTCAGACTATACAGGTTAACCCCTGCCTTCCTCTTCCACCCTGCACACTTTCCCAGAGATCTTGATCCCTCCATGCTGCCAGATCCTGCAAGGAGCCATGCACCTTATTTGAGAGGCTGTGCACCATCCAGGAGGTGATTGGCACCAGGCAAGATTGGGCCCTTTGTGCTTCTCTGCACTTCACCTTGGGGAATACTCTCCCCTCGACTCCTTGAAAGGGCAAATTTGTAGCTGGTATCGCTCGTTTCCCTCCAATCCATTGTCACACATCTCTAGCAAGGACTTCTGAACCACTGTGAGAGAAAGTGGGGGTGGGAGGCATAGAAAACAGGATTTAAATCCTCACTAATGGAACTTTGTTAAATTCCTGCCCAAACATTCTCAGTTTTGGGGAAGGGTGGGAGATGGCACTGCTCCTGGTCAAAGGCTGGTATTGCTCTTTGCTCTCCTCATGAGCTCTTTCTCTGCCCAAAGAAACTGTCACAGCACATGCTCCCTGAGGCAGCTTTTATTGCCAAAATTGCCCTCATCTGTCCCCCCCTGAGCCTCTCTGATTCACCCACAATTCCCCTCTCCTTTAAAAATGTCTCCCTGTTTTTTCGCCTTCTCACACATCCTCACGCTCTTCCCCCCAGTTTCCATTTGGCATCTTCCAGTTTCCTACTGAGCAGGGCTGAATGGGAATAATTTGTGAAGCTATCTCTTCCGCTATGGCCAGCTGGGATTTTTGGGGACCTGAGGGACTTGGTGGTCCCATAGCCAAAGTCTTGTGACTAGAATGTCCAGCTCCACAGACGGACTTCTGTTTTTTTTTCTTGATTTTGCCCAGTCATTTCCTGCATGAGGATTGTTAACCCTGATCCAGTTCCAACTTGGCTAAATTCCTCCTGCAGTTTCAGTTGACTACAAGATTCTTCCTCACTTCCTGTCCTAAACAGTTGTGTTCAGAGATTTCCCTACCCCCCTCCCCGAATTTCCCCCCCCCCCCAGTTTTTTGAACTAGGGTGCCATATAGCCCACCTTCACCCTCACGGTCTCACCCCTTCTCGGCCCTGACACCCCCACCCCGGAAATTCGAACACCCCCCCAATTTCAATTCCTGGGGAGGCCATTGGTTGTGTTGCATTGGCAGCTTCTGTGTCCTACCGCAAAATGGCTGCATTTCATTAGTGGGTGGAAACTCTGTGTATAGCAGTGTTTCTCAACCTTTTTTTTTTTTTAATAAAGTACCCCTTTTTCTGAAAAAAAAGTACCCCCCTTAAAAAAAAAAAAGTACCCCTGGTACCTACAGTTTTCAGACACACAATTTTTTTTCTACCACTGGAACACATTTGTTTAAACAACTTAATCATAGCCGGGCAGGTGATGACATTTTTGGGTGTAACAAGTACAAAAATAATAAAGCGCTGTAAAACTTAAAACAGAAGTTCAGTTTTCTCCAAATTTCAGTTGTGTTGACGTACCCTTCCCTTCCCCCAGACATCTCTCAAGTGCCCCTAAGGGTACTCATACCATTGGTTGAGAAACACTGGTGTATAGTACTTACTTACAGTAGAGTTGTGGGGGATACTTTGAGACTTATTCCCATTAATATTTGTAAAGTGCTAGGAGAACCTCAGAGGAATGGAATCAAAGAAAGGCAAATGTATTATTAACCCAGTGGCATTTCCTTTAGTTGACTGAGAATCTGCTGATGTTCTGGGATGTCTCATGATTAGAGCCCTGCAAATCCATGGATATTTGCTTAATATCGGTAGGTATCCATGGCAGATGTGTTTGTGGATATCCATGGCTCATTTTCTGGATATGGATGCAGATACAAATTTTGTGTCTAAACCCCTGCAAATTTGCAGATATCTGTTTTATATATGCAAGTATCCACATTCGCAGGTGTGGCTATCTGCCGATCATTTTTGCAGATTCGGATACCAATGTTGTGCCTGCATGAGGATCTACTCATGATCCTCCACCTCTAGTAATCGAGTTGTGTATCTGGTGATTGTGCTTTGAGCTCTCTGCTCCTGATGTTGAGGGGTCAGCAACTCAGGTCACCTGTCCCTCACTAGTGCTGCGGGGAAGATTGTCTGGATGTGTGTTCTGTGGTTTGCAGGCAAAGCCATCTGGCTTACTGAAGCCAGTGGTGTTGGGGAAGCTCCCAGGCAGATACTTAGCCCACCAGGAGGGACTGCCCCATCTGCCAGTGCCGCCCCTTCAGCAGACCCTGGATCGCTACCTGCTGGCTCTGCAGCCCATCATCAGTGAGGAGGAATGGAACCACACCAAGGGGCTGGTGGACGAGTTCCGGAAACCAGGCGGCGTTGGGGACAGGCTGCAGAAGGGCCTGGAGAGGAGAGCCAGGAAAACTGAGAATTGGGTATGTGGATGTTAAACTTCCTGAGGCCAGGTCAATGTAGGAGAGAACAGAGGCAGGATCTGAGCCAAGTCCTATAAGGACCATCGCTATCCTGGTTCCCAGCCAGTCTCCTATGCTTTTGTGACTGCTAACCCAGACACCCCCAGACACTCTTAATGATGAGCCCCTGTGCAGAGACCCGATTCGCTGCTTATTGCTGCCCATCTCTCTTCTCAGAGCTGCGCAAGCCCTACGAGGAGCTGAGGCACACACAGCTGAATAGGAAGCTGTGGGCACTGCTTACTACAGCTTAAAATCTTATTCCTTTGAAATGATCCCCAGGAGGTTGGGAGAAAGCACTGCTCCAACCCGGAGAGCACCAGCCCTCCCTCTCTCTTCCCCTCCCCCGCACTCCAATCTCACAAGTCCCCTGCTCTACCTAGTCTGTAGAATGGCCAAAAAATCATCCCATGACCCAAACCCCCCCCGTCTTCTCCACCTGCAAAGTATTGAAAGATATGGCGTGTTGTAGGATGGTCTTCCAGCCATTTTGTGGGGCATAGACCAGTCAAGCTTGCAAAGAGGTCATCCTGGTCCCTGAAAAACAGAGTCCTAATTCTTGCCTGTTTCTGTCCCAGCTCTCTGACTGGTGGCTGAAGACGGCTTACCTCGAATATCGCCTACCGGTTGTGGTTCACTCCAGCCCTGGCGTGGTTTTACCTAAACAGGATTTTCTGGATCAGCAAGGTCAGCTCAGGTAAAGGCCTTTTTGGCTTTTCTACCCCAAAGTTTCAGATGTTTTTGTAAGACCATTGGGGAACAGTGTTCCCTAGTGTGCTTGTGTAGCTGCTCAGGAGAGATTGAAATACCAACCAGCTGATTAGCAATGTGCCCACAGCTAGGTTTTTGTTCCTACTGGTGATGCACGTTTGCACATGCCCGAGTGCACATCAAAAAATTATTCTGCACATGGGTTGGAAAAAAATCTGCATGTGGATGGAAATGATTAGAGGGAACATTGTTGGGGAGTTGCTTTGGATTCGTGTGAGAAGACAAGTACTAGCAAGTTTCACCCAGCCGAAGAGATTGCTAGTCATGGGAAGTCTATCAGTTGCAGCCTTTCCAAACAGGAAGCACCACAGGGAATGAGATACGAGTACTGGCTCCAGGGAAGCTGAGGGCTTATCTGAATGAAGCTTCTCAAGCAGGATTCTCGCAAAAGTGAAAGGTGGAAGTGGAAAAATGGTCAGTGGGTAGTCTACAAGTCAGGACTTAAAAGACCTAAATTAAATCCCTCCTCTGCTACCAACTTCCTTTGTGATTTTGAGCAAATTACTTAGTCCCTGGGTCTCATTATCTACATTTGATAGATGGGGAATTAGCACTTCGCAGCGGGATGGTGAGGAAGAATACATTACAGATTGTGAGGTGCTTAGCTATGATGGTGATGGGAACCATTCAAAATATCTAACACAATTTAGGGAACTCAACATTTGCCTTCAGAGTCTGTATACTTGGGGGAAGAGTCAGACTACTGCATGAATTATGTTATTCAGCTAATGCTGTATGTATCTGCAGATTCATTCAGACTCTGTACTTTAAAAGAGGGCTTCCCACTCTCCTGTCATTAGGTGCACAAGTCAAATCTCCAGCTGCTGTCTGTCTCCAGAGTGTTTCTTTCCCTTAGTCAAGCCCTCTATGCAACTGAACTGCTGGCAGTTTGTGTTTCCCTTCTACTAATGAACGTTGGGCTGGCAATGCTGTTTCAAAGCCATCCCACTCTCATGGAATTGATTCTCTCAGCCTCTTTGGAGCCTGCCACTGATTTTTGTCCCTGCTTTTGGCTCATTGTTTTCATGAACATGAAGCTTTTAGGATTGGCTCTGGGAAGTCTCGGTTTTGTGGATGCACAGCCATAGCATTGACCTTTATACAGGGTTACCTTTTCCACATTTACCCATTATCACCTGCTCCTGTCATCAGGCTGTCTTCTGGCTGAGTTAAAAATACTGGCCAATCAGAGAAGTGTGTTAAAGAGAAATAAGAGTGAAAGAATCCTTCCCTCTCCCCAATTCAAGGTCTTGTGTATTCACTTGGTCAGAATACCAGATCTGTTGCAGCCCTGTGAGAGGAAAGATATCTGAAGGGGACAGTGTAAGGGCTAAAAATCCTTATAACTCTGGAATTTATTAAAACTAAACAATTTCAGAGTTGCCAACTGTGCTGATCCATGGTATTCTTTTTATTAAAGCCCCAGATGCAGGAATCAAAAAAGTGTATGAAAAACTCAGCATACATTTTAAAACAAAACAAGTGTCAAATATCTGGCCCTCCTGGTTGCCAAGAGAAACTTGAAATCAGCACAGAAACCAGAAGGCAAATAAAAGGAATCCAACTTCTTTTTATCTCATGACTTTTAATGGGACCTGAATTCTAATTTTTGAATTCTTGGGCATTGCCATGCTGCAATTTAAAGAGAAAACAAAACAACGAACTTGCTGTCAGACCCTTTGCCCTCTGTGTTCTTCCCTGCTTGAAAATTAAAGGCTAGTTGGCTTTACTTGCGGTTCTAGTCATGAGTTTCACTTTCTCAAGGCAGGGGTAAGGCAAAATGCAGCAAAGTTTGTTTTCAGACAGTAGAAGAGAATATACAGTTGTTGGTTTTTTTGGGGGGGGAGGATGGGAGAGAGTGTAGTTTTTTAAAAATGCTCTCTCCATTGGCTTTTTCATGGAAATGTGTCTTTGTTTCCAGTCTTTCAAAATTCAGCTGTAGAGCAGCCCCAAGATGACATGGTGGTTAAACTTCCCTGAGCCACTTCTATGCTAGTGCACCCAGTGCCTTTTACATCCTCGGCCCGCTGGTACTAGTACAAGAGACTTTAATATGATGTCCTGCTCTGCGCCTCTGTTCCTCGTGCACACCCCATCTGTCACGTCTTTAAACTCTTCCGGGCAGGCTCCTTCTCTTACTCTGTATGCCCACTGCCCTGCAGAAGGGAGCTCCAATCTTGGTTGGTGCTAGGGTGACCAGATGTCCCAATTTTATAGAGACAGTCCTGATGTATGTATTTTCTTATGTAGATACCTGTTACTCATCAATTCCTGACTCCATTTTTCACACTTGTCTGGCCAACCTACTTGGAGCTTCTAGGAGCTACATACACACAAATACTAAAAAAACTCACAAACAAACAAACCAACAAACAAAACCCCTGATTGTATCGTTGAACAAAAATGTACTTTGTTGGAGCTGCCCCAGTTACCCAAAACACAGCCACAGTTGGTCAGGGCTCAAGATATTAAGAACATGCTCTGCTCTACTAACCCAAAGCCCAGCATTCGCTCTACACGGGTGGGGAGGGATCCAAACCATTGTTATTTCTAGGGGTCAGGATTCAAATGTTCTGATTTTTGTATCTCTCTGGTCATTATGTTTGGCTTTTCCAGATTTGCTGCCAAGCTGATCAAGGGTGCCCTGGATTTCAAGACCATGATCGACAAGTGAGTTCGATGTAGAGTTGCTGTAGAGTTGGTCACCATATATTAGAAAAATGGGGTGGGTGAGAGAATATCTTGTATTGCACCAACTTCGGTTGGTAAGAGAGACAAGCTTTTGAGCACACCCAGAGCTCTTCTTGAGTGAAAGGCATTTCTGGCACAGTGATGGTTCCTTCCTTGCTGTCTTTAGTTAGGGGATGCCCAGATCAAAAATTTCTCTTTCTGAAAGGGAAACAGTCAATATGAAAATCCACGTATCTAAAGAATACCAGATACCATACCTAAAGAATAACAGACAACAGCCAGGGTCATTGACACTGAAAGGGCAGCAGAAAAGCAAATAGACTTTCCCCTTTTTATGCGCTTTATTTACTTCTTGAGCCTAGTCTATTCTGCTTCTTAGATCTCACATTCAGGATTGCAAAGCTGCAGTGCCACAAAATCTTTTCCCTTCACATTGGGTTTTGAGAGAGGCTCTTACGTGTGTATTTGCAGGGAACTGAGCTTGAATGAAACCCTGTCGTATCACTTCCTTAATTTATCCACAGAACAGGGCCAGCTCAGGCAGCAAGAACACACAAGCTTCCAGGCTCCGTCTACACTGTTTGTTTTTTGCAGAAGAGGAAATGCAAATGAAGTGCTCATTTGCAAATCTCTTGCTCCCATTTGCATATTTTCTTCTGATCCTTTTTGCAGAAGAGGTTTTTGTGGAAAGAAAACCCGCAGTGTAGACGGGGCCATTTTTCGGAAAAAAACCCTTTTGCGCAAGATCCTATAAACCTCATTTTTTGAGGAATAAGGGATCTTGTGCAAAAGGATTTTTTTCTGAAAAATGGCCCCGTTTACACTGCGGTTTTTTTCCCAAATTCCTCTTCCGCAAAAAGGATTGGAAGAGAATATGCAAATGAGCACTTCATTTGCATTTCTTCTTCCACAAAAACAGTGTAGATGGCGCTCCAGTGTGTTTCAGCTTCCAATCTACAGAGGCATTCTCTATGATTCTCAAACGATTTACCTGCTGCCTGTCTGTGTGTTATGTGGGCTGTATCCGCACCCATCCACAAACCAAGACTGTGTCACAAGGGCCACAGCTGTGTGTTGAAGCAGCCTGCAGGTTGAATACCACTGGGTGGGAACAGTTCTATCCCCCATTCCCCCATTCAATCCTTGACTTCTAAGACTGTGTCTAGACTGCATCCCTCTGTCGACAGATTTAAATATCCCGTGCTTCATTAGCATAAACATGGCCATTGCTTTTTTTCGAAATGGAGTTTTGAAAATAAACAGTAGTCTAGACAGAAATCTGTCAAAAATAAACCCTTTTTCGACAGATCCTGTATTCCACAAAAAATGAGGTTTACAGGGTCTGTCAAAAAAGGGTTTATTTTCAACAGATCCCTGTCTAGACTGCCGTTTTTTGTTTTTCCCCCGAAAAAGCTCCATTTCGAAAAAAGCAGCAGCCATGTTTATGCTAATGAAGGGTGGGATATTTAAATCCCTGCTTCATTAGCAATTTCGACATGCTTGATTTGCATTCCACTGTCGACAGAGAGATGCAGTCTAGACGTAGCCTGAACTAGGACTGCAGATGTGACGTTAACAAGTTTGTTAGCATATTTGAGAAGCCTAGAGCAGATCAAGCACATTGCCTTTAACCCATGCTGGTCACTTTAAAACCCAGGGCAGGAGCCCCGACTTTAACCCAGCCAGGTCAGCAGGTGTTAAAGGCAGTGTACTGGTGAGCCTGAGTCTTCTGACATGGGCCAGCCGTGACCATCCTGTGGGATCATTTATCTCTGGATAGACATACCCAAAATATAACTGTAAGGGTGCTTCTAGAGGGGTTCCACAGGGATATGTTCTTGGCTAAAAATGCTATTTAGCGTTTTTATCTTCGACCTGAAAGAAAAAAACATAAATCATCCCTGATAGCATTTGTAATGACACACAAATGAGGGAACAGTAATAATAAAGAGGACAAATCATGGATTCAGAGCAATCTAGATCACTTGGTAAAGTGGGTGTAAGCAAACAGTATTGTGTTTTAATACAGCTAAACGTACATAAATGTACATACTTACAGGAGGAAGGGCCCTATCTTGGGAAACAGTGATTCTGAAAAAGATTTTGGGGTCATGGTGGATAATAGAGTAAACATAAGCTCCCAATGTAACATTGTGACCAAAGGAGCTAATGTGATCCTTGGATGCATACATGGGCATTTAGGGCATACATGGGCATTTAGGATGCATACATGGGCATTTTTAAACAATTAACAAAACTATCCAAAGCCCAAGATTTGGTGGTGATGGGGGACTTCAACTATCCAGACATATGTTGGGAAACTAACACAGCGAGGCACAGGCTATCCAATAAGTTTCTGGACTGCATTGGAGACAACTTTCTGTTTCAGAAGGTTGAAAAAGCTACCAGAGGAGAAGCTGTTCTGGATTTGGTTTTAACAAATAGGGAGGAACTAGTTGAGAACTTGAAAGTGGAAGACAGTATAGGGGACAGTGATCACGAAATAATAGAGTTCATGATCTTAAGGAAAGGTAGAAGGGAGACCACCACAATTGAGGTTATGGATTTCAGGAAGGCAGATTTTGATAAGCTCAGAGAACTTGTAGGTAAGGTCCCATGGGAAGCAAGACTGAAGGGAAAAACAACTGAGGAGAGTTGGAAGTATTTCAAAGGGACGTTGTTAAGGGCCCAAAAGCAAACAATTCCGCTGTGTAGGAAAGATAGAAAATATGGCAAAAGACCAGCTTGGCTTAACAAGGAGATCTTGCATGATCTCAAAATAAAAAAGGAGTCATATAAAAAATGGAAACTAGGACAACTAACAAAGGATGAATATAGGCAAGCAACACGGGAATGCAGGGGCAAGATTAGAAAGGCAAAGGCACAAAATGAGATCAAACTAGCTACAGGCATAAAGGGAAACAAGAAGACCTTTTATAAATACATTAAAAGCAAGAGGAAGACCAAGGACAGGGTAGGCCCACTGCTTAGCGAGGAGGGAGAAGCAGTAACAGGGAACTTGGAAATGGCGGAGATGCTCAATGACTTCTTTGTTTCGGTCTTCACCGAGAAGTCTGGAGGTGTGCCTAACGTAGTGAATACAAGCAGAGAGCGGGTAAGTTTAGAAGATAGGATACACAAAGAACAAGTTAAAAATCACTTAGGAAAGTTAGATGTCAGCAAGTCACCAGGTCCTGATGAAATGCATCCCAGGATACTCAAGGAGCTGATAGAGGAGGTATCTGAGCCTTTAGCTATGATCTTTGAAAAATCATGGCAGACAGGGGAGATTCCAGAAGACTGGAAAAGGGCAAATATTGTGCCCATCTATAAAAAGGGGAATAAGAACAACCCAGGAAATTATAGACCGGTCAGTTTAACGTCTGTCCCAGGGAAGATAATGGAGCAGGTAATTAAGGAAATCGTATGCAAACACTTGGAAAGTAATAAAGTGATAGGGAATAGCCAGCATGGGTTTGTGAAGAACAAGTCATGCCAAACTAATCTGATAGCTTTCTTTGAAAAGATAACGAGCCTTGTGGATAAGGGAGAAGCGGTGGATGTCATATACCTAGACTTTAGTAAGGCATTTGATACGGTCTCGCATGATATTCTTATTGATAAACTAGGCAAATATAACTTAGATAGGGCCACGATAAGGTGGGTGCATAATTGGCTGGATAACCGTAGTCAGAGAGTTGTTGTTAACGGTTCTAAATCCTGCTGGAAAGGGATAACAAGTGGAGTTCCTCAAGGGTCTGTTTTGGGACCCGTACTATTCAATATCTTCATCAATGATGTAGATATTGGGATAGAGAGTACTCTTATTAAGTTTGCAGATGATACCAAACTGGGTGGGGTTGCGACGTCTTTGGAGGATAGGGACATAATTCAAAATGACCTTAGCAAGTTAGAGAAATGGTCAGAGGTAAACAGGATGAGGTTTAATAAAGAGAAATGCAAAGTGCTCCACTTAGGAAGGAACAATCAGTTCCATACATACAAGATGGGAAGCGACTGTCTAGGAAGGAGCATGGCGGAAAGGGATCTAGGGGTCATAGTGGACCACAAGTTGAATATGAGTCAACAGTGTGATGCTGTTGCAAAAAAAGCAAATATGATTCTAGGTTGTATCAACAGGTGTGTTGTAAGCAAAACTCGTGAAGTCATTCTGCCGCTCTATTCTGCACTAGTTAGGCCTCAGCTGGAGTACTGTGTCCAGTTCTGGGCGCCACATTTCAAGAAAGATGTGGAGAAATTGGAAAGGGTACAGAGAAGAGCGACAAGAATGATTAAAGGTTTAGAGAACATGACCTATGAAGCCAGGCTTCATGAACTGGGCTTGTTTAGTTTGGAAAAAAGAAGATTAAGGGGGGACATGATAGCGGTTTTCAAATATCTAAAAGGGTGTCACAAGGAGGAAGGCGAAAATTTGTTCCTCTTGGTTTCTGAGGACAGGACAAGGAGTAATGGGCTTAAAGTGCAGCAGGGGAGGTTTAGATTGGACATTAGGAAAAAATTCCTAACTGTCAGGGTGGTCAAATATTGGAATAAATTGCCAAGGGAGGTGGTGGAATCTCCCTCTCTGGAGATATTTAAGAACAGGTTAGATAGACATCTGTCAGGGATGGTGTAGACGGAGCTTGATCCTGCCTTGCGGGCGGGGGGCTGGACTCGATGACCTCTCGAGGTCCCTTCCAGTCCTATTATTCTATGATTCTATGATTCTAGGGGTAGAAGCACAGAGGTTATTTTATCGCTGTGTTTGGCACTAGTTCAACCACTGCTGGAACCCTGTGTCCACCTGAAAAGGGTTCGGAGAAGAGCCACAAGAATGATTCAAGAGTTAGAAAACCTGCCTTCTAGTGATAGACTCAAGGAGCTTAATCCATTTAGCTTAACAAAGAGAAGGTTCGGGGTGATTTGATTAGTGTGTAAGTTCCAGAATGGAGAACCAATATTTAATAATGGGCTCTTTGGTCTGGCAGAAAAAGGTCTAATATGATGTTAGGGATGGAAGTTGAAGCTACACAAATTCAGTCTGGAAATAGGGTGTAAATTGTTACTAGTGAGAGTAACTGACCATTGGAGCAATTTACCAAAAGTTCGTGTAGATTCTCTTCTCTGAATTTTAACTGAATATTTGATGTTTTTCTAAAATCACTGCGCTAGGAACTATTTCAGGGATGTTCTCTGGCCTGTGTTGTACAGCAGGACATGCTAGATGAGGGGTTTTCAAATTGGGAGTTGGGAGGTTATTACATGGGGGGTTGTGAGCTGTCTGCCCACCCCCAAACTCTCCTTCACCTCCAGCATTTATAATAGTGTAAATATAAATAATGTTTTTGTTGATGGGGGAGGGGGGTCATTTTCAGAGACCTACTGGGGAAAGGGGTCACCAGTACAAAAGTTTGTGATTATCTAGTTCAGCAGATCTCAGTGGTCCCTTCTGGCCTTGAGAGTCTGTAAATTGACCCATCACACAAAGCATCAGATGGTGACGACTAATAGGGTCACTCCAGACATAGGCCTGGATTTGAACCTGTAACCCTCTGCTAATCCCCTGTAAACTATGGTCTAAATTGCATGCATCTCCTTCAAGAGAACAGGTCCCAGATCCCTTTGCAATGGTGTGGCTGTGACGCAGTGGGGGTGCTGTCTGCTTTGTGACCCGGTGCCCCACTGCGTTGTGATGTGTGATTCCCATTGACTCATCCACACGGAGGTGCTGATGGGGGGTGACCTAGAGGAGTTGCTAGATGGACCCCACAGGGCCCCGGTCACCACCCGTAGCCAGAGCAAGCGAGAAGCTGGCGACCCTGACCCAGGGGAGGGCTCCCTGCAGGGGGCACAGGGCCCCATCCCAGCAGACGTGGAGCCCGGCCAGGCTGGGACCCTAGGGAGGGAGGGGAAGCAGGTCCCTGCCCCTGCCCCAGCTGCGGAATTCCAGGCTGAAGTACAGGCAGATCCCACCTTGCAGATGCTGAGGGACCAGGATGGCCTTGGTGCAGCTCAGCCCCTGGGGAGAGGCAGCCAGGAGAGATTCCTGTGGGAGAGGGGACTCCTGTACCAGGAATGGCTCCCCCCCGGGAAGGTGGAGATGCTGCTGTGGACAGTGCCATGTGCATGCGACAAGCCAACATAGCTACCACCACAGGGAGGTGGAGTAATTATGCTGCTGAGAGGTCTCTCTCCCATCAGCATAGAGCGTCCACACTTGTAGCGCTACAGCGATGCAGTGACATCAGTACAAGTGCATCCCTGTAGTGATTCTACTGTAGACGAGCCCCTAGTGTCCCACTAGAGTGGCCATGATAGGGCCCTGAGCATGGGGAGCGCATTCCAAGTGTGGATTGCTGCAAGATAGGCATTCGGATTGCTGTTTTCTTCCCTCTCCCATCCTGCTCCTTCTGCACACGTTTCCAGCGAGACCTTGCCAGTGGAATACCTGGGCGGGAAACCTCTCTGCATGAACCAGTACTACCAGATCCTCTCGTCCTGCCGCATCCCGGGCCCGAAGCACGACTCTGTGGTGAATTATGCCAAAGGAAAAAAGCCGCCTACACACATCACTGTTGTTCACAACTTCCAGGTACAGGGGAGTCTTGGGAAAACTGGGTTATTCTTTTGGATTTAAATACCCCTTTGGTTAGTTTTGCCAAGGAAGAGAAATAAGCAAAATAATTCTGAGTGCAAAATCCACCCCCACGGGGAACCAGTCTCCCCTTGAAGTCCATCGTAGGTTTCCTATTAACTGGGAGGATTGGGTTCCATGGCTGGGACTGCAGCATGTGTGAGCTATATGTGAATACTCCATTACCACATCTCTTGCCCTCCTAGCTCCAGCCCCGGAACACTCTAGATTTGGAGCTAGAAGAGTGGGGAGAGGGGTTGGAAAATGGATTCAACAATCATAGTCAAATCTCAGCAATGGTAGAATCCAGCAAATGTTGCAATAAGAATGTTTTCCTCTGTCAGGCTTAATTATCTATCGGCCCTCGTTATTGCAGTGTCTGAACACCTGACAATCTTTAACATATTTGTTCTCACAACCCCCCGGAAGGTAGGGAAGTGCTATTATGTCATTTTATGGATGGGAAACAGAGGCAGCAAGAGATTAAGTCATTTGCCCAAGGTTCCACAGGAAGCAGGTAGCATAACAGGGAATTGAAGCTGTCTCCCAGATCCCAGGCAATGTCCTAACCACTGGGAAATCCTTCCTCTTCACCTACTGATCATCAGCTCCTTAGCTGAGCCCTGAGCATTGCTCTTGCCTCCTGGACAAAGTTGTTGTCAGCTTGTGAGACTGACTGACTGACTGCTTTGTCTCCCCCTCTTCTCAGTTCTTTGAGCTGGATGTTTACAGCAGCGACGGGAGCCTCCTCACCACCGACCAGATCTTCACCCAGCTGGAGAAGATCTGGAACACCTCCCTCCAAACAAACAAGGAGCCAATTGGGATCCTCACCAGCAACCACCGAAATAGCTGGGCCAAAGCCTACAACAATCTCATCAAAGGTGGGTTACCGTGCTCAAAATTGCTGCCCTCCATACAGTGCTCTCTGGGCTTCCCCCTCTTTTAAAGAGCCCTCTGGAGGCAGAGACTGCCCAGATAATGGACTTTCTAACAGTCTGCGTGTGGGAGTGGTGTATTTATCCACATGGGTTGTGCTCAGCTTAGACCTATTTCAAAACATTGTTATTTCTGTTTAAACACCCTGTCCTCTGAGTGCTCGAGGATTGGTCCAGGACAGAGCTGACATTCTGGAATATTTCACCCCCCAAATGGATGAAATCCAATAATCCAGATTAAAAAAATCAGAGGGATGATATGAGTGAGGAACAGCATCCCTGTAAGGTTCGCAGCTTCCAATCAGCCCATAGCTTCAACTCTTGACTACCTCTTGGCCACGCCGCAGTGATGATTCCTTACAAAGGGAATCAGGGCACTGAGTACAATCAACTTCTTCTCCTGAATTTTATCCTTCCTCCAATTAAACCCAGTTTTTCAAACAACTTCCATTGTCTTCCACTTCCCCCCTTCTCAGACAAGACCAACAAGGAGTCCGTGCGTTCAATTGAGAAGAGCATTTTCACTGTCTGCCTGGACTCGCCCATTCCGCGGGTGTCTGATGATATCTACAGGAGCCGGGTGGCAGCTCAGATGCTCCATGGGGGAGGCAGTCGTTGGAACAGTGGGAACCGATGGTTTGACAAAACCCTGCAGGTGGGTGCTGGTGGTTTTGAGAAACTAGAGGCACTGTGTCTGGGGGAGACAAACTTCCTGAAACTGGAAGATCCACTGGGCCTCCAAATAATTCTGTAGGAGACTTTCCCAGATCAAAGGGGGCATGGGAAGTGAGACGAGCAAGGGGTTGACAGCGTAAGGGCCCATGTGCTTAGTACCGCTCCTTTGCAATGTTTGAGATTCTCTCCCACAGTCAAACATGTAGAGCCCTGCAAATCCACAGATAGCCACATCTGCGGAAGTGGGTGTGGATAGTCACAGCTTATTTTTGCAGATATGGATGCAGATATTTTTGTATCTGTGCAGGGCTCTACAAACAAGTTCTCACTCTCCTGCTAGGTCCACTGAGTTCTCATTACTTATGTCCCTGGCAGCACTCACCCAATGCAGTCAATTTATTCTTTAGCTTCAGAGGGGTAGCCGAGTTAATCTGTACAGGATAAACTAAAAAATCAACAAATAGTCTGGTAGCACTTTAAAGACTAACAAAACATGTAGATGGTATCATGAGCTTCCGTGGGCACAGCCCACTTCTTCAGATGACTGGAGTGTTGGATGTCCAGAGCCAAAATTAAATAGGGGAGAAAGGGGGAGAGGAAGTGGGAGGGGGGACAAAAAGAGGCAGTGGGTATATATAAATATCAAAGGGAAAACGGAGCTGGTAGGTAACAAGCAAAACTGTTAGTCTATAAATACCTAAAGATAGTTAAAGGAAGCAGATAAGGACCTTTACTTAGCGTTTAGAGAGGAAGAGTACTAACACCAGAATCTACACAGACAAAGAACCATTGGCACCTTCATTGTTTGGTAGGTTGATAATGTCCCAGCCAGCCGGTATGAGAATTAAACTTGCGAATGAATTGTAGTTCCAACTCTGCCCTGTGTATTTGGCGTATTGCTCATAAATTAGCTGTCTGCTTGCGGTGTTCAGTAACGTGTCTGTTTGGAAGCTGCCTAAGCCTGAGAAGGTCTGTTTCTTCTCTTTTTCCATGGTTATTGTTGCTTTCCCTGTTTGTCTTGGCCAGAAACTAACCTGCTTCTTTCAGGCACCTTCTACCATCTCAAAACATCATTTCTGTGATCCGTTCTCCTTTCATCCAAGGGCCACGTCCTCCATTAGGAGGCTATCTCCTTGTCTTTCTGGGAGATAGAGTCCATGCTCTGTCAGGATTCTTCTTACACTAACATCTAGGGTTCTCCAGCTTCTGCTTGGCACTGTTTATTTACAGGGCAATGCCACATTCTTCCAGCTTTGCAATTAACCAAAGTAAGTCTGCACAGAACCGACAGGGGATGTTATTGCAATGTTGTGTGAGCTGCCATGGAAATCAGACCCTTTAAACTGTGCCGTGCTGCAGAGTACACTGGCTCTCCGACGTATCTTCTGTCAGTAGGATCATCTTCCATCTGATGATGATACCTAACAGTGTTTCCTCTAATTTTTCTCCACCCCAAGTGGAATTAATTTTATGTGCAGCAAAGTAGAGGTGATGTGTGATATATCATCTCCATATTGGTGCACATAACATAATTCATGTGGTGGGGGTGGGGGCCAAAGTGTTCTGATATGGGAGGGAGCTCTGATGTGGCAGAGGATTGGGGGTGCAGGTCTGTGAGGGCTCCAGATGTGGCTGTGGGGCTGGGGTTGAGGGGCTCAGGGCTGGGACAGAGATTTGGGGTTAAAGGGCCCTGGCTGGACCACAGGCTCTGGGTTAGGGCTAAGGATGAGGGGCTCAGGAGTGGGACTAGGATTGTCAACTCGGATGGACTGGATGCCATTGCCACAAATAGGGTCCAGTCTGTCCTGTCAGAGAGTTGGCAACACTAGCTGGGACAGAGGGTTGGGGTGCAAGGGCTCTGGCTGGGGCTGAGGCTCGGGGCTGGGGCTGCAGCAGAAGGTGGGGGGGGTGCAGTAGTGGAGGGGGGGTTCGGAGCTAAAAAGCTCTATGGCCTGGCGACTCCAGCCTTAGCAGGTAGAGGGGGCATCTGGGCTGCCTGAGCCACAACGGGGAGAGGGGAGATCTGGGCAGCCCTGGCCGTGGCAGGTGGGGAGGCCTAAGGCTGCCCAAGCCACAGTGGGGGAGGCCTGGAGCTGGGTCTCAGCCACTTCAATCAAGCCAGGACCAAGCTGTCCACACTGAGCCAGCTGTGGCGGGGCAGAGTTGGGCCAAGGCCAGAGTTGGTCATCCCTCCCCTGGCTGCTGCAGGTTCCCACCCTGCATAGCCTGCCCGATGGCCTGCACTGCACTAACTAGACAGCTACGCGGCTGTGCAGCTTACAGGGAACTTAGATTCCACAGCCACGGCTAGGAGGATTTGGTGGGTGATGGCGTTGCATGTTACCATGCACTGATGGGGCTGAGGGTCCCCAGTACATGGCAGTGAGACCCCCTGGGGCTGGTGTTTGCATATGGAAGAGGCCTCTCTTCACTACCTTCATGCCTTTTGTTTCCCTGGCAGTTTATCGTTGCTGAGGATGGCTCCTGCGGCCTGGTGTATGAGCACGCCCCCTCGGAGGGCCCGCCCATCGTTGCTCTTCTGGACCACATCGTGGAGTACACGTGAGGCTTGTGCACGTCTTTCCCTTCTTGGACGCGGATCTCAAACCATCCAAGCCCAGTAAACCCCCTTCCCTGCACGCTTCATTCATCCCCCACCCCTGCAAGGCATCCACTTAGGAGGTACTTTAATGGTGTCTCGGGTTAGGTCCTGCAGTTCTTGTAGCAATGGCCAGGGATTAGCCACCTGTTCAGAATGGTAAACTTTGCTGCTGCTTGAACTCTGGGGATATGCCTCTGCTTAAGTTTAATATGGCTCTTGGGTGGCAGAATGTTTGTCCCTGGTGGAATCCATAAAACATTTTTTTAAAGGGCTCGAAAGGCATTAGACCTGTAATCTCTTGGTAAAGGAATCACTAGGACCCAAACTTCAGCATTTGTTCTCCTAGTTTTTCACCAGAGGCAGACTGGGAGGGAGCAGCTGTCAAGCCATAAGGCGGAAATTTGTGACAGAGGACTTTGCCGTTTATATGCAGACCCAAAATGTCATAGTCAGGGATTTACACCATGTTCACTACTGCGGGATCTGAGTCTGTCTGCTGGGCAGAATCCCATTGGCCCAAGGGGCTGGAGGTAGAGGTCTGGAGAAATGATTTCAATGATGTTTTGCTGTGCAGAAAGACACCAGAGCTGGTGAGATCCCCCATGATTCCTCTTCCAATGCCCAAGAAGCTGCGGTTTAACATCACTCCAGAAATCAAGAATGACATCGAGAAGGCAAAGCAGAACCTCAACATGTGAGTGAACCGGGTGGGAGAGCTCAGTGAGTGAGTGAGACAATAATCTGTGTACCCATGCAGAGAGCTACGTGGCAAGGAACATTTCCATGCTTTGTGGTCTCACTGCACCCTTCAGGAAGCCTGCCCAGTGTCTTGTTGGGTGTAAACTGTACAGCATGTGGCTGAAAAGTGCCTTGCCAAACCTGCTCCTGCCTGGTGGCTGCAGTGCTGAAAGGGGACTTACAGGTTATTCATCCCAATCAACGTCTAAAGAGGGATGTCTCCAGTCAGGAATTCGACCTGCTGCACTGGATCAAGCCACTTGACCAACAAATCTGGGATCCTGTCTCCAGCAGTGGGCAAATCCCTTGCATTTAACCACAGGCACAGTGCTTAACATGAGGCATCCAGTTACTGAGGTTGAGCTCACTGTGAAAAGATCAAGTGGGGCAGATCCCTTTGTCCTTGTGCAGATTTGGCGTGAGCAGGTTGATGTCTCTGAGGCTCACAAATCCTCTGGGACCTGTCCCCTTGCCATGTGATAGCAAGGAGCATCCTGAGGAATTTCTCTTCTCTATCTCTGCAGAATGGTGCAAGATCTGGACATCAAGGTGATGGTCTTTCACCACTTTGGGAAAAACTTCCCCAAGTCAGAGAAGATAAGTCCAGATGCGTTTATTCAGCTGGCCCTGCAGCTAGCTTATTATAGGTAAGGAGCACATTGCAGGCAAGTTGCTTTTCAGCACCTTATATCTTTAGAAGAAAGAGCCTCAGATAATTCTTACCTTGCTCAATGAAACTGCTGACTAGAGGTCAACACCAAACCCAAGTACCTGGGCTAGGAGAAAACCCCAGACACCACTGGGCTTCAACATGGTGAGCTACTACAATAGTCCACTCTTCTACTATGCCTCCATGTGGGAGAGTTAGAGGTCAATAGATCTAGAGCCCTGCTGTCCAACATGCTACCCACTAGCCACATGTGGCTATTTGGCCAGTTGAGTGTGGTTAGTTCGCTATAGCAGTAGCCACTATACTATGCTTGGACACCACGGATCTAGAGCCATGTGTGGACATACCCTTTCCCTGTGCACTGGAACTGCACTGTGTAGGGCCCTTAAATCACAAAGGAGTGGCCAAGATTAGCCCCTTCAAGAGCAATGTATGAAGTACCAGTAGAGGAGAGTCAGTCAGCTAGGGATGCAACTTAGTCCTCCTAATTCCCATTTCTTCTGCTCTTTGCATGGAATTTACTCTTCCCTCGGAAGAGGGAAAGATGTACGGGAGAAATACAACAGAAATTCACCTGCACAATTTCCCTGCCAAGGATCAGATTTGCATAGCCCATTCTTGTCAAGGATAATTTTTCCCCTGTAGTTGCTTCTCATCCCCATCTTTCAGGATGTATGGCCAGGTCTGTGCTACATATGAGAGTGCCTCGTTGAGGATGTTCCGCCTGGGCCGAACAGACACCATCCGCTCTACCTCCGTGGACTCTCTGAAGTTTGTACAGGCACTGGACAATCCTAGCAAACAGGTGAGAGTTCCAACACATGGCACGAAATAACCTCACCCCACAGAAATGGGAAGAACCATTTCTGAAGTCCCCCACAAAGGTGGTTTCTGTATCCACAGATCTCAGCCTAAAACTGCCTTTGCTATGAGGTTGTTTTACGATACCATCTGGAATACACAATTACAAAATGATAGGTCTCCATCAGCTTTCCATTTGCCTCTCTGTAAATACAAAGTGAGTGCTTCAACCCGTCTCCAATGTGACCAGTCTGAGCCTGTAACCATTCAGGCCCTAAGTATTACCTTATTGCACTTGAAGGTTCTCCATGTATCATTCGAAAGGTCATTTCCTTGTTTATGTTTTGACCTATGAACTTTGGACAGTATATAGGCAAACAAATGTGGGATGTTGGGGAGTAGATTTACTAGAATATATTTAAATTAATAGGGAGAAACACAGTAGAATGCATTAACTTCTACAGTTTTAACCCACAGCAGTTTTTTTGGATGGGGTGTTGTACTAATAAAGAAACAATCTCCTGTCCACACAGAATAGTGTTTGAGGTGTCCGAGATTTGGATATACAGAGCCACTATTGGCTCCACGTATGTCCAGTTTCAGAGAGAGGACTTGTTATGCTAAAGGTTCAGGACACATTTCAGTCCCTCCAGGGAAAAGATATGGACTCTGGTTCTCTCCTAGAAGACAAAGAATCGAGACTAGAACCTAGTAAGTGATGAAAATCAATTTGCAGGGAATCAGCATTCAGCCCTTTGCTGTGGAACCTCTACAGTATTCCCCTTGCAAAGTCTTGCCTCCTTTTGGTTGCTGAATTATTCTTCTGTCATCTGAATTGTTCCACTGACATGTCCCCTAGGATAAAGGGCTATTACTGGTAGTTCCTATGGAATCACTTAAGAATAGAGTCTTGTGAGCTGGAAGAGAAATAATTCAGCCAAACAATCTAATATATAAAGGAGAATGTTTGTAAGTTTGTGCGCTAATAACTTGGAGACTAAAAGAGCTACCACAACCAAACTTTGCATGGGATAACCTTTCCTCCAGGACAAGGTTTTAAGGTATTTTTGGACCCAATCAGGCCCAAGCTCAAGCTGTAAAAATAAAAAAGTAACCTGCCGCGCTGCGCTGCGCTGCAGGGGCCACCCCACCCACCCTAGGTTCTGTGCCGCCTGCGGCCCCCAGCGCTATCCAGGACTTGACCCCCACGAGGTTACATAAGTGACCCTCTTCCGCTCCTGCGCCATCCCCACTGGCACACAGTGCCCCGACCCTCACATGTACAACAGCTCGGGCACCTGCCCTGCCCCCCACGGCACCTGCAGCCCTGGTCGCAAGCTGGAGTGCCCCTCCTGTGTGTACCGCCCCTCCACCCCTGGGGATGACACGGACCTATATTTTAATCCCTATAGAAATCAGTGCAACTTTTCTACCATTCAAAAAAAGATAATGGACTACTGTTTTTCTACATTTTGCTCCTCCAGTTTCCCAAGCAATGCTGGGTAACTCCAGCTAGTATGATCTAAATTAACAATAGTTTGAAGCAGATATCTGCAGGGGCAGAAACGCTATCCTGCAGGTGAGCTACTGAAGTCACCAGGAAGCAAATGTTTAATGTCCATTCCTTGCATTCTCCTTAGAACGAGGAGAAGGTGGAACTGCTAAGGAGAGCTACGCAGGCACACAGAGCTTACACCGACATGGTGAGTGTCCTATATTTCTCCAAGGCTGGGACTGTGCAGAGGTAAACCAGGTGCTGTTGGAAGAAAAGTCCCAACTTATGGCACTAAGCATGTAAGCAGGCCTGTTAATACTGGCCCTAGGATTGATTCTGATCAGTTAGAGCTTTGGAGCTCTGGGGCCAAAGGAGAAAGAAAATCACATCTACAGCTACACTGAAGAATTCCTATTCTCCCCATGACCTTGGTCTGTAGATACCAGGGCTGCTGAAGGGGCTTTTAAAAATAACAGGGATCCCATACTGAGAAGTAATAGGGTTTGCTTTGTTCCATCTGTCTGTTTTAATTTTTCTTTCTTATTGCACCAGATCGAATGGACAGTCATAGGTTGTTTTTCTACTTTAAATTTAAAGAGGATTTTAAAAAAATCTGCTTTCAGACTAAAGATGATGTTGATTTTAGTTTCCCTACTTCTCCGATCTCTTATCTAGATTCTCTTCCTTTCAGGCAATAAAAGGGAATGCAATAGACCGTCACCTGCTAGGCTTGAAGCTTCAAGCTATTGAGGATCTAGTGAGCATGCCAGAACTGTTCATGGATACAGCCTACGCCGTGGCCATGCACTTCAACCTCTCAACCAGCCAGGTAAGAAGTGGCTGACCAACATGAGAATGCTGCAGTCATTCTTTCTCCTTTTCTTCTCCGTGTTCCTCCTCCACCCCCTTCCTTTCGGAACCACTCTGCATAGGTGCCAGAGGAGCTGTTGTTTTGACTTTGTCGACCTCTTCCAGCCCCACAACAATCTGAGCTGGACCTTTTTAAGAAGGTTATGAAATTAAGCTGAATACTATGACCTTACAATTGCTAGATCCCTTTTAACCAATTACTGTATCTTCTCCACCCCAGCCTGGACAGTGCATTGCCAGGTAGAGATCAAGTGCATGTAGTAATGAGGAGGCAGTGCCTTCACACTAAAACAGCATCAATATTGCGTGAAGCTCATTATCCTTATGAGTCTACTTCAGCTAGTAACTGCCCCTCTGCAAGCCTCCTGGGGGGGGGGGGGTGGCGATATGAAGCCCAATGCTGGGAAGTAGCAGAAACAACTGGTTTATTTGTTTAAAGCATCCACTGTACTAGGAGCTGAACAGGTAGGTCTGAATCATGTCCCTGCCCTGGAGAATTTACCTGGCGTGTTAGTTGTGAATCATTCATTTGATGAACCCTTCTCTCCAACAGCTCTTGTGATCTGCTGCCATCTGAGCTGTGTATTTAACCAAGTTGTCTCCCGCTGTAGGTCCCAGCGAAGACAGATTGTGTGATGTGTTTTGGTCCCGTGGTTCCAGATGGGTATGGAGTCTGCTACAACCCCATGGATGATCACATCAACTTTGCAATGTCTGCTTACAACAGCTGTGCCGAAACCAATGCAGCCCGCCTGGCACATTACCTGGAGAAGGCGCTATTGGACATGCGTCTTCTGCTTCAATCCACTCTCAAATCAAAATTGTAAGAAATGACTCTTTCAAAGCTCCAAAACTTTTGGAGCCATCCCACGTGCACAAGAAGCTCCCAGCTCTCCAAAAACTGGGCGACGGAGGTGGGCTCCATAAGGAATCTAGAAGAGCACTTTGCAGAGAAGCTTAAGAGTGGTAATCTCCAGTTATTAGACTGCAAGGTGAAAGGAAGTGTTGCTGTATTCCAAGCTAGAACCAACAGAGATCCTTTCCCACAATGTGCAAAGTACACATTCCTTATCTTGAAGGGATACTGGAGCAACATCTTTTTACTGAATTTATGGTGGAAAGAACCAAGAAAGTGCAGTCTTCACCCCATCCTTTACTCTTCCTCCACTAGGGAAATATTTTCCTGGGTGCAATTAGATGATTGAGTAGATCTGAGACCACTTGGCTCTTTCTGCTGGCTCAGACTTTTGAGGGGTTGGGAATCTCTCTTTTGGTCCATGCTGTGCTTACTGAAATGGTGCCACTGAACTTGAGGATGGTGGGAAAATGTCATAAATTGGAGGAAATCCAGTCCTAGTCATTGTCCTGCCTTTCTAGAAGAGTTAAGGGACTGGTCTGTGTGTGCTTTCCACAGCTAGGAATGTTCCCTTCTCCTTCCTTCTAACACCTGTATTTTCCCCTGTCCTTTCTCCATTATTGTGAAACGCCTTTGTGACAGTTGGACTCGCTTCCCATCCTCTGTCCTTTTGTGTTGGTTTGAAGCATAAAGTGATGGATTGCTGACAGGTCTCCATCTCAGAGCTTCAAGCTCCTAAAGTTGAACTTCGGCTTTTTGTGGTGCTTCTACTAAACTGATGTATGTTAATGGATTTTGTTTTAATTGTGCAGGCTCTGCTGGCCTTGACTTTATGCACTTACATGTTTTGTACTGGAGATGTTTGTAGAACCTCTGTCCTCTTCACTTAGCCCCTTCTCTTTCAAACGGGAAAACAATGGGAATCATTAAAAAAAAAAAAATCTTGTTGCACCATAGAGACCAACAAAAAATGTAGATGGTCTCATGAGCTTTCATAAACTTTACTTGCAAACTGAAAGCTCATGCTGTTTTCTATGCAGCATTTATTTTAGTCTAAGGAAATGCTACATAAGTAATTGAGGGTATGTCTACACTAGCCCCCTAGTTTGAACTAGGGTGGCTAATGTAAGCATTCGAATTTGCACATGAAGCCCGGGATTTAAATATCGCAGGCTTCATTTGCATGTTCCTGGGCGGGTGCCATTTTTAAATCGCCTTAGTTCGAACTGACTGCCCGTGGCTACACGTGGCAGTCAAAAGTTAATCCGAACTAAATCCTTAGTTCGGATTAACTGTTACACCTCATTGCAAGAGGAGTAACAGTTAATCCGAACTAAGGATTTAGTTCGGATTAACTTTTGACTGCCACGTGTAGCCGCGGGCAGTCAGTTCGAACTAAGGGGATTTAAAAATAGCACCGGCCCGGGAACATGCAAATGAATCCCGGGATATTTAAATCCTGGGCTTCATTGGCAAGTTCAAATGCCTACATTAGCCACTAGTTCGAACTAGGGGGCTAGTGTAGACATACAGGCTATGTCTACACTGGCCCCTTTTCCGAAAGGGGCATGCTAATTTGACAGGTCGTAATAGGGAAATCCGCAGGGGATTTAAATAAAAATGTCCGCCGCTTTTTTCCGGCTTTTAGAAAAGCCGGAAAAGAGCATCTACACTGGCCCCGATCCTCCGGAAAAAAGCCCTTTTCCGGAGGATCTCTTATTCCTACTTCAAAGTAGGAATAAGAGATCCTCCGGAAAAGGGCTTTTTTCCGGAGGATCGGGGCCAGTGTAGATGCTCTTTTCCGGCTTTTCTAAAAGCCGGAAAAAAGCGGCGGACATTTTTATTTAAATCCCCTGCGGATTTCCCTATTACGACCTGTCAAATTAGCATGCCCCTTTCGGAAAAGGGGCCAGTGTAGACGTAGCCACACTGTATGAGCCCTTCTAAGCAAGTTTTCAAATTCCTCTAAATGCCAGAGGTGATATGTTGGAGGCAAAGGAAAAGAGTGCACAATGACACTTGTCCCCTGCCATGTATTATTACTCCTGCCAAGGGTGTGGTTCCTCTAAAATGTGGGAGCTAGAGAAGAAAGCAAAGGGTCTGCTCTAGGATGTATAGACTGTATGTTCATTGCCCCCCAAAAACTGCTATTTTCTTAGGAATGTAACAGCACTTCAGCAGAACCTGGTGTTCTGGCCTTAATGTTGCTTTACCCAGGATGATTTATAATTTCCCTTCCATGCAATAGTCATGTCTGTGTTAGTTTGATTGGACCTTTACAAAGGAATTATATTTATAAATGTGCAATTTAAAAAAGTGTGACAATAAGAAAATTATAAAACAGTCTCTGGACTTGAATGTCCTTTCCTAGGGCAGCATGTGAAACCATAGCAGAGTGCAGTGTTTGCCCCCACCAATGCTGTTCCTGTAATGGGATAACTGTAGTCCAGCAAGCCCAAACGGAGGGGTGCTGAACCACTGTACAAGGGATAGTAGGAGTTTGTCGTCTGCCATATTTCAAAGCCACCATAGCAGTAGGGTCATTGCTACTCTTTTAGAGTTGGGCCTCAAAAGCATTCAGTCAAGGTGCCTTGGTGGAGGGGTGTGACCAATTTGCGCTGCATCTATTCATCTGGCTACTACTGAAAACCTGTTATGCACACTTAATCACCCCATCTCACTTTAATTGATGCAAACCTGCTCTCTCACATCCCCAATTAAATCTTGAGGGGAAGTTTTACTCAAACTCACCTGCACAGCTAATGATTGTACAATCTTCATTCACAAGCTTCATTAAATGTTAAGTTAAATGAAATGGTTAGAAAGCAATGGATGCACATAACACAAAGCTCTTGAGTACAAACACCTGCTTTAGCTCTCATTCTTCCATAGTGAACAAGACTGAAAGCTACAAGAGGCCATCCAAAAATCTTAATCTGTATTAATATTTATTTTATGTAAGGAATACTTACATAACCATTTAAGAGACTGCACCCTTCCAGGATGAATTGGAATGGGCAAAATCTTGCTGGGATTTAAAACACTAATTTTATGGAAGCTTTTATTCTAGAAGTGTTTCTTTCAGCCAGAGCCAAAGTAAACCTCTTTTCCCTTCCTGTCTGTAATGAGTCAACATAGTGCCTGCTGATAACCAATGTTACCCTGCTGCAGATGTGATATGGGGCCAAAGACCCAAGTGCTTTCAAGCATGGTATTGGCTACATAGTGGCATGTCTTATTACAAGGCTAATTTCAGAAACTAAGAATTCCCCCCTCCCTTCGATAAAACAAAAGCCTTTGAATGATTACAAGTGCCTATTGAAAAGGATGAGGTGGATGTGCACTCTGCTATTAATGGAAAATATAGGGGATGGGTCTGATTTTAATCTTAAGCCAGATACAAAACTGGAGATCCCATTGGCTTCAGTGGCATTTCTCTAGCTGTGGAGCTGAGGTTTTTGTGTGTCATCCATAGGGAAACATACAAAAGATTCTTATCCAGCTGTGCATTCTCTCTTTAGGACTGTGGTGTCCAACCTGCTAACCACTTGTGGCTATTTGGCTGGCTGAGCGTGGCCATTTTGCCAGTATAATACTATAGTAGCTACTGCTTCAGAACTGGCTGGACACTGGGGCATTAAGATGTAGGGGGCAGAAATCAGAATTAATAGGGAGGCTGCTTTATTATAACTGTTTACAGGGCTCTCTCTTTGAAAAGTGTCCCCCCCCCCCCCAAGCTGTGGTGCCATCCCTCGGCCTCATCACTTCTTGCTTTGTTTTTCAGTGACCCGTTATTTTTTGAGTAGTGAGCTTGTTTTTTACCCTTTATTAGCTGGCCACTTGTGCAAGAAGTATCCATGGTCTTAAAAGCTATGTAAAAGCTCTGAAGAAACTACTGGTTAACTGACTAATTAGGGAAATATGTAGATTTGTAATGTACAGCTAAACTGTTGGATTGGACATGTGGTTGATGGCGTAGTCAATGACTGTACGTGCTCAGCCAGTTAAATGTATTGAGTGGGGATTTTTATATATTAAAAAATGTAATCAGCATCCTGTAAGGATTTGTGGTGTTCTTCCAACATAAATAAAAGTATAAATGTTACCAACAGGGTTGATTCTATGCAGCAACTACTATAGGTTAAAGTTTGACAGTTGTCTTTACATGATTCACCATGGGTCACAGAACAACAGATTACATAAGAATGTATCTATTGTTTTAAGTAGCTCCATACCAGACCCCCATAAGGGAGCAGAGCAAGAGATCAAATACTTGGAAATTAAGGAAGTAGTTCTGTAAGGGCCAGTCATCTACATTCTTTGAAGAACAAGATGTCCTGTGGCACCTTATAAACTAACAGATTTATTAGAGCATAAGCTTTCATGGGCAAAGACCCACTACATCAGATGCATGTAGTGGAAATTCCACAGGCAGGTATAAATATACAAGCACATGAACAGAAAGGAGTACCAATCAAGAGAAAGGCCAGAGATGAGTAGAAATTAACTGAATTGACCTACTTATCTCTGGCCTTTCTCTTGATTGGTACTCCTTTCTGTTCACGTGCTTGTATAACTTATACCTGCCTCTGGAATGTCCATTACATGCATCTGATGAAGTGGGTCTTTGCCCACGAAAGCTTATGCTCCAACAAATGTTAGTCTAAGGTGCCACAGCTTCTCGTTGTTTATGCAGATTCAGACTAACATGGCTACCCCTCTGATACTTATCTGCCTTCTTTGTTCCTTTTCAATCCAACAGGAACAGGCGGCTACCTATCTTTCAAAGACTAGTTGTCAACTTCTTGCTTAAGTTCTCCTCTCCCCTCCCAGGCTGCTGGATTTGGCCAAGAATATACAACAGGGGCCTCTGCAGGTATTTATAGCTATGCTAAACAAGGTGCTGCTTTCTGGGACAGGGATAGGAAAAGAAAGAAGCAGAGCAAAGCGCAGTCTACACTTAAAATTTACATCAACAGCTGAGCACTGTAGCTATGATTACTTAACCCCCTGGCTGTAGATGCAGCCAGATCAATGGAAGAATGTGTCAATCAGTGAGGTGGCAGTCCCACAGCAATAGAAAAAGCTAGGAATGCCAAGCAATTTAGAAAGTTAATCATGCAATTAATCACACTTAAATATTGGTATACCACTTATTTAAATATTTTTGGATGTTTTCTACATCAAATATTGGTTTCAATTACAACAAAGTATGTACAGTACTCACTTTTGTTACAAATATTTGCATTGTAAAAACAAAAGAAATAAGGATCCCTAGCAGTGCGGATATCCCAAGCAGAACCTGTCATCAGCATGTCCTCAAACAACTGGGCAAAGCGTGAAGAGGCATATGAGTTTTTAGAGCATCTGGCACATACATATCTTGCAACATCAGCTGCAACAGTGCCATGCAAATGCCTATTTTCACTTGCAGGTGACACTGTAAACAAGAAATAAGAAGCACTATCTCCCATAAAAGTAAAGAGATTTGTTTGTCTTCGCAATTAGCTGAATAAGAAGTAGGACTGAGAACCTGTAGGATCTAAAATTTGACACTTTTGTTTGAGTGCAGTTATGTAACAATCTACATTGTAAGTTGTACTTTCACAATGAAGAGATTGCACTATAGTTCTTGTAGGAAGTGAATTGAAAAATCTTTTGTTCATCTTTTTACTGTGGAAATATTTGCAATAAAGTGAGCACTATACACTTAGTATTCCATGTTGTAATTTAAATTGAAATTTAGTAATTTTTTTTACATTTTCATATCAATTAAGTTTTCTATTGTTTAACAGTGCCATTAAAACTTAGTGATTAATTTGAAATATGCATTTAATTGTGGGACTTAACTGCAATTAATCCACATCTCTAGAAAAAAACCCTTTCCCAGTTGTAGCCTGCAGCTATGCTAGCATTATAGCGGCTTAGTTATGGTGCCACAGATCTGCTGCTGAAGCAGCCATAGCACAGAAGTGGCCGGAGAGAGCAGCTGGCAGCAACTGTGCTGGAAAACCACAGGGTAGCTATTGCAAGAGCTGTCTCCCCAACCACAGGTTGCAGAGCACTGGCTTGATGGTGCTGTGAAGTTGTAGGTTTTAATGCACCGTGTAACTGATACCAGGGCTGGGCAAGATGCAGCCTGGGGGCTGGATCTGGCCCACTTAACACTTTGATCCAGCCTACATACTGCATTAGGTTGCTTTCTATATATATCCTGCTGCCTGTGCCACCGAATTTCCAGGCAGTGGTTCAGGCAGCAGGATCCTATTTAAATGCATCATGGCTCCCGGTTGTAGTGCTACCCCAGCAGTGGCTGGAGCTGCGAGCCCTTTAAATAGCCATGGCAATTCTGGGCAGCTGCCAGGCAATGCGCTAGTGGTGGGGCCAGGAGCCCTTTGCCATGTTTTTAATTCAAAGCCTCCTGCCCCAAACACCTCTGGCAGGAGCCTAGTCCCCAACCCCACCCCTTCTGCCCCAGGCCACACCCCTTCTAGGGATCATAGCCACTTACCAAAATTCATTAAGTGGCCCCTCTGCAAAAATCATTGCCCACCCTTGCTGTATACAAACACTGCCATAGCCTCACCACATTTACTGTATCTTCTAAGGTGTCTTTTCCGCCTCCCCTCTCTCACCTACCCCTTTGGCCTATTTTAATGAAATGGTTATGGGCCTGAACGAATGCCCAATGAAGTAACAGCCCACAGCTCAAAAATGGAGGGAGGTGAGACCAGCCAAAGTGCTTTTATGAGGAATAAAAGCACTATTGTTTGAGCAAGTGAAACAAATCTCAGTGGAGAGTTCATATTAGATCACTCCGGTGAGTGCTAAATTAGAGAAGTTTATGGTAATCAAGTGCAAATTCCCTAATCCTTAGTTTAAAAATTTAAGAACTGCTGTTACCAAGAAAAATACTCTGTTTAGAACAAGAAAGAATGAAAACCTTTTAAAACTTACTCAGAACATTAAAATAAAAGGACTATCTCCTCCTGTGCCAAATTCTGAGATCAGGATAGAATTAAGTTTCCACAGCAACCAATTCATAAGACACACACAGGAGGATCATGGCAAGAAAAGCAGATGAAAAATTTAAAATGCTGTTTTTAAATTAAAGTATTAGAAAAACAGAGTTGATCAGATATGAGCAAAATCACATCTTCTGTCAGAACATACCAATGAGTTTTCTATGGAGCCTCAGTAGCTTTTTAATGGAAGCTAGTAAAGCATGCAGTAAGACACAGTGAATATATTTATCCATCTAGGCCTTTGTAGAGGTGACAGTATCAGACAGATGCTAATGTCCTCCTCTCTCACCCAGCTTGGTAGCTGTACTTGCCCTGCAAGTTATAAACCTCAAGCCAACGGTACCATGAGTCTCTCTACACAGCTGCTGAACTTTATTTGAACATCCTTGCTTGCAGCCTACAAAATGCAAGGGAAGAGTCCTTGCACAGCCATGAAGTATGTTCAGGATGATTGCTGACTTACTGTTAGGATTACCAGGTGGCTTTAAAAAAATACTGGACATCTGGAAGGGGAAGCAGGGGAGTAGGGGGGAAAAGAAGGGGAGGAGAGACCCCAGCAGGAAGCAGAGCTGGCTGGGGAGAGCGGGACCAGCTGGCTGGTGGGAAGCAAGGCTGGCCAAGAGAGGGTCCGGGGAAGTAGTGCTGGATGGGGGGAGGGGTAGGGGGAGAGAACTGGCCGGTGGGGAGCGGGACTCACCTGGCCGCATGCAGATCCCGGGGTGCTGCCCGTCCCATGCACAGTCCTGGTGAAGCACGAGTGAGTCCGGCCCCAGGGATTCTCTCCCTCCTGCCCCCTCCTCCCATAGTTGCCTACTGCCTGGCTGGTAGACACGCTTATGCAGCATGGGATGGAGGAGGGAATGAGGGAAAGGGAGACCGGCAAGAAGCAGAGCTGGCTGGGGGGAGCATTTTAAATTTTTCATCTGCTCCTCTTGCCATGATCCTCCTGTGTGTCTCTTATGAATTGGTTGCTGTCCAAACTTAATTCTATCCTGATCTCAGAATTTGGCACAGGAGGAGATAAAACTTACCTAAAATTAGAAAATACCGGACACTTTATATGTCCGGTATTTTCTCAATTTGTTTCCCAAACAGAACCCTCAAATACCTGACTGTCCAGTTCAAACCGGACACCTAGCAACCCTACTTACTGTTTGCATAGTCTCAAAACATTTACCAGTGTAGTGCAGAGGATCTAAGTACTGACAGGGTCAAAGAGGCTGTCAGAATACCATCACAGGGGAATGTACCCAAGCATCTAGCAGAACTTACTGTCCAGAACTCCAGACTAAAAAAGTTCATCACTTAAAGAACCACCCACACACCAGCACAGAATGAAAAAGGAAGGAGAAATCAAAGTCCTTACAGAGTGAGGGCAAGATCCTTTAGTAGTTATGCATTTTAGGTGGCTGGCTGGCACAGACTTTTGCCATCAGCATGACCCACAAAAATATTTGCCAGGACTAACTTACAGCCTCATTTCAGCAGTAACCTGTATTGGAATCTAACTGGGATCTCTCAAAGTAATTCATGCTGTGCTCAAGCCAGGCTACTGCACTCAACTTTTTATTTTTGTGAAAAGTTTACTGGTGGCTTAAAGGGAAGATTCATTATCAGAAAGAGGGTTTAGGGCAGAGACTGATCATACAAACTTAAAATATCAGTAAGAGCTTTTTTAATGATTACCTCAAAGTCATTAAAAAGCATGAAGTTGTGTCTTATCTAGCAGTTATTTAAACTTGATAGTGATGTCCCTAAATCAATAACAAAGTCTGGCTTAAGTTCAGCAACAGAAGCTGCAGAGGTCACAGGACCTCTCAGGTCAAACGTACAAAAGTAAGAGGAAGTGAAGGGATTTTTGTAACGTGTATTTCAAGTTATTGATACCTAAAAAGAAGAGGGCCTGTGGAAGGCAGCCTGGCTAATTACAAAACAGGAGCAGCAGTAAAAAAATTTTAAAAAAGTATATTTAGGGCTTCCTCTGCATTTTAACACCCCTCCACACACCTCCCTATGAGATCTATGCAGGCTTGTGCACAGGAATGCCAGTAGTGTTTAAAAGCAAATCTTGAGTAGTTTCTTTATGTCCTCACCAAGCACAGTGAGAATTGATTATGATCTCCCAACTGTTGCAGGAAGCAAAGAAATATCTCTTCCCCTCCTGCCTAAGCCATCCGCCATCTCTCCTTCCTACCTCCCGCATTAAAAACCCAAAATTAGGTTGTCATCTTCATCCAAACACACAAACAATGCATCACCCACCCCAAAAATAATAGTTCAATTTAAAAAAATAAATAAATAGTGTGTATATTTCATGCTGCAAAAAAAAAAAAAAAAAAAAAAAGTCACAGGAAAAAAAATGCTCTTTTTTTGGTTCTCCCTCCCTCACACAAGACATCTGGTATTTTCTTCCCCCTCCCACAACTCAGACATGATGGTACATTCCAACTGGCAATGTGCATTTGTGTTTTAAATGAGGTTCTGTTCCTGCACCATTCCACATGCATCAGAGAGCATCCAGCTAGCTGCAAAAGCCAGAGCAAAGGCCTCCAGGCTTTGGGTATGGTCCCTGCCTGTTCCTTTGGTCCATCTGTGAAAAGACTCCTTGCTGCTCCCAGGTCTGTACAGGTCTCTACTTTTGTCCTTTTCCAATAAGTCCTGCATTCTGTTCCCATTTCTTGAATCACTGGAGCTTTGTACCTAGCTTGCGCTGTCTGTTTCTGCAATGAGAAAATTGAGATGGCAGAGTGAGGTAGAGCCCTGTCACCAGGCATCATAGCACATTCAATGGATAGAGTGGGGAGGAATATGCTGGATAGACACGACCACCACATCCTGCTTTTTACAGGCTCTGGAATAACCAGAGGGTCCATAGGTCACAACTGAAGTGCAGTAGCAAGAGGAGTACCAAGAGACACGCTTACATACTCTAGCCCACAACCATGACTCCCTTTTTATGGAATACCAGATTCACCTCAAATCACAAAACAGAGACTTCCCACTCCAGATGGTTCTGCTTAATATGATACACTTTCCCAGGGCCACCCCTCAGCATACTCAAAATACGCAACTAAGGCACTACATTTTCAGGCATCTGTGCTTGTTTGCCTGCAGCTGCCGCCGAGTCTTTCCCTGTCCCCCTCCCCATACTTGCTTGCAGCCAGCAAATGAGGGCTCTCTCCTGCCAGACAGAGGCAGAGAGGAGCCCACAGCCTCTTCAGCTCCAGTCTGACCCTAAAGAAGCCCTCAAGTTCTAGGAAGCTGTGGGGGAAAAGAGTGATGGTGTCTGAGGCAGGAGTTAAGCCCCAGCCCCTCCCAGGACCCACGTGGGGAGTGAAGAGAAGCACCAAGAATCCAGGTCCCTGGCTGGAGCCACACAAGGTGGGGGTAGAGGGAAGCACTAGACCCTGGAAGCAGCTGTGGGGGTGGCCCTCAGTTGTGTAGTGCTCCATAATTTGTAAGAACAGCTCTGTACTTTACTGCATTCAGAGGGAACCTGTACAACACAGGTTGCTACATTTGATTTCTCTCCTGTCGCAGCAGTCCCCTATGCCTTTGTATTTGGAGTCATTTGTACTTGTTTGTCCCTTTTTCTCATTCATAGTGATTATATTTTAAATAAAACAATACCTCTGTTATATTTTAAATAGACACTTTAATATATTCAACCCACAATTTGGTCTCTTTTCACATTAACTCCCTACCCACTTATATATGAATACAACAACTGATATGGGTAAATAAACTATTACCCTATTGGAGCATGTAACTATTTAGATACAGTTCCCTGTGTGCAAAACCATCTTTCAGCCTGCTTACCTTGCCTCTGCTCTGGTGACTGTGTATTCAAACCACAAGATGTTGGGAATGAGACTGGTATCTCTGATTAAAAAGAACTCTGAAGCTGGCCTAAAAGTAATAAGGTTTGGGGGACAGAGAGGGAGAGAGAATTAGAAGAGGTTCTTTTCTAATTCTAATAAGCCCTGCAGGAAACAGGGTGAAATTCACCACTGCTACCTGCAAGGCAAATCTGGACAGGTTTGTCTGAATTGCTACTTTCTAAATACACACAAACACCTGTCAGCGATGAGCAACCACATGAGTGCCCCTCCTTCACCTCAGTGGGCTACGGCAGTCCATGGTCCACTGGGGTTCCACCTGCAGTCCCACCCATCCACCTCCTCTCCCACACATACCTCTCCATGCACTGGAGCAATGAAGCCCCACACTTATCTGCTCCTCTCCCTCCCAGCACTTTTGGAATGAACCCCACTCCTTCCCCTCTCTCCTAGAG
Organism: Pelodiscus sinensis; assembly: GCF_052426305.1. Classification (NCBI taxonomy): domain Eukaryota; kingdom Metazoa; phylum Chordata; order Testudines; family Trionychidae; genus Pelodiscus; species Pelodiscus sinensis. The sequence continues at coordinate 12,470,382 of NC_143074.1, read as the reverse complement.
CTGGTAGACCATGAACAGCTGATTCCCAGCATTTCAAGCTCTGGGAAAGGGGGGGGGGAGGGAAGCAAGGGCAGAGTGTGAATCAGGCAATCCATGTTCCTCTGAAAGCACTAGGAGGGAGGGGGAAAGTATAGGAAGTGTGGAACTCCGGTGCCCCAGTGTGCAAGAGGTGGTGGCGGCAGGAGGGAGGGAGCAAGTGGGGTCTGTAGGGCGCATGCCCACCACTAGTCTAGATAATACTTAGTACTGCCATGAGTGCAGAGACTGGACTAGATGACCTCTCGAGGTTCACTCCAGTCCTGTAATTCTATTTACCATGAAAAGTGCCATTTTTCCTCCCTTATTAGGAAGGTTTCTAGCTCAGTTAACTTTAAACATGTTGCCATTTCACTTGATTTTCAGTTTTTTGTTTGGTGTGGGTAGGAGGAGATTTGACCCATTTGAACAACCATTTCCATTACAGTGAGTCTGGGGGAACCAGACAGCACCTAAGAACTGCTACTTTCAGACCTTCCTATCTCAAAACACTTAGCTCTCTTCTTAACTTTGAGAAACTTGGAAGAAAGGTGCTAAAACAATTAAGCCTCAATTCCTCCTTCCCCAAGTAAGTAGAGAAGAATTATTCTGATTTTGGAAAAGGTGAAATGGTGGCACAAGTTAAATGACTTGCTCGTGGTCACACAGGGAGTCAGTAAGAAGAGCAGAGAACAGAATCCAGGAATCCCTATTCCCAGTCCCCTGCTCAAACCTTTAGACTGTTGAGAACCTATGAACAGTATGAAACCCTTTACATAGGGATATGCATTCCTATAGAACCTCATGACTATCATTTGGTTTTACAGACTGAATTATCTCATGATTGCTTTTCTTACAGCATATATGGTAAGATTAGGATTAGGACATTCACACTATCTCTGGATTAGGACATTACTTTCTTGCAAGGATGTCATACTGCTCCAGCAGGTTTAGCACATTTCAAGAGGTAAATACTGTTGTGACCCCTTTTGTGGTGCAGAGTAAACTTGAGGCACACAATGCTGGACAAACATCTGGTTCTGCAGGATAGTGAAGCCTTGGGGAATTAATACACAGAACAACATAAAAGGGTTTACCATGCAGCTATCCTTGGGAACAAAGGAGTTAATATCTCCTGTGTGAAGGCAAACCAGGCAACCGCCATGACGCTTCCTGCAACACCTCCATATAAGACCTGGCTCCAGGTGTGGTAGAGCAGATAGACCCTTCAGTGGAAACAAAAAAGGAAAAGTTACCAGAGACAGGATTTAAAACAAAATGAGGGCATCACACAGTTGTTTACAGTGTTTTACAGGGCTCAGTACAACTCAGAGCAAGGTTATCTTCCAGGTGTGAAAAAGCCAAGTGACACCTATTAAAAAAAACACTGACTCATAAAAATGTGGGCCTGGAAGGGACCTTGAGAGATTACATGCAGAGGCACATGCATACATGTAGACTATCTCTGTAAGGTATTTATTTAAGCTGCTCTTAGAAACCTCTAATGATAGCAATTCCAAAACCTCCTATTGTAACCTATTTCTTGGCTTAACTATCCCTATAAATAGAAAATTTTTCCTAATATCGAATCTAAAATCTCCCCTGCTACAGATTAAACTGATTACTTCTTGTCCTATCTTCAGCACACATGAAGAACTGATCACTGTCCCCTATGTAGCAGCTATTACCATATTTGAAAATATCAAACATTCTCTGGTGCCTCAGTCTTTTTTCCAAGACTAAATATGCCTTAACCTGATTTCTGAGGAAATGTTATTCTAAACCTTTTCTCATTTTTGCACATTCCTCTGGATTTTTTCTAGTTTGCCCATTTTCATTTGTGATCCACAGATGCTTTTCTGCAGTGCTACTGCCTAGACAGTTAATCCCAATTTTGTATCTCTGCATTGGATTTTTTTCCTTCCGAAGAGTATACTTTGCACTTGTCTTTATTGTGGATTTCAGATCAATTCTCCAATTTGTCAAGGTCATTTTGAGTTTTAATCCTGTTCACTAGAATGCCTACAACCCCCTCCAGCTTGGTGTCATCTGCTAATTTTATAACCAAACTTTCCACTCACCATCCAAGTCAATAACAATATTGACTAGCACCAAGACCCTGGACTGTATGCTGGGGGGGGGAGGGGGGGAAGGGAGGGAAATCCATTAGATACGTTCTCCCAGTTTGACAGCAAGCCATTGATAACTCCTCTGAATATGGTTTTCCAACTAGTTGTGCATACCTAATAGTTTTTACCTAGGGTACGTCTAGACTACCGCGTTTTGTCGACGGAAGTTTTGTCGACAGATACTGTCGACAAAACTTCCGTCGACAATTTGCGTCCAGACACATGGAGTTCTGTCGACAAAGCAAGCCGCTTTGTCGACAGAACTCCGTAGTCTGGACGCAGTGTTACAGGCAATAACACCTTCTGTCGACAGAGTTCTGTCGACAGAAAGTGTTATGCCTCGTAAAATGAGGTATACCAGCGTCGACAAAACCGCGGAGTTCTGTCGACGTTATGTCGACAGAACTCCGCGGTAGTGTAGACGCTGGTATTGTTTTGTCGACAAAAGTCCACTTTTGTCGACAAAACTAGGTAGTCTAGACACACCCCTAGACTGTATTTCCTTAGTTGCTTAGAGTGTCATAGGGGACTGTGTCAAAAGCTTTATTAAAAATCAAGATCTATTACATCTCCTAAAACACTAATGGATAATCAGGAAACAACTTAGACTTTTGTATATACCGAAATTTCTTTTTAGGGATACTCCTAAATCTGAGCAGTCCAATGCCTAAGAGGATGTCTGTGTGTTTCTGACAGCAGCAGTTCAGACTGTCTGGGACCCTGTTGCTGTTGATCTCACGAGAGACTATTTCAGGGCCAGCAGTTGGTCAGCTTGCTCCTCCAATAACCCCTCAATGTCTGGGTTTAAAGGCTTTCAGTATATACGGTGTTAAGGGAACATCTTTTGCCATGATTTTTGTTGACCTCAAATTTAGCAGCACGAAGGCTACATTGCTGCAGACAATGTACAGTTTTTAGCTGGTAGGTCACAGAAGTAATGATCCATTAGATCATCCTGGCACATAGACACTACTCACAGAGACAATGTCTATTCATAATGCAAGATGATTGAAGCAAATAAAGTTTTGACTACATTTAGACGGACTCTACAAGAAGTCATTTCAGGCAACAATAAAAGCTTCACATGCTACATAATGTACTGGTCCATGATATAGCTCAATGCTTTTATAGATTAGTGCAGAAAAGTGATGAGGTAGACAAAATGACTCTGTTCGTACCCTGGACATGGAGGACAGAGAGAATGGGAAGGGAAGCACTGGTCTTCAGCTTTGTAGATCTGTGTGTGAAGACAGAGATGCAGGGTTCCATGCAAATCTCTTCCCATCTGTGAATGATTCTCTTCACAATGATGCTCCACACAGTTAGGTTTGCAGCCACTGGGCCCAGTGCAATCACATACGCTTAAAACAACCCATTGGACTGCAATTTTGAAGGGGCTATTGAGGGACATAACTAGACCACACAAAAAAACAATCCGGAGAAGAAGAAAGAGCTCCCATTACGAAGAGACCATGGCAACCCAGAAATTCCCTCAGTTCCTGAAATTTGTGTAATAGTTACCAGGAACTGAACCACAAATGGAGGATAAAGTGTCGTCAAAAACCCACAAGGCCAAAGATTAGTTCAAAAGAATAAGACAAATGGCTGCTCCATACCTACTATATGAAACTAGAAAGGCCACTATGAGGAGGCAGATGGACAGCACATGTCGCCACAATAAATCTAGAAACCTGGCATTGTTTGTTTGGTGCATTCTGGAAAAAAAGAAAGACAGGGAGGAAAAGACCATTAGAGCAATAATAATAATAATCATAATAATAATAAAAAACGAGATGTGACAGGGAACAGAACTGTTGCTATTTCCCACCCCTCCAAATTACAGTGACCTAAGGAAGCCACAGACATCAGTGAGGGCATCAATAGCCCGTTATCACTCCAGTGCAGATGTATCCAACTGCTGCCAAAAGGATGCAAGTCAGTGTCCACATGTTAATGGAGATCACTATAAAGAAAGCCAATGTACCCATGGTAACATTGTGTCTCTGTGTGAGGCACACAGAGTGCATATGCAACTATCATGCCTCGGATCTCCCTAGAGCTGCCCATTCGTGCTTCCCTATGGCACAGGGTGTTATCTGGTCTCTGGTCTGCTCTTCCACTTTATAAAGCTGCAGGAGATAGTCATAGGTGAGCAATGAAGAGCTCAAAGGGGGCTTACACACTAGAGAATGCAAGCCTGGTACCAGGCAGTAGAGACAAACCGTGAATGGGACATGCGAGAAGGTAGCAAGAATAACTGCAGATTACAGGGACAAACTCGCTAATACAAGAGAGAATAGGCTCATGAGAGGATAGCTCTCCTCTCCCCCTCCTTCTCACTTCCCCAACTGCTCTCCAGCATGGATTTGGGCAGTCTCACAGTTCAGCACGATTCAAGAGACTGCATTTGCACACTCATATTCTGATGGACTCATACTAGAAAGGGGACACCTTCCCCTCCCCCCTGCCTTCAACTCCCCAATCAACATTCTCAGACAGCAGAAGAGCACATAGTCCTATAGCCAATCTGAGATAAACTCACTCCAGAGGACATCCCACCCTGCCATAAAACAGACCGCACAGGTCCCAGAATTCAGCTCTACCTACAGGAATCAACTGGGGGGGGGAAGAAAAAAAAAAAAAAAAAGGAAAAGCACGCTACCAGAAGGCAGCCACCTGTTCCAAATGCCCCAGAGGCCAAAGTGTAAAACAGCCAAAACCTGATGAAGAAGCTTCACCTTAAATAAAGAAACAGGAACGAGTAAACAGAGAAAAACCACATGAACTGAGAGTGACTGGAAGGCATCCCGTATTTTGTAGCCACCGTTGAATGGGCTTCTGGAAAGAGAAGAAGAAACAGTGCTCTCAATACACAGTAGCAGCCTGAGCACTTAAAAAAAAAAATCTGGCCAGGCCACAAAGTTGGGCTGCGTGTGTGAATTTACAGTACATTTATCTGATCAGTGGCACTGTGTGCACCTTTTTCTCAACCCCCCTATGAACATGCAAACACAACACTCGAGACCGGAGACAAAACTACTGTTCAACCCAATTATCACTAAAGTTCAAAGACAACTCATGTACCATGTACCCGCTTTTTCCCCCAAGCCATACTTACCTTCACAGGGCCGTGGTTCACGAATAATGTTCTTTATTAGCCAGTTCACTCCTTCATTGAATGCCAGCCCCCCCAAGAAAGAGATCTGTGAAAAGAGACAATTGTGTCAGCATCCATCCCTCAGCTTTCCACAGTGTCATCTCTACAGTGATACAGCTCATTAAACTGTGACAAAATGTCATTAAAGGGACACTGTCAACTTAAAACAAAACCAAACCACACTTCATCTGTGACTTAAAAAGCCACACTACTACCTTACAAATACACACTCAAGATTAACTCAGTTCCTTGTCTATACATGTCATCATCACATACTATTTGTTTTAGAGAATCCCTGCTTTATTCACTGCATGGGAGGGGGGGGAAGAGGGAAGACAGGGAATGAAGCAGAGCTGCAAGAAGATATTATTTTGTGTATTAGGTCTCCACTAGGCCCTAGTACACCTGGGTTTATTCCTGGACTTCCTATCATGGACTTCCTATCATAATAATTACAGTCTGTTGTACATGCAAAGATTTCATGGAGAATTGTGATGTTAGATAGCAACTGAATAATCATGTAACCGCATCAAATTTTAGTGGTTACATGACTATTCAATAGTCCTCAGGGGCAGGGCTGGCAGCCAGTGCACTCCCAGCCCCCTGCAATCCCATGCTGCTGCCTCTTTAAAAACTGGCTCCCCATGCAGACTGGTTCCTGCATGCTACCCTGCGCTGCTGCCTCTGATACAGAGGCAGTAGTGCAGGGCAGCATCAGCACCTGTCCACAAGGGTCTGAGCACCCTGGGGACAGTAACTGCACCAGCATCCCATGGGGCAGCCTCTGTCCGCAGTGAGCCAAGGCCTTCAGCAAACAGAGGCTGCTCCACAGGGCGTCAAAGCTCCTTGTGAACAGGAGCTGTGCTGAGAGAGAGGCAGGAGCAACACAGGGGGCAAGCAGCTCATGTGAGCCAATATATGCTGGCTTCAAAGCTGGCTTCCCACGTGTACCAGTTCCCACCTGCCCCCCCCTCACTCTCTGTGCTGCTGCCTCTAAGAGGCAGCAGCACAGGGGTGGGGGGTGTCAGGAGGCTCCAAGGATCTGGTGCTCGTGAGGAGCTGTCTTAAAAGAAAATAGCTGGGGACCCCAAGGGGGAGGAAAAAAAGAACCCCAACCAAGCTTCCCTGGCTTGAAGGTATGCCTGAAATATGAACAGTTTCGTATGTTAGTTACACATTTTCTTTTATTCTAAATTTGTAATTTACATTGCTCTGGCCATTTTCACTTGCAACCACTTAAATCCTACTGTTTGTACTTAATTACTTTTATTTACAATCAAGCCCAGTGTAAATAATGGTTGGGGAGGGGGGCAATCAGCGTGTACATCCTCCTTTCATTGTTAAAGGGGGCTTGCCTGAATGTGCTTTCGATAGGTGAACCTCTCACAGCGAAAGATGGATTTATTTGGTGTTTCTGATCCCATTTGGGGGTTGGCTTCCAGGGAGCAGTGATCTCAGCTCTGTGCCTTGACTAGGAGAGACCTGGCCCAGAAGGAGAGGGTGGTGAGAAGCCCCAGAGGGCAAGGCAGCGAGTGCCAGAGAGCAAGACGGTCAAGGGGGTCTTCTGTGACTGCACCCTGTCACACCTGGCATTCAATTGTTTCCTCATAAAATGGAAATAGAAGAGTCTGGTAGGAGAGAGTTATACTGCAGGATGAACACAGGGAAGCAGCAAGGAGCCAAGATGGAGACTGGGACAGCTATAACCCCATTGGGCTAGCTGGGGGCAGGAGTGGAGAGAGACAGCTATATACACTATATATTTCAGAGAGTTTGTCTGTTCGTCAGTGTGTCTGTCTGTCCGTCCCCAGCCAGGGGACATGCACCCCACCCCTCACTGTGTCCGCTGCAGCACCCATGGACAGGTACTTCTCACCTAGCCCCAAGTTGCTGCAATGAGAGGGTTGGGGTTGTCCTCTCTCCCTGGGGGAGCCTGCCTACTGAACCCCTCATGCCCATTCCCATCCCAGAACTATGATTTAATTGAAGAAAAAAAAAGTGGTATTTAAGGTAAGGATCCGAGGAACGGCAGGGTAAATATTCTAGTATAAAGATAAGTGAATTTAGGGCTCAAAGAAGCTGGATTCACAGTCCTAAAGTTATCTTCTACGAACACAGATACATCACTGGCAGTGACAACGCATGCTCCCCTCCCATCCCCCCGCCGCCAAAGTGCCACAAACTTCAACAAGGATCACCTTTAGGACTGAAACCTTCTTTCATTTTTAATGACCTATTCTATCTTCAATATTTCTTCTAATTGCTAGAAAGGGGAGACCAATTTGTGCCCAATTTGATTTTTCCTTATGATAAAGAAAACTACCCACTAGGAACTGGACTGGAATCACTAATTCAGGTCACACAGGCTTCCAAGAAGCTTTGAGAAGCTACTTCCTTGGACTGCAATCAGACTAGTAACCTCGAGATTTCATTACCAATCCCCTAGGCCATTCAGTTCCAATGACATGACACTTTATATAAACACAGCAATATCAGAAACCCAATATCATAATGGTTCTACTGACTTGGTTTCACCTTTTTAGAAAAGACGAAATCTTATGAATGGCTTGTAATCCCTTGTATGGAATATATTCAACCATCGCATCTTAGCTACTTGGCAGGACACATAGCAAAGACCTTGTGGCACACTATATCACGTCAAGACTAGCTTCTGGTCAGGAAAGAAGCAGGGTGCTCCTGCTGCTTTACATTCAGAGGTGAAATGGGCCTTGCAGGGCCTGAAATGGGCTTGCTTCTTCTGGGAAACTGAGGAAGCACCCTTTCACTCAGCCTTCCAGAGATGATGAATACTTAAGTCCTACTGGCATTGCGTGTGCACTCACATTCCTGAAAATCTAACCCTTACCAACAAAAATGACAGGCAAGACTGACTTATTGAAATTGGCATCAGTGATCTTCACAGATTAATGCAAACTTTTAGTACCAAAACAAAAAACAGGACTGTGTAGCACTTTAAAGACTAACAAGATGGTTTAATAGGTGATGAGCTTTCGTGGGCCAGACCCACTTCCTCAGATCCGAAAGCTCATCTCCTATTAAACCATCTCGTTAGTCTTTAAAGTGTTACACAGTCCTGTTTTTTGTTTCAGCTGCACCAGACTAACACGGCTACATTTCTACCGCTATTTAGTACCAAGACACTGATATGGCATAACTTATCTAGAAAAAGGATCTGAAAAAAAAAAGTCACTTAAACATTGGATAATAAAGCTTCAGAACCCCTGTGGAAGAAAAATAAGAGCTACAAGAATTACTCAAGTATCAGAGGGGTAGCCGTGTTAGTCTGAATCTACAAAAGCGACGAGGAGTCCTGTGGCACCTTATAGACTAACTGAAGTGTAGGAGCATAAGCTTTCGTGGGCAAAGACCCACTTCGTCAGATGCATGTAGTGGAAATTTCCTGCCTCTGGAAATTTCCACTACATGCATCTGACGAAGTGGGTCTTTGCCCACGAAAGCTTATGCTCCTACACTTCAGTTTGTCTATAAGGTGCCACAGGACTCCTCGTCGCTTTTGAAGAATTACTTAATCCTCCATCAAAACGCACCCAGTCTCTGGAGCTGAGAATGACAGATACCTAACAGCACATGGCAACATGACAAACAACCAAGAACAGGTGAAGAATACTGTATCCAACTGAAACCACAGAGACAGTTTAATGAGGTTGAACAATTATTCAGACTGAAGTTTGGCCAGCATATAATTGTTAACATTCCCTGATTTTACAAATATTTTCAATGACCACAAATAATTAGGATCCATGTTTACATCTCATTCAAAAGACAGCACCACCATCATCACAACCCCTTCTGAAGTCATGCCGAAGACACTTGTTCAACACTGTCACAGAGGGAACGTGCAACCCACAGAATTGCAAATAACCCTATCTCCTGCAGCAGATGGGGTTTTCTTCCCATTCCTGTATCTCCCATTCATCCTGCTTGGCCCAAGATCTCATGGGATCATAGCACAAGAAAGAAATAATAATATTCAAGTCCCACTTTAGTTTCTCACAAAGAGAAGCTGAAAATTGGCAACACTCACTGACGTGTATGTCACATCCAGGAATTCAGGTAAGGGACACTACAGGGCAAAACAGGACAGTGAACTAAGGCTTGATTGACAGTAATTCAAAAGTGTTGCAATAAATTGTGCTTTCCTCTAGGCACAGAGGTCACATTTGTTATGCTAGATCTGTAAAGGCAGGGGACATGGGAAAGGAGTGAGGCCAGGAGAGATTGGTCATGCGAAGTACCTAGAGTGGAAAGAGGAAGACTCACCGTATGAAGCTCTCTCTTGAATATGATGAGTGTAACAAAGCCGACTATGATGAAAATTGGACAGAGACTCAAGTAGGCTAAGAGCTGACCAGAGAAATCACCTGAGGAAGCAAACAAGAGAAACAAATCAGCCTGTGTTTAATGTGTGCTAGCTTGCCATAGAAACTGCTGTTTGCTGGCACTTCAGAGCTCACAGCAAAGGTGTGAGTTCCCTAGATCAATGGCCTAGCATTATATGGCAGACCCAGGCTCCATTCCTTGGACTCAGCATTTCATCCCAAGTACTAGCAGGGACTGAAGGTGCTGAAGAGCAAGAAGAATGGAAATGAAATGATCCTAGCATAATTCAACTACAATTTCTGTCTGTCAACTTACAACAGGTATTGAGAGACTGAATAGTTTCCCACCTTGACAGACCCCTAGAACTAGAGTTTGGAAGCTGCAGAATCTCACAGAATAAACTGTCTCAAGATCAATCCCTGAGACAAATGTTAGAGGTAATAAATAGCAATACATCGTATACACTATAGGACTCAGTCCATATCACCCATACCTAACATATCTATTTGTTCACTTAAAAGCACACATGGTCCCCACAAACTCTTTTGGAAAAGGTAAGCATATAAAAAAAGCACATAAAAATTGCCAACATTTTTTCCGATTTTAATTTTTTAAAATTATGTGTAATAGATATTATACAAAGATACATAATCCAACAGCATCATTTGAAGATGCTAATCATAGCAGATTCAATATGAAACTCACCGGGGAAAAGACGTCCCAAAAAAAAAAAACCAAACAAAAACAAAGCTTCGTTATAGTGGAGATACTTTTAAAGGAAGAAACTAAAAATGCTACCCTGGAATCAGCTGACTCAAGAGAAGGTCAAAGTTATTCTATGCTAGTCTCCAAAAGACAGCAGGATCCTTCCTACCTCACCACATGATCACAGAAGGATCAAATCCCGCGACTGAACATCTGATCCCTCCTGACTACCTGCCAAGAAAACAGGATCACTCTACATGATTAAATACCTGATCCCTTCCTAAATCAATTTTGTTTCCTTCACTGCAGAATACAGAATGTTCCGTCATACTAATTGCCTCATTTCAAACTGAGCTGAGCAGCATTTGACATGATGAACTTTAACTTCAATCCCTGAACAAAAGTATTCTCATGGCTACAAAGTTCACATTGCTGGGTGTATTGCCAGATGGTTGTATAGTCATCTCAGACTCACTGTGCATACTCCCTTCCCATGGCAAGCTCTGTGTCACTTACAATTGGGAAGCACCAAAAGCATCAACACCAAGAGAATGGGCTGAAGAGTTTCATTCTGCAAAACCAAAGGGAACTTGAAGTTAATTGAGGAAGAGCCCTAATTTTGTTTGTTTTTGTTTTGAATTTAATCAGGGGTACCTTAATAGATCTTTGGCTCAATTCTCTGTTGCCGGGCACCTTGAGTAAGTCATTAACACCAATGCAAAGTGGGTTTTACATGCTACCAGATCAGAATTGTGATGTTTTACTCCCACTTTGCACTGGTGTAAGCGACAGCACAAGGTGCCAGAAAACAGATAATCAGGCTCTTTATGTCTAAACTTTGATCATGAACTACATAAATGAAAGAGAAAACCCACCTTAAGTGACTGTTAATGTAAGATGCCTAGAGAATTTTAGGCTATAGGATATTGAAAACTGTACTTAAGCCTTGGGAATGCTTTCAAATGGTCTCAGTTCAGGTATTATCCGTTAGACACAGTCTCTAGTTCAGGAATTATTGTTTATCAAAGCATTCACTGCTAATTTGTAACGCATATTTTTTTAAAATATAATTAGATCAAAATACTGTAAAATGGACAATTTTTATTTTCTCAAAAGGGACTATATTTCTCCCACAGAAGGTAGAAGATTATCTTTACAAGCAGTTGATTTTAGATAAAGTAGAACTAAAGAAAGCATAACAAAAATTCCACCAATCACAGTAGAATCAGTATGACAAGTCAACTAGTCATCAATGGTTGGTGAACTGCAGAAGAACCTAAGGCCAAAATCCATGAACCAGAGTCTCAACTGCAAAATGCTTATAGATGTGGAACAGGAAATACCTACACGGGTAATCTTAATCCTGTTTGAAAAACTTGTTCAGCACTTAACATACAGCATTGCTATCTATAAATTAGATTAAACCAGTGATGGGTGACCCAGGCTAGTGAATGAACTGCATGAGCGGCCAACCATCATAGTGGATTGTAAGATTGTCATAACCAAGATGATCTCCCTGGAGATGATAGTTTTGCTAACTGTGCTTGCATACCTAGAATTTGTGTTGTGTACCAATCGAATCATAGCAGCACTCTGACTGGATGCAGAGGGAGCCCACAGCTCTCACTGTCAATGTTGTGTGCAATCAGCACGCATCTCAGTTCACGTTTCACTTTTGTAATAGCAATAGAAAAACAAAATGTCTTGCTTGCAATGGGCTCCAGGTTGCCTGCCCACCACTGCATTAAACATTATTAGTAACAGCAGGGCTCTAGCAGAGATACATTTTAAAACCAATCTACAGAGTAGACTATGTAGGTAGATAGGGACATAAGTAAGAGAGTATTGATTGAGAGTGATTGTTTCTGGCCTGGTTTTCAGGAAAGAAACACCCTGCTTGTCCACATTGGTCAATTAAACCATACTAGAAATCTGCTAGCAATAACGCACTCAGTAGTTTAGTAGATGGCTGTAGCCAGTGCAGCTCTGATCCAACAGTAGAAAGGCTATAAATCTTCAATGAATAATGCACTGGGGGCAGAAGGAGAATCTGAGAAAACAAGGCCAGCTATGTTTACATCATAATGGTTTCAAGTTTTTAAGGAGTGGCACAAATAGATAATATACTATTTATTCTTAGAAAAGTTTATTCCCAGAGAAAAATTAATAAGGGGCTAAAAAATGAAGTTCTCCAATGAACCTGTTTTAAAAATAAGACGAGGCAACTATTTTTAAACTTTCCCCATGCCCCAAATCTCTAATAGTTTTAAAGAAACAATAAAGTTAATAAGAATTATTTTGTTTTCTATGGAATCAAACTTTATATTAAGTTTTGTTTTAACTCAAATATTTTGGACTCAAGAACCACACGGATAAACTGACTAAATTATTTTAAGTTATCCAAATGCAAATGGCTGAAGCAGCAGTCATGGTGAAAAGCACATTAAGTTTCCCACATTAGCATCTGGTCATGTTTATTTTAAAGTGCAATTTTTACCCAGCATCCCTTTGGCACTGACAGGAAAAAATCTGAGGTTTACCACTTTAGCATTACCTGAATGTAATGTGAAAATATGAATTAATGGCACTGTTACCACATCCTATCACAGAGTCTTGTTTTGCCACCATCACCACTGTTTCCTATATAAATGTCTATTTGCGGCAGCACGGTTTGTCACACAAACTTAGAAAGAAAGAAGCCACCCACAGACTTTCCACTCCATCAGTACTTTCTACACTGATGCAAAAATGTGCAGTGTTGCCACTTGTCTTATTTTCCAGTATAATCTGCAGCATGTTAAGAACAGATTCAAGTTATCTTTGAGTATGATTTGATGCTATGGCATGACAAGGTTTACATCTCAACAAGACACATTTCTTCTGGAAGACCAAGCTTAGAGGATGCCATTAAAACTATGACAGGACTAATCTCTCCCAACAGGTGTCATTAAGATTTGAAAGCAGCATTGACTCTGGAAAGCTACCATTCCAGCAAATGTCACAATAAAGAACAGTGGAAGAATAAACACTCTTACAAAGCAGTCAGTTAAGTAGCGACAATTAAGTGCTAAACAAATATTTGTAAGTGTGCATTTGCACACATGCACAATCCTTTTGTTATATGCTTCAATTAATTACACACACTAATTTTGTTAGTGCCCAATGCCAACTAAACACTCTAAACATGCTTAACTTCTCTAAGTCTATGAATTTTAAAATGGAATTTTATGCAAATTTTCCATGTCTTTAAGTACAGGAGTTCCTATGCCACAATCTTCTGTATCAAGGTCAATTTCTCAAAACAGAGACTCTTCAGACATGTCCCTTCATTTTTTCTTGAAGAAACTATAAGTACCAGATGCTTAAAAATCCCAGTTGTCCAGGAGAAACATACACTCACATATCAGGAACTCCGTATTTTGCTAATAGAATTCACCCTGCAGACAGGAAATCCCTTAACAGGATAGAATTTGAAGGCTTCAGGACTATATGTGAAAATTATTTGGGATATTATTAAGACAAGCTGAAAAAAAAATCTGCAACAATACAATGGGAAAAGCCGGTGAGTTATGTCCCACCATTATGTTTCTGTGCTGTTTATTTCTCCTTCCTGCATGCAGGATTTTACATTTATTAGTTATAATTCTTTGACTGGTGTTTACAGCCACCACTGCTCCTCTTTCTCCAGACCTCTATGCAGTTTTCTTCTGTTACAGTGTGTGTTTATTATTTCCCCAAATTTAGTGGAATGCAGTAAATGATCACCCTTGAATTACACCAAAGGAACATTCAACAAAGACATGAAGCAACTAGGTAAGGGGGAGAGAAAGGCTGTCTGGTTAAAAAGTTCCCTCTGAACCGGAATACAAATTAGGAAGCATGTTAATTGAAAGATGGGACAGCAGCAGGTCTCCAGCCACATGAAAGGTCTCCTGAGAAGACAGATTTTTAAGGACCTTTGCCACACTGCTTCAGACCACTGCATCTTCAGGAAGTATTTAGAGAAAAATATAAATTACTAACATTGGAATTTCAGCAGGCTAACCCCAAACACACCAGAAGTGCTATTTAGAAAACTGACTAAAGTATTGACCCAAACTCTCTCCCTTGCTAGCTGGGGAGAACTGATATTATTGTAACACAAAATAGGCTGGACTGTGAGCATACAGTGTTGAAAGACAATATGGGATCATGCTGAAGCTACAGCTGGGACAGGATCTGTCCAGCAAGATTAACAGCTGTTGAAAGGACTTTGACAGTTGCCCTTCTAAGTGCTATTCAAGTCCCCAAATCAAGCCCTGTAAAAGTTTTGATGCAGGATGCACAGAGGTTGTAGTCTAAACATCTCCCACCAGAGAATGCTATCATTATCTAACCAAAGCTCAACACCTTCAAAACGTGGCATGCTTTCACAGCCCTGCCAACTCCAGAAACACTAAAAATAATCCTGAAAAACTATTTCAGGAACTGGACAACATCAGTCTAGCACCACAACAGTTCTCTCAGTCATAACAGCATTTCATCCCTATGCCACAAAAATTAATCATTACAACATCAGTACAAAGTAACATGGGCACCACACTGTGACATGGCAACGTAGCGTGAGAACAACCTGCCTCCCAGCATCACTGCGCTGCTAACACACAACACACCATGGCAACCCAGAATATAAGACAGCAAACAACAAGGGTGACACAGTGATGTTGTGACTCGGTAACACCATGACACAGTGGCACTGTGAAGCAATGCAGGAACATCCAGTTGTGAGAGGGGAGGTGCACCCCTGGAGTTAGCACATGGCAATACAAACGTAACAAAAAATAAGAAGACACTACCATGAGAGCTGGCAACACAAGGCAGCAACGTGTGACATGGTGATAGCATGCCACTGCCTTGAGGGGTATGATCTCCAGGAGTCTGCTGCAGTGGGGTTAAGACAAGTCTCTTGAGACCCCATCACCTCCGTGCACTCAGCAGCCCCTAAGGCTAGAAGCCCTGAACATAGGATAAGCGCGTGCGCAATACGGAGCACAGAAGGCTCACTATCTGGCAGCGTTCCACAACATCAGTGCGCATGCGCATCCCTTCGGCACTGAGCTGTTGTTCAATGGCTCACTATTTGGCAGATGCCATCCCGGCGCTGGGGCCCTATTCATCCTGAGCTCAGAACTGCCCGCTCTCGTGGAACCGAGACCACAGAGAAGACTACAGAGATAATCACGCGTTTTACCTGCAAGATACTCGACATGGGTGAAAGAGACCGGCCGCCAAGGAGCGGGGAGCGAACACTCTCCGACTGCGGCCATCTTACCCGGATACCGGGCCGGGCCGCCACAGCCAATCAGAGTGTACGCAAGGGGCGGAGCGGCCAACGGGCGGGAAGATAATCAAGCTAACCAATGGCTAGACGCAGCAGGTGAGTCGCCAACCAATCAACAAACATCTAATTAAAAAGCCAATCCGGGGAGCGATATAGCCAATGAAATGCTTGCGCTGCAGCCCTGTCTAAGCGAGACACAGGTAGCTAGTGTCCCAATCAGAATAAAGGCGGGGGTTATAAGGTATTATCATTGGTGGAAAACATTATGCAGATTAGCCAATCAGCAGGTGGCCGTGGTTCTCTCTTAGCCAATCAGCTGTTTGGATGGGTGGCGCGCGAGGGGTCTGAGGGGCAAAGCTGGGGATTTTTTTAGTCAAAATGGCTTCCTCGCCCCTCCCCACACCCAACCGAAACAGGCCAAAAGCCTTTCACTCGGTGAGGGCGAGTCTCACGGAGCAGCCTTATGAGCTATGGGTCGGCCTCGCCCTCTGGCCCTCTAGACAGAACAGGGGGTAACTGTATATGGGGGCTTTTAACTCAGTCCCCGCCCCATTGGCAGGAAATCCAAACACCCGCAGACTCACTGAGAAAAACGGGGACGGGGCTATCTTGCCCCCTCACACAGACAGACATGGATTGGGGGACTGGGACCAGAGTTAAATATCCTCCTGGTTCCTTTGACAGAAAATGGAGCCCAGGGGAACAAGCCTGTGGGTTTCCCCTTTCACACATCCTGTTGACAAAAGACGCACGGGCAGGAGGCTCAGGTTTGCTGCCCTTGGTAGTCCTGTTGCCAAAATATGGGGAGAAGGAAACAGGGCTGTGTGCTTTCTCTCCCTCAACTTGGAAAAAAAAGGAGGGAATGGAGGGCTCCTGCTCTGTTAAAATCAGAGATAGGGGAAGCTATGGCAAAAATTACCTTCCCTCTTCAGTCCCAGAAAAGGAAACTGGGTTAACAGGGGAATGAGTTTCTGCTTCCACTGTAAGAAAAGAGGCTGGAGAATTGGGACATATGTTGTCTCTTCTCCAGCATCTAAAATGTGGTTTGGAGATTAAAAAAAGGCGGAGCGAGAAATGAATTGCTTTGGGAGAGCGTCTACAAATCATGGCTTGCAAATAGTGGAGGCTACCCATAAGTGCAAGGTCCCAGCCAGCCCTTACTTATGGTGAAGATCCATAGCAGAGCAGGGAATCCTGAGGAGCAAGTATGGGAGCAGTCATGGTATTGTGTTGCATAGCTTCATTCTGAGCTGGGAGTAGAATTACACACATACAACTGCGGTGGAAACTCGTGAATTAATACTGTGCCAAGGAGCCGCCCTCTGAAACAAAAGTCTGCTAGCAGCAAGTCGGGCAGACTAGAAGTGTGGGAGGTATGTGTCAGTGGGAATAAGCAGTTCAGAGCTGAAATATGCCACTCAGACTGCAGTGTGATTTTAATTTATCAATTTATTTTTCTGCAGAAACATGGTTGAAGTGACAAATTCCTATGTGTACTGAAACTATCCATTTTTATCAGTATTGGGTAGCATGGAGTACATGGAATTCCTCTGTATGATGAGACTCAGTGGACTATAATTATATCCAAATCAACTTTATAGCTTTGCAGGTAACAGTGGTTCCAGAGTGGCACTAAAAAGGAATTGGGAGCAGTAAGGGATTTAGTACTATCACTTTAACTGAAACTAGGTTGCTACTGTCTTCCCAGCAGTTTGAGATTTAGGGTTAGAGTTAGGGTTACCTGACCGAGCTACTTTCCCCCAAACCAAATTTCCTCGGAGAAAAAAGATATGATCTAAGGCACCGAGAGACAATGGCCGTCCCGGAGTTTCCCCTCTGTGTGACCCGTTACGAGGCAGAGAACGGAGACCAAAGAGTCATCCGTACGCAGATCACGCAGGTCCCTTTCTCTACCACTGACCTTATAAATTGGAAAAAGACTACGAAACCTTTATCTGAGAGTCCTGGCGAAATGGCCACCCTCATAGAGTCAATCATCATCACCCACATGCCAGCGTGGCAAGACGTCCAGACTTTATTGACAACCCTCTTTACGGGAGAAGAGAGGAGTAGGGTCCACCAAGCCATGAGAGATATTGTAAATCAAGAAAACCCAACATTAAATGAGCAAAATAAACTGGCCTTACTGCCCATTATGGACCCAGACTGGGACCCCCACACGCAGCATGGCTAAGCAAGCCGAGGAGCTTATTGTAACTTGTTTGTAAAGGCGGTCCGAAAGGCAGGAAGAAAGAATACCAATTTAACAAAAATTTCAGAAGTGGTACAAGGCCCTAATGAAACTCCAGGTGCCTTTATGGAAAGACTAAAAGAGGCTTACCGAGTATGGTCAAATATAAACCCGGATGATCCCACCAATAGGCGGCAAGTCAACACCACATTTATTGCCCAGTCAGCCAAAGACATTAGAAAGAAACTTCAAAAACGAGAGGAAGCCCCTGATATGAGTGAAGAGATGTTGTTGGGCCTAGCTCGAACTGTGTTCATGAACCGGGACACTGAAGAAGAAAAAACAGAAAAGACAGCCAAAATTATGGCAGCAGCCATCGGGGGGGAGGAGCCCACTAGACGCGGCCACGGTGGCCGAGGCAGAGGAAGGCGAGGAAGATTCCAGGGAAAAGATGAGACAAGGCTACCACTAGATCGCAATCAATGTGCGCTCTGTCGGGGGTTTGGTCATTGGAAACGGGAGTGCCCCCAGGGACAAAATCAGGTGGCGAAAGAACTTAGCGTCACTGACCAATGACGGGGACTGGGCTCAAAAACTCTCTGGATTCCCCCAGAGCCCATGGTAAAAATGAAAGTGGGGGAATCAACTATTGACTTAATGATTGACAGTGGAGCATCAGTATCAGCAATCACAAAACCAATGGGACGCCCACTGACCACTACCCTCCCTGTCCAAGGGGCTACAGGGAAGGTTGAAAGACACTGTTTGTTCCAACTTGATGATTGCAAGTTTCAAGGACACACCTTTACTCACACGTTTGTGTATTTGCCAGACAGCCCAGCCCCCCTTTTAGGCAGAGACCTCCTGTGTAAGTTGCAAGCTACACTCACTTGTTCAGAAAACGGACAGTGTCAGTTGACGGTGCCAAGCTTTCACGCCCTGCAATGGCTAGAGCATTTCCAGAGGCCTGACCGGCAGCCTACAATAATCTGTGCAGTTACAGTGCCAAGCGAGGAATGGAGTGACCTTCCAAGGGATTTGTGGGCAGAAAATGGAGGATACGGACTAGCAAAACGGCAGACCCCAGTATATATTTTTCTGCGTCCCGGGGCGGAGCCAATTAGCATTAAGCAATATCCAATTCCGAAAAATAAACGGGAAGGTATTAAACCCATACTGAAAGGATTCCAACAGGCTGGAATCTTAGAAGAAATCAAATCTCCCTGGAACACTCCATTGTTCCCGGTAGAAAAGAAGGAGCCAGGGAAATACCACCCAGTCCACGATTTACGAGCAGTAAACCAACGAGTAGCGCCTATGACCCTACTAATATGAAAATCTCCCCACAAGCCTACAGTCTAGAAGACCGCAATATGGCTACAGCTATTGGGGCACAAGAAAATCAAGAGGGGATATGGACACTGCCTGATGGCCGAAGTGTAGTGCCAACCCATGAACTCTTACCCATGGTGCAAGCTCTACATGAAGGAACCCATATGGGAGCCGAGGCCATGTACCAGACTTTTAGGAAGGTTGTCTATGCCCCATATCTGGCTAATGCAACCAGAACAGTAGCCAGGCGGTGCATCCAATGTGCGAAGGTCAATCCCAGGACAGGAAGGATCGGGGCACCAGGACAGGTTGCAGTAGGAGCGGGACCCATGGACATCCTGCAAATAGACTATACAGACATGACTAGGTGTGGACCCTATAGATATCTCTTAGTAGTGATTTGTACCCTCACAGGGTGGATTGAAGCTTTTCCTACTAAATCAGAAGGATCTAATGGGGTTGTTAAATACCTCCTTAATCATCACCTCCCCACACATGGGCTACCCATACAAATAAATTCAGACAATGGGGGGGCATTTGTTAACCAAGCAGTCCACAAGGTAGCACAAGGGCTAGGCATACAGTGGAAATTACACGCTGCATGGAGGCCACAGTCTTCGGTAAAAGTGGAGAGGGCCAACAGGACCCTCAAGGCCACTCTAATCAAAATTATGGATGAGGCACAGCTAAATTGGGTTACGGCTCTGCCATATGCATTGTACAAGATCAGGAACACCCCCAAAGGTACCACTGGTTTGACCCCATTTGAACTAATGTATGGAAGGCCCTCCCCTATAACGCGAGAACTGTTAAGAGAACCGTCAGGTTAACCCCCCAGCATAGAGGTATGGGCAAAGCTCTTGCACCGACTCAGGAGGCAGTTGCAACAGACTGTGCCCTTTGTGGTAATGGAACCAGTGCATGAGTTTGAGCCTGGAGACTGGGTATGGGTTAAACGGTGGAAACCTGACCCTCTAACAGTGAAATGGGAAGGGCCTAGACAAGTTCTTTAGGTCACACCTACCGCTCTAAAATGTCATGGTATCAAAGCTTGGGTCCACTACAGCAGGGTCAAAGCAGGGACCGCCCCTGAGACCTGGAAAGCTAGAGCAGTAGGACCTTTGAAACTCAAGATCAGCAAAAGCCCTGCCGCACCTAACCAGGACTAGGTGCCCAGCGCATGGCTCAAGATTAGTCAAAACTACCCCCTGTTGCACCCCACCGGGAGTGGGTGCTCAACGCACGGGAGAAGATTTCAAGACATCAAGCCCCTACCGAGGTCTACCTGAAATAGCCTCTCCCCGTACGGGTCACCTAACACCACATGGACCACGAAAATTGGATAATTGACAACAATGCAGTAAATGCCTATATAAACTTTATAATTGCCCCCACTGCACAAAGGCGGTGGACTCTGGTGATTTAAGGCATCCAAAATTGTGGTCATTACTCCTACAAAATTAGCAGTGTATAGTAGGAGAAATTCCCCAATTCCTTTTTCTACGAAAGTTATTGCAAACTCGTAGGCGGAATAAGAAGCACAAACCGCGATACTTAATTAGGATCATTAATAACCAATACCAGGTTTATCATGTCTCAACAGAGGATGAAGAAATTAATTACGACCCAGATCTCTCAAAGGACACTGAGTTCTGCAGTGCCATGGCCTCGCAAAACAATTCACAACCTAACAATGTCCCCTGCGAGAGATGTTCAAACTTACGCGACGGGTCCAGTGAGGAGAGTGACCTATATGTTTCCTCTGATGATGACAATGATACCCCTGATATTTCTGCCCTTTAAAGTTGTGAGCACCCAACCCATAGATTCCCCTAGCTGTACCCCTTGTATCCAAACCACCAGACACGGCACTCGAGTGCAGCAAACTTTGTTTTATGCAAAACCCTATAAATGTACAAAAAAAATTACACAATGTACCTATAACTCAACCCAATATTCTATCTGTGATGGCAAAACCTGTTTTGACCTTCAGCCACCGACCACCAGAACAGTTGTCAAACTAAAGGTCGGAGGGTCATCAGGAAATGTTTTAGCAATTACTCCAGTGCCAGCAACGGGGCCAATATCTCTCTTATTTGACGCATGTTCGGCTATGCACACATCTATAATCCCATGCAGTACCTTAAGCTGGGAACGATACTACATGCATTCCCCTAAATACATGGGATACCAAGGGTTCAATAGAGACTGTAATAGTGTAGCCGATTTCTTCCTAAGTTACTGGTCGTGCGTCACCTGGGGAACCTGGCAACAGCCAGGTCAAACAGCCGATCTTCGACCCGGGGTCACACAATTAAATTGCCAAACAAAAACCTATACTCCACTCAATTTTACTATCAAAGACCCCCGCAATTGGCCATACTTTAACCGACAGTTCGGCCTTTGAATAGACAGTGCAGGAGTAGACCCCGGAACCCTGTTATGGATCGAAAAAGTAGAAGAAACAATTATAGGTACGCAGCATAAACATTTCGCTGAATTTTGGGAGGAAGTAAACAAGAGTCCATGGGATGACATCCCTAAAAGTACGAAGAATTTATTTATAGAATTAGCAGAACAGGTGGCGGTATCATTAAATATAAGCAATTGTTTTGTCTGTGGAGGCATTAACATAGGAGATCAATGGCCATGGGTTGCAGAGGAATGGGATAGGACATACAATATCAGTTATGACCAAATGCAGTATCCACCCCATACAGATGCCGTATGGTGGACATTACACATTAACCTAGTGGGAAACAATTGTATTCAAGTACCTCAGGCGCCCAACCACACCCATCATATTGGAGACGCAAACTGCTTAGCTATCTGCATTCACAATGGCAGCACAATTTCCAACTGGAGTGCAAACAATACCACTTTTCCTAACAACCCATGGGCCATGCTGTCACCTCAAATGCAGGCATTCTGGGACAACGGTACTTATCCACCACAAGGCCGAGCTCCCAATGGATTATACTGGATATGTGGTACCATAGCATATTCTCAACTACCACCTCATGGGTGGGGAACATGTTACCTCGGGACCATTCGTCCTGCATTCTTCCTCATGCCCCTAGAGATTGGCCAACAACTCAGCCAACGCGTATACACTAGAGAAAAACGGAAAATAAAAATAGGAACTTGGAAAGACAATGAATGGCCCCCCGAGCGTATAATCCAATACTACGATCCAGCATCCTGGGCACAGGATGGCAGTTATGGATACCGCACCCCTATTTATATGCTTAACCGAATTATCCGCTTACAAGCAGTTGTTGAACTCATAACCAATGAAACTGCTCAAGCTTTAAATTTATTGGCAAAACAACAAACTACGTTTAAAAACACAATTTACCAGAACCGCTTAGGTCTGGACTATCTGTTAGCCAATGAAGGAGGGCTATGTAAAAAAATTCAACCTATCTAATTGCTGCCTTGAAATTGGGGATACACAAAATGCAATAGCGGAAATCACACAAAAAATGCAAAACTTAGCCCACGTGCCAGTCCAAACATGGACAGGCCTTGACACCTCCTGGCTTACCTCTTGGCTACCAAGTATGGGGTGGGTCAAGGCCATACTCGGATGGCTAGTGTTTATAGGAATTTTAGTCTGCATATTGCCCTGCCTTATTCCTTTGTTCATTGCATGCGTACGGCGAATGGTGTCCCAAATTGTATCCCAACAAACAAGTCCTCACATAATGGCACTCTATACCAGACTGCCCTTAAAGGATGAAGAAGAGCCTGACAAGTAAGGCTCTTGAGGGGGGAATGTAGTGGAATTTGCCCCTTACCCGAAAAAGATAAGGAGCTAGCCTAACAGCAGTTAGGGGCCCACTAGCCTGTCGAGCAAGAATGAAGCTGTATTTCACATTTTCTAACTTGTGACAGGCACAAGCAGGCAGAAATCAGCAACATAGCTATGAGAAAGTAAAACCGCACATAGGCATAAGATAAGAGTACCCCTCCCCAACTACTGGAATGCCAATCGTGAACGTTAGAAATAATGTATTGCTGGGCTTTAACCAATGAAATGTAAAAGCCAATCAAACTGTTATTCATGTATCCGATAAAAAGCTATGCACAGAGCGGCACGGGGTCGCTCCTCGCCATTTTTTTTGCTATAAAGCTCGAGGGGACGACCATCAGCGCTGATTAATAAAAGTCTGGTAAATCCTCCTTCGGGCATCCGTGTCATTCTGTTACACCGGTTTGAGTCCGGTACGGTTACAGTGCTTACTGGGTTTCGCAGGGGAGATCTCCAGCTCGGTGCAGGGAGACAAGATGGCAGGTGGCAGCTGGCAGCCTGTTAAGGCCAAAAAGCCTCACCATGTGGTTTTTAAAGGGGCCGTGGTGTTGTTTCTTCTTTTTGCTTAACAACTCTTGGAGGCCCCCCTTTTTTTTCCTGGCATGTTTTTGTTTGGTATTTTTTCTGAAACCATCTGGCATCCCTACTAGAGGTACTTCAACGAGAATATCTAGTGCAGTGGTTCTCAAACATTTTGGGCTCCGGAGCCCTTTACATGCATAAAAATGTATGCGGAGCCCCAGCGGTCCACTGATTGTATGTGTTATACCTATCGATGTTTCCAGTTTGTCAACCTCACGGAGCCCCTGGAGATGTCTCATGGAGCCCTGGGGCTCCGCAGCGCACAGTTTGAGAAACACTGGTCTAGTGGAAAGGAAACTGGAGCAATATTAAATAAGAAAATGATATACTAAGTGCTTCTATTCCTTATCAAACAACTCTGAGCAGGCCTACAGCTAATGGGGTTCTCACAGTAATCCAATATTCAACAGGAAAATATTAATGTTTTAGAAATATCAAATAATTTTCAGTATTCCATGTGAGGGGGCATTTGTCATAATTCAGATAAGCATTATTCACGGTGTACAGATATGAAGACTGTTCTGATTTAACCTCTAAAACATGCATTCTCTTAAACTGGATAGCTCTGGCCACTATTTCATTAATCTATTTCTGTATAATGTTTGGTTTGAAGGGGTCTGTAGTGCTCGCTGAGGTAGACTGTCCACCATTAAAAGGAGTGCCTCAGGCTCTCTGTGAAAGGTTTTTAATCACATTCTCAGGCAAAACTATGTTTCATGTGGCAGATTCACCTAAACGGCAGGTTGAATAAATATCTTGGCAATAAGTTATAGCACATAAGTGTGAATTGACCCATAGCTCTAAACCAAGAGCACAGAACAGGAGCCTCTCCACCATTGCTTGTGAAATTAACAGTTGCACTTTTTAAGGCCTCTCTACCTAGATACTTAAATCTACTACTCTTTCCCTCTTCCAAGGCTTTAGAGCCGTGGTCCCCAACCCGGTGCCCGCGGACGCCATGGCGCCCGCCGGGCCCTTTACATGCGCCCGCGGAGCAATCTGGGCTGGCCCCGGGAGTGCGGCAGGTGCCAGCCCCGGGCGCATGGCCGGCCCCGACCCCGGGTGCGCCGCGCGTGCCGGTGCCGACCCTGACCCCTGCCCCCGGGTGCGCCGCGCGTACCCTGGCCCCCGCACATGCCCTTGCCGGCCCTGGCCCCGCCCCCGGGGGCACCACGCGTACCCTGGCCCTGGCCCCCGCACATGCCCTTGCCGGCCCTGGTCCCGCTCCTGGGGGCACCGCGCGTGCCCTTGCCGGCCCTGGCGCTGGCCTTGGCCCCGCCCCCGGAGGCGCCACGCATGCCCTTGCCGGCCCTGGCCCCGGCGGCGCCGCGCGGAACCTGGGCAGCCCCTGCCCGGGATCGCAACACATGCCGGTGCTGACCTTGGGCGTGCGGCGCATGCTTGGCCCCGCCCCCAGTCACGTGGCCTGTGAGCGGCCCCGCCCCCATATCCACCACTGCTTTAGAGTATAGCATCTGCAAAGCTACTTGTGTGGTGGTTGGTTTTTTGTGTTGTTTTGTTTGGCAGGGAGGAGGTTGGAAGAGAGGAAACAGGGAGAGGGAGGGAGGTAAGAATTGCAACATTGAAGCAGTTCAGTGGCTGATATCTGGTTTCTTCCAGCAAAGGCTGTTTCTGAGAGAGGTGTAGCCTTCCCTGCTCCCAGACAATTATTAACTACTAATCTATCCATAGATTTTAACCTCTGCTAGTGTTTGGTTTATATACGGAAGCGTAATGGGTCATCCTGTCTTATTTAACTACCATTTTCTTATTCATGTGAATGTTTAATTCTTTGAATATAGCTAAGCTTTTTACCTCACTAATAACTAGTGGCAGTGAGTTTCACGCATCAAATGTGATCCGTTTAAAGAAACTATCTTAAAAAAGCCCTGGAAGCACATGCCTATTCTAGTTCAATGTAGTTGCTTCATGGCTTGAAAATGACAGGTTTAACATGCTGTAGTTGACTTCTGAAAGGAACCTAGACTTTTCTACAGATCTCAGTGGATAGGCATTGTAAGTCTTCAGAAGCATTCAGCAAATCTTCACTTTACCAGTACTCCAGGGCAAAAGTTGCTGAGCTCTGACTGAAGGTCCTAGTACTGCATCGCGAGGTGCCAGTACTACGTACCAGGCAGTACTGTCACAAAAAAAGCACTGTGTATGTAGATATAGATAAGATATATAGAGAGAGGGGAAAAAACTTATATAATGAAGGAAAGATTTATTTGACTTGCATTTAAGGTCACGTCCAAAAACAGATATAAAAGAGTTAGCTGGGGGAAGGAAGGAGAGGGAGAACAGGAACACATGAATGTTTACATATCAGGTAATAAAGGAAAAGAAAACAAAAATACACAGGCACAAGGTTACATTCTTTAGTTTCAGGTGTGCCAGCTGAATGTCTTATTGAAAAGGGTTAAGGGAAAGCAGAATTTCACATCCTCTTCCCTTTGCCATTAAAGTGTGGGTCATGCTCATCTTCAAACCATTCTGAACTCTTAGCTGACATGAGCCAGCTGTGGGACATAGACAACTCTAATCTACTCTCTAAAATGTATTAAAATAGTGCATGGGCACATTAGTGAAGCTCATCACAACAACTCCCACTTCAGATTAACTGAGGTCAAATTACAGTTTAAGAAGGAAATATAATCATGCATGTTTGGAGTGCGGATTATAATGCTGATTATAATGTCCAAGCCATCCTTTTTTTTAAAATTCCCTTAAGGCTAAAACCTTGTACATTTTAGCCCAGATTGATTTAAGAATTTCTGAAACTCCTTAAAAATAAGGGTTGGTTATAAAAACAGTGCTACCATCACCTATCTCTAGAGTCTAACCAAGTACGTCTCACTTGTTATTAATACTAAGCATCTTCTGCTCTGAATACAAATATTGGAAAATATTATGTTAGATCTCTCACCAAGCTGGAGGATAGAAGGTTGATATTCATAATCCTCTCACTGCTCCCCTTCACAAAACTGAATCCCTTATAGAAACTCTCCAAATAGCCATGTAGAAAGGTGGGTGTGCTTTATCTTTCATACATACAGCATATGGTGATGTCACAAACACAAGAGAATGTATTAGTGCAGAACAGATTCTCATGGCAAGTGGCTCAGTTGTGCATTTACAAATAGAGCCCTTTGCCACTCCAAAAAAATACTGTAAATATAAAAACAGATAGGTCCTGATAAATTCTTGCAACTTTAGAAGTGGTACAAATCACATTATCTTTCTTTCGGACCCAAATCTGCACTGCACTGAGGTCAGTAAGAGCAGCCCTGAATCCCTTCGGAGGTTTATATCCAAACCAACAGAACATTTCTGTCTACAGATTGTAGATCAGTGCTGGTTACACCTGGAATATTATCTTCTTTGTATTTAACTGTTTTGAACAGTATTCTTGAGATTACCATCCCCTCCATAGGTTGCATCAGGTTTGTTTTATTCTGGGGGGCTTTTTGGTGGGAGATGGAATAGAACATAAGAACGGCCATACTGGGTCAGACCAAAGGTCCATCTAACCCAGTATCCTGTCTGCAGACAGTGGCCAGCACCAGGTGCCCTAGAGAGGGTGGACCGAAGACAATGATCAAGCAATTTGCCTCCTGCCATCCCTCTCCAGCCTCTGACAAACAGAGGCCAGGGACACCAATTCTATCCCCTGACTAACAATCTTTTATGGACCTAACCTCCAGGAAATTATCTAGCTTCTCTTTAAACTCTGTTATAGTCCTAGCCTTCACAGCCTCCTCTGGCAAGGAGTTCCACAGGTTGACTACACGCTGTGTGAAGAACTTTCTTTTATTAGTTTTAAACCTTCTACCCATTAATTTCATTTGGTGTCCTCTAGTTCTTCTATTATGGGAACTAATGAGTAACTTTTCTTATCTGCCCTCTCCATACCACTCATGATTTTATATACCTCTATCATATCTCCCCTCAGTCTCCTCTTTTCTAAACTGAAAAGTCCCAGTCGCTTTAACCTCTCCTCATATGGGACCCATTCCAAACCCCTAATCATTTTAGTTGCCCTTTTCTGAACTCTTGCCAAGGCCAAAATATCTTTTTTGAGGTGAGGAGACCACATCTGTACACAGCATTCAAGATGTCAGCGTACCATAGTTTTATACAGAGGCAGTAAGATATTGTGTGTCTTATTTTCTGTCCTTTTCTTAATTCCTAGCATCCTATTTGCCTTTTTGACCGCCGCTGCACACTGTGTGGAAGTTTTCAGAGAACTGTCCACGATAACTCCAAGACCTCTATCCTGATTTGTCGAAGCCAGATTAGCCCCCATCATACTGTACATATAGTTGGGGTTATTTTTCCTGATGTGCATTACTTTACACTTATCCACATTAAATTTCATTTGCCATTTTGTTGCCCAATCACTCAGTTTGGTGAGATCTTTTTGGAGTCCCTCACAGTCTGCTTCTGTCTTGACTATCCTAAACAGTTTGGTATCGTCCGCAAACTTTACCACCTCACTGCTTACCTCTTTCTCCAGATCATTTATGCATAAGTTGAAAAGGATTGGTCCCAATACTGACCCTTGGGAGACACCACTAGTTACCCCTCTCCATTCTGAAAATTTACCATTTATTCCTACCCTTTGTTTTCTGTCTTTTAACCAGTTCTCAGTCCAAGAAAGGACCTTCCCTCTTATCCCATGGCAATGTAATTTACACAAGAGCCTTTGGTGAGGGACCTTGTCAAAGGCTTTCTGAAAATCTAAGTATACTATATCTACTGGATCCCCCTTGTCTGCATGTTTGTTAACTCCTTCAAAGAAATCTAATAGATTAGTAAGACATGATTTCCCTTTACAGAAACCATGTTGACTTTTGTCCAACAAACTATGTTCTTCTACATGCCTCACAATTTTATTCTTTACTGTTGTTTCGACTAATTTGCCCGGTACTGAAGTTACCGGTCTGTAATTGCCAGGATTGCCTCTAGAGCCCTTTTTAAATATTGGTGTCACATTGGCTACTTTCCAGTCACTGGGTACGGAAGCCGATTTAAAGGATAGGTTACAAACCACAGATAATAGTTCAGCAATTTCCCATTTGAGTTCTTTTAGAACTCTTGGATGAATGCCATCTGGTCCCGGAGATTTGTTAACATTAAGTTTTTCTATTTGTTCCAAAACCTCCTCTAATGACACTTCAATCCAGGACAGTTCCTCAGATTCATCACCCACAAAGGACGGTGCAGATTTGGGAATCTCCCTAACGTCCTCAGCCATGAAGACTGAAGCAAAGAAATCATTTAGTTTATCCGCAATGGCTTTATCGTCCTTGATTGCTCCTTTTATATCTCGATCATCTAGGGGACCCACAGGTTTTTTAGCAGGCTTCCTGCTTCTAATGTACTTAAAAAATGTTTTGTTATTTCTTTTTGAGTTTTTGGCTAGCTGTTCCTCAAAATCTTTTTTTGCTTTTCTTATTACATTTTTACACTTGATTTAATAGTGTTTATGTTCCTTTCTATTTATCTCACCTGGATTGGACTTCCACTTCTTAAAATATACCTTTTTGTCCCTCACTGCTTCTTTTACATGGTAGTTAAGCCACGGTGACTCTTTTTTAGATCTCTTGCTATGTTTTTTAATTTGGGGTATACATTTAAGTTGGGCTTCTGTTATGGTGTCTTTAAAAAGTTTCCATGCAGCTTGCAGGGATTTGGCTCTAGTCATTGTGCCTTTTAATTTCTGTTTAACTAACCTCCTCATTTTTGTGTAATTCCCCTATTTGAAATTAAATGCCAGGGTGCTGGACTGTTGAGGTGTTCTTCCCACCACAGGAATGTTAAATATTATTATATTATGGTCACTATTCCCAAGCGGTCCAGTAACAGTTATCTTCTGGACCTGATCCTGCACTCCACTCAGGACTAAATCGAGAATTGCCTCTCCCCTAGTGGGTTCCTGCACCAGCTGCTCCAAGAAGTAGTCATTTAAGCCATTGAGAAATTTTCTCTCTGCTTCTCTTCCTGAGGTGACATGTATCCAGTCAATATGGGGATAATTAAAATCCCCCATTATTATAGAGTTCTTTATTTTGGTAGCCTCTCTAATCTCCCTCAGCATTTCAATGTCAGTATCGCTGTCCTGGTCAGGTGGTCGGTAATATATCCCTACTGCTAATTTCTTATTATTGGAGCATATAATTACTATCCATAGCGATTCTATGGAATAGGTTTGGTTTCTTTTTTTTTAAATATGCACCACCCCATTAGAGAAAGGAAAATCATGTCAGTTGGTCTAAGCTTGGTTGTATTTATCTAAAAAAAAAAAAATACTATTATACTGAGTTACATTACCAGCCACAATCACCCTCGAAGAAGAGTTC
Source organism: Pelodiscus sinensis (assembly GCF_052426305.1). NCBI lineage: Eukaryota > Metazoa > Chordata > Testudines > Trionychidae > Pelodiscus > Pelodiscus sinensis. The sequence goes on along the minus strand of NC_143074.1, from coordinate 12,440,413 downwards.
TTTGTCTTCATCAAAAGGACAGCACATATGATTATGAGGAGTAAAGGAATCATTTCCCACCCTCCATCTTCTCTTGGCTGATTAGGAATTCACTTTTCCTAGCTTAAGGAGGACCATACAAGTTTAGAGTTGTGCTTTAAAAAACAACAACAACCACACACCAGTTTTATTCTCCTCTCCAGTGAGGATTTGAAAGCTAATATTCTTACCTAAGTGCCAGACAGGTTACTTCGGAGCCACTCATCTTCATTCAGCATAAAGACACCCAAAAGCGGCAAATACAGACAACAAAAACTCTAAAAACCTAAAAGCGAACAGCATCAATTGTTTAGAATTGATAACAATTACAATTATTCTTTATTATGTTTGTCTTCATAATCATGAGCTTCTTTATAATTACTTCAAAGCCGTCAGAGTTGATCTTTCATCCAAAATGGCCATGTACAAAATGGTATAATTTGGGTTTTTTTGGTCACAGTAACTTGCTTTCAGGATTCAATCTACATTTTAATTCGGATCAATATGGTTATGAAAGGCTGCCAGCATCCTCTGTTTTTTTTCCTAAACGTTGTTTGGCTCTTGCCAGCATGCTTGAAAGAGCTTTCCTGGTGTCAATTGCCTTCTCTCAGATTCCCCTCGCCCTTGTTTCATTAAGCCTAAGGCATGCCTTCGCTAACATGCTGCTATACAGATGGCCTCTCACACTGAGGGTACATCTAGACAGTGGTGCTATTTCAGGATACTTCTGGTGTCCCAAAATAACTATTCCATGTCTTTTAAGCAAGCCCATTATTTCGAAATATAACGGGCTCACTATTCCAACGTCCCTGTAAACCTCATTCTATGAGGATTGAAGGACGTTTCAGAATAGTGGTTTATTTTGAAATTGAAATAAGCTATTTTGAAATTGACTCAAAATAAACTACACAATTTGTATAGGTCAAATAGCATAGCTTATTTCGAGCTAAGGGTGTAGTGTAGACAAACTCTGAGAGAAGAGGTTTTTGTGTTGATGCATTTAATGGCAACTAAGATGTGATAGCTAGGTCAAAAGAATTCTAGGTGCATATACAGTGTGGTTTGGTTTGACTTGACTTCACTATGTCAAACTGGGCACAATGTATCCAGGTCAGTCTAATTTTAGGTACAGACTAGGCCTCACTAAGATTTGTTGTTTCTCTCTTTCTCATGCCAAAAAAACTGTCCAGATCATTTGTTGTTTTTTAAGTTTATTTGTGTATGATGTTTGTCAGGCCTTTGGGCCCTACCGTTTTCCTTCTGAGGTATCGTGAGCATAATGCATGAATATTACACTTGGCTTTTTGCAAGAGTCTGGGAACACCAGATCTCAGTATTTCATGTCCCCATATTATTTTATACTTATTTTCAGTCTACTTTTAGAAACAGTGTCACAGATGTGTTTGAAGAACTTTTGACTATAGACCAAGAAACAGAGAGGACTAAGTTGTGAATTATTTCAGATTTCTACGCCTTTCACTCACTGCAGCTTCTATAATTGTATTCTCATAATAATATAATTTGCAAAACACAGCCAGACACAGCTCAGTAAGAGCTCCTGAACTAAAAGGAACCAACCTTTCCCTGGGGCAGAAATGGAATAGCAGATCACACTAAAAGCTGAACCCTATTTGCCTCAATACTTGTTAGTTATGGTGTCTGATTTTCCACTCTGATATGCAGTCTCTTTGAGACTAACTATCTTTAACATGAACTAAACCTATGAAGAGATACGTGGTAGCTTCCTCAAACTTCACTTGTGGCTTTAGAGTAGGAGGTAGAGGGATAGCTCAGTGGTTTGAGCACTGGCCTACTAAACCCAGGGTTGTGAGCTCAATCCTTGAGGAGGACCATTTAGGGATCTGGGGCAAATCTGTCAGGGATGGTACTTGATCCTGCCGTGAGAGCAGAGGACTGGACTGGACGACTCCTCACAGTCCTTTCCAGCTCTATGAGATAGGCACATCTCCATATATTGAGAACATTATCTGTAGCTCTTCTCAGACAAGAACTTGGGGTCTCAAATGCAAGTCACCTGAATGCTGTTATATTAGTGTCTAGGACCCTGCATCACCAAAAGAAGCCACATTTTAATCTCCATCACAAGATTTCTGACAATTAACCGTCAACAATTTCAATCCAACAAGAGAGCACTTCTGAATGTCATTATAACAATATGTATATATACATTCATTCCATAGTTAACTGTAACAAAACAAAACAAAAGACTACATTATTTAATGTGATGAAACTAGAGATTTAAGAGTTTTCCTTCAACAGCTTTATCCAGAATCCCAGCTCTTTTAATGACACCATCGAAATGCAGAATGTATTAGTTTCACATCTAACTCCTCCCACTCTGCTCATTTTTACAAGTAATGGCAGTAGGTGCCATCTGACATCCTTTCCCCACCTGTGTATTTCCATACCCTGTGATACCTGTCCAGTAAGAGAGGCTGATTATTATTGGCTAATTCTGACACATCAAGGCACTCTGATGTACAGTGAAGGAAATATTTATGCATGGATAATCAGGATACAAGTCCAACTCTTTCTTATAACCAACATTCTCAGTCTGCCTATTATAGTCTTCAAAGGTATCAGACAACCAGTGAAAACATCTAGTTTACAAAAGCAACACCACATAGGGAATGAAGGATAAACTCACTTCCAGCGCCAGCCATTAAAAAAATCTGCATTTTACTTCCATTCTTTTGTCTTCAGTGCTTTACAGAATCATTATTCCTCCCCACAGCAAACAATTATTTCTCTTCTTCTTCATCATGCCTGAAAGTAGCATTGTATACTATCAAATTTATAAATTAAAATCAGCAGTAACATCCAGAGGGCAGAGAAGAACTTTTTAAAATACCTTCTCATTCAAAGAGGAGGTAAGAGCCAAAGTCAGAATTTGTTAACATTTTACCTATCTATGCACTCCCTGCATATCAGGGATCTGCTCCCAGAGAACACAATGGTGGGAACGTGCTTATCTGCTGCCCCTTGCAATGTGGAAGGGGAGGATTTTGGGTACAGGCAGTTTGTTTCACAACTAAAATAAATTTAAAAAAATAAAAGGAGACGTGGAATAGAGAACAGGAGGTTAAAATCATAAACCTGTAAGTGGTCCTGGAGTTGTTCCAGCCAACACTCCTACTACTAAGAAAACATAGTCGTTCCGGGCAGGTAGTTAATGCTGCCAGTGATGCCACAGAATGAAACAGTTTTTGTTGCCACTGATTACCACAACAGGTGGAGTAGAAAAAGGTCTCTTAGGAAAATGGATTTTCTCCCGTAACTGAATATTAGTTAAGCTCCTCCAAAGGTCCATTTTCATTGGACAGTGTCCCATTCATCTCTGGGGTCGTCTCACTACCCAAATATCCCAGGAGGATCTCACTGCGCCGCCGTGACAGCTGCAGAATGTCTTCCGCCAGCAACTGCACTGTTGTGTATCTCACATTGTCCAGGTCAAACATGTCCTTCAAATACTGCACTATCTGGTGCTGCAAAAAGAGGGGGAATGTTTATAGTAAGGAGATGTGCCCCCACCATACCCAAAGTAAAGCAGAGATATGTTAGTTGCACGGCCCTACAAGAGAATCTTCTATATGGGACTCTGCAAATTTCCCAAACACACAAAGTGTCTATTTCTTAATGTACCAACTCTCTGGATAATCTAACCATACCAGTTTCCTGTGAGGTAGGAAATTTTGTTTTAGGAGACCGGGACTGATATCCCTAGAAGAAAATGGGGTATGGAGGGAGCACAGAACAGGATCCCCGGAGTCAGGAATGTAATCCCACTCTGTGGTAATATCTTATGGCAACTTTTGTAAGCTTAAATTTAAGAAGAAAGCCAAGTTAGGCAGAGTCAAATAAGAACTGAGAAAGAACAGTGACATTTAGAATTCAAGATCAAATGTCTGTCCAACATGATCTTAAGCTTCTGACTAACCTCTGAGTTGATGAGCAATGTATTGAAATGGAATATGTGCCCTTAATCTATTCTGAAGTTACAGATTTTGTCTAGTGTCTCATTTTGCATATTCTTACAAGAGTAGCATAGTTAGTAGCAAGTTCTAATAAGAATTCTAATAAATCTTATGCAGGATGCTGATTTTTAAAAAAGTGAAGATTTAAAACAGATTGGTCTAAGTCAGGTTCCTTAGTATTTTGCCATTAGAGGTCCTTCTATGAATACATGCTCATTGATGGCAAGAAATACATATAGAAGTAAGGTACAGAAGGCCAGCTTACCTTGAAGAAACCACAGACTTCAGACAGCTGCTGTTTGGGCCCCAGAAAACCAAAGGCTAGAACAGGACTGACATGCTCCGATACGGAGTAGAAGTGAGAGATAAAGCCATCTGGTACCTGTCATGGGAAAGGAATCCACACCTCATCTTTGCTCCAGAGAGAATTTAGAAGCCAATCCACTTCACATTAGGTACTCTCATCTGATAACTGAAATGTAGATGTCCTGAGCATGACAAGACAGCTAGCATTTCCTGCTGTTACCATGTACTATTAAAACAGCTGTCATAGTACACCCCAGAAAGGGGTGCATTTGAGAGGCTAAAATTGGGAAGAGAAGCAAAAAAGAGACTTATTCAGCCATCCCTCTTGCAAAGTTAGAAGCCTATCATTTAGATATTTTGAGATCTTACAGGACTTCAGTTGTCCTGAACTTTTTCCCCCTGTCAAACGGAAGCCTACAAGAGTCCTTCAGCTATCAAGCAACCTTCTTGGTCCTGAAACAGCTCAAGTTCTCTAATTTTCCATTTAACACAAGAAATTGTATGAAGTAATGCCAGTTCCTTGATTTCTGAATAGTTTTTAGTACTACAGCAGAGATTTGGAGATGCTGACACATGACAGCACCAGTATTTAACAGTTACTTAGACCTGTACACCATCAAGGCATTTTACAAATTTTAGATAAGCCTTGGATCACTCCAGTGAGGCAGGCATTAGTCTAGACATCGCCTGAATGAGGTTATGTAGAATTTTCAAAAGAGGATATGCAAATTGTGGGAATTTGCATATCTTATTCTGATCTCACTTTCAAAAGAGAATCTTTCGAAAGTGAAAGTAGTCTGGACGTGGGGTTTTTTTGGAAACAAACTGCGTCCCGATTACTGTCACTTTCAAAAGCTCGTCTTTTGAAAGCGAGATCAGAAGATTGCATATCCTCTTTCGAAAAAAACTATAGTTTAGATGTGCCCTTACTGACTGATTATGGCACTGTATTTAAAATAATTTCCCAAGGGTCTGGGACAGAATGATACAACTGGATTAGAAGTCATGAGATCCTGACTCTCAGGCTTGTTGCTGATTAATCTTAGGCTTGTTTGTGATGACATGGCATGATTGGGAAACCGTACAGATTTAGTGAAAAGGGGAAATTCAGTGGGCAAAATCTAATCAGCACATCAGCTAGCTATGGTGCTAGGAGGGGTGCAGGTAAGTGACCTTAGTCCAAAACTCCATCAAAAAAGAAACAGCCCATATAAAAAGGAAACCATTACTATACAGGTTGTACTTCCCTAAATGGTGATGCTCTGGTCTAGCAACATCCTTGGTCCAGTAGGACCACGGATGTCGCTGGACCACAGAACCCAGGAACAGGGAGGTCTGGTGGCAGAGTCAAGAGCATGGCGGGGTGGCTGGCAACTCAGCCAGCGGCCCCATGGCTGGGACAGCAAATGTGGAGCTCTGGCTTTTGGGAGCCCTGGCTGGGACAGCAGCAGGGGGGCTGGTGCCAGAGCCATGTGGCAACAGGTCAGGGGCTGGAGCCCAAGCCCAGGGCAGCAGGGTCGTACACTGACCAGAAGCAGCCGACAGGAGTGGGGGTGGCAAGCTCAAAGGCCAGTGACAGGGGACTTCCCCTTGTCCAGCAAATCCTGAGGTGCCAGAGCAGAGAGGTCCAACCTTTAGTTTTATATGCAGTAAATATGGAATATTGAGATTTGCTTGTAAATAAGCAAGATTGGATAGGAACTTCATTCAGAGTGCCCTGGTATCTGGGGAGAAGGTCCCTTCAACAAAGATGTCAGTAGACTCCTGATATTTCAGATGTGTAATAGGACAGTTTAGTCTGTTCTTGTAAAAAATCCCTTTAGATTTATTTTTCACCAGGGTCCAGATCACATCTTGGGGACAATCAGGTGCTTTGTGTTCCTTCCTTTGCCCCCCAAATCTCCTCCCGCCACCACTCTCACACATTCTCCCTTGCAGCTACATTTTATTTTTATTTGTTTTACTAACCATTAGAAGCCTCCTCTTTGCTTTCAGAACTGACCAACAGGCAGTTGCTAGGGCCTGCAATTAAAAAAAACAAACAAACAAAAAAACCCACAAGATCAGGTAATGATATGAGCCTTTCCAGAGAACAGGATGCAACTTACCAATATATTGCCATGACTGAGGCTTGGAGCATTCTGCAGCCTTTTACTGAATGGCAAATAGGGTCCCTGATCAATTCCAAAGTTAAACTTAAAAAAACTGAAAGCATGCTTGGTCATTTCAAATTAATTCCAGACCAAACAGTGCTTATGAATACTCCTAATACCACACAATGAAGGAGGCCCCCCCAGCTACTCCAGAATGCAGATAATAAATACAGGGAAAAACACTACAGGTTGCACCTCTAAAATCCAAGATTCTCTGGTCTGGCAACATCCATGGTCCAGCATGACCTAAGATGTTCCATGACCAGAGAATCCCAGTGTGCTGCGGAGGTGGGAGGAGGGGCAGTGGTCCATGAGCCAGCACGTGGCTCAGTTGGGTTGTGAAGGAGCGGGAAAAAGGAAGCCCACGGCTCAAGTGGACTGTGGGGGGCATGCGGGTCAGTTGGGCTGTGAGGTGTTGTTAGGAAGCAGGTGCACAGCTCAGCTGGGCTGCGGGAGAGGGCCCGTGGCTGAGCTGGGCTGTGGGAGAGTGCCAGGAGGTGGTGTGCTGCTCAGTTGGGCTACAAAGTGGGGGAGGGGGACGCGATTCAGTGGCTCAGCTGGGCAGGAGCGGGATCAGGTGCTGACGTGTTACTCAGTTGGACTGTGGGTGAAGCCAGGAAACAGGGAGAGGGGCAGCAGGGGCCTGAAATGACCTCCCCGGTTCAGAAAAATCCCTTATCCAGGATTAGTCAGGTCCTGAGGGTGCTGGATCAGGCACGTCCAACCTGTATTAATGTGCGGTGTCTGTGGCCACTACTGCTGTATAGTATTATAAGCAGTTAATATGGAATATTGAGATCTGCTTTTAAATAAGAATAGAAACGAGAATCACAGGAACTTCAGGAAGAGTTTCACGGTTTTCAAACAGATATGCTTTTTTGGGCTCCCAGTAAATTAGATCGTCTAAGATATGCAGGACAGCTAGATGTAAGAATATGCATTAATACTCAGGATTCACTGTGGTAGGGTCTCCAATGGAGAAAAGACCTACATAGCAGTAGACACTGAGTCACCCTCCCAGTTGCAAAGTACAGGAAAGTGTTAATTACTTTACAGCTAGTAAGGTGATGGCTGAGTATCTGTTATCCACACACATTATTCTTCAACAGTGTTATTACAGAGAGTAACTACTAAGGAATGAACTTGCTAGAGACAGCACAGATTTCCTATAAATTACTCAGTTTTACCAAGAGACTGGTCAATTCATATATTGGCAAGAGGGACAGAAAAATAGAATTATTCCTTAAAGAGACTACTGTGTAATGAGAAAGCCTGACTTTTTTTTCTCATTTCAATAATGAAAAAGTCATTTGAACAAGGACCACCATTTAACACACCGTCTCCTTGAAGCTGTCAGAGAGCCAGCGGTTGCGCAAGATAGCTAGCACAGAGGAAGGAGGGTTCTCTAGGTCCTCAAAAGCATCCATGAGAATGAAGTCCAGCACAATATCAAAGAAGTTCATGCACACCACCTGCCAGAGAACAGAAGAGTCACAGACAAGAGCTTAGAGAGATACCCAGACGCTATCCCCTGTGTAATAGTCCTAACTACAAAACGATTTGCAAAGAAAGAGTTGGAATATTGGGTACCTTTAGTTGCCACAGTTTAACTTTCAGGTGTTAAGAACTGGAGTTTCCCCTCCCATAAAACTATTGCAAAGTAGTTTTAACTTAACAGCAGTAGCTTTGGGGTCCAGTGACACCAAGTTGTGAGTACCAAGGTATTCAATTTAGAATTCCTGTTCACTGTTGGCTCCCTCCCGTACATTGGTTCAGGCTTTCATTTATGCTCTATCTTTCTAGAGAAAGTTCCTCTACAAACCCCTCGTCCTTCTAGCTCCCGCTGAGTAGTTGGCCAGGTGTCTTGCTTCAGTGCATAATGTAGCATCTCCTCATAGCTTTCCAGAAAACCTTTGGTATTCTTCATAAAAACAGAGAAAAGAGACAGTGGGAACAATCAGAAGCGATACAGTCTCAGTTTACTATCAAATATTTTTCTAGCCTGTTGATCTGAATGTGTCAAAACGATTTATACATACGTATTTGCCTAATTTTTTGGCCAGTGATGTTTTGCAGAAAGAGAAGGATTTTATTTCTGCAAGGTCTGCTGGGCAACAAAACCACTACCACTTTATGCTTTATTTTGTATGCACTTGGATACGGCGATGAAAGCTATATAAGTACCTAAACAAACAACCTTCTTTTTAGGTGACTAACTGATTCCCATAAGAAGCTACCATTCATGCATCAGGAAGGCAGCACAGTTGTACTGCTCTAGGAGTTGGTTTAATGAATAAAAGCCACATTAAATATTTCCACTCATTGATCTCTGCAGAACAGATGCAGCTACAAACAGAGCACCTGATTTCCCTTCTTCCTCCCTCCCAGTGAGCAGGAGCTCCCTGGAACTCCTTCCCACTCGTGAACGACATCAGTGATAGGGGCTTTAGAGAGGAGGTTGCATACAAAGTTCTCACTGAAAGAACTGGTGAAGAGAGGGCAAACATGGGAACTTGGTTTTCCATTTCAAGTGGATGATTGCTGCAAGGACAGCGGGAGGGGGAAATCATAGAGCTGGAAGAGACCTCATGAGGTCATCAAGTCCAGCCCCCTGCCCAAGGCAGGACCAATCACAACTAAATCAACCCAGCCAGGGCTTTTGTCAAGCCGAGACTTAACCTCTAGGGATGGAGATTCCACCACCTCCCTAGGTAACCCATTCCAGTACTTCACCACCCTCGTAGTGAAATAGTTTTTCCTAATATCCAACCTGGACCTCTCCCACCGCAACTTGAGACCATTGCTCCTTGTTCTGCCATCTGTCACTACTGAGAACAGCCTCTCTCCATCCTCTCTGGAACCCTCCTTCAGGAAGTTGAAGGCTGCTATCAAATCCCCCCTCACTCTTCTCTTCTGCAGACTAGAGACCCAAATCCCTCAGCCTCTCCTCATAGGTTATGTGCTTCAGCCCCCTAATTATTTTGGTTGCCCATCCTCTGGACCCTCTCCAATGCATCCACATCCTTTCTATAGTGGAGGTTCCAGAACTGGACACAATACTCCAGAGGTGGCCTCACCAGAGCCAAATAAAGGGGAATAATCACTCCTCTAGATCTGTTGGCAGTACTCCTCCTAATGCAACCTAATATGCCATTAACCTTCTTGGGGGAAATTGGGATGAGTAGTTGTTCCTATAAGGTGCAGCTGTGCTCATACAAGGTGCAACTGAGTTGTCTTCCACTCACACACCCTCCTACCTTCTCAGCCTTAGTCATCAGTCCAGTCACCATCTGCTTTCCAACCTCCCCAAAAAATAACTGGTTGTTCTCATCCTGCAGAAGGGCCTATAAAGAGACCAATGAATCTGATGAGAAACATAAATCCTTATTCCATGAGGGGGAAGACAGGAGACAACAGGAGGGCTCTTATATTAGTGAAACAGGCAAATGTGGATCTCACTTTTTCCTTGGCCTGAGAGCAGTTAAGAATTTAAATAGTGGACTCTATTCAACGCAAGGCCATAAGCAATGTGAAGTCTATGCTACTATTGGATTTAGTGCCTTCTGGGTCACCCAGCAAATCCTCTTAACTACTGGTTATTCAGACATGTTCTAAAGAAAAAGTATCTAGTCCTTCCTGGCTGGAGAGAGGATTGTCACACAACAAAGCCATAGAAAGGTGAGGTATATAAAAGCAAAACAGAAGGCCACAGGGTAACAGAGGCAAAAGACTTCTTTCCTGTAGGAAATAGGCACAGAATGCTGGAAAAGTCTGGGAGTAAGAAAAAAAGAAAGTGTATGTGACCCCTTGCACTATGATGATGCAAGGATCTGGAAGAGGTACATAGCCACCTGCAGCCTAAAGATATTACTCTGGGGACTGGATGGCTGAGGATAGAAAGCCTTTCACCCCAACGTCATGGGCACAACTCCAAGCCAATTACCATCAGAGGCTGCCAAGCAGCCTGGGTGAAGCAAGTTTGGGAGTCTACAGACAGTTCCCAAAGAGCCAAGAACTTTGCATATAACAATTTTTATAATAAACTTAGTGTCTATCTTGGCTACAAAGCCACATCTTGAGTGGACACAGAGACTGAACCACCTTCTCACTCCTAAATTAAAGGCTAAAACACATTTTGGGGCAGGGGTAGGATAAGGAAAGCATGCACTGTTGCTTTCTGTGCTTTACTTGTTCCATAGAAGTGGATGACTTTAGTGTCTAGGACAGGCTTGACAGCCCCTTTCATTCACAGGGACAGGTCCTGAAGCGAAATGTAGTCTAACAGAAATCCTCCCAAGTGCTGAAACAAAATGGCCAATGTTGATATGGTGGGGCCCCCACTTTTCTTCATGGAGGGCTAGGACATCAACTCTTGCTCCTGTTCTTGGGCACCAAGATCCTGCTAGTGGCCCAGGAATGGGGCGGAGAAGAGAGGCAAGGAAGGAGTCTGAGCCCCAACCCCTCTCAAACCCTGCAGGTTTCTTATACTCTTCCCCCACCCCCCACATGGGTCCCAAAAGGACTCTGAGAAGAGCATCTCTCTATTATGCTAGGGCAGGGTCTCCCTTCCTCCAGTTCTCTGGTCTTTCACACTCAGCCGCACACCTTTGAACTCCAGTCCTCTCTCCTTCCTCACTCCACTCTGTCTGCCTGAAGCAAGAGGGTTTTATTAGTTTCCTAACAGGACCTTAATTGGCTATAGATGCTTCAATTAGCCTGCAGTAGTCTTCCCTAGTCTACAGGGAACCGCACCTTAATTAACCTAGGGCATAAGCATCTCCTTTATAATACCTTTCACTGATCCCTCACCCTGCTGTATCACAGCAGATGCAACAGAGTTCTGATAGTTAGACAATTCCTACCTGGAAGGCCTGCCTGACACAGTGCAGCTTTGCCAGGAAATCCTGATCATGGTAGCAGCCTAGAAGTTCTGTCCTAGGAGAGGAAAGCAGGATCTTACAAACGCTAGCATCAAAACAAGATTAATAAGTCTCCTGAAGAGACAGAGGCCATGATCTTGATTTGAGCTTCTAGTTCCTTTAGGCTCCTTTGGAAATCTCAGTCTTTGCATAAACCATGAGTTCCTCTCATGTTAGCCACTGACCTACTTTCAGATAGTCATTTTGATTATTACACTACATGGCTAGATTTGAGTCAACAAGCCAGAGGTGAAATGTGCTATCCCAGGAAACTAGTTATTTTAGGCCACGTCTCCACTGCAGAGTTTGAGCAAAAACTTGCGGACTGTCCACACTACAAGCGTGTTCTTGCACAAGAAAAAGTATAGTAGATCGTTAGAAGACAGGGCTTTTTGCGCAAGAGTTATTCCTCTTTCTACAAGGAATAAGCCTTTTTGCGCAAGAGCTCTTATGGACAGGCAACAGGGGTTTCTTGCACAAGAAACCCCTATGGCTAAAATGGCCATCAGAGCTTTCTTGTGCAAGAGAGCATTCACGCTGCCAAGGACGCTCTTGCGCAAAAGCACATGGCAGTGTGGATGCGCTCTTGCACAAGAACTCTTGCACAAAAAGTTCTTGAGCAAGAAGCCTGCAGTGTAGATATAGCCTTAGAGTGTCTCTCACTGTATGAGGATGTATCAAGTCTGAATCAAGTTAAACTATCCCAAGCAGCATCTGAAGTCTTGGGCTAACTAAAACCACCTTGGAATTTCCAAGCCAGCCGAGAAGATGCTAAAAATCTTCTCTCTCATAATAGTAGGGGCTTGGCTTAGAATACTAAGTAATCTGAGTTCTTATCTCCAGCCAAAGAAGTCTTGTCATACTGACTGATGATTCTTTTAGCACTTCACCTCAGAGTTCTGCATGAAACTCTCCCTTCATTCACCAACTGTAGAGCTTCTTCATATGCAGCTGCTGGCTTGGAGAGCTGAAAAGGTATTTTCCCAATCTGGAGGGAGTCAAAGAGCTGTAGAGAAAGCAAAAGAGGTCAGAACTTTTTGTTGTATCTGTACAAACAGTGGGCTTCAGAAACAAGAGATTTAGAGTCCATCAGCTTGAGAAGGCATTGACGTGCACCATTTCACACCAAGATACTCAGACTTCACTGGAACTCCCATTATGATTGGAATCACAACTTCCTTAGCCCCAGCATGGCAGAATTCCTCCTTCTACCTCTGTAGAACAAACTGTATTAGCAGGTGCTTCAGCTGCTTTTACTGAAAAGCACATTTCTAGCTACTAGTACATGCTGCTAGATGATGTAGACACATAGTCATAGTCTCCCCAGCATTAGGAACATGGCAGAATGATCAGCATGGGCAAGTTCTCAATGCAGCAAATTAAGTTATGTTTGACTGGTTTATTTGAGTCACCTCTGCAGCAGAGAAGAAGGAGTCCTCGGAAGTCAAACTGTCTTCATCATCTGTCCGAAGTCTCAGTGACTCATCTGTCAGGGGAAGCATGAGAGTTCTCTCTGAAGGGGACAAGAGAAGTATTCGTTTAGTACTGTACTTCAAGCTCCATTCCTCCCACCCCGCATACTTTTCTCTATATCAGTAATTTTCTCTATATCAGTAGTAACTCAGTACTGGGTTGTGGAATGTCAGGCACTGGGTCTCCTTGCAGCAGGTTGCTAAGGCAGCTTCCTGCTCATACTGACACCGCAGACTGCACTGTGCCCCAGAGGCAACCAGCAGTAGGCCCACTCCTCAGGGGGAAGGAGGCAGAGGAGAGTGCGTAAGACTCCTCACACTGCTCCTGCCCCGAGCATTAGCCCTGCACTCCAACTGGCTGGGAACCTGCTGCTGGCTGCTTCTGTGGCACAGCATGGTCTGCAGTGCCAGCGCAGGCCAGAAGCTTGCTGTAGGACCATGCTGCACTGCTGACTGCAAGCCCCTCCTGCCCCAGCCCCCTCCAAAGCCGGAGCCCCCTCCTACAGCGCAAAGCTCTCATCCTCAGCCCCACCCTAGAGCCCACACTTCAGTCAAACGGTGTTGGGTCACAGGCATCAACAATTTTCTTCAACTGGGTCATGCGGAAAAAAAGTTTAAAAACTGCAGCTCTATATTAGCAAGTCTTTATGTAGCAGCAGTGCCCCTTTGTGGCAATCTTGAAATTCATCACTTCCTTGATATACTCAATGAAAGATTTGGCTGGCCTTCAGAAGAGACATGATACATGAGGTCTATTAAGAAATATTATGGAGCTAAGGCAGAGGCTTCCTAATTCAAATATTGTTTTCCACTGAAGAACTGTATTCTCTTTCTCCCACCAACTCTTTTATACTACTAGAAACTAGAGCTCCAGAGCTAGATTCATTACTTTCCCCAGTCTAACACAAAGTAATAATTAGAATCCTGGGACCAGCAGCTGGTAGACTGCAATGGATTGCATATTTCCACTCCTATTGTTCACAGAATGCACACAAGTCAAGGTGTTTTATCTCCTCATATGTCCATCCTATACCACCACTAGACTCAAACTCTATTGTAACAGCTACTTGGGATATTAGATAGCGTGTAATTGCATAGTCATGAAACTGCATCAAATGTAGCAGTCACACAACTATTCAATAATCCTCAGGGGTCGGGCTGACAGCCAGTGAACTCTGACCCCACTCCCGGGGAGCCCCCTGCCACCACGTGCTACAGCCTATTAGAGGCAGCAGGGCGGGGTGACAAGAAAGGTAGAGCATCTGATAGAGAGGCAACAGTGTGGGGCAGCAGCAGCCTTTGTCCATGGGAGGTCTGAGCTCCCCATGGACAGAGGCTGCTCTGCAGCAGCCCATCTTTGGGGGGGGGGTCCAAGCTCTCCGCAGACAGAGGAACAGGGGCTGCTGCTGTGGAGCAGCCTCTGTCTATGGTGTGTCTAAGCTCACCGTGGATAGAGGCTGTTCTATGGGATGCAGAGCTGCCTCTGTTAGCAGGGTGCCTCTGTTTGCAGAGGCTGTTTTTTCAGAGCAGCCTCTGTACACGGTGAGACTGGGCCTGCCGCAGACAGAAGCTGCTCTGTGGCAGCCTCCCCTGCCTATTCCCCCACGCTGCTACCTCTGACAGAGGCAGCAGCACCGGGGGGGGGGGGGGAGAGGAGGTGGCTCCTGCCTGCCCTCCCTCCTCTGTAGGAGGCAGCAAGGGGTGACGGAACCGGGGTCCACAGAGCTGGCACACGAGGCGAGATCCCCCCCAAGCACCGGCTCCCGCCTCCCCACACCTTGATGCCTCTGATACAGAGACAGCAAGGTGGGGGAATGCATGTAGTCAACAGGATTAACAGATAAGCCCAGGCTTAGCGGTTAATCGTGTAGTTGTCTATATGCTGACATCCTTAATGGCCACCTCTATCCGGTGAGGAAGAATTTGATGTGGTCTTGGCAAATAGAATATTAGAATTTAATGGAAAGGTTTAATAACCATCTCCAAATAAGAGTCTATGGAGCTCAGTTCTAGTTACTAATGGGATTCTAGCATATTCTCGAGACTGCATCTTTAGCTAACACCCAGCCCCATCTTACCCAGGTCTAGCAGCATGCTGTCTGAAGGGAGCGTTGACCCAAATTCTTCCTGAAGGTGATACGCCCGGTGCAAGAGAGATTCAAGCTTCTCTGCAAACTCCTTTTTCTGGGACTCCTGCTTAAACATAAGCAAACACTATCTTTCAATAGCCAATTGTGTTGCTGACAGAGCACAATTGATCACTGTTAGTTAAGTTAATGAACTGAACTAAGTAAAGATTCACTTCATGTTGAACTTGCAATAAAACCAGGAGTCAGGGAAGCTTGTATGCCATCCACTCCAAATTATAACTTTTTCCTTCTGCTGTTTATCCATTTAAGAGAAAATAGTACATTGACGTTATCACCTGTAGAAATAATTCAAATGGGTGATCAGTTACAAGGAAGAGTTAGTCTCCAGTAGAAGATAAGAATGAAGTCTGCTAGCACATGTAACATCAGTGAGTGGGTGAAGGAAAGGCTTACAATGTCTACCTCCCTTATACTTCACTTTCATGGAAATGAAGATCTTCACTTTTCCTGGAAATCTAAGCCTGCAGCTAGAAGAGTTAAGTAAAACTACAAGAGCTGTTTTGATTATGAAGCAACTCTTAATTTAACTGTAGAAACACAAGAAGATACTTCAAACACACACAGCAGGTAGCAAAACAGAATCCAGATTTGCCTTGCATAAATATAATGGAACACAAAACAAACATCCCAAATACTGAAGACATCAGGTTCTGCTTTATAAGAATCTCAGGGTATCTTTTATCAACATCCCTAACTTCCACACAATTCAGAATTTGGTGCTTTTCATTATGTGCAGCTGCCATTTCTTTAGCTACAGTGTATTTGATCACCACTACACTTTTCTACTTTGGGTGTACTCTTTTGTTAGCCTTTCCAGCATGCTCCCCCCTATGGTAGTTGATCCATTAAATGTGGGGGAGACAGTCATTTGCAGCCCTAGACGATCCACTTTATAGGTGACTGGAGAAACCTATGACTCTTCTTCTAAGTGAGTATTTTGGCATTTATTTTCTTTTAGCTTTCCTTTCCTCTAATGGTTGAGGTCATTGTCCAGCCTCACAAATTTGTTCTCCTCCAATAAGACAAGTGTGCAACTATAGTTAGCTTTTCCATTTGAGTACAGTCTTGGTATTCTGACTAGATCCTGTGTTAAAAGCATTAAAAGGAGAAATAACACTGGGCAAGACAACTATTTTTAACCCTATTTGTTTCTGCATTTAATAATAAATAATTCATAGTTCTTTGTTAACACTCATCAGCTATGGTTCTCAAAGTGCTTTACTAAGGCGGTCAGCATTATCTCCATTTACCAGATGGGGAAATGAAAGCACAAAAAGGAAAGTGATTTGCTCAAAGGCACGTAGCAAAGCAGTAGTAGAGCCAAGACTTGAACCCAGGCCTCTTGAGTCTCAGTCCAGTGTTAGGATATAGCTATAGACCTGCCTGCTACAGCCTGTATTTTAAAAATATAAGTGCATTTTTACAGGCATATAAAAACAAAGAATCAAAATCACAGTGTATCTGTATGTGATGGTTTGAGGCCTTGTTCTTGAGCTAAGGCTTTAGGTTAAGCAGCAGGAACATTGTAACAGGGCAGCTGCCCTGTACTGGCCCCTTAAGAGCCAAACCCCAGCCTGGAGCAGGCCCGGGGAGTTCAGCCCAGCTGGGCGGCGTTGGCCAATTAAGGCCCAGCTGGGGGCTAAAAAAGGGCAGGGCTGCTTCAGCCAAGGCAGTGTGAGCCTGGCTGCCAAGGGAGCAGGACGCTCTCTGGAGCTAGGGCAGGGCTAGAGAGTCAGGCTGGGCCAGCCTGCTAGGCCTGCAGACAGGCCTGCTGGGGAGACACCAAACCCCCGGGAGGGGGGCTCAGAGCGAGTGACTTGGGCACTGCTGGAGGGCAGTGTGGCGAAGAGAGCAACGCGACTAGAAGATTCCAGAGGGGAAACGCCATGTGAGCGGAGGCCTGTGCGGGCGGAATGGACTGATTCCGGGGACAGATGACAGACCCCCGCTACAGTGGTGAGTGACCCCCTCACAACATCCATAAGCAGGGAAACATGCAGTCACTTCTGGGCACATTCCTAACCAGACACATTAAAATAAGGCAATTTGGGGCTGTTAGAAAGGCAATCCAAACTATCACCTCCAGATAAAGGGAAAAAGCCTAGAAGAGTTAAAAGAAACTTGGGTTGCTTGCTTTCTGTCTTATCAATAGTTGGGGTTGTAAAATCCTCATTTGTTTATTACTTGGTTATTATGCTCCTCATCTCTCTACTGTTTATGATCTCTGTCTGGTTCTTTGATTGTTTCATTCTCCTGTGTAATTAATTTTGCTTGATATGAACCAACTTATGTAAGAAAACCAAAAAAGTTCCACTGGCTTAACAACCAAGTAAAAGAAGCAGTGAGAGATAAAAAGGCATCGTTTAAAAAGTGGAAGTCAATCCTAGTGAGGAAAATAGAAAGGAGCATAAACTCTGTCAAATTAAGTGTAAAAATATAATAAGAAAAGCCAAAAAAGTTTGACGAGCAGCTAGCCAAAAACTTAAAAAGTAATAGCAAAATGTTTTTAAGTACATCAGAAGCAGGAAGCCTGCTAAACAATCAGTGGATGATTGAGATGCTAAAGGAGCACCTAAAGATGATATAAGTCATTATGGAGAAATTAAATGAATTCTTTGCTTCAGTCTTCATGGCTGAATGTGAGGAAGATTCCCAAACCTGAGCCATTCTTTTTGGGCAACAGGTCTGAGGAATTGTCCCAGATTGAGGTGTCAATAGAGGAGGTTTTGGAACAAACTGATAAACTTATCAGTAACAAGTCACTGGAACCAGATGGCATTCACCCAAGAGTTCTGAAAGAACTCAAATGGGAAATTGCGGAACAATTAACTGTAACCTACCCTTTAAATCAGCTCCTGTACCTAATGGCTGGAAGATAGCTAATGTGACACCAATATTTAAAAAGGGCTCTAGAGGTGATCCTGGCCATATAGACCGGTAAGTCTAGCATTGGTACTGGACAAATTAGTTGAAATGAAGAATAAATTTGGCAGACATACAGATCAACATAATTTGTTGGGGAAAAGTCAACACAGTTTCCATAAAGGGAATCATGCCTTACTAGAGTTCTTTGAGGAATCCACAAACGTGGACAAAAGGGATCCAGTGGATATAGTCTATTTAGATTTCTAGAAAGCTTTAACAAGATCCCTCACCAAGGCTCTTAAGTAAAGTAAGTTGTCATGGGATAAGAAGGAAGGCCCTCTCATGGATTGATAACTGGTTAAAAGACAGGAAACGAAGGGTAGGGATAAACGGTAAGTTTTCAGAATGGCGAGAGGTGACTACTGGTGTCCCACCATTGGTCTGTATTGAGACCAATCCTGTTCAACCTATTTATAAAAAATATAGCGTAAGGGGTAAACAGTGAGGTGGCAAAAATTTGCAGATGATACTAAATTGCTCAAGATAGTTAAGACCAAAGCAAACTGTGAAGAGCTTCAAAAAGGTCTCTCAAAACTAAGTGATTGGACAACAAAATGGCAAATGAAATTTAAGGTTGATAAATGTAAAGTAATGCACATTGGAAAGAATAATCGCAATTATACATACAATATGATGGGGACTAATTTAGCTATAACTATTCAAGGAAGATCTTGGCGTCATTGTGGATAGTTCTCTGAAAACATCCACCCAATGGGCAGTGGTAGTCAAAAAAGCAAACAATGTTAGAAATCATTAAAAAAGGGATAGAGAGCAACAGAGAATATCTTATTCCCTCTATATAAATCCATGGTACACCCACACCTTGAATACTGTGTACAGATGTGGTCGCCTCATCTCAAAAAAGATATATTGGCATAGGAAAAGGTTCAGAAAAGGGCAACACAAATCATTAGAAGTTTGGAATGGGTCCCATATGAAGAGAGATTAAAAAGACTGGGACTTTTCAGTTTAGAAAAGAGGAGACTGGGGAGGAGGGGATATGACAGAGGTCTATAAAATCATGACTGGTGTGGAAAAAGTGAATAAAGAAAAATTATTTACTTGTTCCCATAATAAAAGAACCAGGGGTCACCAAATCAAAGTACTTAGGTAGCTGGTTTAAAACAGGAGAAGGATCATGTGATGATTCCCTGTTCTGTTCACTCCCTCTGGGGCACCTGGCATTGGCCACTGTTGGCAGACAGGACCCTGACCTAGATGGACCTTTGGTCTGACCCAGTCTGGCCATTCTTATGTTATCAGTTCCAGTTAACAGGTGTGTGGGGGGGGGGGAGGCTGGAGCAGCTCCCCACCTGCTGTGGGGCAGGGGCTGCTCCAGTCTTGTAGGGGGCCCGGAGCAAACCCTGTCCACAGGGAGCCCGGGCACCCCAGCAGGAAGGGCTGCTCTCATGGAGCAGCTTCTTCTGGCCTCAGGAACAGCCTCTGTCTGCAGGGAGCCCAGGTGCCCCAGAGGCAGAGATTGCTACAGTGGGGAGTGGGCTCCCAGGATCCCACTTTAGTTAGTTAAGCAGTTAAACACTAGGCAAACCTAACATTTAACCGGTTAACTGATTAACCAGGATTTTACATTCCTATACACATACTCCCTTGTCTAGTCCACTCTCCTCTGGATTTCTTTTCAATCTTTAGTCTCCTACTGATGATCTCCCTTTCTCCCCATCCAATCTGGTCCTTCCCAATATTTGCTGGATAATATAAGGGACAGATTGGTAGGTACCTCAGGCAACTCCTCCGACATAGCTTCTTCATATTTCATGTTGTCCCAAGAGACTGGAGTGCTAGTGCTGTTTCTCTGCCTTACGATCAATGCCTGTTCCCATTTCTGCAGTGCCTCCTCAAATAGCTCCATCCCTGGCCAATGCAATCAAACATAAGCAGTGAAATCAGTGCCACTGACATAGCTAAAGCACCCAATAAGACTCCTTGCTTATTTGCAAAGTGGAATATTCTACAGAAGAGGGAAATCTCATCTCAAACCCAATAGTAGCCTAAACCAAAAGAGTACAAGGAAGTAACATATTTCATCTGGATGTTGTGTTAGGGATGTTAAATATCGATTAACTGAATTGTCGATTAATCTCATGAATTCTTATCGCTTACTCGACTATTCTGTAGTCCCCGGGGGTGGGGCCAGCAGCCAGTGCACACCAACCCCACTCTTGAAGCCCCCTGCTTCTCCATGCTTCCTCTGTATCAGATACAAAGGCAGCAGCATGGGGTGGCAGCAGCCCCTGTCCAGGAGGGGGCGTGTCTGATCTCTGGGACCTAGTGTGAGCTGGAACTGAGCTGGGCTGCCTGCCCACCTGGCTCCTAATACACTTTAAATGCAGGTGGTGTATATCCTGGAACTGGCGCAAGCCAGGACTGAGCCTGATAAAAAATTTACTGGGGGAGGAGGGAGTGTGTGTAGTCTATAGCATTAATCTATAAGCTTTTGCTTATCAGTTAATCAACTACACTATTACATCCCAATGTTGTTTCATTTGGGTTTTGATTCAATGAAAAGATCACCATTCCTCATACAAGGAAAGGGAACACATTTCTTCAGCTGAGCAACAGTTGGTGGAACAATGTTGACATTAAGCACAGAAATGTTCATATCTGTTAGTGCAACAAGGGCCAAATGAACATGGAGATAGTACTCCTACTCTCCCAACATAAAGGGATTAGTCTTTCAAGTTAGGTTTAATTTTTTGTTTACCTTGAACGTAGAGATTTTCAGCACTAGAGTCGCCAGCTGCTCCAGGATCTTCCATCGTTCTTGTCTCCCAGGGTCCTGCAGATGCTGGTGTGGGGCTGGAAGAGTTCGCAGCCACTATCTATCCAGTGAAGACAAAAGAAAGAACAGAAGCCCCTATTAGAATTTCCTTCAAGTATGACATAGACCAGTGTTTCTCAACCAGTGGTACTCGAGAGAAGTCTGAGGAGTGGAACATCAACACAACTGAAATTTGGAGGAAACTGAATTTTTGTTTTGAATTTTACAGCGCTTTATTATTTTCATTGTCCACCCAGCTACGATTAAGTTGTTTAAACAAATGTGTTGCAATGGTAGAAAAAAAATGGTGTGTCTGAAGACTGTAGGTACGTAGATTTTTTTTTTTTTTTTTTTAAAGGGGGTACTTTATAAAAAAGGTTGAGAAACACTGACGTAGACATATGGCATAGGTATGGCTAGGCTGATGGAAGAATGCTTCCATCATCCTAGGTACTGCTGCTCTGGGATGTGGATTATCTGTAGAGATCAAAACCCCCTTCTGTCATTGTAGGAAGCATCTACACTGCAAGAGCATAACTATGGTTTTGTAGCTGAGCCACTGCTGTGCCCATTGTGTAGGCATGGCCTCAGTTTCTCCTGCAATTTTCAGGCACGCTTGCTTTTAATATTCTCTTGCTTTTCCAAATGGCAGGGATATCAATCAGTCTATGCAATGCAAATCCATCCTAATTCCCTGGGTCCCTAAAGTTTAGTGAAAGACATTGGCGCTCAACAGCTACCTCATAGGGAGTTGAAGCTAGGATCTGGCATGAAGCATTGTGGCTAACACAACAGGCAAAATCCATTCACTAGGCAAAGTATCAACCTCCTCCAGCCAAGAGATTAACCTCTTCAATCAGACAGGAAAGCACTGTTTGTACAATACTTTCTACCCTGACCATACTCACTGACTTACAAAGCAGTAAGCAAACCATGCTCACTTTGGGTATGTCTCCATTTTGAGTTGGGGTGCTGCTTCCCCAGCTCAAGGAGACATATCTGCATTAGCTGTGATCAAGCTCCTGTTCTAACAGTAGAGCATAGCTGCAATGGGAGGGGCTAGGAACCGCAACTCTATGAGACCACAGGCACATACGATGGGCTCCATTTCTGGAGGCTCCAAAATCTACATTCTGGATCACTGGTTACTATGAGCTAGGAACTGTCCTACTGCATTGGTTTAAAATATGGCAATAGTTTGATTTGTTACTATGACAGAGGCTAAACTATGGAATAAGAAGTCTTAAAGAACATGCTTTACTGCAGGTAAGGTCCTGGGCTAGAAGACTTAACAGATTTTGGTCATACATGCTTTCTGACCAACGGTTGTTCCAAGCTAATTCCCACAACTGTACTTAAGCATAGCTTAAATTTGGCTGTGCAGGTACAAGTTCTTGAGCTGGAAAGCACACTCTGAGCTCATAGTGCAGACATATCCTTGACACGCTGGCAAGGTTGATGAAGAGAGGGAAAGAGAGAAACAGGAACACCAGGACAGTTACTACAAGATGGGGAAGGGAAGAAGGATTGCAGAGAAATAAATGCTGACGGAAAGCCTCACTTAAGAGGAAAACAATAGCTGGAGAAGCAATTGCAAACGAAAGAGGGAGCAGGTCATCATGAAAAATACTACAAAAGAGAATTTGTGCTGGAAATTAACACCATTCTGTTCTTTCCAATCAAATGTTCCTATGTGGGAGTTGAGCAGAAACAAGAAATGCAGTTCTAGCACAGCAGGGAGACCAGAGCAAAGCTGCACAGGCGGCGGGACCCCGCTGCCCATGCGGCTTTGCTCCTTTGCCCCGGACAGGAGCAAAGCCGCAGAGGCGGGGGACCCCGCCGCCTGTGCGGCTTTGCTCCAGGGCAAAGGAGCAAAGCCGCACGGGCAGCGGGGTCCTGCCACCTGTGCGGCTTTGCTCGGGTCTCCCTGGTCTGCTGGGGGGGAGGGGGTGCAGCTAGTGCCCCCCCCCCCCCCCCAGCAGACCAGGCTTTTGTTGCGGGATGCCTGGGGTAGAGCAGCTGGGGTGCTGCCGGGTTGGTCCTGCGGGGACCTACCCAGCAGCGCCCCAGCTGTTCTGTCCCAGGACTCCAGATTCAGCCACTGTTGAAACTGATCAGCAGCTGATTCCAGGAAGCTGGGGGCAGAGCAATTCAGGAAGCCCTAGGCAGAATTGCTCTGCCCCCGGCTTCCTGGAATCAGCTGCTGATCAGTTTCAGCAGCGGCTGAATCTGGAGCCAGTTCCGACTTGCATACAAATTCAACTTAAGAACAAACCTATAGTCCCTATCTTGTACGTAACCCGGGGACTGCCTGTACTCCTTCCTAGACAGTTGCTTCCCATTCTGTATGTGTGAGACTGATTGTTCCTTCCTAAGTGGAGTACTTTGCATTTGTCCTTCTTAAACTTCATCCTATTTACCTCAGACCATTTCTCTAGTTTGTCTAGATCACTTTGAACTATGACCCTATCCTCCAAAGCAGTTGCAACCCCTCCCAGCTTCATATCATCTGCAAACTTAATAAGCGTACTCTCTATGCCGATATCTAAATAGTTGATGAAGATATTGAACAGAACTGGGCCCAAAACAGATCCCTGTGAAACCCCATTTGTTATGCCCTTCCAGCAGGATTGTGAACCGTTAATATCTATTCTGAGAACAGTTATCCAGCCAGTTATGCACCCACCTTATAGTAGCCTCTGAGTTGAATTTGCCTAGTTTATTGATAAGAATATCATGTGAGACTGTATCAAATGCTAAAATCTAGGTATACCATCTCCCTTATCCACAAGACTTGTTATCCTATCAGAAAAAGCTATCAGATTCATTTGACATGATTTGTTCTTTACAATTCCATGCTGGCTGTTACCTATCACCTTATTATCTTCCGGGCGTTTGCAGATGAATTCCTTAATTACTTGCTCCATTATCTTTCATGGCACAGAAGTTAAACTGACTGGTTGTTCTTATTTCCTTTTTTATAGACGGGCACTATATTTTCCCTTTTCCAGTCTTCTGGAATCTCTCCCATTTTTTTCAAATTATGAAAGCACCTTGCTTGAGAGGGTTCTAGATTTCAAATCCTCTATTAGAAGCTCACAGCTTCCAAATGCTGGCCACAGCACGCGATCCTTCAAACAAACCCTTAAATCTCAAGGGTCCTGTATTCGCTCCTCCTTCACCTGGAGAACTCCCTCTCGAAACTCCCTGTTAGCTGTCCCTGTTTGCAAAGTTCCATGGAAATAAATTTAATACTGAACTTCTGGAGGTTGCAAAGAAACAGAGGCAGGCTGAACACGCCAGGAAACTCACCAGATATTGAAAGGGTTTAACAATAGTCTTGGGATAGTTTTTATCAAAGAGAAAAGGGGGTGGAGAAGGAGTTAAACTTATCAGAAGTTAGGATATGTTTTTAGCCTGAAGTGAATTTTCTTCTCTCTGAACTTACACATCTCTTAAATCAGCTTCTTATTAAGTTTTCTAACTTATCCCATGGGTAAAACCGGATTTCCAGCAGAGAAGAGTAGCACTATAGAAGTAACCAGAATAAAGCATAAAAAGAAGTCTCACCCCCCCCCCAAAAGCTAGAGAGTAGAATGGTTTGCTTGTTTGAAGAGCGTTTGACTTTACTTTTTAAAGTACATATGCAAAAGTAGCTAACTATAAACCATGTGTTTCAAAGAAGACAAATTGCATTTAAATTGCTTTTCTATCTTACATGGAGTCCACTTACCCTGATTTGCACAAAACTGAGGCCCAAGATTTTGAGTCAAAGTATGCTAGAGTAGAAAATATATCTGCTCTGTAGGCTGTCTCCAAATAGGTCCTGCTCTCATCATGTTCTCAGAAGCAAAAATGGAGTCTGTCTGATGTCTCTAGTCTCTTCCAGTCTACCTACTATGAAATGACTGCTGGTGAATGTGAAAGGGCAGAGAGCCTGCCTTTGCATTTTAACAGCCTTACAGGAACCAACTACCAAACAATAACACCAAAGATTTGTTTTCCCACCCTGTTCACCTCAACAAGGTGCAAACTTTTGATGATAAGAACAGAAACTTCTTCATGAGTCTCACCTCCCCTCCCCTATGTTCAGGATCTTTAGTCTGACCTTTAGTCCACAGACTGGATCTGGCCATCTTGCCTATGCAGATTCTAAAGAATCTCCACTTCCATTTAAAAAGTGGTTTCTAACCCTGAGGACTTTAAAGAAAAAAAATTCCTTCTAAATGTGTCACTAGTATATTAAGTACAAGCCTGAATGCACCAGCAACCTGAAACAATCAATCTACTCTAAGGTGTGAACCCTCTCCACCCCACCCATTAATCTTGTTCAGAGTAAGGACAGTATTTTAAATGCCATTGCCAGAGTAAGCTTTATCAATGGGGATCCTTTTGTCAAACGCAGTGTGGAAGGAGGTGGAACTGGAGGCCAGAGTGTGGGAACTGGGAGTTACTGCAGAGAAGGAAATGTGCAGGCAATAAGGAAAGAAAGACCCAGGAGTTGAAAAGGACACTCGCGCTCACGCACACACACCAACAAAGAAATAAAGGACAGAAACAGCAGTTGTCTTAAAAATGAAAATTTCCTCCCTGAACAGTATTAATTGTGGCAATAAGGTACTGAACGAATACATAATGATCACAAGTAAACATTTAGTCACTACACAAATGTAGATTCTATCTTTGAGCTCTATGCAAACTTCTCATTAACATCAGTGGGAGTTGACTGTGAATAGAGGATCGTGTGGCCCTAAATATATACCCGCACCCATGAACCAGACCCTAAAGCGGAATTCAGGCCTCCCTATAAGTCTGTTTAATATCCCTAGCTTAGAGGCTAATGTATACTGCTTCAAAAACCCCATTCATGTATTTCACAAACATCAAAATGAATCCTGAATCGGTTCTATAGTCACCCATTACAGAAGTGTTTCACCCTACGTTTCCCCAATAATATAGGCTAAGGATAAGACTCCAAAACTAGCTTTCAGTGGAGGCCCCTTTTTCTGCTATTCTCCCCACTACACAATCAAATTAACTAGTCTAATTATTTGGGAACAATGGCAACATGGGAGGGTTTTTTTCCCCCACCCACCCTCGCTCTCAAAACAAGAATACCAGGGAATGAGAGAAAAAAAAAATCACGTATGGGGGTGGGAGGAGGGCTGCCTCCAACCCTGACTCCTTCATTTTGCTGCTCAGCCATTGGTTGGAAAAAAGGGGATGGGACTAGCTTGACTGGCTGCTGGGTAGCCTATTTGATACTTGTGGCCCCAAAGCCCTCACTTTGTAAAAGCCTTTAACTGCCTCTCCAGTTAGCTGTGATCTGTGCAGCATAACAATACAATCTGTCAGGGGTTTATTCCCACCGATCCTTTCTCTGAGACCAAGAATGAATGGATATCTATATGGTATCTTCTGTTGTCTAGGCATGGGCAAAACATGGGAAAGTCTTGAACGAGGTAGCCAGTTCTTATCCTATGGATGAAGGGAGAGGCTGAAAGGATAACTGAAAAAGTTCATGTGAATTGGAAAATCAGGTTTTAAAAACCCACTGGTTAAAGCTTTCCATGCTTCAGCTAGACTGGTAGTAGGTCTAACAAATAACTTCCTCTCAAATGCCTTGTCTACATTGACAGCTTTCAGGAAGGTGTCTCATTGTTTCACAGCCTCACTCATGGGAGCACTAGTGTAGATAGGATACAGCATCATTTAGATCGGTTCTGAGTAGAGGTAGAGAACACAGTGATGGAAATGCTGACAGACTTTGTAGCAATGGAGATACACAGGTGTGAGATCTCCTGACAACTGCCAGTGTAGACCTAGTATATGGCATAAGCAGTGTCTACATTATTAGCTGTCTTTTTTGAGCCTGTCTGCACTGCTTTAACAGGTTTTAAAAATCACTTGAAGACACAGTATAGACACAGTTTTATGAGGCCCAAGAAACCAGACCTGAACCACTTTTTTCTTAACTCGACTCAAACACTGCAGGTTCTGTAAAATTGGTCCAGGCTGCTTTAAATAGAATCTATGCTATAGCACTAAGCAGTTTTAATGCTGGTTAGAAAGTTTCCTCAGCAGAGAAGGGCCCTAAACATCTATATTTTGCACACAAGTTGCAGTGGCAAAGGCTGCAGTACTTCTGGGTAGAACCAACATCTGTTCTGCTATGAAGTTCTCCCTTTCTTACCTCAGTAACTGGAGACATTCCAAAATGGCCCGGTGCAGCTTCACAATTGGTTTTTAGCTCTGGCTGATCTCCAATCAGTAGCCATTAAAATCATATTGAAATTGAAGTTTGCAGAGGAGAGGAATAAAGCACAGAGGTAATCAGAATGATGGAATTTTAAGGGCCAAAATACCTCAAGCTGCAGGGCTATAAAACCTCTGATAGAAAACAAACTGTTTTTAGAACAAGTGAATCCCGCCCACCATACTAGTTCTGGATGACTAATAACAATCTTGTGAAAGTGTAGGCAGGTAGGTAGGTGTGACTCCTTCCTCTGCAGATGATGTGGATAGCAAGGGTGTTAGGATCTCTTACCGAGGCTATGCTGTGGGAGGAGCTTGAATGTTTGCTGGGCTCAATAGAGGAAATCCCGCTGAGAGTGTCATTGCTCTTGCTGCTAGGACTTTGTACCCTTCTGCTGGAGTAGCCTGTAATTGTGAGGGTTGCAAAAGAACAAGCCTTTAGTCCTTCCACTTTGTCTACAACAATCAGAAAAGAACCTGTGCAATACGATTTGGGCTTGCTCACTCCAGCTTGTCCTGTGCTGCCCCAGGTTAGCACCAGTAGAAGCAGGGTTTTCAGAAGGTTGCTAAGAGGGCAGTGCCATCTCCAGAAGAATCACTTTTCAGCAGGGTGAGAAAGGTAACAGTAACAGAAAAATCTGGTTCAAAGCAAAATGGCTTTATTGCAGTTCTGGACGACGAGGGGAACTATGATTATGTAGTGACGGAGCATAGATCTGCTGGGGTAAAGGATGTGCAGAAAAAGGACAAAACCTAGGTCTGACTGCTACAACTGAAAGTTGGAGTTCTGTTCCCTCCTAACTTGCTTTGTGACATGAGCAAGTCATTTAACCTATATGCCTCAGTTTCCCCATCTGATATGAAACGACAAATACTTATTCACCTCTTTGGATGAAAGGAGGTATGCAAATGGAAAGTTTTATTGGAGAAATATGCATCACTGTCTCAGCCTTCTCTCCTGCTATGTACAATGCTAAAATAAGTGACATCACTGCAAACACAGCAAGCAGATTTGCCAGTTTAGAGACAGAAAACTTGGTTGACTTCATAATTTCACAATGCTGTGCAGACAACTAAACCTTGAGGAAGCAGGGTAACTGTTAATCCCATTTTACAGATGGGGAACCAAGAGAGCAATGAAGTGACTTGCCCAAGTCAGATGAGTCACTAGCAAAGCTAGTTTTAAAACAACAACCTCCAGAGTCCCAACCCAGTCATCATTCCTCTACCACACCCCCTTCTTTACTGCTCCAAAGGACTGCAATGATTTTAGGGCAGGGCTGCCAGTGCCCATACTATATCCAAAAGAAGATCACATTAGTAGTTTGTCAGAAATCCACTGCCACATCTAATAGGCATCAAATGGAGCCAGTCATGGTCACCAAGGTCAATACAGGTGGGGATTACAGAATAAAGGTCACTGAATGCATAGAGCAAGTGAAAGTATTGCACAGTGGGGTCTATAGTTTCTTTTCCTATTAAAGCTGATGGCAACAGCAAATCCCATTGTAAAGCCTTGCATACATTTTTTGATCACTTGTTCTCTAGGGCTATGTCTAGACTGCAAGCCTCTTTCGAAAGATACTTTCGAAAGAGCCTCTTTCGAAAGAGAGCGTCTAGACTGCACGCGGAACTTTCGAAAGAGCAAGCAGTTTTTTCGAAAGAAAGCACCCAGTGAGTCTGGATGCTCTCTTTCGAAGAAGCCCTATTTACATTCAAGAACGCCTTCTTTCGAAAGAAGCACTTTCGAAAGAAGGCGTTCTTCCTCGTGAAATGAGGTTTACCGCCGTCGAAAGAAAAGCCGCGTTCTTTCGATTTAATTTTGAAAGAACGCGGCTGCAGTCTAGACGCAGGTGACGTTTTTTCGGAAAAAGGCTACTTTTCCCGAAAAAACCCCTGAGTCTGGACACAGCCTAGGGCAGCCCATTTTGCTGTCTATTCTGTATTGTGGCTCCTGTTAGGCTACCATCGGAGTGGCCTCCCACTCTCATCCTGCCTCTGTATAGTATTTCAAACTGCTTTCATGATCTGATCTATGCACCTGGGCTACCTATGCATACACAAAAGTTCCTTCAACACAACATTGCATTTCCCTGAAGCTTCTGCTTTTGCACTACCGACCTTTTTTCACTGAAGGGACCTTCCTGGTTGGTAATGTGGGGGCAGGGACTTCTCCAGGCTTAATGCCACACTTTTCCGGGGTGATCTGTCTCTTTCGACGTCGACGACGCTTCAGCTGGTGTGCTGCAAGAGCTAAGGCAACTGTCCCAAGAGCAGTAGCAAACAGCACCTTCCTCAGGCCTGGGGAGAGCCGCAGCTGAGAGAAGGCAGACTTTAAACAAAGAGATATAAGAAAGCAATAATGGAACACCACCTCACTACCCATTTGTATAGCAGTTTTAATCCTGGACAGCTAGGCCCAGACACTGATTTACCCACCAGCGAAATGTACACATGCATGGGGTAAACAAAGCACAACAAATGTGCATTAGTGCCCAGCCACGATAAACTTTTCAGGACAAGATATGAAGGATAGAATATCCTATCTGATACCTGGCAGACAGAATTCAAGTCCAGCATGAGTCTCACAGTTCTCTCTATAATCATTTCAGATGAGATCTTGAACACTCAAGGGCTGCTTTCGCTCTGTGGAATTTAAAGATCCCACGGGACTTTTCACAAGAGGAGTTTGCCTCAGTGATCTTACTCAAATGATTCTAGGTCCAGATTAACAACCAGAGGTGAAATGCTGGCCCGACTGAAGTCTTTAACAAAAAAAGAATTCTCTGGGACTGGATTTTGCCACAGGCACATATCAGTTACATTACAAGAGCTAAACATTATTTTATGTCCAGCTACAGCTAAATGGATGGGGAGTGGACAATATACATGTCCAACTATACCATTCTGAATGAGATCCATCATTTTCCAGGCATAGGTACTAAAAAACACTGCTCTAAGCATTGAGAGGGAATAGGTGGCACGTCCAAAAGAGTCTAGACAAGCCACTTTTTCAAAAGAGAGCACCCAGGCAGTCTGGATGCTCTCTTTCAAAAAAGCACAGTTTGCATTACAGGCAGTCCCCGGCTTACGTACAAGATAGGGACTGTAGGTTTGTTCTTAAGTTGAATCTGTATGTAAGTCGGAACTGGCGTCAGCCGCTGCTGAAACTGATCAGTTTCAACCGTGGCTGAATCTGGACACCAGTTCTGACTTACATACAGATTCAACGTAAGAAACCCAGGCGTCCCCAAGTCAGCTGCTGCTGAAACTGATCAGCGGCTGATTCCAGGAAGCCTGGTGCAGAGCAACTCTGCCTCAGGCTTCCTGTAGCGAGCCACTGGTCAGTTTCACCAGCGGCTGACTTGGGGACGCCTGGGGCAGAGCAGCTGGGGTGCTGCTGGGTTGCTCCAGTAGCGCAGCTCCTCGGCGCTACTGGAGCAACCCAGCAGCACCCCAGATGCTCTGCCCCAGGCGTCCTGATTCAGCCGCTGCTGAAACTGACCAGCAGCAGCTGAATCAGGACGCCTGGGGCAGAGCAGCTGGGGTGCTGCTGGGTTGGTCCGGAGCGGCACTGCGGGACCAACCCGGCAGCCCCCAGCTGCTCTACCCCAGGGGTAGGCAAGAAAAGCCTGGTCTGCTGGGGGGGGGGGGGGGAACACTAGCTGCACCCCCCCCCTCCAGCAGACCAGGGAGACGGGGGTGGCGGGACTGCCCAAGTCCTCCATGGCTTTGCTCCGTCTCCCTGGTCTGCTGACCTGGGAGACGCGGAGCAAAGCCGCAGAGCACACGGGCAGCGGGACAGTCCAGGCGCGCCGCGGCTGTCCCACTGCTGGCATGCTCCGAGGCTTTGCTCCCCATCTCCCTGGTCAGACCAGGGAGACGGGGGGCAAAGCCGCGGAGCACGCCCGCAGCGGGACAGCCCAAGCGCGCCTGGGCTGTCCCGCTGCGGGCGTGCTCCAAGGCTTTGCTCCCCATCTCTCTGCAGACCAGGTAGACGGGGAGCAATGCCACGGAGCACTCCCGCAGCAGAACAGCCCGGGCGCACTTGAGCTGTCCCACTGCAGGCGTGCTCCGTGGCTTTGCTCCCAGTCTCCCAGGTCTGCAGGGAGACGGGGAGCAAAGCCTTGGAGCACGCCCGCAGCGGGACAGCCCAGGCGCGCCTGGGCTGTCCCGCTGCGGGCGTGCTCCGCAGCTTTGCTCCTGTCCCCCTGGTCTGCTGGGGGGGTCCAGCAAAGCAGCTGGACCCCCCCCAGCAGACCAGGGACACCAGAGCAAAGCCACCACCTGGACCCCCTTCCCCCCCAGCAGACCAGGGAGACCGGGAGAAGCTTTTCTCGCCCCGGAAGACACGGGTGGCGACCCGCCGCCCGTGAGCTCCGGGGCGAGAAAAGCCCCGTTCGTAAGTGTGGATCCGACATAAGTCGGATCCGCGTAAGTCGGGGACTGCCTGTACACTTATGATCAGCCCAATAAGTTATCACAATTTGGAGTTTCCATAAGAATTTTGACTCTTGGAACATAGAATATCTGCCAAACGTTATCCACAAAGCAGTTTCTATACAGAACCATTTCCACTTGCTTCCAAACACTCACTTTTCCTGCAACCTTTCCCCTCCTCACAGCTAAATTCCCCTCTCTGTTTGATAGTCATGTGGCCCCCAACACCGCAGTAGCTGAGCCCCTCATGACTGATAATTCATTTATCCTCACATCCCTATGAGATTGGAAAGTGTTGTTATCCCCATTTTACAGATGGTAACTGACAAGGTTAGGCTAAATGACTTGGAGACACAGAGAGGCTAAGTGACTTGTCCAAGGCTAACAGAAAGTTTGTGGTAGACCAAGGGTGGGCAAAAATCAGACCTGGGGCCAAATTGGGTCTGTCAAGCACATCTCTCCAGCCTGCCCAGCTGATTAGCAGAGCTTGCATGCTTACAGCAAGCAGCGTATATTCAGCTACCCTTCCTCCAACCTTGCTCTATCCTGCAGCCTGGAGCTGCTCCAGTCTGAAACATGGATGGTGAGTGACTCTGAGGAGTGCCTGCCTTGAGAGACAATGCATGGTTTCTAAGATTTCGGTGCTTGTGCTCTCTCACACACACAGATATACTTCCCTTCCATAATCCATCTCTCCAGAGCAGGATGAGTGGAGACAACAGAGCAGGACAGCTTTCCCTGTCTTCAAGAGAAAAAGCATGGCTTCTCTCAGAAACTTACCCAGCAGCAGCCAGCACATACACACACAAACAGTCTGTGCCACATTGGTTCCATGCCACACACACATACTCTCCCGGTATGTGCCACACACAGTCTGTCTCACACGCCCAAGCATCTCTCCTTTACACTCACGCGCTATCTTTCTCTCTCTAGCCCTCAGCCCTGCTCCTTCTGCCTGAGGCTCTTCCCCTTCCAGGGGGCTCAGAGCTGGCCCATAACTATGTGCCAAAATTCATGAAGAGGCCCCCCTGTGAAAATTGACCACCCTTGTGGTAGACCAAGATAGGTGGACTCCCCCCCAACAGGTGCAAGCTTACCTTCAAAACTTCCTCAACAAGTGCCCCTCCTATCTGCAGGATGCTCCCAAAACCTCCCCAGATGACACCTGACCTCTTCTAAAAGTCTCTATTCCTTCCACAGTTCCTCAAATAATTGCTATCACCTCATAGCAACTGTTAAATCCCCCTTTTCTCTTGCCCCAGCACCACTCTGTTGTTTCTCTTCACTGCCCTCCAAAACAACTGCTGCAGACAGCCCAGTAAAGAAACCACAAATAGCTTTGCAAAAATCCAGCTGTGGGTTTTTTATTTTACCTGCCCAAACGTTGTATAAAGAAACACAGGGATCTCTGCCACTGTCATTGCCAAGGCTTGGATGATGGACATTCCCTCTGATCTCTGAAAGGCCATGTCTGAATGAGGCTGAGTGTACCCAGAGGAGTCAGCGTGTAGGAAGGACACTTATTGGAACAGCTCAGAAATTTCACAAGGAAATCCAATTTTGTTTCAAAATGTGCTTCGCAATTCTAGAATCAGTCTCCAACTGGGAATTTTCTCTCTGCAAGGAGGAAAAACTATGGTAAATAGTAGCAAGAACAATACAACTGCCCAATAAAGACATTTTTGTACAGTGCATCTGAAGGTACATTACAATCCATTTAAAACAGCACGACAACTATAATGGGATAAACTAAGCCTGGTATACACTATGGCTGCGTCTACACTGGCACCCCTTTCCGGAAAAGGGATGCTAATGTAGCACTTTGGAATAGGCAAATCCGCAGGGGATTTAAATATCCCCCGCGGTATTTGCATTCACATGGCTGCCGCTTTTTTCCGGCTTGGAGATAAGCCGGAGAAAAGCGCCAGTCTAGACGTGATTCTCCGGAAAATAAAGCCTTTTCCAGAGGATCTCTTATTCCTACTTTGAAGTAGTGGAGTATTCCTACTTTGAAGTAGGAATAAGAGATCCTCCGGAAAAGGGCTTATTTTCCGGAGAATCACTTCTAGACTGGCGCTTTTCTCCGGCTTATCTCCAAGCCGGAAAAAAGCGGCAGCCATGTGAATGCAAATACCGCGGGGGATATTTAAATCCCCTGCGGATTTGCCTATTCCGAAGTGCTACATTAGCATCCCTTTTCCGGAAAGGGGTGCCAGTGTAGACACAGCCTATGAGTTTAGGCTGAACTTAATCACATTCGGTTAGTTTTTTCTAAACGAGTCTCCACAAACAACCCTGTTCTGCCAACTTCAAGGGCTCTTAAAGTTGATTTCTGAACTACTCCTTCACAAGAAGAGTAACACTAAATTTGACCTTACATAGTCAGCACTGGAATAGTGCAGATACAGAGATGTGAATGTCAATGTTCTTGGATCCTGGAGGTGTCCCACAGTGCCCGGATGTGATTGCTCTGGCCAGCACTTTCAATTCCACTTTTCTCGAGCTATGAAAAGTCCTGGAAAATTAGAATTTCCTGTTTGGCCAGCATGGCAAGCAGAGCAGGCAGTACACCTCAGCAGCACACCTGACCATGAAAGCCCAGGGTTGTGAACGAGCTCCAGCATGGAGTGTTCAGGAAATCCTGGATCTGACTGCTGCATGGGGAGAGGAATCTCTGCAGGCAGAAATCCCAAGCAGCAGACAAAATGCTGATACCTATGCCAAAATCACAGAGGGCATGGCGGAAAAAGGATATATACCCGGGACACCCAGCTGTGCCGCACGAAAATAAAGGACCTCAGGCAGGTGTACCAGAAGTCAAAGGAAGCAAACGGTAGGTTTGGCTCTGAGCCGCAAACATGCTGCTTCTGAAGACAGCAGCATCAGATTCTAAGGGAGGACCTGACCAGTGTCCCAAAGTTGTCTGTGGATATCTTCCAATTGACTCTTCAGGGAGCCTCAGGCAACAAGGAAGATACTGTAGATGAAAAGGTGGAGGAGAATGCTTAGTAGACAAGCAGGCTGTGTCTAGACTGCATTTTAAATTTTTAAAATGAGGGATAAGGGATCTTTTGGAAAAGGCTTTATTTTCCGAAAGATCCGCGTCTAGACTGGCACTTTTTTCCGGCAAAGCTCCGAGCCAGAAAAAAGTGGCAGCCATTTTTATGCTAATGAAGCGGGGAAGATTTAAATCCCCGTTTCATTTGCAATTGCAATATGTCTAATTTGCATCCCTTTTACGAAAAAGGGATGCAGTCTAGACACAGCTGCAGAGTATCTGATCTCCCCCATAGCTAGGGCCTCTCTTTTTAACTTTGGAGACAATCCTCTCCTCTCAGGACATACTGCTGCTGATGAGGAGGAGGGCACTTCTGGTGCGTTCAC
This sequence comes from Pelodiscus sinensis, assembly GCF_052426305.1. Classification (NCBI taxonomy): domain Eukaryota; kingdom Metazoa; phylum Chordata; order Testudines; family Trionychidae; genus Pelodiscus; species Pelodiscus sinensis. The sequence continues at coordinate 12,405,617 of NC_143074.1, read as the reverse complement.
ATTTGTAACCATGCTACAAGTAGGCTAAGGGAATGATGTTTTATCTGTGGTGGCCACTCTGCCTACACATCAAGGGCTCCCTAGAACCACTTGTTAATGTGCGTGGAGATGGAGCAGGAATCCTCCCTGCACGGCTCCATAAAACTCTCATAGGGTGCATCTACACAGCAGCCTTACCTCAAAATTAAGCTACGCAATTTGCATAGCACAAATTGTGTAGTTTATTTTGAGGTAATTTCGAAATAGCTTATTTTTAAATTAACTAAAGCGCTATTCTGAAACGCCCCTTAACTCTTGTGCAATGAGGTTTAAAGGGACAAAGGATTAGCGAGCCCGTTATATTTTGATATAACAGGCTTGCTCTTAACATACAGAATAGCTATTTTGGGATACCAGAGGTATCCTGAAATAGTTCCACGGTGTAGATGTAGCCATAGAGGTACTCTTTCATCCTTCTCACAAGGATCCTAAGGAGGCCTGCCTTGTTCTGTCCTACATGGTAGGACACCTTTCTACACCAACCCAGCAGTAAGTGATCTGGCATCATTGTAGCACAAAGCATGGCAGCATAAGGTCCAGGTTTCTGGCCACATTCAGTCAGCATCAGCTCCTTATCTTTCTGAGTGATTCAGAGAAGACTGATATTATGCATGGTAACCTGCATGAAGCAAAGGAAGGTTTGTAATTGGGAACACTAAGACAATACACCTCTATTTGCTCATCCACAAGAAGCATGGTTTGCAGACTGTGAGAGTCCTTCTGCCACCACACCCGGGCCAGTTTCCCCTCCCTCCCTCCACCACCCAAAACAGGTCGACATGGGAAGGGAAAGTTGCACTGTCCCAGCAAAGACGAGAACACATGGTGACCACATGAGCCCCTGCCACCATGCCTGAGCCCAATGTGATCATGGCCTTCCTTTGCAAACGCAGATGCATGCCTAGCTGTGAGAGGGGAAACAAAAGAACACCAAACTTTTGCTTACCATGCCTGCTCCCAAACAGAGTCCAGACTTCAGATCTCTGTGTTGTGCCTGCCTGTTAACTGCTTGAAAATATAACTTTGACCTTGTACATAACACATGCCTATTGTTTAGGATAGACTTCTTCCATAATAAAAGATTAGCTTCTGCATTCTACAATGTATCTTCTCCAAAGTCTGCCCTTCACTCTTTTAGTTACAGCCTGTACAACAGTTTGTATGTTGCCCACTCCCCCTGTTCCTCCAGTGGTTTGGCTATTACAGACCAGAAGACAGACAAAACTTACTCAGGATGCCACGTTTAATGAGCAAATTCAACTGCCTGCAGCATCAGGGCACAATTACATGGAGAACAATACTGACGGCAATACGAATGGAGCATGAGGAGAGAAATGTGCTCAGGGAACATGAACACAAGACCCAGGATGAAATCTTGAGGTGCATGGGGCAGCAAACAGAGCTGGTAGAGGCACAGGAGAAGTATCTGGAGCACATGCTGGAACATCTCGTGCTGAACCACCTGCCCTCCTACCAACTTCCATAGCATCCTCTCCGAGGCACTCTAGACTGTGGGGGATTGGGGAGCAGTCAAGGACAGCCTTGCACTCACCTCTTTGGGATGTCTCCCGGAACAGAAAGCTGTCATTCCCACAGCCACAGCTGTGATTGCTGTGCTGAACAAGGGGATTGTAATACTCCACTTGCTCTTGCTCCCTCCCTGAGCTCCTTTTTGGTCTTTGTGCCCCGTGTTTCCCAAATACAAATGCATGGATTTCTGAACAGCAGGATCTTTATTGCTTGCGTTATGTGCGTGTGATGGTGGTGGGGTTACAGCCAATATATTTAACCTTGTTAAGAGCAGTATACATGACTGTCATATCACTGTCTAGTCATTCACAAAATTGGATTTCAAAGCTTCTTGGATTTACAGTACCCCTCGATATGCTCTGTTATTTCCCTGGTGTCTAGCTGCTCATAGTTAGTGGCTAGGTGATTTGCCTCCATCCACCCCTTCCCAAGAAATCCCCCCCCTTGCTTTTACAGATATTATGGAGCACACAACAAGCTGCCACAGCAATGGGAATGTTCTCGCTGTGGTCTAGCATAGTCAATAAACTTCAAAACCTTCCCTTTAAATGTCAAAAAGCACATTCTACCACCATTCTGCACTTGCTTAACCTGTAGTTGAACTGCTCCTTACTGCTGCCCAGGCTACCTGTGTGGCTTCATGAGCCACGAGCACAAAGGGTAGGCCGGGCTACCAAGGATAACTATTGTCATTTCAATGTCTCCAATGTTAATTTTCCAGTCTGTGAAGAAAGTTCCACCTTAAAGCTTTCTGAAGAGACCAGAGTTTCTAAACATGTGCATGTCATGCACCTTTCCTGACCATCCCACATTAATGTCAGTGAAACAGACCTTGTGATCCACTAGTGCCTGCAACACCACTGAGAAGCACCCTTTGTAGTTGATGTACTCTTTGGCAAAAAGGTCAGGTGCCAAGATAGGGATGTGCATTCCATCTGTCACCTCACCACAGTTGGGGAATCCCATAATGGCAAATCCATTTTTCCTGCGTGTCCACAGAGTCACTGTGCTTCCTAGCAGAAGGGTATTGGTTGCCTTGGCTACTTGGATCACAACAGTTCCCACTGTAGATTTACCCACTCTGAATTAATTCCCAACTTTATAACTGATAGCAGTCTGGTGTTGTAAGCTTCCACAAGGCTATGGCCACTTGCTTCTTAACTGTCAGAGCAGATTTAATTCTGGTATTGCTGTGCTTGGGGGAAGGAAGAGGGGGAAGAAGCAATGCACATAGTTGGGATGTGAAAGGTTAACTGGTTAATCTGTAAGAATCATGTTTTGGATTATGCTTACCAGTTCTGGTTAACAATTAATTGCTGGGGCCCGTCACAGACAGGGGCTGCTCCAGTCATTCGGAGCAACCCCTGTCCAGGAAGACCTGGGCACCCTGCAGGCAGGGGCTGCTCCAGCATCCAGAGCCCAGGCACCCTGAGGCAGGGGCTTCTCCCTCTCTGTCTGCAGAGAGCCTGGGTGCTCCCACAGGCAGGGACTGCTCTGGCCAGTCTGGAGCAGCCCCTGTCTGCGGTGGGGGAGCCACTGCAGTGGGGGAGCCAACATAATGTTTAACTGGTTAACCAATTAAATGGGATTTTACATCCCTATCGCACAGTTCAATTAAAGTGGCCTTACGCATGTGAAAGTTTTGCAGCCACTGCTGGTCATCCCATATCTGCATCATTATGTGGTCCCACCAGTCTGTGTGTGTCTCACGGGACCAGAACCAGCGTTCCACTTTGTCAACATGATCAACTGACACCAGCATATGTCCATTGCTCCAGTCAGCAGTTTCTCATACATCTGTGTGCATTCTTCCTCGCTCCGGTGGCTCCTGGCTAGCTCTGGGACATACCACAGCAAAACGTGTGAGGTGTTTGCAATGCTTGCCACAGAAGTTTGAAGTTCAATGGGGTCCATGCTTGCTCTGATTTGGAGTCTACACAGATACCCAGGAAAAAATGGTGCAAAAAAATTGTTTTCCGTTGTTTTTAAGCAGATGAAGGGAAGGAGGAGAGAAGTGCACTAAGGGAGGCTGACAACATGTACCCAGAACCACCTGCTACAATATTTCTGTCCCATCAGGCACTGGGAGCCTAATCTAGAATGTAACAGAGCAGCAGGAATTGTGGGATAGCTTTCAAAGTCGAAGGTAGCCCCATCCTACTGGGGATGGATTTGGTCAACCTCAAGCACACGTGAGGATATGTTGTATCTTCAACTTTCCAAAATCAGGTTCTTTAAAAAAAAAAAAAAAAAAAAAAAGACCTAATACATTTGACCTAATCTCATAGCGTAGACATGGATTTACAGACAGTGATGTCTGTCTCTCAAATGAAACAAGGATTAAAAGTCAAAGTCCAGGTAGCTGTGGGCCTTTGCGACCCCAAAGATTTTTTGACTAGGTCAATCATCTAGTCTACAAGGGACAAGGAAGTATGTAGGCTGACTGGCTTTTATGGTAGCTCAGGGTCAATTGGTTTAAATACAGTTTTGCTGGCCAATGTGGACAGCAGCGAAGTCACCTTGCAACCAGACTGAAGCAAAGCTACATGTTTGTTTATGTTTTAATAGAATAGAACTATAACACTTTCTGGCCACATCCACAATGCTCAGCCACCCACCAGTTCAACCACAGCCCAGTTTAAACTGGGCTTAAGTACAGTTGTAGACAAAATAACTTGGAACAAGAATTGTTCAGCCAGCACTTATAACCAAAATGTGTTAGATGTTATAGCCTTGGTCTGTGTAGCTGGACTAAATCATGGTCTATTTATTCCTTGTTTAGCCCCACCATACTGACAAGCCAAACTTGTCATATTTTAAACCAACTCAGTAAAACAATTCCTAGTCCATAGTAATCAGATCCAATAACCTAGACATAAAGTCCTGGAGCCTGCAGGATGCGGCCAATCAGATGAGGCTGAGTTATACATAAGCCCAGCTTTTATATGCAGTTGAAAGGGAGAAGTAGGAAGGGTTTAGAACAGGGCTACTCAACTTTGGAAGCCCAGGAGCCACAATGATACTAACAGCACATGCCAAGCAACTTAAGTGTGGTTGCATATACATGCAAATATATATGCAAATAGCTTATTTCATACAGAGGCATGAATACAAAGATTAAGGCAAGGCTACACAGCAGACAGGCCCCATTTAAGTCAGTTCTGCTGATATTAATAAAATGCAATATTTACCCAATTTCCAACCATATGACAGCACTTTTAATGAGCAACAGTAGTCCAGGAATTTAACTACAACAACACATATCAACAGAAGACTATTATATTGACTACTTTTTTGTTTTGGCTCCCATCCGCAGGCCACAAACAAACAGGCCGCATGTTAAGTAGCCTTGGTCTAGAATATACAAGTCCAAACAGAACATTTTCCCATGACAACAGAACAATTTTGTATTAAATATAAAATTTAGTCAATATACAGATTGAGAAACCAGCTTGAGAATTCTAATACATGCAGGACTGGAGTACATGCATCACCTAATCCTCAAAAAATGAAGTTTACAGGATCTTTCGAAACAGGTCATTTCTGTTGAAAGATCCCCGTCTTGACCGCGGGTTTTTTTCTTCCGAAAAGCAGCTTGTCAAAAAAAAGTTGTGGCCACCATTATGTAAATGAAGCACAGGAAATTCAAATCCCGGCTTTATTTACAGTTTCAATATGTCTAATTTACATCCCTTTATCAAAAAAGGGATGTAGTTTAGACATACCCAGAATGATGTCTTTCTATAGCAATCCAGCCTGCAAGTTATCAAAGCATGGATTGCCTTCACTGCATTGCCTCAGACAGCACAAGCTGAAGCGCAGTGGTGGTACTTGGACTGTAAAAGAAAAATCTATTTGGAACAGCACAATATGACCTTCAAATGGCAAAATTAGATAGAAAAGAACACCAAAAATACTGATAGCAGCAACAAAAAACAATAAATGGAGCACAAGTGTAACAACAGTCTGAAGGGCAACAGCATGTAATAAGACCAACAAAAACTCTTACTATTCTCAAACTTTAAAAAATTATCAGATACCCAACTTTGGAGGCTGATGACACAAGACAATAGCAACACATATTGTTTCAATTATATTAACAGAGAAAGCATAAGCAACAATGTGTAGGTCAGTTCTTTCCTTTTGTCTGGGACTCTCCTGAAATGCTGTTAAGTTAACAAACACAGTATACCTTATCCATCGCTCCTGGGTTATAAGTTTAAAGCAATTAATTAGCTTTTTGAGAAAATTAAGAATGTTTAAGGGTCAGGTCTTTTGGAATTACTTTTTTTAAAAATAGTTTGTTATACCATTGTACAAATGTAAGGTGATTTAATTGATTATTTCCATTACTGCAGGATGCTGAATTTAATTATTTATAAACACAAATTTAAAACTGATACAAAGCAAACTATTTCCAGTGCTACACTGAGTCAGGTACTACAGAAACCACTTCTGATCATGCCTGAGGTGCTCCAACACAAACCTGAGCATAGGTACCTAGTTACTTCTCCCATCACAAATTCTCATAAGCTCTGGAGGAAGAGGGGGCATCTCTCTCTGTGCTTTATTATGAGCCCCACTCTGAGAACGTAACTCTAACCTGCCGTCAGTGTTGTACAGACGCTGCTCCAAACCTCCTCCCCCCCCAGTGCCAGGAAACTACCTTTCTGGCTCCAGAATCAATCCTATGGTGCAACGTGCTCACTTCTCCGCCTGATTAAGACACCCAACTCCCCCAAAGCCTCTGCACCGAACCTTGCCTCCTCACCACGCCCGCAGCAGCACAAACCCTGCCATGCCAGTGCAAGGCAGCCCTTCCTGGAGCTGCTCCAGGATACACCCCAGCCCGGTGCAGCCCCAGTCCTAGGGCGCACCCCATGCTGGCCAGCCCCCTCCCTCAGGCAATAAAGCCAGATAGAGACAGCTGTCCGGGAGGGGGGCAGGGAGGTGCCCTGCTGGGGAGCTGCTCGAACCCAGCCCGGGGCTGTTCATCCAGCCTGTGCCTCTCGCCTCTCGGCTCCAGCGAGCCTGGCACCATCCCGCCCCCCCTACAGCAGAGAGACAATAGCACTCCCCACCCCGCAGATGGAAGAGTCCGCATTCCCCAGAACGCCGGACGCTACCACCTCCAACAGGTGGAGCCCGCAGCCCTGGCTGAGCCTCTCTCACCCCGCCGCGTCCCATGGCTTCGGAAGGGCAGCGTCTCCTTCCCCTGCGCGCCGTAGCCTAGCCTGATTGCCCCTCGCGGGGGAGGACCGCGTAGGAAGCCGTCCTCTGCCAGCCAATCAGAAGAGCCGGCTTTCTAAGGCGGACCTATGATCTGACGCCCCTGGCCTGCGCTGTGACAGCAGCGAGGGCGGTTGAGCAGCAAAGAGCAATATTCCCCAACGTCGAGGAGGAGCAGGAGGGAGTTCATGTCCGTATCGATTGTTTGTGATTGGCAGGCTAAGAAGGAAAGGGGCGGAGCTACTCTTAAAGGGGACGCATCAACTAACGGCATTCTCGGGGGCCGTAGTTTTCTCTTTACCTCAGAACTAGGGGCCCAGAAAGCAGCCCCTAGGACTCCCGCCCTGCGTTCGTGGGCTCAGCCTGGGCCTGCACGAAGCTACCACGGCACAATAGTGAGGCCTCTCCCACGGGGGGGGTGGGGGTGGAGGAACATCCGTGTGCCTTCCCCTTTAACAGGCAGTCGCGAGGATGCTAGAGGGCGCCGATGGGCCCTATAAAGAGGCGGGTGCGCTAACACGGGCTCGGCTTAGCGCTACTTTCCCCTGGCTGTCCGGCTGCTGTGGCTGGGGCGGAGCAGCGCGGCGGGCAGGGTGGCTGCGGAGCGGCGGGGAGCCGGGCTCCGGCTGCGCGCGCGCCGAGATGGATTTCAACATGAAGAAGCTGGCCTCGGACGCGGGGGTCTTCTTCAGCCGCGCCGTGCAGGTGCGGGCGGGGCGGGGGGCTCTTTCCGTGCTGCCTGCTCCCTCCGGGGGCCGCTCTGGCCGTGCCCTGGGTTTTCCTCCGTGGCGCTCCCATCGGGCCGCTCCGCGAGGGTCTGAGGGCGAGGAGAGTCCCAGCTGGGATTCTCCTCAGCGTCATCCCCTCCGGGAGGGGCCCTTAGCACGGGCGGGGGGGTGAGGGGATGTAGGCTGTTGCCGCAGCCGCTCCCTTGGCGGGAGCCCCCAGTGCGCGTGGGGGGCGAAGCAGGCTGGTAACTCGGCTCCTGCCGGGGAGCGAGCCGTGAGGCTGAGCCCCCGCCTGAGTGCGGAGAGCCGGGGGCGCTCGGCTCCGTCGCTGCCGCGTATCTGGGTTATGGCTGCAGCCAGGGAGTTGCTCGTGTGGAGTCGCTTCTCTCGTTACCCTTCTGCTCCCGGGGATTCGGCTCCCGCGAGCCCGTGACGCTGTTCTGGCCTGCGGAACGTGCCGCGTATGTGGGGCGCTATGACCGTGGGCTTTTCGCTCTCCCCGGGGCTGCCACGTAGGACCCCGCTCTTAGTAAGAGCCCGAACTAGAAATGCGGGAGTGAGGGAGGAGAGAAGTAGGGGCCGTAAAGCCCCCGAGCCCCGGTATCAGCTTTGCACTGTGAACATTGTTCTCGCTTCCTATGGCTTTCGGGGGAGACTGCTCCTCCGTCATCGTAATAGGCATCTGGAATAAGGTAGGGGAGACTTGTCCTGTTGGTCTCCACCACTCGCTGTCATAACAGTCTCTCAAAGACCTCTGTGGGTGCATTGAAGGGATATGGTGATGCCCTGTTGCCTATGGGAGTATTGCAATGGTTGAGAGCACTGGAGGGGGAAGCTAGTCAGCTGGTAGGCCCTCTCCTATCTATGCCCTCCTAAACCAAGTACGAATTCACTTAAAAACAAACCAGTCCTACTAGCCAAATACACCAAGAGGTGTTGGAATTACAATTCATCTGCAAGTTCAGTTATACTAATGGCTTCAATCGTGATGAGGGATGGTTGGGACAGCCTAACATTCAAAGAAGATGCAAACAGCTCTGTGTAGATTCCTGTGTTAGAAAGGGTACTATCTATTGACTTTGATTCTTATCTGCTTCGTTTTAACTACCCAATCTTCAGGTATTCACTGATTCCCAGTTCTGCCTTTCTGTTTTTTCCCTTGGCTATTTCCATAACCTCTGTTCCTTGTTTCCTGCTTCCCTTTCTCCCCCCCCCCCCCTCCCCTTCTCCCCTATTTTATTTTGGGTCTGCACATCCTAAACTCGAGTTTCCGGTCATCTGAAGAAGTGGGTTTTGCCCACAAAAGCTCATGATGCCATCTACATGTTTTGTTAGTCTATAAAGTGCTACCAGACCACTTAAGTATATCCTGTACAGACTAACTTGGCTACCCCCTAAAACTTCCAAATATGAATTAATTAGACCAATCTGTTTCTGCCCCTAAAGAGGGTGCATCTTTCTTTCGCTTCGCTTGAATGCCAGCAAAATAGGACAGGGAAGGTAGCCTCCATCTAGCATGTCTGATGATTGTTCTGTCTAAAGCTACTTTGAACTACTGCATGTAGGAGGGGTGGTGGTTGGACTGTCCTGTCTGCTTCAAGCAGGCAAGAAGAAGAATTCCCTCTTCTTCCAAAGTAAAAGCAGCTTGAAACAAACTCTTGAAGGCTGGTGCCCTCCTTTGGTATGATCGTGGGTCTCAGATTCATGGACAGTAAATGGTTAGTACAGGAACATATGGATGAAAATTGAATGTATTCCTTTCTCTATTATGGAATTGCTTGTTCGGTACTCCCTACTAAGTTAGCCTACTAGTCGCTTTGTTGCTGTTTCTCAAACTGTTATCCTGCCTTTTTAATGTGTTCCATCCTGGTAATGGGGTACTCAGAACTTAGCATCGTTGCAGGTATACCAGAGTCCTATAATGCATGTAAAGCATTATGACTTTTTTGCATGGAAGGCATTATAGAAAGGCAAATGACGTACAGAGCAATGAAGAGATAATAGTGGGAGTTAAGAACAGTGAAGTTCACAGTTTCTTTGCTCGGCTTGTGTTCCATATCTGAGTTGTAACTCAGCTCCTTGAATGAAGTATAGGTACAGAATACAAAGCTTTGTAAAGTGTCGTGAATGATGAACAACCTGGGAGGGTGGAGAAGGGTCAAAGTACACACAGACCCCTTTGGTAGCAGGAGGCAGCAAGCTGCTGCCTTGTTTGACAAGCTTAATAAGCCAAAATTCTGTTGTCCATGTGGTACCTGGAAATTTGCAAGGCATTTTAGAGCTCACATTTTAAATAGAGGTGGATTGGAAAAAAAGGATGGCAGACCAAGAGGGAGGAGGAAGGGAAGGTGACTAGCTGTAACTTGAGTGGATTTGGATGTACTACAGTGCAATATTTGTTAGATCATAGCTCTTGAGAAGCTTTAGCATTCCAATTACTGTCTTAACTATAACCGTGGAATGTGGCAGAATAGGTGAGTTTTGCTGCAGATCCTTGGAGAGCAATTTGAAAGCAAAGCAAGGTTGTCTGAAGTAAAAAGGCGATCCCTGCTCTTGAAGCCATGCTAGTCCTGTTAGGATATTAGACCGTCTTCCATACAAGAGGTCAATAGTGGAAGCCTGAAAGTACCCTTCTGGGAACTCAGAACTATGCCTGACTTCCCTTGTTAGGGCTGTGGCATGCATTGGTCCTGAGGTGACTGAAATGTGGTCTAGCTTTGGCAAACTAGATTTAGTATTTGCCTCCTAGCACATTTCCAGAGAGGTTCTTAGTTGAACAAAATCTGGTTCTATGAGGGTGCCCAGTTGCACGACCCTAGTCAGTGTAGAACAGTGGTGGGCAAATACTGGCCCACAGGCAAGATCCAGTTCACTGGTACATGTGCTTGCACAAAGTGCCTGTACCTGCAGAGGTCTGCCAGGAGTTTACCCTGTTGAATTGCTGCTGTTTTATTGCCCACCCCGATGTAGTAGGTAGTAAGATTCCATTTTTTTGACTAGCTTCAACTCAGTTATTTGAAACTTCCATCTTCCCTTCTCAAAGGCTATAGCTAGCACATGGAGGGGTGAGGGGCGGGGTCTGTGGAACTTTCTGGTCTTAAGACAATTCTGATGTAGGGCCTGGACTTGTTCTATCTTCCAACTTGGAGGAGGTTGGATAGTAATGGTATAGACTCCTTCTTGGCTGTCTCAACAGGAGTATGCGTGCAGTGGTGTAGTTGTATTGATCCCAGGATATAAGGTAAAGTGGGTGAGGTAATATCTTTTATTGGACAAACTTCTGTTAATGAGAGAGGCAAGATGTCAAGCTTACGAAGAGTTATTCATCAAGTCAACAGAAGAATGCAGGCTCTTCAAGAAGCTAGTCTATTGTGAGCATGTCTTCTCTTTTATAGCAATGAGTCAGATGCCAGTGGAAGAGAAATAGTTACTTCAGGTACAGAATAAGGAGCAGATGGAGAGCTTAACAATACTGTTCTCATGCAAATGACCTTAACAAAAGGAAAGAAGAAATGCTGGAAAGATATGGCATGTTTGGATTTGGAAGGCCTTATAAAGATCACTTATCAAAGACTTGCACAAGGTGTAGGAAGAAGCCAGCCTAGGGATGAGCAGCTCTTCACATCAGTGATGGGGTAGAGGGGGGCGGTTTTGGTAGAGAGGAATTTATAAATAGTTTCTCTTGGCTACTACGCCCACTTAATATCAACTTGCATGTGAATATTCACATTAATTACAGGCAAATTAAAAGAAACAAAGCAGCATTGTTTAGGACAATTACTAGGGGAGACTCTCTGGGGTTTTGGTAGGTGGGAGAGGATAGGGTTAGTTGAACGATGCTAATTAAAAAAAAATTCCCCTGAAATGTACGAATGTGACTAGTCCCATTTGGGCTGTGTCCTAGCAGAGTCCTGGTATTTGGATTAAAAAGCTAGTCACAACACTGGCACCATGAAGCAGAAGTCTGACAGGCAGATATGTACACCTACAAAAGGCTAAATGGTTGCTGGAGGAGATAGTATGTGACTTTCTGTCAGTCTCTTTTGTTTTTTGTTTTCCCTGTTTTGTTGGGATCAGGGGAATGGAAGGGAGAGCAGATCGGTAGCTGCCCTTTTTTTTTCAGCACAGCAGACTTCCCCGGGGAAGGGACTCTGAGTTGGCTGGACTAATACTCTTAATTAAAAAAACAACTAGATTGCTTTCTGCTGCTCTAGGCATTTATCAAATAATGTTTCTGGAAATGCAGTGGCTGGTAGGAAAATGCACTAGTCATTATGCACAAGGGACTGAATAGTCGGTTAACCTCATGAATTGTCGATTTACTTGACTGTTCTGTAGTCCCTGGGGTGGGGCTGGCAGCCAGTGTGTTCTGGCCCCACTTCTGAGGTGGTCTCAGAGGTAGCAGCCCGGGGGGCCAGGCAGGAGCTGGTCTGAGGGGAGCCAGTTTAAAACCAGCTCCCCTTGTGGACTGGCTGCCTGCCATCCCATGATGCTGCCTCTAATAGAGGGAAAATGCAGGACAATGTAGCACTTTAAAGACTAACAAGATGGTTTATTAGATGATGAGCTTTCGTGGGCCAGACCCACTTCCTCAGATCAAATAGTGGAAGAAAGTAGTCACAACCATATATACCAAAGGATACAATTTAAAAAAATGAACAAATATGAAAAGGACAAATAGAGGGAGCAGCATGGCATGGCAGCAGCCCCTGTCCGGAGGAAAGGGGCCTGAGCTCCCAGACCTGGTGTGAGCCAGATATGAGCCAGGCTGTGTGCCTGTCTGGCTGCAGCAGGGGTAGGTCCTGGACCCAACATGAGCAAGGACTGAGCCCGGTTGCTGGCCAGCCTGCTAAAGAATTGGCTGGCAGGGGAGGGGCTACATGTAGTCTCTAGTATTAACATAAGCTTTTGCTTATCAGGTAATAGATTACATCAGCATTTCTCAAACTGTGGGTCGTGACCCCCAAGGGCATTGTGACCAACTTACGGGGGGAGGGGTCGCAGCTGGATCTGGTGTGGCTTTTTTGCATTTTTCTCACCGGCATCTCCGGACAGTCTGTGCTCCCTCCGGTCAATTTTCCCATGCTGCATCTGGCAAGGGAGTGAGGAGTGCTGCAGAATCTAGTGAAGGGAGGGGAGGGGGCAGTTGCAAGGCACCACGCTAGGGGGGTGCCGGGCTGGGTGGGAGCAGAGCACACGTTGCTCTGGCCCACCTGACCAGCCGAGACTGGCAACTGGCCACATGATGCTTCCCCTGCAAGCTGCCAGCTGAGGCAGCAGGGCCGGGGGTAGAAGCAGATACTTTAAAAGTAAGATTCTTCTGTGCCTGGCTCTGGGGCGGGGCGGGGCGGGGATGGGGGTGGAGGTGCAAGATTTAATTGGAGCCAGGCTCCAGATGCTGATGCCTGCCTGAGGGAGTGGGGGGAGAGTGCACTGGGATGGGGGTGGGGGTGGGAGGCCTGCCTGGGGGGCACACAAATTTAATTAGCATATTAGGGGGTTGTGATATCAGTTTGAGAACCCCTGGGTTACATTATTACATTCCTACTATGCTATCACTCAGTCCTGGGTGTTACAGGCTGTTTGGCTGCTAGTGAACATCTGTCCAGACAGTGGAGCTTAACTCTTTCTTAAAATCTCCATCCCCTACTAGAATATGGGAAAGGAACTTGGTAACATGCTACATTAAGGGTGCCAGTTGTTCGGTTTTCACATTACAGGCACAACAATTCCTATCTGACCCTGCATCAATCCAAGCATGTTTTTCAATCTTCTGTAAAAAGTCTGGCCTCCTGGCAGTCAGCTGAGCTCAACCAATGGTGAACTTTCACTGGGCCCTGTCTATTACAACAGGTACCTGAACTCCTGGACCCCTGCTGGTAGACAAAGCTGTTTGCCTTGTGCCCTAAAGCAGGGAGGGCTTGGGAAATGTATGGTACAGATGGAGCTGTGGGCCCAAGCTCCTGCAAGTGCAAGCAGAGGTGGCCACAAGTGTTGAGGCTGTGCAGCATCTTGTCCGAAGAGGTAAATTACATGACAGTTAGTCCCCTCCTTGGCATCTTGTTTTGTGTTGCATCTTGGGTAAGTCTTTTCCTTCCTCGCCTTCACGATAAGGCAACGTTCATTGAGCCACATTTGGCTGTTATGTTGCGTTTTAGAAAGACAGCGGAGGAGGCATCGACTAGATGTTAGCATCTATGCTGAATCTCGGGAAAGTGACTTGCTCCGCTGACCTTGTCCTGGAGTAGGAGGCTGAAGACTAGTGGAAGGCAGCTGCTAGCAATGGGGTTCCTTGCTCAAATGTCTCAAGAGCTCTGTGGCAGTGCCTTTCCCTGCTGAGTGGGAGCCCGTTTTGTCACTGCATGCCCCATTACTTTCACTGCACAGTCCAGAAGGGCTCCCTGACTGCAGAGCCAAGTGTGATCTTATTCTGCCGGAGTGCAGAGCAGTATACTGTGCTGGTTATGTAATAGGTAAGACTGCTACAGTTTGACTAAGGCTTCAGTTTGAAAAGCAATAAACCAACTCACACTGCAGCATAATCAAGTATCACTCAGCTCCATAAAAAGGGCTTGTCACATAATGCGTCATGTTTTGCCTATAACACATCTGTCATCCTACTCCCTTTAAAATATAATTCCTGAGCATGCCAGTCCCATAAGCTTGCTAGCAGTGCCCATGGTGGGAATCCAGTGATAACAGCTCTGCTACTAATGGTGGAGGACCCTAAAAGTGCAGCCCCTTGTAGTTCTGCACTGTCTTTGCTGGTCATAAGGCCTGGTGCTGTTATGGAGTTGTACCACAGTCTGTGCTGTGCCCCACCACCACCATTGTCCACCAGATGAGTTGTATTGACTAGTCTGAGCTCTTCTGATCCTGAGGCTGGATGCAGGGCATTGGGGTTTTGGAGGACACTTTGGATGTGGGGAAGAGGCAGACTTGTGGCGGGTCATGCTCTGTGGCTCAGTTTGCTGATAAATCTTAAAACAGCTCATTCTGTTAATTTTCCTTTGATCAGAATAATAACTTGCTGGTTCTTAGGGATGGTGAGGCTCTGGACTGATCTTTATAAGTGGGCTCTGTTGCCATAGAAATGGGAATCTGAAATATTATTAAAAAGGGGCTGCTCTGACCATCAAAGCAGACAAGTGTCTGGTGTTTATCTTTCTGCCAAGGTAGCAAATGTTTCTCTTGTGCTCAAATAGAACATGCTTTGGAGTCTAGAAATAATTACTTGGGCAGATGTGCCTTGGTTTACTTTTTTATGTTTATGGAAAGTGGTTCTGTGAAATTGTACACATTATGCATTATTTGAATCATTAGCGTGTAAACTGAGACCCTAACCCCCAATATCAGAACTAATAATAGTCACCAAATGTGTGAGGCTCAGTTTTTTTCCTTTTGAAAAGATTTCCCCATTCTCAGCATCAGTGTCCTTTCAATGGACAGTCTTTTAAGCAGGATCAAATAGCTATTACAATGTATGGTGATTCGTTTTTTACAGTTAGCTTCTTTTGCCTAGTTTAAATACAAGTTCCTTCTGATGGTAACAAGTAATTAAACTAGATTTTAAAAATTAAAAGGGGCACATTAAAGTGGCTTTAATGCTGTTACCAGCATCTGCAAGACCATGTCATTTCTCCATACAAGCACTTTATTTGATTCATCACCTGCTATGACTTTTGATGGCCATGAATTACCATAGTGTCATGGTGTCCAACATGCTAGCCCAGGGTGGGCAATAATTTTTGCCCAGGGACCACTTCAAAACATTTTTGAAGTAGCCCCGGGCCACCCTAGAAGGGGTGGGGGAGCCCCTTTGCCCCCCCTTCCCACTAGGCACCCATGCCCTGGGAGAGGCTTGGCACACTCGCCCACCTCTAGGCCAATCAGGGCCTGAGGAGCATGGGAGGCCCCCCCCCCCCCCGCCCTGTGAGGAGCCCGTGGCACTTGGAAGTGTTGCAGGCTCCTTGCAGGGCAAAGGAAGCGTCATGCAACTTCCCCAGGCCCTGACTGACCTTGGGGCGGAGAAGCGTGTGAAGCTTTCTCTATTCTCCCCCTGCCCTCCAAGCAGCGCATTGTGCTTCAAAGTGCCACATGCTCCTGGCAGGGTGGGAGTAGGCTACAAGTGCTCCCCTCTCCCCAGGCCAATTAAGGCCTAGGGGCTGTGGAGTGCCCGAATCTCTGCTCTGCCCCCGCCCTGCAAGCAGTGCACAGCACTTTGAAGCCTGTGTGCTGCTTGCAGGGTGGGGGCAGAGCAGAGAGCTTTGGGTGTGCCCCCAGACCCTAATTGGCCTGGGGGTGGGAGAGCAGCAGGGCCTTCACAGGCTGGATTGGGCCTACGGAGGCCCTTTGCCCACCCTGTGCTAGCTGCTAGCCACATGTGGCTATTTGGCTGGGTGAGCATGGCTAGTTTGCTATAGCAGTAACCACTATAATAGCTACTGCTTCAGAACTAGTTGCATCCTCTACCCACTATTGCCATGTTACCCAGTATATGGAACCTGATGCCAATTGGGCTTAGGTCTCTGATTGAGGGCATATTGTGAGTTGCAACAGCTTTTTTCCAAAGTGGTGCTCTACAGAGGGAGAGTAATGGAAAGCTTCCTTACTAGAACTGCTGAGGTTGGATGAACTTTGCTTAGATTAGAGGGTTTTTAGGTGTCTAACTTTATTCATCATCTGTGGGCGGTCTCTGAAATAGCAGAGATCTCAGCAGCCAAGGGCAATGAGCTCCTACAGTGCGACAGGCACTGAGTAAAATCACTGGCAGGATATCCAAGAAGGCCTTGCCACACATTCTATTTGCTAATAGTTTGCTGAAGACAGAATCTTCTGTTTCAAAGGCCTCTAAGCTTCTTTTTTAAAAAGGACTTATGGTGGGGAAGATCTCAGTAAAATAATTCATCACTAAAAGTAAAGATCTGACTAAGATTCCTACTTTGATCTAAACTCTGCCTTACATCTCAGGCTGTCTTCCCTATTCTCACATGGGCCTGCCCTTGAGTGTTTTAAACAGTGGGGCAGACAGAACTGCCCGGCCCCTGGACAAGGAGTGGCTCTGTGCTCCCAGAAGGGGTGGGGCCTCAGGTGGTGGGGTGGGGGCCAGCCAGTCCTCAGCACTACCTGGACCATGCCATGCTTCCCCTGGCCACAGCCAGCTTAGTGCCTCCCTACTGCAGTAGTGATGGCGGCAGCCAGGAGTCCTGGGCTCTTTTGAATGGCTGGGCCCCGGAGCAGTTGCCCCTCCCCTCCATTGGAGGCCTGGTTGTACAACAGAATTGCATCACGTGGGCACCATGTTAGAAGAAAGGGCAGAAATCGTCTGACTCCTGGCGGAGTGGGCTTTCCAAGGGAGTTGATCTTCATCCACTAAAGCTGTGAATGTTGAAGTCTAAAGGTGTGACTGTGATGCAGGGACAGCTCAGGCAGCACATGCCATTGAATGTTACATCCTCCATTTAAGACCCACCCTCAACCTTACTCCTGAGCAGCAGAAAGGACTTCTCCCATGTGCCAAGCACAGCATTGCCTTTCTCTCAAGAATTGATGGTGATTCTAGCAAGCTGCAATTCCTATCCCCAGGGTTTTGACTGCTGCTTCAGCTGCTATGCAGAGCCTGCTAGCCCCTCTTCCTAACCTACACTGGTCATCCAGTCTTCCCTAGGAATGCTAAGATGGGTAACTAGTTAAACCACAGGTGGGAAAGCTCAGGCCTGGGGGCCAGATGCAGGCCTCAACTTGCCTAGATCTGGCCCCTGAGGCTCAGGGCTGCCCCCCAGCATTGGGGTGCCTGTGCTGGCACTCCAGCCCCCTCACCACTCCACATCAGGAGCACCCAAAATCTACTAGGCTTGGGCCCCCCCAGGCTCTGGTATGTGAGGGGTATGTGGGGAGTGTCTTTCCTTCTCAGTCAAGGGCCATGTCTGAGATTTTTTTTGTTTTGTTTTTTTCTGTTTTTCTCATTTGTGTGTGGTCCCCAACTGGTTTTTTGTTTTCCCCTGTGGGTCAGTGGCCCCTGACTCAGATTCCCCCATCCCTGAAGCTATAGCTAGACACTTACATTCCTTTTTCAAAAGAGGAATGTAAATGAGACAAATCGAAAGCGCAAAAGAAGCATGGATTTAAATATCCCATGCTTCATTTGCATATTTGCATTCGTTCGCTTTTTTGAATGTGGAAAGAAGTCTAGACTGGGTTCTTTGGGGGGGACTTTTTTTGAAACCCATACTCTTCACTTTCAGGAGTACTTGCTCTTTCAAAGGTTGGTTTTTTTTGTTTGTTTGTGGGGTGGTTTTTTTTTTTTTTTTTGAAAGAACCTTGTCTAGATTGTGCTTTCACTTTCGAAAAACCCTTTTTCGAAAAAGCTCTTGGATGCAAATGAAGTGTGGGATATTTAAATCTGCGCCTCTTTTGCATTTTCAATTTGCCTCGTTTACATTCCTTTTGAAAGAGGAATGTAGTTTAGACGTGCCCTGAGTTAGTCAATAGTTCTTATCTGGTTAGCTGGCTTTAACCGAGATGCTATGACTGGAGTCCTCCTGCCCACACTGCTTTGGTGGCCACCACTGGAGTGAACTGGTAAGAGCTGGGTAACAAGGAAGCTTCATAGTATGCTCATCAGTTTACATCCCTAGCCTCTTCTCAATTCAGGGGTCCCCATCAACTATTTTGACAGAAGGACAGATGAGAACTAACAAAGCAGACTACTCCTGCTGTCTTCCAAGCTTCAAAGGGGAAACCCAACCCCTCAATGAATTATTGAGGCCTTGGAATGCAGAATGACTCTTCTCTTCCCTTGTAGAGTAAGAGTAGCACTCAGTGAAAGACTGCACTTCATTATTCATTACTATATTGGCTGCTTGCACAAAAACAAGCCCAGATATTTAACTGGGCCAGAGGTGCAGCAGCACTAGCCTGAAGGACAGGGAAAGGAGGAATCTGCAATCTGTAGGAACAAGTTGACAGTGTATGGTGCACACTGAATCCCAGGAAGTAGAATTGAATTATTTCAAAATTGGGATCAATACTGGAACCTTTAACAACCAGGTTCCATTAAATGGAGATAGAGGGACAGAGCAGCTTGATTTCAGGAGTTGTGGGTTATCCCTAGATCTCGCACGTTAGGGGCAGGGGAGAAGATTTTCTACTTCACTGTGCCATATGTGCATCTTCCCGCTTTCATATCGAACAGCTGCTTCTAGATGCCTTTTGTTCTGGGCTGCCTTAGAAGCAGAGTCTCACTAGGGGCATGTTTCTGGTAGATATGGGCCCCAATGCAAAGTTCAGATCTCTGGGGGAAAAATGCAGCTCTAAGAGGTTCAGAGTCAAGTAAATGTAACTTGTACCTTCCTGCATCCTGCTAGGTGATATATGTACACTTTTGTGTAAATATAGCTAGCTCTGAATCTGGCCCAATCAGCATACTGGAGTCTCAACTGGTGTAACTTACATGTTGAGGGGACTGAAGAGCAGCATTTGAGGCTTGGGAGGAAATGGGACCGAAGTACTAAAACCAAGAATAGGCAAATTAGAGTAGCTACTTCTGCTTTATGTGAACTACAAGATCTTTAGATTTCTTTTCATCCCTAGTGACACATCTTGCATTGCCTCTGAACTTCCTGCTGTGCATTTAAACACTCAGAAGTCTGACCATTCACATAACCTTGTCATGGGTTGTCAAATCGCCTCCCCCCCCACCCACCCCCAATCCCCCTGCTGCCCTTCTCCCTCCTTCTGTAAGCCTGGGTTTGCAAAATTGCCTGTCATAGGTTGTCAAATCGCCTCTCCCCCTCCATCCCTCCTCCCCCACCCCCTGCTGCCCTTCTCCCTCCTGTAAGCCTGGGTTTGCAAAATCACCTCTCCCCCTCCATCCCCCTGCTGCCCTTCTCCTTCCTTCTGTAAGCCTGGGTTTGCAACAATCATTCAGACCACATGACCATGATAGCTGCAAGATAAAGCATTAGGTTTTTCAGGTTTCTCTGCATGCATGAATTGAAGCAATGATGGTGCTAAGACTTGCTAGCTACTGTGTGGTATGTGTAAGTGTGCTGTCAATCTGTCAAAAGGAGTGGACTGAGGGACAGAGGTGTTTAGTTATGGAAGTAGCACCCGAGCTGTAAATGTGCAATAACACTTGGAGAGGATGACTTCCCTGTGGAAGTCACAGGTGAAGTCCCAAATCTGTGGAAAGTCTAGACAAGGCAGTGCTGAAGGGTCAGCCGCAATCTTTCATGTGCAGCTTTGTCTGAAGGCAAACTTGTTCTGACTCTTTTTCCAGCTGGTGTATAGTCAGCCTAAAATCATAAATGGTTTAAGAGCCCTCAAACCCAACCAGCCCTCTTTGCTGCAGATGCTTGGCAGTTCCACAACAGTCTCTTATTCCCCATGTAGTCTAGGAAGTGGAATCAGAGCCTTCTCAACACAGCTGTTTCACAGGTTTCTGGAACCCTGGGGGGAGGGGGATTGAGACTCTTCAGATTCAGGTTCTTAAGTTTAAGAGATTTTTCTGTTGGACTGGAGAGCAGCCATAGCAGGGGAGCACCAAAGATTTCCCCAGTGCTCTGTTCTCTACAGATTTTGATAAACAAATAGGAACTCTAATATCCTAGAGCCAAATATCTGGGGTGCCCCAGTTTGCTGTGTTATGACTGTGGCTTAGACTAGATATAAATGTACTTGATCACCAGTTGTGCCTATCACCTCTCCAGGTGCCACCCAGTTCTCACTTTAATTGGGCTCAGGTTCAACCAGTGGCTAGCCAGCGTGGTGTTTGTATGCACGCGCACACTCTTTGCCAGAAAAATAATGTAATATCTTTACTTCTCTTGTGACTGGTTTTATCTTTGCAAATGAAACATGACAATGCAAAAATCCTCTGACTCTAGTACTACTTTCCGTCTTCCTGTTGGCCTCTCAAAGGGGCAACAGCATAGTCCAGTGGTTATGGCACCAAACTTGGAATACAATAGTTCGTCCGTTTCTGCCACTGATTTCCTATGTGGCTTTGGACAAGTCACTTAACTTTCTTGTATCTAGTTTTCACTCTGTTGTAGTTCTGCCTGCTTTCATAAAGTACTCAGAGCTGTGGAAGTGCTAGGTGCTTCATTCTGAAACTTGGGTTATACAAAAATCCCTGAATGGAACAGCTGTTGTGGGTGTTTTAAAAGGTCAGTCACCTTGAATCACAATTGCCTTAACCTTGTAACTATGGTTGCTATAAATGACCTCCAAGATTGCCTTAACAGGAGGTGATGGATGTGATTAGAGATTTAGAGCCCTGCAAATTTGCAGGTATGCTCTTTATATTCACAGGTATCTGCAGATATGGATGCAGGTGTGGATACAAACTTTGTATCCGCAGGAGGCTCTAGACAGATGTGTTCGAACTGTCCCCATCCCTCATTTGTTTTTCCAAGCTCTATTTCTGTTGCTTATCTGCCCATGCTGATTTGGAGGGGGTAGTTTAATTGTTCCAGTGATTCAACAGAACTTGCAACACATGACAACTTCAGCAAATAGTTCTTTAAATCTAGCACAATCCAGACATAAGAGGTCATTGTGCAAAGAGCCCTGCTGTGGATTTTGCATATCTCTGGCATCTGAAATTTGCACATGGTTGGTAACAGGAAGCCAAAATGCTTTTCAGGCAGCATTCCCACATCATGTGCCAGTTCTGCTTTGCTACTGACTGCTTCATTTCAGGCATTGTACTGGCATGGCTCTAGTGGTCCACATTCAGTGCTTCTCCCTGCTGCAGCAGAGTGGGGCTTGCTCCATAGACTTTAAGAAGAAACCTTAGCAGCCCCAGGAGATACTAGAGATGTAAAATGACTAGTTAACTGATTAAATGGGAAACATTGCATTTAATTGGTTAACTACTTCAGTGGGAGTGGGAGGCTGCTCCAGTCTGTGGCGTGACCTGGCAGGCCTGTTCCCCCTTAACGCCTGCCATGGGCTGCTTTGACTATGCTGGGCCTGCTGCAGGCAGGGACTGCTCTGGCTGGGCTAGAACACCCGTGGCCCAGGCCAGAGCAGCCCAATGCGTATCAGGCAAGGGGCTGCTCCAGGCTGCCAGTTGACTGTTACCATCACACAGTAAGGGTGATGCTTACAGGTCAACTGGTTAATCTTTTGCATCTCTAGCATTCCCCTCTAGAGGGGCTTCACAGCCCCCTTAAGACTATCCATGAAGGGGTGATAAGATAGGGAGGATCAGGTCTTCATTTGTACTCCAGGTTCCTTGTCCTTAATTTCTTGTCAGTGATTGTACCAGGTATTTCCAATATTGCAATAACACAAATGGGTTATGATGGCTTAGGAAGTGAATTAGAGGGGCCAGCAACAGGGGCTTTGTATATATCTACTTGAGAGTATCTGGAGCTATAAAGCATTAAAGCTTATCAAAATATTAAAGATCTCGAGGGAAGGTGGCATACCTTCTATAAACAGTGGATGGTTTCTTGGGCCATTCATTACCATCCAGCTGTTTTATAGGCTTTTCTAGCATTAATAAAACTAGTTTGCATCAGTGTATGATAAAATCCTGCAGATGAGCCTTTTTGGCGCTTGCTTGATTAAGCTGTGATGCAATTTTGTATCAGAATAAATACAGAAGGAAACTGAGTGGCTGGGAAGGGGAGGGGGAGAGAATAGGATTACCTGAGTAGTCAATTACTTGAGTACATTAATTTAGGCAAAATGTAGACAAAATGTTTGTATCAGACCTGTTCTGACAGTGTTACCTGACTTCCTTTTAGCTCATAACACTTCTATAGGATCTTAAAGCACTTCATGAAGATAGCTAGTATAAGTACCTAGTGAGAAGGAGTGACAAGAGAAACTGAGGCAAAGAGCTTGGAGTAGAAATTGAGTAGGAAGGTGTTAGAACTTGCTTACCTCTAGACTTGCATGAAAACTGGCTATTTCCTGGGAATTAGAGAGGAGAATAACTTCTCAACTGTGTACACATCCATAGTGTTTCAGATTTGGAGGGCAAGGGGGACTCTTAAGACTTTAGGAATTTAAGGTTAAATAGTGGCCATTTAAAGTGTATTGGTGCCTCTCCCCTTAAAGATTAAGGAGATGGTTTACATTTCTTTACCTCCAGTGCACAAGAGGGTTTGTTTATCTAATCCCCAAAGAGTGTTTGGCTCTTCAGACCCTTGGCTGAGGGCTCTATAAGCTCTGTATCCAGCAAGGGGATGATTCCCTTGGTACAGGCACTGTTGTAGACAATTGTAAATCTGCCTTCTGAGAACCCTATTGCAAACAAGTCTGTTACACCCCCCCACTCCCAGAATAGCTCTAGGTCAGAAGGGCAAAAAGATGGATTGGCTGTTAGAGTTCTAGTCCCCTGTTTCCTCCTCTCCCTTCTCCCCCCAGCTGCAGGTTCTCCCCAGAACCTTGGCCTGAAAGGTTTATTAGCTGTTTAGAACAATGTACTAGTAAAGGAGCTGGGGGGGAGGGGCATGGGATGCTGCACTGAAGCAGTGGGTGAAACATGGGATGTGAGTTCCCTGGTCATAATAGTAGAGGTTAAACAGCCATTCTTTGAGTAGAACCTCATAACAATGTTCCCTCCTCTGGGAATGTTGGTGGTAAACTCGGGGGCTGACTCAACTTTCTCTCCAGGCTGAAAACAAAGTGCTTAATTCTTCCCGGTGCTCTGTATTGTCAAAGGGGGTTGGAGAAGCCTGCATGTTGCAGAAGTGGGCCCTAAATTTGCATTAATTCTGTGTAAAGGAATGCAATATCTGACAGTCTAGCATTTGAAATATTAACTGTCAGTCTGATTAGATCCCTCTCCAGTTAACTTGGATTTTAATAACTCCCTAAACTGAGAGGTAGGCTAGCCCTGAGTGCTAGTCAGACCAGGTTCTATTTTAGCTTTTCTGCCAGTCACTCAGCAGTGGGCATGATACCTTGCTGCCTATCCATGCTGAAGATACACAATACTTGCCCTCACCTGTAAGGTTCATGGAGCTGTACAGACAAAAGCATCAGAATTGTAATTAAAGAGGATTCTAATGGACTTGTTCACGGAACATTCCTTTGAGGGGAATGGCCAACTGGCTAGACATGGCAGGTTTCACAATCTCTTCAAATAGCTTTGTAACCTGGAGCAGGGCTTCTAATGAGTATCCTACACCCTCCCCTCTGCTCCTGTAGTTCACAGAGGAGAAGCTGGGCCAGGCTGAGAAGACTGAACTAGATGCACACTTTGAAAACCTTCTGGCCAGGGCGGACACTACCAAGAACTGGACTGAGAAGATCTTGCATCAGACTGAGGTCTTGCTGCAGCCAAACCCAAGTAAGCACCAATTCCGTGGCAAGCGTTTACAGTGCTGGTGCTCTGTGGTACAGCAGTAATGGAGTTAATAGAAATTCCCCGAGGCCGATCTCTGTTGAATCAGATCCACAGGGGAATATCTGATGGTGTTACAAAGACAGAGCCACCATCCCCAGGAAAGGGCCTGTTTCTGGCTGGCATTCAGTAGCCTTGACCTTCCCGGTGGATTCTGAATACTGAACTTTCTCCCTGTTCTGATGCCTCCATCTCAATCCTGATGTCCTCCTACATTGGCTACTGTCACATGAGGGCTATGCAAGCAGAGCAGCTCCCTCTGCTTTCCCTGCTTGTCTGTAACTGTCTGAAGCATTCTTATTCCAGGTGCCAGAGTAGAAGAATTCCTCTATGAAAAACTAGACCGGAAGGTGCCATCTCGTGTCACCAATGGGGAGTTGTTGGCCCAGTACATGATGGAGGCAGCCAATGACTTTGGGCCAGGGACGCCATATGGTGAGTCACTTGGCATTGGCAAACGGGCAACATCTTGTGTGTTTGGTTCAGTCTCCACAAATCCCCTGGAGTTTCTGGAACCTTTCTCTTGTCACCCAGCCCAAAGATTTCATCTGAGACCTGATGCCTTCTGGTCTCCAATGCCAGTTACCAGTGGCAGGCTTCTAGGGAAAGCTGTAAATGTATACCATTGACTACACTTGTGTAAGTTGGAACTGAAATGGAATGTGACACCGTGATAGGATCCTTAAGACAGCATCCCAAATTTTTCCACATGGAGGTCTATTAAATGGAACATGTGGTGCACTGTGGATAAACTGGGTTTATGGCACCTTCAGGTGGTGGTACAGTTGTGCTAAGCTGCTTTTATTTCTAGATAGGGAGGGAGAAGCTCTTCTCCACAGTGGCTTTTGGGAAGCTTTGCTTTAGTGTCTCCTCCACCTAAACACAATTGGGTTCAAGTTTCTATATCCTTGGTGTCACAGCAGTGGTAAAGGCAAGATCAGCTGCTAGTACCTTTAGCAGCCACGGTGAATGGCTCTCCAACTCGGACTGCATGCAGCCCCCACACTCCTCCTGCCCCCTCCCACCTACATGTCTCGCACTCTAGGGCATTGGAGCCCTGCCCTCCTGCACTTTCAGAGCACCACGAATCCAGTGACTCCTGGCACTTCCCCGCTCCCTCCTTCCCAGAGCTTGAATAGATGCAAACCACCGATTCACAGCATTCAAGCTCTGGGAGGGGGAGAAGCAGGGACAGAGTGTAAATCAGCAGATGCATGATGCTCAAAGTGCTGGGAAGGTTGGAGAGGAGCAGTAAGTGAAGGGCTTCAGTGCCCTGGTGCATGAGAGGTGTGGGAGAAGGGGGCAGATGGGTTCCATGAGCTGCAGGTGAAACCCCAGTAGGTCACATGCAGCCCATGAAGCACAGGCTGCCCACCACTGCTCTAGCAGCCCTAATGAATCAGTGGCAGAAGGCTCAGGAAAAGTCATTGTTTCTAGAAATTGGTGTTAGAGGGAGTACCTTGTAACTCCACATGTTCCAGCAGCATTGCCGTGCCAGTGAGTCTGTTTGCTCCATTCTCTTCCCTAGTCTTGGTACTATGACTTAGGGGTGGGTTGCTTCCCCTGTTCTTGGTATACTAACGTGATCTCCAGCCCAATACAAATGGGCCATTACCAGTCTCCTGGACTTCTCCATACAATAACTGGTTCAAGCCATGTCTCAATTCTCCTTACTTCCCCTGAGCTATCCCTTTTTCCTTCAGCTTTTGTACTTCTTTGCACCCCCTCCTCCACCAAGTCCTTCATTGCGCCCTTGTTGCTCAGGGGCTTGGGAGCCGATTAACAGATGGGGCAAACACATTGATGGCACAAGTTCCCCTCCCTAAGGTTTAAGGCTGGGAGCAAAGTACCTAAGTAAATCTGGTCTCCTCACTGGAGCAGAGCTCTGCATATGCTGGAAATGAGCGGTGGCTCCTGGGAGCAGCAAATTGCAGGTGGTGTCTGAAGACCTCTTTAAGGATGGCATTTATAGCTGCTGAGAATCCTACTGGCAGTCTGTTCTGATGGCTCAAATGTTATTATCCACTCTTTCCCTCCAACCTACGCCCCCATGTCTACACTTTCCAATCTGTGCTCTGAGTAATGTGCGGGGGTTAGACGAGGGATGTAAAATCCTAGTTATCCAGTTAACTGGTTAAATGGGGGAGTGGGCTGGAGCACCCCTGTCTGTGGCAGGCCCTGCTGAGCTGGAGCAGCCTTCTGCCCCCATGGCGGGAAGGGGGCTGCTGCAGCCCACACCTGTTAACTGTAACCAGTAAGGATGGTGCTTACCGATTAACCATTCACATCCCTAGTTTAGACCAGCAATGGGCAATCTGGGCTAGTGAGTGGCCCTCCATCTCTGTGGGCCACAAGATTGTCATAACCAAGCTGGTCTCCCAGGATAGGGCAGTTTTGCTCGCTGCGCTTGTGTACCCTGAATTTGTGGGGTGTGCTGACTGAACTGCAGCGTTTTGACTGGATGCAGTGGGAGCATGCAGCTCTTGCAGACAATGTTGTGTGCAATCTGCATGCACCTCTCTTCCAGCCCTAGGATTCACTGCATGTGCCCTTGCTCATTATGTATGTCACTTCAATACCAATGGAAAAAACTATGGAAGGAAACCAGTGGAATTTGACCCTGCCTGCCACCATTTAATCAGTTAAATATGCCATTCAGCCAGTTAACTGATTAACCGGGGCTTACATACAAATGTCTACCCTGTAGCCTCAGCCAGAATTCTCATAGGTTAATGTCTTTCTGCCTCTAAAATCCAGCAGAGCACCCTAAGCCTGCTGGAGGGACCCAATTGCTGCTCAAGTAGCGGACTCTGAAATCAAACACTGACTTTCCCTCTTACTTTCAGCTCAGTCACAGCCCGGGCAGCAGGCTCTGGGTTTACCGCCCTCTAAATCAATAGCTTGCTCATAGCAGGTCCTGTTGCAGCCAGAACGACTGTAATTGTGCCTGTAGCCAGCCGGCATTGCCCTGATCAGACCCTCAATCACCTTTTATCTGCTCTGGTCTCTGGTAATTTGATGCTCTGTTTTGCACATCCATGAAATATGCCTGGGGCTGTAATAATCCCTGTCCCATAACTCCCTTATGAGAGTGTGGGCTGCATCACTTAGTCCTGGGCAGGCCTGATACTGAAGACTGCAGTGGAATAAATGCACCAGCTGGCAGATAACATCAAAACTGCAGAGAGCCGTTGAGAAGAGAGGCTTCAAACAAAGGGTAGGCTGTTAGCATAGTGCTGACTGAATGTCCTTTCTCTTCTCTCCCCCCTCCCCCTTCCCGTCTTGGCTACAATTGGCTTGGCCGCCAGCAAGCAGCGAGCCATAACCACCTGGTCTAGAATCCACAATGTGCCCCACCCAAACAATGGATTGTGTGAGAGCATCCTAACCTAGATGTGCTGGGCTGTGATGATAAGGCTAATAGTGTTAACACAATGCCTGCTGGATCTTATGCCTCTCTCATCTGGGCTCTGGTAACTTGCAGGCAAAACCCTACTCAAAGTTGGAGAGACGCAGAAGCGCCTGGGGGGAGCTGAACGTGATTTCATGCACTCTGCTTCTGTCAGCTTCCTGACTCCTCTGCGCAACTTCCTGGAAGGGGACTGGCGAACCATTACTGTGAGTAAGGAGGTGTGGGGCGGGGAGCTGAACCATTACTGTGAGTAAAGAGGTGTGGGGCGGGGAGCTGAACCATTACTGTGAGTAAGGAGGTGTGGGGCGGGCAGCTGACAAATGAATTTATCCCAGATTCGGGGGGGAGAGGGGAGAAGACCAGTGTTCATCCACCAGTGTCTTTACATTCTTCCTATTCCAGAAACTGGGGGGAGGGGTAAAAACAAGGCCAGAGGACTCCCCCAGCCTGTCAAAACTTCTAACAAGCCTGTTAGGGCAGGGAAATAAAAGCTACATACTTGAAGTTATAATCCCAGTTCTCCCACTAGCCTCCCTCATCTGCATGGGGATGGAGGAATTGGGGCTTTGTCTTCCTCTTGGGATAAAGGTTAATTTATTGTCCTTATAGCCCTGTTGGCAATGCCAGCCAGACCAGAAGCTCCTCTTTAGCCTCTAGAGAAGGCTGATCCTTTATCCTTATGCTGGCACCGTTGTCAGGAGCTGGATATCTGTTACTCCTGCCCCATCACCCCTCACTGCCAAACAAAACAGCTTGATTCCTAGGTGGCTTCTCTCCGGCCTTTTGAGAGACCATTTTTAAGCACCTTGTTCCTTATTTGTCCCCTTTTTCTAGAAAGAAAGGAGGATCCTGGAGAACCGCCGTCTGGATCTGGATGCTTGTAAGGCCAGGCTGAAGAAAGCCAAGGCTGCTGAGGCAAAAGCATCGGTAATGTCTCCCATAATTGCTTTCTGCGCATCAGCGCTTGGAACACGTATGCATGTGAGGGGGAATGCCAAGTGCTCTGTGACCCGGAGTTGTCTGTATTGCCTGCGTTGCTGTCGGTGCTGCATCTGATAGGGGTGTGGGTGATCTCTCCACGAGTGGGGCCAGGGAACAACTTGGCCTAGTGTGAGGCTGCTGAGCATTGGTTGCCCACAGGAGGGGCGTGCCTGTTTACGGGCACGGCCTGGCTGGGGAGTTCTTGGAGGTCTGAGTCTAACTGCTCCTTGAAACCCTGTCTTGTGATTGGCAGGGACAGGTTACCAGCTGTTCTGAGTGACAGCGTCTGTCTGAGCTTGGTGAAGCTTGTGCCACTACACAGCAAGAGTGTCCGTCGTAAAACTTGTAAAACTCCAGCCAGAATATAGGGACTCAG
Organism: Pelodiscus sinensis; assembly: GCF_052426305.1. Classification (NCBI taxonomy): domain Eukaryota; kingdom Metazoa; phylum Chordata; order Testudines; family Trionychidae; genus Pelodiscus; species Pelodiscus sinensis. Next base: position 12,376,956 of record NC_143074.1, on the reverse strand, counting down.
GTGGAATGGTGGGCTTCTCCCCTAGCAAATCAAGTGAGGATTGGGGAAGCAGGGGCTAATTGTAAATCTTACTGGGAGCCCACAGGTGTCTTGGAATCCCAAACGAGGGCTCAAAACAGAGCCGTGTTGCACTGCAAGATCTAGCCTGCCCTGGGCTCTGCCATTAAGGAGCCTGCAAAGCATGCTGCCAAGGTCAGAGAAACAAGTATTGGAGCCTCTTGATAGCTGCTCCCTTGGCTGCCCAAGTCATGTCTACTTAGCTCGCTGATGAGACGACTGACAGTCTGTCTCTTGGCATGGCCAGGCTAACTGCAAAAAACAAGCTGGCTGCTCTATTAGCTGGTAGTTTCTTAGTTCAAGAATCTCTGGTTACAGCCTGAAACAGAAAGGGCAGGGCCTGACAAGTGCCACTCAAACTCCAGATCCAGTCCTGGAGTGCAGGGAACCTTGTTCTGCCTCTAGAACTGAGACAACAGGACTTGGGACGCAATTGAAGAGAATCTCTACGTTTTTTTTCTGACCAGATGTCTGTGCCTGTCCCTGCGTCACATGATGGTGCTAACTCCCAGGGGCTGGCTACCACAATACTCCCTTTACTGCTTGGGCTGTGTTAGCAGTGCATTGTTGGGGGGGAAATAGGAAGGAAAAGCTAGTGCAGATGCAGCTGTGTAAGTGGGTTCCTCCGAATATCCTGTTCAATAGGTTTGCAGTAGAGCCAAAGTAAACATGGACTCATGTCCATGTCACACAAGCTGTGTCAAGCCTTAGGTCTTGCAATGAGGCTTCAAGCTTTAGCCAGTGAACTAATGGCCACCATCAGAACAAGCTGAATCCTTGTCACCCAGTTTGGCTCCCCCCTGATGCAAAATACCAGGTGTCCTGGCCTTGGCCCATCCACCAGCTGTCCGTGTGGCTAGGCTTTGGTTCTCTACATGTCCCAGAGATTCTTCTTCCCTCTTTCCAGCATTGGTTCCTGTTGTGTGGCATCCTCTGAGGAGTGCGGGTAGTAATGCGAACATCAAATACCTTCAGTCAATCGATCCCAGTGCTAACATCTGTGAACACTTGCTCTGTCCCCTCTGAGGTGGCTTTTGCACCCTGGAGTCTTGACACTGTGTTCATACACAAGCCAGTTCCCCTGGCTGAGCAGACTGTCCAGTCACTGAGACTATGGTACTGCCACCCAACAGGGAACAGCTGTGGTGGCATGAAAACATGCCCTCCATTTCCCCACTTCAGGTGACTCTTGTTCTCCCCCAGATACTCACCTTTCAAGAACACCAGTTTCCCCATGGGTAGATGCTCAGGTTGTGAGGTGGGGAGACATGCTCTTTGTTTCAAGGAGGTAAATGATGAATATTGGCTGGGTCCAAATCTGGAAAATCTGCTACTTCTGCCCCCAGCCCATCCAGCTCATGGTGCCCCTTGCTTTTCTGGAAATGGTACTTGATTACTGCAGTCAGTGTATGCTAACCCCTTCTCTTTTTCTGCCTTGCTCTTAGAGCAGTATTCTTAGATCTGCCTTCCTTTCCCTCTTCAGTTGCTTAGGCAGTGCAACTCTGGGCAGTGACTCAGTAGCCCAGTGCCCTTAAAGGCTTTGCCCAGTGCTCTACAGTGTGTAATCCAAGCTCTGGAAGGGTTACCTCTGGCTAGGCATCAGACTGAGTGCAACCGCAACCATGAACTGTGCTACAGCAGATCACAAGCCTTGTTGCGGGGTATTAAGTCTTTTCCCAAATATCCTCAACAGTCCTGAAATGCAGGTGCCCATGCACTGCCCTGCTTCCTGGGAACAACGCTAATGTCATGACGTAAATGAGCAGCCTTGACTCAGGTGGTCACCTTGGATACCAGCATAGATAAAAATCTTATCAAGCCCGGTCTTTTGGATACTGGTTACCTGGCCTCAGCAGAGCTGGGGGATGGGGAGAGGGTTCTGTGCTGCAGAGTATTCTGGCCAGCCCAGCTGGAGCAGCACCTCCCTGCCCACCCTCCCATTTAATTAGTTAGCTGGTTAAATGTTTAACTGGTTAACTAATTTAAATGGGATTTTACTTCCCTAACCTGAAGTCTGCTGTAGGAAACAACCCCTGGCATTAGTGACATCTCTTCCCCCAAGGTTGTGGTCATGTCTTCCTCCAATATAGTGCTGCTTTTGCGCACTTCCACTCCTGTTCCCCTTGGCTTTTGTTTCTCATGGTGCTGCTGAGGTTGGTATCTCCAAATCAGTGAGTTGCAGTTCTGTCCCCTGGGTTCGTTTGTGTCCCCTCTAACCTCTGTGGGGCTCTTGCTTTGTCTTTGACATGGATGGTGTTTTTGTTCACTAACCTTTTTTGTTTTGTCTTGTTTTTTCTGTAATTTGCTCAGTATGAGGGAGATGTGAGTATTAACTGTGTTACTAGTGCTGTGACTTTCTAAACACCCCTCATTGTCCCTCCCCCTTTCAAAAAACTCAACTGCCTCCCGCAGCAACCCTGGAGCATATTCCAAATGCAGTCTGAGCTAGTGGCTGCCTGACACAAGAGTGCCCAAAAAACCCTGGAAATCTCCTGGTTGCTTGCAGCCCTGTTCCAGGAGCATGCAATCAGTTTCCATGAATACCTCTTGCAAGCAGTGCTCAAAGGAGGTTGGGTCCCATATGCACACACGACTGGATTCTTCCCTGTGGCTCAGTGTGGGAAAAGGGGTGGGGTTGGAGAACAAGTGGGGGGGGGGAGGAGAGAAGATAGACAATGATGGGCAGGGATTGAATTTGGTCTGCAGTGGTGTTTTGTCCCTCCTTAAGCTCCAGGGCACTCGTCTATTCCCAGTACGGGAGGGAGGGAAGGTGGGTGTATTCCTTGAGTCTTATGTTCCCTTTTGACCACTGCTTGCAAATGAAACCTGCCAGTGTGCAGGGGTGTGATAGCTGCTTGCCTTCTCCATATCATGTGCTGCACAGAAGACCAATTCAAGGAAGCCATACTGGAAACCAAGGAGGGACCTTTTCAGCATAGCTACTTTTCCCAGAAAACTGAGGCATAAGGATCTTGCTCTTCTGGAGAGCTCCTCTTACTTGACACATCTGGCCAGTGGGAGTGTGGACTTGGTCAGCTGTGCCCTACACAGGAATCCCTTATCAGCTACTGCATTTCTTCTTGGGTTTGGTATTTTCCTTTTTAGCTTAGGTTATTCGCCTCTCGCCCCCATAAATCCAGGAGGGAAACTCCCTTATTGATGAGGCTGGCTACATCCTCTTGTGTATGGCAGCCGTGCATCTGCTCAGCAATGCTGCTATTTGCAGCCAGTTGTTTAAGAGCGGAGTGTGCTGTAAAAAGCTGAGCAGGGTGGGATGGAGTTGGATGAGAGGATTATAGAGATCCGCGTGAGGTTAGAAATGCTGGATCATGTGACTCTCACCAGCTCGCTGCATATGATTAGAACTTGCTGGGCCATATTCTGATGTTACTTGTGCAAATCAAATGGAGGGGCTTGCACTGGCGTATCTGACAACCAACCCAGTCCCTTACAGCCAACTGCCCTTGTTAAACTGAAGGCCATAGCATAGTCTTGATTGCAACCTGGCTAATGCTGCTGCACGATGCTGAAGTGGCAAATGAGGACGTGGCCTCTAGGGCAGAGGAAAGGCTGGATCTTGCATCGCCCCCCATCGTGAGGGATCTTCCCCATGCCATGGTCCATGTTCCCATAAGGGAAGAATCTGCAGCTTTAACCTTCCTGTCCTACCTGCCTCAATAGCAGGATTCAACAATGGCCAAAATGGCTTGATTGCTTTCCTCTTCCCCTCCCCCCACTTCTGTGAAGTAGAGTCTGCACATGCTACTGAATGGAGTCTTGGCCAGCAAGGCGATGGGCCAGATCTGCTCCTCTGCATGTGGAAGGGGGGGGGGACTCTTCTGAGGTTTGGATGCAGCGTGTGGGGGAAGACTTGCATCTCCTTCCTTGCACTAAAAGCAAGGGGTCTCCAGATGCCGGCACCAGACTGGAGAACAATGGGGGGAGAGGCTTTGCCTCTGGCAGAAACTGACACTGGAGAGAATGGAACTGGTAGATGAAGCCCCATTGGCACATGCTAATGGCAGCTTGGGTAGAGAAAGTGCACTTCCTCATGAACACAATGTTGGATGCTAGAGCACACTTCACCCAGTTAGGGATTCCCTTGTGTCCCCCATCCTGTGGCTATTCTAGCTGCATATTCATTCTTTAGCCTGTGAGGATCCACAGGTTGCAGAGGAGGAGAAATGTGAATGTGCAAGAGATGCTATGGACCTGTCTGCACAGGACTTGGAAGTGTGTTCTGAGTCTTCACCTTGGGTCTAGCTTAAAACCATTACAAATCCATCCACATTAATCAGCCAGAGCAAGAACACACGGGCTAGGCTCAAACCGCTTCCGAATACTCCACTCTGATGCTGGTTTGACTTGGTGTAAATGATACGGATCTGCTCCCCTAGGTGACAGATGAGCCCAGTGTAGGAAAGGCCCTCGACTTAGCTGGAAGTTCTCATGATCTCCAAAGAACACACCCACAGCTGGCAGCTACCTCACACCCCCCAGCACTCTAGGAGACCTCATCCATGTCCAGCTCCTAGAACAGTTTTAGCCCTTCCACCATTCACTGGGAGTATTGATTTTTCCATTGACTCTTCTGCGTGACTTGTACATGAAACTCTATTCCCCCCCTCCCTAGGCTGTGCCTGACTTTCAGGAGACTAGACCTCGTAATTTCATTCTCTCCGCCAGCGCATCAGCGGTAAGATCACCTCATCTGCTAGACATCTGCATTCTAACCTGTTTCTCCCAACCCAGTTTCAGCTCGGACCCAGCATTACGCTGTTTTCAACATTTTAATGTGAAATGGGCTGCCCAGGATTCCTCCTTTTCTACCAGACTGTTGCCCTGAGTGGTGGGAGTTGAGCTGTGCTGTGGCTAAACCTTGCCTGTTAAGGCATAGAGCTATGGGTAGAGTGTCCGTGAGCGGCAGCTGAGTGTTTACTGACCCTCTGTTCTTTCCCAACCCAAACTGGGAATCCTCTGCCAGTGTTCTGTCTGCTCCCACAGGGCCTGGGAAGAGGGAGGAATAAAATCCTCTGAGCTCCGTGGGGCCAATGCAGGGTTACTGCCCAGGTGGAGTACCATGCATGTGGCTCCCTGACCAGAGCAAAACCTTCCTCCAGGGGATTGATGTTCAGGAGACTTCTTGTTAAATTGGTCAAGGGACAAACCTCCAATCCCACTCCTCAGGCTCGTTTGCTACCTATGGCATGAGTGATGGCAGGCCAGCAGTACAAGGCCCCTCTTTGTTAGAGGTGTTGAGGAAATGGCCTCACAACTGTCCCCTTGATTCGGAGTCCCTGCCAGGTGGGAGACTTGTGGCAAGATAAAGTTGAATTGGGGTGGGGGTGGCTGAGCTGCCCACTGCCCCGCGAGCATGTTGCATCAAGCGTGGCTGAGCCATCCATGTCCAGCGCTTGGCTCAAGGCTTCCCATTGCACGATATCCAGTCTCCTGTTAAAATGTTGAAAACGTAGTGACTCTCGTGTTCTGAACCACTGGCGAAACAACACTGATGCACCTGTCAGGGCTAGTGGCCTGGGAATGGGAGGCTGGGAGATCACTTGTGTTGGCACCAAATTGGGAAGCCCAATACACAAGCAACCCGCAGCCGCATGGGGGTGATTCAGCATTTTTAATGTGCTGGAGCAAAGTGCCTGGGCTGAAACATCAGTGTTGGTTCCAGAGGGAATCTGTCCTGGCCCTTTTGGATTATGATGCTGGTGCAACTGCTACCAATAGGCCAGTTACTCAGTAACTCATTAGAAACCTGGTCTGTAGGAGACTGAGAAAGCAATTGCTGCAGACCTCTCCTTTCTCCTCCAGTCAATCATCAGCTCTGGCTCCCCTGGTTCAGGGGAGAGACCTTTAATGGCACTAGAAGGATTGCAGTAACTCGGAGTACTGGAGTGGAAAGGGAAAACAGGACTTGTTCCTTACTAGCATTGGGCATCTCTGATCAGACCAAAACACTGGCGTGTGCTTGAAGCCAAGACTCTGGCTAGCTTGTGACTTCAGTGTCTTATGGCATTCCATGTCTCATAGCCACAGACTAGAAGACTTAACTGCACAATGGGCTCGCAGTGCTTAATCCTACCGTGGCCCATAGAATTCTTCCCACCTCTCAGCCCAGGTCAGACTCCTGTCTGGTGTATCCCCTCTGCTAATCCACAGCTTGCTCAGCCCTGCAGTTAGCTCTGAGGGGCAGCTCAAGCCCTTTGTAGTAAGAGTTGGTCTTCTAGAGCAGTGGTTCCCAACCACTTTTTTTACCACAGACCACTAAACCAGTTCACACACTTTTGGTGGACTGGTAACATTATTTGCATAAATTAATTAGGGATGTAATAGTGTTTAACCAATAAGTAAAAGCTTATTGGTTAATGCTGTAGACTACACGCATTTCCTCCTTGCCAGTAACTTTTTTTAAGCAGGCTCGCCAGCAGTCCAGACTTGCACTGTCTGGGACCTACCCCCGCTGCAGCTCTGCATCTAAAGTGTATTAGGAGCCCGGCAGGTAGCCCGGCTCCGTTCTGGAGCTCAAACCCCAACCCCCCACCCCCTCCCTCCCAACTGTGGCTGCTGCCATCCCATGCTGCTGCGTCTGATACAGAGGCAGCAGCGTAAGGTGACAGGCAGCTGGTCCATGAGGGGAGCCATTTTTTAAACTGGCTCCCCTCAGACTAGCTCCCACATGGCACCTCACACTGCTGCCTCTGATAGCGACGCATCAGTGTGGGATGGCAAGGGGCTCCCTGGGAGTGGGGCCAGAGGGCACTGGCTGCCGGCCCCACCCCCTAGGACTATGGAATAGTCAGCTAACTGTTAAGAATTCATGAGGTTAATTGACTATTCAGTTGACTGATATTTAACATCCCTAAAATGACTATGCAAATAGTTACCTGTCCACCAAAATATATGCCCCAGCCCCGAAAGCAGCTGTACAGCAGCTAGCTTTAGCTTGGTCAGCTGCCACACAATGGCACTGGTCTGCAGACTGGGGGTTGGGAACTGCTGTCCCAGAGTGCACTGAGAATTGAAATAATAGGAGGCTTGATTGGATTTGACATAATACAGAGTTTACAGCTAAGCCAAACTCTTACACAGGATGTGCCCTTTTAATAGTAGAATTGCAGATGGGCCTCGTCAGCCAACTCACTCACTGGCGAGGAGGAGTAGGGCTCTGCCTGCTTTCTGCACATTCACAAGGGCTGGTAGCATTTTCTTCTGCAACTAGCAGCCTCAGTTGGCAGGTGGAGGGAGAGGAAGTGCCACCATGGCCCCTGCCTGCGCTGAGCAGAGATCTGGGTGGTAGCTCTAGGAAGGCTTAGTCCACTATTGCGAGCTGGAGAGATGTTAAATGAGCTTCCCTTGCCATTGCAGACAGACCTTAGTAACTGTGGAGGTTTCTCCAGCTAGCTTTGAATCCAGCATCCATCCCAAAGGGCCTGGCATCCCAGTGGGGGAGGAACCCTTCACGCTGTTGCCCTGCTTCTCTTCTAGGCCAAACTCCCATGTGCCTCTGCTGTTTGACAATGTTAACCCTTTCACTCCTGTGGTTGTAGCTGCTAATTCTGCTTTTGTTGTTTTTCTCCCTCCTTTCTGGTGGTGGTCGCGGGGGGAGGGCGGGATTATTGTCTCCCAGATAACAGGCTTGTTTTTTTGTGTGAGCAAATGGGTTAGTAGGTTCCCAGCTTCTCATGACTCTAAACAGTGGACAGCTGGGCAAGCCAGATACAACTTGGACAGAGCTGGCCTCAGACAGCCAAAGTCCAGCTCTGTTTGTGAGAAGAGGAGTGCGATGGTCCTGGAGGAGCTCATCACAGCTAGGGAAAGGATGTGCCTCTCCCTTAGGCCACCCCAGCCCTCGTTTCTCAGCTATAGTCCTGAGCTGACATGTAGGAGCAGAGGAGCACCCCTTCTCCCTTCTGCTCCCCCATGGCTCTGTCAGAGTGCAGGGTAACCCGCACTCTCAGGTGGATCTGGTGTCCTTTCCTGTAGGATGCTGGTTTGGCATAGCTTGCCAAGCTCTCCACTCCTAGGACAGGCGCTAAGGAAAACCTATTGCATAACCCTAAGAAGGGGCCCTTGTTCTCAGCCTGGCTTGGAGCTGGAGTTCCCTACTGAAACAGCTGGGCTGTGTCCCTTAGAGCGAGAGGGGGGGGAGGAGGTAAGGTAGCACTGCATTCTCTCTTGGCCCTGTGTCACTTGCTGCCTTTGGTGGCACTGGGGATCTGGTGCCTTGCTGAAGCATTTTGAAATGCACAATTGCCTACAGTACGTGGCTGACCAGCAACACACCTCCATGGAATTTTCATGCTCCAGAAAAGTGCAGGGGCCTAACTAGGTAACTTCAAACACAAGCAGCTGGGCTCCCAAAAACCTTGAGCAAATGGCACCAATTCAATCAGTAAAGGGCAGTGGTACACTTTAGAGTGTATGGGGGATGGTCATCTTTGATTCATGCTGTCCTTAGTAGGCCTGTCACTGCCACTGCTGAGCAAGTAGCTGTATCTAGCTGGACAGATCTCACTGAATGAGAATATTAACCTGTGAATGCTGGCTTATAACTACACTTCCACAAGGCTTAGAGCTGAAGCTTTCACTACCTAGTGGGAAGGGAGAGCTGGTGCTTATGGAAACATCCCAGGATAGAAGATGAGCAAATGTGCTTCCCCAGCCTAACAAATATCATAGGCCCTGTACTGCTGGGAGTGTGTTAGAGTGGGATTGCCAGCTACCGCCTTTTGATAGAAGCCTTTTAAAGAGCACTTGCCTGCATGGACTCCTGCCCTGCCTCACTGCCTACTAGGGTTGGGATGGGAGCATATGGCTAGAGCCCTGCAGATATAAAATTTGCATCCTCATTCATATCCGCAAAAGTCAGTCGTGCATATCCGCATCCTTATCCACAGATAAAGTGGATATCTGTAGGTTTTCAAGGCTTACATTGGAACTGAGCATGTTTTCTCCCCACCCCAAGTATGGGATGTTGAGGTCTCTGGGCCCAGCTCTTAGTAGCTGAGCATACAGAGATTACAAAGACCATACTAAACCAGTAGGAAGTGCTTCAAGTGTAGTCCTGGACAGCGGGGGAAACAATCTAGGGCTGGTTTAGGCAGTACAAAGCTAGATTAAAGCTGAACTCTGGTGCCTAGTGTGCGAACTACATGGCTAGAAGGGAAAGAGCTCACAATGTTTAAAGCAATGGATGAACTTTCATGTGCAGAGACTAGTGCTGTAGCCTCATGGTGTAGTCAAATGTTTGGTGTCACTTTGTCCACAAACAGCTCTGTTCTTTAGCTTGGGCCATTGAGGTGAGGGGTAGTAGGTGTGTACCACTGCCTTCTACTGGATAGATCCAAACCTGCTACCTCCATCATAGGCCCTCTGATGGAGATGCCATGAGCCCTTTTTGTAAAAGGACGTGCACTCCTGCATCAGGAGGACTTGAGACTTTCTGGCCAGGAAGTTCTAAATGGTGACTCTGGTTGTGAAGGGTTAACCAGTAAGCCTCCTTCTCAATAGGTGAGGCTTACCAGTTAAGGTTAACCAGTGGGGCTGGAGCAGCTCTCCACCTGCTCCAACATTCACATCCTGAGGTTCCATTTTTTAAAAAATATTTACACACTGATCTTCCCTTCCTCAGCCCAGGCACCCTCTCCTCAGCCCAGGCACCCTCTCCTAGGTAGGGAGTCCTCAGAACTAGGTCTCGGTTCAGTCTCTGACTTTATCTGGCTGGTGCTCAGGTCTCTGGCTTCCAGGCCACTAAGCCCTTCTCCCAGCTTGCTCCTCTTTCCCTCTCCCCATTAGTAATTGTGTGTGTGGCTGTGCTGGAGGGGAAGTCCTCACCATGGGAAAGATGAGGCCAAGGACCTTCTTGCTGGATCAATGTTTTCTTGCTTGTTCTCTCCTCCCCGCGCCCCCTCCCCCCCCCCGTTGCTGTATTTTGTTTTGTGGTGTTTGTTTCATACCTCCCAAGCCAGATCCCAGGGAGCAGCTGACTGTGCCGCCCTGCCCCTCAGTTAGTAGGGATGATGGGAGATGGAGACTGGTGCTAGGAGCAGGCAAGCCTCTTCCTCAGACAGAGGCAAAGCTCTCTGGAGAAAGCCTGTTGTCCCTGCCTGCAAGCTCTAGCAGGCCTGGGAAGGGGAGCCACTGGCAGGGAGCTGGGTTGTTTTCCTCTGGCTGGGCTTGGTCTCTTTTTCTTCCCCACCTCCTCCCGGGCTGCTTTGAACTAGCCAGAGCCCCAGACTAGCCTGGATTCCATGTGGCTTTTCCTGTTACTGAGCTGTAGCTCAGTGGGTGAGGGACTCCTATAAACCATCCTAGCTGCTCACTTGGCCCCCTCAGGCTATGGTGACCTGCCCTCTCTAGCCCTGCAGATCTAGCTCCGCTTTACTCCATTCCCCCACCAGCATTCTGGAAGAAACTGTCCTTCAACTCCTGCTTCCCCCTAGCTAGAGGAGTGCAGGTCCCTGCTTTGCTGGGCTACTCTGCCCTCACTGTTCAGGGAGCTACAGCCTACCCCTCCCTTCATCTGCCCATCCCAGCTCTCACATCCTGTTCTGACCAGGGAGTATTTCATACTTGCACGATAGTGCGATGGCGGGTCTGACTAGGGAGTCTAACAGACAGCTAAGGATTCCTCTCAGATGGTCTCCCTGAGGCTTGGATGGTCTCCCTGAGGCTTGGATACAGGGGGTCGCTTGAACGGCTGTTAAACTGGTTGGCTACGTCTAGACTGGCCCCTTCTCCGGAAGAGGCATGCAAAGCAGGCAAGTCAGAATAGGGAAATCCGCGGGGGATTTAAATATCCCCCGCGGGATTTAAATAAACATGGCCGCCACTTTTTTCCGGCTTGGGGAAAAGCCGGAAAAGAGCGTCTAGACTGGCGTGATCCTCTGGAATAAAGCCCTTGCAAGTAGGAATAAGAGATCCTCCGGAAAAGGGCTTTATTCCGGAGGATCGCGCCAGTCTAGATGCTCTTTTCCAGCTTTTCCCCAAGCTGGGAAAAAGTGGCAGCCATGTTTATTTAAATCCCAAGGGGGATATTTAAATCCCCCGCGGATTTCCCTATTCTGACTTGCCTGCTTTGCATGCCTCTTCCGGAGAAGGGGCCAGTCTAGACGTAGCCGTCTGGTTTAACATGTGCGATCCTCTGGACTAAGAGCATCCACTCTGGAAATTAATCCAGAATAAGTTGGGAGTATGAATTCAAAAACCTCAAGGCCACATGTAGACATTCCTGAGTTTGAGGATATGGGGGGATGGGGGGAATACAAAATGAGCTCCTTGAAAGGTGTCCTGTCCGGAGCAGAAGGCTGCTGCTGGGTGAAGGGCTGGATTGTTCCTGGAGTTAGCCTGCTGCATCTGTGGAGTGTCCCCACCAATTGCTGTTATTGCTGAATGCTGCTTGAAGTCTCCAACACTGATCTCCTTTCCTGTTGCCCTGTGGCCCCACCAGCTCTGGAGCGACGAGGTGGAAAAAGTAAGTACCCAGGTGAAATAGTGCTGGGAATGGGGGGGGGGGGCAGTTAATGCATACTGCAGAACTCGTCCTCCAAAGGCGAAGGGGGTGTTTGCTCCAGGGTGCCGCTGTTTCCCAGGCTGAACGCAGAGAGATCGCTCCGTGTAGGTGCATGCCTCTGGGGTTAGGTGGTGAATGAGTTAGTTTTCTATCTAGCTAATGCTAGTAGGACTGGAAAGGAAGCGATCTTGCCACGACTCCAAGACCTACCCATTTGCCTTGCCTAGTAAGGCCTCAGCATCTGAAAAAATTGATCTCCCTGCCTATAGTACAGAGTAGTCTTATGAGCTCCCTGTGCTGCTGGGCTAGCAGCAGAGCCAGTGCACTGTAATGGCAGGTTCACCTCCTTTCCTGTGGCACAAACCTCCCACCTTAATCTAGATCAGGGCTGGGCAAGATGCAGCCCGGGGGCTAGATCCGGACCGGGGGCTGCATCTGGCTGCTTTCTGTTTAGATCCTGTGTCACCGGATTTTCAGGCAGTGGCTCAGGCAGCAGAAGCCTATTTAAATGGCTCGCAGCTCTGTTGTGGCGCTACCCCAACAGCGGCTGGGGCTGTGAGTCCTTTGCTGGTGTGTGGGTTTTTTATTTTAAATTCAAAGCCTCCAGCCCCAGATGACTCGTCAGCCCCAGGCCATGCCACTTCCGAGGGTGTGCTGGCCCATGCCCACATACCAAAATTCAATAAGTGGCACCCCTGCAAAAATTATTGCCCACCCCTGATGTACATTGCACTATTAGGAGCCAGCTCTTCTACTTGTTCTGGAGGAATCGGGTTGATCTGGGAGCTTTCAGTCTAGACAGAAGTAACCATGAGGAAGGATTGCCCCACAGCATAGGGGATGGTCCTTAAGAGTTGTTCTGTGTCATGCAGCAAAGTGGGGAGAAATGCTCTGGCTCCATGAAGATGGAGATTCTGTGCAGAAGATGTATGCATGTTTCATTTCCTTCCTCAAGCCAGGACACTTAACCAGCGCTTCCCCCTTTGGAGCACTCAGCCTTTGTATAGTGTGAATTTATTCTGCTGAGATGTGACTGCACAGACTTGGGCATTGACCTTCTGTCTAGGGCCTTGGAACAGTAGGGTACTGAACAGACTTGGGCAGGCACAGGCTTTCTGATGTGCTAGGCAGGTGTGGTGGTTCTTCATCTCTTGGCACCCAGCGGGCACATGTGGGTCTTTAACCTGATCCCCAAATTGCCATGGAGCCTAGTGTGCCATGATCATGGCCTGCAAAGAGCAGACTAAGAGCTGGTAGGGGTGAAATGCACAGGTAGCATTATGCAGGAGGAAGTGCTATTCCTTTATGGCACCCCTGGTCCCAACCAGGGCCACTGGCCTCTTCCATTGGACATACCCTATTTAGCACCAAAACATGAACTAGCTACTATCCCCCTATCTTTCCCTGTATTGTGAAACTATCTTAATGCTCCTCAGATCTCTAGGACCTGCAAATGCTGGAACCAGTTCAGGGTGTTGCCAAGACATTCCTGGATCTTGGATGGGGGGGGGGGAAGATTTCCTCCCTGCCCCCTTACACTCCTCCAGTTGTTGGCAGCGATCACAGGATGTGCAAGAGCAAAGCATGTGGCTTGTGTGGCATGATGCTTTACTTCTGATAGCAATGACATGCCTGGCTCTGCCCAATGGGAATGGAGCCAGGGTTGTCTGCCAGAACTCAGCTCAGCTGTATCTGTAGCCAACAGTTTCCCAAAGGTCTCGCTGCAGATGCATAATACGCTGTTGCTGAGCCTCCCTGAAATCTTTTTCTTCCCCCTCTTCTCTCCCCCCCCCCCCCAACTTAATCTCTTTTCAGAGGATGCAAGAAACCGTTCAATCCCATTGCTCCCTCTTAAGCCAATCTTAGAGGGTTTTTGTTGGAGTACGTGCAGCTCTAGCACCACACTGGCTCCAAAACAGCAGGTGTCACAAGCTTTAAAACCAAGCTGTAAACCCAAGTTTGATTTGCATGTGTAGGCACTGGACTCCTTTCAGAGGTGATCCCTCTTAGGCTGGCACTCAATTGTATTTCCTCAGCCATTAAAAATAATTTTTTAAACATCTGCTACTATGGGCTTGGCTAAGTGGGGAAAACTAACCAGAATAACTATTCTGCAGTATCTCTGGTGTCACTTTTCTGGCGTAAGAGGGACTGTTAGGGTGCATCTACACAGCTTAACTCGAAATAAGCTACACAAATTGAGCTACATCAATTGCGTAGCTTATTTCAAAATTGGGAGCATCTACACAGCACTTATTTCAAAATAGAGCACTCTTCCTCCGACTTCCCTTACTCCTACAATGAGAGTTACGGGAGTCAGAGTAAGAAGTCCTTCAGTTTGACAGTATTTCAACATTATTTTGAAATAACTGCCTGCTTTGTAGACAGACAAAAGTTATTTGGAAATCAGGTTGCTGTGTAGACGTACTCTTACAGAATAGTGGCAGGCAAGAGCTATTCTGGTCAATTTCCCTATGAATACAAGCCCTGAGAAGAAACTGGCTGTGTTGCACTGAAGCTCATGGGAAGAACTCTGTTTGCTAGGGTACTCCACTTACCTCCTACCAGGGTATGCTCTCCAGCTTCCATGGCCTCAACACAAACCCTTGGACTGTTCTAATTGAACTGATTGTTACTTTGGAAATACCTATTTGGTTATTGTTCCTGCATTGCAAACAACCCATTGATCTGTAAGCAAGCTGTCTACAAAGCCAGTTAGAGCTCTGGTTTTGTATATTAATCACTCTGCCTGGCAAGGCTTTGGCCTTTACATGTAAAGCCTTAGTCCAATTCTATGAGCTAGTCTCCCACATGGGCAGCAGTGCTAGCCAGTGGGGTGTTCCCTCCTGGGGCGTCTGCTGCTGAATTGACTTGTAGGGGACGTTCCTGAGCCTGGTCTTGTGCTAACACAAGCTGAGAGCAACTCCAGTGATGACTATTGCTCAGTTCTGAGTTACAATGGAGAAACCTCTTAAAACTGCCCCAGTACTGCTGGGGCAAAAGTAAGATGATGACTCCTAGCTGAGCTGTGGAAATTCCTCCATCTCTGGTTCTCTAGGCTTAGGTGGGGGGTGAAAAGAGCAGAGCTACATGAGTACCTTCCTCAGCAGCATCTTCTGCCAACTCTCATGGGAATGCAGAACTGCCAGGTGCCCTTCCACAGTGTTCAGTTCCGGGCAGAGCCTTCCTCCTATGGACAGTAGGCTGGGGGGGGGGGGGGGGGGGAAGGGCTAGAAAAGGACTGGCCTTATGGATGCCCCCAGCTCCATACAGCATGCCAATTCTCTGACTTCAGTGGGGTGGGGGGGTTATACCACCTGCCCTCCTTCCTGTCATGGATTGGTCTTTGTGGCCTCCAGGTTTGCAGTTCTGGGGAATGTCTGATCTAAGCGGTTCTGGGCTATCAGTAGGCTTTGTGGACTCTGCTGGAGACATGTAGGCTTGGGACCTCGCCTTTGAGTAGCTATTGACTCATGGCAGTGGTGGGGCTGGGCATTCTGAGCATGTAGAGCTCCCTGTGAATCCAGGGGGGCTCTGCTTGCCAGGAATTGTGCATCTGACATCGGGGCCCACAAATGGAGGGGTTTGATCAGTGCCCACTTCTGTGACCGTCCCTGTCGGTAGCTGGTGTCCAGCTTCTTCCGGGACAGAGGCAGCTGGACCCCAGCCTTCCACTCTACAGCCCAGGAAAATGCACGGTGCTCCCTTTCTCTTGCAGGCAGAACACGAGCTCCGGCTCGCCCAGACGGAGTTTGATCGGCAGGCGGAAGTGACACGCCTCCTGCTGGAGGGGATCAGCAGCACACATGTGAGTTCCTAGGGGTCAAGTGGTCTGAGGCAGAGCAGGAGGAAGAGGAGACTCATGGCATTATGGGGTACCCTGAGGCCTTCATGCAAATCGAGAGCACACAAGGCAGGGACGTAATGAGCTGTATACATTCAGTGCTATAGAAATAGCAAAATCCTACCTGGCGCCTACAGCTCTGCAGGCATCAGTGCACTTCACTGAGGGGGAGAAGCCTGGCTCTTCCTATTGCCTAGGGAGCAACTTCCGCTGTGGGGATGAGCTAGAGGGGCTTCTAAGCCAGTGCAGTCAGCTAGAGCAGAAGATGCAAGCCCCAGTCAGAGACCCCGCCCACTTGTTCCCAAAGTCGCCAAGCACCTGGATAGAAGCCGCTGGTACAAACCCCCCTTGATCAAATCTTAAATACCATCCTGCACCTTGCAGCCCCTGCACATCTCTGCTGTCACTTCCCTATATGGGAATAGGTGTGTGTAAGGTGCTCTTCTGTGCTGCTGCACCTACTCAGTCACACAAACCAGCTGATGATCTGTCTTCTCCCTTCAGGTGAATCACCTTCGCTGTCTCCATGAGTTCGTAGAATCTCAGACTACCTACTATGCTCAGGGCTACCAGTTCATGCTGGACCTGCAGAAGCAGCTGGGCAGGTATGGGATGGAGCCTTCTTGCCTTTGAGGCTTCATTTCCTGTTCTCAGCATTCTCCGCCTTTACACCGTCACACAAAACTGAGGTCAGGATTAAAAATCAGGTCCTTAAAGTTTTCGTTCTGCACAAGCACCTCTGAGCAGCCTTTGTAATGGGAAATCATGATGATGCTCCCTGGGGCCCAAAGAGATTGGGGTGTTTGAGTTCACCTTTCTAAATGGAGAAACAGGTCAGGAGACTTGACTAGGCAAGTTAATGGTTAACCAGTTACTGGTACCCAGGGAGCAGTCCCCTGCCAGACACCAACCAGCCCCAATGCAGGGCTGCCAGCCCATGTGGACTGGGAGCCGGCAGCCTTTCACGGGGGCATTGCATTTGCCAGCCCTGTATGGGGCTGCTGTTTCCACTGGCCAGTTAACTAGTTGAACGGGAGTTTGCACCCGTACTTGGAACCAGGTTGGATTAACAGCTCTTAGCTCAAGAGGAACTCTTCTGTTGAAGAAACAAAATACAGGACTATGTAGCACTTTAAAGACTAACAAGATGGTTTATTAGATGATGAGCTTTCGTGGGCCAGACCCACTTCCTCAGATCAAATAGTGGGGGGGAAAAAAATAGTGAAGAAAATTTCTATCACTCTTCTGTTGAACTCTAACTTGTGTTGCATGTAACGTATTGCCATGTACTGCATGCACTGTCAGCAACTGCTGGTCAGCTGGCTGTGGGGTGGGGGTGAAGGGTGTTCCTTGGCCAATGATCAGAGCAGCCAGCTTTGACCAGGTGGGTGTGTTGCTGCAGAATGACAGCTGTTTGCTTTTCTTTCCATGCCTGCAGCTCTAGAGGAGAAATGTAAGTAAGATGCCCTCTGATAAGACCAGGAATCTCTTCATCTTCTCCGTTCACATTAATCCTGAATTAACTGTGCAGCCTGGAACCCCTGTCAGTCCACACAGGCGCCATAGAGCGTCTAACTGAAATGGTGCTGAGCGTGAGCTGGTCTTGTACTGAGTGTGAATGTAAGAGCTGCACTGGGTCAGATCGTGCTCCCTCTTGCCCAGTAGCCTCCCAGAGATTCAGAACAGGGCAACTGAGGTGATCCATTCTTGGCTCCTAGCAGTCAGGTGTAGGGCTGCCCCAAGCATGGGGTTGCATCACTGACCCCTTTGGCTAATAGCCAGTGATGGACCGAGCCTCCAGGAACTTACCCATCTTATTTGCTGTATCCAGTTATGCTTTTGACCATCCCACCATCCTGTGGCAATGAGTTTTCCCACACAATGCACAACGAACTGTTTGAAGAGTGCTTTCTCTTGATGGCATTAAACTTGCTGCAAGTAAGGTGGCCCCTGGGTTTTTTGTATGTGAAGTGGTGAATACAGAATCCTGAAGTATTGGTCTGTCATATTCTGTCTTCCCCTCCCTGTCCCAAGAGTTAGTTCTCCAATGAATAGCCCCATTTTTGGTGGTCTCCTATGGAAGCTATTCCATACCCTTGAATCATCTTTTGCTGTTCCACTCTGCCCCATCCCAAAAAGGAGAATCAGGATGGGAAACAAGTCAGATGTGAAGGCACCATGAATTTATACCATGGTGTGATAGTTCTCCTCAGTTCCCATTTTTCTTAACCTTTCTGACCCATTCTAGATGTGGGGATGTAATTCTTCTTCCCGTCAGCCTTATTTGGAATTCCATTTTGTTGCTAGTCCATCTAGTTTTGAGACCCTTGCGGTCTGCTTTGGACTTGCCTATCTTGAATAACTTTGGGATGCAGACTCTGCCATTTCACTGTCTCCCACCCTTTTCCAGATCACTTATGCATATGTTGAACAGCATGGGTCCCAGTAGATTCTTGAGGGACCCCACTCTTCATCTCACTGAAAACTGACCCTTTATTCCGACCCTCAATTTCCAACCAGTTACTGATCCACAAGGACTGTCCTTACCCTGTAGCTACACTAGAGAGCTTACAGTAGCATTGGTGCAGCTGCAGCCCTGTGAACGCTCTAGGGTTGCCACTCTATGCTGAGCAGATCCTGTCAGCTTAATTACTTCAGCCCCTGGGAAGAGGAAGTTCTCTTGCTGACATAGCACTGTCTGCTTACATGGGCACAAATTACATCACTTCTGGGTTAGTTAATGCACATCCCTGAGACTTCATTTGTTGAAGTAAGCTGTAGTGTAGGTGTGGCTGTAAGTTCCATCAGGGACTTTGTCAAAGGCTTTCTGATGGTCCAAGTACACTGCATGGATTGGATCACCCCCAGACTCCCTTCACAAATTCTAATACATTTGTAAAGAAATCCTGCCTCCCTATGTTGACACTTCCTCAAATCGTGTTTATCTGTGTGTCTAATAGGGATGTTGAATTTGGATTAACTATTCGATTAGTCAGTCATCGACTATGCCCAGGGGTGTTGTGGAATCTCCATCTCTGGAGATATTTAAGAGTAGGTTAGATAAATGTCTATCGGGGATGGTCTAGACCATATTTGGTCCTGCCATGAGGGCAGAGGACTGGACTTGATGACCTGTCGAGGTCCCTTCCAGTTCTAGTTTTCTATGACTTGCATCCTGAGGCTTACGTCTAGGCTGGCATGATTTTGCAGAAATACTTTTAACGGAAAAACGTTTCCGTTAAAAGTATTTCCGCAAAAGAGCGTCTAGATAGGAATGGATGCTTTTGCGCAAGAAAGCGCCGATGGCCATTTTAGCCATTGGGCTTTCTTGTGCCAAAAATTTAGGTGCCTGTCTACACTGGCCCTCTTGCACAAGTATTCTTGTGCAAGTGGGCTTATCCCTGAGCGGGAGCGTGAAAGTATTTGTACAAGAAGCACCAATTTTGTACATTACAAAGTCAGTGTTCTTGCGCAAATTCAAGCAGCCAGTGTAGACAGCTGGCAAGTTTTTGCGCAAAAGTGCGCGCTTTTGTGCAAAAACTTGCCATCTAGACACACCCTGAGTGTCTAACTTTGTGTGCTAGTTTTTGCAGTTTTGCCTATTACTGAAGTCAGGCTTACTGGGATTGCCAGGATCTCCTCTGGAGCCTTCCAAAAATTGGTGTTTCCTTCCAATTCTTTGGTACAGAGGCTGATGTTGGTGATAGGTTGCTTATATACAAGTTGGACTGGTTCTGGCTGAGGGATTTTGCCGACCACCCTGGCCTGGCCCGCTCCCCTGACCAGGCTTCACAGCCACCAGCCTTCCATTGGGACTTGGGTCCTGGAATATCTGTGGTCAGACCAGAGAGTCCCAGGTTAGAGGTTCAACCTGTAGTTCATATTTGAGCTCCTTGACAACTCTTAGGTGAATGCCATGTTCCTGGTGACTTAAGTTTGTTCTAAAACCTTTCACTGACACAGTTTGGGACAGTACTTCTGATTTGATACTCAGATCCCAGCTCTGCAGTGGGGACTGGAGAACCGTCTGTTACACTCTTGTAAATGTGAACATTGCTGTCCAAAGCCTGACTCGGTGACCAGACAGCCCTATCAGCTACGAAGGAGACAGCTGCTTGATTGGGGCTGGCTGACCGGGCTGTTGTGCACTTCCTTTCTGCATCTCTAGTTACCCTGCCAATGGCCCTTTGTGAGGGATAGCTCAGAGCCCCCTTTGGAAGCAGTCAGAATCCTGAACCAACAGGCTATTTCTCTTGGCAAGGCTGGAGCCTCACTAACTTGCCTTTTCCTCTTCTCCTTAAGATTTCCAGGTACATTTGTAGGCAATGCAGAATCTACATCACCACCTCCAGCCACCACCTCTCCTACCACCGTTGCTGCCACAATTCCAGCTGTACCCATCATTCCTGTTGTACCCACTGTGGGTGGGGCATCTAACCCTGCCACAGCAGTTGACAGGGCACTGAACCTGAATGATGTCAAGCCGCCAGCCAGTGGGACCCGGAAGGCCAGAGTTCTCTATGACTATGAAGTGGCTGACAGCAGTGAGCTGGCGCTGTTAGCAGATGAGGTAGGTATCTGCCCTTAATCTCAGCTGCTCCTGCTCTTTGCATTGCTGCACAGCAGTGCTGAACAAGGGCTTGGCAAGGCACTGCTTGCTGAGATTAGCCACTTCAGTCTGTTCACTAGTGGGGCTATTAAGTGGGAGTCTGACTTTCTCCTTGTTTACACCAGTGTGAATTGGGAGTCACTCCTACTGCTGTTAGTAGAATGGGTCCAAATCAGTGTTCCCCATAAGCTGAGCACTTGGGTTTCCACCCAGGAGAGATTCAAATGCTGCCCAGCAGATTGGCAGAGTGCCACAGCCAGCAGCATGTTTCTGTTGGTGGTGCACATCCACATACTCCTTGGTGCACATGACACATTATTCCACACATGGATGGGGAAAGAGTAGGAAAATTGGTCCTAATTCTTCAGTGCCATAAATCAACCCAAAGACACGCCTGCTGCTTCCTTTTGCTCCTACTGAAGTCTGTTGTCTTTACCATTATTGCACTAAGGCCTAGATAACAATATAAAGAATTCCCTCAGCTGCTGTCTCACCCGCCCAGGGGTTAGAGGAAAAGGCTGAATGGGACTTCCTAGGACTTTTCTACAGGTCTAGTGGTTGATGGAAGAGACTAATACTTCAGAGCAGACTGAAGTTGAAGTAACTTCTTGGCTGTGCCTCTGAAACCCATTCCTTAAGGGGAGTGTCTGTGTGCAGTGCTGCAGCCTGACGAGAGGTGTCTTGGCAGAGACAATGGGGTGGCTGGAATTTCTGCCATAACACAACTTACAAATTTGGAAGCTACTGAAGGGTTGCTGGGGAATCCCAGGCAAGAATATGTACTAATGACACCAACTCAATGTTGGAGAAAGGTCTAGAGAAACTGGGAAACACTAGATGGTTACAGCAGGAAATATAAATAAATCACAAACCTAATTAGATTCTTGGCTCTATCCGAGGAATGAGATTTCATCTAATTCTTCTCTTCCCCAGCTAATCACAGTGTACAGCCTGCCAGGGATGGATCCAGACTGGCTCATAGGGGAGAGGGGAAACCAGAAAGGCAAAGTTCCTGTCACCTACTTAGAACTGCTCAGTTAAATGCTGCCAGGAAGGAGAATCTACAAGCAAAATGCAGCCCTCCATGTCCGAGCATTTTTAATGCCAATTCCTTCACGAGACCATTGCTCTCTTCAGGATCAACTCACTCACTACTAACATGGGAATTGGAAAGTGGTGACAAGGCTGGTGGTGGGTGGGGGAGGAAAGGTCACTTTACCTTTAACCCCCTGGAGCTGAATTCATTAACTGTCCATGCAGCCTGCTTTGAGGGTTTAGTTGTAAGGATTGTGTCCTGTATGGGGATTCCCTCTACTGAGCCCTTCCCTCCCCACTTGTGTTTTAGCTATGGTGGCTTTCCAGGAGCCAGCCCTGTTTCTTCCTCAGCAGCTGCTCATGGTGATTAAATTGGTTGGGGTTTTTTGTGTCTTGGTGCCTCTACCCTCCCTCTTGTCTTCTCAGGCTCTTGACTCTTGCTTGCCCCACATTACTGTATGCATTCCGGTGTGGCAAGGGTGTTGGATGCTTTCTGAAACGCTACCCCTGGCATGTTCCAACAGAGCGAAGATCAAAAGGAGCTGTAGGGGATATAGCTGTATTTGGATAGCATGTCTCTGAGGACAATTGCTCGTGCACTCCAGAGCACTCCTTTACTGATGGAGGACCAAAAAAGCAGGGCATTAGCAGCCCTGTTTGGCTCTAATGGTGCTTGGTGCCCCTGCCTAGCACTAAATGACTGGCTATTAAATTTTGTTTCCATAATCTAATGACCTAAGGCTGGTACTGCAAGAACTAAATTCCCTTTCAGCGCAAGAGAATGTGCATCTTGCTTGCATATCCTCCAAGCAATTGGGCATGGACTGAGCTAACAAGCTTGGGGTGTTGTCCAGCCTCACTACTCCTCTTGGTGTTTTTTTTTTTTTTCAGGCCTGCTTTTTTTTGGGGGGGGGGGGGGGGGGGTTAGCTTGCTAGTCTTTTTTAATCAGATTAATTTAAATGCTTTCTTGTCCCATCCCGCTGGTAAGGAACACACCTGGTACATTCTAGCACAGCATGTGGGATGGGTTGTCTTACACTTTGTATATTTATAATGAGCCTCTTAACTACTTTGTATGCCAAGAGTTAGTGGTTCTGCTTTCTCATCCCTCCTTTCCCATTTTGCTGTGCAAGGAGCCCTGTAACTTGAACTATCTCAAATAGTGAGGCAGAAAATGGATAGAGTAATAGGCATCTTGCTCAGCTCTCCCTATAAAGTGATAACTGAACAGTTAAGGGATTTAGATAGCAAAGTGAAATTGTTTTGGCAGCTCGAGCTGTGTGGCAAAAGCATTTGACTGTAACAAGATCTTTGTTCACTACCCTTTCCCTAGTGTGGCTAGAGACACTGACTTCCTTGTTTCCCCACTGATCCTTTGCACTCTGCCTTGATTGCTTTGTGACCATCCTAATGTAACAGGGCACAGAGCACCTGTGAATATAGGGCTCTTGGTTTTCAGCATTTATTTGCCAATAAACAACCAGTCTGCTCTCCTGTCTCTTGTGTGGTTTCGATCCTGCTTCATTTTCTAGATAGCAGTGAACAGTACTACATGGGGTAATGTAACCATTAGGAGCCATGGAAGGCTGCTGTTAGGAGCTGCGATTAAACAAGACTCTGTATCCACAGAGACACTTCTCCTTTCTCTTGCCTATTGCATTAGTGTAAACTCAACTTTATTGTGATGCTTTTCAGATGAGCTAGTGCTGAAAAAGTTAGTTATTCAGTTTTGCACCGTGCTCTCCTGGGTGGGGGGTTTGGAGAAAGTCTGCCATAGTAGAGCTTGAGTGTCTTCTGCTACGGAAGCAAACAAGACAGGCAACCTCAATTACCAAGGAACAGTTGCTGTGTTACCATAGGTGTGCTTTATAAAGGGTACAGCAGCCACACTCTGGCTACACTTCCAATCCCACTATTCTGGGCTTGACTCTTCCTTTATTGCCAATAGAAGCTCTGTATTTGCTGATTTATCTTAAAATCCTGTGGACTCCTAAGCATCCCCTGCTACTTCACTTGAGTTCCTTACTCAAGTGTTGGTCTCGCATGCAACAACTACAGAAATCAACTGCACACTCCAACCCACGCTGCTCTTTAGACTTCAATAATCCCTGGCACCAGCATGGACACAGCTACCTCCACATGCTGGGCTGTTCCTCAGCAGCAAGACCACTGTTCATGAAAGTACTGTCTCAACTAGGCATAGACACAGGACCTATCGTTGTGTGCCTTAAGAGCTGCATTAGAGAAAGATGAACCAGTTCCTGCTCTTCATTTTAGAGTGATGGCCAAGACAACAACTTGGAGGCCTTATGGGTGTAGTTCAGGATTTGTTGTTGGGAGGGAGGGGGATTGCTATTGTGCCATTGGTCTAATTGTTTACAGCAGCTGCATACTGCTAACAACTTGGCAAAAGTAATAAAGTTGAGTTTGCTCTGGTCTACTTTAAAAATAACTACGGAATTAAATTGTTATCCAGCTTTCAAGAGTTAGGGGCAGGATTATTTTAACTTACACCCTCACCTTTTATCATCCTTGATCCGTCATTGCTCTTCAGATCCAGCATGCTGCTGTGAGGTTAGGAAATGATCACATGAAGGAAGTTTGCAAGAATCAGAGTGAGGGTGAACCTACCTTTCTACATGTGGTCTGTCACCAGCCCTAAGTATAGCTATTGGGCTGTTGCTGACACACCAGATTAAAATGAATATTAAACTTCAATTAGCTGTTAGAGTAATGGCTCTCTCCCAACACATCTGTGAACTTCTCAAGTGCTACAGCTTGTACAATGATAATGTTTACAACTCCACAGGTAAAAAAAAAACAAAAAACAGTGGAGCCCTCCACTGTAAGCTGACCTTTCAAGTTGAGGGAGAGCCAGCTGTCTTCCAGTGCATGAAAATGAAGAGCAAACAACCAGCCTGGTCTTGCTGCTGACTTAGAGCTGTCACTTTACTAATCACCAAAGTTGAGTAGATTCTCCAGTTAAGCATGTTTCTATTGTTAACCCCTCTGAATTTTTGATAGTTAACTATTCTGATTCACTTCGATGAGGTGCACTAGCATCTCTTCCTCATAAGACCAGGCCTTAAATCACTGTGCTATGCTTCCCTTGCAACAGGACCAATCACATCACTGGCCAGAGCACTTCTCTTCTGTGAATTACTGCCCCCCTCACAGCTCTAAGGAAGTAAAAAAGGATCAGGGTAAACTCAAGGGCTACGTCTACACTGGCCCCTTTTCCGGAAGGGGCATGTTAATTTCAGAGATCGCAATTGGGGGATTTAAATATCCCCCGTGACATTTAAATAAAAATGTCCACCGCTTTTTTCCAGCTTTTAGAAAAGCCGGAAAAGAGCATCTACATTGGCCCCAATCCTCCAGAAAAAGCACCTACTTCAAAGTAGGAATAAGATCCTCCGGAAAAGGGCACTTTTTCCGGAGGATCGGGGCCAGTGTAGATGCTCTTTTCCAGCTTTTCTAAAAGCTGGAAAAAAGCGGTGGACGTTTTTATTTAAATGTCACGGGGGATATTTAAATCCCCCGCGGATTTCCCTATTGCGATCTCTGAAATTAACATGCCCCTTCCGGGAAAAGGGGCCAATGTAGATGAGCCCAAGGTGAAGTGATAGCTGCCATAAAATTCCTGAGATCTCCTCCCTAGCTATATGTAAGCATGTGACTATTACATTGATCACAGCAGCTGCAGATTCTGTGACAGTCTATGACCAGGTTTTCTGTAAGCTGAGCACTTGGGCAGCCAGCTGATTAGCAGGGTGCCCACAGCATGTTTCTACTGGTGATCCACATCTTCACAGAGCTGGAAGAGACCTCAGAAGATCATCAAGTCGGGCTGCCTAAGGCAGAACCAATCCCAACTAAGTCATCCCAGCCAGGGCTTTGTCAAGCTGAGACTTAAAAACCTCTAGGGATGGAGATTCCATCACCTTTTTAACCCTAGTGAAATAGTTTTTCCTAATATCCAACCTAGACCTTTTTCCATGTCTCAGTGCAAAAGAATTTATTCTGCAGATGGATGGAAACAATTGGAGCACTTTTCAGGACCTCTAACTTCTAATGTGGTTGGCTACAGCACTGCCTCAGCAGCTTGGGCAGCCCCTAGGCCAGTCACTTGTGGGGCAGAAGGGATCCTAGCCTGCCCCTCCCTCTCCTCTAGCACTCATGGTGGGTCCAAGATTTAGACAGGATATACAGCACAAGTCATGGACCAGTGAGCTGTCCATATTTTCAGTAAAAGTCATGACTAAAATGCATGACTATAAGCTGCACTGAACCAGTCCTCAACTAAGATTTCATAATGGGATAAAATTTAACAGGACTAGACTGACACAGCTGGCCTGCTATAGCTTCACAGGTGTTAAGCTATTGGCCTATGTCTACACATGCTGCAACGCCGTTAGCAATGTGTACACAGCTGAAGGAGTGGTTTCCTGTCATTACTACCCCAATGCAGTTGTAAGGAGAGGTGGTTTTTCAAAGGTGCTAATGAAACTAGACCCCTGCTCAGTTGTATTAAACTTGCCCACATTTCTGCAGCGGGTCTGGGGTTACATGAAGAGGTAATAAGGTGGCAGCACCAACCTGTAGCTTTGTTTTTTCTTCACTTAACCCCTGGTGGTGGCAGCTGGACCTTACGCTAAAGGTATCTGACCTGCCCTGTAAAAATGAGCCCTGTGACACCTTAAAAGACGAACAGATTCATCAGGGCATAAGCTTGTGGGTTTTACACCCACAAATCTGTTAGTGTCTAAGCCCTAGTCTACCTTAGAAAGTGATTTCAAAATAACAAGCGGAGCGTTCACACTACCAAGCCTGTTATTTAAGGGGTTGGTTATTTTGAACTAATGCTTATTTTGAAACAGTTATTTCAAAATAGCAGTAGCTCCACTGCTGCTATTTCAAAATAACTACTCCCCAGAGTCATTCAAACCAATTACTACCCAGCGCTTCCTGGGGCTCTAAGTTGAGGTAGTGCATCCACATTAAGGGAGCCTGCCTCGGATGCACGATTTCAAAATAGTTATTTCGGGAGTTCCACCTCACCCAAAATAACTCTACTCACCTGAGATTGTAGGTGTGTCAATTACACTGCATACAGTAGCGTGAGAGTCTAAGACAGGAGTGGGCGATAATTTGTGATGGGGGGGGGGTACTTCAAGAATTTGGTAAGTGGTCAACTCTGCCAAGATATTCATGGAGGAAGTACAAGGTCTGGGATGGAGATTGGGTGCAGAATGGTGCATGGGGTGCAGGAGAGAGTGTGGGGTCTGGGTGGGAGTTTGGGTGAAGGAGGCAGTTGTGACCTGGGGCACTGAACTGGGGTACCAGGGGGTTGAGATGTGACCTAGGGCAGGGAACTGGGATACAGAAGAGGGTGCCCTAGAACACAAAGGGGTTGCAACCTGGGATGCAGGGGTTTGTGTTGGGCAGGAGGGAGTTGTGACCTGGAGCAGGGAATTGGGGTACAGGAGAGGACACAGGGGTTTGGGTTGTGGCCTTAGGCAGGGGATTGGAGTGCAGGAGGGTGTGTAGGGTTTAAGAGGGAGTTTGGGTGAAGGAGGCAGTTGTGATCTGGGGCACTGGACTGGGGTGCAGGGGTCTGGGCTGTGGGAATATGGGTGCAGGAGTGGGGCAGAGGGTTTGGGTTACAGGGAGTAGGCGGGTAGGAGTGGGGGGCAGAGGGTGGGGAAGGGAGGGGCTGGGGTGCCAAAGGCAGGCTCTGGCCACGAGACACCTGGGTGATTCCCAGCCAGCAGCCCAACATATTTCTCAGGCAGCTTCCCTGCCCCACCCCTGCACAGGCCATGTTCCTGGGTGACTACTACAAGCTGGAAGGGAGGAGGGGCATGGTGTGCTGCCTGTTATTCAAATAAGCAGTACCATTGGCCAGTTTCTGGCCAATGGGATTGTGCTAGGGGCAGTACATGAAGCCTCCACCCCCTGCCCTCACAAGCTGAGAAAGAGAAATGGCTGGGCAGCTGCTTTTCTGAGCAGCATGTGGGTGGGGCAAGGCAAGCAGGAAGCCTACCTGGGGCTCCCC
Source organism: Pelodiscus sinensis (assembly GCF_052426305.1). Classification (NCBI taxonomy): domain Eukaryota; kingdom Metazoa; phylum Chordata; order Testudines; family Trionychidae; genus Pelodiscus; species Pelodiscus sinensis. Next base: position 12,349,828 of record NC_143074.1, on the reverse strand, counting down.
CTCCCCCCCCCCCCCCGGTGGCTTGGCGGGCCAGATGCAGTCCCTGGGCCATATTTTGCCCAGCCCTGGCTAAATCAGCATGATTCTGTTGCATGGAAGATGCCCTCACTGTAGAAGCTGCTGCTGTGGCCTAAGACAAAGCCCCACAAGTCCAACTGCTGTTTATAAATGTTTTAATGTCAGTATAAATAGGGCACAGTTACAAAAAATGCAAGACTGGAGCAGTGGAATTCTGACTTAAAAACCTTTGGGGTGAGGCATTCTTCTAGTCTTCAGAAATGTACATCACATGCAAATCAACAGCAGGAGGGACACAGGTGCACACATACGCCATTTTACCTGGCTCTGCCAACCCAGCAGCAGTGACTGGCGCCCATTTGATACAAAAATAGCACTAGAAAGCTGGGCTCTAATTGCGGGCCGTTCACGAGCCTGTGCCTCACTAAGCTCTGACTGGCGGGGAGAAGAAGAGTGCACCTTGTACCAAGAGCAGAGTTAATGCCCAAAGGAAAATATTTAAAAACCTGCTTCCTCTCCCCCCAACTGCTGTGTACAAGCTATAAAAATAAAAGTTTTAACTGGTCAACACTTAAACCCGGCCAGATTGCTCTAGCAGGTGGAGCAGCAGGCAAGGGGCATGCATGGACTGAGCAGTTCTTTGAACAGGGCAATGTTCTTGGACCTTCTTGTGTCCTCTCTCCTCCTCAGGGGCAGGCTCCATCTCCGCAGCAGATGTTACAACTGTCACATGCTCAACTGAGCATGATGCCTTCTGCTGTGGAAATAAACAGTCCTGGTGCAATCCTGAAAGGGGAGGCCGCAATTGCTCACAACCTATCTCTGCACGTGTCTGACAAAGGCTTGGACCAGCTGGATCAAAGGCTCCTGCCCCTCTGGACCCATCTTGGAGGCCGACTTTCCCTGGGGGGAGGGCAGAACACCGCTGGCTGGAGAAGAGGGGCCGCCCCGGCGAAAGTAACGAGACAGGCTTGAGAGCAGTGTGCTCTGAAACGAGAGGTGCACAGTGAGTTAGTTTCCCCAGCACATGCTCTCCCTCCCTGTCCCAGGACAGGAATCCTGGAAACAGGATTCATTCACAGATGGGGCAGTCCTGAGGCAGCCTATTGTCATCTCCCAGGGCTGTGTTTTCACTGGATCAGTCACAGCCAAAGAGGCAAACCAAGATGGAAGTAGGCACTGTAGAAGCACATCATAAACTGTCCCAGCTGTGCTTTATGCAGCATGACTTAAGTCTCTTGATACTGGGGAAGCAGGTCAATATTACCCCTTAATGCCTGGGGAAACCAGCACATCTGAACCAGCCTGCCCTTGCTCAAAAAAGCTTTATTATATGGGAGCTCCAGGAATAGAGTTTGTTATTCAGTTCTGGGGTTTAGTCATATCTGTTCTGCAAATTCTACGCAGCTGTGTGTCTGCATCCTCCGAAGCATCACGGAGCCCTACACAGAAGGATCCTTAGTAAGGATGTTAAATTTCAACTCATTAACTAATAGAACAGTTGATGGGATTTCCATCGACTATTTGATTAGTTGATAAGGACTAGCGCACGTTCCACCTTTGAAATGTACATGCGCCCCAGCAGGGGCTCGTGTGCAGCAGGCAGTCCTGCTGATCCCAGGCTCCATGCAGGCGCTTCCACTTTGAAATATACAAGAGCCCCAGCAGGAAGCCCAAGTTGGAACGCTGCCACTGCACTCTTGCCCGCTCCCACCGAGCTGGAGCTAGGGGGAACCAGCTTTTAAGCCGGCTCCCGCTACCACCCTCTCCTCTTCCCCACCCTTGCTGCCTCTTTGTGATAGAGGCAGCAAGGGGGGGGAAGCTACTAGTTGACTAATGTGTCGACTATCTGATTAGTCGACTGTCTGATAAGCAAAAACTTGTCAATTAGTCGCTTACATCCCTAATACTTAGATGGCCGTGAGAGCCATGGTAGAAAGGGCTGAATACTTTCACTGCAAGTACCAAGTCTAATGGGATTCTGTGCACAGCTGTTTCCACTAGACTGGCCAGGCTATAGTTGAGAAGGGATGGCCTTTGGGCACCACACAGACAAGTCTGCATGAGGCAGGAGAAAGGAATGCTGAGCAAGGCTTCGAAGCCAGGAAACCAGCCCCCAATGCTTACCAGCTCAGAGCTGAGTTCCTGCTTCATCCGCTGCTTGTCTCGTGGATGCACCGCTGGGTCCCTCAGATACCGAACAGCCTGGGAGATGAGCAGGTAGAAACAGTTTTCCATTGTAAACATGAGTAGAGACCTGTGCAAGGAAACACCACGAATTAGCAGGAGCAGCACAGTGCCACTGCCCTCTAGCGCGGTCATTGTACTCCAGCACAGACACATCTGCTAACTGGTTCCAAGCTGGGGCAATGGAAAAGTCACCCTAAAGCACAGGTAAGATAGGCTGGAGTGCACTGGATAACAAGCAGCAGCCACCTCTTCTGTGCCCACTAACAGCTGAATCGGCACGGGACGATCTTGCACATCAGTCTCCCAAGAGCCCTGTCTGCTTTACAAGGGCAGGCTGCTGGGCTGCTTGATGTGGAAATGGAAGAAGATGGGAAGCTACACTTACACCTACAGCCACACTCTGGTCAGACAAGGAGCACTGAGTCCCTGCACCTCAGCCATGGAGAAGGAAAGAAACCTAGAGACTTACTTCAGAGTTTTAGTTTCCTCTTGTGTATTCAGCCCTGCCGCTTGAGCAAAGGGCTCCTTCTTCTTATCCAGCTGTAGGGGGAAGAGGAAAATTGTATTAGAGCTTGGAGATGCAAAAAGGGAGGGGAGCTACTTGAGTCTCTGAGTCAGCCCCCATTCCCACTTAAAACAACAGCTGAACAGAGCTCCGAACACAACCCAGCTGCTATGCTCTCTGCTCAGCCACTTTGGCTTTCACAAATAGAATTGCAAGAACGTGGACTCCTACCTCTCCCAGCATATTAAGGGCCACGTTGACAGTGGCCAGGAGGGTCCCAAAGGAGGGAGCAACATCTGAATCAAAGGCAGGTGTAGTGAAACTCAGGACAAAGAGAAGGTTGTACTCAGCCAGGTCCAGTGACTGGAGGGAAGAGGAGACAGGCGTGAATCCAAATGGCATGAACATGTTGTAACAACATAACCTTGCTCCTGTACAGCACTTTCCAGCTATAGATCTCAAAGCACTTTACAAAGCAGGGTCAATTACATCCTCTCTAATTCACAGCTGGAGAAAAGAGACCTTGTCTAACACATACGTCTAGCTAAGTTACACTACTCCAGCTAAGCGAATAATGCAGCTGGAGGCAACGTAACTTGACTTACTGCAGTATCTACAGGAGCATCTCCCATCATCTTGCCGTAATCTTCTCATGCGGGTGGAGTATTGGAGTTGACTGAAGAGTGCTCTGTGGTTGATTCAACGGGTCTTCACTAGACCCACTAAATTGATCCCACTGCTCAACTGCAGCAGCGCTGATCCCCAGCAAGTGTAGATATAGGCAGACGCATAAAGAGAGATGGACTTGCCCAAGCTCACCCAGCAAACCAGACGCAGAATCAGAATCCTGGGTCTCAGTTCTGTGCTCTCCCCATTAGGTCACACTATGTTAGTATGGATCCATATTCTGCCCAGAGAGTTAGAATGTAAGACTAGCTGGAGCATCAGTCTGCTCTGGTAAACTGAGTGGGAAGGGTGTTGGGGGGTGTCTCTCAAATGGTTGTGTTAAACAATCCCAGTGAAACCTATGAACACATCTGCACCTCCACTTCTCAGTCCTGATAGGAGTGTGCAGACAGGACTCTCTTTCAGACTGATCGGTGTCTGATTCCACAAAGCTCCTGCTTTGGGTTCCACCTCTGAAAGAACAGCTGGTAGATACAGAGGTGAGAGCAGGGGCCAGCACTTTGTTTGCATTAACGTGGGTACTAAGTCTGGGTGTGGCCACCACCCTTACTTCAGTTATCAGGGTTGAAAAAGGTACGGGAGCCCCATGAACCCTTCTACAATAAAAATTGCAACAAGACCCCAAGAAGAGGGACTGAAAACTGAGCCCTGCTGCCCCACAGCGGAGTTGGGGGAACAAAGCCAAAGCCCAAAGACTTCTGCCTCAGGCAGGGGGCTTGTAATCTGAGTCCCATAACCCAGGGCTGAAGCGTTTTCAATGAGGCTTTGGCCCAGGGTCCCAGCAAGTCTAATGCCAACCTTAGCAACCCAATGAAAACGGGGTCAGGACCCCCAGTGTGAAAACCACTGGCACTATACGTTTTTCTCCATGCCAAAAAGCCATCTGGCTGCTAAGCTCTTTAAAATCAAAAGAGTAAAGCAGTCAATAGAGGTGCAAGGGTCCTGTTGTACCACCTGCCATGGACCCAACACACAGCAGCAAAATGAACAGCAGCAAAATGATCACTCTGGTTGCCTAAGAGCAGGGGGTGCCCCTTGAAATTCCATTTGGGGAGTCTAGGTGCAGGTCGGGGCTCCGTGTGTTTCAGGGAAAGGGATTAGTCTCCCCTGAGAGACCCACAGTATCAGTTCAGCTGCCTCAACTCCCTCCCCTGCAGATCTCACTCTCCCTTCCTGTACCTGATCGAGGAGGATCTGGCAGACATCGGGGGTGAAGTGGCGTAGGGCAGCCAGAGACTTGCTGAGGATTTTCAAGAGGCCATACTGCACGGTACGCAGCGCCTTCTGCTCAGCTGCCTCCGACTCAGGGCTTGGGTGCTTGGAGGAGGGTTGGGGGGTGCGTTGCACTCGAGGTGTCACAGCTGATGGAAGGGAGTCACCGTTTTTTGTCTGTGGAGAAGGAAGTCAAATGGAGACCCACTCAACCAGAGGCAGGTCCCTTGCTTTGCCAAAAAACAAGGTACCAGTAACAGGAATGCCTAAAGCACGGTACTCACGCTTTGCCCACCCGAGGGCCACACTGGCAACCTTGTCTGATAAGGAGCAGCCTTATCTTTATTGCAAGGGGACAGTGTGCAGATGTATTCAGTGACCACACTCTGGAAAGGGCTTTTCTAATCCAAATGTTGACAGAAAGAACCTTAGCCCCAACACGAGGGGCGCCTGATGTGCATCCCGCCCCTCCAATCTATGTTGGGAGACAAGAGTTAGAGCCTTAGTTCACCACCACTTCAGAGCAAGCCGAAGAGGCGAAGTCCTTGCTGTCTCCCCATGCTTAGGAGGCAGGGATGCCCAATAATCACTGGGGCACAGCTTCCCCCCAGCACCACTGGTAGTTCAGGAGTAGCTAGTAGGAGTTCACGGCAAGGCTTCTGTTTCCACTTCAGATACAATCTGCTTAATTCAACTGGCCCATAAAAATTCTCCTGTTTCAGGCATCTGTCAGGGATGGTACTTAGTCCTGCCGTGAGGGCAGGGGACTGGACTCAATGACCGCTCAAGGTCCCTTCCAGTTCTATGAGAGAGGTATTTCTCTATGTATTTAAATGTGTAGGTTTTGGTTGCAGAGGGGTATAATTAACTAAACATTGACTCTTGAGCTGGTCATGGTCAGCCGCTGTCACTGGACAGAGTCATGGAATATTGATTGATCTTTCGTTTGGTTGTGGAGGAGGGACCCAGGGCCAGAACTCCTGCCTTCAGTTTCCCAGAGATCCATGTGCTCACCTGCAGGTAGTGCTGAAGCATTTTGCGGCTATGCAAGAGGGAGGTACAAGCCTGGCAGAGATAACACAAGTTCACCTGAAAAGAAGGGGGAGAAAAATTGATCCATCCATAACTGACACTCTCCTGTGCTGCAACCTAAACAGGCATCCAAATTCTCCATGCGAGTCCCCCTCACAAGACTAATTTATACTAATCGGATATCCCAATAATTAAAAATTCCAATCTGAACAGAGCCTCTATGAACAGAAGACTGGGTGAGACCAAAGGTCCATCTAGCCCAGTATCCTGTCTTCCCACAGTGGCCAATGCCAGATGCCCCAGAAGGAGCAAACTGAATGGGTAATCAAATGATCCATCCCCTGTTGCCCATTCCCACCCTAGAGAACAGGTTTTAACAAAGTTTTCCTAAGTCTCTTGATCATGAGGTTCCAACCGGCATGCAGTATGACAGTGAATCCTCCAAAAATTGTCACCTTCAAGTCCCAATCAATTTCTTCCCCTCAACTAACTGTACTTCGCTATGTGACTGTAGGGTCCAGAAACTCTTCATGATAAACTCTTCTTTTAATGGCTTTACACTATCCCCACTGAAAGGGCTATCTACAAGCTCTCTGTAGCTGTGCTGGGCAGCGTGTGGGAAAATGTACTCTGCAGGGAATGCTTTGGGTCCTACCTGTATGTCCTTTAAGAGCTGTGGAAGATGGAAGTGCCACTCTTTCATAAAGTTGGAGAGCTGAAGAATGAAGCCAACAGTATGGTCAGCTTCTTCCAGACAGGCCAGGCTCTGCACTGTCCGCACGGCATTCAAGCACTGCAAAGAGAGAAATTATCCCAATCATGATGGACGGAGCCCCAAAATTCTTCTCTCCTACCTAAATGGAAAAGCTGAATACACAGAAATTTGCCATTGTGCCCTGGAAGTACGGTCTTGTAAGGAGAAAGCAGCAGAATAACCAGCTCCAATAGAAGCAGGACACAACACAGACATTCTGAACTCACTGAGGTTGACAAAGTTAGCTAGTTCTGGTCCTTGGGCATGCCTGCCCCAGAACAAGAGAGCTATTTAGCTAAGTTTGCTAACACAGAGGCAATTCAGCACCTACCTAGAAACTGGGCATGTCAGCAAATTTGCCCCGACAAAGTTCTACTCTTATAGGAATGTAAGTATTAGATATTCAATTTGCCCACCTAATTGGACACTGAACCTTGACTACAGCATTTTCATTAACTTATGGAGTCAGAGTGATGTCACCCCAAGAACACTTTTCAGTTTCTCCTTTTCCAATCAGATGGTTACAGACTTTGGGTTACTGTGTCGAGCGAGTGCAAGAAACAGCTGCAGCAAAATGAGGACTCCCAGGAGTACGAATCTAATAGGTAACAAGATATTTATCCATCATCTGCCTGATTCTTTGGTAATGTGTCCCTTTCTCTGATGCATCACCTATTTTTTTGAAGACTGTAAGCTATTTCAGGCAGGGACTGTGTCTTCTGTGTCTAGCACATTCTGGCTGCTGCTGTTACATAAATGATTACGGAGCCATTACAGGGGAAGGGGTGAACGTACCTGAAGAATCCTCTCCTGATGGACACCCACAAAGTCCAATGCTTCTGTGAGGAAGTTGTACCGGAGTGTCTTAAGAAGGCGCTCCATCAACGATATGGACAGACGATAGACGCCAGGCCAGGATGGGGCATCCAGAGACTTACGAGATGAAGCAGGTGTCTGAACAGACCAGCCACAAAAACAACATACATGGGTTATTTGTTTTTCTGCTCCCCCAAATACACCCACACTCCTCACAATGGCATCAGAGTTCTCCCGGGCCACATGCAACAGAGCAGGCCACAACCTTCCCAATGAGTTTTATATCCATGTCAAGAGGAAGCAGCACTCACCTGAATCGTTCCATTAGTGCTCAGCTGGTATACGCTCAAGAGGGACAAGCAGATGCTCTGTGTGACACCAGCACCAGCCACAGCTGCTGCACCCTGCACGACACAGAACAGTCACTGTTGCAGATATCACCGCCTTCTCTGAGCCAGGAGAGGGACCCCTAGCACTTCTATTTTCCACACACCCACCATTCTCCTTCAGAGCTTTCATCCAGACACTTCTTCCCTGTAGCCCAGACACCTGAATTCCATCACCCCAGACAATGCTACTTTTCTTTCATTCAAATACTAGAAGCCTTAACTGGGGCCAGGGCCTGGGCTCTTGGTCTTCTGGTTTCTAACCAGGGGGGGTGTCAACAGTGTGACACTGTTGCAAAAAAAGCAAACATGATTCTGGGATGCATTAACAGAAGTGTTGTGAGCAAGACACGAGAAGTCATTTTTCCGCTCTGTGCTGAGTAGGCACAGTTAGAGTATTATGTCCAGTTCTGGGCACCACATTTCAAGAAAGATGTGGAGAAATTGGAGAAGGTCCAGAGAAGAGCAACAAAAATGATTAAAAATCTAGAAAACATGAGCTATGAGGCAAGGCTGAAGGAATTGGGCTTGTTTAGTCTGGAAAAGAGAAGACAAGGGGACATGATAGTAGTTTTCTGGTATCTAAAAGGGTGTCACAGGAAGAAGGAGGGAAAATTGTTCTCCTTAGCCTCTGATGACAGGACAAGAAGCAATGGGCTTAAACTGCAGCAAGGGGGTTTAGGTTGGACATTAGGAAAAACTTCCTGCCAGGGTGGTTGAAAACTGGAATAAATTGCCTAGAGAGGTTCTGTAATCTCCATCACTGGAGATATTTAAGAGCAGGTTAGACAGACACCTGTCAGGGATGATATAGACCAGGGTTTCTCAACCTTTTTTTTTTAATAAAGTACCCCTTTTAAAAAAAGAAATTATAAGTGCCCCCAATATCTACAGTTTTCAGACACACAACATTTTTTCTACAATTGCAACACATTTGTTTAAACAACTTAATCATAGCTGAGTGGGCGATGAAATTTTTGGGTGTAAAAAGTACAAAAATAATAAAAGCACTGTAAAACTTGAACCAAAAATTCAGTTTTCTCTACATTTCAGTTGTGGTGACGTATCCCCAAGACTTCTCTCGAATACCCTAATGCTGCTCATACCACTGGTTGAGAAACACTGATATATACCATGCTTGGTCCTGCCACGGGGGCAGGGGACTGGACTTGATGACCTCTCAAGGCCCCTTCCAGTTCTAGTGTTCTATGGTTCTACCCACTGGTGCTCCCTGGGCTGGGCCGGGCCTAGGGGCTCCCCAAGACTAGCCCTGAACTGCATGGTGGCTGGCAGCTGTTCCCCAGGGCCAGCCCAGGGTCACGGGGACTGTGCTGCTGGCCAGGGACTGCTCACTGGGGTGCTTGCTGCCCTCCTGTGGTCATGAGTGAGTATAACCATTCCCCAAGCTTACGGCCCTCCCTGTGGTCATGCATGAGTATAATTGTCCTTGTTATCACACCCTCCCTTTCCGTTTGATATGAAACAATCCCATTCCATGAACATTCTACTATCCTAAAACAACCAAACCCTTGTGGTTGCTTTAAGTTATTATAAGAGGAAATTGCATATCAAATGTGGTGGTCCCTAGCTCTTACCATTTAGGAGGAGTTAATGAACAAACGGCCACACAGACAGATGCACATTTCTAAAATATATAGTAAGAAAAAACAACCCACCCACCCCCTTTATGGCTATTGGGTGAACACATCTCCTCAACTCCTGGCACCATGTGTGTACCCTCTGTCTTTGACTGTAAGCTCCTGTAAGAAAATAATCTTATCTACTCCTCCTCCAGGACAGTGCTAACGTCTCAATAAACAAGAATTGCTTTACATTATGGCTACCAGGAGAGCAGATTCCTGCAGATCAGCGCTGCCTTAGCAGTACTGGCTATATTGGGATGAAAGGGGGATGTTTGCAGGGAAACACTTGCTCTGAATTACAGGTTTACACTAGGCCAGGATCAATTCTGTTCTTCCAGCACAGACATTGCATTATCCAGAAGAGCAAGGAAAGGAAATACAATACTAAGCAGCTCTTTATACAAGACCTATAACACACACTCTCTCTCTCTCTCCCTCTCTCTCACACTCACACTCTCTCTCACACTCACACACACACACACACACACACACACACCTTTCCCCCCCCCCCTTTGGCAGAGCTTTAAGAGAGCCCTTTAGGCATAGGGCACTGCTCAGCTGTACAGTCTGATGCTGCCAGCACACAGTGCAGTGAGATGAACTGCATTTTAAATATAGATCCAATAATCCAGCAAGTTCTCATTTTTTTCTGTCTCTCACCTGTTGCGTCCTGGCTAAGGTCAGCAGTAGATGCAATGAGGCCTCTGTGAAGTGAAGATTTTGTTTAACTCTCAAGCTAATCTCTAGGGCAGTAAAGATAGCAGTCAGCAAAGGGACCTTCCTGGTAACTTGCAGCCAGTAATCTCCATCTTCATCTACTTCACAGAGTTCCTTTGCCAGATGCAGCCCCAAAACACACACCTGCAGCAACAGGGGGGGAGGGGGAGGGGGAGGGAAGGAGGGAGAGAGGAAGAATGGGACATGACGGATCCCAGAGTAGGGGATAAATAGGAAAGGCAGAAATTAAAAGATTGTCCTTAAACAAATGGGATCTAAGTGTTTTCACATACACAAGTTATGGCATTAACAACCCTTGTCTGGGCACTGTATACACCTGCGGGACTGCACAAAAGCAAGGCTCCTTAAAGCTGATCTGGGAGGGAAGTGGTAACAATCAATTTCCAAGAGTGAAGTGATTATTTGGAGTAAACCACCACTCACAACTACAATAATCTTTGGCGACCAGGACCAAGCCACAATCTCTTTAGGTAATGGGTCACAAAGCAGCGAGGAGTGAAACATGCACAGAGGCTACTGGAGACTTTCACGTATTTGAGATCACAGTTTCAAAGGCTCACCCTTCCCCTCTGAGGTGACGTGACAGTATCCTCACTGCTTGTGTGAGCCCGACCATACTGTACTTAGACAGTCTTTCATCTGACCACTTCAAAGCAAATATTAAGTATTAATGGTCTCAGTGCCCTGTGAGGTAGTAGTAAACAGAATTCTAATTTTACAGAGTTTAAATAACTCAGCCAAAGTTACAGAGCTTGTCAACAGCAGAGATGGTAGCCAGGCATCCGGACCCCACATGCCCAGCTCCAACAAAGAGACCACAACCCTCTTTGGTATCTCACTTCCTATCATCTATAGGGCAATTCAGACCTATCTGCTCATTCAACGTGCAGGATGGACAGATGGCCACAGACTTCCCAGTGTGCCTCAGGCACTGGATTTGTCCTCCCAGTAGGAACATATATTGCCACAAGGTGCTGGAGGCAAGGCCTTTAGACTTGCATTATAGAGAAACAAGACAGCCATGTACATTGTCATCAGACACATGGAAGGAAATATTTTTAAACACCCTTGTTAGCTACCAGAGAAATCAGAGTGTTAACTAAATGCTTTGGAAGAGACACCTGCTCAGAGCAGGCTCAGTGTGTTTTCAGGAACTACATATGAAAGTTCAAAGAGGTTTGCACCCAAAGAGCAGACTAGTAAAAAGCATCTTCCCAGAATTTATAGTATAGCAAGAGAAGCAATTCTCAATAACCTATCCTCTATCTCTGGACATAATCACAGGGGCTCTGCCACCAGCAAGCAACTAAGCCTGTAAAGCCTATGTGGCAAAATAAAGCATCAGGACAGTCCATTTTCTATCTAGTGATAGATATGATGCAAATGAGACATTTTATGGTGCAACAGATACAGCAAGCAACTTTGTTTATCAATAGAGAACATGGCTGCAGAGCAGGTGAATGATTCCTTTACCCCATCTCGCTGGTCCTTGTGTTTACCCCGACAGGCATCATCTGTCTCCATGCTGTCCTTGTCATCTGCAGAGTCTCCTGACGTGAGATTGTGTCGTGTCTGATCAAAGAGTACAATGACTTCATCTTGGAGGGTCTCGCACACACTCATTACCAGCTGGGAGTACTGAGGGATCTCGCTCACTACAACACACACACAGAGCACACAATAGATTAACTCACCACCTCGCACTTCTGTTCCCAATTTAATTACTGCACTGGTAGTAGTTAACTTTAACTCCTGGGTCCCCACCTCTCGGAGGCAGGACTTATCACTTTGCATTTCTTTTTTCTAGAAATATCTATTTATAACCTACACAAGACTGTGACGAACTCCAAAGGGACCCAGCAAAGCCAGGTGAATGAGCCAAGAGCTTAGGAGGACTCAAAAAGGGATCACACATTCATCTAATGACATGTACAATCATAATAAGCAGGTCCGTGAGAGGATATTAGACTTGAAGGACCTAGTAAGGCAATTCCTACATCCCTCTCATTCAGCAAACGACCCCTCCCATGTTTGAGGCACCTTAAAATATTCAATTCCCATCATAAACATACTCTAACTTTGTCAACTGCACCATCCTTCCTCATCATTATAGTTAGCAATAACCCATCAGCAGGCACAAGTGTCCATACTACTAAAATTAAGGTCTCTCATGGTCAACTTGCATTCTTCCTCATGGGCCTTGCAGCACTCAGATCAGAGGGCCATATTAAAGGGTTAGAGGTAAATCTGTAAGCTCTTTGAAGCAGGGAGGGCCTTTGACTCTGCTATACAGCGCCAAGCAAACCAGGAGTTGGATGCTGACTGGTGCCTCTAGGAGCTACCCACACTATACACAACAGACAAGAGAAAGTTAACAGAAAAATCCCACTGGCTGCCAACTGCAGTCACTGTCCTGCACTGGCAGCCATCAACATGTACATTCCTGATTCTAAAATGTCTGAATGGGAAAACAAGTGTTTCCAGCTCTGATCTTCATAACCTCTGCCAGATCCTCTCACCTTTCATCTCCTTCATCTGCAGGACAGTGATGAGAGCAGAGAACACCTTGGCCTTGGTCTTCTCCATCATCTGCTGATCAGCCTGCAGCACTCCCTCCAGAATCTGCGTCAAGGAGTTTATGATTTTATCCACAGAACCCAACTCGCTGACAACAAAAAAGGGAGAGCTCTTCAGATTAGACAAGATTCCCCACTTAACGTCTTGGCTGGGACTGATCTCTGTGAACCATATCTAAGGCATGTGTGTGTAGGTACACAGATAGTTTCCTTAATTGAGGTCATCAGTAGGATCCCCTCAGGGACATTTCAGGAATGTCTGGTAGAAATATATTGAGACTGAAAGTTCACTATAATTTAAGTTTCCTTGTCTCGTTTCTCCCAAAATCATAAAACTCCCAAAAGTTAAACTCCCAAAAGCATAAAATCACAACAAAGTTCAGCAGCAGCATCCATCATCAATGCTGCCTTCAATGTAAATCCCATGATCCCACAGTCCCCAAAGCTATGGCCTGGCAAGATAAGAAGTACAAGGGGTCCTCGCTTAAGTCCAAGATACGTTCCAAAAAACTTGGACTTATAGCAACTGTGGAATTAAAATGTGGATTTTTTTTTCCGCAGCTGACTTCCATTTAAGCAAATTGGGGGAGTGTTTTGCACGACTTACAGTGGGGAATGAGAGGACTTATAATGCATCTGTTCCTACAACATCAACGACTTTAGTGTGGAACGGATGCATACCGGGGCGACTTATAGCGGGGACCTCTTGTATGTACTGTGATATGATAAGGTATTGCTTTATTTCCCATCAGCATGACAAATCACTCTACACAGCAACTCAAACAACTTCTTACATTCATCAGTGACTATGAACTCACTTATGAAGTATCCAAATAGAGCACCTACCTCTTCCACTGTCTAAGCAGGATCAGCAGAAGGGTGCACAACATGGACCCCAGCTGCAGGCACAATACTGACATGGGGACCAGCAACTAAGGAGAGAGGTCCCAACAGTTACAGTTGCAACATTCACAGATGAGAAAGATGGAGGCTCAACACAGATATTCACAGCACTAAGAGTTTGCTTCCCCACCCTTGCCCAACTGCTATATTCCAGGCTGATGTGTAGATAGAGCAGGTACTCATCAGAATATGTGTAGAAACAACCATGTTGTAGCTAACAAGGTTTATAAAAAGATGATGTGTTTTAATATGTCCTTCCACAGAACCATCCCCACGACTGCTAAGAAGGCTGTGTGGAGTTCTGGATATTAACAGCACATTTTCAGTGCTAGCCCATTCAGTCAACAAAACTGAACTCAGCAACGAGGCCCCTGTCTTCTAAGGATCCTGTTTATAAATTCTGCATCTCAACTTGCAACCACTGTGGAATGGAAGCTGTGGCTCACTTGTTTTTTACTGGTGTAAAGCCATGCTCCACAGTTCCCTCGTGCTATCTCAAAAAGGAAGAGAGGAAATTCTCGCCAGGTGAAACATACACCAAAAAGAAACATCTACTATAATCACCTTCAGTAAGTACAGAAACTGGAGATTTGACAGGTAACTGACCTTGCCTTCAATAGCAACACTGCAGATAGCTGGAAGAGTCATTGGCTGGTGCCTGTGTACCATGCCTGCCTCTCTCCAGCTAACAGTGCTGCAGGATCACTAAATAGCAGTGACTGCAGGGTAACCTGCTGACCAAGAAAATAAAATATAATTTGGAGAATAAATATTTTATGAAGAGCAAAGTAATTCTGAGAGGGGCCTTCTTGTCTCAGTCTAATCTCACAGAATCAAGGAAAATCTGAACTACAAAAAGATACTAGAGCTCCACAGAGTTGAACAATTATGCACCCAGTCTTGAAGAGCTACAATCCGAAATGCAAACACTTACTAAAGCTTTGGTCCCACTTAGCACCTCCAGAAACAGTTGCTGCCGGACTGCAGAGTCAGTCAGATGCATAATATCTGCCTAGAGACACATCAGCGACAAGAGAGAGAGAGAGCTCAGACTAATTATACACCACAGTGAAAGTTACAGTAACAAAATACACTCTTATTTTTCCAGTCCAACATCAACCCTCATTTTGTATTTTTTATTAATTTACAAGGTGGCATGGGCTTTTACATCTGCTGGATGATACATTTAGAGAGAAAAAACTAAGAATTACTAGCTGTTAGAAAAGCAAGGGGCAAAAAGTCAACAAGTGACTTTCTGCCCCTTGCAAAAAAAAGTCAACTGAGGATGGAGTATGCAGTAGGCATTGTGAGGAAACTTTACTCAGTACAGGTTGGACCTCTCTAGTCAGGCACCCTCGAGACCTGAGTGGTCCCAGATGAAGGAATTTGCCAAACCAGGGAAGGTCACCTGCCACCAATCTCCTCAGCCTGCCACCCCTCCCCTCCTTCAGCCCCACTGCTGGCTAGACTACACAGCTGCCCCAGCCCCACTGCCATAACTGCTGCTCCAGTTAGCGTGGCAGCTGACATGGCGGCCAGCAGCCCTGGCCTCATTGCTGGGACACCAGCCCCACTGCTGGCCAGTATGCAGTCCCAATCGGGCTACTGACCTGCTGCAACCCCAGTTGGGTTGCTGCAGCCCCGGCTCTGCAGCCACAGCCCCAGACAGGCTTCCCCTGCTGGGTTCCCGCAGCCCAGCCATACTGCCAACCAGGCCGCTGCAGCTCGGTCCCCACTGCCAGGACAGCATGCAGCCCCGATCCGACCGCAGCACAACCCCACTGCCGGGCTGTCCTGGTCCTGTCTAGACTGCTGGGCTGCCTTTGCCCCACTACCACAGCCCCCCTACTGCCACCGGGTTGCTGATGCCCAGCCCTGCTGCTGGCCTTCCTGCCCTGGGGCGCTCTTGTTCAGCAACATCTGTGGTCCTGAACAACTGTACCACTATAATTATCTAAAGGGTCTCTCTGGATGTAGGGCATGTTATTGGCTTTCTTTACACTTATTACAGAAGTGATGTAACATCCCCCCCCCCCCCCCCCGAGACAGACAGTATGCTCGTTTTGATCACTTGGCAAAACAAAACTCACCAAGGCAATTCTGCTTAGGGTATTGGTGTCTGTGAGTGCAATTACAGGATAATGGAAACAAAAGCCAACAGCCTGATCCCTCCCTGCACTGCATGTGGCCTGAACAACTGGCCATGTTTCTATTCAAAACATTATTAGACAAGGTGGCTCTTACGTGACTGGTGGAGATAATCAGCAGCATCCGCCAAGCCGAGATCAGCATCTGATATTCTGCCAGGGAGCTGCAACTGCTACCCTCTGTCTCTGCCATATGCAACGCCAATGACTTCACATATCCTGACCAGTAAGCAAAGCGCTTTTCTGTGGAGAACTTCTTCAGGGTGTCTTTCAGGGACTGATCCAGTGAGCCCCTGAAAAAGCCACAAAGATATCAGATACATTTTCATTTATTCTTTGATCAGGGAACATGCTCCTTCTATGATTCAGAGAACTCGGAAGAGGATTCCCACGTACTGCATCAAGTAGTATGGAAGAAGGGAAACCCCTAGAGAGAACTAACTCATCTTTTTAAACATGTGAGTTTTCAGAACAGTAGGTACATTCAGAAGAGTGTGTGTGTGTGTGAGGGTCACATTCTTACTCAGCAAATCAGCTCCGTGTGTATATTCTACTGACTTTAGAGATAGAAGTAAGTTACTGCTTCCTATTAGTGGGAGAAGGAGCTGGAATCCATTGTGGACCATGCCTCAGACTTAATTTTAAAGCTTATTGAGAATGTTATTGCTGGTGGGACCATGAGAGAGAATGCACATCCAAACATTGGGATGTTTTACAAGTCTGGGAACTGGAAAATCATCCATTCATTTGTAAGCTGAGAAAGTTTGATTTAGAAGTCAGAGACACAAACTCAACTCCCTTCAGGAGCTTCAGGGGATAGCCGAGTTAGTCTGTTACAGAAAAAAAAACAGCAAGCAAATGGTCTGGTAGCACTTTATAGACCAACAAAACATGTAGATGGGATCATGAGCTTTCGTGGGCACAACCCACTTCTTCAGATGACCAGAGTTATGATTAGAGTTTCCTTATCCTCTAATCATAACTCCGGTCATCTGAAGAAGTGGGCCCACAACAGCTCATGATACCATCTACATGTTTTGTTGGTCTATAAAGTGCTACCAGACCATTTGCTTGCTGTTTTTTTTCAACTCCCTTCAGTGATACTTTATAGAGCTGATGCAGCACACTTCAAACAACATCCAAGTTAATCAAAGAAAATCATATATATAGTAGCCCAATGTCTGTGACTCTGTAACGCTGAAATGCTGGCTGTTCCCTCTGGGCGGCGCTGCTGCCTCCTGCCATGGCACTCGGCTGACTTCTGCGCCGCTCAGCCAGGCCATCCCGGGGGAGAAAGTGGCATAAGCGGCCGTTTGGGCGCCATGGTCCCCATGCAGCACCACCAGGCTGTGAGTAGATTTCAGCCATGCACCCTGTTCATTGGCGGCACGCGCACGTGCATGCGCAGTACGGGGCTGGCGAGCAGTTTTCGCCGCCGTTTGTCAAGCCCTGCCCATGAGTATATTAATTGGTGACTTTTCCATCTAGTCATTATGCCTGTAACAGGAGCAATGTGGTGATAATAAAAGTTCTTTTTTTTTTTTTTAACCTGGTATTGGTTAATTTGTGTGTCCTGGCTTTACTTTAGGGCTGAGATTTCCCAAGTGACCTCTTCCCTGGTTTTCTTACCATTACTTGGGTGCTGGCAGTGGACTTTTATCCCCAAAATCTAGGTTTTTAAGATTCTAGGGGGAAGTTTTATACCAAAGCCTGGAAAGATAAGGTTTTGGGGTACTTTTGCGGTCCCTGACTTCTGTATTCATCGTGCCAGAGTGGGGATTTAGCCTTGACAAGCAGTAAACATTAGTTTTACCGGTTAACCTGCTTCAACTGTTAACTCTATCCGGCTTTAGTGGCCTGTGCTGCCTGGCTGGCCAGCCCACTGACTCTAGCCACTGTGTGCCAACCAGAGCAACAATGCATAGCCAGAGCAGGCCCAGCCTCTCCACCTGGATGGAGCAGTGCAGCCTGCGGGAGGGGCCCCAGCTGTGCTGACTGGTTAGATTAGCCTCAGCCACTTAATCAGTTAACTATTTAAACAATGTATTTTAATCATTCAAACAGTTAATTTTCTAACTGGAATTTACATCCATAAGCTAAAGTAATAAATTGATGTCTCACCATAATTAGAGATGTTAAAAATGGTGAAACTTTTTTTTTCTAAATCACATGATTACTCCACTCTATTAAAGAACCCTAATGAAGCAAAGTAAAATTTTCTGGCATAAATGTCAGGACACAAACTTACTACTATGCACTGCTACAAAATTAAAGAAAAGCGAGATTGTCCTAATTAGAGTCCTAGCATCCAGTGTGTGAGGAGAACATTTCACTGTATTACGTGTGGTTACTTTAGTCACATCATGAGCTCAAAATATTTAAAGTCTCATTACTCCAGAACAGATATTCCTCCCTTGACATCCATACCCAGAAATTCACATTTACAGGCTACAGAAACTCTTCTCATGGCATCTATTTCTCTAACAGATGGCTGCACGAAATTCAAATCAAACCAGGCAAGCTTATGCTCCTCTCTTCTGAGCTCCAGCAGCCACAGTTAAACTACTGACTGTTCCCGGAGCATTTCTATAGAATTCTTAGCACCAACTTGCCTCTCCCTCAAACATGGATGATCTCTTAATATTTAATCCGCACACCACACAGGATTTTGCCCTCACTTTCAGGTGTCCCTAGGATCACTGAAAACTCTAGAGCAGGACAGATTGTCAATGACTCACTTGACCACGTAGTAGATCTCCAGGCAGATGATTTTCATGATTAAGGCACAAGTGTCCAAGACACTGAGCTACAAAGAAGGAATAAAAAGCAAAGCATGAGTAGGTTATCCATTGCTACAGGTGGAATCTGGTAACACTGTGTCCCCAAGCTCTGTCCTACATAGAGAATTGAGGACTGCAGTCTAAAAAGTCCAGGAGCGCCACACTGTCAATCAAGCACCCTTCTGCAGTTCAAGTGGCCCCCGTTTTTGTGTTATCCTTGGATTCCTGAACATTATGCCCACACGGCCTTTGCAGTAGCACATAGGCAATCCTCTGGGCCTCTCTGGGGCACAGGCAGGCAGGAATGGCAGCAAGACTTGAACCTGCTCATCATCTAGAGGCACAATGAATGATACTGCATTTTCCTGAAAGAAATGTCCCACCTATAACAGTGCCACAGCCATCTTCTCTAGGTAGGAGGGAGTAAGGACTGAATGGTCTTATGGAAGAGCAGCTGCCTCAGTATACAGTGTTCATCTCCTCTGCCAAGAAGGGAAGAACACAATGTTCAAATCTGTATGGGTATGTCTACACTACCACCCTAGTTCGAACTAGGGTGGTAGTGTAGACATACCCTATGGCAGCTGAATAGAGGAGGATTAAGATTCCAACAGAGAAGACAGAAGTTTCCAAAACAGAAGGATGATAAAATGCTGCGAGTCAGTTTGAGGTAGGCCCAGTAAAGAGGAGAGAGAGTTCAGATGTCTGGGAACTGAAGCAAAATGTTCTGTACACACGTGCGCACACACACAGACACACACACAACACTGCACTGCACATCTAGAGTACTGCTTCTTTACAAATGTTAAGGAGATAAGCTTGATCATCCCAGTTAATGTTATCTCTGTTTTACAGATGGTGACATAGAAGCAGTGAGAGTTCAGGAGACTAGACCAAAGTTATGCAGCCAATCTGTGCAAGCACTAGAAACAAAATCCACTCTCAGAACAACCATTTTACCTCTTTGATGGCAGTTAGCAAAAAGGAAGAAAGTTACTTGCACCATTCATTCATCCTCAGAAAAAATACAGCTGTTTTCAGTCCTTATAAGCAACTCACCTCTGATGTTTCTGAGGGGGGAGCCAAGGTCCCAAAGAGAGGGTTGGTTAAGTTTTCCCAAAACTTTGGCCTAAAAATACACACACACACACAAATAATGCAAGTTACCATATTTCTCCTCTTGCTCTGAACCTTTCCAGGACTACTGTACCCCTCTTCAGGAGTCTGATTTGTCTTGCATAACCTCCCAAATTACACATCAATTAAAAACTACTTGCTTACAAAATCAGATATAAAAATACAAATGTGTCACAGCACACTATTAGTGAAAAATTGCTTATTTTCTCATTTTTACTATATAGAATCATAGAGCTAGAAGAGACCTCAGGAGGCCATCAAGTCCAGCCCCCTGCCCAAGGCAGGACCAATCCCAACTAAATCAACCCAGCCAGGGCTATGTCAAGCCGAGACTTAAAAACCTCCAAGGATGGAGATTCCACCACCTTCCTAGGTAACCCATTCCAGTGCTTCACAACCCTTCTAGTGAAATAGTTTTTCCTAATATCCAAGCTAGACCTCTCCCACTATAATTATAAAACAAATCAACTGGAATATAAATATTATACTTCCATTTTGGCATTTAGTGCATAGAGCAGTATAAACAAAAGTTATTGTCTCTGCACTGGTTTCTCTAGTACTTTTTATGTCACCTGTTGTAAAATTAGGCAAATAGCTAGATGAGCTGATATTTCCCCACCCGCTGCCGAAAAACCTCTACATATTCCCAGGAGTACACAGCACACCTGACAGGAATAGCCTGACCTGCTACCTTTCACTGCAAACTCCACTGTATGAGATATTTCACACATCAAACACGTAGTAATATTGCTCACCCAGCAGTGCAGAGCACAGTGAAACAGGAGGGTTATTTCAAGAGAACTGTGCACATGTACTTAACAACAGCACGTTTACTTTTTCCCTAAACGCCTCCAACTCCTGAAACTTTCTCCAGTGTTTTGTTTACAGGAAGTTATCAGGAAACTAGAGAAAGAGGTCTAACCTTTTAGCTGAGAAGCTGCTAAGTTTCTAAGTATCTAAGTTACAACTAAAAGGCATCCTCCAATCTGTAAGAACTAGTGGGACAGAGTTATTTCTATTCACTAAAATAGTTTTAAACAGCCCATTTTTAATCACCCTGAGAATAATATGCAACATTTTCAGCAGTGATCTGGACATAAATATGAAGTCACTACCAATGACACATAATTTGGTGGTATGTACATGCTGAGGGAAACAGTCATCATACAGAGCGATCTGGAGAGCTTGGTAAACTGAGCACATTCAGACAAAATGCTTTTTGAAAACAGCCAAATTTATATATCTAGAAACAAGGAATAGGCCACATCTAGCAGACATCTAAAGGCAGTGGAGAAAAGCAATGACTCACTTGGTCCTTAGGACTAGCATGGCACTATCCCGACGGTCCTGCCAGAGGGCATGAAGGAATGCAATGGCAGCCCGGTGCAAGAGGGGAGGGCACCAGTATCTTTCTTGTTGTTTGGAGTCTATCAGTTCCAAGACCACTTGGAGGCAACTCCATTCCCCTAAGCTGAACTCCTAAAGCGAGAGAGAGAAAATGAGATACATCTACATCTGATGACTATGCAAGCAGCTCGTTTCAGTATGCTATTTAATTCCACCTATCAAATACATAGGGAAGTAAAGCCTAAGCACACAGCACAGGCGTGTATTTCATATGACATACAACACATTTGAGGAATTTCTAAAAAAACAGGGAAGGGAGGAATAAACTATTTTTACAAATCAGATTACTTCTGGGGCAGAAAAACACCATACTCCCCTGTGTATTTTGTAGGTGCAATTAAATTGCATACTAAAACGGGAGGTACTTGGAGAACACAGGAAGATTTCTCTTTGGTCAAAAGGAATTTTTGCCAATTTGATCAGAAGGTCGTAAGGTTCTCATTCCAGAATCAGGCTATATAGCTTTAAAACCATTGTTCAAAATCTTGTCAGGAGCTGGGGGTGTATTACAAAGGCACTTAGACTGAGGACAAAGTAAAGCTGTAGCAATTTTTACTAAAATAAGGAACAAAGTCAGGAAAGTTCCAACCCACATGAAAAGATGTAAATCCTCATGTAGGCATTTGCTGTTTTACCTTTGATCCATCACTTCCATCTTTCACTTCCAGGTTCAGGAAGAGTTCAATAAGCCCAGGCTGTGTCTCTACAGCGACAGTGAGGAACTCTAGGATCATGACTTTAATGCGCATGTCCTCAATCTTACTCTGCAGGCGGGTCAAAAAGGCATCACGAATGGCAGCCGCATCACTCCCAAGGCAGGCATAAACAGACATTGGCGCCACCTTCAAAAGGGAAGAAACATACTAAAACATGTATATAAATGCTAGGGTGCTTTCTCTCAGTAGATAAACGGGGTTTGTGATGTGTATTTTAAACTGAAATTTCAGAAACTTCTCACCCTTAAGTGCGGGGGAGGGGGAGAGTTAGTTCAAAAGGCAAAGAATAAGTCTTTACACAGCATCCCTGGATAAGTGTTAATATGTGTCCTTTTTTACAAGGTTGGAAAGCTCAAAGCAAGAACGCTCACAAGTTGCACCTTGAATATTCACAGAAGACAGATTAAGTGATGGAATCAACAAAAAGAGAAAACATGGGAAAGTATTTATGAGAAATGTTTTACCGTAGCAAGTCGTTTCAGCAGCTGGATGGCAAGGCGTGGCAGCGCTGGGTCATGTTTGTGGTAGATATATTTGGCTAACACAGCAATCAGATTGTTCCCATGAGCACCTGGTGGGAACATAAATAAATCACAGGTGAGAAACTGGAATAGTCTCTTATGAGCTCTTCAAAAGAGACTATTCAGCAACTATTTAGCAGGCAGTCATTCTCCTCCATACTAGGGCAGAAAGGGAGTGAATGAATTCAGCTTTCCAAGAGGACAAGGGGTGAGTCTGGCCGTAAGTACTACTAGTAGCCATTTAGCACTGTCTCATGTTAGAAAGCAGTAAACAAGTGAAAATAACATTAGGTGGTTATTTTAGATTAGTCCTGGTAAGTGAACAACAATAATACAGTTCAAGGCTTCCACACTGCTCCCAGAACTGCAAAGAACCAAAAGCATCAGTGCCACCAAGATCCTGGTGAGTGAAGAACAAGAGAAAACCCATTGGGATACCCTTTCAAAAGTGGGCCCTGTGTCACATACCTAGTGTCACGGCATAAGAGGATTCTGTAAAGACCATAATGCAAGAGGAAAACCTGTTAGCCTGGTCCACATTATAGAGAATTTACTCAGTGTCTTTGGATTAATCCCTCGGAGGAAGAGCATGCCCTCTGGCACCCTCCTATTGCTGGTATGCTGGATAAGAACGGCACTGTTCAGAGAAGTCAGTCCAGTGTTAACAAGTTACACATTATCTGGGCGTAAGGGACAGATACTATTGCCTGGGCTGGCCAACAAAGGGTACGTACCATGCTGAGTAAGTGCCTGCTCTAGTGGGGATACCACACTAGAAGGAGATTTCAACCGGATGACGTTATTGGTGACGGAGAATGCCAGCTTTACTGTCTGGATCAGCAGCTGGCCCTGGCCCAGTGACTCATCACTATGTTGCCAAACAGAAACCAAAAGGAACAGATTAAAATGAACTCAAACAATGCTCTTTAGCTGTACAGTATACAAATATCAAATTCAGTAATCTGTGGTCCTATCAAGCAAGGGCAAAGGTTGTAAGAGAACTCTATTCACTCTCACTTATTATGTGAGTGCTGCAATAGAACACCAAAAACTACTGCATAACCAGTTTGGGGTTTATAATAGTAGGAGAAGGGTCTGAAAGTGTTTCTGTTCTAAACCCTTGTCTTTGGGGTATGTAACTGTTCTAGGGATGTAAGCAACTAGTCAACTACACGATTAAGCAAATGCTTATCAGGTAGTCGAGTAGGAACTCGGCTAGTCGCTTCCCCCTCCTTGCTGCCTCTATCAGACAGAGGTAGCAAGGGGGGGGGGGAGTGCAAGCCGGTGCCGGGGGTAGCTGGCATAAAAGCCAGTTCCACCCAGCATCGTCTCCGTGCAGGGCAGGGGAGGAAGAGGGCAGTGGGGAAACGGCACAAGTGGGGATTGAAACAGTCCTGCTTGCGCCAGTCCCACTGCTGCTCCTCTCCCTTTGAAATGTACAAGAGCTGCCTGCGGCTCTTGTACATTTCAAAGGGAGAGGCACAGAGGGGAACTGTGGTGGCTCCTGTGCATTTCAAAGGGAGAGAGCCAGGGGAACTGCTGGGTCTCTCCCTTTGAAATGTACAGGAGCCAAGGGTGGAGGATAGCAACCACTCCCCTTATCAACTAATTCCATCGACTACTCAACTAGCTGATTAATCGAAATTTAACATCCCTAAACTGTTAAATAGTGATAGAAGGAAGTGGGTCTGAGGAAGTGGGTCTGGCCCACGAAAGCTCATCATCTAATAAACCATCTTGTTAGTCTTTAAAGTGCTACATTGTCCTGCATTTTGCTAAACTGTTAAGTGATTTTCCTCCTTCGCCAGCTTGGGGTTAAATAGGTTTTTAAGTTTGAGGAATACAAAGGGCAGTTTTCAGACTGATTCAAAAACCCAATCCCCCCCCCCTTTTTAAACTAATGTATCATCCATTATTGGCAAGGAGTAGAGGGAGGGAGATTAAAACCAACAAAAATTGAAGCTAAAAACTTAATTACCAGACCCTCCCCAAAAAAAAACCCTCCAAAAAACAACAACAACAAAAACAGTTGAGAAACAAGCTGAGACATAATTCACTTACACATTAGAAAACAAAAACATCGAATTCCTCCACCCAGGGTAACTCTCTCTCTGTATCTTTGCTCACCCACCCTGAAGTTTTACCTGCTTCTATATGGAACATAAACCACCCTTTAGATAATATATGTTGTTTTATGAGCACCATATGGGAAATACTTTCTTTTGACAATGTGCCTTTCACAAGGGTCATAGATCTCTTGGTAGAAGTTCTAGCTGTTTAGAGGCATCACTTTTGTCAATGTTTTGGGTGGCCAGGGTAAGGGAGATCCCCTCTGATGGCCTCTCTGATTACACCTGGGATGCCAATATCAGGCTAAGGAACAGGATACAGTAGAGACTCTGGCCTACAGTGTGATAGGAGATAAAAATATTGCATGTATATGGGAAAAGACATAAGATACTGTGCATTATTCTTTACTGGGTCCGAAGTCTCACTCCATTGGCTAGTATACCATTTTAATGGGGAGTGATCTATACTGGAGGCAAGAGATTGAAAAATGGGAAGTAAGGATGTTAAGGACTAGTCGACAATCCAATAAGCAAATGCTCTATCAGATAGAGGCAGCAAAGAGGGGGGAAAGGAGGCAAAGAGGGGGTAACTCCCAAGCAGCAGCACCACTCAGCTAATCCCAGGCTCAGCTGTGCGGTGCTGCTCCTTTTGAAACACCGTGGCGGCATTTGCATGGAGCCTGGGGTTAGCTGGGGACACCAGCTGGAGAGTGCAGCAGGAGAAGTCTTTTGCAAATGTTGCACTCAGGAAAGTTACACGTTCTGTTGTCTATATCAGATGTTAAAGGATCCTCATGCTTTTGGTTTTACAGTAGATGTTTCAATTGGTAAGGGGCTGCTTTACTCTGGCTTAAAAGGAGACCAAAACAGTCAAAGAAAACACTAGTTCTGAATATTATTAAGCTTTTTAACCTTTATTAATTTAGGGACAATTGTTAGAGAGAAATACTTCAACCTTTCAACAGACCTACCCTCCCCTTAAGTCCAGGCTCCCATTTTCCCTTTTGTTTTGGAACAAAGCAGAGGTGGACAGAATGAGATGTAAGATGTCCTAACCCCTTTTCATCACATATCTTTAGGGGTGGAAAGGTATGTTCAGATGGAGATGGCCAGAGCAAGGAAATAGGAAGATGAGGCAAGATAAGGTGCTATACCTGGAGCAGAGTGAAAGGTCTGGAAGTAGGGTCACAGTGTTGGTGATAGGTTGGATGGCGTCTCAGTCTGAGGACCATTATTTACCCCTAAGTAGGCAGCAGTTTTAGGAGCTGCTTAATTTGAAATAAAGAGAAGGCAAACGTCCCCTGTTGTATGCAGGATTCTTCTGCTGTCTGTGATTTACTTGAGATCCTTCAGACAACAGACAGAGCTCATAACCCCTTCAAAACGCTAACTAGTTCCTCTTATGAAACTCTGCAGACACATGCCATGTTACCTACAACTGCTAAAAGCTGGGCACAGCAATCATCTTACACTTAAAAGCCTTAAAATCTGACCCCTTGTAAACACGAGCTTTTCCACTACAGCTTGTTAGTAACAATCCTGTGTCTCAGTTCTGAGAACGAAAACGTCACATTTGTTCTGCAAACTCAGACCAAGCCATTTTTCAGTTATGACAGGACAAAAGTTGAGCTCCCTTTGTTTCTTCAGGTTGCCATAACTAAGAAACTAACCTCAAAACTTTGCACAAAGTTTCTACTATGTTCAGTGACTATGGAGAAGAAATTTCAGCCAGAAAGGAAAATTTACATAGCAAGTCAAGTTCAAGATCAGACTAATAATGGGACTTGTTACAATCTTAATGAAAGATTTCTTACTACATCTAAATAACTCCATGAAAACAAAGAGGTAATTCAGAATTGAAACTAATGCTTTATCCTTAAGCCATCCCATCGTGCCAAGGTCCTGTATGTTTCCAAATTATGGGTGATCTTACATATTACAAAGTCTATAATACACAGGGACAAGAGGATGAGATTAAAGCTAGCTTTCACCATTAGTCAGACGCCGCATGTTATCTGAACATAAAGGTTTTTTTAAAGGGGTAGGAGGTGGTTCTGGCTTGCATAATATTACACTTACTTCCACAAGTCTGCAATGCGTGCAATTCCCTTGAAATTCTCCAATGAATGAGTATAACTGTTGGACCAAACAAGTAAAATAAATCTAAAATTTCTAAGATTATGCTACTTCGTTTTTATAGAAGCAAGTCACAAGAAGCACGGAAAGGAGAAACACAGGCACGGCCAGGACAATTCAAGGACTAAATATATAAAAGCAAGAGTATCAAAAAGATTTAAAATGTCCCTGACAGATGGTGGTAAAGCCCTTGATCACACGGTATAATTGATGATGCATGCTATCTCTGCTACAGACGTAAGGTAACTGTACAAATAGCTGTGTGTAAGCTCAAAAGCTTGTCTCTCTCACCAATATAAGTTGGTCCAAAAAAAGCTTACTTCACCCACATGGTCCCCTTAATATCCTGGGACCAACACAACTTCAATGCTGCACATAAATAAGAGATAGGCATTTTAAGGAGTTGAAAGGGAAAATGCTATTGGAATGCTATTGTTAAGGAACTATTTTTGACTAACATTAAGTACCTACATTTTTTGTTAGTTTCTAAGGTGCTGCAGGACCATTCATCATTTTTTAAATTTTTTTGGCTAAGGAACAATAGCCAAGCTGTATAAACTCGGTGATGAGGCAGCATCCAACAGCTATTCTGAAATAGCCAAATATAGCAGTCCCATGTGCCTCATATGTCTATTATAGACCAAAAAGTTGAGAACCTCTAATTTCTGCATACCACTTGTGGTCTGGGAAGCAGCTGCTAGTGATCCATGGTAAGGATGTTAAAGACTAGTCGACTATCCAATAAGCATTTGATTATCAGATAGTAATGTTGCCTAGTCAATTCCCCCTCCCCCACCCCCAACCCCCCGCCTCTGCTGCCTCTATTTCATAACGGGTACGTCTAAACTACATGCCTCCGTCGACGGAGGCATGTAGATTAGACAGATCGGCAGAGGGAAATGAAGCCGTGATTAAAATAATCGCGGCTTCATTTAAATTTAAATGGCTGCCCCGCTCTACCGATCAGCTGTTTGTTGGCAGATCGGGGCAGTCTGGACGCGCCGAGTTGACAAAGAAGCCTTTCTTGATCGGCACAGGTATGCCTCGTGAAACCAGGTTTACCTGTGCGGATCAAGAAAGGCTTCTTTGTCGACGCGGCGCGTCCAGACTGCCCCGATCTGCCGACAAACAGCTGATCGGCAGAGCGGGGCAGCCATTTAAATTTAAATGAAGCCGCGATTATTTTAATCACGGCTTCATTTCCCTCTGCCGATCTGTCTAATCTACATGCCTCCGTCGACGGAGGCATGTAGTCTAGACACACCCAAAGGGGGGGGAGAAGGGGAACTTCAAAGTGCCCCTTGAAACCCCAAGACAGTTTCAACCCCAAAGCAGCAGCTGCACAACTGATTCTAGGATCAGCTGTGCGGCAGGCTGCCCCTTTAAAACACTGTGGGGATTCAAAGGGGGCAGCCCTGGAGCCTGGGATCAGCTGGGGACTTCCCAGCTGATCCTGGGTTCTGGGGAAATGCCACGGGGAGCCCAGGGTAAACTGGAGACTCCCCAGCTGCCCCTTTGAATCACAAGGAGGCAGCATTTTAAAGGGGCAGCCTGGCACACAGCTGAACCCAGCCTCCGCGCAATTCAAAGGGGCAGCTGCTGTTGAGCCCAGGGAAGTGCCGCATGGAACCTAGGGATCAGCTGGAGACTCCCAAGCTGATCCCAGGTTCGTGGGGAGCCCAGGCTCCCCTGCCGCCCCTTTGAATCACGTGGAGGCGGCATTTTCAAAGGGGCAGCCGCAGCACAGATGATCACCTGTGCAGCCGCTGCCCCTTTGAAACTGCCGCCTCCGTGCGATTCAAAGAGGCAGAGGAGCCAGCAGGGGACTCTCAGTCCCCTGCTGACCCCGGGCTCCATGGCTTTGAAATGCACTAGAGCCCCCGCTGGGGACTGTTAGGTATTTCAAAGCAGGCACCCCCCGTGCAGCCCGGAGTCAGCGGGACTTTCCACTTGCTGATGCGGCTGTATGGGGAGTTCCACATTGCTGCTTTGAAATGTACAAGAGCCCCAAAAGGGGCTCTTGTACATTTCAAACCAGGAATGTGGAAGTGCCTATCGACTAGTCGATGCAAATTCCATCGACTAGTCGATTAGTCAATTAACTGCATTTTAACATCCTTAATCCATGGAAAGACAGCAAGCTAGATAGTGCTGACTCTCTTCCCTGTTTCCAGAATGTGCTAGGAAGAAGAGGAGGACTACATGGTAAAGCAGTATGTGCAGAACAGATAGGATGGATAGATGAAAATGAAGAGCCAAAGTAAGCAACTTGATTAACTTTCTTTAGAAAGGTCAACCCACATTAAGGCAGCTAAAAAGCTTAGATACTTTTCTAATGTTACTTTTCCACATAAACAACTACTATTATCATTAGAGATTTTGTTATTGTGAATGGGAGAGGATGTAGTCCACAAGGTCACAGCTCAAAGGACAGGTGTCCTCTATGTGTGCATGCACACACACACTTCAGGTCCAGCCTAAGAAGTCCGAAAGCCTCTGCTACAGATTATCTGTACTGCAGTCATGCAGCATCAATCTGTGAAAAACCTCTAATTCAATATTTCTAATTACTTTCATTGTATTCTAGGTTCCTTCTTTTTCAAACAGATTTGTTAAAGTAAATGAGGGATTAATTATGCTAGAAAGGCTGGGTGGGATCCTGGTTTTTCAAAACTAGAACTGCATTCAGGAATCCACCTTTTAAAACTGATTAATCAAGAAACCACAAGGACTTTCTAACAGTGCAACTTATGCTTTTTAATGGTCTATCCATGCTACTGGATTGTACTGGATTCAAGCATGATTTGAAGGCATGAAAATTGGAACTTTTGCTAGAATTTTTCTGCCTTTTACTTAATTTGGTACTTTTATATGTTGAACTTAATGATCTCTTTATAACAGCATTACTCCAAGCAAGTGCGAAAATCAAACACTCCCACATTTCATTTACATAGTGCAATACTCAGTTAGGCAAAACAAAATCAGAAATAAAAAGCAACTGCGGGAATTAGGGAATGTATATGAAGAGAATAAGAACAGAGACAGAAAGCTGTGAATAAGCAGCACATTCTTGGTAATTTCTTCAGGATTTTGATCAGAGACAGGTTGCCTCAACTGGCAGTTACACTGACTCCCAGTAACATGTTAAGTCTCATTTCAAGTATGATTTGTTGCTGCTTTTTCCATGCGGCAAGAGTGGAACATGTGACTCACCTACTGGACTGCGAGGCCATTACCATATCAATGGTGTCCACACCGATGCCCATGATGTTAATGACAGCCTGTCCTGCCTCTGTGTTGGCCAGACTAAAGATGCATAAAGATTGCAGGCTGGGGGCATTGCTGTAAGACAAGGTCACAGACATTGGAAAGCAAGCAAGCAATGAAAAGGTCCTCCCATCTGACCTGAAACACTCACTATGTTACCAGATACTACTACCATGTAGTATCAACCCAGACACTACAGGGATGAGTACATTAGAAATATGTCAGATAGAAAGATCCTACTGATCCACCAGCACCATGAAAGTCAACACAAAATAACTTCTTTCAATTTCTATATCACCTCTTCACATCATCTCTCTCCCCTTCCCCAGTATGTTTAGGTGCAAGCTTTTAGAGTAGGCACACCACCCACAGCGAAAGGGAAGGAAGTCTTAGGGGCCCTGGAACGTGCACATCTACAGAAGTATAAAATTAAGTCTAACCATTTCTTTCCTTACCCTCATTACTTTGCATAACCCTCTGGGTTTGCTCTCCCAGCTCTTCCCGCATTTCCCTGGGCTCAATGTAAACAAGGCTGACCCAGGCTGCAAAGCAGCACATTATCCTTTTGCCAATTCAATGTTTCACATTCCAAAATGGGAACAATACAACAGTGACTGAGGTATCCTGCAGCGTAAATGGGGCTGCTACATATACACTGATGTGTGAAATTCACTTCCCGCTTACCTGCTGCAAGGATCCATTTCAGGGCAGAGATTCAGAATAGCATGGATGAGCTGCAGGATTAGGCACCCTGAAAAACAGGAAGAATTCAGTGTTCAGAGAGAGCAGCTGTTGAGTTCAGCAGCCATAGGTGCCATTACATTATAAAATATAAATCCAAGTGCTAATTAAGCCATTTACAGTGAAAGGGGGAAAAACAGAGAAAGACATATTCTCTCCAGAAAGAATTCATCTTGGCTTTCCCTGAAGAGCTATTCTTACCAATTCGTTCTCTCACTCCATGGGAGTTATAGCGCCATTTGTGGTAGTTTGGTAACATTTCCTTCAGCACAAACACAATGCAGGGCATCAGCCCTTGGCTCTGGGTGCTGCCAAGTTGTCCCTAAAAAAAGCAGCAACATTACAGCTTCAATCCTAGTTCAAAGGTGTGAAGTATTTGGATGGAAGACATTCAATGCTCACACTCCAAGACAGAAATAGGGGCAAGAGCAGTTCTGCACAATGCAACATAGGGACACAGGTTTATGAGCAATTTCTGTTCTTTTGCACTCAAAGCAAATAGAGATCAAATATGTTACAGAAGTAAATAGGCTTGGATCTCTAGAAAAGAAAAGCAGCAAAGAGCATTTCCCTCCAGCTTACGCAGAGCAATGTTAATGGGACTTGGAAGAGACTGAGCACTCTCGCTATCCTGCTCAAGGAGCAAGTGCAATTTGCAGCTTGAAGGTGATTGTTGGGAAGACCAAATCATGGAAAAAGTAAGAACCCCAGCACAAAAGGCAGATGTGTTGTCAAATGGCTACCAGAAGTGCCCACCCAAGAGAACTTCCTACACTTGGTACACAACTTCAACTCATCTTCACCCTCCCCAGCTAGTGGTAACCTACGGCTGGCTGAAAACATAGGAAAACTGTAGAAACACTTACACGGACAAGAGTTGTGACTAAGTGTAGGAAGGAGATAGTGACACCATACTCGCCCTGAGGCTGTTCCACACTCATCAACAGATTCCCATAGCCTCCAGCATTCATTCCTTCAGCACTGTGGAAGGAAAAAAAAGTATATAATGTGTTTACAATAGAAACCAAGCATGATGAAGAAATGTGCTCATATGAGCAATGCAGAGAGGGATCAAACTGGAGGATGATCCTAAGTAAATATGACTCATTGAGCTTAGGTCCAATCACCCTTGCACTTAAGATGTATTTACCTTCTCCTTACTCTTATTTTATATGTCTTATTAATCTTGCTTCTGCTGCAAAAACTAGGCATGTTTATGATTTCTCTGGTGTCTCTACATGTAGAAGATATAAGGAGCTCAAATACTTGACAGTCACAGGATTCAATGGAATTGAATTTAGATTTAGGATTTTTCCAGTTTATTATATAAGAATGGAACATTAGCTATGGGAATTTTAGACAACTTGGAATTCTCACTAGTGAAACACACATCCTATGACATTATCAAGGGAAGTAAAGACACAAGGGAAAACTGAATTACCTAATCATGTGACCCATACTGGAAACTGGATTGGCAACAAATGGTAAGAAACCTGTGTGGTGAAGGTCAGCCCAAACCTAAAAAAGGAGAGAGCAGTAAAATTATACTCTCCTACACACACACACGCTATTCCATTTCAGAAAAATTAAAAGGCATCCCCTCACCTTAGCTGGCATGCGGGCTGCTAATACAGTCAAACAATTGACACAAGAAGCAATAACATCCACTGGGGGCGATATCACAGTTGTTAACCTAGGAAAAACCCAGAGTATTATGTATAAAATCTTCAGAACTTAGGCCTTTTCTACACAGTTGTTATTGTGGTATATTTCAGAGGGTGTGATTTTTCTGCTGAAATAGTTAACTCTGTACAACTGTGAGGATACAGTTATATGTAAAGCTTATTCCCCTTCCCTTTAGAAATAGCTATACCAAGTGCCTTTAAACAGATAAAACTGCATCTAGATTAGGCAGGGTTCTACTGCTATATGACTATGGTTAAAGCAGTATAACTGCTGTGTATCAGCAAAGTGATCTAGTGGTCTAAGCACAGATGCTGAAGGCAGAAACTCCAGAATTCTAATTCCAGCTCTGTAATGGACTTCCTTAACAGCCTTTAATAAAATTGGTTGTTGACCATTTTTTCCTATTTCTAGCAACTTCAGTGGCCTCTTTGCTGTCACTGTCAATCAACTACGTACCTCTGTAACAGCATATAGATCCGTGATGTGATTGGCAGAAGACAATCTGCTATGGAAACATCAGTGCTGATAACCTTGTGAACCAGGTCAATGATTGGCTTGACTCTCTGGCAGTGCTGAATCACATCTAGATAAAGCAAACTGATATTACAATCTGAAGAAATGCATAAACAGCATTTCTCTCCTTCTCTTTCTCTTTCTCTCTCTCTCTTCCTTGGATAATCTAGTATGATCTCTACAAGAGAGGTCCTAAACTTCAGCAAATTACTTCCCAGATTATCCGCTCTCCTTTCTTCCTCCTCCAATCTCTCCAGTTCTTCTTACTCCACTTCTCAAGTATTTGCTTCCTTCCCCCTTGTCATAGTCCTCAAAGTGATTTTAGATTCAGCCACAATACCCTTCTGTAACAGTGTCAGCCTGTTCCACTGCAAGTGGAGAATGCACCTAGGTCCAAATCCCCCTGAAATTACTCTGATTTTTTTTCATCTTACATCACATTCCTCTCTCTCTCTCAACAACATACACTCCAATTCCCAACCTGACTCACCTGCTGTCGATACAACATGGAGCAACATCTCAATTTCACAGGTGAACAATGTCCAGCTGCTGTAAGAATATTCCCATCGTACTAAGTATGCTCGGTCATCCAGCATCACTTGGCCCACTGTTCCCTGAGGTATTCGCAGATTTGTCTGGCCAAGCCCTAAGGGAAGAAGAGGAAAAGGTGAAACAAAAAACAAAGTCAGAAGCTTCAGAATGTGATCAGAAGCCAGGACACACAATTAAAATCTGTAAGCAATTTAGCGACTACAAGACTAGATCTGAAAGTGTTCCAAGGATTAATGAACCCATCCTATTTCCTTACCCAAGGGATAAAGCAGCTTTGGCACCTGTCTTCGCCAAAGGGTGCCATCTTCATGCGAGATCACATCAGGAGGCTTATGTTTGTACAATTCAATGTAGAAGGACATTTTATCTAGGAAACTGTACACCTGCAAATGGACAGAGAGGTACAGTATATAGCCGACGAACTAGAGACTCCCAAAAAGCTACTGAGTCAGGCCATTTCTAGTGAAAGGTAAGTTTACTTGAAATGCATAGTCTGCTTTCAACATGCCAACTACTACGCAGCAGAAATACTGAAACCCTTGTCCTTATGGAATTACTCTGAACTAGTGTATTAGGAAAACAGAAACCAATTACAAGAAAAACACTAAATGATAGCATCCTGACACAAGGCAATTGGCATAATCTACAAGTAGTGCTTCAGCTCTTGGCCCTGGCGAAGTGGCCTTCATAAAGTTGCAATGAAATCTATGGTTTCCCGGTTTATCATCTGCTCTCCAAATTACTTGGAATTATTATCTACTGATTGCACATCATAAAACAGCAACCGAGTTATATTCAGAACTTTGTCTTTTGTGTTAGCCTCCCTGAACATCATATTGATAGAGGAGTAGGTAGTTCCAAAATACAAAATACATTTGCGGCCCAAGCAACATTACTCCAGATTGCAGGCTCAGAAGGAAATCCTATCCAGACCTCACTGATCAAAAGGTGGCAGCTGTTACCTGAGGCTCAACAAGAGGAGAGGGGTCTCACACAATGAGAGGGAGAGGGTCTTACACAAGGATCCTTCTCTGTCCAGATATAAACAGTATTCCAAACTTTGGGCTAGTTTCCATACCTTTTTTGCAGTAGATTTATCTGACACAAGGGCTTTGAGAAGCTGCAGAAGAGGGGAGAGAAGATGGGGAAACATCCCACATACACTGTCCAGGATAATACCCAGACCTGCCGTTGGCTCCTGGAGACACAAAGGAAAAACTTTATTAAACAAAAAATGGTCAAGTGATTCTTCTGCTGGGTCAATGCAGCAGCAACTTTAGCGATGCTTAGGGCTCAGGCTGCTGGAACACTCATGTTTCATCTACAAATCTTAGCATCCAAAGGTTTAGAGCAAAACCACACTCAACTATTTGTATCATTCACTGATTCATCACAGAAAGTTAAACAAAGCAAATACCAGTCCCCATAAAACTGAACAGAGCCAGCCTGTTCCACTGTTTCCTTACCTCGTGTTCAACATAAAGCAACTGTCTCCATTCAAAAGACCACTAATCTCATCTCTATGGAACATGCACCTAATATTAATCATGAACAAAAGCATCACTCCAACCCTTAGTTTTGCTGTGATGGGCAACTAGTGTTAGTGCAGCTGGGTAAAAGAGCATGCCTGGTATAAAGTAGGAAAGTGAAATGCATCATTAGAAGCAACGAGTACCTCTAAAGACCTGTGGCACCTTAGACACTAAGAAATATATAGTATTATGAGCTTCATCAGATGAATTGGAGTGGAAATAACAGAAACTAAGATAGCTACAACAGCAAAAGAAGTACCTGTCAACTGTAGGACCCTTGTTTATGAAGCTAACTGAAGTGGACTGGAGGTGTCCTATTCATAGCTTTTGACATGAAAACGTGGATGTTAAAGGCAAGGGAAATTGGCTTTGTAATGCATTAATGAGTTATTGTCTTTATTCAAGTCCAGGATAACAGTGCCAAATTTGTAGATGAATTGCAGTTCTACAATCTCTCTCTGTAATTGAGTGGTGAAAATGCTTTGTGGAAGAATGGCTACTTTGAAATCCATGATGGAGTGACCAGGCAAGTTAAAATGTTCCCCTACAGGTTTACATGTCACCCAGTTACAGTCTCTAAGGACTACTCATTGTTTTTAAAGCTGCAGACTAACACAGCTACTCCACAGACTTTTTTGCATCATTAGAGAGTTTATGCAAGAGAAGGTGACGTTTAATCTCAACACTGCTATATCTTAGTCCTTTCTGTGACAAGAGCAATAACAGCACAGTGCTGTTCTAGCATTTAATTCTAGTGTTGCTGGTTCCAATCAGAAGTACAATGTATACCTCCACAATGCCAGCCTTGGCTAATGTTATCATGTAAATTACTATTTGTTTCAGGATCCCTGCAACAGGGCAGGATGGGGGGAGGGACTGAGGGTAAACCATATAACAGACGCAAATGGAAACTAGCTCTGCAAGCCCTGCTAAATAGGACAACAAGGGGAACATGAACAGCCAAATTCTTTCTGTAATAAGCATATTTCAACAGGGTATGACAGCAGGCAGAAAAAGCCAAGGAAGTCCCAATATTCTCACCGTCCTCCAGAAGAGCTGAGGAATGCTGGAAGCTGCAAGAACTTCACAGGCTGCATCAATGATGTCCTTCAAAGGAAATGGGAAGAGAGGAAATGAAAACTACTTTACGCTGATAGTTGGGAAGAAAACTACCTTAAGTTTTGTTGCCACCCTGGAAATACAATAACTTTTTTGATGCCAGCAGACCAGGTGATAGCTCATGCCATAATCCCAGGCCAATTCACTTGTGTATTAGTGCAGATTATAGGGGTTGTTAATTGTATAAGGATGTATTTGGTGCTACCCTGCATGAAAACTATGGGATGTAACATGTATTTTCCCCATTATCTGTATCCTGTTATAATATCAAATATTTACATTTACCCCTTTAATCAAATAACCCATCAATGAGAAAGATGCCTTCTATAATGCAAATGCAGAACTTTAACAGGAAAGTACTACCAGTTGAACCTCTCTAGACCGGCAACCTCGGGATCTAGCCGGTACCAAATGAGAGAATTTGCTGAACTATGGGAGGTCAATATTTTCTAGCAGTGTTACCAACACTTCCACTGTTTATTCGGTTCTAAGACAACATTTAGGGCTAAATTCGAGCTAAATAACAGTACAAAACAGAGCCAGGGCTGGAGGTGGTAAACAAACTTTATTGGACCATAGGAAACTTGGCCACACCCATGATAAGTAGACATCTAGCTAACTAAAATCATGCCGGACCACAGATGTTGCCGGACCAGAGAGTGCCATACAAGAGAGGTTCAACCTGTAATTCACGTGCATTTGAAGGCAAGTGGTCACTCTGTGTAGCAGGTTATTACATCTCTACCACCATTTGGAAATAAAGACATCGACTCAACTGAACCTATATATTATCTCTCTCTCTCTCTATATATATATATACAAAAAATGTTTTCCTATGGGATGACAGTGACATCATCACATCACTCTATGTCTCACCTGCCTACTCCTTTTCCTCCCCCTGACTTCTTCTCCACCCAGCTCAAGCCCGACTGCTTCCCCTTTCACTGCTTCCCCTCTCCACTTGGAATTGCTATTTTAAACCAAGCCCCTACTCCCCTTCCTCCACTCTCACCCCACAGGGCTTTCAATGCCAAGAAACATGGCACAGTAGCTGACAGACCCCACACCACAGCCATGACAGCCCAGGGACAGGGGTGGTGGGAAGGAAGGGAAGGATACGGTGCTCAAGACAGCAGCCTGGGGACAGGCGCCAGGAGCAGGGCACTCAGCCGGGCTTATGTGCCAGCAACGGGCTC
Organism: Pelodiscus sinensis; assembly: GCF_052426305.1. Taxonomy (NCBI): domain Eukaryota; kingdom Metazoa; phylum Chordata; order Testudines; family Trionychidae; genus Pelodiscus; species Pelodiscus sinensis. The sequence continues at coordinate 12,312,849 of NC_143074.1, read as the reverse complement.
TGGGGGACTCCCTCATCTCCAGGCTCTTGGGGATCTGGAGCATAATCCCTGACAGCCTCCCCAGACAATGGAGTCAGAGCCGGGCCTGGTGCACACCACAGCGGGCTGAGGAGGAGTGGGGTGAGATAGGGCCCAGGCTAGTGGATGGGGAGGGAGGGAGAAGGGACTCTGGCTTGCCCAGGGGCTGGGGGAGAAGGAGCCCAGGCTGGTGTGGTGGGGAAAGGGGAGAAGAAGGGGCCAAGGATGGCACAGCAGGGGAGAGGGGCAGAAGGAGCCCGAGTTGGCATGGGGGGAGGGAGAAGGGGCCTTGGCTGGCACAGCCGCAGCTCGGTCCCCCTGGTGGCCAGGGGGAGAACTGGGGTTGCCTACCCCCTGCGAGAGGGAGGTTGGCGAGCACAGTGAGCAGGGGCACAGCCCCCTAGTCTTCTTTAATCTTGCAATAATTCATTTCCTTTTCTTAGTTAATAAATCTATCGTTAGTTTACCATAGAACTGGCTACCACTGTTGTCTTTGATGTGAAAACTTCAGAAAAGCAGACTTCAACTCCCTCAGAGACCTGATGGGCAGAATCCCCTGGGATGCTGACATGAAAGGGAAAGGAGCCCAGGACAGCTGGCAGTATTTTAAAGAAGCCTTATTGAAGGCACAGAAAGAAACCATCCTGATGCGTAGCAAGAGAAGCAAATATGGTAGGAGACCAGATTGGCTTACTGGGGAAATCCCTGGTGAACTTAAGCACAAAAAGGGAACTTACAAAAAGTGGAAACTTGGACAGATGACTAGAGAGGGTATAAATATATAGCTCAAGAATGCAGGGGAGTTATCAGGAAGGCGAAAGCGCAATTGGAATTGCAACCCGCAAGGGATGGGAAGGATAACAAGAAAGGTTTCTACAGGCATGTTAGCAAGAAGGTGATCAGAGAGGGTGTGGGGCCCCTACTGGATGAGGACAGTAACCTAGTGACAGATGACGGGGGTAAAATTGAAGTACTTAATGCCTACTTTGCCTCTATCTTCACGGACAAGGACAGCTCCCAGACTAACGCGCTAAGTGATGCAATATGGCCCTTGGTGGGGAAAGAACAGGTTAGGAACTATTTAGAAAAGCTAAACGTACATAAATCCATGGGTCTGAACTTAATATATACGAGGGTACTGAGGGAGTTGGCAAATGTCATTGAGGAGCCTTTGGCCATTTATCTTTGAAAAGTCGTGGAGATCAGGAGAGATCCCGAATGACTGGAAAAAGGCAAATGCAGTGCCCATCTTTAAGAAAGGGAAGAAGGACGATCCAGAGAACTATAGGCCGTTCAGTCTTACCTCAGTACCTGGAAAAATCATGGAGGGGATTCTCAAGGAATCCATTTTGAAGCACTTGGAAGAGGGGAAAGTGATCAAGAATAGTCAGCATGGATTCATGAAGGCCAAGTCGTGCCTGGCCAATCTGATTAGCTTTTATGATGAGTTAACTGGCTCCGTGGATATGGGGAAGTCAGTGGACGTGATATACCTTGACATTAGCAAGGCTTTTGATACGGTCTCCCACAATATTCTTGCCAGCAAGTTAAGGGAATGTGGATTGGATAAATGGACAGTAGGAGGGATAGAAAACTGGCTAGAAGGTCGGGCCCAGCAGGTAGTGATCAACGGCTCGATGTCAGGATGGCAGTCGATTTCTAGCAGAGTGTCCCAAGGTTCGATTCTAGGACCGGTTTTGTTCAACATCTTTATTAATGACCTAGATGAGGGCATGGATTGCACTCTCAGCAAGTTTGCAGATGACACTAAGCTAGAGGAAGAGGTAGATACGCTGGAGGGCAGGGATAGAGTCTGGAGTGATTTAGACAAATTGGAGGATTGGGCCACAAGAAATCTGATGAGGTTCAACAAGGACAAGTGTAGAGTCCTGCACTTGGAACGGAAGAATCCCAAGCATAGTTACAGGCTGGGGACCGACTGCCTAAGTAGCAGTTCTGAAGAAAAGGACCTGGGGATTACAGTGGATGAGAAGCTGGACATGAGTCAACAGTGTGCCCTTGTAGCCAAGAAGGCTAACGGCATATTAAGTTGCATTTAGAGGAGCATTGCCAGTTGCTCCAGAGATATGATTATTCCTCTTTACTCGGCTCTGGTGAGGCCACATCTGGAGTATTGTATCCAGTTCTGGGCCTCCAATTACAGAAAGGATATGGATACGTTGGAGAGGGTCCAGCGGAGGGCAACTAAAATGATTAGGGGGTTGGAGCATATGACCTACGAGGAGAGGCTGAGGGAGTTGGGTCTATTTAGTCTGCAGAAGAGAAGAGTGAGGGGGGATTTGATAGCAGCCTTCAACTTCCTGAAGGGGGGTTCCAAAGAGGATGGAGAAAGGTTATTCACAGAAGTGATGGATGGCAGAACAAGGAACAATGGTCTCAAGTTGCGGAGGGAGAGGTCCAGGTTGGATATTAGGAAAAAACTATTTCACTAGGAGGGGTGATGAAGCACTGGACTGGGTTACCTAGAGAAGTACTGGCGTCTCCATCCCTGGAGGTGTTTAAGTCTCGGCTTGAAAAAGCCCTCACTGGGTTGATTTAATTGGGATTGGTCCTGCCTTGGGCAGGGGGCTGGACTAAATGGCCTTCGAAGGTCTCTTCCAGCTCTATGGTACTATGATTCTATGAACTAGAATGCAACTCGAGCTGAGAGAGTGACAGGTTTTCTTGGCACTGGGAGTGATTCGGAACATTTGGGATTTTTGGCATAAATGACCATATATCACCAGTTTGTCCAGGTAGCAAGATACACTTCATAACTCTACTTTGAGACAGTTAAAATAATGCAAGAGCTCATAAAATTTTATTACAGAACACACCACCAGTTTGGCATCCCTGCCCTGCTTTTGCAAATTTGCTCTGATATAGCACCCATGAGTGTGACCCACTCCAAGCAGCGAGACAACAGACATTCCCCAAATTGGAACTGCACACCCTAATCAAAACAGGAGGAAATATACAAGCCCATTTTAACCCAAATACACACTAACTCTCTCTAAAATCATGCTGACTGCCATGAACTGACTGGCATGGGATTTATACCATAGTAAATCTGCTATGGAACTAATGCAGTGAATACTGTTCTCCTCACTCTAGGAGCTCAGTGACATTATGATTTATCTTATCCCCATTTCTTTCTGACCAATACTCCAGCATTTGCTATGAAACCATTGGCTCAAAATGTAAAAAATACTACTCTATATCTTCAATTAGCACCCAGCAGAGGCATTGACAGTTTTCAGAGTTGGAAAAACCACAAAGTTTAGGTTACACACAGAGGGTATGTCTAGACTACAGGGTTTTGTCGATATAAGTGGACTTTTGTTGACAAAACTATACCTGCGTCCACACTGCCTTTGAGTTATGTCGACATAATGTCGACAAAACTCAGCAGTTTTGTCGACGTCTGTAAACCTTTCTACGAGGAATAACGCCTTTTGTCGACAGAGTTCTGTCGATAGAAGGCATTATTGCATCTACACTGTCATGTCGACAAAGCGGTTTGCTTTGTCGACAGAACTGGATGTAGTCTAGACGCTCTTTGTCGACAGAAGCTTTGTCGACAGTATCTGTTGACAAAATTTCTGTCGACAAAACCCTGTAATCTAGACATACCCCTAGAGTGAAACACCGTGCCATACTTTCAGAACTTTTATGCAGTGGATGCAATCCTAAACACAGAATTTGCACGCAGAATCCAGGTGGCCAGTTTTGAATGGTAGCTTATACTGAATAAGACAATGAGCCTTTGACACTCACCTGCTGATTACCTAACGTATGTAGTTCCAGTGAGGTCAGAACAAAGGAAAGCAGCCCATAAACACACATGCAAGCTGTGCTGGCAGTACACTGTAATGCAAAAGACAGGAGAGTGAGTGATAGTGAAGACTTTAAATCAGAGGTCTCAAAATCAAAGCCAGTGCCACAAGCAGTACCACATTTATGGCCCAAGAAGTACCACAATGCAGACTGCCTGTGGCTGCTGACATTTGAGTCCATGTGGTGCAGGGGTGTGTGTCCACACTCTTCCCCCCAAGCCCAGCCCCTGCTCCACCCGAGCCCCACTTCCAGAGGTGGTGGAAGAGCGGAACAGGCTGCCGCATCACCTGTGTGCCACAACGAGTGCAGGGCACCCAAACCTTACTGCCAGCGCCAGCCCAACCAGAGCCCTGCAAGCTAACCTGAGTATATAGGGCCAGTGGCGGCAACAGGAACCCTCAGGGGAGAGGTGGTTAATCATCTGGGGTGGCAGACAGGGCTGAGGGATGCACAGGAGAGGGATGCACAAAGACATCCCCTCCCTGAAACCTGCCAGGGGGAGGGAAGGGGCTGCCCGCTGGCCTGCTAGGAAGATTTGAGGATTGACACTGGCCCTAAAGTAAATTAAGTTTAATACCCCTGCTCTAAAACCTATTCAAGAGCCATTACAGATCACACGCAAAAGCCCTCAGTCTCCTTGGAACATTATGGATGTGTGCTTCTGAGCAACTTAGGGATGGTAAATTTCGATTAATCAGCTAATTGAGTAGTCGATGGAATTTCCAGACTACTCAATTAGTGATAAGAGAGTGCTCACTATCCTGCTGCGCCTCTCCCTTCAAAATGTACAAGAGCCTCCCACAGCTCCTGTACATTTCAAAGGGAGAGGAGCAGAACTGTTTCAATCCCCGCACTTGCTGTTTCCCCACAGAGCAAAGGGGGGAAGCAACTAGTCGAGTTTCTACTCCACTAACCAATAAGCATTTGCTTATCAGACAGTCGACTAGCTGACTAGTCACTTACATCCCTACAGCAGGGGTGGCCAACCTAAATCTCAGAAGGAGCCAGAATTTACCAATGCACATGGCCAAAGAGCAACATTTCTGTGTCACCAGCCCTGATCATCTCCCCACCACCACTCTCAGCACATCCAGCCCACAAGCAGCCCTACCAGTCAGTGCCTCCTTCTCCTTCTGTCCACTGTGATCAGCTACTTCTCAGTGGGAGACACTGGAGGAGGGGAAGCATGGGTGTGATAGGCTCAGTGGAGAGGGTGGGTAAATGACAGGATCCTAGGGGGAAAGGGTGGAGGGGGGCAGAGCTGGGGTTGAACAGTGAGCACCCTCCGGCCCAGTGGGAAGTTGGCAACTGTAGCTCTAGCCCTGGATTTGGTACCTATGTAAGGAGCCACATATTAACTTATAAGAGCTGCATGTAGCTCTGGAGACACAGGTTGGCCACCCCTACCCTAGAGCAACTGCCCCGTTTTCTGCAGGTATATAAGAGAGGGTATATCAGCTTCCCTGCTCTCTACCCTGTGCACTAGCCAATGTACCTATGGGAGCAGCAGTCAATGAAATGCCAAACAAAACTACCTAAATTCTTATGAGCTAATGTGTCTAAATGCAACCCACCTACCACCATTAGAACTCTCTTCAAAACTATCATAAAAAGAAACACCCAATGGTCAGAAAAATGGGAGAGCTCTTCTTCCACCAATGTCAGGCTGACTGACTGCTACAGGAGCCTTAGAACAATTTGTTCCTGTAAACGACACTGTAATGAAACTGTCTGTGGAAAATGATACTGGAAGTCAAGAGCTGCAATTGCTGGTGCATCCATGGAGTCAACTTAATAAACAAGGTAAGTATGAAAGCAATAAATGCTCATGAAATCACAGTGTTTCAGGCCAGAAGGGACCACCAGATCATCCTATTTGATCTTCCATCTATCACACTACTCTAAACTCACCCTAGCAAACAGAATCAGACCAAAATATTACACAGCCCTTAGGAGACTGGGCAAAATTATTGTATGCCAAGGCAGAGACCAAGAGACCCAGGCATCAGTGAGCAAGGGTCATGAAATGTTGAGCTATACCCACATACATAAACAGAGCAGATTTTCCAATCACTGGACAGATCTGGACCTTCTCCAACCAGATTTAGTTCCTAGCAGAATGACTTGGGGAAATAAAATTTTAATTTACCTTCTAAACCTACAAATACGTCATTTAACACTTCCCTAGGCACTCTACTCTGTTCATGGCTGGAATCAGACTTACCCACCTTCCCCTAAATCTTCTCGCTACCCGTATCATAGAGCCTCCTCACCCAGAATAACTTACAAACATGACAATGGGAAACTTACATTCTTCCCCCCACTGCTGAGTGATCGAAGCAGCTTTGTCAGGTACTGGAATACATTCAGCTGGATAGCAGTACTGCCCATTCGCCTGATTGCATTGGTCGATTCCTCTGGAGTTACTGTGTGACGGAGCAAAGCCCAGGCCAAGAGCACAGGGGCATGATGTGGGATGTCCCCTAAAGTCAGCAGCAGATGGTCCATTTCCTGGTCAGAAGACAGGATACAAGCCAAGAAGCCAATACAGTATGAAAGAAACCTGATCACTCAACTGACTGGGGTTTAGCTCCAATAATCACCTAATTCATGCAGATAAATATCTTATATAAAAACATTATTTATAGCGCTGACCAAGTTGTACTTTTAGGAAGAAACTGCTAGGCATGGGTTTGGGGGTTATTTTTGTTTGGTTTCTTTCGTTTTTGTTTTTTTGGTCATGCTGATTCATATACTTTGGGGAAGGATCTAAGAGTGTCACAAATTAAAGGACATCCTACTCTAATGTAAATAACGGATAGCTCCTTGTTTAAATGGAAGTTTGTTGCTGTTTTGCGGTGAAATTTTAACATGTGAAATTCCATGTCGTGTGCAAAGATCAGTGAGCAGGACAACACAAGAGTTTCCACTTTAACTTAATGAACCCTCTGTGCTTTTCTAGCTCCCACATATTTTCTTCTCTGAAAAACCCTTGATATCCCCGACTCATAGAACTGGAAGGAACCTTGAGAGGTCGAGCCCAGTCCCCTCCACCATGGCAGGACCAAGCACCATCGAGAACCCTAACCCTAACCTGCTCTTAGGAATCTCCACGGAGAGGGATTCCACAACCGCCCTAGGCAATTTATTCAAGTGCTTAACCACCCTGACAGTAGGAAGTTATGTCCAACCTAAACTTCTTCCCATGCTGCAATTAAAGGCCATTGCTTCTTGCCCTATCATCAGGAGTTAAGGAGAATAATTTTTCTACCTGCCCTGTTCCTTGTAACAACATTTTAAATACTTGAAAGCTGTTACGTCCCTTCTCAGTCTTCTCTTTTTCAAACTAAACAAATCCAGTTCTTTCAATCTTTCCTCATAGGTCATGTTTTCAAGACCTTTAATTATTTTTGTCAGTCTTCTCTGAATCTTATCCAATTTCTCCACCTTTCCTGAAATGTGATTCCCAGAACTGGACACAATACTCCAACTGAGGCCCAATCAGCACAGAGAAGTGCAGAAAAATTACTTACGTTTTGGTACTAGGGATGTAACATCCCATTTAATTGGTTAACCAGTTAACCATAGTGTTTAACTAGTTAACCAATTAAGGAGGAGCAGGCGGGGAGGTGGGAGGCTGAAGGGATGCGGCTGAGATGGAGCATCCATGACTGCGGCAGGCCCCGTGGGGCGGAAGCAGGCCCCTGCCTATGATGGGTGGGGAGCTGCTCCAGCCCACACCAATTAACCGGAACCAGTAAGCATCACTCATTAAAGGTGAGGACTACTTGTTAATTACTTAAACTGTCACATTCCTACTTGGTACTACACCACAGATGTTTAATTTGTCCCCATTTTGAAGTCCATGTTAATACTATTTCTTTGCTCCTCCCCACCCTTCCTAAACCTTCAGGAAACACGGAAGATATACCACTTCCTTCTTACTTGCCCCATATTGTAATGTAGACATTAGTTCAGTGGCCAATATCTCACAGACAATTCCTGCTTGCAGAGCTCCAGCAGCTCTACCCTGGGCAACCAAAATCATCTCTAATTACAGAAGAACTCCAAACAGCAAGAGACTTATTGATAGCTTACCTGGTGCACATGCCCATTACTGGCAAATTTATGTTCCTCTGTCCTATCGTCCAACACACGCTCATGCAGGGAGTCAATTTCCATGCCCTCCACCAGGATAAGAGCACTGAAATAACTGGAGGAGAGGACAAAGGGAAGGGAGCAAGAAAAAAAAAACACAGAAATTCTGTTTTAAAGAGCCAATAGGAAAGAGAGAAGTAAAGGCTGGACAATGGAACAGTCCATCAGCTTTACATTTACCTAGAACCTGGGGTACCAACACTCTACACTCCTGGAAGAGGCGGGGCCTTGAGCAGAAGGAGCAGGGCTGGGGCAGCCAGCCCTCCACACTGTGCCCCCTCCTGCCCCAGCCCTGAGCTACATGGAATGGATGCTCCGGCAGGGATTTAAAGGGCCCAGGGCTCTGGCCACTGCCATTGCTACTGTAGCAGCAGCAGCCTGGAGCCCCAGGTCACTTTAAATTGCCAGGGAGCAACTGCCCCCAACCCCATCAGCAGGCCTGCCTAGTATTCTCCTGAAGAATCAAAAATATGTGAAATTCAGATCAATAAACAAAACAGCCGAAATTCTTGGATCTTGGTGTGACAACAAGTGACAAATTAGATCTTCAAAACTATTTATTGCTGGCTGAACAGTCACAAAATAGGAAAGCCATTTATTCCAATCTGAAGATGGCTTCTTTTCCTCTGCCTATTTCTACAATGTTACCTACCACATAGTAGGTTTTCAGTGCCCAAATATCTACTGGCTGTGTCTTCAGTCCAATCTAAAGAAACCTTTTAGAAACTAAAACAAAGGTTGTAAGGATAAACACTGTTTACACAAGTAGTGGTTGCAAGGCACTAGCATGAAATACACCTATATTTTGTATTGAACAAGTCCCTTGTCCAGTTGCATACTGATCCTGCACATACACACAATACTTACCCAATACGATCCACAAGGTGATCCATGCTTTCATCCACCAAGTGCCTGTTGGTCTGTCTAGAGCCAAATCCCTGGTCTTTGAATAGCCGGGCAAAGGCTAGCAGCTCATCAGGAGCCATCTCAAAGTATGCATAGTAAAGGAAGATGACTTCTAGGAGCATGGACTGCTCACGGAGGCACTGCACAAACCAGCGGGACACCTGACGCTCTGTCTGTTCAAGGAGAAGAGTCCAAACAAACAGGTCAATTGAAGCACCTTGAAATGAAGAGTGACTGGGGCAAATCAGTTTGCATGAATGATAAGGGAACTCGCTCTTCTATCACACCAGAAAAGCTGTTCAAAAGTCATCCCCTCAATGGCAGTTGGTGTATCCCACAATTTATAATATTAAGATTAAGGTAAAAACAAAAGACATTGGGATTATGGGATCCTTATGCAGCCCACAAAGCTGAAGACAGGAAAAATACATAGCCAGGCCCAGAAGAAACCAAGCTGCCAGGATGCTAGATGATTTAGTTTCACAATTCTGCAGGTATTATTTAAAAATAAAACATTACTAAGAGTAAACATAGCTTTCTGCTTAAAACAAATTATGCACCACTCCAAAACCCTGGAATAATAGCTCCCTGCCCTTTTTACCAAGGGGATTAGAGTTCAAATCACAAGCTCAGAGTCTAGCTCTTGAAACAAGATGTGTTCAGAGTACTACTAAAGGGAAACAATTCCCTTAAGTTCCTTAAAAGGCTGGAAATGTCCTTGTTAACTGTGTTTAAATATATTCACTTTATATTAATTAGCCAACCATGAAGCGAGAAAAGAATGTACAACTCTGATGAAGGATAGCAAAGAAACAAAATACCATGAGATTTCCATGTGTTTCCCACGTAGGAGCTTCTGCTTTGTATAGATCTTCAAACTGTTTCCGGTAATTAGGAACCAGCTCCTTATCCAGCTTCTCAACACACTGCGAGTATTGTGCCTTTCAAAAAATAACCCAAACACCACACACGTATAAGCTTTGTAGATACATAGACAGACAAACAATGTCTCACTTAACAGTGAGATGAGATTTAGTAAAAGGTTCAAGTATTCACCATGTAGGGGTGCCTCTCATCCTGAAAATAAGTGAGTAAGTTGAGGACACAGCGCAGAATGCACAGTCTTTCTTCATAGTAATAGTCAGCAAGCTGTGAAAACACAATGTCATCAGTATCACTTGTGCTGTGTCTAACTCTCTCTTCCCTCCCCTCCCCTCATTGTTGATACCTCCCACCAAACTGCAATGACTACGCTCATAAACTTACAATGCCCATGCACTACCTATAACAGATGCTTGAAAGTAACATCATGACTTCAGTTAGATAGTTTAAGTCATCTGACAAAGCATCCAGTTCACTCTTACGCATGTGCATGCACGCCCCCTTCATAACAGATTCTGTCATTCCACTGCTAACTGAGAAAGAAAAAAAAAGGCAGAGTAAACAAGGAGAGACGAGATCTTAACCTCTTTATCCTCTTGGATTCATAGCTACACAGATGTGATATTGAGTCCCTTTTCCAAAGTCATCTCTATGGATGACAACTAAGCACATAACTGCAAAGCAGGGGATATCCTAGGAGTGCTTATTTCTACACTGCCCAGTTTCTATCAGCACAGCCAAAAGGTCTCTTGCATAGTAACTGTTTGTGTTGTTCTAGTCTATGGCCAGCCATTTTTTTATAAAACATTTTGAGATCTGCTGATGAATTCTGCTACATAAAGAGCAAGGTATTACTACTTCTTCACAAATTAATGAGAAAAATCCCCCCAGATTTGCTCTTTACATGGAAGGGATACTTCAACCATGCCCAGTTTTTCTTGACCATAGCAAACAAAATTAATTCATTGCCAACATCTCTTTTTAAAATGAAAAGAAGGATGAAAACTACTGACCTTCAGCATCAGAGCCTGACTCTGTCTTTCATCCTGTAGAACAGTCTGCAATCAAAACACAACAGAATGAGGAAGTGACCTTAATGCACCTTAGCCTACACTAGTCACCAAAACCTCATACTGAGAGCAATGAAAGGTATATAAGACACATCATTACTTGTGAGAGGACTGAGTCACAGAGCACACATTCTCACTTGAAAGCATCAATTTCTCTCTTACTCCTTTCATTTTTAATCCACACTCCCTCTCTAAGAAACCTGTCAGTACATATTCCTATGGCTAAGAGTTCAAATAAATATCAAAGGCTCACATGAGAAGGACTGGATATACGAGAAGACTGGATCAGTAGCCCAAATATCTCATTTCTATAATGTACTTGAGCATCAGAAATTGGGCGGGGGGAAAAGGGTCCCAAAATAATTTCTAATTCTAGACTTAAACATCATGCACAGCTATCCACTGGAGTTAAGGAGGAAAAGAGGAAGTAGCATGATGATGGCACATACTACAGACCTTAAGGGAGTCCCGGGTCCCTCTGTAATCCTCTTGGAGATAACACTGCAATAGCTGTACACTCTGTTCTTCATCCAGTCCCTAAAACAAGAGAGAGATGCACAGACACAGAGAGGAATAAGACAAGGTAGCTAAGTGTATCAAAAGGTGCAAAACCACTCCAAATATTCAGGTAATTCTTCCAAAAGTCAACAGTGCAAACGTGTTTCCTCTATGGCTTTTAGCAGTTACGGTCAGCAGGATTGGTTTGATTGTTTGTGGAAAGCAGAACACGTACATTGTCAAAAAATGTAGATATAGCTAGTTCAGCTTCAGAAGTATAATGGCTCAATAAAGTATAATGCCTCTCATAAACTGATCACCTTGTTCTATCTTCAAACTGGAAGGAACCCAATACTATGGGTAATTAATCAGGCCTTTCCAACATGAAATGGGATTTGAGTGTCCAAGTTCTGATGCCTTCCTTCATAAAGCATGATTTTCAGAAGGCAAATGCTAAGCACTTCCTGAAAAACAGCTCTTTTAGGCAATCTCAATTTAGGCACCAAAAATTAAGGAACCCAAAAGTCACTAGTCACTTACGAAAATTTTATCTTACTGCCTCAGTTCTTGATATATCCTTAAATTCAATTCTACTGAAAATTTAAAAAATTATTAAACTTAACTGAATTTCAGAATCTGATACTCTTCTTGTTTTAGAAATATGACTTCAACCTGACAAACTCTCACCGTATAAAAACATGTGTGTCCAGAATGGAATTGGAAAAGAAAAAATTTAGGCAAAAGACTCAGCATAGAGAAAGTAACTTTATCCAGATACCAGGATATAAATTAGAAAAGATTACACTTCAGTTATCTCCTTTAGGGTATGTCTACACTGCCACCCTAGTTCGAACTAAGGTGGCCAATGTAGGCATTCGAACTTGCAAATGAAGCCCAGGATTTAAATATCCCAAGGCTTCATTTGCATGTTCCCGGGCGCCGCCATTTTTAAATGCCCCATAGTTCGAACTACCTGCAAGAAGGTATTCCTTGCAGGAGGAATAACAGTAGTTCGAATTAGGAGCTTTAATTCAAACTACCTAGTCAGTGCCGCGTGTAGCCGTGGGCAGGTAGTTCAAACTACAGGGCATTTAAAAATGGCAGCGCCTGGGAACATGCAAATGAAGCCCGGGATATTTAAATCCCGGGCTTCATTTGCAAGTTCGAATGCCTATATTAGCCACCATAGTTCGAAGTAGGGTGGCAGTGTAGACATATCCTTAGAGATAAAATACACTATGCCAACAACAGAAAGCACAAACCCAGGTCTCTGGCTGTGCATTCCAAATGTGAGGGCAAGAATTAAGCTGCCTACAACATCTGCTCACCAAAAATTTGCTAATCCTCAGGCCCAGTTCCTTCAGTGGAGCTGCCACATCTTTATCACCTTTCACTTTTTCTGCTGAACTTTCACTACAGAAAGAAAATCAATTTTTAGTCATGATAATGCACTAACACAAAAGCAAACCAAAAAGGCTTAATTCCAAAATCCCTGCTTTTTGCCAGTTTAAAGTAGGAATGTTAGATACTGGGCAATAGAGTAATCAACTAACCAAATGAATTCTTAACAGTTAGTCGACTATTCTAAAGTCCCCGGGAGCGAAGCCGCCAGCCAGTGCGCTCTGGCCCCACTTCCAGGAAGCCCCCTGCTACCCTGATAAAGAGGCAGCAGTGTGGGGTGTCAGGCGGGAGCCAGTCTGCGAGGGGAGCCTGTTTAAAAAACAGCTCCCTGCACAGACCAGATGCCTGCCACCTTATGCTGCTGCCTCTGATACAGAGGCAGTAGCGTGGGATGGCAGCAGTCCCTATCCGCATTGGAGCGGTGGGCCTGGGCCAGCTGTGGACAGAGGCTCCTCTAGCTGCAGCCCCTACCACAAGGAGCTCAGACCCACCGTGGACAGGGGCTGCTTCCATGAAGCACCCTCTGCCCCCAACAAGCCCAGGTTCACCGTGGACAGAGGCTGCTCCAGCAGCAGTCCTTCTCTGTGGGGAGCTTGGACCCTGCGCACACAGGGGCTGCTGCCGGGAACTAGCCTCTATCCATGGTGAGCCAGGGCCTGCCACGGCAGAGTCTGCTTCACGACAGACTCCCCTGCGCACCCCCCTATGCTTCTGCTTCTGATAGAGGCAGCAGCAGCGCAGGTGGGGGACAGACAGCCCCCCTGGAGCCAGTGCTGGGGGAACTGGCTCTTAAGCTGGCTCCCCACAGCACCAGCTCCTGTTCCCTCTCACTGCTTCTGATGCGAATGTGAGTAGTCAACTAGATTAGCTTGGGTTTATCAGTTATTGGTTATCGTATAGTCAACTACGCATTTACATCCATAAGAACGGCCTTACTGGGTCAGACCAAAGGTCCATCTAGCCCAGTAGCCTGTCTACCGACAGTGGCCAACACCAGGTGCCCTATAGAGGGTGGACCGAAGACAATGATCAAGCGATTTGTCTCCTGCCATCCTTCTCCAGCCTCTGACAAACAGAGGCCAGGGACACCATTTCTATCCCCTGGCTAATAGCCTTTTAAGGACCTAACCTCCATGAAATTATCTAGCATCTCTTTAATCTATGTTATAGTCCTAGCCTTCACAGCGTCCTCTGGCAAGGAGTTCCACAGGTTGACTACACGCTGTGTGAAGAAGAACTTTCTTTTATTAGTTTTAAACCTGCTACCCATTAATTTCACTTGGTGTCCTCTAGTTCTTCTATTATGGGAACTAATAAATAACTTTTCTTTATCCGCCCTCTTCACACGACTCATGATTTTTATACCTCTATCATATCCCCCCTCAGTCTCCTCTTTTCTAAACTGAAAAGTCCCAGTCACTTTAACTTCTCTTCATACAGGACCCATTCCAAACCCCTAATCATTTTAGTTGCCCTTTTCTGAACCCTCTCCAAGGCCAAAATATCTTTTTTGAGGTGAGGAGACCACATCTGTACACAGTATTCAAGATGTGGGCGTACCATAGTTTTATACAGGGGCAGTAAGATATTCTGTGTCTTATTTTCTATCTCTTTCTTAATAATTCCTAGCATCCTATTTGCTTTTTTGACCGCCGCTGCACACTATGTGGAAGTTTTCAGAGAACTATCCACAATAACTCCAAGATCTCTTTCCTGATTTGTCATAGCCAAATTAGCCCCCATCATTCTGTACATATAGTTAGGGTTATTTTTCCCGATGTGCGTTACTTTACACTTATCCACATTAAATTTAATTTGCCATTTTGTTGCCCAATCACTCCGTTTGGTGAGATCTTTTTGAAGTTCTTCACAGTCTGCTTCTGTCTTGACTCTCTTAAACAGTTTAGTATCATTCGCAAACTTTACCACCTCACTGCTTACCCCTTTCTCCAGATCATTTATGAATAAGTTGAAAAGGATTGGTCCCTGGACTGACTCTTGGGGGACACCACTAATTACCCCTCTCCATTCTGAAAATTTACCATTTATTCCTGCCCTTTGTTTCCTGTCTTTTAACCAGTTCTCAGTCCAAGAAAGGATCTTGCCTCTTATCCCATGGCCATGTAATTTACACAAGAGCCTTTGGTGAGGGACCTTGTAAAAGGCTTTCTGAAAATCTAAGTATACTATATCTACTGGATCCCCCTTGTCTGCATGTTTGTTAACCCCTTCAAAGAACTCTAATAGATTAGTAAGACATGATTTCCCTTTACAGAAACCATGTTGACTTTTGTCCAACAAATTATGTTCTTCTACATGCCTCACAATTTTATTCTTTACTATTGTTTCGACTAATTTGCCCGGTACTAAAGTTAGACTTACCAGTCTGTAATTGCCAGGATTGCCTCTAGAGCCCTTTTTAAATATTGGTGTCACGTTGGCTACCTTCCAGTCATTAGGTACGGAAGCCGATTTAAAGGATTGGTTACAAACCACAGATAATAGTTCCGCAATTTCCCATTTGAGTTTTTTTAGAACCCTTGGATGAATGCCATCCGGTCCCGGAGATTTGTTAACATTAAGTTTTTCTATTTGTTCCAAAACCTCCTCTAATGACACTTCAATCCAGGACAGTTCCTCAGATTCATCACCCACAAAGGACGATGCAGATTTGGAAATGACCCAGTAAGGCCGTTCTTATGTTCTTATCCCTCATTTAAAATCAGACTTTCCAGTGATTATTCTGGATTTTCTATATTTAATATACATACTGTAACCTTTTCAGGATTTGTTTGACATAGTTAACTTAATGTACAATGCAACTATAATAAACATAGAAGGATAACCATCTTCATCCTTTTAATGTGAGACTCTGGATCTCATTTTGAGAAGACTAATGGCATGTCTGCACTACCAAGTTTTGTAGCCAAAAATTGCTTTTTGGCAACAAAACAGTGAAAGCATACACACTACAACACAACTTTTGTGGGGAGAAACACTCAATTTGGATGACAAAAAATTTCAAACTCAAAGAGAAACTTTTTACTTTTTACCTCCCTATATTGTCAGAGTCAGTGTAGACACTGCTGTTTGTTTTGTCCACAGAACTATCCATAATGCCTGCCTTGATGTCTCTGCTCAGTGTGTTTATCTCTGCTGCTCTGCAGGCATGTGCACCTCCTTTTTCAAAGTGGAGATGTAAATTCCATTTAATTGGCTAACCCATTAAAATATTATTTAATCAATTAAATCAGATTAAAGGGGGGCTAACAAGAGAGGAGCTCCAGCCTGGAGGGAGCAGCCCCTCCCCCCCCACATCCACTGCTCAGCTGGAATGCTCACCCACCACACCCTCTGCCATAAGCAGGGGCTGCTCCAGCCCAGTCAGAGCAGCCTCTGCCTGCAGCCCACCTGCTACAAGCAGGAGCCAGAACACAGGAGCAGCCCCTGCCTGCCATGGGCCAGAGCGCCCTGGCTTGCTGCACACAGATGTTGATCCAGCCAGGATGCTAGAGGCCAGGGCACCCTGCAGGCAGTGGCTGCTCTGGCGTCTCGACTGGAGCAGCCCCTGCTTTCATGGCACCCGGATCCATTGTGGGTGGGGGCTACTCCCCAGGACACTAGAGCAGCCCCTGCATGCAGTGGACCAGGGCACCCCAAAGGCTGGGGCTCCTCTGATGTCATGGCCAGAGCAGTCTTTGTCTTTGGGGTGCCTGGGCCAGAGACTTTGGGATGCCTGGGCCCGCTGCAGGCAGGGGCTGCGCTGGAGTGGCCCCTGTCCAAGGCAGGCCCCCCACTGGGCTGGAGCAACAGCCTGCAGCTGCTCCGGCCCCACCAGTTAACCTTAACCAGTAAGACTCATCCTTACCAGTTAATAGGTTAAACCTTCACATCCCTATTTCAAAGCTCTGGGAAGTATCTGACAGCTGAGTGTACTGCTCTGTTTCAGGAACAAACAAAAAGTAAAATATTGGGATATCCCTGTTCTGCCCTGCACTAGGAACATAGAGGCAGACAGACTGCTGCTGCAGGGGTAGAGGACAGGCTGCTGTGCCACTTGGACAATCCTCAGCACAGAGAGCTCCCAGAGCTTCTCATGATGCCACTCCCAGCGGCTGAGCAGGCTGTGGGAGAACTCTGGGGGGAATCCCAAGACGTGCAGGGAAAAGCTCTGCCTTTCCACAACATGGCCCTGTGGGATACCTACCCACAGTGTATTGCTCACACTGTGGATGATGGTGCCCCCAGTGTGGACATGATCTGTTGACAGAGACAGCAAATGTGAACACCCACTGGTGATTTTTGTTTTGTTGACTTCTGGACATCAATCTAAGTTTTACTGACAAAACTTGGTGGTGTGGACTTGGCCTCAGTGTCAAGAAGAGTCATTCCTCTGTTCTGACGCTTCATCTTTGGGTAACTTACAGGGACACTCTTAGGTAACTTACAGGGAACCTGCAGCTCGTTAGCCGCATATGGCTCCTCTCCCCCAAAACTATGGCTCACAAAGCCGCTCCTGAGCCCCCCCCAACTGCCCCTTCCCCTCCAGGCTCCTCTGTGCTCACCGGGACAGTGATTCAAAATGGCGCTCAAGATGGTGGGTATTGACAGGAGCCTGATATGGCCAAAAAGCCTAATCTTGTTTCTTAAAGGGGCAGCCTCCCTTTTTTTTTTTTTTGCTTGACAATTCAGGGGGGGAAGTGGGGGACATGCACAGGCTTTCCCTTTTTTTTTTTGCTTGACAATTGTGGTGTGGCTAGTCACATTTTTTCTGCTGATGTTTCCGCTCTCTTTGTTAAATGGGTTGGCCACCCCTGCTCTACAGATTCTGGTACATGATTACTGTAGCTTAACAAAAAGCTGGGATAAACAGGTTTCTAATATAGGCTGGGAGAAGACAAGAACCTGTGTTATATCTACACTAGCCAATTAGCCCGTCATAAAACAGGATTTTCAGGTCTCTCCTCCACATCCTATTCCCTTTCTATCTCGGTCTTCTCTCCTGAGCCTCTGGGTCTCTCGCTCCGTCTCTCTCTCTCTCCCCCCTATCTCTCTCTCAGCTCTCCTCCGTCTCCTGCCTCTCTCTCCATCTCTTTCTCTTCTCCCCCTCCTGCCTCTCACTCTCTCTCTCTCGTCTCCTCCTCCTCCTGCATGGGAGCATGGAGGCCAAACAGCTGTTTGCGCCGCTTGCTCCCGCGCAGCAGCCTGGCTGAGTGGCTGCGTACGAACTCCAGCTGCCCACCTGCACCGTTTCCCTTCACCCCAGCACTGATCCTACAGCCTCCCCGTTGTCCTCCACCTTCCCCATCCCCCTCATTCCTCTGCCCTCCCCCTGGCCAGGCTCAGCGTCCAGCCCTCACTCAAAGGTGCCGACTGGAGAACTGAGCAGGAGGCAGCCATGGAGCAGGCGGCTAGAGAGAAGCGGCACTTTTCCCTTAAAAGCGCCGCTTCTCTCCAGCTGGCTGTGCAGCTGCTTGTGCTTCTCCAGCCCACACCTCCCTCCCGGGCCCACTCCAGGTTGCAAACTCTCCCGGACTGTTTGGACCAGACATCATCACAGTAAGGACATGATGGAGACTCCAAGACCCGCCCCCTGGCCGTGTACGTCACCGCCCCGCCCCCCTTCGCCTCCTGCCGTGGCGCTTCCTGCCTGCTCCTGACTTCTATGCTGCTCAGCTGGGCCACCACGGGGGAGCCCAAACGGCTGCTTGCTCCACTTGCTCCCCTGTGGCGGCCCGGCTGAGTGGTGCAGAAGTCAGCCAAGCGCCACAACGGGAGACGAAGGACGTGACTCAGGCAACAGCGTCAACCAAAGGGAACAGCCAGGGAGGCAACAGCACCGCCCAGAGTGAACAGCCAGCATTTCAGCGTTACAGAGTCACAGACATTGGGCTACTATATGTATGATTAGCCAATTAGCCTGTCATAAGAAGGGATTTTCAGGTCTCTCCTCCACGTCGGTTTTCTCTCCTGAGCCTCCGGTCTCTCTCACCGTCTCTCTCTCTCTCTCTCTCTCTCTCTCCTCCTCCTACTACCCCCCCCCTCTCTCTCTCAGCTCTCCTCCATCTCCTGCCTCTCTCTCCGTCTCTCGCTTTCTCTTCTCCTCCCTCTCCTGCCTCTCACTTCGGGGACCGCAGAGTCCAAACGATCACTTGCACCACTTGCTCCCATGCAGCAGCGGTGCATAAGTCAGCCGAGCGCCACGGCGGGAGGCGAAGGGGGGGCGGGGCGGTGACGTTCACAGCCAGGGGGTGGGGCCTGGAGCCACTGTCATGCCGCACGTCACCACCCAGCCCCCCTTCGCCTCCCGCCATGGTGCTCAGCTGACTTCTGCACCCCTCAGCCAGGCCGCCACGGGGCAGCAAGCAGCCATTTGGGCTTCCCTGTGGCGGCCCGGCCGAGTGCCACGGCAGGAGGCCAAGAGGGGTGAGGCGGTGACGTACATGGCCAGGCCCCACCCCCTGGGCATGTACGTCACCGCCCTGCCCCGCCCCCCTTCCCCTTCCACAGTGGCACTTGGCTGACTTCTGCGCCGCTCTTCCGGGCCACCGCAGGGGAGCAAGCGGCGCAAGCAGCTGTTTGGGCCCCACACTCCCCATGCAGCACAGGCCGCCCAGAGGGAACAGCCAGCATTTCAGCAACAGCGCCGCTCAGAGGGAACAGCCAGCATTTCAGCAACAGCGCCGCTCAGAGGGAACAGCCAGCTTTTCAGGCAACAGCGCCGCTCAGAGGGAACAGCCAGCTTTTCAGGCAACAGCACTGCCCAGAGGGAACAGCCAGCATTTTGGCATTACAGACTCTCAGACATTGGGCTACTATATATATGATGATGTGGCATTTTCATGCCGACATAATATCAGCTGCACTGAAGCATCCCTTCTAAATCTCTCTATGTGAAAAGTGAAAACCCTGTAACATGGAGGTAACCGGCATATGAAGGGGGTAGAACCAATTTTTGAAGCATCACTGGGAAATATTGTGCACGTTTTTCTAGCTGTTTAACCACAGGCACCTATCACAGTAATATCTAGACATCTACTCTCTGATGCTAGGATCAAACAATTACTATACCTGGGAGGTTTATAGTATGAAAGCCCCTCTAACAGCCTCTCCCAATATTTGTTCAATTCTGCTGCAATCTGAGCCTAGAAAAGAAGAAAACAACACTGAAAGGACAAATTTCCTTACCCTCCCCAATATCAGATCTGTTCAATTTAAACTAAACAAGGAAATTCCAACACCACCCAAAGAACAGGACAGCAACAACACAAGACCAGCATGAAGAACATCTGTGATTTAGATTCTGATTCAAGGTAGGGACTGTATGAGAAATAATAGTTTGCTTCTTTGCCTAACTGTGGGAAGACAGGGGGAAGGATAAGACAGCAGGCTAGGCTCAGAAATGGATTTGGATTTCCAACCTCTGGGAACATTCTTGAAATCATGGACTCCATTCCAGGGAGTAAGGAAACAGGCTGCTCCACTAATGAATACTCCAGGCCAGCCTGCTTGGAAAGCAGCACTTGTGTCTGCTCCAGAAAGGAAGCCATCTTTGCACATATTAGGAATGTTAAAATGCAGTGAACTGACTAGTCAAGCAGTTGATAGAATGGACTAGTGGACAGGCACTTCCGCATTCCTCCTTTGAAATGTACAAGAGCCTCCGCCCTCTACTTCTACTTCTTGTTTATTCTCTCTCATTAGCCAGCTGTGGCACCATTGGAATTGTATATGTGCTAAGGATGTTAAGGACTAGTCAACTCTCAGATAAGTATTTGCTTATTGGATAGTCAGTCGACTAGTTAATTCCCCCCCTTGATTCCTCTATGACATAGAGGCAGCAAAGGGGGCGGGGGGAGTGGTACTTCAAAGCGGCAGCACCGCACCACTGAGCTGGGGATCAGCTATGCGGTGCTGCTGCTTTGAAACCCCAAGGCATTCCTGTGAAATGCTGAAACACCATGGAGTCCGGGGTCAGCTGGGGACTCCTCAGCTGACCCCGGGTTCTGGGGAAATGCCGCTCAGAAGCTGGGTTCCACTGAAATGCTGTGCAAAACAGGGGTCCACGCGGCATGTAGCATAGCATGGTGCCTGGGATCAGCAGGGGACTCTGAGTCCCCCGCTGATCCCAGGCTCCATGGCTTTGAAATGCACCAGACCCGCTGCTGGGGACTCTTGTACATTTCAAAGTAGGCACACCCGCATGCAGGCCAGAGTCAGTGGGACTTCCCGCTGGCCCCAGGCTGTACGCAGAGTTCTGCATTACTCCTTGGAAATGTACCAGAGAGCAGGGTTGGTATTGCCTTT
Source organism: Pelodiscus sinensis (assembly GCF_052426305.1). Lineage (NCBI taxonomy): Eukaryota > Metazoa > Chordata > Testudines > Trionychidae > Pelodiscus > Pelodiscus sinensis. The sequence goes on along the minus strand of NC_143074.1, from coordinate 12,291,772 downwards.
TTGGGAGAAGCCAGTCTAACTCCCAGGCAGTGTAGCAAGCACGAGAGGCTAGCCCCCAGTCTCGCCCCTTCTGCCCTCCTTCCCTGCATTCTCAATTCCTGCAGCACCTGGAAAATGCAGTTGCCACACTGCCCGTTCCAATGCTCCGGGTGGCATGGCTGCAGTGCTGCCAACCCCCAGTGCTCTAGGTGGTGAGGTCAAGGAGTGAGGAACAGGGGGGCTGGATAGAGGGCAGGAATCCCAGGGGGTCAGGGAGCGGAGAGGGGAGCTGGTCAGGGGGCAGGGGCCAAGCCATGCCTGGTTGTTTGAGGCAGAATAACTTCCCCTAGCCATTCCCACCTGGCCTTCCATACAATTTCCATACCCAATCTGGCCCTCAAATCAAAAAGTTTGCCCACCCCTGAAGTAAAGGAATAAAAAACTCACAGTAAGACTATTTTGCAGGTAAAGAGGTAGCAGAACAGTAAAACATGATTCACTATCATTCAGCTGCTTACAAACAGAACAGCAGATGTATCAGGTCATATGTCTGTTCGGTAACAAATAAAGCTACCTAGCAAGTCCTCTACTTACTGGTTCCCTCAAAGCTGATCTGCCCAGCAGAATGGTCCAAAGTTCTCTGCTGCTCCTATAAATAAAGAGGGGGGGGGGAACAAGTTCTCTCACTAATTTAAATACCATTCAAGGCTGATGTTCAGCCTACAAGCTTTTAAATTTAGTTTTCACTGAGAGCAGATCAAGTGGAAAGAGACCATAAGCAAACCTAAATCAAACAAAGCACATTTATTTCAGCTACTGTAATTGGTTCAATCTGGAATTGCACTAGAATCCATTGATAAGAACATCTCTTGCTATGATTAAGCAACAAAACATAGGGGCAATTTCTCTGTTCCATGCAGGGAACTGAATGACCATAAAGTTCTCCCAAGCAAGGAATCTCTGCAATGCATGGCATCAATATGGCTGAGCCAAAACTATCTCGTTTCCAATCCTGCCAAGCCTTTTCCGTGATTAAAAAGGTCTTTTGATTCATGACAATTTACTTATTTAATCTTATAGTATTTGACACATGGACTCTCTCTTAGTATATATTTATATAATGCCAAGAATAATGGTGGTTCTCTTCCAACTGGGGCCACGGCATTACTGTACTGCAAATAATACATACAAATTTTACTTGGAGTCAGACTTTCTTTCCATCAAGTATGGAGGTGTTACAGTACTTATTTCCAGCAAGTCTCAAAAATATTTCCAAAAACAATGAGAACATATTCTGTGCAAAGTGACCTGGAAAGCAGCTTATTCAGAGCAAAAATTACTATGTATATTTTGTACACTCGAGGAAATGTGGTGTTCAATTAAAAGTGAAAATCAGATCCCAGAATATCACGTTCATGATAAACTATCCCTGTGATGCAAAAAACGAATCTCTGGCCTCAAGTCTTTAAAGCTTCTGGAGGTTAAAACTCTAAAATCAGACTATACTCTATCATATTTTGCAAAGCAAAATTGATAATATGCAATTTTGTGTGTGTCATACACACAGCAATGTTGTACACAGATTCAACCAACATGTCCCCTTTTAAAGATGTGCAACTCTGATGTAAACTGAGATTTCAATTATGCAGCAAAACCCTTAAACGGTTCTATATTTGTTAAATGACACTCACTACTTAGCTTTCTAAGAGAGACAGAGAACAAAAGGAACACAAGGAAAATATGAATTAATTGCTAATCCCTTGTACCTTTTTTTCCAAATATTTCCTGTCACTGCTAAAGAATATATTACCTTTCCAAACACTGAAGTTAGGAGGAACATTATAATTGGATTGTAGTTTACTTAGGATTTTCATGTTAGGGATTACAAAAGCTTGGTGATTGGTTCCAATAGGCTCCCCCAAACACCAGACAACTTAATCTTGAGTCAGTCTCTCTTAAGCCACAACTTCCACCTCTCACTCAGCTGTACAAACTCTTAATTCACCAGACTAGGATACAAAACTAAAATTAAGAGCAGCCCAAGCTCCAGAGGGAAAGTATTGCTGGTGTGTTTGGGGCATTAAGTGTTTAATAAATTGCTGCAGTGGCCCTAAGAGATCGGGAACCACTTGTTTTGTTATAGAGAGGAGAGGTGGAGGCCTTCATGTAAACTGATAATTTAACTTGGCCATGATTAATGCTAGTAAAATGCTGAAATATATTTAATGTTATTTAGTAAAAATAGATGGCTTCTTGGGGATTTACAACAGTACCTCACCAATTCCCCTTCAAACAATCACTAAGCAGGAAAAGTTCCAAACAGGGATGCATGAGTTAATTACATCATGAGGGGACAGAGCAGGACCATATGGAAGTAGAATACGGCCCCATATGTCATCTAGTCCGCTTCAGCTCTCATATACTTCTATTTCCAAGATCTCCTCAATGGAATAAACGCTTAGGCTACATCTACACTACACTACACCAATTCTGCATAAGAGTTCTTGTGCAAAAGTTCTTGCACAAGAGAGCGTCCACACTGCCATGTGCTATTGCAGAAGAGATGTGCTTTTGCGCAAGAGCCTCCATGGCAGCGTGGATGCTCTCTTGCACAAGAAAGCTCTGATGGCCATTTTAGCCATAGGGGTTTCTTGTGCAAGAAATTCATGTTGCCTGTCTACACTGCCCTCTTGTGGAAGAGCTCTTGTGCAAGAGGGCTTATTCCTCCTGGGGAGAGGAATAACTCTTCTGGAAGAAGCCCTGTTTTGTTACTTGCTCAAGTACACACGTGCAGTGTTCTTGTGCAAAAAACCTGCAGTGTAGACATAGCCTATATAGATTTCATGACTATCCTGGAGAACTTTATTCTGATGTCCGCAGGCAGGAGCAGAGAAAGTCGCCTCAGCTCATCTGGACGGGTGGGAAAGAGAGCAGGGATTCCCACTAGCAGAGCAGCCCTAGGGGCTCGGGGGAGGGGGAGTCCCAGTGGAGCGTGGTCACAGGCCCAAGCACGCAGCGGGCTGGGAGCAAAGGGACGCCGGTGCCCGGACAGATTCCATCCCAATGGGGCAGAGAGCAGAGCGCGCGCCTGCCTAGGGCACTCACAGGGCCACTCTATCCGCGAAATGGCCAGCACGTGGCTGAGCCGCTGCCTGCCGCTTCCACGCAGGAGGCCCCGGGTGCGTGCGCAGCGGGGGGTGAGCTCCGCTCCGGGGCAGGACAGAGGCAGTGGGAACTATGCTCCGTAAGTGGCCGCTAGAGCGGGTCACCGGGTTGGGGGGGGAGGGGCCTCTCCAGAGGGGGAGCAGTTGAGGATCGGGGTCATGGGGAGGAGCCTCTCGCATGGGCTGGGGTCAGTGGGAGGAGCCTCTTTTGGGGGGAAATTACCAGCCGGGGGCACGGCGGGGCAGGACTTGCCCCCTCTCCCCCTCCTTCCCCAGTTGCCGTTTAAACACGAGCTCCTTGGCCCGGCGCCTAGCCCCGATGCGGGTGAGTGTCGGGGTAGGGGAAAGTTCCCTCAGCGGCACCGCGTTCCCCTACCTCGCGCACAGCCCGCCGACCGCCATCTTCGCTCCCCTCTCACGTGACCCGTTACCCGCCGCACAGCCACCTGCATCACGTGATGCGGACCCGCTCTTCCCTCCGCCCCGCGGGCTCCCAACCACGTGACGGACAGGGGCCGCAAGATGGCGCCGTCCAGTGAGGTGAGTTAGTCAGGGAGCTGCCATGGGCAGATGTATAGAGCGGGCCCTGTCAAGGGCTCCCTGTCGAATTACACTGGGGCTAAGGGAGGCATAGCGCGGAGGCGGCTGGGGGCGGGCGCTGCTGTGCGCGAGAGCCGAGACGGCTGCTGTAGAGCCCTGTAGGTGCCAAGGGCAGGGTAACGGGTGAAGTGTGGAGCGGGAGAAGGGGGCGCGGAGTGAACTGCGAGGGGGCGTGTCCGCTGTGGGGCCAGGTTAAGGGTGTTATAGCGCCTATGGGGCTGTGAAGATGAACTAGAGTGTAGCGGGGGGGGAGCCTGTCACTGCGAGCTCCTGAAGGAGAGTCCCTTTGTCTCCTACACTAGCTGGGGCAGCGTTTCCTAAACTATGGGCTGTGGCGTGGCTGCCGGGAGGGGAGCGCGGCGGGCTGGGAGGAGGCCTGGTGGGGGGGAAACCGGCTGCCGGGAAGCAGGGTTGGGGGCAGCGGGGCTGTCCGGCGGAGATGGAGGGGAGGCGGGCCGGCGGAAGCAGGGCGAGACAGCAGAGGGTGGGGGGCTGGCCGGGGGAGATTGGGAGGAGGAGGATGGGAGAACCAGCCGACGGGGGCAGCGGTGCTGGCCAAGGGAGATCAGGAGGAGAAGGGGGGGAGAATTGACCGGCTGGGAGGAGGTCGGGGGGAGATCGGTGGATGGAGGTAGGGTGGGGAACCGGCCACTGGAAGCAGGGCTGGATGGGGGAGATCGGGAGGAGAAGCGGGAGGCGGGACTGACCCGGGCACATGCAGACCAAGCTACACAAATGAGTCTGGCCCCAGGGATTCCATTTTGTCCCCCATACCCTCCCTTGAGTAGTTGCGAACTGCTTGGCTGGTAGACACGCAGCGTGAGCACATCTACCAACCAGGCAGTTCGCAGCTACAGACTGATAAACCTCAGTAATAATAAAACTTACCTAATTAGAAAATACCAGACTGTCCGGTACAAAACCGGACACCTGACAACCCTACCCCTCCTAGCCAGATACCCTACCCCCAATCTGCTCCTGCTCCTGCCTCCAGGAGTACCCATGCAGCACCAGGTCCCCCAAGCTCTGGCCCAGGCTGGGCGGAGGATGCAGCCTGGTGAAACACTGAAAATTTATTCATTTTTAATTCTTTTTTAAATATGTGTTTCTATTTTTGGGCTGCAAAAAACAGTACAAAAAAAAACGGGCTCCAACTAAAGTAAAAAGTTTGGGAAACCCTGGTCTAGCCAGCTTTCTATCCATCTTACAGTCCATTTATACAATCCATATTCCTTTAACTTGCTGGCAAGAATATTGTGGGTGACCATATCAAAAGCTTTGCTAAAACTGGCACTGGGGGTTTTGGGAGGACCAGAAACAAGTTATTTGAATATTCATCATTTGCTTAAAGAATATGCAAATATGCAAATGAAGTATACTGGTCCTCCAAAAGCTTGTGAATGGATTTACTGGTTCCTGTGTCAAAAAGTTTGGGAGCCCTGAGCTGAGACTTCTCCCTGACGTCTAGATAGTTTGTGGCTCACTTAGTTTCTGAGAAAGTACAGATTGCCTAAAATTAATGATATGAAGAAATAAATCCTTTCACTGAAAAAAAAATTACAGCCTTTATATAAGTAGATAAGTATAATGTGGTTCCCATGTTGGGAGCCTGAATAGACTTAAACACAGAAAAAGATAAGGAGTTCATCAAACACAAATGGGTCTCTTAAAGGTATCAGCTGTGGGTTATGAATAACATTTCTTAAGTTTTGGATGGAAAATGCATGTATGTTAATAATGACATAAAAAAACTTTGGGATTTTTTTTAATAATGACACTGATATGTGCAGAAGAGAATGCCCAGCTGAAGCTGTAAAATGGGTAGGGAAGGCTAAATGTGACTAAATATACAGAATGTGACTAAATAAACACAAGCTTCAGGGGGTAGCTGAGTTAATCTGTACAGGATAAACTTAAAAAACAACAAATGGTCTGGTAGCAGGATAAACTTAAAAAACAACGAATGGTCTGGTAGCACTATAGACTAAGAAAACATGTAGATGGTATCATGAGCTTTTGTGGGCAGAGCCCACATCTTCAGGTGACCGAAGAAGTGAGCTGTGTCCATGAAAGCTCATGATACCATCTACATGTTTTGTTAGTCTATAAAGTGCTACCAGACCATTTGTTGTTTTTTAAGTTTATTGATGTAAATATACAGAATCTGACTTTAAAGTGCCACATGCTCCTCACAGGTTGGGAGGAGGCTTCGCACACTCTTCCCGCGGGGGAACTGCGCAAAGTTTCCTTCGCCTGGCCCTGCGAGGAACACAGCACTTCAAAGTGCCACTCGCTTCTCGCAGGGCAGGAGGAGGCTTTGCACACTCCCCCACCCCCAGGCCGTGATTGGCCTGGGGGGAGAGAGTGCGAAGCCTCCACCCGCCCTGCGAGGAGCATGTGGCACTTTAAAGTCACATTCTGTATATTTACATAAATAAACTTAAAAAACAACAAATGGTCTGGTAGCACTTTATAGACTGTAGCACTTTACAGGCCGTGATTGGCCTGGGGGTGAGGAAGCGTACAAAGCCTCTTCCCATCCTGCCAGGGGCATGGGTGCCTAGTGGGAAGGGGGAGGAAAGGGTTTCTCCCTCTCCCAGACCAATCATGTCTATGGGTGGGGAAGCCGAGAAGCATCCTGGCCCCTCCCCGTCTGGGATGACCTGGGGGCAATTAAAAAATGTTTTAAGTGGAAGCAGTGGGGCCCTGGCCAATAATTATTGCCCACCCCTGCTCTATCACAAAGAGGCAGCAAGGACAGAAAGAGGAGGAGGTGTTGGGGGGGTGCCGGTTTAAAAGCCGGTTCCCTCCAGCTCTGTGGGAGAGGGCTGGAGCTCCAGTACATCTAGCGGGACTCCCCACTGGCCCCGGGCTCCATGCTGCATTTCAATATTTGGAATGCACCAGGCGAAAAGCTGCTAGTGCTTATCGACTAATCAATTAGCTAATTAATCCAAATTTAGCATCCCTAGTCTAAGTGCCTTTTCCAATGCAGTTCTTGTGAGTACTGCTACTTACACACTCATTGCAAAATATAAAGCATTCCCTTCCATACTTTTAGGAGAGGGGAAAAACCTTGCACTGCAATAGAAGTATTTTGTATTTGCATGTAAATAAAAATACTGTAAGATTTTACTTGTGGCATCGCAAGCTGAGTTTTCTGATTCTTGAAAGCAGTAAAAAATGTTGGTTGATTTATTTTGGTCTTGATTTTATTTTTCCCATCAGAGGAATTAAAGCTTTCAACTGCGCTTAAGAACATAATGAGGAGGGAGCCTCAGCTGTTCAAGTAGTCTTTTTTTAATTTTATTTGTTTATTTTTATAGGCATTGCAGTGGAATGAAGTGAACTTTTACTGATGGACCAAGGAAAGGACTATATTGAAAATTTTGGGATCTGACAGTTGTAAAGATTCTGAAATCATAGGATGAAGCTGACTGGAACCATGTTAAACAAAGCATTGCTTTTGGAATCTCTGATTGTGTTCATTATTGTGCTGTGTGTGCACACAGTAGTTTGGGACCGGTATTCCTGGTGTGCTATTGCTCTTGCCATTCAAGCTTTTTACGTCCAATTTAAATGGGATCGTCTACTCCAACTAGGTGGGGCCGTATTCCAGTTTCGAACAACAGCTAACAGTGGCCTCCTACCAGCTAGTATGGTCATCCCACTCCTAGGGATTGTGATGAAGGAGAGATGCAAGGCTGTCGGCATTGTGTACTTTGAACGTTTTGGCATAGTTGTGGCCTCTACGGGTATGGTGTTAGCCCTTTTCCTATCAGTAATAGCAGTTGGCATCACGAGACCTGTGCCGACTAACACCTGCATCCTTTCAGGCATTGCTGGCACTATAATACTCTATATCATGAAATATTCTTTAACTGTTTCTGAAGTGATAGAGGTTCTGGAAGTGCTGCTTATTTTTGTCTACCTCAGTATGATCTTGCTCTATCTCTTACCTCGATGTTTTACTCCTGGAGAAGCATTACTAGTTCTTGGGGGTATAAGTTTCATCCTCAACCAGCTCATTAAACGTTCTCTGAATGTGATAGAGGGCAGAGGGGATCCTGTCGATTTTGTCCTCCTAGTGGCAGTGGCTGGAGTGGTCCTTCTTGGGATTTTCTTCACTGCTCTCTTCTGTTTCATGGATTCAGGCACCTGGACCTCCTCCATGTTTTTCCACATGATGACAGCAGTGCTGGGACTGGGGGTCCTCATGCCTTGGCTTTATCATCTGATCCGAAGAAATCCCTTGCTCTGGCTCCTCCAGTTTCTGATTCAGACACAAACAAGAGTTTACCTCCTTGTGTATTGGACCTTGTTGGCTGCCTCTGCGTGCATGGTGGTTCTCTACCAGAATTCAAAAAGATCATCTGAATCTAAAAAGCACCAAGCTTCAACCATAACCAGAAAATACTTCCACTTCATCGTGGTAGCTACTTATACCCCTGGGCTAATTTATGACCACCAACTTCTCTACATTGCTGCAGTGCTGTGTTTGGTAGTGTTTATCCTCTTAGAGTACATACGATACTTCAGGATCAAACCATTTGGACAAACACTTAGGCATTTGCTCACTCTCTTTTTGGATGAACGAGATAGTGGTCCTCTGATCTTGACTCACATTTACCTACTTCTTGGGATGTCCCTTCCAGTGTGGTTGTTCCCCAGGCCTTGTGCACCCAAGGGTACCCTGGCTGGGGCAGGAGCCTTAGTTCCCTATGCTGGAGTATTGGCTGTAGGGGTGGGAGATACAATAGCTTCAGTTTTTGGCAGTACAATAGGGGAAATCAAATGGCCCGGGACAAAGAAGACATTTGAAGGGACAATGACTGCCATCTTTGCTCAGATTATTGCTGTGGCTCTTATTCTGATCTTTGATGGCAGAGTGAACCTGAACACCAGCTATGCTTGGATTTTGGGGTCCATCAGCTTAGTTTCCCTTTTGGAAGCCTACACTACCCAAATAGACAATTTGCTCCTACCTCTCTACCTCCAGATACTGCTCATGGCTTAGACACATTGCCAGGAACAGAGACTTCCCTTCTAGCTAATGGTGGTAATGAGCCATGCATCCCTGCTGAGAGCTCAGTAGAGCCAGTTTGGTATGGAATGCTATTTTTGGTACAGCCAAGTAGAATAGCTCTTCAACTCATAATTTATAATAAAAGTAAAGGCTTCTGTTTGTTTTTTATTATTTAATAGCTAAAGCAGCATTAATCATTGCATCCTCTCAGAGGAGTAATAGGAGAATATCTACATGATACCGTGATTCATATAGTGGATAATGCTGAATTAGATATACAGTCATAGTGATGTCATTTCCAAGTCTCTTCCTAGATGCACTGAAGTAGAAGAGGTGGGAAGGTGAGTTCACTACAAGGGAACAGATGGTTTTGTTACCTTAAAAGTTTGAAATAGACACAGTTCAGTAGTTGTATGCAGTATTTGTTATAGCCATAGTAATCCGAAGGTATTAGAGAGACAAGGTGGATGAAGTAATATCATTTATTGAACCATCTTCTGTTGGTAAGAGAGAAGCTTTCAAGCTAAGCAGAGCTCGTTTTCTTGTAACCTGAATGGGATCTCAAGAAGAGCGCTATGTAGGTCTAAAGCTTGTCTCTGTCTCCCCAACCAAAAGTGGGTCCAGTAAATATTACCTCACCAACCTTGACTCTCTGCTCACCAGCGCAGGCTCCTACAAAGCTTGTGCACTGTACTGGCTTGCCACTAGGTTGAGTCCTACTGGCTTGTATTCTTGCACATTTGAATTCTGCCTCTTTCAATAAACGCATGCTGTTGCAGTGAGGGTGTGCACCACCTGCACCATAGGATCAGGTTGTATGAAACAACACTAATGCTTATTCTGTTTAAGATAATTTCAAATAGTGTCAAACTTGGTTTATTGGAGGAGCATGGATAGATGGGCTTGCAGGGTGAAAGCAATAGCCTTTGTGGTTAAAATTTTGATTTATTTGCCAATTCTTTGGACTAAACTAAATTATATCTTTCCCATGTTCTTGAGTTTTTTTTATATTGAACAAAACTTACTGTACTTTAGTGAATATAACTTGCAGGTTATACAAAGTTTTACATACTCTCCCCCGCAGGCTATACTTTTCCATGTGTAATACAGGGGGGTTTTTTTTTACTGAAAGGAAGAGAAGACTGACTCTTACTTGAGAAAAGCAGCATATTTTAATTCATTAGTTTACTGTGCAACTAGTAAAAGAATAAAAGTTTAAAATACAAGTTAAAACTGAAGAAATAAATGAATGGAAAAGCGATGTGGTTCAAATGGGTTATATACCAGCGATAAGGGTTGTAGCCTACTTAGTGGCTCATTAACACTTGATTATAGGTGCTTTGCATTAACATTACCCGCCGTCCATCTCCCGTGGGCTATACATGTGTGCAGGATATACAAGACTTTTTACTCTATTGGGGAAAACCACGGGTTATACTCAGGTGCGAGTAATACTCGTGCGTGTGTTATATGCGCTAATTTACGGTACTTTACATGTGACGGGTTTGGTCACAGAATCCCCCCTGTGGCTGTCACTTGATGTCGTGGGTGGTGGGTATCTAAGGTAGGAGAAGGCAATGTCTTCTCAAACAGCCAGCCTGGCCCTGCCCCCACTTCAATGTGTCTCCCCCACGGTGCCTCTGTGTGAGTCCATTTGTTCAAGAAATCCCTCTAAACTGTAAGAGCTAGAGCCATCAAATTTGGTACGCAGCTTCCTCCTATCCTAACTTAAACCAAAGTCAGGGTTTGGCTGTGTGTGGAAAATGGGAAGTGACAGGAATGGGACTCTTCTCCATACTATGGAAAGGAAGGGAGCAGAGAAGCGATGCAAAAAGGAGGGGCACAAAGAGGAGGGACACAATACTCAGTGGCCACTGGGGGCAGCTGCAGCATCGAGAGTGGCCAGCAGGACTGTAGCTCTGCCATCTTGCCTGCCACCAGACCAGGTAAGAAGGCCCCCTGCTACAAACCCGGCACCTGCCTCCCCTGCATAGAGAGCCTGCAGGCCAGGGGGTGCTGCTGGAGCCTGGTCTCTCCACCCTCCAGACCACCTGCAAGTGGCGAGGGGAGTTGCTGTAGGAGGGGGCAGCCCCCAGAGCCTGGCCTCTTCTCTGGACAGGCTGCGGTTGGGGGATGGGGCGAGCCCCCAGACTCTGGCTCCACCCCAAGACAGACAGCATGCTGTGGTGTGGGAGCCACGGGAGGAGAGAGCAGCCCCCAGAGCCTCGGCTTCCACACAGTCTACTGGCTGTTGGGAGGGCGGAGCGCTGCAAGCCAGGGGCAGCCTCCACAGCCTTCCCTCTGCTCCAGGCAGCCTGCTTTGTGTGCCCAGTCTAAGATTTTCTTTTTAATCTACAGCTGTTGTAGCAGGATGGGTTTTAACCTTTGTGACAACAAAAGCCTCCTACATCACTTTCAAAAGACTTTGTACACCCACAGATTATACAGCAGAGATGGAATAAACACAGCAGAAACTTTTTTTTCCTGACTTTGATTGTATAACTCAAAATCTCAATATTTTTCTGTATAACTCAAAATCTCAATATTTTTCTCTATCTGGAAAAGGAGGTGTCTGTCAGTGAGTCTTAGAGTAGCTTCTTGACACATGCTGTGGTACAGATGCTCTGCATAAGGCCAATGCTGGATGGGTGTCATGCACATAGACTCAAGCTACTTGTGCTGGGCAGAGAATATATGAATTGTGGGGAAGGTTATATCTGAAGAGACAAAGTAGATGGCTGAGAAACATGAACGGAGTCCACTCACTGATCAACCATTTAGCTCCAATGGCCAATTGTCAGCTTCAGGGTAGAGTGGTGGGAAAGGCAATTCAGGAGTTGGCTGGAGCCTGAAAGGAAGAGGAAAAAACAGTAAAAACAGAACTGCAGAACCACCCACTGATCTACCTGACACAGAATCAATTCTAACTTGAGTACCACTGATGTGGAAACAAACAGTTCTGATGAGAAGCCTTCCCAAAACCCAATCCAGTATGTCCCTTTTCTTGTTAAGGAAAGGAACCCCTAAAAAACTCTAACTAGGGATGTGAGTGACTAATTGACTATCTGATAAGCATAAGCTTATCAGTCAACTAGTGATGCAACTAGTCACTTCCCCTCTCTCCCTCCTTGCCTCTATCTGGCTACATCTACACTTCAAACTTCTTTTGAAAAAAGTTATTTTGGAAGAGATCTTCCAAAAAACTTCTTCTGCAAGAGAATGTCTACACAGCAAAAGCGCATCGAAAAAGCAATCTACTTTTTTGAAAGAGTGTCCACGCTGAATGGATGCTATCTCGCATGTAAGCTGTGATTACTATGAATGGAGTGCCACTGGGACACCTATGCTTTTTCCTCTTTTCTCTTCTTTTGAAAGAACTCCCTCTTCCCCGTCCACATACGCCTTTTTCCGAAAGAGTTCTTTCACAAAAAGGCTTCTTCCTTATAGAAAGGTTTACCAGTGTTGGACAAACCCCTCTGTTCTTTCGATTTTTTTTTTTTTGAAAATGTGATTGCAGTGTAGACGAAAGTGAAGGTTATTTTCTGCAAAAATGGCCATTTTTCAGAAAAAACTGCTGTGTAGACATACCATCAGAGAGAGGTAGCAAGGGCGGGGGGAGCCAGCTTAAAAGCCAGTTCCCCCAGCACCATCTCCACGGGGTACAGGGGAGGTAGAGGCACAGCGGGAAACTACGTGAGCGGCGAATGAAGCAGTCTCTGCTCGCACTGGTTCTGCTGTGATTCTGCTTTTGAAACAAGTCCTGGGGGTGGTCCATGCGGGGCTTCCGCTTTTGAAAGCAAGCAGGCCTCTTGCTATGTTTCAAAGTCAGAGGTGCCCTTATCCATCAATTGAATAGTCGATGGAAATGCCATCAAATATTCGATTAGTTAATCTAAATTTAACATCTGTACTCTTAACATCTCAAAGCAGAGATTCACATCTTGGTTTTCCACCTGCATCCCTTTCTCTACTAAGAAGCTATTCCCTCTTTCCCAGTGCACTTTATTACTTCTAGTCTAACTCTGTGCTTCAGACATAAGTTGCATACTTCTGTAAGGAGAATGGGTTTTGTGACCAGTTCTATTACCAGCTGTGCTAACAGGTCATGTATGACCCTGAATAAGCCATTTCACCTCTGTTAAATGTATGCATTTTACTGCTCCCATCAATGTGATATTCAGCTTGAGAATAGTTAGGAAAGCTATCATTCAGGCTAGGAGGATCATACTCTTCATTGTTTATGCTACTTTCTTAAAAGGGGTTATTCTCCCATGCTGGCCTCCGGACCACTGCCTGTCATTCTGTAACCTCCTTACTGAGGGGTCTTATACAAAGAGGCAGTCTCTGTATGTGGCAGGAATCAAGCTGATTCTGTTCTGTGACAGTACAGAATTTCACAATCAATACAGATAGGCTACGTCTACACTGGCATGATTTTCCGAAAATGCTTGTAACGGAAAAGTTTTCCGTTAAAAGCATTTTCGGAAAAATCGCGTCTATAGACTGGCAGGATGCTTTTCTGCAAAAGCACTTTTTGCGGAAAAGTGTCCGTGGCCAATCTAGACGCGGTTTTCCACAAAAAAGCCCCGATCGCCATTTTCGCGATCGGGGCTTTTTTGCGGAAAACAGTATTATGCTGTCCACACTGGCCCTTTTGCGCAAAAGTCTTTCGGAAAAAGGCTTTTGCCCAAACGGGAGCAGCATAGTATTTCCGGAAAAGCACTGATGATTTTACATGAGATCGTCAGTGCTTTTCCAGAAATTCAAGCGGCCAGTGTAGACAGCTGGCAAGTTTTTCCGCAAAAAAAACTTGCCAGTCTAGACACAGCCATATAGTATTTATCTTCCTTGGGGAAGTGTTACGAGTTTAATGAATGGGTGTAAGGCTCTTTGCTGGAGGATCTTACAGCCCTATTATAATATGGCTAGTGGAAAAACAATCCATGGCTACACAAGCCAGGGAGATCATCCTTGGAAACTGCTATTGATGTGTTCAAACAAAACTGAAGCTAGCATCATTCTGAGCTATGTAGAGGGAACCTAGCTGTGTATATTGCCTTGTAGGTGTAACACAAAAATGGGATGATAACCATGAGGATTGTTGGGTGAAAAAAATGCTACTTAAATAGTTACAGCTTTTAAAACCTCAACTTTACAGTTTTTGAGGGGGGGGTTCCGACTAAAGGGTCTGTTTATACCAGTTCTCTTTGCTCCAGCTGGTATCTTTGGCCTCCATCAGATGGAACGTGTACACGTGGCGAGACCTCTTTGAGCTGTTCAACTCACTCTTATGAACAACTTCTCCATGGATAAGAACGAGACCACCTGTTTGAAATAAACACACATCTTTCTTTTTGAATGTCTCCTTCCTTCGTTCCATACAAAAGGAGCTGGTACTGTCTCTGAAAGGTTTGTCACAACAATGAGAGCTTGAGACAAAAGTCAAATTCGGGAAATCCCAATTCTATGGTAAGAATTTATTTGGGAAGATTCTAGGAGTGTATAATGCTGTTGCTTTTGTTCTGATCTACAAGATCCATTTCTTCCATTTTGGACTCTTCAGTTCCCCTTTGGCAGAAACTGGGGCTTCAGGCCTATACTGGCAGTACATCATTGAGTTCCTTCTGGGTCTGTGGTTTAAACTTGAACATGTGTCACTGAATGTCTCGTTCTTGCATTTTCATTGGTTCTACAACTGAATCTTTACCTTTGTGGACAGGGACAGGAATAAACTGGTTATGTTGATAAGTCCTCTCAGAGCCGATGAACTGGGTGCATGGTATGGTGCCTGGTGGGGTTCGGATCATTCTACGTGTGATGCCAGCTGCAATCCCATAGTAGACAAAGCTTTTTAAAACAAACTTAATAATTAAACAAAGTAAATCAATCCGTGTGTTAAGATACAATTTTAGACTATGTAATCCATAAAATATCAAAAGCTTGATCAAGTTTAATAATCAAAGGAAATCATGCTTTGCGGAAAGGACTTCTTCACTCTATCCAAAACATTAACTCACTTCTCATTATATTTATACTCTGTTTCTCATACACCGGAAACTCTCCAAATGCCTTTACTTCATAATGAACCCTACTTTTCCTTACCTAAGAATTTTGAACCTACTGTCTGAGGTTCTAGGGCACCTGTACCCAATTAGTTTAAACAGTCTTGCATCAATTATAATAGTTGCTTATTACTTTAACAAAGCCCAGCATAACACAGCTCAGCATTATTTTGTGCTTAATTTCTGCATGCAACAGAATAAAAGCTGGCATACTATATGGCTACATCTAGACTGGCATGATTTTCCGCAAATGCTTTTAATGGAAAAGTTTTCCGTTAAAAGCATTTGCGGAAAAGAGCATCTAGATTGGCACAGACACTTTTCCGTAAAAGCACTTTTTGCGGAAAAGCGTCTGTGCCAATCTAGACGCGCTTTTCCGCCAAAAAAAAAAGCCCGAACGCCATTTTCGCTATCAGGGCTTTTTTGTGCAAAACAAATCTGAGCTGTCTACACTGGCCCTTTTGCACAAAAGCTTTGTGCAAAAGGACTTTTGCCCGAACAGGAGCAGCATAGTATTTCCACAAGGAGCACTAATTTCAGACAGTAGGAAGTCAGTGTTCTTGCGGAAATTCAAGCGGCCAGTGTAGACAGCTGGCAAGTTTTTCCGCAAAAGCACTTGCTTTTGCGGAAAAACTTGCCAGTCTAGACACAGCATATATATATAAAAAAAATCTCTAAGGTGTCACAGAACTACTTGTAGATAAAAAAGTATCATGAGCTTTTGCCCACGAAAGTTTGATACTATATATATTTTTGTTACTCTCTAAGGTGCCACAGGACTATTTGTTGTTTTTAAAGTTACAGACTAACACAGCTACCCCCTGACACCTTTTTAATATATATTTTGGTACAGAACATTCTGGGAGAGCATATTCAGTTAGCAGACCCTATAAAATGTGTAATATCAACAAAATACTATTAGCTACCAACACTTTTTGATTAGCTTCTGCAATCATAGTCTCTACACTGTGCACTGACTGGAAAACTTAAACCCCTCATTACATTATATATACCCTCCATTTCATTAATGATAATTCTTTCCTTGCTCATTTTCTCTTTACATTGGGAAAGGCTTACAGTTTGGTTTATCTTGTGATGTAAAAATGACATTGCTGTCTTTTGTCTGCTTTCCCATCTTTGTCCTGACACCTTGACAACGTGCTATCCCTATCTGCAAGAACGTGCAATTCTTTCTGAGCAGAGTCCTCCATTTCGGTGAAATGCATCTTTGGCACCATTTTCCTTTCCATAACATTGTAGAAGTTTAACTGCAATTACAGAACCTTATGTTGAGCTTAGGCACAAATTGTATTTACAATAAAGTGCAAAGCTGTATGATTTCACAGGGAAGACTATTGCTTGCATGCTTAAGAGAGACCTGAAGATATTCCTACTGGATCATTAAAGTTTGAGATGAAATGATAAACAGTGCTCTTGGAGCTAATTAGTTCACATGCTAGATGTATATAAAATATACTGAGTGTAAAACATGAACCACTAGCTAGAAGCTTGTGGGAGCTTCTGTCTGTTGACAGAGAGAAGATATGCAGAGATTATTTTTATTCGGGCTGATCTATGTGTGGCCATAGACGACTGATTGCTCTCTGATCTTTTGGATTCTATCCAATTCATTCTTGTTTTGCATGATTGCTGAACATTTGAGACCGGTGTTGTGTGGCTAAGTGGAAGGTTTTTATTCTTCCTTACACAAAACGAGGTGGGGTAACAGTATTCTTAAGTCTTGATCCATGACAACAGAAAAGGTGAATGGTATCTGTGTTAAGCTAGAGGGTGATGGGTGTGTCTAAAATAATATAAAGTCTCAGAGGGGTAGCCGTGTTAGTCTGTAACTTTAAAAATAACGAGTAATCCTATGACACCTCAGAGACTAACAAAAATATATAGATAGTATCATGAGCTTTCGTGGGCAAAACCCACTTATTCAGGTGAGCTGCAGCTCATCTTAAGGGAGTTTTGGAATATAGCAAGGGTCTGTATCATGCAAAAAGACACTCTTTGGAAGGATCCCAGAGTAGTTGTGAAGAGCTGAAATCTTGTTGAATAAGGAAGGGTCAGATACTCGCTGAAGGAAGTTACTTAGTAATACTAAATTGAAAGGATTTCAGGAACACTGGCAGTGGATCCTAATTTTACAAATCTGGATTTAATAAATATTTAATAAGATTCTGGGCACCACTGTCTCCATGCTTTACTCAGATTGCATGGGTATAGTACAGCATTACATTTGGGCATTTGGTGTCAAAAACAATGTCAAGTTTTAATTTCCATGAATATTTTTGGATTAAAAATCACAGATCCTTAAACTAGTGACCAGCAGCAAAGGAAGTGAGTCAGTGAGCCACTCAGCCTGCTAAAAGAGGGGATATGAATTTTGCCCTTAAAAGCATAAAAGGAATGATCTTTAAAAACAACAAATAGTCCTGCAGCTCGTTAGAGACTAACAAAACATGTAGATGGCATCATGAGCTTTCGTGGGCACAACCCACTTCTCCAGATTGCTTTAAACAATGGTTCCCTCAAGCATGATGATGTCTATACTTGCTGGATGTGGCCATGTAACCACTGTACATTGCAGAAGTTGCAGTAAAACCTGTGCAATTTTCCACCCATAACCAGGAGATGAGGGTGTATGGCAGAATATGAATCTTACTAGTGTGAGAGCCAGGTATGAACCACAGACAGCTGTTTTCCCGTGTGGTGTCCTCCAGCGCTATCCAGAGGCCCAGAATCCTGCCCAGAGGCTCTGTATACAGAAATGTGGCATCCTGGTGTGGTAACACTGAAACCAACAGACATTTGGTTACCTTTTAAAGACTGTTGAATTAAGAGTAAAGGAAGATCTCTGGGGCTTTCTGGCCATATGAATCCTGCTAGAAGTGACAACAGTGAATACGCATGCTCCTGACTGCACTGACTTCCATTTCAGCCAAGTCACAGGGATGCAGATGGTCACTGGCTGCATGCATGCTATCACCACCAGCCTCCACTAACAGACTCCAACATCAGAACCCCCCGCCAGCACGAGTCGCCCTGGGGATGGATCTGGATCAGGCACTAGGAAGACAGGATAAGGGACGTCCTCAAGGTAGGAAGGTGGGATGGGGCCTAGGGGATAGGGCATCTGCCTGAGGAGCACCGGGTGGTGTGCTGGAATCCCAGGCCACCCCATGCCAGCACCGGTCACCCCGGGATGGATCTGAATCAGGCACCAGGAAGGCAGTATGAGGGACATCCCAATGGTAGGGAGGTGGGGTGGGCTCAGGAGTGGCCTAGAGGATAGGATGGGTGACTATATCTATCATTTGTGGGTGGGAGATTGTGAGACTAATTCTATCCCCTTCCCAACAGGTTCTCAGCTCATGTCCTATTTATTTTAGGGGGAGTACAGCAAGGATAACTTCTTCCAAGTTAAGGGTTATATGGAAATTACTTTTGGTTTACAGTAATTTCTAAAGACAAGGAAATGTGCTATATATTTAGGAAATTCCCCCAATCATTTGACCTTTCCTGTCTCCCTGACATTTTACTTCTTTGGGAATCTCAAGTGTGTTGCAAGAGTTGGCCACCATTGCAATCATAACACATGGGGCTGGGTAACCATTCAAAGTTGTGTGCTTTGCCTGCCCACAGAGAAATAGAAAGATATCCTGGGCGGAATTTTCATACCCACTACCAGTAATATCTAATGGGAACTGGGCATCCAAACCTTTATGCAGCTTTGAAAAATCTCACTGAGTGACCAGTTTGTGCAACCTCTCCTGCTACTTGAATCTCCTTCCTCCAAACCTCGGTAATGGATACATAATATCTACAGCCTCGTACAGTTGCAGTATGAATTTTACCTTCACCACCAATGTCAGGTTGCTGGAAGAAGAAAAATAGAAGGAAGAGGAGAATTTTAAAATTGAAAATATGAAAATGGCTTCTTTCTTGAGTAAATGATTGGGGAGATTGCAGCTACTGTACCTTAAAGATATACATGCTCTGGACAACCACTGGTTTCTCAAGGCCAAGTTTTCTTCCCAACTCCTGTGGAAGATATGACACAGACTTCTATTTCAAAACCATATGCTCAGAAGGAAGAGCCCATTCCCCATAAAAAGATTTATAAAAATTCTCAGTGTGCATTCACTAAATAATGAGCAGAAAACTGAACAGTCACATAGTTGAGTTCTTTCAAGTGACTCAAGCAGCAGCTCACCTGCACTTTGGAAGAGTGAGTGATTTGCTTGAAGATGGGATCATAAGCATGCAAAGCTGAGGGGAAAAAGTTGTCAGTGAAAATTCAAGAACTCATCTAGAAGGCACACATCCATGAGTGGGAGGAGGAATGAAGGACATGCAACCTCTGCTGTGGAAGACTGGAGGACTCTGAGGAAACAATGATGGATATTACATTCTGAAGGGGAAGACTCTCAGGAACTTGCATGTAGAATAGTGATAGAAATGTAGCCCTCTCAGGAACTGGTTGTGTGCACACAGTACCAGTCATCATGACTGCCCTGTTCCTTTTGTTAAAATGTCTTGGCGAGACAAATTCCTTTTGCTTCAAGCTTTTTGTATGGATTGTAAATTAGACATAATGTTTCCTCTGATGGAGCTAACACATAAGTGCTGTTGACATTTGCAAATCGTATAATGAATTTCTTTAGAGTAGACAAAGATATAATCAATCTCCTTTACACCAAATTGTGCCTATATGAAAACAACGATCTATGCTTGGAAGAGATTTCTGGTGTTTGTTCTGAAGGACAACCAAATAGACTATTCAGAGCTCCAAACACTAAGGGCTCGTCTACACTGGCCCCTTTTCCGAAAGGGGCATGTTAATTTCACAGGTCGTAATAGGGAAATCCGCGGGGGATTTAAATATCCCCCGCGGTATTTAAATAAAAATGTCCGCCGCTTTTTTCCGGCTTTTAGAAAAGCCGGAAAAGAGTGTCTACACTGGCCCCGATCCTCCGGAAAAAAAGCCCTACTTTGAAGTAGGAATAAGATCCTCCGGAAAAGGGCTTTTTTTCCGGAGGATCGGGGCCAGTGTAGACGCTCTTTTCCGGCTTTTCTAAAAGCCGGAAAAAAGCGGCGGACATTTTTATTTAAATGCCGCGGGGGATATTTAAATCCCCCGCGGATTTCCCTATTACGACCTGTGAAATTAACATGCCCCTTTCGGAAAAGGGGCCAGTGTAGATGTAGCCTGTGAGCTTAGATATTCAGATGGGAAGCATTTATACACAATGCTAAGATGGATAAATACTATGAAGGAATTCCACAATTTGTTGCTTCTGTTGGCTGAAGTCAGTGCACGCACCAGGCTCCATTCCACCCACAAGTTCCTTGTGTGATGCTCTCCTGTCCTTTTCTATGTCAGGCCCTCCCAGCAAAAGCCCTCCAATCTCCCTCCAACCAAGGGTACCTGTGTGGTCCCCATTTTCCCCCTCCCATACCAGGGTCCTCTATTCTCTCTCATGCTATGTTGTTTTCAACATATTTCCATATTTTCTACATGTTTCCACTTCCATTATGCCAGTGGTGCTTTGTGCCCCAATTCTTATCTTCCCTTTCATACCACAGTCCCCCAGTCTTCCTCACCAGGGGTTATATGTCTCCTACCACCCATAGATGTGTGCCATCTATATCTCCTTCCTCCCAATTTTCCTTCCAGCAGGGGTTCTGTGAGACCCCATACCAAGATCCCCATTATCCCTTACATACTAGGTGCTGTCCTCTTGCTCCCTTTTCCCTCCACATGCCATTATTATCTATTTGTGAGAGAAGTCTGTTAGATCAGCCTATTAAACTATAGGGAAGATGTGTGCAGTTGTAACCACCTGCAGACAGATCTGACCCTGGAACCTCTGCAGCTTAGTATGGGAGCCTCTACAGCTTGAGCTATAAAGCCAGCTGGTTGTCAGCTTAGGCTGTAGAGCTCACTCATTCTTATCACTCACTGTAAGAGGTTAAAGTGCCACTTAATGGGACAGTGAACCACACCCACTAGGACTATGTCTACACTACATGCTTCTTGTGCAAGAAGCCTTTTGCGCAAGAGTTTTTGCACACTACAATATGCTTTTTTGCAAGAGTGCATTCACACTGGATGGACGCTCTCTTGCAAAACCACACCCACTAGAGCTACATCTACACTACATGCTTTTTGTGCAAGAGGCCTTTTGTGCAAGAGTTTTTGCAATGTGCTTTTGCGCAAGAGAGCGTCCACACTGCATGGACGCTCTTGCACAAGAAAGCTCTGATGGCCATCAGAGCACCTGTGCTTTTTCCCATAGGGGTTTCTGGTGCAAGAAACCCCTCTGGAGCATCCACATTTGCCTTTTTGCACAAGAACTCCTGCGCAAAAGGGAGTTATGCCTCGTAAAAGGAGGTTTACCTACGACGGAAAAAGCCCTCTGTTCTGCCATTTTACTCTTGATCTCCTTGTGCAAAAGTGCATTTGAGGCGTGGATGCTCCACAGATTTTTGTGCAAAAACCTTGCAGTGTAGATGTAACCTAGGTGTGTGGGTTACATACTTCCCCTAGCGAGGAATCACATCCGACAAGCCCCTGCTTGTAATCTCCACCAGGGAGATTTGAACCTGGGCCCTCAGCATAGGAACCTCTACAGCTTGAGCTATAAAGCCAGCTGGCTCTCAGCTTAGGCTGTAGAGCTCATTTGTTCTTACTACTTGCTGTAAGTGGTCTAAGTGCCACTACATGGGACAGTGACCCACACTGACTAGGTGTGTGGGTTACACAGTGACAGGTGAAACAGAGTTATTGCTATGGTGGAATACATAAGTGCATGCCAATAATCTATTGATTGATCTATAGACAATGCCAGAAGTTGTAACTGCTAAAAAGATGGCAGGGCCCCCCTCTGTGTACGCATTTCCCCCTGGCAGTTTTCTGGTGATGGAAGCCTAGAGCGTTCCTGGAAAAGGAACTGATCAGTTACATACAAAAGTTGTCACATTACAGACAGAAATACCATCAAGTTGAGCATTGGGCCTCACAAGCTTGGTCAAATAGCTCAACATGTCCCTCAGAGTATTACAGTTCTTAGAATGTGAATACAGCTTGTTGAAAAAATGCAAAGATGAAAAATGGGGCATCAATGATTTCTCACGTTAATTAAGAAGTAGGAGCACAAAGTCAGTGAGCTGTGAATGACTTAGCTTGCCCTAGAGATTTTAACCTGGAAGCAAATTAAATGCAGACTCACTTCTAAAGATAATAGAATGTTCTGTTCTGCTAGCTTATTCATCCCAACAAGGACTGCTATAGAGCAATGAGGTGGCTAGAAAGAAAATAAGTGACTAAATTGCAGAGTAGGGCTAAATGAGTCCTTCTCTTGGAACTGCAAATAAGCCTGAGTGAGGAGGATACAATATCTGTTTTCCGTTTCCTCTTTAAGGAGCATTTGCAGCACAGTAGAGGACAAAGAGTGGGTGGGAAGAGTTGTTTTCTTAAGGACATTGTTTTCCCTACAGAGACTGCAGGAATCTGAGATCAGATACTGGATTTCCAAGCTTTAATGGAGAAAGATCTGGGCAGGGTTCCTGGGTTTGTGAGGTAGAACACTGAACCCTGCTATGTTTTCTCTGGGTATTGTTTGAGAACAAAAAGGATTCAGCTAGTTCTTTAGAAACTGGAATAGAGGAAATAGAACAAAGTGGAAACCTGTAAAACTGAGAAGCTGCTGACAATGTCACAGCAAAGAATCAGAGCTTACGTGCCAGCCGTGTTCTCAGAAAACAGAAGGTACAGTCTATCCAGAGGAACTTAAAAACCTAGACTGGACACAGACGGTACAGCTCAAACAATCTACTGCATAAGAAGTACACAGGTTTGAACTTCAGCCAATAGAGGTCAATTCTTTTTTAAAATTAGAATGGAAAAGCCTAGTGGAAAAAGTGTTTTTGAAAAGGGATTTAAAGGGCAACGAGAAGCATTTTGGCAAAGGAAAAAGGTTTCCTGGCCTGAGGTAACACAGAAGCACAAAGATGAGTGGAGAAGAATGCAATGCAGGCACAGAGAGCAGCAAACTGATATGTGGGCACTGGTGGGGGGAAGCTGTGCCAAGGCTTAGAGTTAAATCTGAGGAGTTGGAACCTCATGTTGGTGAGAACAGGAGACATCACAAAGCTGCAAAGAAGATGTGGCCACAGTAGGAGGATCTTTGCAACAACGTGTTCAGTGGGTGGGGCACTGCAAAAGCAATAGAATGGAGAGGAAGAGTAGGTGGTAGACAAGGCCAGACAATTTGAATCCACATCTTGTTTTAGTGGTAACAATATTGTGGGCACAGTCTGGCTGTGTCTACACTGGCATGAATTTCCGGAAATGCTTAAAACGGAATACTATTCCGTTTTCAATTTTTCCGGAAAAGGAGCATCTACATTGGCAGGCTGCTTTTCCGGAAAAACCCTTTTTCCGGAAAAGCGTCTGTGGCCAATGTAGACGCGCTTTTCCGGAAAAGAGCCCCGATCGCCATTTTCGCGATCGGGGCTTTTTTCCGGAAAAAACTACTGGGCTGTCTACACTGGCCCTTTTCCGGAACAGTGTTCCAGAATAAGGACTTATGCCCAAGCGGGAGCAGAATAGTTTTTCTGGAATAGCGGCTGATTTTGTACAGTAGAGCATCGTTGCTTTTCCGGAAATTGAAGGGCCAGTGTAGACAGCTCGCAGCTTATTCCGGAAAAGCGGCTGATTTTCCGGAATAAGTGGCCCAGTGTAGACACAGCCTCTATGTTTGGCTAGAACATTAACTCAGGAGAAGAGTTTTTTTGCAGAGAGCCACCACTATTGATAATAGCCAAGTCAAAAGGAAAGTTTCATTCTGGAAAATACACCCCGGTTTTTCACTCCAAAAGCCCTGAAGCTCATACATACCGTGGCCGATCTTATTTATAGATTTCTCCTTTGGCACAAGAAAGTCACCTAAAAATAAAACACTGAATTAGAGAGGATGCATCAAATCAAAAAGTAAACAATAGAGAATTCCCTTCTCCCCCAAACAGTTATTCAGCCACCTTGTCCCTTGAAGAAAGCTTCTGGCTTGCTAGCAGATTGCTTACATTTCTTCCCATGCACCCCGCCCTACTGTAGCAAATGGTAGGTAGATTTTACCTTTCTCATCAAAAACTCCTTTTTCAAAGAAGAATCTGATTTTGTCTCCACTGGTTAGAAAATAATCTGCACTGCCCTGTTGGAGACAAGAGAGACCCAACAATGGTAATATATACTAGCAGATATATTAAGTGAACACTTCCAGCAAGAAGCTAGCACTTAGCTGCATCTTCTCCCTGTCAAGAGAGCAGGAAGAATAAGAATAAAAACATCAGTAGTTCACATGGAAACTTTTCAGTGTGCTAAACTTCTTGGGCTCCAGCTTACCCTTTGTAGGCACCCAGTAGAGGGTGAACAGAGGTACCTTGGTTTGGTTAGTGAGAAGGGTTGACCTGATAGCCTTGGAGATCAAGATAGTCTATCCGTGGAACAAATATATTATAGGTTGTAACAATAGACAAAGGTTCTCACACATTCAGCCCTTTTCCACAGCGATGACTCTTCTTCAGTCTCTGTGACCCATTTCTCTCTTGGTCTCTGCTGAGATCACCTACAACATGTTGCCCAAGGCAGTGGAAAAGGAATTCAATTCCCTGCCCTGAGCCCTACCACAAGGGGGGTTGCAATATGACATTGCCTGTAAGAAATGTAAGGAGCTTCAGGAGGTAGCCAAGTTAGTCTGTTACAGAAAAAAACAGCAGGCAAATGGTCTAGTAGCACTTTATAGACTAACAAAACATGTAGATTAGTAATAGAGATATAGCCATGTTAGTCTAGTCTAGCTGAAACAAAAAACAGGACTATGTAGCACTTTAAAGACTAACAAGATGATTTATTAGGTGATGAGCTTTCGTGGGCCAGACCCACTTCCTCAGATCAAATTGTGGAAGAAAATAGGCATGACCATATATACCAAAGGGATACAATAAAAAAAAGTGAACACATATAAAAAGGACAAATCAAATTTCAGAACAGAGGGGAGATGGGGCGGGGAGGTAAATGTCTGTGAGCTAATGATATTAGAGGTGATAATTGGGTAAGCTATCTTTGTAATGGGTAAGATAATTAGCGTCTTTGTTAAGACCCCAGCGTAAAGTGTCAATTTTAAGCATGAATGACAGTTCAGAGGTTTCTCTTTCAAGTCTGGTGTTAAAATACTTTTGAAGCAGGATGCAGGTAATCAAGTCGTTGAGACACAGACTTTGATCTTTATTTACTCAGATTTATCACCCTTTCTCCTGATACTTTATGCATAGAGGTAGGGGGATGGGCAACAGAACTTCTTTCTTCTCCCTGCCCCCTTTCCTTCTCCTATTTATTTTGAGTTTCCTTATCCCCTAATCATAACTCCGGTCATCTGAAGAAGTGGGCTGTGTCCACAAAAGCTCATGATCCCATCTACATGTTTTGTTAGTCTGTAAAGTGCTACCAGACCATTTGCTTGCTGTTTTTTTCTGTAAGAAATTTAAGTTACTTTCATCTCCCTAGGGACTACATCTACACTACGAGTTTTCTTGGCAAAAAGTATGCTAACGAGGGACTAATTTGCATGAGTCAATCTCATTTGCATATTTTTTGCTGATCCATTTTTTTCACTGGGGATTTTGTGCAAAAACAAGCAGCGTGGACCTTTTCTTTTTGCTCAAAAACCTTTTTCCACAACATCAGTAAAACTCCTTTTTTGGGGCATAAGGATCTTGCAGAAAAAGGAGTTTTTGCACAAAAAGAAAACATCCACACCCCTTGTTTTTGCACAAAAACACCAGCGAAAAAAACGGATCAGCAGAAAATATGCAAATGAGACTGTGACTCATGCAAATTAGTCCTTCGTCTCCCCTTACCCATTACAAAGATAGCTTCCCCAATTATCACCTCTAATACCATTAGCTCAGACATCTACCTTTCCCCACCTCTAATATCATTAACTCACAGACACTTACCTTCCTCCCCCTCCCCCCCCCCACATCCCCCTTCTGTTCTGAAATGTGATTTGTCATTTTCATATGTGTTCATTTTTTTAATTGTATCCTTTGGTATATATGGTTGTGACTATTTTCTTCCACTATTTGATCTGAGGAAGTGGGTCTGGCCCACGAAAGCTCATCACCGAATAAACCATCTTGTTAGTCTTTAAAGTGCTACATAGTCCTGCATTTTGCTTCAGCTACACCAGACTAACACGGCTACATTTCTATTACTAGCATAGTTAGGGATGTGAAAGGTTAACCGGTAAGCATCACCCTTAACAGTGTTAGTGACAGGCCTGGGCACATCGCAGGCAGAGGCTGCTTTCATCGCCCAGAGCAGCCCCTGTCTGCGGTGAGCCTGAGCATGTCACAGGCAGGGGCTGCTGCACCTACAGTAGAGCAGCTCTTGCTGGCTGCTCTGGCCCCCCGCCCACTACCCCTTTAATCAGTTAACCAGTTAAACATCACATTTAACCAGTTAAGCAATTAAATGGGATTGCCCCTCCTAGCCTCCATCTCAGGGATGGACAATAATTTTCACAGGGAGGCCACTTAATGAAGTTTGGTAGGTAGACACGGGCCGGTTCCACCGCTGGAAGGGTCTAGGGTGAAAGGCACAGGGCTGGGGACTAGCTTCCCCCAAGCTTGGTCTGTGACAGGAGGCTTTGAATTAAAAACATAGCAAAGGGCTCGCTGCTCCCTGCTGTTACCATGTTGCCTGGCAGGCACCCATGTTACTACCGGTATTTAAAGGGTTCACAGCTCCAGCCCCTGCCAGAGTAGTGCCACAGCCAAGAGTCATTTAAAAAAGGATCCTGCTGCCTTAGCCACTGTCTGGAAATTTGACGGCATGGGCAGCAGGATATAAATATAAAGCAGCCAGATGCAGTCTGCAGGTCAAAGTATTAGGCAGATCAAAGTATTAGGCAAGCCAGACCCTGGGCCACAACTCGCCCATCCCTGATCTATCTGAATTATCTATAATCTGTACCTGTTCATGGAGCTGTTCCTCTTCTTTGGTGCAGAATACTGTACGGCAATGGGGTGGCACATCCATCTCAGAGACAATCTTGTGGATTTGCTCCCTCATGGCATCACATTCCTCTGTGGTGCAAAACTCTTCCAAAACAAGGAAACCGTCTTTACGGAACTACAAGAGAGCACCAGAATTCAGATGGGGACAGGAGTGGCTGGCAGGCTTCAGAAACAGCAGCTCTCTTCTGGCTGTCAGTCTTCTGTTCTATGGGATGCACCTTTTCTTAGGCTCTGCAGCCAGATGCTAAATCAGACTTACCCCCCTCGGAGAGCCCCTCCCCTAGTGGAGATGGAGAGGAGCAGCAGACTCCAACTTCTTAACCAGTAACTAGAGATCACTTTTTCAATGTAAGTGCTATGTAACATCTACCTCAAACACAAATACCCTTGCCCGGCCTCCTTCCCTGCCTTCTCTGAGGCCCTTCCCCTGCTGTAGCCAGACATGAACCCCATCTTGCTTCTCCCCCGCCCTGAGAGCAAGAGAAAGTCAGCCTTTGATGCCCTGGGAACGCAGGTGTGCTGCCTGTCCCTGACTCTACCATAAACAGAAACTAGACAGCACATGGGCCAGCTGACGACTGGGGGCCTCCCGTCGCCCTGATGGCTAGTACCAGTAATTGACACGCCCGCACTGTCCCAGGAGAGGAATCTTCGCCCATCACATACTAGAAGTGCCCATTGTCTGCATTTTCCCAGGTGTGAATTATGCTTTGCACCCTTCATGGGAAACTTGGTGTTCAAAGCCATTTTTCCTAATTGGCCACTTGAGACCAGGAAGAAGCCTACGTGACCCAAGGGGTATAAAGAGGGGTTTAGTAGCCCAGCCCATTTGAGCTCCAATCACCTACACCTGCTGGCAGGTACTGATTGTCTCCCAAGGTCCGTGGGACGCCCAAACTTGCCCTACTTCTTCCTGAGGGATTGAGAGAAAGACGCTGGCCACGCCAAGTCTGGAACGCAGGGGTGAGAATTATACCTGCTAGGTGTTTCTTTATGTGTACACTTTAATTGTTACTATGTTATAAGTTTAGTTACTCTATTATAGTTTTTTAAAGTCAAACTGTTTCATTTGTATTGTAAAACTGCCTTTGGTAATGTGATTTAGCTATAAACTGCGGAACCCAATTAACTTGTCAATCAAACCGCAGGGAGTCTTTGTATCTACCTGTAAACTGCAATAAACACTAACTTCTATTAGAACCGCCGTTCCCTTCTATGTAAACTTTGGTATCTTGTTAAGTTGTCAATCATACTTAAGAAAACTTTCTCCTTAATTGAAGCACTCCAAGTGGCCATTTTGTTTCATTGGAGACCTGTGGTCAGCAATTATCCAATCAGACCACAGAAAAATCATTAGCTCGTCAATCAAAAGTGCAGCAGCCATTTTGCTTCATTCATAAATTGGGCAGCCATTTTTTAAGCCCCGAGAAATCATTTTCCTGTCAATCAAATCGCCGCGGTTTGCTTTCGGACCTCTGCCTAAATTATAGTAAAAATAAGCTGGTGCCCTCATTCATTTTATATATTCAACTCAATTTTCTTTCCTTTTCTTTCTTTCTCCTACAAATAAGTAAGTGCGTGTCAAGTTTCTGACTTGAACCTATGCTGCTGTACCCGAACCGAACACAAACAAAAAGAACTCCAGCCAGTCATAAGGGACAGATATAGGGAGAACTGGGCATTTGGATCATGTTGCCTCCAGGGGACAGATCTGTGGGGCATCTCTCAGCCTTCCCTAGGCTGCCCGCTGCAACGGGACCTTGTATCCTAGCAGTTAAAGTCTGAGGTGTAATAAGCTCCCCCTGTAAACTTTGGGGCATCTGTTAGCCTGTTGGCTGCCCGCCACAAAAGGACCCTGGTCCTAGCAGTCAAAGACATGGATGTAAAACTTCGCAGCGGGCAACCTGGAGAAGGTTGACGGGCGCCCCAAGAAGGGACCCCGGTCCTAGCAGTTGAAGTCTCGGGTGTATAACACACACACCACTCACTGCCCTGACCACCGGCTGACACCCTGCTCCACCCCTTCTCCAAGGCCTCATCCTGCTCACTCCCTGAATCTCATTCACTTTCACCAGGCTGGGGTAGGGGATTAGGGTGCAAGCTCTGGTCTTGGGCCAAGGGATTCAGCATGTGGGAGGGGACACCCTGAAACTAGGGAGGTGGGTTGGGTTCTGGAGTGGCCTAGGGACTAGGGCATTTTTCTGAGGAGTATAGGGTTGGGGGCTCAAGTCCCTCCCCTGCCCACCATGGGAGCAGCTAGACAGCCAACACAGGCTGCCCTAGGGATGGAGCTGGTTCCTATATTAAGAAGGCAGGATAAGGGATGCCCAGGAGGTGGGGTGGGTTCTGGAGTGCAATAGGACATTTACCTGGGGAGTGCAGGGTTGGGGGCTTGAGCTCTGCCCACCCTGGAAGCAGTTGGGCAGCCAACACCAGCTGCCCCAAGGATGGAGCTGGCGCCTGCATTTGGAAAGTAGGATAAGGGACTGGCTGAGGGAGGGGAGGATAGGTCGGTGGGTTTGAGTCCCATCAACAGCTCAAGTCCTGCCCACCCTGGGAGTGGCCAGACAACTCCCCCAGAGGTGGAGCAGTAGAGGTAAGGCAGTAAGGCAGGCCTATTCCTCCCCTGGCCCTGCACCACTCCTGAAAGCTTGCTGGCATATACAGCAGCGCAGCTTCCACAGTTCTCCGTTACTGATCAAAGGGAACTGCAGGACTGGTCTGCAGGCAAGGACAGCATGTGGAGACCCCCCTCTACCTGGACCTTCTCAGGGGCTGCAGGGACATGCCAGCCACGTCCAGGAGCACAACTGCCATAAGCAGGACTCGACAAATTCTGGAAAACCCTATTCGCCAGACAAAAAGGGGACTCGCCACTAATAAGAACAGTAATTACTAAGAAGTTATTAATAAATATCACCCAAGTTATTAATAAATATCTTATAAAAATGTCTACCTTTTCCCTCTGCTGCCATGACTCCTCCCCTTGCTCCATCAGCTCCCCTGGTGCCTGCTGCCCCCCAACCCCTCACCCTCCCGTGCTGTCCTGACTCCTGCCCTTCTCACTGCCCTCAGCCTTCCTGAGACCTGCCCCCCTCCACCAGCCCTTCTCTCCCCCCTGTGCCCACTCCTCCAGTAGCCCCACTCTGCTCATGTGAGCTACCCCTCCTCATCCCCTCTCCTAACACCTCCCTCTACACACCTGCCCTGCCTCTCTCCTCTGGTGCTGGTCCCTCCCCTGCAGGTGTCTGCCCTTCTGCTTCACTCCCAGAATCTCCTGGCACCTGCACCCTCCTGGTTTCTCCCCCTTCGCTCACTGCCCCTGCCCCTTTTGCCCTCTTTTTCCCTGATACCCACCTCCTCACTGCCCTCTGCCCCCATTTCCCTCATGCCCCTGTGCCCTCACACATGCCTTGCTCCATCCCCACCTTCCTCATGCCCACCCTTTCTTTCAAGCCTTCTCCCAGCACCTCCCCCTCTAGCCCCTAGTGCCCTTACTCTCTCCTCTCCCAGCATCACCCTGTTTCCCCCTCCCACTGAAACCTCCCCTTCTGCCCTTTTCCTCATTGTCTGCACTTGGCCCCCTGAGATTTGTCTCTCCTGCATCCCTGTCTCTTGGTGCCTTCCCCTTTCTTCTTCTTTTTCCCTCCTCCCCTCCGCTCCCCTCAGCACAAGCCCCTTCCCCATAATTTTCCCCTCCCCTCCCCTCAGCCCAGACCAGCCCAGACTAGACCAGCCCCTTCCCCTCCCCCAGGGCCAAGCAAAACATTTCCCCCCCTTTTTTGTTGTCTTTTACACTTTTGCATTTTGCAATGGTTTTTGTTTGTTTGTTTTCATTTTTGTCCCAGCATTTTAGCCCTATAAATAGCAAATGGCATTTTCATTCATTTTTTTCCATAAAGGCAAAGGCGCTTCATGTGAACTCCCCCTTTCACTCACTGCTGGGTCACAGCAGCATTTTCCCTGCCCTGTCCAGCTCCTCCCTATGGACAAGCACCCCTCACTCCCGACCCACAGGGGAAGCAGGGTGCAGGGACAGCACAGAGCCAGAGGGGTGCAGGGAACAGTGGAGGGGGTAGAGGTGGCAAGGGGAACAGGAGGCACAGAGGCAGAGGGACGCAGGGATCGAGGGGGCAGTGTGCGGGATGCGGAGGCGGCACGGGGAATGGGACGCGGGGAACGGGAGGAGCAGAGGGATCAGGGTCTAGGGGCAGTGCAGGGAACGGGCAGCACAGAGCTGGGGAGGGAGAGCAGGGATCAGGGGAGCAGGGTGTGGGGTGCAAGGGCGGCGCAGAGCCAGAGGGAGAGCAGGGGATCCGGGGTGCAGGGGCGGCGTGGGGAATGGGCGGTGGGAGCCAGATGGGGCGCGGGGCGGGCGCAGCGTGCGGGACGGTCGGCCGGGAGCGGTCTCTCGCCGGCGAGGGGCTGGAGCAGTGGCAGGACTGGAGCCGGCGGGGCGGGTCCTGGGTGCGCCGCGTGCCACAGCCAGCTGCCGGGGACACGCAGCCACAGCCGAGCTGCCGTGGCCCTTTAAAGACAGCGGGGCCATGTCACGCCAGCATCCTGGCATCTGCCAGCGTCCCGCCCTCTGGGTCCGCCTCCTCGTGCCGCAGCTGCACGCAGGCAGCCTGGCACTGAGACTCGCCACAGTTCCCCCTCCCCGGCAGCGCTGTGCTCCTCCGCCAGCTGGTGGATTGGATGGGGCCGCGCCGCCCGTAGTGCAGGCTTCGGCCAGCCCATTACAACAGCCCACCGGGCCAGTCCGCCCCCGCACTCACCAGCTGGAAAAATCTACTCGCCACAGGCAAGCAGGCAAGTGCATTTGTCGAGCCCTGGCCATAAGGATAATTACTCCAGACATGACAGGTTGGGCATCTTAGAACTCACTACTCAAAGCATTACATTTAAGCGTAAAAGAGAAATGAAAGTTGTGAAATGCACAGACTAGTCAAAAACGAAAAATAACCCACTTTGCAAGCAGTAAATGTAGTAACGACCCCTCCCCCCCTGTACGTGTTGGGTCAAGAGATGAGAGGGAAGGACAGTGTGGCTATGTCTACACTGGCAGCTTGCCTGCTGTGTACGCTGCACGCGCATTCTTGTGCAAGTACATTTACGGTAGAACATGGTAAAACAGGGCTTCTTCCAGAAGAGTTATTCCTCTCCCCACGAGGTATAAGCCCTCTTGCACAAGAGCTCTTCCACAAGAGGGCAGTGTAGACAGGCAACATGAATTTCTTGTGCAAGAAACCTCTATGGTTAAAATGGCCATCAGAGCTTTCTTGCTCAAGAAAGCGTCCACACTGCCATGGATGTTCTTGCGCAAAAGCACATGCCAGTGTGGACACGCTCTTGTGGAAGACTTTTTGCGCAAGAACTCTTCCGCAAAACAGTTCTTGTGTAAGAAGCTGCCAGTGTAGACGTAGCCACTGTGTTTGTGAGAGTGACAGAGATTTGCATTGCAGAGCTCCCTCCATCCCCTTCTCTCTGTGTGGAGACAGGGTACAGAAGTGAGGGGAGGAGGGATACCCTGACATCAGCACCCCCTCCTTCTCCCTCCCAAACCCTGCACAGCAAGCAGGAGGCTCTCTGGGGGGCAGCTCCAAGGCAAAGGGCATGATAGTGGATGGAAGAATAACTGAAGCAATTGTCAGATCACCTGTCAGAGGCTCCAAGATCTACTGGTAGATCCTGACCTACTGGTTGGTGACCACTGGAATTGAGCAAGGTGCATTTTTCATACACTGTATTTTGTATAGTGGACTGCTTTTAACCTGCATCTCTGTTATTGCCTAACCCTCAAGTCCCACACAAACCAGCCTTTATCATCCCACAAAATTCATTTTAATCATTTTTAATGGATAGTTGTTTTCTTGCTCCTTTAAAAATAAAAATAAATAAAAACGATTACAACTGCTAGGTGCAGCAGGCTCTATGGAACGCCTGATATTTGCATGTGTCACTGACCTATTGGCTTAATCGCCTCCTTTGGGAAAGAGAATGTTATGTAACTGCTACACACAAAAACTTTACCAGAATGAACGAGCTTTTGTTCTGTTTTAGGATTAGAACAAGATTAACGAGAGGTTGGAAAACGTAGTGCTAAACTTAACTGAGAATGTGTGCTGACTTCTCGGGGCGGTGATCAATCCCTTGCAAAATGAAATTCACTAGACCAGGCATGTCCAAAGTCCGGCCCGTGGGCCAATTGCGGCCCGTGTTCCGGTTTAATACGGCCCCCGGGTAATATGGCAATATCTATCTTTTATGGCCCCCAACGAATCCATATGTATTGAGATGAATACATTGTAAAATCTCAGTTAATGTCAGTTGGTCTAAATCAGTTATAAATATATTTGGACACAACATGTATACTTGGTGTTATGTTCCTGTTCATATTTTTTGAACTTAAAAGTTGACAGACAACCTTTATTACCAATAATATGTAATGTACTTTACAATGTTCCTGACATATATTTCAGCTTCCTGGATTTTTTTTTTTTCATCTGGCCTTCAGATATGAAAGGCAGAGTGATTTAACACCTGTTTAGATTTGTCAGCCATATTACGAAATGAAAAGTATGCCGTTTGCAATAAACTTTGCATAAAATAGTTAATTTGCATTTAATTTTAATGGTTCAAAGAATGTCAGGCAAAATGGTCGGCCCTCATGCATGTTCACTTCATCAAATCTGGCCCTCTTTGAAAAAAGTTTGGACACCCCTGCTCTAGACCCTGCCTTCCTGAACTGTTGCCCCTTATATAAAACCCAGCATGCTATTCTCTCACAGGCAGATTTCTACTTCAAGGCTAATAGGTACAAACCCCCATTCCTGAGCCAGGTGTTGTCACAGTGAGGAGCTCAGACCGCACAGAAGATTGTAACAATGTTGCCAAAGCCAATCCGCGCGAGACACCAGTGCTGGCTAAGTGTGATCTGGTCGCTGCTCGGGACTACAGCCCTCTCCGGCGGTACCTACACCGCTCGCGGCAAGCGACGGCTCCTGGCGCTCCTCGCTTACCTGCTGGATCTGCTCTTCCGTTATCCAGGCCATTGTCGAGCCAGTCTCTCAGCGATTGCGTCAGTTCACGGGACTTTTCCCCAGAGCCCCGGGCAGGGAGTTTTCCTCCGCCCCCGCGCGGCTGGGGAGGCGACAGAGCGGGCTGCTCGGATTCCCGCAGCCCACGCGAATAGGCGGGACCCCTGCTGCCGCTGTGCGAGGCCTCTCCGGGCCACGCTGCTTGGGGGCGGGCGGCGGAGGCGAGGCAGGGCAGGGGAGAGGGGGAGGAGGGGGAGGACGGGAGAACCAGCCTCCGGAAGCAGGGCTGGGCTGGGGCAGCGGGGCTGGCCAGGGGAGATCGGGGGGAGAACCGGCCGGCTGGCCCGGGAGGGTCGCAGGGGGGAGCGAGACTGGCTGGGGGCGGGGGGAGACCGGCTGCCGGCAGCGCTCGACGGGGGCAGCAGGGCTGGACTGGGGGGAGGAGCGAATCGGCCGGCGGGAAGCGGGACTGACCCGGGCGCACGAGGGAGCCCAGCGCCTGGGATTCCATCCCCCCCAGTAGTTGCGAGCTGCCGGGCTGGTAGACACACTCAGGCCGCTGAGCACATCCCCCAGCCAGGCAGCGCAGCTGCGGCCGGATACACCTCATCAGAGTAACACGAACCTGCTTAGAAAATACCCGACATTTGACATGTCCCATTTGTTTTCCGGACAGAACCCTCAGATACCGGCCTGTCCGGTACAAAACCAGACACCTGGCAACCCTGCCCCTCCTTGCTCCCCCCCCCTGTTAGCCAGATACCACAGCCCCAATCTGCTCCTTCTTCCGCCTCCAGGAGTGCCCATGCGGCCCGGGGCCCCCAAGCCCTGGCCCAGGCTGGGCGGAGGATGCAGCCGGATGAAACACTGAACATTTATTAATTTTTAATTCTTTTTTTTTAATATGCGTTTCTATTTTGGGGCTGCAAAAAACTGTACTGAAAAAAACGGGTTCCAACTAAAGTAAAAAGTTTGGGAAACCCTGATCTAGCCAGCTTTCTATCCATCTTACAGTCCATTT
Organism: Pelodiscus sinensis; assembly: GCF_052426305.1. Taxonomy (NCBI): domain Eukaryota; kingdom Metazoa; phylum Chordata; order Testudines; family Trionychidae; genus Pelodiscus; species Pelodiscus sinensis. The sequence goes on along the minus strand of NC_143074.1, from coordinate 12,256,790 downwards.
ATCCAATCCATATTCCCTTAACTTGCTGGCCAGAATATTGTGGGTGACTGTATCAAAAGCTTTGCTAAAGCCGGCACTGGGGGCTTTCCGAGGCTCAGAAGCAACTTATTTGAATATGCATCATTTGCTTAATGAATATGCAAATATGCAAATGAATGTTGCCAGTCCTCCAAAAGCTCGTGAATGGATTTACTGGTCCCCGTGTCAAAAAGTTTGAGAACCCCTGGACTAGAGGACAGGGCATTTGCCTGGGGAGCGCATGGGGGTGGGGAATAGCCCCAGGGCGACCCTGGCTCTGGGTCCTCTCATTTGCCGCCGGAGGGCCACACACAATGCTCCAGGCGGCTCTGGGTATTTGGGGGGAGCCTGGCGCCTCACGCTCCAGGCTGGGCTGTCTGCCCCCACCCCCATCCCTTCTGCCCGAAATCCTGCCCTTGCTGGGTGTGCACTAGCCTTCCCCATCTTGCTGTGGGGCCCAGCATGGCTGAGGGCTCCCCTGCCAACATCCCCTGCCCCTTCCCTGCTCTCCCTTTCCTGAGACCCTGCCCCCAATCTCTCCATCCCGCCTTCCTCTGTCACTTGCTCTCCCCACCCTCACTTGCTCATTTTCACCATGCTGGTTGGGGTGCAGAAGGGGGTACAGGCTCCAGGCTGGGAGTGCAGGTTCCAGGAGTGGCCAGAAATGAGGGGTTCAGGATGTGAGAGGGGGCTCCAGGCTGGAGCAGGGGGTTGGGATGCAGGGAAGGGTGGAGGACTCAAGCTGGGAGTGCAGGTTTTGGAGTGGGGCTGGGGATGAGGGGCTGGGGTGTAGGTGGATGCTCCAGGCTGGGACTGAGGGCTTTGGAGAGTAGGAGAGGGATCAGAGGTGGAGCAGGGGGTTGGGCCACAGGGGAGAGGGGATGAGAGCTCCAGCTGGGAATGCAGGGTGGAGCTTGGGGTTTGGGGTGCAGTAGAGTGCTCTAGGCTGGGACTGAAGGGTTTGGAGAGCAGGAGGGGTCTGCAAGCACCGCCCACACAACACGCATTGCTGTGGTTTCCAGTCCTGCTGCACTGCTGCCCCGACTTTTAACAGTGTGGTTGGCAGAACTGACTGGAGCCATCATTGTCCCTTTTAAATCAGACATTCAGGTGGAAAACCAGACACTGGTTATATAGTTACAGGTGCAGTGGATAGTGATGGGGAATGGGATGAAGGGAACTAAAGTCCGTTGAAGATCTGGATCATGGATTTAAATGAGTGGAAACTAAAGCCCCCTTTAGAGTTTTCTTTCCTCCTAATGTAGTGTACCTACCACTCGAAGGCCATTAGGCAGCGACATTCAACTCAACAAAGTCTAATGCTCAGGAGCTGTTACTGAAGATTTAGCAGGCTTCTTGGTGAACAAGCGTGGCATCTTCACAGCTGCTCTTTGGCAGTTTTAGTTTCAGTTGCTTGATGAAAAGTCCTTGGGTGCTAGCTGCATAGGAGTAGTCATTTTAGACAGGCCACTAAGGCTGAAACAAGTGAGAGAGAAAAATTAACTTCTGAGAGTGATAAGAGACCCAACGTGGACGCTCACCATCAGTGTCCTTCACTATGTAATGGGTGTCCGTGAGGTGCAGAAGGGGAGATCTTAAGCCCTTTATCTGGGGAAATATATTTGATTCTTCTAGAAAACATTCAGGCTGTAACTCACTCCTCTCGTAGTAATGCTTGCAGCACCATATCATACAAAATACAGGCAAAGGTGAACTAGAAAATGAGCATGTATGAAAAGCTTGTGTGAAGATGGGCCTTTGCTTCATTTTTTTTCCCTGTTTTTGAAAACCTGTCTTCACTGTCAATATGAATTTTTTAAAACTAATTTATAAGGGAAGTACTTTCAGATAGAGGACAGCAATGGGCAACCTAGGCTAGTGAATGGGCCACATGAGTGGAAGCTGATGGAAACTGGCTGGCCTTATTAACTCCCAGTCCTTCCAACTGGATGCGTGTGGGCAGATATACTCATGGGCTACGACTAGACTGGCATGATTTTCCGCAAATGCTTTTAACAGAAAAGTTTTTCCGTTAAAAGCATTTGCGGAAAAGAGCATCTAGATTAGCACGGACGCTTTTGCGCAAAAGCACTTTTTGTGGAAAAGTGTCCGTGCCAATCTAGACACGGTTTTGTGCAAGAAAGCCCCGATTGCCATTTTTGCCATCTGGGCTTTTTTGCACAAAACAGTTTTTAGCTGTCTACACTGGCCCTCTTGCTCAAATACATTTGCGCAAGAGGGTTTTTTCCCGAATGGGAGCATCATAGTATTTGCGCATAAACACTGACAATCTTACATTAGATCGTCAGTTTTCTTGCGCAAATTCAAGCAGCCAGTGTAGACAGCTGGAAAGTTGTAGACAGCTGCTTTTGTGGAAAAACTTGCCAGTCTAGACACAGCCATGTAGTGTCCTTCTGGGGCTTAATCCAGGGCAATTGGATCTAGCTGCTCCCTTGCATCCAACTGAAAAACCTTGCACCGTTTCCTCTCACTATATCCCCATCCCATGAAAAGAAATAACATTTTCTGTCCCCTCCATCTGAGGCTTTCAAAGACTCGCAGAATCCCTGAGAGGGAAGTATCCTGTTTCTACATCTGGGAGAGGCCCAGTGACTCCTGGAGAATGAACAATCCAGCAGGAGGTCATGCATGAGCATTTCAAATGCCTTTTTGACTGGAGCGATTATCCTAATTTCCTCTATAATGTTACAATAATCTCTGTTGATACTGCAGCAAGGAAAGCCGATTAAGTTGGCTGAAGGGAGTTGGCTGAACTGTTCAGTCAGGGCTGGATTTCCAATTAGGAACAGCAGGCACGAGCTTACCAGTGTCAGCAGGCCCACCGACAGAGGGGAAAACGAGGTGACTGCCCTGGGGCCCGGTGATTCAAAAGGGCCTGGGGCTCCTGGCCACCACTGCTACCACAGTACCAACTGCAGCAGTAGTGGTGGCTGGAGCTCCGGACCCTTTACACTGCTGCCTGCGTGCCATGAAGTTTGCTCCGGGCAGCACTGAGGGCTGCCTCGGGTCAGTGCAGCACGCTCCAGGTGGCACTGAGGGATAGCTGGGGGGCCTTCTGGGAGCATGGAGCTGGCCCCCCTTGTCTTGCCCAGGGATCTAGCGAGGCTCTCATCCCCACTGGGTGCCAGCATTCTAGGAGCACCTAAAAGTAAAAAAAAACAAAAACAAAAAAAGCTAATAGTCCTGCAGCACCCTAGAGGCTAACAAAAAATGTAGATGGTATCATGAGCTTTTGTGGGCACTTCTTCAGATGAAAGTTAAAACTGAGTTAAAAATAATTTTTTTTGCAGAAAACATGAAGGTCAGTTGTAGGCAGTGGAGATGCTGAAGATGCTGTGTGAAGGAGCGCATAGGGTTTAAATTGGGTTGTGTGTTCAGTGCTCTGCCAGACATAGCTACTGCTTGGCCTGCCAGAAGTCTTGAGGTAGGCAGAGTGAAAACTATATCCAGGAATAGGCTACTAGACTTTAAGGACAGAAGAGACCATCTTGATCCTGTAGTCTGACCTGTACATCACAAGCTACAGAACCTTACTCATCCACTCCTGTAATAGGCTCCTAACCTCTGGATGAATTATTGAAGATCTCAAATCACGATTTAAAGACTTCACAATACGATCTCATGTAAGATTGTCAGTGCTTTTCCAGAAATACTATGCTGTTCCCATTCGGGCAAAAGTCTTTTTCCGAAAGACTTTTGCGCAAAAGGGCCAGTGTAGACAGCACAGTACTGTTTTCCGCAAAAAAGCCCCGATCGCGAAAAAGTGCTTTTGCGGAAAAGCATCCTGCCAATCTAGATGCTCTTTTCCAAAAATGCTTTTAATGGAAAACTTTTCAGTTAAAAGCATTTTCGGAAAATCATGCCAGTCTAGACATAGCCATTAGTGGGTTTTTTTAATAGCATAAATTCCTTTTGGGGGGGAAGGGTGGCAAGTCCCTTTTTTGTCTGGCGAGTAGGGTTTTCCAGAATTTGTTGAGCCCTGACCATTGGCACGTAAGTTAAAGAACTCCTCTCCCACCCTGGTGTTTATTCCTGAGAGGCATTCATAGAGAACAACCATAGCTCCTCTCAGCTTTCATTTGATTAGGCTAACTAAGCCAAGCTCCTTACCTCTCCTCTCATCAGGTAGGTTCTCCATTCCTCAGTTGTCCTCCTCTGCCTCCATTCCATGTGGAATTCATCCTTCCAAAGCATGGGAGACTAGAACTGCAAATAGTATTCTGGATGAGATCTCACCAGGGCACTACCACATTCAAGGTTCATTTTGATCAATTTCTTTCATAGGATTTCAAAAATAGTAAATTTCATCATTTCAGCTATTTAAATCTGAAATGTCATGGGGTCGTAGAGGTCCTGACCCAGAATGGAGCTGAGGGTGGGGGGATTGCAAGGTTATTGTTGGGTGGATTGCAATACATCTACTTCTGCACTGTTACAGTCAGAATGCAGCAGCTGCTGGCTAGGAGCCCAGTGCTGAAGGCAGAGCTGCCACCACCAGGAGTAATAATAAGTATAGCATGGTATGGTATTGTCACCTTTACTTGTGGGGTGCTGCTTTCAGAGTGTCTGGCTGCCACTTTCCAGTCACCCAACTCTGAAGGCAGCAGAACAAAGGGTGGCAATACTGTGACTTCCCTAAAATAAACTTGTATGCCCTTCCTGCAACTCTCTTGTGGATCAGGACCCTCAATTTTAGAAACACTGGTCTCCAGGTAAAATCTATATAACTAGCCAATTAGCCCATCATAAGATGGGATTTTCAGGTATCTCCTCCATGTCGGTCTTCAATCCTGAGCCTCCGTTCTCTCGCTCCATCTCTCTCCTCCTCCTACTGCCTTCCCCTCTCTTAGCTCCCCTCCGCTTCTGCTTCTCTCTCCATCTTTCTCTTTCTCTTCTACCCCTCTTGCCTCTCACTCTCTCTCCGCTCTCCTCTGTCTCCGTCGGGGATGCACGCTTGTCCAGGCCCCGCCCCCTGGGTGTGCACATCACTGCCCCGCCCCCTTCACCTCCCACCATGGCGCTCGGCTGACTTCTGCGCTGCTCAGCTGGGCCACCGCGCGGGAGCAAGCAGCACAAGTGGCCGTTTGGGCCCCACATTCTCCATGCAGCACTCCTCCTGTGCTGCATGGGCAGCATGGACCCCAAACAGCCGCTTGTACTGCTTGCTCTTACACGGCGGCCGGGCCGAGCGCTACGGCGGGAGGCAACAGTGCCACCCAGAGGGAACAGCCAGTGTTTCAGCGTTACAGAGTCACAGACATTGGGCTACTATATATATGATATGGAGTAAAAGCATACAGACAATCAGATTTTACTGAGGGAGACCAGATTTCAAGGTCCATGATGTGTTTTTTCATAGCTGGGAATTTGGTAGGGATCTACGTTTTACTATCTCTAATAGAAATATAGGAAGTCCAGAACTTACAAACGGGTTGTTTCCAAGTGTTGGTTTGTAATTCGGTGGTCTGGAACTTGGAACGCAATTTCCCATAGGAACAATGTTGTAAATGATAGTTAGTTTCCTAGGCCTACTTAACCCCATAATGTAGCTGAAATACTGTATATTTGCAATAAAAATAGTAGAAATCATTTTTTATTTTACCTTCAGTACTGGTGCTTGAGGAAGGGCAGGTTTAATTAGAGGAGGATGAGACGGTAGATGGAGATTCTGAAGGGCACTTCTGGGCATCCCCTGGTTGCCTGTGGGCTGCTCCCAGCCTTCACTCACCAGGAGGCAGCAAAAGACACGAATGCAGGTCAGAGGAGTCTTGAGGAGCAAGGAATGGCCGTGCCACCTGCAACTGGAAAGAAGCAGCAGTTTCCCCTTCAAAATGCCCTCTCTCTCCAGCTACATGATCAGCCTCTGCTCCTCCAGAATCCTCTGGCCAACACATGCACTGCTTGTGTCTCTTGCCTGCTCCGAGGCTGTAGGTGAGCATGTTTCTGTGTGGATGCCCATAAGTTGCATATTTGTTACTCCAGAGTTGCCTGTACCTTGCCCGATCAGAAACTAGTTTCCTCTGAGCCCTGGAAATGCTGAAACCCCCCACAATGCCACCAGCCCCACTGGCACCCTTCTCCCAAGCCCACACCCTACCTTTTCCCACCCCCATTCTGCCCCAGGCCCTGCCATACTCCTTCCCCCAAACCCTTCCTACCCATTTCTACCCTCCCCGCTGAGTGTACCCTGTCCTCACTCCTCCTTCCCCCCAGTGCCTCTTGCATGCTGCAAAACAGAATTTGCAGGGTGTGCCAATTGAACGGTAGCAGCACTTTGATTGGATGCTGAGGGAGTGCACAGCTCTCAATGTTGTGTGCAATTAGCACACACCTAAGTTTACAAGCCAGTGCTTTACGTGTCTGTCACTTCAGTAGTATCAGTAGGGAAAAAAAAACTATTTGGATAAAAACCAGCAGGATCTAGCAACCCTGTGCACTGGCATCGGTAAACAAAATATGTTGCAGGCCACATATAGAACCCTGCTGGGCCATGCCATGCCACCCTCGGGCCACAGATTGTCCACCACAGGGTTAAATCTGCCTGTGGCCCTGTCTATACCAGGGTTTTTACAATGAAATTGTTATCCAGAGGTAAAAGCAAAATGAATTTTTTTTTAGTAAAGATCTCAGATTGCTCTTGGGCTCCCTACCACTTCACTTTGCAGCCCTCCCACAATCCTGCTGCTACCAGAAGTTTTCTTCTTACTTGGCATTCCCCACCCTCCATTCATTCAGTCCTAGAGAGTTAGTGAATAAAGATGATCACTGCCAAAGAGGCGCTTAAAGCCCCATTGAGCTTTCAAAGGGGAGAACAAGAGCCATCTTTGTTCTCCCCTTTCTCAGCTAGTAAAAGCATTTGGTTCAAGTCCAGCCGTGCTGCTGAATAAGACGACTTTTCATCCCCACGCATTTCCCAAACTATATTCATCCACCCGAAACGGGGCCAGCATCACACACGTCAACAGTTTGCCTTGCTTGTGAAAATGCAACAGGGCAAAACCCTGTGCTTTTACAAACAGAACCAAAGGGGTTATTTATTGCATACGCCCAGTATCCACTTTACCACACAGAAAGGTATGGGCTGAATTTATTGTCTAGACCTAATGTTTTCCAAAAATATGTTAAAGTGAAGGCTTCTGCATTTGAAGCCTTCTGCATTTGAAGCCTCGAGAGAGTGAAAGGTTGTGCCTATCTAGTGATGCTGGAACAATTTTTATAGTGGATGCTGAGAGCCATTGAATGACAGTGTAGACACCTTTATATAACGAAAGCCACTAAAATCCAGGGGGTACTGCAGCACTCCCAACTTCAGCACGGATGTGTATTAGTTTAGGCATACAGATAGGATGCATGTGGAGGTATATAGTTAATTGGCTAAGAGCAATATTTTTATTGTAAATTGCAATTTTTTTTGTTGGTTCGGCAGACCTGTCCACTAAAAGGGGCAGGGAGTGGAGTCAATGGGAAGAGAACAGAGTGCTTTTAAAATCCTCTCCCGAAAAACTCCACATCAGCTCTGTAGGATTCCACTAATAGGCATAGCACTCCCTATTCAACATTCACTGCAATATCAGTGATCCAGCTATTTTTATTGCTGTCAGCCTATCCGTTAGAAACTAAGGGAAAGCATGTAAAGGGTTGTGCAGTCACCCACCCTAACCAATCATTGTAAAGTTATATCAAGTTTGCCGATACATCCCCTGGAATAGAGTCCCTCAGTCCATAAAGGGTGGTGGTGGTAAGGAACAATCACTCCCAAACATCAGCAGTAGTTAATATCTTTCCTTGCACAAGGAGCCATGTCTTAGTCCCGTGTTTCTCAACTCCAGGGGAGCCATAGACCTCACTGATCAACCCTTCCTCCCCCCTCCTGGGACTAAGGCAAGCCTTGGTTCTCTTAGGCTCCCAGAAGTCACCGGCAGGTGCCTGCAGGCCCTAGGTGCATAGGTTGCCAGGGAGGCAACACCTGCTGTTCCCATCTGAGGAACTGTGACCAATGGGAGCTGTGGTGGGCAGTGCCTATGGGCACGTGGGCAACACACATAGCCTCCCGGGCTAGGGGCCAGAGGAACCTGGAGGACACTATCACCAGGACCCTGTACCCCAACCCCTTGCCCCAGCCTGGACTTCTCTCTGCACCCAAATTCCTTCCTGGAGCCTGCACCCCTCCCATACTCACACCCTACCCAAGCCCAGAGCCCCCTCCCACACTCAAACTCCTTTCCAGAGCCCCTCCTCCATTCCTCTACCCCAGCCTGCATTTTACTCCTGCACCTCAAGCCCCTCATTCCTGGGCCTACCCCAAAGTCCATCTCCCCAGCTGGAGCCCTCTCCTCCCCTGTCTCCCAGTCCACAGGCTCTCCTGCACTCCAAGCCGCTCATCCCCAGCCCTACCCCAGAGCCCACAACCCCCCCTAGTGCATCCCAATCCCAGCCTGGTGGAAGTGAGGATCAGGGGCAGCAAGCAACAGCAGGAGGGAGGCATGGAGTGAGGGGGCAGGGCATCGGAGAAAGGGCAAAGCAGAAGGGCCCCCAAAAGTTTTAAATCAAAAAGAGGGTTTGAAGTTTGAGAACAGCTATCTTTGAATAACAGAACAATTGAAAGTACTTGGACTATAAAGGACAAGAATAAAATGAACAAATAAAAAAGTTAAATTTTTTATTTTGTTAAAGTGTCCAGTCTTACAAGTCTTTCAGAGAAAGTACAGCAGCCTTCAGCACTTGAGGTGCTGTTAGTTGCCTAAACATAATCCAACATAAAAGGCTTAACTTGGCTTCATGATTCTGAAGTGTTATGTGAGGGTATGGGACAAACCAAGCCATGGCTGTGAGAGTACTTTTATAATAAGCAGTGTGAAGTGTTTAAGCCATGAGTTATGCTCTGAGGAGGGCACATATCAGCTATACAGACACTCTTAATAGGAGATCCTGTCAGTTCTTTTCACACAGCCCACAATACTACTAATTGCTCAAGTCCAGAGCAAAGAACACAGCTCCCCATTTGTTCATAGGACTTCCTTCTCTTTTGGGGGGAGGAGAGTGCACTTCTAGAAATCCCACATTCAGCTTTTCCTGCAAGGCAGCTTTACTCCATCTTGACTTGCTAGAGACTCCACTTACAACTACTTGCTATTTATAAAGCAGTAAATTAGTGGGTCAGATTTCATAAGTGCTTCAAAGCAACAGATTAATCTACAGCTGTAGCAGCAGGAACTGTAGGGAAAATATGCACTTCCCACTGATATTACTTGTCAAATTGGTGCTCACCTCCATGTGGATGTGACAAACAGAACTCATTTTTTTTTAAATCAGATCTAGTGTTTGTTGAACTGGACAGTTGCCAGCAAGACTGCCGTGCCCAGACTGTAGACAAAATGTCTCCAAACAGTACTTTTAAATGAGATTAAAGCTTATGTTAGTACTTAAATTTTCAGTCGGAAGTCTTCAACAGAGGTGATGTTACAATTTAAGGCATTTGATCATTTCATTCTTCAGGGAAGAGAACAAATCATGCCAACATTGTAAAAACTGTTGCTGGATAAGGACAGAGCCAATAAGGTCCCTGACTATAGGGATCATACAAATAGAAATAAACTCATCACTAGAATAATTACCCTATTGCATCTCTAAACCAGGCACTCCAGCTATTCAAATTTCCATCCTCTCTCTGAAGAGCTGCAAGAGACAAGAAATCAGTGACTAAATGAGGTTCCAAGATATTTATTCACTCAATTCTCTTTCACTAAAAAGTAGAATAAATGGTATGAAATGGAAAAGTCTTAACACCTCACTATTGGCTCAAGCCAATAAGATTTTGGAACATTTTCCCTATATCTAAAATGAGTGTTACCAAAAATGAATGTTTTTCAGTTTCCTACTCATCTGTTAGAGCAAAAACTGAGGACCTACATATGGTTCAGAGACTGAAAGTGACCTTGAAATGTTATCCATGCTGATAAACTTCAAGAGTTTGGTTTTGTTAGAATTAAAGACATGAAAATGAGTTAAGTGGAGCACAGAACAAATGGTGAAGAAAAAGATTCTGAGGTGGGATTTAGGGGAGTGAAAGTTAATTCAAAGTAGAAATAAAAACAAAGAATACAACACCTGCGAAACAGTTTAGATTGAGGCAACAAATTAATTCCACCTATGGGTTAACAGTGGACCAATTGGTAAGTTCAGTGCAAGACAAGATGACTGACATTCCAGTGCCTTGTTTCAGAGCACAGCAAGATTCAGTACATTTAGCAGATTCAGCTTTTTGTTGGCTTAAATTCGTTAGTTGCAATTTAAACATCAGCTACTTACCATAGGAGCTAGAATTCAGTTTACCAAAAAGCTCAGACGCTAGGGTTCCTATTGTGGCATAAGTGTACCTAGGATAGATAATGGCCCCCAAGAACTAGTTCAACTTAACAGTGCTACTAGGAGACATGTATCTTGAATTCAAGTTCTGTTTTCAGCTTTAGCTAACACAGATGATCCTGGTTGCTATTTTACTAGAGTCTCTCGAGAAGACTGCCAAGAAGAAGAGATACTTACCAGACCCTCTCTAGTCTATTTAATTTGACTAGATTTCCTAGGATAGTACACAGGTCAGTGTCAGTCAAACTCAGCTTCTACCTGACAATACACTAAAAAAGAGGGGCATGGAAGGAAGTGCCTGTAATTGGGAATGTGTTAGTCAGCTATGTTACTCGAGGGTCAAGTGACCAAGAAAGAGGGAGGGAAGTGCACTGGAAATGAGCATTTGCCCTGTTATGGGCCAAATTCTGGAGAAATACTGAGCAGGTGCAGGTACAGAACAGCTCAGGTTTTGACCTTTAGCTTGAGAACCTTAAATATTCTCCACTTTACCCCTCTGAGATCTGCTATTGTAAGACCAACATTTGCTCAACGGAAGAAAAAAAACTTCATCTCAGCCAGTTCACCAATCCAGGCTAGTCATTCCAATTTAACCGTAGTTTCCATTATGAGATGTTTTCAAAATTTATTCATTCTGATTTTGCCCCGTGAGGGAGCTAGATGTCTTGTAACAGCCCAAGTTGAAATATTTAAATAGCAGCAAGTAGCTTAGCGGTTTCCATGCATGATCAATACTGGTCTTACATTTGCTTTGTGAAGCTGAATCAAACATAGGCAGGTACTTATTTCTCAGCTAGTAAGAAATAAAATTCTAAAAAGATGTGGTCTCCCACCTCTAGCAGGATAGTGGCTTGTCCAAAAAATGAGCTGTACAGCAGTTCCAGTAGCTTATATATTACTATATATGTAGATTACTAGATACTTCACATCATACTTTCTGAAATTCTGTGTGACTATTTATACCAACAGTTCAGGACTTAAAATGCATATTTATAAGAGCCCACCCTCACTACAACCAGAAGAGTCAGGGGAGCTAGGGGCAGAAGTTTAGCTCTGTTCCCATAAGCACAGTTATAACTCTGTGCAGTCCAAGGACCAGTTAGAGGTTTGCCTAAGTTACAACTTGTAAGAGGTGTTGTAACTAGGTACCATGTCTGCTATAGGGTAGATGAGGTCCTAATCACACAATCCCAAAACTGGTTCTGAGCTCTGTAAAGACGTGCAAACACCCGATTTCATACAGTACAGAGTCAAAGACGGGCTTCCTTTCCCATCCAAAAGGTCCTTGCTCTGTCTGGGAAGAGCTCATTCAAAGCAGCATTTGCACTGTATCTTGATATAGCTCATTTTTCTGCCACAAGTCTCCCCAGCATTTTCTCTACCCTCCATGTTAATACAAAACCCTGCCATGATTGGTAACTTCCAATGTGCAAATTACCAGCATCATACTTCTAACCACCAGTTTGATCTCTGATGCAGTACATACTGAAACAGAAAGCTCTTCCTTTCACCAATAGCCCTCTCTCTGTTGTAATTTCACATTAATTCCATTAGAAACATAAACCTGTCATTCAGAAGAGCTTTTACAGTACCTTGATTCCTAGAGGCAGATTTGGGAAAACATGCAAGCTCGAACAGATTGTTACCCCCTTTGGATTGTTTGACTTTTCACAATGAATGCACTAAGGAGACAGACTTTATATGCTTCTCAGACGCATTTTTATAAAGATAAGTTTGTCTAGATTTCACTGTAGCTTTATTTAAACATCTGAGCATCAACAATTCCAGAGCCAAGTTAACAGATTGCTTCAGCATTTCTATTGTGCGTATCTTGTATTTTAAATCTGCTGTAGAAAAATAAGCTGTAGTGTTAGTTACTGGCTGGAACATCTGAAGGTGCCTATGCTTTGTCCAACTCAGGGCTTCAGTGGCAGCTTGCCAGGATCCCAGCTGGAACACAAAGAACCTACCCTTTTCAATGTTTAGATGATGTCTGTAAGTACTAGCCATCCCAGCAGGCAGTGCTCAAATCTTGGAGGATCTAAGCACCTGGGCAAACAGGAGCACTGCATACTGGAGCTGTAGGGTCCATAGACCTTCCCTTCTACAGAACACAAGGTAGCTTTGGCAGGTCTATGGTAGACATTAAGCCACACTTTAACCACCCTGGTTTGAGGACATGATAATGAGTAGCTATCACTAAGCTATGTCTCCCTCTGCAAATGCAGAAAGGGATTGAATTGAACAGTCTCATCAGTTAGCTTTGTTTCAACAAATTCCTCTCCCCTTCCAGGGGGCTGGAGGAGCTTGGTCTATGAAGGATTCTTATATTCTTCCTTAACACTGAGGCAGAAGGAAGAACAAGGTTACCATCCCAAGCACCAAATTCAATAAGTATTAGCCTAATGTCATATAGGCCAAGAGGAGCAGCATGATTGACAGATGCTAAAACCAAGAGCCAAATGGAACAAAACAAGCAGCTTTGTAGATTGTACTCAGAAGATGCTGGCACACCCTCAAAAAAATTAGCCTCAGCAAGGCTGAGGAAGAAGCTTTTTGAATAGTTCTTTTTGCTACAGGCATCACCTCCCCTATTTTGAGTTATACTTAACACTGGCTAATAGTGGGTTTGTATTTTTAATGCCCAGACAAAATGCTGAAGAAAAAAAAAGTTTAATAAGTAGTTAAAAAACACTTTTAAAAATCCCAAGTCTCAAAGTAACTCATTGCTTCCGGCAGAAACAGTAAGTGCTTTCCATCTGAAGTTTTTTTATGCCTTCCTCTGCCATTCACTCCACATAACTGGAATTCAGCCTACTCTAGGCAACATTCTGGAAATGTAAAATTCAGGCAATACCTCCAGCAATACCAGCTAAGAAGCAAGCCATGCAATCTACTGGTCAGCACAAAGATTGGAATCTGAGAAGACTGTGCAGCCTCAAGTTAACAGATGAAAATGGGATAAAAAATAATGTTAAAAAAAAAGTCCTGAATCCAAGTTGATCTTTGAGGTAAAATTACCAAGAAAATGCCAGCATCTTAAAACAAAAATGAAAACAAACAGCTGTGCCATCCCTTCCGCCCTCCAAGGGAAGCCCCAATGGATTATATCAGCAAGTAGTGTGGATCGATACCAAATGTCACAGCAAAAGTAGAGTTGGCATTTAAAGAGGCTCCCCGGACTTTTGCCCTTCGACTCTAGGACATTCTCAATCCCTGATGCACGCAAGAGCCCGATCTAGGGCAATGCAGCTATGTAACTGGATCAGCACAGTTCTCTCCCCTATATTCAGAGGCAACTGCCCTGAACTAAGCTGGCTCCACCATCAGTTCTGGTTAACTCCATGGCAGCTTTGGCATCATTCCGCTTCTCAACCTGCAGACCAGCAGCACCTCTTTTGTTCCCACTGTCTGTTGTGGGGGAGCCACCCAGTCTGCCTTGGTCCTCGCCCTGACCCCAAACCTCCCCTCTCCTGCATCCAAGGGAGCAAGCGGCTTTGTTCCCAGTCATGTTGGTTATTCTTGGATCTCCTGAGCTAGTCTGGTGTTGGCTGGGGTGTTTGGGAGATGGAATTGGAATGGAATTGTTTCCTGTCTAGTTGATCCCTTCCCGTCAGCAGCTCAGGCTTGTTCTTTGTCCGCCCTCCACAGCCGTTCCTTGACCTCCAGGGGCAGGGTGTTGAACAGATCCTCCTCCACCACCAGCCCACTGCGTTTCAGTAGAGGACACTCCCCCAGCTCCACTGGCAGGCACTCCAGGCGGTTCCCCCGCAGCTCTATCTGGGACAGGTTGGTCAGCTCGCCCACCCGAGATGGAAGTGATTGCAGTACATTGTTTCCCAGGTTCAAGGTCCGCAGCTTCCTGCACTGGAAGAGCTCAGGTGGGAGACTCTCAATCTGAAAGTAGAAGCCAGAGATACACAAATGTGACATGTGCCCACTTAAGGTAACATGAGCAGAAGAGATTTAATCAGAAACACGGAGCATCAGCCTCCAAGTACTCACTCCCCTCACAAATGCATGTCTGCTTTTTTTCATGCTGACCTTTATGCACAGAATCCTGGAGTAAAGCTACTGATTTGTCCTCATGCAGCTCCTCTTCTACCATATTATTTACAGTAAATTGCTCCATGAAAATGGCTAGATCAGAGCCCAGAGATTAATGACAAGCTGGGAAGATCTGAAGCCCATTCACTTTAGAACTGTGTGTTCCCATCAGTGTGTGTGTCCCCTCCCCCACTCCATCCAGTATTTGTTCTCCTACTTGGGAGTTCAAGCTCTTCAAAGAGATAGCCCTTCCACGTTTGGACAGCACAGAAAAGCTCTGATCCTGGTCAGGGCCTCTGGGTGCTAGAATAATAAAATGAGAGACTTTTAGTTTAGTGACTAGCCATCTACCAAAAAACCAAACCTACACCCAAGTAGGCTATTCCCTACTAGGGCTGTGATGGTTTAACAAGTGAGGCTTACTAGTTAAGGTTAACCAGTGAGGGCTGAAGCAGCTCCCCACTTACCACGGACAGAAGGCTGCACCCCTCACCCTCTTTAATCAGTTAACTCGTTTAACAATGTTTAACCTGTTAGCCAATTACAGGATTTTACAGCCCTAGTCCCTACATGGTCTCCCAACGGTTCAGTTCTGATCTGTAGCATACACATACCAGTGTTCCCTGGAATGTGTGCACTGCCAAGACGAGATTCAATGCCACCAGTTGATTAGCAGAGCGCCTACAGCCAGGTTTTCATTTCTACTGATGGTGCACATTTGCACATGCCTAGGTGTGCATAAAATTTATTCTGCACATGGATGGAAAAGATTAGAGGGAACACTGACATCCATCCACACCCTGGTTATAATCCAGGTTCGTCACCACATCCTGGTGTTTTCCCACAGTAACCCTAAATTCTGTGATTACTGATCATACCAAGTATTTGAACAACTCATCACTAGTTCTCCTACAGAAGCAGGGACCAGCATGTTTATCTCTTAAATAGAAGACTCTTGCTCTCCCAGCTTTCCCCCTTCCCTGTGCCCAGAACTTAATTGGCACAGCTCTGTCTCTTCCATATGACTCTTCCTACTCTCACCTCAGAACATTTGGCATGAAGTTTGAGCCTGCCAATCAGTTTCATCTACAGATGGAAATGTAAGTTACCTCTTCTCTGTCTAGCTGCTCCCAGGTAAACAACCTGCACCAGCCAGGGGAGCCCTGCCTTTTAGCCATGTTATTTGGGCAGTTGTAATACATGGGAGCTCCCTCTCCATCATGTTTTCTATCTGCAGGATCAGAAACAAGCAAAACCACACCAAGTATACTATATGGATGCACATTGCTAGAGTCTTCTTCCTGGCCCCTCTCTCACTGTAGCGCCTATCTGGCAAGCATAGGTATCATTTGCTTCGGAACTGAGGCAGAGATCAGGTCTTCTGCGTAGCACAGTGTTTCCTAAATGGTGCTCAAAAAATTCTACTTCCCCACCCCCTGCAGAACTCATAGGCAGCTCCCACTGAGGCTCTGCCGGCGGGGACGGGTGGCTTTGGCCAACCCACCACTCTTTTACAGCGGCCGCTGCGGCTGGGAGGGGGAGGAGGAAGGGTGGCCGGAGCCAAGGAGCCGCTCCTGGACCTCGGCATTTTTAAACTGCTACTTGTGAGGAACCCAGCTTGGGCTCTGCTGCTCCCTTCTATCTGGGGTGCGCTCAGGCTCCACTGCCCCCACCCCTTTTGGGCATGCTTGGACTCTGCTGCCTCCCCCTGGGGCATGCTTGGGCTCTGCTGCACTCTCTCCCCCCTGCGCCCCCTCCCCAGCCTGCTGGGGAAATGGCAGAGTTTGATCTGGAGGGGAAGGTCGGGCTTTCTACACCCTGTCTCCCGCTCCGCCCTGCCAGCGGGAAGCCTGACCTGGTGCTGCAGCTGCACTGGGTTCCCTGCTGCATGGGGGGTGGGGGGAGACTGAGTCCCTACTCCCCTGCCCCCCGAGGAACAAGAGCATGCTGCCTGGAAGCTTTCCCTGCTGCAGCAGGGTGCCAAGCCAGGTAAGCATTTCCCCTCATGCCCAGACCCTGCACCCATATCCCCCTCACTCCCCTCCCCCCGCCAAGAATCTGCACTGCCAGCTTGCTCTGACACCCTGCTCCAAGTCCCCTCCTGTACTCTCCCTTCTGGCCGGGCACCCTTCCCCAAGACCCTCCTGTACCCTCCCTCCTGGCCAGGCACCCTGCCCCAAGCCCCCTCTTGTACCCTCCCTTCTAGCCAGACACTCTGCCCCAAGCTTTCTCCTATACTCTTCCTCCTGGCCAGGACATTGAAGATCATCTTTGTGATTTATACACAAAGATCATGAAGTATTTTCCAACCATAAATGACAACAATAACTGGATTGAAATCCATTGGGTATTACAGGAAAGCCAGTCAGTTTTTCTAGGTAAGATTATGAAAACCTAATCGAAATCACTTAAGGTGGCCAATAAATACAAGAATTTAAAAAAGTTTCTCTGATTACGTTTTGAGGAGGCTTATGTCAAAAATATTCAGCTTTATTAAGATGTGCAATTCGTCAGTTGTTACCCTTTACCAGCACATACTTGTGGTAAACTGGGTTCTCAAATTATGCAGCAACAAAAACAAAATACAGAAATCGACTGAATGCAGCACCAGATATACAAATCCAACTTTTTAGTATTAAATTAAATATAAAAAGAATTTGCCAAGAAAAGAAAAACCACTCTTCACATTGAAAACTGCCAATATAATTCATATTCGTTTTTGAGCTTTTTTTTTGTACACATTAAATGTGATTTTTGTTTTTAAATATGTGCAATTAAACTAAATGTTGATCTCATGACCTTATTTAGCATTTGTTCATTATTATTATCCTTACTTATTTGTGGTCTACTTTTTCAGCTCCATATACCAGATTGTCTTCCTGGGGGGAGTCATGGCGCCCAGGTCCGAAGGCTTTTATTTTTTTGCTCAACACATTTTCCCCTGGGTACCCTAGGCCCGGCTATAGGGGTTCCTTGAAATTCTTCCCAGTTTAAAAGGGTTCCGTGGCCAAATAAAATTGGGAAACACTGGTGTAGCACATAGGTCCAAACAATAATGTAGATGGTCAAGGATCATCCCCTACACACATCCGTTTCCTAAGGGCATGAAAACATTAGTGCTCTGCTCCCATGGCTATTATGGAAGGCAACATTCTGCCTTTTCCTTGAGCAGTCCTGCTCCAATTCTAGGAACAAAGACAGCCTGCTCCCCTTAAAAGCCTGGCAGAAATGGATGAAGACAACATTTTTGTCTTTCTCTGAATCAAGTATTGGCTCCAGATTGGAGTGAGGAATTTGACTAATGGAATGGAGTCAATAGCTGATATGGTGAATTATGTCCCTAGAAAATGCTTCACTGGTAGAATAGCAAGCTCGTGGTTTGTGATATGCATTTAAGTGCATATCAAGTCCAGCGAAAGTCACAGCATATATGTTCTTTAAAACATAACTGCACTCTTAACTCCAATCATTTCAAGAAAGATGTGGAGAAATTGGAGAAGATCCAGAGAAGAGCAACAGAAATGATTAAAAGTCTAGAACACACAAGCTATGATGGAAGACTGAAGGAAGTGGGCTTGTTTAGTTTGGTGAAGAGAAGACAGAGAGAACATGATAGTAGTTTTCAGGTATCTAATCACAGGGAGGAGGGGGAGGGGAAATTGTTCTTCTTGGCCTCTGATTATAGGACAAGAAGCAATGGGCTTAAATTGATGATCTAGACCATGCCTGGTACTGCCACGAGGGCAGGGGACTGGACTTGATGATCTCTCAAGGTCCTTTACAGTTCTAGTGTTCTATGATTCTATGCACATGATCTGCCTGGAGCAGTCATTGACTAGTGAGAGTCTTTAATAAAGAGCCAAAATTCTGAATAAGCTAGATCCAATGGAACAACAAGAAAGAGAAGATTCATTCAGCCATTGTTAATTGGTTCTATTGTTCTGTACAAGCTGCAAAACTCAGCCTGGTTGTCATAGCTAAGAAGAGACAGGAATAGACTTTATCTAAGAAGGAAGCTCTATGTTACAACAGGGCCTGAAAGACAGTGGTACTGGACAGCTCCAGAAGTAGCTATTTACTAAGACTGGTGGGCTAGCAGGGAACGTTAGAGATAGACTGGCATTTCTTGGGCTTCCTGGTGCTGCTGCCTGTAAATAACCAGACTTCCTGAGCTCAAGGGTAATTGTGGCCTTGCCTACATGTCTGCAGGGAATGAGAACGGATTAGCTGTTTCTCTGGATCCCCAAGGGTATGTCTACACTACCCCGCTAGTTCGAACTAGCGGGGTAATGTAGGCATACCGCACTTGCAAATGAAGCCCGGGATTTGAATTTCCCGGGCTTCATTTGCATAAGCCGGCCGGCGCCATTTTTAAATGCCGGCTTGTTCGAACCCCGTGCCGCGCGGCTACACGCGGCACGGGCTAGATAGTTCGAACTAGCAAGCCATTCCGCACTATCTGTACGCCTCGTTCCACAAGGCGTACAGATAGTGCGGAATGGCATGCTAGTTCGAACTATCTAGCCCGTGCCGCGTGTAGCCGCGCGGCACGGGGTTCGAACAAGCCGGCATTTAAAAATGGCGCCGGCCGGCTTATGCAAATGAAGCCCGGGAAATTCAAATCCCGGGCTTCATTTGCAAGTGCGGTATGCCTACATTACCACCCTAGTTCGAACTAGGGTGGTAGTGTAGACATACCCAAATAGACTGGGGGCTGGGCCAGAAATAGAATGTTGCGTCTGGCCTTCACGTTACATGAGTGTCTTTGAAAGAGCAGGATGGGTGGTTCCATGCTTTATTGTAAAAATAAAATACAGCTGCCTCAAGCTTCTTCTCATCCAGAAGAGAAGCTCCACACACAGACTGAAGAGGGTGAGATGCATGGTTTGTATCAGGGGTTCCCAAACTTTTTGACATGGGGACCAGTAAATCCATTCACGAGCTTTTGGAGGACCAGCAACATTCATTTGCATATCTGCATATTCATTAAGCAAATGATGACTATTCAAAAGTTGTTTCTGGTCCTCCCAAAGCCCCCAGTGCCGGCTTTAGCAAACAGTCACCCACAATATTCTTGCTGGCAAGTTAAGGAAATATGGATTGGATAAATGGACTGCAAGATGGATAGAATCATAGAATCATAGGACTGGAAGGGACCTCGAGAGGTCATCGAGTCCAGCCCCCCGCCCTCAAGGCAGGATCAAGCTCCATCTACACCATCCCTGACAGATGTCTATCTAACCTGATAGAAAGCTGGCTAGATCAGGGTTTCCCAAACTTTTCACTTTAGTTGGAACCTGGGTTTTTTTTTTTCAGAACTGTCTTTTGCAGCCCAAAAATAGAAACACATATAAAAAAAGAATTAAAAGTGAATAAATGTTCAGTGTTTCACCCGGCTTCATCCTCTGTCCAGCCTGGGCCAGGGCTTGGGGGACCCAGGCACCACATGGGCACTCCAGGAGGCTGGAGCAGAAGTAGATTGGGGGTAGGGTATCTGGCTAGGAGGGAGGGTGCAAGAAGGGGTAGGGTTGCCAGGTGTCCGGTTTTGTATCAGACAGGCTGGTATTTTCTAATGAGGTAAGTTTTATTATTATGAGGTGTATCAGTCCTTAGCTGCACTGCCTGGCTGGTAGATGTGCTCACGCTGCCTGAGTGTGTCTACCAGCCAGGCAGTTTGCAACTACTGGAGGGAGGCTATGGGGGGGGGGGAGAGGCGCAAAATGGAATCCCCAGGGCCGGACTCACTCGTGCCTGGGTCAGTCCCGCTTCCCCCTGGCCGATTCGCTCCCCTCCCCCGCCTCCCACTTCTCTTCCTGATCTCCCCCGTCCAGCCCTGCTACCCCCATCCAGCCCTGCTTCCAGTGGCTGGTTTCCCCCTGCCCCCCACTGATCTCCCCTGGCCAGCCCCGCTCCCCCCAACTCCCTCCCAGCTCGCCAGTTCTCCCCCACTTCTCCTCCCGATCTCCCCTGACTAGCCCAGCTGCCCCCGTCCAGCCCTGCTTCCGGAGGCTGGTTCTCCCATCCTCCTCCTCCCCATCTCCCCCAGTCTGCCCCCTCTCTCCCCCCCGTCCCGCCCTGCTTCCACCATCCGCGCCCCCCCCCCCCCAATCTCTGCTGGACAGCCCCACTGCTCCCAAACCTGCTTGCCCTGCGGCCGGTTTCCCCCCCCCCATACACCTCCCCCCAGCCCGCTCCACTTCCCTCCCGGCAGCCACGCTGAGGCCCAGTATTTTTTTCCCCACGGCCCGGTACCGGGCTGCAGCCATAGTTTGGGAAACACTGCTTTACATTAACCCTGTGGGATCTGGACTCTTGAACAATTGCCAAAAAGTGATACTATTGAAAACCTGCATTCGAGCCTTAAAAGCTTTCTCCACTTTGCTTAGCATGGCATCCAGCAAATGCCAGGTGACGGATGTTGTATTGGCACTTCCTACTCATTTTCATTTTTAAACATATTGCTGAAATGTGAGTTTACAATGCCTCGTGCTTTCCCCAGTGCTAGGGATGGTGGGTTAGCTACAACTTAATCTGGTGTAAAGGGTGGTTTAAGGGTGGCTTCTTAAACACCATGTAGCTTTATTTTTCTAAAGGTTCGAAATCAAGGTTAATATAGAATAGGCATTGCTTGTCAGGCTCCAGGGCTCTCACTTTTAGAAGCAAGGTTGCTACAGAAAAAAAAACCACCAAAAGCTGGCTGGAATTTTAGAAACCACCTTTACGTGTCAACAGTATCGACTTGTCAAGATGTATCTGAAGCATCAGGGGCCACACTGCAGACCAAAAAAGAGGGGTATCCTCCCAAGGGAAAAGATTTTGCTGCACATTTCCACCTGCATTCATAATCCTTTATCACAGCTGGTTGCTCTTTGTGCAATTATGTTACCAGACTTCTTTGTTCCTTCAGGTGGGAATAAGCAATTAGACAAACTTTTCAAACAGCAAAATATTTTGTTCTCACCTCTCTAGCAACAAAGCCTTCAGGGTTTTGTTGACAGGAAGAACAAAGTAGAATTCTAACCAGAGTATTTTCAGTTTCTATGAGGCATCAGTTGGTCTTCAAATATAAATAGACCAAATGGCACCTTTAGACAGACATACTTTATAAGCAATTTACAGTACTTAATGTAGCCAAGGTTCAGAACTACAGGACAACTCCCTGGATGACAAGTGCATGTGTCCACTAGGGATGTGAAGGTTTAACTGGTAAATCTCACACTTAATGACTTGTTAAGGTTAACCAATGGGGGCTAGAGCAGCTCCCCGCCTGCCACAGTCCTAGGTGCCCCACACACAGGGACTACTCCAGTGTCCTGGCTGGAGCAGCCTCTGTCCACAGGAGACTTTGGCACCCCAGAGGCCCCTGGCAGGGGCTGCTCTGGCTGGGCTAGTCCACCTTTTAATCGGTTAACTGGTTAAACAATAGGTTAATGGGATTTTACATCCCCATTAGCAACATCAGGCAGTATGTCAATCGGGTCATCTCTTCCACATTTTGTTGTTCGAAGCAATTAGGGAGAAGCTCATTAGGTGGTTTCCATATTGCAGCACAGTCTCTGCTTCGAAGTTACAAAGAAAAACAGCTAGTGGTGTAAAGCTAGAGCCTGACTTCCTATTTGCTGAAGGTACATGTGCACTTGTATCAGATTACATTAGTCATGTTAAAGGCCTGAGGGCAGGTCAACACTTAAAATGCTACAGTCAAGATGCTAGTATGTTAATGGAAGAGCTTCTGTTGGCATAAGTTAATTCACCTGCAAGAGAGGAGATACCATGCTGACCGGAAACATCCTCCCATCAACATATATGGACCTAATCCCCAGAATGGAAAGCACTATATTGCTCAAGTGCGTGGATTTTTCATACTCCTGAGTGGCGTAGCTATAGAGATGTAGTAAGTTTGTAGTGTAGACCTGGCCTGACTTGGCTCACTTTACAGGCTAAGGACAGTTCACCAACCCTGATATTTCAGCTCCAAGATTGCTTGTGGCACTAATGCAGAAGTCCTTTAAAAGGGTAGAGAAAAGCCTACACCAAATAAATGTCTCTAATTGTACAAGACATCAGAAGGACTCCTTCTGAGTCAGACTACTTGTTAGCGGATGGCTCTAGACAGTGTGCTGTGTGTATACGAGCAATAATAATGCAACATATATAAACAGCATCTGCAGAGTTTGTAATTGACAAAGAAACTGCTGCATATCTACTGCCAGTCTTTTTTTTTTTTTTTTCTTATAGTTTTCATGCCAAGTGGTTTTCATGCAGATACCAGTTTCCAAAGCACTGGTGCCTGCCTAGTGAGCAACTGGTTACCTATATTTCTAGGAAATTCCTATGTGATTAACATTAGAGAATTAATTAACAAACACTGAGGTCTTTGTAGCACACCACATCTCCTTTAAGTTCTGCACAGCTCCACCGTCACCTATATTTTGTGGAAGCAAATAAGCAACTAGTAAAATTCCATCTCCTTGCTTCCTATGCCGCTCCTTCACAGTAACTGTTCTTATTGCATTGTCTTCCCTCTATCAGTTTTTGACTTGTAATATGCATGTTGCCCCTCTGCCTGAAACAGTCACTTCCCAGGCACTAAGTAGTCCAGTTGTGTGTGAAAAGGCCACTTTTCACAAAGCCTTCTACATGCCAATCTCCTTAGTAAGGAAGTATTTGATATTAAATTGTGAACTCATCAAGGCAGGTTCTGTCTCCATGTGTCCTGTAGACTATTATGTACACTTACAGCATCATACAAACACCCTGGCACCAGTCAGATGCAGACACATAAGTGGGTGGCTAATGGCCTCAATTTATATTACATATACAATTTAAGAATATAATGCTGCATTCTTAGGTGTAGCTTATCTATTATAAGCCTAAAGGCACATATCAATCCAAAGGCTAAACATCTGCATTACAATAAAACTACAAGAGGTGGCCAGGATTTACAAAACAGACTATAAATTAGGGATGTTAGAGAGTAGATGACTGGAGTATCAATTACTCATTCCCCCCACCCCCTTGCTGCCTCTATGCCTTTACCAGAGGCAGTGGGGAGAGGAGAGATAGGGGAGGCTGCTCCCATAGCAATCCCTCTCCGCAGCCAACCCAGGCTGCTGCGAACAGGGGCTGATGCAGGAGCAGCCTCTGTTCGTGGCTGCCAGGGCTAGCCTGGGCAGGGACTGCTGGACTCCGCACCTCTGCATTTTAAATGTAGTAAGAGCCATTTAAAATGCAGATCTGCAGTGCAGGTGGCTCCGGAACCGGCATGAGCTGGCTCCTGGAGCTACCCCACTGTGGCTCTGCAGAGCAGTCCTATTCATTAATCATGTGGTTGATACAATTTGTAATGACTACACAATTAGCTAGATAACCGCAATTTAACATCCTTACTATACATTGTCTTTTAAAAGCTATTTCAGTTCAATGGGGCTGGGGAAGAGCAACCAAGACAGGTATGTTTGCAATCTACACAATAGTGAAAAGAGAACTGAACTGAAGGTTTGGGGTTTGTTTTTGCAAA
This sequence comes from Pelodiscus sinensis, assembly GCF_052426305.1. Lineage (NCBI taxonomy): Eukaryota > Metazoa > Chordata > Testudines > Trionychidae > Pelodiscus > Pelodiscus sinensis. Next base: position 12,232,819 of record NC_143074.1, on the reverse strand, counting down.
GCTTTATCCTAAGAATGTTGTACCGACAAGGAGGAACTAAAGTGAAGTACTAAGGTAGTGCTGAGGTATAGCACACCCCATTGTTGCAATTAAATGCTTCTAAAACACTGCATAACAGGCAGCAGGAATCTTAGAATGCAACCTTATCCATGCACTCTTCCACACTCCATCCTCACTTACCCTGTTGGCTGTCACAGCCAGATTCTGCAGGTTCTGCAATAGCCCAATGTCTGCTGGTATGGAAGTCAAGTTATTGTGGCTGAGATCCAAGTACCGCAGCTTTCGGCAATAGAAAAGCTGGGTGGGTATCTTCTCTATCTTGTTGCGGTTCAGGTAAAGGCGCTCCAAGTTGGTGAGGTTGCCGATCTGCATGGGGATGTAGGCGATATGATTGTACCACAATTTAAGGCAAGTGAGACGGTGTAGGTGTTGGAAGCTTATTATCTCCTCAATGGTCTTGAGGTTATTGTCCTTCAGGTCAATCTCCTGGAGATTGTGAAGACTGAAGATAGAGTGGGGGATGCGTTCCAGGTCACAGCGGATCAGCTCCAGCTCTGTTAGGTTGACCATCTTCTTAAGGCTGTTAAGGACAATGAGCTTGGTTCCCTCATTGTTGATAGAAAGCTTCTGTAGGTGCACCCCAACATCTGTCACCACCTGCGGCAGCTTGGTGAGGTTGCTCTTCAGCCGAAGCACCTTTAGTCGCTTCAGTTCCCTCAGTCCATCGATCACAATATAACGGTTGTTCTCCGCGCTCAGGTTCCCCGTCAGGTGGAGCTCCTCCAAGGTCTTTAGACTATAAATCCACAGAGGAATTTCCTTGATGTCTGTGAACTTGATGTGCAAAGATTTCAGATTCTCCCTCAAGAAGGCCAGGGCTGGGGCCTCAATTTTGGCAGCCGTATGGTAGAGCCACAACTCCTTAAGGCTGGTAAGCTGGGCAATGCTTGGTGGGATAGTAACATCAGGGATGAGCTCCAGCTTCAACACTTCTAGCTCAATAAGGTCAAAGACTGTGTCAGGAATGCCGCTCAGCATGAAGAGATGCAGCTCCAGCTTGTCCTGGGAGTTCTTCGTGATCCTCTGTCGTAGCTTCTCCAAGGTCCACTCATTGTTGAGGTTCAGCTGCCGCAGCTTGTTCTCGCTTACCTCCGACAGAAAGACAGCGAATCGTTTGGAGTAGAGGGGGTCGTACTGGTCAATGAGGTGCAGCATGAAAGCAAAGTCATTCTTGACATCAGGGATGTCACTGTAACTGCTCTCCTCCCGGATGGACTCAAAGGAATATTTCTTGAGCGATCGCCTCAACATCCACCAGAGTGTGTACATGCAGATCAGTCCATAGAAGATCACCAAGCTAATGTAGAAAGAGGCCAGGATTTTGAAGAGCGTAGCGAGAGGGTGAGCACAGCGGTACATGCGGTAGCCAGTCAGGCTCTCGATGTTTACCTGGCAGTCCACGTCAAAAGTGATGTTGTTGACATAATAGACAGTGTAGCAGATGATCAGGATGAACTTGATCACCTTGATGATGGTTTGTCTCATGTAGAGGCGATAGACTATATCTCCCTCCTCCACGTGTGTGCGAAACTTTTTAACTTTCTCAAAGAGCGCTTTGGCCTGTTCCCCTTCTTTTTTATCCAAGACACCTGTCTCAGAGCGATCAACAATCCCTTGCTCTATCCGTGACTTTGTTCTCTGTAGCATGGGAACAGTGGCTTCCACATCCTCACTGACTGTGGAAGATTTCTTGTCCATGGAGCCATTCATTTTCCCAAAGGCAGGCTTGGGATCACTCTCCTCCACCACTGTCTCAGACAAAGCTCTTGTTGTCCAGGGCGAGTCAAAACACTTCAACAGAATAGACACAAAATGTTCCAGCTTGGAGCTGGTCCGTGGGAACTTGAACCAAAAATTGCTGCATGCCAAGAAGATCAGAGTGTGTAGCAGCACCAAGTAAGGGAAATACTTGGCAAACCAATGAAGGCGGTTCTCGTAACACACCGCATCCACATAGTTATACTGGTGCCGATCTAAGTCATATCGTATCCCTGTAGGCCCAGTGTCCTGAGATGGGACAAGACTAGAGTTATAGTAAGTGGGTTCTGGAGTTGCAGTTGTCCAACCTCTGAAAGAGTCATTGCAGGAGTCATTGGTAACCCATTTGCAGGGCAAGCAGATCATTTTGTCCTGGGTGACCTGAAGCGTCCCGCCAAACACAGCAATCATTAGCATGACTATGGAAATGTAGTCCGTGAAGACGTCCCACCATGGTTTCAGGATGCGGTATGCTGGCTGGGTATCAGCAAAATAGCGCAATTCGGTGACGGGAATCATTGTTCACCTGAAAGGAAAACACAGATAAATATTACTGGAAGAAAACAGTTTGTTTTGAAATGAAGATAAGCAATGCAGGTGGTGAGATTATATAAAGTATTTTATTTGGCTGACTCAGGAGGAAAAAAACCCACTCCCCACACAATTTCAAGCCCAATTTTGAAATAAATAAAGTTCCATAGTGAGCAAAGGTAGTTAGCTGCTTGCAGGTATGTGCGAAATTAGTATGTGGTCTTAATTCCTGACAAATTTGGTATCCATTGTAAGCCACCACAACTGCATCCTTAATTAGTCTGAAGGACCAAGGACTCTCAACCCTACAGACAGCAGAACATGGTCCTGGTGGCTACACTGACAGGCTGGCAAATAAAGGCCTACAGTACTACTACATCAAGTCTATGGCTAAGGAATTGAATTTTTAGTGGGATCAGCCCACTCCCTTTGAGAAGCACTGTGTTACCAAAGCCAGCAGCTATGTGCATTTTGAGCAAGAACATTCTGTTAAAAAATAATAATCAGCAATTCTGCCTTAGTGCTGCTTCCCACTAGCTTCAAAAGGTGTGTAGTCTGAAACAGCATGGAAAAAAATGAAGTATTTTCCAGTGTTGCCTCACTAAGGAAGTTCACTATTATCTTTGAGGAAACATACTAAGTAGAGAGAAAACAGGGACGGCAGGAAATGCTGGATGCCAGGCCTTCCCCTCCCCCCAACTTAGGAGTTTGCTCTTTTCTAGGCACTAACAAGAGGACCAAGTTATTTGTTCTGTAGGACACAGTTATAAGATTCCAATGTATATTTTCTCTACATTTTCTTGTATAGCCATTAACTTGATAAAAGTGAGGAAGAGAGATGGATTTAAGAAAAAAGAGTTAAATTAAGTTCTCCAGTCAGTCATGTGTATGTGACAGAACACATCTTGACAGGAACGTAAGCAACACAAGGGAACAAGTTCTGGGAAGCAGGGACCTCACTACACAGCTTGCACTGTAATTTAGTCATTAGTTTTAGGAACAGTTAAATCACACACAATAAACCCAAAAGATGCCAAGGGACCAGCCTGGGTAATACTGAACTCACTATAGTTGCTTCTTGTCTGTCACTCAGCTTTCATTGAGCTCCTAGCATGGCACTCAGTTCTAGGTGTAAGGGGAAACAGTGGGACAGCCACAAAATAGCTGAAAACCAGAGAAGTTCAGGAGTGATAAAGCACTCGTCTTTCAGCTGCTTCTAGGGAAACAAATAGTGAAGAAATGTGGAAGGTATGGACTCAGCCCCTTCATTTCCTTCTCCCAGCAAGACAGCTTCCAGAGAAGAATATTTTCTCAGAAGGTCTTTATCTCTGGTGCTACAGGAGCGAGGATTAAAACACAAGGTTTAAAAAAAAAAAGTGGCAAGTTGGAAACATCTCCTGATGAATGGAGCATTTAAGTGAGCATTTCAGAATTTAAGATTGCATTTTAGAATCATGTTCATCCCAGAAAGCTGCAAAGTAACCCAACAGTGAACTGACAGAGCACGGTTTTCCTGAGTGTGCAGGTAGAGACTCCAGTGCCTGGTTTGCAGCTCATAGGTTTCCAGAGTAATAAGTAGCAGGTGCCAGTTTTGATTTGCTGCTGCTTAGGAAAGCTTACAAGCAAGAGGTGCAGGCCCTATTGGATCACCCTTGAACTGCAGATTCTAGGGAAGGTGGGAGAATAACAGATGAGCCCGACTCAGGTGGCTTTGGTATGGGAGGAACAGGGCAAAAAGGCAAAATTTCTCCATTAAAGCAGCCAAAGTAGGGAGGGGTTTCAGATGCCCACACCAAAAAAATTAGCCCTTGATGCATGATCCAGGAATCTCAATACACACATCTTCCAAGAAGCTGAGGACTGGGCTGGCTTCTTAACAGAGTGTTTATTTGGTCCTCATGGGCATCCACATTTAGCACCTTGTGTGTCAGCCTAGGTGTGTAGTTACTGTTACAGCCCTGAGAATTTCACCTATGATCCCTTGAAGGGAAGCATTTCAAACAGAAGCCACTTAAAATCAAAGGAATGTTTTCTGGAAGTTCAGTAAGCCAAGGAGGAATTAGTAGCCAGAACCTACATTGACCAACAAGATACTGAAGTCCAAGTACAGGGGAGCAGTAATTTGCGGCATGCAGACAAGCCAACGAAGGAGAAACTGCTCATGGGAGGAGCCAATAGGCATGGGACCTAAAGGAACATTGGCTGGTATGTTTAGCTGTAGTGCACCAGCTGAGCGGAGCAGAAGAATTGCATTGCGAGTGGCTAGATCAGGGCTATTCGACACACGGCCCATTTGTTTGCGGCCCCGGGTGCAGTTTGAATTTACGTGGGGCTCAACATGTGGCCTGCGGGTGGGAGCCAAAATAAAAAAGTCGTCAATAAAATGGTCTTCAGTTGATGTGTTTTAGTAATTAAATTCCTGGACTGTCCTTGCTCATTAGAAGTGCTGTCATATGAGTGGAAATTGGGAAAAATTGCATTTTATTAATATCAGCAGAACTGACTTAAATGGGGGCCTGTGTTTTTTGTAGTCTTGCCTTAATCTTTGTATTCTTGCCTGTCAGTGTGAAAGAAGCTATTTGCATACATCTGCAACCACTCTTAAGTTGCGGCCCTCGGCCTGTGCTATGAGTGGCCCCTGGAGCTTCCAAAGTTGAGTAGCCCTGGGCTAGATGAATGGGCTGATCTGAAATGATCTTATTACAAATAAAGAGATTGTGAATATGGTAGGGAAAATGCCACATTTTCAGGTTTTAGATGCCAGGTACTGGTCAGACTAGGGGGTCAGGAAGTTTTAAGTTCTACTTCTGGCTCTGCTGACAGTTTGCAGTGAAGCCTTAGGCAAGTCACTCCATCTGTGCCTCAATTTCTGCATTTGAAAACTAGGACAGTCATTCTCAACCGGGGGTAGATGTACCCCTAAGGGTACATAGATGTATTCTAGAGTGTATATCACTTATCTAATTATATGCCTAGTTTTACAACAGGCTATATGAAAAGCACTAGAGAAGTCAATACAAACTAAAATTTCATACAGATGATTTGTCTATATTGCTCTATATACTGAAAAGTATGTACAATATTTATATTCCATTGATTATACAGTAAATAAATAAGTAAGCAATTTCAGTAATAGTGTGTCATGACACTTGTATTTTTATGTCTGATTTTGTAAGCCAGCAGTTTAAGAGATGAAATTTGGGGGTACACAAGAAGAAAGTTTGATTATGAAAAAGGTAAAGATTGAGAGCCACTGAAATAGGGCAATCTGTATCCCATAGATAATTGAGGCTTAATTACAGTTCTCAAAGCACAAGATGCTCAGATGAAAGACACCGAAGTACTGTCACGTCTAGTACTGGGAGAGAACTAAGTTTCCTGCTGCTCCCTCCCCCCAAATATACGTAAAATTGTAATGAGTTTAGTGTCAAAAAGGTTCCTGAACTACAGTCCTGGAAATTTTAGCCCTTTATTTGTAAGCAGAAGAGACAAGGAAGCGCAGTATCAGCGTCTATTGGATTTTTGGCAGAGACTGAACACATCCTAGTAAAGATTTTTGGCCACTAACAACTCAGTTTCTCTCATCCATTTCTGCACCCCACACCATAAACATCAGAGCAGGATACTTACTTTCTGGTTTAGGATTCATGATATGGGAAGCCTGTGAGAGTTCATGTTTAGGATTCATATCTGGGAAGCCTGTGAGAGTTCCAGAGTGATGAGCAAAATCTTAATGGCAGGCTGCAGTCCCAGCGGATGGGGAAAAAAATTCTCACACAGACCCTTCTCCTGCATCATGATCCCAGGAAACAGAATAGAGTCCCCTAGACCCTAATCCCACTACTGCCTCACACAAAGGAGTTCTGTCAAATGGCTGAGAGAAGACTAGCACATCTGGAGAAACGGGAAGCCTAAATATCAGCCACGCACATCCGCTGGCATGTAGTAGCTAGCTAGCTCTCCAACAGGGTTGGGCTTCCTAAACCTGCCTCCACTTGTGGGAAACCACCACTTCATTTCTAGGTGATTCATAAAACCTGCTATATAAAAGGTCAGTGCCTCACCACTACCAGTCATGCTTCACCCCAAGTTTCCAGCCTTCCCATGAGTTTCCAATTAAGTCCTCCAAATATTCTCCCTAGCAGACAGCATTCAGAGATTGCATAGTGTTGATCTACAATCATTCATGCTTTGTGCTAGTCACAAAAGAGCTCAAAGCACAGTCTGCAATCATGGTTCTGTTAGGGTGCAGTGAAGGATCCTGTTTCATTTTCCCTCTTCCTGGTAGTCATATGTAATTAACGTTGTTTGTTTAGAGGGGGTTGCACCTGGTCTAAAGGGTGTAGTTCACCATATAGAGCAGGAAGTGTTAACTGCCTGGTACTTCCATTTGGTGGATTTTTAATAAAACTACCAGAAAGGGAAGAGCTCATCTTTGAGTACACTGGTGGGTTGTGTCAACTTTACACTACAATGCAACTTGTCAGTAAAAACACCCAGTTTCAGGGACAAGAAACTTCCACCCCTGAGAGAGACACTTGTCTTTTCCCCTCCCTTTATTGGCAACAGAGAGCCAGTGTGGACTCTGCTGTTTGGTTTTTTTTGAGAGAACAGGCTTCTGCCAGTATCCCACAATGTCTGCCCTGATTGCTTTGGTCAGTGTTTTGTGATCTGTTGCCCTGCAGACATGGACACCTCCCCTTTCAAAGTTCTGGGAAGTATCTCACAGCTGAGTTAGCTACTCCATTTGGGGAGCAAACAGAAACCAAATCATTGGAGTGCTTGTGTTCTGCTGCTGCAGGGGGAGGGCTAGAGAGATTGCGGTGCTGCTTTGACGTTCCTTAGCATAGAGAGCTCAGTCAGAGCTAGGAGGGAATCCCAAGGAGTGCAGGGATTATCATAGAATCATAGACCCATAGAACCAGAAGAGACCTCAGAAGGTCATCAAGTCCAGCCCCCTGCTCTAGGCTGGACTTGATGAACCTCCCTTCAGGAAGCTGAAGGCTGCTATCAAATCCCCCCTCACTCTTCGCTTCTGCAGACTAAACAGACCCAAGTCCCTCAGCCTCTCCTCATAAGTCATTAGCTCTGCGTTCCCACAACACTGTACGGGGGGATGCTTACTCACACTGCTTTGGCCATCTGTCGACAGGGGAGTTAGCAATGTGGCCATAAAATGTCAACAATGGGAGGCAGAAAAGCTGGTTTGACCCATTTTCACTTTTGTCACCAAACCTTCCCAGCGTAGCCATAGCCTCAGTGATTAAACTTTTAAGGCAGGGATTTGGTTCCAGGATTCCAGACCCTGTCAGGCTGGAACAGTCAGACTCAGCTAATGTCACCAATACATTGACATTATCGGAATTTGGTGGGGGTCACAGGGCAAGAGGCTGTTGGAATGGGCTGTAGGGGTCAGAGGTTAAAGGGTCAAAGGGCACAGGGTGTTAAGTGGGGGGGTCAAAGGGTGTTAGGCACTGGGGAACAAGGGGCTGGGTTGGGACTAGGCAGATTAGTAACATTTTATTGCATATTCATTTGCATAATATGCAAATAACATGTTACCAGTCTGTCAAAAGTTTGTGAATGGGTTTGCCGGGCCGCAGTACAAAAAAAAAAATTGGGAATGAATGGAGATGCCTATCTCCTAGAACTGGTAGGGACCTTGAAAGGTCATCAAGTCCAGTCCCCCGCCTTCACAGCCAGACCAGGTACCATCCCTGACAGATTTTGCCCCAGATTCCTAAATGGCCTCCTCAACAATTGAACTCACAACCCTGGGTTTAGCAGGCCAATGCTCAAACCACTGAGCTATCCCTCCCCCAAGGAGGGATAGGGAACCACTGTCGGACATCATTACTAGAAAACTAAAAGACAGACACTTCAACACTTCTTCCCTCTGAGGCAAGGCAAGTCCCACAAGTGCTAGACAAAAGTGGAATTAAAGGTAATTTTATAGCAGCCAGTAGTATCTGAGGAGTACTGTTGTCAAGTTACCAACATCTGCAATTAGAAGGGACTTAATGCAATATATGACAAACAGACAGTATAGATTTGAGTTCCTTCAACTTCCAGTGACCACAAGACAGATTTGTGTGCCAAAGAAACCGGGGATGTGTGTGTCAAGTTATGAACCTCCAGCCTGTTTGACACATCACATTTTGTTTCAAGGGTTCTACCCATTATTGTTTTAGCATGACTCATACTGTATTGCAGCCTCTTTTCTGGAATTAATCATCTATTTTGCAGGAGGGGGTTGATGTGTAGTAGACTGGCTATGAGAAGTTATAACATAGTCAAAATTGAATGTTCCAATGGGAGGGGGTGTCAAAAGGTTTTCTACCCCATAGGGCCATTGACTTTGAATGGCATTGCATGGAAGCTGAAGGGGAGCTAAAGCCAGGAATTCCTCCAGCTGAAGCACATGGACAAGACAGTTTTAAAACAGGGGTATTTTTCGTTAACTGCCTCAAGTCTAAAAAAAGAATTGGAAGAGAAGGAAGTCAGGATGAGCTGCCTAGCCTAAGCATGCTGATAAAACTCAGGACTCCAGGGAGGAATGAGATCAGACTGGGGGGCTGCATTCATGACTTATTCTCCAAACATCTGTAGCTCTCTAGCATGCTTTGTAAAAGTAGTTCCTGTGTTCCATGGTCTCCTGCCACATTGTCCCTAAAGATGGAGAGGGAGAGCTGTACAGGAATTCATCTAAGCAACTCAGGAATGCTGGGGCACTGGTTTCAGAGTCTAAAGTAAATAGACTGGGGTCTCTCTGCCCAGTAAGGGTGTGAGACAAGGGAGATGCACCTAGAAGCGTGCCAGAAAGACGCGGGGCTAGGACTAGTGACTAGTCACTACCCAGCACTGGGGACTTAAAAGCTGATGGGATCCAGCAGTTAGGTCCCCTAGGACTGGTGTCTGCCTAGAGAAGGAGAGTGGGGGCAGTTCCACTCAGTATATAGCTAGAAATGGTCTGAGTGTTAATAGCACCAGCCTCTCATTGCATGCACATAAAGACTGTGGATGTGAACACCTCAGGCCACTCCAGAACCTACATGAAAGAGCCTTGGCAGCCCCAGACCAGGAGGTGTCTCACTTAATAGGTTCTAGTGTCTCACTAGAGAGGAGGGAAGACATAAATGCTAGGTGGGAAATCTAGCGACTTCAAGATAAGTGTCCCCTCTTTATACATCTCCACTTGCAGAAGCTTCTTGCTCTCAAGAAGCCAGGAACAAGGGCACCCATACCCTTGTGACCTCTGCTGATGGAGGCTAAAGGAAACAATACAGTGACCTCTAGAAAGTTAGTTGAATTGAAGTCAAATTCCTGTTCACCATGCTTGGACACACCTGACTTGGACCTGCTCAACTTCTGATCCTTCACTTACCAGAAACGGAAGAAACCAACTTTTTGGCTATCGAATTATATGCAAAGCGGGCTGAGGAAACAGCACTAGAGGGGGGAAATAAAAATCTTACAAGGGTAATCTGCCACAAAGCTTTTTTATGTCTGTTAATTCTTCATAATACCGCAGCATTCCCCTGTAATCCTAGGGACTTTTCCCACAGAAACAGACTATAACTTTGAAGGCTCCAACCATATGCTGTATGCTGCTTTTGCTCACTCAGTGCCACCAACACGTACCTCACAAATGGTTTCCAGGATATTATACTCTTCTGCTTCTACCAGGGAAAGAGAAAAGCTGCATCCTCACTCAGGTGTAAACGTGCCACACGATTAATAACCCACATCCCAGCCCATAAATCCACCTTTTGCAGGGACCCTACATCATCCACAGCTTCCATCAAAAACACAGGCTGAAAACTAGAAGTGAACAGCGGCCCAATAGGATTCCCTACCTCCAAGAACAGAAACAGGGGTATAAAGATTAGTTCAGAGCAGTGGTCCCCAACCTTTTGGGGCAGCCGGGCGCTCAGGGGCAGAGCTGCACATGCACCTGGGAGCGGGGCTGCACACGCGCCCAGGGGCGGGGCCACCCATACGCTGCATGCCCAGTGCCGGTACCACCCATGCGCTGCACTCCCAGGGCCGGCGCCGCTCCCGTGCCGCACGCCCAGGAGCCGGCATCATCTACATCCTGCGCTGCGTGCCCAGAGGCCGGGGCCGCCCATACACCACAGCCGCCCATACGCCACATGCCTGGTGCCGGCACCACCCATGCGCCACACTCTTGTGGCCAGCGCTGCTCCTGTGCCACACGCCCAGGAGCCGGCAGTGCCCATGCGCTGCGTGCTTGGGGCCGGCACCACTCCTGTGCCACGTGCCCAGGGGCGGGGACACTCATATGCCATGCGCCCGGGGCCGGCACAGCCCATGTACCGCGCGCCCGGGGGCAGGGCTGCCCATGTGCCGTGCGCCCAGGGGCCGGCACCGCAGGGGCGGGCCACCAATACACTGCGCGCCCAGGGTCTGGCACCGCCCATGCACCGGCACCGCCCATGCACCACGTGCCCAGGGGCGGGGCTGGCCCTGATCACTCGGCGGGTGCACAGAAATGGCCCGGCAGGTGCCATGGTGCCCGTGGGCACCACATTGGGGACCACTGGTTCAGAGGAAGATACAGGGAGGGAACTCAGTGAGCCAGACTCTTACAAGAAGTCTTCAGCAGAGCACACAGCTTCTCTTCCCTCCCCACTGGAAACCTTGACAGCAGCACAAAGCTCCTTTTGTTCAGACACCAGAGCCCAATTAAAAAACTCCTCAGGCCAGAAGCGGAATTGTTTCCAGTCCTCTTTCTGAAAAGCTTTCCAAGCAGAAGGAGGATAGCAGCAAGCCCAGCTAGAGAAGCCAGAAAACTGGCAACAGAAGAGACCAACTAAGTAACTTGATACATCCTGTCTCAGGGCACTTTAAAAAGCAAAGGATACTTAAAGCAGCAAGAGAGAAACACCCGCCCACCTTGCCCCCTCACCCATTGCAAGCTAGACAATTCCCTCCATAACAGAAAATTCTTTAGGAGGCTCTTTAGCCTTCATTCACCAAGATGAGAGGTTTAAAATGAGGCATTTAGAATCAGAACTACTCCATTCCAAACAACAAGTTGTACTGTTGCACCTTAAGCAAAATGCAGGACAATGTAGCACTTTAAAGACTAACAAGATGGTTTATTAGATGAGCTTTCGTGGGCCAGACCCACTTCCTCAGATTAAAATATATATATATATATAAATATAAATATAAATATAAATATAAATATAAATATAAATATAAATATAAATAAACCATCTTGTTAGTCTTTAAAGTGCTACATTGTCCTGCATTTTGCTTCAGCTACCCCAGACTAACACGGCTACATTTCTATCACTGTTGCACCTTAGAGACTAATAAAATTATATAGATAGTATCGTGAGTTTTCATGGACAAAACCCACTTCTTCAGAGGAGATGAAGAATCAGTGTTACAGCCAAACACTGCAAATGATTGCAGTAAGTCAAGCTTCTTCTTAAAGATGCTGGGTTTTCCCTTTGAGGATGGCACCAGACGCCAAATTTGCACCCAGAATATTTAGTCACTCTCTCTGACTTAGGTTTTCTGTTGTGGAATTGATACACCAGTAGCTACAGACAACAAGCCAGCCAGGTTACAATGCAGCATTCATCTTCCTAGCCACATAATCACTGTTTCTGAATCAGAGATAAAACGGCCCTTAGTCAGCAACCACTGCTTACACAATGTTTGCACTTTCATAGGAGTCCCACTGCCAAGGGAAGTCCAGCTGCTGATAGCCAGATGGTAGGTTCTCATGCAGCCAGTCACCAATGACGTGGAACACTCATTAATTCCTGAGTTGCTGGTACGGTGGATAGGAAACAGGCTGAATGAGGAGTTGTATTTTCTTGTAGGATTCCAAAAGAGGAGGGGAATAATCCCATTCCAACCCTAGAGAGCAAGGCTACAAGGCTACAAATAGTATTTGCTGAAGTTTCCTCGGGATAACATTGTTAGTCTGTTTCAGAAAAATAAACCAATCACACAAAGTGCCACCAGACTCCTTAAAAGAGTAGCAAAATATATTAGGGCATAAACTTTTGTGAGTTACAAATCACTTTCTCAGATGCTGAAAAGGGAAAAAAGGGACACAGTTGGGGACGTGGCATTAGAGTGGATTTCAATGGTGATGAGAAGATGAGAGTACTGTCAGGTGAAAAACCTTCAAAACAGACTGCAAGGAGAAAATACTGAGCTGGAATTCACATGCAAATCTGACACCCTGAAACAAAGCTCAGATACAGGTAATGGTTCTCACATTATAAAAGGTAATTTCTCCTTCAGGTACACTCATATTCTCACCACTGCTGGAAACGAGCCACATCCACTCTGATTTAATTAGTACTGATGTCACCCCCAGCTCTGTATGCCTGCCTTCCCCCTTCTAATCAGCATCCGAGGAAGTGAGTTGTAGCTCACGAAAGCTCATGTGCAACTGGATTCCTTGCTGTATTTGCCCAAGCGTTTCAGCAGGACATCTACCCTCCAGGGACAGCATATTCTTGCTCCAGCAAGATGTGACCGCTCATGCTGACTCAGCACATAAGCAAGCCTGCCCTGACAAGTGCAGGGAAGAACATCTGCAGGAGAACAGAGAAGAATCCAGATAGGCATAAATCAGGACAAAGATCCAACCACAGAATTTGGACTGATCAGTGCAGTCCACACTAGAGCAACAATCCTAATGTCAGATCCTAACGTCAGCATGACACAGAGCTGCACAAACAAAGGTGACTTCTGATGACTAACCAGAATGATGCAATCTGAACAGGCAAGTGTTACACTGGGTGAGCTTATGAATTATGAAATCAGTGACCGAGGCAGGCTCTCCAGAGCCAGTTTTTTCTTTTAGCTATGGGGAGTACAAGAGCTTCAAGGGCCATGGAATTTTTCATCTCCATATGCTTTTATAAAGACATGATCTCTGCATTACCTTGATGCTTTCAAGCACCACAGAGTTTAAATATAAACCTCTCATCTAAAATACCCATGGGTGGTGGGTGAAAGCCCAGCTGGGAAAGGCAAGCCCCAGCCCAGCCCCTTCTGCTTGAAGCCCTGCCCCTGAAGCCAAGCCCCATCCACCCCCAGCCTGCTGCTGGCCACTTGGGGCTGCCTGGGGAAGACGGACTGCAGTCCCATCCCTCCTCAGACACTGGGGGAAGCCGGGCTGCCACGCTGCAGCACCAGCCTTCCCTGGCAGCAGCCCCAGCCTTAGGTGGTCAGGCATGTTTTCCCTTGCCTACATTACCGACCGTCCACGGAAACACCATGATGTAACAAATTCAGAGTGAGATTCATAAGTTTTATCTCTATCTTCCATAGAAATCATACAGCCAAGAAGCAGGCAGGGGAACCTTGGACTGATGTGGTGTCAACCCACGTTCAAATGCACCAGACAAAGTTGTAACTTGTGCTGTTCAGATACATACAGTCCATGAGTCTCCCTTTCCTGACCAGTTGGAATAACTGAATGAAGAGGACTAGCACTTTGTGACTAGCTTTTCTAGGTAAAAGGGCAGGATCACTACATTGGAATAGGAAGCCTCAAGCATCAAACTTTGAGATAGTCTTTTAGTGACTGTTTGAGGAAATGCCATTTGGATCTCACAGCTCAATCACGGAGAAAACAAATACATAGCGAAGGAAAGCAAGTGTGCAACTGCTTTTTTAAAAACTATAAGCAGAGAACTCAAGCAAAACTCTCTCCTGGTTGTCAGATAACATGACCAAACATTTACTCAGGAAGGATAACCTATGGTAAACCCAAGAAAGGTTGCAGCTACGGGCTAGGACAGATAGCAGCAGGAGAGAGAAGAGAAATCTCCCAAGATATATAACCTCAGTCTTTCAAAAAGAGGAGTAATTGCAATCACATATTTGTCCTACACGGTGATTCAGGATATGGATGTTCCAGAACACAGACTCTGGAAGTATTCTAAATCAGCAGTCAACCCATCAGGCTCAGGACATCACCAAACCTGTCCTCATTAGTGAGAAGCTATCAGAGCTCTGAACTGCCCCACATGAATTATCAAGCAGCTAAAGACAACAAAGCTGTAAAAGGGAGCCTCTTCCCAATGCCAGTCTCAGTACCTTGCCATGCACAGGGCCTAGGTCTTGAGGAAAAGCAACTAGCACTACCTGCAACACACGAAGTTAATTTTGTAGTGAACATTAATGCTCAGTATGTAAGGAAGTGGTGCTTTTCTACAACAGGGAGGGTATGGAAGAGTAGCTTTTAGTCTCAAACAATTTGATAATAAGAACTAACAGTTTGATATTAACTAAAAAACAAACTAGGGATGTTAGCAAGTAGTTGACTGGCGTATCAACTATTTCCTTCCCCTGCACACCTGAGGCCTTTATGAGAGGCAGCAAGGGGGGAGGAGGGAAAACAGGAGCCAGCTTAAAAGCCAGTTCCCCCCAGCACGGTCTCCACAATGCTGCCCTGCCCCTCCCACTGCCTCAATCAGAGGCAAGGGGAGTGGTGGGAAGGCTGCTGTGAAGCAGCCCCTGTCTATGGGGATCCCAATGGGGAGCTGCTATCGCTAAACAACCCCTGTTCGTGGCAGCCCAGCCTGTGAACAGATTTGGTTAAAAAAAATCCAGCAAGCCATTGTAGTAAGAAGAAAATCAGCCCTGCAGTGCTCAGAGATTGGATGACATGCTGGTCACACAGTAATGTGTTCATCTGAACTATACCGTAATTCATTGGGCAAGGGATCACCACACAGATTTTTAGTTTATCAAGCACACCGAGCGTCCAATATAGCAATTTGGCCGTTGTTAGAAGGGTTTAGACTAGGGATGTTACATACTGTGTAACTGCATAACTGTGTTACCGCATTACATTTTAGCAGTTACACGACTATTTGATAGTCCCCGGGGGCGGGGATGACAGCCAGTGCACTCCCGGCGACCATCCTGCCAACCCACGTTGCTGCCTCTGCATCCCGAGGCAGCAGCGTGGGGTAGCAGGCAGGAGCTGGTCTGCAAGGGGAGCCGGTTTAAAATCAGCTCCCCAAGCAGACCAGCCACTACCTGCCGCCTTGAGTGCGGGATGGCCCCCGAGCTCCCCACAGACAGAGGCTGCTCCACAGCAGCCTCCCCTGCCCGGCTGCCTCTGATACAGAGACAGCAGCATGGGGATGGGGAGGGAGGGAGAAGGCAGTGGCTCCACGGGATCCAGTGCTCATAGGGAGTCATCTTAAAAGCCGGCTACTCACAGGCACCTGCTCCTGCCTCCCCCTTTGTTGCCTTTGATACTGAGGCAGCAAGGGAGGGGGAGGGAATGCATATAGTCCACAGGATTAACCGATAAACCCAGACGTATTGCTTAATCATGTAGTTGACTACACACTGGCATCCCTAGTTTAGACAAACCATAGTCCAGAATATGGATCTAAACTCAGTCTTTAGCAAGATTAAGAAACTGTTTAATGCAGATTATTGGTAACAGTTGAAGATAAGGACCAAGGACTTTGAGTGCCATGATGGTGGTATATTCTATTCAGAAAAGTTGCATGCATTATTGATAACTAGAGTCAGTGGAACGTCAGAGAAGTCACTCAGGGACTATGCAATTTTGTAGGAGATGCATAGTATCTCTGACATAGTATCTCTGACAGCTCAGTAGATGAACTACATACAGAGAGTTTTGCATTCATTCTCATGCTCGTATGCTTGAAGAAGACTGGGCAAAAATATTAGACCTAATAGCTGATATTCCTCAACTGGCCAGAGTTGCTTGCTTAGCAGCATGGAATCATTCACATCAGAGTGAAAAGCATGCCGTTACCACAACATCCTCAATTCATGCTTTCATATGGAATGCATTACCAGGGATGGACCAAGCGATGCCTGTATAGTAGTGCAGTGGTTTAATAACCTTTTACCTATAGGCATCCACTGCATTAGTTGGAGGAGGAGTTCAGATTCCTATGACAGGGTGGTTTTTGATGAATTTTGTTGAATGTAGCAGCGAAGTTTTAACTAGAATGGTGCTCGGTTCCACAACTATCTTCAAGCAGTGCTGAAGGGTAACAAGCCTGTAATCAACCCACTACTGCTCTCTCCATCACCATCTAGGTAACACATTTCCACTTGGTCTTATACCAGCCATAACCTATCTCTGCACTTGTATTTTGAAACTGCACTTGGACAGTCAACATTTAACTAGTGCCACCAGTAATTTCACATCACTACAACTCCCCAGAAAGGAACTAGATTGTAGCCTTACCCTGTAGCTGGGTTCTGCTATCTGCACTTCAGTTCTCTGTGCTGGAAGAGAATGATGTCCGTATGTACTGGATCCTGACAGAGCTCAGAAACACCGCATTGCCCCAGCGCCATGGGAGCAGCTTCCCTGAAATTAAACAAAGTCTCATCATCAGAGAATGTACTAGTGTCTAAGAGGCTGCCTGATTAATTTTGACAATGTTCAAAAGCTCCAGAGGGATAGCCAAGTTTGTAACAGGAAAAACTTACAACACAACAAATAGTCTAGTACAGGGCTACTCAACACACAGCCCATCGGCCATATGCGGCCCACGACCTGTTTGTTTGTGGCCCACAGTGAGGTTTGGGTTTACGCGGGGCTCAACATGCATCCCACAGGTGGGAGCCAAAACAAAAAAGTTGTCAATATAATGGTCTTCTGTTGATATGGGTTTTAACAGTAAAATTCCTGGACTGTCATTGCTCATTAAGAGTGCAGTCATATGGGTGGAAGTCAGGTAAATATTGCATTTTATTAACATCAGCAGAACTGACTTAAATGAGGCCAACGTGTTGTATAGTCTTGCCTTAATCTTTGTATTTGCATATACATGCAACCACACTTAAGTGGCAGCCCTCAGCATGTGCTGTAAGTATCATCGTGGCCCCTGGGGTTTCCAAAGTTCAGTAGCCCTGGTCTAGCCGCACCTTAAAGACTAACAAGACATGTAGATGGTATCATGGGCAAAATCCACTTCTTCAGATGCCCACGAAAGCTCATGATAACATCTACATGTTTTGTTAGTCTTTAAGGTGCTGCTAGACTATTTGTTTTTAAGTTTTGACAATATTGTGTTTTAAGTGGTCACAACAGCAAGGCAGGCAGACAGACTTGCTGGGCCCTGGATAAGAAGGGCAGGGAGCTCCATGTCACTGGAAGGGGTGGGGCCTCAAGCAGAATGAGTGGAGCTGGGTCCAGTCTTCTCAGGCAGCTCTCAGCATAGCACACCTCCCACAGGCAGGCCTCAGAGCTGGCTGGAGTGTGTTGCGTGGGGCCCCGGTGGCGATTTAAAGGTCCCAGGACTCCAGCTACAACAGTAGTGGAAGCTAGGAGCCCCGAGTCCTTTTGAATTGCTGCATGGCAAGGCAGTTCCTTCCCCCCACCTTCCCAGCAGGCCTGGGTCACAGAGATTCAGGAAGAGACCCTCTACAAAAGATGGAAAGGGCAGTGTCAAGTAGAAGTTTAAGAGGTGGCAACTTAGCCGGATATCAGGAAGGATTTACTCCAAGCTTTATTGGACTAACAGCAAAAGCAGGTATTATTACACATATGTTTAAGAAAATGCTGGATATTTACTAGCATCCTACAACCAGTTAAGGCTAGTTGGTGGAAAGAGGTGACCCTCTTAGAAGCAGCATGAAGTTTGTTGCCTCTCTTATTACGAGTATTCCAAGTCTCTTTTTCATGAGAACAGTGTAGTTATTTCTTAGCTACAAGTGATAAGGCCTTGCAGATGAGGAACAGGATTCCCTCACCACATCAGCCCTTCTGCCAGGTTAAGGACCTTTTCAGCCAGCCAACTTTGAAGCCACTCTGAACACTAAAACTTTGGAAGAGTTCACACTCTTCCTTACTTTCTGGGTTTCAAGGTACAAGTGTTCAATAACTAATTCACTTGCTTCAGTTGAGTAGCTACAAAGAAGATTCAATTTTTATTAGTCCAGCCAAAATGGGGGTTGAATTAGTGATGGAAACTGATCACTCACACAATCATTAGATTTTAGCTCTGTTTGTGGGCAGCAAGGGTGGAAACCACCATCAAGGAGGTGGAATTAGCTTTCAGGAGATGAAATCCAACACATTATTGCAATGACAATGCAGCAAAGACCATGTCCAGTTCAAGAGGAGACCGCATGCAATCTGGAGCAGAATGATGAGGAATCAAACTGAATGAAGAAATGGGGAAGATTACACAAGAATCCAAGGATTATATCCCACAAACTTAAGAAATTCAATAATGTTTTCAGAACATTTATTTGGGGTGCAGGTAAGACACCTAGATTGGCTCTGAACATATCAGAGCACCTCCTATCTTTGGGAATGATTTAATTTATCCACCTTGAAAAATTCTCCTGTGTTAAACCAGGCATCCAAAGATCAATAATTTCAGAGTTGCTAAGATAGATTTTTGATACAATCATATTCCATTGGGTCAGAGTGTTATATATCTAATGTTAAAAAAACTACACACCTGAGACCACATCTTATTCATTAAGAAACAAATGCTGGCTGCTTCTGGTATTGTAATTTCCTTGGTGCTACATGGTGCTAGAACTAAAGTAACACGAATTTCTCGTATGAGGTGGATTAAAGGACCCATTTGAGGTTGGATACTAAATTGGAATTCTCCCCATTAAGTTTAATTCAATATATTCCTGATACCTGGAGGGTACTTGGTAACAATGCAGCATGGTTCCAGTGTGCAACTTTGGTTGCTAAAAGTTTATTTTGCAAAATGGAAAGTTGATCCCAATCAAACATTGATGCCTGCTTCCATAAATATAGTTGCCCTCACAGCTAATACACACAGTTAACATTCTGCAGAAAGGGAATGCCTGGAAAATTCAGAGCAGTTTGGGCTCACTTTTTAGAAGTCTATGATTAATAGAGACCTTGAAGATAACTATGTTGGTTTCCCCTCCCTTCCTTAATTTTAATTATCTTTATTTATTCTGTGCATTATGATGAATACAGTATTTTGTCATGTGGAAATATTCATACATTTTATTTAAGAGATAACCCAACAATTCATTCTCTGATCCCAATTCCTATAGAGTGAAGTTACTTATCCATAGTATGTTATTTTAATGCTGACGTAGATCACGAATGTTCAAAACAATTAAAAGGAGTCCTCCAAAGTCTTCACTCCCTAGTTTCTTGCATTTTATAAGCTTCCCAATTTCAGCTGTGATTGGCTACCTCAAATATTTGTAAAGCATATTACTGACCTTCACTTAGATATCACATACCCCATAATAGCTGGCAGGTGCAGCAACAGAGCACCTTGTTTTTGTCATTGAACGCTCTGCTTTGAGTACACATGATGCGCAGTGTCCACCAAGTCCTATTCTGCTTATAATAAGCTATTACAGCAACCCCCCTCCAATTCTGAGAGCTGGTCTCTGCTAACCAGGTTGGAAAAGCAGCAGTCAACCTCTTGCTACCAACATTGCTAAGAGTAAAGAACAGACTCTGCATCCCTCACCAAGAGGTCTTTCACAGCCTAAGCTAAACCTCATGACTAATGGCCATATATATTTATATATGTATTTGAATTCTCATTTGCCTTAACCCTATAAATAACAGACCTGCTTTCCCAGTTATTTCACTTCCCCAGCTTGTTAACACCTAACAAACTGTAGATTTCACAACAGCAGGACACTGGAAGTATATAGACAAGGGGAAACAAATTAATTATCTGATTAGTCAGCAATTTTACCTAACCCCGACAGAATCGTGAGGTCAGCTAAAATGTAACAGATTTTAGCTACACCGCAGATTTCCATCCCCTGTCTGATGTAAGGACGCACCCACCCATCCCTTTGACAGTGTTTTAACCACCCTGCTGCCCGCCTTAGAGGTCAGGATCATGTCACCCACCCAGACTGACTGCCCTTGGCCCCAGGTGGCCCCTGCCTGTGCTCCCCCGCTCACAACCCGACAGCGGGCGGGCGTGTCTTCACCGCCGCACCAAAAACAAGATCAGCAGCGCAAGCAGGGGCAGCGTCGGGGCGATTTCCCAAGCGTGCCCGGTAAGCCGCAGGACATTGGCACAGCAAACGGGTCCTCCAGAACAGCCTGAGCATGAATGCACGCCAGAGAGGGGGGCACTGCAAACTGTAGCCCCAAACTCCCACCCGGGTCCCCTTCTTCCCCTGCCCGCAGGGTCCCGACCACTGTCACTTGCCTCAGTTTCCCTTTCTCATCCCCGCTGCTCACCAGCCCTCAGCCCTCTCCCCAAGGGCTCGTCCCCTCTCCGGGATGCCCTAAGGGAAGAGTCTAGTCCCAGGGGCGGGCCGCAAGAGCCCGGCCACTGACAAGCCCAGCCCGACCCGACAAGCCCTCGTCCTCCGCACCCACCTGGCAGCGCCTGACCGGCTCCTTCCCCCTCACTCCGGCTCCTTTTGTTTGGCCCCGACTGCACCACTCGAGAGGCTCCGCCCCGGAACTGACCTCACCCTGCCGGCATAGCCGCCTCCAGCGATCCCCGAACGAAGTCTGGGCGGGGGAGGCAAGGACCGACATGTTTGTAGGGGGCGCGCCTCTGGTTGGCGGCGGAGGGGGCTGGATGGCAGCCATGTTTGTGAGGGGCGCCGCCATGTTTGTGTAGCTGTCTCAGCGTCCTAAAGGGACAGTTATGTTTTCTGAAATCAGCCCCGTGACTTGAACAAGGGCGGGTAGCTCCCAGCCGTGTCTCCAGCGCCCTAAGGGTCTAGCCAAGCCCTGGACTGAATCAGCAATAAGTGCATTATAGGGAATATTTTAGGGCCACAAGGCCTGGTCGAGGGATGGGGCTCAGACTTCAAAGCTCACGGGATCAAAGTAGGGATGTTAAAATGCGGGTAACTGACTAGTTGAGTAGTCCATGGAATTTCCATCTAGTGGACAGGCACTTCCTCATTCTTCCTTTGAAATGTACAAGAGCCCCCCCCCCCCACTGGGGCTCTTGTACATTTCAAAGGAGTAATGTGGAACTCCATATACAACCTCACTGACTCTGGGCTGCACACAGGTGCCTGCTTTGAAATATATAAGAGTCCCCAGCGGGAGCTCTGGTGTATTTCAAAGCCATGGAGCACAGGGTGAGTGGGGGCCAGAAGTGGCTGCATTTCCCTGGTACTGTCCACCGGTAGGGGCAAATTGGTCCTTGGTGTTACATACTGCAGAGTAGGGATGTTAAATATCAGTTAATTGAATAGTCAAGTAACCTCATGATTCTTATTGGTTAGTCAGCTATTCTATGGTCCCCAGGGGTGGGGCTGGCAGCCAGCGTCCTCTGGCCTCACTCCCAAGGGGCCCTTTGCCACTCCACGCTACTGCCTCTGTATCAGAGGCAGCAGTGCAGGGTGCCAGGCAGGAGCTGATCTGCAAGGGGAATCAGTTTAAAAACCTGATAAAGAGGAAGCAGCATGGGGTGGCAGCAGCCCCTGTCTAGGGGGAGTCTGAGCTCCCAGCCCAAGTGTGAGCTGGAACTGAATCAGGCTGCCTGCCCGCTCTGCTCCTAATACACTTTAAATGCAGAGCTGCAGTGGGGGGGTATGTCCTGGACCCAGTGTGAGCTAGGACTGAGCCGGGCTGCTGGCCAGCCTGATAAAAAAATTTACTGGCAAGGAGAGGGGAATGCATGTGTCTATAGCATTAACCTATAAGCTTTTGCTTATTGGTTAATCGGTTAATCGACTACACTATTACATCCCTACTTCAGAGTGATGTCTGGGATAAAACAGGTCACTCTCCACTGAACACTTCAGTGTCACTCACACCTTGGACCTATAATCTGAAAAAAAACATTTTATGATTAAAAGCACTCTATACATGTTAAATGTTTATACTATCTAGTCATAATTTGGCTTGTCACAATTATGTAATTTAATTCTAAGTATGAGCAAATCAGACTAAAAAAGCATGTATATATGATAAATGGA
This sequence comes from Pelodiscus sinensis, assembly GCF_052426305.1. Classification (NCBI taxonomy): domain Eukaryota; kingdom Metazoa; phylum Chordata; order Testudines; family Trionychidae; genus Pelodiscus; species Pelodiscus sinensis. The sequence goes on along the minus strand of NC_143074.1, from coordinate 12,210,541 downwards.
GGATGGTGTCCAGTGACTGATTGTATATCCCAGTTTAACTCATCTTTCAGAGATAAAAATAGGAGGAAAAGACTGGAGGATTCAAGGACAATCACAGAGTTTTGTTCAGACTTCTGTGATTTATGTGCCACTAAGAGATTTACCCGGTGTTTCTCAGGTCCTTAACTAAGTGTTTTTTGGTTGGAGTTTTTTTGGGGGGGAAGGGGGAGGTTGTCCTTAACTCAATTACATTCTTTGTGTTTAATTTGGTGATTCTGTCTTTTTTGTTTGTTTGTTTGCTTGGTTTATGAAAAGCAATTCCATTACTGGCACATCCCATTTTCCTGGCACAACCAAACCCTTAAGTTGCTGTAAAAGTTATGATAAAAGGAAGCTGTGTTGGGTCCTTAACTCAATCAAGGTTTTGGGGTTGCATTTTTTTTAAATAAAAGGAAGATATACATACTTTATTTAGAATATTGTATTTTCCAAAAACAGGGCGCAAGAACAAAGCCATTAGAGCTCATAACAGGAACTATGCAGTATCCTCTGCATCTACCAGTTTGAAGAGGATGCTAGACAAAATAATAGCCACATCAGGCTCCTGCCAGCTGCCATTTTGCCGCACCGGATGGCTCCCCTGCACCTCATGAGCACAGGGATCCAGGGGCCATTTGTAGGGGCACATGGGGCGGCTTCGCAAGCTGCAGGGGAGGCTTTGTGAGCTGCACTTTCAGGGGTGAAGAGTCCCATGCAGCTTGCGAGCCATGGGTTGGCCATCCCTGAGCTAGAATATACCTTGTTAGTATTGTCATATAAATGGGTTTTCAAAATACAAAGTTGGTAAAACTAATGTTTTTAATGAGAGTTTGCAATCATAATTGAAGATGTATGCTCTACAGCTTTTCCCTCTGGACCATATAAAGACTAATCCACATCCATTTACAAAATGGAACATTTCTAAAACCCCACTGTATTTCCATGACAATAGTTCACCACTGTCAGACTATTTGGTCATGTAACCTAACATTAGTTGTACTGAGCCCTGAATGGTAACATTGTGACTGAAATGCAACTACCTTCTCTATGGTAATTTTGTGGCATCAATAAAAGCAGACTTCTCGGCACAGTACACGCTCCACTGAGGTTTATTTTAACTCAGTAAACTGACTTTAGAATGTCGGTCTGCATAGTACATTTTTAAAACATTCATAAAGGAAAGATGAAAGGCATTCATTATCTTATTACTGCAAAAGATGCAATTTGGAGTGGCTGTGTTTGAGAGTAGCAGATATTAACTGCTTTATGCCAGCTATTATTTCCATTATATTGCATATTTAGATATAAATATAACAAATTGTAGCTTTAGGAGCTCCACATTTGTCCCTGGACTGTGTCCTCAGTTACCAATATGAGGCCTAAGACATGCAAGTGAGTAGTTGATTCTATCCAGAAGACAGCGATGATGCATAGACACAAGCTAGTTAATTGGTATCTATATCTATATCTATATATTGTTAAAGTATTACATTATGAGGGAAAAATTGTGTCCTCTGATTTTTTATGATGAAGCCCTGAAAAAATGTTAATTTTTTCTAATTAACTCCAGGAATGCCAAATATTGTCTTCCTTCCTGCACATCTTCTCGGAGGGTCCACTTATAAAGCAGTGTAATTACTCTGGAGTAAAATCATTTTTATTCTGGCATAGCATATTATGTCCACCTAAGGACTTATACAGAATAACAGAATAATTATGCTAGAATAGCTGTGCCAGGAAATTTCCTTATGTAGGCAGACAAGCACTTAGGTATTTAGTAAGATAAGCCTAGCACTTTAGAAAATGAGACTTGGCTCCTAAACCATGTCTCCACTTTGGAAATGTTCCCCCAGATCTCCTTTCCCCAGTTTAATTCTACCTCTGTTTCTGTTCATTCTGCAGCCTTTCTCAACAGCTCTCTACCAAAGCTCCTCCCAGGAAGTCACAAGAGCAGCTGAAGCAAATCAGAAGCAGGGGTGTGCATGAAGGAAATCTAGGTCAGTTGTGCTGGTGGACTGTGCAGAGTAAGAGAGACTGGCACAAGTTGGAGTAAGTGGATTTACATTTCCCATTCTAAGCTGCTTTGTATCAGACTATTAGTCTGTAGTATTGGCTACTTCTCTGTGTTTCCTTCCTCATCAAGCAGTCAAGTCATAGAGCAAACATTTACCCTGCTGCTGCTCCTCAGGGAACAGGCGATCAGGCCTGAGTCCCTCACGCTGGGCTATTTTTAGAGCAGGCATGCTATTTTTTCCTTTTTGCTGATTCACTGGTGCAAAGAAGGACACAAGAAACAGAAGAACAAAGGAGACTATATTTACTAGTAGGAGCAATAGGAAATAGTAATGACGTATTTCTGCAAGGGGACTTTTCAGGCTCTGAGCTGCTCTAACATAACCCCAGTATGTGCAACTCCACCGCGCAAATTTGCACTGCCCTACTGTGTTAGAGGAGTCACCTGCCTGCTTCATTCTCCTTTAGGAGCTGAGCCTGACTCTCTGGTTGAAAATATGCCTATTAAATGCAGCAGGCAGTGGAGCATTGTAAATATGAACTAGAGCGCTGCACACAGAGGGGTTACGTTACAGCACCCCAGAGCCTGAGAAGGACACTTGCAGAAATACATAATTAGTATTGCCTAAAGAATCCCCTGGTCTTTACTCACCTAATTAGCCTTTTCCTGTCCTCCTTTCTCACAGTCTGAGCATGGAGAAGGTTACTGGAGATCCTCAGAATTATATGACAATAATGTGGAGACACTACTGTAGCCTAGTCTTCTGAATTTTCCCTACCCTTTCCCTATTAACTTGAAAGAAATGGGTCCTCAGGGATATCTTTAACTTTTTGCATTCCATCTTTCATGGGAATGGGTAGTGCGAAGACCAGTAGATACATTTTGGGCCAGATTCTCAAGTGGCATAAATTATGTAGCTCCATTTACTGCCATGACACCAAACCAGCATATGTCAGCTGAGGCTGTAGCAATTTCATAATAATGCCTAATACTTATATAAATCCTGTCTCTTCTTTCACACTTATACACCCTGAATTTCAAACATTCTCTTCAAGGGGATAAAGCTGCTATTTCACAAGTCCCCAGCAATGCTATGTAACATTGTGGGCCTGAATCTCTTTTGCAAAGTATTCAATGCTGCTGTTCTTATTTGATGGCAATTTATACCCACCTTGAAGTTGTGTCAATAAAAACACAGGGTGGAAAGTAATAGAGATCCCTGGCCTATATTTAGCGTAGAAAATGTTTCTCTCTGTAATTTTAAATTAATTTCTCAGTGGTCTGTTTCAAATTCCTGGCTTAGTTTATGGTTGAAGAGCTTTGTGAATTAATCTGCAGTTTATCAGTATAAAGGAACTTATATTTTCTGAACAGGAGGAAACCAGTTTCTTTGGTCTGGGCTTAAATTAATTTGCCAAGCCAGTAAGCCGGTCAAGGTAATATTAGTTCTGTTAGTAAGTATCAAACGCTTAAGACTATGCTGTAGAACAGAAGAGACCTGACCTCAGAAATGTAAATTATTTTCTTTGTGGTTTTGTGTTGAATCTAAATATTGAAACTAGGGATGTAAGTGACTAGTCACTTTCCCCCCTCCCCTTGCTGTCTCTATCAGAGAGAGGCAGTAAGGGGGGGAAGCAGGAGCTGATGCTGAGGGAAGCTGGCTTAAAAGCCGGTTCCTCCCAGCACCGTCTCCCCGGGGGGCAGGGGCGGTAGAGGCACAGTGGGAAACAGTGCAAGCGGGGACTGAAGCAGTCTTCGCTTGCGCCGCTTTTGCTGTGATTCTGCTTTTGAAATGTATAATCCCTGCTAGGGCTCTTGCACATTTCAAAAGCAGAAAACCCCAGAGGGAGGGTGGAGCCAGTGAGGACTCCACTGCACAGTTTCCGTTTGAAATGTACAAGAGCCCCACTGGGTATCTTGTACATTTCAAAGGCTGAGTGCCCTGCGCTTCCTGCAGGGCTTCCGCATTTGAACTATAGCAAGAGCCTGGCATTTCAAAGGCGGAGGTGCCCTTATAAACTAATCAAATAGTCGATGGAAACCCAATTGACTATTCAATTAGTTAATTAATCTAAATTTAATATCCCTAATTGAAACCACTAGAGCAGGAAGCAGATTTCCTGTTAAATAGAATAGGCTTGGAATTGAACAGCTAAAAGCTGTGGCTTCTGGGGCAATGAAGGTTTCTCAGAAATGGTAGGGGTCCAGCCATGGTTTGTCCTTAACTAGTAGAAAAGAAGAGGTAAGGTTGGGTTTAAGAAGAGAAAGAAGCATCAGGGACTGGTAAGAGCTTAGAATTGTTGGGAGGAGAGAGCTCATCGGTTGGTCGCTGGGTTTTACTCTAGTGTTAAAACACATGCAAAGCCAGGATCACAAAATGAAGTCTTGTGTTTGTCATTAAACTGTGAAGTGAAGAAGCACTAAGCATCTAATTTCTCTCCAGTTGCTTCTAGCCTCCAAACAACATACTCCCATAAAAAAACACACATGCACTCCCCTTCCATCCTGTCAGCCAGAGCACAAACAAGAGATTTTATCTCAGTGTAGAATATCTAAAGCTCTAGCCTAGAATGAGAGGCCTGTGCAAGTTTCCGCAGTTAAATGGAGTCCTTGCTTTATATCTGTAATGATGGCAGTGGTAATCTCATCCCTTTGTTTTCTGTTTTTTTTGGGAAATGCAGGTTTATCTCTCTAGGACTGGGGCCAGTGGCTGCAGTGGCATGCTCAGGAGATCTGGACTGTCTCTGGGTCAGTACTTTCTGAGAAGGAAGAACCGTGCTGGATTTAGCTGGTATCTCAACAAGGTATTGAGCACTTGGCCCTGCATTTCTCCGGGTCCAATGCGTAATTGATGCCTTTAACAGATCTACACCCAAGTCAAGCCTGTAGCAGAAAGCTTAGTCCCCCAGTAAACTGGCATCAACAGCAGTGGCAGACATGATGACACAGTAATGGCCAATGCAAACTCTTCCCTACCCAGCTAATTTTGTGTATCTTTTAATGGAAACATCTAATGTGGTGATACTCAGATTGAGGCTTATGACCCACACGTGGCTCTCTTATGTGTCTCTTTGCAGCACATGACCCTGTGTGATTTAATTACTAATAATTCTAAGTTATTGATCAGTCAGAATGCTTTTGCTATTTATTAACCAATGAAGTTATCGACTTGCTCTAAGTTATTAACTTATAGCTGAGACTATTTTCGTGTAATATTGGTCTTTAATTTGGTTCTGGAGCCATTGAGGTCTGAATATCACAGATCTAATGAGCACAAGGGCAGTGCTTCTAATGTGGAATGAATCCTTGATGTCTCTGCATCTCCAAAGCTGGTTAGCCCCTTCTTGCAGAGATGATAATACTTAGCCCTTCTTTTCACCATTAAAAGAACCCCAAAAACTTTACAGATATTAGCACCCCTGACAGGGTGTTACCCAGGAATACTGAGGCACAGAACAGTGAAGTTCCTTTGCCTAAGATCTCACAATGATCTGTGGCAAGGTCAGGAATACAATCCAAATCTCCTGATCCTCATTCCCAGGCCCATTCTCATTCCCTCCAAATGCGTTCATTTCAGAGGCCAACAGATGAGCTGGGCAGTTCTCTATCCATACTGCCTCCCAAAGTGGTGGCTAGGGATGTGAAAGGTTAACTGGTTACCCAGTTAATCAGAAAGCATCACCCTAAATGGGTAATATTTACCAGATCTGGTTAACAGAAGGGAAGGGGGGCTGGAGCAACCCCACAAGGGCCTGCAATTTGTTCAGAGCAGCCTCTGTCTGCAGGGAGCCCAGGTCCACGGAGAACAGGGGCTCTTCCAGTAGGGGCTAGCAGCAGAGAGCCAGTGGCAGCTGCAGTCCCAGCATGGGGCTGCGGGCGGAAGCCACATGGCTTGGGGGCTGCTCCAGCTGGGCTGGAACAGTCCTCAGCCCAGGATTCTGCTTAGTTGGTTAAATGCTAAGCAAGCCTAACATTTAACTGATTAACTAGCGAGGGTGGCGAGTCATAGTGAAGTTCCAGGCAAGTCCTTCAGCCTAGTGGTGGCTGTGCTGAAGAGGTTTCTGCTCTGTAGTCTTGGGGGAATGGTTACTTTAAACTCGGACTGGGAAAAAAAGGAAGCTAGTAACGTGTAGGGATATAAAATCCCATTTAATTGGTTAACCAGTTAAACGTGATGTTTAAACAGTTAACTGATGAAAAGGAGGCAGGCCAGAGGGCAACTGTAGCCCTAGTGGGCTGGAGCTGCCTCCCTGTTGTGGCTGGGCTAGAGTGGCCCCCGTCTCGCCCACTGCAAGCAGGGACTGCTCCAGGGCAGCCCTGTCTGTGGTGAGCCCAGGCTTGTTGCAGTCCAGGGCTGCTTCGGTTGGCCAAACAGCCCCTGTCCACCATGGGCCCCCTGTGGGGCTGGAGCAGCCCTCTTCCCATGACAGGTGGGGAGCTAATAGAGTAAAGAGTTAGGAGAGCTTCTTGTATTTCTTCAAAAGCTCAGGGGGTTTGAAGGGGACTTCTGAGACTTGGAGTTCTTACTTCAAGGCAATGCATTGCTACTAATTGCTGGTCACTTTTCCTCGCTGATGAATCAGCATGTTCTGGATCCAAAGTCACACACCTACACTGCCACCAAGAACTTTTATCTTACAAAGGAGTGAAATGGGACAGAACACTAGCCGTGTTAATGTTTAACCTTAAATTTACTTGCAGGGTTCTCAATGTCCTCTATTAGCCCCTTCTCCTTTATTCCCACTAGAAGCAGCCACAGGCTTCGTGTTTCACCAACTCTCACCTTCATGAGCTTGTCCTGCGAGAGCTAAAAGCAAGTGCACAGGAAAGGTTCTAAGGCTTTCATTGGTCTTCTCCTGGGCCATAATCGCACAAAGGGGTGCAGGTAGCTGGTGAGTCTGTAGTACCCAGAGCACTGTCCATTAGCAGATGTAAAAGAGCTCAGAGTTCATCAGAAGGCATCATGCATGACAGATCCCAAGCCCAGCACTCCTGCCAGAGCATGCTGACCAATGATTTACTTGTAAAATTCCTCCTCACTTGCATAAAGTTCACGAGACCCTGGCATGAGATAACAGTGCATTGAGACACGTATCAAATAACAATGCAGCCCATAGGACTCTACGGAGAGGAGGAGAGTGCAAATTTATTCTTTGGCTGGGAAGCTATCAAGCAACCCTCCACAGGCTCCCCTTTCTCCATTGTACCAAACTTAAGGTACTTGCCTTTGCTTTCAAGACCCTGCCTGTACTACCCCATCTTACTTTTCATCTTTCCTATGCTATTGAAAACTCAACTTCCACCTCCAAACAGCCCGTCATCCCAGCTGCCATTGCCCGCTTGTTAAATTCTCAACCAGGCATCTCTGTGCTGCTCCTCACGCATGGGAAGAGCTCCCCATAAACATTACAAAGCCACCTCATCTTCCTTGCCAGGTCCCTGGGCAGGGCAGGGAAGGATGGGGACCATGGGCATTGTGCTCCCAGAGAGGCGAGTTCTACGGCAAAGGGCAGTGCTGGGGCTAGGTTCCCCCAGGCAGCCTTAGCGCTGGCCAGAGCACACTGGTGATTTAAAAGGCCCGTGGCTCCAGCTGCCAGTGCCACAGTAGCAGCAGCTGTGAGCCCCATGCTCTTTCTAATCACCAGGCCCTGGGGCAATTGCCTCCTCGGTCTTCCATCCCCATGTTGATGGGCTGTACCCAGAGCTCTATGCTAGCAGCTATAGAAGGGCTCAGAGTTCGTCATAAGGCAGGGGTGGGCAAAATATGGCCTGTGGGCTAGATTTGGCCTGCCAAACTTTTCCCTCCGGTCCCCACATGACCCTCCAGGCCACTAAAAGACCTGTGGTGCAGCGGGGCACTCAGGCAGGAAGGCAGGCTGACTGCCTGCAATGGCCCCAGCCACACTGCTGTCGGAAGAGGCCAGCTGCTGCTAGCAAGTGTGTTTGTGCATGCCCTTTGGGGTGGCACCTCGTCTTCATGTGCAGTCCCCACCTCCAGCACTAGCCTCACAGCTCTCATTGGCCGGAAAATGGACAGTAGAAGCTGCAGGGGCAGTGGTTGCAGGCATGTGCAATGCATGGAGACCTGCTGTACCCCCTCTTCCCAAGAGACGTACAGAGACATTTGCCAGCAGCAGCTGTCTGCTTTGAGTGACCACCATGGCATGCATGCAACCTACCTGCCTGCCTGAGTGGCTTGCTGCTCTGCTGGCTGAGAGCTGCCTATGGTAAGAGCTCTCGGCCAGGGCCAGAGCTGGCACCTTGCACCCCATTCTGCACCCCAGCCCTCTGCCGCAGGCCAGAACTCCCTGCTACACCCAAACTGCATCCCAAACCCCAGAATCCTTCCATTAATATAATAGAAAAATGCAGCTCGTGTCCACTTACCAAAATTCTTGGCATAACCCCCTCTGCAGAAATTATTGCCCACCACTGTCATAAGGTATCACGCATGATCAGGGGTGGATATAGGGCAGGGCGACCGTACAGTCCAATGATGATGACCGTACTGTCCAATGATTTACTTGTAAAATTCTTCATGAGAACAGAAGCTGCATAAAGGTTGTGAGATCCTGGCTTGAGATAACAGTGCATTGGGACACTTATCAAATAATAATGCAGCCCTTCGGAAACTACAGAGAGTAGGGTTGCCTGGTGTTTGTGCCTTCTGACCGGTAAAAAAATTCAGAAAATATCGGACATTTTTCCCAAGGCCAGTGCTTGTGGGCACCCAACAGAAGGCATTTTTTTCCTGGCATTTTTTTGGGGTTCGGTATTTTTTTGAAACCATCTGGGAACCCTAACAGAGAGAAGGAGGTGAGTGGAAATTCTCTGACTGGGAAGCTATCAAGCATTCAGAGGCAGGGAACAGAGAACCTGGGGAAATGAGATCAGAGAACAAAATTTCCCTGGCTTTCCAGCCACAAATGAATCACTTAATAACTCAAAAGTATGGTGTCTCCTACCTAGCCGAGCAGCTAAAACTCATCCAAGTTCTCTTTGTTTTGTGCCTCAGTTACTGCAACACCTGCTAGGGCTGGATTGAGGCCCTCTTGAGGTGTCTTCCAGCCCTAAATAGCTATAATTCTCTTGCAATGTTCATATCCATTCAAAATGCTGCTACAAATATCATTTTCTTAGCTCTTTGCTTTGACCATGTCACCTTCTCTCTGCACCATTCATTCTCCTTTTTCCATTGCATCAAACTTAAGATACTTGTCTTTACTTTCAAGACCCTTCATGGAATACCCCCATGCTACCTATTATCTCTCATACACTGTCAAAAAGTCAACTCTCACCTCCAACCAGCCAGTGTTTTCAACCACGTATTGCCCATTTGTTAAATTCTCAAAAAAGCATCTCTGTGCTGCCCCTCATGCGTGGGAAGAGCTCCCCATAAACATCTACAAAGCTACCTCATCCTCCTTCAAAACCCTCCTTGCAATTCTCTTTTGTCATGGACTACAAAATTTTTGACATGGGTAGGCAAATGGTTTGTTGGTACCATTGTTTCTTTGTGCTCCCCCATGTGTCTGTCTACATCCAGTTGTTGTTCCAGTCTGTAAGCTCTGTGAGGCAAGGACCATCTGTTTCTTCTGTGTTTGTACAGTGCTTGGTACCATCGGGATGCTTGTTGAGGATATGGGTAATGAGGAATAAAAACAGATGTTGTTTGTATAGGAAGAAATAGTCCAGTATTCCTTAGGCCAGTGGCTCCCAACCTTTTCAGTCTACTGTAACCTTTCCATGAGTCTAATTTGTTTCTCCTCATTTAAAATCTACAGTAATTCCTCATTTAACACGGTAGATACATTTCAGAAAATGATCATGCTAAGCGGAAACGTGTTACGCGGGGTCAATTTTCTCATTGAAAATAATGGAAAAGGTGGGGGTTGCATTTCAAGCGGTGGTGTCAAAGTCAGTTTTCTGTTGGTGCTGAGTCGTCTCCAACCTGCACTTGCTAGCAGCCGGCTGCTGAGCACCGGCAGCTGCCTTGGGACCGGGACATACAGTTAGGAGAGAAAGGGGACTGGGTTACAGCAGGGAGGAGAGGTGTTTGGCTCTGGGGAAGGGAAGGGGAGGAGATGGGAGGGGGATTGGGTTGGGAGTACAGTCTGCCCCTGTGACGGGTCTGCCGGGACCCGCACTGTGTCCAGCGAGGGGGGGTTGATGGGGAATGGCACGGGCCTGCAAGCAGGGGCGGAGGAGAGGGGATGAGGCACCTGGATGGGGCTTTCCCTGCAAAGCAGCGGAGGGTTCACCGCCCACCACGCTATTCCCCACCGACCCCTCCTCGCCAGACGCAGTGCGGGTCCCGGCAGACCTGTCACAGGGGCATACTCCCAACTCAATCCCCCTCCCCTCTCCTGCCCTTTCCTTCTCCAGAACCAAACACCTCCCCCCCTGCTGTAACCCAGTCCCCTTTCTCCCCCAACCTTATGTCCCGGTCCCAAGGCAGCTGCCTGTGCTCAGCAGCCGGCTGCTAGCAAGTGCAGGCTGGAGCCACGAGCGCATATGTGGCTCACAGGAGCCCAGCTGAGAGAGCGGCTGACCGGAGCACTTCCATGTTATTTCGGGGACGGTCATGTTATTCAAAAAAACATTCCCTAAAAAAAAATTGTGCTATCGTGAAAATGTGTTAAGTGGGCACATGTTAAATGAGTAATTACTGTACTTGCTTACAATATCAGACATAAAAATACATAGGGTGTCACGGTACACTGTTACTGAATAATCGCTTACTATCTAATTTTTACCTTATAGTTATAAAATAAATCAATTGGAATATAAATATTGTACTTACATTTCAAGGCACAGTATACCGAGTGTTATAAACAAGATATTGTTTATAAAATGTCAGTGTGTTCCTGACATTGCTGGTGCTTTTTATGTAGCCCGTTGTTAAATTAGGCAAACGTAGATAAGTTGATCTATCCCCTGGAAGACTTCTGAGTATCTCTAAGAGTACAAGCATTCCTGGCTGAGAAGTACTGCCTGAAGGAACTGGAGGTTCCTTCTAGAGGATCTTCCCTACATTCTGAGGGGAAGGACAGCTGAAGGTAAAACACTGCAGCCTATAAATGATGGGCCAGATTTGTAGCTAGTGTATTTTGCTGTAGCTCCTTTCATTTTACCTGCTGATTTATATTAGCTGAGGATATTGCCCAATATACCTAGACTCAGATTTCTTCTGTCTTGTTAAACTTCTGATCAGAATTTACACCCTTTTTTGTATTTTCATGGCTTTCTAAACTCTTCTGAAACTTTAAAATCAAAGTGAATTTTCTGCCAATTTCAGACTTTCTGATCTTGCTTCCTCTAAGATGCCTTTAGCCTGAGAGAAGGCACCGCACCAGACAAGCTGTCATCATTACAGTTTTCTTTCAACTGTCCAGGGAATGATTAGGAAAACCTGGATTAAAACCACACAATTTGTGATCAGTTGGGCAAAATGCTAAGTTATTGGCTGCTCTGAGGGAGGCATCAGCCTCTTTGGGTATGGATCCATCTTGGCATTAGTAGAAGCTTTTAACACTTTTTTTTTCTCCTCTCCTCTGAAGACAAAAATGTCAAGGCCTATTCAGGCTCGAAGGCTGGAAGGATTGGACAAGAATGTCTGGTAAGTCTACATGATGTAGGAGTGGGCAACTCTGAATGGAGCAGAGCCTAGAAGTCTGACATAAGAAATATGGGGTATATCTAGATTACATCTCTTTTCTCGAAAAAGGGATGTAAATTAGACACTTCAAAATTGTAAATAAAGCCGGGATTTAAATTTCCCACACTTCATTTGCATAATGGCGGCCACGTTTTTTTCGAAAAGGGGCTTTTCGAAAGAAAAATGGCTGCTTAGATGGGGATTTTTTGAAAATAAAACCAGTCTTTATTTTCAAATGATCCCTGTCTAAACAGCCGTTTTTCTTTCAAAAAGCCCCTTTTGGAAAAAAACGCGGCCACCATTATGCAAATGAAGCACAGGAAATTTAAATCCCAGCTTCATTTGTAATTTTGGAGTATCTAATTTACATCCCTTTTTCAAGAAAGGGATGTAGTTTAGACACAGCAGTGTAGACTCAGGCAAGGGAGGTGATACTAACCCGTTGGAGTATCTGGCAGAGCTTGTGTGCTTTGGTAATGGAGACTCAGTGGCTAAAGTATATTTCAATATTCAAAAAGTTTTTCAGCAAGTTTCCATAGCTGTGATCATCCTGGAAGAGGGCACAAAATAAGGGGTTAAATAGAAGGCTAATTTAAGAGCAGGAAAAATCAATGGCGCCTTAGATGTAGGGGTGGCTCTACATCTACATGTAGGTATGGTTTCAGGTGCGGTTCTGTAACTCTCCCAAGCTGCAGGGTGAGCTTTACAGATGTGTTGGAAGAGGCCCCTAAGGTTTCTGTTGTGGTGATAGGGGGCTGCTGCCCCTCTGGGGTCTCCTTCTAAGATGGGCCCTGTGCAATCTTGGGAACTGGAACTGCTGCCCTGTCTGGCTCCTTTGGCTAGCAGAGATGTTCTGTTGATTTGTCAGACAAAGGGCTCCTGGCAAGAAGCGGGGTGTGCTGCCAGCTGGGATCTAAGTTCCCACCAAGCTTTGCAGTTGTGTGGCTGGGCAGCCTCCCTTTAAGCCCCGCATGCTCAGGACTGCAGCAGAGAGAGATACCAAGCCCCAAAACCATTGTGGACGGTGGGGAAGTTCCCCTCTCCACTTGCCCCAGCAGGGAGCTGCCCGGGTAAGCCCAAGCCCCAACTCACTGCTCCACTTTGAGCTCCCCCAGCCCTGAGTATCCTCCTACACCTCATAGCCCACACCCCAGCCCAGAGCCTGTACCCCTTCCTGCATCCCAACCCCCAGCCCTGAAGCTCTCCCCAAACCTGGAGCCCCCTCTTGCATCCTCTTGACAAAGCCCTGGCTGGGGTGATTTAGTTGGGGTTGGTCCTGCTCTGGGCAGGGGGCTGGATTCGATGACATCTTCCAGCCCTAGGATTCTATGTTTCTATGACCCTAAACCCCTCATCCCCAACCCCACTCAAAGCCTGCACCCCCAGCTGAAGCCCTTACATTCCTGCACCCCAACCCTCAGCCCCGAGCCCCCTCCCACATTCCTCCTCATGAATTTTGTTATGTGGACCAATATGAACGTGATTTGTCACGGATCACCTCCATGTCACACGTCCCCTCCACACTGGTGCATGTAAGAATATTCATTCCACTCATGGGTGGAAAAAATTCAAGGGAACACTGGCTTGGACTCTCTCTAAATCTTGGTATTATCTCTGTAGGGTGGAATTTGTGAAACTGGCTGCCACTTACCCAGCTGTGAACCTTGGCCAGGGGTTTCCTGACTTGCCGCCACCAGACTTTGCGAAGGAGGCGTTTGTGAAGGCTGTCGGTGGGGAGAACATCATGCTGCATCAATACACCCGGGTCTTTGTGCGTGACAGAGCCGCCTCTTTCTCTTAGAGCAGATGTTGCTGCCAGATAGTGTTTTGGTTGGGCTGACTAGAGATGGGGAGTCGGTGCCATCTTTTTTGGAGGGAAGGGGAGCAGAGTGGCTCACTTGTGGGGTGAGGGGTTGTGTTGGTTCCCTTGCTAACTACTTCCTGCTCCTATTCGTTGCTAAGTGCTAAGGAGTTTGTGCTGCCCCAGGTGCAATAAGAAGCTTAGCCTCCCTCACAAGGTTGATCCAAGTAGAGTTTTGTGGCTCTCTTTCTGAACCCCTTGCTACAGGGACACCCGGCGCTGGTGACGATCCTGGCTCGCTTTTTTGGGAAGCTGCTAGGGCAAGAACTTGACCCTCTGACCAACGTGCTGGTAACAGTCGGGGCATACGAAGCCCTTTTCTGCTGTTTCCAGGCTCTGGTTGACGAAGGCGATGAGGTAACCAAGGACTGTCCTTCAACTGCACAGCTCACTCCTAGCAGATGTGCTTGTTCTGGCTCCACCATATTGTGTAAACTGAATGAAGCTGGAGGCTCTTGCCTGTTTATGGCCCCCTCCGCCATATATCTCCTTATGAAGGGCTGCCCATCTGTCTCTGTTTGTGTGGGGCTGCTTGGGATTCTAGTCCAAACCTTCCCTCTGTAGCAGGACACCCAAACCGAGGCTTCTGCAGATCCTTGTTCGCTTCAGCCCACAGCTGTTACACTGGCCCACTAGAGGCCAGGTCTGCCAGTGGGCACTCCCCAGCACTCTCATTTCCACGAGTGGCAACTTTGCTCCTGCTCCATTTGTTCTTCTTTCTGGTACCCAGCCACTCTGGGGTCTCAGAGCCTGATCATAAAGTAATGACCTTGCAAGCTGCAGTTGGGAGCAAAATCTCCCGTCCCCCCCATCTCCCTGCATCCATCAGCACTGGGGAAAGAAGGACAGTGAAGACTCTGACACTCCCTCTGGTGCCTTCCCAGGTGATTCTCATTGAGCCCTACTTTGACTGCTATGAGCCAATGGCGAAGATGGCCGGGGGCACCCCTGTGTTCGTACAGCTGCGACCGGTAAGTGGGCATCAAAGCAAAGCCACCCTGGGGCTTTAACAAGCCTGCTGCTGTCTTTCCCTCCAAGCCCTCAGAATAGAAATGGCATGCAAGGGTGAGAGGCAGCTTTACAGTGCATCCTGAATGAAACCTGATGGTAAGAGTGTTGAGTTGGGCTCTGAACTGGCCTGCTGAGCCCAGATCAGGTTCAGTAAGGCCTGGACTTTCATCAGGACCAGTTTCACAATTTGTGGTGCCCCACCTTGCTGGAAATAGGGAACCAAATAATTTGTTCCTCTCCATAGTGGTCTCATGGCAGGGGTGGAGGGTCCTGGCAGGGGGAGTTTCCATCCTCTCTGGTCTTGCTGCCGTGGATGCAGATATATCAGTCTGCGAGTGGAAGAACTTGAAGTAAATTGAGAGAGTCCCTAAAAGAGCAGATCTCAAGAAACCTCTTGCTTTGTGCATCAGATTGATCCTGAATATTACCTGGATCTCAAAGCTTCCCCAGGTCCCTGACAGAAAGCCCCGAGCACTGGGGAACTGTATGGACAAGCTGACCTAGCTGGAGAGAGGATGGTGGATTTCTCACCACCCTCTCATGACGGCCCAATCTCTATTATTCTAAATCTGAGAGGGAGAGAGGATGGACTGAAGGTTGGGGCCCAGGATTAGAAGTGAGGCAGGGCTCCGGGCCTATTCTTCTCTGTTACACTGACTTGCTGTGTTACTTAGGGCAAGTCACACATCTCTTTGTGCCTCATTTGTAGTCAGGGTAATGACACCCATCTGTCTCACCAGAGGTTTTCTGAGGTGGCTTAATCCATTAGTACAGCAGTTCCCAACCACCGGGCCAGTACCACTGGCTGCCAGGCCGCAACGGTTGTTGGAGCTCAAGCCGGCCGTTCTGTTGGCTCACCTCTGGCAGCCATAGTGGCTCAGCAGGTGGCAGCAGGAGGTGCCTCCTCCCTCCTCCCCACTCTGCACTTGGGGAGACATGATTGGTTGAGGGAGGGGGCGTGAAGAAGTGGGGAGGCATGGGCGCCTCCAACGGCCCCTCCCCCTGCCCACGCGGCCGCTTTTGTCAGTGGCAGCAGGAGGAGGAAGCGGAGCAGGAGGTGCTTCCCCAGGGCTCCCTTTCTCTCCTCTGTCCCCCCGCGGGGCAGCTTTTGCCAGTGGCAGCGCTGGGGCTGAAGTGGCGGCAGAAGGAGTTGGAGCAGGAAGCGCCTCCCTCTCTTCTTCTCCCCCCGTCATGGCGGCCCTGCTGGGGCTTCACACTCCCGCCTTCTACCCATGGGGACACAAGATGCGCTTGAGGGGGAAGGAGCTGTGAAGGAGGAGGGCTGCTCTCCCTGCCCACACAGCAGTAATGGCCACGCTCCCTAGAGGAGCCTTGCTCAGAAGAGTGCGAGGGTAGGGTGGGAGTAAAGGGGTAATGGGTGAGGGCATGGTGGGGTCACGGGGCAAGAGGGTGTTGGCATGGGCTGTGAGGGTCAGAGGTTAAAGGGTCGAAGGGCATGGGGTGTAGAAGTGGGGGGGTCAAAGAGTGTTAAGCACTGGGGAGCAAGGGGGTGGTTTGGGGCTAGGCAGGCCAGTAACATTTTATGTGACTATTTGCCTGTTCGTTATTTGGATAATGAATATGCAAATAGACAAATACAATGTTACTGGTCCGCTAAACGTTTGTGAATGGGTTTGCCGATCTGTGGCATAAAAAAGGTTGGGAACCACTGCATTAGTATTTACAGAGTGCTTTGAGATGCTCAGAAGAAGTGGGCTGGAGATGGGCAATGTATTAATGTTAAGAGTCAGAACAAGGGGAAAGACCCCCATATCCCCCATCATTTGTTGATTTTAATCATGATTCCCTCACTGTCCTCTCCAGAAAGCTGCAGGAGCTGGTAAATTGATGTCCAGTGGAGATTGGCAGCTGGACCCAGCAGAGCTGGCTTCCAGATTTACCAAGCGAACCAAAGCCATCGTTCTGAACTCACCCAACAACCCCCTGGGGAAGGTAGGGCCTCTACCAGCTGGGAGAGCTCCCCCTTCCTTCTGCAGGGAGCCTGAAAACAGGAAGAAAATGAAAAAACCTAGGGTATATCTACACTAGCCCCCTAGTTCAAACTAGGGAGGCTAATGTAGGCATTCGAACTTGCAAATGAAGCCCAGGATTTAAATATCCCGGGCTTCATTTGTATGTTCCTGGGCGGGCGCCATTTTTAAATCTCCTTAGTCCGAACTAACTGCCTGTGGCTACACACGGCAGTTAAAAGTTAATTCAAACTAAGTCCTTAGTTCGAATGAATAGTTACATCTCATGGAATGCAGGACCAGGAGGGAGGAAGGGTATGTCTACACTACAGCACTAATTCGAACTAACTTAATTCAAATTAGTTAATTCGAACTAAGCTAATTCGAACTAGTGCATCTAGACCTAAAAACTAGTTCGAATTAGCGTTTTGAAGACAGCCACTTTCCTGTGCCTAGTGCGGAGGTTGTGGATGAGGTCCACGATGTCTGCACTAGACCAGGTGGGCGCCCATCTCTTGCGGACCCGGGCAGGCTCCCGGGAGCTGCCAGCCTGGTCCTGGGAAGAGGCGGAGGGCTGGGTGGCAGCGGGTGGTTGGCTCGTGCCGTGCCAGGTGCAGGGTCTGCTGGCTGGGTGCTGGCAGGCTTGCACCTGGCACGGGCACCGTAGCCAGTCTGTGCCCCTTTAAGGACTCCGGGGCCGGGAGGGGGGCAGACGAGTTTCCCTGGTGGTGCCCAGAGTGGCCACCAGGGAAAGCTGGGGAGGGCTAGCCTCCCACTAGTTCGAATTAAGTGGCTACACAGCCCTTAATTCGAACTTGTTAATTCGAACTAGGCGTTAGTCCTCGTGGAATGAGGTTTACCTAGTTCGAATTAAGCGCTCCGCTAGTTCTTCATTAGTGTAGCGCCTATCAAAGTTAATTCGAAGAGAGGAATAGCTTTTAAATCCCCTCAGTCAAGAGACCAAGCATCCACACATTATCCTTACTGCAC
Source organism: Pelodiscus sinensis (assembly GCF_052426305.1). NCBI lineage: Eukaryota > Metazoa > Chordata > Testudines > Trionychidae > Pelodiscus > Pelodiscus sinensis. The sequence continues at coordinate 12,193,019 of NC_143074.1, read as the reverse complement.
AGAGAGATCAGTCTGTAGTATGGGGCTGGGAGGGAGCATCTCAGCCTGTTGCCAGCAGGAGTAACTTTACTTGGGTAATTAGAGGGGGAGGAAGTGCCCTGAGGAGAGCCTGGTCCCTGGGTCAGGGTGGAGGCTGCGGCTGCTGTAAGAAGGATGGGGAGAATGGCACCCCTATTGGCGAAGATCCCGGCATTCTCGCTTGATGCCCTCTCCCTGGAGCAGGCCGACATCTGGCTGAGATGCTGGGCCCACAAGGGCTGAGCCTCAGAGCTCACTGTGGGTTGTGGAGCTGAGGAATGCTGTGCCTGACAGCCCCTTCTGCTCTGCCTGCCTGGCATAGGTGTTCCGCAGAGAGGAGATGGAGTTCATCGCAGACCTGTGTGTGAAACATGATGTCCTGTGCTTCAGCGATGAAGTGTACGAGTGGCTGGTCTACGATGGGAAGGAGCACATCCGGATTGGTAAGATGCCTGGTTTGTCTGTGCAGGCCTGTGGGTGCCCTGTGAGTCCACAGCTCTGTCCTGGGGAAGCACAGAGAAGCATTGGGAGACCATGAGCAATCCCATTTATGTCACTTGCTTTGTCCCCATAACATATGTGTACAAACGGTCGGAGTACTCAAGTGAGGTTCTTAACGGCCCTGCCACTATGCCTCTCTCCTGTTTCACGGGAATTGGGCGAATCGGCCTAAGGTCAGCCCTGCCAGTGCACCTCAATTCTTCTCTCAGCTGTTTGACGCCAGTGGAATTTCTTAAGAACATAAGAACATAAGAAAGGCCGTACTGGGTCAGACCAAAGGTCCATCTAGCCCAGTATCCTGTCTGCCGACAGTGGCCAGCACCAGGTGCCCTAGAGAGGGTGGACCGAAGACAATGATCAAGCAGTTTGTCTCCTGCCATCCCTCTCCAGCCTCTGACAAACAGAGGCCAAGGACACCATTTCTATCCCCTGGCTAATAGCCTTTTATGGACCTAACCTCCATGAAATTAACTAGCTTCTCTTTAAACTCTATTAGGCTGTGTCTAGACTACATGCCTCTGTCGGCAGAGGCATGTAGATTAGACACATAGGCAAAGGCAAATGAAGCCGCGATTTAAATGATCGCGGCTTCATTTACATTTACATGGCTGCCACGCTGAGCCGACAAACAGCTGATCAGCTGTTTGTCGGCTCGCGCGCTAGTCTGGACGCTCCCCTGCCGACATCAAAGCCCTTTGTCAGCAGCCCCGTTATTCCTCGTGGAATGAGGTTTACCGGGGCTGTCGACAAATGGCTTTGATGTCGACAGGGGGAACGTCCAGACTAGCGCGCGAGCCGACAAACAGCTGATCAGCTGTTTGTCGGCTCAGCGCAGCAGCCATGTAAATGTAAATGAAGCCACGATCATTTAAATCGCGGCTTCATTTGCCTTTGCCAAAACAACAAATCTACATGGCTCTGTCGACGGAGCCATGTAGTCTAGACGTACCCTTATAGACCTACTCTTCACAGCCTCCTCTGGCAAGGAGTTCCACAGGTTGACTATGCACTGTGTGAAGAACTTTCTTTTATTAGTTTTAAACCTGCTACCTATTAACTTCATTTGGTGTCCTCTAGTTCTTCTATTATGGGAACTAATAAATAATTTTTCTTTATTCGCACTCTCCACACCACTCGTGATTTTATATACCTCTATCATATCCCCCCTCAGTCTCCTCTTTTCTAAACTGAAAAGTCCCAGCGCCTGGGATCTGCATGTGTCTGGGTCAGTCCCGCTCCCCGACGACTGATTCTCTCCCCACTCCTACCACCCCATCAAGTGTGTCTGGTATTTTTTCTGAAGTTACCTGGTAACCCTACTCAAAACTAAAGTACCTATCATTATAAATTGAAAGCAACACCTTGTGAGAACACAGCTGTCTGCTTGTAAGTGTTTTGAGGTCCACTTGAATGAAAGCAACTTAATAAATACAAGATGGGTGTGTGAACTGGGCACAAAGGTACCATAGTGTTAATACAGTACAAGGACAAATAGTATTGTTTGCTATGAGATCTTCCAGCTGTTTTTCTCTTTTGTTTCATTGGCAGCCAGCTTGCCGGGCATGTGGGATCGCACGATAACCATTGGGAGTGCTGGCAAAACCTTCAGCACTACAGGATGGAAGGTGATTGATTCTGGAGTGGCAGGGGAATATCTCCCACATAAAAGAACTAGATAAATTCATGGAGGATAGCTCCATCAATATGTCCATCAAATCTTATTAGGCAAGATGCGTAGGAGTGGTGTCCCTCGTCTGTTTGTCAGAAGCTGGGAATGTATGACAGGGGAGGGAGCCCTGTTTCTATAAGACAGGATACTGGGCTAGATGGACCTTTGGTCTGACCCAGTATAGCTATTTTTATGTTCAAAAAATTTTCTGCCCCTTGATTCAGTTGTTCTAATGGGGGACTTTGGCTAAGGCCCAGTCCGCTTGAAATTAAACCAATCTTTCCTATTCCATGACATTTCTCTGATTGTTGGACTTCCTGTCCAACTAAGATTTAGCATAGCCTGAGGAAATCTCTCCGCTTTAAATCAGAGCTTTTGAAGGTAACAGGAGACTTTGCAAATTGACCTTGTCTTGTGCAGAACACAGTGGAAGGTGTCAGTATGGAAATAAAGTGGAGCAGGTGTAAAATAGCTGAGAATCTGAAACATCCCTCTATGTTGTAATAGGTTGGCTGGACTTTGGGGCCCGATCACCTTTTGAAACACCTCAGAACTGTCCACCAGAACGCTGTGTATCACTGTCCAACAGCAGCTCAGGTAAGGGGCTGAACACCTGGAGAGGGATTGCCTCATGTCAGATGTCTGATGCAAACCCTAGAGCCCGTCTGAGGAGAGATTAGGTAATTGTGTCCTAAGACCACAACAGTACAGAGCCTAGAGGTAAGAGCCCCCTGAGACACACCATCCAGTTAAGATGCAACTTCCCCAACAAGGTGTGGGGCCAGCAAGCTTGCTCAGACCAGTGCCCAGATATGCCATTGAAGGAATTCCTTTCTCAAGCCCCCTGTCTGTGGCTAGGAAATGGCAAATGAAAAGCCATTGGCAGAGCTGGCACAAGGATTTTTGTCTCCTTAGGCAAACTGTGACTCTGGTATCTCCCCTGCATTCAATATAGAGATAAATGAGATGTCTGGAGTGAAATTTTACCTTTATTTTCCTGACATTCGTAATTAACAATGTAAATATAAAAATAACGGTTTTTATTTTTTTTCTACTTTTCATTAATCCTAACACAGGAAAGGATCCTTTTGACTTTGCTTGTTCTTTAATCTGCTCAGCTTTCCTTTTACAATGCTACGTTCCAGACGTTTTCTTTTTATCTGCCGTGATGTTAATTTTCTGAAAAATTTTAAGCAACTGTTTCAACTAAATTATCAAAACACAGAACAATGATAGTAAAGTAGAATACAATGGATGTTAAGCTAAAAGATAAAATAATCAAAATGATTAGAAAGAAGGATTAAATGTGGAGTAAATAATACATGGAAAGAGAAAAATAATGAAACTGTGATTCCATGGGACAATAGAGCATGTACCGCTCTACCTATTGAAATGTTTCCTGGTGAGTTACTTCACATGCGATGCATAAATCTGGTAAATTAGTTTATTTTATTATTTCAATGGCTGCGTAAAACTATTTAAAATATTAAAGAGAAAGTATGAATTTCTATTATTATTGAACAGTATTGCAATTAGCATGGAAAGGAATGTATATGTTAGGTAGTATTTGTTAACATTAGCAATCAGGTGTTTGAAAATCAGGGTTTTACTATTACTTTAACAGTAATAGGCTACAATAAATACACAATCTTAATATTGCAAGTACAGGCTGAACGTGAAATAAATAACGTGAAATAAATAGCTTCTGACATGGCAATGGTGCTCTGTTGTATAAGTACAATATTTGATACTTTCATTTAGAAGAGATACGCTTGTATTGATCTAGGCCTGCTGTTGTCTTAAGCTGCCCCTAAACTCCCACACATCTGAACAGAAGTGAAAACCCCAGTTCATTGTCTGCCTCTAGAATTTGTAAGTAAACCTCAGCATGCACAGGGCATGCTTTCTACCTAGGTCTGAGCCCCTCTCTCCATCATCCCTCTCCTCACTCATCTCTCCAGGAAGCAGTGGCTCAGGCATTCCAAAGAGAGCTTGACCATTATGGGAAACCAGACAGTTATTTTGTGCAGTTGGCTCAGGAGATGCAGCAGAAGCGGGACTGGCTTGTTCAGAGCCTAATTGCTGGGGGCATGAAGCCCATCATTCCTGAAGGCACCTACTTCATGATGGCAGACTACTCAGAGCTCAGTGAGTTCATGTGACTGTTTTATCTGCTTCTGCTCTTCACATTAAAGGGACGGTGCTCATAGCTTGGGATCAGGTGTGATGGAGACTAGAATAAGATAAAGCCTGATCCATTTTCTTCACTTTGAGAAGGGAAGGGGAAAGAGAGACATCGACAGGTGCCACTGGGGAATTTGTTGCTTAATAGCAATGTTAACCCAGTTGGTCACAAGCCGTGCTATGTGCCACGTCTCCAACACCAGTAAAACTCCCTTGTGACTCATGACCACCCGTGCACGAGGATCTTTCCTGGCCTTGGGATTCCCATGAACAGAGCCTGGCAACTGTGCTTAACTGATAAGCATGAACTGGCCATATGTGTTTTCACATATGACCTGCACCAGAGTTCAAACCCAAGTCCCTAGTACAGGGAACATTCTAGTGTGTTTGTCCACTATGACATCTAGCTCGATGGGGTACCTGGCTCAGTTGGGAAATCCTCTGTCTCATTAGTTCCATCATTCCTCTTGCCCATGCTGCTGTGTGTGTCTTGCAGAAAGTGAAGTACCTGATCTCCCTGACTCTGAGGAACCCTATGACTCTCGGTTCATAAAGTGGATGATTAAAAACAAGGTAAATGCCCCAGTCTCTCTCCAGCAGGCTTGTTTTCTGGGACGGTCCCCTATTCTCCTTGCTGCAGTTCGATTTTTTTAATAATGGAGCATTGACTTAAGGTCATTGGGCCTGTTACTTGAGGCTTGCTAATGCCCCACACAGTTGAGTACATGATCTTTTAATCCTCCTTCTAGTGCACTGTCACACACCAAAAGAGCTCAGTGATTGGCATCCCCTAGATTAGCCATCTGGTTATATCCCCTTTCTCCACCATATTTCTTCAGAAGTCAGGGTTCAAATCCCCATCTATAATGTTCTTCTGAATCAAATGACACCTTGTTATACTCTGCTGCCACTGTCACTCCCTGCCCTTACTAGTTGGCTCTGAAAGCATCCTGACACCAGAGACCAGGCCAACCGTTTGGTAGGGTGAGGGGGGATAACAGCTAGTTTGTCAGGCAGCAAGCTTCTGTTGAGATGGTTAACTCTGATTTTGAAAAGCAAGTAGCTGGAAGAGTGGTTTGATCGGCTCAGTAACCTGAGGTGTCCATGAGTAATGAATGCGTGTCTTTTTCTGATCAGTGTGTGGGAGAGAAAAGAGTAAATTTGGGTGTACTCTCCTCCCCCCCCCCCCCCCCCCCCACTTCCGCTGCACAGGGTTTAGTTGCCATTCCAGTCTCCGCTTTCTACGGTACTCCACACAAGAGGAATTTTGACCATCTCATCCGCTTCTGCTTTGTGAAGGTGAGGCATCTGGGCAACATGAAAGAAGGGGAGGGAGTTCAGGTAGTGATCAGGGCTCCTGCTGTAAATGAGGGTATATGCTGGAAGGGATAAGCAGCTAAGAGATGGGGCCTAAAATACCAGACAATAACCTGGGACCACAGGTTCAAAGTCTGTCAAGAACTGACTCAACTTTTCAGCTTTCAGAGGTAAATAAAATGAAGGCTATGTGAGTGTCTTTCATATGAGATCCTAATCCAGGTTCCGCCCATTCATGGCCACTAAAGATTCCAGTGCACTTTGGATAAGAATAGCGCTTCACCCCAGTGCATCTGGCCAAAATGTGTGTCATCCTCTATTACTGCAAAGATTGATGTACACTGATTGCCTGCTGTCCCAGATGTGGCTGCCTTTCAGTGATGCTGTATACACAGCATTTGTGATCCTTCAGATGAACCAAGCTTATACATCTTACATAACTATAGTTTATTATGGAGAGGGAGGGTGTGAGCATGGAGCCTGGTAGGCCTGACAGTCTGTGTGTGCTCAGGAGGAAGCTACGCTGAAGGCAGCAGACGACATACTGCGACGATGGAGGCTGGAGAAAACTGGCCCGTGAATGCTTTGGACAGAATACCAGACTAGCCTGCACTCTGCCTTCGTATTCTCTGTCCTGCTCTGCTTGATTCAGATGTCATGGCTATAGGTTTTTGCTTACTGGCTTTATTTTGACTCTATTGCATCACTGGATTTCAGTCACCTTCTGGATCATGCACATGGGCAAGAGTTTTGTGGGCCCTAGGGTCTGGTTGAAAGCTTTCATTGCTGTCCACTAGTAAACAGCTTTTACTGTGCTTTGGGCCTTGGGATCCTGTATCTACACTGGAAAAACATTTCCCTCTTTTTGCTTTCAAATGTGTCATCTGGGTTTCCTGCAGCTAAAACTCAAGGCAAGAATGGCTGCTGTGTTGCCCCCTACTCCATAACATTCTGTATGTTCTCAGTAGGCAGGTCTGATCCTAAGTCATTAGAGTCCAATAGTAAGTGAACTTGTACTTTATCAGAACTTTTCCCAGTGATATCTTACATGACCCATCTTGCATAAAAAGTTACTATCATGTCATAATAATGTTACTGTGAATAATATGGGGTGCATCGTAGATTTACAGGTTTTCCCTTTGGACCATATAAAGTATAATCCACATTCATTTATAAAACCCCACTATATCTCCATGATAATAGCTTAGCACTGTCTGGTCATTTGGTCATGTAATGTAGCATTTGTCCTGCTGCCCCAGGTAGGAATAAGAGATCCTCCAGAAAAGGGTTTTATTCCGGAGGATCGCGCCAGTCTAGACGCTTTTTTCCGGCTTTTCCCCAAGCCGGGAAAAAAGCGGCGGCCATGTTTATTTAAATCCCGAGGGGGATATTTAAATCCCCCGCGGATTTCCCTGTTCCAAAGTTAGAAATTAGCATGCCTCTTCCAGAGAAGGGGCCAGTCTAGATGTAGCCTAGTGGTTGGCTGCTTCTCTTTTTTTCCTTCTTCATCTTATAGTAATGTCGGAATACAAACCTTTCCTCTGTTGCTGCTCCTCAGAGAATAGGAGATCACGAGGACTGAGACCTTCACGCTGGGCTATTTTTAGAGCAGGAGTGCTATTTTTTTCTTTTTGCTGATGCACTGATGCAAGGAACAGAAGGACAAAGGAGACTATATTTGCTACTAAGAGCAATAGTAATGATGTATTTCTGCAGGTGACCGTACCAGGTGCTAGGCTGCTGTAACATAACCCCTTCATGTGCAGCTCCACTGTTCAGATTTACACTGCCCCACTGTGATAGAGGAGTCACCCGCCTGCTTCATTCTCTGTTAGGAGCTGAGCCTGACTCTTTGGTTGTAAAATCTTCCTAAATTAAAGGGCAGTCCTGAGTCTTTACCCACCTAAGTTGCCTTTCTTAGTCCTCCTCCTCCACTGTCTGAGCATGGAGTAGGTTAGTGGAGAACAGATCCTCAGAAAGTGACAATATTGTGGCAGTGCTATATGGTAGCCCAGTCTTCTGAATCTTTCCCCACCCTGATTTTAGCAGCCCAGGCCTGTACTAACTTGAAAGACATGGATTCCCAGGGATATCTTTAACTCTGCATTCCATCCATGATGGGAGGGAAATGCAGAGACCTGTAGACACATCTTGGGCCAGGAGGCATACGTTGTGTAGCTCCATTTACTACCATGATGCTAAGCCATTCTGCATCTCTCTTACTCTGCATGGTCCACCAGCACAACTAGTTTTCCTTCTCATACCCACACCCTTTCTGATTTGTTTCAGCTGCTCTTGTGACTTCCTGGGAGGAGCTCTGGAGGAGAGGGCCAAAGGGCCTGCAGAAGGGCCAAAAGTCAGCTGGGGCTGCAGCACCTTAATGATAATGTCTAATAGTTATCTAGGGGTATGTCTACACTACAGCGCTAATTCGAACTAACGGATCCAGACTCAAAAACTAGTTCAAATTAGCGTTTTGCTAATTCGAACTAGCATGTCCATATTAAGTGGACCCTGAACCGGGGTTAAGGATGGCCGGAAGCAGTGCCAGCAGGGCATCAGATGAGGACTTAGAGCATGGAGCTGCTGCCTCAGGCTAGCCGAGGGCTGTGCTTAAAGGGACCCGACCCCCACCCCGGACAGACAGTTCTCAGGGTTCCCCGCTTGCAACGCAGTTCTGGCTTGGAGTGTCCTGAGTGTCCACACTGGGCACATCACAGCACTCAGCCATCAGACTGGCTGCACTTGCCACAGGCTGCCATCTGGGGAGAGGGGACAATTGGGGGGCTGCAGGAGAGTTTCCACCCCCAGAAGCCCGCAGAGCCAGCCCAGTCCTCCCCATCAAGGGCTCGTACCCCATTCCTCCCTCACCTCCTTCCACTTACCCTTCCCTAGCCCCCCTTCCTGATGTACAAAATAAAGAAAACGTGTGGTCAAAAATAGAATCTCTCTTTATTGAACAAAACTGGGGGAGACTGGGAAAAGGAGGTGGGAGAGGGGAAGAGAGAGGGTGGGAGAGGGGAGGGCAACTAAAATGATCAGAGGTTTGGAACAGGTCCCATATGAAGAGAGGCTAAAGAGACTGGGACTTTTCAGTTTAGAAAAGAGGAGACTGAGGGGAGATATGATAGAGGTCTATAAAAGCATGAATGGGGTGGAGAGGGTGCATCAAGAAAAGTTCTTCATTAGTTCCCATAATAGAAGGACTAGAGGACACCAAAGGAAAGGAATGGGTAGCAGGCTTCAAACTAGTAACAGAAAGTTGTTCTTCACAAAGCAAAGAGTCAACCTGTGGAACTCCTTGCTGCAGGAGGCTGTGAAGGCTACAACTAGAACAGAGTTTAAAGAGAAGTGAGATAAAGTGATGGAGGTTGGGTCCATGGAGTGGTATTAGCCAGAGGGTAGGAGTGGTGTCCCTGCCCAAAGTTTGTGGAAGGCTGGAGAGGGATGGCACGAGACAAATGGCTTGGTCACTATCTTCGGTCCATCTCCTCCAGGATCCCTAGGGTTGGCCGCTGTCGGCAGACAGGCTACTGGGCTAGATGGACCTTTGGTCTGACCCAGTACGGCCATTGTAAACTCAGGGCTCAGGGTCGGGGGTCTCAGTGGACCACCTTGATTTTCATGCACACCTGCTCCTGGGTGGCCAGGCTGGCAGCTCTCCTGCCCTAGACGGCCACTTTCCTGTGCCTAGTGCGGAGGTCGTGGACGAGGTCCAATATGTCCGCACTAGACCAGGCGGGTGCCTGCCTCTTGCAGTCCCAGGTAAGCTCCCGGGAGCCGCCAGCCTGGTCCCGGGAAGAGGGGGAGGGCTGGGGGACATCGGGTGGCTGGCTCGAGCCGTGCCAGGTACAGGGTCTGCTAGCTGGGTGCTGGCAGGCTTGCAGCTGGCATGGGCACCGTAGCCAGCCCATGTCCCTTTAAGGGGGCCGGGGCCGGGAGAGGGGCAATAGAGTTTCCCTGGTGTTGGCCAGAGTGGCCACCAGGGAAAGCTGGGGAGGGCTAGCCTCCCACTAGTTCGAATTAAGTGGCTACACACCCCTTAATTCGAACTAGTAAGTTCGAACTAGGCTTAGTCCTCGTAAAATGAGGTTTACCTAGTTCGAACTAAGCGCTCCGCTAGTTCGAATTAAGTTCGAACTAGCGGAGCGCTAGTGTAGCGCCTATCAAAGTTAATTCGAACTAACGTCTGTTAGTTCTGTCATGGCTCCTTCCCCACTCTGGCATGATAAATGCAGAAGTGGGGGCCAGCAAGTGTACCCCAAAGCCTTATCTACCAGGCTTTGGTATAAAACTTCCCCCCAAGATCTTAAAAACCTAGATCTTGGGAATAAAACTTCCGCTGCCACCACCCAAATGTTGATAAAGAAATCAGGGGAAAGATCATTTGGGAAATCTTACCCCTAAAATAAAAATCAAGGCACACAATTAACCACTGCCAGGTTAATAAAAAGAAATGAAAGAACTTTTATTATTACAACAATATTCCTGTTGCAACCATAATGACTAGATAAGGAGGTAACAAAATATACCCATGGAGAAACTCCATGGGCCTAGAACTTAGTTACAAGAAAAGCCCAAAACATCTTTTAAACAGTGCCAGATCTCAGATCCCATACCCAATCCTTAAAACAATAAAACCTAACGAAACTGCCTAAACTTTACCCTACTTACAGAAAATGAAGAATGGTGTCTTGGAGAGAGAGAGAGACATGCTTGTCCCTCTCTGTAGTTGCAGAGAACTCACTCAGAGAGACAAAAGGGAGAAAAAAGAAAAAACCCAAATTCCTTTGTCCCAGTTTGAAAAGTCCCACCTACATTCTTATTGGTCACTCCACCTGGCTAGGTGTAGTTAACCCCTTAATCCCCAGGCTGCTGGCTAACCCTCATAATCATGACAAGTTCGAATTAACTTTGGAGTGTAGACATACCCTAGTTTATCTTATCCTGAAGGGTATGTATGTTTCTAACACACACCCCTGTGTAAGAGAAAGAAAGAGCCTGAAACATGGGCCTAGTGCTTGAACCAAAGTGACAAGAGTTACACTCTGAGCAACAGACTAGCTATGTTAAATTTAGTTTAATCGACTAGTCAATGGAATTTCCACCAACTAGTTGAGTAGTCAATAAGCAGGGGACCACAGCTGGGTTAGCTCCCAGTCCCAGGGGCTGATGAGAGTTTTGCAGGGCCCAGGGCAGCACAATATCGCAGGGCCCCCCCTTTGGAGAAAAAATCAAAAAAGGGGTCGTCGCCCCCCCCCACGTGCCCACTCCTTCAGTAGCCCCACACTGATCATGTGAGCTACCCCCTCCTCATCCCCTCTCCTAACACCTCCCTCTACACACCTGCCCTGCTTCTCTCCTCTGGTGCTGGTCCCTCCCCTGCAGGTGTCTGCCCTTCTGCTTCATACCCAGAATCCCCTGGCACCTGCACATTCCTGGTGCCTCCCCCATTCCCCTCACACATGCCTTGCTCCATCCCCGCCTTCCTCATGCCCACCCCTCCTTTCAAGCACCTGCCCCTCCTGCCTTTAGCCCCCCAATGCCTTACCCTCTCCTCCCCCAGCACCACCCTGTCTCCCCCTCCCACTGACACCTTCCCTCCTGCCCTTTTCCTCATTGTCTCAATTTGGCCCCCTGGCATTTGTCTCTCCTCCCCTTTCTTCTCCTGACCTGCCCCCATCCCCTCAGCACAAGTCCCGGCCCAGGCTCCAGGCCACGTGCCGAACCGAGAGGTGCAACGCTGGGCCTCGCAGTTTTAAACTCCCGGGCTGTGATGTCACGCCGTGCGTGTGCTCCCTCGGCCCCATGTGGCCCGTACTAGCTGGCGCTGGGGAATTTCAAGTGCAGGTCTGCGGCGCCCCGTCACAATCCCTCCCCCCACCCCCTCCTTCAGCAGCCGCCAGACGGCCCTTCGGCAGACGGCCCACCGGGAAATTCCCGGTATCCCACTGGGCCAGTCAGCCCCTGGCGCGGGGCCTATTGAAGCGCAGGGCCTGGGGCAGCCACCCCGTTCGCCCTGCCCAATATCCACTGCTGCCCAGCCCCAGGAATTAACCCTACTGTGGCTCTGCCTTTTAAATGTATTAAGAGCCAGCTAGCTCTTAATATACAGGTAGTCCCCGAGTTACGCGGATCCGACTTATGTCAGATCCGCAGTTACGAACGGGGATTTTCTCGCTCCGGAGGACTCGAGCGGTGGGATGCCTGGTCCCGCCGCCCGCCTCCTCCGGGGCGAGAAAAGCTCTTTCTGAAAAAGGCATGTGTGGAAGGGGAAGAGGGAGTTCTTTCGGAAGACGAGGAAAGAGGAAAAAGCACAGATGCTCTGGTGGCCACTCAGTCCATAGTAATCAGTTTAAATGTGAGATAGCATTCATTCAGATTGCTTTTTCGATGTGGACACTCTCTTTCGGAAGAAGTTTTTTCGGAAGATCTCTTCCGGAAAAGCTTCTTCCAAAAGAAGCCTGCAGTCTAGACATAGTCTTGCAGTGCCTGAAGAATGGGGACAGAAATGTAAAAAGGTGGCCCCTGTAAACTTAAAAGGTGAGACGGGGTCCACTGCATTGCAACCACAATCATAAGAGGGTTGAGCCCAAAGGAATGAAGCTCAATGTCTCTGTTCTACCCTCATATAGTGTCTTAAGAGTACAAACCAAACTATGAGTAAAAATTGCCAGTAAATACAAACTGGCACATTGCTGTGACGATTCAGAAAGAGACCTCTCCTGAAGAGGAGAAGTAAAGTTTATCTTTGGAACAAATATTGCAAAAGTTTAGGCACAGCACATGGTCTGACAATGGGCAAACCTTGAGAACAAACTCGGTAAATATTTACTGTTTTACAAACCCTGAACCTCAATCAAAAGACATACTGCTGCAGTCTGGCTGTCATGAAAAGCCTGTGATGAGGCATTAAAAAAATTAGCTGACTGCAGAAATGAAAATTTGGATTCCCCCCCCCCCCCCAAAAAAGAACGAGGAGGTGTGGGGGCTAGTTGAGGAACCCATTCTTCTTGCTAAATTGGTAGTGGACCAAATCTTATGTCCATGGAAAGGGGCTATTCAGCAAGGAAAGCAGGATCAAGCCTAGACAAGCAAGCAAGCGAGATTGGGAAACAGGTTTGGAGCCCTGACGGCATAGTGGCAGGAATAAGGGAAAGTAGGGTTGCCAGATGGTTTCAACAAAAATACCGGACACACTTGACATTACATCACAATCGACATTACATTTTATTTACAGAATACCGGGCATTTATATTTTCTCAATTTGTTTCCCAGACAGAAAGCTCAAATACTGGACTGTCCGGTTTAAAACCGGACACCTTGCAACCCTAAGGGAAAGCAGTAAGTTCAGGCATTGGAAATTTAAATTCTTGGACCAATACTTGGAATGGTGGTATCTAAACTAATGAACTTTTTGTTCGAAGGGAAAAGCAAATAATTTAAGGGAAAGAGAAGTTAACTCTGCAGAGTCTGGAAGGAACTGAGCAATTAAAGTGTAAAAATGCTAAAAAATAAAAGTGTTATCCAAAAACAATTCTTAGTTTCCTTGCAGACTTTTTAAAGAAAAAAACAAGCCCTTTCCCAAAGGAATGTCTGTTAATAATCCAGGCAAAGTGACAATCTAATGATCATTTGACTATGAACACTTTAGTCAAATTTGCTAAAAGAACGTAAGGGGTTTCTATTGGAACTTAACTACCCCAAAGTTATAAAAGGGAATGTAATGTTTATGCAGCTATGCAGAAATAATTAAAACAGTGTACAAAGAAATGTTAAGAAAATGTTAAGAGATACTATGTATCTGTGTGTGTACATATATATGTCTAGTGTAAATGTGAGGTTTTTAGGACCTAACCAACACTCTGTTTTGTAGGTGTCTGAAATTGTGTTTTGTAGGCTTGAAATACATTTGGTTTTTTTATAATAAGGACATTTCATTCAAAGTTGGCATGATATACTGAGGGAGCGTACGAAAATGCACCCGAACATTTATCATCACTAATGGAGCAGACCACCTGCCAGAACACTACACAAGTGAATCCTGAATTTCCTACATCACTGTCCTGAACTACTACATGCTGAAATCCAAATGCTCTCTATAAGGGTGGGGGGGGGGGGGCGGAGTAATTTCACGTTAATTCCTCAGAGGTCTGCTTCAAATCTCTGGTTTAGTTTATGATTTAAGAGCTGTGTGAATTTCCATCTTATCAGTATAAAGGAACTTGTATTTTCTGAACAGAAGCAAACCATTTTATTTGGTCTGGACTGAAATTAATTTTCCAAACCAGTGAGCTGGCCAAGATTCTACTAGTTCTATCAGTATCACTCAAGACATTGCTGTAGAACAGAAGAGGAGACCTGATATCAGAAATGTTAAAAGGGATAGGATTGGAATTGGATAAGAGCTGTGGCCTCTAGGGTGATGGGGAGGCTCCCAAAAATGGCTCCAGCCATGATTTGTCCTTAAGGAGTAAGAAAGAAGAAGAAAGGTTGGGTTGGATTAGAGGAGGAAGCATTAGGAACTGGTGAGAGCCTAGCATTGCTAGGAAAAGGGGAGAGCTGTTGAGGGATGAGCATTACGGTGTGATCCTGGCTTTGCATGTTATAGAACCAAAATGCAGTCTTATGTTTGTCTTTATACAGTGAAGTGAAGAAACATGAAGCATCTAATTCCTGCCTGGTCCCTTCCACCCTGCACCTCACCTCCAACACACACACACACACAGGGCCTTTGGGTCAGCCAGAGCGCACACAAGAGATTTTATCTGAATGTAGACTCTCTAAAGCTCTAGCCCTAAAATGAGAGGCCTGTGCAGGTTTCCATAGTTACATGCAGTCCTTGCTTTGTTCTATAATGATGGCAGCAGTGATCTCACCCCTTTGTTTTCTGTGTTTGGGTGAAATGCAGGTTTATCCCTCTAGGACTGGAGCTAGTGGCTGACTCAGGAGATCAGGAACACACAGTAATGCTCAGCTCCTAATGCCTCTCCCCTTATCCCAAAAATGCTAGGTTCTCGCCAAACACTAACACTTCCTCCTCCACTTATAATCAACCTTTCCCCTTCCTTCCCCCAAATCATGGACAAATCATGGCTGGAGTGCTGCCATTTCTGAGAACCCCACAACTACCAAAGTTCTTATCTATATGTGTAAGTATTGGGAGTGGGGTGCAGAGTGAAAGGGAGGAGGCAGGGATGAGACACATAGGTTGTGTCTACATTGGCAAGATTTTGCGCAAAAGCGGTTGCTTTTGTGCGAAAACTTGCCGCCTGTCTACACTGGCCGCGAGTTCTTGCACAAGAACACTGATGTTCTAATGTAAGAAATCAGTGCTTCTTTTGCAAGAACTATGACGCCCCCGCTCAGGAATAAGCCCCCTTGCACAAGTATTATTGCGCAAGAGGGCCAGTGTAGACAGCCAAGTTATTTTCTCGCACAAGAAAGCCCGATGGCTAAAATGGCCATTGGAGCTTTCTTGCGCAAGAGAGCATCTACACTGGCACGGATGCTTTTGCGCAAAAGCACATCTCTTGCTCAAAAGCACATGCCAGTGTAGATGCTCTCTTGCACAAATACTTTAACGCAAAAACTCTTGCATTAAAAGTATTTGCGCAAAATCTTGCCAATGTAGACGTAGCCTTAATGCTTCACGTCACAAGTACTTTTTGAGAAGGAAGAATCATGCTGTATCTAGCTCAGAGGTCTGCAGCCTTTCAGAAGTGGCATGCGAAGATTGAACCTAGTCATGGATATGTGTGCAAGGAGCAGCATGGAACAGGGGAAACTGGGTACAGCGATCATATTTTCTGAACCAGCTGCAGCTAGAGAGAACAGTTTAATTTAAACTGTTAAACCGATTAAGCGTTTTAACTTTCTCCTGTTAGTTTATCAAACTTCATTTTAAATAAAGTAAAATATGTCCAACAGAAAGGTTTCGATGTTTTCTTTGTCCCTATCCCAGAGCCTAAGGGGGTCCATAAAATCCACTAACCCCAGAAAAGTAAATCTGGCCTATGGGAAACCCTGAACCTCAGTCCTTCCTATTCCTTCCTTCCTTAGTGAGGCATTCTGATATGATCCCTCTGGAATGTGCTTACAGTCTGTGCCTGGCGCCTTTTGGTGTTCTTAATGCTTGACCTGGCTTATGCTATTCCTCTTTAGCCAACCCTTTTTCCTGCTTGCACATCTACTGAGTCAAAGCCTTGCTCACTAGAGTTAAGACCTTAATTTTATGTTACAGACCCTCAACTTACTGCACTTCTCAGTGCACGTACCAGGGTGTCCAGCCCAACACTCCCAGGTTTGGGGATTTTTCTGACCCCCCACAGGAAAGCAGCCCCTTTGTGAAGGGTGAACCATGAGGAAGAGGCACCAGAGCCACTCATGCACCCAATGCACAGGTCTGGATAGGAGCTTGGCCTTCAGGCCCCAGGGGCGGCACCGCACAGGGGAGGCAAGGCATGAGCCAGAGCAACACGGCCTAGGCCCTCCTTAGACCAGCAGCACTGTAACCCTGGCCAGGCAGTGGCTGTCCAGAGATGACACCCAGGCCCCAGGATCAGCAGGGGGAGGGGAGGCAAGCCCAGGCCAGGATAGGGGGGCGCAACCACTATGGGAGGGGCTCAGAGGCCGGAGCCCCCCAGAGGCGGCCGAGATGCATGGAGCATGACGCAGCCCCTCCCACTGCACTGACCCTGGGCTGACACAAGCTGGATCTACCCAAGTCAGTGCTGCCACCTACTCCAGCTAGGCCTGGGCTGTCACCACCGCCCCTACCACGTGACCCAGGCTGGAGTGAAGGGGGGGTGGCACTTCCAAGGGTCCAGTGGCTGCTGTGGCTGCTGTAGTGGTTCATGGGGGGTTTGCACTACTGAGGAGCCTCAGCCCCAGCTGCCTCCACCCCAGCACTGTCTCCTCCCACCACAGCAAACCTGCTGCCAGGGAAGAGGGAGGGCTTCAGCGGCAGCACGGGCTCCTCGCTGTGCGTGGGAGGAGGGGTGGGGCTGAGCTCCTGCTGTGTGCCAGTGAAAATTGTCTCGTATGTTGGGGGTTGCCAACCCTGATCTAGCTGGTACTTCAATAAGATATTCAACAGCCAGCCCTGCATTTCTCTGGGGTTTAGCCCAATGTCTAGCTGATGCCTTCAACAGATCTACAGCCCAGACACAGTTCCCCTCCCAGTGAACTGGCATCAACAATGGCAGATTGTAAACTGGGGAGTTTTGGAATATAATTTGGATTTTTGGCTCACTGAATCTGACTAGAAAGTTCCCTAGGTTTGATCCCCCCCACTCCCAGTCACAAAGTTAAAAACTTGTGAGTTCTAGATCGCTCGGGGAGTTTTGGGACCCAGAACAGCCATGCTCACAATGTATCTGGTACAAACTTATGACAATCTTTATTTCAATGGGTGTTAAAAATACACACAGTAAAATGCTTAAGGCAATGGCTACATAAATTGATTCAGTCAGCCCAGATGAATATAGCCTAAGTATACAATTGTGATTACCTAATAGAATACCATACTCATGCTCTCCTGATGACCTTGAGGAGTTAGAGGACCAGCCTATTCCATTGGCACAACAGGGGTCTCAGCAAGAGATGAGAGATGATGATAACATAAGAAACTGAAGACTGTCTAAGTCTTCAGATAGTACTTGTAATGAAAGTTTAGAAAGAAAGTAAAGAAAGAATGAGAATGACCATCACAAAACGTGCCTCACACTACCAGTCGCATGGGTTTATAGGCCTGTTTGACGTCGTTTAGGAGCCAACCCTCAAAGCCAAAAGAGATTTCTGCACCCTAAGGTATTTGTGGGTGCTTATGTGTGATTGGAGAATTAAATTAAGGTACCCCCCCATTGAATATGCATGAGTTGTCACGTTGTGTCCCCCTGAGCACTGGGGTTTTGACTAACATTCAGAGAAATACCGCAAGTTGCGCGTCCTTCCTACTTTTCTGCGAAAGTAGGATGGTTGACCCTTCAAGTCAGCATACTGTTCTTAAACTCAGACAATTATGTCATAACACCTGCACCTGTGAGATTGGCATCAGATACCATGTACCATAATTCTATTTTCAGGACATAGAATAGCTGCTTTGTGGTTCATCCAGCACTTGCCACCATTTAGACTATATTTTATGTAAATGCTATTTTACTGTATACGACCATATTTCGAAAGCCATTCTCTCCCTAAATATATATATACACACAAATTTCCTATGGGACAACAGAGTGATGTCAACACCACTGGCTCCGCGCTCACATGGTCCCTGCCTGGATACTGGGACAGCAAAACCAGCTGCTAGCCCAGTCTGGGGAGATTCAGCCTTCCAAGGGTCCTGCCCAGTCAGCGCTGGCCACAGCCTTTCGCACGGCTGGTCCCCCAGCCCAAGAGCTGCTTCGGCTGGTGCGAGGCCCACTTGTACCGGGAACAGAGGCAGGCTCCCATGTCACAGAGCGCCACAGCTTGCTTCAGGGCAACGCTGCTGTCATTCTTGGCGTTCATGGGCTGCTGGGCCAGCAGGCTCAGGAGAAGCACCAGATGCAGGACAAGGCGCCCCCTCTTTCCCTCCTTGTCCCTGGCCACTTTCTGCCCCATTCTCTGCCACACCCTGAGTGGCTGCGTCCTGAGCCCAGCACAGAGCTGCCCTGGTGAGACCCAAGCCCAGACTGGCTCCCTCCCACCCAGCCACACAAAGGTCTGCTGCAGTGAGCAGTGCTTCTGCAAGGCAGGTGAGGAGGCACCAGCAGCACTGACCTGAACGGCCTGAGCCCCCTTTGCCTGGCACTGCAGCCCCACCCTCCTTCCTCCCCTGCACGGTTGGAGCACCAGCACTGGCTTCCCACTGCAGGGGGAGGGTGTGGAGAGAAAGACGAGCCTCACCGTGTGGGGAAAAAGTGCTCCCCCCCAACCTGGGAAAACAGCAGCGCGTGAGTGAGGTGTCTGGAGGCTTTCTCTGCTCTCCCATTGGCCAGAATCTGGCTAATGGAGCAGTGGGAGCCCAAGCCAGGGACCGGCACGGGGCTCAAAGACCAGTAAGTGCCTTCCAACCTCTCATGCCCAGACCCTGCACCACCAGCCTGCTTCTTCTCCCCTCCCCCCACCCAGACACCCTGCCCTAGCCTGCTCCTGGCCCCTCCCTCCTGCCCAGACACCCTGGCCCCATACCCACTCCTGCTCCCTCCCCCTGCCCAGACACCCTGCCCATAAGCCTGCTCCTGCCCACCCCCAGACCCCCTACCCCCAAGCTTGCACTTGCCCCTTCCCCCACCCACCAGACATCCTACGCTCAGCCTGCTCCTGCATCCTAACTCCCCCTAGCACTCGAACCCTCGGTCCTTTCTGCATCCCACCTCCTGCCCAGATCCTACATCCCCATCCCTATCCCACTCACTGGCAGCCCTGTCCTGCACATTGAACCCCTCATTTTTGGCCCCAGCCCAGCCTAGGGTGAGCCCCCCAAATCCACTAACCTTCTAACTTCAGAAGAGTTAATCTGGCCTGAGGCCTTGAACCTCCATCCTGCCCCCTCCCCCATGGGTCTGGAGCACCAGGGGAGTGAGGTGTTTCAGTTGGGGACCACATCAGTGCAGGGTAGGGGGTTTTGGAGGGGCTTTTTTTCCTTCTTACTTGTGTGGTCCCCAACTGATTTTTCTGTGGGTCAATGGCCCCTGACCCCAACAGAGGTTCCCCAACCCTGCCATAAATAAAGACAATGTTGAAACCTTTTTGTGGTGGACATAATATTTTACTTTATTAAAAATGAAGCCTGGCCAACAAGGCCCCAGTCAGGGCACAGCCCCCACTGGGTAGCAGTGTCCTGTCCCCAACCCCGATCCTGGGCCGGCCCCATGATCCAATCCCCATCTGGCCGCAGAAAGAGCTGGTGGTGCCCCCCCCCCCCCCCCCCCCCCGTCATGTAGTGTAGGAAGAGAGGCCACGATCTGGCTGTGGCATTCAGAGGGGGTTGGTGAGCAAGAGGTGCAGCCACCTAGTATCTGTATATAATACTATTCCTTGCTTCTAATTAATCTACCCTACTGCCAAAGCTGACTTCCTACAGGATAAGATTCCTGTAGGTTCTTGCATCACTGCTAGAATGGAATGAAAACAGTGAAAAATTTATAGATGAATATATCAGTTTGCAGGCAAGGTTAGACTTATTGGCTACAGGATGTGATGTCACAGAAAGCACTGATGCAAACTCTTCCCTGCACAACTAGTTCTCTGTGCCCCTTCTAATGGAAACATCTAGGCTACGCCTACACTCGCGGCTTCTTGCGGGAGTAATATGCAAATGAGGCTAAGCGTGGAATATCGCCAAGCCTCATTTGCATACCTAATGAGCCACCATTTTTTTCAGAAGAGGCTCTTGCGCTAGAAGGAGCTGTCTACACTGCCCCTTCTTGCGCAAGAAAAACCCTCTTGCACAATGCCGTTACACCTATTACTTTTCAGGAAGAACGGCATTGTGCAAGAGGGTTTTTCTTGTGCAAGAAGGGGCAGTGTAGATGCTCCTTCTTGCACAAGAGCCTCTTCTGAAGAAAATGCTGGCTCATTAGGTATGCAAATGAGGCTCAGTGATATTCCATCCTTAGCCTCATTTGCATATTACTCACGCAAGAAGCTGCTAGTGTAGACATAGCCCTAGGCTACGTCTACACTGGCTTGATTTTCTGAAAATGCTTTTAACGGAAAAGTTTTCCGTTAAAAGCATTTTCAGAAAAGCACGTCTAGATTGGCAGGATGCTTTTCCGGAAAAGCACTTTTCCCGGAAAAGCATCTGTGGCCAATCTAGACGCGCTTTTCTGCAAAAAAGCCCCGATTGTCATTTTCGCAATCGGGGCTTTTTTGCGGAAAACAGAACTGTGCTGTCTACACTGGCCCTTTCCCGGAACAGTTTTCCGGAAAAAGACTTTTGCCCGAATGGGAGCAGCATAGTTTTTCCGGAAAAGCACTGATGATTTTACATTAGATCGTCAGTGCTTTTCCGGAAATTCAAGCGGCCAGTGTAGACAACTGGCAAGTTTTTCCAGAAAAGCGGCTGATTTTCCGGAATAACTTGCCAGTGTAGACACAGCCCTAGTGTGGAGATACTCAGACTGAGGCTCATGAGCCACAAGTGGCTCTTTTATAGCTCTCTTGTGGCTTTTAACGGCACATGATATTAAAATCCTGAGTGATTTAATTATTTATCAGTCTAAATTAGTTTACCAGGATATTTTTATTATGTTATTAACCAGTGAAAATAACAATAACTAACTCAGCTACCCCCTGAAGCAATTTGCACTATGTTATTAACTTATTGCTATGAGAATTATATGTATAATGCAATATAGGAGCATTCACATGAATGAATTCACATTCCTGTGGCTCTTTTGGTTAACCATAGAATCATAGAATCCTAGCGCTGGAAGAGACCTGAGGAGGTCCCAAAGCAGGACCAACCCCAGCTAAATCATCCCAGCCAGGGCTTTGTCAAGCCAAGACTTAAAAACCTCTAGAGATGGAGATTCCATCACCTCCCTAGGTTACTGATTCCAGTACTTCACCACCCTCCTAGTGAAATAGTTTTTCCTAATATCCAACCTAGACCTCTCCCACTGTAACTTGAGACCATTGCTCCTTGTTCTGCCATCCGTCACTATTAAGAATAGCCTCTCCATCCTCTTTGGAACCTCCCTTCAGGAAACTGAAGGCTGCTATCAAATCCCCCCTCACGTTTCTCTTCTGCAGACTAAATAAGCCCAAATCCCTCAGCCTCTTCTCATAGGTCAAGTGTTCCAGCCCCCTAATCATTTCCAGCCCCCTTTCCTCTAGACCATCTCCAGTGCATCCATATTCTTTCTGTAGTGGGGGGAGAGGGGGAGCAGAACTGGATGCAATATTCCAAATGTGGCCTCACTAGTGCCAAATAAAGGGGAATAATCACTTCTCTGGATCTGCTGGCAATACTCCTCTTAATGCAACCTAATATACCATTAGCCTTCTTGGCAACAAGACACACTAGTGACTCATATCCAGCTTCTTGTCCACTGTAATCCCCAGGTACTTTTCTGCAGAACTGCTACTTAGCCAGTTGGTCCCCAGCCTGTAACAATGCTTGAGATTCTTCTGTCCCAAGTGCAGGACTCTACACTTGTCCTTGTTGAACCTCATCAGATTTCTTTTGGCCCAATCCTCCAATTTGTCCAGGTCACTCTGGACCCTATCCCTGCCCTCCAGCATATATAGCCCTCCCCCTTGCTTAGTGTCATCTGCAAACTTGCTGAGGGTGCAATTCATCCCCTCATCCAGGTCATTAATAAAGATGTTGAACAAAACTAGTCCTAGAACCGAACCTTGGGGCACTCCGCTAGAAACCGACCGCCAACCTGACATCGAGCTATTGATCACTACCCGCTGGGCCCAACCTTCTTCTCTCACCCCCTCCAGACTTCCCCCCAACCCACAAGGAGCCTATTCTCCCTGTTCCCTCCAGACTCCTCCCAGCCTGCCAGGAACCTGTTCCCTTCTCCTCCCCCCAAAGCCTGTTCTCTCCACCCCCCGAGCCCCTCCTAATCTTCCAGAAACCTGTTCTCTCCTTCCCCAAGCCCCCTCAGCCAGCCAGGAGCCTCCCCCCATGACTCACCCCCCCCCCCCCCAGGATTGTGGCCAAGAGTTTGGGATAGGAGGCTACTTACTCGGTGTACTGGGAGGCAAGATGATGGAGGCCCAGCCCTGCTGGCCACTCCTTTGGTTGTACAGCTGCCCCCAGTGGACACTGGGCAGGATAACTGCCCCCAGTGGCTTGTCTCATATTCCAACCCCCTGAACAGCAGCCCCTTCCTTTGCATCTTATGGAAAACTGTCCTTTTCCTGGGACTTCTATGTGGGGAAGGCTCTAGTCCACCACCCTGTACTCCAGATGCTGATGCCCTATCCCACTCCAGGGCCCACACCACCTCCCTACCCTCAGAGGGTCCCTCATCCTCCTTTCCTAGTGCAGGAGCCAGGTCCATCCCTGAGTTGGCTGCCTAGCAATTCCCAGGGTGGGTAGGACTCAAGCCCACCACCGTGTATTCCACCAGCAAATGCCCTACCCCATCCCACTCCAGAACCCACGCACCCTACATTCAGGGTGTTCCCTCTCACACTCCGAACTCTTCGGCCCAAGACCAGCGTCTAGGGTTGCCAGATGGTTTCAACAAAAATACTGGGCACACTTTTGATATTACATCACAACCTGCGTTACATCTTATTTAGAAAATACTGGACATTTATCTTTTCTCAATTTGTTTCCCGAACAGAAAGCTCAAATTCTGGACTGTCCAGTTCAAAACTGGACACCTGGCAACCCTACCAGAGCCTGCACCCCAACCACCTACCCCTGCTTGGTGAAAGTGAATGAGATTGGGGAGTGAGCAGGGTGAGGCCCCCGCGAAGGGGGGAGCAGGAGCAGGGCCGGGGGCGGAGGAGGCCGGGCAAGGGTATTTGGGTTTGAGGTAGATCTTACATTGCACTTAAATTGAAAATGTGATTTTTGTGGTTAAAAAGGTCAGATACTACTGAGCCAGAGCATGAGCCCAGTGTCCATGGTAACACACCAGCCCTTGGTACTGCCAGCACCATGCAGGTCCCCTTGCGTTCCCCTTCCCCACAAGTGACTGAACATCACCTGAGCAATGGAGGGCTCCCATCCACTGGCGGAGCGAAGCAGACCCTGCTTAGCTTCACGAGAGCAGACAGCCTGAGCCGCGCCGTGTGTGAGGGGGTGCTATGTGGCCACGCCCCCTACTCCAGTGTTGCTGTGCCACCGCCACTGTCCGCTGACATCCTCTCGGGCTGTTGGGAGGCGGGGCCTGGAGCGCTCCTTCGTCCAATCAGCGGAAGGCGGAAGTGGCGGTGGAAGATGGCGGATGCTGCGAAGCGGCCGCGGAGCCTGCCGGTGGGTCGGTGGCGGGGGAGGGGGCAAGTCCGCTCTCGCGCGCGGGGCTGTCTCCCCTGGCGCGCGACCGGGGACCGGGATGGAGTGAGCCGGGGCGGGGTCCGGCTTTTGGGTCCCCCCGGGGGCTGTTGCTCTGCGCGCAGACACGTGTCCCAGCCACGGCCGTGTAAACCCCGGGCTCAGGCTCGGCTTCGAGTCCATTCCAAGCCCGTCCTGCCAGCTCCACACATGCATCTGTCCTAGGCCCTGCCTGTGAGACTCGGGCCCAAGCCCTGTCGTTTGACAATCCAGCCACAGACCCGTCTCAGAAGGTCCGTGTAGTGCAGCCTGGCTGCCTTAGCGTGGTTGTCAAACCTGGATCCGCCAATTGTACACCCAGGTTTGTAATGCAACTAGGGTGCTTAGAGCAAGGGCTTGGAAACACCAGGGCTGTGTCTACACTGGGCCACTTATTCCGGAAAATCAGCCGCTTTTCCGGAATAAGCTGCGAGCTGTCTACACTGGCCTTTGAATTTCCGGAAAAGCAACGACGCTCTACTCTACAAAATCAGCCGCTATTCAGGAAAAGCTACGCTGCTCCCACTCAGGCATAAGTCCTTATTCCGGAACACTATTCTGGAAAAGGGCCAGTGTAGACAGCCCAGTAGTTTTTTCCGGAAAAAAGCCCCGATCGCGAAAATGACGATCGGTGCTCTTTTCCGGAAAAGCGCATCTACATTGGCCATAGATGCTTTTCCGGAAAAAGGGCTTTTCCGGAAGAGCATCCTGCCAATGTAGACGCTCTTTTTCCGGAAATATTTATAACGAAAACTATTCTGTTTTAAGCATTTCCGGAAATTCATGCCAGTGTAGACACAGCCCAGAAGTGTACGGCCCATATGCCTGGCTTTACAGTGCAATGTAGACGTGCCCTGGAAGGACCAGAAATGAAAGGGGGTAGCCCCTGTTTATGCTGCGTTTTGTTTATTGGGGAAGTCTGTGTAGCTACACTATGCAAACCCTTGCATTGGATGCAGTACACAATTGTGAAATGTTACATACTCGTTTTGCACTAGCTCAGTGTTCCTACCTTAAAAGTTTATTCTGATGTAGCTATATCATGGAAATGGGTGCATATTTCACTAGTATGGAGGAGCTCTTGAATACTAGAATGCACAACTGAACTGGAGAGAAAACCCCAATTCTGCTTTTATGAACAAGGCAGAGAGGATTCCAGTGGTCTCAATATTTCCTTGCGTCTCCCAATACCTTGCTGGTTGAGAGAGCCTGTACATCTGGTTGAATTCTTTGTATTGTTAAATTGTATTAGTCCTTTGAGTGATGGAATGTAAATAGCTTATTGCTTCTTTTTTAGGAGAAAGAGAAAAAGGTTGACTGGCGCAAATGGAAACAAGAAAGTAAGGAGACACTTTTTGTGCATATTGTAATTTTAGAAAGAAACCCTCAGACATTCATCATATCGCTTGAATAGCTGGAAGGCAGGCTCTTAATGAAATCCAGAATTTTTTTACTTCTGGGTCACTGATTCAATGTCAGAGTAGGCTGGCTTGTTATTAAGAAGTTGCCATTTAAAGACTGGTGTGGTAGCATGTGTGAAGTGGCCAACATGCCCAATTTCTACTGGACGGCTACGTCTACACTGGCCCCTTTTCCGGAAGGGGCATGTTAATTTCACAGGTCGTAATAGGGAAATCCGCGGGGGATTTAAATATCCCCCGCGGCATTTAAATAAAAATGTCCGCCGCTTTTTTCCGGCTTTTAGAAAAGCCGGAAAAAAGCGGCGGACATTTTTATTTAAATGCCGCGGGGGATATTTAAATCCCCCGCGGATTTCCCTATTACGACCTGTGAAATTAACATGCCCCTTCCGGAAAAGGGGCCAGTGTAGACGAGCCCAACATGTCTTCGCAATACAAAAAACTAGTTCCGATTACCACTTTTGTTGATTCTCAGGAAAATAGCCAAATGCATCTTTCTGCTTTACTCTTGATATTCTGGCACTCAGGTCTACATCCCTGATCTGATGTCATATTTGATACCTGTTTTCCTCCCCTGTCTCTTGTCTGTCCTCATGCTTTCCCCAGATCCTGTCTACCTGCCTACCCATAGTAGGATTTTTAATGTATTTCACTTCTGGCAAGAGAACCATTACATTTTTGAGTCTCTGCTCATTTAAAATCAGTTGATTATTCTGCATTTCAGGAAAAGAAGAGAAGAAAAAATGGAAGGAACTAAAGCTATTGAGAAAACTGGAAAAGAAAAGAATGCTGGAAATGTTAGAAAAACAAAAAGAAGAAAAGCCAAAGGAAGACAAAGGTAAGGTCTCTGTGTGAGTGTCAGGAGATGTGTGAGTTGCTTGAAATGATCATCTCAGCTGTATAGGCAAAAAAGTCTATCTTATCGCTTAATTTGCACAGAACTAGTATAATCACATGCCTGTTCAAATACATAG
Source organism: Pelodiscus sinensis (assembly GCF_052426305.1). Taxonomy (NCBI): domain Eukaryota; kingdom Metazoa; phylum Chordata; order Testudines; family Trionychidae; genus Pelodiscus; species Pelodiscus sinensis. The sequence goes on along the minus strand of NC_143074.1, from coordinate 12,166,943 downwards.
GAATTAATTCAGCACAGTGAGTGATGTTAAATATCGATTCATTGACTTGTCGAGTAACCTCATGAATTCTTATTGGTTAGTCAGCAATTCTATAGTCCCTGGGTCGGGGCCAGCAGTCAGTGTGCTCAGGCCCCACTCCCGAGGAGCCCCGTGCCACTCCGCGCTGCTGCCTCTGTATTGGAGGCAGCAGCCTGGGGTGCCAAGCGGGAGCTGATATGCAAGGGAAGCCAGTTTAAAAACTAGCTCCCCTTGTGGACTGGCTGCCTGTCAGCCTGTGCTGCGGCCTCTGATAAAGAGGCAACCGCATGGGGTGGCAGCAGCTCCTGTCTGAGGGCGGGTGTCTGAGCTCCCAGACCTGACACGAGCTGGAACTGAGCCAGGCTGCCTCCCCCCCAGTCCCCGGCTCCTAATACACTTTAATTGCGGAGCCACGGCAGGAAGAGTCTGTGGCCCCATCGCAAGCCACAGACTAAGCTGGGCTGCTGGCCAGCCTGCTAAAAAATGTACTGGCCATGGGCGGGGGGAAGCTTTTGCTTATTGGTTAATTGGCTACACTATTACATCCCTAGGGAGTGCTGAATGTGAAACAACTCTTAACAGGTAACCTTTTCTTTTGAGACATTGCCTAGTATCCTCAATGTACAGAGTGCAATTTTACTCCATCTCTAAGAAATGGCCACTAAAGAGACTAGCAAAAATCTCTTTCTGGTTTTATTGTACTCATTAGCAGAATCCTCTATCCCTCCTCATTGTAGCTAGGGATGTTAGATAGCGTGTAATTGAATAGTTGTGTAACTGCATAAAATTTTAGCAGTTACATGACTATTCAATAGTCCCCAGAGGTGGGGCTGGCAGCCAGTGTGCTCCTGCCCCGCTCCCAGTGAGCCCCCTGCAACCGTGTGCTGCTGCCTCAGATACAGAGGCAGCAGTGTGGTGGCAGCAGCCCCTGTCCACAGCGGAGCCAAGCTCCCCACAGACAGAGGCTGTTCCGCAGCCGTGGAGGGGCTGCTGCCACTAGGGATGTTAAATATCAGTTAATTGACTAGTCGAGTAGTTGATGAATTTCCATCAACTAGTCAATAGGCACTTCCTCATTCCTCCTTTGAAATGTACAAGAGTCCCCCGCTGACCCCAGGTTCCATGCTGCGCTGCGGATTTGAAAGGCCAAGTGGAGCCGGGATCAGCTGGGGACTCCCCAGCTGATCCCAGGTTCCCTGGAAATGCTGCAGAGCCCAGGATCAGGTGGGGAGTCCCCAGCTGACCCCAGGCTCCACAGTGCCACTTTGAAACACAGCCTTGGCATTTTCAAAGGGGCAGCGCCACACAGCTGAGCCCAGGCAGTGCTGCCCTTTGAAGTACCCCCTTTTCCCTCCCTTTGCTGACTGTATCTGATAGAGGGAACAAGGCGGGGGGGAAATTGACTAGTCAACTGGACTACCCAATAACCTTTTGCTTATCAGATAATCGACTAGTTGACTAGTCTTTAATGTCCTTAGCTGCCACAGATCAGCCTCTGTCCACGGTGGACCCAGGTTTGCCAGGTAAATTTTCTAGTACAATTATAAAATAAATCAATTAGAATATAAATGTTATACTTACATTGCTTTCAGAGTTATAAACGAGTCACTGTGAAATTTTAGTTTGTGCTGACTTCTCTAGTGCATTTTGCATATCCTGTTGTAAAACTAGGCAAATATCTAGAGGTGCTGATGTAACGACCCCCAGAAGACACCTGTGTATCCCCAGGGCTAGTGTACCCTGGTTGAGAACACTTCATATTTGGTGCTCTCTCTGCTCCCATTAAAGCTAATGGCAAAATGCAGGTTCGCTGGTGTGGGCCCTTTCTCTGTAAAAGGCACTATGTAGGAGTGCTTGGGAATCTTATATTTGCAGAATGGAATAGGAATGTAAAATCCCATTTAATTGGTTAACCAGTTAAACATACTGTTTAATTGGTTAACTGATTAAAAAGGGGGCGAGGAAGGAGCTATTCCGACATCCTGGCCAGAGCAGCTCCTGTCTGTGGGGTGCCTGGGCCTACTGCGGACAGAGGCTGCTCCAGCTAGGTCACTGCAATGGGCCCCTCACAGGGCTGGAGCAGGCCCTTGCCCCCAGTAGGCAGGGAGCTGCTCCTGCCCCCATGAAGGGTGCGGCTTATCAGTTAACCAGTTAAACCTTCACATCCCTAGTACCAGGTGCCATGAAAACACAGAACAGTCCTTGCCCCGAAGAGCTTACATTTAAAATGAAAGAACTAAAAGCCAATGCTGTCCCTTTAGCAACACAAATGGGAGTAGAATGGCAAAACTCTGGCTCTGCTGTCTGATTTCATTCTTGTTTTTTAGGACGTCATTACACGGTTAGCGTAGCACTTCCAGGCTCCATCCTGAACAATGCACAGTCTCCAGAGTTGCGGACATATCTTGCTGGGCAGATTGCCAGAGCCTGTGCCATTTTCTGTGTGGATGAGATTGTGGTGTTTGATGAGGAAGGAGAAGATTCAAGGTAAGGGTGATCCGTTGTCTTCCATGAAAAACCTCTCTCAGTGTTTCCAGTTTCTGTGAACCTCATCTCAAATGAAGGCCACCAGGACACAGAACTGCAGGTTCTCTCTGTCCTTGTCAAAAGGGTTGTCTGGTGAGTTCTCCCTCATTAGTCTTTTCCATGTGTGCGTGGCATTAGGGGGCAGCCGTGGCTGTTTCTCAAGCACTGAAATGAACTACTAGGTTGGATGGCTCTAGAAGGTGGTTAATAGCCATTTTGCACTGAGCCCACAGAAGCAGCATCACCTGATAACGATTTGGTGGTCTGCAGAATGAATTGGTGCTGTGTACACTAGAGATGTAAGAGTGTCACGTTGCTGAATTGGAGGGAAGCAGCCAGATCGCTGCTGCACCCCTAGGTGGGGGTGTTGGCCCCAGAAATTGGTGTGGGGGGAGCCATGTGGGGTATTGAATGGGAGATTATTGTTTGTTGATCTTATGTACGCTATTTATGTGAGTGTATAATGTCTGTGTGTGTAGGTAGGAATCTGTAATCTGTGTGGAAGCTGAATATTTCTGTGAATGTGGTTAAGCATGGCTATGGACAGGCTGAGTAGCAAAGCCCTGTGGAACAATGACTCTCAATAGGCTATGGACACACCCAAAGAATGGGATTTGTCACCTGAGGGCAGCCAGCAGGAAACATAGAGATTGGCCTCTGACCAGGTGACTTGCTGCATACCAGAAGAGGCCAGGAAGGGGGTATAAAGAGGCCATGTGGTCGATGCCATTTTGTTCTCAGCTCAGCACTTCATCCCAGAGGCAGCACTGCAGGGATTGAAGAGCCTGGAAGACCTGTGAACCCATCCTGATCGTAGGATGTGCAATAAGAACTTTTAAACCAGCAGCTGTACATCTCTGCTAGAGCCTGCATCGAGAACTGGGAGATTCGGTGCGTGTAACGTACTGTACTTTAATAACCTCACTCTCAGGCTTTTCTTTCTTGTAATAATAAACCTTTAGATATAGATTCTAAAGGATTGGCCCAGCGTGATTTGTGGTAAGGTCCAGAGGGTAAATTGACCAGGGATCTGTGGCTGGTTTCTTGGAACCGGACAGAACTTGTTTGGGGTAGGTGGGATTGGGTGCTAGGACCCCCCACCGGTGTATGAGGCCCGGGGCCATCTGGGGCACGGATATTGCTGGGATGTCGGAGGGGTTTTGCTCGGGAGGCTTCAGGCAGGCAGCTGAAGCGCTCTGTGGGACTGGTTTGTGGCCTGTTTGGAGAGGTCACCAGTCAAGAGGGCTGTAAGAAGCCCCGGATTTGAGCAATTCGCCCTGAGCGGATGCCCTCAGCTGTGCCCAGACACGGCCGGTCCGTCACAAAGAGTGTAGATTTTTAAATGAGTAACTGATAAGGGGCAGCAGGTGGGAGCCAGTGCATGTCAGGAGTTGGCTGCCGCCCTGTGTTGCTGCCTCTGATACAGAGAGCAGCCGGTGTAACTGGTGAGCTGGCTGCTGCCTTGCACTGCAGGTGCGTGTAACAGTGTAAATTTTTCAGCGGTTACACAGTTAGGCAGTTACTTGCATTTTAACATTCCTAGTATATGCTTGCTAGCGGAGAGGTGCATTTGTTTAAATAATTGCTGTTTTTGTTTGAAGTTTCAACAAAAAAAGCCAAAAGACTAGATGAACACTTCCAGTCTATGGGAGGATGGCTCTGGAGACTGACACTTGGCCATCTTTCAGAAGCACCAAATCCATTCAAATTAAGGTTCCTTATAACTACCGGACTAGGGATGTTAAATTTAGATTAATCAGCTAATCCTGGGTTTCCCAAATGGGCTTCTGTGAAATGAAAATAAGGGTTCAGTGAGAAAATTGCATTACAGCCTGAATTATTGTAATGGAATGGAATTTTCATTCATTTATGAATTTTATTGTAAACAATTTTCATTTGTGTTTGCCCCGATAAGTGTCCCTGTGTAATGCCAGCTTAGCCAGAGAGTGGGGACGATGATGTCACTACTCAGCGCTGTGCACGCAGTTAGTCAGGGGTTCCGCGCAGTCAATCAGGAATTCCACAAAATTCTTTTCAATTCAAAAGGTTCCATGGCCAAATAAAATTGGGAACCAATGATTAATCGAATAGTCGATAAGGGTGCCTCCACACAGGGCAGCAGCCAACTCCTGGCATGCACCTGCTGCCCCTTATCAGTTACTCATTTAAAAATCTACACTCTTACATCTCTAGTGTACACAGCACCAATTCATTCTGCAGACCACCAAATCGTTATCAGGTGATGCTGCTTCTGTGGGCTCAGTGCAAAATGGCTATTAACCACCTTCTAGAGCCATCCAACCTAGTAGTTCATTTCAGTGCTTGAGAAACAGCCACGGCTGCCCCCTAATGCCACGCACACATGGAAAAGACTAATGAGGGAGAACTCACCAGACAACCCTTTTGACAAGGACAGAGAGAACCTGCAGTTCTGTGTCCTGGTGGCCTGTTGCTACACTTCAGTGGCGAAAGCGCTTTGGGGAGCAAGAGGCCAGCAGGGGACTCAAACAATCCCCCATTTGCCCCGTGCTTCCCACGGTGTTACAAAGTGGCAGCGCCGCATGGAGCCCGAAGTCAATGGGGGAGTCCTCAGCTGACCCTGTGTCCCATGTGGCACTGCCACTTTGAAGCACTCCCTCCTCTTGCCACCCCATTTCCCCTCCCCCCACCCCCACCTCTTTCTGATAGACTAGTCGTTCACATCCCTATACTGGACTGTACAGAGTAAGTGACAAGGCATAAAATAGCTCAGTGCCTGATTTATAGTTAGTTTGTGATAAAGGTAAAAATGCACAATTATTGGAGCAAATTTGGACACTATATATATATATATAAACTAAGAAATAGCTTGGTTCCGTAGGATAAGTCCCATAAGAGCAAGTAGGTTTCATGTAAACTGTGAAGTGCTTGGATCTCACCAGTATGCAACACATTAGATTTACAGGAACCTGAAGAAGAACTCTGTGAGCTTGAAAGCTTGTCTCTCTCCCCAAGAGAAGTTGGCCCAATGAAAGATATTGCCTCACTCTCCTTGTGTGTCTGATATCCTGGCACTGACACAGCTAGCACAACAATGCATGCAGGTTTACTGGAAGAAATGTTGTGCTGAGAAAAGGTGCTATCTCAACAGCCCTGGAAACTAACAGTCACTCTTTACCCCTTGCACAGACCAGGCAGCAGAATTTCATTCTTTCCTACAGTTTTTCCCCCCTTTGAACCGGGATGGCCCATCTGTAATCATGCTTCATGGCCCATCCAGTTATCGGCCTAGAGATTATTAATAAGGATGCCAGTTATGGTGATTGTGTGACCAACAACCAGCCGGTCAGAACTTGGTCCAATATCACTCCTTTCACAGACCATCTAGCATGTGATGGCTGCTATAATGTATGATCTTTTCTGACCTGGGTCAGATTTCAACTGGCAACAAGGGTGAGGGGCTCTATATCCCAATCCTGTTTCTAGTGGTATACTTTTTAATAGGAATGGGGTGAGTCTCTTATGTACATCTACTTGTTCTAGAGGCTGAGTAAATGTCTTGGAAGATCACAAACTGCGTTTGTTCTCTTTCAGGACTGTGGAAGGGCAGTTTGACGGGATTGGAAAGAAAGGACAGGCCTGTGTACAGCTGGCTCGGATTCTGCAATATTTGGAGTGTCCTCAGTAAGACCAATGTGATAGCTTTGCATACCACACAGATTCCGTAGTAGTTTCATGTTGTAGCTTATTAACGTGGCATTATGCAACACATGTCAAAGATTGCAGGAGCAGGTGTTGAATAGCAGAGGGTCAACATTCATGGGTTTTTTTTTCCTCCTGTATTGGGCCATCTGAGGATAAATTCTATTCTGATTCATTTGTGTTCACAAGCTTGAGTCCAGGTACTCCATTAGTGCACTGAAGAATAAGGTCTGCCTAGGGGAAAAGGACAGCTATGCATTACCAGTGCTGGGATGCCAGCATCAGAGCTCATGAGAGCCAGAGGAGCAGTGATTTCTACTTAGAATTCAGACCCAAACTCCAATGAAATAAAAGATTTTAGCATCTGAAAGAGCTGCAGGAGTGTGCAGAATTAATAATTCCCCAATTATGTTTCATGGTAGCTTTAGCCTTCCAAGGTATGTGGTGCCACAGGGCAGATTTCTTGATTAAAGCTGGAAATCTGAAATGAAAATGAAGCCTGAAAGAAGCTTGTTACAATTTTGAGATTTGAATCTCTCTCTGAACAGATACCTGAGAAAATCATTTTTCCCAAAACATCAGGATCTGCAGTTTGCAGGTAAGGATGTGATTATATTTCCTTGATACCAGTCCCTAAGACACCAGCCTTCCCTCCCTCTGGTGAAGTAAATAGACATGGGGTTCCCACCATTCCGCATATGTGCTCACTTAGCTGGGCAGCCTGCTTGCCATTCCAGTGTAATGCAACCTTAGTGCTCTTATGGTCTGTGTGGAGTGGCAGTTACTAAAGTTTTTCCCTGTCTGAGAGAGTAAATGTCTGGTCCTCATCCTAACTGGGATGCTTCTCTGCCCGAGTGTGCTGAGGGACCATTTCAAGGCTTTTCATCAGTGTGGGGAGGGAGTGACAAGTGTAGGGGTGGGGACTGGAGAAACAGGATTAATCGCTTTATAATCTGCCTCCAGATGCAATCTGTGCTTCAACATCTCTCCCTCCCTTTTCCCCCACTTTTCTCTGTACTGTTTCAGGGCTCCTGAACCCATTGGACAGCCCTCATCATGTGCGGATAGATGAGGAATCAGAGTACCGGGAAGGAGTAGTGTTAGCCCGGCCCACCAAGCCAGGCAAAGGCTCCTTTGTTAATTGTGGGATGAGGAAGGTAAGGTCTGTCTTCCCCCTCCTCCCCTCAAAAAGAATAACTGACTTGAAGGAGTTTTAGTTTATCAATCACTCCTTTCAAGGCCAAATACAATCAGATTAGGTTGGCAAATTAAGCTACCAGTGTGTTCCGTGAAGGGCCACATCCCACGGGAGTTTCTAGCGATCAGTCCTGGTCCCCTTGTCTATTTAATTCAGTCTCTTCTCTGTGATCAGGGTTTCTGTTTATAGCACCCTCTGCTGGGTCCTGGTAGAAATGACAGTGTCCTTTAGTATCCTGCATCAGGTCAAACTCTTCCAATTACTATTTGTCTGACTTGTGGGCTGTGCCCACGAAAGCTCATGATACCATCTACATAGTTTGTTAGTCTCTAAAGTGCTACCAGACCATTTGTTGTTTTTAACTCTTTACTTATTCTGTTGTCCTGCACATTGAACTCTAGGCCAAACAAGTGCCCTGGAGGGCTGCAGGTTTCATATAGTCCATTCCCCGCTACACAGCGTGGCATCTAACTGCACAACGGGCAGCTCAGTGGTGGAACTTACGGTCTTGGCTGATAGTAGGGATGTTAAAATGCTTTTATTTCTGTAAACATGACATGTTCAGTTTACACGTGGGGGGGTGGGGCAGGTGGGAGCCAGTGCTTGCACGGAGCCGGCTTTTAAGATGGCTTCCCAAGAGCGCAAACTCCCACCTACCCCCTCTATCTCCTGCACTGCTGCCTCTGTATAAAGGAGCGCTGGTTCTGCCCCTACCCCTCCACTGCTGCAGCCGTGGGGCGGGGAGATGCATGTAACCGTGAGGACTGACCAATTAGCCTAGGACAGGCCTGTGCAAAATACAGCCAGTAGGCCGGATCTGACCTGTCAAACCACTGGATACAGCCTATGGATGCTGCAGGGAGCCCCATGCACACCTTACTCCACCTGATGCTGCTCAGAAACACGACTGTGGGGCAGGTTTTCTTTAAAAACTGAGTCCTGGTCGGGGTGGGGGTGGGGGGCTTAGGAGCTGCTCCATCCCCCAGCACAATCCCATTGGCCAGTTTCTGGCCAGAAACCAGCCAGTTGGAACTGCCTGTTTCAATAACAGGCAGCCATGAAGCATAGGGGGCTCTGGAGCACATCGCTGCTGCCTGTGCTGGGGTGGGGCGGGGCAGGCAGCAGTGTTCCCTCTAAGCTGCAGGGTAACACAGCTTCACAGGTGATTAATCAGCCTTGCTCAATCAGTGGCTCAGGGCTCCATGCATGGAGCTGTCTTACTGGGAAGGGCTGATTAATCACTTGTGAAGCTGTGCTGTGGGACAGCTTAGAGGGAACACTGGCAGGCAGGGAGGCTGATTGAGGAACAGCTGACTTCAGGAAGTCTTCTAGCCAGAGCCTGCTTCTGGCACCCCGTTCTCTCCCTTCACCAACCCTCTGCCCCCTACTCCATGTACCCATATCCCCTGCCCCAGATCACAGTCTCCCCTCCTGCCCTAGCTCACAACCCAAATCCCTGAGCCCCTTCCTGTACCCCAATTCCCTGCCCTAGTCACAATTCAACCCCCGGCACCCCAGTCCAGTGCCCCAGGTCCCAACTAAGGATGTTAGGGACTAATCGACTATCCAATAAGCAAATGCTTATCCGATAGTCAACTAGTCGATTCCCCTTGCCCCCCGCTTGCTGCCTCTATCAGAAAGAGGTAGCATAGAGAACAAGGGTTACTTCAAAGCGGCAGCACTGCACAGCTGAGCCAGAGATCAGCTGTGTGGCGCTGCTGCTTTGAAATCCCAAGGCAGTGTTTCAAAGGGGCAGTCACCACACAGCTGACCCCAGCTCCATGGCACTGCCCCTCTGAAACGCTGCTTTGGTGTTTAGAAGGGGCAGCTGCACAGGTGATCCTGGGCTCGGCTGTGCGGCGCAGCCCTTTTGAAACGTGAAGGATCAGGTGTGTGGCGCTGCCCCTTTGAACGCTGCTTCAGTGTTTAGAAGGGGCAGCCACACAGATGATCCCAGGCTCAGCTGTGTGGCGTGGCCCCTTTGAAACTCACAGCTGAACTGTGGATCCCTGCGGCATTTCAGCAGACCCTGGGATCAGCTGGGTAGTCTTGTACATTTCAAAGCAGGCACACTTGCATGCAGCCCGGAATCGGAGGGACTTCCCTCTGGCCCTGGGCTACACGCAGTATTCTGCATTCCCCAGCTGGGGCTCTTATACATTTCAAAGGAGGAATGCAGACGTGTTTATCGAGTAGTCGATGGAAATTCCATCGACTACTCGACTAGTCAATTAACCGCAATTTAACATCCTTAGTCCCAACTGTCTCCTTCACCCAAACTCCTTCCCTTACCCCAAGCTCCCTTCTACACCCAACCGCCTTTCCAGACCCCACACTTCCTCCATTAATATCATGGAAGAGTGCTGCCCTCGACCACTTTCCAAATTATTGCCCGCTCCTGGCCTAGGCGCCTATCCATGAACAGTACATGGGTACATAAGCACATGTCTAGCTAATAGTGTTGTTTGCTTTCCCCAAAGTGATCTTTTTTGCTTGTCATCTGTAGCTTTCCTGTCCATGGTATCCTTGTGTCTAAAACCCTTTGTGCTGATGTTCTATTATTGCAGGAGGTACAGATAGACAAACAGCTAGAATCTGGTCTTCGAGTCACTGTTCAACTGGACAAACAGCAGAATCCAGGTAATCCATTGCCATCCCACTTCTGCCGAGGCTAGACGAGCAGTATTACCAGTTTGATTTGTAGAACAGCTTTCATCCTGCAGAAGCTAGTCTTTGCTTTAAAATCCCTCAGCCTTGGGGCAATGCCATGTGGCAAATACAAGATGTCTTTAAACATGTTCAGGAATCATACTCAGATACAGTGAATAATACCCAGCCCCATACTCCTTCCTTTATGAGTTAGTTTCTTATCTAGTCTCTTAATATTTAGGATATGTTTTGAGTTTCATCAATGTAGAGAAAGTGCTGAATAGACTAAACTCTTACAGCCTTTATATAATAAAATATAATATAATTATAATTTAATGGGTTGAGCTTGATTATGTCCTAATGAAGAGCCTTTCAAACATGGCCAGGGGTTTCTGATTGATTTCCAGCAAAGTCTGAAGAACTGTAACTTGCTGTGCTAACCCATGGGCTTTGTTTTCAGACAGTAAAATACAGAAAGGCACCGTAGTGTCCTCTAACCATCCACGGACTGTGTCTGGCCTGTACTGGGGTTACAATGTCCGCTTAGCCTCCTGCCTCAGTAAGTATTAACACCACATTCTGTCCCTTACCTGCCAGACCAGGACAGCAGTAGCCAGGTTCATCCTTACCGAGTTCTACATACACACTTATGCAGATTATAGCCATATTGGTTGCAAAACTGCAGCACAAGCCAGGTGCTTGTTTCCTTTAAATCTTCCCTTTTCTTGGGGTCCATGATTACATGGGTATTTTCTATTTCAGTTTCCTTGTCTATATAGGGCTTCCAGTGATGGAAGGAAGGGTTGTATGGTAATGAGCCTGTACTTACCTTACTTACTCTGCTACCTGGAGTTAGTATCTTCACTCTTTGTGGATGCAGAAGATGAGGAATGACACAGAATTTGACTTTTGAAAAGAGAAACTAACAGTGGTCGAAGTGTAATGCAGGCAAGAGCTGATGCTCTGCACCTATCCTGATTAGCTATGCATTCCCACCCATAAGCCCCAATAGCCCAGATGTCACAGTTTCCTAAGAGTAGTAGTAATTCTTCCACCTTCCCTTGCTGATCTGTGGGAACTTCCTGGGCAGACCAGGTTGTTGAATTTAAAAGATTCCTGTAGAGCCACTTCTGAAGTATGAGACTTGAATATGGCAGGTACCATGTAATTGCTGAGTCTGAGCCAGATCCAAGCCCTCCATAAGAACAGCCATAATGGGTCAGCCCAGGATCCTAACTTCTGACAGTGGCCAGTGCCAGGTTCCTCAGAGGCAATAAACAGAACGGCTGTGTCTAGACTGGCATGATTTTGCGCAAATGCTTTTAACGGAAAAGCTTTTCCGTTAAAAGTATTTGCGCTAGAGAGCGTCTACACTGGCATGTGCCTTTGCGCAAAAGATTTGCTTTTGCGCAAAAGCATCAATGCCAGTGTAGATGCTCCCTTGCGCAAGAAAGGTCCGATGGCCATTTTAGCCATCGGGCTTTCTTGTGCAAGAAATTACCTTGGCTGTCTACACTGGCCCTTTTGCGCAAGAATACTTGCTCAAGAGGGCTTATCCCTGAGCGGGAGCATCAGGGTATTTGTGCAAGAACCACTGATTTTGTACAGTATAAAGTCAGTGTTCTTGCGCAAATACTCACGGCCAGTGTAGACTGGTGGCAAGATTTTGTGCAAAATGGCTGCTTTTGTGCAAAATCTTGCCAGTCTAGACGCAGCCAACAAGTTCTTCATCAAGTAATCCATCTCCTGTTTCCCATTCCCATCTTTTGGCAGGCAGAGGCTAGGGAAACCATCCCTGCCCATCCTGGCTAATAGCCATCAATCCTCCATGAATGTATTTAGTTCTCTTTTTGAGCTCTGTTATAGTCTTAATGAACCCTGTTATAATCTCCTACTGCTCCCTTAGCCCGTGAGTGAGTCCTAGCGGATATCCCAGCTTTGGGCTGGTTCAGCATTTGGTGGAAGAGTCAGTGATTTTTCAGGGAACGATACTAAGGTCGAAAGAGGACTGGAAAAGGGCAAATATAGTGCCCATCTATAAAAAGGGGAATAAGAACAATCCAGAAACCTACAGACCAGTTAGTTTAACTTCTGTGCCAGGGAAGGTAATGGAGCAAGTAATTAAGGAAATCATCTGCAAACACTTGGAAGGTGGTAAGGTGATAGGGAACAGCCAGCATGGATTTGTAAAGAACAAATCATGTCAAACCAATCTGATAGCTTTCTTTAATAGGATAACGAGTCTTGTGGATAAGGGAGAAACGGTGGATGTGGTATACCTAGACTTTAGTAAGGCATTCGATACAGTCTCGCATTATATTCTTATCAATAAACTAGGCAAATACAACTTAGATGGGGCTACTATAAGGTGGGTGCATAACTGGCTGGATAACCGTACTCAGAGAGTAGTTATTAATGATTCTCAATCCTGCTGGAAAGGTATAACAAGTGGGGTTCCGCAGGGGTCTGTTTTGGGACTGGCTCTGTTCAGTATCTTCATCGACGATTTGGATACTGGCATTGAAAGTACACTTATTAAGTTTGCAGATGATACCAAGCTGGAAGGGGTTGCGACTAATCTGGAGGATAGGGTCATAATTCAAAATGACCTGGATAAATTGGAGGAATGGTCTGAGGTAAACAGGATGAAGTTAAAAAAGACAAATGCAAAGTGCTCTACTTAGGAAGGAACAATCAGTTTCACACATACAGAATGGGAAGCGACTAACTAGGAAGGAGTATGGCAGAAAGGGATCTAGGGGTTATAGTGGACCACAAGCTCAATATGAATCAACAGTGTGATGCTGTTGCAAAAAAAGCAAACATGATTCTGAGATGCATTAACAAGTGTGTTGTGAGCAAGACACGAGAAGTCATTCTTCCACTCTGCTTTGTGTTGGTTAGGCCTCAGTTGGAGTATTCTGTCCAATTCTGAGCACTGCATTTCAAGAAAGGTGTGGAGAAATTGGAGAGGGTCCAGAGAAGAGCAACAAGCATGATTAAAGGTCTAGAGAACATGACCTGTGATGGCAGGCTGAAGGAACTGGGTTTGTTTAGTTTAGAAAAGAGAAGATTGAGGGAGGACATGATAGCAGTTTTCAGGTATCTAAAAGAGTGTCATGAGGAGGAGGGAGAAAACTTGTTCATCTTGGCCTCTGGGGATAGATCAAGAAGCAATGGGCTTAAACTGCAGCAAGAGAGGTTTAGGTTGGATGTTAGGAAAAAGTTCCTAACTTTCAGGGTGGTCAAACACTGGAATAAATTGCCTAGGGAGGTTGTGGAATCTCCATCTCTGGAGATATTTAAGAGTAGGTAAGATAAATGTCTGTCAAGGATGGTCTAGACAGTATTTGGTCCTACCATGAGGGCAGGGGACTGGACTCGATGACCTCTCGAGGTCCCTTCCAGACCTAGTATTCTATGATTCTATGAGGAATTAGTGTCATTCTGCTGCAATGGTGTCCCTAGCGTATTTACCAGAAGCTGGGAATAGGCGACAGGGGGTTGAGGGGTGGATCGCTTGATGGTTACTGTAATAGGGTCACCAGTGTAGAAGGTCAGGATTTACTGTTGTGGTGTCCTGAGAAGTCTCCTGCTCTGTCAGTGATGATAACCAGAAGGCTGCATGTGTGTGTGCTCAATCATGTGTGCTTTGTTGACTTGTGCAATTAGTTAACACAGTAGACTCCGAGAGAGCCACTAAAGGCCATTGCTCAGATAAGGATCAAAGGCGCCTGGCCAGGTATATTGTTAAGCAAAGTACAGTAATAGTTGTCAGGAGCCTCTACCGAACCACTCCACACAAGTACCCCATAACAATGGACTCTGCTCAATCAGCGGGAAGTCCCACTGCTCGTTTGGCTGGACAAAGACTGTCCCTCCAAGATACCACTTTATATACAGGTATAAACAAGTTACACATCACTCTTGATGTTGTCAGGTTACCACCTCTGACGCTACTTAGATACCACCCATCACCCTGAAACTCATGGTTTGATTAGACCATCTCTATCCATCATGCTGTCATTTTAGACCCTTTCTTGAACCTGGGTCGGTATCTATGGGGAGTGTGGGGGTACTAAGGTCTTTTTTAGTGTCTTTAGCGTTACTGAAGCAAAATGCAGGACAATGTAGCACTTTAAAGACTAACAAGATGGTTTATTAGATGATGAGCTTTCGTGGGCCAGACCCACTTCCTCAGATCAAATAGTGGAAGAAAGTAGTCACAACCATATATACCAAAGGGTACAATGAAAAAAATGAAAAAAATGAACAAATATGAAAAGGACAAATCACATTTGTCCTTTTCATATTTGTTCATTTTTTTAATTGTACCCTTTGGTATATATGGTTGTGACTACTTTCTTCCACTATTTGATCTGAGGAAGTGGGTCTGGCCCACGAAAGCTCATCATCTAATAAACCATCTTGTTAGTCTTTAAAGTGCTACATTGTCCTGCATTTTGCTTCAACTACCCCAGACTAACATGGCTACATTTCTATCACTATTTAGTGTTACTGTCCTTTTGGAATGTCCTTTCAACTTATGACCAGTACCAATTACTGTTCTACACCTGGACCTATTACCAATTAGTGTTTTGCATTCTTAGCCCTGTTCGTGCCAAGTTCTGTGAGCAGGTACCTGCCTCTAGCTCACAGCTTAGGTTTGCTTTATGTTAGCCATGTTTGGTCTATTGTTAGCTAGGCCTCAGACCAGGCCTGTGCTACATGGGCTTTTGTTTCAGGCCCTCTTCTTACTACAATTACCTGTTCTTTTCAATCCTTCTGGGGTACCTGGATTGGTCGTTGTTGGAAAACAGGATTCTGAGCTAGCTGGACCTATGGTCTGACTCAGGATGGCCATTCTAATAATGGAATTTGGAAATACCTTGGTGAAAAAGATGAGTAATTTGTTACACTGGATGCTAATTAATAGTACTGCTTCTAGATGTCACTAAAATATAGGAAGTGGTAGAGGCAATTCTCATTACTAACCTTTGGGTGAATAATTTCTTAGGTGCTGTTTTTGCCGAATGCCCTTTTAAAGAAGGCTATGATCTCTCTATTGGGACCTCTGAGCGAGGGACCTGTGTGGACCAAGCAACTCTCCCTTCCTTCAGGTAAGAGGACTGGTTCCTTGCTGCTCAACCCATCCCTTTGCTGGCAAACCAGCCCCAGGAGCAAGATGCCTGTATTAGGGATGTTAGAGGGTAACAGACTTTACTGTTTATCTGATAAGCTGATGCTTATAAGTTAATGGTATTGGTTACACTCAGCCAGCTCCCGGGGAAGCGGCTTCACTACGGTAGCATTCACCAAATTCACCACTTTTGCTGGCATTCACCAAATTGTGTTGAAGGCTCTGCCAGCTAGCCTACTAGTTGACCTTGGTCAAATCACTTCATCTCTCTGCTGCCATTTCTCCATCTGTACAATTGAGGATGGTGACATTTGACCTCTTTTGTAAAGCACGTTGAGGGCTACTGATGAAAACACTTAGCATAAGAGGTAAGTTGTGGTGTTAAAGATTGCAGGGGCAATGCTGTAGCTTCTTCTGACCTGGTACTGCTGATGGAATCCAGTCTTCCCTATCCTATAAACCTTTCGTATCTACTCTCTTCTAGCCACGCCCTCATAGTATTTGGAGGTCTCCAAGGCCTGGAGGCTGGTGTGGATGCTGACCCAAACCTGGAGAACACCGACCCAAGCGTCTTGTTTGACCTTTACCTGAACACGTGTCCCATCCAGGGCAGTCGCACCATCAGGACAGAGGTATGTCATGTGGCTGTAGCATGATGCATCACACCTGGATGGTAGCTTGATCCTCAGGAGGGAGATGCGATCTCCCAGCTTGAAGTAACTGGTGAGGTAGTGCACTCTACCTCCAGTTACACCAGAGGTCTTTCTAAAATACCTGCTCTAACAGATCTTTAAGTACGGCATTAATATCTCCCAGTTTAAACTATTATTTGTGGTGGTGCGGCATGAAGGAGTCCCCTTTGATAGGTCCAGTACAAATCTCAAGCAAAAGATTCTGGGCCTAAAGAGCTTATAAAATATCCTTTAGTAATGAAATTATTTGAAGTTTAAAAATCTAGCTGTGAATTTGGCTGGGCTAGTATAGTAGTTCTGTGCCCAGTGGCAGACCTGTCTGCTAGAGGTACAAGCACATGAATCCCACTCCTGCCCTTCTGCAGGCAGTTATTAACCTGATTTGTAGTCAGTGATGTGAAATTTTGAAGTGCCCTCCTTGGAGCAGTGGATCTGATCTTACTTTCTGCTTTTGGTTCCAGGAAGCCATACTAATATCTCTGTCTGTACTGAGACCCCGTATTGACGAGGCTGTGAGGAAAGTTCTTGGTAGCTGAAGAGGAAAAAAACTGCTGATCTATGGACCTAAAGCTACTGTCTCTTGCTTTCACCTGTGGAAGCACCTTCCTTGTCAGATGGCTCATTCCAAGTTATGCTAACCCTACACTTAGGAAGAGCTGCTGAGGGTGATGGCTGAGTCCGCAGAGCAGCCTGCCTAACTCCACCTCTTTGTGATCAAGAAAAGCCCAGTACTCTTACCAGAATGGCTACAGCTTTTTAATTGACTCTCACTTGAGACTGAGATTAAGCATTGTGACTAACTGGCCGGGGCTACTGGGGGCGGGAAGGGGAAGGGGGGATGGAAGAGACATGCTCAATAGCTCAAGCTCAAGCAGTGTTGGTAAGTGGAGCTGGCTGCTGCCTCACGTCAGCATGGGAAGCCTGTCAATGGATCACACAACACCAAGAGAGAGCCTAGAAAATATAAAGCTGTCACATATAGTGCACTGGACTCTTTAAAATCAGGAACGGTGTCATTGGGGTTTAAGGCAGAGAGTTAGGGAACTTCTCTGGAAAGGCATTGAGTGCCTGCTGAAAGCCCTAGGAGCTGTTGGCTCAGCACCTTCAAGGAGCATGGTCCAGGTTGCTAATGAGCATTTTGGATGGTTCAAGAGTAATACTTAGGTCAAGTGCTTCTGGATACCTGTGGGGCAGCTCCACAATGTGTACAGATTAACTGATGCAACATGGGGCTGTGTAACTTCTGGGGTAAGGAGGGGCCCCTTTTTCAAGTCATCCTATCTGCCTGAAGAGCTGCTCTCTTGCTGCAAGGCTGAACAGTAACACAGCCATTTAAACTGACATACCGCATTAAGTACCCCCAACAAAGGAGGTGAGTGTATATTTCTAGAGAGCTAGCAATGCAACAAGTGCCTGGGGCTTAAGTGAACATAAGCATCTCAACTAACCACCTGGTTGTACCCTACCCGCACCTCATTTAAGGCCGTGTCCACACTTCTGAAATTAAAGCACTTTAAAAGTGAAAGTGTGGCCTCAACCAGGAGCCTTGCCCAGCTTATGCTGGCACTTTACAACACTTTAACTTGCCGTGCTCCAGGGGTGTTTTTTCACACCTAAGCCAGAAAGTTACAGCACAGTAAAGCACCAGCATAGACGTAGGCTAAGTGTCTTTCACCAGTGTTAAAACTTCATCCTTTTTTGTAAGCAGCAATGGTGCTGTTGAGCCAGCTACGGTAGGTGTGCAACCCAGCACACAGTAGTTTCTGTTCTCTCCTGTACCGGTATTACCTAACTCCTTTATGTAAATGGGATGTGAATACTATGGCTGCTTCACCTCCTGAGAAAAGGAGTAGGTTAGGATCAAGCCTAATGTTTTTTAGCAAGACTTTGTTGCCATTATACATTAACTTGCTTACAGGAAGTGGAGTGTCCTTTAGAATCATGGTCAGACCTGGGTGGGATAAAGGGAGCAACTTGCCCCAGGGCTCAACCGTTGCCTCTGTAGCAGAGTCCAGGAGCCCTGGTACCTTTAAATTGCTGCTGGAGCCCCGCATGGCACACACCAGGCAGTGTTGAAGGCTGGCTTGGGGTGGGGGACACATTGCAGCATGCTCTGGCCGGTGCTGAGGGCTCACTGCCTCCAGCCCTGCCCCTTCCAGGAGCATGGAGCCAGGCCCCCACCCATATTGCCCATGGGTCCTGCAAGTCTGTCAGCTGCCCCGGTCATGGACATTTAAGCTACCAAGGATGGAATTTCAGTGATAACCTCCCTTGTAAGTAAGCAGTGAGCTAGCCTGAGGGCAGTTGGCTCTATACCGTCCTACACTGACCATGCAGCCTGGTTTTTCCAGGACAGTCCCTATTTTTAAACTCCGTCCCAGTGTCCCCATCAAGTAATGAAATGTCCTGGATTTAAAGGCCCATACACAGGGTGTGTGAGATGCGAACATGCCCCCTCCCCCAATGGTCCTGTCCTGTGTGAGCAGCATCTTTCCTGTGAGCCAGCACCATCTTTCCCCCCTCCCCCCGTGCAGCCCGAGCACCCCTGCACTATGCTCACCAGTGCCTCAGCCTCCTGCACCAGATACCCTAAATCTGGGGATGCTGTGGATGCCATGGGAACTGCTCCTCTGTGAGGAGGGTGTAGGGCGCTGTGACATTAGCACATTTGACCAGTCAAAACGTGCCAGTCAAAGGGCAGGGGCTAAAGTCCCACCCCTTTCTACAGGTGGGGACATTAACTAGAAAAAGAGGCCATGTAACATGCGGCCTCGCTCTAAGCTGTGCTGAGCCACTTGTGATTGGGGCATGCAAGTGTCTGATGCTTTTTGGGTGTGGGCTGGAGCCAGCTCCCTGCACTAATGTGGTGGGTGCTGCATGGCATTAGGCATGTGCATGTTTAGCGCCGGGCTTGCACTGAGGTTGTTGCCTGCCCCAGGCAGGACAGGAGTGTTTGTTTCCTTGTATTAAAAATTAGGGTTGGGACCTGCAGGGAGGGAAAAGCCTGAAACCACTCCCCAAACACTGCAGGGCAACCCACTGGCTGGCCAGCCAACCTGCTTCAAGCTCCCTACGCCCAGCCTGCTTCTGTACCCTATCTCCCACCCAGATCTTGCAACCTCTTCCCCTTCTGGACCCCACCTCCCTCCCAAATCCTACCCCCTATCCCACTCACTGGCAGCCCTGTCCCGCACACTGAACCCCCCATTTTTGTCCCCACCCCAGAGCCTAAGGGGATCCACAAAATCAACTAACTCTGAAACCCCAGAAAAATAAATCTGGCCTATGGGAAGCCCTGAACCGCAGTCCTCCCTGTCCCTTCCCCTCACCCTGTGGGGACCGGCGTGCCAGAAGAGGTGTCTCGGGCCATGTCAGTGAGGGTTTGGGGGGATTTGGAGGAGTTTTTTTGCTTCTCACTTATGTG
Source organism: Pelodiscus sinensis (assembly GCF_052426305.1). NCBI lineage: Eukaryota > Metazoa > Chordata > Testudines > Trionychidae > Pelodiscus > Pelodiscus sinensis. The sequence goes on along the minus strand of NC_143074.1, from coordinate 12,147,615 downwards.
GTCTCCAACTGATTTTTCTGTGGGTCAGTGACCCCCGACCCAAAATAAGGTTCTCCACCCCTGCCATAAAGAAAACATTGAAACCTTTTGTGTTGGACATAAATTAAGTTTACTTTATTTAAAATGCTTAATCTGTTTAATAATTTAAATTAAACCATTCTGCCAAGCTGCAGCACTAGCAAAATGGCTCAGGTGTAATTAACAGTGAGTTTCCATTAGCAACTGGTGGTCTGCAGCAAGGTTTACATGGCCCATGAGCCAAAAAAGTTTGAGACCCATTGCAATAGAGGCAGCCCTGGCCTCTTCCTTCCCAGCAGACACACCCGGGTTCCAAGAGCCCACAGAGAGATTGGCTCTGTTACCACAGCAGTGAAATCACCATGTCACTCCAATGTGGATGATGGACAGACTGTGAGTCTTCCTCACCCAAGCATTTGATGATTTAAACTGTGTTAACATGCCATGTGATTGGCACATCCACTGAGGCAGGATGTATGCTCTCACTACAGAGGGGTTGTCATGACTTGTGTGTCTGGGTAAACAAGCTCTTTGTGCGCTCTGTGAAGAGATGAGATGTTTTGACTTCCAGATTCAAGGGATTTGTTGTTCTGGCTTTGGGCTGCAAGTTCCCTAGACCTGAATGGAGTTAGCTATGACAATGCATTTCTGAGTTCTGACACGCAAAGTGAAGTGAAACCTATGCTAAAGACCCCACCTCAGAAGAAGGCAATTCAAAGACTCTCCAATTTTCTTCAAAGACTGCCTCTACCAGGTGCTGGGGCTTTTATTGATTGGTCGCTCATATTTTTGAAGGGTGACTAAATGTTAACCAGATCTTCTTGGGTAATGTCAGCAGAGATTGCTTTGGGCCCAATCCTAGCTTTGTAAGCAGGTTGGGAAGTGGTCTTATTTGGCAATTATTAGTAGATAATTTACATAATATAGGCATTGCCATCATGTATTGAAATATGTCTCAGTAGCTTTACATATAAAATAGCCCAGCTCCACTGAGTTCCAGGGGAAATGTACTATTCAAGCAGTGGTGGGGAGGGCTAGTCCATGGTTTTCTCCATCCTGTAAGTGCCAGTTAGTTCAGTATTGTCATTATGGCTTGTGGAAATGGAAGGCACTTGATAGTTTTGCAAAGTAACTTCAAAAAATGCAGTTGCATTACATCTCATTAGGGATGTAAATTCCCATTCATCAGTTAATGGGGTAATGTCAAGTCACACTGGGGCTACCGCCAGCTCCCTCCGACGCAGTCCCTGTCCACAGTAAGCTGGACTCCCCACGGATACTGGCGCAGAGAGCAACCCCTGACTGTAGCAGGCCCTCTGCAAGGTGGGAGCTGCTCCAGCCCCCTCCCATTACCAGTTAATTGATACCAGTAACAAGCCCATATGCAGGGATTTCTGTGGGGGGTGCTTTTTTTGTAAATCTGGACCACGAGGGTCTGAATGCACCCCCATGGTCTCCCAAGTAAGCAGGGAAATCATCCCCACCTTCCCCAGCCAGAGCATGGGGGAGGGAGGCTCTGGCAGCACACTGCTCCTTCCTTCCCTGGCTGGCCGGAGCATGCTTACTTGGGGGACCATGGGAGAGTGCTTTTGCACCCCCCTGCATACTGTTAAGAGGACTAAGTAAGTTGTCCCATGAAATTGTGGGATAATTCCAGATGACTCCCGGGCCCTGAGTCAAGCGGGGCTGCATCTACACTGCAAAGTAATAGGCCTTGGATCCTCACTCATCTTGAATTGAGGTTGGACCCCGAGCACTGTAGTGTCATGGGACCCCAGGTCTGGGGCCTAGCTTAATGCAATTGCAGTATAGTTGCATGGGAGGAGGGTTCCTATGGGGCCCAAATCCATTGGTAGAGGATGGTGGGAGGAATTCTTAGAGAGGGTGTGTGTCAATCTTGACCCCAGAAATACTACCTGAGGGGCAGGACTTCCTGTGACAGGTGGGTAGCGCCTAAGGGGTCAATCAGCAAGGCTAATGTAGTCAAAGAGCGTGGCCAATGTGTCCCTATTTTTGGATCAGAAAATATGGTCACCATATTCTACAATCACAAACCTTAAAACCTGTTTACTTGAAGGACAGAGTCCAGTCTGCCAGCTATAACAATGAGGAACAGAAGAATAGTTGCAAGAGTCAAGTGCATCATCACAGTACTAGGTGCCACTAAGAAACTAATCCATATTTTGAATTTTCAGTGAGAATTAATGAAACTGGTATAAAATGCTTTTTCCATAGGGAGAATGGTAAAGTCACCTATCCCAAAAAGATTGTTAATCCTAGGAACCAAGTGGCTTTCCTGTGTGTCATATTCTGAAAGCATATAGCTCACCAAGAGCATTTCCTTTGGTGTCCTCTTACCTGAGTCAATATAGTAGTGATGGGGGGCTTAATGGTCATTACTATGTCATCAATTTTAGATACTGCCCTGACTTTTTATTAAGTTCCAGGAACCATTTTAGGGACAAATATACAAGGATTCATCTTTGCTATCCTCAGGAAACAGACAACCAGATTAATTAATGCAGGCCCATGAAAAGCTCCCAGACTGGGGGAAGCAGGCTAAATTTGAGCCCAGACACACCCCTGATAAATCACTGTACCGAAAGGGACTTTCACTGGATAACTTCACCCCACTGTCATCAATTCGATGGGTGTGTTCAGCTGTTGCGTCCAGCAGTGATGGCCTGTAAATTGTTTGTTCTTTTCAAGATGTTAGGAACAAACAGCAGGCCAGAGGCCCGCTCAATGCTCTCAATAGGAACCAGGAAACGTTCGAGTGAGATTGTCTCCTCCACGGGGCTGTTGGGCATCACATAGGAGCGCAGCTCAATCTCTCCACTGAGCTTCTCTAGGATGAGCACTTTGAAAAAGTGTGTGGGGACTGCCACGTTGTTCTTACCAATCACTTGGTACTTGACGTACATCTTCCCATCAGCCTCCATCCTGCACAAAGAAGAAGATTGTTATTGCTACCTAGAATTCATGCACAAACCCCTCGGGACAGAGATTGTGTCTTCATTGCTTTAGATGAATACATTCGTAGCTAAGGCCAGAAGGGGCTCTTATGACCATCTAGTCTGACCTCTCGCATAACACAGGATATAGAATTTCACCCAGTGTTTCCTGCATAAAGCCCATATTTTCTGGTTAGGTTGGGTATCTCTTTTAGAAAGAGATCAGTTCTTGATTTAAACTTGTCAAGAGCTGAAGCAGGATCTACACCCTCAGTAAGCTGGGAGATACACAATACGCAACAAAACTGGAATGAACTCACTGCAAAACAAGGATTAGGGTTAGAGCTCCCCATCACCCCTTTTATTGTATCTATTTTGGTGTTTAACTGATTCAGTTCAAGTGATTGTCCTTCATGCCTCGAAACATGGTTCACTGCAGCCAAAGATCATACCTGACTATGCAATGAAACAGATTAGTCCTTTATTATAGCCTGTGGCAATGCACCTATAGTCAGATCTAGCACTAGAAGAAGATGACACCCAGACTGTAAAAGTGACTATGAAATACAGAGCAAGATGAATAAGCTACTGTCATGTTCCAAAACTAAGTGCAGAAAGCAAGCATTAATGGAAAGTTAAACTATTTCCATTTCAATCCTACCCAGGTAATCTGAGTTCCTCTATTCAATTATTTTTAACCTGATAGTGTCCCTTCAGGGGTTTATTCAACTGAAAGAAATATAAACTAATCCCAAGCATAATGAACTAGCCCACAAAATCCCTATGGGCATACCTGGAAAATGTGTGTGTATTTAAAGCAGTATTTACGGAATAGCTGTACAAAACTATTTCTGACCTTTCTGATGAGAGCATGACAAGGCAAGTCATATTCGTCTGCCATCTTAATTTCTCTGCATGATGCATGTTTTAAAATCCATTTCAATCCAGCTCTAGAATGTACCTGGGTAGGAAGAGTGGGCCAGTGCAGACATATACATTCTTGTTGTACTTTGTTAAGCTCCTGCAGTATTTCTCCAGGTTATTCCACGCTTTCTGGTTCAAATGAGGAACCTAGAAACAAAATTCAGCAGGAAAGAGTCCTTATGGAAGTCAGCCTGAGCTCCGTTCGCTCTTCCCATGCACCCTTACATCCTAAGCTTTTCCATTTTAAGTTAATCATCCATCTCTTATATAGAGTTTATCGGTAAACTTCACTACACTCATCACCCCCATTTTACAAATAGGGAAAATGAGGCTGAGCTCAGGAATAGGATCCAGGTTGCTGAGAACATGGTGAGCAGCTGAGAATGGCTTGTTGTGAGTCAAAAAATTCAAATTATTTAGTTTAAAGAGAAGGTGCAGAGATGACTTGATCGTAGTCTGTAAAGAAGAACAAATATTGGTAATGAGCTCTTCCATCTACCAGACAAAAAGTATAAAAAGATGCAATGGCTGGGAGGTGAAGATGAAGAAAAATTCAGACTGGCCTATATCTATAGAGGTCAGACTTTGATTCTGATGATCCCATCTAGCCTTGGAATCTTTCATCCCTGTCCCATTCTCTACCTACTTGGCCACACTGGTTGTTTATTTAGCTGATGGTTTTAATCATCTTCAGCATGAGTTTGGGAAGCATAAAACTAAGTTTTCTCATAGAAATCCTGTGTGTATCTGAAGTCACTTTGGTTTAATCCTTGACCAGAGACAAAGTTTCATGCTGCTATGAACTCTTATTTATCTGCTTAACTTTGTGTGAAAATATTCTGTTTACTTCATTGTGGTTACTCCCATGACTAAAGCTATGCATACATGGGAGTGTTTGCAGGATCAAGGCCTTAGTTTGATGGGAAATACAAGTGGCTCTTGAGTTAATTTATATGATTATCTCCTTTTACAAAGACAGATTTGTCCAGTAGTTCTCAGTCCCTCTATTGGCCTGGAGCTCAGGAGCACCAATGTTAGGAGGACAAATACATTAAAGATTATGAAGTACTCAGGTCTGCTATACACTATATCAGTACCACTTCCATGTGGACACTCCTATTCCAGGATAAGTGTTCACAGGAAGAATTATACCAGTACTGCTGTAGCCATACAACTGCTGTATCATTATAGTTCTGGTAAATTTCCCCACCTAGTCAAGCCATTAGTAACTCTGATAGCAGCCATCTAAGCACCTACACAGTGATAAATCTGGACTGGAAAATGATTAATGTCAGTCACAAAATAAGAGTCAGCCAATTCATTGGAAACATAAAACTGAGGTAACTTCCTTCATTGTAAACTAACTAGCAAGACAGAGGGGTTTGACCAGTCAAAATGGGGAAGGCAAGATTTTGATCAGTCACAAGAAACCCTTAGCCCAGATCATTAATGATGTGGCAGCAGGTTCTATACTGCAGGAAGATCCTACCTTCTGTATTGCCTGTGATTTCATTTGGTTCAACAGAATATTCACAGAATTAGTCAGAGAAAAGAGTGAGATTGAACTTTAAGAGGGAATACAGAGGTTAAAGTAAATGTGAACAGCTAATGGGCAGAAATAGATCAAGTGTCTGAGGCCTTCAGAGGGACAAACAAATGGCTGGATAGGAAAACTGTGGAATGTAGAAAGGGTTTGGGTGAGAAAAATGAGTTGTCAGAAAGGGTAACTCTCAAACAGAGGTTAAAAAAGACCCATTCAGCTCCTGAGAGCAAACTGTTCCCACAAAAGGCCATCCCACACCTGAAGGCCCCGAAATAAAATAATTATCTGAGAAAACTAAATATTGGTAAATTTGACTTCTATAAGGAGAGAGCTGAAATTCATGAGTATATTACTATGGTCAAAACTTTGCTAGCAAATTATGAAGATGTTTAAAAAACTGATTTTATCATTTTCTGAAAGGAGGACATTAACCTCCCAGGTCTGTCTGGAAATTCATCCCCAGAGCCAGGCAGAATGTTGAAAAATCATGCCTTGGACTAATTTACTACTATGCATAAATAAATCCCTCCACTAATTTAAAAGCTTAAGTTTAATACTGATGATATTCCCAGCTCCTTCTATGAAGACATGAGGTGGGTTTGCTTACATTCTAATGGTGCTGTAAATCCAGACCAGCACCCTCATATGAGTCAGCTGTAGGTGGAAGAGTTATCAGCCTATGTCAGAAAAGAGAGAGTTTATTCAGATCCACAAAAAACTCCACTAGTTAAAATGTCATTAGCCCAGCAGGCACAAGTAATTATCAGAAGCATGGTCCAGGAAGGCAGAAATATGACCTGATTTGTCAGGCAGCATTTATTCCCTAGAGGGTAGAAAAACTGGGCTAGATCTGAGGAGTTGAAAGCTAACTTCCAACAAGGGAAAGATGGTCTAGGAAAGGTTATTCCAAAAGGGCCTGCCAAAAGTCTGTACTTCAGTATTCAAGTGCAAAATACTGTAACTTACACAGAGCTCCTCAATTTAAGAGCTGAAGTAATTCTCTGGAGATGGAGAAAGTTTGAGCAGGTAGACTTAAGCACTAGAGTTAGGGGAAAAGCCATTAACCCTCAATAAAAGTACAGCTACATCAAGAAGGAAGTGCACCATGTGAGAGTTTTTCAGATGGAATTAAGCTTCAGGGGCATGTTTACCACCCATGTTGCGAGTGAGAGACAGTTTGTAAGCCTGTGCAGCAAGAACCATGGGCTCCCTCAAACTCCACTGGACTTCTCCACTTCAGTGCCTGAATTTCCCCTTGTTCATGCAACAGTTTACCCATCCTGCTGAAGGGGTGGGAGAATGGAACTTGGACATCTCCCTCACTGTGTCTAGAAAGGAGAAACCCCTCTCCCTGTACATCTGTGTGGTATCTAGGCTTCCTCCCTCCCACATAGCAGAGACACTCTCATGGAAGATGGGACAAAAAGTAATGAGTTTGATCTATAGCAGTGTAGATTTAGATTAGATATTAGGAAAAACTTTTGTAATTCTAGGAGTAGTTAAGCTATGGACTAGGCCTCCAAGAGAGGTTGTGGAATCCTCCCACATTTGAAGTTTTTAAGAGTAGGTTAGATAAACACCTGTCAGAGATGGTTTAGGTTTCCTTGGTCCTGCCTCACCATAGGGAACCATGCCAGATCCCCTCCAGCCCTACATTTCTATGCCTCTTGTACAGAGATTGGTGTATCCTACTTTGCCTTTTTATGCGTTCTTTTGAAACGGCAAGTTTTGACTTCAATGTGACTGAAAGCCCCTTTGTCCTTGGTAGTTACAAATCAGTCCTTAAAGCTCTATGTAGGTGCATTTGAGATGTTTACTCATATGAGCTACATCTACACTGCGCATTGTTGCACTATAAGATATGCAAATGAGGCGCAGGGATGAATATCACCGTGCTTCAGTTGCATACCTAATGACACGCCATTTTTGCTGCATGGGCTTTTACGCAGGAAGGAGCTGTCTACACTGCTCCTTCTTGCGCAAAAGCCCTGCAGCAAAAGTGGCTGCTCATTAGGTATGCAAATGAGGCATGGTGATAAGTCATCCCCGCACCTCATTTGCATTTCTTATTGCTCAACAATGCACAGTGTTGACATAGCCATGATGTTTTGGAAATTAACAAAAAAGAAGAGCAGTTTTAAAAGTGAAGCGGACTCCTGTGTTTTCAGTAATCATATCCCCTTCCTTACATTCCAGGGAGAGGGGTTCTTGCTTGAATAGCAAGGCCACAATCCCGCTTCAGCTGGAAAGGGGCAGAGCAACTCAGTCTGGTGGCACCTCCCTTCCCCACCTAAGGGAAGGAACCCGGCCTATTCCCAGCGTTGCCAGTTCTCCCTTTTCTCTTGGAGCCCCAGCTCCTGGAGTCGCGTGATTACACAAGCACCTCGGCTTCCCTTAGGGGACGGTGACCGCTACCTACCCAGGGGCAGCCCCACGCCTCCCTCACCTGCGCTGGGACCTCGGGGTTCAGTGCGGGCCACTCACCTGGGGCGCCACGTTGCTCAGGTAGAAAGTGTCCTGCATAGCCGCCTGGCTCCACCTGTGGTTGGCGGCGGCCGCCAGGTGGCCCCGGTCGAAGCCGCTGCCGCGGTAGTCCGCGTTGGTGGCGCGGTGATACTCGTGCACCGACTCGTCCTCGCGGAAGTCGCAGGCGGCGCGGTCCGAGGGGCCGCTCAGCGCCTCCCCGCGCAGCTGCTCCAGCACCCAGAGGGCGCTCCGGCTCCGCGGGTCGTAGCACAGCACGTAGGACTCGCGGCTCCGCAGCTGCGGCAGCCCCGGCAGCCCGTACTTGGCCAGCTCGCCGCGGGCCGCGCCCCCCGGCACCAGCGGGGAGGAGGCGGCGGCCGCCACCACCGGCACCACGGGCAGGCGGGCCAGCAACCCCCCCGCGGGCGCGCCGCCGCCCCGCCGCGTGCCCCACGCCGCGCCCAGCCCCACCCCCGCCGCCAAGGAGGCCCCGGCCACCAGCCACCTGCTGCCCCAAAGACGCTGCATGGCCGGAGCCCGCCGCAGGCGACTGCAACGCAGCGCGCGACCTTCCTTGTCCCTGGGCCCGGGCGCGAGAACCCTTCCCTTAAAGGGGCTGCCGCGCGAGGCCCCTGCCCGCCGCCACGCTGCGGTGGGTCCAGCGGAAGCATTGCCTACTTAAGAGTTAACACGCGCGGGGCCCTTGGGCGCTCCCTGCTGCCTACCTCTCGCGCTCGCTGTCCTGGAGCAGACACCTGCGCTGACGAGACTCGAGCAGGCGCGGCTAGGGGCCCGCTGCAGCCCCCTACAGGATCAGTACGGCTACGCGTGCGTCGGGGCTAGTTTAGCGCAAGCTTCACCCACAGGTCATGGGCATTCAACAAAGTCACAGGAGCCCAGGAGGGGCAGGGATGACTGGGGAGAATGACAGCTTGAGTCCTCTGGGGAAGGATTACAGGTTGAACATCCCTGGTTGCAGCAATTCCCCACTTGGGAGCTACCACAGCTGTGGGGCAGGGTATGCAGTGTGGGGGCACAACAGGCGGGGGGGGGGGGGGGGAGAAAGAGGCGCATGGCTCAGTAAAAATCGGGAGTCCTAGCCCTGAGAAGCTTAACAGCTCATTTAACAACTGTGCCTCCCTTTACCCATTTGTAATGGGGGAGGGGGAGGAGGAGAAATCAGTATTTAGTACAGTGGCTCAGAGGACCAATTCGGTACCTGGAAGTATTGGCAAGGTACCTATATAACTCAAACTAACAACCACAGCTGCTAAAATGGAGATTTAAAATAAATACATAGATTCTTTTGATTCTCCACTATGCCTGTTTGGAGTACACACTAGGGCATATTTCTCAATTTTCTCTGCAAGTATAGAAAACTTGGCTTCTTACAAGGAACCTAAGATGCACTACTTTGACATCTCATCCAGTTCTAGTTAAGAGTCCTTCTTCTCTCCTGATATCTTAAAGCATTAAACAGACTACCTTGGTTTCTTTAGCCCACTTTCTCACCACAAATAGTTTGGTGTACGCACATCCCCCAACCTTAGAGAACAAATCTTCGTACTGCCAAAGGAGACAGGGGGGGAAGAAAAAGGATAATATCCATAATTGCAAACAAAAATATTTATTATAACAAATCAACAGAACAGCATTCATTAAAAAATTGCAGACATTACAGATTATAGCTCATGGAAGAAATTATAGAAATAAAAAGCAAAGGTAATAAACCAATTGACAGTAAGACAAGCTTTGTGAGGGAAAGGAGACATCTCCCAGCCCCTCTGCATGTCATTGTGGATCAGAGATCTTTACTTCTTTTCTTCAGGTTAGAGGAAACAGCATGTTCCTTCCACTGGATTTGTAGCAACTGTCCTGGTGCGGGGAGGGTGGGCTTGTACAGTGTTGCTTAAATCTGTAGTGCAAAGTCAGTGACTCTCAACAGTTAATATGGTCCAAGCAGGCCTTCCTATCAGGAACATTGTGCAGCCTCAGAAATATTGTCAAGCAACAGCTTTGTCTACAAATGCTTGTTCAATTTTACTTATAGGAAGCCACACCGGCACAGACACAGCCAGGTCCCTACTAAACATAGTCCCTGTAGATAATGAGAGAATACACCTTGGGCCTTGTGAATTCAAGTTTGGACCACCTCCTTTAACACACCACCCATACTCCCTATCCCACCAGAAACCAGAGTACTATAAAAATAGAGGAAGGCTCAAAATAACAAGCCAAATAATCTTGCTTAGAAAAAGAATAAGGCAGTGGTAGTGGATAGATTTAGCTTATAAATGTAGAACCCTATGCTACCAACAGACTCCCAGGATACAACAGAGTGAGATTAGTTCTACTGATGTTCAACTGACATACTGCTTCCTTCAGTTATTATGGCAGAAGGCATTCAGAAACACTGTAATAAACCATATACAGCAGCTTTAACTGTGAGCACAATGGGGGAGTCTCATTGTTATTGGATAGCAGATATCAATACAAAGTCCTCTGTTTAGCAGAAGGGAGCTTCATCAAAATCAATAGTGTTTAACAACACTTTAAATATGTGGTAAAAGCATGACATACAGAAGTGTTCTCCATACTGAAAAGGGGTTGTAGAACTTGTATAAATCAGATTTGCCCTTTTGCAAAAGGGCATTTTAGAAAAAAATTCTGAATGGCTAAAACATACAAAAAACCACTAATGCTCATTTAAAAGTAACAAGAGCCCTTATATGCATACTTCATTGTGCTTCCTACAGCAGCTCCTAAGTTTCACTCCATCCAGCTGTAAGTAATTCAAGAATGGACAACAGAACTCCAGTCCAAAGCTAACCTAGACAGCACTTGCCCTGAAAAAAAAATCAGTTCTACCTTTCCCTGACTTAAGTGAACAACCTCAGGATTACATTCTGCTATCCCAATTCCCTCTCTCAGCAAAGGCTACAAGATTTCATGGGGAAAGGGGAGTGGCACATGCACAAGATGCTGGCCTTTTCCCTTATGTTCAATTCATCCCTCAATTCAGCTTAGTTTCCAGACCCACTCCCCCATGCAAGAGGAAAAGCTTCCAATGAAGTTGTAATGCCCCTGCTCTGGAGACATTATTTGTATTACACAGTGAGCAGCTAATGAATTCAAGGCTTAAGATATTTAAATCTTCTCCTGTGTATTTGGATCCCCTCCCCCACAAGCACTGAAAGAAAGAGCAGCTATGCACTGAAATTCTCAAAGCTGCTCCAGTCACAGAGAAAGCTTTGGAGTCACAAATCCCACGTAAGATTTCTCCAATCCTGCAGGTTTGTGGCAGCCACTATATGTACAAAGACAACAGACAATGGGCTAGTTAATGCTGTTCAGCTTTAAAATTATTTGAGGAATGGGAGTCAGGGTAACTAGTCAGAAGGGCTGACAGTAAGTTCCCAGTTGTTAAGTTTTCTCCAAACAAACAGTGTTTGTCTGCCCCATTAAAGTGAAACACAAGCCCCACGCTACAATAAGAGTCAGCTGTATATATAATCTTAAAGTATCAGAAAAAAGGCACAAGCCTTTTCAACAGCTTCTGTCCCTTCAAATATCAACACAGCAAACCCTCCATTGCTCAAAGTTAAGTGTTAAAAAATAGTAAGGGACCCAAGTTACTAATGAAAAGAGGTCTTTTCAAGTAGGAAACAGAGCCTCACAAATTGTATCAGTGCAACAAGTTCTCTAGTCTTGACTTTGGGAACCATGAAGGGAACTCCCTTCAAGTTTTCTACGCTGTTATACCTTTTATTTCACTGTCATCTAGAGAACCTCTCCTTTGTTTACAGATGTTCAGCTTCAACTCGCTAAACCATCATAAATAAAACGTTCAGGCCATATGTTGTTCAAACAGGAGGAGACCCTAAAAATGGAGTTTAATCAAAGCCTGCAGCAAAAACTAAGGATTCTGGACTAAGCCACATCCTTGAAGACATCTAAGGTGTGTGTCTGCCATTTGTTTTCCACCGGAGTGTCATTTGTAAGGATCTCCGTTCTCATCCTCAATTACTTTCACCACCACAATCTGGAGATTTCCCACTAGAATATGTTTTATTCCTTACGATAAGCACAATTTATGTGGGAGCTCTACAACACCATCCTATATAGTGCATCCCAGCTAGCTAGGAGGATGAAGACAGAAGCAAGACCCAAAATTAAGCATCTTTTATACAGCAATGGAGACGGCTACACTACTGTATCGGTTCCAGGCCTCTTCACTCACATCTGGGCTGTTATTCCTTAAACGTCTAATCCAACTCCCAAAAGAATCAACAGAAAGACTCCAATGATTTCAGAAAAAGTTGGTTTCGGCCCTAAACCAGTCTACACAGCACATTTCCTCAGTTGTATGATTTTTTGGAGTTACCTTCTTTAAAAAGGACCTGGTCAGGTGACAACTACAGGTTGGAAGATCTAAAATTTTTAGTACATCAGCTCTTCAGTCATACACCTGCTTTCTACATTTCGTTCACAATGAATAAGAAGAGAGGATAACTGAAGTCACTTTCAAGTTTTCAAGCACCAACAAAGTGCTGCAATATTTGAGTTGCAGACACAACAAGGGAATATTTAAATCCAAATAGGAAACTTGATATATTCTCATGGTCTACCATTGTGAAAGGGTTTTTATTTAACACAAGACTTTGTGCATTAAAAAAAAAATCCACCCATAAATATATATTTTATACCTATCTATATGATAATATTACAAATTAATGTATTGTAAAGAAACCTACACAGCATTTTAGAATGTATTAAAGATTTTGGTCTTCTGACTACCACCATTATTCACCCACTATTAAAAGAAGCATGTTACACACCATGACTGTGTCACTATGTTAACATACCAATAAGTGTGTATATTGATGGAGGATGGGAAGGATTCCTTTTAAGGAAAGTGTGATCCACACAGCCCAGGAATCATGAAACATTTCAAAAGACTGTTTATAAGAGTCAGATAAATAAATAGGGGGTGGGAAATACTTTAAATGGAGGAAATCTTGGGCAGTTCTAAGCCAGAACATTTTTGACAAGTTTTTCAGTCAATCCTACAGTCCTTAAGGCAAACCTCAATGATTCTAGTGGGAGTTTTGCTGCCTATGTGCAACCACAGTCATTACAATGACAAAAGGCGACTTAGTATTGGCCTCTCTAGCACAGGAGATGCATCACATGTTCTCTTGAAACAGATGCTGCCCAACACAGACACAGAGATTAAAAGGCATGGGGAGCAGCTATAGTTGCCTATAAACGGAGAGCTATGGTATTCTCCCAAATGTCCATTTCTTATGGTAAAGAATCTATCCCATAAGAAGGATTTCTGTAAAATGGGAAGCCATCAACCCGCTTGGTCACTGAGCTAAAAGTTGTTTAAAACTCTCTCTCCACATCCAAGCAGAAAGACTCTGCTGCATCCTCATTATTGGAGCATTTATTCTGGTTCATAGAAATGAAGCAGCATTGGAGTACGAGTGTAAAATATCAGGCACTATCAGAGCGGCTGACAGCCCCGAAACCAACAAAGATAAACTGTCCCTCTAAAAATTCACTAAGCTACACAGAACTTTGATCAGTCTTTAGGAGTTGGAACATAGCGTAAACTTGATATCTGAAGGCTGATAACCTCCCAGTTATGGTACAACTATGGCTACTATACTACCAGTTCTCACCAGCAGCGTGAGCAGACCTTTGAGAAAGCACAAAATTAAGAGAGACATCATAACGCAAAATGCTCAGATTTTATAAATACAGAACAGTCACCACATTAGACAGCTATGCAGAGGAGGAATAAAGCACCTAAGGGCAGCATTTGCTTGAGATCTCTTGTAGCAGCTGGAATACTCAGCTGTTCCAGTTTCGTCCACAGTCATCACCCTGACCCAAACCGTGGCTGAGGACTTCTGATCATGCCAAAGCTAACTTGCAGGCTACATGTTTCCCTAGTATTAATCTCAATCTGTGCAGACTGGGCCTGATCCATTGTATCTAAATGGAGTACATTAATTAATAACCCTCAGGTATTACTGCCCTATTACAAACAGCAGATCTCTCCTTCCTTCAGGAACTGCCAATGGGGAAGTAGACGCCTACTGAATTGTTTCTAACTACAGTAGATCACATCCAAAGATAGGCTTGGTGTTAATCTGATCTGTGAGTTCGAGTCACTTCCCAGAAGAGAGTACCACAGGACGATATGAAAAAAATGTGACTAGAGCTTATTCAAGTTCAGTTACATTTGGAATGTTCTGGGTAATATTACAAAAACTCAGCTTAAGAACAAAACCATCATTATGCCTATTAATAAGTCTTTGAAAACAACTGTTTGCAGCACAGGCCTGTTTGCAGTCAGAGATCCTGCCTTTGCATTAGGGTAAAGCATGATTTATAGCAGTGGCACTAAACAACCAGTCTCAACAGGGAACCTGCTCTAAGGCTGTAAGTACCATAAAGCTCATTTGAATTACACTGATTAAAACCACACAGTTCTAGCTTCTAAGACAGGTCAGCATCAAGGAGACAACTCTTTGATTAAGTAATCCTGGGGAAGACTCTACTGGAGAACAATCTCACCGTACAAAGCAGCCAGCAGTAATAGCATTCTCTTGCTTGAGCTTTTTAAAGTCTCTTTCCCATGAAACACTCTCTTGTTTTGAATCCTCACCTGCCATTCACCAGGAGGAAATGGGACCTTTTGTGTGCACCCAAAAGAGATGGTAAGGCGTGGGCATAAAAGGAACAAAATTCAGCAGTTACTCAAACCAGCACGATGCATGATGTCAGAGACACACGCATTTACACTGAGACATTCTTCTTTCTGTACTCACCAAAATCCCACTGGTCCCAGCCCCTAACACAGAAGTTTCTGTGCGTATGCACATTTCCATAGTGCTATGATGACAAGAGTTCATTTCATAAGACTGAGGGATATGTAGCTAAACAATTTCCATCCCCCCAAACTTAAAGTCATTAAAAAAATACGAAGTACTGCACAAGGCAGTGTGGAGTTGTTTGAGATTAGGAAAATCTGGAGTGCAGAACATGACTAGCTGGGGAATAGGCAGTCTTTCACCTAATAGAGTAGAAGGAAGTCTTCAAGGCCAATTGCTGGGACACAAAACCAAACATCCAGCAGAGACTGTAGAAGCTCTGACGATGCACTGCATGTAGGAGGCTGTCTCCTAGGATACATTACCGCACAGTTTCTCTCACAGGCCTATGGACTATTTGGAGTCCTGAAGCTCCTTTGCTTTCTTCAGAATCAAGTGAACATCAGAGATGGGATAATCCTGCATTAAAAAAGCAAATGGATTATTTTCTTAATGTTCATTGTCCCTATTCTTCCTTTTATCAGGGGCAGAGGCTCTGCAAGCATCATTAGTTAGCCCAGTGAATGCCCTGGTGTTTATAGTTAGAGTCACTACAAAAATAATTTCCTTCTATGTTTTATTACTCAGTCTTGTACATCCTACAACATTAGATTATTCTGGTAGTCCCGAGCATGGGGTTAAGTTGGCTTTACACAATGAATAGCTGCATAATGGAAGTCTTTATTGAGGATGCCAGGATCCAAAATAAAATTTTATTGTATGGAATAAATACAGTTCTCTTAATTGGGACCCTGCCAATACATGGCTTGTCATTCTTTTTTGAGGGACTCCCAATTAAGAGATGACATTTTAATAGCAATGCTGCTTTCAGAGCAGTTGACAGGCCCAGACATGTTACCAGACTGACTCAGGAGTTAAGAGAAGGAATTCTCTATTCTGGGGCAGGGACTAAGCTTACTTCTAGTAGCAAAATGTCCAGCATTTATAACTGGAGTTGAAAGAGCAAATTAACAGCCAGGAACAGGTAGCAATGTAGTCATACAGCCACTTTCTACATGCAAATCAGCTAGGGAGGCAAAGGCTGCCTTTAGAGGAGCAAACAATCAGAAGCAGTAGCAGATAGATTGCAAGAAGCCTGAACACCTTATTAAGAGTTATCAGCCATGAGTGGATTCACTGGATTTTCCAATGAAGGGAAGCACACAGAAGAATTTAATGCTTGATCTTATACCATACCACGAAGTTTTCAAACAAATGGTTTCATTATGATCAGTAGAAGGTTGGTAACTATATTCCAAGAAGGCTACCTCTATTATAGTAGTCACCAACCAGTAGACCTGGATCTATTGGTAGATCTTGGAGCCTCTGACAGGTGATCCTGACTAGTTTGGCCAAGAGGCTATCAAGAGCCTGCACTTCAGCTGCCCCTTCTCTCTCTCCCTCCCCCCTCCACTGCTGCATACTTCCTGCCCTTTGCCTTGGATTTGCTCCTCCCCCGGGAGGCTTCTGCTTTCTGGGCAGGGCAGGGCAGAGCAGGGAAAGGAAGGATGCTGATGTCAGGGTGCCTCTTTTCCTACCTTGTATCCTTTCTCTACAGAGCAGAGGGGGGCACAACAGGATCTGGGATGGAGTTTGCTGGCTGCTTTAGGGAGTGGTTCAGGGCCAGGGCAGGGGTGAGCCTCAGCCTGCCTTAGCCCCACTCTACCACCAACCAGGAGCCACCAGCAGTGCCCAGCTGGGGCCCACATCCCAAATTTCTACCCCAATCATGAACCCCCTCCTTCACCCCAAGCTTTTGTCCTAGTCCTGAGCACCCTTGCATCCAAATGCTGTCCCAAGAGCCTGCACCTAGAACCCTCCTACATCCCAAAGGCCTGCCCCAAAAGCAGCTCAGAGCCCCCCCCACACACACACACACACTCCAGATCCTTTAATCCAAGACCAGAGCCTGCACCTCAACCCTCTGCCCCAGCCTGATGAAAGTGAGTGAGAATGGGCAAGAGAGGGAGGATGGAGTGAGCGGGGCAGGGCCTTGGATAAAGGGCAGGAAGGAGGTGGGGCAGGGGTATTTATATTTGAGGTAGATCTTGGATTGCACTTAAATTCAAAAGTGATCTCACGCTTAAAAAGGCTGGAGACCACTGGTCTATTGTATTCAAGTATTGTACAAGAGAAAAAAAAAATCTCACCTCCTCCCCATTCCGGATGTATTTTAGCACTTACCTGTAGCAGCCTCATATTCAAAGTGAAGTCCCCTTCCAGCAATTGATCCCGGATTAGTCTGTAAAAGAGGATACATTAATCCAAGTACTTATTGCCTCTTTAGTACCTTGTCCAAAAAACATCCCAAAAGTCAGCCATTAAGATCTGAGGGGCTCACCACATGCCTTCTACCCTTCCTAAAGGGTTTCTTTTGCCATTGTGGAAAAAAATGGCTCTCCCCTTTTACTAGAGCCCCCTTCTCATGTCTCTTGCATGCTAGAGAGGCCTCTATATCTGTGGATTCAAGCAGGGAGAGAGAGAGATGGAAGAGCACACAGCCCATATTTATATTTCCACCCAGCGTGGGGAAGACTCAGCTTTAGGAGACAAAATTTCAATTGTGGGACTAAGGAGAGCACGCTCGAGTCAGTATCCTCAGTGTCTTCCAGCACTCACGTCAGCATGGCGCAACAGACAAGCAGCAGAAAATCAAAGCGGTTGTCATCTGCGAAGAGCGAGTCCCAGATACGGATGACGTCTGGCAACAGGAACTCTTGGGACAGCAGCAGCGTCAGCCAGCGGAAGGCAAAGAACTGGGGCTTGATGTTTTGCTCTTGCTTTTGGATAGACATAAGAGAATCAGTAATTAATTGCTTGTAATGATCTTGATAAGAGAGGCAGGCGTTCACTGCCTCCCTGGTGTCTCTCAGTAATCTGATTATAGGCCAACATCCTTCAATGCAATATGGAGAAATCTACCAGTATTTTACGGTTACTCATCTGTCATGTTACTGAATTTGAGGGAAGCGGCCAGATCACTGCTGCACCCATAGGTGGGGGTGTTGACCCCAGAAATGGTATAATAGGGGGCCATGTGGGGTGTTGAATAGAAGCTTACTGTGTGCTAATCCTATGTACGCTAGTCATGTGATTGTATAGTGTGTGTGTGTGTGTGTGTGTGTGTGTGTGTGTGTGTGTGTGTGTGTGTGTGTGTGTGTGTGTGTGTGTGTGTAGTTAGGAGTCTGTAATCTGTGTAGATACTGAATATTTCTCTGCATGTGGTTGAGCAGTGGGCAGAGCCAGGCCAATGGACATGCTAATCAGCGAGACCCTCTGGGACAGTGGCACTCAATGGGCCAAGGACACACCTCAAGAATGAGTGGTGACTCATACCTAAGAGCTACCAGCAGGGAACACAGGAATAAGCCGTGGGCCAGGTGACCTGCTGTAGCCAAGAAGAGACCAGGAAGGAGGGATAAATAGGCCACGTGGGGGACTCCATCTTAGTCTTCAGCTCAGCACTTCATCCCAGAGGCAGCAATGCAGGGATCAAAGAGCCAGAAAGAACTGTGGACCTATCCTGATCCTAGGATGCGCAACAAGGACTTTTAAACCAGCAGCTGTAACATCTCTGCTAGAGCCTGAATCGAGAACTGGGAGATTTGATGCATGTAATGTACTATCCTTTAACAACCTTACTCTCATGCTTTTCTTTATTGTAATAATAAACCTTTAGTTGTTAGATGTTAAAGGATTGGCCCAGCGTGATTTGTAGGTAAGGTCCAAAGGTTAAATTGACCAGGGATCTGTGGCTGGTTTCTTGGAACCAGACAGAACTTGTTTGGGGTAGGTGGGATTGGGTTCTAAAACCCTCCACCTGTGTATGAGGCCCGGGGCCATCTGGGACACGGATATTGCTGGGGAGCCGGAGGGGTTTTGCTCGGGAGGCTTCAGGCAGGCAGCTGAAGCGCTCTGTGGGACTGGTTTGTGGCCTGTTTGGAGAGGTCACCAGTCTGGGGACTGTAAGGAGCCCCTATGTTGAGCAATTCGCCCTGAGCGGACGCCCTCAGCTGTGCCCAGACACGGCCCGGTCCGTCACATCATCTCTGCTTCAAAGTCTCGTTAGCCTAATGCTATGAGATACTATGCCATGTTTCCTTTCAAAGTCTCGCCATAAAGCCACTCCCCCAAATTACTGTGCTCTGAAACACAGCCTCCATACAATAGACATCTTCAGTGTCTATTGTTCAGATAGAATCATGCCCACATTTCTAATTCATGGAACAGTTACTTTAATAAATTCCAGGCATTTAAGCTAAATCAATTTAGTTTCTCCTTAAGAAAAGCCATATAAGAGCTCACTAAAAGCCATAGGTTTCCCCCAAGCATTTAGCCCAGCAGTACTTTCTCTCCTTTCAATTACTCTAAAAATCTCCTAGTGATTGGAAGGCTATTAGAAGGTTATCATAAAAAGCAGACCAGAGTTCTCCAGACAGTTCACACAAGCAGTCAACAGACTGAACTCAAAGGTTGTCATCTGCAGCTATGCTGTTTTCTACTGTGGTCCACATATATCACAAATTAAGCAATACTAGGTCAGTTCAGTATTCAGAAGGGTAGAGCCCTGCTTGGATACAAAATTTGGATCCACATCCATCTGTGAACTGTAAACATAGTCCACAAATATCCAAATATTTCCAGTGCTCTACAGATGGGAGATGTATAAAGAACATCTACAGTGGGTCTACTACAGAAAGTTGTGCTGGTGACTCATAAATGACACACTTCCCCTGAACCAGCATTAAGCCAGTATACCAACATGACAAGAATGACAGCGCTGACAAGACAGGTACACACACTTGAAGTCATGTTCAGATCTCATTTTTTACACATACGCGCACACACATGAAAAAGCCATACACTCACCAGATTCCTACTCTTATAACTACAGTCTGCCTCCCATAAGTTCTCCTTTCAGTTTCATTTAGAAACAACATTCTACACTTTCCATCCTAAACTTGTGTTGCATTGTTGTATGGGGAGACAAATGCTGCATTCCATAACACCTGCAACAACCTCTACCCACCTCACAGGACTGTAAGGAGGAGTTTGCAGAGTGTATGGAGATCCTTAGAGGAAGGGTGCTACAGGAAGGTAACACTATCAAACATACAGAATGGTATTACTATTACCAGTGCTTGATTATCACTGGCCTGCCATAATTTTCAGTGTAATTTATTAAACGAATGCTATTGGGACATATGAAGATAATGGAAACAACATACAGGTACTTGTTCCCTCTGAAAAAATACTGTAATTCCGTGTTTTAAAGGAATTTGGAAGAGCACATGGTGTTTGGCCAGAGGGTCAGGAGAGCTTGTGTTCAACCACTCTGAGTTAAGCCATTGACTCTGAGTTAAGGCAAACCACCTTTCTGCCACAGTTAGTATCTTTAGAGTAAATAAGTTATATATCTCCGCCTCTAAAAAGGGAAACAAGTATTTTCTACATCAATATAACCTGGGCTAGATGCTCAATATGGCAAGAGCAGTTTGTCCTATAGATATTCCACCTTGCATCACTCTCAAGACAACCTATTCTGGGGACAAAAGCTCTTTAGTTATATCAAACCACTTCTAAGCAGACAAGACTGTACTACCTAGGCACTATTACAAATTGAGACAGAGAGCAAATTCTATCTAGAAATGGGACAAATATCCACGACCCATCTTATTCCTCATCCAACCAAGGGCAAGGTAAGTGTCTGACTTCTCACCAGTTTCAAGTACAGCTCTACATCTTTCTCCTTCAGGGTGGAGTAAACCTTCTCCATCTTGTAGGTGATGCCACACTGAGAATCATCAAGGCTCTTAATGAAGTTGTCTCGGATCTCAGCCATTAGGTTGGTGAAGCAGAAAAATGTATCTGCTTCTGCATGTTCTGAAAGACACATGGGAGCGATATAACAGAAGTGCAGAAGGAAGCTGTTGCAACCGTAGTAAGCCTCCCCTGCTAGACACTAACCAGGTTGTGGTACTGGACTTAAATCATGGGGCTACGTCTACACTGTAGGCTTCTTGCACAAGAACTGTTTTGCTCAAGTGTTCTGGCAGCGTGGACACTCTTGCGCAAGAAAGCTCTGATGGCCATTTTAGACATAGGGGTTTCTTGCGCTAGAAACCCCTGTTGCCAGTCCACACTGCCTTCTCATGCAAGAGCTCTTGCACAAGAGGGCTTATTCCTCGTGGAATAAGCCTCTGTTCCAACACTTTACTGTAAGTTTACTTGTGCAAGAACGCGCGTGCAGTGTAGACTCTCTGCAAGTTTTTGCGCAAGAACAGATGTTCTTGCGCGCGAAGCCTGCAGTGTAGACGTAGCCTGGTGTTCTTGGCTTGTGGGGACTGATCAAGTTTAGGCACTGTTGCTGGATCTCCATGCACATAATCCAGTATAAACCTCTGACATCTGATACTGCTCTTAGCAGCAGGGACCATGCAGTCCAATTGCTTCCATCCTCTCCCAAGCTTTCCAGTTCCTTTTGTCACATGACCTTCCTGATCAGCCCCTGCATGCTCCCCTCCCCCAGCTGATCTATGCCTTGATTACTACTCAGTGGAAAAACTGGTTTCTTGCAGCTCAACCAGTCCCTATAGCACCAACTCACTGTATGGACCTAGTAAGAGTTAACAAGCCTGCATGTTCCTTTAACAGTTCTCTAGGTATGGTCTGTGAAAGGCCGGACAGTCCCTGCTAGCAGATTCTCTACACATGGAGCATGACGACGCAAGAGTTCATGAAGTCAGAATTCATAAGTTTTCGACAGATGGATTTCTCATGATCTCACAGAAATGCATCTCAGAGGATTTCTGTGCTTCTTTCCAAGCACACACTCAGAACTGCCCGCTTTCATCGAGGTCTAGTATGGAGAAAGCCTGAGAGCCTCCTCCATAGCTGCCCTTCTAACTCTTCCCTGAAACAACTGTTGCCAGGAGTGGTGTTAAGTCACTCAAGTCTAACTGCTTACCTTTCCAGTCACTGTTGGAATCTGTAGCAAAGGTATAGTAAAGAGGGCCCACTATTTCATTCATCCCCTGAACATATGCTATCCCTGGATTCAGCTTGGCATAGATGAACAGGATTCGTTCTACCACTTCCCAGTGAGCTTCGCAGCCATTTGGCAGAACTTCATACTCACTTAGTGAATTTGGAACAGATGTTTTAAGAGGGGAACTCACCTGAAAAATAGATAAATACAAGAAAAATTATTCGGGGCACCCACTTTGTACAGGTAATCAGTTTTCCAAGGAGCAGCCAGGCATTTAACTTTAGGCACTCGGCACCCCCAAATAACCATTAATCAACAGAAAATGCCCTTTCCAGGCTGTAATTAATGCTTAAACCCAGATGGTAACCCAGTCAATTGTAAGACTTACTGTCATAAAATACAAAGGAAGCCAGCCTGACAAGTCTTTTTGCAAAAACAAATGAGCTAATCCAGCAGCAGACAGCTACCCTGGATCAAAACACAAACTCAGTATCCATTGAGGGAGGACCTGCTACATTAGAGAGGCAGGAAGAGAAGTGATCGGTCACATTCATCAGTTACTAGTGCCGTTGTATCTGTTCTAGAATGACATTAGGAAGTACAGCACCCACATAGGAAAGCAGCACAAGGCAGATACAAGTCTGGGTGACAGGGCAACAAAGTGGCAGATGTTATTTAATGCTGGTAAGTGCAAAGTAATTACTTTTTCCAAATGTATATAAGTCCACCTGTATGTATACAATAATGGATTCTTAGTTAGCTGCGTCTATCCAAGAAAGGCCTTGGAGTTATTGTGGATAGTCCTCTGAAAACTTCCTCCTCAATACACAACAGCATTCAAAAAAGCTAACAGGAACTATTAGGAAAAAGACAGACACACAAAATATCATAATGACACTACAGAGCCATTGTTTGCCTACCCTTGAATACTGTCTCCAGTTCTGATTATGGATGTCAGTGTGTAGTCCATTACACGATTCACCAATAAGCCTGGGCTAACTAAGGCAGCAGGTGGTGGGGAGGCTACTGCAAAGCAGCCTCTGTCCGCAGGGGGTCTGAGCATCCTGCGGACAGAGGCTGCTCTGCCTCCCACAGAGCAGCCTCCGTCCACCGCAAACGTGGGCCAGTAGGGTGGCAGAGGGCTCGGGCCAGTAGGGTGGCAGGGGACTCCTCGGGAGTGGGGCTGGGAGCTCACTGGCTGCTGGCACTGCCCTCATGGACTACTGAATAGTCAGATAACTGATAAGATTTCATGCCATTACACAACTATTCTATTACACTATAGCTTAACATCCCTAGTTCTGATTGCCCATCTCAAGATCTATAAAATCATGAATGGTGTGGAAAAAAAGTGAATAGAGAAGTGTTATTTACCATTCTCCATGACACAAAACCAGGGGTCATCCAATTAAATTAGCAAGCAGCAGGTTTAAATACAAACAAGCAGTATTTTTTCCACACAACTAACCCTGGATGTTGTACTGGCCAAAAGTATAACTGAGCTCAAAAAAGAATCAAATAAGTTAATGAAGGCACATAGACACTGACGGATCTAGCCAAGAGAGACAGGGATGGAATTTCATGCCCAGAGTGACCCTAAATCTTTCACTACTAGAAACTAGGACTGGAAATGAGGGGTGGATCACTCCATCATTACCCTGTTCTGTACATTCCCTCAGAATTTCTGGAATGGGCCACTGTCAGACAGGATACTGGGCAGGCTGGACCATGGTCTGGCTTAGTATAGCAGCTCTTATGTTTATATAAGTGATGTTTGCAGTGAAGAGAATAAGGAAGATAAATGGTAGCTGACTCCAGTGCTGTCTCGAGTATAAATCTGATCAGCTTGTTACATCTCAGGCTCTAGGAGACTAGATCAGTTTGTCCCCTGTTGTAAACCCTCTTGGTCCTCTACAGCACATCCAGGGGTACACACATATCAGCAGCAATAAGAACTGTGAACACATCCCTTGTAGCTCAGTAAATTCAGGAGAAAAGATTCTGTCCCAACAAAAGACAGAATTAAAAACGATTCAAAAGAAAGCAGAACAAAGACCTTCAAGTCCTTTTGTGCTGTCAAACATGCCAAACAGCACAGTATGGAATAAACAATGTAATCAATAATTAGAGAAATAGAATCTATTGGGGGAGCAGGAGATTTCAGGAGCTCAACACAGAGAAAGGAGAATTCCTTTCCATCCAGAGAGCTGTTCAAGTTCTCCACATCTCAGTGACACCCTTCCTTGCCTGGAAGCGTATACATGTGTACTCTTACTTGTGAGCAGATATGGGGAACTCTTAGAGAGTCATCTTTGTGTTTGTGATGTTTGTTGACAGGATTAGCTTCACTAGTGACTGTGAGCAACTTGTCCACAAACCAGGCTGATTTTAGCCTCTCTGCAGGTAGGAAATGAGAGAGGCTTGATGCTGTAGAACTTTATAAAAAAACTGTTCTCCAGTAAGCCCATCCTCCTGGAGAAAGGGGGAGAAGCATCACCCTCTTACAGGCATACAAGAATCTACACCATACATGGAGGTGGAAGAAGGAATAACTGCAGAGTATCTTTAACAAGTCAGCCTGGTAACCATTTTCGCAAGTGTACCACGGAAGTGCACAAACTTTCTTCCACCTATCACATGCTCATCCCCCATCCCAGAAGCACAGGGAAAGTGCCATGATAGATCTTACATTTGTGACTCCACTCCGATTTCGTGCCACTGTCTGTGATTTGAGCGTTGTCTGTTCTACCCGCTTGCGGAGTGTCTCAAACTCATTCTGAGGGTCCAGTATTAGCAAGCAGGGGTAGTCAGTTGGGCGCTGGAAAAATGCCATATCAGGGTATAGCCTCCTGGGTTGTAAAAAGATGGAAACCAAATTAAAAGGGGTTGTTAGAAGCAGAGGGGTGCCACATGAAACAGAACAGGCCTGATAACATTAAAAATTTGGTCTTCCTGATGTGGCAGGTATGTGTAAAGTACTTGGGAAAACTGCACTGCTATTCTTCCTCCCTAGAGAGCCCAGCTATCTACACACACCTGACATCCTTGTCTATTTGCAGCAGCACTTCGTTGTCCTTGAAGTACGTGTTCCATCGGCTGTCTGGATTCGGATTGAGCGGCTGCACAAAGAGACATCACACAAAACATGGTAAGTTCACATTTTATTTACAAGCAAGCCTGTCCCTGCTGAAATCTGAGAAGAGGTTTTTTGCCTCTGTCCACATGGATAAGAAAAATTCTGCTACTGCTTTTCCAGTGAGAGCCACCTTTAAAGCCAGATTTGCTAGACAGATGAGGATGTTTTCTCTGGATGGCTACTTTTAATCAGTGCACAGCAATATGAGCAGACACTCTCAAATCCATTCTCATCTTTCTTGGTGTACTCACTGCTGCAGTCAGGATTCACTAACCTGTGTCAACAGGAGTTCAGGTTATAGCTCCAACCAGTGCAAGGGAGATTTTCCATACTAAACGCTGTTAGAGGTACAGTCACTGTATATGTGTACAGCAGAATTAACACAATGGTACCTGTGTAATGATTATCTGAATTCTGAAAAGCATGATGAAGCATTGCCAGCATGGGTAGATTGATGCAAGTTCACCTAAGACTAGGAAAGTGTGGAATAAACTATAAGCATAGGAAAAAAGAGTTTCGCAACATACACATAAAAGAAGCTCAGATACGGACTTTTCAAAACTGTACTAATGGAAGGTAACAGTCCTCTGAAAGGCCTTAGATTGGCGGGCAGAGGGGAAAGGAGGGAGAAATACCACATGCCAAAAAGCAAACATTCCAAGAACTTCAAAGGTCACAGTAACATGCCAGGCACTGTATGAATTCTTCCAAAGATCAAACTGACACAGATGACTGGCCACTAACAGGAGAGGCTGGGTTAGGAGAAGAGGTGGGCAAGCAGTTACACAACTGTGCACTTTTTGACCACTTTAAAACAAAAAAAGAGAGAGATCCTTCTCTGTACTAACACACTTCATAAGAAGCTCTCAAAGAACTATACCTAGAGGGTTATGGGGAAACTGAGGAACAGAGAGGTAAAGTAACCAGAGTCGCACAGGAAATCAGTGGCAAAACTGGGAATAAAAATCTTTTGGATTCCCAATCCCATAGTCTAACTACTTGCCATACTGTTTCTCTTATACTCTGGTTTCAGACTGGTCCATTTTGCCTTCTATCCATAGAGAGGATTTCACAAGTTAAAGGGAGTTTCATTTTGCTAGCAGCTCCATGGTATGATCTCCTTCCATTGAGCCTTTATCATATTGATCCTTTGCTCCCATGGATAAGCAGCTCAGAGGATGACAGTGGGAAAAGGAAAAATGAAAGGATAAATATACCCTAGGACAGTATTTTACAGCATTTTTTTTTAGTCTGGAGGGCTATGTCTAGACTGCAAGCCTCTTTCGAAAGATACTTTTGAAAGAGCCTCTTTCGAAAGAGAGCGTCTAGACTGCACGCGGAACTTTCGAAAAAGCGGCTTGCTTTTTCGAAAGAAAGCACCCAGTGAGTCTGGATGCTCTCTTTCGAAGAAGCCCTATTTACATTCAAGAACGCCTTCTTTTGAAAGAGGAACTTTCGAAAGAAGGCGTTCTTCCTCGTGCAATGAGGTTTACCGCCGTCGAAAGAAAAGCCGCGTTCTTTCGATTTAATTTCGAAAGAACGCGGCTGCAGTCTAGACGCAGGTGAAGTTTTTTCGAAAAAAGGCTACTTTTTTCGAAAAAGCCCCTGAGTCTGGACACAGCCAAGGTTACTGAGCTAGTTACCCTCATAAGAGCTTAGCATTTCACCTCTAAGTTCTCAAAATATTTTATTCTATTAGACCAGCAGAAAGGATCACAATGGATCACCCCATGATTAGAGATGTCAGTGACTAGTCAACTAGCCACTGAGCATTTGCTTAATGGATTAGTCGAGTTGCTACTTGGCTAGTCACTTCCTCCCTGCTGCCTCTGTCAGAGCCGGATCCCCCCAGCGCTGTCTCTGCAGGGACAGGGGAGGCAGAGGCACAGCGGTAAACAGCGTGAGCGGTGACTGTTTTCAGACCTCGCTCACGCTGGTTCTCACTGTGAGTGCTGGTGCTTTTGACATGTACAAGAGCCCTGAGAGGTTCTTGTAAATTTCAAAAGCAGAAATAATGTAGAGAGCATGGGGGGAGCAGGGACTCAAGCAGGGCTATCTGCTGCGAACAGGGGCTGCTGGACTCCGTGCAAGCCAGGACCAAGCAGTCCTGGCTCATGCTGATCGCTGCACCTCTGCATTTTAAATGTAGTAAGAGCCTAGTGGCTCTTACTACATTTAAAATGCAGAGCTGAAGCATGGATGGCTCTGGAGCTGGCACAAGCCAGGACTGCTTAGTCCAGTCTTGACTTGGCTCCTGGAGCTACCCCACTGTGGCTGTGCAGAGGAGCTTATCGACTAATCATATAGTCAATATAAATTGTATTACAAGAACTCTCTTCTGCACAAAGACCAAACTATACTTACGTGGTCTTCTAAGGTCACATCCTCCCTGGAGACACCGAGGTTGGCTTTGGCTATCCCAGGCTGGATAATCATTTCCTTCAGGAATTGGGAATATAGCTCCCTTAAGAAGAAGAGGAGGAAGTCATGTTAGGGAATTGGAAGATAAAATACACTGAAAGGAAAAGATATTTGTCCTGAACCCATAGAGGTCCCCCCTGCTCAGACAGGGAGTATGTGACCTTTTCTCATAAGAGTTGTTTAACTAAACTATGAAAGGCCATCACATTAACCTCTGAGACAGAATACAGAATTAACTGGGGGGAGAAGACACCATACTTTTTCCTTCCACACAAGTGACAAAATTTTACAGGATCCTTTAGAAATTGGTTTGGTTTTTTTCCCAAGCACTAATGATATCTAAGAAGCTGTGGGGTTCTACTCCACAAGGTTATCAAGGGCTGGAGAACAAAGAGATCATCACCTCTGCTTCTTCAGCAAGGTGCTCCATAAGGCCTTCTCCTCAGGGAGGTAGTTCAAGAGGATCTGGACAGAAGGAATATACACATTACTCCTTGAAGCAGAAGGAATTAATTAGAAGTTCAGTGACTGGATGACTGAAATTAGGATGGGCTCACTGAGGAAGATGGAATCTTCCTGAAGAATGACTAGTACTTTATCAAGTTATGCCATCAGTGTCTGGAGGATACATTTTAACATCACCCTGCAAAAAGGCATAGCAAATTTCTTCCATTTAATTAGCAAATCTAGTTGCTCTACATGCAGCAAAGCTCTACAGAGCCACCCAATGACCTGTCCATAGATCTCCCCCACACAAGTGCATTTGTTATTGCCATTTCAGATTAGCTATAAATAAATGCCCCTGATTGCTTAGCAAGCCAAGAGCTGTTGAATCACATCAGCCACTGCAGTAGCGATGAGCCAATCTATTTTGTTTTTTTAAGTGCACAAAACTTTGCAGAATCAAACAATCCAGTTGGATGACTTCCAGAAGACAAGAAAAGCCCCAAGCAAAACCCACCTTCCAGCAGAGGCAGCGCAGCCCACCATCAAAAGGAATCCCTGTGAAATACATCAGGCAGATTAAATTAAGTTAGTCCCAGCCTTTTTACTGCATTATGCAGCATTTATGCTGATGCCACCAAGCGGACAGGAGGGCAGCACGTTTCAAGTGCTCAAAGAGATTTTCAAAAACATTGAGAAGCTTTAGGGCATACCAAAAAAAGATAATATAGCAAGTATACAGTGACTTGCATATCTGGCTCTTTAAAGGGAATACTAGGCTAAGCATAAGGGAAAAGATTATATGGCCCACACACAAAGGAGGGAATGAAATATGTAGATGGTGTCTTGGGTGAAGGAATTAGTGGATATTTTATAGAGAGTGAAGGAAGAAGAGTTTTTTTGTCCCCATTTGAAGGTTTCAGAAACCATACATTGTACAGCTATAATTCCTTCTAAAACCATTCAAACAGTTGGTAATTCTTTCAATCACATCTGCTAGCCTTTGATTTATAACATGCTCTGCTTTGTTAAACATTTATGACACTGGCAACTTAGTGGCAGCACACATGACATTTGCTTATTTGACAATAGCTAATCATCTAGTGGAGTTTAACATCTTATGCTTAACTGGAAAGATAGAAGCTCTGAATGAAAGTAAGATAAAGATCTAAGTATTACATTGCACTCATGATTTTGGTATCAAGTGCTTCAGAGTCTATACCTTCTGGAAATGTAAAAAGTTTGTAAAAATGTAACCATGCAACTGCTAAAAATCCTAGTGGTTACATGCTGCTGGGGGCTCTACAGTATAAACTTCTTTATAATGATAGCTGGCTCCAGAGCAGGGGTAGGTATGTGAACAACTAGTCGACTATCTGATACGCAAATGCTTATCGGATAGTTGACAGGCTAGTCAACTAGTCACTTCCCTCTCCACTTGCTGACTCTATTAGAAAGAGGCAGCGAAGAGGGAGGAAAAAGAGGGGTTCTTCAAAGCGGCAGCACTGCGTGGAGCCCAGGATCAGCTGGGGACTCCCCCACTGACCCCAGGCTCCATGCGGTGCTGCCGCTTTGAAACACCACATGGAGCCTGACGCTGGGCTCTCCATGGCATTTCAAAGCGGCAACACCACATGGAGCCTGGGGTCAGCAGAAGAGTCCCCACCTGATCCTGGGCTCCACATGGCGCTGCTGCTTTGAAATACTGCAAGGACCCTGACGCCAGGCTCCCCATGGCATTTCAAAGCAGCAATGCCGCATGGAGCCCG
This sequence comes from Pelodiscus sinensis, assembly GCF_052426305.1. Lineage (NCBI taxonomy): Eukaryota > Metazoa > Chordata > Testudines > Trionychidae > Pelodiscus > Pelodiscus sinensis. Next base: position 12,118,068 of record NC_143074.1, on the reverse strand, counting down.
GGGTCAGTGGAGGAGTCCACAGCTGACCCCAGGCTCCACGCGCGCTACCGCTGTGAAACGCCATGGGGAGCACAGGGCCAGCGGGGACTGCCCTGCTGGCCCCGTACTCCCCGCAGCACTTTCACCTTTGAAGTGTAGCAACAGCCGTAGGCAGAGGCACCCTACTGACTAATCGAATAGTCTATGCAAATTGCATTGACTATTTGATCAGTCAATTACTCGAAATTTAATATCCCTACTTTAAGGGAGCCAGATACTGCAGAGCTGCAGCAAAGCCTCCCTAGGAGCAGGGCCAACAGAGGTTCCTTGTCCCTGCTCCTGGGGAGGCTTTGCTGCGGGCTCTGCAGTATAACTGGCTCCTAGGGAGCCAGCATGTAACCATAATCAAAACAGTTTAAATGCTTACACTTTTGCATCTCTAATACCTTCAGACTATGGAACTAAAAACCTGTTTAACTAGTTAAACGTAATGTTTAACTGGTTAACTCAGGGGTTCTCAAACTTTGTGATACCGTGATCCCCCTCTAAGTTGCTCACAACCCCCCCCCCCCCCGAGGGGGTTGGGACCCACAGTTTGAGAAATGCAGGGTTAACTGATTAAAGGGAAGCAGGCCTCCCCCCGCCCGCCCCGGTCAACTGCAGCCAGGCTGGAGCAGCCTCCTCCTGTGATGCGCTCAGGCCTGCCATGGACAGGGACTGCTCTGGCTGAGGTGGAGTAGCCCCCTGCCCGCAACAGGTAGGGAGCTGCTCCTGACACCACCAGTTAACCAGAATCAGTAAGCATCACCCGAATCAGTAAGCATCACCCATTAAGTGTCTCAGTTGTCTTCCTGTTTAACATAGCTGCAAGGCCTAGAGACTATTGACCCCATCACTCAATTTTCCATCCTAAACTGAGTATCTACAACTAGCTGAATTTTATGAGGGAAAAATAGGGGCAACACCCTACCAAACTCTCCTACCACACTGTCAACATCGCTCTTGATCAGGCATTCTTGCAGTAGAAGCTTTGTGGCTGCCTGTGCAAAGTTTTGTAAAAGTCACTTACCACTGAAGCACAGTTCACGGAGTTTGTGCAGAATAATCTTGGGTTCCCCAAGGACATCCTGAAATTCTGCAATCCTACAAAAAACAAACAAACAAAAAACAGTGACCATATGCACAAATTATATGCTAATCTCAGGGTGAATCAGGTGATTACATGAAGGTAGCAGATTTATATTGCAGCTTTTGTTCCTGAAAAGATCACAGCACAAATACCTCTGTCAACCAGGAATCAAAGCTCTGGCCACAATGTCCCCATTGGCTGTTACAGCTAGACATAACAGATATACACTGAGGTCTTACCTAGAGACTCAGAATAGGAATAACTGTTAAAAATCTGTATTGTTCTCAAGTTTAGACTCACAAGGTCTCTCACATAATCTCATGTTTAGCTCATAATCAAGATTAGTTATTTCAAGGGCACTTACACCCCATAACATACATTGTAAGTAGTTACAAAAATATGTTTTTCTTTTCTTCTGATAAAGACTTTTTATCACAGCTGCTTTTCAGTTGCAAGTACAATACATGAGGCAGATTGCAAAAGCAAACAGCATTATGAACTAGCGCACACTTTACACTCTCCCTAGGTACTGAAGCATCCTATCCCAACATTCATGCTAAAAGGCTGGACTACTCCAGCTTTAGGGAATCTTTAAAGAATCCTCAACCCCCCCAGACTTCTAAGTGCTAGACTTCTAAATTGCTGCATTAGTGAAGTTGCACTCAATGGCAAGAAATCCTATAGTTCCATTAAACTCAGAGCCACACATCACAAATGGGCCATAACGCTGTACTCTGGGCTTAGATAGTTTGCCCTATGAAAGAGCATCATTTGTTATGGAGCACCTCAACTTTTCACAGGTCAGCCTGCTCAGTTTCCCACACCCTATCCTGGCAAAACAAACAGGATCACACAGAACATTCTATGTGCGGACAAAGCTTTGGGGCACACACACATCAGTGTTCCCTGTAAGCTGTGTGCTTGTGCCACCACTCAGGAAACACACACATGCCACCCATCTGATTAGCAGAGTGCTTTTCTGCTGGAACTCTCGCACAGGTCTCAGCACTCACAAAAAATATTCTGCACATTCATGGGGGGGAAAAAATCTACACCTGGATGAAAAAGATTAGAGGGAACATTGACAGCCATCCTGATTTTCCCAAAGTGGCCCCTCACTCCATGCACTGAGAATCCCGCCTCACAGCCCACACCCCTCCCTGCACCCCGCTGGGCCCTGCAGAGGGCAGGCAGAGAGCCCCCTTGGAAATAGCGGGGGGCAGGGGACTCTTACCCAGAACAGCCTGCCCCTCCCCCGCACCAGAGCACACCTGCCCCAGGGCTCAGTGATGGGGGCACCCTCTCCACTAGGAGGATGAGCTGGGGCACCCCCTCACTCCGGAGGGAGCGTCCAAGGCAAGGGGGGGATGCCCCTCGCTAAGGGAGGGGGCCACGTTCAGGGCCAGACCCCCCCGCGCGTTCCCCCAGCCCAGCGGCCCTACCCGGGGACGGGGGGAAAGGTGGACCCGGGCCCCCCCCCCCCACCTGCTCTTGTGCAGACTCAACATGGTCACTTCCCGGTCCCCCCCGCCGGCGCGCGCCGAATAAAACGCTCCGGCTGGAAACCCGGCCCCAGGCGGCGAGAGGAACGTCAGGGGGCGGGGCCCGGCGGAAATAGCTGCCCCGGGCCTGGCTGAGCGGCCGCGCCCCGCCCCCGGGAGGAGCTGAGCCGGCCCCGCCTACCAGAGCCAGAGGCGCGCGGCAGCACGTGCCCGTATTGCGGCTGTCCCCAACCTCCCAGCCCTGGGGCGAAGCGGAGCGGAGGGTTGGCTGTAGCCCGGCAGCTGGTGTTCACAGCCGCGTGGGACTCCAGCCTGTGTCTGAGCCTCTGTCTCCTGCATTGTTAGCCCCAGCTCCCAGCTCCTGCACCCGGGTCTCAGAGTGCTGGCACAGTGACCTGCATCCACACAGCAAAATGTCAGGGCTTTGAGACAAGTCCTGCCCACCTGCCACCCCACAGGTCCTGAGGCCCACCTGGGCCCGAGTCAGAAAGATTTGTATTTGGAAGGTAGAGGGGTTTGGGCCAAAACTGACTTGGAACTTGGGATTACAATGACATACACACAGGTGACCTGTGTTCTCCATGTAAGGCAAGAATCACTTGAATTACACACTCAGGAGTAGCCCTGTTAGTCTGTAACTGGAAAAAATATAAGAACAACCAATGGTCCTGCTAGCACCTTAGAAACTAACAAACAATGTAGATAGTATCATGAGCTTTTTGTGGACACAGACCACTTCTTCAGATAGTGGGTTGTGCCCACGAAAGCTCATGATACTATCTACATTGTTAGTTTCTGAGATGCTACAGGACCATTGGTTCTTTTTGAATTACAGACTTACATCCTGAGGCAGAGGTAGTGAATCATTTTAGATCCAATTACAGTCCCTAACTTGTACATAGGACTTAAATAGCAAGAGCACTTGGTTTCCTTTTGAGTCCTATAGCTATTGAACTAATTTTTTAACATAATGTTAAAAAGATGATGGGAGGAAATTTTCCCTGATCCAGCCTCAATTTAAATCTTGCTTGTGGACTGTCATGATGGGATTACATACTATTGTGACTTGTATTACAATAGTGGCTGCAGACCCTGAGGGGGACTGGGGCCTGTGGATAATGAGGGAGTTATGTACATTTTTTATAAATATATACATCTTAGTTTACCTGTTTGATATTATCCTGCTTGAGTGCAGAATGCTAAATCAAAGGAGGCTGTTAGGGAAGAAGCAAGCAAGAGAAACAATAACAGAAATAAGGCTTCTTCAGAGAACAATGGGTGGTTATAAATTGAAAATGACACTTTCTAGCTCCCCCCCAGACTAGCAAGATATACCCTTCCCAGACTGGAGCGTAGGCTAAAAAGGGATACTAAACTATTAAACGACTCAGGCTTAGAAGAGGAGAGGGGGTTGATTGAGTTAGCAGCAGCTAGAAATGAGTCTCTGTGTCAAAAAGAGACACAGAGAGCATGTTGCAGCTTTTCCCAAATCCCAGACAAAGCAAACTGGATTTACCAACATTTACTAGGAAAAATTAAGATTTTTAAGAATCTGTATGGATCACTTTAACCAGCTCATGTCACAGGCTCCTGGAGGAAAAGGACCTGTAAGCCCCAAACATTGTTGGGCCTCGGTTAATGCAATTGGTAAACGGGGGCTTCAGCTCTGAGAATAACAATGGTGCTATAGAGTCTGTTACTTTATGAGTTTATTAGTCATTCAAACAAAACCATAAGATGAGACCCACTGAAGGATCAGAATGGAGTCTACTAGAATTTCCATTATGGGGTGGAATGATTCCGTTCAGCCCGGACTATGCAGAACTCTGCACCTCCCTGTAGGGTTATTTTTTTTAACATTGTTCTCCCAGATTTGTTATCCTTTCAAAATCCAGGAGCTTTTTGGTTCCATTCTTAAATTCAGCTATCATCTCTGGCCTAAGCAGCTAAAATTCATTTATTTCTTGACTTAAAGAATCCTCTGACATTATCTTTGAGTAACGGGTATATATAAATTAAACATATAAATATATATTTTTCCAACAGTGGAAGATTTTAGTATACAATTTTATTTGCATAGCACTTTTCACCCAGAAAGATTCATTTCCTATTTTGCTCTCAAGCCGTATAGCAGCTAAGGGTGATGTTTACTGTGGATGGATGAACTCATGTTCACATTCACTGAAGGACTAGAATGAGGGTAAGAAGAAATTCATTGTTCTTCACATACAAAATATTAATTAAACTTGAGATATTTGACAAGGCATTCCAGGCAGTTTATTTTGTGTAAATCTTTTGGCCATGAATTTAATAGTTAAAGTCTTGCTTGCTGAGCGTCTTGAAGATCGTGAGGCACAAATAAAAGTGGGGATGTTAGATTTTATGTTCTTGACTAATATTTCTCATTCTATCCTCTGCTCTGTTGTGTGAAGGGTGAACCAATTTGGCATGTTGAGAACAGTGGTACAGGATATTTTGACATGGCATTGTCATACCTGGCAGAAAGATTATTCCTCACTTGGGAAGCAAACGTCAAAATGTAACTGTCATGTAGCAATATGAACCAAAATGTCATCACAACTGGAAGTAACATGTATCTTAAGTTTATTATGCTGCATCACAACATCCATGCATTAATTACTTATGTCAGGCCAGGGCTCAGTTACTAATATCATGCTCCAATACAGTATCTCCATATTACACCACCTCATTATCGTGCAAAGTAAACCATCATAATCACAATGCAACTCAATATCATGATACAGGATTGTGATCACAGCATGTCATCATGCCATAACACAGGGCACTGTGGTTCAATGCAACATCATCATGTGATAAAATGCAATGTTAGCATACCACTGAATGTCAGCAAACTGCCATAAAAAACAATGTGGCACAATGCCACAGTATCGTGGTAGGATACAATGTAATAAAAATACAATGCAGCAGCATCCCAACATCCTGTATTTCTGACACAACTGTGAAACAATGTCATACTCCTGTGATGCAATCGTATTACCATGCCAAAATGCAATGTTGGCAGTGCAGTGGTTTGAGATTCAGGGGATGTGGGTTGTATTTCTTGCTCTGCCTCTGACTTGCTGGATGACCTTGGACAAGTCACTCACCCTTCTGTGTCTCAATTTCCCCATCTGTAAAATGGTGATAATGACACTTTTTTCATTATAAAGCACTTTCTGATTTACTGATAAAAACAGTATATAAGTAAAAGCTAGGTATTAGTATCTAGGTGTTGCCTGCAGCCATTACCAGAGGCGGCCTTAAAGCCAGGAGGCCGCCCCTGGTGGCAGGCTGCTGCTGGCTTGCCGCCCCAAAGGGGCAATCCAAAGGGGGCTGCCCTTTTGGGGGAGCCTTTCAGGGGCAGACCAAGGGCAAGGGTGTGTGCTGTGATGGTAGATTATAATTGAGTGTGTGTTTGTGTGTGCTGGTGAGAGCAGCACACTTGGTTGTGTGGTGGCCTATTCAGTCCCTGGTGAGAGCAGGGAGGGCAGGCGAGGGTTCTTGGTGAGAGGAAGTTCCCTTTAGCTACCCAAATTGAAGGTGTTTGTTCTGCCCCCCCCCCCCCCCCCGCCACTATGTGGTTTGGCACAGATGGGATGCCTAAGAAGGAGGGCTCAGATGGCATCGTGGCAGTTGTGACAGGTAGAGGAAGATATGGAAGTATGATCCGGACTGGCCAGCCAAGGGGAATGAGGTTTAGACAGTTATGTGCTATTCCTTTTTCCAGCTCTGTTCCCAGCCTTAAACATTTTGGGAACTTTAATACCTGGCCATCAGCCCTGAGGGTGCTGTTGCTGAATGCCAGGTCAGTATCCCAGAAGACATCTGTCATCCACGATTTAATTCTAAGTGAAGGGGCTGACCTGGCTTGTATCACTGAGACCTGGCTGAGAGTGGAGGGAGGCGTCGACCTTTCCCAATTGTGCCTGGCTGGGTTCTCGGTACAGCATCAGCTGCGGCTTAATGGTCGGGGATGTGGGGTGGCAATTGTCTATCGAGTTACTATCTCACTGGCTAGGGTTGTGGCCCAACAAAGTGTCACATTCGAGTGTCTGTACTTGATGTTGGGTGCCCGGGATAGGTTGGGTAGACTGCTTGTGTACCACCCACCTCGCTATACGGCAGATGCTCTGCTCGAGCTGGCCGACGTGGTGTCAGACGTGGCATTGAGGACACCAAGGCTTTTGTTCTTGAGGGACTTTAATATCCATGCCGAGGCTGTTCTGTCTGGTCTGACCCGAGATTTTATGGATACCATGACCACCCTAGGATTATCCCAAGAAATAACTGACTCAACACATGTTGCAGATCATACACTCGATTTGGTTTTTTGGACTAAGGGTGATAGACTTCTTGGGATAAGGGATGTGGCTACACTCCCTTTGTCATGGACTGATCACTACCTGGTCAAGTTTAAATTATCTGCTGACCTTCCCCTCCACAGAGGCAGAGGACCAATTAAGATGATCCACCCTCGGAGGCTGATGGATCCGGAGGGTTTTCTGAGGTCCCTGAGGGATTGTTCAGCCATTATGGCAAATGGTCCTGTAGATACCCTAGTTGATACATAGAACACCGAGGTAGCCTGTGCAGTTGATATGATTGTTCCTAAGCACCCTCTTCCGACCATTCGAGCTAAGTTTGCTCCCTGGTTTTCTGGGGAGCTGATGGCAGCAAAACAGTCTGTGTGACGGCTAGAACACCGCCGGAGGAGAACTGGAGCTGAGTCTGATCGGGTTAGAGCTGAACTGCGAGCTTACTCTGTGGCGGTGCTGACAGCGAAGAAAAGCTACTTCTCCACCCGTATCACGTCCGCACAATGCTGTCCAGGGGAATTGTTTCGAGGAGTCTGGCACTCATGACGAAATAGAGGAGCCTTTGGCCCCCCACTGTGATCTGTTTGCAGAGCATTTTGCAAATAAGATCGCCCGCATCCGGTTGGATTTGGACTCTGGTTGCTATGTAAGTGGGGCACAGAATGTGTTGAGTGCACCACCCAGTCTTTTTTCTCTGGATCAATTTCAGCTACTGCAGACTGAGGATGTGCACAAGGTGCTTGGAGGAGTGCAACTGACCACGTGCTCACTTGACCCCTGCCCTTCATGGCTTATTAAATCTAGCCGGGAAGGGATGACTGGCTGGGTCCAGGGATTATTAATGCGTCTTTTAGATCTGGTATGGTTCCTGGTATGGGCGGTGGTGCTGCAACTCCAAGCTTTCTTGGAAGAAATAGACTACTTAGATTTATTTCAGTCTGGCTTTAGGCCTGGTTTTGGAATTGAAACAGCCTTGGTCACCCTGGTAGACGATTTACGCCAGGAGATAGACTAGGGGAGTGCATCCCTGTTGATTCTCCTAGACCTCTCAGCGGCTTTTGATACCATTGACCATGATATCCTTCTGGGATGCCTGGCGGAGTTGGGAATTGGAGGCACTGTTTTGCAATGGTTCCGGTCCTACCTGTTGGGATGATTTCAGAAGGTGGAGGTAGGGGGCTGCTATTCAACCCCGTGGCAATTGTGCTATGGGGTCCTGCAAGGTTCCATCTTGTCCCCTATGCTGTTTAACTTTATTTCCCTGTGACATTAGAACCAGGTGTGGCAGTGACTGATTTAAATCGGTGTCAAATTGGATGAAGTCAAATAAGCTGAAGCTGAACCCAGATAAGACTGAGATCCTGTGGATCAGGAGGCCATCTGTTCGTGAATGTGGCATGGCACCTGTTCTAGACGGGGTTACACTCACCCTGAAAGAACAGGTATGCAGCTTGGGAGTCCTTCTGGACCCTTTTTTAACATTTGAAAATCAGATTTCTTCAGTGGCCTTTGGGCAACTTTGTTTGATCTGCTAGCTGCGACCCTTACTGAACAAGCATGACTTGGCCACAGTGATCCATGCTCTTGTTACATCCCGACTGGATTACTGTAATGCACTTTATGTGGGGCTGCCTCTAAAGAGCCTTCAGAAACTTCAACTGGTCCAGAATGCGGCTGCTCGAGTTTTAACTAACACTAGTTATACGGAGCACATTATGCCAGTGCTTCGGCAGCTGCACTAGCTTCCACTATATTTCCAGACACAATTTAAGGTTTTAGTTATGATTTATAAAGCCTTAAATGAGTTGGGTCCAGGGTATCTGAAGGACAGTCTTCTCTCATATGAACCTGCCCGGGGATTGAGGTCAGCTGGGGAGGCTTTGCTTCGTGTTCCCCCACTTGTGGAGATAAGATTAACATCTGCGTGGAACAGGGCATTCTCAGCTTTTGCTCCCAGGCTGTGGAATTCTCTTCCTCGGGATATTCACATGGCACCAACGCTAGTGTTGTTTCGGCATCAGACTAAAGCCACCCTTTTTACTCTTGCTTTTATTAATGTCTGAGTCTGTATGTGTGTGTTCCTTCTCTCTATACGTTTTTAGCTGGTTATGTCCCTTGTCGCGAGAACCACAGGTCTGATGATGCATACCCAAGGGGGAAAGGACAGAACCAGGGGGACCTTTTTAGTAAATAAAAGATATTTATTTATAACAGTGATGAATTTATAGTATTTATTCTAAGATTTTTAATTGACCGTGTCAGTAATGAATTTACAATATTTACTATATTTATTCCACGATTTCTAGTTGAACGTATCAGAAATATAAGGATGGGAACGACAAGGGGAATAGTCTCTGCTCTAAATATATCAAGCTATACTAATTAATAATAGCGATAACTACAAACTCTATGTACTACCAAAACAACCATAACACTAAGCTATACAACAAGGGAAATCAAATCATACATACCAAATTACACAGCACATGGAACATTTCAAAGATATCAGTTCAGTTGCAAAGGCCTTGGTTACACCCGGGGGAGGTGGCCGGTCGGTTGATCAAGTCGGCAGCACTTTGAAGTATACAGGAAGGCACACACACAGTGGTGCGTGAGTTGCGAAGACCGCCCCGAGCGAACTGTGCGATGGGTATTTATCCCTAAGTCTGCACATCACTTTCCCGTGCTTGCATATTACCATATACGGCCCAATGGTCACCAAGTGGGGGTCTGTGTCACAGGGGCTGGGCCGAAACTGTGCAAGTTTCATGTGACCAGGTAAGCCCCACAGTTCTCACACCAAGGTGACGGGTAGGAGAGTCCAAGGCTATTTTCCCCTTTTCACACCTTCCCTTTTTCTAAAGAAAATGGTATTCAGGAAGGGTGCGGCAGGTTTCTCCCAAGGAGTACTGCAGCCCACTACAGCAAGAGCGGCCTGGCCAAACTTTTTACTGGGGGGGGACAGTTTTTTTTCTAACATCCCTCTGGGGTCTCATATTTTAAATTTTGATACATATTTGTATTTTTTTTGTTTTGTTTTCGTAAGCCGCCTTGACTATTTTAAATAGAAAGGCAGGGTAAAAATATTTAAATAAAGAAATAAATATCTCGCTATGCCAGACCCCCATATCATCTCACCATTCCGGACTCTATTGGACTGTGATATCATCTCACTGTGCCATGATGTCAACATTCTGCACAAGGAAACCCTCCTGATGTCATAACATCGTTTGGGTTGAGGGAAGGCTGCACCTGTGGTGGGATTTCCCAGGTTCCCAAGAGACAAGGCTAGGGGTGACGCGTCACCTTTCCTATCTGTCTGGAATTCTCCGGCTCCCTGAGTTGTTGGGGTGGGAAGGGGGAATTCTGGCCTCGACCTAGGCAGCGGAACGTTCTGCGTGGGGATGGGGTTTCCCACGGAAAGCCGTCTCGGCTTCCGTTCTTCGGCTGGCGGAAGTGACGGGTGAATTTGTTGACAGCGGAGGCTGTTGCGGGGGGAGGGGGGCGGGAACGGACCCTGAGGAGGACACAGACCCCCGACCCCGGGGACCGGAACCGGAACGAACCTGGATCCCCTCTACCCAGGGAGCCGGGCCGGGGCCTCGGTCCAGGTGGGTGCCTGGGAGATCGGAGCTAAGCGCGTGCGGGGCCGGCAGTGGTACCCGGCCCCCAGAGAGACCCGATCCCCTCCCGGACCCGCCCACTGCGGGGACCCAATCCCCAGGCTGCCGCGGGTCAGAGATTCAGGATCCACCCACTGCCCGGGGCGAGGGACGGGACCTGTCACACTCACCCCCTGCCCGGGCAGGAGACCAGACCAGCCGCCCATGGGGGACGCGGGAGGGAGAATTGTAACCTCCGGGTCCCCCCTCGGGAGACATGATCCCGCACCCTGGGTGACCCCTAAGAGAGGGGTGATCGGTCCCCTACCCACTGGAGGGAGTGAGCAAAGATTCCTCCTTTGCTAGGAGTGACACATGTCAGATGAGAATCCAGGATCTCTGCACTTAAGCGATAGACCCGATTTTCCTGGCACCTCTGCACGTCTTGAAGGGCAGCCCCCAAATGCCTTGGGGCACTTGTAGATCTGTGTCATTAATGAGTCATGATACGTGTTGTAGTACAATGTCCTGCAGGGAGATCCTGTAAACGGGTGGTGGCTCCTGGGAAGCTGTTTTATGGGGTGACCTTTGAAACAGATTGGAAACAAGCACAGCAGCTCTTCCGTAGCAGAGAGTTTTACCCTTCCTCTTCCTCCCAAGGGACAGAGAGAGACCTGATTTTGCTAGGGATCATTCTGCAAGCTGGTGAAACAGCTCAAAATATCTTTGGAGGTCATTGCCATCTGATGAAGCACAGTGTTAATGTGAATCTTAAGTGAGGCTGTTCTGGAGATGTTTTATGGGGTGAGTGACATTTATGAATAGCAGCAAGAACTTTGTACTGTATTTTAACTTTCAAAGGTGTATCTGCAGCATAGTTATATACAAATGGCATCTGCTCCCTGTTTATAATCTATCTGATTTATTATATTTGCTGTATTCTGAGCAAAGGATGAGCACCAAAGAATTCCTTAATTCTCCGCATAGCTTTGATATTATGGGGAGTAGGGATGTTAACAGCTTTGATATTATGGGGAGTAGGGATGTTAACTCTCAGGTATTTGTGTAGAATAGTGATAGAAATGTAGCCGTGTTAGTCTGGGGTAGCTGAAGCAAAATGCAGGACAATGTAGCACTTTAAAGACTAACAAGATGGTTTATTAGATGATGAGCTTTTTGATCTGAGGAAGTGGGTCTGGCCCACGAAAGCTCATCATCTAATAAACCATCTTGTTAGTCTTTAAAGTGCTACATTGTCCTGCATTTTGTATTTGTGTAGAGGCACCATGTGGGGAGGGGCAGATGGGAATTGATGCTCAGAGGGAGCCGGCTTGAAAGTGGCTTCCCACCTGCCCTTCCCCCACCCTGCACTGCTGCCTCTGTGTCAGAGGTAGCAGCATGGCAAGGGGAGGTGGCGAAGCCGACTTTTAAGCCGGCTCCCCCTGAGCATCGACGCCTGATGTGGGAGGTAGGGGGAGGTAGGGAGGCAGCTCCATAGAAGCTGGCATATACGGTGGGCCAGCTTAAAATCCAGGTCCCCACACATGCTATCTCCTGCTGCCCCCTCCCACCACTGCCTCTGTGGGAGGCAGCAAGGGAGGGGCAGGTGCCTCTACAGAGCTGGGACATGTGGAGAGCTGGCTTAAAAACTGACTCCCCACATGTGCTGGCTACCACCTGCCCCTCCCCCCTGTGCTGCTACCTCTATGGGAGACAGTGGGTGGGGGGCAGGCAGCAAGGGGAGGAATGCAGTGTAGTCAACATAATTAACTGATAAGCCTAGGCTTCTCAGTTAATCATTTAGTCGACCACATATTGACATCCCTAATGAGGAGTCTGGTGGCACTTTAAAGACTAATGAATTTATAAGGGTATTAGGGCATAAGCTTTTGTGAGCTAGAAGGCAGTGTGACATTAGTGCTAATTAAATCAGAGTGGATATGGCTCATCTCCAGCAGTGATGAAAAGGAAAAACTTAGAAAGCAACAAATAGTCTAGTAGCACCTTAAAGACTAAGAAAACATGTAGATGGTAGCATGAGCTTTCGTGGGCACAACCTACTTCTTCAGACCTGTCTGGGAAAGTACCTATTGGAATGCTAGGTGTCTACTTAAACCTTGGTTTAGGGTGTCAGATTTGCAACTGAATCCAGCTCTGCAGTTTGCACTTGCAAAGTTTTTTTGCCTGAGAATGGCAACTTGCAAGTCCAGAACTGTGTGCCTAGGGAGGTTAAAGTGCTCCTCCACGGGTTTTTGAATGTTGACATTTTTAATGTCTGATTTGTGTCCATTCTTTTGCGTAGAGACAGTTTGTCTGATATACATGGCGGAGGGGCATTGTTGGCACATGATGGCATATATTACATTAATAGATGTGCATGGGAATGAGTCTTTGATGGTATAGCTGATGTGGTTAGGTCTTGTGATGGTGTCACTAGGTTAGATATATGGTAGAAGTGCCTGGTACGCTCACTTTCTCATCACTGTTGGAGATGAGCCACATCCTCCCTGATTTAATTAGCACTAATGTCACACTGCCTTCTTTGCTTCTTTGTATCCTTTTTCTTTCTTTCTTTCTTCTTCAGCATCTGATGAAGTGAGTTATAGTTCATGAAAGCTTGTGTTCTAATACACTAATAAATTCGCTAGTCTTTAAAGTGCCACCGGACTTCTTGTTGTTTTTGCTGAAACAAATGAACACAGCTCCCTCTCTGAAACCTTTCATATTATGAATATTTGAACCACTCTGGGCCACATTTTCCCTATATGTAAAATAGGTTTGATGATATCTCCTGCATCAGATGGGATGGATGATTAGTTAGTATTTGTTTAGTGATTTGGAACCGTGAAGTGTCATGTAATGCAATATAAATTAGCAATGCAGTTTTCCTTTAGAATGCAAGATATGTTGAGCTCTGGATTTACATTCAATTTGTTATTTTAAAATATTCCATTGTGATCTGATATTTGTTATGCTTTCTTTGTTAATCAGCCTTGCTAATCATCTTTGTAGCAGCAGGTATAAAGGTTATGCACCGTGGCACTGAGCCACAATGAACCTGGACTAGCCTCCAGCACCAGGATGAAGAGAGCATGTAGTAGGAGAGGGGATTGATCTGAAGTCCAAGATACAAAATCTAGCACAGGCATTCCTAAGTGTGAGAACAGCAGCATCAGGCCTCGCAAGTGGGTGAAGCTGGGAATGTTTTGAGAATGTGGATGTATCTCAGAGGAGCAGTCCCCACAGAAGAATATGTTTGGATCTGGAAGGCCAGGGGTGGAGGAATGCGGTGTCTCATAGTTTCCTTCATTTCAATGAATGCTAAGAGGCTGGTGTACTGCCACTAGTTGTCTTGGATGGGGCTGATGGCTTTAGCCAATTTGGGGCACATTGGATAACAAGTTTGTTTAAAATACATCTGTCCCTTTAGATTTACCCTCTTGTACACTGGAAGGGGTTCTGGCAGGGTGGGGAGTCAGTACTCAAGTAGTGCAGCTGTGGTTATTGTGATCTCCGGTCACTGTGTGCCTCATTGTTTGGATCCTCCCACCATACACCTTCTGCACACATATCCTTGACCCTTCACACACATCTTGGAAACCATGAAAAGCAATCCGATATCCAGGAAGACAACTAGCCAGTCAGCCAACCCAGTAGTCTAGAAGAGCCTCTGCCTTATAAAAATAGCTAGACAGTATCTCTGATTTGCTTAAAAATATGGTACTTGCATCCAAATGTATGCAACATTATGTTCCATCACAGACCCACTTTTTCCCTACCCCTGTTGCCTTGTTTTCCTAATTAGGAACTTCAGGGCAGGATATTTGTGTTTTACTGTGTCCAGCACAATGGGGCGCAAATCTCAGTTGAAGCTTCTGGGCACTATAATACACATAAATAATGGGGAGTGTTCTGTAGTGATGCTTTACTTCGGCAGTTTAATCCCTTCTCCCTAGATTAGACTAGGGTGCCTTTTGCGTATGGGAATACTGGTCATTCTTGGGAGCTAACGGATTAAAGCACAGATCATTTCTGCACCCAATTTCTAGGAATATTATAGTAATCTGATTACATTGCAATAGCATCGAACAGTGCTAATCAGGATTGGTACCCTATTGCACTAAATGATATGCAAACATATAGAATGACACATTCCATGTCCTGTGTGAACTGGACTGAAACTCATTTTTCATCCCTTTAGCTCCTTATAATGGGCCTATCACCAGGTATTGGAGTCATCAAGCAGCCATTGGGTGTTAATGACATTCAGTGGCTACCAACATGACTCAGAATAGAATTGTGTGACTTACAAGGCCATCACTAGAAGTGAAAGGTTCCATCTCCTGTTTCCATCCTCTGAATTAACAAGATCCTATATAAGATTTTTGATTGCTGGGTTTAATTTTCTTTCTGTAAAGCCCATTTGTAACTGTCTTGTTCTGAAACTTTTCTGCAGCCTGGGTCCTAGATAGCAGACAGTCCCACTTACTTAAATGGCTTCTGTGTCAGAATGCAGTAGGATAAGATGGGAGTTTTGTGTTTGAAATTTGGGAAGGAGGTTTTTCCCAATACCTGGTTATTTTATTTTCAGGGGTGTTCACAGAAGGGAGAAGACACAAACCACTTCACCTCAACTGATGATGAGAATCAGATACAAGCAGATCCCAGAATACAGGAGCCAAATTCAGCCATAGTTTCAGCTCTTCCTGAAGTCAGTGGAGTTGTACCCATTTATATCCTAGATTTGTTTCAAAGAGGCTACTGTGGAAACTAGGGTTAGGCTTGCTGGATGGCTGTTTCAAAACAAAGAGCAGATCTGCTGATCTCTGCCTTTTTTCTTGAGTGGTTGTTTTCCATGTTGGGTTAATTACTTGGTTGGCTCTTGTTCCTGGCACTGAAGTGCATTCTCTAAAGGAGAATTAATGAGACACAGAGAAGAATGGTGTTTTAATTTGCAATTCATGCTGCCCCCTAGGTTGCACAGAAATCTGTCCAAAGCAAAGAGAGCCTGGGCTGATAAGAAGGCTAAGCCACAGCTGTGCTCCTGTCTCCCACAGGGACCATTCAGTGCCTGAATCTGAGCGGTTACCTCATCCCTGAAGTCATAGCCAAAGCAGAAGGCTAATTGGCTAGAGCTTCTGAGGGGAGGTGATTTTCTAACTGATCTACCTGCCTGATCCATCTGACTGGTACTTTCTTCCCTCTAGGGCAGTAGCTATAGTGAAGAATCCTGTGATAACCAGTTGGGGATAGTTATGATATAGTAATGCTGAGGAAAATAGGAACATTTTAAGGAATGGCTCCTCAAGAGAGGAGGAATGAGCAGAGAGACTGAGTCAATATGTTTGCTGTTTTGTCCTTCTGCATTGAGTAAATTGTTCTGTGGAATCCCATGATGAAGAGCAAAGACTGTTAGTTAAAAGTCTCAGAGGAGTAGCTGCATTAGTCTGTATCTGCAAAAATAACAAGGAGTCCTGTGACACCTTAGAGATTAGCAGTATATTAGGGCATAAGCTTTCTTAGGTAAAACCCACTTAATCAGATGAATTGAAGAGTAAGTTACAGAGGCAGGGGTACATTTATAAGTACAGGCAGTCCCCGGGTTACGTACAAGATAGGGACTGTAGGTTTGTTCTTAAGTTGAATTTGTATGTAAGTTGGAACTGGTACATATTGTAGGGGAAACTCTAGCCAAACATTTCTCCAGAGCTCAGTTTTATTCTCCCACACCTCACTTCCCTCAGTCCTTTATTCTCAAGCTGAGGTGTCTGCTGAGAAAAGCTGCTCCGCGTCTCCCTGGTCTGCTGGGGGGGGGCGCTAGCTTCGCGTCTCCCTGGTCTGCTGGGGGGAAGCAGCTAGTGCGGGGTTGCCTCACCCCGTTTGTAAGTAGGGATCCGATGTAAGTCGGATCCATGTAACCCGGGGACTGCCTGTACAACAACAACAAAGGAGAAGTTGCTTATCAAGTATAGGACCAGTGTTAATGAGGCTACTCAGGTCAGGGTGGATGTGGCCTCATTAACACTGGTCTTACACTTGATAAGCAACTTCTTTTTTATAGTTATGTACTTGTATACGTACCCCAGCCTCTGTCACTTCCATTCCAATTCAGCTGATGAAGAGGGTTTTACTCACAAAAGCTAATGCCCCAATACATTTGTTAGTCTCTAAAGGTGCGTCTACACACCAGGACTTAACTTTAAATAAGCTACACAAATTGAGGTACATCAGTAGCATAGCTTATTTTGAAATAGAGCACTCTTTCAGAAGTTGGAGTAAGAAGTCCTCCAGCTTGACAGTATTTCAACATTATTTCAAAATAATTGCCTGCTATGTAGACTAAGTTATTTCAAAATAACACTAGCTATTTTGAAATAATGTTGCTATGTAGACGTACCTTAAAGTGCCACAGGACTCCTTGTTGTTTTTATTGTTAGTTAAAGACATTTTGTAACACCTTCCAGAGCAACAGCTGCTCAGCAGAGGTAAGAATGGAGAGAGGGAGCATGGCTTTAAATTTGTTGGTAATGCTATGATCATAATTGCACAGTTACTTTTGTGGGGGGGGAGGCTCAGTTAACTCTGGACCCCAGCTGTCAGTAATTATTTGGGGAGGCTCTAGGTGATAGCCTTGCATTTGAAGTATAGGGCTGGGATTTGTGAGCTCTATTCCCAGCTATGCCATAGATTGACTGCATAACTTTGGGTGAATCGCTTCAGCTCTCTTCAGCTCCATTTTCCTACCCATCTATAGAAATGGGAGAATCATTCCATTTCCCAGGGTGCTGGTGGTAAATGTTAATTCCTGATTATAAAGTGCTTTGAGAACTTGTGATGAAAGGTGTGGTCTGAAATTATGCCTTATCAGTCAGCAGCACTCCTCCCTGGTCACAGGAAGACTGTGAAGGAAGCAAGCAACTGGATAGTTGGGAGAGGGTGACCTTCTGGGACACTTACCTTTATGGCTAATGAACATTTCAGAGAAATATGTCTCTGTTTAAAGATTTGCTCTCACTTGCACTCTCTCGGGGTACATCTATACAGCAGCATTGTTTCGGAATAACTGACGTTATTTCAAAATAACAAAGTGCACATCTACACAACAATCTGTTGTTTTGAAATAATGTTGAGCTGGAGGACTTCTTACTCCAACTTCTGTAACCCTCATTTCACAAGGAGTAAGAACGTTGAAGGACAAGTTCTCTTCCTTCGACTTTCTACTGTGCAGACAGCGCCAAAAGCCAAATTAAGCTATTTCGACTTCACCTACGCAATTGACGTAGCTGAAGTTGCGTATCTTAATTTGACTTTTGCCCTGCAGGGAAGATATGCCTTTACTTGCCTCCTTCAAGTAATATGGGATAAACATTTCTGAGATGCCCAAGAAGTTCTTCTGCAACACCAGAGATGACCAGACTTTCCATTTCTGATATTTCTCAGGTGAAAATCAAACAGCGAAAGCACTCAGAACATTTCTAACCGTTTTTATCCATCCAACAAAAGCCCCAGACCATTTGCTTTTATGAGTTAGCTTTAAAGTCCCAGCTCCTCTGTAAATCCTGCAAATGCTTACACATGGGACTACTCATGAGTAACATTATTCATGTGTGTACATGACTACTGGATCAGAGCCTTTGTTAGAATAAAAATAATGTCACTGCCTCATTCTTGTAACTGGATCAGTGCAGGCAGACCTCTGTGCCTACACAGAGTCCCATTGACTTTGCAGGGGTTCACTTGGCTTCATTAGGATTTTGTGCATAGGAGTCTGTCCATCAGAGAGGAGTTGCAGGAATGTGCTTTTGTTATTGACAAGACTTCAGAGGATTAAAATGGAGGGAAGTTAGAAAGACTGATCTTTCTCTCTTAGGTACACTCTGCATTTCACACAGCTTGGAAAGTAAAAGTAGACCAGTTAGTTGCCTTTTGGTCTCTACTCAGTTTCATATCCTGCTTCAGGGGTGCTAATATGATGCTGTGGGTTTGGGGCTTTCAACACTCTAGGGGAAGGTTCAATTTAAACAAAGCAAAGCAAAGTGGTTTACCTGAAATTCAATTAAGTAGAGTCCTAGATGTTAGAGATGGTGGCAAGCTGCTAAGTCCCATCAAGTCTGCATGCTGGATTGTGCACAAGAGTATATTTTCTAGTGATCTTCTTTGTCTAGTTACGTAACCCAAGCAGTGTGGTTTCCCCTACTTCCCTCTGACAGGCTCATTCTCAGACATATGCAGCTCACAGCTTGGAATCTTTTTTCTAGTATTCAGTCGAATTAATGAACATGGCTCCAATTAACTAATTAACCTTTAGCATCATGGAAACTTGGGGAGTATTATTCCCATTTTACTGGTAGAGGCGGGGGAACTGATGCTTTGAGAGGTTAAGGACATTTTTTGTGTAATGGTCAAACACCTGTACTTCTCTTTGGCCATCAACAGGTGAATGACCCATGAACCTAGGTATCAGTGTCCCCGTAGGCACGCGCAGATTTTCAGGGTACTTTCCAATGTACTTTTCTTTTATCTAATTGTGTGTCTTTCATCTGCCTGCAGATGTCCTGATGTCCCTGTAAATCCAGCAAGGATTCTCCACAGGCTGGGGGGCAGGGGTCCATTGAATTGAAAAGATTCCATCTGCCACAGTTCCCTGCTCCCCCTCCTTACTACGCTTGTACCCTCAAGATGGCATCTGACAGCCCAGAGTCGCTGATGATACTATGCACAGATTACTGCCTCCATAACCTGGAGGGGACGCTCTGCTACCTACTGGACAATGAGACCCTCCGGCTTCACCCTGATGTCTTCCTGCCGAGTGAGATCTGTGACAAGCTCGTCAACGAGTACGTGTGGGTGCTGCTGTCCGTTGGCAGCTGACGGGAGAAGCCAGGACTCTAGGGGAGGGACGCATACACTTTATACTTATTTCTGTTTGATTCTTATATTCGAAGTGTTGTTTTGGCTTCGCTTATTTTTCCTGGGAAGCTCTAGGATTGACTGGAGAGCTAGTCGGGATGTGCCCTTACAGGCTGGGAAAGCTGAGCACTGTAGGGGGAAAAAGAAGAGAAAAATGGTTTTTTACCTTGACAAGTTCAAATCTGGGAGGTGGGGAATAAAGAAAAATACTTAATTTGGGGTGGGAGGGGTTCAGTTCCAAGGATCTTGGGTGTTACTTGTAACAATATTAAGAGAGAAAATGTTCAGATGCAAGTGTGATTGTTATATCACTGAGGTCTTAGTCCTGGGCCTGACTCTCCATTGGCTTTACGCACCACTGTGCTGCACTACAGAATAGAGGGCCACAATAACAGACTCCATCATCGCCCCAGCCCTGTCCAAGGAATGCGCCCATTGTCAGGGGACATTTCCTGGATAGGCCACCCATGGGCTGTCCCGGGAGACCAGAGGGAGAGTCTTTCACATACACATGTTTTCGCTTGGCTGTAGCTGTGATGGAAAATCCCACCAGGCGTGCCCATATAAATCCCACTGATGAGCTAACCCTATTACTTATCACGTAGGTATGTGGAGCTGGTGAATGCAGACAGCATCTTTGAACCCCACGAGAGCTTCTTCACCCTGTTCTCAGATCCTCGGAGCACCAGGCTAGCCCGAATCCATTTGCGGGAGGACATAGTACAGGACCAGGACCTAGAAGCCATTAGAAAGCAGGTAGTATTGCATTTACATCTTCCTAGCTGTCACTCTGAAGCAGCCCACAGCAGAAAGCCTTCACGGCTCTCAGGGAGAACCACAGATTACTTGTGCATATTACCTGCTTTATCAGAATCCTAGCTGTGGGAGAACTTGAGACATCTTTATCCTCAGCTTTTCCCTGCAGGTGTTGCTTTAGGGAATGGAGTGGGACCACTATATGGGAGCTCAGAGTATTCCAGTCCTAGCTGCTCCCAATAGGAGCCACTGTATGGAATGGTGTGGAAACACTGGCCATGTGAGAGCTGAGGACTCCAAACCTGGCTTCTGCCAGCAGTAGTTGCTATAGGGACCAGGGTAGGAACACTGACAGTGAAGTCATTCTAATATATTGGCTTCCTTCCTTCCAGGACCTTGTTGAGCTGTACCTGACTAACTGTGAGAAGCTGACAGCTAAGAGCCTGCAGACTTTACTGAGCTTCAGCCACACTCTAGTTTCTCTTAGCCTCTTTGGCTGCAGTAACATCTTCTATGAGGAAGAGAATCCAGGAGGCTGTGAAGATGACTGCTTAGTGAATCCCACTCGTCAGGTCTTGGTCAAGGACTTTACCTTTGAGGGCTTCAGCCGGCTGCGTTTCCTGAACCTGGGCCGTATGACTGAAGGGGTGAATGTGGAGACATTGCTTCGACCTTTGGCCTCCCTCACTGCCCTGGATCTCTCCGGCATCCAGCTCAATGATGTGGCATTTCTGACCCAGTGGAAAGACAGTCTGGTTTCCTTAGTGCTTTACAACATGGACCTTTCAGAGGAGCACATCCAAGTGATCGCACAGCTCCGCAAGCTCAGGTCAGCTAACACATTTTTCTTCCTCCTCTAGGTCTTACAGGTGCTCAAAGGTGCTCAGGATTAAGCCCCTAGGGTGATTTTCTGAGAGCATTTTCTTTATCCCAGGTCTTAGGCTGTGGTGGTAGAGGAACTGAGCTTTCTCTCAAGGGTGCTTGATCTTTTACTCCCTCTGCAGCCTAAAGCCCTGGCTGAAGCCAGTAGAGGATTTTTCTGTGTGAGGACAGCAAGATCAAGCATGCCAAGGAGGCTCCCTACTTTTATAGCTGATCCTCAGGCAAAATTACTCCTGGCGTGTTGGTACACTTGGATGCTGGTATCACAGCAGTAATTGCCGTGTGAAACCAAAACTGACTCCCACAGGTTGCTTGTCGAATGAGAAAGGCCAGCGTTTAAGCCTGGCTCACAGATAAGAAGCACTTAAGTCACATTTAGAAAATTCAAACCTGTGAGTCTTGTGCAGCCCATTCGTGCTCTTTTTGTGTCTCCTATGGGGGCACCAGAGCTACCACATGTCTCCTATGGGTAGGCAGTTGTACTGATGAAGTATATTATTTATTACGTGGTTTATTAATTTAATTTTATGTTTTTCATATAACATCAAACATAAAACTCCCAGGCAGTGGTGCTGGTGTTACAAAGATGAGTAAGTACAGCAGAGGTTCTCAGACTTCATTGCACCTTGACCCCCTTCCGATACCAAAAATTACTACATGACCTCTAGAGAGGGGACCAAAAGTCTGAGCCCCTCTGTTGTGAGTCGAGGAGCCAAAGCTGAAGCCCAAGAGCTTCAGCTCCAGGCAGGGAGTCTGTAACCTGAGCCCCACTGCCAAAGGGTGAAGCTCTTTGGCTTCAACCCCAGGCTCCAGTAAGTCTAAGCCAGTCCTAGGAGCCCATTAAAATGGGATCATTGCCCATTTTTGGGTCCCAGCCCATAGTTTGAGAACTGCTGCTGTACAGTATCATGGATACAATGTTCAGTCTGAAAAGGCAGGATTAGGAGAGCTTGTGTAGTTAATTTTGGGAGAAGAGGTAACAAGTCCTTCTGGGGATGAGAAGTTCTTCCGGTGCAATTTGATCCCCAGGTAGAAGATATATAGCCAGTTCCATGGTTAGAGACATAATCAGATGCCTGGTTGTGATGAAGACTGGGAAGGTAGGTTGCTCAGCCTACGGTAGTTGCCATTCTGGTCATTTAGCTGAGTAATTCTTTATACTCCATTCTGGACAGGCCCCCACTAAGAGCTGTAGAATCCAAGGGTCCTGCAATGCACTTAGGTTATACGCAGGAGTCCATCCTGCTGATAGTTCCACAGAGTCACATCCCGGTGTGTTGAAACATCAACAGCCATGCTTGTGCGTGGTCTCTGCAGGGCTGGGTTTGGCCTGGATGGATGCTCTCCAGACTGAGATACTTGCTGTCATTTCCAGGCACTTGGATATTTCCCGAGACCGTCTGTCCAGCTATTACAAATTCAAGTTGACCCGGCGGGTGCTGAGCCTGTTTGTGGATAACCTGGTAAACCTCTCCTCACTGGATATCTCAGGGCACACCATGCTGGAGAACTGCACCATTTCGAGCATTGAGGAGAAAGTGGGTCAGGCAAGGTAAGGCTAGAAGGCCAGGCAGGGAGGGCCATCACTGTGGAACTGGGGGAGGGGAGATTTTATTGAAAGCTGCAGGAAGGACAAATCTCTCTCTTGGGCTTTAGAATTCTTTAGAACTATTAATAAAAAGAAAAGAGATTTGTCACCAATTTCTAGTGATTGTAAAGCCTCTCCCCAAGTGGAATTGATCACCATGGATGAGAGCTTCAGAAGAATAATTAATTGGTCCTGCTTGGCAGTCAGTCACATCCATATGGGCTTTGCAGCTGTCTTTTGCCGTACGCATTTCCCACTTACTGACAGCTGTAAAAATAGTTTAGATATTATCCGCTTCCCTCCTACAGGATCACAGAGCTCTCCACAGACTGTACTCTAAAACCCTCCTCCACTACTGATATCCAGGGACTTCAGGGGTGGAGCACAGCAGCCTTACTGCATCAGCGTCACTGCACAACAGTTTTAAGAAGTGTTAGTGAAGAAATTCTTCTGCTAATGACTGCGGGTATTTTAGGGAGCTGGAGTTACAATGCTAATACACTTGAACCTCTTTAATCTGGCAACCCTGAGAAACAGGATATGCCAGATTAAAGATTTTGCCGGGCGATGGAGGGCACAGGAGGAAATGGGCATGAGAGGAAGGAGGGCAAGGCACTTACCTGGCACCCCACTCCTGGGGCACACATGGTTCCACGCCTTGTGCTGCTCCAGGCACCGCCTCCCGCAACTTTGGGAGTAGCAGGGAAAAGCCACAAGGAAGCGCATTGCTGCAATACCATTCCCGCATTGGGAGGAGGGAGAGTGGCAGTGCACAGAGCTACTTCCTCCTCGTACCACAGGTGTTCCCGGATTAGGCACATCCAAAGCGTGGAGGTTCAAATGTATTGAGATTTGTCAATACCACCCCCAGTGAGAGCTGGGCCTCTGCCTTCTGCAGGCCCCTTTGAAAATCCCAACCAGCATTTGGGATTTAATAGAATATGTGGCAAGACATGGGGGAGGGTTAGGGCCATGGGGCAACCAGCCCTTTCCCACCCAGAGAGTGGTGTGACCCCTTCCCTCCAGCCCTAACCACCTTCCCCCCAGTTAACTGCCCCTTGCCCCTCCCCCCGTCAGCAGGTCTGTGCAGCAGTCACTGTCGATGGTGTTCTAAGGCAGTGCTGACCCCAGTGCTTCTTTGTAATGAGAGGGGTGTTAAGCTGATGGCAGCCTTCCGATGAGAGAGAAAATCGGCTTCCTGACTATTTCTGATCATTAGAAATCCCCTGGCCCATTTTATAGTAATCCGTTTTACCCCTGCGCTCCTAGCTGAACTTGGGTAACTATATTCTCCCTGCTTGAGTCCCCCCTCATCATTTTTGTTGGACACCTTCACTTCTTGTGCAGAACAGAAGGGATCATCTGCGATGAAAGGGCCCAGTGAGGAGTATGATGTGACTGTCTTTAAAGATGCGATTGTCTGAAAGAAAGCCTTACCAGGATTTTGATGGGCTGTGACTGAATTTAGACCCATCTGCTCTGGCTGGTTGTGCAATATAATGGAAGCAGGCTGAGAGCTTTGTAACTTTCTCTATGGTGAAGGGAGATGAATAAACAAAGCTCAGACATGGACGATCTCTTCTTTTTTCAGCACTGAGCCCTCAAAGAGCAGCATTGCCCCCTTCAGGAATCTGAAACGACCGCTGCAGTTCTTGGGCCTCTTTGAGACCTCTCTTTGCCGTCTGACACATATTCCAGCCTACAAGGTAAAGTGCCTGTGGGAATAGTCTCAAACAGTGTGTGATGGAAGTTAGAGACTCGGCCAGCGTATCAGAGCTCTCGGGCCCTGTGGAAGTGATACGTGCCTTGTGAATTATGGGTCCGCCTGAGGGAAGAATGCTGCAGTGGTGCAAGGTCCACGCTTTGTGCAGTGTTTGTGAGGGGAAAAAACAGCCATTTAGAAAGGAGCTTCATAAAGACACTCACACAACAGGGACGTAAAATCTCGTTTAAATAGTTAACTGGTTAAACGTTAACTGGTTAAGTGATTAAACGGGAATGAGGGGGGCATTGCAGCTCCGCCCACCACGGTTGGGCTGGAGCTGCCACTATGGGCAGGGACTGCTCCAGCCCAGCTGCCTATGATCTTGCACTGTGCTGCTGGTTCCCGGTTAACCGGTTACTTGTTCACATCCCTGCACACACACCCCAGCCATTCCCCACCCTGCTTGTAGCTCAACGGACACTCCACAATGGGTGTCTGAGGCTTAGGAAGAAATATCCAAACATAACCCTGCAAAGAGATACAACCTTGCCCTGCAGGGACCACTTCCTGCAGAGTTGGGCTGAGAGGTAACTCGCCTGGGTTCTCATGACTTGGGTCTCCTCAGAATGTATCCTGCCAGCAGGGTAGAAAAGGGCTGAGAGAATTCATGCACCATTTGAGCTGCCTCCCTCCTGCTGATTCCTTTTTCTGCAAATCTTTCATTCTCTTGCTACCCTCTCTCTTGACCAACCCCCTCTTATCCTGGTTTCTTCCTCCCCGACATGATTTTTTTTCTTCCTTGCTGCCAGGTGAGTGGGGACAAGAACGAAGAGCAGGTGCTGAACGCAATTGAGGCGTACACGGAACACCGGCCTGAAATCACATCTCGAGCCATCAATCTTCTTTTTGACATCGCCCGCATCGAGCGCTGCAACCAGCTGCTGAGAGCACTGCAGGTGAATGCCCTGGCACTCACCCACAGGCAGAGCTCACCTCCCTTGAGCACAGTCACATTAAGGGGGAGGGGGATTTTACAGTAGAAAAATCAAACCTTTTCCCGTGGCTTAAGGCTTGATGCAAAGCCCAGTAAAGTCAATGGAAAGATTCCCCATTTCTTTTGGCTTCAATGGGCTTTGCATCAGGCCCCTGAAGAGGAAGTTCCAGTAGCACAATGGAAATAGGGGCTGTGATTTTAGGAGGTGCCTTATGACTTCATTGAGCAGCCTTTTCCAGCTGTGCCTGGGCTCTTTGTCCCTTGAATGCTTGTATTGATCTTTACCTGGGTAGGGGTAACGGTGACACGGAGGCACAGCTGGGACTAAATGGCACTACAAGCTCCCGTGTTTCTTTGTAGCTGGTGATCACAGCACTCAAGTGTCACAAGTACGATAAGAACATCCAGGTGACTGGGAGTGCAGCACTTTTCTACCTAACAAATTCAGAGTATCGGATGGAGCAGAGCGTGAAGCTGCGACGTCAGGTGATCCAGGTGGTGCTGAATGGCATGGAGTCTTACCAGGAAGTGACAGTAAGAACTCAGTCAACCTTTACTGTGCTCTTGCTGTTCTCCCTCTTTCCTTTCTCCCAGTAACAGGCTATTTCCAGCACTTTGTACCTTCCGGACACTTTGAGCTCATTGAACGTGTATCAAGGCATGCCCTGGAGAAACTGTTGCCTATATTTGGTTATGCATTCACTTTATAGGTGGGTGGGTGCAATTGTATGTGGGACCTACTTTGTACATGTGATGGTGACGTGGTTCTGTAGTAATTGGTGCCTTTGTATTTCAAGTGAAGGTGACTCGCTCTGGATTGCATGTGGCGCATACACATTGTGGTGGGGTAGGGGAGCGGATGGACAGAGCACATGTTGAGCATATTGAGCCATAGGCTGGATGTGCAGTGTACTGTTGCGTTGGAGGATGTTGCATGTGTTTGTGGTATTTGTTTTGAGGTGAAGATAGGGACAACACTGTGTGGCCACTGTACATGTACAGTAGGAGGGTCCATTGTGTCAGCCAGCCCTCAGCTTGTTCTGCTTCCCCCTCGGTAGGTGCAGCGGAACTGCTGTCTGACACTGTGTAACTTCAGCATCCCAGAGGAGCTGGAATTCCAGTACCGTCGTGTCAATGAGCTGCTGCTGAACATCCTCAATCCAACTCGGCAGGATGAGTCCATCCAGCGCATCGCTGTACACCTCTGTAATGCCTTGGTCTGCCAAGTGGACAATGACCATAAGGAGGCTGTGGGCAAGATGGGTTTTGTCATGGTTGGTATGGTCCTAGGATGGCTGCTAATCCGTATCCCAGACTAAGCTTTAATCCCATGAGAAAGTCCTTTCCATGACTTCCATTGGAAGTATCTGTGGAATAGGTGGAGTAAATAATCCAGCTCCCAAGTGTCACAGAAAAGTATTGCAGTCAGGAAAAAGTAGAGTTTTAGCAGTGCTGTCCTAGCATGGAATCCACCATTCTCAATCTGAGCCACTTGAAAGTACGCCAGCAGGGGAAGTAATTACTTCGGTGGTGTTCTGTCAGAGGCTGCGTCTATTTACAGGCAGGGGAGGCAGCATGATCTCAACACAAGGCCAGGAGTCATGACTTTTGAGTTCTAATCTAGGCTCTGCTATAAATTTACTGTGTGGCTTTGGGTAAGCCTCAGAACCTCTTCATGCCAGTCTCTGTCCATAGAAGGCAGACTGACCCAAAGAACAATTAAAAAAAAGTTGTTTCTGCAACTAGCATAATCCTCTTGGTAACTATGTGAGGCTTTTCATTTGGACATGTCTGACTAACAACCCTTCTTTGGGATACAAAATGGCCCAGCAGATGAGAGAGACTCCTGACTCTCCAGAGAGAGGAAAAGGTCTCTGCCTATTTAGAGATAATAAAATCTGCAGAACTTTTCCATTGTGGTTACTGCATGAATAGCGGGCTCAGTCCATTGTGACAAGAGTCAGACCTCCCTTCATACCTTCAGTTACATAGATTGGGTGAACACGTTTCTTTGTCTCACTTGACAGACAACATTGTCCAAGTATTGGACCAGAAATTGTGCATGTGGGTGTGTGTGCACAGTTTGGGGAGTTTCTTCTACAGGAAGGCTCTCTGCTCCTTTTTTTAAATAAGTAAAATCTTTTTCTGGCATCAACTCTCCTGCCACACATTCCAGCTCCTTATCCTCCCCATTAAGACTCTGCTCAAGTTCTCTCCTATCCATGCCTCTGCTTTCATCTTCTCTAGTTTCCTATTTCCCATTTTCCCTTTCTTTCCTTTACCCACTCTTGACTTCATGGTTCCTTTCATGCTCCCCCTTGAGTTTGCAACAGCCTCCCTGTTAAAGTCTAACTTCTGAGGACCCATCTTTTTCATCAGACTATAAAGAGCACATACCAGACTATTTACTTCTCAGTGAGCTGTACGATACTGAAATCTTCCCTCTTGTGCCTTTAGCTCTTTAGACCAGGGAGCTGTTACCTGGATGGTACAGGTCATTTGTTGTACTCTGCTGTGTGAACGAGTGGGATTGTTGTTTATACAGTGCCACTGAACCACAGAAAATAACACTGCTTTTGGAAGGGATAGGAGGGACATTTGCATTCTGCACATCAGATTCCAGATACATAGAAGCAAATCCAATCCATGAGTAAACATGACTTCCATTTACTTCAATGAGAGCTGCGCCAGCTTATGTCAGGACTGAGTTTGATGTACAGTCTCCATTTTAATTTCTGTGATTCCTGACCTGCTCTTCCACTTCTCATTCCCTTCCCTCTGCCTGCAGACCATGCTAAAGCTTATTCAGAAGAAGCTGGTGGATAAAACAGTAAGTGTTTCCTCTTAAAATCGCTAAGCAAAGTCACCCCAGTTGTAGTCTCTCTGCCCCAAGGTGGAGAGGACAACTGGGGGGAATTGGGCAAATTGGCCTAAAGCCGGCCCTGCCTGGAGGCTTGTGGGGAGTTGGCACCTCTGAACAAATTAGATAATGGCGGTGTTTGTGTTGGTGGGTCTGAATCGAACAAAGACTGGCCCCTTTCAAGGTGACAGCATTTTCCCATCCTTCTGGATTAGTTTGCACTGGGCTCCTGTATTACCTGAGCCCTGTCCGTAGTTGTCAGTGCCGCATTCTCCACTCCACTGTGTATTACCATCTCCTTCCCTCTGGCTTGACAGTGTGATCAAGTGATGGAGTTCTCCTGGAGTGCCCTGTGGAATATCACAGATGAAACTCCCGATAACTGTGAGATGTTTCTCAACTACAGCGGAATGAAACTCTTCCTGGAGTGCCTGAAAGTAAGTTCAGTCCGGTATCTTCTACGCCAGAAGTTCTCATACTTTACTTATTGCCTACTCCCTTCCAGATCTACCAGCTACTCATGTACGCCTGCCCTTCTCAGCACTGATACGTTGTGTGCTCTTC
Source organism: Pelodiscus sinensis (assembly GCF_052426305.1). NCBI lineage: Eukaryota > Metazoa > Chordata > Testudines > Trionychidae > Pelodiscus > Pelodiscus sinensis. The sequence continues at coordinate 12,089,260 of NC_143074.1, read as the reverse complement.
TTAACACTACCTGCCTTTAGCTATCTGTCCCTATTTCACTGTTACATATAAATATAGTGTGACATATACAACCAAAAAAACCCCAAAACACCCTAAGTTCTGAATTCAGGAAGACTGAAAAGTTGCTGGGCAATTGAACCTTTGCTGGTTGTGACTGGAGATGGGCGTCTGTGTGTATCTTTATTTTCACTGGTACATCTTGAAGTAAATCAACTATCTTATTTTATATAATAAATTCCCACAGAGTTTTAAAGCTTTGTCTGAGTAGCCAATTATGCAGTAAATAAAATAATCTACTATATATTTTAGAGAGTTTGTCTGCCTATTTGATGAAAAACTCCTTTTAAACAGTAAGAGCTAGGATCACCAAATTTAGTATAAAGCTTCCTCTGATCATAACTTAAAGCAAGGTCAGGGTTTGGTTGTGCCAAGAAAACGGGGATGAGCCTGGAATGGGATTGCTTCTCATAAAGCCAAACAGAAATAAGACTCACAAAAGCAAGTACAGTCCTCAAAATTGACATAACTGAGTGAACGTTGAAAGAGACTGAACCAAGATGAGTCAGAAAAATAGGAGGAAACTGGAATAGGATTGTTTCTCAATAAACCTTACAGAACTGAGATAAAGCAGAGGAATTTGAAGTAGTGCTCTGTTTTGGCAAGGCTAAATCAATGCTCTTGATAAGGAGAAGAAACTGTTATTGGAAATCCCATCAACTATTGCCCTTTTTTGTTAAAACAGTGAATTAAAAGAGTTTATAGGGAGAAAGAAACAAAATACACTTGATGGAATTCCCAAATTACGGACCCAAGCAATGCCAGGTAAATGTGCTAGTTAATAAATAAAATTCACCGTACACAACTTCCCCTTGTGGCCCCAGGTATTCATTAGGGATGTAAAAAGTCAACTGGTTACCAGAAGGCCAGGCCAGCAGGAGCAACCTCCTGCCCACAGCATGGGGCAGCCAGCTAGCTGGGGCAGCCCACAGCACAGTGGAGCCAGCTGGGCCGGAGCAGCCTATGGTGCAATGAGGCTGGCTGGGCTGGAGCAGCCCCACCCATAGAGGGCCGGACTGGAGGAGCCTCCTGCCTGCAGTGGGCTGACCAGCAGGACCCCAGCAACCGTGGCCCCTCCCTGGAGCAGCCCTCTCTTCAGGACCCCAGCCGTACTGCACTAGCCCTTCATGGTTAACCAGTTAAACGATTAAAATTGTATCGTTTAACCAGTTAACTTTTTTAATGGGAATTTACATCCCTGTTGTGCATATCACACTTTGGGAACCCTGGCTCTCCATGTCAGTTGTGACTGAGTCCTGGCTCGTCAGACCCCTGCTGGAAGCAAAAAGAGAAAGCAGAGAAAATCAATACATGCTCTGCTCCTCCACATCCATCCATCCTAAGAGCACAAGGAAACTGTGCACTTCTATCTTATTTACTCTCTCCCACTGTATGTCCTGTGCCTGGAGATGCATTTCCCTCTGGGCAAAGTAGCTATGTCAAGCAGTGAAGAACTGTCCCTTGCTTTGCAGAGATTTGGTTCACTCTCACCTATCATGTTTTGAATGCTAAAAACCTCATCACCCCAAGAGGAGAGCTGCACCCCTGCCTGTTGAGACAGTCTGCCTCCCTGGCTTTGCTGCACAGCCACAGTGGTCATACTTTTGTTTTACACATGTTCCTTGTTTCCTCAGGAGTTCCCAGAGAAGCAGGAGCTGCACCGTAACATGTTGGGGCTTCTGGGAAATGTGGCGGAGGTGAAAGAGCTCCGCCCACAGCTCATGACCTCCCAGTTCATCAGTGTGTTCAGGTTGGTACATCACTGATCAATAAGCAGTGTGGTCTAATGCAGTGAGGGGCAACCTAGGCTAGTGAGGGGGCTGCATGAGTGACCCTCTTTCATCTCACTGGGCTGCAAGATTGTTGGAACCAAGATAGTGTCCCAGGATAGGGTAGTTTTGCTAATTGCACTTGCATCCCTAGAATTTGCGGGGTGCTCCAATTGAATGGCACAGTTCTGGGCCCCCCACTATAGAAAGGATGTGGACGCATTGGAGAGGGTCCAGTGGAGGGTGACCAAAATGATAAGGGGGCTGGAACGCATGACCTATGAGGAGAGACTGAGGGATTTGAGTTTGTTTAGTCTGCAGAAGAGAAGAGTGAGGGGGGATTTGATAGCAGCCTTCAACTTCCTGAAGGGAGGTTCCAAAGAGGACGGAGAGAGGCTGTTCACAGTATTCTGGATTGCAGAACAAGGAGCAATGGTCTCAAGTTACAGTGGGGAAGGTCTAGGTTGGATATTAGAATCATAGAATAATAGGACTGGAAGGGACCTCGAGAGGTCATCGAGTCTAGCCCCCCGCCCTCAAGGCAGGACCAAGCTCCGTCTACACCATCCCTGACAGATGTCTATCTAACCTGTTCTTAAATATCTCCAGAGAGGGAGATTCCACCACCTCCCTTGGCAATTTATTCCAATATTTGACCACCCTGACAGTTAGGAATTTTTTCCTAATGTCCAATCTAAACCTCCCCTGCTGCACTTTAAGCCCATTAACTATTTCACTAGGAGGATGGTGAAGCACTGGAATGGGTTACTTAGGGAGGTGGTGGAATCTCCATTCCTAGAGGTGTTTAAGTCTCGGCTTGACAAAGCCCTGGCTGGGTTGATTTAGTTGGGATTGGTCCTGCCTTGAGCAGGGAGCTGGACTTGATGACCTTCTGAGGTCTCTTCCAGCTCTGTGGTTCTATGATTCTAATGGTATCAGCTCTTTGATAGGATGCAGAGGGATCACATGGCTTTCTCAGTCAGTGCTGTGTCTGGTCAGCACACACCTCATTTCATGTGCCTTTGCTTTATGTGTGTCACTTTAGCAATTCCAGGAGGGAAAAAATACGCAGACAAAAACGAGCAGAATCTGGCAACCCTGCATGTGGGCAATGCTAAGCAAAATGTCTTCTAGGTGACACATAGAACCAAGGTTGCCCACCACTGATCTAATGGCTAGAGCAATGTACTGAGACCTGGCTACTCTTCCAGGGTATGTCTACACTACCCTCCTATTTCAAACTAGGAGGGTAATGTAGGCATACCGCACTTGCAAATGAAGCCCGGGATTTGAATTTCCCGGGCTTCATTTGCATAAGCGGGGAGCCGCCATTTTTAAAACCCCGCTGGTTCGAACCCCGTGCAGCGCGGCTACACGGGGCACGAACTAGGTAGTTCGAACTAGCGGGGTAGTGTAGACATACCCCCTGAGTGCCACTGAGTCACTGTGTAATGTAGGGCAGTCATTTAATGTTTATACATCAGTTCCCTCCTCCCTTTTAACTAAACAAAAAAACATAGTTGGACTGGTGCTGTTTTGGAATTTTCAGATGGTGGCTGCAATCTAAATACAAAGTATCATCCATAAAACCAATTTGGGAAGCTAGTGCTTGTCAAGCTATTTTGTATAGGTTGAGGTGTCCAGTCTAGTTAGGAGATAACTTATCTTGTTAGAGTTCATAGGGGCTGCACTGTTTGCATGCTAAGTTTTTTGTCCCTGATGTGCTGAGTAAGGCTATCCTGGCACCTCTGAAATCTTACCTTCTGTCCTGGTAGCAATCTGTTGGAGAGCAAAGCAGATGGGATTGAGGTATCTTACAATGCATGTGGAGTTCTCTCCCACATCATGTTTGATGGCCCAGATGCTTGGGGGATCTGTGAGCCACGCCGAGAAGAAGTAGTAGACAGGATGTGGGCAGCCATCCAGAGCTGGGATATTAACTCCAGAAGAAATATCAATTACAGGTGAGTGAGGTTGGATTTTGGCCCATTTATTTTCGGGAGTGGGGAACGTCCCAAAGAGTAACCTCAAGCATGGTGGTGATGTGACCAACTGTGGAACTTCTCCCTGGGATGAGGAAGAAATTTCCCATCCAGACACATTCTTTTAGCTGGGGTTTTTCAGCTTCCCTTGAGTTCCATTTGGAGATTAGTGGAACCATTGGTTTTATGTGCGCAGGTAATTGCGACACTTCTAAATAGAATATGGAGAAAACTAAAATAGTCTGGATCCTTAGTTTCTCTTGAGAGAACACAATAGAACTGTCCTGGAATCAGATTTGGGCACAAAACGTAGAATCTTACTGTCTTAGGCTGCTTAAAAACATTTCTCCAAGGAATCCGTGTCTTGCTGTTGGTTAAATTCGGATTCCTAATTAAAGGTACAGCCAGGGTAAATGTCCCTGCCTGCACAAAATGGGTTGATGCAGCCTTCAACATGCCTTCGGGGATGTTTAGACAAGCCTCCCAAAATTCCCTTCAGGTGTTACGGTGATTTGTGTCCCACTTTAAAAGCTGCGTCAGGAACTTTGGAATGCCACAATCCCCTGGTACAGCAACAGATGGAATGAATTGCAGGTGAGGATGCAGTACTAGTGGTGATTCCAAAACCTGATTTGCAGTGTAGATGCATTTCACTGTTGCAAGAACAAATGGCACAGCCGTTGTTTATGAATGATCAGTAGTCCTCTCAGCTGTACCTTAGCCTAGGGTAGACAGAGTAGCACATTAAGTGTAGTGCATCTACAGAGAGGTCAGTACTGCTGAATTTCAGCTTTCATAAGGACATTTGCCTGGAATAGGATAGAAATTAGTTTCTCCATTCAGTCCTGCAGGGCTGGTTCTCAGTGCTGCATGGTGGTATTAAACAGCCGGGATTGAGTGTGCCAGCACCCCAAACTATGACTAATTTTTTGCTACTGGGAGCTGATATACCAGTGAGCTTTACTGCTGTGTAATGCATTTGATTTGACTGCAAAGCTTCCAGTACCAAAGCAGGAAAAGATGCTGAAACAGCAGCTTTGGGGATTTTAAATTTTACCCCTTTAATATTTTTACAGGTCATTTGAACCAATCCTTCGACTTCTTCCACAAGGGATCTCACCTGTCAGCCAGCATTGGGCTACCTGGGCTCTGTATAACCTTGTTTCTGTCTACCGTAAGTACTTCCGTAAAGAACATTGTAAATGCAGTGAAAAGGTTGGCACTATGAATCTCCCTACAGTCTGCCTGTTAGATAGCAGGAGTGCAGAAAAGTCTAGAGAAAATATTTTCAGAGGTCCATTGATTCATACAGAATACGTGGCTAACTCCAAGGAAACTACTTGAAGTTGTCAAAGCTGTTCAAGGGGAGTAGCCAGAACTAAGAGGGAACATAGACTAAGTGCATGAGAACAAGATTCTGGAGCTTCTATCACTCCAGCAAGCTTGAGCACTGAATTGGTTTCTACCTCTGATATGTCTACAGATTGGATACACCTAAGAGGCTGAGCCACTAGAAGGAGAAACCTGTAACCTATGGCTTACTAGCCAGCAATTTTCTCACTGCTTCCCTATCTCCCCTTGATTGGCGTTCATTGCCTTGGGAGAAGAGTCAGGCTGCAGGATGTAGAGAATTGACCCAGTAGCAGTGAAGATTCCCAGGGTTCTGTTTCCCCTTCTTTACAGCTGACAAGTACTGCCCCCTGCTGATCAAAGAAGGTGGAATGCCTCTCCTGAAGGACATGATTAAGATGGCTTCAGCACGGCAGGAGACCAAGGAAATGGCCCGGTAGGAAACCAATAAGTAGCTATTAAATGAAACCTTGATTTAGAATTGTTTATATGTAAGAATCAGAATAAGGGTACCACACAAAGGCCAGTGACTATGTGATTAGGGATGGAGAGAAGAGAACACAAATAGTAGTATTTCTAGCTGGATAGACAAGATGGGAAGGATTTAGGTGAATTGAGAGATGTTCATCTATGTGGAACAGACAAATCTGAATGGGTGAATGACTTCATTGGATAGGACAAGTAAGGCATCGATGGACTGCTGGAATGTATTTAGATGAATATTACTGCCATACCTCTCAATTGAAGGTATTACTGCCATACCTCTCAATATGATTATAGAATCATAAAACTGGAAGGAACTTTGAGAGGTCATCAAGTCCAGTCTCCTGCACTCATGGCAGGACCAAGCCCTGTCTTGACCATCCCTGGCAGGTGTTTGTCTAACCTGCTCTTAAAAATCTCCAATGATGGAGATTCCACAACCTCTTTAGGCAATTTATTCTAGTGCTTAACTACCCTGACAGGAAGTTTTTCCTAATGTCCAACCTAAACCTCCCTTGCTGCAACTTAAGCCCATTGCTTCTTGTCCTATCATCAGAAGTTGAGGAGAATAATTTTTCCCTCGACCTTGTAACAATATTTTTAGTACTTGAAAGCTGTTATCATGTCCCCTCAGTCATCTCTTTTTCAAACTAAACATCACAATCCTTTCAGGTTTCCCTCATAGGCCATGTTTTCTAGACCGTTAATAATTTTGCTGCTCTTCTCTGGGCATTGTCCCGTTTTTCCACATCTTTCCTGAAATGTGGCACTCGAACTGAACATAAGAATGGCCATTCGGGGTCAGACCAAAGGTCCATGTAGCCCAGTATCCTATCTGTCGACAGTGGCCAATACCAGATGCCCCAGAGGGAGGGATCACAACAGGTAATTCTCACGTGATCCCTCTCCTGTCTCCCATTTCCAGAGAAGCATGGGTGTCAGATGTGGGGAACAGAATTGCCAGGCCCCTAGGCAAGGTGGGAGGGGCAACTCCATGCTCCCAGAAGAGGAGGGGCCTTGAGTGGAAGGGATAGGCCCCTTAGCACCACCAGGAGTGTAATGCCTGAGCTCTGACCACCACTGCTGCCACAGTAGCAGTGGTAGTAGCTGGGAGCCGTTGACCCTTTTCAATTGCCAGATCTCTGGGCAGTTGCCCCCTTTCTCCAACCCTGTTGGCCGGCCTGGTGACAATCACTTCCAATAGCTGAAGGAATGATAAAGGGTGGACAGGGATGCTTATGCAAGACCGTGTAGGAGATTGAATAATAGGGTAGATGGATTTTGTATGGGTCAGAAGGTGCATGAGTGACTGGGACAGTGGAAGAATAATAGATGGTATATGAATAAATTAATAACATAGTAAGTAAATGGAACAAGGAAGGACCTTGTACAAGCAAGGAACCGCTCAATTGTAGACAGATGGGTGCAAGAGGAGATGACAGAAAAGCAGATGAATGATGGATGTTTGGATGAGCAGATTATTAGATGTGTTGATGACAGAAATGGGAGATGAGGGTGTGATGGTCAGTAAATAATGGATGGGCTGATCAACTGACAGGTGGATCTGGGTGTGTGTTAATGTTGGGAGGGATTGGTTGTAAGTGGATAGTTACAGCTTTTTTTGTGGAGGTGTACGTGTAACACAGGTACTGGGTTGATGCCTATCTCAGGATAGGTTGCCTGATACATACACTGCATTTAAATGTAGCTGACAGTGTCTTATGCTTGTGGCCCACTTCATTATTTTCCTAGTCTTTGGACTAAACCTTTTCTCCTTGTCCTTATTTTGTTCATAGGAAAGTTATAGAGCACTGCAGTAACTTTAAGGAGGAGAACATGGACACTTCCAGATAGAGGCAGTGATCTAACAACGCCTCTTGCCAGCACTGTATCCAGCTTCTCTCTAATTCACTGTATATAGAGAGGACTCTTTCTCACCAGCGTGGCTGTTGGAAGGAACCCGTGTGTGTGTGTATATGTATATGTGTGTGTGTGTGTGTGTGTGAGAGAGAGAGAGAGAGAGAGAAAGATCCTCAGTAGATGAAGGTGCACAGGGGTGGGGGACTTTTGCACAACAAATGCTTTCCTTAAATTAGTGGGGTTTTCGTTATAAAGTACGGATTGAAGTTTTGTGTATATGATTTCTGTATAAAAAACAAAAAAAATCATGTATCTTTTGACCTTTTTTAGACCACATGAGAAGCCTCAAATGAATGTGAGCTTGAAGATCTAGCTGTGTGATTGGTATTGTGACTTTTTTTATTTCACACCATTAGAAGTTCCCTTTCTCTATGTTGCATGAGATCCTGTCATGTCTACAAAAACAGCCAATCCAGCATCAGTGTGGCCACAATTTCTACAATGGGGCTGTAGGCACTGATCAATGATTTATTTGCCGGGGGAGGGGGCAGGGAGTAATGGGAAGAGACTGAGACCAAAGGGATCCTAATATTTGTAAGTAGAATAGTAAGGGAGCCTTCAAGCCATTTCAGTCACTCAGTGGATTTTTGTATGGAGTCTTACTAGTGGAAGCTTGACTGTATATCAGATGCATTTGGAAGTTCTTTGCTGTAAAGCATTCCCATTAACCCTTTAAACCCAGGAGTTGTGACTTTGCCCAGTAGCACTACACCTGGTATACAGGGTGAAGAAAAGGCCAGAAAAACCAGCCATTCTGCCCTTGAAAATGGGGGGTGTTTTCCTGCAAGGGATACTGTGCAATAAAGAATCAGGTTCACTCACAGAGCGTCCAATCTCTCCAGCCCTCCATGCAAGGTCTTTACCACCAGAGGATGGGTTTTCCCCTTACTCTTGGCCAGCTTTCTCTGGGACCTAGGCCAGTCACTACTGCATGGTTTAGTGACCAGAATTTGTGAGGGACTGGGAGTGTTCTTTTTTTTTCTCAACTCTGGGCTAAGATTTGCCATGTTAAATGGGAATTCAGCTTCCCTGTATGTCAAGCCCATTGCAGCACAAACCTTGTGGATAAGAGGGCTGACAGCAGTTCCACTTCACCCACATACGCTCTCTCCGTGTCTTCTTGGAGACAAAAGATCCCACTATCCTCCAGCTCATACCAGTACTAGTCTCCATCTGTATGACTCACCAAGGTTGGCCTTCCGTCTAGGTCCCCCAGCAACACATTGCGCAGCCTGCAGAACCCAAACCTGGGACCCCTCTGCTTGTCCTGGTTCTTTCGCAGTTAAGATAATCACCTTCCCTTAGAAAGGGCTGTGTATCCAGGAGCAACCAGGAGAGGTTTGGCCAACTTGAGCTGAGACATTTCAGGCCCTTGAGGGTGTGTCTACACAGCACGCTTACCTCAAAATAAGCTACACCCTTTGCGCTATCCTATGCTTATTTTGAAATAGAGCGCTATTCCGACAAGCCCTATTCCGAGCATGTTTAAAGACACTGTCTAGGCATAGCCTGAGACAGCACAGTAAGCCCGTCTGTTTCTCCTCTGCTCTCTCTCCCTATCCATTGTGCTCTGATTTGTTTCACTGCTATGGCTGAGGTTCTCCCAAAGCTCAGTGAATGCTGCCTGTGGTCGTAGTGGATAATTCTCACAGCAAGGAATGACACGTTGACAGTACCCAGCTGCCCTGGAGAGGTTTAGTTTTTCTGCCCAGATGGTGATTTTTTTTTTTTTTTCCTTTTTAACCCTGTGTCATTTGGCTTGATATCGTGAGATCCGTCTGTTGGGGTTGTTTGTTTGCTTCCTTTTAAGTACTTTCAAACTTGCAAATATACACTCTTGTGTCACTTCTGGTTGTTTTCATGTTTGGGAAAACTTGACAAATTGTATTTTTGAGGTTCTTTGCTTCCAGTGTATTTGCCTTTCCCCTCTTCCCAGACGACTTGCATCTGATTAAGCTTCGGGGCAGAGAGATGATTGCTAAGTGTTTGTACATGCTCTAGCTTGTCAGTCTTTTACTTAGACGTATAACTAGGTGGAGCTACAAACATTGCTCCCCTGTCTCCTTGCACATGGGGATCCTGGGCATTCAGCAGAGAGGCTAATGCAGATAGCCCAAAGCATTTTACAGTTCTGTCCATCTCTTGGCGTACCACAGATGTGAGACAACAAGGAGCTTGATGGGCTCCACTCTGCACACTAACAACTGCTATGCTAATGGAGCTGATACCTCTCAATACTTTCCTACCATGTTAATGCGGGATTTGGCCTTGCAGCATAGCCAGAATCAAGTGATGCTTTAAGCATAGTCTAGCCTTGGACTGTAGAAGGATAGCACTGTGTTTTAGGAATACAATTAAAACATGGTTTATTTCTGTCTATTCCAAGACTGTATTGTGTCAGGATCTGCTGTGTTGCAACGAAGGTTTTAATGTGACAAATGGGTAGGAAGCCCCAAGGATACAGGTGTGACCATCAGCTCTGGGATGCGTCTTCAGGAAGTTGCTGGTTTTGCACAGTTTGATTATATCCCATGTTTCCTGAGAAGCAAGTCACTGTATGGCGGTAACTGGCCTCCAGAAGAATCAGGAACTCAATGAGAAAGTTAAGGAAAGTCCTAGCTAAACATTCCTACTTCATAGCTTCTATGGTGTGGCTTGTCTTTTCTGTTGTGACTTGTCTGTTCCACCTGCTTCTGAGTGCAGGGGGTGATGGAATACCTGCTTCAACTTTGCCAGCCCCCACTTTCTCCCCATGAGATCTGGTACTACAGTCAGTATTGGCTTGGCACTTGTTTCATCAGGTCCAAGGCATCTGAGGCATGGTTTATGGAGAATGGTGTTAACAGGTCCAGCTTGGACAGCGGATCGTCTCATCTGCTCTTTGCTCACTGACGCTCTTTAACGTACAACTTATCCTCTGATCATCCTTCTGTACACACTCCTTGTCTTATCCTTGCTGCTATTGCCAGTGTTGCTGACAGCTACTGGATACATGCCCTTAGGATAGCTTTAAAAATAACTTAAGAAGATTGGAAGACTGAAGCTGGGGTGGGGGAAGGCAGGATGGGAGCTGGAAATGAGTTAAAGTTGTTTGATGCATCACATCTATCCTGTGATGAGAGATTGCTCCTTATTAGAGAAGCAAATGTCAAGACAAAAAGTGAGTCTTAATAAAAGCCCATCAGAGATGGACCGTAGGGCGATTGTTAAGATCTTTTTGGGAATGGAGATGGGCCTGAGACTGAACTGAAAGCAAAATCTTTTCAAAGTCAGTCTGTTTGTGAGGACTAATAGATTCAAACAGGCTAAGCTGATAGGAGAGTTCTGGTCTATACAGTTTGTAAATGTCTGAAGTGTGGGGGAGGCAATATCCATAAGCTAGTCAGGATCTATAGAAGACAAGTATTTGTACAGAAGAGAGAAGGGTATTTTCAGAGCACAGGCCTGGGATCCAGGAACTCCTATGTTCTAGTACTGGCTCGGTAGCCTTAAGCTAGTCACTTGAGCACTGTGTGCCTCAATTTCCCCATCTGGAGAACAATAATGATAACAATATTTATGTGCCTATTCCCTAAGGACATTGTGATGCTTAATCCATGATAGTAAAGCACTTTTGGAGGTGAATAGGTGCAAAGTAATTATTTTATATGGCCCCTCCCTGGGACCGACCTCTCATCTTCAGCTGTTTCCCATCAAAGCACACAACACGGTGTAATTCTGATTTTGTGACTGTCTCGGGGAACACCTGGCTCCTTCATAAAATATGGAGTTTGAATTGTCAGGGATGCCCCGAGACTGCTGGCTAACCTATGCAGATAACTTTACCCAGGTAGAGCAGGAAGGCGAAGCAAAATTTTTCTCAGTTCAACCCTGACAACATACCCACCCCTGGGCTAGCTGGAAATGTCAATTAACCAGAGTGGCACTGCTTGCTAGAGCCAACTAAGAAAGCCAAGGCAGAGACTGTCAGTGTCAATTGAAATACAGCTGGAGAGTGATTTTTGAAGCTCTCAAAACTATGATTTATCAGACACTCCTCTCACAGTATCCTCCAGGGCTGAGATTTACCCCCTTCTACAAAGCCCCAATTTTCACTGAATGTTAAATGGGAGAGCAGGCATAACAGGTGCATACATCAGTGATTCTCTGCGGAGACAGTGCTGACAAGGGTCTACATCAGGAGTTTAGGTAACTTGTACCCCACTTGTCAGAAACAATGGCATAATGCCAAGTGCCCTCCATTCCCAATGTAGTCAACAGGAAAGGCATCTTCCAGTAGGTATTCAGCCCCTAGCAAGTCTTGTAGAAGCAATAACCTCTGTGTATTGGCCCATCAAGCTGCATAGCCTTAACTTGCATCACCTAATAGCACAAGAACAGGGAAAACTTAAAAACCAACAAATAGTCTAGTAGCACCTTAAAGACTAACAAAACATGTAGATGGTATCATGAGCTTTTGTGGGCATAACCCACAACTTCATCAGGGTTCAAAAAATGGGCAACGCACTGATAATCTGAGACTGTGAACACTTATTAACATGACCGATAGTTCATCTTCCCCTTGCACACTAACTGCTCAAGACGTCCTTCCAGCCTAATTCCTTCCATCCTAGGAACTGAGCATTCTGGTCCCGGGGCTGAAGCACACCCGGCCCTGAAGACGAGGGTATGTATATCCCAGTGAACACACAGACAAAAGAAGGGTTTATTGTAACTCCTGCTGCCTGTTTTAGGCATTTTGTGGGGTCACTTGTTTGGGTCTCTGTCTAGAGAAGAGAATGTGAGGAAGGCTGCTGACCACACTTTTCAATATGAACTTCTTCCAGTCCAATTAGTGGAGCCTTACTTGAGCAGTCTCAGAGCTGGTTGTGGTTCACTTCTCTTCAGGAAAGTGCCCCACTTGTGTGTGGGGAGTGGAGGGGTGGGAGGGGACAGCAACCATCAGTCTTTGGACTCTGGATTAAGATCCTGTTTGAAAGAAAATATGCGGCCTCTGGAATGATGTAAAGGGGTTTGCTCAGTCAGATACTAAACAATGGCTTGTGCTGGAAAAGACAGAATTAAAAGTAGTAGGAACCACTTGTCTCCAAGACAACCAGCATGAATAAAACAAGATGAATGATAGCTTGATCAGTGATTGATGGAAAGCAAGATTGGGGGCTGGCTGGCTAGGAAGGCAACATTTGTAAGTATAGATGGAAAAATTCCTGCTGCACTTAAACACTGTTCTTACTGATTGAATTCTGATTCCAACCGTCACTAGATTAGTCAACCTTTCCTTGTTAAAAATAAAAGAGAAGTGTTTGAAGTAAGGCTAGCAATTAACCAGATCTGTATTTCCTTGGTTTAAAAAAAGTTTCTGATGTATTAAGCAGCTTCCACTTCCACTATGTTCATTCAACAGCCTGATGTTGAGAGAACTGGTTTGAACACTTGTACACGGTGAAAACAAACAAATTAATTAATTAATTAAAATGCATAACTGTTGCTTCCTTTCAATTCTGATTGAATCAACTTTTCTGTTTCCATGGGGATACCAGCTCTGTATTAAAACTAGTGCTTAACAATCTCTTACTCCTTTGTCTGTGAATATGGTTTATTTGGATAAGTTACAGTTTAATTTGTTGTCTTGTGTCTTATTAAACATGGAAGGAGCTGCTATGTTGATCCAGTTCAGTTACTTTCTGCTTTCATTACTCCAAAGGGATATGATGGGGTTTTTTTGTCACTGTGAGGGGGAAAAAGACTATTGTTATTAACTGAGGTTGATGGAAAAATCAGGACAATATTCTGTTATACAGATTGCTTGGCAGAGTGTCACTAGGCTTATATGCAGTCGATATGCCCAGTATTCATGGGCATAATCAGAGTGGGGAAGCTTACTGTGGGAAGATCTCTTACGCTGCTTTAGTGCCACTGTGACTTCCCCTTTAAAGAACCCAGTCCTACAAGCTTCTGAGTACACACATTTTCCATTGAGTTCAGAGGTAGTTCCAGTTCTCAGCAAGGGCTTGCAGGGAACAGTATGAATCTGAACTGTCTATATTGGGAGCTGGAAATGTAGCAGTGCAAAGACTGAGAATAATAATAATGGAGGTTGCCTATCTCCTAGAGCTGGAAGGGACCTTGATGGGTCATTGAGTCCAGTCCCCTGCCTTCTCAGCAGGACCAAGTACCATCCCTGATGAATTTTTGCCCCAAATCCCTAAATGGCCTCTGCAAGGATTGAACTCACAATCCTAGGTTTAGCAGGCCAATGCTCAAACCACTAAGCTATCCTCCCCCAAAGAGAGGTGCTTTATCAGCTCTGTGGTGGTTTGTGTAAAATTCCAACTGGAATAGATGCCATCAGAATCTAGATTCTCTGCTGTAAGACCCTACCGCATTCATATCCAGTTCAAAATAGGAAGTTTCTAGAATTAAGCTCCAATTTTATCCACCTGGTGATTTGTTTTTGAAACCCTTAGGCTATGTCTACACTGGCGGGTTCTTGCGCAACAATGGCCATTCTTGCGCAAGAATCCGCAGACCGTCCACACTGCCCGCCCGCTCTTACGCAAGAAGATTTACAGTACGGGCGTGGTAAGAGAGGGCTTCTTGCGCAAGAGCTATGCTCTTTTCTAACAGGTGTAAGCTCTGTTGCACAAGAAAGCCCTATGGCTAAAATGGCCATCAGAGCTTTCTTGCGCAAGAGAGCATCCATACTGCCATAGATGCTCTTGCGCAAAAGCACAGCTCGCACATGGCAGTGTGGATGTTTTCTTGTGCAAGACTTCTTGCACAAGACCCCTTGCAGAAGATGTTCTTGCGCAAGAAGCCGCCAGTGTAGACATAGCCTTAAGGTGGAGGAAAGCCTCAAACTCTGTACCGATTTCAAAGCATCAGGGCAAAGGTAAATAGCACACTACGTGTTGCAATATATAGTTTGTCACAAAGGTGAAAGATAAATTCCCTTCATCAGACTAGAGGACACTGCGCTCCCTGCAGTCATACAGAAGCTGAATGTTTCTACTAAAGGGATTAAGAGTGAAATAGTTAATGTTGTTGCTATTTAAAATTTCTCTCCTTGACCTTTGATCATCATTGAGATTAACTGAAGGCAGTTCCCACCTCTCTTGTTTATCTGGAGGACCAGCCTGACTATTGCACTGGGTCACTGTGAGGTTTTCTGCACAACAAAAGAGAGTTAGAAGCACATTTGTATGATGGTGCCTCCGTAATTTTAATTAACATACAGCAAAGCATGAGTATCATGTTCTGACTAGTAGAGGCTCAATCTTGCCACTGGGATGTTTAAAGGGAAAGCCTTTTTTCAACACAAAAAGATAATTGGATGTGATTTAACGTTATTAAAACATGATGGAAAATGAACCAGAGTTTTGAAATATTTCAGCATTGCTACCCCAAATAAATTATTTAACAGTCAATCCTAAAAACCTTTAACTGTTTGCACTTTATTGTAATGGGACCAGCAGAGGGAGCACTGTCATACTGTATCGCCACAGATGACCTGAAATGATCAAGAATGCTGATGTGCAACCAACAAAGGAAAGTACACAGTTAATATAGTTTATACTCAGACAATCACAGGAAGGAATCAGCTGCTTACCATGGGGAAAAGGATGAAGTGCAGGAAGAAGAATGTTATTTTCAAGCCACTAAATGTTTTTTTTCTATCTATGATGGAGGGCAAAAGTTAGTTAGATCATAGTTGTCAGCAAGACAATGATCTACATTAGAAACAAAAAGGTGTTAGGACAAATCATTGCTTATAAAACTCATACAATGCTTTGGGGCCTTACACATGAGTTGTAGCGGGCATTTTACAAGTTCTGTGTGTATGGCTTTGACTGCCTGGGTTGAGCTAGTTCATGTCTTGCTGAACCAGTGCAGTATGTTTAATTTATCAGTAGGGTGAATGGAGAGCAACAGGTGTAACTGAGGCATGCATTCCAGCTGGTTTTCCTAAGACCATCTCACTAAATATAGCCTCAGTTCCATTGCAAATGTTCTGCTCTAAGGTCTTGAGAATCCCATTTCCCCTACTTTGAGCTAGGGGCAGTGGTCACCAACCAGTAGATCAGGATCTACCAGTAGATCTTTGAGCCTCTGACAGATGATCCTGACTGGTTTGGCTGGGAAGCTATCAAGTGCTGGCACTTCAGTTGCCTGCTGCCTTGGAGCTGCCCCTTAGGAGCCTCCTGCTTGCTGTGCAGGGTGTGGGAGGGAGAAGAGAGGAGAGCTAATGTCAGGATGTTCCTCCTCCTCCCCCACTCCCCACTCCTGTACCCTGTCTCCACACGGAGAAGGGGATGGAGGGAGCTTGGCAATGCAAATCTCTGTCACTCTCACACACTGTGTGTGTGTCAGTCATTCTTACAAATACCAACTGTCCTTCCCTCTCATCTCCTGACCCAACACGTCTATCAGGGGTTGTTACTACTTGCAAAGTGGGTTATTTTTAGTTTTTGACTGGTCTGCGCATTTCATAACTTTCATTTCTCTTTTACGCTTAAATTCAATTCTTTGAGTAGTAAGATGCTTTACCTGTCATGTCTGGAGTAATTATCCCTATGGTAATTGTGCTCTTGGAGGTGGCTAGCATGTCCCTGCAGCCCCTGAGAGAGTCAGAGCAGGGGGTCTCCACATGCTGTCCTTGCCTGCAGACACCACTCCTGCAGCTCCTATTGATCAATAATGGAGACCTGGTGGGCAGAGGCTGTGGGGTCAGGGACTGTGGGTGAGGGGCAGCACATGGAGCCACTGCTGTACATGCCAGCTGCTTCTGGGAGCAGTGAAGGGCCAGGGCAGGAGTAAGCCTGCCTAACTCTGCTGCTCCCAGGGTGGGCTGGACTCAAGCCCACCACCCTGCATTCCCCAGGTGAATGCCCGATCCCCCAGTCCACTCCAGAACACACCAAACCTCCTTACCCTCAGTGGGTCCTTTATCCTGCCTTCCTAATATGGGCACCTGCTCCCTCCCTACTATGGGACAGCCTGTGTTGGCTATCCTGTTGCTCCCAAGACAGGTGGAGGGGGTGGGATCAAGCCCACCACCCTGTGCTCCAGAGGCTGATGCCCTATCCTCAAGTTCACTGGAGATCTTACCCCTCTGCCCTACCTTCAGGACATCCCTTATCCTGTTTTCCTAATACAGGAGCCAACTCCATCCCTGGGGCAGCCTGTGTTGGCTGTTCGGCTGCTCCCAGGGTGGGTGGAGGGACTCAAGCCCCCAACCCTGTGTTCCCCAGGCAAATGCCTTATCCCCTAGTCTACTTCAGAACCCATCACACCGTCCTACCTTCAGGGTGTCCTCTCCCACACTCCGAAACCCTTGGTCCAACCAGAGCCTGCACCCCAACCCTCTACCCCAGCCTGGTGAAAGTGAATGAGATTCAGGGAAGGAAGAGGGATGGAGTGAGCAGGGTGAGGCCTTGGAGAAGGGGCGGAACCTCAAAGAAGGGGCAGGAAGGAAGCCGGGCAAGGGTATTTGGGTTTGAGGTAGATCTTCCATTGCACTTACATTGAAAAGTGATCTTGTGATTAAAAAGGTTGGAGACCACGGAGCTAGGAATATAAAAGTTTAAACAGTTAACTGATAAGCGATGCTTAGCAATTCCTATTACTGTTTAAACTCTGCTCGGGAGTGTGGGTGGGCAGCCCAAAGCCTGCGGGGCTGGTGGTGGCTGGGATCCCACAGCTTGGAGTCTGTGGCAGCAGCAGCCTGAAGCCTGCAGGGTCAGTGGCAAAGGTGGCAGCCCAGAGCCCACGGGGCCAGGACCAACAGTGGCAGCAGACCAGAGCCCAGAGCCTGCAGGGCCGGCGGCAGACCAGAGACTGCAGGGCCGGTGGCAGCCAGGAGTCTATGAGGCTGGTGGTGGCAGCCTGGAGCTCGCAGGGCAAGTAACAGCCAAGAACCCACAGAGCCCATTTAACTATGTAACCAATGGAATTTCCATCAGTTACATGGTTAATATTTGTAAACATTTTTCACATCCCTATTTCAAGCATCCCTATGGAATGCTTTAGTGGAAGTCTTATGAGTATCTGATGCCTGGTAGCTATAATGCACATTTGACCTTCTTGAACACCATTGCCATGAGAGTGCAGAATCTTAGGCTAGTGGCCTACTTTTTCTTCCTACAATACCTACTTGAATAAAGAATATTGACTATGCTAGGATCTGGACTGATATCCATTTGCAGAGTCTAATCCAGCATGTGGTGGGAAGATGTGATTCTGGTGAATTTCCATTCTATGATCAGAAACCAGGTAGTTTGCTTCAAAGGGTCATACAGGCTCGCTGAGTTAGGTGTTGAACAAGGGGGGAAAGGCGTGGTATACTAAAGCTGCACTCTAGCATGGCAAACAAATGAGAAAGCAAGCTGGCTCAGGTTATCAATACCTCCCCAGAGAATGAACATGCCAAGGAAGAGGAGCATCTCCTGGAATCAAAGGATGTGACAGAGGAACCTGATAGCAATTGCGGGGGGGGGGAAACATCAGCTGTCAGAATTTGCCAGCAAAGTACTTATGTTTGATAGCCACTCTGTTGTACTGAGTATACCTGGGGCCTTGGAATCTGCAGGTCAAAAATACAGTAAGGGCAGATCTGATCACCAGCCAGAATGAAGACATCTTTGGGGCTTAGAGAAAGGCAAAATGGAGACCTGAATTTGATCTGCTTTTTGCTGCCTCAAAAATACATGTATATTATCATCCTCAACCTAGCAGTCAAATGGGATCAGGTAGTCATAGACAAAATTCTCAGTGGGAACAGGCATCTTCAAACCCTTTATTCTTATTACATATAAGAAAAGGCACAACCAGTCATGGTATACGCGAGGGGTAGGCCAGTATGGTAAATAGCCAGCATGGCCCCATGGCGGGGGGAGGTTGGGGGAGAGGGACGTGTCTTAGCACACGGCTCCTGTCAAGCACCATTCTGTCATCTCCTATTGTCCGGGAATAGGAACTGTGGGAAATTGGAGCTGAAGGGTGGTGCTGGCAGAAAGGGGCAGTACACAGATCCACGTGTCCCTTGCTCCCCACCCCCAGGGATCACAGGGCCATGCTGGCCCCTTCGAGGAGCAGCATAGGACCAGGGCAGGCAGCTCTGCTGTGCTGCCAACCAGGAGCCACCCGTGGTAAGCGCCACATGGCAACTCCCAACGCCCAGCCCTGACCCCTTCTCAGAGCCAACAGGATTCAAAAGGGCTCCTGAGCCTGGGGCCCTTTAACTCTCCACCCGAGTCCCAGGCGGGGCTGAGGACTGGCAGCCCCAACCTCCCCCGCTCTGGGACCAGCCCCCCGCCCTGGCACCGGCCCACGAAGGTGAAGGGCTGGGACATGCACTGAGGCAAGGCCCATCCCGCCAGAGCGAGGCGCTGGACCGAGTCACTGGAGCCAGGCTCTGGCGCTGCCCGCTACCGCCGCCTAGTGCAGCGGAAGCGAGGGGCGGGGCTCCGCACTAACGGCTGCCAGAAGCGCGCGAGGCGGGGCCCGGCCTAGCGCGAGTGACGGAGCCAACCGGCCACCAGCAGCTCGTGAGCTTGGCCAGGGAGCGCGGTCTCCCTCCCTCCCCCCCGCTCCTCTGCCATGGCAACCGGCCGGCCAATCCTCGCCCGGAGGCGCGGCTGAGCCGGGGCCGCCCTTCCGGTTGTGGAGTAGGGGGCGCTGCCCCGCGCCGGGACGATGCTGCAGGCGGCTCCGTGGGGCCGCAGCTCCCTGGTGCGGGCGGCGCACGCGGGGCTCAGCTGCGGCGTCACCCTCGCGCTCTTTCTGCACCGCACAGGTGAGAGCCGGGCCCCTGGGCTCCCCGCCGCCCTGCCACTGGTCCGTGGCCAGCTACCTCAGGGGCGTTCGCTACATGGCAGCCCGCAGGCTGCTCCTCTTACAGCCCCGCGGCCTGGCGGCACGTCAGCATCGCAGCTTTCGCTTAAAAAAAGAAGCGTCAATAGGCGGAGGCTCAGACCCCGGAAGTAAGAGATTAACAACAAAATCGATGGGGCCAGAGTCGCGACTTTTGAGCACTCGAGGTTGGGTGGCAGTGCTCCGTTATTATCGGCCAGGAACAGTTACCTGTAATTGGGGAGGTGGGAGAGGAGGAGACTGCTGTATCCCCACCCCATGCAGCTAGATCCCTGTCCTACCTGAATAGAGGGGAAACCTCACTGTCATCGCTTGGAGAGCGGAGGAGAGGGGTGAAAGGTATTTGACACAGAAGAAGCTCTGGTGCCTACTTCCAGAAGTTTAGCATCTCAACTAGTCACCCTGGATAATGGAAAAACTATAAACCAAATGATGCCGTGATGGCCACTTCTGAAATGCAGCTATCATAATATTCCTAAAATAGTTAGTTAGAGCACACTAAAAAACTCTAATAATGGGGGATTTTAATTATCCCCATATTGACTGGGTACATGTCACCTCAGGAAGAGAAGCAGAGAGAAAATTTCTCAATGGCTTAAATGACTGCTTCTTGGAGCAGCTGGTACAGGAACCCACAAGGGGAGAGGCAATTCTCGATTTAGTCCTGAGTGGAGCGCAGGATCAGGTCCCAGACCAGGAGATAACCATTACAGGACCGCTTGGGAATAGTGGCCATAATATAATAATATTTAACATTCCTGTGGTGGGAAGACGACTTCAGTAGTCCAGCACTCTGGCATTTAATTTCAAAAAAGGGAATTACACAAAAATGAGGAGGTTAGTTAAATAGAAATTAAAAGGCACAGTGACTAGAGCCAAATCCATGCAAGCTGCATGGAAACTTTTTAAAGACACCATAATAGAGGCCCAACTTAAATGTATACCCCAAATTAAAAAACATAGTAAGAGACCTAAAAAAGAGTCATCGTGGCTTAACCACCATGTAAAAGAAGCAATGAGGGACAAAAAGGCATCTTTCAAGAAGTGGAAGTCCAGTCCTAGTGAGATAAATAGAAAGAAACATAAACACTGTCAAATCAAGTGTAAAAATGTAGTAAGAAAAGCAAAAAAAGATTTTGAGGAACAGTTAGCCAAAAACTCAAAAAGAAATAGCAAAATGTTTTTTAAGTACGTTAGAAGCAGGAAGCCTGCTAAAAAACCAGTGGGTCCCCTAGACGATCGAGCTATAAAAGGAGCAATCAAGGACAATAAAGCCATTGCGGAGAAACTAAATGATGTCTTTGCTTCAGTCTTCACGGCTGAGGATGTTAGTGAGATTCCTAAATCTGTACTGTCCTTTGTGGGTGATGAATATGAGGAGCTGTCCCGGATTGAAGTGTTATTAGAGGAGATTTTGGAACAAACAGAAAAACTTAACGTTAACAAATCACTGGGACCGGATGGCATTCATCCAAGGGTTCTAAAAGAACTCAAATGGGAAATTGCTGAAGTATTTATTATCTGTGGTTTGTAACCTATCCTTTAAATCGGCTTCCGTGCCTAATGACCAGCTAACGTGACACCTATATTTAAAAAGGGCTCTAGAGGCGATCCTGGCAATTACAGACCGGTAAGTGTAACTTCAGTACCAGGCAAATTAGTCGAAACAGTAGTAAAGAATAAAATTGTCAGGCACGTAGAAGAACATAATTTGTTGGACAAAAGTCAACATGGTTTCTGTAAAGGGAAATTATGTCTTACTAATCTATTAGAGTTCTTTGAAGGGGTTAACAAACATGCAGACAAGGGGGATCCAGTAGATACAGTATACTTAGATTTTCAGAAAGCCTTTGACAAGGTCCCTCACCAAAGGCTCTTGTGTAAATTACATTGTCATGGGATAAGAGGGAAGGTCCTTTCGTGGATTGAGAACTGGTTAAAAGACAGGAAACAAAGGGTAGGAATAAATGGTAAATTTTCAGAATGGAGAGGGGTAACTAGTGGTGTCCCCCAAGGGTCAGTCTTGGGACCAATCCTTTTCAACTTATTCATAAATGATCTGGAGAAAGGGGTAAGCAGTGAGGTGGTAAAGTTTGCGGATGATACTAAACTGTTTAAGATAGTCAAGACAGAAGCAGACTGTGAAGAACTTCAAAAAGATCTCACCAAACTGAGTGATTGGGCAAGAAAATGGCAAATTAAATTTAATGTGGATAAGTGTAAAGTAACGCACGTTGGAAAAAATAACCCCAACTATACGTACAGTATGATGGGGGCTAATCTGGCTATGACAAATCAGGAAAGAGATCTTGGAGTTATCGTAGATAGTTCTCTGAAAACTTCCACACTGTGTGCAGTGGCGGTCAAAAAGGCAAATAGGATGTTAGGAATTATTAAGAAAGGGATAGAAAATAAGACACGGAATATCTTACTGCCCCTGTATAAAACTAGTCAAGATGTGGGCGTACCATACTGTGTACAGATGTGGTTTCCTCACCTCAAAAAAGATATTTTGGCCTTGGAAAGGGTTCAGAAAAGGGCAACTAAAATGATTAGGGGTTTGGAAAGGGTCTCATATGAAGAAAGGCTAAAGCGACTGGGACTTTTCAGTTTAGAAAAGAGGAGACTGAGGGGGGATATGATAGAGGTATATAAAATCCTGAGTGGTTTGGAGAGGGTGAATAAAGAAAAGTTATGTATTCGTTCTCATAATAGAAGAACTAGAGGACACCAAATGAAATTAATGGGGAGCAGGTTTAAAACTAATAAAAGAAAGTTCTTCACACAGCGTGTAGTCAACCTGTGGAACTCCTTGCCAGAGGAGGCTGTGAAGGCCATGACTATAACAGTTTAAAGAGAAGCTAGATAATTTCATGGAGGTTAGGTCCATAAAGGCTATTAGCCAGGGGATAGAAATGGTGTCCCTGGCCTCTGATTGTCAGAGGCTGGAGATGGATGGCATGAGACAAATTGCTTGATCATTGTCTTCGGTCCACCACCTCTGGGGTAGCTGGTGCTGGCCACTGTCGGCAGACAGGCTACTGGGCTAGCTGGACCTTTGGTCTGACCCAATATGGCCATTTTTATGTTCTACTGCAGAGCAGCTGTAGAAGGTGAAGAGAGACTGAAGTTCTGGGAAGGACTTTCAAATTAGAGGGGGGAAATTGTTTGCCCCTCTGAAACTCTTAGGTATATTGTAAGGGCTCTTTGTAAATAGCTTCCTTCACAGAGGGGACTGCCAGACTGTCTCAGAGGTCCAAAGAGGCTCGGGCCACTTGCTGCTTTTGAGGCCCTATACATAATACAAAAAAAAAAAAAAAAAATGACAACACATGAAAACAAAAAAGGAACCAAAAATTAGATCTAATTTGAATATTTTATATTTAACAAATGATTTTCTAGCCTTTTGCAGCTCTAAGCTGAAAGTGTGTGTCACATTTTGCTCATATAGGGATGCATACAGGGCCGGATTAAGGGGCAGGGGCTAGCCGGGCAGCTGCCCGGGGCACCAACTTGGGGGGGGGCCGCCTGACTGAAGTGGTAAGAGGCGCCGCATGCCCGGGGATGGGGCCACGCATGTGCCGTGCGCCCAGGGCCGTGGTGCCCCTTACCACTTCAGTCAGGCGCCTCCCATAGGATGGTGCCTGGGGGGCGGGGACACGCATGCGCCTCGTGCCCTCTGCCCGGGGCGCAAGAATGGCTCAGGCCAGCAATAAAAAGAAGTTGTGAAACTGATGCCAAATGCCAAAAAATTAACAAGAGTCTAAATTTGATGCCCAGGCCAAATGGCCTTTTTCTCTTTGGGATCGGCTGCTGTGATGTGTCCTGACTTCCTGAGCCATTGAGGCATACTTCCCACAGTTCTGATGAAATTCAGTCCCACTTTGAATCCCATAGCTAAAGTCAAGGAGAATGATTTGTTGCCCTAAACATTTCACATGGACTCACTCCCTCTATAATGCCTCTTTTCAGATCTGCAAAAGCAGGAAGAGCATGGAGAGTTGCTGCAGCCACTGATATTTATCTTACTGGTTCTGTGCTCTGTCTTGCTGTACTTTGCAGTGTCTTTCATGGATCCAGGTTTTGTTGAGTCTGATGAGGAAGAGAAGGTAAATCATTCTGTTAGCATGAATCATAGTTGACAGGAAGTGGGAACCAATCTTCCTGGTTATAAAACCTATAGATTTTTTTCTTTCCAACTTGCTAGATAGGGGTGGCCAACCCATTTAAATGAAGAGAGACGAAACAGAGGTGGAAAAAATGCAAAGAGCTACACCAGAATTGTTGAGCAAAAAAAAAAAAAAAAAAAAAGAAAAGCAAGAGCTCCCCACCAGCCAGAGTTGTTGAGAAAAAAAAAAAAAGGCTACTGTCCCTTTAAAGACCATGGGTCAGGCTTCCATTGGCCACTGCCATCTTGCCGCACCAGACAGCTCCCCTGCACCCAGTGAGCACTGGGGGCTGTTTGTAGGGGCGCATGGGGTGGCTTTGCAATCCGCACTTTCAGATGTGAAGAGCTGCGGGTTGGCCACCCCTGTGCTAGATAATCACAAATTTTTGTAGGTGCATTTATCATACTGTTCCCCCTTCTGAATTTCCCTTCACACTCACAAGCTTTTCCGCTTTGTCTTACTGAGCTGATGCATTCACTTGGCTCAGTGGGCTACAGTGCTCTGTAGAATACGAATGTTAAGGACTAGTCAACTATCTGATATGCAAATGCTTATTGAATGATAATGATAATGCTTATCTACAGGATAGTTAACTAGTCGCTTCTCCCCCCCCCCCTTGTTGTCTCTATTAGATAGAGGCAGCAAGGGGGGGGGGGGGAGAGGGAGTTACTTCAAAGCGGCAGAGCTGCACAGAGCCCACAGCAGTGACGTTTCAAAGAGGCAGCATCGCCTGGAGAGGACAACGCCGTCTGATCGACTAATCGAATAGTCAATGTAAAATGCATCGACTATTCAATTAGTGAATTAGATGATACTTAACATCCTTACTATAGAACAGATACCTACTTATGTTCACTCACTGCTGCCAATTGCATGCATATAGAAAACCAGGAGAGAGGTGTAAGCTGGAAGAAAACTGTATTTATAGCTGTATTTACTTTAACAAAGTAATCTGTTAATGTATCCCTCTTGAAAGATATATTTGTGCAAAAATTAGAAGAAATTCTCTCTAAGTAGTATACATTTATCCTTTATTAACATTCTTGGGCACCTTTTCTTGCTTTGTATAAACAATTTAATATCTATTATCACTTTAATCCTTTCCAAAATTTAACTGAATTTTGTCTGTGTTTATGAACTAGCACTAATTCTACAGCAAATGCATATCCCTTGTATTTCGAGGCAGATAGAGCAGTCTTATTGCTATTTATGTCCTATGATGAGTCCTGTGTGGCTCCGTGCCAAAGTTTTCATCCTGTCTCCACACATTGGGTGATTGTCAGTTGCTAAAATAGTGCCAATCTCTGAACAGTTTTGTGTGTGTGTATATGTACATTGTATTAAGTTGGATCTCATGAGATTCTCTACATTGCTGAGGTTGTCATGCCATGTTGGGTTTTTATCCTTTACTTCTCAAGGAATAGTTCTCTATTTTTAATGTTCCTAAACCACAAGGGTACATCTACACAGCAACATTGTTTTGAAATAACTAGCGTTATTTCGAAATAACTTAGTCCACGTCTACACAGCAGGCAGTTATTTCGAAATAATGTCAAAATACTGTCAAGCTGGAGGATTTCTTACTCCCGACTCCTGTAACCCTCATTGTACAAGGAGTAAGGGAAGTCAGTGGAAGAGTGCTCTATTTCTAAATAAGAGCTGTGTAGATGCTCCCAATTTTGAAATAAGCTATTTTGAAATAAGCTATGCAGTCGACATAGTTCAATTTGTGTAGCTTATTTCGAGTTAAGCCCTGCTGTGTAGATGTACCCTAAAAGAGCTAGGACTGGTAATGACTATAATGCTGTAAAAAAAGAGATAGCTAACTAATGGTGGCTGAAACAAAAGACAGAACTATGTAGCACTTTAAAGACTAAGAAGATGGTTTATTAGGTGATGAGCTTTCGTGGGCCAGACCCACTTCCTCAGATCAATTTGTGGAAGAAAATTGGCACAACCATATATACCAAAGTGATACAATCAAAAAAATGAACACATATGAAATTAACAAATCAAATTTTAGAACAGAGTGGGGGTGAGGGGGGAAGGTTAGTGTCTGTGAGGTAATGACATTAGGGGTGATAACTGGGAAGCTATCTTTGTAACGGGTGAGATAATTAGAATCTTTGTTGAGACTTCAGGATCTCTACCAAGCATTTATAAACCTCAATTACCCACCCGGAGAAATAATAAAACAAATTGAAAGAGCCAGACGAATACCCAGAAACCATCTACTTCAAGACAGACCCAAGAAAACCAACAATAGAACACCACTTGTCATCACCTATAGCCCCCAACTTAAACCCGTCCAACGCATTATCAATAAACTACAACTTATATTGGAACAGGATACTACCCTCCGAGAAGCTCTGGGAGACAGACCCATAGTCTCCTATAGACAACCACCTAACCTCAGGATGATTCTTACCTACAACTACAGGACATACCACACTAATACCAACCCTGGAACTTTCCCTTGCAACAAACCCTGGTGCCAGCTTTGACCACATATTTACTCTGCTGACACCATTATTGGACCTAACCAACTGAGTTATAAGATCAAGAATACATATTCCTGTTCATCCAGAAATATAATTTATGCCATCATGTGCCTAAAGTGTCCGTCTGCTATGTACATTGGACAAACTTCTCAGAGACTTCGCCAAAGAATCAATGCACGCAAAACAGACATAAGACTCTCTCACAGAGAGAAAGCTGTTGCCTGCCATTTTAGCCAGACTGACCATTCCCTCAATGACCTTAAAACATGCATATTGCTTCAAAGATATTTTAATTCCAGACTTCAAAGAGAAGCTTCAGAATTGTCATTCATGCTTATATTTGACACTTTATGTATGGGTCTCAACAAAGATTGTCATTACCTCACAGAAACTTCCCCTATTATCACCCCTAATGTCATTACCTCACAGTCACTAACCTTCCCACCTCACCCCCACTCTGTTCTAAAATTTGATTTGTCAATTTCATATGTGTTATTTTTTTTGATTGTATCACTTTGGTATATATGGTTGTGCCAATTTTCTTCTACAATTTGATCTGAGGAAGTGGGTCTGGCCCACGAAAGCTCATCACTTAATAAACCATCTTGTTAGTCTTTAAAATGCTACATAGTTCTGTCTTTTGTTTCCGCTAGACCAGACTAACACGGCTGCATCTCTATCACTAATGGTTGCTGAGACACTTTATATCCCTCTCTCCAAAGTCTGAAATACAAACTAACTTTTCTACTCATCCTTAGGCTATGTCTACAGTAGGGATGTTAAAAAGCATTTATCTTGGTAAATGTATACCCACTGAAATTTTCAGCAGGTACATATTTACGTGAACTGCCCCCCTGTGCTACTGTCTCCATATCAGAGGCAGCAGAGAGAGGGGGCAGGAGCTGGTTCCCCAAGAGTACCGGCTCCCACTTGCCCTCCTACAGTGCTGCCTCTGATACAGAGGCAGAAGTGTGGAGGGAGAGTAGGCAGCTCACTGGGAGCCAGTGTCCACAGGGGCATGCTTAAAAGCCAGCTCCCTGTGAGCACCAGCTCCTACCTGCACTCCTCCCCCATGCTGCTGTCTCTGATACAGAGGCTGCAGCATGGGGGCAGGGGTTGCGTGTAACCATGAAGGTTAACCAATTATCCCAGGCTCACATACATGTACTTGCACTAGCTCTTATCAAGTTAGTGCAAAATATAAATATTAGCCATGCCAAATACCAGTTTCAGGTGGGTTTTTATTCAGGCCTGCTAATCTGTGCCTTTGCTGCTGCTTGTGTTACATGGCTGCACTACTATTTACACTCATGCTGGCTTGATGAAAGCTAGCATATGTATGTATGTGCAAACTGGGAATCACGCCCTTAGCTTACTGTATCGACAGTCCTAACTCCCCTCTTTTATCACCTTTTTGTAGGTAGGGGTGAATGAAGAACAAAGCGTAATGATGCCTCAACTTCCAAGCAATGTTCGGTTGCGGCGCTGTGGATATTGCATGCTGAAGGTAGGTATGTGTGTGCAACAGTTGGTCAAGGGCAGTGATGGGAACCTAGCCTAGTGAGTGCACCATATTAGTGACCCTCCTTCATTTCAGTGGGCCACAAGATTATCAAAACTCAGTCTTCTGAGAGTAGGTAGTTTTGCTAATTGCACTTTCGTACGTAGAATTTGCACAGTGTACCAACTAAAGTGTAGCAGAGCTTTGATTGGCTGTAGGAGTGCATGGCTCTCACAACTGATATTCTGTGCAAGAAGCGCACACCTCTCGTTACATGCCCTTGCTTTGTGGGTGTGTCATTTAGTAATTCCAGTAGGAAATAAACTACATGGATGGAAACCAGCAGAATCTGGCAGCCCTGAGCATGGACAATGGTAAACAAAATGCCTCATTGGCCACACACAGAATCCCGATGGGCCACAGGTTGCCCACCACTGATCGAGGGATTGGAATGACTGCTTAGTGAGCTGATATTCATGTGGCTACCTTATATTCTGTTATTGTCCAGCATGCTGAACAGATAGAAGGCATCACCCATTTCATGTAAACTTACATTCTCATCATCTTGATGTAAAAAGCAAAAGCAGGAGCAGACAGAACTAGAAACTTTGATTCGGGTACACTCCTGACATGAAAGGTGATTCAGGCAGAGAGTGTAATTAAACATTTTAAAATGGGAAACTTAATTTTTAAGATTAAGAAAATTAATCCTTGGAAGTTCACAGAAACAAAGTGCTGCTCTCTCCACACTGGGGAAAACCCTGCTTCCTAGTTGCCATGTCAACTAAGGCCTTCTCTCATCTTCAGAGACATCATTTGAAAATATGCTAGTAAAGTCAAAAGGTGAAGTTCATCTGGGGGAACATGTAAAGTGTGAGCAGATTGCTATGAGCTTATTTAGATGCATAGGAGCAAAGAAAAGTCAGTTTTAACCATTAAAAACATAGTCTGCTCTTTTTTCTACTTCTTGCAATTAGATTAGTTCTTGAAAAGGGTGAGCATTCATCCCAGAAATGCCTGTTTACAGTCACAGTCCTTGTCAGTTTCATGCAGGTTTGTTCCTGCTTCTGTAAATACCTGAAGACTGACTGGAAGAAGAAGCTATCAGCCAGTTTGTTGCTGAAATAGATAAGAGACTAGAGCATATGTGTACTTGAAGGTTATACCCTTAGCTGGCATGTCACCTGTTGAGATGATCCCTTCTCTAACTATACTGCCCCATTAGCCCTTGAACCCACCTTTCTCCACATATCGGCGGAGGAATAGATATTTCTGTCCTACCCTTTCATCCATGTGTCCAGGAAGATTAAAAAAAAAAAAGCATTTCCTTGTACACACTCAAAACATTCTCTTGAGTGGCACTAGTTTTTCACCATCAGACTCTGATAATCTTTTTCTTAAATATCCACATTGAGCTTTTGTTTCAGCTGATTCCTTCCCTTATGTGTTTGCAGCTTTATTCTGTAGCTAGTTAAGGGAACTTTTATAGCAAATATTGGCCATGGGTCATTTTACCACTGTCTTTCTGTTCCCCATCTGTAAAAGAGGGGTGATAATCTCCTTTGTAAGGCATTATGCAAGTATTACTAAAATAACTGCTTTTTAAGGGAGAGCGGGGGGAACTGTTTCACTTTGCAGAAGAAGTGACCTGGGATGACTACCCATCTATTTTCTATGAAACAAGGCGTTGGATATGGGTAGACTATTCTTAGTATCTGCTTATTTCACAGCAACCAATGAGAGCCAAGCACTGCCAGCTGTGTCGGCACTGTGTACGTCGCTATGACCATCACTGCCCCATGATTGAGAACTGCATAGGAGAGAGGAATCATCCATTCTTTATAGCCTACCTGGCTGTGCAGCTTGTGGTTCTCTTGTGGGCCTTTCACATTGCATGGTAAGCACTTTAAATGGCAGCCTCTGCCAGGGACAGTTTACCATTGGGGTCTTGAGAGTTTTGATGAGATGGACATTCCAAACGCCTACTGACTGGTTTGGGTAGAGCAAGATAGCAATGGCATTCACATGACATGGTCTCTCCTTGCCTGCATGCTATAACCAGCTTTCCTGATTGCACCTCTCTGATTATTGCCACGGAGGAGTAACATAGCCACTTAATAGGGTGCTCCTTAAAACAGTGGCTCTCCATGTTTCCAGACTATTGTACTCCTTTCAGGAGTCTGATTTGCCTTACATACCCTCAGGTTTCACCTCATTTTAAAACTACTTGCTCACAAAATCAGACATAAAAATGTGTCACAACACACTATTACTGAAAAATTGCTTCCTTTCTCATTTTTACTATATTATTGGAATAAAAATATATACTTTTGTATAGTATACAGAGCAGTAAAACAAGTCATCTGTATGAAATTTATATGGCACTAGTGCTTTTTATGTAGCCTCTTGTAAAACTAGACAATATCGAGGTAAGTTGATGTACCCCTTAGAAGACCTCTGTGTAACCACTGTCTTAAAACACTTAAAGCTTGAGTCCATTCAGGAAGTGGGAACATATGGGCAAGGAAATTGTAGAATGGGGGATTATTTGAAGAACCGGAAATGTGAATTGACTTAATTAAATTGCCCCAAATGATGTTACCTGAGTTAGAGCATGTAAAACCAGATATATAGGACAGACACTCCCCTGATAAATAAGAGGAAAATAGTCTTGCTTGCAATACAACCTTGACTTTTCCGGAGGTTACAGAAACATCAAAACTTCTGGACAAAAAGAAGCAGGCTTTGGCATCTGGAAACAGATATATTGCATTTAAAGTCAGCTGCCATTCTCTGTACTTTGTGTCAGCACTAGGGGACTTTCAACAGAGATATACTGTTGATAGAACTCAGGTGATTAGTTATGCAGTTTGTTATTTTGGGTTGTAAAGGTCCAGAGGGCACAAAATAAATGAATAAAGTAATTTTGCTTTGTTGGTGACTGTTTAACTTTCCTTAATTAATTACTGTGCAATCTATATTGATAAATGGGCAGTAGGTGAAACTCCCTATAAACTATTTTGTTAGTGTCTCCTGGAATTGTACTCTAAGAGCTCTTTTCCTGCCTTGTCAGTTTACTCTCAGGACAACTTAATTTTAATAGAGGTTTTAGATAAAATCATAGAATACTAGAACTGGAGGGGACTTTGAGAGGTCATCGTGTCCAGTCCCCTGCCCTCATGGCAGAACCAAGTACCGTCTAGGCCATCCCTGATAGATGTCTGTCTAACCTGCTATTTAATATCTCCAGAGATGGAGATTCCACAACCTCCCTAGGCAATTTATTCCATTGTTTAACCACACCCTAACAGCTAGGAAGTTGTCCAAGACCTTTTTCCAGTCTGTTTCATTGTATTCAGAATTTAGCTTTATTTTGAGTCTTGGTGCAGCAGCTCCTGCCAAAGTTTATGCAATGGTTTGAAGCTATAAAACACTGCAAAAGCTATAAAACACAGCAGAAATTATCAGTTGAGAGCAGTGTTCCCTCTAAGCTGCATGGCAGCACAGCTGCTCAAGTGATTAATCAGCCCTGGCCAGTAGGTCTGCTCTGTGCATAGAGCCCTAAGCCTCTGACTGGGTGGGGCTGATGATCACCTGTGAATCATAGAGCTGAAAGAGACCAAAGGGGGTCAACAAGTCCAGCCCCCAGCCCAAGGCAGGACCAATCCCAACTAAATCAACCCAGCCAGGGCTTTGTCAAGCCGAGACTTAAAAACCTTTAGGGATGGAGATTCCATCGCTTCCCTAGATAACCCATTCCAGTGCTTCACCACCCTCCTAGTGAAATAGTTTTTCAACTATTTGAATAACCTAGACCTCTCCCACTGTAACTTGAGACCATTGCTCCTTGTTCTGCCACCTGTCACTACTGTGAACAGCCTTTCTCCATCCTCTTTGGAACCTCCCTTCAGGAAGTTGAAGGCAGCTATCAAATCCCCCCTCACTCTTCGCTTCTGCAGAATAAACAAACCCAAATCCCTCAGTCTCTCCTCATAGGTCATGTGCTCCAGCCCCCTAATCATTTTGGTGACCCTCCGCTGGACCCTCTCCAATGTATCCACATCCTTTGTATAGTGGGGGACCCAGAACTAGACACAATACTGCAGATGTAGCCTCACCAGAGCAGAATAAAGGGGAATAATCACTTCTCTGGATTTGCTGGCAATGCTCCTCCTAAATGCTGTCTCACAGCTTAGAGGGAACACTGGTTGAGAGTGCAGTATTTACGAGTCAAGCTGAATATTTGTATAATATATCTTCTGTTTTGTATCTAACCCTGTTTGACTTAGCCATGTTTCTCTTTTAATTGAAAGGTCAGGCCTTTATTTTGAACAGTCTTGGGAGTGGCTGAAGCACAACATCTTTCTTCTCTTGTCCTTCCTCTTGATAGTCATATTCACCATTGTAGTGATGCTGCTGCTGGTTTCACATTTGTACCTAGTGTCATGTAACACAACCACCTGGGAATTCATGTCACGCCATCGCATCTCCTATCTCCGACACAGTGAATCAGAGAACCCCTTTGATCAAGGTGTCATTCTCAACCTCTGGAGATTCTTCTGTGCCTGCCACCTGATTACATGGGAGAAAATATACTTTCAGGAGGACAGTGGCCCTGTTTAATTACAGAATGTAAATTCATCCAGGATTTAATTATGTAATCCAAGTTTGATTACAGAAAGGAAAATGACAATTACAAGATGCGCAGATATGCATGTCCTCTTACTGCATTAATCATTCAGGTTTTAACTGACAGAAGATATGTGAAAATAGGTGGCAAAGAGGCTGCATCTCAGGGTACATATGTACGAAGGGCTTTAAGAACGGAATTTAATAGCAGGGACAACCTCAGTGAGATGTTAGAGAAAACACTTGTGTGGTAACCCATTTCCAGCTGCTTCAGTGGGAATTCAGTTCATAATGAACCATGCAACAATTTGTACAATGGTCCCATCCACAGGAGCAAGTCTGTTTACAAGAAGATTAACCATGGAGCCACCCTGCCACTCATTCTTCATATCCAGATAAAAATAACTTTTATTAAAAGGGACTCCTTGGTTCTGGGTAGCACCGACGGGGTGAATGTGAGTGGATGCGTACACTGCTCCTTTACCTCTTTTTGCAGCCATCAAACCTATTGAGACAAATGCAGAGACAGCCTGAATAGCTGCTTCCACTTATTTCACTAAGGTTTGAGCTTTACTACCGATTGTCTGCCTAAGAAACAGATGTTACACACCAAATTCAAGTTTTGAATTTGTTAAACTTATGCTTTACGGTTATGTGGCTACTTAGGTACAAGTGAACAAAACACCACAATTGACAAACATAATGCAGACCATAGATTCAGTCATTTGATATAGAAATTCACAAGTTTTCAGTGAATGTAGATTTCTCAGATTTTAACTGTTTTTGTCAACAGACAAAAAAAATTGTCAACTGCATTATTTGTACACACCACTTATTCAGAGCTCTCACCTCTAGCTTGTTTGAGAAAAGCCTCCCTCAAAATATTGTTCCAATTATATAAAACAGTAAATGGATGAGTGGCAGTGAAGAGAAGATATTTATGAATGCCCTGAGGTGGTTTTTAACTTGTAACAGTAGGCTGGAGACAGAATTCTTATTTCCTTGCCTAGCCGGAGCAACTTTACTAATATTACTGCTAAATCCATGTCTTTATGCTGTTTTCTCTATACTATATTTAATACTCTTAGGCAATGTCTACACTGGCAGGTTCTTCCACAAGAACATCTTGCGCAAGAGTTCCTGCACAAGAACACGCCATGTGCTTTTGCGCAAGAGCATCCATGTGGATGCTCTTTGCGCAAGAAAGTTCTGATGGCCATTTTAGCCATAGGGCTTCCTTGCGCAAGAAACCCCTGCCCCACAGCCACATTTGCGCAATAGGGCTTACACTTTTTAGAAGAGAGCATAGCTGTTGCGCAAAAAGCCCTCTCTTCCCATGCTTTACTTGCGCAAGAGCGGGCGGGCTGTGTGGACGCTCTATGGGATCTTGCGCAAAAACCTGCTAGTGTGGACACAGCCTTAGTTTTTTAATTTATTTACTTTGTAATCAAGAGGCTAGTCTTTTTTTTTATTTGTAAAGCATTAAAACATGTGCAGGTACTGTATTAAGGATACCCAAAAGATTACTATTTAACAAATATCCATTTTAATCTAAAATAACAATTTCTTGAGCTTTAAGCAGCATGAACAGTGAAATGAACCTGTAATTAGTTTAAATTACAAATTACCAGATGCCATTGCAAAGATAGTTCTCAGCCTCAAAAAAGGAAAGCCTTTCTGCACTGAATTTTAGTCCTGAAAATATTTCTAATTATAAGGTTTTGTAAAAATTCTCTTATGCTTATTTGGTGCCTTAGTATCTTTCATGACTCAGGGGTTAGCACTTGACACAAATGGATGGTTGTCACATTGTCAGATTGCACTCAGCTTCCAAGATAGATAGGCACTCCTAGAATACTGTTTTACTTTGAAAAGGCAGCTCAGAGCCAGGAGGGTTTATGTATGTCTGATACCAGAAAATCATTGCAGATCCCTTAGGACTAGGACTGTGTCTTGTACAGAGCAGAACACTATCATCCCAGTGGAATATCAATATCAAGATAGGATCTTTCTGGATTGTACGTTACCATTAGGAAATGATTATGGAATTAGAATTTTGTTAAGAATGTTGTTCTGCCAGACTAGAGTTCACTTCACATTTAACTGTGTTGGGGTCAGTTATCACATGGAAAAAAAATAACTATCAGCCTAAATACTGAACTGAATACGCTCAAGTTAGATGTTTGATGGGGTGGTAAATTTTTTAAAAATGCCTGGGTTGCTTATTTAAACAGTTTAAATGCTATTAATTGTTGTTTTTGACACAATCATTAAAAGATTAAATCTAGTTTTTGCTGTTCTCTGTACATTTTTCAGCTTTAACGCTCAAGAGCAGAGTCATCTGGTTCTCTTGCAGAAGCACTATGCTGCACATTTTAATCCATTTCGAATGGCATAGTCCCATGATTTTTTACTCTCTTGACATTTTAAAGTTTCTACAAACACATGTGGGAACAAATGGGAGCAGACTAATGCAGACATGTACCTTGACAATCTTACAGCCAGTTTAGGAGGAGATAATTGGTAGTGTGTGTCAATTTCCCTTTACAAGAGATACAGCAGTAGTTATACCTAATGGCTGTGTCTACATTGGCATCCCTTTCCGGAAAAGGGATGCTAATGAGACACTTCGGAATTGCAAATCCGCGGGGGATTTAAATATCCCCCACGGCATTTGCATGGCTGCCGCTTTTTTCCGGCTCGGGGTTTTTGCCGGAGAAAAGCGCCAGTGTAGACACGATTTTCCGGAAAATAAGCCCTTTTCCGGGAGATCCCTTATTCCTTCTTGAAAGTAGGAATAAGGGATCTCCCGGAAAAGGACTTATTTTCCAGAAAATCGCATCTACACTGGCGCTTTTCTCCGGCAAAAACCCCGAGCCGGAAAAAAGCGGCAGCCATGTAAATGCAAATGCCGCGGGGCATATTTAAATCCCCCGTGGATTTGCAATTCCGAAGCGTCTCATTAGCATCCCTTTTCTGGAAAGGGATGCCAATGTAGACACAGCCAATAAGTGCAAGACTGGGTGAGCAAAGATAAGTGGGGGCTGTTTTTCTTCCACAAACAGACGTACACTAATGCTCTTACCCTAGGTAACTCCTTGAGTGCATCAGCTAATCTTGATTTAATGGGGACTCCTCTCTGGTTATGCCCAGATCCCATCTTCAGGAACACCACAGTCCTTCATTGGTATATAGTGCTGTCTATCCCTGTAGGTAAAGGCTAAAGGTAACATATTGATGTAGCTTTTTCAAACCTTCATAAGGGATATTTCTTCTCTAGCCCACTAGCCAAAACCACAAGCAAAAGTGCTGTTCCATATACATAGTAACAACCATAAATGTGTGGCAGTCAAATTTGCACTTTCAAAGTTGCAACCACGTTATTTCCCCAGTAGTTTATGAATGAGTCATCCTCATACTTCTCACTTAAAACAGTTACTATTTTTGACTTGCTAGTCATAAGAGCTAGTTGGAGGGAGGCAACAATACTCTGCAAAATAGTTTCACAGTCAGAACTTAATGTGTAAATAGTAATTATAAATACCAACTACAGCATTGCTACTATAAAAACCTCACACCCACTTAATTTCTTTGTACAGACACACACTTCTGCATTTTGAATACCAAATAAAGTTGGTCTTGATATCATTATTCTATATTTAGGCTGTTTTCTAGTCAAGAGTTGTTTCAATCAATATTTTTTTAATTTTTCCAGCATTCACAATATTTTATATTGAGAAAGATACAGTACATACATAAAGTAAATATAAACTGTGTAGAAATAGCCTGAGTGCAATCTTTAAAGTGACATACATAGCCCCAGTAAAGGCAATATAAACAGGACATAGCCAAGCAGCTGCAGACACCAGAGACTCTTATGGAAGGAAGAAGGAAAGGGGAAAAAGTATTAACATTAGTTAGAGAGAAAAAACATTCTCTCTGTTAAACAGAAGATCTCCCTGCTCCTGAGATGTTCTAAAAAGCCTGGGGGGTGAAAAACAAAATTTCATCAGAAGCAGGGCTGGCAACAGATTTTGCTGGGCCCTGCCTGGGAGGGGAGGGGGAGGAAGGGGTTGTTTCAGCTCAACCCCTTGAAAGGGGCAGGGCCTCGGGTTAAAGAGGTGACATTAATGTCAGCCAGCCATCAGCATCACCAGACTGTGTTGTGCCTCAGCCCGCGCTGCCTGGACTGTGCTGAGTGGGACTCCGGTGGCAATTTAAAGGCCCCAGAGTTCCGGGCTGCTGCTGCAGTAGGAATGGTAGCTGCTACTCAGAGGCCCAGACCCTTTTAAATCAGCAGGCCCCAGGACAACTTCCCCCTTTTAGTACCTCCCATTAACAGCCCTGATCAGAAGAGAGAGTCTCTTTAACTTACCATAAACCATATGTGTACAATTTGTCCAGTTTTTACTAAAGACAGGAATTAAGATTTACTAGTAGCAGGATAGTGGAAATAATTTGTTTTTTCTACATAGCAAGGTTAA
Organism: Pelodiscus sinensis; assembly: GCF_052426305.1. Lineage (NCBI taxonomy): Eukaryota > Metazoa > Chordata > Testudines > Trionychidae > Pelodiscus > Pelodiscus sinensis. The sequence goes on along the minus strand of NC_143074.1, from coordinate 12,052,544 downwards.
GATCTCTGCTTATAATGTCTGGACAGTTTTCAAATTCAAACTTCATCATTCTGGTCACATACTAAGCCACAACACCCCCCAAACTGCGCTTAAATGCCTTGCAAAGAAGAAATAGGCTGTGTCTAGACTACATCCCTCTTTCAAAAGAGGGATATAAGTTAGACATTCAGAATTGCAAATGAAGCTGGGATTTGACTTTCCCATGCTTCATTTGCATAATTGCATCACAGCATCTTTTTCCCCCTCAAAAAATGCTATTTCAAAAGTGAAATTGCGGTCTAGACGCAGTTCTTTTGAAAAGAAAAGCCTGTTTTGAAAGATCCTGTAAACCTTATTTTTGGAGGAGTACAGGATCTTTCGAAAAAGTCTTTTCTTTGTGAAAGAACCGTGTCTAGATCGCGGTTTCACTTTCGAAATAGCATTTTTCAAAAAAACGCCGTGACGCAATTATGCAAATGAAGCACGGGAAATTTAAATCCCGGCTTCTTTTGCAATTTCGGTATGTCTAATTTACATCCCTCTTTCGAAAGAGGGATGTAGTTCAGACATACCCATAGTGTGCCAGTTCTTTTGCTGCTGTTCTGGTGCTGAGAAAGCTAAGCAGCCTGCAAGATCCCACTACAGAGGTAGGAGGAGTTTGTCCGGGGAGGAGGGAAGGCTCTATTTCATTCAGATACATTGCTAAATTAAATGCTGTTTAAATTGTGAGTGCCCACCGATATCTAATGGTGGCCCGAGTACAGCCAGGTACTTTTTTAAAAACGCAGCTAGCAAGCTTGAACTTTCCTAAAAATCACATCCTGTAGTTCTCTCCCTACTACCATGTGCACAATATAGTAGAGCAACCAGCTTGCAGAATAGTCTGCTTTTTAAAATATGTAATACTACCAGAGCAATGAATAATCGTATGTCCATTATTAAGCTGACCTTCCATAGTCAGTGTCAAGTCCCTCTAGGATCTCTCAGGGTCTAAATCATCCATGGCTTACAGGATTGCAATCAGACTTCCAGAAGGTGTCTGGAGACAAAGTCAAAGTCCTTAAAGGCAGCTTGTTCCTCAGAGGAGAGGACAGGAATCTCATCTGGAGGAGTCAGGATTGGCTTCTGGGAGGTAAACTCTTCATCAAAGTTGCTAATGTCAGTGGGAGCTTTTAAGGAAGGCACAAAAGGGGGCTTCAGTTCTCTGGCAAACAAAGCATCCCAGTCAATCACCTGTAAATAGAGGAAATTACAAAACCATATTGGTACTAAGAACTGACCAATAAATTGTGAGACAGTAGATAGGAAAGTGTGTTGTTTTCTTCCTCCCTTTCAGATCAGCTGCAACATACCTGATTTCTACAAGGCTAGAAAAAGAGGAGGAGAGCCAGTATAATCAAAGTGAGGTGCACCATAGGAAATAGGGAGATGACTCTAAACCAGTCTTCCATGAAATCTAAGGCTGCTTTTCAACTGCTCAGACTGTTATTCAACAGAGGAAAAAAAACCAAACCATATGTTCTTATCAGAAGACCATTAAGCAGTGCTCTGTATAGGATCTATCCAAAGGAATATTTTGGCATAACTCTTTATAAATATTAGCATTTATGGCAGGATAGCCCTGGATACTGAGAGCGCTCAATTGTGTTATACAGATGGTTTCAGTATTCAAAGTGTTAGTTCTCAGTGGCCTTCCTTGGCAACGTATAGATTATAGCACCCTTTCCATATTCCTTCATGAAGACATGGACAGTTCAAATTTATATTCTAATTGCATTACCCTTCCTCCCAAATTCAGAGATGGTGCTTGCCAGACAGAGAATCTGTATGATGGTGCCTGCATCCGTCTATTCACATCAAGAGAATTTCCATGCTATAGGGGAGATGTTTGATTGGATCCCTGAAATTAAGGGGTTGGGAACATTTAAGATTCATTTTGGAGCACCACATATTGAAATAAAGATCCTATGTCTGGAAACCTAACAGTTTTAGATCAAGATATTCTGAAAACTTGTTATGGAGACAAATGTTTGGCTATAGTGACCATGTGTGCTATTAAGATTCTCATTTTTTTACCAAAAGAAACAGGCAAGTTTGTTTCTATACAAATAGCTCTCCTTCAACTCAGACTTATGTGCATAGAGGAGCACAAGCTCTTACCCTGAAAAAGGGCTGAGTTTTAATCTCCTCTGCATCCCTTTCTCCTGCCCCAAGGCGACGTTCTGGACATTTCTGGAGAAGCTACAGGAAAGACCAATAGACACATTCAACACATGAAACAAGTAGGGACATGAACAATATTCCAGTTTGGAAACAGGAGTAATCGTCCAGGCTCTTCCACTTTCTCCCTTCATTGCAGGGTCATAACCAGTCAGCACTAAATTCTAGTTCATTATAAACCACCCATTTATATTAATGGGGTGAATCCACTGTGGATTCTATGTAATCAAACACACCAGTGATGGGCAACCTATGCTAGTGAGTGGGCCGCATGAGTGACCCTTCATCTCAGTGGGCTGAAAGACTGTCATAACCAGGACGGTCTCCCAGGATAGGATAGTTTTGCTAACTGTACTTGCATACCTAGAATTTGTGGGGTATGCTGACTGAACCATAGCAGCACTTTGATTGGATGCAGAGGGCTCTCACTGTCAATATTCTGTGCAATCAGCACACACCTCACTTCACGTGCCCTTGCTTTACCTGTGTGACACTTTAGTAATACTGGCAGGAAAAATACTATGAGGAAGGAAATCAGTGGAAATTGCAACCCTGTGCTTGAGCCACACATAGAACCCAATTGGCCACTGATAATCAAAAATGATCTGCAAATAATTAAAAATGGAATTCAGCCCTATCCACAGAATGAGTCTGACATCCCCACCCTCAAGTCATTTAATGTCTGTCCATTTCAGAATTGGCAGGATAGACTCCAGTCGAAACCCTGCTTAATCCTCAATGGCTATACAGATGACATGTATGTATTGAAGTGTCAAGAATGAGAAATTAAGAGATGAAAGAGTAGGTGTGGGTGGATTTTAAGGGCTCCCTGTAGGATATGTGGACACTTATGGAAGACCACACACACACACGGAAATACCATCTATTTAGAAGAATCTCTCTCTGACTCTACTTTTGCTGAGGCCTGAGTAAAGCCTGTCAGTATCCTGGCTTCCAGGGAAATTACATTGCAGTACCTTGTGGAGTATGGATCGTGCCTCAGAAGAAAGGAATTGCGGATAGCGGACCTCTTCATTGACAATGCTGTCAAAGACCTCCTCTTCATTATCTCCAGGGAATGGAGACTGTAGTGAAGACATGTTATTATCAGACTTACATAGTATCAGTATCCTATTGTTTGTCACAAGATGAGGATAATAATAATTCAGAGTTTTGAAAGGTTTAGCTAGTGTTTGGCAAGTGCTTTGAATGAGGAAAACTTGACCATTATTGGAGAGAATAGAATGGAGAATGTTAGGCTGACTTCAAATCACCACAAAAGTAATTAGAGAAATCATACTTTGAATGCAAGGTGACCATAAAGATATACTTTTATTCACTCATAAATTAAGAGCAGTTAGATACACCCATCCCATGACCATGCATGTTATGTGGTGAGGCCCACCTCTCCCTTGTCCCAAAGGAAAATAATCTTACCTCACCAATAAGCATCTCGAAAATGAGCACACCTAGCCCCCACCAGTCCACTACCCGGGTGTATGAGGTGTCTGTCAAGACTTCTGGAGCCAGGAATTCAGGGGTGCCACAGAAAGTCTTAGTGCAGTCCCCAAAACCCATGCCTGTGGAGAAAATGTCTTTATGAATACACTACACACATGCCAAGTTGGTTATGCTTCATCACATTTTCTGGAACCCCACAGACAATGTAGGTGACGACAGCAGAGATGGGCAGAACCCTCAAAAAGATGGCGATACTGGATCATGAACAACATGGCTGAGGATGGCAGAGACAGGTGCACAAAAAGAGGAGAATTGGCATTAATACATTAATCCAAGTGGGATCTGCTGCTGACCTTGTTCTTGCCCACCCATGTTCCATGCACCTTGAGGAAGCATGGAGTCTTCACTAAGGTATATGTGCCAACTCCATGGGTGTTTGGGGCTGGAGCAGCCATATAGAAAAATTAGTGGATGTTCAGCAGCCAGCTTTCTCCTCTCACCCAGCACTTCCCTCCCACCAGCAGACCTACTAATTAACTGTTCCCCCTCCCTTCCAGAGTCTGTTCAGGAGGCCCTTGGAAGGAGGGGGAGCACTTTGGAGAGGGCAGGGACAGAGTTGAGGGTGAGGTCTGGCATGGAGGTGGGAGGTGTCCAGTCCCCCCAGCCACAGGGGAAGTCGGCATCTATGCAGTAAGGACTCCAGCACCTTGTCTTTTCAGTATTTCTAAGGTGAGGCACAAAGAATGTGAAAGACATTGTTTATTTAAACAAGGCAAAGAAACTTCCTGCAGTCACAATTATCATAAGACTATATAGCAAGGACAAGGCCCTCTGCAGGAAAACAGGTCTGTATGATGGTACATCCTGGCTCCTCTAAAAAGTCAAGTGCATTATAAACCATAAATTACCCAGAGAGAAGGAACAGGAACTGCTCCTAACTTTATTGAGGTCAGATGGGATTTCTTTTAAGTGGAATTAAACACAGTTGGATTAGCTCAGGAATCCCATTAGCTGTGTTTGTGAACATGTTACCAAACCCTACGTCCTCAATTTCTCAAGCAAGGCTGATAGTTCAATCTCAGAACCATCCCAAATTGCTCACCTTCCTTACACAGCCCAAAATCTGCAATTTTCACAAAGCCCTCAGCATCTAAGAGCAAGTTATCCAACTTCAGATCCCTGCAGACAGAGGAGAAAGAGAATAGAGAGTGAAGTTTGGGAGTTGGCTGTTAGGAGGAAGAAAGTAGAATCAACACTGAATAGAGACTGCATTTGCACAAATACTATGGTTGCGGCTACATTTACCGGGGGAATGGTGATTGATCCCCCAGGAATCAGTTTAGTGCAGTGGTCTCCAACCTTTTTAACTACAAGCTCATTTTTTCAATTTAAGAGCAATGTAAGATCTACCTCAAAACCAAATACTCCTGCCCCATTTCCTTTCCACCCCTTCTTTGAGGCCTTACCCTGCTCACTCCATCTCCCTTCTTCCCCCATCCTCCCTCACTTGCACCAGGCTGGGTAAAGGGTTGGGGTGCAGGCTCTGGTCTTAGGCCAAGGGTTTCAGTGTGTGGGAGGGGCTCCGGGCTTAGCCCAGGGCAGAGGAGTGGGGTCCAAGAAGGAGTTTGGGTACAGATGGACTCATGTCTGGGGCAGGAGGTTGGGTGTAGGAGGAGGTGCAGGGCTGGGACAGGGGTTCAGGATGCAGGCTCTGGTTGGACACCGTTTAACTGAGATGGGTTCCGGGTGGTGGAGCAGTGGAGTTAAGGCAGGTTTACTCCTGCTCTGGCCCTGTGCCACGCCTATAAGCAGCTGGCTGGACAGCAATGACTCCATGGCTCCATGTGCTGCCTTTCATCTACTGGCACTGAGCCCACAGCTTCTACTGGCCACGATTCCCCATTATTGATCAATGGGAGCTGCAGGAGTGGTGTCTGCAGGCAAGAACAGCATGTGGAGACCCCCTGCTCTGCCTTTCTCAGGGGCTGCAGGGATATGCCAGCCACTTCCAGGTGCAGCAATGACCACAGGGATAATTACTCTAGCCAGGACAAGTTAGGCATTTTAGAACTCACTACTCAAATAATTACATTTAAGTGTGAGTGAAATACAAATTATGAAATGCACAGACCAGTCCAAAAGAAAAAATAACCCAGTTTGCAAACAGTAAAAGTAATAACAACAACCCCCGCGTATGTGTTGGGTTGGGAGATGAGAGTGAAGAACAGTGTGTGTTTGTGAGAATGACTGACGCACACACAGCGTGTGGGGGTGACAGAGATTTGCATTGCCAACTCCCTCCATTCCCTTTTCTCTGTGTGGAGATAGGGTACATGAGTGGGGCAAGGGAGGACACTCGAGGTACGTCAAGACTACATGGCTCCGTCGACGGAGCCATGTAAAGTAGTTTACTCAGCATTGTCAAAGAAGTGGGGATTTAAATAATCCCCGCTTCATTAAAATGAAAATGGCTGCTGCACTGTGCCAACGATCAGCTGATCCGGCACAGCATGGCAGTCTAGACGCAGAGCGGTCGACAAGGGAAGCCTTTGTCGACCGCTCCGGTATGCCTCATGAAACAAGGTTTACCGGAGCGATCGACAAAGGCTTTCCTTGTCGACTGAGCCACATCTAGACTGCAGCGCTGTGCCGGATCAGCTGATCGTTGGCTCAGCACAGCGGCCATTTTTATTTTAATGAAGGGGGGATTATTTAAATCCCCGTTTCTTTGACTATGCCAAGTAAACTACTTTACATGGCTCTGTTGACGGAGCCATGTAGTCTAGACGTACCCTCTGACATCAAAGCTCTGCCTCTTCTCCCTCCCACACCCTGCACAGCAAGCTGGAGGCTTCCAGGAAGCAGCTCCAAAGCAGAGGGCAGGAGCAGCATGACAGTGGGTGAAGGGGCAACTGATGTACCAGAGCTTGAAAGCTTTCTGGCCAAACCAATTGGTATCACCTGTCAGAGGCTTCAAGATCTACTAGTAGTTCCCGATCTACTGGTTGACCACTAGTTTAGTGGGTCTAGTGACGACCCACTAAATCAGTTTTTCCCAATTTTATTTGGCCACAGAACCCTTTTAAACTCAAAAGGATTTTGTGGAACCCCTAATAACAGTCTCATATATGGAGCTGAAAAAGTAGACCACAAATAAGTAAGGACAGTAATGAACAAATGCTAAACAAGGTCATGAGATCAACATTTAGTTTAATTGCACATTTTAACAGCATCAGAAAATGGCTGTGCAAGGAGGGGCCAGGATTCTCCTGGAAAGAGGACATAGTACTGCCATTCAGTTCATCGCTGCTTCAGAGTGGATGGCTCACTGGTAAAATGTTTGACAGTTTCTTAATAATATTCTTGTGATGGGGCATTCCATATTCTTAATATGAATGACATAACTGGAATATGTTTTATGCAAAATATCATTGGAAAGGTGGTGAGTTACTGAATGTGTTTATCCTATTTGTATGCATGTATCATTTCTGTATCTGAAGTTAGGAATATTGACTGTAGATTTATCAATATGTTCATGTTCGGAAAAGCCTACCACCAGCCCATCAGGTATGACAATGAAGAAGCCAGACAGAGCTAAAGGCCCATCAGCAAGAGACAATGAGCTGTGCAAGAACTTGATTTTCCTGTTATCATAAGGATCAGCCTGCAAGAAATGGCTACAAGCTCTGCAACATCCATCTTGGTTTCTGTACTTTTCCACAATAAGGAAAGGGGGAGTCAGATTTGGGAGACAAAGCATTCCTACCTTAGGCAAATCCTATTAAGGGTGGGGAATGAGGTAATCCAAGTTCTCTGTTCTCCATTGACATCTTACTCAAGAGGACTGCTGGAAGCATCTAAGGGCTTGTATACACTGGCAAGTTACTGCACTGTAACTTTCTCACTCAAGGGTGTGAACCCCTTCCCCAAGTGCAACAAGTTACAGCACTGTGAAGCGCCAGTGTAAAGATGCTCCCAGCGCTGGGCTCCCAGTGCTGTTAGCTACTCCCCTAGTAGGGATGTTAAAATGAGTTAAATTAAGAAATGGTCTAGCCACTGAAAAGGTCAGTGGTTATATGGTTACATGTGGGGCAGCAATCGGCTCTCCAGAAACCGATATGCGTGGAGAGCCGACTTTTAAGCCAGCTCCGTGTGCATACCGGGAACCTGCATGTAACCATAATGGTTAACCAATTAGCTCAGGCTTGTCAGTTAACCATGTACCCAGTTATGCTTTCACATCCCTATCCCTAGTGGAGTAATGTACCTAGAGCGTTGGGAGAGATCTTTCCCAGTGTTGGTGCCAAGACCACATAACTGCATTAAAGTGCTGCTGCAGCAGCGCTTTAAAACTTGGAAGTGTAGACAAAGCCTAAGGTTGAACAGGGGGAAATATTGGACTCAGAATGGAAAGACATCCAGTCTAGGTAGAGATGATTAGATCATCTAGAGCGAGAATTTACATGTAACCAATTTCTTTAGAGTATTAAGCTTAATTTGCGTATTCTGTTTTGTTTTGCTTAGTAACCTATTTTGTTCTATGTACTAGCTCTGCAAAGGACAAAACAGAACCAATGGGAGCCACGGGGCTCTGTGGCCACTGCACCAGTACATAAACAAACTGGGGCGGCTAGTTAAAGTGTTTCTGAAAGTGTTTCTGCGGTACACTTTCAGAAACACTGGTCTAGATGGTACTGGGTCATGCTGTGAGGTCAGGGGACTGGACTTGATGATTGCTCGAGGTTCCTTCCAGTTCTAGTGTTCTATGATTCTATACTGCTTTCGGTCTGTCTCTCAAGTGAAGCAAACTGGAGAGCTAAGCTTAACAAGACAGGGTTACAGGGTGCCCAATTTGTCAGGGGAAGCAGGCTCAGTGGTATCTCAGCACATTATGTGACAGTCCCAAGAAGGCCCCGACCCATCAAATTCTCTAGCATAATTAACAGGAAGTTGCTATGGTCAATATGGACTAGGGATGTTAAATGTTGGTTAATTGAATAGTCGAGTAATCTCATGAAATTTTATCAGTTAGTCCACTATTCTATTGTCCCTAGGGGCAGGGCTGGCAGTAACTGTATCAGAGGCAGCAGTTTGGGATGCTAAGTGGGAGCTGGTCTGCGAGGGGAGCCAGTTTAAAAAAACCCGGTTCCCCTCATGGACTGGCTGCCTGTCACCCTGTGCTGCTGCTTCTGAGAAATAGGCAGCAGCACAGGGTGGCAGCAGTCCCTGTCTAGGGGGCGGGTGTCTGAGCTCCTGGACCCAGCAGGAGCTGGAACTGATTTGGGCTGCCTGCCCGCCTGGCTCTTAATAGACTTGAAATGCAGAGCTGAAACAGAGGTAGGTCCTGGACCCAGCATGAGACAGGACTGAGCAGGGCTGCCTGCCTGCCCAGCTCCTAATACACTTTAAATGCAGAGCAGCAACAGAGGTAGGATCTGTCGCAAGCCAGGACTGAGCCAGGCTGCTAAAAATTTACTGGTGGGGAGAGGGAAATGCATGTAGTCTATAGTAGAGATGTTAAATATCAGTTAATTAAATAGTTGATTAACATCATGAATTCCTATTGTTTAGTTGACTATTCTATAGTCCCCAGGCAGCTCCTGTCCAGGGAGAGGGGTCTGAGTTCCCGGACCCGGTACAAGCCAGAACTGAGCTGGGCTGCCTGCCCACCTAGCTCCGAATACACTTTAAATGCAGAGCTGCAGCGAGGGTAAGTCCAGGACCCAGTGCAAGCCAGGACTGACCTGGGCTGCTGATCAGCCTGCTAAGAAGTATACTGGCTGTACGGGGAGATTTCAGCAACTCCAATAATGTGCCTGAACCACTACTGCTTAAACTTTAGCAACCAAGCTAGTAGGCCCAAAAATTAGACCTAGATGGCGTCTTCTGCATGACCAGTCAGGGAGGGGAAAGAAAGGGGGTTTGGGTGCCACAGAGAGGGCAGCTTGACCCCACGTCCTTCCTGAGACCCAAATCTCTAGTGAAATCATTGAGCTATACATTAAGAAAAACAGGAAGTTTGTCTAAATGCCTGAAGACATATCTGTCAGGGCCCCCGAGCATGGAGTCTGAAAAAGAAAAAACACATCTGGGGAAAGTGATGATCAGAATCATAGAATCATAGAATACTAGGACTGGAAGGGACTTTGAGAGGTCATCAAGTCCAGTCCCCTGCCCTCATGGCAGGACCAAATACTGTCTAGACCATCCCTGATAGACATTTATCTAAACTACTCTTAAATATCTCCACAGATGCAGATTCCACAACCTCCCTGGGCAATTTATTCCAGTGTTTGACTACCCTGACAATTAGGAACTTTTTCCTAATGTCCAACCTAAACCTCTCTGCTGCAGTTTAAGCCCATTGCTTCTTGATCTATCCCCAGAGGCCAAGATGAACAAGTTTTCTCCCTCCTCCTCATGACACCCTTTTAGATATCTGAAAACTGCTATCATGTCCCCCCTCAATCTTCTCTTTTCTAAACTAAACAAACCCAATTCCTTCAGCCTTCACTCATAGGTCATGTTCTCTAGACCTTTAATCATTCTTGTTGCTCTTCTCCAATTTCTCCACGTCTTTCTTGAAATGCAGTGGCCAGAACAGAACACAATACTCCAACTGAGGCCTAACTAGCGCAGAGTAGAGTGGAAGAATGACTTCTCGTGTCTTGCTCACAACACACCTGTTAATGCATCCCAGAATCATGTTTGCTTTCTTTGCAACAGCATCACACTGCTGATTCATATTCAGCTTGTGGTCCACTATAACCCCTAGATCCCTTTCTGCCGTACTCCTTCCCAGACAGTCGCTTACCATTCTGTATGTAAGAAACTGATTGTTCCTTCCTAAGTGGAGCACTTTGCATTTATCTTTATTAAACTTCATCCTGTTTATCTCAGACCATTTCTCCAATTTGTCCAGGTCATTTTGAATTGTAACCCTATCCTCCAGATTAGTCGCAACCCCTCCCAGCTTGGTATTATCTGCAAACTTAATAAGCGGACTTTCTATACCAATATCTAAATCGTTGATGAAGATGAACTGAGCCAGTCCCAAAACAGACCCCTGCAGAACCCCACTTGTTATACCTTTCCAGCAGGATTGTGAACCATTAATAACTACTCTCGGAGTACAGTTATCCAGCCAGTTGTGCACCCACCTTATAGTAGCCCCATCTAAGTTGTATTTACCTAGTTTATTGATAAGAATATCATGCGAGACCGTATCAAACGCCTTACTAAAGTCTCTAAGTATATCACATCCACCGCTTCTCCCTTATCCACAAGACTCGTTATCCTATTAAAGAAAGCTATCAGATTGATTTGACATGATTTGTTCTTTACAAATCCATGCTGGCTGTTCCCCATCACCTTGCCACTTTCCAAGTGTTTACAGATGATTTCCTTAATTACTTGCTCCATTATCTTCCCTGGCACAGAAGTTAAACTAACTGGTCTATAGTTTCCTGGGTTGTTGTTGTTACCCTTTTTATAGACGGGCACTATATTTGCCCTTTTCCAGTCCTCTGGAATCTCTCCTGTCTCCCTTGATTTTCCAAAGATGATAGCTAGAGGTTCAGATACCTCCTCTATCAATTCCTTGGCTGTGTCTACATTGGCACCCTTTTCTGGAAAAGGGATGCTAATGAGACACTTCGGAATTGCAAATGCTGCGGGGGATTTAAATATCCCCCGCGGCATTTGCATGAACATGGCTGCCGCTTTTTTCCAGCTCGGGGCTTTGCCGGAGAAAAGCACCAGTCTAGAAGGGATCTTTCGGAAAATAAAACCTTTTCCAGAACATCCCTTATTCCTCTTAAATTCAGGAATAAGGGATGTTCCAGAAAAGGCTTTATTTTTCTGAAAGATCCCGTCTAGACTGGTGCTTTTCTCCGGCAAAGCCCCGAGCCGGAAAAAAGCGGCAGCCATGTTCCTGCAAATGCTGCGGGGGATATTTAAATCCCCCACGGCATTTGCAATTCCGAAGTGTCTCATTAGCATCCCTTTTCCGGAAAAGGGTGCCAATGTAGACACAGCCCTTGAGTATTCTAGGATACATTTCATCAGGCCCTAGTGACTTGCAGGCATCTAACTTTTCTAGGTGATTTTTAACTTGTTCTTTTTTTAAATTTTACCTTCTAAAACTACCCCCTTCCCACTAGCATTCACTATGTTAGGCATTCCTACAGACTTCTTGGTGAAGACCAAAACAAAGAAGTCATTGAGCATCTCTGCCATTTCCAAGTTTCCTGTTACTGTTTCTCCCTCCTCACTGACCAGTGGGCCTACCCTCTCCTTGGTCTTCCTCTTGCTTCTAATGTATTTATAAAAAATCTTCTTGTTTCCCTTTATTCCTGTAGCTAATTTGAGCTCATTCTGTGCCTTTGCCTTTCTAAGCTTGTTTTTGGGCCCTTAACAATGTCCCTTTGAAAAACTGCCAACTCTCCTCAGTTGTTTTTCCCCTCAGTCTCGATTCCCATGGAACCTTACCTATCAGCTCTCTGAGCTTACCAAAATCCACCTTCCTGAAATCCATTGTCTCTGTTTTGCTGTTCTCCCTTCTACCCTTCCTTAGAATTGTGAACTCTATGATTTCATGATCACTTTCACCCAAGCTGCCTTCCATTTTCAAATTCTCAACCAGTTCCTCCCTATTTGTTAGGATCAAATCTAGAACAGCTTCCCCCCAGTAGCTTGTTCAACCTTCTGAAATAAAAAGGTTAAAAAAAGAAGAAAACCTCTTGCCTAACCTTTAAAAAGTGCTTACCTAACAAGTTTTTGAGTGACATGTTATTGTAATACTAATGCATAAATAGGGAAGGAAAGTTTGAGTTAGAGGGACAATTTTGGGGAACACTTGGAGGGACACCTCGAGGACTCTTCACCTGGACGCATCTTCATTCCCACTGGCAGACAGAAGACTGGCCATCAGAAGCCTGCCTGGGTCACTTGAGAGCCACACTAAACTTCGGTAATTATTGAGGGTGGGGATGTTTTACACACGTCCACAACAGGCTAGTAAGTGCTTAAGACTAAATAAAGTTTAGCTTTAAGTGATAGCACTCTTGTGTTGTCCTGTTTATACCATCCATCTATCGGTTGGACGACCGTGTCTCCCCTGAATTATCTCCTGACACCTCCTCGCAGAGAGTAAAAGTTACTGAGAGGTTTGGGTTGAAAGAACCCTGGGTAACAGCTAAAAAATGTACTGGTAAAGGGTGAAGGGGAAATGCATGTAGTCTATAGCATAAATTTATAAGCTCTTGCTGATCGGTTAATCCAGGGCTGGCCACCCTGTGGCTTGTGAGCCACATGCGGCTCTTCCCCCCTTCAAGTGCCGCCCCTGCACCCCTAAAAATGGCCTCTGGCTCCCGTTTCCCTGTGTTCACCATCCAACATGGCAAAGCAAAATGGCGCCAGCAAGATGGCACTGGCTGACCGGATCCTGATGTGGCTAAAAAGCCACCCAGAGTTTTTTTTTTTTTGCTCAACAACTTTTCCCCCCTGTCTCTTTGCGCTATATCCCCAACTATTGTGGCTCTTTGCCTTTAATGGGTTGGCCTCCCTTGAGTTAATCGGTTAACCGACAATACTGTTACATCCCTAGTCTATAGCATTAACTGATAAGCTTTTGCTTATCAGTTAATTGGTTAATTGACTATACTATTACCTCTCTAATATGGACACAGGTTTGGATGTGTTCTATTTCTGCCAGCTCATTCCAGTCAACTGTGGAAAGGATCCTGTGAAACTCTTGAATGTGATGGCTGGAGTAGTGGAAGGAAAACATGACATGTCTGTGAGCTGGCTAGCTGGATAGAGTACTAAAGAAAACCCGTCACTGCAGCAAGATGCAAACTGCACATGTGGCTAAATGAGCAATTTAAGATTTGGGTTGCTAGGTTTCTTTTACACTTTACTGTTAATGTTATGTTACCTGTAAATAATTTTGTTCTCATGTAAGAACTGGAGTCCCAGCACTACGCAGGCCGTGTAGAACCTGAGAAAGAGGAAGAGTTTTCACTACAGAGACTTGAAATCAGGTCAAACATCTAAGTACTTTGAAACCTAAACCAAGGTAACTCACTGCACCACATGTTCTGGAAAGACATCAGAATGAATGTGCATCATGAGATCACCACCAGGGACATATTCCATCACAAAACATGCGTGATCTGGTGTCTGGAAACATGCAAACATGTTCACCACGAATGGGTGGCTGGAAGAATTGATCACTTCAAATATTCGCTTCTCGCAGTACAAGCTGTCAGGATTTAAAGAATGAAAATGTCAGGGCTAAAGCTCTTCAGAGACACATATATTTGGTGCTAGAAGTACTTAGGAGGATATCTTTATACTTAGTTACAGAACAAAAATAGAGATAATACTTATTTTGTGTTGTCCCCAAACTCCAGTTTTAGTCTGTTTTCTCCAGATGTGTTTTATTTTGCTAGATGCTGGGAACAACACCATTATAAGCTTTTTCCAAGTCTTTATTTTTGCCTGTTCTGATGTTTAAGAGGGATCCACTATATTAGTACTGAGACTGGCATGATTAGAGACATGATCTCACAGCCTCTGATGAAAAGGAGACTTACCTATCAATTTCATCTTGGCTAACAATGTCTTGTTTCTTTATGGCTTTGATAGCATACAACTTCCCTGTTGCCTTATATTGACCTAGCAGCACCTGAAAGACAATAAGTAGTCAATAATCCAGCATTCCCAGTTACTCTGAGAGTTTCTCATCTTGTTACTTGGATTCCTACCCACACAGCCAGCAGGCACTCACAACAAACTACTGCAGTTCATTCCAGAGAGTCATGTCAAAGCTAAGGCTAAGTAACTTGGAGGTGCTTTTATTATTATCCTGCATGTGCAGCAGTGAATAGCTCCAAATGATCATTTTAAATTATGTTATTTTTAAAATCTGGGGTGTCAAAGCTGGTCCTAGGATCTTATAGCAGATCAGTGATCCAACTATGCAGGAGTTGTGAGCTCAGTCTTTGGAGGGGAAGAGCATCTTTTGCAGGGGTCGGCAACCTATGGCTTATGATTCGAATCTACTACGGCTCTTTTGGTAGCACAGCTTAATAGTAATAATAATAATAATAATAGAAGTTGAAGTGAAATACGAGACCATCCCACCAAGGAGCCTGAGCACTTATCTGCCAGGGGCTCTCTGCAGTGGCTTTCCCCAGTGACTCTCCCTATAGGAATTCCCTCTAGGGTGCACGCCAGCTGTGCACAAAAAACTGTAATCCCATCCACCTCCTCGCGCAGAAGCACTCACCTTCCTTGGACATGGAAAGTAAGCTGCTGGTGGTGGTGGGCTTGATGGGAGAGTGGGGGGCCAGGCCGTGTGGTGATTGCCAGGCTGCTCCGGGAGTGAGCCACATGGTGGGCAGCTATCAGAGCTGAAGCCAGGCTGTGGTGTGGCTGCTCCTGGGACCAGGGTTGGGGTGTATCACAAGGCCCTGCCCCCAACTCTAGGCCTGGGGAGAGGCCAGATAACTCCAGCCTCTATGCTCTACCTCCTCAAGTTGCTGGGGGGAGCCACTGCAGAGAGCCCCTGGCAGGTAAGTGCTCAGGCTCCTTGGTGGGATGGTCTTGTATTTCACTTCAACTTCTATTATTATTATTACTAGTAAGCTGTGCCCTATGCTTGCTACACTTGCCAACCCCCTTCTTTCTGGCCACTTTTGTGGCCAGAGGGCATGATGTCATTTTGTTGCCCAGCAGAAAAAACTTTTCTATATAGAGAGATTATTTTGACTGCATTAAAATATTGTAGGTACCCAACAGAAACAAGTGGAGACAGAACTAGATCCACAAAAGTACTTAAGTGGCACAGTCAACGTTTAATGTTTCATTTATGCTATTATTAATCATCATGTCATTTATCAATAATAATATGTTGTATATTTTCAGTCATGCGAATCGGCATTCTTATATGTCTCTTCATTGACCATTTGTTCTGAATTTTAATGTAGTTTGGCTCTTTGGTTTGAAAAGATTGCCGACCCCTGATCTAATGCTGTTCTCTAGTCACCTCTATGGATGACACAAGGTCCCAGTTGGCCCAGGGGGTGGGGAAAGCATGCAAAGTCTCCTCCCTCCACCAGGGGTATGCAGCACCTAGAGGGAACTGCCAGCTGTTCAAAATGGCTGGTGGTTCCCTGTATGTCCCATGTGCCCCAGAAGGATGGGAACAGGGAGCAAGAGACTTTGCACGCTCCTCCGCCCCAGGCCTTTATTGGCTTGGGGGCAAGGGTGTGCATGAAGTCTCCTTCCCCACCTGGGGCATGTGTCTCCTAGATGGAACAGCCCCTTCCATCCGAGGCCCTGCCCTTTCTAGGGATGGAGCTGGCCCACGACCGCTACCCAGAATTCATGAAGTGGCCCCCCTGCAAAAATTATTGCCCATCCCTGAGTTAAAGGCATATGAACTACATGGGGCATGTGGAAAGAAGACAGATGGAGGATTATCAGCCCTTAAAGGTTCTCTCCAGCCTTAGAATCCCTAAACACCCAAAATACCCTCTTATTAACAGGAATATCAGCTGTTTCATTGTGGGGCAGAAGGTGAATTTTCCATTTACAGTGAAAGGAATCTCTTCCCCTTTTGAAACATTTCCACTCACAAACTATGACACACATAGGTGGAAAAAAAGAGGGACCTAGCTTTGCACTCGCCCCCTCCGAGGAAACCCCTTATTCCCAATCTACCTTCCCAAAGTGCCCTCGTCCCAGCACAGCAATGCAGCGAAAATCCTGAAGTTGAACAGCCCTCTTCCTGCAGGCAAACAGAGAAAGCACTGCTAGAATAAGACACAGTAAACTGAGAGGTCAGAAATGAAGACTAAAGGGAAGGAGGTTTACACAGCAAGAAGCCAAGCCTGAGGAAGCTAGAGGATAAGTAGTGAGGCATGACCAAGTACATATGCAGGTGCTGCCGGGACAAAGAACAAAAGGTTGGTGGTGGGGTATCAGAGGAGCTGAGGCATGGTGTGCTGGTAGAATGAGAAGGATTCCAGCTCTTAGGAGTAGCTAGTGATGAGGGAAAAGTGGGGGAGTTGGAGAGCAAAAATGGGGTACAAAATGTGTAGCTGAGTGTACAGATGCCATGAACCATTATGTGGGTCATATGCTGTTAAGGAAACTAAAACTGTAGATTCTAGAATCTCTGAAAATCATTTTCTGGGAGCAAAGTTTACCCTCTTCTCAAGTGAGTAAAGTGAAGGGCTGTATCTAGCCTAGCAAGACACAGTTGTCCCTGCCAGAGAGAAGGTAGGTAAGTCAATGTACGTGTCTGACTGTGTGCTTGCTATCAACAATTTCAAACCTCTAACGTGAGGGTAAAAGGACTGACATGTTAATGCTCCTACATAAAGAAATAGTTGAAGCTGTAGATCAATTAATGTTTATTTTGTTAGTCATGCATTTTTACATCACTGATGTTTCAATATTGTTGTTAGGGTATTTTTTACCTTGCATTTTTTTTATATAACACTGATACAGATTAAAGCCCAGTAGCAGTATTAGAATTCACAGGTTGAGCTTCCCCATTCTGGACTTCCCTGGACTTCATTGTCGGTGATCCCGTGGGAGCACTCAAGGGGACAAACAGGCAGACTGGGGTCAGGAGCATTGCCAGACTATGGGGCTGGAAGAGTGGAACTTCCCAGCCACCACCAAGGGAAAACAGAGCCCCCACCGTGCAGCAGAGCCCCAGGTTCATGGGAGAAGTGTGACAGCAGGAGGAAAATCAGGCCAATCAGATCCTGAGGATGCCAGACCAGGGAGGTTCAATCTGTACAAACAGCGTTATTGTTTTACATATGCACCCCCTTCAATGGGGATTAATTTATCTCAGCTATCTAGATTAATATGAGGGATGTTAAGGTTTAACCCAGGGGCCAGCAACCTTTCACAAGTGGAGTGCTAAGATTTGACTTATTCACCTCTATGTACTGGTCAGCGTGCCTGTGATACTTTTTAAAGTCAATAATAGTTCTACTTACAGCAGGTTCATTAATAAATAAATTAAGATGCAGATCTTACCTTTTAGTGAAGGGGTCAGCAACCTTTCAGAAGTGGCATACCAAGATTTAACTTATTCATGGCTTTGTGTGCTGGGGGATGGAGGGGGTAGGGGAGTACAGTGACCTTATTTTCTGAACCAGATGCAGCTAGGGAGAACGGTTTAATTTAAATTATGAAACAGATTAAACATTTTAACTGTCTCATGTTAATTTATCAAACTTCATTTTAAATAAAGTAAAATATTCTGTCCAACACTAAAAGTTTCAACGTTTTCTTTATTTATGGCAGGGGTGGGGAAGCTTTCTTGGGTCGGGGGTCACTGACTCACAGAAAGAAATCAGCTGGGGACCACACAAGTGAGAAGCAAAAAACCTCCAACCCTCACTGATGTGGCCCCCCCAATGAGACACCTCACTCCTCTGGTGCTCCTGCCCCATGGAGTGAGGGGAAGGGACAGAGAGGACTGAAGTTTGGGGCTTCCCATAGGCCAAAATTACTTTTCTGGGGTTCTAGGGGATTTTGTGAACCCCCTTAAGCTCTGGGGTGGGGAAAATGTGGGTTCAGTGTGTGGAACAGGGTTGCCAGTGAGTAGGATACAGATGGGGAGGGTGCAGGATCTGGGCAGGAGGTGGAGTATAGGAGGGGGTGAGGGTGCGAGGTCTGGATGGGAGGTAGGGTGCAGAAATAGACTGGGAGTAGGGTGTCTGACTAGGGGGAGGGGGCAGAAGCAAAGGAAGGGGCAGGAGTTGGCTAGGGACAGGAGCAGCCAGACTGCCTGGCTGGAAGGGGGGGAGTATGAGTGATGGAGTGGAGGTCTGAGCATGAGGAAGAGGGGGGGCACTCACTTGTTTTTGCGCCGCGTGGCAGGCAGGTGAAGGGCAGCAAGTATGGCCACAGTGTAGGCTCACAAGCTCACACAGAAGCCACTGGCAACAAGAGGCAGCCAAGCAGGGGTTGCACAGCACCTTGCCCAGTCCCTTGGGGCTGTCAGCGGGCTAGGACAGCAGGCGCAGCACCTTCTGGTGCAGGCTGAGCACCAGGCTCTTGGCCAGCTCCCAATGGTGCGGGCCAGCATGTCCTCCTGGTACAGGCAGAGGCCCCCGACTGGGCTGCAGCAGCTTGGCCAGCCACAAGCTGTTCAGCTCCATGCTGCTTGCTCCACTTGTCAGCATCTCCAAGGCGCGGAGGTCCTCACAGCAGTGGTGGCCTGAAGGAGGAGGAGGTGGTGTGGCCGGATCTGGGACCCCACACAGCAGAGACAGTCCTGGGGGGCAGGGCCTTGCAGCACTCAGTGGTGGGGCAGGGGATGGCAGGGACTCACCAGCAACAGTGCACATCATAGCCGGCTCAGGGGCACCTCGAAGCACAGAGCCACTGTGCACACAGCCTAACCTGCTGCCAGCGCCCTTCCCCTTTCCCAGCAGCAGGTTAGGCTGCTTGCACCGTAGCTGGCTCAGAGGCGTCTCCAAGCTCACAGCCACTGTGCACGCAGCTAACCTGCTGCCGGGGAAGGGGAAGGGGAAAGGGAAGGGTGCTGGCAGTAGGTGAGGCTGAGCGTGCCACTCAAAATCAAGTAGCATGCATGCTTGGTGTTGCCGACCCCTGATTTAACCAGTTAACCAGCAGGACTGGAGCAGCCACAGACAGGCTGCACCAGCATAGCCTCTACCTTTAGGGTACCCTGGCCCGCCACATGCAGGAGCTGTTCAAGCATCTTGGCCAGAGCAGCCTCTGTCTGCAGCGATCCTGGGCGCCCCACTGGCAGGGGTTACTCTAAGCAGGTTGGAGCAGCCCCTGTCTGCAGCAAGCTGGATGCGGGGAGTGTTCTAGCCCAAGAGCAGGCAGAGGCACTGCTAGAATCCCCTATTGCCCACCCCCCTTTAATCAGTTAACCAGTTAAATAATGTGTTTAACTGGTTAGCCAATGAAATGGGATTTTGCATCCTTTATTATTATAATAAACAAGGGGTGAGGTATACTGGGGTGCTTCTGAAATATGTTACTTAGTATTCAGAGAGAGAATACATCAAATGTTCAAAAATGAGGGGCCATTTGAGGACAATTACATTATTTTACCTTCTACTAGAAAGATTCACTCAATTGTATAGCATAGCCTATTATTAAAGTAACAATCAAGGGTCATTGCACAGATAATGCTATGCAGTGATATGGATATATATGATAAAATGCAGAGTTTTCCTTGTATTATACAAATACAGTATGAAAAGTGTGACTGAGAAATCAATTTCCTAATTAGAGGCCATAATACCTATTTAAAAGAACTTAAGGCTCACGGTCAAAAATTTCAGCTCAATATCCCCTTTCCTTGAGTCTGAAAGGGCTCCATGCTGTCCACAATTACCTCTGAGAAGCCCAGTTTGGTGCTTCTGTTACAGCAGAGCTGCATGTCTTCTCTTCCACATGGAGCCTCTTCACACACTGAATGGAGAGAAAATCACCACATCAAGTTTTATTCTATGGAATGGTGTTTGCAAAGTCCCATTGGATCAGATCAGAATGGATTGGAAAACCCACAGTCAAACCTCTATCTCTGTTCCCCAGCAGTGACCGGAACATGTTCTTCTTGTCATGTAAATGGGGATTGTCTATGTTGTGAGTGGAGTATGGCCGACAGTGCATATAAGCACAGACTTTCTATGGCTATTTAGACCACTTCTGTGATTAAGCAATGCAATAAGCAGATTCTGTCTCCTTTTGTCGTAGTCAGTACTCATTTGAAAAAGTCTAGGATGAACCAGAGCTTTTCCAGAAAGTCATTTCAATTCTAGAGAACTCTGGTAACCATACAGAATGCACTTTCATTTATGGGCACACACAAACTAGAAGTGTGAGGTGAGCGACCAAGGAGCTTGCGAACAGGACAACAGCGATGGATGGTGATAGGTCTGCTGTTGTTGCCTGGAGTGTGCCATGTTTGTCTTCCTCCAGGAAGAAAGAACGGATTTCATCTGCACTAAGTGCAAGCTGGTCGCCATTTTGGAAGAAAAAAATTAGAGGACTGGAGGCCCAAATGTCGACCCTACGCTCGATCAGAGAGCATGAAGACTTCCTCGATAGAAGGCAGCGTTTAATCCTTCAGGCACGGCAGACAGAAAAGCCAGAGAGGGCAGTACGGGACCAGGAAGAGAACTGGCAGCATGTAACTTCTAGAAGGGGGAAAAGGCCAGCATGGGAATCCCCCAATGCTATAAAGGTAGGTAATCACTTTCAGGCTCTCTCCACAGGCTCTGCAGTGCTGAATACTTTGGAAGGGACCTCACAAGGAAGAAACCGGAAGGGAACACCATCTACTGTAAGGCATGGGATGTGTAGTCCTAGAGATGGGGGTTCCACGGTCACCACCCCCAAAAGAAAACGACGGGAGGTGGTGGTCGAGGACTCCCTCCTAAGAGGGACTGAGCCATCCATCTGTCGTCTGGACCTGGAATCTCAAGAGCTCGCATTCAGGATGTGACTGAGAGGCTTACCAAACTGATCAAACCTTCGGATCGCTACCCCTTCCTGCTTCTCCACGTGGGAACTAATGATACGGCCAAGAATGACCTTGAGCAGGTTACTGCGGATTATGTAGCACTGGGAAGAAGGATCCAAGAATTCGGTGCGCAAGTGGTGTTCTCGTCCATCCTTCCCGTTGAAGGGAAAGGACTGGGTAGGGATCGTCAAATTGAGGATGTAAATGCGTGGTTGCGCAGGTGGTGTCGCAGAGAGGACTTTGGTTTCTTTGACCATGGGACTCTGTTCCGGGCACAAGGATTGTTAGGAAGAGATGGGATCCACCTAACGAAGAGAGGAAGGAGCATCTTCGCAGGCAGGCTTGCAAACCTAGTGAGGAGGGCTTTAAACTAGGTTCGTCGGGGAACGGTGACCAAAACCCTGAGGGGAGTGGGAAAGTCGGATACCAGGAAGAAATGCAGAGAGGAATGAGCAAGAAAGGAGGACCCCTGATTCAAATGGAGAAGATAGGGCGATCAACTGGTTATCTGAGGTGTTTGTACACTAATGCGAGAAGTCTGGGAAACAAACAGGAAGAACTGGAGGCCCTGGCCCAGTCCAAGAAATATGATTTAATTGGGATAACAGAGACTTCGTGGGATGACTCGCGTGACTGGAGCGCTGTCATGGAAGGGTATAGACTGTTCAGGAAGAACAGGCAGGGGAGAAAATGAGAAGGAGTTGCACTTTACGTAAGAGAGCACTATGATGGCTCTGAACTCCAGTATAAAGAGGGAGAAAAACCTGTAGAGAGTCTATGCGTTAAGTTTAAAGGAGCAAACAACAGCAGTGATGTTGTGGTTGGTGTCTGCTACAGGCCACCAAATCAGGTGGATGAGGTAGATGAGGCTTTCTTCAGACAACTGAGAGAAGCTTCCGGATCGCAGGCCCTGGTTCTCGTGGGGGACTTTAATCACCCTGACATCTGTTGGGAAACCAATACGGCAGTACACAGGCAATCCAGGAAGTTTTTGGAGAATGTTGGGGATAACTTCTTGGCACAAGTGCTGAAGGATCTGACCAGGGGCCATGCGCAGCTTGACTTCTGCTCACAAACAGGGAGGAACTAATAGAGGAAGTAGAAGTGGGTGACAACCTGGGAAGTAGTGATCGTGAGATGGTAGATTTCAGGATCCTGACCAAAGGAAGAAAAGAGAGTAGTAAAATATACACCTTGGACTTCAAAAAAGCAGATTTTGACTCCCTGAGACACCTGATGGGCAGAATCCCAGGGATGCTAACATGAAGGGGAAAGGAGTTCAGGACAGCTGGCAGTATTTTAAAGAAGCCTTATTGAAGGCACAGAAAGAAACCATCCCGATGCGTAGCAAGAGAGGCAAACATGGTAGGAGACCGGATTGGCTTACAGGGGAAATCCTTGGTGAACTTAAGCACAAAAAGGAAGCTTACAAAAAGTGGAAACTTGGACAAATGACCAGGGAGGGGTTTAAATGTATAGCTCGAGAATGTCTGTGAATTGATGATATTAGAGGTGGGGAGAGTAGGATGTCTGTGAGCTAAAGGACATACCACACCAATACCAACCCTGGTACCTTCCCTTGCAACAAACCCCGTTGCCAGCTTTGTCCACATATTCATTCTGCTGATACCATTATTGGAGCTAACCAAGTGAGTTATAAGATCAAGAACACATATTCCTGCGCATCCAGAAATATAATTTATGCTATCATGTGCCGAAAGTGTCCGTCTGCTATGTACATTGGACAAACATCTCAGACACTTCGCCAAAGGATTAATGCCCACAAAACAGATATCAGACAAGATCACAAAGAAAAAACAGTTTCTTGCCATTTTAACCAGAAAGGACACTCTCTCAATGACTTAACCACCTGCATTCTGCTACAAAGACCTTTTACATCTGCACTTGAAAGGGAATCCTCTGAACTGTCATTCATGTTAAAATTCAACACTCTCCGGGAAGGAATGAACAAACACTCAAACTATCTTACCCATTACCAAGATAGCTTCCCCAATTATCACCTCTAATACCATTAACTCACAGACATCCCACTCTCCCCACCTCTAATATCATCAATTCACAGACACTTACCTTCCTTCCTTCCCCCCCCCCCTCCGCATTCCCCTCCTGTTCTGAAATGTGATTTGTCCTTTTCATGTGTGTTCATTTTTTTAAATTGTATCCTTTGGTATATATGGTTGTGACTATTTTCTTCCACTATTTGATCTGAGGAAGTGGGTCTGGCCCACGAAAGCTCATCATCTAATAAACCATCTTGTTAGTCTTTAAAGTGCTACATAGTCCTGCATTTTGCTTCAGCTACCCCAGACTAACACGGCTACATTTCTATCACTATTCAACAAGAAGAAGGTGATCAGAGAAGGTATGTGGCCCCTACTGGATGAAGGAGGTAACCTAGTGACAGATGATGTGGGGAAAGCTGAAGTACTCAATGCTTTCTTTGCCTCTGTATTCACGGACAAGGTGGGCTCCTGGACTAATGCGCTAAGTGATGCAAGATGGGATGAAGATCGACAGCCCTTGGTGGGTAAAGAACTGGTTAGGAACTATTTAGAAAAGCTAAACATAAACAAACCCATGGGTCCAGACTTAATGCATCCGAGGGTAACGAGGGAGTTGGCAAATGTAATTGAGGAGCCTTTGGCCATTATCTTTGAAAAGTCATGGAGATTGGGAGAAATCCCGGATGATTGGAAAAAGGCAAATGTAGTTCCCATCTTCAAAAAAGGAAGAAGGACGATCCAGGGAACTATAGGCTGGTCAGTCTTACCTCGGTTCCTGGAAAAATCATGGAAGGGATCCTTAAGGAATCCATTTTGAGGCACTTGGAAGAGAGGAAGTGATTAGGAATAGTCAGCATGGATTCACAAAGGGAAAGTTGTGCCTGACCAATCTGATTAGCTTCTATGATGAGGTAACTGGCTCTGTGGACATGGGAAAGTCAGTGGACGTGATATACCTTGACTTTAGCAAGGCTTTTGATACGGTCTCCCACAATATTCTTGCCAGCAAATTAAGGGAATGTGGATTGGATAAATGGACAGTAAGATAGATAGAAAGATGGCTAGAAGGCCGGGCCCAGCAGGTAGTGATCAATGTCAGGATGGCGGTCGGTTTCTAGCAGAGTGCCCCAAGGTTCGGTTCTATGACCGGTTTTGTTCAATATCTTTATTAATATTGGATGAGGAGATGGATTGCACCCTCAGCAAGTTTGCAGATGACACTAAGCTGGGGGAGAGGTAGATATGTTTGAGGGCAGATATAGGATCCAGAGTGACTTAGACAAATTGGAGGATTGGGCCACAAGAAATCTGATGAGGTTCAACAAGGACAAGTGCAGAGTTCTGCACTTGGGACGGAAGAATCCCAAGCATTGTTACAAGCTGGGGACCAACCACTTAAGTAGTAGTTCTGCAGAAAAGGACCTGGGGATTACAGTGGGTGAGAAGCTGGATATGAGTCACCAGTGTGCCCTTGTAGCCAAGAAGGCTAATGGCATATTAGGTTGCATTAAGAGGAGCATTGCCAGCAGATCCAGATATGTCATTATTCCCCTTTATTCGGCTCTGGTGAGGCCACATCTGGAGTATTGTGTCCAGTTCTGGGCCCCCCACTACAAAAAGGATGTGGACACATTGGAGAGGGTCCAGCGGAGGGCAACCAAAATGATTAGGGGGCTGGAACATATGACTTATGAAGAAAGGCTGAGGGAGTTGGGTCTGTTTAGTCGGCAGAAGCAAAGAGTGAGAGGGGATTTGATAGCAGCCTTCAACTTCCTGAAGGGAGGTTCCAAAGAGGATGGAGAGGCTGTTCTCAGTAGTGACAGATGGTAGAACAAGGAGCAATGGTCTGAAGTTGTGGTGGGAGAGGTCCTCTTAGTGAATGAGATCCCCTATTCCTTCCCAGACAGGGCACCCATGAGGAGAAGGGATGTTAAATATCAGTTAATTGAATAGTCAATTAACATCATGAATTCTTATTGGTTAGTCAACTATTCTGTGGTCCCTGAGTACCCCCTGTTTGGGGGGGCAGGTGTCTGAGCTCCCAGACCTGGCACAAGCCAGAACTGAGCCAGGCTGCCTGCCTCCTAATACTCTTAGGAGCTGCAGCGCGGGTAGGTCCAGGACCTAGTGCAAGCTGGGACTAAACTGGGCTGCTGGCCAGCCTGCTAAAAAATTTACTGGCAAGGGTGGGGGGGAAATGCGTGTAGTCTATAGCATTAACCTATAAGGTTTTGCTTATTGGTTAATCGGTTAATTGACTATACTCTTACATCCCTAATGAGGAGAGCTTTACATGCCTTCCTGTTTTACAGCACCTGCTTTCCCTGTGCTGATACCTCTTTTCCACTTCTGGTCTGAATCCCACTTGTCACTTTATCTCCCTTGCAGAAACAGTTTATAGGATTAGGGAGAGGCACCTCTCCTTAGAATCCTGGTCTGTCCCACTTCTGAGTGACCAAAATGCCCAGCCACCTAATTGGACCCCAAATCCCAGGAGATTAGCCAGTATTAAATCAAAATCTGCCTGAGGAGACATTATTTTCCTGAGTTATAACAAGTCTAAACGAACTTGGATTTGAGAGGAAAGGGCAGGGCCCATCCCACCAAAGAAACTTTGATCAACACACAAAAATATCTCTATCAAGTCAGATCATTACCGGAGAATCTTCAGGAGATGGAGAAATCTCTTTGGAATCTGCTGTCAAAAAAAGCCGTGGAGGCTTAGGGGGCGGTTCCTCACTAAATGTCAGTTTAACCACTGGATAGTCACTGCATTTGGAAGAAATGTTTTAAAGGGGTCACTACAGAATAGAGTAGAGAGGACACTACTTCAGTGCCAGAATTACACGAGCAAGATTTAAGTTAATCCTAAATGCGCTGGACAGTTTGAATCCCTGATTCAAACCTGGGATTCAAGCCTGTGAGAAACCAACAGGCAGTGTACTCCTTTAAAATGAATTGTAACAAAATAAACATTTATTATGTTCTGGTTTTTATACTCATGTCAGGATACCTAGCACTCTGACATTTTGAGTGATGAAACCCATAGAAATGCTTATAAATAAAATGATCATCTGATGAAGAATTTAAAGTAAACATTTTTTTACTGTGTCTAGCTTAATAACCATCTTAATCTACCTACTTTACAAAAGCTTATGGACCAGTAAAAAACAAAAAACAAAAAAACCCCAAAACCTCCTACATGAGCAAATCAAAAAACTAAATAGTAGCTTTGGAACACATTCAAACTGGTGGTTAGATATTTACAACTACAGGAAAGAAGATTATGTTCTCTATCAGCATCAGTTAAATTGTGGCCAGTTAAACTGTGGCCTTATATAGTACTCAGATAGCACAGAATTAAGAGAATGTGTGTCATAATTGATTTTGGGCCTGGATAACTTTATTTGGTCAAATGCTAAATTACATTTATTCTGATAAAACTTAAGGCAGCTTTTGACTTTATGTGAAAGTGCACTGAAGCTGGCTTTGACTGATTTTCCCTGCCAGCAGGGAAATGCACTCTCTCAATGTCATGCTTAATATAATAAGAAATGAGTGGAAACATGAAAAAGAAATTGATGAGGAACCATGAATTATATTTAGCAAAGAGAGAATGGATCTCACACCATTGGATGGAGGTCTGTTCCCCTCTCCTCCTCACGTGAACCTCTCACAAGTCCTGTTTACAAAGGGTTATCTGCTGGTAGTCACACTCAGATTTTGCAGAAGAACAACCACCTATGACTGAATCCTATGATTCCAGACTGACACACCAAATTATTGGTCCACACTGAACAATAGCCAGCATGCTAAGATCCTAGCAACATCAGTGCTGCAGCTGGGAGGTGTAATTTCCACTGTGAGTAGACAGACTTGTGCTAGCTCAGCTTTAACTAGCCATCCAAGTCCAAGCCCATCTGTCCCTCTGGATCTGAGAATTCAGCAGACACCATTCTGAACTATTTCTATCTGGAAGCAATCAAGAAGGAACTGGAGTGGCAACAGATTTGCACCTGCCTATATACCCCTGCACAGTAGCACGCAGAAGCATAGTGCGCAGGCACACACCTTTGGGCACTGCTAGCTAAAAATCTCCATTTGAAAGTGCCCAGGCATATGCACATCCTATGGGGCATATATACTCAAAGAAGAACTGGGATTCTGGAAATCTGTCCAATGATCAACAATAAATTGGAGATGGCCCTACAATACTGAATGCTCCAAATAAGTCCACATTATCTCAGCCAGTATTAGCTTTTCTTAATAGCCCAAGCTGAGTTTCATATATAGATATTTCATACCAAGGTATTTTACCATCTGTTTGGCACATAGCATTAATTGGAATAATACTTACCTGTCCAACATGAACACTGAATCAGTTTGCAGCAGTGCTGGAGAGGTAAAATCTGAATTAATAGGACTACCAAGTGTGGGGCTTAGAGTGCTCATGGAACTACATGGCGGGAGGATGCTCATCATCAGACGTCCCCAGGTAGCAATGTTTATGTTCATTTGAGAGGCTCGGAGAAACTGCATTCCTGGAGAAGGTGAAACCCAAATATTACTGGGGTTACCACGCCAAGCACTACACGAACCACTAACTTATCTAGTTTATGTAAGCAGCCACTGGCTCCCCCTTTCCCCCCACAAAAAGAGGCCCAATTTGGAGAGGGTGGGCTAAGAGGCATCTTAACTACATCCAGCTAGACAATCAGAACAGCTAACAGAAGGTAACTAACAAGGTAAGTATTCATAAGGTCCTATTAGCTGTAGCTGTAAAAGACCTCTTCCTTTGTCACGTCCAGACCCCAGCAAAGTATGATCCTCACACAGAAGATATAGCAGATATTAAATTGATTCTCTACAAGATCTTGTCCAAAAGATAATGGCACTATATATATTCCCATTTTCCACCCCCACTCTCCTGTTGAATGTAAGTCCCATAGGATGAGAACAGAAACACTGTGAAAATAATTCTATATTTTTAAAGGTCTTTCCATGATTTTTGCTGTTTCTTGCTAAATCAAAGCTTTGTTTAAAAAAATCTAGCTTTTCCAAACACAAAGAGCTTTCGGAGTGTAAATTTTCTCTCCCCCTCTCCCTTCCCCCATCTCGCTGAGGGAAAAAAAGAAAATGTGCTATATCACCCAGCAACCCATTCAACTTGCTGAGTTGTCAACTTCAAAGCCTTGTTGAATAATCAGAATCCCTGTCCATACGATGGCCTTGTCTACATTTTCTGATAAATCTCTCACCACTATAGCATAGATGGTAGAATGAGCATAGATTGAGGCTTGGATCTTGAGAACAACAATCCTGTTCAGAAACTACTATAATCACATCCTTGGCATTCTAATCATGTTAGACATGGACGTAAAGAGTGTTACAATATGTGGATGTAAACAATGTTACACCATGTACATGTCATATTACAGCCATGCTTCAATTTTTTCCCTGGTGAGTGGAGACATTGCCATACTCTAATAGATCTCCCCTACACAGATACATTTCCCCAGAAACATTTCAAAAAGTACCATAGACCCGGGGTGCTATTCTGGAACAACTTTTTACAGTGGGGGTGCTGAGAGCCACTGATCCAAACAGTAAACTCTCTATAGAACGGAAACCACATCAGGCCAGGAGGTGCTGCAACAGCCCCTCCAGCCACAATCACATAATCATACATGCCTCTACTGGAGTGGCTGTTAGTTCACGGGCAGGTTACCTTTCTGTTTGGGGAAAATACGTTTTTGGCGCTGCAGTTTGGATCGTCTCTCAATCACAGGGTTACAGAAGGTCACCTGCCAGGGAAGCAGAGGAGACGCTACAACAGGGCAGTTTACTTCTCTCCTGGACAAATGAGACATCCCTTCTGACCAAGAAACCATTCATACCCATTCAGCAAACTAGGGGTCACATATACAAGCAGATATCAGACTGAGTTATACTATCTACTCCTCTCAGGTGATATGTTAATTCTTTTTTTAAAGTTAGAAGTGTGCATTAACCTAAAGTACAGAGAACCTGACAAAGGCAGAATGATTGGCTCATAATATTTCTAGAGTGTCTTCCAGGGGTGAAAGGAACTTGACTTTCTTAAAGGTATCTAATGCAACCAAGGTTCCTGACAGCTCTTTAAATAGCTCCCTGCTGGCTTTTGCCAGAATTCAACTGTTCTTGCCAGAGATGCGCACCAGGGCGCACCTGTTTACTTTCACCTCTGGTGTCTTCCATCCCAATTGATGCCAGTGTATTTTTCAAATTACGTACATAAAACACTGCAAAAATGCAGCTACCTCCAAAATGGGAAGCAGTAACCAGATACTCCACAACACAAGAGTGATAAAAGGGGAAATTTTGGCGAAGGAGGCAGTGTCAGATTCCAATTTAGGAAAGATGACCTGGTATTTTTTGTATCCTGCAAAGGAGTCAGGACTAGTTTATAAGGGTTACCTGGAAGATCTCATGAGTTCCATGCAGTTTATTATCTCAAAAGATGAAGGGATGAGGTCAAACTGATGGGATTTGATCTCATGGTTCCAGACAGTCTGAGTAATTCAAACCTAACTATTAAGGCATCAATGTAAAGTGTTGCTGATGACTACTATCAAAAACAAGTCAAAGAATGTGGCTTTTATGTAGTGCCCATAGGTATGTCTACGCTACAGTGTTATTTTGAAATATCTTATTTCGAAATAGTTATTTCAAAATAACGCGTCTACACACAAAATGCATTTCGAAATAGCATTTTGCTATTTTGAAATAGCGCATCCACACTGAGTGGACTCTGAATCGCATTTAAGGCTGGCCGGAACCAGTTCCAACAGGGCACCAGGTCAGGACTTACTGTGTGGGCTACTGCCTGAGGCTGAGGCCTGTGCTTAAAGGGACCCCCCTGGACAGCCAGTTCTCAGGTTTTCCTGCTTGCTTGTCTACCTCGATGAGGGACAGCAAAGCATTTTGTATCTGTGTGCTCTGGTTGCCCTCACTCGGGACATCACAGCACTCTGCAACATGGAGCCAGAGCTGCCCCTGGGCACTCTTGTGTTTCTCTTGGATGCATTGCTGCAAGCCTGGCTGCACTTTCTGCAGGTTGCCATCCGGGAGGTCCATTGGAGGGCTGTCAGTATCCAGGAGGCGCTGCGGGAGAGCTTCCACCCTGAGGAGCACTAAGACCCTCCCTGGTCTTCCCCACTGGGGGATTGTGCCTCATTCCTCCCTCATGTCCTTCCACTTACCCCTCCCTAGCCCCCCTTCCTGATGTCAAATAAAATACACTTATTTTCATGAACACAAACTCTCTTTATTTAACAAAACTGGGGGGGAGGGAATGAAACTCTGGTGAGACTGGGGAAAGGAGGCCGAAGAGGGGAGAAGAGAGGGTGGAAGGGGGAGGGGGAAACCTGGGAGGAGGGATCTGGAAGGGGAAAGCAGGGGGACGGGAAGCTCAGGGTTGGAGGTCTCGCTGGATCAACTTGATTTTCATGCGAACCTGCTCCTGGATTCGCATGTGGCCTTTGGTGGCCAGGCTGGCAGCTATCCTGCCATAGACGGCTGCGTTCCTCCATCTAGTGCGGAGATCATGGACGTTGGGGGCATCCCCCTCAAACCTGAATAAGGTCCATGATCTCCACCCTGGACCAGGAAGGTGCCCACCTTCTCCGGGCCTTGGCAGGCTCCTGGGAGCTGGCAGACTGCTCCTGGGGAGCAGTGAAGGGCTAGCTGCCAGTGGCTTGCTGGCTCATATTTTGGGGCCACTGGGTCAGGGGCAGTGACTGCTGGCTCTGGGCTGGCAGGCTAGGAGCTGGCACAGGCACTGTGGCCAGAATCTACCCTTTTAAGGGCTCTGGGGAAGGGAAACAAATGTTCTTGGTTGAGGCCGAAGTTGCCACCTAGGCACCCTGGGAAGGCTGGAGGCCCCCTATTTCGAAATAAGTGTCTACACAGCACTTATTTCGAAATAGCTATTTTGAATTTGGTATTATTCCTCGTAGAATGAGATTTACCAAATTTGAAATAAGCGCTCTGCTATTTAGAATTTATTTCGAAATACCTTTGCTGTGTAGACATACCCCAAGTAATTACAGTGGAAGCCCCAGGGATATCCTCACTATAAACAGTTATCCTTTTTCAGTTGGTGTTTTGGCCTTAAACATTTGTGTGTAGAATGTATCAGCCACAAAGGTGATTCCTTACAGTAAGTAATAACCAATGATTTTTTTTAAATCATATTTTTATTGTATATCCATTTATATTCAATTGAATAAAAGTTTATTTTTTTTAAATATTTTAAAATGCTACATTTTAAATTACATAAATCTATGTTAAGTTTTAGATTACCATAAATGTTTAAAATAATTTAAATTAAATATAAATATATAATATTTATTATGTAGTGAATGTTTGCTGCCAAGAAAGTCATATACACTAAACTAGTGACAGTCATTGGCTAAATACCTAGCACTGGGGTTTGTTAAGGTAAATCAGCTTTTTCAGCAGATGCAGAAAGCGTATATATTTGTTTAGTTTATTCAATTAATTCAGTTTAATGACTAGCATGTTCTAAGTTAATGGGAGTTGAAAAGGCAGGAAAATTTGTTTTCCTCTTTCAATCTATGAATCAAAATTAGGTGGAGGATGAAATTTATTCCTTCTCAAATCCCAAAGGATATGGTGACAAGAAATAATCAGTTCAATTCACTAATTACAGATAATACTTTCTTTGTTTAATACATCAATTAGTCTTAAATGCAAAACATGTTTAGATTCACTTTTTCATTAATTTTGTTTAAACGTATCTAGTATATTTAAAGGGAGTTATATTTAACTAATAATTTTAAAATGCTGTTTTGTGCATTTTTTATTTAATTTGAATTTCCATCTCCATAGACCTTGACACAAATCACAGATAAAAAAATTGATCATCTAGTAAAAAAACAAATGCATCATTCACCATTCCCTAACAATAAAAAGATAAAATCAAGTATATGAAAAAGTGTAAGTTAAGCTTAAATAAATGTGTATAGAACATATCCTCCCTCTTCTCTGCTTTCATTCTGAGATCAGCAGCTCTCTCCAGGATACATACCACACACTAAACAGGGGGATGGAAACTATTTGAATTACACATGATCGCCATCCCTCCTCATCTCCCCACCGAAGATCAAGCAGATTACTTTTGAGATATTAAGACTATGCATTGAGTGAGGGTGTGAGTGTGTCTAAAGGTTAGAATAGAGAAATGTAAGTCAAGACTCCTGGGATCTACTCAGCTTTCCCACTGATTTAATGTGATCTTGGGTAAATCACATCATCTAATCATGTCTCAGTTTACCCATTTGTCTGTAAGTTTCTCAACTCAAGGAAAGTCAAAATCCAACAGAATTACCTATTATGTCAGTATATACCTGTAAAATCTGGACCCTTTACCTCAGCAAAAAGCGTCCCCTGGGGTTCAAGAGAGAGGCACATCCCATGACGTTCATTATCAAGAAAGTCATCTAAGCGCAAGAACTTCACTGCACACAGCTCTCTCCAGTCACGCCAATAGACTGCAATCTCCAGTTCCCGGGACTGAAAGAAGAGAGGCAGAGAGAGATTGGTCATGGGGCAGGCCAATGGCTTGATGCATGTATGCGTATGCACACAGACACGGCACGTTCTGGACTCCATTTTAACTCTGATGTTAGTTCCTTTTCCTGTATTGTAGAAATTCCACACAGCTAAACCATGCAGTGTATAAGAGACATGCTCCAGGGAAAAGATGCCAGTTCCTCATTCCTATTGCTTCTCACCACTGTGGTCTTTTCAGTTCTTCAGCAGCTAGAACTTTCTTTAAAGATTGCTCTTTTTCACGTAATTTCTTCTCTTTGATCCTATATAAGATTGATCCCCATCCCAAATATCAGTAAGCTGTATTGCTGGTAAAAAGATGGAGCATAGCCACCCAAATGGAGACAGAAGAGGAGCATCAAATGCTGCCCAGACTGAAGTGCTACCAAAGGTAGCCTAGTAGATTTAAGGATAGGGTAGCCACATTATCAGTGCTAGTAGAGAAATGGTTAAAAAACTGAATAGCAAGTAAATCGCCAAATTCACAGAAATAAATTCAAATAAAGTTAAAGACAAGCAAAGGATACAACATAGGAAATATGAGGATCTGGAACTCCTGTCATTCCACAGAGATAACATCTTACCCGATCCAGCTCAATGACAAAGCTTTGGTTCCAAGCCTGGTTATTAACTGGGCCCCAGTTTGTCTGACCAACCACTTTATTATCCACTTTGAGTACAGCAAGCACCTCATCTGAACAAGGGAGAAAGTGGAGGTTACAATCCTGTATGTGATTAAAAGTCTGAATATACTTCTTGCTGGAAGTGACCTCACATTCTAATTAGATTTCTAGCACAGGAGATCACTAAAGGGGGTGGAAGACCAAATGATTCAGCCTCTTCCCCCTATTCCAGGACCTAAGCTTCCAGGTTTACTTTCACTGCACCCACACCAGACTGAAAGGTGGGAGGCACAAAAGACAACAGCATCACTGATCCAACAATAAATATCATACTCACTACACAGTTCCTCATTCCTCAAGTGCTTTGTTGCAGTACTGCGGCTATGAATACTCATCCCGGCTCGGGCTCGAGTCAGGGACTTCATGTCACTTGGGCTTTCATGGTTGGGAGATGAACCAATCACTCGGGAACGTCCTGGAACCTTTTCCAACAGATCCTGACACCCCAACAGTCTTACTTCTAATGAGCCTGAGGAATTTCACCAAAGAGAATTATTCTCAAGAAACGTGAAATTATTCTAGTCAGTCCATATAGGAAGTCAGAAACTTTAGATTTATGTTGCCTAGGTATTTTACACTATGAATACAGAGCAGTTAATCAGTGATTAAAGTCATTACAATCTGATAACTTTTTGGTGGCCTACATGAAACAAATTAAGGACTTTGACCATTTTTTAGTGAACCAAGTGTCCACATCACAAAAATCACCACATTCATTACATGAATATATAGGGAAGAAATATTGCCCACTGTCTGCAGCCTAAGGTACCTGTGAGAGCTGTGGGTTTGATCAATGAAGTAAAGGGCTGAATGGCAACATGCTGAGCTCCCTGAGAGGAAGCATTCACTAGCTCCTGCTTGATGAGTGCCCACTTTGGGTGATCAGGAGAAAGCTCGTTAAGCTGCTGCTCCAGGGCCAAGCGCAGCAAATCAATCTTCTGAGATGATTCTTGCAAGCGACTCTGAGCCTAGTAACAAGGAGCAGAGGAAAAAAACGAGTATCAATTTTGAATAAATAGCCACTGCCATGGTCTTGGTGCTACACATCACAAGCAACACAATTGGCCATCCTAAAAGGCCAAGCGCCATCCTGCTCACTAAGGACAAGAGACTGGTCAGCACCACTCGTTCATCACAAGTCACTGCTGCTGGTAGTCAGGGGGATTCTGTCCTGAACAAGATCCCACCACAATATTTCCAACTCAAAGAATAAACTAAAACCAAAAATCCCATACAGGTTTCTTACATACCACTATACTACAATAAGCCACCAAAGGATTTCTAATTAAAAATGACTGGCATAATGAACACCCAAGTTGGATAATTAGTATAACTAACACTTCACACTTATACAAAGCCTTTTATCTGAGACTTTCAAAGCTCTTTACAAACATTAACTATGTCTCACAAGAGCTCTGTAGGATAAGTATTATCCTCATTGTACAGATAAGTAAACAGACGCACAAAAAGGATATCTGACTTGCCCAAAGTTACATAGCAAATTTCCGATTCAAATTTTCCTGTTCTGATGAGGTTGTTGTTTCATTTTCCATAAGTTCATTTTCTCCCTAGCTTTATTATGTAAATCAGTTGGCAAGTTCTGGAAATGTAATGTCTCACAAAAGCAGCATATGATGGGGGAGATTTATTTGTGGCTTTTTAAAAAATAGTAATTGCATACTATAGGCAATGACAACTACAGAGTCTCTCAAACAGCAGTTATACAAGGGAATTATCAACTTCTACTATTACAGTTGCTGGGAGTAGCAACTGCTGCAACATTATTATAAACATGGACTGCAGTATTATGGCATCACTGATCAGTGTCATGGAACATGGTAGTAAAAACCCATTATGTCATTGCCCAGAACAAGGCTGGGGCATTAATTCACAACAGCTGTAATACTGTTTTTCCTCAGAAAAAAAGGTTACTACTATCCAGCATAGAGAAAGTCACCATCAATGCTTCTAGTAGCAATACTGCAATGGCACTTACTTCAGCCAACACTTTGCGATCCTGCACCCGCCTTCCTCCTAGGATCTTCACCACATTTTTTGCTCCCTCAGCTACAGCAGCTTCAATGCATAGGTGATGCCGCAGTTCTTCAATGCGTAGCTCCTGGAGACTGATGGTGGCTCCCACCTTCACTGGTCAAGTTGTAGATAAATATAGCAATCAGACAAGCAAGTGACTTAGCATCTCAGGCATTGGGGCTTAACACTTCAGCATCATCTTCTGCGCGTGATTTCAGGATATCCAAAACATCTTACCTGCTGGATCCATTGCATACTCTATTCCACCTGCCAACTGAGATACTTTCACAATCTGCATGCGAATCAGCTCAATCTTCGTCTTACTGTCCTGGAGCATTTGCTGAGCTGTTGCCAGCAGCTTCCGGTCCTGGTAAGACAGAACAGATGACTAGAGAAATACATACAGGAGAGAAGTGGATTTTAATGATGGGACACCAAAACATGCACGGCCTTAAAAGGAGTCCTGAAAAGTCCTAAAACATGATATAATGCCCAGTTGTGCAAAGGAGATGCATAAGCAACAGGACTGACCATTTCCAAACACTGTAGATACAGATGAGGGATCTGTGAGATGCTGTAACACCTATAAAAGATATGATGAGTTTGCTAAGTAACAATGTCCTGCCCTGTGGGTACATTCAACTAAGAGTTTGCTCTGATGAGGTTGCAATGATTTAATAGTGTGCATTATAGTCAGTTGTGCTGGTAGTTACTCCAAACCTCCACCTGTACAAATCAAGAGGTCCAAGATCTTTATCTTGCTCAGTTAAATTAAGCTTCTTTAAAAACTGTATTTTTATTCTTCTCCAGAATATTCAATATGCATATGCCAAACACAACAGGCATGGTGAATAAGAAAGCAGTAATTTCTCAAAAAGCTTTCTTAAATAACTCATACACAGAGTTGCCATTTACTTTATTCCATTTTAAACATCATTGCACCTACAGAAACTTGATGATGGAGGTAGTGGTGCACATTAAGGGTCATATGCCAAAGTATTTTATTTTCTAACCTTTGATCAAATGTTTTGGCTCATCTCCCTGTACTGCATCTCCCAATGCCTGGATTGATTTTCTAGAGACAACATTTCATGTCTGCAACTCACAAGATCCACTACTATTATTTCCATCTGTTTCCAATCTACTGGCACCATCACCAGTGTTAGATGCAGGTAGCCTATCTAATGTCTAATACCAATTACTAATATCAGAGAACAGAAGTATCTAAAGTCTGAGAATATAGAAATTACCATACTGGATTAGATCCCTGGTCTATCTAGTTCAAAATCCTGTTTTTAAACAGTGATCAGCACCAGATGCTTCAGAAGAAAGTGCAAGAAGCTCCACAGTAGGCAGACTGATTTGAATTGTACTAAATTATTGCCTCAGTGACATCCTGTAACCATGAGTCTAACACTAACAGCATTCATAACGCTGTTTCCACATGGAATAGTACACCATGCTGTTTCAGGGCTGTGCATCAGCTCACGAACACACAGATGGGCTCAGCCATGCAACCTAGAACAACTGTGCCTTAAGTTATTTCCCCTTCATACCTAGATCCGAAACAAAAGTGTAAAAACACAAAATCTATAACAGAAATCAGGCTCCAAGGTCGCCATGCTCACTGCTTATTTCTGCTCAGCATGCTTACCTTTGATGTTGCATTTGAATACATCTGAATCATGTTCTCAGCTCCCTGTTTCACCTTCATCTCAATGTGCAGCTGCTTTCTCAGAGCCTCTATCCTCCTTGCCACCGGGTTTGGGTTCCTTTCCCAGAGACAACGGTCAAGGTTCATGGAACCATCTGTGCCACAATATAGTGAATTCCATTAGCCTCCTTACCATCATTCCCTCACAAGTAACATATGGGATGAGAAGCAGAGTATAAATGAAGCTTTTTATTTTCCAAGACTAATACAAAATACAGCCTCAACTGAAGGATAAATTCTCCTAGTGTTGTATAATTCCACCTACTATTGTCTCTCCCAAGCTCTGTAAGTCTACCTAGATGAAGTTCAGGAGGTCATCCTATGTCCAACACACTCAATCAGCCTTTTCTGATTTATGTTACCACCTCCTTTCATCTTGATTCTTGTCAATCACAACTTTCCAAATTTCAGTACCTCTACACTGTACTTCTTCTCACTTAGACATGAGCAGAAACCAGTTGAGATTCCTTCAAAATATTAGATGGCTAATATTTTTCCCTCCCACAATCCCATCATACTAGTCCCCAACAGAGATTAAAGCATGAGTTTATAATAAGGCTCACTGTTGATGTTATTATGCCCAACAATTTTATCCCAAGACCTACCTCTTTTGCTCTCACCTTTCTCTGTTACTACAAACTGGGCAGTAAGCTCCTGGAGATCCCAGTGCAGCTGCTCCAGTTTCCTATTGGAAGATTTCAGCACATGCTCTATATGCACCAGGTTCTTTTTATCTGTTGTCACCTTGCGTAGGTTTTCTGCCCCCTCTTTGATCTTTAGTTCCTTCTGGATAGCTTGACGAATTAGTTCCTTCTCATCCTCTAGTTTCTGCTGGAATTCTGGATCCATGAGGTTTGCTTCTTTGTTTATTTGCAGGCAACTGGTGCCCTAAAGCCAGTACCAAAGCAAACAGAGTTGGAGCAACTAAGTGATAACAAAAGTGTGGGTATGCAACACATCAATAGCATTCTGCCACTTCATCTAAATTACAGTGGTCTCAGAGCAAAACCTTGACTCCAACCACCAGCAAATTTTGAGGAAGATTGGATTTAAATTTTAACTTTGCAGTTTGGTGCCTATCTTTCATCTTAATATATGCCAACTTGGCACGAATACACAAATGAGATGAGTCCTCACAACGTTTGTCTTATTATTTAATGTATATTTGTGTGCCTTGAATGAGTACCAAAGAGAACCCGCAATTTGTCCTCATCATGATCATGACTCTGAGTTCCGTTGGCATTATATAGCAGGTGCAAATCTTTATTTTAATATGGCTTCAGCTGCCAGTTGTCCAAAGCTGCATGCCAGCTGAAACTTTGTAAAGGTGTCACAGCCATACCTAACTTTCAGTGAATGAATGACCAAGAGTTTATCACCGAGGAAGACAAATTAATTCATACATCTGTTCCTATATTAATGAGTCAAAAAGTCACCTGTACATGCCATACCTGAAAAGGCAGAGAAGTTTGTAGTTCCAACCCCTAATCCAACTGTGTTTTGCAAGCAGTATGGTTTCTTTAAAATTTTATTCACATTGAAATTGACCTGGCAACATTAAAGTCTGCTCTTAGCTTTGCTTTTTTAATCAATTTTTAGTCAATTTTATAGTCTGGGCTGACAGACTATGTTTACAGTCCCCAGAACAAATATATCCTCAGACAGCAAATACTTCCCACACATTCCCCTCTGAACAGGCTTCCCATCCAGGTAAGAGCAGACAGAGCCCTATCCACAGAGCTGCTGCTGGCTCCACCGCAGGCTGATGACATAATAAGCAACTTCAAGAAAGGAGAAGGGATTTTAAAGGGCTCCATAGTAATTAAAGAAGAGAGAGAGATTAATTAATAACTTACCATGACCCTCACTTTTACACAAAATGAATGAAGAGCAGCAAAATAAAGTGTGTCACACTCAGTGAATTCCCCAATCTCACAGAGTCACTATTAGAGCTAGGAACAGAAACTAAGAGACCGGTCTTCCTGTCATATTCCTTAATATCAGACCATAAATATAGTAACAAACCACATCAGTATTTGCATTACCAGGTCACTGATCCATATTATGGATGGTTGACTTCACCAAGCACCCAAGGTACATGCCAACAGCTCAAAAACACACAACTGTTGAGTCATTATAATGTTATTGTGTGGCACTCCGCACAGCTAGTGTTAAAAGCACATTTTCCATCTTTCTTTACTAATAAAGTGTTAGTTAAATTTCAGTTTAATAGCAAAATGAGGGAGAGAACAAATTCTATTTTTACAGGTTCATTACAGACCCGACAGCCAAGAAAAGAGACTTTAGGACTGATAATGAAACAAAGTGGCTCAGGTTTAATGTCCTGATTCCAGGAAGCTTTTGCCCAATCATTAAGGCCAGGAATCTAGCCAAATCCCTGGGGGAAAAAAAGCATTTCATCAAAAGGAACTTGAATCATGGAGCCCTTGAGTCACTCAGCCAAACGGAACCAACTCTAGGTCAGAAAATAAAAAAGTCTTTTGTTTGGTATACAGTAAGTTACTAAAAGAAGTTTGTTACTAAATTACATTTTAAACAAATATTTAGAAAAAAATATGCTATTTCTTCTCTTCCCAAACTATATTGATAGTTATATGCAACACACCTCTCAGGTCCTACTAACATATTTATACTGACAATATCAGGATTGCTGGTTGATGTGAGTTTAGTGCTGGCAAAAGATACTGCACTGTGTGCCCTGGAAACTGACATCCTTCATTTATTCACTGACATCCTCCATTTATCCATAGAACGGATACAGTGTGGGCAGTGTCAGGGCAAATTTCCTCCACTCCACTCTCTGTCACTACCTGCCTTGTCTATTTTCTAAATATATTTAGCAGGCCTGTCCTTAGGATTTATGGGACCCTACACAGGATTATAAAATGTTGCTCCACTGACTTCAGTGTGTTGAGGAGGCACAATCCCTGGACAAAACCTGCAAGGGGATTAGATTGCTCCATACCACTCTTTGCACTCACCCACACCACAGGCAGAGACTTTGGCTGCTGGCCAGAGCAAGCCCTCACAGCCTATGCCGAGAGAGAGAGAGCAAGGCCAGGTGAGTGTCCTGCCCATACCCCATCCTGCCCTGACTCAAGGTCATGCTCCTCTCCCTCCTGGCCCGGCTTGGCTCTCCCACCCACCATCATCTATCTGCTGACAACTGATTTTTTCAGAAATGGTGTTGCTCACACCTGGGTTGGTCCAGTGGGGAGGAGAGGAGACAGGAGTTTGGTAACACACAGAGATAGGCCTCTTTCCCCTCATCCCTACACTCCTTCACTGCTAACCCCTGCAATCCCGTCCTGTGCCCATGTGGGGAAATTAACCTGGATGCACAAAGCAGCTGGCATTGCTGTTCACTCTTACACACATATACACACTCCATGCTTTTCTGCCACACTCACCCCTAGGAGGCTGTGAGGGGAGAGCAAGGAGCTACATTAAGACTCCCTGCATCCAGGTCACCTTTTCTGGCTGGGTTGCATAGGGAGAGGGCATGAGAGCAGCAACTTCTGATGTCTCTCAGCACCCAAGTGGGGAAAGTGACCTGCATGCAGAGAACCCTTGTGTATGGGGTGTTATGTTATTTAAGGTATTTTTTTTTAAAGTTTCCATGCAGCCTGTAGGGATTTCACTTCTGACACTTTGTTCCATTTAATTTAGTTCTGTAGCATCTTAGAGACTAGCAAATATATATATAGTATCATGAGCTTTTGTAGGCAAAACCCACTTCAGATGCTCCACTCAAGCTCATCTGAAGAAGCTGGGTTTTGTCCACAAAGCTGACGATACTAGATATATTTTTTGTTAGTCTCGAAGGTGCCACAGGACAACTCATTTTTAAAGTTACAAACTAACATGCCTACTCCTCTGAGACTTACTTTGATCTGTCTGTTTTTACTTGCAACCACTTAAATCCTACTTTTTATATTTAATAAAACACATTTGTTTATTATCAAACCCACAGTAAATCAATTTAAAACTTGTACATGGTGTAAGATGGATTTATTTGGGGTTTTGGTCTTCTTTGGAGTGTACATTCCTGGGTGCTGAGCCCTAATAACTGAGCCCTCCCAGAGCGGAGCTGGTTCAGTGTCTGTGTTGCTCTGCTCATGGGCAGTAATCCCAACTGTGCTTTGCCTGGAGAAGACTAGAACTTCTGGCCCAGCAGCACAGTGAACATCAATAGCTTGCTCAGCACACAGGGAGGACAATCCCAAGGGGACTTCTGTGATCCAACCTATCACAGGAGAGTATTCCACAAACTAATGCATTCCACTGTCAGAAAATACTTCCCATTATTCACCTTCCATTTTCCCTTTCTCCATCTCAACCCATTTCTCCTGGTTATAATAAACTCTTTTACCAGTCTAAATAACTAAACCATGTCCTTAACATTCAGACTTATCAGACTCTTGCCTTTCGCTCTGCAGGCACCCATATTTATGGGGTTCTTTTTCAGGAAGTTTTTACCACTGTGTATATGCATGGTGTCTAGCACAAAGAAACCTCAATCCCCAACTGGGGCTTTTAGATACTAGCCCAATAATCATCACTAGTATACGATAATCCCATTATTCAGATCCAGCCCTATCTGTGACAGGATCTACTCTGGTGAGAGGAATATGTCCCCACCTTTACTTGGATGATCAGAAAGAGATCTGTATGCAATAGATCAGAATGAGGACTGACAACCTGATAGCTTTCTTGTTAGAATAAGGAGCCTTGTGAATAAGGGGGAAGCAGCAGCAAATGAGGTATACCTAGATTTTAGTAAAGCACGGATGCAGTCTCACATGACATTCTTATCAATAAACTAGGGAAATACAACAGACTGGGCTATGATAAAGTGGGTGCATAACTGGTTGGATAACCATTCTCACAGAATAATTATCAACGGTTCATAGTCATACTGAAAGGGCATAACAAGTGGGGTTCTGTAGGCATCAGTTTTGGGAATAGTTCTGTTCAATATGTTCATCAACAATTTAGATAATGGAATAAAAGAATACACTTATAAAGTCTGTGGATGATATCAAGCTGCAAGGGTTGCAAGTGCCTTGGAGGATAGAGTTCTAATTCATAGTGATCTGGACAAACAGGAGGAATGGTCTGAGGTAAGTAAGTTGAAGTTCAATAGAGACAAATGCAAAGTACTCCACTTAAGAGGAGGAACAATTAATTTCCCTACAAAAGGGAAGTGATTGTCTAGAAAGGAGTACTGCAGAAAGAAATCTAAGGGTCATAATGGACCTCAAGCTAAATATGAGTCAACAGTGTGACACTGTCACAAAAAGTAAACATTCTGGGATGCATTAAACAGGAGTGTTGTAAGCAAAACACAAGAAATAATTCTTCTGCTTTACTCCACATTGATTAGGCCTCCCCTGGATCATTGTGTCCAGTTGTGGGCATCACATTTCAGGAAAGATGTGGAAAAATTGGAGATGGTTCAGAGAAGAGTAACAAAAATTATTATAAAAGTCTAGAAAACATGATCTGTGAGGAAAAACAGAAAGAATTGGGGTTGTTTAATTTGGAAAAGAGAAGTCAGAGAGAGAACATGATAGCAGCTTTCAAGTACCAAAAAGGATATTACAAGGAGGAGGGAGTAAAATTATTCTCCTTAACCTCTGATGATAGGAC
The DNA here is from genome assembly GCF_052426305.1 of Pelodiscus sinensis. Lineage (NCBI taxonomy): Eukaryota > Metazoa > Chordata > Testudines > Trionychidae > Pelodiscus > Pelodiscus sinensis. The sequence continues at coordinate 12,009,602 of NC_143074.1, read as the reverse complement.
AAGAATCAATGGGCTTAAATTGCAGCATGTGAGGCTTAGGTCAGACATTAGGAAAAAATTCCTAGCTGTCAGAGTGGTTAAGCACTGGAATAAATTGCCTGGGGAAGTTGTGGAATCTCCATCATTAGGCATTTTTAAGAGCAGGTTAGACAAACATCTGTCAGAGATGATCTAGGATGATGCTTGGTCCTGCTGTGAATGCAGAGGACTGAACTGGATGAACTCTTGATGTCCCTTTCTGTTCTATGATTCTACTGCACTTCATATTGGGTAGAGAAACCAGCTCAGCATGAGGAGGAAGGGGAAAAATGCCTCAGGGTAAGGGAACTGGAGGCTTTTAAGGAGTCCCGTTTTCCCAAGCAAGTCAGGAGAAGGCTCCAGGCCCTGAGTGGACGAAGGGGTGGAAGGCAAGATAAGTTGGGGGGAGGGAGAGCAGAAAGGCCGGAAAGCCCTCCAAGAAGGGAGAATTCAGAACTCGCAACGGGGAAGACACTAGTTGATTTTTTCCAGAGGCCAGTTTTTCTCCCCTTCTTAACCGATTGTCACTCTCCTAATGTGAACAGTCTCCTTGTTCCCGTTCCCCTCCCCCCAGCATCCCCAAATTCCCTCAGGATCTCCACCCGCGGGGCTCTCCTCCTCCGCTCGGCTCTGGACCAGCCCTGCCTCCTGCGCCCGGGACCCCGGCTCTGAGGAGTCTCTCCTGCTCTCTCCCCGCCCCCGGCGGCGGGATTCTCTCGCCTCCCAAATTCCCTAAGGCTCCCCCCCCCCCAGTCTTCCAAACCCCCTCAGATTCTCTCCCCGCGCGATTCTCCCCCGGCCCCCCAAATTCTCGCCCCCCGCCCCAGTCCCAGAAGGAAGGGCTCATCCCGACGCTCGGCTCCAGACCAGCCCCGTCTCCCGCCCTCAGGACTCCCGCTCACCTGCCGAGGCTGCCCAGCCGCCATGGCTCCTCTCCCTCGAGAGCTGCTCCAGGCACGGCCCTCGAGCCTCCTCGCCCGGCGGAGCGACAAGCAACCGGCACTTTTCAAACTTCACCTTAACCCCAGCCGGGAAGCGCCGTCGGAGCCTGGAGCCAGCGCCCCCTGCCTGCACTGAGGACTGCGGCACCACCTGCCGGAATCAGGGCGCCCCCCTGAGACAGGGATCCAGCGCCCCTAGCTGGTGAGATCTGGTATCCCCTGCCTGCCAGGAGAGGACCAGCGCCGCTCGCTATGAAACCGGGATTCTTGGCACATGGCTCTGGATTTCCAGCCTCACCTGCCAAGGACCCATATCTATCAGGGATGGTCTAGAGACGGTGCTTGGTCCTGCCCTGAGGGCAGGGGACTGGACTCAATGACCTCTTGAGGTTCCTTCCAGTTCTAGTTTTCCATGATTCTATGACCCAGCAATTGGGTGACCCTGCCAGGAATTCAGGGATTTGGTGGAGAGCTATATAACCAATATACTTGTGGAGTATTTAGAGATCCATCCCACCTGACGTTGATCCAGATCTCTAATGCTACTTGCTGAGGAATCCAGCAATCCTTTCCCTTGATCTAGGAATCCAACTTGATCTGACAGGATATACAAATCCAGCACTATCTGCTAAGGGTTCAGAGACCCAAGAGGGAAGGAGTCAATAAGTACATAGGCTCTAAGATGCTTCCTAAATATTAACACATTACCAGGAAAAAACGTAGTTAAGATGGAGTTAAGATAACTATTCATCAGTTCTTCCCAGGAGAAAAAAAGAAACTTTAGGGAAATCATGCCCTTTTCTAGATAAACATACTTGGACATATGATGTTAAAGTTATAAAGAGCATTAAAAAGTGTAGATCTGTAAAATTAAGGTCAAGCACCTTTAACTCTCCCTTTATCTCACTAACCATACATATATATTTGAAAGTTTATATACTTTTTTGGGAGGGTCACTAATAAAGTTCTCCTTTGGTGAATACATATAAAGGACTTCATTGAGCAGTTTGATACACTGATTAAAAAGATAGGGGCTCTTCAATTTAAATTCTACAGTATAATCAGTTTTAAGTATATAATTTAATTTTAATTTTCAGTTTTCTTAAAATATGTTTTTATGAGAAAACAAAGGTGTCTTCTTAGCATCCTTCATTAAATAAGACAGATATTTAACTTCACTTTAGGAAAGTTATTTGCCTGGAAATACGTTAAAATCTGGAAGGTATCATATGTCTTAAATTGACTATTTCTTCCATTACATTGTAGATCCAGGAATGTGGCCCTGGATTCTCATGGTATTGAACCTCTGTATTAAAAATTATCCAAGTAAAAACATTGAGTATTGTTTTTAATAACATAAGGAACTAGTCAGTATTTGTCACATTGCTCTCATGAATAGAAACAGGAATGATCTACTGCATTCTTTTATCTTACTTTATAAAGAGTTAAAAGACATTTTCCTTCAGTTCAAGTAATAGAGGGCTGTGCTTAAAGATCTCTTCCTACTGCCAGCCAGAGGCTATTTGTTATTCCATTAAATAGGTTATTGCTGTAGTGAAGTGATATGCAACTTTCCACAACTCTTCCTACTGCCAGACAAGGCTGTTTGTTATTCCATTAAATAGGTTATTGCTGTACTGAAGAGATACACAACTTCCCACAATTTAACAGCTGGATTATAGGCTACACAATTAGAGGGATATTTTAGTTAATAATAATCCAAAATGTACATATTTTGACTGTACAAAACCTGATATAAATATATGTTTAAATGTTTTAAAATTAAATTAAAATAGATTTTTATGTATGCATTCCCTTGCAGGATTTGTGATCCAAATTTTGCAATGTGAGAACATGAAAATTAAATTGATCAGAACAAAAAGTAATATTGAAATCTAGTTTTTCTTCAAACTTAAATTACAAAAGCAAACAATGTTCGATTCATGCTAACCCTTATTAATCTGCCATGTTATAGGTAAAAGAGAGACACTATTTTTTGTACTATGTGATTCTAAACTAAACAGTGTTCATTTCAAGGAAATATTATTGGAAAGTGAAAAAGTAAAGTTATTGGATTTATATTTAGCCTCAAAAGATCAGAGGTTGTAGAAAGGGCAGAGAAATTCTGCTCTTACCTTCAACAGAAAAAGCCTTTAACAGCAGGTAGGGGTCTTGGCTGCATTTTGAATGATCAGGGGCTAGAGAGGCTGGATAAGAGGCTAGGGAGAGGATGGGTTTGATTTTCCAGGTCTTCTAGCTTGTGGAAAGAGCTGTGTTCTCTGCCTCTGGATTTACAGTATCTTTCCCTTCTGTCCTTCCAGGACTTGGATTCTCCCCAGAGGGAACAGATAGTGGGAGGGGTTCAAGAAGCAGGTTTAATAATGTAATAGGAGAATTGGACCACTAAATAAGGATCAATCACTAGAATGGCCTGTAAGTCGTGAGGATCATAGTGGTGGGAGTGTGGCTAGTTATGCACTCTCAGGACTTGTGCATATATTTAGTTTGGAGGAGGAGGATACATGGATAGCTTTGGTGGCAGCCCTGTAGTAGCACAAGCTGCAATCAGCACATTTATCCAACAACAGGGAAAATTGTTCGGCTTCCTTACCACAGTCCTCTTCACTTGATTTTCTCCACCTCAAGTTGGGGATATCAGGCTAGGACTTGGAGTTAGAAGACTCTGATAATACTTTTGTGGCTCTGATCATAGATAAATTGCTGCTTCAGAAAATCTTATTGGTGTCTGTGGTGGTGCTACCACAGTCCTTTCTGAAATTAAGGTTGAGAGAGCTAGAAAAAATAAATCACTGTAACTGGCAACATTTTTAATTCGAGAGAGAGAATCTCTCTTTCCTGGGGTGAGTCTTTAGCTAGACACATATAACGAGAAGCATAACATCTCAGATGTGTTTAACGTGTGTGTGGCATAAAGGGATGTTTGGGAATAATACATGTCTGAGCCCTTCTGTATTTGCCACCCGCAGCTGTGATTTTGCTCATAGATTGCACGTCCTGCTTCCAACAACACTCCTCACCCCTATAGTCTTCCCATCCTTTTAAACACTCTAGAAACCATAGGCTATGATCCTGGACTTCTTACGTCTCTGTCCTATCCTTGTGTGATACCTACTTTAGCTCTACTGGGGGATTGCCTAGGCAAAATAAAATAGAGGTAGGGAGAAAAATAAGATACACTTCCTTCTATATCTAACACATGATCTTCAACTCAGATTGTAGAATACAATCTGTTAATCTTAATGGTCAGCATGCACTGAATGACCAACTTGAACCACAAATCACAATTGTTGATTCGAATTCCTTCAGCCATTTACTTGCTGTCCACATCCATTACATTGAAAATTAGATCATTAACCTCTTCCCTTTCCAAATTTGATTAGTGGAAATCAAAGCTTTATTATTGACTTCAGAAGGTGCAGGGCCAGAACCCTAAACAATTGTCATACTAGCAAGTACTACTAATAAAATGAAAACAGTTGAGATTTCCAGAGGTTATGAGGGGGCATAAAGTTGTCTCACTGGACACAATTACTCTCATAAACCAGGAGAAACCATGTATTAATTAGACTTAGGCTTTGCTAGAGAGCACTCTTCAAGATAAATGTGATTAGAATAAAGGCACTATTTCCAGATGGTGGAAGGGAAGGAGGGCAAGAAGTGTAGTAGAAACTTGGTGCTTTAGCAGCTCTTTCTCTCCCTGTGCTGAGATGAATTAAAGAGAGAACACTAAGATCAGAAATTACATATTTCTACACATTTGGTAGCTGATGATCACCACCTATAATACTATTGGTTTAGAAAACATTGTTTACTTTACTCCATTGACATCTCTTCATGCATAGTCCTTTAATTACAGCCTATATGCCAGGAGCCAGCAGCAACATGAGTGTACACAGTCCCATTAAAGAAAACTGAACTTCATAATTGGAAGCAGACTCTGACACATGATTAGGATCTTAATTAATTAGTCCTCACTAACCTTTATACATATTAACTGTAGTTTTAATCTGTTTGTCACAGTAAATGCTTTCTTGAAAACTGTTTTGTTACAGCTGAAATAAAGGCATTAAGGTATCTTTTTGCAAGACAACATAAAATTATGGTTTTAAAAATAATAGGTAATGGCCTACGGTGCTTGGTGTATTTTGAATGATCAGGCAGTCCCCGGGGTTACGTACAAGATAGGGCCTGTAGGTTTGTTCTTAAGTTGAATTTGTATGTAAGTCGGAACTGGTACATATTGTAGGGGAAACTCTAGCCAAACATTTCTCCAGAGCTGTTTTATTCTCCCACACCTCACTTCCCTCAGTCCTTTATTCTCAAGCTGAGGTGTCTGCTGAGAAAAGCCGCTCCACATCTCCCAGGTCTGCTGGGGGGGGGGGGGGGAGGGCGCTCTAGCTTCGCGTCTCCCTGGCCGGCTGGGGGGGAAGCAGCTAGTGCGGGGTTGCCTCACCCCGTTTGTAAGTAGGGATCCGATGTAAGTCGGATCCATGTAACCCGGGGACTGCCTGTACTGTAGTTTCTTCAAACAGAACTGGAAAGTATCTGCAAGTTCAAAACAAAAAGCAAATATTATAGATCTCAATTTCTAATCACTCAGGGCTCACCATTCTGCCTGATTGTGAAAGCCAGTCTTTTTTCACAGAGAGATTAATTAAAAAATAAAGATCTGCTATTAGAGTTTACAGGAGTGGCAGATGCTTCTTTCCTTTCTCTATAAAATGTCAAAGAAAAATATGGAAGCTTTTCCATGTTTTCTTCATATCATACTGGTTAAATACATGTGCTAAAACTTTTTTAAATGCTTCAATTTTTAAACCATTAGCTCAGAAAGCTCTTTCACAATGGAAGATTAAAGACATCTTCCAGTAGCTTAAGTGGGAGGATTCCTACCTCTATGGAGAAGCTCATGTAGGACTGAGGAGGCTAAGCATTGATACATTTTCTGCTATGAGAGTTTAAAGGTAAAATTTACCCCCAGAAAATAAATGTTTTAACAAATGTTCTTGAGATCCCTCTTTCTGTCTTAATTTATGAGAATGGCAGAGCTTGTATTTGACCCTCATTGTTACAACAAGAACATTACTATCCCTTAACCTGATGGGTATGTTTTTATGTATTATATAAGTAATTACAAGTTTTTACTAAGCTTAATGAAACAAGTCAAAGAGTGGACACATCTTAAATAAGTAACTGAATGTTTTCCAACTAAATGCTATAAATCTGGAGTGTTTTAATTACACTTTCTCCACTACTAGCTGATGAATTTTACTAAAACAAAAGTAATATTTAAAGTATGGCTGTCAAAATCAGTTAACTCACTTGATTTTCTAATCACAATATTTGAGTTAATCACAATTCATCACTGTCAAACAATAGAATACCAATTGAAATGTATTAAATACGTTTGATGTTTTTCTACATTGATTTCAATTACAACATAGAACACAAAATATAGTGTTTATTACCTTTGACTTCAAATAGATGCATTGTAAAATAAACAGTATTTTTCAATTTACCTCATACAAATGCTGTTTTGCAAACTCTTTATCATGGAAGTGTAATTTACAAAAGGAGATTTTTTTTGGTTACATAAGTGTACTCAAAAGCATATAAAACTTCAGAACCTTACAAGTCCACTCAGTCCTAATGTTTGTTCTACAGCAGTGTTTCTTAAACCATGTTCCACAGAACACTGGTGTTCCATGAACTCCTCGCAGGTGTGCTGCGACTTCATTTTTACTTGTTTTTGTGTCTGTCTGAATTTTTTTTTAAGAAAATTTTCATAGATGTTCTGCATTAAAAAATCGTTTGGTGTTCCATAAGCTCAAAAAAAGTTTATGAAACTGTTCTACATCATCCTAAACTCAAAGTAAGATACACAAGTTGCGTAGTGCAAATTGTGTATCTTACTTCAAAACTATTAATAGCTTATTTTGAAATCTGACGCATCTACACAGTGCCAAATTTCAAAACAACACACTATTTCAAGCCATCCCTTATATCTTGTGCAATGAGGTTTACGGGGATGGCGAAATAGTGCACCCATTATTCCGAAAAATTTTGAAATAGTGGCTTGTGTAGACGCAGGGAACCTCCGGTATCCCGAAATATCCGTGCAGTATAGACATACCCTAAGGCAAATAAATTTGTTTACATTGATGGGGGCAACACTGATGCCTGCTTCTTAGTGTCACAAGAAAGTGAGAACAGGCTTTCACATGGCATTTTTGTAGTCAACATTGGCAAGGTATTTTCTGCCAGATATGCAGAACACACATATGCCCCTTCATGCTTCAGTTACCATTCTGGAAGACATACTTCCATACTGTTGACATCGTTTTGACTGAACTCTTTGGCGGATGTCACTTGCTCTATTTTACCTGCTGTCATATATGTCATGCTATAGCAGTCTCAGCAGGTATTCGTTTTAAAAATGCTTTATCAACAGATTTAACAAAACACAAAGATACCAACGTGAGAGTTCTAAAAATAGCTACAGCACTCAACCCAAGGTTTAAGAATATGAAGTACTGTCCAAAAATCCAAAGAGAAGGTGTGGAACATGCTTTCAGAAGTCTTAAAAGAGCAACACTCCAATGCAGAAATTACAGTACCCAAACCACCAAAACAAAATCTAATATGCATTAATCTGTACAACTTTCAGTTATCAAGCAGAACCCATCATCTGTATGGACCCATGTCCTCTGGAATGGTGGTTGAGGCATGAAGGAACATATGAATATTTAGCAAATCTGGCACATAAGTATCTTTCAAAACCAGCTACAACAGTGCTTTGCAAATACCTGTTCTTACTTTCACATGCCATTTTACAAAAGATGCAGGCACCATTATTCCTGCTACATGTAACCAAACATATCTGAGTGATTGGCTGATTAAGATGTTGGACTGAGAGGATTTTTTTACTTTTGAATGCAGTTATTTTTTGTGCATAGTTGTACATTGTGGCTGTGTCTAGACTGGCAAGTTTTTCCACAAAAGCAGCCGGTTTGCGGAAAAACTTGCCAGCTGTCTACACTGGCCGCTTGAATTTGCGCAAGAACACTGACGATCTAATGTAAAATTGTCAGTGTTCTTGCGCAAATACTATGCTGCTCCCATTCGGGAAAAAGCCCTCTTGCGCAAAATACATTTGCGCAAGAGGGCCAGTGTAGACAGATAAAAACTGTTTTGTGCAAAAAAGCTCCGATGGTGAAAATGGCGATCAGGGCTTTCTTGCGTAAAACCGCGTCTAGATTGGCACGGACGCTTTTCCGCAAAAAGTACTTTTGCGCAAAAGCGTCCATGCCAATCTAGACGCTCTTTTCCGCAAATGCTTTTAACGGAAAAACTTTTCCGTTAAAAGCATTAGCAGAAAATCATGCCAGTCTAGATGTAGCCTGTATGTTCAACTTTAACAAGAGATTTCACTGCAAGTGCTTGTAGGAAGGGAATTGCAAAATACAGTTTGAATGCAAATATTTGTAATCAAATATAAAATGAACACTGTACACTTTGTAATTGACATCAATATTTGAAAATGTAGAAAGCATCCAAAAGTATTTAAAATAAATGGTATTCTATTGTTTAAGAGCCTGATTTTTTTTAAATTGCACTATTAAGCACTTGACAGTCCTAATTCAAAGGTTATTTACTCTTGCTGTTGCAACTATTCATTGACATTTAGAGTAGTTTCACTAGGAAGTTAAACTAACACTTTGCACAGTTGTGGGATTGTTTTGCCACTTGTTTAGTACTAATCAATTTTTTATTTCAAACTTGGGAGGGGCACTTGATCACCTACCCCATTTTTGTTCTTGGTATTAGCTGTACAGCTTTATTGTGTGTGTCCTGGTGAAAAGCAAGATTATATAACTTTAAATATCTTGCCATATAAGGGGGAGATAGTTTATATGCACTTTCCTTCTCAAAGCATCAAGATGTCTCCCTAAATCAGCACAATTTAGAATCTAGTAGCATTTGACCTTGTCCTGCATCTTGTACAGATGCATTTATGTAGTGCATCTGTTTTAGCTCTAAACTGGTTAAAAGATGGTGTTATTTTAAATGTAATGCAAAAAACAGACAAGGACTAGGGGCATTGGGTCCAATGCAGCTGTCATCTTTTAAGGAGTGCCTCTCCTAGCACTTAGGTGTGGAACACCACTCAGGAGAACATTATTCCATGTCACTAATTCTCTAGCATCACAAACTATACACATGCCACACATGCTTTTGTGACATGCTAAAACAACTTTTTCCCAGAAGACAGGATCCCAGTTTTGAGAACCTATTATTAGGGAAGACAGTTAATACAATGATTTAGTACTAAAATTGTTCTATACAAGTTTTAATAATACCCATTTAAATGAAGTTAGTTGTGACATCCTGTTTAGATTGTATAAATGCTAATTATTGCTAGGAAAGGTTTCACCCCACCATCTCTTGCTGTTCCAAATGTTAGTTTTAGGTAGTTGCTATTTTAAAATCAAACAGGCTACAATTTATTAGCTCACATATTTGAAAATATAAACAGCATCACTTTTAGATTGGAATGAAAGTGCCATACAACCTCCACATGCAAGATAACTTCGTTGTGGGATATAATTTAGCGGACTGTGATTCTTTTGTGTTTGAAGAGTACAATCACCCTGAATGTGTAATTGAAACCGTTTTAACATCTCAACTGAGAAAGCTATTTACCAAATGGATTATAAACAACAATCGCATATGAGGCCCTCATTAACCTTTGATCATTTAATCTGAGTTTGTATGGTCTTTCAGAGAGCTGATTAGAGATCAGAGATATGTGGTATTTCATTTACATCACTATTGAGAGTGTTTAAATCTTCAAATGTCTTTATTATTAGAGGATCAGGTAATTTTTTTTCCTGGTGCAAGGGGGAACATTTAAAGACTCCATTAATTTAACATAAGAGGATGTAACCACAACTCATTCCCATGGAGATATCAAACTGAGAAACAATGCGCAGATTACAGTAACGACTGCCAATTTGTAGTGATGATCGATAGGCAGTCTGACAGCAACTTATTGATAGTATCAGATAATCCATGGCAAATTACACCTAAATTAAAACACTTTTCACATATGAAAGCTATCTAACAATCTGAATTTAGGTTAAATCCATACAGCCATGAGGTTATCTTGAAATACAGACATACTGACCACATACCAATAGGTATTAAATTGGAAACTACAAACAAAGTTTAACATATGGGAAAACAAAGCAAGAAAAATCATGTTCTGTTCAGTGAAGACCATTAGTCCCTTCGTGTACACATTTAGTTTTATTGTAACAAAGCAACTTGTACACTTTAACGTTTAAAACTGAGCATCTTTCTTTCCTTTCCAGTGAACCAAAAAAAAAAAAAAAAAAAAAAAATTTAAAAATAAACAAGAACAAAATTACAATAGAGAATGTCAATTCCAAATAAGATCCTACAGGTTCTGCTGATTCTCCATCAAGTGGCAGGGCTCAAAGTCATCATTAGGAGAAGATTTTATTTTAAAAGTGTCATCTTAAACTGCAAGGATGTTTGTTAAACATCACAATAAACATGCCAAAGGAGAAGAAGCCATGTTGTCAAAATGCCCACTTAACCCACCCAAACATCTGAAACCCACCCTTGCTGACCATCTCTACCCCATTTTTTTTTTTTAGTTTTTAAATTTTTTTAAACAAGAGAAAGTAGACAGACATGTTGGTAAATGCTAACTGTCCATATTCACATAGAGACACTGTAATCTCTGAGCCCAATATACAGAGAAAGAAGGAAAAAAGCTAGATTCTATGCACTACTACACAGGGGCCTAGCACTCTTCAGCTTCCAGCAGAGTGAAGGGAGCAGAAGGTTTTCTTTTTTCCCACAGAACATGGTGTGTTGATTCCATAAACAGTTTTTGTTTTGAGATAGGAAGGGATAAAAATGAACTTGGAACAGAAACTGGTATAGATTTTCTTTCCCACTGTATTCTGCTTAAGGTATTTTCCTCAAAAAAATAAATTGTGAGCCATGGTGTAGAGGAGAGAAAAAAAGAGACCTCAAGAGAACAAGGCGACTGAGCACAAAGGGGGAGGGGGAGGGGGGGGGAGGGAAAAAAAAAACAAAACAGCAACTTGCTCCCAGGGACTGGAGAAAAATTAAAAAGATAAGAAAAGGAGAGGTGGGTGTTGGAATCCATCAGTGTTTAATTAGTCATCCTCTCCTTCATCCTCCTGTTAAAAGAAAAGCAACAGTTAAAATCTAGTCACTTTTGGAGGGGACGGGGGGACAGGAGAAGAGAAGGGAAGGTACAGGAGTCACTACATTCAAACTCCAGACAGCCTTGACTTTCAAACAGCAATTATCCAGAAGTACTGGTCATTCTAAAAAGTCTGATGTGGTAAGTCTGTGTGTTGAAAAGCTCATGTTTCCTTCCTCCTCCATATGGAAATAGGTAATGCTTGATAAGATATCCCTGTTATTGCTAGGACATACAACTTGGATGAAAACTGACAGAACTATTTGCTAGTGAATATTGAAGAGAATGCTAAGGGTGCCCAGAGCTTTGAATAGGCAATCTTAAAGAGCAGTTTAAAAAAAAAAAGTCTAAAATAATCTAGAACACTCAAGATTTCAATGAACCTATTAAATGAAATACAGCCGCTCCCCGAGTTATGACCACCTCCACTTACGACCATCCGCACTTACGACCAAAGCAGTCGTAAATGCGGATCTGAGTTACGAATGGCGATCCGCGCTATTCACAGCGCGGTCGCTATGTAACTCTATGGGATCCGAGTTACGAACACTTAGAGTTACAGACCAAGTGTTGGTCCGTAACTTGTTCGTAATTTGGGGAGCGGCTGTACTATTTATATCAGGGGTGGGCAAAAGGTACTCCGCTGGCTAAATCCAGGCCAAAGATGCCCTGCCACTCCACTAGCCACAGGCCAATCAGGGCCTGGGGATGGAGAAGTGTGTGAAGTCTCCTGTCCTGCCAGTGGCGCTTAGTCAACCACCAGAGTTGATTCTAAGTACTGTGTGCCCTTTGCAGGGCAGGAGTAGACTTCATGTGCTCCCCCCAACCCCAGGCCCTGAGTGACCTGGGGGTGGGAGGAGCATGTAAAGTCTCTTACCTCTAGGAGAAAGCACCTAGAGGGACCAGCCAGCTGTTCAGAACAGTTGATAGTTCTCTCAGGTTTGGAGGGGGAGCGGGGGGGGGGGAAGAGAGAGAGAGACAAAAGACTTCATGATCTCCCCTCACTCCCAGACCAATCAGGGTCCGTGGGAGGGGAAACATGGAAGTGACCTGATCCCACCCCTTTTCTATGGTGGCCAGGGCCACTTCAAAAACTTCTGAAATGGCTCCTGGTCCAAAATTATTGCCCACCTCTGATTTAGATATGAAGCATATTGCTCAGTAGAGCTTAGTTACTGCACCTAAAATCAAACCCTTTTTTGTCTAAGTGCGATAACATCCAAAGCCTTCTCCATTGTCTGTCTCAAAAGGAAGTTTCATGTACTTCAACAACAAAAGCCAAGTGTGATTAATAAATTAGTTATAATAAACGAACAATGCAACATTCCCAGCTATTGGGCGAGAATTGATTCCAAATTCCAAACTTTAAATCACTGGGGACTGAGAGAGTAGCAGAAGTGAGAAGGAAGTCCCTAAACACTCCCAAAATGAGGACATGTACACAGAAAAATTGGCAATAGTCCAGAGTAAACTAGATAGTAGGTGGAACATGGTCAAACGGGGCACATAAAAATCTATATATATGGACTAGGGTTTAAAACTGGCCAGTAACTAATAAAAAACATCAGTTTGATGAAGGAAAAAAACAGGCTTTTGGATGAATGGGGTGTAACACAAATCACTTTTCCTCATTTTTGCCAGTCTCCTAAATAAAGTTATTAGTCTCCAATTTAAGGCAATACTTTTTTCCCAAACACCACTTCAGTTCACTGAAATTATTGCTTAAGTTGTCAAAGCCGGTTATCTCCTATGAAAACTCCCCTTTGAAAAACACAACAGCAAATAGCAAAGACTGTCAATAATGCCTGAAAATTTATTAAACTATTCCATGCTGCTCCTAGATCAGGGCTTCCTAATTGGATTAGGAATGTTAAGTATTTAATACATTAACTGTAGCTGCTAAAAATCTTAGCAGTTACATGTGCTGAAGGCTCTGCAGTATAAAGATTGGTTTTATACTGCACAGCCTGCAGCAAAGCTGGGAAGTCTCCAAGAAGGGGGCAGCAGGGAAGTCTCCTTCCCAGGAGCAGAGCTGCCAGCCCTTGCCCTCCTTGCTCCTAGAGAAGAGGCTTTGCTACCCTACCGCAGTGAAGCCACCTTTTTTGGAGGCTGAATTTAACGGATGCACATCAGCTTACTGGTTAAACGGTTAATTCCTAACATTCCTAAACTGGATCTATTTATCCCTTTAATTTGGGTATCAAAAAAGAGTTCTCACCTCTCCTTCTTCTCCCTCATCATCATCTTCATCTTCTTCCCCCTCATCTTCATCTCCTTCTTCATCAATATCCTCCAACCCTTCTTCCTCTTCATCATCATCATCATCCTCCTCTCCTTCACCTTCTTCATCATCCATATCAGGAACCTTAATTAGAAACACATGTACAATGTTACTGCATTGATCAAATTAATTCTGAGACATCCACAATAAGTCTGTAACAAACAACTCAACTCTATACTTACCAAGTAGTATTGTAACGGATTTGGCCAGATGTCATCTTTGATGACTTCTCCTAATTCATCAGCACCTGCATCAGAGTGGTCAGTAAACCAAGTAAAGAAACTTTCCGGTTCTTCATGCTGCCTCTTCCTACTGGCCTTGTTCTGCGTCTGACTTGAGCGCTTTGTCAGGTCCTGAAAAAGAAGGGACAAATTTTAAGAATTCTTCCTAAAAATTTCCTGAACATGTTTCACAAGATGTATTTGGAGACTTGCTTGTCTACATAACCACGTACACACCTCTCCTTGAAAAAGAACAAGTATTGAGAGAGAGATTATACAGCACCTCAGGGGGATGCACCAATTGACACCACATAGCAATGAGTTCGAGCAACAATTTCCCATATACAGGACCAATTTCAATACCTCCGCCCCTCCATTTTAAGTCTTTTTGCTTCTTTCTTCAGAATATAAGTTCTCTCCGTTTCACTCTCCACTGAAATATTGACAATTCAAAAAGTATCTGTTGACCTTTGTTAATGCTCCCAGCCTGAGTGGCAAAGAGGTAACTCAAACTGTTAACTGAAGTGTTAATTTCAAAGACTTGTGAAAACTATTTAAATGCTCACATTGAACACAAGCAATTTAAGAAGCTCTTCTCTCCCCTCTCTTTTACAGGATGGATTCATCTTTTTGTTTTCACAAATATATAAAATAATGATTTAAGACTTTATCCTTGCAGTTTTTCCCTTTTAAATTTCATTTGAAGAAATTACTGGGGGGACGGGGACAATACACTTTTAAACTACTATAACATTCACTAGCAAGGATACAGCGAGTTAACCGTACTTCTTTGCCAAGTCCTATCTTATACACCTGGAAAACAGGCGACTATCCAGACCTAATTCTGGACAGCTTTTCCTTAGTTACTTAATGTGTATGGATTTCTAGCATGTTTTGTTGAGCTGCTTTGCTCGGGGTACGCTTGCTTATACAACTGTATGGACAGCAATAACTCAGCTTGTTATAATAATTAGCTGACTGATCATAAGATACATTTTGCAGTATACAAGTTATTGCTTGAAGACCCCAGTATACTAGGTATGCAAGGGAGCAGAAGTTGGCGCTGGGGAAAAGCCAGCTTAAAAGTTGGTTCCCTCTAGCACTGTCCACAGCAGTGTTTCCCAAGGGGTTCCGAGAAGTGAAAATAAGGGTTCCACATGAAAAATCCATTACAATAACATTTTATAATTTAAAAAATAGTATGATGTGATTTTTGATTTAATATGTGAAAATTTAAACTAAATGTTGATCTCATGACCTTGTTTAGGATTTTTTTTATTACCCTCCTTACATTTTTGTGGTCTACTTTTTCAGCTCCATATATTAGACTTATTAGGGGTTCCGCAAAATTCTTTTGAGTTTAAAAGGGTTCTGCGGCCACAAAATTGGAAAACACTGGTCTACAGTGAGAGAGAAAAAGAGCCACAGTGTCCTGGCCCCAGGACTGTTCAGTCCCGGCTTATGCTGGCCCCAGGAGCTAATGCCATTTCATGACCAGCTCCTACTACATTTAAACGGCAGAGCCGTAACACAGGGTAACATGTGCCCCTCCCCCTTATCAACTAAGCAATAGAAATGCCATCAATTACTCGATCAGCTGATTAATCACAATTTAGTATTCCTACAGCATACCAGAGGAAAATGTTGACATTTTTACTGAGGTGTGATGCTGTTTTCCAACAGATCCAACCTGACTCATTTGCAATATTGCAGTTAATTTTTTGAGGTCCAGGAAACCAGCTCCCAATTCAGAAATTCCACAACATATACATGTAATTTATGAACTACAAAAAAACCCATTAACTATATAGACAGAAACAGGCCAAACAATTCATTAGATTAAAAAAAATTATGAGGGTCTTTATAAAGACCAAGTGGCTACCAGAATGTTTAGCAGAATGATAATATTGCAACTGGAAAGGTAGGGGTAATCTGAAGTTTAAATTAAGCCTCTGTTAATGAGAAATGTAGCACTGATGTTAGATCAATAATGGGAGAATGCTCTAAAAACATTGAGAATGCTAGCGGGGCTTTGTTTTCTTTTTAAACCACACATTTGGCAGTGATCTCTAGACCTGTTACTAGCAGTTGACTGATAAGCTTGTAAAAATACTGACAGTTCATCTTCCACTGATTTGCCGCAAAGTAAAAGAACTAACTACAAGTCTCAGCATACATGCAATCTGACCACAGTTTTAGGGTTCATTAGGAGGTATGGATGGGAAAGAGGGGAGGATTTGCATCAAAGCACTTAGATCAGGGGTGGGCAATAATTTTTGACCAAGGGCCACTTCAAAAATTTCTGGAAGAAGACTTCACATGCTCCTCTCCATCCCCCAGCCAATCAGGGCTTGGTGGTGGGGGAGAGCATGCAACGTCTTCCCTGTTCCTGCAAGGAGCATACAGCACTTAGAAGCACTGCGCCCCTTGCAGGGACAGAGGAGACTTCACGCACTCCCCTGCACCCAGGCTATTCAGAGTCTGGAGGCAAGGAAGCATGCGAAGTCTCCTCCCGCCCTGCCCCGTCCCTGCAAGAAGCGCATGGCGCTTCAAAGTGCTGCATGCTCCCTGCAGGACAGGAGGAGACTGTGCGCTTCCCCCCCTCACCCCCAAGCTCTGGGGTGGTGGTTCAAAGTTTCTCACTCCCTGCCCTCAGGCATGCAGGGCTTAAGAGTCAACCACCAGGGTTGACTAAGTGTTGCACGCTCCCTCATTCCTAGGCCCTGATCAGCCTGGGGGTGGGGGGAGTGACAGGGCTTCTGTTGGCTGGATCAACCCACTTGGCAGGCCGAATCCAGCCTGCAGAGGCCCTTTTTCCCCCACCCGTCTTAGATAGTAGTTCAGCATAGCAGTCATTGCCACTGTTTCAAGTGGAGCAACAATTTAATGCCCATCCTCCCTTTTCAGATACATACCTTCCCAGATTTCCATTTGATCTCAGTTGATTTTGAAGATGGATCTCCACTTTCATTCAGATGAAACTCTTTGGAAAGAACTTTATTTTCAAAGTACGGATTTTCGTCAAAATACTGTAGAATGGAAAGAATAAAAGTTGGATTACATATTTGCCAATAGCATAACATTTTTAAATAACATATATGGTAAGTTTTGAAATACTAAGTTATGCTATTGCTCTGACGTATATTACAAGCAAATAAAAATGGCACAACAGTAAACGAAGACTGTCCATGATACTCACAAAATCTATTCTGTAACCTGATTTGATGTCTTCAAACTCTGTCACTTCAACTCTGGTCAAATAATGCAGTGCCTCCTCATCTTCTTCCCCCAACAGTGCAGATACTATGGTAGAATTAGTAACCTTGCATTACAAAGGAACTTATCCAGGTTTTTTTGCAGCAAACATAAGAAACTGTCACAGAAAGTTGATCCCTGCCCACTTTACAGTAAGTTCACAAGATCACCAGCACTCAGTTCTCAAGAGGTCACTATAAAGTACACTCTGCAACAGTCCATAAAATAGCACTGAGAAGATTGTTGAATATGCATTTTCTTCTACTTAAGGAGTTGATAAAAAGTATAATGGCGGTCAAGCTTGTTTTTGTATTAGAAACGTAAATGAAAGAAAATCTTTCAGACAACAGAGATCAATGGCTTCTCTTTGATAGCATCATCACGTCTACAGGAAATTCTAGGCATATATTCAAACAGAAGCCAATGTTGTAAATCGGGGAAACAAAAATCTAAGGGCAATTTTCTCAAGTAAAGGATTAAAAAGGCATATAATGTAACTAACTTCTGTGACACCCTACCCAAAGCACTGGGAGCATACCTTGTGGGTGGTTGACAAATGTTGTTACCCAGAAGTTTGGGATTTTGGCGATCAGTTCTGACCTCTTCTGGAAGAATGGTTGGCGGAGTTTGTTGTATTTCTGTTCTACTTTCAAAATTTCCTCGCTTGCTTGTTCATTCAGTCTAAAGCAAAGCAAAGATCCAAGTTAAGAACTGTATTATAGCATGAAGATCTGAAATTGAAACACGGTGCAAGATCAGTAGGTAGTCCAAAACTAGAATGGATTGTTTAATTAAACTAACTAGCCGTGCTTGAAATATTTCAAACACAAACAAGGTGCCCAATCCTGCAAACACTACATAGTATGTGTTATCAGGAGTAATCCTATAGACTTGACAAACTACACTACTAGTAAACCATATGATGTGTGGCAGTTGCAAGATTAGGCTCTAATGAAATTTCTAAATATCTAGTTTAAAAAGACTGGTGAACCTTTACACACGATTCAAGATCATTGCCTCTCTTCCTATTATTTACCAAAGAAACAAGATAAAAGCCAAACAAATTTGTGTGCCACAAAGAAAACCTTTTAATTAATATCAGAGTTCTCCCCGCTGCATCAAAAAAAGATGTGTTACACAGTAAGGCCCTAATCTTGCAACTGCTCTTCTTGGGTAGACCCTTGTGTCCAGTTGGGAAGTTCATTAGTTGGTTTAGGGAGCTAGTGAGAAGCAGGCATCAGGACATAACCTAACAGGAATCTGAAAAGATACATAGCTTACTACTCCAATGTAAATTTTGATACGATTTTATAAAAACCACACATCTAAGAATTTGGTGTTTACATTGTTAATGAAAGCTTGATATTCTGCTAAATCAATTTTCAGTTCTGCTTTCCAAAAACCCCACAATTAAATATTAACCTGCAAGAGGACAGAGCTATAACATCAATCATTTTATAGTAATCACAATGAATCTCAGGTGTTAAAATCAAGTTCTATTTTAAGGCTCCACTAGTTTAATTGTATGCTGCTAAATAGGACCATCAATAGCTAAATATTCCATCACATTTTGAGCACACATACATGATTTTTATTTTTAATCGTATCAAATCCTTATTCAGAAAGTGAATACAACTACAGGGACTACTTCAGTATTTTTGTTACAAGCCCCCCCCCCCCCCCCATTCTGCTAAAACATAAATTTAAACACATTACAAAAAAGGTATAACTTACCTGTCTATTTCATTCTGTACTTCATCAATATGTTCAATTGCTTCCTGTTGCTCTTTTTCTGAAAGATAAATCCAAACTCCATAAGTTCTTGAAAGGAGGTCTTAACAACACATCACCACTTGACAATCAAAAAAGTTTACTTTTACAACCTTTACCAGTATTCTGGATGGCATTTAAATAACTGTTTCCTTTTGAGGTTATAAAGCTCACCAGACCTTGTAAAACTAGTGTTTTTACTAACTCAACTTGTGAAGCGAAGTCTTTGAAGACTGCTGTAAAACTTGGCTTTCCTTTTTGTTTTTAAATTATTCAAGCAGGTTGCATCATGCTATGAATATAAGTGTATATTCATATACACTTAGTAATTTTTCATAGGATCTTATTTTACTAAAATCATACACCAAACCATTCTTTCTGAACTCAACACCTTTACAGAAATTGAATAAGTGAACTGAACCCCCCCCCCCAAATATTAACATATCAAAACCATCAAGAAATCGATATTTTCTACTCAGAATTTTAACTGGGCAGAAGCTGCTGGAGGTCTTGATTATGGAATGAATGGCGATTGGCCTAACTTGTTTTAAGTTTAATGAAAGGCAGTGGGGAAGCAGCTGTAAAAGTGAGGAGCAGGCATCCCGCCATTAGCCTGTGGTGCTATGGGGAATTTGTTTTCGGGGGGGGGGGGGGATTGTCTCAGAGTCAAGCACCAGTCCCGTCGTGCAGCCGGGGATAGCTCGATTGGTGTTGTCTTCTCTCCACCCCGTTACATACGAACACTCAGGTGCGGGAAGCACGTGGGTGAAAACAGCACAGGAACCGGGCACAGAGAAAAGCTACGGGCCGGCAGACTCGTTGCCATGAGCACCTCCACAGCCCCAGCCAGACCGCGTGGAACAGAAACGCGAGGCTAAGATCCCATGGTGCGGAGAACCGAGTACCGACCTCTCTGTGCACACGGGCTGTTAGGACCGCACGTGGGGAGGGGAGAGCAGCTGCATCCCGATCCTATACGAGTAGCGCGTGGCTCCCCAGTCGGGCGGGCTCCATCAGCCTCGGAGAAAGCGCCGCTCCATCCCCGCGCTGCGCGGCTGGGCAGCAGCAAGCACCAGCAGCGGCCCCGAGACCAGAAGGCGGCGAAGCATCATGGCGGCGGCGGAGCACAATGAGGCTCCGCGGATGCTGCTCCAGGAGGGGGGGTCCCACTGCTCCGCGCAGGCCGCAGCGCCCCCCGCCCGGCCCCGCCTGCGCCCGTGAAGGAGGCCGGGCAGTACAGACAAAAGGGCGCTAACATGGCCTCCTCCTGCCGCTGCTGAGGCCTGCACATCCGCCCGGCCGACCCCGCGCTCTTCCCGCCTCCGGCCCGGCCGCAGCCCGTGTGGCTGGGGAAAAAATGGCGGTCGGTGCAGCGCCGTGCGGGGAGGAGGCCGCGGCGGCCGCCGCCATTCCCCTCCCTCCCGCGTCCCGGCCTCACCTGAGGTCTCGTCGGCCCCATCGTGGTTGGAGTTCAGCTCCTTCTTACTGACTTTGGCCGCCGGCGCCGACATGATGGTGGCTGCGGAGCGCGGAGGGAGGGGGCTGTAACGGGACTGAGCGCGGGGGGGAGGGCCGGGCACAGACTCCTGCTGCTGCCGCCACTCGGACTCCCTCCGCGGCCGGGACGCTCCCTCCTCCTCAGTCCGGACCTGGGGCTCCCGGATAAAAGGGGACAACAGCGGCGCTCGGACACCCTCACGCTCTCGCCCCAGCCGGGACCAACGCCGCCGCCTCCTACTGCTGCTACTGCTGGCGAGGGGCGGGCAGCGTTGTGCGCAAGCGCAACAACCCCCCCCTTCGGGGCACAGGAGCACGAAAGCCGCACTGCGCACGCGCAAAAATCCCCCCTCCCGGCCACTGGGGAGCGGGAGGCGCAAAGCGCAGTCGCAGAAAACACCACTCTCGGGCATGGGAGACAAGCGCTGTTATGCGCAGGCGTAGACACCCCTCCTCCCGTCTTGAACATACAGGGGCGGGCAACCCTGTGCGCAGCCGCACCAGTCTCCATGTAGGCCCCGCCTCGCAGCCTACCCCACGCTGTGCCCCCATTGGCCGCTCTTGGCACACGGGGGGAGGGGGAACAGAGGACGGCGTGAGAGGCGGGCGGTGGGAGAGGGAAAGTAGGACTGTGGCGCGCGGTAACTCCCGCACGTGGCTGGGTTCACCGTGTTCGACGGCTGTACGCAAGGCTAGGCAGGGCTGTCGCGCCTTCAGGTGATGTAGCTCCCCTGCCCCACAACCCGTCCAGGCGGTGGCTTTGCAGCTGCGTAGGTGCCCCGAGGAATGGTCCCGAAAGCACCCTGTCTCGTAATGGGCCCAGTGGGGGTGGCTTCTGTATGCCTGCATTATGGGCATGCTATCTGAAGTCTGCCCTGTGCAATCTATCACAGCAGAGGAAAAAAGTATACTCTTGGGCTACGTCTACATTAGCCCCTTTTCCGGAAGGGGCATGGTAATTTCAGAGATCGCAATAGGGAAATGCGCGGGGGATTTAAATATCCCCCGCGGCATTTAAATAAAAATCTCCGTCGCTTTTTTCCGGCTTTTAGAAAAGCCGGAAAAGAGCGTCTACACTGGCCCCGATCCTCCGGAAAAAAAGCCCTTTTCCGGAGGATCTTATTCCTACTTCAAGATTTCCCTATTACGACTCGTGAAATTAACATGCCCCTTCCGGAAAAGGGGCCATGTAGACGTAGCCTTGTAGAACCCTGCAGTAGCTATGCTGTAAAGTTGCTCAGTCTTGTGAATCCCGAATCCTCTATCAACTAATAATTGTGCTGCTCAAGGGTTCTCTGCCAAGACTCCTTAATGTTCTTTGTCCTGAAGCCTAAATCCAACATGTAACATACTCTGAAAGGTTAAATCATGAGCTAGCCAATGCCTCGCAGAATCAGTAATAGGGTTTGGACATCTGAATTAGCAGTTTCTGTCCAGTTGTAGGTAAATAGTGAGTACAGGTGACTGCCATCTCATTTCAATTTGAAAGGCCTAGCGCACAATAGGGCCATCTTCAAATGCTTGTCTGAGCCTGTATCTCACTGAGCATTGAGAGCTTTTCAGTAATATTCATTTAACCCAGGAGTGTGTAATCAACAGCCCAGATCTGGTTCACAAGGGTTAATAGCTGGTGGGCCACCAGGCACTATTTACCTTAGTGTCTGCAAGTACAGCTATTTGGAGCTCCCACTGGCCACGGTTTGCTGTTCCTAGCCAATGGGAGCTGCAGGAAGTGATACAGACCTGACCACTGCTTCCTCCAGCTTGTATTGGCTAAGAACAGTGAACTGGGGCCAAGTGGGAGCTGCAAGCAGCCATACCTACAGATGCTCAGGTAAATAAAGTGTCTGGCAGCCCTCCAGGGTGAACTGTGTCTGGCCCATGGACTGCTGATTGACTACCCTAGATCTAACTTGATTCAAATAGTACTGACAAATACTACAGAATGTTACGAATCATTTAAAAGGGGGATAGAGAATAAGACAGAATATCTTATTGCCTCTATATAACACCATGGTACATCTACATCTTGAATACTACATACAGATGTGGTCGCCTCATCTAAAAAAAAAAGCATAAGAAAGGGCAACAAAAATTATTATGGGTTTGGAACAGGTCCCATATGAAGAGAGATGAAAAAGACTGGGACTTTTCAGCTTAGAAAAGAGAAGACTAAGGGGGATATGATAGAGGTCTATAAAATCATGATTGGTGTGGAAAAAGTGAATAAGAAAAAGTCATTTACTTGTTCCCATAACATAAGAACCAGGGGTTACCAAATGAAATTAATAGGTAGCAGGTTTACAACCAACAAAAGGAATTATTTCTTCATGCAGCGCACATTCAACCTGTGGAACTCCTTGCCAGAGGATGTTGTGAAGAGCAGGACATTAACAGGGTTCAAAAATGAACTAGATAATTCATGGATGTTAAGTCCATTAATGGCTATTAGCCAGGATGGGTAGGAATGGTGTCCCTAGCCTCTGTCAGAGGCTGTGAAAGAGTGATGGGAGAGGGATTGCTTGAAGATTCTCTGTTCTGTTCACTCCCTCTGTGGCATCTGGCATTGGCCACTGTTAGAAGACAGGATACTGGGCTAGATGGACCTCTGGTCTGACCCAGTATGGCCATTTTTATGTTCTAGAGTTGCCAGTCATGGCCGTGGAGTTACTGTTGAGTTCTATTTTGCACTTAAAATATAGATTCAAACATTTTATTGTGTGTGTAAAATATCAAGTTTTATTCCCCCCCCCCCCCTCCGTAAATGTACAGCACTTACTGAGTAATTTAAACATAGATTAGGTAAAAAAAGCAATTGAGTATCCTCATGTGTTCAGTGCTGAATGAGCAAACCAACCAGAAGCTCATCTTTTTCCAGTGAATTTTTCAGACTGCTATTTCTCTTCCACCTTTAGGCATTGAGTCCCTGGTTCTCTTTTCTTTCTTTACCTCTTTTTAATTACTATTTTCCACATACTTTACCCAGTACCTTTCTGCTCAATCCCTGTCTCCCCCTCAGATGGTTCTTATTGTTGTTAACACACTTGAGTTTTTTTCTCTCTACAACTCCCACTAACAACTGCCATTTCCACTTCTCAAATTCCAAACAGCCAAATCCCTCTTGTCATTCCCCAGCTGCTTTCTTTCACTCCCAAATCCCAGCTGTATCTGTCACCACTCCTAACTGGCCCAGAGTCATAGGGACAGTTCTGGAACTTTTCTATCTCCGAACGTTTCAGTCCTGTTTGCTGTGTGAATAGCTGCCAAGAGGAAAGGAACATCACTGTATTTGGTTCCATTACCTCTCAATCATAGTAACTGTTAGTACCATGCCTATTGGACCTCAGAAATGAGAAGCAAGGCACTGAGAGCAGGGAAACAAAATTACCTTCTGCTTCCTAGGTTTGTCTCTTCAGGCACTGTTGAAGCATATAATTGGGGGAAACTGCCTCATTCTTTGTATATGGAGTCTTCATCTTCAGAGAGGGTAAAGTGTGGCTTGTGTTTTTTCCATGTTTAGTAACGGTCTTCAAGTATAATCTCTGGAGCTTCTTTATAGTGCAAATA
Organism: Pelodiscus sinensis; assembly: GCF_052426305.1. Classification (NCBI taxonomy): domain Eukaryota; kingdom Metazoa; phylum Chordata; order Testudines; family Trionychidae; genus Pelodiscus; species Pelodiscus sinensis. Next base: position 11,985,767 of record NC_143074.1, on the reverse strand, counting down.
GTTATATCTGTTTGGATTGTCTTTAGCATAAACCATACATTTACCATTCACTGCAGTTCTCCACAGTTGCATATGAAGGGCCACAGCTGAATACTTAAAAATGTGGACATCTTTCATCTTCCACAAGCCACTTCCAAATGGGAACATCACAGTGGGTGAAGCCTATGTCTACTCCTGACTATGGATGTTAAATAGCGATTAATTGACTAGTTCAGTAACCTCATGAATTCTAATTGGTTAGTTGACTATTCTATAGTCTCCCTGCTGGAGGGGCCGGCAGCACTGTATCAGAGGCTGCAGCAGCACAGGGTGCTAGGTGGGAGTTGGTCCACAGCAGCATGGGGTGGCAGCAGCCCCTGTCTGGAGGGGGTCTGAGCTCATGGACACAGCACAAGTCAGAACTGAGCTGGGCTGCCTGTTTGCTTGACTCCTAATACACTTTAAATGCAGAGCTGCAGCAGGGTAGGTCCTGGACCAGGCATGAGCCTGGACAGCGCTGGGCTGCTAACCAGCCTGCTAAAAAAGGGAAAGGGAAATGCGTGTAGTCTAAAGCATTAACTGATAAGCTTTTGCTTATCAATTGGTTAATCAACTACACTATTACATCCCTACTCCTCACCATTCATTTGAATCTATGAATGATTCATAGACTGAAACTGACAAAGTATTTAAATCCATAAAAACTGAAATTTACAAACAGGAAAAGAACTAGGTTACTTGAGAACATATTAGGGTTTGATCTGAGGATACTGTGACAAAGCTCCTATTTTCATACAGGTAGCGGGAGGCTGAGTAATCTCTCTCCCTTTTTGGGGAAAATGGCAACTCCACATCTAATTGCTCACCTCAGTGGCTCAGTACAGCTCTCAGTCTAACCCCTTTACCTAAGGGACAAGCTGTAGTCTGATTTGGCCACTTGTCATTGGCACAGCAAGAGAGGAGCGGTGTGGAGGGGTTCTTAGTTACTAGTGGCTTCTCCAGACATGAAGGCAACATACTTGATTTCTTGACTTAGTTTCTCTCCTTCTATCAGGGATTTACCTCTGACTTCTGGGGCCAAAGGAGCTGTTCCCTAGGCAGGACTGTCCCAGCCCGTCATTTCTATACCTTCAAGTTTTCCTCCTGGTACCTGACAGCATCTCTATAGTTCCTGCACTCAGGAGCAGGATGCACAGTTACCACTCCTGGCATGGCACTAAACTGATTAAAAGGGAGGCTTTTAACTAGGGATGTGAATGGTTAACCTGTTCATCAGCAGGGGCTGGAGCAGTCCCCCATGCAGTGTGGGCAAGAGGCTGCTCCAGTCCTGTGGAGCCTGCTGTGCCACAGGCAGGGGCTGCTCCAGCAGAATTGTGGTGGTGGTATGCTCCAGATGGGCTGGAGCAACCCCCTTAAGTAGTTAACAGGTTAAACATAATGTTTAACTGGTTAATTGATTAAATGGGATTTTGCATCCCTACTTATAACTTTTTCTAGCTGGTCCTTGATTGAGACACCTGTAATCAATCAAACCTAACTGTCTCAGCTGGTTTGAGCAGATTCTAAATTGCATCCAGATGTCTTAGAAGGCCTTGTGTATACTGGCATGTTTTGTTGTCAAAAATTGCCTTTTGTTGACAAAACAGTGAGAGCATACACACTACAATGGAACTTTTGTTGGGGGCGGGGGGACACTCAGTTTTGGCAACAAAAAAAACTTCCACCTCTGTAAAAGACATATCTTTTCTCCTCCCTTTATTGTCAACAAAGAGCTAATGTGAACTTTATTTGTTTTGTCCAGAGAACTGGCTTTGGCTAGTATCCCACAATGCCTACCCTGATGGATGTGCTCAGTGTTTTGTGATCTCTGTTGCCCTGCAGGCATGCACCCCTTCCTTTTTAAAACTCCAGGAAGTATCTGACAGCTGAGTGAGCTGCTCTGTTTGGGGGGGGGGGAGAGCAAATCATTGGAACGCTCCCATTCTGCCCTGCTAGAAACACAACAGCAAGCAGACTGCTGCTGCAGGGGGAAGGCTGGGGAGACTGCTGTGCTGCTTTGACATTCTTCAACACCAAGAGCTCAGAGCTACTCAGGATGCTGCTCCCAGCAGCTGAGGAGGCTGTAGGAAAACTAGGAGAGGCTTGAGAAGTACAGGGATCAGATCTGTCTTTCCACAATATAGCACTGTGAGATGCTCACTCACATTACTTGGCTCTGTCAGTCGACAGGGGAGCTAGCAATGTGGCCATGAAATGTCAATGATGGGAGGCAAAAAACCCCAGTTTGATCAGTTTTCACTTTTGCATGTCCACAGCGCTTTTGTCACCCCACTCCCTCTGGGGCATCTGGCATAGGCCACTGCAGGAAGACTGGATGTTGGGCTGGATGGACCTTTGGCCTGACCCAGTATGGCCGTTCTTATGTTCAAAACTTCCCAGTATAGACAGAGCCTTAATTAGCCAGTCTCCACTGGTTCTAGCATGTTCTTGCTTGATACTTATGTTTATAACATATTTATATTATAAATGTGACATTGATATTTGTATTTGAATGGCTATAAAGTTTTAACTTTTTGAATGTCAATATCTTCTGTCACTAAATTATTCTGTGATTACCCCCATTTTCTTACCCTCCCATAATTTCTCACAGCTGTGAAAATATAATAAAGGTAAAAAAGTTTTGAAATAAACATCGCTATCCACTGAACTGATATTGAAAAATTGAATTCTGTCAAACATGATCATTCAGTATCCTTGAAGCATATGATTAGCATGTCCCCTTGATTCATCTAAGGCAGGGGTTTACAAAAGGGCCTCCATGGCCTGGATCTGGCCCACCAAGTGGGTTAATCCAGCCCACGGCCTGGGGGTGGGGGAAGTGCACAAAGTTTCCTCCACCCTGCCAGGAGTACATAGCACTTAGAAGGGGGAGCATGCAAAGTCTCCTCCCACCGCCAGGGGCATGGGCACCTGGGGCAAATGCTTATCAGATAGTCAACAAGCTTGTCAAAGAATCGCTCCCCCCACTTTGCTGCCTCTATCAGAGGCAGTGAGGGGGGGAAAGGAGGGATTACTTCAAATCAGCAGTGCTGCGTGGAGCCTGGGGCCAGACCCTGAGCTCCATGCAGCGCTGCCACTTTGAAACGTGCTGTGGGAGCCCAGAGTCAGGCTCCTCCTGGCATTTCAAAGTGGCAGTGCTGCATGGAGCCCTGGGTGAGCTCGGGACTTCCCCACTTATTCCGGGTTCCGTGTGGTGTTGCTGCTTTGAAACATGGTTGCGGGAGTCCTGAGTCAGGCTCCTCACAGCATTTCAAAGTGTCAGCACCGCACAGAGCCCAGGGTCAGCAGGGAGTCCCTAGCTGATTCCAGGCTCCATGTGGCACTTTTGCCTTTAAAGTGTAGCAACAGCCCTACAGCTGTTTCTGCACTTCCAAGACGGAGACGCCCTATTGACTAGTCGAATAGTTGAGGCAAAATGCATCGACTATTTGATTAGTCAGTTACCAGCAATTTGACATCCCTAGACCAATCAGTCTGTGGGTGGAGAAGCAGGGAAGTATTCTGGCCTTGCCCTTTCTGCTTGAGATCCCACCCCTTCTTGTGTAGCCTGGGGCTACTTCAAAAATGTCTGAAGTGGCCCCCGGCAAAAAATTATTGCCCACCTCTGATCTAAGCTCAAATATTCTGGGATGTTCAGTTTTGAAATTCCAACAACACATTGTCGTGGTTCCTGGGTAGTAGTAGGAACGTATTATGAAACTTTCAGAGTGTTAGCCAGGTTCGTCTGTAACTTTTCATTGTATACTAGTGGTATACCCTGAAACTGCTTACCTTTTATGAGAACTAGCTAATTAGCATATGGGAGACCACAATATATTCATTAGAAATAATTAATTTTTTTTTCAAAAAGTTAGAAAAATTCAAATCTGAATACAGCCCATGCATTAAGAGCGAGCTAGGAACTCACTTCTCTTTTTGGAGGGCTGACCCAGTCTGTTATTCTTCCACAGCTGTTTTCTCGCTTTGTGCTTTTTATTTGGTTCTGTTGGTTTCCCCTCTTTCTCCCTTCCTTTCACACAGCTCTTACGAGACTCTCCTCCAAACTTCTGAGTAATGCTCCCTACCTAATTGCTGTTTTCCCCTCTTCCCTTTAGTTTTATCCCTTTCACATCAGTTGATCTGTTCCAATTGTTACTTCAAGTGCCATGGAACCACCTACTTACAATAGTCAGTCTGTCTCCTTTTCAAAGGGACATCACCTAACCATTCCAATCGCCTTGCTTACAAAACTCATGCTACTTTACAAGGGACCAGGATTTGGTTCTGTGAAAACTGCACCTGTAATTGCTGATTAATAGTATAGTGCAACTTCCCACCCCTTACAAGCTGGGGGGCTTGTTGCGCCTCTTTGCAATGAGATGTGAGTGGGTGTAAAAATCAAGCAAAAGGGATAAAGTAGTTCCTCAGCCCATGAAAGGATGAGAGCAGAGCATATTCCCCATTTCAGCAGCACTGTCCTTGCTTCATTTATCGGCCCAGCCAAAGAGTTTGCATGGCCCCAGGTGGCTCACTGACAGCGGGGCCCAGCCAGGGGAGACTCTTAAGTCACACCCAGTTGAGGGGGTCACAGAGTCCAGCCCGGGTAGCACAAGGCACTCGCTGGATTTATTCCTCAGCATGCTGTCCCTGTGGGACTCTCCCCTCCATTAGAGGAAACAATCTTTGGCAGACGGTGAGAAAGGCGAGCAGGTTGGGGCTGCATCCTAGGTCACTAGGCCCAAACACAGCCTAGAGCTGTCAACACACACAAGGGCTGAGCCAGGTCCTGTGGCCTGGCCAGTGCAGCCTAGCTGGAGCCCAGATGCCCTCAAGGCAAGGCAGGGAGACCCCAGCCAGGGCAGTGGCAGGGCGTTGGCCTGCAGGCCTGACTGGGTGGGTACCTCTGGAGATCTACTGTGCACGGCCAGTGAGAGGAGCAGCAGCGGTCCCGTAGCGACGCAGGTGACTGGCTTGTCCAGCGCCAGCCCACAGCCCCTTGTACATGAGCTTGGCACAGTGTGGAGCCTAAGGCAGCTGCCTTGCTCACCTTGCCCTAAGGCCAGGCCTCTTCATGCATGCGTGCTCCCACCCACACTAGATATTAGAGTTCAGGTGTATATCTGGGAGTTAGCCAGTAGCAACACAGCCCCTTTGTAATAGAGTACACTATTGTTCCACTGGATAAGGATCCCAATATTTGATTGGCTTTTCCCCCTTCTGATTAGTTTAAACATGTTGTCACATAAGGTATCTGCTGTTTTGGAAGATTCTTCAGAGATTGAGCCTAATATTTATGTCTATTAGGGATGTAAGTAACTAGTCAGCTATATGACAGTTGACTAATGACTCAACTAGTTGCTTCCCATACTGGAGAAAGGCATCAAGGGGGAGAAGCAGGAGTCAGTGCTGGGGGGAGCCAGCTTAAAAGCCGGTGTCCCTTCCTGCCCCCCCAGCACCATCTCCGCAGGGGAGGCAGAGGCAGAGGCGTAGCAGGGACTAGGCGCTAGCCAGGAATCAGCAGTCCCGGCTCACGCCTGGTCCCCTCAACTGTGCTTCTGCTATCTAAATGGGGTTGGGAGCTAATCCTGCTGTGGCTCTGCAATTTTCCCCACTTATTGACTAGTTGATTAAATGCAATTTAACATCCCTAATGTCTATTTTGTCTTATCAAAAACATTCTAAGGTCACTGGATGCCATAACAGCAAAGTTCTTAAGAGTTTACAAATATTCAGAGTTGTCTTCTCGCACAGATTCCTAGCATTATTCATTATTCACAATTCATCAAAAGCAATTTCAGTCCTTGGATAACAATGGAAGGATTAAAAGTGCATAATACTTCTATGACTTCTCTCTTGTCTATTGATATTATTGGGGAAGATAAAGTGCTCATTTTGTCATAGTGACCAGACCATGCTTTTCTGAATTACAGTTTCATTGAGATTCCATTGAATATTACATGGCCTATTTTTTCCTCTTTTGATTATGTAAGACTTGAATATGATACATAACAATGTGACTTCACTAAATCATGCTGCCTAAATAGGTTTCTTCCTTAAGGGAGGTAAATGGGGGCAGAGCCAGTATTCCTGCTGTTGTCTCAACTTTATAATGGACCATGAAGAAATATGCTGCATCACATTTTTCAAACACAGCACGGCTACGTCTAGACTGGCATGATTTTCCGGAAATGCTTTTAACGGAAAAGTTTTCCGTTAAAAGCATTTTCGGAAAAGAGCATCTAGATTGGCACGGACACTTTTCCGCAAAAGCACTTTTTGCGGAAAAGCGTCTGTGGCTAATCTAGACGTGCTTTTCCGCAAAAAAGCCCCGATCGCCATTTTCACCATCGGGGCTTTTTTGCGCAAAACAAATCTCAGCTGTCTACACTGGCCCTTTAGTACAAAAGTTTTGCGCAAAAGGGACTTTTGCCCGAACGGGAGCCGCATAGTATTTCCTCAAAAAGCACTGATTTCTTACAGTAGGAAGTCAGTGCTTTTGCGGAAATTCAAGCAGCCAGTGTAGACAGCTGGCAAGTTTTTCCGGAAAAGCAGCTGATTTTCCAGAAAAACTGGCTAGTCTAGACACAGCCCACATGTTTATCCTAGTGTTGTTACAAGGGGTACATTGGAACCACTTTTCTCACCACTGAAACATGAATCAGCTGTCCAGCAGAAATATTATTATTTAATTTAGGACAAAAAGTACAAAAATGGTATCAAATTAATACTTAAGAGGGACAAATATTATCAAATTGAAATTACTCAAATTGAAGTTTGAAATTTAGCTAAGGTAAGGGGACTGCTATTCCAGTCTCTCTCTACAAGCCAAACCAGTTGTGCTTTCAAGAAAGGGAAAAAACCCTTTTAAGATGGACACCCAACCTCATATGCTCTTCAACAAAGAAATCCTTCTGATTTTCCAGTATTTCTTTCAATATTTATCTATGTTGCTACATTGGCGGTGTATGCATATCTCATCTTGAGAAGGGGGTGTCCCTGGCGTGTGTGGACACTGCTACTGTTGCTTCCCATCTGTCAGTGACATAAGTATATCCATCATCCCAGGGAAGTGTGGCCTACTGGCCAGAGTCTATAACAGGGCTACTCAACTTTGGAAGCCCAAAGGGCCACAATGGTACTCACAGTACATGTCGAGGGCAAGTGTGGTTGCATATACATGAAAATATATATGCAAATAGCTTCTCTTACACTGATGGGCATGAATACAAAGATTAAGGCAAGACTACACAACACGCAGGCCTCATTTAATTCAGTTCTGCTGATATTAATAAAATGCAATATTTACCCGATTTCCACCCCTATGACAGCACTTTTAATGAGCAGTGACAGTCCAGGAATTTAACTACTAAAATGCATATCAACCGAAGACCATTATATTGACTTGCCATTGTGGAGCGTGTTTCCAGCGGAGGCCATGTTCAAAGGATCCCACTCATGGGCCACGTGTTGAGCCCCGCATAAACCCAAACTACACCATGGGTTGCAAACAAATGGGCCTCAGGCTGCATGCGGCCCACATATTGAATAGCCCTGGTTTATAAAGTAGCCCTTGGATGCAGAGCAGCCTAAAGGCCAGTACCCAGGGCACTGTCGCTAGAAGAAGGGGATGGGGCAGCAGCCCCAATAGGAGGCCTGGACCTACCCAACTCCACTGGGCCCCATCCAAGGGCTCTGGCAGTGGTGGGGTAGTCTACCACTAGTTCATCAGAGAATCCCACCAAAACACACCAAGCTCACTCATGCACCCTCCTTGGGTCACTTCCTACCGTCCCTAGTGTCAGTGTGATCCATGAAGCTCTGAGGTCCTCAGGCTCTGCAGCACAAGTCACTTCTTGAGGTTCCATCAGCTCTGGAGGCTCATCACAGTCTCCTGGATCTCCTGCTCTTAGGAGCTGTAGCTGGTCCACCTCTGAAGCTCCTACCAGTCCTCCCTCCCTGTCAGCCAGCCCAGACTGAGCTGAGTTGCTCTCTTTTATACTAGCCCAGCACTTGGAGCATGCCCAGTATGGCTGAGGGGGCAGGACTTCTTTTGCCTACAGTGTATTAGCTCTTTCTAGCCGAATGTGGGGTATGCACACCCCATCACACTGTAAGATTAACAGAATTATAACTGTCCACCTTATTCAGTTTCTGAGATGCTGAACCAGTCTTCTACAGTAACAAGTCCTACCTGTGCACTGTCAAAGCACCACGAACTCCATGATAGAGTTTAGATCTCGGTTTTGGTGACAGTTAGAGCATTGTTTTGGCAAGGGGAAGAATAAAGCTCGCCAAATGCACCTATCGTGCACAATACAATGTTGTGTGAAAAAGAAAGATCAGTAAAAGAGCAGCACGTCTTGATGGAAGTATTTAGATCACTCAAAATGCGTATACAGTGGAACCTCAGAGTTACGAACTGATCAGTCAACCTCACACCTCATTTGAAACCAGAACTACACAATCAGGCAGAAGCAGAGACCAAGAAAAAAAAAAAAGGCAAATCCAGTGCAGTATTGTATTAAACTACCAAAAAAAGAGAGAGAGGGAAAGCAGCTTTTTTTTTTCTCATGGTAACGTTTCAAAGCTGTAGTAAGTTAATGTTCAGTTGTAAATGTTTGAAAAAACAACTATAACTTCTTGTTCAAAATTATGAGTATTACAGAGTTATGAATAACCTCCACTCCTGAGGTGTTTGCAACTTTGGAGTTCTGCTGTATACCAAAATGATGTTAATATAATTAATAACAATGTACATTTTAAAAGAATCATATAAGTATAGGACAGGAAGGGACCTTGAGAGTTAATCTAGTCTATCCCCCTGTATGGAGGCAAACCAAGTATAGTTAGACTGTCCCTAATCTGTTATTAAAAATCTCTGCTGATGGAGGATTCCACACTAGGTAGTCTACTCCAATCCTTAATTGTTCTTATAATTAGAATGTTTTTCCCACTATCTTATCTAAACTTTCCTTGCTGCAGATTAAGTTCATTACTTCTTGTCTTACTTCAGTGGACAAGAAGAACAATTGGTCGCTGTCTTCTTTATAAAAGCCTTTAATATTTTGCTCTTTGCAGATTTATCAAGTCCCTTAGTCTCTAGACTTGCCAGGTTTTTGAAACCTTTCCTCGTAAATCAGCTTTACTAAACCTGTTATATTTGTTGCTCTACTTTGGACTCTCTAATTTTTCCACATCTTTCTGAAAGTATGGCACATAAAATTGGACACAATGCTTAAGCTGAGGCCTCATCAGTGCAGAGTAGAATGGAACAGTTGTCTCCTCTATCTTACATTTAACTCTCTCTTTAATACCCAAAATGGTATTAGTTCTTTTTTTTTTTTTTTTTGCAATTGTTTAATATTATTGGTTCATGTTCAATTTGTGATCCAGTATGACTCCCCAGATGCTTTTCTGCAGTAGTGCCACCTAGCCGGTTTACTCCTCATTTTGTGTTTGTGCATTTGATTTTTTTCTTTTGTTAGTGTAATGCTTTACACTTGTCTTTATCGAACTTCATCCCGAAGAATTCCACAGTGCTTTAAATGTTTTATATGTTTATAGAACCACTATACAAAAGGTTCATTTCACCCTTGGAAACTGTTTTAACAGTGGACATCCATGCTGAAAACATTCTTCTTCACAGAGCATTTTCAAAGGATCAGGCTCTATATCAGAAGCAAAGATCTCACTTGCAGCATGAGAAAAAAAATGTTAGAAAATAATAAGGCCTTTTGCACACCAGGAGATGAAGGCTGCAAAACCTTAGCAAAGGCATATAAGGTTGCATTTAAAGCTGCAGCAATAGGGAAGTCTGTATATAGTCTGAGTAGCAGCAGAGATGCTCTGGCTGTTTTGCTGCATGTAATCTGTTTGACAGCCCACAGGAACTACCTCCCTCCATGACCCTGGAAAGACAGCTTGGCAGTTGGCACATATGTTAAACAGGCAATTGCTTCTCTTCCAGCTGTTTATCCAGTAGCCATAGACCCTTCCAGTCAGACACTCACATTAGTATTGAATGGTTAGTTAATGACTGAAGAATCTTGCATGTGTCTTCACAGTTGTTGCATCCAAACCCAGGGATGTAAATACTTGAGAGATGACAAGAGTCTTTGAAATAGGGTGCTGGCTCAGTGATTTCGTCAGCAGGGAATTGTCAACATCATATATAGCAAAATGATTCAGTATAAATAATTATCCTTGTTTTCCTCATTAAACGACTAGCTAAATTTGATCTCTAATATTCCCTATTTACAGCAACTTTAACACTGTCGTCTGTGGAGCACTTGGTTGTTGTGTGTGAAGAGTTGTGTGGGCTCTTAGTACTGGTTTTCCTTCTTTCCTGCTGCTAAATCACATAGGGTACAACTACACTATAGGATAAGGTCGAATTAAGATACACAACTTCAGCTATGTTAATTTTGGCACTGTCCACACTGCAGGAAGTCAAAGAGAGAACACTCTCCGACTTCCCTTACTCGTTGTGGAAGCAGGACTACTAGTATCAATCGGAATGCTCCTCTCAGTTCAAATTAGTGTGTCTTCACTAGACCCAATAATTGGAACCTTGGAAGATCGACAGTGGCAGCTTTGATCTTCTCTGTAGCATAGACATACCCATTCAGAGACAGCGAAAATATAGTAAGGGTATATTTTTCTGTAAAGTATTTCAGGGATGCTGAAGTTCTTCTGAACATGGGATTTAGGCTTATAAGTCAATTAGGTACTTTAATAACATTTTTTACAATAATTCTTTTCTTATGCTACTTTACTATGTAAGCAGTTGTATTGCTACAAAGATGATGTATGATTGCAAATAAGAGGGAAAGTGACCTGTGCTACAGTGAATGGGGAGTAGATGGTCCGTGAGGAAATTGTTCTAAGTTGTGGCACTCACTATGAAAATTATGACCCTCTGCCCTACACAGCAAGAATGGGAGACATTGTAATGCAGGAGCTTCCCTTCTCACTGCTTTTATTAAACTTGCATCTTCTTTATGAGACAGTGAGGTTGCTCCATTTCTTATCTCAGATGGTACTCGCTACACCTGATGGTTGTTTGCTATGCACTAGAACACAGACATGTTCACAGAAGTTGCTGTTACAGCTAATACTTCTATCCAGCTGCAGTTTCCCTGATTCAGAAATATTTAAATGGTGTCAGGCAGTCCACATGGGGCTCTGCCACTTCCAGATATGGATAGTGTCTTTCTCTTGTGTATGAAATTTACAGTTTTATCCAGGATGTATTGACCAGTGTCACTATGGCTCTTTTGGTTCTTCAGCACTCGCACTGATTTCGCTCACAGGAGCAGATTTCTGACTTCATCACTGAGTTGATGTCTTTACAAAGCTGGATGTTCTTGCATCCTCAGCAGAGTTGCATAATTGTTAGTTTTGCAGAGAATTAAAGGCCTGATTCAGCTCTCATTACAAGCAATAGGAGGGTGTTTCATTAGCTTTAATGGCAATAGATCGGGCTCCTAGTAAAGGGCTGGAAAACAAGATATTTACCTGGATTCATCTGAAGATTTTGATACGTGGTTCCTGATTTCGTTTTAGTGCTTTATAGTAACTGCTGTACTTCCAGCACTGAGTGTTGATAACTAGACTTTTGAGAAAAATGGTTGAAGGAACTGACTAGTGTAAGCAAGGTCTTCTAGAATTAGGGAGGTGAAAGGTTAACCAGTTAATCGGTAAAGCATCACCATAACAGGTGCTGCTTACCGCTTCTGGTAACTAGTGGGGGCTGGAACAGCTCCCTGCTTGCCGTGGGCAGAGGGCTGCTTCTGCCCCGCATGGGGCTTGCCACAGGCAGAGATTGCATCAGTATCCTGGCTGGAGTAGCCTCTGTCCACAGCAGGCCTAGGTGCCCAGTTGTTAGGGGCTGTTCCAGCAGGGGCTAGGAGCTGGGAGCTGGCAGAAACCCCATCCCTGTATGGCTGCTGGTAGCTGGCAGAGCCAACCCCAGTCCCAGCTCACACGTGGGGCTGCAAGCCAGCAGCCAACCCCAAGGTGGGGCGGGGAGCAGAAGACCCATGGGTTGGGGGCTGCGCCAGCCAGGCTTAATTGATTAACTGGGATTTTACATCCCTATCCAAAATGGAGTGTTATTATCCACATTAGGGGTATGTCTAGACTACATGACTCCGTCGATGGAGCCATGTAAACTAGTTTACCCGGCATAGTCAATGAAACGGGGATTTAAATAATCCCCAATTCATTCAAATAAACATGGCTGCCGCGCTGTGCCGACGATCAGCTGATCCAACATAGCACAGCAGTGTAAACGTAAATCTGTCGGCTGGGGAAGCCTTTGCCAACCGATCCCTTATGCCTCGTGAAACGAGGTTTACAGGATCGGTCGGCAAAGGCTTCCCCAGCTGACAGATCCGCGTCTAGACTGCTGCGCTGTGCCAGATCAGCTGATCATTGGCACAGCATGGCAGCCATGTTTATTTTAATGAAGCGGGGATTATTTAAATCCCTGCTTCATTGACTATGCCGGGTAAACTAGTTTACATGGCTCTGTCGATGGAGCCATGTAGTCTAGACATACCCCAGGAGTTATTCTAGCATAGCTCTAGTAAAATAACATACTCTCTTACAACTGAACAGTTTCCATGTGTGGACAAACCTTGAGATTATTCATAGGATGAGTAACACCTAGTTCTCCTCTGTTCCCTTCAATTATGCTCTTTCTGACAGGGAGGGCTTTTACAGTCCAACTATATAAACTATCATTATTGCGGGAGAAGATCTGGTGTTAGATTAATTTCATGGCTAAATTAATCAGAAGGCTGAAATGTTGAATTTAAACAGGTGGATACTAGAATGTTAGAAATGTGTAAAATATTCTGAAATAAAAAGGAAGCTCTAGACTTGTATAAACTATTGTGCTACTCACATAATTTTGTTTAAAATATATTAGCTAATTTAGTCCTTAAGAAAGAGAGGAACCAGAAGCAGTGGATTAAACCATAGTAAGTCCTTATGTGTATTTTCACATCCAGAGACTCAAACAACTCGCTTTCTCATGGAAAAATTAGGAGAAAACACTGAGTTCTATACGAGTGAGAATTGGGAATATTTAATTTCCAGGATTTTGGTTATAGCCAAATCCTGAAGCTCTTGTTCATCTTTTACTCAGAAAAACTCCCATTGATTTCTGAATAAGGGTTGAGTAAAACCTCAGAATTTGGTCCCTGGCCCTAGAGCATAGCCATGAAGAAGAAAAGAACATCATATGTGTATTCCATCCCTTCCTCCCCAACACTCCCTCTCTGTTACAGAGGGGCAGCTGTTTTCTTGGGACTCATGAAAGACTTCCCTTGTTAAGGAGAGAGACAGAGAGAGAACAAATCAGTTGATATTTGCACTCTGTGGAGGCGTATTCTCATTTCTAATAGGGATGTAAAATCCTGTTTAATCAGTTAACTGATTAAACCTTAGGTTTAACCGGTTAACCAATTAAGTGGAATGGGAGGAGAGGGTGTCGTTCCAGCCTGGCTGAAGCAGCCCCTAGTTCATGTGGCTGCCGCCACCCCCTTTAGTCTCCTGCACAGTAGGGATGTTAAATATCAATTAATTGAATAGTCGAGTAATCTCATGAATTCTTATGGGTTAGTCCACTATTCTATAGTCCCTGATGGTGAGGCTGGCAGCCAGTGCGCTTTGGCCTCACTCCCGAGAAGACCCCTGCCACTCTGCGCTGCTGCCTCTGTATCAGAGACAGCGGCGTGGGGTACCAGATGGGAGCTCGTCTGTGAGGGGAGCCAGTTTAAAAACTAGCTTTCCTTGTGGACCAGCTCCCTATCACCCTGTGCTGCTGCCTCTGATACAGAGGTAGCAGAGCGGGGTGGCAGCAGCCCTGTCTAGGGACTGATCTGAGCTCTTGAACCCAGTGTGAGCCAGAACTGAGGTGGACTGCCTGCCCACCCAGCTCCTAATATGCTATAAATGCAGAGCCACAGCAGGGGTAGGTCCCGGACCCATCACAAGCCAGGACTAAGCCAGGTTGCTGGCTAGCTTGCTAAAAAAATTACTGGGAAGTGGGGGGCAGGGGAAATGCATGTAGTCTATAGCATTAACCACTAAGCTTTTGCTTATTGGTTAATCAACTACACTTTTACATCCCTACTGCATGGGGCAGTCACCAGACCCTGGGCCCTTCCATGCAGGGTTGCTGTCAGCCCCCCAGTCTCAGCTGCCGCCTCTCCAGGCTCTGTACAGGACTGCTGGCTCCACCCCCATCTTGTGGTGCGGTGGGCCTGCGGACTGGAGCAGCCCTCCACCCGTGGTTAGTCACTGGCAGGGGACTGCTCCCAGGTGCCAGTTAACTGTTACCTGGTAAGCATCACCCAGTAAGAGTAATGCTTATTGGGTAACAAGTTAACCGGTTACCCATTCACATCCCTAGTTTCTACCAAAGAAATGTCAGATTAAAATAAACACACAGCATCACTCAGTGAGGAGCAATCACTTTATTTGTAACTCTTTAGTTTCAATCCAACACCATTTAAATGTTTTTGATGCGCCAATAGCAGGAATAAAAAGGGAAAATAATTTAATATATGACAAAGATTTGACATGTACAATGTTATGCCATACAATACTTCATACTTATGATTCTTTTTAATCTTAGGATGTCAAAGCACTTTACAAACTCTAAAACGCCCTTGTGAGGAAAGTATTAAACTACTTTATTGATGGGTAAACTAAGTCACAGAATAGGTGAATATCCACACTAGATCTGGGACAGAACACAGGTATCCTGAGTCTTAATCTTCAAATTTGAAGATTAAATATGATGCTTATTTACATATCACCAACAATAATTTTTCTTCCATTGGAACTTAATGAAGTTCTGTTACTGGTATGTGACGACTATTTCATGGTTGTTTTTACATATGTACGTACTGTGATAGTGTCAAGAAGCACCAGTGATGGATCAAACCCCATTTTGCTAGGTGCTGTCCAAACACAATTGGTCCATACCGCAAAGAGCTTACAGTCAGATTGCTTTAGCTGGGACAGCTCGGCAAAGCTAACAGAAGTAAGCATTAGCTGATAGGATTTTACATGTCTGACCTGCCTCTGTGTATATTCTGTGAAGTGTTATTTTAGGATAGTCACTTTATGAAAAGATCTTCCATCCTCTTGCAAATAAAAGCATTGCAAACCCTCCCTGGACTATATACCTTTAAATCACGTGTTTCTTGGTTTTGCACTGATATGACTGGAAAATATCTTCCTTCTGGATTGAAGAGGTAAAACAGAGGTTGAAGACATTTTTCCCATTCGAATTGTACATCTATTATCAAATTTGCCACTTCTGGGATTTTCTTTTTGACAGCTGTGTTTTTTTTAGTGCTCAGGGACTTCAAGCTTGCCAGAATTTTCCCTACTTTCAGATAGCTCTCTTCTACTCCTTCATTTGAATGTGTTGAATTCAACATTTTGAAAAACACAGGAATATTGCTATTCATAAGATGCCTAAGGGAAGATTCTTTTGGAAGGGATCAATACAATGCATGAGGAAAGGAAGGAAGGAAGGAAGGAAGGAAGGAAGGAAGTGGGTTCATATCTGAAGAGAAAGTTTCTGGACTAGGAAGTCACTGACATGCATTCAGCACCCAGCATGATTCTCTTCAAGGACCTTTACTGAGATCCAGAGAACCCAATGATTTACAGAAAGGGTATGTTTAGACTACATGGCTCTGTCGACGGAGCCGTGTAAACTAGTTTACCCAGCACAGTCAACCAAGCGGGGATTTAAGTAATCCCCGCTTCATTAAAATAAACATAGCTGCTGCGCTGTGCTGACGATCAGCTGATCCAGTACAGCACGGCAGTCTAGACGCGGATCTGTCGGCTGGGGAAGCCTTTGCTTTCACAAGGTATAAGGGATCAGTCGGCAAAGGCTTCCCCAGCCGACAGATCCGTGTCTAGACTGCCGCGTTGTGCCAGATCAGCTGATCGTCGGCACAGCACGGCGGCCATGTTTATTTTAATGAAGCGGGGATTATTTAAATCCCCGCTTCATTGACTATGCCGGGTAAACTAGTTTACATGGCTCTGTTGACGGAGCCATGTAGTCTAGACATACCCAAAGGTATTTGCATGATGTACTGCCCTATGGAAGTGAAGTTATAACTCTAGTCCTGGTTAATAATACTAGTATTATAATTAATAATTAATAGATATTTAATAAAATAATAATATAACAATTAATAATAAAGAAAACTACCAGTCTGCCACTGAAATATCAAAGTGCTACCAGACCATTTTTTTTTGTAACAGACTAACTCGGCTACCCCCTGAAGCTCCTAAACAAATGCTAATCTCTCTGTCTATATATATATAAAAAATTCCTGTGGGATGACAGAGTGACGTCATCATGTTACTCTACATTGCCATGCCCCCAACTCCAAGCCCAGAACATGCCTCCCTTCCCAAAATGGCCTCTCACCATGGTACCAGTGACACCAGCATGCTTCCCCACTGACCAGCCTTTTCACCTGCAGCCCTACCGGCTGCAGTCTTTCTGCATACCTTCAGCCCGCTCACTGACACCCCACGCCCTCAGCCTGCTCAAATACTGCCCTTCCAGTGCCACCCTGGCCTCTCGCTATGCTACCAGCCCTGCCGGCAGGATTCTTTCCTAACTGGTCTCTGTGAAATGGTGGGATTGTGGCTCTGTCCCAGTGCGCTCCCTGAAGAAGTGTCCGCCTGCCTCTGGACCCTATCTGCAGTCTTCCTGGCCCATGGGCCTGCTGCCCAGCTTCCTTCTGTGTGGTCCAGGCCCAGCCACAGTGCTTTGAGGCCATGCTGCAGGTCTCCCCCTGAGCGAGTGGCTTTGGCATGTGCTGGTGACCTGGGTCTCAGGCACACTCTCCCAGGCCTGTTGTTAGCTGGGCACGTCTTGCACCCTGGCCACTTCCCCAGTTGTCTGGTGCAGCTGCTCTGCGCTCTGGGCTTGCCACGGAAAAGCTGCCCAGTGGGTCCATTTGGAAAGGCTGGACTGGGAGCGGACTGTGGCTCCTGCTGCGGTGGCCGGGGCTGTGCTGTCTGACCCAGTGGTACTCCTAGGAGAGAGGTGCGCGCAGCTTGACAAATTAGTGGGAGAGGGCAGGATGAGTGTAAAGAGGGAGAAAGGGGGATAGGGTGTACGTGGGGATGGGTGGTGCAGTAAGGGGGGAGGTGGAGGTCAGAGGGATATAGGAATGGAGGCAGAGGGATGGGTAGTGTGAGGGTGTAGAGGGGGAGGAGTTAGGGAAGGATGGGGGTGTAGGAATGGAGGAAAAAGATGGGGGGTAGGGATAGGCAGCGTGGGTGGGGAGGAGAAGGGGTTAGGGAGAATGCTGGGTGTGGGAATGGAGGCAGGAGGATCAAATTGAAGTAAAGCTTGCAATTTCCCTGTATTTCCCTCTTTATAAACATGTATGAAAAGAGGGTGTCATTTACTCACTATGGAACTCAGTAAATACTGGCTTTATGGAACTGATTTTACACGGATGTCATGTCTTCATTGCAGAAAGTCTGCCTTTTCTCTTTCTCTCTCTGTATATATCTATATCGATCTATCTATAAATTCTGGCAGGATGCCAGAGTGATGTCATCATGTCATTCTGTGATCCGCCTGCCTCCTCCCTCCCTCCCTCCCTGCTCCCAGGTGCTTTGAGGGCAGCCAGGGCTGCCATACACTGGCCTCAGCCCTCCCTGGTGGTCGAGAGGGGGAGAGAGCTGGGGCTGGTTCAGCCTCAGTCCTGTCCGCCAGACGGGGGAGAGCCAGGCCTGGCCCTGCTTGGTAGCCAGTGGGGGAGCTGGAGCTGCCTACCCCCAGAGAGAGGGGAGCTGGTGAGCTGGCACAGCCCCCTGGTATAATTAATTAAGCCCCACTATCCTCATTAACACAGCTTTAGCACCCAGATCTTTGGAAATGGTGTTATACAAAGAGATACTCTGAATTTATTCCTTTATAAATCATCTCCTGCCTCTTCCCAGTACTGGAATCAGTTCTTGTAGGCTCTGCCAACATGAGGAAGTTTGGTTTTTGGCCTCAATGCAGATGCACTGGTGCTATCAATGGTGTAAGCCATCAATGGTATAAGCAGGACTTGGGTAGGGTAGACTGCAGCAAGATAAAAATGCTTGTACATTACAGTTTATATTCATTAGTAGTATAGATAGCGAAAGTTTGAATTCTCAAAGTGAAAAAGAGGAAAAAAGTGAAAGCAGGGATGAAATGTGTCACATTCTTTTAACATTAAAATGTTTCCAGACTTACCTTTATTTTGAGTGGCAAGACCAGTCTACATATCTTTCTTCTTGGGTTTTACCTCCAGACTTTATTCAGTTCACTCTCCAAATGCATCATCCATCTATAGGCTTCTACTATTTAAAAATGTTTATGCAGGCCTCAATTTCTCCAGTTGTCACAGGCTGAGCAAAGTTAGCTTGGGCTCAGTACTTGCATGGGAGTCCTACAAAAATGTGCATAAATGGTAGTGTTGGTCATTCAGTATCTGTTTCTTTTAAGTACTGGGCCAGAGTCTCCGCATGGTACTAAGCTGCCAGTTTTCAGATAGAACAGAAAACTATTTCTGATCATTAGAAATCACTTGGCATATATGAATACCATAGCTGGAGTCAACATACTCCGAGTTGTTGTGGGAGAAATTCAACTTTCTTTACACTTCTCATTCCAGTGGAGTACCAGAGTCAAAGAGAGAGTGATTGGTGGTCAATTTAGTAGTCTATTTCAATGGTTTCCAACCTGTGGTCCACGGACACACACTGAAGCTAATGAAGTCAGGGTGAAAGTGAGTCACTCACAGCATTTGGTGTGAAAATATAAATATCCAGAGAGAGGAAATTATCTTTGTAATGAGTTAACCAGTTAAGATCCTTCTTCAATCTTAAGTTGATAGTGTTGAATTTGTAAATGAATTCCAGGTCAGCTGTCTCACTGGTTTTTGAAATTCTTTTGTAGAAGGATCTGGAGGACAGTGTGGATGAGGAAGAGAAGGATAATGGTCAGCAAGTGAATGGAGCACCTGATTTCACTGACAGCCAGGAACTTTTTATAACTTTGGAGACAATCCCTTCCTCCCAGGATGTCTTGCTGTCAGGCCCTAATGATGGGGGGGGGGGGGACATCATTTTTTTATCATGCTACAAGTGGGTTAAGGCAATTGGGTATGATTTTTGGCAGCCACACTACCTGCACAGTGAAGGCTCCCCAGAACAGTCTGTAAATCCATCTGGAGATGGAGCAAGAATCCTCCCTGCACATCTCCATAAAGCTCTCATTGAGGTACTCTTTCATCCTTCCACAAGGTGTCTGGGGAGACCTGCCTTATTCCGTCTTCCATGGTAGGACACCTTTCCATGCCAAGCCAGCAGTAAGTGATCTGGTCTCACTGCAGCATAAAACACTGCAGTATAAGGTCCATGTTTCTAGCCATATGGAGTCAGTATCTGCTCCCTATAATTCTGTGTAATTTGGAGAAGACTGATATTGTGCATGGCAATATGAATGAAGCAGGGAAAACTACATAACTGATACCACAGCAGTACATCTCTATTGCTCATCCACAGCAAAGCATGGCTTGAGCTACAGCCTGCTCCCCTCCCATAGGCTCTGTCAGTGTCCGGGTGAGCCCCTGCCCTGCTGCCACACCTGGACCACCTCCCTTTCCTGCTGGTAGGCTCCTACAGGAATGGAAGCACAAAACAGAGAAAACATGGGTCAGGAAGTAAAAAGCCACTTTTGTTGTTATCTATCAGCAGTTTATTAATATGAGACCAGATGTAAATCCTCCCTTCTCAAATACCCTTAATTCCACCCCAGTTTCAGTTCAGTATTAACATCTCAAAACAGAGAAAATTATGTGTGTTTCTGATGTTGCCATTTGTAGTTTCACAATGTGGTTACTTTGTTCACAGTTGATACATTGAAATTCTCAAGCAGATCAGATATACTGGATTTAAACATCCTAAGAACAAAAATATCCCTCTAAAAAGGACACTCATCTTCTCTTTATGCTGTTTGGTCACTCTTCATATTTATAGAAGTGCAGCAAATAACTAGGGAATGCATATTACTGTTATACTAACTTTGCACAGTACTTACTGAAAATATTGCTGTTTTGAGAATTTTTATCTTGTTTCACATTATTTTAAGTCCCAATTTTATCATCTTACTTACTAATTTAGGAGACAGATATTTTATTTCAAATTGTATTCTGTCAATTAATGTTTTTACAGTACTTTGAACATATGCAGTGCAGTAAATGCTAGCATTTATTTTGGCAGGGAAGTTGTCTTAATCTATTGTTGTAAATTATTTGATACTCTATATTTATTAATAAACTAATATTTTATTTGGAAATCATGCTGATTAAAGAGTTTGGAATGACTACAGCAGACTCTATTTTAAATTATAAACATTTGGCTTAAACACTGCTAAGAATATTTCTGAAATACTCATTTTCAATCAAGTTCAAATGTTCAGTGAAGTTGCCCAGCATACAGTAAACTCTGAGATTCAGAAGCACTCTACTTTCTATTTACCATATTTTTTAAAAAGAAAACTGTAAGCAACACCCACTTTGCATATTTTAGAGGAGTGGCTGAGTTTGTATAGGGAAATGTATTTATTTTTATCTCAGTCATTGGGAGACAGTCTCAATTCCCATAAACATCTTCAAGTAGCAGAATCTGCTGATGTCCCAAGGAATAAGAAAGTGTGACTCTAGGATTTCAGCAATAATAGGAGCAGAGCACTGTTTTATAAGACAGCAGTCTGGGTCCTGAATGAATTCACTATGAGATGGAACACTAAGTATTTTCTCCAGACCAGGGACTGGAGTCCTGCTGTGAGAAAAACAGTGCATTGCTCTCATTATTCCTCTTGTGCTGCAAGTCTTTTATAATTGCTTCACAAATGAATGTTTAAAACATCAAGAGCCAACAGAAAGAGCAGAAAAGGGAATGTGGGGAGGAAAGTATTGCTAAGATCATAGTTAAAACCAGCCTGCTAAAATCTAAAGAGAAGTTCTGCAGTCTGAATTTTGTAAGGTTTTAGAAGTGTTGAACTTGTGAGAAACTAAGGGTGAAGAATGCTTTCATGATATTAGCCCGTTGCCGCCTATGTGCAGATCCTTGAACTACAGAATAACTGGACTTGCTTTGTGAATTTGGGCAAGTTGGAGAATCTCTCTGTGCCTTACTTTCCTTATTTGTAAAATGGAAATCATATTCACCTTTGTAATAAAGCTAAAGGAGATCTCTATACTAATCCTAGGGGAATTCTGCAATTGTTGCATTTGGAAAGTTGCAGAATTCCTCCAGGACTGGCAGATGCAAAGGATTATTATACCCTTATAAGGTGCAGCATCTCTTTTCCACAAAAACTACTGGGGACACTGTGTACGTAAAAATACACATTTGGGTCCTTAGAGTTTTCCAGATAGTCATCTGCATCTGAAGACTCCAGGAGATGAAAAACTCCCCATTTTCCATAGTAGTTTGTTCCAATGGTTAATCATCCTCACAGTTAAAAAAGTGCACTTAATTTGCATTTGTCTAGCTTCAGCTTCCTGGTCATTGGTTCCTGTTATACCATTTTCAAATGGATTAAAGAGCCATTTAGCACCTGTTTCAGAGGGGTTCGTCTGTTTCAACGAAAACCACAAGGAGTCTTGTGGTACCTTAAAAACAAATTTTTGGGGCATGAGCTTTAATGTGCTAAAACTCACTTGTCAGATGCATGAAGTGGAAATTTTAATTTGGTAGGTATATATACATATGCAAAGATAGGTGGGCTACATTACTATGACTGGTTTGGCTTACACTGTCTATGTATGTGTAACATTTACATCTTTTGTAAAGATCTTGGGAGGAAAAGCACTACAAAGAGCTTGATGTTGATTTTGTAAAGATTTACTAGCTTCATGAAGGCATTACTAGGAGTTTCAGAGGAGATGGATGGTAGAATGCACAGGATTGGGAAATGGGAAACATCATTTCTGCCACTGGTTTCTTTTGACTGTGCGCGAGTTACTTAATCTCTCTCTATTTCAATTTCTGTACCTGTAAAATGAGTATAATATTTCTTTCTATCTCACATCTGTGTTGGAAGGCTTACTTTGCTATTATTTCTCAAATGAAAAATGCTAGAAAAGGATGAAGCATTATTATAAAGTATCATTATCTGATGATAGTTTCTTGTGAAATTGCCAAAGTACAGGCAGCCCCCGACTTACGCGGATCCGACTTATGTCGGATCCGCACTTACGAACGGGGCTCTCTCGCCCTGGAGCTCGCAGGCAGCGGTCAGCCACCTCGACCTCCAGGGCGAGAAAAGCTGCTCCCAGTGCCCCTGGTCTGCTGGAGACGGTCCCCAGCAGACCAGGGGCACCGCGAGCAAAGCCGCAGCAGCGGCAGGTTCCCCCGCTTCTGAGGCTTTGCCAGAGCAAAGCCTCAGAAGCGGGGGAACCCGCCGCTGCTGCGGCTTTGCTCGCGGTGCCCCTGGTCTGCTGGAGACGGTCCCCAGCAGACCAGGGGCACCGGGAGCAAAGCCGCAGCCGCGGTGGGTTCCCACGCTTCTGAGGCTTTGCTCTGGCAAAGCCTCAGAAGCGCGGGACCCCGCCGCGGCTGCGGCTTTGCTCCCGGTGCCCCTGGTCTGCTGGGGACCGTCTCCAGCAGACCAGGGGCACCGGGAGCAAAGCCGCAGCGGCGGCAGGTCCCACGCCAGAGCAAAGCCTCAGAGGCGAGGCACCCCGCCGCTGCGGCTTTGCTCCCCGTGTCCCTGGTCTGCTGGGGGGGGGGGGGCGCAGCTAGTGTGCCCCCCCCAGCAGACCAGGCTTTTGTTGTGGACCCTGGGGCAGAGCAGCTGGGGCGCTGCTGGGTTGGTCCAGTAGCGCCGAGGAGCGGTGCTACTGGAGCAACCCAGCAGCACCCCAGCCGCTCTGCCCCAGGCATCCCCAAGTCAGCCGTTGCTGAAACTGACCAACGCTGACTACAGGAAGCCCGCGGCAGAGTTGCTCTGCCCCGGGCTTCCTGGAATCAGCGGCTGATCAGTTTCAGCAGCAGCTGACTTGGGGTTCTTAAGTTGAATCTGTATGTAAGTCAGAACTGGCGGTCAGTTTCAGCAGCGGCTGAATCTGGACGCCAGTTCCGACTTACATACAGATTCAACTTAAGAACAAACCTACAGTCCCTATCTTGTACGTAACCCGGGGACTGCCTGTAATTCAAAAACTGAGCTATGGCATAACTGGATGCAAATCAGTTGATTTTAGTGGCATTATGTCCATTCTGAAGCTACGCCTGCACTCGTGACATGTCTACATATACAGCACTGCAGCAGTGTAGCTCTAGTGCTGCTTTACTGGAATAGGAATATCAGTATACTATATTGGCAAAGCATTTCTAGCGTGGATTCAGCTATATCAGTATAGTAAAACCAAATGAAACAAACTGTAATGGTAAAAGTGCAGTTTTGCCAGCTTGTGTTGACACTAAGAGCTACAATCAGTAAACGCATGTCAGTCAGCGATCACACCTTCACATCATTGACCAACATGGCTATATTAACAGAAATCTGTAGTACAGTCATGGCTGTTTTCGTTCTCATATATTTTGATTTTTATGTGTGAGGCATATCAATCCCTGGAATAAGTGGCTACAACTCCATGAAAGTACATGGATTGATTTAGGTCTGTTTATGCCAGGACTGAATTTATCTAATTTCTGCACTACTAAGTTAAAAGACCTGTTATACACTTGAATACTGTACTGAAGCAGTTATACTTGACAAGCCCTAGTGTGGACACAGTTATACCAGTATAGCTTATTCTCCTTCTCATCTGGGAATAGTAATACCAGCATAAAATTGTTTCCACTTATATAAGGGCTTGTCTACATTACACACCAGATCAATGGGCAGCGTTCTTCCATTGACTCTGGGGGTATGTCTAGACTACATGCCTCTGCTGATAGAGGCATGTAAAATAGGCTACCCGACATAGTCAATGAAGCGGGGATTTAAATATCCTCGGCTTCATTAAATAAAAATGGCCACCGCGCTGTGCCGGCTCAGCTGATTGTCAGCACAGCGCATGAGTCAAGATGTGGATCAGTCGACAAGGGAAGCCTTTGTGAACTGCTCCTGTAAACCTCATTTCACGAGGCATAAGAGAGCGGTTGACAAAGGCTTTCTTTGTCGACTGATTCGCATCTTGACTCGCGTGCTGTGCCGACGATCAGCTGAGCCGGCACAGCGCGGCAGCCATTTTTATTTTAATGAAGCCGAGGATATTTAAATCCCCGCTTCATTGACTATGTCGGCAGAGGCATGTAGTCTAGACATACCCTGGTACTTCACCAGAATGAGAAGGGAAAGTGGAGTCGATGAGAGAGCATCTGCTGTCAACTTACCACAGTGAAGACACAGCAGTAAGTAGACCTATGTATGTTGACTTCAGCTTATGGGCACCTCTCAGCTGGTGCGCTCCAATATGGTGCTTTGGCAAGAAGCTGGCCAGCTGGGGGACTTGGCTGCAGTGGGAGAGGCAGGGCACTCCCAGTCTGGCTCCTGGCTTCCTGCAGGCTGCTGCACTCAGTACCAGGCAGCCAGGCAGCTTAGAGGGTTGGCTGGGGATGAGCTCCCCCCACCCCGAGACTGCTCCAGCCCACAATCCCTGCCCTCCTGCTGCCATTTTGGGGGACAGAGGGGTTGTAGCCGCACCTACCCGGTCACTGCTGCTTTTCCTGCTTCCTGTGACTAGGGAGTGGGGTGACTAGGGAGTGGGGGAAAGTACAGAGCATGCTGCTTTCATCCTCTGCCCCTCCCCAGACATCCAGGAGTGAAAGGAACACAACAGACTCTGCACTTTCCCCTTGCTCCCTAGTCGCAGGAAGCAGGAAAAGCAACACACACAAGAACACCCATACTGGGTCAGACCAAAAGTCCATCTAGCCATTGCCAGAGATGCACCAGAGGTAGTGAACAGATCAAGGAATCATAAAATGATCCCTTTCCAGTCATTCATTTCTAGCCTCTAACAGCGGCCAGGGACACTATTTCTACCCTTCCTGGCTAATAGCCATTAATGGACCTAACATCCATGAATTAATCTAGTTATTTTTTGAACCCTGTTAAAGTCCTGGTCTTCATAACATTTTCCAGCAAAGAGTTCCATAGGTTGACTGTGCACTGCATGAAGAAAAAAATCCTTTTGTTTGTTTTAAACTTGCTACCTATTAATTTCATTTGGTGACCCCTAATTTTTATGTTATGAGAACAAATAAATGACTTTTTCTTATTCATTTTTTCCACACCAATCATGATTTTATACATCTCTATCATATCCCCCTGAAGGTACGTCTACACTTGCTCCCTAGTTCGAATTAGGGATGCAGAGGTAGCCGACCGAAATTGCTAATGAAGCGGGTATTTATATATCCCACGCTTCATTAGCATAATCTCGCCTATGCGCTATTCCGCTCGCCAGCTAATTCGAACAAGGAAGTGCGCTCCAGGACACATTAGTTCGAATCAAACCCCTTGGTTCGAACTAACGTTACTCCTCAAAAAAATGGAGTAACATTTTTTGAGGAATAACGTTAGTTCAAACCAAGGGGTTTGATTCAAACTAACGTGTCCCAGTGCGCACTTCCTGGTTCGAATCAGCTGGCGAGCAGAATAGCCCACGGGCAAGATTATGCTAATGAAGCGTGGGATATTTAAATACCCGCTTCATTAGCAATTTCGGTCCGCTACATTTGCATCCCTAGTTCGAACTAGGGAGCAAGTGTAGACATACCCTGAGTCTCCTCTTTTCTAAACTGAAAAGTCCCAGTCTTTTTAATCTCTTTTCATATGGCACCCACTCTAAACCCCAAGTAATTTTTGTTGCCCTTTTCTGAACCTTTTCTCTGCCACTATGGTTTTTTTTTTAGATGAGACAACCACATCTGTACACAGTATTCAAAATGTAGGTGTACCATAGTTTTATACAGAGGCAATAAGATATTCTCTGTCTTATTCTCTATCCCTTTTTTAATGATTCCTAACATTGTTTTCTTTTTTGACATGGACCTGGTATGTGTGGGTGCAGCTCCCCTCCCCCGAAATGGTGCCTCCCCTTCACTCAGCACCCTGCTCACAGCCCCATCCTGAATCTTGCATCTCCATATCCCCCCACTTCGAGCTCCCCCACACTCCCAGTCCTCTTCCCTGACTCCCTACACCTCAAACCTGTGTCCTGAGCCCCTCCTTGTACCCCCAACCCTTCCCTGAGCCCCCTCATACACTCCAATCCTGACTCAGCACTCCCCATGTCCCCTGCCCTAACTCTTGCACCGTCCACATCCCAACCCTCTCCTCTGAGCCCCCCACACTCCACCCCACACTTAAAATTTCTTACAGTTACTGTTGTATCACAATCGCAACTAGATAAATTCATGAAGGTTAGGTCCATCACTACTTCTTAGCCAGAATGGGTAGGCTCTTTGTCAGAAGCTGGAGATGGATGACAGGAGAGGAATCACTTGATGGTTATCTGTTCTGTTCACTCCTTCTGAGGTATCTGGCATCGGCCACTGTCAGAAGACAGGATACTGGGCTAGATGAACCTTTGCTCTGACCAAGTATGGCCGTTCTTAATCCTTCCCACCCCAGGAAGGCTGGGTGTGATAGGACAGTATCTGTGAAAAATTTAAGTTACTTTCACCCCTGCTTCAGCTACAGTTGCGTAACTTAGATCCATGTCCCCAGGTACTGCAGACTATCCTGAGCAGTGTAACCTTTCTACTAATGAAACTATCTTATATGTTGTAAGGTTTACTTCTACTGGCATAGTTAGAATGGTACAACTTTCTGGTATAGGCCTCTCCTTAGAACAAGAAATGTCCAACTCTGGCAATTTAAACAAAGTGAGATTCCAAAGAACTAGAAGTGGAATTTAAATATCACTTTAAACACAGCACACATCATCAGAATGAGATTCATTACAAAAATTAAATTAGCTAAAATTCGGTGTTTGCCTTTGCCACATCCAGAATTGAACCCCCCCCCACATTCTTTGCTGAAATCTAGCTATATTGTGTACATTCATAAAAGCTATGTAGTTAGACATGTTTTTAATCATTCATTCTAAAGCGGGGAGGGGACAGGGGACTTAAAACTAGAACTCTGGGCATATCTCCCAGTTCCATCAAGGTGTCCGTTGTGCTGAATTTGATGAGATACGGTAATTGCCTGTGAAGGAACGCTCAGAGAGGGATATTAAAGAATAAAAATGTCCAATGTTTATGTGCCTTTAGTTGCTGAATATCAGATTTCTCCTCAAACATGAAGCGAGTCTGGGCGGGAGTTTCCTTCTCTCAGTATCCTCAGTCCCTGACGAGGCAGGCTCATAGGACAGATTGTGGAGTTTTCCTTGGGGTCGGCTTTGGGGACACCTCCCTTCTGGGACTGCAGGGCTCCCCTCCAGGATTTGAGGAGCCACAGGATGACTTTGCCAGAATCAGGTTGCTGAGTTGCCAACCCTGGTCGCATTATCTTTGTTGCCTTGTTCAGCCTCCTCGCCTCCACCACCCCATCTTTATTCCTGGCACTCCCACCCCCAGCCTTGTTTGCTTCCCATGAATTGTCGGAACGCTCCTCCCCCCTCCCACCCCCCCCTCCCTCGCTCCCTCTCTCTCTCTCTTTCTGGAGCCCGGGGTCTAAGCCGAGGTAAATACCCCCGAAACGGATAAGGCGAGGTTCATGCAACACGCCGTAAAGAGCCTCTGTGCCCTTAGCAAAGATGGCGGGTCGGGTTAGCGCCCCCACCTCAGACCTGAGGTTTTATGCCCTTACCCAAGGTGGCTGTCTGAAGCGCGGGCTCTTCTCTCGAAGTCCGCTGTCCTGGACGTTCCTTGCCCTTACCTAACGGAATTGTCGCTGTGCGCTGATGTCATTCTCCAGTGCCTTTCTGGTCTCCATGGCAACCTACCGGGCTGGTTTGGGAAGATGGCGGCTCTAGAGAGGTCAAGCCGGGCCCCTCCAGATCGGGACTCCAGGCTTCTGTGCTTCTAGAGAGACGCGCCAATCCCGCTCCCGCTCCGCTCTCCCTCGTCGCCGCGATGTTCGGGGACGGGCTGGCGCGCGGTGCCGATATAGAGTCGCTGTGGCGAAGAGACCAGGGGACCCGCTGCGAGGCGGTGAGAGCCGTGGCGGGGGCGGGTGGGGAGGCAGGGGCCGGCCGTCGCGGCAGTGGCTTGGTGGGGACCTCGGCCCTTTCTTCTGTAGGTAGGCTCCGTCCGTGTCCATGATCCACTTGCCGTGGGGGAAGCCGCGGGAGCCCCTCTCATTTAAAGCAGCGATCAACGCCTAGAAACAAATGCAACAGCCTGTGGGGAACCTGCGGGGGTTTCCCCAAATAAAACTGGCTGCTGTAGGAAGCCCAGGGACATGTCTGTCGTGGTAGCCCTGGAGTGAGCAAGTCCCTCAAAGTCTGGATGCCACAGAATGAGGCACAGGCTCGGTGTGACACACTGTTTACCTCATCGTGAGGGCCGCATTGATACTCTTATTTGGTTCACCTTTACCACCTAGGTCTGATTGGCTGGCAAAAGAGCTCACAGTGCTACCACCAGCTTCCTTCTTTGAAATATGGAGTGGACATTTAAAGTGTTCTATCCAGGAGAGAAAATGAACTGTGTTCCTGTTGCCAGCACATGCTGAATGGCAAAACATGACACCGGTTTGTTTTCCAAGAAGGCCTTGCCTGCTAAGAAAATCATGACCTGTCATTACTATTGCCCTTACAGGTCTTCTGATAAAGCTTTGTCTGAATTATTGGAATAAGAAAATAAATTAAGAGTGCATGGAAGTTTCTGCTGTTACTTTATCATCACTGGTACTGTGCCTAAGTGGTGCAAACTGTATATCCTCCTTGTTATATTTATGTACTCTACCCATCTTGAATTCTCCCTGGCCATAACTTAAGACACCAATTGGCACTACCCCTTTTGGGACTCCACTGGCCTTCTCTGATGGGTCATCAGCCCTCTGGTTTTCTTCTGGTGTGTCCATTGGGCCTGAAGTCCTCACATGTCAACAAAATCTTCTAAATCATGTACTTCTTCCTTGGAGCCATCTCTCTCCTTTTTCAGCTGCCCCTTCCTTTCTTCTTCCCCAGCCTCATTCTTATTTGGTAAATAAAAAGCTGAGAAGAGTATTTCACAAAGCCTAAGAAATCAGAAAAGCATAGATTTAAGAAATAACTCTTCATCTTCAGTGGAAGGTGAAATATTTTCCCTTGTCTTTGTCATCCTCTGAGGCGGCCAGGTCAGAGAGCGGGGACTGCCTGTCCCCAGAAAGGGGGGTTGGTGAGCATAGCGAGCAGGGGCCACCACCCCCTAGGTTTAAAAAAACTTCTTCCAGGTAGGGTTGTGCTTTTTGGAATCCCAGCATTCACACCTAAAGGCTGTGTCTAGACTGGCAAGTTTTTCCGCAAAATCATCTGCTTTTGCGGAAAAACTTGCCAGCTGTCTACACTGGCCGCTTGAATTTCCGCAAAAGCACTGACGATCTCATGTAAGATTGTCAGTGCTTTTGCGGAAATACTATGTTGCTCCCGTTCGGGCAAAAGTCTTTTTCCGAAAGACTTTTGCGCAGGAGGGCCAGTGTAGACAGCAGAGATTTCTTTTCCGCAAAAAAGCTCTGATCGCGAAAATGGTGATCGGGGCTTTTTTGCGGAAAAGCGCGTCTAGATTGGCCACGGACGCTTTTCCGCACAAAGTGCTTTTGCGGAAAAGTGTCCTGCCAGTCTAGACGCTCTTTTCCGAACATGCTTTTAATGGAAAACTTTTCCGTTAAAAGCATTTCCGGAAAATCATGCCAGTGTAGACGTAGCCAAAGTGTATTTCAGTCAAGTGTGTTGGGAGACTGTTTCTTCTGCTGTAAATCTTCTACATCAGCGGTTTTTCAAAACAATTTTTTCTTGTGGCACAGTTGAAGAAAATTATTAATGCCTGCTACCCAACATAATTTGACTAGGATGTGGGCTCCTGGGTGAAGCCAAGTATGAGAGCTTTGGGATATAGGAGGGGGCTTCAGCTTTGGACTGGGGCAGGACGGAAGTGGGGGGGGGCTAAGGCAGGGTTCCTGCTTCTTCTAACAGAACATGCTGTGCCCTAGAAGGAGGTTCCCATCCAATTGGAGTGCAGAGCTAGTGCCTGGAGCAAGGGCAGTGCACAAAGCCCACCAAAGAGATAGTCCTGCTGTTGGCCGCTTCTGGGGCGCAGTACAGTCTGTGGTGCCAGGAAAGGCAGCCTTAGCACTCCCACTGATCACCTGATCACCCTGAGCAATGAGACCCAGTGCCTGACATTCCATGACCCAGTACTGGGTCATGACTTGTAGATTGAAAACCACTGTTCTACACTGTTCCAAGATCTTTGGCTCCTGTAATCCTACATAGGAAGCTAATTTTGCGTGCATAATACAAGCACTTAAAACAAGTCCTGCCACGCGAATTTCAGTTTTACAGTCTACATTCAGAAGTGTCAGTGTTCACACTTTCATAATGGAAGTGCTAATTGTAATCTGGTCCTCCATTTATTCCTTCATTCCAGCTTTCCTGCTTTGAAAAACTTCTCTGACTTGCTGAATACATATTACCGTTCCATCAGCAGCTTTATTTCTCATTAGGTATCTCACTGGTTTGCTGGGACTGAAACATATGGAATGCTGAAGAAAATCTAGGCAGCAGATTTTGGATAGAAAAACAAACCAGAAATGAGCTCAGTGCATTTCTAAAAAGATTGTGGTGCTCTTTGTGAATGTAGGCTCTGTAACCCTGTGGGAGATGTTAAAAGGATCCAGTCTGGGCCAAGGGCTGACTTGCTGTATGTCTTGTACAGTGCTGAGACATCATGATTATAGTCATAGTATAAAATATAAATACCTAAATAGAATGAAGTTTGTTTTATTTAAAATGTATTTAAAACAACTAGTTACTTTCCCATAGTTCATTCTATTGGACATATATAGAGTAGAAATGTAAAATCCCATTTAACCAGTTAACTGTTATGTTTAATCAGTTAACCACTTAAAAAAGAGGCAGGTAGGGAGGTGCTCAAGCCAGGTTAGACTGGAGTGGCCCCCTGCCAGTGGTGAGCTGCTCCAGCCAGGCTGGTCCACCTTTTCTTTGTTAAACATGATCTCCACTGTCCCAAGAACTGTTTGTGCTTGAAAGACTTCACAGTGCATACAAGCCACCAATTAGACAGGAACCCAATATGCAAGGTCACATTTGAATCAGTATATTGAGTGACAAAAGAAAAAAGTCCCAAATGGGCCTCTGTGCACCTCTCTTTTATTGAGTTTCAATTGTAGAACATTCTTCTAACAGAAAAGTTGCCAGACTGGGGAGATCTCAACAGAGGAGGCTGCAGTCCAGTCCTGTTCCAGTCGAGATGCTGGCATGCAGACTGAGCAAAGTGAAGAGACTATTCAATACTTGGATCTCCAGCAGGAAGCTCTGGTGGATTATACTGGCCTGCTCTCGTTCCTTCAGGGAGTAGAGGAAGTTGTTATCAAAGAGCTGAATAAAAACTGGAGAAGTCATGCCTTCGATGGCTTTGAGGTGAACTGGATAGATCAGAATGAAACGGTGGGTTGATAGCATTCAGAGCAATATAATCAAAGTAGACAGGGCTCATAGTAACAAATGTGGAATAGTTGGCTCTGTTACCTGGTGCTGAGATTGTCATTGCTAAACTCTGTTAATAAGAAAATAAGTATTCTCTCACCTTTTGCCTTCACCCCAGTCTAATCAGGTAACCTGTTCTGAATAGCAACAGTATGTAATATTGGCTTAATCGAAAGGTAGCTTATAATTGGAGTAGGTTAGTTTCCTCATCTCAGGAACCAATGCAGCTTTAACGGTCTGTTCATTTAGATCTTTCTGCCATATTCTTCAGGGAATAGCATATTAATAATTACCTGGCAGTGTTTGGAAGTAATTGCAGTGCTTATGGCTTGGCAGTTTTACTTGTTTACGTGACAGTTATCCGGTGTGCAAGTGTCCAGGAATGTGGACACCTGGTAGCTATTGGTGCGTGCTGGGTATGTTTATTGTTACCTCTTATCAGATGAAGGCTTGAAATCACAGTGTAGATCTTAAACCCCCCAAATTATGGAGTAGGCTATTACAAACCTTTGGGTCATGGGCTCCTTAGTATTTCTGTAGTTGATTGGTGGGAACATGCAGAGTTTTGTGTGTGATGCTCTCAACAGGAGGCAATCTTCTGTCTTACCTGTATCTATAAACCACAGTTTGTGTCTCCCCAGACTCTGCTGCTAGAAAGACAGAGTGGAAGTATGAATCCTGAGCAGGATATTGGTCTGTGCTGATAACATGCTGCTTTTTTCGGTCTCTGAATCTCTCTCTCTTTATATATACATTTTTTTCCCTATGGGATCACAGAGTGACGTCATATCATCACTCCACATTGCCACGCCCCCAACTCTTAAGCCCAGAACATGCCCTCTGCCCCCAGAAATGGCCTCTCACCATGCTAACAGTGCCACTGGCAGGCTTCCCCACTGACCGGCCTCTTTGCCCGCAGTCCTACTGGCTGCAACCCCTCCATGCACCAGCCCCTTCACACTCACTGCTCCCAGCCAAAACTCCAGCTTGCCTGCTCAGACACTGCCCTGCTGTCCCCCCCTGCAATGAGGAGTAACGGTAGTTCGAATTAGGAGCTTTATTCGAACTACCTAGCCCGTGCCGCGTGTAGCCAAGGGAAGGTAGTTCGAACTATGGGGCATTTAAAAATGGTGGCGCCCAGGAACATGCAAATAAAGCGTGGGATATTTAAATCCCGGGCTTCATTTGCAAGTTCAAATGACTACATTAGCCACCCTAGTTTGAACTAGAGTGGCTAGTGTTAGGGTGGCTAGTGTAGACATACCCTCAGGGAGGAGACCTGCAGTATGGCCCCCAAGTGCTGTGGCCAGGCCCGGACAGCACAAAGGAAAGCCACATGGCAGGCAAGTGGGCTGGGGAGATTCAGGGCAGGGCCTAGAGACAAGCAGATACTGTTCCAGGTGGCGCATGGGGATGGATCCTGTGCCTTCTCCCCTCCCATTTCATAGATGCCGGCCTGCTGGCAGCGCTGGTAGCATGGCAAGAGACCTCACACCCCTAGGTTCCTCACTCATCCCTTCCACCAAGACCCTGCACCCCTGTTTGCTCCTGCCCCCTTCTCCCGGCCAGACACCTACCCCCAGAGAAAGGGGTGTTTGCGAGCATAGTGAATAGAGGACACAGTCCCCTAGTAGATCCTAATTTTCAGCATCTCAATATGTTGTTGACTCAGTATTTGGATTTTACTTTTCCAGGTGTCCTGTTTGCATAGCTTGTCATACCCAGAGGCTCAGGATCAGAAATTGCAGGTGACTAGCATCTCCTGGAATGCCACTGGATCAGTTGTTGCATGTTCTTATGGCAGGTGAGCATCTAAGTTGATCCAGTGCACAACTGAGAGTGGACTGAGAGACATTTCAGGCTGATGTGCATTCAGAAATGTTGGATAATGTTCATGATAGCTAACCAAGAGTATAAGCAACTTATTTATGTTGCGAAAGATTGATATTTAATTGATATTCAGAGAAATCAGAACCCAAGTGCAGTTCTGATTTAGCTCAATATTCTTTCCCTTATCCATTATCTTCAGTCCCCAAGCTACTCTGTATTGTCTCAGTGTTTTGTTTGTAGGCAGATTTTGCTGAATAATGTAAAGAGGTGGTGTATGTTTGTATGTGTCTGCAGTGTGTGAATATGTGTGGGATAGCTGGCTGTGCATACTTGCCTTCATTAGACAATGTCTTGCTAGCCATCATGTGGTCTCCTGGCCCGTATAGAATACACCTGGGACCCATACACACAAATGCTCTCAGAAGTGTACCTATATGCCAGATAGTATTTGGATTAGATTTTCTTTCAGCAAGGCTAACCATAATTTTACTTTGTTCTGTTATTGCCACTATGGACAGAGATTGCTATTATAATAGCACCAGCTATGCTAGTAGTCTTCCCACTGCTGGGACCGAGTAAACTAGTCATTGTTGCAGTTGCTTCTCTGATTTTACTTTCCCACAAACATAGTTTCCAGTGCCTTATTCTGGGAAACCCATTATTTCAGAAAGTGGATCCTATCATTGTGGAGTTGATTGGGATTTGCAGATTCAATGTGATTACATATTTGTGTTTCAATGGTATTTCCAGTTCTGGGGACATTGCATGTGGCAGTAATTGTCATGGATTTGCACTGACCCTAACAAACAGCGGTTGCATGCTTATAAAAACAAAGTAAATGAGATAGCTACAAAACAGAAGGAAGCAGAACTTTGTCTTTTGAGATGTTTATTTCCTTTAGCCTTCAAGAGCTACAAAATGAAACAAATCATGAGGGCAACTTAATTTGGGCAAGTAAACATGATGGTAATGAAATTGGATTTAGGCCTTAAGAAATGTCAGTGGCATGAGTTGTTTAATGTTGTCTTCATTATTTGGAAGTGCAACTTTGTGTGAATGAAACTTCGTGTTTGTGTGGCTTCAGCAAAAATGCCATCACAGTGGTGGCTAATTAAACAAATGCTTCATTTTGTCTTTGGGATGGGTGGTGGAAATTGTTGTACATCCCTATCAGAGCCTTTACGCCAGCATCGAGGGTACACTTGGTGGCTACTCTTTCCTGGCCCCACAGGACTGAGTAGCACTTCAACCCCTGCCAGTTCTTCTTCAGCAGCAGTGGTCATTACTGAGCAGCACAAGACTCTTACACACTAAAGCACTTTCAAACCCTGAACTCGTTGAGATGAAATGTCTTAGCTTTTCATCCTCTCTGGAACAATTGCTTTTGGTAACATAAAAAGGAGGAAATGTGTGCTCTCTCTGAATGTTGGCTGCAAAGTAACTTTCCCCAATGTAGATTCCAGGCTATTCCCATATTGGTATAGTTAATAGGTCCTGCCTGTAGTAATAGTTTGTATCAAAGAACAGCCTCCTCTAAACAAAGCCTTTTGTAGTCCCACAGAGCACATGTGAAGGGAAGTGGAAATGTAGCTGGAACTCTGCTTGACTGAGTGTCTCTGGGTAACAGTGCCTGGCTAACGTATAACTTCCCCCTTGATTTCTCTTCCAGACTGGATGATGGGGACTGGAGCACAGAAAAATCCTACGTTTGTACCTGGAACCTGGACAGAAGGGGGTTAAATCCAAAGCGTCCCGATCTAGTAGTAGATGTTCCTAGTTCAGTCATGTGCCTGGCTTTCCATCCATCGCAGCCTTCGTTGATCGTTGGTAGACTACTCTTGCTTTGGATTTCATTTTTAATTGTTCCCTTATTAGGGATGTCAATGTGTAGATTACTACATGATTAACTGATAAACCTGGGTTTATCGGTTAATCCTGTTGACTACATCCATTTCCCCCTCCCCTCGCTAGAGAGGCAGAAGCGTGAAGAATGAGGGGGGCAGGCAGGAGCTGACACATATGGGACGCCAGCTCTGTGGTGCTGCCTCTCACCCCACCCTCTATCATAGGCAGCAGCACGGTGGGGAGGGTGAGGGTAGAGGAGGCTGCTGCAAAGCAGCCTCTGTCTACAGTGGGCTTAGGCTTACTGTGGACAGGCTGCTCCACAGCAGCAGCCCCTGTCCACGTGGGGTCTGTCTCTCCGCACAGACAGGGGCACTGTCCATGAGGAGCTCTGTATCAGAGGCAGCAGCGCGGGGTGGCAGGGGCTCCCTGGATGTGGGGCCAGGAGCACAGTGGCTGGTGGCCCTGCCTCTGGGGACTATGAAATAGTCATGTAACCACTAACATTTGATGCGGTTACACAACTATTCACTAACATGCTATCTAACATTCCGATCCCTTATTTCCTTCAACTGCTGCTGCTGATTTTCTCTTAAGGGCAACCTGGGACTCCTCCCAAGGGGAATGGCAGTGCACTTCCTCAGTCACTTTCCAAACCTTGACAAGTGTGCCTGGCAGCCTTCCTGATGCATGTTGCCATCCAGGACATCTGCAGAGCCTGCAATGTGATCTTTGGTTCACACATTCACATAGCATTACACTATCGCCCAGCAGGCCAGAGATGATGCAGAGCTGTGTTATAAGCTTCATGCCCATGAACTCTTACTTGCCTCTGTTGGTTATTGTTTGGGAGTCACCTTACATGGAATGGATATGAGCAAGCACTCGAAGAAGAAAAGACAGTTATCTTTTCTCACTGGTGTTCTTTGTG
This sequence comes from Pelodiscus sinensis, assembly GCF_052426305.1. Lineage (NCBI taxonomy): Eukaryota > Metazoa > Chordata > Testudines > Trionychidae > Pelodiscus > Pelodiscus sinensis. The sequence continues at coordinate 11,949,428 of NC_143074.1, read as the reverse complement.
GTATGTTGCTCATGTCCATTCCATGACCTGCTCTCCTTCCCCAATGTCAGAGTTTCTAGCAAGAAGGAATGGAGGTGGGGGGAAGCTGGCAGTACCTCTTATACTGTACCATATGGGTGCACTCCAGTGTGCATCTTTTTAGCTTAACAAAGAGACAATTAAGAGGCAACTTGATTATGCTCTGTAAGTATCTACATGGGGAACAAATATTTAATAATCATAGAATAATAGGACTGGAAGGGACCTCAAGAGGTCATCGAGTCCAGCCCCCCGCCCTCAAGGCAGGACCAAGCTCCGTCTACACCATCCCTGACAGATGTCTATCCAACCTGTTCTTAAATATCTCCAGAGAGGGAGATTCCACCACCTCCCTTGGCAATTTATTCCAATATTTGACCACCCTGACAGTTAGGAATTTTTTCCTAATGTCCAATCTAAACCTCCCCTGCTGCACTTTAAGCCCATTACTCCTTGTCCTGTCCTCAGAAACCAAGAGGAACAAATTTTCTCCTTCCTCCTTGTGACACCCTTTTAGATATTTGAAAACCGCTATCATGTCCCCCCTTAATGGACTCTTCCATCTAGCAGAGGAAGGCATAATAATGATTGTCTGAAAGTCTAAGCTAGACAAATTCAGATTGGAAGTAAGGAGTACCTTTTTCATGGTAAGAGTAATTAACTATTGGAACAATTTACCAAGCCTCGTTGTGAATTCTCCATTACTGAGAATTTTAAAATCAAGAAAGGATGTTTTTCTAAAACACATGCTCCAAGAGGTCAGACTAGATGATCATATTGGTCCCTTCTCACCTTGAATCTATGAATCTATTAACCTTGTCATGAGACTGTTTTACTTTCAGAGATAAAGAAATTGTTTCTGATAGCACCGGCACAGGAACATTTTTAAGAGTGGGAGTGCTGAAATCCAGCCTCCTTACCCTGCCGCTGAAACAAGGAGCAAAGCCCATGGTACACAGGGATGGGAAGAGACCTCCCAGTGTGTGGGGCTGTCAGCAGAGCCAGCCAGCAAGGTGGCAGCCAAGACTGCAGAACGTGGAGATGGTAGCTGAGTCGCCTAGTGCATGGGGTGGCAGCAGGGACTCTGGGTGTGCGAGGGTGGCAACAGAGCCTTTGGCATATGGGATGCCAGCTGGGAGCCTATGGCTGCTGCAGTACCCCTCACACCCTTAGTTCTCAGAGTACCTGAATGGTCAGGGGTTTTATAATGAGGCACTTTCTGGTGCAGAAAAAGCACCAGGGGTTCATCCAATTTTTAGACTTATGAAACCTGAACAAAATCAAACTCGAACAAATACAATCAGCAGTTCTGGTTCCACATGTTAAATTTGGCCGCCTTACTCCCTTCACTTTTGGTCATGGTTCAGACCATATTTTCCAGCTGAACTTGACCAAATGTGGACCTGTTTGCAATGAGGTTCAACAAAAAGTGTCATCTTTTCTAGAACAGGCAGGGACAGTCGGTCTACATCAGATGCTTTCCTTCTACACTGGAAAAGTGTCTGCTATATGCTTTTCTTCCCTTTCCATTGATCCAAAAGGTTGTGAGGGAGAATATGTTAAGAAAGAGCAAGGATGATTCTTATTGTCTCATCTTGGCTGTATCAGCAGTAGTTAAACCAATGTCTGGTGGCTGTCTCCTGGCCTATGTCTACACTGGCGGGTTGTTGCGCCAGAAGTATGCAAATGGGGCTAAGCCAAGCCTCATTTTGCATACCTAATGAGCCACCATTTTTGCGGAAGAGGCTCTTGCGCTAGAAGGAGCTGTCTACACTGCCTTTCTTGTGCAAGAAAAACCCTCTTGCGCAACGCCGCTACGCTGATTATTTTCAGCAATATTCCATGCTTAGCCTCATTTGCATACTTCTGGCACAACAATCCGCCAGTGTAGACACAGCCCTGGAGTCTTCATGCGTCTTGCTCTGTTTTCAGATCTGCTGTCTCAGCAAGAAGTCAGAATTCTTCATCTGGACCTTTAATCTCTTCAGTTGACAGCCTGAGTGATTGGATTTTGTCTACTCATGAGTGGTCATATTCCTTGTCTGTACAGGATATAACTATTTAACTCTTGAAGCTGTCTCCAAGAAAGTGTTATTACTTGAATTGGACCAGAGTTGTGGCTTGGATGTAGGGAAAATCTAATTCTTCTCCCTTAATTTACATAACCCATGTCATAGAACAATACATTTAAAATTTAGTAGTGATCCAACTCTGACAATTCACTTGACAGCTATCTCTGAGTATCATGTTTTAGTTGATGGTAGATTGCAGTTGGCACACAGTGCAATTAAGGAGTTTTTGAAAGGTTTATGCAGAGCCCTGTGCAGATGCCAAAATCTTGTATCCATATCAGTATCCGCAAAAATGAGCTGCAGATATCCGCATCCACATTCGCGGACGCAGAGACCCACTGAGGATTTGCAGGCCTCTGTTCACATAACGTGTCCCTCCAACGTGTTCCATCTTGAAATTTCAGTTTGGTCTTGGGTACACTTAAAAAGTCATCCTATAAATCTTGAGTTGAGTGTTCATTATATTATTTATCTGTTAAGAGCTCATTTGTTATCATCAATGTCAGCTAGAAGGGTGAGTGAATTGAATGCCTTGATGGCTGATTCGTGTACTTGTTTTCATAAAGATTAAATGGTTACCTTTGTTACCGTTGTTTGAGATGCACTGCTCAGTTCTATTCCAGTTGAGGTGCATGTGTGCTGCCTGCCTGGCCGCCAGAAAGCTTTTATGCTAGCTGCTACCTCTTGGTTGGCTGTGGAGCTCCCTGGAGTGGCGCCAGTGCGGTGCCCAATATATGATCCTGACGACCCAACTGCCCTGCAGTTCCCTGTTGTTGACTACTCTGACAGCAGAGAATGAGGATGGGTATGACATAGGTACAGTCAAACAGCCATACGGGGTCAGACCAAAGGTCCATCTAGCACAAATAATTTAATGTCCATCCTGTCAAATAATTGATTGACTGAAAAGTCAGGTGCCACTTTTGGCAAAAATCAGTTCACGCATAAGAACTACTTTTTTTTTTTTCTTCTTCGAATGTTTGCTCATATGTATTCCAGATGAGGTGTGCACAGCTGCCAGAAAATGTTTACCCTAGCTGCTACCCATAGGGTCAGCCATGGAGCCTCCTGGAGAGGCAGTGGTGTGACCCCCTACATGTGACCCTGCCAATCCAACTGTCCCTCAATTCCTTCTTACCAACAAAGACAACTTTTGGAACTTTGGCTCTCTTGCATTGCAAGTGTCATTTATCCCTTGCTTTGTTAGTTTAACAATAACTAATCATTAACAGTAGTTAGTATTGCTGTCCTGTCAATTAATTAATATGCAGGCATTTCCCCCCAAAGCCACATATGAATAAGGGGGAATCTGTTTTATATACTTTGGATGTAAGAACTCTTGCATATTATTTAAACTGATTTAAAATGGTTTTTTGTATCTTACACTGAGAATCACATGGGTTGTGTCATCTTCCTAGACTATAGAGGCATTAAAAAACATACAATCACATTCTGCCAGAGCTGTGACAGCTGCTTTTGTTTGCTTCTGCTATCTTCAGGACTGATCTGGAATTTTGTATACACTTACACTAAGCATTATGCTCTTGATTTTGTTTCCCAAACTGATGGTAGATTTGGTCGAGCAGTGCTTCAGTTGCCATTTTATAAGGACACTGTTCCTGTCTCCACGTTATTTTCAGCCCTGCCTATCAATCTATCCCATAAATTGGAATATTCAGAGTAGGGATGTAAAGAGTTAACTGGTAATCATGCCTCTTAGCCAGGTAAGCATACTGATAACCTGTTAACCCAGGGGCAGGGGGAGGGCTGCTCCAGCTGGAGCAGCTCCTCAGCATACAGTGTGGTGCAGTGGGCTTGACCTGATCTGGCCAGAGCAGCCCCCTGCCCACATCCCTGCCATTGGTTGAGGGTTGTTCCAACTTGGCTGGGCTAACCATGTCACAGATGGGGGACAGCCTCCCCACAGTTAACCAGTTAAACACTTTGTTTAGCCCATTAACCACCTAACCAGGATTTTACATCCTAAATACAGAGCCAGTTGAAAAAAGGAAGATTACTTATATGTAACTGGAGTGCTTAATGATACTTTGCATATTCACACTGCCTGCTCCTCTTAGTTTATTCTGCATATCTGGTTTGTGGTGGAAGAAACTGATGGTAGAAGTTGCTGTGCTCTTGTCTTTCAGAACATTAAGGTCAAGGGGAGGAGGAGGTGCTAAAACACTGGACACTGCTAGAAGGTTCTACCATTGGACACCACTAGGTGGTGCAATAGCTCTGCCTATTCATACCCATGGTTATCTCAAGCTGTTTTACATAGCATTGCGTCCACGTTCTTTAGTAGCCATTTGTCATCTACAGGTGGCCTTTACAGTGGGGAGATCTTGATATGGGACACGAGCAGGGTAGAAGACCCCTTGATTGGGAGAACAGGGATGACAGATGACACTCATACAGATCCAGTCTATCAGGTAACAGGGCAAAGTCCAAACTAGTGGGACATTCATTGGGCTCGATGGCAGGGGAGACATCACAATCCTGGCATTTCATCGCTTTATTTCCTGGACATGAGTAGTACTTGCACAATTGCATTGAAATCTTTACAGTCAATAGATTAATTTCAAGACAGTTAAATAGGGCAAATCCTCCTGCGATTGGGTTGCTAGTAGTGTCACCTAATGTCTTTTGTCCTGAGATTTAGTAATGTTTTTAAATGTGGAGTCACTGGACTTGCTGAGGCCTCTTTTCACAGTTTTCTTATATTGGGAAAAGGTTGACTGGTTACAGGACTCAAAGCACAGTCACCACTTCCAGATTCTGAGCGTATCCACAGATGGAAAGATCCTCGTGTGGCAGACAGAGAAAGATGGTCAGCTGACGTTAGCTGAAGGATTTGCCTTAGTAGCTCAGCAGATCCCTTGGAGTATGAAACTTAAGAAGGTTAGTTCAGTAATTCCAGATAACATTGACTTGATACAACCTTTAAAGGGCTAGGTGTGAATTACGATAGCTTGGGTATGAGAGCAATTAGAAGACTACAGTTTTCATTTGATGGGGGAAAAGGAACAGAGAATGAAGCCCATTTATCAAGCAGCACAATAAATGTTGGCTTTCCCATTCCCAATCCACAAGATAAGCTTGGAAAATGACCACTTAAGTTCTAGGTGCAGTGGCCTTGTCTTAAATAATGAGACCTGTAAGCTAAGTTCTCCATCCTGAACCTTTAGTAGAAGACTCAGTTCTGTAAAAAGAAAACAGAATGGTTGTTGCAGGTCATGTGTATGTAGATTCAATTTGAGTTGTCTCATGGATGGTTTGTCCCCTTTTTCCTAGCATGCACGTGGGGAGTCAGCTGTGGGCGTGACCGCGCTCTCTTTCTCCCACTTTGATCCCAGTGTGTTTATCATTGGTGTGGAAGGTGGATATTCTCTCAAGTGCTCCACTGCAGTAGAGAACACCGCTGTCCCTAGGACAGGCACCTCTGTTCCTCTCAAGGCACCTGCACAGTTTGCCTTTACTCCTCATGGTGGACCTGTGTACAGTGTAAGCTGCTCACCTTTCCACAGGCAAGTAATGGGCAGACTACATTGGCACCAAATGTTAGTTACACTACCATCTGGTTCTTATGGTGGCTTTCCTGAGTGACCTGCGGTTTGGGGGAGATCCAAACAAGGACCAAAGTCCTACTATATTTGTCACATTGGAAAGCTGTTTAAAGGGAATGCTGTTAGCGTAAAGGGGGTTGCACTAACATACAGTAAAGCTGAATATGCCTTTGACGCCCGTAATATTATCCCCGTTTCCACCAAAGCTAAACTTATTTCCACTTGGCTCTTTATTCAGGACAATTCTTCCCAGAATTCCATTAACAGCAATGTTAGGAGATAGGAAACAGGCTATCATTCTCAATTGCCTATCACTCTACTTGTAACTTGTGTACATCTACAGACTGTAAGCACACCATTTAAACACAAACCCTTTTAAATGTCCATAAATCTGTCTTCATGAACATGAGGGATAGTCATGGTACAGCATACATTTTGCATGGAAAAGACCAGATCACAGTAGACTCCTGAATCCTGATCTTTTAATACAAGACGAAAGGTGCAGTGCTTCATGTGACTGCAATTCATGACTAACAAAACCTTAGTAAATACGCAACTGAGTAAAGATAAATTTGAGGAACCTTGATCCATTCAGTCAGAATGGTCATGAAACCACATAGCAGTAACAGAGCTAATGTAGACCAACTCTCAGGCTGCTTAAGTAAGTGAACTCTGCTCTGTGTTCTTAATATTGATTCCCTAAGTTTTTAATTTCTTTTCAGGAATCTCTTTCTGAGTGGCAGCACTGATGGACATGTTCACTTACACTCCATGCTGCAGGCACAACCCCTTATTTCTCTCCAGTTATCAAAGAAGTATCTGTTTAGTGTGCGCTGGTCTCCAGTACGACCTCTGGTCTTTGCAGCTGCCACTGGAGAAGGTAGGTACCCTTTAGCTGCTGATTTGTTGGAGAATCCAGGTTCTCTCTCACTTGGAACACTTATGCTATGTAAAAGCTTACTGCTCAGCACTCCCCATGTGGCTATACCTTAATTTGTTTGAAAGCTGGGGTTTCCAAACTGTCAGATGGTAAAATGCAGTAGTTTCTAAATTAACAGGTCACTTTGTGTGGCTATGGGAAATTTGTACCATACCATGGCTACAACTTTTTCCAGCTTTCCTGTGTTTAAAGTACTGGCTTTTAACACTAATAGTTTGCAATATGACTGACTCTTTAGAAACTGACTAGTCCTGAATTGTCCTAGCATTTAAAGATGTTGACAGGGCTGCAGCTTAACTTCTGCCAGCAGCTGGTTTCAACCTGCCTTGACTAGTGAGTAAATCTACATCCAGGGTGGTGAATCTAAGATTCAGGGGCCCAATGCAGCTCCAGGTATGCCTGGATCTAGCCCCCAAAGCTCAGGGCCCCCCCCGCAGCCCCTTGTGTGACTAGAACACCCAAAATCTACTAGCCTGGACCCCCTCCCCCCCCAGGCTCTGGTGTGCAAGGGGAATGTGGGGAGTGTCTTTCACCTTTTCAGTCAAGGGCCACTTCAGTGAGGGTTTTGTTTTTTTTCTTCTTCTGTGTGCAACCCCCACCTGATTTTCTGGGGGTCAGTGGGTCCCCAATCCAATAAAGGTTCCCCACCCCGATCTACACTGTTCCTTCAATGTAGCACTGCTTAATCTAGATACAGCACAGGGAAGGAGAGAAAAGATGAAATCATATTGCTTCAATGGTGCCAGGTTGCAGTGAAAGCTTGAACTAAAAAGTATGTCGTCTGTTACTCAACACTAATGATTGTTGTGGATTATTTATTTTAAAGGAGAAGTGCATCTGTTTGATTTTGGAAAGAGCTCCCAGAAGCCTGCAGTTTCTATAAAACAAGCATCAGCTGACACTGAAGTGTACTGCATAGAGTTTAACATCAAGCATACTCAGCTTCTGGCAGCAGGGGATGCCAGTGGCATGCTGAAAATATGGCAGCTGAGTTCAGACTTTATTCAAGAGGGACCAAGAGAAATGAATCACCTTGAGCAGCTGGCAAATGAAGTCCCTGATTGAGACACTAACAGGCCAGTGTTATCAGTTATTTGTTTCTTGCTACAGCACATGGTTGTTACGGTTTCTACTCAAAACCGGTCTGTAAAACACACATGATATTTGTAATGGAAAGTCCTAATCGTTCTGACCATCTTTAACTAAAGCCATGTAGTAAATAAAGAGATTCTAGTAGACTCTGAGGTTGCAAGTTACAATTAAATTGATGATCATCAAAATGATTAAACATAAGCTGAAATTTTTGCTGCAGTTTGGACAAGTAACTTTATTGAAGCACACTGCAATATTTGAAGTTTTTCTAAGAGTTGTAAGCTAAGCAGTTTTAGGTTACATCAGAAAGTAGCACTGATTATTGTGGAACACAAAGATGGAGATGCATGCAAAGCTACAGTTGGCAAACACAAGTATGTTCTTTGTATTTTTCTGGTTAGTGCTTTTATATCAATTCACAAAGAGTGAACGTGTAAATTCTATGTAGTCATAAGCAGAAGGAAGTTCTCGGCCCTTGCTATCCATGTAGGGTTTCATGTGAGAGATGCAGTAATCTGCCTGTTCCCTGGTTAGGTTCTAAAAGAAAAAATTGAAGAGTAGGGTTAGAAGCAACTCAGCGGTGAAGACTCAGCTGTTTTCAATGGTAAAATGCTTACAGTCTAACTTCTGAATTACTCAGAGGTAGGTTTATAGACAGGAATTCAAGAGTTTGAGAATCCTGCTCAGTTATGCAGTATTAAAGACATTTCCCTCCTCCCTCTTGCCCCCCAACAAAAAGTAGTAACTGACTGATCTGACAAGAGGAACTTATCTCCTTCCCATGGTCAGGAACTAGCAGGGAAAATTTGTTAATTGGTGACTTTTCTTTATGGACTGGTCCTCTCCTCCTGCTTTTAGGTAGCTTTAAGATTTTGTAGTTTAACTTTGATACAGTTGAATGGGGGCATTACTGTTACATTTAAGGCAAGCAACAAGAATTTAGAGTTTCAGTGCATCTGGGAAGTACTAATCTGGCTTCTTACTAACAGGACAGAGCTAGCAACAAGAACAGAATACCAGTGCTTTGGCTCCACCCTCATGAAAAGACCAAAGAAACTTGCAAATTCAATATATACACAGCAAGTAGCCTTTAACTGCATCAACAACATCTTTTAGTGGTGGAGGAAAGGGGTTGGCAGTACTTTAGTGTTTGTGGTGGGAAGTTAACTGTTGTAGACCTATGCCAGTCAGCTTTGTAAAAAAAAGACACACAAAGTACGATGGCTCAGAACAGCAAGAGTTAATTTTCATGGTGCTAGTTGCTGCTGTCTGTCCGGAGATAGGTTTGCTCAACTGACACTTACTTGATAGAGCTCCTCCTTGGTCACATAGGGCTTGCCCTCTGAACTAAGGGCACGGAAAGCACTTTCTATTTCCTCACTGGATTTCACATTCTCAGTTTCCCTGCTGATCATAAATGCCATGTATTCCTGCAGTGAGACATGTCCATCCCTGCCAATAAAACACATACAGCATGTAAACAAACCTGCTTCCAGAACACCACTGTATGATGAAATTGAATTGGCAGCCCATAAAAGCAGGCAGGTCTAGTTGCAGGTTTATCTTTCTAACTTCCCAGACCTGCGTTATTCCTTACCATTTTAGTTTATTGGAAATGTCTAATTACAGCCCCGGCCACAGGGTCTAGGCAGTGAGAATTTCTTCACGTGTAGATATGTTTTAATAAGTTATAAATTAGCAGTGACTATTTAAAGGAAAAATTTAAAGAATTTGGAAAAGATGCAATAATGCGCAGAAGCTAAACCGGCAGCAGCCTGACACAGACTTTAAAAAATAAATAAGAACATTTAGCAGAACGGCTTATACTAGGTTTTCTTCTGTCCGTATACCTGTTGGGATCTACAGTGTCCAGAATAGCTTCAAACTCCGGATCTGGTTCTCCTTCCTCAACCATAGGTAAGTCATAGCCTAGAGAACGTAAGCAGGACTTAAACTCCTGGTGATTCAGTCGACCAAATTTGTCTTTGTCAAAGTGTCTAGAAAAGAAAATATGAATCTTGAAACTTTAAGATAACTGGTTAAACTTTATAATCAACTGAAAACTGGAACAAACAATACTTTAGCCTGAAGTTCTGAACATGATACTTGTGGGGAATAAGCAACTTGAATCTGCACCACTGATTTTTTGTGTCGAGATCATTCACGTGTCAAGAATCTAAAGAATTTCTTTACAATCACTTTTCCAGGTTGCTGAGTGTGTGCATACTCACTTGAACATCATGCTAAACTCCTTCAGAGCCTCTTCAGTGACTCCTGTAGTGTTTCTAAAAAATGAAGAAGCAAAGCTAGTGAATTGATCATGAAATTGCAGCAGAAGATCACAGGCTAATCAAATACCAAATTAATTTCAGGGTGTTTGGTTTTCTGTCTGGTATCCTCTTGAATGAAGGTACAGCATGCACCTGGTTAAATTGTCACTCATTTCACTGAGGAATCACACAGCAAGATGTAACTAGAACTATTTCTCAAACTGAAGTCTTACATAGAAAATGTAATACTAATACACACTACTCAGAAAACGAAGAGGTTTATCCTACCTGAACCATGTGGTTTGTAACCATCTTTTAGACATTCCCTTCCTAGCCTTTTTATTCCCTGAAATGTGGTTTTATTTTCCAAAAGGAATGAAAACTGTACCTAGCTTGTATTTGCTGTTCTAGGTTGTGCTGCATCCTCATCCCCAGTTGGTCAAGCTGGTCCCACTGCTGTGCCAGCCCTACAGTGCTATGTTCTGTATATTTATTGTCCAAAATAAGTGCTTCTTCCATAGCTGCTCCAAGGTCCTCAATCTTCTTTAGTTGACTCCTCATGGCCCGAATCTCCTGGTGCTTACGCTATTTGGAAAGAAAGCAGAATGGAACACACATCAGCATACCAAAGTTGGAATTAAGTTAGTGTTATAAGCCTGTAGTCTGAGAGAAGGGAGAATGATGCAGCTGTTGTCTAGTGTTACAAAATATCAATATAAGAGGAGCTTCATCACATGTGATGCAGATAGATTTATAAAACGGGCTGGAGTTCCAAGAGGAGTTTTTGCCTGTAAATATCATTCGAAATCTCTCAGCATCTACAGCAGGGCTTGGCAACCTTTTCAAACCAAAGGGCCACTCTCCATAAAAATTCAGAACAAGTGGTCAACAAAGAGCTGTATAAGAATGCCTGTTTGCATGACTGAAAATATACAACTTAATATTATTGATAACTGACATGATAATTAATAATAGCATAAATGAAACATTGTACTCACAGACTTTATTTAATGGGACTTCTGCTGCTGCATCTTTTCCATACATTTCTTTGAAGTTTAAATCATAACTGGTCAAATCTAGCTTCATTCATGCTTTCAGGCTTTTTTTGCCATCTTATGGCAAGAGATTGGAGATGTGGGGGAGCAGGAGTCTGAGGGGTTCAGGGCAGGGGGTTCAGGTGTATGATGGTCTCAGGGCACAAGACTGGGGTGTGTTGGAGATATTTAAGAGCACCTCCATTCACAAACCCTAGAACACTCCCTAGCATAGACAGCAGGACTCAGGAGCAGGGCAAAAGAACTAGACACCCTGCATCCTTCCTGGTTCCTCCCCCTTCCCTCTGTCCCTGCTTTCCCAATACCTTCCTCCCTGGTGCCCACCTACTCACCATCCTCTGCCCCGGTTTTCCTCCTGCCCCTCCTGTACTCTCACACAACTTGCTCCATCCCCTGCTTCCTTTCAACCCCTCTTCTCTTGGCACCCACTCCTCTTCCTTCTCTTGCCCCCATTGTCCCTCCCCTCCTTCCTTTTCCTCTCCCAGCACCACCCTGTGCCCTCCTTCTCCTTCCCATCCCTCTGCTCCACCTCCTCTTTCCCCTCATTGTTTCCTCTTGGCCCCTGGCATTTCTCTCCCTGCCTCTTGGTGCCTTCCCTTTTCTTCTCCTGCCCTGGCCCCTTCCTCTGCTCACCACCATGTTCCCCTTAGTTCTCCCCCTGCCCCTTCCCTCATCTTTGGCCTTCCTGACACCTGCACCCCTTAACTTCCTGATTCTGGGGTAGGGCCACCTGGTGGGTGGCTGCCCCATGTGCTGAGGCTGGACCTGGAGCCAGGGTGCTATTTTTAGCACGCTGGCTGTGACCCAGGAGCAGCTGCACTGCAGCCAGGTTCCAGTCCTGGCACACTGGGCACAGAAATTTCTGGCCAGAACTAGCTGTGCTGAAAGGCCAGAACTAGCCCGCAGCCACCACTTGCCCTCTGGGCAGGTGGATCCATGGAGCCTGGGGAGCCATTCCCCCCTTGGAACTGGCTCCAGGAGCTGAGCTGTAGCTCCTCAGCATGAGGTGTTGTCGACAGGGCTGAAAGAATGAGGCTGCTACCGCCAAGCTGCCAACTCTAGCGAGGAAATGGAGGGGAGGGGAGAGATGTTGGTTGGTTGGTTGGTGGGGGGGAGAGGGAGGCAGGGTGGAGACCAGGAAGATGGGAAGGACAGATCGGGAGAAGGGAAGAGAAGACAGGGTCATGGGAAGGGGCGCAGAGATGGGCAGGGGCTGGCAGACCAGGGAAGGTGGGGAGGAGGGTGACCCTGGCACACTGTGCAGGACTGGCCCTTGTGCCTCCCAGGGAAGAAAGAAACGTGGCTTGGTCACTAGCTGAAGGCCAAACCCAGCTACCAATGTGCTGCTGCCTCCTCCATGCTTCCCGTGGGAATGAGGGCTGAAGCAGCGTTCACCCATCTCCGCTCCTTGGGGTGCTTGGAGCAGCATGCCCCTTCTGCAGGAACCTGGAACAGCTGTTTTTAAAAATGCTGGCAGCTGCCCACCACGTGGCTCAGAGGGTCGGGGTGTACCCTAGTCCTGAGCCCCCTATGGGCCTCACCGCAACCCGGTCCTGGTCCCTACCATCACAAGCCCAGCAGCAGCTTCCCCTACAAGGGATAAGGAAGGCGAGTGCTGCTGTTCAGAGTTGGGTGGAAGTACAATTCCTTGTGTTCTGCCCCCACCCAGTCAACGAGCCATATTTAGGTGTCTCAAGAGCCATATTTGGCTTGTGAGTCATAGGTTGCCGACCCCTGATCTATAGCCTGATTTCAAAACAAAATGTACCAAGGAAAGGTTTCAGCTTCTGTCTCCACTGCAGAGACTTAACAATACCATACAAAAGGGAACTAACTCAAAATTTTCTTTTGGCTTGTGCAATGCCAGAGATAGGATTAAATAATCACACTGGTGCCTACTGACCACAACATTTATGAATCAATTTGAGACCTGTGTGTCAATTTTGAAAGGTATTTTCACTTTCCTCTCATTCCTGAGCATCAACAGGGAACAGTTTTAACAGCAGATGAGGAATGCTTACTTTTGTAGCTTCCAGCTGCGATTCCAGGGTTCCTGATTCCTCAACCATACAGGACCTAAACAAAGAATTACATTGAGGGAGAGACATTCCACATACAAGAAAGGCACGGCGAGAGGGGCTTGAAATTAACACCATCCTTTTTTAGGGCAAATGTCTTCATAAACTTTGTAACAAAACTGTTTTTCCTATCAAGTTTCTGGCCATCAGCTTTTAAATTCACTCACCCTATATAAAACAGAGGCTTTTAGAAAATGCTTTATATAGTTAATTTCAAGCCCAATTTCACAGGCTATGTGATAAAGCAGCTACTGGAAACACACTTCATGCCAAATCCAAAGAACTCACCTTCTTACTGGACCTAAAGCGAAATTAAAAACCCAATGTAAATGCCCTTCCCATCCCAAACTGTGCCCAACATACACACACAAAAACTACAAGTGATTCACTGGAGGCAGGCTTTGTTTGCCAATGAGACAGGTACTCTAGGGAGGCTTTACACAGAAAGCAAGTGTGAAAAACCTTTTGAGAACCACTGGCTTAATTTAAAGCCAATCCTGGGATAAGACAATCATCTTTCTCAAGACAAAAAAAGCACCACAAACTTTATTATAACTGGCTGAATGTTGCGCTCAGTATTTTCAAACTGTGACCCCTCACAGATGAGCATTTCTACCATGCTAATAGTTCAGAGCATTAAGACATATCCCTTGACAGTCATTTGAATTTAGGAATTGGTGCCAGTCACCATGATGGCATGCTAACAAGGGGCCCCAAACATCAGTCCAAACACTGTTTATAAAGACCACTTTTGTAATTATGATCTCCCTGATTCATTTCACAGATACTAGCTGCATAAAGTCCCTGAAGTTGGTTTTGTTTTTTGGATTCTTAGCAATAAGGCAGAAGTTTTTAGAGCCTCTTCCTGTAACAGTGAATATTCACAACAGATGACCTGTGTACAAACAGCAAGGTGGCTATTGTGCAGATGGTGCTGTACTGTGTTTGTGCCCCCATGGAATTTAAATTCCTGTATTAAGATTGTCTTCCCTTGCCCCCATCAGACCCTTTCCTCCCAAAGGGCTCAACCTTCTTGGAAAGGGTTTTCAAGTGCTGAATCACTCTGTAGTAGTGAAAATATGCCAAACATTTGGGTATCTCTCACCACAGAGGGTTAAAGCTCAGAATCAAAGTGTGTTTAAAGAGAATGAAGCACAGGCTCAGAACCTTGGCCAGGAAGCTGTGAACCAACAGTGGAAAGGTAAAACAAATCAGCAGGGAAACAACCCCCCAAGCATTTCACAGCAGTGAAAGTTAGTTGGAAAGAACACGAGCCTTTGGCATTAAGAGTGCATTTTAAAATCAGTGAGATAAGAAAATAAGAGGAAAAACCTTCCAGACAGATCATCCCCAACTTCATACTGATAGACACGAATGACACGACGATATGCTATGCTATTCAAAGAAAAGAAACCAAATGAATTCCAAAAAGCAAACAGTCAAGGCAAAGGAAAGAACAAACCACAAGACCACAGCTACACAGCATAACTCCACGCCAGCACCACCTCACAGAGAATATCAAACAAGCAACCAGACTTAATGGCAGATGCTGGTTGTGTATAAAAAATAATCTAAATTAATTCAATATAAGCTATCAGAAAGTTGTTGAGATGAACAGAATCTCAGAGTTAATTCGAGCAACAAGCCTAATTTAAAAATAGTATCAACCTGTGCAAATATGGCTGCTGTATGCTGATAGATGAGAGGAGGACAACTGTGCTGAATTTGGAAGTGGGGATGTTAAAGACTAGTCGACTATCCGATAAGATTATTGGATAGTTCGTTGACACCCACCTCTCTTGCTGCCAAAGGGAGGGAAGAATGGGTACTTGAAAAGCATTTCTGGGGAAATGCTATGCTGGAGCCAGGGATCAGCAATGCAGTGCTACCATGCTTTGAAATGCTGAGGCGGCATTCAAAGGGGCAGCGCTGCACAGCTGATGTCTGGCTCAGCTGGGGAGTCCCCAGCTGATCTCAGGCTCCAGCACAGCATTTCCCCAGAACCTGAGGTCAGCTGGGGACTCCCAGCTCTGTGTGGCATTTCAAATCAGCAGCGCAGCATGGAGCCCAGGGTCAGTGGGGGACTGAGTCCCTTGCTGACCACGGGCTCTTTGCTGCACTGCCGATTTGAAATGTACAAGAGCCCCCGAATTTCAAAGCTGGCACCCGTGTGCAGCCCAGTTAGCAGGACTTCTCACTGGCCCCCGGGCTGCATGCGGAGTTGTACATTTCAAAGGAGGAATGCGCAAGAGCCCTAGTGGGGACTCTTGTACGTTTCAAAAGAGGAATGCAGAAGTGCCCATCGACTACTCAACTAGTCAATTAACCGCTAGTTAACATCCTTACTCAAAAGTTCTACATACAGTAGATAGTGCTTAACAGCAACCCCAGTATTAACAGCAACCATTTTTGGGAACCAATTCAATCCCACTGAGTTTAATGTTAACATGATTCAGATTTTGCCATTGATATACTGCTTAACATTTTTGCAAGGCCCCAGCTACAGACAGGATTGCAAGGCTGCAGCCAAAGAAGAGAGCAGCGGGACATGCCTAGGACCCGTTATTGACTGGTTTGTGGACTGCAACCAAGGAAGGAAGTGTTAGGATGTGCCTTACTTGGATGCATGTGCACAAACTACCTAGAATAATCCCTCAGTGCTTTCTGCAGCGGTTGTGGCCTTACAATCGGCTTGCACACAGGGACTGTTCAGGAGGTAAATATTTGCAGATTGGAAGAGAAGACTGTGGGCAGGGGAGTAGCTGGAAAGACAGCTACGTGGTACCTTCTCCCTATACTCCCTCATGCTGTGCCCTGCCAGGAGGCTTCACTCAGGAAAGGAAGCATTTAGGACTGAGCCCCAGCCCCCAGAGTGCAGGGAGGGATATGGTGCAGCTTTGTGGGTCCCTAATGTCCCTGCAGAACCTGAGAGCTCTGGCATCTGGGCTGCTGTCCCTATTTCCCACTGCTGTCCTGTCTCAGCACTTCTTTTACTGGCTGCAGCCTCACAAACATGCATCTGCTTATTAGCAACTGCTGGATAATGGCAAATTTTTGCCGGCAACTGAAGGTTTGCTAAGAAGTGGAATCTACTATACATTGTTATAAGCCCTCTAGTGGAGAATGAATAAAAACACCCAACACTCATTCTAATTAATTGCAGTTTTAGCCTTTTTATGGCTAAAGATTAACTTCCCTCTGCACTTCTAATAATCAGGGATTAGAGTGAAGCATGGCAATTGTAAGCACTAATGCAGTTTATTTAATAAACGCCTCCCCTCTCTATTAGCATCTTCTGGGACACCAGGCATCATCTACAACACTACAACACAGCAAAGAATCCAGCACCTACACCAGCAAAATCTAGTGGGTTCCATCAAGCTACAACAGTGAAATCTAAGGTGTTCTCTCTTATCTAAGGGGAGATACTGCGAGATCAGTGGTTCTTGTCAAGACAGAGCAAAAAGTTACCAGAGATAAACCCTAAACCCACATAATAAAAACAAGTTCCCTCTGTACTAAGTATCACACTAGATAAAGGTGTATAGGCAGGGACAACCTCCAAAATTCTGGCCCCATGTCCTTTGTATAGGATTCCTTAATTATTGTAATAGTAAAGCCATTTAACACTACATAAATTTTAAAGTATTCATTGTGCTACAGATTTTTTAATACCTAAAAAACCTTGCAACTGAAGAGAGAAGCGGTCTAGAGAAAAGCTGAAGATTCTTGGATTCTGTGTAGGGGGGTAACTGAATTTTGGCATCCAGGAAGTCACTGGAGTAAATTTGGGGCTGGCACCCAGAAGAGATTTAAGACTTTTGATAGTGGGGAGGGGATCTCTCTCCTTCCTCCTCTTTTGGGCACATGCAAAAATAATTAAATAGGGAATTGAATTCCCTATTTCACACTTCAGCAATTAGATATCCCACTTATTGCCACTGTACCTAGCAATGAGATGCATCAACCTCATTTTAGTAGAAAAGGCATAAGCAATGAAATAGTTATATTACCATAGAGATAAATGGAATGGGTATTTTAGATTTCAGGCTTTCAGCAGATTCAAGCAGAGGTCAGTGTATTGGTTTAGGTTAATATCTGGAAGAGTACTTTTTGCAATTGTAAAGGCCACACTTTATAAAAAAAGGCTTAACTTCTAGAGCACAATTATGCAGCAGAATCAAAAAGGACAACAATATAGCAACATAACTGCATTACACCTGGAAATGTGATTCTTTAGAAATAATATACATTAAAGTGCAGTAATGCTAATTAATGACAACCTTTAATAAGAGTCTAAAAATATTGATATTCTACTGAATACCTATAAATACAAGCCTGGGCTATTCTGTTCCCTTTATTTTATTCTTTTTATAAAATGATATATATTTATCAATACCCAGTCAAGGCCCTTCAGCAGTTTTAAATGTTTGGCGAATATTACCAGACTATATTCTTATTTTACCAAGTGTGCTTCTGATTGCTGGGAAATTGAGAATGCTGGCTAGTGAGGACAAAAGGCTATAGATTATCTGAGATATGGAAACACACCCAGTAAAGACCATCACACCTCCCACACCTTTAATAAGCTGACCAGTGATAACTTTCTCAATATAATTGCTTCAGGACGGAGGGATAGTTTAGTGGTTCGTACATTGGTCTGCTAAACCCAGGGTTGTGAATTCAATCCTTGAGGGGGCCATCTGGGGCAAATCAGTCAGGGATGGTTTTTGGTCCTGCAGTGAGGGTAGGGTACTAGACTCAATGACCTCTCAAGGTCCCTTCCTGCTCTATGAGATATATGGAGATATACCTAAGGGGATAGTTGAGCTGGTCTGGTAGCACTTTATAGACTTACAAAACATATAGATGGTGGTATGAGCTTTTGTGGGCACAGCCCACTTCTTCAGATGTGGGCTGTGCCCATGATACCATCTATATGTTTTGTTAGTCTATAAAGTGCTACCAGACCATTTGTTGTTTTTTAAGTTTAATATAATTGGACACAGACTGTCCATTAATTCTTTCTTTTCTAATCTGAACCAGGAAGAATGGTATTCCTTACTCTCTGTATATTTATTTTTATTATATCAATGTCCTATTACCTATGTCTCTGTGTGTGAGGCATTTTTTCTTGGGGGAGGAAGGGAAGTATCTCATGCACATCCCAGGCATGGCTTGCATTGTCCAAATAGAATGACCTTTAATACAAGTTTCACAAGCAAAGCAGTGACAGGAGAAAGCATACAAGACAGCAGGGGACACTACACCAATGTTGTGGAAAATACAATTCAATACTAACCCATCTAGCAGATACGTCCTGTAGAGAAGGAGAATCCAAGTATCAGGCAGCAAGACAGAGAGAGAAGCAAACACATGTTAACAAATTTAAAATATTTATACTTCTGACTCTTTGCAAAATCATCTAGGTGATGGTTTTCTATAAACGCAGATTTACTATACAAGGATTACATGAAAAGCACCCCCAGCTTACCTTGCTTCTTCTGTATCAAAGCCTACGTTTACTAGAACTGACTATATTTGATGGTTGTGTATTTCAGTATGCTTAAGCCAAACATATTTATGCTGTAAAAATATACGGATCTCCTTGAAATTCTGAAAAAATTATATTTCATTTCTAGGGATGCTGTTGACCTTTGCTGCTTCTCCCTAATCACGTATTTCCCCAGTACATACGATCGAGTAGAAGCTTGCAAAGTGAACTTAAGGACTGTGGGAAGTAGTGGCAACCCCCCCCCGGAGAATTTGAACCTGGACTATACAAAATACTAGAAAATATACTTTAAGCAATAATCTTATGGTTCAACACAGGATAGCAGAGTCTTCCCTATTCTAATATTTATTATAATACAGGGTAGGCAAGACGACAGCACTGGCATTTTTGTTCTAGGTATTTAGTATTCTCCCTGCACAACAGAGTTCAGTTTTGGAGCTACCAGATAACCATTAGGGCATGTCTGAATATAGACTAATCCCAGGAAAGTAAATTTAGGAGCAGACACTTATAAGGACAACTCCTCTGTTCAGACAGACTGTACCTGGTCTCCTGAATCCACTGGTGGAAAGCATTGGCATGCTGAGCAAACTCCTGGCGCAATTTGTCATTTTCCTCCTGTCTTCGCTGCTCCTTCTGCAGCTCTAATTCACGTTCCTGAGAAACAGGGAAGTCACTTTACGCTGAGAAAACATGGCATAGTTATCCACTGCTATACAGAAACCCAGCCAGCGCAGCAGTGAGATTCCAGAGCTGTAGGACTCCTGCCCAACTGCACACTAATCTGTAACTACAATAGTCAGTATTCCTCCAGAAGTCCTCCGATTAGCATTGAAGTGAGCTTTGCAACCATACTACTAGGATGAGGGGTGATAAGAAACAGAGTCTCTCACACCTACACATGGGAGATCATTTGTTTTTGATATTTAAAGAGGGATGGGGAACCTCAGGCCCAGGGGCCATACGCAGCCCCTTGGCTTGCCAGATCCGGACCCCAAGGCTCATGCTCCCACCCCCCAGCATTGAGGAACCTGCACTGGTGCGCCAACTCCCCCCGCACTGCCCTGCTACAGGGCTCGAGTACACAAAATCTACTAGGCTGGGCCCCCCTAGGCTCTGGTGTACAAGGGGAATATGGGGAGTGTCTTTTTCCTAAATTGGGGGCCACACCAATGAGGGTTTAGTTTTTTGGAGGTTTTTTTTTTTTGGCTTCTCACTTGTGTGTGGCTCCCAATTGAGTTTTCTGTGGGTCAGTAACCCTGACGCAAAAAGGGTTCTGCCCCACATCTTTGAAGAAGAATGGAATGGGAGGAGAGGAAAGGGCATGAAGTACCAACCTAAAAGTTATGGATAATGGAAGATTCTGGGAGGCACTAGCCCCACAGAATTCCTTTCAGAAACATTTCTGTGCTACCAGAGAAAGTGTTTCCATTTGTAATGTTTCAGTGCTGCATAAGAGTCCAATATCTGTGTCCAAGGAAGAATTCAGAGGCAGAGTGGCAATGGGAAGTCCTTATTCCGATTTACCTTGATGATCTTCTGCAGGTTCCTCCAGGTCTCTTCAAGAGCCTCCATAGTGAACCAAGTATACGGGTTGGAGGCTACACGGAAGCTCTTGATCTGGCGATCCAGCTCAGCGAGCTGGTTGAAGTCAGCCTGGGCGGAGCTTAGTGAGGAGCGGAAAGCATCATGAGCCTCTCGCAATGCCTTGATCTCCTCCAGTGAATTACACCGCACAGGGTCAGTCAAGTCCTCCTCTGCATTCTCAAACCAACTATTAAAGGCAGATGCCTTCTTTGCAAAAGTCAGGAACAGATCCTCAACCTCAGAGAGAGAAGACAATCTAAGTGTTCACTTGGGCAATAACAAATAGAATATAGTCAAGCAGGAGGATCTAGTATTAAGGACATACAATAAATATTACATACTAATTTGCACCTGTCGCTCATTTCTTGCAAGGCAGAGAAAGAACAAACCACAAAACTATCTGTAAAACGGGGATAGTACTATTCCTCCCCAAAATACAGCTCCGGAGGCCCATCCTCACCCACAGCTCTTAGGGCAAAGTCAGATCTTTCCAGGAAGCAAAAAACTGCTTCTGGCCTCCAATGAGGCAGCTGTAGTGGCAGCTGGACAGACAGCAATACATTCCAAGGCTTGGGAGCCATCTTATAGAACAACTTTTTATTAAAAAAAAAATTATATATTTGCAAGTCAGCAGGTCCCTGCTCTCATCTATCTAGAGAAAAGGGCTATTTTTCAGTGATGGACATGTTAAAGTGCAGGGCTCTTTGGGGACAAGAGTGAAGGAGCATATTGGCTAGAGAAGCAATGGGGAGAAGTCAGGACACAAGGAAACAAAATTTTATCAAAGTTTTGTACTTGGGCATTGTGTGTGTGTAATCTGGTATATATGGACTGTACCCTTTTCAGGGCAGTGTTAGGCCCTGATCCTGACTGGAGCTTCTATGTGTTACCATAAGGCACATTATTATTAAAAAAGGGCTTAATAAAGGAAGGAATTTGTGCCAGTAGCAAAGTTTGGAATGGAACCTAGAACTCAACTCCCATTCTTCTTGCAGTGGCCATTTAAGAATACTGCATCCCTATCTCAGTGTTTTCACAAAAATACAGTATTGCAGAAAATATAACCTCAACCAACCGTATTTTAGTTAAATAACTACAGTGATGATAAACAAGTGGCACATGATGTAAAAGGCTGGCCCTTTGAAAACAACTCCACTGTCAATACTGTTTTTATGAAGGCTTCTCAAGAAAATGTTCGGTATATGACAACTAATTATGTTTTTACACAGCTTCTAGATCAAGGTTTTTAAAAATCAATGCTATGCACTACTGACAAACTTCATGTTGTTCCCTATTATTAAAAAGAAGAAACTAGTTTGGATACAAATGGTTCCAAGGTCTGTGCTCTCACCTTTCTGAAGTGCTCCTGGGCCTCCAGCAGTTTCTTCTTCCTAGAAGCAGAATTAGCCAACAGCTGGTTCCAGCGTTTCATCAAAGCAGCATGTCGGGCCTCAATGGCCTTTGACTGGATGTGCTTGGCTGCCAGCAACTGATCTTTCAGTGCAGAGATGTTTGCGATTCCTTCCTGTTGGAAAGCCTGGAGACCAGCATCAAAAGTTTCCTGCAGCATTAAAAAGAGATTAATATAGATTAGCTATCTTTATGGATGATGTAGACATTTATTTTTGCATTTACCTAAAATAAAGCCAAGCTCTCCAATACTCATCTGCCAAGGGAGCATTAAACCCCATTGTTTCACTGACTCAAAGCACCTTGCACTAACCTGTTTGGTCAGGAGTGTTTGCACAGATGAGAGATCACGTCCATAGTCATCAGTCTTCAGACTGTTTTCCTTCTCACCTGGTTAATGAAGCACAGGCTAAATATAAACACCTATACTCCTTCTTCCTAAATTTGGGATAGGCATTATTAACTTAACTTAAAGTTTTACTCTATTTCCTCCTCACATTGCAAATCAGATATGAGGCCCTTGTGGCTACTGAGAGGCAGGGATATTAGTGCTCAGCAAAGCAATGGTTCACACTACCACCCACATCTTGCTTAGTAAAATAAGGCTAGTCAGAAATCTCTCTCCATTTAAGAAGGGCTGCAGTGTTTTCAAGTCACCTGCTTTGTCAGAGGAGCCAATGCAGCACATACCTATCCAAGACTCCACTACGTCAGCTTTCCAGTTGAACTGAAGGAAGGCAGAGTTCTCATCTAGTTTGGCCTTTCTTTGAGCTGCTGCCTTCTCAAGATCTGACACCTTGCCTCTCAGGCCTTTAATCTTTGCAGTTATGTTCTCTTCATGATGATTGTTCTGTGGAATAGGAGAAAACAGACTCATTCCCATTTGATTTAAGTCTTCTACACACCACTGGAGAAAATCTAGTCCTGCTCACTAATTTAAGGACTCCTAGGGACATTTATAGGAATTCCCAAAATGGATATCAAAACTGAGGACAAAAGAAGCAATTAAGACTAGAATTCTCCCCCTCAAAGGAACTGAAAGGCGTGAGCTACTCAAATCCCATTCTGAGTTTGGTGCCTATTTCCCCTGAGGTTGCTCTGACAATAGCAAACAAGAAACATTAGCACATGACTAATAAAAAAAATCCTTCACATTAACTCACAAGGCAGTCCACTAGTTCTAACATGGGAACAGACCACCTTGGTTCACTATGTTTGGATCTCCATTTGGAGAAGATCACTTCATTCTACCTTAACATGTGCCTCCAACGTTGGAGATATCAGGAATGCAAACTACAATATACTTCTGTTTTTTTTCCCTGTATTGTCATTTACAGAGCAGGGGTGGGGAACCTCAGGCCTAGGGACCAGATGCAGCCCCTGGCCCATCTGGATCTGGCCCTTGGGGTTCTGGGCTCTCCCCAGCATTGGGGAACCCATGCTGGCATTCCAGTTCCCCTGCCATCCTCCCATGGGCCTGGAGCACACAAAATCTACTAGCCTGGGCCCCTTAAGCTCTAGTGTGCAAGGGGAATGTGGGGACTGTCCTTCTCAAACAGTGAGGGGTTTTTCTTTTATTTGCTCCTCACTTGTGAGCAACCCCCAACTGATTTTTCTGTGGGTCAGTGGCCCCGACCCAAAAAAGGTTCCCCACCCCTTCTGCAGAGGCTTTTGGGGGAAGTGAATATACAGACAGAAAACAAAAGCATAGAATGCTAGAACTGGAAGGGACCTTGAGAGATCAAGTCCAGTCCCCTGCCCTCACGACAGGACCAAGCACCATCTAGATCAGGGATGGGCAATAATTTTTGACCAAGGGCCACTTCAGAAATTTTTGAAGTGCCCCCAGGCCACCTTAGGGATCAGAGCCTCAGGAAAAGGGGCAGGGCCATAACACTTCCATGCTTACCTGCCACAGACCCTGATTGGTCTGTGGGTGGGGAAGCACATAAAGTCTTTGGCCTTGCCCCCCAGAGAGAACTGCCAGCTGTTACATGAGAAGGTGGCAGTTCCCTCTAGGCACCTGTGCCCCTGGTGGTGGTGGGAGGAGACTGCATGCTCCCCTCCTCTGCCCCCAGATCAATCAGGGCCTCAGAGTCTCCTCCTGCCCTGCAAGAAACGCCACACAGGGCAGGGGTGGGGCAGGAGGAGACTTTGCACACCTGATTGGCCTGAGGACTGGGTGAGTGTGAAGTCTCTTACTCCCTGCACCAAAGCGCGTGGCACTTAGAGTCAACTGCCAGGATTGACTAAGCACCGCGTGCTCCCCTGTCCCTAGACCCTGACTGGCCTGGGGGTGGGGAAGTGGCAGGACTTCTGCACACCAGGTCAACCTGCTTGATGAGCTGGACGCAGCCTGCGAAAGCCCTTTTGCCCATCACTGATCTAGATCATCCCTGACAGATGTCCATCCAACCAAGTGAGTTATAAGATCAAGAACACATATTCCTGCGCATCCAGAAATATAATTTATGCTATCATGTGCCGAAAGTGTCCGTCTGCTATGTACATTGGACAAACGTCTCAGACACTTCACCAAAGGATTAACGCCCACAAAACAGATATCAGACAAGATCACAAAGAAAAAACAGTTTCTTGCCATTTCAACCAGAAAGGACACTCTCTCAATGACTTAACCACCTGCATTCTACTACAAAGACCTTTTACATCTGCACTTGAAAGGGAATCCTCTGAACTGTCATTCATGTTAAAATTCGACACTCTCCGGGAGGGAATGAACAAAGACCCAAACTATCTTACCCATTACCAAGACAGCTTCCCCAATTATCACCTCTAATACCATTAGCTCACAGACATCTAACTTTCCCCACCTCTAATATCATTAATTCACAGACACTTACCTTCCCTTCCTTCCCCCCCACCTTGCACCCCCCTTCTGTTCTGAAATGTGATTTGTCCTTTTCATATGTGTTCACTTTTTTTTAATTGTATCCTTTGGTATATTGGTTGTGACTATTTTCTTCCACTATTTGATCTGAGGAAGTGGGTCTGGCCCACGAAAGCTCATCATCTAATAAACCATCTTGTTAGTCTTTAAAGTGCTACATAGTCCTGCATTTTGCTTCAGCTACCCCTATTAATGTGGCTATATGGAGCAGGACATGTAGACAGTGTTTAATTTTCATTTTTTAAACACACTTGTAAGCTTGGTATTAATAAAACAGTGAATCCTTTTTGACATGATGACACTATAAAGAATGTTTAAGGCATTTTTCTTACCACATTACACTCACCTTCTTAATGAGGTCCTCTCCATTAGCACAAACATCATTCACTCTGTCCTTATGCACAGTGAAATCAGTCTCAAATGCTTCATGCTTTTTCAGTAAGCCCTGCAAGAAAACCATGTTCAGAAGTCACTTTCCTACATAATTTACATCTCAAGAGGACTGCTTATAAAACCAAGATGAAAAAAACACATCAATTAATGCACCAATATAAAGGATTATTAGTTTACCCTCTCGTCATTTGGGGGGAGTGGGGGGCAGAGAGGAAGGTAGAATGGTTGGGTATAATCCCGGATACAGCCCTTAACTATACATTTTAAAGTTAGTTTTCTTTCACCTTTAACCAAGGAGAGCTAAGGTCTAAACTATGAAGTCCACTAGAGACCTCACTATTTAAGTTTAATCTGTAAAGCATTTAGAATTTGATCCTACAAACATACACATGCTTAATAGTACCTGCATAGTCAATATTTAAGTTAAGCATGTGTTTGAAGCGCTAAAGCATTAACACGCCGATGGGAAGTATTAAAAATAATTAGAAAAATTCTGTTGCTTCTTGCTGCTATTGGGTAAACTCTTCATGACAGTTTTTCACTGCCACTCAGAAGAGGGATGCAAAAAACTTGAAGGCGTTTTTACAGAATTCTGGGGTTACTTTGCATCAGTCCAGTCTTCCAGAACAAGTAAAAGCAATCTACTTTAATTAGAACTGCCAACTAAAGGGCCAAAAGACCTTTTTAAATACTGGAGAAAAATCTTTTGAATAATTTTTATAGATTAAAAAAATCAATATTTAATAATATACTTCTTTAAAATTAATAAAATGTGACTTGAAAAAAAACAAAAGGGACATGTTGAATTCTAACTATTACATGTTGTTATAAATAGCTGCTAAGGAGAGAACCAGAAAAGTAAAGCTTTCCTTTACCTGAATAGCAGCAAGGGTGTCTCCATAGTCCTCACTAGCTACCAGAGTCATTTTCTCATTGATCCAGGCTTCCTCCTCTTCCACATTTGCTACAAACTGCTGATACTCCAGAGACTCCTCTAGACGTTGGCCACTGTAAGAGGAAATTAATGAGGAAATTAACGAGGAAAATCAAGTGTTGCATTCTGTACATTCAACTATGATGTGGAAGCACAATATCCAAAATGCAGGTGTAATGCAGATCAAAACAGGGGGAAAGATTTTTACCATTCTCACTAACATCACGGGTAGGCAATTTTCAATGGGGTGACATTCCAAGAAGCGTCAAGAACCACACTTCTGTAGGGTATTAACTGAGGAGATGCTGGGTCTAGGATGAAGTTGGGGGCAGGAGACTGGGATGCAGGAGAGCTGTGGAGTGTTGGAGGGGGTTTAGATGCAGGAGGGGATTATGGCCTGGGGTAGAGATAGAGGGGAGGGTGCAGGGTTTGACAGGGAGTTGTGACCAGGGATGGGTGTACATGAGATGACCTGGGGCAAGAGTATAGCGGGTTTGGAATGTGACCTGGGGCAGGAGGGGGTGGGGTGCCAGATGTAGGCGCTCTGGCTGAGAGGTGCTTACCCTAGACACCTCCTAGTCACCAGCCCAGTGGGACCCTCGGGAAGGAACCCTATCTGCCACTCTGCCACATGCCACTCAAAGCAGCCAGCTGCTAGGGTCAGAGTGTGTGCACCTCTGAAGCGGGGGAGGGGAGAGTCCCTCCAGGTGCTGCACAGACTTACAGGCATGGGCCAGAGTATTGTGGCAGGTCAGTACTGGCCCAAGGACCGTATTTTACCTGTCCCTAATATGAACCCTAAAATGTTATTTTACACTAACCTCTTTCCTCCAGAAGTTGAAAATGACCCCTCTATGACACTACCAGGTCTAGTGCTACCATTAATCTATGATGTAATTCACAGGCTTTCACTTATGTATCTAGAAATCATGTACTCTCCCACCCTGGTCTCGATTCAGGAGATAATAGCATGGTAAAAATAATATCAAGCCTCTAGCATCCCAATGAAGGAGGAATAAATGCCTCCAAAATTTAGTTTGCGTTCAACTACAAAACTGAAGTTATTACCAAGGCACATTTATGAATTAACTCCTTTTCGCCTGTCTCTTCAGGTATGGCCTCAATAAAATACATTGTTGGCATTTATTACACTGATACTGCTGGTGATCTGAATCAAAAGATTGCAAGATTTGACTAATGCTAGTCCCTGTCTGTTCCATTCATACTTCCTGGTATAGAAAAATGATACTCACCGAGCTGCTGCCAACTGCTTTAACTCCTTCCAGTGGTCTACAAACTGAGCTAGTCTCTGCTGTATCTCCTCCTTTCCAATTGTGTTATCATCTGACAGTTTCTTACCAGTATCTAACACCCCCTGGGAAGCAGACAAAGCACACATCAGTATTCACATGTTTTTCAGTTTTCAACAGTAGTGCTTCTTTCTCCTCACCATTTACCTGCACTACCTTCAACTTTTACTTTGGGGTCATTTTCTTTCATAAATGTAATGTAAAGGGTAAACCCTTTTTCTTCTTTTGTTCAGTTTATACTTTTTGTAGCTATAGAATCAAGGTAAAAAGTAATGCTATTTGAAGAGTAAGGACCTTCCTGTCAATTTAATTTGAAATACTCCATATCTTTGTTTAGTCTCACTCTCCTGTAGGAGCCTACGGACATCTGATATCCTTTGTGATCTGCAGAAACATCTCAGACTACACAGGTCTAAACTAGTGATGTTACCATGCACCTCTGTACATAGTTAACCAATAAGCCTGGGCTCATCAGTGAAAGCATAAGGTTAAAACACAGAGGTGACAGAGAGGGGATGCATCAGAGGCAGAGGGCGAGGGGGGCAGCTGGTGAGGCGGCAGCCAGTGTGGCAGGGAGCCGGACTTTAAGCTGGCTCCCAACAATTGCTGGCTCTCAACAATGGCTGGGGTCTGGCAGAGCTGCTTTCCCTGCTCCCCCACTGCCTCCCACAAGCAGTGGACAGGTGAGAGCTAGTATACGTGGGAAGCTGGCTTTGAGGCCAGCTGCTGCCACATCAACTGCCCCTGCACTATTGCCTCTCTGTATCAGAGGCAGCAGCGGGGGATGGGAGTTGAGAGGCAGCAGGCGGGAGCTGGTGCTCACTGGGTTTCTGCTTAAATGCTGGCTCCTCATGAGCACCAGCTCCCGCAGAGCCACCTGCCCCCTTACGGAGGCAGCACCACAGAAGGGGGGACAGGCCAGCACTTGCTCCCACCTGCATGTAAAGGTGTAACTGCTGAAAATGTCAGTGGTTACACATTTATTTCTGTAAATGTAATTTCAACATCCCTAGTTTACAATGGACATATAAACATTAAAAATCTAGAAGACATGATGACTCATTGTGCAGTAACTGAGATTCTTCAAGATGGCTGTACCTGTGGGTACTTCACCTATGTCTGGGCGCTGTTGTGTCAGATCAGAAAATGGTAGCAGTGCCCTTGGTAGACTGTGCAAGCCAGCCGGTCCTTCAGTTTGTTCTTCGCTGCAGAAAAACAAGATGTTCCAAAGCAGAGGAGAGGAAGGGAGGGTGGTGGAGCACCCACAGGGACCACCTTCTTGAAGAATCTCAGTTACTGCACAGGTGAGTAACCTTTTCTGCTTCAAGGAGTGTTCCTGTGGGTGCATCACCATAGGTGGCTATGAAACAGTACTTGTGCTCATAGGAGGAAGCTTTGGACTGTGAGCCTGCGCTGCAGACAGTACAGTATGTCCAAATTGTGCATGGGAGGCAGAGTGTTTCTGTAAGGCATAATGCTTAGTAAAGTGTGAACTGAAGCCCAGGTGGCTGCTCAGCCATTGCCCCTGTGGAGTATGCCTGCACAACTGTTGGAGGTTCTTGATGAAAAGTACGAGAAGAGAAGCACATGCATCAGGCCTTGAGACCTCTCAGAATGAAAAGACACTTGATGGTTTATGGAATACCTTAGTTCTATGTATATAAAGGGCAATAGCCCTGCAGAGATCCAAGGGATATAGTGCAGTTTCTATGTTGTGGTATGAGGGTTTGGGAAGAAAACAGGTAGGTATACTGGTTCATTACAGCGGAAGGAGGTGGGTACCTTAAGGAAGAACTTTGTATATAGTCAGAGAAGCACCTTATCCTTATAAAAAGCTGCATAAGGGGGGCTCCAAGCTCCCCTACCCTTCTTGCTGAAGCGATGGCCACCAGAAAGGCTACTTTCATTGATAGATGTAACAATGAACAGGTGGCAAAAGGTTTAAATGCCTTGCTTGTAAGTGCCTATAACGCAAGGTTCAAGTCCCATGCCAGAGTTGGGTTTTTATGGGGGGGGTATGTATTTTGAATTCCTTTAACCAAGCTTTTGATGCTGGGATGGGCAAAAACAGAACCAGTCATCTAGGAGCATGTGAAATGCAGTTATCACTGCCAAGGAGCTAAAGGAGAGACCCGAATGTTTGAGTGATAGAGGGTATTCAAGTTTTGAGGAAAGAGAAGCTGATGTGGGTGAAATGTGATGGTCCTTGTACCATGTGGAAAACTTATGCCACTTGTGCAGGTATGTTTTTCTTGTTGGTTGGCCGCAATAAAGGAGGATCCCCTAAACAGGAGCAGAACAAATAATTTTTGATGGTGTTAACAAGGAGCCATGCCAGGTCCCTATTTTTGGGTGATATAACTGACCTCATTCTGTACGAGAAGGCGAGAGATAAGTGGAAAGTTCCATGGTCATGCTATCGTCATTTGAAGAATGTAGGGGAAGCAATGTAGGAATAGATTTATGTAGGGGAAGGAAGTCTGTTTGGGCCAGTTGGGTGCTATCAGAATGATTGTACTTTGTCTTGCTTTATCTTCAGGAGCACGCAATGGAGAAGAGGCAGTGGTGGAAAAGCTTATGTGAGAGGTGCATCCTACTTTATGGTGAAAGTGTCCCCTAGGGTGTGGGGACCAAGACCTGCTCATGAGCAGTAGTGTAGGCATTTAGCATTGGTTACAAATAGATTTACTGTTGGGTACCCCAATGGTCAAATAGTAGGGCTAGCATTTAGGGATTGATTTCCCATTTGTGATTTTGAGCGACATGCCTGCTATGATTGTCTACCATGACATTCTTTGCCTGGTAAATTTGAGGCTCTCAAGTTTTGGGGAATGTACCATTTCTAGAGTTGAATCACCTCTGCGCATTGAGGGTAAGAGTGAGCTACGACTTGACAGTTTACAGTTTAAGTAATTTGTCATTGCGAGGACCTTGGAAATGACCCAAAGGACTGTAGAGAGTCTGAAAGGAAGGACCCTGTACAGGAAATGAGGATTGCGTATGGCAAACTGGAGGTATTGTCTGTGTGCAAGATATACTGCAATATGAATATATGCATCCTGAAGGTCACGCATGGAAAGCCAGTCTCTTCTCCAATGCAGGAACAACTGTAGCAAGTTGCCATCTTGAAATGCTTATGTGAATGAACTTGTTCAGTTTGCATAAGTCCAGGATAGGTCTTCATTCTCCTGTTTTCTTGGTCATCAGGAAATAATTGGAGTAAAACCCTGCCCCCCATGTTGCTGTAGTACATATTCTATTGCTCCAAGTTTCAAGAAATGTCTTAATGCCTGCATGAGAACAGCCTCATGAGAAGGATCCCCAAAGAGGCACAGGGATGCGGGGGGGGGGGGGGGGGGGGGGGGGGGGGGGGGAAGGGAGAGAGAAAACAGGAGACAATAACCAGTTCACACAATCTCTAGCACCCAGGTGTCCATTGTGATGGTGTTCCAAGAGTGATGGAAGGATGCTAGGCGGTCCTCAAATGGCGCAGGAGACTGCACTGGAGAAAGTGGGGCTCTCTGGCCCTTACCAACCCTTCAAAAGGTTTTGCCTCGATGTTGATGGCTGAGCACCCAGTGATTGTTTGGAGACTGTCCACAACTAACATGACGTTGTATAAACCTGTTTGTAGCATCTCTGAGTCTGTGCATATGGGTGTGCTCTGAATCTTTGATTAAAAAAACCCTCTCTTTTCTTTTGGTAACAGGCACATGTATGGCAAGGGTCTTCAGAGGGGATCTAGAGTCCTTCAAAGTGTGCAAGGCAGCATTGGTGGATTTGGTGAAGAGTTTGGAGCCTTCAAACAGCAAGTCTTTCACTGGATCTCCTTGGGGAAACCCGAAAGGTGTAACCAGAATGTGCACCAGGTAACCACCGCAGTGAAAACAGAACGTGCTACTGTGTCTGCGGAGTCAAATGCAGCCTGGAGCGCAGTGCAGACAATGAGTGAACCCTCATGTATATTTGACCTATATTGGTCTCATTTGCCGCTCAATAAATGTTGACATTTGTGCAAAAAAGTTGTGGATGTATTTTGCTAGTAAAGCAGCATAATTTGCCATCCTAAATTAGTGTAGATGAAGAATATGCTTTTCTATCAAATAAGTGTAGCTGTTTCCAATCTCATGAGGAATAATATGCGCGGCATTCTGCTTACCCTTCTGGTTCACTGCATCCACTACTAAAGAATTTGGAGTGGGGTGAAGTGAATAGCAAGTCTGCTTCCTATGGTGTAACAGCACTTTTTATCCAAACATTTGCATGAGGGAGGAATGGTGGCAGGAGTCTGCCATGCATTCTTGGCCAGATCCATCAAAACTGGATTCATTGGCAGAGTGAGCATTGCAGCAGATGAGGCATGGAGGATCTCTCATGATGTATCATGGTTGTCTCTCTCGTAAACGTTAAATTAAAGCTCCCTAGCTTTCCTGGTCCTTGCGGTGAACTTCTTGCATCAAGGGTACTTGTCAGAAACGTGCCTCATCCAAGCAATGGACACACTAGGAACATCCATCTGATATAATGGATTTAAAGTCTGCAAATCAGACCTCTGAAGCCTGGGGAATCAGGCATGACTGAGAAATGGACAAACTGCCAAAGTGAGAAGAATTTTTTTTTTTAACCACAAAAATGAGAACTACAACAACTAAGTCAACAAGGGAACTATAGAAATTGTATGGTTAACAGTTTTTTTCAGAAATTACAAGGCCAAATGCTGGGTTCTGACAGGCCAATGGGTGGCAGAGAAGGAACTAAAGGGTGGTTGGCTGCACATGTGGTGCAACTGCTCCAAACGGCACATTCCAGCTGGCCTACCAACTCAGTCTACTGAGGGCATTGCTGGGATAATTCTCTGATCTGAGAAGCAGCAGTGCCCGAACACCTATGGAAGAGCACCCCACAGGGACACTCCTCGAAGAAGAACTTGATTATAAAAAGCACTCACTTTTTATCATGACTGGTTACTTTCCTCATCCAAATACTTGCCTGTCACCTATGCAATTTGTGTTGGAAACACCACAGCAGCACTCTCATATGAAACAGCTCTTCATCTGACTTTTAGTTTGTATTTTTACCTGGATGGCAGGTTCGTGAGCAGCCAATTCTGCTTCCAGACGTTTGTGTTTCTTTCTTAGGTTCTGCACACCAGTTAGGTCTCTGCCATAGTCCTCTGAGCTAACCAGTAACTTCTTCTCCCTGAGTCCCAGAGAGGAAAAGGGATAGAAGGGTAAATTAATAAAGTGTATACCTTCAAAGATCAAAGTAGACAGGTATAGCAGCTGCCACTGAAAACCTGACAATATAAATAATGAGGGTCTTGCCTCCAACCTGTCATCATGAATGCCTTTCAAGCAATAGGTCATGCACCTGACTTAGTCAAAGTGATTCAGTTTCCAACAATTTGACCAGAATAGTTTCAAAGAGGGAACTCTTTCTATACATTTATATATACAGTACAGAAATATTACTCCCTCTCTTCGTTTGTAAAGTTTACCCTCTATTGTGCAATATCCTTTTAGATGCTTGAAAATACCTATAATTCTCCAACTGTGACCATTTTTATTTGGCTAACTTGCACGTACTGATTAAGCAGAAACCAGTACAGTTCTTATTTCCTTGATTATAACAGAAGTCATATCAATAATCTCAGCATCCTTGCAGACATCTCTGGAAAGTTTTTCTTTAACTGCTATCACAGGCCAAAACAACAACACTAACATCTGCTTTCATCAGGCTCCTTTTCATCAAATGCTTTTCTGTGACAGAGGCAGAAGTTTAAAAGATGCATAGAATTCATAGGATTTTTACTACAGAATTAGAGTCAAACCTCAATTTTTACCTAACACTGAACATGCTTCCTGAGGCCTGATCATATATATCTGTAGACCTTAAGACCATGCCCATACTCGAGTTGAAGCCACTTCTGGCATTCTTCCCCTATCACTGTGGGCAAGGATTTTTGTGTGTGTCTGTAGCTGCATAATAGAACTATACTACAGATTATCTAGACAAAGAGGCATGCACCTGATGAGTGGATAGGCAGTCTATTGCTGTGATGGATAGGAGGAGTGCTGGCCAGCATTTGGTGACTAAAGGGTTAAACTCAGGTAGCTAGGGGGTGTTGGCAGGGAGCCAGGAGAGCCAATGGAAAAAGGTGTTGAAATTTGAATTTGAAGATATACCTGCTTGCTGTTTCTTGTGAGAATTTTACCTGCCAGGAGTTGGGGGGGGAGGGGGGGGAGGGAACAAGATATATTGGATAAGCAGATCTACCATACCTACAAGGAACACTGGGCATGCAAATGGACTGGACCTTGAAGTACAGAGTGTAAGTACTAAAGATAGAAAAATTAGTCACAATCAGGTTATTTTCTGTGTTTTGTTGTCTGGTTAAACTTCTTTGTGCTAAGCCATGTGCCTTCTCCTCTCACACAGCATATTTTTAAACTGGATCCCAAAGATACAATTTCTCTATGTTTTAATTTGTTCTCTTCTCAGTTGCTCTGTAACACTTAGCAAGCAAGTATGCTTACCAAGAATACCTTTTTGTTTTGTTTTGTTAATAAAATCTCCTTTAAGGCGATGATTTAATTCTTGTGTCCTAGAAGGTAATAGGAGGTCTGTGTATGCATGCCTAAGTCAGCTATTGTGACTGCAGATTGCTTTCTGTCCCCCACACCTCAAGTTTCCTTGTGGTAAAAGAGCTTGGGGGTACCCCTCTGGAAGAAGTTCAAGTGCTTTCTTCCTGGGTCCAAGAAGAAGGAGGGTTTCATGTGATGGTGGCAGCCTATTTCCCAAAGCCAGGAAATCTATGACTTTGGGAAGTTTTTTTAAGCAGAAGCTGCTAGAGGCAGATATTTTTAAGGGTTCTTGCAGGCCCCCAACTTCTGCACTCACAGTGCCAGAGCAGGGAACAGCCTTGACAATGTCATAATTAAATTAACATGGTTTTAATCTTTTTCCTCACTAAAAAGGTAAAGTTTTCTATGAAAACCATTAACTGTTTTTAAATATGTCTATTGACAGCATGTTATAATATGAACATGACTTCAGACAATGCTACATCTAAAACTTTTGAAGTACATACTTGATCCACGATTCCTCATCATCCATATCTCGGAAGAACTGATGCAAGCGATGGGATTCATTCAGTTTTGCACGGCGGGCAGCTGCCATGCTCTTGATCCGCTGGAAGCGCCCATTAATAGTGTCCCGCTTGTCCTTTACTTGGGAGGTGTCAAAAGCACTACTGGTCATCAAGCTGTCAGCCTGTCCATTCAAGTCCTTCAGGCGATCCTGCAATTATAAGCAAGGAGTGTGTGAAGAATAAGACTCAGTTTTTGAGCATGACACCTCAGTACAGGATCAAACAATTGGACTGCCTATCCATGATGTACACAGAGAAAATATATTTCTATAGGTTTAAAAACTTACAGCATGTAGTAAGGCATTTGATATGGTCTCACATGATATTCTTATCAATAAACTAGGCAAATACAACTATATGGGGCTACTATAAGGTAGGTGCATAACTAGCTGGATAACCATTCTCAGAGAGGAATTATTAATGGTTCACAATCTGCTGGAAGGGCATAACAAGTGGGGTTTTGCAGGGGGCCTGTTTTGGGACCAGTTCTGTTCAAAAATCTTCATCAACAATTGAGATATTGGCATAGAGAGTACGCTTATTAAGTTTGCAGATTATATGAAGCTGGAGGAATTGCAACTGCTTTGGAGGATAGGGCCATAATTCAAAATGATCTGGACAAACTGCAGAAATGGTCTGAGGTAAATCGGATGAAGTTTAATAAGGACAAATGCAAAGTACTCCACGTAGGAAGGAACAATCAGTCTCGCACATACAGAATGCGAAGCGACTGTCTCGGAAGAAGAACTGCAGAAAGGGATCTAGGGGTCATAGTGAACCACAAGCTAAATATGAGTCAACAGTTGACGCTGTTGTCCCCCTCCCTCCCAAAAAAAGGCGCAAACGTGATTCTGGGATGCATTAACAGGAGTGTTGTAAGCAAGACACAAGAAGTCATTCTTCCGCTCTACTCTGTGCTGATTAAGCCTCAATTGGAGTATTGTGTCCAGTTCTGGGGACCACATTTCAAGAAAAATGTGGAGAAATTGGAGAAGGTCCAGAGAAGAGCAACAAGAATGATTAAAGGTCTAGAGAACATGACCTATAAAGGAAGACTGAGGGGGGGACATGATAGCAGTTTTCAGGTATCTAAAAGGGTGTCACAAGGAGATGGGAGAAAATTTGTTCTCCTTAGCCTTTGAGGATAGGACAAGCAGCAATGGGCTTAAACTGCAGCAAAAGAGATTTAGGTTGGACATTAGGAAAAACTTCCTGTCAGGGTAGTTAAACACTGGAATAAGTTGCCTAGGGTGATTGTGGAATCTTCACCTCTGGAGATATTTAAGAGCAGGTTAGACAGACATCTCAGGGATGGTCTACTGGGTCCTGCCATGAGGGAAGGGGGGACTGGAGTCGATGACCTTTCGAGGTTTCTTCCAGTTCTAGTGTTCTATGATTCTATGTTGCTGTGGAATTCACTGATTACTATAATTTCTCTTCCTCTGTTAGCAGAGGAGGTGTTTACCTCATGGGCAGATATATCAGCTTCTAGGAGTTGGTGTTTCTTCAGCAGGTTATTTACAGATGCCAGGTCTTTTCCATAGTCTTCAGATGCAAGCAGAGCCTCCACCTGGAAACGGAAGAGTACAATTACATGCAACACTTTAAGAACTGTGGGTATAATGGTCTTACGTGTCTCTTTCAACTGTCCCAATGCAAGTTACTCCCTGCTTGTCTCAGCCTTTCAAGATTTTATATAAGCATATGTTTCATGTCAACATTACTGTAGGCAATGACAAGCATAGACATTTCACAAGTATTTGTTTTTTTAATTCTCAAATTTTTTACGGAAGAATCATTTTTGTAGAGGAAACTTTAGCTCTGTTGCTGGCATGAAAAAGTTTTTTGGAGCACATCATGCGTCAGCAAAAGGTGCCAGTTTAGAGAAACTGCAGTCATTTCAGAATTTGTAATCGCCAATCCAAAGTGGACAGGTACCTCTGACAGCCAGAAGTCAAAATCCTTGATTCCAGTGTTGAAATTCTGCTGTTTGTTGGCTTCTTTCAGCTTCTGACTCTTCTCTGCTGATTTCTGCACCAGGAACTGCCATTGATCAGTCAGAGCAGCTAAACGTGCCTGTTACAAAAAGGAGAAATAAATGTACAGAAGCAAAACAAAATTCCTAACACACGTAGCAAAGGAACACACAGTATACTTTTGGCTGCTGCTTCCGTAACTACAGATGATGCAGTTACTCAGAAAATTCTTCACTGTCTGCCTCTCCATTTCACTTTTGTATTCTGACAGAAGAATCAGAAAATATTACTCATTCCCAAGCAGAATGGGACAAAATAATTTTAATGAAAAGATACTGTATAGTTAAACAAGGAAATTTAAAAAATAGCTTCGACAAAAGGAAATACTTTACCTTATTTTAAGAAAAATGTAACTATAGAATCAGTTGAAGGTGATGTGTCATTAAACTCTTCTATGCGTGCTATACCCACCTTCACTGCATCCTCACTGCCAGCACATGCTCCCCGATCAATGAGAGAATTTCCCATGTCAATGACTCCACGGATCCGGTCTGCATTGGCATGAAGTTCAGCTTCGAAGGCCTGGTGTTTCTGGTGTTTGCTCTGAATGCATCAAAAACAAAGCTATTAAGGACTGAACATTGGCTCCTAAATTATTCTCATGGGTTGAGAAGAGACTAAAGGATTTTCTGCATAGACAGGGTTGGAAGGCAAGTAGTTTATGTGTAGTCTAATTTGGGGAAATACTTAATTGTTTTATGTAAAGATCATAAAAATTCAAATCTGTTTAGGCATTTACCTCACATTAACCACTTGCACTCTCTCTCAGTCTTACTAAATGATCATTAGGCTGTTTTTGAACCAGCATGTCTGCCTGTGAATGGACATCTATGCTGAGGTTCCTTTATCAGCATATATCTCCTACATTTTAAAGGGGGCTGTAACGCATTTCTATGGTTAAATTTTGCTAGTCTCCAAATATGGATTTCTGGATTACATAGCTCCTCTAAAAATACTGTGTATACTCTGAACATAGTGGCCCTAAACTAATCTCTTCTAGAGGCTGATGACTTTTCCTACCCAACTCTCTGGGTCAGGATGAAAAAAGCCCCAGCCTGACCTGCATCTCTTCTGCATAGCTTTCATATTAGAAGACAGTTATCATCCAACTAAATCACAGCAAACTTCCAATAATCCGGCATCTTTAGGACCCACGGGATGCCAGATTATCAGATATGCCACACTATTGGAAGGGGGGGCTATGAGGAGTCTGGGGTGGAGGGGAATAGGGGGGCGGCGCTGCGGGACAAACCCAGCAACACCCCAGCTGCTCTGCCCCAGGCGTCCCCAAGTCAGCCGCTGCTGAAACTGACCAGCGGCTGACTCCGGGAAGCCCAGGGCAGAGTAGCTCCAATTGTCTGGCTGCCTGGAGCACTTCCGGGTTCCAGGTGGTGCCGGGCTATCAGGCATGCTGGACCACTAGATGCCGGACAACTGGAGTTTTACAGTATATGGTAAAATAATGAGGAAAACATAGTTAAGCAACTCAAAGCTATGTAAGAAACAATACTTTGCTATTTATTGAAATTTTCTTCACTGAAAATTGAAGGCACCATGAGAACAACAGGAGCCACAGGAAGGTAGTTAATGAACAGTTTTCTATCAAATTCATCCATTATGAGCATAAACAATGGGACAAAAATGACAAGACATTCTTTACAAGAATCAATTCCACATGCTAGTAACACAGACAAAATACACTGCCCTGAGGAAGAATGGAAGGGAAGGTGACTGTTAGAATTAAAATAAAACAAGGAAAATGTACAACACTCGAAAAATTCTGCATGGCCTGCTTATTTCAGAAACTGCTAGTGCTGAAAGCTGTGATTACATAGTATAGTAGCCAAGATCCACCCATTTCTTGGCATGATAAATTAATTATGGTGGCGAATGAAATAACTTCTCATAGCACAAAATATCAATTACCACCAAAACAAACTGGCACTCTACGAAAATGACAGGTGACATTTTTGCTCGAGTAGTCAATATACAGCGAGTAAAGTCTCCACGGCCAGAAGTACCAACACTGCTTCTTGCACTTTGTGCCCCTCCCTCCATACCCTAGTCCAGGAGTGGGCAATAATTTAATGGGGGGACCACTCCAAGTTTTTGGCAAGTAGTCAAGGGCCACATTTCTATGGAGAGGGTGAGGGGGGGTCTGGGATGGAGGTTGGGTGCAGAAGGGAACTTGAGGTAGGGGACTAGGATGCAAGAGGGGATGTGGGGTCTGAGACTGAGTTTGGGTGAAGAAGGGGGCTATGATCTGTGGCAGGGCTTGGGGTGCACAGTCCAGGAGGGGGTAAAAGGGTGCAGACGAGGAATCTGGCCTGTGGGAGGGCTATAGGAGGCAATGCAGGATCTGGGGGGGAGTTATGACCTGGAAGAAGGGGTAAAGGTGATTAGCGTGATGGCCTGGGGCAGGTAGTTAAGAGGGGAGAAAAGAGGTGGGATGCCAGAGGCAGACTCTGGCTGGGAGGTGCTTACTAAGGCAGTTCCTAGTCAGCAGATCTGCAGAAACCGGAGGCAGACTGACTGCTGCAGTCCGAGGCTGTTGGCTGCCTCACCTGGCTCAGCTCTGGGCATGGGAGTGTGGGGGGAGGGAGAGATACTTCCCCCACTGCCTCTGCCCCAGAAAAATTTCTCAGCTCCTATTGGCCAGAAACTGGCCAATGGGAGATGATAAATTTTGCTGGGGGGAAGGGGCGTGGGCAACATGTGAAGACTACCTCCTTCCTCCCCAGCCATCTAGAGCTGAAAGCAGCTGGCTGTTTAAAGCATGAGCTGTTCTCCGCCTAAGGGTTTAGTCAGGTGGCCGTAGGCTGGATCCAGTGGCTTGGCGGACTGCATCCGGCCCACTGGCGGCCTCTTGCCCACCCCTGCCCTAATCATTCCTCTAACCTTTTCTGAGGACAGGGTAAAGAATTCTCCTTCTAGGAGTCTTTACCATTCCCATCAGCAATCTGCATATTTTCTGTTCTGCAATTTTCTTCTACTTCTTCCACATTGCCATCCTGCAAGCTGTAGGCCAGTGGTCCCCAACCTTTAGAGGCTCCCGGGCGCCCGGGGGCGGGGCCACTCACGCACCGGGCGCCCAGGGGCGGGGCCACTCACGCACCGGGCGCCCAGGGGGTGGGGCTGCGCATCCTGGGGCACGCCAGGGGCGGGGATGTTCTTGCACCCGACCCCGGCATGTGCCCCAGGGCCGGGGCCGCCCGAGCCGCATGCCTGGGGCCAGCGCTGGCACCGCACGTGCCCCGGGGCTGGGGCTGCCCGAGTGCCGCGCACCAGGCACCGGTGCGTGTTGTGCGCCTGGGGCCGGCGCCTCCAGTGTGCCGCCGGCCCAGGTTGTCAGTGGGCGCCCACGAGCACCGCGTTGGGGACCACTGCTGTAGGCAAGGTGGATCTCCCAGTTTCACTTCAGAATCTTTGACTTCAGAAACAAATTAGTGGAATTGACATCACATGGCCATGAGTTAACCACCACAGGTCTACATCCAGTGGAAATGAGAACAAGGAATGTCCAGTAGCCAAATATTTGAAAAAGGAGTATGACAGTACATATTTCTGTTTTCTTATGAGACTCCCCTTAAAGAATTAATACCATACCATAAATTAAACAGATCATGCAGAACACATCTGCAACACAAATACAGAAGTAAATAGTGTTCAAGAGGTATTAACTAAACAAAAAAGCCACAGCCAAGAACACCGAGGCCTATGGTAACATCTGTTTGGAGGTCAATGAATATTAGAAAATGGAAAAGTAACTTGATGGATGAATGAATGGATGGAGCAACAGACTGAATGCAACCAGACCATGTGCTCACATACAATCTGTACAGAGGAACAAACACATACCATGGACAGTCCAACCAAACTACACAACTTACCAGAAGTTTGGAAAGCTATAAAACAGATCAAGAAGAGAAGAGTTCAGTGCAGTCATACTGATTTACATATCAGTATTAAAATACAGGAAATTATTTAAAGAGTTTTTCTTTAATAATCAAAAATTGAAGATCAGCCTCTTAAGATAGTAAGTGGAGGTAGGACATAAGGGACAAAAGAGAAATTCTTAAGTCACTGGGGAGAAGAGAGGAGGTTTTATCAAATTTACACTAGAGCATAAGTGCCAAGAGATTTATATGATTTCAGGTAGCATGTTGATATTACATAATTTTATTACATTTTCTTTAGAAGATTCATTCCTTTAACAACAAATTGGAATGTGTTTGTGCACATCCTGTCACGAGCAACAGGATATGCCACATAGAATTAAACTTCCATTCTATTTGACTTTCTTGGTCAAATAATTTATTCACCTGTATGTTTGTAGGATCTTTATAGGATTCATCACTTGCAGTTTGGAGTTTTTCACTAATCCAAGCCTCTATTTCATCAACATCACGACTGAACTGCTGGAGGGTCTGTGATTCTCCCAGTTTTGACCTCTTCTCAATCATCTGAGCTTTCAAACGACGCCACCTGTACATAATGAGAGATATGATTCATCAGAACCTGTGAGATTAGGTATGAAGGAGGAGACTATGTACTATCATGATAACTACAAATTATCTCTAAAGAAGTTCTTTTCACTGCTGATTTAACAACAAAAATAGTACACCAACCTGTCCAGAACCTCATTGCGTCTGTTAGAAATGACCCCTTTAGCATAGTGATCAGCAGAAATTAGCTGGTCAGCAAACGATTGAAGGGCAGCAATTTTCTCTTCCTGTTCAAAATAAAATAATACAAGTGGATTCCGGCACCTCTACCCCCCACTGCGTCAGAAGGCTGAAATCTTGTTAATATGAGTTTAAAAGAATAATCAGCCCTGTGTCAGGACAAGCAGAAAGCCACTTCAGAGCAAGTGGGAGATCCTGCAGATCATACACAGAGAAGAAAGTTCCTCTGGTCTCTGTGCCAGAATTATAGAGGAATTTCTCTCAAACAGAAAGAGCTCTTCCAGGATTTAAAGAAAGTGGAGAAACACTGATTTTTTTTTCAGTGTAAGGATATCCAATAAAAAAAACAAAGTCACTTTGCTTCTTCACAAAAAATATGCTGTACAATGATTCATGCTGCTCTAGTTAAGTAAATACCTATTAGTCTATTGCATTGCTGAGCTTCAAAAAAACAGTTCAGGTGCTAAAGGTAAAATAAAATTAAACAGCTGTCCCTCTCTTGGATACATCTCTAACCTGGACATTGATTGCTTTATCAAAGTCTTCATGTTTCTTGATGAGAGCCTCCACACTGTCTAAGGAATCTCCTTTATCTTCTGTGTTCAAGAAAGCCTCCCGGGCAGCCATCCAGTTCTCTGCTTGTTCACAATCCCGATGAAACAGCTAAAGAGAAGGAACACGGGCAGAAGATGACAGACCAGTGAGTGCTGCCCAATGATGGAAGACATAGATACATTTCCTTAAGAAAGGATATTGTTTTAAAAGAAAAAAGCAGCAAAGTACCTGTAGTTCTAGACACTGGTCCAGCATCATTCTACGTTGGATCCAGGCTTTCTCCAAGTCTGCCCGTTCTTGATCTAGAATATCTAGTTTTTCCTTGATGTCTGGGCTGGCATAGTGTCCACGAGCCAATAGTTGTTGCCCAAATTGCTCAAATGCCTGGAAAGTGCCAGCCCTAGCATCTATTTCAGTGCGATGTTCCTGATGGAGAGGGGTGGGAGAGGAGAGGAAGCAGGAGGGAAGAGAAGAGTTAATAACAAGAAGCAGAAAGCTAAACTGTGAGAAAGGACATGATCAGTTTAGTCTTGGAAACAAATGGGGTCAGAAAAAACACTCTGTTGAACGAGATTACTATCAAAATACGCAAAATTGATTTTAACAGTGAATGTGCACACCTATTGAAAAATGCTGAGGGCTCTTTCACATACCTGGTGTCTCTCCAATAAAGCCTCAGCTCCAGTCACATCCTTTGCCAGTTCATCTGAGGACACTAATCCCCGGATTCCATTGATCCAAGACATGAGGTCCCTGTAAACACAAAAGTAACCAAACAATGGTGGGTTTTTTTGCAGCAAGGCTGACTAGTTATCTTTCACCACTCCAACAAGTATTTAGTCTGTGTCATATACAATATGCACTTATGTTAAAGTGATAGTGGGATCAGGGATTTTATCTTTTTAATTTACCTGAAATCACTGAGGAAACGCTGCAGGTCATGAGAGTCCCCAAGTTTCTCTTTACGCTGGTCAGCC
The DNA here is from genome assembly GCF_052426305.1 of Pelodiscus sinensis. Lineage (NCBI taxonomy): Eukaryota > Metazoa > Chordata > Testudines > Trionychidae > Pelodiscus > Pelodiscus sinensis. Next base: position 11,906,877 of record NC_143074.1, on the reverse strand, counting down.
CGTTTCCCCAGACTATTCCAGGCCTGGTTTAGTTCAGTACATTTTTCTTGGAGGTCTTCGGCAGATTCTGGGTGTGACTGAATCAGGCGCTCAGCAGTCTCACCTAAGGAGTTCACCTGGCAAAGGAGGAGGAGTGGGAAGGAAGTCAGGGAACCTCTTTTGCAGTATGAGTTGAACCAGTGTGGTCCAGGACACTCTGGTTTGGCAACACATTGTTGGACTAGAGAATCCCAGCAGCAGAGGTTGCTGGTGGCTCAGAGTGGAGCCAGCCAGCAGGGCCAGTGGAGCACTAGAGCACACAGTCGGCAGGGCCGTTTGGAGCTTCAGTAGGGGCAGTGGAACCTGCAGCCAGTGGGGCAGCATGGAGTCCAGTGGGGCTGCCAGAAGCTCTGGCACAGCTGCCTCAACTCAGAGCCAGGAACTCCATCAGGGCTTGTGCAGACTGTGGGACCAAGAGGCTGTGAGAAGAGGAGCACAGTGTGGAGGTTGGCACCCCATGCCTCCTCCCAGACTAACTCTGGTCTAGCAATCTCCCTTGTCCAGGACAATCAGGTTCCCACGGTGCCAGACCAGAGCGGCACAACCTGCACTACTACAAAAAGCAAGTAATCCCTGTGCTCTGGCATTTTCATCTGACCTTGTCTCCAAGAGCTGCTAAGTCTCTCTCAAAGCCTTCATGCTTGCGCTGCAGGGCCTGCACACTGGCCAGGTCATGTCCATAGTTGTCCGTATTCAATGCCTGATTCTTTTCTTCAATCCATTCCTTTGTTTCATCGGCATCTCTGGTTGAGGGGGAAAAAAAGCACTGAAATGAACAACATGCTAGAGTCTTATCAAACTCCAGGTAGTCTGTTTCCTAGAATCACATGACTGGAAGGGAGCTTGAAAAGTCATCTAGTCTAGTCCTCTGCCCTCATTGCAGGACTAAGTATTAACTAGACTGGCGTGGGAAGCTTTTTGGCCAAGGGCTACATCAGGATATGGAATTGTGTAGAGGACCATGAATGCTCAAAATTGGAGTTGGGGTATGGGAAGGGGTGAGGGCTTCAACTGGAGTTGCAGGTTCTGGGAAGTCTGGAGTAGGGATGTAAAAGTATAGTTGATTAACTGATAAGCAAAAGCTTATAGGTTAATGCTATAAACTACATGCACTGCTCCCCTCCCCCCCACTTGCCAGTAAATTATTTAGCAGGCTGATCAGCAACACTGTAGCTCTGCATTTAAAGCGTATTAGACACCGGGCAGGCAGGCAGCCCAGCTCACCGAATCTGAGAGCTCAGACCACTCCCTAGACAGGGCTGCTGTCACCCCATGCTGCTGTCTCTTTATCAAAGGCAGCAGCACAGGGTAAAAGGCAGCCGGTCCGCAAGGGGAGCTGTTTTTTAAACTGGCTCCCATTGTGGACCAGCTCCCACCTAGCAGCCTGTGCTGCTGTCTCAGATATGTAGCAGAGGAAAGTGGAAGGGGTTTTTTCTGGAGTAAGGGCAGAGAGCACTGGCTGCTGGCCCCACCCCCGGGGACTACAGAATAGTCCACTAACGAATAAGAATTCTTGAGATTACTCAACTATTCAATTAACCAATATTTAACATCTCTAATCTGGAGTACAAGGAGTACTCGGGGTGCAGACCCCAGGTTGTACTTACCTCAAGCAGCTCCTAGAAGCAGTAGCAGTATGTGCCCCTCCCAGCTAGTTCCCATGCAGCGGTGCAGCCAGGCACCTCTCCCCCTCTCTGCAGACACTGCCCCCACAGTTCATTGCCCGCAGTTCCCAGCCAATGGGAGCTCAGGGATGGTCCTTGAGATAGAGGCAATGCCTGAAACCCTCTGACTGCCCCTATGCATAAGAGCCAGCTGGAAGGTGGCCATGCTACTGCTTCCAGAAGCTGCAGCACGGGTGGAGAAGGGCAAGCCCCAGACCCAACTCACCAGATGGACTTTGAAGGCAGGATTAAAATGGCTGATGGACCAAATGCAGCATGTGAGATGTAGTTTTCCCACCTTTGATCTAGACCATAATTGACAGGTGTTTGTCTAACCTGAGTCTAAATAGGGTCTTAAGTTTGGTGTCCAACCGGTTCTGAAGCAGTAGGCACTATAGTGACTATTGCTATAGCCAGGGCTTGACAAATTCTGGAAAACCCTACTCGCCAGACAAAAAAGGGACTCGCCACCCTCCCCCCCAAAAAGCGTTTTTTTAATAGCATAAATTCCTAATAAGAATAAGAGCAGTAATTACTAATAAGTTATTAATATCTCATAAACCTCTACCTTTTCTCTCTGCTGCCATGTCGCCTCCCCTTGCTCCATCAGCTCCTCTGGCGCCTGCTAACCCCTCACCCTCCCGTGCTGTCCTGACTCCTGCCCTTCCCACTGCCCTCAGCCTTCCTGAGACCTGCTCCCCTCCACCAGCCCTTCTCTCCCCCCTGTGTCCACTCCTCCAGTAGCCCCACTCTGATCATGTGAGCTACCCCTCCTCATCCCCTCTCCTAACACCTCCCTCTACACACCTGCCCTGCCTCTCTCCTCTGGTGCTGGTCCCTCCCCTGCAGGTGTCTCCCCTTCTGCTTCACCCCCAGAATCCCCTGGCACCTGCACCCTCCTGGTGCCCCCCCTTCCCTCACTGCTTCTGCCCCCTTTGCTCTCTCTTTCCCTGATGCCCACCCCCTCACCACTCTCTGCCCCCGTTCCCCTCATGCCCCTGTGCCCTCACACGACTTGCTCCATCCCCGCCTTCCTCATGCCCACTTCTTCTTTCTAGCCTTCTCCCAGCACCTCCCCGCCTCCTCTAGCCCCCAGTGCCCTTACTCTCTCCTCTCCCAGCATCACCCTGTCTCCCCCCACTGACACCTCACCTCCTGCCCGTTGCCTGCACTTGGCTCCCTGGCATTTGTCTCTCCTGCACCCCTGTCCCTTGGTGCCTTCCCCTTTCTTCTTCTTCTCCTGACCTCCTCCCCTCAGCACAAGCCCCTTCCCCATATTTTTCCCCTTCCCTCCCCACAGTCCAGCCTAGCCCAGCCCCGTCCCCTCTTAAGTGTTTTGCTGCCCCAAGCAAAACATTTTTGGCCGCCACCCCCTTTTTTGTTGTCTTTTACACATTTGCATTTTGCAATGGGTTTTTTTGTGTTTTTCATTTTTGTCCCAGCATTTTAGCCCTATAAATAGCAAATAGCATTTTCATTTTTTTTTTTCATAAAGGCAAAGGCATTTCAAGTGAACTCCTCCTTTCATTCGCTGCTGGATCACAGCAGCCTTTTGCCTGCCCTGTCCAGCACCTCCCTATGGACAGGCACCCCTCACTCCCAACCCACAGGGGAAACAGGGTGCAGGGACAGCACAGAGCCAGAGGGGTGCAGGGAACAGTGGAGGGAGAGTACAGGGATGGCACGGGGAATGGGAGGCACAGAGCCAGAGGGACATGGGGAGTGGTGGAGGCACGGGGAATGGGACGAGGGGAACGGGAGGGGCAGAGGGATCGGGGTCGAGGGGCAGTGTAGGGAATGGGCAGCACAGAGCTGGTGGGGCAGGGATTGGGGGGGGAGCAGGGTACAAGGGTGGTGGAGAGCCAGAGGATCACAGGGAAGAGGGAGAGCAGGAGATCCAGGGTACAGGGGCGGCGTGGGGAATGGGCGGCGCAGAGACAAAGCGGCGCAGGGTGGGTGTAGCGAGCCGGGCGGTCGGCCGAGAGCAGTCTCTCACCGGCGAGGGGGTTGGGTCCATGGCAGGACTGGAGCCGGTGGGGCGGGGCCTGGCTGCGCTGCAGTCAGCTCTCAGGGCCACGCAGTTGGAGCCGGGCTGCCGCGGCCCTTTAAAATCAGCGGGGCCATGTCACGCTGGCATTTGCCGGCATCCCACCCTCTGGCTCGTGCCCCACCTCCTCGCGCCAGAGTTGCACACAGGCAGCCTGGCACTGAGAATCACTGCACTTCCGCCTTCCCGGCGGCGCTCTGCTCCTCCGCCTGGCCGGCGGATCGGATGGGGCCGCGCAGCCCGTAGTGCGGGCTTTGGGCAGCCCGTCACAACTGCCCACCAGGCCATTCCACCCCTGCACTCGCCAGCTGATAAAATCTACTTGCCATGGGCGAGTGCATTTGTCGAGCCCTGGCTATAGCAAACAAGCAACACTCAACGGGCCAAATAATCACATGTGGCTAGAGGCTAACATTTTGGAGACCATGGGTCTTAAGTATCTAATACCATATATATGAATGAATGAATAGAAATTATTGAGAGTTGTGGAAAAGACAGGAATAGAGGCTGGCATTTGTTGGGCTGACAACAACTTAGCTGCAGAGGTAAAAATAGTGTTGGTGGCGGAATGTGCAGACAAAGCAGAAGCAAGGAGATAGAGCTGTGGGTGGGTCGTGAAATTCAAGTGTTTAGAAGTCTGCTACTAGCTGTGCCAAATAATTGACGGGTGAACTGCAACTCTGATAGCCAGCTGGCAAAGGGAGAGAGAAAAGAAAGCTGATGAGAGCAAGTCTAGAGTGAGAAAGGGAATTGTATGATAGCAGCATTGCAACCCTTTTAAAGAATTTTGCTGATCTGAAAATAAAGGTTTTAAGTAGAATCCCACACTGGGTTTCCACACTGCTAGGTGACAAAGGCATCTTGTAATACCAGTGTGTCACCAATAAAGCTAAGATGGCCTCTTTTTAATTATAAATTTTAATACAAACTACAGATTAAAGAACTAGTCTTCATCGTGGATCAGATTCAATTTCCATTGAAGTAAATGGTCTGGAGATATTGGACAAGGCCTTATGTGAGCTTGTGTGTGCGCTCTTAAAAATAATATTTTCACATTAAACCGAACAAAAATTGTATGAAAAAATAAAAGCACCACTAAAACATGGGATGTACCTAAGATAGTGTGCTTCTCACCTGTGAAATCTCTGAACTTCATGGGCACTACCCAGCAGCTGGCTTCGCTCCTCTGCCATCTGCTGCAGAGATCTCCAGCGCTCATTTAATTCCTGAAAATGAAAAATGGAAATGAAGTCTCAGTACTGCAGCTGATACTGACAAGTTAAACAACTTTATGCACTTATTTCTTCTTTAAAAAAGATAATTTTGTTACTCCACGTCACAGTAAACAACAAAACTTCACAACCAAAATGTAAAACCAGTAAAGTTTTATTTTCAAGTATTTTGCTCACTGTGCTAGTATGGATACACTCCTTAAGGTATTAACGGTGCCTGAAATTCTCTTTAAAAGAAAAGGAAAAGGGAAAAGTCCCTATGCAGATTTCTTTTCAGAAGAAATTCACATTTTAAGCATGGTTCTCCAACTTTTTCATTCCATAGATCCCTTTGTGGAAACAACATCCTCTTGTGCTTCTTAACACCGCTGCCTCTCCATTTTGGCTCTCTACAGGTTTCATTCCATAAATCTACTGAAAAGGCTCAATGGAACACTGACAGTGCACGAACAATAGTCAGAAAAATGCCACTTTAAACAGATTATGGCAGAAAAAGGTAATCTTTCTAAAAATGTTACTGTTAGTGCTTTAAGACCACATAAGCAAACTACTTAAGAAGAGTGGGTGGTGGGAAATGAGCTCAGAAGAAGGATAAAGTTATCTTTGAGGACATCTGCAGGTTATCCATACACACCCACCCACTACTGGATTTCCATTTGCTGCTTTGATTACAGAAAAATGCACTGGTTCAAGAAACTGTATGTAAAGTTGTGTTTCTTCAAGCCATGAAAGCAGGTAACTTTATGGTATGTATGTGCATCAAGCCCCTGTGTATTCTGAGTAGGGATGTTAAGGACTAGTCAACTACCCAATAAGCAAGTGCTTATCGGATAGTCAGTCAACTAGTTGATTTCCCCCCCCACACCCTCTATCAGATAGAGGCAGCAAAAAGGGGGAGTAGGAAAGAAGGGGCACTTCAAAGTGGAAGCACTGCACAGCTGAGTCTGGCATCAGCTATGCGGAGCTGCCGGGCATGGAACCTGGTGTCAGCTGTTGACTCCCCAGCTGATCCCGGGCTCCAGCGCGGCATTTCCGCACAACCTGGGATCAGCAGGGGAGTCCCCAACTGACCTGGGCTTCTGGGGAAATGCCACACAACCACAGTCAGCTGGGGAGTCCCCAGCTGATCCTGAGTTCCACGTGGCATTTCAAAGCAGCAGCACAGCTTGGAGCCCGGGGGCGAGGGGGTGTCAGCAGAGGTCAGCTCCATGCTGCACTGCCGCTTTGAAATGTGCAAGAGCCCCCGCTAGGGACTCTTGCACATTTCAAAGCTGGCATGTCGCGTGCAGCCTGGAGTCAGCGGGCCTTGGCCCTTGGCTGCACGCAGAGTTGTGGGCTCTTGTACATTTCAAAGGAGGAATGTGGAAGTGTCCATTGACTAACTCAACTAGTAAAATAACCGATAGTTAACATCCCTATTTCTGAGAAGCAGTTGCTGCAAGTTAGCATTCATCTTAACATGTTTATTAAAAGGAAACAGAACAGGAAGGCAGAGTGTTCAACAGAAAAGAAGGTGATGGGAAAAAGCTGTTACTTTTGACTGAGAAGACAACACAAATGCACACTTACCTTGATGGAATTAAATGTGGCTACTGTGTGCACCATCATACGTGCAGACTATGTAGAGAAAAAGCAGAAATAGTAATAAAAAAAAAAAATCTAGCAGTTACATTCCTATTTATTGATCAAGTCTCATACCAAACAAAAAAAAAAAAATTCAGACACCAACACACTAAAAGGGTGTCAAAGGGAGGAAGGGGGAAATTGTCCTCCTTGGCCTCTGATAATAGGACAAGAAGCAATGGATTTAAACAAGAGGTTTAGGTTGGACATTAGGAAAAACTTCCTAACTGTCAGGGTGGTTAAACACTGGAATAAGTTGCCTAGGGTGATTGTGGAATCTCCATCTCTGGAGATATTTAAGAGCTGGTTAAGACAGACATCAGGGATAATATAGACTGTGCTTGGACTGGACTTTATGACCTCTCGAGGTCCATTCCAGTTCTAGTATTACCAGCTAAAATATCTAACAGCAAATCTTTGTACAAAAGTAGAAATCAGTCCTGTTACAAATTATCAAATGGAAAATGTTATTTTTCTATTACTTTTCTATATATAGAAGTGCAGTTTGAGATTTCTACAGTGAGAAATATCTTGCTGAGGACCTAATACTTTATTCATCATTGTGTGCATACTTGTAAAGAAGACTAAACATTAGGTGTGTGTTTGTATTTAGATTACCTCTGAGACAGCAGCACCTGCATTATGGCTTTATATTTTAATATAGTGTGCGGGATAATTACATCAGTTAATTTCTACTGATTAAATGTACATTATGAAAAAGCTGTGGAATAAACAACTATCCAATAACCATATCAATTCATAGTCAAGAGGGGAGAAGGACAGCACTGTACTGCTACTTATAAGGAAAGGAACGTGTGTGTTAGAAGGATTCAAGGCCCTAAGACTGGGTGGGGAACCTCAGGCCCAAGGGCCAGATGTGGCCCCCAGCTTACCTGGATATGGCCCCCAATGCTCAGGAATCCCCCTGCATTGGGGAGCCTGTGCTGGTGCTCTAGCCCCACTGCCACCCACAAGCCTGCAGCATACAAAATCTACTAGCCTGGGTCCCCCCCAAGCTCTGGTGTGGGAGGGGAATGCAAGGAGTGTCTTTTTCCTTCTCAGTCAGAATATTCTCATTTGTCTACGGCCCCTGACTGATTTTTCTGTGGGCCAGTGGTGCCTGACCCAAAAGAGATTCCCCACCCATGCCCTAAGAGATTATGTGCAAGAATGCCATTACTTCTACTTGTTGGATGTGTCACGAAACTGTCAGACCTACCTTCCAAGGAGATGCTGTCTTGGAATCAGTTTCATCCTGATTAAAAAGTGAAGGGAAAAGTTTAAAACACATTAAAAAAAAAAAAAAAAAAAAAAAAACAGAAAATGGAAGTTAACCAATACCCTATTTCATTTTCAAGGCTCAAGATTAAATGTCTAAGATATTTATGTGCACACAATCCTTTCAGAATTATTTTAATTTTTTTTAATGCAGTGGTTTAAATAAAGGCCCCATGAGACACTCTGCATTTAAGCCCTAGCCAGTTCAAATACAAGTATAAGAGGATGAATATATGGCAAAAGATACTTTCCTCAGTCAAATTCAGGGGGGAAATAGAGAAAAATTTAATGTTTTCCTTATCAAGAAAGAGGGTTCCGAGAGAGATGAACCATAACCCAAAAGGGAGCTCAGTCACAGGATCTCCTCCTCTATATGTCCAAACCCTCTTTCTGTTAAAGTTACAGCAAGACAGCATGCAAATATCATAACAATGCTTACCCTGGGCATACCATAGACTTCCTAAAAGGGAAAAGGAAATGGATGTTATTTTGTGGAAAAAAAAAATCTAGACAGAGCTGATTTTTTCTGAGGAAAGTTGAAGGAAATGAGACAAACAATGTAATCTACAAAGAGGAAACAAAAGTATTCTGCTATGCTGATCTTCTGTGTACCGCCAGCTGACAGAACATGCTCAAACCAAAAACTACATTATGCACCACAAGTGGCAGAGTTTTCATACTCTCAGTGAACTATGGTAATATGTTATCTCAGGATTTATAAATGAACAAGCGTTTTCAGTGCTTTTGCTGTAATTGTTGATATTGGGTAGAATTAGTTATACAAACAAAAGCAGACATGGAGAGTTAAAACAAAATACAGGACTATGTAGCACTTTAAAGACTAACAAGATGGTTTATTAGCTTTCTTGGGCCAGACTCACTTCCTCAGATCAAATAGTGGAAGAAAATAATCACAGCCATATATACCAAAGGATACAATTAAAAAAAATGAACACATATGAAAAGGACAAATCACATTTCAGAACAGAAGAGGGATGCGGGGGGGGGAGGGGAGGAGGAAGGTGAATGCCTGTGAGTTAGTGATATTAGAGGTGGGGAAGGGTAGATGTCTGAGTTAATAGTATTAGAGGTGATAATTGGGGAAGCTATCTTTGTAATGGGTAAGATAGCTGGAATCTTTGTTCAGCCTACTTGAGCATTTGTATTTATTCTTTTCAAAAAACTGATTGAACAGTAGAATTAATATATTCAATTAAGCAATTAATCCTTACCTCCATAAGTTCTATCAGTATTATCCAAGAAACAAGGACAGAGAGATTAAATATATTGCCCATAGCACCATTACTAAGGATGTTAAGGACTAGTCGACTATCCAATAAGCAAACGCTGCCATGATGTCTCAAAGTGGCAGTGCCACATGGAGCCCAGGGTCAGCTGGGGACTCCCTAGCTGACTCCACGTTCTGTGCGGCATTTCTGTGGAACCCAGTCAGCTGGGGAGTTCCCAGCTGATCCCGGGCTCCATGAGGCGCTGCCACTTTGAAATGCTTCACGGATTTCCATGGAAACGTCACACAGAGCCCGGGGTCAGCTGTGGACTCCCCAGCTGATCCCGGCTCTGTGCAGCATTTCAAAACAGAAGAACCCACATGAAGCCCATGGTCAGCGGGGGGGGAGGAGGGAACGACACTCTAGTCGATGGAAATTCCATCAACCACTTAAATATTGATTAATTTACTAGTTAACAGCCTTAACCACTACTAGTCATGGAGAATCCACAGACTATTAATTTAGAACTTACAAATAATAAAAAATATATATATTTAAATGTATATTATTAGCACTATCAAATTATCCAAAAGCTGCTCTGATGACCAAAGCTACTTTGGGATGCCACTTTTATATCACCAACAATCTAGAAAAGAGAGTAAACAGTGAAACAGGAGTAATAAATCTTCAGCTGTAGAAGTGGAGAACAAATGGAAAAAATCAGGAGAAGAAAGGACAAAACCCCAATTCCATCAGTCTCTTATTACAAAATGCCAGCAGACCAAGACAAACACAGACCTGCTGCTGTACCGCCTGTACTTCCTCTGCCATTAGCCCTTCGGATTCCAGGTCATTTGCAACCTTATTTATGTCCTTAAGACGAGATTCATTGGCTTTCAAATCCTGCACAGAACAGCAAATATCACAGCATGAACACACGTATAAGCAAAATGCAAGGTGATAAGGTGGTTAGAGGCCTCAAAAGGCATCCAATTTATGAAGAGTAGGGTCAGTCAACAGCAGATCTACAATGCATAGAAAGTCTTCTGCCAAGAAATCCCAGTTGCCAATGTCAATGGATTAAAGAACTGGACTGTGGGAGTTTTCCATACTAAGTAAAAGTTAATCACTAGACAGTAATAGTATATCTTTTAAAACCCATTAACTACAACTTTAATTTAAACTGCATTACTGAATATACAAATTGAACAGCAGGACAAATCAATTATAAGAGATGACTGAAGATGTGATCATACAGGTCAGTAGTTCAGGCTCAGCAACAACCCATTAAATAGTTTACTGTAAAGTAGAAAAAGGGAAGGTATTTCAGAATTTCTAACTTCCTTATGAGAGCTGGCACTGAAGTCTTGAAGGTGATACATTAAGTTCAGAAGTCAATTTAGTACAAAGACATCAAGGTAACTGGCACTCATCTCACACCTGTAATGGTAAGCCAGCTCAGACTACTTGTTAGTTAATATTCAAGTTATAAATGCAACACAGCCCATACGAATAACTGGTTATTCCAAATCATTAGTCCAGAGCCTGTCACTTCTTTGCATAACATCTCAGAGCAAGAGGGAACACATTTTGAAGCTCTTTTAAATTTCATGCAAGGCAAAATTCAGCCAACATCATACATTCACCAATGGCGGCTAGAGAAAAAAAATAAAACCAACCATTCAAAGTAGAGGTCACTATTATTTCACGCCTTGTAGAACACTGTGTAGCTCAGCATGCCTGATCACTCTGCCTTTAAATAAAGGAAGGGGGAAGCTTCCCTTGTCTGGATGGAATGATCAGCATAAAGTATTCGTAAAAGTCGCTGCTACAGTCAGTCCAGAAGGTTCCATGTTCACACATGCTTAATAAAAAAGAGAGTTTCCTCTGGTGCTATAGAGCTGTGGATAACATGTAGCATAATACCAGGTTGGGTTGTGCGGATATGGAATCTCCAGCCGCAGATCCAGCAGAAATAAACTGAATGCTTTGCTTTCTTCACAAAGTGACAAGTTTCAGAGGGGTAACCATGTTAATCTGTTTCAGCAAAAACAATGAAGAGTCCCATGAAACCTTAAAGACAAACTGATTTATTTGGGTGTAAGCCGTTGTATTTCACTTCATCAGAATCATGATACGATTCATGCATTTGACGAAGTGCATTTCAGCCCACAAAAGTTTAAGACCAAATAAATCAGTCTTTAAGGTCTCACAGGACTAATTGTTTTTGCTTCACTGAGGGATTGTCATGGAAACCTCATCAGGAATCTAAACTGCAGATGACAAGATGGAGTTATTGTGCTACATAAGATATTACATAATAACCTACCTTCTGAAAGTCATCAAATTTCTTCTGTAGTACTTCAACCTGCTCCAAGTCAGCCCCCACTTCTTCATTGGTGAGTGCAGCCTCCTTCTCATTGATCCACTGCTTCAGCTCATTAGCCTCACGGAAAAGCATGAACTTTTTGCAACTTTTTTCCAGCATATCCTTGCGCTTCTCCCCCAGCTCAAGAAGAGAGTGATATCTGGAACATACAGAGAGGGAGAATGGAAAACCATCAGATCTCACTTGAACAGAGTCATAGTACATGAAGGTGATAAAAATGGTTTAGTAGCATCAGTGATGAGGGAAATTCCTACAAGATGATGTCAAATAAACTATTCTGCACAGTTATAGACAATGATCATGTAGATGTAAAACCTTTACATTACTATACTACACAGATCACCTCACTGAATCATGATCTCCAACATACAAGGCTTTTTTGATGGACAAAAGCAAAGCAAATTGCAGCTTACGATAAAGAAAGCAGGTAAGCAATGCAGGAGTAGTTGCATACAGCAAAGAAGAAAGAGCCTACCTTATTATTTTGTGCATGCAACTATGTGAAACATATGCATAACAAATGCTAAATACCACATTAAAGGGTTTTCTTCTAGTATATCAACTTCCCACAGCTCATTTAAATTAGTTTGATTCATAGCTGTCTGACACAAGATGTCTTGCCTGCCTATTCATCAGATATTGCATTGAATAACACTTGGTCATCTGGTCTTTTCCCTCCTTTCGGTAATGCCAATATTCAATAAAAGTGCACCTAATTCTGATTTCGTTTACAGTATTTTTACATCTGTGTTATTCCTACTGACTTCACTCCTGATTCACATTATGAGCAACGTGACAAGAATTAGGCCCTAACAACATACCAACAGCTCAAAAAGGTACATAGTTTTCCCGCGTCTTAAAAGACCAAAGTAAATTAACCTTTTTGCCTAAAAAGTTAGCATCTCCCAGAACAAGTTCCAACATAGAAGAGGAAGCAATGGATACAGATGATCTTTGGAGCCCTTTTACAGGCTATTGCTAGTGAAAGACAGAAGAGGAGTTTTGTGGGATTCTGAATGCTGCTTTTTGGGAGAGATAACCACAGATTTCTTTAAATGGTCATCAAGTTAGGTCCTTACTGGAAAAAACACCTCTAAAAGTTTCTCTAATTGCCACCTTGTTTCAAATCTTCTGATGAGGTAGTTCTGGAACCCTCTGGATTCCTCAGATTTCTTCAACCCGATTTCAGGCTTGAACGTAGTAGAAAGACTATTAATATCCATGAATGATTTCCATTTTCAAGCCATGGGCAGAGGAGGGAAGTGATCGTTCTGATTTAGTTAAATTAGCAGCCTTTACCACAACAAGGTATCATTGGGTCACCTGTAGCATCATACAAAGATGAACAGAACACGGTTGCAATGGTTTCATTTCTCAGACTGAAAGCACACTGGATGAATCAGTAATTACTTCCCAAAGGATAGCTTTTACAGGGTATCATTCTGTCACTTCTATTCAATGCATATGCAAAGCTGCTGGAGAATAGCTAGCCATTTGGGCTCCAATGTTAACACTGGATGTCCATTCTTTCTTACATGTCTTCATGAAAGCTAAATTCAGTGGTCTGTCATGTTGGTATAGAACTAAAACTGGAAGCCAGAAGGAAGTGAGCTGGCTGACACTCAGATCATCTGATACTCCAGCAGAATGCTGCTGCTCATCTTCTGAATGGGATAGGCTACCATAGCACCTGAATGCTATATTCTGCGCTAACTATAAAAGTTTGCTTCAAAAGGCAATTTCATGAACTAGGAAACAGAGTTATATAGGTCTAAGATGACCTCGGATAAAATTCCCTTAGAATCTGATTTTCCCTCAACTTTTTTGTGACAGTTAAGAGCGATTAGGATTGCTTCTCTTATGGGTGCCTGAAACAGACTCAGTAGGAAAGAAGGTAGAGCATTCTCAAACGAGAGCCCTTGACTATGAAACTTGCTTCCTCTGGCAGTTGTCAGAGCTCAATGCAAAATACATGTGTGTAACTTATGACAGCAAGGAACCTTCCTATATGCCTGTAGTGTAACTTTCATGGAACAAAATAATGGCAGTGAGCATCCTTTGTGAATAGTATAATTATTTTAATTGTTTCTGTAAATCATTCTAGGCAATTCATATGTAATATATTGTATTCCAGTACACACATGTTCATGTATGTATATAAATATATTACATTCTTATATTCACCTAAGAAACAGCAGGATTTTTTTTTAAACTTAGTATATAGAGCCTAGATGTCTTCGGTGAATTAACTGCGCCATAAGGAAAACCAGAACAGTAGAAAATAACAGTGCCTCTTGACAGAAGTGGCCAAAAGATAAGCAGCTGTCTGTCTGTAAGAGATCATGTGCCAAATATCTACTACTGTTCTAAATCAAGATATTCCATATTGCACAAATTGCTTCCCTGTGTCCCTTTGCAGCAGCACTCCCAAAGGAGAGAAGAAAAAATGGAGAATGAACAGGCAAGTAATATGGAAACAACGTGGTTTAGAATGGGGTTAATCCTACTCACAGTTCTTCAACCTGTTTCATACGCAGAGATACACTGCCGACTTCCTTAGTTATGAGAGTCCTGCACAGACAGAAGGAGCACAGCAAAAGCATGCAAAAATTAGTTAGATTAACAAAAATAAGGAAAGCAGCAGCTCCATCCGAGGGTCATTTGTGGTGGGAGATGAAGATTAAGAATTCACATTTAAATGAACAAGTTAGGTGCCATTCAAAAGCAAAATTTGAAGCAAATCAGTCAGAGCAAATCATGTAAAGAAATCATCAGCAGCACAGTTGAACTCTCACTACAGGGCCATCTCACCAGTCTGTTCTGAACTGAGAGGCATTCTCACCACTCCAAATTAATGAACCCTAGTTTCTAAGCTCTCAGAAGCAGTATGCAAGCGTATATTAAAATTGCATAACAAACTGTTCAGGAACTTTTTACTATATAAGTATTCTTTCCTCCCTCTAATATGTTCTATGTATTAAGAGTGTCATTTTTAAAAACACAGGTTTTCAGTTTAAAGGCAGTAATTTACAAACACATTTAATATTTGGTGTCTCAAATAACTGAGTGGGTGGAAATTCTTGAAAGACTGACAGCATAACTGTGAGACCAGCTGGGAGGGAGTTCACAACTTATAGATTTTCCTTTCCAAGTTGTCTGATAAGATGAGCCTGTAGCCCACCCCATCCTCTACTGCTCTCCCTCAAGCTAATCTACAGCTACCATGTGCTATAGGAGAGGCATTTACCAAGCATTCAGGCAGCTTTGTTCATCTGCATAGCAAATTACAGTTCTACAAGAGGTAGATTTTAGCTCACATAAGACAGTGCTGAATGAAAACACCGTGGCTCTGAAAAATACTGCAATACACCAGAGCCACATAGCCATAACTCCCAAACAATTGCCCAAGGGCAGCCCTGTATATGGAGGGTACTGTACTTCAGATAATCAGATTTATAAAGATGCCTCAAAAGAACTGCATGTTAAGATGGTACAATTACAAATAAGAATACTGCTTAAGACAGAACCAGTTCACAAGCAAGTTTAAGTTGTTAGGTACACCAACTACAAAAAACACAAAGAAAAAGCTAAGGCAGATCAATTTTCATGATTTGTACAGTTAAAACTGGAAAAGCAGAAGACTCTAGAATTAAGAATGAAATGGATCAATAAAAAAAGCATTTTACTGCTGTAGGAGCACAACATTAAGTTCTAATGCAACTATCCCCTGATATTAAGGGTACGTCTACCTAAACTTGTAAAAGGGAGGCATTGGTCAACCCAACAAGTACTATAACTGATTTTTGGTCCTGTTAGTTAGAGCTTACTGGTTGTCAATTTGCTCCTGCCGCAAGGCTATGCTGCCCTGCTCCTCGAGTAGATTCTCTCGGGATGCAGACTGGGCAGGGTCTAGTTTTTTCACATAGGCAGCTGGAACAAATCCTTGACGGTCATTCACTTCTACCTTCCACCAGTCCTGAAAGAAAGGAAAATACAACCTTGCTAGGTGACATGTATACACAACCATGATCAGAAAACTAGCAACTTCTGTAACTGCTAGGAGGCTAGTGCTAGCTGCTGAACAGCACAAGAGAACTACCACCACCAATGGTGTTTTCACTGTACCTCATCAGCACCAGGACAAAGTCCTGTGAGTGTTTCTTTCCATAGGATTTTGGGTACCTGGATTTGTGCATAAACACCATTAGACTTTAAACACAAATGCTTTTTTTTTTTTAAACCGAAAGAAAAACCTATAGACAAGGCCCCCTCAGATATTAACAATCTACTCTTAGTCCACATCTCCACTTGCCATGTTGTAGATCAATAACAGGTGCAGCAAACACCTGCTAAATTGAATGCTGAGGATGCCCCCGTTCGGCTTGGCACAGTCATGAGGAGTAAGGGAAGCTGATGAGAGCATTTGCTCCCCATCAACCTCACACTGTGATGACAGCGCCAAAGTCAGCAGTATGTTGCTGGAGTTGTGTACCTTAGACTAACCTTCTAGATCTTCAGTTCTGCAGAAAAGGACCTGGGGATTACAGTGTATGAAAAGTTGGATGTGAGTCAACAGTGTGCCCTTGTAGCCAAGAGGGCTAATGGCATATTAGGGTGCATTAGGAGAAGCATTGCCAGCAGATCCAGAGAAGTGATTATTCCCCTTTATTTGGCTCTGGTGAGGCCACATTAGAGTATTGTGTCCAGTTCTGGGCCCCCTACTATGGAAATGATGAGGATGCATTGGAGAGGTTCCAGCGGAAGGCGACCAAAATGATAAGGGGGCTGGAGCGCATGACCTATGAGAAGAGGCTGAGGGAATTGGGTCTGTTTAGTCTGCAGAAGAGAAGAGTGAGGGGGGATTTGATAGCAGCCTTTAACTTCCTGAAGGGAGGCTCCAAAGAGGATGGAGAAAGGCTGTTCACAGTAGTGACAGATGGCAGAACAGGAGCAATGGTCTCAAGTTACAGTGGGAGGGGTCTAGGTTGGATATTAGAAAAAACTTATTTCACTAGGAGGGTGGTTAAGCATTGGAATGGGTTACCTAGGGAGGTGGTGGAATTTCCATCCCTAGAGGTCTCAGCTTGACAAAGCCCTGGCTGGGTTGATTTAGTTGGAATTGGTCCTGCCTTGAGCAGGGGGTTGGGATTTGATGACCTCCTGAGGTCTCTTCCAGCTCTATGATCTAGCATAGTCCTGGCTTCAGGCCAAAAAGGACTGAGGGGCAGAACAGGAAATCATGAGCCCTTATAGTCGATTAACCATGAATGGTAATGGGATATAAAGAGGATGAAATTTCTCATAGAAAGCTGAGGAGTACAACAAAGAAATGATGGCTGTAAAACAGAGAAAGGCTGGTGGAGCCTCGAGAAGTTGAAGAGGAGAATCAAAAAAGTGAGGGAGGAATGGAAGCACAGACTGATTATGTAAAGGATTTAATTATGTTTGTTATACAGCACTGCCATAGCAAACAAAAACACACACCACCACCACACCACTCACTATGCCTATAAGAACAAGTGTAATAGGCAGTACAGACTCCTGGCAGGCAAGAGTTTACCTTGTTTGTGCTGTTGAGCAATGTGAGGATGTCTCCCTTTTTCATTGTCACCTCCCGAGGGCTCTTCTCTTGATAATCATAGAGAGCAAGGACCAACTCTTTCCCAGTTTCATCATCTGTGGGAGCAACTTGTTGCTACCAAGAAGAGGAAGGAGAAAAACACGTTACTCAATAGAAACTGCTGAATGTTGAAATATTACCAATACAGCTGTTCCACAAAGTATCATAGCCTTGATTATTACTACTACATTGCCAATGTATTAAAGGATTTCTGTTTAGCAACTGATGAAAGAGTGCTGAAGTTTGTGTGCCATTTCTACATTCAAAATCTGAAACAAGGCCAACAAACTATATCAGTTTCATTGAAAAAAACCTTTCAGAGGGGTAGCTGTGTTAGTCTCTAAGGTGCTGAAAGATTGTTGTTTAAGTTTATTCAGTTACAGACTAACCACATATTGTAGATGGCATTATGAGCTTTGATGGGCATAACCCACTTCCCACAAACCTGTTTCCTATCTGTGCTACATACATTCATGTGACTGATTACACTAGACAGCAGCAGAGCAAAGAAAGATGAAAATCATTAACTTAGATTTGAGAACCAAGCACATTCTGAGGTAAGCACTTAACAGTAATGCTTGATAAGCAGCAACATACAATGAGCCATCTTTCCTTACCCTGCATGACTGGGCCTGCTCTCTTAGTGCCTGCATGCTACTGCCATAAGCGATAAGATCTGACATCAAAGCTTCATGTTTCTTCAGAAGAGCCTGAAATTAAATATTGCAACATGCACATTAGAAAACCACTTCACAGATTCTACATATTATATACACACATATGCATTTTAGTGTATATATATATTGAATGCCATTCTCATGAAAATTGCAGGACTAGCAGCTCAGGAGAGTGAAGACCTTTGTTTAGCCATGGAACAGATTGGGCACAGGTAAGAACAAGGTAAGTTTTTGACACTTAAACCCTGACTAGGGGAGACCAGTCTCTAGAAGTGAGAGCAGTTCAGACTTCAGGTTCTAGAAGTCCATAGCGAATACTCCTTTGGAATTTCCACAAAGGGTGCCAGTTTGTATAATTTCTGATATAGCTACCAGCTAGTAGGAATTGGTTCAGTATCATTAATGAACTAACAAGCAGATTAGTACTGAAGACATAGGTA
This sequence comes from Pelodiscus sinensis, assembly GCF_052426305.1. Lineage (NCBI taxonomy): Eukaryota > Metazoa > Chordata > Testudines > Trionychidae > Pelodiscus > Pelodiscus sinensis. Next base: position 11,888,639 of record NC_143074.1, on the reverse strand, counting down.
TGAAAGACTCTACCCCATTACCAATGCACTTAAATATGCTCTGTGCCTCCTCCACAGAATATTAAAATCTTATAAACAATGCCGACTTTCTTTGTAAGTCTCAGAGAGATAGCTGAATGGTCCAGCCGCACCTTGGAGTTGTGCCCATGAAAGCTCATGACACTATCTAATCTACTTGTTTTAGTCTCCAAGGGGTGGAAGGACCATTCATTGTTTTTTAAAACTTTCTTTGTAGCTAGTCTAACATCTTACCCAGGGAACTTTACTAATGAAGATGCAGAACAAGAATACACACTTGTTTCTATACTCAATTACAAATTTGCTAAACAAAAAGCTTACTGTACATTCTGTCCTTTTTACTTTCACATAAATTCTAAAGCCTGTAGAACTCCTAATTATCTTATATCAATCCTAGATCAGATTTCCACTGTTACTTTTGCACATGCAACAAAATATCCTACCTCAGCAGAGTCTTCATCCTTTCCATAGTCTGTACTGCCCACAATGGGCTCCTTTTCTCTCATCCAGGATTCAGCCTCATTAGCATCAGCAAAGTACTGCTGGGCTTGCAGGGAGTCCTCTAGATCTTGTCGACGCTGCGAGGCCTTGGTTTTCAGTGATTCCCACTTCTGATTTAGCTCATTCAATTTGGCTTTCACATCCTCAGCAGCAAAGTGTCCTAAATAATAAAAGACAGGAAAAAAGTGTGCTTGGAGACATAGCTTATAGACATAAAAATGACAAAAGGGACTGAAAAATTACTTGCATTTTTTAATCATGGAAGTTAGGTTTGTGTAAAGTTATCCACCTTACTTTGGATAGTTTTTGCTATTACACAATACTTAGTTCAAATTTGGCTTGCTGCAGGCAGTGTTCTTTTGACACTGAACCATAGAATGGGCCAGGAACATACAAGTCATTGAAGACAAAACATTCTCTGCCCTAGCCATTTCTTTTCTATTTGTTTACTGTGATGCAGGAAAAGGCCAGTTCTTTGAACAGTTGAGTTTCTACACCACAAAGAGACCATTTAAAACTATTTTTTTTTTAATTTCAGGAAGATGGACATTAGATTGCTCATTATTATTTTCTCAGAATATTTAAAAAGGTAATACACCTTAAAATGGGACGTCAAGGAAAAAGTTCAAAGAACAATAATAGGAGCCTTGTATTAAGATAAAATTATGGTTTAATGTGAGAATTACTTTGTAACAATAGGTAAGTGACTAGCTGCAGTGGATGGAAATCTGTTAAAAAGATAAGGGTTTTCCCAGGATCACACCTGTATGTCTATGTGAAGGACAGCCATAAATAAAAAAATCAGCTATTTAATCCCATAGGCAGATACTATTTTGCACGTGCAAACTATCATAAAAGGGACACTATATAGGGCCACTGAATGTAAAGTGAAAAAAGAATTCTGAATTTATGAACAAGGAAGGATTAAAATATTTAAACACACCTTCTTCCACCATGGCATTTCCTTTCTGGGTGACTGCTTTAATGCGTGGCTCATGGCCTGCAATTTCCGCCTGCAAGGCTTGGTGCTTCTTTAGTAGGTTCTGAACCCCAATCAAATCCTTGCCTGAAAGAGACCATAGTATATATCTTAATCGATGAGCTCAAAGTCACTGAAGTTAATAGATTAAACATGAAATACATTGACAATCTTGCAAGATTAGTCAGGGACTAGGTCTAATTACAGTCTAGATCTGTTACTGTGTAAAACTGCCCTATGAAAATTACAAACATCACAAGGTAATCAATGACACAGGAATCATGGGAAACAACTACAGTACTGTAACAGATTTAGAATTCAAGCCAATGCAAAAAATAACCCCTCCATAAACAGTTTAGAAATTCCCAAACTGTAAGTCTATAAAGACTCATACGCATTGAATAAGTACAAAGATGTAGATGTAACCACCTCTGTTTGTTGATGCTGCAATAGGTTCCTTCTCTCTAATCCAGGTCTCTTCATCCTCTATGTCACGGAACAATTGCTGCAGGCGAAGAGAATCAGCAAGTTTCTGCTTGCGAGCTATCATAGGATCCTTCAGAGCTTCATAGCGAGTCACCAAAGCTTCTTGTTTTTTCTTGATATTATCTGCATCAAAGTGTCCAGCATCCTGAAACTGGCGAGCCTGGATAGTGATGCCATCAATGCGATCCTAAAATGTAATTAAGCAATAGCATTAAATTGGTATTCTCTACGATAGTTTAGGGTTTGATGATGCTTGTTATTTACTGGGCCAGACTGATCTGTAATATTTCTAGGCCTTTGCCTTATCTCTTGTACTGCAATAATGGATGAGAAAAATCAAAGTGAAATTGGAGTAAAAATTAAAGAATTATTTTCATTGCCTAAATTCAGAAAAAAATATGAAAAGCAAACAGCTGAGTGAAAATGTTCAGTTTCAATAGAGAGGATGGATTATTTTATGGGAATCAACAGATCTAAATTCCTAGACTCAGAATATACAGATCTCAGTTCAATTCCGGGCTCCACCAGGTTGTCTTGTTTATTGACTATGATCAAGTTCATTTACTTTCATTGTGCCTCAATTCCCCACCTGTAAGATGGGGATAATAATTCTCCCTTTGCTTATCTTGCCTTATTTAGATTTAGAAACAGTATCTGTCGCTTACTATATCTTCACATAGAACTGATACAGAAAAGCACTACACCTGATTTTTCAAAGGTATGTACTTTTTAGTGTTGCAATATATTATGCAAAAGGGAAACACCAAATTCCAATAAATTTACAGTTGTTCAGACCTGACTTTTGGGAACAGTCAACAAGGTCATTCAACAAATATTAATAAAAAAAAATTAAAAGCAAGCAAGTTTCCCACTAGGTACCTATGCCCCTGGTGGTGGTAGGAGACTTCACATGCTCCCCCCTACTGCCCACAAGTCAATCAGGGCCAGGGGAAGGGGAGAACATGAAGTCTCTTGCTCCCTGCCCCTGCCCTGCAAGGGAGCACCAAACTTACGAGTCAACCACCAGCTAAGCAGCAGCTGGCAGCTGACTTAGTGCTGAGCCCCTTTGAAGGGCAGGAGGATACTTCATGCGCTCCACCCACCCTCAGTTCCAGTCAGGGACTTCATATGTTCTGTCCCCAGGCCCTGATTGGCCTGGGGGTGAGGGAGTGACAGGGCCTCCGTGGGCCAGATCAACTCGATTGGTGGGCCGGATCCAGCCCATGGAGGCCCTTTTGCCCACCCCTGGTCTGAAGTGTCACAAGAGGTCCTAACTGCATGTTTGGCTACATTCTGGTCTTCCATTAACATGGCATTTTGCCAACCTCCTTTTGTCATTTGGCAAGTCTTGGAGAAATAAACTTATCTTTTCCCATTACATGGCATTGCGAAAGGGTGATAACCACTAGGGATGTTAGAGTATAACTGGTCAACTGAGAAGTGGATGCTTATCAGTTAATGTTGCACGTTAACTGCAACCTCCTTCCCTGTCCCCACTGCAGCTCTGTAAGTAAATTTAGAGATGGTGTCTCAGCATGCACTACTGGGTCTTGGCAGCTAACTCCAGCTCTGCAGTAGGAACTGGCAGATGCCCCATGTGCACTGGCTCCCTGCCAAGTTTTTTAAAATGACAAGCTGGAGCAAGGGCAGCTGCTAGGATCTGGGATGTGCCAAGACTGAGCTTACCAGCTACTACTGCAGAGCCCACAGCAGGCTACAGTAAATTCTCCTCATAAAAGTAATAGTTAACTGTGTAACTGAGGATATTTAACAGTTACATGGTTATTTTATGACATGATTTTTAACATCCCTAATAATCACTTGAAAATTCACTGTCCTCATAATGGACAACAATGAGAGCACCCCACTCCGCAATGGGTCTATAGGTTTTCCTTCTTTATCAGCTAATCCTGGTCTACTCTAGAACTTTATTTCGAAATAACCCTTCCCTGAGTCAAATTTGTAAGTGGAGTGTCCATAATACCAAGCCCATTATTTCAAAACAATGGGCCACAGAATTAAAAATCCATACTCCTGCTTTTCATCAGGAGTAACGCTAATTTCAAAATAGTTACTTTGGAATAATGGTAGGGTGGACTCTCCAGTGCCTCTATTTCAAAGTCATTACTATCCCAGTGCTTCCGGGGGTTTAAGTCTGAGGAAGCACATCCACATAAAAGTAGTCCTAGTCAGGCTCCATTAGAGGCTTCCCTGTAGTGTGGACATGCTAGTTTGAATTTGTTAAATCTGAAATTATTAATTTATTTCAAAATACCTCCTGGTGTAGACATGTCCCTAGGGTAGAATGCATTAATCCAGATCTAGCCCTGTTACTGGCAACAGCCACCATGAGTGAATTAGAGACAGGGTGAGTATGAAAGTAGGAAAACTCTTCAGAGGGTATTGGATACAACTTGTCTGCTATGGTTCATACAGATTTAGCTGGCTGTGTTAAACCATTCAAAATGGCTAGGGATATTATACTTGCTGCTTTGAGGATTGAAACTTACTTCCACACAAACTGCAGGAAAGAATTGAAGTAGACACCATGTGATATTAAATAGTTCCACAACTTGGTGTGTTTCATGATGGAGGCTGAAGCTACCCCACATGTTCATCCAGAGATGGCTCACTGCTCCTCTGATAAGGAGCATTTGGAAATGGATCACTCCTTGCCTTCATTCTTATGACAGCATTTCAGGCATCACTGACAGTAATAGCAACAGAGAGAGAGAATCCGGACTGACACATTATTGAGGGCCACCTCAGAATATTTTTAGTTACCCTCCAAGTGGATGGAGACTTACTGCTGTTTCTTCTAAGAAAGTCATAGGGTTCCAGATTGTCAGTCTCCCCAGTAACTAAGGATCAAAAATATGCCTGTGGGAAGTAAACCATAGCAAAGACAAACAAAGCAAGACACAGATCTCTGTATTCTCTCGTTTCCAGGTCCGGATCCAAAATAGAATGTAATAAAGATAAAAGCAGATCCAAAGAAATGCTCCCTCTAATCTTTTCCATCTATGTGTAGATATGTACCACCAGCAGAAACAAAACCTAGCTGTGGGCACTCTGCTAATCAGCTAGGCAATATATGCATTTCTCTTGAGCGGCCACACAAACACTGATCCAAAGGGAAGAATGAGGATCCAGGTGTTTGTGGACAGCCTACAGGGGTCTTCAGCAGAGGAAGTATAGAGTGATCTAGGGGAAGGCCCACAGCATCTTCTGAGAGCCTCTTTATAACAGGGAATGAAGAAAACGACATCAGCAACTGGGAAAATAATTCCTTTTGGAATCCCTGTTTCCCACTGAGAACAGACAAAGCAACTGGAGCTGACAGGTGAACCCAAACTGTCACATTGACAAAGCTCCCAGATCCGAACCAGCAACCAACAGCAGATCCAAAGATAACATCACATCAGTAATTATAAACAAGTCCATATCCCTTGCTATCAAAGAAGGAATGGATCTCTGCTTCTGAACTGCAGCAGTTTTGTCAGAATTGGATGTATCCTACAGTTCTGATGAATGGGAACCAGCACTGCTAATGAAGCACAGAAAGAAAATGGCTACTAACAGACAGAGACAAAGGTACCAACAGCCTAGGTTTTGACCTATTGAGCAATTCCATCTTCTTCGATCTAGAAGCTGAAATCAGAATTGGCTCTAGTCTTGGAGCAACAGCATTTCCATCAGGGCTACCATAGCTGGGAGGAATGAGGTACAGCACTGATGGAGGTGGCTGAACTATTTTTTGATCTCTACCAGTAGTAGCATAGTTGATTGATAATAGTTCAGAGATCTGTACCCTTAGGGGCTTAATTGGTGGGGGAGCCTCAAGATCGGAGTCTAACCCCAACAGGAAATGGCTTCTTGGAACCCTTCAGTTTTTTGGAGCTTGCTAAGTAGCCACAGGGACAGAGACTGGCTTCTTAGATTTGGGATCCTGATCAGGTCCAGAGAGTCTAGCCTCAAGCCTTAGGAGGAAAAACTGCAAGCAAGTCTCTCAATCCTTGTGGGCTTTGAAAATAAAGGTTTGGGTGGGCCCTCTGTTCCCAGGCACCTAAGACAACACACATGGATGCCATAAAGGCTGCCAAGAAGGAAGCACACTTTTTAAACCCCAGCTTCTTCTGTTTCTTCAGTTCCTCCATAAGCCTGAACCAAGAGCAATCCTAATTCACTATTTGGAAGGGAGTTAACACTATTTCTAAATAGAAAGACACTGATTCCAAGAGACTACAGCGGTTCATAGGCATGCTACTGGAAGGAACTGAAGTGATAAGAGCAGTCACCTCCCCTTTATAGATTCACCCTCAATGCATCCTGAAGGTGAGGAAAAGGGTGGTAGGTAGCTCTAGCGGACACAGTGAGGTTTTTATCATGAGGTACCACAAGGCTGTGCAGTACACGTAAGTAGGAATATGTAGAGTCTGGGAACAATGTTTCCTTGAGTGACAAGTCTTATCAACCCACATTCAGAGAGAATTTGGAGAAAAACTGTAAACTCCTGGAAGCACACCTTTATCATAGAAACACTAATAAGTCCTTTACGCCACAGATACTGGAGCCTGTATCTAACTAACTAAACAATCATGTGATTATGCCTGCAAGAGAGATGAAAAAAGTTGTACTATCTTGATACCTGGTGAGCAGCTACATCTGCTTCCAACAGAGCATGTTTCTTCTGAAGATTCTGAACATTAGTAAGATCTTTTCCATAATCATCAGAAGCCAAATGTCCCTCCACCTCATACAACCATAGCTCAATGTCTTCCACATTGCGGTTAAATTGCTGCTGTTGGTTGGCTTCACGCAGCTTTATTCCTGCATGTGTGTAAAGGAAAGAAAGGTTGTTTCCATTTCCATTTCATTCAGTACTCACTTGTTCTCCAGAAGACGTCTCCACAACCAGAAATGTTAATTCCAAAGCTTCCTTATGATCAGGCAAAGGAAAGAGATCTCTTACCTTTGAGCTCAGTGGCCTCCAGCAGTTTTTTCCACAAGCTGATGACTTCATTCATGCGAGCTGCCACTTCATCAGATGCATAGTGATTGACATCTATCAATTTCTGGCCAGCTTTCTCTAAGGCATCAATGCGACTTTGATTTGCAGAAAGCTCTGCCTCAAAAGCCTGATGTTTTTGAACTTTACCCTGCAGGTTTGATGGGTCCTACAGGTAGCAAAGAGAGAACACACTTCAGTCTAATCGATATATATTAAAAATATTCATTCCGCCAATCTCAGTGGAGATCTTACATACATCAGTTCTTCATATTTACATTTTCTATGTAACTATGAACACTTTTATATATTGGATGGCCTATTCTTTGTGATATGTACTACAATTATAGAAAATACACTAGTTAATCTTAGCACTCAGCTTTTGTTAGTCCATCACAAATGCTGAGACAACATTAAAGAAATTGCAGCCACAAATACCAAGTCAGATAGCAAACCATTTTATCTACAAAGCAAGCATTTATTTCCCAAATGTTAGAATATTTTCCTTTGCATCATGCAGATGATGCAAGGAGAAACTATCCATAAAGCTACAATATCTCAAAAGTAGCTGGAAAAAAAAAATCAGGATATTTATTCCTGTTTTTACCTTGTAAGCCTCATCTGTTGCAGTTTTCATCTTTTCGTTGACCCAACTCTTTAGTTCATCAGAGTCTCGGAAAAATTGTTGCAGATGGAATGAATCTGACAGCTGAGCACGCCGGTACATTGCCCTTTCGTGAAGAGCATTACGTCGGCTCAGCAGCTGAAATAAGAAAAATATCAGTAGTTAATTTTCAAGACTAATTAAAGATACCATGATAGGGTTTCTCATTATAGTTGACCTTGCTACAGCTTTATTTATCCTGCATCTGCCATCACTTCTTTTTATTCGTATAAAACATACGAACCAAAGTGCAGCATGGTATACTTAAAAAAAAACCCCAACTTACAGCATCTCTTCGTGTAGCAACATCTTCCTTGGCATAGTGATTATTCTGAATCAGTTTAGTAGCAAACTCATCCAGGGCCTAAAAAGAAAGTAATTTTTGATTCATCTGAAATACTAGGAATATTTATGCAAGCTTATTTAACAAACTAGGCTTTAGAAGGGATGTGTCACAGCTGAACTAATCTAAAGCCAATACGCTATTTTTAAACCCCTCCCATATGTGCACCATTCTCTACATTTCCTTAACATGATCCTAAATCTAGATGATGGTAGATTTATAGCTCCTGTGAGAAATAATTACTGTACATTTAAACAATTCAAGCAAAATCCCAAAAAGTGCTAGTATAATGTGCAAGTGAGCACTGGATTACTCTGAGGCCTTGGATCAGAGGTTAAACTCTATTCACTACCTTGATCCTAAACATGGATTTTATTCTGTGAGGGAAATTCCATTTCGCACACAATTTGGAATTATGTTCAAAACCCAGAACCTATCTTTTTCTGAAGTTCCTGAACAATGATCTGGCTCAATCCATAAGGTTACTTCCGTTTTATTCTTTGCCTTAATGAATACAATGTAGACATCTTACTGTGATTTTCTCCTCCTGGGCACTGAGGGATTTCTCAAAGTCTTCGTGCTTCTTTAACAGAGCCTCAACACTATCCAGAGAGTCACCTAGGTCTTCATTTAGCAGGAATGCCTATAGAAATAAACAGATGAGTGAGCCTTACACTATCACCACTCCCAATTATCTGAAAGCCAACTCAGGTATGCAACACTGTGCTAATCACTATAGGATTTTTCTAGGAAAGTATGTGGTATGGAGCTGATGTGCCTTCTTGCGCTTATGACAACTAAGAAGTACATCTCTAATTTGTATAAAAAATGAAAAGGAATAATGCCTTGTGAGCATTAACTCACACAAAAGAAACATTATACCAATTCAGCATGATTGGCAAGATATGTAAAGCAGCAGCATTAGACTGGAATACGGAGGTCTGGCACTAAGTGAACAAGACCACGAACAAAGACCATGTGAAGAGAGGCATTCACAGTACCTCTATGCACTATGGTATGCCTGGGTTCGGCCACAGCTATTTATCAATTCACAAAAGCAGGAGGAAATAAAACATTCCAAAATTAAATCTCATCCTCTCTTTCTGAAGGAGCCAAATGCATGCTTACTAGGCTATCTAACCAAGTGTTGCCTGCTGCACAACTGAAACACTCACCTCTTGTTTGCTCATCCAATTGTCAACTTGTTCAGTATCTCTGTAGAAAAGCTGCAGGTCCATACACTGTTCATATTGCTGTCTGCGAAGTTCCCACAGCTCCAGAAGTGCAGTTCTTTCATCAGAAAGGATGGTCAGCTGAGGGGTGGGGAAGAAACATGCTCAGTACAGGGAGAATGGTTCTTTTCCAATTCAATGACAGCAAAATAAAACATGGGCTCTATAAAATAGTTAGGGTGCGTCTAGACTGGCCGCATGAATCTGCACAAGAGCACTGACGTTCTAATGTAAGAATTCAGTGCTTTTTGCGCAAATACTTTGATGCTCCCGCTCAGGGATAAGCCCTCTTGCGCAAGAGGGCCAGTGTAGACAGGCACCTTAATTTTTTGCGCAAAAGCACGTCTATACTGGGCATGGATGCTTTTGCGCAAAAGCACGTCTATACTGGGCATGGATGCTTTTGCGCAAAAGCACGTCTATACTGGGCATGGATGCTTTTGCGCAAAAGCATCCGTGCCAATCTAGATGCTCTTTTGCGGAAACACTTTTAATGGAAAAACTTTTCCGTTAAAAGTATTTCCGCAAAATTATGCCAGTCTAGACGTAGCCTTATTGTGTCTGTGTCACTTTTTCAATCCCCAGAACACTTCATAAGAGCTCAAATGCCTCATTCAATTTCTGAAATCCCTCACCTTCCCCCACAACCAGTGCATCCGAAGTGCTTTATCAGCTGGCACACTACAATAAAGGACTCTCAGTTTAAGAGCCAGTGCTATGAAACACACAATATGTTCCATTACAGCAAACTGGAAAGCAAGGATAAAGCTCGTTCTATTAGATGATTCATTTTTTCAATGAGGGGAAAAAAAGAAACATCACTAGTTTCAAATGGAGGTTATGCAAAATTGAGAGATGAGAAAAGGGTGTTGCGTAAATTAAGGAGAACGAGGAGCATAATCTAGTCAGATAAATATTTTTGCATCGAGGCTCTTAAACAAGAACTAAGAGAAAAGAGGAAATATATTAGAACTTTTCCAAATCCTCTTTTTAGAGCTACCCAACTTACCTTTTCTCTAACTTCATCAGAGGCATAATGCCCAGCAGCCAGCAAGGCTTGACCAGATTCATCAGCAGATTTAAAGCTGTCTTCATGGGCATCAATTTCTCCCTATGGGAAACAAATACATGGTTTCTTAAATTCTAAGGAAAACAACCCCAACTATTTTAGGATATCATTAAAATATGAACTTGAAAATCAAGTTGAATACTGAAAATAAAGCAAAAAAGACAACATTCAGATATCTATGTATGAAAACAGTCTAATTTCTTGTATAGTAATGCAGATACAATTCAAATGTGTCTGATAATTAGAAGCTACAAGTCAGATTTCAAGCTATCTTTTTGTACTCAGAAACCCTATAAGGCTGGAGAATTTAGACCATGAAAGTCACAACTTTAATGAAGCTCAAGTAGAAAGAATAACTAGTAAACACAATTTGAATATACAGAAAGGAAAGATGCATGAGTGATAGTAACGGTATTACCAGAAATTATCTTTAAAATATCACGTGGAACTCAAATAATGGGACTCCAAGCTATAAAAGAAAAGCCTGTTCAACTATAATTCTGCAGCATACTAGGGATGTTAAATATCAGTTAACTGAATAGTCGAGTAACCTCATGAATTCTTACCAGTTAGTTGACTATTCTATAGTCCCTGGGGACAGTAGCCACTGCGCCTCACCCCTCAAGAAGCCCCCTGCCACTCCATGCTGCTGCTAGGAAGGAATTGGTCTGTGGGGATAGCCAGTTTAAAAACCAGCTCCCCCTCGGGGACCGACTGCCTGTCACCCGGTGCTGTTGCCTCTGATCGTAAGCCAGGACTGAGCCGGGCTGCTGGCCAGCCCGCTAAAAAATTTACTGCCAAGGGCAGGAGAGAAATTAGTGTTGTCTATAGCATTAACCTATAGGCTTTTGCTTATCGGTTAATTGGTTATCGACTACACTATTACATCCCTACAGTGTACACGTGATAAGAAAGCATGATATAAAATTCAGAGAAGCTATGAAATTCAGAGGTTATAGTGATAATATTATCTTGAAACTATCTGAATTAATTTGTTTTAGGAGCAGAGGGAGAAGAGAGGCAAGGAAAGAATAGCATAACTGAAGCTGAGATGTTAATCTAGATTCCTAAAATTAATCTCCTTGTTTGTGTAGGTTTCAGTTCTACTCAACATTAAAAAACCCTTACAGTTTCAAATTTGTCTTTGATGATAAGTTCTCTGAAACATAGTTCAGTATTTGCTCATTTATCTATTAAACAAGAAGCAATCATACAAACTCTTAAATCAGAACAGAATGCTACCAAGTACATTCAAGTGGAATGACAAATTTAAAGCCTGCTAATGCTACAACATAACGTGAGCAATTTAGGGAAAAAACTAATTTTAAGTAAGGCCAAGAAGATTAAGCTATATGGTTGTTACTACCTTATGCTCCTGATGTCTATCAAGGAGGGCTTCAGCTCCAGCTACATCATTGGCAAGTTCATCAGCATTAATTAGAGCCTTCATTTCAGTCACCCAGCTAGTAAGGTCACGGAAGTCTGCAAGAAAGCGCTGCAGTCTTTGGAAAACAAATGGCAGAAGTCAGAAATCATTTGTGAGCACATGATCTCCATCCCGCCCTCCCCCTTTTTGCAACACTGTACCTGTAAATTAAGACAATGAGAAAAAATAGAAGTTACTTAATTATAGTAAATAGCCAAATTACAATCTTCAGCAATGTGACATTTTTCTATACCTTAAACACTTCAAGATCAAAGGACATGTTTTCTGGTATTTTTAAGTTTCCACCCAATTTTTCTCAGGGAAACATGAGGTAAACCACCTGAACTGAAAGGAAAAGGAATATTTCTATTTGCAAGCTTGCATGCAGGAAGCCAAGAGGAAACAAGGGTGGTGTTAATGTGGTGACTCTAAAATTTTTGATCTGCTGATCACTTCTGTATGGATCACAGACTTGCTACTGCTATAACTGTGAAGTATGCAAAACTGGGAGAGAGAGGGGCAGTTTGGCCATTCTAGAAAGCTTCAACTACACACGCCTCAGACTTCAATAAGAGTTCTCTTGTTTTCCGAACACCTTTTCTTCATATTCCCCTGCCTTTAGGGTTACTTGAAAAGGAAATAAAGTCTTAATGACTCTTTTGGCAGGTACCTTTGGATATGTTTAACACCCATCAACTTTGCTGAGAAAACTGAGTTTAAAATGGAAGCAAATACAGGGGAGAACAGAAACAAACCACAAAAGTAACCTGAAGAGATCACAGCAGTGCAGGATACAGAAATAGGGAGAGGGAGGAATCATTAGTAATAAATAAAATCCTACATATACTGTGGGAGAGGACAAATAGCATAGCAAATAGCATGCAATCAATATAAATGAACAGCCACATTCAACTGAGTTTATTTTTCTTTTAAAATGCTCTAATATTTTATTTAACTAAAACTATTTATGACTACAGAAGCCAACTAATTAGGCTTCTGTAATGCTGGAGGCAAAAAGAGAACAAGAAGATCCCATGGGACACAAGAATTGTCATAGTAGATGAGCTCAATGCTCTGTCTAGTTTTATATATTTTCCCAGACAGTGGCTAATACCAGAGATTCACAAGAAAAGGTTTGAAAGCTATTGCTATAATGTTGGAAATATAAAGCCACTTTTCCCATTAGTAATCCCTAAACACATTCACTTTAAAAGCAAGATCATATCTTTGTGTACAATATTTGTATCTTGAAACACTAACTCATTCAAAATCTTGGAAATGGCTTTCCTTTCTCCTTCCTACAGCCCTGTATTTAATTTAGGAGATGCAAAAGGTTCTTCCAGTGATACAGCATTCCTACCTATAAGAGTCATTCAGGCGAGCATGCCTCTCTGCTGCAAGAGTGCGAATGTGTTCCCAGTTTGCAATCAACTCCTCTCGTTTCATCTGGATCTGAGAGGCATTCTGTGGGTGTGATTGCTGCAGACGATCAGCTTCTGCACACAAGGCCTTTACCTAGATAAATACACAACTTGCCATAAGCTTATTCTAAAAACTATATTATTTACATTACAGACAAAATGGCTACTCTAAGTACCTTGTCCTCCAGAGCTGCAAGATCTCTCTCTAGGCCCTCATGCTTGCGGAGCAGAGCCTGCACACTGGCTAAGTCTCTGCCAAAATCATCAGAGGCCATCAACTGCTCCTTCTCTTTAATCCAGCTTATGGTCTCATCCACATCCCTTCAAAAAGTAACACACATTAATTTGCATTTATCTCTTTTACAAGGAAAGGAAGAAAGTACAGGTTGGACCTCCCTGGTCCAGCACCCTCTGGACGTGACTAGTCCTGAATGAGGGAGTGCAGGGGAGGTCAGTCTCAGCCCCTTCAATAATGGATTCTGGGTTCTTCCATCAGCAGACCCAGCCAACTTCCCTCCAGACTCCACACCCTCACCTGGCTATGCTGCTGGCCATCTGCCCCCCTTCTGGTCACTGCCTGGGCTCCAGATTCCCTGCCCTCGACGGGCTCTACTGCCAGTCTGGCCCCACTGCTGAGCTCCATGCCCCTCAGTCCAGGCCCTGGGCCTCTCGGCTCTTCTTCCAGCTGCCAACCCCCAGTCCCACATGTGGAAACCAGACTCCAAGCCACTGGCACTCTCTGGTCCAGCAACATCAGTGGTCCGGCAATGCTGCTGGACCACAGAGCCGCAGACCACAGAGGTTCAACCTGTAGAAAGCTTCCATCTGACACAAACGTAATAATGATGTAGGCCTACAAGACAATCCAGTCCTGCTGATATTCAAGTTAGGGCTGTCAATTGACCTGCATTAATGCCTGCAATTAACGCAGGACAGGATTAACACATTAATCGCAGGCGTTAATGCTGTGCTGCCTCTTTGAAGTGCCGCTCCAGCACTTCAAAGGGGTTTTACAATATGGAGTCAGGGATCAGCTGGGAACTCCAGCTGATCCTGGGCTCTATGCAGCGCTGCCCCGTTGAAATGCCACCACAGCGTTTCAAAGGGGAGTTAAAAAAAAATTAATGGAGATTGCCTATCTCCTAGAACTGGAAGGGACCTTGAAAGGTCATCGAGTCCAGTCCCCTGCCTTCACAGCAGGACCAAGTACCATCCCTGACAAATTTTTGCCCCAAATCCCTAAACGGCCTCCACAAGGATTGAACTCACAACCCTGGGTTTAGCAGGCCAATGCTCAAACCGCTGAGCTATCCCTCCCCCGCATCTGCCCCCCTTCAAATATCCGCCCCCATATCTGCCCCCCTTCAAAAACTTTAATCACTTGACAGCCTTAATTCAAATACCATTATACAGAAGCTTGCTAATCAATGCTTAGGAAACTAGCCAACCTAGAATGTTTTACAAGTGTTTTTTTAAGGTTTGGGTGCACAGGTGGCCAGTGGGTGTAGAGGCAGATCAGGATTTTCAGCTTCTGTTCCCTCCCTATCTCCCCACCCCTGCAGAAAGTCATTCTTTTTTAAGCCTCACTGAACCTACAATGCCCATCTCCCATGACTGCTAAAATCAACCTCTTTCATCATCTCAAAAACTAACAAGACCAATCAGAGAGCACAGACGAGGGTATTGAAAGCAAAATCTATCAAAGCCCAGAGTTGATCCATGCCAGCTAGTTAGCAAAGAGTATGAGAAGGGGACAGGTCTTCTAGTGTTTACCTAGATAGGATTTAGAGGAGGGGGCCTTCAGACAGGTGAGAGGAAGACAGAACTGCCATGTGGCAAGGAAAAGGAGAGAGAGGAGGTTTATAGATAAGGAGCGAAGTCAGATTACTATTCTAGATGTTGCCAGGTCATTTCAGGAAGGAACAATCAATCAGCTGTTAAAAATGTGACAGAAGATGTCAAGTATTCACAAAGCCTTAAATGCAATAGAATGCACCATTAGATATTTCTTAGTCAAAGTCACAGGCACTAAATGAATTTGGCCAAAACAATACCTGTTAAAGCGCTGAACTTCAGCTGCGCCAAAGAGTTTCCCCTGCCTCTGAAGAGCCAGCCCTTTAAGACGTTGCCAGCCTGCATTTACTTCATCCTGCTTAGACTTGATCATCTGTTCCTCAGGGTGCTGCTCCTGATGAGCAAAAAAATATGGCTTACAGTCCATGGATTTATTTCCACAGACACCAACCCAGTTCCTGTGTTCTATAAAGATCAGTTTATAAACAGCTTCTCTTTCCTCCCAACTTCATAGTTTTCTTGCAACAGCAAAGCATCCAATACTTTCATAAGATACTATATAAAACCCTACCATTCTTTTTGTTTACTATAAGCATCTGGAAAAGTAATCCCCATTTTCCCAGGATTCCATGCCTTCTGACCACCAGTTGATCAACTGGTGCAGAAAATGTACCGAATGTTGGATGGTATAGGAGAAACAGTTTTAACTTCAGACCTCCAAGAGTTTGTCAGTTTCTCCAATAAAACACTCCTCATAGGATCTTTGAGGAAGGTTCTTGTCTAACACAGCCTTGCTGCTCAAGCCAAAAAAAAATTAAATAAATAAATAAATAAATAAAAAACTTTGCTTGAGAATTCAGCATCTATAGATTTATCCCAGAGGCAAGTGCACTCGCCTCTGTTTCCCTGCCAGGTGACAGCTGGTATAGCATAGCAAATTTTTTCCCACTGAGTTACAAATGTTTTCACAATTATCACAATAGATTTTGGCTACTTTAAACTGTATTTTATGCTACCAGTTGCAGTACTTTTTTGGGAAAATTATTTCAATTTTCTACTCAACACTTCTTAAATAATCTAAATAGCATCACTGAGGAGACCTTTTCACAACACACGTGTTTACCTGGATAAGTTTTCCAGCAAACTGGTTCACTTCATTTACTCTTTCTTCATGGGCTGCCAGGTCTGTCTGAAACTCTTCAAATTTCTTTTGTAAAACCTCAACATGCTCAAGATCCAGGCCAAGTTCTTCTGAAGTCACTATTGCTTCCTAGCATATTAGGAAACAAAGAAAAGCAGTTCTATCAAAAACCAGTGCACTGAAAACGAGAGGTTCTAGCTGCAGAATGCTGCCACTTCAAAGACAAATACAGTGTGTACTGGAAAACAAAGTTCATCATGCTTAAAATCAGTTTTAAAATGCAACCTTAAAATGACAGTGTGTCAAATTAAAGGCCACTTAATCTTAAGGATGTTAAGTAACGGAATTTCCATCGACTACTCCACTGTCAATAGGCACTTCTGCATTCCTCCTTTGAAATGTACAAGAGCCCCATTGGCCTACATTTCAAAGGAGGAATACAGAACTCCACATGCAGCCTGGGGCCAGCAGGAAGTCCCATTGATGCCGGGCTGCACCTGGCATGCCAGCTTTGAAATGTACAAGAAACCCCAGCGGAGGCTCCTATACATTTCAAAGCAGCAGCGCAGCATGAAGCCCTGTGCTAGTGTGGGAGTCCCCTGCTGACCCCAAGCTCCATGCCGTGCTGCTGCTTTGAAATGCCACACAGAGGCGGGTCAAGCTGGGGACTCCCCAGCTGATCCTGGGCTCCACATGGCTTTTCAGTGGAACCTAGCATTTCAAAGGGACAGTGCTGCACATCTGAGCCAGGGATCAGCAGTGTGGCACTGCCCCTTTGAATGCAGTCTCGGCTTTTCAGAGGGGCAGCACGCTCCACAGTTGATCCTGCGCTCAGTTGTGCAGTGCTGCCTCTTTGAAGTACCCCTTTTCTCCTTCCCCCCAGCTCTGCTGTCTCTATCTGATGGAGGCACCAAGGGGTGGGGGGGAAATTGACTAATTGACTGACTATCCAATAAGCATTTGCTTATCAGATAGTTGACTAGTTCTTAACATCCCTACTTCATCTGAATATTTTTCACTTCCTAGTGTTACAAGCAACATCTAAGACTACTATACAAATATTAGAATTATTATACTACTTTTTCTAGTTTGTTTACTTTGCTGTCAGTTTCTCTAGAGTCTTTTGTCTGTTTGAATGGTTCTTTTCCAAAGCAACTGTTTTGTTTTTTAAACAGGAAGCTTTGGTTATCAAAATTCAAAATTTCTAGGCATAATTGGGGGCATATATAATGACTGAAATTATTTGTAACTCCTGTATTTGGCATTAACTGGATTTCAAGTTGACAGTGCCAGATTGGCTAATTTTAATGTGGGACAGCTTTATGAAAAATATTTTGTAATATTTATTAGCAGTTATGGAGGATTTACAATTCCAACCTCCACAAGTGCCACAAAACAGCAAGACATTAAGAAAACCTAACTGATCGTTTTGTGGCTTTTAAACTTTAGCATTGTGGTTCTGCTTCCTCAAATGTTCAGAGGTAAAAAGCTAATTGGTCTCTTGCAATGGTTTCCTAAAGCTATTCCAGGTACAGATACGCTTTTCAGTGGCTAGACAGGCCATTTAAGCATAGTTTCACAAAATCTTACTTTTATGGGCCACAGATTTTACAACATAGGTAAGGTACATTCACTGACTGAGAAATATTAAGGGCCATAGGCTTATTGGTTAATCTTCTCGACTATTTGCATTTCCCGCCCGCCCTTGCTGCTTCTGTATCAGAGACAGCAAGGGGCGGGGGAGCAGAAGCAGGAGCTGGCTTAAAAACGGTTCCCCCCAGCACCAGCTCTGTGATGCCACCTGCCAGAGGCAACACCACCAGGGAGGAAGGCAGGGGAGGCTGCCGTGAAGAAAGCATGGGCCCACCATGGACAAAGGCTGGTCCTGGCAGCAGCCTCTGAACATGGGGAGTTGGGATCCCCTGCAGACAGGGGCTGCTCCGGACCAGCCTCTGTCCATGGTTAGCCCAGGTCACTACAGACAAAGGTTTCTTTGCGGCAGCCTCACTGCCCACCTAGCAGCCTTCGTCTGTGGGGAGCACGGACCCACCATGGACAGGGGCTGCTGACACCCCATGCTGCTGCCTCTGTATCAGAGGCAGCAGCACAGAGTGGCAGGCAGCCCATTTGCATGGGGAGCTGGGTTTTAAACTGGGTCCCCTTGCGGACTGGCTCCCGCTGGGCACCCTGCGCCGCTACCTCTGTAACAGAGGCAGCAGCATGAGGTGGCAGGAGCTCCCTGGGAGTGTGGCCAGAGCACATTGGTTGCCACCTGGGGACTATAAAATAATGGAGTAACTGCTAAGAATTCATGAGATTACTCAACTACTCAATTACCCAATATCTAACATCCCTACTGTATACTTACCATTTATAGCACACAAATCACAGCAGCCACATGATGCTTTTGCACAGTAAGATAGCATGTTTTGATAAAATAGCTCCACACAAACCTCTTCAATGGAACTTGAATCTTGTAAAGGCTATATGATGCAAGTGGATATTCTTTTAACCATAATATACCTTGTCATTGATCCAGTCCAAGACATCTTCGCATTCTCGTAAGTACTGCACCAGCTTCTGCGCTTGCAGCAACTTGATTCCCTTTTCACGCATCTTCTCAAGCAACAGCTCCCAGAGTCGATGAAGGTCCTGGAGTCGAATCTGAAAGATGCAGAAGTTAACAATACTATTTCATAAAAAATGAAACTATGTAACGCAATTATTTTCTCCTCTCCTAAAATGATAGCAATTTCCATTTTAATCCTATTTTCATGAAGGTTATACTAGGTAAAGCATGGATGAACTCTATCAACTAATAAGACATAAATGTGTAGAGTCATAGGATCTCAAAAAGAGTTCCACGTAACTCAACAATTTCTGTCGTTCACCAATAGGGTCCAATATAAAATATTACTTCACCCACCTTGTCTCACTATAATGTTTTAATAGAAATTAAAAGAAACACACAAATTTCAAAATAGGAAAATAGCTGTTCCACCCATTACTTATAATGCTACACACATTGAGATTTAAAACATGAAAAGCAAGTAGAGTAGCTTTGGAAATTTAACAAATGGATACATACTTATTACAAGTATTTAATATGCTCAGTTATGAAGGTTAAATAGAAGAGAAGAATCTCACACTATTTGAATCTCTAACATTGTCCAACAGCACGCTGCAAACCATCAAAGAGGAAGAGGCATTCAAAGAGAAAGTGACAGCAGCATTGCATAGTCAAAGATTCACCTACTCGTATATGGTACCCAACTTGAGTAGCTGTTACTATTGGGCGTTGTGCAGTCCTGTATGGCGTGAAAGACTAAACCATTAACAAACAGGTTACCATTCCAAACAGAACACAAACTGAAGTTTACATTGATCACCACATACCAGGATTTTCAATATTTTTAAAGGAATAAGATCACTTATTTGAAAAGCAATTTCTTAGATTTGTTAAGGATAAATTACAAGACCAAAATATCCTTATGCAATGAGATGGTTAAAGCTAGTACGCATAATTTATAAAAAGTACTCTAAAATAATGACACAAAGTAGTCATTCAACCCCTGCAAAACTCAACCCTTAGCTCAGTTGTACATTAGAAATTTAACAAAATTAATCAGCAAATTTGATCATTGTGAAAAGACAGTCCATGTCACTAACTTCTCTTTTTTTTGAAAAGCTTTACCTTTCAGAGCTGTTTTAAGAAGTGACAAGAAAACTAAAATATTTGGAAAATGTATTTGTTCTATTAAACATTTGTCCACATTGATGTCTACAAATTAGTTATCAATTTGACTATTCATATGTAAACTTAACAAAGACCTTGAAATAGGGATATAAGAGAGTAGTGGAGTCAACTACTTGCATTTCCTTCCCCTCTACACCCCTGCTGCCTCTATATCACAGCCTGGGGAGAGCAGAAGCCAGTGCTGGGGGAAGCCAGCTTAAAAGCTGGTTCCCCCAGCACTGTTTCTGCAGAGCCGCTGCCTCTAACCAGTGGCCCATCACAGAGAGGTGTTGCTCCAGCATCCCAACTGGAGCAGCTTCTGCAGTGGGCCTAGGCATCCTGCAGGCAGGGGCTGCTCGGACTGGGACACCTTCTTTTAATTGGCTAACCAGTTAAACAATAGGTTTATCTAGTTTGCCAATTAAACAGGATTTTACATCCCCTAGATCAAAGAAAGCTATTTTAATAATAAGCCAAGATGTGTCAAAACTTGTAGATAATATAGCATAGCAACAAGTGCTTTAAAAATAGACTTGGTGCTGCAATACACAGTTTGGGAGATTTAGAAGGAAAGTTTTTAGGAAAAGGAGAAAAAGCGCCTATTGTACACTGAAGAAAAAAGCTTGTAGAAAACAAAGATTTCTAACACTCACTCTTATAGTTTCAGATGCAAAATGCCCTTCATTAATCATCTGGTTTCCAGTCTCATCTAGTTTAACGATAGCCCCTGAATTGGCTTGCACCTCAGCTTCAAAGGCTTGGTGTTTCTGCAGTTTTCCCTGAAAGTAAAATATTAAAGGTAACTAAAATCTGGAGAGCTGCTTTCATCCACACACACCCTCAAACGCTGTACTTTCATTTTTTAAGTAATAAAAATAGGTGTTTCATCCATTTGTTCCAAGTGATATAGATAGCACATGAAAAAGTGTGCATGCACTTGTGGGGGGCCGTGTTTTCTTTTCTTTTACTTTTTGCACTTGTAGTAGCAGTCACATACAGTAAAGCAGCACACTTGAAATAAAAGCTGTATCATATTTCATGGGTGGATTCAAAAATCTCCATTTCAGTTATTTTATCTGTAGTGTTCAAATACTTTGGAGGCAATCCCTCTCACACAGCATTACTTTCTGTCTATGTAGTTTTTACAGAGAATAAATTTATAGAAATCTACTCACATAACTGATGTGTCCAATGGTTTCAAAAAAATAAAGGCTGTACTGACATTTCATTCCCTCAAGGGCTAATAAGGCTTATTAATCCATTATTACAATACTCCATTTACATATATCAATTTAGAAACCAGTTTGCTGAACCACTTTGCAGAATTTTAAATGTTTGCATTTAGCTTCATCACTATTATTTCTGTACTTTTACATTTGTTGTATTTATTCCACGGACCAAACTTGTTATGCTTGGAGGTGAATGGCACAGGGGTGTAAATGAGGGACACACAGAAATAGTACGTACCTGTAAATTGGTTGGGTCTTTATAATTCTCATCGGATGCAATCTGGAGTTTCTCCTGGATCCATTTTTCCAGCTCATCTGCATCACGCTGAAAAAACTGGAATCGGTAGGAATCTTCAAGCTTTTGGCGCCTCAAAGTAGATAATTCCTTGAACCTGTGGTATCGGTCCAAAACTTGCTGGCGCCTCTCTTGGATATCCTCTGCTGTTTCCAGCACTTTCACACCACTTGGATCCATTTTCTAAAAGTCAAAATACTTGAGTTAACTTTGCTTCTAAGAAGAAATAATAGCAAATATGCAAAGGTCTGAGTAAGGAAAGTTTATTTTCTCTCACGCATGGTTTACTTACAATGTTTCTTATATAAAGAAACTTGTCTAGCGAGAAAGCATTAGAAGGGAAAATCCAATAAAAAGACTGAACTACCACTTTTTTTCTTAAAGTGATAGAAATGTAGCCGTGTTAGACTGGTGTAGCTGAAACAAAATACAGGACTATGTAGCACTTTAAAGACTAACAAGATGGTTTATTAGATGATGAGCTTTCGTGGGCCAGACCCACTTCCTCAGATCAAATAGTGGAAGAAAATAGTCACAACCATATATACCAAAGGATACAATTAAAAAAAAAAAAAGAACACATATGAAAAGGACAAATCACATTTCAGAACAGAAGGGGGATGCAGGGGGGGGGGGAGAGGAAGGTAAATGTCTGTGAGTTAATGATATTAGAGGTGGGGAAGGGTAGATGTCTGTGAGCTAATGTTAGCTCACAGACATCTACCCTTCCCCTTCTCTAATATCATTAACTCACAGACATTTACCTTCCTCTCCCCCCCCCCCCGCATCCCCCTTCTGTTCTGAAATGTGATTTGTCCTTTTCATATGTGTTCTTTTTTTTTTTTTAATTGTATCCTTTGGTATATATGGTTGTGACTATTTTCTTCCACTATTTGATCTGAGGAAGTGGGTCTGGCCCACGAAAGCTCATCATCTAATAAACCATCTTGTTAGTCTTTAAAGTGCTACATAGTCCTGTATTTTTTTTATTAAAAGCCTGAATGAAGAATTAAAGAATCTACCCAGCAATATAAGGTATTATCCAACATGGCCATAGTACCGTTGGTTGTATCTGATAAAAAAAAAATAAAACAAGAGCTAAGTACATGGGGAGGAAACTGTGTCACTCTTTCTACTGGAAAAAATGTTTAAAATCCAATAACAGAAACAGGCTAACAAACATTATTTCTTTTTATAGATAGGCCTTTTAGCCAATCCATGGTCAGTCTGTCTGTCTGTCTCTCTCTCACACCCACACCCACCCCCGCCCACCCACCCTTATAAAACAAAACTTTCTATTTTACATAAGACTTCAAAAACCAGTATGCAGTAAGTTCATGTTGAACTTTACAGCAGTGGCCTTTTGGGGGAGAAAGAAAAATAGTAGGATTTAGTCAATTATCCTTCTCAACTGTATATCTTGATTATAGTCCTTTTGCAAAAAGAATTCTGAAAACCATTTTTATTACACACTTCTGCAGGCACTTTCCATTAAATGTTTCCCTCCTTTTTGCTTCTTTATAGCTTCATCAAAATGTAAATATAAAGAGGGAACTTGATCCTCCAACACCAAAAGCTCTGATGGCACAGAAGAATTAAGGACAAATCGGACCAAAAATAAATTTCTGTTAATTACAGTCAGTGGCATTAAAATCTAATAGAGTTAAACATTTAACTGGAGATGTTTAACTGGAAACATCTCCTGGAGATGTTTGCAACTACCATTTTGTTCTTATAATTTTTCAGGGTTCACAGTTTATAGGTAAATTCTTATCTTAATGCACATTTACATGTACATCTCCCTTTATTATTAATCATGTAAATTCTATACACATTAAACAGTTATCAGAATGCATCACTTATGAAAGAAGTAGTGAAAAATTATATGCAGGGAAAGACAGGTGATCTCTAAGATGCTGCTGAATGAGGAATTTTTAATCTCTATCCAGCTGCATGTCTAAATTAGACAAGCATCTGTTTCATGGTTTCATACAAAATTCCACAGGCAGGAAATATGTTTGTCTTATTTCCTCTTCAGATTCCAGGCACTTGGAAAGAGAGCATCTGATAGAAAGGAACACACATGGGCAAATTCACACATTCCAAAACACTGAGCACAGTCACACCCTGCTGTAAGACAGCCATTTCAGCAGCAGTTGTTACACTGGTGAACTCTGAGGCCCAGCTGCATTGCGGCAGTTAAAGTGGGAGGATAGAAATTCTGCTGTGCTTTCATTTTCTAAGTAATAAAAATGGGTGTTTTATCCATTTGTTCCCAAGTGAGATAGATAGCACGTGAAAAAGTCTGCATGCACTTCAAAATTTCAATCTGATAAAAATGGCTATGCCTCACATCTGATTAGCAAATCTGAATCTGATGTAACCATCAGCCTCAAACGTAAGATCAGCTCAACTACAGGTTAATTTTTTGACAAACTAGTTGCTCTTTCAAGTTTACACTCTATGACAGGGATGACATGTTGAGAATATAAACTACTAAAATGCATTTATCCTGTACTATCTACTTCTAGCTATGATTGAATCTACTTACTTTTAAAAAACTGCTCTAGAGGTGTGGGATTGGAAAGTGTTTGAATCCTATTTGTGTCTGCTCATCTATATTTTCATCTCACAGCTTCCTATTTTGGTTATTTATACTACTGGAAAATATTAAGTCTTGTTTTTTTCATTAAGCTCCAGTTTTTACTCTTTTGTATATGTAACTTAAAATAGTTTGGATCCTATTTAAAAATAGGAAATATATTTTGTAATTTAATTTGTTAATTGAATTGTCTTTTTGCTGGAATTTGCAAAATAAAAGGCTCTTTGTAACTACAGTAAGTAGATCAAGTCAATTGTACAAGAAGTGCTTTGGTCTAGTAATAATGGACTGTTCTTTCCTGCAGCAAATCAGCTGACGTCAGCATACCTCTGTTCTGCCAAAATGTTATCAGCATTCACTAGGGAGTTCTGAGCATAAAAGTCACCAATGCTGCAGAATGATGCAGTCTGCATTCAGTATTTTCATTTAAAAATTGAAGTAACCCTGTCTGGAGTCAAAGAGTAATTCATTAACCTGTTTCTAAACCTTCTGCGGTTAAATAAGTTTCAAAATCTCCCTCTCTCTATAAAGGGCTACAACAGTACAAACAAGGAAAGCTATAAAAGCAGCTTAAGGTTGTTTTAAAAAAATCCACTTAAACACTGTATAATTTAGATGTACTCACATTACTAGCTTGACACCAGATAACTGACTTCATTCTTAAACACTGTACTTACAGACATCACATTCCACACATTACTGTGCTAGCTGCCTGAGACTGCTATAAGTGCAGAGACCAGCCCCTCCTATTGCAATCTGCACTGGGCTGATAAGGTCAGACATTACACAGAAAGTTCCAGGTTGTTCACGGAGGCTGTTCACGGAGGCTGTCTGAAATAAATAGGTTATTTCCTTCTGAAAACCTCAGTTTTCCTGATAGCTAAAAATATCAGAAAAATAGCTCCTAAGTGGCATAGATCATCTTCACAAAACATTTTAAATTTTTTATACTTTTCCCATTATTCTTAAATACTGTGAAACTATTTAAAAAACTATAAATCAGTCAATATCTCGACGAAATGATTGCAAGTTAATTGTTTTAAAGCTACTTTGTCTCAGATTTACTCTTAAATTCTCAATTTATAATCATAGTTTGTGTTTTAAAAAGAGACAGCAATGGCCAATGGGTGGAATGAAATTTGAAACAAAAATATCTATTACTCCCAGACCGCTTCAAAGGCACTGCGTGCCAAGGATTAGTCTACAGTTTTTTTAGAGGCATGCTAAGCATTTGAATGGGAATATTCAACTGTGGATATTTATAGATACAACAATGCAACAGTAATGTCAGCAACATCATTCAGCCATGGAAAGCAGTTGTATTTAGATGGGTTAGCAGGAATTATAGTTGGATAATATAATTAATGACTGTCAGCATTTTCATTTCTAAATCATGTTTTCAGTGTTTAAATCTTGGCTGTAAAAATTTGCTATGTACTCAAATTCTGTAAACAAGATCTTACCATAATACCATTTTTATAATTACCCAAATCTACCAAAATTAATTGGTTAAAAAAACACCTAGGCATTGTAATGATCAGTACTTTCAGAATATAATAAAGTCGTAACCACCTCTTAAAATAACCACTTGTATGTTTATTATACATATAGTGAGCATGCTTGCAACAATATAGTGCCCTCCTATTCTGGTAAAAGAAACTTGGTAGTACCGGATGCTTTTTAAAAAAAAAATCATGCAAATATTAAGTTATTTTTCATAGCTATTTTATTACAGGCTTTTCTTTTTTTCCTTTAAGGAGGAAAGAGAAGTGGTGATTCTCATTAAACAAAATCAAATATTGCACATAAGTAGTAAGAGCTTTATATTCCCTCAATGTAAATTTTAAAATAGAGAGGGACAAGGTGTGTGAGGTAATACTTATTAGACCAACTTCTGTTAGTCAGAGAAGCTTTTGAAACGCAAAGAGCTCTTCTTCAGGTCTGGGGAAAGAATTTTAATATGTCGACATCTTATTTTCACTTGTTCCAGTCAGGGCTTCCCTAAACATTTTAGAGACTCACTAAGCCAAACAGCCATAAAGTTTGAACAATGAAAGGCACCTTATAATGCCTATTTTGAACATAAGAATGGCAACAATGGACCAGACACCAAAGGTCATTATAACCCAATAACCTATCTTCCGACAACAGCCAGTGCCAAATTATCCAAGATGGATAAGGGAGAAGCATTTCTGGAAAGAAGTATGGTAGGGCTCTTTAAGTCGTTGAAGAAAATTCTGTGTGCCTATATTATGTTGGAAAAGCAATAAAGATGACGAGATTTAAAGCATCTCATACTAGGGATGGAAGCGACCAGTCAACTATCCGATAAGCATAAGCTTATCAGATAGCTGAGTAGTGACTTGACTAGTTGCTTCCCCCCCACCTTGCTGCTTCTATCACAGGCAGCCGGGGGGAGAGGAGGGAGGAGAGCAGGAGCTGATGCTGAGGGGAGGCATCTTAAAAGCTGGTTCCCCACAGCATTATCTCCGCAGAGGGCAGGTGAGGCAGAGGCATAGCAGGGGACCAGGCGTGAGCCAGGAATCAAATGATTCCTGGCTCATGCCTGGTCCCAGAAGCCACAGTTCCGCTTTTTAAATGTATTTCAGAGCCACTGGGCTCTTAAATATATTTAAAAAGCAGAAACGCAAGGGGGGGGGAGGAGGGAGCTGGGCACAAGCCGGAAATCAGCTGTCCTGGATCGCACCTGGTCCTCCCCACCACACTTCAGCCTTTTAAATTTATTAACAGCCTATCAGCTCTGAATACATTTAAAAGGCAAAGCTGCATCAGGGTTAGCTCCCAGGACCAGGAGCTAACCCCGCTGTGGCTCTAGTTTCCCCCATTTATCTACTAGCCTATGGAAATTCCACTGACTCGTCAATTAGTTGATTAAACGCAATTTAACATGCCTTATATAAAAAAACAACTATGGATTTTTTTAAAATTTACACTGCTATAAAAAAGGAAATACATACCCATTCATTTGGTTTATTATTGTTGGCAAGGATCTTTTCAAGTCCACAAAATATCAAAACTACAACTGAGGGTGCAATTTCAGTTACAAAACCCTACTGTGTCTCAATTTTTTGATCTGAGGAAGTGGGTCTGGCCCACGAAAGCTCATCATCTAATAAACCATCTTGTTAGTCTTTAAAGTGCTACATTGTCCTGCATTTTGCTTCAGCTACCCCAGACTAACACGGCTACATCTCTACCTCAATACTTTAAGACACTAGTAAAAAAAGCCATTCAAATGTTTAGAAACCCCTGTAATGCAGAAGCAAAAATGGGTCTGTGAAGCAAAGTGTTGCAGTAATAAATTCAAATGTCTTAGTTTCTGTATGTTTAAAATCAACTCATTTAATGCCGCATATTAGTATGGACTAACAACAGAACAAGAAAAAAAATCAAGTAGAAGATTAAATAGTACAATTCCTGGACATAAGAAACTGAAGTGCATAAAAAATGAGTGGTGAAAATGAAACTTGTGTAGGAGTAAAACATTGGACAGATGATCTCAGGGCTTGGGCACTGACAATTGTACATTAGTAAGAATACAAGGTAGTCTTAAAGGGTTTGTTTTTGATTTTGCCACTTTTAATTTGAAGATGTATATAAAATAGATAAATTTAATCACTTATAATGGTTCATTAAGTTAAACTCTTTAACTATCACAGACCTTTCACGTAACTATGCAGAGGTCAGCAGGGATTGCACTCTGCATCAAAGCTCATAAGAAAGCAAATTACCTTGACTGCATTGCATCAAAAGCCAGAAATGCAGAGGTGAGAATCAGTGATTCTCTTGTATAAATAGCCTTTTACCTTCCAACTTATTTCTTAATATTTTCTTACAATTATCACTTTTTACTTTACTTCAGTTATAAAAACATACTTATTTTACTCCCATAATAAGAGAGACTGTGTTTGTCTTTATACCCAGCTCAAGTTTTGTACACTGGTCTTATTTATGACGACTACCATTTTACAAAAAAACAAAATAAAAACCCGCACTACAGTAGCTACCCTACAATTATACGATTACACAGACTGTATATATTGATAGAACAGGAAACAATAACCATTTTTAGTTGACAGTAATTTACATTACATAGTACAGAACAGTAGATTTTCAGAAAGGTATTTTATTGGCCAACAGCCCTTTAAAGCAAAATAAAGCTTTATAAAAGTTAATCCACAACAAAAGTAGATAGACAGAGCTATGATCAGACAGAACAGAACAATGAGCACATACCATGCATCACAGGAAGACAATGGGAAGCCTGAAACAGGAAAAAATTAGCAGTCTCCACTCCACAGAGTACAAAAAGCTACTGCTGTATCCGTCATGCTGTATTGTAACATTCTATATTATATATACATAACTCTTAAAGAGACTTTTTTTTTTTTTTTTTTTTAGTACAAATAGGTCATCACTGCAACAAAGGCAGGCAAATGAAGAAACAGTGGCTCTACTACATGCATTTTGTAAAATACCTGGACTTTGAGTTTACGAAAGGATGACAACATGATGGAGGAATGTAGAGTCTAAAAGGGAGGTGGAAATCAAGATAACATACCACTATCTACAAATGTAGTAACATAAGTCAAATAAATCCAGTTCTTTTCAAAATATACATTCAAAATCACACCTTTCTACTTCCACTTCCTTTCTTCACCACATGTAATTTGGAATGATTGTTATGTAAGCTGCTGCACGCACAACACTCTCCCCATGCAACAATGTTAAGAATATCTATCAACTGTAATTAAAACAATTGAGAATTGACTTAGGATGCACACAATTTCCCATATCCAAAATTAAAGGAAAATAATGCAAAAAAGAAAGTAATCTCAGTTGGTAATCTACACTTCCACACACAAATTCATCAGACTGGGTGATTTTAAATACAGTCTCAGAAAACAACATGATTAAAGAGAAAGCTTTATATATAAAATCTCCTCCAGAATACTTAAATTCACATCCCATGTAAAATATGTGCGAGTAAACAAAATACGTGACGGAAACTATTTTGGGGGGAGGGATGATTGTTCAAGGAACAAGTGAATTAGTAAGTATGGCTGATACACTGAATTTTAATCTGTTCAGTTCCCTGCATCCTCTGCTTTGCATTTTCCATTGGTATACTGCAATCCATGTTCCTATATATGGACAACTGCAGTTATGTGCCTCTGTGTGTTCTGAAGCAAGTGCATATCTAGCACAGCATTAT
Source organism: Pelodiscus sinensis (assembly GCF_052426305.1). Lineage (NCBI taxonomy): Eukaryota > Metazoa > Chordata > Testudines > Trionychidae > Pelodiscus > Pelodiscus sinensis. The sequence goes on along the minus strand of NC_143074.1, from coordinate 11,859,459 downwards.
CATCGTTTAGGGCAAATCCATTACAGTAGTAAGAAGTCAGATTGTCACTTTGTTTTGATCTATGGTCAGCAACAGCCCATGGTGCAGTACTGCACTTGACAGCCTTCCTCAAAAGACATCTGCAATATGCTCCACTCCATTATTCTTGTGACCGGTCCAGGAACACGTTAGAGGGAGGGAGACAAAAACTACTGTATCAGGGGAAAAAAAGTCATCTTAAAATTACTTGCCTTAGGTTGGTGAGCGAGAAAGCAAGCAATTCACATCCCAAGAATAAGACATATTTTATCCAAAAATATATGATAAATGAATAGTATACAAAGGTCTGACAGGTGAAATTAAGGCAATAAAGAATTTTAAAATTATTTTCATGAAGCGATGAAAGGGATAGTTTTAAAATTGACAACTTGCAAATATGAGCAACACCCAGAGGTGCAACCGTCTGAAAAGACTGAGACTGTTCTTACCTTGCTTGCGCATCGGGACAGATGGTAAACAAGGTTTAATGTTGGATGGGGTTAATACCAAATTTAAAGGTAAAATAAAATGTGTTTGTTCATTTCAGCTACTATGAAGATCATAGAGGCACACCTATCTCTTTTTTTATTGTTGAAACTTGGTTTGACCTTTCCAAAGGTAAGATTTCTCTTACAACAGAAATGGAATTAAATTACCCCATTCTGAGCACTACTGAACCTCTTATTAGTTCAATGATTTTACACAGTCCAGTGGCTCCACTTACAAAGCCTCCTAGTTTTTAATCATTTTTTTCATTCTTTTCCAAACACATTTTATAAATACCCTGTGAGCTCAATACAAATTTCACAGCAAGCCTGATTTGTTAATCCCATAAAAATGCAGGAGACTGTCCAGGGAGGTTTTTTCCTGCATACCATTTGTCACATCAACACAACTGTCTTCCCGAGTCTACTTAAAACCGAGTGACAAGTTGCTCACTAACCATGTATATTTTAAGATACAATTTTTCAGTGAATGATTTAATTAAAGAATCCTGACTGGAGAGTAAAGTTACTGTAACATTTCTGCTGCATACACATGGACATTTGAAATACCAAATAAAGATGATTTTAAATATTAACACGATTACATTAGTACCAACATGTATTTCTTTTACTATGCATAAAACAGAACAAACATGGCTGACATACTCTTGATTTATCAGAAATATGTTATGTTCCGTAATTGCAGGAACAAGGTGAGAAAAGCAAAATCCTGATTTATCTGATTGTAAAGAGAGACATGATCTTCCTCCCTCCAGGCCCCATTATGTCAGGCATCTCAAGTCTTGCAAAGTCACACATTTGGAAGGGGACAATCATTTTAGGAGATTAATTGTAAGGCTTTTAAAAAGCCTCTTCCAGTTAGGATGAAGGATTTTCCTGTGTGCACTTCAATCAAGCAATTAAAACTTGCCTCATATAGTAAAGACCAAGATTATTTAAAAATACATATTTATCTTGGTCAATAAATTCTCCAGCCACCACCTAGAAATACAGAATCTCTCATTGACTTTTCTGTGTCTCCTGACCTTGGACAGTGGATGGGTTTGTGAATGCTTAGGGAAGCCATTGCTCTGAAATGAACCCATTGACAGGGTCATTCGAGACATTCACAGCCTGTGTTCAATTTTTCTCTCCAGATTTTTCTTCAAAAAAGGGGGGGCAGTAATTAGGCTGAGACGATTGCTTCGGGGGGAAGCATAGCTCCCTTACTCTTTTTTTGGGAGTGAGGGGAGATTTGCTGGCACTGCTATTTATCACCGTGGTTATTCCCTCCTTAGGGCAGTGAATGAAATTCCTGCTACTGCGGCTGAGAGCAACACAGGGCGGATCCGCCTCGCTCTCTTTCCCACACAAGAATCCTCTGGTCTTCCAGCCAAACAACCTCCCTCGCCCATCAGGGAAGAGCAACAGAAACGCAAACCGCTCCCTGCATTGCTACTCCACCCTGAGCTCGCCTATACTCAAGCGAGCCCAGAAAGACGGCAGGGGGAGAGAATAAAGAGCGTCTCTCTGCAGAGACTAGGTTCACTGGGGTGTCAAGCAGCGAGCCTGGGAGAAGAGGGGAGAGACTATCAAAGCGCTAAATCCCTCACGGGGAAGCCGAGTATCACTACGGATCCCCCGCGCCTGCCGGGGGCGAGCCCCGGGGAAGCGAGAAGGCAGGCAGGGCGGTGTCGCGAGGCACCATCGCTTTCCCAGATGAGCTCCCGCATCCACAGAAGGAACCAGCACCGCTACCCACCCAACCTTCGGCCGCCCTAAAGCGAGCCTCAGGGAAGCCGGGGTAACGGGGCTGCGCCCGCAACGCCCGTAAAACCCACCGGGAGGGGCGCGCTACATTTCTGCAGGCTAAAGGACCCGGGGAACCGTGGGAGAACCCAGCCGAGCTCGCCTTCGAGCAGCCCGCCCAGCCCTCGCACCGTCGAAGAGAGAACCAGCCCCGCGCTCCGACCTCACCAAGTCTATCGGAAGAGTCCACGGCCCACAGTTCTTCTCCCGACAGACTCCCCGCGCGCCGCCCAGCTCCAGCCTTTATAGAGGAGCGGCCCGGATATGACGTCAACCCCGCAGAACGGGTCTCTAGCTACGGAACTACTCGAATAGCTCCGGACTCAACCGAAGAGCGAGGGCCCCACCCCGCTGAGGCAACGGCTTTCAGAACCTGCGCACGGAAATAGCCGACTGAAGCCGAAGACGCCACCCGCAGTACGGAGAAATCCGAAAGGCTCCGAAAGGCTGGGAGAGGTTTGCGGAGGCTGTTCTGCTGGGCGCAGGGGAAAGCTGCAGTGGCTGCGGGCGGTGCCTGGGCTGCTCAAACAGGCGGTTTGGACTTCCCACAAACTCAGTTTCTAGCCCGCGTTCCCTGCAGCACAGACAGAGCGATCTCACACGATTGTAAGGCCTCCCATTGAATGGCATCCCCTCAAAATCCGAGTATTATTTGAGCGGAGACTACTGAAGTCGCTTACTTTATAAGGAAAGATTTAAAACAAAAGATAATTGAAAAGGTGCATTCATTTTTTCCATCAGGGGAATGTTTATTTTCATGCTCTTAGTCCCTCACTTTCAGGTTCCTGCCTGTAGCACACACTTGTAAAGTTGAACAAAAAAAAGCAGAATGTTTACATAAAAACTTTTAATTTACAATAAAAATGAACATGAAGCAAAGTTTAGATTTTTATAATACAACTAAAAGGTGCAGTGGCACCTTCAATTTGCATTACTGTTAAAGATACAAACTGTCTACATTTTAGACTCCTATGCAAGGTAAAAAGGATCCGTTTCAAAATATTGAGCATTTGCATAGCTGAGAGGTTTTTCTTTTTATATAAAGCTGGTACACAGAGCAACAATTGAAAAAAGTCTCATTTTAATAGAAACATTTGATGCTGTAATTATACCCTGTAAACTATGTTGTTCTCTGTTATTTTTAGCTAGATAGCTCCAGTAAGTCAGTTAATATATGGGATCAGAGTTTTGAGGTTTTGTTCTTTATTAAAAACACAAACATACATTTTCTTTCAACTCCTGTGAAGGTTGTTAAAGCAATTAAGCTAAAACAAAAATCTTCTACTGACATTGCATCAATACCTATAGGACTGCAACAGAGGAAATATGAGTCACAGCAATTTAAATCCAATCAAGTCCTCAATGTACAACAGTATTTCACGTCTGAGATTTCCCATTTCCACCGTATTTTAAATGAACATGCAGTATATGTACTTAAAACAAATCCTTTACATGCATTTGGAATTATGTAAATACATGCCATTACATTTTGCATTGAGATGATCTCTAAATATCCTGGACTAGGGCAAAATGGCCAACACTCAAATTGTCAAACAGTAAAAGCAGTTGCAACAGAAACTTACCTTAGACATCACGAGATCCAATGAGCTACCACCTTTTTGGGGGTAGCTCATAATTGTCTCTAGTAGTGCCTAAAGTATGGGTTACATTTTGATTATGCTAATTACATAAAGTGGAAACATTTTTAAAAATACATTTATTGCTGCATTTAAATATAGTTTCAAAAATCATGGCAATCCATTGCAAAAGCCTTTTTATACCTAAGGCAGAAAATCTCAACATCCTTATGATATTTATAAAAGCATGCACCGTCATCAATATCCCCAAATAACTAAAAATATACAAAGCTTTCTGCCTTGCATATTGTCATAAAACATGATCCATACAATAAAAATCTATAATATTAAACCAAAATATTCAATATTTTCAGTATTAAACAGAAACATTATCCAAGATGGCCATAAGAGTAAGCATTAGATAGTAAAAATGAATGAAGAGAAATGTATTTAATTGCATTGTAAAGAATAGATGCTACACTAAATAAATTGGAACAGTGGAAGAAATTTTACAAGGCACTAGATCTTGAGTACCTTATTGCTCTTTGCACTTTTGACAATTTCCTCCTATATGCTTTTAACAACATTATATCTAGAACAGCTATCAGTATTACCAACTCCAAGCAATCAAACTTTAAAAAAATAGTTTTCTTCTTTTATCTAGGAATTTTCCCCATGCATTTCCTGGGAAAGTTCAAGATATAAAATTTAAGCTATATAGATATATATTAAACACTGTAGTATAAGTTTTGTCAGTAGATCATCTTATATGCCCAAAATCTTGCTTTAAGTATTGTTTGTAGTAGTGTTTTGTAGAGCAGTGTTTGTAGCAGTGTTTTGTGAAAATCTTTGCTTCAGTGGTCATTTCCCAAATACATACAGATCACGTAATGAGATTTTACTTGTTTTCCTCTCTCTCAGAACTTGCTCTTCATTCAAGACATTTTTGGAGGTCTCAGTGAAAAAAATGCAGTAACATATGACAATGTAAAATCCTGTTCATTTTGTTAGAACAACTTTTACCTGAACTATTGAACTATTTCTGAATTAAAGGGTCTTCAAATATACAAAGGGAGAGGGGAAAAAGAGAGAGTCTGGTTGGTTTGTGGGAAATCTATAACAGTGAGTGATAGTTAATTCTAGTACCTAATTCAAACAGAGCCTAAGACAACAGCAAGCAAGTGGCTACCATATGATGGCTGTTAAGTGGCCTACGAAAAATGAGTCTGTTGGTGTCCAGTCCAGCGATTTGGAATCCAGCTCAGTTCAGCTCTCATTACAAGGCTGTCAATACTCAGCAAAGAGGTCCAATATCAAATAAATATGCAAAATGAATTAGCTCCTCAATACTAGATATGACCCTCCAGTGTGCAGTTGAAGCACATGAGCAGTGCAATGAGGGCAGGTGGAGGAAGATTCTGGATCAAAACCTGAAATGCTATACTATGTGCAATGATAGACATGTTTCCACATTGTCCCACCCTATTTCTGAATAAGACACCCTCTGGTTAGCCATATAATTTAATATTAAATCTCTTCCTGTCAGAGAGTGTCAATTATCTATCCAATTACAATATAGAGACCTGTCCACTAGAAATGGGGAAAATATTAACATATAGCACATAATCGCTACCTCTTCAATAGCCTCTCAAGTGACGTACTTGCACTCCCCCAGCTGTCAAAAATAACATCAGCTTGACCACCCAAAACCGCATTATTGGTAGTCATCTATTAGGGATTCCCAGAAACTTACTTGGCACCATCACAGGCACCAGCAGAGAAAAGTAAACTGCAGCAGCTTTAGGTTAAAAAAAAGTTTTAAACTTCACATCCTTTTCAATTAGAATCTAGAATGAACCATTCTTACGATAATTCACCATTACACTCTTACTATGAAATTATTTCAGTACTTCCATACACAAACTGTAGTAAAACTAATACAATCCATGTCAGTCCAAATTAAAGGCTTTTTTTTCCTACATAGGTCGATACCATTGTTCAGTTCATTTTTAGATAAGCCAAGGGGATAGTGTCTTCTATTTTCTTCATATAATAGCACAATATTATTACTGATGAAGACACAAAGCTGTTATGTGCTCTTTCACCTTTGGGTTTTTTTACAGACAAAAAAAGCTTTATTTCATATGGTGGACAATGGGTGCAGAGTTCCTTCTAGTTTCATGAAATGCATAGTAAAAATATTATACACATTAAAAAAAACAAGAAACAAAAAACAGTGAACTATTCTTCAGAAGCCATTATATTGTCTATATAGGTGTAAAACCAAGTTTAACGCATATAAATAAGGAATGTTGCATCATTAGCAGAAATCAGAATTTCTAAGTTAAAATGAAAGAGCTGTTGATTTTAAGGCCCTCCCTGAGGAAAGATGGAGATCATTGCTATCTCTAAGAACAAAGTTGCATGTGACAGATGTCAAATCAGCCTCATTAACACATCTGCTGCTTCTTTGGACTTTAGGGCAGTCAGATACAAAATGAATTTTCACATGGACTCTAATGCCTTTAATACAAACAATAACTTTAAAATACTTATACACAAGTTTTACAGAAGGATTTCTTAAATTTAGACCTTAATATAACTAAGGTACTGAGGTATTTCTATTGGCAATTTCATGTAAAAACTGACAGACTGATCAGAACAAAATTTCTGCCTTAAAGCCACTGCTTAATGTTAATCAACTCTGAAGTATAATGGAGTATTTAGACTAGTTTATATATGACAGATTCACTGTATTTGTTCAAGGCATGAAGGAGTCTCTCACATTCCATAATACACAATAGAGTCCATAAAGCTAACCAAATGCAAACAGAATGGCATGAAATAATATGCAAAGTAAATTAGAGGAGAAAAGTTACTGAAGCTCCAATTTCTATTCAACATAAAATATGTTGAAAGATAGGTAAAAAAATGTTTCAGTTGAAAATATCCAGAGTGTCCATATATAAATACAAAGGTAGGGTTTACATTTCTATGTATTCTTGTCCCTGAATGTAACAGGAAGCCAGATCAGAAAATTTCTGAATGCCTGTGAAGATGAAAATGGGATTTATGACCTCCAGAAGGAAGAAGGCAGAGAACCCTTTGGTAAAGGAATTTCCTTCCGCTGCAAACATTTCTAAGAAAAACAAAAACAAAACAAAAAAGTCATTTAGAACCAATGTAACAAATTCCAAACAATCAGTAGAGATTGGCTTCATTAAGTAAATACAGGCAGTCCCCGACTTACGCGGATCCGACTTATGTCGGATCCGCACTTATGAACGGGGCTTTTCTCGCCCCAGAGCTTGCGGGCGGCAGGACCACCCAGAGCGCAGCGGTCCCGCCACCGCGTCCTCTGGGGCGAGAAAAGCTGCTCCGAGTCTCCCTGGTGTGCTGGGGGGGAGTCCCCAGCACAGCAGGGAGACAGGAGCAAAGCCGCAGAGGCGGCGGGACCTCTGCGCCTCTGCGGCTTTGCTCGGGTCTCCCTGGTCTCCCCTCCCTCCAGCAGACCAGGCTTTTGTTGCGGGACGCCTGGGGTAGAGCAGCTGGGGTGCTGCCGGGTTGGTCCTGCGGGGACCTACCCGGCAGCGCCCCAGCTGTTCTGTCCCAGGAGTCCAGATTCAGCCGCTGTTGAAACTGATCAGCGGCTGATTCCAGGAAGCCAGGGGCAGAGCAACTCTGCCTAGGGCTTTCTGTAGTCAGCCGCTGATCAGTTTCAGCAGCGGCTGAATCTGGAGCCAGTTCCGACTTACATACAAATTCAACTTAAGAACAAACCTATAGTCCCTATCTTGTACGTAACCCGGGGACTGCCTGTAACTGCATCCAACACGGAAATGGTGGACTCAAGTTATGCAGAAAATTCTTCCAGTGAAGAATTTAAATTATTTTTTTAAATGGCATTGAGTACAAAAAAATGTTGAATGAACCCAGACACAGAAGTACTCAAGAATCTAGCAACAAATCCATCTCCAATTTAAGAAAGATTTATTTTCACAACATTGTGTGAGAAATTCTTGCTGCATACATTCCCCAATGTTAATTTTTAGATTGCCAGCAATCTTTGCTTTTAAGTAAGAAAATCACAAACTCCAGAGTCTCCTAGCTTCATATTAGTGCTAATCTATATTTGCAAGACGCTTTATTTTAATGTATATTTTAAATGCTGGAAAATTTTTCGTCATATAAATTGAAGGATGCCTATAATGGGTACAAAGCTAGATACAACTGTGTGCCTAGTTGTTCAAAAAAGTCTACTCTAAAGAAGATTGCCAGATAATAAATGTATTTTCTCATATGGTATCTAGTCTGTACAAAAGATACTTTGTGAATATACACATCTCAAAAAAACCTAGTTGCTATGAAATACAATGACTTAGTAAAGCCATGGATTTTGAACCTGTAAATCTACTCTCACTGCAATATCTGTAATCCCAGAAGAACACCATTTAATAACAAAGAACTTCCACTGAGAATCACATCCAATACAACTTTTTTTTTTTATGGGGGGAAGGGACAGTTAGAAAAGGGAGATGTTTTGGAGTCATAATAGAACAGATCCAGTAACAAAGAAGCCATATAAGAACAGAGAATGCATCAAAAAGTCATATTTATGGGTCTTTTGGGAATCCAAAGCCAGCATGGGATTTGCTGAATGAACAATACATCTTTAAGAAGGGGGGAAAATAGAGACTTTCAAGAATTTAAAGAGAATGCTTTACCTCCAAGAATTGCTTAAGTCGCATTAAAGAGCCCATCTGTCCAGAGATGGTAATTGCTTCAATCCTGCAGGGAGATTAAGAAGAGTGAGCTCCAAAACACAAAGACCCTTGTATTATTATTATGTATTATTTACATGGTGGAGAGGTCATGACAAATCTGGAGTAGAGGAGGGTGGAAGAATTGTCAGGAACACTCATGAACACTGATCTAGGAGGAAATGCTCCTAATATTGAAAAAAAATGACAGAAGTTTATTTGTATAAGCTTTATTTTTATATAGGTGTCATACCTGTGGAAATAGTCTTCTCTAATAAGTAGCAGCATCTTCCAGAATTGGACCTGGTACTGTTTCATAAGAGCATTACCACACACCTGGTAGACAAAACCATAAGGGTAATAGAAATCAGATTACAGAACTGGGGCTTATTAATTGAGAGACAACTTTTACAAATTCGTACAATACAAACATCTCAATAACTCATTTATAGTCTGAAACCCTCCACTCTAGAAACTGAATCACTCTAGAAATTCATCTGGACTGCCACAGAACAAGTCTCCAAAATCATTAGAAACCAAAAAAGAAATATCTCGATTTCTCAGTGCCAGGGAATGAAGTGCCCAGTCACTAGTGACAATTTCTGCAGACATGTACTCCAATTTGCCATTTTGATTGCTAGTACATTTGTTCATATTCATGTATTTATGAATATTTCATAAAATTATATTCCATATATTCCAAGATAAGGAAGCTCAGCACATTCTCTTTCCCACCCCAACATCATTATCAACACCATCTTGTTTCCTCATCTTTCACTCATGCATTCCATCGTGCCATCTTTAAGATCTCCTTCCTGCTCAACAATATCTCCCCAAAATAGTTCTCTTCCTTATCCATTTTGCCAGTTCTTTCTCTGGTCATGTCTCACTTTGATGATTATTGCAGCTTCTTCTCAGCTCTTCCCCTGGAGCCATTCAAAACTGAACTCACAATACAACCCTGCTGTCGCGGTCCTGCAATTCTATGGTGGCTTCCACCTTCTCCTGCATTAAATTATCTGCTCTACTTTCAAGGCTCTGCAGATTTCTGTCCTGATCTAAACCTGTGATCTTCTACAGAACTCCTTCTCTTGGCTACCTGTGCTCTACTCATGCTTCTTTGCTGGCCTCAATTTATTCTTCATCAGTTACTAGCTTGGTGCCTTATTTATGTAGCTTCATACCCTAGGATCAGTCTCAAATTAATGCACAAGCTCGCTCCCTTTCTTGCTGTAAAAGTCCACCTGTTCTGTGAAGCAGTCTAGTTAGGATGGCCATATTGCATAACATTCTGCACTGTGTTGTACAAGCCATTGCCAGGACAAATTAGTTTGGTTTGCAAAGTATATGAAGAATAAAAATAAGGAATTTAGATTGGCTTAATGTGAACTGCCTCAGCTGCTAAGGGTAAAAGTGTAATAAAAAGCTAAACACTGCATTGTCAGAATCCGGCTTTTTAAACAGATAAAACTGAAATATCACTGAGGGAGCTAGCAAGGGTCTCTTGAAAAAGGCTGTGTATGTTTTCAGAGTGTGGGGAAAGCAGAGGAGGAATGACTGGGCCTATTATAATGGCTGTAGGCAGCTGTCTCTGAACATACAAATATTATACAGTGATGTCCACTGTGTCTAATTGTATCTTACTGATACGAGGACCTAGGGACAGAAAGTCTAGTTATTCATCCAACTTATTTATTTTGCTGGTGAGGCTCATTCCAGATCACATCACTTACCTCTAAGAAATCAAAAAGAAGTGTAGCTGTCACATCAGAGAGAGGCTCCATGTTCAACATTTGAGCCAGCCAGCGCCATCCATGGCTCAGTCCATGAGGGTGAGTCTAAAGAAACAAGAAAGGTACTCACGACATGTTTGATATTGCAAAATATTGCCACCAAACTCTACCAGATTTTTCTCCATTTCCACTGGGGGCATTAGCATTGACCACTACTGAAAGACAGGATACTGGGCTAGATGGACCTTTGGTCTGCCCAGTCTGGCCGTTCTTATGTTAACTTGCTATCTAAGGAACAATTACTTTGGGACAGTACTTTGTACGTTTTCAGAATATTTTCTGATAGAGACCTGTATAAACATGAAGACAAACTCTTATTTTGTACTTTTAAAAGAATTTTTAAGAACAATTTCAAGACTTATTAGTTAAAACATAATTCTTCAAAAGCTAGAGCAGTTTTCAATTTGTCAATTTAAAAAAAATACAAGTTGACAGTGTCCCTTTAAACAGTTTCTCTCTATTCACAATGACTGATTTAAACTCTGTCTGGATCAGTTTTAAGCCACATTTTAAATAAGGTTAGTCAAAATTGTTCCCATCTTAAAAGCAAGTCTTTTTAATACAGGTTGGACCTCCTCTCTCTGCATCCTTGGGGCCTGACTGATCCCAATCAAGGGGATTTGCCAGACCAGGGGAGGTTCTGCCCAACATGGCCCATGGTGAATTCCTGCCCCATGCTAGGGCTCCAGCCCAGCACCACTGCTGCCTGCCTAGCCGTGGCTCCCCAAGTTGGAGCTCCCTAGCTGCCACTGCCAGACCTGAGAACCGGGGCTCACTGGCAGCAGCTGGGGTTGGGGCTCTGAATCCACTGCCGTGGATCCCTGCCACACGGGGCAGAACTCTCCACTGCATCACCCACCTCTCTGTATCCCCCTCCCACATGGGGCTCCCAGGTGAGTCACCGGTCCCCCCCCCCCCCCCACCTGCTCCACAACCTAACCTCCCTATACCTGGGCTCTGTAGCCCAGGAACATCCCTGGTCCTGCCAGACAACGGATGTTGCTGGATTAGAGACTGCCAGTTAAAGGAGGTAAAACATTTTAAGTGTTATTTACATACCCCTTGTTTGTTTCCATAAGGCCATCGTAGTTGAATGATAGCAGCATAAAGACGGATCATTCCAGACATTCGTTTCAGGAAATTATCCTGCTGCTCTACCTTGGAATCCTTAACTTGATAACCAAGTGTCCTGTGTATTAGAGGAAAGATATTCTAATATGAATACACCAAACCAGGTTCACTGGTTTCCCAAAGTGAGCTCAATTCTCAGCCTTCTTTAACAACTCAACTTTAAGACTCAGGATCTGCTGAAGCTGTGCAAGAATTCATGTGAAGGTTACTTATTAAACACTGAGCTGAGTAGTCCAGTGTCAAATATACTGCACATTATGGACAATACTATTTAAAAAGCCACAATTAGGGCAAACACTGATAAACATATAGCCCTTCACCAGAAAATTAAAAAGTTGGATGAGCAACTATGCTAAAGGTCTGGTCCTCTCGTCAGAAAGGTGCTATACGACACAGTGGTGACTCGTGAAAGTGAGAACAGCATGAAGGGGCACTGGAACGTTCAATATATCTGGCACCTTATGGCTACAATAGTGCCATGTGAATGCCTGTTATCACTTTCAGTGATGTAAGTCAGAAGAGAGTGTCATGATCTCCCGTAAATGTAAACAAACTTATTTGTCTGAGAGAATGGCTGAAAAAGAAATAGGACTGAATGTACTTGTAGGCTCTAAAGTTTTACTTTTTTTACTTTTAGTGCAGTTATGTAAACTAAAATAACTTTACATGTGTAAGTTGCACTTTCATGATTAAGAGACTTCAATACTTGTATGAGATGAATTGAAAAATACTATTTCTTTTGTTTTTTTTCCAATGCAAATATTTGTAATAAAAATACAAAATGAGCTCTATACACTGTTTTGTGTGTTGAAATTGAAATCAATATTTGAAAATATAGAAAATATCCAAAAAATCAATGTAAATAGTATTTTATTATTAATAGTAGGATTAAAATTGTGATTAATCACTTTTAATCTCACAATTAATCACAATTTTTTAAATTGTTTCACAGCCTTAGTTGACACATGATTTTTAGAGGGGCCAAGATATTTTAGTGACCATAGCATCCACACAACAGCAGACAAACTAAACACACCTGGCCTGATTTCAGATTTTCAAGTAATGTCAAACACAAGCATAAAGCATAAGGTTCTATTAGTCTATATTTGGATTCTGTATTGGATATTTCAAAACTAGACCAGTAAATTGTCCTCTGAGGAAGGTGAGGTGAGAAGGGCAAATGAGGGGTAATGTAAGAAAACATCTATTTCTTCACTTTCTCTACCAGCTAGTACCCTCAGCCCTTACAGAGCTCCAAAGAAGCCCTTCTATGTGGAAAAGTTACCTCTGATACTCTTCTATGGGAGTCCCCTCCTTGAATGCAGGGTAAAACGGTACAGAGTAGGGGCACTTTTTGTGCATGTGAGCTAAAATGAGGTCTCCCACCCTGGGGTGTAATTCCCAGATTCCTGAAGCCACCACAGCAATTGGGAAAGCTGCCTCATGATGAGAAGCCACTTCCTCCTCTCCTTGTTTCTGAAAACATTAAAAGAAACACACACCTCTTAAAGTTAGTGCTCAAAGACAAAAATTTAATTTATTTCTTGGTTCACATATATCCTTAACTTAAGGCTCTTCATACATTCTGTGGACATTCAGCAACCCAATATAGAAGGACAATACAATCTGCATATCCTTGCCCAAGAGATACAGATGCCCATAAACCCTTCTTCTTTATCCTCATAAATTTCGAGGATAAAGAAAACGAGTTAGGGATTAGAGACAATATTTACAAAAGCCTATAGTTAAGATTACACAAGTGTTTCCATTCTAAAGGATTTCGAAATTATTTCGAAAGAACGCGGCTTTTCTTTCGATGGCGGTAAACCTCAATTTACGAGGAAGAACGCCTTCTTTCGAAAGTTCCTCTTTCGAAAGAAGGCGTTCTTCAATGTAAAGAGGCCGTCTTCGAAAGAGAGCATCCAGACTCGCTGGGTGCTCTCTTTCGAAAAAGCGGATTTCTCTTTCGAAAGATCCGCCTGCAGTCTAGACGCGATCTTTCGAAAGAAGCCTGCAGTCTAGACATAGCCCAAGTTGCATGGCTGCACAGCTTCATAGATGATTAATCAGCCTTGCCCAGTCAGAGGTCAGGGAGCTCACTGACTGGGTAGGCCTGATTAATCATACTGTGACGCTGCACTGCAGCACAGCTTAGAGGAAACATTGCTGGTGGCTCCCCCCGCCCACAGAGCAGCTTTACTGTGGGCCCTGGGAGTGGGTTCCCACAACCCAGGGAACCACAGCATGTAACCTGTGGCCAGGGAAGGGGGGCGGAGCACAGGAGCTGCTCCCACTGGCCAGAGCAGCCCCTGCTTGCAGTGGGCCACACAATGCTGGAGCAGCCCCCTGCTTAGGACAGGCGGGGAGCTGCTCCAGCCCCTACCGGTTAACCTTTTACATCCCTAGTAGCCCCTCAGTGGGAAGTGATGAAAATTTGGCAAGGGCAGATTGCTGGAGTACTGAAAGACATCTGCAAATTCTTGTTTCAAATTTGCCAAGTTACGTTTTTAGTACAGTAAAATCCTCACCATTCATCGGGGTTGTGTTCCTGGAACCACCACAAATGGTGAAAAAAGGAAGTTACTCACCTTGTACAGTAACGACTGTTTTTTAAGGTGTGTCCCACCATGGGTGCACCACTGTTAGTGACGGGTGATCCCCGGAGCTGCAGTTCGGAGCTTTTTGTAGCAGTTGACAGTTGGGCTGCACACGTGCAGGAGGTGCCTCACACTGCTGATAGTTGGCACCTCGCGCAGCAGCCCAACCTCCCCCCCTTCAGTTCCTCGTCTATGCCCGAGTTACTGAAAACTCCAAGTAAAGGGGAGGAAGGAAGGGTCATGGAGCATCCATGGAGGGGGGGGGGACACACCTCAAAGAACAGTTGTTACTGCACAAGATTAGTAACTTCCTTTTCTTCTTCAGATGATGTCCCCATGGGTGCTCCACTGTTGGTAACTACAGAGCAGTATTCTGTGAGGATGGTGGGTCTCGGAGTTACTGCTTAGCGTCAGAAGATAGCACCGCTGTAGCCTCTGCTGTATCAATTGCTATTTGAGGCACGATAGCATAATGTCTACCAAAGGAATGATCAGATGACCATGTGACCATCTGGTATATGTTCTTGAGGAGGACACTGTTCGGAAAGCGGTAGATGTTGCAGCGGCACATGTGGCGGGTGCTCTAGATGGAGCTAGGAAGTGTTTATTCCGGAGAAAGTAACGATGTAGCATACAGGTTACTATCAACTTGGAAATGCACTGCGTTGAAATCGGAGTGCCCTTGGAGTGGTTTGCAAAGAACAAGAAAAGTGGAGATTTGTGGAACTGTTGCGTTCTGTCAATGTAAAAAGCTAGAGCCCATTTTTACCCAGGAACTCAGTAACGACAATGAAATTGATAGAATTTGAACTAGTATCTGATCTCAATTTTGATTTTGTTCCTGACACCAGAAGCACAGGTCCCCCTGACAATTGTACCTATCACCAGTGGATTTCTTATGGACCCAATAAAAACACAACTCAGATATAAATTTAACCAATCTATTAAAGAATTAAAACAGTACACAACATATGACAACACAAACCAATGACCCCAGTACAACCAGTAAACAGTAAACTAACTCCACACCCTCAAACGAGAAGAGAGAAGATAGAAAAGGAATCCCCAAACACAACAAGGTAAGTTAAAATGCTTTACAGGTGTCTGTCTGGCTTCGATGGAAGATAACCCTTAGCAGACGGAGGGAAAGATGCAAGCAGCCTAGGACCTTCTACCATTCAGCAGGGAATCTGTTGTCTGGGAGGAACACTAGGTGATCCCACGGAGATGTTATTCAGGCTCAGGTCAATCATGGATTCAGGTCTGGCTTACAGAGGGCTTTCACCACAGGGACCAGGCCAGGATTCCAGAGCGGGCAAAGGAACCTAGGAGCTCTGCTGGATGTCCCCTAAACACAAATCCCCACACCCTTTGGTGGAGACTGAGAAGGGAGGCACCCACAGCAGCTCCGAAATTCCTCTCCCTTAGGCAGCTTCTATCTTGCAGCCAGATGGTAGGCCTCACTCAAGCCTTCGTCACGGAGTGACAGCAGGACAGGCAAGAAGCAGCAGGCAAGGGCCGAAAGATCAAGCAGCAAGGTTGTTCAGAAGGAGCCAAGCCCCACCTCTCAGACTGACAGTCCTTTTAAAGTTCCTTAGGTGGGAAAAGCAGCAAGGGGGCTGAGTGCACTGTCTCTGTGCCATGTGCAAAATGTCCCATGCCATGTGCAGCATAGTGCACCTCTGAGGTGAAATCAGCTTGGCGGGAAAAACCGAATGAAACTGGCTTTTGGTGCAGGGCACAATCCAAGATGGAGTTGTTTGAAACAAGATGGAGTCTAGCATAACAAAATGGAGTCCATTATAATATACAGATCCTTACATTACCGAACATTTAAGTTGTGCAGGGTAGCATCTCTGTGGGATGTGTGAGGCTTTGGGTAGAACATAAGCAGGACTATGGGCTCTTAATATGGAAGGAGGTGCTGACTAAAGCACAAACTATGGGTGCAGGCTTAGGGTAACTTTGTCTTTAGTGAATATAGTATATGGCGGGCCCATCATGAGAGCCCCTATCTCACTAACCCTCCTCGCAGAGGTGATGGCCACCAAGAACAAAAATGCAAAGAATTGTTGAGTCCCCCCCCTCAAAAAAGATGCTGCCCCTTTAAAAACCACGGGTTGGCTTTTTGGCCACATCAGCCATCTTGCCAAGGCCATTTTGCCGTGCCAGACAGCTCCCCTACACCCGGTGAGCACAGGGAGCCGGGGGCCATTTGTAGGGGCACATGGGGTGGCTTTGCGAGCCACGGGAGAGGCTTCGCGAGCCACACTTTCAGGGGTGAAGAGCCGCACGCGGCTCATGAGCCGCAGGTTGGCCACTCCTTGTGTAGAGTGTGGGGTTGGAGGTGAAGTAGTTTGCTCCCGTTTTGAGACAGAAGGTCACGTTGAGCTGGTAATGGGAGATCAAGCCTGTCAACTGACATGTCCTGAAGGTATGGGAACCAAATCTGTCTGGACCATGATGGGGTATTAAGATGACTCGAGCTGTATCTGATCGAATTTTCCACAGGATCTTGGAGATTAGTAGGACTAGGGGAAATGCATAGCATAGAGGTTTGTTCCAGACAATTAGGAAGGCATCGCCATGGCTCTCTCACCCAGCTCTGCTCGAGAACAAAACTAGCAACACTTGGAATTGTCCTTGGTTGCAAAAAAGTTGTGACGGGGTGCACCAACCCCGCACTGGCCAGGGAAGGGTTAACTAGGCTTGCTGGGCTGAAAAGGCCCCTCCCCCGCAGCCCTGCTGGGCATGCTCTAACTTCAGAGGCAGTATAAAGGCCGCAAGAGCGGCTCAGTTGGGGCTGGTCACTGAAGGGGAAGGAGCTCCTGCAGTAGCAGAGGAGCAACTACCTTGGCTGGGCCACCAGAGCTGAAGCCCCAGCAACAACCAGAACCACAACCGCTGCACCAGCCTGAGCCGCTGCCACTTCTGCTGCAGCCACTGTGCCCACCGCAGGTCTCCGCCACTGCACCAGCTGCCACGCCCGCTGCAGATGCCATACCTGTCACAGCTGCTGATGCTGCAGCTTTCGCTGAGCCAGGTGGGGATAACGGAGGCCAGCAGACAGGGATAGGAAGTAGCCCAGGGCAGGGAACAAGAAGCCTCCCAGAGAGCTCGGCATGCTTCGGGGGCAGCTCTTTGCTGAGCCAGTGATGGGAACCACCTACCACTGATTGGACTCTGGGCTAGGGCCCGGTGGGAGGAGAGGGCCTGGCTCCGTTACCCCACCCCTGCCACCCCGCAGAGAGGGGAGCAATTCGTGCGAGCAATAAACCCGGCCAGTAGGCCATATGTACCTTAGACTGGGGACGTCAGAGACTCAGCCACTGGGCCATAGTTACCCCGGACAGGGAGTGCGGTAACTCACGGGGTGTGGAAGCTGATCAACCTGCCCCCACTTGGGGGCCCGGGCTGTGCACCCCGCGACAAAGGTCTATTGCTAGGTAGCCCCATCTGCAGAAGATAGACTCCATAGCAATTGGGTGTAGTTCCCACTCGTGGTCTGTGGTAAAACTGCGACAATGTCTGCCATAAGGTTGTTGACTCCAGGTAGGTAAGATGCCTCGAGGACACCACCATGCTGGATGCACCAATTCCAGAGGCGAATAGCTTCCATGCAGAGGAATTGAAAATGAGCGCCGCCCTGCCTGTTTATGTAGAACAGTATTTCCCAACTGGTGCTTTGTGAAGCGAAAGTAGGGGTTCCACAACACTCCCCCGGCTCCTCTGAAAGAGAGAGCGCCAGCTAGCCAGCATCTTAAAGAAGCAGCACACTTGTTTCCCCTTCCTCCCTGGCGATGCAGAAGGGGTGCCAGACAGAGGTGACACACTAGTGGGGTGCCAGACAGGGGTGACCCCATGTGACCCATAGCAGGAGCCGGTGCATGCTGCCTGAACAGCTGGGGCTGTGGCACCCAGTAACTTAGTTCTGCGGCCTTTCTGCGCGGTGGCAGGGAGGTCAGGAGACCCGGGTCTGCGCAGCTCTGACTGTTCAGGCAGTGAGCTCTGCCCTGGGACACCTTCCCCCCGCCCCACTTCCACAGGATGGTATTGTGGAAGTAAGTTGCTGGAGTGCAACAGCCGCTGCTGTTCAGGCAGCGTGCACGCCAGCTGTTTGGGGAGGGGAAGTGCAGTCGCACACTTCCTGGAACCCAGAGGTGTTGCAGGATTGCTAGGTACTGGTCCCAGATGCCCCTGTCCTCTTCCTAGACCCCCCACGAGTACCCTGTGCACACCAGCACTGTTCCCAGTACCCAGCAGCACCCTGCCACCCACCCCAGTGCCCAGCAGGACCTTGTCCCTGACCCAGCACCCCGCCACCTGTGCCAGCATCCTGCCACCCAGCAGCACCCTCTCCCTGGCTCCAGCACCCATCAGCACAATTGGGACCACATTAGTGAGGCTTGGGAGTTTTGGAGGGGTTGTTTTTTTTGGCATCTCACTTGTGTGGCCCCAACTGACTTTTTTCTATGGGTCAGTGACCCTTGACTCAAAACAGGTTCCCCGCCCCTCTCATAAATAAAGACAATGCTAAAACCGTTTGAATTTGACATAATATTTTATTTAAAAATTAAGCTTGGCCAACATGCCCCCAATTGGGGCCAAATCCCCATAACACTCCTGCTCCACCTGGCCCCAAATCTGAGCCTATCATACACTGGAACCCCCTGTCCTGAACTTCTTACATCCCCAAATTCCTACATCCCCGGTCTTCTGCCACAACACTCCTGCACAATCCACACATCACAAATCTGTGTCCGGAGCCCATTATACTCAGTCTCCTTGCTCTGAGCCCCTCACATATCCAACCCAAACTCCTGCACCCTCACATCCACAAATCTGTGACTTGCTCAGCACCCCAACCTTCCACCTGAGCCCAACACTCCACAGCCTAGAGCCCCCTCCCCGAGCCAACATTCCCTTCTCCTGCATCCAAATTCCCTCCCAGAGCTTGCACTTCTCACCCCTTCCCATACCCAAATCCCTCATTCCCACCCCAGAGCCCACAACTCCTGTCTCAACCCAGTGAGAGTGTATAAGGGCTGGGGATAGCAAGTGATGGAGAGGAGGGGAACAGAGAGGATGGGGCTTCAAAGGGGTGGGGTCTTGGGGAAGGAATGTGATTTTCATGCATTGGTGGGTTCCCCTTTTTTTGGCTTGACAAAGCTTGGAGGTTCCTTGAAATTCTGAAAAGGGTCCATTGCCAAATAAAATTGAGAAACACTGATGTGGAACATGGTTGTTGTGTTGTCCGTTAAGATCCATACAGTGAGGTTCACAATGTTGGGAGCAAAGCATCTGAAGTGTTCCTGACCGCTCAAAGTTCGAGGAGATTGATATGTAACAGTTTCGTGCGGTGACCATCTCCCCTGCACTTTGTGTTGTCGAATGTGTGCTCCCCATCCTATTAGTGAGGCATCTGTGGTAACTTATACTGATAGTTCAGGCTGCAGGAAGGAACTCCCACAAGGAGGTTGTGGTGTGCAGTCCACCGTTTGAGGGAGTCTAGTACACGTGCCGGAATGATGACTCACTTCCCGAAGTTAGCCAGTGCTGCATTGCACGCATACTGGACAACATACATAATAGCTGCCATGTGGCCCAGCAATTCAAGACTAATTTCTCAAATTTGCTGTTTGGTGGTCTGCGATCCGGAGGAGTATGCTTGAGGTGGGCGCTTCTTCTGGGATCGCTGCCTGGATCAGCTATAGTCATATGGCTTCTGCAGGGGGCTGTAATAGCGGTCCCTATTCTATTATAAGGAGTGCATCTCTTTCTGCGGCATGGTGGTGTGTACATGCCAAGAGTGCGATGCATGGTGCGAGAGTCCTTACTGCTATGCAGGATCTCATCTGTGTTTGCTGCGAATAGCTTCTGTTTATTGAAAGAGAGATCTTCCACTTTCATCTGTAAGTCTTTAGGCACCCCGGCTCCATATAACCAGGAGGAGGCTCTCCTCCTCACCACAGCTGTGGCCACCGCTCTGGCCGCCATGTTAGCAACATCTATGGTTGCTAGTAGAGCAGTGTGGGTGATAGTGTGTCCCTCATGAACGATTGCCATGAGAATTGGCCTTCTGGAGTTGGGCAGGTGTTCCATGAGTTCAGCCAGCTTAGAATAATTATCAAAATCATGGTTAGCCAACAGTGCAGAGCAGTTTGCTATTCTAAGTTGCAGCGTGGCTGATTAATAGGTCTTCCTGCCAAAGATGTCTAGCTTCTTGTACTCCTTGTTATTGTTTGCAGATCTGAGCTGAGGGGCCTTGCGAGTGTTGATTCGCTGCACTCACCACCGGTGAGTTTCGTCGGGGGTGGGGAAAAAAGAAAATCCAGGTCTTTGGGAAGGACAAAATACTTTATATCTGCTTTTCTGCAGGTGGGATGTACTGAGGAGGGTGTCCACCAAATGTCATCAGATACCTCCATTATTGTATCATCAATAGGGAGAGTGATCTTTCCTTGAGAGGACAGGAAAACGTTCTGTAAGAGGCGATGTTGTTTTTCTCTTACTTTCTGGAGTTGAACCTCCTGGCTAATGGCTACTCTTTTAAAAAGTTCTTGGAACTGTTTTAGGTCATCTATAGAGTTGGATGCTTCTGGTGTCGCAGTCTCATCGAAGGGTAAGGATGAATTGTCCTCGAATGTCTGCCGTTCTTGTGTGACACTATCACAGTCAGGGATTTGACCCTCTTCATCCTCCTCCGAGTCTACCAAAGCCGGAAGGGTATGGATTGGAGAGGCTGGAGGGAGCCTCCTAGGCGAGACAGATGTGCTCCTAGGATGGCGTTTGTGGGGCTCCCAATAGTCCCACGATGTCCACCAGGGAGGGGGTAGTAGAGAGGGAGATGTTGCCATTCTGGGTACCAATGAGGATAGTGAAGTCTTTCATTTAATCAGTTTTGACATTACCATGAATGTTGGAGATGAATGTTGTGAAGAAAAAACACTGCCTTGATCGTATTCAGCAGCTGCAATGTTCCTCTGTGTCAGTGGAGGCCCAATGTCACATAGGTATGGACCTACTGAGTCAGTTGAAAACAGGGGAGCCCCATTTGGGAGTGTGGGGGGAGGGGGAGAGCTCAGCTGAGTGTTGTAATCTTCAGGTGTTAATATAGTATTATCCTGCATTTGCACAGGGTTTTTATCCTGCTGCAACTGTGTTAAAGCCTCCAATGGGGAGGGCTTCCCTGTAGATGGCTCAAGAGGCAGTGTTGAGGATTTGCAGAGCCATTTGGAAGGCGGTTCTGTAGTTCTTGGCAGCGAATGCTGCGGCGCTGATTTCTGCAGTGCTGTGGTCTGCCAGCACGGTCCTTCCGGTGCCACTGCTGAGCATGCCAACCCCGAGTTGGTGGGGGTTGTGGCTGCTGCGGTGCCTAGTAAAGATTTTGCAGCCAACTTCTCTGGTGCATGCCATACATCCCCGGTGGTCAACCTGGGGGACAGCTTTGTAGGCAGCAATCTGGCAGGCGAGACTGTTGCCCTGCAATGTTTGTGGGACAATGGTGACACAGACCTGTGCTTCAGGTCTCCATGCCTCACAGCTAGTTCAGGCTGCTCTGAGGGTTGCAGTGTCCTTTCAAACATGATCATGCAGAGCTGCATTTCATGGTCCTTCCTGGCCCTGGCCGTGAGGCTCCTGCAATGGTCACATTTTTGGGAGAAGTATGTGCCTCCTCCAAACATCATATGCAGGAATCATGCCCATCTGATGCTGGCATTGGTTCCTTACATTGTACACACTTTTTAAAGCCCTGAGGGGCTGGGCATGGTCTGTTGTCGTTAAGGCTCGGGTGCCTTCTTTTCCCTCTTTTTGAGGTAGAGAGACAGAGACAGACAGAGAAAACCTGGCTGAGGGAGTGAGGTGGTCCATCAGCTGAAACAGCATGTTTGTTTGTTTGTTTTTTTGGAGCTGTATCAATTGATCAATTAAGGGCAATAGCCCAGAAGGAAGAGCAATTAAATAGCAAGTATGTGTGAAGAGACAACGCCTGAGGTGAGAGATCAGAGCTCCATCCACAACCAAGAGTGGCTGAAGAGGAACTGAAGCGGGGTAGGGGTCAGGCTGCTGCATGAGGCGCCAACTGTCAGCAGCGCGAGGCACCTACTGCACGTGTGCAGCTCAACTGTCAACTGCTACGAAAAGCTCCGAACTGCAGCTCCGGGGATCACCCATCACCAAAGTGGAGCACCCATGGGGACATCACCTGAAAAAGAACTGCTAATACTGGTGGTGGTAGCTCCCAGCCGCCACGGTGAGTGCAGAGGGAAAGGGGCTGACCACTGTTGTCACTGGGTAACATTCCTCACCCCTATGCCTGCGGATGGGGTGCAATGGGGAGGATAGGAGAGACCTGTGAATACCCGAAATCCAAATAGTGATTCTGTGAATTGCAAGGGTTTCTTATAGTGTATTTTGGGCATATAGATAGGGTTGTGCTATATAATATGCTAAACAACACACTAAATTCCACTGATATTGCACACGCTCTCTCTTAAAAAAAAAAATAAAAAAAAAAACAAGTGTAGAGTAAGTTGAGGGTCCAAAAGGGCCTTACCTCTTTCCATAAGATATGATCAAGTGCATGAAGAAAAAAAGCAAGACTTCTCTTTTCCTTAGGCCAAAAAATATATCCCCCTTCTTTCTAATCAGAGTGAACATAGCCTACCAGGTCATAAGTTCCTAGGAGTTTTGTTTTCAATAGTTGAGACAGACAGGTCAGCATCCCAAAGAATCTCCAGAAGTTTTGCTTACCCTCACCACCCCCATAAGACAAGGTGTCCTCACCACAAATTTCTCCGCCAGTTTGTAATAAACAAAATCCAGACCCTGTGGATGATGAGTCACCGACACAGTTCGCCCTCCACACTGAACAGACTTTCCAGAGAGCAGGTTATTGATTTTGTCAAATATCTCTCTCAGCTGAGAGCCTGTGAATATATCATCAAGAGTGCATGGACACACAAAAGATTAGAAAGTTGCCAACAAGCAAGCCTCAAACAAACCACATGAGCAGCAGTAAAACTAGCACCAGATTCTGAAGGGAGAGGGTAAAAATCCTCAAGCCCAGGTCACTGTTAATATTTCTAACGCTAATCACTAGAACTGAATTGTGCTAAACAGAAAGACGACCCCTCCCACCAGGGGAAAATACTCTCCCAACCTCAAATAAAAGTTCAGACAGCAAAGATATGGTCTCTACACATACTAGCTCTCCAAGGGTGTGTCTAAACTACATGGCTCCATCGATGGAGCCATGTAGATTAAGCTGATCGGCAGAGGGAAATGAAGCCGCGATTTAAATAATCGCGGCTTCATTTAAATTTAAATGGCTGCTGCGCTGAGCCGACAAACAGCTGATCAGCTGTTTGTCGGCTAAGCGCACTAGTCTGGACGCTCCCGCGCCAACCTGAAAGCCCTTTATCGACCTCCCCGTTATGCCTCGTAGGATGAGGTTTACCGGGGAGGTCGATAAAGGGCTTTCATGTCGACAGGGGAGCGTCCAGTCTGCCCCGATCTGCCGACAAACAGCTGATCGGCAGAGCGGGGCAGCCATTTAAATTTAAATGAAGCCGCGATTATTTAAATCGCGGCTTCATTTCCCTTTGCCGAACAAACAAATCTACATGGCTCCGTCGACGGAGCCACATAGTCTAGACGTACCCCAATGGAATAGCAATGCAGAGATAGAAGGCAGCCTCAGTGTGCCTCAGATAACAGCATCTCAGGTGGGATTTTTTTCAGCATTTTCCTGACCTGCTATCGTAGAAATCTGGCTCACAGGAATGCTGGCTGCTTTCTGGAGATCCATTCTGATATTCTTCACCTGCAGAAGATTGTAATAAGCTGTTAAAATCATTTCCTGATCAAGCCTAAAGAGGCAGATTACCACAGGGAAGACACTGCTCATGAGTGGTCCAATTCTACAAGGCTGCATTCAGCATTAACTCCCATTGATTTTAATGGAAGTTAAGAGCACTCAGACACAAAGGAGGCATACAGATCCTTGCCTTTTAAGTCAGCAACGTGCCAGTCTCCTGCACAAAAAGGATTTAATGACTAATGGAGCCTCCTTGAAGATGAAAGGATGGTATGTAATTAGGACTTGATCACATTTCCCAGGCTGCCAGTCATTTGGAGGGGGGATAGCTCAGTGGTTTGAGCATTGGCCTGCTAAACCCAAGGATGTCAGTTCAATCCTTGCGGAGGCCATTTAAGGATTTGGGGCAAAAATTTGTCAGGGGTGGTACTTGGTCCTGCTGTGAAGGCAGGGGACTGGACTCTATGACCTTTCAAGGTCCCTTCCAGTTCTAGGATAGGCAATCTCCATTATTATATTATTATTATCTTGAAAAGCTTGCAAATGAAGTATCTGATTTTTCAAAGATAGAAAACAAGTGTATATTATGCATTGGGGAAGAGGTAGACACATTGAAGGACAGGGATAGGATCCAGAGTGACAGACAAATTAGAGGATTGGGCCAAAAGAAATCTGAGGCTCAACAAGGACAAGTGCAGAATCCTGCACTTGGGACGGAAGAATCCCAAGCATTGTTATAGGCTGGGGATCAACTGGCTAAGTAGCAGTTCAGCAGAAAAGGACCTGGGGATTACAGTGGATATGATTCAACAGTGTGCCCTTGTAGCCAAGAAGGCTAATGGCATATTAGGGTGCATTAGGAGGATCATTGCCAGCAGATCTAGAGAAGTTATTATTCCCCTTCATTCAGCACTGGTGAGACCATATCTGGAGGGTGGAGGCAGGAAAAGGGAATAAGGGAATTTGTGTGCAGCCATCTCGGTCTTGTTAACAAGAGAGCAAGAGTCAGGCTAAGTCTGTGGCCTGACAATGCGAGATCTGTAATTAGACGCTGCCTTTGCCTCTCGCCTCCAAACAGAGATAAGGATAGAATGCTGACTCTGGCAGGGACCTTGAGATAAGGAGCATCTGGATGGAACTAAATAACTGTTAGCCATTGGTGTTTGTAATGGGAAGGAGACTAATTGTTATTATATCTAATAGACAGTATATAAACTGCTTCATAATTGCTTGTATTCGAAGATCTGCCGGGGGGGGGGGTCCCCCTGTCCAAACCAGTTTTTCCCTTGCTGCAGCTTGTAATAAAACTACCTCTGGCTACTTGTTGCTTACAAACTCAGAGTGAGGACAATGTTTTCTTCCACAGGAGTACTGCATCCAATTCTGGGGCCCCCACTACAAAAAGTATATGGATGCATTGGAGAGGGTCCAGTGGAAGGCAACCAAGATGGTTAGGGGGCTGGAGCACTTGACCTATGAGGAGCGGCTGAGGGATTTGGGCTTATTTAGTCTGCAGAAGAAAAGTGTGAGGGGGAATTTGATAGCAGCCTTCTACTTCCTGAAGGGAGGTTCCAAAAATGATGGACAGAGGCTGTTCTCACTAGTGACAGATGGCAGAACGAGGAGCAATGGTCTCAAGTTATAGTGGGGGAGATCTAGGTTGGATATTGGGAAAAACTATTTCACTAGAAGGGTGGTAAAGTACTGGAATGGTTTACCTAGCGAAGTGGTGGAATCTCTGTCCCTAAAGGTTTAAGTCTCAGCTTGACAAAGACCTGGTGGGGATAATGTAGTTGGGGTTGGTCCTGCTTTGGACAGTGGGCCGGACTCGATGACTTCCTGAGGTCTCTTCCAGTCCTAGGATTCTATGATTCCATTGAGTGGGCAGCATCAAATCAACAGCATCTAGACCAGTTGTCTCCAACCTTTTTAACCTCAAGATCACTTTTTCAACTTAAGTGCAAAGTAAGATCTACCTCAAACCCAAATATTCTTACCCCACTTCCCTCCCACCCCTTCTTTGAGGCCCTGTCCCTGCTCTACCCTTCTCCATGGCCTCACCCTGCTCACTCCATCCCCTTTCATCCCCCATCCTCACTCACTTTCACCAGGCTGGGGTACAGGTGCAGGCTCTTGTCTTGGGCCAAGGAGTTTGGAGTGTAGGAAGGGCACTGGGCTAAGCCCAAGATGGGAGATTGGGGTTCAGGAGGCATTTCAGGGTGCAAGTTCTGGGAAGGATTTTGGGTGCAGGGGATGCACATCTGGGGCAGGAGATTGGGTGCAGGAAGTGGTTCATGGCTGGGACAGAGGTTCAGGAAGCAGGCTCTGGCTAGGCACTGTTAAACTGAGATGGCTTCTGGGTGGTGGAGCAATGGAGTTAAGGCAGGCTTACTCCTTCCCAGGCCCTGCACCACTCCTGAAAGCAGCTGGCATGTACAGCAATGGCTCGGTGGCATCATGTGCTGCCCCTCATCTACAAGTACTGAGCCCACAGCCTCTACTGGCCACAGTTCCCCATTCTTGATCAATGGGAACCGCAGGAGTGGTGTCTGCAGACAAGAACAGCATGTGGAAACCCCCTGCTCTGCCTCTCAGGGGCTGCAGAAACATGCCCACCCAGTATGTGTTGGGTTAGGAGATGAGAGTGAAGGATAGTGAGAGTTTGTGAGAATGAGAGACGCAATGTGTGTGTGAGTGACAGATTTGCATTGCCAAGCTCCCTCCATCCCCTTCTCTCTGTGTGGAGATAGGGACACTCTAACATCAGTGTCCTCACCCTCCCACACCCTTAACAGCAAGCAGGCGACTCCCAGGGAGGCCACTCCAAAGCAGAGGGCAAGAGCAGCCTGATAGTGGGTGGAGGGGCAATGGAAGTGCCAGCGCTTGATAGCTTCCTGGCCAAACCATTCACGATCACCTGTCAGAGGCTCCAAGATCTACCGGTCGATGACCACTGGTCTAGGCTTTGCTCTGCTATAGCATTTTTTAATTAGAAATTGGGCATGTGCTCAAGCCTATAATGCAGCCAGAAACTTTTTCTGCAGTATTTTAAAAAAATTACTATGAAAGCACAGTAACTGCTGCTTAACATTTTCCCATCTCAAGGTTTCAACTTCATTAAAACCTAAACACTTCATTGAATCCATGGGATTTGTTAAACAAACACTATCAACTTAGGCTTAAATAAAGATCTTAACTGGTTAACACACTATAAAAGGCCATTTCCCCATTTTTGATATTCGCATTGCCACATCAAATGCTGTGAATGACACATTTACCCTGACAATTAGCTTAATTAACACTGATCTACAATTGATAAGTAACTTC
This sequence comes from Pelodiscus sinensis, assembly GCF_052426305.1. Taxonomy (NCBI): domain Eukaryota; kingdom Metazoa; phylum Chordata; order Testudines; family Trionychidae; genus Pelodiscus; species Pelodiscus sinensis. The sequence goes on along the minus strand of NC_143074.1, from coordinate 11,832,142 downwards.
TTTTGCTCTGTTATATACCCTGGATTCTGTATTTTCCACTTCAACTCATTGACGAAGTGGATTTTACTCTCAAAATCTCATGATCTAATACATTTATTAGTCTCTAAGGGTATGTCTACACTACAAAGTTAATTCGAACTAACAGCCGTGAGTTCGAATTAACTTTCATAGGCGCTACACATGCAAACCGCTAGTTCGACCTTAATTCGAACTAGTGGAGCGCTTAATTCGAACTAGGTAAACCTCGTTCTACGAGGACTAATGCCTAGTTTGAATTAAGGGCTGTGTAGCCACTTAATTCGAACTAGTGGGAGGCTAGCTCTTCCCAGCTTGCCCTGGTGGCCACTCTGGGACAAGCTAGGGAAACTCTTCTGCCCCCCTCCCGGCCCCGGAGCCCTTAAAGGGGCACGGCCTGGCTACGGTGCCCGTGCCAGGTGCAAGCCTGCCAGCACCCAGCCAGCAGACCCTGCACCTGGCACGGCACCAGCCAGCCACCCGCTGCCACCCAGCCCTCCGCCTCTTCCCAGGACCAGGCTGGCAGCTCCCAGGAGCCTGCCCGGGGCCGCAAGAGGTGGGCGCCCACCTGGTCTAGTGTGGAGATCGTGGACCTCATCCAGGTTTGGGGGGAGGCCTCCAACATCCACGACCTACGCACTAGGCACAGGAAAGTGGCCATCTAGGGCAGGATAGCTGCTAGCCTGGCCACCAAACGCCACATGCAAACCCAGGAGCAGGTCTGCATGAAAATCAAGGTGGTCCACTGAGACCCCTGATCCTGAGCTTAGAACATAAGAATGGCCATACTGGGTCAGACCAAAGTTCCATCTAGCCCAGTAGCCTGTCTGCCGACAGTGGCCAACACTAGGTACCCTGGAGGGGATGGACAATGACCAAGCCATTTGTCTCATGCCATCCATCTCCAACCTTCCACAAACAGAGGCCAGGGACACCATTTCTACCCCCTGGCTAATACCACTCCATGGACCCAACCTCCATGACTTTATCTAATTTCTCTTTAAACTCTGTTATAGTTCCAGCCTTCACAGCCTCCTGTGGCAAGGAGTTCCACAGGTTGACTATTTGCTTTGTGAAGAAGAACTTTCTTTTATTAGTTTGAAGCCTGCTACCCATTCATTTCATTTGGTGTCCTCTAGTCCTTCTATTATGGGAACTAATGAAGAACTTTTCTTTATGCACCCTCTCCACACCACTCACGATTTTATAGACCTCTATCATATCCCCCCTCAGTCTCCTCTTTTCTAAACTGAAAAGTCCCAGTCTCTTTAGCCTCTCTTCATATGGGACCTGCTCCAAACCCCTGATCATTTTAGTTGCCCTTTTCGGAACCCTTTCCAAAGCCAAAATATCTTTTCTGGGGGGAGGAGATCACATCTGTACACAGTTCTGAAGATGTGGGTGTACCATAGTTTTATACTTCCCCTCCTCCTTCTTCTCCTGGCTTCCCCCTTCCAGCTCCCTCCTCAGGTTTCCCCCTCCCTTGTCCCACCCTCTCTCTTCCCCTCTCCCACCTCCTTTTCCCAGTCTCCCCAGAGGTTAATCACCCCCCCCTTTTTGTTAAATAAGAGAGTTTCTATTTTTGAACACACGTGTCCTTTATTTTTTACATCAGGAACGGGGTTAGGGAGGGGTAAGTGGAAGGGAGGGAGGAATGGGGTACGAGCCCCCGATGGGGAGGACTGGGGTGGCTCTGCAGGCTCCTCGGGGTGGAAGCTCTCCTGCAGCCCCCGATTGACGCCCCCCAGATGGCAGCCTGCGGCAAGTGCAGCCGGGCTGATGGCCGAGTGCTGTGATGTGCCGAGTGTGGGCACTCAGGGCACTCCAAGTCAGGACTGCTTTGCTGTCCCTCATCGAGGTAGACAAGCGAGCGAGGAACCCTGAGAACTGTCTGTCCATGGTGGGGATTGGGTCCCTTTAAGCATAGCCCTAGGTTAGCCTGAGACAGCAGCTCCACACTAAGTCCTAACCTGATGCCCTGCCAGCACTGCTTCCGGCCAGCCTTAACTTCGGTTCAGGGTCCACTCAATGTGGACATGCTAGTTCGAATTAGCAAAATGCTAATTCGAACTAGTTTTTAGATCTAGATGTACTAGTTCGAATTAGCTTAGTTCAAATTAACTAATTCGAATTAAGTTAGTTCAAATTAGTGCTGTAGTGTAGACATACCCTAAGGTGCCACAGGACTGTTTGTTGATTATACAAGTGGAGAAGTAGAAAGAAAAGGGAGAGAGGGAGTTTTTCTAACAATATTGATCATCAGGATTCATATCACAACCATACCTGATTGTCTTTGCAGTCAGTCAGTCCACTAAATGAAGCAACACACTGGTCAGAAGCATCCTGCAATTGCTGGTACCACTGCATAGTGCTCTCTGCTGCCTTAACCTGAAGTCCTAATACTAGACAAGAAAAGCAGTCACATAAAATAAAACTATTACCATAACAAAGATATCAGAAATCCTAACGTCCTACAAAAATTATCAAGACCCAGAAGTTTTGAGCAGTTATTGTTCTTCACAAACAAATTTAGAAAGGCAGTTATATTTAAGGCTAAGGGGGTGGGCAATAATTTTTAATAGTGGGAGGGCACACCAAGATTTTGGCAAGTGGTCATGGGCCACATTTCTATTGAAGGGATTTGGGATCTGGGACAGAGTTCGGATGCAGAAGGGAGCTTGGGGTACATGAGGGAGTCTAGGTGAAGGAGGGGGTTGTGATCTGGGGCAGCGGTTTGGGGTCCAGAGTCCAGGAGGGAATATGGGTGCATGAGAGGATTTTGGCCTGAGGGAGGGGCTCTAGGAAGAGGTGCAGGGTCTGGGAAGGAGTTGTGACCTGGGTGAAGGGGGTGCAGAGGGTTTGGGTGATGACTTGGGGCAGGGGAACAGGGTGCAGAGTCAGGGAGGGAGTATGGGTGCCAGAGAGGATTCTGGCCTGGAAGAAGGGTCTGGGAGGGAGTTGTGACCTGGGGGAAAGGAATACAGAGATTTTGGGTGGTGGCCTGGGGCAGGGAGAGAGGGTGGGGGTGCTAGAAGCAGGCTCTGGCTGGGAGACGCTTACCTAGGCAGCTCCCAGTCAGCAGCCCTGCAGGAACCTGAAGGCTGAAGTCACAAGCTGCTTCATATGGCTATGCTACAGGCAGGGAGAAGGAGGGAGGAGGCTTCATTGGCTGCCCCTGCTACCAGCAAAATATCTCAGCTGCTACTGGTCAGTAAAGGGCCAATGGGAGCTGAGAGATTTTACTGAAGGGCAGGACAAAGCACAAAGCCTCACTTCTAGAATAGAGCAACCACATTTAAAGTGGCTGCTGCTGTGCTGTGCTTAAATGGTCCTAGCGAGACAGCTGTGGGCCAGACCTGGTGGCTTGGCGGGCCAGATCTGACCCACTGGCTGCCTTGATCTAGCCCCCTGGCTGCCTCTTGCCCACTCCACCTAAGGCTTCAAAATCTAAAAAAAGTCCACCCTTTGATGGCTCCTGTGCCTTGATTTTTTGAACTTCAATTACAGCCAAATAGTAAGCCATTCTGGAGACATTTCTGTATGCATCTGATAGCAGAGGTGAGGAATTAGAAACTGCCCCTTTTAGTAATCTGTAACCTAGCACACACTGTCCCACCAGATTCTACCCTATTTTATTAATGGACTATGCCCTCCTGCCCAGCATGATGTGTATTGTTCAAGAATGACTGCTTTTGCTTCAATTAACATAACCAGTTTACGAAACATCAACTTCAGTGTCAACGAAGCTTTCTACCAGCAATCCCATACCTTGATAAGCTCCAGGCCAAGCAGAGCTAATCAACTACCACAGATTATGTGTTTCTGAACCTGTGTTAAGTTTGGTAGACCAGTGGAGTTCAGTGAAGTAAGGCAGGTCTCACAGGAGCTGGACCTACCTTCCTTTTTCTCTCTTCCCGTAGGATGTTGTACAGGAACGGGAGTCTGGGCTTTCAACTGCTCTTGTTTCTGTAACTGCTGCTGCCTCTCTCTCTCCTCTTCTTCATCCCGCTTCCTCTTCTCTTCCACAGCTGTGGCAATTTCTTGCTGCATACTAGCTATTAATCCTCGCATTTCCTGCAGTGCTCGCTCAGTGTTGGCTACATCTACCTGCATAGGGAAACCTCTCTACCACAAAACAAGGAAAAGGCAAGTTAAAATTAATGCTTGTTCTCCCTAAAAAGAGACTAATTGTGGGGCACGCAGGCTGTCTCTGCTACCCCTGAACTGTACCTAGACACTTTGTGCAGAAGCTGTGACTCTAAAGCACATACTATCTACTATTCCAAACATGCAATGTCAATACCATTTTACTGGAAAGCCCAGACTGCTTCCTCCAGAACCAGTGATTAAGTCACAGCATTAGTCAAGAGACGCAAGCTCATGGCCTTTAGTCACTTCCTAGTACACAACAGACAAGGCAGAATTTCTGTCTCCTACCTCAGTGTACACCAATTACTGAAGACTTCTACTTACACAGTCATGTTCTAGAAACAGAAAAGGATCCACCACAATGCAGCTAAATAAGTGGCACCAGTTTACTTAGTTTAACTAAGGTACAATAGCCACCTTTACAAACCCAACAGACAATCTAGTAAAGGGATCAGACAAGACTCTCAATACATTAGTTCCATTAACAGGGTTGGATAGCACAACAAAAAGGGATCATGCTAGAGAATCAAGTCCCTGTAGCCTGATTATCAGTTTCCCTTTATCCCCACTGGGAAGAGGGCTCTTTCAAATGCCAGCTAAAGCTGAAGTTACAAGACATTTATGAAAGACTGGAATTGAGAACCAGCCCAGCCCATTGCAAATTTTAGAAGTATATTGTTGGTTTCCTCTGTCTTCCACCTTTCATATAGAGAAGAATAGTTTTGTGAGAAAACCTAGATGCTATAGGAAAGCTTATGAATGCTGAAACCTACTAAACACTGCATCATTTAATCTCAAACAGCGATTTGACTATCCATTCCAGTTCTAGCACGGTCTCAGAAAAGACACATCCAACATAAACATTTTACAGTATGTTTAATGTTAAGGAGCTCTTCTCCAGTAAAAACCCCCTAAGTTTATATAAGCCTTTTTCAAGGAAGCCTCTAAAGTGCTCGGAGGAAGATTCTCTTTCCTTCAGATTAACCACTGCACAAGAACTGCATTTATAAGTCTTCTGTGGCAACATAAAAAGTGCCTTTCAACTAGTGTCTCCTTCCAAGGAACGAGAGATTAACTTAAAAGGAAATCTAGAACCTCATTACCTCACTAGTAGTGCGAATAAGTCCCGACACTAGCCCGCAGATCTGGTTGCCACGGTTACTGAACGCGGAGAGATCTATCCTTGGCAAGTCTTTATGTCTGTAGTTGGGGTCAATCTGCTGATTAAGCTGCAGCACTTCCTCCTGTATAGAATAGAGGCGTCGCAACCTTTCCTGGCCTTCTTCCTTGCGCAGACGCTCCAACTCTTCCTGACGCTGCCTCTGCTGTTCTGCTTCACGAAGTTTCAGGTTTAAAATCTGGAGAGGAGGGAATGACAGTTTAAATATAAGCCACACAAATAAAGCTTTACTCACAACACTACCTACTCAGCCGAGGCGGCGTTTCAAAGGGGCAGCGCTGCACTGAGCCCGGGATCAGCTGTGTGGTGCTGCCGCTTTGAAGTACCCTCTCTTCCTCGCTCTCCTCCCCCCCCCCATTGCTGCCTCTATCTGATAGAGGCAACAAGGGGGGGGAGGGGAGAATTGGATAGTCAACTAGTCCTTAATATCCTTAGTCCGCACACAAACTTAAAAGTTCTGGGTTTAATCCTGATATGAAGAAGAAAAAACTTGTGGAACAAATTGGTAAACTTAACAGTAACAAGTCACTGGGACCAGATGGCATTCACTCAAGAGTTCTGAAAGAACTTTAATGTGAAATTGCAGAACTATTAACTGTGGTTTGTAACCGATCCTTTAAATCGGCTTCTGTACCTAATGACTGGAAGATAGCTAATGTGATGCCAATATTTTAAGAGGTGATCCTAGCAATTACAGACCGGTAAGTAACATCAGTAGCGGGCTAATTAGTTGAAATTATAGTAAAGTATAAAATTGTCAGACACGTAAATGAACATAATTTGCTGTAGAAAAGCCAACATGGTTTCTGTGAAGGGAAATCATGTCTTACTAAAGTACTAGAGTTCTTTGAGGTGGTTAACCCAGCTGACCCTAGGTTCCGGGAAATGCCGCGTGGAACCCAGGGCCAGCGGTGGAGTTCCCCGTGACCCCAGGTTCCATGAGGGCACTTCCGCTTTGAAATGAGATTCTTGTACATTTCAAAGTTGGCACGCGGCGTGCAGCCCAGGGCCAGCAGGAAGCCTCACTGACTCCAGGCTCCACGCGGGTGCTTCCGCTTCCCTGGGGGCTGTTGTGCATTTCAAAGGGGAAGTGCCCTCGTCGCTGGGGAGAGTAACTAAGCAGCAGTTTGGCATAAAAAAGGACCTGGGAATTACAGTGGATGAGAAGGTGGATATGAGTCAACAGTATGTCCTTGTAGCCAAGGAGGCTAATGGCATATTAGGGTGCATTAGGAAGAGCATTGTCAGCAGATCTAGAGAAGTGATTATTCAGAAATGATTATTCCCCTTTATTCAGCACTGGTGAGGCCACATCTGGAGTAATGCTTTAATTCTGGGCCTCCCATTACTGAAAAGATGTGGATGCGTTGGAGAGGGTCCAGTGGAAGGCAACCAAGATGATTACGGGGCTGGAGCACATGACTTGATAGGAAAGGCTGAAGGATTTGGGCTTGTTTAGTTTGCAGAAGAGAAGAGTGAGGAGGGATTTGATAGCAACACTACCTGAGGGAGGTTCCAAAGAAGATGGAGAAAGGCTGTCCTCAGTAGTGACAGATGGCAGAAGAGGAGCAATGGTCTCAAGTTGCAGTGTGGGAGGTCTAGGTTGGATATTAGGAAAAGCTATTTTACTAGGAGGGTGATGAAGCACTGGAATTGGTTATCTAGGGAGGTGGTAGAATCTCCATCCCTAGAGGTTTAAGTCCCAGCTTGACAACGCCCTGGCTGGGAAGATGTAGTTGGGATTGGTCCTGCTTTGAGCAGGGGGCTGGACTCAGTGACGTCCTGAGGTCTCTTCCAACCCTATGATTCTATGAACCTAGTAGTTTGGGTGCTCACCTGCAATATGGGATACATCTGTGAACCCCCTAATCACTGGGCCTAACAAGTCAGTCACACAGACTTTCCCTCTGCCTTTTTCCAACCAGGATCTGAGAAATCTTTCCAATTAAAGTCTCACTGAACCTTCCTGAAAAAAGTTTCAGTCCTGAGATATCAGCATTTTCCAACAAAAAGTGTTTTACTGAAAAATTCCCATCAACTATGATCAGGACACAAAATTAGTGCACCTTTCTGTTTATACACTGAACTCAAACTACCAGAAAATAGACGTCAGGATGTTAGCCACACTTCACAAGTTAGGTTACAATGCCTCAATGACTAGCCGTATATGCAAAACTAAAAGTCCTGGTCCATCTAAGGTCACTAAAAAACTACTTTTAATTTCAACCCTAACTGCTTCTATTCCTGCAATGTAGTACAGTATCCTTAATGATGAACATTTCACTGGGATATCTACATTCCCATGAGGATGTAACAGATGTAGGAGCTGCACTGGGAAGTGCTTTTTCACTCTCCATGCATATTACACTAAGCATAGTGGAAGCAGTTAAATGTGTGCAAGTCCTAGTTTCCAAACACAGACCAACCAACCTTTCTTGTAATAGCACTACCCTTCCTAAGCTCACACCTTTGCTCTGTGGCGATGTTCCTCTTTCAACTTCTCCTGCTGACCCTGGGCCTCTCTGGAGCTGAAATACAAGCAGAAGAAAATGAGTGACCATTCCGTTCTCCAGAGAGCTTTGTATGATTCCTCATCTTCTCTCTCAAGACACGCTCAGGATCAAGTACAATCTATGGACACGCTAGAGAAGCTATTTTTAAACTGGTTTAAAAGAGAACTCCAGATAGATCTCCCTTTATCCACTTACTGAAAACTGGAAACCATCCTGAAAGATAAACAACAGCAGGACAAGAAATTCTAAGAAGCTGCACATGAGATTTTCAAGCATAAGTCACAGAAGTGTCAACTCTAGAGTGTCGGTTACACTCAGCCAGCTACCAGGGAGGTGGCTTCTGACACTGCCTTGCTGCAGCAGGCAGCAAAGCCTCCTCTCTGGGAAGCGGGTGGACAAGGGCTGCTTGCTCTGCTCCTGGGGAGAAGGTTTTGCTGCAGCAGCGAAGCCATCTCCTTGGGAGTGTAGCCGGCTTTGCTTTTGCCCTGCTGTGGGGAAGCGGCTGCCCCAGGAGCCTGGTTCATGGGGAGGCTTAGCTGCAGGCTCTGCAGTATAAAGCTCATTTAAGCTCTCTCGTCCTCCTCTCCCTCTCACTTTATATTTCAATCTCTGGGCCCCCTGCTCCATATTAGTCATCTGAAGAAGTGGGTTTTGCCCACGAAAGCTCATGACACTATTTATATATTTGTTAGTCTCTAAGGTGCCCATTGTTGTTTTAAAAGTTTTTTAGGCAGACACTAACACAGCTACCCCTCTAAGATATTTTACAGAATTTGGTGAAGGCAGAGAAATTGTGAGATTCAGGAATCTTGAACTCTATGCTGGATGGATAAAAAATTTTTCCCCTGTGTGGATCCCGTCACAAAAGCCCCATCAGCTGTTTTTAAAATGGACTGTTTGTTGGTGCCAGACTTTCAGCCAGCCGCTGTGTGGCAACTCAGAGGGGCTGGGGTGAAAGTGTGGGCATGAGGTGGTGGAGAGCACTTGTCTTTGGGTCTCCTGCTACTCCCATTAGGCAGAACCTGGCCAGTGGGAATGCAGGGAAAGGCTCCAGACAGCATGCTCGCATGCTGCTGTTACCCCAGCCCAGGATGGGGAGCACTTCTTCCCCACACAATGAGACTTGGGGCTTTTTCTCCCCACCTTGTGCTCCAGCCCTCTGGAGCACGGAGCTGGCAGCGGCCACTTGCCGGAGGAGGGCCGGGGCTGTGCCAGGGGGCAGCGAGGAGAGTGGCAGCGGCCCCGACATTCCTTGACCCAGTGAGGAGCTACCACCTCTAGCTGCTTGGGCCACTGCCTGCCAGTGCTTCAGCCTCAAACCCTGCCCCCCTACAACAGTAGCGCGCCAGCGGTGGCTTCCTGCCAAGGAGGGGAATAAGGAGGAAATCCAGAGGCTCCACAGTAGTAGCACCTGGAAAAAGCTGCCCAGGCCGCAGGCTGCCTCCAGCAGGAGCAAAGGGGGCAGTGGGCTCTACGCTGCCCTGATGCTGTAGTGTGCCATCTCAGCCTGTCCCTGTAACAGCTGCTTGCTGGCCCGGGGCCATTCATCCTGTGGGAAGGCGGCTGAAGGCAGAGGGGCGGCAGGATGAAAACTTTTCCTGCAAGACGCAGAGTGACGCCTGATGTCACTTTTGTTGTCCCACAGGAAAAAATTACTTTAAATGGTTTTAATGGATTATTGTAAAATTAAGCCACAAGATCATATTAATCCTTATTATATATTAAAGTAAATAAATATTAAGCAGTACACATTTACTGTATAAATCACAGAAATGAAGGGCTGGAACGGACCTTGATAAATCATCATGCAATGAAGCAAGAACAAATATACCTAACACCATCCCTGACAGGTGTTTGTCCAACCTGTTCTTATAAACTGTTAGTGATGGGGATTCCCACAACCTCCCTTGAAAGCCTATCTATCCTTATACTTAGAAAAATGTTAATATAATCTACGTCTCCCTTGCTAGAGATTAAGCCTGTTACTTCTTGTCCTACATTCCATAAAGATGAAGAACAATTAACTGATCACCATCAATAGTCTTTAACATATTTGAAGACATCAGTCTCCCCTCAGCCTTCTTTTCTCAAGACTAAACATGACAAGTTTTTTTTAAACCTTTCCTCATGGATCAGGTTTTCTAAACCTTTTTTCAGTCTTGTTGCTTTCCTTTGGATTCTCTTCAGTTTGTCAGAACTGGACACAGTACTTCTGCTGATGCTTCACCAGCAGAGACTACAGCAGGACAATTACCACCAGTGTCGTACACACGAGGCTTTTGTTAATCCACCCCAGAATTATATTAGTCTTTTTCAAAATTGCATCACATTGTTAACTCATGTTTAGTTTGTGATCCACTAACTTCCAGAGCCTTTTCCAGTACTGCTGCCTAGCCAATTATTACCCATTTTGTAGCTGTGCATTTGATTATTCCTTCCTTCATGAAATATTTGCACTTGTCCTGACTCAATTTAATCTTCTTGATTTCAGGTCAATTCTCCAAAACAATCTTAACAAATCAAATTTTAATCCTGTCTTCCAAAATGCTTGCAATTACTCCCAACTTGGTGTCAACTACAAATTTCACAAGCACACTCTCCACTTCATTTTCCAAATCATGAATGAAAATGCTGGATAGGAGTGAATCAGGACCCACCCTGCAGGACTGCTCTAGATTAGCTCAAGGCTGGGAAGACCTTCAATAACTACTTTGAGTATGGTTTTTCAGCCAGTTGTGCACCTACCCCTACCCCTTATAGCAGTGTTTCTTAAACTGTGTTGCGACCCCCCCCCCTTTGTTTTGGCTCAATAAGCCTCCCCCCCCCCAATAAAAAAAAATCCTTGGTGTTCCTCATACAAAAAATTGTTTGGTGTTCCTCGGTCTTAAAAAGTTTAAGAAACACTGCCTTATAGTAAGTTTGTCTGTAGGGACATGCCTAGACCACATGTCCCTTCAGGTTGGACCTCTTTGGTCCAGCACTCTCAGGATGTGACTGGTCCCAGATGAGGGATTTTGCAGGACCTAAGGAGGTCATTTTTTCCACAAAGTCCAAGTGATGTATTTTTCCTTAGGCTAGTTCTCAGAAACTGACTGAAAACATCCACACATACACAAAAGATTCAGAACAAGGCAGACCCCTGGCATGGAAAACTTCAGGCTACAACAGCTAAAACTTCATAAAGTTAATCAACTGAAAACAGGATCTTAGAATGGGAAGTGATGGACAACCTTAATAATAAAGAGTGCTATAGCCTCCAATGTAGGATACTTGTATCCATAGATAATGACTTAACTTTATACTTTCATACCCATCTGTAAGGCAGCAAGTGACAGCCATGCACTTAAATTCTAAAGCATAATGTTGTTTAGTTTTCACTACCTGTAAATGTCATCTGCACATTTGAGCGTATGATCACACAGGTTAGTCTCCTGATGTATGATATTCAGCAAGATATACAAAAACATCTATTGGATATTAATTCATTCACAAACTTCAACAAAAAGCAGCTCAGTTTTACTAGGGTTACAGATCCAAGAATCAAAACTTTCAATTTAGTCAGTCTCCAATAATAGAAGTCATTTGCTGCATTACTAAGAGTTTACATAACAGAACAACCGTTACCTCTTCTCCATCACTTCCTGCAGGTCCTGGTATTCTTGATGCTGTTTTAATTCCTTTAGCTCATCAAAACGCTTCAGTTGCTCACTTGCCATATCAGAAACCGCTCTCACCATCTCCTCTTGCTGCTCCTGCCTCTGCCTGAGCCCCTCCTGCAGATTACCAGGAGAAAGGAAGAGCCATTCACATATACTTTGCATTGTGAACACAGCTCTGCCAGTGCTAACTCCTCAGGAAGAGAGCAGACTCTGGAGGGCCAGATTCCACATTAACAGCCCCACCAGGGACTTTGACAAAGACAGGAACTGCATTATCACTAGGATCTGTACAAAAATTAATGCAAGTAGCAAAAACTAAGCCAAGACAACCATAATCATGTTTTAATTTAGAGGTTATCTTTGTGTCCCACTAGTTTTAATGGAACATTATCACACTTGGCTACATAGTGCCTCAGTTATTCAACATGCCTTGTTACCTTTCCTTTCAATCTGTGGACCTCTTCATACATCCATATGCAGCCTTCCACCTCTGTAACTTTAGATGGTAGAACCATAAGATGGACTTCGTGATCTGTGTCAAGCAGGCTAAGATCTTCATTGCCCTATAAGGACAGTCCGACAAACCAAGTCAGTAACAGACTAGATCAGTAGTAAGTTATTCAGGAAATCAGGTAAGCCAACAATCTTTCTCTAAAAAAATAGCATGCACCATAAGAGACATAAGCAGACTACTGCCTATCTATGGTTCTTATACCGCTTCCATCTCTACAGTATTTTAGTTGCTGACTAGCTTTAATGTATTTATCCTCACGAAACCAGGTGAGGTAGGGAAATGTTGTCTTCATTTTGCAGAAGAGGGAACTGACTCCCGGAAATTTTCTGAAGCCAATTGATTTGCTCAAAGTTGCATAGGAGGTCTGTGATGGAACACAGAAAAGACTGATTTATAACTGGTATTCTTAGATATGTGCTGTTCATGTATAACAAGTGGGGTTCTGCAGGGGTCTGTTTTGGGACTGGCTCTGTTCAATATCTTCATCAACGAATTAGATATTGGCATAGAAAGTACGCTTATTGAGTTTACAAATGATACCAAGCTGGGAGGGGTTGTGACTGTTTTGGAGGATAGGGTTATAATTCAAAATGATCTGGACAAATTGGAGGAATGGTCTGAGGTAAATAGGACGAAGTTTAATAAAGACAAATGCAAAGTGCTCCACTTAGGAAGGAACAATCAGTTTCACACATACAGAATGAGAAGCGACTGTCTAGGAAGGAGTATGGCAGAAAAGGATCTAGGGGTTATAGTGGACCACAAGCTGAATATGAGTCAGCAGTGTGATGCTGTTGCAAAAAAAAGCAAACATGATTCTGGGATGCATTAACAGGTGTGTTGTGAGCAAGACATGAGAAGTCATTCTTCCACTCTACTCTGCGCTGGTTAGGCCTTAGTTGGAGTATTGTGTCCAGTTCTGGGCACCGCATTTCAAGAAAGATGTGGAGAAATTGGAGAGGGTCCAGAGAAGAGCAACAAGAATGATTAAAGGTCTAGAGAACATAACCTATGAAGGAAGGCTGAAAGAATTGGGTTTGTTTAGTTTAGAAAACAGAAGACTGAGGGGGGACATGATAGCAGTTTTCAGGTGTCTAAAAGGGTGTCATAAGGAAAAGAGCGAAAACTTGTTCATCTTGGCCTCTGAGGATAGAGCAAGAAGCAATGGGCTTAAACTGCAGCAGAGAGGTTTAGGTTGGACATTAGGAAAAAGTTCCTGTCAGGCTAGTCAAACACTGGAATAAATTGCCCAGGGAGGTTGTAGAATCTCCATCTCTGGAGATATTTGAGAGTAGGTGAGATAAATGTCTATCAGGGATGTTCTAGACAGTATTTGGTCCTGCCATGAGGGCAGTGGACTGGACTCGACCTCTCGAGGTCCCTTTCAGTCCTAGTATTCTATGATTCTATGATTCCACTTTACGTGCGTGTGCTTGCCACATGCACTGGTGCTGGACGTTTTTCCATCAGCAGTATCTATAGGGGAGAGGCTCTGGCTGCTCCTGGAATGGTGCCTTCTTGGTGCAGTACAAGGGGCACCATGCGCTCCTCCAATCCTCAGTTTCTTCTTGCCAGAAACTCTGATCATGGAATGGACACAAGTTACAGAACAGGTCTTTTCTTTTTAGAGTGCTTACTCATGTCTGTTCCACATTAGGTGACTTCAAGCAGTACCTGTAGAGGCAAGTAGGAGTTCACAGACATGCAGTTTGTAGCACAGCTCTACCAAATCCAGCATTGTCTCTAGCCTGTTGATCCACATGTTCATGTCTCATTGTGCATGACTCAAGGACCATAACGCAGCTATACAGATGTCCTAACCGGAATGTGGGCCAGGAAGGCTGCTGCTGAGGCCTGAGATCTGGTCAAATGCGCCCAGATGTTCAGTGGCAGCAAGACCTTTGACAACTCGCAGAAGGTCCTTATGCAAGAGATTCTTTAAGATGATACCAGAAGGTCCTTCATACTATCAGCCATGGTGACAGAGCTGCATGGACTTATGGAAAGACTCTCAAGTAGAATACCAAACCTCTCCTGACATCTAGAGCATGCAAATACTTCTATGCCATATTATTTGGCTTGGGACAGAACACAGGCAGGAATAGGTCCTAGTTTACATGATAGGAAAACCCCACCTTAGGGGAAAAAACGCGAGATGGGATGCAGTTGGACCTTGTCCTTCTTCCAAGACAAGTAGGAAAGTTAGCAAGAGGCCAGTGGTTTAAATGGTACACAGGTGAGTCCTGGAGGAAAAAAAGGTAAAGGTCCCACACCTGGGGTTAGACATCTTGAGGCCCCTCACAAACTTAACTGTCACGTCATGACAAAAGACCATCTGACCCTAGATTGGCTGGTGGAAAGCAAAAAAGGCTGCAAGGTGTACCCTGATGGAAGAGTGAGCCAACCCCTGGTTCCTTTGAGGTGCAGTAAATAGTCTAATGCAGACTGCACAGAAGAGTGCAAGGGAGAGATGCAGAAAAGCTTGGACGCAAGCAAAGTCCAGGACCATGCCAATAAATTCAATCTTCTGTAGAGGGATTAATATTGACTTCTTGTTGTTCATGAGGCGGCAGAGACCTGCAAGTGGTATCTCCTCACTGTCATGTCAGTCCTTGGAGTGGCCTTGTTGAGTCAGTCATTGAGGTACAGGTATATCTGCATCCCATGGGCTCCTCCAATTCCTCTGCCTAGAGCCAAGATTTGATGCCACTTTCTTTAATAGCTCTTGATGAGCCTTAGGATCGTCTTGCGGAACCAGATGCAGGGGAGCCAAAATAGACTCATCTGGCAGCAACGACGTCAAAATCAGTATCATGGTTGTTTCCATATCGCCTGGTGGTCCAGCAATGGGTTGCTCTGTGCCCTCATGGCCACCTTTAGGGCTTCTACCTGAGGAGCAGGATGCAAAGCTGCAGCTGATAGCTGGGGTGAGGCTATGTGACCCCTCTGAGACCCAGCAGTACCATGCTGCTGTTCACTGGCCATAAGGGGGCGGGGGGGTGCTGGAGTACCAACAACACTGATGATATCTCCTGGACTTGGCCCACCATCTGGTTTAAGCCATAGATGGAGGGTGAACAGACAATGACCAGGGACCAGGAACTGGTGGATCTATGATCCCTCACTGAGCAGTGTTTTTAGCCAGGATAAGTCCCCGGCACAGGAGGCTGGTGACCAGCAGCAATCAGCCGATAGATGATAGTAAACCATTAATCTATATCTAAAATTGTCTGAGTGGTGCCAGGATGGGGCTGGGAACTAGAGTACACCCAGGCATCTTGAGGGACCCACTGCATGGGAGAGATGTCATGGTGACTTTTACCACAAGAGATCAAACATCAGTTGCAGTTTGCAGAATGTTTTCATGATCAGCAACAAGGTGAAATGAAGAATTGGTGCTTCTCCTCTAGCCAGTGGGCATGTGCCTCCACAGATCTACACCATGACACTGGTGAACTGCACTCCAATTCACACTGACAGGGCCCACAGCAGGCTCCAGCTGGCCTGCCTCCCTATCCCTGGGGCATGTTGGCTCCACATTGGTGAGTGTGGTTGGGATGTTCCCCGGGGCGCTGCTGAGATGGGGACCTACAGATAGGTCTCAAAGCAGGTTTTCCTTTAGACTAGGGAACTGCTAAAGCTGGTGTGGATGGCACCAGTAACGTCAAGAGCCTGTGGCTCTTGTACATTTCAAAGGGAGAGGCACAGCAGTTGGGTCCCCGCACAAGGAGGGACTGCTTTGGTCCCCACTTGCGTGGGTTCCCTGCTGCGCCTCTGCCTCCCTGTGGAAATGGTGCTGGAGGGAACGGTTTTTAAGCTGATACAGAGGCAGCAAGGGCAGGGGCAATTAGTTGAGTAGTGACTCGACTACCCAATAAGTCTCATCAGGTAGTCGACTAGTTGCTTACATCCCTAAGTGGGACTTCTATACAGTGAAGGCACTCAGTGTTTGGTGTAGCAGACCTGGTTGGGGTAGTCTAGACCACTCTACTTGAGCTGGTACGCTACTTCCTGAGAAAGGAGTTGAGTTGCCCAAAGCAGGTCATGATTCTCCTCCAACCCTTCCTTTTCCCTTATGGGAGGTGGGACATCTTCCTTCAAGTTTTTTTGGCCCTTTTGGAAGTAATTGTGGAGGGAGACCAGTACTGGCTGGGAGACTCTGTATCGATGCCACAGGTATTTGGGGCCAAGTCAAATCTTTGTCTCTCTCTTTCCCTTCCTGTCCTGGGTTCAACCAATTACAAATACGATACTTGCCACTAACAGGTCCTTCTCCCAGACAACTCAGGCAGCTGGTGTGAGGATCGCCGATGGGTACGGTACACCTACAGCAGTCACATGACTTGAAGTCAGGGGACTGGAGCATCCCAAGGCAAAGTTCCATTCAGGACCAACTACTAAGTAACTGTGACTAAAGTACTAATGAAAATACTAGAAAGTTGGGATGTGAAGGACTAGTCTACTAGTCGACTATCCAATAAGCAAATGCTTATCGGATAGTTGACAAGCTGGTCGACTGCTCGCTTCACTCCCCCACACTCTGCTGCCTCTATCAGAGAGAGGCAGCAAGCGAGAGGAAAGGGGTACTTCAAAGCAGCAGCGCTGCCACGGGAACCCAGCGTCCAGCTCCTACCAGCATTTCAAAGCAGCAATGCCGCGTAGACCCTGGGGTCAGTTGGGGACTCCGCACTGACCCCGGGCTCCGTTGCTGCTTTGAAACACCACAGGGAGCCTGACTCTGGGCTCCCATGGCATTTCAAAGTGGCAGCACTGTACAGAGCCCAGGGTCAGCAGGGAGACACCAGTGTAGCAACAGCACTTCAAAGGTGGAGATGCCCTATCGACTATTTGATTAGTCAATTACCCTAGCTCCTTATATATGCACTATAGTTAACTAATTACCTTTGTTTCACTGTGTGCTGCAGATGAAAGTGGTGAAGAGTTCAGCTGGCTGGCAGGAGAAGTGGTCTTTGCAAGGGAAGGTGGTTGGTCATCTGTAGGGGGAATGGATTCATTGGGTGATGAACTTCGGGAGAGAGGCGTTTCCTGTAGAGATTGGGAGATCACCCGATCCAGCACCCAACCAGAGTAGGGAGATAACTTTGGAGGGCACCTGCATCCTTCCAAAATATCCTGGATAGAAAGAGAGATAATTTGTTCTATGAACATGTAAAATAGCAAAGTGAACCACAAAACACAGTAATTTAACTTTAAGGGAGAAAAAAAAAGCAGATCCTGAAAAACCTCTCAGCATGTCTCATTCGTGGGGCTTCATTGTGTAAATATCATTATTACCTCATCTTATTGTGCCAGCCTCTATTGAGCCCCATTAGTCCCGTTCTTCCATGAACTTACTTCCTTGCAGCCCACTATGCATGGAATGCCCTTCTTGAGCTGGGCCACATAGCGACTTACCCTCTCCTAACTTGAATTACTCTACAGTAAAGATATTAAGAAGCAGGAAATTGACTAATCATGCAGTCAATACAATTTGTATCAACTACACGATTTGTCAATAAGAGGGCCCCACTGCAGCTCTGCAGTATAAATGTAGGAGGAGCCGGGTGCACAGGTAGCCCGGCTCTTACTACATTTAAAATGCAGAACTGGAGCCTAGGTAACTGGGAACCGGCACAAACTGAGACTGAGCAGTCCTGGCTCCCTCCAGGTCCCAGACCACTGTGCCCTTGCCTTCTGTGTCGCCCCACCCCGTACTGCGGAGACAGTGCTGAGGGAACTGGCTTTTAAGGCAGGTTCCCCCCAGCAACTGGCTCCTGCCCTCCCACTTTCTACCTCTGATACAGAGGCAGCAAAGGAAGGGGGGAGCAAGTAGCTGAGTAGTGACTTAACTAGTCACTTACATCCCTACTCCACAGAGCCACTTTTTCGATATTATGCCAACAAAAAGCCAGTTAAGTGTATGTCTTCACTAAAAACACTGCAGCTGCACCGGTATAGCTACAGAAAGCATTATCTGCTCATTGTACTTAATCCCAACTCTCTGACAGGCAGTGGCTAAGCTGATGGAAGAATTCATCCACTGATCTAACAATATCTACTAGGGATGTGAGTTTAATCGATTAACCGGTTAACTGAAAAGCTGATGCTTATCAATTACTGTAATTGGTTAAACTCTGCCCTGCTCCTGGGCAGCAGCAGCGTCGCCTCCTCCCCAGCTGAGCCACCAACCCTTGCCCACCTGGCCCCAGGGAAGGTGGCTTCGCTCTTGGGGAGGTTTTATTGTAGGCTCTGCTGCATGAGGTTTATTTAAGCTTTATACTGCAGAGACCACAGCATATGTAACCACTAAGATTAACTGTTACACAGTTACCTTAAATGACTTTTAACATCCCCAATATCTACACTGGAGTTTAGGTCAGGTTTAGAGCAGGGGTGGGGAACCTCAGGCCCAGGGACCAGATGTGGCCCTCGGTTTACCTGGATCCAGTTCCTGAGACTCAGCCACCCCTTTCTCCCCCAGCACTGGGGAGTCTGTACTGGTGCTCCAGCACCTCTGTTGTCCCCCTGGGGGCTGGAGCACACAAAATCTTCTAGGCTGGGCCCCCCTTGTCTCTGGTGTGCAAGGGAATGTGGGGAGTATCTTTCTCTTTCAATCACGGGCCACAACAAGAGGGTTCCCCCTCCCGCCACTTCTCACTTGCGTGCAGCCCTCAACTGATTTTTCTGTGGATCAGTGGCCCCTGACCAAAAAAAGGCTCCCCACCCCTTGTGTTGGGGATGAATTTTTCACACCCTTAGGCAATATAGCTAGCATGACCATGTTCATTTCACTTATCCCATGACTAACTTCTCAGATATTAGAGGTGAGGGATCAAATGGTAGGAAGGAGAGAGAGAAGGTAGAACTGAACTTGTGTATTGTTGTTGGGGAAGAAAAAGAAGGTGAAATGTGGGATTGGGGGGAAAGAATGCAGCATGTTTAATTTGTTATGAATCAACGTTGCTCTGATTGTCTTGCTTGTCTGCTGTATTTCATTTAACACCCTCATCTTTGTCTTTTCATATTGGTGACCTCTTTCAGGGCAGACACTGTACTTTCCTCTGTTTGGAAAACACCTAGCATAGCCATGGCTGTCATCTAGGGATGTAAAATCATGTGTAATTGGTTAATCAGTTAAACATGAAGTTGACTGGAGCGCCCCATTGCCACAGGTAGGGGCTGCTCCCTGCTCCAGATGCCTGGAGCAGCCCCTTGTCAACAGCAGGCAGGAAGCTGCTCCAGCCCCCGCCAGATAACTGGAACAGGTAAGCATCACCCATTAAGGGTGATGCTTATGGGTTAAGCTTTCACATCCCTTGTTGTCATCACAATCTAGTTAATCTCCAGATAGATTTGGGAACAGTTATGGAAAGAGGCAAAGAACAGTCTTGAGGAACTATGGTTCAAAAAGAAGTTTTATACACAAGGAGTAGGAGTGCTCTAAAGGCAAAGTTTACTGGCCACATATGCAAAAGCTAGTTGCTATTCACGAATGGATCTACAAGGGACGTACTCACTAGGCAGAAAATTAAAAAATAGATTTATCTGTAGCTGCTAGATACAAGCCAAGATCACTTAAGAAAGAAGGGGACCCTGCAGTTGAACTAAGTCTGAATCTTCTTTTGAATATTTAACAGTGAACATTTCTCAAGAAACTCATCTGACCTGAAACAAACTCTACACTTCAGCGATCACCCCCCAATGATCAGAGATTAACTAATGAACTATGGGAAGAGCAGAAATCAGCTTTAAAAATGAAGTGACGTGTAAACCTATAATACTTAAAATATCGGGGGCAACAAGAACTAAAGAGGCTGAAGGGACACAAGTTTTCAGAATTAGATCTTTATATAAACCATCAACTATGAAATACTGCAAACAAGATTTTGGACAGCACCAGTCAGGATACATGCACAAAGTGAGGGGTTATATAACCCTTAATTACAGCAGTGGGTCTTAATCTGCAGATTGCCATGTTTCTTCTTCTTCCTATATATTTCAGTTATGTGTGTGTGTGTCTGTGAATGTTCAAGAACTCCTCCTAAACGGTAAGAGCTAGGAGCACCAAATTTGGTATGTAACTTCCTCTTAACCTAACTTAAAGCAAGGTCAAGGTTTTGTTGGGCTAGGACAATGAGATGTGCCTAGAATTCAGTTGCTTCTCAAATGGAAAGAGGGGGAGGCACCTGGCAGGAGGGACATATACTGCATAATGACCACAGTTGGGCAGCAAGAGGCCAGAGATGGGAACCCAATTGGGCCAGCAAGGGAAGGGGGGGGGGGGGGGGCCGCCAGCAAGAAAGGGACAACTGTCTACTACAAATTTCAAAAAGTTTGTCTGCGTGCCTGTCCCCCAGCCAGAGAACATGCCCTCCCTCCTCCAGCTGTGTTCACTGCAGCAGCTGTCGACAGGCACTTCTCTCCTTGCCTGGAGCTGCTGAGGTGAGAGAGGGCTGGAGTGGTCCTCTCTCCCCAGAGCAGCCTGCATACTGAATCCCTCATCACCAGTCTAACCCAAGAAATGAAGTTAAAAAACCCCCAAAAAAACCTTATTTGAGGTAAGTGAGGAAGCCAAACACCAGGAAGAATCACAAGGAGGAACAAGCAACAAAAGAGGACCCCTGATTCGGATGGAGAAGGTAGGATGATCAACTAGTTATCTAAGGTGTTTGTACACAAATGCGAGAAGCCTGGGGAACAAACAGGAAGAATTAGAAGCCCTGGTCCAGCCGAACAACTATGATTTGATTGGAATAACGGAGACTTGGTGGGATGACTCGCATGACTGGAGCACTGTTATGGAAGGGTATAAACTGTTCAGGAAGAACAGGTGGGGGAGAAAAGAAGGAGGAGTTGCATTGTATGTAAGAGAGCATTGTATGATTGCTCAGAGCTCCAGTATTTAGAGGGAAAAAAGACTGTTGAGAGTCTATGGGTTAAGTTTAGAGGTGGAAGCAACAAGGGTGATGGTGTGGTTGGGGTCTGCTATACACCGCTGGATCAGGTGTATAAAATAGACGAGGCTTTCTTTGGACAACTGAGAGAATCATAGAGCTGGAAAAGACCTCAGAAGGTCATCAAGTCCAGCCCCCTGCTCTAGGCAGGACCAATCCCAACTAAATCAACCCAGCCAGGGCTTTGTCAAGCCGAGACTTAAACACCTCTAGGGATGGAGATTCCACCACCTCCCTAGGTAACCCATTCCAGTGTTTCACTACCCTCCTAGTGAAGTAGTTTTTCCTAATATCCAACCTGGACCTCTCCCACCACAACTTGAGACCATTGCTCCTTGTTCTGCCATCTGTCACCACTGAGAACAGCCTCTCCATCCTCCTTGGAAGCTCCCTTCAGGAATTTGAAGGCTGATATCAAATCCCCCCTCACTCTTCTCTTCTGCAGACTAAACAGACCCAACTCCCTCAGCTGCTCCTCATAGGTCATATGCTCCAGCCCCCTAATCATTTTGGTTGCCCTCCGCTGGACCCTCTCCAATGTGTCCACATCCTTTTTGTAGTGTGGGGCCCAGAACTGGACACAGTACTCCAGATGTGGCCTCACCAGAGCCGAATAAAGGGGAATAATCACTTCTCTGGATTGAAAGTCACAACTGAATTGTCAGAAGTCCTCTCTCTCTGTCCCATTATGATCACTAAAATGGTCTTCCTTGTCCATCCATCTGACCAAGCCATCAATATATCAAATTTTAAAGTGATAATAAAGCTCAAGTCCTTATTCAACTCCTCCTCAACCTAAGTTTCTGATCTTATTTTTTCCTTACTTTTCACTCTGCCAATAATACTCATTTTCCAGTTCCTGTCTCAATGCCTTCTTCCATATCATCCTCTGTGCAGAGAAGGCCTTCTCCATCCTAGTTCATCAAGCCATCTGCTTATTAAAATTCAAATTCCTACTGAATATCTACCAGAATTGATAACATAAAATCTCCTTAAGCCTACCTCTGTATTCTCAGGGGTCCTGGACAGTTTGCAGGCTCATTCTGTGTCTGTATGGGCAAGAGTACAGTCTGTGCTTTGTTCTTGTCTACATTACACATGCTCTGCAGAAATACCTATACCAGTACAGCACCCTAATATAGATACAGCTTATATATGCAGGGGCTGTTTCAGTGTGAATTTGCTAATATCTCCCAAAGATTATTGTGGACATGAACACTCTTCCACCCGCACATCTCCATCTGCCTAAGCTAAAAATGCTACAGATGCACCACAGGGATAGCATGAGGGGATCCCCCTGACCCTACATACCAGGCATGGCTGGGAGTGGGTGACCCACTGATGGGGGGGAACTCTCTCGGCCTGTCCCTGGGTGAAGAGCAACTGCCCTACCAGTGTATGAGGGTTTCCCAGACCCTCCCACACTGGGCTGGCCAGGAGCAGGTGCTCCCCTCTTTTGTGTGCCTGAGGGGGTCCCGAGCAGGGAGAGCTGGGACCTCCCACTGTGTGGAGATGGCCGTGGCCGGAAGCGGGCGCAACCCATTTGGGGAGGCGAGAGAGACTGGCCGGAAGCGGGTGCAATCCATGTGTGTGGAGGGGAGGTGTCCCAGAAGCTGTGCAGCCGTGGGGTGAGGAGGAGGGTCCCAGAGCGGGATTGGCCGGAGCGGTAGCAGGCAGCGCTCCCCCGCTCCGCACTCACCTCACCGCGCAGCAGCCAATCCCGGGAGTAGCTCAACTGCCCCTTGCTGGAGCCTTTCAGCGCCTCCAGGGTCTCCCAGCGGTACCGCTCCGACGGCATCTCGACCCAGCCCCAGGCTCGCTACCGACCAGTTGCAGCTCCGCCAACCGCCGCGCATGACGGGAACACAATGACCTTTGACCCCTCACGCACGCTCGTTCTGTTTCCGGGCACCTGCAGTTCTTCTGCCCCCCCCCTTCCATGAGGAAACCGCAGTGACGCTACGGAGACGCCGTATCGTCCCCTGCTGGCGCGCAGAAAGCGCTGCAGCCCTCAAGGAGCCTTGGGGTCCGCTGGTGCGGCGCCGCCTGTTAACCCCTCAGCCCGCCGCAGGTTCGTGTTTCCAGGGGCTGCCCGACGGGGAACCAACCGCCGCCCTGCGAGTGAAAACGCCAGGCCCCTGAGAGCCGGACATACTCCCCGTTGTGTCCGTGCCTGGGCTCAGCAGCACAAAGCGACCATCCCATCCCCAGAGCAACTGCAACAGAACAAGATTTGTCTATGCTGATGGAAACGAGCCAGCTCAACCAAGGGGCGGCCTCTGCCTCTTCAGAGCCAGTGATAGAAATGTAGCCCTGTTAGTCTGGTGTCACTTCAGGGTCTCTACCAAGCATGTATAACCCTCAACTACCCACCCGGAGAAGTAAAAAAGCAAATTGAAAGAGCCAGACGAATACCCAGAAACCATCTTCAAGACAGACCCAAGAAAACCAACAATAGATCACCACTTGGCATCACCTAAGCTTGAATAAAGACTTCTAATTATCTTACCCATTACAAAGATAGATTCCCCAATTATCACCTCTAATATCATTAACTCGCAGACATTTACCTCCCCCCCATCCCCTTTCCATTCTGAAATGTGATTTGTCCTTTTCATATGTGTTCATTTTTTTAATTGTATCCTTTGGTATATTGGTTGTGACCATTTTCTTCCACTATTTGATCTGAGGAAGTGGGTCTGGCCCACGAAAGCTCATCACCTAATAAACCATCTTGTTAGTCTTTAAAGTGCTACATAGTCCTCTTTCTTTTTTTCTTCAGAGACAGAATGATAAATAGCAAGTAAGCTGCAGCACAGGGAGCATGTGAAGGAGCCAGCTAGGGTTGCCAGATGTCCAGTTTTGAACCAGACAGTCCAGTATTTGAGTTTTCTGTTCAGGAAACAAATTGAGAAAATATAAATGTCCGGTATTTTCTAAATAAAATGTAATGTAGATTGTGATGTAATGTCAAGTGTGTCCCGTATTATTGTTGAAACCATCTGGCAACCCAAGTCAGCCAATATTTTCATTTTCCACCACACAGCAGCAGAGAAAAGCAATACACGCTTATGCTGGCTATGTCTTGATTTTTCTGGGACAGTCCTGAATTTAAATACTCTGGCCCAGTGTCTCCATCAAATAGTGAAATGTCCCAGAATGCCCCACCAGACATTTCACTGCTTGATGGGGACACCAGCTCACAGGAAGAAGCAACCAAGAAATGGCTCCGTGCTATTGCTCCTTGTACGGTGCAGCAGCCACCACCTCCTTCTACCCCCAGTAGGGTGCATATAGGCAGCTCCATCGGAGGTTTGCCTGTGGGCAGTCCCTCCCTTCCCCCACAGGACCACCTCTGTGGGGCAGGGTCCTGGTCTGGTGGCCTCCTCCAGGCCGCTTGTTAGTACAGTGGCTGCCACCACTGCCGGGGGGGAGGGGAGGCTGGGCAGGTCCAACGCAAAACCCAGTGGAGTGGCTCCCGGATCTCCTTGCCTTGGAGCCCCTGCAGGAGCCACACAGTGTCTGACTGGGGCACAGCGGGGTGGGGCACGCTCAGGCTTGGCAGGTGCCAGGACTGCAGGGCTATGTCTACACTGGTAGGTTCTTGCGCAGAAATATCTCGCGCAAGATCTCTTGTGCAAGAAAACGTCCACACTGGCCAGAACCGCATCATGAGAACACTGAGCTCTTGCGCAAGAAAGCGTCCACACTGGCGGGAAGCCCTTGCGCAAGAATGTGTCTCTGGAAGCAAATTGGCCATGTCAGGAGGTCACTAGCACCTGACTGCCCATGTGTGGTGTGGAAAAAATTCTATTTCACAATGAGTCTAAACATTACCTGGAGAAAGAACACAAATTGGACATTTAGCTTTTGCTGCTTCCACATACCATTTCACTCTTTAAGGCTTTCCTGAAATGTGAATGTGAAGGTGTTATAGCTGTGGATTTCCTCATCATCATCCAAGAACAGCACCCATTTTAGGTGGCTGATCTTGGGTTTATACTGACTTCCTGTGTAAGGTCTGTTTTCTATCATTTTAGATTGAGCTCCAGGGTGACAAAATGGAAATGACAAGAGAGAAGTATCAGTCTGCCCAGGAGGAGAACAAGCAGCTGATCTTGAAGCTAGAGGAGCTGGAGAGGTTAGAATATATAACTAGTTTGCTCTCCATGTCTGATTTGTTTTCTCTTCTCCTGGTCTTCCTTAGTTAGGTGATCTGCCCCCAGGACATTGCTGGCTTCACCAGTCTCGGCTTCCCGAACTCTGGGGGAGCCGTAGACAGGACCCACATCCCCATCCGGGTGCCAGAGCACCAAGCGGCCCGGTTCATAAACCGGAAGGGCTACTGCTCCGTGGTGCTCCAGGCGCTAGTGGACCACCAGGGCCGGTTCCAGGACATTTATGTGGGGTGGTCTGGGCAGGCCCATGACACTCGCATCTTCAGGCACGCAGGCCTGTGCCACAGGCAGGCACCTACTTCCCCCAGCGGAATTCACCATTGGGGATGTCAGGCTGCCAGTCTGCATCTTGGGGGATGTGGCCTACCCCCTGATGGCCTGGCTGATGCAGCCATACACTGGCCACCTGGACCACAGCCAGGCCACCTTCAACAGCCAGCTGGACCGGGCCCACAATCCTGTCGAGTGCGCCTTTGGCTGTCTGAAGGCACAGTTTAGGCGCCTCCTGACCCGCCTGGACATAGGGGTGCAGCACATCCCAGAGGTCATCTCGGTATGTTTCGTGCTCCACAATATTATTGGGAGGTGAGGGGGGGGGGAGGCCTTCCTCCCAGGGTGGATGGAAAAGGGCCAAGCCTACCAGCAGCCCCACATGGCTGCCACACGGCAGACCAATCACTATGGGGTTCGGGTCTGGGAAGCCCTCTGGGTGATGCTGGACCAGGCCCCACAATAGGCCACTCCTACACCTCTGATGCAGGGATGCCCCTGTGCCCCCACTTCCTGCTCCCATCACCACCCCTTCCTGCCCCCCTTCCCTCACCTCCCAATAAATAAAATGCATTTGCTGTACATAAGGCACTTTTTTATTTACATTCGGAAGGGAGTGCACTGTGGGGAGGGGGGGACCCTGAACTGGGAAGAGAGGGGAGGAGGGGACCCTGAACTGGGAGAGCCTCATGATGGATAATGGAGGCCTCTCCCACCTCCACGGGGGCGGGGGCGCCTCTACCCCTTGTGCTGGGTTGGGGCAGGTGCTGAGGGTGGGGGACCTCGGGAGGGGACATGGGCAAGGCAGGGGGAGAAGCGGGCGGAGAGCTAGGGGTGGCAGAGGGGGGGGCCTGGTAGCCTTAGGCTGCTCCACAGGGCCCATCCGGTCAGCCATGGAGTCCAGGAGAGTGCAGACACAGTCGCAGCGTTCCAGGTACTGGCCCCACACCCGCTCCCGCTACTCCGTATCTGCGCAGATCTTCTGGGTAAGAGCGTGCTCCATGTGCTCAATTGCGCAGATGTGGCGGTGGAGCAGGTGGTGGCGGTCCCAGGAGCACTGTGACCGGCCCTGGATCCTTTGGGCTGGCAGGATGGGGCTGGAAGGTCCCTTGCTGGCAGGGGGTCCCACTGCAGGAGAAGCAGAGGAGAGGAACATGGTCAGTGAGCCCTGCCCCAAATGGTGTTCCAGAGCCCCGTGCCCTCCTCCCAGCACGTCACGATGCCCGGGGACAGGTGTGGCTGGTGAGGGGGAATTCCCCTGGGGCAGCGGGGGGGGGGTCCCAAGGTGGCCCAGGAGCCCCCAGGGGGGCCGTATGTGCTTGGGGGGGGCCTCATTTGCCTTCCCCAGGGGAAGCTACAGTGTCCCAGAGGTGGCCATGGATGTGTGCTGTGTGCAGCACCCTTTAGGCTGTATGGGGTTAGGCCTGCAACCTTGGGGCTGGCCTACTCCTGACCAAACCTTCCCCTCTCCCCAGTCTGGTCGAGCGGAATCCTTGGAGTCCCATGCATGTGCTGGGGCTGGCTGCCGCTTCTCTGTGCCACTTGGTCTGGCTGCACGTAGGGTTGCCGGATGGTTTCAACAGAACTACTGAACACACTTGACATTACATGACAGTCTACATTACATCTTAGTTAAATAATACCAGACCTGTTTATTTTCTCATTTATATCCTCTCAATTTGTTTTCTGAACAGAAAGCTCAGACTGGACTGTCCGGTTCTAAACTGGACACCTGGCAACCCTAGCTGCATGAGGTTGCACGTGCTGCATGCCTCTGCACAGCATGTGGCCAGGCTGTGCCATGTGCCACTACCTCTCTCCCACCCTGTGGCCCTCCCCCCACTTGTCCAGCACACTTGTGAATGGTAGCCACTGCACTCACCAAACAAACCCTCACAGGCTTCGGAAGATGCCCGGGACACATCCTGACTGCTGCTGGGCCAGGATGGTGAGGTCTGGCTGCTGTCCTCTGCCACCTCCTCCTCCTCGTCCGAGGACCGGTCTCCCTCCTCCTCCTCCAGTGGCCTAGGTCGGACCACTGGGGTGGCCACTGCTGTGTCCACCTGGGACAGCAGGGGAGGGCCCCTTTGTCCCACAAGATCTGGTGCAGACGGTGATACTGGGGACAGGCAGTGGCTCCGCTGCCCCCACGCTTGCTGCCTGCACGTAGGTGAGGCGCAGGTCCTTCACCTTGGCCCGGACCTGTTCCAGGGTTTGGGCCGGGTGTCCCTTTGCGGCCAGCGCCTGGGCCATCTGGGCAAAAATGTGCGCATTTCTCCTCTGGGACTTGGGGTCCCGGAGGGCCTCCTCCTTTCCTCAGAGGTCCAGGAGGGCAGTCACCTCGGCGGTGCTCCAGCATGGAGCCCGCCACTTGGTGCCCCTTCGGGCTTGCTGGGTGCTCTGGGG
Source organism: Pelodiscus sinensis (assembly GCF_052426305.1). Taxonomy (NCBI): domain Eukaryota; kingdom Metazoa; phylum Chordata; order Testudines; family Trionychidae; genus Pelodiscus; species Pelodiscus sinensis. The sequence continues at coordinate 11,804,304 of NC_143074.1, read as the reverse complement.
TGGCTCCTCCGTGGGGTCTGAGGGACCTGGCTGAGGCTGGGCAGCTGCCATTCCTCCCTCTGGGCTGCTACCCGGGCTGCACGTGGCAAATGGCTATGCTCCGTGCCTGTGCCTTTAAGGGGAGAGCCAACTAGGGGGAACCAACAAGTGGTGATTGCCTGTACAGAGTGTTGGAGAGGCCACCTGCGTTTTTCACTGGAGGCCAATTCTCGCGCAAGTACGTGTTTGCCGAACGTCCACACTGCCCTCTTGGGCAAGAGCGCCTGCACAAGAGAGCTTAAGCCGGATAGAAAACAGCGTGGCTCTTGCGCAAGGAACTGTCTCTTATCACACCATACTGTACATTTACTTGCGCAAGAGCAGATGGGCAGTGTAGACACTCTGTGGATTCTTGTGCAAGAATGGCTGTTCTTGCACAAGAAGCCATGAGTGTAGACATAGCCCAGCAGAGGCCACCCGCAGTGCTATTTTTAGTACCACAGTCCAGGCCCTTGTGGGAAGCCCTGGGTCCAGCTGAAGTCAAATGGAAGTCGCATGAGGCACGTTCCAACCAGGGCAGCCTCACCAGAAGGGTCCTCATGTGGCTGCTGCTTTACTCCAGCTGGAGCCAAGGCACCTATAGGGATCGGGACAGCAGTACTAAAAATAGCACCACAGCCCTGGCTCTAGCCCCCATAAACTGCTTTCCACATCAAAGGCAGAAAGTGAAAAAACAGGCAGGGGAAGAACTAAGGAGAAGGTGGGGGTAAGGAGAGAAAGGGGTTTGTGCTGAGGGGAAAGGAGCAGCAGGAGAAGAAAGGGGAAGGCACCAAGATGTAGGGTGGAGGAGAGAGAAATGCTAGGGGCAAAGAGGAGACAACGAGGAAAAGGGCAGAAGGGGGGTAAGGGAGGGAAGGTGTCGGAGAAGGGAGGGGACAGTGTGATGATGGGAGAGGAAAGTGGAGGGACAATGGGAGGAAGAGGAGAGGGGGTGCCAGGAGAAGAGGGATTGAGAAAAGGGGTGGGTATATGGAAGGCAGGGGATGGAGCAAGTCAAGTGTGAGGGGCATGAGGAGAACTGGGGCAGAAGGTGGTGAGGGGGTGGGCATCAGGGAGAAAAAGGGCAAGGAGCCAGGAGGATAAAGGGTAGGAGGGGCAGCAGCAGGCACCAGAGGAGCAGATGGGACAAGGGGGGTGGGAGATATATCAACAGAGGGAAAAGGGAGAGGTTTATAAGATATTAATAACTTGGGTGCCACAGTGACATACATCCGAACAAGCACACACGAATTCAATACTGGTGCACAAGACAAAATTCTCTCTGCTCATGGGAGAAAAATCTTAAAGGGAACACTTCCCTCAGACTCCCCACTCCACTCCCCCCGGAGTTAATGCAATGCAAATTGGGTTAATGCTATTGCAGGATTGTTGCATGGGGGGGGGGGGTGTCCCAGTAGGGACAAACTCATCGCTATTGGATAGAAATATGGTGGGAGGAGTTCTTAGAGGGGTCACATGACACCTTTTCTTCTGGTCAGATGTTCATCTTGACCCCAGGAGTACTACCTGCCGAGTGGGACTTCTTGTGGCAGGGGGGACAGCTAATGGGAGTCAGGGGGCATGACTAACATGTCCTTAATTTTGGTTCAGAAAATATGGTCACCATACACATGCTACTAAAATCAAAAGCCTTCTTTTGGCAAACAAAATTCAGAGTCCAGGATACATGGGCATTTGCAACCTTGATATTTCTTGATTCAGAATGAAACACGACTATGGTACTTTGTGCTGGAGGCTAAAAACTGAAATCTCATATCGGTCAGCAAAAAATACTGCAGGCTATTTTCTCCTCCCTTTATTGTGAGGATTCATTTTCCCCTAAGCAACTGCAACATTATTCCTTTTCTCATGAACAAATGTGTGTATTGGGGGCACCAATACTGATGGCTGAAAGGTGAATTTGTTTTGATCTTTAAAATAAGTTTTAAAGGAAATTAATGGATTTATTTTGAGACATTAGTTCCTATAAAACACCATCAGCCTGATGAAGTGGAACAGTGAAAAAGTTAGCGAGACAATTTACTAGATGAAGTGTCAACCCAAAAATAATACACATTTTAAACTTCTGAAGTTCAATAATTTTATAGCACCTTTTGGATTTTTTTTAAGTTACACATTAAAACGGAACTTTCAAATACTGATTAAAAGAAACACAGAAAACTCTTATCAAACATTCCATTGATGAATACATTTCATATAAACAATTAAAAAAAACACACCAAAAAGTCCCCCAGCCACACAGCTGGAGTTGAAATGAAATGTTTACTATATTTCAGAACAGCTGCTTACTGGGGCACAGTAGAGTCCACAGTCCTTAACATTCCTTCACATGCCAGAGATGACTGTGTGTCACATGAGTATGTGCAGACTGGCTTTGAGGGCAAAGCCAAGCATCAGGTCTGTCTTTTTATTTTGTTTCCTAAAGATGACTCAGAACTCCCACTGTATACAGACTGGCATCTTGCTTCAAAACCCACTTAAATTAATGGGAATCTTTTCATGGACTTCAAATGGACTTTGGCTCAGACTCTGGGATGTGCAAGGAATGCATGATCAGGTTGTTGGGAAGAAAAGGTCATCCAGAAAATATGCAGATTACAAGCATTAACACATATGAACCATACACTAAAAAAATAATAAGGATTAGACATGAATCAGGTGAGATGCCTTTCAAAAATACAATTTCATTCTTCCCCAGTACAGAATTGTTTATAGAAAGGATGGAGGATCAGGAGGTAATCCATTTTACACGGGGATCCCAGACACTCAGTTTTCAGTATTGGGTTCACACAGTGATGGCACTATCTCCTAACGTCCCCATTGGTCAGCTGTATCAACACAGTATGCGAGAGTTAAACAAACATGATCTTTGCAGCATGAGAAAAGAGCATTCAGTAGAAAAAGCAAAAAGTAAGAGATGAAATGGTTACAAAATTTAAAAAAAAACCTAATATGTTTAAAAAGCCCACCGGGTTAGTTAAAAGAAATTAGGAGATGAAAGGGAAAGCATTCCCCACATACTTGTATTCAGATGGTTTTGAACATGGCCAATCTCCAAACCGACAACTGCATCTCACCCAGACAATGAGAAAGAGGAAGATTTCTCTTTACACTGACTCTGAAATCCCAGCCAGGTTTTTAGACAAGATATGGCTTTGAAATAGGGCCCCCCTTTTGTACCTCTCAATAGCAAAGGAGCAGGGAGGGAACTATGATCATGGAGGCGATCGGGAACGGATAGGTGAGCTCAATAAGGCACTTTCTCCAAAGACATTGGCATAAGAAGACTTGAGAAATTGGACATAGTTTTGCATGCTGCGATTGGTACTTTCAGACTGCTCCAGGCGGTCCTTTAAGTCCTGTAGGCGACTTTGGTATCGGCGCTCTGACTGCATGAAGACACAAAACACAGGGCTGAAGGACAGAGATTTTTCTTGCTAATCATTTTAGCCTTAAAACTTGTCACACTGGGATTTTCAGAAATAATGCATCACTGCAACAAACACCACATAACACTAAATGTCTATCACTCATTTCACTCAGTCCCAATTCCACTCATTAACTTGTATATAAAAGCACAAAATAACACAATCAATCGGAATAGGAACTGAATATTCTGATTAACTAATGGTTTGAAAACAAAAAGGAACCACTCTCTATGAAGAAACTCAGGAGGTATCACCTGCCATAGGTCAGCCCTCTTCCAATCCCAAGTCTAAAGTAAACAAGGAAAGAAAAAAGGGCAGCATATGTAAAGGATCCCCTTCAAAAGAGAATGACATCTCCTAGCAAGGAAATGCTCCTCAGGCCCTTTCTTACACAGCCATATGTGATGAAAGGAAGAGAAAAAAAATCCCCATAAATGTAACAACACTTACACCATCTGGACCCTTTCTGGTCTGATTTTTGATGTAGTGTTTGAACAGTCTGGTGGATCTGATTCTCCCTTCACCAACATAAATTAGGAGGAGCTCCACTCAAACTGTTAATATCCGTGATGAGAATCGAGCCCCACGAGTGTGACTTAAGTCCACCTTTTTAGGGCAAAAACTATCTATCTTTCTCCACACTTTATACTTCATCAAGCATACCGTACAGTTTCTTCAGCACATCGATAAAACGGAGTTTATAGACTCACTGCTGCGTGGACATTGCTAGTTTATTAAAAATATCTCCTCCAAAATACTCACGTCTTCTTTGTTCCGACGCAGCTGGTTTAGTTCTGTTTTTGTCCGGCTCAGCTGGGTCTCCAACTCCAACATCTTGGACTGAGCAGATCTCTCTCTAGATGCTGCTCGGTCCCTTGTTTGTTCCACCTACAAGTAGGAACATGGCAGTGAAGTTTTTGCTTTGGCAAGAGTGTTGTTGATACAAATGCTTTGCTTCTACTATAGTAATAGCTTCCTCCCCTTTCAGCCCATGAGGTCTGGACATATTTTCATTTGCTAGAATCGAAGAAATGAAACATTCAAGACTAGTATTTCTTCCTTTCATGTGTGTGTATCTACTGGAGATAGAGTACTAACAGCATTTTTGGCTTCTGCTTCCTACAGATAATGCAGCAAAATTAGAAGGTTGGTGATGGAAGGGGATTCCTCTACATTTTATCTGCTAGTAAACTGTTCTCCTCCTGCAATTTGGGAATTCCACTGTATTTCATCAGTTTCTTACTCTAACAGAGTTACTAACCTGTCTTTTGGCATCTTCAATGGCCATCTCAAGCTGCCGTGCCAAGGAGCTACACTCACGAGTTTTCTCCTCCAATCGCAGCTGGGATTGATGGATTGACTCCTCCCTTTTAGCTATGACTTGAAGGAACTCTATGTTCTGTGCACCTGTCGTCTCTAGTTTCCTGGATTGAAACAGCAAGAAATTTTATTAATTTATTAAATATAATTTGGTTCATGATGCCTCTCCCTCAGGTCACTGTTTGGCCAGAGGAGAGATCAATCTTCAACTTTCCCTCCAGAGATCAGAATCTGAGCCAGAGTTTCGTACCCCACTTCTAAACACCAAAGAATTTCAAGATGGGGGAGCATGCATGGACATATTGAGAATACTCATGGACCTGTCCTCACTTCAGCATCATCAATGAAGGAGTGTGGAAGAACTGACATACCTCTTTAGATCAGTGGCCTAGCTAATAATATCTCCTGTCTCTGACAGTGGTCAGTATCCGATGCTTCAGAGGAAGTTATAAGAAATTCAGGGCAATTCATATCTGTCCACTTTCTCACTGATGGTGTGGGACCAGGCCTTTTGTTCCTGTTGATTTTTCTAGTGTGCCTACAGAGGACTTCAGAGTGGCCCACACACAAGAAAAATTAATGAACATTTTTCTTTTTAAAGTTACTTAGCACAATATTAGACTGAAGTCTCAGGATGGGCACAGACTTGGAATAAGAGCCAACATGAACCTTCTTTCACTACATACAAGTAAATATCGCTTTTTCTGTGCTCACATCTCTGGCACTTTCAAATTTCAGCAGGGACCAGGAATAACATAGAAAAGGATAATCTCAGAGGGTATGTCTACACCACAGCACTCATTTGAACTAACTAAGTTAATTCGAATTAGCGCATCTAGACTTAAAAACTAGTTTGAATTAGCGTTTTGCTAATTCAAACTAGCATGTCCACACTGAGTGGACCCTGAACTGAGGTTAAGGATGGCCGGAAGCAGTGCCGGCAGGGCATCAGATTAGGACTTAGAATGTGGAGCTGCTGCCTTAGGCTAGCCGAGGACTGTGCTTAAAGGGACCCAACCCCCACCCCGGACAGACAGTTCTCAGGGGTTCCTCGCTTGCAAAGCAGTCCTGGCTTGGAGTGCCCTGAGTGCCCACACTCGGCACATCACAGCACTCAGCCATCAGCCCGGCTGCACTTGCCGCAGGCTGCCATCTGGAGGGGGGGGGTTAATTAGGGGGCTGCAGGAGAGCTTCCACCCTGAGGAGCCCGCAGAGCCACCCCAGTCTTCCCCATTGGGGGCTCGCACCCCATTCCTCTCTCACCTCCTTCCACTTACCCCTTCCTAGCCCCCCTTCCTGATGTACAAAATAAAGGACACGTGCGTTCAAAAATAGAAACTCTCTTTATTGAGCAAAACTCTGGGAGACTGGGAAAAGAAGGTGGGAGAGGGGAAGAGAGAGGGTGGGAGAGGGGAGGGCAACTAAAATGATCAGGGGTTTGGAACAGGTCCCATATGAAGAGAGGCTAAAGAGACTGGGACTTCTCAGCTTAGAAAAGAGGAGACTGAGGGGGGATATGATAGAAGTCTATAAAAGCATGAGTGGTGTGAAGAGGGTGCATAAAGAAAAGTTCTTCATTAGTTCCCATAATAGAAGGACTAAAGGACACCAAATGAAATGAATGGGTAGCAGGCTTCAAACTAATAACAAAGTTCTTTTTTCACAAAGCAAATAGTCAACCTGTGGAACTCCTTGCTGCAGGAGGCTGTGAAGGCTAGAACTATAACAGAGTTTAAAGAGAAGTGAGATAAAGTCATGGAGGTTGGGTCCATGGAGTGGTATTAGCCAAGGGGTAGGAATGGTGTCCCTGGCCTCTGTTTGTGGAAGGCTGGAGATGGATGGCACGAGACAAATGGCTTGGTCATTGTCTTCGGTCCATCCCCTCCAGGGTACCTAGTGTTGGCTGCTGTCGGCAGACAGGCTACTGGGCTAGATGGACCTTTGATCTGGCCCAGTATGGCCATTCTAAGCTCAGGGCTCAGGGCTCAGGGCCGGGAGGGGGGCAGAAGAGTTTCCCTGGTGGTGCCCAGAGTGGCCACCAGTGAAAGCTGGGGAGGGCTAGCCTCCCACTAGTTCAAATTAAGTGGCTACACAGCCCTTAATTCGAACTAGTTAATTCGAAATAGGCGTTAGTCCTCGTAGAATGAGGTTTACCTAGTTCAAATTAAGCGCACCGCTAGTTCGAATTAAGTTCGAACTAGCGGTTTGCATGTGTAGCACCTATCAAAGTTAATTCGAACTAACGTCTGTTAGTTCGAATTAACTTTGTAGTGTAGACATACCCAGAGTTATTTCCAATCTGACCAGAACAAAGAAGTAATTGAAAGTTCATGAGGAGAAGAAAAAAGGGATGGGGAAATTAGTAGTCCTTCTACTTCAGTGTTTTCCTGACTGAAGACATCAACTTCCTCTCTGCAGAAGGATTCCAAATTTATGCAAACCAGACTTTGTGATTTTTTTTACTCTACAAAGGCACTTGAATCACAAAGGCTCCAGAAGATGGAAAGGTACAAGCAAGCTAGTAGCTCTCTCAGTGTCTTGAAAAAGGAACTAAGGAAGACCAAGAGAAGAGAAAACAAATCAGACATGGAGAGCAAACTAGTTATATATTCTAACCTCTCCAGCTCCTCTAGCTTCAAGATCAGCTGCTTGTTCTCCTCCTGGGCAGACTGATACTTCTCTCTTGTCATTTCCATTTTGTCACCCTGGAGCTCAATCTAAAATGATAGAAAACAGACCTTACACAGGAAGTCAGTATAAACCCAAGATCAGCCACCTAAAATGGGTGCTGTTCTTGGATGATGATGAGGAAATCCACAGCTATAACACCTTCACATTCACATTTCAGGAAAGCCTTAAAGAGGGAAATGGTATGTGGAAGCAGCAAAAGCTAAATGTCCAATTTGTGTACTTTCTCCAGGTAATGTTTAGACTCATTGTGAAATAGAATTTTTTCCACACCACACATGGGCGGTCAGGTGCCATAAGAGCTTGATAGTAGAGCAGCCACCTGCAAGCATAATGGAGCATACCGATTAGAAGAAGCCTTGTGTGTGATAAGGCCAGGAAGAGTTCAGAACCTGAAATACTGAGAAAACTAATGACTTGAATGATCCTGTGGCCTATGTGCTTTGCTATGATAATCCCATCCAAGGACCCCCAGTGCCATTACAATTGAAAGGCGGGGAAGAAAATAAAAGCAGAGCAACATTTGGGAGTGGATGGTCAGGAGAGAGAGGCAACCATTAAGTTGATCAGGGTGACAGAAGTGAATGAGACTACATGCATTCTGGATTCTGCTGCTCTTCATGACCCAATAAAATTCTGCAACAAAGCAGTTTCAAAGAAAGGCTTGAAATAGCAAGGAAAGCCACCAGCTAAGTTACTATTCTCCCTAAACAAAGACATGCCACACATCTTTAGTTTGCAGTGCAGATGTTTTAATCATTTCAAAAAGAGACGAGTACAGAGGCAAAGACTGAAGCTTCCTGCAACTAGAAACTCATCTTGGTCCCCGGCTTGAAGATAGTGTAGCTGTGGGTCCTTTCTGCCAGTCCCTTACCCGCTGACGAAGATCTGTAATCATGGCAGAGAGGTCCATGTTCTTTTTTTCATAACTGTGGAGCTGATCCTGGCATTCTGCCAGCTTTGTCTCTGTGATCTTCAGGATTTCGGGCAGCTTTTCTAGTTCAGCAAGCTGTCTCTGGAACTGCTTCCGAGCCTTGGGTGGAGTAAAGGGGGAAGGATAAGAGGAATGGAAAGACACAGAATTGTTGGTTAAAAAAATAAACACATGACCTTATTTTAGACATTTTTAAAGTCTGGGCTAATAAATCTGAGTTGGCTGGTACTGTCTGTCCATCAGAGCATCTCTCTCTCTTAGCAATAAGGGCATCTAAGATGCCTGGTCATTAATGAAAATCCTCTTTCCCGTGGAACTGGAGACTTGCTTCTCCAGTATGCTAGCATTTTGGTTCATATGGAAATGTCTCATTGTAATAGACATTCCTTCCTCCATTCAAAGACACATTCACACACATTTTGGGATTCCTCTTGTCTGTGAATTGCTACAAATCCTAGCTCTTGGGTTTGAGTTTTATTATGTATACAGTATTCTTGAGAACTATTCCTTGACAGCCAATGAAAGACAGGATGCACAATTCAGAAGCAATTACTCTGAACAACCCCTACCCAGTAAAGGGCACCTCCTCAAATGGACACTATGTATTTGACAATGACAAGGCCCTTTGCACTTAAATTCTCTCTTGAGCTGAGTTAGGAGAAAAGGCAAACCTGTCTTTTACCCCTTTCAGAGGCCAAACATATTTGTTTTCCATTATGCCAAGAAAGGGGTGCAGCCCTGAGTGACTCCCATGTACCGATTTAACGGTCAAGGTTTTCTTGGAGGAATAATTACCATCTCAATCTCCTTGTTCATTTCATCTTTTAGTGTCTTATTCTCTTTGTCACAAAGCTCCAATTTTACCGTCACCTCATCGGCTTCCATTCGGGTTCTCAATACCTGGACAGAGAAAAAATAGGCACACCACAATGTTAGGATTTTCAAGCTCAGAAAATGTTCTACACACCAGCACAATTACAACTGTTGCAATCCAGTAGCAGGATTCTTGAGAACCTCTGGACACGGCCACCTCAAGTTCTGGAGCTTTTCCATCTTTGTACTTTTAGAACCATGTTACCTTTCGTTGTACCTTCCTCCAAAGATTTCCCTCTTTGTGCTCTCCCACCCTATCACCATTATAAAACCCAGATCTCAGAGGATATGACTAGATTTAGATATTTTACACCTGCATTTGTTTCTTGAGAGGGACTGGATAAGCAACAATGACCAAGATCAATTCTAGATAGTTTATCCATGTAGCAAGATCTTTATGAATGGAGTCAGCTTCTGCTAACAGCATGGATGATCAGAGTATAGAGAGTGAGGCAAATTTTTCACAGTCCAGAATATAGCAGGTGGTAAGAATATAGCAGGCGAACAGAATAACCTGAAAAAATGTTTTACATAAATTGATTTTATTTATTAGGTCATGAAGACAGGAAAAACAAGAAGATAGATGGACCAGAGTATCATCTGATAGCCATACGAGAGAATAAATCACAGCAGCAAGGAAAGAAAACAAATGTGAGAGAGATGAAAAGGGAAGAAAAGTTTTAATAACATACCTGAGATTTATAGGTTTCAATCAACCCTTCATAATTCCTGAGAGATGCCTTGAGTTGCTGTACCTCCATCTGAGCTTGGTTCAGCTTCTCCTCCAGTGGGACCATGGTAGCCTGAATGGAGAAGACATCTTCCATTCAAGAGCAGTAGTTGAAACAGTTGTCCCCATGTATGTTAAGCTAAGTTAAAGCGGGGGATGTGCAAACTAAAGGGTTACATTCTCTGCTAGTATAACTGGGACAGTCTTAATTGACTTCAAAGGAAGTTCACCAATTTATGCCAGCAGAGAATATGGCCCTACAGCCACATGAGAGTTGTTCCATCAAGTTCCAAATACTTTTAAATGATCTGTGTCCATTGGACATGGGTCATGCATGGTTTATTTTGATGGAAGCTTTGTTTAAAACAGATATCAGGTGGACTCCCTACCATACTATATGTGGTTTTATCTGGTGAGGATGTCAGGTATCTTCCTATTTTGGATTTGTGGTTCTCCCTATAGTTTTTATTTTCTGTCTAGCTGTATAACTGAGTGACAATGTATCATCCAGGAGTTCAGGCAAGTAAGCAAGTCTCCAATCCTGAATACTGGATCAGAGGGGAAAAAAAAGGCCTATTCTTCTCCTAACATTGTATATTCCTCTCTTCACAAATTTCAGCCTATCTAACCCGAGGCAAACAGTGGAACACTGAAAATATAGTCAAGTTAACTACATTTAAGTTTTCCAGTGCAACTTGATCTGACATCAAATGGGGTTAAAAGAGATAATTTCTCTCTGTACTGATAGGAATAGCAGCTGTTCACTACAGCTTCTCCCTTATGCTAACATTTCAACTACAAAACATTTAGATATTCAACTGACCTTTAGCCTTTCATTATCCAGTTTGAAAGATGTGGTCTCTGTGGTCTGTCGGTGCAGTTTATCCACTAGAGCATCCCTATCTTCACGCATTTTGTCCTCCATGGAGGTCTGCTGCTCTAACAAGTCTGTAATACGGCTGTTATGAAGGAGGTGAAATTAACCATTAAATAACAGAGAAAAAAAGTCTCTTGTTCTTTGAAATTTAACTTTAATTCTCCCTTTTCCATCCATATCTCATGCATGCGCACACTACTGGTTGGCTACACAAACTTTACTGCCCCATTCCCTTTGGGAAACAGGCACACATGTTACTGGGATGCTGACATTTCATTGCAGTGCCATTGGTATTACAGCTGATGTAAGGCTAATGTAATGGTGCTCTACCTGATGACACAGGGTGGCCACAAACTTAAGCACTTTAAACCTTGTGTGGGCAAAACAGATTCTACATATTTTAATAAGACTTAAAGACATCTGTATTGATTTATATTTTACATTCAGCTTATTTCATAAGTATTTGGATAGAAAACCTACGTACATCATTGTCAACTTACAGACTTGTGTAAATTAAACTGATGTAAACATGTGTGAATGAATCGGCCTTTAGTGTATTGTGTTGAAGCAGACTGCAGGACTTATGAAATGCTCTAATCCAGTTATTCTTAAACCTCTTTGGCACTGTTACCCCTTAAGGTTAACCAATAATCCAAAATTACCCCTCCTCTTTTTTTAAATAGCAATAAACAAAAAGAAAATTACAATTAATCATTTTTATTGTATTTTGTTCTCTCATACATTATGTTGAGCAAAATTGAACACCTATTGTATTTTAAACTTATCCCCTGAAATATGCCAAATTACCTCTGAAGGGATAAATACCCCCAGGTTAAGATCTACTACTCTAGTCCATGACCCATAGGTTGGGCCTTCTTGCTAATATGATACCCCCTTTATGTCCCCAGGCTCAGTTTTCTCTGTGGTAACTGCACTGTGATGACAATTTTTATCCCCCAAACTCCATAAAACTGGATCAGACTCAATGAAACTACTTTGCATTTAAATAGTCTCTTTCATTGTGAGCCATTTTGAGATCCTTCAAAGAAAAGTAAGTATATGTATTTTACAGAATGAGTAGCAAGTGCAGGGATAAGTGACTTCAACAACAAATCACGGTGGCAATCAGGAGCAGAAACCAGCCCTCCTGGCTCTCAGACCCTCTCACCACTAGACCACACTGTCTCTAGCTTTTCAGATCTCTTACCTATTCAGCATAACAATCTCAAGCTCCAGGTCAGTCTTGTCCTTCACCACTTTGTTGTAGCGGCTCCTCCAGGACTCCAAAGTGGACAGTGCCTCAGCAACGTAACTGTCCTGTCAAAAAAATGTGGAATGAGAGAGGCAAGACTGACAAAGATTGCAGGACAACAGTGATGTGCGAAGTGGAACACACTACTGCAGCAATGAATTTCAAACACTCCAGAGATAGTACTGCTTATCAGTAGTCAGGGTTTTTTTTGTATTTTTTTAAACACATTAATTCTTTCCCACTCCACAGTCTTGTTTAAAAAAAAAAAAAAAAACCCACAAATTTTCCAATGGCTGTGAGCTGCCAGCATCATATCAGTGGAGAGAGGAGGGCCTCCCCTTTGAAGACTGCATTCCTAACTAGTGCATTTGCTAAGCAAAGCTAAGAATCTGCATTGGCCTTGGACACAGGAGTTGACCCAAGAAGAATACAAGTTACTGAAAAGCAGAAAGGGGGAAGTCTTCTAAAATGCCTGAGCTTTTCCGGTTTGTTCTTAGTCCCAACCTTCCTACTTCTGCTATATCCATTAATCCCCTTTCTCTAAAGGCAATCCAGGTGTGTCTTATTTATAGTCTCTGTTCTAATTGCCTTCTCCAGTGATATCTTCTTTGCTAAAATAAATTCCCATTGTTACTCCTACCTCCTTTCCCTTTGCCACTATGAGAATTTTCTTTGTCAGCTACCAATTCCATTCATAACTCTGAAAGCTGCTCACTACTGAATGAGCATACAAGTTCTAAAGCAAAGACCAGCCATTTTGTCCATTTCCCTCCTTCCTCAGCTGGCTCTAAAATGGGGCAGGCAAAATACAGCCTAAGGGCCAAATTCGGCCCACCAAGCTGCAGGATACAGCCTGCAACCCAATTGGAGCCTTGGGCAGGCTCCCTGCCTGCCCCGCCTTCTTACGCCACTGAGAGCAGCTGACTGTGGGGGCCATGTGCTTCTCTGAGCACTGCTGTAAGCCAAAGGGGGGGGGGAGAGGGAGAGGGCTTCATGTGCTGCTCCCTGTCTCTAGCACAATCTCACAGCTCCCATTGGCCAATCCCTGGGTTTTGTTTGCAGGCCAGGCAGTGCATGACATATCCCCCCTCCAACCCCTCACAGCTCATGATGCTCAGAAAAACATGGCTAGGGGGCACCAGATACCTTTCTCAGGGGCCCGGAGAGGCTATGGAGAGTCAACTCCCACTCTAAGAAGGAATAGGGGTGGAGCCAGGGCAGATAGCCCTGAGCGCCCACCAGAGCACACTGTGCCGCCCACCACCAGCCCTTCACACTGCCTGAAGCTCACACTGCAGTGCTCCCGCAGCGATTTAAAGGGCCTGGGCCTTCAGATACCACTGCACTAGAAGCAGCAAATGGGAGCCCCAGGTTCTTTGAATCGCTGGGCCCCAGGACAACTGCTCCCTTTCCTCTTCCTCTCCTGCTGTTGGTGGGCCTGCACATGGTGCCCAAACCTGCCACTCAGAATCACATGCAAAGGCATGGAAGGCAGGAAACCCGCCAGAGGGACTTGCTGGGCTCCTGGCCAGGATCCATTTAGGTAAGTGCCTCTCAGCCATACCTAGGGTTGCCAGATGTCCAGTTTGACCCAGACAGTCCGGTATTTTTCCCTCTTGTCCGGTAAAAAAAAAACCCAGGAAATACCGGACACCTAAAATGTCCAGTATTTTCTGATTTTTTCCCCAGCCAGTAGGCGAAAATACCGGGTGCTTCAGCAGGGGAGCTGTCTGGCCCAGAGCAGGGAGACAAGATGGCCAATGGCCACATTCAGCTGTTAGAGCCAAAAAGCCTCAAAAGCATTTCTTAAAGGAGCCATGCTGTTTTTATTTATTGCTTAAATAACTCTCGGGTCTCCCCCCCTCCCCCAACTTTGGTCTCCCCCTTCCTCCCCCCTCGGTGTTTTTTGGGGGGGGAGGGGGAGTCAGTATTTTTGGTTAAACCATCTGGCAACCCTAGCCACAGCCTGCCTCTGGCAACCGAATCCCTCCCTCCTCTGAATCCTTTGCTCCTCTCCGACACTCCTATTGCACGTAACCCACACCCTCTGCACCCCCACTTCTGCACCCAATGCCCCCTTCCAGATCCTGCACCCCAACCCTGCTCCAAGTCACAATCCAAATCCATGCAACCCTGCCCTAGGTCACAACCCCCTCCCAAACTCAGTACCTCCACGTGTCAGAATCTTTTTCTGCACCCTTACCCCTTCCCACATCCTGCACCTCAATCCTGCTTTAGATCACAATCCTCTCCTGCCCTACCTCACAACCCAAACCCCTATGCCTCTCCTAGACTTCTCCAGATCAGAATCCTCTCCTGCACACACACACAAAAAACACTGTACCTCCACCTGCACCCCTATCTCTTGTCCCAGGTCACAGCCCCTTCTCCTTCACCAAAACTCCCTCCCAGACCCCACATGTTCTCCTACACCCCAATCATCTGTCCAGAGCTCCCTTCTGCAACCAACCTCCAACCCAGACCCTGCACCTCCTCCATTAATATCATGTAAGAGTGCAGCCCTTGACCACTTACCAAATTCTTGGACTGGCTCCCCCATCAAAAATTATTGCCCACTGTGCTTTAAAGATACCAGGAAGTCTGGATTCGGGATGTAAAATCCCATTCAATTGGTTAACTGATTAAATGTAATGTTTAACCAGTTAAATTACAGAGGGGTAAGCACAGCTGGGCTAGAGATACCCCGCTGCTGCCAACCGGGGCTGCTCTGGCTGGACTGGAGTGCCCCTGCCTGCAGCAGGTCTAGCAGGGCTGGAGCAGCCTGCGGCTCCCAGCAAACAGGAAGCTGCTCCAGCCCCAACCAGTTAATGGGAACCCTTAAGTTCCAATTAACCAGTCACATCCCTAGTCTTGATAAGATCAAATCTGCTAGTTTATACCATGATATAAACCATCACATGCACTTATTCAAAGAAAGAAACAGTGAACAGTAATAACTGAGGAAAAAATGGTTTGGTTTAAATGCAGAGCAAATGGGCTGAGGCCCCATTACAAATATAAACCTCATTTGATAGAGCAGCTCCCTCCTTGGTGCTGGTAACAGAACTAAAAGATATGCACGGACACACAGACTCTAAAGAACTCTCTTTCCCTCCTCCCGATAACCAACTACCTTTTCTGCTAGCTGAACATTGAGCTGCTCTGCATATTCCTCACTGCGCTCTGCCCGCTCTTTTTGGGCTCGTACGGCTTTCTTCAGGGCCTCCTTATCACGCTCCCCCTTCTGCCTCAGCTCTTGCAGCTGTTCCATGATATGTTCCACCTCTGACTTATGTTGAGCCCCACTGCGCTCCAGGTTCTGGAAAGGAAAAGTTCGATGTGAAATGGGTTTATCTTTAGTCAGGACTTTCAACTCATCTCCCAGCAGCTGAGAAAAGAAGGGGACATAAACCATCTATCAATGTGATCCATCTTGGAGTTAAGTGTAATCTCAGTTCAGTCTGCCATTTCTACTGTAACACTGTCCACTTAATTCATGGGATAAGACCCAAAATGATCTTGAAAACCATTCTTGCAGTGGGGAAGTTGGCTTGAGATGTCATACTGCCGGTCTTAAAAATATCCCATGGTGTTGCTGTGAGGGTTATAAACACAAAATCAATATTCCACTCCAAAAGCAATTGAGGAGCTGTGTCAGATCCTTTAATCTTTTCACTCACTGTGCAGTGGGGGAAACGGCACAAGTGGGGACTCAAGCTGTCCCTGCTCACGCCGGCTCCAACTGCTGCGCCTCAGCCTTTTAAATATAGCAAGAGCCCTGCGGGTCCATTTAAAAGGCTGAGACGCAGCAGTCAGGACCCCCTGCTTCAGGATTCTTGCTACATTTAAAAGGCAGAGGCGCAGCTGGGATAGCGAGTGGCCCCCATTTATTGACGAATTGAGTAGTCGATGGAAAAATCCATTAACTACTCGATCGGCTGATTAGTCAAAATTTAACCTCCCTAATATAATAACCTCCTTGGAACCTTCTGCTCTACACAGAAGTAGCTCCATTCAATTTAAATGCATCTGCCTTAATAATTCATTGTCTTGAAGAACATTCCTATATAACATTGTAATTTTCAGAAAAAGACAGAGATGTTTAACACACAGATTTCCTCAAGATAACACATAGCAACTTTCTTCATCTCAATACCTAAGAACTACCATATTGATTCAGACTATGGTCCATCTAGGCCAGTATCTTGCTCCCACAATGACCAGTGGCTCAGGGTGAGCATGTAAGACAGAGCAGTTGAAGTGTTCTACCCATCTTCTGTTCCTGGCAAACAGAGGTTTAGGGTCACTACAAACATGGGACTGCATCCCTGACCATCTTAGCTAATAGTCTGGTTCTTTTAGTTTATTTTTAACCCAGTTATAATTTTGGCTATCAACAGCCCATGGCAATGAGTTTCACAGGTACACTGCATTGTGTGAAATAGTACTTCCTCTTGTTTGTATTCAACTGACTGGCTATTACTCTAATCAGGTGACCCCTGATTTTTTTATGGTGTGAAAGGATATGTAACACTTCTCTATTCACTTTTTCCATATTATTCATGATTATATAGGCCTCTTTTCATATTCCCCTTCACTGTCCCTTTTCTCAATAGCCCTAATTTTTGTAGTCTTTCCTCATATGAAAGCCATTCCATACCCTTGATCATAGGTATCACCAGTCATTCAGTGAAACAAACAAACAAACACACTTCGTTGCAATCAGATAAAGAGACCCATAGGAGGGAGTTTCTTTTTCCCAGATGGCAAGTCAAATAGTTTTCCCATCCTTCCAGATACATGGTTCAGCAGAATCTATCTGGTTAACATAAATGATTTGAGGGAAAAAGTAAAGTAACAGTAATTACTTGGAGATACAATTAACCCTTAAAGTTTATCATTTCACTTCACACCAGTGAAAAAAAAAGATTTAGTTCTCAATCAAAATTACAGCAGAAAATGCATAGCAAAGGCAAAAGTGACACCATCTTATGCAATTCATTTCTGGCATGGCAAAGAATAGTCAATGTCTGCCACTCTCTTCCTAAGTGCACTCAGCTGTTCTGTTTGAATAGTTTGGTGAATACTGAAAACATACCCGGATCTGAATAGCCAGACGGTTATTTTCAGCTTCTTTATTTCGCAGCTGCGCTTGTAAGTGGCCTCTCACAGCCTCCATAGATTTGGAAAGTTCACATGCTGTCTTCGCTTGATCCTGTATGAAACAAAACAGGACAAAGTGTTTTCCCAGGCACCAAAGCAAATGGGACATTTCACACCAGGCAACAGTTCAGGCCTCTGCTTCAACTAACACCAGCAGCTATAACAGAAACTTCCAGAAAGCACTCTCAGAGATTCATTTTCTTAGCCATGGGAGCAGGGAGGCCAGACAGGTCAGTCAAATTTGTCCAGGTTAGCTTGTGGGTGTAAGTTCTGAGGAGAGTGCCATGGCCTGTATGGTTTGCTAGCATCTAGCAGTTTTGTCCAGAGAGAATGATATGAGAAAAATGTTTACAGAAAACTAGAGTGATCCTAAGTACCACAAAGACAAGTATTCTGCATTAAGGCCCATGAATCGTATATTTCCTCTTCAACTACACCACAAGTCCTGCCCTTTCTCCCACCTCCTTTAAGTGCCTTCACAAATCCTTTTCTCCATTCAAGTGACCATGATCGGAGTCCCCTATTTCTAAAATGGCATAGAGGCTACACCCAAGAACTAGCCTGCAAGAATTGCCCTGAGCCAAAATACACTCCGCCTGGCCACTGCTGGACTGTGGTCCATCTGCTTTCTAGAAACTCGTGACTAGGAAGCAGAGCACATTGCAACCTGAGACCATGAGTAACTGTGATCGTTCCTAGCAAAAGGAAGAGATCACCCATCAGGACATGCTGCAGCAAAGCACTTAACTGGGCTCTGCCTCCAAGCAGTATGAGACCCTCCCAAACAAGGTGTACAATAGCAGCTTTGGAAGAATACTAGGAAACAGCCATCTCTGAGGTGACTTCTATCATTTTTATATTTGTTGCCTGAAGTCTTTGAGATGGATGTTATCAATAAATCAGCAATTCCATGTGAAGATTAGATAGGAATCAGTCAGTTCACACAAGAAAGCAGAACCTGTAAGGCCTTAATTCAGTATAGCTGCCTCCAATTTCAGATCCTTGCTACAGTTGTGCAGGTTCATGTAGTTCAAAGAGGTTGAAAAGGGAAACTACCTTTTCTGTCTGTATTTGAATGTTGAGATCTTCCACCTCTTTCTCTTTCTCTTGTAGCCTCATCTTCAGATTCTGGAAGACAAATAACACCCAGATCCTAAGTGAAAAAATAACTTTGTTGCTAGAAGCAGAAGAAATGGATAGTTAAAAAGAGGCCACTGTAGCTTTCTCCAACAGGCTCAAGATGGCATCTCTACAATATCATATCACTATTGGTCAACCATATTTTAAATAACAAAATGTAAATCTCATCTTCTTCCCATATGCTGAAAGAATGCTTTTGCTCTTGCGTTACCGCTTTCTCTGCATCCGAGTCAGCCAGCCTTTTTAGCAGCAACCCCTGCTGCTCCATCAACTTCTGGGCATCTTTCTACAAGAGAACAAACAAACAAGTGCTCCTTAAGCGTTTTTTTTCCCCAAAGCCATCTTCCATGTCCTAACCCCAAGAGAACATGCCTTCCAATTTAAGATAGATGCATCTCACAAGAATATCTATCCCACTCAAGTAGCAGTTCTCATATAATACTGAAAGATGTCAACCCTACCAATTTCATTTTCAATCCTTTCCCCCCAGAATTCCCATCTCAGAAAGCATTCCTCACTCCCATCTCCCCTAACTAAAATACACAATGGCAAACTAAGATCTTGCAAACTTCTCCCACTTTGGGCACAAATATGCCTTTAATGGTTCCTTTAACTAGAATGGTGGCTGAAGAAGTATTTTGCCACTAACCTGCCTTTGACCAAAGCAGCACAGGCTCAACAAACTGCAGTAGGAATAGTAATTACACCGAGGTACTATTGCTCCTGCAGTTTGCTTAGCATTCAGAGCTCTTAACTTCTTCACAGTATTGTTCAAACTTTATCTGAGCCTCAAAAGAGAGGAGTAAGGTTTATTTTGCAGTTAGGAGAACGGAGGCTGAGTTGGGTGAAGCTTTTGTCAATGATCACATAACAAGTCAATTGCAAAACTGGGATTAGAACTCAGTCTGACTCCAAGTTCTGGTCTCAGTCCACAAGACCTTGCTGTCTCCTGTAAATCAGGGAAAGTCAAACATGCAGGATTGCTCACCTCCCGGTTGTGCTGTTCTTTAAGTAGATCACGGAGTGTCCTGTTGGTTTCTTCAAAAGTGCTTAATTTCTGTAGCAGCAGCTCTTTTTGCCTTGTCAGTGTATTAATATCTGAGCCGGTCATGTGTTTCTCCTAAAACAAGAACGGTAGGCTTGTATTTGTCTGCAGTTCATAGGCATCACATCCACAAAGGGCAGTGGAACGTTAAGGTCTGGCTGGTAAACTCCTATTTGTAAATTCAAAGTGACTTCAGATTTTACTTAATCTGGATTTCCGTACCGGCTGTGCTGTGCCCAAAGTCCAATAAAGCACTTTAAGCCCTAGAAACCTCTCCACTTTTCCTTGACAACCTCTGAACCAGTGATTCTGTGACAGCTCTGGAAACAGCAATGTGGCAGTACAGCAAATGCTACAGTGAACTATGCCACCACTTACATTTTTTAGTCTCCCAATCGTATCTTTCAGCGCATGAATCTGTTTGGCTGCTGCAGTTCCGTCCATCTCCGCCTCAACTAACTTGGACATCAAACACTCCTTCTCATGTTGTAAGTGCCTCTTCTGCATTCTGCAATAACACAGCGATCAGAGGAATCAATAGCCAAATGCAACAGGTAATGTAATCCTTAAAGGAAGCACTGTAATTTGGCTTTCTGATCAGTGGTTAACCCATAAAAACCTCCCAAACAAAAAGATATACCACAAATACTAGAAATTTACCACTTTTCAGTTTTGGAAGTAGATTGCACTAAGAATCAGCAGACCTTACTAATCTTGTGTGTTCTAGGAGCTCATCCCTCAAGTGGGGAATATTAGAGGTGGACCCAATTTTGGGATTATTCCAAAGCAACCTCCCCCATCAACACTAAACCACAACACCATTTTTCCTGGATATTAACAATCCTAAATAACTGTATCACCCCAGAAAT
The DNA here is from genome assembly GCF_052426305.1 of Pelodiscus sinensis. Classification (NCBI taxonomy): domain Eukaryota; kingdom Metazoa; phylum Chordata; order Testudines; family Trionychidae; genus Pelodiscus; species Pelodiscus sinensis. The sequence goes on along the minus strand of NC_143074.1, from coordinate 11,783,946 downwards.
AAACCTCCAAAATGGTATCAGCTGAACATGAAATTAGGTGTTCTAAAACTGGAGGGGACACAACTAGAACTCAAAGAAATCCTTGATACAGAGTTCAGAGAGACCATACCAAGTCTCGGCTTGACAAAGCCCTGGCTGGGTTGATTTAGTTGGGATTGGTCCTACCTTGGGCAGGGAGCTGGACTTGATGACCTCCTGAGGTCTCTTCCAGCTCAATAATTCTGGTATTCTAACCCTTAATTATTCATACAGCTCTTCTGAAAGGTTCAGAGATTTATCTTCTATATAAGCTTTAGCGTGCGAGATTGGGGGGGGGAGGGGGGTAGAAAAGAGGTGAGATGACAGCTCACATTCAGTATAAATGTTTTACTGTTTTCCCACTCAGTGAAATGTATGAAGAGAACAAGTGACAGCAGGAGCCAAACCATTACTTGCTTCCAAATAATTCCCTTGGGAATGCCAAGACAGACTTTTGATACCACCACCAGAAAACCCTTATACAAAAACAGTACCACACTGAAGAAATACAGTAAAACTCCACTGGTCCGGCATCCAATGGTCCGGCACTCCTGATGGTCCAGCACCATCTGGAACCCGGAAGTGCTCCGGGCAGCCGGACAATTGGAGCTGCTCTGCCCCCGGCTTCCCCAATTCAGCCGCTGGTCAGTTTCAGCAGCGGCTGACTTGGGAGAAATCTGGGGCAGAGCAGCTGGGGTGCTGCTGGGTTGGTCCCGTAGCGCCGAGGGGCGCATCCCTCCCACTCCACCCCAGACCTCTCATAACCCCCCTTCCAATAATCCGGCATATCTGATAATCCAGCACCCCCTGGGTCCTAAAGGTGCCGGATTATCGGAAGTTTACTGTAGTTTTCATTGCACCATTATGAAGGAAGCAGAATGCCAATTCTGCAGTGTCCCTCAGCCCTAGACTCCTGGTAGCTAACTGTTAATATGTTTATAAAGGCGACAAATGCTCTTTAAATATCTCTCCAGTACATGGACACATGGGAGTTAAACGGTAAATTCTTTACAAAGTAATATCTTTCTCTTCCTTTATGCGCTCAATGTTACGTCGGAGCAAGGTATTTTCATGTTCTGTCTCCACCAGCTCCTGTGTGACTTCATCTAGCTCATCCTTCTGCTCTTCGAGGAGACGCTTTGCAATCTGCTGCTGTTCCTCCCGCTTCTGCATCTTGGCCTAAGAAGGATACATCTTATTTCTACGTATATAGAGCTTTACACAAATCAAGGTGCTTTTGCAGAGTTACAAAATGTTTCAGATCCCCCACCACCAAAACACAGCAGCTGTTCAACAGCACAATGCTCCTCAACAGTTTAATTGATGAAGAATACTATAGATAAACTGCTGAAGATATTTTGGAATGCAGACTGAAATGATGGACTTTAACCAATGTACCAGACTTACAGCCTTTATTCAATATAGAAGGGCCTGGTATTACCCTAATTATAAGGATAAAACTAATGATATGGATGATATTTACTTCCATGCTGTATCTAAAGCATTTGTCTGGTTAGATCCCATTTACATTTCAGCCATTTTGTAATTGGTTCGAAAGACAATTGTTTTATAACCATGTAATTGCCTCTTGTTTTTGAAGCACAGACAGGCTCAAACTACTTATAATGATAAAAAGTCTCAGAGGTAGCCATGTTAGCCTGTAACTTAAAAAAAGTTTAAAAAAAATGAGTGGCCCTGTAGCACCTTAGTGTGCATCTACACTGCACCATTATTTTGAGATAACAAGCGTTATTTTGAAATAATGTGAGCATCTACAGAGCCATTCCATGATTTCTAAATAATTCTGAACTAATGGATGGCTTATTCTAAAATCTGTAAAACTCATTCTACGAGGAATAACGCCTATTCCAAAACAGCTATTTCGAAATAAGGCATGTGTAGACACTACACTGCTGCTATTTTGAAATAGGCCCTTACCAGGGCCATTCTAAGTTATCCCTCCCCAGTACCTCCTGAGGCTCTAAATCAAGATAGCACATCTACATTAGAGAAACCTGCCTTGGACTAATTTTGAGGCTTTCCTGCAGTGTAGACATGCTATTTCAAAATAAAATATTTCAGAATAGTTATTCTGGAATAGCTTATTTTGAAATAAGCATGCAGTGTAGATGTACCCTTAGAGACTAACAAAAAATATAAATAGTATCATGAGCTCTCTTGAGCACAACCCACTTCTTCAGATGACAAATATTTGTCATCTGAAGAAGTGGGTTGTGTCCCCAAAAGCTAATGATACTATCTATATTTTTGTTAGCCTCTAAAGGTATGTCTACACTAGCCCCCAGTTCGAACTAGGGAGGCTAATGTAGGCATTAGAACTTGCAAATGAAGCCCGGGATTTAAATATCCCAGGCTTTATTTGCATCTTCCCATCCGGGCATCAATTTTAAATCCCCTTAGTCCGAACTAACTGCCCGCGGCTACACGCAGCAGTCAAACGTTAACTCGAACTAAGTCCTTAGTTCGAGTTAACTGTTACACCTTGTGGAAAGAATTAGGACCTTGGTGGGAACAAGACTTTATGCATGGAAACTGAGGCAAAGCATCATCTTGTATGACAAATACACATTCCATCGTTCATTGTAGCATAAGTAAAAAAAGCCTCTCATTCATCTATAGCCGAGATATACCTAATGTGAATGAAAGCTGAAACCTTGTTAGTAAACAATGCTAAGGTAAACGATGCATCAGGGTAGCTAAACCCTTCTCAATCCATTCATAGCAGCCTTTTTAAGACATAAGAAATGAGTTGAGCACCCATTTGCCTTTCAACACTCTACCCCTGTCTTTAGCCTCCTCTTGTCAAGTTTCCTCTTTCCATTTCACTTTGCCTAGTCTGCAAGCCCCTCCCCATTGTCCCCAAGCCTCTGGGCCTTTAGTATGGTCTTCTCACCTCATTCTTCAGTGTCCCCACTACATTCATCAGGCTATCTATCTTTTTTTCATATTTGTTCATTTTGCTGTGAATAGCATCCTCCTCATCCGTAGAGAGGTCACTCAGACGCAGCACCGAGAGAAGTTTTTCTGAATCTGGAGGAGTAATTTCCAAGCGATGGGTTGGTCCCTGGTGGGGATGTAATAATCATGGCCTTTTTAAAAGGGAAGTGCAATATTTTAGCCTTAACATCTCCAAAACCAATCTAGGACCAAATCACATCTCTGAAAAAATTCGAATGAGGGCGAGATAATGCAGGCTATATAATTCTCTCTACTTCAACCTGTTTCAGTAAATTGTACTAGGCTTGTAAAGAAGAAAAAGATACTTTCAACTCCACCAAAACATCATAGGTAGGATATGTCTACGCAGCAGTGTTATTTCAGAATAACAAAGTGCGCATCTACAAGGCAAGCCATTATTTCAAAATCATATCAAGATGGAGGATTTCTTACTCCCACTCCTATAACCCTCAATTCATGAGAAGTAAGGGAAGTCGAAGGAAAAGTGTTCTTCCTTGGACTACCTGCTGCATAGACTGCGCCAAAAGCCAAATTAAGCTATTTCGACTTCAGCTATGCAACTGACATAGCTGTAGTTGCGTATCTTAATTCGACTTTTGCCCTGTTGTATAGACATGCCCGTAGGGATTAGCTTGGTCAGATGATGGTCATGAAGGAAAATCACTCATAAGTTCCAAGCCAGTAGGAGCTGGGAATGGGCAGCTCATTCAGTCCCTGGTGGGAAAGGTTGCACAATATGCTCCTCTCTAGCAATCTGACGACAGGCTGTTTCTTTCACTTTATGCATCTGATTAAACGAGTTGCAACTAACAAAAGCTTATGCCATAAGCAAATTGTTAGTCTTTAAGGTGCTACTAGACTCCTTATTGTTTAATCTGATGACAGACAAAGCAGACATAGTAGCCTATAAAGTGAGCTATGTCTCAAGATAAGGTCTTTTAGAGAGGGAAGTAGAAAAGGTATAAATGAGGGAAGATTTCTCCAGCCTTCCAGCATCAGGAATGGAACGGGAAAGAGGGAGAAAGGGACAGATAGTTGTAGACAAAACAGGCACATGATGAATCTCCCATTCAGAGAGATTGTACAAATAAGTTTCCAAAAGCCAGACGTGAATACTGAAAGTTTAAAATGACTACCAGTTGGTAGTGGCCACTTTAACAATGGCCCAGCACACTTCAATCCTGATACTGTCCTCCAACCTGCTTCCTCCAATCCTCACATTACGTACCATCTCCAAGTCCAACTCAATTTAAAAAGCAAGAGTTAGCCATACCTCCCACTTATAGGCAGACTCCCGGATGGATGTTTTGCCTGGAGGCATCCATGGGACCTTGGTTTTCACCCGGACACTTCGGCGCACGTTCACAGTATCCCCTTTCATTTTCTGTTTGTGTTTCTGTTGAAAGAGAAAGAAAAAATAAAATAAAACAAGACTTTTAAAAAAGTCATTTAACCCTTAAATGTTGTAAGAGTTGCACATCATTCTTACAGTAGTACTACAGACTGCTTCACATGGTACACCAAAGCAGAGAGGAGAGACAGCAGCTGAGGGAACAAGGCACAGCCAAGCACAAGAAAAACTTATTGCATATATAGGAGAGCATATAGCCGAAATGAAAGCATTCTTGGTATTTGTCAGACAGTGCCTTTATGACATCACTTATATCTCTGCCTCTTATGATGCAACAAGGGCCTTGGTTACCCTGTAAAAATACATCTAGCTGGTGTTAAAGAGGTCTGTCCTTTTTTACATTTTGAGGCATTTGCTTGCATAGTTTTGCATCAGAACTTGAGTGACATCCTACTTCCATTTCACTTCTTTGGATTCATTTTATGTCTTAATGTATAAATTACTCATATTAAAAACTACCTGGGAGGCTGGACACAACAAACATGAAATAAAGCAAATTAGGCCAAGTAACAATATTTAAATCAAGAGAACTGGGACAAAAAGTGTTCCAAGGAGGAAGAGCATAAGAAAATAAGGCCAAGATCTTAAACCAAACCTTAAAGACAACCGCAGAAGACCATCAGGTACCACAGGAATTAAGGGAGAATAGAGGTCCCTGAACCAAGAATTTCCTGTTCTTAAGTCCAATTCCAATTAAACTTCAGGCAAAAAAAGGTGAACTAAGGGGAAGTATGCTAGCTGCTGCGTATCATGCATCTAGAGGATTCTAATTTTACATGTAGTTCTAAATAGCTTGAGTTGGCCTATTGAGAAAGTCCATTTCAGAGAGAACAACAGAAGGGAGGTCAAGGTTAAAGAGAAAAGGGGAGCCTGAGTGAGAGGACACACCTAAAAGCAGTGCTGCAACATCTATTGCTATGCAGGAAGAGCAAACTAGGTGGATCCCCCTTATCTCCAAGACCTGACTTACAAACAGTAGGCATGGTGCAGTAAGGGGGAGATGGGTTACCAGGAGGCAATTTTGACCTATAAAAATCCTGGAAACCCTTTCCCTGTTTTGTGACTGACAGGTATTCTCACTGTTACATGGGTTGAGCTTAAGCTAACTCTTCCTTATCTAAATGAAATTGCAGGTATTTTTGCACAATTCTGAACCTTGATCAGAAAATCAGGTGGTTCAAAAGCAGAAGGAGTCATATAGCTGAATATCATCAGGTATACCCCATTAACATATTCACTAGTGACATCCTATACACAGTTAACCGGGGAAGGTGAAAAGAAAAATATAACTGTTGCAGACTTAAAGAACAATAGGCTAGCCTAGCACTCACCATCTTTTGGATTTGCCATTTCAAGAATGACCTCGATTTCTGAGGACTTCAAACCCTTCAACTAGGAACTAAAGCCTACCCACCACTACTCAATCAGTTAAATCTAAGGCTACTTGCCAGATCCTCTTGCCCAATGTCAAAGAGAAGACAGCCTACACCAGTGGTTCCCCACCTGTGGTCCGGACCGCTGGTGGTCCACAACAGTACTGCCAGGGGTCTGTGGAAAGTGGGCCCAATCCTTACTTTCTTTTCCTGTTCTTTTTTTCTCTCCTAGGGAGGGGAGGGCCATAAAATTTTAATAGATTGAAAAGGGGTACGTATGCTCAAGAAGGTTGGGATCCACTAGCCTAGACTGAAAAAAACCTGTCTATGCAACAAGAAATTACTTCAACCCAGAGTCTTTTTAAATCTAATTTTTCATTCAACCTGATCCAAGTGCAATCTGAGATGTCCAGCTACCATCAACAACCCTTCCTCCAGACAAAGAGATGATCATAGGCAGCAGTTTGCCCAGATGCCAACCCAGAACAAAAGATGTTAATTTGGGGCAGGACTTCTATACACTTTAGACAAGCACAATGCTTCCCTAAAATGAAAATATATTAGGTGTCTAAAGAGCATCTGTATAATAGAGTGGTTTTCCTCAGCAAAAGAAAGGGTGGCAGGGAAGTCTAGTTGCTAGAGCAAAGGAATGTGTTTTAGTCTTGGTTCCATCATGATTAAGTGCATGACTCTGGACAACCCACTTAACTTACTTGTGTGTCAGTTCAGCCATTTGCCTCTCATGGTAGATGAAAGGTATAACTTAAAGCATAATTAAAGGCTTTGAAAATGTTTAAAGACCCAGTAGAAGTACAAAGGGTAACACAACTATACATGTAAATATAAAATTAAATCACCTTAATAGAGATACATTTTCAATTTTTAAGATTACTTAAAAGTATTGCTGAAAATTCATATTGAAATAAATGCAGTTAAGAAGTTGATCAATCTTATTTTGCTCACCTATTATCTATCTGTCTATCTATGGTAGAAACAGACCTTGAACATTTAGTGGTGCTTCTAGGATCCTTCACTGTTCTGGTTTGTAGCCCTTACAAACACCCAACTACACACTCCTACCTGGCTTTTTGCAGGTGTTGTTTTCTGACCCTTTTTTATATGGACATGGACAGGGGTGTTTTCATCCACGTGAACGTGCAAAGGGGGAGATGTGGAGCGGTTCTTCATAGTTCTTCTCCAACAAACGGGAAAGGGCAATACAGTGAAAGGAAACCTGTGAATAAGGAAACTGGAAATAATAAAATTTCCCTATGCTCCAATCAAGCTGGACAAGTGCCTCTAGACACCTGTACCCAGACAGCTACAATTGCTGAGATGGGTCAAGGTACTGAGGACACAGTTTGAGCTTCCTTTCACTAGCACCTGCCATTTTGGATCACATGCAGCTTTGGTGTAAGATCTAAAATAACTCCATAAACTTCTAGTTACACCACAGCTGAATCTGGCCCTTCATTTTTATTTGGACATGGGATGGTACAGACAATGTAAAGATAATGTTATACTGGTAGAGGGTGTCTGTAAGAGTCACCAGAGTTCAAGGTCTTAGAGCATGCCCACAGCTCTGATTAGCAATACCATCTGATTTTGAACACAATTTTTACAAACAGGCCCATTACACTTTGACTAGCAAACTAATAGACTTAGGAAAACAAAAAGGAATCAATCAGATGTGTAACATGGGCTTGATCCTGCAAACATATTTGTGCTTAAAATTAAGCATTATGAATAGCCCCTAAAATTAAGCATTTGATTTCCATGGGACAACTCACAACTCTAACAGTTAAATACGTGCAAGTGCTTGCAGGACTGGAGTCTATATTTGTCTCTGCAGGTTATTTCTTATAAATAATGCATACATTTTATTTCCACATTAATTATGTGCCTAACACACAAGAGCAGAGCATGAAAACAAATGTGAAGTAATCAATTCACAGTTTAATTCCTTTGTATTTTATAGAAGTGCAAAAGTTACCTCTTGGAAAAGAAAAGGAACACCACTAACCTGAGTACAGCAAAAAGAAGAGTTACATCATTCCAATCCCAGTTACTTACAGTTAGCATAAGATCCTCAGCTCCTTGTGACACTTTTCTTTGTGCTGAGACTGCAGTTATCTCGTTTTTGCTGGAGGGGGGAAACCTGATGGGAGAAATATGATTGGGATTACTAATAGGAGAAGTTGCTAGTATTGTTATGATTCTTATTTCCTTGAACAGAAAGGTAACATACTCCTGACTCAAACATGCTAGATGCTTAAAACCCATTCAAAAGACAGCATACATTAGCATTCTTTGCACAAGAAATATTAAAATAAAGAAATTAAAATAAGTATTTTGATTTCCATTTCAGGTATGATACATACAACATTAAGCTAGATGATGGTGATTGATGCATTTTAAGATGTATCCCATGTAAGACACCTGATTCTGCAGGATGGATTGGCCATAGATAAGAAAAAAAAAAAAAAAAAACACCTCTGACCAATAATTTGGGACTGGTGTTCACCAGATATCCCTGATCCTGACAACTATCTGCGCTTTCTTCTTCCAAAACATTTCTAACCCTGCCAAGTCAAACTATTAAATCTTCAAGAGACATCATTTCTGATCATCATCTTGCTCCTCCTGTTCTTGGAGTCTGACAATTTTAGCTACTGTTATCTCAGGAACTGCTACAAACAGAGACTTCCTACTCGATGAATGCTCATAACAATAGCTTTTCCAATGGTATAAAATCAGTTTCACATAATAGACAAATGTCTATAAATTTAAAAAAAAGACACTGACTTTCTGTGCTCATTATTGCAATTTGGCAGGTAAGAGCAGCATGAAATGAGGAATACATGGATAAATGGCACGAAAAAGAATACTAAATTAAACATCCTTACAGACATGTGGAAAGAGGATAGTTATTCTTAACGGATGTTTATTATGGGTTGAATAATTTGGAAGCAACTAAACCAGAAAAAGTCCTGGGGGTAGCCATGTTAGTCTGTAACTTTAAAAACAATGAGGACCCTGTAGCACCTTAGAGACTAACAAATATATTATCATGAGCTTTCGTGGGCAACACACACTTCCTCAGATGAGTAGAGTGGCACTCCCACTCATCTGAGGAAGTGGGTTTTGCCCACAAAAGCTCATGATACTATATATATTTAAGTGTCTAAGGTGCCACAGGACTACTTGTTTCTAAACTAGAAAAACACACTCATTTTTACATTATAAGAGCATCTACATAGGGAGACACACCAATATAAATATAGCAGCATAGTTATAATTTTTAGTTATTTATATAATTTTTAAAATATACTGCTATATGTCAATAAATTTTCCCATGCAGATGAACTATAAAAGTAGTTTTAGCAACAGTTCAGTTTAATTGACATAACATCTTGCAGCACAGAAGTGATAATACCCAAAGCTATTAGCCAAATCATGCCCACTGATCATGAAAAGTAAATCAACCTCAGAAAGACTTCAGTCATCATTTTGAAGAGGCTGAGATTTTTCAGGCTTGTGAAAATTATTAAGTTTGTATGGTAAAAGTGTTTGTTGAAGAGGAAAGAAAAAACATCAGAATAGGTTTAACAAAATTATCTGAGAGAGAAGGGGGGACAAAAATCTCCAGGTTGGGAAAATGTGCATTTAGAAACTGAGAACAGAGTTTGCAGAAGTGAAAGAATTTCTCCTGCTTCTTGTCAGATAAGTGACTGTAAATACACTTGCAGTGTTTGGTTATCTCAGTCTTGGCAAGTAACTAAACTCCACTAATGAGCAGAAAACATGAACGAACTACAATGTAAATCTATCAGGGAATTTAAAGCAGATCATTGGAAGACTAACAGCAATACTGACACGGACATTTCAGCCCACATATTTTCTTTTCACCAGCGAGACCAGACACTTCGAAGAATAAATGAGCTGTCCTTGAGCAACAGCAACCACTATTAACTCATTATCGTATCTCCTGGAATTTATTTCCTAAAGCCCCAGCTATTCACAAGTATCGCTTATTAACAAGTAAGTTTACCTAAAAGGCTGCAGACAAAAGTTTGAAGAGATTAACCCCAAAGGCTCAAAAGTAAGAAGGCAACACTGAAGCCTGACAAATTATTGTAAAAGCTTCCTGACTGTAGAGCCAGTCTCCTGCGGGGGCGGTGGAAGGACTCATTTCTGGACTGGCCAAGGAACTACGGACAGATCTAGTCCCCAGGGGGCGGATGGACGAAGCCCCAAGAAAGAACAAGGCAAAGGGCACGCCACGGACACCCCACAACCTCTCCCTGAGGGGCAGACGGGAAAGAGCAGCAGCCCGCGGGGTGTGAGCCGCTCCAGCGCATGGAGAGCTCCGCGCCCCCGGCCAGTCCGGAATCCCCCAGCAACCGCGGGAGGGGGGGGGGCGATATCCCTCTTCAGACAGCGCCCCCCAGTTCTCAGGCCCCGGCTTTCCCGCCCCTCTCACCATGTAGGGCCGAGCCGGGATCGGAGCCGCCGCCTCAGGATCTCCTCGAAATTGGCGGCGAGGCGGCGATAGTTAGTGCTGCTGCTGCTGCTGCCGCCGCCATGGGGAGCCCGGGGCCGAGGCGAGGGGGGCCGGGGCAGGGGGCAGCAGCAAGGGCAGGACAAGCAGCAGCAGCAGCGGGACCCGCCGCCGAACTTCCGGGTCCGCTTCTGGGACGCTGCCCGCAGCTCCCCCATTGGGCGATTCAAACCCCCCGTGACCCCGGCTCGCCGCCGCGATTAGCTCCCGGGGCCCGTCGCGGCGTCACAAAGGCCCGCCCCCTGTGGGCGAGCAGGGACGTGTCGCTATGGGAACGCGGGGCAACACGCCTGCGGGAGCTAGGGGTCGAGGGCTGCACCGGGGAGCGGGTGGGGCTGAGTCGGGCCCGGGGGAGGGGTAAACCCCACTGCTAGGGGAGGAGTCAGGTCCAGGGCAGCCGCTAAGGGGGCTGAATTTCGTATTCCACTGACCCCTTGTTTCACCAGGAGGGTGGGGCACAGACTCAGATCTCGCCCCCCCTTAGCCAGGCAGTAGGCATGCTGAAAGCTAGCCATATGGAGCTCACTCCAGGCACTTGCACGTGTAGGCATGGGATTGGGACCGGGGCAGGTGTTCAGGCTGGGGACAAATACTTCTTAGCAAGGTGCCAGGGCAGTTCTGAACCAGTGACAGCTTGTTTACACAGCTGTCACATCAGTATATGCTGGCTCCTAAGTCCTCATGGAGGGTGGGCAAGTGGTAAATGTTTTTCTAGTGTCAGATTTTTTTTTTTTTGGTTCAATATATCACAGATTAAAAGAAATGTGTTTGTCATCTCTCTTTCATAGCCATACATACTCAAGCATGGTATGAAAAATAATCATCTTTAACGCTAAAAACGTACTGTTGAACTAGGTTGCAGGTGTACTGATAGTTAAGTGCACAAGTGATTAAATAAATGTAAACAGCCAGAATAGTACCAGTTTGTTTTTATTGCAAACATTCTTTCTCTCCCACAACTACTCATTTAGTCCAGACTAGAATTCGCACCTCATTTTCCTTCTGAAGTATCTATACAGTAGCTTCTGTACAATGAAACACACACCACTTAGGACAGAGCAAAAGCAAACTTCTGCTAACATGAAGTACAATTTTCTGCATTGATGATGTGTCATCTGCACCCACAATTTCCTGGATAACCATTTTCTTTTACAACGCCCATGATGCCATGCAAAGGATTATTCCAAGCAGTTAATTTCCTTAATTAAAACCTAGACCCATTCATAGGGCGGCTCCCACTCCAACTGCAGCCAGAACTGAAAGGCTTCCCTATGTCTTAGGTCATGAAGACAGGTACCAACCAGCATTTCTGCACTGCACTAGTGTAAGCCACAGCTCAGTGAGGAAATACTAGTTCCAGGAATTTCATACTGTACAAAACAGCCTACAGCAATGGCTCCCACTCCACACAGCAAAGCCTTTATTGCTCTTGTATAACAGAAGCATCTAGAACAGGGGTGGGGAAACTTTTCTGAGTCAGAGGCTGCTGACTCGCATAAAAATCAGTCAGGAGCCACACAAGTGAGAAGCAAAACACAAAACAACCACCAACCCTCAGTGACATGGCCCCTAACTAAGAAGACACTCTCCACATTCCCCTCGTGCACACTAGAGCCTAGGGGAGCCCAGCCTAATAGACTGTATGCTCCAGCCCCATGGGGTGGACAGTGGGGGGGGGGGGGGAGCGAAAGGAGAACAAGCCAAGCCTTAGGTTTCCACCCTGATCTAGACAGAGTCACAGAAGACTTCAGAATCCACTAGCACTCACTCTTTCCAGTACAATAAGTTATATGGCATATTTCCAGGAAGATTTTTAATGTAACTCATGGTAGAAATCTTTCCTTTCAAATAATCATTTAGTATTTTTTTCTTCATCCTAGGTTGCGTTTCCTGGGTCTCTATTTCCTGATAGATTAGAAGCCCCTCATGCCATATTCTGCATAGAAAAAGGAATCATGCCTATATTGCCACTGACAACAAAGAAAATCAGCTCTTGACATAACAGTTTAAATGGAGATCACTTGGATGACTGGAAGCACATAGCCTGCAAAGAGCAGGTCTTTTCCATCAAAGGGATCCCTTCCTCAGTGCTGCTGATTCTCCCATTTCCCACAGCCCTACACTTACAGGATGCTATTGCAGATCAAATCCTAATGCCATTTAAGAGTTACACAGTATCTCAAATAGTCAGGAAGACACTCAAGACAACTTGGACAAATGTGGAGGTACAGCCTGAAGTCAACACTGAACAGATTTTAAATATTGCTTCTGCTCCAGAGTCCAAGCAGACTCTACCAGTATAGTGGTTTAAAAAACAAACAAACATACTCTTAAGTATCAGACTCACCACAAGAAAGTCAATTTGCTGTACTTCACTGTTTAATCAGAATTTACCTTCCTCTCCAGTGAGGTCCAAGGTCAGCATCTTTTGCATATTTCTATTATTCTAAATTTCACAAATACTTTGCTGTGCACATCTGTCCCTTCCTGCTTTCTTGATCTCACAAAACCCCTTATTAGTTCCAAGATGGATAATCTGTGTGCTTGCACCCTCAGTCCAGGAAGAAGAGCCCATCCGTTCTATTTTTAAAACGGAAGGTCTTTCCTTTGTAATGTTTTTCTGTCCAATGATTTTAGAAAGGAGGCTGCAGCAGTTGCCAGTTCGTGACTTCAGCCTCCCCAATGGCCTTCTCCATCCGATGGTACCAAGGCTGAATCATGGTATGATTCATCATATCATCATAGGCTTCCAGCCCTTCCATGACCCGTAGGACCCCATACACTGCCTGTGCCAAAGGAGTAGAGAAAGTTTGGAAATTAATATAGATAACATTGAATCTGGAATACAGGTGAAATAAGGCTTCAGATTTAAGTGGCTCAAAACTCTACTCCTTTCCCTATCTCCATTCCAATCATCAGAGATTACACAAAAAAAGCTGGACAAATAGGCAGTGCCTAATAAAACAGGCATGATTTTAGGGAGACGGAGTAAAAGGAAAGCGATTAAAGAACTGACATGGTATCCAGCTTCATATAAAAACTCTTTATGGAGACATTGCTTCAGAACAAAACAAACAAAAATATCACTCATTATTTATGAGAGCTAATGATGCAGGAAACGGCTCAAGGCTCCAATCTTGAAGTCTGATCTATGCATGCCAACCTAATGACCTGAAGGAGTCCCACTTACAAACTCCAGTTGCAGAAGTGAAAGCTTATCTTGTAAACTGTCATTACTTCAGACTGATTGATAATGCCTTACTCTCTAGGAAGTCATGCTGTTTATAAGGTATACATTCTGTATTGGCTGTGTGTGTACGTTCCTGAAGTATCACCATATTGTGCAATGGAGTAAACATACTCACCCCTCACCTGTAACACACTATTTGACTACACAACTTTCACCTCTATATAGCATACTCAAATGAGATATCTAGTCTATAGACCATATTTTATACATAATCAGTCGCACCTATATCATACTATGTGCATGGATAGATGGATGATAATTTAAATACAGAGACCAAAAGTCTTGACCATTACCAAGTCAGCGAGATTCGGCTGGCTGCCACCCATGAATGGTCTGTGTTTGCCAACAGCTTTAACCCAGTCATTGGCTGCTTTGTACAAATCTTCTCGGACATTATCCTGGAGATGGTGCCTGTGTTAAGAAAAAATGTTAAGAGAAAATATAGTGTCCTCTAACTGGTTCATTCCTCTCTCTAATCTTCCCCTCCCATCACACTTCCAATGGATTGATATATGGCCAGAGACAGGGAATGTATTTCAGACAGCGAATAGAAAGACTTGGATATTTTTAAAGATGACTATGAATAGGAATGTAAGCAACTAGTCGAGTAGTCAACTACCCGATAAGCCTAGGCTAACTGGATAGTTGAGTCACTACTTGACTAGTCACTTCTCCCCCCACCTCCTGCTGCCTCTATTAAGCAGCAAGAGTGGGGATAGCAGGAGCTGGTGCTGTGGAGGGGAGCCAGCTTAAGCCAGTTCTCCCTAGCACTGTCTCCACAGGAGGGCGGAGGCAGTGGCACAGAGGGGGACTGGGCACAAGCCAGGGCTCAGCTGTCCCAGCTCACGCCCAGTCTTCCACTGTGTCTCTGCCTTTCCAATGTAGGAAGAGCTGCTGCAGCTCTGCAGTTTCCCCCCTTATCGACTAATTGAGTAGTCAATGGAAATTTAACATCCTTACTATGAATTAACTTGTGTGCTTAACTTGTGCACCTGATTCAAGCAGAAGTTCAGAAGGGCTTCAAGTATTGATTGGACTTCTTTAATTTGATTAGGCGGTTAAGAAGTTATTTGATCTAGCAGTTAAAGCAAAAGACCAGAATTCTAGAAATCATGGAGAGTAATTCTCTCTCATTCTCTCTCAATCGCTAACTCAGTGTGTCACACTAAACAATTAGTCTGGACTCTTCCTTGACCATTTATTGTATACCAATTGATAAGTGTCTTCTTTAATCCAGTGTCTTGTGGAAAGACAAAGATCTAAAAAGGGAAAAATCCTCTGGGTGTACTACTTAAATGGTGGGGCTACAGTGGAACTAGTTCCATGAGTAGGGATTGTTCAGTCTATGGGAATAAAATATTACTTCCCAAAAGGCAGCTTCTGATTGTGCTGGTCAGTGGAGATTTAAGTGGCTCAGAACAAATGAGTACCAAATCCTATCTTTTCAAAGGCAGAAAAGGATTTTGCATCACTGAATGGCATTCAACTGTACATAAACATTACAGTTTAGGGGAGTACCAGTTATAACTAGAGTGATGTGCCATGGAGCGAATCTTAAACTAAAAATCTGACCTTGAAATGGAGATTTTGCCCTGTCTGATTTGAAAAATAGTATGGTTCCAAACATAGTGATCACTTAGATACAATGATCAGAATGAGAAAAGTATCCAAACTGATCCTCAGAACAGAATTCCACTTTATTTCTAGGGCAAATGCCTATTTAATGTGTTTGAGACACAGAGTGTTACCATTTGAAGTTCATGGGTAAGATGCTTAAAAACCAATGGGACAAAGAGCTATTCTCTTGCTGTGTCACTGCATCAGTGGTACCAACCTGGTCTTCAGCCTCTTGCTGATGAAGAACATGGCAATGGCCCCCATGTACTTGGCAAAAAAGCCTTCCATAGTCCCAAACTTGCCCTCACGGACAATGTAATCAAAAGATGCCAGGGCTTCCCTCGGTGTTCGATAAACGTTGGGAGAGATAAGGTGAACAAGCCAGTTATCTGCCCATTCTCGCCACTTCATTTCCTCCCTATAGACATCCCAAGAAAGTAGTTTAAGTGAATAAGGGGGATACATTGAGCCAGGGGAGGATGATGCAGCTGAGATCAGAATGATTGTAGCTGGAGCTTCTGCAGAGGACGGGACTGCAACAGAATTCCCATCCAGCCTGTTACACTGGTAATATCCCTAAACTATGGTCAGGAGGGATAAGGTGTATTTCCCAATGGAAAGGTGATTGATTGGCTGTCAGGCTTTCTACACACATGGCCAATACAGAATGTATGCTGCTGAAGTCACTGAGCTGCTCCAATGTCAAACTCCAGCTGGATAAAACAAACTAAAACTCTAGATTCTCTATTATTGCAAGCAGGCTGGTCGGCCTACAAGGAATGAGTGTCCCTTATTCACGGGTTTTCCCCAACATTAAACAATCCCAAGTGAGCCTTCTGGCTAACTCAGGAGCCCAAAGGGGCATCTCTCTATGGGAAGAAAGCAGGGACAGAAGGAAAGGGAGGAAATTGGTGCAATGGCTGGGGCTTAGGGTACACCAAACTAGAGAATTTCACATTGCAAATTAAACAAAGAAGTTACTTGAATCAAAACCACTGCAGTTATTTAGGGGTGCCTGATAGGTATGATGTCAAGAGCAGCATTTGAAGGTGGATGTTCATGTTTTCCAAGATTATACAAGACAGGTGCTGCAAAACCAGCTCAGAGACTTCTAGCACATGAAATACTTACACCCTAGCTTCTTTGATGGGATACATATGCTGGGTCTCCATATCATCCAGCATGAGCCAGTATTTGTTCCCATACTCCATCACCTCCTTGCCCTTCTCGTTCACAGATTTCATAGCAGGATAAAATGACACAATCTCTTCTAAACTCTTCTTCCTGAGGAGAGAAACAGAGTCAGGATCTGCATGCTGTTCTCCCTGGGTTACTGAAAAAACAGTTGCTAGAAGTCCTCTTTTGGTACAACAAAGCTCTGGCTACTCTAACAACATGAGGAGGCAGCTTAGGGGCTTTAAATCTAAGGGCCATCTACATGCAATTTGTATTTTCTCTTTCAGAATTCCTCTCCATCCTGAAGTGTAGTTTGACTGTAAAAAACACAAAAACAAAAACTTGCTGATTGTAATGGGATTGTGGAGCTGATATAATACACACACACACACACACACACACACACACACACACACACACACACACACACACACACACACACACACACACACACACACACACACACACACACACACACACACACACACACACACACACACACGATGAGATTAGCCATTAGGGGGAAACAAAACAAAACAGCCTAGAGAGAAAATATACCATTAAAATACTCGTCCTTCAGTTGTAATTCTCTTTCTCTATAGAATACAACTCCCTCTGGCTTCAGTACAAATGGTTTGAATCCTGTTTGGGGGTGGGAGCAAAAGGTCAGTGGATTTCAAAGTCTCCCCTTTCTCCAAGCCTACAAAGCATCTTTTGATTCTCAAGATCTGAGCAAATTTGATCTGGAATCATGGATAGAAAATAAATGTGTCATTTTTAGAGCGGTTTCAATCTGAAAATTGACTCTATACATGCACATTATCATCCCAAATATATTTTTACTATAATGCATTGTTGTAACTATGTAGTGAGTGCATGCATACAAGACTAAGGGGAAAACATATTTAAGGTACATGAAAAGAAAACAGTAAAGCACACTGAAGCCACAAACTATTTCATAACAGTGTGTTTTAATGTAAGGCAAGAAACTAATGAAAGAGAGTACATGTAGGTTTCACTCCAAATAACCTTCAGTAAGCATTAACAAGATTCCAGAATATTAAGCTGCAGCGGAACCGACAGTATCTGCAGGTCCCTGGGCAAGGTTGGGGGTCAGTTCTGCACCCCAGAAGGGATGGGGTCTCGACAGAAGGGACAGGGTGGGGCAGCCAGCCCAAAGTGCAATCCGAAGCACACCACACCAGCCCCCTTTGAGTCATCAGGTCATGGGGGCAGCCCCCCCCCACAGTGGGCCTGGTCACCTGCAGCTAAAAAGTGTCTTATATTTCAATTTCTCTACACCGCACAAAGGAATAAAAGTACAAGTTATCCAAGGTGTAACCTTCTCCATTCCTTATTTGAGCTCTTTGTGACCTGCACAAGAGTAGCAAACTGATTTATTTCCTGACATTCTGATTCTCCCCCCCCCCCACAAAAATCAGAAAAAGATTTCATACATTTAATTTTTAACTCCTCTTTGTACAGAAAAAAATCACTTTGTCTATAAACATGCACATACAAACAGTAATGTGCCCTTGTTTTCTAGTGTGCCTAAGGCAATTTACAATCTCAACTGTAGTTTTACTGTCCCAGTTCCTTACCTGGAAACAAGATAGGTCTTGATTGCACTGATGATCATTGAAGAGTCATTCAGTTGCTGCAAAACAGAATTAAAATGGAGTTAAGAAAGAGGTGCTCATAACAAGCTCTGCCAACTGAACCCCTTTGGAGCCTAAGTCCTCTGCAAGTACCTTCTTCCCCAAATTCCTGTTTATTTCCATAGTAGTGTAGATTTGTTTATAGCCATAAACAGGAGGCCCCCGACTTGCATCACGATTGGTTCGGGGGGAAGCGAAGCAAGTCGGAAGCGTCGTAACTCAAACCCACATTTACAACAGGCACCGTGCACCGTCATAAATGCGGGCCAAGGACGTAAGTTGGGGTTTTTTGGCCCCTTCCGCACTTACAAAAATGGTTGTAAGTGCGGGGTGTTGGAACTCGGGCGGTTGCAAGTCAGGGGCCTCCTATATCTACTAGGGACGTGATAGCATATACACATCTCCCCCCTCATGCCCGCTGCTGCCTCTGTATCAGACACAGCAGTGCAGGGAGCCGTCTTTCAAAATTTCAGCAGTTACATGTTTACCAAAATAAACGCTATCTACCATACTGGCCAAAAACCAAAATAGTGAGAAAATATACAGTTACATATTTGTCTTTGGGTGTCAATTCTTCCACCCCACAGAATACAAGTAACTCCGATGGACTTCAGTACTAGTTGTTTGAGTCCTGCATGAGAGTAGGATCACTAAAGATCGCAGACTTTAAAGGCTTACCTTCCCCCAAGCCTATTGGGGGACTCTCTAACAGTAGCCTGGCTTCTCACTGTTAGGGAACATTAGGCCTTGCAAGTGCTCAGCAAAACAAGAATGAGGCAGCTAAGTATGCAGCTGTAAAATGGTCCTTTATTTTTAGCACATTCTCTCAATCTACAGGCTTCATGTGCCTTGGCTAGTGACCCAGTGTTAGATATAAATCCCCAAACCAAGGTCTTTTGAGAAGCAGAGACTCACCAGAGTGTTTCCAGCGTTGGCTAAAAGAATGGGCACCTTTCTGTAGGAGGAGAATTTGATCTCCTTCCTCATTACTGGGTTCACCTCCACAACTTCATAAGGCACCCCATGGTAATCAAGGAAGGCACGGACCTTACTGCAGAATGGGCAGGTTTTGTATTGGTACAGGGTCAACTGCAGGCTACCAGCAGGGAGCTGAGGGAGAAAAAAAACAAAGTTCTGTAACTTCAACTCAAAAATCACTTTCTCTTCCAGATGAATTTTAAATTGCAATTGCTGATATTTGGTACTGAGATCACAATCTGATCATCCAAATCAAAGCTCATACTCCTGGTTAACTAGTGTTTTCTTCCAATGTCATTACACTATTTTTGCATAACGAATATCTAATTTTCTAAATATGGCAATACCCTATTGTAATAACTCCAATCTAAGAATATATGATTTTTCCCAATTGAATCCTATAGCTTAGGGACCAAGTTACCATAAGAATCCCCCCTCCCACACACACACACAAATCCAACCATCCAACCTAAGATAATTACCAACCTAAAAAACAAACCAAAAAGAAAAAGCTCTAAAGTCAAACAAAAAAACAAAACAAAACCCATGTCCCAAGCAGAACGTTTATACTACAAACACTACAATTGACATACAGTAGAGTCCCTATCATCCGACCTAAATGGGACCAATAGGTGGTTGGATTACCAAAAATGTTGGATGATAGGGACTCTACTGTAGCTGGGGCCGCTTGGTCCCCATCCCTGCCTGGCCCTGGCCCCTTCCCACTCTGTAGCTCCCAGGCACCCGGCCCCGCTCGCTGCCCCATTGTTCTCCTGGAGCCGCTGATGCCGCTCCTGCCAGTGCCGCTTCGTCCCCGGGAGCTGCAGGCATCAGCAGCTCCAGAAAGCGACGTGGCAGCGAGCGGGGCCATTCTCCCTGCCTGCTCTTTATCCAACCCTGCAGCTCCCGGGGATGAAGCAGCACTGGCAGGAGCAGCATCAGCGGCTCCTAGAGAGCGACCAGGCAGCGAGCGGGGCCATTCTCCCGGCCCATGCCCTGGGGCCACTAATGCCGCTCCTGCCAGCACCGCTTTGTCCCCAGGAGCTGCAGGGTCAGATAAAGCGGAATGTCGGATTACCAAAGGTTGGATAATCCGGACTCTACTGTATTTAAAAAAAAAAAAAAAAAAAATTTGCCAGGAAGCAATGACTTTTTTTTTTTTGTAATAGTGGTTGCAAGGCATTGACTGAAAATGTATAAAAAAAGAATCTGATCTTGAATAGTTTGTGCACCATATCTTAACTGAGAAAGCTGGGTGCACAAGGAATAAAGCATCAGACCAACAGTATTAGCCAAAATGCAATTATACAATAGACATTTAATGTGCTTTTCTTATTATTCATAAGTTATAAAACACATAGACTCATAGGACTGGAAAGGACCTCGAGAGATCATCGAGTCCAGTCCCCTGCCTTCATGGCAGGACCAAATACTGACCATCCCTGATAGACATTTATCTCACCTACTCTTAAATATCTCCAGAGATAGAGATTCCACAACCTCCCTGGGCAATTTATTCCAGTGTTTGACTACCCTGACAGTTAGGAACTTTTTCCTAATGTCCAACCTAAATCTCTCTTGCTGCAGTTTAAGCCCATTGCTTCTCGTTCTATCCCCAGAGGCCAAGATGAACAAGTTTTCTCCCTCCTCCTTATGACACCCTTTTAGATATCTGAAAACTGCTATCATGTCCCCCCTCAATCTTCTCTTTTCTAAACTAAACAAACCCAATTCCTTCAGTCTTCCCTCATAGCTCATGTTCTCTAGACCTTTAATCATTCTCGTTGCTCTTCTCTGAACCCTCTCCAATTTCTCCACATCTTTCTTGAAATGCGGTGCCCAGAACTAAACACAATACTCCAACTGAGGCCTAACCAGTGCAGAGTAAAGCGGAAGAATGACTTCTCGTGTCTTGCTCACAACACACTTGTTAATGCATCCCAGAATCATGTTTGCTTTCTTTGCAACAGCATCACATTGATGACTCATATTCAACTTGTGGTCCAGTATAACCCCTAGATCCCTTTCTGCCGTACTCCTTCCCAGACAGTCGCTTCCCGTTCTGTATGTATGAAACTGATTGTTCCTTCCTAAGTGGAACACTTTGCATTTGTCTTTATTAAACTTCATCCTATTTACCTCAGACCATTTCTCCAATTTGTCCAGGTTATTTTGAATTATGACCCTATCCTCCAGATTAGTCGCAACCCCTCCCAGCTTGGTATCATCTGCAAACTTAATAAGCGTACTTTCTATACCAATATCTAAATCGTTGATGAAGATATTGAATAGAGCCGGTCCCAAAACAGACCCCTGCGGAAACCCACTTGTTATCCCCTTCCAGCAGGATTGTGAACCATTAATAACTACTCTCTGAGTACGGTTCTCCAGCCAGTTATGCACCCACCTTATAGTAGCCCCATTTAAGTTGTATTTACCTAGTTTATTGATAAGAATATCATGCAAGACAGTATCAAACGCCTTACTAAAGTCTAGGTATACCACATCCACCGCTTCTCCCTTATCCACAAGACTTATTATCCTATCAAAGCTATCAGATTGGTTTGACATGATTTGTTCTTTACAAATCCATGCTGGCTGTTCCCTATCACCTTGCCACTTTCCAAGTGTTTACAGATGATTTCCTTAATTACTCGCTCCATTATCTTCCCTGGCACAGAAGTTAAACTAACGGGTCTGTAGTTTCCTGGGTTGTTCTTGTTTCCCTTTTTATAGATGGGCACTATATTTGCCCTTTTCCAGTCCTCTGGAATCTCTCCTGTCTCCCATGATTTTCCAAAGATGATAGCTAGAGGCTCAGATACCTCCTCTATCAGCTCCTTGAGTATTCTAGGATGCATTTCATCAGGCCCTGGTGACTTGCAGGCATCTATCTTTTCTAGGTGATTTTTAACTTGTTCTTTTTTTATTTCACCTTCTAAAACTACCCCCTTCCCACCAGCGTTCACTATGTTAGGCATTCCTACAGACTTCTCGGTGAATACCGAAACAAAGAAGTCATTGAGCATCTCTGCCATTTCCAAGTTTCCTGTTACTGTTTCTCCCTCCTCACTGACCAGTGGGCCTACCCTCTCTTTGGTCTTCCTCTTGCTTCTAATGTATTTATAAAAAGTCGTCTTGTTTCCCTTTTATTCCGGTAGCTAGTTTGAGCTCATTCTGTGCCTTTGCTTTTCTAATCTTGCCCCTGCATTCCTGTGCTGTTTGCCTATATTCATCCTTTGTAATTTGTCCTAGTTTCCATTTTTTATATAACTCCTTTTTATTTTTAGATCATGCAAGATCTTGTGGTTAAGCCAAGACGGTCTTTTGCCGTATTTTCTATCTTTCCGACACATCAGAAAAGCTTGCTTTTGGGCCCTTAACAATGTCCCTTTGAAAAACTGCCAACTCTCCTCAGTTGTTTTTTCCCCTCAGTCTCAACTCCCATGAGACCTTACCTATCAGCTCTCTGAGCTTACCAAAATCCGCCTTCCTGAAATCCATTGTCTCTATTTTGCTGTTCTCCCTTCTACCCTTCCTTAAGGTTGTGAACTCTATGATTTCATGATCACTTTCACACAAGCTGCCTTCCACTTTCAAATTCTCAACCAGCTCCTCCCTATTTGTTAGGATCAAATCTAGAACAGCTTCTCCCCCCCCCCCTAGCTTTTTCAGCGTGCCACCATTTTGCCTAGTTTTTCATTTCCATAACCCGTCAGGGTATTTGCAGCAAGTCGTTAGTTGATGGAAAGCCCTTTGTAAGTGTATAGCATTGTTGTTCTCTCTGTCCCATAACTACTTTTAACTATTAAAATTGCTTTTTATGAATAATTTCGAAGAGGATAATGTTGGGTAGTTTTGACAGAGATTTTAATAATTTAAATGTTGTTTTCTAAAAACATCTGATATTACAGATGTGTCAATCATAAAAGCCTGATTTTTTTATTTAAACATTCTCATTAAGTATTGCCACCCCCAAATATTGCTGCATTGTGCTAGTGTATGAAAGCCAGAAAGTCAATAGAGTAAAACAAAGCTGAAACTAACAAGATTATTTTCTTTCTATTGACTAAAATTAGGGATCTGTGTATGTCTTGCAGGATGGGGGTTTTAGTTTAGTTTTGATACACCAGAGTTTTTAGTAAAACTTGGGGGCATTTTTAGGGAGTCTATTGTAACCTTATGGCTTCCCTTTTGTTAGTGTCTCATTCGCACATAGGCAAGGAAAATGTTAATTAACTTATTGTTTTTAAAGAAGCAATTAATAGTGCATTCAGGGAAAGCTACAAATAGATTTGCAGATTCAGTAAATTGGGGAAAAAACGCCATTGATCATTTGAGAGACGTTTATAGACTTTTAATCTGGAAACTCAATTACAGGACGTTAGAAGGGAAAATACTATCTGAAAAATGAACAAAATTAGAAACACGTCCTGAGGAGAAATCTGTGCGGGAGGGGAGGAAGAAACGATGCCACCCTATAACATTTTATTAAAAGTAGGGACCAAGATTTCAGCATGCACCTCCAAAAATGGGAGCTATTTGGGGGTCAGGATAAAAATACAGATTAAACAGGGAGAGCCGTATCATTTCAGAATCCCTTGTTAATGGGGGATGGGAAAGCAGCATGGAGCCCTGTGTTCCGCAAGGATTGCAAGGAGCACCGGGATTTCCAGCAACACCCTGAAGAGGGAGGAGATTACCTTGGCTGCCTGCTGCTCTGCAAGGGGCTCCTGCGCCTTTAAGGGGTAATGGAGAGTCTGGAACAGGCCGAAGGTGCCTCCCAGGGCAAAAGCAGCCCCCACTAGCATGCGGCTGTTCTTCAGTGCTCGGCCTCGTGCGTAGCGTCCTGTCCCAAATCGGATGCAGTAACCCCTGCTCTGGGCCCGCAAAAGCCTCGCTCCAGCCGCCTGGCCAGCAGCCCTCAGCCTCCATGGGAGCTGCCCCAGGCACCTCCAGCCGCCGCAGGCTGCTGCCATCTTCGCTTCACAAAAAACGGCGAGGGAGGGCGTCGGCACCAAGCGCCAGAGGCTTGACTCCAGAGCAGAGGAGGCCTTAAGGTTAGAGCGCCTCTGCTGGGCTCGCGTTTGAGATGCTTGATTCGCTGCCCAGGTGCAAAAACAACGAGGAGTCCTGTGGCCCCGTAGAGACTAGCAGATTTATTAGGAGGTCGGTGCAGATGCAGACTAACAGGGCAGGATTGCATGGGGCCATACAGAGTTGGGGAGGAGTTGGAAGCAAGCCCATTGCGGGGGGGGGAGACATTTAGGCCCCCCCAGCAGACTAAGGAGACGCGGAGCTAAGCCGCGGAGGATGCGGGCAGCGGGACCGCGGCGCGTCTGGGCTGTCCCGCTGCCGGCGTCCTCCGAGGCTTTGCTCCTCGTCTCCCTGGTCTGCTGGAGACCCCTGCGTTTGGGCTGCCCCACTGCCCACGTCCTCCGTGGCTTTGCTCCACGTCTCCCTGGTCTGCTGGGGGCCTCCTCCCCAGCAGACCAGGGAGACGCGGAGCAGCTTTTCTCGCCCCGGAGGACACGGGCGGCGGGACCGCGGCGCATCTGGGCGGTCCCGACGCCCGTGTTCTCCGGGGCGAGAAAAGCCCCGTTCGTAACTGCGGATCCAACATAAGTCGGATCCGCGCAACTAGGGGACTGCCTGTACTCTTAATTTTATCTACTCCTCCCATGTGCTTTGTTAATTTCTCTCACTGCTACATGCTCCTCTAGTATCTCAAGACCAGTGCTTTCCAAACTTTTTAAGCATGACATCACTTTTTTAATTTAAATGCAATTCAGGATCTACCTCAGCGGGGGGGTTCAAGGTGTAGGCTCTGGATGAGTATTTGGGTACAAGAGGACTCAGAGCTACAGCAGGAGTTTGGGGTGCAGGAGGGGTTCAGGACAGGGGACAGGGTTTGGAATGCAGGCTCCAGCTGGACACTGCTTACCACAGGTGGCTTTTGGGTGGTGGTGCAGGGGATAGTATGGGGCCCTAACCCAGCAGAATGCATTCAAGCTATGCTAAGGAAAGATACAGGACATACTGTGATGTTAAGTCAGGACATGGTTCCTTGTGTATTGAAAATTCAATCTCAATTAGAACTGAAAAACTCCTCAATTCAGTCTTTGTGCCAGGTTCAGCTCAGGGACACACAGCTGCCCTAATTGCAAGTTATTTTCATCTCTAACAATATAGCCTATAAAATGAAAGAAATGATATAATTATATGATTTCCCATGACACGTGAAGCATAGGACTCATGAAGTCTAAAAAAAAAAAATCTTAGTTATACAGTAAGGCAGAGAAAATTGTGCTCACTGTCCTAGGGAAAGAGGAGATTTGAAAGTGACCTACTAACTGTGGTTAAAATCATTAAAGGGAAAAATCAAAACAAGTTTAAACAAACTTTATTCTATTGGAAACAGTTAAATCAGTGGTTCTCAAAGTGTGGTCTGTGGACCACTAGTGGTCCATGACCATCTTGTAGGTGGACCACAGGCTCAGGGCTCAGTCTTTTCCCACCACAGTCTCTCCAGCCACGCACCCCTGTATGGTTGGAGCACCAGTGCCAACTTCCCACTGAAGAGTGGGGGGAAGCCCAAGCCTTGAGGACTGAATCTGGCTCGCAAGGGGAGGAAGTGGCTCCTGCTGGCAGGAATCCCGGCCAATGGGAGCAGCAGGGGGCTGTGGCAGTGGGTGGTGTGAGGTGCCCCTCACCCTTTTCACACACACCCATCCCACCTAGACTCTGTACCCCCACCCTTATTTATCCTCCCCTCCCATCCCATCCCAACCCTGCACCCCCAGCTATCTGCACACTACTTCGCACCATAGTAATAGAGATGTACCCGTGTTAGTCTGGTCATGCTGAAACAAAAGACAGGACTATTCAGCACTTTAAAGACTAACAAGATGGTTTATTAGGTGATGAGCTTTCGTGGGCCAGACCCACTTCCTCAGATCAAATTGTGGAAGAAAATTGGCACGACCATATATACCAAAGGGATACAATCAAAAAAAGTGAACACATATAAAATAGACAAATCAGATTTTAGAACAGAGGCAGGGTGGGGTGGGGGGTTAATGTCTATGAGATAATGATATTAGAGGTGATAATCGGGAACGCTATCTTTGTAATGGGTAAGATAGTTAGCCTTTGTTAAGGCCCATTGGTAAAGTGTCAAATTTAAGCATGAATGACAGTTCAGAGGCTTCTCTTTGAAGTCTTGTGTTAAAATCTCTTTGAAGCAGGATGCAGGTAATCAGGTCATTGAGACAATGCCCATTCTGGTTGAAATGGCAAGAAACTGTTTTTTCTTTGTGAAACAGTCTGATGTCTGTGTTGTGTGCATTGATTCTTTGGCAAAGTGCCTGAGAAGTTTGTCCAATATACATAGCAGACAACACTGTTGGCACATGATGGCATAAATTATATTTCTGGATGAGCAAGAATATGTGTTCTTGATCTTATAACTGAAATGGTTAGGTCCAATGATGGTGTCAGCAGAATAAATATGTGGACAAAGCTGGCAATGGGGTTTGTTGCAAGGGAAAGTTCCAGGGTTGGTATTAGTATGGAATGTCCTGTGGTTGTTGGTAAGAATCATCCTGAGGTTAGGTGGTTGTCTATAACCTTTGCACCAGACCCTCACCCTCAACCTGCTCCTGCACCCAACCTCATGACCAGACCCCCCAGCCTGCTCCTGAACTTAACCTCTCTACCAGACTCCCATGCTCTTGCACCCATTTTGTCAACATGGGTGGTTGGCTGGTGGTCCATGTAAGTTTGTGGTGAGTGGGTTGGGCTGTGGACCAAAAAGTTTGAGAGCCAATGAATTAAACCATTAACTAATTGGATCAATAAAAACTGGAAGGAACTGTGTGCTTTAGTGGCAAGGCAGAGTGACAAGAACCCTGCCTGGGGTTTAGTCACTGCCTCAATGTGTGATCTTGGCAATCAGCCACCATCCTCTGTAGGGCCATCTATAAAATTACCTTATAGGAGCTAATGAATATTTACAAAGTGCTTAAAGATCTTCCAAATAAAGGCTCTATGCAGGCGAACATATCTCCTAAAACTAACTTATAAAGAATAAATCTACATGTAATAAACAGAGATGATTAGTATAGACGGATTAAAAAGGTTTTAAAGAAAACCACTTGTCGGGGACTTCTAACCCAGACGGCTTCAGTTCGTTGTCTGACCGCAAAGAGACAGGCAACACCAGCAAGGTCTAATCACAAAGCTCTTTATTGAAGAGCAATAGACAATAGAGAGCAGCCCGTCTCTACCAAGAACCAGCCCCCGATTTCTATAGCAAGTAGGGTTATATAGACAGTTCCGTCACGTCATAGACTATTTACTTAAGCAACCCACCCCCCTTTGTTAGTTAGAAACTTCTAGCATGGGTGCATACCTTGCCAACTATACAAGGTGGCCTTGATACATTAGCAACTTTCTTATTAAGACAGAAGGCGAGTACCAGACAACGAGGAGACGGGGAGTTTTCTTATCAGTTCCTTAAGCAAGCTGTTCAGCTCAGCAAGTACAAAAATGCAGCTGTTCGCTTGTCTCATGCCCTTGCTCAACTCATGTCTCAAATTTTGTTCAGGGACTACCCAGAACCCTTTGCTGGACTTTTCTCTGTCTGTCTTAGCATAACCACCCTAGGCCCAATTCTCTAGGGCCTAACACACTGCAGAAGGGGATAACAAAGCAAAGGGATGTGAATAATTTATTCAACACGTTTTCTGTTCCTAAAATGACCTGTGAGCAGCTGACAGATTAGTCCACTTGATTGATTGGATCTGCGGGATTGTTTCTGGGCATAACGTCTGATCTGCATATTTTCTCAAGCAGGTGGCAACCAAAAATGAAGCTGTGGTGCTTAGTTTTCACGGGGACACACCGGCCTAAGCTCTGACGGGACGCTCTGCGGGCTGTGTGAACCCTTCCTCCTCAAGGTCACACTGGATTTCTGCAGATACTCTCCTGCGTTCGCGGAGTATTTGTTACACCCATGTAAAATCCGCGCTGCAAATCCCTCTGCGATGACTGCAGAGCGTGGGCACGAAGGGGGGATCACTAGCGTTCACGGAGGGTTAGGGTGGGATCTCAGGCTACCTAGACAGGCACCCCCCCCAGCTAGAATCCGCCCGCCCGCGCTGTTTGGTCAGCCTCTCTTTGCCCAAAACTATAGACTTTACCACTGGGCCAGGCGGGGCTAGGAAGGACGTCACTCCCCAATAGCCCCGCCTTAGGCTCCCGCTGACGCTTCCTAGTGGCTAGGTCAACGCAAGCCCCGCCTTCTTCGGGTTAGGGGCGGCAAGTTACGCTGTTCCAGCCGGGTAAGGGGCGGGGCTTTCTTGCAGCCGGTTCTGAGCGAGTCCGGCTGTGTCTTGGGTCCGGTCTGGCAGCAGGGCCGGGCGGGCGCGCGCGGCGGTGGCGGCATGTCGGGGCCGAACGGGGAGCCGCACGTGCCTGCGGGCAGCGTCGGGCGGGGCGAGGAGGGGGACGATGACGGCTTCGGGGAGACAGGTAAGAGGAACGCGGCTGTGAATCGTCTCAGAACCCCCCCCCCTTGTGGAGCCCCGGGCCCCGCCCCGATTCCTTCTGCTCTCAGCATCGCCCCCCCCTCCCGCTTCGACACCCCTACATGGGGCGAGCTATGGATCCCCCAGCCCCCCCCCCACACACACCTGGGGTGAGCTATGGATCCCCCAGCCCCCCCACACACACCTGGGGCGAGCTATGGATCCCCCAGCCCCCCCACACACACCTGGGGTGAGCTATTGATCTCCCGACCCCCTGGTCCCATCACCCCCTCTCTAGGGGAGCTACAGACCCACCCCGTAGGCTTCCTCTCATCACCATCAGATCCTCAACACAGCTAATGTTCGTAAAGGGGAAGGATTGCAAGCCAAAATAGGAAACGGCAGGTTACAAATATGTAGATAAGTTTAGAAATATTCAAGTCCAGAAGGGCCTGATGAAATTCATAGTAGGCGACTAGCCTCTAAACTAAGCAATATCCAAACCCTTCACAAGTATCTTTGAGAGCTCCTAAAACATCAATGATCTTTATAAGATTGGACAAAGGCAGACATATAGTACTTCTCTTTAAAAAGTACCTGGGGAATTATAGCCTTATCAGCCTTTTTTGATACTTTGGAAAAATACTGTTATTAGCCAGCATGGATTTGTTCTATCCCGCCAAACCAATCTAATTTTCTTTTGGAAGGGAGTATTTGGTGGGGGCTCTTCAGGAGTCAGTCTTTGGCCTGGCGTTAAATATTTTCATTAATGATTTGGCTAGTGGAATGGAGAGTATGTTTATACATTTTGTGGATGAACAACAAACTCAGAGGGGCTGCTAGCATTTTGGAGGATAGGATTGGAATGCAAAATAACCTTGACAAATTGGAGAATTGGTCTGTATTCAACAAGAATAAATTAAATAACAATAAATACATTTCACTTAGTAAGAAAAAAAATCAAATGCACAATAACAAAATGGGGAAGAACTAACTAGATATTAGTACTGCTAAAAAATCGGGGTTATAGCAGATCACGAACTGACTACTAGTTAATCATGCGATAGAGCTGCAAAAAGAGCTATCATTCCAGAGTATATTAACAGGAATCTTCTGTGACAGGAAATAATTGTCCCAGTCAGCAGCACCGGTGAGGTCTCCCTTGAAATGCTGTGCCCAGTTCTGGGCCCCACACCTTTGCAACACTGTGGACAAATTGGGAGTGATTCTAGAGAGCAACAAATGATAAATGCCTTAAAAATTTGACCTCTGAGGAAAGTGGGGGGTTTTTAAAGAAAAACTGGGCATGTTTAACCTTAAGAAAAGAAAGCTGAGGGGAGGCATAAGTCTTGACAGATGTCAAAGGTTGATATCAAAGAATAGTGATCAACTTTTCTACAGTCTATTAAAGGTAGGACAAGGAGGAATAGTCTTAATTTGAAGCAAGGGAAAATAAGGTTAGATATTAGGAAAAACTTCTTAACTAGAAGTGTCTTCAAGCTCTGGAGAGCACTTCCCAGGGGGGAGGGGAGCATAAAAATCACCTTTCAGGGATAGTTTAGGTTTATGTGGTCCTGCCATAGTGCAGGGGGCTGGGCCTGATGACTTAACGAAGACCCTTTCGGACCTACATTTCTATGATTCCATAAGACTAAAGCACCCCACACTAAGGATGTTAAAATGTGGTTAATTGACTAGTCAATGGAATTTCCATCGACTAGTTGATGGGCACTGTCCCCAGCAGATCCTGAGCTCCATGCAGTATTTCCCAGGACCCTGGGGTCAGCTCCCAGCCCCCAGGTTCTGGGGAAATGCCAGGGGAGCATGGGATCAGCTGGAGAGTCCCCAGCTCACCCTGGGCTGCAGGCAGCTACCCCTTTGAATTGCACGGCTGTGCAGTGGCTGTCCCTTTGAACCACACATCTGCACGATTCAAAGGGGCTCCCCAGGAAATGCCACGGGGAACCCAGGATCAGCTGGGGAGTCCCCTGCTGATCCCGGGCTCCATGGCTTTGAAATGCACAAGAGCCACCACTGGGGACTCTTGTGCATTTCAAAGAAGGCATCAGCGTGCAGCCCAGAGTCAGCGGGACTTCCTGCTGGCCCCGGGCTGTACACAGAGTTCCGCATTCCTCCTTTGAAATGTACAAGAGTCCCGAATGGAGGCTCTTGTACATTTCAAAGGAGGAATGTGGAAGTGCCTATCAACTAGTCAAACTATCTGATAAGCAAATGCTTATGGATTTGCTTATTGGATAGTCGACTAGTCTTTAACATCCTTACCCCACAAACTACCCAATGTGGTGACTTCTAACAGAAAAGTTAAGAGCATCTTTCCTGAAAAAATCCCTGAAGACTTCTAGGACTAAAAAGGTTTTTCATCACACTGTTGTGGGAAGTGCCAGTACAAATAACTAATTACTAGCTAGGAAGACACTATCCTATTTCAGATGTTCCTCTGGCTGCTAAGGGAAAAGAGATGCTTAGCCAAATAATCTTCTATGACAGTTTCTTTGGGAATTTGAGCTTTATGGACTATCCACTGGCCTTAAGAGATTCTTTCTGCTGGGTCCACCTGAGCTGTTCATTCAGTTTATAACTAGATTCTGAAGATGTCAAGGACGTTTCCTCATAAAATCACTCATCTCATTAGAAGCTGCTGATCGTTTTTGTACCAGGTATCTCTATAGTTGGCTTTAAGTGGAAAGTCCTGAGGTCTAATGGCTTGCTAAATAATCTATCACATCTCTTGGCCTGTCCCACAAAGCCCTCCCAGTTTGGAGGCAGGGACTGCACTGTTTCCTAACCCCATGCATTCCAGTCTTGGGAATAATCCTGATATTATATTATTCTAAATTTAAATTAAAGTACTGCATTAATTGCTTTCAGCTGTAGGATGGATGCGGTTTTTGTGATGCGCTTTTGCGCAAGGGAGCATCCACACTGTTGGACGCTCTCCCGCATATAAAAGCCACCCGGATCCGGTTCTAACCGGGCTAGAGGTCACCAGTTGCTCTTTAGTGCTGTTGCCAGAGCCCTCCAGAGATGTGCACTTAAAGGGACATACCTGGAAAGCCGCTTCTCTGTTCTGCTGCCTGCTTCCTAGCCTCTTTGGCAAAGCTAAGCCTCAGCAGTGCCTGCTGTGTTTGCCCTGTGCTTTTTGGGGCCGACGCAGCTTTTTGCCTTTTGTTGTTTGCCATGGAGCCTGAGCTCTCCTTGGGCATGTGACGGCTCCACACGGCCATGCTGCTGTTTTTGCAGCAAGATTCCAGCAGCCTACTTGTCCCTGCTGGATGTGGACACTGAACTTCTCCTTGTGTCCTTCTGTGTGGCTGCGACTGCTCCGGTCTAGCTGCCGCACCCCATCATATCCAGGAGGGTCTGGAGGCTGGAGACCAGTTTGGAGAGGTGGGACCAGCAAAGGCTGCACAACTTTAGAATGTACAAGGCCACCTTCCTCAAGCTCTGTGCCTGACTCTCACCCGCCCTCCCCGTCCAGCAGCGTGTCGCTATTGCCCTCTGGAAGCTGGCCACCCCAGACAGCTATCGGTCAGTTTGGGGTGGGGAAGTCCACCGTCAGGGCCATCCTGATGCAGGTAAGGCGCTCGCGGGCTGCAGTCCCTGCCGGGGAGAGTGGGGGGGATGGTGCTGGATAAGGGGGAGGCTTGGGACTGTAGAGGATGGACTGAGGGTGGGGGGAAAGACCTAGCCATGGTGGCTTGTGCAGTCCCTCCCTCACACAGCCCTGCTGCCGGAGCGGGTGTCACGGGATCGTAGGGGGTGGGCTCCTAGGGTTTGGGGGGGCAGGGGAGGATGGCCACCTCCCAAGGGCTCACACTACCCCTCTTTCATTCTCTGTTCTATGTGTTTCTTTGTCTCCTTCTGCAGGTCATCAGGGCCATCAACTCCTTGCTGCTGCGCAGAGTCGTCCGGCTCCAAGACCTGGATGCAACCATGGGCGGATTTGCTGTCCTGGGCTTCCCCAACTGCGCGGAGCTATCAGTGGCACGCATATCCCCATCCGGGCCCTGGAACATCAAGCAGTTCAGTTTATAAACAGAAAGGGCTGCTTCTCAGGAGTCCTGCAGGCCCTTGTGGACCACTGGGGCCACTTTATAGACATTTATATGGGGTGGTTGGGCAGGGCACACGATGCCCAAGTTTTCCGTAATTCCAGCCTGTGCACCAAGCTGGAAGTGGGCACTTTTTCCCCACTGGGACTTTGCAGTGGATTGGCACAACATGCCAGTGTGCATAGAGGGGAATGTGGCATACCCACTCATGCCCTGGCTAATGAAACCCTACACCGGCCACCTGGATCCCAGCAAGGACCTGCCTCTGTTCAATGCCCGCCTCAACTGAGCCCGGATGCAGGTGGAGTTCGCCTTCGGGTGTCTCAAGGGACGGTTCCGCTGCCTCCTCACCCACCTGGTCGTCAGGGAGCGCAATATCCCTGAGGTGGTTGCATCGTGCTGTGTGCTCCACAATATTGTGGAGCGCAAGGGGGAGGCCTTCCTCCCGGGGTGGGTGGCAGAGGATGGCCACGAGGGCCATGCATTTAAGCTTCCCTGGACAGCCACCACCCGCCAGGTCTATCTGTTCTGGGGTGTCATCTGGGAAGCCCTGAGGGTGGACTGAGGCCCCCCAGTAATTGTCCCCAGAGCCTCTCCAACAGGGGCTTCTGCCTTTCTGCTCTCTCCTTGTCCCTTCCCTGACCTGCCAATAAACACATTTTGTTTTCAAACCAAACAGATGAGTCTTTTTTTATTTTTATTTATTTATTTTTTTATTCAACATCAAGAGAAGGGGGGTAGGAGGAGGGAAGATGTCTGGACTGGGAGGGGGAGATCAGGATTCGGATTATTAGTGGGGCGGCCTGCTCTGCCACCTTGAGTGCGGGGAAGTGTTCAGGGTTGGGTGGGTCTAGGGACCAGAAAGGGTTGGGCAGGAGGGTCATCTGCAGCTGGGTCAGGGTTGGAGAGAGAAAGGGCCATAGGCATCACTTGGGAGGGGGCAAAGGCCTGGGAGATGTCCAGGCTGGCAGGGACTGGCTCCAGGGACAGGGTGACAGTCCCACTGTCCTGGTCCTCCGTCTCGGGGGACAGGCTCCGGATGTTGGAGTACAGGCTCTTCCAGCCCAGTGTCCACCATGATGGAGGGGGAAGAGGGTTTCTCCCCACCACATCCTGGAGGGGTTGGGGTGGAGTTCCCTATAGTAGGGGCAGGTGTGGGGTCCTGCCCCTGAGTGCACCCTGCGCTCCCTGGCCTTTACATACCCAACGGAGCTCTTTCACCTTTGCTCGGACTTGTTCCATGGTCCGGGCAGGGTGACCTCGCTCTGCCCAGGATATGGCCATGCGGGAGAAGATCTCTGTGTTGAGGCACTTGGCCTGGGGATCCTGCAGGGACGCCTCCTCGCCCCACAACTCAAAGAGGGTGGCAATTTCAGGACCACTCCAGGTGGGGGCATGCCTTTTGGTTCCCCTAGGGGGGATCCTGTGACCCCTGTGGCTGGTCTCTGAAGGGCCGGGGGGTTTTTGGGGAGCTTGCTGAGAGGCCATTTGTGGCTGAAGCAGAGCGGTGTGGTGAAGGCACCTGCTCTGGGCAATTTCCAGCCACAAGGCTTGTGCAGGGTGGTTGTGGCTTTAAAGGCAGCCAGCACACAGGAACTATAGAGTTGTGCTTGACTTGGCCAGAGTGGCCAAGAGGCTACCATTTTTTCCCCCGCAGGTCAATTCTTGCACAAAAACCCCTCCGGAGCGTCCACACTTGCCTTTTTGCGCAAGAGCTGTAGCGCAAAAAGGAGTTATGACTCGTAGAAGGAGGTATACCTACATTGCAAAAAGCTCTCTGTTCTGTCAATTGACTGTAGGTTTTCTTGCTCAAAAGCACGCTTGAGGTGTGGATGCTCTGTGGGTTTTGCACAAAAACGGCCATTTTTGCGCAAAAACCTTGTAGTGTAGACATAGCTTGAGTGAAAGCCACAGAGAAGTCCCATTCAAACAGTGGTCTAGTATTCTGAACAGTGCAGTCTGAGGACTGGTTGGTGCTGTTCCATGCCGTGTTCAGCAGGATTGGTCTAGAACAATGGTCCCCAACCTTTTGGGGCTGCTGGGCACCTGGGGGCAGGGCTGCATATGCGCTGGGCGCCCGGGGCGCAAGAATGGCTTGGGCTGGCCCTGGTCAGTCAGCGGGCGTGCATAAATGTCCCAGCGGGCACCATGGCGCTTGCGGGCACCGTGTTGGGGACCACTGGTCTAGAACACTAAAAATCTTCCCATGCGAACTTTGACCTTGGTTTGTGAAGTGAAATCAGTGGCTCTTCCTGAGGCTTTAATTATAGAATTTTCTTTGTAGGTAGGTATATGAGTGTATCATTCTTCCTTTTATTCGGGGCTTGGTGTGAGGGTTCCCCCCCACCCCCGTAACTCTTGCAAGCAGCAGCCTGACAAGTAGGTTTGAATGGCCTGTTGGACCTGGCTTGTGCTGGCTATATAACATGGTGCACAAATCCTACAAGGTGGCTTACAATTAATCCTTGCTTCCTAGTATTGTGTGAATTGGTAAAGCAAGATCTATGTAATCTCTGCACTATTGAGACCTGGGTTAAGAACATCAGAAATTAAGGGGCTAAATTCTGTTTATGGAAGTTTGTTCCACATTCATCCCTCTGGTTACTTTTTCCCTGAGGACCTTGAGACCTTTCTCTTCACCTCCTTCAAAGGGTGTGTCTAGACTACCCAGTTTTGTCGACAAAAGTGGACTTTTGTCGACAAAACTATACCAGCATCTACACTACCGCTGAGTTCTGTCGACATAACGTCGACAGAACTCAGCAGTTTTGTCGACGCCGGTATACCTCATATTACGAGGCATAACACCTTCTGTCGACAGAACTCTGTCGACAGAAGGTGTTATTGCCTGTAACATTGCGTCCAGACTACGGAGTTCTGTCGACAAAGCAGCTTGCTTTGTCGACAGAACTCAATGTGTCTGGACGCTCTTTGTCGACGGAAGTTTTGTCGACAGTATCTGTCAACAAAACTTCCGTCGACAAAACGCGGTAGTCTAGACATACCCAAAGGGACTCCAGTGCAGTGTTCCTTTCTTCCTCTACTCCTACCCTATCACATCAGCTGCTGTGATGTTCTGGAACTCCTCCAGATTTTCACATGCCAAGTCATAGACTAGCAGCTCTGGAGGTTACACTCTCTGTGCTGTACCCTTTCTGTGGTAAGTTTCTCAACAGCACCCTCTCAAAGTGCCTGTATCCTGATTAAGTAAGGCCACCTTTAGGGTGGGTGAAGAGATTAATTCAGTTATTTATTCTGCCCTCTTACAACATGGATCCCTGTCTAGTGGGAGCTGCCAGAGCCCAACCACTTACTTGACCAAAACCAAACAGCTGTCAGATAACCACTTACTGCATGGCCTGTGGCACTGAGGTGAAACACCCTGTATCACATTACCAATCCCCTGAACTATCCAGTTTCCCACAGACTGTTTCACAGTATATTTGACATTATCTACAGAGAAGACGTGTGTGTTCTGAGGTATATTTGCCCGATACTTCTCAGAATGCATGGTGGCAGTACAAGAATTTAAATTCAGAATATTTTTTCTTTTAGAATATGCAGCAATAAACTCAATGCTGGACCAGATCAACTCCTGTTTGGATCACCTGGAGGAGAAGAATGACCACCTGCATGCCCGTTTGAAGGAGCTGCTGGAATCCAACCGTCAGACTCGTCTGGAGTTCCAGCAGCAGAGTGAAGGACAGAACATGCAAGATGTGCAGGGACCACATGCAGATGTTTAGTTCTCTCTGTTTGCTGGACACAAACTCAAATAATTGGTACTTCTAGTGGAGCAATGAGTCCCGTGGCACCTTAGAGACTAACAGATTTATCTGGACATAAGCTTTCCTGGGTAAAAACCCACTTCATTAGATGCCCATGAAAGCTTACGCCCAAATAAATGTTAGTCTCTAAGGTGCCACAGGATTTCTCATTGTTTTGGCAGATATGTGGACCTGCTCCATCAGGCTATCCCTGATACTTGCTTCCAATGGGACCTCCACTAGTTTAATGTTAAATTGACTAGAAAAGGTATTTCCTGTTGTGCATTTTCATCCAGTGGTTAAATGTTCTGTCCTTCTGCGTGTGATGTTTTCTGTGTTACTGATGGTGCATCAGCAAATATGTTGGTTAGGGGGATAAATGGGGAGTCAATATTTCCAGCTCCCAAGCATAGCTCAAGATCTGAACTTATTGTTCCCATTAGAAGGGGGAATGGGATGCCCATGCTGCAAGTGTGGGCATTCATGTCCAGGCCTCTTTGGTCACAGTTCAGGAACAAAGGAAAGTAGTAGCTGTTCTCCTGCATGGCTAAGTCTGCCCTTGAAAAGTGTCCAGAATTCTACCTCACAGACTCTTCTCCCCTAGTAAACTGGACTTTTAAGCTTTACTGCTCTGGAGATCTATGGCAAGCAGAGGCTTCATCTTGGCTCCAGACTAAATGGGGAAGGTAACTTTTTTCTGCAGTCTCCCTGTTGTCTACAGTGCTGTTAGGTTTACAAAAGTTCTGTGATGAAATACTGGCTAAATGACAGTCTTCTAATCCCCACTATTCCTCCTTCCATGCAACTGCACTGTAAACTACCATCATACTTTACTTACTGGATAGGGATGGTGTTAGCTGCTTTTAAACCACTTCTAGAGACTTAGTAGAGGCTTCAGAGTTTTAGCACCTTAGTCAGGGCCCCTTGCTGTATCATAGCCTCATGGTGTGATAGGGTGGAATTAGCCAGCAATGCTGTTATGACAGAGTTCATCCTGAATGTCTGGGAGATAATGTGTTTGTAAAATTGCATGACCGCTGTAAGTCTATGAAACTACCTTGCTCTTGTCTGTGGCTTCTGGTGGAAAGACCTGATGCCAGCATTGTGAAATGACTGTCATAGTTCATACAGTTGAAAGTTTGGAGATGGTGTATTAAAAGTTTCTTTATAAATGCTAACAAACTGAATGCCCTCATGGAAGCATTTGAGTAGCAGGCTTGCTTTAAATCCTGAATGAAGAAGTGACTGAGGCTTCAGCACTGTACTCTTCTTCTGGAAAAAGCTACCCAAATTGTAGTTTGCAATTTGTATAGCTTTTTCCAGAAGAGGCTTTTCCGACATTTGGACCCTTTACACTGGGCCAAATGATAGAAAACCCCCTTTTCAGAACATCCCTCCTTCCTTGTAAAATGAGGCTTATAGAGATGCGAAAAAAAATTCAGAAGAGCAGACACGTTCCCTGGATGTAGCAGATTTTTCCAGAATACCTCTGGTCTCCTGGAAAAACTCTGCCGTGTAGACAGTCTGAGCAGTTTTCATGTTCTAGTCTGAAACTGGGTCCTAAGGTATCCTGTTGTCTAGTGCACTGATTTGTGAGAGAACATGTTATGAAAGGGCACAAATTATGTTCATGGGGCTGACATTTCCCTTTGTTGTGTAATTCCCATTGGTTTTTCTGTTCACATCACTTACTATCCTCAGACTAATGTGCAAGGGGAACTACCTTAGCACAGAAGGAAGTAGCTGGCTAGTATGGTGAGAAGCCTCTGAGCGCAGGCTTGGCTAGTTAAAGCAATGAGGTTCAGCTTTAGGAAGGCCAGCTTCAGCAACTTTGAGGTTTAACAGTATAAAACTGACTCTCCATCACATCCCAGCCATATAAATAACACCCAACAACATCCTATATTAGACACACTAAAGCCAAGTTTGTTTATTTTTAAAGTAAAAACAGCATTGAAGTGGAAGGTTTTTTGCTCTATTAAAAGACTCCGAAAATAAACATTTCCAGCAAATATTGTATGCAAACGGCTCTCGCTCTAAAGCTGCTCTATCTGGGTTTGCGTCTAACAGAACGTCTACGCCCTGCTGGGGTTAGACTTGCTGCTGCTTTTGGGACTGAAGAACATCTATTTGCCTCTTTCTCCTGGCCTGTGATGCTTGCTGCCTCCTGTTCAGAATCCCCTTCACTCATTGGGTACTGGGCTTGGTATGTGCCATCTCTTTGTCTGTGTGCTACACTGTGTCCCAGCAATGCCCTTGTGGCCTTGTCTTCATCTAAGAGCAGGCAGTCTTCACTAGTGGTGGGGGACTTGCTACTCTCATCCTGACTTCCTTCCTCCTCTATGACCAGGGCTCCACATATATCAGTCTCACTGGCTGGGCTTTCAGCCCTTCTCCCAGAGGGGCCCAGCTCACTCTTATTCTCTAGAGACATGGAGGCTTGTTCTTTTAATGCCAATAATTCTGTAATTTCCTCTCCTGGGACGTGATGGGTATTCACGGTCTCAGCTTCATCTTCTGTCTTAACAGCCGGGGGCTGCTGCAGGACATCAGGTGACTGAAAACCAGAGCCCGGTGAGCACAGAGAGGTCTCCATGGATGCTGCTGTAGCACACTGCCTTGCTGCTTTGTATTTCTGTGCAAAGGAAAAGCATATGAGTGATAACTGGGGTGAGACCAGACCGTTTCAGCTAATCCAGGAGGAACCTGCACAAAAGACAGTGACAGACTGTAATGGCTGGCCTAGTCTCCAAACAAAGCACAACTCTATGGCTCTTGAGGGAAGGCCTTGTAATACAAGTATGGGTTGGTTAGCTACCGGAGAGGAGAAAAGTGCTAGTATTAAGATTTTATTTGTTCTTGAGGATTAGATCGTGACAGTGGGGATAAGGCTCTAGAACCAGCCTTTGACCATTGTTAATCTGTCTCTGACAGGATAAATCTAAATAGTCAGTTGAGTAAGTGAAAGCAAGAAAACTCTTATCCCAACTACCAACTGAATCTGTACAACTGACTGACTGTGGGGATGATGGTCAGGAAACATGTAATCTCACCCTCCAGGCACAGGAGACTAATGGTTGCTTGCACTCATTAACTCAAAGGGAAAATAATTAGACTAACACGTTTTGCTGCAGATTAACACAGTGAAATGACTGTTTCCTTTTGCACTTCACTCATTTAAGCAATGCAGTCAATCTGTTGGCTCATTCACTTTGTGCTTCTTATTCAAGAGCATCAAGGTTGGAGAAAAAGTATTCCGTAAAATCATGTTTAAGGGGATGTTTCTAAGAGGGTATTTTGAGCAGCACATATCCCCACAAGAGTGCTCAGACATTCGGTAGATTGTGAATTTAGGCTCTATAATTGTCAGCAAAATGACTTACTTGACTGGTACCCAAACCGAGACTAGCAAGGAGGTTAAAGTTGTCACTGCAACTTCAGAAATGCAGTACACACAAGCCATGTGGAACTAACCTACAGAAGTACAACTGACAGCCTAAGCCACAATTAGTCAGTCTGGGGGCTTTACTTACACATGTGAGTAAGTGAACAGCACGAGGTTCCTTCTCTTCCACAGACATGAAAGTGATTGGCAATTCTAAACTTAAGCCCTAGAACAAGGGGCTTGCACTGAACCCAACAGTATCAGCAAGCACGATCGTACGTGGCCATTGAAGGGGCTGTATTAGCCATTTGACATGGAGAACAAAAGGTAAGTCCTTCCTGTGGTCTTTCCTGGCTCCTAGAGAATATGTACAACTCTTGTTGCTCTTCAAATAGCACTCAATGCAGCTCCTGCTTTTGGTAGCACGGTAGAGAAGCAGATGGAGGCTTAGGAAGTCTTAATTTTTTAGGTCAGCCATTTCAAGTGTTTGTACCTGCTCAAGCTCCTGGTGCCTGAGGAGGAGAGCCCATTCTGCATGAGGTGAAACAGGTAAAAGGCCAATTGTCTCTGCTGTGTAGACACGCTTAAGTGAAAAATATTCAGTTATACTGAACAGCCAGAAACATCTCATGCACTCAAAGTGAACTCAATACACACTCAGTACCAGAGTTATTCTGATCGGCACCTGCTGCTAACAGCCTGATGGTGTTTGTGTCACAAAGTTGCAGGAGTTTAATTTTTTAATTGATTAAAGTGGTGCAAACCCTTATAAAGACCCTTTCAGTGTGTTCCACACTGATTTACGATACAGCAGTTTAAACCAGCTTATTCTGGGTTAAGTGTCCACAAAGCATTATATACTAGTGTAATTAACTCAGTTGAAAAAAAATCACATCTTAATCTGGGGCAACTGTTGTTGACAAAGTGCAAAGTAGCTGTTTCTAGAGTGGTGCACTGGACTGTCAGATAGAAGCAATTTGGTGCCAGGAAACCTCCAGCATGGAATTCTGGCCAGAAGTGCTGATCACTCCTCTTTAAAGAAACTAGAAGGCATTTAATGCAAAGACCATGACAGTCCTTGTCCTCTAGCCAGCAGCAGGGACACTCCAGGGAGTAATTGCTTTTAGCTGAGATCACCAGATTCAAAAAGACACTGACTAGTTATAAACTGAGACTACCCTTAAGTATCTGTGGAAGGGAAACTCCAAGTTACACCCAGATAAATCTGGTATCAGTGATTTCCAAACACTTTATAAAATATCAGTGAATTAACTCTCATGGTAGCCCTTGAAGCCATCCTCACAGAAGCTACGTGATGTCCCTTTAGTAACAGAACAACTCACTGACTCGAGAGGAAGTCTGACTCCTAGTCCTCTAACTCCTAGACAACACTTCCTCTGGGTACACAGATGGGTTGAAACAGTAGCATCTTCCCTGGTTTTACAGGGGGAAGAGAGGAACACTCACTGGTTCTGTGCTAACTCATTTTTAACAAGCTGAAAGAGGGAATGTAACTTAATAGATCTGAATATAACATACTGACGCATGAGATGGACAAGGGGAGCTGATTGTTTCATTCCAGAAGTGATCTGCACAGGGGACAGGCAGTGGAAGACCTAGAGGAACAGCTGCAGTGCTACCTGCTGCAAAGATGTTAAGAACTGTTAGCTCATGTGGGACACACTTGTTCCCCCCAGTTCTAGGTAAAGGTAACAGAAAGGAGACTGTTAACCTTTGATTGGCCTCACAAAGGAGTTAACTTGTCTGAGACTAGCTGAAAAGCTCCACAGCAAGTACACCCCATGAAGAAACTACAAATACACCTGGGGAGGAGAAATGGGGTATTTTTGCAGAAGCAGGCCTTGGCCCTAACAGCAGAGGAAATCCAAATGGGAATTATTCCTCCATCCTGGGCGTCAGGGAATTCCTCTTCCATACCTGAGACCCAGACAATGGTCACTGAAAGGAGAAGGAAAAGCCACAACAAAGAGCAGCATGATGGGCTTGGATTTCAGGGCAGTAGAGGTTGTGCAAACTCAGATCCAGCCATCAAGACTTACAAGAGGCAGTGAATGAGTTTACAGCTGAATTCAAGGGCTATTCTTGTATCTTCTTTGTGTGGACTGGATAAAGCAGAGGAACAGCACTAACCCGCTGAACTCTGGGCTAGTGAAGAGCCTCCAGACAACCTATCAGAAGCTCCCAAGTTGGTCCCTGCTGCCCGACTGCTTATGGATTGGAGGTCTCCATCTTCTAAAACAGTCCTGGAATTTCACTTCTACCCTGTTGAAGAGGCATTTCCAACTGTCTGTCCCCTGTATAGATGTTTCCTATCTGTAATTTGAGTCTCAGGGCCTGTTTACAGCATCACGGACACTAGAGTTTCTTCATCTAGACAGATTCGTATAATTTCCTGCTCTCTTTAAAATGAGCAGCCTCTTCTTATCTAGTCTCCCACCAGTTTCACTCATTTGTACTTGCTAAGGGATCAGGCAAGTCTCAGGCTGAACCAGGGATTCCATTTCACAGGTTCAGTGCAGCTCAAACAGTGGCTGGAGAGATGGAGGATTTCCAACTGAGAATGGGCAATGGCAGACATTAGCAGAACTGTGTCTGATCGCCAAGGAGCTGAAGACAAGCAGAGAGCATACCAGATGAAAGCTGTGGCAACAAACATGGTGATGGACATGGACGACAATGGGAAGGTGCTGTAAACAGACAGGTGAAAGAGGGGAGTTGCCGAGGAAATGGAGAAGACACAGACAGGGTGACAAATGCCAGGCCATGCAATCGCCAAAGGGGTCTAACCTGAAAGTTCTCAAAATGCATCAGAGACTTGCAGTGTGTGACCCGGGCAGCAGAGTCACTATGGTAGAATTTGTGACACAGCCTGCAGAGGTAACCTGCGACGGGGACCAGAAAATCCAGGCCTGCAAAATGGGAGGGGAATGGAAATCACAGATCACATTGAACAGAACTCA
The DNA here is from genome assembly GCF_052426305.1 of Pelodiscus sinensis. Taxonomy (NCBI): domain Eukaryota; kingdom Metazoa; phylum Chordata; order Testudines; family Trionychidae; genus Pelodiscus; species Pelodiscus sinensis. The sequence goes on along the minus strand of NC_143074.1, from coordinate 11,741,189 downwards.
AAAAAATAGAATGTTAAAGGGGAAATTAAAAAAAAAAAAAAAAAAAGAGAGAGAAGAGTTTTGCTTCTGTTAATTATGGACTTGCAAGATCACTTGCTGAATATCTCATCTTACCACAGTACAGCTGCAGGCTGATATTCAGAGAGAGATCAGGTTGTCAGAGAAAAGAAACTAAACAGCATAAAAAAAATACACTGGAAAATTACAGACCATATGACCAGCTGTAATGGGCTCAATCCAAGCAGAAAACAGCAGGCACATGAGAGAAACACAGAGAGAACATTCACAGCATTACTCATTTTGCCTGCCACGTGACAGTGGAAGGTTACAGCAATGTGGAAAACTGGTGTAAATAGAGCAGCTTCTGCCAGTGCATGTGCCCCTACCTTCCCCACAACGCACTACTGGCTGAACTGTTTAGAGAGATTCGGATGGTGACTAGAGAGAGCACAAAAGAAGTTCTGGAAGCAGCACAGCACACATGTTCAGCAGCTTCTCTGCTCTGATCAGATGGAGTCTAGAATGGTGGTTCCAAAGAATACAGAGGAAAGGCATGCAGTTCAATCTCCTTTGTGGAGTCACGGTGCACCTAATCTGGATCTTCAATGCAGGAGAGAAGCATCTCTATTGAGGTTTCCGTTCTTGTAGAGAATGTTCTGAATAGGGCACCTCCATTCCTCTTTGTGCATCCCTGATCTATTAACTCTGCCTTCTACATGGCTTTGTCAGCACTTCTCGCTCTTGCACTGGTTCCTTTCCCACTGCACAGTTCTTTAGTCCTCTTGGATGAGATCAAGGGTTCTCAGCCCCTCTTGAGGGCAACAGGCACTTGTCAACCCTATTCGCAGCTTTGACAAACAGCACATGCCTTACTCAGCAGATCAAACTTTGTCGCTTCGCCACAATCTGCTATCCTTCTTTGGTCTGACATGGATGCTGGAGTAAGTTCTGCTTATTGCAGGCCACATAATTGTGCTGAGGCCCACCCCACATACAATGGCAGCCCCTGACCTCCGAAAGCACTCTTGGGCATGCCGCGTTGACTGGGTTAGCTTACCATAGGGGGTATCTGGACAGTACATCTCATTTCCTTCACAGTCCTCTGGAGGCTCTTCCTTCAGCCCAACCTGAACAAGAAACAAGAGACCATGTCAATGCATGGAGCCCCCAGCCTGCAAGGGCTGTCTACTGAAGCAGCATCCATTGTTCAGCTCTCCTTATAAGCCTTCAACCCTTTCCAATAAGCATGGGGGAAAAGTTATTTTTCCCCTTTCTACTGTAATATACACTCCTTAATTGTGTCACCATTCAGTATTCACACCATCCTGCACAGGTTACATTATCAGCATAGCACAATGGACAGGTTAAATCCAGATACAGGCCAAATACCAGCAGAATATTTCATTAGCAGGGTTAAAAACCACCACATGTATTTAAGGTCTCAGCTACTTTAACTGTGTCTGTCCCACGGTTAGATGTTCTTGAAGCCGAGAGAACACATTTCATTTGGAGAACACTTGCCAAGATGTATCCATCTATGGGGTCCAGTTAGGAACAGGAGCAAAGCTGCTAATGGATCAGACAAAGCAGAATGACAGAGTGAAGTCTGTGCTGTTTTGCCCCCCTTGTCAAGGTACCCCAGGATATCTTCTTGCACCCTCAAGAGCTCCCCTGTATCACCTCTGGAGATCAAAGTCCTCAGACTTCTTGTGAAAAAGCCACACATCACAGCCCATGTCTTTCCAGCTGAGGTACCACTTGAACCAGTTAACATTGCTCAGCCAGCCAGCCACAGGAGTAATGGCATCATATTATACCCTGGAAACCTCTTATGTGAGAGACATGAAACAGGTGCTGCAGCAAATCTGATCTCAAAGTATCTTTGTCCCCATCTTATCCTATGTTCTGGGAACATAGTAGATCAGCCTCCAAAATGCATTGAACTCCACTGGCCCTCACTGACTGAGCCATAAGATTCCAACTCAGATGCTCTTCTAATACAGTTCCATTTCTGTTATCATGCTGTACCTGGTTGATGACAGGATCTTCATTCTCTGTCTGCACCACCTCAGAGCCGCCTTCTTCACCAGCTCCTTCCTCCTCCTCCTCCTCCTCCTCCTCCTCATCTTCGTCATCTTCAAAACAGCCAATAGCATCGACTGTGATTAGCTCCTCTGAGTCCTCTGGCCCACCTAGCTCTTTCTCGCCCAGCCTCACCTGCCAGACATAGACAAGAAAGATGAGACCAGACTGCTAGCTTCCAGCACTCTCATAACATTCCTCCTGTTGATGAGGAGGGCTCTAAGTGGAGTCCAGTACTGCTGCTCTGAGATGAGCATTGCTAGAAACCAAGAAGGCTCCCAGGCACACATACAGTGCTCAATTACCTTCAAGTAGTATGGGAATGCAGACAGGCAGGACAGGAACACACCTTGATAGAAAAATGATGCACCTCTTCACTGGTTTGAGACAAGTGGGACAGACGCACACTCCTCCCCACATACCAAGCACAGCCACTTCTGTAATACAGCAGTGCTTTCCCCCATCCAGTTTGCATTACCTCTTTGGCCTTCTGCTTATGCTCAGGAGACTTCATGTGCTCCACAAACTTGCGAGGGGTCTTGAAGTGGCGGCTGCAGACAGTGCAAAAGGGACGGAGAGAGCGTTTGGCCAGCTGAGAAAAGAGGGATGAGAAGATTGGATTGGTTAAGACAGGCGCTTCTTTGTTTCAATTCAACTCCATTTAAACAACTTCTCTCTCAAAACCATAACTGTGAATCTAGAACAGTCAGATCACTGTCCCACAGTAGGAGAGGGGGCATCCTGGCGTGCTTGGAGAGCAACACAGAAAGGATGTGGTGACTCATGGTCTTCAAAGATCTCTTGGCACTTGTCCGTTACAAAATGCTCACCTAAAATTCCCCATGCAGTTGAGAGTGATCAAGAAAAGAGCTATCATACCTCTGGGTAGACAGTTTAATAATAAGCAGAGACTGTAGTAACAGTAGTAGTAATAAATAATAATAATAATAATCGGAAAACAATACGTGTGGTGCTAGTCAGTGCTAATTCACTCATCTTGACACCCAAGTATTCCACTAGTACCAGTGAACCGAAGCCCAAGAGAACTAGGTGCATAGAGAGATCCAGCTAGAACTGCAGTTCTCAAACTGTGCGGCAGGACCCCATTTTAATGGAGTTTAAAGGGCCAGCATTTGACTTACTTGGATCCAGGGCTGAAGCCTGAGCACCACCCTGAACTAGGGCAATATGACTCACTTATCCTTATTGGCCGGGGAGTGAGAGTCTTATCCTTCAACCTCCTTTGTAAATTTGTGCATTGATTAGTTACCTTATGTTCCTGGGTCCTTCGATGTTTGATTAGATCCCCTGAAAAGTGTATCTGGCAGGTATTACACCATCGCTGCTGGATCTCTCTGTGGTGAGAAGAATGGCTCAGTAAGAGGCTCCTTGGATTCCCCAGGGAACACTGTTTTTGCAACTGTGAGGTCTCAGCACCCACTGTGCTTTCTCCCTCCCCCCAATGATATTTCAGTTCCTATCTCCCCACCTTTAGTTGATTTGACTTAACTCCGTCTATAAAAATGCATCCATCATGACAGATGCAGGCTGATGAACTTCATTAAAAACTACATAGTGTGACAAAGGCACTACAACTACACTATAGGATGCAGCTAAATAATTTTCCCAAAGGGGCTACACCTGCTGGGGCTAAGACCTAAGAGAACAGATGGGCCTTGAACTATAACCTGAATATTGATACATTCTGAGTGGGTGGGACCAATGCAGAGGCCAGTTTTTTAAAGTAAGGCCTTCAACTCAAAGCCCTGCCTCCCTTGTGTTCAGAACTAACTAGGGATTGCTAGCAAGAACATCCTAGCTAAAGAGTCTTGAGCATTTCTATTAGACTGTACCTATATATGTGATGACATGCACTCTATTAAAGGCCAGCCTTACACAGATACCTCCCCTGTCCATGTCTGATCAGATCTCATCACAAAACACTGACTAAACCTAGAAAGCAAATACTAAGTTTTTACTGCTTTGAGGTTTTTCTTCCCTCTTTAATGTATGTTCTTGAGAATGATTGGGGAAGACATGACAGTTTTACTTGAATCCAGAATTTTAATCTGTTTTTACAGACTCCTGCCTTTGCAATGTTGGTTTCTGGGGTGGTATCTTAAGGCCAGTAGGGATACATTAAAGTTATTTCTAAAGTTCCAAGCTCTGTAATATCGAAATGGGATCAACTCTTTTTACCCTCCACCTCCAGTATGCTGATACATACCCATCTTTCTTAGCCATCAACGTCTGCTCCTTCACCATGGGAAGCAGCGAGACAAAGCAGACGTTACTCATGTGTTGAATCTCCCCAAGTCGCTGCTGGTGCTGAATACCAGCCATATGGGATTGGAAATTCTAACAAGGAGGAGAACATCCATTTAGATAGACTCAAAATTTTAAAAACAAACAATGTCCCCCCGCCCAAATGTAACCTGTCAATTAAATGATTTCCATTTCCCCTCTACTCATCACCAATCTTTGGACAGCTTAAAACCATGGCTACCTTTGGATCAGCCAGTGCTGGGACTTTAGAATGTTCTCTTGTGTGTTCTTTGGAGGAGGAGTTTATTTTATTTTTTATAGACTTTTCTTGGCCTCTAGTAATCATTGTGCTGGATACCCTGAAAACACGTCTCAAAGTGCAAAATTTTTACTGCAAGCCCCCTGGCCATGTGATTCCATCCCTTGGCCCCCAGATTTAGCCAAAGTGTTTATACCTGCTGGTTGCAGCAATCGGTCTTGCAGATGTAACAGAAGAATTTAAGGACAGATTCAGGACTGGTATCAGCTGTGCCCAGGTCACAGGCCCAGTGTGCTGGCTTCAGGGCTGTGGTGCTGATAGCTCTGCTCTCACTGCTCTGCTGAATAGTCACTTTCAACGCACCCCCCGAACTCAATACCTGCCAGAATGAAAAGTCAAGAGAGTCCAATCTAGGTGTCTTTTTAGGGGCTTCTAATGAATAGGGGTCAAGTTTACCTACAATTTCCATAGCATCTGGAAAAATGCATTTAAATGTCAGCCAAATATCATTTCAAGTCTTGTGTGTACACACACGAATTTTTTGTGTGCAAAACCCTTGTTTTGCACAAGATCCTTACGCCTCTCCGGGACAGGCATAAGGATCTTGTGCAAAACAGGGGTTTTGTGCAAAAAAAGTCCACACTGCTTCTTTTTGCACAAAAACCCCTTACGCAAAAAGTAACGGCAGAAAATATGCTAATGAGATCACTACTTATGCTAATGAGTCCCTCATTAGCAGGGCTCGACAATTTAGGTAATCTACTCGCCATGGGCGAGTAGATTATAGCCCAGCACGGCGCCGCAGCACAATCAGCGCATTAGCATATTTTCTGCTGGAAGAACTTGCAGTAAAGACGAAGCCCTAGTGCTTATATACCTTCCGTCTCTTGCTACTCTCTGGCTCTGCTGTATCACAATGTTATCAAGGTTATAATGCAACTCCTTAACACACTTCTGTAGGGGTAGTGTCCTGTCCACATACAGGGAGACACCCCACCTTGGAACACAGATGTCACTAACCATGGGAGACAGCTATGCATTGGCAGAGTCAGATATGTAGGATCTGGCCTGGAATACAGACAGGCCTTTAGGTAGTTTTAATCATGACAAAACTATGTTATGGAGCATAGGCTCCAGGCTGCAAGTGCATTTCCCTGCTGGCCCCAATAGTGTTATACCTTAGCCTGTTTCTCTCTAGTCTACTTTGCCAAGAATCAAGACCCAACTAGCCTCTTCCTCCTGCTGTAATTTCAAACCATAAAGGTAGCTGCCAGCATTCAGCTCACTTACCAGGAATGGCAGGGAGAGAAAGGCATGCTCTCCATCTGCTGTAATAGCATCCCTTGCAATCTCTCTTACCGACTTCTACACTCCCATGTTTGTCCTCAGTTCTACAGCCTCCAAAACAGACCTACCTGGTGGGGATGGCTGTTACCCTTCTGAGTCTGGGCTGAGAGAAGCTCCTCTCAGAAAACTCAGACGTTTAAGAGCCACAAATCAGTCTTTTAATGTGCATTTCAAAAACAAAAAAGCCACCCACAAAAGCCTCCCATCCTTACAGACCAGTATGGAAGTATTGGAATGTATCATTACTCCAATGGTCAGAATGCAGCATGGGAGCGTAATAGAGCTTCCATGCTTTCAATAGGGGTGCAGGTTTATAACAAATGAAAACATTGCAATAATCTGTTGTCATTTAATCAGAGACAGCCCCTGCACAGCAGCTTCCTATAACAGCACAAGGCCACTGATATTAACTCAAGAGTCAAGTGCTACTTGGTTTACAATCACAATGGAAACCTCGGTAAAACCGACTCTTTGGGGACAGAGAAACGTTCTCTGCACACGCTCCCTTTATGCCCTGCCCACCTACCTCTGGAACTTTCAGTTCCCCAGAGAAGTTTCTCTCCTTGGAGGCATCTTCAGCTGTATTCTCCTTCACGCTGCCTGGTCCTAAAGATAGAGAGACCCTTTAACTGGATTAAAACTAAACAATGATAGAAAACCAGGTGCATGAAGTCTAGAAGCTCATCTCACCCCTGTAGACGGATATTACCCTACGTTCACAGGGCCTCAACCTGGTTTTCATAGAGAAAGTCCTTGTACAACATAGAAATTCATCCCATTATTTGCATCTGGCCGTTGAAAACCCATGTGGAAGGCCCCCACATATCTGGAAGAGGGACAGTTACTGGGGCATATTCTTAGGGTGTTGGTCCTAGTGTTTCTCTTCCTTGAAATTTGTTTCTGAAAGAATTCAGGGTAACTGCAGACATCAAGAATATGCCCACAGTGAACTTGGGATGTGTGTAATTCTCAGCTCTGGAAAACACTCACTTGCTAGATCTACTTGAGACAGCAGGATAAAAGTAGCAAGGGGGGCATGAAGGGCAGAGGGTGACTCAGACAAGCCACCCAAGTATGCACCTATCATCATAGACAGGTAGCCCAAACAGCCACCTCAGCCACAGTGCTATGTTTAGCGTGCTGCTAGTATGTATTTGTCTACCCAAACTGGGAATTACATCTTCTAGATAAAGAGCAGATAGATGTACCCCGTGTGTCGCACCGCATCTATACCGGGAGTGAAACTACCAATCCACACATCAGCAGTCTGGGGGCTCTATCGCTCCCATCTGTCATGATAATCTCTTCTTACCATCTGCCTGGGTTTCAATGCTTGACTCCTCTGCTTCCTGGCTGCCTGCAGCATCCTCTAGTATGGGCACTTCTTCCACACTTCAATTGGAAAAAAAAATAAAAAAGGAGAACAAGATTATCACCTATGTCCTAAGCCAGGAGGATGGTGAGGCTTAATCTAATGCATAAGCTGGTGTTTAAACCACAGGCCATATAGAGCAATCTATAGTGTTATTAACCATCAAAACGCAACTTGAAATCTCTAAAATAAGTTGATAATATTTTACAATTACAGATGGTATTTCTGGTGAAGCTCCAGCAGAACAGAATACAGGAGAGGCACCACAGTACAGGCAGTCCCCGGGTTACATACAAGATAGGGACTGTAGGTTTGTTCTTAAGTTGAATTTGTATGTAAGTCGGAACTGGTACATATTGTAGGGGAAACTCTAGCCAAACATTTCTCCAGAGCTCAGTTTTATTCTCCCACACCTCACTTCCCTCAGTCCTTTATTCTCAAGCTGAGGTGTCTGCTGAGAAAAGCCGCTCCGCGTCTCCCTGGTCTGCTGGAGGGGTCGCTAGCTTCGCGTCTCCCTGGTCTGCTGGGGGGAAGCAGCTAGTGCGGGGTTGCCTCACCCCATTTGTAAGTAGGGATCTGATGTAAGTCGGATCCATGTAACCCGGGGACTGCCTGTATATACACAAATAGCAACCCTACCGTCTAAGGCCAGCCAAAAGAGCATGAACCAGTTGTTCAGGGATAACTGTAACTATCCCTTGTAGAAAACTGCCTGGAGTGTGCTTTCAGTAAGGGACTCAGGGATTCATTTCTTACCTTGGTTGATGAACATTCACCTGTTCTAGGACTAGGGGGAAGATAAACTCCTTTTTGACATCCCTGGATTTAAAAAATGTAACTGTGTAACCACTAAAAACAGCAGTTACACATGCTGTGGGCTCTGCAGTATAAAGCTTAAATAAGCTTCATACTGCACAGCCTGCAGTGAACCTGCCTCCCAGGGAGCAAGCTAACAGCCCCTGCCAGCCCCACTCTCGAGGAGCCAGCTTGTAATCTGTGGCAGGGAGAGGAAGGGGTGGCAGGCCCATCACAGACAGAGGCTGCTTTGGTGGACCAAACACTGCTAATTGGAGTTGTCTTTGTGTTTCATTGTTGGTCTGATTTAAGGAGTGGAAACAGGCTCCTAAAGGGGTTGCTATGAATGAATGACCAATCTGCAGAATGATCCAATAGAGCAGATTTTTTTCTTGATTATATGTCAGCACCTTCAGCTAGCCATCTTCCCAGGCCAGACCAACATTCCCACTGTGACACACTTCTGCCCACAGGAAGCAGCACACTCTGAATTCAGTAACCACATACAGTCTGTGTAAGATTTAAACACACAGTCCATAATTTAGCAGACTGATAGGTGATAAAGTAACTGAATTACGCAGCTATAAATACACAGCAAGATTTTGACAATGCAGACCAGGGCAAAAAAATAGTGCCTTGTATTATGATTATCTGTCAAGCACTGACAGTGTGCGCAACACAGTCTACAACATATAGTTGTAGGGAACTCCTCAGGGTCTCTAAGGTCAGACATGGTGGTATGCCATCACAGACCTGAAAGAGGGTGTGTCACTTTTTTTAAACGGAGTTTCATATTAATTCTTGTTACAATTTTTGGCTCTTGGAGAAAGACATGGGATTTCAAGGAGTCAAATGAAAAGAATGGTTGCCTGTTGCACTGGTATAAGGATGTTGTTCCAGGCTTATGGACAATGCAGAATACATGAAGGTAAGAGTGTGGGAAGGAAATGTGCATGGAGGTTCACATCACTGGCAGAAAAGGGGAGAGGTGAGATGCAGTAAAACAAAGAGCAGAAATATATGCAGAATAGGGCTGTTCAGAGCTCTGAAAGGGAGATTTAGTCTCAACTGATCCAGAGATTCAGCATCGGGTCATTCTGATATTAATAAAAACACTCTCTAAACCTATGGATTCAGTTAGAGTAGAGCCTTGCTAATCTGCACCCCATACATAAGATACACGCTAAACCTTCAGAGGGGTAGCTGAGTTAGTCTGTAACTAGAAAAACTTAAAAAACACCAAATAATCTAGTAGTACCTTAAAGACTAACAAAACATGTAGATGGTAATATGAGCTTTTGTGGGTACAACCCACTTCTTCAGATGACTGGAGTATTAAAAATCCAGATCCAAGAAAAAAAAATAAGGGAAGGTGGTGGGGGGGCAGGGATAGGAGAAAAAAATAGTGATTTGGATTGTTCAAGTTACAAGAGGCTGATAAGAACAATTTGCACTTAGAGTACCCACACTTACAGAGGTGCAAATTGTTCTTATCAGCCTCTTGTAACACTAAATCTGATAGACTCTAGCCACTGCTCAGTAAAGACTACTAGAGTCACTGCAGCAAGGACTCCTATCATTGAGACTTGATTATTTATCCAATTTATGCTACAAAACATTGATTAATACATTGCAAATTAGTAGCATAATTAAAACCAAACTATATTCGGCAAATGGATCAACAAAGTACATGGTGTGATGAGTCAGCCTTCGTTTTAATTGCACTTTCTTGTCAGCTTGCTAATTCACAATGCATCTCCAAACGCTGAATAATAATTTGATCACAAAAAGGTTTACAGAAATGCAAAGTGCTGTGCAAACATCAAATCAACCCTACAACACCCTCCACAGAGGTCTTTGTTAATCTCTAATCTACAGATGTGGAAACTGGCACAGAGAGACGAAGAGATTGCCCATGAATTGGTAGCAGGGAACAGATTTGGTTGCAGAAGTCCTGAGTATCCATCGCTAGTGCATGTAAGGGAGCTTCTAATGCACTTGAATAGAAAAAGGGATTTTGCAGATAAACTCACTTTGGAGAAAAAGTTCTAAATCAATGTCTAATGATTCTCTAATAATTATTCACTTTCTCTCCTCCCTATTACATGGACAACAGATTTGAGCAAGAGACACTTTGGAATAGTACAGGTCTGTTGGTTGAGCTGTGTTCCACGCTCTTCCCACCAGATGGCGATATGGCTCCTGGTTTAGCAGTCAGTGGTAGGGATGTGAATGGTTAATCAGTTAACCTTAATGGGTGAGGCTTAACAGTTCAGATTACACAGTAGTGGCTGGAGCTGCTCCCCACCCACAGCAGGCAAGAGGCTGCTCCAGCCTCACAAGGCCCACTACAGGCAAGGACTGGTCTGGGGAGCAGCCCGGTCATGGTAGGCCCACCACAGCCCAGCCCAGCCCAGCCCCTCCAACCGCAGCCCTTGTCTTCAGCAATGGTGGGGGCCTGCTCCAGCCTGCCCATCGCCCTTTAATTGGTTAACCAGATGAACATAATGTTTACCCAGTTAACCAATTAAACAGGATTTTACACCCTTAGTCAGTGGCAGAGCAGGAAGCAGAGACTTTGCAGACTGGGCCTTTATATTGTGTGTCATTCCTCCCACATGGTCATTCATAGAATATCAATTGCCCGTGTTTATTTATACCCGATCTAGGAAACAGTGGGCCTCAGGAAATGTTATCTTTGTAGACTTCCTAGACATGATCCAGCTCTCTATTCATCATCTTCATGGTTGTGAAAGTTATAGCTAGAGCCCTGTGCAGATACAAAATTTGCATCCATATCCACAAAGATGAGCCATGGATAACTGCATCCACATCTGTGGATACAGATACCCATGAATATAAATAGATATTTGAGGATTTGCAGGCTCTACTTACAGCACACTTGGACTCAGGAAGTGCCCTGAGGTTTTGTGTGTCACCCATGAGCACTGGAGATATTCTCCCCAAATGCCAGAAGTCAGGCTGGTGTGATGGCCCCCCATTTTACCCCAAACAAAGCAATTGAACAACAACAGACAAGCAATCTAAATCCAACGGGCATCTCCATGGCCTTTTCAGTAGAAATTACCTCTTCAGTCTCTTTGCTGCAGGCTCAGTGTCCAGTATGGATTCTGCTGGAATTTTTGATTCTGCAGAAATAAAGATAGATATTACTTTAGCAGAAAAAACATGGCTCATCTGGCTTCATCTCCTATCAAGTGGCCTACATCAGATACAGTTTTTTAGAACAGATAAGATTAGAAGGCACTTAGCCAATTCTGACTTTCAGAAGGGTGGAAATGGATTGCTAACTCAAGAGTTTAGTGATGATCCGGAATACGGCGTTTTATCTGTAGAAGTTACTGCTATAAGCCTGAAGTAGAAATGTGAACTTACTACCTATTGAGTGTTCAGGACACAGTCCAATACCAAGGGATCAAGAGCTCACACCACAAAAATCCAATAATACACATTAAAGTCAATTATTAGACTCATCAACCAGCTCAACATCCTTGTAATCAAGATCAGTTTTCCATGGCATTTGAGCTGGAAAAAATAAAATCATTCCTATATGGGGTATTTATCTGGATACAATCTCACTATATTTGTGTGTTCTTAGATTGTAAACTCTTTGAAGCAGAGCCTGTATCTTCATGTGTTTGTACAGTGCCTACCACTATGGTGCCCTTATCCCAATAGGATTCCAGGTATTAACATGGAAACATGCATCTATCTTCCAGAAATCCTCTCTTGCAGTAAGCATCTAACGAGACTAAAGCCATCTCAGGTTTTTGCTCCATCAATATACTGGAGAGGATTCTTGAGCAGGCTCAGATTATTTTGTTTCATTACAGGGCCCTCTTACCTGTGGGTGAGGAATTGTTCTGTTCTGATCCAGCCTGGGTACCTTCTGAGATTTCTGTTTTCTCATCAACTCCTTGTGGCTGAGATGAGGATGCCTGATCCAGCTCTCGCTTCCTGTCAGGGCCCCTCTGGTAATCCTGCAATTAGCAATGGTCTCACACCCAGCTCTCTTCTTCTCAAAACTCAACACATCTCCCAAAGTTCCAGAAGTTTTATGATAGGACCAAAGCAGAAACTCCACTAGTAGATAGCCTGGTGATTTATTTAATACTCTCCTCTATAAAGCAACTGAAAGTGGATGAACAGACTTCTGTACATGGATTCCAGACTACAGGCACCTGATGACACATCCTCCAAGATCTTTAATGGAAGCTATGATCAGTCCAGGGTATTTCAGAGTGGCCCATGCAAAACCTGCAAGGGCTGAAAGGAAGAAGAGCCCCAAATAACTATTCTTCCTTTTCTCTCCAGCCCAGAATGCTGATCGAAGCTCCAGTTAAAATGGTACTGAACACTGGAGTAGGTATAGGTTGAACACCTCTAATCCGACACCTGCGGAACCTGACAAGTGTCAAACCAGAGAATTTGCTGGATCATGGGAGGTCAATATGGTCTAGCAGCATTACTAACACTTCCACTGCTTATTTGGCTCTGGAAGACATATAGGGGTAAATTAGAGCTAGATAACAGCACAGAACAGAGTCAGGACTGGTGGCTGTAAAACTGTATGGGTCCAAGGGAAACTTGACCCCCCACTCATGGTAAATGGACATCCAGCTAACTACAATCATGCTGAATCACAATTGTTGCCAGACCAGAGTGTGCCAAACTAGAGAGTTTCAACCTATAACAAAAAATCTAGGACTGAAACAGAGGAGAAATCTTGGCCAGTTTTAAAAAATAAAAGGAACATCTTCAGTAGATGCCCAGACAAACCTGAATTCAAACCTGGGGAACGAATTGAAAAGCAAGAGGAGCTGGGGATTAGTAGTACTTTGCAATCCTGTAATACCATCCACTGAGAAGCCCAAAAGGCTTTATAAAATTTCATCAATTAAACATCACAATAAGCAGGTATTATCATGGTTTTACAGATGGGAAAATGGAGACAGAGAGAAGTTAGGTGACTTGCTGATAGCCACGGTGAGTCAGCACCAATCTTCTGCTCGATTTTTCACGTTTTAGACCAGTCTCCAGGAGGAGTGCAGCCATGAGTTTTTTGCTATGGGCGTGAAAGCTGAACCATGATTTCACATGCTGTGTTGTAGTTATTTTGAGGTAAGTATTTCTAAAGGTTTCTACTATTTTACTATTTATATAGAATTAGTCAAATGAATCCTGGTATCCTAGGACAGGAGAGATCTATTGGAAGAAGATGGGGAACTCCCTAACAGTACAAATAGAATCTCTGGAAATGGGTTGATTTGACCAAAGTGCTTCTATGTCAGCACTCTGATACTAAATGGTTCTTCTTTTACTCCAATCCTCCCACATTTCCCTTTAGTGTCCCACATACACTAGGGTAATCATCTTAGCAGACACCAGCCAGCATCAAATAAGAGCAAGCCTCTAAAGATTTGGAAATCACAAACTCACCTTACGAAACATTCGATTCTGACGCTGGAATGGAAGGCCTGGGAAGCCCAGCTGAGCTGGCTTTAATGAGACCCCAACAGGTGGTGGCCCCAAAAGGGAATGTCTGGTAGCCTGAGGGAAAAACTGTTGCAGAGCTGGAGCTGTCATGTTAAATCCTCTTAAGTTTCCTACAAATGCAAATATACAACATATCACTCACATGTAGAGTGAGCTCAGGAAACAGCAAACCCCCAAGCCATGACAACACCAGTGAGGGGCAGCACTTAGAGAACTCTGTATCTCTCTTTCCATAGGGAACGTATATAAGTAATTGAGTTTTGTTGGCCAGTTTCTGCTTCCCCCAACCATCCCTAAGATCTCACTCCATCATTGCTGCCATGTGGGGCTATGTTAGACTATTCAACTGTTAAAAATTGGTACTGCAGGCTAAAATCATTAGAGTAGATTATTTGATTCAAACACATTGGCACCCCATGTTTAAAGACATACAAGATCTTGTTTTTGCCAAGATTCCTTCTAGAAGAGGGAAAGTGGTCCCACAGCTCATGCAGCTGGCAGTTCAAACTCTGATCTGATGTTATCTTTTTGTTTTGTTTTTTTGGACAGAACAGCAGCAGTGATGGGAGCATTTCATTTAAAACAGCATTTTGAACAAGGGATTTCACACGCCATCAGATTTATCATGGAATCTCAAAACAATAAACTAAACTCAGGCCCTTTTTGGTGCTACCATTTTCTATTACAATGTGTTGTCTTTTAGGCACTTCTTTTCAGCAGAGCACCCATTTGAAAGTGCTTTATAATCACTAGACAAGTATAACCACTTTCTGATGAAAATGCCATTCCCATTTTACAGATAAGGAAGCAGAGACACAAGCGTTAGAGCCAAGGTTTTAGAAGTAGTCTCTAATTTTGACTGCCAATTGTTAAATACCAACTGCTTAATTTTCAGAGGAACTGAAAATCAATAGCTCCCACTGAAGTCAATTTAAACTCTGGGTACTTGCACCTTTGAAAAAAATCAGTCTATAGCTTTCTAGAAATGGACATCCAAAAATCAGAGCTCACTCTTGAAAATTTGTACGTAAGCAGCTAGCCAAAGGCCACACAAGAAGTCAGTGCCAGTCATGAGCAGAACCCAGGAGTTCTGACACTCATAATGCTATAAAGCACCAGATGACCCTGGTATAATGTATAAAGGCTGCCTCACAACACAAGGAATTCCTATAGATTTGATTTACTTGTCAGTTATGCTGTGAAATAAGATCTCTTCTTGTAAGGAGATTTATCTTAAATTTGAGCAAAAATCTACATGGTAGGAAATGGCCTTCCATTCATAGTTTAACAAATTCATATGAATTCCATATACATTTAGACATAGAAGGGCATTTCTTCTTTCCCCATTTCCACTGTTGAAAGCATAGGCTTCCACTGAATTATTTATTATGATGTTTCTTGGGCACGGAAATACCTAGGCACCAGATATTCTCACATGTAATCCACACCTGTAGCTGACCACAAAAATTCAGATCAGAAGTACAGTCATATTGTTCAGTATGGTCTTTATTACACATTTAAACATGAGACAATGCAGAATGTCAAAAGCAGACGTCACAAATACTAGTTCCAGCTTGCTAATAAGGTGGGGATAACATTCCACCTTATTAGACTGGTCATTAAAACACCTTGTTCAATTGGCATATCCAGTTTGTTTCAGATCATAGGACACATTGCTATTGACAAATCATATTTAAAATAAAATTGTCACCTTTGGAGAAAAAACATACTACTGCTTAATATCAAATATCAGTCATCCTCCTTTTATAGTCTTGCTGAGCCTAAGTTACTTCCATGATACAAACATGTATAAAAAACTTCAAAAATAAGAACCAGCTCTGGACTGGAATTTGTCCCTTACTACATCAGCATTCTTCATCTGAAAAAAGATATCTCGAAGGCCACCGGGGTCAAGAGAGAGTATGTATATTAATTAGGCAAGGGAGAAGAAAGGGCATGATAACATGCAGTATGAAGGTTTATTCAAGAAAAATCCCTGGTCCAGTTTTAAGTTAAATGATTGTTCAAATTTACCCGGGTACCTCTTTCTTTGTCAAAATGGCACTGTGCAGTTTAAAAAGAAACTAGACATAATTAAAAAAAAAAAAAAACCTAAAGTGCCTTACCTGCATTTCTACTATCTTACATTAACTACGACTATTATTGGGCAACATTGTAAAATGTTCTTGAACAAAAAAATCTATCCACCTGGGAACCAGATGATGGAAGAAATAGTGACATTAGCCACAAAAATAAGTTACTTACTCCAAACAAGTAGAATTTTGCAAAGCTGTTTCTTAAAAATTTACCTTTTACTTTTATGTACTCTCACCCCCTCCTCCTGCCAGCCTTCACTGAGTTTGGAAGAAAGACCTACCAGTCAGTTACACAGTCTGCAACAAATCTGTTAGAGTTTGCAGACAATGCAAATGACTAATTAAATCCAAACAAAAATCATGATTCTGTTTAATATATTCACAGAAACATTTTTATTTGTCTGAGGTTTGCAGAAGAGAAAGAATTTTACCAGCATCTACTTTTTCAGTCTAAACCACCTGGAAAATTCCCATTGTGAAGTCACAACTTCCACTTTTGAGCAGTTGAGAAATTAGATTTTCAACAACTGAAGAACCTCTGAGATTTGGACTGTCCAAATATGAAAAAGAACAGTGCAGAGGAATAAAGTGCCAAAGCATAGGGCACTCTGATGTTTAGAAACATAACATGTATTCTATGACTTATCTCCCAGGTTCCCAGGGTGTAGAGGTAATGAAGTAAATGCAATGAGCATCTCCAACAATGACAGTACCTTGCATTTGTTGCATGAGCAGAGCTCGCTGAAGCATTGGATTGGCATTGAGGAGTGAGGCTTGATTTGTTGCCCGTAAGTTCAACATTTGTTGTTGCTGAGGTGGTGGCAAACCCCTGGAAAAGATTAGATCAAACACTTGAAAAATCTTCCTGTAGAAAAGTGTAATTTTCAAAATCACTCTGGTCTCTAACAAGCACAACACAAGGGGCAAAGAACAAGAGCAACAATGATGTGCTTGCATTTTAAAAAAATTGTATACATTAACATTGTATCCCCTTTCTTCCATCCTGCTGGAATACCCAATGATGAGGGATTGTCCATTATGAAATTTTAGGTCTGCAACTTTGCCAATTTCAGGAGACAGAACTTTTCAACATTAAACACACATAAGGGAAGTACAGTGGAGGATTACAAGCCTAAAGACACATGCAGGCAACTGATCTCTAGCAGAATTCAACAACTCCTCTTGGTTTCTAAAACATTTTCATCATCCTGTGACGCTACTCAAAATCCACTACAGGTACTCCTACCCAAAGGCTGTTCATATGGATGCAGTTGCACCTAAATGGGAGAGTTGGGGAAAATGGCAGCAATTTAATATCTAAAGTATGGGCCAGAAGGAAGAAATGAGAGGAGTGAGAATATCCTAGGAATGGAATTGATCAGTTGTTCTCAAACTTTTTGGTCAGCAGCTCACCTTGGTCAATGCAAACATTTCTGTGGACCACCAGCCAACCAACCATTACAACAAAATGCCTTTGCTTATCTCTAAATACCTTAAATACTAAATTATTCATATTATGCTACTGGAACATAAAAACGTAAATATGCAGCTATAACGTAAGGGGGGAGCATATATAACCAGTACAAAAGGAAATATTATGAATCAAAACTAAAATAATTAAACAGATTAAGTGCTTTAACTTTGTCAGTTTACCAAACTTTATTTTAAAAATAAAATAAAATATTACTTTACATCCAAAACAAGAGGTTTTAACATTGTCTTTATTTATGGCAGGGGTGGGGAACCTTTTTTGAGTCAGGAGTCACTGACCCACAGAAAAATCAGTCGGGGGTCACACAAAAGTCAGAAGCAAATAAAACCTAAAACAAAAAACCAACTCTCCACTGATATGGCTCCAGACTGAGACACCTCACTCCCCTCACACTCCATCTCCATGGGAGGACAGAGGTTCAGGGTTTCATACAGGCTGCTCTTCTGGGGTCCCTGGGCTAGAAGATTTTGTGGGCCTGCCTAAGCTCTGGGATGGGGCCAAAAATGAGGGGTTTGGTGTGTGGAAGAAGGTTGCTGGGGAACGGGCCAGGAATGGGGGTACAGGATCTGGTGGGTTGCAGGAGTAGGTGAGGTCTGGGTAAGAGGTAGGGTGCAGGAGTAGTGTCGGTTCTGGCCGGAGAATTAAGTGCAGAAATGGGTTGAGAGTTGGGGGAGGGGGTCTGAATAGGAGGGAGGATGCAGGAGTGGGGGTGGGAGTGTAGGGTCTTCGTGGGAAGGAGTGTGTGTGAGGGTGATGAGGATGCAGGGTTTGGATAGGAGGGGGATGGACCACGCTTACCTGGCTCCACATACCCCACTGTTCTCAGGCACCACCTCTGCTGCTCCCATTGGCCGTTATTCTGGCCAATGGAGCTCTGAGGAAAGCCTCCAGGAAAGTAGTTTCCTGCGCTGCCCTGCCATTTCCCCCAGATAGGGGGAGGGGGAACAGCAGCACATGGAGCCACTTCCTCCCCCAGCTGGCACCAGCCTAGACAACCACACTTTGGCTGTGTCTACACTGAACCCCTTTTCCGGAAAAGGGATGCAGATTAGGCACTTCGGAATTGCAAATGCCGCGGGGGATATTTAAATCCCCCACGGCATTTGCAATTCCGAAGTGTCTAATCTGCATCCCTTTTCCAGAAAAGGGGTGCAGTGTAGACACAGCCTTTGAGAACCACTAGCTTGGATTATTTTTATATGCTCTAAAATTAAGTATAACTGCTCTGTTCTCAACCCCACTCCCTAATTTTTGAGCCAATATTGATTTACTCACCCCACTTCCATATAAATATTTTGAAGCCAAAAGAAGTTTCCTTGGGAAGCCTATTCAGTGTTAGCTTTTTAAGCTCTTAAAGGAAAAAGGCGTCATTATATCAGACAAAACTCTCTCATGCCTTGTCATAGTGGGCACAAGTGCTGACATTACAAACCATCACATTTTAGGCTGGCCAGTCAAAGAGGTAGCTGTGAAAGTCCTTCAGGTGTGGGTTGGCACCATCATGTTGCTGTGACAGACACTTGACAAAATTATTGTACTTAATGACAGACAATAGGGAGGCACAAAGGGGAGGGACACGGATCATGTCATTCAATTTTTTAAAAAATTACCTCAGACGACACCTCAAAATTTACACCACAGACATGTGTCTCCGCATGGACACGCTATTGACCCTTGTACAATGAAATTCACTTCTGCACAATATCTTCCTCTACCCACGCCACCCCATTTAAAATATTTTTTTCATTAGAAGACCATTTGAATCAATACAGTAAATTATTTTCAGTATTGTGGGTCATATACATTTAACTGAAAAGAGATGTAAATACTTTTTTGCTCTTTTCCCTCTTCTATTACTAGTATAATAGAGGTTTCCAAGCATACCTCAATAACATAGTCACCATACTAATGTGACAGCGGTAGTGATTTAGTATCCAAAGAACATCTTTTTCTCCTTACATTTCCCCTCCATAGCCTTGAATGCCTGCTGCATAAAGTTTTACAACAGAACAGTAAAAGCACCTAAGTGCATTATTTAACTGTTTTTGTACTGTATCTTCTATTTCTGGTCATAATGGGCAAAGTTCCTTGACCAGAACTATTGTTTTCTTTCATACAATTTAGGTTAGCAGTTTCACTCTTTACCGTCTTATCTTCACTGCTTGTGTCTGTCTTTTCATCCGAATGAAGTACAAATACAAAGTAGCATCCTCAAAACAGCATGGGGGTGTAACTGCACAAATTATGGATGTAATAGTGTGGTCAATTAACTGATTAACCAATAAGCAAAAGCTTATAGGTTAATGCTATAAACTACATGCATTTAGGCAGCCTGGCTCAGCCCGGGACAGGGCTGCTGCCTCTGTATCAGAAACAGCAGCACGAGGGCAACAGGCAGCTGATCCATAAGGGGAACTGGTTTTTAAACTGGTTCCCTTTGCTGACCAGCTCCCACCTGGCACCCCACGCTGCTGCCTCTGATGCAGAGGCTGCAGTGCAGAGTAACAGGGGGCTCCTCAGGAGTGGAACCAGAGCACACTGGCTGCCGGCCCTACCCCTTGGGACCATATAAATAAATTAATGGAGATTGCCTATCTCCTTGAACTAGAAGGGACCTTGAAAGGTCATCGAGTCCAGTCCCCTGCCTTCACAGCAGGACCAAGTACCATCCCTGACAAATATTTGCCCCAAATCCCTAAATAGAACAGTTGATTAACTGATAAGGATGTTTAAATATCAGTTAATTGAATAGTAGATCAACCTCATGAATTCTTAGCACAAATCTATTTCTACATAAATGTCACTTGAAGGACACCTAACTGCATTCAATAATCCCACACTTACACTAGTTAAATAAGTATATACGCACAATAAAACAAAATTATTTAACCAAAATGGAGTTGGATCCTGATAATACAATAAAAATCCTTGTTTCTGTTCAAAAGGCTCATTAGGACATTTGTGTTAAGCTGTAACAATGTTTTTCTCTAGACTCCCCTCTTCTAAACAAGTCAGCTTTTCTAGGCTGACTGTTGTGCACCCACCTTTTACAGATTTAAATTTTGCCACTCTGACTCTCTACCATTTTGTTTTTATATCATCTGCACAACGATATTTTACTCGGGCACAAAAGATAATGGAATCACAGCAATATCAGGATGACAAGCACCTTCGAAATACTAAAGACAGGAGACTGTTGCCCATCTGTTGCAAGGGAGGGAAGTCGCCTCTATACATTCAAACAGCAGTATTTTATAACCGTCTGGTGCAATGCCTGATTTGGAGGAATTCCTTCCCCTCCTGTCTCCTCAGCTAACAGCGAGCACTGTTGGTTGTTCTAGGCAGCGCCCTGAACCCCACCCAAAGGCTGGGCAGACCCTTTATTACTGCTGCTGCAGCTTCCAGACCCCCTCCCCGGCACATGCAGACACATGAGCCTCTTCATGCGGCCAGACTCACTAGGGGAAATGGAGACAAACCCCTTTCCCTCGGGGCTTGTACTCCACGCAGAGATCCCCTTCGCCCTACCCAGCTCCTCTCCCTCTACTCGGATCTTCTTCCTCAGTCCATCTCCCCAGGACCCTCACACCCCTGCACTGAGTCCTTCCCTTCCTCCCCCCTGGGTCCTACTAGCCCTGGCACAGTCTTCTTACCACCCCCCCCCCAGCCGTTCAAAGGCCCCATGTCCTTGTACAGCTCCCCCATCAGGGTCCCTCACCCTCCTGCACCCACCAGCACCCTCTTCCTCTCCCGCTGCCTGCTGGGGTGCGCGGGCCGCCCCCGCCCCGAACAGGTGGAAGGGGAGAAAAGGCAGGCAATAAGCCAGCCAGGCTAAGGCTTTTCTGGGGAGAGTCCCCAGGGACAGGCCCGCGGTCCCCGGCCTCGATTAGTCGCGCTTACCGGCCTCCCTGTTGCGACGGGTGGTGCTGCTGCTGGAGGAGGTGCTGGAGCTGCAGCAGCTGCTGCTGGAATTGCTGCTGGGTGAACATGTCTGGGGCGCCCCGCGCACAGCGAGCCTGGGACAAAACGCAAGAGCATGAGGCAGCGCCGCCCCCCCAGTCGCGGGGCTTACGCGTGTGAAGCTCGCACCCGCCGCCGAGCGGGGGGGGGGCCCGCTGCCCATCTAAGCACTCCCCCCCCCGCGAGCACGCCACCCACCCCCGCGGTCACACAGCAGCAGCCGCGGGAGGGGGGGCTTCTAGACCCCACCCCCGAACCCCCTTAAAGAGGAGCCCCCGCTGCCGAGGTTGCATTACAGCCCCTGCCCGGAGTCCCAGGGCTCCCGTGGCAACCAACCTGAGGAGTTTACATGTCTTGACAAGCAGCCTCCATCTTATCGCAGCGAACAATAACCACCTGCGGGCGCTGCTACCGCTGCCCCTGACCTCCCTGGCTGCGCAGCGCTCACTCGCTCAGGCTTCTCGGCGCAGCCTCGCTGTCTAGCCAGCCCCGCTCCCCGACGAAAGCGGAGAAGCCGGAGAGCAGCAGTGTCGGTGGATTCAGCTCCTTCTGTAGGCTTGGAGGACCCAGTGCCACCGCTGGCACCTCTTCGCCCTCCTCCCAAATCTCATTTCCTTGGGGGATTCGATTTTCTTCTCCCAGGAGGAATAAGGGATTTTGCTGCGTGTTTCAGTGGGATATTTAATTTAATATTTCCCTCCCCATCTTCCTGGAGTCACATTGAAATGGCCCCAGGTAGGAACAACTGTGCCTCCTTGTCCTCCACACACACAGCCCAAAACTAGAAGGGTCCCTTGCACACCAGCAGGGCTGGGTACCATCTGTTAAGGGGCTGGGGCTAGCTGAATTAAGTAAACGGCTAGCGAGGGGAGCAGATGGCAGCCAACAGCTTTTTTTACGGTGCAGGGGAATCTTTGGTATCTGCTGCAGATGGTAACTGTCTCACTGCAGAGATGGAAAATCCCTAGCACTCTCTGGCAATTTGTCAGATCTCCACAAACTATGCCATGAGAAAATTGGCTTTTCTGGAGGGAAATGAGACGTTTGCATCATTCTTCTGAGGATTTTTTTATTTACAAGATTTTCTAGCAAGTTTAAGTGCTTTCTCGTGACTGCAGCAAATCTTTCTTGTGGTGTGGAAACTCTTTTAACAAACTCATTTGAAGTATGTGTCCACAGGCCAGTACACAGGAATTTCTGTGCGGGGTGCTTTTTTTTGTAAATGTGGACTGCAAGAGAGTGATTGCACCATAGTCCCCCAAGCAAGTGGAGAAATCAGCCCCAGCGGCCCAGAGCATGGGGGAGGGAGGCTTGGGCAGCCTACCACTCTTGACTTCCCCTGGCCTGCTGGAGCATGCTTACTTGAGGAACCATGGAGGGGGGGTGATTTCATACCCTTCACACCCCCTTCTTACACATCTTGCGTACAGGCCTGGTCCAGTATCTGAGACATCTGGCTGAAAGAAGTACTATGAACTGTGATTTTCTCTTTAGACTCAATCTAGTAGGACAATAAGACTGAAGTCCTGATTTTTTGCTGTTTAACAGGGAGCAATCCTGCAGTAATTACTCATATGAAAAGCCCTTAGTCATGTGAATGGTCTCATTAACTTCAGCGAGGCTGCTCACACAAGTTACGACTTTTTCAGGACTAATGGTTGCAGGATTGGTCCTTAGCTGGGGTTTTTTTTTTCTTTTGACATTTTTATATTGTTAATTTTATAATAGTCTGTTTGGAGATCCATGGCTAGCTGTGTTAATGCCTAGAGACTCCTCAAGTCAGTCCTTAGTGGCTCAAAACCACACTGCTGTTTTGCCCTTGGAAACAGTTTTGAGAAAATTTATACGGCATCTTTTCCACATTGCTCCATATAACTGATCATTCCCCCCCATAATTACCACACTGCAAAACTGCCAGAGCTGAATAACTTGCAGAGGTAGAAGAGCATGAAAAAGCCCTTGGAAGAGTGTCCTGGAACAGTGATACTCATCTCATACCTCAGTGATTCTGGAGTTAAATTAATGATCAGCATTACTGAAAAGAGCCACAGTTGTGTGAATTCATTATTTTATTTACTATAGTACTATGCTAGAAGATTTATCTAGTGTTGCTTGGGTACTTAACTCAAATATGTTTGTGTTTTCTTCATTTAAATCATTGTTCTGGTATGGGCTTGGGGATGAGGGATTCAGTATGCAGAATGCCCTGAGGTGAGACAACAACCCCAGCCTCTCTCACCTCAGCAGTTTGGGAACAAGGTGAGAAGCGCCTGTCCATGGCCACTGCAGCAGGCACTGCCAGGAGAGGGATGTATGTTCCCCAACTGGGGAACAGACAGATAAACTCTCTGAAATATATAATAGATAGCTGTCCCATTCTCCACCTCTGCCTCCTGCCAGCCTAATGGGACTATAGCTGTCTTGGTCCCCATCTTTGGCTCCTTGCTCTTCCCTCCTGTGATCATTCTGCAGTATAACTCCATCCTGCCAGACCCCTTTCTTTCCATTTTATGAAGAATTCCATGCACATCCCATTATCCTGACACAACCAGTATATCATGTGCTTTTAATATCATGTACTGCAAAGAGCATGAGTTCACAAGGTGCACTCTTAGTATTGCTGTCCTAGAGTCTTTGGTTAGAGCAGTGGTCTCCAAACTTTTTACACCCAAGATCACTTTTTAAGTCTCAGAACAGGCGAAGATCTACTGCCCCGCCCCTTCCTTGAAGCCCCGCCTACATTACATGAGGAAATCTAATGTAAATGTACTGCGCAGATGTGCAGTTCAGAGAGGGCTCAAGAGCTACTCTTAGAGCCCCTGAGATTTACTGGTAGCTCGCGATCTACTGGTTGGTGACCACGGGGTTAGAGGAAGGTTGGCCCAATAGTTTGGGCACAAGAGTTGAACTCAGAAGAAACAGGCTTTATTTCAGGGGTCTCAAACTCATGGCCCACGGGTCATCTTAAGGACTGCAGCCCAAGTAGTTTGACAATCTGGCCAAGAAGTGATTGCAGCCTGGGGGGGGGGGGGGGGGTGTCCGTCCCCAAAGCCCTGCCGCATTTTCCCCATTGCATCCCTTCTCACAAACCCCCTCCCCCAAGGGACATGGTGTCAGGGATTACTGGGGGTGGACTGGCCCAGTGCAGCAGCCATAGTTGGGCCTCCCACATGCACTTCAGTAATCGCTGAGGCCATGTCCCTCAGAGGAAGAGAGCTTGGTGTAATGAAGGGAAAGGGTGGGGTGGGAAGAGGCGAGGTTTGGGGGACAGGAATGGACACACACACCCTGGGCCACAGGCACTCATGGGATAGATTGTGAAACTGCTCATTCCATAGGTGGCCCATGGACTATGAGTTTAAAGATCCCCTGCTCTATTCCATGCTCTGCTGCAGACTTCCTGTGTAACTTTGGGCAAGTCACTTCAGACCAGATTTTAAAGATATTTATATGCATAGTGGGATTTTAAAAAGCATCTTGTGATTTTTAAATACCCCAGAAGGCATCTATCTGCATTTTTAGGCACCTAAATACCTTTATAAAGTTGCATGTGCTTCAGTTCCTTATTTTACACAGTGAGGATAAAAGAACTTAAGGGTATTATGATCATGAATGATTGGGAGAGCCATGCTTACCTGTATGCGGAATATGCATCTTTATATATCTGCATAAGGCATCTGAAAATTTGGGGCAGCACTGGGTCTTAATGTCCACCCTCCTACCTCTTCCTATCTTTGTTCTGTGACTTCACTTCCTCAGGAGAGAATCTAGTTAACTTACAAATGAAAAAGCCTACCAAACCTATTAGCAGAACACTGAATCTGTGAAAGAGCCATTCAAATGATAATGAAGCCATTTAACAGGTATTTGCCAACCCCAGGTATATACTGTCAGTTTCTGATTTTACTGTATGAGTCTACATCTACTGGACCTTGTTTCAAAATTAGCGAGTTGCTGAAGTTTATAAAATTACATTTCTAAAAAATCATCCCCCTCCTGCTGCCATTAGGCACATGGACACCAGTTTAATAGTATTGTGTAGGGCCCCTTAAATCCTGAAGATGGCCCTGCAGTGACTCCTATATGTAGGGTTCTAATGGTGCATATACAGTGTGATACTCTTTACCTACATGTTTCCTTACTGCTTTTCCCATAGATCCCTGAGGGAATATCTACGGTACAAAACCAAACCAAACCCCTGTGGTAGGAAGTCTCAAAGCCTAGATCAACTGTTTAGGCCCGTGGTCACCAACAGGTTGATCGCGATCGACTGGTCGATTGTGAGGCCTCGACCAGTTGATTGCGAGGCGTCCTGTCTGCTCCGCCCCATTTCCCTTCCACCCCCGAGAAGCCCCACTACCTACCTCAAGTGAAAATGGAGGTAGTGTCAGCTTCCCAGGGATGGACAGAAGTCCCGCAGCTTAGCGCCACTTCTGGCGATTCCGGAATTGCACTAGCTGCTCTGCCGGGTGTACTGCGGAAAGGAGCATCGGTTCCCTGCACCACACAGGAGGGGTGAGTCAGCCCCGGGGCAGGCACATGCGGGACTTCCCTGCGTCCGGGGGTGTGTGTGTCGGCCCCGGGGCAGGCGCGCACGGGATTTCCCTGCGCTGGGGGGGTCAGCCTTGGGTCAGGTGCACCTGCGGGGCTTCCCTACACATGGAGGTTGGCCCCGGGGCAGGTGCGCATGCGGGGCTTCCCTGCACCGGGTGGTCGGTCTCGGGGCAGGCGTGCATGCGGGGCTTCCCTGCGCCGGGGGGGAGGGAAGTTGGGCCCTCAGGAGGTACATGCTGGCTTCCCGTGGGGGGGGGGAATCCTGGGAAGAGGCAGATGTAGGGGACTCTCTGCCTCCACTGCTCCCCTGCCTCCTGTTCCCACTCCCCCATTCCCTCTCCCCATTGCCCAGTTCCCTCTCCCTAGCCACAGAACTCTGTCTCCACTCCCCTGTCCCCAGCCCCTAGCTACAGAACTCTGTCCTCATTCCCATCCCCACTTTTTGAACTCTGTCCCCATTCCCCTGTCCCGAGCCACAGAACTCTGTCCCCACTGGCACCCTGTCCCCTGCCAAAGCACCCACTAGCACCCTTCCCCAGTACTATGTCCCCTGTTCCCACCAACACAGTTGGGGCCACA
The DNA here is from genome assembly GCF_052426305.1 of Pelodiscus sinensis. Lineage (NCBI taxonomy): Eukaryota > Metazoa > Chordata > Testudines > Trionychidae > Pelodiscus > Pelodiscus sinensis. The sequence goes on along the minus strand of NC_143074.1, from coordinate 11,714,871 downwards.
TTAGTGAAGCTTGGGGGGATGGGTGGAGGAGGTTTTTTTTGTATCTCACTTGTGTGGCCCCAACTGACTTTTCTTGGGTCGGTGACCCCTGACTCAAGACAGGTTCCCTGCCCTTCTCAGAAATAAAGACAATGCAGAAACTTTTTGTTTGACACAGTATTTTATTTAAAAACTAGCCAATTAGCCCGTCATAAAATGGGATTTTCAGGTCTCTCCTCCATGTTGGTCTCTCCTGAGCCTCCGGTCTCTCGCTCCATCTCTCTCTCTCTGTCTCCTCCTCCTACTGCCTTCTCCCCTTTCTCTCTCAGCTCTCCTCCGCCTCCTGCCTCTCTCTGTCTCTCTCTTTCCCTTCTCCTCCCCCTTCTGCCTCTCACTCGAGGGACCGCGGAGCCCAAATGGTCACCGCCCCGCCCCCCTTCGCCTCCCGCCGTGGTGCTCGGCTGACTTCTGTACTGCTCAGCTGGGCCACTGTGGGGGAACAAGCGTCCATTTGGGTTCCCCTGTGGCGGCCCAGCTGAGTGGCGCAGAAGTCAGCCGAATGCCACAGCAGGAGGCGAAGGGGGGCGGGCGGTGACATACACGGGCCACCCATGCAGCACGGGCCACCCAGAGGGAACAGCCAGCATTTCAGGCAACAGCGCCCCCCAGAGGGAATATCCAGCATTTCAGCGTTACAGACTCTTAGATGCTGGGTTACTATATATATGATGAAGCCTGGCCAACAAACCCCAAATTGGGGCTAAGAACCCATCTGGCCACAACATCATAACACTCCTGCACGCCCCTTTCCCCCAGACCCTACATCGGAGCCTATCATACACTGGAACCCCCTGCCCTGAGCCCCTCACATACTCCAACCCAAATTCCTGAACCCTCACATCCAGAAGTCTGTGGCTTGCTTAGTACCTTAACCCTACATCTGACCCCAACACTGCCCAGCCTGGTGCCTTCTCCCCGAGCCAGTGTCCCCTTATCCACCTTCTCCTGCATCCAGATTTCCTCCCAGAGCTTGCCCCTCTCACCCCTTACCACACCCAAATCCCTCATCCCACCTCAGAGCCTACACATCCTGTCTCAACCCAGCAAGGTTACGGCTAGACTGCAGGAGTTTTCAGGATTCCGGAGATATCCCAGAAAAACTCTTCTGCATCCACGGATGCATTTGTTCTTCTTTTAGTTGAAGAGCAAACATGATCTTTTGGTCACCTCTATATTCCTCTTTCCACAAGGAATAAGGGGGCTTCCAAAAGAAGGGGTTTTTCTGACATTTGGTCCAGTCTAGACAGGCCAAATGTTGGAAAAACCTCTTCTTACAGAAGAATTGGAGAAAAAAGCAGCAGTATAAGGGTGGGGGATAGCAAGTGATGGAGAGAAGGAGAATAGAGAGGGCGGAGCTTCAAGGAAGGGGCGGGGCTTCGAGGAAGGGGCAGGGCGGTAGATCTTGGCTTGTTCTGTCATTTAAAAAGTGATCTTGGGTGTGAAAAGACCACTGGTTTAGGCTCAAGGGCTCATTCTTGAGGGCTAAATATAGCAATGTAGAGGTTTCTGTTGAGCCTGGAGTCTAGCCTCTGAGACCAACCCCTCTTGGTGGGTTTCAGAACCTGGGGTACAGTCCAAATGTCTCAGAGGCCAGGCTCCTCTGTTTCAGTTTTCAGCCTTGCAGTGTGAGCCCTAGTCAACTGACCGTGGCTATGAGACGCCCTCCCACAGGTTTTTTGGCAACGGGCATGTACCCTGAATCCTCTGATGCATGAGAAGGCAGAATTAAGGTGGCAGAGGCAGTCATATGTTTGGCATTTCTTAACTTCTGTTTGACTTTGCAACTTAAATAACAGACTTTTAACAGTCTTTGTATATAAAGATTGTGAGGTGCTCAGATCTGGGAGCGATATAAGTACCTACAGTAATGTCTGTATACGATTCCAGGAACGTCACTCCGTGTGTCAGTCTGAACCCTAAAAAGTCTGTTGTCAGTGTGAAGTGATGGAAGAAGCTACAAACATGGGTGAAGGGTCTTTTTGTTCAGGGTATTATCAGGTTAAATCATCTCTGGGTTTCATGGTCTGTTACTGTGAATTTTGAAATTCTCAGATATTTTGACTTTACAAATTACATCCATGGCACAGCAAGGCCTGTATCTATGCCATGCCTAGAGTCCTAGACCACTGTGAGATCAGATGTAACACAGTCACAGCACCACCTTTACAGCTAATTTGCATGCAGTTTAACTGGTGATATGCCAGAGACTGCACAGATGGTGGACTACTTGACCCATCTGCACAATTCACCCACACACAAATACAACCAGAATGCAATAAACCACAAACACATATAACCACTCACTGCAGCACATAGCCCTCATTTGCCACTTGCACAAATCAGCAGGAATTTACCAGAATAACCCCTCAAAATAAATTAACATTACCACCCACACACCCAAACCTACGCACATGTAACTCCAAACACACATCGCCCTTCCTCCCTGTAGCACACATCTCTCATTTGCCACCCATGCAACGCTCCCCACACAACACAATCTACACACAAGTCAAACACTATTCTCTCCCCCCCCCCCCCCCCCCACACACACACACACACACAACATAGCAAGCAAACACAGTAACCGGAAACATCTGAAGCCTAGAGTGGTTGTTGAGTCATTGTGAAATGTTGAAATCAGCTACATGCATGGTTGAAAGCTTTGTGTTTAGATTACCTCCAGGTTCAAGCAGTGCTGAGATTAATGGTTTCTTATCATCCAGCTGTTAAGTTCTCAGCCATGTTTGTGACTATGAATTACACTCATGCGAGAACACAGGCTTTCAGTTGCTAGTGATTTATTATGTTATATTAGTATTTATAATTATTACTAACTAGCAGATGAGGACTGTCATTGACAGGGCAAAGTCATTTTGCGTAGATTACACTTATAAGAAAGTTCAAGAAATTAAATATATATTAAACATTTTTATTAATGTGCTTGTAAAAGGGAACTAAAATAACAATTTTAAATTTGTAGAATTTCAACTTCAAACATTATTCATTTTATTGAATAATTACCATACATAGAAAATTTGAATTAGAAACTTGTAAATTTTACTCTTTACGCTTCCTTTACTCTTTATATAATTAATTTGAATTATTTTGTGAATTGTAACAGTAAAAATTTTCTTTGCACTGAAATGACAGTTGAATAGGTGTCTTGATTTTAATTTTTTAGCAAATATTTTTATGAACTCTAATCATAATAGTCATTACTTTTATCCGATGAAAAACAAAAATAATTATTTAAGCATTTCACCCAGTGTATATCAGTATAAAAAGTAGTGCATTCAGCTAATTTAAGTGGCAGGATTGTTTATGCAAAATTTGGTATCTTTAAGTAATTGCAAAGTATGACTGTATTTTGCACAAACAAACCCACAAACAAATAAACTTCAAAATATATAATAGATCTATTATGGAACAGGAAAGCCTAAAAGCCTCAATCAGAGAGAGGACCTTGTGCTTCCTTGTGTTAGGTTCTGTAGAAATCTACTCTATACTAGAGGCTACGTCTAGACTGCAGGCTTCTTTCGGAAGAAGCTTTTTTCGGAAGATCTCTTCTGAAAAAACTTCTTCCGAAAGAGAGCGTCCACACACAAAAGCACACAGGAAAAGCCATCTGCTTTCTCGAAAGATAGCGTTCAGACTAATTGGACACTTTCTCACATAAAAGGCCACCTAGAACCACTTCAACCAGGGCTTTAGGTCACCACTTGCTTCTGAGTGCTGGTGCTGGAGCCTTGCAGAGACACGCACTTAAGGGGACCCCGTTGGACAGCCGTTTCTCTGCTTCTGCTGCGTGCTTGCCTACCTCTCTGAGGGACGGCAAAGCTCTCGCAGTGCCTGCTGTGGTTGCCCTGCTTTTTAGGACGCCACAGCTTTTCTCTTGGTGCCATGGAGCCGGAGCTGCCCCTGGGCATGCGATGGCTCCACATGATCATGCTGCAGTTTTTGCAGCACTTTGTGCCAGCTGCCTTCCTGGTCCTGACCAAGTTCAACCCTGAGCACAGTCTTGGGACCCTCTCCCTGGGTGTGGTAGCTACATTCTGGCAACCACACCCCACAGTGGAAAGGCATTTTTGGAGGCTCAACACCAGTTTGGACTGGTGGGACCGGCTGGTCACGGAGTGGTGGGACAACCAGAAGTGGCTCCAAAACTTCCGCATGTGGAAGGCCACCTTTTGGAGCTGTGTGCCTGGCTCACCCCTGCCCTCCAATGATGCGACACCCACCTGCAACTTACCATCCCTCTGGAGAAGTGGGTCACAATCACCATCTGGAAGCTCGCCACCTAAGACAGCTACCAGTTGGTTGGCAACCAGGTTGGCATGGGGAAGTCCACCTTCGGGGCCCTCCTCGTGGAGGTAAGGCACTCTCAGGCTGCAGTCCCTACACGGGGGGAGCAGGAGGGAGTCCTGGAAAAGGGGGAACCTTGGGAAAGGGGGGTTGGGAGGTGGGGGGGAGTGGAGGTGGGGAGAAGCCCTGTCCCTGGGGGGTTCTGCAGTCCCACCGTCACACTGCCCTACTGCTGGGGGGGTAGCCTCAGAGTGGGTGGCTCCTGGAGTGTTTGAGGAGAAGAGCGGATGAGAGGTGGTCAGGCACTGCCCAAGGGCTCAGGCACTCCCTCTCTCAAGTCTCTGTTTTGTGTGTTTGTCTCCTTCTGTAGGTTGTGAGGGGGCATCCTTCTGCATAAGGTCATTTGCCTGGGAGACCCGGACTCCATAATGTCTGGATTTGCTGCCCTGGGGTTCCTGAACCGCAGTGGAGCCATCGACGGATCCCATATTCCAATCCGCACACTGGAGCAACGAGTATCCCAATACTTTTCTATTGTGCTGCAGGCGCTGGTTAACCACCATGGACAGTTCACACACATTTTTGTCGGATGGGTGGGCAGGGCACACGATGCCCACATGTTTCAGAACTCTAGCCTGTACAGAAAGCTGGAGGTGGGCACATTCTTCCCCCGCTGTGAATTTGCCATTGGGGATGTGCAAATGCCATTGTGCATCATGGGGGGACATGGCTTACCCCCGATGCCATGGCTTATGAAGCCTTAAAGCAGACACCTGGATCCCAGCAGGGATCATTTTAATGGCTGCCTGAACCGGGCCAGGATCCAGGTCAAGTGCACCTTCAGCCGCCTCAAGGAGTGGTTCAGGTGCCTGCTGACCCACCTCGATGTGGGGGGGCACAACATCCTCGAGAGGGTCGTGGCATGTTGTGTCCTCCACAATGTTGTGGAAGGGAAGGGAGAGGCCTTCCTCCCGGGGTGGGGGGCAGATGTCAGCTGTGAGGGGCGAGCCTTCCAGAATCTGCAGACAGCTACCATCTGCCAGGCCCATCAAGCTGGGGTGTGTGCCCGAGAGGCCCTGAGGGAAAGGTTCTCTCTAGGACCCCAGTAACTCTCCCCAGGGCCTCCACAATAGGGGTCTCTGGCTTGCAGCCCTATCCCTTCCCCACCACAACACCTCCCTTCGCCCCTTCCCATACCTCTCAATAAACACATCTGTTTGGCTTCCAACAAAATGAAGGCTGTATTTATCTTACATTAAGAAAATACAGGGGGAAGGGGGCTCATAACCTGGAAGGGGAGGAGGTTTCGGAGTCATGTGTGGGGCGGATAGGTGTGCCATCTCGGGTGCGGGGACCTTGTTAGATTTGGGGTTGGGTGGGTCCAGGAACCACAGTGGTGTGGACTGGTGGGGGGGCTGGAGCGGAGTCAGGGATGGCAGAAAGGGCAGAGGGAGGGGGCATAGGCATCATGTGGGGAGGGGAATGGGCAGTGGGGAGGGAAATGGGGAAAGAGCAGAGGCATGGCAGGGGGAAGGGAAATGGGCAGGGCTCGCTGAACTGCGGCGAGCCCCGCTCACCAGCCGCGCTGTCCGGCGATCTGCGCGTGCACAGATCACCCAAACCCAGCTCTTCTGGGTTGCAATCTACTCGCCACGGGCAAGTAGATTGCATTATTTGTCGAGCCCTGGGAATGGGTATAGCAAGGGGGGGCAGGAGGAGCGACAGCAGGCGGATGTGCCATCATTTCTCTCATGATGGCACACATGCTATCCCACCACTGCATGAGCTGGTCCCAGGCACGGTTCCACCACTCAGTGTCCTCATGTATCTTCTGCGCCAGGGGCTGCTGCATGTCGTGCAGGATGCTGATATGCTGGGGTATGAGGTCTTTCTGGACCCTGACATGCTTTTGGGTCCCCTGGGATGTAGCAGCTGGCACTGATGGTGTGGCTCACCCCTCAGTCTTGACTAATCTGGCTGTAGAGAATACAAAGAGGGAGAGGCATCCATGCACACACTGTCCCTGAGGCCGTGCCCGCCTCTGTGAGCAGTGACCAACAGTCCTTGGGCCAGATGAGGGGAATGTCCAGGGAGCAAGGCCATGCACAGCAGGCCCTTCCTCACAGTGGCCCCAAGGTGCCCAGGGGACCATGATGCCCGCTCCCCCCCCCCCCCCACTGCCAGCCCATGGACAAGCAGGCAAGGGAAGTGTCTGGCCACAGTGGGATCCAATGGGTGGCAGAGGAGCTGGGAGCAGCCTGGCCCTCTCTGGTGTCTGCACACACACCTGCTGCTTGCAGTGCTGCCCGCAGAAGCAGATGGTGCCTTGCATGTGCAGACATGCCTGCTTGCTGTGTGAGGCACTCCTCGGGGTGTCTGGGGTCATGCCTGCGCCCGTGTGGCTAGCCTGCTTCTAGCTGTGGCAAGTGCTGGAAGGGCCAGGGCCGGACATGTGTGTGGCCTCCCTTGAGCCTGGCAGCAGGATCCTACTCGTGCTCAGGGGCTGCCTGCTGAGTCCACGTGGTGCACACTAATGCTGCATGTGGTTCCACGTCCAAGGACTGCAGCACGATGTCCAGCTCCAGCGACACTTGGCCCCCACCCCCTTTGCGCCCACCTCCCCTGCCCTGTGTGTGTGACAAACTGAGAGCGCTCACCTGAAGATCCCTCCTCTGCATCAGACTAGGCCTGGGAGACATCCGGCTGACAGGTACTGGCTCCAGGGACAGGGTGATGGTGTCCGTCTCCTCCTCCTGCTCCTGCTGGCATTGGTCCTCCTCCTTCTCTGCCATGACCTCTGGCTGGATGACAACAGGGGTCTCGAGGCCAGAGTCCACCATGACGGGTGGGGAAATGGATTCCCCCCCCTCCAGGATCTGGTGGAGCTCCTGCTAATAGGGGCAGGTGTGGGGTCCTGCCCCTGAGCACAAGCTGCGCTCTCTGGCCCTGATGTATCCCCGATGGAGCTCTTTGACCTTACTCCAGACCTGTTCCAAGTTCGGGGTGGGTGTCTGTGCTCCACCAGGGACTTGGCCATGTGCTCAAATATATCGGCATTCTGCCACTTGAAGCGGAGATCCTGCAATGTCTCCTCCTCGCCCCACAGTTTGAGGAGGGACAGGATCTCTGCTGTGGACCAAGAGGGCGCCCTCCTCTTGGTTCCCCTGGGAGGGTCCTGGGACCCCTGGGGCTGCTCCCTGTGAGTACCAGGGATGTTTTGGGGGACTTGAGGCTGGGCCATGGGTGGCTGGGCCAAGGCCTGTGGTAGGGAGGGCCATGCGGTCATGGTGCTGCTCTCAGGCTGGCTTCCTGCCACAAGGTTTGTCCAGTGTGCCTGCAGAATTGAGAGCTGGCAGGAGACAGGAACTATAGAGTTGTGATTAGTATGGATGGACTATCCATCAGGGCATCTGTGTTATTTCCTGGAGGACTCTTCTTCTGAAAGAAACCCCACCTCCCCGTTCACACATGCCTTTTTCCAAAAGAGCTCTTTTGGAAAAAGGCTTCCTCGTAGAAAGAGGATTACTAATGCTGGGAAAACCTCTGTTCTTTTGATTTACTTAAAAAAAAACGTGATTGCAGTGTGGACGTAACTCAGGTATTGTCGGAAAAACAGCCGAGAGAGGGCTGGCATAGTCCTCTCTCCTCCGGGCAGCCTGCACTGAACCCTCATCCCCACCTCTACCCCAGAGCAATTATTAAGAAAAACAAACATTTTTTGTGTTAAGGACCCGAACAAATCCAGGTAAATCTTCTAGTATGAAATAAAGAGCCAGTCCCAGCCGTAAAGATTTTATGATCATAGGCCTGCAATTGACTGCATGCAGGTGCACTTCTGCATCCATACTGATGCTCACTGACATCAGTGGGGCTCTGTGCAGGGATAGTAAATTTCGGGAAATTACATGAGAAAATACCTGCCATTTTGTGCAACCTGGTATCTTCCATAAATTGCTCTTTAGGGACATCTTTATGCACCTTAGATATAAATTACCTCTAGCAAAGATGGTTTAGTAGAAAATGCTAGCAGAGATAGAGAAACCCTCCCATTATTCTTTCCTTTAGTTAGTAAATACAGAGGCTTAAGTTACCAGCCTAGAACATTTGGCTAGGAGTCTTCTTTCCTTAGTTCATTTTCATATACAAATATACAATACACATATTTTAGTCACCGATGTGGGAGGCAATGTAACATCTCCAAACTGACAGTTGAATGGTACCACATGTAATCAGACACAGCACTGGTGCATGGAGAATTATCTTTCATCTCAGGTAGGAAATAAAAGTTCTTTTGCACATTTTAATGATTATTTGGCTTGCTTCTATACAGCAACATATGTGTGTATGTCGTAAATATGTGTCATTCCATGAGGATACATAAAATATAATCAACTGTCACATAAACCACCCATAGGACTCCTCTTATCGCGTAACCATCCTCTCTCACTGACTATGGCTGTAAATTAAGCAATTATGAGAACTAAAAGATCAACACAAGAAAAAGCTAGAAAAAAAATCTGCATTTAAACAGACTAAAATCAGTTGAGTTGACTCACCCAGCCACCCTCCATGTGAGACAATTTATGCTGCACTGCTGTGAGATACAAGCATGGGCTCCAAATTGTGGGCTTAGTCTTAGCTCTGTGAAAGGCTAATTGTGTGACTTTGCACAAGTTTATACTCAAATTTAACTCCTGCTGGAATTCTGCACCACTGCGCAGTAGGGAGTTTGCACAGAATTAATGTTCCTTGCAGAATTTATTTTTTCATGCAGAATTTGTTATTTCCATCAAAATGATTCCTTTTTTTCCGTTTTGCATGTTTCAAAGGTATTAGTTACACGTTCATTTCTTTGCGCACAAATGACCCTAGTGGTGCCTTCATCTCTCTTATATTCCCTGCCAGCCTGAACCCAACCAATCTCTGCTGCCACCTATCACTGTACCTGTCGCAGCACTCCTACCCTTGCCTGACACGGAGATGCACAAACCACCTCTGGAGATGAAGAGTTGTTGGCTGGCAAACATGTATGTAAACGTGTTGGGCCATGCGCCCCGTTTTCACCCGGTATCACTTCCCCTTCCCCCGTGTTTCCTTTACCCTTTTTGAGCACCCTTCAGCATTCGAGTCTGTTTTGTCCAAAGCTCGCCAGGTCCTCACTTGCCTGGGATTTCGCGGACCCCTAAGCAGGGACCGGTCTCTCACCGGCCGCGGGAAGAGGGGGGTCCGGGCCCACCCCCTCTCACAGACCCCAGCCCAGGGCCCTAAGGACAGGGATGCTTCTGCTGTCCGGTCCGGCTGGCAGGGCATCCGCCGTAACTCGCCAGCCCGCAGGCTCCCTTTGCCTGCCCTGGGCTACTTCCTCTCTCCGCGGTCAGATATCACCTTGTCTCCAGGCTCACCTCTTTGCCTTGGGTTCCATCCGCTGCTGGGCCTTGGCGAGAGGCTGCTTCCTCGTACCTTCCCTCTCTGCGGCACCTCCAGGGGTTTAAATCCCCATGCCGACTCCCGGACCGTCGGGTCCCGCCCCTTCTGGCGTGGCCCTACTTCCGGTCTGTTGGTGGGGCCGTGGGCCAATGTTACGCCCCCCACGTCGGCGCCCGGCCTGCAGGTGGTGTGTGGGCGCCCTGTCGGGGCAGCCACCCGGGAACAGCTGCCGCACAGCCGGTAGGCCAGACCCTGCGCCACTCGGCCCACGTCACGCGGTGCGCCCGACGCTGCTACCCCGCCCCCTGCCCCGAGAACTGCCAGATAAGCGGCTGCCGGCGGGACTGGAGTGCGGGGCGCCTCCACCCCGTCACAATGTACATGACCCAAGCCACACAAACATACACTCTCTGTCCTGAGTCTCCCTTCCCTTTCTAATCCTAACTCTCCTACAACTAAAATACAACTAACTCACCAACCCCACTCCAACTACACAAATCTTACAATACATATAGAAAATTGACCTTGGATAACACATAACAGACAGACCCAAACAGCCTTTAAGGATGTTAGCACCATCTTAAGCCAGGTTGTTAAAAAATACTTTTATATAACATACTTTTGTATAATGACTTTGTTAAAAAAATATGTGACTTTAGGAGCTTCAGGGGCAGCCGAGTTAGTCTGTTACAGGGGAAAAAAACAAACCAAATGGTCTGGTAGCACATTATAGACTAACAAAACTTGTAGATGGTATCAAGAGACAGGCCACTTCTTCAGATGACTTGAATTAAAGGTAACTGTCAACATAGACACCTTACGTTCTGTATTTACATGCCTAATAAGGAATCTATATGTCAAAAACGTTCTCTGAATCTTGTTTGTTGTCTGTATTGTTACAGAGATTCTTGCTTACAGATGTTTTGAAATCAATCACCAAAATAATTGAAACTGGTATAATCATATTTTCACAAAATATGCAGAATTTGCCATATTGTAAAATATTGTGCACATAATGTTTAAAGTGGTTGCATAGAATTCCTCTAGGACTACATTTCCAAAAGCAGTTCCTGATTTCAGGATCCTCAATTTCTAATTGTCCAACATGAGGCAATCTTCAGAGATGCCCCCGCCTCCAATTGAAGTCCACATAGGAATGGTAGTACAGTATCCATCGATCCCACAGAGATCTTGTGAGGCTTAGTTCATTAATGCTCATGAAGCATCTTGAGATCCTCAGAGATATGCTCAAGTTGAAAGGGCTTTGATAATGAGGCATTCCTTTTGGGAAACCATCCAGAAAAACAAGGATTTACATATGATGCCAAATTGCACTAAGCCTTCACTTCACTACTGATATTAATTTGCCGGATTCTGCTATTCTCTATGCCTGATATACCTATTCAATGTGCATGGAAGACAATAACCAGCCAGCCTGGAAAGAACAGTGCATCAACTATTCTGTTATGGACAGTATTTCATTGGTCAGATAGTTTTTGCACCAGGCACTGCCTGGTATTCATCCACTCTTAGTCCTATTGCCCTATACATCTGTTCCCAATAGTTCTTGATTGGTGGGCAGGTCCACTGTGTATGAATTAAGATATTTCTTTTGAGTGAACCCTCTCAACCACACTGGCAAACAACTTCTATTCATTATATTCAGTCTCCCTAGAATAACATATATCATTGCTGCTATTCTGCATTCTCTCAGTGCATGTGACATGCACAGAAAATTCTGCTTTGCTTAAAATATGAATTACTCATCTAAACATTTATCCTTATCCAAATCCCTTTTGTTTTGGACCATGTCATGCAATGTATTGTTTCCTTGCTTAGATCTTGACTTCAGTGGAGTTACACAAAGAATAAATTTGACTCAGTATCTTGTAAAGTATTTACCCTTTTAATTTTTTTTATGAGAGGGTGAAGGTATATAAGGTTGATTAAAAAATGTCCTGTTTCAGAAGTGACAGGTAACAAAGCAAGCATTTCATGTGATTTTCCTGAATGGGAAGCTACATAGCTGAAACATAAAAAATTATGGAATGCATGCATTTGAGATACCTATTCTCAGTGCTTTTTTTGTAAGCAAAATGGTGCCAGTACCCTAGGGCAAACATGCTAAGCAAAAAAAAAAAAAAAAAAAAAAAAGGAAAACTTGTTGAGCCAAACAAACAAACAAAAACTGCACTGGGGCCAAAATTTGGTCGCAGCCCCTTTAAGAGCCACAGCCCTGCGCTGGGAGCAGGAAGAAAAACTCCACACATCCTGAGCAGGCTACCGAGTCGTCCCAGGAAAACATGTGCCAGTACGCACGAGGGAAATCCCATTCCCATTCCCTTTCTGTGAGCTGGGAAAATAGGTGATGGTATGCCATTCTGGGCAGTACCATCACAAAAAAAGCACTGCCTGTTCTTATTGCAACCACCTTGAGAGACAGAAATTCCTTTCTTTGCCCTGGTCTTCACTAGGACTTTATTTTAAAATAACCCCTCCAAGGTCGAATTTATAAACAGAGCGTACACACTCCCAAGCTTGTTATTTTGAAATAACAGGCTGCAGAATTTGAAATCTCTACTCCTGCTTTTCACCAGGAATAACGTTAATTCTGAAATAGTTATTTTGAAATAACAGTAGTGTGGACGCTCCAATGTCACCATTTCAAAATAATTACTCCCCAGAGTAATTCAAACTAATTACTCCCCAGTACTTCCTGGGGCTCTAAGTCTAAGGTACTGTGTCCACATTAACGGACCCTGGTTTGGACTAATTTCAAGGTTTCCCCATAGTATGGACACACTAGTTTGAATTTGTTAAATCAGGAGTTATTAAGTCGCATTTACTAATTTCAAAATAGATTCCTAGTGTAGACACCGTCTTTTTAAATAACTCAGAGCATCTGATCAAAGTGTTGTAGCACTGACTAAGCACTTGAAAAAGTGTATATATTCTCCTATATTGATAAACACCTAGCCTGTTCCCCCAATCCTTCCTCAGGGTTTATATTCTTGTCTATTTATAGACGTCTCTTGTATACACACAGGCTCAAGAACATGAACCACCTGGTGTAGGGTTACTTTATAACCTGATTGCCTGAAGTTCTGAACATTCACATCCAGTTGAAGTCAGTGGGAGCTGTGGGTGCTTAACACCTCTGAAAATCAGCTGTTTATTAGCAGGAGCCAAATTGTAATAGTGTCTCCTCTTTGTATTTGGTTTGGTCTGGTCAGGGCCAGATTAACCCATCATTGGGCAGTCGGCAAACATACACTTATGGGCCTCTGACTTCTAGTCTAGTGGTTTTCAAACTACTGTTCATGACCCAGTACTGGGTCAGGCACTGGGTCTCCTTGCTGCAGGGGGATCAGGTGACCAGTGGGAGTGCTAAGGCTGGCTACCAGCCTGTCCTGGCACCACAGAAGTGGCCAGCAGCAGGCCTGGCTCCTAGGTGGTGGTGGGGAAAGCGCACAGGACTCTGCGCACTGCCCCTGCCCCGAGCACTAGCTCCGCACTCCCACGGCTGGGAACCTGCTGCTGGCTGTTTCTGGGGTGCAGCATGGTCTGTAGTGCCAGCGCAGGCAGGAAGCTGCCTTAGCACCCCTGCTGCACCGCTGACTGAGAGCCACTCAAAGTAAGCCCCTCCTGCCACAGCCCTGTCACCGTCCCCCCTCAAAGCTGGAGCCCCCTCCTATATCCCAAAGCTCTCATCCTCAGCCCCATTCCACAGCCCACACTCTAGTCAAATTATGTCAGGTTGGAGGCAGGGGGGAAAGTAACTTACATTTCTTACAGGTACTGTCCTAACACAACCCAAGGGAGAGGGCTTATAGCAAAAGTTGTGATACAACTATACCTGTAAGAAATTTAAGTGTGCAGTGGAGCACGGGGGGGGGGGGGGCGCTCAGGGCAGAAGGTTGGGGTGGGCAGATGTGCAGGAGATAGGGAAGGAGGCTGGAGATGTGGGGGGTGCTGGAGACAGGGTTGGAGTGATGAGGGGCTTGGAGCAGGGGTTTTGGATGTATGAGGGGCTCAAGGCACAGGGTTGGAGTGTGTGTGTGGGGTGCAGGAGTGTTATGGCAGGGGCTGGAGTGTATGAGGGGCTCAGGGCAGGAGTTTAGGGTATGTAGGGGTACAGGAGTTCGGGCAAGGGACTGGAGATGTGGGGCTGCAGGAATCAGAGCTGGAATGCATGAGGAGATCAGAGCAGGGGGTACAGGTGTATGAGGGACTCAGGGCACAACATTTGGAGTGTATGGGGGGTGCAGGAGTGTTAGGTCATGGCAGGACAGCAGGTTGCCACCAGCCCTTCCTGCAGCCAGATGGGAGCTGGACCACTAAGCCTGCCTCAGGATGGGGGCCAGAGACAGGCTGTTGCAGCCAGATGGGGGCTGAGCCCTGATTGGGGCCTTGTTGGCCAGGCTGCCAGGGCAGGAGCTGGGGCAAGAGCCCAAGCTGGGCTACCAGGTAGGAACTAGGGATGTAAAAATTTAGTCGATTAACAGATAAGCAAAAGCTTATAGGTTAATGCTGTAAGCTACACGCATTGTGCCCCCGCCCCCCCCACTTGCCAGTAAATTATTTAGCAGACTGGCTAGCAGCCCGGCTCAGTCCTGGCTTGTGATGGGTCCGGGACCTACCCCCGCTGCAGCTTTGCATTTAAAGTGTATTAGGAGCTGGGTAGGCAGGCAGCCCAGCTCAGTTCCAGCTCACGCCAAGTTCAGAAGCTCAGACCACTCCCTAGACAGGGGCTGCTGCCACCCCACACTGCTGCCTCTTTATCAGAGGCAGCAGCACAGGACAACAGGTAGCTGGTCCACAAGGGGAGCTAGTTTTTAAACTGGCTTCTCTCATGGACCAGCTCCCAGCTGGCACCCCACGCTGCTCTCTCTCATACAGTGGCAGTAGCACAGAGTGGCAGGGGTCTTCTCAGGAGTGAGGCTGGAGAGTACTGGCTGCTAGCCTCGCCCCCAGGAACTATACAACAGTGGACTAACTGATAAGAATTCATGAGGTTACTCAACTATTCAATTCACCAATATTTAACATCCCTGAACCTGAACTCGGCCACAGGGGCTGAGCTCCTGCAGCAGTCGCTGGGCTGCCAGAGCTAAGCTGTGAGGTCTGCCCCAGGAGCACAATGGCTGGGGACAGACTACAGAGGTTAGATGGAGGTTGGAGCCCCCACCACTAGCCCCTCTCACTAACCCAGTTGAGAGCACGCACACATCCCTTACAGCGCGCCTTCAGTTGGTCCCTTTACATGAGCTGAGTGCCCCAGCCGGCTCTTGCCAGAGTGCAGTCAGTGCTTACTGCAGTGGTGCACCGAGGCACACTGCCTTACTTCCTTACACTCTGGTTGCAGGCTCAAGTGATTTTCTTCAACTGAGCCACGAGAAAAAAAGTCTGAAAACCACTGTTCTAATTTGAATAACTACGAACAGCTGACATACACACCATCATTGGTCAGTCTACAGTATAAGAGCTCTTCCTGAAATAAGGCAGAGTATAAAGAACTCACATCAGGCCTGTGGTATCTTCCAAAGTTGTGTGTAGCTTGAGAGCCAAAGGTTATCAGTAATTTAAATTCTAATTTTATGAAACATAAATATGAAAGAAAGATAGCTGAGTGAGAACTCACGAGAAATCCTGTTGTTGCATCTCTGGCTCTTCTCCATCCCTCTGGTTATATATTAGTCAGATTTTTAAGACATGAATGTCAGTTGTTGCCACAGTGCACTTTCAGCATTCTTTTGCAAGCCTTTTCTAAGGGAAACACAAATGTGTTAATTTAATTTCATATCTCCCGTGGAACAGAATGATCAAAGTGATGATTTCTGGAACACAGACTCACTCAGAAGGAAATGCCTCTTTTTATAATGTTAAACTGACAGATGAGGATAAAATCCAATATTCAAATAGTTTGATGGTGCTACTCCTTGCAAAAAATGTTAATAGCGGCCATCAAATACATTCAATTTTATGTACATTTTAGAATTGCTGATTACAGCAAACCTCTTATCAAGATTGTGGGGGTGGGGCGGACTTGGACTGCAAACAAGATGACCAGAGTGAAATTACTTACCTGTAAGGAATATTTTTGTTTTTCCAACAACACTTTCAGTTTAATTATGGCTGTAAATGTTATTTTTGTAAAAACATTATTTTGCAAACTGAGCCAATTAGTTCCTCTTTATTGTCTCAGACTGTTAAAAGAAACAGTGGAAACACATATGATTAAACATTTCCTTGCATTTTTTGTAAATCAAACAGCAACAATGTCTAGGGCATTATAACCAGAAATTGAAACGGACTGGGAACAAAACAGCAGAAATTAAACTGCAGAAACAATTAAAAGTAAATTAAAAGTAAAATTAAAAAAACCCCTTCTACTTTAATTATTAGTAAGCTAGGTACGTCCATTTACAAGAACAGAGATTATTTACAAAGATGTAATTTAAAAACCATTTAGCTATTAATTGCAGTTTCTCTTGAATATTGAAAGCACAGATTTGTGTGTGTATGGGGGGGAGTCTGTTGTTTGGGAGGAGTGAAATATTTCTGGCTTTTTCATTACAAATATATCAATAAATATTCAGATCCTCCAGGTTTCACATTTTGGAGGATTGATTTGAATACCAATTTTGAACCCCTTTTACGATGGAGGATTTTTGCCGTGTTTCCATCAGACCCCGGCAGACTCCCTTGTTCTTAATGTCCCTGTATAGGAACAGATCCCAGGCTATTGAAGGCGGATACTCTCAAGACGCCTGGCTCCCAGCGTAGCTCCCTTCTCAACACCTTTACGTTTACCTATACGAACTACAACTCCCATGAAGCTCTCGGAGCACAGTAGGGCACGTAACACCCCCTAGCGGTCGCTGATGCTACGTGCGCTTTAAATCCCGTGAGGAGCCGGGTGGCTAGCGGTGCTTGAGCTGGCAGTCGGGGTGGCAGCCCTGCTGCAGAGACCAGGGACCTAGGTTAGGCGGAGGATTAACAAACGCACCGCCCAGCTGAGGGCTGGGGACAACCCCTGATGAGGACTTGGGGGGCCAAAGCCCAGCAGTAAATCCTTTGCCAGGGAAGCGGGCGGAGAGAGGCGTCTGCATTGCAAGCCCAGCAGCGAGAGCCCAGCAGAGCTGCAGACATGGGGAATCGAGGGATGGAAGACCTCATCCCCCTGGTCAACAGGCTCCAGGATGCCTTCGCGGCTATCGGTCAGAATGCAGACCTGGACCTGCCCCAGATAGCCGTGGTGGGCGGACAGAGCGCCGGGAAGAGCTCAGTGCTGGAAAATTTTGTGGGCAGGTAAGATTTTTAAAATGCAGCCGATTATAGGGGAGGTTATGGGAGCAATGCATTGCTCAACGGACATGCCATGCAATGCTTAATGCAGTGCAATACAGGACAGAGGAGGGGGGCCGATCTTGCCCTCTTCAACTTGAGGTTCTTGGGAGAACCGTCATCCTAGCCCCTGCTACACACACACACACACACACACACACACACTGCACCCTACAATGCAGATATCAGGCATCTCTGTGAACAGTGACATTCCCTGGATTGTCACCTTCACTAGCAAGAGAGCCCTCTTCCCCTCAGCATAGAAGTGCATGTGTGTGTTTGTATAAATGTCTGCTTTGAAATGGTAATATCTAATTGGGAATTGATCAAAGCAGATCAATGGCGGGCAGCATATTGCTTGGTGGGCTGGGAGGGGTGAGGTGGAGAGTGAGTGTGAAAGAGGTTGAGGGAAGAATGCAGCATCAGGCAAATCCTGCTTTTGGAGTGACTAATGCACAGAAGAAGCCATTTGTTTGGGGGTGGAGAGGGAGTAGGAAGGAACGGAGCTGATGTGCTGTCCACATCCCAGGGGATTTAATGGTTTTAATCCTAAATCGTTTATTTATTTATTTTTGGGAGCTACATACAAGAAGGCAGAATCCTGGGGATGAGCAAGAAGCCAGGATGGTGGAATTCTCCCCCCTCCCCTTCTCGCCCCCCCGCTGTTGGAGGACAATTGCTGTGGGCACTGGCAGGGTGGGGAGGAAGGCACTGCTTCAAGGGGAAAACGAATAACATAAATGGCTGCATATAAAAAAATCATGGAAATCCAGTAAAGCACAGACTAGTGCTCCATATGTTATGTAATGTCACGGACAGAAATGTCAGGGGGAAAATAGCCACACTCTGGTGTGTCCTTTATTTTTATCACGTCAGAGACCTGCGAGCCAGAACCAAAAATGATACAGGTTCCACATCTTTTTTGGCAATGTATTATCTAAGGTGATTTAAAAAAATACTAATCAGTGAATATTGTGTGTGCAGATAAATAATTGTATAAAAACCTGTTAATACCAAGATGCCCTTTAGCCATGGTGATCTGAGGACTAGCTCCATCAAGACTAGATTTCTTGTTTGCTTTAAGTTTCACCCTGAAGAATCCCACAAGAAAATGCTAGGAAGATTGGATTCACATAGCATGTCCTCAGCTCCTGATTATACCTGGCTAGATATAGGACATGCCTTGAACCACACGCAGCTACCTAAAGATGGATGTGCTTGTTGTGAGGCTGTGCAGCAGTGGACTTTAAGTTCAATTTCATTTTCCCCCACCCCTTTCTCTGTCCTCCATAGTGGCTGCCATGTCAGGAGCTGGGGGGAGAAGCAGAAAAAGCAATGGTTATTCCCCTATGTGTTCAACTCCCTGGGTGCTACCATTTTGTGACCGTGATATTCTGGTGCTTTCCCTTCATGTGACCTTCACATTAATCACCAGCAGTTTCAACAAATACCAGATGATCAGGGAAGGTGGTCTGCACACACCTAGTATACACAACACCTGGAGTGTATCCTGAGCTTGTTTGTAGCTTGCTTAAGCTATTGTGGCCCTTGCTTGCTATAATCCTTCCCTATTAGGCACTGCTATCCTTTATGACCAAGATACAGGTTACTGCTGATTTCCCTGGGAGGAATTACTTTCTTCCACCAACTGCATTCTCCCTCTTCTTCCCCTGCTTTATTGCATGGGCACTCTCCTTCTCTTTCGCCCCTACTAGCCCCTGCACTATGACATCTGCTATTTTATAGCTCTATTATCATTGAAAGAGTCTGTCATGAGCCCAAATAGCTCCAGTTTTGGTGGTATTTGAACAGAATAAGTCCAGTATGCTGTACAGGGGCTCAGGTGACCCTGAGCAATGAGACACAGTATGCATTAGGAAGATGCCACTGCTGCTGTTTTTGAGGAACAAGAAAACATAGCAGGAATCAGATTTGTTTAAATAAAATCTCCCATTGTCACATACTCAAAAGAGCCTGAGATTCTTCTCTGCTGATTTTCAATGGTCTATTTCAGAGATTCCATTCTGAATTAGTGTACCTGGGAATCAGGATGTGGGAAGGCTGTCCAGAAGCCTCCGCTATAATTATGGTTTATTTGTATTACCACAATACTTAGGAGCTCCCATCGTGGAGCAGGACCCCATAGTGGTAAGTGCTGCACAAATACAGAACAAAAAGATAGTTTCTGCCCTCAAAAGCTTACAACCCACTGTGATCAAACCTGCTGGGAAGAGAAAAAGGGTTCCCAGAACTGTTACTGAGCAAAACCTTGGTTAGCCCGTTGAGTTTGTTGCTGTCATGGTCCCCCCAAATCTATCTTTTGTGGAAGTTCTATATGGTGACTACAGCAAGGATGTACCAAGTGTGTTCATTGAGCAAGAGCTGTTTCAGAGCAAATAGCTCCTTTCTTTTAGATAGAGCAAGCAGAAGGGGACAAATTGTAACTTCACTGATTCCAATGCAGAGCTTGAGCTTAGCGGCTTGACGGAGGGTGAATGAACTGAATTATATTATCCATAATTTGCCAGTGACCTTTGTCTCAGTAGGGCTCATGACCTCACTACATCCTATCAGTTGTCTCCATGGTAGCACATTATGGTGCCAGAGCTTTTACGATAATGAAGTAACGAAGGTACCCACACAGGAGCTGACAGGAGAGGATACAAACAAAATAATTCAGGGAAATAATCGGAGAGAAAACAGAAAACGAATCAAAGGGAACTACTGAGTTCTTCAGTTTGATGCCATTAAGTGGCTGGTGGCTCTGGAGATTGGTAATAGATCTGAAACCTCTTGCCACTGGAAGTACCTCTCTACACTACACAACCAATCATGTTTAAATATGGCTGTAACTCAGCCATGGTCTAAGGCGGTGCTCTTCATTATTTTTGAAGTGGGAGCTACTTTGGCAAAAACCCTTCTATGTGAGCCACATTCCATAGGCCCCACCCCTTTCCTAAAGCCCCACCCTGCTCATTCCATCTCCCCCAGTCTCACTCATTTTCACCAGGCTGGGGAAGGGGGTTGAGGTCTAGGAAGGGGTATGGGATCTGGGCTGGTGCCAAGGGGTTCGCAGAGTAGGAGGGGACTCTGGGCTGAGCCTGGGGTGGAGGATTGGGGATACAGGAATGGGCGATGGGTGCAAACTCTGAGAGGGAGTTTGGGTGCAAGGAGGGGACTCCAGGCTGGTGCAGATTGTTGGGGTGCAGGAGGGGTTGCTTGCTCTGGGAGGGTGTCAGGGCTGGCACAGAGGGTACAGGTGTAGTAGAAGGTACAGGGTGCAAGCTTGGGGCTGGAGCAGGGGTTTGGGCTGCAGGAGGGAGTTGGCTGTTTCTGGGAGTGGCATGGGGCCTGGATAGGCAGGGAGCCCGTCTTAGCGGCAGCCCGACTACTCTACCAGAGATAGCAACCAACAGGGAGCTGCACTTTGGGTCCATGAGAGCCACCACTGGCTTGCAGGCCTTGCAATGAAGAACACTGTTCTAAAGTATTTTTCCTTATTTGTGTGCCCACAGAAAGTCATCTTAGGGAGCCCTGTTTTAATCTTCACCAGTATCTAGGCTAAACTGTGTCTCTTTAACATGATTATGACATTTTTTTTCTGGGAAGAAGAATTTGTGTTCTAACTTGATGGGCTCACACACAACAAAATGTGGTTATTGCGATAGCCTATATCACTGTTTTTTTGGGGGTCAGGCTGAGAGAGAGTTTGGGTCATCACCACCTGACCACTGTTTGGTGCATAATGCCAAAGGATGTTGTGAAGACCAGGACTTTAATAGGGTTCAGAAAAGAACTACATAAATTCTTGGAGGTTAGGTCCATCAATGGCTATTAGCTAGGATGGGTAGGACTGGTGTCCCTAGCCTCTGTTTGTCACAGGCTGGAAATGGATGACAGGAGAGGGATCATGTGATGATTTCCTGTTGTGTTTACTCCCTCTGGGCCACTGTGGGCATTGGCCACTGTGGGCAGACAGGACACTGGGCTAGATAAACCTTTGGGCTGACCCAGTCTGGCCGTTCTTATGTTCACAATATGAAATGAGTTTGGTGGTTTTCAGCCCCGTTCTCCATGGAGAGGTATCCACATTAAAAAACAAACAGACCCCAACCCAGTTGACAATAGTTGGTCCTTTTGATGGGGATGTTTCAGCAGAGAGGCTGAGGACTAAATGTATCATGAAGATTAAACTCCCCTTCCCTCTTAATTCTAGAGATAGTTCCTCCAGATCAGGGGTTTTCAACCTTTTTTTCCTGAGGCTCCTCAAGCATGCTACTCCACAGCCCACCTGTGCCATAATTGGTTTTCTGCTTATAAAAGCCAGAGCCAGTGTTAGGGGGCAGCCAGCAGGTCCACTGCTTGGGGCCCCACCCCACATGGGCTCCCATGAAGCGAAGTTGCACAGGCTTCTACTTCAGCCATAAGTGGCAGGGCTTAGGGCCCCAATCTTCAGCCAGGTTCAGTGGGGCTTCAACTTTCTGTCCTGGGCCCCAGCAAGTCTAATACTGGTCCTGCTTGGCAGAACCCCTGACACCTGCAGGGGGCCCAGATCTCTGGTAGAGAACCACTGCTCCAGATCACATCGGCATGGTAGGATGGGGCTGGTTTAACGAACATCATACCTGATCCATGGATAAACAGGACTTCCGTCTCTAGGGCTTCCAAGCCAGCCTCTTCTGCTACCACCAACAGTCAGCGTATGCTGGATTTTTCAAAATAGAGAGGAACTACACTGAATGCAATAAAAGTTATTTTGTTTGATATCTTATCAAACAAGTACTTCTTCTTCTGAGTGCGATGGTTCGCTAGTCACTGCTAATTACTCTTCCAGTATCACTTACTCCACTGTTAACAGATTACCCAACAATGCAAAGCCTGTATTTATAATAGCAGATGTTGTTGCGGCTGCTGTATGTACTTCTGCTGCTGAGGACTCCGCATGGTGACTGTAACACCAGATGACGGTGGTAAAATCCTCTAAAGGTGTGGGATGAGACTGACAGAAGAAGGGCAGCTGGCAACTTTCTTCCCAGACTGGTTTATCCTGAGGCCTCAAAGTTGGCAGGAAGCTTAGTTTTGGTCATCCCTAAGCGTTTGGATACTGTGAATGTGCTACAGTTAGGGCAACATCTTATGGATTCACCCTCCCCTTTTTGTTCCTGATGTCTGTTTGCTACTTCAGAGTGCCTGCATGAATAGTCTATTATACAGACTGCCAGTGTCAGACGAACTCCTTGGATGGAGTGAGTAAAGTGTGGGGATACATGCTGCCAATCTAACTTGAGCTGTAGCTTCCCAAGTAGAGAGTGTAGGCCAGGGCTGGGCAAGATGCAGCCTGAGGGTCAGATTTGGCCCACTTAACAGTTTGATCCGGCCTACAGGCTGCATTTGGCTGCTTTCTATTTACATCCTGCTGCCCAGGCCACCAAATTTCCAGGCAGTGGCTCAGGCAACAGGATCCTATTTAAATGGCTCCAAGTCGTGGTGCTATCTGGCAGGGGCTGGAGCTGCAACCTTTTAAATAGCCACAACAACCCTGGGCAGCTGCCATGCAATGTGGTAGTGGTGGGGCCAGGAGCCACAAGCCCTTTGCTGTGTTTTTAATTCAAAGCCTTCAGCCCCAGACAGCTCGGGGGGGGGGGGGGGGGGGGAGGGGGGGATGCTAATCTGCAGGCCCCACTCCTTCCAGAGGTGAAGACGGCCCATGACCACATAGCAAAATTCATTAAGTGGCCCTTTTGTGAAAATTATTGCCCACTCCTGGTGTAAGCAATAAAATGGAGGTGTCCAAGAACAGTTGTTTCCAGAGGCCAAAAATGTTCACTCTCCTTTTATGACAAATAAATAAGTAAATAAACGTTTTTGAAGACTTAAGATAACTAATCCTTCCAATATCCCAGGAATAGGAAACTATTTTCACTATTAAATGAAAAAAAGCTAAGTTGCAGTGCCACTAAGGGTATGTCTACACTAGCCCCGTAGTTCGAACTAGGGAGGCTAATGTAGGCATTTGAACTTACAAATGAAGCCCGGGATTTAAATATCCCGGGCTTTATTTGCATGTTCCCATCCGGTCGCCATTTTTAAATCCCATTAGTCCGAACTAACTGCCCGTGGCTACATGCGGCAGTCAAACATTAATTCGAACTAAGTCCTTAGTTCGAATGAACTGTTACTCCTCGTAGAATGAGGTGTAACAGTTAATTTGAACTAAGGACTTAGTTCGCATTAACATTTGACTGCCGTGTGTAGCCACGGGCAGTTAGTTCGGACTAATGGGATTTAAAAATGGCGACCGGACGGGAACATGCAAATAAAGCCCGGGATATTTAAATCCCGGGCTTCATTTGTAAGTTCAAATGCCTACATTAGCCTCCCTAGTTCGAACTAGGGGGCTAGTGTAGACATACCCTTAGTGACTTGCTCAGAGTCATGAGGCCATGAGAACCCACCCAATATTTTATTAGTCCCAGACCTGAGCATTAGCCTCAAGATCTTCCTGCCTTCATAAAACCTTTTACATCCAAATCAAGTCCCAAAGATGGAATGCTTTCCATGCTGAGTAAGAAGTCTCACACCTTTTCCACACACAACACTGGTAGGCTGTGTCTACACCGCACCCCTTTTCTGGAAAAGGGATGCAGATTAGACACTTCGGAATTGCAAATGCCGCGGGGGATTTAAATATCCCCCGCGGCATTTGCATTTACATGGCTGCCGCTTTTTTCTGGCTCGGGGTTTTGCCGGAGAAAAGCGCCAGTCTAGACGCGATTTTCAGGAGAATAAACCCTTTTCCGGAGGATCCCTTATTCCTACTTTCAAGTAGGGGATTCTCCGGAAAAGGGTTAATTTTCCGGAAAATCGCATCTAGACTGGCGCTTTTCTCCAGCAAAACCCCGAGCCAGAAAAAAGCGGCAGCCATGTAAATGCAAATGCCGCGGGGGATATTTAAATCCCCCGTGGCATTTGCAGTTCCGAAGTGTCTAATCTGCATCCCTTTTCTGGAAAAGGGGTGCAGTGTAGACACAGCTGTACTGTTTTAACTGCATGGTATAGTTCAAGCATTAAAATCCCTACTAGGCACTGCCAAAGAGTGTGCAGGCCCCCAAGGCAGCACACTGAGACACACAGCTGTATGGCTCCTGGCCGGGTGGGCGGAGCTGGGAGCTGGGCAGCACGGGGTCCTGAATGCATGGGGCCCTGAATGTGCGGGGCCCAAGGCGACTGCCTCGCTCGCCTTGCCCAAAGGCCGGGCCTGATCCCCACGGAGGATCAAGTTCTACTGGCATCAATGCACTTATACTGGTATATCTTATTCCCATTTGAGTAGGGGAGCTCTACCACTAGAAGTACTTTTATGCCTGTATAACTGTGGCCACACTAGGGACGATACTAGTATAACTACTTCAATAAAAAATATCACACCCCTAACCAACATAGTTATGTGTGTATACAGAATTGGTCTTCATGTGTTTGCCTCATGTGGATGCTCAGCAACATAAACCAACTCATACAGTAAACTTCCGATAATCCGGCACTTTTAGGACCCAGGGGGTGCTGGATTATCAGATATGCCAGACTATCAGAAGGGGGGGCTATGAGGGGTCTGGGGTGGGGTGGGAGGGGATGCCACCCCAGGCCCCTCATAGCCCCTCCTTCCCATAATCCGGCTCTGTCCCAGGCATCCCCGATTCAGCCGCTGCTGGTCAGTTTCAGCAGCGGCTGACTTGGGGACGCCTGGGGCAGAGCAGCTGGGGTGCTGCCGAGTTGGTCCCATGGCCCCGGGGGGCAGCACTCCAGGACCAACCCGGCAGCACTCCAGCTGCTCTGCCCCCGGCTTCCCTGATTCAGCTGCTGGTCAGTTTCAGCAGCGGCTGAATCAAGGAAGCCGGGTGCAGAGCAGCTCCAATTGTCCAGCTGCCCCGAGCACTTCCGGGTTCCCGATGGTGCCGGACCATCAGGAGTGCCGGAGCATTGGATGCCGGACCAATGGAGTTTTACTATATAAAGCTCATCCCTGCCAATACCAAGCGATAGCCTTGAGATGCATTGTTTTGCAGTAACTGAATACAAGGTTAGGAGCCAAGGAATTGGTCTTGGATTTTATTCTAGCGCCTGACATTTTTGGTGACTTTGGGTGAGTAATTTAATATCTCTGACTCATTCTCCCCATCTATAAAATAGGGATAATGACAGATGATTATATTAGGATCTATCTATCTGTCTATCTATCTATCTATCTTAGAGAGTTTGTGCATCTGTTTGTCCATGAATCCATCCATCAGTCTGAGTCCATTTGTTCAAGAATTCCTAAACAATGAGAGCTAGGACCACCAAATTTGGTATGCAGTTTCCTCTTATCCAAACTTAAAGCAAGGTCAGGGTTTGATTGTGGCAGGAAAATAGGATGTGCCTGGAATCTGATTATTGTTCATAACATGGAAAGGGAGGAATCTGAGGGCGTAAACCTCATTTTTTGAGGAAAAGCGGCTTTTCAAAAAAGGGGGGGTTGCTGAAAAAACCCATGTCTTGCCAAAAGCTCCACTTTTGAAAGTGAGATCAAAAGTGAGATCCTCTTTCGACACTTCAGCATAGTCTAGATGAGCCCTGATAGCAGGGACAGTTGTGCTCTGGAATGACCACTGGGGCAGTGAGAGTGGGGGACAGTTATACTGCAGAGTGACCACGGGGGCTGGTTATACTAAGAAGAGAGTGGGCATCTGTGGCTGGGACTCACTAAATTGCCAGACATGGGAAAGTGGCTGCCTTACCCCAACACCCGCCCCCAGTCCTTGGGTGCGGCGCTGGATGGGAAGGGAGCCTTGCTGGTTAACAGCCCTCCAGGGCCCCTCTCTTCCACACCCTGAAAACTAGCAGCTGGAGCCAGGCAACTTCTTCCTTCTCTTCTCAAGCAAACACTATGGCTGTGTTCGTCAATGCTGCCCATGGGAAATGTGTGCCCAGAGCCCCCAGAGAGTTTTGAAGAATTAGCCTGTACATGTCCTTATGTCCACTCACCATACAGAGTAACAATAGCATTTATATATTACTGTAATGGTCAGATTTTTATTTATCCCAAGAGCCTTATATACAACCCTGGCAGTAGAAAGTCCTTAAAGTGGGTGCAAATGTGAATCATGCCCTCTTTAGAACTCCTTTTCTCATCTAGTGCTGTGAAGGAACCTTAACGAGGTGAGAATCTAGCCCTAAATCTTAAAAGCATTGCACAGTGCACACACCTATGAGGAAATTGAATAATAATACTATCCCCATTTTGAAGACTGGAAGAGAGAGGCATGCAGGGTGAAGTGATTTGTCCAGGAAATAGAGGTTGACAGCACAAGAGTCAGGGTTAGGACTCCTGGCTTCTAGTCCTGGGCTCATGCCTTTTAATGCAATCCATTTATATTCCAACAGCTGAATTGTAACTTTTGGTTTGATTCGGCCATATGTATACATACAAACAGTAGTAAGGCTCTGATATTTAATAAATATCCATTTTCCTAAGGGTAGTAAAAAGCAACAAAGTACAGTGCAGCACAAGAGTAACTATATATAGCATGCCATGATGAGCCACAAGAAAAAGGAATTAACTCAAGAGAAATGTACATAGCTCTTAGGAATTGCCTGCAGCAGGAAGAGCTGCAGGAAGCACACTTGAGCCAAAATATAACCTGGGTGATCAGAATATTTTAAACAGAATATAAATATACAATTGCAAACCTAGATCATAGAATCATAGAGCTGGAAGAGACCTCAGAAGGTCATCAAGTCCAGCCCCCTGCTCTCGGCAAGAACAATCCCAACTAAATCAACCCGGACAGGACTTTGTCAAGCCGAGACTTAAACACCTCTAGGGATGGAGACTCCACTACTTCCCTAGGTAACACATTCCAGTGCTTCACTACCCTCCTAGTGAAATAGTTTTTCCTAATGTCCAACCTGGACCTCTCCCACCACAACTTGAGACCATTGCTCCTTGTTCTGCCATCTGTCACCACTGAGAACAGCCTCTCTCCATCCTCTTTGGAACCTCCCTTCAGGAAGTTGAAGGCTGCTATCAAATCCCCCCTCACTCGTCTCTTCTGCAGACTAAACAGACCCAACTCCCTCAGCCTCTCCTCATAGGTCATATGCTCCAGCCCCCTAATCATTTTGGTTGCCCTCTGCTGGACCCTCTCCAATGCGTCCACATCCTTTTTGTAGTGGGAGGGGCCTAGAACTGGACACAATACTCCAGATGTGGCCTCACCAAAGCCGAATAAAGGGAAATAATGACATCTCTGGATCTGCTGGCAATGCTCCTCTTAATGCAACCTAATATGCCATTAGGCTTCTTGGCTACAAGGGCACACTGTTGACTCATATCCAGCTTCTCATCCACTGTAACCTCCCCAGGTCCTTTTCTGCAGAACTACTACTTAACTGGTTGGTCCCCAGCTTGTAACTATGCTTGGGATTCTTCCGTCCCAAGTGCAGGACTCTGCTGTAGATATTCCTGCTGTAACTCTTGTTTACATGAATTATCCGGTGGATACTCACATGAGTTAGGATGCAAATTCTAGACCTACATAAACTCAAGTTTCTTTGTATATTATATTATCACTATTTACTGAAGCAGATCACAGAAGTCTCACACCGTTAGAACCACTATCCTTTTCCCATTAAGGGAAAGGCTTATTGGTTAACCGGTTAAACCTTCACAAGTACTGTTTGTTTCGTTATCTGACATGGTAGGAACACATTTTTTTCCCTAGTGTAAAAACACCTCTCTTCCTTTCTTTGCATTTCTTTCCTGTCTTTCATCTGAGGCTCTCCTAGCATTCTAAGACATTAATTCATCTTCACAATACTCTGCTGAGGTAGGTAAGTGTTAGTATGCCAGTGTTACAGGGGTCAAACTGAGGCACAGAACTGCTAAGTGATCTGAGTGCACACCAAGGCCAGGTCAAACTTATATCGGTACAACTACATCACTCAGGGATGGGAAAAATCCACACCCCACGCAATGTAGTTATATTGTCTTAACCCACAGTATAGACAGAGGTATGTCAATAGGAGAGCTTCTCTTACATAGCTACTGCCTCATGGGGAGGTGCATTATCTACACCAAGAGAGCAACTCTCCTGTCGGCCCACTAGCATTTACACTGACCTGCTACAGCAGTGCTGTGAAGATAAGCCCTTTGTCAGGTACAGAACTCAGGAGTCCTGAATACTAGTTCCCTGCCTTAATCACTAAGTAAACGTTCTAAAGAAAGAGCATATAAATATTCAGCATCTCGTACATAATTCTGTATAAATATAAGAGTATGAATTAAAAGCAAGTGTACTGAGACCGAACTTGAAACGTTTCAGATCTGATTTTCAGAGATGCTGAGAAGCCACCTCTCCATTTGACTTCATTGGGGGCTGTGTCTCAAGTTTGGCCTACAGAAATTGAGGTGCTTCAAATCTGAGGCCACATCTGCCTAAATCAAATAAGATAAAAACTTCTCCCTTGCCTGACTTAGGCTTGATGCGTCCACATGTTGAGCATCCCCAGCTCACACTGACTTAGTTTGATCTTGCCCCATAAAGATCAGTGGGATTTCCTAAGTAAAGGATGCTCAGAATCTTGCAGGACAAGCCCCAAAGAGAGCAACCGAATTAACATAAAAGTTAATGAATCAAAGAAAATCTGTCTCTTGCTGTTTTACTGAAGGGGCAGAATTTGCCATGGTGTGTTGAGCAGCGAATTTATTTGTAAGCAGAAGCCAAAGTTATAAGTGTTCCACCCATGCTAGGATTTTTCATTCAGTGCACTTATGTAGCAGAACCAGAGGGAGTTGCTAAAGAGGTTATAGGCATCCACCCAAGATGTAACAGCTTTCTGGCTAGTTGCACACAATAAAATGAACTTCTTTTGGGGCAGCCTCTCCAAATGAAAAGTATCCTACTACCAATACCCACAATCATCCCCTTGCCTTCATGAGACATATGCTGAATGGAATTCTTGAAGATTTAGATATTGGCATAGAAAGCATGTTTATTAAGTTTGCAGATGATACCGAGCTGAAAGGGGTTATAAATGCTTTGGAGGATAGGGTCATAATTAAAAATGATCTGGACAAACTAGAGATATGGTCTGAGGTAACTAGGAGGAAGTTTAATAAGGACAAATGCAAAGTACCTCACCTAGGAAGGAACAATTCTACTGGAAAGGTATAACAAGTGGGGTTCCGCAGGGGTCTGTTTTGGGACTGTTTTTTTTCAATATCTTCATCAACAATTTAGATATCGGCATAGAGAGCACACTTATTAAGTTTGCAGATGATACCACGCTGGGAGGGGTTGCAACTGCTTTGGAGGATAGGGTCATAATTCAAAATGATCTGGACAAACTGGAGAAATGGTCTGAGGTAAACAGGATGAAGTTTAAAAAGGACAAATGCAAAGTGCTCAACTTAGGAAGGAACAATCAGTTTCACACATACAGAATGGGAAGCGACTGTCTAGGAAAGAGTACGGCAGAAAGGGATCTAGGGGTTATAGTGGAATACAAACTAAATATGAGTCAACAGTGTGATGCTGTTGCAAAAAAACCAAACATGATTCTGGGATGCCTTAACAGGTGTGTTGTGAGCAAGACACGAGAAGTCATTCTTCCATTCTACTCTGCACTGATTGGCCTCAGTTGGAGTATTGTGTCCAGTTCTGGGCGCCACGTTTCAAGAAAGATGTGGAGAAACTGGAGAAGGTCCAGAGAAGAGCAACAAGAATGATTAAAGGTCTAGAGAACATGACCTATGAAGGAAGACTGAAAAAATTGGTCTTGTTTAGTTTGGAAAAGAGAAGATTGAGAGGGGACATGATAGTGGTTTTCAGGTATCTAAAAGGGTGTCGCAAGGGGGAAGGAGAAAACTTGTTCTTCCTGGCCTCTGAGGATAGAACAAGAAGCAATGGGCTTAAACTGTAGCAAGGGAGGTTTAGATTGGACATTAGGAAAAAGTTCTTAACTGTCAGGGTGGTCAAACACTGGAATAAGTTGCATAGGGAGGTTGTGGAATCTCCATCTTTGGAGATATTTAAGAGTAAGTTAGATAAATGTCTGTCAGGGATGGTCTAGACAGTACTGGGTCCTGCCATGAGGGCGGGGGCCTGGATTCGATGACCTCTTGAGGTCCCTTCCAGTCCTAGGATTCTAGGATTCTAAAACTGAGAGGGGACATGATAGTAGTTTTCAGGTATCTAAAAGGGTGTCACAAGGAGATGGGAAAAAATTGTTCTCCTTGATCTCCTCCTTGATAGGACAGAAAGCAATGGGCTTAAATTACAGCAAGGGAAGTAAACTTCTTAATTGTCAGGGTGGTTAAACACTAGAATAAATTGCCTAGGGAGGTTGTGGCATCCCCAGCACTGGAGATATTTAAGAGCAGGTTAGATAGACATCTATCAGGAATGATCTAGATGATGCTTGGTCTGCCATGAGGGCAGTGGAATGGACTTAATGATCTGTCAAGGTCCCTTCCAGTTCTAGTATTCTATGATTCTAAGATATCATTGGGTGTAATCCTTTCCTTCTTTCTTTGCAATGTGTAACAAAGCACAACTGTAGGGAGGTGAGCTGCAACTACATCTGTACAGGGGCGGCCCGTGAGTCTAGGTGAGCCTGGCAGCTGCCTAGGGCGCCGCTGGCCTGGGCGCCCAATGATGATGTCACGGGGCACCGGGGCACCCTGTGATGATTTCACGGCCATTGATGGCCGTGCAGGCAGAGGTGCCGATTGCACCTCCCTGCCTAGGGTGCCAGCTGCTGCAGCCAGCCTCGGGCCGCTCCTGGATCTGTATTATTTTTAAACCCCTCAGTCTTATGATGCATGGCAGGAAATGCAACCTTTGCAAAAGAACAACGCTCTCATTACAGTGAAAAAGCATCCCCTCTGATCTCAGAACTCTGAGATCAGGATGTGCAAAAATAGAACTGGATCCTAAATGGAGGGGGACACCTAGGTAAGTGGGTAGGTGAATCTTGTGGCTAAAGAAAGGGTCTAGATTTCAGGGGACCTAAATTCTGTTCTTGGCTCTGCTGCTCACTTGCTATGTGACTAAGAATGTAAAATCTAATTTAATTGATTAACCAGTTAAACATTATGTTTAACCAGTTAACTGATTAAAGGGACCACGGATGGGAGGGCCACGCCAGCCCTTGGGCTGGAGAAGCCCCCCCTCTGCAGGCAGGGGCTGCTCTAGTCTGGTTAGAGCAGTCCCTGCCTGCAGGGCACCCAGGCTCTTGGCAGACAAGAGACTGCTCTGGAAGACGGGAGTAACCGCTGTCCACTGCAGGCCCTCCACAGGGTGATGCCTCCTGCCCACAACGGTGGGGAGCTGCTCCAGCCCCCACTGGTTAATGGTTAACTAGAACCAGTAGGCATCACCCATTAAGAGTGATGCTTGCCAGTTAACCAATTAACTGATTAACCTTTCCCATCCCTATGTGTGACTTAATATGTCTGCATCGGTATGTCTACACTACCCCCCTAGTTTGAACTAGGAGGGTAATGTAGTCATTCGGAGTTGCAAATGAAGCCCAGGATTTGAATTTCCCGGGCTTCATTTGCATGATGCCGGCCGGCGCCATTTTTAAATGTCGGCTAGTTCGGACCCCGTGCCGCGCGGCTACACACGGCACGGACTAGCTAGTTCGGATTAGGCTTCCTATTCTGAACTAGCTGTAGACCTCATTCCGCGAGGCATACAGCTAGTTCGGAATAGGAAGCCTAATCCGAACTAGCTAGTCCGTGCCGTGTGCAGCCGCGCAGCACGGGGTCCGAACTAGCCGGCATTTAAAAATGGCGCCGGCCGGCATCATGCAAATGAAGCCCGGGAAATTCAAATCCCGAGCTTCATTTGCAACTCCGAATGACTACATTACCCCCCTAGTTCAAACTAGGGGGGTAGTGTAGACATACCCCATCTTACTTCCTATCAAAGAAGTAGAACAAAGCGAACCCTGTTACTTAAGTCATAGATGTGGTACAATAACCTATGTCACATCGTATGTAATCTTAATTTATGAATGGGAATACTCTGATCTTAAAAGAGGTGGTGCAAGAGAAGTGTCAATAGGAGCATGGGAAAGAAAGGGTCTCTCTTCTATTAATGGCTAAATCTAAGCTCTGCAGGAATAAGAACAACATTCAATTTGCAATTCTTTAAAATCTTTAAAAATATACTGAGGTGATTTATCACAGACCTACCTGTAGGCATCCATGCAGTTCATGTTATCCAACTGATATCCGGAAGAAATTTCCCCCTTGAGATTGTACTGCACAATTATGTGTATTCTATGGAGAATTTGTGCCTTTCTCCAAAACAGCCAGCGTTGGCCACTATCAGAGATAGGCTACTAGAGATGATGGATCTGGGATATTAGATGAATTACTAGTGTGTTCAATTATAGCACTTTCTTCATTCTTACATAAATAGCTGTGCAGAGAAACATGGAGAGCTGTGTACATTGTAATCTCTTTGGGACAAGAAATGTCTTTTACTATATGTTTATACAGTTCCTACCACAATGGGGCCCTGATCTGTCAAATAATAATGATTAACAGCACAGTGTTGATAATAGAAAGAAGAAAGAGAAGCATACACCAAGATTGTATTGGAATAGGGGCTGTTCCTGTTATGGCTTCTAGTATGGTTAGATTTATCTGCTGAGAAAGATAGGTACAGACTTCAGTCATAAAGCAGAACAGAAAGCATCTCCGTGATTATAAGTCGGGAAGTAATCAGCTACTCCACAGACCCTAGGACAGAATATATCTCAGGACTTCAAGATGTCTAGAGTCACTGTCTCGACCAGTCTGCCCAAACCTGAAGGGGTCCAGATGACAGAATGTGTAAGGCGTACTGGTTGGCAGCTCCACAATTTTCTCTTCTTCCAATCCAGCCTCTTTATCTAATCTAATATATGGCATCCATCATGGCATCTAGGCACTAATTTACATATTGTCTACCTGGAGTGATTTGATGGATTGTATAGTTAGTCACAGAAAGTATTTTTTTCTCATCGCTTATTACTAAATATAAATATTAGGGTGGTGGTGAAGAGGGGCTGAAGATGATGCTTGTGAATATTGCTCTCTTACTCATCTTCTCAGTATATATTAAATCAGTCCCACTCTTTTAATGGTTTTAAAATGATATTAATGGCTTAATTTAAGCTCAAAGTCAAGCTATTCAGAACAATGAATAATTACACTGTAAAGCTGTAAAGCTTTTCATCTTCAACATGCTTTGCAATCATTTACTAATAAATAATGGTGTCAGAGGTAAAGTAGTTAATTCATTGTCCTAATCCCCATTATAAAGATGAAGAAACTGAGCCGGAGAGGTTAAGTGACTTGCGGAAGGCCACACGTGAATGAATGTCAGACTTGTGATGAGAAGTCAGGTGCTCATGGCTCCTAGTCAGCTGCTAAGTTTACTCTCTGTGTGGGTCATCTGATTCTGTTCTTGCTTACATTAGTTTTGTGCAGATGTAGTTCCATGGAGTTCAGTGGAATTGCTGTTGAGTTACACCACTGTAAGTAAGAGAAGCATGGAACCCTGAGTCTGAAATCTGACCCTATATCCATATGTACATACGGTATGTAAAATCTCCCATGGCTCTTGATTCTTGCTAGACCCAGGAATAACAGAAGGGATAAAGGATGGAATTTCAGCTTTTATGCTCAATCTCTTAACATTCTGCATGAATTAGGTGTTTATGACGATATAATGGGGGTAGATGCTATGCAGATTTCCCCAATTCCTGCTGCCCTGTTAGCATTGCCAACTCATATCTGTTGAGGGTCTCATGATTGTTGTTCTTAATGCCCCAGATGTAGGAATCAAGTTATTAACTTAGAGTCTCAGCTGTTATGTTCATTTTGCAGAAAAGAGCTTGAAAATGTGACCCACTAACTGCTCCCACACCAAGAAACAAAAAGAACCCCAAATATATTATATTTTAAATCTCATGATTTTTAAGCCAGTCTTGTGGGTTTTGGTACATTACTCGTGGTTTCTGAATGTTTGCAGTTGGCCACAGTACCTGGGCCTCTCCTAACATTGGCAGTCATGACAAGCTATGATATGCAAAATGGCATTTGGGTGAACCCAACTCCATTTCACTTGTGACTTAAGACTTGAACTCAGGTCTCTTGAAGTAAAAATGCTGCTTTAATATTAACCCATTACACCAGTCCTGCCCTTCTTTACTTCTCACTTCTTCTTTCATATGGGTCTGTTAAAGCTACAGATATGAAAAGAGAAGGTTGAATTCCCTGGTGTGTAATGCTACTGTAGCGCGTATTAGGAATTGTCACAATCCTGTTTAGCATGCCAGTGCCATCATTTTGTAGCAATGAAACTGTGCCCTGGATATAAGAGGCAGGAGTTATAGATGACAGGTCCCAGGGCAAGATATGTTCCCCCTCCCTGAAAGAGAACACAAAAGATTAAATTGATACTGCCATGGATATCAGCTAATGGGCCAAGGACCATGGCTGAAATGCTGTAAAAATGTTAAGACTGAGCAAAAACCTTAGCTGTGTTTCAGAGCACAGCTTCTTTCTCAGCTGTGTTAAAGGACTTTTTTCTCAGATCATCAACAGGCAGAAGTCCACAGAGACAGTGAGTATTCACTTTTCAACATCTGCAAACATTTTTTACAGTAGAGCTAGTCTGCCCATGAGAGAACTAGAAAGTCTGTTATTCTGCATTCCTCAGATAGGGGGGAAAAGCCTATGCCGATTTCCTGTACATTGGAGAAAAAGACCTAAAGGCAATATTATGAAGTCCACGTTCATTACTATCAGTGCAGGTCTAGCCTGAGTAAATAGTTCTTTAGGATCTGGCCCTGTGTCTAGAGTTGCAGTGGGGGAGGTCCAGGTTGGATATTAGGAAAAACTATTTCACTAGGAGGGTGGTGAAGCACTGGGATGGATTACCTAGGAAGGTGGTAGAATCTCCATCCCTAGAGGTTTTTAAATCCCCGCTTGACAAAGCCCTGGCTGGGATGACAATTAAGAGGCCACATTTCAGTTCAGAAAGTCTTTCCCTTCTATACAGTTAAAAACGTTTAAGAACAACAGTTTATATTAAAAAACACATTTGCCTCCTTACCGTACATCCTGATGTCTCTCTGAAGATATGGCTACAAAGCATCGGAGAGGTATACTTCTGATATATGACGTGGCTATCTGTGCTCAAACTAGTGCATTAAAAAAGCAGCATAGATAGCAGCATAAGCAGCTACTTTGGTTAGCCACCCAAATATAAACATAACCAACCCTGCTGTGGGCATGTACTAGAGATATTAAAAAGTGGGTAATTGGGTAAACATGTAAGCGCTGAAAATCTCAGCAGTTACATGGTTACCCATACCTGCAGTGTGCGGCAGCAGCTGGCTTCCCGGGAGCTGGTACATGCCAGGAGCTGTCTTTTAAGCCAGCTCCCAGAATGCATTGGCTCCCCCCTGCAACCACACTCCCAGGGACCCAGCTGCCTCCCTCATGCTGCTGCCTCTGATACAGAGGCAGCAGTGCAGGGTGGCAGTTGGCTCCCTGGGATCCAGTACGCGCCACTGCCTTTGTCTCAGAGGCAGCAATGCAAAGTGGTAGCTGACTCCCGAGGAGTGGGGTGGGGACAGTAACTGAGAAGTGGTTAACCTTTTAAACGATTATAGTTTCACATCCCTAGTACAGTATATACTCAGGCAGTTAGCTTGGGCTGCTGCATGTGCTGCTATGGCCAAACTGCTATTTTTAGACCCTAGTTAGCCCATGTGTCAATTTGCACTGGGCATTATAGCTCCCAGCTTGCTGTCTAGAGATATTCCGAGGGAACAATTCTGCACAACGTAATGGATGAAGTCTCTTATCTTTGATAGGTTTGATTCCCAACTCACTCACACATTTTATACAGATGTAGCTCCATTGACTTCCCTGGAATTACTCTTGATTTATAATGGTGTGGGATCAGGATAAGGTCCTTTGATTCTAGTAAATATACATATAAAGATTACTGCTCTCTCTGACTGGTTGCTGTGATCTCTTTGGTAATCTCTGGCTATTTCTTAAGCTGATTGTGCTTTTACTTCTAATAGAAATGCCTCTATGTATAGCTGGGAATTGCCTGAGCATGGTGGCAGCGTCGAGTGGAAAACTGTTGCCAGATGGGAATGAAGATCAAAATGCAGAGCAAACTCTAGAGATCTCTTATGGGGTGGTACATGATGTGTCGCACTGCAGAGCCAGTCATTTGGCTTTCAGCCCCAAAACCAGGTCACCTCCTTCACTTCAGTGTGGATGTTGAAAGAGATCATAGCAGGATTTCTCCTTCTTGGCTCTGTGGGGGCCTGCTTTTTCCAGAAGTCGTTTCTGTGTGTGTGTGTGTGTGTGTGTGTGTGTGTGTGCGCGCGCGCGCGCGCAATGTTGCCTGGATGGAGAGTATTTGACACTAGAAACCCAGCAGATGAGAGAGGATCCCCAGATAATGAATTTTATTGGCTTTTATTTTTAAGGGCAACATATTTAGAAGTGGTTCCTAATTCGGGGTGTCTCCATTTTGAGGAGCATCAATTCAGACAGCTTTAAAGCACCTAGTCTCAAAATGGGCATCAAAGACTGAAATACTCAAAATCAGAAGCCACTTTTAAAGATTTGGTTACTGAGCTTTTTGGTTGTTTTGTTTTGGTGTGTGTGTGTGCAGGGAAAGGAGCTTTGGATGATTTTTTTCTTCTTCTTTGAGAAAGGGAAGGATGAGGGACAGATGTGATGAGAATGGAAGTCTAGGGTTTTATCTGTTGCCTGCTTGCTCAAGTCAGTGGTCTTCTCACACTGCAGTTCCAATGGATCTCTGTCTTGACCTAACCTAAGGAATCACTTGGTTTGAGGACAGAGGAGTTGATGCTCTATTAATTTAAAATGGGTCCAACCCTAACCTAAAAACATTGTTTTCTGAGGTGAAAATGAGATTCAGCCTCTATGGTCGATCACTCCTGTGGCTGTTGTTTCCTCCATCAGTGCTATGAGGTTTTGAATCAGCCTGTTTTAAACTCAGTACAATGCCCAGGGTTTGCTGTACTGGAGCTGTGAGTGATCAAGCTGCTCTTCCTCAAGGGCAAGAGGAGCAGTGTCTCTGACATAGCATGTTTTCAGCCAGTGTGATCCTAATTACATCTGAAACTGCAGAGGTGCAATGTACAGCAAGGAGCCTGGTACAATTCCTGCATCTCTTCCAGGCAGACATGGATTGGAGGCGTACAGCACCATTTTAATGTTCTCTCTCTAGGACAGCTGCACATCCTCAAACAGTCTGTGATAACATGCCTGCCTCCTGGAGATCCTGCCCGATCCTGCCATGCCTGTAGCTCCAATGCACAGCTTTCAGCCTGTGATAACTCATACAGATGCTGGGAGTCTACCTTCTGCTCCACAATACTGTCCTTTGCTACAAGTCTGTAATAGTGAATATGGACCCTAGACCTTTGTACAGCATAGGATAGTGCGTCCAGGTTCAGGGGAGATTGTCGTAGTCTACAGCACTCCATCTACCCTGTAGTCTGTGAGTGTAAGCAGTGATTGAAGATCTTCAGTATGACATTTTGTCTCCTTTATTCCTCTCTCTGCAAATGCTAGAGTCCAGGTATGTCTACACTGCAGCTGGGAGGGGTGATTCTCCGCATGGGTGTACTACCCTATGCTAGCTCAAGCTGGCCACCCAAGTCAATCCCTGCCAAACCCTTTGGGTCCAAACACACCAGACCTCTTGGGTCCAAACTCAGATGATTAGCCTGAGCCACTGCCCATTCCGCAATGTGCACACTGTTGTTTTTAGTGTGATAGCTTAAGCAGAACTTCTGCATGCCTGTCTTTCCATGTGAGGAACCACAACTCCCCACTGCACTGCAGGTATTCCCCTAAAATCATAATCAGCTATAACTAATGCCTGCCATACATACATTGCCTCAGTAGCTGGAAGCTTTTTCTTATATAGTAGCTTCCTATCTCCAATAGTTTCCTATCTCCAACTAGCAAAGAAGGCTAATTCATCCTATTTCTGCAGAAAGGCCTGGAGGATACATGAAACATGTCTGTGTGTGTGATGACAGGCCAGAGTACTTGGCCATTCAGTTGTCAAGTCTTGACTTTTGACAAATGCCACAGCATACCACCCATCCGCCATACAGCCTAGTAATCGCATCTTGACACCAAAGAGCCTCTCTTTACTCCATAGCACTCTTTTGTCTGTTCTCAGGTGTATCCTGACCCAAACTTGCCTTTACAGAGTAGGCCATTGAGAAATCACAGCACAAGCATTAGACTGGTGCTATCTTCAGTCTTAGCACGTTTTCTCACCAGTGTCTGATGGTGGCTGGAGTTTTCACAGCAACTAGCCATTTCCTTCCTCCAGTGTTACCATGTAGGTTGTTCTGTTATTTTTCTGCCTGCCAAAGTGCTGGACATTATTTATACTAGGGGTGTAAAAGTATAACCATTTAAATGGTTAACCTGGGCTTATTGGTTACCATTAATCGTTACACAAAGACTCCAGCCCCTCTTCTGGGGAGCCGGCTGCCATCCTATGCTGCTGGGTCTGTATCAGAGCCAGCAGTGCAGGTGCGGCAGTTGGTTCCCCAGGAGCAGGGAGGCAAGTGTGAGCCAGTGTGTGCTGGGAATTAGCTTAAAAAATGGTTCCCAGCATGCACCAGCTCCGGGAGAGCCAGTTCATACCCTGCACTGCTGCCTTTGTACAGTAGACTTCCAATAATCCAGCACCTTTGGGACCTAGGTGGTGCCGGATTATCGGATATGCTGGAGTATTGGGAGGTATTCCGGCAGGGGGCTGTGACGGGTCTGCCGGGACCCGCACTGCATCCGGGGGGGTGGGCAGGGAATGGCCTGGCGAGGGGCGAACCCTCC
The DNA here is from genome assembly GCF_052426305.1 of Pelodiscus sinensis. NCBI lineage: Eukaryota > Metazoa > Chordata > Testudines > Trionychidae > Pelodiscus > Pelodiscus sinensis. The sequence goes on along the minus strand of NC_143074.1, from coordinate 11,675,801 downwards.
GCCATTTTGCAGGAAGGCGGGGAAGCCCTGCGCTGCTGCCGAGAGCTTCCAGGAGGGGAGCAGGCTCCCCACCCCCCAGACTGCAGTAGTTATCTCCAAGCAGGGGGGTGAGGGGTGGCGCTGCAGGATCAACCCGGCAGCACCCCAGCTGCTCTGGTCCGCTGCTTGTCTGCCGCTCGTCAGTTTCAGCCGCTTCCCCAAGTACGCCGCTAGTCAGTTTCTGCAGTGGCGGACTTGGGAAAGCGGCGGGGCAGAGCAGAGCAGCTGGGGTGCTGCCGGGCACTGAGCATGGGGTTGAGGGACGGCGCTGCGGGACCAACCCGGCAGCACCCAGCTGCTCTGTTCCACTGCTTGTCCACCGCTTGTCAGTTTCAGCAGCGGCAGACTTGGGGAAGCGGCTGAAACTTACAAGCGGCGGAGCAGAGCAGCTGGGGTGCTGCTGGGTTGGTCCCGCAGCGCTGCCCCTCACCCCCCTGCTCAGCAATAACTACTGCAGTCTGGGGGGTGGGGACCCCGCTCCTCTTCTGGAAACTCTTGGTGGTGGCGTGGGGTTTCCCCCACCATCCTGCAAAACAGCGGAGGGTTCACCCCTCACCGCACCGTTCCCCACCAGCAGCTCCAATTGTCAGGCTGGCCAGAGCACTTCTGGGTTCCAGTTGGTGCCAGACTATCGGGAGTGCCGGACCACCGGATGCCAGACAACTGGAGTTTTACTGTATCAGTCCTGCTGTTTTGGTGCACTGGGTCTGAGTGGAGCAAGTCATTGCAGCAAGTTACTGCAAAGTCATTAGAGTTCACTGTAGCCCTGAGGAGGAATACCTGGTATCCCTGCATCTCCATCAAAGTTGGATCCTTTCACTCTTGTCCTTCAGTTTGCATTAATTTGGTGCCCTAAGATGTGTCTGGTGCGTGATGGCATCATCACAATGGAAGGAGACTTCCTGTAAGCTCCAGAGGTGTTCTGGGATGGAGTCATGCAGACAGCTAAGGTAGACAGCATAGCAAACCACAGGCTTTTCTAAGCAGGAATGATGGGTTTTGTCAGAACACAAATACTTCAGTGATCAACAAACAAATACAGCAAGAAACCCAAACAAATGTGTCCTTTATGCTTCTGCTAAGGTGAGAAATCAGCAGCACTGCAAATGCAGATCCATTTTACATGCTCCTTGAGTGGAACATATGTGTCTGCTAGCACAGTGATCTGTAATCTTGGAATTCTAGAGACTCAGAACTGCTGTCACCATTACCCTGGGATCCCTGATGCCATCGCCCCAAACCAGTGCTACATTCTTTATTACCCTGACAATTCCAGGCCTTCTGCCTGGAACCAGTCCTGCTTTCTGTATTCCTCTGGGCTTCCATGCCTTCCTTCTCCAAACCCAGACCCAAGTTGTCTATTACTATGGAATTTCCAAATGCAGTGCATTTAGTTTTGTATTCCCCTGAAGTTCATGGAACTTACCACTGCACAGAACCAGCACTGGATCCCTGTTTATCCTGATTATCACAGGGCAGCTAACCAGATCCAGAGCTCCACTTTCTGTTATGCCAAGATGCTAGAGGAAGCTACATAGCACCCACACTGCATTCCCAAAAGGCCCCAGGTGCTGCAGCTTAGAGTCAATGTGACGTTTGCTATAATAGGATGTAACTTTGGGGGATTAGACATTGGCATTGTAGGCTGTTCCATTCTATACATTGTCTGCCTCCATAAAGCAGGGACAATCCATGAGCAGGGAAATCCCTCTACAGATCTTGTCTCCAAAGGGCAGAGGAAGGAAATCAGTGTGCATACACAGGCACACTCAGGCAGCTGGAGGAGGGACTGTGCTTAAGTCAGTGCACACTGTGTTCTTTCCTACCTGTGCTTTACTGTAGTCCAGTATTCAAGGCTAGTCCATTTGCAGGACAGTAGTGGGGAGGGATCCTATGGGTAAATCCATCCATCAGAATGGACAAGGGGGAGAATACTCATACAGTTTGGACCTCCCTGGTCCAGCACCCTTGGGACCTGAGTGGTCCCAGATGAGGGAATTTTCTGGACCAGGGAAGGTCCCCTGCCACTGGCCCCCTCAGCCTGCCAACCCTCTCTGCCTCTGGCTCCTTCGGCCCCAATGCTGGCTGGACTACATAGCTGCTCCAGCTCCGCTGCCATAACTGCTGCCCCAGCTGGCATGGCAGCTGGCACGGCAACATGCAGTCCTGGCCCCATTGCCGGGGCACTAGCCCCACTGCTGGGCTGGCATGCAGTCCCGGTTGGGCTGCCATAGCACAGCCCCGCTGCCAGATCAGTATGCATGGGCCCCAGCTGGATTGCCAGACTGCCCCTGCCCCACTACCATCAGCCTTGCCTTGCCTGGGGCTTTCAGCTGTTGGCCCTCCTGTCCCGGGCTCTCTTGTTCAGCAATGTCCGTGTTCCTGCTAGACCACTGATATTGCCAGACAAGAGAGTCCCAGTTTCGGGAGGCGCAACCTGCAGTTAATTCGATCTGTCCTAGCAGAGGCTCTGGTGAAATATGTAACCAAGTAGGTTAAGGCAGTGGGCACTACATGCACGCATCACGCCCCATATTCCCTAATTCAAACTCTGAACAAACGTCTGTGTCTGTGGCTCAAGAATCTTTCACCATGGGCCTGATATGCAGTAACACAAGATGCAGGCAATGCACAGACATCAGACTAACTTGTTTCCATGGAAACTGTTGATTTACACCATGTTGTCAAGAAATGGGAAGGAAATTATCCCTCCGGGACTTGTTCTGGCTCCTGGATTGGTTTGTCTACTGCCCTGTAATTGAAGGAAGGCAAATAATCCGTTTTCAGACTGCTGCTCTGATAGAACACTATCCTAAATCATTATTAATCAAGGACTACTCGAACAACAGGTATGCACATCCAGTTTGTTTACATCACAGGGACCCCTTACTGGCAATATCACACAGCACTGAGGCCATGATTTCCAAAGTCAGGGTCCTGCATGGCATTAGAGAGAAGAATTATCTCCAGGCACTACTGTGTGGGAAGAAGAACTGAAATAAGGCTTGTCTACATGAACAATTGGTTGTAAAGTGGGATGTGAATTTACACCACATTAGTCTGCAATAGAGTAATTGTCCACAAGGACTCACAAAGATGCACTTAAACAGGTTCACTAGTTCATTCACCTGCACATCTACCAATAGGATATATGCCATCATGTGCCAGCAATGCCCCTCTGCTATATACATCGGCGAGACTGGACAGTCTGAACGCAAAAGAATAAATGGACACAAATCAGAGATTAAGAATGGTAATATACAAAAACCTGTAGGAGAACACTTCAGTCCCCTGGACACACAGTAGCAGATTTAAAGGTAGCCATCCCGCAGCAAAAAAACTTCAAGACCAGACTTCAGAGAGAAACTGCTGAGCGACAGTTACTGACACCATCAGTTTAGGATTAAACAAAGACTGTGAATGGCTAGCCTAATACAAAAGCAGTTTCTCCTCTTTTGGTGTTCAGACCTTCACATCAGCTGCTAGAAGTGGGCCTCACCCTCTTTGACAGAATTATCCTCGTAATCTCTAGCCTTATTCTGGCCTGCATATTTATACCTGCCTCTGGAAATTTCCACTACATTCATCTGACAAAGTGGGTCTTTACCCACGAAAGCTTATGCTCCAATACAGGCAGTCCCCGAGTTACGCGGATCCGACTTATGTCGGATCCGCAGTTACGAACGGGGCTTTTCTCGCCCTGGAGGACGTGGGCGGCGGGACCGCCCAGACGCGCCATGGTCCCGCCGTCCCCGTCCTCCGGGCCGAGAAAAGCTGCTCTGCGTCTCCCTGGTCTGCTGGGGGTGGGAGGGAGGGCAGCAGACCAGAGAGATGCGGAGCAAAGCCTCCAAGGATGTGGGCAGCAGGACCGCGGCGCGTCTGGGCTGTCCCGCTGCCTGCGTCCTTGGAGGCTTTGCTCCGTGTCTCCCTGGTCTGCTGCTCCCCCCCCCCCCCCCCCCCAGCAGACCAGGGAGACGCGGAGCAAAGCCTCCAAGGATGCGGGCAGCGGGACAGCCCAGACACGCCACAGTCCTGCTGCCCGCGGCTTTGCTCCGCGTCTCCCTGGTCTGCTGGGGGGGGCTGAGGCGCAGCTATTGCGCGCCCCCCCCAGCAAACCAGGCTTTTCTGGCCAACGCCTGGGGTAGAGCAGCTGGGGCGCTGCCGGGTTGGTCCCGCAGCGCCGCTCCTCGGCGCTACTGGACCAACCCAGCAGCACCCCAGCTGCTCTGCCTCAGGCGTCCCCAAGTCAGCCACTGCTGAAACTGACCAGCGGCTGACTACAGGAAGCCCGAGGCAGAGTTACTCTCCCCCCCCCCCCCCCAGATTTAAATAATCGCGGCTTCATTTATATTTACATGGCTGCCGCGCTGAGCTGACAAACAGCTGATCAGCTGTTTGTCGGCTCAGCGCACTAGTCTGGACGCTCCCCTGCCAACATGAAAGTCCTTTATCGACCTACCCAGTAAACCTCATCCTACGAGGCATAACGGGGAGGTCGATAAAGGGCTTTCAGGTCTGGATGCTCCTGCGCCGACTAGCGCGCTGAGCCGACAAACAGCTGATCAGCTGTTTGTCGGCTCAGCGCAGCAGCCATGTAAATGTAAATGAAGCCGCGATTATTTAAATCGCAGCTTCATTTCCCTTTGCCGATCTGTCTAATCTACATGCCTCCGTCAACGGAGGCATGTAGTTTAGACATACTCTAAGGTGCCACAGGACTCCTTGTCGCTTTTGCAGATCCAGACTAACATGGCTACCCCTCTGATACTTAAACAGTTTGTTATTACACTTTGATCTCTTTTATCACTTTGTCCTCTTTAAAATGGGTTTGTTTGAATGATTAGTATGCAAGGAGCTAGCATGGGATAGATTCACATTCTAGCTTGCTGTGAACTAAATGTTTATGCAGATAAGCCTTTAGCGTGCAGACATGTGGGAGTAGGTGTGTCCTGCTCAGACCATCAAGCCCTCGGTTAGGAGGGCATGGGTGCCTAGTGGGAAGGGGAGGAAAGGGGCTCCCCTACCCCCCAGACCAGTCATGGTCTGGGGGTCCACAGCCCCACCCCTTCCTGGTTAGGCCCCGCCTCAGGCACCGTGGCTTGGGACTACTTCAAAAATTTTTGAAGTGGTCCCCAGGCAAAAATTATTGCCCTCCCTTACCCTGGGGCCTCTAAAGGGTACAGGTCACCACCCCTTTGAATAGAAATAATTTCTTCTCTGTCTTAAGAAGAACCTTAAGGGTATGTCTACACTACAGAGTTTTTTTTGAAAATCAGCCATTTTTTCAAAAAAACTTTACTTATGTCCACAGGGCAATTGCATTCTTCTAAAAGAAAATCGAAAGAACAGAAGGGGTTTTCCGACATTGGTAATCCGCATTCTACGAGGAAGAAGCTTTTTCTGAAAGCGCTCTTTCGGAAAAAGGCGTGTGTGGACGGGGAAGAGGGAGTTCTTTCGAAAGAAGAGGAAAGAGGAAAAAGCATAGGTGCTGTGGTGGCCACTCCATCCATAGTAATCGCAGCTGAAATGCAAGATAGACATATCTAGACATAGCCCAAGAAGCTGGCCTCTTTAGGACAGAGACATTTCTGAAGCTGAAAGTTACATTTCTGGAGGGGAGTGAAAAACAGATAAATGGTTCTATCTGTTACTGACTGGATCCCAGCTACCCAGCCTTAACATAACAGCAGGGAGCCCATTATAATCAGAATGATTCACTTCTCAGTGCACTGACTCACCTACACATCTGCCAAAAGATCATTAACAATTTTTTACCTCAAATTATTGTTCTTATTTTCCCCACAAAAGCCTCTCACCTTCCCTGGAGCCATAAAAATGTCAATGGACAGCCACAGCAGCATGATGTATTGTATTCATACGCTGATTTCCTATTGTTTTCACTTATTAACAGTTTTCTACTGTAAAGAAAAATAACTATCAGTCCCCAGCCAATATATTAGTAGGACCTAATTTAAATGGTCCAAAACAAGGAAATTCCAAGTAAATGCGTTTAATTTGTCCATAAAGTCCCTATGTCCCCTCTGTGCATAGGGACTTTAGCGCATATGTTATGCAGGATCAGCTAAGGACAGAACAGCAGCATCATGTCAGTAGTCCCTACATTATGTTGTGTACTGCAATTATCTATGTATTTAGGTTTTGCTCTATGCAGAGATGTGTCAGTAGCATATGGGTAAGGTAGGCACCATCTTTGCCTTCATCCTTTGAGGTAGGCACCATCTCTGCCTTTGTCCTTGAGAAATGTGAGGCCCGATTCTGCTGTTAGTACTGGTGTAAATCCAGAATATCCTCATAGATTTTAGTGCAGTTACTCTGGATTTACAAGTGTGAATAATTTCACTGAAGTCAATAGAGCAAATTCATCCCCATGTCAGTTTAGACCTGGGTGCAGGCTAGATTATGCCCCTGTTGCAATGGCTCCCCTGGGCTGCTACAAGGGTGCAGAATGGCTGGGGCATAAGAATGCCCTGGCTTTTCTCTAGACTGCCCCGAATGCCTCCTGCATAGGGGAGCTCCTGTGGCGGTGGCACAGAGTGAGTGGAGCCAGCTCTGCACTTGGCAGGGCCCCCTACACTGAGTTCGCACCTATCCTTCACCAGTGCGGCTAGTGCAAAGGGCACAACTTTGAATCTAGCCTTGTAAGTCGGATTCTTCTCTTATCCTAGTGTAAAACAGGAATGATTCCACTGAGGTCAATGGCATTAGACCAATGCAAATATGGTGTGGGAGGAAAATCAAGCTCATACCAATAGAAGTGACTGGAAAACCTGGCCCCTTATTCTGATAATCAGTAGGGAGGCATGGCAGGAAAGAGTTGAGGGAGACCCAAAGAAAGGAGAGATGGACAGAGAGTAAGCGATAAAGAGAGGAAACAACTGCAAAGGCTGCTGGGAGCTGGTCTGTGCAGCCAGAGATAAGCTGTTAGTTCAGAGAAGCAGGATTTAGGACTCTTGGGAAGCGAAGAGGTGGGAGTATAGGGTGGGGGAGGGGAGATAAGCAGCTGCTACACAATTATATTTATGGTAAAATTGCTACATAGTTTCCCCTTTTATTGTGCCTGATGTTTTTTCTTGAGTGTAGCCAGAGGGGGTATATTCTGAATGTAACTTTCACACCACAGTTTCAACAGCATGCCATTACCATCAGTTGAGTTTGTATGTGTGTGAAGATTTTGTGAAGATGTACTTCTCTGGGCATCTCTTTCTCTCTCTCTCTCCGATTATCTGCACTTGTCTTAAACAAATCATTGCTGTTGACTTTGGAGGTCTCTCGGGGTAGGACAGCATGCAGGCTTTGTTTACAGGGACAATGTCACAGTGGTAAACCCCAAATCTGACACCCCACGCCATGGGGAAAGAAAGCAACGTCATTGTTTTAAATACACCCCTTTAGCATTGGAGGTTTCCGACATCAGAAATGGGAAGAAGGAAATTGAGCTGCACAGGTGCCATCCAGAGACAGTATACAGTAGAAGGTAATCATCATAATGTATGTGAGTTAAAGCAAGGTAGATACAGCCCATTCCACCTGCTTTATGGAAAAGATCCAGCCTCTTGTGTGCAATCAGTACTGGTAGATGGTGGTGTGACAAACTGGCCACCTGGTTACTGTCACCCTCTGGGCATTCCTGGAAAAGTGCAGCATTGAGCAAGTTTTCCTATAATTGTGCTTTGGCCCCAATACAGAGAACTCCCCTGGTTTAAACTGTAGAGGGGAGTTCATTATTCGTAGTCAGTTCAGTCCTCAGGCTGCCATTGCCAATGGTAATGATAGTGCTTGTGCCATGGGCATTAGACTGAGACCACCACACACATTTCACATAGGCTGCTAGATGGACATTAGCTTTAGCTCACTGCCAATCTGCACTGGTTTTAATTGCCAGGGGAGAGGAATGTAGCAACAAATGATGTTAGTGGGAGGGTGTGAGAAGGTATACATTAAAGTGGTCCTCTGCCTAATTTAAAGTACACCTCCTACTCACTCCTTTGTGTGTAAATTACACGGTCTAAAGCAGGGGTGGGCAATAATTTTTGGAGGGGGGGCCCACTCCAAGATTTTGGAAAGTGGTCAAGGGCCTCACTTTTCTGTGGAGGAGATGTGGAGTCTGTGGTGTAGGTTGGGTGCAGAACGGTGCACGGGGAAAGGGACCGGGCTGCAGGAGATGGTGTCAGGTCTGAGAGGGAGTTTGGGTGAAAGTGGTGGTTGTGACCTGGGTCGAAGGATTGGGGTGCAAGGTCTGGGAGGGTGTTTGGGTGCAGGAGAGGATTCTGGCTTGGGGAAGGGGGCTGCAAAGTCTGGGAGGGAGTTGTGACCTGGGCAAGGGGGTGCAGAGTGTTTGGATGGTGACCTAAGGGAGGGAGTTGGGGTGCGGGAGGGACAGGGGAGCCAGAGGCAGGGAGGCACTTGCCTAAATCAGCAGCCCTGCATCACCCCCAAGGCAGTCTGGGCTCCCTGTCTGCTGCTGCCCCAGATCACTTTAAACTGCAGGGTTGTTCCCTTCATGTGGCTTTCAGCTCCAGGAAGGGAAAGAGGCTTGTGTTGCCCCATCCTCCAGGCCAATCTCTCAGCTCCTATTGGCTGGTTGTTTCCAGCCTGTAAGAGCTGAGGATTGGAATGGGGGCCAGGAGATCACACGAAGCCTCTCTCTCCTTGCAGAGCAGAGAGCTGCATGGACTGCGCTTTAAACCATGGCAACTGCGTGCTGGAGGGTCCTGGCAGGGTGGTCCGCGGGCCAGATCTGGTGGCTTGGCAGGTGGCTCCCGGCCTGTATTTTGCCCAGCCCAGGACCCAACACAGTATGGAAACTATACAGGCAGAGCTGGATCGATATAGCTATCCTGACAGACGGGTTTTTCTGTCGTTATAGGAACATCACTTCCCGAGGGCTGTGTCTAGACTGCATCCCTTTTCCGTAAAAGGGATGCAAATTAGACATATAGCGGGGATTTAAATCCCCCCCCACTTCATTAGCATAAAAATGGCTGCCGCTTTTTTCCGGCTCGGAGCTTTTCCCGGAAAAAAGCGCCAGTCTAGACGCAGATCTTTTGGAAAATAAAGCCTTATCCCATAAGGGATCTTTCGGAAAAGGCTTTATTTTCCGAAAGATCCGCGTCTAGACTGGTGCTTTTTTCCGGCAAACCTCCGAGCCGGAAAAAAGCGGCAGCCATTTTTATGCTAATGAAGTGGGGGGATTTAAATCCCCGCTTCATTTGCAATTGCGATATGTCTAATTTGCATCCCTTTTACGGAAAAGGGATGCAGTCTAAACGCAGCCCAAATGTTTAGCAATATCAATAGAAGCATCTACACTGGAAGTTAGGGCAGCATACTCATGTCAGTCAGGGGTATGTATGTGTGCATATGTATGTCCCCACCACCAGCAACTTCTAAGCGTGAAACAAAGCTTTAGACTCCCTTACAGATTGGATGTAAGTTGGTCTCTGAGGGTGTGTCTACACAGCAGGGCTTAACTTGAAATAAGCTACGCAAATTGAGGTGTGTCAATTGCGTAGTGTATTTCAGAATAGCTTATTTCTAAATTGGGAGCATCTACGCAGCACTTATTTCGAAATAGAGCACTCTTCATCTGACTTACCTTACTCCTTGTACAATGAAGGTTATAGCAGTTAGAGTAAGAAGTCCTCCAGCTTGACAGTATTTTGACATTACTTTGAAATAACTGCCTGCTGTGTAGATGTGGACTAAGTTATTTCAAAATAATGCTAGTTATTTTGAAATAAGGTTGCTATGTAGACATACCCTAACTGAGCCAGAGTCTAGCCCCTGTGTTGCAGAAAGCTGGAGTAACTAGGAACCTAGGGTATGTCTACACTACCCTCCTATTTCGAACTAGGAGGGTAATGTAGGCATACCGCAATTGCAAATGAAGCCCGGGAATTGAATTTCCCGGGCTTCATTTGCATAAGCGGGGCGCCGCCATTTTTAAATCCCCGCTGCTTCGAACCCCATGCCGCGCGGCTACACGCGGCACGAACTAGGTAGTTCGAACTAGGCTTCCTAGTTCGAACTACCGTTACTCCTCGTGGAATGAGGAGTAACGGTAGTTCGAACTAGGAAGCCTAGTTCGAACTACCTAGTTCGTGCCGCGTGTAGCCGCGCGGCACGGGGTTCGAACGAGCGGGGATTTAAAAATGGCGGCGCCCCGCTTATGCAAATGAAGCCCGGGAAATTCAAATCCCGGGCTTCATTTGCAATTGCGGTATGCCTACATTACCCCGCTAGTTCGAACTAGCGGGGTAGTGTAGACATACCCCTAGAGATTCTCCTTGTGTAAGGAGGATGCCCGTGTTTCATGAGAACTGCCGTAGTATCTCTATGCTAGTCACCTCAGCAACTGACAGAGATAATGTTCTTCAGGGTAGGGACACCACTGACTCAAGTTATCTCTGGCTGAGGAAATTAACCCATGAACGTATAGTATACCATCGGATCAGAACAAGTGTTTACACCCAATTTGCACTGGTGTAATGGTGACTCAAAGTGCAAGGCAGTGAAAAGTGGAGTCTAATTTTGTTTCCATTGTCATGTGTGTATTTTGACACTCATGAGTTATTGTCTGACTTTATCTGGAGTACCATTTGCACTCAAGTATTCTGAAATAATGAATCATTGTATGCAGTAATGTGCCCAGTGTCGTAGAATATGTGATACGTGTACACGGAAATAAAGCCCCATTGTATCCAATTGTGGTGCTAGTACCATATTACGCACACAAGTAGTGGTGGTACCATATTATACAGATAAAAAATGTGTAATAATTGGCTGTGATGGATTAACCCTATCAGCCAGGAAGATCCATTAGACACACTGTCTAAGGCAGTGCTTGTCAACTTGTGGATGGCTTACAGCCCAGTGAGCACACAACTCCAGCCCAAGTGACATCCTCAGGGCCATATAGATGGTATGTGTGTATGATGTGGGTGCAGCACACGTAACACCAGAGAGCTGCATATATGGCCCACAATGGTAATTAGGTTGAGAACCATTGGTCTCAGGGATTGGAGAAGGTATTGGAGTATTGGAAAACCAGAAGACAGGATTGTGGGAGAAAGCAAGAGCAGATGAGGAAATGTGGGAAGGCAGGACCTAGAATAGTAGGAGAGAGGTAGGTGGAAGGGGGGAGAAACAGAGGAGCAGAATGTCAGAGGCAGGTAGGGGGAAGCAGGGAGCAACAAAAATAAGTGGGTCAACAGGAGAGTCAGGCAGCTGGCTAGAGGGAGAGTCAGTGAAGCATGATGGGCAATAGGGACCTAAATAACCATTGAAATAGTTAACCGATTAACTGGATACAGTTATACCAGTTAACTGGTTAACTGCAGGCTGGTCCTGCCTGACGGCTCGCCAGGGCCCTGCCTGCCCCACTCCAGCATGACTGGGGTCCCACCTGGCTGCCTGGACTGCTGTGGTATTACCATGGCTGGGGTCCCACCAGCATAGCTGGGGTCCTATTTGGCCTCCTGAGCCACTCTGGCAAAGCTGGGTCCCTCCTGGCCACCCAGGTCTCTCCAGTGCAGCTGGGGCTGTGGTCCTGCCATCCTGTTCCAGTGCAGCCAGAGCATGGCTGCTCCAGCCTGGCATGGTTGTTCGTCCAGTTGTTTATCCAGTAAACATTCCAGTAAGCCTAATGCTTACCGGCTAGCTGGTCAACCAATTAACCTTTTATATCCCTAGTGATAGTCAACTGAGAAGAGCTACTTGATACGGAGTTGTGTTGAGACGTTCCAGTGGCATTAGTCAGTTGAGGAAGATAGCGGTGATAGATTTAGAGGAATGCTGTCTGGAAGAAAGAAAGAGGGGAGAAGCTGAAAGCTTGCTGGAGAGGAGACTGTGGCTTCTTGTCTGGTTTAGTGGCTTTCTGTACTCAAAAAGGTGCTCCTGGAGCTCTGTAATATCAGACCCTTTGGATTTAGGGAGGCTCTCCTGTGTCAGAACCAAAGTTTTAAAATACACCAGAATCCTACTACAAATCTGTATAGTAAGACCAAGTTGCTCTAGGGTGGAAAATGAGTTTCTTTTGCAACCTGATATTCTTTCAGGTAATTAGATTAATATATTTTATAGCAAGGAGAAACCATTATAATAATCTACTCTGACCCCCTGCATAATACAAGCCAAAGAAGTTCACCTAGAGTACGTCTACACTGCGGCACTATTTTGGGATACTTCCAATATCCTGAAATAGCTATTCTGCATCTTAATAGTGTGCCCGTTATTTCAAAATATAACGGGCTCGCTATTCCAACTTCCCCGTAAACCTCATTCCACAAGGATTAAGGGAAGTTTCAAAATAGCTACCGCTATTTGGCATAGACAGCGCCAAATTACAAAATAAGCTATTTTGAAATTGACTTGAAATAAGCTATGCAGTCTGCGTAGCTCAAATTGTGTAACTTACTTCGAGCTAAGGGTGCAGTGTAGATGCAAACCTAGTGATCAGTGCATCAAACCTATAACTTCTGATTGAGCTAGAGCAGGGGTGGACAATAATTTTTGATGGGGGGCACTCCAAGAATTTGTCAGGGGCTGCACTTTTCTAAGCTATTAATGGAGGGGTGCAGGGTCTTGGATGGCACCAAATGGAGGTCTGAGTAGGATATTGGAATGCAGAGGGGGTGACAGGATCAGGGAGGGAATTTGGATGCTGGCGGAGGTTATGGGCTGAGGTGTGGAAGGGGGTGGGTGCCAGGTGCAGGCTCTAACTAGGAGGCGATTACAATAGGCAGCTTCCAGCTGGCGACTCAGCAGAATCCTCAGGCAGGAATCCTGCCTACTGGGGCCCTGTATGCTGCTCAAAGTGGCCGACTGCTGGGGCTAGCAGATGTGTCTCTGCACAGTGCGCCTCTCAGGAGGGAGGGGAACAGGTCTCCCCATGATGCACACACCCGCAAGCACTGCATCTGCAGTTCTAATTGGTCAGTTCCCAGCCAATGAGAGGCTGCAAGGATAGAGCTGAGATCAGGGCAGGGAGTGGAGACCCCAGCATGTGTGTGTCCGCAGCTTGTGGGCCGCAGCAGCCAGGGAGCCTGCGTTCCTGCTGGGCTACAACAGGCAGGATCCAAATGTTTGGGTTGCAGCCTGTGGGCCATATTTAGCTCCTGAGCTAGAGCATCTCTTTCAGAAAGACCGGCCATCTTGATTTCAACTTATCTAGTGATGGAGAATCCACCACATCCTAGCTAAGTTGCTCCAGTGATTTCTAACCCTCTGTGGCAATTTGGGAAATCTCTCTATGCAGCCTATGGATTCTGGTTGATATTATGAAGCTGTTACTATGACAACTGTTGTTTCAACTGATGTCTAAATATAAATGTCAACTCCACCAAAGACAGGTAGAACTGTGTCAGTCTCTGCCACTCCAGGGACAATGGTGGGTCATTTGAATGTAATGGCCACCTATCCAGCTGGGAACACCTGAATGACAACAGGTTAACTGAAGCCAAAAGCTGCCCATCAAATTGTTTGCAGAGAGGGTGAAACCGGAGAGTAGAAAATTAACAGCGACAAGAACAAGAGACAGAGGTGATGAAGGAGAAGTTTTAAAAGGACTGAGAAGGGGAAGGCTCAGATAGCACACAAGTTTTGGGCAAGAAAGAAGAATGGGACAAGTCAGCCAAGTCAGAGAGAGCAACAGCAAACTGATGAGAGAACACAAGACATGCACTGCAGCAGCAAAAAGACACTAGATGGCCCCAGCTGACTCTGACCTCCGCTCAGAGAATGCTCTGGAGCGGTGGGGAAACTGGGGCAGAGAACCTTTTTTGTGTTGGGGGCTGCTGACCCACAGAAAAATCAGTTGGGGGGCCTTACACAAGTGAGAAGCAAAGAAAACAAAACAAAACACCCCCCCCCCATAAATCCTCACTGACATGGCCCCTGACTGAAGAAAAGACACTCCCACGTTCCCCTCACACCATAGCCTAGTGGGGCCCAGGCTATTAGATTGTGGGTCAAGTGGGGCCCATGGAGGGCCAGCAGCACAGGAAAGGAATGGGGGAGCTGAGCCTCGGGGGGCCAGATCCAGACAAGGCAGGGGCCGCAACTGGCCCCCTGGGCCTTAGGTCCCCCCCTTTCCTCCCCTCTCACCGGCATATAGGATTTAATATTTTGTATGGCATTGTGATTTCTCATGCTACTAAAGAAAAAATCGTGTGTGAGACATCTGTTCACAGCGCCTGCATGTATCATGACACGCCTGCTATGTGCCCTTTTGAAGATGTAAATCAGAAGGCTCACGCTCTTGCCTGGAGTTCTGTGAGATTTGGATTTTACTTTTGACTGCCACTGATGTGCAGTGTGATCCAGTCAAGCTTCCTGATACCACTTCCTCCCCATCAGTGATAATGTGTAACCCGTCCTGTCCCACAGGTGTCTTTGTAGGCAAACCTGACATTGGGTATTACTGGCATACGAGGCTCCCTTCAGAAGCCTCAACCGGTCTGTATATCCTTATTTAAATGATGGGTAGCTAAAAGTAGACATGGCTCCTACAGTCTTTGAGAAGGAGGGATCTGATAGAGAGATATAAGTTTCAACTCCAGTGCAGAGGGAATATGTTGAAATGGGACACTCAAATGCAACAGATCCTCCTCCATTGTAAGGAGGGAGCTGTGGCATTCTCTGTGTTGTTTCAAGCCATCCAGTGTCTTCACTTTCTTATCCAACAGCCTTGAAGCATGTAGTGCTCAGAACTGCAGGGTCACAAGAGCACAGGCTGGCTGGTCGCAGATATTGTATCTGTTACAGTGACATTTAATCCTAATGTTATAGACAGTCACCGAAGCTTTGCTAAGCACCGGTCAGCTCACACAAAACTAGAGCAGCAAATGAATCCACCTTTAGAATAGAAGGAGCAGTCTTAGTGTGTGGTTTTTCTGTCCAAGTCCCTTATCATTCCTCCTGACCTCTTTTGTAACTGGTCTAAGATATCGTATTTATGTAGAGCTCCAGAACTGAGCTCAGTATACTGAATGGGCCCCTTCTATGATGAATCAGATCACGGCAGCATCATCTCCCCCCCCCCCCTATAAAATTTTCATAATCACCTCCTGCTTAATAAAAAAAGCTTAAACTGATAATTGTACCTTTTTGCCTGAACAGTTAACCAACAACATTCAGGGATTTGCAGAGTTGCTTCTGTTAGGAAAACGGATGATACAAGTTGGGGATTTATTTGGTTGCAATCCTGTTTATTTACAAAGAACATACACAAAGTCCTGTTTCCTGAACATATAATAGCAGACAGATTCCTTGCCTTTCCAAAGAGCACTGGACCCTTAAGCAACTCCGTGCCTCATCTTCCTTCCAAGGTCACATTCCCCACTGCTTCCTTCCTCTTCTACTCACTGTCTGTCCAACAATGCGCACAGATATGCACAATTTCAGCTAATCAGTTCCAAAGCAGCCAGACTTAAGGATCCCCTCAAGCCACATGATTTAACTTCCAGTCACCTTCCCTTGGGTCCTGGTTTCCTGCTGTCAATGCACTAATGAGTATTTAACTGTTTCTTCTATTTAGCCTGAATGAGGGGTGGTTAGCACACTTCTCAACTTTAACCAGGTCTGTAATTGTCTGTAGATCAAAGAATCTGCTTGATGGTAGCCACTAACAATTCACTTAGAGTCGATTTTCCAACATAACAATAAAATAGTCCCTTTCATCCTATATTTAATCCTTATCGTATGTTCAATATTTCTCTTTACTAAGGATCCACACATTGTCTTAAAAACTGGATTTAGGGTAACTTCAGCAACCTGTTATAAAACCCTAATAGCCAAATATATATTTCTTATAAGTTACAGAAAGAACAAAGTATTAAAAACCCTAATATCGCTAGAAATTCAGAGGGGTAGCCATGTCAGTCTGTAATTAAAAAACTTAAAAAACAATGAATGGTTCTGGAGCACCTTAGAGACTAACCAAAAATATATAGATAGTATCATGAGCTTTTGTATTTGTCATCTGAAGAAGTGGTTTGTGCCCACAAAAGCTCATGATACTATCTATATATTTTTTTGGTATGCTACAGGACCATTCATTGTGTTTTAAATCCTTAGATTAGAAACTAGTTGAATTTAATCGGGGTCTACAAATGTGAAAATGCCTTGATCATAATGGCATTGTTATTGCATAACATCATTATAAGGCTGAGTTAAGTTTGCCTTAACTGCATTTCCATACTTTAAGAATATTTAACAAAAAAACTTGTGAACTCCGAATTTCATGGGTTTATAATTCGTGTGGAGATATTTAATATGTCCCTCCAACATTTTGTATCATTAAATTACTGATACTCATACTCTTAACCTGAATTCTATTTTAACATACTTTTTTTGTCTTGGAATAGAAATCAGAATTGAACAAGATTAGGTCAGTTAATCCAATTTGCCCATCACAAACGCTACTATTTGAGATAAAGAAGGGTAATGTAACAATCTAAATGTAGAGTGACCATCCGTCCCATTTTTAATGGGACAGTCCTGTATTCAAGTCCTCTTCCAGGTGTCCTGCCTTAAAAAAACAAAAACAAACAAACAAAAATGGGCAAATTGTCCTGTATTTTCCTTTCCCTGCTGGTCAATCAGGAGTCAGTCCCTGCCTCTTGTTTGTGACCGGTGGGTGAATGGGGGCAGGTGGTGGCCGGTCAGAGCGAGCACATGTTGGTCTCAGGCCCAGTGGAGAGGCAGGAAGGGGCAAAGTCAGATCGGAGGAGAAGCAGCCCTGTGTGTGAGGAAGTAGGGGTATGCCTGTGTCTCGCAAAAAGCAGGATTTTCAATAGGATTCCTCAAGCCTTTTGAGTCCGAACCCCAGGACTCCCATGGGGCCAAAGCAGGAGCTTCAGGGCGGGAGACTTGATCCCTCACACACACACACCCTTGGGGCTGAAGCCCTGATCTCCAGTGCCTCCCTCACTGGGCTGAAGCCCCCATCCCTGGCATTCCCCCTGGGGGCTGAATGCCCAAGCTCTGGGGATCCCTGTGGAGCTGAAGACAGGAACTGCAGGGCTGAAGCCCCATTCCTAGTGCATCCTGCCCACCCCCTGTGCCCCGGGCTGAAGCCTCGATCACCAGTGTTCCTTTCCTCCCTCTGGGCTGAAACCCCAATCCCTGGTGTTCCCATTCCCTCCCACTGCTGAATGACCAAACCCAGGGGACTCTTGTGTGGCTAAAGCAGGAGCTGAGGGGCTGAAGCCCCAGTCTCCCACTGAAGCTGGGAGCAGCAGGGCTAAATCCTGGATCCCTGATGCTCCCCTGGTAGCAGAAGCCCACTGAGCCCTTCATGGGCAGAGCTGGGGGCACTGAGGATATTGCCCTCCCCCAACTTCAGTGCCAAGTGGTTGTCCTGGGGACGGAGCCAGACCTCCTTTCTCCCCACTCCCTGCCAGTCTGGAGGCAGGAAGCTGCTTAGCTTTGCTTAGCCAGGCAGCTATGGTCATAGAATCGTAGGGCTAGAAGACAGAAGTCCAGCCCCCGTAGTGTTCCCTCTTCCCCTCTTGCTGAGGCAGAGGGTTGAGCTGTCCCTCAGTTCCCAGACCCCTTTTCTCACACAACTGGTAAAAGCCACAGCAGTGGGGGACCCGGCTCCATGGCTTGCAGAGCCCTCAGGGGACAGGGACTGCAGAGGAACTCTCCTGCCACACTGCCCCTACTTATCCTTTCCTGCACCCTGAGATACCCCCAGTGACACAGAGCCCCTATCTATGCATCCTAAGCTAATCCTGCCTGCATACTGCCCCTAGTTATCCCTCCTGCACCTTGAGCTACCTCTCTGCCCGCACACAATCCACAGCTCCTCTTCTTTCTATACCTTGAGCTAGCCCTCCTTACACCCTAAGCTGTTTTCTGATTTTCTGAGCTGAGCCCCCTAAGTTTGAGTTATAATTTTTGTTTGCACCTGCCCTGTCGCAACCAAGACAGGCTGGGTGGCCTGCTGAGGTGAATCGGGTGGAGGTGGCATTGCTTCCCCGGTCCTGCCAT
Source organism: Pelodiscus sinensis (assembly GCF_052426305.1). Lineage (NCBI taxonomy): Eukaryota > Metazoa > Chordata > Testudines > Trionychidae > Pelodiscus > Pelodiscus sinensis. Next base: position 11,657,747 of record NC_143074.1, on the reverse strand, counting down.
ACGGAGGTGGATTGCCTCCTGCTGGCCTCTGCCCCCAGCATAGAAGTCACACTACACCTATACCTGAGTGCCCCTCATCACAGACCCCCATGGCTCTCCCTTCCCCCCAATAGGCCTTGGCATTTTTATAGCACGTTGGGGGGAAGCTACCACATAGTTTTGATTGATTGCCGCTGAACTCGCTTGAATTCAAGCCATTTTACCAGCTGTCCCATATTCACCATAGGGAAATGTGGTCACCCTATCTAAATGCAGACCTGGGAAGCAGGAACTTCTGAGCTATAGTACCAGCACTCATCCATTTCTTCTGCAGTCCTGGGCTGGGCAAGTCCGTTTGCATTCCTGTCTCAGCTGAGAGGAACTTGTACTGCATCTTCCCCCACCCCCTACAGTTTGGGGCCTGGATCCCGCATGCACTAACCCTCCAGTGGAGATGGAGGAGGGTCGGGCTTGGAGCAGGTTCGGGCTCAGAGCAGAGAGGCAGGGAGGAGACTCCAGCTGCCGGTGGCAGGCGGAGTAGGAGCACGTGAGCTGAAGGGATAACGGGGGGAGCAGAATGGGATTAAATTGGAGCCTTCCTAGCATGGTGCCCAGGGGCAACTGACCCCTCCGGCCCCCTCGCTACGCCACTGCCCCCCCCTCCTGCAGATCTATCATCTTATGCATGTGCAAAATTTGTGTGAGCCGTCCCATGAATCTACAGCTAGGGTCTGTGGTGCCGGCTGCTGGGTGGTGTCTCAATGCTGCCACATTCACCTCCAAAGAGGGGGCTTCCCAAAGCAGGCCCTTGCTGCTGACCCCCAAAGCATCCACAGGTCCAGTCTCCTTTCGATGGGCCCACTTCCCAGGGCTCATTGATCTTGGATCTGGCTTCCATCCCCTCTCCAACCTTTGCAACTGCCCAGAGGTGCTCACCTTCCGCCTTCTACATTCCCACTTCATTCAGCCCACAGGGACAGTCTCTGCCTCACTTGTCCTAGGGACTATTCTACCAAGACTTGACACAAAGTTTCCATGTAAAAGGACTCACTACAAAGCTAAAAACTTCAATGAGAGAATGATCAATACAGAGACGTGTCTACATCTACTGCAGGGAGACACCTCTGCCTGCCTCCACCCCTCTCCCCCAGAGTCTACAGCCCCATTGCAAAGCGGGAGAGGGGAAGAAAAGAGGCTGAGGCCCATCCAATGGGACTGAAGCAGTCATGAGCAAGCCATGCCCGGGAGCCATTCTCCTGTCCATTGCTGGTGCTGTGTTGCTTCAGGCATGCTGAAATGCAGTCAACTCTAGGGTGGGCTGGACAGCTGTTTAACACCTGCACAAAGTTTCAGGCAGGGAGCAGTGCGGGCTGACTTCCTGCAGAGCCCCCATCAGAACTACCGTGCCTCCTGGCTTAGGAAAAGAATAAACAGGAGGTTGGAAATTAACCCGCCCAGTCTCACGTCAACTAGGCAGGGACTGAGCCATCTCCATTAGGCCCCAGCTGGAGTATCATGTTCAGTTCTGGGTGCCACATTTCAGGAAACATGGAGAAACTGGAGAAAGTCCAGAGAAGATCAACACAAATGATGAAAGTTCTAGAGAACGAGATATGAGGCAAGGCTGAAAGAATTGGCCTTGTTTACCTTGGAAAAGAGAAGTCCGAAAAGGAACATGAGAGCAGCTTTCAAATATCTAAGGGTATGTTTACACTACCCCCCTAGTTCGAACTAGGGGGGTTAATGTAGTCATACGGAGTTGCAAATGAAGCCCGGGATTTGAATTTCCCGGGCTTCATTTGCATGATCCTGGCTGGTGCCATTTTTAAATGCCAGCTAGTTCGGACTGCGTGTAGGCTTCCTAATCCGAACTAGCTAGTTCGTGCCGCGTGTAGTCGCATGGCACGCAGTCCGAACTAGCCGGCATTTAAAAATGGCGCCGGCCGGGATCATGCAAATGAAGCCCGGGAAATTCAAATCCCGGGCTTCATTTGCAACTCCGTATGACTACATTAACCACCCTAGTTCAAACTAGGGGGGTAGTGTAGACATACCCTAAACGAGTATTAGGAGGAGGAGGAAGAAAAATTGTTCTCCTTGGCCTCTGAGGTTAGGATGAGAAGCAATGGGCTTAAATTGCAGCAAGGGAGGTTTAGGTTGGACATTAGGAAAAGCTTCCTGCCTGTCAGGGTGGTTAAACACTGGAATAAATTGCCTAGGGAGATTGCAGAATCTCCATCACTGGAGATATTTAAGACCAGGTTAGACAGACACCTCTCAGGGATGAGCTAGGGCAACTCAACTTTGGAAGCCCCAGGGACTACACTGATACTTACAGAACATGCTGAGGGCCTCAACTTAAGTGTGGTTGCATATGCAAGAAAATATATACAAATAGCTTCTCTCACACTGACAGGCATAAATATAAAGATTAAGGTAAGACTACACAACACACAGGCCCCATTTAAGTGAGCTCTGCTGATATTAATAAAATGCAATATTTACCTGATTTCTACCCATGTGACAGCACTTTTCATGAGCAATGACAGTCCAAGAATTTAACTACTAAAATGCATATAAACAGAAGATCATTACACTGACTATTTTTGTGTTTTGGTTCCCACTCGCTGGCCACGTGTTGATCCCCACATAAGCCCAAACTGCACCGTGGGGTACAAACAAACTGGCCACGGGCAGCATACCAAGTTATTAATAAATATTTTTAAACCTTTACCTTTTCTCTCTGCTGCCATGTCTCCTCTCCTTGCTCCTCTCCTCTGGTGCCTGCTGTCCCCCAACTCCTCATCCTTCTCTGCTATCCTGACTCCTGCCCTTCTCACTGCCCTCAGCCCTCCTGCGACCTGACCCCCTCCACCAGCCCTTCTCTCCCTCCTGTTCCCACTCCTCCAGTTGCCCTACTCTGATCAGGTGAGCTACCCCTCCTTATCCCCTCTTCTAATACCTCTCTCTACACACCTGCCCTGCCTCTCTCCTCTGGTGCTGGTCCCTCCCCTGCAGGTGTCTGCCCTTCTGCTTCACCCCCAGAATCTCCTGGCACCTGCACCTTCCCTTAGCCCTGCACCCTCCTGGTGCCTCCCCCTTCCCTCACTGCCCCTGAGCCCTTTGCCCTCTTTTTCCCTGATGCCCACCCCCTCACCACTCTCTGCTCCATTCCCCTCATGCCCCTGTGCCCTCACACATGACTTGTTCCATCCCTGCCTTTCTCATGCCCACCCCTCCTTTCAAGCCTTCTCCCAGCACCTCCCCTCCCCCTCCAGACCCTAATGCCCTTCTCCTCTCCTCTCCCTCCTCTCCTCTCCTCTCACAGCATCACCCTGTCCCCCCTCCCACTGATACCTCCCCTCCTGCCCTTTTCCTCATTGTCTGCACTTGGCCCCCTGGCATTTGTGTCTCCCCTCTCCCCTCTCCCCTCCACACAAGCCCCTTCCTCTCCCACCCCTTCCCCCTCGTTTTCCCCCTGCCCTGCCTTGCCGTACCGTACCTTCTGCCTTCCACTTGCAGGGCTGGAGTCTGCACTCAGGGCCCAAAAATTCCCTGGACTCTGAACCGGAAGCTAGGCCTGCACCACGTGGCACCGAACATTTTTAAAGTCCCGGGCCGTGACGTCACGTCACGCCTGGGCGTCTCCCTGGTCACCTGCAAACGCTGTGCAGCATGCGCAGGCAAGGGGGAGCTGACTGAACGCTGGCATGGGCGGCGAGTTCTAAGGTCGTCCCCCTTCGCCCCCCGGCCCCGGACCGTCCCTGCCATGCGCCAATAATCAAGTCAGATGTGCATGGAAAATCAGTACGTCCGTTATGTGAATGGGGCGGCTGTCTCCCTCAGTGGTGGGACTGGGGGGTTTCATTACCATTTCAGGAGGCCTATGCTGATCATGAGGTGTAGGGTAGAGAAAATGTAGCTCATATTCAAAAGCCTTGAAAGTCAGAATGTTTCAAAGTTGTCAGGGATGTTAAACACAGTTTAATTGTTTTTGTTAATGTAAGATTCTCTCTACTCCACTTTGAGTCGTGTTCAAGACAGCAGCTTCCTGTTTGACTTAGCATCATATTTCATTCACCACATTTTGTACTGTGTTTTGTGTAATGACATGCAGAAATTGCACTGCTTTTTATGTCACCCCAGAGTCTCCTTTGTTTTAGAACTTGAAATATCCTCATCATGTCATGCTACAGAACTGAGCAATGTTATCACTGAAGGCATAGTTTCCTATTTTCTATTTTTTGCCTTAGCCTCATTACCTTACACATCCTTCGTGGAACAGAATAAGCCAGTTTCTCTAACCTTTTTGCTTTTTTCTGCCCAAGTTATCTGGAATATTTAGCTACGCCTACACTGCAGGCTTCTTGCGCAAGAACTGTTTTGTGCAAGAGCTCTTGTGCAAAAGGTCTGTCACAAGAGTGCATCCTCACTGACATGTGCTTTTGTGGAAGAGATGTGCTTTTGTGCAAGAGCATCCATGGCAGTGTGGATGCTCTCTTGTGCAAGAAAGCCCTGATGGCTAAAATGGCCATCAGGGCTTTCTTGCACAAGAAACCCCTGTTGCCTGTCTACACAGCCTTCTTGTGGACGTGCTCTTGCTCAAGAGGGCTTATTCCTTATGGGGATGTTGCATAAATTTACTACAGGGAGAGGAATAACTCTTGCGCAAGAAGCCTTGTTTTCTGACGCTTTACTGTAAATTTGCTTGCGCAAGTACGCGTATGCAGTGTTTTTGTGTAAGGACAGCTGTTCTTGCGCAAAAAGCCTGCAGTGTAGATGTAGCCTAATTGTCCTTGTCTCCTGCATCAATTCCCTGTCTCTGATTTAATTTAATCACTTTACAATCCTTCTTCCAAAGCAGAGAACAAAATTAGTGCTAATATAGTTCTCCCCCTTCCTGTACTGGGCCTAACACCTCTTTCAAGGAGGCTACGACTAAGCAACTAGTCAGGGCCACACTGCCTTTGTCAGTGTATTTCATTGGCAGGAACAGTTTATTAAGCTTGCTGCAAGAAGCTGACAAGCATCCTTGTCCCTGTCTTTTGCCTGGCTTGGCTAGGCTTGTAGCCAGTTAGCTGTTGCATTTTACCAGTCCCTAGTTGTAGGGTTCCACCAATGGAATGGACTCCACTTGAGCAGGAAAGGCAGCACCGATACATTTGCAGAAAGACAGGGACAAGGGAGAAGGAGCAGGCATACTGTGGGAAGAGGGATTCTGTCCAGAAGTCAGCAGATGGGTTGTCAAGCAGGAAATATTATTCATCACTGAAGCAACCAGCCAAAGGGCCTCCTTGCTTTTCTCAGTGTCAATTTCATCAAGTTGTTTTCATTGGCATAACACTGTTTGGTATTTTTTAACAGTTAGAGCCACCTGACTCTTGTTAAAGTCAATAGGAGCCATGCAGGTTACATTCCACATGTTCTTTGCTAATTTACAGGTGGGGGCCTAAATTCCTCTCTGAATTAGAGACCAAATTGTGCCAATTTTCACCCAGGCAAATAAACTGAAGTCAGGGCAATCAGGCGGGTTTGGGTGACTACAGGCCCGGCCTTTGAGGAGAGAGGTGGTCACCTTGGGTCCTGCTCATTCAGGGCCCCATGGCTCCGCACATTCAGGGCCCCGTGTTGCCCAACTCTCGGCCCTGCCCACCCTGCCAGGAGCCATGCGGCTCAGTGTGCTGCCTTGGGCACTGCACACTCTTTCACCAGGCCTGGGTGACTAACCTTAAATTTTGTGTCCAGGAGGAAATGCATTGGTAGGACAATCCCAACTATCAAAAACTATCAAAGGGCATAATATAAGTAAAGCCCTGCGTGGATACAAAATTTGTAACCGCATCTGCATCCATACCCACAAAACTGAGCTGCGCATATCTGCATCCACATCCATCCAAATAAGGAATCAATAGTAATCAAGCTTCAGAGCAGAGAGACACAAAGATTATTGTGAAGAGCAATTTTGTTCCATTAGGCTCTATCTTGCAAGGCGCACATTTCCCACTACTACAATGGGAATTTAGGGCACTGGACATTTTGCATAAGATGCTAATCAGCATACAGAATCAGGCCCATATATATTGTCCTGGAGAAGGGAGTGTGTAGTAATAGAACATCATTCACTCATGATATAATTCCTAGGGCTGTCAATTGACATGCGTTAACGCCTGCAGTCCAGGATTAACGCATTACATTTTTAACGCGTTAATCACAGGCGTTAATGCTGCACTGCCCCTTTGAAGTGCCGCTGCGGCAGTCCCCAGCTGACCCCGGACTCCACGGCAGCAGCCCCTTTGAAATGCCAGAGGCGGCATTTTAAAGGGGCAGCCGTGGAGCCTGGGGTCAGCTGGGCACTCAGCTGATCCTGGGCTCCTAATGTGCTGCTCCTTTGAGGTGCTGGGGCAGCATTTCCAAGGGGCAGCACAGCGCCACTGCGGTACTTCAAAGGGACAGCGCTGTATGGAGCCCGGGGTCAGCTGGGGACTCCAGATGACCCCGGGCTCCACCTTGTGCTTCCCCTTGGAAACGCTGCCCCTGCACTTCAAAGGGGCAGTGCTCCATGGAATCTGGGGTCAGCTGGGGACTCTAGCTGATCCTGGGCTCCATGCAGCACTTCCCCGTTGAAACACCATGGCAGCGTTTCAAAGGGGAGGCGCACGCCATTAATCGTGATTATATTTTTTAATCGCTTGACAGCCCTAATTAATCACAGTAAAAAAGAACAAGTCAATACAGTTCTTGGATGTATAAATACTGACGTCAGTTATGTCAGAAGAAAATATTGTAACACTAGAGTGGGACTTTATTTGGAATATTGCCCACAATGTTTTATGTAAACAGAGATGAGAGAGCAGCCAGCACCTAGAATGATATAGAGACTCAGTGGCTTTAGCTGTAATTCTAATGGTATAAAGAAACTTGGGCTCTGTTCTTTGGAAAAGGGGAGTTGAAAAGAAGACTTCAGTGAACACAGATTTCTGAAAGGATTGGAATATTGAGAATGGGTTAAATTTTCCTTTGTTGCTGTAGTGTAAATCTAGTGCAACCACATTGACTTCTATGTTGTTACTCCAGAGTTACACTACAATTACATTACAATTGACAGCAGATTTTTCACCTGCTGTGATATAGAGCTATTGGGTATAAGAAATATATAATTATTTCTATGTCCTTCCCTCATAATAGTAGCTGTGCCCATTCCAATCTTTACAGAATTTTACCCTCACAGCACCTCATGAGAGAGGGAGATATTATTACTCCCATTTTACAGACGGTGAAATGGAGACAGAGAGAATTTAAATCTATCTATATATTTTAGAAATGTGCATCTGTCTGTTTGTCTGTCCATCCATGAGTCCATTTGTTTAAGAACTCCTCCTAAACTGTAAGAGCTAAGACTATCAAATTTGGTAGGCTGCTTCCTCTTATCCTAACTTAAAGCAAGGTTAGGGTATGGTTGTGCCAGAAAAATGGGATGTGACTGAATCCGCTTGTTTTCCATCGCTTGGAAAGGGAGAGGGCTGATCAGAAGAGCAGCTGTTTTTCAGAGTTACCACTGGGGGCAGCCACACCAGCAAGACAATAGCCAGCTGGGGCTGGGGCTTGCCATCTTACTGGCCAATTGACTGGGTAAGTGACCCCTCCGCCCCAAACCCCTTCCCCTAGACCTCAGCTGCAGTGCCAGATGGGGGGGCAAACCCTACCAATCACAGCCCCAAACCTTGCCACCACAAGAAGCCCCAGCAAAACGCAGCAGCTGCAGCTGAGAGCAAGGGAAGTGCACAAGCAAGGTCATCAATACAGGCAATAAGTCGGCCTAGCTTTTAAAAAAAGAGAGAAGCATTTGGATGAAAAAGAAAGAAAAAAGCATGTGTGGGCTCTGGCTGCTTTAGTCAGCATTAGGAAATGGATGTAGACGGGTTTCCTTCCTTCTCTGAAATGTCATGCATTCTAGCAACTTGACCATTTGGTGAATTGGTTTTGGAAGGAGCTGATGTGGCTGATGACTGGCAGCAGCTCTTGGCTTTCAGCAGTCAGCCAGAAGGAGTGGAGGCAAGCCCTTGTCTGCTATGGAAGGATCATATGCCATGTCTGAACAGTGTAGCCTCTCCTCTAAATCCAAGGTACAGGGCTTGAGTGATCACTAACCAGCCCAATCCTCTTTACATCACAACATCCCATGAGTCTCTGAGCATTTCAAATATTGCTTGGATTTCTCCCTTCCGTTGTTGTTTTTCTGTTAAATCTGGATTCATCTCTCCAAACCCAGGCGTCTGCTCCTTGATTATAGAAAGCTGTATTAGATTGACATAGAAATGCTGTATGTTTTATGGAGGGAACCATTTTGGGGGTGGGGAAGGGTACAAGCTTTTCCAGCAATCTGGAACAGGGTTGTTGGTGAGGCAGGACTCTCCTGCACTCTGAGCTGTGGCAGTCCCATCCTCCCCTGCATTCTGGAGTACGAGACACAGGTCTCTCCAGTACTGTGGGGAGTGTTAAAGATAGAGCTCTGTAAAAATCAGTGTATTAAGAATACCTTTAGGGGGTTTGTCAGAATTGTCTAAGGGATTTAGGAGCACATCTCTGACTTTCAAAGGGGGGTTGTGCACCTAAATCCTTCAGGCGCTGTTGGAAATCTCCCCTTTTAACTTTATTTTCTTCAGGGGAGGGAAATTTGCTTTCCAGTGCCTTGAATTTTGGAAGGAAGTGCCATTGAAGGAAGGAAGCATCACTCATTAAAACTTCCCCTTTCTTTTCAGGGACTTCCTGCCTCGGGGATCTGGCATTGTCACCAGGCGCCCACTGGTCCTGCAGCTGGTAACTTCTACAACAGGTATGTGAGTCTTCTCCATCCCCTCCCTAACCCAGCGCATGGCACAAGGGAATGTGTAGCCACCACCATTTTCTGTAGTGCTATATCCCAGACAGAAAAAATATTCATGGCCAACCTCTAACACGCTTTATGACTACTCTCTAGGAATATAATCAGAATGTACTGAAAAATCTTACACACTTTGGCTACATCTACACAGCTTCCTTCTTCTGCAAAAACCTATGCAAATGAAGCATGGATTAGCATATTCCCACACTTCATTTGCATAATTCATTAGGCGCTGTTTAAGAGGTTTTTGCACAAAAACCCCTCTTGCGCAAGAGCCGTTTTTCCTTTAAAAATGAGGAAGAATGGCTCTTGCGCAAGAGGGGGGTTTGCGCAAAAACAGCTCCTAATTAATTATGCAAATGAAGTGCAGCCATATGCTAATCTGTGCTTCATTTGCATAGGCTTTTGCAGAAGAAGGAAGCTGTGTAGACGTAGCCTTTGGGTGGCCTATGCAAATCAAGTTTGTTCTCACTCTGTTTCCCATGGACAGATAGATATCCACATCACACAACCTATCACCACAACTGACACCAAATTGGCACATTTGTTGACCTTCTCAGAAAGGGCTCAGGAATGATTGGGACATGGAGATGAACTTGCCTCACTCCTGGAAATGGCCATTCCATCTTAGGATTTGCTGAACTCTTCCCACAGAACAGGGACAGAAGACAACAGTCTACAAGGCTGTCAAACTGACACTTTTTTGACAGCACTAAACTCACTAGGACCCAGGCTTTGTTACTTGTGCTCAGCATGAGTTCTATTTTACTGAGAGCAGTCCCAGTGAAATCAATGGTACTACTCATTGTGAGAAAGCAAATCGGAATCTGTCCCCTAAAAATAGTATTCATTTAGCCAGTTTTCATTACAGCCTATTTAAAATGTAGGGTGCATTAAATGTTCAGGGGCAAAGTGATTCTCATCGGCTTGTGCTCAATTTATGAGGTAGGTTCATCAAGCTCCTTATGACTTTCCCTTAATTGCAGACCCATAATTTATTGCATGGATGAGACTGGATTCCCAGTAGCCAGCTTTTCTTAGGATTGGCTACTACAGTAGAACCTCAGAGTTACAAACATCTTGGGAATGAAGGTTGTCGGTTACTCTGAAATGTTTGTAACTTTGCATAAAGCCTTATGTTTGTTCTTTCAGAAGTTTACAACTGAAAATTGACTTAATATAGCTTTGAAATTTTACTATGCAGAAGAAAAATGCTGCTTTGCATTTAATTTAAATGACACAAGCATAGAAACAGTCTCCTTACCTTGTCAAGTCTTTCTTTTTTTTAAAGTAGTTTACGTTTAATGCAGAGCCTTTTTCCCCCATTTGCCTTTTTTTGTCTTTGCTGCTGCCTGTTTATGTACTTCAGGTTCCAAATGAGGTGTGTGGTTGACTGATCAATTCATAACTCTGGTGTTCATAACTGAGTTTCTATAGTAATATTTAAATGTGTTGAGAACTAAGCATCAGATGTCAGTTACAGAAAAATAAATGACATTTGGGCTTAGTTATTTACATCAGGAGTACATTAGCTAAAATTGTCTCTTCTGCTGTCACTAAAATGGGCCAATGGGATCTGAAGTTTCACCATGAAGATGCAAGGAGAATTTTTTCTGCCAGTAATTTAGGGTCAGACTTTACTAGTGTTTCCTGTGCAGAACTTTCATTGAAATCAGAGGGATTGCTGAGAAATGAGTGGCAAAATTCTTAAGAGTTTGAAAGTGTGGGAGACTTATCCCAGTTTGTGTTTCTCAGGTCTGTAAAGCAGTAGCTCTATTGCTTGAGTAACTGGTAAGCAGAAATATGGTCCTCTTGCCATTAGAGGATGACACCTCTGTTTCCCTCAACACTGTAACAGACACTGATCACACAACACTAAGCACTGTTCCACTGCAGTGTGTGTGTGTGTGTGTGTGTGTGTGTGTGTGTGTGTGGCAGCATTCATCCCTGCAGGCAGGCGTATATTTAGCTGCCTTGGTTTCAGCAGAGGAAGACTTGAATCATTAATTGGATATCAAGGTGAGGACTCTCTCCCTGCTGGGACATGAACTAAGGATCAGCGGTACTCTGGGTTGAGCGGAAGGGGATTCCCTCAGCTGCTGTTATTGATAGTAGTACCTTAGTTACCTCCTCTTTGCTAGCCTCCCGGCACTAGAGGTTGAGATCTTTGCCACAGCTTATCCGTTTTGATTGTCCCTATTGGGCTGAGGAAACTATCTGTAACTTTCTTGTGGTGTTTGACTAGAATATGGAGAGTTTCTACACTGCAAAGGGAAGAAGTTCACTGACTTTGAAGAGATACGTCTGGAGATCGAGGCTGAGACAGACCGGGTTACTGGCTCCAACAAGGGGATTTCCCCTGTCCCCATTAACCTCCGGGTTTACTCTCCCAATGGTATGTACTGTACAGCATCCAAGACCAGGGTATTTTGGGGGATAGAATTGTGGGGTTTACTCTGCTCTCTGATGCTGCTCTGTCTTGGAGCTAAGGTAGTAAGAACAGAGATAGCTGCCCTGAGAGCTTGCAGTGCAGACTCTTTCCTCCCTAATCCCCACAAGAAGCTAGGCTATGCTGAACAATCTCCAGCCTTTGGAATACATTGTGACATCTCACTCAGCCATGTGGCAGTAAAATACCATGCTGCCCCATGCTGGAGCCTGGGTCCATACTCAAACAGAGGGGTGGGCAATAATTTTTGATGAGAGCCACTCCAAGATTTTGGAAAGTGGTTGAGGGCTGCACTCTTTCATGATATTAATGGAGATGTGGGGTCTGGAATGGAGGTTAGGTGCAAAAGGGAGCTTGGGGTAAGGGACTCGGGTGTAGGTGGGAGACCGGAGTCTGGGAAGGAGTTGGGATGAAGCAGGCGGTTGTGACCGAGGGCAGGGGACTGGAGTGCAGGGGTTTGGGATGTGACCTAGGGTAAGAGGGGATTGTGATCTGGGGCAGGAGATTGGGGTGCCAGATCTGGGAGGGGGTATGGGTGTAAGAGGGAGACAGGAAAGGGCTAGGGTGCCAGAAGCAGGCTGTGGCCAAGATAGTTACTTGTCAGCTGCCAAACTAGCCTGCCTGCCTGCAGAGCTTAAAACAGTATTTCTTACACTGTGTTCCGCGGCACACCAGGGTGCTGCGAGGCAGTCAGAGGTGTGTCACGGAGAACAACAGAATTCAAAATGGCCACCCTTAAAGGGGCAGGCGACTTTTTTTTCTTTTTCTTTTTTGGTCAACAAAAAATCCTTGATGTTCCACATAAAATAAAAATATTGTTTGGTGTTTCTCGGTCTTAAAAAGTTTAAGAAACACTGGCTTAAAATGTTTCCCAGCCAGCCTGCCTGCTTGCCTGGCCATGTGCTCCATGAATAACTGAGCCCAGGAGAGGGGGCATGATTCTTCTTAGCTGCCTGTTATTCTAACAAACAGCTCGCATTGGCTGGTTTCTGCCAGAAACTGGCCAATGGGAATGTGCTGGGGTCGGGGTGGCTCCTAAAACTTCCCCCTCTCCTCCAGTTTCAAAACAGAAATGGAGCCCTGCAGCTGCTTTTCTGCAGGGTGCATAGGGCTGCAGGGCAAGCTGCGGAGCCTGCCTGGGGCTCCCCGCTGCCTCCGCAGGCCAGATCTGGTGGCTTGACGGGCCAGATGTGCCAGATTTTGCCCAGGCCTGTGCTACAGGGAAATGGGGGTATGGGATTTGAAATGGGATTAGATTAGCTCCCTCTCCATAAAAAATAAAGACCACTAAGGATTTTCTAAAGACTTTATAGCTGACGAGATTTTCTTTTTGATTGAAATACTAAATAATTCTGTAAGCCTAAATAGATGCTGGAAACTCTCCCTTCATACTCTGCCAGTGCTACTCCACTATTACCTCTGCTGGGTTTTCTTTCAACATTTAAATTAGCTGCTCTCAGACTATGATGAGGGGATATGTGTTGTTCAGAATGGAGATGGCAAAGGTCTCTCCATATGCTCCATAGAATGTCGCAGTTGGAGAATCGCTGATTTCAAGACAGGGTCTCTTGTTGCCTTTGCTCTAATTCCTTACCCCTTACATCCTGCCCCTAATCTTAATGAGCCCAGTTCAATAGACCATAATCAGGCAAAACTTGTGTCATAGATATTTGGACATTTGTCTGAGTAAGGATTGCAGGATATGCCCTAGAGTTGGTTAATCATCTTGTGCTTGGCCTTTTTTCCCCAACATCACTCTGTAATTGCCACTTCCAAATGATGCTCAAGTGGTTGTTCAGATTTAAAAGCTGACAGTAAATCTGGGATCATGTCACACAATTGTATTTTTAAGTGGAATCCCCCATCAAAATCAATAGCGTATAATATGGGTCCTGTTCTCTTAAATAATGGGCCGATGTGCATTGTTTACTGCTATACAAAAGGGAGATGGAATGAATGACTCACTGAAAATCAGCCCTTTCTCACAGTATTTCTGTCTCTTTCCTCAGTGCCTCTTTGCTGCACCAAAGATGGGGAGATGCTGCTTATATTTCTAGTCATGTATGCACTGTTTGGCCCTTGAGCAGGAATGACTTGTGGTGTGTAGACATCAGACATACTGAAAGGAGGGTCTCCCACTTTACACTGAGGTGCCTTGGCAGGAGGAGACTGAGGAGACTAGGATGTGGCAAATAAAAAGCCTTTAACAGAAATTAAAACACAGCAATATATTTGTATTGATAATCACTTGTCCCTGTCTGGAGTCTTCCATCCAGGGATCTCAAAGCTCCTTAAACTGCTAAACAACTGAGGATGTGTCTACACTACAAAGAAAAGTTGGAAAAAGATATGCGAATTGTGAACTGCAATTTGCATATCTTTTTCCACTTTTCTTTCGGAAGAAGCTTTCCTGAAATTTGGTGCATCTACATGGTGCCAAATTTTAGAAAATCCTCTTTTGGCACGTCCCTATTTCCTAGTACAACAAGGTTTACAGGGACGGCAAAAGGACGCGTCCGCTTTTCCAAATTTTTTTCAGTAAAGCAGATGCGTTCCTTGGATCAGAGGTATCCGTGAAAAGAGCTGCAGTGTAGATGTAGCCTAAGTGAGACTAGTCAATCTTAATAGCCCTATTTTATAGAAAGGGAAACTGAGGCTCTGAGTGAGAAGTGAGTTGTCCAGGGTCACACAGTCACGGATAGAAACAGGAGTAGAACTCAGGAGTCCTGTGACCCACTCTAACGATTAGACACAATCTGGGAATATTGCCTAATCTTCTGGCTCCTAGTCTCCTACTCGACATGATAAGTGCTACTTCTCTATTAACATGATTATTTACCTAGCACTTTTCATCACCAGCAGCACACAGAACTTTAAAAAGGAGGTCAGCGTCCTCATCCCTGTTTTCTACTGAGGTAGAAAGAGATGAAGTGACTTGCCCAAGGTTACACAGCAAGCCAGTGGCAGACACTTAAATTTACAGATGCCTCTCATAAATATAAGCTACCCTTATTGGGACCCTCACTCTCTCCTCTTGTTTCTCTTGTCTAGTCCTGAGTCTGACCCTTGTGGACCTACCAGGGATGACAAAAGTCCCAGTGGGAGACCAGCCACTTGACATTGAGTTCCAGATCCGGGAAATGCTCATGCAATTTGTTACCAAAGAGAACTGCCTCATCCTGGCTGTATCCCCAGCTAACTCTGATCTTGCCAACTCTGATGCCCTGAAGATCGCAAAGGAGGTTGACCCCCAAGGTAAAATCCAGCCTCTGTTTTTGCTTTAGCATGGCGCTAGATCTGGTTCTCCCTTATCCCTGGACATGAGAAATGGTGTATGCTAAGACATGTTCCCCTGCTCAAGAAACAGACACAGACTCCTATGGCAGTGCCCTGTCCAACCCCATTGAAGATGCTTCAACATGGGCTGTTGTTCCAGAAGTTCCTGGTTCTCCCTCCAGTGAAGAAAACATAAAAACATAAGAGCGGCCAGACTGGGTCAGACCAAAGATCCATCCAGCCCAGTATCCTGTCTGCTGACAGTGGCCAGTGGGCATCCCTCTCCTGTCATCCATTCCCAGCTTCTGACAAACAGAGACTAGGGACACCATTCCTAACCATCCTAGCTAATAGCCATTGCTGGACTTAACCTCCATGAATGTATCTAGTTCTTTTTTGAACCTTGTAAAAGTCTTGGTCTTCACAACCTCCTCTGGCAAGGAGTTCCACAGGTTGACTGAGCCCTGCATGAAGAAAAACTTTCTTTTGTTTGTTTTAAACCTGATACCTATTAATTTCATTTGGTGACCCCTAGTTCTTATGTTATGGGAACAAATAAATAACTTTTCCTTATTCATTTTATCCATACCAGTCATGATTTTATAGATCTCTATCATATCCCCATTTAGTCTCCTCTTTTCTAAGCTGAAAAGTCCCAGTCTTTTTAATCTCTCTTCATATGGTACCCGTTCCAAAACCCCAGTCATCTTCGTTGCTCTTTTCTGGACCTTTTCCAATGCCAATATATCTTTTTTGAGATGAGGTGACCACATCTGTAATGCTTCCCACCCTACAGTCACTCGTCTTCTCCCTGAAGGAGGCTTCCCTGTTAGTGCAGGTGGTTTTACCTAAGTTGCCTTTCTGCAGTAGCTCAGAATGGGAGGGGGATCTGAGAATCAATCTTCCCTCTCTCCTCTCCCAGCCCACTGGTGTGCTCCAGTCTCTCTTTCCCAAACTTGAGACTGGAAGTCCCATGAGCTGAGTTCATGAGCCCCTGTGGAAACTTGTCAGGAAATTTGCAGTGTTTCCTCCGCCCAACTATAGTTTAAAGAAGTTGTTGTTGGTCCACGTTAAATCATATCTGTTTGTGTCCCCATAGGCCAGCGCACCATTGGTGTCATCACTAAACTGGACCTCATGGATGAAGGAACGGATGCACGAGATGTGCTAGAGAACAAGTTACTTCCCCTTCGAAGAGGTATGGATCCCTGTTTCATTTCATCCTAGTTCTGCTCCCTTCTTTCCCCTGCTCCTAAACTTCCTCCAACATTCCTCAGATACTGTGCCACAATAGTATTCTCCTCCCTGGTCCCCTCAGTTCCAAGCTGGAACAAGAGGTCCCTTCATTCCAAGAGAGAAAACCAACCTCCCTACCTCTTGTAAGGGGAAATGGGCCATTCTCCTTTGCAGGGAATGTCTTTACAAGGGTCCTGGTAGCCAAAAAACAAAAGCAGAATCCCACTCTATGTGATATCTTTTTCTGTGGACGAGAAGTTGTAGACTGGTAACTTGGGTCTCACTTTCCATCCTGGATATCAGAAGCTGAGCTCTCTTTTTCTCATTCTTATTCTTCAACATTTATATTGGGGACTTCAGTTTTATTTTAACTGGTCAACGCAGGTAAAATAATCATGATAAAAAGAATTAAACCTGTGTTTATCCAACACTGGAAAAACACCAAGAATGGTCGCTTGTATTGTGAAGGGCTGATCTACAGGAAGCTGCAATGTCAACCTCCTTTGGTAGCCCTAAAGCAGTTCTCAACCAGGAAAACAAGTAAACGTGAGGGCAGTGTTCACTGTAAGCTGAGCACTTCGGCAGCCACCCTGAAGAGATTCATGTGACGCCTAGTTGATTAGCAGAGTGCCCACTACACTCACAGCTGGCAGCATGTGTTTCTACTGGTGGTGCACATCCACGCGTGCCTTGGTTCACAAAACAAAATTTATTCTGCAAATGGATGGAAAAAAATGAGAGGCAACACGGCCTGGGAGTTCACAGAGTTTTTTCAGGGGTACATCAGCTCATCAAGATATTTGCCTCGTTTTACCATAGACTACATAAAAAGCACTAGCAAAGTCAGTACAAACTAACATTTCATAAATGACTTGTTTATACTGCTCTATATACCATACCCTGAAATGTAAGTACAATATTTTATTTCAATTGATTTTGTTTATAATTATATGGTAAAAATGAGAAAGAAAGTAATATTACAGTAGTCATGTGTTGTGGCACTTTTCTATTTTTGTCTGATTTGTAAGCCAACAGTTTTTAAATGAGGTGAAACTTTGGGGCACACAAGATGAATCAGACATCTCAAAGAGGTACAGCTGTCTGGAAAGGTTGAGAACTAAGGCCTTACAGAACAAACATTGGGTAGGTGCCATACAAAGATAAAATAAATGACAGCTCCTACCCCAAAGAGATTACAGTTTAGAAGACAAGACATAATAGGTGGATGAGAAAAATAACTGGATTGGGGAGGGGATGCAATAATGAATATAATGGGAGATTCACAAATCTTAGCTGGTTAGCAATAGTGATTGTAGCTCTTCACCTGCCTTCTTTTTTCCTTCCCAGGTATCAGAGCCTAAAGGAAATTCAAGTTTACATTTTTCAACTGGTTTTGAATGGTTCTAGTTATCAGTGGGGTCTCCATTTTCCTCCAGAGGTCCAAGTGCAGAATCTCCCTTTTCGAATTTAGATGAACTTTAGTCCTCCCTTCCCAGTATCATATTGCAGACTCTCCATACCCTGCATTGTCTCTTCATTGTGTCCAATGTTTCTCCACATCCTCTGTGCTGCCCTCTGACCTACGGTCTTTTTGACTGGTAGGTTACATCGGTGTGGTCAACAGAAGTCAGAAGGACATTGATGGCAAGAAGGACATTCAGGCTGCACTGGCTGCAGAGCGGAAATTCTTTCTCTCCCACCCAGCCTACAGACATATGGCTGAGCGCATGGGCACCCCCTACCTGCAGAAAGTGTTGAACCAGGTAATGGCAGCTAGGCTCTGCAGCTGGCTATGACAGGACAGAGAACAGACCAAAATGGGGCTGCCACCTAGGGCTACTCTGAGATAATGACAATACTAAACACTCCTAGAGCACATGGCAAATGTGAATTAACAAATAGTTACAGTGGATCAATATATGATTATTGTCCCTGTTTTAATGCTGTGACACTGAGGCACAGAAGAGCTACATGATTTGACCTAGGTCATAAAAGGAGAAAGTGTCAGTGCAGGACCACTAAATAGTGCCTACTAAAATACACTGATATAATTAAATCTTTTCCTCTGGGCTGAAAATCATGTTAATGCACTGAAGACAAAAGGCCAAATTCTGCTCTTAGTAACATTTGTATCAATCCAGAGTAATACACTGAAGACAATGGCATTAGTGTAGAATTTCTCCTGATTTACATCGCTGTAAGTGAGAACAGAACTTGGCCTCTCATGTTTTGGGTTTCTTAGCTTCAAGAGATCGTTGCATTTCCTGTAGTCTTGTGATATTAATTTAAATTATTTGGATATTCAATTAAAAATTATGCCTCTCAGAAAATTGTTTTATAAATTAATTCAGGGAAGACTGTAATATGGTTAGCAGGCTAATTTCTTCTGGGACACATTGGATGGAGGAAACTATAAAAAACAAAACCTCATAAATTTAGATTTAAGGAGATATGATCAACTTGGAAATCACATTTGTCTGACAATTTTTTAGTTGCTATAGTTCAATTACATCTAAGATTAGTAGAATTGAAAGAAGTTAGTTAAAGCATGTATGTTTTCTCTATTTTTTCTGTTTGTTATATTTGAAACTGTGGGAAAATTAAAAAAAACAAACCCTTTTCACCATAGGGGAGTCAATGCTATCTCATTCCTATTTGCCTCTATGCTCATACCAACTCAAAAAATTTTAAAAAGAAAAATGAATAAAATCTTAAAAATTCAAAAAAAAAATCAAAACAAAAAACTCTCTTTAAGACAGTTTTTTGCCCCCCCAAAAGAAAAGTGTCAGACTCCATGAAGTTTTCTAACTTAGCTATTGCTACTGATTTGGGTACTACAGGTTGAACTTCTCCCATTTGGCACCATTGGGATCTGACTGGTGCTGAATCAGAGAATTTGCTGAACCATAAAAGGTCAATAGTGTCTAGCATCATTACCAGTACTTACGCTGCTTACTGGGCTCTTAGGAGACATTTAGGGATAAATTAGAGCTAAATAACAGCACAGAACTGGTGCTGAATCCAGGATTAGTGATTGTAAAACAACTTTATGGGACCATGGAAACCTATAAAATTGTTTTATAAATTAATTCAGAAAAGACTGTAATATGGATGGAGGGCTAATTTCTTCTCGGACACATTGGATGGAGGAAACTATAAAAAACAATCTCATAAGTTAACATTTAAGGAGACATCATCAACTTGAAAATCTAATAAAAGAACATCCAGCTAGCTAAAATCATGCTTGACCACGGATGTTGCTGGATCAGAGAGTACCAGACTAGAGGGCTGTGTCTACATAGGCACCCTTTTCCGGAAAAGGGATGCTAATGAGACCAGTCGGAATTGCAAATGCCGCGGGGGATTTAAATATCCCCCACGGCATTTGCATGAACATGGCTGCCGCTTTTTTCCGGCTCGGGGTTTTGCCGGAGAAAAGCGCCAGTCTAGACGGGATCTTTCGGAAAATAAAGCCTTTTCTGGAAGATCCCTTATTCCTACTTAAAATCAGGAAGAAAAGCTTTATTTTCCGAAAGATCCCGTCTAGACTGGCGCTTTTCTCCAGCAAAACCCCGAGCCGGAAAAAAGCGGCAGCCATGTTCATGCAAATGCCGCGGGGGATATTTAAATCCCCCGCGGCATTTGCAATTCCGACTGGTCTCATTAGCATCCCTTTTCCGGAAAAGGGTGCCAATGTAGACACAGCCGAGAGGTTCAACCTGTAGTACTATAATGAGTGGCAGTAAGATACACAGATAGGGTATGTCTAGACTGCATCCCTCTGTCGGCAGAGGGATGCAGATTAGGCAGGTCGACATACCAAATGAGGCAGGGATTTAAATATCCTGCGCCTAATTTGCATAAAAATGGCCACCGCGTTTTGCTGACTCAGCACTTTATTGGCAAAAAGCAGCAGTCTAGAGGGGGATCTGTCGAGAAAGAAAGCCTTTTTCGACAGATTCCTTATGCCTCCTGCGAGGAGGTTTACACGATCTGTCAAAAAAGGCTTTCTTTCTTAACAGCTCCCCCTCTAGACTGCCACTTTTTGCCGTCAAAGTGCTGAGTCGGCAAAACGCGGTGGCCAATTTTATGCAAATTAGACACGGGATATTTAAATCCCTGCCTCATTTGCAATGTCGACCTGCCTAATCTGCATCCTTCTGCTGACAGAGGGATACCGATAGATAGAAACACATTGTATCAGTAAAGCTGTAGGTTTGTCCTAGGTGGGGAAATGTCATGCATACAGTGATTTTTCTTTTTGTCTATGTATTTCTTTCCTGTCCATGATTTTCCCAAACTGTGGATCACCACTCTTTGGGTGGGAGGTGGGAGGATGGGGGGAGCACTGGTGAGCTATCTCAGGGAAAAGGTACAGGCTGCAGAGAGTAAACTGTGAGCCGGGAACAAAGGCTTCAAGGGGGAAAAGTCCTAAGGGGCGTAGAATATGAGAGGTGGATTTGGTTGGAATGACACAGAATGGGGTTGGACAAGCAGAGGCTCAAGGAAAACCCGGCAGTAGGACAGAGGTGCAAGGAGAACTAATCGGGGGGCACAGGCTCAAGGAGAGCCAGGTTGGTGAAGGTGGGGCTCAGGGGGACTGGGCTGGGGGTACGGATTGTGGGTTCCAGGATAAAGGAACAGGCTGGGAGACAGAAGGTGGGCCTGCAGTGTGTTCTTACCCATACACAGAATATTCAGCTGCATAGGGCACCTGAAAATTCGGGAACCACTGGATTTTAATATCCATCTGCCACTTCTCTTTCTATCCTGTCAGACCTGTTAATAGAACACTCAACCTGTGAAAGAGCCTTTTTTTTTTTTTTTGGCTCAACAACTTTCCCCCTAGAGTACCGGCACCTTTTTTCTTACAAAAAAACCCCACTAATGAAACCATTTAACAGCCATTTGCCAACCCCAGGTATAGACCGTCCATTTCTGAATTTACTGTGTGACTCTATAAGATCTTAGTTTAAAATTTGCTTTAAAATATTTCATTAGTGTGGTGCTGCAGATTATAAAATCACATCCCAAAAAATTCACCCCCCGCCCTGGGCTGCTGTTGGGCACAGGGGCACAAGTTTAATAGCGCTGCGTAGGGCCCCCTAAATCCTAAGGATGGCCCTGGGAGCCAGGCTGAAAAGACTGAAGCTTAAGGGGGGTTCTGGGCTCCCAGCTCTTATCTGTCCCCTCCCTGCCCAGGCAACAAGGCCCTGAAGCTGCTGCCTCCTCCCATTCCCCAGCAGCACTTTCCCAGAATCCACTTTTGGCAGCTGGCAGGGGGACTTGAGCATCGAGAGGACGACAGACTGTCTCCCTGCCCAAGTGTTGCTGCAACAACAGGGGTGTTGGCCAAGAGGAGCCATTGCAGCCTATTTCTAGGCGGTTCTTGTATCTGGCAACCATTTGCATCTGTTTATTGGCAGGATTATGGGAAACAGCCAAGCCCAGATCTCGCAGCCACTTATGTATGTCACAGAATCATAGAGTTGGAAGCAGGGCCAGACGGAGGCATGGGCGAGCCAGGCAGCTGCCCAGGGCGCCAACCCATGGGGGGCGCCTCATGGCAGCTGTAAGGGGCATGCGGCGTCCCTTGCAGCTGCCATCAGGAGCCATGCGCCCAGCTCCCGCAGCGCCACCACCCTTGCCCCTACGGCTGTGGGGCCATGCACGGCCCGGCATGTGCGCTAGCAGCGCTGGCTGGGCTGGGCAGCGCACGCGCTGTGCGCCCTGGGGGCAGACCCCAGTCTGCACGCCAGCGGCTGTGGCTGGCGCACGCATGCGCCGTGCGCCCAGGGGGCGGGCCCGCACACCCTGGAGGTGCGGGCCCGCGCACCACAGGCAGGCTTGCACATGCGCCCTGCACCTGAGGGCAGTGCCGCACGCCCGGGCCCAGGGCGCCGAAAGGGCTCGGGCCGGCCCTGGTTGGAAGAGACCTCCAGAGGTCATTGAATCCAACCCCCTGCCCAAAGCAGGACCAACCCCACCTAAATCATCCCAGCTGGGGCTTTGTCAAGCCGGCACTTAAAAATTCTAGGGATGGAGATTCCACCACCTCTCTAGGTAACCTATTCCAGTGCTTCACCACCCACCTAGTGAAATAGTTTTTCCTAATGTCCAACCTAGGTCTTCCCCTCTTGAGACTATTGTTCCTTATTTTGCCATCTGTTATACTGAGAACAGCCTCTCTCCATCCTCTTTGGAACCTCCCTTCAGGCAGTTTAAAGGCTGCTATCAAATCCCCCTCACTCTTCTCTTCTGTAGACTAAAAAAGCCCAAATCCCTGTAAGTCATGTGCTCCAGCCCCTTGATCATTTTTGTTGCCCTCCTCTGGACTTTCTCCAATACGTCCACATCTTTTCTGTAATGGGAGGCTCAGAACTGGATGCAATACTCCAGATGTGGTCTCACCAGTGTCGAATGAAGGGGAGTAATCACTTCTCTAGATTGGCTGGCAATGCTTCTCCTAATGCACCCTAATATGCCATTAGCTTTCTTGGCTACAAGGGTACAGTGTTGACTAATATCCAGCTTCTTATCCACTGTAATCCCCAGGTCCTTTTCTGCAGAACTGCTGCTTAGCCATTCAGTCCTCAGCCTGTCACAATGGGATTTTTCCATCCTAAGTGCAGGACACTGCGCTTTTTCTTGTTGAATCTCATCAGATTTCTTTTGGTCCAATCCTCCAATTTGTCTAGGTTATTCTGTACCCTATTCCTACCCTCCAGCATATCTACCTCTCCCCCTAGCTTAGTGTCATCTGCGAACTTGCTGAGGGTGCAATCCATCCCCTCATCCAGGTCCTTAATAAAGATGTTGAACAAAACCGGCCCTAGAACTGACCTTTGGGGCACTTAGAGCATTTAGTTTTAAGTACATCTGTACTTTTTACATCTGTACTAGTTTTAAGTACTTTCAAGTAGGAATAAGAGATCCTCCGGAAAAGGGCTTATTTTCCGGAGAATCACGTCTAGACTGGTGCTTTTCTCCGGCTTATCCCCAAGCCGGAAAAAAGCGGCAGCCATGTAAATGCAAATGCCGCGGGGGATATTTAAATCCCCCGCGGATTTGCAATTGCAATGTGTCTCATTAGCATCCCTTTTCCGGAAAAGGATGCCAATGTAGACACAGCCGTAGTCAGAAAATGGGAGATGTTCTCCACTAAATATTTAGCAAAAAATTATTTTTACACATTTTTGTGGAAATTTTCCATCTTTGAATGAAAACCTGAAAATCAAATCTGATTTTGTTGTTGTTTGTTGTTGAAAAACTGGAAAATTAAATGTGCACATAGGAGTAGCCTATTCTGGCACACAGGGTAATAAACCTCCTGTCACAGAGGCATGGCCCACTTTTTCTGTCCTTCTGCTGAGTCAGCAAACCCTGTTCAATCACAATTCACAGGCTTTTTAACCCATTTCTCAACCCTCTATTTGTGTAGCAACTGACCAATCACATCCGAGACACCCTACCAGGCCTACGGAACAAACTTCAAAGCCAGCTTCTCTCCATTGAGAAAGAGGTGGAGGAGTACAAGAACTTCCGCCCTGATGATCCTGCCAGGAAGACCAAAGCTCTGCTTCAGTAAGTAAATCCTATTGCCTGTCCCTCCTGGGAGAAGTGTACCTTACAATCTTTCCCATTCATTTATTTTTCTTCCTAGGATGGTCCAGCAGTTTGCTGTGGACTTTGAGAAGCGTATTGAAGGCTCCGGGGACCAGATTGATACCTATGAGCTGTCTGGAGGAGCTAGGATCAACCGCATCTTCCATGAGCGGTTCCCCTTTGAACTGGTGAAGGTACCACCACTCCCTCTCTGATCCTTCTCCCACACTTACCTGCCTATTTTCTCTCCATCTGCTGTCGTTTCTTCCCTTGTCCTCACCTGCCATCGTCTCTTCTTTGCACCTGTTGCCTCCTCTTTAATTGGCTTCTTCTTTCCGCCTTGAACATGTCTTTACTTTCATCATTTTCTCTTCTTCACTTGTCTATCTCACCTGCAGTTGTCTTTTTCTTTCACCAGTCCTCTCTGTTCTTTGCCTCCTTTTCACTCACCTCCATTCCCGGTTTCTCTTCTCCCTCACTCCGTGCCAGAGTCTGATTCCTCCTTCAGCACCCATCCCCGTATCTGAACATGGCTTCTCTCTCAATCCGTGTCCTTGTTGCAGAGCATTAGGTTATGTAAAACCTAATGGCTATGTCTACGTTGCGCGCTCTTGTGCAAGAACATATGCAAATGAGATGCGGCGATGAATATTGCCATGCCTCATTTGCATACTTAATGTGCTGCCATTTTGTGCAAAAAACCCCTCTTGCGCAAGAACCGTTCTGCCTGAAAATAAGCAGCAGAATGGCTCTTGCGCAAGAGGGTGTTTTAGCGCAAAAAGGAGCAGTGTAAACTGCTCTTTCTTGTGCAAAAGCCCGTTGCACAAAAATGGTGGCTCATATTCATTGCCACGCCTCATTTGCATATGTTATTGTGCAAGAGAGCGCAATATAGATGTAGCCTAACTGTTCTGATGGTGTGGATCCCAAAAGCTGAAACATAAACAAAATTAGTTTGTTCACCTTATCTGAAAGAGTCTTTAATCAGCTGAATGTCCATGTAAAAAGGTAGAGTTAGATCTTTGTCTCTGGCTGATCCACACACAGTGTAGTTTGGAGGCAGATACAGAAACAGCCGAAAACTGCATTTCGTTGATCCTGTTGATGCTGTGGGCTGAGCTGGTCCTGATGTGCCAGACTAAAATCTGCTCCAACTTTTTCTGTCTCTTAAACACTCCCAAGGGACTGAAAACACAGACAATGATCAGTGGGATGCAGGGACATCCTAATTATACTCCTTTTGCTACAATCACACTCCATCTTCACATCTACATACGCTGCAAAAAAGTGGGTGGTGTAAAAGCCCCTTCATTGGTTCAGCATCTTCTTGTGGTGTCCTTCTGGGACTGCATTCGTTGGTGCTGAGGTCAAATCGCACTAGAAGGGAAACACACAGAGGCTCCGCTGGATGAAAGAATCTGGCCCAAAACATATAAAAACTCCTGAGGAAAAGGTGATGAAATTACCGTTTCTTGATGTTTTTTGGAACAGAAAGGAACCAATCAGCTCTCCTATATTTTCAATTATTAGTATTTAAATTATGATCCTTTCCATATGAATGAGATGCTGAGGCCTTGTCAGTGAAAGACAAGAGCCTGCATCGTGTTTGAGGATGTTATTACTTTTTGTAAGGCTACGTCTAGACTACAAGCCTCTTTTGAAAGAGGCTTTTTCGAAAGATACTTTCGAAAAAGCTTCTTTCGAAAAAGAGCATCTAGACTGCAATCTCTTCTTTCGAAAAAGTGAGCCGCTTTTTCGAAAGAGAGTACCCAGGCAGTCTGGATGCTCTCTTTGGAAAAAGCCCTGTTTGCATTCAAGAACGCCTTTTTTCAAAAGAGCACTTTCGAAAAAAGGCATTCTTCCTTGTGAAATGAGGAGTACCGCCGTTAAAAGAAAAGCCGTGTTCTTTCGATTTAATTTTGAAAGAATGCGGCTGTAGTCTAGACACAGGTGAAGTTTTTTCGAAAAAAGGCTATTTTTTTCGAAAAAACCCTGCAGTCTAGACACAGCCTAAGTGAGAGAGAAATCCAGTTTTTATGAGTGTATTGGGAAAAACAGATGCTGAGATCGCATGCAAAACCTTGCAAGGCAAAGCATTTTATTGGGGACTCAATATTGTGTTTTTAGTTTTTCATTCCCTTGGTCCTGTGCTTCTAAGGACATTTGTATAGTCTATGAGGGCTGCGCCGCACCTCTGGGAGTATGTCCACTGCAGCCAGGGATATATTTTCCAATTTGAGTAGATGAATATGTGTGAGCTTCAATTGAGCTAACATGCTAAAAATAGCAGTGTAGCTACAGCAGCACAGATAATGGGACAGTAATGCTGCCCGCATACAATCCTATCTGAGACCCTAGGTACATCCTTGGGCAGCTAATCAGACCCATTGCCCATGCCACAGCTATTTTGATCATAGTGGCTGATTTGGAGTTAACATGTACATCTATCTGATCTGGAAGTTACACTCCAGTTTGGGTGGAGATGTCCACTTGACAGTCAAGCCCTAAGCTAGGGTGGGCAACCTACATCCAGGGGGCGGGCTTGCCTAGATCCAGCCCCTGAGTCTTGGGGCTCTCCACGCTAGCATTGGGGAGCAGTGCTGGTGCTCAAGCTCTGCACCCCTCCACCTCGCATCCTCTCCATGGGGCTGGAGTGCCAGTGCCAGCTCCACGCTGTGAGTGGGTGGGAGCCCCGAGCCTCGCTGGCTGGAGTCAGGCAATCCGAGGTTGGATCCAATCCATAGGCTCTGCATGGTGGGGTTGAGGAAGAGGCTTTGTGCAGTGCTGCTGCTCCTCCCCTCAGCAGGGGAAAGAGCAGCTCTGCCTGAAGATTTTCTGTCACACTGATTGGCCATAATTGAGGCCAATAGGAGTAGCAAGGGGCGGTGCTTGGGAGTGGCGGGGAACAGAGCCATGTTCTTCCCCAGAGAGCTGTGCCAGACAAGTGCACCTCTACCCTGCTCCTGCACTCTACCTCCCGCCCAGAGTCCCCACCCCAGCCCACTCCTGTACCCCCCCTTGTTCCTGCACCCTATCTTCCACCCAACCCCCAACCTGCTCCTGTACCCCCCCTTTGCCCAGACCCTGCACCCCCACTCAAATCCTACACCCTCCCAGACTCCCCAGCCCAGTGCTGTATCCTCCTTCCCACCCAGACTTCATACCTAAGCCTGCTTCCCAGCAACCTCTGAACCCTTCCTTTTGGCCCCTCAGAGCTTAGGGGGGCCACAAAATCTACTAGCCCAGGCCCTCCTAGGCTCTAGTGTGTGAAGGGAATGTGAGCAGTGTCTTTCTGCTTCTCAGTTGGGGGGGGGTCATTGAGGGGTTTGTTTTGTTTTGTTTTTGCTTCTCACTTTTGTGCAGTCCCCTGACTCATTCTTTTGAGGGTTAGCAGCCTCTGACCCTAAATAGGTTCCCCACTTCTCCTAAACTGAGTTCCCAGAGTTAACACATCATGGCTACGTCTACACTGGCCCCTAATTCCGGAAAAGTCATGCAAAGCAGGTAAGTCAGAATAGGGAAATCCGCGGGGGATTTAAATATCCCCCGTGGGATTTAAATAAACATGTCCGCTGCTTTTTTTCCGGCTTGGGGAAAAGCCGGAAAAAAGCGTCTAGACTGGCGCGATCCTCTGGAATAAAGCCCTTTTCCGGAGGATCTCTTATTCCTACTTTAAATCCCCCACGGATTTCCCTATTCTGACTTACCTGCTTTGCATGACTTTTCCGGAATTAGGGGCCAGTGTAGACGTAGCCCATGTGAGTGCTGGCACCAGGATCCTCATCGCTTGGCTTCCATTCTTGTGCTCCAGCCAGCAGGCCACAATCTTTCACCACACCTCCTCTTGCAAGGCTGTGTCATGACCTGGCTTCTGTATCTGCATGGTGTTCTGTTAACTAGGTTGCTGGACCGCTCCTGACAATCTTTTCTTCTGGTGCAGATGGAGTTTGATGAGAAGGAGCTCCGGCGAGAGATCAGCTACGCCATCAAGAACATCCATGGTATCAGGCATGTATCATGCACTAGGCAGGCCCACGACTGCACAGCCTTGTAAATATCTCTAGACCTTCCAAACCAAGTTGAGAAGACTTCAGAGGTACGGTAGGTCAGCAGAGGGGAGGAAACACCAGTTTGGGCCACTGGCAGCCAAACAGCCTTGCATTGGGAGGTTCATCCAAATCAGTTTGCTTTCTGTTTCCATGTGAGAACTGCAGGAGTCTAAAAGGTAAAATTGCCTTGGTGATCAGCCTTTCCCCTCCATCTTCTGTGCTGAGTGTGAGAAAGAGGAAGTGAAGTCACATTGTATTAAGAGAAAGAGACATAAGAAAGGGTGCTGCCACACCCCTGTACACATTTTAATTTCTTAAAATATTGTTTTATTTTCCTAGATCTACTAGGGTTCAATCCTGCAAGCTGGTGCTAAGCACCCTCAACCATCAGTGACTTCAGTGGGAGCTGAGGGTGCTCAGTGCTTTGCGGGGCCAGGTCCCAAAAACATGGTAAATTAACATCCTCGCATTTGTGATAGAGAAGATGAATGATGTGGGGCTTATGTTGCCTAACAGGCAGCCTTACCTGAGAGATGCTGAGCTACCGCAACTCCCTCTGTAGTCAATGGAGACGGTGGAAGCCCAGCGCCCCTATTAAATGCTGGAGAATTCAAATTGGTGATCAGATATTGACAAGTTTGTTTTCTTCTCCTTCGGCTCATTCCATCTGATCTAGCCAGGCTCATGTGAACAATAGTAGTATTTATTGTTCCCTTATTATAATTTAAGAGTTTCTTGTACCTCTCTAAAGGCTATATTCACCTGTTCTATTCACCTCTCTGCAGAGGGCCATGCCTGCCCTAATGGCTGAAGTGGTGCATAAGCATCGGGTTGGTCCCTGTGTTGGTTATTTGAAGCCCTAAGGGACCATTTTTGTGAAGTGTTGAGCACCCTCCATTCCCGTTGATTTCAGTGAGGTCTTGTTTGTGGGTTTTATGGTTCCTCCAGCCCAATGAGCTGGGTGTCAATGATACAAGTGCCTGCTCTGAAATGTGTGTGTAATGCTATGACATTCTCCTTGCCCCTCTGTTCCCCCCTCCTGCCTTGTCTTGTCCCCCGCCCTGGGTGTTTAGAACCGGTCTCTTCACGCCCGACATGGCCTTTGAGACCATTGTGAAAAAGCAGGTGAAGAAGATTAAAGAGCCTTGCCTGAAATGCGTGGACATGGTCATTTCGGAGTTAATCAGTACCGTTAGACAGTGCACCAAGAAGGTAACCAGAGGGAACATGGAGTTCACACGCTAACACCCGCCCACCACCTGCTCGCTGGCTGAAGCACAGCACTGTGATCTGGGCAAGGAGCTGCCTGCAGTGAAACTTGGTGTTTCTAACCCACATCCTCAGCAGCATGACTAGACCTGAGTGATACTAGCCTGGGGCATTACAGCCAACCAGCCAATCAGAAAGAGATGGGATAGCGGATAGGAGTGGGTTACTTCCAGTCTCCCCCATTCCATTAGAGGCATCTTTGGAACATTGGGGTCTCTGCCCACGTGTCCACACCAAAAACACAACCCCCTCCAGTGGCTGTCAAACACAAGCCTTAACTCTTTATAATAGACAAGGTTATTTCTTCCTCTTGAGGCTGATGGTTTATATCTGATTTTAATTTAATTTTTTATTTTAATTTCCAAGTCAAAATCTGGGGTATAGATTTCCCATGGGAACTTCTAGGGATTTGGTATCATCCAATCTGACCCCTAATTGACCATCACAGAGGAAAAGGGTACATGAACTCGCAAATGTGGAGGATCAGGATTCAAAGGTGAAGTAGGTTTTGCTAATGTGGAATGAACAAGCTGTGGGCTGGGCTCCCTTGCAGGGAGATGTTCCTAAGCTTGTGGGGTTTGGCATGGTTTCTGATTGGCTTGGTTTGTATCTTGTTTGGAAGGAGCAGTACATGGCTGAGAAGAAGGAAAGTGGAGGTGTCCACTCTGTCCTGAGCTCCTGCCTGACCATTCCTCCTGCTGTGATGGGGTGCCCTGGAGCTGGAGGGTTAATTCCCTGGATTCTTGATTGACTGTTGTGGGCTTCAGGGGGATGTGGGAGAGAACCAGTCAGTGTTCTGTCCACCCTGCAAATATTGCAATACTCATGTCTCAGTTTGGGCTTGGATTTAATGTTGAGAAGCAGTGTGAGAAAGACAGGGAGACTGCCTGTCATTCTTCTCAGCCATGGCCTGCTGCTTCAGACAGGTCCAGGTACTGGTGAAAGGGCATCTCAGCCAGAGTGTGGTAGCATGAGCACTGGAGACTCTTGGTATGTCGGATCACTGCTGGCCGTTGAGGAGCAGGTAACTGGGCAAGGGCAGTACACAAGGCTCCCAAAGGAGATTGAAACCTTGGATTTGGGAGGAAAAAGGAGCGGGAGGGGCGGTGGTGAGTCTCAGGTTTGCTCTGGCAGAGGCTGCATTGCTTGGGGCTGGAGGTCTCTGCAGCGGTGCTTAGGCTCACATACACGTGCTTTGTCCCAGTCCAGAGTGGGAAAGCAAAGTGGGCAGACAGGGACAGATTCCTCAGGTTTCTAGAATGCTGTGAGGAGCTTCCTTTTCCTACCCTGCTGTTCTCTGTTGGGGTGTGTAGCTGTGGGGAGCACCCAGAAAATTGCCCTTAGTGCCTGTGACAGGTAAGCACTGACCCTTGGGCTGCCAAGTAACCAGAGTCATCCAGTAACTGGATCTGACGGGCCCACTTTTCATGTGCCATTAGTTCTCTCTTGGTTAGCTTTACCATCCATCAACCATCATGTAAGTCTCTATCACATCTTCCCTCTTCCCCCCATGAATCATTCTCCCCATCTTTCTTTCTTCCTTTCCCATTTCTCTCTATTTCCCCTTCAGTGTCTTGTTTTTCTCTTTCCTTTGCCTTGAGGAATGAATTTACAACAGTTGTGAAATCATCTCTGTCATAGACATATTTCATCTGGCAATAAGGTGATACATGGTGCCCGAGAGAGGCAAATGTAAGGATCAGGGAGGACAGAAAGAGATCATAGGATGGAGATGATGGGAACTCAGTAGTCCACAGCCACTTCTAATGGAGTGAGGGAGGCAGGACAGGTGTGGTACACAGAGCAGGCCTGCTGCCGGTGAGGTGGGTATGTGCAAAGGGAGCAACTGCACAGAGCAGGCCTGCTGACAGGGGAGGCTAAAGGGGCAATTGTACAGGGTGCCTACTTCAGCAATGGTGGCCGACGAGCTCCAGGCCCCTTTGAACTACATATTGCAAGATCACCACTTCATGCAGCTTTGAAGGCTGGGGGGCCCAGTGCTGCCGTTCGGGTGGCACTAAGGGTGTGTCTAGACTACCTAGTTTTGTCGACAAAAGTGGACTTTTGTCGACAAAACTATACCAGCGTCTACACTACCGCTGAGTTCTGTCGACATAACGTCGACAGAACTCAGCAGTTTTGTCGACGCTGGTAAACCTCATTTTACGAGGCATAACACCTTCTGTCGACAGAACTCTGTCGACAGAAGGTGTTATTGCCTGTAACGTTGCGTCCAGACTACGGAGTTCTGTCGACAAAGCAGCTTGCTTTGTCAACAGAACTCAATGTGTCTGGACGCTCTTTGTCGACGGAAGTTTTGTCGACAGTATCTGTCGACAAAACTTCCGTCGACAAAATGCGGTAGTCTAGACGTACCCTAAGAGCTGACTGCCATAGACCATGCCCCTTCCAGGGGCGTGGAGACGGGGCCTCCTCCCACCTTATCCTGGGGGCCGCAGTGGCTGTCAGCCCCCTGACACAGGGTGACACACACATTGGAAAGCAAGAGGAAATGTTGGAAAGAGGTGGATGAAGAGGAACAAATTTAGCTGGGGAATGGAGAGAGTCAGTTATAGGAAGAGCTAGTGGGCCAGATTATCATCTCAGTTAAAAAAAAATTGGGGGTGGGGATCAGAATTTTTATGCTGTTTTCTTGTTAGTGTAGTGGGCTTGGGTCCCATAGTGGTTCAGAGGCTAGAAATTGAGTTTGGCTGCAGTTCATGTGTACATGTATGGAAATGTGAGTGGTAACCATTTTTACTTTAAAGAAACAAACTGGTGATGTTTTTAAAATGTTGTTCAGGTCACTAAATGAAAGAGACAGTTTGCACGAGGGTCCCTTTCCTGGGCCCCATCCGCAGAATCTCATTCAAATATTGTATGAGACATCTCAAGGGGCTCTATTGAACTTCGCAGGTAGGTTGAATCTCTGAATAGGCAGTGAAATCTGGAACATCTTTCCCACTAGGGATGTTAAGTTAGTAAAACGGTAACCGGGTAAGTGCTGAAAATCTCAGCGGTTACATGCACTGCGGGGTCTGCAGTATAAAGCTTAAATAGGAGCCTCCCCAGGAGCAGGGCTGCCTGCCCCTGCCCGCTCCACTCCCAGGGAGGGGACTTCACTGCGGCAGCTAAGCCACTTCCCCAGCAGCAGGAAGAGTTTAACCGATAACATTAACTGATAAGTATCCGCTTATCAGTTAATCGGTTAAACTCTCACATTCCTATTTCCTGCCACATGCAGGGGCCATTTTAATTTCAAGGGCACCACTCTTTCCCCAAGAGCTTCATTGTCAACCTGACAGACTCTGAGGCTTAGTCTATACAGCAGAGTTTTTGCGCAAGAAGCCTTTTGCAGAAGGGTTCTTGTGCAAAAACTTCTTGCACAAAAGCACGTCCAGCTCTCAAAGCACGTCCACGCCTCCCTTTTTGCACAAGAGCTGTAGCGCAAAAAGGAGTTATTCCTTGTGGGGAGAGGAATAACTCTACAGGCAAAAGCCCTTTGTTCTGTCGATTTTCTCACGCAAAAACGCGCTTTAGGTGTGGATGCTCCTCCAGTTTTTCCGCAAAAACGGCCGTTTTTGAGCAAAAAAACCGTTTAGTGTAGACATAGCCTGAAAAGTGCACCTAGGTGGAGAAGGGGCCCTAAAGAAATGACACATCCCAACATGAACACAGCTGCTTTTCACAGTAGCTGTGAGTGCCGTAATTCATGGGAGAGGGCTGTGCTCGAGATGGGGGGGGGGATGTATGATTGGGGTTAAAGTATCTCTGGATAGCTCTTCCATATTAATGACCACATGCCAAATCCTCAGATGCTGTAAGTCTGCAATTCTCTGTGGATTTCTATAAGGCTGTGCTGATTTACACTTGCTGTGAATCTAGCTAAGGTTTAGTCAGATGCGCCAGGCACCCATCATTTAGTCGTAGTATGTAAAGGAGACAGTGTCAAGTTAAAAATGATGTAACATCCACTCGCTGTGCAGGAGCAGACAAAAAAGCAACAGAACGCTTTTGCGCAAGGGAGCGTCCACACTGCATGGACACTTTTGCACAAGAAAGCTCTGATAGCGATTCACAGAATGGCCATCAGAGCACCTGTGCTTTTTCCAATAGGGGTTTCTTGCGCAATAACCCCTCCAGAGCGTCCACATCTCCCTTTTTGCGCAAGAGCTGTAGCGCAAAAAGGAGTTATTCCTCGTGGGAAGAGGAATAACTCTACTGGCAAAAGCCCTTTGGTTCTGTCAATTTTCTTGCGCATAAATGCGCTTAAGGTGTGGACGCTCCTCCAGTTTAAAAAGGGATAGAGACTAAGACAGAGAATATCTTATTGCCTCTCTGTAAATCCATGGTACACCCACATCTTGAATACTGTGTATAGATGTGGTCACCTCATCTCAAAAAAGATACATTGGCATTGGAAAAGATTCAGAAAGGGCAACAAAAATGATTAGGGATTTGGAACAGGTGCCATATGAAGAGAAATAAAAAAGACTGGGACTTCTCAGCTTACAAAAGAGAAGACTAAGGAGGGATATGATAGAGGTCTATAAAATCATGACAGGTATGGAGAAAGTGACTAAAGAAATGTGATTGACTTGTTCCCATAACATAAGAACTAGGGATCACCAAATGGAATGTATGGGTAGCAGGTTTAAAACAAACAAAAGGAAGTTTTTCTTCACTCAGTGCACAGTCAATCTATGGAGCTCCTTGCTAGAGGAAGTTGTGAAGACCAGGACTTTAACAGGGTTCAAAAAAGAACTAGATACATTGATGGAGGTTAGGTCCATGAATGGCTATTAGCTAGGATGGGTAGGAATGATGTCCCTAGCTTCTGTTTGTCAGAGGCTGGGAATGGGATCACTTGAAGACTGGAGAGGGATCACTTGATGATTCCCTGTTCTGTTCACTCCCTCTGGATCATCTGGCATTGGCCACTGTCGGCAGACAGGATACTGGGTTAGATGGACCTTTGGTCTGACCCAACGTGGCTGTTCTTATGTATTTAGTGGCACAGGAACATTTTTAAAAGTGGGGGTGTTGAGCCCCCTTGCTGTGGTCCACCTCCAGCTGAGGCCAAGAGCAAAGGCCCAGCACGTGGGCCCAGCAGTCAAGACCCTGGGTGCTGGGTTCTTAGCTGCTGCCCCACATGCTGGGGGCTTGTATGCCCCTCTCCCCCGCCATGTGCAGGTCTCTAACCAGGACCCCAGTATGTGGGGTTGACAGCAGAGACCCCGGTGTGTGGGGTGGCAGCTGAAAATGTGGTGTGCAGGATGGCAGCAGAGACCCCGGGTGCTTGGCTCATGCTTGGGGATGCTGTAGCATCCCCTTCCACTGCTAGTTCCTATGCTTATGGATGTATTTATTTTTTAAAAATGTCTTTGTGTGTTATTAGCAGCCCCTGAATTAGATTTTTATAAAGTCTCCAGAGTTAATCTGCACTTTTCCTGATGATTGTTTCCATTCTGCATTCTTTTCTGCTGGAATGTTGAAATAGACTGGCCATATTTAATTTATTCCTAGTCACTTTCACTTTCTGTTTCCCATGCTCTGGCTCAATGTTGTGTTGTCTGCATTACAAACACATGGGAATGGGCAAACTGATTTCTTTGAGATTTTAAAAAGCAATTATCGAAACATTTTTGTTAATCTCATGTTTGCTTGGGTTTTTTGTAAACCCTGCAACCAGCCTGACAATCAGCCTGACAGCATCCTCTTCAGATCAGCTGGCATAAGAGAGATGTTTGGGGTAGTAGTGATAGCTCTTTAGGATCCCACCTTCCTAATTACTTAAATACATTTCACTGGCCTGACAGATGCAGTTTGTTCTTAGGGCTCGCCTTTCTTCCCTACAGTGGGAAAGAAGGAATGGGAAAAGAGAGAGGCCATAACTGGATCCCTGAAACTTGGAGTGAGAAAGCTGGATCCATATCACCCATGGTTATGCAAAATGAAAACCTGAATGACAAAACATAACCTACCCCTTTGACTCCGCCTCCCAACCTCACACTTCTATGCAGTAGAGATATAAAATCCCGTTTAATTGCTTACCTGGTTAAATGTGATGTTTAATCAGTTAACCAATTAAAGGAAAGGTGCCTGGCCAGAGCAGCGCCTGCCTGTGACATGCCTGGGCTTACCATGGTCTGGGGCTGCTCTGGACATCCAGATCAGACCCTGTCCGTGGCGGGCCCCAGGGGGCTGGAACAGCCCCCTGTCCATGGTGGGCAGGGATCTGCTTCAGCCCCCATGGGTTAACCAGAACTGGCAAGCATTGCCCGTTAAGGGTGATGTTTACCGGTTAACTGGTGAACCTTTCACATCCTACTATGCAGTCCATCTTTAGATGGAATGGAGTAGGAGGAACTTCAGGGAAGCACAAAAAAAAAGGAATAAAGCTGGTGAGTAAAAAGGCAAGAGGAGAGATCCGTGGAACAGCAGAGAGCAATTAGATCAACCAAGGTGAAGAAAAAAGTGAGAGGCTCGGTGTGTCCAGCCTTCATCGCCCGTGGAGAAGGCTTGCTGTGAGAAGGATCCCTGGATGCATCCGTCCATTTTGTTGGGCTCATGGTTTCACTTTCTCTGTCCCTTCCCACATGGCATTTCCATGCATTTGTAGAATCCCCTGGTACTTGGCAGCACATGGGCCCCACAGCAATGCTCACCTGCTTCGATTTATCTGTGGAGTGAACCAAAATTTCACTTCTCATTTTGCCTTGTGTTTTTCTCTTCTCTCTTTTTCTTGCGCTCTCTCTCTCTCTCTCTCTCTCTCTCTCTCTGCCTCTGTCTGCTTTGCTCTTCTTTCTTCCTTCTTGCTTCTTCCCTCCCTCCCTGTCACCGTGCAGAACGGGTCTCTTCACGCCTGACCTCGCTTTTGAAGCCATAGTGAAAAAGCAGGTGCAGAAGTTGAAGGAGCCAAGTCTGAAGTGTGTGGATATGGTAGTGAGTGAGCTCACATCCACCATCAGAAAGTGTAGCGAAAAGGTAAAGAAACCAACAACATAAGGAAAGGGCAACGCATCACCCCATACACACATGTCCTTTCATACACATATGTCCTTTCTGTGCACCCCTCAGGGCCGGGGCTCACATCAAAAGACCAATAAAAATCTAGTGAGAGAACAAGTAGTACAGCTATGGAAGTCTGATTCTGCTATCTAAATAAGCATCTGATGGATGGAAGCAGCCCACGGGCATTGGGGCAGCGTGAAAAGTAGGGCCGAGGGATCAGACCCCAGCTGATGGATCTTTCTGTTGCAAATCAGAAATCAGCTGACTACAGCTGAATGTTTGCTAGCCAACCCTCATTCCTCCCTCCAGTACCTTGGCAAGCAGCTTGATGTAGAGTCCCCCCTGCGAGTCCCTCTTCCTACTCTTCCTGATCGCACGTTGAAAACCTTTCTGTGTCCCTTTGTTGCTTCCTCTTTGGAAATCCAGACATCTTAGTACAAGGCAACAAGTTAGAGAAAGACCTTAAAAAAAGAATCCAGGTGTCTTGTCAGATTATTGAGCCACAGAATAACCCCAGGCACTGTCCAGATGACAGAACTCTATGTCTTGTTGTTCTCATTCACCTGCTGATCTTTAATGCCACAGATTATGCTAATAGAGGCAGAAGGATGAATCTTGTGCTGCTTCCCCCTGCCCCCAGCAAAGGAAAAGAGGCAAGTTTTAGGGTGACTTAAAGAGCTGCAGAGGGAGAAAAGGGATTGCCCATTTAAATAAGTAGAAATCATTGTATGTGCACTAATACTTGTACCTGGGGGAAAGTGGGTTGGTTTCCTAGGCCTGTATGGTACGGTACAGTATGGCAGCCACTCCTCTCTTTAAATAGAAAAGTAGAGCAACTAATTAATAAATTAATGCACCGAGCAAACGCTAAAATCCTGCACCCCACTGGCCCAGCTGAGCAAGTTTCTCTTCAAGGTGAGTTAAAGGGGGCAGCACCACTTGTTCCAATTACAGATGCCTCTATAAAAATTAGCCACAATGCCTTTTCTGCATTGGAGGGTCTGGTCTGGCCAACATATATAATCCCAGAGTATGGGGGAGGGATTAGGATGAGACAGGCGGGAAAGAAGGGAGAATCCAGTAGAAATTTAAGAGCTCAGAATAATGGCAAGAGCTGAAGGTTGGGGGATGAAGGGACCCCGTTGTATGCTGCAGGGCTGATCTCAGCGGCTACTGCACTTTGCTCATTGCCATCCTTCAAGCACTGTTGCTCTATCCCAAAGGTTTTCTTTCTCTAACTCCTCCTGTTTTCCAGCTGAGCAGCAGACTCTCCTCCATCCTCATTCCTTTCCCCCCACCCCTCCCCCCCCCCCCCGGTGTTTGCTTGTAGTGGTTTTGGTTTGTTTCTACCGATTCTTTTTTTTTCTGACTCTGATTGTAGTTGTGTCTTCAGAGGAGAGAAATCAGTGTAGAGGGCAAAAAAAATAAAAAAATACCCCAGTGGTTGTGGACACTACTTTCCTTACAGTAGGCCACCCTGGTCATATGGCTGGGGTCTTACTCATCCACCTTCTGTGGGTTTTGAAACTCATTTTGGCATGGTAGGATGGACAGATTTGACACTGGAGGAAGAAAGGGAGAATAGAGATTTCCTAAAGTGGAGATTAAACAATGTAGTTGTACAGTCAAGATGTGCATTTCCATGTCCAAGCCTCTGAGCATACAAAACAGGAACAGAGGCAAGGGGGAAATGTAATTGATAAGATGGACAAGAGTCATCGGGGATGAAGGAGGAAGAAGAGAAAATCCCATATAATCTAGTGTTGGATTGAATCCTGCAGTCTTTGCACAGTCCTTCTCTAGAGACGGTCCCATTGTAGTTGATGGGAGCTTTGCTGGAGCAAGGACTGCAGAATTTGGTCTCTAAAAATCAGAGATGGAAAAAACTTTGCTCAGTTGTTTGGCCAATGCAAAGTTGCTCCCTACATCTGTCTGATTGGCTTAGGGAGCTACAGAATCAGGATGGAAATGCCTGGACTCTCAGGACTGGCAGGTTCAAATCCTGACTAGACTGTCTCAGGCCTTCATCCCACCAAAGGCGAAGAGTTGATGTTTGCTCAATGTCCTTGATCCAGATTTGGAATGGGTTTGAATTGGGCTTTGGGTTGTTACAATGATTTATTAATATTGCTAGTGACAGTGCTCTCAGTGTACCCTGGGCTTTGTAAGCAGACAAGAAAGTCCCTTTCCAAAGGAGCTCGCAATCTCAGGACAAACTTACATTTAGGGAGAGTACAAGATATAAAATGATCTAGGCGGGCTAAATCTCATCTTGGCAAAATGCACTTGAGTGAATATACATGTCAACTAGATTTTTTCATAGACAACATAGCAGCTGTGAGACTGTATGCTGGGAAGGTAGAGCCTTGCAGATGAGTTCATGAGAAGGGTTTTCATGCATGGGGGCAATGTGGAAGAAGCAACAGAGATGATTACGCAAGAAGCTGATAAATAGAGTATCAAGATTGTCACCATTAGCAGGGCAGAGGATGTGGAACAAAATGAGGCTTGACAAGGAGGGGGAGCTGAGCTATGTAGGGCTCTGAAAACAGTGGCAAGAAGCTTGAACTGAATGGGGTAGCAGAGAGGAGAACAGAGTTCTAAAGTGTGTGTATGAGAGAAATTATCAGGATGTTTGGCAGGGAAGATGACTTTAGAAGCAGCATTTTGTGCAGATTGGAGGGGGCAATGGAGGGAGATGGTGTGGAATAAAGTGGGAAATTCTGAGAGCATGATGGACAGATTTAGCAGTAGGGTAAGCTGCACACTTTCTAACTGATATGTAGCACTTGTGCATTATTTCATACACCTGGGGCTGCACACTTGCTTGCTCTCCAGTTAAACGGGATAAGGACTAGTTAATATTTAGATCAGAGCTCCAAAGAAAGTCTAGGTGTTACAGAAATTGTCACGGCAGAATACCCAATATTCCACCATAGTGATAGAGAATTGTGCTACCTTTGGTATGAGACATAATATTGAGACTCTGTGTTTATTAAAGACCCACAAACTTTTCATAAGAAGAGTGTTAATCCAAGTGCCCTGGGTATTGGGAGAGCTTACATTCTGCCTCCCCACCAGCTGAATTTCATGCAGCCTCAGTTGCACAGAGTATTCTTGACTATCTGTTCAAGTCTGCTGCATGATATTGTGGGTGCTGTGAAAAACTATCTAGAGTGGGCTGGATTTCAGTCTGGTGGATGAAGAGAGCCTATATGAGCAGTTCGTAAAGCACTTTGAGATCATTCAGGGTGGAAAAAGAGATTATTATTAACAGCTATAATAATTAAAGATCTGCAGAAGAGGCAAAGCCATCTGTTCTTTGACGCCTTTGTTAACACGGCTTAGCCATCTGAAGATACCATTGACTGATACCAAAGAGACAGTTCCTTACATGGCCTGATTCAAAATTTATTTACAGCAGTGAAATTGAGTGTAGCTCCCTTCACATCAGTGGAAAACTGATGTGAAAAGAGAATCAGAGCCAGTGCATCCAGGAATACAGCATCCCATCTGGTGGGTTTAAAAAAGCAGGGACTCTGTGGCCAAACTGCACTGCAGAGCCTTATGAATCCAAAAGGGTGCCTTTCCGAGCAGGATGCTTTCTGTCCAAGATCTTAAGATTCCTGACGAACAGATGGACCCAAGGATAGGGTCCCAGAGCTGTGTCGTCAGGATCTCCCTGGGGCTAGGATGTTTTAAGAGAGGGTCTTTAACTTGCCTTATGACTAGAGAGGGAAATGCAATGAGGGCAGGGGTGGAAACTCACTTGAGTGTGAAAATCCACCCCAGACCGGCTGAGAGCCCCTGGCAGGATCACCTGCTCTCCCATCTGTCTGAGTCATGGCATTTCTGGGTGCAGCTTGCACTGCTGACATTACCCCCACCCCTTGCATCCCACTGCATGTGCCCCAGTGGTATGGCATCTTGTGGCCTGTGTTCATGTCCCCCTTCTTACCCACCTTTGCTTCTCCCACGCATGCCCAGGTATGAGGCTCCTGCATGACATCCTGTGAACATGGTGCTGTTGGTTTCTTTTGCTTGTAACCTTTGCTGGTGGATCCTGATTTGAATAAACTGAGAACGTTTCGCACCTCATTGTGCCTTTGTTCGTGTTATTTATTCTTTTTTTGTCCTTGAATCAAAGAAGCTGAGATTTGCTTAGAGATTTTCCAACTTCCTGTTTTTGATTCTTTGACAAGAAGCACTCCCCCATCCCAGAAGAAAACAGGAAGTGTTGCCTCTCCCTTTAAAGCAACAAGCAGCCAAAACTATACAGATCCAAGAGAAATCCTGTGTGCCCCTTCTTAGGGTTTGAGGGGAGCCCATTTCCACATGGGACCACCTTCAATGTCAGCAGAAAGCCTCTTCCTATCAATCTGGAGCTAATGACATTCAGAACAGAAGTGTCTCTATAAAGAGAGGGGCCTGATTCACTTCTTCCAGCTGTATGCCGGGGCAACTGCATTGATTTCAAAGGCATGACAATGATGCAATAAGCCTGAAGTGATGAATCAGGCCCAAATACCTCAGAACTTGACAGCAATTGCCCTATACCTTCCAGCTTCCACTGGTGGTTGTGCCGGGTCTGGGCTGATTCCTGAAGTACATTGACATAGTCCTTTATAACAATCAAAAAGCCAAATCAGATTTTATAAAACCCCCATAAGATCATCAGAACTGAAGCCGTGCAACACTAAAGCCAATGAGAGACATGGATAAAAACGTAGCCCCAAATAGGAAGAGGAGATAATAATGACTGTGATGATGTCAGGAAATCCCAGATAGCATTAAATTGTCGAATAGAAGTATTTCAAAATAACATGACAAAAGGGGGGAACCAGCTTTCCAGAGAGGGAGGGAAAGGATCTGACCATGGGTCTGGAGTTGAGTCTTTAGCTAATTTACACTTTGCTCTTGCACAGAGATCTCCGGTGGTGCTACCCTATTGGGCTAGTGCAGGACTGGGCTCTGCTGTCAGAGTGATTTGCCCAAGATCAATCTCCCCATTCCTCAGTGAGGGATACAGGCACTTGTTCCTCTCAGGAATGGCATGGGAATTAACGGGTTCATGCTAGCAAAGTACTAAGTAGAGTAGGGTTAACGGGATAAGAAAGGGGCCTGATTATTTTTGTGATTATAACAATAATGTCTAGAGGCCCTAATCAGGGATCAAATCCCCATTGTGCTAGGTGCTGTACATACATCACATGAGAGAGACAATTCCTGCCCCCAGAGAGCTTACGTTCTTTTTTAAGGAAGAAAGCAGAATGATTGCTCCTCCAGGAATCGGCCCAAACACTGCAGTAGCACCACTCTGGGATGTGATGTTTAGGAACAATGAATGGTAAAATTTCCATTCATTTCAGTGAGCCCATAATGGAAGTGCTGCCTGCAAGCCAGGGGGCTGCCTGGGGCCTGCTGGCTTGCGCTGTCACGTTTCTCATTCACAGTTTCCCCTTCGAACAATTGCAGGTGACAGTGTCCCTCCACTCGCTTTTGTTGTGTGTTACAAACTGAATTCCTCTCTCCAGGGATAAAACGAGTGATCAGTGGCAAGGTGGACTTACCTGTGAGACAAATGCTGGCTGATTGTCCACTGCTATTCACCAGTGCAAAGGGAGTGCAGAAGAGAAGTGAAATGCTACAGCCACACACCCAGCACACTCGTAAAGTTAGGGGTTGCGGCTTTCTCCTTGGGAGAAAGCTGGTTCCCTGAGAAGTTGACTGTGCCCTGCATTTCCACCTGTGGCATTGCTCATTGAGGCAGTCCCACTGTTCACTAGTGATCCAGCTAATAGAATGTGAGACCCGCTTTGATCATCTTCATTCACCCAGGATGCTCCCCTTGTGTCAGAAGATCTGTCAACACAGTACACTGTAGTTTAGATCCCATATCAGGGTGGACTAGTGCTATGGTGCTAAAAACTTCTGTTTAGATGTTTGGCCTTGGACTGGCCCTTGGATTCTTAAGCACAGGGAGGGAGTTTATGAGCCGTCGCTCCAGCCCACGAGGCATTATCTACACTGCAGTTTTTAGTGCTATCGCATGAGCCTGACACAGTAGGTATGGCATTTAAGAGAGTTTGCTGCAGGTTTCAAAACGCAGTTTAGACTAAGGCCAGGAAGAGCATAGGTTGCCAATGAGACGCTGGCCTTCTTCAGAGGACTAGTCATTTGGCGTATTGGGATACAGCCAGCCATGGGCTTAAGCCCTAAAACTGGGATTTCAGACATGCCCAAGGCTGGATGTGTTTAGATCTGTAGATGGGGCTGAGCCCCTCACCCTGTAGAACAGATTAGGCTGGCAGTAGTGTGGCCTTCAGGCATAGGGGGGCTGCTGCTGAGGAGATGGGCTGTTCTCTGAAGAAGCTCAAGGCAGAGTGTATAAGATCTTTGGCCCCACAGGAACTTGGGAAAATCTGTCTGCAATTCTGGCTTTCCCGTGCCATTAGCCCTCTAGAACCCTGTTATGGTTTGGAGTGGAGCATTTTTCCTCAGACCCTGCCCCACTTTCCCATGTGCATGTGTTTTCTCTCTTCTGCAGCTCAGCCAGTACCCTCACCTGCGGGAGGAGATGGAGCGAATTGTTACTACACACATTCGTGAGCGGGAAGGCAGGACCAAGGACCAGGTAGGGCTTTGGGGCTTGCCTGAGCGGGGGATGCAGAGGGGAACCTTTAGGGGAACATCCTGAGCCAGAGGTGGGCAACCTGCAGCCCAAGGACCATATGTGCCCATCAGGGTTGTGTGTGTCGCCCGCAAGACATTTTGTTGACCATTGCCCCATGCACAGAGTTGGCAGATTCCTCCAGTTTCCATCCACGTCAGTTTTTTTGGATCAGTATTATGAAAGTGATATGCACATAAAGCAAGGGCACGTGAGGAGAGGTGTGTGCTGACAGCACACAACATTAACTGTGCTCTCTCTGCATCCAATCAAAGCACCGCTACCATTCAGTCAGCACACCCCGCAAATTCTAAGTGCACAAGCGCAGTTCACAAAACTACTATTCCCAGGAGACCATCTTGGTTACTAGAGTCTTGTGGCCCATTGAGATGAAGGAGAGCCATTCAAGTGGCCCACTCACTAGCCTTGGTTGCCTATTGCTGGTCTGAGCTGTAGGAATACAGATGGGCCTTTGCTGTAAAGTTGAGATCTGGAGCTGAACACCCACAAAGCTCAGGGAGCTGCTGTCTGAGAAGAGCAATAAGGCAACTAAGTTTTGGCTCCTGCTACTTGCCTTTGGGGCAGTGGCACCCATCCTTTGTCTCTCACCCACTTTCTTTGTGTCTTTGTCCCCCAGGTCATGCTTCTGATAGACATTGAGCTGGCATACATGAACACAAACCACGAGGATTTCATTGGCTTTGCCAAGTAAGCACCAGTGCCCTGAACTACTTCTCCTCCTGTCCCTATTCCCTATGACCTTGCTCTGTATGTGCTCTGGCAGGTGGGCTGCAGGACATGGCTGCAAAGCCCCATGGGTGGAGAGTTTGGAGCAGTTTGCCATCCCAGCTTTAAGGGGAGGGTGAAGTGAGGTCTAATGTGCAGGATGGGGGTGAGAGCAGTTTTTGTGGTATCCTGACATACCCCAACTTTATTGTGTCTTGCTTCAGTCCGCCCCAGCCACAAGGCCAACTCACTCTTTAATTGGTTGGAGGGCTATTGTGAGGCACCTCGCCCTCTGGGAGTAGGTGTGTTGCCACCTCATGCCCTTCTGCCAGCCCCAGACTTCTTGGGAAAGAAGGAGTGAAGCTGGGTCTCCCATGTGGCTTCGCAGAGTGAGCACTGAGCTTTCTAGATGTAAATCAAAGAGCAAGTCAACAATGCCATGACTGGCATGCCAACCATGTCATTCCCCACTGAGAGGAGGGATGAGCTGGTGGTTAGAGGGCAGGCCCGAGAGACCATGTTCTGAGTGTTTTACCAAATGCAGAGCAAAACCTGGTCTCTCCCCCTAAGAGATGATGCTGTAATTGAGACCAACAGTACTGTTCAGACAGGTAGGGCCAAACCTGAGCCTACCACAGTCAAAGCTTGTTTTGC
The DNA here is from genome assembly GCF_052426305.1 of Pelodiscus sinensis. NCBI lineage: Eukaryota > Metazoa > Chordata > Testudines > Trionychidae > Pelodiscus > Pelodiscus sinensis. Next base: position 11,613,939 of record NC_143074.1, on the reverse strand, counting down.
AGTTGAAGGTCTAGATTTGTTGCAAAATGCTGCACTGACCAGCAAGTGCTATGATGTCAAAACACTTCAGAGCTCTCTCTCTCTTGCTCCTTTCTTCAGTGTATTAATGTTAAAAGGCTTCATAGAAGACCTGTTTACAGGAGGAGTTTGACAGAGGAGGGGATGGTTGCACGAGAAGAGGGCGGGAGCTACAAATCTAGTGGATGGCATGGGAGAGAGAATGAAGGCCGGAGTAGAGGAAGACTAAAGAGGGGGTGGTCAGCAATTAGTTTAGGACGGGTCGGCTGCTTATTGCCCACCCCTGGTTTAGGAGATGCATAGGGAGCAAAGAGTTGAGTAGGTCAGGCTGAGAGCAAAGATGTAGATGGGGTGGGACTATACAGGGCTTGGAAGTTGAGGGCAAGAAACTTGAATGTGCTGTTGCAGAAGCCTAGAGGGAGCAGGATTCAGGAGGAAAGGGGGAGCTGAATGAACTTTTGAGTGTCTCTCATCCTGTTTGCAGTGCTCAACAGAGGAGTAGCCAGATGAGCAAGAAGAAGGCAGCTGGCAACCAAGTAAGTTCCCTCCTGCTTGAGGTGCTGAGAGGGATGCATAGCTTGCTTGACAGGTGTCAGTCGAGCAAGTGTTGAGCCAGCCACAGCAACACTTCAAAGGCAGAAAGAGAGGCCGATGGGAAGAAAATTAGAGAGACACCTTAGCCCCACAGAAATGTGTGGGCCTAGGGAAACTGGTGGGAAGGATGAAAAAGAAGCATTTATGAAGAATATGGGCTGTCCCCCCCTGCAAAGGACCAATGGTTATATATGGAGCTGGCATTGTCCTCAGTGAGACTAGGACTGTGGATGTGTATTAGCTGCTTAAACACAAGGGCCAAATCATGTTTTTTGCAATCTCTGTTGCAAGCCCACTGGCTTTGAGTTGACCCAGAGTAAGTGAGTGGAGGAGCTGGTCTATCAGAATCACATGAAGGAGATTGACAAGCTAGTTACAGGGACTTGAATCATCTGCTCTAGCTGAGGATCAGAGCTCAAAAGAAGAGCGCTGCAGACTTAGTGCAGGGTGGTATGCAGGATGCAAGACTCTAAAAAAGGGGAGACTGGGATCTTTGTGCAGGGAACTGGTGTAGAAACTGTGACACTTCGTATATGATGGCCTAGTCTTCTTCCATTGTCATCATGGCATTGGGTGCTGGGCAGAATCTGGAGCATCTGAGTTTCATCCATTTCTTTAGTTGACTTTGCATTTCCCTGATGGATTCACCATGCTTTACAGCTGGGCCAGCCACACACTAGATAGTTAAATTGTCAAATGGTCCAGTCGAGAGCTGAAAGTGCAGGGGGGATGTTCAGGGATCTAGCCAGATAAGCCACTGCTTTCTGGATAGTGGCAAATGTCAGTGTTAATTCTGCTCACATCCCTGGATGCTCCATTCATTTCTCCTAGCTACACTTGACTCTTCTATACTGGCAAGAGCTGACACATGTTCTTGGATTTGGTGGGTCCTAGCAAGTTTATAGTCCATCAAAAACTGGGTTAAACTATACTCATCGGTTCCCCTGGTTCTAAACTGTCATGCCACAGAGTTTTCTTTCTCAGTCATCTCTGTTGACCATCTGAATGATCTCCCTTGTCTGACAGCCTAAGGGCAATTTGCAGAACCTCTGGGCTCATTTTTTCTGTAACTGGCAAATCCCACCTGAAAGGAAGGCTTTAAAGCCAGCTGCTCAGGGAGTTGTTTTAACACCCATCAGCACTGCTTCGGCTGGGCATCTTTATGATAGAGCCTACTCCTTTAAGAGAATTTTGAATGAAGTGCAAAGTCTTTGCTGCTTATAGTAAGTGCATGGAGCATACATGCTATTGAAAGTCAAAGGAGCAAAGATGACATTCCTGTCCAGAGTTACAGGGAAAAAGACAGTTATCTAGCCTGGAAGGTCTTAGGCAACTGCTACAGAAGGAGGGTTTAGAAGCAGTCTGGCAAATAATGTAGGTGAACAACCTCTTCCTTTCCAACTCCAAATGCTCATTAGGAGTGAATCCTCTTCAAAATATATTGGGCCACTTTTCTCTGAAACACAGTTAGAGCTTCAGAATGGCTAGAAGACTGGTTGGTAGGTTCAGCAGGATCACCTGTTTTCTATGGATGCTATTTCTGAAGGACTTCACTCAGTATCCCAGGTGCAGGGAAACCCATCCTCTCTAAAGCACCAGTGAGTACCTTGCCTTTTCCCTGGGGTGTGGGACAGCTCTGGGGGCCAGTCCTATTCTGTTTCATTTGTGGATTTGCCTATAAGTAGCTTGAGCTTTCTTTGGGGCTCCAGGGTCTTTGATGTTTTTGCAGTTGATGTTCTAATTTGGTAACATATTTTGATTAATTTTTGAGGCTCTTTCCTCCTTCCATTTCTCTTTTCCTGGCAATAATCTCTCCTCTCTCTGCTCCTCTCTTCTCTGCTGCTGTTGCTATGGTTCCCCTTTGCAGGATGAGATCCTGGTGAGTAGAAGGCCGCTCAGCAGGCTGTGCTAATGAGCATTAATGGTGCATCTGGGGAGAGCAGGAGCAGGAAAGCACATGGACCATTCCACCTGCTACTGCAGCTGATGTTACATACAGATAAAGTGGGGAACAAAGACGGCATGTTGATATGAATTTATTTAGCTGCCTCTCTAGGGCATGTAAGTGGGTGGACTGGAGATGAAGACCTAGAAATCAGACCTGGGGTTCAGCTTTAGTGCCCTTTTCTGTTAGCAGAGAGACATTGGTCCATTGTGAATTTTAACAATCAGCAGCATGAAAAAGAGGAGTCCACTGACCCCTGCCTACAGATATGGACAATGAATGTACAGATGTAGAAACCATGCAGATGTTTATTACAAAACAGTATTCATTAATGCACAAACACCTATCTGTTCATATACATGTTGTTTTCAACACACACTAATTTTTAACATGCACAAACATACAGTGATGCACATAGGCTACTTCACATGTGCTGTAACACGGATTTATGTATGCATGTACAATAGTGAAGACCTACTATAAAACACATTCATATATATATATATATATATATATATATATATATATATATATATATATATATATGTGTGTGTGTGTGTTAACATGCTTATATTTAAGCTATTTATATGTACTCACTTTCTACTAACTCACATGTACAGGAATAGACACTGATTTAAAGTTATAAAGTACACTAATCAGTAGTCTCCTAGCTCACTCACAGAATGTCACAATGGGAGTGTATTTCTATAGTTACATCTTTCTGTACTAAAGCTAATGGACATATGTATAGGAACAGTCACACGTGTCACTTATCTCACACAGTTAAAATCAGGGTGTGAATTCCAGATGCATCATTATTCCCAGATGTTCAGTTTGTTTTCCATTTACCTCTCTCTACTTTTCTTCTTGACTTGCCTCCCCTCGAGCTCTGTGAAGCAGTTCCCTTCAGCTCCAAGTGTTGGGAAAACTCCCTATCTCTGCCGGGTTGTGCTTCCTCCTTTGCTCTTTCTAGGCATGGCCTTTTCTGGGTGCGAGTGTTGCTGTGATTTGGTTTCTGTGGGGTGGGTCAGTGCCTGAGATGCTCTCTGCAGTTTTCTCTTCCCCTTGAGTGGTTGGCCAATGGTGTCACCCCCAACACAGCCAGGTTCTCTCCTGTCTCACTGCCACTTCCTGCCTAACCCTTCTCCTGTTTGGAGAGGGGTGCAGGCTTGTTGGTCTCAGTGTTCCAAATTAGAGAGGGGCTTTTTGGCAGGAGCAGAGAGCTGTGCTGGTCTGTGTGTGTAGGACACACTCTGTTCTCTCCCCGTCCATTAGGAGGACGAGGTTCTCAGTGCTGTGTTTAACACTGACAATTTCCATCCCCTCAGGTGATCCGAAAGGGCTGGCTCACTATCAATAACATTGGGATCATGAAGGGCGGCGCCAAGGAATATTGGTTTGTTCTGACAGCCGAGAACCTCTCGTGGTATAAGGACGATGAGGTGAGTGGCCCAGCCTCAGGGCTGGTAGGATTGTAGCTTTGGAACCCAGTTCTCTGTGGTGCTGAGAACCCTCAGCTCCCATTGACTTTCTGTGACTGAGCATTTTGTAAGAGAAGGCTTTCTTTGTGGTGGCTGGGTATTATAAATACACCATCTGTGTATTGATTTCCTGCTTTATGAAGCAGCCCAAACCTCTGGGACCTTCTGTGATCCCACAAACCGGTACCCAACCTCTCCCAGAAAGGGATGCCTGGAGATTGGGAGTCAAACCAGGATGCCATACATCATGTGGGTGGGGTATAAAACTAGGAGACCTTGAATGAAGCATACCCAGATGAAGCCCTGCGCATTAATCGGGGTCCGTATGTGTTAGTGGTCCAACAATTGCTGCCCTTCGACCATATACTGCCTTGTGCCTTGTATTTGACTCTTAGTGGGGCCTTGATATTGCTTTAGTTGGAATGAGGATATTTCCTTTGAACTGTGAAAGTCATGGAGTTAATTTGGATGCACCATTCCTGGCACTGAAGAGAAAATCCAGTTGGAGGTGACTTTGCTTGGAGCTCCTGAGTCAGTAAAAAGTGGGCAGGATACTTTTCTTTCTTATTGTGGCAAGCCGACTCACTGGAGGGAGGGGATGGGTTAGCGCTCTGATACCCAGTACTTTGGGGGTATATTCAGCAGTAGCTAAAGGGACTATTTGAATTGTGGCTGAACTTGACTCTCATCTTGCATGTTCACTCGAGAGGTGTGGCCTAGTTGTCTGAGTACAGGACTCAGAGCCAGGAGGTATGGAATTAAAATACCAGCTCAGATACTGACTCCCTCTGTAACCTTGGGTAAGTCACTTTACTTCTGTGTCTGTTTCCTCATTTGCAAAATGGGAATATTAGTACTCTTCCACCTCATCTGTGTATAGGGCAGTTCAATTAATTCATGCTCACAAAGTGCCTTGAATGTGAAAGTGCAGAGTACTGTAATTAACAAACCATAATAATATATGCAGAAAATAAATGAGAAGGTAGCTGCTCTTTAAACCTGTCTTAAAAGAAAATATTCCTGAAAGTTGGGAATCATGGTTTGCCACTGTTTCCTCTTCCACTCAAGCAAGGAGCTAGATGCCAGCTGTCAGAATCATGTCTAAATTGAAGTTATATTTTGTTTATTTATTTATCTGCTATCAACAGTGTGCCAGTCATAAAGGAAGACATCACTGGCCTTTGGGCCTAAAACTCTGAATAATGGGAATGAACAGCAAGAAGGTAATCAGAATGACATGAATTTAAGCTTGAATATCATTCAACATGCCAGGAATAGAAATACTTTGGGGGCTGGCTAAAAATGGATTCAGATTCTATCCATTTTTCCAAGCAATTGTTCCAATTTACTAATGAGGAAGAGAAAGGGTCTTATAGCATGGCTTATATCTGTGCAACATACATGTAGACTGCTATGAGACCAGAATTCTCCACTCAGTTATATCAGTGGGCACGTTTAACACCCACTTTGCACAGTTGAAATGATGACACAAGATGCCAGACATTAGAGAATGAGGGCTGAAATGTCTTTCCCTGCCCAGGAGCTGGTGACTCTTTGGTTATGTCTATACTACAGAAGCACAGGCAGCTATGGTATTACAGCTGTGCAGCCAGAGAGCTGAAGTGTAGACTGCTTTTGTGTCAACAGAAGGGGTTCTTCTGTTGATGTAGTTGATCAGCCTCTAGCTGAGGCCACAGAATGGTTCTATCAACCTAGCTGTGTCTACCATGTGGGCTATGTTGACCTAACCAGTGTTTCTTGTAAGCTGTGCACTTGTTCAGCTACTCAGGAGAGATTCCAATGTTGCTGATTAGCAGAGCACCCACAGCTAGATTTTTTTGTTTCTACTGGTGGTGCACATTCACACTTGCCTCAGTGCACAAATTATTCCACACATAGATGAAAAAATCTATACACAGATGGAAAAAATTAGATGGAACATTGGACCTAACCATATTGCGTAGATCAGACTATTTTTTAAGTGTAGACCAGGCCTAAATTCAGCAGGGGCATGCACCAAACCTGTAATCAGCAAGGAACTAGAATTGATTGTGCAAAGAAGATTTTAAATCAGCCAGTCTTTTGCCAAGGCCCATGAACTCGTGAGACAGCTTCCTGGTGTGGCAATGCTGCCTCGTGGCTACATGTGCAGGTCAGACAGTTATAAGGCTTGAACATTATTTTAAATTAAAAACAGCTTCTGCATTTAGATTCCAACGATGACCGCGTAGCCCCCACCCTTCCACCCCAGCAGGGAGTGGGCAGGCTGTGGTTCCAATGAGTAATCTATATTAATAGACTCCAGATGGATTGGAGAGGAAAGGGGCGTCCCTTTTATCCTATGGGCAGGGAGGGTAACCCTGGGGGTGAATAACAGCTGGAGGTCTGCGCCACTTCCCTTCTGCACTGTGAGAGACAGAGAAGCCTAATTAAGGCAGCTCCCAACCAGCCTGCATCCCTTAAATAAATGCAAGGTGACCCAGTGCTGACAAGGCAGGAGCAGAACAGGAGAAAGGAGCCTTTGTTCTAACTGGTGAAGGGGTGGTGGGGAAGCGGGAATGTGTTTTTATTTCTGATTTTTTTTTCTCCACTCCTGCCCCCTCTCACCAGTTCAATTCCTTGATCTCTGGCCTCTGGGGAAGGAAAGGGAAGCAACTTCCACTTGGATTCCGTGACCAGGTTCAGCTTAAAGTCAGTACATTACAGGGGCAGCTTGAGGAGCCCTTGGCTTTAGAGTTCCCATCCTTACCTTCTGTCCTACACAGGGACAGGGCTGACTGTGGCCACATCTATACTTACTGCACCAGAGATGGATCTTCTGGCATTCGATTTAACAAGTGTCATAAAGACCTGCTAAATTGAACACTGAGGGTGCCCCTGGTCAATGCTGGTACTCCTTGTGAAGGGAAGCCAACAGGAGCGTTTGCTTCCATTGACCTCCCACTGTGAAGACGGCACCAAGCTGGGCTTACAGTATGTCGACTCCAGCTATGTTATTTATGTAACTGGAGCTGCATACCTTAAGCTGACCTTCTGGGTCTAGTATAGAACTGGCCTCAGTCCTCCAGGGCCCTTCTGCTCTGCATAGCAACATGGATGTCTTCATCACCTATGGCCCCCTTCTGCTCCTCATTGAGAGGGGGCTTTTCCAACTCATCACTCCCAAACCAGTCTGGTAGCACCACACATGGCTGTCTCCATATGTCCCAGATCCCCTCTCTTCCCCAGAAGGAATACTCTGCCTCCCTGTCCCCCCAATTTGACAGGAGGAATGGTGTCTTCCTGTGTCACCTTGAGTGATTTTAAAGACTGTAGCCTGGGAGTCCACTTTGGTTTTGGACAGACAAAAACCCTGACTTCTTGTGCTCCTGTTGGGCTCTTGCCATAAGTTCCCCGGCACTGTTGAAGACAGCCAAAGGAAATGAGTGTGTTTAATCCTTGCATTGGTAGAAGAGTGGTTGCAGAATTTGGTACATCTAGGGGGAAAACAGGGGATGGGCTGAGGGTGGCAGGACTACACTGGGCTAGGCTAGCACCTCCCAGAAAACTGAGGCGGATGGAATGGAGCTCAGTGTTTCCCTCTCTGGCCCTATTACGGCAGGATTGGACATCAAGTCTGAATAAAGACATCTGGGTCCCATTAGTGAAATACCAGCCTGACCACAATGCTGGTTTGTTTTCTCTCCCTCCCTTCCCCCTCCTGAGAGAGGAATTGGAGCTTAAAAGTGTCTTAAAGGTTCCAGCATCAAGTGTGAGTGAGGACAGGGCTCCTGTTGCTCCTGGGAGGCTGGTAGAGCATGCTGGAGGAAGGGGAAGGGGAAGGGGAGGAGGCAGAAAACTGGCTTCTTGTTATGCCCCGCTGCCAAGAGCCCTTTGTTTGGGTTCCCTCTCCATTTTTCCTCCTGTCTCCTTTGTATGAGTCAAATCCCTGATCCAAGGAGAGCTGCAATATAGATCTGCTGCAGAAAGGGGAGTGAGCCAGATTTGGGGATGCTGCACAGGGAGTCAGCACTTCCTGGGTGCTGCTGGGTTCTGCCTCTAGGACATTTGTGGGAGAGCAAGATGGTGGATTGGATCCAGTGACCATTCTCTAAGATAGAGGGCGATCTCACTAGCACACTGTACCCCTGAGACAGTAGTGGCAGCCATGGTACTGTAGCTGGTTGGTTTTGGAGACTCAGTTACCATGGTGATGAGCATGGCATGAGAACCTAAGCAGACAAGAATAGGTGTCCTTCTGTCTAATCCCCTTCAGAGAGCTACAGCACATAACCCAGCTACACAGGTAGGACCCAGGCTTTTCCTCTAGTTCTCTAGGTGGCAGATGCATTAAGCCCAATATATTATGTGGTCCTACATCCCACTGGAATGGGCCCAGCCATGGGCCCTGCATTTGGTACATGTAAGTCCATTTAAACTGGGATGCATGTGATTACATGCATGTGTCAATGTGTGTCCATGAGAGGTTTGTTGCACACACAGGTGATTACAATCTACTGTGTAGCCCAGACCGTCCATCCTTACTTATGCAGAAGTCTCACTAAGGTTATATCGAATAAGGTCTAAGGAGGGCAGGTGTTGGTTCATACCTGTGTGAGGGCATCAGTGTATTTCCCTAGCTAAAGGCTAGGTGTGCTGACATGCACGGTGAAATCTGCTCCCAATATCGTCACAAAGATCCCTATTTTATGTGGAAGTAGAATGAGAGTAGCAAATTGTTTCATTGCAGTAAAGGTGCAACTTGTAATTCCAGGATGCTGTTCTGTGTAGACATTAAGGCCAGGTCTACGCTACAATCTGACATCAATATAAGTACATTGCTCAGAATGTAAAAAATCCACACACCCTGAGCAATGCAGTTATACCAACCTAGCCCCCAGTGTGGACAGTGCTAAGTCAATGGGAAAGCTTCTCCCCTCAACATAGCTACCGCCTCTCACAGAAGTGGATTAACTCCCAACTCGAGAAGCTCTCCCATTCATGTAGCAGCATCTCCACTAAAGTGCCATAGCAGCACCCCTGCATCTTTTTAAATGTAGACCTGCCGCAAGAAGATTCCACTCAATATGGTGAGGTGTGGCTGTATCTGTGTGTGTTGAATGTAGACATGGGTGTATGTATTGTGTGTGAGTGTGAATGCACACAGGTGTGTCTGAGTGGCACATGGGTGTCTATGAATGGTATGTGCATGTCTGAGTGTCTGAGTATGTTAATTGTGTGTGCATGTATGTGTCTCAGTTTGTGTGTGTGTGTGATTGGTGTGGTTTACATGTCCATATGAATAGTCTGGATTTGTGTACGTGTGTATGCATAGGAATGGGTGTGGATGACATGGCAGGTATGTGATTATGACTGAATATTATGTTTGTGTGTGTAAATAATATGAGGTTATGTGCTTGTGTGAATGGGTATGTTTGTGTGTGTGTGTATAATATTTGGGTATTTGCGTGTGCTTAGTATCTGTGCACATGAATGGTGTATGTGAGCATGAGGAATGGTGGATGGGTGTTTGAATCCATGGATGTGGCCGAGAATCTTACATTTTTCATATACCAGTTTAAGCCTGCTAGTTCAGAGCTGTGTCCTGACTCCACATTGTGCTGGCTTCATACCTCCCTTCTGTTCCATCACTGGAGAATGCAGGCAGATTCGCCTGGCTGGGGGAAGCTGTGACCTTAGTCACATACTTGTAGGTGTCCCTTTACTATACCTGTTGCCTTTCCAGTTCTAGCTAGAAACTGCAGTGGTAGGATAACATTACATCTCCCTCTGAAACCCGCATTTTCAGAAACATGGAACAGACCACTTTTCCTACAGCAAGCTGTAGTTCTTGTGTATTAAGCCCCAGATCAGCCCTCTCTGTTGTCTTTGCAGTAGCTCAAGCCCTGCCAGCCATCAGCATGGAGCTGTAATGGGAGAGTATGAGGTAGCTTGGAGCAGCTGCAGATCAATTGCAAACTGGATTTTGTCACCTATTTTTCTGTTTTGAGACCACACAGAGCTAGCTATGCTCTGAAACTCAGTCCTTCCCAGTTATCATACCAGCCTCAGTATCTCTTTCGACCACACATGCTCTCTTCCTCCCTCTGTGCCTTTACTCTTCCATTCATTCATTCATTGTTATGCTCTTTCTCTTTCATTCATATCCTTTTTCTTTTTCTCACAGTCTCTCTCTTCCTTTCTCACTTTCTCTTTGTTCTTTCTCACCCACTTGTCCTCTAGTTGTTTCACACAAACATACACATTACCTGTCCCTCCCAGTCCACATCTATAGAAAGGACCATAACCAACTTTAAAGGAAGAGTGACTCCCAGAGTCTCCAAACCTGAAATCTTTTTTAAAATAAAATAATGAGAGTTTATTACACCATAAAATTCTCCAACTTCCCGGTGCTCCATCTCGCCTCCTCCTCATACAGGGCATTTCTAGCAAGGCACTGGTCAGTGCAGCCGTAACTCTCCCAGGGGATAGCCCCAGTTCCTGTGGTCTGGGCACTTATAGCAAAGGTCTGCACAAGAAACACAAGCCATCTTGAGTGGTTCTTACTGGGACAAGCATGTGAAGCCAACAGAGACAGCTGCAAAGAGAGGGTGAGGAGAGACAGGGAGGAAATGAAAGACGAACAGGGAATGGGATGTGAAGAGTGACAGATAAAGATGCTCATCAGGTAAGGATCCGAGTGGCTGTTTCCAGCAGGCTGGGGGAAGTAGGTGAATTTAGCATGCGTTGCTCACAGCCCATCATTTCCTCCAGCCGTGCAGGCGAGTTCATTCCTGTGCGGCACCGGCAGTGTGTGTGGTGTATCCCAGCACAGCCTAACCAATGTGCAGACTACTGTACAATCTCGTAGTCCTGAACAGGTAGTCTGAACACTGGGCAGACGGAGTGGAGCCTCTGTGTCCAGCTTTCCATCTAGCAGCAGCATATTAGTCCTTTCCCTTTCTGTCTCTGGGCTGGTGTTTGGGGGATAGAGCGAGGGTGAGGGGAAGTCCAAGTCCAGTTTGAAGAAGTTTCCTCCGATGGCAGCTGGGAAGAAGAGGGGATTGCTCTCTGCCTGCACCCCACACTGAGTGAACCTTCAAACCCCATTCTCGTCCGACGTTGGCACCAAAAATGCCCAATTCCCCATGGGCATTTCATACCTTTAAAAATAAAAATCAATTACTGCTATTCAAACCGAGGAGAAAATGTTTCTAAGTCTTGGCCGTTGCCCAGATGTGCAGACTTCGTTGTTTAATTCAACCCCCCACATCTGGCGCAGCAGTTTGTGGCAGCGGGTGGGAGGACGCTCAGGCCCGATGCTTTCTGATTTCCTTCCGCCCAACTTTCAGTGCCGTAGAACGATGCTCTACTCAGGGTCTGGAACAAAGAGCAAATAAGACCAGCCTTCTCTTCCAAGCCCATAACAAGGGTCCTTTGACCCACGTTGGCCAGTTGCCTTTGCAGCTAGCCTCCGGCTATCATGGGAGTGATTCAAGTTCCCTCCTTTCCTCCCCCCGTCACGTCTGCCTCTCACTGTGCTTCTCTCCCGCCCTCTTTCTGGTCTTTGCTCCCTCCCTTCTCTTGCTTCCCTTCTGTCTTTCTGCCTCAATTGACGTGGCAGTACAACACTAACTAGACTCGAGGGAGGAGCTTGTTGGCTGCTGGGGAGGTCAGAGGTTGACAGGAAGTGAGCCATCTGACGGATAAGGTTGCGCGGAAGAAAGGAAGGTTCCATACCTTGGATGGAAATTTGAGGAATGCCGCTTTCTCTTTGAAGCTTGGCTCCTGTGTAGCGATTCCAGATGTTCCCCGGGCCATGTGGCTCACTTCCTCTCTTAAGCTGCAGGGATAAAAAGTGCATTAGGTGCAATATGCAACCCATCAGCACACACAGAGGAGGGGGAGCCTGAGGAGAGGGTTTAAATCTGTGGCTAAAAACATGAACACCCAGGGATCCTGCCTTGTCCCTAATTGGTTAAATCCAGGATGAGGCGCATTTGAGGGCTGTGGGGGAAATCTGTTTATTTATTTCCTCATTTAAATCTTATAATCTAGGACCGAGGTGGAAACACTGAGCAAACAAAAGGCCCTGAGCTTGGCATTGTTATACACTGTTCCTGAACACATTGACTGGAAACAGGGTTTAACTGGGATAAGTGGGAGGTAGATGGGGCAAATAATTCATAGTGAGTCTGGGGGAATTGTCCACTGTAAATATTTTTGAAAATACTGAATTCCTGGTACAAATTTGTCTGTTTATAAAAGTAAAGACTTTACTGTTCCAAAGCAATTTCATGAAACCTCCAAAAATCATTTGCTTTTGTTGAATATGATTTGACCCCCATCTGGTGGGGATGACTGCCTGAGACAGGGAGATCACCACAACCCTCCTGTCTGTTTAGTGGTGGGATTTTAACAAGAGTCTTTAGAGCCTCCTGTAGCACATCATTGGCACTGAAGATAAGCAAAGCACTTCAGCATTAATAATAGAATTTGGTTCAGTCATTATTATTTTTAATTAGAAGATTTACCTGGCGTTGCTCAGGTCCTTAACTCAACTAATGTTTGGGTTTTGGAAAATAAAATGAAAATATACATGCTTCATTTAAATCATTGCTTTGAAGTAGGACTGGGGAGGAAGGGTTCAGTCTGCAGGCTGCCCTGGGGAGAGAAGACTACCCCAGCCCTCTCTCACCGCAGCAGCTTGGGGCCAGGTGAGAAGTGCCTCTCCATGGCCACTGCAGCTCCAGCAGGCACAGCCGGGGGTGCAGGGGGGGGTTGTATGTCCCTCAGCTGGGACAAGTTCAGGCTTGTCTATCCCCTATGTTGCTCAGCCAGAGTGAGGAATGCAGCAAACTGTATTTTCCCCTTGCTCTCTGATGAAGGAGAACATCCAGAAATGTTCCCATATAAAGGAGGGGGCGGAGAGAGAGCTTCAGAACCCTTCCCCTTCTCTAAAGAGTGCCTGGGGGTGGCAGACTCCATGCTGAGGCAGTCCCAGATGGGTGGAGTGTGCCCCCAGCGAGCCCCTTCTGTCTCTCTTGTATATGGTTTTATGAGAAGCAATCCCATTCAGGGCACATGCTGTTTTCCTGGCACAACCAAACCCTTACCTTGGTTTAAGTGACAATAAAAGAAAGCTGCATTCCAAATTTGGTGGTCCCAGCTCTTACCGTTTAGAAGGAGTCCTTGAACAAACAAACATATGCACAGACAGACACATAGGCACACAAACTCTCTCAAATATATAGTAGATTTCAGAAAAGCCAGAACACACGTACTATGTGCCCAAAGTTTTACTTGCTTCATCTTACCTTGGGGGGTTTGTCCTCCTGTTTAATTATAGTGAGTTCTCATACTTCTGTCAGTGATGTCCTAGCACTCCAAGGGTACGTCTAAACTACATGGCTCTGTCGACCGAGCCATGTAGATTTGTTTACTGGGCAAAGGGAAATGAAGCGGCGATTTAAATAATCACCGCTTCATTTAAATTTAAATGGCTGCCGCGCTGTGCTGATCAGCTGTTTGTCGGCTCAGCGCACTAGTCTGGATGCTCCGCGGTCGACATCAAAGGCATTTGTTGACCTCCCCAGTAAACCTCATCCCACGAAGCATACCGGGTAGATCGACAAATGCCTTAGATGTCGACTGCGGAGCGTCCAGATTAGTATGCTGAGCCGACAAACAGCTGATCGGCACAGCACGGCCGCTCAGCTGTTTGTCGGCTCAGCGCGCTAGTCTGGATGCTCCGCAGTCGACATCAAAGGCATTTGTTGACCTCCCCAGTAAACCTCATCCCACGAGGCATTCTGGGGAGATCGACAAATGCCTTTGATGTCGACTGCGGAGCGTCCAGACTAGTATGCTGAGCCGACAAACAGCTGATTGGCACAGCACGGCAGCCATTTAAATTTAAATGAAGCGGTGATTATTTAAATTGCCGCTTCATTTCCCTGTGCCGGGTAGTCTAATCTACATGCCTCTGTCGCCAGAGGCATGTAGTCTTGACATACCCCAAGAGACATATTCCTCCTTTGGATGCATGTGTGGGCTTCCACATCAGCTATAGCTTCATTTGTATCCGGTACGTAAAATACCAACCCTTTTTGTGCAGGGAGTCCAGCTGGGCAGAGAAAATAGCCCGCGAACAAATAGGAACCCTCATTCCAAGCTAGCTATGCTATATTTTTATCTGGCTGTTTAAAATGTATTTGGGGATGAGGGCACAGAGGAGAACAATGCACATTCAGTTAACAATGCAAACCACAATTGTCTAAAATACATTGGCCCCTGTGTGGAGCCAGAGTAACAAGGCTATTCAAAGGGGGGGCCTCTTCTGAGGCACAGAGCTACCGGTGTATTCTCACTCCTTCCCCAAAACACTGTTCTTTGCCCTCCATGACTAGGGGTTAATGGCCAGTGGAGCCATGTGCCCCTGCTGTTCCCAACTCTCTTTTCTATGGCAGTGCCTTCCCTCAGCCTCACAGAGCTGTGCTTTGCTGTGTAGATGGAGTATAGAACTCCTGCATAGACTGTCCTTATCATTCCCCCTGTGCAAGTTCTGCTGCATTCAGCACCCTCCATGCAAGTATTGTGGTTATAGTTCAGAATTATTGTCCTTGAAATGGTGTGAGACTGATCAGACTTGATTAGACTCTGTGACTCCTATGCCTCTTCTCTCCTATATATTTTCACTTTAGTGTCCTGCTTCCTGCAACCCACATTACCTCCTCCCCCTTGCTTGCCGCAGCATGATTCCTTGGCAATGCATGTGTTTCATGGGACAGACATTTGGCTGCTGAGAGGGAAGTGTCTCCTCTGCTACAATCCTGTTTCTGTCTTACTGAGATGTTTGATGAGCAATACAGGCCTTTTGGGATCAAGCCACAACTTTGAACCATGTTCCACAAAGTTACCTTCCCCCACCCCAAGGTGTACTGGCACCTCGTCCTCCCTCTCTGATTTTTGCTTGCATCTGTCAGGCTGGAGGAGGAACTGCCCCTCCCCCCTTCTTTTGGCTGCATTGCTCCTGGGATGTCTCAGCCACCACACACACTGCCTGATTGCTAACATATGGGCAGAGGGCTCAGCCAAAGCTTTGAAAGGCTCAGCCCTCGACAGCTCGTTACACTCTTTCCTGTCTTTACATTCAGGAAATGAAGTCAGAGTATTGATATAAAACAGGCTGGGGTGAAAAGCAAAAAGATGGAAAGAGTGGAGCTAGGACTTTTGGTAGAATGGTGTGTAGGTGGGGTGAGATGGCGGGTCAGAGCAGCAGTGGCTTAATGTATCTGTGTGCATCATGCTGCAATCAGGAGGCAAAGGATTTACCTCCTGGCACCAGTGTTCTAACTCTTGTATGGCTTTCATTACCCCCAATGCTGAAAAATCATACACTAAGCATTACAGAAGCAATTCATATGTGATGAAGGCAGAGGTGAAAGTAAGGGGGTGGCGCCCTGGTGCGCAGCTCCGGCAAGAGCTGGCTGAGCTATGGTAAACGCCAGCAGAGAGCTATTTAAAGAGCTGGCAGGGACCTGTGTTGCAATAAGACAGTGCCTGTAAGAAATTTTAAGTTACTTTCACCACTGGATGAAAAGGAAGAACTCCAAGATCACGATGGAAACAAAATGGGTACAAGATGAATACACATATACCCATCACCTAAGCCTTAGGACATGGGGAATTCTGTTGTTCTTACCAATTGATTTCTTGCTTCCCTCCTCCACCCTATTTTCTTCTTTTGCATCCAGCTCCAAACTTTTCTGACACTGTAAAATGATTTGAGGAACTATTTCTAGATTTTATTCCTTTGGCTGCCATCTACATTGAAGTTACTTTCTTGAGTAGCACAGAGATTGCATGTGGGTGATGTATAAGGAGCTTCAATAGGAGAGATTACAGTGGAAATAGTTGGCTTGCCTAGGGGCTTGGCAATGAGTGTTTGTCTCCTCTAGGTCACTAGTTTAGCTGCAACCTGGAGCAGTAGTGACTGAAAGTTGTTGCAATGTGGAAACTATTAGGTGATTTTTAGAATTTTACAGGCAGATACCGAATCAATAGGCATCTGCATCACTAAAATACCAACCCCCTCATTTAAGACTAACTGACTCCTTGGTTGGCAGTCTCAGCAAGAAGTACAGAGGAATTGAGGTCTGAATCCCACTTCTATCTTTGGTCATTCTGGATCAGTGGTTTGGGGTACAGGAGCTCCGTTCCTTCCCAAACTGTCTCTGTTCTGTCCATCCCAGAGAGCATCAGTTTCCAGGACAACTTTCCCAGCACCACATTATATTGTATCAGATAATGTCATTTGATCTTTTCATTGGGGATCTGAGACCTAGCACAGTATGCTGGTATACTTAGGAATTAATGAGACTTAGTGAGATTGCTGACTAAGGCCTGTAGGGCCATTATAATGGCCAGATTGTCGTCTTTGGGCTTTGATTATATCTGCTTATTAAATGTGTCAGCAGCATCACTATCTACAATTGCTTTTCTGCCAATGTGTTTTCCAGTTAGATTTGGGGATCTCTGCTAGCCTGCCTGACTGCCTTTTCTATTCCCATTTCCCCTATGAGGGATCACATTTCTCCATGTTTCTAGCTGAGACAAGCATGACGTATACACAACCCATGCACAAGGGGGATGGTTACATACATAATACATTTCTATTGGAGTAGTCTCAGACAGCTGCATCCTGCTTCAAGGTGAGTTTAGTATAATGGCTCCCTCTCTGGATCACTTTTGGTATAGCAGTGCCTGCGTAGAGCTGTACACTTACAAATAGGGCCCTTGAGGCAAATTTAGCTCTCAGGTACATTGATATGAATCCAGTAAAGACTCCATATTTGCCTCTGAATAAGAGAGAGGAGAGTCTGATCTTCAGTTTTTAGGGTTAAAGCAAATTCCCCTGATTTCTAACCTCATCCATCTTTCAATCCAGATTCCAAAATTAAACTTATCTCCAGAAAAAGCATGGCCTAAATTTTGGGTGCCTTGGTGTTTAGCTGCTTAACTGGAGATACTTTAAAGGATAATAAAAAAGCACTGAGCATTCCCTCTATGAAAATCAAGTCCCTGAAAGATGTCTCAAATTGGACAGCTCAAAACTGAGGCATCCAAAAATCATTCATCATTTTTGAAAATGTAAGATTCAGTTTTTAACATTTTCCTCACATGTTTGGCCACCCATTTCACTTGAGTCTTAGATTAGTCAGAAGGACACTGGCTCCAATTTTCAATTATGGCTGTTTGTCATTTTCCATATAAAAGGCCTTTAGCTGACGCTTAAATATCTCATACCACTGCAACCTCAAAGTTGCTGTTGGAGCTCCTAGTGTCAGAGAAGAGCAACTGGAATCCCACCTTGTATTTTGTGTAACTGTTATTATTTAAAAATGAACATGAGTCCTTCATAGTGTAGGATGACCTATCAGGATGGATCCGTTGTATCAGCTCTTCTAATATGCAGAGTGTTTTAAATTCCAATAATACTTAAGAGAAGCTATCAACTTTTATGACAAATCATTGACTTTTCCCCTGAAATTTGAAAATAAGGTTAATAATGAAAATTAAACTTTTTAACCTGCAGCCATCAATTTATCTTGCTTGATTTGTTTAAATTTACGTTTAATAAAGACTAAAACCTCAATTCACATGGCTGGTGGCATTTACAGGCAGATGGCAGTATGCTATAATGAAACCAGGAGTCTAGGTATTAGGGCTGAGAACAACAATCTATCATGAATAGTTAAGAGCAGAAAGGGACAGAGCCACCATGGATGCGCTGGTCACTGGGAATGGCTCTCATAGATTAATAGACAAACTTTAGGGAGGGTGCACAGAACAGATTCAGCAAGGAGTGTGCACGTCTACACTACAGAGATCTTCTAGCATTCAGTTTAGCGGGTCTAATGCAGATCCCCAAATCGAACTCTGAGGGCAGCTCCCGCTGGTGTCCTGTACTCCTCATTCTGTGTGCTCCCATTGGCCACCTGCAGTGTAGATGCTGCAGCAGCTTGGCTTAAGGTAAGCTGACTTCAGGGACTGAGGGAATCAGGCTGTGAGGGCCTGTTAGGGTGACCACTTTTGTCGGATGGATTTAAGGGAAAAACATGAAAAATAAGGGACAATGCTTTATTTTAAGAGGCATTTTAAGGAAACACCATTTCCCTTTGCATAGCATATATATTTTTTCCTCAAATGCACAGTTCTGCTGTTCTCAGGTATACAATGTAATTATCAGAAGTATTAATTTAATATTTAAAATGGTACTTATAGTTTTAGTACATTTCAATACATCTTAAAATAAGGAATGGGTGGTCACCCTAAGGCAATAAGGACCTTAAAATAGTCCCTTAAAATAAAGATCTCAGAGGGTAGCTGTGTTAGTCTGTATCTGCAAAAACAATGAGGAGTCCTCAGGTGCTTTAAAGATTAACAGATTTATTTGAACATAAGTGGGTTTTGCCCATGAAAGCTTATGCCCAAATAAATCTGTTAGTCTTTAAGATGCTTCAGGTCTCTTCATTTTTTTTAAATAAGGGATGAGTCACCTAGCTGTGTGGCTGAATGAGTTATTGAGGGGATGGGGATTTGGAATGCGGAGACCCCATTGCTGTCTGACTCCTAATGTTGTAGTTGAATAAGCTGTAAGCTTGCTACACCTGAGTGACTCCTTAAGGAGATGAAGGAGTCAGTCTGTAAGCACCATTGCTGACTGGCATCTTGAGGAAATGGGGGAATTGGGATATGAGAACAGCAGTGCTGAATGACTCCTGGAGGTGACAGGAGAGCAGGACAGTGGAGTGTCCTGTTTCTGATTGATTCCTTGAGAAGATGGGGAATTGGCTTCTGAAGGCCCCATTACTGACTGAGACCTTGATGTGATGGGAGAGCTGGGCTGTGAAGGCCCTGTAGCTGAGTAACTTTTTGAGGAGATGGAGGAATTGGGCTGTAGGGGCCTCATTACTGATTGACTCCTTAAGGGAATAGGGTAATTGTTCTGCGAATATCCAGTTGTTGGCTGGTTTAATGAGGTGAAGTGGTAGATAGGCCGTGGTGTTGCCCTTACTGACAGACTTGAGGCAATGGTAGAGCTGGACTGTGAAGCTCCTTTGCAGACTGACTCCTTGAATGAGGGAGCTGGACTGCGGGGGCCTGACTGACTCCTTGAGAGGATGGGGAGTCAGGCAGTGGAGGCCTTTCCTTTTGCTGACTGATTGTTGTATGAAACAGGGGAATCAAATTATGGGACTAGGGCAGTGGTCCCCAACGTGGTGCCCGCAGGTGCCACGGCGCCTGCCGGGGCATTTATGTGCGCCCGCGGAATGATCTGGACTGGTCCCACCCCTGGGCGCGTGGCACATGCGTGGTGCCAGCTCCAGGCGCATGGCGCATAGTCAGCCCCTACCCCAGGCGCGCAGCACATGCACGGTGCCGCCCCGCGCGCGCAGCATGTGAGCGGCCCTGTCCCCGGACGCCCGGCGTGTGAGCGGCCCCGCCCCTGGGCGCCTGGCGCCTGGCAACCCTGAAAGGTCGGGGACCACTGGACTGGGTATGAAGGAGCACTTGCTGACTGACATCTTGAATGGGCGAGGAATTGAACTGTGTGGGTCCTATTACTGACTGAGTTCTTGAGGGAACAGGAGCTGCGCTGTGAGGAATTGGGATATGTATACACAGTTGCTGTCTGACTTATGGTCAGTGATGGTGGTGCTGTTGATGACTGACTCCTTGAGGTAATGGTAGAGCCAGATTATGAGGACTTCTTTGCTGACTGACTTCTTGAAGGAATGAGGGAGTCAGGCTATAAAGACCCTCTTGCTGACTGACTGCTTTATGGGATGTGGGAGTCAAATTTTGGGGATAGACTGGGGATAAAACCCTTTGCTGATTGACTTCTTGAGGGGATGGAGAACTGGACTGTATGTGAGGATGACCACTTTATAGGATGGGTAAATCAGGCTCTGTGGGTCCTGTTAGTGACTGACATCTTGGGGAATTAGAATGTGAGTCCCACAGCAGACTGGCTTCTTGAAAGGAGGGTGAAATTCTGTTCTGAGGGTCCTGTTCCTGACTGGCTCCATGAGGGCATGGAGGATTTTGTCTGTGAGAACTCAGTTGCTGATTGTTTTCTGGGATAGAGGAGTTAGGTTGTGAGAGGATGGAAAAATTAGTCTGTGACTGCCCAGTTGCTGAGTGACACTTTGAGAGGTTGTGGAAATTGGGCTTTGAGTACCCTGTAGGTGCCTGATTCCTTGAGGTGATGATAGAGCTGGACTGCATTAGAGACTCCTTGCTGACTGACTCCTGAAAAGGATGGGGAAGGTGGGCTGTGAGGGTCCCATTGCTGAATGACTGCTTGTGGGGGTACGGCCATCAAATTCTGGGGAATGGATTAGGGATGTTAAAATGCAGGTATTTAACTAATCCAGTAGTCGATAGAATTTTTATCGACTACTCAGTTAGTCTATAGGCAGCCTGGCTCAGTTCTGGCTCATGCCTGGTGTGGGACCAAACCCCGCTTTGGCTCTGCAATTGAAAAGGCAGTAAGAGCTGGGAAGTGCCTACTACCTTTTAAATTGCAAAGCTGCAGCGGGGTTTTGTCCTGCACCTGACGCAAGCTGGAACTGAGTCAGGCTGCCTGCCCAGCTGGCAGCAGCCCCGGTGTGTGGAGGTCCTAGTGGGGATTTGGGACCTGTCCCGTGCACAGGGAGTGCTGCCACGAAGCAGCCCCTGTCTGTGGCCAGGTCGTGGCAGACAGGAGCTGCTTCGCGGCAGCTGCCTCCACCCCTCCGCCTCTGATAGAGGCAGCAGTGGAGGGTGGGGTGGCACCGCAGAGACTTTTAAGTCAGCTCCCTTCAGCACTGGCTCCTGCTTCCCCCACCCCTTGCTGCCTCTGATACAGAGGCAGCAAGGGGGGGATGAGAGTAGTTGACTCAACTACCCAAAAAGCATAGGCTTATCAGGTAGTCAACTACTCCTTTACATCCCTAGGCTGGATTGTGAAGGCCCCCTTGCTGGTGGACTTCTGGAAGAGGTAGGGGAATTGAGCTGTAAAGGACCCATTTCTCTTTGAGTTCTTGAGAGAATAGGAGAGAGAGCTTTGAGGATCCCACTGCTAACTGACTCTATCACCACATGAGGATTTCGTCAATGGCAGTGAATGACCAGTTGCTGATCTTCTTCTTTCAGGAGAAAGAAAAGAAGTACATGCTGCCGGTGGATAACCTGAAGCTGCGGGATGTTGAGAAGGGCTTCATGTCCAGCAAGCATATCTTTGCTCTCTTCAACACTGAACAGAGGTGCTGTCTTTTCCTAAGAACATGCCAAGCTCTTTCCTAGATATCACTTATATCACATCTCTAACTTCAGCCCTGTACAGTATCTTTGGGACACCTTGGAATGGAATAGTAGGTGATGGACGAGAGGGAGGAGAGAGGACCTCTCAAGGAATGTTGTCCTGATAGGCTGGGCATCTCCTTAGAGGAAAGTCATTAGGAGAAAACCCCTTTTAAAAGGAAAGACTCTGGAATCCTTCCTTATGCTCTTATTATCATTTTTTTCTGCGGTGCATTGTGCAGTACGATCCTGGCTTTCACCTAGCCAGACTGCCTATCCCCAGGGATCTCTGCCAGGGCTAGATTGTCCCATTGTCACGGAGCCACCGGGCCCTGCACCCCTATCCGCAGTCAGATGTGACTCTCAGACAGCAAGTAGAACAGAAGGTTTATTCATTGACAGGGACACAGCGTAGCACAGACTTGTTATTACAGGAATCAGGAGCATTCAGTACAATCCATCCTGGGGATAGTCTAGTCAGCTCCCTAAGCCAGCTAGACTCCCCTCTCCCTAGGCCAGCTGAAAAACTAAACTCACACACCCAGCAACTGGTCCCAGCCCTCTAGGCAGCCCCGCCTCCTTTGTCCTGTTTCCTGGGCCCAAGGTGTTATCTGACTGTTATTGGTTGCATCTTCCGCCCTAGGGTCAGGTGACGGGCTCACACACACAGTCAAGACAAAGCAGCCACAGGACAGTAGGAATCACATACAGCATAACAAAGCAAACAGTGAATACTTTCCCTACTATGTCACAACCCATCTTGCTTTTTTCAGTTGGACAATAAAGTCAGTCCCAGTAATTCATAAGCCCAGAGTGTGGGGTGAAAAAATACATGACTGAAAGTGTTTGGAAAGGCAATCTTCTCTCACACCTCCCAAGAGTGGTCTCTTCAGGACAGGGTTGGGGTCTGCTGGGGGATTAGAGTGAGGAAAGCTAAGGTTAATAATGGAGAATTAATTCACCCTCTCACTTTTTCATAGGGTGCTCCAGTGCAGGAGAGACATGAGGGTATTAGCAGGCAGTGTGAAGATAGTCTACTTTGTAACTGAGGCAGACACACTAATGATTTTAGAACTTTGACAGAGATGAAAAGGTTGCTTTGCCATGTGGGGAGAGTTGAAGTAACATGTTTTATGTCTCACTTCTTAGGAATGTTTACAAAGACTATCGACAGCTGGAGTTGGCCTGTGAGACTCAGGAGGAGGTGGATAGCTGGAAGGCTTCCTTCCTGCGTGCAGGAGTGTACCCAGAGCGTGTTGGGGTAGGTTGGGGGCTTGACCATCAGCAATAACAGGATATGAGGAAAGGGTGGCACACTTTTCTTAGGAGGAATCACTGAACTATTGCTCCTTTAGTTGAAGAGGATGCTTTTGTGAGAGTCTTTTCTCCATTACCTCCTGCTATAGGTTAGAGTTGGAAGTCAGGCTGAACTTCTTATTCTTAGTCTCCTCTGATGTGTGATACTACTTCCTTTGATGAGGATGCACAGCATAAAACCATCAGTAACTATAAGGTGGAGGTAGGGGGTGGACCTCAAAAATAAACCCTCCTGGCTTTTATCCTTCCTATGGGCTGTAAATCCAGTTACATGAGATTTCTCAGACAGACTGGGAAAGTTGCTCAGCTCTCCAGTGTAAACTCTTCTCAGGAGGGATGAGAAGAAATGCAAATGTTACAATCAACCCTTGCTGAAGGCATTTCCATTGCTCCACATTCTTGGGAAATGTGCTTCAGTGCAAGGGATAAGGGAGTGGCCAGTAGTACAATCATCTGAAAGTTTTTAACCACCTCACCCCTACATGGCAAGAAACTCCAAAATAGAGGCCAGTGTTATTACTTATCAGTCCCTTTTCTCTATGGCCAAGTTTGCAGCTCCATCAATGAAACCTTCGTGTCTACAAAATTTGTATCCACATTTATATCTTTATTTGCAAAAATGAGCCACAGATATCCACATTGACATCTGCAGATGCAGATATAAATCAGATATCCTCATTGACATCCGCGGATGCGGATATAAAATGGATATCCACAAATTTGAAGGTTCTATATACAAAATTTGCATCTGCACATCCATAGCTGCAAAAATGAGCTGTGGATCTCCGAATCCACATCTGCGGATGCTGATACCTGCGGATATAAAGTGGACTTGCAGGGCTCTATCCATCAGCTTTGCCAGGCCTGAGTTCTCCTATCAGGAATTGTTTTAACGTTTTGCTTGTTAAATATCTTGTTTCTCTACTGTAGAAATGTCCCTTGTTTTAAATATGTAGGATATGACCTAATGTATTTTCTTGACATTTTCCTGCAATCCTTTAATGACCAATGTTATGTTCTCTCAAGAAAATACCATTAAAGCAGAAGTACTATTACATAGCATATGGCAGAAAGGGATCTAGGGGTTATAGTGGACCACAAGCTGAAGATGAGTCAGCAGTGTGATGCTGTTGCAAAAAAAGCATACATGATTCTGGGATGCATTAACAGGTGTGTTGTGAGCAAGACATGAGAAGTCATTCTTTCACTCTACTCTGCGCTGATTAGGCCTCAGTTGGAGTATTGTGTCCAGTTCTGGGCACCACATTTCAATAAAGATGTGGAGAAATTGGAGAGGGTCCAGAGAAGAGCAACAAGAATGATTAAAGGTCTAGAGAACATGACCTATGAGGGAAGACTGAAAGAATTGGGTTTGTTTAGCTTAGAAAAGAGAAGACTGAGGGGGGACATGATAGCAGTTTTCAGGTATCTAAAAGGGTGTCATAAGGAGGAGGGAGAAAACTTGTTCATCTTGGCCTCTGAGGATAGAAAAAGAAGCAGTGGGCTTAAACTGCAGCAAGGGAGGTTTAGATTGGACATTAGGAAAAAGTTCCTAACTGTCAGGGTGGTCAAACACTGGAATAAATTGCCCAGGGAGGTTGTGGAATCTCCATCTCTGGAGATATTTAAGAGTAGGTGAGATAAATGTCTATCAGGGATGGTCTAGACAGTATTTGGTCCTGCCATAAGGACAGGGGACTGGACTCGATGACCTCTCGAGGTCCCTTCCAGTCCTAGTATTCTATGATTCTATGATAGCATAGAACTAGAGACATCCCTGAAACTTTTAAGTCTCTGACTGTGATAAAAGTCATTGTAAATACTTACCTATTACAGCAGTGAAAATTACTTACCTGTCTTTTTTCAGACAGTTGTGTTTCTGGTATTGGCTCATTCACCTTCTCTGCTAACCTTGAAGATCATTGTTTTGTCATGAGTACCTTGATTTTATCCTATAGCCATTTGATGGGAAAGGATCTGAGGGTTAAGGGGGCATTAGATTATATCCAAAATCACTGAAGTTAATGGAAGTCCAATGACTTCACCTACTGTTGAAGCAATGGAAAGATTTGGGATATTTTTGCTGTTATGTAGCTGTTGTGGTCTCTGTCCAACACTTTGGCACAAGACCCCATATGAGGAGAGAGTAACAAGAGCATCCATCTTTAATGAGCCATTATCTATTGCAGGGGTTCCATTTTGATAATTTCAATTTAGTTAATGACCCACTCAGTCTCTGTGACCCAGAGTGATTTAGTCCCTTTGACCTGTATTTTTTATTGGGTTTGGTCTTATTCCATTCAATGTTGTAATAGATGCTTCTCCTGTCTTTAAGACCAACTAAAATCTGTTTTTTTTATTTTTGTCACTTTTTTGTTTTTCTTTTTGTTTTTTTGTGCTCAAACTGACCTGCCAGGACAAGGACAAAGTAAGTGACATCCCTTCTGCCTGTACTGCCCTTTGGGGGCTCTTATCAGCTAGTTCTGATTTGCTTGATTTTCTTTTTTCAGTTTATTTCTCTTTTTTCACCCCTTCATCATCATCATCTCCTGGGAGGCAATCACTCAGTCTTCTTCTGTCTTTGTACCTCCTGTCAGATCATCTGCTGTTTGTTTCTGTTCTTGGCTTAGGTTTTCCTTTTTCTCTTTTTATTCCCCCTCTTTGGTATTTGATTTCTGAATCGCATCAGAACTTCATTTCTGGCATTTTATCCTCTTTTTTTGTGTGTTTGTCATGTCTGATTTCCACCTTTCTAACCACATGTTTCTCAGACCATGAAGCCTTCCACCCCTTTCAGGATACATACGATCTTTTCAACTGAAGCTAGAACAAAAAATCCCCGGGGGAAACAGGGAAAAGAAAATTTCCCCTTTCTTGCTGAATTGTTTTAACCTAAATTGTAGACAATATTGTGCTTCACTTTATGTCCCAACCTGCTGCAAGTCTATCAAAATTAGATAGTGTCAGTGAGGGAAATTTAAAAATAAAATCAGTAACATTTTAAATAGCATATTGAAACACACACAACAAAATCCTTCATGCTTTGAAAGCTGCCTTAAAATAAATACCTAATGGATGAGTCTTGGCAGGTGTGCTATTGTGTTGTGCACTATTGGTTACCAGATTTAATTCTAGAGATAACTATATACTGTATTTCAGTTATAAGTGCTCTTTTTTTCGTTCTTTCGTTCTTTCTTTCTTTCTCCTCCCCCCCCCCTCTGTCTCCCTCCCTCCCCAGACTGTTCCTTTGTTATATGGCCTCACTATGTGCCTCAGTTTCTCCACTGTGTAGTAGGAATGAGGCTCTCTTATTTCTCTAAGGGGTTGTGAGGATTAATTAATGTTTGTTAGTCCTTAGAGCTGAGTTGAGCTCAGACAAGAAACATTTCAGCCCAGATGGAGAATTTTTCTAAAGTTATAAACATATGAAAACAGGAGGTTATAGAGAATGTCCCAAAAGAACTTTAACTAGTGAATAATACAAATCTCAATGTCTTTATTCTCCATTGCCCTGCACTTTTTCTAGTCATTTACAAGCTTACCAAGTGAATGTAAAATGCTACCAAATCTGAGTGGTCTTATAGGACAATCACAGTATATACACTAGGTGCAGAACAACACAAAATTAACCATTATGTCACATGTGAGTATTCTCACTGAAATCAGTAGAACTACTTACATGACTGCTGACGTGACCAAGAGTTGCAAGCTCAGGTTCAGACTTCCTAAAGCATTTTGGGATCCTTTGAGGTAAAAGCCACTATAGATGTGTAAGGTATTAATGTTAAAATATTTATACCAACTGTCATAATACATGGACTAATCTCTGTATGGACTTTTGAGGGAAAAGACTTGGCAAGGAAAATGAAGAGCTTGCATTAGCCTTTTGATTAATAAATCCCACTTCACATAATCAATTTTTAAAACATTTCCCACAGTGGAGATCTTGTCCAGAAGCCTGATTATTTTTATACTATCACATTTGAATACTCCACTTAGTTGTCCTTCCTTCCATCAAGGTAAAACTTGGCATAGCAGCCAGTCCAAGCAGGCAGCTCACTCTCATTTTCATTAGGGGTTATTTCTTCCTGCTTGCAAGCAAGCTACCCTCTTCCTTCTCTCCTTTGTAGCAGCTGCAAATGGTGCCTTCACACTACAACTTCAAGACTGAGCATACTTTTATTTAACTGTCACTGCTCCTATAACCACCACTATCACCCAGAAACCCCACAGATGGGCACATTAGATACCTAGATGAATAGACAGATGCTAGGCAACACTAAAGAGTTTTATAAATTGCATCTTCACTCCCCAATCCTAATTACAATGACTATTTGAGTCAGCCAGAGCTGGTCGATAGGTCTAGAATCCTAACACTGTTCCCAGTGGTCAGTCTCCTAGTCATTGTGAATCAGTCTACATAGGCATTCTGAAAGGTACAAGCATGAATACATACAGATCATAGAATCATAGAGCTGGAAGAGACCCCAGGAGGCCATCAAGTCCAGCTCCCTGCCCAAGGCAGGACCAACCCCAACTAAATCAACCCAGCCAGGGCTTTGTCAAGCTGAGACTTAAAAACCTCTAGGGATGGAGATTCCACCACCTCCCTAGGGAACCCATTTCAGTGCTTCACCACCCTCCTAGTGAAATAGTTTTTCCTAATATCCAACCTGGACCTCTCCCACTGTAACTTGAGACCATTGCTTCTTGTTCTGCCATCCGTCACTACTGTGAACAGCCTTTCTCCATCCTCTTTGGAACCTCCCATCAGGAGGCTGCTATCAAATCCCCCCTCATTCTTCTCTTCTGCTGACTAAACAAACCCAAATCCCTCAGTTGCTCCTCATAGATCATGCGCTCCAGCCCCCTAATCATTTTGGTTGCCCTCTGCTGGACCCTCTCCAATGCGTCCACATCCTTTCTATAGTGAGGGGCCCAGAACTGGACACAGTACTCCAGATGTGGCCTCACCAGAGCCGAATAAAGGGGAATAATCACTTCTCTGGAGCTGCTGGCAATGCCAATATGCCATTAGCCTTCTTGACTACAAGGGCACATTGCTGACTCATATCCAGCTTCTCATCCACTGTAATCCCCAGGTCCTTTTCTGCAGAACTGCTACTTAGCCATTCAGTCCCCAGCCTGATTTTTCCATCCCAAGTGCAGGACTCAACACTTGTCCTTGTTGAAGCTCATCAGATTTCTTTTGTCCTCTAATCTGTCCAGGTCACTCTGGACGCTATCCCTGCCCTCCAGCGTATCTACCTCTCCCCCTAGCTTAGTGTTATCTGCGAACTTGCTGAGGGTGCAATCCATCCCCTCATCCAGGTCATTAATAAAAATGTTAAACAAAACCGGACCAAGAACAGATCCTTGGAGCACTCCGCTATAAACCAACTGCCAAACTGACATTGAGCCATTGATCTCTACCCTTTGGGCCCAAGAGTCTAGCCAGCTTCCTATCCATATTACAGTCCATTTATCCAGTCCATCTTCCCTTAACTTGCTGGCAAGAATATTATGGGAGACCATAACAAAAGCTTTGCTAAAGTGAAGGTATATCACATCTACTGACTTTCCCATATCCACAGAGCCAGTTACCTCATCATAGAAGCTAATCAGATTGGTCAGGCATGACTTGCCCTTCATGAATCCATGTTGATTATTCCTGATCACTTTCCCCTCTTCCAAGTGCTTCAAAATGGATTCCTTGAGGATCCCCTCCATGATTTTTCCAGGGACTGAGGTAAGACTGACTGGTCTGTAGTTCCCTGGATCGTCCTTCTTCCCTTTTTTAAAGATAGGCACTATATTTGCCTTTTTCCAGTCATCCAGGATCTCTCCCGATCACCACAAGTTTTCAAAGATAATAGCCAAAGGCTCCACAATGACATTTGCCAACTCCCTCAGTACCTTTGGATGCATTAAATCTGGGCCCATGGATTTGTGTGTGTTTAGCTTTTCTAAATAGTTCCTAACCTGTTCTTTCCCCACCAAGGGCTGTCCACTTCCTTCCCTTACTGCGTTGCCTAGTGCATTAGTCTAGGAGCTGACCTTGTCCGTGAAGACAGAGGCAAAGAAAGCATTGAGTACTTCAGCTTTTCCCACATCATCTGTCACTAGGGGTATGTCTAGACTACATGACTCCATCGATGGAGCCATGTAGATGAGTTTACTAGACATAGCAAAATGAAGCGGCAATTTAAATAATCGCCGCTTCATTTACATCAAAATGGCCGCCGGGCTGTGCTGACGATCAGCTGATCAGCACAGTGGGGCTGTCTAGATGCGCCGTGGTCTACAAGGGAAGCCTTTGTCGACCGCTCTGGTATGCCTCATGAAACAAGGTTTACCGGAGCAGTCGACAAAGGCTTGCCTTGTTGACTGCGGTACATCTAGACTAACCCCGCTGTGCCGATCAGCTGATCGTCGGCACAGCGCGGCGGCCTTTTTGATATAAATGAAGCCGCGATTATTTAAATCGCCACTTCATTTTGCTATGTCTAGTAAACTCATCTTTGTCAACGGAGCCATGTAGTCTAGACACACCCTAAGTTACCTCCCTCATCCAGTAAGGGCCCCATACCCTCTCCGATGACATTCTTATTGCTAACATGCCTATAGAAATCTTTCATGTTATCCTTCACATCCCTTGCTAGCTGCAATTCCATACATACATGGCCTCAGTGATAGTATTGTGGTGCATTTTATATTCACCTATCCTTGCATACACACTAGTGTGTTTACATTCACTTATCCTGCCTCCCCCCACCCCCCACTCCAATCAGTGGGTTGGAGATCATTTTGTGCACACATATTGATACAGTTGTGTATACCTGGCCCTGCAGAAATTCAGTTGCATTTGAGTTCAGCCACACCTGCACACAAACTAATGTATTTGTGTTCATGCTCTTGCACACATTCTGGGTACACTTTTGTTCACATGCATGACAGCTGATGACAAAAATGTAAGAAGGGCAGCATGCTACTACAGAACAACTTGTGAGTAAACTGGCTCTGCCATTTCTCCAATAACCAACTGTAATGTAGAGAGGTAGGGCAGACTTGCACTAACATGGAAATCACATTCACGGCCCTTCCTCTAAGTTGAGCTGGGGAAGGTTAACCTAGTTATACAAGCTGAGTACTGCATTGGGAGTTACTGTTCAGAAGAAAAGTTGAGCTGTATCGCATGTTGCTTCATGAAGTTTCCCCCATGCCTCCTGAGCTGTGTCGCATTTGCCTTTTGACCCTTATGGTATATTAAAGAATTGATCTGTCTCTATCCAACTGCTGTTTCTCCCTTTTGCTTTCCCACTGTAGACAAGTGAATCAGAGGAAAATGGATCTGACAGTTTCATGCACTCTATGGACCCCCAACTGGAGAGACAAGTTGAAACAATCAGGAACCTGGTGGACTCCTACATGGGAATTGTCAACAAAACTATCCGAGACCTCATGCCTAAGACCATCATGCATCTCATGATAAATAATGTACATGTCCCCCTGCTTAGCCCATTGGGAACTGTGGGAGAACTAGACAGATAAGAGAAGAAGGAGTGAAAGACATGGATAGAAGAATAAAAGATGAAAGAGAGAGAAATATGGGTGGACTAGCAGAAAAGAGGTGAAAGAGAGAGAGGAGGGGAGGAGAGAATGGGAGACAGAGACTAAATGGGGAGGGGAATGAGAAAGAGGGCGTTGGTGGGAAGATGATTCAGATGGAGGCTTTGATGGGTGTGATTTCCTGTTCTTTCTGCTATGGTTACAGACAAAGGATTTTATCCATTCGGAGTTGCTAGCAAACCTCTACTCCTGTGGAGACCAAAATACCCTCATGGAAGAGTCATCAGAGCAGGCCCAGCGGCGTGATGAGATGCTCCGCATGTATCATGCTCTGAAGGAGGCACTCAACATCACTGGGGACATTAACACCACCACCATCAGCACCCCTATGCCCCCGCCGGTGGACGACTCCTGGCTGCAGGTGCAGAACATACCATCTGGACGCAGGTATCAGAGGCTCAGGGGGAGTGCCCCACAGACCTGCCTGATGCCTCTTTAGGGGCTAGATGGGGCCTCCTGCTAGAATATGAAGGCTAATGGATGCTGAAGATTCTGGGGTATTTAAAATTTATGTGCACATTGTTGAGGCCTTGAAAATTACATAAGAGCTTTTAGAGCTTGTATAGGTGAATTAGGCTGTCAGACTCTTGAGGGTGACATGGAGGTTGGAGGCGTCTCGAAGGTAAACAGAAGGATTGAAGGGCTCTGGGAGGTGATGGGAGGGCTAGAGAGCATGTGGGTTTTGGAGAGATACTGGACACGCCTGTTGCTGCAGGTGAACTCCTTTTGGTTTCTTTTGTAGGTCTCCCACCTCCAGCCCTACACCACAGAGGAGAGCTCCTGCGGTTCCACCAGCCAGGCCTGGATCTCGAGGTCCAGCTCCTGGACCTCCTCCTGCTGGTGGACCCACCCTGGGTGGTGCTCCCCCTGTGCCCTCCAGGCCAGGTGCTTCCCCTGATCCTTTTGGACCCCCCCCTCAAGTTCCATCTCGGCCAAACCGTGCTCCTCCTGGTGTCCCCAGGTAAGTCCTGAGACACTCATGCAGAGAGGGGAGAGATCTGGGTTTCAGGTGGCAGCTTTGGTAATGCCTCCCTCCTCTCAGCTTATAAAGCAGTCAAGGGCTGTTTGGGATGCGTGAAGCCTTTCTCCATGGCTGTGTCTACACTGGGCCACTTATTCCGGAAAAGCAGCCGCTTTTCCAGAATAAGCTGCGAGCTGTCTACACTGGCCCCTTGAATTTCCGGAAAAGCAGTGACAATTTACTGTAAGAAATCAGCTGCTTTTCCGGAAAGACTATGCTGCTCCCGCTCGGGCAAAAGTCCTTTTTCCGGAAAACTGTTCTGGAAAAGGGCCAGTGTAGACAGCCCAGTAGTCTTTTCCGGAAAAAAGCCTCGATCGAGAAAATGACGATCGGGGCTCTTTTCCGGAAAAGCGCATCTACATTGGCCACAGATGCTTTTCCGGAAAAAGGGCTTTTCCGGAAAAGCAGCCTGCCAGTGTCGACGCTCTTTTTCCGGAAATACTTATAATGGAAAACTGTTCCGTTTTAAGCATTTCCGGAAATTCATGCCAGTGTAGACACAGCCCATATGTTTGAATCAGTTCTGCAGTTGGGAACATTTCTTCCTTTATTTGTTTTTAGTGCTGAAATTTCATTTTCTCAGGGGAGACCGTGAGGAGGCAGCTGTCTGAAACAGAGGGATGTCCTCTTCCCCGCCAAAAACTGCATGTAGGGTTTGGGAGGGACCTTGTGTCACAGCGTGTTGCACATGGTAATCCAAGTCAAAGTAGTAATACTGGTACTTGTACTTATCAGTGGGAAACAAAAGTGTCTGAAGTGGGGTGAGATAGGCATCAACAGTTGTACGTGTTCTGTGGAAATGAGGAAAATATCAAGGAGCCCCAGTGTGTGAGCTCTTTCTCTTCTCCTGATACAGTGTGTTTTAAGGAGAGGAAGAAAGGACTTCCACTAAGATATGTGGATGAATTTCCTACTCAACATGGCTGCTGCTTCTGGTACCAGTGGCCAGCTGGCTAGGAATATAGAATAAGAATAAGTGTTTGGGAGGTGGGCTTCCCTTAGGAGCACACTTATCACCCCCACAGTTAACCCCAAGTGCCAAGGGTACTTTCTAACCTAGCCCAGGTCTACACTAGGGAGTTATTTTGAAATAACCCCCCTTGTTTTTAAATAATAAAGGGAGCGATCACACTACCTAGCCTGTTATTTCAAAATAACGGGCTGGTTATTTTGAAATCTGTACTCCTGCTTTCCTCTGGAAATAACACTTATTTTGAAATAGTGTTAGTGTGGACACTCTGGTGTTGTTATTTCGAAACGACTCTTCCCAAAGTCATTTGAAGTAATTACTCCTCGTGCTTCCCGGGGTTCTAAGTCAAGGTAGCGCATCCACAGAGCCTGCCTCAGACTAATTGCAGGCTCCCCTGTAGTGGGGATATGCTATTTCGATTTTATTATTTCGGGAGTTATTATTTCAAATTTAGTTATTTTGACATAATTTCATAGTGTAGACATGCCCCTAGAGAGCTAACATCAGAACTCACATTCCCATAAGAAAGCTTTGTAGGACTGGATCTTCCCCCAGGGTACAGTCACCCTGTGCATATCTTAGACACTCCGGAATGAGTCACAGGTGCACTGCTAAGGAAATTTTAGGAAGAAGCCAGGCTGGAACCAAGGTCATTTCAGTGTTGGCTCCTGCCTACGGTGTTGGATTGCAGCCTGAGGAATGGAAAGAAGTAGAATGATTCAGTGAATGAATAATTCACCAGGAACCAGGAACTTCTCTTCTGCGTGTGTAAGGAAGTTCTTTCCTTTGATAATACCCTGTTTCTGATGGGTGCTGATCATGTATGTCAGAGGCTGCCTGGCCCTCTTCTGTTGCAACACCGTGTTTCTGATGGGTGTTCATGGTGTATGTCAAAGCTTCCCAGTTCCCTCTTCTGTGATAACACCCTGTCTTTGATGGGTGGTGATGGTACATGTTAGAGGCTGCTTGGTCCTTCCCCTGTGATAATGCCTTCACTCTCTGGGTGAAGAGAGAGAGAGTTCTTTGACAGGTTCTGGATCCAGCCCAGGACAGGAGCAGGAGCGGATGAGTCCGAAGAGGATGCAGCTCAGTTTTTATTGATTCATTGGCACCTTCTCAGTGCCTTTGCCCTGGCCTTTCCTCTACCCATTGATGTTGCTCCCACAAGGACCCAGACCCAGCCACTTGTACTTTGCTGCCCTCTCCCAGGGGCTTGCAGTACCATTGGTAGTGCCTGTGGATATCTGCATGCCTCAGCTGTGTAGTTTTGGCTCTTGCTTCTTGTGCTGCTACCTCCCCACATGCCACTCCTTTTCTGTTCACTTTTTGTGTGTTTCCCACATTTCTCCATCTGCCTTTCATGCCTTGCGCTTCATTTCCTCACTCACGGAAAATATTCTATATATCCTGGCTGTCCGGGTAGGAGCCCCCAAACAGCCTGAAATGTGCTGAACTCCTGCCTCTGCACCAGCCTACGTTGCTACCCCTGTCCCCTTTTGTATCAGGCTTTTATGGATGATTCCTTCTGAGTGGAGCAGAGAGGCACAGAGCAAAACAACAACACTGGACTAGAGGAAGGAAGCTTGAAATGTCTGACTGAACAGGTCCACTCTGCCTTGCCCTGGCGAGGGAGCAGGAAATGGTGTATCATCTGCAGTAGTTCTGAAGGGTGTAGTGAAGCAATACTCACTCACACTTTCTCTCTCTCTCTCTCCCATTCTCTCTCCCCAGTTCCTCCATCCTTCCAGCTGTTCATAGACTCCTCCCGTGCCCTTATACCATGTTTGCCATTTGGGATTCTCCAATCACCGGGGAACTCAGATGGCAACCGTTCTCCCTCCTCTGTATATAGAATAAGAAAGTTCCCTGCTGGCACTGAGCTTGAGTCTTCCTGCCATGGGTGAACGGGTACCATCTCCATCATTGCTTTTCTTTTAATACCCATCTTTCCCTCACTGGATGGATCACACAGGGTGCCATAAGCGTGTGAAGTGGAACTTGTTATCTTTATAGTGTGAGTGGCCCTTGCTATGGGAATGAGTACAATGAGAAAAATGGGAAGTGAGACGTGTATGTTTGGGTGTACTTGTGCATGTGAATGGATGTATGTGCATATGCCTGTTGTATGTGTATGTGTTCATCTCCATCTGGCTTTTATGAACATCTGGAGTCAAGGCTGGTGAGGTAGAGTATACTTTGCCCCATACACTCAGACACTTGAGCATGTGCTAGCACACACAAATATCTCCACTGCCCATTTTCTTGAACAGGAAGTCATCAAAGAAGCAGGATTCTTTCCTTTTGATTAAGTCCCCCTGGGTGGAGGACTTCAGCAGTTGGTCCTTCAGTCTCCTGGATAAGTCCATACTTACCTATACCCTTGGGAGCTATTTATCTAAGTACATTAGAAACAGTTCTAAAGTCTCTGACCATGCAATGAAGGTCATGTGCTCTGAGCATCAACAATCCGTGCAGAAAGTTCTAATTTGCAGAAAATCGTTTTTGTCACACAAACGTGATTTCATTCTTGTTGAGATAAGTTTGATTGATACAGTTAACTTGCATATATGTAATATACACAGATATTTGTAAGACATTTGGTTTATGCAGCATGATATTTTGATTGTAAAACTCACACTGTACAATATCAATAGAATACATGCTAAGTAGATTAAGGAGAACTGGCTAATGGACAGATCTCAAAAAGTTCTTTTCAAAGAGCATCATCATCAAATAGAGGTGCCTTTCTAGAAGATATGCCTGAGTCAAACAAAGTTATTGGGATCAATACAGAGGTAACTGAATGAAATTCTGCAACCTAAGTTACATAGGAGGTCATGATTTGATGGTCTCTTCTAGCCTTAAAATCTATTAAGTTATGTCCTTGTTTCCTCATCTCCAGTCTGGTACCGAAGACCCAGAAGTGCACGTTAGTCCTTCTTGCTTTCTGCTTCTCATGGGCTTTGTTTCTTTCGATTAAATGTGGTATATTAGTTAGTGTTGCAGTATCATTAGAAAGCCTGGATCTCAAGTGAATTGTGATAGACAGCCAGCCAAATCCTGAGACCTGCTATCCTGTTTGTTAGTTTAAGCACATGTGAGTGTACTTTAGTGCACATGGGCACTTGTGTGAATATGTGCTGATGTGGCTTAAGTCAGAGTGTGAATCCTGCTTGTATATGTGTAAGTGTGCAGAAGCCTATTTGTGTGCTCATGTGAATATGCTAATGACTGTGTGAATCCAACTGTGTGTGTGTGTGTATATATTCTTACAGATTTGTCTGCCTCTTTGTGTGCATATGTGAGGGTCATATGCTTTTAAACAGATGTGTGCAGATCTGTATGTACAGAAATGTGTGTATATCTGTTCATGCACTTTGTTTAATTTGGTTGGTATGTATGCATCTCTGTGGCCAGGTGTGTCTGTAGGCATGTGACGTGCACTCTTCTGTATAGATGTGGCTGTGAGTGTGTCGAATGTGCTCCTATAGGCTGAGTGTCTGTTTATTCTCTCACCTTCCTGACTGTCTGTGCGGCTTCTGCCTTGAATTGTCTGAACTGCCATGTTGATTTCGTGTTGTCTTTCAGAATCACTATCAGTGACCCCTGAGGACTGGCAGCCACGGTATGTTCCGCACTCTCTCCCTGCGATGCATGAGTCAGTGTGTCTCCCCTCCTCCATTCCCACTGCTCTGTTGCTCACCTCTCCTACCTGATACTCTACTTGTACCAGATCTCCTTCTTCCAGGTCCCCATGACGGGAGGAGTCTTCACAGAAAGCTGGACAGTCAGACAGGGAGCATTTGCTCAGAGCTGCAGGTGGGAGGAAGGCTGGGAGAAGCCTCAGGAATTGACTGTCTTTTTAAAAAAAGTAAAAATATCAGAAAAGAAAACCTCACCTTTGAATGGGTGGGCTCAGAGAGAGGGGAAAGAGAGAGAGCATAGGGGATAGGGTGGGAGCAGCGTCTCTCTGAATCATGCAATGACAGGTAGATGGACTGAATGAACTCTCGGTCTTTTCCATCCCTGTCTGCCCCAATGGCCTTTCTGGAGCTGTGGGTTGAATGCTTGTTTTACATTCCAGCATGTCTGCCCAAAGTAGTCCCTGCATTGCCATCTAGTGTCCATGGAAGGCAGGACAAGGTTCTGGGGCCCCCAAATATGGAGTAATCCTGCCCTTACATGCTCCCCATAAACCTGTTTCATCTGATCCCAATTAGAGATAAATATCCATCACATATTTTTCCTCTTGATCCCCTAGCAATATCTTCTCCTGTTTTGCTGGCCAAATGTCCCGTCTCTTCCCATTCTCTTTCCCATGTGTAACCCACACACCTGAGTGTGGTCTGTTGTCCCATCTAGTGGCCCTGAGACCACTTACATAATAACGAGTCTGCTCTACAGCATTGGCTGAGAGCCAACTGGCTTTCAGCTCATGTGGTAGAGGCTTATGCATTAAGCTCCAGAGGTTCCAGGTTGGATTCCACATGCAGATGGCCAGTGTTCCAAGTATGCTCTTGTCTTATAACACCAGCAGACTCTGGTTATGGGTTACACGTGCAAAATGGGGGTGAATGCCGCAGGCCATGTCCCACCTTCACCCTGCTCCAGGGCCTCTGTCTGTCTGTCCTTCTCTCTTTTGCACTCTCCCCGCCCTTTGCAGCAGCAAATATGCTGAACACCAGATTAGCAAGGTGGCCCATCATCAAGTATATAGTGTACTGTGCTGGGCTTACACTCAGGAGCTGAACTTTCCATCTGAGTAAATACTGACAGGGAAGGATGTAACTTGAAGAAGGATGTGGGCCTGAATGGAATTTACCTGTCCTCCCTGAGATCTGCTGACCCTTACTGAAGAGAAAGGGGGAGAGAGTAGAATGGGACTGCTTTGGGATACGAGTGGGAGAGAGATGTGTGCTAAGGCCCACTTTTGTCCTTATGTGCATTATCTTTCTGCAAGATGGGCCTGCTCATGAAAGATGTTGAGCAACTGCAGCTCCTATTGAATTTTTTAGACCTGACCAAGCAAGGCACCTTCAGCTACCAACGGGAGTTGCAAGTGCTCAGTGCTCTTGGGTGAAGCCCTCAGAGTTCATAATCAGCTCCTGTCCCATAGTGAATGGTGACCGTTTTATTGCTGCATGTAGCTGGGCAGAGGGCGGAAAGGTGCCACAGCACAGAGAACCAACACCATGACTGTTCTGTGGTAAATGTTTTGCTTCAAGGGCTTCATTTCTGTCAGGCCTCTGTCAGTTCCCCCCCGTCACCTGCCTGCTGCTGACCTGTTGGGAAGCTCCAGTAGAAAAGCTCATCCTGGAGAGGGTCTCAGATAGGAGGGTTGTCTGTTGTCTGTGCTTTGTTCTGGGACTCGCTGTTATGAGGCTTTCTCTGCCCTTGGTCTGGTTTACAAAGAGCACCAAGGAAGCTAATGTAGGATGGTGGTGTTGGGGGGAACCTTTCTGATCCTGACTATCGATAGCAGCAGCTTGTTGCAGCTCAGCAGACTCCCTCCAAGTGTTTCCTCTCTCACCCAGATTTGTGTGCTGTCCTCTCATGTCCTAGAAATGATAAAGATCTAAGTTTGAATATGGTTTGAAAGGGCAAGTGAAAAGCAAACAATTGTTTGGTTTGTGCCCCCTCTTGCTCATTTTAGGCTAAATTCCACTCCCATTGTAGGCACTAGGAGATTTGTCAGTGAATGCCAAGAGAGCAGAATTTAATGGTATAATGACAGACTCATAAGAGTCTCTGCTGTTTCCACATTAGCCTCCAGCACCCAACTTCTCTCTTGTCCCTAAAGACGCTGGCAATAGGCAGAGACTCTCGCTGAGAGGCAGTTTTCAGCCTCTGATGTCACCATCTAGATCCTTTAACAGTCTCACCAGACCTCTAGAAAAGAGGAGAAAAGTCAAGACCTGCAGAAAAGTAAAAAACAAGCAGAGATCAACACCAAACCCTCTGAGACCATCTTTGTACTTCGTACACAATCTGCAAAAGAACATTAGCACATCTCTTACTTCAATTCACCATTCAAATCTGCGTGCTCTGTTAGGGCTGTGTGGATCATCCGTGCCAGAGTGACTTGTTTCCAGTGATTTCAAACCCTTTTCTATCCATATCTGGTGAGACTATGAAGAGAATCTGTCTAAGCACATGATATGCAAACAGATCTCTGAGCTTTTGAATAGATGCCTTTTAACTTACAAGTGGCACAGAGCAAGAGCACATAGCTAAAGACTTGACCAGATCCCATTCAAGTCAATGGGAGTTGACTTCAGTGGGCTTTGGGTAAGGCCATAGGTGAGCAACTATAGCAGATAACACACAGACTCCCAATGCATCAAGAAGGCCAGTACCACATACCTCCCCAATGGCTGTCCCTTCTCTGTCACTCATTTTCCTCCTCCGTATAAAGGTGCCATTTTAACTGCCTCGCAATGGTATTGAATTATTCTTCAGTTAACTCATTCCAGTCATTTATGTTGGTTTACTTGAAGAGCAATTTATGCATGACAGCCGAGGAAGTGATGGCTTCTCTTGCATTATAGATTTGCAGAATCAAAGAAAAACCACAGTGTTCTGCACTTTCTTCAAAAAAGCGTCAAGTGGTACAGTAATCCTGGTCTTTACCTGAAAATTAGATCAATCCAGCTTCAATCTAGCTACATCGCTATGGGACTGTGAAAAATATCATGTCCTGAGAGACAAAGCTAGGTCAGCTTAGCTCCCACTGTGGACACAGCTAGGTCAGCAGAAGAATACTTCCAGAAAAGCTTATGCAAATGAAGCGTGGCGTGGAATAGCGTCACGCTTCATGCGCATGATTAATTAGCAGCCGCTTTTGCGCAAGAGACTTTTGCGCAAAAAGGAGCTGTGTAGACGGCTCCTTTTTGCGCAAAACCCCCCTCTTGCTCAAGAGCCGTTCTTCCTCATTTTTTCAGGAAGAACGGCTCTTGCGCAAGAGGAGGTTTTTGCGCAAAAACGGAACCGTCTACACAGCTCCTTTTTGCACAAAAGCCTCTTGCGCAAAAGCGGCTGCTAATTAACCATGCGCATGAAGCGTGACGATATTCCACGCCACGCTTCATTTGCATAAGCGTTTCCGGAAGAAGCCGGAAAGCTGTAGCCGTAGCCATAGCGGCCCAGGGGCCGAATGTGGCCCTTGGGTTGCCTGGATCTGGCCCCTCAGGGTTAGGGACTCCCCTCCAGCATTGGGGAGCCCGCACTGGCACTCTAACTCCTCCGCTGCCTCCATGCAGCCCCCAGCCCCCAACTGATTTTTCCGTGGATCAGCAGCCCCTGATCTAAAAAGGTTCCTTACCCCTGATCTACATCAATGGAGAAACTCCTTCCGTTGATGTGAGAACCATCTACTCTATAGCAGCACAGCTGCAATGCCATAGCATTGCTCCTGCATCCACTGTAGTGTAGTAATGGCCTAACAGTGCCACAAGCAGGAAACAAAGGGTCAAATTTCACCCTGCCATAGGCGGTTGTAATGCCCCTGGCTTCAGTGGAAATGTGCCTGCTGACACTGGGACTGAATTTGGCTTTATTTCTGTTAATTAGGAATGAAATGTTCTGGTTCTAATTACTACTTGTTTGGACTGTAAGAAATTCACACCAGTTGAACTACATCAGCTACTGAAAATACATTTACAGCAGTCTGCACCTCTGCAAAACAGAGTTTGGAATGATTCAGAGCAGGGCTACTCAACATGCAGGCCCATTTGTGGCCCGCCATGTGGTTTGGTTTTATGCAGGGCTCAACACATGACATTTGGGGGGGATCCTTTGAACATGGCTTCCACTGGGAACATGCTCCACAAAGGCAAGGCATCTCCCAGGCGGGGTGAGCATTGAAAGATGCAAGGGGTACAGGGTGTTGGTGTTTCTACCCCCAGAGAGGAGGTGCAGGGAGTGCTGGGGCATTGTGGGACATGCTTTGTATTCATGCCCGTCAGTGTGAAATAAGCTAGTTGCATATATTTGCATGTATATGCCACCACACTTAAGTTGCGACCCTCGGCATGTGCTGAGTATCATCGTGGCCCCCGGGGCTTCCAAAGTTGAGTAGCCCTGATTTAGAGTGTACAACTGCTCTCAGTACAGAGGTGCCTTAGTTTCAGTAGCCAGTAGGTGCAAATTCAACAAGATTTCCTTCTGTATGTTACCGACACAACCACTGTTAGACAGAATGGTATCAAGCTCATTTACTTTCACCCACATCCTATTCGTTTGCTCTTTGCGTTTCATTCATCTTGGACAATGAAACTAGTCTTGCCACGTGCCGATCAGTTTCATTTTCCCGGCCTCTTGCCCTTCAGGATGCTGTTGAGTTTGGGTTGCAGACATTGCAGGGCAAGGTGTTTAAATAAAAATATACAGACAATTTTCATTGAGGGAAAAGTCTGTCAATTTCTAACCATGTTTAGATTATGTACAATCTCCCTTCTCTCCGATATTTTCAAGTTGAGGTTATCCTTTTAATTTCCACTTCATTTACCCAGATGAGAGAAAGTGAATGAGAGTGACCCCTAGAGGAAGCCAGTCCTGTAAGATGAAGTTTGTGCCCTTCCACTTAGATCTTATTTCTGCCCAATCGACTTATTAAAATACTTGCAACATAAAAATGCTTGGAACAATATTAAGGAAATCACATCACAAGCAGCAAAGACCAAATAAGTCAATGGGGGTCACATTTGTTGGGCCCCAAGACTGTACAAACCAAAGGATCACACTTATTTCAGTAGCTAATCTCAAACATGCCCCTAGCTGTTGAGAACTGAAATCTGCAGACTCTCACCTTCTTTAGTGCAGGGGCAGGGTGCCTCTCCAAACCAGCCAGCAGCCTCTAAGACAGCGCCTCCCAGAGGGCACTGTCCACACGGTGTGACTGACGTTCACTTGCTTCACTATTATTGTGTCCATGCTTCTCGACTCTCATTCAGGTGCCTGTGCAGTCACTGGCAATTAGCCTTTGTGTTTTTGTGATTTCCCACTGGAAGGCGATAATAGCTGTGCAATTAATTCCTCCTCATTACTATTAGGGAGCTGTAGTGACCAGAGTAGCCAATGTTAAGCTGAGTTTAAAATTGTAAGACTTCTCTATGGAATCCTACCGATGCTCTGGGGAACCCATTTCTCCAAACTAAGGTCCCCTTTCTTTGGTGCCTCCCACTGGCTCCAATGAGGTGGAGAAGCATGTGTGATTGTGACTGTGACTGCCATGCTAACCACGGTGTGTGTTCTCTTCTTCTTTTTGTTTTCTTCTGCTTTTTCACAGCAGGAAGGGCCCTGCCTCACCTACTCGACCCACCATAATCCGACCAGCTGAACCGTCCCTCTTAGATTTATAACCCAAGGCCTGTAGACAGCTGGTGACAAGCACCGTACCCGCGGCTTTCCCACCCCCTACCACCTATCACAGGCACATTCGCTCCTCTCATCCATCCCACCCCTTACCGTTCACTACCCCCTCCTGGTGTGTTATAAAACACAAGCTAGTGTTTGAGCGCTTCTTCGTCTTCTCTTGTGCATCCTGTATTGCTTTGTGAGCATAGACTAGTCCCCATTCACTGGCGTGGGACTTTGAAGGACACAGGCTCCTTGAAGTGATCAGTTGTGGGGGCATCCTTAACCCCAAATGGCAACTACCTAGCCAAGTACTCCATC
This sequence comes from Pelodiscus sinensis, assembly GCF_052426305.1. Taxonomy (NCBI): domain Eukaryota; kingdom Metazoa; phylum Chordata; order Testudines; family Trionychidae; genus Pelodiscus; species Pelodiscus sinensis. Next base: position 11,571,961 of record NC_143074.1, on the reverse strand, counting down.
TGGTTGGGCTAGCCTGAACAATGTGTCCTGCCTGCATTGGCTAGCTGTAGTGTCTCAGCACCTAGAACTAATCTATAGCTCTGTAGGTATTTTCTTATGTTGTAGTAAAGAAGACAAAGCGCAACTCAGAAGAATAAGTGATACTGGGAAAATGTGTGACATTATTGGTAACAAAGGTGAAATGTCCAGTGTGTGGGCTTGAATTAAGGTGCAAAAATTCATATATTGTTAGGAACAGTGCAATGAACCTCACTTCAAAGGAAGGCAGGGAGCGCAAGATGGGGGGAGCTTTATTGAACGGTGTAACCCTTCCAAAACAAAGTCTGAGATAGCTCATATACACACGCCTCAGAGTTCACGGAGCAGATGGATCAACCTGTCCACAGCTAACCCTAGTAGCTGAGAAAATGTGGCTGATGGAAAGCCGCTGGCCTCTGCCAGCTGCTGTGTCACATAACTGCCTGCAACTGACTTTCCAGAAACTGTGGGGAACAGATGTGATGCTCCCCCTTTGCAAACAGACAAGCAAAAGTTTTCAGGGAGTTCGCTAAATAATGTTTTATTGCAAATATCTCTGCTTCAAAAAAGCACATTTCTTGTTCAGTGTTTTGTTTTTCGTTTTTGTTTTTTTTGATAACGTGATAATTATGATAACCTATTCTTCTTGCATGCGGATGGTACGTGTTTGAGGAAACTTGTAACCACTGCAGACCATGACTCGTCTAACTTGGGTACTTTCGTTTTAATGTTATATGTGTAAAAAAAAAAAAAGAGTATTAAAAGTATATTGATCTAGTGCACCTCAGATGTTGTGGCTCGGTGGAAGCCAAAAGAAGCATTCACCCTGCAGGCTTTGAACCATCTCTGATTCCGATTTAAGTTCTCTTATTCTAGTATTGTTGGTTTTGACTTCTGTGATGGATCCATTTTGCCTGAGGTTTGGGTGCTAGTTCCTGTCCATGTTTGAATTATTGTTTTAATGCTTTTTCCTTCCCCCTTTCCCTTTCTCTTCCTTTTTTTATTCTTTTTCTTTTGTGTCTTTCTTAAATTCCAGCCGGCCAGGCAAGGCCAGTCCCTCCCGCCCAGAGAGTCCAAAGCCACCATTTGAAATGTAGCCTTGCTCCCTCTGAGAATATTTGCCTGCCTCTTAGCTGTTCTGTCCTGGAATGGTCTGACTTGCATCTCTCATATGGCTTGTTCTGTTGTTGTTTGTGACATACACACGTCAGATGTGACTCTAGTGAAACTGTTTTTTTTTTCTTTCCAGTTGCTTAAAGGAATTAAAACAAGTATATTGTAGTTATGAGACACATATCCTATTATATAAATATCTATAAATATATATATAAGATCAAGATATATATATGTCAGGTGTTTTAAGCCATTTGTGCTTCCATGTGGGTTTTAGCAAATACTTGAGTAGGAATATATATATATACACCCAACAAATTAACTGAATCCTGACATTGAGTTTTTGAGCTGATTGTTAAATTCCTTGCTGTGTACAGTTGCGTTATTGTATTGCCCCAGACTCGTGGGTGAACCATCTCAGTACCGGTAGTAGCTATGATGCAGTTTGTGATCTACCTGTCACTCTTGTTTATTGGTTGAAATAAACTATCATTTCTGTATAACGAAGGACTCCACAAGTAGAATAAAACTCACTCTCTCTATGGGCATGCACGGGGTTTATGTTTAATTAGCATAATGTAACCTTTCATCCTAAAGAACTTTACAAGCTCCCTATGCACTCTCTCAGATGCCACCACCTGGGGGAAGAGTAGGGGAGCAGCACCAAGCAACATAATTAGAAAGGTAATGCTGGGCAGGGACATTGAAGCAATGAGTAAATAAAGCACGGGGCTTCCTTTAATGCCCAGCCATGGAGAGTGGTGTTCTAAAAATGGCCACACACTAAACTCGCTGTTCTTTAAACTCCCACTGCCTATTCCCACTGGTAATCTGTAGTACCTGGCATCAAGCTGCAGAATGTTTCTAGTGAGAGGTATCTGTTGAAGCCAGTTACCCCTTCTCCTCCAGGGAGGATTTCAAGGGTCTAAAAGGAGGGTCCCTAAGTGCCTTTCACTTCCTTTTAACCACTGAAGGGGCACTATCCTTGATGCTTTCCTTGGTTTTTTCCCCCCCTCCCTTTTGATGATGCTTTTTTGGGGGAGAATGGAGGAGGCAGGCTTTCTTAAAAGGTCCGAGTACAAGCTAGCACTGATGCTTCAGTTTGAACAATAAAGAAATGGTACCATCAGGCACAGATGTCCTGGATGACTTGCAGGAGCCTAATATAGCCCTACAGATGCAGGAGGGTTCTTCAAGCTAGTCAACTACATTCGGCAATGTGTCAGGCCAATATAAACTGCAGACATTAGTTAGACCTTAAGTGGCAATGTTTCCCTCTTACGTCACAGCCACCTGCCTGGTTTTGTCTGGGTAAAGCCCAGCACCAGGGCCCAGGTGACAGCCAGCAACAGATGCCAGCCAGTACTAAGGTCTCCAAATTTGTGTCAATCTTATTTGGGGCCAAGATTCTAGTACTGTCAGCATGGTGCTGAGGTACCTGTGTCTCCTTGGGTTAGCTTAATTCAGCACTGTGGGCCCAGCACTGGTGCTGCAGCCCTTTCAGTTGACCTAGTTGGTGCTGTGTCCCAGCACCACAGATGAGGTACTGACATCCCCTGATGGTGAAGCTTGTCTCAGTAGCCTTCATCTTTTCATGTGTGAAAATCTCTTTAAGGACCCACAAAGTGAATAAATGGTGACTGGAATAGCCCAGTCTCTCATTTTGTCCACCTATTAATTTCCAGTTCTACAGCTTCTGTTATCAAGCATGATTTCTGCATACTACATGACCTTTTAGTTTGGCCTAACAGCATCTGGTTTTCTTGCAACTGTTTAACATTTATTATGGCAAACAACTTGACCTATTTTTCATGTTTAGTTTTCAAGTAAGCGAAAGCTATATAGACCAACTGTCATACCATTACTTACTGCCCGTCAATGCCACACCACTTAGTAACTCTGAAACAGGCTAAGTGCTAATTCAAGGCTCATGTTCTAATTTCAAAAACATCAAAGGCACTGACTGGTTTAAGACATGTAGCATTCAAACATTGGCATCAGGGCTTTAGGTCTGAAGTTGCGTCATGAAGAACTTTCCTAGAGTCTGCTCCACAACATCCACCAGTATTGGATCGCGGGATGTGCAGGCAAGTTCTTTGTAAAATTGCACAGCAACAATAGAGCACTAAATGCATTTTGGCAGTCACACTTGGAATCACACTGCCGTAGCCCCAAAGGTCTGAGTTTTGAACAGATTCGGCCCGCTCGTGCCAGTGTTATATGTTTGTTCTAGAACCTATTCAGCTAGGATACCAGCAAGACCTTGAACTTTCATCATAAGTTTGGGCATTGCAGGGAATCTGCATCAGGTACAATTGCTTCAGAAGTGGTCTCATTGTTTTAAACCTAAACCAGTGGTTCTCAAAGGCTGCGTCGATTGGCAAGATATTGCGCAAATACTTTTACCGGAAAAGTTTTTCCGGTAAAAGTATTTGTGCAAGAGAGCGTCTATACTGGCATGTGCCTTTGCGTAAAAGATTTACTTTTGCGCAAAAGCATCCGTGCCCAGTGAAGATGCTCTCTTGAGCAAGAAAACTCCAATGGCCATTTTAGCCATTTGGCTTTCTTGTGCAAGAAATAAATGTGGCTGTCTACACTGGCCCTCTTGCACAAGAATACTTGCACAAGAGGGCTTATCCCTGAGTGGGAGCGTCGGACTATTTGCGCAAGAACCACTGATTTTGTACAAAGTCAGTGTTCTTGTGCAAATACAAGTGGCCAGTGTAGACAGGCGGCAAGATTTTGCGCAAAATCATGCCAGTCTAGACGTAGCCTAAGTGTGTTCTGAACCCATCCTGCCTGTGGGCCATGGGCTCGGTGCCTCCCTCTCCTGCAGTAGGGAGCCCTTGCTAGCACTTCATCCCCATGCCCTCTCCCTGTGAGGTTGGAGTGCCAGTGCTGGCTTTCTGCTGCAGGAGTCCTGGAATCCCAGCTAATGGGAGCACCAGGGGGCAGTGCCTGGGAGCAGCTGGGTGAGCACCCCTCATCCCTCTCCTGCCCATACCATGTATCCCCAGGCTACACCACCCTCCCACAGACACTCCTCTACTCTCAACCCATTCCTGCACCCTCTCTTCCACCCAGCCCCTCTCCCCTCTCCAACACCCATTTTGTCATCATGGGTGGTTGGCTATTGGTCCATAGAAAGGTTTGCGTTGAGCAGGATGGATCACACTTCTGTCTTTATCTGATGTATCATGTAAATGAAGCATGACCAGACAAGGCCCCTCTATTACCACCCAGGAAAACATATTATGCACTAGTAAGGTCACTCCAAACATTACCCAATGTTTTTGAAAACCTCCCTTTCTCTCAAGACTGCAATCAGGCATTCCTCTGTGTGTTCCTTCAGAGTCCATTGGTTCAGGACATCTGTTTCCAGGTTAGTTCAGAGGCAGCCAAACTGGTGTAATTGCTGTAGGTTGGGTCTTGGCAGTTTTGTTCAAACAGTTTACATCTGATATTAGCACTTTTCAGAAAATGTGACCTTTGTCTTCACCTTGGGGGTGAACTGTATCAAGCTGACTTGAGTGCTGACATGCTGAAACTGACCTTTCCCCCCCCCCTAATTAAAAAGTAGGTTTTGACCAACCCACCCACTCCCTTTCTTCTCCATTGCCATCTATTAGACTTTAAAGTCTCTGTTATAAGATGTAAAAGCTTGGCCAGAGCAGCCAGTGCCAGCAGTGTGCCTAGGCATGCCAGGGCAGAGGCTGCGCCGTAAGGCCATAGTCCCACCGGTTAACTGGAACTGGTAAGCATTACCCATTAAGGGGGGCACCAATCCAAGAATTTGGAACATGGCCAGGGACCACGCTCTTCCATGATATTAATGGAGGAGGTGTGGGGTATGGGATGGAGGTGGTTCTGACCTGGGACAGGGGCTAGGGTATAGTAGAGGGTGCAGGGGTTTGGGCTGTAACCTAGGGCAGAGGACGATTGTGACCAGGGGCAGGAGATTGTGCGCAGGATCTGGGTGGGGGCATAGATGCAGGAGAGGGGGCAGAGGGTTTAATTATGTAGGGTATGGGTGCAAGGGGGGGTAGAAAATTAGGGAGAGGCAGGGGCTGGGATGTCAGAGGCAGGCTCTGGCTAGACTTACTTGGGCGACTCCTAGCTAGCAGGTTTCTCAGGCAGGCTCCCTGCCTGTCCCATTCCTGCACTGGCTGTCGGGGGCATGTGGGTCTGAACAGCTGCAAGCCTGAGGGGAGGGGTGCTTCTAGTGCAGCCTATTCTTAGAACAGTTCTCTCATTGGCCAGAAACCGCCAAATGGGATAGTGCTGGAGGTGCATGAAGCCTCTCCCCCTCTACGCCCTGGCTTGTGGGGGATGGGGCAGGCAGGGAGCCTGCATGAGGGTCCCTACTGTGTCCACCGGCCAGATCTGGGGGCTTGGATGTGGCCTGTGGGCCATATTTCGCTCAGCCCTGTGGGTTAACCTTTCACATCCATACTCTGATCCTCTCTGAATAATAAAGACCAGGGCTCGACCAACCACTGTTTCTACTTGCCCATGGCGAGTAGATATCAGCCGGTCGCTCCGTGCGCCCCATTCACCAGCGCTGCATGCATGCGCAGTGCCAGTCTGGCGCATGCATGGTGTGGAGCTGGCGAGTAGCTCTCACCACAGTTTGTCGAGCCCTGGTAAAGACTGATACAAACCATAGCAAAATAGGGTCCTAAGTTATGAGCTTATAGGATTTTAGAGTAATTGCAACCCTACATACATATCAACATTGCCTCCTATTTGGAACTGGTGAGTCTCTTTTGAACATTGGCTCTCAGTAGTCAAAAGAGCTCAAAGGGCTCAATCTTGCAAGGTTAGCACTTCATTATATACCTATAGTCCACACTGAAATCAACTGAAGCTCAGGGCATCCACACTTCTCAGATCTTTTACACTTTGCAGGATCAAGCCCATAGTGGATTCTAGTACATAGACAATATCCTTGGATCCAGCGATCAGGATATGCCAGAGTCCATCATGGAATTTCTCTACATGAACTGCAATTGAGACTTTAGAAGGCTGTAGGTGGCACAAGCTACTGCAATAACAGTAAGCAAAATGAAAATGTAAGGCATTATACAAAATTCACCCAGTTCGATGCAGAGATGTATTTTCACCATTTTCTATAGCTGAAAGGATGGAGGCACAGAGGTTAAACAAGAAGGGGGTCAGTGTAAGAGATGGAGCTTCCTATAATCAGACCATCTTGCACAAAGAAAGAAAGAATTCACTATCAGTTTTCCTAGCCAAATTTCAAGGTACTGTGAACAGAAATCATGCATAGTCGGTGCTTGCCTGAATAAGTTTATTCAGAAGGAAAAGAATTTATAACAGGATTAAATCACCTCTGCAATAGAATGCAAAATTTCTCTAACAGTGTTTTCTTTCACATTCCTGGAATAGAACACCCAATAAATATTTACCCCTTTTGATAATAACATTGCTCTGTATTAAATCACAACCCTTCCCCACTGCAGTTAGATCATTTTTATAATACAGGTTTGAGCAACCCCAGCAGGCAAAAATGCTGCAAGGGGCCATATTCTTTCTTCAAGGAATATACAAAATGTTACTTACACAGATACACTATGTACACAAACTCGTGCAAACAGGAGCTTGTAGGCCTGCCTTGCTAGTGCCTGCGGGATGCCCCCAGCAGTGCACTCTGTCCATAACACTGACAGTCAATACCAGGGCTGTTCAAATGAAAGGACTTAAAAACAGTTTTTATCCTCCCCCAACAGGCTAACATTCAGCTGTTCACATTTTGGAGGAGTTCATTGATTTTATTCCACAGAACCTCTTTCCCCCTCTAAAATAAAAGTTTAAATTAGTTTTAAAAAATCTGAAACATAATGTGCTTTTTGTTGAGGAACAACCAGGTTAAAAAAAGGCTTGTTCAAAATAAGACAGAACTGATTATAGAAAGGACCTGCTGAATTTTAACTAAGAAAAGTCATATACCAGGACAGCCTTTGTTAGCCAGAGCCTTTCTTTTCAAGACAGAATAGTACATACGGGACTCAAGCATGTGCTTCTAAGTCATCAACCTGGAATTTATCTTTATGTAAGTCGGTTTCCTTAAAAACACATACACTTCAGAGTGTTCTCCTTATAGAGACCAGCCACTCGGACTGCTGAGCTGACAGTCAGCAAGCAATAAGTTCTAGATTTTAAATCCATATGTACTTTTGAGACACTGGTGTTATTCCTCTCTGCCAGCAGATGGAGACGGTAACCCACCTGGTTGAGCCCTGTACACACCATCTTTTAGAATCTTTTTCAGCAAGTTGCTCCATTCATCACTTTCCATTTTCTTTGCTGCTTGCTCAGGGAACTGATTCTCTCACCACTAAAACATTCAGCTCAAATGTTTACCACCTTGTTTCTCCTCAGTCAGTTCTGCAACTTGGAAGTGCTGCCAGGTGACAACTCCATCTCTTGCGTGTGTCTTGGAATTACTGGGGACAGGGACAGAGACAGACTAAGCCCAGAAGGTCCCTAATGTACTCAGCTGGTGTGAGCCTTGCCCCCTGGGTGGGGGACAGGGCGATGAAGGAATCCAGGAGAGAGCTATAACTCTAAAGTCCAGAAATTCAAAACAAAGCACATTTATTAAGTGATTTGCTTTTACTTATTTCTCCCTTTTTAAATAAATAAAAACCTTCAGACAAACAAGGTTAAACGTCATCCTTCAAAGTGCAGTTACATTACCACCACACCCTCAACCAACCACATAAAGCTTATGCCAAATAACCAAGCATCTGTCCCAAGAGGACTCAGAAGGCAATTCCTGGCCACTTCCCCCCTATCTAATGTGAATAAAAGTTTCTGTAGTGCTGCCTAGGCAGGCAGCCTGTGTCTTTTTGGCTGTTTACGACTAGCAAGGTTGGCTTCTGATGGAGTGAAGGAGACAAGCTGAAGAGAACAATGGGAGGTTTAAGATACATGGTGTGAAACATACAAATAATCATTCAGAATCCAGAGTTTGTTGCCAGAATGAGTTACTTTAGGAGCATTTTGGGAGGAGATGGGCAGATAGCAATCATGACTGGTGCAATGGTCACAAGCCAATCACTGCTGAGAAGCTGGCTGCCAGCAGCAGAGTCCCATCGGAGAGCTAGGAAATAAGTGTGCAAGTTACTGTGTCAGAGGACATGAGGTCCCGCCACTTTCATGTGGGCCAGGCTGAGGCAGCACTACCAATTGCCTCACATGATTACTTCAAGTCACAGTCAGTACTCAGAGTGTACCACATAACAGAAGAGAGAAAAGGGAGAGATGAGCAGGTCGGACGCTCGAGTTCTGTCTGATGCAATCCCTCTTTACCCACAAAGAGGAAATCTATTCAGACTCAGAGTTCTGGACTGAGATACTAGGTGAGTTTAAGAAGTTTGGGTACTTAACCGGCTCTCAGAAAATTGCTGCAAGTCAGGTTTCTGATGCCATTTAAACCACCATGATCTTGACTTCATCATTCTCGTCAGCACGATAGAAGAAAGGAATACAGGGGTTTTCCAACAAGGAGCCCAGCCTCTCCCGAGGGTTCTGGATTTCTCTCAAAAGCTGCATGATTTGCTTAGCAGTGGGATCCTCTGGACTCGGCTGGGAACCTTTGCTATCACTAGATACATGGGATTGAAGAACTGCAGCCTCCTGTTCTGGCTCATCTTCTAAACTCACCTCTCGCAGTCCTGTGGAAAACAAAGACAAGGCAGGTTACTATTCCCATCCCAACACTGAGCAGCCAGGCTCCCTATCAGCAAGCAGGAGTTGCTATTTCCATTCTGCTGCACAGAATATCGCTCACCTTCTCCATCGGTAGCATTCAGTTCAATGTGCCTCTCAGCTGCAATGGCACTTCCACTTTCTTGACTTACTAGCAGGTCTGGGTTCTGAGCAGCTGCCAAATACTTGTTGTACCACTCATTCCTCTCCCCAACCAGACGCATCACTAATTCCTGAAGCTCCAACAACTTCATCTGTAGCAAGTGAGCAAGTAAAGCAAAACCCATGAAAGGAACATGTCCTCCCTGTGGCCACAGACAGTACATACAGCCTGTTCTATCACACTGCCCCCACAGTTGGCCAATATTTCCAGGTCAACTGCACTCAGCAGCAAGCACACTAACCCACACCCACCATGCAGAGGGCATTTTCCCTCATCAAAATTCCAAGTTGGCGTCTTATAATTGGTGGGTTGGCCCCTGCCTGAGCAGGTCAGATATCTTGACACACAATGCTGGTTTCAGGCATTTGGAAATCAGTTTGATGCCCTGTACATCACAAAACTAGTAGTGAATTTGGCACAATGAGACTGTCTTCTCAGGAGATACCAACAGCTGAACAGCAGCTCATGCTGGAGGTCTGAATTCAGAAAACAGGTAGAGTTTTACACAACATCCTTTGGATGCCTGCTACTCATCTGCAGAAATCAGCTTTTGCATACACACGTTCCACTTGTGCTTCCTGGACTTTCACCATTGTGCAAGTACTATTCTGATAGGATGGATCCCTTACCTTCATCTCTTCCTTATCCTGAGCCAGTCGGCTGATGTACTCCTCTTTCTCCCGGTGCCTCTGTTTTAGGATAGCCCTCTGACTCTGGTACAATGCAATATACTCCCCTGGAGCACAGGAGAAAAGCATAAGGCAGAGACAATGTACCAAGGAGTTACAATATTATAAAGCTTCTTCTTTCTGCTTGAACTTTACAGTATTAGGTGAACGATCTATGGGGCTTTAGAATCCAGCTGACAGCAAATCTGGACACCAGACTGGAAGTCTTCTTATCCAGCAGGATAATTTTAACACACCTGGAGGCCTGACAGTAGAAATCTGATTGGTGGGCTTAAGTGATCAGGCTCCATGAGCAATTACAGAGGCACCTGTAATTTTAGCTCACTGAGATAGAACATCTTGGGGAATCTATGAAGAGGTTGCCTAGTTGCTCTCACGCTGGCAATCTTACCGATTGTATCTGTTTCCCCAGACAGCTGTATGCAGCGATGCTCCAGCTGCTCTACTCGGTCCTTCAGATCAGCCTTCTCATGCATCAGGTCTGTGAAGCGGAACTGAACACACAACCAACATCAACCATTTGAACAACTACACATATACAGGGAATACATAAGGGAGTCAACAGTGCACCCTGGGTCAGCCTGTGCTGAAGAAATAATACTGTTCTTCTTCCCCACTTATCTCCTGTGTGTCAGCTGGACTGATTTGGTGGATAAAGGAGGAGAAAGAAACAGCTACAGAGTGTGACATCACAGGGATAAGGAACCCTTTACATTTCCTACTATCATAACAGCACAACTTCCCAGGCACTGATGGCCTCAAGATTGCTGAGCCACTAGAAGCTATTTCTCACTCTTTTGCACTGGGGAGAACAGTATGGAGCCTGCCCCACCACGATGGCTTCAGAAAAAAATCAAGGACCAAAGTCAGCCCCCTACACCTATCTCTTCAGGGTTAAACTACTGGCGGCCATGCTGAGCATACAAAGCTAGATACCAAAGTGATAAGCCACTCACAGGAAACCTGGGAAAGGAGGCTGCTGTGTCACAAACCAGATTTGCTATTGATTCCCTTGCAACCCACTCTTAGTCTGCTATACAAAAATGGGACCTGCTGCCTGGCTCCAGAGCTCAGCTGGAGGCTCAGTTGCTCACCTGTAGTTTCTGCATGGCAGTTTTTAAAGCCTCATGAACCTCCACTGGGACAGTATCTGTAGTGTAACCTGGAAAGGACATATGCAGAGTCAGTGTATGGGGTCTGCCAACGAGTGATAAAACTGCAAGTGATTCACACTGGGAGAAGCAAATGAGGTTCTTGCATACACACCCCATCCCGCATGGCTCTTTCTGGTGCACTCCCCCAGCTACACAAACAGCACAGAGCTTTACCTCCACCCAATGTGACATTATGTTGCTGCTCCTGCCTCAGAGCTGCGATTTGCTGCAGGAGACCTCTACATTGTTGTTTCTGCTCCGATAGCTGCTGTCTCATCTCTTCTCTTTCCTTCTCCACTTGGGAGATGGCAGATGTCAAGAAAGTGACCTAAGAGGCAATTCCAGATATTGCACTTCTGTGCTTTTTATTTATGGAGCTCTACTACCCAATCAACCCACAGTACCCCTGTGAGACAGGCAAGGGCTATCCCTATTTACAGATGGGGAAAATGGCCTACAGAGAGTCAGCATTCAAGCTGGGATCTGAATTCGAGACCAGACTAGGGCCTGTATATTCCGCAATTAAACAGTGGCTGAGCTTCCTGTGGAATCCACTCCTTACTGCAGAACTGGGCTCCAAAGCCTCAGCTTTCATTATAAAAAAGAGTTATGATCTTGGTCTTGCCAGATGTGAAGAATATAAAAATGAATGGAAGCAATAAATAGCCCAAGAGGTAGGAACTGTTCAGTCATCCTCAGTGGGTTAAATCTGAACCCCAAGATGAAATGTTTACATTTATTTATAAACCTCTATTTTCACTGATGATCATGTTAACAAAAATAGCGCCAGTACCAATCTCAACCTGCCTCCCAAGCTAAGGGATGCGGACTCAAAATAAACAAGATAGGAGCTACTGAGTTCTCTCTCATTTAAGAGAGGCTACCAATAGATTCCAGCCTGCCACACTACAGTGCTGCAGAATCCTGGGTGCCTGCTGCAGTACACATAAGGCCTTGACTCTGTATGTGCATGCATGCTCATTGCATTGGCAGATGACAATTATATGCACAGTCTCCCTGCTAGTGGAGTGAGACTTGCCCTCTTTACACTTACGTGTAATTGGAAGAAGCTTGCCTCTTACTATGGACTCACCATTTCTTCACGGTTTTCAAAGTCCTCTGGGATCATGAGTGAAGATTCAGTTTCTTCTACCATCTTTTCGTTCTCCACTTCGTCTCCTATAGGAGGAAAGAGGCATACAAAGGATCTGTAACCCTAGACCAGGGCTGGGAAACTCTTTTTGGGTCGGAGGCCACACACAAGTGAGAAGCAAAAAAACCAAAATCAAACTCTCACTGATGTGGCCCCCAGCTGAGAAGGAGAAAGACATCATCCATATCCCCCTCGCACACCAGAGCCTAGGGGGTCCCAGGCTAGTAGATTGTGTGCTCCAGCCCCACTGGAGGATGGTGGGGGCTAGAGTGCCAGCACAGGCTCCTCAATGCTGGGTGGGGGGCCAGATCCAGGCAAGCTGGGGACTGCATCCAGCACCCAGGCCTTAGGTTTCCCACCCCTGCCCTAGACTGTCTAGTGCAGCTCAAGCGTCCACCTAAAGATGGAATAACATTACCTTCCACTTGATGCAATGCTCTGTTGTCAAACTCTGCTGCTAATTCACTGATTTGGGCTTGCAACTCTCTGTTTTCTTTGGATACAGCTGCCAGGCTTTCCTGTAAGAAAAGCAGGAAGTCATTGGAGAGGTTGGATGGCCCCCACACACTTGAGACCTGCACCAACTAAATTAGATGACTTATATTTTCACCAGCAACAAGAAATGTGGTATGGTTTGGCCACAAGCCATTATCCCTGTCTGTAATGCAGAAAGCCTTGCAACCCACTCTGGGTAATGCAGAAAGGACAACAAAACGACAGAGTCCTGCAGTATCCTTCAACACTAGCCAATCCCTTTACCTTGGTCTGCTGCAGCTCCTTCAGGTGCATCTCCACTGTCACTTTGCCTTGCACTTCTTCATGCTGCAGACGATCCATGAGCTGTGTCTGAAGCAAGTACTGTTTGTGCAGCTCCTCTTTCTCCGTGGCCAGATGCTGATATGCCACAGTATACTGCTGCAAGTGCCCATAGTACTGATCCCGCTGCTCCTGCAGGCTCTGTGCCTCCTGCGTTTTCAGTTCCACCTGTCAGAGTAAGATCAGCCCATCACCAAAAGCTCTAGCTCTACACACAGTTGAAGATAAGATGCTATATTCCCCTATACAGCCTCATCTTCTCAGAGCACAAACCATACAACACCACCCTACTTTTCACAAGGGAAATAAGGCAGCCTCTGATTCTCCTGTAAAACGTGGCAGTTAGCACCAGATCGTTTCTTGCTCCAGCTAGGTAACAATTACCAGTATCACCCCTTGAATGAGCCAGAAGAGCACTTCCCCGTAACTGTGACTAGCCCAAAATGCCAGACATCCACAACAGGATGCAGATAAGGTACATGGCAAAGACTGGCTCCCTGTCTGGTGTGAAAATGAACAATCTCCACCTTTACATCAAAGCCTTTCCTACTTCAGAACCTGAAACCTAGTTCACCTTGCTGCTGCACTGCAGTACATTACCGTCTCTTTGAGCTCAGCCAGCTTCTCCTGTAGCTGACCAATCTTCTTGGCCAATTCCTTCTTCACATGCTGCTCCGACTGTAAGGCGCTTGCCACCTCCATGTTCTCATTTGTCTGAAATGATGCAGAGCCCTTGTATCAGATGTGACACCGAGTCAGGGTTCCCCCCAAATCCTGCACCCCGTAGCAGCAAGAACAGATTCCACCAGCCAGTAGAATAGAGGGTTTATTGCTTCTTCAGGGTACAGCACAGCCTAGACATGATGTGGTTTCAGAAGCCAGAGCCAGGATGCCTCAGACCCCTTGGGTTAGGGGTCCATCACCCCTAACCCCTGAGCTCAGGCTGTTCCCTTCATGTTTTCCAAACAGCAACTTCTCTCCCCCTCCCAAGCCTCTGCCTCTCTCCCTTTGTCTCTCCCCCTGGGAATCCCCTGTTACCTCCTCGGGGTCTGGGTTAGTACACATTTGGATGAGTCAGTGGGAATCCCACATCACAGCACAGGGGGACCCCAGGTTACAGAGCAGACAGCACCCCCACTACATCACATCAGGAAACTGCCCCAAATCATCAAGTACCATAAACGTACATAGCTTTTGACAAATCCAGTCAATGGATAGCATAAAATGGTATGGTTCTCTTTAAAACAGAAGGGAATTGCTGTATTTGGCCCAAGAACCCTGCCCTGAACAGTCAATCCAATTCAGACAGAGGAACACAAAACAGGGATAAGAGCTTGACCAAGACAGTGAGGGAACAACAGCATGGGGCTCAGAAGAGAGGTGGTGCCATTTTTGGCACATGACACCGCCTCTTGTGCCCCCTTGTGCTTGGGGAGTGAAAGTGAAGGAAGTGAGGAGACAAAAGGAGGAGTTCAGAATGGACTGAAGAGAGCAGGTAGCTAGAGGGAGAATACAAGGACATGGAGGTCAAAGACTGCAGAATCCAGAAGAAGATTCTGGGGAGCTGACAGCAATGGAAGAGGTGAAAGAAGCTGGGAAGAACCTCCTCATGGGTGAGAGGCATGCAAATATGGGGACAAACAACTGGCCCATTAAAGCCATAGAGCCAGGAGAAACACCAAAGTAGAGAAAGCAGTGGAGTTGGGGTGGAGGTACAAGAGAAGGAAAGAAGACAACTCCCTTAGGACAAGCAGAGCTATTGGGTGACTCCCCCAGAAGCTCACTAGGGAGTGAGAAACATTGCAGGGGATCTGCCATCACATTAAGGTCTAATACTAGAGCTGCAACAACAAAACACCAAAGAGCAAGATAAAGGCAATGCTTCTGCCAGGAGGTTAGCGTCACTCTTAATGCTGTACCCAGTAGTTCAAAGACTACATGTCCAAGAGAGACATACCAGTTTGACAAACCCATTCTGCAGCTCAGCCAGCTGCTCCTTTAGCTCCCGATTTTGGCTGAGAGCTCGGCTGATGGTGGCCTTGTCACTCTGCATGTTCTCCAGGATCTGCTGTCTGTCCACAGACTCCTCACTATAGCGCTGAACAGTCTTCTCAAGCTCCAACAGCCGCTCCTCCTGCTCCTGGTTGAGGTGGCTCAACTGCTCGTTATCCCGTACCTGGGCCTGGTATTGCCCATGAAGCTCTTCCTTCTCTTGCTGCAGCCTCTGGACCGCTTCCTGCAGGCTCAGCTCAGCCTCCGTAGGCCCTTCTGGCACAGCAGGCTCACTGTCATTAAGCTTAGCTGCTGAGGAAATGGAATCACAATCAGCTGGGTCAGAGGGCTGCACCACTGACAATAGGTTAGAAGTACAAAACCCTTCCCTCAGCCAACACAACATTCAACTCCTCCATCTAGCGGGGGTGTCACTGACAGCACTATTCAACCCTTCTCCCTCTGGGAGCAGATTGTTCCTAGGAAGAGAAGAATCATAGAACACTAGAACTGGAAGGGAACTTGAGTGATCATCAAGTCCAGTTGCCTGCCCTCATGGCAGCACCAAGTAGGTCATCCCTGATAGATGTCTATCCAGCCTGCTCTTAAATATCTCCAGTGATGGGGATTCCACAAACTTCCTAGGCAATTTATTCTAGTGCTTAACCACCCTGACAGGTAAAAAGTTTTTCCTAACGTCCAACCTAAACCTCCCTTGTAAGCCCACTGCTTCTTGTCCTATCCTCAGAGGCCAAAGAGAACAATTTCCCCCCCCCTCCTCCCTGTGACACCATTTTAGATACTTGAAATCAGCTAGCATGTCCCCTCTCAGTCTTCTCTCTTCCAAATTAAACAAGCCCAATTCCTTCAGCTTTGCCTCATAGCTCATGGTTTTTAGAGCTTTAATAATTTTTGTTGCTCTTCTCTAGACCTTCTCCAATTTCTCCACATCCTTCTTGAAATGTGGTGCCCAGAACTGGACACAATACTCCAAATGAGGCCTAATCAGTGCAGAGTAGAGCAGAAGAATGACTTCTCGTGTCTTGCTCACAACACTCCTGTTAATGCATTCCAGAATGAGAGGAGAAAGGCCACAGCTTGCGGTGGTGTGCTGCTAGCTCCCTCGGTTACCCACTCAGAAGCTTTTCTCCACCTAGCTGGGTGTTAGGAACAGCCTAAATGAACCAGAGGTCTCTTTCCTCGTCACTGGACCATGGGAGCTGGAGGTTTGGTCAAGTGGATCAAACCAAACAGAGATGGCTGGGTGATGGTTTGAAAGGTCTTGCTTGACAGACACTAGGCCAATAAGTTTCTTACTAGTCCTTCCAGTTTGGGGATTCCAAACCTATTGCTCCTGCTATGCAAAAGTTCTACATAATGGGATGGAAGCCTTGCTTCAGCCTGTTAGTGCCCCACAATGCCAAGCTCTGACTAAGCCTACCTGACTTGCTTAGCAGCTCAGCAACACTGGCTTCCAGTTCTTGAATCTGGGTCACATTCTTCTCCCTTTCCTCCATCAGTGTATGAATCTATTTGGTTCCAGAAAGGGAGAAGTCAAACCAGTAAAGTCAGCTTTCCCAGCTCCTCAGTATCATTAACACCACCACCTCCACATACACCAGAAAAAATGTTGCTGTTTTCACCTGCTCAGACAGCTGCTGTACGCGCTGCTGCCAGATACTGCCCTCCTCTTTCAGCTTCTCCACATACTGATCCCTTTCAACCTGGAGCTGGCGAAGCGACTCTGACAGCTGCCCAGGACGACAGAGGAAACTGGAGCATTATTGCTCAAAGAGTACAGCTGGAGGAGACCAGTATTGGTAGTCTCACACTGTTTAGCACTGCCAGTCAAGTTTCCCAACAAAAGCTGCAATATAGATCCTCAACATATTCCACATGCTCTTTTACCTGAGTAATCTGTGTTTCCAAGTTCACCCGCTCTTCCAATGCCATCTGCAACTGCTGGTTTGCATCCAGAATCCCTGACTGACTTGAAAACTGCCAGGAAAAATCAAATAAGTTATGGCAAATGCCGGAATTCTGACCTTCTTTTACGTCTCTTCTTTTTTATTGCAACCTGTGAAATATCCATGTGGTAATTTCTCTTTGTTCTAGTTCAGTACAATTTTATATTAAAAAATGATGGCTTGAGATGAGTGACTATTTAGAACAGGACAACATGGTGGCTCTGCCCTATGCAATAAACCTATCTACTCTATGAAGCAGCTAGTATATTATTGGGCAGCTCCTCTTTCCAAACTTTGACTGAAGTATATCTTCCAGAAACAACACTGTCTAATACAACAGTAACCAGATAATGTTCTCTGGCCTATGTTGTATTGGATGTCAGACTAGATGACTGAATGGACCCTTTTGGCCTTAAAAAACGCTACGAAACCAAGACGTGAGTCCAATCCATGGGATGTCATGGTATCTTTACAATCACCACACCAAGTACCTCTTTAAAATAGGCTCCCAAATTTCATAAACCTTGATGAAGTTCACTAAGAAGTTGTCTCTTGTGAAGCACTGAATGACGCTTGGTAGATGGTATTGGGTAAAAGCCACCCAATGGTCAATTCTTTTTTGACCTACAATCTCCTTTCCCACATTTAGAACAAGACCTACCCTTACATCCACCTCCCAATAATATTGCAATCACCTGCTGAATCATCAGTTCAGCCATTTCCAGTTTCTTATGCAAATCCTCCACATCCAGTTTCATGGCCGAGTTCTCAGAGACCAGGGAGTGCAGTTTCTCCAACAGTTCTGAGTTCTGCTGCTTGAGCTCCTCACTGCCTTTGCTAGGAGAAAGAAGGAAATTAGCAATAATCCTTAATTTTACCCCTGGTTCTTTGTTACTCATGAGGTAAGTTTACAAACTGGTCCTTTTGGAGGCTGGAAGGAGGACAGGCTGTGCACTAAAAGAGGCATCTTGTAGTTTCAGCTTGGGGGCAGCTGTCACAGAGGTCAACAGAATTGAACGTGCAGCATACAGAATAGGACTGACCTTTGTTTGTACAAATCCAGTTTCAGACTGTCTCGCTCCTTCACGACCTCTCTATTATGCTAGAGAAAGAGGAAACATACATGAATCAACTCCATACTTTCACCAAGGAAAGCTTAAAACCAACTATTCTCAGCCTTCTGCAGATCAGCTAATGTGAAACTAAGACCAAGCCCTCATTCACAGCACTACTATGGCTAGAACCTTGTATCAGGCTACAGCCAGCCAGCACTAGACCTAAGCCTGTCACCACATCAAACTGCTAACCTAACAAATGTGCCAGGAATTCATCTGCCCAGTCTTCAAAACTGACATTAACTAGCCATGAGATTGCGTTGCAAGTTTCTGGATTAGCATCAATACTAAAATGTCTCTTTGATGGAGAAGCTACTGGGCAGAGGTCATGGCTGGGCTTTCGTTAATTGGATCTGGCAAAACAGATCAAGCAAGGTGCCAGATCTGAAGACAGAAGCTGTGACCAAAGATTAGTAGCTGCAAAAACTGAAAAGTCTGCCTTGATGATTAAGAGTATGGAACTTTGGTTACAGGGCCTATACTTCCCTCTTCTCAAAAATGGTACCGCAAAGGATGCAGCAGTTTAGTGAAGGATTGACATGTGTTTTTTCCTAAGCGTAAATGAAGGGGTGTCTCACTTTCTCCAACTGTTTCTGCTGTGTAGAGATGGAAGATAGAGTGCGTTCCAGCTCAGATATCCTCTGGCGAGATGACTGTAACCGGGTAGTAAGGTCTTCAGCTTCTCCTGACAAGTCAAAACAGATTTAGGTGGGGCACTGCTGCACACAGTTTTACAGAACTGGCTGAACAACACTTTCTACTCAGCCAACAAACTCTTAAAACTCTCCCTCCCTTTAAGGAAGTGAAGAGAGTGGCACAGTGAAGAGAGATTTGGAAGTCAACAGAGCTGAGTTCTCTTCGGTCTCTGGCTTTAGTGTCACCTTGAACAAATTAACTTCTCTGTGCCTCAGCTTCCTCATCTGTAAAATGGGGATGATACCCTCTTTCTCTGCAGATAAAAAAGCACTACGTGCTTATTATTACTTTTATAACACAGAATTCAGCTAAGAATGAAACACCCATGAAAATGTACCTTCCCCTGAAAGCTGAGGTATTCAGCAAGAAGCAGCCAACAGGACAGTAAAAAAGTAACAGTCTGGATAAGCACCCTGTATTTAACATTCGTAACAGGGCTTCAGCAACATACAAAAAACCCTCAATTCTTCTGGAATCAATGTACTCTGATTTGGGGGATAGCTTGGATGACAGAAATAATAATTGTGCCAAATATTTATCATTAAGAAGTCAGTGAATTTTACAGGCAGCCTGCCAATGAATTCAGTGCCTATGAGTCAAGATCCTTGATTAGTTCGAACAACCTCAGTTGAATGCTCAATCTACCTGCTTTCTGCCGGGCAGCTTGTTGCGTATGTGCCAATGCTGTCTGCAATTCAGATTTTTCAGAGACTAGAATTCCAATAGTCTGGATATGAACCTTTGGGAAAAGAAAAGAACTCAGCATAAGACTCCCCATGCTTGGAACTACATATCCACAGAAGACACCAAATGATAATTCACTAAAAGCAGAAAGATTAACTTACATCCATAGGTGACAAGTATCAGAGGGTAGCCGTGTTAGTCTGAATCTGCATAAACAACGAGAAGTCCTGTGGCACCTTATAGACTAATAGATTTATTGGAGCATAAGCTTTCGTGGGCAAAGACCCACTTCATCAGGACTTGATTGTTTATACATCCACAGGATGAGTCTACAGCGTTGTTGACCAAATACCCTTTCTGAATGGCTGGATGAATACATGGATTTCAGAGGAAGAACATCCTAGTGTTAGGAAGTCCAGAAAAAACTAAGTGAGGATCAGATGATGACATGACTGAAATGGAAAAGTCCTCTCTTACCTGTAGCTGCTCCCTCAAAGCTCCTTGCTCCTTTGCAAACTTCTGTTCAAACCCCTTCTTTTCCTACGTAAAGAAACAATGCACATAAAACAATTTTTAAAGGGATGTTTTTAAAAATAAGATACTAGGGGGCTGCACTCCCTGCTCATCAACACCCCCTCTCTCTGATGGTAGGCAGCCCTGGCTCTGCACCCTGGCTGCTGGGGAGGGCCAGGCCAAGGCATAACAGCCTGGCCTGCCCCCTCCACCACACCAATCGCTGGCCTGAGGCCAGCCCAGCCCTGGCTCTCTTCCCATGACTGCAAAGGGGAGAGAGTCTGAGCTGTGGCATCACCAGACCCTGAATTCTCCCCCCTAGCTACCGGGGTGAAATGGGCTGTCCCACGCTCATGCCCCAGCTGCTGAGAGAGGGGGTGGGGGGGAAGTGGGCCAAGGCCTCGCCAGCCCCAGCTCCCCCCACAAGACCCAGGGTGGGAGGAGGAGGAAGGCCACAATGTGGAAGCCCCAGCTCCCAAGCACTGGGAGAAAGGGGAGGATGGAGGAGGCAGGCAGAATGCAGAATGATATGATGACATCACTCTGTCATCCCACGAGAGAGAGAGAGAGAATGAATGAATTATAACCTAGGTTTCTTGTGGTAATAATATCATCCAACTGACACAGGGAATTTTAAAGACCTAAATTTGCAGTTCAACAATTAAACTTTGTATTTATGTTTTGTACTTTGCTCAGCGTGGGTAATAAAAATAAATTAGGCTCTTTTACTTTGAGGTTCTCACACAATAGCACAATGCTGCAGCGTCTAGATTGCAAATGATAGGGGAATGTTTAAATCTGAATATAACCATTTTCACTTGATCGTTTTGAAATTAAATAAAAAAATTATAAGATTTTGTTTAAAAAAATAAATAAATAAATAAAAAAGGACAAATCTCCATTCTGGGCCTAAGCTACCTGACAATGTTTCTTAGTAATAAGAACTTTAGTTAGGAATAAATACGATCTTTTGTTAATGTTGTCTTGGAGAGGAAAAATAAGGTGCAAGTTAATAGAAAGAGCATCAGTTACCAATAGATGCTGGTAACTTTTCATATAAAAAGACACCTATTCAAGGTAAGGGTTGTCTCTCCTTTAAAATATGTTAACGGGGAATTAGACTAGAGGAGCGTTGCAGTCTCTTCTAATCTCTATGATTCTATTATGATGATAACAGTAAGGAGAAGCTTAAACAATATATTACATTTAAAGAGGGATTTAATCCTACACTCACACATACACGTAATTGCAGCGTGTTAGAACGGGCACTTTTCGTTTTGGCTTTGCCAGTATGTCAGCTATGCCAGCTAATTATGTTTGCCTAAGGAAATCTGTGTGTTAGAGTTCTAATCTAACAGGATGAAGAGCAGAAAGATTTCCCAGCATTTTACCTTCTCCAGCTGATTCATAGCCTCTTGGTTCTGCTGTTTCTGCAGAAAGAATAAAATTAATGCATCAGTACTAACAATAACTTTCTTATTGATGAGATCAGTAAATCTGTCTTTAATCTTAACCAAAGACACAAGACACACATGGCTAGCTATTGCAAACTCGTGTTCTGTTAAATCTTTTAGGCATTTTCTACAAAGACAGGATGTTTCAACCATTAGAACAACAGATTCTGGGGTCACAGCACGTGGGAACCTGTATTAGCTAGCTCAGTGTATGTCCTTCATTCTTTGACAGAACATCCCCATTTCACACTAAAACTGCTGAGGTAATAAAATCCAACATGCTTATATTTGATCTTAGTACCATTCCTGTTAAACACATTCAAATGTAGGATGCAAATTTATCAGTGTAGCACTTGATACTATATCACATTAATGACATATCAGAATCCTATAAAAAGAACCACTTTTTACCATGTGGGAACCCCATTTAAGTCAGTGTGGCTCTGCCAATGCACAGGGGTCCACTACCCATGTGGATCAGATGAGAGGACGAAGAACAAAATGTTGAGAAAGAGCCAGCATATACACAATACTGTCCCAATCTGTTCTAAACTCACTAGAGAGGTGGTTGGAGGCTTAATGAAAAAACAAACAAACACTGTGCTAGGTTCTGGGTGCATGTGCATAGGACAGAAACAAAGTGAGCAGAGATTCCATATCACTATAATACAGTACTAGCAGCCACGAGACATCCATAAAACTATGAACTGTTGAGCAATGTTCCTATTCGCTATCAATAGCGAGTGACTATCTTCTTCACCGGAGTTATTGAAATCAGCTTTGCCTAGGTTGTGTACATCATCCTGTTCATGATGTGTTTTAGGAAGGTGATTGTGTGGAAAAGGATAATATATTGAAGGCTTTGATCCTAACAGAACCAGTGGGTAAGTGCAAACCCAGGAGTGCAGCATAGGCCTTGTGTAATTCCAGGAAAGAGACCGCTTCACATGCCTGTGTGGAAGCAGGCAAGCAGGGACAGTCGCTGGTAGACACTATTCTGATATCAGGTGCCAATGCTGCCCAGCCTCAATACTACAAAAGAAAAACTAATACAAGGGAAAAGCAATGCAGCAAAACAAAAGGGGTAGTGGGATGCATTGAGGAGAGCCCTGAAGTGCAGGAAGGAAAATGGGGAGGAATGAAATAGGGAGAAAAGCATTTCAAACCAAGCAAGGCACTTTTTAAACTGAAACCAATCCTTTGCAGTTGTGTTTCTTGCTGTGTTAAAGCAACAGGCTGAAAAGCAGCAGCAACTTTCATGCAGGCTATGGGACGATTCATTCACAGTGCCACAGATTCAGAGAAGATGATCAGACATCAGACCCTGCGCTCATTCATTACTCCCATTACTCCTATTCTGCAGGCAAAACTAGAACAGCAAGATCCGCTGGAGAAAACACGGATTTTAATGTTGCTCCCACTGAACTTGCTCCTGCTCCCACGGAATTCACTGGTTGCAGACCAGGCCCAGTTTAGTTGCTTTATCTTGTCTCGTTAATCACCCAGGGCAAAGTATGGTTACCTAAAATCCCATGACTATATATCATATGCCTCAGACAAGTTAGCAAATTCAGGAGTCATCTTTTGACTTTTTACCCACTTAATAGATATTTCCATAAAATCCATTTTGTTCTCCATATAATGCAGGGAGAACCACTTCCCTTGTGGCACTGTAAACAAACCCATTATCTCACAGACACCCAGAGAGCATGGAGGAGCAGCAAGGACAATGTCAAACTGGTTGGCTGGATTGTTTCTTACCAATTCCTCTACCTTTGTACTGAGCTGTTTGTTAGTTAGATTGCTGGAATCTAGGGCTACTGCCAGCTCCTGGTAACGTGTCTGATGGGCGCATGCAGACAAGAGGAGAAGGAAGGGGGGCAGAAGAGAAGGGGAAAAAAGGCAATAATTAAAGTACAGAAAATAAATTAATATCACAGTTTTGATCTAGTACGAGTCCCCCAAATACACTCCACTTTTAACTAATATAGGCTGGATGGCAAGATGTTCTAGCCACATTCCACTAAAGGCTTCACTCCCATCTAAAGACACTAACTGGGCCCATCTAAAGACACTAACTGGGAGTAGCGGCTGCACTCATAGCTCCAGCATTCAAGAGTAGACCTACCACAGATGTCTAGCTTCAAATGTTGGGCATAGCTTCACTGTCAGTTATAAACCACACTGTTTTTACTGAACAGATTCAATACAACAATCACTGACATTCCCATTGGGCAATCAGCAGTGAAATTATCTAAGTGAATGATGGAATCAGAAATTGAGTTCTTACCTCCATCTCCTTCATATTTGTAGAAGAGACAGCACTTTCCCCATTCACATAGGAAGTGGACTACAAAGAAGAGTCAGAAAGAGTAACTAAATTTTATATCCCAAGGGCACAAATGCAATATAAAATAGCAGAAGATGTACAAACAGACCCCCAACAGTACAATACTTATACAGTGCCTTTCACTTGAAATCTATCAACTGGGGGGGAGGGGGGGGGTGTGTGACCATACATACTTTTCTGGTTAAAGTTATGCTAAATATGTTGACCTTTGCTCACAGCATATACAGAATGCATCTTAGGTGAAAGAGAGAGACCATGTACCACAGATTTACTGCTGCTGAATCAAGAGAGCATCTCGATCCGGTTTTCTTCCCACTAAGTTTCACATTCCTTAAACAATGGTTTCTGCTTTTCAATGTTCAAATGTCTTATTGTTTAGTGGGATTGCTGCAAATGACTCTGGGATTAAAAATAAAATTATTGGGCTAGCTACTTAACCCCTCCCTCACTCCCAGCTTTCAGTTTTAAAAACGTTATCAAATGGAATAAAATGGTACCTGAGAAACTAAGCCATTGAGCTGCTCGGACAGCTGGCGGAGACTCTCTGTAGATGAGATGGACCTGAGAATGGAAAAAGACAATGCATTCCTTTAGGAGGTGGGTTTATTCATGGAACTGCCCAGGACTGGACAGCGCAGAAGGTAATTTCTACAAGCAAAGTCAACTTATTGGCCCCTTTAGGACCTTGTTACAGGCACTTTTTATTAAACAAAGGACACACCTATTTCCATCCAAGGCATTTTTAGGATCATCTGCATCTTGTACCTGTGGGGCAAAACATAAGAATCGCATGACTATAACAGAGAGAAACACACCCCACAGGTACACTCAAACACCCCCTAGAACTTGCACTACATAGTATTTTTCATTACCGCAGTACTTCCAAATGTGAACTTATTTCTGAAAGCACAACACAGGCCAGGTCTAGATCGTGGATAATTTCTAATAATTTTGAGACGCCTCATGTCACAAAGGACTTATATAATATTTATCCGATGAACATGAGAGTAGGTCAGTCAAGGCCCTCAACAGTTCCTCAATATCACAAACAATTTGCCTTATTAGAAAAAGTTTCAATTTAATTCTTAAACATTTTGTAAAGAAAGGAAGGTTACACTCCTATTGGAGGAGACTCTTCTTTTCCTAAGGATGCTCCCTGAGACATAGAAAGGGAAATGAGTAAGGTAGGATGGATAAGCATGTGCATCCTAAAGATCTTTACATGGTATGAAAGTTAGTTTGCTCACGGCTGGACCAAGACTGAGTGGAGAGGAGAGAATTTTACACTTGTTTAGAAAACCTGTGCTAGCAAAACATTTCAGCTTAAAATAAAAAGGCATCATTAGTAGTATTCAGGATGCAAATGCTCACAAACCTGCGACAGTGGCATGTTACCAGGGCCAGGCATGACAGAGCCAGAGCTAGGTAAACTGTTGCTGTTAGATAACACGGGGACATCAGCAGCAAGCTGTTCAGCATTATGAGCAGCAACATCAGTGTCAAAGCATGCCTGTCACAAAATATAGCACAAGGATTACAATCTACATGCAGGAGGAAGGGACACAGATAGACACGTGAATACAATACCCATGTGATCTCCATGCACAAAACATGCCAAGTGAACACTGGTCAAGTACAGACATGTGTACTAGCAAAAAACTGTGTTCTCCCCAGAGCAAACCTGATCAATCCAGCAACCTATTTTTCTTCACTGAATAATAAACAATGTCGCCTATTATCCTTGTCTCCGGTTTGTGGGGGTCCTTTATCCAGAATTTATCCAGCTCTCCTCCTTAATGAGGGGCAGTAATTTTGCCAGACTGTAAATCTGCATGTGAAAATGTCAGTTCTGGTATATTTACTGCAAGGGAACTACAGTAGACTAAACATAGGGCAATGCCATATTTATGGTCTCTGCTTTGCAAAGCACCACATTCAGACTGTTTCTGGAGAGAACACTAGTCAAAGAGTACAAATGGAACAAAATGGGTTAGTGACCACTCAAGAACTGGGATACTTTGACTCAAGTATTACTCCCCACGCTCCTTTCTGAAATCCCCAATATCTATCTTCAATCCTGCAGAACAAGTAGTCCTAGAGAGCCACAAAGTTCCAGTATAATCTTCTCAAGTATCAGAGGGGTAGCCGTGTTAGTCTGAATCTGCAAAAGCAGCAAGAAGTCCTGTGGCACCTTATAGACTAACCAAAGTGTTGGAGCATAAGCTTTCGTGGTATAATGTTCTGGCATCCTGTTGCAAACTGTGTCATTACATTGCCAAGTCACAATCAACCACCACACACAGACAATACAAAGCAAATGTTGTAATGCAATGACATGTCAAACCCCACAAGCATTCGGTGGTTCTCTACAACTACATTCTATAGTCTTCTCTCTTATTCCAGCCACCTCCTTCCTGGATGCTTAGAGAGAAGTTGAAATATTTCTCTTCTCTTCCTCATTTTTGACCGCTTGGATGTGCCTCCTATTTCCTTAAGTAGCACTTCTCCGGAATACTACAAACACCAAGGTATAGGACATAGACTTGATGAAACTAATAATATCACTGAGCTATATGGCTGAGAATTCAATACTAATTTTTCATTTTTTTTTTTTTTAGCAGTACTGGCTCATGCTGTCAGACTTCAACATACTTAATACTTCTAACAAAACTTAACATATCCCTCAGTCTTCCCAATCTCAGATTATTTTACCCTGATATTAGTTCAGGGACTCACCAACAAAGACTACAAAGAGGACAGATGGAATCCTCCTCTACCCCAATGCAGTATTTGAAGTTAATTGTGTGTATTAGTTTTTCAGGGTAGGTCTAGTGCACCATGCTCAAAGATGTAATCAATATAAGGTACCAATAACAGTGATAAAGTTCCTTTTCTGAGAATGAGTTTGAGAAGAAAGCAGCATGAGAGCTAATTTGTGAGCAGAATGTTAGAAATACCAAAATATTCATTCAAAAAGTTAAACTGTTGTGAAATTCTTAACTCTGAATAAAAACCTAATAACTCTACCCAGCCTCATACATTCTAGGATCCATTTGCTTTTTTTCCAGGGTTCCTGTTTTGTCAGCTTCTCTGCCTACCACACAACCAGAAAGCTACAGTGGCGGCGGCAGGACGGATTTGACTGGCTGTGTTAAGACACTAATGGCAGCATTAGCTCAGCTGCCAGCATTCAGCTTTTCTGCCTATAAGCATCAAATGAGTGTTCAGACAGCATTTCTCAGACTTAGGAGTTCTATAAGCAAGACAACTGGGAATTAGAGATGTTAAAAATAGTGTAATATAGTAACCATGTAACCAATAAAAATCTGAGGGGTTACATGCATTGCTAAGCTTTATACTGCAGAACCCACAGCGAAGCCTCCTCCCCCAGAGCAGGGCCATCAGCTCCTGCCTGTCCCCCTCCTGGGGAGGAGGTTTCATGGCCCTGCCACAGCAAAGCCACCTCCCCAGAAGCCGGTTGAGTTTAACTGATACCATTAACTGATAAGCATCAACTTATCAGTTAGGCCGTTAATTGATTAAACTAACATCCCTACTGGGAACAGAAATTCTCTTTCATTAGAGGCTAAAATGCTAATTTTCAAGTTGCTCTTGAAGATCCTGGGCATAACAATCCACAGCTCCAAGAAAATCTAAATAGTTATGCAGATCAAAACATCTCTCTCCACGGAAAAGGTGGTAAGAGAAGCACTCAGGACATCAAGACAAATGAAGGAGTCATTTCTCCACCTTCACAACAGCTAAGCATAGGTCTGGCCTTCATTTGAAGACTGAAAACCATCAATGTAACAGACAACTAATTGCTTTCTCAGATATGCCCAGGCATTAATCTGAATTAGAGATGTCAGATATCACATAGCCACAACAATTTTTAGTAGTTACACTAAAATACTCCCCAGCTCCACTCCCAAAGAGTCCCCTGCCACCCCGTGCTGCTGCCTCTGTATCAGAAGCAGCAGCATGGGATGGCCAGCGGAGCTGGTCCATGAGAGGAATGGGTTTAAAAATTTGTTCCCTGTGCAGACTGGCTCCTGCCTGACGCCCCATGCTGCTGCTGCTGCCTCTGATACAGCCTCCATGGAGCAGCCTCTGTCCACAGCAAGCCCAGGCCCATCACAGACAGAGGCTACTCCACAGCAGCAGTCCCTGTTCGGGGGAGGGCGGGCACTGAGCTCCCCATGGACAGAAGCTGCTCGTGCCTGCTTCCCCACTCCCGCGATGCTACCTCTGATACAGTGTGGGGCCCTCCATAGACCCGGTGTTCATAGAGAGCCAGCTTTTAATTATTTAAATGCCTATATGCTAACATCCCTAACTTTAAATTTAAATTACATTCACATGAATGGATAACCAGTAAACATCACCCTTAACAGATGAGACTTACAGATTACAGTTAACCAGTAGGGACTGAAGCACCAGCAGAACCCACAACCCACCTTCCCACACTGCTGCCTCTGTGGGAGGCCTTGGGGGAGGAGGGAGGTGGCTCCACAGGAGCCAGCACACATGGAAAGACAGCTTGAAAGCTGGTTTCCTATGTGTACTGGTTCCAACCTGGCCATGGGGTGACAAGGGGAGGAAGAAGGCAGCTCTGTGGGAGCTTGCATCCACCTCCTCACCACTTGCTGCCTCTATATCAGAGGTAGTAAGGTCTGTGTGTAACAGTTAGGATTAACCAATAAGCCTGAGCTTATCAGTTAATTATGTAAATGATTACATGCTAACATCCTTACAAGTATCATAATTAGAACCCTACTGGCCCAGTTTAGTCAATTTCAGTCATATGATTTTAAAATTCATAAAATTACATTATTTCAGCTAATTAAATCTGAAATGTTAATGTGTTGTAATTGTAGGGGTCTTGACCCATAAAAGATCTTTGGGAGGGTCACAAGGTTGTGGAGGAGGGGGTTGCGATACTGCTACCATTACTTCTGTGCTGCTGCTGGAGGTGGTGCTGCCTTCAGAGTTAGAGAGCCATCAGCAGCAGCAAAACAAAAGTAAGGATCACATGATGTGGTATTGCCACCTTTACTTCACTTCAGTTATTCTAATGGAGCACTGCCTTCAAAACTGGGTACCCGGATAACAGTCACCACTCTCTGGCTGCCCAGCTCTGAAGGCAGTGTAGAAGGGTGGCAATGCCACAACTCCCCTAAAATATACTTATAAATGCCCTGCAATTCCCTTATGGGTCAAGAGCCATGATTTGAGAAACACTGATCTCCCCATATAATCTATAGAGTATAAGGCAGGGGAAGTCAATAGGTAGATCATAGGTCAAATCCCAACTGCCAGATGCTTTTGATCAAACCCTGAAATCTTTTTATTCACTTAATAAAATAACAGAAATTATAATATGTTGTTCTCTGGAGCCTGGATCTTGACAAAATAATAGCTGATTACCCTGGTATAGGGTAAAAGCACAAAAAAGACCAGAATTCATGAGGGGAGATCAGATTTCCCAGTCCATGACCCATTTTTCACGGGTGTGAATTTGGTAGGGCCTGCATCATAATAGTTAATTTGGTGAGAAACTGATTTTAAAAATTAAGATGGAGCCTTTTGTAGACACAATAGCATAAAGTTAAAAGGCACATGAGGTTTTATGTTGAGTATTCTAAGTTTTATCACAACTTTAACAAATGGAATTTTTTATAATGAAATACACTGAAAATGAAAGACTCGTAAGTTTGTTCTTATACACTTGTCTCTTATTGCTTGTTGAAATCTTCCTTGTCCCTGCATTCTCAGGAACAGAAGGAATACAAAGACGCTCTAGCAGATGGATAGGCAATCATTTTTGATAGGGCCACTCCAAGAATTTGGAAAGTGGTAGAGGGCTGCACTCTTCCATGATATTAATGGAAGAGGTGCAAGGTCTGGGATGGAGGTTGAGTGCAGAAGGGAGCTTGGGGTAAGGGAGAGAGTTTGGGTGGAGGTGGCAGGTGTGACCTGGGGTACTGGACTGGTATGGAGGGGGTGGATTGTGACCTAGGACAGGGAATTGGGGTACAGGAGGGGGTGCAGGGATTTGGGTTGTGAGCTAGGGCAGGAGGGGACTGTGATCTGGGGCAGGAGATTGGGGTGCCAGATCTAGAAGGGTATATGGATACAGGAGGGGAGCAGAGGATTTGGGCATGCGGAGTAGGGGGCAGGAATGGTGGGCAGAGAGTTAGGGAAGGGAGGGACTTGGGTGCCAGAGGTAGGCTTATTTGCCAGGAGATTTACCAGCCAACAGCAGTTTCTGAATCAGTTTCCCTGCCTGCCCCACTGTTGCCCAGGCTGCAGCCATGTGCTCTGGAGCCCCTTGTGCTTCATGGCTGCCTGTTATTGAAACAGGCAAGAAACCGGTCAATGGGATTGTGCTGGGGACAGAAACAGCTCCTAAAGCTTTTCCCTCTCCTCCGGATTCATAGTTTTTAAAGAAAAATTGCCCCACAGCTGCATTTCTGAGCAGCGTGGAGTGGGGCGAGGCAAGTGGGGACGCTGCCTGGGACTCCCCGCAGCGTCCACAGGCTGGAACCGGTGGCTTGACAGGCAAGTATGGCCCACGGGCTATATTTTGCCCAGGCCTGCTCTAGCAGATGGTAGTCTATTTTTTGTCAGGGTCAAAATTTCTTTGTCAACGCATAATCAAGGCCCAGATTCCAGATAAACATTCACACCACAATAATAATCAGTAAATAAAAAGATTTTGCAGACTGTTCAGATGCATCTGGTAGCCCCCACTTCACCAACTGACTACTTCCGTACTACAGCATGTAACTACTTAATATAAAGTATGTCTGACTTCCTTGCCTAGATATATTTAAAGCCATGTTACTTGCCAGACTGCATCATATGTGCAAGTATCACCACCTGTCACAAAATGAGTTGGCTGGAAAAACTACACAGCTTACTCAGGACAACTGGTTGATTAAAGATAAGCAAGAACATGCCTTTCAGAAATGTGGTACTTGTACATAAAACAATGATGAGTAAACAAGAAGATTATGGGCTAAGAAACTAACCCATCCCGCTTGTATTCCAGTTTGAACAATGCTATTATGCCCCCATGCTTTATCTCCCTGGAAACACACTGGGTAGGAAAGGGAATGGTTGGGTGTCTCTACAGTCAGTCTGTTGCACACCACCACACCCAGGATTCCTGACATAATCCCAAAGCAGCTGATCTTGCAGCCACATCATACAGGAAAATCCTTGGCACGTCTCACTTCACGTTTTAAATATGACACAAATCCAAGGGAAACATAAGAACAAAAAAGCACATTCAAAATAGCTTAATGTTAACAACAACATAACAAAACTGAATCAACTGACAACAAATATGTCAGAATGAAGGTCCATCCAAAAATCAAAGCCAGTTTAAATAGACTCTGAAGCATACAATATGGGTAGCAAGCTAGTCAGATGGATTCTGAACACTGCCTCACCTTCCTCTTGTCCAATGGGGGTATGGCTACCCCATTGGATCGGTTAAGGTCTGACACCAGCACCTTCAGAATGTTCTGAATCTAAAGGAGGTGAAAGAAAAGGGGAAAAGAGAAATGGCTCAGAAAAGGACAGAGTGAAAATATTGATCAAAGGGTTGCTGTAGCCAAAGAAATTCACATTAACTATCTCTTTACCAAAATAAGTCTCAATATATCAACACTGGCCATTTCCAGCATATGCTCTTAAGGCCACATATTGGTATGCGTTACCAGACTCCATCATGCAATATCAAATAATTTCTGTTCTAAACACTAGCACTATGCTCTCCTTCACATACTACATTGTCAAAATTATCCCTCAGCTGCAGAAACAAAGCTGGTAGAACTAGACAGAAAAGAGACAATCAATCTGGAGTAAGGAAAGAATCTACTCACATTCTCTGGAGACTTTTTGTCATCATTTGTTGGAGTCTCAGGTCTACTTCCATCTTTACTTTTTCGTTTCTTCTTGGCTGATGCTGTTGCTCCAGGGCTATTCTTCTGCTGATATTCCTTCAACTGAGAAAAAGGAGGAAAAACCTGAAATCTTAACTGATTAAAACTTACATGTCTCTGATGTCAAAACATAGGGCCATAGGATAACAGTCAAAGTAAGTATTAATATAAGAGAAACTATACATCTCAGAGGGAGTTCATAGAAATGTAAAACGATTACAGGACTAGAAGCACTGGATGAAAGTCTAAAATATATGAGTAAACACAGCTTGCCTACACAACAATGAAAGGGTTCAGAGAGAAGAATGTGATAACCATCTACAAATTTCTGATGGCTCTGAACAAGGATGAAGAGAGATAATTTAGAGAGGTATTAAAACTATGACTAATGGTAATGGGCAGTGCTCTGCGTGGATACAAAATTTGTATCTGCATCAAAAAATAAGCCAAGGATATCCATATCCATATCTGCAGATGTGGATACCTGCAGATATAAAACAGATATTTGCAGATTTGCAGGGTTTTAGAAATGGGTTGAAATTAAGAAACGGATCATTTAACCTGAATATCAGGATGGGGGAAGAGAAAACCAAATAGTGACATTTAATAGCTTGTGTAACAGGCTCCCAAAAAGAGGTGATGAAGGTCTCAGAGATAACTTGCTTGAACAAGTATTGGAGAGAATAATCCTGTATTGAACAGTAGGATGAACAACTATGTTGTTTGTATCCATGGCCCTTTCTACAAAGGACTTAAAATAGCAGTTATTAATTGGATTTTAAAAGATCATATTCTAGCTTTGCTCTACAAAATCCATCTTTAACATGATTCGATATGACACTTACTGGGTGGCCATTTGTTGTTAAAAGCCAGGTCACAAACTGAATGTCAACCATCCTTAAGCATTGCTGAGGCAAGTGGATGAAAACAATATATAAATAGAACCTATATCTGATACTTCACAGGAACAAGAGAACAGTATAAGACTTTAAAGACTTCTGTCTGAAATACATGTTTATAAAAATACATGCCTAACTGCTGAAATTTTGAGCAGTTACACATTTACAGGCTGGAGGGGAGGCGGGAGCTTGTAGGGAGTATTGTCCCGTCACCGTCCCCCTGGGGGAGGAGAGGCAGCTCCATGGGAGCAAGCTCCCCCCACGCTACTGCAAGTGGGAGCAGGCTTAAAAACTGGTTCCCCCCTGCACCAGCTCTTGGTTCCCACCTCTCCCCTTCCCTTCAGCTGCTGCCCAGGCTCACTGGTTAACTGTACATGAGTACACATTCACATCCCTAGTCTGAAATGGAATAAATCCAGCCTGAGTAATCGTAGAATAATATAATTTGAAGGCGCTTCAAGAGATCATTAAATTCAGTTCCCTGCACTCATGGCAGGACCGAGCACCATCTAGACTATCCCTGACAGGTGTTTGTCTAACCTGCTCTTAAATATTCCACAACCTCTATAAGCAATTTATGCTAGGGCTTAACCACCCTGACAGTTTAGGAAGTTTTTCCTAATGTCCAACTTAAACCTCCTATGCTGCAATTGAAGCCTACTGCTTCTTGTCTTACCAGGAGTTAAGGAGAATATTTCCCCCCTCTTCTCTGTAACAACCTTCTAGATGCTGGAAAGCTGCTATGTCCCCTCTCAGTCTTCTCTTTTCCAGACTAAACAAATCCAGTCCTTTTAATCTTCCCTTATAAGTCATATTTTCTAAATCTTTAATCATTTGTGTTGCTCTTCTCTGGACATTCTCCAATATGTCCACCTTTCCTAAAATGTGACCTCCAGGAATGGACACAATAGTTCAGTTGGGGCCTAATCAGCGCAGAGTAGAGTGGGAGAATTTTTTCTTATGTCTTGCTTACTACACCCCTGTTAATACATTCCAGAATTATGTTTGTTTTTGTAACAGTATCACACAGCTGACTCTCATTTAGCTTGTGGTCCACTAAAACCTCCAGATCCCTTTCCATGGTACTCCTTCCTAAGCAGTCATTTCCCATTTTGTATGTGTGCAACTAATTGTTCCTTCCTAAGTGGAGTACTTTGCATTTGTCCTTGGTGAATAATTGCTCCCATACCTGGAGAATAATGATAATCAACAGCAATATGTAGACTACCACTTTCACACCAAGTACCTATAATTTATTCATATAATGTACACTTCAGACAAAATATCCCTGGTCACTCTGGCAAGGCTAGGTTCCAGGGTCTGTAAGAACACCACTCTGATTCTAGTATGGATAGAGCATTATTTACATTATAAGTTTAAGCCATTACCTAAAAGGCATATTTCAAAATGGAAGGCAGAGCTATTCCAGGACAATGACCCATTTGCTTGACTTCAACACACAGATGCATCCCACTGTGACAGATCAGCAATAAATTGTGTTTGTAATGATTGCATCAATAAAAGAGAGCAAACCAACAGTGAACTCAGGCCATACTGTATCTTAACAAGCCCAATTTTGTCTGGGTTTCTGAACATATGCTCTAAAACCATATTTGCCTTACAGGATTTACAGTGAAGGTGTTACTGCTAGACAAATACCTCTGAAATGTTAGCACACCTGAAGAGGCTTAAGGAGGGCCCCAAAGCACTCAACCCTCTGGAGGCATCAGCTCCCCGTGGTTCTGGGCAGGTTGCGAATGAAGGGGGGGGGGGCGATCCCTATGGCCAAGATCACACAAGATCCTACCTTCCTCACGGCATCACACAAACAAACCTGCTACAAGCCCGTTAGCCCGGCCCACCCAGCACGGACCTGCGAGCACCGGGTAACACCACTGCTACTGCGGGGACTCTGCCCGGGCGCAGGGCTCGCACCAGCTCCCCCGCGCACGGCGCAGCGCTCAGACTAGAGGGTGGCAGAGTGCGGGGCGGGCAGGCCTGGGCCCGACAGAGCTAAAGGGGGCCGCCGCCGCTTCCTTCGGAGAGACCCGGGGGATCCCTTCCAGGACAGGCCTCCGGCCGGGGCCTTCTTTTCCCTGCGGAACGGGCGGGGTCACTCGAGGAGGGCCGTGGGGGAGCTGGGGCCTGCTGGCCCTTACAGGCCGCGGGGACAGACAGTAGCTAGGCCGCTCCCCCGACCGAGTGGGGGGCAGACTGGCTGGGGACCCACAAGCTGGGCCGCCGTCGTCGTCGCCGCCTCCTCCTTCCGTGGGAGCTGGGCGGGGTAGCCCGGGGTCTCCCTCACAGGCCTGCGGGGGGAAGGGTCTGTGCCGCCGGGCCTGCCCCCCCCACTCCCGGATCGTTACCTTCTTCTTGGCCGCGGCCAGTTTGATCTGCCTGCTGCCGTCCGCCATGTCCGAGCCGGGACCGAGCCACGTCAGCCCGGTAGGGCTGGGAAGAGCCAGGGAGACTCCGCCCGCCCGACCCCACGCGGGCCGGAGGGAGGTTGGCTGCGCCCTGCTGCGCGTGCCCCGCTAAGGCGGGCGTCTGTTCCTGCCTTCCCGTCAGAATTGCCCCGCCCCTGCCCCTTCCACCCAGGGCTTAGACATTCCCAGTGCCAGCTGCCTTGTCTCACCATCTCCTCGAGCACCTAGCCCCCCTCTTACCCCCACCCCTCCAGCATTGACAGCTCCTCTTCCTCCCCCAATGTGTCCTAGCATCCGCCTTGTCCCCCACTGCCCTTCCAGCATTGCTACATCTCCCTGCCCCACTGCTCCCCCTGCTGTCCCACACTGCATCAGTGGACCTCCCCTTGTCACCCACCCTCACTCCCTCAGCATTCTCTCCTTACTCGCCTGTGCCCTATGGGTGCTGAAATGCACATGTGACTGGAGCTTTGGGGCCTGAGTGGGCAGAAGGGAAAGGTTTTTTCCTCACACATTACCAGTGTGGACTCACAACCTTAACTCCTGCTAACCAGCTTTCTAGGATTACAAACCGGGAAGAGGATGATGGTGTGTTCTCTCTTCCATGGGCAGACTGCTCTCCAGATATTGGCCATCCATCCTTTCCTCAAAGCTTTGATTAGAAACGTAGCTGAGCATCCCAGGCTCTTTTAGGTAAGCCCCCAAAGTTTCATTTTATTTTTCTCTCCAAGACCTTGTTTACACTGGAGAAGTTTGCCGTGGTTACCTCTGGTCCCTCTAGAAAGCCCATCACACATTTCGTTCCACACATAAACACAGTCTCAAAGGGGAGCAGGTGATCATGCCACTGTGTGGCTTAGATTTGCATTCTGCAGAACTAATTACCATGAAAGTTGGTGATGTGTTGATGCCAGTATGGGCAGAGACTACCAGTAGTGCAAATATCCTCCCACCATGATTCTGCGATACTTTCATGTTTATCTAGGCCTATCAAATCTGTCTAGGTTTTAATACTGTATAATGCTCACCATTGTCCTACCTCTGGAATTCATGTCTCATTAAGCTTATTACTTTTTCTGGTCTTCAACATGAGACTAAAATTCATGCACCTTCCCACTTTGGCTCATTTTCTTTAAAGAGAGCAACATATGCCCACATATGGCACATTGGATCAGACCATTGAGTCTAATATACTGCCTCCTCTAATATAACTTATTTACCTGTTGCTGATTTGGGATATGAACATATTACCACCTATACTCAAGGGATAAGGGGAGATATAGACAAAAATCTCATTCTACCCTGTATGCATCTTTTCTCAAAAGAGGAGATACGTAGAGCCATGCAAATCTGCAGATACCTGCTTTATATCTATGGCCATTTTTGCAAATGTGGATGCAGATACAAATTTTGTATCTAGAACCTTACACGGATAGACGCTTTATATCCATGGCTATCTGCATCCACAAATGTGGATGCAAATAGCCACAGCTCATTTTTGCGGATATGGATACAAATTTTGTATCCTTGCAGGGCTCTAGAGATATAGTCCTTTTACTTGGCCATCCACCTGCTCCATTAAGCTACGGATAGGGATATATGACTATAAAGCATCCTAAGGAGAGGAATGTAGGTGAAACTGCTGACCAATTGGATGTGGTTCAGATTTTCAAGTGCTATGAAATGTTACCCATTTTTAACCCATTTTCTACTTTTTATCACTTGCTTTTTTTTTATGTCATGTATTATAAACATTTAACCCACATTTTGTCCATTTGGGATTTTAAGAGGAATGTCAATAGGGCTATACTTGGATAGGAGATTTCAAAGAAATATTCAAGGGCTCCAAGAATTGGTACTAGCATTATTTCCAGGTGTTGTCTTTTCTTCTAAGTCACTACTGAACCAAATTAGGCCTGGTGTGTGTGTAGGAAGTGGTAATGAGAGCAGTGCACTCTTTTCCCTCTGAGCTAGTATTGAGACATTTCCCCAACAAGACCGTTAAGAGATGTTGTGTTTAAAGCAATAATTTTGGCTTGAATGTAAAATGAAGGTTCTGCCTACTTGAGAACTTTAGAACTTCTGTGGTACTTTTTGTAAGAGTTGGGATATTAGTATAGATGTCCAAGCCAAATTACAATTATTTGGTTAATTGTGATTATATTCTGCCCCACCTAAAACTCCACCTTGCTGTTTCAAATGGAAAAATATATTTTCGTATTCTTAATTGTTGGGGAATGTTGTTATGTGCTATTAAACAGCTGTTGCATTTACCCCATAAATGGCTGCATTTCAGTGGTAGGTAAAATGTTTGATGTGTGTAGTTCATACACCAATTCTTCATAAAGTACTCTGCTACCCTTCTGGGAAAGTCATTCTATAAGAATATATTGTTAAGAATATATATTTTCTAATAACTCATTTTGAGAACTAAGAACTGAGATTTTCTAAGCCTTGAGAAAATTAATCATGGAATAGGAATGACAGCACATATGTAGATTTTTTTTCCAAATTACTTGAGAAACCTGGCAAATTGTGTATTGGTCTCTAACAGGTTTTGCTTGTGGGCTGTAAAGATTGATTAATTTCTTTATAAATCATTTGGAAGATGGTGGTGAGTGCTACATAAGTGCTTATTATTAGTAGTAACATCAAGTATTCAAAGACCTTAAGAGCAAGGATAAAAGTTTGACACAAAGATTTCAAGTGTTATGAAAAATGCTTGATAAATAGGCTATTTTACTACTACCATGTGATTCTCCATTGTCTGCATTCATGGCTATGCCAACACAAAAAGGAAGACAGCAATTTCATGTACCCTAACAATGTTTACTCTTTACAGATCACATGACTTTGTAGAATTAATGGAAATCTTAGAATACACTGTGAAATGAGCAGTGTGTACAGAGTACTATAAGAAGTCCCTTCAACATAACCTTGAGTATATTTTTCCTAGTGTGTAGGTTTCAAAAGTGGTTTGTAATAGTAGCAGGTTGTTCTTGTAGCTTGTACTGTTGAAACTTTAATTCTTATTATTTATCTTGTGTGGCTCTGACCACAGTTTCTGCACTTAATAAACAAATATTACTCAAGTTGCTAATTAATGCTAGGTCTAAGAAACTAAGGCTCAGTCAGGGAAAGTGACTTGTCCAAGATTATATAACAAGTTAGTAGCAGAGCTAGGAATAGAACCCACCTTCCCAACTAGTCCCCATCTTTAGCTCTAACAATTTTTAACAAACAAATACATTTATCAGTGATAAAAAAAAAGAATAAAGTTGTGGTGCAGTGTCAAAATGTTCACAAATAATAGAAGAAATATTTTGATAGCCTGTATTCCAGGGTTAGGTAAAATCTTCAGAAACTCAAATCCCCAGCATGCAGTGTAATGTTTAAACATTTGTAGACTACAAATCCCAGCAAGCAGTGCACTTGTAAAGTCCTTAGAGACTACAAATCCCAACATGCAGTGTGGGAGGGACGGCCAATCCCTGCGCTGATACTACAGTACCCAGGATGCAAAGTGGTAACGCGGCCTTTGTTGATTTCAGATCTTCTGTCCCCCAGGCAGCACTGGATAACCATGAGCAGGGACCCCCACTTTGCGGGGAGAGGGTGCAAAGCCCAGGTCTGCAAGGGAGGAGTGGTCCGTTACCTAGGCCTTTCCTGAGGAGGTAAGAGCAAAGTCAATGTAACTTCCCATAACTGTCTTCAAGAGATGTATCCCCCTCCTTAGTTCTTAGGGTGCTCTCCTGGTGGCATTGGATCTTTCCTCCCTCCTGCTTTTAAGGGGCTGTGACTTCCCTTCTGATCATCTCATATAGAGCCTGTTATAGGAATGGGACTTTACTTTTCCAGCCCCTGAAGGTGCTCTCACCACCTACAGTGAGGGACCCACACTTTCCCCAGCCATCCGAGTGAGGCTGAGAACTTCCTGTCTTGAAGTGCAGCTGCCTGAGGATCCTTAGAGGAATAACGTGCTGCTCTTCTTGCTTCCCAAGGGACTTTGTGGGATAAGGATGTTAAGAAGCAGGTAATTGGCTAATTTTGTAGTCTGCAATTTGTATTGTCTTCACAATTAGTCGATAAGTGAAGGTGCTTAGTCCCAGCTCGCTCTGGGTGCAGGAACTACCCCTGCTGCGGCTCTGCAGTTTAAATGTAGTAGGAGCCGGGCACACAGGTAGCCTGACTCCTACGACATTTAAACTGCGGAGCCGGGGGTAGCTCCTGGAGCCAGTGTGAGCTGGAACTGAGCAGTCTCGGCTCACGCCAGCTCCGGGACCACTATGGCTCTGCCTCCTCTCCCCTCCCCATGCATCGCGGAGATAGTGCTGGGGGGAATCGGATTTTAAGCTGGCTCCCCCCCTGCTGCCTCTGTATCAGAGGCAGCAGGGAAGGGGAGAAGCGAGTAGTCACTTGACTATCTGATAAGCCTAGGCTTATTGGGTAGTTGACTACTCGGCTAGTCGCTTACACCCCTATTGTGGGACTGACTTTCCTAAATCTTTGGGAGCATCTGGGATGCTCCTAATTGCTAAGCCCAGGGCACATAACAGCTTACATTATCAGAGATATTGGATCTTCATTGATACCTTGCTGTGTGTAGAATTATCAAGCTATGCTCATGCCTTTTAAATTTTTTTTTTTTTTTTTTTAAATATAGGACACCCACTGGAATCCTGAGAAATTGCAATGCATGTTTCAAATCTCCAGTAAGTGTTTCTATACATCTCTCCTCCCCTTTGGGAAGAGAATGGTTTTCCCTCCAAAATCAGTGCTGCCCTGGACTACAGCTAGACGGTGTTGTAGATTGCTTCCCTTCTTGTCCAGGGAGCAGTGTTGCAGTCGGGTACTCTTACTTGCTCTTTTGCTCTCTCTCTCTTCTAGGGAATAACAGCAGCTATAGCAGTTGATTACATGGATCAGCTTTGTTTCATGCTAAATATGGTGGTGAACAGAGTAGCATTTAGATGTTCTGCCAGTTACTGTGTAAATACAGGACAGTGATATCTTTCATCTTCAATATGTGTATTCCTCCTGGTATACAGACAGAAACTAAACTTCACATAATCTGTTATTGCCATATGAATGTAGTGTGTCACTCTGTCATGTTGAGCTATCGGTACTCAGGTAGCAGCAGAACAGGATCCCTGAGAACTATTATGTTTAAGAGTATGTCTATACTGTAGAGAAATGATGTGTACCCCTGGGGGAATACAAAGGTTTTACTGGGGGTATATCCACTCATCTCAGTATTTGCCCAGTTTTACAACAGGCTATGTGAAAAACACTATCAAAGTCAATGCAAACTAAAATTTCATACAGACAAAATGAGAAAACAGTTTTTCAATAATGGAGTATTGTGATACCTTTGCTTACAAAATCTGAATACAAGTAGTGATAGAAATGTAGCCGTGTTAGTCTGGTGTAGCTGAAACAAAATACAGGACTATGTAGCACTTTAAAGACTAACAAGATGGTTTATTAGGTGATGAGCTTTCGTGGGCCAGACCCACTTCCTCAGATCAAATAGTGGAAGAAAATAGTCACAACCATATATACCAAAGGATACAATTTAAAAAAAAGATACAATTATTTTTTTTAATTGTATCCTTTGGTATATATGGTTGTGACTATTTTCTTCCACTATTTGATCTGACGAAGTGGGTCTGGCCCACGAAAGCTCATCACCGAATAAACCATCTTGTTAGTCTTTAAAGTGCTACATAGTCCTGTATTTTGTTTGAATACAAGTAATTTTTAAGTGAGGTGAAGATTGGGGGTATGCAAGATAAATCTGACTGCTAAAAGGGATATAGTAGTTGGGAAAGGCTGAGAATCTCTGCTGTAAGGCATGCCCATAATCCAAGCTCCAGATCTTAAAAACCCATGCTTACCAGGTCCACCTGCTAGTATCCACACTGTAGAGCTATACCTAGTCCATACCCATGTAGCCAAGTCCACGCTGGCACTGCAGTGTCACATATAGTGTTAGGATATCTGAGAGTAGGTTTACATGTATCCTGGAGAGATGACTTCAAGTGAAAAGGATAGCTTAGTTTTCATGGCTTATTTAATCTTTTTGCTTTTAGCTGAACCAGTGGTTGATCCTAATATTTATGGTGGTTCAGCAATATGTATTATCTCCGGGGAAAAATATTGCAGGTTCTCTTAGTGCTAGAGCACAACTGTCATTCAAACAATAGGAGTGCTGTTCCTGAGTTCTTATACAATCCAAACTACTCAACAGGCACATACAT
Organism: Pelodiscus sinensis; assembly: GCF_052426305.1. Lineage (NCBI taxonomy): Eukaryota > Metazoa > Chordata > Testudines > Trionychidae > Pelodiscus > Pelodiscus sinensis. Next base: position 11,530,813 of record NC_143074.1, on the reverse strand, counting down.
TTTTGGAATTGGATACTGGCTTTCTGAGAGTTTATTTTTAAAAGAAAATAACCAGGACTATGTAGCACTTTAAAGACTAACAAGATGGTTTATTAGGTGATGAGCTTTCGTGGGCCAGACCCACTTCCTCAGATCAAATAGTGGAAGAAAATTGTCACAACATGGCTACATTTCTATCACTATTTTTAAAAGGTTTACAAAGTAAAATACATCTTCTACTTGGAAGAACTCACAAACTACATGGCAGTGACTGGTACTGAATAGTGTGATAAGTTAGTCCTTCACAGTGAAAATCCAAGTGAGTAAACTAGTTTTCCTTTTCACCTAAATGATACTTCAGGAATAAACAGATACTTAATATCTCTTCTGATCAGTTCCCTCTGGGACACTGTCATGTCATACAGTGCTGAATTAGCGGAATGTTAAAAGCACTCTCTGCTCTACAGATCCAGTCTCCAAGGTCCAGTCAGTCAGATGGAGTCAATAAAGAAGATTTACTGCGTGAAATTGAAGAACTGAAACAGAAGGATCTTGATCTGGATCGGGAAATTGCACCATTTTTGGCCGAGTATGTTCTTTGATAGTTTTAAGTTTAGCTTGAGGCTTGGGGTTTTTTTTTTTTTTTTTTTTTAAACAAAACAAAGTCCAAGTGACAGTGTTGGAAACTGCCCCTACTTGTTGGTGATGCTGATACTGCATTATGACAAAAAATCTGTTTGGTTAGGAATAGTGTTAATTTCAGCATTGTTTCAACTACAAAACTGAACCAAGTCTCTCTGTCTTTTGTTTTGTTTTTTTGCAAAGCAAGGCTGGATTTAATCAGTACTTGGATTGGAGATGTTTAAGGGAAACCTGGGTTGCACAATTGTGATTCTAGTAGGCAGTGCTGTTCCACATGGGTACTGTGTTTCTAGAAGTATTGTCATTCAGATGAGATGTAAAACTAAGATCCCTGGTTGTGGTCAAGTTGTAATTTAATCCAAAATGAGTCTGCCTTCTTAAATTCCCATTTAAGTTTCACCTGGAAGTATTAATTTCTTGCCTTATGCTTGATGTGAGCTGTCTTAACATCAGCTCTCATCTTACATCCCAGGAACAGCTGTATTTCTATGGTAGGCAAGTTTTCTGTAAAACATATTGGAATGAATGGTGCTATATAAAAGATATTGAAGCCCTCCTTATGATGGCGTTATCCTAGGTTTTGCCTAGCAGCAGGATTCTTGAGGATGGGCTGCAGTTTGACTTTTGGTGGGTTATAAACTATGAAAGCAGAATGCTGTCTTCTACAGATAACACATAGGCTGTGTCTAAACTGGTACCCTTTTCCGGAAATGCTTAAAATGGAACAGTTTTCCATTATAAGTATTTCCGGAAAAGCGCGTCTACATTGGCAGGATGCTTTTCCGGAAAAGCACTTTTTCCGGAAAAGCGTCTGTGGCCAATGTAGACGCACTTTTCCGGAAAAAAGCCCCGATCGTCATTTTCGCGATCGGGGCTTTTTTGCGGAAAAGACTACTGTGCTGTCTACACTGGCCCTTTTCCAGAATAGTTTTTCCAGAAAAGGACTTTTGCCCGAACGGGAGCAGCATAGTTTTTCCGGAAAAGCACTGACAATTTTACAGTAGATCATCATTGCTTTTCCGGAAAAGCAAGTGGCCAGTGTAGACAGCTTTCAAGTTATTCCGGAAAAGCAGCTGCTTTTCCGGAATAAGTGGCCCAGTGTCTACACACAGCCACAGAGTGCAGCTGCACTGCACCCATAGCTCGAAATAAGGTATGCAATTTGAGCTACGCAAATTGTGTAGCTTATTTTGAAAATTTGGTGCCGTCTACACAGCACTTATTTAGAAATAAATCGCTATTCCGAAATGTCTCTTACTCCTTGTGGAATGAAGTTTACAGGGACATCGGAATAGCAAGCTCGTTATATTTTGAAATAATGGGCACGCTCAAAAGACATGGAATAGCTATTTTGGGTTACCTCCGGTATCTCAAAATAGTGCCTCAATGTTGACGTAGTCATAGTGCATAGGATTAGACAGGTACAAATAAAAGGAACAATGAAGTTGATTCAAAGTTTTGCTATTTCCTGTCAGATAAGCAGCCTAATTCCTTAACTCTTTCTTTTGCCAACCAATCAGACCTATTCTTTTTATTTGTCGCGAGATTTCTTATTTTTCTTTATGCCCAGTGCTGAGTACTATTTTTAGCTTTATTTTGTTGTGGAAAGATTGCTCTTCCATTCAGCCTTCCCATCAATAGTTTTTAAAGACTCAGGTCTTACCTTCAGAGTTCTGTAGGTAGCAGGGCAGGTTGTGTGGTTTTGGCAGGTTCTGGTATCCCTCACAAGTATCTTATCATTACTAAAAAAATGTGACAAATCAGCAGTACTTGCTCTGTGTCACTGTGATCTTTCTGGGTTTGCTGTTACAGAGGTTACAGCCTGGAGGAACTGGAGAAACACATCTCTCTGCTCCATGAGTACAATGATATTAAAGACACTGGACAGATGTTGCTGGGCAAGCTGGGTAAGAAGGGAAAGACTAATATGAAACTTTCCTTAGTAAATGTTTCCATCTGTCCTTGGGTCCTCGGGCTTATCTTCAAAATTCTCCAGTTTTAGAAATCTCTCATTAAAGCCCCATCTTCAAATACAAATACATCTCAAGCCTATAGGGATCTTCCCAACAGAATAGCAGAACTACAGAGGGTTAGGCAGGGTGTCTTCCTGATCCTCTGAGTGGGATGTGGCATTGTCACATGACAACTGCTAATGTTTTTCTGTGGCGTATCAAAGATGATCCTTCTGTAACTGATAAATAGTCTGTAGTGTTGTGTTTTCTGCACTAAAAAAGACTTGGGAAATAATCCAGCAGTTAGGAGTGAAGTGGGGTGAGCTCTAAGATAACTAAGGTTAGAGAGAGTCAAGTCTTTCCTACTTACTAACCTGAGTCATAACAACCATGCAGCTAGCCAAAACTCTTGCTAACTAATCTACTGTTCTCTTTGTAATGGAACCTGTGGTATTTATTCCTTTCTAGCCATGATTAGAGGGGTCACCACAAAGGAGCTGTACCCCCAATTTGACCTGGAACTTACGGACTAGCACTGAAACTGAAAACTACAATCTCCTGCAGAGATCACCGTTACTGGGACGCTGTATGTTGGTACCATACATCTTGAGAACTTACAGACAAAGATTGTAAAAATGCAAAGACTTTCATGGAAGCATTTTTACTTGGCTGCTTCATTTTTAAGAGTATCTAACTTGTAGATTGAAAAGCTGTTGAATTTATCACCTGTTCCCCTCTTTAGCAATGGGGAGGCTTGAAGTGTCTTGAGTGTTAGGCTTCTCGTACTGTTCATTTTATTTAACTTAAAGGTTATAATTCAGAATTTAATTAATCTCCTCAGTGTTGCACGATGTGATGGGTGATCTTTGACAAGTCTTACATGGGAAAGCAATTGTTAAGTATCATTCAATTGATGGAGGAGGGGGCAGAAATGGAGATGGGAGAATATGCAGAGCTGTGGGCTTTTTTTTGTTTTGCTAAAAACCTCAGCAGGATAAAAGGAAACCTGCTAAGAAGCAAGGTATTTTTATGCTCATGCTGAAAAAGTTGTGGATGCACGTTATCTTAGTACCCTACTGAATTCAGTTCTAGAAGCTGGTTGAGGCTGCATATCTATAGTTGTAAATAAATGGAAAAACATTAACTTGTGTTGCTGAATTGTACACTCTGAATAAATGATTAACTTTTATGAAATCAAAGGACTGGAAGAGACTTTAAGTGGTCATGTAGCACAGTCCTCTGCACTTATGTTTCTTAGCAATTCACTCTGATAGCCTTTCTGTGGGCTAAGAAAAACAGAACATAACTGTACTCTCAGGCTATAGATGTAATAGCGTAGTCCAGGGGTGGCCAACCCACTCTGGGCAAAGAGCCAAGATAGCAGTGGATCCAGCCTGAAGAGCCAGGGCAAAGTTGTCAAACAAAAACAACAACAAAAGGACAGCATCTTTTACCACTTTAAGAGGAGCCCCCGGTCATGCAAAAAAAAATCTCTGCCCCTTTAAGAAAATGCTTTTAAACATGTTTTGAGGCTTTTTGGCTACAGGTGGCTCCCGCTGCCATCTTTAATGGCGGCACTGGACGGCTCCCCTACCTAGGTCAGTGCCAGGAGGAGAAGGCCACTTTGGGGAGTGCGGGAGCAGCTTACAAGCCATGGGGGGGGGGGGGGGGGGGGGAGGAAGAGCCGCATGTAGCTCATGAGCCTTAGGTTGGCCACGGCTGGTGTAATCAATTAACAGATTAACCAATAAACAAAAGCTTCTAGATTAATGCTATAGACTACATGCATTTCCCTCCGTTCTCCCCCCCCCCCCCAGTAAGTTTTAGCAGGCTGGCCAGCAGCCTGGCTTATTTCTGGATCATGCCAGGTCTGAGACCTATCCCTGCTGCGGCTCTGCATTTAAAGTGTATTAGGCCCAACTCAGTTCCAGTTTGCACCAGGTCCGGGAGCTCAGACTCACCCTCCGCAGACAGGGGCTGCTGCCACCCCACACTGCTGCCTCTTTATGAGAGGCAGCAGCACAGGGCAACAAGCAGCTGGTCCACAAGAAGAGCTGCTTTTTAAACTGGCTTCACTGGCAGACTAGCTCCTGTCTGGCACCCCGCACTGCTGCTGGCCCCGCTCCCAGGCACTACAGAATAGTCGACTAACTGATAAGAATTCATGAGACTAACCGATATTTAACATCCCTATCTCAGACTACTTTTTTCTGTGTGCCATTATAATTTCAGCTCGGAACTCCTCTTCAAGCACTTCAATCAGTGAGGCATCACTGTTGATGGTTGCATATCAGAATGATCAGTTACCTCTCCTTCATTTCCAGATATTGACTCAAAGAGATCAGTAATATACTGAGGAGCTTGCTTAACCTGTATTCAGCATTAGTCACAGAAGCCAAAACATACTTCACTTCTCACATAATAGAGAAGCTGCTGGCATCAAAAGAATGATAGTTATGGCTGTAGAATTAAGGTAGTTTCCCTAGGAGCATTTTAGGGATTGACACTTGTATTTATTATATAGGGCACTCTTGTGAAGCCACAACCTTAATTCCGCCTTAGTGAAGCTTTCTACAAATTTCATCCTGGGTAGACAACTGTCTGTATGGGATGTACCATTAATACATAAGAGTTAGTACAGATGCTTGCATAGGTAAATACAGTTTCTTCTATTAGGGTGATACCCTTATCCATTTTCTTCTTCTTGCTCCTCTGTTGCTCACTGACCTCCCTGTCCTCTCCCTCTAGCCATCAGCACATCAGCCCAAGAGGTGTGTCTGCCTCCCTGGACTTCCCCTAAGGTAGTGGATTAACTACAATATGACAAATGGGGGTATCCTGTTGTAGGTGCAATAAGGGAGGGAGATTGAGAGAACAAACATATCCCTGTATGTTAATTGACACTGGAGCATTATATGTTCTATTCCAAAAGAAAACTAGCATACATAAGATGCAAGCTCTGTCTTCAGTGAGTTAGCATGCTCAATAGCACTATAGTTGGGAATACAATCTTTAGTCACAAGGGGGCAGGAGTTCTCCATTACTGCTTTAGCTTCATTTTACATCACTGTGCAGAGGAACTTGGAGATATTTGAAAAAAAATCCATGAATTAAGTTAAAGCAATAAAGGAGGGTTTTGGGTTTTTTTTGGTAAACTCAAAAGGAGAAGAGATATGACCATCACTCTTGTACATACAGGGACACTTACGAAAATTCATTCAAATTAACTAAAAGCTGTGAATGTAAAGTGGATTAGTTAAATGGCATTCAACTAAGTGGAAAGTCTCATTCAGAATTAAATCCACTTTCAGCTTATTTGGATTAATGTTCTGAGGGCTTGTCAACACTTAAAATGCTACAACAGCACTGTATTGGGGGGGAGCAGGCAGTTCTGCAGGATCCAGTGAAGCTGGCTCCCCCGAGTCCATTTATTCAAGAATTCCCACCTGCCCCCCACACTGCTGTCTCTGTAGGAGGTAGCAGGGGAAGGGCAGGTGTCTGTGCAGGAACTGGCACACACGAGGAGTTGGCATAAAAGCCAGTTCCCCAAGGGCACTGGGTCCCGCAGCTTGCTGCCTCTGATACAGAGGCAGCATGGAGTGGGAGATGCATGTAGTCATTTGGAATAACTTGGCTTATCAATTAATCATTTAACTGTCTATACGTTAACAGCCCTAGTCTACAGCCGTCTTTGTGAGGACTGAGTTTAACAAAGCCATTCAGGGGAGTGGATTTTTCATATGCTGATTGCTGTAATTAAACCTACTTAATTTTCTAGTGTAGACTAGACCAGAGCACCCTGTGTAAACAAGCCCTTAAATACTTCCTTCCCTGCCAGGATTGCAATTCCTCTTGTCATGGAGTTACTTATCACCTTTTAACAGCTGTCTAGGTACATTTTCAAAAGAGAAACTGTGCCTACATGGGCCTCTTTATACAGGCCTGGAAGAGGTAGAATTTCTTTATACAGGCCTGGAATTTCTCTTTTGGTGGGAGAAATTCTGTAGTGGCGGAAGTGTCATGATGTAGGACAGGTGTAGTGCCTCATTTTTCTTCTGATTTTCTAATTTCCAATCAGGTTCTGCCAATTGATGCCTATAACATTCCCAGCAGTTTTGTAATTGGTCAGAGATAGTGTTCTAAAGTCATCACAGTATATCCAAATAAAAATGTCCTTCAGCTTTGTGTAGTGCCTAACAAACTTGGTCTGCAAGGTATTTCTAACTAGAAAACTTACCCAGTGTTGCTCAGGTTGGTGATGTGAGGGGTGCAGGAAACAGGACAGGGGGTTTGGAGGTGTATGGAAGGCTCAGGGCAGGAGGGTGCAGGATTTAGGCAAGGCAGGCTCAGGCCAAGGGGCTGGGTGCACGCTTCCCCCCAGATCCTCATGAGTGGAGGAGTGTGTGATCCAGAGCAGTGTGATCCAGCCCCATCAGGCCCTCAGAGAGAAGTGGGGGAGACAACTGTGCAGTTTAGCCCCAGCAGCTCCTTAGGGTTGTTACCTCTAACTTTGAGGCCCCACTTGTAATGAGTGTTCCTATTGCGAAGCATAACCTAGATATTAAATGATTGGCATGCCATCAAAATCTTAAGAGTGCAAGTCCTTTAGTACATCTTGGCATCACACTTTTAGTCCTACACATTTTAGAAATACATTAGTTGATGGCTAATGTAACTCATAATTACCTATCTATATTTTAGAAATGTGTGCATCTGTTTGTTCAAGAACTCCTCCAAACGGTAAGAACCAGGACCACCAAATTTGATAGGCAGTTTCCTCTTATCCTCACTTAAAGCAAGGTCAGGGTTTGGTTGTGCCAATGGGATGTGCCTGCAATCTGACTGTTTTCTATAACACAGAAAGGGAGGGAACTAATTGGAGGGACAGCTATACTGCAGGGTGGCCACACAAGGAAGACTATGGCCAGCTGGGGCCAGCGCTTGCCAAAACCCTTCCCCCTCAGCTGCAGTGCTGGCCTGAGGAGGGTGGGAAGCAGTGCTGGCTACCCCCGCCAGAGGAATCACAGCCCACCCCAGCAGCATGCTCACCCCCCATTTGGCCTGCATGGCTCTTCCCCTAGGGCCAGGCATAGGGAGCGTTGCTGGGGCTGGCCTGCATGGCCTCTCTCTTCTTGGCTCCCCGTCTTTCCTAGGCCCAGGGGACACTGGCCTGCATGGCCCCTCCACCCTCTGGCTCAGGATTGGGGAGCCCCAGCAAGGTTGGCCTGTGCCCTCCTTTCCCCCTTCCTGGGATCAGGGAGAAGCCAGCTGACAGGGTGTGCAACCACCCCCACCTCCTGAACCTCTCCTCACCCTGTGCCCTGACTCCACCCCCTGCCTCCCACCTCCAATCCTGACTCCCGCACCCCCCCCCACATCTCCAGCCCCCTGCCCTAAGCCCCTACTTAACCCCCCCATACACACACCCCAGCCATCTGCCCTGAGCCTCCCACATCCCCAAGGCCCTGCCCTGACTCCTGCACCCCCCACACTGCCACCCCCAGCCCTGAAGGACCCAGGCAATGCTGGCTAAGTCTTCTAGTGTATACAAATTTGTATTATAGTGTATAATAATGAGCACTAATGGAATCTCAGTAAAGCTGTTTCTCTTTAAAGAAAATGTGCAGATTTGCTGAAGAGTAGGAAAATGTACGAGACCGATGACTACAGATGCATTCAAACAAAAGTCATGGGCTTTGGCCCTGTTGATTTAAATTTGAGTATGAAAGAACAGCATCTTTACCCATAAATTATATCAACTTGGATTTTAATTCACTCCAGTATATTTTTGTTATTACATCCCACGCCAGTGCTCTAAAATAAACCTACCTCTCCCCTCCAACTGGCTGTCTCACTAATCTAATCCAAATTAGTATTACCTTACTTTTGTCCTAGTTGCTTACACAGTAGTTTCTCCTGTGCAGAGCCATTTCTTGTTCAAACCAAGAAAGTTCTACTCCTTTCATGTAAAAAGATTAGTTAATTGAGAAAAGAACCACTTAGGTCATACTCTGTTACAGGGAGTATAAAGAGAATAAAAGGAGTGAAGCCTGCAACACATGCATTGGTTGTATTCCTGCCTCTAAATCAAGAGCATCCCTTGCCAACCTGACATTTCCATTGAAGTCAGTAGGAATTTTTTTGGCTTTGCAAGGAAATGCACACTCATCTCACATATCAACAGTTATGCTAATGTTGTGCAATATTTAAAAAAATATTCTGCCTGTCAATGGAGAAATGTCTTGCCTGAATGAAAACATAAGCAACCCTTAGTATATCAAGGCCCACACCACAGAAGGGCTAATTATGGATTGCAACCACTATTTTTCCTTCGTATTACTCTCCACCTTTCAGTCAGCATATGGTGAGATATTGCTTGCAGATATTCCCTCTGTCCTGTGCAGTTCACTCTCTGTAACCTGATCCATATTGGTATGTCTTTCACCACTCTTAGCCTGGTGGCCCAAGTTTCTCTGAAGCTCCACTTGCACTTTGATCCTAGAGTCTTGAATTGATTTCCGGATATTCCGCAGATTCCAATGTGTTCGCAGGAGAGCACTGTCTAATGTAAAAAAGCCATCCCGTATCCGCCGCACCTGGGTGCACACAGCAGTTGATTTCAGCTCCAAGCCAATCTCGTGAACTACCTTTCGAAGGTACTTCTGGGTCTCATGCAAACACTGGATTTCTGAAGGAGGCAGAAAGACTATATTAGAAGGGCCAGCACATATATGCAACAAAACACCATTCCTGGAAATTCAGACACCAGTCACTGGGATTGACGTGCAAAAAGAAAAGTTAATTCAGCAGAAAAGATGCTCTTTTTTAAGTACATGACTGTATAATCACGATTATACAGAGATCTTGTACAATAGCCCAAGCCTTCAAAAGAGTCAGTTTTACAAAAACAAGTTTCAAATATAAGATCATATAATAAGAGTTAAATATTTGGGCTAGGCAAAGGTCATGGTTTAGCTGCATTTGTGTTTGCCAAAATAATTCAAGACGACCAAAAAGGCCATAAAAGGTGAACCACAAAGCTTTTATAAAAAGACTGGTTAGGATCCCAATTTCTCAATATCTGTACAGATTTAAGAACTTTTAACAATGTTTAATAGGTGCTTTGTCTTCAAATTAAAGCCCAAATCCTGCAAATGGCTACACACATGGACCCAAGGACTTGTGTTGAGCTCCATTAACTTTAATGGGGGTCTATGCAGGCACAAGAATCTGCCTGTAAAAAGTCAATTGCAGAATCAAGTTGTACGGAAATAACCCTTGAAGCAGGTAAGAAAAATCATTGTCCTTACATCAGCTGTGGGAAAATAAGGCATAAGGATATATGACTTGCACTATACCAAAGAAGTGTAGAAGCTGTAGAAACCATTTTCATATTTAGCTAGAAGCCATCTTGTATATCAGAAACCATTTCAGCTTTTCTCTCAAGCACGTAGACCAGAGTGAACTTTCTGTCACCCCGTGAGAAGAGGCCTACAGGATGGGCTATTGGTATGTGTTAATTGGGCTGGTTGGGACAGGAGATGTACTCCCTCGCACCTGTCCGCCATCTTGTTGATAAGGCTTTGTTTTTTCCGAATTTAATTAAGGATTTCTGTAATTGGATGCCCTGACGTCAGACTGTTTGGCTAAGGGTATAAAGAAACTAGGATTGATTGTATTAGCAGTCTTACTGGGCCCGGCTCTGCTGTGACCACGTTTGGCTCATGCTGTGCTTTATTAATTAATAAAGCTGTTTGTTAGCTGCCTAAACACAGAGGAGCGTGTTTTTGCTTCGACAGAAGTTCATGTTAGTGCCAGGTTTGGAATGCAAGCGTCTTTCAATCCTGAATTTAAAACAGATGACAGATTTACAGCCATGGGCACTGGAATTCTTTATTCACAGATCACCTGTGGAACTCCTGCTCACAAGATATCACCAAAGTCAGAAGATAGTAGGATCTAAAAAATAATTTTATGTTCAGTTCCATTATACAGGATTAAAAAAAGTTAATAGAAATATAAGATCTCATGCCGTAGGGCATAAATGGACTACTTCCTTCATTGCTTCCTTAAGTGGGAGGCAGTTGGGTTCACCAAATGACTAGTCATTGTATACATCTCCTGTATCCCCTAAAATGAGATTAAGAGTAGGCCTTGAACACCACAAGCAGAATAAAAAGGGAAGACTAGTTTGTTTTGCAGAAGGATCAGCTTTAAAAAAATGTGGAAGACATTGCACAGGAAGAATTGTGCCTTTTTAACTATCCTTTGAAGTACCGTCAGAAATAGAATACTGAACTAGGTGGACTATCAGACTGATCCAGTACAGTACAGCAGTTATGTTCCTACCAGAAATTGCACAAATGTCTCGATGCTGCTCAATCCTAATCTGGAGATTCCATGTAGCACAAAGATGGTCTGTCAATCTCTCTGGCAAATTTAATCATTGAGGTATTTGCTGAGACTGTCAGTGTTACCACAAAACAGCTAGATGATTTTGCCACTATATTCATATATACTTCCAACATGCTCCCAAATGGGTTAGACCATACCTAGTTGGAATTCTGGAGGTGCAAATTGCAGGCATCGAATTGCTGTGATTAATGGAGGGGTTTTTTCCATTGGGCGAATTAAACCTTCAACAGCCAGCTCATAGGCCTCTTGAGTTTTCAGGTCAATCTTAGAATACCTGGAGAAAGGAAAAGAGCAGTGAATTTGCATTTCCAGCCATCAGAGATTCTGAGGCAGAAGGGACTATCATGACACTCTAGTCCGACTCTTTGCATAACACAGGTTATAAAACTTCTCCAAAATAATTCCTAAAGCGTATTTTATAGAAAATCATCTAATCTTGATTTGATTTAACAGTTGTCAGTGATGGAAAACCCACCATGAAAAATTGCTCCAATGGTTAATTACACTATTTAAAATGTACACCTTTTTTACAGTCTGAATTAGGGATGTAATAGTGTAGTCAATTAACTGATAAGCAAAGTGTATAGGTTAATTTGATAGACTACAAGCATTCCCCCCATCCCTGCCAGTAAATTTTTAGCAGGCTGGCCAACAGCCCAGTTCAGTCCTGGCTCATGCCAGGTCCAGGGCCTACTCCCAGTGTGGCTCTGCATTTAAAGCGTATTAGGAGCGAGACGGGCAGGCAACCCAACTCAGATTCGGCTCATTCCAGGTCTAGGAGTTCAGTCCCCCTCCCTGGACAGGGGCTGCTGCCTCTGTATCAGAGGTGGCAGCATGGGGCGACAGGCAGCCAATCCACAAGGGAAGCTGGTTTTTAAACTGGCTCCCCTTGTTGACCAGATCCCGCATGGCACCCCATGCTGCTGCCTCTGATACAGAGGCAACAGCGCAGAGTGGCAGGGGTCTCCTCGGGAGTGGGGCCAGAATGCACTGGCTGCCAGCCCCCACCCCCGGGGACTATAGAATAGTTGAGTAACCAATAAGAATCCATGAGGTTAACTAACTATTCAATTAACTGATATTTAACATCCCTAGTCTGAATTTGTCTCACTTCAGCTTCCAGCCAGTTTACTTTTCTTTGCTAGATTGATGAGCCCCTTATTAAATATTTGTTCCCTACATAGGTATTTATACACTGTTTTATCACCCTTTAAGCTTTGTCAAAATAAATAGATTCAAGTCTTTGAGTCTCACTCCAATGCCACTTTTCTAACCCTTTAATCATTCTCATGGCTCTTCTCTGAACCCACTTGTTTTTCAAAATCCTTAAAATGTTGACACCAGAATTGGACACAGTATTCTAGTAGCAGTCACACCATTGCCAAATACAGAAGTTGAATAACGTTTCTACTTTTGAGAATCCTGTTTATGCATCCAGGGATCACATTAGCCCCGGTGGCCACCATGGCACTGGGAGCACATGTTCAAAGAGCCTCTGTTTTGTTATAAACACCAAAGATCTGTTCAGTCTCTATAGTTTCTAAGTTAAGCTCCCCAACAACTGTGCCTGATAGACTCATTGCCCTATAAATGATATAAGCCTACGTATTGTCAGTAAGGTTCTACAACTGGAAGGGAAGGCAAACTATCATATCAAGCAGAAGAACTGTCATTTTACCACCATGTCATGTATAGGTTCTAAAGCAACATGGCAATTAAGAAGCCAAAGGTAGCCTCATTAGTCAGAGAACAAGTGGCTGATTTTCCTGTCTGGGTGTGACAGGGAGTTGGCCCTGCTCTGGCCCTTTAAGGGCAAACCCCAGCCTGGAGCAGGGCCTGGGAGTTTAGCCCCAGCTGAGGCTGCATTAGTTGATTAGGGCCCAGCTGGGAGCTATATAAGAGGACGGGCTGCTGCTCCCAGGAAGAGCAGTGAGAGCCTGGCTGCTGGGGGAGTAGGAGGCTGCCTGGAGCTAGGGAAGGGCTGGGGAGGCAAGGCAGGACTAGGAGAGCTCTGGCCACACAAACCCCAGACTGCAGGGCCTGAAGCACGGCCTGCTGAAGAGACAACTACACACAGAAGGGGGACTCAGAGACTGACGTGGGCACTGCCGGAGGGCAGTGTCCTGAAGAGAACGCTGCGGCCTGGAGGGAAGAGGGGAAACACCACCTGAGGGAAGGTACCCTTCCAGCAGAAGGAGCTAATTCCTAGGACAGATGGCAGGGGGTGCTATGGTGGTGAGTGAACCCCCTCACACTGGGGCTCACATCTTTACAACTCATTACAGCAAACAACTGACTAATCTCATTGTTCCAATGATCAGTAAATGACAGCAAGGAAGTCAGGTCATCTAGGGTTTTTGACTAGATACATACATCAGTAGAGCTTTATGATTGGTTCCCTGAATGACAGCAAGAATCCGTTCCAGCTTGTCCCTTGTGACATGATCTGCAAATGTTAGAGGACAAAAGAGGGACATAAATCTTCACTTATATGCATAACCCAGCACCTGAAAAGAGCCTTAGTCTCAAATCAAGATTTGCCATTTCCTGGTCAAATTGTCATATCTAAATGGGTGGGTGGGAAGCCCATGAAAGATGGCTTCAGTGTAACACAAAATAGCAGCACAGGAAGTTGACCAGTCCATACATACCATACCAGTACTTAAAGTGGAAGAGTCTCTGCAGCAAAGGCAATAGAGTTTGCATTCGTTTCAAGATGAAGGCTATAATTCATCACATGAAACATTTCAAGATTTTGTTCAATATCAGAACCTTTATGAAAGTTTCTGATCACATTCTTGGGGTGAGGCTGTCTCCTGAGGTACAAGGAGATGGTGTACACCAGTGATCACCAACCAGTAGATCTACTGATAGAGCTTGCAGCCTCTGACAGGTGATTCTGACTGGTTTGGCCAAGAGGCTATCAAGCGCCAGCATTTTATCTGCCCCTCTCAGTGCTGCCATGCTGCTCCTGCCCTTTGCCTTGGAGCTGTCCCCCTTGCCCCGCCCCCCCAGGAGCTTCCCTGCTCCCCACAGGAAGCAGGGAAGGGAGAGGAGGGGGCACTGATAGGAGGGTACCCCCCTTCCCAGCCTGTATTCTATCTCCACAGAATGGGGTAGGGGGGGGCATGACAGGGCTTGGGATGGAGGGAGTTTGCAGGCTGCTTTTGAGAGTGGTGCAAGGCCACGGCAGGGGAGAGCTTGCCTTAGCCCCACTGCACAACCACTCAGGAGCCACCTGAGGTAAGCAATGTCCAACTGGAGCTCGCATCCCAAAACCTTCCTCCAGTCATGAAACCTCTCCTGCACCCCAAGCCCCTGCCCCAGCCCTGAGCCCCCTGGACTCAAACTCTTACAATACTTGTACCCTGAATCCTCTCCTGCACCTCAACTTCCTGCCTCAGGCTCAACTCAGAGCCCCTCTCACACTCCAAATCCCTTAGCCCAAGACCAGAACCTGCACCCCAACCCTCTGCCCCTGCCTGGTGTAAGGGAGGCAGGAAGGAGGAAAGGAGGGAGGACAGAGAGAGCAGGGGTAGGGCCTTGAAGAAGGGTCATGGAGGAGGTAGGGCAAGGGGATTTGGGTTTGACATAGATCTTGGATTGCACTTAAATTCAAAAAGTGACCTTGTGCTTAAAAAGGTTGGAGTCCACTGGTGTACACTGAAGTTTGTGAACACATATGATCAGGATTTTATATCATTGACAGACATATTGTGGCTGTATTTAGCATACTACAGGGTAATATGTTTACAGTGGTGAGACTTCATGGGAGAATAATCATAAACAAAGATTAGAAAGTTCTTAAAGGTGTGCTAAATGTTGCACAATCTAACACTTTACTTTCTAATTAGAAATCTTTATTTACAACACAACCAACTCTCTTACCAAATGTGGTCTTCTCTATTAGCTTGCCTGTATCCGAGAAGTCATCTGTGGCTTTGCCAAACAGTCCACGAACAGTATAAGTCTTCAAAAAGGAAAAGTGCAAGGTATGGGGGCAACTGTTTGCAACAGCTGAGAAGCTATATCTTGGCATGCAGCAACTACAGGAAATCATGGAACAGGAAAGTTTTCTCTAAAGGAAAGCTGTCTATGCACAGTAAGGGTATGTCTAGACTACATGTCTCTGCCAACAGAGGCATGTAAACTAGGCAACCCGACATAGTCAGAGAAGCCAGGATTTTAATATCCCCAGCGTCATTAAAATAAACATGTCCGCCGTACTGTGCCGGCTCAGCTGATCGTCGGCACAGCGCGAGAGTCAAGATTCGGACCAGTGGACAGGGGAAGCCTTTGTCGACCACTCCAGTAAACCTTGTTTCACGAGGCATAAGGGAGCAGTCAACAAAGGCTTCCCCTGTCAACTGATCCGTGTCTTGACTCACGCGCTGTGCCAACGATCAGCTGAGCTAGCACAGCGCGGCGGCCATGTTTATTTTAATGACGCCGGGGATATTTAAATCCCGACTTCTTTGACTATGTCAGGTAGCCTAGTTTACACGCCTCTGTTGGCAGAGGCATGTAGTCTAGACATACCCTAAGTGGTGCCTCTTACTTCATATGCACTGCTAATGGCTTTGGAAAGCAATGATGATTTGTTTGAAGCTCAAATGTAGCGTGTCAGCCACTTCTGCTGGCAGCTGCCTCCATAATAAAGAAGCAAGCATTATGCCTTGTGACAGCAGTTCAAGCTCCTCAGGCTCTTGAACCAGTTTCTGACTGACTTAGAATGGTTACAGCCTTTTTAAAGCTCACATGTGAACAGGCTTTTACGACTCCCATTTGTTCACAATCTGCCAGGCTCAAGCCACTACAATGCTGATTTATTTGCAATGTCCATAAAGATCAAACTTTGTACAGCAAGGTGGGAAATAACAGTCTGCAGGTCAGGCATAGTTCACCAGAGTTAGTCCCTAGTGGGCTGCCAGTGCTTTATTTACCTGCACAGCCACAAGTACGGCTGCTCATAGCTTCTGTTGGGTGCAGATTGCTTTTCCCAGCCAATGGGAGCAGTGGGAAGTGATGTAGCAGACTGCACTGCTTCCTGCAGCTCCCATAAGCAGTCCACGGCCAACACGAGCTGCAGGTGGACATGCAGGTAAATAACCATGGTGAACCACACCTGGCTTATGGGCCACTTATTGCCCACCCTTATTGAACATATTGTGGCACGTGAGAGGGATGCATAATGTTTGTATTAGGGATGTGAATGCGATAAGGGTGAAGGGCTTCTCCAGGCCCACCGGCCCCAAGCAGGGCTGCTACTTCCAACCTCCCCACACATGGCCAGGAGCAGCCAAGCATTTAACTGGTTAACCAATTAAACAGTAATTTACATCCTTAGTATGTATACGTGTACTTATATATACTACTGTATCTGTCTCCCTAACCTAAGGTTATTACCCAGTATGCTGTCACTGCTATCAGCATTTTAGCTTGGGCTATAATAGCAATGGTGGGAGCAGTAACATAGATGGTTAAAAATGCTGATGCTTTTTCACATCATCTAGACATGCATTGAATAAAGTTAGAATACAGTGGCAGGCAGTTGGTGTCTTTTTGTGGAAAATTTTAAGGAAGCAGAGTTAATGTATCTTAGCTCGGAGTTGAAGAAATTCCCTCCAGTAGTAAGAGGTCATTTTCCAGAGTCCATTCTACTTTGGCTTCTCTGCCATGGCTGCCAACAAACACAGCACATGGAGTTTGTGGAGTATGGATTAGGGATGTGAATGAGTAGTCGACTAGACGATTAACCGATAAGCCTATGTTTATCAGTTAATATAGTCAACTACTCACATTTCCCCTTCCCCATTCTGCCTCTGATACACAGGCAGCAAGGGTGGGGGAGCAGGAGCTGGCTTAAAAGCCGGTTCCCCCCTCCCCTCCACGCAGTGGGAGGGGAGTAGGGGTGGCTGCCAGGAAGCAGCTCCTGCCCTCACAGTGGGCCCAGGCTCACTGTGGATGTTTGCTGCTTTGCAGCAGCAGCCCCTGTCTGCAGGGATTCGAGTTCCTTGTGGACAGGGGCTACTGCCAGAGCAGCCTCTGTCCATGGCCAAACAGAAGCTACTTCACTGCAGCTTCCTTTGCCCCACACCCTCAGCAGCCTCTGTCCACGGGGAACTCGGACCCCCGTGGACAGGAACTGCTGCCACATAGTGCTGCTGCCTGCTGATACAGAGGCAGCAGCATGGGGCAGCAGACAGCGGTCCACAAGGGGAACTGTTTTTTAAACTGGCTCCCCTCGTGGACTGGTTCCCGCCTGCTGCCTCTGTATCCGCAGGAGTGGAGTTGGATTGCACTGGCTGCCAGCCCCACCCCCAGGGACTATAGAATAATGGACTAGCCACTAAAAATTCATGAGGTTAGTTGACTACTTTGTTACCCGCTATCTAACATCCCTAGTGTGGATACCTATCTCCTCACTAGAAATAGACTGAGACCCATTTTGTTTTACAGAAGCCTCCAGACAGCAGTGTCTTCTGCTTGGTCCTGACCAGGCAAGATTCAAACTGACCTATGGTAAAAAGCTCCATCCCAATACCAGTTCCCAAGCCCCTCACATGGTTCCCCCCCTTCCTCAAAGGAATATTTAATATTCCTTAACCTAGTGCCTAGTCAGTTGTGTGTGTTATTACTTCATGTGATATACTAAGAGTAGGTCACATATGCCGCCTCCTCCTTGATGAAATTTCTAATGGCTTTGATTTCCAGTGAGAATGGGTGTTGCATACAGAAATCCCCGAACAGTGCCAGTGCATACCCTGGTAAGATGGGCATCGTACAGATCAGTGAGCAGCTTGTTCCCATGGCCTACTCCAAGCACTGAAATACAAAAACAGGAGGCCATTAATCAGTCACATAACAATTATTTGGGCATAAGTATTTTAATATAGCACCATACTCTCCCCTGGCACTGTTCAGACAAACAAAAAGCAGTCTCAATGTACCCAGAATTTATAGTCTGTTTCTGCTTCTCTTTGTTGCTGAGAGTTGCCACCACACACTCAAACCTGTGACTGACACTAAAGCAAGAACTACTCAGAGCTAAGTGCTAGTGTTGTCTTGTGCTTTTCATCTTACAAAAGAAGAACAGAATCATTATCCCCATGTTACAGACAGGGAAACAGAGGCACTTGAACAGTCAGGCTCACACATGGCAGAGTCAAATAAAGAATACAAGTCTCCCAGTACAGTGCCTTCCACTGGACCATGGTGCCTCTGAGAATAACTTAATTTATTGTCTCCGAGGCTTATGATTCCTAACCTCACAGAACCATCATATCAGATTTGTGTGTTTCTCCTGTAATTTAGCATTTCTACTTCTGCCCGTCCTACAAAATCCTCAAATGCTGCTAGTCGCCAGCTCAGTGTGATGTGAGCTTATATATAAACAAAAGACAGAACTATGTAGCACTTTAAATACTAATAAGATGGTTTATTAGGTGATGAGCTTTCGTGGGCCAGACCCACTTCCTCAGATCAATATGTGGAAGAAAATTGGCACAACCACATATTGATCTGAGGAAGTGGGTCTGGCCCACAAAAGCTCATCACCTAATAAACCATCTTGTTAGTCTTTAAAGTGCTACACAGTTCTGTCTTTTGTTTCAGCTACACCAGACGAACATAGCTGCATTTCTATCACTATCATCTATAAAAACGTTCTCAATGCTGTACCTTGTAATTTAATGATGAATCTATATTTTCATGTCTTTCAAAACAAAACATACCAAGCACTCCAGATGACTTTGTATCCAGCCGGTGACCTACTCCAATTTTCAAGTGAGTGAAGTTTGGTCCTCTAACTACAAGGGAATGAAATATAATGTATGATTTGTGGAATGGGCAAAAATTAATTTCACTATAAAGAAAAAAATATACCAAGCTTTTCTGAACAATATTGTGATGGTAACAGGCAATATATATGGTCCCAATACAATCTGATCTTGGTGATTCCACAGTGTTAAAAATCTTATGATTTATCATGTGCATAATGAAACCACTTCTAGTAAATCACTGCCTAAAATAGAATCAAAGTCTTCAATCTCTCCAATGGATTCTTGCTCTTCTCTCTACTATAAATGGGTTGCATTGCATTTATCCCCTTTGAATGCAGTGATTACCAGTGACCAGATAACCATTAGCTGCAGTAATCTAAGGGAATTAATATTTCTTATTCCTTTTTTACTCTGGGATTGTTTTCTCATTGGGCAAGTCAAATCTAGAAATGATAGTAAGGCGTACACCAGCTTTTCCACAGAAATCAAGATTCTTCTCCAGCCTCTTACCTAGTGGGTGGGCAGCCAGAACAGGCAACTGGGTAACAGTAAGGGTCAGCTCTTTCCCAGCATTTCCTTCTACAGTGGTTGGCAGGAAGCGTACTTGCTGTGGCATATCTGGCTGTTTCAGAGAGTTCAGTTCTACAGAAAATGGTTAAAAAAAAACCCTTTTAATATTCTGAAAGTGTCTTATCTTGCAAGTAAGTCCAGTTAAGACCCTCGATAGTTTTCCTGAAAAACCATGGGGCACAGTCTGAAAAGAAAATACAGTGAAGGGGGATGACAAACAAACAGAATGGCTACGTCTACACTGGCATCCCTTCCGGAAAAGGGATGCTAATGTAGCACGTTGGAATAGGCAAATCCGTGGGGGATTTAAATATCCCCCGCGGCATTTGCATTAACATGGCTGCCGCTTTTTTCCGGCTTGGGGAAAAGCCGGAGAAAAGCGCCAGTCTAGACGTTATTCTCCGGAAAATAAAGCCTTTTCCGGAGGATTTCTTATTCCTACTTGAAAGTTAATTCAACAAAAAACATATAGTTGTATGTGTAGATGGGAACAGTATGATGAATACTGTAACATAAGAATGGCCATAAAGGGTCAGAGGAAGGGTCCCCTGAGTAGTCTCATAGTGGTCGGCACCACCTGCTTTTAAAAAAAAGAAAAAGAGTAGGGCAATTTTGAGTGACCCATCCTTGAAAGTAGTAATAAGAAATCCTCCGGAAAAGGCTTTATTTTCCGGAGAATAACGTCGAGACTGGTGCTTTTCTCCGGCTTTTTCCCAAGCCGGAAAAAAGCGGCAGCCATGTTAATGCAAATGCCGCGGGGATATTTAAGTCCCCCGCGGATTTGCCTATTCCAAAGTCTACATTAGCATCCCTTTTCCGGAAAGGGGTGCTAATGTAGACACAGCCTCTCTCTTTAAAGCCTGGTCTACACACACAGATTTAGTACCAGTATAATTGTTTTGGTTAGGAATGTGATTTTTTTATGGAAATAACTACCATTACTACATCTTGTGTGGATGCAGTTACACCAGTATAAAGGTGCTTTATACCAGTACAGCTTATTCCCCTCCTCATAGCAGAAGGAGTATTACCATTTATCTAAAGTGGCACCATTTGCGTGTGCAGAGAAGGCTCAAGTGTCTTTGGCTCATGATTACAGTCCTTCAGAGCTATGTACAAGTTCCATTTTCCATGTCAGGAAGCAGCATCTTCACAATCCCTGAAAGGTGGTGAGTGGGACAATATGCCATCTCTTTTGTGTTTGAAAGGAATCTAAGTCCTCCTAGGGGCTGCAATGCAAATTCCTCCTTGATGAGTAGACATGGATATAGCATATTCAGCAAAGAGAAGGGATTCCACATTTTAAAAAATATGTCTTAAGGGATTTCCAGCCTAGAGGTCGGAGATAGAGATTGGCCTCTACAATGGCTCTCTCAAGCCTGATATTTTTCTTTTCTAACAATATTCGTCTCGACCAGGATGTGTGTCATACAATGACTAATAGTCATTTTTACCAAACTGTGAGACATGCTTTTTGCTTTATTCTCTCTATGATGGGGCCTCAGTTTTCAAATGAACTCTCACAAGGCTCATTCTAGAGCTTCTGAACATGGGTCATCACAAGCAGCAAACCAACATAAGTTCCTTCAGGCTTTTAGAAAGGCCAGGACTATATGCGCTAACACAAGCTAACCATGGCCTGAACCATTAACACTAGGCCAAGTTGCCTGAAGGTGTAGAGAGAAGGACGACACTGTCAACTGAAAGATAGCCCCTATCCAAATGCTTATCCATTCTACAACTAGTTATGTTGTTAGGGATGCAGTTGCAGCATATTGGTGGGAAGACAGTTTGGAGCTGAAGGAAAGCAGAGGGGGCACTTGATCTTCTCAGAATTCCCTAAATCAGAGGCTCTCAATCTTTTCATGCTACTTAACCCTGTTCAGGAGTGTGATTTGTCTTGCACACCCCCAAATTTCAACTCACTTAAAAACTACTTGCCTATAAAATTAGACTTGAAAATACAAGTGTTACAGCATGCTATGATTGAAGAAGTGCTTATTTTCTCATTTTTACCATATAATTATAAAAATAAATGAATTGGACTACAAATATTGTACTTACATTTCATGATATGATATACTAGAAGATTTACCCAGCATTGCTCTGGTCCTTAACTCAATGAATTTTTGTTTGTTGGAAAATAAAATGAAAATGTACAAGATTCATTTAAATCATTGCTTTGAAGTAAGGCTGGGGATGAGGGGTTCAGTATGCAGGCTGCCCCTGGGAGAGAGGACAACCCAAGCCCTCTCTCACTGCAGTAACTTGGGGCCAAGTGAGAAGTGCCTGTCCATGACCACTATAGCTCCAGTAGGCATAGCCATGGGAGAAGTGCATGTTCCCCAGGTGGGGCAGGTTCATCTACCCCATGCATTCCCTAGCCACAGTGAGAAATGCGGCATACTGTGCACTCTCCCCTTGCAACCTGATGAAGGGGAACAGCCAGCAATAGTCCTATAGCAGTGATCACCAACCAATAGATCTACTGGTAGATCTTGGAGCCTGTGACACGTGAGCCTGACTGGTTTGGCCAAGAGGCTATCAAATGTCAGCACTTCAACTGCCCCTCCTCAAAAAGTTGCACACCTCCTGCCCTTTGCCTTGGAGCTACCTCCCCCCATCCTTAGCAGCCTCCTGCTTGCTGTGCAGGGCAGGGAAGGGAGAGGAGGGATGCTGATATCAAGGTGCTCCCTCCCCCACTCTGTATCCTATCTCCAGAGTGGGGGGCACAACAGGACTTGGGATGGAGTTTGCTGGCTGCTTCAGGGAGTGGTGCGGGACCAGAGCAGGGGTGAGCCTGCCTTAGCCCCACTGCACCACCACCCAGGAGCCACCTGAGGTAAGCGGTGCCCCCTCAGTCGGACCCCACATCCCAAAACCCTATCACAGTTATGAACCCCCTCCTATACCCCAAGCCTCTGCCCTAGCCCCGAGCACCCCTGCATCCAAACACCCACCCAGAGCCTGCACCTAGAATCCTCTCAGGTATTCCAACTACCTGCCCCAAACTCAGCTCAGAGCCCCTCTCACACTCCAGATCCCTTAATCCAAGACCAAAGCTTGCACCCTAACCCG
The DNA here is from genome assembly GCF_052426305.1 of Pelodiscus sinensis. Classification (NCBI taxonomy): domain Eukaryota; kingdom Metazoa; phylum Chordata; order Testudines; family Trionychidae; genus Pelodiscus; species Pelodiscus sinensis. Next base: position 11,508,396 of record NC_143074.1, on the reverse strand, counting down.
CTGCCCCAGCCTGGTGAAAGTGAGGAAGGATGGGGGAGGATGGAGTGAGCAGGGGCGGGGCCTCCGAGAAGGGGCACAAAGGAGGCAGGGCCAGCGTGTTTGGGTTTGAGGTAGATCCTGGATTCCACTTAAATTCAAAAAGGGATCTCATGCTTAAAAAGGTTGGAGAACCCTGTCCTATAGGAATGGGGGGAGGGGCTAAAGCCCTCCCCAAAGGATGCTGGACAGTAGGCAACTCCGGGCTGGGGCAATCCCAGATGGAGGGGTTATGCCCCAGCCACCTCCTTTCACCTGCTTGCTGATTTTGTCTCTTTTCTGTATGATTTTGAACCACAACCCCACTCTAGGCACATCCAAGCTGCCCTTGCTTTAAAGTTAAGATAAGAGGAAGCCGCATAACAAATGCAGTGTTCCTCTGGCCCACGAAAGCTCATCATCTAATAAACCATCTTGTTAGTCTTTAAAGTGCTACATTGTCCTGCATTTTGCTTCAACTACCCCAGACTAACACGGCTACATTTCTATCACTATTCTACATGTAAGAGGAGTTATTGAACAAAGAGACAAACTCTCTCAAATATGTAATAGAGCGAGCAATGGAAGCACATTGCTGCGGTGAGCGTGGACTGACTCTGCCAGTGCTTTTCATGTAGCCCGTTGTAAAATTTACTTTTTATATATCTATATCATGCTTTAAAATTGTGTCGGCCGCCTCCAATATTTTAAATAGAGGCGAGGTAAAAATATTTTAAACAAGGCAAATACCTAGGTGACTTGATGGACCCAAAAACCTCTGGGGCCTCCTGGTTGAGACCCACCGCCCTAAATCAAAGGGGGGGGGGGGCAAATTGGAAATCTCCTCCCCCCCCCCCCCAGTGAGGAGCGACCTTCCCGAATGCCCGCCCCACCCCCGCTAGGGGGAAGTCCCGTGGGAGGCGTCGCCCTCCATCCTCGGCGCGGAGGAGGAACTACAGGCCCTGGAGTAAGGGGCCGGGGCTCGCCTCACCTTTCAGGAGCAGGGTCTCCACGCTGTCCCGCACCCTGAGCGAGGCCACCCCGGAGGGTTTGTACACGGTGAAGAGTCCGTTGAGCCCGCTCCAAGCTGCCTTCCTGACAGCCATGGCTGTGGCGGACGGAAATCACCGCCGTGCGGGTGCAGCAATCACACCGCTCCCCCGACGAGCGCCGCCATGCGCTTCCGCCGACTGTGTCACCGGAAACAGCTCCCCCTCGGGAGCACGCGCTGCGAGGCGCGCCCGTTCCGGGGAGTGTTGGGAACGGGAGGCTGCTCTGATCCCCCGCTGGTAAGAGCGGCCAAGAAGGGCACCCATCCGCAGGGGGCATGAAAGGGTCTCGGAGCCAGTGAGAACCTGGGCGCGGCAGGTCTGCTGCTTGGCGCGCCCCGCATTCCCCGTCGTGGGCTGACCCCCCCCGTAGCGCGGGATGGCAGAGTGGGACCACAGGCCAATTGCTGGCAGCAGGGTGGGGAAGGAGAAGATGCCTCATCCCCGGGTACCTCCTCCCCTACCACGTGCGGGGCTGGGCCTCGCCCCCGGCAGCAGAACGGGAGAGGGCGCCACTCGCGCCCTGGGTTCACCCGCAGCTTTGCCAGTCGCTGACCGTGCAGCGCCCGCGAGCTCAGCGTGGGCGAGGGGCGCGAACTCCGGGCTCGCAGCGCAGCTGGCTCGGTCAGCCCAGCGCGGCCCCTCCCCGAGCCCATGATCCACCGGGGCTGCGGCGGGGCCCGGCGCCCACGTGGTTTCCTGGCTGCCGGGGAGAAGGCCCCGCGCTCTGGTCCGGTGGCCGCCGCTGCCTGGATGCTGACCTGCGGACTAGGCAGGGCGCGTATGTGGGGCTGGCTGCGGCGGGCTCCGGGCTCGCTGCGGCGGGCTCCGCGGCAGCTGACCCTAGGCTCGCCGGCCTCCATAGGCAAGTGGCCGCTCCGAGGCGGGGGCCGAGTGCGGGCTCCGTTTTGGTGCCCATGGGAACGCGGCAGCTTCGCATTTCCTGCTAGACCCCTTCCCCAACGCACCTGGCCTGCAGCACCCCCCCTCCGCCTGAGCCCCGCCCGCCTGCCAGTGGATCTGAGCAGCATCCCCTGCTGTCCCAGTGCTGTTCCTCCAACAGCTCTGCCAGTAAGGCACCCAAGACCTGATCTGCAATGTTCTCTACGTCCTCTTTCTTCCAGGTTTCCCAATGCACAGCACTCCTGGCAACATGTTTTGTTATTCCCCTTCAAGCCACCTGCCTCAAACTCTCCACTGCACCTCAAGCCTAACCCACAGCGCCCCTTGTGTTCTGGTCTCTGTTGTTACAGCTCTGTCTTGTTTTCTGTTTTTACACTGAGAGTATATTCCATGTTAGCAAAACAGTAGCAGTGACTGTGCAGTAGCTTTTATTGCTCAAGATGGTGAGATCCTAGCCACAGCTCCAACCCTTTCTTCCCCCTGCCCGGGAACTCCCAAGCTTATGTGCTTATATGTATAGTAGCCCAGTGTCTGAGAGTCTGTAATGCTGAAATGCTGGCTATTGCCTCTGGATGTTGCTGTTGCTGAAATGTTGGCTGTTCCCTCTGGGCGGCACTATTGCCTGAAATGTTGGCTGTTCCCTCTGGACGGCGCTGTTGCTGAAATGCTAGCTATTCCCTCTGGGCGGCCCGTGCTGCATGGGGAGTGCAGGGCCCAAACGGCCGCTTGCTTCCCCACGGCGGCCCAGCTGAGCGGCGCAGAAGTCAGCCGAGCGCCATGGCGGGAGGCAATAGCGCCACCCAGAGGGAACAGCCAGGGCGCGGGGCCTGGATGAGCATGCGTCTCTGACATCAGGAAAGGGCGCCGGATTCAAAAGGAGGAAAGCGGAGCAGACACAGAGGACATGGAGGAGGCAGAGGAGAGTGAGAGAGACGCAGCAGGAGGAGGAGAAGAGAAACACAGAGTGAGAGGCGGAGGGGGAGAAGAGAGAGAGAGAGACCAAGAGAGAGGCAGGAGGCGGACGAGAGCTGAGAGAGAGAGAGAGAGAGCAAGGTAGTAGGAGGAGAAGAGAGAGAGAGGCTGTTTGCGCCGTTTGCTCCCACATGGCGGCCCAACTGAGCAGCGCAGAACTCAGCCGAGCGCCATGGCGGGAGGCGAAGGGGAGCGGGGCGATGACGTACACACCTAAGGGTGGGGCCTGGACGAGCGTGCATCCCCGACAGAGACAGAGGAGAGCAAAGAGAGAGTGAGAGGCAGGAGGAGGAGGAGAAGAGAAAAGGAGAGTGAGAGGGAGGAGGAGGAGGAGAAGAGAGAGAGGCAGAAGGCAGAGGAGAGCTGAAAGGGGGGGGAGGCAGTAGGAGGAGGAGAGAGAGATGGAGCGAGAGACCAGAGGCTCAGGAGAAAAGACCGACGTGGAGGAGAGACCTGAAAATCCCATCTTATGACGGGCTAATTGGCTAGTGTGTTTATAATGGAGTATAGTTGCAAATCGTGGGTTATGGTAATACTATAGATGCCAGCGATCAAAAGGGCCTTGTATACAAAAGAAGACAATTTGACATATAGGCACTGTTTTGTCTTTGAGCTATGTTGTATTCTCCTGCTAACTCACAGCACTGGTGTGGCTATGTTTTGCAGTCAGGGAATATCAACTGCCTCACACTGACCTGTCAGCGACTGCAGAACAACATGGGGATGAAGAGAGGTATCACCAGCTGTACCCAGGGCACATCCCCACCAGCCCTCTGCAGAAAGCCCTCTTGACTGCTGGCTCAGCATTTATGGCTCTCTACAATCCCTATCGGCACGGTAAGCTGAACTCTGCAGCGTTTATTCAGCTGTGATCTCCACGTTCACTGAGACTTTATTTCCTTCCCAGCCCAAGAACCATATTTGTGTTTCTGTTAGGAGTTTCCATGGGGATTTTCACTCTTTTAATTCCCCACTCTATACTTTGGGAGAGAACGTTAGTGTTTAAGAGACTGAGAGGCTGAGGCTGGCACACAGAGACATCTGTAATGCAGACAGTGAGACAGTTCCTGCACATCTCTGTTAAAACATCTCATTCCTCATCCCTTGTCACTCCAAACTTCCCAGTTCTGCTAACCTCACTTTCAATCTGAAGCACTCCCTGTTGTCCCGTCCCAGACCCCATCCATAGCTCTGGCACCGCACCTCGCTCCTGACCTCCAGAGCCCTGTCTGTGCAGCTCCTGTGACTAGCCGCATGGCAGTGTAAACCCCAAAAACTGGAGGATGGTTTAGTGCAAGGGTTGGCAATCTGTGGCTTGCTAGCCAAATACGACTCACTAGGGAGCCAGATATGGCTCTTTTAAAGCTCAAGCCAGCCCTCCCTTATTCTCTCCGCAGCAGGGAGCCTGCACTGGTGCTGCAGCTGGCCTGGGCAAAACAATCCAACCTGCAGACGCAGCAGTGAGCCCCTACTCAGATTCCCCTGCTTGCCCCGCCCCCACACGCCACTCAGAAAAGCGGCTGTGGGGCAGTTTGTGTTCCACAAACTGAGCTGGGAAGGGGAGTGGAGTGGTGCTTCATGGCTGCTCCGGCCCTTAGCACAATCCTCTTTCAAGAACAGGCAGCGCATGAAGCACCAGTCTGCCTCCAGTCTTTTCTCCCTCCCCCAGGCTCTTATTCACAGAGCACATGGCCATGCAGCTTGTGCAGGGAGGGGAGGCTCCTGAGAAACGTGTTGGGCTGCTGCTCTGGAGTCTCACTGCTAAGACTCCCAGCCAGAGCCTGCCTCTGGCACCCCGCTCCTTCCCCCACATTTTTCTGCCCCCTCCTACACCTTATCCCACTTAAGCCAAACCCTCTGCCCCCCTCCTGAGACTATACCCCCACTGAAACCCTCGCCCAATCCCCTGCCCCACATCACAATCCCCTTCTGCCCTAGGTCACAATCCAAACTCCTGCACTGTAACCCCTGCCTTAGATCACAATCAAAACCCCAGTCCCCTGCTGTAGGTCACAATCAGTGTTGCTTCTAAGCTGGGTGGCAGCACAGCTTCATGAGTGATTATTCAGCCCGGCCCAGTAGGTCAGCTCCCTGCATGGAGCCCTGAGCCTCTGACTAGGCAGTGCTGATTAATCACCTGTGAAGCTGTGCTGCCCCAAAGTTTAGCGGGAACACTGGTCACAGTCCAAACCCCTGCACTGTAATCCCCCACCCTAGGTCACAGTCCAAACCTCTGCACCCCCCTTGCACCTCAGTCCCCTGCCCTAAGTCACAGCCCCGTCCTGCCCTAGGTCACAGTCCAAACCCCTGCACCCCAATCCCGTGCCTCAGGTCACAACTGCCTCCTTCACCCAAACTCAGTGGCCCCCGACCCAAAAAAGGTTCCCCATTCCCACCATAAATAAAGACAATGTTGAAACCTTTTGTGTAGGACAGTGTTTCCCAACCAGGATTCTGCGGAACCTTGGGGTTCCACGAGAAATCGTGGAATAAATACAAATTTTGAAATACCACAAACAATTCCAAATATCCCTCGAAATATCGCGGGAATTTTTGTCCAGCAATTGGCAATACTGGAGTAATCTTCATATGCTACCAACTGCCTCTTTGTTTTGTTTTGGTCAGTTCATATCTAAGGTTATATTTAGTTGTATTGTGCCTGCCCTTCTGCTTCCCAGAAGTCTCCGTGTTTCTAGTCTTTTCTAGTGCACATTATCCTCGTTCGCTATTTTGTAGATTTGTAGTCTTTGCACAGTTTTGTAATTAACGTTTTTACTGAAACTGTGGTTGTTTTCGTGTATCTAAAGTCTCACCTATGTAACAGTATTTTCATACGGCCGTCAAAAATAAAAAAAATTTGGAAGTATATGAAAAGAAGTGAAGGAAAGGAAAGAGAAAATGAATCAAAATGATCAAAGCCAAGTACGAGTGAAACAGGAAGAGAAGTGACTGATATTAAAAAAAATTGCCTTTACAATGACAGTTACTTGGCCATGGGTTTTACATGGACTGGAGACGAAAATTGCCCTGTTCCATTGTGCATTGTTTGTGGGGAAAAAACTAACTAACACAGCTATGGCCCTGGCCACGTTAAATCGACACTTCACTACTAACCATAGCCACTTGTCAAATAAAACAGTTGATTACTTTCAATGACTTTTGGATTCACAAGGAAAATAACGTAAAGTTTTTGAGAAGAAGGTAACTATCAATGAAAAGGATCAAGAAGCAAGCTATTTAGTAGTTGAGCTAGTTGCACAAAAAATGAAGTCACACTATTGCTGAAAGCCTAATAATGCCTGCTTGTAAAATAATAGTGAGTACAATGATAGGCAAAGAGGCTGAATGTGAAATTGTCAAAGTTCCTGTTTCTAATAATACTATTAGTAGGCATGTGGATGACATGTCACACAATATTGAAGATGTCTTGTCTGAAATACCAAAAATTACTAACTTTGCTCTCCAAGTCGACGAGTCAACAGACATAACAAGTAAAGCTCAGCTGTTGGCATTTGTACGATTTGAAAATGAAGGTGAAATAATGGAAAATTTTTGTTGTTGTAAAGAGCTGCCTGAAATGACCAAAGGTCAAGACATTTTCAACATCTTGTCGTCTTATTTGGAATCCTGTGGTTTGTCATGGAGCCAGTGTATTGGAATTTGCACTGATGGTGTCCCCTCAATGATTGGCTCAATAAAAGGCTTTGTTACACTCGTCAAAGAAAAAAACCCTGATGTCATAACGACCCACTGCTTCCTGCACCGGGAAGTTCTTGTTTCAAAAACTATTGGGGAGGATTTAAAACAAGTCCTTGAAGTAGCTGTGAACATGGTCAGTTTTATAAAGCAGCGCCCTCTTAAGTCACGCATGTTTGCAAAGCTCTGTGAAAATATGCAAAAAGACCATGTGCTCTCCTTCTACGCGCCGATGTTAGATGGCTTTCAAGAGGGAAAGTTTTAACAAGGGTATTTGAGAGGAACTACTGCTTTTCTTCAAAGATAATAAAGTCAGTTTTTCTGACTTTCTTGAAGATACAAAATGGCTGCTGAAACTAGTCTACTTAGCAGATATTTATCAGCACTTAAACATCTTGAACACCACCATGCAGGACCCAAAAGAAGTGTCAGAAGTGAAAGTGGGCAGCTGTGGCACACCAGTAAGAACCGGCTGCCGGTAGGGGCCTGCACACAGCCCACATTTTGCTCGCCCCTGTGTAGGTGAGCCCTCTAGTAGGTTCTGGTAGTGCTGCTGCAGCAGTGCTTCACTGCCCCATTTGCCGGGGGCAAAGGAGCAGCCACATTAAAACACTGCTACGGAAGCATTGCCGGGTAGAGATGTAAGCGACTAGTCGACTATCTGATGAACAAAAGCTTATGGGACAGTTGACTAGTGTCTAGACTAGTCGATTCCCTGCAGCCAGGTGGGGGAGCAGGAGCCAGTGCTGGGGGGAGCCAGCTTAAAAGCCAGTTCCCCACCACCACCATCTCCGTGGCAGGCAGGGGGGTAGCAGGGACTAGGCACGAGCCGGGAGTCAGCTGCCCACTTTCACTTCTGACCCTAACCACTAAACCAGGGGTCGGCAACCTTTTCAACCAAAGAGCCAAACTACATCAAAATTCAGAACAAGTGGTCAACAAGGAGCTGTATCAGAATGCCCATTTGCATGACTGAAAATATACAACTTAATATAATTGATAATTGACATATTTAATGGGACTTCTGCTGCTGCATCTTTTCACACATTTCTTTGAAGTTTACATCATAACTGGTCATGCATGCAGGCATTCAGGCTGTCTTCTGTCAATCTTATGGCTTGGGATGTGGGGGTGCAGGCGTCTGGGTTGGGTTGCATGAGGGGCTCAGGGCAGGGATGAATGATGGACCCAGGCCACAGTGTGGGGTATGGGTGTGGTGCAGAAGTTTTATGGCAGGGAACTGGGGATGTGTTGGTATGACGGGCTCAGGGCAGGGGGTTTAGGTGTTGGATGAGCTCGGGTTTGGTGTGCGTGGGGGGTGCAGGAGTGTTTTGACGCTGTGGACAGATGGGCGTTGGGCCCCAATTGGGGGCCCAATCCCAGATGCTGTGCCTCTGCTTTTTAAATGTATTAAGAGCCTACCAACTCTTAATACATTTAATAATCAGAAGTGCAGCAGGGGGTTCCTGGTGCAATCCGGGACAGCTGATTCCGAGCTCGCGCCGGGTCCTCCCCACGGCACTCCAGCCTTTTTGTGTTTAAAAAGACAGGCTCTTAATACATTTAAAAGGCAGAGCCACAGCAGGGCTATCCATTAATTAGTCAATTAGTTGATTAAGCAAAATTTAACATCCCTATTGCCTGGCTCTATCGGCAGGGCTGCTGATGGGGGGAGCAAAAGGAGCAGCTGTGCTGGAGCTCAATGATTTAAAAGGGCCTGAGGCTCCTGGCCACTGTGGCAAATTGCCACCGGAGCTCTGGGGCTCCCAGCTTCCACCAGTGCAGCCCTGGGATTCCAGGCTGCCGGCCATAAAGGACTGGCTGTTGGGGAGGGGATCTGCTCCCAGCCTTGCACCTTCCGCCTGAGATCCTGCCCCTTCTGGGGGCCCAGAGCCTCACACACACACACCCTGCTAAGGATCCAAGGGCAGGGTGTATCAGTAAATCCTGGAGTCCACATTCACTCCTGGTTAGGGTGCTTCACCACAGATGTTCTGATTAACCTCCAGCAAGTCACGTTGTCTCTCTCTGCCTCAGTTCCCCATGTGGGATAATAGAACTTCTCTACCCCGCAGGAGTGCTGTGAGGGTAAATGCATTCATGATTCTGAGGTGCTTGGACATTGCAGTGATGATGGCCACATAAGTATCTAAAAGTTGTTAGCCCTGTTGCTTTGTGTCCTTAGGATTTTCATTCTCAGCCAGACAGTCTGTTTGTTTGCTGGTCTTTTATTATCAGTTTCCCAGCCTTACTCTCTCTTTCCCTCTTTTTTCAGATATGGTGGCAGTCCTGGGTGAGACAACCGGTTCTGTAGCCCTGCAGAACCTGAGGGACAGAATGAGACACGACCCGGAAGGTTATCAGATCCTAGAGTGCGTCGTTGTCCATCTTACCTAGCTGCCTCTTAAACTTGTCTCCTTCCCTGCCACAGGCTGTCAGGAGCAATTGTACCTAGTCAGCACACTCTGGGCAGGCAGTACAGGCTCATGTTTCCAAGGGGGGGACTCTTGGAATCATTCTTAGAGGGACAGGGTTTTCTGCTCCCCTTCTGATGTTCAGAATGGTCTTTTCTGACAAGTCCAGGAACAGCAATAAACACCTTTAGGCACATTCTTACTTCAGGTGTGCAGGCCTGCCCACTTCCTTGTCAGTTTCAGCTCTGCTGCTGCTGTATTGGTGAACACGCTCTTCAAGGTGTGGGGAAGTGCACGTATGTGAGCTTCCCTCCCCAGCAGTTCATGAGGGTGATGGCATCTCCTGCCCCCTGTTCCTGCTGCTAGATCTTATTCCATCAGTCTGCCAACAATGCAGCCTCCATCACTGGTTTTTCTCTTTCTCCCACAAACATCTGTTTGCTTTCTTCTGTACCACCCCCTACACTAGAGATCTCCTCCCCACACTAGTTTGGAAGTAGACTAAGCCTCTCCGTCAGATCCCTCCTTAAGACCCACTTGTGCTGTGATGCTTATAGGAAACTGCCAGCCTCTCCTCTCATTCCTGTTACTGTTTCCTTTGTCCTCCCTTTCCTGTTCTTTCTGATTATGGTTACACCTACTTCTTAAGTATAGTGTAAACTGCTGGGATCAGAGGCTGCCTTTTGCTCCGTGTTTGCAGCGCTTCTGGTACAGTGTAGTCCTAATTCTGGTTGGGGCTTCTGGGTGCTCCTGCAATGCAAATACTAAATACTTAACAGTAGGGCATCAGGCAGGAAGTGCAGCTACATGTCAGCCAAGCAGTGAAACTGAAAACTGTCAGATGCACAGACAGAGAAGAAGGGGAAATGTATGTATTTCAATTCTCGGAATTTCCATTAATTAGGCCTAGACACAACTTAAATGCCCCTTAATCCTTGTCTGGTGAATATGAGGGTGCTTAGTTCAAGCCTGTACACATGAGAAGTTTCACCCAGAAACCAAAGCTAGTATTTTATTGGCCTTTTAGTGCTTTGAATCATCCCTCCTATTAAATATCTTCACTGAAAATCAGAGAGATCCTGGGAAGTGTGCCTTTTGCTGTATGAGTCTTGTTTCTAGCTGTGTTCTGTGATAGGCCCTGAACCTATTAAAGCACCAACAGCTCAGCAGGAGCAGGTATTAAGCCCACATTTGGGACAGATTTTTCTCTCCACTGAAGAGCTGCCTGATTCATGGGGCAGTGTACAAACAACGGCACTTTGTCTGTGAAGCCCTTGGCCAAAGCTACCCCTCCCCCTCTCCCACCACAACTGTTGTGCATGGTGCTACATACCCCTCTCTGGTGCCTTAATGGTGGCTGCTCAGGGATGAGTGGCACTATAGAAATGCGCGATAACAGCTTTATTGATGCTATGGTTCCTATAAGCTCTTTGTGCTCACTGCCCTGCTTCCCACAGGTATGTAATAATAGGCAAGGAGGATAAATTGGTGCTTGAGCAGGACTTTGAAAGCCAGTGGAGAAGGGCATTAGCAAAACCCTCTTGCCAAGGATGTGAATTCCAGCAATACAGCTGTCTGGGCAGCTGGCCATGGTTTCCTCGGCTTCTGTAGGGAGTTGCTGAGGATGGAATGACTCAGACAGTCTTTTTTTCATTTGCAGAGAGCGGCCTCGGATCCGGCTTTCCACTCTGGATGTAACTGGGCTCCGGGGGCTGGCAGATGGAATGTTTGGCCGAGAATATGTCCGGTTTTTGGACAGCAATGTGAGTATGGAGCCTAGCAGCCCTTGAGAGGCAGTAGGACATTTGGGGCAATGGATGGCTTTACCTCATCGATCTGGTGAGAAAAGCACAAATGGACTGGTGGGGAGAGGTGCTGAGCCATCTGGGAGTACAGCAAGGGCGAAAGTGGATAGGGGAGCCTATAAAGCCTCCGGTGAAAATAAACAAGCCTAGTGAATAGAACACTAGACTCAGACTCAGGACACCTGGCTCTGTCAGTGGCCTGCTGGGTGATCTGGGGCAAGTCATTTTGCTTCTGTTTCCCTTTCTGTAAAATGGGGCTAAATTCTGATCTCCTTTGTAAAATGCCTTAAGATCACCTGAGGAACAGGGCGATGTAAGAGACAGGGATTATTATTAAAGAATCATCATGGAAACCTGAACTGGCAGGTAGCAGGAGGTGAACCAGGGATGTTCTGATTTTGCAGAGGGTCTCTCCAGACACCAGGATGCCGGTCAAGTTTGTTGACGATGAGGAGCTGGCTTATGTGATCCAGCGGTACCGTGAGGTCCATGACCTGATGCACACACTCCTCGGCATGCCCACCAACATGCTTGGTGAGTTCAGACTGGGTGCGACCGAAAGTTGGTATTCTCTAGCACGCAGCTGTGTGAAATGAACTGGGGAGGCCTCCGTCAGGCTGCCTGTGGGGAGAGGCCCACATCACAAAACCCATCTGCGCAGCTTGGGCACCTTGTTGGCTGCCCTATCAGAGAGGCCAAAGCCTGAACTCCTGATTGGAGCTGGAGGTGTGGGGATGCTTTGCTACTGTCTGCACTCCACTCCTCTGTGGATAAAAAGAGAACCTCCGTCTCCGGGAGCCCTCACCCTTCACCTACTTTCTGACTAGGAAGAGATTGAGTGGGCATAGCCTCCAAGGGCTGATGGCGAAATAGGCAGTGCAAGGGGAACAGCTGCAGGAGTGGATTGTTTCGTAAGCCGCTTGGAGCAACTGTGGCTTGGATTCATGAGAAGAGGATGGGAGGAGAAAGCTCTTCTAGTTGAGCTCTTATCTGCAAATAAGCTCTTGTCTGTTCCTCTGCATAGTCTTAATAGCAAGTGAAATTGCTGACCTGCAGTTAGCGAAACAAGGCTTTAGGACCTTGCAGGAGCTTCATCTTCCCAGAGGGTAGATGTTTATTTCAGAAAGGCATGTGCAGGGGAGTGGCCTGACATTTGACCTACTTCACCCAGCCAGCCCCATCTTTTTGTGTCCCACTGAGGAGTTTACAGAGTTGTGAATCTTGCTGTTAAATAGAGCCCTTTGGAATGGGATTTGGAAGACCTGGAATCTGTTCCTGGTTCTGCTACCAGCCTCCTAAGTGTCCTGGGGCAAGTGACTTCACTCTGCCTCTCCATCTCCCTGTCTGTCTAATGGGGATAGTGATCACAACTGCTCTTCGTAAAGTGCTTTGTGATCTGCTGGTGAGAAGTAAAAGAGCTAGAGAAGGAGTGTGCATTAATATTGAATGCCTGCAGCTCAGGGCTCAGCAATCAACCCAACCATAACAAACCTGTGCAAGCTGCTCTGTGCTCCTAAACTGCTTGACAACAATACAATAATAATTATAATAATGTGATTTTGGTAGCTAACTCCCTCAGACTCCTTTGAAAATCACAGCCTTCATTTTTAGCTTACACTTTTTTATTGTTGTACAGACCTCAATGTTAGGACTGCAGCATGAATGCTTGTTTGATTGATTACTGTCAAAGGGTGTCTGTGTTTCACACCTGGAGTGCGATACACCTTCTGTAGTACCTCGGAAAGGGGCCTTCAGAGTGAGCAAAGTCGGCTAGAGAATGTAAGGGCCCGATTCTGCTCCCATTCAAGCCAATAGCAAACCTTGTCTGAAGAGAGCAAGGGTACTTGCATCAGCAGGGTCGTGCCCCATTCTGTGGAGAGGACCAGATCATGTACTTTAATTGTGGGCATGGGCATTACAGAAGACCAGTGGTTGCACGTCGGTCATGCTTTAAAGGCTTTCTTCACATAGAAACATACCTCAAAAAAGAAATCTTAGAGATTCTATAGAATCTAAATAAGACAAGTGGGCAGCAAAAACCCATCAAGGCCAGATACTCTCCAGCCTGGGCTACCAGTGTAAATTAGAGAGCCATGTGAAATAGTGATTTCAAGCCCCTGAGTTCCCTGGCCAGATTTTGTTCTTTCATAGTCAAGTTTTCTCTTCCTTTTTCCAGTGTCTGGGTGGGTGTGTGTGTGTGCAAGATCCTCACAAACAAATCAATCTGACCTAAGGACTGGATCCGGTATTGATGGAAGTTGGTGACAGCTTTACTGTTGATTCTAATGGGCTTTGGATCAGTTTCTACTGGATCATCCAGGCAAAATGGAGAAACTGATGGGTCACAAACTGTCAGTTAAAACAGAAATAGAGACAGATTCTCAGCTGATATAAATCAGGCTAGCTTCAGTGAAACCAATGAGGTTACACACCCATTGACTGCACTTGAGAATCTGTTCCATTGTGTGTGTGACGGTTACAGGGCCAGCTAGACCTCTGCCCCCTTTCTGGTGTCTCTAAGGGCACCCCTCCCAGAGTCAGCTGCATGCCTTCACCTGTCCCAGGGTGGAAATCTGTAGATCTGCCCCTCTTTAATCAGGCTCTGGGCTACAGCACCTTGTAGATCAACCATTCTTGTTAAGCTGGTCTGACCAAGATTAGACGCCTGTGGGATTTTCCTTTGGGAGTCTGTGTCCACAAGTGAATAGTGATCAGACAGCCTTTTAAATCAGAGGAGTGTTTATTTAACAAAGCGTTTAAAGAAAAAAGGTTGTAAAACAACACACCTGTCTTACCATCTCCTGACAGTCTCCTAGACCGCCTTAGCCACTGTTCCTTAACAATCCTCCAGTGCTGGAAAGTTGCTTACTTTGGATCCATTCTCTCTCCTTCCTGTTTGTTTTACCAGCACTCCACCCCATTGAACTAAACCAATCAACTGTGGGGTTAACAATCCCATAACCAGGTCAACACACAATATTCATAAATTGTTACAGAACATTTCCACAGCTCTCGCAGAGCCAAACCCAGTTATTCCTGAATTGTATCCAGCACAGCTGTCTGACCTGTTGATTATGGAGCTAGGAATAGGGTGACCAGATAACAAGTGTGGGAAATCACGAGACTTTGGAGGATGGGAGAGGGTGATTATGCTTGCCTGTATTGGATCCGATAATATCAGGACATCTGGTCACCCTACTTGGGAAGTTTTAGGGTCTGATTATTTCCAGAGTCCAGAGGAAATGTGTACAATCTTAGTAAAAGCTGAATGATGGTCCAGATAGGCAGCTGAGGAAATAATTCACCAGGAAAGAGAGGATGAAAAATACAGCAACTCAATGACTCTGGCTTGGCAGGTATCTGCATAGGGAATTCTCCTTTTCCTGGGTCTTCTCTGGCTTTCTTCCAGGGGAGGTTGCAGTGAAGTGGTTCGAAGCTGTTCAGACTGGCCTGCCCATGTGCATCCTGGGAGCAGTGTTCGGCCCACTTCGTCTCAATGCCCGGTAGGTTGATCAGCTTCTGTGGTAGAGGTGTTAGATATCGTGTAATTGAATAGTCGTGTAACCGCATGAAATCTTAGCAGTTACACGATTATTTGATAGGCCCCAGGAGTGGGACTGGCAGTCAGTGCACTCTTGGCCCCACTCCAGGGGAGCCCCCTGCCACTCCTCACTGCTGTTCTCCATGCAGACTGGCTGCCTGCCGCACCATGCTGCTGCCTCTGATACAGAAGCAGTAACACGGGGAGGCAGCATCCCTTGTCCACCGGGGGTCCGCGTGCCTCATGGACAGAGGCTGCTCCATGGGATGCGGAGCAACCTCTGTCCATGGGGAACTCATACCCCCCACAGACAGAGGCTGTTTCACAACAGCCTCCCCTGATCTCCCCCCCCCCCCCACGCGGCTGTCTCTGATAGAGGCAGCAGTGTGGGGGGGCGAGGCAGAGCTTTTACGTCAGCTTCCCCCAGCACAAGCTCCTGCCTGCCCCCCACCTCCACCCCATTGCCTCTATAGGAGGCAGCAAGGCGTGGAGCATGCGATGTAGGTCCACAGAGCCAGCACATGAGGGAAGCCTGCTTGAAAGCCGGCTTCCCACACATATTGGCTCCAGCATACCCCTCTCACCCTCCACGCTGCTGCCCCTCTGAGGCAGCAGCGCAGGGGGAAGGAGGTTGGCAGATCCAGTGCTCTTGGGGAGCCAGCTTTTAAAGTCAGCTCCTCAGGGCACTGGCTCCTCCCCATCCCGCGCCTTGTATCAGAGGCAGCAAAGGGAGGGGAAATGTGTGTAGTCTACAAGATTAACCTACAAGCCTAAGCTAATCAGTTAATTGTGTAGTCGTCTACACAATGACCTCCTTAACCTGTGGGGCCTGTGCCTGGCTTGAAAGTCTTATTAACGAGATTCCCCCATATGTGTCTCCAAGATTGCCAAATAAAATGGCAATGGCTTGTGACAACAAAGGGGACCTGTCGGCAAGTGATGGGGTCTTCCAGTGGAAAGGGGGACTCGTGTTCCATAGATGTTTATAGGCAGAGGTGGCCTAGTGTGGAAGGAGATTAGAATATCACAGCTCTCGTAAGACCTGTCCAACATCCCTAAAGGAATGAAGCTGCTTGTCTAGGTCTGATTTATGCCATGAATCCTAATTGGACCTTCCCTTCTCTGTACCATAACCACTTCATAAATGAAACGGGGAGAATGAGATTGACCTGCTCATGGGGGGCGGGTCATGAGATTAAATCAATTAATTCTGCTCAAGCACTTTGAGGCCCTCAGATGAAAGGTGCTATAGAGTGTATAGTAGTTTTGTGTGCTGCTGTGTATAGTAGTCTTGTGTTTGACTATTGGATTATTGTGTTGCCAGGGAAGAAAGTAAAGCCTTTTCCACACCTTTATTGCAGGAAGTTGCAGATCTTGACCACAGAGCTTATTCCCTGGGCTGTTCAGAGTGGCCGCAATGCCAGCTGTGTCCTGAATTTCTACTATGAGAACCGCTGGGAGCAGACAGTGGAGTCTCTGAGGGAGGAGATCGGAATCTTACATCCCCCTGCTATTCAAGTGTGAAAGTCTAGGGGACGGAGGGCATACTGGGCTTCACTGGGCACCATGCATGAGGAGCAATGAATAAACTCTTTGCAGGTTTGACCTTCGTCCTGGGAATTCTAGAGCAATTGAAGGCATCAGCCTGCTCAAATGAGATGCTGGTTTGCCAGCTTGCCAAGAGTGTAAGGGCTGCACCTAGTGACAGATACATTGCTGTTGTAAGTGGCTGCAGCTCTGCTGACGACAGTGGAGTTGCACTTTCTCATGCCAAAGCTTAATTTGAACCCTGTGGCTGCCTTAGTCCTTGGTGTAGAGATGTGGCCCATGGAGATAAGTCCCACCATGCAGTGTGCCAACAAGCTCCCTCCAGACGATGGGACATGGAGTTTCTTCACAAAACCCTGTGGTTTACAGTCAGCTATCCCTGCAGTGTTTGAATGGGGAGGATGGGAAGTGGCGCTGAATTAAAGTAGCACTGAAACTATCTGGTGGTCTTTGGGTTGCCCTAACATTCCCTAGGTTTGCTGCACTGTGACCCCTTTCTGAAAACAAAAATTACTACACGGCCCTGGGAGGGAGGCCCAAAGCCCAAGGGATTTGGCTCCAGGTTTTGGAGCTCAGGCTTTCGCCTGGAACTCCAGCAAGTCTAATGCTAGTCCTGGAGACCCCATTCAAATGGGGTTCTGCCCCACAGTTTGCAGCCTGCTGCCCTGAGTGCATATCTACCCCACTAGGGAGCTGTCATTCTTGGGCCTGGTCTACACTGGTAGGTTAGGTCGAACTTAGCCACATTAGGTTAAATTTCTAAACAATGAATCCATACCACCAAGCCTGCTGGCTTTAAGGGATGTTAAAATTGACTTTTGGTACTCCAGCTTTTCATGAGGTGCAATGGTGAATTCAACCTTGCATGGTCCATTTTACAGTAGTGCTGATGCAGTGCTGTGAAAGTTGAAGTTCTTGGCCTCTGGGAGGTGTCCCACAGTGCTCCGCTGTGACTGTTCTGGCCAGGACTTTCAACTCTGCTGCTCTCCAGATGAACAGGAAAAGCCACGGGAAATAATTTCCTTGTGTGGCCAGCATGGCAATCTGACTTCTGAACAGGCAGCATACGGACCCTAGGAACACATGGTCAGCAGACGAGCACCAGCATGCAGTGCGCAGGAGATCCTGGACCTCATTGCTGTCTGGGGAGAGGAATCTGTTCTCACAGAACTATAAACCAAAAGAAACACAGATCTCTGCCAAGATCACAAAGGGCACAGGGGGGAAAGGATACACCAGGGATGCCCAGCAGTGCTGTGTGAAAATAAAGGAGCTGAGGCAGCCGTATGAGAAGGTAAAGGAGGCAAACGGATGTTTTAGATCATCGCCGCAAATGTTCTGTGTCTATGAGCAACTGTTTGCGATCCTGGGGGCAGGAGAGGGAGCAATCAGCTTCCCCAGCCAGGCTATGGAGTCCTCCCAAGACACTCCTCGGGCAGCAGTGTGGAGGACAGCGTGGATGAGGAAGAGGAGGAGGAAAATGGTCAGCAGGCAAGCAGGGCAACTGATGTTATGGATAACTCGAACCTTTTATAACTTTGGAGACAATCCCCCTCCCAGGCTGTCTGCAGCAGGGCACTGGTCCCTGGGAGGACACTTCTGGGGAGTTCTTATCTTCTACAAGTGGGTTAAGGGACTTGGGTGTGATCTGTGGCGGCCACTCTGTCTGCACAGCGGGGACTCCCCAGGACGGCTTGTTAATGTGTCTGGAGACAGAGCAGGGATCCTCCTTGCACATCTCATAGAATCTCAGAATATTAGGACTAGAAGGGACCTCGAGAGGTCATCGAGTCCAGTCCCCTGCCCTCATGGCAGGACCAAGTACTGTCTAGACCATCCCTGATAGACATTTATCTAACCTGCTCTTAAATATCTCCAGAGACGGAGATTCCACAACCTCCCTGGCAATTTATTCCAGTGTTTAACCATCCTGACAGGAACTTTTTCGTAATGTCCAACCTAAACCTCCCTTGCTGCAGTTTAAGCCCATTGCTTCTTGTTCTATCCTCAGAGGCCAAGATGAATAAGTTTTCTCCCTCCTCCTTATGACACTCTCTTAGATACCTGAAAATGGCTATCATGTCCTCCCTCAATCTTCTCTTTTCCAAACTAAACAAACCCAATTCTTTCAGCCTTCCTTCATAGGTTATGTTCTCTAGACCTTTAATCATTCTTGTTGCTCTTCTCTGGACCCTCTCCGATTTCTCCACATCTTTCTTGAAATGCGGTGCCCAGAACTGAACACAGTACTCCAACTGAGGCCTACCCAGAGCAGAGTAGAGCAGAAGAATGACTTCTCATGTCTTGCTCACAACACACCTGTTAATGCATCCCAGGATCATGTTTTCTTTTTTTGCAACAGCATCACCCTGTTGTCTCATATTTAGCATGTGGTCCACTATAACCCCTAGATCCCTTTCTGCCATACTGCTTCCTAGACAGTCGCTTCTCATTCTGTATGTGTGAAACTGATTGTTCCTTCCTAAGTGGAGCACTTCCTAAGTGGAGCACTTTGCACTTGTCTTTATTAAACTTCATCCTGTTTACCTCAGACCATTTCTCCAATTTTTCCAGATCATTTTGAATTATGACCCTATCCTCCAAAGCAGTTACAACCCCTCCCAGCTTGGTATCATCTGCAAACTTAATAAGCATACTTTCAATCCCAATATCTAAATTGTTGATGAAGATATTGAACAGAGCTGGTCCCAAAACAGACCCCTGCGGAACCCCACTTGTTATACCTTTCCAGCAGGATTGAGAACCATTAATAACTACTCTCTGAGTACGGTTCTCTAGCCAGTTATGCACCCACCTTATAGTAGCCCCATCTAAGTTGTATTTGCCTAGTTTATTGATAAGAATATCATGCGAGACCGTATCAAATGCCTTACTAAAGTCTAGGTATACCACATCTATCTCTTCTCCCTTATCCACAAGACTCGTTATCCTATCAAAGAAAGCTATCAGATTGGTTTGACATGATTTGTTCTTTACAAATCCATGCTGGCTGTTCCCTATCACCTTGCCACCTTCCAAGTGTTTGCAGATGATTTCCTTAGTTACTTGTTCCATTATCTTCCCTGGCACAGAAGTTAAACTAACTGGTCTGTAGTTTCCTGGGTTGTTCTTATTTCCCTTTTTATAGATGGGCACTATATTTGCCCTTTTCCAGTCTTCTGGAATCTCTCCTGTCTCCCATGATTTCCCAAAGATTATAGCTAGAGGCTCAGATACCTCCTCTCTCAGCTCCTTGAGTATTCTAGGATGCATTTCATCAGGCCCTGGTGACTTGCAGACATCTAACTTTTCTAAGTGATTTTTAACTTGTTCTTTTTTATTTTATCTTCTAAACCTACTCGATTCCCACTAGCATTCACTATGTTAGGCATTCCTACATCAGACTTCTCGGTGAAGACCAAACAAAGACGTCATTAAGCATCTCTGCCATTTCCAAGTTTCCTGTTACTGTTTCTCCCTCCTCACTGAGCAGTGGGCCTACCCTGTCCTTGGTCTTCCTCTTGCTTCTTATGTATTTATAAAAAGTCGTCTTGTTTCCCGTTATTCCCATAACTAGTTTGAGCTCATTTTGTGCCTTTGCCTTTCTAATCTTGCCCCTGCATTTGTGGTGTTTGCCTATATTCATCCTTTGTAATTTGTCCTAGTTTCCATTTTTTATAGGACTCCTTTTTTATTTTTAGATCATGCAAGATCTCATGGTTAAGCCAAGGTGGTCTTTTGCCATATTTTCTATCTTTCCTACGCAGCGGAATAGCTTGCTTTTGGGCCCTTAACAATGTCCCTTTGAAAAACTGCCAACTCTCCTCAGTTGTTTTTCCCCTCAGTCTTGATTCCCATGGGACCTTACCTATCAGCTCTCTGAACTTATCAAAATCCACCTTTCTGAAATCCGTTGTCTCTATTTTGCTGTTCCCCCTTCTACCCTTCCTTAGAATTGTGAACTCTATGATTTCATGATCACTTTCACCCAAGCTGCCTTACACTTTCATATTCTCAACCAGTTCCTCTCTATTTGTTAAAATCAAAGCTAGAACAGCTCCCCTCCCGGTAGCTTTTTCAACCGTCTGAAATAAAAAGTTGTCACCAATGCAGTCCAAGAACTTATTGGATAGTCTGTGCCCCGCTGTGTTATTTTTCCAACATGTATCTGGATAGTTGAAGTCCCCCATCACCACCAAATCTTGGGCTTTGGATCATTTTGTTAGTTGTTTAAAAAAAGCCTCATCCACCTCTTCCACTTGGGTAAGTGGCCCGTAGTAGACTCCTAGCATGACATCACCCTTGTTTTTTACCCCTTTTAGCCTAACCCAGAGACTCTCAACACTTCCGTCTCCTACGTCCATCTCCACCTCCGTCCAAGTGTGTACATTTTTAATATATAAGGCAACACCTCCTCCCTTTTTTCCCTGTTTATCCTTCCTGAGCAAGCTGTACCCTTCCATCCCAACGTTCCAATTGTGTATTATCCCACCAAGTTTCTGTGATGCCAACAATGTCATAGTTGTATTTATTTATTAGCACTTCCAGTTCTTCCTGCTTATTACCCATACTTCTCGCATTTGTATATAGGCATCTAAGATACTGATTTGATCTTGCCTCCCAGTTTTGCCCTGACCCTCCTCTCTCTCTGCTATTATAGCCCACGCTCCCTCCCATTTCCAACCATCTCCATAAAGCTTTCCTAGAGGAACTTTTTCATCCTTCTCACAAGGTTTCTGGGGTGACCTGCCTTATCCATGCAAAACAGTAGGACACATTTCTATGCCAAGGCAGCAGTAAGTGGTCTGGCATCATTGCAGCACAAAGCATTTCAGTATAAAGTCCAGATTTCCAGCTACATTCCATCAGCATCAGCTCCCTTCCCCTCTGTGTGATTTAGAGAAGACTGATATATCGCATGGCAACTTGGATGACGCAGGGGGAGTGATTAGCTGATGCCTGTGCAGTAAATCTCCATTTGTTCAGCCCCAAAGATGCATGCCGTGAACCCTTGCCCTGCCCTTTTACCACGTCCAGACTCCCGCCTTGAGTCCTGACCTCTCCCTTACCATGTCTGCCACCGAACCAAGTCCAGTTGCTCCTCTGAGAAACCTGTGTGTACCTGTGCATAGTGGCTACTTCGAAGCATAATTGTGGCCTTGTACATAACACATCTCTCAAGGCAGCTCGTCCTTTTGTACTAGCAGATTGTTTTATGCTCCCCAGTGCATCTCCTGAAAAGTCTGTCCTTCACTCTTGTTCCAGCGATAACAGCAGCGAGCCTACTGCACGCTCCCCCAGCTCTGCCACTGCCCTGCTCGCTGTCCTGCTGGCACAACTGCGCAGGCAACCGGGGACGAAGGGATAACATGTTCAAGGAGCAAATGCAATCCGCCCACATGGACAGGGAGCACTTAAACAAGTGGGGAATATGCTGCTGCTGGAGATGAGAGCGGAGCATGAGGACAGGAAAGCCTACAGGGAATTGGAAGTGAGGAACCAGGAGAGAGTTTTGTCATCCATGACGGATGTGATGAACTGTATGGTGGCTTTCCAGCATGCATAGGCACCCCCTCCAGCCTTTGCTGAACCACATTCCCTTATCCCAAGTTCCATAGCCTCCTCTCTCAAATGCCTAGAAAGCAGGGGAGAAGGAGAGCCAAGGGCAGCCTCACACTCAATCCCCAGGGATGCATCGTGAAGCAAAAGGCCATCCCCCCAATTGTGATCACACGCCCTCGAAGTTCCTGCCCTGAGCTCCTTTTCTGTCCCTGCTGTGTTCCCTCAACCAAAATGCATGATTTCTGAACAACAGTCTCTTTATTGTTTCTGTTGGGGAGGAGGGCGTTGTTACAGGCAAGCACACTGAATACAGGGACACTTCGTTGAGAACAACATTTACGATTCTCAAATCTGGCCAGTTGTAAAGCTGGTTTTCAAAGCCTCTGATTTGCAGTGCCCCTCCCTGTGCTCTCCTTACTGCCCTGGTGTCTGGCTTCTCAATCACTGGCTAGGTGCTATGCCATATAACTTTTCCCCGTACTCTCACAAATACTATAGCGATATACAGCAGGCTGCCACCACAATGGGAATGTTGATTTTGCTGAGCTCTAACCGAATCAGAAGACTGTGAAACCTTCCCTTTAAATGCCCCCAAGCACCTTCTACCACCATTCCGTAACTGAACTACTCCTTGTGGTCCAGGCTGTCCGTTTCTGGCTTCATGGGCCACTGGAGCAAGGGGTAGGCTGGGTCTCCAAAGATCACTCCTGGCATTTCAATGCCTCTCATGGTAATTTTCTCATGCTGATGTCACTGAAATCTCCCTTGTGATCCACCCGCACCTGCAGTACCATTGAGAAGTACCCTTTGTGGTTTATGTATTCCTTGGCAAGGCGGCTGGCTGCCAAGATGGGGATGTGCGTTGTGTTGCCCCACCACAGTTAGGAAGCCTCCCTCGTGGAAAGCCCTCCACATTGCCTAGAGTCACTACCCTCCTGTATTGATTGTCTTGGCTACTTGGATCACAGCAGCCCCCACTATAGATTTACTCACTCTGAAATGATTCCCAACTGACCAGACTGTCTGGCATTGCAAGCTTCCACCGGGCTCATTCTGGTATACTTGCACGTCAGGGTGGGGGAAAGTAATTCCACAAAAGTGGCCTTATGCATGTGAAAGTTTTGCAGCCACTCCCATACCTGCATCACTATGTGGTTCCACCTGCCTGTGCTTGTTTGATGGCACCAGCCCCAGCATTCCACTGTTTCCAGGGGATAGAATGTAGCAGAATTTGCCAGTTGCTCAACTCAAGTGCTTCGCAGACGAGTAAGTTCATTGCGTCCCAAGAGCCTTCCTCATTCCAGCGGACCTTGGATGCACTTTGGATATGTTCCAGCCAAGGCTCACCATGGTTAATATGATTGTCTTCATGGATAACCAGGGGAAAAAAGGGTGCAAAACGATTTTTTGTGATTGCTCTCAAGTGGAAGAGAGAGGAAGGAGATGAGTACATTATGGGATGCTGAGGAAATGTACCCAGATCACTCATTGCACAGTTTAGGTCCCAATGTGCACTGGGAGTATAACCCAGAATGCAAAGGGGTACAGGAACTGTGAGATAGCTACCCATAATGCATCGCTTTCAAAGACACCCTACTGGGAACTAGTGATGCAATAGTGTAGTCAATTAACCAATAAGCAAAAGTTTATTGGTTAAGGCTATATACTACATGCGTTCCACCAGTACTACCATACTGCCAGTAAATATTTTAGCAGACTGGCCAGCAGCCCAGCTCAGTTCTGGCTCATGCTGGGTCTGGGAGCACAGCCCCTCTACCCCTCTGTATCGGAGGCAGCAGGGCAACAGGCAGCCAGTCTGCAAGGGCAACTGGTTTTTAAACTGGCTCCTCTTGCGGACCAGCTCCTACCTGGCACCCTGCACTGCTGCCTGTGATACAGAGGCAGCAGCACAGAGCGGCAGGGGTCTTCTCGGGAGTGAGGCCAGAGTGCCCTGGCTGCTGGCTCCACCCTTGGGGACTATAGAATAGTCTAGCAAACAATAAATATTCATGAGAGTTAATCAAGTATTCAGTTAACCAATATTTAACATTTCTAGTGGGGATGCGCTACTTTAAAAAGCACAAGAATTTGATGCAGTTCAAAGTAGCATAAAATCGGGTGGCAAAAAATTTACCTTAATAAATTCGATCTTATCTTTCAGTGTAGACGTGGTCTTAATTCTCTAGGGGTACATCTACACTGGGGCGCTATTTCAGGATACTACTGGTATCCCAAAATAGCTATTTTGTGTCTTAACAGCATGCCTGTTATTTCGAAATATCAGCATTTAGAAGGCTGGTGCACAGCAGGGGGACCCTGCATGAGTCGGAAGTCGGCTGGGTCCCCCCTGCTGCGCTTTAGCCTTTTAAATGTATTAAGAGCCTACTGGCTCTTAATACATTAAAAAAGCAGAGGTGCTTCTGAGACTAGGTGCAAGCTGGGAATCAGCTGATTCCTGGCTCGTGCCTGGTCCCCGCTATCCCCTGTCTTCCCTACCCCTCGCAGAGATGGTGCTGGGGGGAACTGGCTTTTAAGCTGGCTCCCCCCAGCACCAACTCCTGCTTCCCCCCACCCTTGCTACTTCTGATAGAGGCAGCAACGGGGGGAGAAGCGATTAGTCGAGGGACTAGTCAACTATCCAATAAGCTTTTGCTTATCAGATAGTCCGACAAGTTGCTTGCATCCCTAGCGCTGGAACAATTTTCATAGTGAGAGTTCTGAGACCCATTGAACCTAGCTGTAAATTCAGTATATAATGGAAACCCTTTTAAGAAAGGCTGCACTTCTAGTTCCAGCACCTATGGCTGCATGCCATGTAAAATGAACAAAAGTACTCCACTGGCTTCCCCTTTGCTGTCAGCAGATGGGCCACAAGGCCCAAGCTCACCTCTCATCCCCAACTGGGTCCCTTCCTGTTTACAGTAGCAGCACAGGGACAGGCGCTAGCACTTACTGACACTGTCCAGACTTGGCCTGTTATGAGGAGAGAAGATTTCACTCCCCACTAATTCCATGTGATTTTTTCTTTGTTTTAAATAGTGAAGCTCTCTGTGCTCCCGGGGAGCGAGGCTGTGTATCCGCAGAACAGAGTGAGTGCAAGTGAGGTGATGAATCCCAGAGGGAGTGCAACTCTGAGACTGCACAAGCTGTTTGTGCTGGGTCTGTTTTTATAAACTGATTTCTGTCCCACACAGGTTCCATGCTAATACGTCAAATGACAAAGCCCAAGTTGAATAGTTACCCCACCAAAGCAGGATGTATTTTAATGTGGAGTTTTGAGGCTGATCCTTTTTCAGGAATAAAATCCTTGGTGAAACTTGCAGTTTTGTCTCCCCCTGAAACACAGATCAGACAATCTGACCTGTAACCTCATCCTGTTCTTTGCATATTTCTTGCAGAACACCATGGGAGATTGGACCCTGAGCTGTTTGGTCTTTAGGTGCTACTGCAATACAAATGTTAAACAATAATTTTAAAATTTAATATTTTCCAGCTGTACCACTTAACTTTCACAAGAACTTAATTGGGGTCCATTAACGAGTGGGATGAATTTGGGAAGGAAATGGTGAATGTTTTTCCTATACATCATGAAAATAAAAGCCTGATCCAGCTTCTAATGTGACTGATGAGAGTCTTTCATTTGAATTGAATGGGAGTTGGATTGGATCCATAAGCTGCACTTTCAATGCATTTTTTTCAATGCAACTTTAACAGGAAGTGTATTAGTGCCTCTATACAAATAATGATAGAAATGTAGCCGTGTTAGTCTGGTGTAGCTCCTGTATTTTGTTTCTTCTATACAAATAATAAGTAATAATTAATACCTAGCTCTTATATAGCACTTTTCATCAAGAGATCTCAAAACACTTTACAAAGGGGTCAGTACCAATATTTTCATTTTACATACGGGGAAACCGAGGCAGAGATCAGTGCCTGTTATAATGAAGGATAGAAAATCACTCCTTGACTGGAAGGAAAATGGACACAGATCCTTTAAGACCAATGTGTGTCAGTAAAGTCAGGAAAAATAGAGATGTCCTAATATATTTCTCCTTTCATTCAAGAGGTTCTGCACTGACACAATAAGGGCAGATTCCTAGACAGAGATGTCCCATGGTGCTCTGTGCTGTACAAACATTATAAATATCAGCCCCTAGCCCAAAGAGCTTACAATCTTTCTAACTCCTTCCTGAAACTCTTCTATGAATTCTTTACCAATTTTATAGCATATAGCTGAATACTGACATTGAGGCTGTTCCTCTTGTATATTTGCATATCTCCCTGATGAAATGGGTGAACTTTTGGTAAAGCCATCCTTCTAGGGTTGTTACATTATTGTTGCCCATAATTGCACTTAAATGGCAGTTTTCAGGGTTTCATAATTTGGTCATCAATATGCTAGTGTCAGACTCTTTGCTCAAAGTTGCTACCTTTCAGTCCAAGGTGTTTATTTTGCAGTAGGGACTGGGGGAAAGAGGCTGGAGAATATATACATTATTGATTTAAATTAATTTTCAACCATGAAATATCTTCGAAGTAGAAACAATGAGCTCTAGAGACTGTATCCAAAGTCTAGTAAACTCAATGGAAAGGCTATTTTTCTTCAATGAGTTTTTAATCAAATCATCTCTGAGTATGTAGAAATGAAAGTATGAATATGCAAACCCCCACATCTGCCAGTAAAATAATTTTAATTCCCGATCCTGAATTCAGTTCTGCAGTTCACTGATATTAGGCTCTGTACTGGCTCAGCAGTTCACTAGCAAGTGCAATGTGCATAACTTTGTAATTTAGATGTGTGGGACTACTGTTGACTACAGTTACCCACGTGCTTAAGTGTTTGCAAGATTAGGACCTTAAAGAACATCCTGAAAATAACAGATTTAAACAAAGGAAGATTTCAGAGGACATAAATCCCAATATTTTTTTACTCTTAACCCTTTCTTCCCCTAACAAATCATGCCCTTAAAATAACATTACATAAAACAACACAGATTTTGAAGGGAAAAATCAGAGTAATGTTTATATTTCTCTTTTTAATCACGTTGTTTGTGTTTTAAATAACATCCTAAAAAAGAGCCAATGTTAAAATAACTTCATAACTAGCCAGCTAAAATACTACACCACAAAGCACAGGAGTTTTAAAATAATATTTTGCATAATTAATACCTATTGTGGGGTGAAGCTTCATAAATAGTCACGTGGATTTCTAGTAACAGCCTTGAAAAATCAATCGGTTTAAGTTCACTAGTTTGAAATTTACATTCTTCAAAAACGAACCGATTAAACCACCAACTTTTCCGCTCTGTACAGCCAAGTGTGCACATTACCTGGGATGGTGCAAAATACGACTCTGGTGGGACTCGAACCCACAACCTTTGAATGACTCCATCTGTCATCGATCTAGAAGTCCAATGCGCTATCCATTGCGCCACAGAGCCTGTCGGATAAAACGAAGATCCTCCCCATCCCCTTCTTGACCTTTGCCAGTCACAGCTTTATCCAGGCGGTTAATCCCACTGACGTGCAGCGTCTGGGTTTAATTTGCATCTCCGCTCTCCATGGCCAACCCCCAGCCTCCTTCCCGCCCCAGCCGCTGCCGGCACAGAGTTTGCAAAACTTCCCGAATCGCACGCTGCCTCCCGAGTCCTTCCCCACGCTCTGGCAGCCCCGCGCACCGCCACAGCCGGCACCTCCCTCAGTGCCGCGCGGGAGCGCCAAGGGGCCACAAAGAGCTGGGGGTACCATTAAACTCAGCTCTAGCGCGGTGGGGGTGGGGGACGGGGGGAAGGGGAACCAGCTGGGGGTGGGGGGGGAGAACAATGCCCGGAAAGTACAAAGAGGGGCGTGAAGCGCCAGCTCCTTTCTGTAGGGACCACGTGCAGGACGTGGACCAAAAAAGACTACAGCTCCCAGCATGCCACGCGGCTCTCGGCCCCGCCCCCATTGCGGCACGGCTGGTTCCCTGGGCAGGGGGAGCTTGGCAGCGGCGGCAGCTGGAAGACGCCGGCGCGGCCCCTGTAGGAAGCGCAGCTCGCGGCGCGCCCGGTCCCGTCTGCGCGGGGAGATGCGGAGCTGACAGCCGCTGCCTGGCTGGGGAGACGGCAGCAGCCGCCGCGCGGTGTCCGCTTGGGGAGCGGCGCGGCCTGTCGGCCGGGGGTAAGGGGGGGCTGTGGGCCCGGCGTGCAGCGCCCCGGTCCCAGCCGTGAGTCCCCCAGGGCAGCTGCTGCTCCTTGGCTCAGCCCTGGCCGGGGCAGGGAGCCTTGCTGTTGGGATCGGGAGAGATTGGGGGGGGGGCTTGTTCCGGCTCCGCTGACCTTCTCCTCCCCTTGTTGGGAGGCTCTCCCCACAAAGCAGCGTGCTGCTGACTCGTCCAGGTACAGAGATCCCCGCCCCCCAGGTCTAGGGGGCTGGTGTTGGTTGAGAAACCCACCGCTGCCTTTCTGTGTGTGTCTTTCTGTGGGGAGAGGATGCTGTGAAATGGGGAAGGGTGTGGGATGAACCATTGTTTGATGGGGGCTTGGAAAGAGGGTTTAGGCTCTTTGCCATGCTTGAGCCGGATTGGCGTATGGGTGGTGCCAGACCGGGATGCTGAAAGGAAGGGGAATGGGAAATTGCTGTTGCCTCTCCTCAGGCACTGGACTGTAGTCCCCCTCTTGCTTCTAGCCTCCAGTGTCAGTAGTTTGAAAGAGAAAAGAAGCTGCCCTTGGATAGATGATCTGCTGTGCTGCAATGGGCCGTTTAGACCCCAGTCAGGTGGCTGTGTGAGACTGCCTAATATGACAGCCTAGCAAGCTGTGGAGCTCTTGTTTCCTTGTGTAAGCAGGTCTTGTGTATTCTAGCTAGGTAGGGAATGCACAGCTCCTTTCTGAAAGAAACCAGAGAAAGGTGCTGAGTTTGGTGGCAAAGCCTGTTAGTCTCTGCACTGTTTCAGGATGCCTAAAAGGAGGACAAAAGCTTGGGACATGCATTGTATTCTTAGTTTAACCCCTGTGTTGCCTAAATATAAGCAATGCTTTCTTGTAGCATGAAACAGGGCTTGGTGCATACTGCTGCCGTTCACAAAGCATCCAAAAGTATGCTGGGCTCTCTGTGATCCAGAAGGGAAGGCAGCTCTTTGACCTAAGCCTCTTCCCTTCTCTCCCCCCCCCCCAAAAAAACCCAACCCCTCTTAAGCTTTGCTAGTTGCAGTATCTCTCTGATGGTCATGGTCAAATCCTGTCCCTGTCATTCCTGTCCAGTAGGTCAGGAAGGGCTTGCTTGAACAATGCTGCTGATTTCCACACCCTCCCCTTTACGTTCTTTTATCAGAGAAGAGTAAACCATTGAACCTCTGTATCTTTCTTTATCATAGGGCATCTGCAGAGCAGGCCCAGTTAAGGACAATCATCTCTTTTTATGACTCTGCTAGTGATCCTTGCACTTGGTTGGATAATGTAAGAGGTTGTACTGACACATTATTTCAGCCCCTGACAAAGGAGCAGAGCCAATGTAGGTAAGCACAGGTGGCTCAGCTGAGAGCTAGTAACACTTGTCTGGGAACTGCCCCCTTTCGTTTAGCTTCCATAGAAAGAGGTGGTCCAAGTTCACGGTCCACACCTACTGACATCAGCCATGAGTCTTGCCCAAACTTTCTCTATTTCCCTGAAGCTTGCAGGCTTGTGTGTTCCGTAACCTGGCCTTGCTCAGCCTGCATTGGAGGATAATCGGTCTTATAGGCAGCAGTGGAACTGTGAGGGTTTATTGGACCTGAGAGGTACTTTGAGATTCCCATTTGAAAGGGTCTCTGTGTGTGTCTATTTTATTTGTGGGCCTGTTGCCTCTGTCGGGAGGGTTTAGTAGGATCCATAATAGCTGCTGTATGTGTGGGAGAGAAGATGGCAGGAAGGAATGCTGCAGGGGGTGGAATGAGAGAAATGGGTGAAACCAGGGAGAACTGTGGAAATGAAGAGAAACCTGAATTTAATGCCATAAAACTGTGGTCACCAACCAGTAGATTGCGATCTACCAGTAGATCTCAGGGGCTCTAAGAGTAGCTCTTGAGCCCTCTCTGAACTGCGCACCTGCGCAGTACATTTACATTAGATTTCCTCATGTAATGTAGGCGGGGCTTCAAGGAAGGGGCGGGGCAGTAGATCTTCGCCTGTTCTGAGACTTAAAAAGTGATCTTGGGTGTAAAAAGGTTGGAGACCACTGCCATAAAAGAATGGAAGTCAGTGGAGAGGTTAAATAATGGGGAAGACCTGGCGAGAGCAGTAGTGTTAGCAGTTGTATTTTAGCTGGTTTAAGGGGGAGGGAGAAGCATGCCATACGATGTGCTTGCATCTGAAATTCCCAGAGGATGAGCTGTCATCTGGATAGAGAGGAAGGGATGGATTTTTGGAGCTATTGCAAACAACAAGGTGGCAGCATTTGGTGAAGAGGGAGGAGTCAGTCAGCACTGATGGTGTGATAGGAGGAGTGCTGGCATGGCTGATGCTGATGGGGCAAGGCCAGAGAAAGAAAGTGTAACAGGATGTCAGGAGTTGACTCAGTATCCTGTTACTCAGACCCTGGCCAGTGTGCATTACTTGAGTCCTGATTGAAAGGCAGTTGGCAGAGGGTGCAACTTAACTGTCTGAGGGGCTAATTGGATGGAACTAACCCCAGCAGCTGGGACCACAAAAGCAGACAAGAAGGATGTGCCAGGGAGGAAAGCAGGGAATCTGAAGGTGGGTGGGCTGGCACTAATACAGTACTCTTCCTCAGTAGCAGGTGAAGGCTACTGATCATAAATAGCATGCAAATAACACTCCAGGTAGTGATCTGCTGAAGGGACATAATCAAGTGTAGTGGT
Organism: Pelodiscus sinensis; assembly: GCF_052426305.1. Classification (NCBI taxonomy): domain Eukaryota; kingdom Metazoa; phylum Chordata; order Testudines; family Trionychidae; genus Pelodiscus; species Pelodiscus sinensis. The sequence goes on along the minus strand of NC_143074.1, from coordinate 11,478,055 downwards.
GGGTTCAGGTCACCTGATATAGTAGCGCTCGTGGTCTGTTACTGAGGCTGGAAAAGGTTTTCAGGGGACCACCACATGACAGAAGAGTTTGGAAGGAAAGACTGGCACAACTGTGGATGGGAACCATGAGGTGGGCTAGATTGTGGGATCTCCTAGAAACCTGGCTGCTCCGTCTCTGACAAGTCTAGTCCAGGGTTTTATAAAGGAATGAGTCAGTGACCAGGGAACTTGCGAACAGGGGCTGTTAACAGGGAGTTTGGAGAGGGAGTTCTCCAGATAAAGGAAGAAGCTAATACAGGACCCTTGAGGGAAATGGCTGTCGGTAGTGTGTATTTGTGTTTGTGTTTGGGGTTTTCTTGCTGTGTGCTGAGCTTGTTTGACTCTTTGGGGGTTTTTTTCCCCTGGGGTCTCTTCCAGCTCTATGATTCTAAGTGGATCTTGCCTTTTCTGGCTGGGTACTGAAATGAGAGTCAACAGGATACAAGATCCTGCTCAGATCTCCTTTGATGTTGAAGCATTGTTCCTATGCTAGGCAAGGGGAGGTATGGAAGCTGGAGTCACTCAAGAACAGCCAAGCTTCATTGACACATACGTGTGACTCTGGGGAAGGGAGGAGCCATTTGCATCCCCCCCCTTACCACGGAGGGCAGGTCCTCCAGTGAGGTCACATGTCGAATCCACTCACCCTACAGCTGCAGGAGGTGTGTTCTCTCCATGGCAAGCACTGCTTACTTTTGGGGCATTGGTGGTTTTCTGGAAAAGAGGGTGTTACAGGCACCTTGCATAGCAGTAACCATCTCTATCTTTGGGTGTCCTTCACCTTCAGTGGTCCACAATCCCATTGTTTTGCCCCATAGACATTTCAGGACAACCAGGCCTGTCCTATGCTTTGTCTGGGGAAAGCTCTGGGGATAATATCTGGGATCTCTCACCCCCAATGAATGGAGGCATGAGGCACTGCAGCTAAATAAGTATTCACAGAAACAAGCTAGCCAGAAAGAGTTGGAACCTGCCTGGCTGACTCCCTTGCTTTCCCATCTGCTTGCCACAGTTGGCTCCTGGGCTGATTCTCATTGGCTTTCCAGGCTCCAAAGGTCTCCTCTGTACTAGGAAAACTAGGAGCGGTCACAATCACAGAATGCCCCCGTGCCCTGCGGCAAGCAAGTTATCAACCCTAATTTTCCTCATGCTGGTGCAGCCAGACAAGACCTGAATTCCTAATATAAAAATCAAATGGGCGATGAAGCCCTGGTTGGAGCAATGCCTCCCAGGCTTGCACTTTATGCCGGGAAGGAGCAGAAACCAGCATGGGTTCAACATCTCAGCCTGTTGTCTTGGGAGCAGCTCCTGCACCTTGATGCTTTGAGAGGTGGCTGAGAGGCCCTGAGGATGTTCCAGGACATGTAATTCAGGTAGTTTTGCTCCTGGCCTGAGTGCTGCAATCCCAGGACCTCTGTATCTTATGATCTGACTCTCCTTTCTGCTGGCATATGGAGTGACTTAGTTAAGTGTGTCCTCTTCTTGGCACACAGCCAGCTTGGGGTTGGAAAGCCAAATGCATCAGAAAATGGGGGGACTGGCAGGAGAGGGACAGACAGACTTGGTGCTTTGAAGAACAGGGTGCTCACAGCATACTGTGATTGCGTTAGATGCTGGTTGTAGGAGGTTTGTGAGTCTGATACCCCTGGAAAGAAGCTAACCATGGCTCAGGGGAAGGCCCCATCAGATCCCCTGCATGGCAGCCCTCTGAGGTCAGTAGGGTTCCTTGTGGGTGCAGGGGTTTGCCTGCAGATAGGCTACAGCGGACAATAGTGAATAGTACTTCCCTCTGAAATAAGCAGCCCTTATACAGTACCAAGCACGTAGGGTTCTCCTGACCCTGCCTGGGGCCTCTCAGAACTTCTGCGATACAAATGCCTGCCTGCCTTATTATCTTGGCTATCTGTGACTCTGCCCATTAGCCCCATCTTCCAGATCAGGGAGGTTCTGGGAAGAGCCAGGAACAGAACCTAGAAGCTCTGCTTCTCCAGCCCTTCCCTGGATAAAATCACTAAAGCACAACACTGTGTGCAGTTGGTGACTGGAGCCAAACAAAGAGTAGGTCCTGCCCAGCTGAAAGGCAGAATGTGGGATATGTTGGAGAGGTCATTACAGCTTAGTATCTCAGGGAATGGGGGTCTTGGGAGCTTTCAGAAGGAGAAGGGTAAGAGGAGAGTTTGATGGATGTTAATACGCAACAAGAGGGATGGAAGTTTGGAAGTCTGGGATCCTTGAACCTGGAAGGATTGCACACAACATTCCCAGGAAATCTGAGTCCGTAGTCATATATGCATGTTACAGGAGTGCTTAGAACAAGGGGTGAGGAATGGCTATCTGTGACTAGGGCCAGCTGCGGCCCTCAGCTTGCCTGGTTCCGGCCCCTTAGGTTCAGCCCCCCTCCACCCTTCCAGCATTGGAGAGCCCATACTGGTGCTCCAGCCCCCCTACTGCTCTCCCTGGGGGCTATAGTGCACAAAATCTACTGGGCTTGGCTCACCCCAGGCTCTGGTGTGTGAGGGGAAATGTGGGGGATTATCTTTCTCCTTCTCAGTCGGGGGCCATGGTGAGGTTTTTGTTCTGCTTCTCACTTGTGTGTGATTTTTCTGTGGATCAGTGGCCCCCAACCCAAAAAGTGTTCTTGCCTGTGGCCTAGGGGATCCAGTCAGCAGTTAGCTCTCCCTCCCCCCGTGCATCATCATGTTGTTGGCCCACATCCCCCTGGGTTAGGTTTCTGCATTAACAGCCCGTCTTCAGGGTATTCTCTGCAGCCCTCAGCAGTGCTCTTGCTAGCCTCAGAGGACTGGGAGAAGTGTGTGATGCCAAAGAGATGTCTCCTCCAGTGAGCTCAAAAGCAGCCAAGCTCCCATGTTTGTCTGGAGAGAGTAAGAGCCAGGGGATGATTGCACAGAGCACTTCCCCTCCCCCCCCCCCAGACTTCTCCTGGGTCCAGAGAACTAAAAGGTTCCTGGTCCGAGCTTGTAATTGTGAGGAGATCCATTGTTGCCCCAAACACTGTGGGTCAAAGGTGTCTGCCAGTTCAGGGTCGTTAAATCTGTGCTTCCCAATCTTTAGATGTTGTATTCACTGTATCGATTAATTTCCAGTTGTCACTTTGAGGGTTGTCCCAGGATCAGTCCCAGTATTTAAATTAATCTGTGGTTGAGAACCCTGGTGTGCACAGGTGGAACACTCATGCGAGCAGAACTCTTGAATATTTACAGATTTAGTTTATTAACACATGTAGCACAGTCACAAACACCACAACTGCACAAAATAGACAGACTGTACATCTGAATTTCCATGCCACATACTTACACTGTTCCTTCTAGAACGGCCTGAAGTGTTAGCCTTCATCTTCCTCGTTACCCTTCCCATTGTCACCAGGGGACATCATTCTGGCACCTTCTAAATCTCCTCCTACTGTCCCCAGGCTGGGATGCCACTTTTATAATATATTACACTGATGTTCTGTTTGATGCATATTCAGTAGGTGAAGTCTCTCTCTTTATTCGTATTTCCTCACCTTACTTATTGTGAAGTGTCTTTTCCTATAGGTCAGTATAGCATTGATCTCATCTTATTATCATGTGTCAGTTTGTTACATGTCCCCTTCTATGATTGTGTATCACATTTGTTATTTTCCTACATGGTTATTTTATCTTAATTGATTATTTGGGTTTTTTCCAAAGACGTGATGTACAGGCAGTCCCCGGGTTACGTACAAGATAGGGACTGTAGGTTTGTTCTTAAGTTGAATTTGTATGTAAGTCGGAACTGGTACATATTGTAGGGGAAACTCTAGCCAAACATTTCTCCAGAGCTCAGTTTTATTCTCCCACACCTCACTTCCCTCAGTCTTTTATTCTCAAGCTGAGGTGTCTGCTGAGAAAAGCTGCTCCGTGTCTCCCTGGTCTGCTGGTGGGGGGGCGCTAGCTTCGCGTCTCCCTGGTCTGCTGGGGGGAAGCAGCTAGTGCAGGGTTGCCTCTCCCCGTTTGTAAATAGGGATCTGATGTAAGTCGGATCCATGTAACCCGGGGACTGCCTGTACTTGTTAAGTTTGAGGGTAGCCCCTATGCCATTGAAGGCTGCTTTATCTAAGTGGAAGGTCCTGAATACATTGACTTTGCTATTTGGGTGAAAGGTCCCAGGCATGTGCATGCTAGCTTTGCCATGGTTCAGCATACAGGAAGTGGCCTGTAAGTCTCTTGTGTTACAGCCAAACTACTTTAGAATATAAACTTTTTGTATTATATTAATAAGCATATAATCAAACCATAAGGAAATAAGACAGAAAATATATCTATAGGCTAGGGATGTTAAATAGCAGTTAGTAAGCTAATTGAGTAGTTGATGGAATTTCCATTGGCTACTTAGTTAGTCGCTAAGGGGGTTAGTTGCGGTTCTGCTTTTTAAATATAGTAAGAGCTTGCTTGTGGGACCTTGACTGCTGTGGGAGATTAGCTTGTGGTTGCCTTCCCCTCTTACTACATTTAAAAGGCAGAGGGTCTGGGACGGGGCGTGAACCAGGACAGCTGAGTCCTGGTTTACCCTGGGGTTCCAGATGCTGCACCTCTGCTTTTAAATTAGTAGGGGCCGCCAGGCACAGAAGAGCAGTGTCTGGGACCCAGCACAAGCCTGGTGGCTCTTGCTACATTTAAAAAGCAGAGATGCATGTTTGAGACCCAGCATGAGCCAGGACTGCTCAGTCCCAGTGCAAGTTGGGTCCCCTGCGCTTCCCCTTCCTGCCCCGCGGAGACAGTGCTGGGGGGAACCAGCTTTTAAGCTGGTTCCATCCAGCACCGGCTCCTGCTCTCCCCTCCCCTTGCTGCCTCTGGGTGTATCTAGACTACAGAGTTTTGTCGACAAAAGTGGACTTTTGTCGACAAAACTATACCTGCGTCTACACTACCGCTGAGTTCTGTCGACATAACGTCGACAGAACTCAGCAGTTTTGTCGACACTGGTAAACCTAATTTTACGAGGCATAACTCCTTTTGTCGACGGAGTTCTGTCGACAGAAGGTGTTATTGCATCTAGGGGTACGTCTAGACTTCAGGCTTTTGTCGACAAAGCAGCTTGCTTTGTCGACAGAAGTGAATGTAGTCTAGACGCTCTTTGTCGACAGAAGCTTTGTCGACAGTATCTGTCGACAAAAGTCTAGTCTAGACGTACCCTCTGATAGAGGCAGTAAGGGATGGGGGAAGTGACTAGTCGAGTAGTGACTTGACTACCTGATAAGCCTAGGCTTATCGGGTAGTCGACTACTTGATTAGTCACTTATATCCCTACTATAGGCAAGCAAGCGGTTTAGCCTGATCAGCTACATTGATTTGCAAGAGTGAATAAGAAATAATGTGTTTAATTTTCTTCCCTTTCACCCTGCGCTTGTGTGAAGCACCAGCCTTGCTTGTGGGACCTTGACCGCTGTGGGAGATTAGCCTGTGGTTGCCTTCCCCACTGGATGTTCTGCTGTTATGGAGAAGGATCCTCTAAATTGCTGCCCTACTGTGCCACTGCCAGTGGAAATGTCAACCCACAGGAGTAGTCTCCCCACCTGGTCTGGCTGCCAGTGAGGAGGATTGCGGGGGAGATGGTAATGCAGGAAAGTCACAGCTGACCCGTAGGGGAGAGTGTTTGTGCTTGTGGCTTGAGGTTGCCCTGGCATTACCCTGCACCCCTTGAGAGGAAAGCATGAAGGCCGGTACAAATGCATAGGGGCTCGGAGGCCATCTGGCTACCGACAACTATTAACGTACTTTGTTTGACAATGAACATGACTTGGGTGCCTTTGTATCTTACCTGAGTCTGTAGTCTTTGGGCATGCTAGTGAAGTCTATTCTTCTAGCTACCTGCTAGTTTGAAACCTCATCCTTGACCAGAAAGCACTGCATCAGTGACATGTCTGACACCTGCACAATGGTCCCATGCATATTATCACTGTTTCATGTGTGGGGAAACGGAGGCAGGGAGATGGTGGAACTTGTCCAAAGCCACAGAGAAAGCGCATGTGTCAGAACTGGGATTAGGCCTCTGATTCCCAGTCTTGTGCTCTAGCTCCTGGTACATATCTCTCAGTCTCTCATTATGTCCCCATGTTCAGCTCCCCAAGTGGGAAGGACCATATCTCTGCTAGATTAAATTAACATAGCTCCGCTAGGTTGGCTGAAAGATGTCTGTGCGACATGAATGGAGTGACACCAGTTTACTCCAAGAGGGGATTTGGTCCACTGAGTTCAACATACAATGCTGTAGAAGAGAGATCTGCCTGACTCGATCAGGTTCGTAACAAGGGCGGGGCAAGTGGGACACTCGCCCGAGGTGCATCATACTCAGGAGCGCTAAGATACAATACGTAAAAGTAATAAGCCGCAAAAGAGTGCGACACGGGCTAACCCAAGGAGAGGGGGTACGTCATTCATATTTTGCCCCAGGCGCAAAAATACCTAGTTACAGCGTTGGACTCGATCCCTGCATTCTTATCCTCTCGTTTTACCTTCTCCCAGTTCCATCCTGTGTCCCATCCTCCCCTCTAAATTTAATTACAATTCTAGTTCCTGCATGTTGCTGTTATGGTCTCAGTCCTGGCAGACACCTGCTCATGGCCAGCCTGCTTTGAGTAGGGCTGGTCACCACTGATTCTTATCAAACTAGCAGATGGAGCCCTAGCTACACCTCCCTGGTGAGCTGTGCTTGGGGTAAGTGCAGGCCCAGCCTGGGGCAGAAGACATCCTGGCAATGGCTGTTTCAGATGGCTTCATATGCTGCTACCAATCAGTTTTCAGGGAAGCCCAACAGAGTGCCATGCAGGGGTTCAATCCTGCTTACTTTATTGCCATGTGTGACCTGTGTAAGGGGAGCGGGACTTGGCCCATTTTTCCCTCCCTGCTCCCACCTTGACAGCTCCCAAGGCAGGGAAATTGCAGTTTCTTTGTCACTCCTGCTCCAGGTTGGTGTTTGTTCTGGGGAAACATCAAAGACAAAACTGGTGACTGATCTCCACTCTCTCCCCCGACAGGCTGAGATGTTGCGGCTGGCTGCCCTCACCGCGCTCTTCGTGCTCTTCAGGCTGGTCCTGAAACTCTCTTGGATCCAGGTGATCCCTGCACTCATCATATTCTACTTGGGCTCTGGGGGATGGAAGTTCCTGCGCATCGTCTTCAAGACAATAAGAAGGGACATCACGTAAGTGTCCTAAGGCAATCTGCCTCTGTCCCAGTTTGCATTCAGGTGACCCTCAGCGAGGCAGGGGGAGCTGAGGCAGCCAAGATGTGGGGAGCATCCTGCTCTGGTTGGGGGAAGGCAGGAATGAGAGTGGAGTGCTCCAAATACCAACATCTTGCCTGCAGCTCAGCCCCGGGCAGCTCAGCAGGGGGGTCTCAGCCCCTGCCAGGCAAGGGAGGGAGTCTCACTGGGGACCCAGGATCTCGCTGGGATCTCTCACCGTGTCTCCCCGAGATGATTGCAGCTGAAAGCCTGAGGCTGGTGACTGCCTCTGACCTTGTACTTCAGTCGGTCCCTGACGACTTGGCAGTCAGGTGTCTGCATCCGGGACCTGAGAAAAGAACGCACTATGATCAAGGATGAGCTGGCTTCCAGGGAGGCAGCAGGGGGGTGTGAGTAGGAGGGAACAAGGTGCTCCTTGGCCTGTTGCACAGTATCTGCTGCCCCAAGGTGGTGGGAGCCTTCATAACCCAGGTTGGGGCAAGTGGCTGGGTTCTGACCTCTTCCTTGCTTCTTGGGTGTAATCAGTTCCTGGTGATAAAGGGTCCCTCTGGAAAGCTCTTTCCTGCCACCATAGACTATGGGAACACTGCATCCCTGCTCCCTCCACATGACCCAGATCCCCTGCTTCCCCTGAGCAATGGGAGGGAGGCCTGCAGTCTAGGCTGGGTCTAGTTGCATGGCCTCCACATGGATGAGTGCAGAGAATCCTCTGGCCATTTGGTTGGCAGCACGGGTCTAGTCCTGCTGAGGGTCAAGTGGCAGGTGTGGCGGCACGTGAGGGAGAAGAACACCATTCCCAAGATCTTCCAGAAGACGGTGCACAAGTACCCGGAGAAGACGGCATTGATCTTCCAGGGAACGGGTGAGAGCTGGACCTTCCGCCAGCTGGATGAGTACTCCAGCCAGGTGGCCAACTACCTGTATGAGCAGGGATTCCGTTCCGGCGATGTCGTGGCCTTGTTCATGGAGTCCTGCAACCAGTACGTGGGCCTCTGGCTGGGGATGGCCAAGATTGGGGTGGAGGCAGCGCTTGTGAACTCCCACCTGCGCATGGAGGCCCTGCTGCACTGCATCAACATCTCCAACTCCAAGGCTGTGGTTTTCGGGGCTGAGATGATGGAAGGTGAGAGGCCCCAGTTGGTCATGTGCCCAGATCCCTGCCACTCCCAAGCATGTTATTTGGGCCTCTCAGCACTGTGCTTCTTCCCTCCACTCCCCACCCCCACCCCATCTTTGTCGGCTAGTCTCTCTTGGTGGTAAGAGTAGTTGCAGCTACTAAGGTGGGCCCCATAGCTGCCGTAGGGAGGTCAGTGGGGTGATTCCAATGTGGCTGCTGACATGAAACCCTCTGGCTCCACTGCTGGCAGGGTCTCTCTGCCAGCGGATCAGTTCAGGGGAGAGGAAGTTTGCTGCCATGAAAACAGGCATTTTCTGGCAGCCTCCCAACTTGTTGTGGTTATGGCTGGGGTTTTGCACTATATGCTACTGCCTTTGTGATGAGTCAATGGGATTAGGGAACCCCCTGCCAAGGGCTGACCCAGGTACATGCCCAAGAGGAGGAGTCACTATCTGGAATGAACCAAGAGTACCTCTACACAGCAGTGTTCTCAGAATAACGGACATTATTCCGAAATAACATAGTCTGCGTCTACACTACAAGCAGCTATTTCGACATGATGTTGAGCTGGAGGAGTTCTTACTCCAACTCCTGTAGCCCTCGTTTCATGAGGCGTAAGGGAAGTCAGAGGAAGAGTGTTCTACCTTTGACTTCCTGCTGTCTAGAGAGCGCCAAAAGCCGAAATAAGCTATTTTGACTTCAGCTACGCAATTGATGTAGCTCAAGTTGCGTAGCTGATTTCAGCTTTAGCCCTACTGTGTAGATGTGCCCCAAGGGACTAGAATATAAGAACTAAGGCAGTTGGGAAAACCTAGGCTGAATATCAGGAGCTGGGGGGCTGTGGTTAGGTTGTGGAGCCATCTCTAGAAGGAAGCTCCAGCCCTGGAGGTAGTCTAAAACAAATCTCAGAAAATACAGTAGTTGGTTCAGGAGATTGGTCCTTGTCACTCCAGGCTGCTGGTTCAAATCCAGCCCTGGTCAGTAGCGACTGAGGGCCTCATTACCTCTGCGGTGAAGTTATGCCAGTGTAAAGCAGGCCTGAGAGCTGTTTGGCCACCTAGTGAAATGAGTTTGCTGGGTCTCAGCCCTGACCACAGTGGACAAGTGTCACCTAAGCCATTACTCCTGTTGGTCCTTATTGGGTCCCTCCGCTAAGGGGCAACCAACACCAAACAGAGAGGGACTTCTCTTGTCCTGACAATTGGTCCCTTTGTAGTAGGGATGAGGCATGTTGGCAAGGCCATGTGGGGGAAGCTCATCCTGCCTGTACTGCGGATAAACAAAGTGCTGTTTCCCCTGAGTCCCTCTTGTGAATATTTCCCTGTCACTTGTTGACTTGATGGCATATGGTCACACAAGTGAGTCAAGTCAGAGGACTGGATGAAAGCCAGCTCCCGTTTTGGGGACAGCTATGGCAGCTTGGTGACTTCCCCCATCATGTGTCGGTACTGTTGGTCTCTTCACCCGACAGCAGGATTTCACATTTGTTAGGATTCTCTTCTGGTGACCAGATGTCCCAATTTTATAGGGACAGTCCTGATATTTGGGGCTTTTTCCACTTCCGTCCCAGTATTTCACACTTGCTGTCTGGTTGCCTGCAGCTCCAGTGCCCAGAGGTCACTCTGCAGTTTGGCTCCATTTTGTTTTAGTCAGGGTGCTGGAACAATTTTATGGTAGAAGGACGGGCTAAACGCCATTGCCCAGAACGGTACAGCCTATGTAGGGGGAAGCCAACATTCATCTATTATTACTCCAAGCCAGAGGTGCTGACACCTCCCCAGGCACCACTCGTTCCAGCTCTTCTGGCCTTTGCTCAGCGTTGTCCGCAAACATCGTCTGCGTTGAATTCACCTGAGACACTGATGGGGCAGAGGAGAAACGGGAGTTTCTGATTTTCTTTTTCTTAATAGAACCTAAAATGGTCCTAGGCTGTGGCCATCAGGAACATTCCAGGTTTGGAGACTGACAGAAGCCTCCCAGTTATGGTGGCAGCAATTTCATGGACAGTCTGACAGTGCTCTCTAGAGCAGTGTTTCTCAACTTTTTTTTTTTTAAATAAAGTACCCCTTTTTTTAAAAAAAAATAAGTACCCCCAGTACCTACAGTTTTCAGACACAGATTTTTTTCTACTGTTGCAACACATTTGTTTAAACAACTTATTTGTAGCCGAGTGGGCAATGAAATGTTTGGGTGTAAAATAATAAAACGCTGTAAAACTTAAAACAAAAATTAAGTTTTCTCCAAATTTCAGTTGTTGACGTACCCCCCCCCCCCCCCCCCCCCCGGACTTCTCTCGAGTATCCCTAAGGGTACTCATGTCACTGGTTGAGAAACACTGCTCTAGGGTCAGTGTCGCTGCTCTAGACCCTAGCCTGGGTGAAGCGAGAGCCAGTTGCTGTCTCAGGCTGGGGGAAGGCAGACCAGAGCTGGGGCAGGATATGGATGCAATGCCAGCTTTGAAAATAGGGGGCTTTGTACGCTTTAACCCCCGCCACCTCTCACTGTGCTCTCCTTCCTTCCCAGCCATGCAGGAGGTTCAGCCCTCCGTGGGGAAATCCATTCGTCTCTTCTGCTCTGGAGAGTGGAATCCAGAATCCGCTCCCCCAGGCACAGAACACCTGGACCCCCTCCTAGAGACGGCTTCTCGGCACCTGCCAAGCCCTCCAAAGAAGGGCTTCCTAGGTATGTCCCATGTTGCGAGGTGTGGAGGGAGAGGGTCTTTGTGCTCTTCCCATGTGTCATCCAGCAATGGCAAAGGGTAATCCGGGAGCGCTAGCAGCTCATCTGCTGTAGCTCCCCCTGGAGTGAAACCAATCCAGCCCCAGGCAGGTAAGCGGCAGAGAGGGGGCGGGTGTACTGCTTATGTCCGACTGCTCTGTGCGCGCTGGGAAGTTGGCTATCATACTGTTGGGTGAGCCGGGCTGAGCGCTGAGACAGAAGCTGAGTTTTAGTGCACTGATCTCTTCAGAGGTCTCCCATCAGAGTATTTACCTGGCCTGAACCCACTGGTGTGGTGAAGAGCCCCAAGGTGCTGTAGTGCTGTACAAAGAGTGAGGCCAGCTTGGCAAGCTGACTTGATGGCAGCCTGAGGAGGGGTGGCCGTAGCCACCGGGCAGGGAGCAAGTGGTCAGTAGCCTGATCCAGCCCTGCTGGCTCTGTGGGGGAAAAGTGTGCGAGGTGCTAAGGGGTGTGAGACGCTGATGTGAGGCTGAATCCTCTGCCTGCCTTCCCCACCTGCCCTCCAGATAAACTCTTCTACATCTACACCTCTGGCACGACGGGGATGCCCAAGGCAGCCATCGTGGTCAATTGCAGGTAAGGGAGAGTTGGGCAGGGATGCAAGGGGAATGGGAGTGGGATCTGGACTAGAGATGTAAAAGAGCCTTGGCTTATCGGATAGTCGAGCTGACTACTTGCATTCCCCCCACCCCTTGCTGCCTCTACATCAGAGGCAGCAAGGGAGGGAGGAAGTAGGAGCCAGTGCTGGAGGGAGCGGCTTAAAAGCTGGTTCCTCTACCCCAGCACTGTCTCCACGGTACCGCTTTCTCCCCTCCCTCTGCTGTGCAGGGGGGCCAGGGAAGGCTGCTCTGGCAGCAGCTCCTGTCCACGGAGAATTCCAACTCCCTGCTGGGACCCCCTGCAGTCAGGGGCTGCTGGACACAGTGCGAGCTGGGACTTAGCAAACCTGGCTCAGTCGTGGCTCATGCCGGGTCCAGAAGCTACCCCTGTTACAGCTCAGCAGTTTAAATGTTGTAGGAGCTGGGCTGCCTGCACGCCTGTTTCTTACTACATTTAAACAGCAGAGCCCCGGCTCCTTCTGAGCACCTTCCCTTATTGACTCATGACTGAGTTACCTTCCTCTTAACAGCCTTAATCTGGACCCCCTGCTGGGCTGTTGCTCTGACATGGCTACTGATGCACTCACTTACTCTGCCCCAGGTACTATCGCATGGCGTCCCTGGTGTATTACGGGTTCCGCATGAGGCCAGAGGACGTGATGTATGACTGTCTCCCTCTCTACCATGCTGCAGGTACTGAGCATTGTGCATGCTCTGAGCCCTGGCTCCCACATCTCCCCGCCCAAGCCTCTGCCTCCTTTGTCCTTGCCTGTCACGACAGCAGTCTCGCAGTCCAGGGACTGTTGTAACTATCCTCTGCTGTACGCTTGTCTGGCTGTCCCCCACTGGATCAGTGCGAAGGACTGGGGTCTTCACATATCCCATTGGAACCACCTTGTAGCACAGGGAGCCCCGCATGAGGCAGATAGTGACTAGATCAGGAAACTGATAGTACAGACCCCTGAGATCTGTTCCTGACTCTTCACTGAGTAAGTTTGGGCATATCACCACCTGGCTGTGTCCCTCAGTTTCTCCATATATAAAACGGGTAGTGATGCTCTCTTTCCTCTGTAAGATGCTTAGAGATCTAAGTGGGTATCAAGGGGGCCCATCTAGTGATGGTGACTTTGGGAAATGGGCATCTCCCATTGAGAACTCGCCTGAGTCCTCCAGCTCCCCTCACATAGGCCATCAAACAGCCTTGGGATGGAGGTCCCTGGATTCAAACCAGATGCCTCAAGGTGAAAGGCTCTGTATTCTCAAGCCAGCCTGTCCAGTTGGCAGCAGCAGGAGGTTAATGGTTTCCCCTCCACTCCCACTTGCCCAGGTAACATTGTCGGGATTGGCCAGTGCCTCCTGCAGGGGATGACTGTGGTGATCCGCAAGAAGTTTTCAGCCTCTCACTTCTGGGACGACTGTGTGAAGTACAACTGTACGGTGAGGCAGTGGGGTGTAGGAGCCAAGTGGAAGGTGGGGGCATGGGAAAAGCTGGCTGAGGAACACTGAGAGTCTGTTCAGTGGAGGCCATGGATGTCTTCAGACAGAAGCTTTGGCTGGCAGTTTCCTGTGGCAATGACTGTAAGGTCTGATGAGGGATGTTAGCTTTCGCCCCAGTCAAACCAGGTACCTGCTGCCTTAGGTGCTCCACAAACACAGACCAAACGCAGCTCCCTGCTGCAAGGCGCTTACAATCCAAGTAATTCCCCATCCTTTCCTTGCTCCTGCTCTTTATTGTATCCTGCTCTGAAGGGCAGTTGGTATTGTCTCCTCCGAGCAAAACAGGGATTGCCAGGCTAGGTATTCCAACCTAAGAGAAAGCAGCCAGCTAGGTGGGAGGCACAGAATAGACAAGCAGGACTCTTGGGTGCCATTCCTGGCTCTGCCACTGACTCACCGGGTGACCTGGGGCAAGTCTCTTCTTCTGTCTCTGTTTCTCCATCCGTACAATGAGGCTTGTCACTCCTCAAGTGCTCAGGTCCTGTGTGTAGGGTGCTGTCAAAGGGTGTGTCATGTTTCCCTTCTCTTCTGCAGATTGTCCAGTACATTGGGGAGATCTGCCGCTACCTCCTGAACCAGCCGTACCAGGAGATGGAGCGGCAGCACCGGGTGCGCATGGCGCTTGGGAACGGGCTGCGGATGTCCATCTGGAAAGAATTCATCTCCCGCTTCGGGATCCCCCAAGTCGCTGAGTTCTATGGTGCCACTGAGTGCAACTGCAGCCTCGGCAATTTCGACAACAACGTACGGACCCCACCCTCTGTGTCTGTCTTTCTGCCAGTGCTGCAGCATCTCCCCACCTGCTGCAGCCCAGCCCTCCCTCCTCTCCACCCTCCCCCTCAGCTGCTGAGAGTGACCATGATGTCTTGTGCAGACACGTGACCTTGGTGCTCCTGGAGGGGTGGCTCATGCGCTCTGTGCCTACAGGGCTGTCAGAGCAGGCCATGGTGAGGCTCTAGGGGCAGGAGCAGATTTCATTGGGGACATCAGGCAGGTGTGAGGCCCTTCTGCTGACATTGGCAGGGAGCTTTGAGTGACCTTGGGAAAGCAGCAATTTGTGTCTGTCTCTCTCATATATCCTGGCCAATCCCATGGGCTGGCAGCAGGGGGCTATAAGAGGGAAGCGAGGGTGAGGACAATGAGACTTCCAGCTGCCATTGGACTATGTCTCTGCCTTCTGTCAATTCCAGGTTGGTTCCTGTGGCTTCAACAGTAGGATCTTGCCCGGGATTTACCCTGTCACCTTGGTGAGGGTGGACGAGGACACCATGGAGCTGATCCGTGGGCCAGATGGACTGTGCATCCGCTGTAAACCAGGTGAAGGGGGATGGAGTGATGCGGGGAGCAGCCTCTGTCTGTTGGTATGTCCTTCTGTCCCACATACGTGAGCCCTGAACTAGAGACCTGCTTTGCGACTGAACGTGCCGATGATACTCATCAGAACGGAGACAAGAAGCATCCTCTGCTGTCATTAGACACTGTTCCCCAGCGGTGGGGTCTGTACGTTGTTGTCGAAATTGCCAGTTCAATAGGGGTGAGACAATGTTACCAGGTACTGGGTGTCGGATGTGCAGTGAGTGTGGTGGTTCTCAGCCCGTTTCCAGTGGTTCTGCAATCACTGGAACTCCCTGGCCATCCTGGGGCCAGTTTAGTGGAGAGCCCAAGCTCTGAATGGGCCATGGAGACAATGGCCATAGAGAGAGGAGCTCAGCTGGAGATTCTTTTCAGTCAGGGTTGAGCCATGCTGGGAGGGCTGCATGGGGGAAGCTTGCTGAGGATAAGCGGGACGCCAGCACGCTAGCAGCTGTTTGCACAGCAGAGCCTGCGTGTCCTGAAAGTGCCGTCTCCACCCACTGTCCGGCCTGCACCAAGGCAGGACATGTGCCTGCCATGCAGAATGGCTGGGATTGAGCGTATCCCTCACTCTCTGCCCACAGGGGAGCCGGGACAGCTGGTAGGACGCATCATCCAGAGCAACCCTCTGCTGCACTTCGATGGGTACCTGAACCAGTCGGCCACCAGCAAGAAGATCGGCCATGATGTGTTCACCAAGGGGGACTCGGTGTATCTTACCGGTGAGGGCCCTTCCCCTGGCTGCAGAGGGTGCACTCTGAGAGGAGGGGTTCATTTGGTCCCCTTGCTAGTCCTAGTGAGGCCTTTAGCTAACCCTCTGCTTACTGTCCCTGTGCAGTCTTTCTCGACTGCACTTAGCCCTTCCAGAGTCTCCACCTGCCACTGCAGACAGGAATGAAGAATCCCAACCCCTCTCCCTGACCCAAGAGCTGGGGCTGGGTAGTTTATCCATACGAGGCCTCCTGGGGAAGTGAATTGCAGGGGTGCCACTTCAGATTTTGATGGGAGGGTGTGACCTGTACATGCCCTTATGGAGGTGGGGGGGGAAGAGAGTGAGAGCTTGGGGGGGCAGACTGAGGACAGCAGCTTCAACAGTGATACTAAGCATGCACAGTACAAGCCAAGCAGCAAACTGGGAGAGGATGAAAACCTCTCTCCTCTCCCTCCCCCCACACATATATCACCTCTTCTAGCACTACCAAGGCACTGGAAAGCTCTAGCTTGTTTGGCAGACACCTTAGCAATTAGCTGACAGGAGCACTGTATCTAAATCCTACATAAAGGAAAGAAAATTCTAATAAATATTAGACCCACTCAGTTCTAATATTCATCCTGACATCTTGTGACAAGTCACTTAGGGAACACTGGTTAGCCTTAACATTGTAATGTATATTATTATTTTGTTACTAACTGCAGAGGAAGAGCCCAGGAGTCCTGACAGTCTCTCAGCTCTGGAAGTGGAGTAAGGTCTGCAGGGGGCAGATATTTTTGGGCTCTATATGATATCAGACTGGCCATACTGGGTCAGACCAATGCTCCATCTACCCCAGTATCCTGTCTTCCAACAGTGATCAATGCTAGATGCCCCAGAGGGAGTGAACAGAACAGGGATCATCAAATGATCCCTTTCCGGTCATTCATTTCCAGCCTCTGACAAACAGAAGCTAGGGGCACCATTCCTGCCCCTCTGGCTAGTAGCCATTGATGGACCTATCCTCCTTGAACTTATTTTCTGTTTATTGGAACTCTGTTATAGTTTGGGCCTTTTACCATCTCCTGGCAAAGAATTCCACAGGTTGACGGGGAAGAATTTTTTTTTTTAAATCTGCTGCCTATAAATTTAACTGGGTCAGCTTCTTGTGTTGTTATAGTGAAGGAGGAAATAACATTTCCTTATTCTATTTTTCCACACCACTCATGATTTTCTAGGCCTCTAACATATCCCCCATCCCTTACCAAGCTGAAAAGTCCCAGCCTTGTTAATCATATGGAAGCTGTTCCCTACCCCAAATCATTTCTGTTGCCCTTTCTGTACATTTTCCAAATCCAGTATATCTTTCTTAGATGGGGTGACCAAATCTGCATACATTATTCAAGATGTGGGCATTCCATGACTTTATATAGAGGCAATATATTTTCTGTCTTATCTATTCCTTTCCGAATGATTCCCAATATTCTGTTATTTTTTAGTTTTTAGACTGCTTCTGCACATTGAGCAGATGTTTTCAGGGAACTATCCACAATGATTCCAAGATCTTTCTTGAGTGGTAACAGCTATTTTATACCCCATCATTTTTGTATGTATAGTTGGGATTATACTTTTCCACATGCATTACTTTGCATTTATCAACACTGAATTCCATCTGCCCTTGTATTGCCCAATCATCCAGTTCTGTGAGATCCTTTTGTGAGTCTTTGCAGTTCAGCTTTGAACTTACCTGTTTTGAGTAATTTTGTAGTATCTGCAAATTTTGCCATCTCATTGTTTGCACCTTTTCAAGAACATTTATAAATTGAAAAGTACTGGTTGAAATGCAAATCCCAGCAGCACAACACTCATTGCTACTCTTCCTCCCCCCCCATATTTTAAGTACATGGCAATGTTTTCATGATGATCTAACAACCCTTCAGTTACTTGAATGCCCAGTCTTTTGTTATTCTTAATCACATGCCTCTCTCTTTTTACAACAAACTCTCCATCCCCAAGACAAAGCTGCAAGCAGCTCAAACTCTGTTGCAGTTAAGAACTGCCTCTGGAGCCAGGGCATGCAGCTTTAAGCAGACTTCAAGTATGAAATCCAGGGGTTCAAACTTTAAAAGAGCTACTGCCCCTCCTCCCCCATTTCTCCTAGGTGGTTCCCTTGGTGACTTGTCCAAGTGACAGAATCTTGATGTATTGTTAAGCGCAGGCTGTCACTGCAGTGACCAGCATGATTCCTTCCGCTGCTCTGTGCAGCCCCAGAGCCAGTTCTCCTGGGTTCTATTCCCAGCTCACAACTCCTGATAGCAGGTCAGGTCCCTAGCTGTTGAATGGAGCGAACACTCGGGACCTACCTCGAGGTGGGGGATAATGAGGCGTATGTTCAGGAAGTGCTTGGAGAGCACTGGGGTAGAGGGCGCTCTAGAAGAGCAGCGTCCTAGTAATGCCGACCCTGGGAACCTTTACGCTCTTCTGACTTCCTCTGGCTCCCCCAGGAGATGTGCTGGTGATGGACGAATACGGCTACATGTACTTCCGGGACCGCACTGGGGACACCTTCCGTTGGAAGGGCGAGAACGTCTCCACGACAGAGGTGGAGGGGACTCTGAGCCGCATCCTCCATCTGACAGACGTCGTCGTCTACGGGGTGGAGGTGCCAGGTAACCGAGGCTGAGGGGAGCAGCCCTTGCCAGTCTTCCTTTGCCCTGGGTGCAGGGGTGACGGGCTTTCATCCTTTTGGCACATGGTGCCTGAACCCTGGCCTCCATCCTGGGAGTCATGTTGTTAATCCTGCTGCATGTGAGAAGGAGGAGGAAAGGTCAGGATTGGGGCACAGAACTTCCCATCTCTAGGCCATGCTATAAGTGAGAGTTTCCAGTTGTTCTGATTTGCCTGGGTGCAAATGATGACACGAGGTGCAGGGCAGAGTCAACCCACAGTCACTGATCTTGGGAGTTAACTCAGTCAGAGGCACCTCTAATGGGATGAGGTGGCACTAGTGTTCCCTGTAAAATGAGCTCTTGGATGGCCACCCAGGAGAGATTCAGGGGCTGCCCAGTTGATGAGCAGAGTGCTCACAGCCTGCAGCATTTGTTTCTACTGGTGGGGCACATCTGCATATGCCTTGGGGCACACAACAAAATTTGTTCTGCACATGAGTGGGCAAAACTTAGCAGGAACATTGGTGGCCACTGGGCATCACTGGTGTGCCTTGGCTTGTAGGGCAATGACATCTGGCCAAAACCATGCCCGATGATGGGGATGCAGTGTCGAGAGACTCGGTCCCTGGAGGTGTATTCAAACCACAGGCAGATGCTGGCAAGGGGGTCGTTGTTGTGGACTGAAGTGTGTGTGTGGGAGGGGGGGGGTGCTGAAGGACAGACTGTATGTCTGATGCATTATTTAATGGAGCATCTAGCTTGCTGAAGCTGCTCCCGGACTGGGGGAGGTGGCATGTGAGTGACTGAGTGTCCCCTTCGGTCCTGTTCCAGGCACCGAGGGGAAAGCGGGGATGGCAGCCATTGCTGACTCCAAGAATTCCTGCAACCTGGAGAGCTTTGCCAATGAGCTGAAGAAGGCCCTGCCCTTGTACGCCCGGCCCGTCTTCCTGCGAGTGCTGCCAGAAGTCCACAAGACAGGTGAGCCCGCCCCGGCTGGAGGGCCCAGCTTGCTTTCCTTTTTAATGGACAAACAGCCAGGAGTGTTATCCTCTCTTCCTGGCTGGAATAGGGGCGATTCACTGAGAGACATTAGGTGAGTTGCCCAAAGGTGCAACACAGCCTTAGAATTCTGCTCACAAGGGCCATGTCTTCTGGTCCCATCTCCGTCATCTATGGGCAGGATCTTATAAGGGGCTGGATGGGCTAATTCCCTCCTTGTGGGTGTTGCTAGTAGCAGGCTTGATTTCTAAAGAGGAGGCCCCTATCGAGAAGGTGGAGTGGAGTCGTAGGGAGCTGCCATGATGTCCACAGGCCGCCTTCCTTCCCCACTGCTGTCCCTAACCCCTTGCTGCTTCCACCACAGGCACCTACAAGTTCCAGAAGATGGAGCTGCGCAGGGAGGGATTTGACCCCACCGTGGTGAAGGACAGGCTGTACTTCCTGGACTCCAGGCAAGGCTGCTACCTCCCATTGGACGTGGAGGCCTTCAGGAGGATCCAGTCAGGACAACAGAAGCTGTAGCGGCCGAGGCTCTGCAAGTCGCCTCTCAAATCCCTCTGCTGTGTCAGGAGCATTGGGAAGGATGACACGATGAGCACACGAGGGATTGAATGAGTTTTACAGACACAGATGGGTGTGTTGGGCAGGTGGAGGGGGAGGTTACATACCAAAGTATAGAATCATGACAGCTTTATTTTCTGTTTCATACAAGGGTGGGTGCCAGTGCAGTGAGCATTCATCTATGGCTGGGGAGGTGGGACCTTTGCCAGGCCAGGATGACAGATTGGAGAGCCCACCTTCCTCAGGCCTCTCTTTCCCTGACTTAGTTTATTTCTCTCTTGATGTTCTTCTGATATTGCAGAGCCCAAAAAGGCAGTTGTATCTCTCACATGTCCTCAAGGAGGCTGGTGTTCCCCCAAAGCAGCCAGGCTGAGATGAATTTTACACCCGGCACTCAGCCAGCTAGGGACCATGAGGCAGGGGCAAAATATTGCTGTCTTTGCAGTTTATTGGGGGGGCAGAGTATGAGGCAGTGGGGTGTTGTGGGGTTCAGAGGAAGGAAGGTGTCTCTGCCATGCCTCATTCTTTCCAGGGAACAATTTCTCTATTTTCATAACCGTACTTTTTTTGGTCTTAATTTATTGTATTTTTTTAATCTGCCCCAGGCTTTTGCACTGGGTGGCAGGGACATCCTACTGCTAGAATATCCTCTCTCTTTCTCTCACAGGGACATCCTCTTTCAGCTGAGCCTGATTTTTTTTTTTTTTTTTTTTCCTTCCAGAAGTTAGGGCACAAAATCCACAGGCAGTCAGTTCCCAGACCTACCTGTCCCAGGAACAGACTGGAGCTGTGACCTTGTGGAATTGCACCTTCTTGGAGCTGCTCTCAGCTGGACTTACGCTCCGGGTGTGCAATGCTGCTGATCTGGTGTCATGGCACCTGCCAGCCTGGCTGTTTGTCACATGCCTCATGGTTGTAAAGACCATGCCATTAATCTCGTGGCTTTTATTTTCTTTCTGAGGTGTTGTGCACCTGCAAGCCTAGTTGGAGCCAGTGCTTGCCAGAAAATCCATGGGCCCATGCTCAAAGTGCAGCGTCCTCAGCTGGATCTGATCCTAGGTGATTCCACAGTGAAGCTGGATGAAAGCAGGAAAGATCTATTCAGGGAAAAGCATGTGTTGTGTTTACACCGTAGCAGGATTACAGTGTTTCTGTATGTCTGTCTGTCAGCACGCTAGGGTAGGCATCTGCTTTATTCATTTATATTTGTGGATGTTCATCCCCCCCCCCCATCTAGTCTGCCCTCACAACTAACCTGCACATGAGTGATTTGGGGTTTCCCTCTTGTTGGGCTATTTAATCTGACCAGAGGATAATTTTCCCTCTTCTTTTCAGAAATGTCCTTGGGGAGGGGGAGATGGTTCTTACCTGGGGCTGGACCAGAAGAGCCAGGCTGCCAAATGGCTGTTTGCACTCTTGACACCCGTGTTTGAGGGAAGGGACCTGAATCTTGCTCACATACTACTGTGGCTGGCTCCCCTGTCAGCCAGTGTTCCCCCTGGCCAAACTAGAACTTGGGATTCTCTGCTCCAAAAACCCCAGTTTCTGGTATGAGCTACTGTAGCATGAGGAAGGCCAGATTTGCAGACAGTGCTGCCACCACCAGACCAACTAATGGGTGAGACCATGCTGCAGAAGAAGACAGGTGTTTGATAACATAGTCACTTCTGTGGTAAAATCCTAGGGTCTGTCGTTGGCAGCTAAATTTGGGCATATCCCCAAGACAAAGTTCCCAGTGTGTACTCATTGTCTCAAATGCCACCGAGTCAGCTGCATGTGTTTCTACTAGTGGTGCACATCCGCACATGCCTTGGCACACATACCAATTTATTCTGCAGGTGGATTGGAAAAAATGAGGGAATACTGGCATATGGTTCTTGTGTCCTGAGATGCTTTCCCTCTGTCAGCTGTGGGAGAACATGCATACCCTGCAGGGGCCACTGTGGGAAACCACTGGAGGCTACCAGCCCTGGAGTGATTCTTTTTGTGTGTCCTTGTTGCAAAGTGGGCTTCAGCCTGAGTTAGAGCAAAGCCTTGGCTCTTACTCCTTCCCCGCCTCCCTTCCCCAGTTAACTAGCCTGGGCTTAGCACTCCTGCAGAAATGGGTCAGAGGCTTTTGTGCTTGTGCAGTAAGGGGACTTGAGCTAGAGAGCCTAAGTTAACTGTGGATACGGCTCTTTTTAACGTTCCCATTAGTAAGTCCAGGAAAACACCCGGGGTGCCAAAGACTAGCTAACAGGTTGGGGGGGTGGCACCTTTCTTCCCGGGGCCACTGAGTCAGCGCTCTGCATTTGAAGTGCATGGTTTCAAGGCAGGGGCAGGGAACCTGTTTTGGGTCGTGGGCCATTGACCCACAGAGAAATCAGGTGGGGGCTGAACGCAGGTGAGAAGCGCAAACAAACTCTGATTTGGCCTCTGACTGAGAAGCGGCAAGAGGCTCCCCACATGCTCCTTGCATACCAGAGGCTGGGGGGGGGAGCTAGGCTAATAGATTTTGTGTGCTCCAGTCCCACAGGGAAATGGTAGGGGGGCTGTAGCACCAGTGGGGGCTCCCCAGTGCTGGGAGGAGGGGAGCCCTGAGCCTCAGGGGCTGAATCCAGCCCTGGGTCTCAGGTTCCCCGCCCTGGTTTTAAGGGAAATACTGGGTCACTGACCCTGCCAAAATAATCAGCTTGTCCCTGCTGTAGTGCTCTCCAGGCTAGGGTAGCTGTTGTCCCAGCCAGTGCAGTGTGAGGGCTGGCCAGGGCAGATCTACAAATAGGCTCATCTGTAGAGCAGCAGTGGGGGAGCCATCCCAGTCTGGTGGCTTCATTCTGTTTGGCTACGTCTAGACTGGCATGATTTTCCGGAAATGCTTTTAACTGAAAACTTTTCCATTAAAAACATTTTCGGAACAGAGCGTTTAGATCGGCACTGACGCTTTTCCGCAAAAAAGCCCCGATTTCTGCAAAAAAGCCCTGATCACGAAAATGGCAAACAAATCTGAGCTGTCTACACTGGCCCTTTTGCACAAAAGTTTTGCGCAAAAGGGACTTTTGCCCAGATGGCGGCAGCAGCATAGTATTTCCACAAGAAGCACTGATTTCTTACAGTAGGAAGTCAGTGCTTTTGCAGAAATTCAAGCGACCAGTGTAGACGACAGCTGGCAAGTTTTTCCGGAAAAGCGGCTGATTTTCCGGAAAAACTGGCCAGTCTAGACACAGCCTTTGAGTAAAGCCCAAGAAACCCCCCCCAGCCGTGTGTCCTCTTCCCCACTCCTCACTAGGTGGAAACAGGCAGAAAATCTGTGCTCCCACCTTAGTGCCTGGGCTGTGCCGCTGCCCTGGTGGAGGATAGCAAAGGAAGATCGAGTTTTCTTCCCAAGCCCCAACCTTGATGACACTGCAGTGCTAAAGGAGCCCTTCTTGTACAGATGGGCTCCTTTGGATGTTCTGCTGAGGAGGGCCATGGAAGTGGAGTGCTTTGCAGTGCTTTAAAAATGGGCCCTACCCCTCTGTGGCATCAGACCTGGTCTGGCTGGGAAGGAGCTTATTGTGAAGATGAACAAAATAGCTGGTGGGAAAGGGCTTGGCAGCGGCCTGCCTATGCCCCTGTCACATGTGATGCCCATGCACATCAGTGGGAGGGCTTCAGTGTAGGGTTACCAGATAGCTTAATTGGGGGAGGGGGAAACAGGCCGGGAGGGGAGTGGGGCTGGCTGGGCGGGGGGGGGGGAGGAAGTGGACGGAAAGCAGGACTGGTGAGAGGGGGTCGGGGGCAGCGGGGCTGGCGGGGGGAGATGGGGGGGCAGCTGGCAGGAAGCAGGGCTGGTTGGGGGCAATCGGGGGAGGAGATGTTGGGGGGAGCAGGGCTGGCTGGGGGGAGGAGGAGGAGAGAATCGGCCGGTGGGCAGCGGGACTGACCCAAGCACATGCAGATCCCAGGGCGCTGCCTGTCCTGTGCATGGTCCCGGCGAAGCATGAGCGAGTCCGGCTACGGCTCCACAATGCGCTTGAATAGCGCTCAGGAGTACGGCCAGGGCTTCTCCTCCTCCCCAAGGCGTCACTCCTACGTCAGACTCAACCAGAGGCTCCCAGCGCCCTGCCTCCCAGCCACTTCCCCCGCCAGGCTTCCGCGGGCGACCAGCTGGAAAACCAGAAAACGCCGGACGTTGCACATGTCTGATATTTTCTGAATTTTTTTACTGGACAGAAGGTCCAAAAACCAGACTGTCTGGTTGAATACTGGACACCCAGCAACCCTACTTCAGTGTAGGGTAGGGGTGGTCAAGAGAGCCTGTGTAGCCTGGATCTGGGCTGCGGCCGCACTGCTGCTCCCCTGCCCCATGGCCAATCAAGACCAGGAGGTGGTTCTCTCTAGGCTCTGTGTGCCCCTTACAGCGTGGTTGGGGAGGGGGGAGAAGACTTCATGCATTTCCCCCATGCACAGGCCCGGATTGGCCTGCGGTCAGGGGGAGCATGGAAAGTCTCCACGCAGCTGGCAGTTCTCTCTAGGTGCCTGGGGGGAGGAGGGAGCCGGTGGCAAAGACTTCACGTGCTTCCCCTGCCCCCAGGCCAATCAGGGTCTGGGGCAGGGGAGCCTGAGAAGTGCCCTAGCCTTGCCCCTTTGCCTAGGGTTTAACCAAAAATACTGAACCCCCCCAAAATCTGTTGGGGGGGGGCAGAAAAAGTTGAGGGGAAAAAAAGACCCCGAGAGTTCCATTAAAAAAAAAAAAAAGCACGGCCCCTTTAAAAAATGCTTTTGAGGCTTTTTAGCCCTAACAGCTTGCTGGTGACTGTCCGCCATCTTGTCTCCCTGCTCCGGGGCTGCACAGCTCCACTGCAGAACCCAGTAAACACCCAGGATTTTCACCTAGTGGCTGGGAAAAATCAGAAAATACCGGACATTTTAGGTGTCCGGGACTTTCTGAAATTTTTTTACCAGACAGGAGGTGAAAATACCAGACTGTCTGGGTCAATACTGGACACCTGGCAACTCTACTTCTGCCTGAGACCCTGCCCCTTCTGGGGTGGCCTGGGGCCACTTAAAAATGTGTGAAATGGCCCTCCTTCTGAAACTATTGCCCACCGCTGGTGCAGAACAAAGCTTCAGCCAGCACAACACCAGTTCCCCATGTGACCAGTTGTTACATGGGGGCCGCCTGTGGGGCTGACCATGCCCTGCTGGGAAGGGAACATATGATAGGCTGCCCGTCAGAGCGGAAGCCCAGGTCAGCCCCTCACCATTGCTTTCAAGGGAGCAGGTCCCTGACAGAAGCTGTTCAATGCATGTGCTGCCAGGAGCGTTTCTGTTCTCAGCACTGGGCTTGCTTCTCTGCTCTGCGATTCAGCCCTTCCCACGTCTCACCACACTGGAATGTTTCTCTGTAGCCTTGTCTTGTCCTCCTCCCTCACATGTCCAGACGAGTCCATCCAGCACCCAAATGTGTTCATTTTCCCTGTGCTGACGATGTTGAAATAATGGCACTCAGGCAGGTTTTGGGGCATGGTGGGGCAGTGCTGGACGGTGGTAACCTTCCAGGCTATCTCCACCATCAGCCTGGAAAGGAGGAGGAGTGAGAGGAGACTTTGCTTTCATGTCCTCCTCTGATGCTGTCTGTTTCCCTGTGTTGCACCTAAGGGCTAATAAGTCCTGATGTGAAATAAAATCATGGGATCATTGTGGCCACGAATGGAGGATTTCAAATTCTCTTGCAGCTGGATTTTAGGCTGGTATGTCTCATGTTCTGTCTACAGTCCTGGAAATCTAAACTGAAAGCTCATATCAACATTCACATTCACAATCACTAAGATTTACCCCTGCCTTCTGCAAATAGAAAAGTAACCCCTAGCTGCCCTCTGATAATATTAGAACTGTTTCAGATAAGAGAGAAGGAAGGGTCTGAGGGTTAGATTAGGGTCTTGGTACTTGAGGGCCATTGCTTCTATACCTAAGCACTGCTGGTAATTCACTGAGAGAGACCTTGGGCAAGTCACTGCCCCTTGCTCTGCCTCAGTTTCTCCATCTGAAAAATGAACTTAGCAGTATCCTGCTGGATCATGGAAGTGTGGAATCTTCAGAGGAATTTAGCTGCTAAAATCAATGACCTCTCCACTAAGTATGTACAATGGTGTAGCACTTAGCCAGGTTTGGGTAGGCATTTCATTAGGCTAGAAAACTGCAGTTTGCTGATATTTCCCTTCCCTACCCCAAATTTCAAGTCCCTGGTAGGCTTGATGACACTACAGCTTCTCAAAGAAAAAGTTATCAGCATCTTTTAACATGGGCAAAACAACATATTTTTCACCCTAGCCTTGTTCTTGGAAATGTCTGAACTGTTTTGGCTGAAGTTTTCCAAAATAGCAATAATTAATAATTGATCCTGAAGCAGGCATCTATAATGGCAAATTTCAGGCCCACTGGTTAAACAACTGAAAATGGATTGATTATGGGAAGTGCTCAGCAGTTATTCAGTATGAGCAGTTCTAAAAGCCCCACCCATAATAATGGCTCTAGAATCTAGAGAAAATCTGGTTTCTATAAAAAACCAACCCCTCACAATCCCCTTTTGTTTTCCCTTGTCACTTTCCAATCACCTCTGTGCTGTTTTGTTGTTTAGGGTTTTTCATCAAGCCCCACAAAACTGAATCTGGTCTCATGTCAAGATATTTTCCTTCCAGCATGTGCTTTATTGTAGGACTGTTGATTACTCTTGCTGTTCCAAACCCCATTTACAGAGGCAGGCTCTGCTCCTTTGGGGAAGCCTTTGGTGGGTGACTGGATCTTCCTGGCCAGCTCCACCAACACTTCCTCTCTGGGTGAGGGTAGTGCAGGTTCTGTTGGGCTGCCATAGCCTAGAGCAGAGGTGGGCGAGTACCGTCCCACGGGGCCGGATCCAGTCTGCCAGAGTTAGCCCCTGGCGGGCCTCCACACCTCCATATTTGCCTGTATCTCTACAGTTACTAGGAAGCACAGTTTCCATTGGCCGTGGATTGTCGTTCCCGGCCAATGGGAGCTGTAGTCACCTGTACCTGCAGAGATGCAAATAAATATAGCAGTAGCAACCCACGAGGGGCTAATCCTGGTGAATTGCCACCTTTTTATTGCTCAGCCCTGGCCTAGAGACAACCAAAAGGGGCTCTGTGGAGGAAGTCCTCATGCTAGAATTGCCACCTGAACAACACAAAAAACTGGCCAGAGTACCCTTCCCCTCCCCCCCCAAAATGAGGAAACAGCCCTTGAGAGATGGAAGCCCCCACCAGCAAACCCAGCCTCTGCCACCTTGCTCCCTGCCCCTCCCTATTTGCACACTGTGCGTTTGTCCCAGTGGATGGTTCTTGGCACTGTATGGTTCTGACAGGCCGAAGTCCTAGTGCGTTGAGTAGGATCCAGGGGGTCATTGGCCGCTTTCCCACCTCCCGGTTATGGGCTGTGCATATTGCATGGTAGTTATGAGGGCTCTGCTCAGCTTACACAGGGCATGTGGCTCACAAGTGAACCTGCCCCCACCTTCCAGCATGTGACACAATTTCCTCTGGCAAATGAAAGGAAGCATCAGGCTGGTGGAAAAACTGGCCAGGGGGCAACTCTGCCCAATCCCATGTTTGCCAATGAGCTCCCCAAGGCCTAGCCTGGCTCCACCACTCTGTGGTGGCAGCAGTTGAGGCTGGCAGAATTACCTGGATTTTGCACCCCAAAGGGAGGCTTTTTGTCCCTGGTAAGCTTCCATTTCCCTGGCAACTGCTGCTGTAGTAGGTTCCAGGCAGGCCATTGTCCCGCAGCAGGATGCAGGCGGAGACTAGGTCCCCTGAGGGCCTTTCAACCTGGGCTTCTCCTTGGGCTGCGGCCACTGAGAAGAATGAGCAAAGTGCAGCTCCTGCAGCTGCCAGTGGAGGGTGTGCTGGGCACAGCTATCACAGCACCAGCCCCTACAAGGGCCTGCAGTACTGGTTGGTGTGTGCTCTGCTGAGTTATCCCCCTTCACCCTTGGCAACAGATCAGAGGGATGCAGGCACCAGGCCTGGCTCAGAGCTTCAAGCTGACGTGCTGCTCTGCTCCAGAGGGAAGGAGGATAAAAGTTGTGAGGGAGAGCTAGCTGGCCCAAAGGTCAGGAGATCTCCAAGACACCATCTCTATTTGGTGCCCCCTCCACCACATACCTCCTTTACCATGGTGGCCTGACACAAGCCTAGGCCCATGCCTGATGTGATCAGTGGTGCTAGAACAATTTTTAGAGTGAAGGGTGATGAGCTGACTCCTTCGCCCTGCCTTGCCCTGTCTGCACCCCTCACCATCCAGGCTGGGGCCACAGCTGGGGGTGGCTACATACAGGACCAACAGTCGGGGCCCTGGGCCTGCAGTGGTGGCTGAGACCCCTAGAGGCAGCAGAGCTGGCAGCTGGGACCCTGCAGCAGCAAGATCCCAGGGCTCAGGCCATCTAGAATGGGGAGCAAAATCGGGGGGGGGGGGGAGGGAGTGCCACTGCACCCTATTTCCCATGCCGATGGTGGTGGTATTGGAATGCCAACCTCTGGGCTGTTTATAAAAGTCAGATGGTCAAACACTCCCTGAGGGGCTTTTGTGTCAGCAGGACCAGCAAGTGGCATTTCTAAAAGCACGGGAGTGAGGCAAGCATGTACCAGGCTGGATGGATGTAAGTAAGCTGCCCATGCTCCTGCTTCACCCTCAGCCTGAGAGAGGTGAGGTCTAAGCGGTGAGGGAACCCTCTGTTCTCACCTTTGTTACCTCAGAGCCTGAGGCTGTGGTGCAGTCACTTCCCTAGGTCACCAGTCACAGAACTAACTGTGTGTTGTACAGTGCAATTACAAATCTACAAGAGACAGACTCCTCTAGAGCCTGATGTGGAGGGTGATGGATGGTGAAAGGTGCCAGTTGAATAACCCCAGAGTCTGATGCCTTCTGTACAAAACAGATACAATCTGGATAGTGAAAGGGCAAACTCAGTTGCCACCCAAGAGGGTAGAAATCTTGTGAGGTCTGATGCTCTTTCCAGCTCCCAGATGGCAGAAATCCCCTTTGATCCCTGTCTGCCACAGGGGGCTGAAATCTGGTGCTATGAGCCTGCAAGATTTCAGCACCATTGAGCCGGAGTCCTGGTTTGATTCAGACCTCCAGCTGTAAACGGATCTCATTCCAGACTGGGTCTCCTGAGGCCCTCTCTGAAAATAACAGGTGAAATCATGGCTCAGTTGAAGTCAATGGCATAAAATAAGACCTGAAGGGCGCAATTACTCTTGATATGAATAGACTATAGCACCCAGATGTGCACATTTGTAATGAATGCAGGAGGCGATGGGAACATTTTCCCTTGAGAGAAGTGATGTGCTTTTCTTGCATGCGACCAAGTCAGGATGTCTTGGGACTGTTGTCTCAGAGATCCTGCTGGGGATCGTGTTTAACGAATCAAAAGGAAAACCAGCTTGTGCTGTGGGTGCCAATGCATGGCTGGAGAACTGAGATCCATCCAGAGCATGAGGAGCTCTGCTGCTGTGGAGAGCTTGGCTGCGCTTCCCATGTGGCTGCAATTGTTTTGTGGAAGCTGTGACGTTGAGAGTGATTGCAGCCGCTGGGAAGCTCTTTGGATGGGCGCTTTGGAGCCGCAAGCAGAGTGCTCTTGTATTGGGAAACTGTTTAACAAAGGGGAAGCACCATGGCCAAGTGCATGCCGAGAAAAAAAAAAAAAGCAATCAGCAGCCCTTGGTTCTGAAAGATGCCAGTCTAATCTTATACATACAGGCTGTGTCTAGACAGGCATGAATTTGCGCATACTTTTAACGGAAGTATTTCGTTTTTCCGTTTAAAGTATTTGCGCAAGAGAGCGTCTACACTGGCATGTGCCTTTGCGCAAAAGATTTGCTTTTGCGCAAAAGCATCAGTGCCAGAGTAGACGCTCTCTTGCGCAAGAAAGCTCCAATGGCCATTTTAGCCATCGGGCTTTCTTGCGCAAGAAATTAACTTGGCTGTCTACACTGGCCTTCTTGCATGTGCTTATCCCTGAGCAGGAGCATCGGAGTATTTGCACAAGAACCACTGATTTTGTACAGTACAAAGTCAGTGTTCTTGCACAAATACTCGCGGCCAGTGTAGACAAGTGGCAAGTTTTTGCACAAAAGCAATGCTTTTGCGCAAAATCTTGCCAGTCTAGACACACCCACATTCTCCAGGGTCTGAGTCTCAAAGCAGTCTTCCCTCTAGTGCTTAAATAAGTGATGAGTTTTTCAAAAGACTGCAGAGTGGTGGGTTTTAAACCTGAGTCAGGTACCAGTGTGAAAACTGAACTCTGTTCAATCCCAGGCTCTTACTGGAGGTGCTGCACATTTGAAAATCTGGCCTCGTCTGTCTCCCTCACCACCTGTCTCCTGTAATGGGCACACTACTGTAGTTTGTGCTAGTGTTACTGAGCGGTTTGGAGCCATTAATATAGACTAGTGGAGCACTTTATTTTTTCCTATAGTAAATCTAGAGGCCCAAATTAGATCACGTGCAACTTGGGCTATTTTTGCGCTTGAGAAGGGTTGGTGTGTTGCTGCAGTTGGTGTAATGGAACTTGATGCAAACTCACTGACTTCAGTGGATTTTAAATCAGGCCCATGATGTCTTTTTTAAGTTCCTGATTCTGCAAAGCACTTAAGCAAACTGGTTATTGAATAAGTGCCCGAATGCTTTGCGGAATCAGTGCCTAAATATGTAGATGACATAGTTCCAGTGAAGGCAGCAGGGCTGCTGATGAGAAAGGGGCAGCTGCCCCAGGGCCCGGTGATTTAAAGCAGCCTGAGGCTCCTGGCTGCTGTCACTCCTACAGCAAGAGCCACCGGTTCTTTAAATTGCCACTTGAGCCCTGCCCCTTCTGGGGGCACAGATGGTATCCCGCTCCTCCCCCAGGCCCTACAAAGGCTGTCCTCAGCCCTGGAAGGCAGGGTGCCCCACAAAATCTGCAAGAGAGACAAGGCTGGTGCGGTCGTATCTTTTATTGGACCAACTTCCGTTGGTAAGAGACAAGCTTTCCTTCTTCTCTCATCCACAAATTGGTCCAATAAAAAATATGACCTCACCCATCTTGTCTCTAATATTCTAGGATCAATGTGGCTGCATATTAATTCCTTAGTTTGTGAAAACTAGAAGAGATTTACCAAGCTAATTTACATTTCACCATTTATGTTGATTGCTTTTTGCGCCCCTCTCAACTTGGACAGTGAAAATATTATTAAAGTAGTACAGTAGTAATAATAGTTTTAACTTCTGTTTCCTGCTAATTTTACTGTCTGGCTGCCATGCACTAGTGTGGTGCAGCCATATTTGGATTGCAAAGAGTGCTGGGGAAGAGTACAACATAGATGAAGGACCCAATCCTGTGAGATGCTCAGTAACTGTTAACAGAGGCAGCAAGGGAGGAGCAGAGCCGGTGCAGGGGAGGCAGGAGAGGCAGAGTTGCAGCGGGGGACCGGATGTGAGCCAGGAATCAGCTGTCCCGGCTTGCACCCAGTTCCAAGCGCTGCACCTCTGCCTTTTAAATGTGTAAGAATCAGGTAACTCTTACTACATTTAAAAGACAGAGCCGCAGTGGGGTTAGCTCCTGGGGTGGAGCGAGCGGGGACTGCTGTGGTGAAAAGCTTCAGGGAGTAGCCAAGTTAGTCTGTAACTGGAAAAACTTAAAAAGGCAGCAGGCCAGCTCCTACTACATTTAAACCGAGTGCTCCCCCCTCCCCCATCAACTAATCAAGTAGTCAATGGAAATTCCATCGACTACTTGATTAGCTGATTATCTGCATTTTAACATCCTTAGTCTTTTTACACAATGAAATGCATGTGCTTGTGTAATGCACCGTGCAGACTATTGCTGCCTTTAGGTGTTTGAAAAGTACAGAAGGGAGCGTGCAGGGCTACAAGAATAGCCTGTATTTTGATGCATTCCTTAGAACTATAAATATGTGATTCCACTGAGTACTTCCAGTATAATTAGGATTTAGGCCAGCGAGATTCTCTGCCTTGTGTTTTTGATCAATGCTTTTAGTAAGAGGGAGAAAGGTGGCCCACAAAATTCTGCACAATCCTTACTCCGCGATAAAGCCCATTGTCTCTGTGGGTTCTGCAGAGAGATGCAGCTAGGGCTCGGTGCCTTCTGATTTAAATCAAAAGGATTGCTCATAGCCAAAGGAGGCAATCCCGCTGGTCAACAAACACATAATGGCCCTACTCAGGAAGACTAGGGACAGATTTTTTTTTTTTAATACTGCACATTTGACTCAGTCTGGATCGTTTCAAAGACAGATGATTCCCTTTGGGACTTGGTCCTAATCCCATTGATTTACAGTATGGGATCAAGCCCATAAAGAGTACAGGGATAATTCAACTCTGTCAGGGCTGCGTTGGCAGCATTCAGAGAGGAGATGACTTTGTCAGAAGCAGAGAGAGGTTACCCCAACCCAGGCTGTGGCCAGGGGCATGGTGCTCCCAGGATCTGAAAACCTGTGAAGTGGAACCCTGCGCTCCTGCCATGGCTCTCTCCTTGCAGTATGTCAGTCTGTCCCTGGCCTTGGTTCTGAGGGGCTGAAGCCCTGAGGAAACCAAACCCAGAGTGATAACCTCCCCCACCCTTGTCATGCCTTTGGTGTGTGCAGGCTAGGGATCCTGCCCCCTGCATGGCAGACGCAGGTTATAGTAAAGGGCCATTCACACTCACCATCCTGCCAAAGGGACCAGGAAGTCAAGGCTGGAGGAGCGGCTTTCCCCTGTGCAGTAACCCCTAGCCATCCAAGTGGCCTCCTGCTCAGCAATAACAAGGGGCTAAGCAGCAGAGAGTTAGCTGTGTTCTCAGCTTTGAGTATCACTTTCAGCTATTCTGAAGGTTAAATGCCTGTTTAGAGCCCCCTATTGAAGGTAGAGACGGGGGTGCGGTATTGTTTAATGCCCTCTGGCTTTGTTTAGCTGCTTTCAGCAATCCCGTGAATTAAAAAGCATTGCACTCCCCACAGCACAACACCCCAGCCGGAACAGAAGTGCCTCCTGGGGGAGGCAGGCAGCTTCCTGTGAGCTGTAATGACATTCAGTGCTCCATCGGTTCAGCTCCTGCTTTCTTTTTGCTGCAGTTTAACCCGGGCACAGAGGCCGGCCTCCATCTTACTGATCTCTGCTTGACACCCAATTACCACATGAATGGGAGAGAAAGGCTGCAAAAGGCTTTAACTCCCACTGACCCTCCCCCTCCCCACTCACTGCTCCCCCACCCCAAAACCCCCTCTCCTTTCTCTGATGCAGAGGGAGTTCAAAACTGACTGGGAAATCAAACAAAGGCCAGAGTAAGGAAACCCATTGTCAGTGCTACAGAGATGGCTCCAGTTTTCCCATCTATTGTTTGCCTTGAAGTTTGACTTGCTGTGTGGAGGGATGCAAACAGCTGTTTGTGGATTCCCTGATGCTTTGTGGACAAATAATTGAATCCTCATTACAAAGCTTGCTGTTAAAATGCTTCCTCCTGGCACTAGGCCTCACTGTAAATCCCTTATTTATATACTTAATTTCCCTGTAAAATGCCACAACAAACCCAAACTGTTCTCTTGTATACCCTGTCATCAAGAGGAGGGGCCCTTTCCCTTCCACGCTCCAGAGAAAAGAGAAGAAACAAACCAAAAAACAAAACAACACACAACAACAACAAAAACACAAAACCCCAACCCTGTCACAGGAAAGAATCAAAATCCTTTTTTATTACATGATTAAATTTTCCAGCTGAGAACGTATTTGCGACCTTATCTTTTGTTTGGTGTGTTGAATCTGTGGGTGGGGAACTGGAATGAGCAGTGAGATTGTAGCAAGGCATGCATGGACTGTTTCCTGTTACAAACAGAATAACATCAGCCTGGAGTAGTACTACTACAATAACACTTACATGGCTATGAATGCTAATGGGGCTTTTGTGGGTGAGTTATTATCTTGTGCAATCTCAGTTAAATTAATGGAAGATGTACCTTGGTTACTGAACAGAAGATTTTGCCTGTACATTTTTGAGCAAAGCTGAGTTCTGATTAAACAATTCATGGTATGGCAGATGCTTATTCCTCAGCTTGACCTGTGACTCGGTGAATTGGTGCTTCTGAATTATGTAAGTTCAAGGCAGGGGACCTTGTCCTACTCAACTGTTCATTGAGGATCATGTCTATTTACAGCACTCTATAAACAGATTGAGATCAATTTATTTGGAAAGGTAATTTTCCCCTAGCAAATTTAAGAGACACGGACAGTTCAGATTTCACCAGTTTGGTCTAAGATGAGGCTATGCCATGTCTCAAAACACACAATGACCATTAAAATCAATCTATAATATTTGAAGTAGTCAGTGAGTACATCTACACCACAGTGTTATTTCGGAATAACTGATATTATTCCGAAATAACATAGTCCACATCTACACAGCAAGCCATTATTTCGACATGCCTCATTTTATGAGGAGTAAAGGAAGGCCAAGGACGAGCACTCTTTCTCTGACTTCCTGCTGTGTAGACAGCACCAAAAGCCAAAATAAGCTATTTTGACTTCAGCTATGCAATTGACGTAGCTCAAATTGAGTAGCTTATTTTGGCTTTAACCTTGCTTTGTAGACGTGTCCTGACTATTGTACCAGGGCACTTTCTGGGTACTTGAACAAGTCTAAATAATTCTGTAGTTATAGTTTTACTAATTTATTTGGTGCAGTTGCCATGAAAAGATATTGACACATGAATCTGTTATTGTGATATTCCTACAATCCAGGAACTGAGTTGCTATCAGAATACCAGCTCTGTTAGTTTGGTCTCATAAATTTCCCTCTGGAAATGAAGAATAGCTAGTGAAAGAGAAACGCAACTCAAATAAACAAATACTTGGAATACAAAGCACCAGACCGTGCACACAGCCCCGACGATTATTTCTATAGTATAGTGCAGTATGGCCTAACTCTGCAACACTGGCAAACACACGTGATCTGTCTTTGCATAGCATATTGAATCAAGTTTAACATCTTGATCCTTACCCTCAGGATACTCAAATCACAGTCCAAGGTATCTAAGGCTTTGTCTAGACTACAGTCACATCCAAGGAACATGTTTGCTCTTCCGCGAAAAAAAGGGGAAGAGCAAACACGCTCTTTCGGGGAACCCTGTATACCTCATTTTATCAGGCATAACGGCTCAGCCGAAAGAGGAGGCTCTTCTGCCATTTGGCCCTATCTAGACTGGGCCAAATGGCAGAGAAGCCTCTTCCACAAAAGTGACGGGATAAAGCTACACAAATTGCAGTGCGCAATTTGCGTAGCTTTTTCCAATAATGGCCCACAGTCTAGACCTAGCCTTGAAGATCAACACTGGGATAAATACCATGGTCAATAATTACACTCCTCTGGTATAGTGGCACTCTCTAGCATAAAGGTGAAGCATGTTTGTGCAGAAGACAGAACTTTCTTGGGGGTGGGTGGTGGTAGTCCAGGCTGTGGAATGGACCCTTCCAGGAACTAAGGACCATCACAAACCTCACCAATTTCTGCTCCAAGTGAAAGGCACATTTCTTTGACCTTGCCTTCTGACACATAAACATAGAGCTGTGTGTAGGAAAGAAAGAACACGACAGATGTTAGCCAAGTTCCTTAACGCATCACTAGAAGGCGCTCAGTATTATGGTGCTCAGTGAACTATTAACATATACAAAAGAGAAGGCTGATTTACCAAGACCTTTATGACATGCAAATTCACACATTCTTTCACAGCATCTGCTGGTGACAGGAGACTGGACTAGTCTGATAAACTCTAGACTCTCCTATTTTCCTGTTAAAACTGAGAATACAACCAGATAGATGGATGGTAGGATGGTCAGTCTGAGCTCACTCGTGGAAAGTATCTGACACAGTTCTTTACCATTGTGTTACTAAGAAGCAGACTGTTGCTGAAGAGGTATTTCAAGGGCTTGTTGGATCTCAGGTTTTGTCCTGGCCCATCTCCATTCAGAAAAATTCCTAAGCCCTCTGTAAACGATTCAGGTTTTGTACTGAACATTGGTTTAGCTAGGAGCTGTGCTGCAGAAGGATTATGTGTGCTCAAGGCTGACAGTAGTGGCATTTGTTGGCTGACTTCGAAAATGAAATGACAGCAAAGACTATAGCCAAGAGCATGAGCCTGGAAAGTCGAATAAGGTCCCCTTACTGTGAAAGGTGATAGGAAGCCAGTGAAAAGATCTGGAGAAAGGGCAGGGGTGACCTGGTTGCAGCAGCAGGAGGGGAGGATTTTAGCAGAGCCATTTTGAATCATGGCATCTTAGGAGCTTTAAGCTTTCAAGTCTCTGCTCCACAGCCTAGAAAGTGTCAAAAGAATGTTACCAGAAATGGACTAGCCTTGTTCTTAGAATTAGCTGAATTATTTTGCTGAAATTTCCCCAAAATAATTCAGCCTGAGGCAGACATACAGCAGGCAAAGTTTCTTCCCAAGCAGTTAAAGTTTAGCAAACTGAAAATGGGCCTATCATGTCCAACGTCAGGCAACCTTAATAATAAGGGATGCTATCAGTCCAACCTTTAATAATACTCAAGTCACTGACTTCTATGATGTGAAATTTGCCAGGGGGTAGTCTTTGTACCTTTTGGTGACCCTGTGAAAATCTGTCCCAACCTGGCTAAGATGCAAGCCTTTGAAATCAGTTTGCACATTCTCACTAGTAGGAGCCAACTGCCAGAGGGGAATAGACAGGACAAAGAGGCTGCAGAAGGGAAATAGAGACTGGAAACAAATGAGACCTATTGGGGGCTCTCCTGTTGGGTACCCAGGGCCATGTACCCCACATTCCAATCTCTGCCTTTGGGTACTCAGGGCCATGGGAAATAAGGACAATCCAGGAAACTACAGACCAGTCATCTTAACTTCTGTATCAGGAAAGATAATGGAGCAAATATTTAAGGAATCCATTTGCGAACATCTGGAAGATAATAAGGTACCCAACAGTCATTGATTTGTAAAGAAAAGTCATGTCGAACCAACCTTTCTTTGATAGGATAACAAGCCTTGTGGATAAGGGGGAAATGGTAGACATGGACTTTAGTAAAGCATTTGATATAGTCTTGCATGACCTTAAACTAGGGAAATGCAACCTAGATGGAGCTACTATGAGATGAGTGCATAACTGGTTGGATAACCATTCTTAGAAAGTAGTTATTAATGGCTCACAGTCATGCTAGAAGGGCATAACAAGTGGGGTTCTGCATGGATCAGTTTTGGGACCAGTTCTATTTAATATCTTCATCAACTATTTAGATAATGGCACAGAGAGTATAGTACACATATAAAGTTTGCAGATGATACCAAGCTGGGAAGGGTTGCAAGTACTTTGGAGGTTAGGACAAATGCAAAGTACTCCACTTAGAGAGGATCAGTCTCACACATATAAAAGTGGGAAGTGACTGTCAAGGAAGGAGTACTACAGAAAGGAATCTAGGGGACCACAAGCTAAATAGGAGTCAACAGTGTGACGCTTCCAAAATAAAACAAACAAATATCATTCTGGGATGCACTAACAGGAGTGTTGTAAGCAAGACACGAGAAGTAATTCTGCTCTACTTTACACTGAGTAGGCCTCAGTTGGAGTATTGTGTCCAGTTCTGGGCACCACATTTCAGGAAAGATGGGGAGAAATTGGAGAAGAGCAACAAAAATGATTAAAAGTCTACAAAACATAATCTATGAGGAAGACTGAAAGAACTAATTTCTTTAGTTTGGAAAAGAGAAGCCAGAGAAGGGACACAACAGCTTTCAAGTACCTAAAAGAATGTTTACAAGCAGGAGGGAGAAAAATTATTCTCCTTAACCTCTGATGATAGGACAAGAAGCAATAGGCTTAAATTGCAGCAAGGGAGGTTTAGGTTGGACATTAGCAAAAACTTCCTAGCTGTCAGGAATAAATTGCCTAGGAGGTTGTGGAATCGTCATCACTGGAGAGTTTTAAGAGCAGTTTAGACAAACACCTGTCAAGGATGATTTAGCTCAGTGGCTGTCAAAACATGGTCCATAGACCACTAGTGGTCCGCAACTTCCCTGTAGGTGGGCCATGGGCTCTGAGCTCACCCCCTCACAAAGATGGAGTGCCAGTGTTGAGTTCCCGCTTTTGGGGGGCGGGGGAAGAGAAGCAGAGGGGAGCATGGAGATTCACAGGCTGGATCATGGCTCCTGCTGCCTCTACTCTTCCCCCCCGCTGGGGGAAAGGCAGAGCAGGAAACTGCTCACCTGAATCCAGGCCAATGGGAGCAGCGGAGGGCAGTGTCTAGGAGCCAGGTAAACACCCTCCATCCCTCTCCTGC
Source organism: Pelodiscus sinensis (assembly GCF_052426305.1). Classification (NCBI taxonomy): domain Eukaryota; kingdom Metazoa; phylum Chordata; order Testudines; family Trionychidae; genus Pelodiscus; species Pelodiscus sinensis. The sequence continues at coordinate 11,440,260 of NC_143074.1, read as the reverse complement.
CAACACTCCACACTCACAGCCTGCTCCTGCACCTTCCCTCCTGGCCAGACCCCGCACTCCTAGCCCAGTCCTGCACCCACCCTCGGCCCCAGACTCCCCATCCCCTTCTGCATCCTCCCTCCCAGCTAGACGCCCCTCGCCCACTCCTGCACCCCCCCCCCCCCCCGGCCAGATGTTCTATCCTCCTAGGGGCGGGGCGATGGTACCGCAGCTTTCTAGGCGCCCTTAAAGTTCCAGCTCCAAACACATCACAGGCCCCGGAGGCGGGACTCAGCTCCCGCGGCCGCCATGTGATTGGTTTAAACTCGCGATGCCCGGCCTCTGCAAACTGAGCCTGGCTCCGCCCCCCAACCCGGATCCCCGCCCACAAAGGTAGGACCTCCGCGTCTCTGCGCAACCCTAGTTATCCGGAAATGAAGATGCACTTCCGGGTTGAACAGCGTGTGTCCCCTCCTTCAAGATGGCGGCGCCCATGTCCCTGGTGGTGGAGTTTGGGTGAGTGCGGGGCGGGGACCGGGCTACAGCGAGGTGCCTGGAGCAGGGGGGCGTGGGATGCCTGTGCCCTGTGGGAGCTTGGGACTCGCAGCAGTGGGAGTCGATCCTGTGGGTGCTTGCCAGTGAGGTGGGACGGGGTGCGCGGCACAGATCTAGGTCCGGGTGGGCATGGAGCTCTGGGGGGCCGGCGTAGGCGGGCGCTGGCGGCTGTCGGTACCTGGTGGCGGGAGCTGGGGCCTTGGCAAGCAAGTCTGGGGGACCAAGTGGGTCCTGCTGCCAGCGGCCCGGCGTAGGGTGGAGGGAGGGTGCAGAAAGCATGAGGGGTTGGAGGCAGAAAACAAAACCATGTGGGGTAATGGTGGGACTCTAGAGGTAGGGTGGGGAGGGGGGACGAGGTCTGGAGTGCGTATAACCTAGGGCTGCAGAATGGCGCTGGCACTGGAAGTAATAATGCGGATGGGTAGGAGATAAGGGGGTGAGTGGGCTTTGAAGGAATAAGACTAACGTTTAGTGTGGTCACTGCCCTGGAGCACAGATTAGAATACTCTTCACAATGGAAACGGAAAGAAATTAAAAATTGTGTAGCCTGCTGTTTGGGAGCAAGGTGTCATTCTAGACCCAGCATTTTTTGTGTCTCAACAACTTAGTTTCAGGAAATGCTTTCTGGGTGGGACAGCTTACATAAGGAGGATTTAAAATATTGAAACACATACAGGGGTGTCACAAGGAGAGGCTTTACAATGAGGAAGTGGGTCTGATAAGATTTTGGTCTGTACTAATCAATGAGGAAACCAGGTGTGAGTGGGGTTTCAGGAATGGATTGAATGGATTGCAACTAATGTGCGACAGGTATCCTGACTCTTCAGAAAATGTAGGACTTCAGTTATCATTCAGTGTTATCATTCATTGTTGCCAAAGGGACAAAATATTTTAAACAACATGCTTATGGAGTTGAGGCAATGTATTTTTCAAAAACAGTTCTGAAGCTTTGTTATAGTTTCATTTTATATTTTAGTGCTCAAAGGCACCCTTTGTTCTTGGTGCTTTAGAAACACAAGAGAAGACGCAACCTGTCATTTACTTGCCGAGTCTTGATTTAAATTAAATTGTAACAGTATTGATATTTCAGGGTTTTGTAACATTTACTCTGTTCCTCCTTTGTATATAAATAACAAGTTTTCTATTGGTATCCCATTTAGTTTTGTTAGCTCTTGTATACCTGTTACAGTCTCTTGTTCTTAAAGTCCTCAGCCCAAGTACAATGTCAAATTAGAGCACGTACAATAGCAGGAAGTGTTGGGCACTGGATGTACAGGTGAGATCTTAGTTCAGTAGACAGTTACTTTTGCCCAAAGTGTGGTTTTTTTGTTTGTTTAATGCCATAGTTTGTGATGCTACCATTAAGAGGCAGAATTACTGAAATGGTCTTATCTTAGAGAAGACTCCTGCTCTTCACTCACTGAAGAATGGGAGATAGGTTGTTTTTATTGGTGGATTATCTCATTATGCATTTCAAAAATAGATTATAACTTTCTTGTCCTTTGATCCAGTAAATTAAATTATTAAAATTGAAATTTTCATAAATTTATTTTTCAGTATTGTGTTTGCTTTTCACAATTCTTTTGGCTCGGACAAAGTAAGACACTAATGTCATCTTCAGGTTATTTATTATCACATTTTATTTTGAGGTTCACATTGGTGTAATATCTGGGTTGTTAGACATTGCAAACTTAAAGTTTTTAAACTGGAAACTTGCAAACAACATTTGTGAAAACATTTGTCTTGGTCTTACATTTTATTAAGTCTTTTCTGACAAAACTAAAAGGCTTTTCTTGGTTTTCCCATCCCTAGATACATACAAAACCTTCATAACCCTTTAAATACCCTTCTCTGTAAGAGGCCCTTCCTCAATTTTTCCCCCCTTCCAGCTGCAGTAACTCTCCTAGTTTTCAGAGTGAGAAGCATTTTTGCTTCCCTTGGAAATGCATAAATGAGCTCTCTATGTGTAAATCACAGCTGAGTTCTCTACAGCTAGTGCATTACAGAAGGACCTTATCTTGCCATCTACATTTCTACAGTAACAGTGTGACCTTGTTTTCATTATATAAAAAAATGTTTTTCATATAATTACTGTGACTTGTTCTCTTACAAGAATCTCGGCTAAAGTTAATAATTGCTGCTTCCATTTTTTTGTGAGCTTGTGGAAGAACACCAACAGAGCAGTCTTTAGGAGTGTCACTGCATATAAGTAGCACTGCTGAGAGCATAACAAAGATTCTGTTGTGCTCTTCCATAGCAGAGCCAAGAAAAACTCTTAGTGTCACATTTTTAGATATTGGATTTAAAGGGACTCAGTCACATGATTTCCATATTATTCACGGGTTTTCTTTGAAAATTGCATTTTAAATCTACATTGTTGTAAGAAATGCAAGGTAGCATTGACTCATACATGTATATCTGAATAGTAAACAAGTTATCAAATAGTTTCTGTATTTAATACATAGAACCTTCCCAAGGATTAAATGGTATCTGCATAGAGTTGATAGTTTTTATGAACCTGTTTAATGAATCCGTCATCAAATATCTTCCAAATTCAACTATAGATGGGGGAAGATCATCCAACAGCACCTATACTTCAGGCAGAATGACTCATGCCAAGATTTTAAAAACTATTTTTAAAGTTATTTTCTGAGGATTTTGTGGTTTAAATTACTTGTTTTTTTTCAAAAGTGATGAACAACCAGTTAGGTTCCCTTGAGTTCACTGGGAACTGCTAGTTACTCACCATTTCTAAAATGAAGTTGCATAGTTAGGTGCTTAAATCTTTATCTAGGCTGTTAGGTCTTTAGTTCTTGGCATCGTGCAGCAGAACTGAGTCAGTAGTGTGTATAACACTGATGCTTCTCAGGGGTATCCACAATTGTGAAGTACCTCACTAACTCCTGCCCTGTGTGTGTGTCTGCCTAGAGACAACTCCCAAACTTCCCTGGCAACATAAACACTCGCCTCTTCCCTTGCACAGTCTCTGCTGTCCTTTTGCAAGTTAGCAGTAAGTACTCTCCAGCCTTCTCATCTTCCCTTGGAGTGTCCAGACCCTCTCCCACAGATTCACTGCTCACAAAGAAACAGCACCCTTCAGCTTACTACAGGCTGAAACTCTCTTAACCGGGAATCTCTGATCTGGCAACATCTGTGGTCCAACATCTGTATGTTCCAGGACCAGAGAGTCCCAGTGGAGATCTAGCAATTGGGAGCCCTGCAGGCTGGCAGGACAGCAGGAACCCGATGCACACCAGCAGAGCTTCCTGGCAGGGCATTGGGAGTCCCACGCGTGATAGTGGGGCTGCCCAGTAGGGCAGCAGGAGCTGGGCATGCAGAGACTGCTGGGTACTGCAGCAAGAGCCAGGTGTGTGCTGAGGTGGCAGGGCTGCTGGGCACTTCAGCAAGAGCCTGGTGTGCACGGAGACAGTATGGTTGCCTGGTATGGCAGCAAGGGCCAGTGAGAGGGGGAGCTAGCTCAGAGGCCTGTGGTTGAGCCAGTGCTGGAGGGAGCTAGTGGCAGGGGGGACAGAAATGATCTCCCCTGCTCTGGCAAAATCCTTCATCTGGGACTGGTCAGGTCCCAAGGGTGCTGGACCAAGGAGGACCAACCTGTAGATACTCCTTCCTTCACTATAAAAGTGGCATAGCATTTAGGTATGCTTTTAGTGAAAGTAAGCAAAGTTTATTTAACAACAATAAAAGTTAGAGGAGTAGCAAGTAAGGTATTCGAAACAAATGGTTGAGTATTAAATAAAATCATAACATGCATTCTAGAGCCTAGACTTCACTAACAAAATATTTTCTAGTAAGTTTAGCTCACCCACAGTCTTCAGTGTTTTCCAGCTGGGTTGAATGTGACTAAGGATGTTAAAAATTGTTTAATCCAGTAACACAGTTACTGGTGCTGTGGGCTCTGCAGTATAAAGCTTAGCTTTATATAGCAGAGCCCTCAACAAAGCCTCCCCAGAAGCAGGGTTGCCAGCTGGCCTGTCTCTGGGGAGGAGGTTTCACTGCTGCAGCAAAGTGGGCAGCCCTTGCCCATGCAGCACCTGGGGAGGAGAGCCACAGTTCATCGCTTCCATGAAGGATCTAGGGCAGGCATGTCCAAAGTCCGGCCCGCGGGCCAATTGCGGCCCGTGTTCTGATTTAATATGGCCCCCGCTTCCTCCCCCTCTCCTGGCTCCCCGGCGCTCTTTTGAACTGGCGCGCCCAGCGCGCCGCTTCCGGCCGCGCGGCCGCCGCCGCCGCCCATGGCCTCCGCGGTCCTAGAGCCTGCCCTGTAGGGCACGTCCGCAGCCCCGCTCCCTCGCTCGGCTGCGGGTTCGCCCTGCCCCCGGGCTGCCGTGAGGCCGGCGTGCTCTGCGCTCTCCGCCCGCCTCCGACCCTGCGGGCCCTCCGCCTTGGGGCTGAGAGTGCGGGGACAGCCCTCACGCATGTTCACTTCTTCAAATCTGGCCCTCTTAGAAAAAAGTTTGGACACCCCTGATCTAGGGTGTACCTCCGTATTGATTTTCCCACCCATGTGTGGAATGAATTTTGTTATGTGCTCCAATATGGAGATGTGTGACGCATCACTTTCAGAGTGATGCACATAACACAATTAATGTGGGGACAGAAGTTGGGATAGAGGGGTGTGAGGGCTCTGGCTGGGAGTGTGGGCTTTGGGGTGAGGTCAAGAATAAGAGGCATGGGGTTCAGGAGAGTGCTACATTGCGGAGCGAGGACTCCAGTCAGCAGTATTTCTCCTGGACCTGCAGCAGAGTCAGAGTTGAGGGAGAGTCATCTTGGCTGGCACTATAGGTCCAGGGTACAGCATCGTTGTGGCTGGGTTTGGGCCATCACTCCCCTGGCTGGGCAGATTGGGGGCTGGGCGAGGTTGGGGCAGAAGGAGGGGTGCCCCTCCCCTGATTGTAACAGGCCCTTGGACTGGTTCCCTGAATGCCTGTGCAGTGCAGAATAAGCTGTTATGCAGCCCTGTGGCTGTACAGCTTACAAGGAACTTAGCTCAGTACCCCAGTTATACCCCCCCAATCCATTGTCTTTACTCAAAACAGGGCACTCAGTTGCTGTTTTTTTTTATATAACTCTCTGCTCTTGTATGTTTCAATCTCCTGACTAATATTGGGCTCAATAATGCAAATATCCTCCATTGTAATACAGGCAGTCCCCGACTTACGCGGATCCGACTTATGTCGGATCCGCACTTACGAACGGAGCTTTCTTGCCCTGGAGCTCGCAGGCAGCGATCCGCCACCTCGACCTCCGGGGCGAGAAAAGTTGCTCCCGGTGCCCCTGGTCTGCTGGGGACCGTCTCCAGCAGACCAGGGGCACGGGGAGCGAAGCCGCAGCGGCGGCGGGTTCCCGCGCTTCTGAGGCTTTGCCAGAGCAAAGCCTCAGAGGCGCGGCACCCCGCTGCCGCTGCGGCTTTGCTCCCCGTGTCCCTGGTCTGCTGGGGGGGGGACACAGCTAGTGTGCCTCCCCCCCCCCCCCAGCAGACCAGGCTTTTGTTGTGGACCTTAGGGCAGAGCAGCTGGGGCGCTGCCGGTTGGTCCTGCAGCGCCACTCTGGGCACTACTGGACCAACCGGGCAGCACCCCAGCTGCTCTGCCCCAGGCGTCCTGATTCAGCCGCTGCTGGTCAGTTTCAGCAGCGGCTGAATCAGGACGCCTGGGGCAGAGCAGCTGGGGTGCTGCCCAGTTGGTCCAGTAGCACTGAGGAGCTGTGCTACTGGAGCAACCCAGCAGCACCCCAGCTGCTCTGCCCCAGGCATCCCCAAGTCAGCTGCTGCTGAAACTGACTAGCACTGACTATAGGAAGCCCGAGGCAGAGTTGCTCTGCCCCAGGCTTCCTGGAATCAGCCGCTGATCAGTTTCAGCAGCAGCTGACTTGGGGACGCTTGGGGTTCTTAAGTTGAATCTGTATGTAAGTCAGAACTGGCGGTCAGTTTCAGCAGCGGCTGAATCTGGATGCCAGTTCCGACTTACATACAGATTCAACTTAAGAACAAACCTACAGTCACTATCTTGTACATAACCCAGGGACTGCCTGTAAATACAGTGCACAATGCATCTGACCAGATAGGGAGAGAAACATATATTGCTTGCTACCTGTCTGAACAAAATCTGTTCAACGCCTTTCACCAACTGGTAACCTACTTTTAACTTCAGGGCTTTAAGAATTAAATTTTCAATTTAGTTATGGCATCTTAAATATTGCCTGTCCATACCTTTTGCGATGACTATGATGACCAGCAATGACTGGCTCCTGGGAGGCACCTTACATATTACCCTTTGGTAAATTCTTATGCCTATACCAGACCTACTAGATCCCTGGCAAACCCTATGCATCTCCTCTGTCAGTTGACATCAAGAGGGTCACTGGGGGTCACCTTCCTTACATCAGTGCCATAAGATCAGCCCCTGGCTAATCCATATGCATCAGTATGGAGCACTCTTGTCTGGAAAATGCAATTGCCGCCATATTTTCTTTGCCTTTTAATATATACAAAGAGCATGCTAGATACTATAGAGTAGAGAGTTGTTAAGCAAGACAAACAAACAAAAAAAACCCACACCATGGCCCCTTTAAAAACAACATGGTGAGGCTTTTTTGCCCTAACTGACTGCCGGCAGCTGCCTGCCATCTTACTTCCCTGTGCCAGGCCAGACAGCTCCCCTGCAGAACCTGGTAAGCGCTAGGGTTGCCAGGCTGTGTCTGTATTGAGCCGGACAGCCCGGGATTTTTGCCAGGAAAAAATCAGAAAGTACCGGACATTTTAGGTGTCCGGTATTTTCTGAATTTTTTTTACCGGACAGGAGGCGAAAATACCGGACTGTCTGGTTCAATATCAGACACTTGGCAACCCTACTAACAATGAATTACACCTTCAATAGCTTGGGGCAAATCTGGCCCTCTCTTTCAAATAACCTTTGGTTGCATCCATTTTACACTCGAACATTTTTACTATGATACTAGCATCTTTTGAGTTTCTTCAGTATAATTCCCAACTGGGTTTTTATGATCTGACCAGGAATTGCTGAAAATAGCAATGTCATCTACATAAACTCAAGCAAAATCCTGTAACTCCACTAACACCTGGTTCACAAGCCTTTGCAATGTGGCTTCTGCATTGAGTAATAGAATCCGTAGGATAGAATAATAGAATTGGAAGGAACCTCTAGAGGTCATCAAGTCTAGTCCCCTGCACTTGTGTCAGAAGGACCAAATACCATCATCCCTGACAAGTGTTTGTCTAAACCGCTCTTAAAAATCTCCAATGATGGAGATTCCACAACCTCCCTAGGCAATTTATTCCAGTGCTTAAATAACCAGACAGGAAGTTTTTCCTAATGTCCAACCTAAACCTCCCTTGCTGCAGTTAACCCAGAAGATAACATTTTGAGCTTAAAATCCAGAATCAGTAACTTAGGCCTAGCCTACACGCCTGTTGATATAAGTTCCGCAACATCAGCTATGCAAATAATGTAGCTGAAGTTGACGTACTTAGATCTACTTACTTCAGTAAGTTGACAGCTGACACTCCTGTTGACTTCCCTTACTGTTCTTGTTCTAGTGGAGAACTGGAGTCAACAGGAGAGTGCTCAGCAGTTGATTTATCGTGTCTATGCTAGACATGATAAATCAGTCCCCCTCCTCCCCGCTTGCTGGATCAATGGCTGCTCATTGATCTGGCAGGTAGTGAAGACATGCCCAAAGGCAGACTTTTTCCCTGCACTTCATTGTCCAAGGGAATTTGACAATACCACTTTGTGTAGGATGCTCAGGAACTTTGCCTTGCCTATAGTATCTAGCATGCTCTTTGTATATGATATGCATCAGGAACCAAGACAACCTTAAACTTTCTGTAATCAATAGAAAACCCATTGTTCCCCCTCCTTTTCAGAGACCCTAACTAGAGAATCCCAAGGACTATTAAACTGTTGTTTTGATTTCCTGAAAGCTTGCTATTTCCGTACAAACTTTCTACTGCACCTTACCAGTTGGATGGTCATGTGCTCTGCTGGGTGCAGGATAATCTCATGGACTGTTTCATAAATCAGTCATGGAAAATACCTTGTGGTGCCTTTGCAGCATAGCCAGAATCTCTGCCTTTTCTAATGAGGCTACCCCTTCAGATAGCCTGTGCTTTTGAGCAAGGTACCGCTATGGCAGTGAGTCATCAAATCAGTAAGAAGGTACTGTTTTTAAAGTTCTCCTCAGCACAGAGCACTTCATAAACAATGAATCCTCAAACACGTTACTAAGATTAGGGATGTGAAAGGTTAACCAACCAAGTAACCAGTAAGCATCATCCTAAACGTTCATGCTTACTAGTTCTGGTTAAGTGTAGGGGCTATAGCAGCCCTGCCACAGAGGAGCTGCCACTCCTGGGAAGGCTTCACTGAAGTATAAAGCTTATTTAAGCTTTATATTGCAAAACCTGCAGCGCATGTAACTGCTAAGATTTTCAGTGGTTACACGGTTACCTTGTTTAACCAACTTTTTACATCCCTGAGATTAGTTAATTGTCTGCTGTTTTATAAATGGGAAAATTGGCAACACACAAGTTAGTGGCAGATTCATGAGTAAGGCTGGAATTTACGGTCCATTTTGATAACCCTTTTCATACAGAGGGTTCTTACAGTCCTATATTCTCAAGAAGTGCATTGATTGAGGTTGGAAAGTGGAATCATATTTTCTTCACAGAAGAATTTGAGGGGAGTCTAAGTCATAGAAATAATGTTGCATTTAGTCTGTGATTTTTTTTTTCAAAGAGGCCTAAGGCAGTTAGGTACCCAAATACCATTGAAATCCTAAATTGCTATAGTCTGGGATCCGTTCTTGAGAAAGTTGCCTTCTACACTCACCAGCCTGTGTTTATTGGTCAATGTTTTAACTGTCCTGGCAGATTGGATCATAAAGGTCCCAGAGGGAGAAACAGTGTCTCTGGGAGTGTTTAAATATCAGGGCACAGGCTTTGAATTGTCCTTTTCTGCAGGGAGCAAGTGTCAAGGGTAGAGAATGTGGTGAGTGATATTTTGTACAACTTGCATGTGGGATCCTTCGTTTTGCTAGCCTCTCACATTGCCATGTTTCTGCTGTAACATGGAGGGTGAGTTGGGAGGGTGAGCTGTGTAGCGGTTAGACCAAAAGGGAACCACCAGGGCTCCAGGATTATCCTCTTGGCTTTGCCTCTGACTTACATGAGTAGTTTCTTCTCATCTGTAAACTGGGGATAATACCCTATTCCACAGGGTATTATGAGGTCAATAAAGTACTTTGGGATCCTTGAAATAAATGTTATAGACGGGCAAGGTATTGGATCATGTAAGTTTATAATATTATATTAGTATTACAGCACTGATTAGGGGCCCTGACTAAGGTTGAGGCCCCATTATGCAAGCAGATTGTTCCCTGCTTCAAAGAGCTGACCTCTTTCTGTCCTCAGTTTGTGCAGTGCCTAGCACAGTGGGTCCTGGTAGCAATGTAAATAACTAATAGTAAGATTCAGTTCCTAGTCCAAATAGACAAAAGACCGACAGTGATCCTCCTCAAAATGTAATCAGTGTCATTCTGTTCTCTTTTGCATTGTAAGCCTTATAATTTCTGTCTCTTGGGAGTAAGACAAAGAATGAGTTGTTCGCTCTCTTTTTATTTCAGAGGTGGAGCAGAGCTCTTGTTTGATGGCATTAAAAAACATCAGGTGACCTTACCCTGTCAACCAGAGCCTTGTGAGTATTGGAGCTTTTCAAATAAGTCAAAAGAATGACAGCAAATGAAATGCCTGTGAAAAAGAAAGTTAGTTTGTACAGCAGTTATTCAGTTTACAACTGAAATCAATGTGGTTTCAAGCAGTTTCAGCCATGCTCTTATTGATTGGCTAGCTTGGGAGACAATAGTTAACCCTCAAAGTAAATACGAGTCATAAATAGACTGAGCACCTTTCCCGTCCTCCAGGCAACCACAAAGTGAATTCCTTTCTTCAAAGACTTTTACTCTCTCATCTGAATATTGTTAATTCATGGCCACCTCTAAACATTTTCATGAAGTATGTTCTCTTTGGTTAGTCCATGTTAGCCAGTTTTCTCTGTGCTTTTACAGGAATATCACTATCTTGATTTTAATTTAAAAACAACTGAAGATACTTAAATCAGAGACCAGTATGGCAAAGCTAGACCTTGGAAAATTACACTGACCTCTATGTGCAAGACACCCTCTTGTAAAATCCTGTTTAATTGGTTAAATGCCGTGCTGGCACTATATTTAACGAATTAAAGGAGGCTAGGCGGGAGGAGGGGGAGGCTGTTCCAGCAGGGCTGGAGCAGGCCTTCCCCTGCCTGCCCGCTTGGGTTGAACTAGAGCAGCCTGTGCCCTGGAACAGCCCTTTGGCCAGAGGCAGGAAGCTGTTCCCAGGTACCAGTTAACCATTACATGTCACCCATTAAGGGCAATTCTTACCGGGTAACCATTTAACTGTTTACCTTATGCAGGACTGAAAAAACACTGCTAGACTGAGTGACCAGTGACTTTTCCAGTGATACACAACATTAACTTATTTCCATAGCGATTCGGGTTATCAGCATCATTCTGATGTCTGTTTTGCTCCCTTCCACGCTTCATTTGCATTGTGATTTTAGCAGCTGGTACATCCGAAACTTAGTTAGTAAAACTTTATGACAGTTGAAGCCTGGAATTATCAACTTCAAAACTAAGGATCGAGGAATTTTAGCAGTTCAGGAGAGATTGGTCACAAATATAATCTGCATGTTTTGTATTTTAAGGCCTGAGATCTTCCTACCATGTCTAGAAGTATTTAGCATAATGAGGGCAACCTAGACTTGTGAGTTGAGGGCTGTATGAGTGGCCCTCTTTCATCTAAGTGGGCCATAAGATTGTTGTAGCCAGGATCGTTTTCTGGCATAGGGTAGTTTCGCTAACTGCACTTGTGTATCCCTCGTATTTGGGGTGGGGGGAGTTTGCTGATTGACCCCAAAGTAGCAGTTTGATTCGATGGAGAGAGAGCATGCTGCATGCAACATTGTGAGAGCCATCAGCACACATCTCACCTCATGTTCTCTTGCTTAAGTGCATGTTACTTTTGTAATACCGGTAGGAAAAAAAAACTACACGGATAAAAACCAGCAAAATCTGGCAACCCTGTGCATGGACAACAGTAAACTATGTCTCATGGGCCACACATAGAACCCTAGTGGACCACCACTGATTTAGAGGCCAGTGGAAATGCTTTGAGGAAAAGTACATATAAATTATTGATCGTTATATTGAGGTATCGCAAAAGGCTTAGAAGCATTGAGGAGGAGGATGTGGTCAAAGACCAAGCCTAGGATTGTGAAGATCTAGGTTCCATCCTTGAGTCTGATGCTGACTTGCTGTATGACATAGAGCAAGTCACTTAACTTCTCTGTTCTGCATTAAAACAGGAGTGCAAGGGTATTCTGAGGTTACATTCTGATGTCTGAAAAATACTTGATGCCCTTAGGGAAAGAATTAACGAAGCAGCAGGCTATTGATTTATTTAGATTTTTTTTTTTTAGATATTGTTTGGCTTTCATTAACTAGGACGTGGTCAGTATTCAGACAATGAATAGGCTTTCTGTTAAAAAAGAGCTAAGGTATTCTAATTCTACCTGTGATAGTACATAGCAGGGATAAGAGTATGAGTACCTGTGGGTTATCGTGTGCAGCCTGATAGAAGTCCATGGTGCAGCATATAACATGCAAAGGGCCTGCTCCAGCTCCTATTGAAGTCATTGGGAAGATTTCCATTGATTTAATGGGAGTTGAATTAAATAAAGCTAAATTCAACTCTTACAAGCTCTTACCCACTCAGGCTATCTTGGTTCTTGGGAAGCTGTGGGAACACCAGAGGTCAGAGCATCAGCGGCAGGGTTGGATCAGAAACACAGTGGGTGAAGAAGAAATGCTATACATTCCCTGATTTATAGTGTTAATAAGAAAAACATTCGGGATTATTAACAATAGACAAGTTAATGCAGTTCTTGCTGGAGAAATGAAAATTTATTTCTTAGTTAAAATAAAAAGCATAAACCATTAGTCCTAACTCAGGCAAAACTCACCTTGACTTCTCTGAGTTTTGTCTGAGTAAAGACTGTGTGATTGGGACTTGTGTATATAAAGAATTAACAAAATTGCTGTGTTCAGAGTTTCTTGCCTAGTCATTTACACAGGGAGATGAACCTATGATATAAGACAGGGGTGGGGAACCTAAGATCCGGCCTCCAAGGCTCAGGACCCCCCTCAACGCTGTCACTCCAGCCCCCTGCTGTTCCCCTGTAGGACTGGAGCACACAGTCTACTAGCCTGGGCCTGCCTAGGCTCTTGTGTGAGAGAGGAATGTGGGGAGTGTCTTTCTCCTTTTCAGTCAGGGGCCACATCAGTGAGGTTCTTTTCGCTTCTTGCTTGTGTCTGGCCTCCGGCTGGTTTTTCTGTGGTCAGCATCTCATGGCCCAAAAAAGTTTCACCACCCCAATATAAGGTATCAAAGAAAAACAATACAGATCACATGAATACTAGGATCCTAATCCTATTTTAACTGATTTTTAATTATCAAGATTATTTTTGGCCGAATTTGCCATTCCTTCTCTTCCTTTCCTCTTGTCTGTTGGCTTTGTCCTTTTTTCAAAGCAACTGTTTCTTTCTGGGATGTTTGGCCCAACTATATTTTATTGATTTATACATTTTGTATAATTCCAAGATGTAGGGGCCTGGAGTCCTAGATGAACAATATGTAAGAATGTATAAATAAATGAAGTAGTCTGTGCTCCAAATTTGACCTGCATAGTGCTCCCTGAATTACAAAAATTGGTTTTATTTTTAATTAGTGAAATTACCACATGATAATCTCCTGATTCTAGGCACTAGGTGGCAAATGTGGTTGGATTCCAACCCTGGCTAATGTGTGCATGATGATTTTTCTCCCTTCTCCTCTTTTGTTAACTGGCTAGAGGGAAGAGGGTCTGGAGGAGGAGGTTAAGGAGGGCAGATGGGAGAGAGCTGCAAATGGGACTACAATGGGCCATGTATGACAGCAGCTGTCTTCGCTATCTGGGATTCATAGCGATTTTATCACATTACCCTTGAGGAACATTTAAAAAAAAAAAGCTTGTGTGTATGTATGCACATAGTGCCATACTTTAAGCAGGATCATATCTTATTTTTCTCTGGTGCTGCAGATTCGTGCATAAAGAAGAGCAGAAGTTAAATGACAGCCTTTGTCCCAGAGTTATGCCAACAGTTTTGATAAGCTCATTGATGAAGAGGAACTAAAGGAGCTGTTGACTTATTCCACATAAAAACATTACTAGTTGGGAGAGGACAGTGAAGGAGATATTTGTCACATGGAGAGAAGATTACATTGGCTCGGAAAGTAAATCTTAATTTCAAGCATCAAAGGCTCTATTAGAAACAATGGAGCATAAAGAAAAGAAACTCTGAATTAAAAACTCTGAAATGTATTTGGCAGCATTCTCCTGAAACAAACCACTGTAACTTATTTAACCAAGTGCTTCTGCAGTCAAATAGAGCATTGTATGAATGCTGCTGCTAGTGATGTCTGAGGTCCTTCCTCCATCCCACTTGGATTTACAGTGCTGGATTTGTCTATGGCCATGAAGATTTAACTGACTCTGTTGGAAGGGTGGGAAAATGAGCATCATGTAACCCTTGCAGCAGAGTCACAGGTTCAGATCAGTGATGTGATGTTCTCTAAGGCTTTGTCTACACTGCATATTTTTTGGGGAGAAAATATGCTAATGGGGGACTCATTAGTATATTTTCTGCCATTTCTTTTTGTGCAAGGGGTTTTTGTGCAAAAAGAAGCAGTGTAGCCTGTTTTGCGCAAGATCCTTACGCCTGTCCCGGAGAGAGCAGAACTTCCAGTAGTCAATAGTGTGCAGTAATGACCAGTTTGAAGCTTCTAGGTAGCCACAGATTCAGTAATCATATATATTTTTCCCATTTACTCAAAGCTTCATACATGAGAAATCCATTTTGGGGGAGAGTTAAAATAATGTATTTGTTGAGTTTGACTCTGCGTAGTGCTGTCTGGATCACAAGACATGCTCCAAAGGATGTATAGCCCACGCACCTGATCCTGCAAGTGCCCTTCACATCTGTTGAAATTAGTCACTCATCACCTCAAAAGAGGGACTCTGTCTCTCAGGATAAGGCCCTAAAGTAGAACCCCGCACAGATACAAATTCCTACCCTTGAACATGTATATTCACGGATAGAAATCAGTATCCACTGATCCACAGGACTTTACTCCCAGGAGACATGGTGGCCAAAGGAAAGGAATGTAGTGCCTCCGCTCCCAGGAGCTAGCACCCAACTTAACAGCTCCTCCCTGCTGTGCAGCTGTACTACCACCAGCCCCTCCTCCAATGAGGCTAAATAACCTCACAAGAGACACAGCTGGTAGGGAAGTTGGGGGCAGTACCACCACATGGCCAGGAGGAGCTGCCTGCACAGGGCACTGGCTTCTGCGAGCTGCCAACACCGCGTTCCTCTCCTTTGGCCACAGCGTACTCTGGGAATAGAGCCCTGCAGATCAGCAGATGCCTATTTCCATCCAGAATAGTTCAGATATAGTACACTAGGGCAGTGGTTCCCAATGTTTTTTATACTGAGGACTGGCAAACCCATTCACAAACTTTTGGTGGACTGTTAACATTTTATTTGCATATTAATTCATATGCAAATAATGAATATGCAAATAAAACGTTACCAGTCCACTTAGCCCCTTGTTCCCCAGTGCCTAGCACCCTTTGACCCATGCCCTTTGACCCTTTAACGTTTGACCCCAGAGCCCATGCCAATATCCTCTTGCCCCATGACCCTGCCACGCCCTCATCCAGCACCCCTTTGACCGCACTCCAACCCTGCACTCCCCAGAGAGAGGCTGCCCCCTCTCAGGAGTGTGGCAGTTACTGCTGCATGGGCAGGGGGTGCAGCCATTTGTGCCGGTCCCCTGCTCTCTAATGTCTCGGGCCCCCATGGGAAGAGGCGGGGGGAGGAGAGTGGAGCCCTGGCCAAGCCGCAGTCTTACCCGGGGGGTAGGGGGAAGAGGGAGGGAGGCCCCTCCTGCTCCCCTGCCTCCTGCCACTGCAGGGCAAAATCAGCCACCATCACTGCCAGAGAGGAGCCATCATGAACAGCTGGCTTCAGCTCTGGCAGCCGCTGCAGCCCAGCAGCCAGCGGTTTGCAGACTGGCATTTGAGAACTGCTGCACTAGGGGACAGTCAGACCCCAATATGGTACTTATGTGCTAGGAGGATAGCTAGAACTGAGAGTACAAGATGGCACTGGCTGTCAACAAGTGATAATAGTGGTAATATTTGACTTTCAGTAATATGTACAACTTTTAAAAAAACTGTAACCAATTTAAATTGAATCAGTCACACGGTTAAATGCTTTGCAGCCTGCTGTCCCTGCAGTGGCCAGGAGTTTAACTGGTAAACTCATGCTTCTTGGTGAACCAGTTAAATTCTTACATCCCTAGTCGGTACTTTGGGATGGTTTTATTGCTGAGTTGATTAATCCCAACTTCTCAATAAAGATTTTTAAATTAGTTTTTAAAACATTTCTGGTAGGATAAAGTTTTGTCAAGTTAAATAAATAATTGTTGACTTAATCAATGGAAATTTTTTAAATGAAATGGCATCCTTCAAAACCTGGTAGGGCATGTTCCATCTTCAAAGGACTATCTGCATATTCTATCCCAATGGGCTAGCTAAATATGTATTTACTGATGGGGAAGGGGGAAGATGAAGCACAGAGGTGATGTGACTTACCAGAGAGCATCTCCTGTTAATATATAAAGAGAATTAGAATTTGGGAGTCCTGATTCCCAGACCCCTCTTTTACAAAGCCAGTCTGCATGACCAAATCTACTATCAGAAGAACCATATAAAGCCCTATCTGGGCAATCATGTTAATATTAGATACAGGCATTTGACCACTCCAAAAATAATTGATCAATTGACCAGTCAAATATTTTAAAACCATGACTTATTAGAATAGTATCAACAGTATTAAAAAAAAAAAAGTAAGACATTGTGGTCTCCAGTAGATTTAGGCTTAGCCTTAGATACTTATGCCTAATTATAAAAAACAAGTCACTTTACCCAAGTTATTTTAACTCTGAAAAATGTGAAACTCTGTAAAAATGACACCATGTTTCAATAAAAAGGTAGGCTGCCATCCATATCAGGGCTTTCTTGTTGGAATGTTTGACAATATTCAATCATGGTCAAGTAATAGGCAACCAATTGACATTATTTGATCAGTCAGTTGGTTTACTAGCCATTGTTAATGCATCTCTCCCTGGTAGGTTGGACTGTGTGCATGGGCCCTTAATCTGTTGTGCGCTCTTTCCTGTTGAAGCACTGGTATGCAGTATTTCCTGGCAGGTGTCCCAGTGAAGTGAGTGTGTCTTTGATAAGGGAGCTGAATGATTGAGAAGATTCATTAGTAGTTTTTCGATGGAAAGATGGAAAAATTAAAAGGCTCTTGCAGGAGTCATCTTGGTACTTTCCTCAAGGTTTAGTGTAGTAGGAGCTGCCTTAACCCTCTGCCATGAATCAGAATTATCTGAACTCATTGTAGAAGGAGCTTCCCAGGCACAGAGAAGCCCATCTCTCTTCTGTGTGACCAAATCCCTTGGCTAACAAAGCCTGGCTTTTCTGTTCTTCCCAGCCAGTGTGTTCCTGCCCAGGCACCTATTAGGATAACCTTTCTATCCCTTACCACCCAACCCCCACCCCTCACTCCTTTTCTCTTGGTGGTATTTGCTGTCATGACACCACTGTTTAAGGATGGCAGCAGAGCATAGGCTGATGAGGAGGTTCCTGGCCCTTTAAACTGCTTAGCATGCGTTTCACACGGTTCACGGTGCCAGCTGTTCCTTTCTCCTCTTGCCCTCACTCACAGGAGCTGTTTGCTGAGCTCAGAGCTCCTGTGCAAAATTGCTTTTCAAAAGAGCCACTTTCTGCTTAATTAAACAATGAGATGCCGTCCCTCTGCACATCTGTAAAGCTCCTTCTGCAGCCCCTTTATCCCACAAACTGCTCCATTCTTACCTCCATTCAGTTGTAAATCTTCCTCCCCTTCCCCCATTCATGCTTTCTTTCCCCTTTCAAGTAAGGCTGAGGAGGTTGGTGTTTCTGTGGGGCTGGCTGGCCTGGCCTGGGCAGAAAGGAGTGGGGGGGGGTTGGTTTAAATGGCCCTTGCTGTATATGGAAATATAGCATTGGCAAAATAACTGCTGAAAATGAGAGTCAAGGACTGGCACAGATAATTGTGTGGGTTTTTAGATTTCAGAGGAATAAAGTCATAATGGCAATGGAATGGGACGTGTGATTCGTGGAAGAGAATAACTTATTCAAGCCATAAAAAAAAAAATCACTAAATCTTGAAAGTGATGGGAAGAGGGTGAGAGGTAAAGGCAAGAAATGATTTTGCCCATTTGGTCGTGCCAGAGTGAGCCTGTACCATGGCAATCCCTCCATAGACTTCTGTATAAATGGATGTTGCCAAGGAGAGTGCAGCAGGATCCCTCTGGTTCAGTCTTTCTGTATGGAGAGCTACATTCCACCCTGGGCTGTGACTCTTGGATGTATAATTCTACATAGTCTGTGATGCTAATTTCTCAGCAGGGTAGCCCCTTAAGGACTAACAAATATAGATAATATCATGAGCTTTTGTGGGTACAAGCCACTTCTTCAGAGGCTTGTGGTGCTAATGGTAGGTTTCGGGGCTGTTTCTTTCGCAGTATGGTCAGGGAAAGGTATGGAAGAGGAAAGTTCACTTCCATAGGGTGTTTAAGATAGACTTTCTGTCTGTGCGTAGTAACGCTTTCTTTGAATAGACAGAAAGTTGCCTGAGCAGCTTACACAAATTAATCATCAATAATTCCATGGATTCCAACAAATCCAGACTAGACAAATGGAGAAATAGATGGGGTATCCATGATTAGGTGAGAACACCCACTTATTTAGGCCCAGAAAAGGTTATAGTTAGGGGGATGCAGTATCGTATAACTTGGATTGATCGGATGCAGTTAAGAAAATGAGAATTTAGGCTATTAGTGAAAAAAATCTTAACTGTGTGAATGATGGTGTAATATTCCTTGGGATGTGGAGGAAGAACCACTGTCCCTGGGCCTTTTAGGGCTTTGCCCAATCTAGTTTTAAATCTTATGTAGGGAAGAATCCTGCACTTGTAGAGAGAGAAACTAGAAGAGCCCTGTTAACTAGTCGTAATTTCTAACCTCTGTGATTCCTAATCTAGCCTGTTGAATAAAATCATCACCTACTGTCCCTTCTATTTGTAAGCCTCTCCCTAGCTCTTTCCTTAGATAATTTTGAGCAGGAGCCTGGACCATGTACCATTGCTAGATCCATTATTATAAAATGGAAGTCTGAAGTGAGAATAGCAATAGATGTTGTAAAATTAGAAGCTGCCTTTGGCAATGTGATAGGATTAGGTTTATGCAGAGGTTCAGATCAAGATCCCTTTTGAGATGACAGGAATTGATGGAAGCACTTTGGATCTGGTGACTTGCTGCTGGCCAAAGGAATTGAAGATCCCTTGAACTTGTGATCTCCCTACTAGCTAGCTGGAGGAAATGTGAAATCTAGACCTAAGTGCTGCCTTCTAGTTTGTAAGAGCGGACAGAAAATCCCATGATCCACATGTCACTTGATTGACAGGGCTCATCTGAGGTCCTCCATCCTAACTAATGGATAAGAAGGAATGGAGGACCTCCCTTCCAGTTGGGGCAGAGAGTTATACAGAGACTCTGCCAGATGATGTTCTCTTCTTACACACACCAGCTGATAGAGAATAGATACTGGCACCCTGTTTGACCAAGGTCACTAAAAAGCTCCCTGTTAGTAGAATCCAAAAGGAGACGACGTTTCCTGTATATGTCAGAAATGGCTCAGAAGAAGTTGGTAAAAATAGATTCCAGATGTCTCATTGAGATGTTAATGTGTAGTCGACTGTACAATTAACCGATAAGCCTAGGCTTATTGGTTAATCTTGTTGACTACACGCATTCTCCCCACCTTCCCCCTGCAGCCTCTGTATCAGTGCTAGGGGGAGCTGGTGCCACTCCACTACGCTGCTGTCTCTATCAGAGGCAGCAGCATGGGGGGCGGGCAGGGGAAGGTGCTGTGAAGCAGCCTCTGCCTGCGACCGGCCCAAGCTTCCCGCCAACAGAGGCTGCTCCATGGGAGGCAGAGCAGCTTCTATCCATGGGGAGCTTGGAACCCCCACAGATCGGGCCTGCTGCCACCCCACACTGCTGCCTTTCTATCAGTGGCAGCAGCGTGGGGTGGCAGGGGGCTCCCCGGGAATGGGGCCAGAGTGCACTGGCTGCTGATTCTGCCCCCAGGGACTATGGAATAATTGAGTAACTGGTAAGAATTCATGTGGTTATTCAACTATTGAATAAGTCAATATCTAACATCCCTAGTGTCTCAGCCTTGCTGTGGTCTGTGCTCAGTCACCATGCCTTGACTCTGAGACTGTCTGTTGTAGGCATGTTAAAAA
Source organism: Pelodiscus sinensis (assembly GCF_052426305.1). NCBI lineage: Eukaryota > Metazoa > Chordata > Testudines > Trionychidae > Pelodiscus > Pelodiscus sinensis. The sequence goes on along the minus strand of NC_143074.1, from coordinate 11,420,127 downwards.
TTGTGTATTAGGGTAATTGTGTAACCCCTGAAAATCTCAGCAGCTCCAGTTACCTGCACAGGGAAGCCTCCTCCCTGGGAGCCAAGTGGGTAGCCCTTGCCCACCTGGCTGCTGCGGAGGAGGCTTTGCTGAGTGTAACTGGCACCATTAATGGATAAGTATCTGCTTATTGGTTAAATGGTTAGTAATTTACACTCAAATGTCCCTAGTTTACATTAGAACTTCAGTACATCCCTAAGGGAAGGAAGTTATATTGGCTTAAGCAACAGTGTAGACAGCAGGAGAGCCTCTTGTGGCTACTGACCCTCATGAGACATGAAGTAATTAAGCCAATTGGAGAGCTCTTTCCTATCCACTTAGAGCAGTTATGGACAATCTGGGCTAGTGAGTGGGCTGTATGAGTGGCCCTCCTTCATCTCAGTGAGCCGCAAGATTGTCAGAACCAAGAGGTAGCTTGTGTATCTATAAGTTTCAGGGAGGGCTGATTGAACCGGAGCAGTGCTTTGATTGGAAGCAGAGTGTGCACACAACTCTCACGTGTCCTTGTTTTACATGTGTGTCACTTTAGTAATATTGGTAAGAAAAAAAACTATGCACATGGAAACCAGTGGAATCTGGCACCCCTGCACATCGGCAATGGTAAACAAATTGTCTTCCAGACCACACCTACATCCCCAATAGCTACAGGTTGCTCACCCCTGGCTTAAAGTATCTTTATCAGAAACACTACAGCAACACAGCTGCATCTGTGCAGCTGGGCCTCTGTAATGCTTCTAGTGTAGCTGTAGCCAGAGTTTAACCCTTTTGCCTCTGATTCTGCTTCTGTCAGCCATTCCAGATCTGCTGCTGCAGCTTGTGGTACCCTACCATCTGCTTTGCAGGTTCATTTTGTACATTAACTAGGCTTGTGTCCACTTTTACAGTGGGTCCTTTCATGACACGTGGCCCTTGTGCTGATTAGAATTCAGTAGAATGGACAAGGCGCTCACCTGGCTGAATGATGTATTTTTGGAGATGTTGTGTACTTTTCTGTATTTGTTCAAAAACTCCTCCTAAAGGGAGCTAGGGTATTAAATTTGGTATGCAGCTTCCTCTTATCCAAACTTAAAGCAAGGAAAGGGTTTGATTGTGCCAGGAAAATGGGACTGCACTCCAGAACATGGAAAGGGAGGGGTGGGATGCTGAGAGTGGCCTTGGGGGCAGTGTGTACAGGGGAGAGCATTCTGCAAAGTGGCCACTGGGGGCAGCTGCACCACCAAGAGAATGCCCAGCAGGGCTGAGACTTGCCATCTTGCCTGCCTCCAGACCAGGTAAGTAGCCTCCTGCCCCCGGTTGCAGTGCCAGTGAGTGGGGAGACCCCAGGAAGCTGGGGGGAGACAGAAGGCCCTTGCCAGTTGGAAAGGGAAAGAGAGCTCTGTCAGATGGGTCTCCCCTCATCCTGAGCTCCTCCTTACCCCCCCACCCCTCTCTCACTCCTCCACATCCTCAGCCCCCTGCCCTGAGCCCCTCCTCAACCCTTATCCTAAGTCTCACACCGCCCCCCTCCCCATGGCACTAGCCTCTGCGCCTCCCCCTTCTTCCCTCCTCCCCCCCACATCCTGAAGGCCCTGCCCTGACTCCTGCACTCGACAAGAGTCTGGCTTTCTGTTTTTGAAAAGTAAACCTCCTAACCTGGCAAAGGATTACAAATTCTCTTCTCATGAGGGCAGAGGGAGTAGTGATAGAAGAGGCGTGCGGAGGGGACTTTGTCATGGTTACAAGCCAGTAGCTGAGATTATGGGCGGAATTGAGCTTGGCCAGAGTTAGTGACCTCAACAAATTGAAGCTCTGCCGTGGTCAGTATGATAAACGATCTTATTCTGGGTCAGAAAAATGGGACTCCCATAGAGAGGTGTCCGTAAGGCAGCCTGAGAAAACTGGCTGTGCTGTTGCAACACTGACCTATTAGTGAGCAGGGCTGCCTATATTTTATTTATTACAAACCAGAAAAGAACTTTCCAGTGCCTAGCTCTTAAGAATACCCCTGTTCTGTACCCAAGACAAAGCTATTACTGGAAATACACCCTCTGAAAGCTCAAGTGGGAGGGTTGGGGAATTCATCTACTTGTTAATGTATGGTGTGTGTGTCTGAGGAGACGTGTGTGTATGTATGTTGTATTTGTGTGTAAATCTGCCAGTGACACACAGCCCTCTGTGTGTTAGTACAGCTTCTTTGTTAGTGGAAGGGCTGTGTTTTCCCATGCATTGCTATTATGTTAGCGCAATATCAGCAAATGTGTGTTTCAGGGCAACATTTGGGTTTCTGCATGTTTACCTGGCTGGTGAGATTTGGCAGTGAAAAGCTGGACCGGTGTTTCTTATTCCAGGCACCTGTCTCCCATGACTGTGTTCTCTCTGCTTACAGTGAGTGCACTCTCTGCTGAGCTATTGCTGACGAATCCCTCAGGCGTAGGAGGTTTTATTGAGTTGAGAGAGATCTATGATCTTGAGGGTGCAAATGAGCCCAGGCATTTGTACCAAGGCAGCACTCTGACGTCCCAGATCACTTTCTCTAAGAGGATTCCCAGCTGATTGTTTCTGAAAGAAAAGTTAGATCTGACATATCAGACTTTGGTAGATTTGAAAGAGGAGCAAGCTGGAGACTATGCAGATCTTTGGACCACATTAGGGATATTTATAATGCAGCTTGAGGGGGTTGAAAATGATCCTGGGTTTTGGGTACTTGCTCATGCAGCGAGTCCACTTGTGTGACAAGCCAGTGGCTTTGTTTCACTGAAAGTACTCTCCATTTTGGGGAGTTGTCCATTCCTGTTGGGCTGAATGGGCACATGCAGCAGTCCTGTGGCTTTCAGCTCTCACAGCACACTCGGTGCACTCACACTTGCACTCGTTTCCTTGGCTTTTCTATTAACTTCAGAATGTTCCTGTGAAATATTGTGCTGGTGAAAGGCACTGTGTCGGCAGCCCTGAAAACTGAGTCCTCTCTGTCCATAGAACAGAGACAGGACTCCCCACCATTGTGCTTCAACCCCAAATTGCAGAGAATTACCTGAGGGTCTGAAGGTAGTTCATTGTCCTTGGCACCTCAGCTGAGGTTAGCACCAGTTGGCCCCATTGTTTACAATTAGAGTGGGCTTGATGGCCTGTGTTTGGGAACTGGACTGAAGCTACCAACATTTCACTGAGGCTGCGTGATGGTAACAAATATTGGTCATTCTTGAACTGAGCTGGCTTTGAACTGCTGTCCTAAAGGAAAACAGCTCAAGATTCTCCTATCAATCCTCTGAGCCATCTAGTTCCCTACTTTTTAACATATTTATTGTATAATGTTCAGTGAGCAGCACAGAGGTGCCATTCCACAAACTATGTGATGTCCCCTCCAAAGGGCAGCATACATTGAGAAACTGTGCTTCTGTAAATATTAAATATCCTGATGTGGGTCAGCTTTCGTAAGCAGTGCAGATAAAGTATAAAACTGGCACCCCAGCAGTGAGGTTTCTGCTTGGCAATTGTGCCAGGTGCTGTACAAACACAGAACAACCAGTGGTCCCTGAGCAAAAGACCTTACAGTCCAAGTACTCTGATTCAGTTTTTGTATTTTGTCTGTGCATGGCTTTTTCATTCTTTGAATCAGGGGCAGGCAAAATACAGCCCATAAGCCAGGTCTGTCTTGCCACCGTCCTGTGGCTCAGCGGGTGCCTTGGACAGCCTCTTTGCCTGCCCGCACCCCCACATGCCACTCAAAGCTGCTGGCTGCAGGGGCCATGTGCTTCTCTTTGTGCCCTTATCTCGCCTTCCACTGCGGCAATCTGGGTGTTGGCTGTCCTGTCCCGTGAGGGCAAGGGGGACTTGAACCCACCACTTCATGCATTCCCCCTAGAGGTATAATAATGTAGTCGATTAACCAATAAGCAAAAGCTTATATAGGTTAATTTGATGGACTACACGCATTCCCCTCTTCCCCCGCCAGTAAAATTTTTAGCAGGCTGGCCAGTGGCCCAGTTCAATCCTGGCTTGTGCTGGGTCCAGGACCTACCCCCACTGTGACTCTGCATTTAAAGTTCATTAGGAGCCAGGCGGGCAGGCAACCCAGCTCAGATCTGGCTCACACCAGGTCCGGGAGCTCAGTCCCCCTTCCTGGACAGGGCTGCTGCCACCCCATGCTGCTGCCTCTGTATCAGGGGCAGCAGCGCGGGGCAACAAGCAGCCAGTCCATGAGGGAGCTGATTTTTAAACTGGCTCCCCTTGCGGACCAGCTCCTACCTGGCACCCCACGCTGCTGCCTCTGATACAGAGGCAGCAGTGCAGTATGGCAGGGGGCTCCCCGGGAGTGAGGAGCACACTGGCTGCCAGCCCCACCCCTGAGCACTATATAATAGTCGAGTAACCAATAAGAATCCATGAGGTTAATCGCCTATTCAGTTTAACATCCCTACTCCCCTCAGCACAATCTTGCAGCTCCCATTTGGCCTGAAACCTGGGCCATGCTTGCAGTGCAGTCAGCTCGCGGAGCCCCACCTCCCCCCAAGGGAGGACGCAGTGCGCAGAGATATACATGTCCCCTGCAGCGGCCCTCTCTGAGCGGCATGTTGGGGTGCAGCAGGCAGGGAGTCTGGCTGAGAGACCCATTGGGCTGCTGGCTAGTAAGCACCTGGCACCTCTAGCCCAGGTCACAACCCAAGCCCTCTGCACCCCTGCTCCTGCACTCATACCCCATCCCCTGCCCTAGGTCACATCCTTTGTTGTCCATTCCCAGCTTCTGGCAAACAGAGGCTAAGGACACTTCAGAGCAGGGGGTGCATTAATTTCTCTGTATTGTATAGTTCTCCTATGAACATGTCTCAGACGTGTGGATGCAGCTTTTGGGGCTCGGTAACTGCCAGTACAGTTGAAGCTGAAAATACTGTATTTATTATGGAAGGGGAGGAAATTTTCCAACACAATCTCAAAATAAGCAAGCCATGCCCCATTGCAAGCATCTTCTGGCAGCTATCCTCTGTTCACAATGCAGGGATGGCATGGCTTTTACCAAAAAGATCTTGGCTTTTACTGCCCTGGGAAAAACTAGTTAGTCACAGTTTTAAGACACTTTCTTTTTTAAAAGACTAATGTACACTACATTGCACTTAGGTTTAGGTCCATAATCAAATTGTGGTTCCGAAAGGGATAGGGTTAGGTTTAGGGATTCATAGATTAATTTAGGGTTGTACAAATAAAGTTCAACTGCAGTGGATGTAATATATAATTCCAATTCGGAGCATTGGAATGTCTGCATACATTGTTCGGTATCTTCTCCAGGAAGTGAAGCATGTCATGCTTCGTATTTCAGTTTTCATTATGTAAATAAAAGTAAAAAACGAATTGTACGAAAACCATAATAATGCAGAGCTGTAGGATTGAAGCATTAAAGCAATCGGAGACGTGCAGAGTTGCAGATTACCAGTCCCTCTAGCCATGCAGCATTCTGTAGCAAAAGACCAGCTGTGATGTCAATCAAGCCTATTCCTCAGCTTTGAATGGATGTATCCAAAGTACGAAAAGATTCATTCTGTACTTGCTGGATGCCTATTCAATTATTTTTCCAGTTTTCAGTTTTAAGATGGCATTGAATTGCCAGTCCTGGTACAGTGTGCTAACTTTTAAATTATCTGTCCTGACGGGTCCCAAAGGAAGAGACTGTTTACTCCATCAAAGTAGAATCCTCTATCATCCACCTCCATTGTTTTGTGCCCTCATGAAAGTGCATTGCTCACAAGTATAAGACCGTTCATATAATGAGGTGCATGGATAACTGATAGTCACCCTTAACAGGTGATGCTTACCAGGTAGCGGTTAACCATTACCCAAGAGCAGCCTGCAGGCAGAAGGCTACTTCAGCCCCACAGGGCTGCCGGCTTCCAGCCTGTGCAGGCTGGAAGTTGGCAACCTCACGTGGAGCTGCAGCAATTTTACATCCCTACTTTCATAATGTTGCTGGGGAAAGGATGGTTTTCCCTTTTGCACTCTTCCTCCTCCTTTAGACATGGTTTTCATCCTCACTCCGTAGCTATCCTTTCATAGTGAGATAGGAACTTACACCCGGGGTTCCGTCTACACTGCAGGGTTTTTGCGCACAAACTGTTTTGCGCAGGAGTACGTCCACACTGCCATGTGCTTTTGTGCAAGAGCATCCATAGCAATGTGGACACTCTCTTACTTAAGAAAACTCTGATGGCCATTTAAGCCATAGGGGTTTTTGCACAAGAAACCCCTGTTTCCGTCTATACTGGCACTTTTGCACAAGAGCTCTTGCACAAGAGGGCTTATTCCTTGTGGGGAGAGGAATAACTCTTGCGCAAGAAGCCCTGTTTCAACGCCTTACTGTAAATGTACTTGCCCAAGAACATGCGTGCAGTGTAGACACTCCGCAAGTTTTTGCACAAGAACAACTGTTCTTGTGCAAAAAGCCTGCTGTGTAGATGTAGCCAACCTGTTTTTGCTATGTGTGCTGTACGTTGCAGCAGCAATTTTCAGTGGAAAGTTGACGTAAGTTAGCTCATGTTTTAGTGGTTGACTGACTGACCAGCCCCTCGTGCCTTCTGTCTGTTGCTCACTGTTTCCAGGGAAGTGATCACCTTGGAGAATAATATATTCCATTCTGCTAGACTTCTCTACACTATATTTCATTAAAAAGCAATCCCTGTTCTGCCCTTAGTTGCTGACCCAATGTACAGTGCAATCTGCCACCACGAGACAGATAGTGTATTCGTGACACACACCCTCCAGTTTTGGGAGGCAGCATGGCTTGGCACCATTCTCTAGGCAATCCTTGCTAGCTGCCTAAAGCAATGAGACCAAGGTATTTTTGAGAAACCCAGCAACACAAGGCCATAAAGGATGCGTGAAAGAGGAAAATGGAAGAAATCCTAAAGGACACACTTCTTCCAGGAAAAAAATCCCGAACTGTAATTGCTTCAGCTGTAAACAGGTGTAAGACAGATCACGCTTCATATGGGGAGAGTCACAGATGTTCCAGAAGTAAAAGAAAGCACCTACGTTTGTGTAGATTTACTCTAAAAAAACAAAGCTTTATTCCTGGGAGCTTCCCTGACAGCTCAGCACAATGTGCTGACACAGTGCAAAGACTGTGTCACCCCCATTACAAGGGTATTTATTTCATGGATCAGTCATGCGACAGCTGTACCAAAAATAGTTTTTCGCTCAGCTTGTAAAAGAGGTTTGTGGAATATTTACAGTGACTAAGAACAGTTTGCACATCTCTCTTGCTGTGTTGTAAATACATCCCGTTATTCCCTTTGATTCAGCTAGAGGGGGTTCAAGCCCTAGTATCTTATAGGTGGATTTGTGCACTGGGAATACTCCCTTGTGCCTTTGAAACCCATAAAGCTCTTTTGGGGCTTTCAAAAGGTTCTTTAAAGGAGCCCTGGGAGAATAACTGATTGTAGATTCAGAATGATGAAGTGGATTGTGGAATAGTGAAATATAGAAGCAAATGCAGGAGAACTCCACATTGTAATTTGTCGGCTTCTCCAAACCCTGTAATGGATTCTCTCCCTCTGATGCTTCTCACCTCTACAGTAGGAAATTAACTGATGCTATCACTAAAGAAATTGTTTTTGCCTCACAAAGTAGAATTGTTACTATAAAAACCTGCTAGCAGTGTCTCCTCCTCCTTTTACAGGAAGACAAATCCTTCCTGTCACCTACTGAAATAGAAAGATAAAGGCTGAGCTTTAATAAAGAAGCTATCAAACAAAGCATGTGCATGAAGATGTGGTAAGGGAGCAGAGGTCTGATGCCAAAGGATATTACAAATGGCTTGAGTGGAACTACCACAGCCATTGCCCACTGCTACCATGTCTGTTTATGCATGTGTATATATCCATTAATATGGTTTGCCTATGTCTCAAGGGCTGTGTGTAATAAACCTTCAAACCCCCTTACTCTTGATTGGTAGTCTTTTCTTATGCCTGTATATTTATACCTGCCTCTGGAATTTCCACTACATGCATCTGACAAAGTGGGTCTTTGCCCACAAAAGCTAATGCTCCAATAAATCTGTTAGTCTATAAGGTGCCACAGGATTCCTCATTGCTTTTGCAGGTTCAGACTAACACGGCTACCCTTCTGATACTTGAAACCTTCAAAAGTGTCTGTTCCTGACTTTCAGAAGTGCTGAATGCTCACATCTCCCACTGGGTTCCCTTGCCCTACTGGGTGTTCTGCACTTCAAAAACAAACAGAAAGCCAACTCCAGGATGCAAATCTCATGTTGGGGTACCCAAAAATGAGACCCAAAATGAGTGGAGATTTGTAAATGCAGTCAAGTTTGTATCCTGTATGTGTCTGTCAAAGTGACTGTTAAACAGAGGATCCAGTGCTAACTCATTTGTTTCCTCTTAAATTTCTCAAACAAATTCTTACAGAGCGTGCAAGTATCCATGCCTGTCAGCCCAAAGGTAAATGTTTCTAGGAGGATCAAGTGAAATCAGTCAGCCGTTGAGTTATGCTGCCATTTTTCCGGGGGAAAGGGAAAGAGAAAAAGGGAGACACTTTTGACCATGTACTTCAGACTACCAACGCTAGAAGCCTCAAACTTAGCTTCTTGTGTAATCCTCATTGAGACTACTGAACTCATCATCTTCATGCTTGTATTGCTTTAATTGTAAAGATTTAAAGTTTGCCGTTTTAAATGTTGGATTCCTGTTCCATTTAACTCTGGAGGTTTTTTTTTGCATTTTCTGTCGTCGGAAATGTGCATCCAGCCAAATCTGTATATGGGGCTGTGAGTGTGCATTACTTCTAACAAAGGAGATGCCCCTTCCCGGAGAATGCTGATTGTGGGTTTTGAGGATCCCGTCTGTTAGTCCGTTGAAGGCCCCACATCCTGGCTACATCTTGTGATCAGACTGGTGAACTGTTCCCATCATAGGTCCTTGTCCCAAGTGGAGCCTGATGACTTTGCTAACTGGGACATGAGGGCTGGAGCCCTGGTATTTGAATTCCTATGAAACAGCAGTGGATAAACTATCATCCTCTCTCCTTTCAGGGGACATCAGAAACCTGCTAAAGTGGATCAAACAGAATCTATTAAAAGAGAGACCAGAATTATTTATTCAAGGGGACACAGTGTAAGTACAGATGGTGAAGACTTTGCTCATGTTTCCCTGTCCACAAGTTCCAGTGCATATATCTTACTGCTGGTGGTGGGAAGAAGGTTCTATCAGACACATGCTAAAAGGAATGGCACGGAAGAGGATACTCTTGAATGGGAATAGGGGAAAAAAGTCAGTTCTACTAGTCTCCTGCAGTGTGACCAAAGGTAGATCACTTAACTTCTCTGATAGGGATATAAAATTCTGTTAGTTAAACGTTGAAGATAATCAGTTAGCTGACTAAACGGGAGGTGGATAGGGATGCTGGCCAGATTGGAGCAACCCCTGCCGCGGCGGAAGGGGGGGGAGGGTTGCTGCAGTTCCCGCCAGTAAACTATAACCAATAAGCATTACCCATTAAGGGTGATGCTTACTGGTTAACCATTCACACCTCTATCCTCTGTGCTTCACTATTCCCATCTGTAAAATGGGGCTAAATACTACCCCATGGGAAGAATGGGAGGTTTCTTTGTAAAGGGTGCATTGATTTCCTCTGAGACTAGTGCAAGTGCAAAGCAGTACTGTAGTGGTGGGAGGATGGGTTAATATTCTAGAGAATTACCCAGATTGGGAAGCAATGTGTCTATTCTGCCAGGTCTGACTATCAGAACACCAGCTCCTTCTGAACCTAAACTAAACCCAGGCCAGTTCCACAAAATGTCTCCTCACAACCCACTGCATGAAGTCCCAAGTCTGAAGAAGGACCACTCATGGCTTCCTTCCCTTCCCTGTCACCTGGGGTACTGGCATTGCATAAAGATAGCAGGGTTGAGCTTTTAGCAAGTAGACGGTCCCTCGGTTCCTGCGATGTGTCTGTGGTGCACTGTGCAGTCACTCTGAGAAGCACCAACAAATAGATCTGCTGGGAAATTATTTTATTTTTAAAACGGGGCCAATCTTGTGGAAAAAGACCAGAAGAAATGGAGCACAATGTGCTGTGTAGGCCGCTCCCCCTGCAGTGAGGAGGTTGGGGTGTTTAACATTCTTCACTGGTCTCTGTGAGCTGAAGCGTGTGCCAGGTCCCCTGGTAGCAGTAGAGACAATTGCAGGATACTGAAGGGGAATTCCTTTCCCTCTAATCAGGAGCTCTGAGTTGATCCTAGGTGTTTACAACCTTTGGCAGCAGCACTACAATTGCTTTTCTAAGCTCTGAATTGACCCCTCTGCACTCGATTTCAGTGCATGGGCTTTAATTACCTGGCTTTTCTATATTGTATTGAAATGTCATCTCAGAGCCTTCTCATGAATGGTGTCTTCTGATTCAAATGAGCTTTGGGATCAGTCGTGTTTCCCCTTTTATTAGATCTAAAAGGGCACTGCCTGTACCTATTTCTACTTCTGTGCTTTAACTCCTTTTTCACATCAGCTTTACAGAAAGTCCTGCCTGTGATCTGCTTTTTAACAGCTGGTGGTGCTAACTCTGCAGCTTTTTGCAATCCTGTTTCCTGACAACTTCTCTGTTCTGCAGGCGACCAGGAATTTTGGTGCTCATCAATGATGCAGACTGGGAACTTATGGTTTGTACTACTTCCATTTTCTTTTCTTTTTTATGTTGTTCATTCTGACTGGTGGCCATTCTTCAGGAAGCTATTCCAGATTCTTTTCCCCATCTCTTAGCCATGCTTGAGATAACCACTTGCTTAGTGGTGGAACAACATGGCTTCACAGCTTTGGGCAGTTGAGAAGCATTGATTATAATAAGATGAGCCCGTGGGAGGTGAAGACTGCATGTTTTGGATAACATGCCCAGGTGAGCCAAAGGAAAATGCTGAGGTAGAACAAAGCAGATCTGTCCCTTGGGGTTTTTGCTACTCTAGAACTATTTCTATCTATCATTAAAGCAACGAAGAATTTTTCCGTCAACTTACTGCTTTCTAGCTGTTGGCTTAACTATGTTGCTCAGGAGTGTGGATTTTTCATGCCCTGGAGCATTGTAGCTGGGTCAGCTCATCCTTTCAGGGCAGATGTGGCCTAGCTAAACAAGGTAATGTCTTCCCCTCCCAGGCCGCCCTCACAGGCAGATGATAAATAATCACTAACTAGTCTGCTGATATAATCATCAGCTCTGAGAGTGGCATATCCCCATAATAGTGAATGTCTGAGCTCTCCCTCCTGTCTACCCCACCTCACCTTGTTAAGGACTAAACCTTGCTTTTCCCCGTGGAGTCCCTAGTGCTCAGGCATGTTATGAGCCATTCTTCTTTTGACACTTCTATTTGGAAATGCCTAACAAATAATTTCTCCTTCTTTCTGTATCTGCAGGGAGAGCTGGACTACAAACTCCAGAACCAGGATAATGTGGTTTTCATTTCGACGTTGCATGGAGGTTAAGCTCTTGGAAGACCCAAGGGCATAAAACAAAACAGTGAGGGAGAACCTTCACATCTCCTGAACTGTCTGCCTCGCTTACAAGCCCTGGCAAATCATTTACCCTGTCATTGGGTGTACAAATAAAACCTGCGCCAGTGATTGGCCTGGCATGCACGTCTTCCACCTTTCTTTCTACTTTTAACCTCTCCTGACTGCAATCCCTGATGCATCGATGATGGGAGAGCACCTGCTGTATTTGGTTATGTTATTGCTAGATCCACAAGGGGAGAGCACTTGGATTCAGTGCCAAAAATTAGTTTATTTAAGCAGAAGGGGAGGAGGGTGCCTTTTTGCTGGAGGAAAGACCTGGAGAAGTTGTGTCTTCATTTCAGGGCAAAGATGGGCAGATTTTGCTTTGGCTGCAATTGCTGTGTTTCTTACAATAGGATGTTTATTTGGTGGAGTGCTTTTCATAGGAACTGTCCCAAAATGCCTTGCAGCATTAGCAGATAGGAGGAAACATGAAATACAAGAAAGCGAAATTAGGTTTTTAACTGTCTTCACATGAGGTGGAGGAGAGTGGATGGCAACATACATGTAGGATCTGTCTACACTGCAATTAAAAACCCGCAGTTGGCTTTGGGGCTGTGTAGACGTTCAGACTCTAAGACTTAGCCAAATGGGAAGGTCCCAGAGATTGTGCTGCAGTCTCAGCCTAAACATCTACGCTACAATTAAACAGCTTCTTTATCCTGGGCCAGTTGCAGGTTTTTAATTGCAGTGTAGGCACCTTCGAGGCCCTTGTTCCACTCACCTCATCTTGTCCCTGATTACAGCTGTGCCAAGTGGGTGTGAAACACTAGGAAATCCAAATTTTACACTCCTTTGCTCAGATGTAAAGTACAACACTGGCAGATGAGAGCAAAGCACCCAGACAAGTGCAAATAATTTTGCTACATGCAAGACCGTAGAGAAGCAGGACCTCTGCCTATGAAATCTGGTGCAGAGATTCCCATTGGTTCTGAGCTGGCAAGCAGAAGTGTAAGAACTGCAATGAATGTGGTTTTCAGCATCAGAGATGTGGAACAATTACTGCAGAGCAGGTATGCACCAACCACTCTGGCTTTGTTGCAGCAGTTTTTGATAAGCAATCTAAGAGTAGTGGGGCTGAAATGTACTGAAAACGGGCATGAAAATGCTGAAAAAGCAAATAGTAAACATCTTTTAAACCTTTCCCTCAGCTGCCCAAAAGGAAGGTGAGCTTTCCCATCATACTTTACCTACTGAGAACGTCCTATTGTTGCTGTGGCTGACATGGAGGTGGTGTGGAGGTGTCAGGGTTTAACAATGTAAGGATATTATTTGATTTCCAGCAATTTCCCTGGAAATGCAGATAGGCTTAAACTCCTTCTCTGCAGTCCCAAACTGCTCACCAGGCCACAGTCAAGTACTGGGGAGGTGGGGGAGGCAAAAGGCAAAATTCATGTAAATAAAACTGAGATGTGGATACCACTGGCATGAATCCGTGTTTCATGTATGTTGTCCAAGCGTTCTCCATATGTATTGCTCTAGTGATCTGCGTTGGTCCTTTACCCCTCTTCCAGTCCTGGTCCCATGTGTTTCTCTGCCAGGGCACCTCCATCAGGACTGTAGCACTCTGCTCCTGTTCACACAGGAGGCTTTTCTTGAGCCTGAGATTACACTAATTACAGCCAAATGTAATTGTCATGTACCGCACCGTACATGACTTTTGTCTCTTGCATCGTAACTTGGTGCAACCAAACTCATGGTCCATTTTGGTCAATTTCATGGTCATAGGATTTTAAAAATTGTAAATGTCATAATTTCCGCCATTTGAATCTGAAATGTCAGTGTTGTAATTGTAAGAATCCTAACCTGAAAAGTTGTGGTACTGCTGCCCTTACTTCTGTGGTTCTGCCTTTGAAGCTACATAACAGAGTGCTGGTTGCTGCCAGGGAGCCCAACTCTGAAGGCAGAGCCTCTACCAGCAGCAATGCAAAATAAGGGTGGCACAGTAAGGTGTTGCTACCCTTAGTTCTTTGCTGCTGACAGGGCACCTTCATAGCTGGGCACCCAGCTAATGACTGATTTTTTTTCTGGCTGCTTGGCTCTGAAGGCAGTGCAGTAGAAAGGGTGGTAATACCATGGCCCTCTTAAAACAATCTTGCAACCCTCCCCAACTCTTTTTGGGATCAGGCCCCTCAAGTTGAGAAATGTTAGTCTCTCCCCAATGGAATTCATCCTGTGACATGTTTTTCATGGCTGTGAATTTGGTTAGGCCCTAACCATTACCTGCTCTGCCTATCATGGGTGTCTCTGCTGCTGTATAGTAGCTGACCTAGAAACACAGCAGGTAATCGGACACTGGCAATGTGTGTGTCTAACGCATGAATCCTTTATGCTGTACTTAACACATTTGCATTTTGTATGGTGGGAAGGGAGAGGGGAGACACTTTTGTTTGACCTCTCCAGGGATGGGTTTATGCCAAGAGGTGTTTACCCTGTCTGAACATGCATAACTAAAACCACTCCTGAATTATGATGATTAACTTGTTCATGTTTCTGAAGTGCTTTGAAGGTGAAGAGTACTGAGCATTATGGGTAATAAAATTAGTTATCAGCCTCTGTCAAATCCAGCTGCAGCAGGCCGCAGCTGTGAATTACACAGGCTAAAGGCTTTTATTTGGTCTGAATGTACTTGTCATTAATTTCAGTAAGTGAACTGCTGAGGGTGGGAAGGGAACAAACAAAACATAAGGGGGATTCTAGATCAATCTAGGAACTGACTGAGAACAGTAAACTCTATGTGGGAGACTTAAAACAGATTTAGGGTGGAAGGGGATGTTTGTAGCACTGCATAAGAGCCCCTTCCTCTCTTGGGAATTCTATGGGTGCTTTCCCTCATTTTCCTTTTGGCTGCTCACTGAGAAATCTTACTCCTTTTAGAAGTGCGCTTCAACTGGAAGGGTTAACTCCTCAGGTGGAAAAAACTATGATGAGTCCAAGAAAAGTTGAAATGCCAGGGTGAGGGGGATGATGCAGCCGTTTCCTGTCACAGCAGACCTTTGAGCTACAACCCTTGATTCTTTCCCTCTAGCCTGGATTTTGGGTGACAGCTTGTCACCATATGTTCCTCTTGTGTTTTTCTTGGTTGCCCTAGTAGAGACACTAGCATGTGGAGCTGCTGCCTTGCTCCTTAATTGGCATTGGGGCACTTGGCTGTAGGCTGTGCCTGGTTGTGACTGGATGGATGATTTCAGACACAACAACGGCCCTGCCCTTTTACTACCCAGTTTCTCCTTCCCCTCCCCATTTGGTTTGGCAGCTGGAGAGAGCCTGGGCCAGGGGCCCAGGAATCTTCTGCTGTTCCGGATGCTGCAGGCTGGGTCAGTGTGGGCTGGACTATTCCTGTCCCCTCTCCCTGCTGTTAACAGCAGCCAATCGCTGGTATCCCCCCTTCTCTTCGCCGGGCCCTGCAACGCACAAAACCCCACCCCACCGCTAGCTGCTGCCTAGGGGCGCTGGGCTCTGTCCTCGGCGCAGGTCCCAAAGGCTGCTGCGGTCCTGGAGTGGATGGGGCGGCCACAGAGCTGGGCCTAGCTGGGCTTAGCCAATGCTCCGCCGGGTGGGGGGCTGCAGTCGCAGCTCTGGCTGGAGGGGCAGAGCCCTCTCTTGCTCGGCTCGCATTATGATAACGCCTAGGCCGCCTCTCCGCCCTGCTGCAGCTTTGCCCGGCTCCGCAGGGCAGCTTGGCTAGGAGCACAGCCCAGCGGGACTGGCCTTAGGTCTCCCTCCCGCAGCGCACCGTGGGTTGGGCGGCAGCTCCCCCCCCAGCCGTCCAGGGGGTGTGGGGCAGCGCGGGGACACCCTCCCGCAGGCAGCGAGGCAGAGGGCCGGTTCCTTGGTGCAGCGGCGGGGCGGGGCCTAGGAGCAGCTGCGGGGATCTGAGCTGGGGGGGCGGGGCAGGTCCTTGGCTCGGGTAGGTTCCCGGGAGCCCGTCGGCGGGGGTGGGGTGGGGGTGAGTAGCAGAGATGGCGCTGTCCCGTTTCGGCAGGATTCCCTGGGCCTGTGACAGCGCTACAGGGGGGATGCTGGGCGCTGGGGGGACACGTGGGTTCAGAGGAGACTCTAGCTTCGGCCCGGGGCTGGCAGTGCTGGGGGGTCGCTCCCAGGGAGCCGCAGGAATCCTCGGCGCTCGGCCCGGCAGCTTCCCTCCCCAGCCCCGCAGGCGGTGACCGCCGCGCCTCCCTCCCCACCGCTCGGTGGGGGGTGCCGTTGCCTGATTCGCACCCCCAGAGCGGAGACCGCGCTTTGCTTTGGGGGCGGGGTTGGCTGGTTTTTCCACACGTGCTTCTGCCCGGGGGTCCCAGCTCCCTGGCTCCTGGTGGCGGAGAAACTTCCCAATGGGGATTGACCCTCCCTTCACAAAAGGGGCGAGGGGATCCTGCGGGGGGCTCAGGGCCCATCGGGCCAAAGGGAACTTGCCCAGAGCGCCCGTAAGTGCATCTCCCCTTGCGCCCAGCGCCCGCCCCTCGCCCGGAGAATGGGAGCCCGGCCCGAGCTGGGGAGCAGCGCCCGGCCGGAGAGGGGGCTTTCCCCCGTGGCTGAAATCACACCGAAAGCTCCTCCCGGGAGCTCGCCACACCCCGCACGCCAGGCTCGGGATGTTCCCGGGGCGAGGGCAACCCAGACTCCGGTGTCCTTTGATCACCTGCACTGTAGAGACTTCCCAGGCATTTCTAACCTTCCCGCGGTCCGATCCAAACCTCTGCTGCAAAGCACTTAGGGGTATGTGGGGTTCCCCGCAGCGAATCGGAAATTAAAGATGATCGTGACTAGTCGTTTGGTTGTTTTAAAGCAACCCTCCGGAAACAGGGGCTGGACTCCTGAGGTCCCATCTAGCCCTGTGATTCTAACAGGCTAAGGGGGTTCGTTTGCCGACACCCCTTGAATCAGACCTGTTTCATCTGATTGACTGGAAAAAATCAACTTTGCCCAGAATGATGCTTATGCTCAAAACGGCGTGTTCCTTAATTTTACCGCTGTTGATTTTATGCCTGTAGATTTCCCCCCACCACACACACACACACACACACACACACACAATTTCAGATGCATAAAATAACCTAAACAGGCTTGTTTTAAAAAACCCTCAAAAGGGTTGGCAAACGTTTTAAAAAGACCCTTTCCTTTCAACGACTTTGATTTTAAGTCAGGTAAAAAGAAAACCCGTAGAACGTGAAACTGAATTTTTTATTAGACTCTTCAAGGATGGAAAGCCAGAGAGCTCGGTTTGAATTAAATAGACACACAAAATATAGCTGTTAAAAGGCGTTATTCGTTTCATAGACAGAATCTCTCTGCGCAACATCGGCAGCCTTTTACTAGCAACGATCTGACGCACTAGAACGGAAATATTTGTTAAAGCTAAACGTAGAGAATCATTTCAAAAATCACATTTAGACCTGCAAACGCTGAGTGTAGAGAGACTTTTGAAGATCCCTCTGAGCCGAGAGGGCTTAGCGGCTGACAGCGAATATTTATTACCTTGCTGCACACAGGGTCCAGGGAATGAAGGGTTTTTGTTTGGTTTTTTATGTTATTTTTTTGCTTGCCTCAGAACAACTCTCTAACCCAAAACGACGAAGGTGAAATCTCTGCCACAGATGTCCAGACACAATTCTTGGTTTGTATGTTTCCATTGCACAAGAATTGCGTTTGGACAATCAGGAGCAGAGATTCCTGCAGTCCGGGATTGGCAGGCATCTTCCAGGAAAATCCGGGTTGGTTCCTAGAAAACACAAACACACACACACATACACCCCCGTGCTCCTTCCCCACGCCGGGCTCCTCCACACACTGCGAGCCTTCTCCAAAACACTCGTGTCAGCGGCTTTTACCACCACAGACGCGTGTTTGATTCCTTTCGAGGAAAGTGTAACATGGAGATAACGCTCCCTTCATCCTGAACTAGCTTCTGCTCTTGACTGGAAAGCTTCTAGTCCCCATTTTTATTTGAGAGATTTCATTTTACTCCCTATCGCCCAGTTAATTGAATGACCTAGAATACACACAACCTGCCTGATCGAGCATCCGAATCAAGCAGGTTTTATTTTTTAGAAAGAATTCGTGGGCGAAAGACGGGGATTTGCACGGTTACTGTGTGTAAATTTCTCTCTTTTTAGAAGAGGGTGCGTGGAAGTGCCATGGGGAATTATTTTAAATAATAATAAAAAGAAAGGCGCTCCAGTCTCGGTCTTTGATGGCAAGTTTGTGTACGGATGGCCCCTTCACGCTACAGCCCCGACAATCTGAGAATAAGCCCGTGATTCTCTCCTTGTTCCAGCTACAAAACCGAATCCAGATCCCCGCGTTCTGCAAATGTAAATAATTCCCCACAGTATGCGTTTCTGAAATCCGTGTATTTTTAAATCGCTTTATAAAGATCTGCAGATGTACACGTAGGGGGGAATCCAAATCGAATTCCGAGCAGTAACAACCTTTCCCTCCCAATGCAGCTTCTTCACTAAGTTAAGAAAAATTTTCCTCTTTAGTCAGAAAAAACCCCATCAGTTTTAAACCCCAGCATTTTAAACCAAAACGAATTCTGCTTCTGTTTCCCCCCTCAAATTATCTACAATTCGCTGATTTACAAATCTCAGCACCAGCTCCTGTGCAAACAGAATAAACTGGTTCATTTTTTGTCTTCAAATTGTTGGCTTTATAATTCCACTTTGAAACTGATCATGAATCTTTGTGGGGGTCCAATATTTTCCTATACATATTCATACACGTGTGAGTGTTTCACTAGCTTTTCCATACAGCTAGATAAGGTAGGTTATAAGGGAGACAGATTATATAATCGGATAAATAGCTATCTAGCTATATGAGGGAAACCATTGAAATGCCACATACATATATAATTCAATATAACAATAGATATAGCTTATAAATAATATCTCTTTCCGTGTAATATCTAATTCCATGGAAACGACTGAAACGCTACATTATAGATAATTGTAGATTTAGAGGACATAATATGATCTATAGCTGTCTATATAGCTACGAAATGATACATATGATTCAGTAATTTTCCATATAGATAAAGAAAGAGTATTTATAATCATACACATATAGGCACAGATGTATATTTCTATGTGCATAATGGAAAATATCGAAACACTCCTATGTATATACAATTCCACATACAGACAGCTCTGTCGAAAGACTAGAGATAAGGTCTAGAGAGATCTCTGGTTTTATTAACTGCTTCAAAAATGAAAACCCAGCCACATCGCCAAAGTGCAGCGGGTCCCCCAAGAAGACACCCTCATTCGAGCCTGTGTTCGCATCTCCCGATCCGTTTGCACCTGTTCTCCCCGATTTGCTGAAGTCATGCAGAAGCGGCATGCACATCCCCACCCCGTGCTTCCCAATACCTGCGCCTGCAGCTCCTCACACATCCCCCAAGTGACTTTATTTTCCTTTTTGCTGGGGGGAGATTTAAGCGTTCCCCGTTTTTAACGAAGTCTCCAGCTGCTCGCGTCCGTCGGCTGCGTCTCGCTCCCCTTTCTCCATGTTGTATCCTTCCCACCAAGCGCTTCCAAAATCCGCCCAGGCTCCTGGCGGCGTGTGCTGGGGCCAGCGGTGGAGACTGTCCTCCTGCAAGGGGCTTGCCGCGATGAGCACATTTCAGCAGGCTCTGGAGGCGGCGGTGGGGTCCCGAAGGGTTTTTACTGGAGCCCCACAACAATAAACGTGTTGCAGAGGAGGCTAGAAAAGAATGGAGATGGCCTTCAATTGGTACTGGATTTGAATAACACCACGGGGTGATAAATGCCCATTGTGTTTTAGGAGTAATGAATCTCCACTGTCTCCATAGCACAGAAAGAGCAGCTGCAACCTGGAGCCAGCCATCTCTTAAAGACACAGCGCCCCAAATGTGCGAGCGCGCTCCGAGACCAGCCGCCAAGGCAGACTCAGCCTTTCCACCGCGGCTCTCCCCGCGGGGCGCAGCGTCCAGCCACATGGCCGGAGGGTTCGTAGGGTATCCGTGAGCGGAAAGGGCTCCGGCGCCCTGGTGACTTTCCGAGAGCTCCGATCCCTTCCCGTGCAGCCTCCAAGTAGCTCTTTGCGGGCTGGTGTGTTACCCCGAGCCCCGGGGTTAGACCCCAGCCCCGAACGGAACCAGGGCTGGGAGAGTGGCTGGATTTTTTTTTTTTTTTGCAGATACTTTGAAGTCTGATCACATTCCCCAACTCAGCTGGTTCTTTTCTTTTTACACACCTCCCCTCCTCGCTCCCTTCCTCACACTAGCACCGACTTTACTAGCCTGGGAGAGACGGGCAGGTCTTCGGTCTGGAGGGTAAGGAGGCATTTGGAGCAAGTTGTTTGCTGTTTAGCTCTGAGAATAGAATCTATCGATTCCCATAGAGCCTGTCCATCTATCTAGCTATCCATCTACCTGTCTGTCTGTCTGCCTACCTGTCTGTCTGCTGGTGAAAGCTTGGCTCTAAGGAATGGTGGGAAACGCTGAACTCACGAGAGACCCCGTGCTCCGAAAGGAACGTGTTAGCTACGTGTGAGAGTTTCCTGTTCACGGTTTTTGCGAAGGGACCCAAGGCAGCTTTTTTACCCTTCCTCCCCGCCGCCCATTATTCTGCATCTCTGCCCTGGAGCGTCTTATTGTCATGGCATCCCTGGCTGTTGCTGGCCCCCTGTTTGCAGTGAAAGTGTTAAGAAGGGCCACTCCACCGCGCGCCCTCCTCCACCCTCCACGGGTCCTTGCAATGAAAACAGATAAATAATGCGCATTGTTTTCGGCTAATGAATATTATTGACTTTTAAGCCCAGCAGCTGCAATATCTTTCCTTGAAAGAGAACAGGGCACCGCTTGCTGCTCGCGGGAAGCTACCGAAGGGGAGGGTGAGCCGAGAAGTCGGATCCAACGGATACATACAGAAGCGAAGCAAACAAATAAACAGAGCAGCAGTTAAAAGTGATCAAGAAATCTGCCGAAATGCGCTGCATCCCACAGCACCTGCGCCAGCCTCGCCCCAAACCTACAAGCCTCTTCTGCCTCCCAAAAGTTCTAGCCAGACTCGCGCCTTCCCACTGAACTTTCTAAAACGTTGAGTTCCTATTTTAAATGTACGCCCTTCCCCCCATGAGCGAATGAAATTAACACACAAAGAAAACAAGCGCGGGGCACACTCACCCAGAGACAAGCCAGGCCCCTCTTGAAAAATGGGCACATTGCAATGCTAATAATAACATAATCAGAAAGCAGGTCTTTTGGGAATAGCTGTTGTCACTTTTCTGCTCGGGATTTTAAGGGCCGCTGAAATGGAGTTTAGACAAAATTAGCTGTCGTGATTTCCTTCAGGGGGTTGACTAACATTTCATGAGCTATCTCCACATTTTTAGTCGTCTGCCCCCTCCCAAGCTGACTTGTCTTTGGCCGTGGGCACACAGAAAGGCTGCCTTCTATATAGAATGTTCAGCAGCATTTTAGAGCCAGCTTTAGGAGACTTTTTTTCTTTCATATCAAATTCATTATTAAACTGGTGAGTGCAACAACCTTAACCACTGCAGCAACTTTCCTCCCCTGTAATTGAGGCTGCATAGTGATGAATGTATAGCATGTGCCTTCTATTGAAGCTCTGCATGAGGCAAGAAATAGTAATTTTTTATAATCAGTGTAGTTTGCAGTGTGATGAAAGAATAAGATCAAACAGAATGAGAGAGTCCCAGGGCTGGAGAAAGATTTGACCTTAAAATATTATTCTATTAAACTGTTAAAGAGAGTCAACAGTTGTACTCTCTCTCTCTCTCTCTCTCTCTCTCTCTCTCTCTCTCTTTCCCGGTATTCCATACAATTGCTCAGTTTGAAGAACTATCCTCACATGCTGATCAGAGAACAGTAAGGCCCTTATATTGACCATGGATGCTTAAAGGGAGCGGGAGCTGTCCTCCTACTACTGTGAGCAGTAAACAGTTAATGAGCAGAGAGAGAAAAGCAAACGTGAACACAAGCATCTCAGCAAGCTGGACTTGAGTGGGAATATTGCAAACATTCCAACCACCGGGCAGGCTTCTGAGCATGGGGCTCAATTCTGCCTCCAAATCACCCCCACCCCCCAAGGAAATAGAGACAGCAGTTGTGTGTGTATGATTTAGGGCAGGGTTGAGCCCAGGAACCAGACTCCTAGGAGTTAGAAATGGAAAAAAGCCACGCGGTCGCTGAATCAGCCAGCCAATGCATGATTGCTTCCTACAGAACAGGGCCCTGTGTTTTGTCCAGTCTTATTTTGAATGTCCCAGGTGCTAAGGATTTTAGGCCTCAAATTTTAATGATAAACACTTCTCTGCAAGCCAGAAATCTAGTTACCACTTCTGAAGCTAGGCACAGGGGTGGCAGGGTCAGTCCCAATGGGTCTCTGCATTCTTGGACATTGCAATCTCTGTGATTTCCAGTGGGAGTTTTGGGAAGGAAGGCACACCAGAGGTGTCTTATAACCAATATTATCACTGATGACCTTAGTGTTAAGCAAAAATTAGAGGCCAAGCTTTTCAGAAGTGATTAGTGACTTTGGGAACAAAACCAAGACACCATAAAGGTAAATGATTTTCAGAGAGCAGGTGTCTGCACCTCCTGGAAATCAGGCTTTTAAATAGTTTCTCAGATTGGGCATCTGAAATCTCTAGTCACCTCTGAAAGCCATGGAAAAGTGAAAGCGATTTTTAAGCTGTCTGGGAGAGTTGCTCTCTCAACACCATCACAAATTCAAAAGGAAAAATAAATACCCAACGCCAAATTAAATAAAAGGAAAACTTTGCTTTCTTCTTTCAAAAATTCTGATTCTCAGCAGCTGGAAAAGCCCCTGGTGGCCTCACATTCCAAATTCTGATGGCTCCCTTCTGCTTTCATATTAAACAAACCACTTTTTCAAGGTAGAAATCAAAAGTAAAAACTCCAAGTGCTACCCAACACCTTGCTAACAGATTCCTGCAGGAATCCTAACATGATTTTACGTGGTCTCTAGATACAGGATGAGTGTCTTTAGGAAATTAAAGCCATCTCTTCATTGGAGGCTACAAAGCGACGGGATGCACCCGTTGTTACAGCTTGGAGCTCTGACATTGTTTTAGAGTCCAGATGCTGCCTGCAAAGTCTCCTTTTAACTTTCTTTAATTCTTAATGTTCCATCCCTCCACCCCTTCTCATAATACAGGCTGAGTTAATGAAGTTATGTGATCCTATAAATGTTAATTGTCTAAACTTCTCTTCTTCGCCTTCTCCTTCTTCTTTTTTATCTCTCTTCTCCTTGCTGCTTTCTGCTCCACTTGTAATAAAGAAAATATCTTGGCTGGACTTAGCTAGTTGCTTGGCAACCCCAATTGAAAAAAAGAGAACAAAATGTAACCAATCCAAAGACAAAGCAAAAGATTTTGGTGACATGTGACCCCTCTATGAAAAGGGCAGCCTTAAACTGTCCCTTATGTCCTTTGCTCCTGACTACTGGGACTGCCCCCCCTTCGGTTTCTTACACCAATAAATATGGATTAGTGAAATACTTTTTCCCACAGTGCTGAAAAGATTGGATTGATCTTTCCACCTCTTTTATGTACCAACCTGACAAGTTTCTAAACAAAATTAACAGGGAAGAGTCAAAAGAAGTGAACCCAGGTTGTGGAAGCTCACAGGCTACTGGGAGTTGGGGCGGGGGGTGGACGAGGAGAAATCTGCACAATTGAATTCCAACCTCACAGATTTTCAAGGTGGAGAAATGTGCTCCACTTAAAGAGAACTTTTCACTTCATCTGGTTTATTCTAAAGACTGGGATGTGCTCCTTCAAATGGCAAAATAACAGATTCCAATGTTTGATTTATAGTTGCTCTGCCTTTCTCTCGGATGCTTGGAGAGAGGCACTCTTTCTACTCCCAAATAATATGAATGGCAACTTATAAAACAACCACACAGTACATTTTAGCAAAAGAAATCTATTTTCTTGCTAGCATAGACAGCAATGTCATTTTCAGTGCAATTCTGTCCTTTGCTTTAGAGCCTGAATACTTCCAGTCTATAGAGGAAGTGAAATTTCATCCTGGAAAAAACATGATGTCACTGGCTTTAGTTTTGATTCTGAGTAAACAGAGCATAGGACGGTTTGAAAGTCACCCTTGCACCTGATTTAAGGCTCCTGGTTCTAAATAAAAATAATATCCCAGCTCCGAGGCGTATGCAGGAATTTCACCTTCCGACCCTGCCTTCTATCTCCACACCTTGAGCACTGATCACCCTGTTTTGGAGATAAGATAAAAGGATGCATTTTCCCAGGCTCACAGAGTAGTGAATGCTTCTTTCACAAGCAGTGCCCCTTTCCAAAAAAGCATCACCTTGCCAGCTGCTTTCCTCCCAGAGGCTGCCAGGAAAAAAAATAGGACAAGGAAGAAAAAAAAGCCAGTGAACTTGTTTCCAGCCTTTCCCTCTGATGAGCCATCCAGAAAAGTGAAAAAATATTTCTCCTGTTAAAACGCCTTTCGTTCATTCCCAAAGCCCTTCCGTGCCGGAATGCTGTCCTCGTGGCAGGAGACGCAGGCTCAGAACACTAAAGAACTCTCAGTAAGTTGGACATTTTCTGAAGCTATTTTCTTAGATTTCTAAATGTAATAGAGGCTCAAATTTATCTCTTGGTGTAACTCAGACCTGGGGATGGATTGGGCTCACGATGTCTTTTGGAGGGGGGGTAGGGAGAGGGCAAAGGGAGGAGGGTGTTAGAGAAGTTCTCTGTGTAAAAGACTGGATTACATTTCACTTCTAACATTTCTTGGCTTGAATCTGTGTCTCCTTAATTTATGTGCCTCAATTTTAAAATAATCTATCTATCGATCTATCTATCTGTCTGTCTGTCTATCTATTTATCTCTCTATCCCCAGACACTCCCCCCGCCCCCTCCCCCCATCTATCTATCTGTCTATGTGATGGCCCAACTCCCAGTGCTGGTCAGTGACTGGTGGTGCTGGGAGCTGATGCCTCCACAGCATGCCAAAGGGTTAAGGAACTCACAAAGCCCCTTTGATTGGAGCCCACAGATGAGTCACTCTTTCTCCTTCAGCATGGCCTTTCTGGCCCCAGATAGAGGCAAGTAGTAGTTAACCCAGCAACTGAGCAGTAGGAGGACAAAAAGAGGCTCACCTCTTTGGGGATGTGATAGGGCCACCAGGACAGAGAACAATGTGCTTTTTGATTCTGCCCATCCTGGGGCTGTTTCCATGAGTCAAGAAATGCCTTAGAGAGCTTCTTATGGCCACAGCGATCTGCCTGGGCTGGGTAGAGCACTGCTGGATCAGAGCCTAGGTCTGTGCCAGTTTTGGTCAGGTGATAGCCCTTCTTTCCCCTCCATTCCTTTGACCAATGTTTGGAGGCTACATTTGTTGAATCTTCCCCCTGACTCTCAAGGCATGCTACTCACTTGCAGGAAGTAGGACTGTCTTGTTTCCCCTTAGCTGAGGTCAATGCTCCCTCCCTACTCCTGTGTCTGAGATTTCATACCTGCTCCTGCCCAAGCAAAAGGCAAATGCCCTCTGTGAGCTGCCCTGAAGCAAGGGGAAAAGCCTGGCTGGAAACATTCTGAGCATGCAGCACCTTGCACACATGTGCAACATCTGCCCCAGGCATCTTACCAGCATTGGCTGTAGCCCCTGACACAGGGCGTTAATTCAGATCTGGGGCAGCCTGCAGCAGGTTCTCCCCAGTCTTGCTAAGAAGTCCTAAGCAGGGCAGCTGCACCAGCTCTGCTGGACTCTCTCATGTCATCCCACAACACCATACCTTGTGTCTGAATATTACCCAAGAGTGCCTACTCCCAGCCACTGCTCCAGAAGGGTTCTGCCTGTGTGGTTGGTGCTGGACTGGAAGGTCAGGCAGGGTGGTTGATTTTCCAATGATCTATCGGCCTGATTCAAACAAAACTCCCACTGAGTAAATGGGAGCAAGGCCTGGGTGAGGCCTAGAGCACCAGCCCTGAGTTTGTGACAAGTCAAGGAAACCCCACTAGACTCAGAGTAATTTTCCTTCCCCCCATGGATTGCACACTTGTTTTGGTCCAGGGCCTGACAAGACACCAGGGCCAGCCAGGTGGGAAGGCCTTTGTGCTGCTGTGCCAGGTGGTTCTGCTCTCCTCACTCCAGTGGTGACAGGAGATGGGAATGTGCATCTCCCATTGCACTGCAGCCACCCCGCCCAGCCGCCTAGTCGAGCTCTGACTGCTGGTGGGCATTAAAGGAGGAAATGGAGGGGCCCTGAATGCTCCATTAGGACTGTAAACATCTTAGCTCCAACGTGTAGGGCTAGTTCTCTCCTCACATTCCCCATGAGCGTCTACCAGGCACCGTGGCCTGCATTTGTTTCCCTTGGGTGTCCCTAGGAGTGTGTCTTCTTACTTCCAAAGTCTGCCATGGTCACATTTGCTCTCCCACCGCACAGCAGCTCTCCCCTCCCATCCCCTCTTGCAGTTCCCACACCCAGAATTCAAGGGCTCAGCTTTTAGCACAAGAGAACTCCCTGTCCATGTTGGTCACCTCCGTAGTTCATGCACTAGACTGCAAATGAACACTGTGAGGGCAATTTCCCTCCTTTCCGTTTCCTCCCAGTGCAAGTCCTGCCTGCACACAGCTCTGCTGTCTCTGCCCAGGTGTGTTCTCCCCAGGACTGGACCCATGGCACTCCTGGAGCCTGTGTCCCAAATCACCCCTAGCAGGAGTGCAGCTTATGATGGGTGAAGCGCCTACAAGCACACAGACAACCTGAGGGCCTGTTTCAGTATCAGGAAGATAGAGGAGCAATGTAGCTTTGGCTAAAACCCCAAATCCTTCCACTGTGCACAGCCTGTATCCACGGGCAGTAGGGATCTCTGAGAGGGTGGCAAGGAGGAAGGGGACTTTCCCTTCCACAGGCCATGAGGAAGCAGAGAAGCTGCTCCTTGTCCATCACTCCAATCTCAGAGCTGGAGGGGGCTCCACCCCATCAGCACCCACCTTGTATCAGGGAGAATGCTCCTTTACCCCAGGAGCAGGGGGCACATTTGCCCCTTAAAAATGAAGCTTGAACCACATGAAAAATAACCATTGGGGGCTACTTTTACTGCTTCTTACTCCCCCACTTTCCCAATCGCCCCAGAGTGAGGCGGCCACTGGACATTAGCCCTCACAGAGGCAGGGTCACATGAGGAGTGATGGCCAGTGAGGTCAGGCTGAGCTGTGGCCTCCGTGGGTAGGTATGGCCAAGACGGATGCTACAGAAGCCCTGAGAACCCAGCAGATCTATAGCAGGTCCCTGATGGAGAAGCTGGAGGTGAGACTTTCACCGCTGAGTCACTCACAAAAACCAAATTGTGCCAAATTCCCCACAATGGTGGGGCTCCCTGTGGGAAATGTGCTGGGTTGGTAAGTGTCCTTCAGTGCAAAGTGAGGAGTGGCCTCATCTGAGCCCTGCCAATGCAAAGTGCCACAGCCTCTGGGACAAGATGGGCTGTTGCTCTGACACTGGTTGAATCAGCACGATCCCAAAAATGCCCAAGAGGGAGTTTTAAAGGTCTCATTGGACTGTGGCAAAAATCCTCCCTTGTGACAGGGAATATCTTTGCCAACTGTCTTCCCGTGAGGGAGGCTTTCGCTACCTGAGGGAGAAATGACACTGGCTAGTGCCAAAGGCCCTTCTTAATCTAACGCTGGGAATTCTGGGCAGCGCCGGACCCGTTTCTCAGGATCCCATGCCATTCAAAAATGAAGAGAGTTCCAGTCCAGGCCTCTGAAATCTCCCCCAGCTCCAGCTTCATGGGTTCTATTTAGCAGGCCTGGCTCCCTCTTTCCCCTGCCCTAAACATGAGTGGCAGGAAGATGCTTTCAGTGGAGCAGAGGGAAGAAACTGGCCTGATTTTCACTCTTCTTCTCTGGCTTTGGGGAGTGATTTTGCAACAAGTGAAAGGTTAGGGAACAGGAAGATTGGCCTTAGATAAAACTGTAGCCCAGGCAGGCAGTGCCAGGAGGGTGCGTGAGTGGACAGACAGCTAGGAGGACTAACAGGTGGAATTCAACCCCCTCCCACTGGAAGATGCCTCCTATCACACAGTAATTTAGTTCCCTTCTTGAGCTAAGAGCCAGAGCCCCTTTCCCAGCTCCAAGCCCTTTTGTGTCTCCTTTGTGATGGAAAAAGTCTCTCCTAAATCAATTCCATGACACTGTTATTGTTTCCTCACTAAGAGTTTTTAAACTTTTCCCCCCCAAGGTCAGGAATGTGGCCAGTTGCTATTGGGACGGTGGAGCATGGGTGGGTAGGGTTGGGGGTGAAGGGTCACGCTGGCTCCGCGGGTCATCTGAAAACAAAACCTTTTGAAATACCTACTCTCCATCACTGCCAACATTGTCTCCTGCCAGCAGGGGCCTGGCACGGACCTTCAATGGCTCCAGCCCTAGCCGCTGTCCACCGCAGCGGTCAGCATCTGGGAATGGACAGAAGGTTATTGTGTGTGAAATAGCTTTGTTTTCAGTCACAGCTGCCCGGGTTTGGACTCAGACTGACCGAAAGTCCTGGTGGGTGGGAGAGGAGCGAGGGAAAGGAGGGGCTTGGGGGGAGTGGGGATTGTGAGAGTATGGGTCACTGAGTCCTAGAGGGAGATCCTATCTCGCCAAGGCAAAGACCTCTAGAGCTCAGATTTAGTTCCTGGCTGAAGAATTCCCTTGATTTAAAAAAATTCCCACCATTAAAAAGTAAAGACACATGGGGTGCTCCTGTGCTTATATGGTGCCCACTTTACCTGGACTGAGGAGAGTCCAGGGAATTGGTCCCTGAGGCCTGGATTGAGAACAGTTCTTGGAGCTGGCCTAGCTGGACCTGTGGGTCTAGGACAAAGTCATAGAAATTAGATAAAAAAAAGCCCTGGTTGGTCTCATCCCCTCCATGGCCGGGTGTCCAGGACAGGATTGTTCCTGACAGTACTTCTGTTAATGTTTTAACCCTCTCATGCTGTGGGCCCTCCACCTCATTCCGTGGCTGATGGATCCACAGGTGAACTGGTCTGGTTTCCAGGAAGCGTCTCCTGATTTGTTGCCTGCGTTTCCTCTTTAAGTTAGAGTCATGATTCCTAGTTATAGACTAGCCCCTTTCTGTCAGGAACAAGCCTCTCAGGTTCCAGGGATCGGTCAGTTTCAAAGAGGGGCCAGTTCCTTTGCCTTCTAACCTGTAACACACTGATTAGTCAGAGCAACCTAAGCATCTTGGTGAATACCACTCCAAGCAGAGGTGGGTTCTGAGCTCTTCTGTGTGTGTGTGGGGGGGGAGGGGGGCTCATGTTCTCCAGCAGATGAATAGGGCCCCTGATGGATTTGCAATCTGCAAGCCTGATACTCCTTGCTGGAGTCAATTGGAATTGCTTGAACCTCAGAAGGGGGGAACCGGGTGCCTGGGACCATCGCTTTCTGGTAATGATGGGGAACTGTGTGAGTTTGTGACAATAGCCCCAAACTGTGAGCTGCAGTGCAGATGCTTTGTGCAATCGCACAACACTGACCACCAGAGCAGCATGGCCCAGCAGCCAAACCAGCCAGCAGTGTGGGGCGTGGCAGTGGAGGGGGTCCCCTGGTGGTGTGGGGCCAATGTAACAGAACCTATCCTCCTGCCCCTCAATCTGGTATAGAGGATGCAGCTGTGGGGAAAAGTGGGCCAGGGCCTCCTCCACTATGGGCCCGGGGGGGGGGGACTCAGAGGTTGTTGAAAGCCACCTTTGCACCCCTTTTCTGACCTGCCCAAGTATGCAGCCTGGCCACACCTGGGGTTTGGGTCACTCAGTTCACATAAGCACCCACATGGTCAGATGCTAAATCAAAGCTCAGGAGGACCTTTCTGGGCTAAAAATCAGGCTCACACACACAAAGAGCAACTCTCTCTCTTTGCCTTCCATCAGCTCTCCCCCAGACTCTCAGTCAGCTGACTCCTGTGTCTCCCAGGGCTACTGCCCTTTTCCTAGACATGCTTTTAGTTACTCAGGGCTTTCAGTTGATCCCTTGCCCTATCCTAGATCCTCCTGCTGCCCCTCCACTTCCTGGGTTAGACCTACTCACCTCTGGAGAGAAGTGGCAGGGAAGGGCGGCAGATGCAGACATTTCTATAGGCTTTTACATGGTGCCACAGGCATGCCTAGAGATTTAAGGTCCAGAAGAAAAGCAAGCCCCTGCCTTGAGGCTCATGCGATTTGGATCCCTGGACACAAGAGCCCAGACTTATCAATGTTTTGCCTCTTTCTTTACATGGTCTGGTGTGTAACAGCCGCGCCGTCACGCCCCACTATGCTCCCCTGGCTATCTCTGCTGTAGTACCTACAGCTATGGACAAGGTTGGCTGGTCATGGAGCTACTGCCTTACACTACCTGCCCTGGGACCCTCTGCATTTGGGCTGCTGAGCAGTGAGACCAGCCCATGGAGGCAAGCTGGGCTCCACCAATGACCTACCACATCGCTCTTAAAGAACGGCCCTTCTTGTATGAGGGATCCATTCAGGCTGGCTCTGGATTCCTCTGCTCAACCAGGCATCTTTGTAACACCCTTGTGTGTCTATCGATCGCACTTTCTGAGGAACACAATAGACTTTACAAACGGATTAAGCCTCATGATCCCCCTGGGAGGCAGGTGTTATTATGACCCCCTGACAGATGGGGAAACAAAGGAAGAGGGGGATTAAATCCCGGGCCTAATGTCACACAACAACTCAGTGTCATAGCTGGGTCTAAAACCAGGAATCCTGCAGCTTGGTCACAAGCAAGGCTCCCGCTATTCTTTTCTATCCATGTGTGGAATAAAGTTTTGATGTGCACCAAGGCATATACAAATGGGCACCACTAGTAGAAACAAAACCCTAGCTGTGGGTGCTCTGCCAATCAATGGCGGGTGGCACTTGACTTTCTCCTGAGCAGCCCCACAAGTGCTCAGCTTACAGAGAACACTGACCAAAAGTCCATCTTTTTTCCTTATAATTGTATGCTGCTACCATTAAGAAACTGCTGGCTGGTTTTCAGACTGAGCCCTGCCTGTGCTGGACTCCAAGGGATGGATGTGGCACATCTGCCTGGAGTGGAGAAACAATGTTATGGGGGCATCTCAGCTTGTCTGCTGATTGGCTGGCTCTCTGTTACACCATGCTTTGCACATTCACATTTGCAAGAGAACATCACAGGCCCATACACGGGGGTGGGGGAGGTGGAGGGTGTGAACACTCCCCACAGTCTCCCAAGTAAGTGTGAGGGGCCTCTATTAGGGGAATGGAAGAGTGCTGTATTGTGGAGGGATGGGCAGGCAGGGCTGGTGGCAGCATGGCAGGGCTGGGGGAACGGTGCCCCGCACCGGAGAGGAGTGGCCCAGCCCCACTGGCTGGAAGCCCCGCCTGCCCTCACCCGGCGCAGGCCTTGCTAAGCAGGTAGAGCAGCATCAGGCAGAGGCAGCTGAGGGAACGAGGGCCATGGTGGCTGAGCTGTCTGCTCTGATCCCAGAAGGTAGTTTCTATAAAACCTTTGTTACTGTATACATTTTTAGGATGTTACAAGAAAATCATTGTATCAATCATTGTTTCCATTCACATTTTTCCTTAACCTCTCTTATGCACACTCATTGCCTGACTATTTTGACCGCCTTTATATTTAAAAAAATTACAGTTCACATTTACAAAAAAAGCACCTCCGTCCCCAGAAATTCCTGTGTACAGGCCTGCATCAGCATGTGGCTGGGGGCACCTGGCGTGGCCGTGGAAAGGTGTGCGAACTCAGTATGAATGTCTCAGATGACTTTCATTACAGGCTCACAACCGCACAATCCTCATAGCTAACTACAGCTGTGGCCGGCATTGTTCCTTCCCTCCCCTGCCAGATAGAACACCGCTCCCTGTCCTATAGCTCTACTCAGTCAAGCTCAGTTATTCAGATCTCTGGGAAGATGGTGGAAAATACAGGTTATGGGGACCCTGAGGATTTGATTGCACTTGTAATTGGGGCCTCTCCATCTAGGTTTGACTCATGCCTTAGTACGGGGGGGGGGGGGGGAAGGGAGTGGTATACACCTAAAAATATCCTGATTAGAGCATGGCACCATTATTTTTACATGCCCGGGAGAATAGGCTAATGAAGGACAGAACAAAACAATGCACAAGGCAACGACTCCTAGTAAAAGGGAATGAATTTAACAGAAAACTGGAACAAAAGTCCAGTTCTGAGACTCGTAACAGGCTCTAGCATTTTAATCTGCAAAACATCTGGGTCTGGAGAAAACAGCTGGAATGGATACAGATTTCTCAGGACTTATCAAACGGATTCTCAGTGGAGCTGATGTGCACCCTTCTCTGCACATTGCCTTTGGGGAGAGAGGACTTGGCGTGAGCAGATCAACAGGAGGCCTCTGGGACCGTCTTTCTGCCTATTCCCCCACCCTCCCTTAGGAATGGTGAAGAGTGGTCCTGACTGGTATGAAGTCCCATAGTGTAAAGGTTCTTTACTGGCTGATCATTCCCATTTCTGTGCCCCTGCTTCATTCTTTGGTGAGGAAGTCCCAATATGTGGATGCCTTCAGGACAATGTTCACTCTAATTGTTTCCATCCTTGTGCAGACTTTTTCCATCCATGTGCAGAATAAATTTTATGTGCACCGTGTGAATGTGCACCACCATTATAAGCAAACAAAAAACCAGCTGTGGCTGCTCTGATTATCATCTGGGTGGCATTTGAATCTCTCCTGAGAAATCCCACAGGCACACAGCTTACTCAGAACACTGGTTCTTTTCCTGTATTACAGATGGCTGCATGAATAGGAATGCTGGGAAGGGCTCTATTTCTCTTTCCAAAGGTCTGGCTTTGTGGCTCTCTGCTATAATTGATTGAAATTGTTCAAGGGCACAGAGCCAAGCCATCGTTATGTTACAATAAGAAGGGCTGGATGAAGAATATTACACATTGATGATTCAAATCTAGCCCAAGTGAGCAGTGACTGATTCTCACAATCTGATGGCTGGAGGTTTGTGTGAGCTGTGTTTGGTGGGTCTCAGCTCAGTCTCCAGCTTCTTTCCACAGCATACAAGCCCCCATCATAGTTGGCTACTAATTGGCAACACTCTTGTCAGCTCATATCTGACTGAATGGGTAGGTCTACCCTGCAAGTGATGGCCTCATGGGAGCATTGGGCTGGCTCTGAGCTGGCTGGCAGAGTAACAGCAGTAGTGAAGATGTGGTGACACAGGCTGCAGAGTTGGTCGCAACCTGAGTGAGTATCCAAGCTCCCTGCTCAGCTGGTGCTGGGGCAGCTAGCTGAGTATAAGCCCATGCCACCATGTTTCCACAACTGTTGGCACTGCGGGTATCAGGGTGGCCTGTCCCTTTAAGGGCAAGGAGGGCCAGCCTGTTCAGTTAACCTTTCCTGTGCTGTAATTTGTTGCTGGGTCCAGGCCCAGCCTTAGGGCAAGGTGAACAAGGTGGTTGCCTTGGGCCCTGTGTCCTCTGGGCCCCATGCTGCCTGGCACCTGCCCACCCAGCTGATCTCTCACTGCCCTGGCTTGGAGCCACCCAGTGCAGCCAGCCACAACATGCCGCTTTGGGCCCCGCAAACTCTTTGGCCAGGCTTGGCTGGGTCAGGCCAGTATGATCTGGTGCTAGGCTGAGGCTCATAAAAAGAGCAGAGGAGGTGCAGTTAGGGAGAGGAAGGTGTAATCAGAAGTAGGGTTGGGCTCATGCAGGAGGCTCTGAGATAGCACCTGCAGGCTGGTTTCTGGGGGAAGCTGCTAGAGTCCTGTGGGAAGGGAAACAGTGGGAACCTAGTAGGGAAAAGGGCTTCTCAGAACAGCACGCCCGAGGGGCAGTGCTCAGCTAAAAGAGCTACAAACTTGGCTGTGCATGACAGGCAGGATGAAAAGCCAGGAACTCTGGTGAGAGATCAGATGTCAGAAGGAGCCCAGAGAAAGCAGCCTGGGAATCAGTGCTCCATAGCAGAGCAATGCAAGACCTGAGCTGGGAAGGCAGAATGATGAGTAGCCCAAGAGGAGGAGACAAATCTTCTGTCTGTTGGGGCTCTTACCTGGACAACTGTTACCTTGGAAGGGGCTATATTTCTTCAGTGACATGGGTAGAGTGTCAAGCCACATTCCCTGACACTGACATTGTGGGGAAAAATGGACCCACTGCAGAGGAAACTGAGGTAGGAAGCATCTTAGAGCCATATTTGACCAGAATGGCGAGGTGGGTCAGCTAGGCAGTGCAGCTGTGCCAGTTAGATTAAAGCAGGAGTGGGTCTGCCTATGCAGCCTATACTGCCTGTGTAGCTATGACCTGTTCGTCAGGGGCAGTGGAAACATCCAGCCCTGCATACATGGTGATAACCTTGTTGGCAGAGGAGTCAAGGAACAGAGCCACGGCTGAGGCATGTTGGCAGAGCCCCATGTGGTGGCAACTTGCATCAGTGCCCATGTTGCACAGAAAAAGAACATCAGGCTCTTCCAGGGGCTGGCACTCCAGGCCCTCTCATTAGCGCCACATTCACATTAGAATCAAGTGGAGATTCATACCAACTGAATCCCAGCCACATCCATGCTGGGACTTGCAGTCTCTGTGTAACCAGGATCTAGCCCATGGCACCGTGAAGAATCTTAGAGTTTCTTGGGGTCAAAGATGCCATGTGCTGTCAAATTCAATTCCATTCTAACAGAGCAATCTTCACCTCTAGGGATGTGACTGGGTAACCAGTTAACCAGTTACCCGGGAGCTACCCACTACCCTCTGCCATGCATCTGGGCTGTCTACACTGGCAAGTTATTCCGGAAAATCAGCCGCTTTTCCGGAAAAACTTGCCAGCTGTCTACACTGGCCGCTTGAATTTCCGGAAAAGCACTGACGATCTAATGTAAAATCATCAGTGCTTTTCCAGAAAAACTATGCTGCTTCCATTCGGGCAAAAGTCTTTTTCCGGAAAACTGTTCCGGAAAAGGGACAGTGTAGACAGCACAGTAGTGTTTTCCTCAAAAAAAGCCCCGATCGCGAAAATGACAATCGGGGCTTTTTTGCGGAAAATCGCATCTAGATTGGCCACGGATGCTTTTCCGGAAAAAGTGCTTTTAACGGAAAACTTTTCTGTTAAAAGCATTTCTGGAAAATCATGCCAGTGTAGACATAGCCCTGGTGTCTGGGGCTGGGGGCTGGGAGCAGGAGCCCCGTGGGCTGGGGGCTGTTCCAACCAGGCTGGAGCAGTCCCCCACCCACGATCCTGCTTAGCCGGTTAACTGGTTAAGCATTAGGTTAACCCACCATTTAATCGGTTAACTGATTAATTGGGATTTTACATCCCTATTCTCCTCCTGCTGATATCATCAAAATAGATGGATTTGCAATGGTGCCTGTGTATCAGGCCAGATGAAATGATGAGTCAGCAAGAGGCTTAAGGAAGAAGGGGTGGTG
Source organism: Pelodiscus sinensis (assembly GCF_052426305.1). Taxonomy (NCBI): domain Eukaryota; kingdom Metazoa; phylum Chordata; order Testudines; family Trionychidae; genus Pelodiscus; species Pelodiscus sinensis. Next base: position 11,385,162 of record NC_143074.1, on the reverse strand, counting down.
CTCTCAGATTGTGTGATTCCTTGTCCTGAATCTTTGTTTCCAATGGCTTTAAGTGTAGGGCCTTTCAGCTGTGTTCTTCAACATCACCCTGAATAAGGACCTGTGACTCCTCATCTGGAGTGAAACATGGCTAAAGTTCTCCAATGACACGGCTATGTCCACACTGCCTGTGGAAAATGTTCCCTTGCGCAAGATGTTCTTGAGCAAGAACCTGCTAGTGTAGACATAGCCAAGGTGTCTTCTGGGTGAGGGGATGTAGAGTTTAGTGTGGAGGCAGACTGAGTGATGTTTATGAGCAATGGGATATTCTTATGGCCAATATATGTGCATGGGCAGGGCCAGCTTTAGGAGCAGGAGACTGCCTGGGGTGCCGGGCTTAGGGAGTGATTTTGTCCGCAGGGAAAACAGAACGTGTTGTCAGACAAAAGGGAAAACAGAATGTTTAAAGCTACATGTTCCAGGTTTTCTCTAAGCTCCTAGAATGTTCTGGACCTCTGTAGTATTTGGTGGAACCTTCCAGACTTTCCTCAAACCTCCTAGAATGTTCTCAGTCAGGCCCTTGGGGTGGGGCGGTGCCAGTCAGCGAGATCTGAGAATAAACTGAAGTGAAGTGAAAGCCCAGCAGTGATACTGTGACACGTGCAGTGTGGTATTCAAAAGTCTCTCTCAACTGTGTGGTGTTCCAAAGTTCCACACATGAGAGGGGGCCACAGAAGACTCTCCTCACCTGGGGTGCTTTTTGGTCTAGGGCTGGCCTGTGTGTGGGTGAGTGAGCTCTGTAGGCACAGGCGGTGTGTGGAACATCTGTGAGGACACGTGTCTGTGCATTGGAGAGGGATGCAGAAGCTATGAATGGGTGTGTCCAGCTGTGCAATGTAAGTGACTCTGAGTGGAGGAGGTTTGCACATCTGGATACACGGGGTATATAAGTGATATGCGAGGGTGTCATACCACATTGTGGCTGGGAGCAATGTCATACACGAGTGTGTCAACTGTCGATGTGTAAACATGACAAACCTGCTGTGCAGGCCGGCAGGTTAGGCCACGTCTTCTGCTGACAAGTTCAGGATTGAAGCAGCAGAATCGTTGCAAGATTCCAGGGCAAGAGTTACAGGGGCAACTTTGTTCTGGATGGAGGTGCATTATGAGCACAGTGTACAGCAAACAGGAGCAAACTACCTGGCTGGCTCACTGTGCTTAGGCTGCTCTGTGTGGGGAAGCTGATATGGTTGGTGTCTTCTGCACACCAGCTGCCTGACACCTGTGCTTGGACTGCACCACTCTCCTGCATGAAAATGCATTGCCCCATTTGGAGAGAAACATGGCAGTTTGCCTGCTGCTGTTCTGGGAGGGAGGCTGAGATTACTTTGATAATATGAGGAAAAGAAACTGCACAGAGGAGCTGATTTTTCTGTCTGAGAAGTAGCAGCTACTGTGTGTGTGTGTGTGTATGTTCAGTGAGCACAGCTCACACTGCAGTGCTCCTCTGTGCTGTGGACCAGATGCGTTCCACGGGGGTAGAAAAAAGCACCTGACCAATTTGCAGTGTGAGGTGCTAAGTGTCTTTGGGAGCAGGTAACAGACTAAGACACAATCAGCACCAGCTGCCTGCCTTTCTCTAGGCAATAGGGTGATGTCTGTCTGTCTGTCTGGAGGAGAGATGCTTTCAAATTGCTATTGAAGGTCATATTCCCCTCCTTCCCCCAGCCTTAACTCCCTTCTCAGGCCAGTTGTCCTATCAGACAAAGAGGTAGGAGCTGCTCCCTCTGGTGCCTGTCAATACTATTCCTGTCAGCCCCAGGAGCTGCGAGACAGGCTGGGCACGAGGATGCTGAGGGACGGAATGACTCTGCTGCACTGCCAGCCCCCACTGGGCTAGGGTTGAAGAGTAAGACCCAGCTTGAGTCTGAATTCGGGCTCCCCTGTCCTGAGGGTCTGTGTTGAGTGACTTCCAGAGGCTGTGACCTGCTTTTCTCCTTGTGTTGTCACTTATGCCTGTCCAAGTGGGTGTGATATGCTGCCAACTCAGGCTCTTCCTCTTGCAGAAGTGGTTGTGGTCTGGGCCCACTTTGCCCTTGCTTTGCCTAGGTTTGAGTGGTTGCACAAGATCCAGGGCTAAGGAGAATGTGCCCAGTAGGATCTATCAAGGTAACAGAGTACCAGACACAAAATACAAACAAAGCTGGTGCTGGGGCATAGGGTAGTGGCAACAGCACAAAATCAACTCCTGGGTTCTATTTTCTGCTTTGAAAATCTTGTGTGACAATGGCTATGTCACCACTTTGTGCCTCAGTTTCCCCATCTGTAAAATGGGAATGGTGCTCACTTTCCTCAGGTGTGGTTGTGAGGCTTACAAAAGTTGTTTAGAGGCTAGGGTGGAAAGTGCTTTAGAGGGGCAAAATATGTTTATTAATAGATGATTAGAATGATGCAACTCATAGCAAACCCTCTGATGTATCTAGTGGCATGTGGACAGTCTCTACAATAAAAGTAACAGGTAGATGTCCATGAAGTACCCAGTTCTGTATTCTTTGCATGCTCCAAATCCTCACTGGCGCCAAAAAATGCAGGAGCTGGACCAAAAAGCAGCAGATTAGGGCTACCCAGGAAAAGATACTTTTCCAGGTGATGTTTTTTTAGAGTTTTAAAGGGGAGGGTTTAAAGGAGAAAATCCCTTCCCCCTTTTTTTTTGTTTTCAGCAACCCAATACAGAAAATTTTCTTTTTCTAAACCATACAAGTTTTGGGTTTCAGTGTTTTAACAAAAGTCTGAAAAATGTAAACATAAATCTGGAAAAGGCCAACATTTCCATTTTGTCAAAATGCCATTTTGTGCATTAAAATAAAAGTTGTAATGGAAATTTTCTGGCCAGCCCCCCTGCTGTAGCACAAGGGCTGACAGAACCTTTTCAACTTGCTTTGTAGGGTTCATTTCCCACACACAACGTTCAGTCCCCACCATCCATATGTACGATGCACATCTTGAGTACCACTCACTCTTTGTGGCTCAGCTGTGATCCAGTCCCATGGGCACAATGAACTCCTCACCACCAGGGCTCTGATACCAACGCCCAGGGTGAGACTCAGACAATGCTGTTTCAGTAATAAGGCTCAGTTTTCAGATCTGTTCAGTCACTGGGACCGAGTCTGCCACATCCATGCAGAGGGCAGTTTCTGCCAGTTTGGTGCTGTTGGGAGAGTAATTGACAGCTTGGCTGTGGTGGGGAGGCGGTTTGGGAGGCATGTTAGGGCTGATCTTGTGTGTGACCTTGAAATGTCCGATGCAAGTGATGGATGAGATGGGAACTTGGCTTATGGAAATGAAGTGAGATACAGAGAGGAGACAGGAAGGAGGCCAATGACGCCAGAGAGGGATGACAGAGGAAGTGGAGTACTGATGAGGGCAGAAATACGGAATCTGTGAGTGTAAAACCTTGAGAGCCTTTCAACAGATACACTGCGCTCCGCCATCCCTGGTGGGACATGGGGAGGGGAAGAGAGGCAGTGACTGACTCCTGGGAGCAAGCCTGTGAGCAGCTCTCTTACAACCTTGATCATGTCCATGATGTGACACATCCAAATGCACTCCTGGGCCTCCAGTGCTAACTCTGGGGCAGTGACGCCACCTACAGTCTGCAACTGGAAGTGAGCACCAGTGATGTATACTTGGAAGGAGAGGCTAGGCCGGTCAGTGTCCTACCTATTTAAGAACAAACACTACACTTGATCTTAGCCTTAAAGAGGCGGAGAAGTTTGTCTAACACTTCCCATTGCAGGATTTGATTGCGTATAACTTTGCCAAAACTTAACTGTTTAGACGTCTACCTCAGGCTTTTCAACTTTAGCCAAAATGGTTCAACTATTTCAAAAAATGAGGTTGGAGAAAATACAGCGTTTGCCCATGTTAAAAATTCTGGCAGCATGTTATTTGAACAGCTCTAGTGTCCCCATGCTTATTTGGCAGGGTGGTGGTTTCAGGGCTGTGCCTCAGATGGCAAATACTTGGCCAAGTTATAAGCTTTTGGAAAACTACAGTTAAGACATTTAGTAGGACTTTGGATCTTAGCAGCTGAGATTACTGATGATTTTACTCAGTGCACACAGCTTTTTTCGGCTCGTAGTGCGGCCCTGGCTTCACACATGTGATCCCCACAGAGCAACTGAGCACCGAGGCTGAATTATGGCAGTCCAGACAACCGTATTTCTGATGTTTCCTGACTTCTGAGTGCTTGACTTTGCAGCCTTCAGAATGTTCTTTTACCAATGTGTGTGTGTGTGTTATAGAATCAAGTCAACTCTGACCCAAAATAAAGATCTTTTTAAAATTGTGACTTTACAGAACCTGAGATCAATAGAAAAAAAAGTTATTTCAATAAAATAATTGGGACATGAAAAACAATAAATGAAAAATGACAGCGTTCCCATCACATATAACATGTCTGAAATTCTGCGCAGGTAGTAACTGATCAGATCTTTTCCGCTACACAGTGTGTTAGATGTCCATTTAGATGTAAACTCCTTGAATCAGGAGCATCTGTTGTGTTTACACAGTGCCTAGTGCATTAGGGCTCAGCCTTGGTTGGCTGTTAGGATCTACTGTAACAAATACTCTTAGTAATCCTCACAACAGCTCTGCCAGGTAGCTCTACTAAGTGTTACCATCTCTTCTGTGCTGATAAAGAAACTAAAGCACTAGAGGTCACAGGACAAGCTAGTGGCAAAGACAAGTATTAGGACTAATACTCTGCCACTTAGCCCTGTGCTCCCATTTCACCATACGCTGGTTCCTTGTGATCCTTGTAGTTTAAACATTGCAGTCTCATACTAGTGCCTGACAACCAGACAGCGGGGCAGACTAGCAATTAAAGTAAAACTGGATAATACGTCCAAGCAGCAGCTGACTTGGATTTGGACAATTCTTTGCATACAAGCCATGTCTTGCTTTGTTTGCCATCCCTGGTTTTAGTATGTAATTGTTATCTGAGCGATGTCCCCTTTAAGGAAACTCAAAATAGCATCTGTTACACTGCCGGAATATAGAATCAGAGTCCTACGGAACCTGTCAGCACAGAAAAGGTTTTTTTGTCATCGGAGAGAAAATCTCTCTTCCTGTGACAGGCAGTCTGGGGAGTAGCCATGAAATCTGTAAAAACAACTTCATGCATCTGTCAAAGCAGTTTTAACCCACAAAAGCTTATGCCCAAATTAATCCGTTAGTCTTTAAGGTGTCTTTTAAGGTTGTTTTTACATAATACAGTAGTCACTAGGAGTGTGTGTGTGTGTGCAGATGCGCACAGGAGCATGTGTCCACATGGGCCATTAGATTCCATCCATTGTGTGTCTGGTTTAATTTCAGAGTGTTTTAAGTAGGAATCATGGCATCTAACATTGTGCATGCCCAGTGGGCTCCCGGACAAGATGTGGAAGTGGGAGGCCTGTGTTCTTTCCCAGCCCTGACCATTGCAACGGGGATAATGATTGTTCCTTTGTAAAGCAGCTTGAAATCGATGCTGAAAAGCTCATCGCTAGTATCAATGCTGGGCAGAGAGAACTGGGGTTTCACAAGGGCGGCCTCAAATAGACAGTTGTAGCTCTCAAAAAGGGTGCTGGGGTCAGATGGAGAGAGGACCCCCATAGTTATGGAGTGCACTTTGGCAGTCTCTGGTGATATTATGCCCCTGGACCTTGCCCGGGTCAGTTTAGTGGCGTGTTGTCAGATTTCTCAGGTAGGTGGCACTACATGACCGTGGCACAAGAAAGTGCATAATTTCTCTTAATTAGCTGCCAAGTGGATCATTCCATCATTTCTCTCCACCCTAACCCCCCTTCACACAAAACAAACAGACAACCCGCCCCCCCAACCCTCCCCCAAAAAACCCCAACTCTTTGGAGAATCCTGCAGGCAGTAGTGACACCTGCTGGTGGAAGGGAGCAAAGGGCAGGGACTATGCCCTTTTGCTAAAGAATTGACTAGAATTCTGCTGATGGGACACTAGATGGCAGGGAGGGATGGGGGCTCTGAGTGACTATAGACTATAGCAAATTCTTTCCCAGGTGTCCAGCAGGTGGATTTTTCCTGTATGCTCAGGGTCGAGCAGACTCCCATATGTGGGGTTAGGATGGAATGTTCCCCCAGGACAGATTGACAGAGATGCTGGGGTGGAGGTGGGGAAAAGTGGTGTCGCCTTCCTTCGTAGCATGGGGCACGTGTCACTTGCTAGTTTGAATTGGTGGAAGATGGTGAAGTCTCTGTAACCTGAGGTCCTCACATCTTGGTTTAAAGTCCTCAGTAGCGCAGCCAGAGGTTACAGACCTACTGCAAGAGCAGGTGGATAAAGTCCTGTGGCCTGCGATATCCAGGAGCTCAGACTAGATGACCATGATGGTCCCTTCTGGCCTTACAGTCCATGAGTTTATGAAGTGAGCTTGTTTCAAAGCAAATGGGCAATTTCATCCTTAACTCTCCAGACTTTAAAAACCATACTCTTTTTGCTAACACTAGCATTTGCAGAGCCTCCTACTCCTCTACCACACTGGCTGACTCAAATCCCATCTGAAAGTGAGACAGAAGGAAGGATATTTAGGAAGCAAAACAGATGAGAGCAGGCCTTGGGGAGACACCAGACTGGGTTTCACGGGACCAAAGTGTAATTCTTGCTTTGTCCCAGGTTTCAGTCTTAAGGGCCTGATTTCTGAAGGACCAAGCATTTGCAACTCCAGTTGATGCCAATGGGAAGTTCCCAGCACGTCTTCAAATCAAATCTTGAATTTCCCTAGGGCTCCATAATCATATGTTCCTGCCAGAGGCGTGTCGGGATGCGGGGTCCAGATACTGTGGTGATGGGGGCAATGACAGGAGGTCTGTGGAAGCCTTAAACCCCACTGACATGCAGGGAGGTGAGTGATAGAGGAGAGTAGGAACTGCTCGTCCTGTGTAGAGATGATTGTTGGCAGGTACCTGGATCCCACCCAGCTGCTGTCTGGCTTCTCTCTGTGCCCAGGTCCCTCTGCTCATGAAGAGTGGCAGGGTATCAGCAGGGAGCGTAGTCCTCCAGGTGAGGAGAGCATTTATATGTACAACCCCCCTGCATTCTGCATGCCTTGGAGACAATAGAGGAAATGTGGGAGGCAATGGGTCTAAAGCAGGGCTGTAGCCCCTGGCTTGCCTGGATCCAGTTCCCTAGTCTCAGCCCCCCCGGCAAGCCTGGAGCACACAAAATCTACTTGCCTGGGCCCCCTAGGCTCTGGGCAATGTGAGGAGTGTCTTTTTGCTTCTCAGTTGAGGGCCACTCACTTTTCCTTCTCACTTATGTGTGGCCCCCAACTGTTTTTTCTGTGGGTCAGTGGCCCCTGACCCAAAAAAGATTCCCCACCCCTGGTCTAAAGCTTAGACAAAGGGCCCAAGGAGCCAGATCTGTTTAGTAGAGGCAGACCTAAGACTCACCATGAAACATCAGGCAAGTCACTGCCATGCTCTGTGCCTTGGTTTTCCCCTCTGTGAAATAGGGATAATAATCCTCATCTACCTTCCAGGTGTCTTGTGATGTGTGAGCTAGCTGTACACTCAGCCAGACCACAGGCATAGTTCAGAGCAGTCTGGGGGCTAACAGAAGAGCATCTTGTTACTAGGATCAATGATCTGTTGCATGTTGCAGCCCATTTACTATTCTGGGGTGCTGGGAATGGAGCTTACATCCCACAGTAATGGGTAGGGCATATAAATCTGAACACAACCTAGAAGAGCAGGAGCCTGCAATAATTTTGAGGGTTGCATTATCTCAAACATCCTCTCCCATAAGAACTCATCTTCCTTTTTCAGCTTCCAGGACCTGGCACACATTAAAAGGCAGTCTCCAAAGCCAACAAAGATCAGAAGGACTAGGCCAGCCATACTCAGACCTGAGTGGTTCAGGAGCCAAATTAGGGATCCACATTACCCAAAAGAGCCACAGTCATGTGAATTCATTGTGTCTTTTACCAATATAGAAATGCTCACAGCAAAATGACTGACCAAGAATCATTTTATCAACAACAATTGGATAAAAACATAATAAAATTGTCCAGATTAATTATTAACCAGTCTAAGTTATTAACCAAATCACACAATGTTTTAATATTACGTGTTGCAAAAAGCAATGGGAGATAAACTCAGCAGTGGCTTGGTGTTCCTGAGCCCCAGTCAGAGTATCCCTATCCTAGGTCCTCTGACAGCACTCAGGTTTTTCAGTGCCGAGGACTCTGGGCTGTGGCTGACAGCTTAGGGTTCAGGTTATCCTGGCATGACATGAGACCCAACCCGCTCCAAATGGCCTAAGAAAACCTGCAAGTGAGGGGAGCATCTTGGCTAAGCTCAGCAGTTTCCCCTGGAACCATTTAATAATCTCTGCCATGTGAGCAGGGGCCTCAGGCACGGATTGTGAACAACAGGCCAAGTTTGCCCCTTGCTTGCCCAGACAGTTCAGCGGCCGGAGGGATGAGTTTGTGCAAGTAAATTGGAGCTACAGAACTTCCGAGCTAATCCCATGAATCCCACTAGATGGCAGCAGATTGCTGAGTGAAACAGAAATGGTCCCTGGGATGATTTCACAGGACACTGCTGCTGTTCAAGGTGCAGAACATCAGGCTCAGAGAACGACAGGGCAGTTCAGTAGCTGGAGCCCTCAAAGGCCTGCTGTGCTAGAGCGTCAAGGAGAGGGATCCCTTGGACACAGCTCTCTGCTGTCTTTGGTTCACCAGACCACCCCGAACTAGAGGTGTCACAACAAGCGCTTTTCGCTGAGATCAGAGAGGAAAGATGGCGTGTTTTGTGCTGAAGTCAGGCAATGATCCCACGTCACCAGGAGGCAGAATCCTGCAGCGATCCTAGAAGTCACTGAGCACCGCACACGTTTTGTAATTCTCCCATCACATATCACGGTAGCCTCTTTCAGTCCCATGCCTGCCAGCGTTTGTAAGCTAGAAAGAGGAGGTAGAATCCATTCACCTCCAAATTGCAATGATATGCACTGAACAATGTGACAATAAAAACTAATAATGTAACAATAATCAATATTTAATTTTCCTGTAGCTTCTGCCATGTGTGGCCCTTAATGTGCTTTGCAAATGTTATGAACTCAGACTCTCAATCCCCCTGTGAGGGCTGCAATTATAAATCTCCAGTTACAACAGGGAAACTGAGGCACAATGCTGAATGAATTTGTCCAGGTTTATACTGTGCATCAGTGGGGATAGAGCTCCTGTTTCCTGACTTGGAGACCTGTCACTGAAATAACACAAGAGCCAGCTCAGCCCGTTATGCTGTTGGGCCAGATTTCCGAAGGGCATTTTATCTGAAAAAAAGGAAAGGGAATCAAATTCCTTTTTAAAAAACAAACAAAACCCCCAACAACTTGCTACTGTATTTTCTCTCAGAGATTAGTGAAGTTACAGGATGATTACATGCCATGGAGAAGCATTTTCTGTTTGTTCCAAATGTATTGTGCTTTCATTTCATGCTCCTGGATTACAGAACTTCCTTTGGGTCTCTGAGTTGTTGCCTGGGGTCTGGAAAAATCCTATTCCACAGATTTTGGTTATTTATCTCACTATGGAGATAAAATAAACTCAGAGTTCCTGAGCCCCCAGTCCCTAGAGAGGACCAGGGCAGGTTTGTAGGAGGAACAGCACAATCTGGTTCTCTGTGAATAAACTATCTGTCCCGTCCCTAAATACTCAACACACATAACCCGGAAGATAGAACTGAAGCCTGCTGTGAGTGACACTCATCTTGTACAGAAGACAGAGGTTATGTGTGACCAACTGGAAAAGTGTGTCTATCTGTAGTGGCTGGTTCACTAGAGGAGAATAGTTTACTACTGTTACCAGTAACAGAATTGCTTCTTTAGCTCAGGTGGTAGAGGACTGTGGAGCAGTGCCGAAGGTCCCAAGTGCAGACACTAGGATGACCAGATACCAAGTGTGAAAAATTGGTGGGTATAGCTGTGTATACAAGACAAAGCCCCCAATATCAAGATGTCCAATCACACTCACAGACCTGCTGATGACCCCTGCTGTGGTGGAGGTTTTTACATTCTGTCTTTCATACTTGGCCTTGCTGTAAATGTAATTTTCTTTCATGCTGCAGGATTTCATGAAAGATACACATGCTATTTCCCTCATACCCCTTCTCTATTTTCTCTTCCAGGTTCTGGGTCTTGCCAGCTTAACTGTTGTCATGAAGTCCTTTCCCCCTCCCTCCATTGTTTTTTGTTTAAACTCCTTTGGATTTCTCAGACGATCAAACAAAGCTGTGTGGGAAGGCTTTGAAACAGCTGTGATGAGAAAGGATGGAAGGCATCTGTCAAGTCCTTCTAGATAGCCAGGTCCCTCAGACCACTGGGTGATCAGTATGACAGGTATGCTAGATGTGACTATTCTTGGGCGTCTGTATGACACTGTGGATGGTCACTGGGTAGAACTAATTGAACTGTTGTGAAAAGTTCTTCATTTGACAGATTTGGCCCTTTTTCCAGCCTGCAAATGCTCATGAGGCAGAGCACAGTTTTTACAGCTGTGTTGTTATATAAAAGCATTTGCCACATACACCAAAGCCTGTGGATCCGTGGGTAAGTAGGTGCAGCAAACATCCCTTTGAGTGGAGTGATTGGGCACTAGAATCACATGGGGTTGTTTCTGTTCCATAATTGGATGAACTGGTTTGGCCTTAAAACTAACTTTTGTTTTTGTCACGAAAGTTAATATTATTTTGCAATTAATTGGCTAAGAATTTGCTCTCTGCAAACATGTGTGTGAATGGAGTGTTGCTCACTTGGGTGCATGAGGGAAAAGGGGACGCCTGTGAATGTGGTTGAATCAAAATGGGGTTCTGAATTCTCCAACGCAGAGGGGACTCATTGCCTGATACTTGCCCAGCTCTCAGGCAGGGGAGGTGAAGGGGTTTTTGCACTTGCCACTCTGGCTAGAGGAGGATGCACATCTGCTACATGCTCAAGCAGACTAACAGGAAGAAAAGGCAAATTCCACCACCCAGGCTCTCCACAAAATCTGGATTCTCTAGTGGGCAGAACTTAGGGAATCACAAGACTCACAGCTGGGCTGTTAAAGACGGAAAGTCAGATCCCAGCTACCGAAGTATTGGCCCCAATGGGGCATTTTCAAAATGCCTTGTCTAGTTTTTTAAATGTTCAGTCATAATTTACCTCCTAGAGCTGCCCCTGTTCTCTGGGCTGGAAGCATGGTGCGCTGTGGGCCCCTTTGTGCCGGTCTGCAGGACTGAAGTGATCACAAAGGGACTGGAAAGGACCTACCCTGGGGATGCAGGCAATGCTGGGGAGCGGGCCTATGCCACATCCCAGCACAGGGGGCATATTGCGGTGGTGTGGGGAGGAGGGTGAGGTCTGTGCACTGTGCTCCGTGACTAGCCCTGCTAGGCACTATGTTACTCCCTTCGCCTGGGCTGCCCTGCTGGATCCGCTCCGCCTAAATCAGGCCCCGAGGTAGCCCGAACAACCAGCGCAGGGCGCACGCCCAGGGAAAGGGGGCGAGGCCAATTCTGGAGAGGAGCTGGGTGACTCTCAGCTCCAGGCAGCCGGGGTCCAGCCAGTACCCCCGGCCCGGCCAGGCCAGCAGCAGAGAACCGGTCACGGCAGCTGAGGCATCTTCTGGGCTGGTGGCCCCAAGATTTGATCTGCAGTAGGGCACAGCCCCAGAGTTCACAGGCACCGGCCCTTCCCCACTGCGGGTATTCCCCTCCCCTCCCCTTCTCTTCCCTCCGGCGCTGATTCCCAGCCCGGCCCCTCTCTCCCCCGCCCCCTTCTCCGCCCCGCTCCCAGCTCGGCTCCCCGGCTGCTGGAGCCGCTCCCCGCGGCCATGAGCCCCACCGCGCTGCTGCGCTGCGCCCTGCTCCTGCTGCTGGGGGGCTCCGCCGGGAAGGCGGCGGCGGGGGGGAGCCCAGCCGGGCAACAGCAGGAGCTGCCCACCGTGGTGATCGCCATCCTAGCCCGCAACTCGGAGCACTCGCTGGCCCACTACCTGGGGGCCCTGGAGCGCCTGGACTACCCCAAGGAGCGCATCTCTGTCTGGTAAGGGCTGCTGGCTCGGGACCCCGGCCTGCTCGGGGAGGGCCAGAGTCCGGGGGCCCCAGGGTCGAGGCTAGTGCCAGGGCGAGGAAGGGCAGCCTGAGGCTTCAGGGGCAGCAGAAATGGGAGAGTGCCCAGCAGGATGGTGTCATCCCGTGTCTGCCCCCTAACTCGGGGCACGGCCAGACTGGAGACCCCTGCCCCGATTTGAATGGTCCTGGGCACTGGCGCAACAGCGCGGCTGGAAGCCCCGAGTTATGGGCTGGCCACGTTTCCACTCGCCAGAGGGCGATACCCCCATCCCAAGAGCGGAGGTTCTGCCCCGGCTCCGTGCATAGCCTCAAGCCTGGTGCCCGAAGCTGGGAGCCGCATCCCGTCTGCTTCCCCTGCCCCAGACTTACCTGCCATCCTCTCGGGAGCTGGTGGGAAATGTTACCCCGGGAGTCATCGTAGCGAGCCTGAGCTCTCCGCCCTGTGTTCAGGGCTGCTGGCAGCTGGTGTCAGGCTAGGGCTCGGGGAGCCACCAATCCCGGCTGCAGCGTGCGCTGGGCGACTGGCCTGGCCTGTCTCCGCGAACACGCGGGTTTCCGGCGGGCTGGCTGCGTGTCTTGGGAATTCGCAGCGCACAACAGCGGAGGGGTTAGAGAGGAGACGCCAATCCCCACTTTTCCCGGCAGGAGGCGCTGTGGCGCAGGTGGTGCTCGGGGAGCGGAGCGGTACCTGCCGCGTGTTTGGGTCCCCATGTGCTAGGAACTAATGGTCTCTCAGTCCTCGTGCACCTCGGCGTGCGGGGGGGAGTGTGTGAGCGGGGGGATGGTGCCCTGGTGATCAGGACCATGGGAGTGAAGACTCTTCTCTGCCCAGGCTGCTGGCAGGGGCTGAGGCTGGCATTCCCGAAGGGGCTCTGAAAAATGTCTCACTTTCATGAGACATAGTGATAGAAATGTAGCCGTGTTAGTCTGGTGTAGCCGAAACAAAATACAGGACTATGTAGCACTTTAAAGACTAACAAGACTAAACCATCTTGTTAGTCTTTAAAGTGCTACATAGTCCTGTATATTGTTTCATGAGACAGTCTGAGAGAAGCTGGAGAAGAGCAGCATGGATGGTGGAAGGGGGAGTGTAGGAGGTTGCAGGCTGCCCCCTCGCCGTTCTGCCACTTCCACACCCATGAGCCAGCCGGAGACTTTTCTTGGTGCTAGCACCCGAGCTCTTTATTGTCCGTGTCAGTTCCCACCACCTTCCATTTACAGAGCTTCAGACTGTCACCCCAGGGACCAGGTGCGTCTGCAGCCATCAGGGGTACACACCCTTTCCCTCCCTCCCTGCCAGCTTTATGTAGCCCCAGTTAATGAGGCCAGCAGCTGTTCCCCTTTGCCTCTTAGGCTGAGCCTTATCCTGCCAGCTCCAATTAAGCCTTACTGCTGGAGCTGGCTTGACAGAGCTCTGGCTCAGGCTTCCTAGCCAGCAGCCTGTTGCAGGGAGTAACTGCCAAGTTTGCTCAGCTCTGCTCTGCCCTGCCCACTGCCATTATGTACAACCAGTGCTGGGCAATGATATGGCACTTTCCCCCATCTCAGCTGGAACAGGGCCCCCCCCCCCGAATCCTGGCCACATCCTGCATCTGTTGTAATGGGCTTGGCCCCAAGGTGGGGCTGCAAACAAAACTGGGAAAGGGGGTTGTAGGCAGAGTGTGCGTCTCACAGCTCTGCACCAAGAGATACACAGCAGGGCCCAGGGAGCTCAGGGTCCCTCAGAGCATGTTGCAGCATTTGCTGGCTGGGCTGCGTGGTGCGCAGACTAACAGATGCCTTTCTCTGTCTGGCATGTCGCATTGGGCTCTGCTGAAGCCCAGCAAGCTGGCAGGTCATCCGTGGATTTTGAGAGCGCGCACTTGTGTGCTATTGCCAGGCGCTCCAGTCCTGCACTAGGGACGGGGGTGAGGAGGTGGCAGAAGGACTGGAACAGAAAAAGTGAAGGAGATCAGCTAATTCCAAGTTGGGAAGAGCCTGGTCTGAAGACAGACGGGCCCTTGTGTTTGGTGGCTGCACGGGCAGGGCAGTATGTGCCTCTTGAGGGCTAGATACAGAGTCTGCAGTTTGGAAGGAATGGTCCTTGCACATTCCCTCTCCCCAGTAGCAGAGTCTTGATTGCTTAAAATTACATGTTAATTCTCCACAAGATTCCCGCTTGCTGCCGTTGCTGGTGCCAGCGTCCTCGGGAGGTATTTATAGCGCCGGCACCAGGGCTTGTGCCAGGGTTGTTCGCGTGTCTCCTTTTAAAGGGATAGCAGCGTCTCTGGGGTGGAAGCAGAGCTCACAAGGTGGTTTAAGCTCTTTTATACCTGAATAGGAACATTCTGGGATAAACGGATTCCTGAAGCTCATACGGTTACACCAGTCACTGCAATTAATTTGGCCCATCTGTTCATATTAGAAAATTGGTAAGCTTTGCATTCACAGAGGTGGTGTAACCTCCATTTGGTCGATGGGGAGCCTAAGACATCCAGAGGGTAAATGACTTGTTCAGAGTGGGATTAGAACCTAGATGTTCTGATCCTCTACTCCCTGCTCTAGCCCTTAGACGACACTCCCTGCAGAAAGGGGGTGTTTTTGAATGAGTGGCACCAATTTCTTTTAGGACAAAGGAAAGCAGGGAACCAGTCTCAGAGCATTGTTGGCAAAGTGCCAGGCTGCCTATAAGGATGGGCAGTCTTGACAGTAGCCAGAGAGCTGTGCCTGGGGGAGCGCTGCTCCTTAGTGGTTAGCATTCCAGTCAGTCTCACGCTGCCGGTGCCCATGAGTACTGGGGGTGATCCTAGCTAGTTCCATGGAGTTCTCCCACTCATCTGCAAGCAGGTTAGGAAGATCTTGCTTTTCTATGGATAAGAATAGCCACTGACATCTGATAGAATAAAAAAAATGGATTTAAACCCTCATGCTTCAGAGCATGACCCAATACACTCTGAGGGTATGTCTACACTACAGCACTAATTCGAACTAACTTAATTCGAATTAGTTAATTCGAACTAAGCTAATTCGAATTAGTGCATCTAGACCTAAAAACTAGTTCGAATTCGCATTTTGCTAATTCGAACTAGCATGTCCACATTGAGTGGACCCTGAACCGTAGTTAAGGATGGCCGGAAGCAGTGCCGGCAGGGCATCAGATGAGGACTTAGAGCGTGGAGCTGCTGCCTCAGGCTAGCCGAGGGCTGTGCTTAAAGGGACCTGACCATGACCCCGGACAGACAGTTCTCAGGGGTTCCCCGCTTGCAAAGCAGTCCTGGCTTGGAATGCCCTGAGTGCCCACACTAGGCACATCACAGCACTCGGCCATCAGCCCGGCTGCACTTGCCACAGGCTGCCATCCGGAGGGGGGGTCAATCAAGGGGCTTCAGGAGAGCCTCAACCCCGAGGAGCCCACAGAGCCATCCCAGTCCTCCCCATCGGGGGCTCGTACCCCATTCCTCCCTCACCTCCTTCCACTTACCCCTCCCTAGCCCCCCTTCCTGATGTACAAAATAAAGGACACGTGTGTTCAAAAATAGAAACTCTCTTTATTGAACAAAACTCGGGGAACTGGGAAAAGGAGGTGGGAGAGGGGAAGAGAGAGGGTGGGAGAGGGGAGGACAACTAAAATGATCAGGGGTTTGGAACAGGTCCCATATAAAGAGAGGCTAAAGAGACTGGGACTTCTCAGCTTAGAAAAGAGGAGACGGAGGCAGGACAGGATAGAGGTCTATAAAAGCATGAGTGGTGTGGAGAGGGTGCATAAAGAAAAGTTCTTCCTTAGTTCCCATAACAGAAGGACTAGAGGACACCAAATGAAATGAATGGGTAGCAGGCTTCAAACTAATAACAGAAAGTTCTTCTTCACAAAGCAAATAATCAACCTGTGGAACTCCTTGCTGCAGGAGGCTGTGAAGGCTAGAACTAGAACAGAGTTTAAAGAGAAGTTAGATAAAGTCATGCAGGTTGGGTCCATGGAGTGGTATTAGCCAGGGGGTAGAAATGGTGTCCCTGGCCTCTGTTTGTGGAAGGCTGGAGATGGATGGCACGAAACAAATGGCTTGGTCATTGTTTCGGTCCATCCCCTCCAGGGTCCCTAGTGTTGGCCACTGTCGGCAGACAGGCTACTGGGCTAGATGGACCTTTGGTCTGACCCAGTACGGACATTCTAAGCTCAGGGTCGGGGGTCTCAGTGGACCACCTTGATTTTCATGCAAACCTACTCCCGGGTGGCCAGGCTGGCAGCTATCCTGCCCTAGACGGCCACTTTCCTGTGCCTAGTGCGGAGGTCGTGGATGAGATCCACGATCTCCGCAGTAGACCAAGCGGACGCCCGCCTCTTGCGGACCCGGGCAGGCTCCCAGGAGCCACCAGCCTGGTCCCGGGAAGAGGCGGAGGGCTGGGTGGCAGCGGGTGGCTGGCTTGAGCCATGCCAGGTGCAGGGTCTGCTGGCTGGGTGCTGGCAGGCTTGCACCTGGCACGGGCACCGTAGCCAGCCTGTGCCCCTTTAAGGGGTCCGGGGCCGGGAGGGGGGCAGACGAGTTTCCCTGGTGGTGCCCAGAGTGGCCACCAGGGAAAGCTGGGGAGGGCTAGCCTCCCACTAGTTCGAATTAAGTGGCTACACAGCCCTTAATTCGAACTAGCTAATTCGAACTAGGCGTTAGTCCTCGTAAAATGAGGTTTATCTAGTTCGAATTTAGCGCTCCGCTAGTTCGAATTAAGTTCGAACTAGCGGAGCGCTAGTGTAGCGCCTATCAAAGTTAATTCGAACTAACATCTGTTAGTTCGAATTAACTTTGTAGTGTAGACATACCCTGACAGGGGTCAGGAAGAAACTTCCCATGCAGGTAGGTTATCCTATAATTGTCCACTCTGGGTTTTCATCCACCTTCTCCTGAAACATCTAGCACTTGCTACTATTGGAAAGAGGACTCTGGATGACTGGATTATATAGACCAGTGGTTCTCAACCTTTCCTGACTGTACAGCTGAAGCACAAGCATCCCTGGCATCCTTGTTTGTGCAGTAGCTCTCTGTTGATGTCCAGTTGTGAGGGCTTTGGAGGTTGCGAGGCATTTGGGTAGCAGGCTCTATCTCCTGAGAGCTGTCACTGAGGTTTCCCTTCGAGTTTCATAGGACTGAATGATGTACTGCAGGAAATGTCTGGGAGAAGGGGAGGAATTAATGTTCCATCCACGTTTTGATTTCTCAGGTGTGCAACAGATCACAATAGCGACAACACGACTGAGATCCTGTGGGAATGGCTGACGGCCATGGAGAAACACTATCACTACATTGAATGGAAGTCAGTGGAGGAGCCCCGGTAAGGTGCATGGTCCCTTGAGGCCTTGCTGTAGCAACGTGTCCTAACAGAGGATGTTTTGTCCAGTTCATGCATAGGGAAACTGAGGCACGGAGGGGCTGAGGGGTTAGCCAAAGGCTACAAGGGACTTAGCTGGGGCTGGAATAGAACCAGAAGTTTCTAGCTTTCCGTCCCTCCACTCAGCCTACAAGACATCGCTGTTGGCGTTTTTCTTATGTGCACATGTATGGTTTGCAGGCCCAGATATGGGGCATAAAAATCTTTGCAGGAAGTGGGCCTAGCATACTCTTCCACCCTGCGGCGGTTCTGGTCCAGCTTTGGACAGGGTGCATGGGTATTCTCCTTCAGGTGGAATGGGGGCAGCTTGCTCCCCGCACCTTCCCTCATGGATGTCAGTTGTTTGGTAGCAGCCTGATGA
Organism: Pelodiscus sinensis; assembly: GCF_052426305.1. Lineage (NCBI taxonomy): Eukaryota > Metazoa > Chordata > Testudines > Trionychidae > Pelodiscus > Pelodiscus sinensis. The sequence goes on along the minus strand of NC_143074.1, from coordinate 11,367,335 downwards.
AGGCATCTGAGGATACCTACTCATTGGCATTGTGGCGTCTGCCTGCAGCTTGGCAGGTTGGCTGCCATCTGTGCTGCATCCTGTTCTGATCTATGCAAACCTACTGTGCCCAGCTCTGTTCTCTCCTCTCTTGTTGTGCTCTTCTGGAGCTGACTGCACAGAGAGATCCCCCAGGAGTGAGAGGCTCCTGTGTACAGATGGAGACAGGGAGAGCCTGTTCTCATGCAGTGTCCTTACTGGGAATGTGTGGGCGGGGGTCTGATCCAAGCCTGAGCCTGCATCAGTGAGTCAGTTTCATGTGTCTCCCCTCCCCATCTGGGGCCAGTCACTGAGCCACACCGCACATGCTTGGGCTGCTTGTGGGATGAACAGGCTGGGCCTTGTGAGCTGAATGGCTCCTCAGCGGGGGATGCCTCCCTGCTTCCCCAGAGGGACTCCCCCAAGCAAACCCAATCCAGATGAGCTGCCCTGCCTTGCCTGAGCTACTCAGCCATCAGACACACCACTGCAGTGTGTGAGTTCACAGCAAAGGGCAGGTTGTTAACTCTTTGTTTGCCTGATGCAGCTCTTACCCCGAGGAGCTTGGCCCCAAGCACTGGACAGACGAACGCTACGAACATGTCATGAGGCTCAAGCAGGAAGCTCTGAGCTTCGCTCGGGCCAAGGGGGCAGATTATCTCCTGGTAAGAGAATCTGGAACTGGACCAAGGGGCCCCCTTTCCTCCTTTAGCACTGTAGCGATTTCAGCTCTCCTGCAAAGCCCAGCATGGGGCAACACCCCCCCCCCCCTTTCAGAGGTGTTGAAAGCAGAGATAGGAGAGTCTGTAATGTCACCCCCCCACCCTCCAGGGTCCAGGGCAGGATCACTCCTTGTGGCAGATCCTCTAGAGGTGTATCCGAACTGAAGTTTTGTGGCTCTGCTTTGTTGTGGATGCTACAGAACCATCACCCAACAATAATATCACCCCCCCTCCCTCCAGCAGGGCTGTGTGAGAATGCCCCCTGCTAGGAACATTTCCTCCAAAGGTTTCCCTCGCTGGCTGAAAGGCTGGAGGTTGAGGGTGCTGGAGAACCCTGGAGCTTCCCAGAGAAGCATTGGTGCCCTACCTAGCCCTGGCAAGGCAACAACTCTCCCTCCTAGCACCCTGCAGGTCACTCACCTGTTGTGATGAGCAGCCGGTGCTGGGTGGGCTAGATGCAGGGCCTGCTTCGGGCGTATTGCTCCCGCTATATGGGATGTGTTTCCACCACTAGCTCACCGACACAGACAGCATCCTGACCAACAATCAGACCCTGACCTTCCTGATCGCGCAGAACAAATCTGTGATCGCCCCCATGCTGGATTCCCAGACATACTACTCCAACTTCTGGTGTGGGATAACCCCTCAGGTAAGCTGCCTCGGGTGCGGCGGGGGAATCCCCCCTGCTGGAGGATTCCTCTTTGCTGCCCCTGAGCCTAGGTGCTGCTGCTGCCAAGCAGTGGGGTGTGTTATCCTTGGGGGTGCCCCAGTCCTGTGGGGTCCTAGGGCGGGTATGGGGAAAGTCTTCTCCCTTTGCCACAGCCTGAAAACACTGGCAACCCGGGAGCCAAACTGTCGGCTTTCTGTGTGAGGAACCTCCCTTTATGCCCTACCCCTGCCCATCTGGGAACCTCTGCCAGCTTCCTGCAAGAAATCCCACTGGTCCCTTCTGGGCCGTGTGCCACCCTGCCCGGCTCCCTCCCATCACATGAGCTCTACTGTCTCCTAAAAGCTCCAAGTAGCCTCTGAATTGCCCCATCTCTGCTGTGTGGGGTCTGGTGTCAGGGTGGCACAGAGCCTGGCCTGCTGCTGTCAGGACACGGCTGTGAGGGAGCTCTCCATGCTGGAGCTCTGCCTGCTTGTGATAAGTCGGAGAGCTGTGCTGCTTTGGCAGCCTTTTGGCTCCAGTCTGTGGGAATTAACCCCCCCCCCCCGGTATCAATGTTCCCCCTTTTTCCCATCCACGTGCAGAATAAATTGTATGCACACTGAGGCACGTGTGGATGTGCACCACAAATAGAAACACTGTGGGCACTCTGCTAATCAGCTGGGTGGCAGCTGAATCCTTCCTGGGTGGCATCCAAGTGCTTAGCTTACAGGGAACGCTGCCCCCGGTATTTCCCAGGGTTACTACCGCAGGACGGCAGACTATTTCCCCACCAAGAACCGCCAGCGTGTGGGCTGCTTCGCCGTCCCCATGGTATACGCCACCTTCTTGCTCGACCTGCGGAAAGAGGGGACCTCCGAGCTCGCCTTCCATCCGCCCCACCCCAACTACACCTGGCCCTTCGACGACATCATCGTCTTCGCCTTCTCCTGCCAAGCAGCGGGTGAGGGCCAGGGAGAAGGGAGAGGCGGGGCAGGGGACCCGCAGAGAGTTGTACTAGGTCCTCTCTGGGGGACCTCCTCAAGGCATCCCATGTCTGGGGATGGGGAGTCAAGGCCAGATGCCTGTTTGCTGTGAGATTTGAATCTGTCCCCAGGATGTGGAATTTAAGGATGTGAAAGTGCCCAGCAGCCCTCTCCTGCCCTGTGCTCACCCTGCTCAGCCCCTTTGTCCCAGGCAGAGTGGTTGCTGGAGGCGGTGGAGGAAGGCTTGGCTGGCACACTAGGAGGAGAGCAGGGTTTGTGCTTTGGGATGCAGCGACATGGGGTAGACTGGAGTGCAGAGCTCTCAGTGGAGAGGCTGGGAGCAGGGACTGGTCGCCCGGGGTTACTCTGGCAGCTGCTGCCTTTCAGGAGTCCAGATCTACGTGTGTAACCAGGAGCGGTTTGGCTACATCAATGTCCCAGTGAAGCCTCATCAGACGCTGGAGGACGAACGCATCAACTTTGTGCACCTCATCCTGGAAGCCATGGGTAAGGGCTCAGGGGTCCAGCCACTGGCACAAGGGGAATGACGGGAGCTTCCCAGGGCTAGGACCCCAGTGTGGCACAGATCAGCCTTGGCAGGCGCAGCGCCCTGAGGAGAGCGGCGTTTCACCTGCTTACCCCGGGGGTGCATTGTCTGAGGAGTTGACGGTCAACACCTATGTGAGTCCAGTCTCTCTTTGGCTAACCCCCTAGCTGACGTGAGGGAAGTGCATTTGGTCACAGGTGGGGGCTTGCTGGCTTTCTTGTTGGGGTGACAGCAGCAAGCCAGAGAGTTGAATGGGCCATGGGAAATGGAAGGCCCCAGGTCAGCCATGAGGCACTCTGACTGAGGGCCTGGTGGATTGGGAGCACTGTCAGGCCAGCCCCAGCCTGCACCATCATCCAGAAGCGAACCTGGGGGCAGTCCCCAGGAAGCTCTTAGCCCACACACCAGCTGTGTTCGGTGAGGCAGACGCAGCTGTGGGTGTTTTGTGTCCATCTAGGCCCGTGGAAGGAGGGTTGTGGGTATAGTGACTCCAGCTTAACCACGTGTTTTGTCTCTTGCAGTGGATGGCCCCCCGATGTACCCCTCCGAGCATGTTTCCCTTCGCCCCAAGCACCTTGGGAAAATGGGCTTTGATGAGGTGAGCACCTGGCTGCAAGTCCAAGCACGTTGCCCCTCCCTGGCCTGCACAGCATCCATGTGGCACCTACTGCCCCTCACCTTCCCTGCACCCGCTGGGGTTGCTGGCCAGCAGAGGCTGCATGGTGTTGTGAAGTGCCCCCAGCAACGCCAAGAGGGCTGCCACTTTGGGTGAAGGATACTCTATGACCCATATCACTTGCCTGGTAGCCTGTGCTGCTCCATTAAACGCCCAAGCTGGGACCCCCGGGAACAGCACCTTGGGGCCCAGTGCAGAGTTGGCTCAGGGCGGAGGATGGGTGGCTGGTGAGGGAGGCCTGCAAGAGCCCTGGCCCTTGGGGAATGGTTCTGCTATTGCTTCAAAAAGGAGGGAGCGGGCTATGGCCCTTCCTTCATCACACTCATTGCCATGGAGCAGGGCTTGTTCCCCCATCGCACCCAGCTGGGATAGAGCCAGAGATGATCTTAAGGGAGGGCGAGCCGGGCGGTTGCGCAGGGCCACCATTTTCAAGGGGCCCAACCTCCCGAATCCTGCCCCCAGATTTTTCTGGTTACTCCCTGACCTTATTTTTTTTTTTTGGGCTGACAAATTTTTGTCTGGTATTTTTTTTTAAACCATCTGGTAACCCTACGGGGCTGCCAGTTGGTTAGGACCGGCCCTGGATAGAGCTTTCTGCATTGGCTGGAAGAACCCCTTGTAGACTATTCCCCTCCCCTTAGTGAGCATGGGACTATGCCCCCGCCCTGGGGGTCTCTAGCCTGATGTTCAAGGGAGCCAACAGCCTGTGCGGGTCCCTGGGCAAGGTGGCAGGGGTGGCTCTGTGCTCCCAGAAGAGGCGGGGCCTCAGGTGGAGGGGGTGAGGCTGGGGCAGTCAGACCTCCATAATACCTGCACGCAGTGCATCCCCCCTCCCCCTCAGAGCCACACAGAACGTGCAGCAAGGTGCTCTGGCAGCGATTCAAAGGGCCTAGTTGCAGTGGTCCCCAACGCAGTGCCCGTGGGCGCCATGGCGCCTGCTGGGGCATTTATGTGTGCCCACCAAAACATCTGGGCTGGCCCCGCCCCCGACGCGTGGCACATCCGTGGTGCGGGCCCCGGGCATGTGGCACATGGGTGGCCCCTGCCCTGGACACGTGTCACATGCGCGGTGCCAGCCCTGGGCTCAGGGTGCATGGGCGGCCCCCTCCCCCGGGCACATGGCGCATGCGTGGCCCCACCCCCAGAAGCGTGGCACATGAGCGGCCCCGCCCCTGGGTGCCCGGCAGCCATGAAAGGTTGGGGACCACTGGCTAGGGCTCCAGCCACTGCCACAGTAGCAGCAGCAGCAGTGGCCAGGAGTGCTGGGCCCCTTTGAATCTCTGGGCCCTGGGATAACTTCCCCCTTTGTGCTCTGCCCCCCACCCCTTTGGTGAGCCGGCTGGTGTTTCCCAGAGTAGAATCAGAATCGTTGGACTGGAAGGAACCTTGAGAGGTCATCGAGTCCAGTCCCCTGCACTCATGTATTAACTGGACATCCCTGACAGGTGTGTGTCTAACCTGCTCTTAAACATCTCCAGTGTTGGAGATTCCGCAACCTCCCTAGGCAATGTATTCCACAGTTTAACCACCTGGACAGGTAGGAAGTTTTTCCTAATGTCCAATCTAAACCTCCCTTGTTGCAATTTAAGCCCATTGCTTCTTGTTCTATCCTCAGAGGTTAAGGAGAACAATTTTTGTCCCTGCTTGAAACAACTTTTTATGTCACGGGTGGGAAACCTCAGGCCCGGGGGCCATATGTGGCCTGGATCTGGCCCCTTCCGTGTGAGTGTGTGTGTGAAGTGCAGGCAGAGCCAGGCTGGTGATTAGGGAAGGCATCTTACACACCAGATGCCTATAGTGGGAAGCGTCTCTCTCCTCAGTTGGGGACCACATCAGTTTTTTTTTTTTTTTTTTTGCTTCTGACTTGTGTCCAGCCCCTGACTGATTTTTCTGTAGGTCAGCAGCCCAAAAAAGGTTCCCCACCCCTTTTTAAGTACTTGAGAACTTCAGAGGGGTAGCCAAGTTAGTCTGTAACTGGAAAAACTGGAAAACAACAAATAGTCTAGCAGCACCTCAAAGACTAACAAAACACGTAGATGGTATCATGAGCTCTAGTTGCTACAACCTGTTATTGGATCCCCTCCTGCCAGGATTGTCTTCTCCAGACTAAACAAACTCAGTGTTTTCATCTTCTCTCATAGGTCATATTTTGTTAACCTTCAACCACCTTGCTCTTCCCTGGACTTTCTTTAATTTGTCCACAGCTTTCCTGAAATGTGATGCCCAGAACTGGACACAGTACTCTTGCTGAGGCCTAATCAGCGCAGAGTAGAGCGGAAGAATGACTTCTCGTGTCTCGCTCACAACAATCCTGCCAGTGCATCCCAGAATGATGTTTGCTTTTCTCTGCAACAGTGTCACACTGTTGACTCATATTTAGCTTGTGGTCCCTTTTTGCAGTACTCCTTCCAAGGCAGTCGTTTCCCATTTAGCATGTGTGCAATTGATTGTTCCTACCTAAGTAGAGTACTTTGCATTTGTCCTCATCAAATTTCATCTTATTTTCCTCGGACCATTCGTTTCTCCAGTTTTTCCAGTTAATTTTGCTTTTTAATCCCGCTCTTTAATATTTTATTCTTCTTTAGATTTTCCTGATTAACCTAGTGCGGCGGCCAGACAGGCGCCAGCGGATGCTGAGTTCACTCCATGAGCTGGAGATAGAGCCGCTGGTGGTGGATGCTGTGGATGGGAGGTGATTGCTCTGAGCTCCTTACGCTGCTTTGCCATGGTGAGGGATGGACTGCCTAGACCCCAGGGAGGTGGAGGGGAAATGAGTTGTGGACACTGGGGGCTGACAGGTTTCTTGCTGCTGTAGCTCAGCGCTGTCGCTGCTGTTTTGGATTGAGCTGGGGGATGCATTAGGACCCTGCACATTGAACCAACAGGGGAAGTGCTGCCAGTCTGGGGTGGAGAGCTTCTCTCCTGAGCAAGGGAATAAAAAGGCAGGTGTCAGATGGGGTAAGAAGAGTCAGCAGCCAAAACTACCTGCGAGTCGCTGGCCCGGGGCTCATCTTGCCAAACCCTCTGCACCCTCAGGGCCTTGCCACAGGTAGCTGTGCGGGAGAGTCCAACCTCCACCAGGTGTGGCCAGGCCCCTCCTAGGCAGTGTTTTTGGGGGAGGTGTTTCACTAGGGACTCCCCGGTGGAGGATGCGCCCGTCACCCAAGGCTGGAATAACCTGCCCCAGACTGGCACTAGCCCATGTGGCTGCAGGGAGGTGCTTGGTTTTGACTGGGCCAGGAGCAGGGACAGAAGAACTCAGTGTTATTCCAGGTGCAGGACGATGGGAGGCTATTGGGAAGGCTCTGTCATGGCCATCATCTGCCCTCTCCCCCGGCCAGTGCGGGATTGTTCCCTACAGCCTGCTGTCCAGTGCAGCACTTCTCTAACCACGGCCTCTCGCCTCCAGCGCCCTGAACAGCAGCGACATTAAGAACCTGGGTGTGGATCTGCTCCCAGGATACTATGACCCCTTCTCCGGCAGGACGCTCACCAAGGGGGAGGTTGGTTGCTTCCTCAGCCATTATTACATCTGGAAAGAGGTAAAGACCTGGAGTAAAGGAAGACAATAAACGGGGAGGGGAAGATGACACCGATGCCAAGGGGGGCCCATGGCACTGGGCATTGTTCAGAGTGAGAGACAGACCCTGCCCCAAAGAGCTTATTGTCTAAACAAAGAAAGGAAGGGAAGCGACTTGCCCAAGATCACCATTGCCAGAGCTGGGACTAGAAGCTAGGTCTCCTGGGTCCTACTGCGGTGCCCTACACACTGGAGCTCATCCTGGATGTGTGGAAGGGGATGGGGATGTGGATGTCACCTCTCCCCTACTCCTCTGTTCTGTGAGGCTCATCACCAGAGCCCCAGCCAGACTTAGTTTCTGGACTGGTGCCGTCGTCCTGGGGAGGGGGAGTCCAAGAGGGAGCTGCAGGGCCTCTTACGACAGCTGCTTGGGCTCTGCCTGCAGATCGTGGCGCGGGGGCTGGAGAAGTCGGTGGTGTTTGAGGATGATGTGCGCTTCGAGGTCTATTTCAAGGTGCGGCTGACGCGACTGATGGAGGAGTTGGAGTGGGCACAGCTGGACTGGGACCTGATGTACGTTGGGCCAGCTCACAGTGAGGGGAAAGGGATGGGATGGGGTTGTGGGTGGGGCAAGCTTGCCTTCTAAGTGCTATCACTGATTGAATCCCTCCATGGTCGGGGGCCCTTTGCCCGCTTCCCCATAGGTTGGTGCCCTTTGATGCTGGCTCCTATTTTCAGACCGGCAAATGCCCAGCTCTGGTGTATTCAACCCCAAATGCCCCCAGGTGTCAGTGAAGCCTGACACCTGGAGGCGAGTCTGCATCCCGCTCCCAGCCTGTGGAGCTACCCAGTCCCCGTAGCGTGTTCGCTGCCTGGGATTGCTGTGGGCCTGGCTCCTTCTCTTAGCTGGTGGGCTGCTTTTGCCTTTGCAGCTACCTTGGCAGGAAGCAGGTGAACTCGGAGGACGAGGAGCCGGTGGAGGACGTGCGGAACCTGGTGGTGGCTGAATATTCCTACTGGACCCTGGCTTACATCATCTCCCAGCGGGGGGCACAGAAGCTGATCAGGGCTGAGCCCCTGTCCAAAATGCTGCCGGTGGATGAGTTCCTGCCCATCATGTATGACAAGCACCCAAAGTAAGGAGAGGCGCCAGCTGCTGCTTCCTCCTTATGGGATGGCTGGGAAGGGACAGAGCCCAGTGCTGGGGGGGTCTCCAATCCATTCAGACAACTCCACCCACTCCCAGAAGAGATTTTGGTTCTGTTTTCCTACCCAGTCAGGTGTGACTCCCCTTTGCTAGTCTGGTTTGCAGCTCAGACCCCGTTAGCAGCTTGGTCTTGTAAGTGAGGAAACGTGTGTGTGTGTCCCCCCCCCTCTCCTTCCAGCGTTACATGTGCACTGAAAGAAAACATCTGTTCCCATGAGCTCATTCCCCTCAGCCGTGGCTGCGCTCTGGTCTATGGAAAATAGTCGTCAGGGACCTGAGGGGGAGGAGGGCGCAGAGAACGGTCATTGCCAGCCAAGCAAGGGCTGGCGTGAGATGAGTTTGGAGGATCTCAGCTCCACGTCCTGCCTAGCATCATGACTAATTCTTCCACATGCTGCCTCTTACTGCCTGTCTGGGCCATGAAGACTGAGCCCCACCTGACATCTGTGGATTCCTCCCCTGGTTAGAGTTAGGCCCAGCCCAAGGGATGCTTTCTCTGCTGCCACCTGTGTTCCATGGTAGGCAGAAGGCTCCAGGGCTTTTGACCAGATGCTGTTCAACAGCACTGAAATCGCACATGGAGGGCGAGGTGAGAGGATCGCTAGAAAACCTGGTGGAGCTGAGAGTGCAGCTTTCATGGCCAAGGAATCTGTGCGTGTGTTATCTAAGAATGTGGGTGCTTATCTGAGGATCACGGAGACCCCAGGCTCTAAATACAGCATGCGGACATGGCTACCAACTCCCCCTCTGCACTGTCCCCCGTTCATCCCCACGCACTGTGCAGTCCCACCTCTATTCAGCCAGGATACCCCTCCCCCTGCCCAATATCTCCCAGCCATTCCAGGGCAGCCCTGTGGCTCACATACTCTGCAGCTGTCTTAGGTGCTCTGGGATTCCAGTCAGACTGCTGCAATGGAGTGCCGACTTCCTGCCCCTCTGGCAGGCCTCTGGCTGCGGGGGGAGGGGAAGGAGCTGGGAAGGGTTGAAAGAGATGGAAAAACAGGGATTAAAAGAGCACAGGGAGGGATGGAGGGGGAGGTGGACAGCCCTGGGTGTGAACCAGGAACCATTCCAAATCCCAGGCTAGCAAGAATAACATCAGCCTAAGCTGTCTGGCACTGGGTCAGCCCAGTGGCCTAACTGGGACCAGGTGAGTGCCCAGGTCTGCAGTAGACCCCAGTTTGATCTGACTGGCACAAGGCAGGAGCTGGGCAGGCTGAGGAGGGGAATGTGACAGGAATAGGCCCTGAGGCTCCGTCTAGACTGCAGGCTTCTTGCGCAAGAAGCTTTTTGCAGAAGAGATCTTCCTCAAAAAGTTCTTGTGCAAAAGCGCGTCCACACTGCAAAAATGCATCGGAAAAGCGATACGCTTTTGCGCAAGAGAGCGTGCATGCTGCATGGACGCTCTCTCGCAAGAAAGCTCTCATTGCCATTAACAGAACGGCCACCAGGGTACCTGTGCTTCTTTCAATAGGCTGTTTTTGCGCAACCCCCCCCCGCCTACGTCTATACTGTAGCCTCTGTGCGGAAAAGCATATGCAAATGAAGCTCGGCATGGACTATCGCCATGCTTCATTTGCATAATTAATGAGCAGCTGCTTTTGTGCAAGAGGCTTTTGCTCAAAAAAGAGCCATGTAGACGGCTCTTTTTTGCGCAAAACCCCCCTCTTTGCGCAAAAGCCTCTTGCGTAAAAACAGCTGCTCATTAATTATGCAAAAGAAGCACGGTGATATCACATGCGGAGCTTCATTTGCATAAGCTTTTCTGCAAGAAAGCTACAGTGTCGACGTAGCTCGTTTCCCATTCATACACAACTTTTTCCGCAAGAGCTCTTGCACAAAAAAACTTATTCTTCATAGAAAGAGGAATAACTATTGTGCAAAAACCCCCTCTCTTCTTCTGATTTACTGTAAATTTACTTGCGCAAAAATGCACTTGCAGTATGGACGCTCTGAGTTTTTGCACAAAAACTCTGCAGTCAAGTTGTATCCTCAGTGTAGAGCTCAGGATGGCTAAGAGCTGCCAAGAACCCTGCCAGGGTGGGTGCTGGGATAAAGCACATTGGGGGATGGGGCCAGGAACCATTGCGGCTCCTCATGTTGTCTTACAGCCTTGGCAGGCTGCAGGGTGAGCTCATCGCGGGATTCCTTGTTTGCTGTAGTTTCACGAGGAGGCTGGGAACGGTTTAGCTCTGCCGTGGCTGCTGAGAAGCATGTTTCTGGGCAGCCGGCCTGAGCCAAGCCAAGTGCTTTGGCTGCAGTTAGTGCTGTTCCATCAGGCAGGGGGATGGGTGGATGCCTCTCACCTACAGACTCTCTCTGAACCAGCAGCCTGCCTGGAGTTCTTGGCTCCCATGCCCAGTAGGAAATGCTTTGGAAGAGCCATCAAGGTGCTGCGTCTCAGGGCACTTCCTCTTCTTTGGTGTCAGAAGCCCAGGGATGCAGCGTTAGAGGCGACGGGGTTCCACCTCCCCCCTTTGCCGGGCAGACCCTGGCATCCCCTTGGGTGTACAGATTTTATTCTCCCGGATCTTTTGTGTTTCTATCCAGCCACGCTGATTTTTCCCCCTCTCCCTTTCCTAGTGAGGATTACAAGAAGCACTTTGCTAACAGAGACTTGCTGGTGTACTCGGTGCACCCCCTGCTGGTTTACCCCACTCACTACACTGGGGACTCTGAGTGGCTCAGCGACACGGAGACATCTACTATCTGGGATGACGACTCCAAGAAGACGGACTGGAGTGGCTCTCAGAAAACAATGAAGGGTTCCCGAAGCAACGCTGGCCATTCCTTCCGCTCGACCTCCCGGGATGAGCTGTAACGTCAGGTTGCTAAGCCAGGCCTGGGAAGAGCTGCGTAGCGCGTGTGTAAACATGCCGATTCAGAAATTGGCTGCCAGGAAAAGCTGCCCTGCAAACATGTCTGAAATCTCCCTTCTCATCAGAGTTCAGCAGCAGCTTTCCCCTTCCCCACAGCTGATCTCAAAGCATCTGACAGACAGCAGGGAATTAGTGTCCCAGCCAACCCCCTTCCTCTAGGTTGTTATCTGACAAATGGGGAAACCAAAGCTCTGAACTGGATCTGCCCATAATTGGGTAGAAAGTCAGTGGCAGGTGAACAGAACCCAGGATTCTTGGCACACAGGCCTATGTTTAGCTGCACGACCACAGCCTGTTTCAGCTATTGTTGGGGGAGTACCTGTGATGTCCCACTGCTCCCGCAGTATCAGGTGCTCTCTCAAGAGGGTGTGTCAGATAATCCAGGGGGCTAATGCACATCCTTCCCCAGGGTTGGAAGCTCTTGCAACGTTAGGGGCAAATCCCGGTTGTTCTGCATCCGCAGGGTTGAGTATTTGGGAGGGGAGATACAAAGCCAACCCATGGGAGGTCAGGTCAGTACCGAGAGTATGCATTTGGGAGGCAGTGTTTGTCAGCTGGCTAACTGAGGGGACTGAGTGTCTGGATTCCTGAGTTCTACGCCACTGATTCTCTGTGTGAACTTGGGCAAGTTGCTTTACCGCTATGTGTAAAATGGGGATGAGGATCCTCTACATCCCAGAGTTAGGGAGAGGCCATGTTTAGGTACTGTCTGTAAAGTCCTTGGAACTCCTGAAGTGGAGGCGGTGAGGGGTGAATACATTGCTCCTGGCATCCCAAAGGTTTCCTTCACGCTAACTGCTCAATTGGCTTCCTGCTGGGTAGGGAGGCCGGGCAGTATATTTCACGGGGCTTACGCTGTAATTGGAAAATGAGACAGTGCATGATGCCAGACAGCAAAGCAGTCCTATTAAAAATCTATGCTTTGTCTGCTCCAAACCTAGCACAGCAATTGTTAATCCTCGTCAGAATTTCCATGACAAAGCTCTTGTGTCTGGCATTTTTAGTGCGAGCAGGAAAATGATTCCTGGGCAGGAGCCTAGCAATGAAGGGTACAACCTGGGAGCACATGAACTGGGCAAGGTTTGAAAACAAAAATAGCTTGGCCTTATTTCCGTGGTAAGCACGTGGTGGATCAGCTGGATGGTCTGGGCTGTGGCATGCCAGCATGTACCTTCTCCTCCTCCTGCTCTGCCTCTGAGCCAGTTGGCACTCTCCTCCCCAGAGGTGGCTGCACAGAGCTGGGGCTGGCAGGCACCACAGAAGTGAAAGAGATTATTTCTCATTCCCAGGCTTGTTACGTGACCTCGTCTGAATCTGAGGTGAGCCAAACAAAGCAGGAACTTCGGAGTAACTGCTGAGCCTCCAGCCTGAATAGCCTGGGCTGGGCTGCTTCATCTGGGGAGGGTCCCAAAGAGTGGGCAACTTTCCTCCTTCGCTCTCCAGTTCTTGTATTGGTTTAAACTCCTGTAGACTGTGACTGGACAGTGGGGATCCTAACCTGGATCCAGCCATGCACACTGAAGTCCCAGGCCATCCTCAGAGCACGTGCTGCATGGAAGAAGCTTCCCCCATGCAGATCCCCACCACTGGACCTCAGTCCTGATGGGATGGACTCTCTTTGTGGGCAGAGTAGAATTTCCTCTGTATGGCCCAGTCATACCTTGTTCCTTTTCTTGGCCGTCTCCGCTGAGATGCCCAGCAGCACAGCCAGGCCCTCTTGCAATGAATAGGGGGACAAGCTCTATGGGACATGGGGAAGCTCAGTGCCCAGGACGGGGGCATTTGAGGCACCAAATTGTTCAGTTTTACAGGCCGGCACCACATCAGCTCAGGAAGCCTAGCTCTGCCCAATGGCACAGCAACCAACCCCTGCTTGCACCAATAACACGGGGCTCTCGCTTCCTTTTGCAGGAGTGCTTCCCATTCAACGGCTACAAAGGAGGGTCTCAGTGAGCCACTTTGTCCAGCTGCACATCCACTGGTTCCTGTCGGAGAGATGCAGCTGTGTTTGCTTGACCCAAGGGGGTGTTTAATCTGGGCCTACAGTCTTGCTCACTGTGACAGACCGTATGCGTGGATTGCACCAAGGAGGACTATGCTTGACTTTCTGGATGTCTCTGCCAGATGGTGGAGCTTTTGGTTTAGCCCTTTGAAACCGACTTCTCCTTCCCCATCTCTAATGGTGCCTCTGTCAGAAAGGACAAAACCATTTGGAAATGCACAACACAGAGGTAACCCTCCAGGTATCGACTTGTCTGGTGTTTTCAGACTGAGCTCGTTCCTGTAGGAATGCAAGAGCCCACTCTGCTGAGATCTGTCTGGCTGTGGAGCCAGAGGGTGTGTTAGGTCCAATGGCTTATGCCATGTATTGATTCTTTTGTAATACTTGTTTGGACGTTTTATTTGTTGATCAACTCATCCTTCTGCTCCAGCAGACTCAAACGTCTTTCTCTCTTCCACCCCAGCCTGGAGTTGCTTACCACACCCCGTGCCTGGCTGAAAAGGGGATGGCACCGGGACATGAGGTAGTGGGTGCCTAAGAAATGCTCAGACAGACTTTCAATGCTGTAGGCTGGGGGAGAATCCAGTGCACTGCAGAAGTAAAGCAAGAATCCACCCAGCTAATTGCAGCTTAGGGTTCTCTCTGCATTATGCCTGCTGGGTTTTCTCTCACGTGTATATTTGACTCAAATAAGCCTGCCATCAAGAGGATTAAACTGGATTTTATTTAAGTCAACTCATTCATCTTACCAGGTTTTTTTCTCTATAGCCCCCTCTAGTGTTCTCTAGTGCGTATTGCATTTGTTCTCTCCTTTGGACAACTAGCATACCCACAATACAGGCAGTCCCCGATTTAGGAACAGATTACATTCCGAACACCTGGCTGTAACTCGATTTGGTTGTAAGTTGGAAATACCCTTAAGTGGTCTGTTTGAAAAACTTGATGTAAATGGTTCTCAACTAGAAAATACTATAATGGGGTTAATGGGAGGTTGGTCATAAGTTGGTGTGTTTGTAAGTTGGGGAGTGGCGTAGTCTGCAGGGCCTAGATCACCTCCTTTGTGCATGTGCAACGCACTGGCAGTGTCCAGTGATCACCTTTGAATGTCACACAGGAAGGGGAATAAGTTGTACCAGTGTAGGGCACCTTTTACTGGTAGAAAAATCACACCCCTTACTGATGTAGTTATAATGGAACAAAACCCATCTGTGAATGGGGTGGGAATGGGAGCAGAGAACTGCAGGGTGGACTAAGTGTGAGACCCAAGAAATATGGGATACGGTTTGGGGTGTCCCTGTGTGAGAGACCTTAGCACCACCGTGATACTAAAGGTCAGGTGTTCAGAACAGCCTGGGTGTGGGCCCTCTGTCTGGAGGGAAGGAGCTGCCTGCCTTCTACTCTGTGCTGTTCCCCTGTGGGTTGGTGTTTCCATCACTGAGTAATGCTCGAAAATGAAGCCTGGTTTAGTGTCTCAAATGGGTGACTGAAAGGCAGGAGCTGCCTTTCTCTGCCACTTTCCAGGTGACCTTGGGCAGATCACATCACCTGTCTGTGCCTCTCTGGCCTCAGCTGTTGAATGAGAGAGAGATGAGCCTTCCCTCCATCACTGGGAGGGTTAATCAGTTTAATGTCCTGTGACGTAGTGGGGGTGTTGTTACATTTACTCTTTGCTGTATTGTGCCGTGTGTGTCTGTGTGTACGTGTACTCAGTTTCCATGTCCTCCCCGCAGCACCCTCTGCATGAGGGGGGAGAGGCTGAGCATGACTCACTCCAGACATATAAGGGCCAGACACAGGAGAGAACTCCTGGCCAGGAGTTGAGACAAAGGATAAGTGGGGCTACACCAGGTTGGGGGGCGGGTAAGGCCTGTGAGAGACTTGGAGCAGGAAAGGGGGGTGAAGGATGCAGGAGCCCCTCCCCCCCAGAGGAATAAAGTTGCCTGCTCTCAGGGCTTGTGCTAACATCGATCCTGTGCTACGCTGTGTCTCTGTGAACCAATAACACCTTCTGTTCTACCTGCTGGCTGAGAGCCTCCTCTGGCTGCAGAGGGGGGTACAGGGTTGGGGACATCCAGGGTTTTAAAGATGCCCCAGGAGGAGGGAGCTCAGCCTGCCCCAGTGTTGTGTAGCCTACATCTTGCTCTGTGCCTTCTGGATAGTTGAATCTTGCCATGTCTCTGCTGGGCAGGGAGGGATTCTCACATCCTTCTGGCTACTCCGAAATGCCAGCATGCAGGTTGGCTTGTTGGAATGTCCTCCTTAAACTGATGGCAGGAGACGGGGAGCACGCTGGCCGCGGTGCTGTGGCTGTGGCTATATTAAAGACATGGGGCTTGGCTCAGCCTGTGTAGCCCTGGGAGCAGAGTAGGGGTAAAGCTTCCCTTCTAACCAGGTGACATTTCACAGCCGCCCTGGAAAGCCAGACTTTGCACTGGCTTCAGAAGTGCTGTTCAAAGTGACTCTGCATCCTGAGCAGTCCTGTACAGAAACCAGTTGCCCTCATGGTAACTGGCAGAAAGATGCTTTTAGTCATTAGAACTGAGCTCAGACAGAAGCCTGGAACCTGCCGTGGCGGTAGACTGGCAAAGCGGTTCAGTGGAGCAATAAAATGAAGTCCCTGTCCAATCATCTCTTTCCTTTCCACTTAGAGCTCCAATGTGCGATTCCTGCCCCTCTCCTCCCGTTATGTACTTGGCACTAGAAGTGCTCTAGTCCAGTGGTCTCCACCCTTTTTAATGCTTGAGATCACTTTTTGAATGTAAATGCAATCCAAGATCTACCTGAGACCCAAACACCCTTGCCCCGCCTCCTTTGTGCCCCTTCTCCAGAGGCCCAGCCCCTGCTCATTCCATCCTCCTTCCCCCCCTTTCACTAGGCTGGGGCAGAGGGTTGGGGTGCAGGCTGTGGCCTTGGATTAAGGGATTTGGAATGTGAGAGGGGCTCTGAGCTGTTGTCAGAGGGGGTTCTAGTTTGGATGCCGTCAGGGGTGATCGGGGCTAGGGATG
This sequence comes from Pelodiscus sinensis, assembly GCF_052426305.1. NCBI lineage: Eukaryota > Metazoa > Chordata > Testudines > Trionychidae > Pelodiscus > Pelodiscus sinensis. Next base: position 11,351,127 of record NC_143074.1, on the reverse strand, counting down.
CAGGAGGGGGTTTATGACTGGGGTAGGGTTTCGGAATGTGGGCTCCAGCTGGGCACTGTTTACCTCAGGTGACTCCTGGCTGGTGTTGCAGTGGGGCTAGGGCAGGCTCACTCCTGTCCTGGCTCTGCACCACTCCCCAAAACAGCCAGCAAACTCCCTCCATCCCAAGCCCTGTTGTCCCTTCGCTGCTCTGTGGAGCTAGGATACAAAGTGGGAGAGGGGGCACCTTGACATCAGCAACCTTCCTCTCCCTCCCCTGCCCTGCACAGAAAGCAGGGGGCTCCTGGGGTTCAGCTCCAAGGCAAAGGGCAGGAGATGTGCAGCAGTGGGGGGAGGGGCAGCTGAAATGCCTGCACTTGATAATAGACTCTTGGCCAAACCAGTTAGGATCCCCTGTCAGAGGCTCCAAGATCTACCAGTAGATCCTGATCCTGATCTACTGGTTGGTGACCACTGCTCTAGTTACTATAATCTACCACCCTGCCACATTTGATTAGTACCTGTCCTGCTGCTAGAAAACAAGAGAAGTTGATGCCAAGTCTCTGGGGGTATGTCTACACTACCCTCCTAGTTCGAACTAGGAGGATAATGTAGGCATACCGCACTTGCAAATGAAGCCCGGGATTTGAATTTCCCGGGCTTCATTTGCATAAGCGGGGAGCCGCCATTTTTAAAACCCTGCTGGTTCGAACCCCGTGCAGCGTGGCTACACGGGGCATGAACTAGGTAGTTCGAACTAGGCTTCCTAGTTGGACCTACCGTTACTCCTCATTTCACGAGGAGTAACGGTAGTTCGAACTAGGAAGCCTAGTTCGAACTACCTAGTTCGTGCCCCGTGTAGCCACGCTGCACGGGGTTCGAACCAGCGGGGTTTTAAAAATGGCGGCTCCCCGCTTATGCAAATGAAGCCTGGGAAATTCAAATCCCGGGCTTCATTTGCAAGTGCGGTATGCCTACATTATCCTCCTAGTTCGAACTAGCGGGGTAGTGTAGACATACCCTGGGTTACATTGAGCAAATGGCCTGTAAAGTTTCTTGTTCAGTGATACAAAAATATTCACTCTTACTCGCTTGGGACTGTGCCAGGGCTCAGAGCTATTGCAGGGTGCAATCTAATTGGTCTCCATGCAGCCTTTGGTAAGAGCACAAGAGGCTATTGGCCAAATACAGCCGGCCTAGAACTAGTTCTAAGCTTGTATCAGTTTGTACAGGGATGGGCAATAATTGGACCAACCCAAAAGCGGTGGGGCTTCAGGTGGAAGGGGCGGAGCCAGGGCACTTCTGTGCTTCCCCACCCAGAGACATAGCGGGGGCAGTTGCCACTGGGTGCCATTCGTGCGCCCTGGGCCCCAGGAGCGCGGCGCCACCCCTGGGAGTGCGACACATGCGTGGCGCCGCCCTGGGTGCACGGAGCATGAGCGGTGCCACCTCCGCCCGGCCCCGCGCGGCGCCCCCTACAATGGGATTCCCCGGGCAGTAGCCCGGTCGGCCTGTACCTTGGGCCAGCTCTGGGTGCAGGGAAGCGGAGCTCAGCTGGGTTGCAGAGTGAAGAGGTGCAGGGTGCTGGGCTGCAGGAGTGGGGAAGTGTGGGGTGTTGGGCTGGGCTGTGGGTGGGAGGGAATTGAGGAGCTCAGAGCTCAGTTTGGCTGCAGGAGGAGGGAGGTGGCGGGAACCGGAGCTAGACTCAAGGGGAGGAAGGGGCAGGAAATCAGAGCTGGGCTCAGCAGTTTTGCGGGGCTTGTGGGGAGGTGCAGGGAGGCATAAGGGATCTGACGACAAAGGGTGCGGCGGTTGGCTGATCCCCATCTAGACTACTGCGCTGTGCCGACAAACAGCTCATCGGCACAGCACGGCGGCCATTTTGATGTAACTGAAGCGGCGATTATTTAAATCGCCACTTCATTTTGCTATGTCTAGTAAACTCATCTACATGGCTCCGTCGACAGAGCCATGTAGTCTAGACACACCCTCAGTGAGAAAAAGTGCTGCTGTCAGAAAAAGTAAATTCAAAGTCTCCCCAATTTTCTTCAAAGATCACCTCTACCAGGCAGTGGTGCTTTTACTCATTTGTCCCTTATATGTTTGAAGGGTGACTAAATGTTATCTGGATCTTTTTGGGCCATGTCAACAGATTGTTTTGGGCTCAATCTTAGATTAAAATTTAAATTGTATTAGGCCCTTTGTAAGCAGGTTGGGAAGTGGTCTCATTTGGCAATTATTATTCTGTATTATTTACATAATATACACATTGCCATCTTGGTATTGACATATACATGTCTCAGTACCTTTACATATAAAATTGATCTCCCTGGGCAATGTACCTTGTAAGGAGTGATGGGGATACAATGAAGTTGTTTAAACAAATATGTTGCAATTGTAGAAAAAAAATTGTGTGTCTGAAAACTGTAGGTACTGGGGGTACTTATCAATTTTTTAAAAGGGATCCTTTATAAAAAAAAAGGTTGAGAAATACTGCTCTAAACCATTCCTTTTGGCCACCCTGTTTCCTTTCTCCTTTGACAAGTTGGGCAGGTAGCAGTTTTGGTAAAAATACATCAGACATGTGCACGCAGTGCCTGCTCTACCTCAGCTGGTGCTGGATAATCAGAGCCTCAATTCTAAAGGATTACCAAGGTGATCAATCCTCCCACGTTTTGTTGTGGATTTTCCAAGGAAAATTCTGGTGTTCTCTATAGGTCACCCACATCTCCCAATCATAGCAGAGACTTGGGATTAAACGTGGCTTTCTCAACTAAAACTCTTATACGTGTTTGGATGTTGTGATTGTGAACACCTGGCGAGGCAGTCTGCCAAGGGCAAAGCTGGCCTCTTGAATCTCGGTATCTATGGCTTCAGTTAATGGCTTGTGTGAAATTTGGAAGAGCAGCTCAGAGAGGCCTCTCCTTTACTTAAGGATAGAATCTCACAGCAGCCTGAAGGAAAAAGTACTCATGGCAGACTGACAGCCTCGCTTGCAGCGTATCCTCAGCCTTAGGCTACTTATTGCTTCAAGAGAGCGAGGGTGATTCTCGTGTTGTGTTTTAGTTTTATTTAAAAAAAATTTCTGAGTGTTATTTTAACAGGTAAGTTAATCTCTTGCGTTCACTGACATAGCAAAGGAGGTGTGTAGGGGGGGTAATTGCCCTTCTGCTCCCCCTATCATAACTCTGCTCGCCTGCCCCTTCTCCATCCACCACCACCTGCTTAAGCCTCCTCTCTGCCTCTGCACTCCCAGCCCGACCTTCCTCCCTCTTCAGCAGTGGGATAGTGCCCGCCCCAAACTGGAGGGGGTGGGGGAAGACGCAGTACAAGCTCCCCCGCCCCTATCGGGTTCAGCTGTGCACCAGGTTCGGGGCCCTGTCATGTGGTGGCGGGAGAGTGGGGAGGATGCAAATTTTGCTTTTGTCCCCAGGTGCATAACACCCGTGCTATGCCTCTGTCCCCACCCATAGACCCTGAGTGGTCTGGGGGTGGCGGACTGTGCAAAGTCTTTGCCCCCCCCCCAGAGAGAACCACCAGCTGTTCTAAACAGCTGGTGGTTCCCTCCAGATACCTGTGTCCCTGGCAGCGGGAGGAGACTTCACGTGCTCCCCCCCTACTGCCCTCAGGTCAATCAGGGCCTGGGGAGGGGGAGCATGTGAAGTCTCTTGCTCCCTGCCCCTGCCCTACAAGGGAGCTCCAGGCTTAGAGTCAACCGCCAGCTGAGCAGTAGCTGGCAGTTGATTTTGAGTAGAGCCCCTTACAGAACAGTAGGAAACTTTGCACGTTTCCCCCTACCCGCAGACCCTGATTGGCCTGGGATTGGGGCGGAGCGGGCCGGATCCCTTTTGCCCAACCCTGAGTTTGTACGTAAGTGTCAGAGTTCTATACAAAGGTGAACGGTATCACTGTCCCTGGCTCCCAGGTGCCTCTGGTAGGTACCTCTGGTAGACTTGGAATTTTGCTGCCCAGTTCCAGGCTTTAGTGCCCAAATCGTGCTAGATTTTGTATAGGCTGTATTACATGACATCCACACCAGTGTGACTTCTCTAAGCAAAGCAGCCCCTGCCTATTTTAGGTATTTATAGAACACTCTGGCATGAGTGTATCTCAGACTTTTTAATGTATTTAGCTTCATGTGCCCCCTGTGAGGGAGTACTGAGGCCCAGAAAGACTAAGTTGCCCATGGTCATATGAGGAATGTGTGGCAGAGCAGGTATTTGAACTCACACCATCTGAGACCTTGACTAGAGCCTTACCTATCACACCATCCTTCCTCTATCCCACTTTTTTACAGACAAAACAGCTGTTTTCTCCTTGGTGTGTACAACCAAAGCCTTAGTTGTGGCTTTAAACCAAGCCAATGTGGCTGCAGCTTTGCATCCGTCTAATCTGGCGCACAGGCCAGGTAACATTCATGAGGGAAGAGGGCTTTTTCATGCTCATTCCCACACGAGGAAGTTTCACTCCAGATAGGATGGGTGCTTGGAGCAGGGGAAAGTGAGGGACTCAGGGTCCAGGGACGAATGCTTTAAAACGTGGTACTTTTTGATCATTGATTTTTCAGGGTGCTCATGGCCCGCCCTCTGCAGCAAACGGGGCATCACACACAAGCTCGAGGGAGCGGGCACCGTGCAGGGAATACCCTTCCTGGGGGACGCTGGAGGACAGCACAGCCTGGTGGCACAGCCCGGGGGGCCCCACTGGGGCAAAGTGTGCAGCCCACAGAGAACCCCGGTTGTGGGGTGGCCCAGCCGAGGGGGTCCTGCCCAGGGGCACTGCCCAGCCAGCCCCAGTTTGGGGAAGTCACAGAGCGGGGGTCGGTGCTGCCCAGAGATCCCAGTTCATGGGCGGGCCAGCCCAGGGGGTCTCGCTTGGGGGAGTCCTGCCCAGGGATCCTCAGCAGGGCGGCCTGGCCCTTTAAGCCCCGTGCCCCGTTGCTATGTACAGCGCGCTGCCCGGTTACGCGGCGCCTGCGAGGCTCTGCCCGCGGCCGCCGGCTCCTGCGCTTCCCCGCGCGGCCATGGCCCCCAAGAAGAAGGGAGGCGGCAAGAAGGAGGAGGAGGCCAGGCAGGAGGGGAAGGCGGAGCCCGCCGTGGCCAAGCACAGCCGGGAGTTCTACCTGCTCCAGATCCTGGACCTGGAGGAGCGGCTGGCCCGGTGCGGAGCCGGGGGGCCGGACGGGGCCCCTCCCACGGGGGGCGCCCGAATGCAGAGGCCAGGGAGGAGCCAGCCCTGGGGGTGGCTGCGCCCCCAGAGGGGCGAGCTGCGGTATCCCCATTCCGGGGGGGGCTCTGCCCAGCTCCGAGCAGAGCTACTGGCTCCCTTTCAGGGACAGGGAGGGTGAGGCTGAGTTGAGGGCGGGGGCATGTTTTGCTGCAGACACGCCATGGGGAGACCGAGGCAGCAGCCCCCCCCCCAAAGCCCAGCTGTGTTGGTGTTAAACAGCTGCCATGCCTCTCCCCAGAGGTGGCTGCAGTTCAGCGTGGGGGCGAAGGGTGTCTGTATACAGAGCTGCCCGTGTCCCTCCCCTGAGGTGGCTGTTCTTTCAGTGTGGGGTGGAACCATTCTTGTTAAGTACAGATTGTGAAACCATAGCATCCTAGAACTGGAAGGGACTGCGAGAGGTCATCAAGTCCAGTCCCCTGCCCTCATGGCAGGACCAAATACCATCTAGATTACCCCTGATAGAGGCCTATCTAAATCTGCTCTTAAATATTTCCAATGATGGAGATTCATGGGGGCATGTGATGAAACACGGCCACTGCCAATATTCAATAGCATTAAAATACACAGCCAAAAAAAAAAAAATGTAAAGTGGCAGAAAGCCAGGAGTATGTGCAGGGTTATTGCCATTACCTACTGTATGTGGTTAGTCCAGTCAGACAAGGGTTAATTGTGAGTCCATTCCATCTGCTTTAATCAGAAAACCTGGAATCTGATGTGTTCCTGTTGACAACAATGGACAAAACTAGGAATATTGTTGCAACAAGGGGCTAGTCTGCATCTGTGTTTAATTATCTGTTGCCTACATCAATGTGTGTTTAATCCAGAGAAAGATCTGGAAAGTGCAAGGCCTGGAAGCTGGTAAATTGGGCTATTTTAACCTCCACATTGCTTGAAACAGCCTTTCCTTTTTTTAATGGAAATTAAATATTTATTAAAGACATTCAGGGGCATCTTCTGAGATGCTTTAACATGCGATAATTCCCAATGCCTAAAGCCAAAGCAATGGGAAAGAGGAGATTCCAGGAGCTAAATAGCCCATGAACAAGTGTAATTTACTGTGGAGGGCTTTGGCTTCTGCAGAATAGAATCCGAGTGTTTGAAGAGACCTCAGGAGGTCATTGAGTCCAGCCCCCTGCCCGAAGCAGGACCAACCCCAACTAAATCATCCCAGCCAGGGCTTTGTCAAGCCAGGACTTAAAAATCTCTAGGGATAGAGATTCCACCCCCTCCCTAGGGAACCCATTCCAGTGCTTCCCCACCCTCTTAGAGAATGCTATTCTTGGAGGGCCAGAATAATGTCAATGGATCACTTAGTAGTAGTATTAGGAATCTTGGGAGCAGGACGCTATGGGACAAGGACATCTCCCTACCTGGAACAATATGAGACTTGCAGCTCTCATTTAAATAAATAGTTTCTAGCCCTCCTGGCTATAGGAAAAAGCTTGGTGACATGATGTACTCTAAAGGCTCAGAAACCAGATGGCCAATAATAACCCCCCCAAAAATAGTAATTAAAAAAACCTCCATGATTTTTAAGCGAAGCTCATGATTTCTGGAGGGCTTAAGAAGCGCTGCCCTCAAAACTTTGGGATCCCTTTACAGTTTGGAACCCTTTGGTGGTGGGAATTACTTATGAGTGCTTGATGGATGAGCACACTGCACTAGGCCTTCAGAAAGGGATTTAAGTGAGACTCGAGTGGTTTGTGGGTTAGGCCCTCCATGGAGAGGTAAATGTCAGCCTAAGGAAATCACTGACTGTTGTCCCTAGCCACGAAGCCTCAGTTGTGCTGCTTGTCTTTGGAGGTGCCTTCCTTCGGGGTGTCTGCTCTGGCGGCCAGGCATTTCAGAAATGTTGGCATCACTGTCTAGGCTCATGATAGCCCTTTACCACTGCTGCTGCAGAAACCAATTATAGTGTGGGTGAAACATTGGCATAGGGCACAAGAAGGAACCGAGCCCGGGGTCAAAGGTGCAGCTTCTCTTTCTTTTGCTCCCAGACACTTTGCTTTGAGCCTATGGGTCACATTCAGTGCTCGGGTAAGGAGGTGCAGCTCCCACAGAAATCAAGACACTTTACCTGATTGCAGCTGGACTCAGTTTGGCCTCTTGTGTTGGACTAAGAATGGCAGGGCTAGGCAGTGAGATCCTGTCCTTCGTTGCAGTGTCCTCTGTCGTCTTCCTGTCCTGGGACAGGACTGGGGGTGCCCAGCTATTAGATGGGAGTGCAGGAGAAAGGGCCATGGGTAGTACCCTGCTCCAGTCCCACTGCAGTCAGGCTAAGAGCTGTCTCCTGTGTTTGCCCTGAGCCCAAGCACTAGGAGAGACTGGACCTACTGCAAATAGGTGGGGATAGGCAACCAGCCTGGACTCTGCTCTGACTGCCCATTTGGTGCTGCTTTCCCCGGCAGGTACCAGCGAAAATGGGACGAGCTGCAGGTGAACGAGACCCTCTTCAGGATGGAGTACGAGCAGATGGCCCTTGACAACAAGGAGATCATGGCCTTTCTCAAGAAGACCCTGAACCAGCGGGTGGATGAAATCGCTGAACTCAATGACCAGATGCTCAGCCTGCAGCAGGCCAAGGAAGCAGAGAAGGACGCCTTCGAGGCCCAGCTGGCCCAGGTTCGCCATGAGTTTCAGGAGACCAAGGACCAGCTCACTTCGGAGAACATGCTGCTAAGTAATGTGCCCTGGCTCAGATTGGCCCCTTCTCCCTTGTCATGGTTCTTTTAGGGGCAGTGGGCTGCCGGTGCTGCAGTGCAGGGACAGAGCCTGGAATTCTGGGGGGTGAACCGTTCCAGCTTGGGGCTGCAGCCATAGGCTGCTGAGAGAATAGCCAATGGAAATATTTTAGCTGGAGCTAAATATTTGGATCTGGAATTTGTACACCCCGAGCACTTCGTTTTGATGAAAATGATTTTTTTGCTTTTCATTGACATTTTCAGCGGAGCACTTTACATTTTAGCAATAAAAAGAGTTTGAAAAATGATTTTTTTTCTGGCCCAAAGTTGCTGAAAACAAAACAAAAAAAAAAGAAAAAAAAAAGTGGGTATTTGGCAGAAGATTTGGTTTTTTTTTCCTGTTGAAAAATCTTAAAACATTCAAGGCAAGAAGATGCTTTCTGCAAAAATGTTTGTTTAGCAAATACCTGACTTGCCATAGCAGACGAGCTTCACTGGAAAATTTTGGACCACTTTTAATTCCAACTGCGTGGGGGGCATATGGAGGTGGGGAGACAGAGCCTTGTGGTGTTTTCACACTGGAGCTTCCCTCTTTCCACCACAGTGTGTAATGTGATGGCTCCGTGCTATCTATTGCTGGTCCTCACGGCAGGTATTGTCTGGGCAGCCTCAGGCCAAGCTTTCCCCATATGCGGGCCTAGTATTGATATTACTGCAGTACCATTGCACTAGGTGCTTTACAAATGTACTGAAGAGACCTGGCCTCATAAAGTTTGTGATCAGGGTGGCTGAGAAAACACAGAATGGGTGTGTGGTGGTGAGAAAAGAAGCTGGGGAGGATCTCGCAATGGGATTTGCCTGCTTGTTGAACTCTGCCTCCCCCATATCCCCTCCCCCCAGTCCTAAGTGATCTCTGCTGACAGGTGGGAAGCTGGCTGCGCTGGAGGAGTTCAGGATCCAGAAGGATGAGATCATGGGCAAGTTTGCAGCCCTAGAGGAGCAGCTGAAGAAACAAAAGGACGATCACAAGGAGTATATCTACAACCTGGAGAAGAAAGCTGTGCTGGACAAAGACAGGCCAGTGCCAGGCTCTAGTTCCCCACTTGAGTCCCAAGGAGGGAGTGGGACGTGGGAGCCAGAATTTCTATTCCTGGCTTTGCTATTGACTCGCTGTAGGACCTCAGTTTCGTGGGGACGATATTCCTGGGGAAGGGAGAGCCTTGGTGACTGGGAAGTGTTCTGAGCCCTGGAGATTCGGGGAGGTTCTCCCCCTGGGCTGAGTGGGATGCCAGGGGACCTGCCCTCTGCAGCTGGGCGGTAAATGGGTGCTGTGCAGGGAGAATTTCCATCTGGGGAGGTGCTGGAGTTCTGGGAGAGCTTCCCCAAAGCCTGGGGGTGAGTAGGATGGTGTGAAAGCTCCCCTATGGGTAGAGTGCCAGGAGCACTTCTTTGCTTGGGCTGAACCCCTTAGACTGGGGTCCGATTTGCCGGTACTGAGGCATTGGTAGCTGCTGTGGGTCCTACCCGGGGTGATGTCCTCCTCTGTGTGTGTACGCTCCACCCCTGCAGGCTGAAGAAGGAGATGATGCAGCGCGTTCACGTGGTGGCAGCCGAGTTCCGCAAGGTCTCCAACAGCCAGATGGCAGAGACCACCAAGCGCACCATCCGTGAGAACGTTGCCATCAACCTCCAGCTGGCCAAGATGTCCGATCGCAGCTACGACCTCATCCAGGAGAACGACAAGCTGAAGGAGGCCCAGACTGAGATGCAGAAGCAGCTGGAGATGCTGGAGCACAATGAGAATCAGATAGCCAAGAACAGTCTTAGCAACCAGAAGGCAAGAGCTCAACCAATGCTCGGAGGGAGGCAGGATGCTGGAGCCAGGCTGTGGTCCTGTCACTGCTCCAGCTTGTCTGCACCTAGGGACCAGGTGGTAGCTTTCAGGGACCTGGTCTCCCCATTCCCTGGCAGAGCTATTGCCCTAGAGTTTGCTCAGCCCCCCACGTACGTGTAGAGGCTCACCACTTTGTTGGTTCATTACCGAGGCAGTAGGAGCTGACAGTGGGCATGGGCAACTTTTAGCCTGTGTGTGGGTGGGAGTGTGTAGCCTGGGCTGAGGCTGGTACCTGAGATGTTCCTCTTGTCTCCTGATCCCACCACGTGTTCCTGCTGGTTTCAGATGATTTGGATGCTCACCAATAAATGCAAGGAGCAGCAGGTGCTGGTGGATGAATGCGAGGAGCAGAAGGAGGCCATGCACCAGCTGAAGGTGGCCCATGAGCTGGTGCAGAAGGAAAACCAGGTGCTACGGTAGGTGCAGCAGAGCGAAGGTGACAGCAAGGCTTTGAGATCTCATTCCAATGCTGCAGCTGGGCCCTTGTTGCAAGGACGTGTAGAGGCAAAGCAGAGTCTTTGTGTTATGGTCCCATTACACTGCCCGGGCTAAGTGTGGCCAGGCCAGGCTGGAGGGGAGGCCTCTGAGGAAAACCCAGGTAGGACAGGAATTGGGGTCCGTGTCTCAGTGTGGTGCTAGAGGTGCCGCACTGCTAGCTCTTTCATAAGATGAAAAATGTAGAGCCGGCCGGCTGGGGACTGGAAGTTCAGTTTCATGGGAAATTCTGACATTTTGAAAACTTTTTGTTCTGAATAAAAAATGTGAAAATGTATAACATTTAAACACGGGAATTTGCATTAGTGTTTAATATTAGCCATCGAATGCAGGATAGAATGTACTAGCTAACGAATGTTGTAAGTATAAATGAAATTAATCAAAACGAGGAAGCCCCAAGGGAACGTTTTGCCTTTTCAAAGTGCAGCAGGAAAGTCAATGTGATTAATTTGACTCTTTCGCATTGAAAATGTTGAAATTGACACATTTTGGCGAAAGTGCTTTTTTTGATGGAGAATTGTTAGAAGTGTTTGAGTAGGTCTTGTCCTGCCCCCTTGTGCCCATGAACCCCATCGGGTGGGAACTTGGAAGAGTTGTGGTGTTAACGGACGTGTCCTGGCTCAGTGCTCTCTGCAATTGCAATTCCACAGGGAATTGTCTTCTTCCCTTGCTGACCTAAACTGTCCTGCAGTGTTGCCCTGTGTGTTTTTCAAGAGTTGCTGCTTCCTGTCCTGGAGGTGGCTGCATTTAAGTGCTGAGGGACGTGATCCCTGCATATCCTGTATTCACTTGCTTCATAGGGCCCTTGTGATGCTTAACTAAGCCATGTCTGTAAAGCCTTTTGGATGGGAGAGCTGAGTATTATTGGGATTATGCTGCTGCTCACCCTGAGTGTGTCTGTGTGGCCTTGGCCCACTCAACCCTGTCACAAACTCAGCAAAGCTCTGTCATGTCCCTCCACACTCCAGAAGAGCCTGTGCCTTGTGCTGCACACAGCTCCCCAAAAGGCCTGCGCTGGAGCAAGGAAAATGGCCCGGTCTCTGGGCACATCCTGCCCAGCAAGGGCTGCTCTGATCACCCAGCTGGGGCCTCGGCCTGCAGTTGGGAGCTGTATATACAAGACACTCAGGGACCCCATACAGAGCCTGGTGTTCCCAGGCAGTTACCAGGGGTGTAACTCTTGGAAAGTATACTCGCTCTGAGACCTTGCTCCCACAGATGTGCAAGGTGTGCTTTGCCCACTGCAGGCCTTCCTGGGGACCTCACTCAGACAGACCTCTCTCTGAAGCCAGATTTAGCCCCCCCCCCTTCTCCCGCCACCATATCTCCCGGACTTACAGACAGGCTGGCAGACACAGACTTATACACACCTCCCTGGAGTCCTGGGTTGGATGGACAGACAGATACACGCACACATTTCTTTGGGGACCTGATTTGAATGGACAGACAAGCAGACATATATATACCTGGGGACCTGACTTGGACAGACAGACCAACTTCTTTGGGGACCTAATTTGAATTGAGAGCAGATAGGCCTCCCTGTGGAACCTGATTTAGACAAAAGCGACGAGGAGTCCTGTGGCACCTTATAGACTAACTGAAGTGTAGGAGCATAAGCTTTCGTGGGCAAAGACCCACTTCGTCAGATGCATCTAACGAAGTGGGTCTTTGCCCACGAAAGCTTATGCTCCTACACTTCAGTTAGTCTATAAGGTGCCACAGGACTCCTCGTCGCTTTTGCAGATTCAGACTAACATGGCTACCCCTCTGATACTTGATTTAGACAAGTTCATGAACATGCACACAGGACTCTGGGGCCTGCTGGAGTTGATAAGCATTTCCCCTAGAGCCCTGCACTCCAGGGCTGTGTCCAGACTCCATGCCTCCTTCGACGGAGGCATGTAGATTAGCCACATCGGAAGAGGGAAATGAAGCCGCGATTAAAATAATCGCGGCTTCATTTAAATTTAAATGGCTGCCCCGATCTGCCGATCAGCTGTTTGTCGGCAGATCGGGAGAGTCTGGACGCGATGCCCCGACAAAGAAGCCTTTCTTCATCGACACAGGTAAGCCTCGTGAAACCAGGTTTACCTGTGTCGATGAAGAAAGGCTTCTTTGTCGGGGCATCGCGTCCAGACTCTCCCGATCTGCCGACAAACAGCTGATCGGCAGATCGGGGCAGCTATTTAAATTTAAATGAAGCCGCGATTATTTTAATCGCGGCTTCATTTCCCTCTTCCGATCTGGCTAATCTACATGCCTCCGTCGAAGGAGGCATGGAGTCTGGACACAGCCCAGGCGTCCCAGGTGAAGTGGTTGTTTGCTCCCTCACCCCCGGGTGTTCTTGTCTGCCTCTGTCCCTACAGACAAGAGCTGGAGGAGCTGAAGGACGAGGTGAGGAAGAGGAAGGAGGAAGGGCAGAGTCAGGCCAAGCTCCTGGAGGAAGAGCAGAAGCTCAGGAGGAATGCAGAGAGGACCCTGAACCAGGCTGTCCAAGCCCTGAAGGACCTGCTGCAGGTAAGACTCAAGCAGTCCCAGGGATTGGGGTGGGCATGCTGTGGTGGCTGTTTGCCATTAAAAGGGCCAGAGCCCAGCATGCTCCTGGGATGGGAATATTTCCTGGGTTTGCTCCCAAAAGCTAGAACAGAGCAGGACCAATGGCCATAAGCCACCACCGGGATCACCAAGATCAAAGGCCAAGAACGACTTGAGAACTAGAAGCAGAGCAATATTGTCCGCAGGAGCCTGGGAGCCAGAACTCCTGGATTCTCTTCCCAGCTCTGCCATGCTCCATGCCTCAGTTTCCCACGGTGTAAAATGGAGATAATTATACTGATTGACCCTGCAGCTGGCTATGACAAGCTTGGGCAAAATACCCTCCATAGGCTGGATGTGGCCTGCCAAGCTGCCAGATCCAGTCCACAGACTCCCTGCCTGCCCCCCTGCATGCTGCTGAGAAATATAGCCCTTGTGGGGCTGTTTGAACAGCTGTGAGCCCAGCAGAGGGAAGAAAGTATTTGTGTGCTGTTCCCACCCCCAGCACAATCCCATTGGCTGGTTTCTGGCCAATGGGAGCTACTTTTTGTCAACAGGCAGCTTGGGAAGCACCCTCCCCTAAGGCTCCTAGCTGTTCAGAAACCATTTGGCTCCTGCAGCCAGTGTGGGGCAGGGCAGGCAGGGAGTCTGCTTGGGAAGGCTGCTGGTTGGGAGTCAAGCAGGTAAGTCTCCCATCCAGAGCCTGCCTCTGGTACCCCAACCCATTGCCCTCTACCCCACATAACCCAAACTCTCTGCCCCCCTCTTCTCCCCATACCCCCCCAGATCCTGCACCCCAATTCCCTTCCCCAGGTCACAGCCCCCTCCTGACCTAGCTCAAACCCAATCTCTCTTCCCTACCCCACAAAACCCAAACCCTCCCCCCTCCTACCTCCATGTGCCCTCACGGATACTGCACCACAGTCTCCCTGCCCCAAGTAACAACCCCCTCCTGTCCTAGGTCATAGCCCAAACCCCTCCATCCCCTCTCCTGCACCCTAGTCCCCTAACCCAGGTCACAGCTGCCTCCTTCACCCAAATACCCACCCACACCCTCTCCTGCACCCCAATCCCTTACTGCAAGCTCCCTTCTGCACCTAGGCTCCATCCCAAACCCACTGATTTGGCAGAGTGTGGCCCTTGACCACTTTCCAAATTCTTGAGTCACCCCCCCCCCCCCCACAAACGTTATTGCTCACCCCTGGGCTGTGAGGCGTGGTCTGGTAGTGTTTAGAGGATCACAAAGCTCTTTCCAAGAAGAGGCTGTAGAGAGCAAAGCAGTTCTATTAAGAATGGGGTAACATGGGCACAGGCTGGGGCAGCAAGTGGTTGGGAAACTCATGAGCTCTTGTAGGATAAAAGAACTTGCCCAAAATCCTGCTAAGGAGCGTTAGAGGCCCCTGACTGAGAGCTCTTGAACCTTGTCCCTGTCTCTCTTGGGTACTTCTATGGCCCTCATTAGTGGGAGCAGTATTTTTTCACAAACAACTCCAGGGAGGCAGAGCAGTGCTACCTCCCCCAGGGTACAGATGGGGCTCTGAGACAAAGGGACTAAGTGATTTGCCCAAGCTCACACAGGAAACTGGTGGTGGAGCTGGGAATTGGAACTCAGGCTTCCAGAGCCCCAGACTGGTCTCTGAAGCACTGGGCCATCTGCTGCCCTGATCCTTGGCTCCATCCCTATCTTAAGAGGCTGGCTTGTGAGACAACTCCAGAGTCCAGCACTATCAGGGTTTGGTTTCATGGGGCTGTGTTGGTGTGGAAGGCTCTTCTATTGACTGGGATTGATTTTTGCATCCAGCAATGACAAGGTTGTGTCAATTAGGGAAGATTTGACATCAAGAGGGCTGGATTTTGCATCCATTCTGGTGATGCTGTCTCACTTGACGAAGATGCTGTGATAGTCCGAGAGGGCACGGTGGCTGTGCCTGCATGCAGACATGGCAGTGAGGTGTCCTGGCACAAGTGCCTTGCTCTGTGAGGGGTCTACCCCGAGTCTGCCATTCAAGTGATCTTTCAGATCAGAGCCACCAGCGCCTTGCTCAGAGCAAACACCCACTCTGGACCTTGGCATCGATTCTTGTGTGGCAGCTGTATTCGGCTCTTTATTTTGCACCAAACCAGACTGGGTTAGGGCTACTTTGGCTGGACTCACTGTAATTCCCCTTCTTTCCTATGGGGGGCAAGACTGTAGAGGCCGCTTGTTGGAGAAGGGGGTCCATGCTGCTGGGGCAGGTGCCCTAACCCTGCAGATACATGGCATTTATTGCATGTGGTGACTAGAAATCCCACCATTCTGCCAAGAGGGGGAGGGATAGCTCAGTGGTTTGAGCATTAGCCTGCTAAACCCAGGGTTGTGAGTTCAATCCTTGAGGGGACCATTTAGGGATCTGGGACAAATCTGTCAGGAATGGTACTTGGTCAAGCTGGGGACCAACCAGCTTAGTAGTTCTGCAGAAAAGGACTTGGGGGGGTTACAGTGGATGAGAAGCTGGATATGAGTCAACAGTTTGTCCTTGTAGCCAAGAAGGCTAATGGCACATTAGGCTGCATTAAGAGGAACATTGCCAGCAGATCCAGAGATGTCATCATTCCCCTTTGTTCAGTTCTGGTGAGGCCACATCTGTAGTATTGTGTCCAGTTCTAGCCCCCCCCCCCCCCTACAAAAAGGATGTGGACACATTGGAGAGGGTCCAGCGGAGGGCAACCAAAATGATTAGGGGGCTGGAGCATATGACCTAGTAGGAGAGACTGAGGGAGTTGGGTCTGTTTAGTCTGCAGAGGCGAAGAGTGAGGGGGGATTTGATAGCAGCCTTCAACTTCCTGAAGGGGGTTCCAAAGAGGATGGAGAGAGGTTGTTCTCAGTAGTGACAGATGGCAGAACAAGGAGCAATGGTCTCAAGTTGTGGTGGGAGAGGTCCAGGTTGGATATTAGAAAAAAAAACTATTTCACTAGGAGGGTGGTGAAGCACTGGAATGGGTTACCTAGGGAAGTAGTGGAGTCTCCATCCCTAGAGGTGTTTAAGTCCCGATTGACAGAGCCCTGGCTGGGTTGATTTAGTTGGTTTAGTTGGGATAAGTCCTGCCTAGAGCAGGGGGCTGGACTTGATGATCTTCTGAGGTATTTTCCAGCTCTATGATTCTATGGTCCTACTGTGAGGGCAGGGGACTGGACTCCATGACCTCTCAAAGTCCCTTCCAGCACCTCTCAAAGTCCCTTCCAGCTCTAAGAGATGGTATAGCTCCATATATATTAACTGAGCACTTGGCTGCATCCATGTGAGGATCTGACAGCATGATGTGGGCTGGGGGCGCTGGGGGCGAAAGGCCTCCAGCAGTGGGGAGATGGAGTCAGTGTGGGGAAGCTCAGGAATGCCTGGCTACTGTTCCAGGGAACGCCATTCAACAGTCTGGCTTCAACCTATAATGGCCCAAATCCCCCAACTCCAGCTCCCTGCTCAGCACAGTTCTGAATGATCTTGGGGCGTGACCCTGTGTTAGAGGGGCACCCCCTTCTCTATGGGGGCTACTGGGCTCTGCATGCACTCTGAATGCAGGAGCCAAGCCGATGGTTGTGGAGACTGAGCAGGGGGGTTCCTTGGCCTATTGTGGGTGCACAACACCTGGCTTTGAAGTCATGAGAGGAACAGAAGCTGCATTGCCATTTCCCCTTCCCTTGGTCTGTGTCCTGCAGGAGAGGCCGTCTGACGAGGAGGATGGTGAATTTGATATGATGTTCCAGCTGCGCCACCAGGAGATGCTGCAGAGTCTGCTGGCCCTGCTGAGGCGGGCGACCAAGGCTGGGCCCATGCTTCACGAGCAGGTGTTCAGGCCACAGAAAATGGCCAGCAGGGAGAATGGACTGAGGTCCACAGCAGGGAGGTGAGTAGGAAATGCAGGGAATAGCCCCCTTCTCAAGACAGGCCCTATCCTGATATCTCCTTGTACCTGAGAGAGGCAGGTCCCAGCTGGAGGCCAGGCCAGACCCCCCCGAAGGCAAGGAAAGAAATGGGAATGTGCCTTTTTTGCCACTATTCTATTGTCTCTATAGCCCCGTGTGACTGTTTCTGCTTTCCAGCTCTGCGACGGCCTAAGACCCTGCCTCCCTGCTCCTGGGCTCTCATGACTGCTCTGAGAGCCCTCCAAGAGAAGCAGCAATGGGACCTTCATAGATCACCATTAGCTCATTCCATGCAGGTCACCCACCAGCAATCAGAGCTGGGCACTCCCTCCAGCGCTGCCATTGCCTCTGTCTCCTGCCTGTGCAGTTCTCTGGTCTCTGATGGTCTGCTTGCTCTCCCCCCCCCCCGCCCATCTGGCTGATCTGTGCTGTGCAGTTGCCTCCAAAGCCCGTTCTGGCTTAGTGAGCTGGGGCGCTCACGCTAGGAGGCACCCTACCCTTCCTCCACGTCCCCCTTCCCAGGGCCTACAGTATCTCCTGGCCCCCACCATTCTACTCTCTGCCCCCTTCAGAGCTGCAGGTCAGTTCCCATCTGTGGCACTCCCCCCCCCTTCTCTCCCCCCACGTATCGCATGGTCTCACCCATTCCCTTCCTCCTCAGCTCCAGCCAGCTGCACCCAGCCCTGTACCACAAGGCCTCTCATGTCACCTCGCACCACTGGCTGGCACATCGGGGGCAGGGGGTGCCGCTCTTCCGCAGCATGAGCAAGACGGGCCCACTGTCCAGGACCACCCGCGTCGGGACCATCCACTCCTACACCAGCGCCAGGGAGGTGAGGGGGGGCTCGGGCGTGGCTGGCTCCAAGAGGCTGGGCAGGCTCGGCAGAGGCTGCAAACTGACTCCCAACCCTTTGTCTGGGGCGGGGGAGGAGAGAGGAATAATTTTTTGCCAGGGGGACACTTTTCATAAATTTCTGAAGTGGCCCGGGGCTGCCCTGGAAGGGGCAGGGCCAGGAGACTTTTCGTGCTCCCCCCTCCAGACTCTGATTGGCCTGGGGTGGGAGAGCACGTGAAGTTCCTCCCCCTGCTTCCCCTGCCCCTAGAGCGAGTAACAGCTGGCGGTTCCCTCTAGGTGCCACAGTGGGAGGAGACTTCGCACACTCCCCCCGCCCCCAGGCCAATATATATTTCTCTTGCTCCCTGCTCTCACCCTGCCAGGGGTGCATGAAAGCTAGAGAGAAACACCGCTTATTAACAGCTGGCATGTCTCTCTAGCTGCCATGCACCCTTGGGAGGAGTCTCATTTGGCCTGGAGCAAGGGAGAGGCAGGGTGGCTGTGGGCCGGATCCATCCCTGCCCTTGTCCCTAATGCCCTAAGGAGCAGGGGAAAGCTTATCCAAGCACCAGAGACATTGCCCTGCCCCCATAGAGGGATGTAGCGACCAGTGTGACAATGTTTGACTCATTGCCAATTTCCCAACAGCCTCTGGTGACTTCCTGGTCGGAGGACAAACAGGTGAAGCAGCAGCCGATTCTGCCCCTGCCGGAGATAGTGGCCAGACACTCCTTACAGGGCCTGCTGAGCAAAGAGGGAGAGGGGAGCACCCGTTTCTACTAGCTGATCCCCCAGGACACCCGTGCAAAGGAGAGGGACTGAGCATAGATGGCAAAGTCACAGGTTGGCACCTGGGTTTATTTTACAAAGCTGCCCTATAAAACCTCTGGAGTGACTGAGCTGTCTGGCTGGAAACCAAGGACAGACAAAGCCAAGCTGAGGCCAGGCAAGACCACCAAGGCCCAGACCTGTTTTGCAGCGAGAGGGACAAAGTGCTGTTGGGGCAGAGTAGTCCCAGGCTAGCACCCCTGAACTCTACCAGCCTCCAGCTGGGCTCAGGGGTGGAGTCTCGCCGGAGCTGGGAGTATTTCTCATGCTTATCCATGCTGCAGGGCCAGGTGCTGGCCCTCGGCCATGTGGAGCCAGGCCCTCTGCAGGGCTGCCTTTGCCAGCACCTATGAGGTTGGGAAGAGAAGCTTGTCACCTGACTGGGGAATGGCACCTTCTTGGGCATTTCCCCCCCAATTTCATTGCCAGGAGCTGCCTTTGGCCCCTCTGGGGTCAGTGCTCTCTGCTTAGCTTCCCCAGGCTGCCCAGCAGCGGCAGCTGTGCCCAGAGGCCCATTAAGGAGTCCAGGACCACTGCTTTCCAGGAGCACCAGATTCATAAAGTCTCCCTCCAGCTCAAAGGGTCAATGAGGCGTACTGTCTCCCTTGCTGCCAGGGGGTGGGCAGTCCTGCCTCATGCGCACAGCTGGGGTGGCCTTGCTGCTGTTCCTATGCAGGATGTGTTCCAGCAGCAGGTCAGCTGCCTTCTCCAGGACGTGCTGCACGACCTCCTGCTCGGCACCAGTGAACCTGTCCAGCACGTAACGATCCACCATGGCTTCGTCCACCGGCCGGCCGATGCCAACCCTGAGCCGCACCATGCACTACAGGGAGAGAAGGGGCTTCAGCATGTGCTGTGTGTCCTCTCCCCGCTGCCACCTGCTCCTGCTGCCGGGGCCTGCCTTCACCGAGCCGGGCTCCCGGCACAGTGCAGCAGTTGCTACAACGTGCTAACCGTGCTCAGCAAAGGTTGGAGCTAAAGCGGCTGCTGGATGTTCTGACGTGAGGCTGGAGGGCAGGGGAGCCCTGGGACTCTTACTAGCTAAAGGGGGAGCCTGTGGGCTAAGGAGAATCCTAAGTGCCTCATGAAAGCCCAGAGCCCCACACAGCAGAGAGCAGCCACGGCAGGGAAGCTGGGCTTGCATCCTGCTCTGTTCCTTTGTCTCCCTGGGCTGTAGATGGGTTAAGGCTGGGCTCCAGCTAACACCAGCTGGGGAAGTGTTTTGTCCAACAAACACAGTTCGGCTGGTAGCCCGAGCTGCCAGCCAGGCCATGTGGTTCCACTTTGACTAATTGCTTCCACCCCAGAGCTTGTGTGAGAGAAGGGCTGGGCTGGGAGCAGGAGATGAAGATCTCCTGTCTACTAGTGAGAGAGAAGCTCAAACAAAGGGAGTCTAAAGCCTTAGGGTGACTCACAGGGGGGTAAGTGCTTTCTGGGCTGGGGAGAGAGGGTGCTTTGCCTACGCGCTGCTAGATGATAAAGGTCTTTACCCTTCAAGGCCGACTTACATCTGAGTGCAGGGAGCTGATGCAGGAACGGACGCCATTATGCCCCCTAAAGAAAGCAAGACAGGGCAGCTGTCAGAGCCCTACAGAGCTCATCCAAGGGCTTCACATTAAACTCCCCATCCTCTTTGCTCTGTATGAACAATAACCAATCCCTGCTCCCAACCTCGGGGCCAGCAGGGGTACCGTTATCCCCCTTTTGTAGGACCCAAGCACTGGGCTTGTTCACCCACAGCGCTGCACTGATTTAACAAGAGGTGCAAGGTTTTCCCAATTTAGTTAACCTGGTGCAAATCCCATGCAGACATTTGGATTTCATTGTAAGAGCAGCCTAGGATAGCTCAACTTATTCAGGCTTGGGCTAAAGCACAAGTCACTCAAAGTGACATCTGAGTATCCAACCCAGAAATCTGATGCAAACTTCTGCAAAGAAGGCCCTGGACAGGCCTGCCTTGTCTTGCAGAGATTCTGAGCACCAGCAGCTTCCATTGACTGCACCTGGAGTTCTGGGTGCTTAATGTTTCTGAAAAATCAAATCTTAAGTGACACACCCAGGACCAGAGAGGCAATCGGTGTCAGAGAGAAGCAGCTCATGATTCCCAATCCCATGCTCAGACCAGGCCTCACTTACATGCAGAAGGCTCTGATCTGGGCCAAACCTCCTGGGTGATCCAGAGCTAGAGGATATTGCTAAAGAGGTTGCTCAGCTGGGATACGGCTGTGCATATACAATGGCCCTTGCCCTGCACCAAACTCCCCAGCAGGGGCTCTGGTATATGGTGCTTTCCACTGCGGGAGAACGGAGTATTTGCAGCACACTGCCTAGATTGGACAGGTCTGAACATAGCCAGATATGAAACGTGGCAATAAGAGGGGTGAGCCCGGGGAAAAGCGTGTGGCTAACATACTGAAAGGTCGCTCTTCAATCACGTCACTGTCACCACAAACAGGTCTTGGTTCTGTTAGGTCTCAAGTGGCAATTAAGGTGGGACACCGTGACTCAGGGAGGCTGCCTAGCACCACTCAGGGCATTCATGGCTGTATTTTATCACAGTAGCCTGGGCACCTGTTGTTTCCTGCGCACCTACTGCCAGAGCCCACAATTTAAAATATCTCTAGTTTAACTGGTGCTTTGACCTGGGAGCTGCAGGAGCTTGGGCAGACAGTAAAATAAACTGATGTCAGTGAAAGCTTGTAAACCACTAGAGAAGTGAGCACAACTTAGAAAGATTCTGTCACCAATCGGCTGCCACTTCTGCAATCCGGAGGATGGAGATAGCCCAGTCACAGTCCTGAATGCCCCATTTAAGATACATAGAGTAAGATGCAGCTCACACAAATCTTCCAGAGTCATTTTCCACAGGAGCTTTCCTTTTGTACCTTGCGCTGCCTCCCAGTTTTATTGCCATCTTCCCCAGTGGCTTGTCCAGGTCGTCATGAACCAGGTAAATGTCTTCTACCCTGAACTTGTAAATTTCAGCTTGGAAAAAAAACCAAAGACACAAGAAATGAAGCAAAATTAAATCCATCTGTCACCATCCCACAGCTTTTGGGACCTAAACAAAGACACTGCCTGCGTCAATGGAGAAAAATTACAGGAGACGAGGAGGGCAGGAAATGCATAGCTAGGCCAAGAGAACTTCTAACCTCAGGAATTCACTATCAGCAGTGCTGGCAAATTAGCTGCACACGTTGTCACGAGCTGTCTGATGTCTGCACCATATGATACTGCTGTATGCTGCTAATGTCTTTTGGCCAAAAGTACTTTACAGTCCAGGCCACTGAAACACAATGGGCTGAAAAGTCATAGCCAACTAGTTTGCAGCAGGCTACACAGCAGTGTGAGGAGGGGAACTTGTAGCCAAGGACACCAGGGAAAAGCCTGACTCTTCTGAAAGATACCTTGGGATTTCTGGTATCCCTGCAATGCCCTCAGGACTTTGGTTCCAAACCCTACCACCTGTTTTTTCCTAGAGATGCCAAAATGGCAAACTACATGGAATTCAGTTAATTTTTCAGACAACATATGGGAGGTGAAGATTAACACAGGAGACCCTCGTGATTTGTGGAATCGCTATTCACTGTTCTGCATATGTGCGTTCCCCATGGCTCCTGGCAGCTGCAGGGAGTTCCTGTAATGTGTTTAGGAGGTTATGTGTGTGCACTGCCCTCTATTGGATAAACCTAGGTATGTTCAACTGTGTGTCATAGGCCTGATACTGGAAATGGAGATTCTCCTTTAGCTGTAGCTTGAGCTTTTAGATTAGGAGGACTTGAGCTCTTGTCTTGCTGCCTGAATGGCCATGGAATAACAAAGTCCTAAGAGGACACAGAGTTGTTACATCGTTGTCCCTATGGCAAAGAAAAGGAGACTGTCCCTGGCAGGAGTGGGCACAGTAGTCTCAGGACAGACTTGTTGCTCACAGCTCTGAGTGGCCCCCTATGGCTCAGAATGTGAAAGGTGAAGCACAAAGGTCCCTGGAAGGCTACAGTTGTGTGCATTGCTCAGCTGGCTCTTGGGGGTGTTCTGAGCCACTCACCAGCACTTGCTACACTGAGTCCATTGATGTTCATGAGCTGCCGAGGTTTCATCAGCACCAGCTTGGCTTCCTCCACGTTGGTGATGGTCACATCTGCACGGCAACGTCGATCTGCTTTCCATTGGTTGGCAATGTTCAACTTCTGGGCCAGCTGATTGAGCACTGCCATGCCCACGTTATGACGGGTTCCTTGCAGCCCATAATTTCCTAGCCCTGCCACCTGCAAAGAGGGCCAGTAAAAGGTGTTACTGGGACTCTCTCTGCATCAGAATCCAACCAGAGTCACTACAGCCAGCCCTTGGAATGTAGTGAGGTTCAAGTCTGCCTTCCCTGCAGCCCTGCTCCATTCACTACCAGGGCAGGAAACTCACTCAGCAAAACCAGCTGCTTCCCTTCAGAAGCAGCAATGCAATCACCAGGTCCATGGTTGGTTACTGTAGGGCCAGACTCTGTGACTTTGAGGGTCTGTCTCTTGTTAAACAGAACTGAGATGAGCTGAGCACTAAGACTGAGATGCTCAAATGACCTATGTGATCCCTGTCCCCCCCATTTATTCCAGCTGTACCCCCCTCTCTGGGAATAAAAGTCATAAGGTAACTAAGATCTGTATGTGTCCTGTGATTTTTTTTTATCCATACGCAGGGAGACAAAGTCCCTTAGAAATAACAGTAACTGCAGTTGGCAAAGTGAAGAGCAAAATCCAAGAAGGTGAACTCCAGCTGTGAAATATCAGTGTGTGGAGATGGCATCATAAGATCATTTATGAGGAGAAATGAGCATTTATTACTTGTATTATGGTAGTGCCTAGGGGCACCAGTGAAGGATCAAGATCCCACTGTGCTAGGGATTATGCAAACATAAAACAAAAAGTCCCTAATATCCCCAAGGGTCACAATTTAAGAATAAAACAGAAGATGATAAACCGATGATTCTGACAGTCAGATGGGTAGTCAAGAAAACAATAAGCCAATCTCAAGTATTGTTATATATCAAGGAAAAAGAGATTTGGAGAGACTGAAATGTGGATAATGAGGTGCCTTTGTGGATATTTAGTGGGAGCATCTCCCAAGCATGTGGCACCGTGTAAGAGAAAGCAGTTGATAAGTTGGCATTGTAGGTTGATCAGAAGTGGGAGTCAGGATAGTGGAGGAGGGAGGATAGGTAGGGTTAGTCTGCAGGGCATTCTGCATCAAAAAAGTTAAAATTCTGTGCACAATATTTTAAAATTCTGCAAATGTTCTTTATCAAATTAATGTGGAGGTTCCAGCATGGCACTGGGCAGCACAGGCTACTGGCTGCACAGAGGTAGGAGATCACTGGTCAGCTCCCCCTTGGGACAAAGTCTTTGTGGTGAGTCTGCATCCAATATTGACCCAGCACGAGGACCAGGCCTGCCCCAGAAACACCTCAGGGCCTTGCCCCTCCGTGCTAGGTGCACCCGGTATGGGCAAGATCAAGTGTGAGGGGCTTGGTGTGTGTGTGGGGGGGATCCAGGTATGTGTTGAAAGGATTCTGTGTGGGCCAATATGGGTGAGGGCAGCTCTGTGGGTGATCTGGGTAGAGGCAGGATCTGGATGTAGAGGCTTGTCGGGGAGTTCTGGGTGCAATATAATGGGATTCTGCAGGGGGCACAAGCAAAAGTGGTTGAGCTCAGCGGCGGGGAGGTGCCTTGCTGTGGCTAGAGCTCTGCAGGGGGTTCTGGGCATGGAGGGCTCAGGGTGGGGGAGTCTAAACATTGGGAGAGTGAGGCTTAGTGGGGGTGGAGATCTAGGTGCAGATGGTTAGGGTTCCATAGGGTGGGGCTAGGTGTTGGTGGCTCATTGGAGTGGATGAGCTGCAGGAGTGGGGCTTGTGTGGGGGGGGGGGGTCTGGGTGTGGGATAGGAGGGCTCAGTGGAAGGGTCTGAATGCATGGGGACTGGGTGGATGGAAAAGCGGTTCTCTGTAGAGAGCCCTCATTAGCATATTTTTTCATGAAAACTTGTAGTGTAGATGTTTCCCCAGAGAAGAAGTTAGGGAGGAAAAAGATCCTCCAAAGGACACACTGAAGGAGGAATTATAGTTCTAGGAGAACCAGAGAGGATGGAGTAAGACAAGCCAACAGAGAAGATTTCAACATTCTGGCAGACAGGCAGATGACTGGTCAATGAGGATGTAGTACTGGTTCTGAGCTTTGTCTAGATAGAGGTCATTCAAGACTGGTGAGAGTAGTTTTGGCAGAGTGCATGGGACAGAAGCTGATTTGGAGAGGGACTGGGGAGGAGTTCCAGACAGTGAAGCATTCTGAGTTTTGAGATGAAAGACAGAAGGGATGATAGATGGAAAAGTGTGGGGCAACTCCACGTTATGACATTGAATAGTGACACTATCATATTTGACTATGAAACATTTCCAGAGGTTAATGCAGTTGTGAGAGGGAGAGGTATAGATTACTAAGGAAGTACAGAAGGTGGTGTGGGGTAGCAGGCCTGAGTCTTGTTAGTTCATTATTAATTTATTAGAATACGGTTGTGAATCTATCATCCATAGAACTCTTTGGCTATGTCTACACTGGCGGGTTCTTGCGCCAGAAATATGCAAATGAGGCTAAGCGTGGAATATTGCTGAGCCTCATTTGCATACCTAATGAACCATCATTTTTTGCAGAAGAGGCTCTTGCGCCAGAAGGAACATCTACACTGCCCCTTCTTGCGCAATGCTGTTATTCCTGAAAATAATCAGCGTAGCGGCGTTGCACAAGAGGGTTTTTCTTGTGCAAGAAGGGGCAGTGTAGACGCTCCTTCTGGCGCAAGAGCCTCTTCTGCAAAAAAAATGGCGGCTCATTAGGTATGCAAATGAGGCTTAGCAATATTCCACGCTTAGCCTCATTTGCATATTTCTGGCACAAGAACCCGCCAGAGTAGACATAGCCTTTGTGGCATATAGAAAAATGTATTATTTTGGGAACCAAGCAGAGTATGTTGTGGGATAGGTGGAAGGGAACATAAAATATGCTAAAGCAGATCAGCCCACTGGCCCCTATTGATCTGTGACTACTGCTTAAAGGGGCTTATACACACAGCTTACTTCAGAATAAGGCATCACAGTAATAGTAAGCAACCAGAAAAAAATGATCCTGGGGGAAATCTCTTCTTGACTGGTCAAATATTGGCTTCAGCCTTGAACTGCTGGGTCACTCCCCTTGGCTATTTCATCTCATCCAGCGTCTTTGTGAATGTTCTCAGCCATGTAAGTGTCAAAGAGAGTGGATCAAGAGATAGGATTGCTCCTAGCAACCAGTCTACAACTCACAAAGAGGCCGGAGCGCTTATGACTGGATTATGCTATTTGTTAACTTCTATTTTGTTCCACTCAGATATAGTTCTAAATCATGATTTTAGAAAAAAGGTGTGTGGCTATAGCAGACAGTTGCAGCAAGTTTGCCCACCACTAGTTTAAAGTGTAGGCCCATGTGCCATAATTTTTTGCCAGGGACCACATCAGCAATTTTTGAAGTGGCCTTGGGGGGCCAGGATGCTTCTGGGCTCCCCCCCCCCCCAACCATGGACTGGGGATGGAGGAGCCCCTTTGCCCCCCCCTTCCCACTAAGCACCCATGCCCCTTGCAGTGGGAGGAGACTTCCCATGCTCCCCCACCCCCAGGCCAATCAGGAACTGGGGGAAGCATGCAAACCCTCCTCCCACCCTGCCAGGAGTGCAAGGCGCTTCCACGCTCCTCACAAGAAGGAGGAAACTTCCTGTGTTCCCCCTGTCTCTGGGCCCTAATTGGCCTGGGGGCAAAGGAATGGCAGGGCCTCCGTGGGCCGGGTCAACCCACTTGGCAGCTGGATCTGGCCCGCAGAGGCCCATTTGCCTACCCCTGCATTAAACACACATCTGAAACTAATGTGTGCAAATCTTGATCTTGGAATCTGCACACTGATGCTTAAATCCTCCCTCCCCCGTGCACAGTCCTCATGGGTGCTTTGCCATACTTCGGGTCTGGTTGTACTTCCCCACGCCAGCAAGGGACAGAGCGTGGCGCAGGAAGCCGGCCCTGCAGCAAGCCCACGAGCCAGCGATGCCCAGAGCTATTGCTGCAGACTTTGGGGATGCAGGGTCTGTGGGGCGGGGCGCTCCCCAAGGGCTCTGCACAGGCCTGGCACCACTCGGCCTCCAGGACACCTGCACGCCAGGGGCTCCCAGCTCCCCCGCGCAACCAGCTGTCTTGATCCCCGACCCGGAAGTGGTACCTCTGCCCGCGTTTCCCGCCCCGCCGTGACCCAGGACATGATTCTCTCCCGCCCGTGCGTGACCCGGGAAGTGCTCCCTTTGCCCGCGCTCTCTCTACCAGGACCCGCCTCCCGGCGGCGCGCGACTCGGTCTCGCAGTGGCTCATGGTTCGGCTCAGTAACCTCCCGAGGCGCCTGGGCAGCGGCCGCAGCATCTTTCCTCCTTCCCCCCGCGGGGCGCGCTGAGACCGCCGCGCACGGGCACCCCTCAGCAACAGCCTCCCGGCCTCTAATGCGTCACGCCCACCGCGACCAATCACAAGGACCGCAACCTACCACGTGGCCGTGCCATCTTGTTCGCGAGCAGAAGGGAGTCACGCTACGTGGGTTGATGGGCGGTGCCATTTCGATTGTGGGACAGGAAGGGCGTAGGGCACGTGATCTGCGGACGTGGCCATTTTGCTTGTGGGCGGAAGCCGACTACCCGTGGTGCCCCATAGGAGGAACTCTTCGTTCCATGGGTTGGTCCTTGTATCAGTAGATTTGGTGGTTTATAAAACTCACCAAGGGTCTTCAACGGCTTGTGGGGGGCAGAGCTGCCTGCTGGGCAGAGGCTTCGTGCCTGCAGGCTGCCTCCGGCCAGACCAACCGCCCCCTTCTCTGTCTGCCCCATGGTATAATTAACCCTCTTTCACGCCACCCTCCCTGGCAGTATCAGCCACCCTGCAGGGCACTGACCCTGGGCGAGGTTGCCTCAGAAGAGTCTCCATCAACTGACGTTTGGACAAAAAGAACCCCCCCCCCCCACTACTCTGGGATGAACTGAACATCATGTTGTTATGGGATTCCCGTCTCAAAGTATTTTACCCATTTGGATCCCAGATGTAAATGGCAGCTTTAAGCCCAGGTTCATGTGGCTCATGACTGCACAGAGATAGCAGTGGCTGCTGGTTCTTGTGAAGGAAGGGTGTGGGGGAAGGGCTACTCAGAGGGATAGGAAGGCGACATGTTGGGGAACCCCATTTAACAAAATTTTGTCTGGAGCATAAGGGATGGTGCATCTCCTAGTGCAGGGGTGTCCAAACTTTTTTCAAAGAGGGCCAGATTTGATGAAGTGAACATGCGTGAGGGCCGACCATTTTGCCTGACATTCTTTGAACCATTAAAATTAAATGCAAATTAACTATTTTATGCAAAGTTTATTGCAAACGGCATACTTTTCATTTCGTCACTTGGATGACAAATCTAAACAGGTGTTAAATCACTCTGCCTTTCATATCTGAAGGCCAGATGAAAAAAAAAATCCAGGAAGCTGAAATATATGTCAGGAACATTGTAAAGTACATTACATATTATTGGTAATAAAGGTTGTCTGTCAACTTTTAAGTTCAAAAAATATGAACAGGATCATAACACCAAGTATACATGTTGTGTCCAAATATATTTATAACTGATTTAGACCAACTGACATTAACTGAGATTTTACAATGTATTCATCTCAATACATATGGATTCGTTGGGGGCCATAAAAGATAGATATTGCCAAATTACCTGGGGGGCCGTATTAAACCGGAACACGGGCCGCAATTGGCCCGCGGGCCGGACTTTGGACATGCCTGTCCTAGTGGTCTGATGCTTAAATCGTGTATGAGAGATAGTATGCGGACAGTAGTGTCGGGGACTCGAACCCAGACGGCTTCAGTTCGTTGTCTGACCACAAAGAGACAGGCAACACCAGCAAGGTCTAATCACAAAGCTCTTTATTGAAGAGTGCACACAACAATAGAGAGCAGCCCGTCTCTACCAAGATCCAGCCCCCGATTTCTATAGCAAGTAGGGTTATATAGACAGTTCCGGCGTGTCATAGACTATTTACTTAAGCAACCCACCCCCCTTTGTTAGTTAGAAACTTCTAGTGTGGGTGCATACCTTGCCAACTATACAAGGTGGCCTTGATACATTAGCAACTTTCTTATTAAGACATGTCGAAGCAAAAACACGCTCCTCTCTGTTTAGGCGGCTAACAACTGATTGCTTTATTGATCAGTAAAGCAAAGTGAGCCAAACGTGGTCCCAGCAAAGTCGGGCCCAGTAAAGCTGCTAATACAATCAATCCTAGTATATTTATACCCTTAGCCAAACAGTCTGATGTCAGGGCATCCAATTACAGAAATCCTCAATTAAATTTGGAAAAACAAAGCCTTATCAACAAGATGGCGGACAGGTACGAGGGAGTACATCTCCTGTCCCAACCAGCCCAATTAGCACATACCAATAGCCCATCCTGTAGGCCTCTTCTCACGGGGTGACAGAAAGTTCACTCTGGTCTACGTGCTTGAAAGAAAAGCTGAAATGGTTTCTGATATACAAGATGGCTTCTAGCTAAATATGAAAATGGTTTCTACAGCTTCTACAGACAGAAGGCGAGTACCAGACAACGAGGAGACGGGGAGTTTTCTTATCAGTTTCTTAAGCAAGCTGTTCAGCTCAGCAAGTACAAAAATGCAGCTGTTCGCTTATCTCATGCCCTTGCTCAACTCATGTCTCAAATTTTGTTCAGGGACTACCCAGAACCCTTTGCTGACTCTTCTCCGTCTGTCTTAGCATAACCGCCCTAGGCCCAATTTTCTGTGGCCTAACAGTAGGAATCCAGTAGGGATGTGAAAGATTAACCGGTTAATTGGCAAGCATCATCTTTAATCGGTGATATTTAGCAGTTCTGATTAACCCCAGGGGGGCTGCCTCAGTCCTGTGGGGTCTACCACTGGCAGGGACTGCTCTGGCATCTGGAGCAGCCTGTCCATGGTATGGAAATGCAGGCAGATGCTGCTCAGGCTGGGATGGAGCGATTTCCCCCCCTCCCCCTCCCCCGTCTTCCTCCTTTAATCAGTTAACTGGTTAAACCAGTGGTCGCCAACCATTTAAGGTTGCCGGATACCAGGGGGTGTGGCCGTTCACCCACCGGGCGCCAGAGGGCAGGCCCCCCCCATAGCCGCGTGCCCGGGGCCAGTGCCCCCCCCAAGCGCCGCGTGCCCGAGGCCGGCGCTCCCCTCATGCGCCATGCACCCAGAGCGCGGGCGACTAATCCGCGGCACTCCTGGGGCCAGCACTCATTGTGTGCCCAGGGCGCACGATGTTGGGGACCACTGGGTTAAACTGTGTTTAACCAATTAAATGGGATTTTACATCCCTAGCATCTGAGTGTTAAGACTGTTGGATTCTGTTGTTTGAGACTCCTCATCGCTTTTGCAGATTCAGACTAACAGGGCTACCCCTCTGATACTTTGTGCTTCAGTTTCCCTAACAAGTTAGATGTAAAATTAGGCTTAATTCACAATAATATTTAAACAAAATTGAATTTTTATGGGTATGTTCAACCAAGCATCTTAATGACATATGAAATTTGCCCAAACCCACTGTCATAGGAAATTATTCTGCTGTTTCATAGGTAAAATGAGTCATACAGTGATTAAATGACTTGCCCAAGGTCACACCGAAAATCTGGGGTAAAACCAAGTCGACCCTGGAAATCTGGATGCCATAACCACATCTGCAACTCATTTTGAGATCCTTGGACGGAAGATACTAGAAGAACACAAACTATTAAGAGGATTTTAGCAGGCTGCGCCCCCTGCTTGCTATGCTCACTAACTGCCCTCTTGGACAGGGAGGGCCCAGGCTGCCCAGGCCCTGGCTTTTTTCCCTACCCCGGCCAGCCAGGCAAGGCCTCTCCCAGGGCTGAGGTGGACCCAGCTCTGTGCCCGGCTGCCAGGAGGTGGGCTGGGCTGAGACTGAACTGGGCCCTGTTCTCCCCCCAGCCACTGGGTGGGGCCGGGCCAAGGCCGTTCCAGGCCCAGCATTCCCCTGGACTGCCAGGAAGGGGTAGCTGGGCTGAGACTGTGCCAGCCGAGCTCTGCCCCAGCTACCAGGAGGGTCTGTGCTAGGGTCAGTCTCCTCCTCTGCCACGAGGGTGGGCTGGGCTGAGGCCCGGCCAGTAGCCTCCCCAGGAATTGAAATTGGGGGGTGTTTGAATTTACAAGGGGGAGTGTCAGGGCTGATGAGGGGTGACACCATGAGGGTGAAGGTGGGCTGTATGGCACCATAGTTCACAAAACTGTGTGGGGGGGTGCAGGTTGGGGAAATTCAGGGAAATCCCTAGGCCCAGCAGCTACTGCTCTCTGCAGCTGCTGGGGAGGGCTGGGATGGGGGCCGCAGGCATCCACACTCCCTACGTGGGCCCTGGGGAGGGCCAAACTGGGAGTGTGTGCGGCTTAGCTCCCGTGGATGCAGAGTGATGTGATGATGTCACTGTTAGCCTACAGGACATTTTTTAAAATATATGTGTAGAGAGAAATATTCTTGAACTCTCATTACTGAGTTATTAACAAAGTTACCTTGAAAATTCTTTACAGCTACTGCTATGTAATGTTTCCACTGGTGGTAGCTGTTCTGGTGATAGCCGTGATGAAAAATTATAAAGAAACTTCAAGACTTACCGGCATTGCTCAAGTCCTTCAGAACATGGAGCTGAGGGTGTGTGGAGGGTGTAAGAGTCAGGGCAGGGGCTTAGGTGATGTGAGGGGCTCAGGGCAGGAGACTAGGGATTTGGGGGGTCCAGGAGTCAGGATTTGGGGTGAGGAGGGACTCAGGACAGAGGATGGGGGTGCACGAGTCAGAGCAGAGGGTGAGTGTGCAGGAGTCAGGGCAAAGGTGGAAGGTGTGCGAGGCTCAGAGCAGGAGGTGGAGGTGCCTGCCAGCTTCTCCTTAGGGCTGGCCCAGGGCTGCCGGAGTTGCACAGCCCATCTGGGACTGCACACCAGGGGTGGCTAGGATGGTGAGTGCCATGTTGGCCAGCTAATGGCTGCTTCCCAGGACAGGCTGGGGTAATGGAGGCTCTACTGCAGGCCAGCAGGTGTTCCTGGGGCTGGGGCACTTGCCTCCTTGAGGTCATTCTGGGGGACATAACTGTCCCCTGTGCTTGCTCTCCCCCTGAGGTCATTCATGAATATAACCGTCCCTGCTATCACACCCCTACCTTTCCATTTGATGAGAAATAGTCTAATTTCACACATCCCATTGTCCTGGCACAACCAAACCCTGACCTTGCTTTAAGTTATGATAAGAGGAAGTTACATACCAAATTTGGTGGTCTCAGTGCACTATTTAGGAGGACTTCTTGAACAAACAAACACTCAGACAGATGCACAAACTCTTTCAAATATCTAGTAGAAGATAACAGGATGCTGTAGACATAGAACTAGTCTAAATGGACCGTCAACTGCCATCCTTTTTATCTAAGGTATTTATACAGCCCCCATTACCATAGTACCTCAGCACCTCACAACCTTTAATATATTTACTTACCAGCATTTTACAAAGGGTCAATAAGCTCCAGTGTTGGTGAAAACACAAGTCTAGACAAGATTCAGAGTTGGCAGCTCTTGTGATTTTATTGTGCTATGATTTTTGTGTTTCTCTTAAAGCTCCAACTGCCTGAGTCAGGTTATTACCTGAGAATTTTGGTGAAAAAAGTAACTTTCTAGCACTTGAGAGCTGGGGAGGAAAGCTTAAAAACTTGACCACTTAATGGCTCCAAACCAGAAGGCAAATAAAAATAATCCCAAATATATTAATATTAGTATCTGTTAATATTTAAATAAGTTTCATAAATTGGGGGCTGTCTTGCAATATTTAAATGTTTGCATTGGCAATGCAACCAGACTCCTGGGCTGTGTCTAGACTGGCCAGTTTTTCCGGAAAATCAGCCGCTTTTCCGGAAAAACTTGCCAGCTGTCTACACTGGCCGCTTGAATTTCCGCAAAAGCACTGACTTCCTACTGTAAGAAATCAGTGCTTCTTGCGAAAATACTATTCTGCTCCCGTTCAGGCAAAAGTCCCTTTTGCACAAAGCTTTTGCGCAAAAGGGCCAGTGTAGACAGCTCAGATTTGTTTTCCGCAAAAAAACCCCGATTGCGAAAATGGCAATCAGGGCTTTTTTGCGGAAAAGCGTGTCTAGATTGGCACGGACGCTTTTCCACAAAAAGTGCTTTTGCGGAAAAGCATCCATGCCAATCTAGACGCTCTGTTCCGAAAATGCTTTTAACGGAAAACTTTTCAGTTAAAAGCATTTCCGGAAAATCATTCCAATCTAGACGCAGCCCTGATGTTTAACATCATGTATCTAATCTGGCTCAGAACCCAGCGGATAGAGGAGGGTGACCAGATAGTGTGAAAAATCGGGACACTTTTTTGGGAGGATGGCATATAGTTCCCTCTATAAGACAAAGCCCCTATTATTTGGATGTTGGTCACCAGGGCTCTGGACATCAATGGAGCTGCTCTGGTGGAAAACTAGTGCAAGGAGGCTGGGGAGTCCTGGCCCTCATCAGACAAACCCATCTGCTCAGGGTTCACCTTCCTTTGTTACCCAGCTGGCTGCAGTTTGATGAGGGACAGAGATTTTGCCCATCAGCCCAGTAAGTGACCTCGGGAGCCCTGCCCCTCCCTCGCAGACTGGGCTCACAAAGGGCCATGCCAGCACAGCAGGGATCCAGCTCTGGAACCTTCTCACTCTGGGCCCACCCCTCGGCCCTCTGCTGCCTGGATACCGCCTGCCTAGCAACCAGGGATGCGGCCACAGGGATGGCGGTGGCAGTGGTGCAGGCAGAGCCTGGGCAGCTGCAGGGGAATGAAGTGAGCACTGCTGGGCTGTGGGTCAGAGCCTGCATCAAAATGAGAGGGGATGGAGGGTGCCCAGCTGGGGTGGGTGGAGGGCAATTGGCTCAGAGTTGGAGAATGAGGGGCAGAGGGCACAGAGCTGGGGAGGCAGCAGGAGGAGAGGAACAGAGGGCAGAGTGGGGGGAAGGGTTTGGAGAATGCCAGGTGTAGAGCTGAGTGGGGTCAGAGAGAGATGAAACAAGTCAGAGATCACTGGGGACTAGCGCTGTGGGGAGGCAGTCAGGGGCAGAGATCCTGGCAGGGGGTGGGGAGAAAGAGTGACCAGGAGCCCCTCTCGCTGCAGGGACTGGAGATGAAAATGGAGCCGAAAGGGCTGTTCCCAACTGCTGTGTTCAAAGAGAAGCTCCGGGAGATATCCCTGCGACGGATCTTCGGGACCAGTCAGATTTTGCGAAACCTCGAGGACCCCAGCGGAGTGAAGTCCCCAAAAGTGATTTTGCAGAACAAGATAAAGGAGCAGTGAGTGCCCAGCAGACACTTCACACATTTTCACGCTTACACACACCTGGTTTCTTGTCCATGTCTTGCAAGGGGGCAGGGAATCAAACTTAAAAAAAACTTACTTAGTGCTGGTTCCAGATCCTGGAATGAGTCCTGGGGATTGATGTCCAGTTTATCCACAAAACAGGTAGAGTAAGGGCTATAGCTTCCCATGCCTGGCCACTGTGCCTTCATCCTGCTCTGTAGGGGCATGAGGCAT
Organism: Pelodiscus sinensis; assembly: GCF_052426305.1. Lineage (NCBI taxonomy): Eukaryota > Metazoa > Chordata > Testudines > Trionychidae > Pelodiscus > Pelodiscus sinensis. Next base: position 11,317,058 of record NC_143074.1, on the reverse strand, counting down.
GGCCAGGCTGCACAGCTGCTTGGCCCATGATATCTCCATTGAGATTGCCAGTTAGGACTAGCAACAGCCTACTGTAGGATTACCCCGTCCTCTAGGAACTGAACTGAGACCCAGCAATGGAAGATGAGGATTTTCCAGAAATGCATGTTGTGCTGACTCCTGGGTAATTTTCTGAAATTGGAAGCAGACTGTCTGGAGTTGAGTTATCCATCCATCTGCCGGTTGGAAGATTGTCTGATGTTTCACTATGCTGACTGCCCCTGGATTTCCTCACCTCAGGACAGGCAGAGGAAGGATAATCACCTGTACCCATTTAAGAAGAATAACATTTAGTAAAATCATAGGTCCTCTAATCTCCAGGCCAAACTCTCAGCTCTATATGGTGAGGCCACCAAACAACCATCAGATGGCTTCTATCACTACCAAGCTGAGGAGAATATGAGCTTGTGATCTAGAGATGATAGTATCTTTATCCCATTACTAGTGTCTATTGGTTGTCCCCAGTTCCTGCATTTCAGAATCTGTTCTCCCTGAACTTATGGGGTCACCAGAGTCCACTGCAGAATCGGTAGGTAAGCAATGCTGGTCAAGCAGAGCTGTGGTCCTGCAACTTCTTGATCAGCACACAGGCTAGTGTGCTTATAGAGACAGTCACCCTCTTTTTTACTACCTTCCACCCAAAGTTCTCCACCTGTTTAACAAACAATTAATTAAGCCTCATATCACCCTTGCAGATATACACATTATCTCCAATTTACAGGTGGAGAAACTGAGTCAGTGCTTTCATAGGTCTGTGACTGTCACAGGGGCTGTGCTGCAGGGAGGGAAAATGTGCTTCTGCATAAGCTCACAATGTTGTCTTCGCATCACAGCTGTCAGCGAGGGAAGGAGTTCTTCTCCCAAGGCGAGTGGGAGAAAGCTGTCATTTGCTACTCCAAAGCCATTAACCTGGACCCTCAACAGGTAAGGGGGAATGCAGAGCAGGCATAGTTAGGTGAAGGTAAAGCCCACCTTGCATGGCATGTGGAAATAGAGTCCTTCAGCAGGGAGGACAAAGCTTATAATGTTGCATTTCTAAGATTATCAAATGAAGAACGTCATTGGGGAGATGAATGTTGGCATATATTAGAATCTGTTTGGGTGGGATTGCTGTGTTGTCTCAAAGAACTGTTTTCAACATGTCCAGATACAGGATAAGGAAGAAAGTTATTCTCAAGGCCTGAGGAATGTCTGGGTGCATTTGCAGGTGGAGTTCTATGTACAGAAGGCAGAAGCCTTTCTCCAGCTGTGTGATTTCCAGTCTGCTGTGTTGAACCTTAGAAAGGCCTATACCTTGTCCTCTGCGAAGGAAGAATATATAGTGCGCATGGCCTTCATTCTTTACCTGCAGGTGAGGGGTACAGAAAATCCCCTATTGGCAGGCATCAGCTTTTCCTTATCCCAGCCACAGCTTTCCTTGATTTCTCAAGCTCTGCATTAGAACACAGTGTCTAGTGACTGATCTTTGACCTTGAGGGAAATTTGGAGATGCTACTTGAGATGGAAGTCAACATGATCTTGGATTTTCAAGGGAGGGTCATTTGTGCATATTCATATTAGGGATGTTAAACAGTTAATTGAATAGTCCAATAACCTCATAAATTTTTATCGGTTAGTCAACTATTCTATAGTCCTCAGGGGTAGGGCTAACAGCCAGTGCATTCCAGCCTCACTCCCAAGGAGTTCCCTGCCAATCCGCATGAGGTGCCAGGTGGGAGCTGGTCTGTGAGGAGAGCCAGTTTAAAAACCAGCTCCCTTCATGGACTGACTGCCTGTTGCCCTGTGCTGCTGCCTCTGATACAGAGGCAGCAGCGCAGGATGGCAGCAGCTCATGTCCGGGGTGGGAGGAAGGAAATGAATGTAGTCTATAGCATTAACCTATAAGCTTTTGCTCATCAGATAATTGGTTAATCGACTATACTGTTACATCCCGAATTCATATTTGGGGGCAGGATATTCAGTCCAATGATTCCTCTCTGAAAGGTTTCATGTTTCTATTGTTCATAGTCATGGCTAGACTGCTGGGCCTCTTAACATGTTAAATTATTTGCAGCACAGAATGAACCAAAGGTCCCATCTGGGGTTCATGCAAGCTCAGCGCTCTCCAGGTAGGAGGAAGTGGTATTTAGTGCAGTTGCATCTCCATTTGAGCAGCACTTCTGTCCTGGGATTGGATGGAGACACAGAGAGGGCATGTCTACACTATAGGACAAAGTTGAATTAAGATACGCAACTTCAGCTACATTATTTGTGTAGCTGAAGTCGAAGACCCTTAACTTGGCTTTTGTCACTGTCTACACTGCAGGAAATCGAAGGGACAACATTCTTCCTTCAACTTCTCTTACTCCTTGTGAAAGCAGGGTTACCAGCATTGACCGGAGTGCCCCTTTCACTCTGAATTAGCTGTCTTAACTAGACTGCTAATTCAAACCCTGGAAGATAGATAACAGCAGCTTCAATCTTCCTCTGTGGTGTAGACGTATCCAGAGAGAGAGAGAGAAAATGCTGTTTCTTTCATTAATCTGGAGCAGTGGGCAGGTGGCCTGTCAGACTGATTCTGTGCTGTGTGATTTGAACTTGCAGGGCCAATGTCTGCTTGACCAAGAGGTCTATTGGGATGCTTTGGACTCCTTCATTCGAGCCTCAGAGTTGCAGCCCAAAAACTCAGTCTATCGGAGGAAGAGGTAAACTGGGATTTGCAATAGGGAATATCTTTATCCTAGCTCCTCTAACATGTATTCTCCAATGTTACTCTATTTCCTTCTCTTTCTAGCATCACCTGTCTTGCTGCTCTGAACAGATTCAGTGACTGTTTTCGGCTTGTCAATGAAGAGCTAGCTCAGGATTCAAAGAACCCAGATCTATACATCCTGAGAGCCAGGCTGCATGAGCAATTCTGTCAGGTAGGGCACCTGCTCTGCCCAGGGTGTGCTGGCTGCAGGGAATTGTCACAGAACAGTTATTCTTGTCCCCATGTGGCCTGTAGACAGGGTTCTCAATCTGCATGATCAACATGTCCAACCCTTGCTCGGTGAATTAATATATAAGTAATGGAGAGCAACAGCACATGTGCAAGGCTGCATATGCATTTCATATGGAATTGCTGCCTAAGGACAGAAAAGAACTAATCTGTTCTGTGATTAGGATAAAGCATCAAACTGGTTGATCCTAAACCTTTCCAGTGACTCTCACTCCTTTTAGGAAACTGATTGTTTCTCTCCCTACTAAATGCCAGCTTTCTGGGCTGTGGGATTCCACACCCTCTGGGGGTAGGGCTCTTACCTTCCCCTCCCATTTGGCTGTGGAATCCCACTCCATTTAGGAGCCTTCTTCCTCCTTGGTCTAGAGAAAGCAGGCAGAGAGATGGAAGCAGAGCACCACTCTGTGGACAGTAGACCTTTCTTTTATGGGAGTTCACGTTTCTTGGCCCAGCAGAAATGAGGTGCCTTTGACTCTGAGGAGCTGTAACTGGAGATCTTACTTCTATTTTGTGTTTCCCGTTAGAAACAGGACTCCATCCTCTTGCCCTGCACCTGCAGGAACAACCGGTGCTGTAGGTTAGAAACTGGGGTATGAATGACAGAATTCTGCAGCATGCACTGAGCCTCCTGTTTGTCAACTTCTCCACTTTCTGCCCAGGCTAAGTGTCAGGAGATCTGGGTTTTCTAGGCTCAGCTCTGCCACTGATGCAGTATGTGGCCTTGGGCAAATATGTGTCTCCATTCCCTGCAAAATGGGGATAGTGATGCTGAGCTCTCCTTTGCTTGAGAAAAGTGCAAGGCCTAACCTCTGTTTCCAGGCTACCTTGTGTTACCAGGACGTCCAGGAGGCCATTGCTTTGCAGCCCCAGCACAAAGAAGCTCGGATTCTAATGCAGAGGCTGCTGAAACGAGCACAGAAAGCCAAGAACCAGGCTATAAATAAGGCCTTGAAGGGAAACCTGAAGGATGCCCTGCTCAGAATCACTTTTGCCATAGAGAATAATCCCTTCGATGCAGGGTACTTCATCTTCAGGTGAGACCCCCATTCCCTCCAACCGCTACTGAGATGGCTTGCGTGCACATCTGTGACCCTGTGAAGGGAGTGGGAGTCTGTACCAGCATCTGGGTGCTGGTTTCAGATTCTCAACACACCTATCATTTTAATCCTCCTGAACCAGGAGTAAATCCTTGCCTTCCATGTCTTCCTGCTACTCTCTCTTCTGCCCCTCTTTGCAGAGGGACTCTACACAGAAGACTTAAGGACTTCAATGCAGCCATTGATGACTATATCAAGGCTGCAGAGCTCTGTGAAGAAGGGGGAGCTGAGGCCATGGAGGTGCAACAACAGCTCCTGCTCACATACAATGACTTTGCAGTGCACTGCTACTCTAAGGGCTCCTTTGAAGAAGCTGTGATGCTCCTCAACAAAGCGCTGAAAGGGGAGAAGAACGAGAAGGGACTCTATGTCAACAGAGGAGGTAGCAGGGCTCTTCCTGTGTGGCAACTGAGTCTGTGTGAGGGTATCCCTCTGTGGGCAGCTGTTCTCTGAGGTTCTCAGACGCAGCTTAGAGTTTATTCCTAAATGAACGTAAGAGTCAAACATTGAGAACCAGAAATGTTCTTTGGGATAAGGGAGTGTATGGGCAAGTGTGGTGACAGCACCGGAATTATATAGTTATGTCTGTAAACATGCACACATGAGGGGGGTATAGAATGCCTATCGCTAATCCCAGTGGGATGCAATCATGTTAAATCTCATAAATAAAGTATAGCCATTGCTAAGATGAGAGACCTCGAAGGGTGCCACAGATGGCATTTCCCACCCCCACCCCCCATGCTGTCTCCTGTACCAGGGAGGCAAGGGAGTCTGAGTAAGGAACTGAGAGCTAGGTCTCCTAGCTTCTGTCCCTAATTCTACACCCTGGAATGAATCAATCACTTAACTTCTCTGCACTCTGGTTTCCTCATTTTTAAAAGGTAAATGTACCATTGCATGGGAGGCGGGGTTAGTTAATGTTTATAATGATTATTGCTGACTCATGCCCGGTACCTGTGCTACTGAAAGCACCTTCTTTGGCTGGGCCTTCATATTGCATCTCATCCAACTTAGCGCCAGTAAAGATTCCATGAAATGTTTTGCACCAGTTGAGGTTGTCACCTTGTTAATTCCAAATTAGAAACTACATTCTGCTTCTCTAAAATCCCACTGTAGTTTGCTGATGGTGATGTTCCTCACTTGTCCTAATCTGCTACCTGCTGTTTCTAAGCACTGTGAGGATGTGTCTACACAGCACTCTAAACTTGAAATAAGATACACAATTTGCATCAATGCAAGTTGCATATTTTATTTTGATTGTATTTCGAAATAGCTTATTTCAAAATTTGGCACATCAACACAGCTCCAAATTTCAAAATAACATGCTATTTTGAGACATCCTTTAACCCTCATGGAACAAGGACTACAGGGATGCCAGAATAGCACACCCGTTATTTAGAAAAATATTTTGAAACAGGCACATTTAAAAGATGCAGGGTAGCTATTTTGGGATACTTTTGGTATCCCAAAAGAGCCCCACTAACTAGATATACCCTTAAACTACTGTTGCATTCCACACTACAGGTGGCAGCATTTTAGCTCTTCTGTGTCTAGAGTGCATTTGGGATCTTCAGGGTAGGCATCACTGTAGACACGTTATTGTAGCATATGTTTATAGTCTTAGGGAAATCTGAAGAGAGCAAATAGGACAGCATCAATTACTGGCCTTTGCATCAGTGATAACATGCTAAAACACTCAAATACCAACCTCAGCTTGCTGTTTGCTAAAGTAATCTGTATTGCTTCACTTCAGATTGCCTCTTTAGGCTGGGAGAACTAACCTTTGCCTTGGCGGATTATCAGCAGGCGCTGGAGTTAAGTCCAACAGACTTTAGTTTGCGAAGACGTGTTGGTATGTTGCTTGATGAGCTAGGATTGCAGGAACATAAGCAAAGGTATATTGGAATGGCTCTCTGCCATCTTATATCTAGTTGATAGACTTCTTATCCCACTGTAGCTCATGCTGCCTAGGGATTCTGTGCAGCTTACTCTTGTTTCCCTGCATCTTCTTTTTTCCCCAGAAAGTACCAACGGGCAGTGTACTGTTTCTCTGGTGCTATCGAGAGTAACCCTCGTGAGTCACACTATTACCTGCACCGGGCCAAGAGCCGCCTGTTCCTGCAGGATGTGATGAGTGCTAAGGAGGATGTGATCACAGTTCTGTTGCTGGACCCTGAAAATGAGGCGGTACTTCACTGACACCACTCCCTATATCAGATACCAAATAGTGAAAACCTGTGTCATCCTATAAACTTGGGTCCATGATCTGTGCGCCATCTCCTGGACACACACACTTACACTGACTGCAAGCTCCTTTGAACAGGCAGTCTTTAGTCTATGTCTGTAGTGCGCAATCCTGATTCAGGACCGAGGTTCCTTCACACTATGATGATACAGATAATGATTAGGGCTTGGAGCTTGCAGTGGTTATTTGCAAATGGCCTTTTTTTCCTGCTGCTTAGAAATCAGGAACTTATTTCTTGTAATGTTTTCAAGCTGCTCAGAGCATCAACCCTTCCCTGCAAGCCTTTGTGACTATCAGGAAACAAGACCAGGCCTTGAGTGGAAAAAATAAAACTTACACCCACCTACCATGCTATCTAGTGTTGAATATAAACTAATCCTTCGTTTTCCAGGAATTGCATTCTCCCCTCCACTCCAACAGGTTTTGCTGAATTAAATTTTCTTTAGAATTTAAAACCAGAATCCCTACTCTAACAAGATTTCATTTGGATTACAAATTACCACTGAGGCTCATGCCTCAAGACTGTAATACTCTGGTCTGGTTCGGGTGGTTGGATTTGGGGTACGATGACTCTTGGTTTGGGCTAGATAGGTCAAACGAGATAATCTGGTGGTCTCTTTTAGCCATAATGCTAGGACTATCTTTTTAATGTAATTTATGCAAGTGTTTGGCTGCTCTAATGAGAGTTGCACAGTTTAATCCTTGCAACCTTTTCTGATAATAGAAGGCAGAACCTTTTCCTTCAGCATACAGTTTGCCAATTCAACTATGATCTCATTCCCTCTACAGGTCCTACCTGTTGTAACCAGCCTCTTTCCAGGACAGCCCATCCAGGATATTATTAGCAGTAAGATTGCTGAGGTTGCCAAAGCAATCTTGGAAAGAAAGATTCAAACCTGCCCCTATTTCAACAGCCCAGCTAAATTCAAATGGTATGGAGTAGGCAATGGGCACAGGTCAGCTAAAGTTTTTTTGGTGCTCTAAAAAATGCCTGATTAAAAAAAAAACCCAAAACACACATAAGCCTGATCACGTCCTGGCTCTAGTACTGTATTGTTAAATTATTCTTGGATTACGTAGGACAAACATGACCCAAGTCAGCTACAAATTTTTGCACTGATTTCAATGGGAACAGGAGCAACAGATTTATTCCAGAGTTTTTTGTCTTAAAAGGAAGGACAGTAGCTTGCCGTCTTTCCATACACTGTGAATCATGTCACAAGTACTAGATCACACACGTCTTGAGGGCATTTGTTCATGTATCACTTTTTGCAGCTGCTTTGCAAGGGAAGTTCTCTGCCTTCCATGTGCCCCTACAGGCCACCCAGAGCTCTGGAAGATGAACCAAAGGAACAAAGTGCTCCAACTGAAGAGCTTCAGCAGCCACAGAGTGCCCAGCAGAATTCAGAGAGCGTTCTCAGACCCTGTGCAACAGAACATGAACTGTATAAGCAGATAGATAGCTCCAGGAGGAACGTGAGCAAAGTAAGCGAAGCTGTCTTGGAGGCGAAACAGTGAGAGGCAGGAAAAGTCAGAGTACAAATACTGCTACAGCTGCATGTTAGAGACGGCTGCCTGGGTTACAGACACCAACCTGTGTTTCAATGCAAAGTAGGTGTGCTTAGTCACCTTTCCTGCTGCCTTGACTAATAAATATATTGCTTCTTTCTTCACTTCTAGCTCCTTCAGTTTCTTTTTTGGTGGGAGGGCACCTGTGGAGACACCCTTTCCTGCTGCTAGGTGTGAACCCAGCCACTGACCAAGCAGCTTAGGAACTGAGGTTCCAAATCAGAAAAGTCACTATTTACAGTCTCTGCTATACTGCAAGCAAATACCACAGGAGAATGCTGGATTAACAAGAAACTGGTAACATTGCTGCTTTAGAGATAAACATCTAAGGGAATGTTCCTGCATAGTGATAAGACTTGGATTTTGAAATGGCCAGGAAAGCAGACTAGCCCCAGACGAGCCATGCACTGAATGCAGGCTGAGCAGGAGAAATGCTTTGATTAGGATTAACACCTGTGGCTTAAGAGCTTTTCCGTTAAAAGTATTTCCGCAAAAGCGCATCTAGATTGGTCTCGGAGTTATTGTTATAACGATGCGCTTTTGCGCAAAAGCAGAAGCCTGGAACCATTTTGAAGAGGGCAAAAGGGCACCAGCCCTTTCTGGGGGTGGGGGCTGGGGCTCCTTTGAGACACCTGCTTAAAGGGATCTCCCTGGACAGCCGTTTCTCTCCTGCTGCGTGCTTTGGGACCTCTTGCAGGGACTGAGAGCCGTAGCAGTTTTGGTGGTTGCCCTCTGCCTTTTTGGACACCACTGCCTTTTGCCTTTTAGTGCCTTTGCCTGTTTTTTTTCCCCCATCTCCCTTGTTTTGTCTGCCATGGAGCCAGGGGTGGCCATGTGCCTGCTCTGGCCCCTTCCGGCCATTTTGGAGTGCCTGCAGCTGGTGCTCCAGGCTGCTGCCCCCCTTTTCCAGGACCTGGAGGTGCAGATCGCTTTGGACTCCCTCTCCAGGGAGGCCATGGCATCCCTGTGGCATCCCCACCCCAGGGTGGAGAGGCCACTGTGGAGACTGGACACCAGTACAGACTGGTGGGACCGGCTGGTCCTGGGGCAATGGGATGACCAGCAATAGCTCCAGAACTTTCGCATGCAAAAGCAGATGTTCCTGGAGCTGTGTGCCTGGCTCGCCCCTGCGCTCCAGAGAACCACCACCCGGCTGCGGGCACCCATCCCCGTCAACAAGAGGGTCGCCATCGCAGCCTGGAAGCTGGCCACCCTGGACAGCTACCAATTGGTGGCACACCAGTTTGGGGTGGGCAGATCCACCGTCGGTGTCGTCATGATGGAAGTAAGTCCTAGGGGAAGTGGGGTGGGTGCTGCACGCCATGTCCAGGGGCAGCCAAGACTCCAGGCTAGGTCACCCAGGGGTTTGAGCCGTCCCTCCCTTCCATAGGCCTGCTGGTGCGGGGGGGGGGAGAAGCGTGTGTGTGTGTGCACGCGCATGAGCACAGAGGGCATCACGAGGGGGGGGACCAAGGGAGCGCACACTCACCCTGCCTTATGTGACGTGTTCCCGTTTGCACCCATTTGCAGGTCGTCCACGCCATCAACGACGTCCTGCTCCCAAGAGTCATCCACCTCCGCGACGTGAACGCTACGGTGGCCGGCTTCGCTGCCCTTGGGTTCCCCAACTGCGGGGGAGCCCTGGATGCAACCCACATCCCCGTCTGGGCCCCGGAGCATTGAGTGGCCCATTTTATGAACAGGAATGGGTACTGCTTGATCGTACTCCAGGCCCTCATGGACCACCGTGGCCACTTCCTGGATGTTTATACGGGCTGGTCTGGCAGGGCACATGACTCCCGCATACTACAGAATGCTGGTCTGTTTCGCAGGCGGGCACCTACTTCCCCCAGCGGGAGTTTACTATCAGGGATGTGCCTATGCCCATCTGTGTCATCAGGGACACAGCCTACCCCCTGCTGCCCTGGCTAATGCAGCCCTACACGGGGCAGCCGGACCAGAACCGGGCCCAGCTCAACGACCACTTCAACAGGGCCCACAATCAAGTGGAGTGTGCCTTCGGCCACTTGAAAGCCCGCTTCCAGTGTTTGCTCACCCGTCTCGAGATGGGTGAGCGGAATGCCACGGAGGTAGTGGCTGCGTGCTCCACAATCTTGTGTAGTGGAGAGGCCTTCTTCCCTGCATGGATGGCAGCCGAGGGCCAGGCCTATGAACAGCCCCGCACAGCTGCCATTTGCCAGGCGCACCAGGATGGGGTGCGCATCCGGGAGGCCCTGATGGACATGTTCTCCCAGGCCCCATAGTAGAGTTGCCTCAGTGTCCCTTTACAACTCCCTCCCCTCTCAAACACCAAACACTGTTTTTCTTGAACACAAAAACTTTCTTTGTTTTATTTACAATGGGGAGAGGGGAGACCTTGAACTGGGAGGGGTGGCCCCTGCAACCGCTCCTGCGGGGGCAGACCTGCACATGGGGGGCAGGCCACGTCGGGGCTGGCTGCACGGGGAGGTGGGCAGAAGAGGCCGGAGCAGGAGGGACAGGGACAGGAGCAGTGCTAGGGGATGGATGGCGGGTGCATGGGGCAAGGCCATGCCATAACGGATGGCATGGCCAATGTGTGCAGTGAGGGTGGCGATTGAATCCGCCATGCGGACGCACTGGGCCTGGAAGGAGCCCCAGGCCTCCTGGCGCCACTGCACGTCCACCTCCACGCGCCGAGTGATGGCTGCCTCGACACGCTCAATGGCCTGCACGTGGCGCCGAAGGAGCTGGACCTGGTGGCGGAGCCGCCGCCGTGGTGGTTGGGCGGCTGGGGGTGCTGCTGCTGCCGCTGCTGCAGAGCTAGAGAGTCCCCGGCTTGTGCTTGGTCCCACTGCAGGGAAGAGAAGAAAGGATGGGTCAGTCAGGCAGCCCAGTCACTGTCCCCACACCTCATGCCCTCCACCCCTGAGCCCAAGTGACCCCACAGTAGTGTGGCTTGGGCCCACTCAGTTACCCCCCTCCCCTCCATGTTGTATGTTTGCATGCTTGGAGGAGGGTCCTCCTCCATGTATTGGAACCACCGGTCTGTGTCCTGGCCCCTTGGAGGGTGGGAGGGTGCTTGTGTTGTATTAACCTGTGGAACTCCCTGCTGGTGGAGGCGGTGAGGCTTTGGGCCTCAATGGTGTTTGACAGGGAGTGAGATGAATCCCCACACAGTGCCTGGGAGCACATCTGGCAGACGTGGTCTGGGCTCTCAGATCCCCATCACGTGGGATGTCTCCTGGACGGAACCAGGAGAGTGACTGGGGAGTGCACCATCATTGCAGCAAAACTCAGGCAGCCCTAGGGCTGGCCAGAGCGCTTCCCCCCTCCCCCTCCCGCTATCCCTCACACACGTAGCCCAGGGACATGTGTGGCCGCAGTGGGGACTTCCCTCAGGGGGCCAGCCAAGGCACCAGGAGCAGGCGAGGGGCTCAGTGGGGGCCACGCTCACAGGCTGTGATGCTGCGGTTTTCCCAGGAGCAGCTGGCTGTGCCTCACAGCCAGGCATGGGACAGTGTGCCGTTCTGTGTGCTGCACCCTTGTGGAGGTGCGGGCTCTGGCCTGAGCCCCTGGGACTCTGGCTGGTTCCAGCCGGCATCCACCCTTCCCCCCGGTCCCGCCGGATGTGTGTGAGCAGCACGGTCACAGGCATGCCCTGAAGCTGTCTGCTGCGGCTACATGGTTGCATGTGCTGCATACTGCCTAATGTTACACAGCCTGTACAGCTCATGTGACCTGAGTGACATGCTCTCCCCCTCCCCTCTCTGGGCACCTGGCTCCCCGCCCTTGTGAGTGCAAAGTGCAACACTCACCAGTAGATCCTTCCCCGGCCTCCGAGGACACACAGGAGACGTCGGGGCTGCCGGAGGGGGCCTGCAAGGTGGCAGTGCTGGCCTCATCCTCCAACCTGCTGCTGGTGTCTTCTTCCCCCACCTCGGTGGTCCTGGTGACGGGGGGGGCGCATGCAGGTGTCCACAGGGACGTCCGGTCCCTGCGGTGCTGACTGGCCGGCCCAGGATGGCATGGAGCCGTCAGTAGTGGGGGCAGGTGTCGGCTCCTGCCCCCTGGTCCTCGCTGGCCCAGACACAGCCCCGGCGCAGTTCCTTAACTTTAGCCCAGACTTGCTCCAGGGTCTGAGCTGGATGGCCCTGCTGGGTGAGCGCCTGGGCCATGCGGGCAAAAAATGTCCACGTTCCGGCACCAGGAGCGGCTCTCATGCAGGGCCTCCTCCTCCTGCCAGAGGTCCAGGAGGGCTTCCAGCTCCCCCGACGACCAAGATGGGGCCCGTCTTTTTCTGGTCCTGGGGGCCTCCTGTACTGGGGGTGCAGGTGCCTGATCCCCCCCGGAGCTGCCATCGTGGTCTTGGGTGGCGTTGGGGACAGCAGGGGCCACGTGGCAGAGCTGTGGCCAGAGGTCCAAGAAGGGCTCCTGCCTCGTGACCTCAGCAGCCTGCGTCTGCTTTAAGGGGCTCGGGTTACCAGGAAATCCAGGAGCTGACTGTGGCTAGGAAGTCTCCAAACAGCCACTAGGGCTTTTTTCCGTTTAGCCTGCTTTTCCGCAAAACGTCTTAGCTGCCTGTCTACACTGGCCCTCTTGCAAAAAATCGTTTCTGCAAGAGGGCTTTTTCCTGAATGGGAGCGTCAAAGCATTTGTGCAAGAAGCACTGATTTCGGACAGTAGAACGTCAGTGCTCTTGTGCAAAATCAAGCGGCCAGTGTAGACAGCTGGCAAGTTTTTGCGCAAAAGCAAATCTTTTGCGCAAAGGCATATGCCAGTATAGATGCTCTCTTGCGCAAATACTTTTAAAAGAAAAACTTTTCCGTTAAAAGTATTTGCACGAAATCATGCCAGTCTAGATGCAGCCCTGGTGTATTGAAAGTCTGAAGCTATGCCTTATCCCTTCTACCTCAAACTCTCACCTTCATTGCTCTAATCCTTCTGCTGTGGTTTTAACTGTCTCCTGATCAACTCCTTGTGTTTTAAATGAAGGGCCATACATGACAGAGAAAACACATACGAATGCTCTCTTCTGTTTTAACTTGACAGAAAGCAGATGAGACTTCACAATTCCCAATACCAGTGACCCTCACTGAGGATACATGGTCCTGCTCATACCTGTATTTTTAAAAAAACAAAACAAAAAAGCACACTCCAGATAAAGACCACCACACGTTTGCCATCATCAGACACTAAATAGCTCTCCCTGTTCCAGCATGTGTTAGTTTTGTCACATCAGGCAGCCATTCCAATGCATTATGCAGGCTCAGCGGTATCTCCCTTTTAACATGTCACCTGGAATCCCAGCAAGTAACTGCTACTCATGCACAGTTTTTTAAACAGATTTATTTTAAATTAAAATAACTGAACCTTTTGGAAGAGGCAAAATGTTTAACAGCAAATCTGTAAATTGGTCCAACTGTACCCTGGGCAGGATCTGAAGTTTGATAGTGTTGGCTCCTTCTTAATCTCAATGCTGGTTGCTCCAGTGCTGTACTGAAGAGGCCTTCCTGAGGCAATTGGCACGCAAGTTCCTGGATCTCACTTTCTGTCTAGCCCCAAACCTATTTGCTCAGAGCTTACACTGGTTCCTCTTGTAGTACACTGGGCAGCCAGCTGATACAGGGTAAAAGAGCAAAGGATGCTGTGCTGGACAGTGACAGCTGAGTGTGGGGAATTGGATTCCTATGAATTATTTCCAACCCCTAGCAGCATTTAATTGTGATACAGTGAGCTGCACCTGAGGCACTGAAAGGGAATGGAATGTAGCTCTGCCAGGGACAACAGGTTATTTGAATGACAGCCTCCAATATATCTGCAAGAGACTCAGCACCTAAATGCAACTTAGATGAGACACATTCACCCTAGCAACATAATACAGCACAAGACTAAAACTTGGTACTTAATGCCCTTCCCCCAGTGAGGTAGGAATCACCATTTTTATACAGGGAAAGATTGACATACATGGCTCCCAATTCTTCCCGAGCAAGTTGTAAGTAATTGGTGCTGACTCAAGGGAGTGACTTGGTATTCTATGGTGGAAAAAGTGTTTGGGAGGTTATGGGTCTTGTTCAACACCACACCCCATGTCTTGGGCAGAGCTGCTAACAGAAATCACACATTTCTTTCCCCCACTTGCTCAGTACAGTACTGCACTTGGAACCTCACCTACCAGCACTTGTTCACAGTGAAAGAAAACCTGAGAAAAGCTGGCTCTTAACATTTGCCCTAGAGATTTAAGATGAGACTGTTCAATTTGTTTAGAATGTTCACAGAGCAGTATGGGAAGCTCCTGAACATTGGCACTACTGAAATTCACATTAAAATGTTTAAAAATGCCACTAAAAAAAGCACTAGAGGATGAAACTCCCTTGTCTGCAGCCTAGGGAAGATCATTCATCATAGCTGGGCCAGAGAATCTTGGCAGCTGCCCAGAGAAGAATGGGGAAGATCTGCTACAGTTCCAGCTATCATACGGAGGTGGCAGTAGCCAAGAACCCTTCCCAGCCATTGCGATACATCCAAGCCTCTTTCCCTTTGGACTCCGCATACGTATCAGTGTGGTATTCTTGGCTGTTCCGTGTACGCACTCTTACCTGGGCAAAGAACAGACTGATAAAGTGCTTAGAATCAGGTTAGTTTGCCCTTTGTTCCCAAGGTTGAATCCTGAAGTCTCTTCTTTAGGGCTGGAGGACAAGGACTAGCACGGAGGCAGCACTTATCCTAACAGACCGTGGAACTCTGATGCTCTTAACAGTCATCCCTGTTTTACTGGGCACAGCAGCTTTAAAAATTCTTAAATTCCACTCCTCTGAAACTGAGCAAATATATGGGCAAACTTGTCTTCCTAGACTGCTTTATCCTCAATTACGTGCTGCTTTGGAGAAAAAGTCCTTCTCAGGTTAGGAGAAGAAGGTAACACGAGAAGCCACTGTTTTACAGCCTGTTGATGAGAACACTCTCTCTTCCTCTGGGAAGTAGGGGATGCTGTCAGCAACTGCCTGAATGACATCCTGCCGTACCGGTAAACCTTGTTGGGTGAGTTCATTCATTACACATTGTTTAACGTGGTGTTGCTTCAGTGGGAGAAAAGGCACAAGGAGATCAATGAGGTTCTCTTCGATGATTCCAGACTTCCAAAACCCATCTGCAGGTGAAAAAGGAGAAGCAAAGAGCTTTACCTTCAGAGTTCTCTTGCTGTTCTATTAATTCAATCCTGTTCGCACTGGAGACACCCCCACCCTCTAGGAGGAATCAGATGTCAAAGCCAGCACCTCCAGAGCTAGTTTCTAGGAAGACATAGTCAGAACTCTGCATAGATACAAACATAATCCACAAAGATGGTAAATAATACATCTGCATCCAGAAATGCAGATATCCACAGATTTGCAGGGCTCTTATCAGAGTACCCAAA
Source organism: Pelodiscus sinensis (assembly GCF_052426305.1). Lineage (NCBI taxonomy): Eukaryota > Metazoa > Chordata > Testudines > Trionychidae > Pelodiscus > Pelodiscus sinensis. The sequence goes on along the minus strand of NC_143074.1, from coordinate 11,301,732 downwards.
AGAGACTACAGATCTGCTTCTGTTCCCAATTCAATTGAAGGAGCTGGGTTCATCTGTTGTCCTCTAATAGTAGTCAAATCCAGTGTTCTCCAAGTACATGGTTCCTAACCTCTGTACATACTAACCTATGTTAGGCCCAATCGCAAGAACTGCTGAGCAGGGAAAGAAAGGCAACCTCGATGGGTACATCTACAGTGCAGGGCTAAAGTTGAATTAAGCCATGCAACTTCAATTGCATGGCTGAAGTTGAAATAGCTTAATTTGGCTTTTGGTGCCATTTATACAGCAGGCAGTCAAAGGAAAAACATTAGTCCTTCGACTTCCCTTACTCCTCATGAAACGAGGGTGACCGTGAGTTGGTGTCAGAAGTCTTCCAGCTCAACATTATTTTGAAATAAATGCTGGTAGTGTAGACACGCACTATGTTATTTTGGAATAATGTCAGTTATTCTGAAAGAACACTGGTCTATAGACGTACCCTAATACACTCGCCCATGGTGAGTAGATTTTACCAGCTGGCGAGTGCAGGGGCGGACTGGCCCGGTGGGCCGTTGTGACGGGCTGGCAGAAGCCCGCACTACGCGCGGCGCAGCCTCATCCAATCCGCCGGCCGAGGAGCAGAGCGCCGCTGGGAAGGGGGAAGTGCGGCGATTCTTGCCACCGGGCTGCCAGCGTGCAGCTCCAGCACGAGGAGGCAGGGCGGGATGCCAGGACGCTGGCGTGACGTGGCCCCGCTGATTTTAAAGAGCCGCAGCAGCTCGGCTCTGGCCGCGTGTCCCTGGGAACTGGCTATGGCGCGCAGCGCAGCCAGGGCCCGCCCCGCCGGCTCCAGTCCTGCCACGGCCCCAGTCCCCCTTTGTCTCCGCACCACCTGTTCCCCACGCCGCCCCTGCTCTCTGGACCCCATGCTCTCCCTCTTCCCTGCGACCCTTTGGCTCTGCACCGCCCTTGCACCCTGCACCCTGCTCCCCCTGATCCCTGCCCCCCCAGTTCTGTGCTGCCCATTCCCTGCACTGCCCCTAGACCCTGATCCCTCTGCCCCTCCCGTTCCCCATGTCTCATTCTCCGTGCCTCCACCGCACCCTGCTCCCTGCGTCCCTCTGTGCCTTCTGTTCCCTGCGCCACCCCCGTACCCTCCCCACTGTTCCCTGCACCCCTCTGGCTCTGTGCTGTCCCTGCTCCCCCTGTGGGTCGGGAATGAAGGGTGCTTGTCCATAGGGAGGGGCTGGACAGGGCAGGGAAAAGGCTGCTGTGACCCAGCAGTGAGTGAAACGGGGAGTTCACATGAAGCGCCTTTGCCTTTATGGAAAAAAACGAATGAAAACGCTATTTATAGGGCTAAAATGCCAGGACAAAAATGAAAACCAACCAACCAAAAAAAAAAAAAACCATTGCAAAATGCAAACGTGTAAAAGACAACAACAACAAAAGGGGGGGAGGGGCGGCGGCCAAAAAATGTTTTGCTTGGGGCAGCAAAAAACCTAGATCTGGCCCTGGGGAAGGGGAAGGGGCTGGGCTGAGCTGGGGGGAGGGGAGGGGAAAAATATGGGGAAGGGGCTTGTGCTGAGGGGAGGGGAGGAGAGGCAGTCAGGAGGAGAAGAAGAAGAAGAAAGGGGAAGGCACCAAGGAACAGGGGTGCAGGAGAGACAAATGCCAGGGGGCCAAGTGCAGACTGAGGAAAAGGGCAGGAGGGGAGGTGTCAGTGGGAGAGGGGACAGGGTGATGCTGGGAGAGGAGAGGGTAAGGGTACTGGGAGTTAGAGAGGGGAGGGAGAGGTGCTGGGAGAAGGTTTGAAAGAAGGGGTGGGCATGAGGAATGCGGGGATGGAGCAAGGCATCCGTGAGGGCACGGGCATGAGGGGAATGGGGGCAGAGGGTGGTGGGTATCAGGGAAAAAGAGGGCAAAGGGGGCAGGGGCAGTGAAGGAAGGGGGAGGCACCAGGAGGGTGCAGGTGCCAAGGGATTCTGGGGGTGAAGCAGAAGGGGAGACACCTGCAGCGGAGGGACCAGCACCAGAGGAGAGAGGCAGGGCAGGTGTGTAGAGGGAGGTTTTAGGAGAGGGGATGAGGAGGGGTAGCTAACATGATCAGAGTGGGGCTACTGGAGGAGTGGGCACAGGGGGGAAAGAAGGGCTGGTGGAGGGGGGCAGGTCTCAGGAAGGCTGAGGGCAGTGAGAAGGGCAGGAGTCAGGACAGCAGAGGAGGGTGAGGGGTTGGGGGGGCAGCAGGCACCAGGAGGGCTGATGGAGCAAGGGAAGGAGACATGGCAGCAGAGAGAAAAAGTAGAGGTTTATAAGATATTTATTAATAACTTGGGTGATATTTATTAATAACTTATTAGTAATTACTGTTCTTATTCTTATTAGGAATTTATGCATAAAAAAAGCCACACACACTTTTTGTGGGGGAGGGTGGCGAGTCCCTTTTTTGTCTGGCGAGTAGGTTTTTCCATAATTTGTCGAGCCCTGGTGATCAGTCTCTCTCAGGATCAGGCTCTTAACTAGATTTTTATTATGCCCGACTACCCTTTGGCTCCTATTCAGTCACGGATGCCCCTTCTTCCAACAGAGCTCTGCTAAGCATGGCAATGTTTCTATAGGCTTGAAAAGTACAACCACTCTTCATCTGCCAAAGCAATCCATCCAGACCCTAACTCTACTTCAGGCCTTTTCCTGAAAACTGATAATAGCTTGGCATGTACAGGCAGTCCCCGGGTTACGTACAAGATAGGGACTGTAGGTTTGTTCTTAAGTTGAATTTGTACTTAAGTCGGAACTGGCGTCCAGATTCAGCCGCTGCTGAAACTGACCAGCGGCTGACTACAGGAAGCCCGAGGCAGAGTTTCTCAGCCCCGGGCTTCCTAGAATCAGCCGCTGATCAGTTTCAACAGCAGCTGAATCTGGACACCTGGGACAGAGCAGTTGGGGCGATGCCGGGTAGGTCCCCGCAGCGCCGCACCTCGGTGCTGCGGGGACCAACCCGGCAGCACCCCAGCTGCTCTACCCCAGGTGTCCCCAAGTCAGCTGCTGCTGAAACTGATCAGCGGCTGATTCCAGGAAGCCCGGGGCAGAGCAACTGCGACCAGGGAGACGCGGAGCAAAGCCGTGGAGGACCCGGGCGGCGGGACCGTGGCGCGTCTGGGCGGTCTCGCCGTCCGTGTCCTCCACGGCTTTGCTCCGCGTCTCCCTGGTCTGCTGGGACCCCCCCAGCAGACCAGGGAGATGCGGAGCAGCTTTTCTCGCCCCGGAGGACGCGGGCGGCGGGACCGTGGCACGTCTGGACGGTCCCGCCGCCCGCGTCCTCTGGGGCGAGAAAAGCCTCGTTCGTAAGTACGGATCGTAACCCGGGGACTGCCTGTATGTAAAATACTGTATAAATATCATTGGCTTATTTAAAATAGGGTTTGGTTCCCCCGCTGGTGAACATGCTCAATGAAAAGCATTTCCCTGTATATGGAAAGACTTACTATTGGGATTTTCAAACACAGCTTCTGAAACTGCAGATTCCAGATCTTGCAGGCTGATCTCTTCTCGGTCCTTGCGAGCATACCAAAGATCCAGCGTCATTTGATTAATTTGCTCACCCCCTCCATTGCTGCGAAATACCAAGGCAAGAAATTACCAGAGAATTATCACATTACATCAACATAGTCTACTGTACTGCATTGGCACGGCCTCATCCTGCAGTGAGTATGGAAGCAGTCTTGGTATTCTCACCTGATTAGCCTATGAAGACTGCTACAGAAGTTGCTAAATAGCAGAAAAGGCAAAGCACTAGGAGACCTTGTACCTTGGGATACTAAAATGAGCTGAGATCTCACGGAACTAGCAGAAAAGACATGCTCTTGGAGGTTAAAATAGAGAGGAACTTAACATTTGTAAATTAGTAGCACTGCATTAGATTAATCCAGCTATACTGGCTGTAGAAGGAGTTATTCTACCTTATGAAAATGAAGATAGCTTTTCGGTAGTTGGTTCCATACACAACCCAGGAGGGTCCAAGGAATGGTATAATCACATCAATCAGACCTGGGTGCATCTTATCCATCTCATCAAAGAGAAACACTGATCGGCCACAGTTTGTCAAGTTCCCCTGGATCCAACTCTTCAGGTTTTCCTGGAAAAATTAAACCAAGCCAGTTAGGACCACACATTTGTGAGGTGAGCTTGAGCTACTAAGGAGCTAAGCTTACACGAGAACTCAATCAGGGCTAAGAATACTAGAAAACCTCAAAATCTGCTGTTCTTTAGAACAGCATCTATGATGTTCGGCCCAGAAAGAAGCGCCTACTTTGTACAATGTAAGACTGACTATCATTTGTGAAGGTTCTCTGGTAAACTGCTTTGCTCTTAATTCAACTGATGATCAATTCCATTAATTAATTTTGCCTAACTTAATCTAGTCTTAGTAACAAATCTTTAAATGGATTTGTTACTAAGACTAGATTTAGTTTAAGCATGGATCAAACTGAAATTTAACAGCGCAACAAGTTTAATAGTCCCCAAAAATTATTGAAAACATACTCTCTCCCTTCACTCTAAGCTGAGACCAGCCATTAGTACAGATACACAGAAAAATATATTTTAACCAAATTCAGTTCTGGTGTAAGCATATCAAACTCCTCTGACATCAACTGCACATTCTTACAAGACTGCAGCTGATCCAATATTCACACTATTCTATATTTTCATGTACGTACTTCCTGGTGAAACATATTAGGTCTTCACTGAAGCATTTTTTCTAATAGAAAACTTGGGCTCAAATCACCTGTCTCCTAAGGAATCAAGAGAGCTATATTTTTTTCCTCCAAATATGGTGTAAAGAAACCCACAAATGTCATTAGTTCTGCTCCATTCAGTATTTATCAGCTAACCTCCTTGCATAAGTGCCTTTAGTTTCTGGACAATGCCAAGGTTAACAGGAGTACAATCAAGTGGTTAGAGCGGGGGGCTGATAGCAAGACTGGGTTATAGGGCCACTTCTTCCACTGATTTGCAGTTTAACCTTGGACAAGTCACTGGCCCTAGCTGTATCTCAGTTTTCTCATCTGTAAAGCTGAGATCGTATCCCACTGGCTTAATTAGTGTTTGGAAAGCATCGGATCAGTCTCAGATTAGAGCTTATATTGCACTTTACAACATATGTTGGAAAGTGGGAGAGGAATTTCAGTATTTATCCAATGGCTGTCTAGATAATTAGAAGAGGAAGTAAGTCTGGTAACTTAGCTTTCAGAGGCCTACATTTACCTTGTACTGCTCGATCTGTTCAGCGTGGGGAAAGTGCACTATTGGGGAGAACTGGTGGACATATGGACTGCGGATCCCATCTCGAAACAAATTACGGACAAGCATGGAGCTCACATATGTTTTGCCTGTGCCAGTCCAGCCATGGAAGGACATCACCAGTGGTTTGATGGGATCATGATTTTGTAAAAACTCTCTCACTCCTTTCACCACCAATTGCCTCACCAGGTGCTGCCCAACCAGGTTCAGGGCCAAGTCACACTCCAAACCTGGAATTAATCCAAACCAAAATTTAGAATGTGTTGGGTTAAGAGCTGGAAGTAATTTGGGCTATTTTTTGAACACATCTCTGCCCTCTCCCCTCTGACGCTAGGTTGAGATTCCTTTGGGATAACTTCATAGAATACTAAAACTGGAAGGGACCTAACGAGGTCATCAACTCCAGACCCCTGCCCTCACAGCAGGACCAAGCATCATTTAGATCAGTGTTTCTCTACCTTTTTTTTGCTCATGGCCCCCTTCTGAGCCTTGTTTACCTCTGTGGCCCCCCTCATAGCTGCTGTTAGTTGGAAAAAAAGGTACATAATTTACCTAATGTTCCGGTTTTTTACATGTGGCCCCCTAAAGGTAGGGCATGGCCCCTAGGGAGCCATATGGCCCACGGTTGAGAACCTCTGATTTAGATCATCCCTGATAGATGTCTATCTAACCTGCTCTTACATATCTCCAGTGATGGAGATTCCACAACCTCCCTAGGCAATTTATTCCAGTGTTTAACAACCCTGACAGTTGGGAAGTTTTACCTAATGTCCAACCGAAACCTCCCTTTAAGCCCATTGCTTTTTGTCCAAACATCAGAGGTCAAGAAGAACAATTTTTCTTCCTTCTCCTTGTAACACCCTTTTAGGTACTTGAAAACTGCTATCATGTCCTATGATTCCCCTCTTGGTCTTCTCTTTTACAAACTAAATAAACTGAAAGTATTGGGTTTTCCCACATAGGTCATGTTTTCTAGACTTTTAATAATTTTTGTTGCTCTTCTCTGGACCTTCTCCAATTTCTCCACATCTTTCTTGAAATATGGTGCCTAGAATTGGACAGAATATTCCAACTGAGGTCAAATTGGAACAGAACAGAATGGAAGAATTACTTCTTGTGTCTTGCTCACAACATTCCTGTTAATGCAGCCCCGAATCGTGTTTGCTTTTTTTGCAACAGTGTCACACTGTTGACTCATACTTATCTTGTGGTCCACTATGATCCCTAGATCCCTTTCTGCAGTGCTCCTTTCTAGACAGTCGCTTCTCATTCTGTATGAGTGAAACTGATTGTTCCTTCCTAAGTGGAGCACTTTGCATTTGCATTTCTCAGATGACTCTGGGCCTGTGTACTTCTTTAACTTTACCAGTATAGTAAAAACAGTGTATGTGTATTTTTATCAGCATAAAAGTGTTCCAAGCACTGAAAAGCTATACTGGCATTAAGGCACTTTAACAGCAGTATAACTATGTTCACACTATAGTTTTTATTGGTATAACTAGTTAAGAAAAAAAAAATCATACCACTAACCAACGGTTAGTTTTATACTAATAAAACTTTTACGTGTAGGCCAGGTCTTCATAATGGTAGCAAGGAGTTTAACTGGGAGTAATGGGATGCACTTAAGAAAAGGAAAAAACCCCATGAATTTCAGGACTACCCTGGGGTTTTCTCCAGGTGGAGGTGCGCTGAAGTGTAGAAAGTCTTCAGGGGACATTACCCTTTGAAATCAGAGTGGACAGAAACACTGAACAGCCAGGAAGACATTATCCAGGCACTAATCAATGTATATTGAAGTAGACGAACATATTTCCAATAGGCCTTGGATCAGGCTCTAGCCAGCACAAAGCAGCAAGTCTTTCTGAACATCTGTGGCCCTCAAGGAAGTGGTTTTACTGCAGGACTGCCTAGAGAAGAGGCACCTTTTCACCTCCCCCCTAAGGATGCTCACAGCACCCACAATCGCCCATAGCCCCGCAGAGCCGGACTGGGACCTGCTGACCTAGTGTCTCCCCGGAGCGCCAGTCACCCCGGGCTGGGGGTCGCCTCACGCGCGTTGTTCTGCACACTGGCCCCGAGACAGCCGCGCTCGGAGCTCAGAGGGCGCTGAAGAGAGACGCCCTGCGGCAGGGCAGGCAGCACAACCCTCGCCCGGCCCCTCAACTCTTCGGAGAGGGGCCCCAGGGTGGCCCCTCAGTCCGCCCCTACAGGAGCCCCCCTCCCCGGCTCTTCGGGATTCCCCGCCCCGCCCCCTCGACCTCCTGCCGCCGGCTACCCCCAGAGGGGGCGCCCGCCTCGGCTTCCCCCCGGCCCCCGGCGCCGCTGCCCCCCTCAGGCTGCCCCGCTCACCGCGCACGTCGGGCCGGAAGTCGCACTCGCAGGCGGCCGAGAAGCTGCAGTGCAGGGAGCGCAGGTCCCAGGCGGCGGCCGAGCCCGCGGCCCCCAGCAGCAGCAGCAGCAGGAGCCGGAGCGGCCCGGAGCCGCCCCCCATCCCCCCGCGCTGCCGCCGGCCCGGTCCCAGGCTGCCCCGCGCGCCGCTCCAAGGAGGGCGGGAAGGCACCACCGGAAACGCGGCTGTTTCGAGCACTGAGGGGAGGGGGCTGCGGCGGGGGCGGGGACAGAGCAGGCAGGGGTGGGGCCGACAGGAGGCTTAAGCGGGGGCGGGGCTGCAGGGCTGAGAGTCGGGGCGAGAACGCCCCAGGAAAAGCAGAGAAGTCGGGCTGGGTCAGAGCAAGGTCTGTCCAGCCCCGCGTCCTGTCTTCCCACGGGGCCAAGGCCAGCTGCTGTGAACAGAACAGGGACTCCTCGAGTGGGCCCTCCCCTGGCACCCATTCCCGGCCCCTGGCAAGCAGAGGATCTGGACATCATCCCTGCCCGTCCTGGCTAATAGCCATCGACGGGCCAGACCTCCATGAGTCTAGCTAGCTCTTGTTCTGAACCCTGTTAAAGTCCTGGTCTTCACCACATCCTCTGGCAAGGAGTTCCGCAGGTTGACTGTGTGTTGTGTGAAGAAATACTTCCTTTTGTTTGTTTTAAACCTGCTACCTAGTCATTTCATTTGGGAGCCCCTTAGTTCTTGTGTTATGGGAAGTAGGGAATAACTCTTTTTCATTTTTTCCGCACCGGTCATAATTTTATAGATCTCTATTTTAACACCTGCCCTTATCTCTTTTCCAAGCTGAAAAGTTCCAGTCTTATTAATTTCTCCTCCCATGGCAGCTGTTCCATATCTTTAATCATTTTTGTTGCCCTTTTCTGAACTTTTTCCAATGCCTAGATATCTTTTTTGAGGTGACCATATCTGTATGCAGTATTCAATATGTGGGCATACCCCGGATTTATAGAGCCAATAAGATATTCTCTGTCTTATTCTCTATTCCTTTTTAAAAGATTCCTACATTCTATTTGTTTTTTTGATTGCCGTTGCACATTGAGTGGAGGTTTTCAGAGAACTATCCACAATGACTCCAAAATCTCTCTCTTGAGTGGTAATAGCTAACTTTTACTCTGCATCATTTTGAACGTATAGGTGGGATTATGTTTTCCAATATGCATTACTTTGCATTTATCAGCATTAAAATTCATCTGTCATTTTGTTGGCCAGTAACCTAGTTTTGTTGAGATCCTTTTGAAGCTCTTCACAGTCTGCTTCGGACTTAACTATCTTGAGCAATGTTGTGCCTGTAACCTCACTGCATCTCAAATACCCTTCTGAGCTGCTGCCTCATCCCAACAGCTGTGGAGCAGTTCCCGTTGCTTCCCTGAGTGTTGCAGGGGCCCAGCAGATCTCTGCCTCTGATCCCAAAAGAGTGGGAGATATCAAGAGAGAGAATCACAGAAGTGGGGGTGGTACCAGGTCTGGACATACAGTATGTGGGATCAGTCTGATTTTGGAAGGGTCCAAGTGTCTCAGGCCCAGGTTGTGGGGTCTCAAATAATCACTGCCCCTTTTGACAGTGCTGGGATGCATGTGTTTGCCCTACCATTCAAACTTATATTCGTGGGAATCCTAAGGCAAGGGACAGGAGAGATTTTCATCAGAACTTTGAAATGAGATGCAGTTATGGTGAGGGGGGAAGCTAGAGAAAGGTGCTTCACCTGGTAGGAGCAGCACAGAGGGAACCAGCAGCTGCTGCACTCATGGATGGGTGCATCTAACAAAGTCTTTTGAGATGTGCATTCTGCACGGCTCACAACTGGTGATTAGTACACAGGTAAGTTTGTGATTCCGGGGCATGGTGTTGCTTCTGACTGGTCCATTTTTACACCTTCATTTTGCCCTGTACAGTGGGGGCTTTGGCATTGCATTTGACTCCCTATAATGAAAGAGAAAGTTTGAAGCAGGTGCATCTGGAGCCTGCTCAGCCTTCCCCTCCCTAAAGGGAAATGTGATAGAGGTCTATGAAATCATGACAGCCATGGAAAGAGTGAACAAGGAAAACTTATTTACTTATTCCCACAATATAAGAACTAGGGGTCACCAAATGAAATAAATAGGCAGCAGGTTTAAAACAAACAAAAGGAAGTTTTTCTTCACTCAGCGCACAGTCAACCTGTGGAACTCCTTGCCAGAGGATGTGGTGAAGGCTAGAACTTTCACAAGGTTCAAAAAGGAGCTAGATAGATTCATGGAGGTTAGGTCCATCAATGGCTATTAGCCAGGATGAGTAGGAATAGTGTCCCTAGCCTCTTGTTTCTCTGGAAGTGGGTGGCAGGGGAGGGATAATGTAAGAATTACCTGTTGTGATCCTCTTTTTGGAGCATCTGGTATTGGCCACTGATGGCAGACAGGATACTGGGCTAGATGAACCTTTGGTCTGACCCAGTATGGCCATTCTTATGTTCTTCCCGCAGCATGACTATAGGAGGTTTGCTAGAATGGATTGCTGAGTGTGCTTCCAAGCCTGCTAGTTTTAGTGATAGAAATGTAGCCGTGTTAGTCTGGTGTAGCTGAAACAAAAAACAGGACTATGTAGCACTTTAAAGACTAACAAGATGGTTTATTAGGTGATGAGCTTTCGTGGGCCAGACCCACTTCCTAGTCTATGAAGACTTGAGTTTAGGCAGATGGCTGGCAATGTCATGCTGTTGCCTTTTTAGCAGCCAGCTTTTACCAATAAATTACCCCTCCCCCAAGACACTTTGACAGTTGTTTGTGTAACCCACACACCTACTGGGTGTGGTTCACTGTCCCATGCAGTGACACTTAAACCACTTACAGAGAGAGACTGAGTCTGCTCTGCAGCATTAGCTGAGCACCAGCTGGCTTTTAGCTCAGGCCATAGAGGCTCATGCACTAAGTTCCATTGGTCCCAGGTTTGGTTCCACCTGTTAGCATTACATTTGTAGTGTTGTTTATGAAGCTATGTCTACACTAGAGATCTTGCTGTGGTACGAACACAGCTGCACCACTGCAAGATCTCTTGTGTAGCCACTCTGTGCTGATGGAAGAGCCCATAATTAAATCATTTTCAAACAGTGGCTATAGCCATGTTGGTGGGAGAAGCTGTGCCCAATACCACTTATGCTGGTGAAAATTATGTTGCTGAGAGATGTGCGTTCACACCCTTGAGCGACACAAGTTTTGCTGACAGAAGTGGTAGTGTAGACATGAGAGAGACAAGATGGGTGATAGCGAAGATATTGTTACTTCAACTGAGTGCTGTGCACATGAACTCGCATGTCAGTGTAAGTCCAGGCTCGCCAAGCAGCAGCGAGCCCCGCTTGCCAGCCACGCAGTTCAGCAAGCTGCGCATGCGCAGATCACGCAGCACCAGCTGTGCCGGCTTGTAATCTACTCACCATGGGTGAGTAGATTACATGATTTGTCGAGCCCTGAGTGTAATTTATGGTGACATACATCATGCCGACACAGGCTATGTCTAGATTGCATTGCTTTTCCAGAGGTATCCCAGAAAAGCAATGCCACTTCCAAGGAATGAGTCCGCTTTTTCGAAAATGTTTTCAAAAAAGTGGAAGTGCTCTTTTGCCATCCCTGTAAACCTCATTCTACAAGGCATAAGGGATGTGTCGAAAGAGCATTTTTTTCCAAAATTTGGCGCCGTGTAGACGCACCAATTTTGGGAAAAGACTCTTTCGACAGTAAAGCAGAAAAAAATACGCAATTTGCGTATTGCAAATTGTGTTTCTTTTTTCCAATTGAAACTTGCAGTCTAGATGTAGCCACAGGCTGTACCATAGACATAGGTGAGATACTTTGAGTAAAGAAGCCTAAAACCTCCACCAGGTGGTGCTTTCTGTCTAAATCAGTAGCTCTCCAATTTTTTTCAGGTGCCACACATATTGTCTCTTGTTCCTCCTCTTCCTGCATAACCTCATGGATCTTCTTTCATTCCTTTCTCAACCATATTCCAGCAGCAGCTATAGCAATTCCTGTGGGATAAATAGAATTCCCAAAATCCTAGGTTTTGAGTGGTTTTATTTTTTTAAAGACAGCTTTGGAGCCTGTAGTACAACCATCAACCAGAACAGGCTGTTCCGGTCACCAGAATTACAGCAAAACCAAAAAATGTACAAGCCAATCAGAAGTGGGAGTTTTAATAAGCAAGGGAACTTCTGGAGAGGTTTTTCCCTGCAGGGAGTTAAAATGCGAGAGAGCCAGAGAATGGCTGGGTGATAACTGGCAATGCTGATTTATGAATGGAGGGACAGATGGTTTGATCTGGTGTAAAGCAAAGAAGATGAAAAGGTAGAGAGGTTTTTAGAGCTAGATGCTGACAACACACTCTCTGTTTCACCATACATGTGCAAGTGTCTAAGTCATTGTGTACATGTTATTGTTGCACTCAGGATGGAGTGGGTTAGTCCCAGCCCTACAGACTGGGGTAATGTTGTGAAGCCCTTAGAGGACCTCAGGCCATCTAAATTTTAAACAAGCTGCTGAGCTGTCCCCACTAGGTAGCAAATACATTGTCAGAAGAAACCAGCTGATCCTCTGAAGGTATCTGAATGCATTGTCCTCAGGAAGAGACCTGCTGTGCCTAGGATACATCGCAGATCATTTCCCTCCTGGTCTTTGAAAGGCATGTGAAATGCTCCCATATAGCTCTGCAGCCTCTAACGTCAATGGCGGTACTATCCTTAGGAGGCAGTCAGACAAGAGTACCTGACAGCGGGCATCAAATAAGACCTGAAGTAATTTGATACAAATTGAGACTATCTTTGTAGAAGTACAGAAAAGAACGGTTACTTACCTGTAACTGTTGTTCTTCGAGATGTGTTGCTCATGTCCATTCAAATTAGGTGTGCGCACCGCGTGCACCGTGTCTTCCGAAGCGTTTTCCCTAGCGGTACCCGTAGCACCGGCAGGGCACCCCCTGGAGTGGCACCGCCATGGTGGGGCATAAGTACCCCTGGCAGCATTGCCCCACCTCAGTTCCTTCTTGCCGGACGCTCCGACGAAGGGGAGATAGGGGGGGAGTCGAATGGACATGAGCAACACATCTCGAAGAACAACAGTTACAGGTAAGTAACCGTTCTTTTCTTCTTTGAGTGGTTGCTCATGTCCACTTGAATTAGGTGACCTCCAAGCCAACCCCACTTCAAGGAAGAGGGGTCGGAGCACTCAGAAAGAGAAGTCTACGAAAGTTGAACAATCCAAACAAATTTATTCAACCGAGCGAACCCAGAAACTGTAGAAAGTGCAATGTGACACAGATAAACCATACATATTTACAATACAGAGCTGAGGACTGCAGAGCCCACCCTTGCATCCTCCCTGGCCTGCTGTGCCAGTGCATAGTGCGCCGTAAAGGTATGGAGCGACAACCACGTGGCCGCCCTGCAGATTTCAGTGATTGGAACCTGTGCCACAAAAGCTACAGAGGACGCCTGCGCCCTGGTGGAATGTGCTGTAACCTGGGGCGGGACCTTCCTGGCCAAGGCATAACACTCCCTGATACACCCTGCGACCCAGTTGGACAACCTCTGGGTTGATATGGGGAGCCCTTTCATTCTGTCAGTGACAGCGATAAACAATTGTGTGGATTTGCGAAAGGGTTTGGTCCTATCAATATAGAAAGCTAGCGCACATCTAGCATCCAGGGAATGGAGCCTTGCTCCTTAGGGGAGGCGTGGGGCTTGGAAAGAAAACCGGGAGGTAAATTTCTTGGGACAAATGGAATGGTGATACCACCTTGGGGAGAAAGGCCGGATGAGGGCGGAGACTCACATTATTGTCAGAAAACACTAGGTAGGGCGGGTTTACAGTTAATGCCCTCAACTCGGAGACCCTGCGAGCCGACACAATGGCCACAATGAATGCAACCTTCATAGAGAGGTGCTTCAAAGAACATGTGGCCAGCGGCTCAAAAGGGGGTGACACAAGCTTAGACAACACGAGGTTGAGGTCCCAAGTGGGCAGAGGGGGTCTAACCGAGGGATACAACTTATCCAAACCCGTAAGGAACCTTTTGACCACAGGGTCAGAAAACAGGGAAACTCCTGCCAAACCAACATGGAAGGTGGAGAGAGATGCCACATGGACTTTGACAGAGGAGGTAGAGAGGCCACTGGACCTAAGTTCAAAAAGGTAGTCCAGAATGGACGGGACAGGTGCACAGGATGGGTGCACTCCCCTTCTGGACGCCCAAGACGAGAAGCGCCACCACTTGGCTGCGTATGACCGCCTGGTAGACGGTTTCCTACTACTTAGGAGCACCATCTGTACCTCCTGGGTACATTCCCTTTCTGGTTGGGTCAGCCACGGATAAACCAGGCCGTCAGGTGGAGAGAGCTGAGATTTGGGTGAACCATGGTCCCCGCATCCCAAGGTTGGGTCAGCGTTATAGGCTCCTCGCTGAGCATGTCCACCAGTATAGGGAACCAGAATTGTCTGGGCCACTGAGGGGCTATCAGGATGACCATGGACCTGAAGGTCTTGACCCTGGTGAGAACCCTGGGAATTAGGTGAAACGGAGGGAAAGCGTAGAGGATGCCCGCCGGCCATGTCACCGTCATGGCATCCCCCCAGCAGTGTTCCCCCAGCCCCAACAGGGAGCAGTAACTCTGGCACTTGGTGTTGCGTGCCAAGGCAAACAGGTCTAATAGGGGACAGCCCCACCTGTGGAAGATCTGACGAAGAGCCGAGTCCTTGAGAGACCACTTGTGGGCTCCGAAGGACCTGCTCAGAGCATCTGCCAGCAGGTTTTTGCACCCCGGCAGGTACTCTGCCTGCAAAACTATGTCGTGCTCTACGCACAGGTCCCAGAGGCACAGAGCCTTGTGACAGAGGGGAGGCGACCGGGCTCCCCCCGTCTGTTGAGGTAAAAGACAGCCACCATGTTGTCCATGCGGACCAGGATAGAGCGGCGAGAGAGCTTCGACAGGAAGGTCTCGCACGCTCTCCTGCCTGCCCTGAGCTCCCAGACATTTATGTGCAGAGCCCGCTCTACAGGGGACCAGAGACCCTGAGTCCTGTGACACCCCAGGTGTGCTCCCCAACCCAGGTCTGAGGCATCTGTGACCAGTGTAAACGAGGAGGGAGGTACAGTGAAGGGAACCCCGCTGCACACCACTGCCTCCTGAGTCCACCATTGTAAGGAGGCTATCGCCTCCGGAGGCACTGTGAGAACCGTGTCCCAGAGACCCCTGGGCTGATTGAATGCCTTTGCCAACCAGGTCTGCAGAGGCCTGAGCCTCATTCGAGCATGGCGTACCACAAACATACACAGCGCCATGTGACCCAGCAGCCTCGAGCAGACCTGAGCAGTTGTGATAGGAAACCGAGTTAATTCGGAGACCAGCTCCACCATGAACAGGAACCTAGTTCTGGGGAGAAGTGCCCTCGCCACCTTGGCGTCCAGGAGGGCACCTACGAATTCGAGGTGCTGAGAGGGAGTCAACGATGACTCTTCCTCGTTTACCACGAGTCCCAGCCTTACGAAGAGGGCCCTTGTGAGGGACACGTGGGCCTCCACTTGCTCATAGGAACAACTGCAAATCAGTCAGTCATCCAGGTACGGAAACACGTGTACCCCTTTTTTGCGGAGGAACGCTGCTACAACTGCCATGCATTTTGTAAAGACCCTTGGTGCAGTTGAAAGGCCAAATGGGAGCACTGTAAATTGGAAGTGGCATCGGAAAACAATAAAACGGAGAAACCTCCTGTGGCTGGGTCTTATTGCCACATGGAAGTAAGCATCCTTGAGGTTGAGAGTTGCGTACCAGTCTCCTAACTGTAGAACTGGAATGACAGAAGCCAGGGTTACCCTCTGAACTTGGATTTCACGACCACCTTGTTGAGGTCCCTGAGATCTAAGATGGGACGAACCCTGCCCTTGGATTTCGGGACAATGAAATATCGGGAGTAAAACCCCTTGCCCTCCAGATGTAAAGGGACCCTCTCCACAGCTCCCTTTTGGAGGAGCGCCAGCACCTCCTGGCAGAGGGTGTCTTCAACAGAGGTGTCCCTGAAAAGGGACGGGGTGGGCGGGTTGGAAGGGGGCGAGCCCAGAAAAGCCACTCCTGACTATCCTTAGGACCCAGGCATCGGTCGTGATTTCAGCCCAGGCCTGAGCACACCGCGATAACCTGGCCCCAAATGGGGGGCCAGGGTGGGAGGCTGGTGCGCGACTCTTTAGCAGCCCATCAAAATTGGTGCTTGTGCTGCTGGGAGGGACCTTGACCAACCCCACAGGGGTTGTCTCCTCTCAGGTGACGTCGACGACCCCTTGAGGACAAGGGGCCCCGCAGCCTCCCCTGCACCCCCACTAGGAGCACGAGGATGGCGTCTCCAGTAATCCCCACAGGGGACCTGGGACTGCGGTCTCCCCTGCTGTCTGTAGGGCAGCTGATGACGCTGAGGAGCCGGCGTGTGGATCCCCAAGGACCGGAGAGTAGACCTCATGTCCTTGAGTGTATGGAGCCTCGAGTCCATATACTCCGAGAATAACGCCTTGCCATCAAAAGGCAGATCCTGAATAGTAGTCTGGACATCAGGAGGTATTCCAGACACTTGCAGCCAGACACCATGGCGCATAACCACACCTGACGCCATGGTGCAGGCTGCAGAGTTGACAGTGTCCAGGGAAGCCTGGAGGGCCATGCGTGTGATGGTTTTACCCTCCGAGGTCATGGCCGCAAACTCCTGACGGGTCTTGGCAGGCAGCTTGTCCTTAAACTTATCCACGGCCTGCCAGGTATTAAAAGCATAACGACTCAGCATTGCTTGCTGATTAGCAATGTGGAGTTGCACCCCACCGGTGGCATACATCTTACGGCCCATCAGGTCAAGACGCTTGGGCTCCCTAGCTTTCGGGGACGGCCCCGGCTGGGGAAGCTTCTCCCTTTGGGCCACAGCCTGAACGACCAAGGACCCAGGGACAGTTGGGAGTACAGGTGTTCGTGCCCCAACTGGGGAACATAATAGCGCCTCTCGACTCCTTTTAAGATAGGAGTCAGGGTCACCAGTGTCTGCCATAGGGCATTGGTAATTTTGGCCAAGGTCTTATTAAGCAAAGCCAAACGGGCAGGCGCATCCTCCGAGAGGATGTCAATCATGGAGTCCATGTCCTCCACTACTGGCTCCACAGGGACACCCAGGTTGGAGGCCAGACACCTAAGCAGCTCCTGATGCGCCCAGGCATCCATAGTAGGCAGTGCCGGTGCGGGATCCGCCAAGGCTTCATCAGGAGACGATGATGATGACGACTCCTGGATCGGTGCCGGGCCCGGCGTAGGAACCGGTTGGGGCACCGGTGGGGCAGGCAGAACCGCTTGCGTAAGCGGCTCCGGTACTGAGGCCTGTGGCTCAGCCGTGGCATCCAAGGCAAGCGACCTCTGGGGAGAAGGAGGGGGTTGCGACAGCGATGCCGATGGTTGCATTCAGCGACCCGAGGCTCCTGACACCACAGAGGAGGGCACAGGCCCCTGCCACTGGTGGTAAGCCCATGGTGTCCAGAAAAGCCACTGTGGTTGAGGTGGCCAACTCTGCTGCACCCGCGAACAATCACGTTGGTGCCAGGAACGGGATCTATGAGCCAAGGAAGCTCCCGAGGACTCCGACCTGAACGATGCCGCATCAGAATCCGACGAGTAGTCAGACTCCGGCCAGGGAGGCGCAGATGACAAATGTCCTGTCACTGAAGGAGGGGCAAACTTGGCCATGGACTCGGGTTTGCCCGCGTGCGCCCGATGAGGGTGTGCCGGCACCGGGAAGACCGGTGCCGGTGCCATTAACGATGCCTGTTGTGGTACCGGGAAACCTGGTCCCGGTGGTGGAGTTGGTGCCAGAGGGACAAGCCCTGGAGCCCGAGGTGGAGCCGGTTGCGGCACTGGGAGGACCGGTCCCGGTACCGATGCTGGTTGCAGTGCCAACACGGAGCAAGGCTGCGTTGCCGAAGCCGGTACCGGTTGCAAGACGAACCCCGAAGAAGCCGACGTCACCATCGACGGCGGTACCGGCAAGGTCCACAGTTAGTGTCTCCTTTGGGCATAAACTTTATGCAGACAGCGCACGCCTTAAAACCTTGTGGCCCTGGCATGCCTCATCCCCGAAGGGGGAGAAGGAAAAACAAAGAGACACTAACTATCTAACTAATTGAACTATTCAGAACTATCTACAATGCTACGAGAAACGGGAACCATTAACTGATCTAAGAGAGAGACACGCTCCAATGACCGTCACGGGCAGCAAGAAGGAACTGAGGTGGGGCAGCGCCGGCAGGGGTACTTATGCCCCGTCATGGCAGCGCCACTCCAGGGGGCGCCCTGCTGGCGCTATGGGTACCGCTAGGGAAAATGCTCCAGAAGACGCGGTGCACACACCTAATTCGAATGGTCATGAGCAACCACTCGAAGAAGAAGCACTGCTCCATTGGCACAGAGAAAGGGAGAGTGAGCATATGTGGGACACAAGTCTCCCAGAGTTTGCCTGAAACATCTAACCCTTGATCCTGGTGCTACTCCTGCTGGGAAAGGATTGAATGAGTTCTGCATTAAATGGGCACTGTTGCAGGTAATTCACTGCTCCATTTGAGTAAGTGAGGTCGGAATGACTCTTTGAGACGAAAGGAACTAGGGTATGATCTGAACAGTTCTGAAGGAGGAATCCTAGGAGCAGCCAAGTCTTGGGAGAAGATTTGACATGAACTCTATTATGCATTGGAGTGAGGTTTTGACTCTACATCGTATGTTGTAAGGATGTTACATTTAGATTAATAGACAAATTGAATAGTCGATGCAAATTGCATCAACTATTCGATTAGCCTATAAAGGGAGCCTCACCTTTGAAGTGTAACAGCTCCAAGGCTGTTGCTACACTTCAAAGGCAAAAGTGATGCAGGGAACACTGGGCTAGCAGGGGACTGATTGAGTCCCCCACTGGCCCTTTGCGCCCTGTGGCATTTCAAAGCGGCAGCACAGCGTGGAGCTGGGGGCCAGTTAGGGACTCCCCTGATGACCCTGGTTCTATGCAGCATTGTCGCTTTGAAACAGGGTGTGGAGCCGGTAGCTAACTGGGGAGTCCCCAGCTGACCTAAGGATCCCTGTGGTACTGCCACTTTGGTATGCCATGTGGGGCTCTCTGCAGCGTTGCAAAGTGGCAGCGCTGCATGGAGTCTGGAGTCAGCAGGGAGTCCCCAGCTGACCCTGGCTTCACACAGCACTGCTGCTCTTAAGCCTTCCCTCCTTGCTAAATCTTTCCGATAGAGGCAGCAAGGGGGGGAGGAGAAGCGACTAGTGTATTGACTATCTGATAAACTTTTACTTATTGGATAGTTGACTAGTCTTTCACATCCTTAATATGTAGACATTGTAGGTTGCAAGCAGACTTATAACCAGGGCAACATTAAGAAGTGGTTATTTCCCCCTCTATAGCTAGCTTGTTAAGGTTGCATTAACCAAATTAGGACAATGGTATAACTCCAGTTAACTCACTTGAATTGATCCAAGTGAATTCCAGGTGGGAACAAGATCAGCTTCACTACATTCCCACCTCCAACTGGTGCAATTGCTCTTACTTGATATGTCCACAAGCTGTTCCCAATACTCTGGTTCTATTTGTATGCCACAGGTACATTAAACTTTGACTGTAATGCTGACAAAAGCAGAAATACCATAGATGCACAATGTGTAGACAGTGATGCCAGGGGTGTCAGTACAAACATATTTTGAATGGTATGAACTTGTATCACTATAGACAAATATTTGAAAACATCCACCAAAGAGGTGACTCTAGTGAGGAAGTGCATAAAAGTTTATTGTATGTAAGAACAAAAACAACAAACCCCCCAACTGCCCCATGATCTATATACATTTATTTACAAGATGAAATGACGTCAGCATAATTATTTACAAGAACGCCCTCACAAGTCTGTACATCAAGTAGTAAATGTGAAATTTATTTACAGGCAGAATTAAGAGGCCTCAGACAAGACAGAGAAAAGATAAAATATCTGAGACCAACTGGCTGTACGAGTGGGAGCAGCATTGAGTGATCATAGCAACTGGACCACAGGTGGCTGAGAACCAGCAAGGCTGAATGAAGAACACAACAGTAATGAGATACCTGTGATTACAGGGCCAGCGGAGGTGGATTGCTTGCACCACAGCCATCTTTGTGTCAATCAACTGGGATATATACACTGGCCTAACCTATAGCTGAGAATCAGCAGATTCCATGACGGGCTGATCAGGGCTCTCCCTCATCCACAAATGTGCAGCTTGAAACATTTGCCCTGGGACTGCCCAGGGAATTTCAATAGGCTGTTAGTATGGAGGATCCTTTAATGAGATTCCACTATTGATTTGTACTGGAGGGGAGACCACTGCTTTGAGTGGAAACTAAAATGCATCCTCCTGTAGTTTGCATGCATGAAGCATGGATGGACCTAGCTCATGATAGCTGTTCTGGGCCCCTCCCCCTTGGGTTTGCTGACTGATCATTCTGGCACAGTTCTCCATAGAGCTACAGCTGTACCCATTCCAATGCTGTGATTTCACTCCTGATCAGTGCTTTCTTTTGCAGATGTTAAATGCCAGCTTTCTTCCTTACACCCTCCATCTGCACCATGCTGGCTCTCCTTCTGGGACTGTGATTCCCACCATGGCCCCATGGCTGCAGGAGGAGGAGTGGGGTAGCTTGCAGACTGGGAACCCAGTTACTTGGCCTCTCAAGAGACTGATTGGTGCCATCTTCTCCCTGTAAGTTTAACGCTTAGTCTCCACATTGGTTACAGTTCACTGAATCGTACAGAGGGTTCCAGCTTGTGGGACAGTGCAGTGAGGACCTTGTCGAATTTCTCATAGCGTTCCCGCTGGCTGCTCTCAGCACCACGGCTGCCCCAGAGGAGACGCATCTGGAACTCAGTACTGAAGATTTCAAATATCTCAGCCTTGCCCTGGAAGCCTGCAAAGGACACAAGACCCAAAAGCATCAGAGAAGCCCACCAAGGGACAAGTTCACCCCATGTACACTCTAACCCACCTTAGCCTAAATGGAGCAGGCAGGAAGTAGCTGGGATTCCTTTGCCCTTCCACTCTTAGGGAGAGGTGAACTGGCTTGTGGGCCATGACACCAAGAAAGTACACAAACATCAGAGTTCTTGCAGCAGCAGGGCTGGGAGGCTGCTGGTTTAGCCATACAGTGCCTGTCTCTTGTCTGGAGAGAGACAGGCCAAAACACGGACCTTCTTACAAATAGTCCTGCAATAAGTTATGAGTTCCACCACATCGAATCTGAGGCCTTAATGACACTCCGTTTGAAGTCCCTTCAAAGACCCTGGGCCAAATTCTTTCCTGATTTGCACCTCGTGACCGCTGGGAACCACTATGTCTCCCAGCCTTGGAGCATCTAGGGAGAAGTGGGGTGTGTACGTGGACCCCTGAAGGCAATAAAGGTTTAACATGGCTTGGCAAGGCTCATTATGCTAGCTGGCTACTCTTGGAGAGTGGGCCAAGACACGAAGTCTGCAGCAGAAGGTGCTGCAGGAAGAGAGAGTGAAGAACTCCGCAATCACTCATTGGGAGCAGAGAGCCTGGGAGGGTCACGGAGGAACCTGGGGGAGAGCTGGGATCCTTTTCTGAGCAGAGAAGTCTAACAGGAAGCCAGGAGATACCCACAACAGTACTGGGGATGGAGCAGGCTCTGGTGATGAGAAGCCCTAATGACAGGGCAAGCTCTGAACTTGCCAGGAGAGCCAGAGAAAACTGAGCAGAAAGGGATGAAGGGTTAAGCCCAAGGACAGAGAAATGGGTTTTCATTTGGGATTCCAGTGGGAACCCTGTGTGGCCTGGCCCTGAGAGAAGGGTGAACTTGGAGAGTCAGTGGGAGAGGCCAACTGATAGGCTGCAGTTGGAAGGGAGGCAGCAGCAAGGAGTCTGACCAGAGAAGACCTTGGCTGCTGGTTAGAGAGTCTCTGGAGTGGAACCCAGTCTAAAAGGAGAGCCTAGATTCCCTACCAGCCAGGAAGGTGATATGAGGCCCATGAGATAGGGATAAGGACAACGGAGAGCCCAATGAGAAGAGTGTAAAGATCTGGGACCAAGGAGCTTTTGTTGTACTTTGTTACACTGGATGGGGTGAAACTGAAACATGAGCTGGCTGGAGGTCGGAGTTGGACCACTGCAGGCAGTGCTAAATGAGAACCTCCTGTGCCACACCCAGACACAAGAGGGCACTCCACTGGGGAGTCTACCTTCCCACAAGGGTAAATGCTGGCCACTTCCTTAAAGCCAGTGGCACGACACCCCCTAATTTCATCCCCCTTCCCACACAGGAGAACAAGTCCCAGTTCGGACAGTGGGGCACCACAGGGATGGGGAGAAGCAGCTGGGGGGAAGGGGAGAGCTAGTGTTGTGGCTCTTCTTCTTGCTAGTGGGGCGCAGCCTCTCTTTGAAGCTGCCCTGCTATCCAGAGCCAAAAGATGTGAGTAACAAGGCCAACAGATATTCCTGTGAGCTTGGCTCAAAGTGAGTTGGCAGTCACAGGCCAGACACCGAGCTTCCTTACCCTGAAGCTTCACTTCTGCGTTGGTATGGTACAGTCCCCCATGATGTGCCACCATCCGTGCTGCTTCCAGGTGGGCCATGACAACCTCCACGCCATTGTCAGTGTTTTCCCAGGACTCCACGCTGTCCAGGAGCGCGACATCCCGCTCCAGGAGTGTAATGAGGGGCATGATATGAGGGAAGGTGGTGTTGGTCAGCGGAGGGCCTTCTGCGAAAGAACAAGAACATGTGCACACCCTGAGTTCCCTGGCTACTGTGCAATGTTTCAAGAGCCGAAGGGGGCCACTTTATAGGCTCACCCTCCAAGTCTGTCATAGTGAGAGGTGCAAGAATGAGAGTCCTGTGGATGGTACCCTCCAAATAGCTAGAGAACAGGTACAGTGTGTCAGAAGGGTAGAGTCAGATTTCCTAGCGTTCAGCACTTGGGATTCGATTTTCCAAGAGAGCTCAATATCCAACACTGCTCTGAGCCCTTTGGAAAAATCAAGCTCTGTCTTTCCCACTTAATGTCACCCTGTCCCCTTATCGTGGGGACTGGCCAGGCAGGTTGGCTCTAGGAAGCAGTGTTCTTACCCAGCCATTGCTTTTGTTTACTTTTGAATGGGGCTGTTTGGAAAGCGAAGGGCAGGACTGGGTGGAAGGCTGTAGCAGGCGCTCTCAAGCACACAGGTTTGCAGTTTCTGCAGGGTCTTGCACCTTGTGTGTCCCAGCAGCAGCGCACAGACTGACCATAGTGCCCTTAGCCTCACCAGGCAAAGGAAAGCTCATGGAGGAGGGATAGATCACAGGCAGCAATCCCATCCCTGCAGCCACAGGGGGATTTGGTGGCCCGATCCTTGGGAGGACTTGCTGCTGCCATAGGGTTGAACTAGGTTCCCAGAGCAGCAGATGGGTAGAGCCACCAGGGACTGGAATGGGGAAGGGTTTTTTGGGGTGTGAGTGGCAGAGAGGCCATGGTGTTGGTGGCTGCTCCTTTCCAGGATTCTCGGACTATGGAAGTGCCCATGACAATGGAGAAGAGTCTGGCAGGAAGCCAGGTGGATGTAGCTAGACAGGTCTGTTTCCTCTCTCTCGTTCAGTGGGAGGCCATGGGAAAACAGGACAGGAATTAGCCCATACATAGCTCCATGGAGGGAGGGGGAAATTGTACTGACCTTTGTGGTCCCTGGGGAGCTCCCACAATCAGTAAAACAAGAGCATGCACGGGAAGCCGGATGGCAGCTGCGGGACCTGCCTTGTCCACAGAAAACGTGGAGCGGGGCAGAGAGAGAAGAGACACACAAGGTCTCTCCCTTCTCATTACCTTTTCCTTCATTCAGGCTCTTCAGGAAGGGCTTTAGCTTCTTCTCGTAGAGGATGGCCCCCTCGGTGTGTCGCTGGCGCAGCGCCATCCAGGTGTGCTCTAGCCGCGAAATCTGGAAGCAGGAGAGGAGGGTTCTCAGCACTACAGGGGGCTGACGCATGGGGAGTCTGGTGCTCGCGGGGGATCAGCAGAGCAGAGAGACTAATTCTGGATGGATCTGGGCAACCTTCCACTCACACACAACTCTGCAAAAGTGACTCACTTCTGAGCTATAGCCCCCCCTCTATTCAAATTCAAGGATACCCAGGCAGCTCAGCTAACGTGCATCACTCCTCGCCTGCAATATGTGCTGTGCCAAACTAGTCTTCCCAGAGTTTTGCCTTGAAACCTCAGCCCTATCACGCTGCCTCCCCTGCCAGTCCCCTCTGTGGGTTCCCTTAGGTGTGCCAGTTCTCTGGGCATCGCCAAGCTTGACCATGCAACCGTGGCAAGAGGGTGAGATCTCAACAACAGCATTTTTGCTGACATGTTTTCTTTCCTCCGTGGCTGGTGATGGACAGCGAGAGACACAGAGAAGGTAGCTCCTTTGAACTAGGGGAAGGGAGTTCCCAGCAGGGTTTGATTTAAAGTTGAATTCTAGTCTTTCATCTTCTGAAGGGACCAGATTGGATGGCAAGGTGCTGTGGCCTTAAAACAGTGATTGTACCCTATTGGGAAGAGGGGGGGGGGGCGTATTTTGGGTGAACAGCAGTTTCCTCTGAATAATACAGCCCGACAAAGAATAGCAACTCACAGCCATATGGGGCCAGGCCATTTCCAGGGGTGGGGATGTTCCCATCCTTACATCCAGACTGAACTGAGCCTGGTGCCCCCTTCCCAACACTCTCTCTCAGCTCTTTCCCCATCCCCACATGCTGGCGTTTCCTGAGGGATGCAATGAGGTGTGTGAGATTTGGGGAGAGGGCTGGGAGAAGAGGCCTGGCTGATACCTGGGTCATTTCCAGTGCATTCATCACAGCAGCAAAACTGAACATGTTCCCCAGGGTGCTTTTCAGCTCTGCAGCCAACTGGATGGTCTTGTGCAGCAGGGCTGCCCGCTCTTCCATGCTGCCCGTGCAGCCCAGGATATCCACCGCAATCATTATGGACATGGTGTGGAACCTGACACGGTAGGAGACAGAGGCTGAGCCACCAGGTGGGGAGCCAGCAAGGAACATGCGGGAAGCAGAGGCAAAGGAGTCAGGAGATGGTGAGGGGATATGCAGCCTCTTGGCCACTGGTTCCAATCTGACCCATGTCAGGAATGCCCAGATGTCATCCCCATTGTGATTGCTCTGGGTGACCCATCTGCAGTGCACTGGCTGCCCCAGTCCAATGGGCTTCAACTGGAGGCCTCATAGGCAGGCTCAGTGGAGAGTTTGAGGACTGAATGGGGCCAAGGAGCTAGTCATGTTTGAGGCCCATTGGGAGGGCGCTTGCATTGCTGCTGCCTGGTGTGCGGCTGAACTGAGGACTTCAGTCTCCAGAGCTATTCCTCTGTCCGTCATTTCAGTAACCCCCCGAAAGCTGATTCAGGGCAGAGTCCTCGTACAGTGAGGGAAGCTGGATTTGGAACTACAGGCCAAACTTTCCAAATATGGTGCCAAGAGACCCCGAGATCTGCCATGAGACACCTAGCCAAGGACAGGACAGGAGTCAGGGCAGCACTTGCTTTCCCATGTCCCCCGCCCCTCACTCCCCAGCCTACCGTTCCAGGAGGTCAAGCCGAAGTTGATGGCCATGGGGCAGGGTGAGCAGCTCCATGCCCGAGCTCACTCCCATGTGCTTCTGCATCTCCTTGGTAACACCTAGTATCCTAGCAACCTGCAACAGAGGGGGACAGTAGCTGAAGCACCAATAATTGAGGTGAGGGGGCTTGGCCAGGTGCAGAAAAAGTTTTGGCTCTGCTGTGAGCTAAGGTCTTCCCACACCCTGCCTCACCACACAGCAGCCTCAGTGTGCTCAGAGCTGGGAAAGGGCTGGCATAGAATACTTGAACTGGAAGGGACCTCAAGAGATCATCAAGTCCAGTCCTCTGCCCTCAGAGCAGGACCAAGCACTGTCTAGATCATCCCTGATAGACATCTGTCTAACCTGCTCTTAATATCTCTAGTAATGGAGATTCCACAACCTCCCTAGGCAATTTATTCCAGGGCTTAACCACTCTGACAGGTAGGAAGTTTTTCCTAATGTTCAATCTAAACCCCCTTGCTGCAGTTTAAGTCCATTGCTTCTTGTCCTATCCTCAGAGGTCAAGAACAACTCCTCCCCCCACCCTTGCAAACACCATTAGGTACTTGAAAACTGCTATCATGTCCCCTCTCCGTCTTCTCTTTTCCAAACTAAGCAAACTCAGTTCTTTCCATTTTTCCTCATAGGTTAGGTTTTGTAGACTTTTAATCATTTTTGTTGCTCTTCTCTGGACCATCTCCAATTTCCCCACATCTTTCTTGAAATGTGGTGCCCAGAACTGGACACAATATTCCAATTGAGGCCTAATCCGCACAGAGTAGAGCACTTCTTGTGTCTTGCTCACAAAACACTCCTGTTAATGCATCCCAGAATCATACTTGCTTTTTTTGCAACAGCATCACACTGCTGACTCATATTCAGCTTGTGGTCCACTATAACCCCTAGATCCCTTTCTGCCGTACTCCTTCCTAGACGGTCGCTTCCCATTCTGTATGTGTGAAACTGATTGTTCCTTCCTAAGTAGAGCACTTTGCATTTGTCTTTATTAAACTTCATCCTATTTACCTCAGACCATTTCTCCAATTTGTACAGATCATTTGGAATTATGACCCTATCCTCCAGATTAGTTGCAACCCCTCCCACCTTGGTATCATCTGCAAACGTAATAAGTGTACTTTCTATGCCAATATCTTAATTGTTGATGAAGATATTGAACAGAGCCGGTCCCAAAACAGACCCCTGTGGAACCCCACTTGTTATACCTTTCCAGCAGGATTGAGAACCATTAATAACTACTCTCTGAGTAAGATAATCCAGCCAAATTATGCACCCACCTTATAGCAGCCCCATCTAAATTGTATTTGCCTAGTTTATTGATAAGAATATCATGCAAGACCATAGCACATGCCTTACTAAAGTCTAGGTATACCACATCCACCGCTTCTCCCTTATCCACAAGACTCGTTATCCTATCAAAGAAAGCTATCAGATTGGTTTGACATGATTTGTTCTTTACAAATCCATGCTGGCTGTTCCCCATCACCTTGCCACCTTCTAAGTGTTTACAGATGATTTCCTTAATTACTTGCTCCATTATCTTTCCTGACACAGAAGTTAAACTGGTCTGTAGTTTCCTGGTTTATTCTTATTTCCCTTTTTATAAATGAGCATTATATTTGCCCTTTTCCAGTCTTCTGGAATCTCTCCTGTCTCCCATGATTTTCCAAAGATGATAGCTAGAGGCTCAGATACCTCCTCTCTCAGCTCCTTGAATATTCTAGGATGCATTTCATCAGGCCCTGGTGACTTGCAGGCATCTAACTTTTCTAGGTGATTTTTAACTTGTTCTTTTTTTATTTTATTTTATTTTTTATTCTTTTATTCTACACCTACCCCCTTCCCACTAGCATTCACTATTTTAGGCATCCCTTCATCATCAAACTTCTTGGTGAAGACCAAAACAAAGAAGTCATTAAGCACCTCTGCCATTTCCAAGTTTCCTATTATTGTTTCTCCCTCCTCACTAAGTAATGGGCCTACCCGGTCCTTGGTCTTCCTCTTGTTTCTAATATATTTGTAGAATGTCTTCTTATTGTCCTTTATGTCTCTAGCTAGACGGAGCTCGTTTCGTGCCTTTACCTTTCTAATCTTGCCTCTGCATGCTGGTGTTGTTCGCTTATATTCATCCTTTGTAATTTGACCTAGTTTTCACTTTTTATATGACTCCTTTTTGATTTTTAGATCATGCAAGATCTCCTGGTTAAGCCAAGGCGGTCTTTTGCCATCCTTTCTATCTTTCCTACACAATGGAATAGTTTGCTTTTGGGCCCTTAATAATGTCTCTTTGAAAAACTGCCAACTCTCTTCAGTTGTTTTTCCTCTTAGTCTTGCTATCCACGGGACCTTACCTACCAGCTCTCCGAGTTTACCAAAATCTGCCTTCCTGAAATCCATTGTCTCTATTTTGCTGTTCTCCCTTCTACCATTCCTTAGAATCACACACTCTATGATTTCATGATCACTTTCACCCAAGCTGCCTTCCACTTTCAAATTTTCAACTAGTTCCTCCCTATTTGTTAAAATCAAATCTAGAACAGCTTCCAACCTTGAAGCCCTCTCAACCTTCTGAAATAAAAACATTGTCTCCAGTGCAGTCCAAGAACTTGTTGGATAATGTGTGCTCTGCTGTGTTAGTTTCCTCAACATATGTTTGGATGGTTGAGGTCCCTCCCCTCATCAAATCCTTGGCATGGCTCAGCCAAGAAAACATTGATGCATTCATCCTTAGTAGGGAATGGCTAGTATGGGGCATCTTGAGGCCCAGGTCTGAGAATCAAGAGATCTGGCTTCTAGTCTTGGCTCTGCCATGGACTGCCTGGTTTGGAGCAAGCAACTTCTCCCCAGCTTCATATTCCCACTCCACTTCAGGCACAAGGTCCTGTGAGGAGTGCAGTGGCTTTGAGAATGGACAGTACTCTTTGATTACTGCCCAGCCCTAAGGAGTTGCCTCCCATCTAGCCCAGGGTGATGGTGACCAGGGTTGGTCTCAGCTAATTTCCAGCAGGTGCCTATGTCTCAATTTCGGGTGGACAAACCCTCATCTTGCAATACATTCTCACATCATTGGTACTGATTGTCCCCTTGCCAGCTCAACTTTCCTCATGCCTCCCAAGCTCCGGTAATACTAATTTGTCCCCATAACACCCTGCAAGGTTAATAGTTAGCATAGCCCTCACGCATGTGTTTTACAGATTAGGGAAACTGAGGCCCAGAGCTCTGAAGTGACTTGCCTAAGACCGGAGTCACTTTCAGCTCCGTTCCCAATCCCCAGACCCTATTCATTTGCTCGGTGGGCACCCTGTGAGATACAGGGAGTCGCCAGTTAAAAGTCAGCTCTTCCAACAAGCCCAGCCAGGGAGGGGTTAGTTCAGGGCAGCAGACCATAGGAGTGACATTGCCCTCCCCACCCTCCAAATCGCCAGTCGTACCAGGCAGTCCACTTTGGTGATGTGTCTGGCAAGGGCCTTGGCATCCACCTCTGCCAGCAGCTCCTTCACCTTCTTAAGCACAGCCATTTCCAGAGGCTTGTTCTCCAGGGGGATCAGCAGGGACCGGAACGCCATGGGGTTGAAAGACGAGCTCATCTCCAGCGTGGGTGGGATAAAGCCCACGAAGTCCTGCTCCCCTTTCATCCTCTGCCCTGCCTCACTGGGGCCATTCTCTGCAGGCACCCTCTGACCCCCCTCCACCTTCAACCTCTCCACATAGCTCTTAGTGGGCAGCTGCTTGGTATCATGAGTCGGCCTCTCCTTGCCGACAGGAGAGGTGGGGTGGAGCTGGCAGTAATGGCCTGTGTCCGGGTCGCTATAGCTGTTAACAGAGGGGGAAGGAGAGGCCCTGGAGTACCCATGGCAGGGAGAGGAGTGGGTGCTCTCAGCTAGGTCTGTCAGGGGCTTGTTTCCTGGACACAGCTGTGGTTCACTGGATCTTCTTACGACAGGAGAGGCTGGGATTATGCCACTAGCTTGACTCCCTTGGGGCTTTAGCCGTGTCACTGCAGAGGGAAGAAAAGACCCAGTCACCATAGCTCAGAGAAGAGACATGCATCCCAGGCACACATTATAAACACTCAGGCAGCAAGCCAAACTCAGAGATGCAGAAGACCCAGGACTCAGCTAGAACAGACAACCTGGATCAGGACCGAGGACATTATAAATATATTTGTTACTGATCGTAAGAACTTCTAGCCAGTCAGAGGGCAGGACTTTGAGCCTGTGCTATAAATGAAGTTGCCAAGGACAGGCATAAATTAGAGTTGTTTCTAACAGTTGCACAACTCTAGGGTTTAGTTCCCGCAATCTCACACCAGACTAGCTAATTTTTTTAAATAGTGGTGTGAGATTCTTTGTGGTGTGTGTAGTAAAGGAAGGTCGAGGCCCTTGTTTTCTGTGTAGTGTTTCTCTACATTTCTAAGACCTGCCTCTGTGCAAAGACAGCAGCCATTGTGTTCTTAGAGTGGCTGCAGTCTGTTATACAGACTTTTACACTGTACTTTCTCTCAGCCTTTCCCACAACCCTCCTGCTCTCTGGATGTTTTCCCTTAACTGAAAGGAGGTTATTTTAGACCAGGGATGGGCAATAATTTTTGATGGGGGTCAAGGGCCATGCTTTTCTATTGAGGAAGTGCAGGGTCTGAGACAAAGGTTGGGTGCAGAATGGAGCACGGGGTAGGGGACTGGGGTGCAGGAGAGGGTGTGGGAGCAGGTACAGCATGTGATGCTTCTCCCTCTCCTGGTGCACAGCTCAGAGAGCCACATGAAACAGGCAGCCACTTTGAGTGGCGTGGGGCTGCTCCAGGCCTGAGGGTTCCAGTGGGGCAGGTTGCAGGCTGGATTGAAAAGCTTGGCGGGCTGGATCCAGACTGTGAATCACATTTTATCTGCCCCTGTTTTAGATGTGTAAGCAGGGTCTGAATCAATGCATCCAGTGGAGCCAGCTAGAAGGGGAAAGGAATCCAGGGTGTGATTATGCTCACTCAGTTGTTTAGCCCTGTAAGGTATTAAACTTATGTAAATACAGTTCAGTCAGTGCTATAGGCCTGATAGATGGTCAATTGTTAGAATAGTATTTTGCCTATTGTAACTAATTTGGCTGTTGTGGGGTCACAAATTACGTTAACCCTAAATGTAGGAACTGTAAAATATGACTCCAATGCTTGCAGGAGAGACACTGTCATTGTTGTAAAGAATCTGAGATGGGCAAGGCTTTCCCTTCCTCACTCAGTGAAGTCAATTGCGGGGAAAGGGCAGAACTCGGAATCGGCAGGCTACATGCCCTCCCGATGTGAGCTGTAAGACTGAATCTACCTGTTTTTCTCTCTGCCCCGCCCCCGCTCTAATGACAGAACTAACACAGACTCCATAAAGAATCTATTACTTTGGGGAAATGTTATTCCAAGGGATGCTGGAATTTTTTGGCTAGCCTGTGTTGTGGGCCAAGAGCTGACATCACATCACAGAGCTGAAATCACAAGGTCTGGCTTAGAGTCAAACTCATGGTGGGAGCGGCTGGCAGGAACAGCAGCCAGCAGGAGGCGATGAGTGACAAGCAGGCAGCCAGCAAGGTGGCGCGAGAAAGCAGCAAGCAGGTGGATGGTGAGTGACCAACAGTATGGGTAAGACACCTCCTATTCTCCCCCTTACAGGGTGGGAGGTAACCAAGGGCAGCAACTGTGAGTGGGGTGCAAAGAAGGGTTGGGCATGTGAATGGGACAGAACTTGTGAGCCTGAGAGGCAAAGGACATTGCCCAGCCTACTGGAGCTGGGATGTTTACTCGTGGTTTGGTTATGGACTCTGGTGTTTTCCTATGTTTATGCCACATTACTTTTCTCCTTCTTTCATTAAAAGTTTCTTTTCTGTGCTGGTGAATGGGGAAGCATTGCCCCCCAGCGGTGTGTGCGAATTTCCCAGGTTACGGGGTGGGGTGGAGTACCCACAGCTCCAGGGAGGAGAATTAAAGGTTTCGTATGTAAAAAGAATGGAGACTGGTGAGAGCAGTACCCCAGCTTCCAGACAGCTCTTTATCCAGGGAAGATCCAGAACTAGGAGTAGCACCTGAGACCCAAACTGAAGGTCTTTCCCCGTTTGGGACGTTTTCCGTTGATTACGCATTCTTCAATAGAAGGTTGTTTGGGACTTACCAGCTCACGGTGGGGAAACTGAGGTATTATCTGTAGTGCGGCAACTGGCCACTAGGGTGGAGAAGGGGCAAAACTGCCTCCTTGACAAGGTCTGTATTAAGCATGTAGAGGCCATTATTACATGCCACAGGGCCAGTGTCTAGCAGCTGCCCGGGCCAGTTTGCATGTATGAACCTCTGGTGTCACACCAAGCTAAGTCCCTACCCTCTTTCTCTGGTTTCACTCTTCGTACTAGAGAGAATGCACAGAATGTGCCTCTAGACTGCTACTTCCCCGGGGTGGAGGGATTCCTACCGGTGCTGTAGGCAGGAGATAGTGGGGTCTCGGAGATGGGAGACATCGGGGAATGGAGATCTTGGATTTGGTCCACGCTGACTGCACAGTTCCGGATGACCTCTCGGTGAATTGGTAAGGACACGCTGGAGGTGGGGTTTAAAAAAAAAAAAAAGTCACGTTACAGACCCCTCTAAAACAGGGGACAAATTCACAGAGTAACTGAGCAACTGTGTGGATGTCAGCACCAGCAGCAGATTTAGTCTCCGGGATTCAGAGGCAGCTGGGGTAGGACGCCCATGCACCAGAAGAAGGAATACAGGAGAACTCAGCTCCCATTTACGCCTCAGCAGAAACAGCCAGCCTTTCAGTAGCATGGGTGGGGAGCTCTTCTGAAAGGCCAGTCCACAGTGATGGGGCTTTCCAGAGAGCTGAGCAAGGGGAGCTGCAGCTGCTTAGCTCCTCCGGAAATCGGGCTCATCTTCCCTAGGAAATGCTCAGTATTTGAAGGCTCATGGTCAGCTAGTTCAAGCCTAATGCTTAGTAGTGCCAAAGCTGGTAGAGAAAGGTTTGTGAAATTGGCATATTAATGGTCAGTGATGGGAATTTGTTGGGATTTAAACGGTCTCCTTTTCTCCGCCTGTCCCCACTCTTGCCCTGAGGGCCGGCCAGTTACCCAAACCCGACAGCATGGGGAGATGTGTCTTGGCTGTTTCTCCAGAACTAAGGAGAAATTGACTTGTTTTGGTTTCACTGCCTAAGCTGAACCAAGGGCAAAGATGAGCAGTAAAGAGTATGTGCGAGATCTATCCAGTCCCCATCTTGAACATGGTTGGCAAGGCCTGCGTATTGTTTTATGATCCACTAAAAGTGAAGGAACATGTAACCCTCCCAAGCTGATCAGCTGTGCTGTGTGCACTTGCACAGCTGTAACAGACCTGGCTCACAGGAGAGTCGGAGGGGTATTACCACAAAGCACTCTTGGGCTCTTAGCGAGGAATGCTGCTGGTGTGTTGGCTGGGGACTAGGAGTTCCTAGGTTCTAGTCTGGGCTCTGCCACTGATTTGCTGTATGATCTCTGGCCAGTCATTTCTCCTCTTGGTGCCAGTCTCCACAACTGGAGATAATCCCAGGAACGTGGCGAGAGGCTAAAGCCCTCGGAGACCCTGACTGCTCTGCCTTTCACCGACCTCATTACCTGGTTGGGCATCCCTCGCCCCTGGTGATCTTGTCGGCCGTCAGTCCATCCGTCATGGTGATGCTCCGCCTTTTGATGTGCCCTCCTTTCTGGCTGGTGGGGCTGTGGGACCCACCATGCTTCCCATTGGCTAGTCCATAGCTGGCCTCCAGGTAGCGCAGCGGGAAAGTGCGGTTGATGGGGCAGTAGATGATGGCGCCGCTCTGCTCAGAGACGGCTTTGCGGTTCCCCACATAGAAGCGCACCAGGGCAGGCACGTTGTCGAAGCTCTCCTGCTCAAACAGGTACTGGATGTGGGTGTGGCCACTGCTGGACTTCACCATCACCTTGTTGATCTTGAAGTGCAGCGGCTCGTTCCTCCAGCGGCACGTCAGCACATAGTCCCCCAGGCTGGTGAGCGAGTCGCGGATCAGGAAGTCCCCGTTCCTCTGGACCAAGCTCTCCGACACCTGGGGGCACACGGGGGAGACAATGAGACCTCCCCAGCTGTCGGTAGGGCCAGCCTTGGGCTCAGCAGGGCGTTCTGCTGAGTGAGATCTGGGGCGCAGGCCAGCACAAGGTTCCAGACCCTGGGTAGGGGATGACTGTCAGTTGGGGAGAGGGATCCAGCAACTTGTTTGGGGAGAGTGGCGGGTAGTGTTTGGGTCACTAAACTCATCCAGAAAGGGCCAGAGAAGACTTAGGCACATGGCAAGAAAGAGGGAGCTGGTCCAGCCCTAGAACCCAATTCTCCCCTGCCCCTTGTATCATCATTTACACCAGTGCAGAGCTGGTGTGAAGCACTGCAGTTCTAACTGGGTAGCATTTTGCACCACACTGCATTTGGGGAGGTGATTCCACTGGGTGGGACATGACTGCAAGGAACTTTGGGGAGCTTTTTTGGAATCTCAATCCCATCCCATGAAGCTGTGTGGTGGGAAGAGACCCTGGGGCCAGATTCATGGAGGGTTCAAATATGGGCTGCACTAGTGTTTTAGGCTTGATTGAAATCCACAAAACTTTCCCTGAACTTTACAGAAGTCCAAACTCCCTCAGTATCTACGTTTTCAGGGTAAAAGTTCCCTTGGTTTCTACCTTTGGGCAGGTAGCAGTGTGCATGTCAACACCCACCTTCCATATACACCTGGAGTAATTCCCAAGCCATGGAAGACAGGCCTTTGTCTGCGGGACCTGGGCAAGCCTGCTGAATCTGGCTTCATTCAAAGTCTGGCTAGATGAGGAATGGGGATGGTAGTGGTGCCTACCTTCTACTCGTCAGCCCAGTGGTTAGATTGCTCACTTGAGTGCTTGAGTTTCTCCCCTGCCACCTCTGAGAGGGAAGCAGGCTCTGAACAGGGGGCCTCATCTCTCAGGCGGGCACTCCAAGCACTGAGCGAGGGGATGTTTGGATCTGGGGCTGTCTGTGTTGCCTGCTGGAGCTGTTGCACAGGGGATAAGTAATGAAGAGTGATCAGAGCAGGAGGGCTGGACCCCACCATGCTAACCACTGGGCTACAGTTATTCTCACTCTCTTTAGCCCAGTGACAGTTCTGTTGGGGATAGCTATTGAAATAGTCCTTGGGCCAGAGAGAAGCTGTCTCTAGTTCGGGACGGGCACCTGGGAGGTGGGAGACCCAAAAGCCAGTCCCCTTGCTCAAAGCATTTCTTACCACTGGGCAAAAAGTAATAACATGGGTGGGGGCTCCTCCTCCTCCAGCCATCTGCATGTGGAGCAAAGGCAGCACCTAATTAATTTCTGCAAGAAAATACTTAGGTGCTGAAGCTGCCTGGCTCCTAGCTGCGGGTTCCCGTTTGAGGATCACCAACATGGATTGGTGCTGCCTGCACCCTGGACAGAAACTAGGGATGTTATATTTAGATTAATCAGCTAATCGAACAGTGGATGTAGTTTGCATCAACTATTCGATTAGTCGATAGGGCCACCTCTGCCTTTGAAGCGTAGCAACAGTCCCATGCTTCCCGCAGCGTTTCAAAGTTGCAGCGCTGCATGGAGACCAGGGTCAGTTGGGGAGTCCACAGCTGACCCCCAGCTCCACACAGTACTGCTGCTTTGAAGCACCTCCTCCTACCTTGCTGCCTCTTTCTGAAAGAGGCAGTGGGGGGGGGGAGCGACTAGTGTTCACATTCCTAGCATAAACCCCGCCCCTCTGCCTAGCATACATCCAGCTGGTCAGGATCTCCCATTGGCTAGCTCAGTGTTTCTCAACTTTTTTTTGTTTATAAAGTAGCTCTTTAAAAAAAAAAAAAAAAAAAATATAAGTACCCCCAGTACCTACAGTTTTCAGACATACAAGTTTTTTTTTCCTACCATTGCAACATGTTTGTTTAAACAACTTAATCGTAGCCAGGCGGGCGATCACATTTTTGGGTGTAAAAAGTTCAAAAATAATAAAGCGCTGTAAAACGTAAAACAAAAATGCAGTTTTCTCCAAATTTCAGTTGTGTTGACGTACCCCTTGGACAGGGCTGGCTTTAGGCCGATTCCTCAGAATTGTGCCCCGCACCCCAAAGCCAGAGGGCCCTGCGCCCTAAACCCGGAAGTGTGCCCGGCGTGCTGGCCCCTGGGTTTGTCTGGAAGGTGGGACTCTGCCCTGTAGCTGGAGATTTAAAGGGACTGTGACTTTCTGTGTGTGCTTTTTTTTTTTGGCCTCAACCAAAATATGGGGGGTGGGGGGGGGGAAGAGTCTGGCTGCCGGAGCCCTGTCGAAACAGTTCGAATCGGGCCCTGCACTTCCTAAAGCTGGCCCTGCCCCCAGACTTCTCTTAAGTACCCCTAAGTGGTAGTAGCATGTTGGCTTTTGTGGAGGGCATTGTAAGGTATCTCTCCTTGGTTACTGCATAGGGAGCCTAGGGCAAAACTCAGGTCTGTGGATCAGTGTCCTTCCTTCCATTTTTTTCTAGGCACCTAAAAGTTAGCCTAATGCTGAATGTTGCAACATCCATGTCCCTTTGTGCCCAACCCAGAGCAGAGCAGGATTGTCCTGTAGGGCACCTGGGAGGTTGTTCTACCTGGAGCTCCTCCTCCAAGCATTCATCTCCCCTTCCAAAGGCTACAGGGGAGGGGAAAGGAGAGAAAAAGGGCTTGTTCCAAAGCCGCTGAAGCGGTGGAGGGAGAGGAGTTGAGGGTAGGGATGTAAGTGAATAGTCAAGTACTTGGCTACTTGCTTCCCCAGACCCCTTGCTGCCTCGGCTAGAACAGGAGCCAGCGCTGGGGAGGGAGCCAGTTTAAAAGTTGGTTCCCCCAGCACTCTCTCTGCAGTGCTGCCTACTCCCTTTCCCCTGTTGCCAATACCAGACCCTGTCCGCAGCCAGCCCTGCCCACCATGAACAGGGGCTGCTGGACCTAGCACAAACCAGGACTGAACCGCCCTGGCTCACACCCGTCCAGGGCAGCTGCAGCTCTGCTTTTTAAATGTAATAAGAGCCGCTCAGCCCCTCTTATTCCATTTCAAAGGCAGAGCCACAGTGGTCCAGGACCCAGTGCAAGCCAGGACTGCTCGGCCCTGGCTTGTGCTTGCTCTGGGAGCTACCCGTGCCATGGCTCTGCAGAGCACCTCCCCGTATTGACTAACTGTATAATCAATACAAATTGTATCGACTACACAATTAGCCAAACACCCGCTCCTTAACGTCCTTAGCTGAGACTCCCAAGGGGGGCTAGGGGCATTTTATCATCCGAGTGAGCAAACTTCTTGTGCTCCCAAGTGCTGCTCAGAATGGCCCGATCACATGGCCAGGCAGGTGCTCCCTGCAGCACAGATCCAATGCAGACTTGCCAGCGACCCTTTCTCCTTCTCTCCACCCCCTCCTGTCACTCACTAGATCTGGGTCTCTCTTCTCAGCCCCAACCAAGATCACCTCCCAGGGCGTCCCACTGCAGGGGGTGGCACCTTCCAGCACTACCCCCTGCCCTCTCCTAGTCCTGCTGCCAGAGTGGCAGACTGGGCAAGGTGTTGCGTTAACCCCCTCCCCCGCAGAGATGGGGCTTTGGGTGGCTCTTGCTGCACTTGCAGGCAAGGCGAGGGGCTCACAGCAGCAGCCCTGCCCCCCCTCACCTCTCGAGGGATGCGTCCGTGGTACCACACATGGCTGCGCAGATCTGTGCTGCTCAGTTTCAGCTCCTCCTCCAGTTCTTTATGAAGCTTCTCCGGCGACGAGTCAAGGATGTACTTCTCCTTGGAGAACTGGAGAGAGCACAAGTGCACATCAGCTATTGCACAGTTCCCCTGGACACGCAAGGAACGCCCCCGAGAACAGGCAGATGCCCTTGGCCCCAAGAGAGGGCCCATCCTCAACACCCAAGACATCCCAGAGACAATCCCCACCAAGCATAAAAGGGTCCCTTCAAATATGGAGCTGCCACCACACAGCAGAGATCCACCAACATCGGGTTATGGCTGGCAGCTGCGTGGGGAGGGTTTGAATGACCCGTCACTGCCAGAGGATCAGGGCTGGGCGAGGGGAGGGTGATGATGTGTAAAGAGAACTGTCAGCTAACATGAGCTGCAAAACGGTCCCGTCACTAGGTGCACAGGGATGTGTGGTGAGCAGTTTCACGAGAAGGCTCTTGTGATGAGCGCTTGGCTCTGTACATCCCCTGGGGCCAGCTGTGCTGCTTCGCTGCTTTTCCTCTTGGATTGACTGCATGTGTTTGTTCACACGTGCGCTCAGGGGAGGAGAGCTGTAGTGCTGGCCCCCCTTTCTCCACCTGGGCAGCATATGCATCTCCCTGCAGGGGATGAGAGGTCCCACTGGACACAAGTCCCTCTCTGCCCTCCCTCC
This sequence comes from Pelodiscus sinensis, assembly GCF_052426305.1. Classification (NCBI taxonomy): domain Eukaryota; kingdom Metazoa; phylum Chordata; order Testudines; family Trionychidae; genus Pelodiscus; species Pelodiscus sinensis. The sequence continues at coordinate 11,263,997 of NC_143074.1, read as the reverse complement.
TCCGCCACCAAACTATGACATCACCGGGTTATTTCTGTCTGAGTCCCAGCAGGCCAGGAGCCAATATTGCCAGTGCAAGGCAAGGCACAGCTGCTGGAGGAAGAAAGGTCAGAGCCAGTGATCTTATCTGCAGCACACTGTAGGCGACTCCTCCATGGTCCTCAGTGCTTGGATCAGGCTGTGTGTACGATACTCTCCCCCCCTCTGTTTCCAGCTAGCAGTGTAGGTCCGCCTTGAAATGCAATTCTAAACCCTATGCCTGAGCGGGGCTGCTGCTCCCTGCTACTCTATTTGACAGCCCAGTCATGGCAGAGAGGTAAAGGAGTCTTTATTTCTAAGTGGGGTTGGGAATTTGATCTGCCAGAAGGTTTTGAACAGGATCAAACCCTTACTTTTGTGGCTTGTTCAGCACCACTTTTTCTGGGTTGTGCACATGGGAGACATGAGTCTTTATTAGCCACACATCCCTTGCACTGTTTTGCCATGAACTGTATAGAGACAGCTCCATAAGACACTGGTCAAGATGCAAGGGGGAGGGCTTTGATTTTTTTCCCCTCCCACCAGAGGGCTAATAATTCCTTTGTTTTGTGACATCTCTTTGCAATATAATCAGTTGGTCTTCCAGTTAATGGGCCACAGAGTTATTGTGTTCTGTGATATAAACTTAGCGGAATTCACTTCCCATTCTTCATAGTGACCCATCTGTATTGCTGTTACAGATAACATTGAATATTTCTGTAAGCCCCTCTTCACCATATTACCTGCACTTTTCACACAGGAGTGGCTTTTGTTCCTATAAAATAAAAAAGCTGTTGCAGGGTGACACTGGCCCTTTAAGGAGGAAGAGGGCATATCACCTGTATCTGATACGCCAACCCCCAACTGGGCATAAGAGGATGCCTGGCTGGTACCTAGAAGAGAGGAGAGAGACCTGGAAAGTCCCAGAGTCAAAGTGCAAGGGAAAGGGGCAGGTCAGAGCCACTGAGAGTGGGTGAGGAAAGGGACTAGCCTGCCGACCTTACTGAGCTGGAGAGCCAGCCAGGAGGCTGCAAAGGGCTGAATTGCTGCCTGGTGCTTGGGTAGAAGAGTCACAAGACTGATGATTTTCCATGTGGATGGTCTGAGAGTGGAGCTCTGGAACAAGAGCAGAAAGGGAGTGGGACCTGGTGGACTCGAGTGGGTGACCTGGACATGAGTTCCCTAGAGAGAGAATGGGAAAATCTCACTACCTCTGTATGTTTTACTAGCTGGGGCTATGGATTTTTTATGGATATATCATTTTGTATATAACACTGGGAAACTGAGGCAGGTGCATCTTTTGTGCCATGGCCTGACTTTAAAGGGCTGTAGGGAAGTGGTTGCCTTATCACAGAGGTCTCATCCCCATGTATAGACAGGAAACCAAGGCACAGACTGGTTGTGTAAGGCCCTTGGCTTCTTGTTTTTATTTTGTGAAATATTTCTTGGGAATTTCTCAGTGTTTATTCCAAAGCTTTTTTTTTTTTTTTTTTAAAGAGAAAACTGGTAAATGGGGAGAGAAGTGCCCAGTACTCAGTAGTGGGCAGACAAGGGGGCATGCGTTGGAAGCGCTCATTAGATAGAAGGAGAGTACCTCTGCTGCTCTGGACTGTCTATCTAGCTCTCCCATTTCAAAGCAGCGGTGGGGACTCTGCAAAGGGGGAGCTGGCCCACCCAACATTCAGGTAAAAATTTTTCCATCCATGTGTGGAATAAACTTTATGTGCACAGAGGTATGTGTGGATATGCACCACCAGTAGAAACATGCTGCCAACTGTGGGTATTCTGTTCATCCGCTCTGGCATCTGAACCTCTCCTGGGCCTCCCAAAGCTCAGTTTACAAGGAACATGGTTCCCCACCAAAACTTGGGAATTAAAAAACAAACAAACCCAAAACAGACAAATATTAAACATCTCTCAGATGTGAGACCTGGGCCAAGTCACTTCAAGTGTCTGAGTCAGAACCCAGACTTTGAGGCAGGTCTTTAGAGGACCATCCTTCATCCCTGGCTGGAACCACAGGCTCATCCTGTGACTTGTATAGGAAAGTCGTTTGACTGCCACCAACAGGCTAGGTGACAGCCAGCTTTCCATTATAAAAGCAGAGCCTGTTATGGGGTAGAGTCTTTGTTGCTCCCCCAGCCATCCTCCCCAGGGGGTACAGACTGGTGGTGTTTCTACCGGCTCTATGGGGATGTGTAGGACAGCACTAAGAGCCTCTCTCCAGATGTACAGACATGCTTTTTCCTTACCAAGCTATTCAGCCCCTATCACTGCCTCCCCTCCCGCATGCCCACAACTGGGAGGTTAGAAGGATCAGCTACATTTGGAGCAGGATGACACTTCCCAGAGGGAGGCCAGAGAAGTGAGTGGCCTGGTGGTCAGGATTTGAAGGGGGAGACAGGGCTGGTGCAATTAAAAAAACAATACAAATCAAAGTGTTGGATTATTTTGTTATCAGTGAACTTCTTGTCCTATGGTTAAGGATGGATCACATTCGAGTAACAGAAGAGACCCATCCACCAAAGGGTTAACTCCACTGTTAGCCTGCTAGTATCATGAATAATAATGACAGAATTAAAGGGAATCTTTTGCATAGAAATGAGCTTTCACTAACACTCATGCACCTGAGCCTAAAACATACACTCCTCCCCTCCCCCGTCCCCTAGAGACACACAAGGGAATGACGTAATGTCTCAGATCGGCTGAAGCTGGGACTTAGGCACAGGACTACCGTGCTCAGACCCAGCGCCGCAGAGAGATGACAGGATTCCCAGAGGGCTGCAGAGGATGCCCAGTGGAGCTACGTAAGCACAGCTGGACATGCACAAACACACACAAGCCCAGAGCTCAGAGCCCTCTCCCTGGGAAGGACACACTGGACCCCTCAATTACACCAGGGCAGCATCTCCACGGAGATGCTCTGGATTTACACCTGTGCAGCTGAGTAAGCCCCTGCCCCTCCTGTTACGTTATTTCATACAGACACACTCATGCAGGAAGAGCCCTGAGCACCACTTTACACAGGCCTGACTCAGAGCCATGCAGTTTAGTTCAAGCCCCATGCTCGGGGCCAGCGCAGAAATAACGGTTCTAAAGCTGATGGACAGTAACGTGCGCTTGGCCCCCCCTTGCAAGGCAGTGCAATCCAGTGCAGTGGGGCCTAGGAGCTGGGACTCCTGGGTTCAATTCTCATTTGCTGCCTCATGAAAATCATGCCACCTCAGGTTCCCTCTCTGTAATGCAGACACATCACCTGCTTTGGCAAGGTAGGAGTCTCAGGTGTGGCTCCCAATTATCCATGTGAGAGTATGAAGAAAGTTTCCTTTGCTTAATTTCCACCTTTTCCTCTGCCTCATTATACCTACTGGCCCATATTCCCAGGTAAAACTATGTGAATGCAGTGGGATCCAGGGTGTAACTGACAGCAGGTTTGGCCTGTGCCATTGGTTATAGGTTTTGAAACTGCCCTTTTGACGATGTGACACTAAAGGCTAATACAGGCAGTCCCCGGGTTACATACAAGATAGGGACTGTAGGTTTGTTCTTAAGTTGAATTTGTATGTAAGTCGGAACTGGCTCCAGATTCAGCTGCTGCCACTGAAACTGACCAGGGGCTGACTACAGGAAGCCAGAGGCAGAGTTGCTCTGCCCCCAGCTTCCTGGAATCAGCCTGATCAGTTTCAACAGCTGCTGAATCTGGAGCCTGGGACAGAACAGCTGGGGCGCTGCCCGGTAGGTTCCCACAGGACCAACCCGGCAGCACCCCAGCTGCTCTACCCGAGGTGTCACACAACAAAAGCCTCGTCTGCTGCGGGGCGCACTAGCTGCGCCCTCTCCCCCCCCAGCAGACCAGGGAGACCCGAGCAAAGCCGCACAGGCGGAGGGACCCCGCTGCCCGTGCGGCTTTGCTCCTGTCTCCCTGGGGTGCTGGGGGGAGTCCCCCCCCCAGCACACCAGGGGGACAGGAGCAAAGCCGCCCAGGCCGGGGGAGTCCCGCTGCCTGGGCAGCTTTGCTCCGGGGAAAACGAGCAAAGCCGCCCAGGCAGCGGGACTCCCGCTGCCTGGGCGGCTTTGCTCGGGTGTCCCCGGTCTGCTCGGGGGGTCCAGCGGCTTTGCCACCCGTGAGCTCCGGGGCGAGAGAAGCCCCGTTCGTAAGTGCAGATCCGACATAAGTCGGATCCGCGTAAGTCGGGGACTGCCTGTACTGAATAACTTAATTTAAGGCTAGGTTCCTGCATGCCTAGTCAGCAAGAACTCCCTTTGAAACCAATAGGAATTTGGAAGAATTCTGGTTCTATCCCATGTCTCCCATCTAGATTACATGTTGCTGCCCTGACCCAGCATTGGCAGAGTTCACTGAGGCCTTTGGTGGCTGAAGTTGGAAGTGACTCACTAGCCATGGTCCAGCTGGCAGCAGGGCCACTCTTACCCACACGTAGAATACGCAGTTGCGAAGGGCAGTCAGAAAATTGAGATGTGTCTTAATGCCTGCCTGCCTCTTCTGATCCCTGTTCCGTGGCTCTGCTTCCTCCAGAAAGGATCTAGTTAACTTAAAAGTGACAAAGCCTGCCAGATCTAATAGCAGAACATCAAAACCCTGAAAGAGCCATTCAAGTGGTAATGAAGCCATTTAACAGGCATTTGCCAAGCCCAGGTAGATACTCAGTTTCTGAATTTACTATGTGAGTTGACAGGACCTTATCTTAAAATTTGTTTTTAAATTTTTTATTAGTGTTGCTGAGGATTACAAAACTCCCCCACATCTCTAAAGCATCATTCCCTCCCCCCTGCCCTGTCTGCCATCAGGCACAGGAGCACCTGTTTAATAATACTGCGTAGGGCCCCATAGATCCTAAAGGCAGCCCTGACTGGCAGGATATTAAAGGGTCAGAGGGACACGTCCACAGGCAAATGCTTTTGAAGTGCACTTGCCTGAGAGTTCATTAGAATGTTGCCCCCATGCCCCACACCTTTCTCTTTGCTCCCCCTTCCCCTTCTGTGGTCACAGGTCTACCTGCTCTCCAGACCTTCTCTGTAGCTGTTGGCTCCTTTGTCATTTCCTGCCCCTGTTTTCACATCTCCCACCATCCACCCTCTCCTGTCTTAGAGAGCGAGAGAGTCACCTCTCGGGTGTGTCCTTCTCATTCTGGCCAGAGCTAGCAAGTCACTCTCACTCAGTCGTGTAGGGACCTCTCTTCTGCTGATGGGGCTCCCCCTCCTTGCTAGCCTGGCTCTTAGGGAACTCTCTCCCTAGCTGGGTGGCACGTGAAGTGCCCTCTGATCAGTTTGCTCCCATCAAACTCTTTTGCTGCTGGAGATGCTTCCTCTGCTGAGTCCCAGAAAGTTTGTTTCTTCCTCCTGCTCTCTACTGCCTCCATCCTTTATCTGTTTTTAACCTGTACCATCTCCACCCTAAGAATACTCTGCACTTCATCTCTTGACACCTTTAATGATTCTTCCCTGTCCATCTTGATCAAGTAAACATGTGGTTTCCTCTCAGTTTCCTTCAACTAATTGTCTCAGCAGATTGATTGCCCAAGAGAAAACAGGCTCTCGTGTGCTTCCCACGTAGATATCATCCTAAACCACAAGCTTTCCATCTGCAACTCTGCCTGTCACCACCTCCCAGGCATTCCCTGTGTTCAGTGCGCTAGCTCTGCTGAGGTTCTGAGCCAAGCTTTCGTCTCCTCTTACAACCCCATTCTCCATGGCATTCGCAGGCCGCAGCTATCTCAAGCATGTAGACACAGGACTATTCGCTCCCATCCTCTGCTCTACGGGCACCATATTCATTTGCCCTGGAATTGGAAAAATGCCCTTCTTGTTTTTAACTCCGCCGTGGGCTTGAACTTGTTAACCCCCAAACCTTCCCTGTGCTCAGCAAGCACTACCCTTCTTTCTGTCCCCTCCCCCACCTCTAGTGCAAGCACCTTCTGCCCTGCAGCCACTGCCTTCTCTCTCTCTGTCCAGCCTTCCTTTTGTTTAAAGTCTCACTGACGTGTTCTTTGAACTCTTCCGACACAGACAGTTACCAAGTGTCTTGGGAATCCTAGATAGAGCCTAAGAGAAGAAGGGGCTAAATCCAGACCTGTTACCAGCAGACGAAACACTGATTTCAGGGGATCTGGACTGCTCACAGAAACTCCAAATTCAGCCCCGTATAGTGTGCTCCGCGAAGTTGTACTCTACTGCCCGGCCTTAGGGCAAGGCAAGCAAGGTGGTTGTCTTGGACCTTGCACCTTCAGGGCCCTGTGCTGCTCGCTCGCTGCCCTGGCTGGGAGCTGCCTGACCACATGGTGCAGCCAACACAACATGCCGCCTTGGGCCCCGCGAACTCTTTGGCCAGGCCTGCTGCCCGGGGCATGCTGAGCAGTGATGGGGTTGGCTACCTTGCTCACCACATTCCCCAGAGTATCCCAGAATCTTTTGCACTGACTGCATTAGCGTGGGCTCCAACTAGATCCCACACATCAGACCCTGTCTCCTGTAACCGGCTGGTGGCTCCGGTGAACCTGCGGCAGAGTGTTTGGGGCAAGTCCTGTGCTTTTCTGGAGCCCTCGAGACATGGCAGACCACGTGGCTGTCTGTGCACAGATATGTCTCTACTTGGGCCAGAGCGTTAGATGCTAATTCCTCGGACAGCCCTGGGGCCCAATCCTGTCAGGTTCAGAGCACTCAGAACTCCCACGGACTTCAGCAGCCTGTAGGATCTGGCCCCTGGGCGCTCTCCATTAGCAGGTGCTCTCCTGCCTTCAAGTCCTTAAACACACAGACAAACCCATTCAACACAGCTGAACTTTCAGAATAAATGGTAGCCAGGGGATGCAGCCAAAGTCCAGCTCCCTCCCAGGGGGCCCCAGCCTGAGCAGATATTGTTGCCATGACAACCCCATCCTCTGACATGGAGCCGCCCGCATCTCTGGGAGTGAGTGGCGGCAGCAGCTTGTTCACTGCAGCTCCCTCCCCTGCAGCAAAGGCTCCCAATAAAATGCCTCAAACTAAACTCGGGTTGAAGGGGACGCAGGGAGAAGGACAAACATTCACATGGAGCCTGCAGTGCCCACCTGGCAGCACACGAGGGGGTGCAGTGTTGGGGTGGGACTCCCCACAGCACTGGGCAAGGCTGCAAGCACACTGTGGGGGATTCTATGGGAGTCACAAGTGCCTGCAAATGGGAGGGTTCAGTCTGGGAGAGTGGAATTGGGGGCTGTATCTCAGATTTCCCTCTTTTCTGTCTATCTAACGGCCTTTCAGAGATGCCCACACTGGGGGAGAACAGCTCTCCTGGCCGTTTCATTCCTGCTTCAGTCCCACCCACCCCCTTTCCTGGCGGCATCTTGGAAAATGGCAGGGAGGTATGTTGAGAATTGGGGGGAGGGGGGGGGAGATCCCGAGCGACTGGGGGAGGATGTGCATGGGAGCACCCCCAGCTCAGCATGCAAGGGGGAACAAGAGATGGAGTGAGCGGCAGAGTCAGGGTCAAAGTGCCAGCAAGAGCTTGCTCAGCTGCTGGATGCCTAGAATCAGTCATTGCATCATTTAGCTGGGAGAACGAGCCTTCCCTCTCTCCCCATTAGCTTGCTCCAGAGATCTCTCTCCAGCCCCCTCCGGCACTCACACCTCATTCTCTGGAGAGTCTGGGCGGCTCTTCCTTCCTCCACCAACCCTGCATCTTTAACCTTTGCCACTAACCTCAATAAACAATCAATGGCCTGTGTGGGCAGGTGCAGCAAAGTCCCCTCTTCCCTCCCCCTCCCGCCAAGATCCCATGACCAATCCCTCCCCCAAGCACTGAAAGCTTCCCCCTGCCTCCCTCCTGGAAACCCATCAGGACCCACACCACAGCAGGTTAGGCTTGTAGAGCCATCTCTCCTCCATCTTGCATCCCAGAGCATCTGTTCCCACCTCTCGCCATCTCCCCTCTCAACTTCTTCATATGCCCACCTGCCTGATCTGTATTAGTCTCCAATGTACCCATATGCATGGCAAGTGATAAACACAGGGGTACAGCAGCTGCTGTGAGGGGGCACTGACCTGGGTGCTAGAAGGTGCCACCACAATATCAGTGTTTAATAGTAAACATGAGGGGAGGGGGAGCAAAGAATAAGTGAGAGGGGTAAGTTTGGTCTATTTCAGTCTGTTTTGTAAGAAGCTGGCATTAGTCACTCTAAGGACCTCCAATATTATGTCTGCAATAAATAGATGAATCTTGGTTGTTCCCTCCCCTCCTCTCGATTAGTGACTGTTCCAGCCAATATAGTACATCTGGGCATTCCCCAAATCTTCACCATCCACATATGCAAGATAACAAAACAGCACAAGTCCAGCCAAGCAGCACCCACGATCCCTGGGCTGGATTTGGCCAGGGGCCAGGACAGCATTAGTGCTGATGGCCAGGTGCTAAATGAGCAGAAAAAAAGAAGTGTTGAATGAGCAAGAGACACTGGCATGCGGAGGTGGGAGAAGGGATGTTTATGGGCAGAGAGCGCCCTCAGCTACCAGGCTGACTGGATGGAGAGGTCCCAAGTGGGGCTTTACCATGCTTTCCAGCACTGTTTATTGCCCAGCTGTCCCTGGATGGCTTTGCGTACACTGGAATGTACTGCATTAGCTGCCACTTGGTCCTCTTTGCATGGCTGTGTCACACTGCACATCCATATGCAGGCATGCTAGCAGTGCACCATTTGCATCAGGCATGCCAGGTCCTCCAGCACCAGCCCAGATGGGGACTGCTGGTGTGAGCTTCCTGACACAGTGCACCTGTTGCTGCTTAAATTGCCTGTCTGGTCTGCAGCATGCACAGAGGTCATGGGCGCCAGAAGCCATGTGCACAGCCAGCCCTGTGCACCCCAGGGGTTACGTGCCATTATCCCAGCAATCAACTTGATTCTGCTTCAGTCACTAGCGCATCTCAGAGGAGGCCTTCCCATGAGCAAGCTGCAAACTGCTAGCTGGCCAGGAGCCGACAAGCAAGTGCCGGCAAGATGAGGGGATCCAGGGCCAGCTGAATGCTGTCATAGGAACACTCTGGTGTGTAACCGGGTATGCTGGCTGACTGGTTGAGAAGGGCATCGCCCAGAGCAGTTAGCAAGGCCAAGAGGAGATCAAGAGACTTACGGTCCAGCATGAGTCCCGGAACAAAAACAGAATGTCAGGTGCAGGATAGAGAACATTCCTGCTCCATAAGTAGCTGGATCAAGTGTTTGGCACTTGCCTTACCACTGCCCAGCAGGCTGCTAGAGAGCAGGAGGCAGCTCACAGCACAGTGGGAAGGAAGGAGGAGGTGAAACAGTCACTGCAGAAAAACCAGAGCAGACTGGGAGCTGCCACAGACACTGCCAAGATCTGCTCGGGGAGCCCCAACACAGCAGCCATGCTGGTTCAGCAGGAGGTTGAGAACCTTCTGCCCCAGCTGTTGGGGCCTGAGAGACTCTTCCTGGATCCTGGGAATGCTGCCATCCCTGCTTGGAAGAAGGCAGAGACTCTTCCTTTCCATGCTTCCCTCTTCCTCTTCTATTCCCCCACCCCTGAACAGCACAGCACTGGCTGCAAGCCCTCAGCTGGACAAGCGGGCTAGTTCCCCAGTGTTGAAATCCCCCAATCCCCACAGTAGTAGGCCAACTTCCAGCTGGGATAAGAATGGCCAGCTCAGCAACTGGGTGGTGGTTGAACAGTGAGGCAGAGAATCAGAGAGTTTTATTGAAAGGAATTAACAGGGGCCCTGGAGCCAAGACATTTGCACTCCATTTTCTTCTTCCACCCTAGGCCAGACATGTTTCTCTTACCCATCTGAAGTCCCATTTCATTCTTGCTACCTAATGCACAAAGGACAGTCCTGGACATATTCTGCTACGTACAGCCAGTTCAGGCCACGAAAGTTAGCGTACACCATACAGCCTCTTGCTGTCAGGCGCAAGATACATTTTTATCAGTCTAACAGAGAAAATTAGTCCTTATTTTCCCCACTCTCCACCCCACCCATTGGCAGTTGTGTATTTTCAGACACATCATTCTTCCATCAAACCCCACAGAACTTTTCACCCTCTCCATCTCCAGCCAGGGAATGGTGCCTTTATACAATTCATGAGAGCAACCTGGATTTTCTCATGAACTCAAGAATTGCTTGACAGGCCCTTGCTGGGGTCCTCTGTACTTAGATGTTGTCAACTATCACTTCTTTTCCATTGTAGCAGCTGCTATGGACATGGGGCCAGAGAAGCAAATCCATGGTGGAACAGCTAAGAAGCCCAAAGACCTGGAAAAGCAGGAAGACCAATATGAGGACAGAGAGGGACAGGAGAAGGGCCTTTGACTAATGGAAGGAGGTGAAAATGATGCTTGCTTTTAAGACAATGAACAGGTTCAGGCAGGTGTGGACTGAGACTTGAAACCAGGCAATTTTGAGGCGAGCTTTTCAAGGATTCATGCATCACATTGAACCTAAAATCTGGTCCCTGCACTTGCCAGACAGGGGCTCTTTGGAGCATCTCCTACACACCAACTCCTTTATAGCCATCAGGAGCCTGTGGCAAAGAGGAGCAGAATGCCCAGTTAGACAAGATGTAGCTGTAAAATACCCAGTTACTGTTGTCTGTGTAACTACATTGCTCTGGTTGCTGTTGCTGGCCTGCATTTTTGTTCGTGTATAATATTCTGGGAAACAAGTCTGTGTAATGAGCACTATCAATCATACTGGTCTTTAATAACAAAACAACAGTTCACTCCTCCATTCTATCTAGGAATGAAGCCACACATCCCAAAAGAGCAACAACTGGTACAGAACGCACCAGCCCATCTGTTTAGCAACAGAGGTGACTGAACACATCACTCAAGTACACCACGCTCTGCACTGGCATCCCACTGAGGTCAGACTCCAAGGTCTCTGTCCTGAAATGCAAAGCCTTCTTTTGGAATTGGTCACGGCCACACAAGTCACCTCTCTCCATGACCATGACCTCTCCTGGCAGCTGCGTTCCACTGGAACAATGAGACATGAGTGCAGCATGGGGGCGGAGGACCTCTGAAATGTTAGGAGGCTGTATTATGAAACAGTAATCAGTGCATGGATTTGGAGAGTCATGTGGATATGGGGAAAAGCTGAAACCAAGACAGCATGACTATTGTGGATATGCTGCAGGGTCGGTACTTAGATGGGGGCTATGCTAATGGTTCAGCCTCTAGTGTAGACACAGCCAGGGCATGCATATGCACATCCATCTAAGTATTAATTATCTCACTCCAAGGCTGCTGCTGCATCCCTTTGCTGAGCTGCCATTGGTCAGAAATGATGTCATTGCTTTCAGTGCTGGGTGGTGATGCACTGCTATTGGTGGAGGGACAGAGATGCTGTTGTCAGCTGGAAAGGCTCCAGTCATTCATGTGGAGTTCAGTGTATGCTCACTCTATGGGCTTGGGCAGATAGTTGGAGATAAAGATCTAGCAGAGCCAGGTGAGTGCTTGGGGCTCACTCTTAACACTGCCTTGCTGGGACATAATGCCACATCCCCTGCAGTGTTCCACAAAAAGACACGGTAGCTGGTTTAAATCTTGCATTGCTGGCTCAGAGTGCCTAACACACCTTTGTTTAACCTATGCCCTGCTGAGCCAGAGCTGTATGTCCTGTGGACATCCCCTCCAGATTCTTCAGCAAGGCTCAGGAGCAATCAGAAGAGACGCTATCCCCAGAAAATCCTGTCCAGGTTTTACACTGAGAGATCAGTGCTTGCATTGATAGGGATTTCAGGATTTAGGATGGTCCCTGCCTATGCCCAGGCAGTGCAGACAAGATCACTAAAGTTCAGAGGGATACACCTCCTGATTCAAGGAGCTCCAAGTTACCTGAGACAGAAGCAGTGGACTTGGGATATGGTGCCTACCCAATAGGACAGCTGATGAAAGGACTAAAGTTGTCTGGAGAGACCAATTAATCCACTTGGTTGCACCAGGAGACTGGGCCAGACCTAATGAGTAATGAAACCCAAGTAGAGGGGGCTAGGTGATCCTATAAACAGAGAAAGTGTAGCACATTAGGAGACTGCAGGGAGGAACTGGTAGGAGGAAGAGGAAAAAAGCTTGGTAGGAATAAGTCTGTCGGTAGTAGCAGGGAATGGTAAAAAATGACTCTTCAATGCCTGTCCTAGCACAGAGGTTGGGTGTGCCTTCCCCGGTAAGGTAGTATAAAGCCCAAGAAAAGGGTGTACAACATACTGGGCTCAGACTCAAGGCTGGCAGACCAGGAAGTGAGACTGGAAGCTACCACATTACCCAAAAGTGAGGCTACATGCGACTCAGTAGGAGGAAGGGCTGAATCCTGAAGAGGTGGACCACCACAGGGCCAGACTAGCTGTTAGCAGAGGGTGTTACAAGAGAAGATGCTGCTAGACTGTGCACAGCCAGGAGGAGACAGGCTAGTGGTAAGTCATCCCTTCCACAATGCTCTTATATACTATACTTGATGACTTGTGTCTAAATTTACAGCCAAATGCAACTGGACTCTTACAATACCCCAGTCAGTTCCTCTCATTTACTAGCATATGCAGGGTGTGACGGGGAACAGATATTGAAAGGACCTGCCTCTCCCCTGTTTGCCACCTGTTTTGGTGGCACCAAAGTGGTGACACCAGGTGTAAGGGGATGAGAACCAAGCCTGGACTCCTGGCTCCCCGTTAGCTGAAGTCAGACCCAGCTAGTGCAGTAACATGAGCCAAGTAACTGAACTTCAAACCATAGGGGTTTTCTGTCTTAAGGCTCTAGCTGATGGGCTCTCACCAAAAGGCTTTATAGAAGAAGTGTGCCTTTTAAGAAGGGCACACAATACATTGGTAATGCCAGGTAGAAGCCAGGTAGAAGCATGATACAGGTCTGGTTTGGATTTTATCTGCCCCCCCCCCCCCATCAACTCACCAGTCAACCTCAACACAGCATATTGCCAACATAACTGCCAGCCTTGCACTTCCTAGATAGCTTACTGCCCAGCATGTTGCATGTCTCCTGGTCAGACAGGAGTGAACAGAACCTCTGGGCTGGGCAGCAAATACTTCAAAGACAAGGGTCAGAGGCTTTTCTCATGAGGTTCAGATGTTGCTTTTTTGGGGGCTGTATGAAAAAGCTTAGAAAGTGGGGGGGGGGAGGGAGAGGGGGAGGCTAGAAGGGAAAGGTTGCTTAAATACACTACCCATTTGGAATACTCAGTATTTGTAGTCCAGTCGCAACAAAAGCTCAGCTGAGGTCAGGGCCCTGTTGTGATAGGTTCTGTACAGTGAGAGGCTGCCCCTGTTCCAGAGAGTTCACAATCCGGACTAACTATACACGCAAAGAGGTCGATTATGCCATTTGTCCCCCCTATTTTCTGTCAACCCACAACAAAAACCACAACACTGCCAGAAAACTGGACCCATGCTATTGATAAAGGCATTTTGGTTTGAGTCACAACTGGATTGACTTCTAAAACACAGCCTCTTTAAAAAAAAAAATCTGTCTCTTGTCTCTGCCCCCCACCCCAATCCAGACTTTCCCACAGGGCTCTGGCATCTAACAGACCCTGCTTCCAGTGCAGGTACCTAGTGAGTAGTACATACATGCCACAGAACCTGGCTACTTTCCCTGCTGCATCCCTGTAGCAGGGAGCTGCTGCTGAGCCTGCAAAGCAGACTAGATGAGTCTGAAAGCAGGGGGAATCCTCGCTGCTCCTCCAGCGGGGGTGTGGGCAGCACATACAAGCAGCAACTGCAGCAAGAGAGGGGGCTAGACAGAGCTCCCCAGCCCCAGCCTGATTTGTTGCCAGGTAAAGCTTTGCAGCCCCATCTGCCCTTCTCGGTTGCACGTCAGGGCTCTGCAGAGCAAGCGGCTGCACTAGCCTTGACTCGCTCTCCAGAGCTGAGCCTGGCCAACAAGTGCTGAAGCTGGCAGGGACAGATCTGCCACTGGGGCCAGAGCACCACCAGTGGGGAACAGACCTAGCTGCCCCCCTACCACTGAGTGACAGGTGGGGAGATCCAGGGAGACTGTTGGGAGGGGCGGGGGCGGTTGACCATTAAGCCTCAAGAGCTATGTCACCCAAAGCAGCAGCCTAGCAAGGTTCAGCGGGGGGGGGGGGGGGGGGGGGGGGGGTGGTCACTGACCCACTTTCCCTGCCCTTGCAGCAGCTCAGTGCCCCCTCCCTGCTTGCACCTGCATTATCTCCCCAGCCAAGTCCTAGACAGGGGGGTTCCCCTGCCTCCAAGCATTGAGTCGGGGGGATTCCACCCCCCCAGTGCCACCCAGACACCCCGCCTAGCACGGGGGGGGGGGGGAGAAAGACTCGGCAAAGCCCGAGTAGCGGTCCCTGCACACCTGTGCCACCTCACCTGCGCTAAGGCAGACACCGGGAGGCCCCCCCCGCCCGAAGCTCGGCACCTGCCCCCCACGCCCGGAGTAAGTCTGGGGGGGGGACTGACCTCTGCCCCCGGCGGGGGGGGCCCAGCTCCATCCCCGCGCCGCCCCTCACCTGCACTTGCATGAAGCTTCCCCGGTAGAAGCAGCAGGCGGCCGCCGACAGGGCGCTCCAGAGGCTGCACCGCTCGGTCATGGTGCCTCCCCGGGCCCGGCGCTGCAGCTGCACCTGCCGCCCCGGCCGGGATCCCCGCTTGCTCCTGCAGCCACAGCGGCCCGGCTTCAATTTCAGCCGCTTCCACGATTACCTCATCCCTTGTCAGGCTGGGGGCGGGGCCCGGCCCGGCCCTGCCAGCGAGCCCCGCCCCCGGCCCGCCCCGAGCCTGCGGGGAGCGTGGCACGTCGGGGCCCCGGCTCTGCTCTCCCCGGCTGCGAGTGACTCTCCCGCCTGGGCAACCTCCCCCCCCCCCCGGTGGTGTGCCCTGCCACCTCGAGAGCTCAGCCCGCCCAGGCGCCCCCTACCCTGCAGGGCAGCCTCCCACCTGGCTACCACCCGGGTATGCCAGCCAGTCTCGCTGCAGGGCATCTTTGACTCTCCACAGGGCACCTCCTCCTGATCTGCCAGCCCCCGTTACAGCCAGGAGGCCCAGCTGCCCGAGGCAGGATTTTCTCCCACCTTGGCTGTGCTAACAAGTCTCCAAGAAGGGGTGATTCTCAGAGGGAAGCCTCTGCGAGCTTGAATTGGCACCAGCTCTGCTTGCTCACAGGTACAGGCTCCAATCCAAGGAGTAACAACCCAGGGGAGGAAGGGGACTCCCGTTCACACCTCGTTTAACTTTCCCCAGCTCAAGCACCCCCTCACTCATCCCCATTCACGCTTCCCTGCTTTTCAAAGGCCCCCTCCCTCCTGCCCAGCGCAGTCCCCTTCAATTCAAAAAGCTTCGCTGGCACATCAAGACGCCTGCTGCCAAAATTACTTGGTACCAGCAGATTTCTGAATCCCTGCTATGGGCAGAGTGATAATGGGTCTGTCACTGTGGGCCAAGTTCATCCCTGGTGCCATGTCAGGAATGCTTTTGACCTCCAGGGTCCAGTTGGTACCATTATTATTTCTCCCCTAGCCCCATAGACTAAGCATAGCCCAGCACACTCTCTTGGTTCTTTCCAAACTAGGCGGACTTCCCCCCCTTAACTCCTAAGTGGCAGGTTTCTTAGATTTGTCAGGAGAAAGGGACCCGCCCTGGGAGAGATGCAGGTCCACTGCTCTGCACAGCTGCCATCAGTGTCAGCTGCCCTATATTGAAAGCAAAAGGTGGAGTCCTGCTACAAGGCCACCTACAAGAGATGGGAGGAATTCTCTCCCCGGCCAGTAACCCAGCTCGTGGTATATGGTTGCGGGTTCTCCACTTTCTCCTGAGTGAAAGTGGAGATCCCCAAGGATGCTTTGTTTCGGCTGCTGTCTGTATGTGAGGAGATGGACCAGAAGGGAGTTGAGGCCCACATTAATCAAAACTTTGGGGGTGAGACAAGGCAGATGTGTGGGAAGGGTTGAGGCCTAACTGCAAATTACTTACAAACAGCTGGATCTCCAAATACTGCATGGAGATATAATCCCCACCCATATAATTGCCAACCCTGCCCTAACCAAAGTCACTGGAACCTTAGAAACCTGAGCAGCAATGGTGCAGAAGTGCCTGGTATGGCCTGTTCTGCCTTCCTGTTTTTCCCTTTGATATTTTCATAATCTCTGCTCCTTGTTTCCCAGCGCCCCTTTTTCCTTCCCCCTATTTATTTTGGGTCTACACATCCTAAACTCAAAATTCCGGTCATCTGAAGAAGTGGGCTGTGCCCACGAAAGCTCATGATACCATTTACGGCTACGTCTACACTGGCCCCTTTTCCGAAAGGGGCATGCTAATTTTACAGGTCGTAATAGGGAAATCCGCGGGGGATATTTAAATATCCCCCGCGGCATTTAAATAAAAATGTCCGCCGCTTTTTTCCGGCTTTTAGAAAAGCCGGAAAAGAGTGTCTACACTGGCCCCGATCCTCCGGAAAAAAGCCCTTTTCCGGAGGATCTCTTATTCCTACTTCAAGGGCTTTTTTCTGGAGGATCGGGGCCAGTGTAGACGCTCTTTTCCGGCTTTTCTAAAAGCCGGAAAAAAGCGGCGGACATTTTTATTTAAATGCCGTGGGGGATATTTAAATCCCCCGCGGATTTCCCTATTACGACCTTTAAAATTAGCATGCCCCTTTCGGAAAAGGGGCCAGTGTAGACATAGCCTACATGTTTTGTAAGTCTATAAAGTGCTACCAAATCAGTTTTTGTTTTTTAAGTTTATCCTGTACAGACTAACTCGGCTACCCCTGAAGCTTCTGGTTTATAACTGTAAGTATTAATTGCTGCCTGGAAGGAGCTAGGTAACTTCTAACTCACAAAGGTATTTCTGCTGCAGAGAACACATGAACAGTACATTTTCCATGTAATTAATTCAAACAAGTCCCTCACGCCCCGAAGAAAGGGCAAAGCAAATATTGCTGTAGAGAGACACTTCTCCAGCCTGACAGCTCCACACACAACCATGCATGGGAAGATCCAGAAAGGAAACACAAATGCAACGTGGGACTTGTCTATGGTCCTGTGGGGGATTCAGTTATAGGGCTTTGTTCTGTGAGGTATCGAGTGCTGCTTTTATCCCAGTGGTGCCTCCTCATCTCTGTGACCCCTATAAGGTAGGGAAGCTTTATTATGCACTTCTCAGAAGACAAACTGAGGCACAGAGAAGCTCAGCAACTTGCCTGATGTAAGATAGGAAGCCCACAGTGGAGCAGGGAATCAAATCTGGGTCTTCTACATCCCAGGCTGGCGCCCTACCCACTAGGCTGTCCTTCTCTGCCCCCAGCATGAGTCATGACATGTCCACATTGTGCATCTTTCATACACAAGGCAGAGTCCTAGAATCCCAGGGGCTAGGGAGGTGGTGGCTGTGGTGATGTAGGTCTCAGCAGACTGGAGTATAGCGCACAATGCCATGTGCTTGTGAAAATGCCATTGATGGAGTGCAGCGTGTCTGTATTGAAATCTGACACATGAACCTGGAATTGAATTCCCTCCTCGCCTTTGTTTGATAATAGAGACAGCCGGCGCACACACATTCCCATAAGCATCTCCAGCCCTTCACTGCTGGAAGGGGAAAGCACAGGCTCCCCTTTCATCCTGAATGAGATCGAGGGATGGAACAGATGGTGATTTAGAGATGCTGAACTGAAAGAAACTGATTGTGATTAGTCTCCCTGAAAAGCCTGTTCCCCCTTGAAGGATTCTGTTGCTTTCCTTAGACAGAGCTGGAGCTGTGGCAGGACTCCGCTCCTCTCGGGGGAAGCAGATCTGGTTGGTAGGGGATTCAGCTCCTATGCTGATAGCTAGACATAGCCTATGTATCCATCTCTTATCTGCCTGCTGGACCTGATCTGTGCTACAATGCAGCTCTCTCGAGAGCCTGGTATTGCTCATGCAGATTGCATACAGAGGGAAATCTGGATTGTGTTCTGCAATCCTGGCCTTTCTCCTGGGTCTTTGGGGTGCCTGTCTCGTCCTCAGCATGAAATGGGGGTCGTGAGGGCTCAAACTGGGCCAGTTCATAGTGGCTTGGTGAGCTAGCAGCTTTGCTTTGCTTTTGAATCTCCTCTTTCCCAGCCTATGATTCCAGCTCTGCCGATTGCAAAGAAAACCTTCAGGATGTGACCCAGCCTGATGCAGTCAATGTCAGTCTTAAGGCTCTCTGCAGACTTGAGCAATAGCTGCTCCCAGCTATTGATACCTCATTCATCTCTAACTCAGCGTTAGCACTGATGCCCTAGCTACAGGTGGCAAAAGGGGTGTCCTCACAGTTGTAGTGTGGCTGAACAACCTGCAGTTGTACCTCAACTAAAACTGCCGCCAAAGACTGAAGGGCAAAGGACGTGTATTCCAGCGCATGGTGACAAGTCTCTGTGTGTTAAACAGGCAGTGTCACAAGTGAAGCTGGCTGGCTCTTAGCTTGTGGGGTGGGGTAACCTGCTAAGACAGCTTGTAACATGTTCACCGCCAGGGAGGGTGTTCAGATGTTACTCTAAGGCTGTGCCTACACTGCAGCTTGTGTCAGCAAAATGTATTTCACCCTCCCCCCGAACGACCTGAATTGTACCTACACAAGTGCTGAGGTGGGCAGCACTATGGCAGCAAGCGATCTTCTCCCTTATGCTGTTTGGGGAGGTGTTCGTGTTTGTTAAAAAAAACCAAAAACCTGACAGGAGAGATCTCTCCTGTTGACACTAGGACTGGAGTGGCCACCCCACCTGCTCAAGCTCCCATCAGTTAACAGTTTAACTGGACCAGGTAAGCATCACCCATTAAGGATGATGCTTACCCGTTAAACTTTCGCATCCCTAGCAAACACAGAGCATCTTTGCCAGACACGCTGCAGTGGCACAGCTGGGTGGCTGCAGCACTGCATGGACCTGACTCATGCTGTGAGCTAACATGATTGGAAGAGACTTGAGGAGCAAAGAGGGATTGTTTTCCAGAGTAGGAAAAGTCAAGGTGACCACCCTGCCCTAACCATGACCTCTCCCGCTAGTGGAGATGCAGGTTAGTCTCTTTTGTATTGGTTGGGCAGGCTGCAGCTCACTGGAGGGGAAGGCATTTCTACACAGCACTGTGTGTCTGGGGTGAGAAGATTTAGATGGTGAACGCCACCTAATTCCCATTGAAATGAATGTGCAGAGGGTGTCCACCCCCTAGGCAGCTTGGCAACCTTTAGCCTAAGGCCTGTGTAAAGTGTGTGAATTCTCAAGAGCTCTGTCATGAGTTTTCAAACCGCTCTGTCCCCAGTCTAGATGAGCCTCTGTGCCTGGCCTTGCACTTCTAGTCATCGCAGGGGCAGAGAGCCCCGTACCATCTGTAGTCGTTCACCCCATGCAAAGGGCATGGCTGTTGCTACCAGACCAGGGCGCTAGCACTTTGCATGTCAGCTACCCGCTGTTCCCTGCTGTCAGGAGTTTACACTTGCTCAGGTGGTGAATAGTTTGCTACTCAACTGTCATCTTTGCGCTGCTGCCTCACACAGGCACATATCAGCCAGTGGCAGCAGCTGCTCCCACGTCAAAATGAAACTGTGAATGAGGGCGAACAGGGCGAGCATATACAGCACTCTGCTCCCTCGGGGACGTGGCACCATCACTTCTAGAAGCCCAGGGCTCCCCAAGGGACGTTGCTCACCCTGGCTGCTCTTTCACTTCAGCAGCTGGAACTTTAAATAGCCGGCAAGCAGACCTGGGTTCTCAAGTGCTTCATCCTTGCTTTGTTTGGCTGCAGAGGGACCTTCATTTCCCAGTCCAGATGCTCTCCATGGTGTTGGGGAACGGACTGGGCTGTGGCAACAAGCACATTCAGGATTCCGAGCTGATGAAATATCAACCCCAGCCAGGTCATGGTGTAATCAGGGAGTGTCAAGCTTGTCCAATCTTTGAAACTCCAGGCCATGCTAGCACTGGCCTGTGCCTGCACCATCACGCACAGGGCCCCTGCGTGCTCTTTCATATGTGTCTGTCTTTCTTCACATAATCGCTGCACAACAGCTGGGCTGGTTCATTCTACTCACTTATCACTTGTACTACAGCCAGAAGTTCAGAAAGCTGAGTCCATGGGTGAGAATTGGGGGTCATACCAGTGCAGATTCCCAACATACCAGGGGTGCTATCCTGATCCCACTCATACTTTTATGAGGAGGGGAAAGGGGCTACTGCTGCACCATTCCCTACAGGGACTCCTGCTGGGGATCTAGATCAGCTGGGTGCTCTCTGACATGCTGTACTAGCGCACCATTGCTTGCAATGATGCCTGCAGGGAGAAGCTGGAACTGAGAGTGTCCAATCTAGTTGTGGGGTGAAGGGCAATGACAGGGAAGTAGGAGAGCAAGCAAAAATGTTCAGTGAGTCTGTGACTGTCTAGACTTCAAGCCTCTTTCAAAAAAGGAGCGTCTAGACAAGATTTTTCGAAAAAGTGGCTCGCTTTTTCAAAAGTCTAGATGCTCTTGCGAAAAAGCCCCGTTTTCATGCAATAATGCCTTTTTTCGAAAGATGAGTTTCGAAAAGAGGCATTATTCCTCGTAGAATGAGGTTTACCACCGTCGACAAAACCGCCACAATTTTCGATTTATTGTTGACGGAACGCGGTGGCAGTCTAGACGCAGTTTTTTCAAAAAAGGCCACTTTTTTAAAAAAAACTCTGTAGTCTAGACACACCCTGTTAGTGGAGCCTGCACTGGAAAAGACACAGCTGTGTAAACCTGTGGAACTCTTTGCCAGAGGATGTTGTGAAGGCGTAAACTATAACAGGATTGAAAAAACTAGATACATTCATGGAGAACCGGTCCAGAGATGGATGGGCAGGAATGGTGTCTCTGGCATCTTTGTCAGAAGCAGGGAGTGGACAACAGGGAATGAGTCACTTGATTTCCTGCTTTGTTCATTGCCTCTGGGGTACCTGGCACTGGCCACTGTCAGAAGACACGATACTGGGCTAAATGGACACTGGTCTGATCCAGTCTAGCCATTCTTATGTGCTGTTAGGGTTATTACAGTCATTTGGACTGGAAATGCCTTTAACCCCTTAACAGCTAGCAAGTGAAAATCTCTGTAGAAGGGCTTTGCCTTCTGCTGGCTCCTGGAATTGATTCCAGAAAGAGAGCAGCCTGATCCAACAGCACTTATCCCAGCTGATAACGCTCCAGCCAGGAGCATGCATTATTCTCTGATGTGCAGCACCAGTGCCTGAAAGGGGCCAAGCCCTTGCTGGCTTCAGGGGGTGCTGACTCCAGGAGGGGGCAGAGTGTCAGATAAAGGCAGGCAGAAGGGACTAGCAGCAGTGGCCAACCATTCCCACCTGTAGGCAGTAGAAGTCTCACTATGGAACCGAGGGCTGGCTGAGGATCAGGCTGCCTGGGCATGTGACTGAACTTTGTCTAGAGGAGAAGGACCCGTGGGCAAGTTCCTTGTCTCATTTGCTGTAAAGCACCATATATGTCTCTGCCACTCTACGATGGGGGTTTCTTTGGATAAGTGCAGATAGGTCAGGCCTGGGCAAAATGCAGTCTGCCAAGCGACTGTATCTGGTCTGCAGATGCTGCGGGGAGCCCCAGGCAGGCTCTCCACGTGCCTCGTCCCACCCGCACGTGGCTGTGGGGAAGTTTTCTTTAAAAACTGTGAATCTGGAGGGGAGGGGGAAGCTTTAGGAGCTGCTTCTTCCCCCAGCACAATCCCCTTGGCCAGTTTCCAATGGGAGCTGCCTGTTTCAATAACAGGCAGCCATGAAGCACAAGGGGCTCTAGAGCACTTGGCTGCAGCCTGTGTGGGGGAGGGCAGGCAGGGAGGCTGATTCAGGAACTGCTGCTGGCTGGTAAGTCTCCTGGCAGAGCCTTCATCTGGCACCCCAGTCCTTCCCTTCCCAACCCTCTGCCCCCCACTGCTGCCCCCTTCTGCACATAACCAGAGCCTGTGCCCCCCTCCTGTACCTATATGCCCTCCCAGATCGGCACCACAATCCCCTGCTCCAGATTAGTCCCCTCCTGCCCTAGCTCACAACCCAAATCCCTGCGGTATATACAGTTACCTTTTTAATAAACATTCAACTCTGAACTGGAGCAATTTTCACTACATACATATCCCATATCCTGTATCCCAATTCCCTGCACTAGGTCACAATCCAACCCCCTCTGCCCCAGGTCACAACTGCCTCCTTCACTCAAACTCCCTCCCTACCCCAAGTTCCCTTCTGTACCAACCTCCATCCCAGACCCTGCACTGCCTCCATTAATATTGTGGAAGAGTGCAGCCCTCGGCCACTCTCCAAATTCTTGGACTGTCCCCCTCCCCCCCCCCCCAACATAGGTGATGGGTGTGAGGGAATTCACCCCTAGATGAGAACCATCATGAAGCCTTTGCATTGCAGTTTAGCCCCATGTAAGACCTCCAACGAGGGTGTAAATGAGGGTGTAGGCCTCAACCTTGGCCCTCTGACCCGGCTGAATATACTCTGGTGAGGCTGTAAGGTGCACAGCAACAAGTTACCAGTCTCTGTGTGTAAATTGCCACAATGGCTCTTTCTGCATGTATCTGCCTCTCCTAGCTCATGTCTGTTGGGAACCGCTGGGGTGGAGCTGGGGGTGACGCCATGCTGGCTCTGAGCTAGCACACTAACCATTCAAAGCAAATCACAGGAGGCCCAGCGTCAGACAAAACACAAACCAGCCCAATTCAACACCAGAACAAAACCAACTGACCCACGCAGTGAACAAGATCAAGTAGGCTAGGAAACCTGACCGCTGAGGGCTCTGTTGCTTCACTAAGCTGAAGGCTCCCCATGGTTTATACCTGTCACTCTGTAGTTTGGTTTAGCTCAAAATTTAGAAAATGCTCCCATCACTGAGTGTCTGGACACAGGTACAAATAGAACAAGAACAATAATACAGGAAACCCCCTCATTAAAACAGACCGAGTTGCGACTCTCCCCCCCCCCCCCCCGACCATTTTTGTAAATGCAGAAGGGGCTGAAAACCCCTGACTTACGTCCTCGGCCCCCATTTACGACGGTGCATGGCGCCTATCATAAATACGGGTTTGAGTTATGACACCCCCAACTTGTGACACTTCCCCGGGAACTGATCGTGTCGCAAATCGGGGGCCGCCTGTAATCAACGTCAGCTGAAGTGAATTCTGTCACTGCCTCCCCAGCCTGCTCCCCCTCCCCCGGGCATGTTCACAACAGTCCCTGTGGAAATGGGGGAATCTCATTGGTGCCTGATGCTGTGCAAACATGGACACTCACACGAGGAGCCAATTCTAGAGCTAAGAGCTTCCTGCTTATCACTGTGTGGATTTCTAATGGGGGGGCTTTTAGTTCTCCACTTCCCTAATGGTATGCAGCTGCCCTGCCCTGCCGTTCCCACATTGCTAATGGGAGCTGGTCTCGCTGTGGAGAAAGTCAAGAACTGCCTTAAAGATAGGCCGTGCGGGTGAAAGGTTCTGGATGGAGGGGCCTATCACCTGGTATCTTCCCCTTGGTGATGTACAATGGCAATGTTACCTTCCCCCTTGCTGCGTCAGCCCTGACCTGGGGGGACCATCCCTAGGAGCAGGCATCTAGCTCAGACTCTATTGACTTGGCCTCATGAGCGTGTCACCTAGTGCCACTGTCCAGACTTTCAAGAGTGGCTCTTGACTTTGGTACCCAACTGGTCACTCCTCAAGGAACCTGATTCTTGAGGCAGGGGGTGCTCAGCCCTTCCTGAGAGCTGGGCTCTGCAAAGGTGGCTCCAGCTGGACACACACAATCACTAGCCAGTTTGGAAACGTTGGCTTGTGGCTATTGTGATGGGAACCAGCCTGAATCACTGGCTTGCAGGTCACTGAATGGACAGTGGTTGGGGGCAACTTCCACTCACTACTGATCTGGGTAGGATTTGAACTGCTGGTGCAGAAAGCAAAGACCCTGTATCCCATGGAAAACGTGCATCCCTGTCCCCCGAGCCAGGGCCCTCCTCCCCCCCCGCCCCCGGCCTCCTTCTAGTAACTCCACAGGAAGGCAGCTGAAAGAGTCACGCTCTCCCCTAAAGCCCGCCATCCCCTAGAGAATTTCTGGCTCTGCGAAGAGCTCTCAGGAATGTTAATAGTTTGCTGGTGGATAAGCAGGGTCTTTGCGCAGGATTTGGAGAGATTTGCACCAACTTTCATGTGAGCGCTTCAGAATGGTTGAAATGCAGCTTTTCCCTCATGAAGGCAGAGGGAGGGGGCACCTGCCATGGCCCACACTGGCTGTGTACCCCAAAGAGTGGAACCCCCTCTCCAGTGCCCAGAGCACCATGAAGGCAGCTCCAGCCTCCCACATTGTAGGCTGTTTGAGAAGAATGGGGATGCCCTCCACTAGGGATGTTAAATATCGACTAATCTAATATAGGAAACCCCTGCATTACGGTGGCCCGAGTTGCAACCCCCCCACACTTACAACCATTTTTATAAGTACGGAAGGGGCCAAAACCCCCGACTTATGTCCTTGGCCCGTATTTACAATGGGGCACGGCGCCTATCGTAAATGCGGGTTCAAGTTACGACGCCCCCACTTGCGACGCTTTCCCAGGAACCGATCACGTCACAAGTTGGGGGCCGCCTGTAGTTGATGCATTTTGCATTGACTGTTCAATTGACTGATAAGGCTCCTCGGGCTGTTGCTACACTTCAAGGTGAAAGCACTGCGAGGAGCCCAGGATCAGCTTGGGGACTCCCCTGTTGACCCCTGGCTCCATATGGTGCTGCTTTGAAACTCAGCGTGCAGCCTGATGCTGGGATCCCCGTGACACTTCAAAGCAACAGCGCTGCATGGAGCCCGGGGTCAGTGGGGGAGTCCTCAGCTGAACCGAGGCTTCATGTGGCACTGCTGCTTTGAAACGCTGCATGTAGCCTGGGGACACCCCAGCTGGCCCCGGGCTCCCCGCAACATTTCAAAGTGGCAGTGCCACGTGGAGCCTGGGGTTTGGTCCCAGGATCCAAGCCCCTCCTCTTCCCCCCTCCTGCCTCTTTCTGATAGAGGCAGGGGGGGCGGGGGTGGGGAGTGACTAGTCCTTCACATCCTTACCCTCCACTGTCTCCCAGTGGTGTGCCCAGTGGTCAAGGACTTGACACAGCCCCTTGCAGCAGAGACAGGGTGAACCAAAGCCCTGGGTCTACATGCTTGATCCAGGCCTGGGGTGGATTGGTGGGTATGTAATCAGAGGGTGCCTGCAGACATACCTGAGCTAGCTTTAATCTAGCTAAGATGAATGAATACCAACAGTGATGAAGCTGGAGCAGACTGGGCTTCAGCATGGCCTGTACAAGCCAGCCTGGGACCTTAGGTACTTGGGCAGCTAGTCCCGGTTAAATTCTGCCACGTCTGTTGGAACCTGAGTGAGCATGGATACATCTACGCAGGTGGCAAGCGTATTCCGGACAGCCGAGCCATACTCCATCACTGGAGAAGGGATCTGCACTGGACTGAATGTGGGTTGGGGACGGGGGTAACAGGCAGCTTTGGATTCACATGCAATAGCTTGGGCTCCTCTTGATCCCACCCACCCTGGGAATGGCTCGACAGCCAACACAGGCCGCCCCAGGGATGGACCTGTCTCCTGCATTAGGAAAGTAGGATAAGGGACCCTTGAGAGGTGGGGTAGGTTCTGGAGTGGCCTAGAGGGTATGGGCTCCTCTTGATCCTACTGCAGGCGACTAATCCTCTCTCTAGCCTCCACCAGGGAGCATTGGGAAGCCCCCCAGGGTAACTCAGCCCTATAGTGGCAAAGAGGAGGGAGCAAGGTAAATAGCAAATGGGATTCCCAAGCCCTGCAGCATCCACAGGCTGGGAACACCCCAGCATCTCTCTCTCACTCTTTGATACTAATGCACCCAGTGGAGCACATGGAACAGAAGAAACAACCGATTTCCTGCATCTCCAGCAGATTTTGACAGAACGAAAAGATGCTCGAGTCCAGGGGCTCCTGCATTTAAAGGTGCATGTGCAACCTGCTCTCAGCTCTGCCCTGCAGCTAGATTTGAAATGCGGGTGCAGCTGGAGACGCAGGGATTAGAAAAGAGTCACCACTCGCATGGCCAGGTCAGCACTAAGACACAAAGTAGAAAGGGGAAGGTTCCTTACCTTGACATATTCACTGCAGGACTCCGGGCCTTCAGAGGAACTAGAAGAAACAAAAAGGAGTTAATGACTATCAGAGTGACAGCCGTAAAACATGATCACTGAGCCTTTGGTCACCCAGCGACAGACCATACTGGGGCTGCGCTCTGGGTTCTCCCTGACTCATCCCAGTCAGGCCACCTGCTGGACAATGCCCCAGCAGCAGCTTTACTTTTGAGGAGCCAAAAGCACAGTTCCAGGATAATTCCAGCTGGACGTCCCTCTGGGCAGGCTACTTAGAAAAGCCGTACAGAAGCAGGGGAAGGAGGACATGTGATATGGTACGTGCTCTATGCTAAGGGTCTGCAGGAACAGCAGATCTAGGAATTATACACTTTTTACTCCCTCCGTCCCCTGTGAAACAGAAGAGGGACAGAGTTGTTCCTGCCGGAGGCCATGCTCTAGAGGAGGAAGCTCTGGGTCAGTCAAGGTTACACGGCTTTTCCCAGTTCGGGGAATGACCTGCCTCGGGCAGGCACCAGACGGCCTTGCTAAATAGCTCAGAGAACAAAGATGTTTTCATGTGAAGTTCCCAGAGCACTGGCACCCCCCACTCCCCGCCCAGTCCCCGAGCTCCTGGTGTGGGGCTTTGCATTCCCAATGGGACAGGAGAAGAATGAGGTCTTTCTTGTGGGATCACTCCTCAAATCGGCTTGGGTGGCATGAGCTGGGCCAAGCTCCATATATCTGCTGGATTTGGTGGAGTCTCTGGAGTTCATGGCAGCTGAGCCAGAACCTTGACGCTGTTGGGTGGAATCCTTCCAGGCCCATTAGGGCTGGGACTGAGGGGGAGAGGAGCAGGCAGACCAGGTGTGCAGGCTTCCTGTGTTGGGGGGGGAAGGGGGAAATGATCTTGCAATCACTAACACCCCCTCCAGCTGCTCATTCCTGATTTCCCCTCAGTCAGCCCTGGATTTCCATCCTGCTCTGGGAAGAGAGAGCCACTGGGACAAAGGAGTCACACAAGTGTTTCCTGTGCACCTTCCTGCCCTGTTGGCCCCTGGCTGCTTCCAGATGGAGCACAAGGGAGCTCGGAAATGCGGAAAGGGGTGGGACGGCAGGCCCAGAATAACTCTCAGGCTCATGGGTCAAGAGCCAGACAGTGCCTCCACCCATCCTAGGAAGGCCTGTCTGGAAATAGCCCTCCCCCCACACACTGTGCCCTGCAGGGAGCCAGCCCCACAAGCCAATCTGTTCTCTTTGCTACAGCCAGCTGTTTCTGTTAGGCACCATGGGATTGCTGGCAGGAGAGGCTGCAGAAACTGGTATTCCCAGGCACTCGATGAGCATGTGGCAAGGACTGGATCCTGCTCCCCTTGACATCAGGGGTACAGGACCAGGCTGCGTGCTAGCTGGAGGGAGGGGAAGGAAGGAGTAGCCTGTTTGTAACCGAGTCCCTTCGGAGGGAGTACTTGCTGAAACACCCGATAACCACCCTTTCTTTGCTTGCCCCATCCAGTCACAGGAAAACACCTTTGTTCTCTGAGCTCATTAGCAAGGCCGTCTGGTGCCTGCCTGGGTCAGGTTATTCCCCCAACTGGGAAAGCCCTGTCAGGGCTTCCTCCTTCCTCAGTCAGGGCATGGCCATGGGCAGGAACAGCGTTGTTGCTCTTCGCATTTTATTCCCTCTATTCCCTGTGAAGCTGGACAGTCCCTAGATCTGCGACGGCTAGGGCTTTCTGCTGTCCCTACTGCCCTCTCAGCATACAGCACGTACCATACCAAGAGCCCTCCCTCCCTGGCCTCAGTATGGCTTTTCTAAGTAGCTGGCCTAGAGCAAAGTTCCATCTGAGATCACCCTGGAACTGTGCTTTCAAACAACCCTGGGTGTAACTCGGTGCACTCCTGTCCTGTCTCCTGCCTGTGTGAGGCTGTGATAATTTTAAAAAAAGGCACTGGGGCCTCCAACAGGAGGAAATTACCCCATTGACTCTTAAACCTCCTGAGAACACCCAAATCAGCCAAGCTGGTAGCTATTTAACTACAGCATTTGGGAATCTGTCATTCCCTGGTAGCAGATGTTTAGGCACCTCACTCCCTGCTGAAGTGTTTGCACCTTGAGGGTGTAATGCTGCTGCTGTTTAAGAGCTCATGGCCACAGCATGCAAGCTTAGGGTAAGTGGAGCAGAAGGTTGTAGGCCACTGAAGCTGCAGGGGCAATTTGAGAGACCTGGAATACAGTGACCTGAAGAGAATTTGGCCAGGGTATTGGAGTGACCATCCCAATTCTACCAGCAGCAGGAGCTTATCTTCAAAAAAACCAATCAAAGCCTAAGCTTAGTTTCTTACTCAAAAGTTCCGCCTGCAGAGCCCTGGGTAGGTAACAAAGAATGCCCCCACCCCAGGGCTCTCTTTAGAGGTCTCCCATCTAAGTCCTGAGTTATTGCAACTAGCCTTAGCTTGTCAGAGCTGACAGGGTCACAAGCACAAGGTGACACAGCTGCAAGCCATAGGTATGCTGCATAACACTATAGCTTGGCCTACACTTAAAACTTGTATTGACGTAGCTACGATATTGCATA
Organism: Pelodiscus sinensis; assembly: GCF_052426305.1. Classification (NCBI taxonomy): domain Eukaryota; kingdom Metazoa; phylum Chordata; order Testudines; family Trionychidae; genus Pelodiscus; species Pelodiscus sinensis. The sequence continues at coordinate 11,235,323 of NC_143074.1, read as the reverse complement.
CCTGTGACAGATGTAGCAATGCTGACAAAAGACTGCTTCTGTCAATGAAGCTAAGGGTCCGGAGGAGTGGGGGTGGTTATACAAGCAGCAGAAAAACTCATTCTGCTGCTTTCTGCCTAGGTAGGGTTGCCAGATACTTTCACAAAAAATACCGAACATGGAGAGAAAAAAATTGGTTGAGAAAACAAAACAAAAGCGGGGGACCAAAGTTGTTAAGCCAAAAAAAAAAAAAAAAAAAAAAGCAAAGCCACTGCGCCTTTAAATCCCCGCGCTCCCCACTCCCCCCAGACGCAGCAGGGGAAAGAATGTCCTAAGCGGCCTTCCAGCCGAGAAAAACAGAAAATACTGGACATTTCACGTGTCTGGTATTTTCTGGTTTTTTTTACAGGACAGAGGCCACAAATACCGGACTGTCCAGGCCAATACTGGACACCTGGCAACCCTAGGCATAGGCAGGAGTGGGGAACCTCAAGCCTGGAGGCTGCATCCGGCTCCCGAGACTCAGGGTTCCCGCTAGCATTGCGGCCAGAGCACACACAATTTACTAGCCTGTGGGCCCCCCGGCTCTGGTGTGGGAGGGGAATGTGTGGAGTGTTTTTCTCCCCAGTCGGGGGCCATGTCTGTGAGGATTTGGATGGCTTTTTTTTTGCTTCCCACTTGTGCGTGGTCTCCAACTGACTTTTCTATGGGTCATCGGACCCCCAAACCAAAAAAGGTTCCACACCCTGGCATAGGCTCTGGAGCGTAGCCCAAGCATAGGAATCACGGCTGCTCCCAGCTTAATTTTCCTGTCAGGCGCCAGCTAGTGAGCCATTGGGAAACTGCAGGTTTTAAGGATTCCAGCGGTTCTTTCAGTCTGAAAGATTTGAAGCAGGCTGCCAGGAACTGCATTGGAGGGTGGCGATGCGTTCCCCAAGGGCATGCTACTGTAACCCACACACCTAGGCTACATCTACACTGCAGAGTTTTTGCGCAAAAACTTGCGGAGCATCCACACTACAAGTGTATTTTTGCACAAGAAAAAGTACAGTAGATCGTCAGAAGACAGGGCTTTTTGCGCAAGAGTTATTCCTCTTTCTACAAGGAATAAGCCTTTTTGTGCAAGACCTCTTGTGCAAAAAGGTGTGTGAAGATGGACAACAGAAGAAACCCCTATAGGAAAAAGCACAGGTGCTCTGGCCATTCTGTGAATGGCCATCAGAGCTTTCTTGTTCAGGAGCATCCATGGCAGTCTGGACACTCTCTTGTGCAACAGCACATGGCAGTGTGGATGCACTCTTGTGCAAGAATTTTTTGCGCAAGATCTCTTGCACAAAAAGTTCTCACACAAGAAGCCTGCAGTGTAGACATAGCCCCTGTGCAGTTCACTGTCCCATGCAGTGACACCTAGACCACAGCAACAGATAAGAGCAAAAGACCTCTATAGCAGGGGCTGAGAGGCAGTTGGCTTTTAGCTCAGAGCATAGAGGTTCCTATGCTAAGCTCCACAACAGGTCCCAGGTTCAAATTCACCTGATGACGGTTACCACTACTTGTAGACCTGACTAGGAGCCTTGCTCTTGCTGGTTAGTTGTTCTGGGAACAAAAGGGCTGTTTGTTTTAAACTGTCAATATTGGCAACTGTATGGCAGAGGCCAGGCATGACAGGAGAACTAGTTAGGGGAACAATCCATGCATGACCCTTGCTTGCATCTTGATATGATCCATGAATGGCCTTTGCATCTTTGCCTGTCGGGGAGCATACTGCTGTTGACCTGTTTTAATTATAGTCTGTCAAATGCAGCTCCAGATCTCCTGCTACCTCCAGCAAGCCAAGGAGTGAGCTCAAACACCAGCACTTTGAATCCCCATCAGACTCTGTAAACCAGGCCCGGGGGCAGCCATTTTAATCTTAAAAAAAAAAAAAAAAAAAAAAATGGTGAGCACTTTGTGCCACAACAGTGGGAGAGGTCAGCTCCCGCTCTTCCCGCAGATGGGACCAGCAACCAGGAGAAGCACAGGGGCTAGTGGTTTAAAGACAGCACATCTTTATGAGTGTCAGAACAACCTGATCAGGAAAACTCATTTATAGAGCCCCACACTGGGCATCCATGGGGCCAGATCCCCCCCCTGGAACACCAGGCTCCTCAAATGATGCACAGATAGAAAGCAAATGCGGGCACACATGATGTAGAGAACCATCCCGGGCTCCTGTGCTAGGCTGGAAAGTGCCCACGGGAAAAGCTGACTTTTCAGGCTGCGCTCTAAGGGCCAGCTCTGCCCCCTGCACTGCTTTGAAGGTGGACAAGGGCCTGTATAGGAGGTGCAAGGTCTGGGAAGAATTCTGTTGGTGCAAGAGCAGCACGGCCCTATGTGGTCTCCCCTGGCAGAGGCCAGCAGAGACGGGGTGTGCACCTGGCATGGAAAGTTGCGGATTCAGGGCTGTGCTGTTGCCCTTGGGAGGCTGCCGTGAGTTAGCGCAACCCCAGAGCCTGGCATTTCAATAGCAGTTCAAAGCCGTCTTCGTCCAGTCCCTCCCCCGGGATGCTTTTCCACAGGCTGAGAGTTGCTTCTTACCCATACACTATTACAAACCGCAGTGAGCTGGACATGGTGGGGCCAGCCTGATCTGGCAAAGGACATGCTTAACTTTAAGCATGTGAGTAACCCAAGTGAAGTCATTGTCACTACCCACAAGCTTAAATTCAATCAAGTACCTAGGAGCTTTCCAACCAATGGGAGCTGCAATCTCACAGGCCCATGGCAAACTGAGCCTGTCATAGCAGACAAACTGTCCAGCTTCTGGAGCCAAGAAGGGGAGGAGAACAAGCTGGAGTTTTGCTATTTTGTGGGCTAGATCCTGCCTTCACACACAGGAGCCCATACAAAGGCAAAACCTTAAAATCAATGCCCCCTCACACTTCCCAGTGTGCCTGCATCAGACCCAATATTTCACATTGGTTTGTAAACTTGTAATGGTGTAAATGCGCCAGCTCTATTTTCCACAAACCATAGAAGCATCCGTGGTGTGTGGAGCAACGGTAGCGACTTGTTAGGACTTTCTGTTTATGCTGCACTCTTCCTTTTGCCCCTCTGCAGTGGCTATGTTAGGAGGTAGAAATGATGCAGCCTGGATGAGCCACTTTTACTTTTGTTCTTTCCTATGTTATTTTCTCTAAGCCCTTCAGGCTAAAAGCAAAGGTTTGATCTTAGAATGGGGGAAACATCCCAGCTGGTCTCCTCCATGCTGTTCCAACCTCACTGCAAACTCCTGAGCCTCCGATGTCCCTGGGAGGCGGGTGAGGACTCCTACCTACTTTTACGGCTGAGGGAATGAGTCGTAGACATGAAATGACTTGCCCAAAGCCACAGTGAGTCTATATTAGCCCACCAGAGTCCCTGGCTCTCAGTCCTGCGCTCATTCTGCTCGACCACGCTGCCTTGCAGCAGTTGTAGTGCATACCTAGAGTCAGGTACCTGCTATCCTGTACTGCAGCTGTTAGGAGACAGTGGATGTCAGCCAGGAATCTCTGCAGCCAGGCATGGTATCTGTGCTGTGCGTGCCAGGGCCCGGCATGGAGTCACATTAAGAGCCCCATTGAGCAGTGCCCATCTCATGCTTACACTTATCTCCTGGCTCCAGACTACTACAAATTTCATTCATGCTACATGTGAGGCTGAATATCAGTAGCAAAGCTTCCCGAGAGGGAGATCTACTGGGTTGGTGGGTGCCATCTCTCAGGGGTGTGCATGGAATCCAGAGCCAGACTGTACAAAACACGAGTTGATGCTCAGTAGAACCCAATGCTGCATTGACCCCTGGGACACCCCTGTTTCAAAGCCCATGCTGGCGATTCAGCATGGGTTTCCCTCCTGACCCAGCAGCATCTTAACAGGCTGCAGGGGATCCGCGCCATCCACCCTGCTTGCCACAGTGACCTACACCAAGCTGCAGTATACAGGCTTGGAAGCTGGAGCATGCCATGGAAAACACTCCTGCAGCCTGAGCAAGGAGAAGAGGATATTTCCCTTCTCACTGCCAGCCCAGCTGGCATTTTCCAGGTGATTACAGGATGTCCTGGCAAAGATGGGTTGGGGAGGGATTCTAAAAATCTGCCTCCTCCCTGAATCAGCTGCAAGTTGGCCTCGAGAGGTGCCGGGTCAGAGAAAGACAGGCTGGGGCTTGGGAATCTGTGAGAAAAAACAGAGGATGGGGGAAGGGAGACTCCGGGCAGGAAATTGGGAGCATGAGAGCAGCTGGGAAGCGGAATTTAGAAGGGTCTTGCAAGCTCCTCCAGTGCTCTGCAAAGCCATCAGGCTAATGAACTGCAACACCCGCATCCCAGCATCCGGTGCCAGAGAGACCCGACTTCCACTCAGCGCTTGGGAAGAATGAAACCACTATAAATAACCCCGCTCCTAACTGTAAGCAGATGTAGTGCCTGCGCCTTGGCCCTCAGAGACCCACTACCGGCTGCAACATGCAGAGAGCGGAGCGACTGAATGGCCGGAGGATTCTTGAATGAGACTCAAACATTCTTGAAGCCCATCAAAGCGCCTGGGAGAAATTCCAGAGCTCCCTTTGGAATGAGTCCCTGCTGCCCAGCAGCTCCTTCTGCCTGGCCTGGAATGCTTGGGAGGGAAGGGGGGAGGCTCAGTGGCACTGCCCCAATGCTTGCAGAGACACCAGCCAGTGGAAGGCTGGGGCCTGTTGGGTTCAGCCCCTCAGCGTGTCGCCGTTGGTTTAAAAAATGAGGCATGTTTACTTCCAACTGCTCCTGCTGCAGCTCTTTGCTTTTCCCCACGTGACAGTGATCCAGGTACAAGACACTCCTTGCCCTACCTGCATTTCACATCCCAAAAGTATTCTTAATAGTGTATGTTCCTCTTCCACGCTGTGACATGCTCCAGTAGACAGAGCACTGGACGGGAACTCCGGAGTCTCTGCTACTGGCCTGCAGGGTGACCATGGTCAAGTCACTTTACTAATGAGTGCCTAGGTTTTCTGGTCTATACATTGGGAATAACAATCACTGTCTCCTTATACTGCACTTGATCCATTGATGAAAATGTTATGTATTTGTACCAGGGAGTTTTCAATGCAGATTCTGCAGGGGGCTAGCTAACTGTGTACTAACACTTTCCTTTGGGAAGCACAGTTTTCCATGAGCCCCATGCATATCCACTGTGCTCAGAAAAGTAAAGTTATTTCTTCCAGGGATCTCCTTCTCTGTTGCTCATCAATTACATCATGAATAATTCAGTCTCTGATTAGTCCATCTGGTCACAGTTCACATTCAGGGTGTTACATGTGTCTGTAACACACAAGTCAATGGCTTCACCTGGCAGCTGATTTCTTGTAAAGAAAACATGAACTCCCCAGTGATATTCATGCCTGCATCAGTCTTCTTGGCATTTCAGAAAGGCTTTGTCTAGCACTTTGCAACCCCCTTCCTGCTCCCATAGGAATGGACTGTAGCAGCCACATGCAACAGCAGCGAGGATTTCACTCTCTGATTCCTCTTTCAGCACCACTTGCTCCAGGGGGAATGTGGATTCCCTGCAGTCTCTCCTCCAGTTCAGGAAGCTGCATTTGCTGTGTTATGGTGAATGCACTTGCTTCCAACCTGTCCTAAAGCTGGGCACACAGGTGGGCTGGGGAGAGGCTGAACTCTTCCAACAATGGTCAGACTTACAAAGATTAAAAGCCCCTGACAGATGACAGGCTTGACTGACTCTGGAGGCTACTGTTACAGGACATGCCCCTGAGGATTATCCGGCGGAAGAGATGTGTATATGTTTATACAAGCTTAGCTTGGAAGGTCAATTCCTTGGCAGGATAATACACAAAGGGGAAATGCTAGTCCAGATTTCTTTACGTGGATTATTCCCCAGATGGAGTCTTGGCCCAGGTGCAGGAGTGAGGCGTGGAGATGATCCACATGGGATTGAGAACCTTCCCGGTCAGCAGCTTTTCTGTGCGCTCTGCTAGTGGTGGGCTCCAGAACCCAGCACAACTAGTAAGTCCTTGACTATAGCCTCAGTGTACTGGGAGCAGAGATGGAGCTGTCATAGGGGTGCTTGAGGGTGACCTAGGGAAGCAGGCCCTTTGGGCATAGGCTAAAGGAGAACATCACTATACCCAGCTATGGACATACTGTAGGACCTGTCTGGAGTCTTCATTCCACTTGGCACATCTCCTTAAAGCACCAACCTTCCTCCTGATCGGATTACGGGTGACAAGAATGATAGTCACAGCCTAAACCTGGATGGATGTTTGTGCTCACCGCAGACCTATGCCACCATCTGACCCTGCTTGTGCTTACGAAGGGACCAGGATCAGAGCAGCAGGGGCTACTGCAGGGCAGGGATGGACAGCAGCAAGCGGCTCCCGAGTGGAACAGCAGGAGGTGCTGTAGGTCAAGATTAGTATCCAGTGCTAAAGCTCGCTGAGATCTCGAGGGCCCTAACAGAGAATGTGGCAGAAGTGCATGAAGGCAGCGGGTACTGTGTCTTCCTGCACTGCCCACCATAGCTCATATCCTTGAGCCGAAATGCTGCAGTGAGCTCAGATCAGTGCATTAAATTACAGACTGTCCAGCACAATTCTAAAGCACAAGGAGGGGGGCGTGACAGCAGGACAATTACCCTACAGCTGCCCCCCCGCCATGTGATTCACAGACTATTAGTAAGCCTCAGCCAGCCTGTCACAGCCATGTATCCCTGGCCTCCTCTCCCCATCACTGGAGAAGTGAGATATTCCAGGAAGACAGGCTGGTCTATGAGGATGAGAGTGGGGGAGCTCCAGCAGGAGTTGTCTGTGGAACATCTTCCTCTCCATCTGCAGCCAGGGCCCAGCTGCAGCACAGTGCCGGAGTTCTTATGGGTCACACCAGGATTTGTGTGCTCACTGGAGGTACCAAAGTGTCTGATGTTTCCATGACAGGTACTGACCCGCCCTGCACATGGTCAGCACGGGGGAGAGGGAGATGCTCCCGTCTGCCCAACATTCTCCTCTCCTATCTTCCCAACCAGGGGCACATACTGACAGCAACCCCACTGCCTGCTGTCTCAACCTTCTCCCTGCCCTGGCATTGGAGTCTAGTACCATGAGCCACTGAGTGACAATTCCTGACTCTGCCCAGCTGACTAGGTAAGATGGCAGCAGGCCTGGCCTGAGTCACAGAAACTGCTCAGTGCCTCAGTTTCCCCAGGAAACCGGAACCAGTCATACCTGCAGGGGTTGCCAGCATTAACTGGCTTGGTGCAGATGTTGCTCCTGTTTAAGTGAAAGGGAGTTTGCCTTTAATGTCCAAGGGAGACAGCAGGGCCCCTTCCTGGCCATGTCCTGCCCTGCACAGGGGCTAGGACCGGAACTCTCCTTTCCCCGCGCTAGGAGCCGCTCCTAGCCCCGACCTCTGGGCCAGGAGCCCCGACCCTGCTCTGCTCCCAGCTGTGCAGCCCGTCCTGCCTCCTCGGCTGGCCTGGTCAGGGCTGCAGCCAAGCGGCAAGCGAAGGGAGGGGGCTGCAGCCCGAAAGGGCTCAAGTTCTCCTCCTGGCTGGCCGCCCTGGGGCTGGGACGGGAGCGGTAGGGAGTGAGGTGGGGTCTGCAGGGGTCCCCCCCAGCTCCGCAGGGGCTTTGCCGAGCCTGGACCCGCCCAGGAGCCGGACTGGAGCCAGGGTGTCCAAACTCCCACGCGAGTGCCCCGCAGCGCGGCCCCCAGGCGCTGCCCCTGCCCGCTTTGCGCTCCCAGCGTGTGCGCGCTTCCCACGCGCGAACCTCCCGCCCACGGGCACAGGAGCGGGCCCCCTCCGCCAGGCAGCGCCCGAGGCGCCTCTAGGGACAGAGCCCGGGGGGGGGGGGAGCTTTGCGCCGCGATTTGCGGCCCCCTCCCGCGCCAGCCCGGAGCGCAGCCCACGGGTCACGCTCACCTGCCGGGGCCCGGGCTGTGCTGCGTCCTGCCCACCTCGGTCATCGGTGCCGGCTGCCTGCGCTCCCAGCCGCCGCTCTCATCCGCCCAGAGGAAGTTTGAGCGCTGAACTTGTGGAGGGCTGAGCCGGCCCGGGCCCGCCCAGCTGCCTCTGGCCCTGCCTCCCGCCCTCCCCTGGCCCGGCTCCTGCAGCTGGGAGAAATTCCTCTCCAGTCCCATGCTCCGGGCACCGCAGCGCCCTCCCTAACGAGAACCGCCTGAGCAAACAAACCCCGGAGCCCTGGGAACCAGGCCGGCACGGGGGGAGGGGGGCCGGCAGGGGCCTGAGCTAAGCTCCCTGGGAATCAGGAGCGACTCCACCGGCTGCACGCTGGTGTAAAACCCAGGCACCGGAATCAGGCCTGGCGCAAGCACTGAGCGGCAGGGAAAGAAATCCCCTCCCAGCGAAGCCATGGGCCAAGCTGGTGTAAATAGTGCCCCACTGCTGGCCTGGCCTGGCACCTCAGCTGCGCCTCCATACCGCAGCCACACAGACCCCTCACACTGGGCCGGAGCTCACCACTGTCAGAACAAGCAAACCCAGGTCCATGGAGACGGCTTCCGAGGTAGATTCAAGCAGAGGGTCTGAGTCCCCTGAACCAAGGAAACTGCCCCTCATGTCACGCTACACAGGCCTCTCTCGCGCCCAGCCCCAGCCACATCTCGCTCTGCCGGCGACGCTGGATGGCAGCCCTGAGAGGTGGCTTCTGTGGCGCTGGCAGCTCCTGAGGCAGTGGGGCTAGGGTGTGTGCCCCCCGCCCTCGAAGCTGTGCCTGACAGCAGAGCCTCAGGGAGCTGAGGGGAGACAGAGCAGCCAGAGCCCAGCGAGGCAAGAGCCCAGTTCCCAGGGTGAAGGGTTGTGGCTCACACATAGGCTGTGTCTAGACTGGCCAGTTTTTCCGGAAAATCAGCTGCTTTTCTGGAAAAACTTGCCAGCTGTCTACACTGGCCGCTTGAATTTCCTCAAAAGCACTGACTTCCTACTGTAAGAAATCAGTGCTTCTTGCAGAAATACTATGCTGCTCCCGTTCGGGCAAAAGTCCCTTTTGCGCAAAAGTTTTGCGCAAAAGGGCCAGTGTAGACAGCTGAGATTTGTTTTGCGCAAAAGCACGTCTAGATTGGCCACGGACGCTTTTCCGCAAAAAGTGCTTTTGCGGAAAAGCGTCCGTGCCAATCGAGAAGCTCTTTTCCGAAAATGCTTTTAACGGAAAACTTTTCTGTTAAAAGCATTTCCGGAAAATCATGCCAGTCTAGATGTAGCCTCTGACTCTAATTGAGGAGCCCGGTGAGGAGGGTGTATGTGGAGAAGACAAGGCATACTGCAGCTCCCTTTATAAGGTCACCTCTTTTAGCTGAGTTAAAAGTGAGGGAGGTTTCCTAGGCAAGGGTCCTTATGGCTTTGGGGAACCAGATCCCCACAGCCATCCCAAAGCATGGCAGGGGCAAGCCAGTGCCAGCTGTAACTCCCAGCAGTTGTCCACCCAGCCCAGTTCACCCCCTCCCCGCATTCCTAGCATGTTCCCAAGCAGGGGCCTCCTTTATGGATTCGACATGGGCTCTAACAGTTGTGGTGGAGCCAGGAGGCACTGGGGTGAAGCCCAGGGGCTGTGCTATCCTATCCTCAGGGAGGCACTGGCAGCTGGAGTCTGAGAAACCCCAGCAGCTGAACCAAGATTAGGCATGTTAGGAAAACGACTCTCCTCCCAGAAATGGAAGATGCAGGAGAGAGGAAGGAAGGGCAAGGAAAGAGAAAAGGATAGTGCTACGCAAGGGAGATCTCCAAATCCCTGCTCCCGCATTGCGCCCCGTGCAGCTTCCCCAGCTCCTGGTGCATTTCCCTAGTAGTGGATCATCACTCCAACAAAGCTGCCACTTGAAACTAAACTGAGAACAAGACAAGGGAAGCCAGACTCCGACAGGACTCCGTCCTGAGACATTTCCGTCCAGAGCGGAAGCTGGAAAGACCAGAAATCTCATGGGAAAGTTGGTTCTCATGAAGCTGCCCATCCCCTGCTGTGGACGTGAAAGATTCTAATAAGCAGCCACATTTTCCCAGGTGTTTATGTGAGGGAGTGTTGCCTGCTGGCCAGCACCAAGGACTAAGCGATGAGCCTCCTGGGTTCAAGGCTAGATGTGTCACTGGGATCAAGTTTCTTTGTGGCTCAGGTTTCCCATGTGGGTAAAATAATATCCCCCTAGTCTCCACAGATGTGGGGGTGGAAAGTATTTAGCACCCCTAGCTGGCCAAAGACAGCATTATTACCACCTCTGGAGAAAACCCATCACTAAATATAAAAAGAGTTGACCCAAGCCTTGGAGAGGCTCAATACTGCAAAGTGCTGAGTGCTCTGGTCATGATCCAGCCACATGCTTCAGTATGCAGGTGTGTCATGCAGAGCTACACAGTTGCTTAAATGCTTTGCTGAGTTGGAACCAAAGCCCTCCGCCCCTGCAGGGTTGAGCCCTCATTTAGCAGCAGAACAGCTATTGGAGCAGTTGTGCCAAGCTGTGTCTTACCTCCCTTGTGGGCTCTCCAAGGAGGCAAGTGGCAGCTCCTCCTTCACACCTTCTTTTCCTTCCAGCCAGCCAGGGTCTTGTAACAGCTCCGGTTTGGTACAACCAGTTCCAGTAGCTTGGAGAGGCTCCTGGGCTGGGCAGGCAGCGTGTCCCTTCCCCATGCACGCAGGTGCCTGCTCCGGTGGGTTGTTCTCCAAGGAATCTGTTAATGACCCACCTAGGCTGGGGCTGTTATTCGATGGCAAAGTCTCAGCTTTTCCAGCTGCCGAAGAGGCATCTGCTGCCGGGCTAGAGCCAGCAGGAGCCACTGACTCTGAGACGGCTGATGGAGACATGCCAGGGGCTCTGCCACCTGAGGTTCTTCTCTCTCGGTTGCTTTGGGAGTTCTTGGTCTGCTTCCCTGTCTTGCTGGCCCTGGGCATTGTCCCCATGTGGCTGTACATGTCAGACGACCTGGCATAGGGGGATGGGCTTTTGGGCACGGTGTTCAGGTCATCCTGAGTGCTCTCCACGGGCCCCTCCAGGAAGCTGTTGGGGTGCAGGGTCCCTGCCCCCAAGCTGTCTGGGGTGCTGGGGGCGACAGACACTCGCCTTAGAGTGAAGGCTCGAGGGATGTTGCTCAGGCTCCCAAAGCCTTTGAACTTAAATAACTCTGGAAAAGGAAAGGAAACATGATGTGGGGTTACTCCCGGGAAGAGGCAGGTCCCAAGGTCTGGATTAGCTCTTGGTACAGCCTGGGGCTAAGCCCACAGACAGGAGCGTAGCTCAATGGAGTTGCACTAGAAGAGTGAGATGCCAGCCAGCCTGACTCCCCACACCCCCAGGAGTGTCACTGAGGTAGCGTGGTCTAATGGCTAGATCATCAGACTGGGCCTCAGTTCCATTCCTGATTCAGCTAATGGTATCATTGCCTCATGCCTCAGTTTCTCCATCAGTAAAAGGGGAAAAACATACTGGCCTCCTGTGAAAACAGCTTTGAGCTCACTGGATACTAAGCTCCATGTAAGTGCTGGGGAGTGTTACTATTTACAGCTGTGCAAGATAATGCCAATGGGAATCCTTCACTGGCTCTCAAAGGGCTGCTTGGGTTTAATGAACACTGACAGCACAAGAGGTAAAGCAAAGGTGGGGGGGAGTCCGGCCCCTTGACTCCCACAGCTGCAATGGGAAGGAATAAGAGTTTTCCAGAAAGAAGTGGTGCAGCAGCTCTCAGGCGCTGTTGGTGGGAGCTAGTCTGGCAGATGTGTTTCCTTGCTCGAACTGAGGCGCATCAAACCAGGGAAGAGGACAGCTCCTCATTCTGCCCAGGTGAGCCACTGCAATCAGGGCTTGCTGCCAATCTGTGCCCACTGGCTGCAAGTCTGGGACCTATCGCAGCTCAGCTTTGCTGGGAAATTTGGGCCTCCTCTGTGTCGTTTGCTGGCTCTAGGGCCATGTTTCATCTTGGCTCTGGGGAGAAGAAGCTTGATAGTTTTTCCTAATATCCAATATACAATTCTATTTCCCTAGGAGGTGGGGAAGCACTGGGATGGGTTCCCAAGGAAGGTGGTAGAATCTCCATCCCTAGAGGTTTTTAAGTCCTGGCTCGAGAGAGCCCTGGCTGGGATGATTTAGTTGGGGTTGGTCCTGCATTGGGCATTGGATTCAATGACCTCCTGAGGTCTCTTCTAACCCTATGACTTATAGGGGTCTGATGACTGCTCTGCTCAGGGAAGGGGAGCCCAGAGATGCAAGGAGGATGCTGGGGGTTCTAAAGAAGGGGACCCAGCCCCACCAACAAACCAGTCTCCGTTTCTTCCTGCTCCTTTCCCTGCTGTTAGCTTGATGGGGTTTTAAGGGCCCAACTCAGAGCTTGTTTCCTCTCAGCTCCCCAGGAGTTGGCCCTAAATCTAACTGTTCATTGCCCCACTGAGAACACTCCCAAGTCTGTGCCCAGAGTGGGCAGCAAGGTGCAAAGAGACTCCCAACCAGCCAGAGGAATGTGAACAGGGCACCTAGCAGCCCTGCTCCCACCCCTACACTCTGGTTCCCAGCCTCAGCAAAACAGTGACAGCTGCATGTCTCTGGCAGCCGAGTGAACCAATAACATGCCTCCCCCATTCCCTTTTTGTGCCAGAGGCTTCGCTTCCTTTGATCCAGGCTAAGAGGCCAGAAACAAGCCAGGAGAGATGGCAGCAATCAATAGAGCTCCTAGGAACCACCTTTTGGAAATCTCCTCTAGCCCAGTTAGACCAGTGTCTTGTGCCTGCTGGCAGAACCTGGTTCCTTTCTGCCCTGTGCCTTTCTCAGCAGGGCTTCTTCTGCTTCCCGGTGACAACGGTTGTGAATCCCAGGGTTGCTCTGTACTGTTGGGGTTTTGTGTGTGCTCTGCACAGTGTGTAATAATCCAGCGCTTTCAGGGGTTACTCGGCTCAGAGCCTGGGCATGTTAGTTAAACCGGAGTCCATGCAGGGGGGACACAGCCTGTGACTGGACACATCCTCTGTAGGTGGGGCTGGACCAGCTCCAGCAGAGATGTCGCTGGCGTCCATGGCTGTGCGCTGGGACTCGCCCCAATCCTGCCTTCAGTGACATTGGGCAGCATCCATCCCCATCAGTGACAAGATACCTGTATGACTGGGGTAGGAGTGGGCTTGCTTCTCTGCCTTTCACCCTCTGTCATCGGTATGACCATTTGCTGCCTGCGACCATGTGCTGCAACCCCACAGTGGCCACCACCCTTACCTGAGACCCTTTAGGTGGAAAAGCCTTTGCCCGACTGTGGGATGAAAGACTTGTTAATTCCCTTGCTTCTGTTCCTTGCTCACCCCCGACAGGGAGAGAGTCCTGCCCCCACCTCCGCAGCTCAAGTCCTGCCCACTGCGCCCACTCTGGGAGTGACCAGACAGCAAACACAGGATAAGGGACCCTCCAAAGGGAGGGAAGTGGGGTGGGCTCTGGAGTACCCCAGGGGATACAGCATTGGGAGCACAGGGTGGTGGTGTAGAGTGACCCTTGGCTCCCACTCCACCCACCCAGCTGCCCCAGAGATAGAGTTGGTTCCTGCATTAGGAAGGCAGGGTAAGAGACACTCTGAAGGGTAGAAGGTTCTGGAGTGGCCAAGGGGGTAGGTCATTCACCTGAAGACCACAGGATGGTGGGTTCAAGTCCTGCTCACTTCTAGCAGTCTAAGCTGCCTACTGCAGGAGCAACCAGACAGCCAACCCTGGATAAGGGATCCCCAGGAGGTGGGATGGACTAGCAGATAGGGCACTTGCCTGGGGAGGGCTGGGCTGTAGGCCTAAGCCACACCCTGGGAGTAGCCAGACAGCAGCCCTGCACCACTTCTGAAACAGCTGGCATGTACAGCAGTAGCTTCATGTGCTGCCTCTTATATACAGGCACCAACCCCACTGGCTGCAGTTCTCCATTATTGATCAATGGGAGCTGCAGGAGTGGTGTCCACAGGCAAGGAGACCCCCTGCTCTGACTTTCTCAGGGGCTGCAGGGACAAGCCAGCCCCCTCCAGAAGCACAATTACCCCAGGGATAATTACTCCAGATATGACAGGTTAGGCATTTTAGAACTCACTACTCAAAGAATTACATTTAAGCATAAGAGAGAAATGAAAGTTATGAATTGCACAGACCAGTCAAATCCAAAAAGAACCCACTTTGCAAGCAGTAAAAGTAGTAGCAACCCCCCATGTACGTATTGGGTCAGGAGATGAGAGGGAAGGACAGTGCGTGTTTGTGAGAATGACAGACACACACACACACTGTGTGAGAGTGATAGAGATTTGCATTGCCAAGCTCCCTCCATCCCCTCCTCTCTGTGTGGAGATGGGGTACAGAAGTGGGGGGAGGAGAGACACCCTGACATCAGCAAACCCCCCTCTCCCATCCTACACAGTGCACAGCAAGCAGGAGGCTCCCAAGGGGCAGTTCCAAGGCAGAGGGCAAGAGCAGCATGACAGTAGGTAGTTGTGTATATCAGTGCGAACAAGATGGTGTAGCTGTGTTTGTGTGATAGCATGCACATATGTCAGTATACATGGGGGACCATGTGCCTGTGAGAGTATGAGCATGAGTGTGTAGCTGGGTACGTGGTTGCTGTGTAGAGGGGACCATGTGACCATGAGTGTGTTTGTGGGTACATGTGATGCTAGATTGCAGTGTGGATGGGACCATGTGATCATGATGTGTGTGTATGTGGGTATGTGTGGGGCTGGGTTGCTGGGTGGATGTGGGACCATGTGACCATGAGTGTGCATGCAGGTACATGTGGGGCTGAGGTGCTGTGTGGGTGCTCATGTTTACAAGAGTTTTCCTCTAAACTAGTTCAGCATGCAGTTCAGCCTGCATTGAGCGAGAAGCATGTGCTACGGGAAGGATATCATCTGCCCACTTCCTAAGCTAAGCGAGTGAACAACTAGACCCTCTTGATCACTGTTTTCATCTCCCCGCTGCCACCTGCTATGCTGGGTGCAGAGCGTTAACCCGAGGCCTATTTATAACCCATACAGGATGGGTTGGCCTCTCACATCCCAGCCCTTTGCCCCCAGCTCTGCCCTCCCTGTCTCTTTGTGTGTGTCACACATGAGAGCGGAAGGCAAGCTCGCTGCTGCTGTAACCCCAGTGCTGAGTTGTGCTAATTGGGAGAGCAGGGACACGTCTTTGTGTGGCATTACCCCCTCCATATGCCACACACGTGGTTCAGGGAGCCAGGGCTGACCTTACCATGAGGCAAACTGAGGCAGCCGCTTCAGGTGCCATCTTGTGGGGGGGGGGGGCGCCACTAGGAGCCAGAGTGTAGAAAATTGTGTCTGCTGCTGGTGCATATGTATTCTCTCTGCCCTAGATGCACAGAGATGGTGGAGTGCTGTGCTGGAGGAAGGAGGGCACAAGAGGCAGGCGAGGGAGCATGAGGACATCATTTGAGCTCCCTGCCTCAGTGGCCAAAATGTTTTGGGCCAACCCTGCAGGGAGCAGCTAACTGGGCAGCCTGCTGGGACTGCTGTTTTCCCTACTATGAGGCGGCAGTGGTGTTCCAGCACAGCACTTAGTGTTGTGCCCAAGGTCAGGCAGTTAACCTGTGGCACAACCACAAGTAGCACCCGGAATCCTGACTCCTAGATCTGAATTTCACACTTAGATCAAGCCCCCTATAATCACTTGTCCATGTCAGAGAGGGGGCTAGCCTATGCACAGAAGGATTTAACTCACTTTTATGGTTTAGATGCATGACAGTAGCAGTGAGAGGCCCCCTATTGAAAGGCCTCCTCATGCTTGGGCTGGACAAATACCTAGGGAGATGGTCCCTGCCCTGACACTGTCCAATCTGAACAGACACAGCCCAGGAGTCGGACGCTGATGCACAGAGAGAGAAAGGGGAAGGCTGCAAAGCAAAGGCAGAGGGGCAGCTAACTGTCATTTGTGCCTTTGGAGCTCTCCCCCACCTGACTTGCCCAGCATCATGCAGGAAACCAGTAGCAGAGTTGAGAGTGGAATCTAGATCTCGAGTCCCCGTGCAATACTTTAACCTCCAGACCATCCTTCTCCTCTGGTGGTGGTGGAAGGGGACTCTACTGAAGGGGGCAATCGATGGATTTGTTGAGAGGGGCATCCAAAAATTGCTGTGTCCTTGGATGGTTGAGTGGTAAAGGCAACTCTGCCACAGACATCACTTCAGGCCACTGGGCCTTAGTTTCCCTCCTCCTCCAAATCAGGGATAATCCTTCCTTGGTGGGGCTGTTGTGAGGCGAGATTGGTTCATGTTCGCAAAGCACTGAGTGATTCTGGAAAGATGATTCTGTGCAAAGTCTCAGGGCAGGCACAGAGCATTTGGAAATGGGGGAACAATGCGTATTTAAATTCTAGCCTCATCATCTCAGGTCAATTGCGTATGAGGGAGGCTTACCGGGAAGCAAGTTTGTGAGGGGGCAGAAAATTAAATTATGCTGGGGTAGCTGCCTTTAAGGGCTGTGGGGAAAACCCCAGGTCTGTGGGTAAGAGCAGAGTTCAGCTCACAGCTGCTGCGGGTTAGTTTCCTCTGATACCAACTCCAAAGTAAAAACAATGAGAAGTCCTGTGGCTCCTTAGACTAACAGACTTATTGGAACATAAGCGTTCGTGGGCAAAGACCCACTTCGCCAGAGTGTTTATTTCCCTGAGGACACGAAGGTGAAATCCTGACCCAGTGAAGTCAGTGGGAAAACTCCCATTGCAATGAGGCCAGAGTTTCAGCCTTAGCTTAGACACACTGGGGTCAGTTTGAGGTCCACACAGTCCCACCGTGGCCCATAGCTGCTGGCTCATGTGTTCTGTGCGCCCTGTCCAGGTACAGGATGCTTCCGGAGTCCCTGGGCCCCGTGGTGCTCGGGGGGGGGGGGGGGGGGGGGAATTAGGAGACACCTCTCCTGTGCTTCTCTCAGCACCCAGATTTACACTGGTTGAAACCAGCCTGTCCCAGCTCAACAGTTGAGTGCAGTGAGGGGCTGATAAACTGGGTTGTTTTCTATCCCACAGCCTGTGAGGAGTAGGATCAGAAACGCACTAGGTCCTCTCAAAGCAAATCCAGCCCCATCCAAATCAGCCCCAGAGCCTCTGAGAGGACACAGCCCCTGGCAGCCACGAAACCACTGAGTGTATGGGCAGTTTGTGTCCTCTGCTCGGCTGGCTCCCCTGGAAGCAATGCACAGCCCCATGGGGGGGCTGAGACGCAGAGTACGTGCCCACACACCCACCTGCTGCACTCTCCCCCTCCCACAGCCCCGCCAGTCCTCCTGGCCGTGCCTGACGGCTGAGACAGGCACAGGCACACGAGGCCAGCCACACGTTCCCCAGAGCTACTCACTGAATTTTTTGAAGGCTCCTTTCTTCTGGTTCTCTGCCATTTTCAGCTGCTGATGGAGCCACCGAACCCACAAGGTCTGAGTTTATAAACTTTCCTTAAGCCCTCCCCTCCCTTCCTCTTCCCCGCCCCCGCTTTCTCTTTCACTCAGCGTTTCCTCTGTCTTTAAAAAATGCCACCATCTACTCACGGCCCCTGCCCCGTCCCATGCTGGGGATATCGCCCTGTTGTCACCACTGGCCCTGCTGGCCTGCCTTCCGCTCACACACAGGCACCAGGGGCTACCTTTTAGCTGTAATTTGCTAGCAGCTGAGCAGGGCCAGGGCCCTGGGCACTTAGGAAAACAGGGCCTAGGTCCCCCAATCTCATATTCATATCTGCTCTTGCATTGGGCAGCACTCAAAGCTTTCAGGCTGAGGTGGGGAAGGGGGAACTACCAGGCCTTTCTAATTCCCCTCCCCTGTGTTTTGGGACATCCTCTACCCTGGATCTACCAGAGAGGTTTCTACTGAGCAAATGTTGTCTGGCTACTGACACTGGACAAGGAGGAATCCTCACAGCAACTTTTAGGGCCTGATCCCAGGCCCAAGGCTTGGCTCTGCAGAGTGGAGGGTCACCGTGGAAGAGGCCTGCTCTTGGGAGGCAGTTCTCCAGCTGGTGTTAACATTTGTCAGGTTGATGTTGCCCATCCAAGCCCAGAGATTAGGCCATCTGGCCCTGTCACTGTGGTCTGGGTTGTGAAACAATAGAGGAGTGACACATAATGACAGTGCAATCAAAATGCATTTTCAATGGGTCCCTAAGTGCTTTCACAAGCTTTGCTTACTGATTGCACCTTGCAAACAATGCTCCTTTACACTGGGGTACCTCTAGAGCAGGGGTGTCCAAACTTTTTTCAAAGAGGGCCAGATTTGAGGAAGTGAACATGCGTGAGGGCCGACCATTTTGCCTGACATTCTTTGAACCATTAAAATTAAATGCAAATTAACTATTTTATGCAAAGTTTATTGCAAACAGCATACTTTTCATTTCGTCACATGGATGACAAATCTAAACAGGTGTTAAATCACTCTGCCTTTCATATCTGAAGGCCAGATGAAAAAAAAATCCAGGAAGCTGAAATATATGTCAGGAACATTGTAAAGTACATTACATATTATTGGTAATAAAGGTTGTCTGTCAACTTTTAAGTTCAAAAAATATGAACAGGAACATAACACCAAGTATACATGTTGTGTCCAAATATATTTATAACTGATTTAGACCAACTGACATTAACTGAGATTTTACAATGTATTCATCTCAATACATATGGATTCATTGGGGGCCATAAAAGATAGATATTGCCAAATTACCTGTGGGGCCGTATTAAACCAGAACACGGGCCGCAATTGGCCCGCGGGCCAGACTTTGGACATGCCTGCTCTAGAGCCACCCCTCTCACTGCCATGGATTGGTCCAAGTTCTGGAGACTGGAACTTTGGTCTATGCGCAGGAATCAATCTTCCCAATGCTGAAATGCAGCCGCCTCTTGTATGAAACATGAGAGTTGTTAAATTCTACACAGTGATTTCTGACAAGAAGTGAAGAAGAATTCTGAAGGGCGCAAGGAATATTCATAGTAGTAAGACTCATAATGAATAATAATAAATCAGTAAATGCTAATTATTTAAATTGAATAATAAATGCAATGTACTTAAAGAACCTTTCATCCAAAATCTCAAAGCACTTTACTGAGGTGGGTGAGTAGCCTAGGAAGGAGATATTTAAGAGCAGGTTAGACAAACATCTGTCCGTGATGATTTAGACAGTGCTTGGCCCTGCCATGAGTGCAGGGAACTGAACTTGAAGATCTCTTGAGGTCCATTCCAGGTCTAGTAGTCTATCATTATGCCTGTTTTACATGTCTCTGTGATTAGAAAGAAATGTGCATCGGAGAAAAGACGTGTGCACGTACATACCCGCATGCCCACACCACCTGAGATTAGATCTGAGGGCTGCGCTTAGCCCTTTCAGTGGAGCCAGGCAGTGAATCTGATCTGGCACCAATAATTCAGCCAGTGAGTTCCTAACACATAAGGAGAGGTGTGAACCACCGAGCCCAGTTATGGTCCCAGGAGCTGCTGTCTTAGAGCCGGTGTGACAGACACCCCTCCTCCCCATGTGTTATGAAATGGACTTATGAACGCAAATATACATAACTCCAAGATACTTTGGACAAATTGCACTTCATGTAACCTATCAATCTTAGACAGAGCCAGCGGATTCAGACATTATCTTATTTTGGTGTATGCATCATTCTTATGTGTAAAGTCAGACACATGGTGCATGGAATGCTTTATGAGTTTAAATGCGTCAATGGAAAGCCACCTTAGTACACCCCGATGGCATCAAGTTTTACATGAGCAAGCAGCTCGGCAGAAATCAGAAATGGCACTCCCTGGACGGCGGCGAGGTTGAAGTTAAGGTTGGCTGTGCAAGGATGGATCCAACAGGACTGCAGTCAGAGGGTGTTTTGGGTTGGCCTCTGGGAGTCAGACAACAGCTGTGTGCCCCACAGCTGGGTCTCCTCATATTTCTGTGCAGTTTAACCAGCGGCAGCCTCAGCAGCCCTGCGGAGAGCCCCGTGTGGATAGAGAGTTCCCGTGAGCTGCGTGCCCTGGGGAAGCAGTAGCCCTGAACAGACCCTGATGGGCATGAGGCTTTGGAACACAGAAAGGGAAACCAAAGCTCTGAGCTGGCAGGCTCCTGCTCTCTGCAAACCTGGCCTGGGTTGGTGTCGCTCAGAGCCAGGCTTAACACTGCGCTTTCCTGGGCCCAGGGAGGGGAGGCTTTGTACCTGGGCGATGGCAATGCCGAGGGGGGCTGCAAACTCCTCTGGACGTTAGAACCAAAGGATTGTCCAGAGGACCCTTGGCCAGAGGCTGTGGGGTAAAGGTCAGTGGCTGGGGAGCCAACCTCCAGCTTTTCTTTGGCCTGGCTCCATGGCTGCCAGGTTTTTATCATGTTGGTGGTGCCCAGAACGGGTCCAAGCAGAGCTGCCAGTGGGTGGGATGTGGTGGTGGGGAGGTGATCAGGGCTGGTGACAGAACTGTGCTCTTTGCCAATGTGCATTGGTAAATTCTGGCTCCTTCTCAGGTTTAGGCTGGCCACTCCTGGCGTAGAGGGAACGCTGCCCTGGACTCTGCATTAGGGTTGCCAGGTGTCTGGTTTTTGCCTGGACAGTCCACTATTTGTGGCCCCTGTCCGGTTAAAAATACCAGACCTTTTTTGTTTTGCTCAACAAGTTTGGTCCCCCCCCCCCCCTTTTTTTTTTCTCAACCAATTTTTTCCCACCATGTTTGGTTTTTTTTGTGAAAGTATCTGGCAACCCTACTCTGCATCCACTTGAAGTGTGCCCCCCCACCCCAGACAACAGGGCTGGAGACAGTTGCCCAGGTCTGTCCTAGGGATATGACAGCTGAATATTGGAGCATGGGCACAATGGGCCCATGTAACTCACACCCAAAGGTTGGGGCCCTCTTGCCCTGTAGGTGGGGAAGAAACCTTGGGGCAGGTCAGGGCAGGAGAGTGCAGCATAGGTGTCGAGTTACTGTTGCCAGAGAGCACTTGCTATTGAGTGCGCCAAGAGGTGGGTGCCACATACACAGGGTTTGTTCCACCCCCTCACACCACAGTCACCTACTCTGTCCTGATGGCCAGAGAGCTCCTCATCTCCCTGGTGCCCTGACCTTTTTTCGGAGAGCTAAGGCTGTCCTGGCCATTCCCGTGCCCCTTTTGTTTGCTGGAAAAGTGGCGTGTGCCCCTCAGAATCATGCCCAGCAGACACACACAGCTACAGAGGGAGCTACTGGATGGCTAAGCTGAGGCACAGAGACAGTAAATGCCATAGTTATGCAGGGAATTTGTGGCAGGCTTGGGACTTGAACCCAAGACACCTGAGTCCCAAATCAACGCCTTAAACACATGGGTCTCCAGGGGCGGATATACGGCAGGGCGAACAGGGCGGCCGCCCCGGGCCCTGCGCTTCAGAAAGCCCTGTGCATGTGCCGTGGCAAAGGGGGGCCCCGCGGAATTATGCTGCCCGGGGCCCTGCAAAATGGTCATCTGCCCCTGAGGGTCTCCATACAGAACTGTCCTTAGGATTTATAGGGGCCTACATAATACTAGCAAACTGATGTCCCTATGCCAGACAGCGGCTGAATTTTGAGAGATGTGATTTTTATAATCTTCAGCACCACACTAATGAAATATGTTTATAGCAAATTTTAAACAAAGCTATATAGACTAACATAGTAAATTCAGAAACTGACTATATACCTGGGGTTGGCAAATGCCTGTTAAATAGCTTAGTTGGCACTTGAATGGCTCTTTCACAGGTTCAAAACGTTCTGCTAATATCCTTGACAATTTTTTTTTTCACTTTTAAGTTAACTTTTTCTCAGGAAGAAGTGAAGCCACAGAAAACAGAGATAGGAAGAGGTCTGGGGTAGACATTAAGACCCATTGGTGGCCCAAATTTTTGGGTGCTCTACGCAACTATGTATTCTGTGTATGGGTAAATGTCTCCATGCCCCTTTCTGCATGTACAGCATTGGTATTGTGGTATGAAAGTCTTGGAATAGGTTGTGCTTTCAAACATTCTCATTTGCCCAGGAGATAATACAATGCTGTCCGTTTGCAGAGTGATCAAAGCTCTCTCTGTCTGTCTCCCATGAGCCTACAAAGCTGTTGAAAGCACTAGGACAAGGAACGGCAGGTATTTCTGCTGTGTGCCACTCAGCCCAAGGGCAGGTTGGATTTTAGCGCTAATATCCATGTTTGTCACCAAATTCTCTTAGCCTCCCTATTACTAACCTGGTTTGTGCCCTACATGCAATGACTCATGGCTGAGTCAGAAAGCAAATCGCAGGGATGCAGAAGGAAATTTTATTTTTCTGTCCTAGTACACTGCAGGTCTCCTGAGCTGTGTGGGAGCAGGTACTTGTGGGGTGTTATGGGGTCAGGTTCAGTGTTTCCACTAATTTTTTCCATCTGTGTGCAGAATAAATGTTATGATGTGCACTGAGGCATGTGCAGATGTGCACCACCAGTAGAAACACATGCTGCCAGCTGTGGCTCTCTGCTAATTAGCTGGGCAGGGCAGCACTGGAATCCCTCTTTGGTGGCCATCCAAGCATTCAGCTTACAGAGAACACTGGTCAAGAGGATGCCCGAGTGTAACCGTTCACAGCCTTGATCCTGAGCCCAGATGTTAGATCGGGGCTCACACCTACCTCTGTGTTTGTGAAGGGTCTTGTGCTGCCGTATGGTTCTTTTGTGCCAGGTGATGTGGGAGTTCCCCATTGCATGAGGGGCTCTGCTTGTGCCTGGGCTGGATCTGCTGTCTGGATACACATACATCATCAGAACCCAGGCCCAGCGACCTGGCATTTCTCCCCAGCACTACATTAACACCAGGTTGTTGCATTTTCCTCTTGCTGTTTCTGGACGTGCATCTAAGGAATCACCTCCCCCACAAGATGAGCTCACTCTGCTCTTGTTTGTTGTGGCTCTTCCTGCCAAAGGCCCCAGAGGCAACGGAAGAAATCTACTCACCGGCCCCTGACGTAGGGAAATGATAGAACAGGATGGAGAGCGGCAGCCTGGGCCCCGACGGCTCACTCCTGCGTCTCAATTAAATGCCCGAGCCAGGAGAGGTGATGAGTCATGGGCAGTGGCTCCCGTGCATGTGCCGGGGAGCTGGCACACAGTGTTCCCAACGTGAGTGCTCTCCCCACGGACTATTCTTCAGAAACAAATGGCCTGATCAGCCTGCCAGGCTCAGGAGAGCTGCTTGTTGCTCTGTGTCCACAAAGAGATGGGACAGTTCTGGGTAGTGAATGCCAAGCCAAACCACAAACCACAGGGTCACAGTGGGATGCCAGTCACTGGTGTCCTTCGTAGGGCTCTCTCTGATGCATCCGCACACTGTCCTGTGCACACCCTCTCCTGCCTCTGGTTCACGCATAGATCTCGAAGAACCCTCAAAGGCAGGACCTGCGTTTGCAAGAGTGGCTGCTAGTTTGGGATGGGGAAGGTAAGTTAGGGTTGATTTTAAGAGGCGCCAAGAACTAAGAGCTCCCAGTGGCACCTCCAAAAAGCAGGTACAAGTCTCTCCGGCCAGGCACACAAAGCCAGAGGCCACTTTTGAAAATTTCCCCCCAAGTTACATTGTGGCTTAGTGGCCAAGCCACTATAAAACAGGAATACCCGCTCTTCCCACTAGGCAAAACTTTTTAACAAACAGGTTTCAGAGGTAGCCATGTTAGTCTGTTTCAGCAAAAACAAGGAGTCCCGTGGCACCATAAAGACTAAACATTTGATTATAGCATAAGCTTACCTGAGCTGCAATTCACCTTATCAGATGCATGAAGTGAAACTCAAAGGAAACAAATAGGGGCATAGAGATGGGAGTGTTACATCATGGCTAATTCAATCAGGATGGATGTGGATAAGAAGGTGAGAATACTTAAAATGGAAATTTCCTACTATCTGATTCCTTTGCCTTTCACTTCATGCATCTGATAAGGTGAATTGCAGCTCATGGAAAGCTTGTAGTGGGTTTTACCCAGGAAAGTTCATGACCCCATATATTTTTGTTAGTCTCTAAGGTGCCACAGAATTACTTATTGGTTCATAATACAATTGTTAGCCCTTAAGGACCCCTTATTGTTTTTCCTAAATAACATTAATGGTTTCACCTTGGAGATGAGACTGGATATCGCACCATTGTGAAATCTGAAAATCCTCCCATAAGGAGGAGCCAGCCCAGAGAACAGAGGCACGGGAGGGCTTTTGCGTATGCAAAGAATATTTCTGCTCGGTATAGCAATGTGAATTTTTTGTTTATTGCAGGAAAGCTTTTTCTCAGTAGGGTGAACAAGGATCACAGAGTCATCAGAACCAGGTAAGAGCTTGTCCATTCCTCTGGGCTAGCGCAGTGCTGTTCCCTACAATGTGTACTGCACATGTCGTGCTTTGGCAGGAAGAGAAGACTGCAGGGCATCTGAGCTGACCTGGGTGGGAGTTTCCTCAAGGAAAGTGGAAAGTTATTTTATTCCTTAGCGCACTCAAGAGGGTTGGCAGGCCTGCTGCTGATTACAAGTTCCTCCCCTTTCCTAATGTCTGGGTCACTTGGGAGGGTGGATAAATCTGTACAAACCCTATGTACTGCCTGCTCTGCTATTGGGCCAGTGGCCATGGGTAAAGCTGATGCAAAACCATGCTGCCTTGCTAGCCCTCAGAGGGAAATGCACACTTTCCTCCATCCCCAACTCCAATGACACCACTGTTATGCAGCTCACCAGGTGAAAGATGAGTGGCATCTGGTTTGGAAACTAGTAAATAGCAACAGATGGGGTCCAGAATGAAAAGGAACCACTCAAGCAGGCAAATAGCCTGCTCGAGGGTCAGGCAAACACAGAGCTGGCATCCCTGAGAAAAGGCCTGTGATGGAGGAGTGGGGTAGGGCCACAGACTTTGGGAAGAGGCAATGGAATATACATGGAACTCACTCAGATTTCTCCTTGGAATTATTTATTCAGGCACTTCCTCTTGGAATGGGGTAGAGAGAGGAACAGTCACCTTCATTTCTGGACTTGGGAAAAATAATCCCCTGGCTCCCAGAAGCACTGAACCAGCAAGCTGACAAAACTTTAGGGAACAGATCTACAGATGGTGTAACTGACACAGGACCATGAAGTCAATAGAGCAATGCCATTTTACACCCACTGAGGATCTGCCCTAGATGTATGCAGGAATGTATTTGACACAGTCTCCAATGGATCAGAGAATACATGCGGTGCTAGCGTCTAAGCAAGGGATCAGACAGAAGGGGATGTGCTTAATGCAGTATACAAGGGCTCAAAGAGTAGCCAGGACACTACAGAATGGAAGCTGATCAGTGTGGTTTGCTCAGGAGCCATGCAAATTGCCCCTTTTTTGCTGGTTCTCTTGCACCCCAGTCTATAAGTGAATTATTGGTATCACTACCAGTGGAATAGGTTTTTGACATGGCTCCTCCTCTTTTTACCTTAAGGAAAGAACTGAGGCTCAGAGAGGATAATGACTTACCTAAGGCCACACCAGCAGTCAGTGGCAAAGTCAGGCCTGACTCACAATTGCTTGTCCTAACCACTCCAGTCCCTCTAGTCTTTCTCCTTTCCTGGCAGTAAGATTAGTGGCACCCTACTGTACTGACTAGACTAGTTTCTGCTCTCTCAGCAGGCCCATTTCTGTTGCCTGAAATCTTGGCTTGACTTGACTTAGTCTCATGTATGTGAGAGCTAAATCTCTCACTGCTTGCCTTATTGCTAATACTGTTGGCTTGTTTCAAAGCCCCCCCTGCTGGCGTTCTGCTCATATCCATCAATGCCATGGATACTGGCATTGAGATACTGCTAGCAGCTGCATCTCCTGCTGATTGTGAGTAATGGCAGGAAGTGTGGGTTGGGTGTATGTGTGTGTGAATGTCAGGGATGGGAAATGCACTGAGAAGATAATGTGCAGAAATTGTGGGGCATTGCCTCCTAAATGGTCTTTGGTCTGTGGTGGAACATACAAGGGGCACAGTGGGGCCCAGGCCAGCCCCCAGAAGCAAGGACAGAGCATTGCCATACCCAGCTCTGCTCCAGCTTCCTCCCCAGCCACGACCTCTGACTGACCATGCACCCATCCCCATCTCCCACTCTGCACCCAGCTCTGGTGTCAGTCTCAGCCTTAGCCTCTGGCTGTGGCGCTGATCCTGGCCCCAGACCCACCCCCACCCCCAGTTGTAATCCTGTTACCCTCGTCCCTTTTCGCCCTCCCTCTGGAGAGCTGTGGCTCTGCAGGATGGTTTGAGGGTGTATTGACAGGTGTAAGGGAGGGCGTAACCCTGAACAGTTTGGGACCAGTGCTCTCCATCAGGGAATATTTCCTATGTGTCAGGGCCACTGGCGATACACACGAGAGAGACAGGATTTCAATGTTTCTTAATGTAACAAATGCTTCTATGCAGGAAAAGCTGAGCGTGGGTCACATTTTGGGCCCAACAGGGGTGCCCGTGACACAAGATACCAGACTTATCAAGTGCCAAGACACTGTGGCTGTGTCTACACTGCACCCCTTTTCCGGAAAAGGGATGCAGATGAGACAAGTCGGAATTGCAAATGCAGCGGGGATTTAAATTTTCCCCGCTGCATTTGCATGAACATGGCTGCCGCTTTTTTTCGGCTCAGGGCTTTGCCGGAAAAAAGCGCCAGTCTATACGGGGATCTTTCGGAAAATAAAGCCTTTTCTGAAAGGTCCCTTTTTCCTGATTTTAAGAGGAATAAGGGACCTTTTGGAAAAGGCTTCATTTTCCAAAAGATCCCGTCTAGACTGGCGCTTTGTGCCGGCAAAGCCCCGAGCCGGAAAAAAACGGCAGCCATGTTCATGCAAATGCAGCAGGGAAAATTTAAATCCCCGCTGCATTTGCAATTCCGACTTGTCTCATCTGCATCCCTTTTCCGGAACAGGGGTGCAGTGTAGACACAGCCACATGTCTGAACGTGAGGCTCCCTTTGAGCCTGAGGCCCAGGCCAATGGCTCTGACTGGCCCTGCCCCGGCTCAACGTAGTTTCTCTTATAGGCTGGAGTTGCAGTTTCCGGCCGGGGAGCATTGGGAGCGCAGGGCGGAGCTGGGCCGATGCCCCGAGGTCCCTGCCTGGGGCTCCTGGGGGCGGGCCCTTGGCGCTGCGGACCGCTAACCAAGTGCCAGGTCTAC
The DNA here is from genome assembly GCF_052426305.1 of Pelodiscus sinensis. NCBI lineage: Eukaryota > Metazoa > Chordata > Testudines > Trionychidae > Pelodiscus > Pelodiscus sinensis. Next base: position 11,208,239 of record NC_143074.1, on the reverse strand, counting down.
GAGAACTACAACTCCCAGGCGGCGGCGCGGCGGAAGAAGGGGCGGGGCAAGGCTCACGGGGGCGGACGTGCCCGGCGTATGACGTGAGCAAACGCGCCGCAGTCGCGGGGGCGACAGGGGCCTAGTAGCGGGAGCCGGGCCTGCGGGCCGACATGGCCAAGCAGTACGACACGGTGGAGTGCCCCTTCTGCGACGAGGTGTCCAAGTACGAGAAGCTGGCGAAGATTGGGCAGGGCACGTTCGGGTGAGACCCCCCCCCCCCCAGCGCTCGGGTCTGGGCCGCCCCCTGCCCTGCGGCCCCCAGCGCCCCCAACCCGGCTTCCTGCCAGCCCGGCCTTCTGGGAGCGACCCCCCCCCCCGCCGGGGGCGCTGAGGGATCGACTCGCCCTCCCCCTCCAAAATGCCTTGGTGTCTTAGGAGATGCCCAGGGTCTGAGATCCCCCCCCCCCTCCCGCCTGGAGATCGGTGAGAGGCTGGTCCATTGCCAGTCTCACCTGCCTTGGAATCTGCGAGCCGGCTCTCTAGGGGTACGTCTGCACCGCACCTGTATTTCAGAATGAGCGATTCCAGGAGAAATACTCAGAAATAGCTTGTTTTGAAATAGCACGTCTACACTGCAGGAGAGCCTCAAAGTGAGTCCCAGGCAGGTTCCCCTAATGTGGATGCGCTGCCTTGATTTAGAGCCCCAGGAGGCCCTAGAGCAGTGTTTCTTAAACTTTCTAAGACTGAGGAACACCCAAGGATTTTATTTTATTTTATTTTTATTTTTTTGCTCAACAAAAAAAAAAGGGGGGGAGTTATTGAGGGGGGGAAAAAAAGTTTCCTGCCCCTCTAAGTTTGGCCATTTTGCACTCTGTTGTTCTCCAAGGCACACCTCCAACTGCCTCGGCGCACACCGGTGTACCGTGGAACACAGTTTAAGAAATGCTGCACTAGAGAGTAATTACTTTGAGTGGCCCTGGGGAGGCGCTATTTCAGAATAGCAGCAGGGGAGTGTCCACAGTACATTGCTTGTGAAATGAGGTTTCTAGATGTTGGAATAAGCCATCCATTATTTTGAAATAAAATTACTGTGTAGACACTCGCATTATTTCAAGATAACATCAGTTATTTTGAAATAACTGTGCTGTGTAGATGCACCCTAGGAGATTGTGGTGCTTCTTGGCATGAAGTGGGAAGACCTGGGCTAGGCAGAGGGTCAGCACTGAGTTGCCTGTAAGCAAGCATAGAAATGTCTTGTTTGGTCTTGGCTGGGGATGTAAAGAATTAGTTGCTGCTCCCCCCCCCCCCTCCTTATCAGATAGAGGCAGCGAGGGGGAGAGAAAAGAGGAGGGGTACTTAAAAGCAGCAGTGCCACATGGAGCCTGGGGTCAGCTGGGGACTCCAGGCTCCATGTGGTGCTGCCCTTTCAAAATGCCTCCCCAGGCTCCACATGGCATTTCAAAGTGGCTTGGAGCCCAGGATCAGTTGGGGACTCCCCAGCTGACCCTGAGCCCAGTGGGGTGCTGCTGCTTTGAAATGCTGTGCAGAACCCTGGATTAGCTGGGGACTACCCCGGGTTCTGCATGGCATTTTGAAGCAGCAGCACCTCTTGGAGCCCAGGATCAGCTGGGAACTCCCCAACTGACCCCAGGCTCCGTCCAGTATGCCATCCTTGAATTGTGCAAGAGTTGCCAGCGGCATGGAGGAAGCACAGCATGGAGCATGAGTCCCCTGTTAACCCCAGGCTCCATGCGGATGCTTCCTCTTTGAAATGTGCAAGAGCCCCCACTGGTGACTTTGTTCATTTCAAAGCAGAAGTGCCCCTATGGAGTCAGTGGGACTTCCTGCTGGGCTGTGTGTGTCATACCAACTTTGAAATGCCCAGGGCCCTGGGGGCTCTTGTATATTTCAAAGGTGGAACGTGGAAGTGCTTATCAACTAGTAATCAACTCAGCTAATAAATTAATCACTAGTTAACATCCTAAGTCTTGGCTGGCTGTGCCTGCTCCACTTGGCTACTTCAACTCCTCCAGGAATGCCCATGTGTTTCTATCCTCTCTGCAGGGAAGTGTTCAAAGCAAAACATCGGCAGACAGGCAAGAAAGTGGCTCTGAAGAAAGTGCTGATGGAAAATGAGAAGGAGGGGGTAAGATGGCTGGGCATGTGCCTCTACTGTGTCTGGGTTAGAAGGGTGGGAGTTTGCGAGCTGGGCATATGTCTTTAGTAGACAATGTCTCAATCTTTGTGGGATATGGAAATTCATTGTGTGTGTAACTTTGCAGGATCTACAGCAGTAAAAACCAATATAGAAATAATTTCAATTTAGAAAGTGTTGTGCTGCTCTGTGTATTAGGGATGTAAAAGGTTAACTGGATAAACAGTTAAACTGTGGGGGCTGGAGTAGCTCCTGAGTGTCCGGAGTAGCTCCTGAGTGTCCGGAGTAGCTCCTGAGTGTCCGGAGTAGCTCCTGAGTGTCCGGAGTAGCTCCTGAGTGTCCGGAGTAGCTCCTGAGTGTCCGGAGTAGCTCCTGAGTGTCCGGAGTAGCTCCTGAGTGTCCAGAGCAGTCCCTGTTGGCAGTGGGCCTGGGTGCACTGCAGGCAGAGGCTGCTCCAGCCCATCTGGACTGCACCTCCCCTTAATTGGTTAACCAGTTAAACCCCTACCTATGTATCAGGAAGTAACTTGGTTTAAAACAAAAGTCTTTCCATGTTACATGGGTGTCTGAATCGCATCTCTGTTGAGCCCAATAAGATTTCACTTCTGCTCACATGGTAAAGTTCATACATTGAGGAGATGGGGAGCTGCATTCTAATTGGGATCACACATTAACAAGTGTCTCCATGTTTTAATGGCAAACATCAGTATTGCTTTTGCTGGTCATCTCAAGAAGCAACAACACACTGGATTCTCTTCCACATCTCAGGGGTTTTTTTAAGTAGTTGATCCAGTCTGGTGTTCCGGACAGTCAACACAAGCTATTTTAGTTACTAGGTGCTAAGAGTTATAAACTGGAAGTCACTGTGAATAAATCTGGAACTGCACAATGTTGGTGTTAGGCTCTGTTCTGACCCTAGCTGTGGTTTGAGCAGCAGCACTTTGTCTGCTTGAATACATCTCTTTGAGATTTCTGCCATAATTATCTCCTCTCCCCTTTCCTCCCCTCCCCTGATCTAGATTAGACTGGGATCTTCTCTTGCAATTCTAACTTGTGGCTCTTTGTTAGTTCCCCATCACAGCCCTGCGTGAGATCAAAATCCTTCAGCTGCTCAAGCATGAGAATGTAGTGAACCTCATAGAAATCTGCAGGACCAAAGGTAGCACATTTTAGTTCCTCCTTTTTATTTTTTTAACTTACATCAGTTGATCTCTAGTGTACCCTTTATTTTTTTCTCAGTGAAATGCACTAGCCCAATACAAAATAGCATGGTTTGTCCATAGGTTTTGGTGCATATCTGCCTCGTTTGGATAACAGTGGCCTGGTGAGTGCACATCAGTTTTTCCATCTGTAAAACTGGGATAAAAGATTCTGATGTGCTTTGTAAAGTACTTAGAGATCTATGGATGGTGGTGGCTTTATCCTAAAGAGAGGACATCATATGTGCTGAGGTTGCAGCCGGATAGCTATGATTGCATCTCGGCTTGATTAGGAGACGCCTTTGTAAGCTTGTCGGAAATCCAGCAGTACTGCAATTGACTGTGTGTGTGACATTACAAATTCATGTTTCTGGGGGTTTCTAACACCTCCCTCCCAAAAAATTGACACTCTGGAAAGAAATGTAACAAGTTTTTCAGCCTTTAAAGTGGTGGGTGGTTTGGGTTTTTTTTGCAATTGTTGGCTGCACGCCCTTTGTACAGGCATTTAAAGGCCTTGTGGTTCCACAGTTCAGTCAATTGAATGGCTGTTTGTCCTCCCTCTGCATTGCAAACTTTGTCTCTTTGTGGCAGTGAGTGTGTTGCCTCCTGTGTTTGTATAGTGCATCTGCACTCCTGGAAGCAAACAATATTGTTGAAGGCTGTGTAAAACCTTGTATTATGTAAGACAGCATTTGAGCAACAGAAGTGTCCTTTGTTTTGTGCAGTCCTTCTGGGTTATCAAGTCCAGTCCCCTCTAAAGATATTAGAGTGGTTATTTGTATCAACTGCATGATTAGTCTATAAGGGGAGCTTTATTGGATAGTTTATAATTCGACTACTCGCTTACATCCCATGTCCCCTCTTATCACTGGCAGCCCTGTTGTGTAATATTGCTGAAACTTATAAGCTCCATCTTAAAGCCAAATAGGTGTTTTGCCTTCACTACTATTGTTGAGACTGTTTCAGAGCCTCGTTTCACTGATGGTTTTTAGACCTTCTAATCTCCTTTAGCTTCAGTAGTTCTTCCTCCTCCTTGGTGTTTACCTCCAGGAGTATGTTCACAGCTTTCAACAATATTGTTTGCCAGCATTGAAGTGAGCAGTCATTCCAGCTCAGCCTTCGTTTGCCTATGTTAAACATTTCCTCTGCAATTCATCTTTTTTGAATGTAGATGACCATAGTCAATGTGCTTCATGTACCCATGCCATGATCTTTGCTGCTGTAACTCCTCCTGCATTCCCCATACTCAGAGCTCGCTGAACAGCGGCGAGCCCCACTCGCCAGCCGCACTGTCCGGTGATCTGCGCATGCGCAGATTGTTCTGTGCATGCGCAGCTCACCCGAACCCGGCTCTTCCGGGTTGCAATCTACTCGCCATGGGCGAGTAGATTGCATTATTTGTCGAGCCCTGCCCATACTTTTCCATTGATAGCCATGTGCATATCTAGACACCAAGATCCTTGATGGACATGGATACCCTCATTTCTCAGTATTGCTGAAAACTCTGGAGGTGTGTGGTGAAAGGGGACTGGTATGGTTGTAGTTGTGTGTTCATCTTGGCTTTTGAATGCTTAGCTAAGTGACCATAATACAGAGTTATGCTGCTTTCTGTTTCTTAGTCTTGTATTAGTATTAACCTCCTGAGTTGAATGGTGTGAAAAACTGGGCATTTTATTTACCTTATGTTGTATGTTAGTTCTACTGTCCTACAGTAACCCAGTGTGTGTGCATGCACCTCAGTTTCCTGGGGCACTGCACCAATATCTAGATGATAGGAATTTTGGGTATGATAGCCTCCTGCACCATACACAATGGCCCTTCGTAACCGGAGTCCAAGGGGAATGCAGCCAGGTGAGACCTTTTGCCCAGGAAGTAGGGAAAAAGTCTGGAGGGAAGACCCTGGATGGGACCAGGAGCTGGGAGTGGATCAGTTTGTGCTGGCTTGGGAGGCAGAGAGAGGGCCCTGACTCTGGCCCCCCTCTTCCAGATTTCTGTTCCTAATTTCTGTGCTTTCAAGACTGTTCAACGCTGTGTCCTGTCAACCACTAAACCTTCTGTTCTACTTGCAGACTGAAAGTTACAGCTGACTGGAGAGGGAGGTGCAGGGCCCTGTGACTAAGGATGTTAAATGGTATTTAATCAGCTAATTGACTAGTCGATGGAATATCCATTGACTGATTGATATGGGGGCAAAACTGCTGAGCTACAGAGCTGACCATGTTGTGGCCCTGCCTTTTTAAATGTATTAAGAGCCACTAGACCCATAATACATTTTAAAAGCACAAGCAGAGCGGCAGGGGAGGGGAACTGGGCTTGAGCAGGGAATCAGCTGATTCCTTGCTCAGGCCCAGTGCCTCTCTGTGCGTCTGCCTCCCCCGCCTCCGCCACCCGTGGAGGTGATGCTGGTGGGGAACTTGCTTTTAACCTGGCTTCCACCAAATCTTGCCTCCCTGTTACATCCCTACCTGTGACACTCTCATCCTTCAGTGACAAATGCTAACCTGGTACTGCAGCTTGTCAAAGGGAGAGCTAGCAGTCAGTGTGAGGTAGAGAACTGTTAGGGTTAATAGACCCCCTTAACAACAAAACACCACTTCTCTCATAGCCTCCCCATACAATCGTTGCAAGGGCAGCATCTACCTGGTGTTTGATTTCTGTGAGCACGACCTTGCGGGCCTCCTTAGCAACGCCCATGTGAAGTTCACGCTATCAGAGATCAAGAAAGTGATGCAGATGCTGCTCAACGGTCTTTACTACATTCACAGGAATAAGGTAAAGGAAATGATCTGTATTCCTGTATTCACTTCTCAGGCTTGCGGGCTGAGATTGCAGTGGCCTTGCATGTACTCTAAGATACAGGCCAGTGTCTGTAGCTGGACTGCTAGTTCTGCACTCTGGGATGTGTATACATTTCAGGGTGTCTTAACAATGAATCAGTAACAATTATTCTCTGCCGCAAGGTTTGATGCTGGGAGGCTCCTATGAGTGGTGGGAGGGAGAAAGCTTTAGCAGAGCCAGTGATGGCCAAATAACCACTTATGATGTGTTTTCTGAAGAGGGAGAATGATGCTCTGAAGGATCCTAACCCACCACAGTGTTTGTAACATTGCAGCATAGAGTGTCCAAAGAAACACTGCACCTGAAAACTGAATTAAAGTGACCTATGTTCTAAGTGCAAGAGCTAATGCATAGCTGTGCTGTGACAGCTAACACAAGGGCCCAAGACTGACTGGACTATGTAATCTGAGTTTGCCCTGGCTCCCCAAGGTCAGAATGAACCACATTAGTTGATGGGGGGGTATTTGCCATGCTACTGCCTCTGCTCTATCTGTATTGGGGATTACAGCAGGGTTATGATTGCAGTACCTTTCAGCAGTTCTAGGTCCTCAGCTGTAACTGCTCGCTCCATCCAGCTCCATGCTCTGTGAGATGCTCTCAGATATTTGTTCCCGATGGGTTTATTTGCTGAGGAGTTCGCCGAGGCCCAATTGTAGACTTAATAAGGTTTTTTTGTGAGGGTCTGAACGTGCCCCATTCATCTTCCTGGTGGTGGGGATCTTTGTGATGGAGATAGCTGGACTGGTAGATCATGCCTTAGTGTCTTCACTTTCAATTTCCTCCTTCGCACAGATTTTGCACCGGGATATGAAAGCGGCAAATGTACTCATCACCCGAGATGGGGTCCTGAAACTGGCAGACTTTGGCTTGGCTCGAGCCTTCAGCCTGGCAAAAAACAGCCAGCCCAACCGCTACACCAACCGGGTGGTGACTCTGTGGTATCGGCCTCCAGAGCTTCTCTTAGGTAGCTGGGAGACTTGGGTACCCAAGAAATTACACAGTGAATTCTCCCGTCTTTTCTTTGCTTTCGATTTCCCTGTCCCCTTTTCTGTTTTGTTCTCTCAGTCTGGGTGTAAATCTCTTTGAGGAGCATGCTAATATTAGAGGCTAAATGATTAACCTGGTGTTGATCTCTTTAGGGGAACGGGACTATGGCCCCCCTATTGACCTGTGGGGTGCAGGCTGCATCATGGCAGAGATGTGGACTCGCAGCCCCATCATGCAAGGGAACACGGAACAACATCAGCTCACTCTCATTAGCCAGCTCTGTGGATCCATCACTCCGGAGGTAGGCACTCCAAAGCCTGGGAATGCAGCACCCGTGGGAAAGTGTGGTGACATTATATGGGCATGGGTTTATGAGCCTGGAGGCCTGAGATCTAATCCTGCCTTTGGATGACCTGCTGGGGGATTTTGAGCAAGTAATATACCTATCTGCTGCCTCAGAAGGGAAACCCTTTATGCCCCAAGAGTGGGAAGAGGGTTGCTCAAGGTGTGCATTGCCCCTTGAAGGAATCAGGCATGTTTACTGAATCCAAAATGATACACTGCTCTGTGCCTGCACCTCTGCCAAAGAGAAACAATGAATTAGACTCTCTCCATGAGGTATCACTCTCTCTTTACAGCTAGGGAAACTGAGGCACAGAACTGAAGTTATTTGCTTAGAGCAGGGGTGTCCAAACTTTTTTCAAAGAGGGCCAGATTTGAGGAAGTGAACATGCGTGAGGGCCGACCATTTTGCCTGACATTCTTTGAACCATTAAAATTAAATGCAAATTAACTATTTTATGCAAAGTTTATTGCAAACAGCATACTTTTCATTTCGTCACATGGATGACAAATCTAAACAGGTGTTAATCACTCTGCCTTTCATATCTGAAGGCCAGATGAAAAAAAAATCCAGGAAGCTGAAATATATGTCAGGAACATTGTAAAGTACATTACATGTTATTGGTAATAAAGGTTGTCTGTCAACTTTTAAGTTCAAAAAATATGAACAGGAACATAACACCAAGTATACATGTTGTGTCCAAATATATTTATAACTGATTTAGACCAACTGACATTAACTGAGATTTTACAATGTATTCATCTCAATACATATGGATTCGTTGGGGGCCATAAAAGATAGATATTGCCAAATTACCTGTGGGGCCGTATTAAACCAGAACACGGGCCGCAATTGGCCCGCGGGCCGGACTTTGGACATGCCTGGCTTAGGGTGTCTCAACAAGTCAGTGAGTGAACAGAAATTGAACCCAGATGTCTCCGCTTTCAGTCCTGTGCTTTAGCCACAAGAGAGTCCTCAGCAGCTGCCATATTGGGGATTGATAATGGGCCATGACTTAATATGAGAGAGTGCTTTTCATTTCTAGATGGTCGGTCTGAGTCTGTCTGATACGTGGCACCAATCACATTGCACTGTTGTGTGGCTATTGAGAGGTCTGTGTGAAATGGATTTGATTTCTGCCTAATTGCTAATTGACCATTCTTTCTCAAACCACCACCATTTTGGGCTCTAGTTTTTTCAGAAGAGAAGCCACTGTCTGGAATCAGTCCATTGTGTCTGACCCCTAGGGATGGTTCTTCAAGTCAGGGCTGTGGCATAGTGGGCTATGGCAGGCAGCCTTACACTGCTGCTGCTTGACTATATGTGTGCTGTAGATAAATATGATGCTGATCTCCAGGACTGTCAGCCCGTGACCTTCATTTGTGTGTGTGTAGGTGAATGTATAAAATAAGCACTTGTCACATTCCACCCAGAGCGGGACTGATGGGGTGGGAGTGTGTTGGCAGAGGAGTCTGAGCCCTGCTGGGATGAAAGATGCTGTATACATTTAAGCTATGGAGTAGACTGCTTCTTTTGTGCATTCTCATTATTGACTAGTCCATGTAACTGTACAGCTGCTCTCTGAGGTCGATGAGTATCATAGAGGGGCTTAAAGGAGCACAACTAGATTTCTCCCTCTGATTTTTTTTTTCCTGTGTATCTCCAAGTGCAGTATCTGCCTTAGGATTTTATACTGCTGCTCATTTCGCTAGCACTCGAATGCATTCCATCTTAGACTGCAACAGTCAAAACCCTAGTGGCTGTCGTGGGAGGGTCCTAAAGCAGGAGTGGGGAATCCTTTTTTGGGTAGGGAAGCTGCTAACCCACAGAAAAATCAGTTGTGGGTTCCACACAAGTGAGAAGCAAAAAACAAAACAAAGCCCCTCTCTGATGTGGCTCTCAACTGAGAAGGAGAAAGACACTCCCCTCCCACACCAGAGCCTTGGGAAGTCCAGGCTGGTTGTGTGTGTGTGTGTGTGTGTGTGTGTGTGTGTGTGTGCGCGCGCGCTCTCCAACCCTGTGGTGGGATAGCAAGGGGCTGGAACACCAGTGCAGGCTCCCTAATGCTGGGAGGGGAGCCCCGAGCCTCTTGGGGGCTGGATCCTGGAAAGCCAAAGGCCGGATCCAAGTAAGCTGGGGGCTGCATCCAGCCCCCAGGCCTTAAGTTCCCCATCCCTGCCCTAAAGGGTGTATAGTGAAATAACTGGTTGGTTTGTTTCTCCACTACAGCTGAATGCAGCATGCATGTGGGATTTAAAGGGCATCAACATGAGGCTTTTAAATGGTTTAGCTGTCTTTTTCTCTAAGGCTGATGTTTCTTGTGCCTTCTCTAGGTTTGGCCAAATGTGGATAAGTATGAGCTGTACCAGAAACTGGACCTGCCCAAGGGCCAAAAGCGCAAGGTTAAAGATCGCCTGAAAGCCTATGTCAAAGACCCATATGCTCTGGATCTTATAGACAAACTGCTCGTTCTGGATCCTGCCCAAAGAATAGACAGTGACGATGCACTAAATCATGACTTCTTCTGGTCGGACCCGATGCCCTCTGATCTCAAGAACATGCTCTCCACTCACAATCAATCAATGTTTGAGTACTTGGCTCCACCCAGGAGAAGAGGTGGACACATGCCGCAGCAGCCAGCTAATCAGGGCAGGAATCCGGCTGCAACCAATCAGACAGAGTTTGACAGAGTATTTTGACTGCTTAGGGTCCCAAAAAAGGAGTAGCAAACAAGCTGAGGGGTTTTTTTGGTCTTTAAATGACTGATATTGATGTGAAATACCCTTACGTTTTGCAGTCTCTTAGAGGCAGCTCAGATGGAAAGGAGTTGCAAGTCTTGCCCTGAGCTGTACAGCTAGATGAGCTATCTGGAATAGTTATGCACATAAAGAAAGAGGTTATGAGCCTCGGTTTCCCTGGGAGCTGATTCCAAGGGCCTGAGATCATCTCTTAGCCCATCTGGTACCAGGTTTCTGCCTCAGCCTCCACAATGTTATCTTTCCCAGTAACTGAATCTAGTGGGTCACGTGCTAGGGGAGCTGCCGTTGGAGAAGTTAGTACTGCCCAGGTTTTACAGCACTGCTGATAGGGGTGACTTGTGAATTTGGGAATTGCTGCTGCAGTCAACAAGATAGATTGGGCCACATTGGGAATTGTCTCAGACCTCTTCTGAATTGCTCTGGTGTGGCTGCAGTTCCCAGTGGTGCCCTTCCTTCTGCGAACTTTCCCTTGTTGTGTATAGGGTGAGTGCAGCATTGCCAAGTGCCACTGAGCTTTGTAGAGCCAGTGGGATTGGGTTCAGTCAAAATGCCTCCAAATTCAAGAACTAGCTTGTGCCAGGTTCAAGATTGCAGGAAGTCCTGGTCAGAGCTTACAAGAACGGGAAACAAAGGATCCCAGCAACTAATCAGGAAGGAGTGAAGCTGTTCCTGTTGCTCTGACTAGGAGTTGTTGGTGTCAATAAAAGCTCATCATGCTTTCTCTTCAGCATACCACCGCTTTTCGTTGTAAAGTGCAATTAAAGTTCCCTTTCCTAGACCCTGGTCTGCTGTGTATTCCTCTGACTCTAGCCAGTATGGCAACAGCACTGGTTCACATGCTAAGGGAGTTGGACACATTGTGTGTGGAAGCTGAAGATGGATGTGACCAGATGACGGCAGATTGTCTAATTCTCCTGAGCTCTGACCACAGCAGCAGTACTCAATGAGCTATTACTACTGTGAAAACTGGCTCAGCTAGACACTTGGCTGTAATCTTACAAGCATTCCTGTGTCTGCCGTTTTACAGGGTTTGCTTACATGGGTCTAGGGTAAGAGCAGTAACTCTTTCCATGTGCAGAGAGCAAATATACTACTATCAGGAGTGGGGACGTGGCCCCCTACTTGCCTGGATGCGGCCCCCGAGGCTCAGCCTCTCCCCTCCCCCCCAGCATTGAGGAGCATGCACTGGCTCCAGCCCCTCTGCTGCCCTACTGCAGCAGGAAGGGGAATGTGGGGCATGTTTTTCTCCTCAGTTGGGGCTAATTCAATGGATCAGTGGCCCCTTACTTATAATAGGTTCCCCACCCCTGCACTACATGTTCAATGGACTACCCTTAACTTGGGCAACATGTATACATTCTCCTGCCAACAGTTCTTATTAAACCTGATAGGCACCTAATAGAAACTCGCAAAGGAGATCTTAATGGATTCATGTGCTGAAGGGAAACTTTCTTCGGGCAGTCAGTTTTCCATAGGGGTGGTTCAGTGTGCAGCAGCTCTTGTGAATTTGTTTGAGAAGGTGCAGCTGCTTTGTGGTGCTGGTAAACCAGAATAAACCCCGAGCCTTTGAAATGAGAGTACTGTGTGCAGAATGCAGCTGCTGATAACCTTTGTCCTTCAACTAGGCTAGTAGTGACGCTCACCAGCCAGAGTGAGGTCTGTAAACAGCAGGCAGCAGAGATCAAACTCACTTCAGAGCAGAAAGTAAGGATGATAAAGGACATGTATAAGGTAAATCTCTGGGATGGGGTTCGGGAACTAATAGAGAGTATTGGGAAGATTTTGGTGTAAGTGGCCTGAATCAAGTTAGCTGCAGGCAACAGGTGTCCCCTGCCAGTTGTGAAGAAACAATCACATGTCCCATTTAAAAAATATATTTCTCTTCCCCTGTGTGAATGTTTGAGAAAATGGGGAAAGTGAAGATAATGCTGTGGCACTGTAATGCTTATGCTCTGAGCAAGCAGGTAACTGTTCAGACACCTGTAATTAAGTCATTGATGTCTCCATTAGTGGCTCGATTTTAACTGTTTGCTCAGTCCTTACCCTGAAGAAAATAGATTTTAAAAGGGGCGGAGATTTCCTGTGGTTGGTTTTGAATAAGAATGGGTGCTGCTGTGGATGAGGGTAGAAGCTCAGGCAGTGGGCTCCAATCTCTTCTTGTGTTAGGAAATAGTTTGGATCTAGAAAGTATTTTTCTTGTGACAAGATAATGCTGAAAGTGTTAACTAGCTCCAGCCTCAAGGTACTGACAAGAACAAAATGTGGTCAACTCCTGCTGATACCTTGCTTTCCAGAGCAGTGTTGGAACCTTGGAAGATAGTTACTTCAGAGTAATGTTTCCCATTCTTTCCCTGTGTGTTTTCACTGAGGCACTTTGGGGTAAGAACTATCTTTGTTGTGTGTACAGTGCCTAGCACAATGCCTGGTCCATGACTGGGGCTCCTACTTGCTACCATGATTCAGGCAGTAGATGATGATCCTGAACCTCTGGTTCCTATACTAAAAAACGGTCTTTGCTACAGTTGTAATCTCTCGTTGAATCTCCACACTTAGCAACAGCCTTGCAAACTGTAGGAGAGAGAGTGGCTGAATGCGGTGGAGCTGCCCCTACACACGAAGAATTGAAATGGTAATTTCATTTTTTTATTTGAGGCTGTGCTACTAGCTTCACTGCTAAAGCTGTAAATACAGCTGAGTTGGGAATGCTGAATGGTTGGCTAATGGAGGTATTAGCTGGAATATGCCAATGGGGTTGTATCTTGCTTGGGCTTTCTGTTAAATTATTATTTGGGCCTCACCAAAAAATCCTTTTAGAAGATACCTCAGCAATGTCTAAGGGGGTGGAATACACGTTCCCTGTGCATTTGCAACATGAGGAGAAAACTGAAGGAAAAGTGTTTGGTTCAACTTAAAAAGTAGAGCATCTATTATGAATTTTTGTGGGGAGTTGGTTAGGCAGCCCCCAAAGTACCATGGCTGTAGTTGAGTTTCCTTAGGTGGGTGTGTTATGTTTTCATGGGTAGCCACTACCATAACATTCCATTTTGTAATAAAAGCAGCTTTTATTGAACTACCGTATTTTCCGGCGTATAAGGCAAATGGGCGTATTAACCGACCCCCTAATTTTCCAGTTAAAACATAGATTTTGGCCTATACTCGCCGTATAAGACTACCCCCCCTTCCGAGGCAACACCATTTAATAACATCAGATTTGATTTAAATAATTTTAATTAAAATGGTTTTGACTTACCGGTACTTAAAATCCTTCAAAATCCTCATCATGTTCATCCTCTGACATCATAAGTTCATCAATGACATCTTGTGGTTCACCTGCCAGGGGGCAGGGACACTTGCGCGCCTGGGGCCGGCCCCCCCCATAGCCATGCGCCCGGGGCCGGCGCTCCCCCTCCCGCCAAACGCCGCGCGCCCGGGGCTGGCCCCGAGCACTGTGTTGGGGACCACGGACATACAGTATCAGCACAGGGATGTTCTATACCCGGCGTGTAAGACGACCCCTGATTTTTGGGGGATGTTTTTAGTATAAAAAGTCGTCTTATATGCCGGAATATACGGTAACAGGATTGCTTGGACTTTGTGCTGCCTATTTGTGCCAGCTGCCCTTGAAATCCACAACATGCAGCATGCTGTGTGCATGCTGGTGGTTTTTCCTCACCATGTGCACTGGAGGGCTTTAGATTGTAAGCAGCGAGTGTGGGAATGTGGTTGTCTGGGGATGTTGCTCTGTAGACAGACTCTTGTTTCCACAGTTTCTCCAAAGAGGGACCAAGTCATGGTCTGTCTTCTCCAATGTAATTATGGGGGTTGGGCGGTGTGTAGCTCTTGGCAAGGTGCTGTGTGTAGGGAAGGAAGAAGATGGCTGCATCTGTACGAGATCAGCAGTGTCCCTTACTAGTTGTGGCAACACCGTAGTCATAATCCCGAAGGGTGCGTCTCCACAGCACCCTAAATTCGAAATGAGATACACAATTTGTGTAGCGCAAATTGCTCAACTTACTTTGAATCGATTTTGAAATAGCTTATGTTGAAATTTGGCGCGTCTACACAGCACCACATTTCCACCCATCCCTTATCGCTCCTGCAACCAGGTTTACTGGGATGGGGAAATAACATACCCGTTGTTTTGAAAAATATTTCGAAATAACGGGCAGCTTGTGTCGATGCAGGGTAGCTCTTTGGGGATCCCGGAGCAGGGTAGACGTGCCCTTATGAGCGAGGGACGATGTTTCCCTTGTAAGAGATTACGGTGCCCCTCACAATGATGGCTCCTTTGCCCTCATAAAGATGGCGGGCCAAGCCGCTGCGCCTGCGCACTGGTGGCGGGAGGCGGCCCCAGGGGCGGGGCGGATCCCCACGTGGAAGGGGTGAGGCGCGGCGCGATCCGTGGCGGGGCCGCCTGTCAGCAGGAGGCGGGATGGGCTCCCCCGGGCTTCGCGCGCTGCACTGCGCGCTGCGGCTGGCGGCGGCGGCGGGCGGGCAGCGCTGCTTCAGCACCAGGCCGGCCCGCGCGCCCAGGATGGAGTATCAGGTACCGCGCGGCCGGGTTACATCAGCCGGGACACGTGGGGGAGGGGGCCGGGCGTGGGTTTGGGGCAGCGCGTGGCACGAGGCGGGGGGGTTGCGTGGGCGCATCGCGTTTTGTTTGCAGCAGGCTTCTGCCGTGTGCGCACAGCCACGTGCGGGCGGGTCGGGGCTGCTGGGGGCCGCGCTGGGGTTGGCCCTGTTTCTAAATGGCGCTGGATGCTCTCTCGGGACTTGGCCCTCTGCAGTCGCTCCGGCCAAAGCCTCCGTGACCGGCTCCCTCCGCTTTGCCCATTCTGGTTTTTATTTTCCGTGGTGTGCGTCATACAGCCATTGTGTGTACTTAAAATTAGTTACAGCATGACTGCCGAGGGCTCCCTTCCTGCTAAGGTTCTCATAGCCAAGCTCGCCTAACGGGTTCTGCTTGCATCTCCCTGACTTGTTCTTTCTAGACTTTCTTCCCATTGATTGATTTTTTTTTTATTTTCTTCCCGGTGAAAAGACCCCATTGATTTCAATAGGCACCATACTTCCCAACCTTTTGTTTTAAGTATGTGGGGGGAAATGATTCAGCCAACTTTGGAAGTATTGGGGACACTGCTGAATAACTGAAATCACCCCTGTAACCCTCAGCATGGGTTGGATTGTCATGCAAGCATCCCTGTCTTGATCTGTCCAAGGCAGCTCTGAGGTCCACCTACACACCATCTTCTGTGATGAAATCCATCCATTGTTTCCTTAGCATCTCTTTTCTATAGCTGCTCCTGCCATTCTGCTTCCATGGGGTGTCCTTCCTCCATCCTCTGCTTGCATCCAAAGTGCACTTCCTGTATTTTGTCAAATTAAATGAAATCACTTCTGTACAAATAACATACTCACTTTTTTCACCACAATTCACAACTGCTTATGTGTGAGTATTAACATAGAAAATGGTTAGCAGTTGGCACTGATAGATAGTTTGTCCCTGACTTAAGTTGGAGGGTGAGGGAATGATGAACTGTCAGTTACAGTTGAAAATTGCATACTGAAAGTCTCTGTAGAATCTAAGATCTCTGTAGGATCACGAAACCGAAGAGCTTCTCTGTGTAACCTGAAGAGATATGTTCTCTCCAAGAGAATGGCATCGGAATATATGTAAATCGGTGACTGTTAGATGTCGGATGGCCTTCGAGGAATGAAATGCATAAAGCACTGCTAAAGTGATATTAAAGCAACTGAATTGAAATGTTGCATCCCATAATGTTCCAAAGCACCATTAACAGGGCTGGCTGCACCCATCCAATGTCTCCACTAGCGATTTGCGGTGTTTTCTGTGTCGCTTACTTTAGTTCCTCTTATAAAGTTACCGCCATCTGGGATGTGGGTATGTTAAACATCGCTGTGGGAATCATGATTTTTACACTTAATTACAATTTTTTTCCAAGCAACTTACGAGCATGCAGCTTCTTCTGTAGCATGAACAGAACGGGGTGTGGAGTCTAATTAAATGAAGTTGGGGCAGGAAGTGAGTCAGGATCACATGGAACTCAATCTTAAAACCTGCCTGAGTTGTGAGTAGTGTCAGTTTTGTACGTTAGGTGCCCTGATGTCCGTAGTCGTCATTAATAGTGATGGAGGGGAGTTTTGGTCCCTGGGCCAGGGACTGTTTCTTCATTAAATGTTTGTACAGCACCTAGCACAATGGTCAGTGATGGGAATCCCTTGTATTGTGATAGTGCCTAATAATAATTTGCGAGAGGTGCTGTGTAGCTAGGAAGTGCTGTGGGGCTGATGTCCTGTTCTCATTGGAGATGTGGGGGGAGCAGGGGTTCCAGTGCAGTGTGGGGAGGACCTGATTCTTTCCATCTGTAGTTCAGCTGAGAGAAGGTGAGAGGTAGAAAGTATGTCCAGTGTCTTTGCTCCTGAGAAACCCAGGAGATACAGTGTCCACCAATATAAATAGCCACATGCATCTGAAGGAGCGTGGCTAGTGCTTTTTATAGAGGCGAATTATGGGGAGTGTATCTGGTTACTGTCCCGCCCCTGCTAGAGCTGCAGTCTACCCCCAGAAGTACTTCTAAGAAACCCCAATAAATTGCTGCGCTGCATGAGGCATGTGGGAACGAAGCCTTCCCTGGGAAATGTATTAATCAGCGTTTGAAGAGGCTATTCTGGGCCTTGGAAAACCAAGACCTTAAAACACCCTGACGCAGATGGAAGTGGGTGAGATTATAGCCCTTCAAATGCTCTGCTCCAGGTACTGCTACCAGGGTCTCGTGACTGGGGCACTGGATTCTAATCCTGATTCTGCAGCGGGATGCCACGAGGCCCACTCTGTATCTGTTTCCCTTCTCACCTCAGACTGTCTCAGTTTGCACTGGAAACGCTTTGGTGCAGAGCGTCTCTCGTGCATATGGACCGTGCCTAGTGCAGTGGGACCTGGTCTGTCAGGCAGTACAAATAATGGAAAGAGGTGATGCTTACATTGCACTTAGTGTTCTGATGCAGACTGGGGGCTGATTTTACTGCCCTTGGAACTAGGGATGTAATAGTGTAGTCGATTAACCAATATGCAAAAGCATTATCGTTAATGCTACAGACTACACGCATTTCCCCATACCCCACCAGTAAATTTTTTAGCAGGCTGGCCAGCAGCCCGGCTCAGTTCTGGCTCGTGCCGGGTCTGGGCCTACCCCTGCTGTGGGTCTGCTTTTAAAATGTATTAGGAGCCAGGTGAGCAGGCAGCCTGGCTCAGTTTTGGCTCTTGTTGGGTCTGGGAGCTTAGACCCCTTCCCCTGTGATGGGCTGCTGCCACTCTGGGCTGCTGCCTCTTTATCAGAGGCAGCAACACAGGGTGACAGGCAGCCGGTCCGTGAGGGGAGCTCGTTTTTAAACTGGCTCCCCTAGTGGACCAGCTCCTGCTTGGCACCCCAAGCTGCTGCCTCTAAAGCAGAGATAGCAGTGTGGAGTGGCAGGGGGTTCTTTGGAGAGAGGCTGGAGTGCAGTGGCACCACTGGCTCTATGAGGGCTATAGAATATTTATATTGTTTATTTCAAATATATGTACCCCACCTTGCTATTTAAAATATTTGAGGCAGCTTACAACATTTTTAAAACACAATATAAATGTATATAAAAATTTAATTAAGAAGTAAAAAATTAAATAGAATAGTTGACTGATTCATGAGGTTACTCGACTATTCAGTTAACCAGTATTTAACATCCCTACTTGGAACGCACCCAAAGCACATGAGGACACCAGTGCTCCGGCTGGGCTTGTCTTGTGATCGACATACGCTCCGACCTCGCTCCCTGGGCTTTGGAAATGGTTACCGGAGCAGATCTCGTGAGCCTCCTGCCTCCTCTGGCAGCTGTCTGTCATTTTCTGAATTACTGCTGATCTGCTTCCTCTGAAGATCTCCCAGCCGCTTCACAACCTGGGAGGTCCCTTGCGCCCCTTATTTTTTGTGCGGCTCTGTTGGGAGCAGTGTGGGCTCAGGCTGCCTGGGAGCCCCTGAGCTTCATACGTAGGTCCAGGGGCTCCTTCGGGGGCGAACAGGAGACCCTTTTCTGGTGCACATGGGGCCTGGAATGTTGGCTCTTGGCATCGGTGCTGGTGCCCATCACCCCTCCCGTGGGCAGGAGCCGCTCTGTGCCTCACCCGAGTCTCGTTCCAGGATGCCATCCGGATGCTGAACACCCTCCAGACCAACGCCAATTACCTGGAGCAAGTGAAGCGGGAGCGAGGAGACCCCCAGGTGCAGCTGGAGGCCATGAAAGGCTTCTTGGAGCGAAGTGGGTTAAAGGTGAGAGCTGGGTGCTCTGAGCCCTCAGTGCTGCTCCTGGCCGCGTGCGGAGGGATGGGCGGCTGGAGGGGGTGGCGCAGGCTCCCCTCTCGGTGGGACTGGCTGTGAGCCCTCTGCCAAGCCAGCACAGTGAGGGGAGGGAGGTTCTCCCCAGCACTGACCTCCCCCTCGTGGGCTTGTTAACCTCTGTCTGGCAGGTCGAAGACCTAGATCAACTGAACATTATCCATGTGACTGGGACAAAGGGCAAGGTGAGTGGGGGTGTTGGGGATGTGGAATGGGCATGCGGGGGGAGGGAGTTTTGTGGGCGCCGGGCTCTGGGAGGGGATGGGCCAGCAGGCGGCAGGAGGGGAAATGACTAGGCCTTGTGCAGGGCGGCAGAGGGTTAGAGTGGTGCTGTGAGGGTGGGTGCAATCCAGGGGTTCCCTTTGCTGGGGAGGCCTGGCTTGATGACTAACGCTTCTGACTTCTCCCAGGGCTCGACGTGTGCCTTCACAGAGCGCATCCTCCGCAACTACGGCCTGAAGACCGGCTTCTACAGGTGGGCGGCCTGGTGGCTCCTGGGGCAGGCAGGGGTAGACTGAGTGGGTTGCTGTTGGGTGCCGAGCAGCACCTGGGGCAGTGAAATGGGGGAGTTATCCTGGGTGCTGACTGCGTGTTCTCCCGTCGCCCCAGCTCTCCCCACCTGGTCCAGGTACGTGAGAGGATCCGCATCAACGGGCAGCCAATCAGCAAGGAGCTCTTCAGCAAGTACTTCTGGCAAGTGTATAACCGGCTGGAGGAGACCAAGGTGCGTGCTGTGGGGCTTGGGAAGGGGGCAGTTGCTGTCTTAGGAGGGTGTAAGCCACAGTTGCCTCCCAGAGCTTGGGTGAGGAGTCAGGGCTTCTGTTCCTTGGCAGGAGTGTACCTGTGACCATGCCAAGGGCATCATCCTGGGGGGGTACAGTCACTGAATCTGGGGGTCAGGTGGCTGGCCCCAGGCTGGCTGAGTGTGGGGCCTGGTTCGGGCGGGTTATCTAGCACTTAGAGCTGAGTCCCCCTTGTTCTACTCCACCTCGGCCATGCTGGGCGTCTTGGGCCACTTGGTTCCCCCAGCTGCGTGGTGAAGCTGTGTAAATCTCTCAGATGAGCTGGGCTCTAGAGGTGCCGTCTGCCTGCTCCTGCCCTGTGGGACTGGGATGGCCCCTGCAGCGCAGGGAGGAGGCTCAGGGCAGTAGTTGGCTGTGGCATAGCAGTGGGGCTGGGGTAGAGCTGCTGTCCCTTAGTCCCCTCCGGTAACTGTCTGTCCTGCAGGACCCCGGCCACACCAGCATGCCTGCCTACTTTCGCTTCCTCACCATCATGGCCTTCCACGTCTTCCTGCAGGAGAAGGTATGGCACTCGCCCAAGTTCCAGCCAGTGCCCCCAGGTGCCAAGTGGCTGCAGCCCCCTAGGTGAGAGTGGTGGAGCTCTGGCCCCTGGAGCCCTGGGCCTTGTCCTTCTCTGGCCCCTGTTCCAGCCAGCCATCTGCCCCAGGACAGAGCAGGAACCTCGTCTTTCCTACGTGATTTATCTCCTTTTCTGGTTCTGTTCCCTGGGATACCTGGGAGGAGAGTCGTGGGATTCGCCCATTTGTAACTGCCTGTGTGTGTGACTTTTGCCCCCTAGTGGCTGCAGCCTATGGGGTAAAAGCTGTAATACTGCTGCGAGGCAGTGGAGCGTCTCCCTTAGCCTCCCAAGGGCAGAGGCCCGCACGTGTAGAGCTGAAAGTCCTTGGTTCATGCTCTCTTGGACACGTGCTGGCTGCAGTCTCGGGTCCCTGTGCATTCTAGTGATGTTTGCCTGCCTGTCCCTGCCCCTCTGTTCAAGCGGAGGTCCCGTGCATCTAGAGCAGTGTTTCTGAAAGTGCACCACAAAATCACTTTGAGAAACACACTTACTGGATGCCCCGGTTTGTTTATTTACTGGCTGGCTCCTCTTGGCTGCAAAGGACGAAACGGAGTCAATGGGAGCCGCAAGGCTCCATGGCCGCGGCGCCAGTAAATAAACAAACTGGGGCGGCCAGTTAATGTGTTTCTCAAAGTGATTTTGCGGCGCACTTTCAGAAACACTGCTCTAGAGGGTGCTGCAAGTAGGACGTACACTGCGCAAGGGTGCTGAGCCGCCTGTCCCTGCCCAGGGCTGTGCCACGGGTCAGTCTGTTTCCTGCAGTTTAGGCAGGGAGGCAACAGGCCCCTTAACATTCCCTTGTGTCTTCTCCAGGTGGATCTGGCTGTGGTGGAAGTTGGCATCGGGGGTGCCTATGACTGCACCAACATCATCAGGTAGGAGCAGACTGGGTGACAGACTGGGTGCCTCTGTGTGACACTGGTGTGTGGAGGCCACTGGCTCTTCCCGGAGCAGAGAGACCCTGAGCAGGGGAATTGGTCATTTAATGCATCCGAGGGTACTGAGGGAGTTGGCAAATGTCATTGTGGAGCCTTTGGCCATTATCTTTGAAAACTCATGGAGATCGGGAGAGATCCCGAATGATTGGAAAAAGGCAAATGTAGTGCCCATCTTTAAAAAGGGAAGGAGGACAATCCAGGGACCTACAGATCAGTCAGTCTTACCTCAGTCCCTGGAAAAATCAGAGGGGATCCTCAAGGAATCCATTTTGAAGCACTTGGAAGAGGGGAAAGTGATCAGGAATAGTCAACATGGATTCATGAAGGGCAAGTCGTGTCTGACCAATCTGATTAGCTTCTATGATGAGGTAACTGGCTCTGTGGATATGGGAAAGTCAGTGGATGTGATATACCTTGATTTTAGCGAAGTTTTTGATACGGTCTCCCACAATATACTTGCCAGCAAGTTAAGCGAGTGTAGATTGGATACATGGAGTGTAAGATGGATAGAAAGCTGGCTAGGCTGTCGGGCCCAACGGGTAGTGATCAGTGGCTCCACGCCAGGTTGGTGGTCAGTTTCTAGCAGAGTACCACAAGGATCTGTTCTAGGACCTGCTTTGTTCAACATTTTTATTAATGACCTGGATGAGGGGATGGATGGCACCCTCAGCGAGTTCGCAGATGACACTAAGCTAGGGGGAGAGGTAGATACGCTGGAGGGCAGGGATAGGGTCCAGAGTGACCTAGACAAATTAGAGCAGTGGTTCCCAAACTTTTTGGCATCTCGCCCCCCTTTTTGATTTTTGAAAAACCCTCAGGCCCCCCTCACCCCCAAATAGCAGCAAAACTTGTTGAGAAAAAGAAAAAGGGAACTGAACAGGGAAGCAAAACTTGATATGGAGGGGAGGCTGAATCGCCTCGTGCCCTCCCCCCCGGAATTTCTTCATGCCCCCTGGGGGGCACACCCCCCAGTTTGGGAACCCATGGATTAGAGAATTGGGCCAAAAGAAATCTGATGAGGTTCAATAAGGACAAGTGTAGAGTCCTGCACTTGGGATGGAAGATTCCCAAGCATTCTGGAGTATTGACAGAAGAATCCCAACAATTCTGGAATATTGTGTCCAGTTCTGGGCCCCCCACTATAGAAAGGATGTGGACACATTGGAGAGGGTCCAGCAGAGGGCGACCAAAATTACTAGGGGGCTGGAGTGCATGACCTATGAGGAGCGACTGAGGATTTCAGGTTTGTTTAGTCTGCAGAAGAGAAAAGTGAGGGGGGATTTCATAGCAGCCTTTAACTACCTCAAGGGAGGTTCCAAAGAGGATGGAGAGAGGCTGTTCTCAGTACTGGTGGATGGCAGAACGAGGAGCAATGGTCTCAAGTTACAGTGGGAGAGGTCCAGGTTGGATATTAGGAAAAACTGTTTCACTAGGAGGGTGGTGAAGCACTGGGATGGGTTACCTAGGGAAGTAGTGGAATCTCCAGCCCTAGAGGTTTTTAAGTCTCGACTTGACAGAGCCCTGGCCGGGTTGATTTAGTCGGGATTGGTCCTGCCTAGAGCAGGGGGCTGGACTTGATGCCCCCTGAGGTCTCTTCCAGCTCTATGGTTCTATGATAGTTCTTGACCCTTCTGACACAGGGGCCCAGTGCTAGTGACTGGTGGGGATGCTTGGCCAGGGAAGCCATTCACTGTCCCTGTGGCGAAAGGGGCTTCCAGCTGTGCTGGGCCTGGCTCTGTGCTGTTTCCATCAGCCCAGCTGGTGCCCTGAGATCTGGGGTGTCCTGGGCGCTAGCTCCTGGCACGGGGCGCTCAGCTTCTCTCTGTCTCTAGGAAGCCCATTGTGTGTGGGGTCTCCTCGCTGGGGATCGACCACACCAGCATCTTGGGGGACACCATTGAAAAAATCGCCTGGCAGAAAGGGGGCATCTTCAAGGTAGGGTCGAGACTGCAGGGGGCATGATGGGGTCTTGGATGGGGCTGGTCCAGAATCCTGGCTTAGCAGGACAGCAGCTCTTTGCCACGACAGCTTCAGCTCCTGGCCACGGCTGGCAAGTGAACTCCCTGACATAGGAGGCTGATCCCAAGCCAGGGCAGCATGGGGGTGGAGCCCACCTAAGAGGCAAACTCTGAGTCTGAGTGAGGGTCCCAGCTCACCCCTTAGTGTCGGGATCTGCCCCTGCCCCGCAGCCTGTCCCTGGAGTCCTGCTGTTGGTGTGGGAATGAGGGGCCTTGAAGCCAGACCCATGACTCTCTGCGTTGCTTTCAGCCTGGGGTGCCTGCGTTCACGGTGCTGCAGCCGGAGCGGCCCCTGGAGGTGCTGAGGGAGCGAGCCAAGCAGAGCCCGGTGAGTTCTTGGGGTTCGCACACCTCAGCTGCAGCCTCCTTTCCTCTCTGCTGTCACTGGGCCCGCCTGCGTCTGAGCAGGCGACTCTCCCAGCTGCACCCACTCCATATGCCAGCTGGTGCCTACCCCTTTGGATGGTGCTGGCCAGGGCCTGTGTCCCAAGATCTCACCAGACCCTTCCTTCTTCCCAGGAGAGGGTCAGGGTCCTGCGGCCCTGCTCACGCTGGATCCTTTGCAGGGTCTGTGATCCCGGGGCTCTCACGTTTCTCCTCTGCAGCAGCTGGGTGTGGGTGCTGCTGGTGCCAGCGCCCCTCGGGGTCTCTCTGCACGTGGCAACATGCTGGCCCATGAGTGTCAGCCCAGGGCCCTGGGGTGGCCTCAGTTGCTGCAGACCCAGCTGGAGGGTCTTGTCCAGCTGCTCACCCTCTGTCCCCTGGCTCTGTGCAGTGCCCACTTTACCTGTGCCCCGACTTGGATGCCTTTGAAGAGGTCGCTAAGGCTCTGCAGCTGGGGCTGGCGGGTGAACACCAGCGATCGAATGCCACTCTGGCCCTGCAGCTCTCGCGGGCCTGGCTGCAGCAGCAGGGCTATCAGGGTAAGTGCGTGGGGGAGGGGAATGGGGGGCTGGGGCCCCCTCTCCTCACACTGGACGGCGCATCCCAGCCCTGCTCTTGTTCCTCGATAAGGGCACTGGGAGAGCTGTGCCTGGGCTGCGCTTCAGTGCGTGTGCTCGCAGGGCTCCGGGCAGGGGGCTGTGATGCAGCATGTGACCCTTCAGCCTGGCGCTGCTGGGCAGAGCTTCCCAGAGCCTGGCATGTGACGCACCCCCAGCTTCGTGTTTCCAGCCACGTCCCTGGAGACCCTGGTTGGTGTTTCCCCGGTGACCTGAGGAGCCTGGGCTGGGAGCCAGCCCCTTAGCACTTGATGGGGAGAGCTCTCAGTCTGCAGAGACAGGCCAGCAAGTCACCACCATGCTGGGAACGAAGGGGCCACCCCGCTGGGGAGGGCTGTGGGACCCTTGGGGTAGTTTGAATTCTAAGGCTTTTTTCTTTTTACAAATATTTAAAATGAAATATGGATTTAATACAGAATACTTGTTTGTACGCCTGGGGGGCGACTGTCACATGGGCTGGGACCCAGCATCTGCCTCCAGCAGACACCGCCGGGAGCCCTCTGGATGTTCCAGCTCTGAGCTCAGATGGGCTTTGTTCTCAAATTATGAATATTTATGATTCCACCCACCTCAGACTTACTCTCCAGCTCACTGAAGTTTATGTATCCAAAACATGGAAGGTGGTTTTGTTCAAGCCTCCTACGCTAGTTTGTGTTGTGAAATTCCAGTTACCAGCCTAATGCAGCTTGACACAGATGAGCGAAATGTTAATTGCAGTGGAAGCTCAGAGTTACAAATTGACCGGTCGTCCCCAGGAGGCAGCAGAAACGAACACAGAACAGAACCATGTGACGTGCGCTACTGAGAAAAGGGGAAACCAGCCGTTTCAAAAGTGGATTATGTCAATGTTCTGTTAACTTTTGAAAGAACAGCCCTGACGTATTCAGAGTTCAGCAACCCTCTGTTCCCAAAGCATTCATAGTGCTGAGGATCTGCTGTATCTGGGCCATAAGCAATAGAGCGTTTTCTAATGTACAAAAAATGTACAATTGACAAGAATCTGAAAGTATTAGGCTATATTGTTGCTTAAATGTGTGCGGCTCAGTGTTCTCACCTGCGGAGCAAAGGAAGGTACCAAATCGAGTGTGAACATTCCTTTTAGCTGTAAATTGCCCCATTTTAAGTCTTGTTTCAGTCCAGGACAATGCACCTTTCTCCAGAAAAGAACTGAAATACAAATCAAAACCTGGATTTAAAATTGACCTTTTGATCTGAGGTTTTCCACTCAGTTATTTCCACTAAGCTTTGATTGAAATCAGCCCCCTGGTTCCTCGGGCACCTATGCCGGGTGGCTCCCCCAGCTGCCTGGAGTCTGCATGTGAGGAGTGAAGGGCAGGTGACGGGGCTACCGGCGGCTGTGGGGGCTCTTTGGACGGTGACTCAGCCCCACTTCCATCTCCTTGCAGGTACTGAGGAGCTGAAGGATTTGCAGCCAGGTGCTGAGCTACTGCGCAAGAGATCTGTGCCCCTGGCACCTGTGTTCAGGCCCAGTGGCTCTATGGTGCAAGGTAAGGACGTGGGTGTGTCCCGCCCTGCTGCTCCTTTGGTGCCCCCGGCCTGACGTGTGTCACTCACGAGGCCCAGGCCCTGCTGCCCTTCAATGCTTCCTGTTCCTTAGTTTTAACCCTTAAGAGCCTGGTGCCTCCTGGGCTGCCAGCAAGTGCGGAGGGTGATTGTCCATCCCCAGCCTCCCATGTTGGGCATTTCCCCCGCAGTTTGCTGGCAAAGGTCACGCTCTCGCCCCACTGCTGTGGGTCACTGTCGGGCTCCTTGCCTCTGGCAGGGCTGGTGCCTCGCAGCCGGCACTAGAACTGGTGAGGCTGGCTGCTGTGGCTGCCTCAGGGGAGGGGCAGCAGGATGGGCTGCCACAGGGCTCTGGGGAGCTTGGTACTGGAATAAGGGGAGCCTGGCGGGGGGAGGGGAGGCCTTGAAGGAATGGCTCCAGGTGGGCTGCGCAAACCGAGGTGCTGGTCGCAGTGCAGCCAGCCTGCCCCCAGGCCCGTCCCCATCCACTGCTGAGCCAGGTCTGCCCTGGACCCCAGCCCCCTGCTCTCTGGTCCCATAGTCCCTCCTCCCCTCGTGCTGCGCAGCTTAGTTCGCCTGGTAGCTGGTGGGAACACTGGGGGCTGGCGTGCTGGGTCCCGTCCAGAGTAGCAGGGAGGCCGGGTGGGCCTCTCCCCGCTCACGGCCCCTTCTCCCCCCCAGGTTTGCAGGACACGGAGTGGCTGGGCCGCACGCAGGTGCTGCAGCACGGGGCGGTGACGTGGTACATCGACGGGGCTCACACCACCAGCAGCGTGCAGGCCTGCGTGCGCTGGTTCCGCCAGGCAGCCCTCAACAAGGAGAAGCCGGTGGAGTAAGGAGCCTGAGCCGCGGGGAGGGAGAGTGGCCGCTCTGCGGTCGCAGGCTTGCGCGAGGCTTTCCCAGAGAGGGGCCAGTTGGATGGAGAGCGAGCTCCTGTGGCCTATCTAGGGGGATCCTAGTGCTGGAGACCTCAGTGGGTCATGGAGTCCAGTTGGCCCAAAGCAGGACCAACTCCAACTTCAGTCCTGCCCATCAGCCATGCCACGGCTGCAGTGCGAGCAGCGCCTGCCTTTCCCTGTCGAGGGGGGACCTTGTCTTGAAGGGGACGTACGTGAGGAGAAGGATGGAGGCTTTCTCTCTGCACCCTGCGTGGTCCCAGGACATTGGGTGGGGTGGGAAGAGGGCCCACCTGTCCTGCTGAGTGTGGGCCAGGCCTTTGGTCAGGGTTGCTGGACTTCCTGGGCCATCCGAGGTGGTAGCAGCCAGCACCAGAGTGAGGTGAGAGTGATTGGCGCCCCCCTCCCTCCCAGCTGACTGAGCTGGTCCTGTCTCGTCTGCAGTGGCTCCGAGGTCCGGGTGCTTCTCTTCAACGCCACAGGAGACCGGGACGCGGCTGCTCTGCTCAAGCTGCTGCTGGTGAGACTGTCTGGTGTCAGGCACTGCCCCAAGGCACAGCCAGGGGGTGGGGGCTGGAGCCAGGCCGGGCAGGTGCGTTTGTGAGGGTGGGGGAGGCGGCTGCTGGACCCTGTGAAGAGAGCCGCTCACGTGTTGGAGGTGGAGGAGGGTGGTTACGGATGGTGCCTGTGGGTTCCAAGGCTGCCAGCATCCCGCTCGGGCCCGGACTCCTGGGTTCTGTTCTCAGCTCTGCACCAACCTGGGCTGGGTATTTTCCCACTTTTCCTTTTCCGTGCCATGGGGTATCGCCGGCCTCTTCCCTCGGGCGGGAGCTGATGGGGGGCTCTGCGTTGCTGGGCGGGCTTGGAGTCACATGGCCTGGCCCAGATGGGGGCTGCCCCCTTCCCCGGCACCCGCCTGGCTGTTTAGGGTCTGTCTTCTCTTATTTGGACACCTACCGCAGGGCGCCACCAAGTGGTGCTAGTGCCTGCTCTTGTCAGCTGCTGCTGCTGTAACAACCCTTCCCTGGCCTCCCTGCATGGGGGGGAGGAGGGTGTCTGGATTTGCCCCGTTAGTGGCAGAAGTGAAAATGGGAGGGGGCGGTTTCCAGTGGATTTGCCCAATAGCCCCTGCAGGAATAGGACCCAGGCGTCCTGGCTAGAATGCTCCAGCGGAAATAATGCCTGATGCTGAGCCAGTAGCCAAGGTCCTTCCCCCTCCCGCTGCCATACCCTCCTTCTCCTTCTCCTTTGCGGCTCTCCCCCCCCCCCCCCCCCCCCCCAACGGGCTGCCCATGGCTACAGTACCCAGCCACTGGCTGGCCTGGATCGTTGTGCTGACGCTCTCTCTTGTGCCCCAGCCTTGCCAGTTCGACTACGCTGTCTTCTGCCCCAACTTCACGGAGGTGTCTGCGGTGGGCAACGCGGGTCAGTACCTTGGGGGTGGGCTGGGTCGGCTGGGAGTCTGCTCGGGCGCTAGCCCTGGGGCAGGAATGTCCCTAGGTGGGAATATTCCTGCCTCACAGGCACGGGTTGGCTCAAGGCCTAAAACCCTCCTCACTGGACTTTTCTGCAGGGAGTTGGAGTCTCTTGTGGATTCCTGCTCTGCTTGTACCATGTCAGCAGCGCTGGTTGGTCCATGGTGTCCTGGGTTCTTGGGGATGCCTGTGCTGCTTCCGCAGGCCCTTCGCCCCACCTCTTGGCCCCACACAGCCAGGTCTGGGGTTGTGGATTCCTCTGCTGGCTCCACGGCTCTTCCCTGTTGTCCTGTTCCGAGTCCCCTCTTGTCTGTGCCCCGTCTACTCTGGAGGGTTGGGTTTGCTGGATGGGTGTGTGCACGTTGGCTTGGTGCCCCCCCCCCACCCCAGCTGCCCGTCCCTCCTCACGGGGAGGGGCCATGCACAAGGCTACTTGGATGGCAGCTCACTCTCCCCTTTGCAGACCAACAGAACTTCAACGTCACCCTGGAGAACGTGCTGACCCGCTGCCTGGAGAACCAGAAGCAGTGGAACGGGCTGATGGAGGAGAAAGTGGGGCAGGACCCCTGGCTGTCGCACCCCATGCAGGTGGAGGGGGTGGGCAGGCTGCTGAAGCCTGACCCTCTGCGCAGCCCCCTGCTCTTCGTGCCCACCGCCGAGCGCCCTCTCAACTCCAACTCGCTGGTCTTCCCCTGTATCTCCCACGCCCTGCAGTGGATCACCCAGGGGAGGGACCCGCACTTCCAGGCACCTGCCACCAAGGGGCTCCACCTACACCCCGTGGCTGGGAGTGGCGCCGTCTTGCTCCAGGAAGCAGCTGCCATCCGCGTGCTGGTCACGGGAAGCCTGCACTTGGTGGGCGGAGTCTTGAAGCTGCTTGACCAATCACTCTCGCAGTAGCGGGTGCCAGTGGGTGGGCCCTGCCTTTTACTTGAATATTCCTGGACACCTTCTGCCAGCTGTTCCGAGCTGGTGTCCCCTGAGCTGGGCTGCTGCTGGCCTGGGGGCTGGGCACTGCATGTGCTGCTGGATTCTCATGCTGAGCCCTTTTCAGCAGGCGCATCCACCCTAAGGACTGTGCTGAGCCTTTGTGGCAGTGTCATCTGGGCCCTGGTCTCGCGTTCAGCCTCTCGTTACTGGCAGGACTTGGGCTTGGCCTCTTCAACTTGCCAGGCCCCTTGCAGCAGCCAGAGGCTCCCTGTCCTGGCTGTTGGGCAGCTCCCCTGCAGGCCTGGCGTGAAGTCTCCCGGCTGATCTCAGCCCATGGGGCTGGCTGCGCTCTACATTTACTTGATGTTTCATGGCACTGTCCCCTGGGAGCTCCGCTTGGGTGGGCTCAGCCTGGCCTGTGCTGTCCTGCCTGTCTGTGCTCTGGGCCCTGCGGAGGGCCGAGGCAGGCGCCAGGTTTTCAGGCAGTTCCTCTGCTGTGGTCAGGCCTTCCTCTACTTGGCAGATGCCCACACGCGATCAGTCTCCCCTGGCTGGTGCTGGGCCTTTGTTGGGAGCTGCCCCAGCCACCTTGCAGAAATGAGCCTGTCTGGGAAATCTACCCCTGCCCTGGTGCCTTTTTCTCCTCCTGGTGTCTGTTCCATTGGGCTGCACGAGCCGAGTGGGGCATGATCCAAGACTGGGCTCGCCCTGGGGGGTGGCCACAGCCAAGACCTGCCACCTGCCCATAGCATCGGTTCTGGCTGGGTGCTCGGCAGAGGCTGTTGGTGCTGGGGTGTCCGGCTTGGGGTCCCAAGGAACAGCCTGTGAGCGGTGCGGCTGGAGCTGCGACCTGAGCTCTTTCCCACCCATTGGAGCAGGGCGTGTTGATGCTGCCCAGGGGTGAGAGCCATGCACTGTGGTGCCAAGGACTGTGCTCTTAGTGGCCTACTACTGTGAACGTCTCCCGGGTGCCCCGGGCAGTGGGTCCGTGCGCACTAGTGTCAGCGTAGTGTAGGTCTGTCTGCATGGGGGCCGAGACTCCGCTCTCCTGGCAATCTCCCCACCCCTGTCCTGGACTGCGGCAAGTGAGGGGGCGATCACCCCTCCCCCAACCTGGGCTGTTGGCAGGCAGGTGCAGGCTGGGCCCCTCTGCTGGCCTGTGTCTGGTGGGCAAGGGGCTGGGCTCAGGCCCTAGCAGCTGGGCTGCGTTCTGGGCCTTAGGCAGTTCTCACTGGGCTTGCACTGATGCTGGCCTGGTTGCTTTGAGCAGCGGCTTCACCCCCAGCAGCGGCCGGGCAAGCGTTGGATGCTGGGGACCAGGCTGAGCTGTGAGGGGCCTGTGCCCAGCAGCGACTTCGGAGAGCCAAGTCCCTCTGGCGCAAGGGGTGTGGAAACAGGCTCCAGGAGCTGCCTGCGGTTGCAGCTTTGCCAGCATCTTTTGCTGCTGTCTGGGGGGTATGCTCCGTGCAGAGACCCCAACAGCTGCCCTAGGCCAGGCAGCAAGCTACCCACCCCTGCTCGGACACCCAGCCTGCCTGGGGCAGCCATGTAGCGCTGACTGCTGCTTGCGTGCAGGGCAGCCTTTGCCAGGGGAGCTTTGGAGGCCTGTGAGTGGAGCTCCGTGTCCCCCAGCATGTCAGTGCCCTTCCCAGCGTGGGCGGGCTGCGTAAGGAGGCCCTGTCGGGCAGCATGACACTGATGTTGTGGAGTGGCTGGGCCGTGCGCTGCATTGTGCGCACCCCTTGCATTTGCCTCACTAGTTACTCCTGTGTGCCTTGCTGCTGCTGCCCAGACCATGGGAGAACTTAGCTGCGTTCAGCCCAGAAGGTAGGGAGGGCAGAGCTACTGGCTCAGCCCTTTATGTGCTGGCAGGTGTCTCCCCCCGCCCCCTCCTGGCTGTTGCTGGGTTCGCTGAAGGCAGCCTTGGGTGTGACCCAGCTGCACTTGGGGGGAGGGGCAGTGTCTGATGCCCTAACCCATCCCCAGTGAGTCATGGGGGACCGACCTGGGCAAATCTCAAACTGCTGCAAGCTTGGGCCCTAGCATGTCCCCCTCTCATCCAACTAACGGACTTGGGCCCAGCCTCTCTGTGTTGGGGTGTGTATGTCTGGGTGACAGATTAATGCTGCTGCAGCCTGATCCACGTACCTCCTGGGCAACTGGTGTAGCAACAAACTACTGACAGGCGGGGCCTGGCCTGCGGCCTCTGGCAGCAGAGGTGGGGTGAGAAGCCCTGGCTTGGCCACGGAGCTGGGCTTTGGCAAGGTAGCAGGAAGACCGAGGATCATTGGAGCCAAGTTGCTGGTGCCCTAGTGTGGCCTGTAAGTGGCGCAGGTTGTCCCCCCCAGCAGGGAGATGGGGCCGAGCTGCCTACGTTTGCACAGACGGCCAATGCACCCGTGTTGTGCTGCCCAGGGCTGGGTGCCCCGTACTTGGGAGATGGCGACTGACAGGCTCTGAGGCAGGCTGCAGCTGTCTGCACAGCTAGGGAGCAGGGTCTGTTTGCCCTGCAATTGGGGGTGTTAGTGCAGTGCGGCCAGGCAGCCCTGCCTTAACACAAGCACCAGTCACAGTGAAGCTGGGGCTGTGGGACCTAGTCCTACACGGGTGCCAGGCTCTGGGGCACCTTGATGCAGCTTCTTTGCTCTTGGAGCAGGCTCCACCCTGGCCTGGGGAATGTCTGCCCTTGTACCTCACGGCAGCCTGCAGGTTCTGGGGCCCACGTGAAGGCAGGTTGGAAGGGGCTCCCTGTGCCTGCTGCTCCGAGGCGAGATGTTACCGAGTCTCTCGTATTTAACTCAGAAGAGGTTTTTATTAAAACTTCTGTAACTTAAAAACAAGTGGATTAAATTTCCAGATTTCTTTCTAGGCGACTAGAGTTTGAAAGTGACACAGTGGTGCTGCTGGGCCGCGTCCGCTCCACTGGCCACCTGCTGCAAATAGACCACGTGCTCGTAGTGGCTCGGGGCCTGGCGGGGGAAGGCCAGGAGCTCTGTTGTTGCCTTGCCTACTGCCATAGCCCTGGGTGGGGAAAATTACCCCACTGGGCCACGGGGCTTTCCTGAAAGGAGCGTTCTTACTGGTTGCTCTTCTCTTTCCAGGGTGGGCCCCACCTAGCTTGCCCAAGACAGCAGGGCCTGGCATGCACCCTACAGGTGGACAAGCCTGGATGTTTGGCAGTGAAATTTCACCTGTTGGCTACCCCCCCTCCTGCTCTACTTGCTCAGTGGGCGCAGTTTCCATGATCCGTGTTGGAGGAGCTTCCCCCTGGAGGCTGCTGGCTGCTCTGCAGACTGGCGTGTGCTGCAAGGGCCACGTGGGGGGTAGGGGCCAGACCGGGGCGGGCATGGAGGGAAATGATGCAACTAGAACAGTTAGGGAGCGAGAGGACCCTGGGGCGAAAGAAGCTGTTGGCTGTGGAGCTGCCGTCTCCCTGTGTTCACTATGGGCACTGGGACCATGGGCTGGGGTGCTTGGCTGGAGTCATGCAGGGGAAGCTGCTGCTGAGAGCACGGTGGGCTTTGGCTATTAATAAATCGTGGCTGGGTCTTGTTCCATGTTCCTGGGGTGTTTGTCCAGCAGAGGGCCAGCTGTGCACAGGTGTTTCCTGCAGGCCTTAGCCAAGTTGTGTGCAGCTCTGGCTCCATAAGAACAGCCACACTCAGTCAGATCAGGGTCTATCCAGCCCAGAATCCTATCTACCACTAGTGACCAATGGCAGGTGCTCCAGAGGGAGTGAACAGAACAGGGACTTGTCAAGTGATCCCTCTCATCACCCATTCCCAGCATCTGATGAACAGAGGCTAGGGACACCATTCCTACCCACTCCAGCTAATAGCCATTAATAGATCATCCAATGAATTTATCTAGGTTTTTTTTGAACCTTGTTAAAGTCCTGGTCTACACACATCCTCTGGCAAGGAGTCCCACAGGTTAACACACCTGTGTGCCGATATACTTCCTTTTGTTAGCTAGCTATTGATTTCACTTGGTGATCCCTAGTTCTTGTGTTATGAGAACAAGTAAATCATTTTTCCTTACTTCCTTTCTCCACACCAGTCATGATTTTATAGACCTCTGTGTCATCCTGCCCCCTTACTCTTCTCTTTTCTAAGCTGAAAAGTCCTATTTTATTTCTCTTCAGACTGCAGCCATTCCAAACCCCTCATCATTTTTGTTGCCGTTGTCTGAACTTTTCCCAACCAACTCCATGGCTTTTCCAACCAACTCCATGGCTGTGTCTAGACTGGCCAATTTTTCCGGAAAATCAGCCGCTTTTCCAGAAAAACTTGCCAGCTGTCTACACTGGCCGCTTGAATTTCTGCAAAAGCACTGACTTCCTACTGTAAGAAATCAGTGCTTGCGGAAATACTATTCTGCTCCCATTCAGGCAAAAGTCCCAGTGTAGACAGCTCAGATTTGTTTTCCGCAAAAAAGCCCCGATCGCGAAAATGGCGATCAGGGCTTTTTTGTGGAAAAGCGCGTCTAGATTGGCCATGGACGCTTTTCCGCAAAAAGTGTTTTTGTGGAAAAGCATCCGTGCCAATCTAGACGCTCTGTTCTGAAAATGCTTTTAATGGAAAACTTTTCCATTAAAAGCATTTCTGGAAAATCATGCCAGTCTAGACGCAGCCCACGTGGCTTCCCTTCCCCTGGGCCTGCTGGGGGGCAGCAGGGCTGGACTCACCAACTGCAGTGCGGGAGGCGGGGGAACACTGGCCAGGCGCTGGCAGTCAGGGGACTTAGTCTAGGCTCGCTGTGACCAGCCCAGCTGAGCCCTTCCATGCAGCAGGGCGAGCTGTGGGCCCGCTGGAAAGCAGGCACACGCCTGCACTGGCACAGGGAGCTGCTTTGCTTTGCCTCCTGCTTGCCTTTGCAGGCGCGTTGCTGTCCCTGCACTCAGCAAGGGCAGTGCAAGTGGCAGCTCAGTGTAGGAACTGGGCCAGGGCTGGCTTTGGCCATGGTGGGTCCAGGGCTGCTCAGCTCGGGATGGCTCCAGGTGAGTTTGCTCAGCTTGGGTTGGGGCAGGGAGCAGGGCCAACCCCAGGCCTGCAGGAGCCTGCCTGGGGCTCAAAGCAAGAACTGGCTTTGACTCAGCCCTTCCCCCGTCCCTCTGGAGTAGCTTGTGTGGCGCTTCCCTTCCAGTGCCTCGCCCACAGGCTGGGATCTTTGACTCCCCAGGGCTGGGGGAGCTGCTGGCTCCATCTGCCCCTTGTGGCAGGGCTGGCGGCTGCTTGCAGAGCTGCCCGTGCAGGATGCAAAGGAAACCCAGATGCAGCACCAGGCCAACAGGCAGCACCTTTCCCGGCCCCTTGCAGCTGGTTTGGGGCTGGGCCCGGCTGGGAGAAACAAGGGAAAGGGGCAAGAGCTACTTGGTGCCTTTCTTCAGGGCCCTTCCCAGCGCTGGAGGGGGCGGACTGGGGCCAGGACTCCTGCCGCAGGCTCCATCCAACCCAGGACTAATTATATTTATGCACGATGGCCGTTCCAGGCTGTGTTCCTAGAAGCTGAGTGTGTGGGAGGCTGCCCAGCTGAGCAGCGCACGCCCCCAGCTCCCACCAGCAGCAGCAAGTGTTTCTCCTGGGGGTGCACATCCGCACATGCCTCGGTGCACAGAACATTTATTCTGCACATGGGTGGAAAAAATTAGAGGGAACATTGGTTACCAGGGGGCAGGACAGATATTTACAGCCCAGCGCCAGGCCCAGCTGGCAGGAGCCAGTTGCCTACTTTGGAGACTGCCAGTGTCTACTGTGGAGCCAGGCTCTGGGCTGAGCCTGTGCCTCCCAGCCTACTATGCTGTGGCTTGGGGGAGGGTGGGGGTGTCATGTGGCTTTAATTACATTCAGGCCCCCAGGGCAGGGCAGTCAATGGGGGAGGGGAGCTGAAATAGGCCAGGGTGCAGCCAGAATGGGTCTTTCCTGCTGGCTGAGGTTAGTGAGGGATGGAGTCAGTGACCCCAGCTCCCCTGTTAGCAAATGCTCTCCCTGCGGCTTTACCCCCAGGCCCTGTGTTCCTGCGGCACTGCCCTGTGTCTGGCACAGCCCCCCCCCCCCAGGCTGAGGGCAGCTTGGTCCCCAGTGCCCCGCCTCTCCCCCCACCTGGGTCATTTTACACAAAGGGACATAGCTGGCACCTTACCCTAGTAACTGCCCCTGGTGCCACCGCTGCTGGGCTCTGGGGTGCAGGCAGGAACCTGTCATGCGGGAGCTGAATCCCAGCCCGGCGGGTGGTTGCCGAGCTTCTCTGCTGGTGGGGGAGGGGGTGTGAGATCATTCCCCCACTGCCTGCCCACATGGGGAGGTTTGGTTTCCTGGCCAGGAAGGGGCCTAGGGTTCAAGGAATCCCGCTGGCCCCGCTCCATGCCCCGGCGCACTGCCTCGCACAGCTGCTGAGCACCCCGGCTCCACCAGTGCCTTGCTGGTCTCGGCTTCCCCTGCGTCCCTGGGAGCCCGGCGGTGCCTTGCCAGAAAACGTGGGCTGAGTGGGGATGCGTGCCCGTGCACTGGCCATATGAGCTGGCTCTGGAGCCTGAGCCCTGGGGGAGGGACCGGGTCAGGTTGGCATGAGCGCTGCACCGTTCGTGGGCTGTAGCCATGGGCCAGCAGGGGGTGGCGTGGGGCAGGAAGGTATTTCTGGGGCAGGAGGGACTGGGGGCCTTTCTCCTCTACTCTGGGCATGGGCCAGCGCGGGCAGGCAGCAGCACATACCAGGCCCACCCTCTGAGCAGGGGACCCCGGTGAGGGGCATTCAGTCCTGGCGCCCAGTTGGGCTTTGGCCCCTCTCCTGCATAGGGGTCGGCCAGTGGGGATCCAGCAGGGCCATCTGCCGTAGGGGTGGACAGATGTTTCCAGCCCCGCTCAGGCTGCCACAGAACCGTAGTAGGAGCTGGCGTGTGGCCGAGCAGCGAAAGGCTCCCGGGGCCCCCACACGCTGGATGGCGTGGCCCACGGTCCCCCCGACTGCTGGTCCCTTCTGTGGTGAGGGGGTGGCAGGCAGGTGCGCCTGCCCCGCGAGGGGGGGGCATTCAAAGTGCTGGTGTGGCGTCTCCTCCCAGCTCTGCCTGTCCAGCGGAGCAAACGAGATGGGCGGGGCCCTGCTCTGCCCCCCCACCGCTGTCCCTGGGTCCAGGAGCTGAGCAGCCTGCAGCTCTGCTGAGGTCCATGGTGGGAGCTCCCAGGCAGCCCCTCAGCCCAAGGGACGGGGGCCTGCTGCCTAGGCCGTGCTGCTGGTGGAGCAGGGGGTGCTCTGGGTGCTGCCGATGCTGTGGTTGGTGCTGCTGCTCTCCGAGGCTGGGGTGGTGCTGGAGACCGGCTGCATTTTGGCCATGGGGCCTGGAGCATGTTCCGCATCGGAGAGAATGGAAAGCGTTAGTCAGGCGGGTCCTTTCCCAGGCTGCTCACAGCTTGCCAGGTGCTGACAGGGAACAGAGAGCACATGGTGGCGCATCCTGCCCCTGCCCAGTCATGGCGCTCAGCCCTGAGATAAGCCGCTGTCCCTGTGACTCTGGAGGGGAAAGACGGAAGTGGCTGTGGATAAGCCGATGGGCTGGTCCCCGCGGGGCCGTGAAATGTAGAAAGCTCCTACGTGAGAGATTGTGCTACTTCCTGAGCACTGAGCATGCTCAGCAGTTCTCTTGCAGCCATTGCCCTTCTCTCTGCCAGCACTAGCGGTAAGTGTTTAAAAAGGGAGAAAAGTGGCTCAACAGAGGAGATGACCTAACCTCGACTTGGCAAGGGGTAAGGCAGACAGATGCAGGCCGAGTTAGGATCCATTCTGGGCAAACTCAGCTCTGGCGGGGGCAGGGGCCCAAGCTAAACTCCACAACACAGAGGGCAAAGCCCCAGCACAGGCAGGACAGAGGGGTAAAAACACCCCCCTCCCCCAGTGGGAACAAAGCACAAGTCAGAGTGGCTGTGGCAAGGGGGCTTTTTTATTTGCTTAAGCATATTTTAATCATTTATTCACCTCAGAGGCACTGAGCAGGGTTACCAGATAGTATTAAAAAAATACTGGACACTCTTTGGGGGGACTGGCTGGGAGGGGAGCAGGGCTGGCCAGGAGGAAGGGGGGGGGGACCAAGAAGCAGAGCTGGCAGGCGGGGCAGCCAGCGGGAATGGGGCTGGTGGGAGGGGGGTTGAGTGGCACGGGGCTGGCCAGGGGATATGAGGGGGGACGGCCGGCGGGAAGCAGAGCTGGTCGGTGGGGGGGGGAGGGCAGACGGAGCAGGGCTGGCCGGGGGAGATCAGGAGGAGGAGGGGAGAACTGGCCACTGGAAGCAGGGCTGGTGGGTGGTGTAGTGGGGCTGGCTGGGGAAGATTGGGAGAAGGAACCTTGGCCGGCAGGAAGCAGAGCTGGTGGGGGTTGGGTGCAGCAGGGCTGGCCAGGGGAGATTGAGAGGAGGAGGGGAGCAAATCGGCTGGCAGGGAGCGGGACTGACCTGGGTACATGCAGATCCCAGGGTGTTCCCATCCCGTGCAGGGTCCCAGCGAAGCGAGTCCGGCTGCAATTCCACCGGGCGCTTGACCAGGGATAGGGACAGGGCTTCCCCTTCTCCTCTGACGCAACCGAAGGCTCCCAGTGCCGATCGCGCCCCGCCTCCCAGCCACTCCCCCTACCCCTGCCCCCGCCAGGCTTCCGTTGGGTGCCCAGCTGGAAAAACAGAAAATACCGGACATTGCTCATGTCTGGTATTTTCTGAATCGTTTTACCGGACAGAGGTCCCAAAAACCGGACTGTCCGGTAGAATACGGGATACCTGGCAATCCAAGCACTGAGCATGTTCAGTAGTGCTGCAGACGCCCCTGCACTTTGCCCTGCCCTCTCTATCTATATGTTTTTTCTTATTGCATTTGAAAGAAGGTTCAAAATGAAAAGGGGGCTAAAGACAGGACATGAAGTTTCATAACATTTCTCACGTTTGTCTTCTTATTCCTGGGACTCACTGAATTGCTCTCCCATCTCTGCAACCCATTTTCATTATTTCGCTCCTTGCAAATGTAATGTCTTTGTACTGTAATTACTCTGTGCAATGCACAGTGTTGGAGGAAAAGATACTTAAGTCAAAGTACTGCTACTCTGAAACAAATGTAAGTAAGTAAAAGCCAAAGTAACCTTCTTTAAAACTACTTGGCTATGTCTACATTGGCATGATCTTGCGCAAATACTCTTTAATGCAAGAGTTCTTGCGTTAAAGTATTTGCGCAAGAGAGCGTCTACACTGGCATGTGCCTTTGCACAAGAGATGTGCTTTTGCGCAAGAGCATCCGTGCCAGTGTAGACGCTCTCTTGCGCAAGAAAGCTCCAATGGCCATTTTAGCCATCGGGCTTTCTTGCGCAAGAAATTGATGTTGCCTGTCTACACTGGCCTCTTGTGCAAGAACAGTTGCGCAAGCGGGCTTATTCCTGAGTGGGAGCATCATAGTTCTTGCGCAAGAAGTACTGATTTCACACATTAGAATGTCAGTGTTCTTGCGCAAGAACTCCCCACCAGTGTAGACAGACAGCATGCCAATGCTGACACGGCCCTTGAGTAAAAGCACAAAAGTATCACATCTTAATTGTACTTAAAAAAACAACAAAAGACTAACTTGGCTATCCCCTGAAGGAATTGTATTTAGGTATGCAAAAGTAAAAATTAGTTCTCTTATGGAAACCTATGCTTAACAACCCAAGTTTTTGCTGGTAACCATTATTTCTCTCTCTCACACTCACACTCACACACACACACACACACACACACAAAATATATAAACACTTATAATATAACTCTCTATATATTATGTATACACATATACTATACATTTTTCAATGATGGAATTTAATTATAGTCACTGCCTTCATTTATAAAGATGAAGAGTGACCAAATTAAATGTCAGATTATAGAAATGTATTTATTTTGTCCACATTCAGTGTGCGCATTTTTAGCATTTTTCCATTGTAATGATTAATTTCCAAAATGTTTGTTCAACAGTAGGAGCATTTTCTTTCTAATTATCATAGTCAATCCTTGCTCTTCTATGAAAAAATATGAGTCCATCACCACAGAAGAATCTCTCACAGGCAGCTGATGTAGGCAGAGGTCTGTTGGCCCTGATGCACAGCTCCCTAAATCTAGGAAAAGACTGCAGCAGATCCATGGTCCCTCCTGAAGAGGCCAAATACCCATCAAGATTCTTTGCAGTTTCATTGGTCTAAAATGACACAGTCTCTTTATCTTTTCTAATCCCAGTTTCATGTTTGTTCTAAGTGGTCCTAACATTTGGCATCAAGAACTATTAGCTCCGGGTTCTCAAATATTTCACCAAAACACTTCTGAATGCCATACAAGAGTCCATCTACTAGTGACCTTAAGAAGACATCTTGTTCCTTTGTAGTTTTGAAACTATCTACAGTAAAACCTGTGTTATCTGGTATGATCAGGGATTAGGGCATTCCGGTTATCTAAAAATTCCAGTTATCTGAGGGTCCCATCAAGCTAGGAAAAAACAATGGACAATAATAGTAAAACTCAGGTTTTTAATATTGGTAATTTTGTAGTGTGAGGCAGTTGGTCTCACATTTCTATTCGAGTTAAAAATTATTAGTACTCTTAAATAATAAATTGATAAGCTAATCATGGTAACCTAAGCCAGGCTTGTGCACCTGAAGATGTGACAGTATTGTGGCTGGGGAAAATGCTGATTAACAAAGTTTTCTGGTTAACAGAGTGCTGGATAACAAAGGTTTCGCTGTAATATAATTTAAACGTAAAAAGCAAAAATGGTCTGGTAGCTCGTTATAGACTAACAAAACATATAGATGGGATCATGAGCTTTCGTGAGCACAGCCCACTTCTTCAGATGACCGGAGTATTGAGTTTAGGATGTGCAGACCCAAAATAAATAGGTCTGCATATTAGTGCTCTAGTACTGCTTTCTGGGGGCCATAATATCCAGCCTGGAAGCCTAATAAAAAAGCATCACATTGGCCTCCCACTAGTCTCTGCTTGAACCACGTGGCTCATCAGACAGTTGTGGTGGATGCCAGACGCATCTAAACCAGCCTGACAGCACCCCTGTCCCCTTGCTCATCGCTCCATTCATATATCGACTGGAGAACAGACAGTCCTACAGCAGGACTGCGATGGAATCATTGACACAAAAAGCATGGAAGCACTTCCTGATGGCAAATCCCTGCTCCTGATGCTAGTGACCCCTCGTCTACCTACACCCAGGTCTTTAAGTATCAGGCCAATTTTAGGAAAAAGTCCTGTAACTATGGTTTTAAATACTGAACATGGCAATTGAGGTATGAGGACCCTGTAAGGCAGGGCTCCAGAAACAACTGCCTGTAGTCTGTAATGCTTTGGACTCCCTCCTTTCCCCTATAACAAGGCAACTTGGCACTGGTGCACTAGCCACATGGTGGAGTGGCTTCAAGGTTTCTTGCCCCCTCTTCTACACATCACTGGAGCAGGTGGGAGAGGTCTAGGTTGGACTTTAGGAAAAACTATTTCACTAGTAGGGGGGGAAGCACTGGGATGGGTTCCCTAGGCAGGTGGAGGAATCTCCAGCCTTAGACGTTTTTAAGTCTCAGCTTGACAAATCCCTGGCTGGGTTGATTCAGTTGGGATTGGTCCTGCCATGGGCAGGGGGCTGGACTTGATGACTCCTGAGGTCTCTTCCAGCTCTGTGATTCTATGACCAGCCTGTTTTGTCCTGCTGCTCCTGAACTCTGCCTTGGAGCTGCCCCCCGGCTTGCTGTACAAAATGTGGGAGGTACAAGAAGGGGGTGCTGATGTCAGGGTGTCCCTCCTCACCACACTCCTGTACCCTGTCACCACACAGGGAGAAGGGGCTGGAGGGAGCTTAGGAATGACACTCTCTGGCACTCTATGGTAACAGCTGCTCCTGGAAGTGGCTGGCATGTCCCTGTGGCTCCAGAGAAAATCACTGCTAGGGGTCTCCATACACTGTTCTTGCTGCAGACACCTCTCCTGCAGCTTCCATTGATCAATAATGGGGAGTAGAAGCTGTGGGCTCAGTGCTTGTAGAGGAGGGGCACCAAATGGCATCATGCCAGTGGCTTTCAGGAGTGGTGCAGGGCCTGGGCCAAAATAAGCCTGCCCTAACCTCACTGGTGACACACCAGAAGCCATCACAGTTAAACGGTGCCCAGACAGAGCCTGCTTCCTGAACCCCTGTCCCAGCCCTGAACCCACAGATATGAGTCCCCCTGCACCCAAACTCAGTGCCAGAACTTGCAACCTGAAGACCCTCCTGGACCCCATTTTCCCACCCTGGGCTAAGGCCAGAGCCCCGCTTACACTCCAAACCCATCGGCACAAGCACAGGGCCTTCGTCCCAAACCCCTAGCCTGGCCTGCTGCAAGTGATTGAGGTTGGGGGAAGAAGAGGGTTGCAGTGAGCATGGTGAGGCCTCAAAGAAGGGGCAGAGGAATGGCAGGGCCTCAAAGAGGGGCTGGAATGAAGTGGAGCATGGGTATTTCGGTTTGAGGAACATCTTATGTTGCACTTACATTGGAAAAGCGATCTTGCAGTGAAAAAGGTCGGAGAGCAATGTTATAAGGAGTGTAAGGTGGGAGAACACCAAAATTTTAAAAATGGATTTAAAGAGGGCAGAAGAAACTGCTCCTGTAAGAAAATACTGTAAGTGTCACTTTCTTACAGGACCAGTGAGAAAGTCTGAGTGGAGGTAGGACATTCCTATACGGAACAATTACTTAGTCTGCAGTATAACAAACTGCTACCCTCTCAAACCCTAAAGCTTCGTCTATACTGTGCATTGTTGTGCAAGAAGATATGCAAATGAGGTGCATGCTTCATTTGCATACACAATGAGCCTTCATTTTGTGGAAAGGGGTTTTGTGCAAGGAGCTGTTTACACTATTCCTTCTTGCACAAAAAATGCCTCTTGTGCAGAAGCCATTCTGCCTGAAAATAAGCAGCAGAACGGCTCCTGCACAAGAGGGTTTTTTTGTGAAAAGAGTACTGTAGACAGCTCCTTCTTGTGCAAAAACCCCTTCCGCAAAAATGACGGCTCATTAGGTATGCAAATGAGCTGCGGTGCAATGCACAGTGTAGACGTAGCCTAAGGTTGATTCAGGTCTAGCAAATTCCTGGAGTTCAGACCAACAATGACATTTGCTTTTTTGGGGGACTTTTCCAGAGCCTTTTACACTTTCATTAAAAGCATTTATAAGTGCACTTGTGTTATTTGGTTAGAGCTGTGTTTCTCAACCAGTGGTATGTCTGGGGGGTACTTCAGCACAACTGAAATTTGGAGAAAACCGAATTTATGTTTTAAATTTTACAGCATTTTATTATTTTTGTACTTTTTACACGAAAAATGTCATCTTCTGCCCGGCTACAATTAAGTTGTTTAACAAATGTATTGCAATGGTAGAAAAAAATGGTGTGTCTGAAAACTGTAGGTACTGGGGGTACTTCTAATTTTTTTAAAGGGGGTACTTATACTTTTGGGGGGGCCGAAAGGTTCAGCAAAGATGAAAGTGATACTTCCAGTAGGAGTTGCTTACAGTTGCAATTTCTTATTTCTGGAAATCAGAAACTGCCCCCAGGAGCGCAATCCTACAGGGAGCTGTTTTCAACACAGAAATGTTGGGCACTGCTGCATGTAGGATTGTGCTGCCACTAGCAGCTGCTTCCCACAGTAGCACTTCCTTACGATCATACCAAGTGCTACCTGTAGCACATTCCTATAAAGTAGGAGCTTTCGACATTACAGCGGCCTGCCTGCTTGCCTGCCATTTGTGGGAGAGAAGGCGACAGGCTGCATGGCTCTGTTGGCCGGGATCTAGCGCTCTGCAGATAAGCTTCCCGCAGCAAGGCCGACCTGGGCATGCGCCAGCCTTGGGAACGGGGGCCAGGCTCCCTGAGCAGCGTGGGAGACCAGGGCACTAGCGCAAAGGGCCGTGAGAGCCTCGGACACAGCAGGCCCCCTGCTGCAGCAACAACCCTGCCGGCTCCCAGCTGGAGGCCTCCGGAAAGGGCCTATGGGCCCCTGGCAGCACTTTCCCAGCTCACTGTGGGACGGAGCTACAGGACAGACGCACCAGCCTGGCCCGCCCAACCCTCGCTCAGTGTGCGCAGGTGAGGCTCTGTGGCTCCCCGGGGTGCTCCCAGGAGAGCCCACGGGCCTGCGGAGCAGCAGGGCCCCAGCACTGGGCCCCGGGGCAGAGGAGAGACTAGGGGGCCCAGGGCAGAGCTGCAGGTACTCACGGGTGTGGGTGTAAATGCACCAGAG
Source organism: Pelodiscus sinensis (assembly GCF_052426305.1). Lineage (NCBI taxonomy): Eukaryota > Metazoa > Chordata > Testudines > Trionychidae > Pelodiscus > Pelodiscus sinensis. Next base: position 11,165,175 of record NC_143074.1, on the reverse strand, counting down.
TGCCGCGGTGAGGAGGGTGCCGATGAGGAACGCTGCGAAGGTGATCCCCACGACCGCTTCGATCCCTAGGCCTGGAGCCGCGCAGGAGACCAGCAGCCACGGGCAAGGAGAGAAGAGCAGGGACAGCAGTCAGCACGTTTCCCCACGCAGCTGCCCCCTCTGCTGCTCTGTGGCAAAGACCCCCAAGCCTCTGGCCGAGCTAACGCTCCCTGGCGCCGCCCTGCCCTGGTAAAGCCTTCCCGTCCTTGTGACAGGGCAGCCCCCTTCCCACGCAGGCACCTGCTAGCTCAGGAAAGAGCCAAGGAGAAAGCAAGTGAGAACTGGACAGCCAAGCCATGAGCCGGGCAGGCTGGAAGGCCTGTGAATGCCACGTTTGCAGGGGCTCCGTGCCCCTATCACAACCGGCCTGGCAGCTCACAGGCTGGGCAGTGGTCTGAGAGCCAGGCACCAACCCCGCCAGGCAATGGGAAGGGAGGGCTGGACCGAAGCCTGCCAGTGACCTGCAATTAGCCAGTCAGAGGGTGACACAACGAACCAGCGAAGTGTAGGGCTAAGTGGCCTTCTCCTTAACACCTGGATATCAGCCTGATTCTGCCCCTTTCCGCCACTGGGGGTGCAGGAAACACGCTTTAGAACTGGCCAGTGGCAGGTTTCTCCACAAGCAGCCGGCTCATCCCCTCTCCTGGGGCCGCGCTGCCCTGCAACCCACCACACGCTCGGGCCATTCCCCCCTGTGCTCGCTCCAGGGCGCCGTAGTGAAATGCAGCCGCCTCGAGGTGCGGGCATGGCGGCAGTTTGGCAGCACACGGCCTGCACTGCTGGTGGGGGGTCTGCATGGGGTTCACAGGGCGTGTCTGGCCGTGGAACCCCCATGGAAGATTTCCCGGCAGGCTGAATGCAGGGAGCGGGGGCGGACACACTTTAGGAACTTTCATGGGCACAGGCAGGCAGAACGTCAACGCTCATCTCCACTGCCTCAGCAACACAGCACCCCACGGCCACCCCGGGGCACAGGCTTAATACGGGCCTGGAGGTGAGTCGCACTGGCGCTGCCTGCAGCGCCTGGCCAGGACCCTCGCTAGGGCTTGTTTATATGGTGCTTGCTCGGGTCTTTCTGTGCACTGGAGCCCCACTGTGCTCAGGAGGTTGGGTCAGCCAGGCAGACAGATGGTTTCCTAATGGCTCCTGGACTCCTCTCAGCTGCTGATTCCAGCGCCGAGAGGAGCAGCAGCTGCTCCCTAGGACTGTGTCTGGGCTGCCTGGCTGTGAGACGTGTGTGCTGGAGAGGGTGATGTGCGGGGCGAATTCCAGTCAGGGCTCGCCTGGGTCAAAAGCCTTTCCCGGCTTTGTTGTGCTGCCGTCCTGGGGGAGCTGAGCAAACAGAGGCAGGAAGAGGGGACCAAGGTGGGAGGAAAGCAGGAAATCATCCATTCTTGGATGGGGCTGAAGATTCATTCCTGCCTGGCAAGGATTCAGCTGGGCAGGAAGACGGGCCACGCTCCCGCGCCTGGCGCTACTGCAAAAATCACCGCCATGGCGAGGCAGCAGGACGCCTGTCGCGGCTGCTCAGAGGATTCAGCCAGAGGAGCTGGCGCAGCCAGGAAACTGCTTCTCAGGAGGGGCAGAAATCACCTATTGGCACCTCCACGTTTGGCTTCTTTGGGAGCAACTGCCCCATGCCAGAGGCCCCAGCAAGCTCCCCGTCATGCTCCCCTCACACAGCAACCCCAGCCCCAGCGCTTCAGTAATCAAGAGCCAGGGTCCCCCTGAAATCAGATCTGAAATCTCACCCACTCTAGGCTCTGCCTACTGGTTGGGAGGCCTCAGGAAAGCTGAGCCTGTCACCTCCAGCCTAGGGCTCCGGGGCTGGAGCTTGAAGACACACTCTAACCTCATGCCATGTGTGCTACAAAGGCCAGGCTTGGCCATGCTGCATTTGTCTAGCCGGCCACATCCTCCTAAGAGCTTCTCCCACATGCAGATGCGGAGTTCCAGAATTGCGGGGGGTGGGGAGATACAAATGGCTTGGTCGATACTAACTGCGGATGCCAAACTGGATTATATGCTCCTACATCCACATGGCATCCTGCATTCAGAACAACCAAAGGACACGTTACAAACTCTAGCTAAAGGAATAATGAAATGCAGCTACCTCTGGGGTGGAACACAGCTGCTTTTTAACAGCAACATAGGAAGGCAACACAAGAATTTGGGACAGGAAGTCATGGATACTGCATCCAATTGCCAACAGACTCTTGGCTGAGTTCTCTCCAAGTCAGGCTGTTTCTTATCATGCCAAGACAGTTTACAAAGGCTCTGGCTCATATCAAACTGTTTTCCTTCCCACCCCCTGCAGCCTGTCATCCTGCACTGACAACTGATGCCCCTTCCCTGCACACAACTTCCTGTAGGTCAGTGCCTGGCCCAGCTGCCTGGAGACTGACTAATAGCACATGGCACACAACAGCCCCAGCAGGGAAAGCAGCACAAGGGTAAATGACAGGAAGGAAGTGGACAGGAATTCGATAAGTGCCCGAGGGATGTGTGGATAAATCTGTGCTAGTTTTGGGACTCAGGCCCAGCCTGGCTCCTCTCCCCCTAAGATGAAAGCATCTCACTTGCTGGAGATGCCAGCGTCCAGGCTGCCTGGTCTATGGAGTTCGGAAGCCTTGTCCATATCTCATGTGCTAGCAAGGTCTCTCAGTCATTCAAGTGCCCCCCATTTGGGTCCCCATTAGCCCTGGGTCCTGCTATCCCATGCTGGAGTCCCAGTTACATGGAGTCCCAGTGGTGATGGCTCCTTTCCCCACTCACTGCCCATTTCTCTCTTGTCCATTCACCCCGCCCCTCCCATTCTCCAGCCGAGGGAAGGTGCTGACCCTGCCAGAAGCACCTTCATTGCCCTGCCACTGGGCAAGCACTGTGGGACTCTCTATTCCCTCCCACACCACAGCCAGGCTGGCAGGAGCGCAGGCTGGGCTCTGTGCCGATCCAGCCCCACCGCCTGGCTCAGCTCCGGCCTGACGGGACACGACAAGGAGATCGCAAACTCACTCTGAGCAGGGGTGTCCTGCAGCGTCACCTTTAATGATGCTTCTGCCGTGGTGCTGCCCTGTGATTTTGAGAAGAAAAACCAGAGGGTGAAGCTGAGGTGAGCCCATCTCTGGCCCTGGATCTCCCAGCAGCCGGTCACAAGGCTCTCGCAGGAGGGACGAGCACCTATCGTCACCCTGGGAGGAGACCCCTGGCCTTGTGGCAAAGGTGCAGGGCAGGGAAGCAAGACACCTGGATCTTTGCTACAGGATCCAGGTCCGCAGGAGCCAGGACAGGGGGTTCATTCCCCTCCCGGGGGCTAAATTTCTTCCTCTGTAAATAGGGAGACTGGTGGGAAGCCTGATTCGGCCCTGTTTGTAAAGGACATTGACCCTTGGCAGTAGATGCACAGTGTAAGAGCGGCCAAAGGTCCCTCTAGCTCAGTGTCCTGTCTGCTGACAGTGGCCAATGCCTGATGCCCCAGAGGGAGTGAACAGAACAGGGAATCATCAAGTGATCCATCCTGTTCCCAGTTTCTGACACAGAGGCTGGGACACCATCTCTGTCCATTCTGGCTACTAGCCATTGAATTTATCTAGTTCTTTCGTGAATCTTATTAAAATCCCAGTCGTCACAACATCCTCTGGCAAAGACTTCCACAGCTTGACTATCTGTTGTGTGAAGAAAAACTTCATTTTGTTTGTTTTAATCCTGATTCCCATTGATGTCATTTGGTGACTCCTAGCTCTTGTGTTATGGGAACAACTGTTCCTGCCTTACTTTTTCCACACCAGTCATGATTTTATAACCCTTGGACATATCCCTGCTTAGTCTCCTCTTTATGTTAGAAAGTCCCAGTTATTAATCTCTGCTCTTATGGGATCATTTTTGTTGCCCTTTTCTGAACCTTTTGCAGTGCCAAGAGATCTTTTTGAGATGAGGTGACCACATCTGCGTGCAGTATTCAAGATGTGGACGCACCATGGTTTTATGCGGCGGCAAGAAGGGTATGTCTACACTACCCTCCTAGTTCGAACTAGGAGGGTAATGTAGGCATACCGCACTTGCAAATAAGCCCGGGATTTGAATTTCCCGGGCTTCATTTGCATAAGCGGGGAGCCGCCATTTTTAAATCCCCGCTGCTTCGAACCCCGTGCAGCGCGGCTACACGGGGCTCGAACTAGGTAGTTCGGACTAGGTTCCTATTCCAAACTACTGTTACTCCTCGTGAAATGAGGTGTACCGGTAGTTCGGAATAGGCACCCTAGTCCGAACTACCTAGTTCGAGCCCCATGTAGCCGCGCTGCACGGGGTTCGAACCAGTGGGGATTTAAAAATGGCGGCTCCCCGCTTATGCAAATGAAGCCCGGGAAATTCAAATCCCGGGCTTCATTTGCAAGTGCGGTATGCCTACATTACCCTCCTAGTTCGAACTAGCGGGGTAGTGTAGACATACCCGAAGATATTCTCTGTCTTATTCTCTATCCCTTTTGTAATGATTCCTAACATTCTGTTTGCTTTTTTGGCCTCCACCGCACACTGGGTGGATGTGGAGATTTCCCCTTCACCTCCCTGGCCACAGCTCCCTTGGGATCAAAGAGGCAACTTCACACCTGACTTGTGCCCCGGGGAAAGGCTGTGGCAGTGGCATGGAGGCAGGGACACTGGGGCTAGTCTGCACACACTGGATGGCCTCTGGGCTTGGCAGGAGCTAGGCCCCGTTAACCCCCCAACACACTCTTGTGCGTATGTTGTGTGGTCCTGAGCAGTGGGAGAAAGCTGCACATTGGCAGGCAGCTGGCAGGAGATTGGAAGGGATTCCTCAAACCTCTCAGCGGAACCTCTAGACCCCTCGCTTGACTGATGGGAAGAGTCCTGGCCCAGGCCCAGGCCACAAGGCCAGTGGGGGGTGCCCGTGAAGGAGACGGCCCCAATACTCACGTTGGTCAGTGTGCACACCAGCGTGGCACAAGGAGGCAAGGGCCGTCCGCCCGCCGGGGTGTAGACAAGGCTGAACTGATGGAGCTCCCGGCCCAGAGTGGCCTCTTTCGGTGGGAGGATGGTCACTGCTTTGCCGTGTGATGCGCCAGGCGAGAGCAGGAGCCGCTGAGGCTCCTGGGTAGCCACCTGCACAGAACACTCCTTCACCATCAGATTGGTCTGGGCATTCGATGACCGAAAGGAGATCTGCAGAGGGCAGCAGGAGAGCAAGAGTCTGGTTAGCGGGTCTCAGGGGCTGTGCTTATTGGGCCCCCCCGAGTACTGGATGAGGGTTAGAGGGGGCAAGCCAGCTCTGATCACCATTCTCCAGCTCAGGGGCTTCCCCAGGGATGAGTACGATCACACACCAGCCTGGGAGGGAGTTGGACACCATGAAGTTCTGTCCACACTGGGATCAGAACGGGCAACTTAAACCGTGTTTAGACACAGCCGGCATGGCAGAGCTGTGGAAGGGTTTCAGTCACCGGCACGGTTCTTCCCCACCCCAATGGACCTTACCCACCAGAACCACCGTAACACAACTGTCTAGCCCACGATAAGAACAGCCCAGCTGGGTCAGACCAAAGGTCCATCTAGCCCAGTGTCCTGTCTGCCGACAGTGGCCAGGGCCAGGTGCTACAGAGGGAATGAACAGAACAGGGAAACATCAAGTGAACCAGCCCTGTTGCCCATTCCCAGCTTCTGCAAAACAGGCTCTGGACACTATTCCTGCCCAGCCCGACTAAGAGCCTAACCTGCATGAACTTATCTACTTCTTTTTTTAACCCTGTCATAGTCTTGGCCTTCACAACATCCTTTGGCAAGGAGTTCCACAGGTGAGGAGTGTCTTTCTCCTTCTCACTCAGGGGCCATATCAGTGACAAGATTTTTTTTGTTTTGCTTCTCACTTGTGTGTGGCCCCCAACTGAATTTTCTGTAGGTCAGTGGCCCCCAATCCAAAAAAAAAAAAAAAGGCTTTGCATCCCTGCTGTTTTTAAAAAGTTTCAATGAAGCTTACAGAGCATTCACATTTTGCACTGTATCTTTTAATTTCTGTTTAACTAGCCTCCTCAGTTTTGTGCAGTTCCCTTTCCTGCAATTAAATGCAATAGTGCTGGGCTGCTGTGGCGACCATGGAGGCAACGTTTCAAAGGGTCAGTGAAACCCAGGGTCAGCTGGGGACTCCTCCGCTGACCCCAGACTCGTAGCGGCATGCAGCGTAGCATGGAGCCCGAGGTCAGTGCGGGACTCTGAGTCCGCGGCTGACCTCGGGTTCCATGGCTTTGAAACACACTGGAGCCCCTGCTGGGGACTCTTGTGCATTTCAAAACAGGCACCCGCGTGCAGCCAGGAGTCAGCGGGACTTCCCGCTGGCCCGGGGCTGTACGCAGAGTTCCGCATCCCCCCTTTGAAATGAACAAGAGCCCCAGCAGGGCCCCGGGGGGGGGGGGGGCTCTTGTACATTTCAAAGGAGGAATGCGGAAGTGCCTGTCGACTGGCCAATTAACCACATTTTAACACCCTTTGTCTACACTGCTACTAGGGGCTGGGCGGGCACAGGCCTGCCTGCGTGGCTCCCCACCTCGGACTGACGAGCGGGGCCTGGAGCGGGGAGACGCACTGAGCAGCTGTCACACATTCCCTGGTGGCTGTCAGACACTGGAGGCCGGTGCAGCCGGAAGGCTGATGGCAGGAGCAGCCTCGGTCAGACGGTAGCGGGAGCAAGGCTGGCTGGGGTAAGGAGGTGGCACAAGAGGGAATTTGGGACTGGTCAGATGGCCCAGGAGCAGGTCCTCGCTCCATGCTTGGCCTGGCGATTAGCTCTCCCACAGCGTGCACGTCCAAGGCACTGCTGTGCCCCTCCCCATCTGTGCGGCTTGTGTGAGAAGCGCGAGGCAGGGGAGTGCTGCGAGCGCCTTGCCACGCCAGCTCTACCGACAACCCTTCATCCTGAGCTGCAGCCTCATCCCCGTCCACGTGGCTAGTCCTGGCCTGGCCTCCGTCACAGGGCATCGGCTCAGCTACCCGCTGTGCCTGGCCCCCTCACGTGGTCTCTTGTTCGCTGCAGACACCCAATATGCTTCTTTTGCCCTCTACACCTTTGATTTTTCAGTGGCAAACGCTGCGGCACTCAGCACAGGCGTGTGTCCGGAAGAGCTGCCCACCCAGCCTTCTCTGCTGGGCCTACCTCGCTCTCCCAGCCTGCCCGCACATGCCTGCTCCTGCCCATAGATGGTTTCCCCGACTGGGCTAATTACCTCAGCAGATCAACCATCCCTCCCCTAGGCCAGTGGTCCCCATTGTCCCTAGTTCATTGGTTCCAGTTACACCTGTAATTGTCTGTCAGGAAATTAGCTAAGTGACTGGGATGGGGTGGGGCTACACCTGTCATAGCCCCACACATCTCTGCCAGAACCCCTCAGTGTGGAGCTGTAGCACCCTGTTATTCCAGGCCGTGGCTCCCATGGTTCTACCAAAATCCCTCAGGCCTGGCTCGCGCTGTCTCAGCGCGTAATTGTGGGCATCTACACTGCTGTGGCGATGCCGCTAACACTTGGTTTTAAGCCTCTCCAGTTAGTGCTGGCCTGGGCCTCTCAGCCAAACCTGGCCAAGCGGGGCTTGTTCAAGGAGGCACACAAATGAATTTGTCTCAGATCCCCAGGAGGGTTTCATCTCAGCTTCCCAGGGGCGAGAAGCGACTGCACTAACTGGCCATTCCCAAGGCGCCGCCCGCTCTCTGGACATAGCAGGGAACAAACAAACCAAGCTCCAGGGACGGGCTGGGCAAAGCCATTCTCCAAGTGGCAAGGAGTCTTCTAGCTCCTTGCACAGCTTCACGCGCCCAGCCTGGCCAAGCCTGGTGCCAGCCAGGCCCAAAGAGGGCAGGAGCGATGCCCAGTACCTGGACGTAAGCAGTTTTGTTGACTTGCAGCACGGTAGTAGATGGCCACTTGAAGTCCTGGGTCTGGTAAAGCTGCAGCTGGGGCTCCTGAGGCAGCTCGCAGCTGAACTCCACCTATGAGGGAAAGGCACAGGGCTCAACTCCAGGCCACTGTTTCCATAGGCCCCTAGTGGGTGCTGGTTCAGCCAAGTGTATTGGGATTTGCTCTGCTGGATCACTGGCATCTCTGGAGGAATCTAAGCTCCTTAGGCCTTGCACTGAAGGGCCCTCAGGAATACGCAGAGAAGTTTATTTTAGTGACAATTGAAATCCCCCCCATGCAGCATCCCAGCGAGCTACTGCATAGGAAACCCTTACTGCTCCCCACAGCCCCCAGAACAGTCGTGCCAGAAACTCGGGTGTCTGGCTCCTGGGCTCACCTTTGGCCTCCCCCGGCAACTGAAGAGTGAAGTTGTGGAAGAAGCGTGTGCTTAATTCCCCATCAGAGCCATGCCCAGAGGGGTTAGGCAGCTGGACAACAGGTTCTAGGCCTCAGAGGGGGTTACCAGACAGAGGGTCTCTGCACTGAGATCACACCGAGGGACCCTGAGATTGGGGCAGTGGCTGGATTCTATTCAGGTTCCTGGTTGACACACCAGCTTGGATTCCCCTCCCAGCAGAACTAGGGTAACTAGAAGGGGGCACTTGCTGGAACTGTCACCAGCAGTGTTCCCTGTACGCTGGGCCCTTATGCAGCCACTCAGGAGATATTATAATGCTGCCCAGCTGATTAGCAGAGCACCCACAGCTAGGTTTTGTGTTTCTATTCACACATGCCTTGGTGCACATAAAAATGTATTCCGCATATGGATGGAAAGGATTATTAGAGGGAACATTGGTCACAGTCAGCCCCCTGGAAGGGAGGGCCTCGGACGCTTTGTGGTCTGCACAATGCTGCCCTCTCGGTCACTTCCAGCTGAGTCATGACAAAGGGCAGACGGTTTCTCATCCCTGGGATGGGTTTTGCTATCAATCCCCTAGCAGGGCGGGGGAAGGAAGACTGTTCCCTTGTCACCCAGATTTCCCTGGGGCAGTAAGAAGGAGCAAAGCATGAATGAACGAGAGAAAGAAAAGAAGGAAAGAATCTTCTCAAATCATGGCCTGGGATCCTGCTGCCCAGAGGGAACACTCCAGACCTGGTTCTCCTCTCTGAAATAGCTTGTGGTACATCTACACAGCAGCATCTACACTACAAGCCTTTATTCTGAAATAATGTTGAGCTGGAGAACTGCTTACTCCGACTCCTGTAACCCCATTTCAGGAGGAGCAAGGGAAGTTGGAGGAAGAGTGTTCATCCTTCGACTTTGTGATGTGCAAACAGCTTCAAAAGCTGAATTAAGCTATTTCGACTTAAGCTACGCAACTGACATAGCCCAAGTTGTGTAGCTTAGTTCTTTAGCCCTGTTGTGTCGACGCACCCTTGGAAACTTGGAGATTAAAAATCAAACAACTCCTCTTACCTCAACTTTCTTCATGGATGCAGCCAGTGTCAGGATCAGCTGTGAACACAAAGAGAAGGGAAAAACCATGAGACTCTGGAGAGCAGCTCACAGAACTCATGCAGCCCATAGTGTTCTAGCTCCTGGTCCCCAAAAAGCCACATGTGGCATCTTCCAGAGGAGACAGCCAATATCTTGGCGGTGGGGAGAAAAAGGTTACAACTCCAGAAGGCAGCGTGGTTTCTAGCTCTGGGTCTGACATGTAGCTTTGCATGCTCGGATTTGCAGTCTCCGCTCACTACCTCTGGATTAAAAGCAATGCTGGGAGCAGCCTATTGGTCTCCAAATTCAGGTTTTGCTCTTGCAAGACACTGAGCAGGCTCAACCTCCAAAAAAGCTCAAAGGATTCTCAGCACCACACCAAGTCAGGCCCTAGCGACTGCCCTCAGGGCACTCAGTTGAGCTAGGCTGGGGCACCCCTGCTAGCTGGAGACACACAGACGAAGATCGGTCCGTTGCTGGCATTCCTAGGGACGATGTGAAACATGACCGATTTTGGAAGCACCTGAGTCCATTTCCGAGGCTTACTGGAAGTAACGGACATAAGTAATGGTGCACCTGCCAAGAACAGCATTTAATTACCAGAAATTGCTATGGATACAGCATGGCAATTCTTAATGGCATCAAGGGTTTGCCGTCTTTTCTAAAGGGCCTCACACCCTTCCTCAGGACATCATGGCCTTCCTTATACACATTTGTTAATTAACAGGACGGTTTTGGTCCATTCCTGTAAAGCCAGGTTCTAGCGCAAAAAGCAAGCAGGCAGAAAAGGCACCTTGTGACTAAGCCCATTTGCTGCCTGCATGGAGAGACTCATATCTGCGTATTCTAGTGCCAAAGATATTTGTGTATTTCACTGCTCTTGGCCTGTCTCAGCCCTGCAGACCCGTTCGGCCCTGAGAGACGGAGTGGGAGGCTGTTCTTGGCTCGTGCATTGGCGAGCAAGTGGCAGTCATGGTGCAGAGTTGGCAGGCCGATAAAAACAACAGTGTTTTGCTTAGACACTGAGCACGTCTTCCACAGAAATGAGGCAAGAGAGCAGGTTCCTGTCAGTGAGCATTAGTGGTGCGTAGGCAGAGTCCTTTGGGAGGTAGCTTTCCAGGGCAGGAGACACATATGCCCGTTTACACTGCTATAAAAATAATAGTCCAGTTGGCTGGGCACAGGAAATTGATCAGGCTGGGCTGCACACCAGTCTTACACTTGCCAGCCTCAGCTGTCTCAAGCTGATCACTTGCCACAAACAACAGCTCCTAGTGGCTTCATTCCAGGAAGGCAATTTGTTTATTTCATGGACCTTGCCCAAATGCACTTCAGTTAGCAAAGGCTGAGCAGGCAGCTAAGGATGGTTTAGTAGGTGGCCTTCCCCACCAAGTGCCTCACTTAGAGCAAATGTGATTTTCCTTCAGTTACTAGGAGCCTACAAGCACCATCTAACAGCATGGATAATGAAATGGAGAAATCTGCATGGGTATGCAGAACACTGGCATGTCACTCAAGACATCATGAGCACATCCCTCTAGCTGATTGGCCCACAGCAGGATTATTAAGACAGCCTAATTTTCAAAAGGGCTGAGCACCCCCCCACAGCTAACAGTGACTGGCGTTAGTGGAATTGGTAATCCGCTGTTCTGAAAATCAGGCCAAGAATGCACTAGAAAAGGGGGCTGGAAGTAAGTGAAATACCAGCTAGAAGTCCAGTGGCTCCCATGGAAAGCAATGGCCAAACATTCCTTCGGTGAGGGCAGACATGGGTTCCAACAAACCCAGGTTGTGAAATGCACCAGGGTATTCTTTGATGTCTGACGGTGACAAAGTCTCAGTGAAGCACGCCTGAACGATTCTGTGCAGCAGGAATCTCTGAGCAACACACCAGGAATCAGTGTGGTGGGGAAGGGGCAGACAGTAACACAAAGCTGTTCATGAGAGTAAGAGTGTAGACAGTAGCTCCATTTGGACAATCACTGACCTTGTTACTGGCCTTGGCTTCACTCTCCAGTGTGGTGTTGCAGTCCCCCAAATACCTTTTCAACACAAAGTGCGTTTTGTTTGGTTCAGCTTTGCAGCCGGTGTCTCGCAATGTGATAGCCGTGATGTCCTCTTTTAAATACTAAGAGAACAATACCACCTGTTACTGGCAGAATCCCACACCCCCCCGCCCCACACCCCTGCTCGTGGAAAACATGTTGCTGGCTCCTCTGCTGCTTCTCTCCCCACTCCATAGGGGCAGAGTAAGGCCCCAGCTCCCAAAGATCAGACACAGCAAGAAACCAAGAGCCCAGCTCTGTAAGGTCCTGAACCCTCCTCCCGCAAGGCCCAGTTCTGCACCCACTGTGCCATCCGGCACTTGTGAAGCCCACGTCCTGCAGCATGTTACTCGCCTCTGTGCTCCTCGGCACGGCTATCTCCATGGTGTCATCAGTACACTTCCATGGGGTGTTCAGACTGACATATGCTTGAATAAGAATGTCCTGGAGATCTTGCATAGGGGGTGTGTGTATCAGTGTTGGTGTCGTCGGCGTCGCTTCTGCTCCTGTAGAAACCAACATCAGGAGAGCATTGGGCAGGGCTGGAATGGCTCCATCCCCTCAGCAGGAGCAAGCTGTGTGAAATCTGAGGTGGACACTTGCTCACAGGCATCTGGACAGCGGCTCACCAAGCAGCCAGCAGAGGACAACTGAGCTGGGCTGGAGCTGAGCCCAGGTCCACCAACAGGGCAAAGGAGGGCAAAGGGAACAACTTCCCCCAGGGCCTGGCGCTACAAAAGGGCTGGGAGTGCTCCTATTGCAGCAGTGATGGCAGCTAGAACCCCAGGTCCTTTAAATTGCTGCTGGAGCACCATGTGCTGTCTTGGGGGCTGCCTGCGGAGGTGGGGGTGCTGAATGATGCACTCCAGGTAGCACTGAGGATGGGGGGGCACTGTGGTCTGGCTGGCTGCCCCAGCCCAGGCTCTTCTGCCCAAGCCCAGGGGCATGGAGCAGGGTCCCCCCCACCTTGCCTAGGGCCTGATGAGGCTGTAGCCCCACTGGCAGAGTCAGTAACCATGGGGGTGACAGGCTCTGCAGCCTCCTAATCCATGTGGCAATTTTGCCCATGGGCCTCCAGGGTGTGTCTACACTGCGATTTCATGGGCTCCCATGGGCTCACACTACAGGACGGCTTGGTTGTGGCACAGACCTCACTATGGGTCCTGAGCTGGAATGCGACACTGCCCTTAAACAGCCCAAGGGCCAGGCCGGGCATCTCATTGCAGTGCAGACGTACCCTGAGAGCCTGCCTGACAACTGAGTCAGGCTGAGCCCCAGGCAGCGTATAGTGTGGACTCACCACATCGGTGCAGCTCAATGGTCAGGTGGCTTGCAGATGGGATGTCTCTATAGAAAGCTACGTCACCAAAGTCTTTCTCGTGGGCCAAGCCAGTCAGGCCTTCCTCATTGTCAGGAAGGGCTCTGCCATTCATTTGCATGTCGGGAAATGTGGACAACCAGTATTTCCCACGTGTCTGTACAAGGAGAAGAGGGAGGAGAGAGAATTAGGAGGAAGGGAGATGGAGAAGACAGGAACTGATGTGCTAGATCAGGGCTCTCCAATCTTTTTAACCACAAGATCACGCTTTCAATTTAAGTGCAATGTAAGATCTACCTCAAACCCAAATACCCTTGTCCGGCTTCCTTCCCCACCTATTCTGAGGCCCCGCTCTGCTCCACCCCTTCTCCGAGGCCTCACCCTGCTCATTCCATCCCCCTTCTTCCCTGAATCTCATTCATTTTCACCAGGCTGGGTAGGGAGTTGGGATGCAGGCTCTGGTCTTGGGCCAAGGGGTTCAGAGTGTGGGAGGGGACTCCCTGAAGGCAGAGCGGTGGGGTAGGTTCTGGAGTGGACTACGGGATAGGGCATTTGCCTGGGGAGTACAGGGTGGGGGCTTAAGTCCCTCCCCTCCCCTCTATCTACCCTGCGATCAGCCAGGTAACAGCCAATACAGGCTACCTGCTCCAGGGATGGAGCTGGCTCCCCCATTAGGAAAGCAGGGTAAGGGACCTGCTGAAGATCAGGAGGTGGGGTGGGTTCTGGAGTGCCCTAGGGGAGACGGCATCGAGCGTCTTGAGCACAAGGTGGTGGACTCAAGTTCCCCATGGTCCCCACTCAGGCAGTGCCCTGGCAGCCAACACCAGTTGCCCCAGGGATGGAGCTGGCACCTGCATTAGGAAGGCAGGCTAAAAAATACCCTGAAAGTAAGGTGATGGGCTGGGTTCTTGAGTGGACCAGGGGATATGGCATTGGCCTGGGGAGTGCAGAGTCCTGCCCCCCTTCCTGCCCTGGGAACAACCAGATAGCCAATGCAAGACAAGGGACCCCCTGATGGCAGGGAGGGAGTGTGGGCTCTTGAGTGGAGCAGTGGGATAGGGCATTTGCCTGGGGAGCTCAAGGCTTGAGTCCCACACGCCACCCTGGAGCAGACAGCCAGCCAACACAGGCTGCCCCAGGGATAGAATTGGCTCCCACATTAGGAAAGCAGGATAAGGGACCATCTGAAGGTAGAGAAGTGGGGTGAGTTCTGGAGTGGCCTATCATCTAGCACATTTGCCTGGGGAGTGCAGGGCTATGAGTTCAAGTCCCACCCTAGGCACAGCCAAGGCAGGTCCCCCCTGGCCCTGCACCACCCTGCAAAGCAGCTGACTTGTACAGCAGTGGCTCTATGTGCTGCCCCTCACATACAGGCTCTAATCCCTCAGCTTCCACTAGCCAGTTCTGTTATTGATCAATGGGAGCTGCAGGAGTGGGTGGCCACAGGCCAGAAGAGCCCGCTGCAGGGACTTGTCAGCCACCTCCAGGAGCAGCACAATCACTACAGGGATAAGTACTCCAGACATGGCAGGTTAGGCATCTTAGAACTCACATGCTCTCTCTGTGCCAGCCATAGGAGAGGGCAGCTTGCCCCAGCAAGGGGAAGGTGTTCCCCAACACCTGAATACTGCTTCTTACTTTAACCTCTGTGTTGCTGGCAGGTTCAGTTCCACCTTTCTTCTGAGTCTCGGCTCGGCCAGAGGTCCTGGCCACTTGTAGCCTTTAAAAATCCCAGGATGCTTTTCACAGAGAATAGGGTTGTTAAGCTTGTTAAGTCCTGGCCAACTTCTCCCCCAAAGACATTCTGCTTCCCTAAACTCCTCTTGCTGTTGCAGTTGGACATAGAAGTCTCCACTCCCCAACCTGGATTGCACGGCAGCACTGCTGTGTGTTCTAAACCAGCACCCATGCTCCACCCCAGAGGTGGCTGTTTTTCAGGTGGGTAGCCCGAGGGTTGCCAGTTTCCCTGACCAGATGGACTAAATGCCATTGCCATGAATGGCACCTGGTCTGTCTGGCTGGGAAAGATGGCGAGCCTAGGGCCAACATTTGAGTTGAAAGGCATCGTAGAAATATGAGCTTTCTGTCAGCATTTCTCTCCAGCCTTACCAAAATGGCCCCGTTGTTTTTCATATCAACCCTCCAGGTCACGTTCTCTTGGCTTTGGAGGATCAGCAGTATTTCCAGATCTTGCAGCAGCTTTGCTTCAGGACAGACCACATTCACCTTCACTTTCACCGTCCCAGGCTGAAAGCTACAGTGCAAAGCCCAAAATCAACCAATGGACTCACGAACCAACATGGCCTCCCTCCCACTGTGGTTAGTCCACCCTCCAGCTGCCTGAAGGCAGCTATCACAGCCCCGACAAAGCCCTCCAAAGGCAGGCCCCTCCTGCTAACAGCCCCTCAGTCAACATTAGAGCCTCTCACACCCCGAGATGTCAATCCCTGGCTCTTGCCACCACCAAAAATGCCATCGGGGCCTCTCTTCTTCTGTCCCGCGCACACACTGGGCCTACCCAGAGAGGAACTTGTTGTCACTGGAGGCCGGGTAGAGTGGGTGGGTTTCCAGACCCTACACACCTTCCTTTCCCAGCCCCACAGACTTCTCATCCTACCAACCTCACAGTCTCTCAAGCCAAGCCTCCCTTACCTGGGGACTGTCACCCTCCATCAAAGAGGAAGACACTCCATGCTCCTTCTTCACCCTCTCACAAGGTGCCATCCCCTTCCAGACCACACCCTGGCTCAGCTCTCACTCTGCCCAGCCCTGCACCCCACACACCAAGGGCAGGACCCTTGTAATCACTCCCACCACTGCAGGGCTCTTTGTTGTAGCAAAGAGAACCCCCCCCCTTCTCCAAATCACCCCTAACCACCTTCCCCCTTGCACTGACCTCCCACACCCACAGCTCCCTCCCCAGAGCTCACAGGCCCCAATCCCACCTCGACCTGCACCGCGCGCACTGCAAAGTCCCACTGCATGCACCCCTGGCTGCGCAGTGAGCGTAGCTAACCTGCAGTATGGTTCTCAGCCCAACTGCTGGGGCTGCCTTTTAAAGGGCATCCCTCCTGCCAAGGAAAGAGCCTGCCCCAGAGGCCTGCAGCCAGCCTCAGGCGTACTCTGATGGGGAAGCCCAGGCGGCGAAGGCTCTGTCTCCCTCCCCTTGCTAGATGACAGGATTGGCAGCACGCCAGTTACCTGGTCTCCTTTGGGGCCTGCTTCATATGCAAGATGTGTGCCTCCTTCAGCTTCTGCGCATGAGGGTTTTTGCAGTGCTTAACCTTTGGGACCAGGAACTCGGCCTGGAGGTACTGCGAGGCACTGAAGCCAGGCTGGACGATGCAGTCCTCAGGACTGCTGGCATCTGGGAAGGAGAAGAAAAATCCACCTTATTCTCCAGGGTGGGGAGCTCTGCTGAGCAGCAGTGACCTCCCTTCCTCACCTCGCAGGGGCCTGGTTTCCAGGCTGGGGTGTGGGAAGGACAGAGAGCCCTCAGGATTTCATGTCCTTCACCACTACGCTGCAACACCAGGAGCCCAGGCAGAGATGCAGAGGTGCTCAGCTGGACCGTTGGATATCGAGGAAGCTCTAGAATCCCCTTCCTCCCTTATCCCCTCGGGCTCCGCTTGATTAGCTCCAAATCAGCTCCTGCAGGCAGTGATCAGCACGAGCGCCTGCCTGCGAGGGGTCACGCTGCTGAGATGCCAGCTGACATGGACAGGCCACTGCTGTGAGGAAGGCTGTGGCACCAACCCCCGCCCCCACCTCCCACATCTTTATTAAGTGAGTTGAGAAATGTCTTTCAACCACTCCGATTTTCACTGTAAAACCAGTTTCTTTTGACACCCGACTCCTGAGCAATGGCCCGAAAGGAGGAAGGGAGCCATATGCTGCCCTGAAAGATGCCCTGAGGGTTGCTCCTCTGAGCGTGAACCAGAGCAGCGAGGTGGGGTACCGAGGAGCCTCTGTGGGGCGATAGCGCATCGCCTCGCTGTGGATGCCAGCACCCATCCCTGAGCGCGTCCGGGACTCACCTTCACCTAGTCGGAAGTAGATGTGGTAGGGGTTTTCCAGCTCTGTGAAGGAAGTGATGCCCTTATAATGGTCTTTCACCTGTTGCACAATCGGCTTGTCACTTGTATAGTTAACTTTTTCAGTGACTAGCATGTTGTTCACTAATGTGGAGACATGGATGTCCTGAAAAAAAAACAAGGCAGCAATAGAATGGAAACGACTCCTTCTTCCCCCCCGGGTGTGGTGACAGGGCTCCCTGCTGGGGGCGACACCAGAGTGCACATCCCACCAAATATCAGGCTAACCCCAAGCACCCCATTGGACCAGGGTACCTGGCAGTGCTCCCATCTCTGGAAAGCAGGCTCATGGGTGACTGAGCAACCAGACCCCAAGACGCTGCCACTTCATTGGCTGCTTTGGCAAATGACAGGCTCACCCAGCAAAGGTGGCCCAGGAGCTCAGACTGGATGCTGGCTCCACTGCCGGCTGCCCAGCTGGCCCGGCCTGCTCTCATGACATTGAACCACTGCACAGGCAGCTTGGCTGTGCGTGGGTTCTGGAAGGCCCACAGGAAGGTGGAATCAGCTGGTGTGGCACTGGGATTTTCCAGGAATGCTCAGTGGAGCCGGCATCCAGCCTGTCTGAGCCTCTGGGCCGCCTTTGCGGGGTGAATAGATTCCAGGGAAGGGGCCAGGAAGAATGAGCCAGATCTGGGCCGACCCTTCACTTCCTCCAGGGCAGAGCGAGTGGGGCAGAGGGGCGGGCTGTAGCAGGAGTGGTGCCACTGTTCAATCTGATAGAACTTTGCACCCTGCCCCTGCCTCCACCATTGTCAGACTGGGTTATTATTAGGCACAAATAGGAAGGAGGGTGTATTTTGCTAACAAAGCTCCCAGCCACGACTGAGCTCGCTGGAGCCAAATCCCATCCCTGACCTTCCTCCAAACCGGCAGAGGAAACGGGAGCTTTGTCAAGTTTTGTGCGTCACTGGCTGCTCAGACTGGCCTCTGCTCAGATCCAGGGCCAGAGGGAAAGCCAGCCAGGGCCAAGTACAGTGCCAGAGCTGCAGGGAGGGGCCCGACGCAGGAGACAGCAGGAACCAGGCAGGGGGTACAGAGCCTGAGCCAAGGGAGAGAGTGTGCTGCAGGAGGCAGTGAGATGCAGGCAAGTGGGGGAGTGGTCTGGGGGAGGTGCTTGCTGTGGGAGGCAGTGGGATACAGGCCAAGAAGGGAACCTGGGGGAGGTGCACATTGAGGGAAGCAGCAGGGGGTGGGGGGAGAGGGGGAAGGCAGAATGAGGGAGGGGCACTCTGAGGGAAGAAGCAGGACACAGGCTAGATGGGGGCAGGCTGGTGGAGGGGTACATTGCTGGAGGCAGTGGGATGCAGGCCAGCTGGGGGCAGGCTGGTGTAGGGGTACATTGCTGGAGGCAGTGGGATGCAGGCCAGCTGGGGGAGGGGTGCACTGCTGAAGAGTGTGCTACAGGCCAGCTGGAGAGCACTGTGTGATGCAGCAGGGCCCATGCGCACATGGGGACAGTGTGTGGGCGGGAGAAGGGATGTTGTCCTGTGGGCAGTAATTCTGCGGACACAGCTGCCAGGATGTCTCCCTGAGTAGGATCAGGGACAAAAATGGCAGCCACAGCTGTCCCACACAGAACAACGGACAGTCTGGTCCCCATGTCGGACACACGCTCAGAGCTGTGGGACGAGATGAGGGGAGTTGACGGTCTCGCCCCACTCTGAGGGGTGGGCGGAGACGGTCTCTCTCTTCTTCCGGGGTGCCAGCCCCTGTTGTGGCTCTGACAGGCCGAGCTTTTTCCTAGGGCTCAGCTCCACCATGCCTGGGGCGTGGTCCACAGTGGGCCAGGTGTCTGGGATTTCCATTCACTGCCAGCAGATCTCCCCGTCAGGCTCTCAGTGCCCTCGGCGTGGTGTTCAGAATGCCATGGAGAGCTGCCCCCAGCCCAGCCCATCCCTGCTGCTGCTCTCTGCTGCACCCAAACCTTTCACGCTCTCTGCAGGGAGCAGCAAGCTTGGGCTTTCCCACAAGCTCCCCCGGCACCCTCCTAGCCTGTGGGCCAATGCCGCGTGGCCAGCGTTTGGCTGGGCAGAAGCCTGTGTGCTGCTGGGGACGTGCGTTGCGTGCTGCACTGGGGTGCACTGCGAGCTGGGACGCATGTTTTCGCATTCGACAGCCTTCGGAAAGGGCTGCAACTCAGCTTGGCAAACAAAGGGGTTGGTCCAACACAGGGCGCAACATGGGGTTGGGAACTAAAGGAAGGGGGCTCAGGGCCTGCTACTGGCAGAACAGGGCTCAGGGGCTGACTGCTAGAAGTTCAGAGACTCTGTTGGGTGCATGAGACTCAGGCCCCCTTTCCCGCTTTCTGGATGTATGGGCCTTGGATCTTCCCCTCATTGGGACTATGGGCGTCGGGGGCCCCTCTTTAACCCCCTGTGGACTCAGATCCCCTCTGCTACTGGACAGGAAGGCCATGGGAGCAGTGTGAGAAAAATTGGGGCCTTTTCAACTTAACTTTGTTAACCACTAAATCCTCCCTGAATTGTGCCAAGTACAAGTCAGGCCGTGACTGTTGATAAACAGCCTGGATATGCCCCCTCTCTGCCTGTATCATAGAATCATAGAATCATAGAGCTGGAAGAGACCTCAGTAGGTCATCAAGTCCAGCCCCCTGCTCTAGGCAGGACCAATCCCAACTAAATCAACCCAGCCAGGGTTTTGTCAAGCCGAGACTTAAACACCTCTAGGGATGGAGACTCCACTACTTCCCTAGGTAACCCATTCCAGTGCTTCACCACCCTCCTAGTGAAATAGTTTTTCCTAATATCCAACCTGGACCTCTCCCACCACAACTTGAGACCATTGCTTCTTGTTCTGCCATCTGTCACTGTAACCAAATCATAGAATACTAGGACTGGAAGGGACCTTGAGAGGTCATCGAGTCCAGTCCCCTGCCCCCATGGCAGGACCAAGTACTGTCTAGACCATCCCTGACAGACATTTATCTCACCTGCTCTTAAATATCTCCAGAGATGGAGATTCCACAACCACCCTGGGCAATTTATTCCAGTTTTTGACCACCCTGACAGTTAGGAACTTTTTCCTAATGTTCAATCTAAACCTCCCTTGCTGCAGTTTAAGCCCATTGCTTCTTGTTCTGTCCTCAGAGGCCAAGATGAACAAGTTTTCTCCCTCCTCCTTATGACACCCTTTTAGATACCTGAAAACTGCAGGGGGGAGGGGGGAGAAGAGGGGTGCAGGTCTTGGCTTCTCAGCTCAGATGTTTCCTCCATGACTTGAGGGAGTGCACATTTCCAAAGGGACCCACACTCCGTCTCCAGCCCCTGCTGTTTGTTATCAATACTAATAGGTCCAGGGGGGCTTGGTTTGGAATTTGGAGCATTTCTTCCAGATGTGGCAGCAGCCAGCAGCTAACAGGCCAAGAACTCCCACTGTCATGGGGCCCACTGCTCAACATAGCCAGAGGAGCTGAGCTGCTCTCCCAGATGCAACCAGCTGTTTGCTTTCCCTTCTCACAGGACAAAAGGACAGACAGACCAAGACAAACAACAGGGCTCAGGAGCCAGAAAGAATGAACAAGAAGAGACAAGACAGAGATGTTTCCCTCTCCCCGTCTTTTAAACTCTCCTCCCCTCCCTCTTATCCAGTGCACGCTTCCGTGTTCTTTTAATAACATGTCCCTCCATATAAGGGACTTACTGTCCCCAGCTGGGCAAGGGAAGTTGGTGCAGAGTTAGTCAGGTACTGACACAGCCTGCCAGATTCCCAAAGGAAGTAAAGCCAGATATTTTGTGTGTGTGTGTGTGTGTGTGTGAGAGAGAGAGAGAGAGAGAGAGAGAGAGAGAGAGAACCAGCGTGTGTAATGTTAGAGAGTCAGTTAATGACAGCAAAATTCATTCTATTGGCTGTTACCATGGCATGAGGTAGTATTGCCTAGTGAGTAGATTACAGTTGCCAATTCTCACTAAAGCTACTCTGGGAGATTTTCCCCCCAACATGGCATAATGTCATTTTTGTAAAACAGTCTATTACATTTTCTAGGGTTGCTTTCAGTCGTCACTAGGAGATTGGTGCCGATTCTGGGAGACTCCAGGCCCATCCTGGAGCGTTGGCAGCCCTAGTCTAGATCCAGAGCACCTAGGTTCTATTCAGAGCTGGCTCTTCGGATTGTCCAATCAGCTGCTCAGGCACTTGTATGTCCCTTATTACCACATCTCTCATTTATCCTCACAACACGCCCAGGGAGCAGGCCAGTGCTGTTCTCCCCACTTTTACACATGGGGGACTGAGATGTTGAGAGACTAAGTGACTTTCCCAAGGTCACACAGAAAGTCTGTGCAGAGCTGGGACCTGACATCCAGTCTGCTGAGACCCAGGCCAGTTATGCACATAGATTCTGAGGAGTTTGATGTCTCAGCTAGCTGGCAGAATCAGCCCCACTTCTACTTCTGCCTTGCCCACTGACTTGCCCAAGGATCATAGAGCAACTCTGTGCCACAGTTTCCCCATCTGTAAAATGGGACTGATAATCTTGGCCTGCCTCACAGTGGCCACATGCCCCTTTGTTCAAGCACTCTGGGGCCCGGCCCGCGCCCAAACCCCAGATGAACCCCCGGACTTCCTCACCACAGACCTCAGTTGAGAAATCAGAGCTGCAGCTAATACTGCTCCTCCAATCTGCTTCTAGTCAGACGGGAAGGAGAAAAGGTTGGAGCTTTCTCGCTTTGGGTGCACTGTCCTGCACCTGGCTACCTCAATAGGTGACAGTCAAGTCTGCTTCTCCTCTTGGGCATGGCATAATGAAGGAGCCTTCACTTTCCTGCAGGGAGCCTAAAGGGTCCCATTTTTCATAGACTTACATCCTTGTCGGCCTTGGAATGTGGCCACCCTCCTTTCAGCCAAGGAGGACAGAGAGGCCGCACTTTTTAGTGTGGAGGGAACTGAACTAGAAATATAGAGACCTGACTTTTATTCCCAGCCCTGACACTGAGCTACTGGGTAAGCTTGGGCAAGTCACTTCCCCTCTCCCCCTCTCTCTTGTATACTCAGACTGCTAGCTCTTCAGGACAAGGCAGTCTCTCACTGTGTATGTGTAGTGCCTAGCACCGTGGGGCCCTGAGCTCAGCTGGGGCCTCTAGATGATAATCATAGCGAACAACAATGAAGAAGGACAATGCTGACCTTTAATCACGAAGGGCCACATCTTAGAGATGTGGGGAGCTCCACCTGCTCCACCATGGCTTGTGTTTTCTCTGATTCCTGCCTGATCTGGGGACAGGAGCTAAGAAGGAGGCTCCCTTCCACAGTGCTACCCCGAGGCTGTGCCCTAGGTGTTTTTGTAGGGAAAATCTGAGCTCAGTCTGACTTGCCCTGAGCTGAGTGGGAAACCATGAACTCTCCTCCTTCCCTTGATTTTCTGAGCACATGGTCCATGTTTGGCTTAGCCATCAATGGCTGGATCAGATTTTACTCAAACTGTCTAAAAAAATTCACCAAGTGACAAGACTGAGCCTAGAGAACCAAGGAAGTGGTTTGAAAACATTCTAACGGGTACATGGGAGCTGGGACTCACATCAGACTGTCACGTGCATTTCGGAGTTCTGCTCAGGCTGCTAAGGTTTTTCCGGGTGCAGTACTCACCGAGGCAAAGGTCAGATCGGACTCCTCTGAATGAACCAACACCTCACAGGACTCGTTGCAGACAATCACAAACAGCACCGCCCGCTTAGGCAGGGAGGTCCTTCCCGCGGAGGACACATTCAGGTGGAAGCGCTGCATCTGGGGACAAGAATGGAGACAGTGTCACTCATGCTTGCTGTAGACAGGTGATCTCTGGACAGTGCCCCATCCACCATGAAGTGCAGAGAAGGTGGGCTGGGCCTGATGTGATGGCAGGGGGCAGGGAGATGCCATTCCATTAACAGCAAGGGAATGGGCCAGCTCTGTCCTCTGGGATCAGCAGAGGAGAGAGGAGACCCTGCTGACTATGCTCAGCTGATACATGTGTGATTCGTCCTCCCCCTCCTCCTGCTAGCTTGAACTACACTCTGCTGAGGGGTGATGAAGACAATTACACCTGATCTATACCCTTCCCCTGCATCCGCCCAGAACAGACATGCTGTTACGTGCTGTTACCCCCTCCCTCCATTTATCCTGTCCTCCAAAGAGCCCAACCTCCTTCTGTTAGCGTCTGGAGAACCCTGCTGGGACTTGGAGCTCCCATTTATATCAGAAGCAGCGAGAAGGCAAATGCAACCCCAGCAGGGCTTGTTAAGAACAGGACAGAGTGGAAAGAGCTACACAAACCCCACTGAGTGCCAAAAGGCAGCTGAGCGGCAGCTGTGGAGGGGTGTGAAGGGGGTTGGTGTCATGAGGGAAGCAGAGGCTACTTGATGTAGGGTCAGTGCAGGGAAGATCAGGATCTAGATCAGGGTGGGTAAATTCTGGCCTGTGGGCTGGATCCAGTCCACAGGGCTAGTCCCTGGTGGGCCCCTACCTCTACGTTTACCTGCGCCTCCACAGGTATCAGAGGATCACAGCTCTGGTTGGCCACGAATTGCTGTTCGTGGCCAGTGTGAGTGGTGGGAAGCAGCATCCCGGGCCATGATGCTTCCCGCTGCTCACACTGGCCACGAACGGCAATTCACAGCCAACCAGAGCTGTGATCCTGCGATACCTGTGGAGGCGCAGGTAAACATGGCGGCAGTGGCCTGCCAGGGACCAGCCCTGTGGGCTGCTGGTTTTTTATTTATTGCCCACCCTGATCTAGATTCTTAGGGCCAGGAGTCAAGTCCTTGGCTGGTGCAGGGCGGACACGAGAGTTTGCCTGGCGAACCGTGTGAGAAGGGTTGTCAGGATGAAATGTGCCTCCCAGATGGTTTGGCTGAGTTTCAGCGGGTTGTTGTAAACAGCCCAACACACACAGCAGCCCAGGGAAACCAGCTCCCACCCTGCCTGGTGCATCCTATGTGAGCTCAGACAATGCGGCTGCACCTGCAGCCACGGGGGACTGCCACGGCTGGTGCACTGCTTACTGCCACGCAGTGCGGAGGAGAAGCCGGGCAGCCTCAGGGGGAGCCTGTTTCAGAGTCTGTGCATCAGCCTCCCCCAATTTAACTGGAAACCTCCCTCCATCCCACTGTAAGTCTCCACAAACTCCCTCCTAGTGCTGGGCCATTGCTTCAGCTCACCCTGGCAAAAGGAGTCTTGGGCAGCCAGGAGAGCCCTTCCACTGGCGTCGTCAGGGTCCCAAGTTTGTCTCAACCAGTCCTAATGCCCAGCGAGATTCAAACTTTCCCCAAAAGCCACTGCTGGTAGGAATGAAATGGAACAGGCTGCAACCCCCCCCCCCCGAAACCTAGACTGGTGGCTAGAGAACCTGCCAGAGGCTCCGCTGGCTGCATTTTGGAAGGAACACTTAGGGCAATGACAAGCCGCGCTGCGGCCTCCTAGCCAAGCTTTGGCCACTTGTGACATTCACAGGGCACTTCCCCCACATAGCCCTGTATGCGCTGGATCAAGAGCTCTGGGGTGAGATAATTCTGCCAACTTTTTAGTTTAAAGACAGTCCTGGGGGCCTAAAACATGGACGCCGGGGGCATTAATCTGCACCAACCTTGGGGGCCTACAGTTGGTCTCCTAAATCTGGCTTCACATTTCAAACTGCAGGGATCAACTTTGAAAACTGCCTCCAAAATACCAACCTACCAAGGACAGGACGGAAAACTGCCGAGCATGAACCACAGCTAAGGGATGGAGAATTTAACAGAGAGACCCTCTGGATCCGTGGTATCCAATACACTAGCCACATGTGGCTACTTGGCCAGTTCGCTATAGCAATAGCCACTATAATGGCTACTGCTTCAGGAATGGTTGACACCACAGCTCTAGACCCTTCTCCCAGTACTGTCCCAGGAGCATCTGCACAACACTGCCCCCCTACCAAGTCCTGCTTACAGCCAGAGCCTGACTTTTCCCCAGAGACCCTCACGCTGACCCTGCTCTGACGAGCTGCTAGAGGGTGGGCTGCAGGCTTTGTGATCGAGGGCAGAACTTCCCACATAGGGTGGCCAACATTGCATGTCAAAAGTACGGGCCTGTTTTCTTAGCTCCGCTGTGGGGAAGGAGTTTTCTGTGGCCATGGGGCCAGCAGTGGGGTGCCCACCTCCACTCAGGTTAGGGATTGCTAACCACAGGGCAGTGGAGGAAACCTTCCACTCCCCGGGAGTCTGGGCTGCTGGGACCCAGCTCTGGGCTTGAACAGGGCAGCGCTAAAGGGCCAGATTCGGGAGGGGCGTGGAGAACTACACACGAGTCCTGGTCCTCGCTGGCCAGGGTCTTCTGCTGACTCCAGCCCTTGAGCGCAGCTCTGGCTGCTTTCCCCGGGCAGGCTCTGGCTGGCTGGGGCTGTGTGTCCTGGAGCTGCATAGAAGGGCTGGGGTGATTTGAGGAACAGGCTCTATCTGGCGGGGGGGGGGGGGGCAGTGTTCCCAGGGCATAGCCTCCCCACGCACAGAGTCTCTGTCAGCATGCCCAGCAGAAGATCATAACAGCTGGCTGGTGGCTGCTGTAGCAGTGGGGGAAAGAGGCAGGCAGGGAGCCTTGTTCTGGCAGCTGAGAGCACCTGAACAGAGCCCTGTCCATTTCCCTCCCAGACAGAGCCCCTCCTGACACCAGCCATTCAACATGGCCCCCTCAGGTCTTCCTGCTCCCCAATAACCTTATTGTGCCTCTCCCAGGAGACCATGCCCCAGAGTTTGGGGACCTCTGGGCTATGGTACCTTGGCTCAGTAAGTCATGGGGCTGGTCCTGCACTACCGCATTGGCGACTCGCAAACACTATCACGGTAAGGGAATAATAAACCTGGTTTTGCATAATGAGAATATTTGTGATCCGTTGAAAGTCAGGACACAAGGCGTCCCAGACTGACTGAGTACGGGATAGGCAATATTCTATTTAAATACGGGACGTCCCTTGTAATACAGGATTGCTGGCAACTCTAGTCCCGCACATCTACAGGCCCCGCCTTTACCAGATGATCTTATCAGGAGCTACTGGAAATTAACTGCCAAAAAGTCTACGCCAGCCTCTTAAGAATAACTCACTCCTATTACAAGACCAGTCCTGATGCGATGGCACGAGGCAAGCCAGTAAATATGACTGTGTGGGTGGCCACAGAACCCCAGCCGGTTGGTCCCCTTGGCCTGTGATGGGGAGGGCCTTGCTTCTATTTTTACCACCTGTTTTTTTCCAGAGGCCATTGTTTCTCTCCCCCAGAGTGGCGGGAGGCTTTATTTTACTCCAGTGCTGCCTTTTTAATGGGGATCTGCTTATAGAAACTGGCTTCCAGTAATTCTTCTATAAGTGGAGCCAAGTCTCTCTCCCTCAGCCCCCCTCCTCTCAGTCGGGGCTTGGTGCCAGCTACCTTGAATGCCACAGTTGTGACATCAATGGCTGGCTTCCCCATCCCCTCTTTACATAAACAGTGCGTGTCTGTGGCTCTGGGAGGGTGAGGGGGTGAGTCCATGCCATTTATTTACATGGCACAACACACAACTCCACAACCAGGTCTCCCGCCATCTTGTCCCTGCCTTTGCAGCCAGGTGATGGAAGCTGGGCTGGATCCTCCACCAGACTGAGGAGACCCAAACGCTGAGCTGGAGGCCCAGCTGTCACTGTCCCTGAGTCACAGCATCTCCTGTGGACAGGAGCCCAGTGTAGCTGCATAGCCAAACCACTTCCCATGGGGCAGTGCACAGGCCAGCTGCTGGTTCAGGCCCCTCTCTCTGAATAAAGGGATGGTCCGGAGGTTCCATGCTAGCCGGAGACTTGGGAGAAGGGCTTCCCATTCCCGTCTGCACAACAGGGATAACAACCCAGCCCTGCCTCCTGCGGGTTTGGGAAGATAAATACACCCAAGATGGCAAGATGCTCAGGCAATGCAGTAATGGGGCCAAGTGAGTACCTGAGCCAAATACTTAGAAGTCAGCTTAGTGGAATGGCAAGAAAGGAAACGTTTCATGGGTGGGTGAGGGTCTGTGGCCTGTAACATGCAGGAGAGCAGACTAGATGATCATAATCGTCTTCTCTGGCCTTAAAGTCTATGGGCTTGTCTCTACTGTGGGGTGGATTGAAGCTGCAGTGATTGATCCACAAGATCCACTAAATCGACTGCCCATCACTCTCTCATCAACTCTGGAATTCCACCAGAACAGGAGTCAACAGGAGAACTTTTTCTGTCCAACCCCCTACAGTCTGGCCTCTGTGGTGAGCAGATCTAAGCCAGGGCTACTCAACTTTTGAAGCCCGGGGGGCCACAATGATACTCACAGCATATGCCAATGGCCACAACTTAAGTGTGGTTGCATATACATGTAAATATTTATGCAAATATATGCAAATAGCTTCTTAATTCACTGAAGGGCATGAATACAAAGCACTTTCCACAATACCCCAGTGCTCCTGGCACCTCCTCCCTTTGGTTTAGAAACGCCAACACCCTGTACCCATCTGTTCCAGCCAGCCCGTCCACTTGCATCTTTCAATGCTCACCCCACCTGGAAGATGCCTCGCCAGCGTGGAGAGTGTTCCCAGTGGAGACCATGTTCAAAGGATGTTGAGTCCCACATAAACCCAAACTGCACCATGGGCCGCAAACAAGCAGGTGTTGAGTAGCCCTGATCTAACCTATGTCTATTTGAGTTACACGACTAACGCAACTCAAATTGCACGGCTTAGATTGACCTGTCCTTGTAGTGTAGCTCTGCCCTAGGAGTCTACCAGACTTGAATACCCATGGCCCAAAGCACCATCCCAATGATCAATGGGCTGCTGAAACAGATGCCACATGCCACTTCTATACTACCCAGACCTCTGAAGAGCCTCCTGCAACGCATCACCTTGCAGGCTAGTAAGAGTCAGCGGGGTTGACAGCCACCGTGAGCCCTGGGGCAGGGTGGGGGCAGCTCTCTGCTCCTGGAAGGGGCAGGGTCGAGGACAGTCAGCCCTTAGCACCACTTGGACCACAGCACTGGGCCCCTCCTTCCAGTCCTCAAAATTGCGCAAAGCAGCAGTAGCGGTGGTGATTAGGGTTGCCAGATGGTTGAAACAAAAATACCAAATATCGCCCCCCCCCAAAAAATGGGGAAAAATTCTGTTGAAGGGGAAAAAAAAAAGGGGGGGGGGGAGACCAAAGTTGTTGAGCAGCAAAAAAAAAAAACCAACAAAAAAAAACCCTCCAAGGACTTAGTAAGCTAAAAAATTAAAATAAAACAGCATTAAAATAGCATGTCCCCTTTAAGCACAGGGATAGGAACAGGGGAATGGTTGAGCATTAAGACTTCCCCTAGCTCTTTTGGCCAGCAGCCATTTTGTCCTGCCAGCCTTGGGGAACCAGGTAAACATGGGGGCTGCGGTCGGGGTGGGGGTGGAGGTGTTGGGGGCAAGAAGGGGATTCGGGGGTGGGGGGAGCGGCGAGGCTGGGCACTGAGTGTTTGTAGGGTTGCCAGGTGCCCAGCGTTTTTGCCTCCTGGCTGGGGAAAAATTCAGAAAATACCAGACATCTCAGGTGTCCAATATTCTCTGCATTTTTTTACCGGACAGGAGCCGAAAATACCGGACTGTCCGGGTGAATACTCGGCAACCCCAGGAGCTCTGGGCTCCTTTGA
Organism: Pelodiscus sinensis; assembly: GCF_052426305.1. NCBI lineage: Eukaryota > Metazoa > Chordata > Testudines > Trionychidae > Pelodiscus > Pelodiscus sinensis. Next base: position 11,136,652 of record NC_143074.1, on the reverse strand, counting down.
ATGGCTGGGTCCTGGGGCATTTGCACCCTTTGCCCCCCTAAGTGGCTGGCCTGGTAAAAGCTGTGTCACCCACAGGCTAACAGGGTCAGACCCTCAGCTAGTACAAATCAGCATCACTCTGCTGAAGATTAAGCTCCCCTGATTTCAGCCATCTGAGGGCCTAACCCGGGGCTGAAGTGCAGTCAGCGATCCCTTTCATGATGGCATCCCTGAAGTCAGGGTGGTGACCTCAGTTAGCCCAGGCTGTGTGAGTTAGCCTGGGATCGTAGCCTGTAGGGCTGAGGCCTGCTTCTCTTTATGTAAAAATGTGTTGAAAATGTAAGTAGGCCCCAAAATCTGTTTCCTCAGAATAGATGTGTCAGCAGCCAAGCAAGTTTGGTAAAACATGAGTAAAGTCAAGTAAGACAATTCAGTTAGGGCATAACCCGAGGTCCTGTTGTTTTAGGCCTAACTTGTTTTTACAAATGTTATTCAATAAAATGTTTATGTTTGGGGAAATGTTATCTATGTTGATTGTTATTGGTGTGGCATTTATACAAATGTCAGTTCTAATTATGCTTAATGTTAACTAGACAATAAAGAAGTAGAAAATATTAAATTATGGTCTTCAAAGTACAGATATGGTAAAAAGTAGATTTAATGTTAATTAATGATGAGATGTTGTTATAATTGTTTAGTCAAAGGGTAGCAGACTAAATTTAACTTGGGCACATCCATCCACCCACCCCCAAAGTACTGTTAGCGAAATGATATCACCCATTCACCTCATGTGGGGAGTACTCACCCCTAAATGCGGCTGCCCTCTTAGAATGTGAGTATCAGTGCAGTGTACAGGTACAGCGCTATGCCTGTTTGTTAACTACCTATTTTATATTAAATAATATTTTTAATTTTATCACTTGTGTTATTTAGTCCACTGCAAAATGAAATTATCTGTAACTCCCCCAGAGGCTCAAAACTTAAAGAATGCTGTTCAATGGCTTCCCTAATCTTTTCAGTCATGTGCAGATTTTTCCCATCCACGTGCAGAATACATTTTTGATGTGCACCAAGGCATACGTGAATGTGCACCACCAGTAGAAACAAAACCCTATCTGGGACATTCCACTCATCAGCTGGGTGGCATTTGAATCTCTCCTAAGTGTCTGCATAGGTGTACAATGATTCTGTTTGGTTTTAGTCCTTATTTTTATATGACTCATTGGGAACACATAAACCACAGGTTACAGGATCCAGGTGAAGCTGACTTTGACTCCCTCAGATAACTGATGGGCAGGATCCCCTGGGATGCTTACATAAAGGGGGAAGGGAGTCCAGGAGAGCTGGCAGTATTTTAAAGAAGCTTTATTAAAGGCACAGGAAGAAACCATCCTGATACGCAGTAAGAAAAGCAAATATGGTAGGCGACTATATTGGCTTACCGGGGACATCCATGGTGAGTTTAAACACAAAAAGGAAGCTTACAAGAGGTGGAAACTTGGACAGATGACTAGGGAGGAGTATAAATATATTGCTTGAGAACGCAGGGGGATAATCAGGAAGGTGAAAGCACAATTGGAATTGCAGCTAGTGAGGAATGTGAAGAGTAACAAGAAAGGTTTCTACAGGCATGTTAGCAATAAGAGGGTGATCAGAGAGCATGTGGGGCCCTTAGTGGATGACGGCGGTAACCTAGTGACAGACGATGTGGGAAAAGCTGAAGTACTCAATGCTTTATTTGCTTTTGTCTTCACAGACAAGGTCCGCTTCCAGACTACTGCACTAGGTAATACAGTATGGGAAGGAGGTGGGCAGCCCTCAGTGGAGAAAGAACAGGTTAAGAATTATTTAGAAAAGCTAGACACACACAAATCCATGGGTTCGGATTTAATGCATCTGAGGGTACTGAAGGAATTGGCAAATGTCATTGCAGAGCCTTTGGCCATTATCTTTGAAAACTCATGGAGATCGGGAGAGATCCCGGATGATTGGAAAAAGGCAAATGTAGTACCCATCTTAAAAAAGGGAAGAAGGACAATCCAGGGAACTACAGACTAGTTAGTCATACCTCAGTCATTGGAAAAATCATGGAGGGGATCCTCAAGGAATCCATTTTGAAGCACTTAGAAGAGGGAAAAGTGATCAGGAATATTCAACATGGATTCACCAAGGGCAAATCATGCCTGACCAATCTGATTAGCTTCTATGATGAGGTAACTGGCTCTGTGGACATGGGAAAGTCAGTGGATGCGATATACCTTGATTTTAGCAAAGCTTTTGATATGGTCTCCCACAATATTCTTGCCAGCAAGTTAAGGGAGTATGGTTTGGATAAATGGATAGGAAGCTGGCTAGATTGTCAGGCCCAATGGATAGTGATCAACAGCTCCATGTCAGGTTGGCAGTTGCTTTCTAGTGGAGTGTCCCACGGATCAGTTCTAGGGCCAGTTTTGTTCAACATCTTAATTAATGACCTGGATGAGGGGATGGATTGCACCCTCAGCGAGTTCGCAGATGACACTAAGCTAGGGGGAGAGGTAGATACACTGGAGGGCAGAGATAGGGTCCAGAGTGACCTAGACAGAGTAGAGGATTGGGCCAAAAAAAATATGATAAGGTTCAACAAGGACAAGTACAGAGTCCTGCACTTGGGATGGAAGAATCCCAAGCATTGTTACAGGCTGGAGACTGAATGGCTAAGTAGCAATTTGACAGAAAAGGACCTGGGGATTACAGTGGATGAGAAGCTGGATATGAGTCAACAGTTTGTCCTTGTAGCCAAGAAGGTGAATAGAATATTAGGGTGCATTAGGAGGAGCATTGCCAGCAGATCTAGAGAAGTGATTATTCCCCTTTTTGCGGCTCTGGTGAGGCCACATCTGGAGTACTGTATTCAGTTCTGGACCACCCTCTATAGAAAGGATGTGGACGCATTGGAGAGGGTCCAGCAGAGGGCAATCAAAATGGTTAGGGGGCTGGAGCATATGACATATGAGGGAGGCTGAGGGATTTGGGCTTATTTAGTCTGCAGAAGAGAAGAGTGAGGGGGGATTTGATAGCAGCCTTCAACTTCCTGAGGGGCGGTTCCAAAGAGGATGGAGAGAGGCTGTTCTCAGTAGTGATGGATGGCAGAACGAGGAGCAATGGTCACAAGTTGCAGCAGGGGAGGTCTAGTTGGATATTAGGAAAACTATTTCACTAGGAATGTGGTGAAGCACTGAAATGGGTTATCTAGGGCAGTGGTGGAATCTCCATCCCTAGAGGTTTTTAAATCTCGGCTTGACAAAGCCCTAGCTGGGTTGATTTAGTTGGGATTGGTCCTGCCTTGGGCAGGGGGCTGGACACAATGAGCTCTTGAGGTCTCTTCCAGCAGTAGGATTCTATGACATGCAGGAGCTTGGAACAGAAAGCATCCCTGTATTTACCAGGGATGTAAAATCCTATTTAATTAGTTAATCAATTAAACATTACGTTTAACAGTTTAACAGTTTAACTCAAGTGGTCACCAGTTCTTGCACAGGAGGGCTTATCCCTGAGTGGGAGCGTGAAAGTATTTGCGCAAGAAGCACTGATTTTGTACATTACAAAGTCAGTGCTCTTGTGCAAATTCAAGCGGCCAGTGTAGACAGCTGGCAAGTTTTTGCGCAAAAGCAGATGCTTTTGCGCAAAATCTTGCCAGTCTAGATGCATCCATGGGGTAAAGAAGAGCATGAAGCCTCCTTCCCCATCAGACTCCATGTTGCCTTCCTGACTGCATGATAAACTTTCCTTTGAGGAGTAGCCTCTTTCAGAGGAATCCATTGTGAAGGTTCACTGGGCTATCCAAAAAAGTGACAGAGAACCCCAACTTCTCTCTTTTACCCAAGAAGACAAAGGCACCAGCACTGTGGACCTTGGGGAGAGATCCTGATCATGGGTAGGGTAAGTCACCAACTTTTTGGGAAAATAACAAACTGTTGAATCTTGACTCCTTCACGGAGCAGTGAGCCAATATCGTTTGGAACTATCGGAGAGGGCTGGACATTGCAGAACAGACATTTTGGGGAAAATCCAGGACTGGAAGTGTGTTAGTCACCCTGCAATAGTAACCAAGGCTGGTGGAAGCCATAGTGTGGATGAGGGGCTGCAGACATGCTGCGGGAGTCACACTGCTGAGGCAGTCCTGTCTAACACACGGACACTACAGCCCTGCATGCTGGTGAGCGAGTTGTGAGAGGCCCAAGTTGAGAGCAGGGCTGACAAGAGACTTTGCTAGCCTCTTCCAGTCAGCCCTTCAGTGCCACCTGGGCCAGAAGGTGTGCGCTGCCGAGGGCTCTGGGAGTGATTTAAAGGGGCCAGGACTTTGGCTGCTACCGAGGTAGTAACAGCTGGGAGCCCTGGGCCTTTTTAAATTGCCGGGTGTTGGGGCAGCCGCCCCTCTTCCCCTGTCAGCATCTCTGGTTGGGAGCAACAACAGCAAAACATTCTGAGGCACTCAACGTTATGGGACAGGCGATGAGCCCTTACTGGGCTGGATTGCACCTGAATAGGTGAGACGTCCGTACAGATTCTGTACAGCTGGGCTCAGTCTTTTCACTACTATGTGGGACTTGCTCTAAGGGCTGCTGATCGAATTGTTTGGTTGTAGGCTGCCCACAGGTGAAAACGGACAGAAATAAAACCACTTGGTCTGTATATTACGTCCACACCAGCTTCCCTGTTGCACTGTTCGATTCTTCTCAGTGCCCAAAACCCAAACGGCCTCTGGACCCAAAAAGAATAACGGAAATCTGTGGGCAAGATCCTCAGCTGCTATAAAATGATGCAGCTGTATTGGCTGTAGCAGAGGAATTGCCTCAGCAGGCCCACTGATGGGGGGACGGGCTGGTGATTCTAAGGGGCCCGGGCACCACCACTGCTCCTGTGTCAGTCAGAGCTCCGGCCCCCTTTCAATTGCCTCTGGAGCACTGCTCCACCGCTCCACGCAGCTCTGAGGCTTGGTGGGGGGCATATGCCACAGTCTGGGAAGTGCCCCTTCTGGCTGAGGCCACACCCCTTCTGAGGGCATGGAGCCAGCCCCCCACACTCCACCTTGCGCTGGGGCCCAGGGTGGCTCTCGGCCTCGCTGTGGCTCAGCATCCACCAATGGCTGAGGTTCCACAGAAAGCTGAGCGAAGGGGAGAAGCCCAGCAGTCCTCCTCCCCCTGGACACAGTAAGGAATGTGAATATCACGCCCAGTCCTTGGAGGCAGAGTTAAAGAGGAAACAGAAAAGCCTGGAGCCCTACCCTTCTCTTGGCACTTTGCATTTGTTTGCACATAACTGTGAAGCTGGGATGCTTTTTGGTCTCTGGAATTCTCAAGCTCCGTCGGTATGCAGAGACTATTGTTATTGTTACTGTTTATTATTCGCATTACTGTAGCGCCGAGCCGTTCTTAGCATGGACCAGGACCCCCCTGAGCAAGGTGCTGTATAAACAAGGAACAAAACACTGTTGTGTTCTTGAAGCGGGTGTGCCCAGGAGTGGAGGAATCACGCACCATGCTTGCTTGCTCTCCAAGGCTACACCTATACTGCAAGCCTCTTGTGGAAGAGCAAATACAAATGGAGCTATTTCTGAATCTAACACCCATACACTTTGCTCATTGTTCATGTTTGTTTAGGACAAAAGGAAAAACAGACGATTTAGAGAGCACCATTAGCACAAGCAGCCCTTTCTCAGCACACCAAGAAAAGGAAAATTACTGCCTAACTCAACGCAAATGATACATGAGCAGATGCAGAAGTGGGAACAGATGACAGAACACTGCTAGAGAGAACCAGTTCTGGGTAGGAATTCAGGAGAAAAGCAGGTAGGAAGGAAGGATGTGAAAGGAGAGGTTGCTTATGGTAACTCCAAATATCTTTTAAACATCCAGTGATCTTGTACTATGGATCCAGAGAGATTTCGCTGTCACCACAATTCTGGAAAATCTTCCATTTCCTGCAGGCAACAGACTGTCCCTTCCAGCCATGCCCCGAACAAGCAGAACTTACGAGTGCCAATTCCACAGAGTCTGTAGTTTTCTACCAAATCTAAATGAAACGAAATTTCACTCTGGCTGGATTGAGTCTGGGGACTACCTGCTTCAAAACATAGAAAGGGATCACGTAAGCTAAAGGACCGACTCTGTTAGCTGGGGGCAGCAGCAGGCAGACCGCGACTGAGCATCAGCTACACAGGGGAAGATGTAACATGTGTGGTCAGCATGCCACAAACTTAAGAAAACCCCACACAGGCAGAAATACTGTTTCCATTTTTTTTGGCGCGAAGAGCCAGTAGAGCACGAAAAAAGAGCTGTTACCCTGTCACCCGAGATTTGGAGAGTTGTCTCTTCACAGATGGTCTAGAGAATAGTGGGAGAACTTACACCTCCAAAGGCTAGAGCAGGTGAAGGGCTATATAAAGCCCTGCATGGATACAAAAATGTGGATCTAGGCTCAACTCATCATCCAATTCACAGTCTATGAGCTGGATTTTACACAGCAAGCCATCTGGAGGGGAGGGAGCACAAATGAGTGAGAAGGGGGCAGGGTAGAACAGGGTAGAGGCAGGCAGCACGAAAGCAGGAACAGGGGGTAAGGAGCAGCAGGGTCCCAGACCTGGGGCTCTGCAGGTCAGTGCTCACCAGCCCGGGGGAAGGGAAGCTGGACATGATCATGGAGAGCAGCTTGGGTCAAAGTACTGAAGTGCACTGGGACATTTTAAGCCAAAATTCAAAGGTTTTGCCCAGGTTCATTTCTCTTTCTCTCATTGGCATTATGCTCCTTATAACCCAGTCTCTCTTAGGTTTTTATTGATTACAACAATGTTCCCCAGCAACTAGGCTTGATAATGACTTGCTATCTTCCACAGCAAGATAGTGACCCTGCTCATATTGTAGGATCAACATCTGCCTTTTCACTTAGTAACAGCCAATCCAAGGTCCTTGTCAAGACTGTTCCCCACTCTGGCATGATGAATGCAGAAGTGTGTGGGGGGGGGGGGCCCACAAAAGCACCCCAAAACCTGATCTCTACAGGCTTTGGTACAAAAACGTCCCCCCCAGATCCTAATACCCGGATTTTGGGAAATAAAAACCGCTGCAACCATCCAAGCATTCCAAGAAAAAAACCAGGGAAGAGATTACTTGGGAAATCTCCTCTCTAAAACCTCAGGGGTACCTCAAGTTCATTTCCCTGCAGAGCTTGAAAAAGAAAAGAGCTGCAGTCTGTGGTAGCTGCCCCCTCGTCGGAGGCATGCAGATACCCACAGACAGATTTTTCAGGACACAGAAATGAGCCAATACCAGGTTAATAAAAAAAAACTTTTTTATTATCAAAACAAAACCATAGTTGCCAGTATAGTGATTAGATTAAAAAGAGCCACCAATTAATATACTCGCGGGGGATCCTCCCATGGGCTCAAATTTTAGTTACAAAAGATAGGAAAAACCCACTTTTAACAGCACAGACATCATTTCCACATTCTCAGACCAGGAAGACAATAAAGCCTGATGGGTTAACTAACTTTGCCCTACTTACATATTTTGAGGAGACTTTTCTTGGAGGGAGACAGGCCTTTCCATCTCCCTGTTACTTGCAAGAAACTCACTCTGACAAAGGAGGGAAAAGTTAAAAATCCCTTTGTCCCAGTTTGAAATCCCCACCTGCATTGTTATTGGCTTACCAGATACCTGGCTAGGTACAGGGGACATAGTTAACCCTTAGTCCCCAGGTGCTGGCCAGTCCTCATGGTTATGACAGTCCTTATTCCATAGCTGTGGCAAACACATGACTTCAGAGCCACAGTAGTGACATCAGTGGGGCTGACAGACTGGCTGGGTCTCTGGGCAAGGGGGAGTGGCTTTGCACCCCTGGAAGGGGTGAGGCCTCAGATGGAAAGGGCGGAGGCTTGGGTGGAAGGGCAAGGGTGCCATTTTGGGGGCTGAGTTTGAACTCCTAGATTTCATACTTGAGGTCTGATTAAAGCCCAGGCTCTGACTCCAGAGGCAGTTCTTAAATGCAACAGAGTTTGAACTGCTTGCAGCTTTGCCTTGGCGACAGAGCATTTGTTGTAAAAAGAAAGAGGCAGGTGATTAAGAATGACAAAAGGCTGGGTTATAACAAAACATTGCCAGGTACACTTAAAAGATAGGAAAAGAGTAGGAATGAGTGTTGTGCTGCAGGGATCTGTATTTGGAGTACTGATGTTAAACATCTCAAAATATCTTGAAAAAGGGTAAACAGTGACTAATCCAAAGCTGATAGAAAAGAGTTATAAAGGGATCTCACAAAACCGGGTGACGGGCAAAACAAGGGCAGATGGAATTCAATGTGAATAAGTGCCAAGTAATGCACCTGGGAAAATATAATCCTAATGATACATACAAACACGATGGAGTCTAAAATAGCTGTTTCCATTCAAGAAAGATCTTGGAATCATTGTGGATAGTTCCCTGAAAACATCTGCTTAATGTGCAGTGACAGTCTAAAATCTAAAAAGCTAACAGAATATCAGGAATCATTAGGAAAGGAATAGATGATAAGACAGAAAATATTATATTGCCTCTATATAAGTCATTGTATGCCCACATCTTAAATACTGCATGCAGATCTGGTCACTCCATCTAATATATATATATATTGGATTTGGAAAAGGTACAGAAAGGGCAACAGAAAAGATTAGGGGTGAGGAACAGCTTCCATATGAAGGGAGATTAACAAGACTGGGACTTTTCAGTTTGGAAAAGAAATGACTAAAAGGTTGAGGGATATGTTAGCTGTCTAGAAAATCATGAATGGAATAGAGGCAAGGACAAACTGAGGTACAAAGTCTCTTTTTTTCTCCTAGAGGGCACCCTACCACTTGAGGGTTGAGATGTATTAGCAGGGCAGTTTGTGATGGAAGCTGTACCAGTTAGCAGGATAAATACAGGACTTCAGCAATCAGGGCTGTCTCTCCGACACCCTTCATCAACATTAAATTCACCTGCAGAAAGGGTGTGTGGATCCTGGTTTATTAGATGTGGCTGATTTTGGTGAATGAGTTTTGACAGAGGGCCTGTTTTACCTAAGGACACAGGAGAAGAAGCCACTCACACACAGACTGGCAATCCAGTCAGGCTGACAACCTGTCTGCCAGCAACCAATGCGGGATGCTTTAAGCCCTGTTCTGTGACTTTGTAGACACAGTCACCTCCACTGCTTACAAGTACAGTCTGTGTCCACACCGCAGCTTTCTGCCATTGCAGTTGTGTTTGCACGGCTACGCGTATCGCCCCTTTGGACTGCGTTTGTATAAGGGCGGGCACAGAGCTGCAGCTGAGGGAGCGCACGGGAGATGTGCACACAAAGCAACACGAGCAGCATGCACATCACGCCGAGAGCCAGCAGGAAAGAGGCTCAGTGAAACAAGTCACAGAGGCCTGCGGGGGGACCCATCTGAACTGAAGAAAAACCCAGCGTGTCAGACTGCTTAGAGCAGTGGTTCTCAAACATTTTGGCTTATGGACCACCTAACAATGTAAACCTTTCCATGGACCACCAGTGCTAATGGAAACTCACCGTTAATTACGTAATTACCCTTGAGCCATTTTGCTAATGCTGCAGCTGGGGAGAACGGTTTAATTTACATTATGAAACAGATTAAGCATTTTGACTTTCTCACGTTAGTTTATCAAACTTCATTTTAAATAAAGTAAAATAATAATTTATGTCCAACACAAAAAGGTTTCAATGTTTTCTTTATTTATGGCAAGGGTCAGGGACCACTGACCCACAGAAAAATCATCTGGGGACCACACAAAAAAATCCGCCAAAGAACCCCAATGCTCTCTGACATGGCCTCCAATTGAGACACCGCACTCTACTTGCACTCCAGTACCATGGGTGAGGGGAAGAGACAGGGAGGACTGAGGTTCAGGGCTTCCCATAGGCCAGATTTACTTGTGGATCCCCTTAGGCTCTGGACTAGGGACAAAAATGAGGGGTTCCGTGTGATAGGGCTGCCAGCGAGTAGGATAGGGATGGGGTTTGGGATCTGCATGGGACGTAGGGTGCAAAAGCAGGCTGAGAATAGGGTGTCTGGCCAGGAAGAAGGGTGCAGGAGCAAGGGAGGGTGCAGAGTATGGCCAGGAGGGAGGGGGCCATTGACACAGCTGCTGTTCCTGATCCTCACACTGGGAAGGGGACACCCCAATGTACTGAGATCCCCACAACTCAAACTCCCACAGTTACCTGTCCTCCCCCCACACTTCACGTAGAGACAGGCCCGGCCACAGAGTGAGCAAGTGAGCAGCCGGGTGGGCCGGGCCCTAGGCAACTGCCTTGCTTGCCTTGCCCAAAGGCCAGGCCTGCATAGAGATCCCCAAAGCTACCCCCTCACCTACTAAGAGATCCCTACAGATAACCCCCTCATTCACCGAGCTCTCCTGCCCTGTCCACGCCCCCATGCCCAGCCGACATGGCTCCCTCCTGTCTGTCTCCCAACCACGTGCAGGGGCGGAGCAGGCAAGGTCTATGCAAACACCAGCAGGGCACAGGGCTCGGCACTCTTAAGCCATCCCGGCAGAAAGCCCCATGTTCCCGGAGCTCCCGCCTTTGCATGGGACGGGGTGGGGCTGGGAGTTAAGTGAGTTGTCCAGTCTGGGTGCAGGAGGCATTGGGGCCTGCCAGGGTGTCTGGGAAGGGCAGCAACTCCAGCATCTCCCGGAGAAGCCGGGACGAGCCCCTGGGAAGCAGCAGCGGGAAGGCTCCACGCTAGGAAGCGCCGCCGCTCTGAAATCCCCACGCGTCCTGCTCTCACATTTCCAGTGGGAGGGGACAGAGAAGCGGTGAGAAATACCCACCCCGCCCCCCTGCCTGGCGGCCACACTTCTCTGCACCCCAACCTCCCCTCCAAGTCAGGGCTTTCTTCACCCCCCACTGCCTCCTTCAAGTGGGAAGCCAGAGCTGGTGTTGCAGCCTTGCGGCTGCGCGGTAACCACCAGGCTGCAGTGGCAGCAAGGGCTCCCCATTGCATAGGAGGGGGGCTGAGCTCTTGCCAGGGACCACCTGGGGGGTGGCCGCAGGCGGCACTTTGAGAACCACTGATTGAGAAATATCTGGCAGGAGCCCCGAATCTAATTCCTATATCAAGGAAGAAAATTAAATACATATTAGACCCGCTCAGCTCTAATACTAACATCTTGTGGCAAGTCACTTAGGGGACACCAGTTAAGTCTAAAGTTGTAATGTAAATTCTTACTCAGATACTAGAAGTCAGAAGGGACCAGCATGATCGCCTGGTCTGACCTGCACATTGCAGGCCACTGGAATAGGCCCCTAACCTCCCGCTGAGTTCCTGAAGTCCTCAAATCATAGTTACAAGACAGAGTTCTGGAGAACTCACCATTTACACTAGTTTCAACTTGCAAGTGACCTGTGCCCCCTGCTGCTGAGGAAGGTGACCCCTCCCCCCCCCGAGGGTCTCTGCCAATCTGACCTGGGGGAAAATTCCTTCTTCACCCTGTATATGATGACAGACTCTGAGACCCACCAGGCAGATCCCTGGGAAATAATTCTCTTTAGTAACTCGGAGCCCTCCCCGTCTAGGGTCCCAGTTCCAGCCAGTGGGGAGTTTTGCTCCAGGCAGTCGCCAGTGGGCTTCCCGCCATTGCAGGCAGTCCCGTCAGACCATCCCCTCCCTAAACTTCTCAAACTCAGTCTTGAAGCCAGTTAAGTTTTTTGCCCCCGTTGCTCCCCTTAGGAGACAGTTTCAGAACTTCACTCCCGACCGTTAGAAACTTTTGCCTAATGTCAGCCTAAACGTGTTGGCGAATTTATATCCTTTTGTTCAGCGGCTTGACTTAAATAATCCCTCGCCCTCAGGGGTATTTATCCCTCTGATGTATTCATACAGAGCAGTCATTTCTCCCTCAGCCATGTCTTGGTTTGGACCACACAAGCCAAGCTCTTTGAGTCACTTCTCATAAGAGAGGTTTCTCTTAGGGATGTTAACGATCATGTATTTGTGTAAACAAGTAACTGCTGGAAATGTTAGTAGTTACACCAGTGTCCCCAGCGCGGTGCCCGCAGGCATGATGGTGCCCGCCGGGGCAGTTATGTGTGCCCACCTAGTGATCCGGGCCAGCCACAGCCATTCTTGCGCCCCAGGCGCCCAGCACACGTGCAGCCCCCGGGCGCGCGGCACATGCATGGTGTCGCCCCGGGCGTGTGGTGCATGCGTGGCCCCCGCCCCCAGGCGCCCATCAGCCTCGAAAGGTTGGGGACCACTGAGTCACACGCTTACACGCAGGGGGTGATGAAGAGGCAGCAGGAGGGGCAGGCGGCTCAGCGGGAGCCAATATGTGTGAGGAGCCAGCTTGAAAGCTGCTTCCTGCATGTTCCAGCTCCCACTTGTCCCCCTCCCTGCCCTGTGGGGGGCAGCTCCACAGAAGCTGGCACACAAGGAAAGCCAGCTTAAAAGCCAGCTTCCCAGCACATGCTTTTAAGTTGGCTTCCCCCTTCCTGCCTGCCCCCCATGCTGCCTCTGTGGAAGGTAGCAAGGGGGCCAGGCAGCTCTCTGGAGCTGGCTCCCCACATGTACCGGCTCCCAATGTGTACGAAGGCAGCAAGGGGGGTGCATGTAGTCATTAGGATTAACTGAGAAGCCCAGGCTTGTTGGTTAATCATGTAATCGACTCCACGCTAACAGCCCTAGGTTTTCTTCCCAGTAACCCTTCTCTGCAACTGTAGAAAAATCCTTCATTAGGCTGCTTACCTGTTGTAGTTCACCAGGCTTGGAACAGATCCCTTAAGGAAACACCCTAATAGCCCTTTCTTATCTGAATTGCCTGATACTCTCTGTGTTTATAAACAAAATGCTGCCTCCCTGCCTCCAGGTGCAAGCAGCAGCACCTCTCCAGTCACTGCAGAAAGCAGAACTCCTTACATTGCACCATGACAGCCCGTCTGTGTAAGCCTGGCATTTGGGGGAGCAATAGGGTTGCCAGATGGTTGAAACAAAAATATCAAACACCCCCTCTTCCCCCCCAAAAAAAACACCTGGAAAAAATTCTGTTGAAGGGAAAAAACGGGGGAGACCAAAGTTGTGGAGCAAAAAAAAAAAAAAGCCCCCCCCCCCAAAATTGTACAGGCAGCCTTGGGGAACCAGGTAAGCATGGGTGTGTGTGTGTGGGAGGGAGGAGATGGGTGGGGGGGAGGCCGGGCACTGAGTGTTTGTAGGGTTGCCATGTGCCCGGCATTTTTGCCTCCTGGCCAGGGAAAAATTCAGAGAATACTGGACATCTGAGGTGTGTCTGACTTTTTTTACCAGACAGGAGATGAAAATACCGGACTGTCCGGGTGAATACCGGACAACTGGTAACCCTAGGGAGCAACGTCACTAACCTCCACCCCCCATTAATTCACCTATGGCGCCATATGCCACAGGCAGTGAAAACCTCTCTCCTCCGCCCTCCAGGCCCCATGACAACTGACCTCCTTTATTTTCACTTGGAGAACGTGGACTTCCTGCTGTCCCTCCATGCTGCTGCGACTCACGCAGCCACTCAGGGCTTGGCTGGTCTTGTAAAGCAACTTGTCCTGCGTGGATGGCAGAAATTTGCATTCATCAGCACTCGTGGGACCTAGAGGAGAAGCAATTTAGTGTCAGTCGGGAAGGAGAGAACAGTGGGAATATCTCCCTTGCAGTTGATGGGCAAAACCTTTCATGGGCACTTAAAAAAAACCCCATGAACCACAAAGTTCTGCCAGGCCAAGTGAAGGTGTGAACTGAACACTGATTTGTGGGCAGGCGTGCTCCCCTGCTGACAAAGCAAAACCCTCTGGAGGGGGTGGAAGTACTTTGTCAGTAAAAGTACCCACAAACAGCATTCACACAAGCTGACTGTTAGCGACACCTGGTCACTAAAAGCTGTATAGTGTAGACATACCTAGTGAGAAGAGAGACTTGGGGGGGCAAGGAGCATAGGAGGGTGGGAGAAGAGAGAAGATCCTGGACATCAGGAGTGGAGCAGCAGCACAGAGTGGCCAAGGAGGAGAAGGAGTCAGGGATACAGAGGAAAGAGATCAAAGGGCAACAAGTATTTAGCTAAAAGGAGGGGAGAAGACTGTGGTGCATTGTCCTGCTTACTGGAACATGAGGCTCCTGGGGGCCCTGGCCGTGGCCTGCTCAGGACAGCAAGAAGGGGCTCCAGATGGGGGGCTCAGGGCAGAGCTGAGAGGGGATTTGGGGGCAGAAGTGTCTGAGCACAAGGGGGGCGGGAAGCACTGGGAAGCGCATCTATTAGTTATTAGATGCTACAGAGTAGAAAGGGCTAATGAATCAAAGGGGGAAGGTGCCGTCAGTCCCATGTTCCAAGGGCTTATAACTTCAAGGTTAAAAGTTTGCTTTGGCAGAACACTGAGTCCTGAAGGGTTTGTTTTAGGGCTATAACTATGGAAAGGATTGAGGAAGGAAGGAAGCACAGAAGGAAAGACGAGCTTGAACCATTGGTAGGTTTCTGAAAAGGACATGTCCTCAAACAGCTCTTTGAAAAAGTGACCAAACAGGATTCTTCCTAGGAAGCATCAGCTTGCCATGAATACATCCAGGAGAGGGAGTCCTGCTGTTCTTGCAGCTGGATCGACTTGACAAGGGAGGGCTTTTTAATCTCAAACTATGACCTTTACCACATATTTACAGGCCACTCTCTGTCCATGGTGGAGCCCCACTGACTTTCATCAGGGCCTGTGAGGGCCAACTCTGAGCCTAGCACAAGGGAAAAGCTGCAGAAAAATAATAAGGGTCTCAGAGTGGTTGCTGTTAGTCTGTGTCTGTAAAAACCATGAGGCACCTTAAAGACTAACACATGTATTTGGATATAAGCTTTGGTGGGTCAAAACAACTTGGTCAGATGCACCTGATGAAGAGATTTTGACCCATGAAAGCCTATGTCCAAATACATGCACTAGTCTTTCTGATAGAGAGGAAAGTCCAAGTTAAGACTATGTTTCCTCTTTTGCCCTACACCTGGGGAATAGCCATCAGAGTGCATCGAACCCTGGATTCCCAGCACAAAGAGCACCTCACTACCGCCTGAGCCAAAGCAATAACTCCTTTAGCTGCTGTCTACAGTAAAGTCATATCCAGTCACAGAGCGGGGTAGGCTAATATGCTGAAAAGTGGGTTACGCCAGCATAATGTAGGATTCTGCAAATAATCTCATGAACCAAATGTGCTGCTGTACTTTATATTATTAGAACATAAGAACGGCCGTACTGGGTCAGACCAAAGGTCCATCTAGCCCAGTGTCCTGTCTGCAGACAGTGGCCAGCACCAGGTGTCCCAGAGAGGGTGGACCGAAGACAATGATCAAGCGATTTGTCTCCTGCCATCCCTCTCCAGCCTCTGACAAACAGAGGCCAAAGACACCATTTTATCCCCTGGCTAATAGCCTCTTATGGACCTAACCTCCATGAAATTATCTAGCTTCTCTTTAAACTCTATTACAGTCCTAGCCTTCACAGCCTCCTCTGGCAAGGAGTTCCACAGGTTGACTACACATTCTGGCTGGCGGGGACATTTTGCCCTTTCTGTGTTTGGCAGAGGCCGGGGAAGCATGGGGCTTTAAAGGTGCAGTGACTTTTTTTGTTTTGCTCAACAAGTTTGGTCCTCTGGTTTTTTTTTTTGGTTTTTGATTTGGTTTATTTTGGCTCCACCAATGTTTTTCCCACCATCTTTGGGATTTTTTGTGAAAGTATCTGTCAACCGTAGTAGAAGGGGAAATAGAGATTAAGTGACTTGGCCAAGGTCAACCAACAAGTCTGTGGCAGAATCAGGAACAAAGCCCAGGTCTCCTGAGTCCCAGCACCATGCCTTTGCCTTTTCCAGGGTTCAAATGGAACACAAGTCAGCTAGACTAATTTGGAAAAATGCAACTATAGCAGGACTTGAACCTATAACCTTTGAATAGGTGCCTTTCTTATAGCACTAGCAAGCCCACATGCTACACATTGCACTACAGAGCCTATAGCTGAGGGGTGGAGAGTAGTCTGAACCCCTCTGAACAGGATGCTACTGAGGGACATGGGCCCTGTCCTATGTTTCTATTACTTGACATTATCATTCGGTTCCCTGATTTTCAATCTCTGACCTCACTCTTGCTTTATGTGTTACCCCATATACTCAATTGTGGCCTGGGTTAGAGAGTCTTCCCCCTTAGCCATGAGGGTGAAACTTTAGTTTGCGTGGGCCTGGACCCACCTTTCCCAGATGCCTACTTGGCCACATATCATCCACCCTTCAGCACCCCTATGCATGGGGGTTGAAATCTTAAATCTTATTCAAAGTGAAATTTTACAGGTCAGTCCCAGCCCTACCAAACTGACCATGAATGAATGGTGAGCTCTCAGCCTGCCAGAGCACAGGGAAATATGTGAACCACATACCCCATCTTGCTTCAGGACATGAGAAGACAATTCTCACTGAGGGCAGGAACCCTAGCCCTGCGCCCTCCTACTTAAACACCCAGCATTCCACAACAGGCCAAGTGCTCCATGTTGGGGCTTTATAAAACTTCCTCTGAAGTATCACACGTTGGCCACTGCCCAAGGCAGGAGATTGAACGCATTAAAGCTCTGATCCGGTATGGAAAATGTGATGTCCCTGCTGCAACCAGTTCTTGACAAAATCGTGCTGTATCTTTCACAAACAATTGAGCACAAGAAGCAACATCTCTCTCCCCCCTTCCCCCGTGCACTCCCCCCTCCGGTCTGCAGCACAGCAAGAGGAAATTGGAAAGATCAGAAGCTGTTATTTAAGTCATCCAAAAACCGGGACACGCAACATTGTACAGAAGGGACAATAACAATGTGCAATTAAAAAAAAAACCTAAACAGCAAATCTGTTACTGGAATGCAAGCAGATCTGACTCCGGCTGCCTGCAATGCAGCTGACTGGGGGATTGCCCCATTGAAGGCACTGAGACTTCGTAAGGAGAAAGTTGCTACTCAGCGTGAGTAAAGCTATCAGAATATGGCCCCCCGGCTCTGTTGGACAGAAGCTGACACTACGCCCAGCCAAACCTTGGGAAAACAAACCCACAGCAACATCACTGAAAGTTCAGCTATGTAAATATGGGGGAGGGGAGGTTGGCTATTTTGCATTGACCTTGGAAAAATTTTATCCTGCTAGAGCTGAGAAGTGGGTGGGGACATGGCGAGACACCTCACCTCGCCCACTGAACAGAAGCAGCAGGGACATCAGAGCTCGCTCTGCTAGTCCAACCCAGTGTGCTAAAGCCTCTGACATGCAAGAACAAACAGCTTTCACTGGAAGGAATGAGAATTGTTCAGCTGTGTGTCATAGGCCCTATACTGCTATCAGCTAATGGAGATTCGACTTTGGTACACAGGTCTGGACTAACAGAGCAAGATCTGATGTCCCTGCTGCTTCTGTTAAGTTTCTAGTGGCTCTGGCATTCAGCACCGCAAAAGCTATGAAGTCTTCTGCGGCTACTGATGTTTTACAGCAGCATCTTAATGTAACAAAGAATTGATGGTGTGGACCTGCGACCCCCCCATGAGTCCCTCCATAAAGGGAACCTAATACCAGAGGGTCCCTCCTTTGACAGACCTCCTGAGTTGAGCACGCAGTGGGAGGGGGAATGAGTCTGAAGCAGAGGTGGTGAACCGGGGTCCCGCGACTGGGCCTGGCTGCTCCCTCCAGGGAGTGTTTTCTTTGGAGATGGCCAGCCACTGAAAGGATTTTCATCACTTCCCTCTGGGGACTGCTGCTCACCAGTGGCTCCAGACAACGGCCTGAAGCCGAGGCGTCTGGAGGCAGCGGAGCTGGGCCGGATGCTAGGCCTGGATTGTCCAGACGCCCTGACATTGAAGGGTGGATGACTGGGCGATGGTATCTACAGTTCTAGTGAGTGACAGGAAATAGGTGGCCAGAGCCATGGAAGTGGAAATTTACACACAAGTGTCAGCAGTGCTGCACTGCAGGAGGATGGAGAACAGGCAGGCCCATACGCCAGGGGGTGCGAAGGGTGCGAAAACCCGCCTTGGTCCCCCAAGTAAGTATGCTCTGGCCGACCAGGAGAAGGCAGGGGCTGATTTCCCCGCTTACTTGGGGGATTGTGGGGGTGCGTTCACACCCTTGTGGTCCATATTTACAAAAAAAGCCCCTCCCCCCAAGAAATTCCTGCATACGGGTCTGACAGGAGAGTGGGGGGGGGGGGAGAAGGAGGAGAATAGATAAGGGGGGAAGGTGCAGGGAAGCTGCAAGGTCAGGGCGCAGGTCTTGCAAGTGCAATCCTTTCATTGGCGTATCTGATGAATACACATGCCCTTTGACAGTGTCTAGATCTACAGTTCAACCTGCAGCACACAGGGGGCTGCAGGAACACAGGGCTGCCCAGGCTCTTCCCGGACTGGTGCCAGGGGAACTCCGGCTGCTCCAGGACATGGCTCTGCCCCGGTTGTTCTTGGTCCCAGGCAGGATGGGGATGAAGGTTGAGTTGCTGACTCCTGCTGCTTGCCCTGGCAGCTCCCTGCCCTCAGCTAAGGGCTGCTCTGGCTGTGGTGCTGGGGTCACGCCTGGCTCCTAACTTCCTGCTCCTGAGGTGGGGGTGGAGAGACAGGAGGCACTGATCCAAGCGGCCATTCTCTGGCTTGTGGAAGAGGGACTCTGGGCAGAAGTCTGGCTAGGCTGGCCTGAGGACTGGCCACAGCCCCTGGGAAGCAAGTGGCTTTGGGCCTGGCCAGCCACCCTTCCCCTCAGGGCTGCTCATAGAGCCCTAAGATACATCTAGAGTGTGGGGTTTTTTCGGGATACCAAAAACTCCGCCACGTCCAGGGAACGCATTTATTCTTCCACTTTTTTTTGCAGAAGAGCAGACGCGCTCTTTTGGAAGCCCCTGTCTGCCTCGTTCTATGAGAAGGGATCTTCCGAAAGAGGGGGGGTTTCCGAAATTTGGTCCATTGTAGACTGGCCAAATTTTGGAAAAGCCTCTTCCAGAAAAAAAAAGCAGAAAAAGAGATGCAAATTGCGGTGTGCATTTTGCATACCTTTTTCTGAAAAAAAGTTGTAGTGTAGACATAGCCCTAGGCTCTAACCCTAGAGATCCCACCTACAGCAGCCCTAAGCCCAAAGGTGCAGCCTCAAGCACCCACTCAGGAGACTTAAGCACCTAGGCTGGAGCAGGGCAGGGAGCTGCTGGACCAGGGCCTCGCAGTGCCAGCCCTGGGGATGCTGGACTGACTGTAGCAGTGAATTTGGAAGCTCTAGGCTGAGATCTGCAAAGCCACTGAGGCTATGTCTACACTACAAGGTTTTTGCGCAAAAACCCGCGGAGCTGCCAGACCTCAAGCACGTTTTTGCACAAGAAAATCGACAGTCAATCAACAGTAATGTTAGTTCCAACCAAGGGGTTTGATTCGAACTAACCCTTCCCAGAGCGCACTTCCTGGTTCGAATCAGCTGGCAAGCAGAATAGTGCGCGGGCGAGATTATGCTAATGAAGTGCGGGATATTTAAATCCCCGCTTCATTAGCAATTTCAGTCGGCTACATTTGCATCCCTAGTTCGAACTAGGGAGCAAGTGTAGATGTACTCTCAGTGAGCAGCACTTAGGCCATTGTGCTGGCCAGAGGTCCCTGCTCATGCTGCCTAGTCCCACTCAGTGTTCGGAGCAGTAGTCGGCCCGGTGACAGCACTGCACAGCTTCCCTGTTACGCTAACCCTCGCCCTCCCTTCCCTTCCCAGCTTCCCTGAGGCTGCAAGGTCAGGCTGGGTCCCCACTGCTCTGCCCTTCCCCCGCCTTTGGTCCTCGGCACTGGCACCTGCTGCAGCTTCTGCTCAGAGCGCCACCAAATCAACAGATGCACGACACTGATGAGGCATTGACTGGGTATTACTCCATGGCAGCGATTCCCAGACCTCGAGGCCAGGAGCCAGATTAGCCACCAACATTACCCCAAAAAGCACAGTCGCGTGAGTGCACAGTTCCATTCACTACAGCACTATCATATTTAAACAGTATGACAGTGGAAACGTTTCATTTATACGTGCCTCTATCTATCTATCTATCCCCATATCATCTCTCTCTCTCTCACAGCAAATACATTATTAACTCAGTGCAAGCTAATAACTTTATCAGTTAATAACAGTACAAGGAACCTGACTGGTGAATGATGGAGGCTGGTGACTATTGAAATCACAGTGTGTTTATATCATGTGCTGCAAAGAGCCACAGGGGACACATTCAAGAGCCACTTGTGGCTTGCAAGTTAGTCTGAGTATCGCTGCTCTATGGCTTGTGTTGTGCGCACTGGCAGGAGTTCCTATGAGATAATCATAATGATCCCTTCTGGCTTTAGGGATGTTTTTTCTTCTTCCATTTCCTTGCTTGCTCGCAGGGTCTGCATAGCAGTGACATGGACTGAGATCTTGTTAATTTCACTCGGCTTTTGGGCAGAGCTGGCAGAGGAGAAGAGCTCTCCGTACACTCAGACGCCAAGCCCTGCACCCCTTATACTTTGTTTTCCTAGGGACAGTTTTCTTCATGAGCATAAGACTCAGGAAACATTCTATGTGAATCCATGCATGAGCACCAGCACACACTTTCAAATCACACTTACGTGTTGCTGAAACTAATGGCTACCTAGCCTCTACCATCCCAGCCCACAACACAACACACGCGTCAAGGAAATCTTTGTCTGGTAGATTTTTCAAGCCCTGCTAATGGGCTTGGTTAGTGTCAAAGGCCAGTTTCCTGCTCCCGGGCTGCAGAAGATGCGGCTGCAGCTGTGACTTACGCAGAGTGACAGCCGAAAAGATGAATTCACTGGGGGGAGACGGGACAGTGGGGGGAGAAGTCAAGCAAGGGCAGATTCCAAAGCAACCCTTACTCTAAGGTCACAGCTCAGGCCTCGTCCATGACGCTGCGTCCGCGACCCACCTATTGTCCCGCACTTCCTCAACACACCAACCTAGACCAACCATGCAGTCGGCCGCATCAGGAGGAAGATAAACAGAGGCTTATCTGGGCTCCACAGGCAGCGTCATTCTTCCCCTCCAGCCCTACCCCAAGCAGCCTGGCTAGGGTCACTCAGCCAGGACCAGACACGTCTCCGCGGCTGCTCAGAACACTACAGACAGGCCTGATCTGTTTATACCGTTCCGGCCTTGATTCCGCCTCACACTGAGAGGTTTCTGGGACTAGAACACAAAGGGAAAGATTAGATCTGTGCGGCGACGGGGAACTGCTTGGCGACGGTTTCCAGAGAGAACGGCACCGCTTGCTTACAGCTGAGGGAGAGCACCCAGCCGTCTGGCCTGGGTGTGAAGCCTTCCACCCACAGAGCGGCAGGCCACGCAGGCAGGGAGGAGCCAGCTGCTCAGGGTCCTAGTTAGCACAGCCAGCAAGACAGGCCCAGGCTTCCTTCAGCCCCATCAGCTCTTAGCCCGTGCCGATAAAATAGCCCCCTTGCCCGACACACCACTCATTCGCAATCCTGCTCCCAACAACGCCTCAGCATGAACAGCGAAACACCTTCCCCCTGCAATCCCTCAGACCCACGCCACGAAACCCTCCCATTGGCTCTGACAGGATACCCCCACCACTCCATATAGCACCCCAACCCCACCTGCATGCCATACCCCCGCTATGTGCCCCCAGAAGCCCCCATCACCTTGTGCCCTCACCAGTCACACACCCCATCTCACCTAGCCCTCCTGCTCCCTCAAGCTGCACAGCTCTAGTGCATCACCCTCCATGGCACCAGCTCTGCCCTGGCCCACACCCTTTCCTTGCTACCTGCCAGCCCCTTTATCAAGGGCCATCGCTGGATTCTGGGCTCCTCCCCTGCCTCCCCGCTCAGCTGGGGTCCAGAGTCCACCTTCCTCTCTACTGTCCCTCCCTCTCATGGGGGGCGGATGCTGCATCGAGAAGGGAGAACCTCACTGCATGTTTTGTACACACTGCCGAGACCGGCTTCATCATTCACCAAGAGTGGCGTAAGGGCCCCTCCCTGTGGAAGGCTCAGGCTGGCAGTGTTACACAGGGTCAGCCGCTCCCCGTGCCCGCTCTGCATAAACAGGGCTGGCTCCTCACCTCCCTGCCAGGCCCCACTGGTATTCCGTCAGGGGGGAAGGCAGCCTGGCTCCAGCATTATGTAATGATCAGATAACAGAGCTCAGCTGGGCCCAGCCTGCAGGGCCCCGGGGCCATCAGATAAGAGCGTTTATTTTTGTACTCCAGGGGAAAAAAAAATCTGTTCAAACTCCTTCCCTCCCCGTAACCCAGCACAGAGGAGACTGGGCTTAGAAGGGAGGGGGAGTCCTGTTTTCTGCAAGCAGATGAAGGAGACGCTAACCAAACAAGTGCAGAACAATGGCACAGCCCCTGGGGTGCAGTGATAGGGTGCATGGAGCAAGCCATATGCATTGGGAAGGGAGGGAGAATTTCCATACAGACACAGAAAGTCCACGGAGTATTGAATGGAGTAAGGGATTGACGATGGGATTTGGAACCTGATACCTGTTGGCCGATGGTTTCAACCACGCCTAGAGACCACCTGTACACACATATCTGGAATGTGCCAGGTTGCAGACCCTTTTCCAGCTCCTCCACAACCTCTTGTTGAGGTGCTGGCTGCACTTTTCCCCTCACCTTTTTATTTAGGCACTCCCCACCCATGACCCCACAAAGTCGCGAGACCTCCTCATCAACCTCCTCCTGGCCCTGGCAAAAGCCGCCATATACAATACCAGGAGGAGGATGCTGGATGAGGGGGTGTTTTGTGACTGTGGGGTCTATTTCCCTTCCTCCCTGGTGTTACGCATCCGGGCAGAGTTCCTCTAGGTGGCGTCCACTGGCTCCCTAGACAGCTTCAAGGAGCAGTGGGTGCTGTCTAGGGTTCTCTGCTTGGTGTCCCCATCCGCTTTTCTTGTTTTAAACCTTTGGCCCACACCGCTTGACCCTGTTTTTCATCATGTGTCCCCCGCAATTAGTTGAGCCCTGGGTCCAGTCGTCCCTCCCGCAAAGCTGGGGGAGGGGCTTTTAGAAGTGCCCGCCCACGCCCTTGGGTTCAGATAGCTTGACCCACTTGTTGGCTGTTTCCACAGAGAGGACAAAGATAGCCTGGGCTATGGGATGTTAACTGTCCTTTTGGCAGCTCAGCGTTACAGGGCAGTGTGCGTCCGACAGGGGGCAGAGATGAGCAAGAAGGATGCTCTCCTACTGCCATGGCTGGACCTTTCCTAGGGAAGAGCCAAGAGCATTGGCTTTTAGGGCAGTGGCTCTCAACCTGCAGGCTGTGGGCCACTTGGGGCCCAGTCAGAACACGTACCTGGCTGGCCCTGTGTCACCTCCAGGGCCATGGAGGTAGTATATATATTGTGTGGATGTGGCCCACACAACACGCAGAGAGGTTCCTATGTGGCCCACGATGATAAATAGGCTGAGAACCACTGCTCTAGGGCTTTCACCAGCACTAAATCATTTAAAAAACAAATACACAGAGCGCAAATCAGACCTGGCGGGGCTTAGGCTGCAGGGCTGTCCTAAGGTTTTATGAGGCTCTATGTAGTACTATTTAACTGGTGCCCCTATGCCCGGTGGCCGCCCAGGGCGGGGGAATAATGAGTTTGAGAGATGTGATGATATACTCTTCAGCAACACACTCATGAAGTATTTTAAAGCCAATTTTAAACTAAGGTCTGTAGCTCACACACATTAAATTAAAAAGCCTGACTGCCCACCTGGGGTTGGCAAATGCTTGTTCAGTGGCTTCATTACCACCGGAATGGCTCTTTCACAGTTTAATGTTCTGCTAATAGGTCTGACAGGCTTTTTCACCTAACTAGATCCTCTCCGGAGGAAGCAGAGCCACAGAAGAGGGATAGGAAAAGACGGGTGGGTGGACACTAAGACCCAGTGGTGCCCCAAATTTTCAGTTGCCTTACGCAGCTGCATATTCTGCTTATGGGTAAGGATGGCTCTGTTAGGCAGACACTGAGGATGAGTTTGGTGTTGGTTACTGTTTCTGGCCATTTAAGGGTTGGTAACTTTACCAGTTTACTCATCAGAATTACTGGGTGTCTATTTGCATTTATTATTTACTTTGTTTCTGAATCAGGTGGTTTCCCTTTCATATCTTTGGCACTGCTTGCACCTACATAGCCCAACAGATTCCGTAGGATAGATTCTATAAGGATAAACCAAAGGCCAGGAGTCCTGATCCTGATACAGGTTTGTCAATTCTGTGGTGACATTAACAGCTGCTGTAATCAAGTCTCATTGTACAGGATGAGAAAAATACACCAAGTGAAGAAGTGGTGGAAAGCAAAGGGGACTCAGAACTCAGAGCTTTTAGTAATGGATGGGGCTGTTAGGAACTCCGGGAAGATATGGTTAAAGTGTTGTTTTTCAATGGACTGCCAGCATGTCACACCCTTCACTGCCCATGATTTAGTTAGCCAGACTAGCTTGGGTCCTTCTGCTTTTCAGAGCTGATTTGTTACCACTCAGTTTTCCTGGACTGGCTGAGGAGGTAAAATGAACTTGTTTGATGCCATGCAATGGTTTTGTGGGATTAGAAGGAGAATCCAGGGCTCTTTGCTATGACCAGTGGACCACACAGATTGGTGGGAAATGTCACTGGGTGTGTGACATCCAAAAGTTTCAGGGAGCTGATGCTAGCACCGAGGCGGGCTAGCCAGCCCCAGGGCAGATCCCCATGGGACCTGAATGGTAAAACGCCATCCCAAGCAGGTGTTAACTAAATTTAGGTTAGCTAAATGCAGCTCTGCAGCTGCAGTAATGGAAATCCCCCAGTCTTGGCTAGAGAAACTATTCCCCACAGGTGAAGGGAAATTGTCTCCCAAGGAACCAGCCTGTTTGCGGGTCTAGGCAAAGGGAATACACCCTTTTCTTTTTATGCCTGGCAACATGATTTCTGCTTGTCTGCTCTGTGCTCTACACAACAGCTGGGAGATCACCAGGCTGCCGCAGGGCTCCAGAGCCTCTTCATAGGCCTGGGATTTAAGGGAGACAATGCAGATTTTGGCTGCTGGAAATCCAGCGCTAGCTCAGTCAGAACGGTAGCAGGGATGAGATGCCTGGCTCCTGCCCCACACGTGGAGGGAAGTGAGACATGGGAGGTGGGAACTGCCGCCAAACCTTTGTCCCATTGCCATTCAGAGGGATCTGGTAGTTCCCTGTGGCTCATGCTGTCCAGGCTCCTAGCCCTTGCCAAATGAGGCAGAGTCATTTCCTGAGCTCTTCTCCACTGCCTGCACAATGACAAAAGGGCAGCGTGTTCTACCCCAGCTGCCACTCCCAGCAGAACCAAAGATCTGGGGCATCTGGGGACCCTTAGGACAAACCTCTAATTCCACTGAAGGCAGCAGAAATGTTACCCAGCTCCCTCTTTGATGCTGCTGATGCTGATGGATACAGTAATAGCTGGATGAGATCAGCACACGGAGACACAATCATATGATTCAGATCCTTTCTGTGAGCTGGAACACAATGCCAGTGAATGGCCAGCAACACAGTGGGATGCCAGGTCACAGCAGAGGGTGTGGGTGCAATGCACACATAGGACCAGTGAAGGCAGGGGTGGGGTTCAGGGAAGGGAGGTCTGGTTAGAAAGGAGGCAGTTAAGTGGCATGGCCATGCTGAAGGGACTCAAGAGTTGGATCCCGATTCACACAGCACCTTTCGCCAGAGTACTTTGCCAGCTCATAAACACACGGTACAGCGGCAAGTGAAACAGCCACCTCGGGGGGGGGGACGTGGCAGGGGCTTCGCAGCAGGCACCAACGCTCAGCTAGGTTGTGATACGGTGGAAAATGTCTTTTCTGATGGAAACTGTAGCTGGACTGTTAGGAAGGCAGAACATGGACACCCACCGTGGAGCTCACTGTGGGACATGAGAGATGTTATCGTGCACTTCTTGAAAGGGGGGTCAGGGGCTTCAGGGACCTGAGTACTGACTCCCCAGACACAAACGTGGTGCCGGCCCACAGAAGAGGGCCACATTTTGCACCATCAACTCCTGCAGGGCAAGGTCGGAGCCGTCCCTCCTCTGAGCACTCGCACAGCCCAACGGGCCAGGTGGCAGGGGCGCAGCACAAGGGACTGTAAAGATGGGTCCATAGCAGCTGGGGAGTGTAGCTTTTCCCTCCCCCATTTTGAAGGCTTTTGACTTGTTCTATAACTAGGATTTTTCACAGGTTTTAAACCAAATTGCTACCTGAAAAATGGAGTAAGGGAGAGAGAATGAATGTGTGTGTGTGTGTGTGTGCGTGCGCGCGCACGCGCAGAGTTTCATTATGCAGCTCTACCTAGTGTCACTGATTCATAGTAACTACACCTGCATCCCCCACCAGTGTCCCTCAGGGCACAAGTTTCTGGTTCCCAGATGTCACCTCTCCTGGGCAGAGACCCGCATCTCTCTCCCTGCTGGCCAGTGTTTTAAGGCTGCCCAGATCTGTGCCTTATCCCCACCAAGCCAGTCTGCCTGAAGCCCAGCGTCTGTGCCTTGCTTTCTGTCCCAGGGCTCCAAAAAGCGTGTTGCTGGCAGTTCCGAGTTACCACCTGGTGCCTTCTAAGCTAGCACCTTAATCCTTAAGGTAAAAGCAGGTCAGGGAAGCGTGTAAACAACAAACACTCCTATATGTGGGCTTGCACAGGGCTGTGCTTACTAGTGCTGGTGCCCTGTGCAGCCCAGCACTGGCACCCCCCACAGGGGGAACAGCCCCTCCTGAAGCTCTGGGGAGCAGGAGGTTGCAATGGCGTCTCGTCCAGGAGAGTTGGCCACTGTGGAGCAAGGCAGGGAGGAGGCTCACTGCAGTCTCAAGACGAAGGCGGGAGGCCCAGGCAGTGTGAGCACAGGCCGGAGGAGATGCAGAGGCAATTAGAGTGCAGGAGGCTGCAAGCCAAATGCAACTTGAGTATGAACAGAAACTTGCGGCAGTTCAGGTCCTGGAACAGCAAAGAATGTCTAAACTGGAGGCAGAGGCTGCCAAAAGGGAAGAGGCTGCTAAAAGAGGGAGAGAAGCCCCAGCAAGGCAAATGGAATGGCTGGCCACTGAAGAGAGAGTCAGGAAGCACCGGAGTGGCTAAATTGAAGCTCCAAGTCGAAGAAGCAAGGGAAGAGCAGCAGGACCGATATCCGCCCGGACGGCCTGTTTATAACAATGTTGGAATGTGGGTTGCTTGTAACAGGGCAGATATGTTGAATCAGGTTAATGTGATAACCCAGCCTCAAAACAAGTACGAATGTAACTCGTCTGTGTTATCTGTAACTAACAGGGACATGTGTGGGGGAGCGGGGGTGGGTCTGTCAGCTGACTGTGTGGAACCTATTTTGCTAAGACCAAGGGGAGGGTTTCTCCAAGTGTTTGTTTGAGGAAGTAAGCTCACTGTCCATGCAGGGAAATCTGCACCTGGTTTCTGAATGTTTAATATCTCAAAAGTGAATCTGGCATCAGATCAAACACAGGGAGAACTCGTGGGTCAGGAAAAGGTTTCTCTAGCGCAGATTAAAATTGATGGTCAGGTTGAAGCCCTAACTGAGGAGAAGGGCAACGTTTTGTGAATGATGGATTATTGGCTTATGAAGCAGGTGGAGCTATGTTGCTTGAACTAGGTCAGAGTGATCAGCCCGCTGGAGGGGGACTGCAGTTTATAAGCTGAGAGTGACAGTCTGTCTGTGAAGGAAGCCGCTTCACTCTCAGTATGGCTTAATTTGCAGCAAGGGAGATTTAAGTCAGACATTAGGAAAAACTTCCTACTTGCAAGGGTGGTTA
Organism: Pelodiscus sinensis; assembly: GCF_052426305.1. Taxonomy (NCBI): domain Eukaryota; kingdom Metazoa; phylum Chordata; order Testudines; family Trionychidae; genus Pelodiscus; species Pelodiscus sinensis. Next base: position 11,108,865 of record NC_143074.1, on the reverse strand, counting down.
AACACTGGAATAAGTTGCCTAGGGAGGATGTGGAATCTCCATCACTGGAGATATTTAAGAGCAGGTGAGACAGACACCTGTCAGGGATGATCTAGAAGGTGCTTGGTCCTGCCATGAGGGCAGGGGACTGGACTTGATGACCTCTCGAGGTCCTTTCCAGGTATAGTGTCTATGAGTCTGTGATTTGTCTGTAGACAGCCCTGGGTGCTGGGACAAGGGAGAAGAAGACAAAAGAATGGTGAGAGGCCCCAGGCAGCCATGTGGGCTGATGGCTTTGTCTAATCTGCAGTTTGGGAAGGGACGGCTAGAGCCTGAGTCCCTCGACTTTACCTGTTACTGTGTGGAGAGTTGTGACATGGCAGAAAATGTTCCTGTGTCCATTAGGGGTAATGACTTGCCCATGGAGGGAACTACCCAGTCTCCAAGCAGTTGTCTGGGAACAGGCCATTTCCGCTGGTTTGCTCTGAAGGGTAGTGTGCCTGCTAACGGAGACTTTCTCCAGTTATTGTCTGTGGAGCAGATAGAAGATTTCCCTCGGCGTAGTGTGGTTGAAAATGTGTCAACTGTCCCAGAGTTGGTTCTGGATACACCTAAGAGACTTCCCATGCTTCCCCCCACCCCCAAGCCCTGATTGGCCTGGGGGCAGGGGGAGCACAAAATCTCTTGGCTCCCTGCCCTCCGGTGCACTAAGCTTAGAGTCAACCGCCAGGGCTGATTCTAAGTGCTGTGCACTTCCCCTGTCCCTAAGCCCTGATTGGCTGGGGCAGAGGGGGGGGGGGGGGGGGAGAGAGGATAGCTGCCAGCCTGGCCACCCAGGAGCAGGTTTGCATGAAAATCAGGGTGGTCCAGTGAGATCAACCTGAATGGTGGGTCAAATCTGGCCCGTGGATACCCTTTTGCCCACCCCTATTTCAGATGAAGTAGAAACTGCCAGGGAATTTGAACTGCCCTGTGACAACCAAGTGGCTGTGCTTAAGCAGTTTGTTAGGAAGACAATATTGTTTGATTCTGGAAGTGGACAGTATGTGTCTGAGGTTCAGAGGAAAGTCTGGGTAGCTGAGTGTATAGAGCAGAACAGCTATGCAATTAATCTCTCGAGAATGTAGAGGATGGCAGGTAAAGTCCCATCTCTAGACACTTTGGATATGTCTTGTAATCTTGTGGGCTGCAGTGTTCCCTGTAAGATGAGTAGTTGGGTGACCACGCAGAAGAGATTCAAATGCTGCCCGACCGATTAGCAGAGCACCCAAAGCCAGCAGTATATGTTTCTACTGGTGGTGCACATCCACACATGCCTCGGTACACATAAAATGTATTCCACACATGGATGGAAACAATTATAATGAACATTGGTGGACTGGACATCTTATTCCAGGTGGAAGCAGTGCTTGGTAATAGAAGGATAAAAGAACGGTGAGTCTAACATACTAGTGAAAATGGATGGTATCTCTTTAAGACACAAACCAGCCTTGGAACTGGTAGCTGCTGAGACTCTGAAAGCTGATGAACAACTGAGTGTCCCTGTGGATGCGAATTACCTGACTGGGGAGAAAGGCTGGCAATTGTTAGCAGAGGATTCACCCAACCAACAATGGATTCTGTTAAGCAAGAGAATTCAGGATTTGAGGCCAAAGAGAAGGAAAGAGCTTAATTTTACAAAAGAAAGCCACAGCCCATTTCTTCAGATGACTGGAGTTATGACTAGGGGATAAAAAAACTTTTTGTTTCTTATTTCGAGTTTTCTTATCCCCTAGTCATAACTCTGGTCATTTGAAGAAGTGGGCTGTGCCCACGAAAGCTCATGATACCATCTACATGCTTTGTTAGTCTATTAAGTGCTACCGGAGCATTTGCTTGCTGATTTTTTCTGTAACAGACAAACTTGGCTACCCCCTGAAGCTCCTTAAAATACCAGGACTCCAATGGTATTGACCCAAAGGTGTGGCATGACAAATGTAATTGTAAATGTAACTTGCAATGGATTGCTCATGTTAGCTCTTGTAACTGATGTGCTGCTGAAATCAGGAAGTGTAAAAATGGACGATGCACTTGATCTTCTGGAAAGACCCTTGAACTTGTTAAGAGTGGTACCTAGGAACACACCTTATGTGAATAAATCTTGTGATAGTCACAGTTGGCGCCTGTAACTAGTCTTGGAACCTTTCACAGGAGAAAGGACATTGCAGAGTGAAAGTGCTGTAGGAAAAGGGAAACTGAGACACAAGCCATATTGCTTTCATGGCTAAATGCCAAGATGCCTACACTATGAAGGACATTGATATCTCCATTGACTTGATGTTAATTGAGTGCCCGACGTTTGCCAGAGCTTGCATGGATAAATTAACTATTTTCTTTAGCTCTTGGCAAGATCACCTAAGACAGTCGCACTGGGTCTCGATGCTGCAGGGGGATCAGGTGACTAGTGGGGGTCCTAAGGCAATTACCAGCCTGTCCTGGCACCGCAGTCTGTGCTGTGCCCCAGAAGCAACCAGCAGGAGACCCAGTTTCTGGGAGGGGCAGCGGGAGCTTCATGAACTGCCCCTGCCCAGAGCACTTAGCTCCACACTCCCATTGGCTGGGAATCCACTGCTGGCTGCTTCTGGGGCACAGTGCAGACTGCGATGCCAGCAGAGGCAGGAAGCTGCCTTAACACTCCTCAAGGTAAGTCTCTCCTGCCCGAGACTTAACCCTCCCCCAAAGCCACAGCCCCTTCCTACTCCCAACGCTCTCAACCCCACCTAGAGCCCACACTCTAGTCAAATTAGAGTGGGTCATGGGCATCAACTATTTTCTTCAACTGGGTCATGAGAAAAAAAGTTTGAAAACCACTGCCTAAGACACAGAGAAATCCCGCTGCAGGAGCCGATCCAATCCACGATTGGTCTAACCACGTTTTACCGTGAGTTTGTAAAAGGATTCAAAAGTAGAGGTGCTTCCATAAGGACCGTTACAAAGATGAAGCCTGTTTTAGACAAAATGGTTTTCATAAACCATCCCAGCTGCACAGACAGTTCTCGTGCTGGATTAGAACCAAGAACGGGAAGTCCCTGGAATGCCGTCAGCGATGTTTGTGTCATCCCTTCCTGCTTCAATTTTGCATGGGAGGGCGTGATTGTACTGGATTGTAATTAGGGATGTGAAAGGTTAACCGGATAACTGATTAATGGGTGATGCTAACAGGTTCTGGTTAAGGGGTGGGAGCTGGGAGCTGCTCTAGCCCCAAGGGGCCCACCATGGTGATGGGCTGCTCCAGCTGGGCTGGAGCGACCTTCCCGCTGGCCCCCCAGTTTAATTGGTTAACTGGTTAAACACCCACTGCTATATGTTTGCGACAAGTCTTGTGCAAAGTGTGCCAAGTGAGACGTCCATGAAAGGCTTGTTTCACTGGTTCTCGCGCCCATCCCCACCTGTCAGTCAGCACAGATCCCCCTCCCAGAATGCTGCAGGGCTCCAACGGGAGGCCCCAGTGCCTGCCATGTGGAACATCAGTGGTAGAAATGAAAGAGACGATCCTCAGGTGTAGGTCCAGAGAAGTCACAAGGTTCCACTAGAGATACACTGGGCTCACTGAGGCTGTCTGGATGCAGTCCGGTCCCATTTGAACCAGATTATCCAGCCCCCTAGAAGTTCTCCATGAGCCATCACTTGCAGTAGATCCCCTCACTGTATTGAGCTCAGTGCTGAAATCAGCATAATCCTTCCTCACCTCTAGGTATTACCCAACTACTAGGGATGTACCTTCCCTTAGTGGCTCGTTGTCTCAGGACACAGCCTCTCCCATTCTCCGGGAACTGCCATTACCATACTTCCACGATCGCTGTTCTGCAGATGGGTGTGCTCCCTGGGATCTGAGATTCCACACTGCTCTCCCAGCCTGCTCATCACATGCTGCTAAAGCATGTAGCTTTATCACAAGTGCTGGGATAGTTAGGGGAGGGGACTTCTTAAAGCCCCAGCTTCTGGAGTCATATGTTTAGGTGAAAATCTGACCTGTAATTTATTAGCAGCTTCGTCGCACAGAAGAGTTTGAATATATGACTCAAATGGAGCCCGAAAGCTAAAAACACCCCCCTTGATATTCACCCATTTTCTAATAGCTTGTGCTTTTTAAACTGCTCTGATGCTTGTTGGGACTTGATGCGTGACTTCTGAATGCTTGTGGTTGGCAAGAATCCATCAAATTGACTCATGGGAATCTTGCAGTTAGCCAATAGTGATCTTGCCTGAGCTGAGCAAACTGCAGAAGAGATCCCTGAAAATGCTTCCATGCTTACCAGCCCTTCTGGTTTGGTGGTCCAGGCTTTTGGTGCTTTAATGTTTAAAAACCATCTGTACCCATTGGGAGCCCACACACCTCAGTAGCCACAGCCTGCACACATCTTTGTACAAAATACACCCTGGGGAGGTATCATTTAAAAACTAGCAACTCGCTGATCAATGAGATCAACAGCGTACATAGCAACCGTACGAGTAAAGTTCTGACATCTCCCTGTTTGATGCTAAAGACATATGTTCAAACTTGCATAGCCCTGACGAGATAAAGCTGGTCAAGCAGACCTGGCTTAAACTAAGGGATGAGTCTCAGAGGGGTAGCCGTGTTAGTCTGGAACTTTAAAAACAACAAGCAGTCCTATGAAACCTGAGGGTATGTCCACACTACCCATTTTTCCAACAAAATTTGAGGAACGTTCACACTGTAATTGTGTCCTTCTGCAAGAAAATTGAAAGAACAGAGGGGAGTTTTCCAACATTGGTAAACCAATTTCTATGAGGAAGAAGCCTTTTTCCAAAAGAGCTCTTTCACAAAAAGGTGCGTGTGGATGGGGAAGTGGGAGTTCTTTCGGAAGAAGAGGAAAGAGGAAAAAGCACAGGTGCCCTGGTGGCCATTCCGTCCGTAGCAATCACAGCTTATATGCGAGAGGGTGTCCATTCAGTTTGGATGCACTTTTTCGAAAAAACAGATCGCTTTTTCGATGCACTTTTGCAGTGTGGACGTTTTCTTTTGGAAGACTGAAAAAAGCTTCTTCCGAAAGAAGACTGTAGTCTAGATGTAGCCTATGAGACTAACAAATATATCATATCATGAGCTTTTGTGGGTAAAACCCACTTCCTCGGATGAATTTACCTGTTCACCTCAATTTACATCTAAGCAGACAGCGAGAGGGGGAGAAAGATGACAGAAAATCTGTATTTCAGAATCCACCAGTGAAAGGAAACAGCAGGAAGCCTCTCTCCTCAACCAGCCACCCTAGGTCCCAGCTGGACAGAACTTTAACTCGGGGGCACACTCAGAAAAATGCTTTTCAAAAGGGAAGGAACTATAAAAACAAGGGGCAAAACACCCAGGGGTCTCGCTCCATACCCCTCTCTAGTCTAAGAAGACAAGACTCGCTGAATTTGGGGAGCAGACCCTGACCTGAGAATTCGGCCAGCAATGCTACTGGGAAGCTGGGGTAAGAATTTCACCTTGAACCACATCTGGTTTGTTAAATGTAGTTCTTCTAGGAGGTGGTTTTATCTTTATTTCTCTTGTTAATGTTTCCGACTGTAATGCCCTACACTTGTACTCAAAACGTAGCTCCTTGGACTCCAATAACCTTGTTCAGTTCTGTAGTCTAACTTAATCCAGCGCTGTGACCTGTGAGGGAAACTTCATTTAAGACAGCAAGCTGCTGAGTACTGACCCCCTGAGAGGGCTGCAGGATCGAACCCATCTGGACTGTGCAGAACACACTCTTTGGGGACGATTCGAGGCTGGTTGTGTATGGGGGTCACCCCGCATGTTGTAACAGCTGGGGGGAGCCACAGTATGGCTGGTGTGCTGCTGAGAGGTCCCGGCTGCTGGCCCAGGATTGTGGCTATGCACAGACACCTAGGATCTGCCCTTCATGCAGGTTGGGAGCTGCAGCAGCAGAGCACTGAAAGGCAGCCCAGCTTGTAAGCCAGGGGTGACCCAGCCCCTCACTGCAGTGCTTTGTGCCAGGGGAAGTCATAACCATGCTACTTTCACACCCGGGATCCTCCTGGAAACTTGATCTTGGTCTCTTCTGTGCCCAAGCCTAACACGCTGTGGATCTGGAGTTAAGCCTAGTGCTGGCCTGGCTGTGTGAATGGGATCAGAGAACATTATAAATCACTGCGGAATCAATGAGAATTTTCACAGCGCGTCCCTACCTTGTCTATTAGAGATCCCATAGGCCGACCCTTCACCAAATCCCCAGGTCACTTCCCAGGCAAGATTTAATTCCATCCCTGCTGGCTGCCCTTAGCCCCTTTATGTGCCCTTGTCATGGATTTCTGTTCAGTTGCTCAAATGCTCATCTTGAATTGCACTTTTCCCTTCCAATGTTGCTTTGCTCTTTGGCCTAAACACAAGCAGGCGGGTGAATAAACGCAGCTGGGTAATTTCCCAAGCAGCCCCCTTCTCCAGAGCATACTGTTGCAGAGAGAGGACTCATCCCAATCCAGGATATTTGGCAAATTCCCTATTTTTATGTGGTCTCAAAAGCTCAAGCACTATTTTCATTTCCCCTTTCCCTGCACTGCCTGGGACCTTGACAGTCGAAAGTGAGACAAACAAAGCCGGGCTTGGCTGGTCCCAGCAACGTTTCAAGCTAGAGCCTCTGCCAAACGTCAGTGCTCAGCATTTTGGTGGCAGCCCCATGACTTTGATTTGGCTGCACAAGCAAAAGGGGTTTTATACCAAACCTAACGGGTCAGAGCAGCCTCCCTTCTGTGCAGTGGCATGGGAGAGGAGACCTGGGCAGCACAGCCCTTGGATGCCTGGCATAGCCTAGAAACCCCTAACAGCTGTTCAGCTGCCTTGCACAGGGCTTGTATTGTCCAGTCCTAGAACTGAGATTTATCTGGAGGGTCACTGGGAAGCCACAAACCGTTCCTCATCTCAGGCCAGGGAAAGGGTTTCCTCCCCTCCGCTATTTTTCAGTAATTTGCTTTCTTACTTGCTAACTCGGGGTCCGATCCAACATCCACTAATGTCGACACACAGGTTCTCATTGACTTCAGTGGGTTTGGATGAGGCCCAGGGAGACCAGTCCTATGGGCTGCAGACTGCCTGACTCCCAGGGAAGCTTACGGAGCTGAGCCCATGACAAGAGACGATCTGCACTTTGCAGGATCTGGCTCTACCAGCAACAGGAGACAGACGTCATGCGACAGTCTTGGGTCCTGAGAAACAAGCTGCCCCAGCCTCCTGCAGCCATTGCACAGCCCCGGCCTAGGGAATTCAGCTGGGTGACAGAAGAGGAGGTGCTGGTGAGCTTTCCCGGCTGGCCAAGGGAATCACTGGCTGTGACAGAGCTAACCAGAGGGCTGGGTAAGAGCTAGGCGGCGTTGTGGGTTCCCGCACTGTGGGCAAAAGTGAAATCAAGGCTGGGTTTTGCTCTCACCATCCACTTTCTACTGAAAGCGAGAGGAGCCTGCAATGGGCAATGGAGAAGCCTGCAGAGTCCCACCGGGTGCAGGTTCCCGGTGCGAGAGCAGGGCTCTGGCTATTTGTGGGACAGAGCGGCGCACGGCCTGGGTCTAGCTCACACATGCACATGAAAGTGCCCTGGGCTGCTTGCTGCGTGGGAAAACAGGGAGCTTGGCTAAACTGGATTCAGGGGGCCAACGTGAAGCAGGAGAACACAGAATTAAACCAACCTCTTCAGCCAACCCCCCCGCACTCCGCGCGCTGGCAAGGAGAAGTCACTCACTTGTGTGCAACGGCGTGCAAGCGAGCAGCAGCACTGCTAGGAACAGCCCAGCCTCCATGGTGAGGGAATGCCAATTCCCTGCTCGGCCTCTCTTCTCCGCGTCCCGGCTCTTAGCCTGTGTCCAGAGGCTGGGGCCCTGGACCGGGAACGCCTGATGGGCGGCACTGTTTCGCTGTAGATCGCAGGAGAAACAGACGGAGGAAGAGGAAACGTCTCCACTCCAGCCTTGGGGAGTTTCAGAGCTCGCAGGGAAGAAGTGGAAGCAGCAGCAGAACCGGCGTGGGTCACTGTGGGCCAGCGAGGTGGCTGCAGCTTGCTGTCCTGGGCTCCTCAGCGTGGATGTGCTGTACAGGACTCACAATGCCTGAATGTGCAGCACTGACTCAGCCCAGCCCTGATGACCCTGCGCGGCAGGAAATTAACTCCCTTCAGAGGAGGGTCTGCCAAGCGATCGCCTGCCAAATGGAAAGAGGAAATGCCGCTTTCAGAGGCCTGGAGCCTCTGCTGGAGGTCGCGCTCTGACAGCACCAAGGGAGCTGAGGCTCAAGGCAGAGGGAGAGCAGGGGAGGGCGCCTTCCGCTTTCGGTTCTTTCTGCAGGGAGGAGTGTAGCCGAGCCGGCGCTCCCCGCACATCTGGAACTGCTGGAAGCGGCTGCGTGGGTCTGCATTTCCTGTTCTCCTGTAATGGATACTGTCCCCTGGCACAGCTTCATCCCAAGGCACATCTGTACGGCCATGCCAGGAAGTGACTTCTTGGCCACATGCTGCATGGCGACAGATCCGTGGGTTTGTGCGTGTGCCTCAGTGTGCCGGCAGCATGTGTGCGGGCACAGCCCTGTTTTCAAGTCCCAGGCACTGTATCCTTCCTTTAGGGCTCCTGAGGAGCAGTGTGGTCTAATGCTTAATACACAGGCCTGGGATTCTATTCCCAGCTCTGCCACTGACCTGCTGGTGATCTTGGGCAAATCACTTCACTGCTCTGTGCCTTGGTTTCCCCTGTGAAATGGGGCTGCTAATCCCTGCCCACCTCTCCAGGTGGTGAGTAGCGACACTGGTGAATCTGGAGTGCTGTGGATGGAGAGGAATAGAGGTGTGGCATGCTGTGATTTTGAGTAGGGATGTTAAATATTGGTTAATTGAATAGTCAAGTAACCTCATGAATTCTTAATGGTTAGTCGACTATTCTATAGTCTCCCAGGGTGAGGCCAGCAGCCAGTATCAGAGGCAGCAGGGCGGGGTGCTAGGCGGGAGCTGGTCCGCGAGGGAAGCCAGTTTAAAAACCAGCTCCCCGCACAGACCAGCTGCCTGCTGCCCTATGCAGCTGCCTCTGATAAAGAGGTAGCAATACGGGGGGGCAGCAGCCCCTGTCTAGTGGGGGTCTGAGCTCCCAGACCCAGCATGAGCCATAACTGAGCTGGGCTGCCTGCCCGCCTCACTCCTAATACACTTTAAATGAAGCGGGGGTATGTCCCAGACCCATTACAAGCCAGGACTGAGCTGGACTGCTGGCCAGCCTGCTAAAAAACGTACTGGCAAGGGGCAGGGGAAATGCGTGTGGTCTATAGCATTAACTGATAAGCTTTTGCTTATTGGTTAATCGGTTAATCGACTATACTATTACATCCTAGTTTTGAGGGGCTCCCCGTGTCACTTCAGGAGGTACGATGGGAGTTCAATGAGCTGTCTGAGAAGTCAAACGAGGAATCTGCCCAAGATCAACAACATGTGCCAGGGAACACAGACCCTGCAGCCTCTCCGAGGGCCTTCTCAGAGCCTCGCCAGCACAAGAACCAAGGAGGGGGAGGGGAAGCTTCCCAGGCAAAGCAGCAACAGCACTAGAAGGAACTCTACTCCAGGGCAGCAGCAGATCCTGCACCGCCGTGGCCCAGCCTGACAGGCGCATGTGTCGTCTCTGCGTTTCGTGCTGAAGTCAAAAGGCTGCTCATGGCCCAGTTGTAGTAACAGTGCCAATGGGCTCCGAGCGGTGGTGCATTCTGCGACACAGCCAAGGCTTTCACCTGCCTTGGGAGCTCGGTTCTGACCCTATCGAGGCTACAGCGTCATGCCATCTCGCTGCACCCAGCTCTGGATTCAGGCCTGTTGTTACGGGCCCAGGCAGGGCCTCAGTCTCATGGCCATTTGTGAGAGCCAGGCGGACTTGTTCTCTGGTGAAATGAGGAACGGCAGGTAACACAGGCAAGTGAAGGCATTGCCTTCCCCAAACTGCCCTGATTCTGGCTGGGCGGGGCCGCCATGTGGCTGCCCAGCTTTCTGGCTGCTTGAAGACTGGGGCCACACCACCCGCTGGGAGGGGGAAGGCTAAGCCACCTGGCGTGGGGTGGCTCAGCTCCATAGGGATTAGGAGGGAGGTTGTGGAAGGGGCAGGACTGGGGCTTGCCTTCCCCAGCTGAGTGTTCACCCAGCATCCTTGGTTAAATGTTCACTAAAGACCTTGCTAAAGAGCTACCCTTGATATGGCAATAGGGCTACGTCTACACTGGCCCCTTCTTCGGAAGGGGAATGCTGATTTTGAAAGTGGGAATAGGGAAATCCGCGGGGGATTTAAATATCCCCCGCGGATTTAAATAAACATGGCCGCCGCTTTTTTTCCAGCTTGGGGAAAAGCCGGAAAAAAGCGTCTAGACTGGCCCAATCCTCCGGAATAAAGCCCTATTCCGGAGGATCTCTTATTCCTACTTCAAAGTATTCCTACTTCAAAGTAGGAATAAGAGATCCTCCGGAATAGGGCTTTATTCCGGAGGATCGGGCCAGTCTAGACGCTTTTTTCCGGCTTTTCCCCAAGCCGGAAAAAAAGCGGCGGCCATGTTTATTTAAATCCGCGGGGGATATTTAAATCCCCCGCGGATTTCCCTATTCCCACTTTCAAAATTAGCATGCCCCTTCCGAAGAAGGGGCCAGTGTAGACGTAGCCCCTTAGTGTGGACTCCGTGCCCGCGGCTACACGCGGCACGGAGTAGGTAGTTCGAATTAGAGTGCCTAATTCAAACTACCTACTCTGTGCCGCGTATAGCTGTGTGCACGCAGTCCGCACTAAGGGGGATTTAAAAATGACAGCACCCGGCAAGATGCAAATAAAGCCCGGGATATTTAAATCCTGGGCTTCGTTTGCAACTTCGAATGCCTACATTAGCCACCATAGTTTGAACTAGGGTGGCAGTGTAGACATACCCTACGTGAGGTGTGGCTAGTGCCATGGAAAGGCCCACAACGGCGCACCAGGGATGTCCTGGTTTGGAGGAGAAGGCGGGGGCTGCGACTATCTGAGGCTGAGTCTTCACCTGAGTCTTCACAGGGGGCAGGTCAGTGCTTTGCTTCCATCTCAGCTAGTGACATGCTGCTCCTGCAGTGCATGGTCATCTCCTGCTGTGTCACTATCCCACGGCCCTCCGGCAGCCCCGCAGCTACACCTCTGCCCTTCGCCGCCGACCTCCCGGCCGTCTCCCATCATTCCTTTGCTGCCGCACTCTCTACGCTACATGCTCCCTTCCCCAACGGGCCACCAACTGTGATAGGCAGCTTTTCTGAGGCATTCCCCACCTCCCCACCAACTCACTGGCCAGCCAACTCTGAGTGGGCGGTTACCAGGGGGCCCTTTCCTCAAGCAGGCATCCATAGCCCATGTGTGGGCCCTCACACCAGGCAGCTCCAGCAGAGAGCACAGCTGTAGGACTGGCATCTGGATTCAACACCCTAAGGAAAGGGGAGGTGTGTCTGGCTCAGGGGAGGAGGGCCTACAGCTCCCAGAAGTCATTTGTGATATTGGGTGCCCAACAGCAAAGGCCTGACCCTCAGTGGGCACTGCTCCGTGCTTTCAAACCCTCAGGGCCCACTGAGGTGCCTCGTGCTGGGCACCCAAAAGTCCCCCTTCACTTTTGGAAATGTTGGCCGGGGTGTTCGGGTCGGGTCTGTGCCTTGATTTCACTCGCCCAGATGCCAGCTGAAGCATCCAAAGGTAGGAGCTGACACCCCAGGCTTGGAAAGCGACCTGGGGTGCCTTGGGACAAAGAGCTGGCCAGCAAATTGAAAGCCAGAGCAAACGTTTATCCCAACACTTCTGCGCATCAGCAGCTGTTTAATGGCACATGAAATATTTGTGTAACTTGTGGGCAGGGAACAGGCGTCACGAGGACTCAAAACACAGAGCGGCTGGCACAGACACAACCAGTGCAAGGAGACAGCCAGAAAGCTAATACAACTAAGTAAGGAAAGGGCCCAGCTGGTGTAAGTCAATACAGAACTAATCCAGCCAACAAACCACACACTGAGTGAGCCAGCAAAATACAAGCAGGCACTCGCATCCAATGGGTGGGAGGCAGAGATTCCCTTGGCTTCTGATTCCTCGCCAAACTGCCCCTTTCAATGCCCCTCCCTTCTGCTTAGAATACCATCCTCTTCCCCCCAGCCCTCCCTTCCAGCGCAGTCCTGCGACGCCGGTCCACAAGAATTGCTCCAGCAGACGCCCACAGCACTTCCAGGCCGGCCCTACAGCCAGCACGTTACGTGTCCATTTAGACTTGGAGCGTGTCTGTCTCCACGCTGCACAGCCCTGGCAGAGCTCTCTGAGCAGACCGCTTCCCCGGAGATTGCTCTCTTCCGGCAGATCAAAGGCCCGGCAGAGACACAGCCGGAACAGCCCTCGCCTCCTAGATGCAGCTCGGCTCACATTCCCCAGGCTCTGCGGTCTTTGACCTTGTCTAGATTAGGGCAATGGACGAGGAGTGGGTGCCCTTGCCTGCACTCCCAAGCGTGTTCTGAACCCCCTGCTCTAGTCACCCTGATTACAGATTGGGATGGGCCTCAGTCAGAGAGCGCCTCAGCTGTAGAAAGGACCACAGGACAGAGCTGTGGTCAGAATGGGGACGTGTACAAGCAATACAAAAATGGCATCCGGGACACCTCACACAAGTGTCCAGAGCAGGTATAACCATGCACACGGTCCAATGAGCCTGGACTTATCGATTAACCTTCATGGCTACACACAGACTCCTGGGACATGTGGGGAGCTCATGCACTGGCTCCCAGGGAGCCGACTTAGGGTGGAGCCCTCTATCCTCCATGCTGCCACCTCTGTATTAGGGATGTTAGCGGATAGTTGTTTAATCCAAATGATTACACGCATTTCCCCCCAGATCAGAGGTGACAAGGAGAGGGGCCGGGAGCCGGTGCTGTGGGACTCCCCATGTGTGCTGGTTCCCATGGAGCCTCCTCCCCTACTGCCTCCCACAGAGGCAGCAGCACAGGGGGCAGGTGGGAGCCGGTGTGCCGGGGGAGCCAACTTAACAGCTGGCTTCCCACAAGCACTGGATCCCACCACCTTCCCACTGCTGCCTCAGATAGAGAGGCAAAAATGCAGAGGGTGAGGGGGACAGGGTGAGTTGGTACACGCGGGAAGCTGGCTTTCAAGCTGGCTCCCTGCCTGTATCAGCTCCCACAGAGCCGCCTGCCCTCCTCTCCTGCGCTGCTGCCGATTTTTAAACTGACTCCCTCCGAGGAGGGGGGGGGGGCGGGCGGGAGGAGGGAAGTGATACATGGGGGAAGCTGGCTTTTATCATTGAATCATAGAACCATAGAGCTGGAAGAGACCTCAGGAGGCCATCAAGTCCAGCCCCCTGCTCTAGGCAGGACCAATCCCAACTAAATCAACCCAGCCAGAGTTTTGTCAAGCCGAGACTTAAACACCTCTAGGGATGGAGACTCCACTACTTCCCTAGGGAACCCATTCCAGTGCTTCACCACCCTCCTAGTGAAATAGTTTTTCCTAATATCTGGACCTCTCCCACCACAACTTGAGACCATTGCTCCTTGTTCTGCCATCTGTCACCACTGAGAACAGCCTCCCTCCATCTTCTTTGGAAGCTCCCTTCAGGAAGTTGAAGGCTGCTATCAAATCCCCCCTCACTCTTCGCTTCTGCAGACTAAACAGACCCAACTCCCTCAGCCTCTCCTCATAGGTCATGTGCTCCAGCCCCCTAATCATTTTGGTTGCCCTCTGCTGGACCCTCTCCAATGCGTCCACATCCTTTTTGTAGTGGGAGGCCCAGAACTGGACACAATACTCCAGATGTGGTCTCACCAGAGCTGAATAAAGGGGAATAATGACATCTCTGGATCTGCTGGCAATGTTCCTCTCAATGCAGCCTAAGATGACATTAGCCTTCTTGGCTACAAGGGCACACTGTTGACTCATATCCAGATTCTCATCCACTGTAACCCCCAAGTCCTTTTCTGCAGAACTGCTACTTAGCTGGTTGGTCCCCAGCCTGTAACAATGCTTGGGATGGTGGTGAGGGTGGTGAGGGGGTGGGCATCAGGGAAAAAGAGGGCAAAGGGCTCAGGGGCAGTGAGGGAAGGGGGAGGCACCAGGAGGGTGCAGGGCTAAGGGAAGGTGCAGGTGCCAGGGGATTCTGGGGGTGAAGCAGAAGGGCAGACACCTGCAGGGAAGGAACCAGCACCAGAGGAGAGAGGCAGGGCAGGTGTGTAGAGGGCGGTGTTAGGAGAGGGGATGAGGAGGGGGTAGCTCACATGATCAGTGTGGGGCTACTGGAGGAGTGGGCACTGGGGGGCCCCTTTTTTCTGTTTTTTCTCCAAAGGAGGGGATATTGTGCTGCCCTGGGCCCCGCAAAACTCTCATCCGCCCCTGGCTCCATGGATCCTCTGGCCTCCCACCCACCGTGTTGCTGCCGATTTTTAAACAGGCTCCCTCCTTGGACCTGCTCCGCCTGCCACCCCACACTGCTGCCTATCGGCAGCAGTGTGGGTGGCCGGGGTTCCCTGGGAGTGAGGCTGGGAGCCAGGAGTACATTGGCTGCTGGGCCCACTCTCGGCGGAAGGGGGGGGGGGGGAGCATTTTAATAATAACCATGTAACTATTAAAAATTGTTACAGATACACAATTATTGAAATAAACACTAATAGCCCTACTCTGTATCAGAGGCAGGCGGGAGCTGATTTAAAGCTGGGTCCCTGTGTGCACCAGCTCCCAGGGAGCCGCCAGCCGCCCATGTGCAGCCATGTAACTGCTGAAATTTGCAGCGGCTACACAGTTACTTAATTAAATGCATTTTAACATCCCTAGTCTAAAGGATGATCCATCATACCCAGATACACATAACCACCTGCTGTTCCTCTCACGCACATGAACCGCAGTCCAGTACACAAGAGTACACCAGGCACTGGCAAGAGGCATGGGTTGGCTGAGTAGGCCAGTTAAAGGTGTCTGAACCCAGACTCTGTGACTGCATGTCAAGGACTGATTCTCTCTTGACTTGCTCCTGGCTGGGTCAATGGCAACTGCAGAAAACATGCTAAACCACTGGATCGGGCAGAATTCACGGGAATCAGGCCCTCCAATAACTCTAACTTTGCCATTTGTGTGCTGGACGAATGGACTCGGTCCCAATGACTCGCTGAATTTATAGTTTTGTACATTTTAACCGTTTCTTTTAAATCCGGTCAATTCCAATGGTGTTTACGTTTGCAGAGATCGTGTCCAATAACAAGGCCAAACTTTTCTTGGCTCACTTTAGATCTAAAATAAAGTTTAAAACAATTACTGACAGAAAAGTTTTCCTAAAACCTCTCAGGACTTCATGGTCTAGCTCAGGGGTGGGGAACCTAAGGCCTGAGGGCTTGCCTGGATCCAGCCCCAGCAAGGAGTGGGGAGCCCACACTCTAGTGCCTCCCCTCCCCCCCGTAGATCCCAAATGATTTTTCTGTGGGTCAGTGACCCCCAGCCCTCAAAAGTTCCCCACTCCTGGTATAACTGGTGCAGTCCCCTAGTCACCCAACACACAGAGTTCTTTTGAAAATGTGGCCTTTAGTGCTTTCTACAGGGAGTCCATTCCCAGTGAAGAAAAAAACAAGATTATTTGATCAAATAAAATCAAAGGGGGCTCAGACATTTCTAGGGAGAAGGCCCAGAGGAAGGAAAGTTCATGCTAACGGAACAGTTTGGAAGGGGTATCAACCCACCTGTTCCAGGGATTAAACACTAACTAGTAGGGATTAGGAGAACCTTCCTGATGATAGATTAGCCCACATCTGCCTGCTGTATGGTTTCCTGCATCATTCTCCAATACACATGCACAGGGCACTGCCAGAGACAGGATGCTGATTAGAGCCAGTCTGGCAATCCCTGTATTCCTGATTCTCAGGCTGTGTTTGTAGGTAGCACTTGGGATGGAAGAATCCCAAAACTGTTACAGGCTGGGGACTGACGGGCTAAGCAGCAGTTCAGCAGAGAAGGACCTGGGGATTACAGTAGATGAGAAGCTGGATACGAGTCAATAGTGTGCCCTTGTAGCCAAGAAGACTAACTACATATTAGAGTGCATTAGGAGGAGCATTTCCAGCATATCTAGGGTATGTCTACACTACAGCGTTAATTCGAAATATCTTAATTCAAAATAGTTAATGCGAAATAAGATATTTCAAAATAACACGTCTACACACAAAATGCAGTTCGAAATAGCCT
The DNA here is from genome assembly GCF_052426305.1 of Pelodiscus sinensis. Taxonomy (NCBI): domain Eukaryota; kingdom Metazoa; phylum Chordata; order Testudines; family Trionychidae; genus Pelodiscus; species Pelodiscus sinensis. Next base: position 11,092,653 of record NC_143074.1, on the reverse strand, counting down.
TTTTCTATTTCGAAATACCGCGGAAGATGGGGAGGAGGGTGTGGAGGGACTGGCGGGAGGAGGAGAAGGAGTGGGAGGAGGAGCAGTAGCTGGGGAGGCAGCAGGCGCTGGAGCAGCAGTAGGCAGCACGCTCTGCACCAGGGTCTGCAGATGCTAGCAGATGGCACGACCCTGGGCAAGCAGCTCCCGCCGGAACTCCCGATCGTCTTGCACCCAGTGCTCCAAGGTGCGATGCAGGGCTTGCAGGGCCCACAGGTGCTGCTGTCAGTACCCCTGTAGTGTTCGGGTGGACCTGCGGAGCCCTATGGTGAGGGAAGATGTCCCGGGCGGGGTGGTGCGCCTTGCACGCGCAGCTGGTGAGGCTGTGGAGAAACAAGTGAAGTGGTCAAAATGGGGACAGGTGTTGGGGAGCTGCCCCGTGTGGCCCTGGCGTACGCCTGTCGCAGCGCTTTAATTTTCATGCGCACCTGCTCCTGGGTGCGCATGTGGCCTTTGGTGGCCATGGTGGCAGCTACGCGGCCGTACATGGCTGCATTCCTCCATTTAGTGTGGAGATCATGGACATTGGAGGCCTCCCCCCAAACCTCAATGAGGTCCATGATCTCCACACTAGTCCAGGAGGGCACCCGCCGTCTCCGGCCCCTGGCTGGCTCCTGGAAGCTGGGGGACTGGGCGGTGGACAGCTGGCTGGCACTGGCTGCCCAGCTCATACTGGGGCCATTGGGTCAGGGTCAGTGACTGCTGGCTCTGTGCTGGCAGGCCTGTAACTGGCACATGCACTGTGGGCAGAGTCTACCCCTTTAAGGGCTCCAGGACTAGGGGAGAGGAGAGGAGAGGAGAGGAGAGTGGCCACCAGGGGAAACTGGGAAGGGCTGGAGGCACCCTATTTCAGAACAAGTGTCTAGACAGCGCTTATTTCTCATTAGCTATTTCAAATTTGGCATTATTCATCATAGAATGAGGTCTACCAAATTAGAAATAAGAGCCCCGCTATTTTGATTTTATTTCAAAATAGCGGTTTGCCTGTGTAGACGCTAGGAAAGTAAATTTGAAATAACGGCTGTTATTTCGAATTAACTTTGATGTGTAGACATACTCCTAGAGATGTGATTATTCCCCTTTATTTGGCCCTGGTGAGGCCACATCTGGAGTATTGCATCCAATTCTGGGTCTCCCACTACAGAAAGGATGTGGACACATTGGAAAGGGTCCAGTGGAGGGCAACAAACATTATTAGGGGCCCCAGGAGAGGCTGAGGGATTTCCATTTATTTAGTCTGCAGAAGAGAAGAGTGAGGGGGGATTTGATAGCAGCCTTTGACTACCTCAAGGGAGGTTCCAAAGAGGATGGAGAGAGGCTGTTTTCAGTAGTGATGGATGGCAGAACAAGGAGCAATGGTCTCAAGTTGTAGTGGAAGTGATCTAGGTTGGATATTAGGAAAAACTATTTCCCTAGGAGGGTGGGGAAGCACTGGAATGGGTTACCTGGGGAGGTGGTGGAATCTCCATCCCTAGAGGTTTTTAAGTCTTGGCTTGACAAAGCCCTGGCTGGGATGATTTAACTGGGGTTGATCCTGCCTAGAGCAGGGGGGCTGGACTCAATGACTCCTGAGGTCTCTTCCAGCACTAGGATCCTAGGATTCTATAACACATGCACCCAGCATTGTTGTTACCTGTTCCCCTTCATGGCTGCTCCACTGCTGCCTGATGGAGGGCTGTGCAGTAACACAGGGGGGCACTTCCCCAAACCAGGCTCCACTGTTTTCAACCTGGAAATACCCCTCGGCTACGTCTAGACTGGCATGATTTTCCGCAAATGCTTTTAATGGAAAAGTTTTTCCGTTAAAAGCATTTGCGGAAAAGAGCATCTTTTTGCGGAAAAGCATCCATGCCAATCTAGACGCGGTTTTGTGCAAGAAAGCCCCGATTGCCATTTTCGCCATCGGGGCTTTTTTGCGCAAAACAATACCGCGTTGTCTACACTGGCCCTCTTGCGCAAATGCTTTTGCGCAAGAGGGCATATGCCCGAACGGGAGCAGCATAGTATTTCCGCAAGAACACTGACAATCTTACATGAGATCGTCAGTGTTCTTGCAGAAATTCCAGCGGCTGGTGTAGACAGCTGGCAAGTTTTTCCCGCAGCTGAGCTCTAGTTGAGAGAAACCAGAGGGGGCTGCGTCCTGCGGCTGGACACTGCCCTCTCCTGGACAGCTGCGGAAAAGCAACAGCAGTAGGCAGGGCACCACACGGCTAGGCAGCAGGGAACTGATAGAGACAGGAGACACCTCTGCACGCCATGGGATGAATGCACACCGGCCCTCTAATCCCTAGGAGTGCTTCGGGAAGTTCCCATAAATCGTGCTCAAGGGGTTATCTTGGTAAAACTGCTGACTGCACTTTGGCAGAACCACGTGTTTAGCAAACTTTTTCCTGCCTGTGAAGCCTTGGGCATCACCTTGCTCTTCTCTGGGCCTTGGTTTTTCCAGCAGAGGACACGGGGCAGAAGGAGTAACTTAGGGTATGTCTACACTACAAAGTTAATTCGAATTAACAGACGTTAGTTCGAATTAACTTTAATAGGCACTACACATGCAAACCGCTAGTTCGAACTTAATTCAAACTAGCGGAGCGCTTAATTCGAACTAGGTAAACCTCATTCCATGAGGACTAACGCCTAGTTCGAATTAACTAGTTCGAATTAAGGGCTGTTTAGCCACTTAATTCGAATTAGTGGGAGGCTAGCCCTCCCCAGCTTTCCCTGGTGGCCACTCTGGGTACCACCAGGGAAACTCTTCTGCCCCCCTCCTAGCCCCGGAGCCCTTAAAGGGGCAGGGTCTGGCTACCGTGCCCATGCCAGGTGCAAGCCAGCCAGCACCCAGCCAGCAGACCCTGCACCTGGCACGACATGAGCCAGGCACCCGCTGCCACCCAGCCCTCCGCCTCTTCCCGGGACCAGGCTCCCAGGAGCCTGCCCGGGTCCGCAAGAGGCGGGCGCCCGCCTGGTCTAGTGCGGACATCGTAGACCTCATCGAGGTTTGGGGGGAAGCCGCCAATGTCCACGACCTCCGCACTAGGCACAGGAAAGTGGCCGTCTAGGGCAGAATAGCTGCCAGCCTGGCCACCCAGGAGCAGGTTTGCATGAAAATCAAGTTGGTCCACTGAGACCCCCCGACCCTGAGCTTAGAACATAAGAACATAAGAATGGCAGTACTGGGTCAGACCAAAGGTCCATCTAGCCCAGTAGCCTGTGTGCCGACAGCAGCCAACACTAGATACCCTGCAGGGGATGGACCGAAGACAATGACCAAGCCATTTGTCTCGTGCCATCCATCTCCAGCCTTCCACAAACAAAGGGCAGGGACACCATTTCTACCCTCTGGCTAATACCACTCCATGGACCCAACCTCCATGAATTTATCTAACTTCTATTTAAACTCTGTTCTAGTTATAGCCTTCACAGCCTCCTGCAGCAAGGAGTTCCACAGGTTGACTATTTGCTTTGTGAAGAAGAATTTTCTGTTATTAGTTTGAAGCCTGCTACCCATTCATTTCATTTGGTGTCCTCTAGTCCTTCTATTATGGGAACTAATGAAGAACTTTTCTTTATGCACCCTCTCCACACCACTCATGCTTTTATAGACCTCTATCCTGTCCTGCCTCCGTCTCCTCTTTTCTAAGCTGAAAATTCCCAGTCTCTTTAGCCTCTCTTCATATGGGACCTGTTCCAAACCCCTGATCATTTTAGTTGCCCTCCCCTCTCCCACCCTCTCTCTTCCCCTCTCCCACCTCCTTTTCCCAGTCTCCCCGAGTTTTGTTCAATAAAGAGAGTTTCTATTTTTGACCACATGTGTCCTTTATTTTGTACATCAGGAAGGGGGGCTAGGGAGGAGTAAGTGGAAGGATGTGAGGGAGGAATGGGGTACGAGCCCCTGATGAAGAGGACTGGGGTGCCTCTGCGGGCTCCTCTGGGTGGAAACTCTCCTGCAGCCCCCTGATTGACCCCCCCCCGGATGGCAGCCTGCGGCAAGTGCAGCCGGTCTGATGGCCGAGTGCTGTGATGTGCCAAGTGTGGGCACTCAAGGCATTCCAAGCCAGGACTGCTTTGCAAGCGGGGCACCCCTGAGAACTGTCTGTCCGGGGTGGGGGTCAGGTCCCTTTAAGCACAGCCCTCGGCTAGCCTGAGACAGCAGCTCCACGCTCTAAGTCCTCATCTGATGCCCTGCCGGCACTGCTTCCGGCCATCCTTAACCCCGGTTCAGGGTCCACTCAATGTGGATGTGCTAGTTCGAATTAGCAAAACGCTAATTAGAGCTAGTTTTTAGGTCTAGATGCACTAGTTCGAATTAGCTGAGTTCGAATTAACTAATTCGAATTAAGTTAGTTCGAATTAGTGCTGTAGTGTAGACATACCCTTAGTGACACGTTTCCAGGCTCCCGGGACACTGCATAAGGAGGCTCAAAGGAAGTGCTGGGCTATGCCCTGGGGAGGACGCGATGCCATGTAAACCCTAGCCGGGAGATTTGTGATCCCCTTCAACACAGCCTTTGCACACTGGACCAGCCTTCCCCTCGTGAGGCTTCCCCCTTATCAAGTGACTGGAAACAGCAGTTCTGCTGAAGCTCTTACCCCTTTTTTTGCTTTGCCGCACCAGGGCTTATTGGCGGAGGAGCATGAGAGGCAGCGGGTTGGAGTCGTGCCCTGCTGGGGTTTACAGCAGAGCGATAGGGATATTTACCGACATGGGCAGTGGAGGAGGGGAGAGCAGAGGCGGGGGGGCCCATGGTCCTGGTGCTGTAGGGGAGCGGGAGGCCTGAGACAAGGGGAAGGAATCCAGGGGACCTCAGTGGGAGCCGGGCACCTCAGAATGTTTGTGTATCCCATGAGATCCCTGCCTGTATTGTTAGGGGCCTAAGTACCTCTCAGCGTCTGGCCCAGAGAGACGCTGCTTCTCAGGGAACAGGCAATGCTGGGATAGGAGCTGCGACCTCCATATGGTACTAGGTGAGGGCTAGGGCAAGTTCAGTGCTTCTCTGGCCAGGGAATACTGAGTCCTCCTGCCCTGCTTCCCAAAGGCAGATTCTTTGAGCAGCCCAGCATCAGGTAAAGCCAGGGAGAGCTGGACTCATTCACCAGGGCTGACAACAATTGAGCCTTGGTTGTTTGTATTCCTTGTACAGATCCGGGGGCCTCTCTCCCCCCCCCCAATGCTCCAGCTCCCTCTGATCTCCCACTCTGCAGAGGCCCCATATCAACGATTTCCTGGATACACTTTGCTTTTGTTTTCTAGCAACTCTCTAGGCACTTCAATTCCTGCAGGCTCCTAGACTGCGCTATTGTTTGGGCTTTGCAGAGTCTTCTCCTTCCTGCTCGCTCTGCTGCCAGGTTAGGGGAAGGACAGAGCCCCCCCCACCCCCCCGCCCAGGGACGGATGGAGAGGTCATTGAAAGAACCCAAAGGGCGTCTCCTCTCCAGGCTGTCTCTGGCTCCTAGCTCAGTCCAGCCACCAGGGAGCGAGGCCCTTTCAGTGAGTGAACCCAGCATGTTGGGCTCCCAGGCCATTCCCAGCAATGCTGCAAGCACCTGTGCTGGGGCAGGGTATTAATTCTTTCCGTGCTAGCTCCTGCAAGGTATCACCCACTCCAGCTGCAGGAACAGCCAGCAGTTCCCCAACATGAATTGCTCAGGTTTCTCAGCTCTCCATGAGGTAGGGCAACTTTATTCTCATTTTATACATTGGGCAAACTGAGGCACAAGACAGAGAAGTGGGCCAAGGCCACAAAGGGCACCAGTACCAGAGCTTGGATTAGAATTCAGGATTTCCTGGCTCCCTGTTCCATGCTCAGATCTCTAGCCCATGGGAAGAAGAGGGTGGAACTCAGATTTTTTTCAGGAGGCTTTTTTTCCATGCACGTGAAGAATAATTTTCATGGCACCGAGGCATGTGTGAATGTACACCACCAGGCAAAACACAAACCTAGCTGTGGACGCTCTGCTAATCAACTGGACGGCATTTGAATCTCTCCTGCACAACTTACAGCAGGGCTCTCCAACCTTTTTAACCACAAGATCACTCTTTCAATGTAAGTGCAATGGAAGATCTACCTCAAACCCAAATACCCTTGCCCGGCTTCCTTCCTCCACTTCTCTGAGGCCCCGCCTCTGCTCCACCCCTTTTCTGAGACTCACCCTGCTCCCTCCATCCCCCTTCCTCCCTGAATCTCATTCACTTTCACCAGGCTGGGGTAGGGGGTTGTGGTGCAGACTCTGGTCTTGGGCCAAGGGGTTCGGAGTGTGGGAGGGGACACCCTGAAGGTAGGGGGGTGGGGTGGGTTCTGCAGTGGCCTAGGGGATAGGGCATGTGCCTGGTTGGGGGCTCAAGTCCCTTTCTCCACCCTCTCCACCCTCCTTGGAGCAGCCAGACAGCCAACACAGGCTGCCCCAGGGATGGAGCTGGCTCCTGCATTAGGAAAGTGGGTTAAGAGAGCTGTTGAAGACAGGGCAGTAGGGTGGCTTCTGGAGTGGCTTATGGGCTAGAACACCTATCTGGGGAGCACAGGGTGGTAGGTTCAAGCCCTGCCCACCCTGGGATCAATCAGATAGCAAATACAGATAAGGGATCCACTGAAGGTAGGGGAGTTATCAGGAAAAGGGTTATCAGCAGGGCTTGCTGAGCAATGGTGAGCTCTGCTCACCAGCCTTGTGGTTCTGCACTCTGTGCATGCACAGATTGCTCTGTGCCAGCTCTTCTGGGGTGTAATCTACTTGCCACAGGTCAGTAGATTACACTATTTGTCGAGCCCTGGTTATCAGAGTCTGTGTGGGGCCTTACTGGATGAGGGAGGTAAGCAGGGTACATCTACACCTAGACTACATGCCTCTGGCAACAGGCATTTGTCCACCTCCCAGGTATGCCTCCTGGGATGAGGTTTACCTGGGAGGTCAACAAATGCCTTTGATGTCAACCATGGAATGTCCAGACTACTGCACTGAGCCGACAAACAGCTGATCGGCTCAGCGCGGCAGCCATTTAAATGAAGTGGCAATTATTTAAATCGCCGCTTCATTTTCCTATGTGGGGTAGCCTAATCTACATGCCTCTATCGCCAGAGGTATGTAGTCTAGACATACCCCTAGTGACAGATGATTCAAGACAAACTGAAGTACTCAATACTTTCTTTGTGTCAGTCTTCACAGACAAGGTCAGCTCCCAGGCAAATGCACTAGGCCAGTGGTTCCCAATCTTTCAGATACTGGGGACCAGTAAACCCATTCACAAGCTTTTGGAGGACTGGTATAATTTATTTGCATATTTATCAAGCAAATGATGAATATGCAAATAAATTGTTTCTGGTCCTCCCAAAGCCCCAGTGCCAACTTTAGCAAAGCTTTTGATACAGTCTCCCACAGTATTCTTGCCAGCAAGTTAAGGCAGTATGGATTGGATACATGGACTGTAAGATGGATAGAAAGCTGGCTAGACTGTCAGGCCCAGGGCTTCCCAAACTTTATATAGTTGGAACCCGGTTTTTTTCAGTACCTTTTTATATGCCCAAAAATATAAATGCATATAAAAAAATGAAAAATGAATTATTTTTCACTGTTTATTATTTATACACTATAATAATAGTACATAATAATATACATCTTGATATAAAATACTTAAGTGCCTAATTTATTGTTATTACCTTCATTACAATTTAACCAGTAGAATTTCAACAAGTGTAAAGTTTGTTTATTTATAATTGAATGAGTTGAATATGTCATTTATTATGTGTGCACTTGATAGCTTTTAAATAATTAAACAAACTAATGGGAAGGGTGATGTTGTTTTGCATCACACAGCAACTTTATGTCAGGAGCTAAAGACGTTTTAGCCTCAAATGTAGTTCGCCATTCAATCTATTTCTAGATTTATTTTTGAAGAAAACCAAAGCTGAGAAACTAGTTTCACACTTATATGACGTGATGAAAGGCATCAAGAATTTGACTGCTTTCTCAGATAAATATGACTATTCGTTTCTACAACGCAACCAAAACTCACTCAAGGACAGTTTATCAATGTTCTCTTTTAAGGCAGAGTCACAGGAAAGTGCAATTAATGAATTCACTTCTCATGCATTCAATTGTAATATTTCTTCATTTTCGGGGTCAACAGTAAATGGGTTCTTAATCCACATTTTACTGGCATCAATTGGAAGAAAATATTCATTTAAGCTTGAGGTTAGCCCAAGGAGATGTTCTTTGATTGCTGCAGAAATCGCATCTGAGATATAAGTTTCAGCATATTTTTCTTGTAATTCAGTTAAAGTACGAAAAGATTTAAAGTTTCTCTTGTTAACTCACTGTGCCCATAAACGAAGTTTTTTAGTTGTTGCTTCAATTTTTTTGTGAACTTTGAAAATATTAATTTTAGTGCCTTGTAACTTCAGACTTAACTCATTTAAAAGACAAAATATGTTACATAAGGAAGCCTCCATTGTTAACCAATCAAATTCATGAAACCTGTCTTTAAATTTAAATATAACATCTTTTGGCGCTGGAGGGTGTCGCTCCAAGAACAATAAAACTTCATCCTGCATTTCAAAGAGTCATTTTAAAATGTTTCCTTTTAATAGTGATCGAACCTCACAGTGTAATAAGAGATGCTCATGTTCACTTCCTAATTCGTTGCACAAAGCAGTAAAGATTCTGGAATTCAACGGACGAGATTTTATATAATTTATAAACTTCACACATTCTTGAAGAGTAGCATGCAAAATTGATGGCACAGTTTTCACAGCTAGTGCCTCTCTGTGAATACTACAATGCACCCATGCACAGTCTGGCGCTGCAGCTTGAATCCACGGGCCAAGCCCAGTGAGAGACTGACATTGCTCGAGCCCCATCACTGCTCAGTCCAACACATTTTTTTCAGTCAATATTGCTTTGAATAACAAAATTATCGATTTGCTTAAAAATTTCAACAGCAGTTTACAAAGTGGTTGGAAGAGGTTTTCAAATCAAGAGATCTTCTTGAATGGTGCTTTTGCAATCATATCTAACAAAATACATCAAATTGGCAGCGTCTGCTATATCAGTGCTTTCATCCACTTGTAATGCAAACAACTGACTATTCTGTATTTGACGTACGAGAGTTTCCACAATATTTTTTGCCATAACTTCAATTCTATGTTTCACTATATTGTTGGATAAAGACAGCGAACCCAACTGATTTCCTTTTTTGCTTCCATAAATACAGGATGTAATAATATGCAAATGCAGGAAGTATTAACTTTTTGCCAATAGTACGTGGATAACCTGTCTTGGCTATTAGTTTTGAAACTTCATATGAAGCCAACACAAAGTTGTCATTTGAAGAGCACATAGAAAGTGCACTTTTCATGCTTTTTTTTAGCGAAGATAATTCATTTTTCTTGTTTATGAAAAAAATCTATGGTCTTACATGTGTATTCTGGATGTTTCCATTCCAAATGGTGTTTTAGTTTTGATGGATTCATGCACTCAATGTGTGACAGATTATACATAATGGCAAGTGATTATCACTACCAACACTTATAAAACCAAATTTCAAATACTCGTTGGAATACTTGTGGGTCCAAGAAGTTTTTAATCTTCTTAGTTTCACTTGTATAAGGCTGCATATCGTTCGAACGTTTGTCAGCTGTATTTCCAGTCACATTCTTCAGCCATTTATCCATATTGAAGTTGAAAACAAGAGGGTATTTAATTGAAAATAAATGAAGAAAACTTAAGCAGTTAACCTAAAAAGACATACACATTGTTGCATCATGCAGAAACAAACCGAGACTGCTGTGTCACATGACATGAAAACTGATGACGCAGACTTGGCTGCACAAAAGCGCGTGTGCATCACGTGGGAAAATATAAAATGTACCAAATTGTGAAGGCCCTGGTACCCCACGCAGGGGTCCAAGCGACCCTACCTCACTCCCAGGGTCTCCTGGAGTACCCGTCCCAGAGTCTCAGGTGACCTTCCCTCAATAGAATCCCTACACGTTGTCTGGATTGAGGCTGGTAACGGCTCTCGAAGTCCTTAGCCTTAAGTCTCTCTGTTTGAGGGGTACATTGCCGGCATAGTAGGGGAGCCCGGGTCCTGCCAGAACACACCAACCTCACCCTGGCTCAGCAGTCCTGACTTGGGGCTCCTCCGACTTGCACTTGGCTCCCTACTCAGAATCGGGGTCCGACAGCAGATCCAGCACAGGCTGCGGTCCTCAGATACCTGGGGAAGTTGGTCTGCTCATGGGTCCTCAGTGCCCAGGCCAACCTTGGGGTCGTCTCATGGCATAGCCCTGATGGGACTCCCAATGTCACGGACCTGAGTGGCACCTGCTGATGAGACAGGAGCAGGCCTGGTGGACTCACCTGGGCGGTTTCCTGACACCAACCCTGAGGTATCTACTTCACCCCCCGTTTGGGACCAGTAAGGGTAGAAGGTCCCTCTCAGGCCAGCCAGGTGACTTGGCTCATATGGGCCCTGTAGGTCGGGTGAGTAGCCCCATGTCCTCTCCCCCAGTCGCGCCTGCATTCATGGGTGAAACCGTGGGCCTCACCCTTCCATGGGACGTGTCGCTGTCCCTACCTGTCTGGTGGGTTGTTCCACCCCCTCTCCTGGCCCCAATCCTGGCCGCTTCATCGGCCGGCGTTGGTTCTTCTGACTGTGTCTGGTGCTGGGTGTTTGGCATCAGTGCACACGGCCTTCTCCCTGGGTCCTAGCACCCGCTGGATCTAGCCCCGCTGCCCGGGAGCATGCCCGACAGAGACATCGTGGCAGCAGGCTCTCTCCCAAGAATCGTGCGTGAAAAATTTTCTGAGGACTGGTACTGGGCCGCGGACCACACTTTGGGAAATGCTGCACTAGGTAATGCAGTATGGGAAGGCGGTGAGCAGCCCTTGGTGCGGAAAGAACAAGTTAGGAACTATTTAGCAAAGCTAAACATACACAAATCCATGGGCCCGGATTTAATGCATCTGAGGGTACTGAGGGACTTGGCAAGTGTCATTGCAGAGGCTTTGCCCATTATCTTTGAAAACTCATGGAGATCAGGAGAGATCCCGGATGACTGGAAAAAGGCAAATGTAGTGCCCATCTTCAAAAAAGGGAAGAAGGACAATCCAGGGAACTACAGACCAGTCAGCCTTACCTCAGTCCCTGGAAAAATCACAGAGGGGATCCTCAAGGAATCCATTTTGAAGCACTTGGAAGAGGGGAAAGTGATCAGGAATAGTCAGCATGGATTCACGAAGGGCAAGTCATGCCTGACCAATCTGATTAGCTTCCATGATGAGGTAACTGGCTCTGTGGATATGGGAAAATCAGTGGATGTGATACACCTTGACTTTAGCAAAGTTTTTGATAGGGTCTACCATAGTATTCTTGCCAGCAAGTTAAGGGAATATGGATTGGATACATGGACTGTAAGATGGATAGAAAACTAGCTATACTATTGGGCCCAATGCATAGTGATCAATGGTTCCATGTCAGGATGGCGGTCAGTTTCTAGTGGAGTGTCCCATGGTTCTGTTCTAGGACTGGTTTGGTTCAACATCTTTATTAATGACCTGGATGAGGGGATGGATTGCACCCTCAGCAAGTTCGCAGATGACACTAAGCTAGGGGGAGAGGTAGATACAGTGGAGGGCAGGGATAGGGTCCAGAGTGACCTGGACGGATTAGAGAATTGGGCCAAAAGAAATCTGATGAGGTTCAACAAGGACAAGTGTAAAGTCCTGCACTTGGGACGGAAGAATCCCAAGCATTGTTACAGGCTGGGGCCCAAATGACTAAGTAGCAGTTTTGCAGAAAAGGACCTGGGGATTACAGTGGATGAGAAGCTGGATATGAGTCAACAATGTGCCCTTGTAACCAAGAAGGCTAGTGGCATATTAGGGTGCATTAGGAGGAGCATTACCAGTAGATCCAGAGAAGTGACTATTCCCCTTTATGCAGCTCTGGTGAGGCCACATCTGGAGTATTGTGTCAAGTTCTGGGGCCCCCACTTTAGAAAGGATGTGGATACATTGGAGAGGGTCCAGCGGAGGGCAACCAAAATGATTAGGGGGCTGGAGCACATGACCTATGAGGAGAGGCTGAGGGATTTGGGTCTGTTTAGTCTTCAGAAGAGAAGAGTGAGGGGGGTTTGATAGCAGCCTTCAACTTCCTGAAGGGAGGTTCCTGAGGATGGAGAAAGGCTGTTCGTAGTAGTGGCAGATGGCAGAATGAGGAGCAATGGTCTCAAGTTACAGTGGGAGAGGTCCAGGTTGGATATTAGGAAAAACTATTAGACTAGGAGAGTGGTGAAGCACTGGAATGGGTTCCCTAGGGAGGTGGTGGAATCTCCATCACTAGAGGTTTTTAAGTCTCGGCTTGCAAAGCCCTGGCCGGGTTGATTTAGCTGGGATTGGTCCTGCCTTGGGCAGGTGCCTGGACTCGAAGATCTCCTGAGGTCTCTTCCAGTTCTATGATTCTATGATTCTAGGTTGGGTGAGTTCTGGAGTGGACTTAGGGGATAGGGTATTTGCCTGGGGAGGGCAGCACGGTGGGCTTGAGCCCCACCCACCCTGGAAGCCCCTGGACAGCTGCCCTAGGGATGGAGCAGCAGTGCCAAGGCAGGCTCACTCCTGTCCTTGCCCTGCAGCACTCCTGAAAGCAGCTGGCATCCACAGTAGTGGCTCCATGTGCTGCCCCTCATATACAGTCACCAACCCCACAGCCTCCACTGGCCATAGTTCTCTATTAGAATGGCAGGAGTGGTGTCCACAGGCCAGGACAGCATGTGGAGACTCGTTCATCCCCATGCTGCTAGCTGAGTACCCATGTGCCCATGGTCCTGGCCACAGCCCTGGGCACTCACCAGCTTTCTGGGTATGAGATCCAGCATTGGACCCGGGTGTGCACACAGTGGGAATGTGAGCCGAGTGCCACTACTGGCTCTGCAGCTCTAGGCACAGGCTCAGAGTGGGGATTCTCCTCTTGCAGCCCCTTCTGACAGCGGAGGTCCCCATTTCAATTGCCTCAGTTTCCTCACCACTCAAGCATCCTTTGGCCTTTGGCTTCCAGAGCCCCTCTGCTGGGCCACACTCCACCTCATGGCTTCTTCTCCAAGGCCTGGCTTCTCTCTGGCCTCTGGCAGCTTCCTTCAGCCTTAGCTAACCTCCCCTCCCCACCAATCTCTGTGTGTCTAAAGGGCTGTAGGGACAGATCGCTGTTCCCTCCCCAGAGGCTGTTCTATGTCTTCAGCCCTTAGACCTCCGCAGACAAGTTTATCCAGGAGGTAGTGACTCCCCTCTTAGCCTGGGGAAGATTTATGCAGCTGCTGACAGTCTTTAATGACCAACCAGTTCATAGACAGTCATCCAGCACCACCCTCTGCCCCTTAGCCTGTGGAGAGGGAGCTGCCAATACAGGCTTTGACAGCCAGGAGATTTAAGGATATAGCCAGTTCATAAACTCAAGCTTGACTTCACAACTTACACACTGTCAGAGTCCCCCAGTCATCACAGTTGGATGTCTGCTGGCCAGCTGACACCCACGGCTGCTGCAGTAGGTGCCTTGGTGGAATGTACCCCCGACTGGAAAGGCTACATCCTTCCTGACTGACATTCCAGGCGCAGGCTGTGTCCGTCTGACGCATCTTAGTAGCAGCCAGACTGGGGTTATTTGCTTGTCACGGCCCCACCGGTTGTTCCTGTTTGTGACCTAGACTCCAAGTTCTTGTCTAACACGTCTGACATCTGAGCATGTTTTATTGCCCGTTTCCTTCCTTGTCACCGTCTCAGCAATTTCTGTTCCTTCCAGGGAGTCTTTTTTCTCCCGACCTTGGCCCTGCCCAGGCCCCTGCTGGCTGATTTACTGCAGTGTGATCTCCCCATTTCGAGGAAGGGCCTGATCCAAAGCCCTTTGAAGTCAATGAGGCTCACAAAGGCCTCCCACTGAGTCTTGTCCTTAAGAGGGTGGAGAAGCACATGGCCTTGTTCCTCCTGGCATTTTGTGTGCTGACCCAGCCCATTGACTGTGGTAGCAGCCCATGAGCCATGGCTAGAGAAGTGCCAATGGGGCATGAAGCAGGACAGATTCATCCCAGGAGCCACCCCCCAGTTCCCCAGGCAATGGATCTGTTTGAGCTTTGGTTTGTCAAGCAGGAGTCAAAGCTGCTTTCTCTTTTGGGCTGTCCCTGGCTGAAAACACAGGCCCCCAGGACTTCCTGTCACTCAGCATCTCTCACACCACACAGTCCTCCATAAACGTCCCCACTCCTGAGCACACTGATGTTACCGGCACATTGCCATGAACGTGGTAACTTGGTTCTCCTGGCCACCTTAGCTCGCCTACATTGCACTGACAGACACCCCACCCCCGCCCCCCGTCAGACGGGAGAAGACGCCTCGATCCATTGAAGAGGGAAGGATGAGCTTGCAGGACAGGCTCCAGAAGCATAAAGGGTTGTTGGCTGCCGTTACACCCACTTGAAGGCTCCTTTTTGCTGCCCAAGTAGCAACAAGGAGTTGTGGTATGTGTGGCATGGGAGCAGTGTTCCCACTCATCTTTTTCCACCCCGGAGAAGAATGAATTTTATGTGCACCGTGGCAGTGATGGGCACCGACGTGGCAGTGATGTGCACCGACATAACAGTGGTGGGCATCGACGTGGTGGTGATGTGCACCGACGTGGCAGTGATGGGCACTGATGTAACAGTGGTGGGCACCGATGTGGTGGTGATGTGCACCAACGTGGCAGTGATGGGCACCGACATGGCAGTGATGGGCACTGATGTAACAGTGGTGGGCACCGACGTGGTGGTGATGTGCACCGACGTGGCAGTGATATGCACTGACGTAACAGTGACGGGCACCGATGTGGTGGTGATGTGCACCGACGTGGCGGTGATGTGCACTGATGTAACAATGGTGGGCACTGATGTGGCGGTGATGGGCACTGACTTGGTGGTGATGTGCACTGATGTGGCAGTGATATGCTCTGATGTAACAGTGGTGGGCACCGACGTGGTGGTGGTGTGCATTGATGTGGCAGTGATATGCACTGATGTAACAGTGGTGGGCACCGACGTGGTGGTGATATGCACTGATGTAACAGTGGTGGGCACCGACGTGGTGGTGATGTACACTGACGTAACAGTGGTGGGCACCGACGTGGTGGTGATGTGCACCGACGTGGCAGTGATGTGCATTGACGTGGCAGTGATGTGCATTGATGTAACAGTGGTGGGCATCGACGTGGTGGTGGTGTGCACTGATGTGGCAGTGATATGCACTGATGTAACAGTGGTGGGCACCGACGTGGTGGTGATGTACACTGACGGAACAGTGGTGGGCACAGACGTGGTGGTGATGTACACTGACGTAACAGTGGTGGGCACCGACGTGGTGGTGATGTGCACCGACGTGGCAGTGATGTGCACCGACGTGGCAGTGATGTGCATTGATGTAACAGTGGTGGGCATCGACGTGGTGGTGGTGTGCACTGGTGTGGCAGTGATATGCACTGATGTAACAGTGGTGGGCACCGACGTGGTGGTGATGTACACTGACGGAACAGTGGTGGGCACCGACGTGGTGGTGATGTACACTGACGTAACAGTGGTGGGCACCGACGTGGTGGTGATGTGCACCGACGTGGCAGTGATGTGCACTGACATGGTAGTGATGTGCAATATACCTTCATATTGATGAACATAAATTTTATGTGGGAGGGTGGGCCCAAGGGGGTCTGAGTGTGGGAGGAGGCTCAGGCCTGGGGCAGAGGGTTACAGTGCAGGAGTGTGAGGGCTCTGGCTGAGAGTGTGGGCTTTGGGGGAGGGGGGAATGGAGGGCTTGGACAGAGGGTTGGGGCGCAAGGGCACTGCCTGAGAAGGGTGCAGGTTCTGGGTGGGACCAGGGATGAAGGCTGTGGGATGCAAGAGGGTGTTCTGGGCTGGGGGGGCTCACAGTGGGGTGGGGATTTGGGGCTCAGGCAGACCTGGGTGGCTCCCAGCTGGGGATGGTGAAGAGCAATGTTCCCTCTAATTTTTTCCATCCACAAGAGAACAAATTTTGTCATGTGCCCACGTGCACCGCCAGAGGAACACATGCTGCCAGCTGTGGGTGCTGTGCTAATCAGCGGGACGGAATTTGACACTCTCCTGGGTGGGTGCTGCCCAAGCACTCGGCTTACAAGGAAGGCTGCGTGGGAGTCAGCTGCTGGCCTGGAGATTGGCTAGGACACCAGAGGTTGACACCCCATTGGCAAAAAGTGCCCCATGCCACAAGGGCACGTAGCATTCTGTGGCCATTTTTAAAATGGCACCACTCACAGCCCAGAACCCCGAGCATTGTGCTGAGTGCACAGGTTCATGGAGGAGAACAACTGTCCGCATCCTGGGCTTTCCTTGAAGGTCTCTCATCCTGGTGGGGACAGGTAGAATTGCAGCTGGCGTGGCTCAGGACAGCAATGCACTCCTCCTCCCCCACTTCTGAGTCCTAGCTACTATGGCACGGAGCACAGGAAAGGTCCAATAAAAGCACAGCTCACACCCAGAATAGCATGTCTATTATCACACTCTTTAATAGCGATATGTCAATGTACATTCGGGCAGCAGCAGCAACATGCTGCCTTTAAGACTTTGGGGGGTTGTTGCTTGTCATCCATTAAATATGGTTGTTTGTAACCATTATAAAAAAAATGAGGACGAGAAGAGCTGCCATCAGTGAGTGTGCAGGAGACGGGGTGAGGATGGGGCAGATGGGAGGCGTGAAACGTGAGTGTGTGCATGTGGCGTGGGAGCCATGAAAAACACGGTAAGCGACTGAATGAGGCACAGTGTTCACACTTTGGGGTAGCCCGCAGGCTCAGCAGGGCCCCTGGCCTTTGGTCACCCACCCAAAGTGCTAGACAGTCTTGGGAGGGTGGGGAAAAGCAGGCTGAGAGGGGGTTTCAACTGAAATGCCCGTCAGCCTCAAACGCCTTCCTTGGAGACAGAACTACACAAAGGTACAGGACAGCCGGACTCCAGGCTCCTGGAGAGACTATTCCCTCATGCTGTATTCCCTCCCCTACCCCTCATCTGCCACGTTCCCTGCTGCTAATGCTGACAGGTGCTGGCTCTGTGCAGGGAGCGTCACAGTGGGCACTGGAGGGTCAGAAAGAGATTTTACAGGTCACATGGGGAAATCTGCCCCTGCCCCAGGGCATCCCATGCTTGGTCACTGCTCTCCCTGGGTACGTCTACACTACATGGCTCCATCGATGGAGCCATGTTGATTTGTTTATTGGGCAAAGGGAAATGAAGCGGCGATTTAAATAATCGCCGCTTCATTTCAATTTACATGGCTGCCGCGCTGAGCCGACAAACAGCTGATCAGCTGTTTGTTGGCTCAGCGCGCTAGTCTGGACACTCCCCTGCCAACATCAAAGCCCTTTGTCGGCAGCCCCGGTAAACCTCATCCCACGAGGAATAACGGGGCTGCTGACAACGGGCTTTGATGTCGACAGGGGAGAGTCCAGACTAGCACACTGATCAGCTGTTTGTCGGCTCAGCGCGGCAGCCATGTAAATTGAAATGAAGCGGCGATTATTTAAATCACCGCTTCATTTCCCTTTGCCTATAACCCTAATCTACATGGCTCCGTCGATGGAGCCATGTAGTCTAGACACAGCCCCTGTGCTCACATCACGCAAGGGGGGCATGTGGGGCTCAGCAGTGGTGACACTAGTCAGTGTCTGGCACTACACTCACACAGGGAGATTTTGCCCAGCCCTGGCTCAAGTGCGGTTTCCTCTGCACTTGATTCAAATTCCCTCTGCCCCAGGCAGGTTTTAAGACTCTCAACTGCAAACTCTGCTGGAAACAGGAAGCAAGTTGCCTGCACTGTCAGAAAATCCTCCCCAGTGCAGGAGCAGATTCCCCTCTCCTCCTGCTGATACTATGGAGTGGGATAAACAGGCTGCTTCCTGCCTTTAATCAACCTTGGGGGGGGAGGGGGGCAACATCTCTGGAAAGAAAAACTCACTTCCTGTTGCAGAAGAAAAAGATAAACCCTGGGCTCTTTAAAGTGAATTTTACTGTGTGGAGAAGGGAAGGAGCCAAACACAATGTCCTTGAAATTTCCTCCATGAGATTGTGTCCACAAAAACAGGATAAAGACACTTCCGCTGTCTCTGCCTGGAACTCCAATGGGGGGGTTCTTGGGCTCTGGGGTGGGAAGGGGGTGATGTTCTCTCCAGGTGGGAAGGGGTTAGCGATGGGGGTCCCTTTTGCACTTTACTTCAGGGCATCCAGATGAGTGCAGACCTGTACGAACACATCATCCACGCTGCCTTCTGCACTCAGCTGTGGGGGCAAAGCAGGAGAGCCAGTCAGAACAGGCCTTGGCGTCTGGACTATGTCCTGCATGGTGCAACGCCACACAGGCCTGGGACAGCCCAGCTCGTGTGTCTCTGTGCTGACGAGAGGATCTACTCGTGGCAGACAGCCAGGCGCAATGCCATCAGAATCCATCCACAGCGCCTCAGGCCTGTCCGGCTCTGGAGATGCTGGTCCGAGGAGTACTGGGAAAGCCCTCTCCAATGTTTCGCTTCCCTCTCCAGAGCCCCATGCTTCATTAGCCCGTTTCCCTGCCCCCCCCCCCCCACACACACACTGTTAATTCACAGTAATAGGGCAGACTGACAGCTGGCTTTGAATATGGCTGTGCTCTGCCCAGAGGCAAGGGAGGGCCCCTTTAGCTCCTGGGAAGTCCCAGGCCATCTGAGACACAAACATAGTGTGCTCGATAGGGGGCTCGGACCCCCCTAAACTTCCAAAGGGCTCTGCAGAGGCTCAGCAGATGGGAAAGAGCCAGTTCTGCACCCACCCGTCCCCAGCTCCAGCCATGAATGGAGTGGCTTGGGCTGACGTACCTTTCGGACAATCCCTCTTTTCTCGTAGAACGCGATGACTGGCTCGGTGGCCTTGTAGTAAGTGTCCAAGCGCTTCTTGATCGTCTCCTCATTGTCATCCACCCGCCCACTGGTCTCCCCCCGTTTCAACAAACGCTTGACCATGGTGTCCTTCCCGGCATCCACGTAGAGCAGCAGTGTTGGGGGGGCGATCTGTAGGAGGGGAGAATCAGGTGAATGGGCTTGTCTGTCCAGTCAGGCTGACCCAGATTCATAGTTTCTTCCACTAGCCCTGCAGCACAGTGACCCCAGGCGTGGGGAAGACGGTGCCCCCAGCCATCACTGACTTGCATGGACCGGGGGAAGGGAGGGGGAGCCCGTGCCCCCAGCCATCACTGAGTCGCACCGACATGGGGATGGAGAGCTGGGTCCAGGGCAGTCATGCTAACAGTCTAACCCCCTGCAGAGGAGGATCAAGGCTGTTACCTCAGTGTGCACCAGCCATCCTGTGGTAAACAGGTTGAGGGTAACTTGGATGCTTTGGCACTGGGTGTCCCTCAGGAATGAGTGGCTCTGCCTTTGCTCCTGAGCACGCTATTGCATGTGTGCTGGGGGCCCAGTCAGCCTCCATTTGCTTGTTATTTTCAGCATGTTCATTCGTCCCAGGCCATTAGCCACCCTGACTTGAAAGTTCACCCCAGGTCATAGCAGGGCCAGGGCCTGCTAAACAGGATCCTCGCTGATTGTTTTTTTCCTGCTGTGTATCTATGGAGCAGCCATTGCACCACCTTCTGCCGGTCCTGTGTATTACAGCCAGGGATCACTTCAAGGCAGGAATAGGTTTTCTTCCTGGCCCCTCCAGGCGTTCACTAGCAGGGTGAGCTTCCCAAGGGCAGACAATAAAACCTGCTCCTAGGCATCAAACGGAACAACCTTCCTGCTCTAACCCCTTTAGAATACCTTTACATACAATCTTGCACTACAAACGCCTTCAGACTCTTTAAGGGTTCACTACAGTCACCTCTAGGGTAGAGCCAGACAGCTGCTTAACAGCACACAGCAAGGCTTCCTCAGCAGTTTAGGATGGGAAGTGACACCCAGTTGAAAGTGACTGGAAAATGGGGGAGGCAGAATGCAACTACTCAAGCTGGGCTGGGATACCAGAGTCAGAACCTGTTCTACAAAAACAGGAGAGATCCAGTCTTTGGTTTGACAAAACAGTGCCTCTAGCAACAGCACTTCTCCTGGTACCATGAAGGGCTTTGGTGCAACTCCCCCGAGGAGATGGTCTGCCCCACGATGTATCGACCCCACCACTGCCTCCTTTCTGGGGTTGCCTTATGCAGCTACGGAGCAAGCTGAGTCTGAGACAAGACAACTTCAGGTGCGGATGTGAGGTAAAGTGGTCGGGGCAGGGGATGAGAACACACTGCTCCCGCTGCTGCCTACACTCTGTGGTCTCTGCCCGGTGGAACAAACCCCTTTCCTGCCCCACCCCTGCTCTGCCCTCTGCTCAGATTTGGTTTGACAAGCTTTTAGGGCAAAGAGCAGCACATTCTGTCAGGGTCATGCCAGGTCATGGACACTCTGCCACCTGCTTCCTTACCTTCTTCTCGAACTCCGCGCCTTGCTTTACCTCTCGGGGATACCCATCAATCAGGAACCCCTTGGAGATGTCTGCCTTGGCCACCATGGCGTCCCGCAACATATCAAGCACCGTGTCCTGGGGGTGGGGAACAGAAGGTGTTTCAGAGTCAGGGGTGGTGCTTGCAGTTCTAGCTACCTGCAGTATCCTCAGCAGCTGCTGGGCTTCCCTTCCCCTGGGGGGCGCCCCTTCCCCGTGGGCAACCCCCATCTTAGTGCAATGCCACAGTAGCATCAGGACTTGTCCTCAATAACACCACCAAACAGATCCCTTGGCAGGATCCAGGGCCCATGTGCAGCTCCCAACTCATCAGAGGTGGCACAGTAAGCAGAGGCCACTCTCCATGGTCACTGGGTACAGACACTCACAGACATAGAGCTTGTCCTCCCCCATTTTATACTCTAACCTGCTCCTCTTCCCAGCTGCCAAACCAGTTTCTCCCCAGAGCTGCCAAAAGTGACCAGACTCCTGGGAAACCATATTCCTGAGCCAACTAAGAGTCCATCTACACTACGGAGATCGACCCTCTGGAGGTTGATCTTCTAGTGTTGAATTTAGTGGGTCTAGTGTAGACCATGAAATTAAACACTGAGGGCAGCCCCCACCAGTGTCCTGTACTTCTCATTCTGCAATGCGTACGGGAAGCGGACTGGACCATGTGTTCCTTTTGGCCTCCTGCAGTGTAGACGCTGCAGCAGCTTGGCTCAAGGTAAGCTGAATCCAGCTATACATTTTGCACACGTTAAGCTGACCTGTCTGGTATAGTGTAGACCAGGCCTAAGAGTTGAGAAAGAGGCTGCATTCCCCAGCTCCCCACAATACACTGCAGCCAGGAGAGAGGGTGGTCTGAACCTCTGCACTGTGTTTGCTCACTGGCACGGGTAGCTGGGAATGTGCCAGGATGCGACACTTTAAGACTAGGGATGTTAGAGTGCACACAACTAACCATTTAACTGAGAAGCGAATGCTTACTGGTTAATGATGTTGGTTACACTCAGCCACCTGGGGAGGTGTCTTTGGAGCCTCCTTCCCAAGAGCCAGGCAGGAAAGGACTGCCAGCTCTGCTTCCGGGGAGGTGTCTTTGGAGCCTCCTTCCCAGGAGCCAGGCAGGAAAGGGCTGCCAGCTCTGCTTCCGGGGAGGTGTCTTTGGAGCCTCCTTCCCAGGAGCCAGGCAGGAAAGGACTGCCAGCTCTGCTCCCAGGGAGGTGTCTTTGGAGCCTCCTTCCCAGGAGCCAGGCAGGAAAGGGCTGCCAGCTCTGCTCCCAGGGAGGTGTCTTTGGAGCCTCCTTCCCAGGAGCCAGGCAGGAAAGGGCTGCCAGCTCTGCTTCCGGGGAGGTGTCTTTGGAGCCTCCTTCCCAGGAGCCAGGCAGGAAAGGGCTGCCAGCTCTGCTCCCAGGGAGGTGTCTTTGGAGCCTCCTTCCCAGGAGCTGGGCAGGAAAGGGATGCCAGCTCTGCTCCCAGGGAGGTGTCTTTGGAGCCTCCTTCCCAGGAGCCAGGCAGGAAAGGACTGCCAGCTCTGCTCCCAGGGAGGTGTCTTTGGAGCCTCCTTCCCAGGAGCTGGGCAGGAAAGGGCTGCCAGCTCTGCTCCCGGGGAGGTGTCTTTGGAGCCTCCTTCCCAGGAGCCAGGCAGGAAAGGACTGCCAGCTCTGCTCCCGGGGAGGTGTCTTTGGAGCCTCCTTCCCAGGAGCCAGGCAGGAAAGGGCTGCCAGCTCTGCTCCCGGGGAGGTGGCTTTGCTGCTGCAGTGAAGCCTCCTCCTCAACAGTCTGGTGGGCTCCCAGGAAGGAGGCTCCCTAGGAGCCAAGTGGGCAAGGGCTGCTTGCTCCGCTTCTGGAGAGGAGGCTTCGCTGTGGCAGTCCACTCCCAGGGAGGTTTTGCTGTAGGCTCTGCAGTATAAAATGAAGCTTTATACTGCAGACCCGCAGCACATGTAACTGCTGAGATGGTTACCCTATTACACTATCCCTAAAGACCCACTTCCCCCTGCTGCAAAAATGGCGCAGACTTACCAATGGCACCAGCTCTCCCTTCTCCATGATGGCAGAGAGCTTCTTGCCCCTCTCGGAGCCAGAGCTGACCTCTGCCCTCAGGAGGTCTCCGGTGGACAGGTGGGTATAGCCATACTTTTGCACGATCTTCTCGCATTGGGTCCCTTTCCCTGAGCCGGGCCCACCTGCAGTTCACACAAGGACAAGGCACAGATTCAAACCACAAAAGGAGGTGGTGGAGAAAGAGCTCCAGTGCTTCTTGGGAAAAAATCCCACTTAGACGCATCTCCATACTGGGGCATCTGCATGCAACTGGGACCTTAGGTAAGAAGTTAAGAGCTCCTGCTGGGCTCAGACTCCACTGCCCAGGGCAACACAGCCAGCTCTGGGGTGATTCTTATGATCTCATCAACATGTCATGAGGACTCATCGCAGCAAAACAGGCAGTAGCTGAACTCCAAAGTCAGAAAGCTTCTGCCTTGGTGGCACTATCACGAGTGACAGAAGGTGGGGAGAGAAACAGAGATACATGCAGAACTGCCGCCACAGGGCATGGATCCATGTTTTCCCCACAAAGCGTCAGTGTCTCTTTGAATGGCAGCTGCCCAGGGTGTCACCAAACTCAATGCTTCAGCTGCCATGTCAAACCTACCCTGGGCTGGGTATGACCAAGTCATTCAGTGCCACACTCTACTTGGTGGCCTACGTGAAACAGGGAGGGGCTGGGTGGCTGTCACATCACACTTCACTGACAGTCTCCACAGAGAGAGGCAAAGGACTGAATGGGCCCTGAGCCAGAACCCACCCAGTCACCTCCAGAATTGGGTTGGCTTCTCCAGGCCAGGCAGGAGGTGACGGCAGCACATGGAAGCAGCTCTCCCCTGTGCTGTGTCTGATATGGGGGTAAGTCGTGTTCTTCAGGGCACCTTCCTAAGGCACATGGAAAGCAAAGGCAGCAAGTACCCACCGGTCTGTCTCAGGGCCAAGCAGGGCCCCCCTAATACGCACTCCCAAGATTTCCATCCAAGTGTTTTTGGATGATAGATCCAACTTCTCCTTGGAGGCCAGGGCCAACCTTTGCAGACACAACCAGCAAGTTTCAGAGCATAATCTAGGACTCCTTAAAGATACCTCATGACCAGAAAGCTCTGAGCACCTGCCTGCTGAAAATCAGCCCCTTTCCAGCATCTCACATTGGCCCCCTGAAATGCCAGGTCTCCTTCAAAACTTCTGCTTAAAATTTGAAGGACAGGGTCCTAAGTCACCACCCCAACGAGCCCAGTGGCAGGGGCCTTATGCAGCCAAACCATGTCTGAAAGCGCAGCTCACAACTCCTCGGCATTTCCCTGCGCCCCGGCCGACTTACCCACCACGAAGATGATTTTGCTGTTCTTCAGTTTTTCTGTGGGAGAAGGAAAAGCGGAGAAGAGGGTCAGAGAGCGAGTGAGCGATCGCAGGAAGGAAGCCTCCACCCAGCCAGGACAATCCCTCTCCACAAATTTCCCAGGGGATCTGCTATGGCTGCCTGGGGGAAGGGAGTTGGCAGCCAGTCCCAGTTCCCCAGGGAGAAATGGGAGCAGAAGGCAGTCAGCAGTGGGGCGTGCGGCAATGGCTCTCTGGGGACCCTGCCCCCGGGGTACCTCTGCCAGCCTTTTCCAACGAGGTGGCCAGGCAGGAGCACTCTGTCCCCATCGCTCCGACTCGCTGGCTCCTGCTCTCCTCTATTGCCCCCCCTTCTTGCCAAGCCGTTTCCGCTCAGCACATTTTGATGCCTGAGCCAGCAGCCTCCCTTCACTGCTGGGCCAGGCTGGAGCCTTGTGGTCAGAGCTAACACACATCGCCGTGGAGACGGTTGCTAGGATACGGCTGGAGCCAAGCCTCAACCACTTCACAGAAGCCAATGGGCAAATATTCTGATCTCAGCTCACCCGGGGCAAATCTGGAGTGACTCCATGGAGACTGGTGTAAATGGGCTCAGATATCAACTCTTGGCAGTATCGCTCATGGAACAGCCTTCTATTACAAAACCCTACAGTCTTGAGCCCCCGCCCCCAAACATGGTGCCCACACCAATGCCATCCAGGACTCTCCTACAGCTATAGATGTGTATTAAAGACACGGAGAGAATGGTAGGAAACCCCAGAATTCCCAGACACACAAGGCAGGACACTGCAAGAGGCATCTACACTGCACCCATAGGTCAAAATAAGATACGTAATTTGAGCTACGCAAATTGCGTATCTTATTTCGAGCTAATTTCCAAAGAGCTTATCTTGTAATTTGGCACTATCTACACAGCGCCAAATTTTGAAATAAACCACTATTCCGAAATGTCACTTAATCCTCGTGGAACAAGAGTTACAGGGATGCCGGAATAGCGCACCCGTTATTTTGAAATCTATTTTGAAATAACAGACGTGTTTAAAGATGTGGAATAGCTATTTTGGGACACTTCCGGTATCCTGAAATAGCGCTGCTGTGCTGTCTAGACGTAGGCCAGCAGACCAAAGTTGTAACTTCAGCATCCCAAGTGGTTGCCTGGATTCACATTGTTAGGGAGAGTAAGGAAGGCCCACTCTGTGCCAACACCTCAGCTCCACAGCAGCGAGGGTCCCTGAGGGTCACAATCATTCTGGGAGTGGGCAATTTAATTCAAAGTCACCATTCATTCCAGTGCCTGGCGCTAATAGGGAGCTCCCCTCCCTAAGCACATTGGAACATTTTCAAAGCTGGATGAATGGTTCTGTCTCAAGTGTCCTATGGAGAAGGCAGAGATGCTAAAAATAAAGTGGGGTGGTTCTCAGAGTAGGCTGTGGCTTGGAGTCTGTGGCCCCCAGCAGTAAGATGTCTTCTGATTACAGCCTTCTAAAATTACATCTGAGCAGATGGGGAACAGCGTGGCCTTTGGCAGCTAGGTGCTTCCTGACCTCTTTGGCAGATTAGGTCTGCCTGTGCTGAGGCACTCATGTTGGGAGAGGCAGAGCTGGGGTTGCAAGCGCTGTCTGCATGAGACATCACGGATGATCTCTGGATATCAGAATAAAACTAAGCCCTGATTAAGGTTCTGCACCAGGGCTGAAAAGACAAGGGCTTAGTTCCTGGCTCTGCCGCAGGTTTACACTATGAGAAACATTTTCAAAAATGCTCAAGTGACTTCAGAACTTATGTCCCATTTTCAAAGGCTTTGCCTGCACTTAAGTGCCTACCACATGGGCACTCACTATAGCGACGGGAGGGAATCTCCCCTTGGTGTGAGTAATCTGCCTCCCTGAACGTGGGTAGTTGAATCAAGGGAAAAATTCTTGCTAGCATTGCCTATGCCAGGGGTTAGGACACTATAGTTGTGTCTCTCGGGGTTGTGAAGTTTTCATATCCCCGAGAGAATCAGCTATGTAAGTACTCACTGCAGACCTGCCCAAAGGGACTGCCGCACATAACAGCCTGGAGTCTCACTGAAAACAAATGCCCAAGTGCCTGGGCCACTCTTGTAAATGGGACTTGGGAGTATTTGAAAATTGTTCCTTACTCCCTTTGTGCCCGGTGCCCACCTATCACACACAGACACCACTCCACTACCTGCTGGGGATGCTATATGTCCCTCGCAGAGCCCATGGTAATGGGGGCCAAAGATAGAGGTGCACAGATAGGGGAACGGTTCTCAGTTGCACAGGCTATCACTGGCTAAAATTGATAGAAACAAAGTCACCACCATCATCCGATGGTGTTCCTTGGCCTGGGAAGCTGAGTGGTTTTCAGGCCAGGTCCTACTGAACAAGTGCTGGCTTCACAAAAACTAATTGGCTCCCTTGACAGGAACAGAACTCCCCTCTCATCCTAAGAACAGGACCTGCAGGCCAGTGTGACTTTTTCATGGAAGGACAGCATGGGGATAGGCCATGCCCAGTTAATCTCTAGGACTTCCAGTTTAGGACTGGATCTTTCACCAGCACAGAACCCACATAAAACAAAAGGGGGACTGGGAGAAAGATGCCCTGAGCTAGGTGCTGTTCTCTCCCACTCCACTGTAAATGTGGATTGACTTCACTGAAGTCCAAGGATTTATTCTGTGTTTACAGGGCTGTGAGAGCAGAAAGTAACCACTGACTCCAGATTAGAGCAGGTGAAGAACCAACTGCAACCCAAAGCAAATGGGGGACACCCTGACAGTTAAAAATCCCCCCACTGAGCTCAAGTGCAAGGAGCACATGTGGATGCTGTTGGAACCAGCTAAGCAAGGAAGATGCCTGGCTTATGCTTTGTTCTCTCCTGCTCCTGCTCCTGGCAACATGCATAAGCCTGGAATTTCTGCAGTTCTGAGCTGGTGGGGATTAGGGATGTTAAATATTGGTTAATTGAATAGTCGAGTAACCTCATGAATTCTTAACGGTTAGTCGACTATTCTATAATCCCCAGGGGCAGGGGCAGCAGCCAGTGCACTCCGGCCTCAGTGCTGAGAAGCCCCCTGCTACTCCATGCTGCTGCCTCCGTATCAGAAGCAGCAGGACAGGGTGCCAGGCAGGAGATGGTCCGTGAGGGGAACAGTTTAAAAACCAGCTCCCTTCACAGACCGGCTGCCAGCTGCCCTATGCAGCTGCCTCTGATAAAGACGTAGCAATACGGGGTGGCAGCAGCCCCTGTCTAGTGGGAGTCTGAGCTCCCGGATCCAGTGTGAGCCATAACTAAGCCAGGCTGCCTGCCCACCCAGCTCCTAATACATTTTAAATGCAGAACCATGGCAGGGGTAGGTCCCAGACCCGTCATAAGCCAGGACTGAGCCAGACTGCTGGCCAGCCTGCTAAAAAATGTACTGGCAAGGGGCGGGGGAAATGCTTGTAGTCTATAGCATTAAGTGATAAGCTTTTGCTTATCGGTTAATTGACAATGCTATTACATTCCTAATGGGGATCTTAGTGGAAAAAAGGGAGAGAAGCAAGGAGGGACAAGGTTTCTAAAAGGGGATAAAGTAACAACAGAACCTGAGCCTGGTTAGGCGAGATGCTCCTAAGCCACAACTCTGGAACCAGCATCCCGCACCACACCCTAGATCTGCACTTGGGGGATCTAGTTGTCTAAGCAGTTGTCTCTGGGTTTAGACAACTGGATGTAGCCTCAGTATGATGGAGGCCTCAGAGGGTGGAGGGAAGGAGATGTGCCCCGGGAGAGAGAAGGCACTCTCACCTGTCGCCATTCTGAGGAGATCTGGGCAAAGAAGCTCTTCAATCTGAAAGGAAACAGAACTCCTGGTTAGACAGTGCAGAAGGGCGTGGAGGGTCAGCCATGGTATGGTATGGCCTTCAGAAATGGACCCAGTCCCATCCCTTCAGTGAGTAAGTACTCTTTAGCGCTTCCCGCTGCTCACATTTCCCATTAGCTGCTTGGGTTTCAACCTCTCCACACCTCTCACATATGTTTCCTAGAAATTGGAAGGAGATTTGCTGCCAGCATCTCAGAGCAGGACATGCCAGCTCTCTTTCAGACACACACGGCCACCCTCCCACAAATGGCACCAGCCCACAAATACAGCATCCTAGTAACTTGTTCTTTTTCCATGAGGGCAGGACAGGGCTGGAAACAGAGGCACAGGTCCCTGAGACTCCCTGGCTGGTCAGCAATCAGGCACTTACTTCTTGGAAGCGGGTGCATTTGAAAATGATTCCAAAGACTTCACAGGAGGATGCCCCAACCTCCCCTCCAGCCCAGAAGGCTCTCAGCTCTGAACCAGCAATTCCATTACCTGACGATCACACACACTTCAGAGCCTTCCTCTAGCTGCTTTCTGCTACATGGTGTGATCCAGAGAACAGCAGTCCTCCAGCCATCTGGGAGTGTCTTGGTGCCTATCGCACGTCACTGTGACAACCAGCCCTTCCTACCTCCTCTTTCACCCAGGGAGGGGGAGACAGGAGCATGAGAGAACACACAGGAGACAAAACTCACCCAGGACAGGAACCGTGAGACAGATTTGGAGCAGCAGGAAATCAGAGACAGCAGCAGGAAATCAGGGATGGGTAGGAGGACAGATACAGAAACCAACCTGAAGGATCCAGTCCTGCTTGTCAGAGCAGCAGCATTTGATGTTGGAGCCTGGCGGCTGCCTTTGCATATTTAATAAGCATTGCTTCAGTTACAGCAGGAGCTCAGGGGACGGAGGAGCAGAACCTGTTCCAGCCTCATGACCCTGGGCTTAATGCACCGCCCCAGCAGACAAGAGGAAGCCGACTAGATTTCCACACTGAGGCAGCAGCATGCCCCACTCCTTGGAGAGGCAGGGGATATTTTAGGCCACTTGGGCTACGTCTAGACTGCAAGCCTCTTTTGAAAGAGAGCATCTAGACTGCAACCACTTCTTTCGAAAAAGCGAGCCGCTTTTTCCAAAGAGAGCACCCAGGCAGTCTGGATGCTCTCTTTCAAAAAAGCCCTGTTGCATTCAAGAACGCCTTTTTTCGAAAGAGCGCTTTAAAAAAAAAGGCGTTCTTCCTCCTAAGATGACATTTACCGCGGTCAAAAAAACCGCCACGTTCTTTCGATTTAATTTCGAAAGAATGCGGCAGCAGTCTAGACACAGGAGAAGTTTTTTCGAAAAAATGCCACTATTTAAAAAAAACCCTGTAGTCTAGACACACCCTTGGGGGCACACCTACCCCCTTGCTCCTTCTGCCTGTTCTCCAGCCCCATTTCCTCCTGTTATGGGACACCAGGTGTTCGGGTCTCTTCTCGGGCGGTGCTCTCAGGCAGAGCGTTCAATTGAAGATTTGGCATCGCTAGCAGGAAGCACGGAGATGCTGGGAGCCCTGAGCAATGGCCCATGGCAGCAGACAGACACGGCTGTGCAGTGTTTGCCTGACAGACTCGCTGCTCTCAGTCTGCGTTTTGAGTGGTGTGACTCACTGGCTGGTGTGTGGGGGAGGTAAGAACCAACCTCACAGTAATATTCCATCCCCTTGGGCCTGCTGTTTACAGGGCAGGAAATGAGAAGCAGAGAAGCAGAGTGACAGGACCCCTTTAAAAGGTGCTTCTGTGACATCGTAGAGCAGTTATCTCTTTTTAACCACAAGATCACTCTTCCAATTTAAGTGCAATGTAAGATCTACCTCAAACCCAAATACCCTTGTCCGGCTTCCTTCCCCCCACTTCTCTGAGGCCCCGCCCCTGCTCCATCCCTTCTCCAAGGCCTCACCCTGCTCACTCCATCCCCCTTCCTCCCCAAATCTAATTCACTTTCACCAGGCTGGAGTGCAGGCTCTGGTCTTTGGCCAAGGGGTTCAGAGTGTGGGAGGGGACTCCCTGAAGGTAGGAAGGTGGGGTGCATTCTGGAGTGGACATGGGGGATATGGCATTTGCCTGGGGAGCACAGGGTTGGGGGCTCAAGTCCTTTCCCCCCATCCTGGGAGCAGGCAGGCAGCCAACACAGGTTGCCCCAGGGATGGAGCTGGCTCCCGCATTAGAAAAGCAGGTAAGTGACCTGCTGAAGATAGGGAGGTGGGGTGGGTTCTGGAGCCCCCGAGGGGAGAGGGCATTAGCATCTAGAGCACAGCATGGTAGATTCAAGATAAGGAGGTGGGGCGGGTTCTGGAGTGGTCTAGCAGATAGGACATCTGGGGCAAAGCAGCGCTATGGGCTCAAGCCCCACCCAGCCAGACAGCCAAGGCAGGCCTGGCCCTGCACCACCCCCAAAAGCAGCTGGCATGCACAGCAGTGGCTCCATGTGCTGCCCCTCATCTCCAGGCACAGCCTCACTGGCCGTGGTTCTCCATTATTGATCAATGGAGTGGTGGAGGCTGGAGTAGTGTCTGCAGGCAAGGACAGCATGTGGAGACCCCCTGCTCTGACTTTCTCAGGGGCTGCAGGGACATGCCAGCCACCTCCAGGAGCAGGAGCACAATTACCACTGGGATAATTACTCCAGACATGACAGGTTAGGCATTTTAGAAATTACTACTCAAAAAAAAAAAAAATAAGTTATGAAATGCACAGACCAGTCAAAAACCAAAACAAACTCACTTTGCAAGCAGTAAAAGTAGCAACAACCTTCGTCCCCCCCATGTACGTGTTGGAGACTCCAAATTCCCTTCCAATGCTCAGCTTTGACGTGATCTGTCCCATTCAGGGCTGTTCTGCAGCCCCTCCCTCACTTTGGGGCCAACACAACCCATGGTCACAAGAGCCATCTGTGTTCTCACGATGATAAAGCCACATTACTGAGGTCCGTAGCGAGCTCCAACCAGCCCAGCTTGTCTAGTGCTCACAGGTCAGGGCTTCTGCTTGGGGTTCCAGCAGAAATGGGGAGGCCTAGTGGCCTTCACAGAGGCCCAGGAGCTGGAACATGCACATCTTTCTCATGCACCTTTATCTAATTCAGCCCTCCCTTCCCCACAGGAGGGCAGCCAGCAACTGACAGCAGGAATCTGCCTCTCTGACCCTAGTGGGGAGAGCAGCTTGCCTCCAGTCACAGATTCCAAGACCAGAAGGGATCACTGTGATCATCAGGTCTGGCCTCTTGTGTGACACAGGCCAGAGGACTCAACCCAAAATAATTCTAGTGCCGATCCTTTAGCAAAATGGCCACTCATCATTTAAAAGTTGCTGGTGATGGAGAAGCTTTCTCTCTATACAAAAATTTTTTTCCTGTGGGACGACAAAGTGATGTCATCATGTCACGGCATCCACAGGCTGGTGGGTAGGCATGGGTGGGTAAAACTTGGGCCCCTTTTCCTTCCCCGCCCCCCAGCCCTGCCCCTTCCACCCCAGGTCCCATCCCTGGAGCCAAGCCCCACGCACTGCCAGCCCAGCCCTCTCCGGCAGCCACGTGGAGAACTCGGCTGGGCGCCGCAACCAATTCTTCCTTGGTTGCTGGGGGCAGAATCAGGCCTCGCCTGGCATTGTGGAGGGTGGGGGGACTGGGAAGGAGAAGGGGCCCAGGCTGGTGTGGCTGGGGGCAGAGGGGTGAGGGAGAAGGAGCCCAGGCTGGTGTGACCATAGTCCAGCCCTCCCCAGTGGCCAGGGGGGAGAGCCGGAGTTGCCTACCCCCCACAAGAGGCAGGTTGGCAAGAATAGTGAGCAGGGGGCACAACCCTCTATTATTATTATTATAATAAATAAATTATTATAAATAAATGTTTTCCCATCCTTCAGGGCTTCCAGCTTCCAGCAAATCATTGCAAAGTAGGGCTGGGAAGGGTCCTCAAGACAAGGAAGTGCCTATTCAGGTAGCAGCTTCCTAAGCTGCTCAAACCATTCAGAACGAGTCAGCCAGGAGCACCAGCAAAGCCATGCAGCCTGATGTGAAGGGAGAGCTTGTGTCACTTTTCTCCAGACTAGAACGGCCAGTCCAAAGGGTTCATAAATTATGAGTCAGGTCCCCAATAAAGGAGCCACGAGTCCTTCAAAGTCATGAGACTTTTAAATAATAAATGGTGGGATCCTTTTGTCTTTTGGCTTCTGAGCTGTTGGGCTACCCTTGGATTCACGTTCTCAAGCTTTTCTCGGCAGCCAGAAGGGCTGGAAACTGACTTTGTTAAGTAAACAAGCAAACAAGAATAAACACTGAAATTCTAACCTAATCACATGACTCCTAGCCCTGGGGCTTTAAGAACAACCCCAAGTATTGCTAGTCTTATGATAAAATCGCCAGTGCTGGCATTGCTGCATTCACCTGGAAATGGAGCCAATGGGGATATGCAGGAGTGGGCCTGGTGCCACACACCTGTGATAGGAACCCCCTCAAGGGACACTCTCACACACACACCTTGCACACTTCAGCGCTTACCTCCAGAATTCACACACCTCCCCCACTCCCTCATCCCCAGAGAGGAGGTACCACAACCTGGCCTGCACTATGCCACTCATGGCTCCAGCCCTCCAGAGCACCTGAAGAGAGCGGACCTCACTGATAAGCCAAGCTGACCCCAGGTGTCACCCCAAGAATAATATTGGCCCGACCGCTTACGATGCAGCTGCCTTAGGTTGGAAACATAATGCTTGCATCCGACACCTGGAGTTACCTGCCTCTGTGCAGCTCAGTGGCCAGATCTCATTAGCTCTCAGCTTCCTTTCTAGCAGGAAAATAAACCCTCTGATTGACAGTCCACCCAAGGAAGAGCTTTCTTAAAGGTACAGGGCCAGCTTCCTCCTCAGTTCAACTGGGGGGGCCCAGTAGTGTTCCTACACATTGAACGTCACATGGCTCTACTTCCTTGCAGGAGCTAATGAGCTTAATGGGGGCTATATCTAGACTACGGGGCTTTATCAGGAAAAGGTAAGCAAATTTGCATACCTTTTTCCGATCGTTTTTTTGGAAGTGGCTTTTCCGAAATTTGGCCCATCTACACTGGGCCAAATTTTGGGGAAAAAACCCCCTCTTTCAAAAGAGCCCTTCTTCCTCATGGGAGGAAGAAGACAGGGCTTCCAAAAGAGCGCGTCTGCTCTTCTGCAAAAAAAAAGCGGAAGAGCAGACGCATTCCCTGGATGCAGATGAGTTTTTCCGGTATCCTGGAAAACCCCGGTAGTCTAGCCGGGGAGTAAGCAAATGAAATACAGACATGTGAACATTAGGGGGAGCACAGGAAGGAGAAATTTGGGGGGGGGGGAACTGGAGAGAAGACAGATGCTTTTGGGGGGAGGGGGGAGATGCTCCTATTTTTACACCTGGATTGTGGATCTACACTGCATGTTATTGCACCAGTGTTATTACACCGATGAAGCTGCACCAGAGTGAATATCCTACACAAGTAAATCCCCTTTGACACTAGCACAGCTATGCTGGTGCAACACCCCCACCTGCAGGCTACCCGGGCCTTGCTCTAGAAACGTGCAGGATCAGGGTAGCAGCTCTTTGAGCAGTTTGCAAGCCCTCTAGTGGAGGTGCGTGGGATGTTTTCGGAAGCACCCAGTGCAGCAGGGTGTGTGCACTTGGCGTGTTTGGGGGTAGGAGTTCTCAGCGTGATGTGGGATCTGCAGTGCCCCTGTGCCTCCCTTGCTGTGTCTGAAGAGCAAAGACATGACCCCACCCTACTCCTACACACAGAACAGCCCATTCTCCCCATGCACCGCCCACACAGTAGCCAATTTGCCAAGTCTCCTGGGCACCCTCCCGCAACTGCCCAGCCCCCACAGAGAGCCACTCGTCTTCCCACAGCCAAATACAGGTACTTCCCAGACTCTGATGTAATTCTTCTGCTCTACTCTGTGCCTATTAGGCCTCAATAGGAGTACTGTGTCACAAGGAGGGAGAAAAATTATTTTCCTTAATCTGATAGGACAAGAAGCAATGGGCTTAAATTGCACCAAGGGAGGTTTAGGTTGGACATTAGGAAAAACTAGTGGTTAAGCACTAGAATAAATTGCCTATGGAATCTCCATCACTGGAGATATTTAAGATCAAGTTAGGCAAACATCTATCAGGGATGATCTAGATCAGTGGTTCCCAAGCTGTGGTCCAGGGATTCATGGAAAGTTTTTAAAAGTAAGGATCAGGCCCACCACTGCTGCCCAGCGCACACACCCCCCTCCGTGCTCCAGGTTGCAGTTTGTTTTTGATCCCATTCCCCAGATGCTAAGGGAGCGAGGGGAAAGTGCTTGCATCACGTGCATGCCTCTCACAACCAGCCAGGCATGCAAGCACCTTCTCCACGTTCCCTTAGTTTCTGGAGAACAGGATCAAAAGCAGGCTGTGTCCCAGTGTGCACGGCTGTTGCCCAACCCCACTCCCCCCGCGCTCCCGAAGTTCCACCCTGGAGGAACTGGCAGCTCCAGAGCTCCCTTTGGCCACGAGAATCCCCTGGCTCTGTGGCTGGGCAGGGGACAGAGAGGACAGGAGCTGAGGAAGCCGCGCAGGCAAACAGCAGCCAATGAGAGCTGAGAAGCTCCATGCCCTGCAGTCTGCACGTTCCTCAGCCCCCGGTGGAGCTGACAAAGCTGCGACTCTCCTCTGGAGTCAGCTTATAAACAGGTCAGTCACGTTTTACCATTTTTTTCTCGTTTGAATATGTCATCCCGCTGTAACCCTTCCAAAGCTATTTGAGTGGTAGGAAGGCTTTAGTTGGGCTAGCAAAAATGGATTGGTGGCTCCAATAAAATTTTAATAAGTAAAAATATATGGCACTTCAAAGTTGTTTCAATGTGGATATGCTGTATTGTCTCTCGATGCTACTATATATCAGCTACGTCTACACTGGTGGCTTCTTGTGCAAGAACAGCTGTTCTTGCGCAAAAACTTGCCGGGTGTCTACACTGCACGCGTATTCTTGTGCAAGTAAATTTGCAGTCTAGCGTCGGAAAACAGGGCTTCTTCCAGAAGAGTTATTCCTCTCCCCACAGGAGTAAGCCCTCTTCCACAAGAGGGCAGTGTAGACAGGCAACATGAATTTCATAAAATGGCCATCAGAGCTTTCTTGTGCAAGAGACGCACACTGCCATAGATGCTCTTGCGCAAAAGCACATCTCTTGTGCAAAAGCACATGCCAGTGTAGACACACTCTTGTGGAAGACTTTCTGCGCAATAACTCTTCTGCAAAAAAGTTCTTGCGCAAGACGCTGCCAGTGTAGACGTAGCCTATTTGTTTAGATAACATGAACTATTCTACATTTCAAATGATTATCAAGTAATGGAATGTTTGAAAACAGCTCTATTGTTTGGGGGTCTGTACAATTTTAATAGATTGAAGAGAGGTCCGTATGCTTGGAAAGGTTGGGAAACACCGATCTAGATGGTGCGTGATCCTCCTGTGAGTGCAGGGGACTGGACTTGATGATCTCTCAAGGTCTCTTCCAGTTCTAGTGTTGTATGATTCTGTTTTATGATTCAGACACAGTGGCCTGTCCTCCTCAGGCCCCGGTGCACAGAAATGCAGCTCTCGCTCTTCAGTGAGGTGGGATCTAGGTGCCTGGAGAAGGGTCCCGAGTTCCCCGTCGGCCTTGTGTTTTCACTTAATCCTGTCACTAGGGGGCATCCTCAGGCCCTATTCCCTCCTCCCTACACAGGCATTCTCTCCTGTGGGCAGCAAACCTGCCTGGCACCTCATGCCCAGACCTTTGCTCTTAGGAAGAGCCTGAAAAGGCCTTGCACATTAGGGAACACATGAAAAACGGCTTGGGCAGCCCATCCCTAAAATAGATCTATGCCCTTCCACAGCTCATGCCTCTCCCTCTCCCTCCCCCCCCCCCCCCCCCCCCCCCCCCCGCCAACCCACCAGGCCCAACCTCCATGAGAAAGAGCAGAGGTCAGGTTACAGCCTCCAGTTTAGGCCTAAAAAGGACAGGTGCCCTTCAGTTTTAGCCTGCTCCTGGGTTCTAAGTATGGCCCACGCATCAATCCTGCTGGGGTCACATCCACACTTGTGCCAAGGCAGGGTCAGCTCCAAGGAGTGGCCTGAAGAAACTTTCCCCCATGGTCAGTGAGTCAGAGAAAGGCAAAGGTGGCAGAGAGCCCAAGGAAGTGCTGAAACAGCAGCCCCCTCCCGGCGGGGAAGTAGCCTCTACCCTTTGGCCTGCATCTCTCACCCCAGGGAGCCTTTGGGGACTGCCCCTGTGATCAGAGGCGCCCAAAGTAAGTGGCTCAGTGAGGCCATGGGCCTAGTTCAGGTTGGGGGAGGTTGCTTTGGAGTTGTGCTTTAATGCCAAGGTTAACGAAGGCACCGGGAGGAGTGGATGGGGGAGGCAGGGAAGACAGTTTCCTTTGGGGGAGGAGGGGAATCTAGGAGTTCATGGAGGCCGGGGGGCGAGGGGAAGGGCTCCAGCTGAGGTTGGAGGGAAATATTGTGGGGGAGGCGCCGAAAAGTTGGTAGCCCTGACAAGCAACCTCTTGGCTCAGACCAAGCATCCCATCAGCGTAATGCCCAACACACCTGTCTGGGGGCCTGGCGGCATCCATGCTCCATGACTTAGCCTGCTGCAATTGCAGGATAATCTGCCCTAGACACTCCCCTCTACCAGCCGGGCCTTGCTCAGCCCGGAGGAGGGAGGGTCTGACACAGAGTTGCAGTTTGACCCCTCACCTGCTCCGGCTGACCAAGATGGGCCCATAGCCTACCCAGTACCTTCCCTTCCCTGCTCCCTGCCATGCCCGAAAGTAGCACGAGGGGGCAGCAAGTCAGAGGGTGCTGCCAGCTCACCTGTCCTTGGGGCAAGAGCCCCTCGCTGTGAATCGTAACACTGCCGCAGCCATGGTCCCCACCCCACCCTCGTGATGGGAGGAACAGCCCCTCCCACTCCTTAGAGCCATGGGGCTGCTTCTACCCCCACTGCCTTTCAGGAGTGGCAGGATCAGGCCCGCAGGCCTTCAATGGGGCACTGCAGCCCTGACCGCTCAGGCCACGCGGCTGAGTGTCGGAGACAATGCCAAGCCGTGGCTGGAGCGGGGGAAAGGAAAGAGCTGCGCTCTTTGCTAGGGACGGCTGGGCAGGCCACTCTCCATCTGCCTGCCTCTGCATCCCTAGCCACGGCTGGGGGTAGCCACCTGCCTGCAGCGAGAGCCGGGGCAAAAGGGAGGCGCTGCCAAGTATCCTTGTACAGGAGGATTTACCTGGGGCCTGACCAGGCAGGCTGGCTTCATGCGCTCTGTGGCAGACTAGGGTGGGCGAAGACAGTAACCTGTCCACCTCCCCTGGGGGCCAGCTGCCCGCCACTGACTCTTGTTCAAAAACAAATCAACGCCCATCTTCAGTCAAGCAGGTTGGTCAGAGGCCATGTGGTCCCAGCCCACAGACTCTGCAGGATCGTTCATGTAGTGTGATGTGCACTGTAAGCTCTGGGCCTGTCGTCCCACGGATTTGTACAGCCCGAAGCCCAGCATGGCCTAGTTCCTGAGTGGTCAGGGTGCAGCCAAGCTACCAATGACTAGCTCCGCTCTTGCTCTGTTTGATCATTCTCCGGAGTGGTGCTGGATGCTCGGCCCTGCTGGTGGGAGACCCAAGGTTCCTGCAGGTCAGAGTGAACCTTGGATACACGGACTGTGTCTTAACGTGCTGATTCCCTGCCAGCTGTATGCCTGAGCACCAGCCTTTACTGGTCGCAGAGACGCCAAGGGAATGCTCTGTCTGGGCTCTCCAGTTCCTGGCTCAGAACTAGCATTATCTTCCTGTAGATTGCCACCCACATTAGCTAAACACACTGCCAGTGGCTGAGGAGTGCCCCATTTAGATTTGATACTGCAACCAGCCTGCCCTGTGCCCAGTGCCATCAGCCTGGTGGAGAGACATTCAAAAGCAACTCCAAATGAATAGGAAGGGCCATGTCTGAGCCAGGTGGAAACAAACCTGGCTCATAGCCTCCAGCAGGACAATTCCCTTTCCTCACCCATCCCCCACCTGACTGCAAAGCACAAGGGCTTGTCTGTCAGAGGCTATGGCTCCTTCCAAATGCTCCCGCTGAAACCCAGCTGGGAACGGGAGGGTGGTGGAACCATAGGTGGAAGTGGGTTCCATCAGGCACAGCAAGCTTTGCAGTTTTATTGTGTGGCTCTCAGCACAAATTGTTCCAGCCCCCCTGATGGGAACTTTGGGCAAAGGGTAGTGCTAGCAGGGGTCCTGCCAGCCATTCTCTCTTCACATAATGGCTGGGAGTGCAGGGTGGGGATCCACCAGTGAGCGAAGTCAGGGCCTAGGACAGAGAGGAGGGCAGGGAGGCTCTCCACAAACTTCCCAGCTTCTCACTGATCCTCTGCAGCCTCACCCAGCTACTCTTGTCCTGAGCCCCTGGCCCACCTCTGCTAATGCACCTCAATCCCAAGCTGCATCATCATCAATCCGGGAGCCCGTCTCCCACCACAGCCCTGCCAACACCCCACAATCCCAGGATGCAATCCCCAATCTTCCGACGCCAACCCAGAGCCCCACCAAGGCTGCTCCTTCTCAGCCCTGCGCTGGGCTTCCCACTGCTCAGCCAACACATCAGCCTTCTAACCTGCTGCTGGGCCCTCCTGTGCCCTGGCTGGTGAGATACGCAGAGAAAGGGGAGCAAACAGCCACTGAGCTGGGCCTGCAACACACAGAGGGAGCAGCAATGCCACCTGCCATGCACTGATTCCAGAGTCAGGGAGGGAGCCCAGCGATGCTGCCCTGGGAAGGCAATGACACAAGTCACAGCAGGCACCAGGAATAACAGACTTTGCATTGCTCCTGCACAGTCCATCTGCACCAATCAAACCCTGACAGCCCGAATTAACCTCCTGACTTGGGAATGAGGGAAGGTGGCTGGTGTCATCCAGATGAGGAAACGGAGCCACACGTGTTGTCTGCCCAAGGTCATCGTGCAGCAGTGGCAGAGCTGGGATCACAGGCCAGGAGCTTTCACCACCGTTGCAGGCAAACCCCGACAACCCCCCAGAGCACGTGTGCAGAGCAGCCAGCGAAAGCGCTCGGTGAAAGGGACAAACATCAGGGGCCCAGGGCGCGCCGGGCTGCCAGCGCTTCGCAGGGAGCCTGCCAGCAGCCACTCCAGACCTGAAACTGCCTGAGCAGCAAAATGACCAGCCCAGACTCTCCCGCCTGGCTCCCGGGGGGAGAGAGCAGATGGGAAACAAACCACGATTCGGAGCAGCAGCCAGGAGGGTCCAAACAACCCTCCCCCAGCGAGCCCCGGCACAACCGCTCGCGCCGGCCGCGGGCTTGGGGCACTCACCTCTCAGCGCTGGGGCGCAGACGTGCAAGGAGGCAGCGAGCAGCCGGGTCCGGTTCTGTGCAGCCAGCTGCCCTGCATGTCCTCCCTGGCTATTTTTACCGCACATATAACGCTGTCATGGGCACGGCATGCTGGGAGGGGATTTTGCAGCCTCTGAGCTGAGCCAGCAGAGAGCCACCTGACGCCGGAGATGTGAGCTGCATAGCAATGATCTGGGGCGGCGCGGACAAAGGGCCCAGTGAGCGCGAAAGCGCCGAGGAGCTGGCTGGGGGGCTGATGTCACGGCAGGGAGCATGGGGCCAGGCTCGGCTCCCGAGTCCTGAGCGCTACCGCAGCTGGCTGGCCCAGCGAGGCATGTTTGCGCACCCAAGGAGGGGGCTGAACACAAAGGAGGCTGAAGTGCTGCCTCGAGGTTCGGGTCTGGTTCCTCGCCCCCTTTCCAAGCCGGTCTGGAAACGGGGCGGCCCGACCGCTCTTGAGGAGGGCGAGGTTCTCCACCGATGCCCAGCTCAGCTGCAGCAGGGGCAGAGCAAGTTTCCCCCACGTGCTGCCCGCCAAAGGAGCCCTCAAGCTCCGAGGGGAGCTGTCTCCAGGCACTATTCACCCTTAGCCTCTGTGCAGAGACAGGAGTCGGGCCAGCACCTGCTGCTCGGGGAGGTCAGCTTTTGTGATGTGGGAACTGGCTGGAAATCCCGCCTCCCCTCCCCCGCCCGGGGAAAGGACCATCCTGGGCAGCCCACGCCTCTCCATGCTAAGGGGGAGAGTTCATTAGAGCACCAAGTGGGGCGTTTTTGCAGGGCACAACACATAACCCTTCTGCTCGGCCAGTAGCCCTGCGTAGGGTCTCCCTGCTTGGCCCATCAGACTCATCTATCCCTGCCCCTCGCCTTCGGATGGAAGGCGAACGTCACTCTTCCTGTCCCCTTCCTCCCCCAATGCTTTCAGGGAGCTAAGCCTGGCATTGCTCATCCCATTGCAGCACCAGGGTGGGCAACCCCACCAAAGGACTTGGCTGCTGCATGAAGCAGCAGAACCAGGAGGGGAGTCCCCCAGTGTACCCATGGCGCAGCTGTTAAAATGCTGTGTAGGAGCATCTTTGTCTTACTCCCTTTCTCTTGTGTCCAGGTGCATGAAGGAAGCATGAGTGAATGGTGAGAGCACAGAAGTGGAAGTCAGAACACAGGCTTCCATTCCCAGCTCTACCGCTGCCTCACTAGGCCAAGTCACTGCCCTGCCCCGTGCATCAGTTTCCTTCCAGGGATAGTAGTTAGGGAAGTTGTGAAGCTTAAGTCCCAGTGTATACAGTGCTATGAGAGCCCAGGGTGGAAAGAGTGACTGTCACATGACAAGGCCACTGAGCAGCTCGAGTTCTTACTCCTGGATTATTCACTGTTTATTCTGTTGTGCGTGTGCACTTCCTCGGAATGCCAGAGTAACAGTTACTGAGACAACTGAGTTGCGGGGGGCAGGAGGGAGCTTGCGATCTGGGACCCCAAGTGTGGGTGTGTCTCTCTGCTGCCTTGGGGCTGTCATGGAGGAGGCTTCCCTGCCCCACACCCATTTGTTGTCTGCACTGTGTGTGTTTGTGGTGTACTTGCTGCTTGGCTGAAATGTACCGCGTGGGCTGTTTGTATGGGGGACCATGTGCTGAGCCTAGTGACTGCTAGGCAAGGATGAGAGCTCCTTAACCTGTGGTTAGCAAACCCTTAACCAGTGGGTTGGGCTATTCAGAAGCCCACTCCTAAGCAAGGAAAGGGGCTAGTAAACAGGAGCAGCTAACAGGGCAGTTTTGTGAGGGAGTTCTCTAGTTGTAGGAGGACTGATTACGTGACCCTTGGCGTACGTTTGTTGCCTCTATATAAATCCATGGTAGGCCCACCTCTTGAATACTGTGTATACTGAAGTGGTCTCCCCATCTCAAAAAGGATTATTGGAATTGGCAAAGGTTCAGAAAAGGGCAAAAAATGTTTGGGGTATGGAACAGCTGCCATATAAGGAAAGATTAATAAGACTGGGACTTTTCAGCTTGGAAAAAGGACATCTAAGGGGGGGATATGATAGAAGTCTATAAAATAATGACTTGTGGAGAAAGTAAGTGAGTGCTATTTATGCCTTCTTATAACACACGAACTAAGGGTCACCAAATGAAATTAATAGGCAGCAGATTTAAAACAAAAGAAAGTATTTTTTCACACCACACAGTTAACCCATGGAACTCCTTGCAGGGGATGTCATAAAGGCCAAGACTATAACAGGGTTCACAAAAGAACTAGTTAAGTTCATGGAGGTTAGGTCCATCAATTGCTATTAGTCAGGATGAGTAGGAATGGTGTCCCTAGCCACTGTCAGGAACAGGACACTAAATGAGCCTTTGGTCTGACCCAGTATGACTGTTCTTATGTACTAATCCAGTACATTAATCCAGTCCCTTGCCTCTGAGGGTTCAGAATGACTGGGTGCCAGGTCTGGGCCCCAGTTGTACAGACAAATGGCAAGAGACAGCCCCTACCTCTGGAGATCACGGTTTTACTGAAGGCAGCCATGCAGGCACAGTCCTGGTGGGTGGGAAGACGAAGGAGGAGCAGGTGCATAATCCCAACTTGAGCTTTCAAACAATGCTGAGCCATTAGAAACCAGGCTCCAGAGGATGCTGCGCAACTGAAGGCTCACACATCCCCCTGCGGCCCCAAAACAAGGGACGCATGGAATTTGTTCCCGCCTCTGCTCAGCCAAACCAGCCAGATGACCCTGCACCTCCTGTGTCTCTGTCCTCCAGACAACCCTCTGATGGCTCAGGCCAGACTCTCTGCTTCCTGCCTACCACACCCACCTACATGTCTCCCCTTGCTTGGGCAGCATGAAATTCACAGCTGGGAACTAGGCCCCTGACACTCACAGGGCCTGGCAGTCAGCACACAGCAGGAGAGAGCAGAGCCCGGGGGAGGAGCCAGGGACGGACAGGCTTTACTGACACTCTCTGGGACACCGGTGGCAGCACCGTAACTAGGTATTTTTGTGCCTGAGGCAAATATCAATGATACGCCCCCTCTCCTCGGGTTAGCCCGCGCCGCGCTTTTCACCTTGCAGCTTATTCTTTTTACTTATTGGCTGTGTCTAGACTGGCCAGTTTTTCCATAAAATCAGCCGCTTTTCCAGAAAAACTTGCCAGCTGTCTACACTGGCCACTTGAAGTTCCGCAAAAGCACTGACGATCTCATGTAAGATTGTCAGTGTTTTTGCGGAAATACTATGCTGCTCCCATTCAGGCAAAAGTCCTTTTGCGCAAAAGGGCCAGTGTAGACAGCTCAGATTTGTTTTGCGCAAAAAAGCCCCGATCGCGAAAATGGCAATCGGGGCTTTTTTGCGCAAAAGCGCGTCTAGATTGGCACGGACGCTTTTCCGCAAAAAGTGCTTTTGCAGAAAAGCGTCCGTGCCAATCTAGATGCTCTTTTCCGAAAATGCTTTTAACGGAAAACTTTTCCGTTAAAAGCATTTCCGTAAAATCATGCCAGTCTAGACTTAGCCATTAGACTTTGTGTCCCTGATTATGATGCACCCGGGGTGTGTGCCCCGCTTGCCCCACCCTTGTTAGGGCCCTGATGGGTGGGGGCTCTCTGCTGTCTTGGGGAGGTTTCCCTGCCCCACACCAACCAGTTTTATGAGGGGAGGCTTGTCCATGGCCTGCGGACATCCTTCCTGCTCTGCCTCTGCCTGCAGGAAAAGGAACCTGCCTGCTGCTTTACCATTTACCCCTGCAAGGCAGAGAGAACCCAGCACAGAATTGCTCCATCTCCACCACTCCACCCGCCAGCCAGCCAGGGCTACCAGGTTAGCGTGACGCAGGGGAGCTGCAATGAGCAGGGGAGAAAAAGCAGCTCGGGTGCCCACTCCCCTGTGCGCGAGCCAGGATCCAGCTGGGGTGAAGCCGTAGGAGCAGCATCAGCAGCAGTTGCGAGCGTGCAAGGGCTGGGCTAACCTCCCTGGGCACGCACAGTGAAAAAAGTGTGTGGGGGTCTCTCCCAAGCAGGGAGCTGCAGGGCTTAAAGCGTGGCCCTCAGCAACCCAGCTCAACATGACCCCTTAGAGAACTCCCTGGCCTCACACACTTGGAGCACTGGCCACTTGCCTGCAGCTGTTTGCTCTCTCCACAGTTTTCCCATCACCCAGTGTTATCTCACATCCGCTAGCCACTGGCAGAAAGCTCCCACACCCTAATGCACACAGACCCCTCCCCACTCAAGTCCTCTGCCCAT
This sequence comes from Pelodiscus sinensis, assembly GCF_052426305.1. Lineage (NCBI taxonomy): Eukaryota > Metazoa > Chordata > Testudines > Trionychidae > Pelodiscus > Pelodiscus sinensis. Next base: position 11,049,260 of record NC_143074.1, on the reverse strand, counting down.
CCCCCTGCGACTCCGCGCGGTGCTGCTTCTCTTCCTGTGGAATCCCCTCCTCCAGCAGCACCCTGCCCCATTCTCTGCCCCCCTATGCTCCCTGCCCTACTCGCTCCCCACTGCCCACCCTGCCTTCTCTGTTCCCTGATCTGTGCTGTTCTGGACCTCAGCCCACTGGCTGCAACAGCTCCAAAACGTGGACTTGCTGTGTGTTTCTGCAGGCCCACGGGAGCCTCCCTAGCTCCTGGTTTTGATCCTTCAGGAAGAGGTTTGGTTAATTTCCAATTCCGGTCCTGGAAATTCCAAGGGCATCTCCCTTGGAATTGTGGGGAGGGCTTTGAGCATTGACCTTCTAAACCCAGGGTTGCGAGTTCACTCCTTGAGGGGGTCATTTAGGGATCTGAGGCAAATCTGTCAGGGATGGTACTTGGTCCTGCTGTGAGGGCAGGGGACTGGACTCAATGACCTCTCAAGGTCCCTACCAGCTCTATGAGATGGTATATCTCTATATATTATATTATATTATCCCTTAGGCATCCCTGCGGCCTTACCTGCCCCTCCTCATCTTCCTCCTGGGGATATTCTCCACAAGGCGAGTCTAACAGAGCCAACTGCAGCGACCCTAAGCCAGAGAGAGAAACGCATCAAACACCACGCGGGCTCTGAGGCAGGGGAGCGGAGGGCTCTGAACTGCCCTTCAGACACCTGGGAAGTGCTGGCAATGGGACAGGTTGGGAGTCTCTCAGAAATGCAGCTGCCTATCTGAGCCATAACTAACCCCCTGTCCCTTAGGAGACGCCCCCTCGTCCCACCACTACACACACATTCCCTCTTCCCCTCGGGGACCTCTGTGCCAGCTGTGCTGCTCGGTTACAGGGTCAGGCCGCCTGTAAGGGCCTGGGTACCGCTGAGATCTGGCCGGTTGGTTGACAATAGGCTACACTGCACAGTGAGTGGGAGATTGAAAGGCCTGATACACAGGGCCCCGCAGAGCTCCAATGGGCGCCTGGAGCAGATCTGAGAGGAGTGGGTGAGGAGATCAGGGTCCCAGCCAGATGAGTCCAGCGCCAGAGCAGTGTGTGCGCAGGCGTGGGGGGCATCAGCAAGTGGAGGGCAGTGGGAAGGATGATAGACAAGTCAGAGAGGAGCTGGTGGCCCCTGCAGGGTAGATGTGAGGAGCCAGGGAGCTGCTGGGGAGGGGGCATATTGACGGATCTTTTCCAAAGGGTCCAGGAAGAGGCAGAGATGCACTGGGAGGAGGGGAGAGAAGAACTCCAGGCACAGCCGGTGTACTGCACACTGCATGGCCCAATGGGCAGGCCACTAGCTGGGAAGTCAAGAGCTTGCAAGTCTGTTCTTGACTGCCATTGACATGCAATGTGACCTTGGGTGAGCATGCTGCCTACGTGCCTCAGTTTCCCTAGCGAGGTAGTACGGCTTTCACCTGTAATAAAGTGCTTTGCACTTGGTGGTAGGATCTCCCTTTCTCAGGGACCCTAGTACAGGGTTTCCCAAACTATGGGTCGGGACTCAAATATGGGTCGTCATTACATTTCAAAAGGGTCGCCAAGTGTCTCCCCAGGTGGCTCTGCTCTCTCTCCCCCCATTTTTGACTTGCCTTGGGTCACCAAGTCTTCCTGAATTGTCAAAATGGGTCTCCATCTGGAAAAGGCTGGGAACCGCTGCCCTAGTAGCTCCAGGGCTCCCTTATAGGAAGTGGGGCCTTTGGGTCGGTCCCTGAGAAAGGGAGAGGCTGCTCTAGCCTGTGCTGTGAGGTGCAGGGCCCCCAGCAATCTGCACATCACAGCAATCTGGGCTGCTTCCCTCCGTCCCTGCACTGGCACTTGTGTGGGCGCAGTGCCCTGCGTGCCAGCCCCATGCAGAAATCCCTCTCAGTCCTCTCTGGGTTCTGCGTGGCCTGGCGCAGTAGCTGTGACGCAGAGATGGGCTCACCCTGGTTGGTTTGTCCCTGCCAGTCACTGAGGGGAAGCCAGGAGCTCTGAATGAGTCTCGTGCTGCCGGCCCCTGGGGGAGGGGTATTCGGGCTCCTGTTTCTCACAGGATGAGGCGCCTCTTGGAAAGGGTTAAAAGCATCTGCTGCGTTAGGCAATTCTTCCCCATTGGCAAGTCAGCTGCCCCTGGAAACATGCTCCCCTTCCGGCTCCCTGTGGAGATGCCCCGAAAGCAAAGGGCAATCAGCAGGGCCACTGCCTGCGTGGGGACATGCCCCCCAGGACAAAGCCTGCATGAAGATGGGGGTGTCGCCATGGTGACCCAGTACCGCCCAGTCACGATGGACGGTGCAGCATCTGAGGGCAGATCGTATCTGCCAGCCACTGTTGCTCCCACAGGCAGGCAGACACGCCCTTCTCTTCCCTTGCACTGCACACGGGGGCCCAAAAGAGCTGCTGCACCCTGCTCCCCTGGGGATCTCAAAGCACTTGACAAATGCCAAGGACGGGCGACTGAGGGGCCCATGTGTCACTGATTTTCAGTGGGCACTGGGTGCCCAAGGCCCCTTTATGCCTTTTAAATCCCCCCCATCATTAAATCCTCCTCTCCGTGCCTCGGGGTTGGGCGGGGCTGGGTCCGTATTGTGTTGCTGGGAGGCAAAGAGAACTGCCTGATGTCATGCAAAGTCGATGGCAGGGCCCGGAACAGAGTCAGGCCTTGCTCTAACCATTAGGAAGTGCTGATTCCCTGTGGCCTGCATGCCCTGAGTCAGTGCTGCTCCCTGGGCTGTGCAGGAGTCAGAGGCCAAGTCTCCCACCCACCTCTCTCAGGGTACCACGGGGTGAACCAGCAAGTCAGCAATGTGAGCGGGACAGCAGAGCACTGGTGAGGCTGGGAGGCAGGTGGCCCAGGGCGAGGCTTTGGGAGGCTCCCGCAGTTCAAGGGCCGGAGCTGTCTCCAATTTGCAGGGACTCCCGCGAGGTGAACAGAGGCTGCGGGGTGTGTCGCTGCCTGAACACGTCCATCACCTACCGCACTAGCTGTGCCAAGGCTCCAGCAGAGGCAGGAGGGGACAGGAGCCCCCTGAATAAGTGGACTCTGAATGCCGGCTCTAAGGGGCTAGCCCTGTGCAGAGGGAGCCGGGGGTCCCAACTGGAAGTGAAGCCACAGTACCCAGGGGTCTGTCTTCCCAGGGCAGCACAGCTCCCTTGGTCTGTCATGGCTCCACTCTCACCTGCTGTAGGGATGCCACGTGGGAAGAGCCGCTCCTGAATCATAGAGCTGATGTCAACAAATACATCCTCCTCCTCTCTGTCTGCGTCAAACTGAGAGCGGAAAGACAGGCAGCCCTCAGTCGGGCTCTGGGGGCTGGGAGGGGATATGGGGGAGAGGGAGACTGGGACTGCACTTGTCAGGAAAAGAGCGACCCCAAATCCCCACTCCACTCTGGGGGTCAGCACTCCACCCCAGTGAATCCCACCCACGTCCACCTCAGGGCCACCATGCACAAAACATGCAGGTTAGTGCCAGGGGACCTGGTCCGAGTCACCTATGAGCCTGCCCCCCGCTTATGCTCAGTGCTCGGTACCAGGGACCTGACCCAAGACTTGCCAGGACCCTAAATCAAGCCAGTAACCAGGTTGAGATGCAAATGCTGTTGCCTGGGCTTGCGAACCAGAGCAGCGCCAGTGGGAAAGGCAGTGTCCCAAGCCAGCCGCCAGCTGCCCCGACCAAGTCTTACCCGGATGATGACGCCCTTTTCCTGGTAATACTTCACAATCAGCAGGATGTTTTGCTTGAAGGTCTCCACCCTCCGGTCAATGGCGTGGGCATTATCATCCAGCCGACCCTGCTCCAGGGCCCGTTTCTCCAGACGCTGCCGGAGACGTTGGTTTGAACAGGCCAAGAAAAGCACCAGGTCTGGGGGGCCGATCTGCCAGTGAGAGAGACACGCACCCGACAGCAATGCAGTGACAGGCCCTTTCCTGCAGCGGCTCTGGGGAGTCGCTGATAGGCCCAACAGGGGCTCTGAGCATTTCAGGGCTCCTTGGGAGCTGAGACCCCCTCAGCAACAGGCTCTAATGGCTACTAGTCCCTCCACATCAACACCTGCCCTGTTCCACAGAGGGGCTGCAGGTCTCCAGTGAGTCCTGCCATTCCACAAAGGGGCTGAAGAGCCCTGGGCATCCTGAAATCAGTGTGGGCCTGTCTCTCAGGGCCTGGGGGGGTCCAGGCATTCCCAGGATCCTCAGGGCTAAAGATCAGGGCTGTTTCTAGAAGGGTGCAGGGCCTGGGACAAAACCACCCCCCCTGCTCCACCCCAGGCCCTGCTCCTGCCCCTGCCCCTACCCCTCTTCTTTCTGCCCCTGCTCTGCCCCACCCTGGCCCCACTCCACCCTTCCCCCAAATCCCTTCCTCTGATCAACGCTCCTGGGTCATTTCCCTTCCCACTGCCACCAGTGAGTGCAGGGCAGGCCTGACCCTGCTGCTGGTGCCAGGCCCACACTAATCCCCTGGACCAGCCTTGGCCCTGTACTTTAGGGGCATGTGGAAATTCGGGTCCCAGGGTGGTTGCCCCAAACCGTCCTATGGATGAGACGGCTCTGGAGTCGATCCTGATCATATCTGGGACCCTGAGCACAGACGTGATTCCTCCCTCTGTTGCTGGCAGGGCTCTTGCTGTCCTCTGCCAAGCCTGACATGTCCTCAGAGAGGAAGGGCTCTACCATGGCAGCTCCAAAGCATAGGCTGCACCCGGTGCAGGGGGTGGGACCAAAGCCGTGTTTTAGCAGAGGAGGGGAAACTGAGTCGCACCCCTGCTCTTGGCCAACAAAGGACCACTGAGAGCAACTGGATACTGCCAGGCCACGTCCTGTGTCCTCAGAGCGCACAGACTGGAGCAGGACAAACATCTAGGTGGGGGAGGAGAAATGGAGGGGCTCGGCCAACATGCAATAAGCAGAGCAGGGAAAGGACAAAGCAGCACATCTAAGGAGTCGAGTGTCAGGTGCGGGACCCTCTTTGGGGAGGCCTGGGGAGCCAGGCAAGGGGCTCACGCCTTCAGAGAGAGCTTTGGGGAGCTCGTGCCTGGTGAAGGCTCAGGCTGTGGGAAAGGCGCAGCCCAGAACGGACAGAAAAGTCTTTGTTTATCCACAGCCACACCCCACCTGCTCCTCAAAGGTGAAGGCCTGGCCAATCTCCCGGGGGAACCCGTCCACCACAAAGCCCTCAGCGTCCTGCTGCTTAATGAACTGCTGCTTCAGCTCCTCGATGGTGGTCTCCTGCAAGGCAAAGAGGCTGCGCAAGGGGCTGCTCATGGGGGATGGAGACTGAGCCACTCACCTACAGGCCGCTGGCTGAACCCAGCCTGGCTCGGAAGGGACCCAAAAGTCATTCCCAGCTGGTAGTTGCTGGGTGGCCTCTGGGATGTGAGTTTGGTGCGCCTCAGTCTGTTCCTGATGGTCCCCTTAATAGCAGGCTTGGCAGACACCTGGGCTTGGTGCCTTAACTCCCCTCTTGACTCAGAGAGAGGGGGTATGTCTACACTAGCTCGTTAGTTCAAGCTAGGTAGGCAAATGAGGGCAACCGGGGTTGCAAATGAAGTCCGGGATTTAAATATCCCGGGCTTCATTTGCATGTTCCCGGGCACCGCCATTTTTAAATCCCGTTCGGTCCGAACTCCATGCCTGCGGCTACACGCGGCACGGAGTAGGTAGTTCGAATTAGGATCTCTAATTCGAACTACCGTTACTCCTCGTGGAACGAGCTAGCGTAGACATACCCAGGAAGACTGGCTGGGTGGCACGGAAGCTGGCACAGCTGGTGGCCTGTGGATCACCCACTGCTTGGGCCACAGCGACTGGCCTTTCCCCCGGATACAGCCAAACACTGGGTGGCCAAAACAGGCTTCCATATTGCCGCTATCTTGTGGACATCACCGGCTGTGCTCTGACTGGCCCACCACAGAGGTGGTGTGTCCCAGCGCCAGGAGCAGCCACTAACATGAACTCAGCCAAGTGGGAGGGCAGCAGAGAGAAAATATTTCCCTGGTGCCTCCCCAAGCGGACTGTGGGGCCATGAGACATCTGCCCCAGACCAGCAGGGCCCTGTGGACCAGGCAGAGGCAGGAGGAAGAGGACCGTGAATGCAGCAGGCACGGAGTCCTTCAGGCTGGATGTCTGCCCCGTGGGGCTGCACTGAAGGGGCGACAGGAAGCTCTGGCCATGACTCACCGGCGGGGCCAGCTCCCCATTGGCGATGATCTTGGCGATCAGCTCCCACTTCCTGTCACTGGTGGCACGATGGATCATCTGCTTGCGCAGGATTTCCCCCACGGAGACGCAGACGAAGCCAAAGTGGGAGGCGATCTTGGTGCTCTGTGTGCCCTTCCCACTGCCAGGGCCTCCTGCCAGGCGAGAGAGGACCCAAGAGGTGTTGTAGACATGCCTAAGCCCCCCAAAGGCTCGCGCTTTGCCCTGCTCCTTTCTCGTGTGTGCAGTAGCAGCAGGGAAGACACTCAAGGGGTAATTGCTGTGTCCTCAGAGCCTGAGAACATGGCTTCTACGCCTGGGTCCTCGGAAACTCATGGGATTGATCGCATACCTGTGTCTGTTGTCTGCCGCACGTGGGTTCACTCAGCAGCTAACAACCAGCACCTACAGAGGTGCCAGGGTCGATTCCCCTGCATGGGATTAGCCAGCTTCAGGTGTCTTCACTGAGTTTAAGGAGCCTCTGAAGGCAGCTGAGTTCCTGGCACCGAATACTAGGGCTGGTGTGAATCAGGCGGAAGCCAGTGGGGTTTCACTGGTGCACGTTCAGGGAGAAGCAGGCTTCAGGCATAGGAAGGAGGCCATTTGCCCCAAACATTAACTACAACCTATGCAAATGAGACAACGGCCGAAAACGTCCTCCACACTCATCAGGAATGGTAGGGAAATGGGGGAGAAGGCAGCTGCCCTTGGGGAAACCCACTGGGGATCACAGGATTTTTCTTCCTTTGTCTCCCATCTCTGTCTCCTCTGCCTCTCTTCTCCCCTCCTCCTCCCTCCACAGAGGGGTTCCCAAGCAGTGCAGCGCCTCCCACCACTGCAGGGAAGAGCACGTTTCTCACCGATCACAAAGACGATTTTGGGACGGGGTCTGCTGGGGTTGAACACATCATACTCCTGGATCAGGCCAGTGGACTCTGTCATGTCGGAGTCGCTCTCGATGGAGAACTGGCTCTGGATGGGCGGCAGGCACCCGTACCGGCCGTATGGCCCTGCAAGGGGGTCTGCAGGAGAAACCAGGGCGAGCATGAGTTGCATTGGACTGCACATGGCATACTCACCTGGCTGGCGAGACACTGAGGAGCTGACCTGGCACAGAGGGATACAGGTGTGAAACGCGTATGGGCCAGCTAAGCCAGGTGTGCAAGCAGGAGGGCAGCTGGTCAGTGTCTGGGCCTGTGCAGAGGAACACAGGTCTGTGCCAACACGTGGGCAACGTGCTCACACATGTGGACTTGGCTCTGTGGGCATTTGCATCTGCATTGTCTTTGTGCTGCTCACACGACCTCAGGCACCCGAGAACGTTAGCCCACCAGCAGTCCTGCCCCTGAGGTGAGGACTCTATGGCCCCCCCACCCTGAACAGATCCAGCCCAAGAAGCAGCTCACCAGTCCAGAAAATGGGCTTCTTCCCCTGCCTGCCATCGATGGGGGGTAAGAGCCGTCGCTCCTGGCCAATGAAAGTGTCCCATTGCACCTTCTCAGGACCACCCAGCTCCCGGACCTTCTGCAAGCACTGCTCCAGGTAGTCGATGGGGTCCTCAGGGCAGTAGTACATCAGGCCTGTTAGCATGCTCTGGGAAGGAAGCAGGAATGGGTCACGCCAGGTGGGGTGAGAGGGAGCAGGGAAAAGAGGGAGATTTGGGTGGGGAGAGGCTGCAGAGCAGGGGCTGGAGAGCAGCCAAGCAGTGGGGAAGTGCTGGCATCACCTCTGGCTGTTCCTGCGGGACACTCGTGCGCTAGGAGGAGTCGTGGAGGGGAGCCAGTTGCACTGGCAGGGGAGGTGCTTGGCCCTTGAGGAGCCCAGCAGGACACCACAGCCCAAATCCTTCCTGTGTTTCTGTGCAGAGACTCACGCTCTCATTACACTGGTGGGTGCCCGGTTTTATTCTGCCTGACACCTGGATCTTTTGCAGTGCAAGGAGAAGGGAGCGAGGCCTGGCAATGTTGCTCGTGTGTTATATTAACGAGCGACAGCTCGCTTACTTCCCCGGCAGGGTTTGCTAAGTGCCATGACGAGACGCTGCAAACACTGCAAACCACTCAAAGCAGCTAGAACAAAATAGGAGGGGGAGGGCACAAGAGCTCCTGCGAGGCCACTGAAACACACAGTCTGTGTCGGGATGCAGAAGGGGCTGCACCTGGCAGGATTAAAAACAACCGCAGGGGACGTCTGCCCCCAGCTCCTTTCCAAGCGGTTTCTTCTAAGCCATGCTGCATGAGAGAGCATAGGCCTGGGAGCAGTAAGTGCTCCAAGCCGTGTTGCCATGGGCCCCATCCGGAAGTGCCTTCTCCCACTGGATAATAACAAAGTGGGCAACCTCCAAGTGCTCTGCAAAGATTGTACAGATTTTAGGCCCAGAGGAGACGGCTCGATCGCCCTGTCTGGCCTCCTGTAGCTCACAGGCCAGAGAATCTCCTCCAGTGACCCTGAGCTATGCCCATAACATCTTCTGGAAAGGCCTCCAGTCTTGTCCTGGAAACCGCACCACTGGCCTGGGTAGGCTGTACCTGTGGTTAATCACCCTCACTATTAAACCAAACAGGCCTTATTTCTACTCTGGCCGTGTCGGCCTTCAGCCTCCAGTTCTCGCCCTGCCACTCTCCATGCATTCAAGTGCCCATGAATGCCTGAGATTTTCTCCCCACAGGTGTCCCTAGATGCAGGGAGCCAGGCTCAGAGAGAGGAAGGAACATGCCCAAGGCCATAGAGGACATCAGTGACAGAGCCAGGAAGGGCACACGGGCTCTGCCCTCCCTTCATCACTTTATACCCCTGCACAGAGAGCCCTGATGTGGGGGGAGGGGCATTGCACTTCTATTGGGCTTGCACTGAAGGGTTTATTTTACAAGGCCCCTCCTTGGTGCCCTGACACCTTTGCCAAGTCAGACTGAAATAGTCCCCGCCTTTTCCTGCCCTTCCCAAGTCCTCTCCCGACTTCTTCCCCTCCCCTTCACCGAGGCGGGAGAACCGTCTTTGAGCAGGAGTTTCTCCAACTGGGCAAGGACTGGGAGTAGGAAGAAGCAGTGAGATGCCCCAGTCACAGGTGTTGTGTGTGAACTCTGAGGCTATGGCTGCACTACCGGGCTATTTCAAAATAAGTTCATTTGAAATAATAACTCCTGAAATAACGATTTCAAAATAAAAAGCTTCTTCCTCTTCACAAGAAGGAGTCATTATTTCGAAACAACAGGCTTGGTAGTGTGGACGCTCGCCTTGTTATTTCGGAATAACTCCCCAGTGTAGACATGCCCTGAGGGAGCAACGAGTCAGCTATTCTTCCCACCTGATGTGTCAGGTGACTGCAGGATTGGGGTCCCTGAGCAGCTCACATGGCTTCATGGCTTTGCATGTAGAGGCAGCTCTAAGCAAGGCCAAATTCATGTTTCCCATGCCACGAGAATTCACCCTTCAGCCACCCAGCTCCTGAGCTCTGGGTGCCATATTGAATGGGATATCAAACAAAGGCCTCGCGCAGCGACAACTTCCCCTCCAAAAAACCAAGTCACTCCCAGTAGGGAGGGGACCAGACTGGGCCATTCCACTCACAGGCCTGGGTCACATTCTTTACTCCGTACTCGAGGGGGCAGCAGGCCTCTGACAGGAAACACTGCAGCCAGCCACCCACCCGAAGCCCAAGTGCCCATCACCTGCTTGACTGAACAAGGGCTGGCTTTGGAACCTGGGTGCCCTGCAGTGGTTAATTACCTGCATCCTGCTCCAGAAGCCTTTTAAATCTGCACTTGAAAGGGAATCCTCTGAACTGTCATTCATGCTAAAATTCGACACTCTACGCTTGGGTCTCAACAAAGACACTAACTATCTTACCCATTACAAAGATAGCTTCCTCAGTTATCACCTCTAATACCATTAGCTCACAGACATTTACATTCCTCTGCTTCCTCCCCTCCCCCGCCTCCCTCATCCCCCTTCTGTTCTGAAATGTGATTTGTCCTTTTCATATGTGTTCACTTTTTTTTAATTGTACCCTTTGGTATATATGGTTGTGACTATTTTCTTCCACTATTTGATCTGAGGAAGTGGGTCTGGCCCACGAAAGCTCATCATCTAATAAACCATCTTGTTAGTCTTTAAAGTGCTACATAGTCCTGTATTTTGTTTCAGCTACACCAGATTAACACGGCTACATTTCTATCACTATTTGACATAGTCCTGTATTTTGTTTCTGCAGTGGAGGGTGATAGGAGGCAGGGGGGTTCTTCCAGCCTGTTGTTCCACTAACAGTGTTAGCACTTTCCATACACACACAGCCAGGCCGCTCAGCGCTCAGGGTACGTCTACACTACAGCGCTAGTTCGAACTAACTTAGTTCGAATTAGTTAATTCGAACTAAGCTAGTTCGAACTAACGCATCTAGAACTAAAAACTAGTTCGAACTAGCGTTTTGCTAGTTCGAACTAGTAAGTCCACATTGAGTGGACTCTGAACAGGGCTTAATGATGGCCGGAAGCAGTGCCGGCAGGGCATAAAAGGAGGACTTAGAGCGTGGAGATACTGTCTCAGGCTAGCCGAGGGCTGCGCTTAAAGGGTCCCGACCCCCACCCCGGACACACAGTTCTAAGGGGTGCCCCGCTTGCAAAGAAGTTCTGGCTTGGAGTGCCCTGAGTGCCCACACTGGGCACATCACACCACTCGGCCATCAGCCCGGCTGCACTTGCCGCAGGCTGCCATCTGGGGAGAGGGAGTAATTGGGGGGCTGCAGGAGAGCTTCCACCCCCAGAAGCCCGCAGAGCCAGCCCAGTCCTCCCCATCGGGGGCTCGTGCCCCATTCCTCCCTCACCTTCTTCCACTTGCCCTTCCCTAGCCCCCCTTCTTATTGATGTACAAAATAAAGCTAATGTTTCTTCCAACATTGACTCTGTCTTTATTGAAAAAAACTGGGGGAGACTGGGAAAAGGAGGTGGGAGAGGGGAAGAGAAAGGCTGGGAGAGGGGAGGGCAACTAACATGATCAGGGGTTGGGAACAGGTCCCAGATGAAGAGAGGCTACAGAGACTGGGACTGTTCAGCTTAGAAAAGAGGAGACGGAGGGGGGACAGGATAGAGGTCTCTAAAAGCAGGGGTTGGGTGGAGAGGGTGCATTCAGAAAAGTTCTTCATGAGTTCCCATAAAGAAGGACTAGAGGACACCAAAGGAAAGGAATGGGTAGCAGGCTTGAAACTAGTAAGAGAAAGTTGTTCTTCTTCCCAAAGCAAATAGTTAACCTGTGGAACTCCTTGCTGCAGGAGGCTGTGAAGGCTAGAACTAGAACAGAGTTTAAAGGGAAGTGAGATCAAGTGATGGAGGTTGGGTCCATGGAGTCCTATTAGCCAGAGGGTAGGAGTGGTGTCCCTGCCCAAAGTTTGTGGAAGGCTGGAGAGGGATGGCACGAGACAAATGGCTTGGTCATTGTCTTCGGTCCATCCCCTCCAGGGTCCCTAGGGTTGGCCGCTGTTGGCAGAGAGGCTACTGGGCTAGATGGACCTTTGGTCTGACCCAGGACGGCCATTGTAAGCTCAGGGCTCAGGGTCGGGGGTCTCAGTGGACCCCCTTGATTTTCATGCACACCTGCTCCTGGGTGGCCAGGCTGGCAGCTCTCCTGCCCTAGACGGCCACTTTCCTGTGCCTAGTGCGGAGATCGTGGACGAGGTCCACGATGTCCGCACTAGCCCAGGAAGGTGCCCGCCTCTTGCGGTCCAGGGCAAGCTCCCGGGAGCCGCCAGCCTGGTCCCGGCAAGAGGGGGTGGGCTGGGAGGCATCGGGTGGGTGGCTCTGTGCCGTGCCAGGTGCAGGGTCTGCTAGCTGGGTGCTGGCAGGCTTGCACCTGGCACGGGCACCGTAGCCAGCCCGTGCCCCTTTAAGGGGTCCGGGGCCGGGAGGGGGGCATAGAGTTTCCCTGGTGTTGGCCAGAGTGGCCACCAGGGAAACCTGGGGAGGGCTAGCCTCCCACTAGTTCGAACTAAAGGGCTACACAGCCCTTAGTTCGAACTAGCTAGTTCGAACTAGGCGTTAGTCCTCGTAAAATGAGGTTTTCCTAGTTCGAACTAAGCGCTCCGCTAGTTCGATTCAAATTCGAACTAGCGGAGCGCTAGTGTAGCGCATAGGAAAGTTAGTTCGAACTAACGTCCGTTAGTTCGAACTAACTTTCTAGTGTAGACATACCCTCAGGAAAGGAAGAGCAGTCTCATGCAAAAAGCGCACATTGAACATGCACAGATTGTGATGCACACACACTTCTGCTGGCCTGACACTGTATCCAGCAGAAGGCAGCGCTGCCCAAAAACATTGCCAGAGAACAGAGAGATACACCCAAACGTATCACAGTATTAGTATAATGAGGAGCCCTGTGGCACTTCAAAGACTAAGGCTATGTCTACACTAGCTCGTTAGTTCGAGCTAGGTAGGCAAATGAGGACAACTGGAGTTCCAAATGAAGCCCAGGATTTAAATATCCCGGGCTTCATTTGCACCTTCCCGGGCGCCACCATTTTTAAATCCCCCTTAGTCTGAACTCCGTACCCATGGCTACACGCGGCACGGAGTAGGTAGTTTGAATTAGGATCTCTAAATCGAACTACCGGTACACCGCGTTCCACTAATTCAAAGATGCAGGGAGAGGGGATGTGAAGGGAGGGAGGCTGGTGGGGACAGGCGTGTGAGGGGAGGGAGGCTGGCAGGGAGAGGGGTTGTGAGGACAGGGAGGCAAATTTGAACTAACAGATCCAAACTAAAAAACTAGTTTGAATTAGCGTTTTGCTAATTCGAAATAGCATGTCCACATTAAGTGGACCCTGAACCGGTGTTAAGGATGGCCGGACGCAGTGCCGGCAGGGCATCAGATAAGGACTTAGAGCGTGGAGCTGCTGCCTCAGGCTAGCCGAGGGCTGTGCTTAAAGGGACCCAACCCCCACCTCGGACAGACAGTTCTCAGGGGTGCCCCACTTGCAAAGCAGTCCTGGCTTGGAGTGCCCGGAGTGCCCACACTGGGCACATCACAGCACTCCGCCATCAGACCGGCTGCACTTGCCGCAGGCTGCCATCTGGGGAGAGGAGGCAATTGGGGGGCTGCAGAAGAGCTCCCACCCCCAGAAGCCCACAGAGCCAGCCCAGTCCTCCCCATCGGGGGCTCGTACCCCATTCCTCCCTCACCTCCTTCCACTTACCCTTCCCTAGCCCTTCTTCTTGATGTACAAAATAAAGGACATGTGTGGTCAAAAATAGAATCTCTCTTTATTGAACAAAACTTGGGGAGACTGAGAAAAGGAGGTGGGAGAGGGGAAGAGAGAGGGTTGGAGAGGGGAGAGCAACTAAAATGATCAGAGGTTTGGAACAGGTCCCATATGAAGAGAGGCTAAAGAGACTGGGACTTTTCAGTTTAGAAAAGAGGAGACTGAGGGGGGATAGGATAGAGGTCTATAAAAGCATGAGTGGGGTGGAGAGGGTGCATCAAGAAAAGTTCTCCATTAGTTCCCATAATAGAAGGACTAGAGGACACCAAAGGAAAGGAACGGGCAGCAGGCTTCAAACTAGTAACAGAAAGTTGTTCTTCACAAAGCAAAGAGTCAACCTGTGGAACTCCTTGCTGCAGGAGGCTGTGAAGGCTACAACTAGAACAGAGTTTAAAGGGAAGTGAGATCAAGTGATGGAGGTTGGGTCCATGGAGTGTTATTAGCCAGGGAGTAGGAGTGGTGTCCCTGCCCAAAGTTTGTGGAAGGCTGGAGAGGGATGGCACGAGACAAATGGCTTGGTCACTGTCTTCGGTCCATCCCCTCCAGGGTCCCTAGGGTTGGCCGCTGTTGACAGACAGGCTACTGAGCTAGATGGACCTTTGGTCTGACCCAGTACGGCCATTGTAAGCTCAGGGCTCAGGGTCGGGAGTCTCAGTGGACCACCTTGATTTTCATGCAAACCTGCTCCCGGGTGGCCAGGCTGGCAGCTCTCCTGCCCAAGCCGGCCACTTTCCTGTGCCTAGTGCGGAGGTCGTGGATGAGGTTCACGATGTCCACACTAGACCAGGCGGGCGCCCGCCTCTTGCGGTCCCGGGCAAGCTCCCGGGAGCCGCCAGCCTGGTCCCGGGAAGAAGGGGAGGGCTGGGGGCCATCGGGTGGCTGGCTCGAGCCATGCCAGGTGCAGGGTCTGCTAGCTGGGTGCTGGCAGGCGTGCACCTGGCACGGGCACCGTAGCCTACCCGTGCCCCTTTAAGGGGTCCGGGGCCGGGAGGGGGGCAATAGAGTTTCCCTGGTGTTGGCCAGAGTGGCCACCAGGGAAAGCTGGGGAGGGCTAGCCTCCCACTAGTTCGAATTAAGGGGCTACACACCCCTTAATTCGAACTAGTAAGTTCGAACTAGGCTTAGTCCTCGTACAATGTTTACCTAGTTCGAACTAAGCGCTCCGCTAGTTCGAATTAAGTTCGAACTAGTGGAGCACTAGTGTATCGCCTATCAAAGTTAATTCGAACTAACGTCCATTAGTTCGAATTAACTTTGTAGTGTAGACATACCCGGAGTGTGGAGGGAGGGAGGCTGGTGGGGAGAGGGGGTGTGAGGGGAGGCAGGCTGGCGGGGACAAGGGGTGTGGAGGAAGGGAGGCTGGCGGAGAGAGGGTGTGTGAGGGGAGGCAGGCTGGCGGGGACAGGGGGTGTGAGGGGAGGCAGGCTGGCGAGGAGAGGGGATGTGGGGGGAGGCAGGCTGGTGAGGAGAGGGGGTGTGGGAGGAGGCAGGCTGGTGAGGAGAGGGGGTGTGAGGGGAGGCAGGCTGGCGGGGAGAGGGGGTGTGAGGGGAGGCAGGTCGGTGGGGACAGGGGGTGTGAGGGGAGGCAGGCTGGCGAGGAGAGGGGGTGTGGGAGGAGGCAGGCTGGCGGGGAGAGGGGGTGTGAGGGGAGGCAGGCTGGCGGGGAGAGGGGGTGTGAGGGGAGGCAGGCTGGCGGGGAGAGGGGGTGTGGGGGGAGGCAGGCTGGCGGGGAGAGGGGGTGTGGGGGGAGGCAGGCTGGCGGGGACAGGGGGTGTGAGGGGAGGCAGGCTGGCGAGGAGAGGGGGTGTGAGGGGAGGCAGGCTGGCGAGGAGAGGGGGTGTGAGGGGAGGCAGGCTGGCGGGGAGAGGGGGTGTGAGGGGAGGCAGGCTGGCGGGGAGAGGGGGTGTGAGGGGAGGCAGGTCGGTGGGGACAGAGGGTGTGAGGGGAGGCAGGCTGGCAGGGAGAGGGGGTGTGAGGGGAGGCAGGCTGGCGAGGAGAGGGGGTGTGAGGGGAGGCAGGCTGGCGGGGAGAGGGGGTGTGAGGGGAGGCAGGCTGGCGGGGAGAGGGGGTGTGAGGGGAGGCAGGCTGGCGAGGAGAGGGGGTGTGAGGGGAGGCAGGCTGGCGAGGAGAGGGGGTGTGAGGGGAGGCAGGCTGGCGGGGAGAGGGGGTGTGGGGGGAGGCAGGCTGGCGGGGACAGGGGGTGTGAGGGGAGGCAGGCTGGCGGGGAGAGGGGGTGTGAGGGGAGGCAGGCTGGCGGGGAGAGGGGGTGTGGGGGGAGGCAGGCTGGCGGGGAGAGGGGGTGTGGGGGGAGGCAGGCTGGCGGAGACAGGGGGTGTGAGGGGAGGCAGGCTGGCGGGGAGAGGGGGTGTGAGGGGAGGCAGGCTGGCGGGGAGAGGGGGCGTGGGGGGAGGCAGGCTGGCGGGGACAGGGGGTATGAGGGGAGGCAGGCTGGCGAGGAGAGGGGGTGTGAGGGGAGGCAGGCTGGCGGGGAGAGGGGGTGTGAGGGGAGGCAGGCTGGCGAGGAGAGGGGGTGTGAGGGGAGGCAGGCTGGCGAGGAGAGGGGGTGTGAGGGGAGGCAGGCTGGCGGGGAGAGGGGGTGTGGGGGGAGGCAGGCTGGCGGGGACAGGGGGTGTGAGGGGAGGCAGGCTGGCGGGGAGAGGGGGTATGGGGGGAGGCAGGCTGGCGGGGAGAGGGGTGTGGGGGGAGGCAGGCTGGCGGGGACAGGGGGTGTGAGGGGAGGCAGGCTGGCGGGGAGAGGGGTGTGGGGGGAGGCAGGCTGGCGGGGACAGGGGGTGTGAGGGGAGGCAGGCTGGCGGGGAGAGGGGGTGTGGGGGGAGGCAGGCTGGCGGGGAGAGGGGTGTGGGGGGAGGCAGGCTGGCGGGGACAGGGGGTGTGAGGGGAGGCAGGCTGGCGGGGAGAGGGGTGTGGGGGGAGGCAGGCTGGCGGGGACAGGGGGTGTGAGGGGAGGCAGGCTGGCGGGGACAGGGGGTGTGAGGGGAGGCAGGCTGGCGGGGAGAGGGGTGTGAGGGGAGGCAGGCTGGCGGGGAGAGGGGTTTGGGGTGAGGCAGGCTGGCGGGGAGAGGGGGTGTGGGGGGAGGCAGGCTGGCGGGGACAGGGGGTGTGAGGGGAGGCAGGCTGGCGGGGAGAGGGGGTGTGGGGGGAGGCAGGCTGGCGGGGAGAGGGGTGTGGGGGGAGGCAGGCTGGCGGGGACAGGGGGTGTGAGGGGAGGCAGGCTGGCGTGGAGAGGGGTGTGGGGGGAGGCAGGCTGGCGGGGACCGGGGGTGTGAGGGGAGGCAGGCTGGCGGGGACAGGGGGTGTGAGGGGAGGCAGGCTGGCGGGGAGAGGGGTGTGAGGGGAGGCAGGCTGGCGGGGAGAGGGGGTGTGGGGGGAGGCAGGCTGGCGGGGAGAGGGGTGTGGGGGGAGGCAGGCTGGCGGGGACAGGGGGTGTGAGGGGAGGCAGGCTGGCGGGGAGAGGGGTGTGGGGGGAGGCAGGCTGGCGGGGACAGGGGGTGTGAGGGGAGGCAGGCTGGCGGGGAGAGGGGTGTGGGGGGAGGCAGGCTGGCGGGGAGAGGGGGTGTGGGGGGAGGCAGGCTGGCGGGGAGAGGGGGTGTGAGGGGAGGCAGGCTGGCGGGGAGAGGGGGTGTGGGGGGAGGCAGGCTGGCGGGGAGAGGGGTGTGAGGGGAGGCAGGCTGGCGGGGAGAGGGGGTGTGAGGGGAGGCAGGCTGGCGGGGAGAGGGGGTGTGAGGGGAGGCAGGCTGGCGGGGAGAGGGGGTGTGAGGGGAGGCAGGCTGGCGGGGAGAGGGGGTGTGGGGGGAGGCAGGCTGGCGGGGAGAGGGGGTGTGGGGGGAGGCAGGCTGGCAGGGAGAGGGGGTGTGAGGGGAGGCAGGCTGGCGGGGAGAGGGGGTGTGGGGGGAGGCAGGCTGGCGGGGAGAGGGGGTGTGGGGGGAGGCAGGCTGGCGGGGAGAGGGGGTGTGGGGGGAGGCAGGCTGGCGGGGAGAGGGGGTGTGGGGGGAGGCAGGCTGGCGGGGAGAGGGGGTGTGGGGGGAGGCAGGCTGGCGGGGAGAGGGGGTGTGAGGGGAGGCAGGCTGGCGGGGAGAGGGGTGTGGGGGGAGGCAGGCTGGCGGGGAGAGGGGGTGTGAGGGGAGGCAGGCTGGCGGGGAGAGGGGGTGTGAGGGGAGGCAGGCTGGCGGGGACAGGGGGTGTGAGGGGAGGCAGGCTGGCGGGGACAGGGGGTGTGGGGGGAGGCAGGCTGGCGGGGAGAGGGGTGTGGGGGGAGGCAGGCTGGCGGGGAGAGGGGGTGTGGGAGGAGGCAGGCTGGCGGGGAGAGGGGTGTGGGGGGAGGCAGGCTGGCGGGGAGAGGGGGTGTGGGGGGAGGCAGGCTGGCGGGGAGAGGGGTGTGGGGGGAGGCAGGCTGGCGGGGAGAGGGGGTGTGGGGGGAGGCAGGCTGGCGGGGAGAGGGGTGTGGGGGGAGGCAGGCTGGCGGGGACAGGGGGTGTGGGGGGAGGCAGGCTGGCGGGGAGAGGGGTGTGAGGGGAGGCAGGCTGGCGGGGAGAGGGGGTGTGGGGGGAGGCAGGCTGGCGGGGAGAGGGGGTGTGAGGGGAGGCAGGGTGGCGGGGAGAGGGGGTGTGGGGGGAGGCAGGCTGGCGGGGAGAGGGGTGTGGGGGGAGGCAGGCTGGCGGGGAGAGGGGTGTGGGGGGAGGCAGGCTGGCGGGGAGAGGGGTGTGGGGGGAGGCAGGCTGGCGGGGAGAGGGGGTGTGAGGGGAGGCAGGCTGGCGGGGAGAGGGGGTGTGAGGGGAGGCAGGATGGCGGGGAGAGGGGTGTGAGGGGAGGCAGGCTGGCGGGGAGAGGGGGTGTGGGGGGAGGCAGGCTGGCGGGGAGAGGGGGTGTGAGGGGAGGCAGGCTGGCGGGGAGAGGGGGTGTGGGGGGAGGCAGGCTGGCGGGGAGAGGGGGTGTGAGGGGAGGCAGGCTGGCGGGGAGAGGGGTGTGGGGGGAGGCAGGCTGGCGGGGAGAGGGGGTGTGGGGGGAGGCAGGCTGGCGGGGAGAGGGGGTGTGGGGGGAGGCAGGCTGGCGGGGAGAGGGGTGTGGGGGGAGGCAGGCTGGCGGGGAGAGGGGGTGTGGGGGGAGGCAGGCTGGCGGGGAGAGGGGTGTGAGGGGAGGCAGGCTGGCGGGGAGAGGGGGTGTGGGGGGAGGCAGGCTGGCGGGGAGAGGGGTGTGGGGGGAGGCAGGCTGGCGGGGAGAGGGGGTGTGGGGGGAGGCAGGCTGGCGGGGAGAGGGGGTGTGAGGGGAGGCAGGCTGGCGGGGAGAGGGGGTGTGGGGGGAGGCAGGCTGGCGGGGAGAGGGGGTGTGGGGGGAGGCAGGCTGGCGGGGAGAGGGGGTGTGGGGGGAGGCAGGCTGGCGGGGAGAGGGGTGTGGGGGGAGGCAGGCTGGCGGGGAGAGGGGGTGTGGGGGGAGGCAGGCTGGCGGGGAGAGGGGTGTGAGGGGAGGCAGGCTGGCGGGGAGAGGGGGTGTGAGGGGAGGCAGGCTGGCGGGGAGAGGGGGTGTGGGGGGAGGCAGGCTGGCGGGGAGAGGGGTGTGAGGGGAGGCAGGCTGGCGGGGAGAGGGGGTGTGGGGGGAGGCAGGCTGGCGGGGAGAGGGGGTGTGGGGGGAGGCAGGCTGGCGGGGAGAGGGGTGTGGGGGGAGGCAGGCTGGTGGGGAGAGGGGTGTGGGGGGAGGCAGGCTGGCGGGGAGAGGGGTGTGAGGGGAGGCAGGCTGGCGGGGAGAGGGGGTGTGGGGGGAGGCAGGCTGGCGGGGAGAGGGGGTGTGGGGGGAGGCAGGCTGGCGGGGAGAGGGGGTGTGGGGGGAGGCAGGCTGGCGGGGAGAGGGGTGTGGGGGGAGGCAGGCTGGCGGGGAGAGGGGGTGTGGGGGGAGGCAGGCTGGCGGGGAGAGGGGGTGTGGGGGGAGGCAGGCTGGCGGGGAGAGGGGTGTGGGGGGAGGCAGGCTGGCGGGGAGAGGGGGTGTGGGGGGAGGCAGGCTGGCGGGGAGAGGGGTGTGAGGGGAGGCAGGCTGGCGGGGAGAGGGGTGTGGGGGGAGGCAGGCTGGCGGGGAGAGGGGTGTGGGGGGAGGCAGGCTGGCGGGGAGAGGGGTGTGGGGGGAGGCAGGCTGGCGGGGAGAGGGGGTGTGGGGGGAGGCAGGCTGGCGGGGAGAGGGGGTGTGGGGGGAGGCAGGCTGGCGGGGAGAGGGGGTGTGGGGGGAGGCAGGCTGGCGGGGAGAGGGGGTGTGGGGGGAGGCAGGCTGGCGGGGAGAGGGGGTGTGGGGGGAGGCAGGCTGGTGGGGAGAGGGGGTGTGGGGGGAGGCAGGCTGGCGGGGAGAGGGGTGTGAGGGGAGGCAGGCTGGTGGGGAGAGGGGGTGTGAGGGGAGGCAGGCTGGCGGGGAGAGGGGGTGTGGGAGGAGGCAGGCTGGCGGGGAGAGGGGTGTGAGGGGAGGCAGGCTGGCGGGGACAGGGGTGTGGGGGGAGGCAGGCTGGCGGGGAGAGGGGGTGTGAGGGGAGGCAGGCTGGCGGGGAGAGGGGGTGTGGGAGGAGGCAGGCTGGCGGGGAGAGGGGTGTGAGGGGAGGCAGGCTGGCGGGGACAGGGGTGTGGGGGGAGGCAGGCTGGCGGGGAGAGGGGGTGTGGGGGGAGGCAGGCTGGCGGGGAGAGGGATGTGGGGGGAGGCAGGCTGGCGGGGAGAGGGGGTGTGGGGGGAGGCAGGCTGGCGGGGAGAGGGGTGTGGGGGGAGGCAGGCTGGCGGGGAGAGGGGTGTGGGGGGAGGCAGGCTGGCGGGGAGAGGGGGTTGAGGCGTACGGGGTATAGCGCCTGGAGAGTTGATGCCCGAGATGGGAGCGGGTTGGGGTGCCCGGGGCCCCCTGTGCAGAGGGGACTGGAGATGCACCGGGAACCCCCTCTCCTGGGTCCTCCCTGCGGGGCGCAGTCCCCCACTCGGGGCCCCCGGCCCGCCCCGCCCCGCCCCGGCCCCGCGCCTCACCTCGAAGAGCTGCGGGATCTCCCTCTGCGAGAGATAGTCCTTCGTCTCCTGCGCGTTCATGCTGCAGCCCGCAGCGCTGGCCGGGCCGGGCAGGCTCCTCCCGCTGGCTGGGGCAGGAGGAGCCGGGTCCTCCCTCCTCTCCGGCGCTTGTGGCTGCGCAGCCCCCTGCCCTGCCGGGGGAGAGGGTCGGGAGTCCGGGCTGCAGGGAGGCTCTCGGAGGAGCGGGGCTGGGGGCTGCAGGCTTCGGGTCCGGAGCTCTAGGATCTTGGGGCTCTGTGGCTGGGGGCTGCTGGATTGGGGTGGGGGTGGGGAGAGGTGCAGGCTGATGGGTCCCAGGCAGACGGATTGGGGTGGGGGTGGGGTGAGGTGCAGGCTGATGGATTGGGGTGGGGGTGGGGTGAGGTGCAAGCTGTGGGGTCCAGGGCTGCAGGATCTGGCAGGGTGGGGAGAGGTGCAGGCTGATGGGTCCCAGGCTGATGGATTGGGGTGGGGGTGGGGAGAGGTTCAGGCTGTGGATCCAGGGCTAAAGGATCTGATGGGGTGCAGGAGGTCCAGGCTGATGGATCCCAGGTTGATGGTTGGGCGGGGGGAGCAGGGAGAGGTGACGGTTGTGGGCAGGGCACATGGAAAGTTGGCCACATGTCACCGCAGGTGTTTTTCATGCCATGTTTGTTGCTTTTTTATGCCAAGCCCAAGTTCAAATCTGGGACATGGGCAGGGGGAACCACTGCAGAGGCTGGCACGTGGGGGCAGCTTTGGGAGAGGGGTTTACACAGAGGAGGCAGCATCTGCTTGCTCCCCAGGGAGGGCAGAATTCATGGGGTAGGAGTGGGATGGGCTTGGTGGAGAGGAGCCAACCCAGTCTCCCTCCAGCTCACAGCAGGGCCATATCTTTATTGCAAGCCTAGGGCAGACAGTGGGGGGGGGGGGGTGTTGTGGGGAGAACCTGACATGAAGCCAGTAGAAATGAGGCTGCAGTTCAGCACCTGAGAAAGCTGGTCTGGCAGATACACCAGTGCTACCAACTGCTGCAAGGTGGCAATAGCTGCTTTCAACGTACCCCTTGCCTGGAGGTGTTACCTCTGCCCTCAGAGGGCTGGATAAAAATCACCTGTCCTCTCCATTTACCAGGTTCCACTTGCAGGTGTCTTTTGGCTGCCAGCATCCAATCAGCTCTCCAGATGGCCATGGAGTTCAGGAGAAAATGACAAGACCTTGAATTTCTGGTATAAAACACAAAGGCTACGACTAGACTGGCATGATTTTCCGCAAATGCTTTTAATGGAAAAGTTTTCCGTTAAAAGCATTTGTGGAAAAGAGCGTCTAGATTGGCACGGATGCTTTTTCGCAAAAGCATTTTTTGCGGAAAAGCGTCCGTGCCAATCTAGATGCGCTTTTGCACAAAAAAGCCCCGATTGCCATTTGCACAAATCTGAGCTGTCTACACTGGCCCTTTTGCTCAAAAGCTTTGTGCAAAGGGACTTTTGCCCGAACGGGAGCAGCATAGTATTTCCACAAGAAGCACTGATTTCAGACAGTAGGAAGTCAGTGTTCTTGCGGAAATTCAAGCGGCCAGTGTAGACAGTTGGCAGTCTAGACACAGCCAAGCAGACACTGCCCCATCCCTGGACTGGAGGGATCCCTCTTCAGCCTTTCTCCTGCACCCTAAGGAAGCCAAGTCATGTCTACTTCTGTTTAGCTTTGCAGCAGCAGGACCCCTGGTTCTGCCCTAGTACCAGGACCAGCATCACTACACCCCAGCCTGAAAACCCCACAGTGGCCACAAATATGCAGGATTTATTATGGATGAGGAGGTATCCAGAGGTCTCAGACCAGGACCAGGGCCATACTGTCCTAGGCTGCACCCATACAACAAAGAAATAGCCACTTCCCAGGCAGTATATGGTTTGAGTGAGCAGAAGCATTGTTATCCTTCCATCAGCTCCATAGAGACCTGTAGCTGCAGGATCCTGGGGACTGGAAATCCTGAAGCTGGACTAGCCAGATTAGGAAAATGTGTTTATATACTCAAGCAACCAGGGCTTTATTTGCAGCGGAACTGCTTATTTCCAGGGGCTCTCTAGCAATGGGTAATTGACATCACCCAACACCAGAAACAGGTCCTTGGCTGTGTCTTGTTTGCTTCAGATTTTGCCAGGGCCCTGGCTTTTTCTCTCTCTATCCTGCTTCCACTTTCAGCGTATTGGAGCTCCCAGCTATTAATAGGTGTAGCCTCACCACACACCCGAACGACAGGGAAGGAGCATGATCCCATGGCAAACTCACAGGGAAAGGGCTTTCCCCACAGGACTTTTCTTCCTTCCACTCTACCCAGTGGCCTAAGAGGCACAAAGGGGGCACTGCTGTTGGGAAGCTTGTACACTGCACACGGCACTGGACTTTTGGAAGCATTTACACTGGAGACATCAGAGCCTGGGGAAGAAGCTCGTGGAATTGTAGAGCCAGCGCTGGCCCCCCAGGGAGGAAGCTCACAGCATTGTAGAGCCCTAGCCCCCCCTGGCATTGCTGGGGGCAAGTTTAGAGTGCTGGCAGCGAGGGCAGAATGCACTTGAAGGGACCAAATCCATTCCTTTGTTACCAGTAGACATCACCAGGCAGGGGCAGCCTTTCTCCAAGGCCTTGGAATGATGAAAGATCCAAATTCCCAGAAACAGCAACTGCCATCAGAGCAATATTTATTCCCTTACAAATCATTACAAAACATTCACTCCTTGCTGGTCTGACAAGATACCAGGGGTCACTAGGAAGCAGTAACACAAGTCAAGGCTGCCAGATTTGATCTGTTGACACTTGAGCAGCTCATGAGGATTTGGGCTTCTGTGCCGTGTGCAGGGACTTGCAGTTAGAGAGGGCCTGCCCCTAAGAGATGAGCCCAGGGTCAGGTCACTCTGTGCCATTCTCCTTTTGTCTGGACCTTCTTGTACTTTGAACCCCTTAAAGGGGCTCTGGCAGGTTGTCTAGGCTCAACAACTATCATTATGTTGGTATAACCCGATGAGGCTATAATAACTCTTTGCACACCATGTGTGTGAGAATCTCACACGGTGAATTACACCTCACAATGCCCCTGTGAGCTCTATTACTATCATGATTCCCATTTGACAGATGGGAAATTGAGGCACAGGGTGGTTGCACTGCAAGTCAACTGCAGCATCAAGAACAGAATTCAGGATCCTGACAGACTGCATTTCAATATAAGCCCACTGGATTCTTAGTACCCTGTGTGTTTGGTTTGTTTGTTTTTTCAAATCCATGACTCCACTGCTGAAAAATTGTTAACAAAAAAAGCCAGTAACCTCTGTCTGTGGAGCCACAAGCAAAACATCATGTTTCTCTGGCTGCCTGCACAGCAGCAAGAGTGAACAAACAGTTTTCTGGATGCTGCCATGATACCTACCATCCATGCAGCTCCTGCACAAACAAAGGATGTTGTAGTCAGATAAGGTGCCACAGAGATTAATGCTGCTGTGCAATCAAGAAGCAGCACAGAGATCCATTCAAAACACTGGAAAATGCCCCTGCTTGCCAACTGGGAAAGGCTGGAACTGGGAGGAGAAGACATTGCATTGCCAAGTCCTTCCACAGCCCAAACAATGGAGAGGGGTGAAAAAAGCAGCCCTCAACATCCTGCTTATCTGTACTGCTAGTTATTTTTTAGCAAACATCTCACAGTAAATGGTACAACCACATGCTGTTATGTTGCCATCCGGATTTTCACATCACACATTCTATTAAGATTCCATTTCCATTTTATAAAGGCTTAATAAATGATAAACAGGTGTGCTCATAAATGTGTAACCTACTGTTACTGGAGACCCTAACGGGTTGCTCTCAGCCAGGGTTCAGAACCATATATATGCCTTCTACTGATGTGCTTCTAATACATGCTATTCATGCATGCAACATCTAACACCTGTTCATTGTTCATAAAGCAACTTTATAATGCAACTTTATATTCAAGAGTGACTGATCTTTATGGGGGTACCCAGATGAGTGACTTACCAGTTCTGTTCAAAGGATCATTCACAGAGTGGTTAAAGGAGATCAGCTGCTTACAGAAGCACAGAAGAGTAGCAGCAGAGAGAAAATCAAACCAAAAAGGGATTAACTTGATATCCTTTACTGCATTCTCCAGAACTCTATGGGCTACGTTTACACTGCAGGCTTCTTACGCAAGAACAACCGTTCTTGCACAAAAACTTGTGGAGCCTCTACCCTGCACGTGTGTTTTTGCGCAAGTAAATTTACAGTAAGGCGTTGGAACAGATGGTTTCTTGCGCAAGAGTTATTCCTCTTCCCACGAGGAATAAGCCCTGTTGTGCAAGAGCTCTTGTGCAAGAAGGCAGTGTGGACAGGCAACAGGGGTTTCTTGGCTAAAATGGCCATCAGAGCTTTCTTTCGCAAGAGAGCGTCCATAGACGCTCTTGCGCAAAAGCACATCTCTTGTGCAAAAGCACATGACAGTGTGGACATGCTCTTGTGCAAGACCTTTTGTGCAAGAACTCTTACACAAAACAGTTCTTGCACAAGAAGCCTGCAGTGTAGACATAGCCATGGGGTTTTCCTGCCCAGTACAAGTCGCACGGCTGGGTTTTCCACCAAAGGGTCCTGAACACATTAGTGGAGCAAGGCATCTAACAGCATTAATGACCTTTAAAGAAGGGCCCCGCATACAGGGATGCTGAGCACCCATGGCTCCCAATGACGTAGATGGGTGGTCAGACTGGCAAGCCAACATCAGTGGAGCTGCAGGTACCAAGCATGCAGTTGGGTTTGCTTCTAAGCCTTCTTCCCTCAATGCTGTTGATCCCTTGGTAATTCGCCTTACTTCTTGTGAAGTGTTTTAAAATATATAAACACAACTATGTTAGGAAACCAATACAGATACAAGGACCAGGAAAACCTGGCTCCCACCAAAGTATCCCACCGGCTATGGTGGGAAAGTAGCAGCTCCATAGCCTTCATGTGGAAGGGTAGCCAGGATTGCTCCACTGGCTGCAGAGTGTTTTCCAAAGCTACATCCTATGGAGTGGCAGTGATGCTTAGAATAGGCACCATTGAGCACAGCAAGATTACAGCTAGTGACACTTGGCTGGGCACAGTTTACTTCCTGTGTCCTGAATAACTCAGGGGTCACATGATGCTCAGTCACACAGGGTAAATCCAGAGTGTTTCCATTGACTGTAGTAACCAAGACAAAGTTTGCTCATGTCAGTGGATATAGTTTTGGCTGATCTTCTGAGGGTAAGGGGGAAGAAATGGCATTTCGGTCACCATGGGACATTCGTAAGTTTCAAAGTCCCCTTCCCATCTCCTTGCTGTCATGCTTGTTTGTGCCACCCCCCAAACGCAGGGACAGAATCACCTCCTGTGGTTTCAGTCACAATCAAGATAACCACACAAGGCTCATTCCCACTTGTGGATGTCAAAGTAAGGGGGAGGATCTACCCCCGGCTCATATGACCAGGATAGAATTCCACTCCATGCAGGCATGGCGCATGTCTCTACTGCAGTGAGGGGTGCACCCATTCAACCCCCAGAGGCACAGAACAGAGCTGATGGGTTTTCCTCCAGCATCTAAGTCACTCGTTTGTTTTCAGACAATACTGCTGTATTTAGCGGACACAGAGCTCAGCCCCGACAACATTTGCTCTGGTTCTACGCTAGTTTGGCCTCAGCAGGCTGGCTGCCAATGGACACAGGTGGACATGGGATAGTCAGGCCCCTGCACTGTAACCAGCTCACAGTCAGAGCCCAATCTTGCAGCCCTGCCCCACACAAAAGTCTCACTGGTTGCAGAGGTGCTTGAGTGAAGATCTGGCCCATCCTGTTTGGGGCTCTTACTATAAAAGGCTGCAGCATTTTTGTAACCTGCAGTATTTCAGCAGCAGTTGCTGAGGCCCAGGGAAAGACAAATCCAACCCGCAGGATGACTAGAAAGTGTCCGATGGCCTCAAGCTGATGTACCCTTTCCAGGCAGGCCCTGAGTTGCTGGGGAAAGAGAGAGGCAGTGACCATGAGACATGGCTGAGGTGGGATGGAGATATGAGAACACGAGAGAGAGAGCGTAAATACAAGTTATAGATCAAAATCCATCGTTCTGCATTGCCTGCACCTTGTGCTCTCATTTCCCCCAGCGGGGTGACACCAAACCAGAGCATAAGCATTTCACAAGCCTGAGGCAACAGGAATCAAGCCTAAGGCTGCATCTGCACTAAGGGCCATGTCTGATCGACACCCACACAGAGCCCCCAAGCCATGCTCAGCAAGCACAGAGCGCCATATAGTCATGGGTGGGGGGTGAAGGCCCAGATGGGGAAGGCAAGCCCCAGCCCTGCCCCTTCTGTCCAAGGCTCGCCCCTGGAGCCAAGCCCCACCCACCCCAAACCCAAACCTTCCTGTCCACCCAGAGGGCTGGGCTGCTGCACCACCAGCCCTCCCCAGTGGCCAGAGGAGCCAGACTGCCTTGCTGCAGCCCCAGGCTTCCTGGCAGTTGGGGTGTGTAGGCAATTTTGGGAAGGCTGCACCTTCCCTTGCCTACGTTCCTGGCCTCCCATTCCAAGTCTCAGTGCCTTGGCTGAAGGAGCTCTGAGTACCCTGGAGCATAACAGACCCAGTGACTGGGATCAGAGGTGGATCACACAGACAGCAGCGTGGTGCATGGCTCCTGGTAAGTCAATTCCCTCCACCCCTGCTTTGAGTTGCGATGGTGTAATTTCCATTTGCAGTGTAGCTCTAGCACATTCTCCCTCTGCAGATGTTTTTTTCGCAAGTGGAGAGACACAAGGGGGGAGGGGGAGCACCAATGGTACCAGAAGCAGTCTCAGGAAAGCACCTTCAAGCGAAATTGCCTTAAATGATATGGAGAAGCCTCCCACATGTGACTAGCAAATGGCCTTGCCACCTGGCCACCGGCAGGGAGCGCCATTGCCACATGCTGAGACAGGCTGGGCTCTGCTGTCAGGGCTCTGCAGGGCAGCCCAAGGGACAAGAAAGCTGCATGTGCAGGTTGAGGTCCCTGCTGTGTGCTGCAGCCCACCCACCCCCATCCCGGTGCTCAGGGGCACTTTGTCCCAGGCCAGCCACAGCTGCTCTCTGATCAATGAGAGGGATTCTCAAAGCACCCCCACCCCAAGAGTCAGCTAACGGCACCTCCCAAGCCCCCTCCTGTTATCCGGCTGTACAGCAGGGAGCAACTGGCCCCACATCATAGAAATCAGGGCTCCTGTCTCCCAGCCCTGTGCTCACACAGGTAGTGCTGAGTGCTGAGCACAGATCTCGGGTTTCAGGCACCAGGGTACTCAGCAATATTCCTCCCTAGCTGCCTGGAGAAATGCCAGAGGTGGGCCCAAAATTCAGGTCCAGACCTCAAAGCTCCCCACCAAAGGCCCAGGCTGTACAGAGGGGCATGAGGGGGCCAGCTCTGCATCACGGCTCCCAGGCTGCGTGGCATCCAAGGGAGCGAGGTCCCTACTGAATCACTGTGGAGCACCTGGAGGAAACTGTGTTTGGGCGCCAAGCTCTGAATCCCTTAGAGACTGGAGGGGGGAAGGAAATGGGAGGAAAGAAAGCAACTATCCCATTGCAGAAGGGGGCTGGGAGGGAGAGGACTGCTGCTGAATGCAGGAGGCTCTGGAGCCCATGTGGACACAGGGAGCCCAGTGGGACGCTTTAATAAACTGCAGCCCCAGCCCGGTGGGGGCAGCCAGCGTGGCCACATGCGATGTCTGGAAATGGGGTTAAAGGAGGCAAGTGACTAACTGCCAGCCTTGCTAGCTACTGGAAGGGAAGCTGGGACAGCAAACACCCGGACATGTGGCTCTCAGACTGGGCTTTGTGCAGGGCAGCTGGTGCTGCCAAAACAAGACTCCAGAGGCAGAGCAGAGGGATTGCTTCATGCCCCGCACAGTGCCCTCTACAGCTGGCAACAAATCCCTGTAGGCATTGGTGCCCTTCTGACAAACATGCCCCCACCAATGCATCCTGCCAACTGAGACACCCCCACATCCCTCAGTGTCTCCCAGTGACTGTGACACACAACCCCAGTGTGACTGACACCTCCCCTCCCCCAGCATCCCTCCCCTAGCTGGCTGTCCAGCATCAGTCAGCAGGACAAAGAGTTTCCAGGGAGAGTGTGCTCTGTCATTGTCACCTACGTGGTCAGTGCTCGGATGGCCATACTCCCTCCCCTGCCTTGTCTCAGGTCCACCTGGGAAGTCTACACTGGTCTCTACCTAGGTCTCACTTCCTGGAAACCTTGGGGATGGAGGCAGCAGTTTTCCACGGGAGAGGCTGCCTGAGGCAGCGTTGCACTGTAGAGCAGATGCAACGTTCCAGACACTCAGTATAGGCTGAGCCTAGCAGAGCCAAGAGGCTCCCAGTTCTCCCACCTTGGAAACACATTCCCCAGCAGCCTAGGGAGGCAAGACCAGAGCTGCCACCCAAAGCACTACGAAGCGTCAGCTGCTCCTTCTGGGCAGCCATGGATGCTTTCCCACTCTCCCTCTGGCCTCAGAGCTGATCGCTGATGGCGGAGCAAGGTGACCTCAAAGCAGGGAACCAGTGGCTGTAAAGTGTGGGGGGCACCATGAGCCCAGCAATGCCCGGTGCACAGCAGCGCTCCCCGGGCCTTAGGGCTGCGCGCCAGGTCAAGGAGCCATCCCAGTCTCTTCCTCCCCTCACAGTCCTTCTGGACTTGGACAGTGAACCTGGGCAGCCTGTGGCCTCCTTCCTCGAGCCCCGGCCGGCTCACAGGGTTAATCTAAGAGATGTTTTCCCTTCGAGGTGGAGTTATCCCACGCTGACACCAGCCACTGGGCTGGGCACTCGAATGGTTCCATGTCTCCTCAGGGAGCCCTTAGGCCCAGGCCGGGTGGGAGAAAGTGATGTTGTAGAGGCTGGCCCAGCTGGCAAAGACCCGCTTCTCTGTGAGGAAGCGGTGGTGGTTCCCCTTGCGGCTGCGCTCATTATAGGTGTAGGTGGTGCATTCGTCCGGGCCCTTGGGCTCATAGTAGTGATAGGCCATCTTGCGGGGCGGAGGTCGTCTGCTGTGGAGGACAGAGTTACAGGGTGAGCCGCTCGGTGCTGCCAGCCAATGGCCGAGGTCCAGGATCCCAGGAGGGGCACCTGGTGGAGGGTGGATTCTTACCTGCAGTAGTTAGGGGGGACCATCCCGTAGACATGCACCCTGTCACACAGCTCCACGGCGATCACCATGGTGAACCAGCCCGTGCTCAGCCATGACCGGGACTTCTCCCTGAGAGACAGGGAATGGCAGGAGGTGGGAAGGAAGAGAAGAGGGTGAGGCCGGGGAAGGGTGATGAAGGAAAGAAGTGGAGGATGGAGAGAAGTGGGGGGAGGACATGGAGTGGCCAGTTAGGGGACGGGGGATGACACAGAATTATATCTATGCTGTGTTCTTGATTCTCCCATTTATTCCCAGCTCCACCCCATTTCTGGTCTCCCAAGTAGCCTGGGACCAGGATGGATTGCCAGGCAGGCACATGGTTCCGGGGGGCAGCATGGCCTCTTTTCATGGGTGTGCAGCCCCGGCCAGTGGCACTGCAGGAGGGGCAAACAATCGGGATGGGCTGGCCAGCAAGGCTGGTGCTCCAGTCCCCAGGCATGAGACCAGGCATGGGGCTCCGAGGTACCTGTCCTTCCCTGTCTCTCCCCTGAACAAGTCGTCAAACTGCTTCATGCGCATGGGGGAGACCACATAGGCCGACATGTTGGGGAAGGAGATGCTGACACGCTGGAGAATCTTGAGCAAGCTCTTCTGCATTTTGCTGGGCGGCCCCCAGAAGATGAGGACGGTCTCTGGCGTCTTATTGACAAACTCCTGTGGCCTCTTCAGCACCCTGTAGACACTGGAGTGAGCCACCACCCGTATGGTGGTCTTGTTGCCCACATCCACCTCGTATCCAGTGGTGGGGGCGTCATTCATGCGGATGATGCACTCTGATTGGTCAATCTCTGAGCCCAGTTTGCTCCCGAGCAGGTGGCTGGAGCTGGTGATGATCACACACTGGTGGCAGTGGGATTCTAGGGTCTGGAGAAGAAACCATCATTAGCAAGGATCCTGTGGTCAACTGAGACCTCCCCATCGCCATGACCCTGTGCACCTTCCCTGTTTTGAACGCCAAGGCCACAGAGAGAGCAGAGACCCTGGCCTCTGCCACTTGAGCTATCAGGGGCTCTTTCTGTGGGGACAGGACCTAGGGTTGTTTTTCAAGTAAGGCTCAGGAGATCTGGGGTCAATTCTCAGCTCCGTCACAGACTCCTTGGGTAACTGGGTGGTCACAAGGTTTCTATGCCTCAATTCCCAGTTTGTGAAATGAAGCCAAGGACACTTTCTCTGTGCATTCAGATTAGAAGCTCTTTGGGGCAGGAAGCGTCTCTACATGGATGCCTAGCACCTACTACAATGGGATCCCGATTGGAGAGTATTACTGCCACTGCCATACTAACAGCAATACCAGACCTGTGGATCACAGCTCTGGCTGCATGCAGGGGAGGGCACAGACACTGCATCTGGGGGTGCTGGGGAGGTGCTGCAGCACCCTTGACTGGAAGTGGTTTCTATTCTATCCAGGTTTGATTCAATGGCTTCCAGCACCCCTGGCAGCAGGCAGTGCTCCACACTCACTGGCTAGCTCACTACCACGCTGCCCTTTAATAAGGACCTTCCGCCCAAGGATCCCAACCTGCTTTACAGGCATTCCGTAACATACCCTCCCTATGACCATGCTTGGGATTTACTGCCCGTTTCATATGTGAACAAACCAGGGCACAGAGGACCAAAGTGACTTGCCAAGGGCCAGCGAGTGAGCCATAAGCAGAGTTGCTACCAGAATGCAGAAGCCCCGATTCCCAGTAACTTGCTCTAAGTAGTGTGTAGCGCTTCCATAATAGAAACACCAAGGCCCATTTTCTAGCTGAGCTCCTGCAATTTGCCACCTCTGCTCCACCACCTCCCACAGGGGTGCTGCACAGGATGCAGCCATACAGACGCCAAAAAAGCAATGGCCTTTCATGCTCCTATTGCACCAGCATGCTATCGTGTGGCTCCTTAAAGTGATTTATAATCCATCCCTTCCTTCCCAATGTAAAACACCTGCTGAGCAAAGGAGCCATTTAGGGAGGGCTAGGGGGAAGTAGCCCTTCCTAAATTTGACCCCTTCCCTGAATTTCATATTTGAGGTCTGCTTAAAGCTGCATGCCTGGCTCCAGAGGCAGTTCTTAACTGCAACAGAGTTTGAGCTGTCTGCAGCTTTGCCTTAGGGACAGGAAGTTTTGTTATAAAAAGAGGGAGACAGGTGATTAACAATAACAAAAGGCTGGACATTCCAGAAACTGAAGGATCGTTAGATCATGAAAACATTGCCAGATACTCCACTTAAAAGATAGGGGGGAAAGAGTAGAAATGAGTGTTGTGCTACAGGGGTTTGCATTTGGATCAGTACCATTAAACTTATAAATGTTCTTGAAAAGGGGGTAAATAGTGAGGTGGTAAAATTTGCAGATCCTACAAAATTACGCAAAACAGTTACATCCAAAGCTGACTGGAAAAAGTTACAAAGGATCGCACAAAACTGGATGATTGGGCAATACGAGGGAGACAGAATTCAATGTTGGTAAATGCAAAGTAATGCACATGGAAAAATATAATCCCAACTCTACATACAAACATGATGGGATTGAAAATAGCTGTTACCACTCAAGAAAGAGCTTGGAATCATTGTGGACAGATGCCTGAAAACATCTGTTCAATGTGCGGTGGCAGTCTAAAAACTAACAAGCTAACAGAATATTGGGAATCGTTAAGAAAGGAATAGCTAATAAGACAGAAAAGATCATATTGCAGCAGTCAAACAGCAGTCACACATTAACTCGAACTAAGTCCTTAGTTCAAGTTAACTATTAGTCTTCGTGGAATGAGGTGTATTAGTAAACTTGAACTAAGGACTTAGTTCGAGTTAATGTTTGACAGCCGCGTGTAGCGTGGGCAGTTAGTTCGGACTAGTGGGATTTAAAAAAGAAGCCCGGATGGGAAGATGCAAATAAAACCCGGGATATTTAAATTCCGGGCTTCGTTTGCAACTTTGAATGCCTCCATTAGCCTCCCTAGTTCGAACTAGGGGGCTAGTGTAGACATAACCTAACACAAGAAGCTGACCCAATTAAATTTATAGGCAGCAGATTTAAAGCAAACAAAATAACTGATTTTTTCACAATGAACTTGTGGAACTCTTGCCAGGAGATGATGGAAAGGCCCAAAACCTAACAGGGTTCCAATAAGAACAAAATAAGTTTGAGGAGGTTAAGTCCATCAATGGCTACTAGCCAGAATGGGCAGGGATGGTGTCCCTAGCTTCTGTTTGCCAGAAGCTGGGAATAGGCAACAGGTCATGGTGATTTCCTCTTCTGTTCATGCCTTCTGAAGCACTTGGCATTGACCACTGTTGGAAGACAGGACACAGGGCTAGAAGGACCTTTGGTCTGACTCAGTATGGCCATTCTGATGTTCTTATATAGAGTCCAAATGTATCTGTCTCCTTCTGTAATCCATTCCACTTCCAGAGCTGAGATTGAGTCCAAGAGTCCTGACAGTGTCTGTCTGTCTCTCTCTGTCTCTTTCCCCGCAAAGTCAGTAACAAAGTAAGAATATATATTAACATTTTAAGGCTAACCAGTGTCCCTTAAGTAACTCGCCACAGGATGTCAAAACATGTTAATGTTAGAGCTGAGTGGATCTAATACTAATTTAAATTTCTTTCTTTTATATAGGAAGTAGATAGAGTGCTCCTGTCAGCTAATTGCTAAGGTATCTGCCCCAAAAGCTAGTTTTCCAGTGCCTTAGTAGCCCTAGGAAGAGGTGATATGTGTGTGGGAGGGGCAAAGGGAGGGTGAATGGGATCAGTTCTCCCCCATTTGCTGCTTGGCTTGTACTGAGCATGCTCAGTACCACTTCTGAAGCTGTTGTCCTGTCCCCTGATGCTCTCACTCTCTTCCTCTCTATCACAGAATGAACAGATTAGCCCCCCCAACTAAAATCTGAAACGGTGGTGCTGCTGCTGGGTTCATCCCAGAGACCTGGGAGCCAGTATGAGACACGACCACCAGAGAGTATGTGCCGCGGGCTCACGTGAGACTGGCTGCACTTTACCTTGTTTCCGTAGATGGGGAGGTATCCACTTTTCAGCCCCCATTTCTTGAGGTTGGGGGGACGGTGGAATTTCACCCGCAGGGCAGTATAATGGAAAGCTTCATTCCCACTGTTTGAGCTGTAGATGATCAGCAGCATGATCAGAGCAAAGAGAACCACAAAGATTGCAGTGCGCTGGCCCTGTGGTTGGGAAAGGAGAGAGAGGGACTGAGACGGTGCCAAGTGTCCGCCTTTCCACAGGAGCGCGGGAAAGAGCAGCCAACGGGACCCACATTTATCTGCAGTGGTCTCAGCTAAAAATGACTGAAAGGCCACTGGCCAACCCTCCTGAGCCTCGTTCTTGCCATGAGCAGCAACTGGGCAGGATTCCACCTCCAGCTCCCATAAGCTTCAGGTTTTAGATGCCCAATTTAAAATACACTGGGCATGATTTTTGGAAGCACTAGACCTCTCTGTCAGGTCACAGGTCACCCATATTGTCTGCCCCCCTCCTCCCTACAACCTGCCTAGAGAACGTAGCTCTCCTGGGGAAACGGGACATCTGCCAACAAGTGTTGCCTCTGTCTCTGACATCAGAGATCGCTGGAGCTGACACCACAGCAAAGGGCTTGGGAAGCACAAATGCCTCCTCTTTCTTTGGCAGGCAGCCAAGGCCAATCCCGCCCTCCGCCCCCAAACTCGGCTGAGACACACAGATGGAGCTGAAGGGAGAATTCAGCAACAGGCAGCTTTTTAAAGGAACATTTACCGGGTTTCAGTGGGACATTCTCCCAAGCCCGGCTGCACCGGAAATCCAGACACTGCTTTAAGCACTGTAACATTATCTAGCATGGATGCAGCAGCCAAAAGCCCAGGATCAAAAGGGTTAACTGTGCAGGGCTGGGGACGCAGGCCTGCAGGAGGCTGGAATTATGGTGAGCTAGTGGTGGTGGATGGAAGCAGGCGCCTAGGAGGTCCCAGCTGTCAAGAGGAGCAATGAGCATGTAGGGTTGCCAGATGGTTTCAACAAAAATACCGGAGACACTTGACATGACATCACAATCTACATTACATCTTATTTAGAAAATACCGGACATTTCTATTTTCTCAATTTGTTTCCCGAACAGAAAGCTCAAATACTGGACTGTCCGGTTCAAAACCAAACACCTGGCAACCCTATGAGCATGTGCAGGCTGGGGGCAGAGGAGAGGCCCTAGCAAAGAGACAGGCCCTGCAGTATCCAGTCTGCCTCTGCAGCCGTGTGCTGGCACCATTACAGCAAGCCCGGCTGCTCCAGAGCTTTCATTACAAACGCCGTGGCAAGGAGCCCAGGATAGCAAAGCTGCTGCTGAGGACTGACTGCCCTGGAGAGCATGGTGAGCAGGAGGGACAGAGCGGGCAGCAGCTGGACCAGCTCCCCACACACACTGCTCTGCCCATGGGCCTCAGTGCAGGCAGGCGTGCCATCTGCAGGCCTGAGGAAGGCCTTGGTCCTTCAGTGGAGAATGCTGAGGGAGGCCAAGCAGCAGGGAGGAATGTGGGGGAGGTGCAAGGGGCCATGTGCCTCCCAAATGCCCTAGGTGGGAGGGGCCAGAGTCTCTGGCCATCCCAAAGGTCTAGCGGGGGCACCAAGGACTGCCCCCCCCACTCACCAGCAGTGATGGGGGAAGCGGAGCGACACAGCCCAAGCTCGCTCTGGGGGGGCGTAGAACCACCCCCAC
The DNA here is from genome assembly GCF_052426305.1 of Pelodiscus sinensis. Taxonomy (NCBI): domain Eukaryota; kingdom Metazoa; phylum Chordata; order Testudines; family Trionychidae; genus Pelodiscus; species Pelodiscus sinensis. Next base: position 11,013,932 of record NC_143074.1, on the reverse strand, counting down.
ACTCACCCGCCAGAAGCGGAGCAACATGACCAGGGGAGCAGAGCCTGCTAGGGCCATGTCACTGCTTTGCCTGCCACTGCTGGTCCTGACCGCAGGTCACAGTGCTTGGGGGAGGGGACTGAAGAAAGGGGTGGGGAGAGAGCAGAGCCGGAGTGGGAAGAGGAGGGGCAGAGGGTTGTCCCAACCTTTCCTCAGGATACGGGTGGCATGGGGAGGAGGCACCCAGTCACCCCCTCAAATAGTAAAGGCTTTTGGGAGGGTCTCAAGGACCAAGAAGGTCAGGGACCCAACTGTAAAGGTATTTATCAGAGAAAGTGGGTGGGTTCTCCCCTCCCCCCACCTTAAAATGAACCACCTCTCACAGAACCAGACAGAGACAGAGGGAATCTCGGAGACAATTTGTATCGTCAAGTCAGTGGCACAGCCACGGGCACCCATGTGGCTCCACAATATGCCAACGTCTTTATGGCTGTCCTTGAACAACGTTTCCTCCACTCTCGCTCCCAGCACCCTGGTTCTACTTGCGTTATATCGATGACATCATCACCATCTGGACTCACGGGAAAGAGACTCTTGAAGAATTTCACAGGGATTTCAACAACTTCCACCCCATCATCAACCTCAGCCTGGATCAGTCCACATGAGAGAGCCACTTCCTTGACACTACAGTACAACTAAATAATGGACAAATTTCCACCACCCTATACTGGAAACCTACCAACCGCTACACTTACCTTCATGCTTCTAGCTTCCATCCAAGACACGTTTCTCAATCTATTGTATACAGCCAAGCCCTAAGATACAACCGGATTTGCTCCAATCCCACAGACAAAGACAAACACCTACAGGATCTATATAGAGTATTCATAAAACTGAAATAGCCACCCGGAGAAGTGAAAAAACAGGTAGATAGAGCCAAGGAGTACCCAGACATGAACTACTTCAAGACAGACCCAAAAGAGAAAACAACAGGTTTCCACTTGTCATTACCTACAGTTCACAACTTAAACCCCTCCAACGCATTATCAACAATCTACAACCTATCCTGGAAAATGACCCTTCACTCACAAAGGCCTTGGTGGAAAGGCTAATCCTCATTTACAGATAACCCCCTAAACTCAAACAAATTCTTTCCAATAACCACACAACACACCTCCATCATAATCATCCAGGAACCCAGCCCTGCAATCAGCCCCGGTGCCAACTCTGCCCACACATCTACACCAGCAATTTCATCACTGGACCCAACAACATCAGCCACCAAATCAGAGACTCATTTAACTGCACATCCACTAATGTGATCTATGCCATCAAATGCCAACAATGCCCCACTGCTATGTATATTGGCCAAACTGGACAGTCTTTATGGGAAAGAATTAATGGACACAAATCAGATATCCAAAAAGGCAATACACAAAAATCTGCTGAAGAACATTTTCATCTACCTGAACACTCATTAATGGATCTCCAAGTTACCATTTTGTTTCAGGCAAATTCCACATGCCAAATACACAGAGAAGGATCTGAACTTCATTCACAAGTTTAATTCTCATGCAAATGGTATGAACAAAGACATCAGCTGGCTCACACACTACTTTCCACATCCTATGACTTAACCCAGTGTTTCTCAACCAGTGATACGAGTACCTTAGGGGTACTTAGAGTCTGGGGGATACGTGACAACTGAAATTTGGAGAAAACTGCATTTTTGTTTTAAGTTTTACAGCGCTTTATTATTTTTGGACTTTGTACACCCAAACATTTCATTGCCTGCCTGGCTACGATTAAGTTGTTTAAACAAATGTGTTGCAATGGTAGAAGAAAAATTGTGTCTGAAAACTGTAGGTACTGGGGGTACTTACAATTTTTTTTTAAAGGGGCACTTTATAAAAAAAGGTTGAGTAATACTGTAACCTACCAACCAAACAATGGAGGTGCTAATGGTTCTTATCAGCCTCTTGTAACTTAGTCTTTAAGGTGCTACTAGACTATCTGTTGTCTTTTTAAGCTTCAGAGGTATAGCCAAATTAGTCTGTAATAGGACAAACTTAAAAAACAACAAATAGTCTAGTAGCACCTTAAAGACTAACAAAACATGTAGATGGTATCATGAGCTTCCGGGGGCATAACTCACTTCTTCAGATGACCGGAGTGTTGGAAGTCCAGATCCAAGAATAAATAAAGGAGGCGGGGGGCGAGGGGGAATGGAGGGGAGGAAGAAAAAAGAGACAGTGAGTAGATACAGACTAAGGGTATGTCTACACTACAAAGTTAATTCAAACTAACAGATGTTAGTTCGAATTAACTTTGATAGGCGCTACACATGCAAACCGCTAGTTCGAACTTAATTCGAACTAGCGGAGCGCTTAATTCGAACTAGGTAAACCTCATTCCACGAGGACTAACGCCTAGTTCGAATTAACTAGTTCGAATTAAGGGCTGTGTAGCCACTTAATTCGAACTAGTGGGAGGCTAGCCCTCCCCAACTTTCCCTGGTGGCCACTCTGGGCACCACCAGGGAAACTCTTCTGCCCCCCTCCCGGCCCCGGAGCCCTTAAAGGGGCACGGGCTGGCTACGGTGCCCGTGCCAGGTGCAAGCCTGCCAGCACCCAGCCAGCAGACTCTGCACCTGGCACGGCTCGAGCCAGCCTCCCGCTGCCACCCAGCCCTCCGCCTCTTCCCGGGACCAGGTTGGCGGCTCCCAGGAGCCTGCTCAGGTTTGCAAGAGGCGGGCGCCCGCCTGGTCTAGTGCAGACATCATGGACCTCATCCACAACCTCTGCACTGGGCACAGGAAAGTGGCTGTCTAGGACAGGATAGCTACCAGCCTGGCCACTCAGAAGCAGGCTTGCATGAAAATCAAGGTTGTCCACTGAGACCCCCGACCCTGAACCCTGAGCTTAGAATGGCCGTACTGGGTCAGACCAAAGGTCCATCTAGCCCAGTAGCCTGTCTGTCGACAGTGGCCAGCACTAGGTACCCTGGAGGGGATGGACCGAAGACAATGACTAAGCCATTTGTCTCGCGCCATCCATCTCCAGCCTTCCACAAACAGAAGCCAGGGACACCATTTCTACTCTCTGGCTAATAGCACTACATGGACCCAACCTCCATGACTTTATCTCACTTCTCTTTAAACTCTGTTCTAGTTGTAGCCTTCACAGCCTCCTGCAGCAAGGAGTTCCACAGGTTGACTCTTTGCTTTGTGAAGAAGAACTTTCTGCTGTTAGTTTGAAGCCTGCTGTCCATTCATTTCATTTGGTGTCCTCTAGTCCTTCTATTATGGGAACTAATGAAGAACTTTTCTTTATGCACCCTCTCCACACCATTCATGCTTTTATAGACCTCTATCATATCCCCCCTCAGTCTCCTCTTTTCTAAACTGAAAAGTCCCAGTCTCTTTAGCCTCTCTTCATTTGGGATCTGTTCCAAACCCCTGATCATTTTAGTTGCCCTCCCCTCTCCCAGCCTCTCTCTTCCCCTCTCCCACCTCCTTTTCCCAGTCTCCCCAAGTTCTGTTCAATAAAGAGAGTTTCTATTTTTGACCACACGTGTCCTTTATTTTGTACATCAGGAAGGGGTGCTAGGGAGGGGTAAGTGGAAGGAGATGAGGGAGGAATGGGGTATGAGCCCCCGATGGGGAGGACTGGGCTGGCTCTGCGGGCTTCTGGGGGTGGAACCTCTTCTGCAGCCCCCCAATTGCCCCCTCTCCCCAGATGGCAGCCTGCGGCAAGTGCAGCCGGTCTGATGGCCGAGTGCTGTGATGTGCCCAGTGTGGGTACTCCGGGCAATCCAAGCCAGGACTGCTTTTCAAGCGGGGCACCCCTGAGAACTGTCTGTCCAGGGTGGGGGTCGGGTCCCTTTAAGCACAGCCCTCGGCTAGCCTGAGACAGCAGCTCCACGCTCTAAGTCTTCATCTGATGCCCTACCAGCACTGCTTCCGGCCACTCTGTGTGGACATGCTAGTTCGAATTAGCAAAACGCTAATTCGAACTAGTTTTTTAGTCTGGATGCGTTAATTCGAAGTAAGATAATTCGAACTAACTAATTCGAACTAAGTTAGTTTGAATTAGCGCTGTAGTGTAGACATACCCTAATTGGGCTATCCCCCTGAAGCGTAACAGGAAAGACTTAAAAAACAACAAATAGTCTAGTAGCATCTTAAAGACTAAATAGTTACAAGACGCTGATAAGAACCATCAGTTTGCACTTGGAAAGGAAAATGACCAACACCAGATTCTACACAGACATCAAGAACCATTAGCACCTTCATTGTTTGGTCGGTTGATAATGTGTGAGCCATCACCATTTGCATGAGAATTAAACTTGCAAATGAAGTTCCAACCCTTCTCTGTGTATTTGGCTTGTGGAATTGGTCTGAAAGAAAACAGTGACTTAGAGATCCATTAATGAGTGTCCAGGAAGATTAAAGTGTTCTCCAACAGGTGTTTGCCTGTTGCCTTTCCTCTACCAGTGACCAGAAGTGAAACAGAACTGAGGCTGGCTTCACTGTTGCGGTTCTGTGAAGGGATGGCAGGGAGTGAAGCGGCAGTTTAAATGGACAGGAGTGAGTTTTTCCAAGTTCCAGGGCTGTATTATTAGCAACAAAGGAAAGGATGCTAGTTTTCAGAGGCTGCACATGCTCTTACCTCTTCCCCTGGAGCAGCTACGCACTATGCAGGGCTTAAGAGCGGGCAGGGTGTGGCACACTGAAGTGCTCAATATCGGACTAACTCTGCACCCAGGGGTGTTCTTGTCAGCCGTTAGGCCAGTGCTGAACATTTCTGAACGACCCCCCTTATGCTGAGTGTCTCTTTTCCCAGCTGATCTCGCACATATTTCTTCAATACCTGCTGACCACTGGAGCTGGGGCATCCTCCCTCCCAACCTAGGGGTGCGGGTAGCTTTGTCTCAGATACCTGCGTCTCTGTCCTCTGCCACAGACCCTGCCTGAAAATCATACTAAGCTCATTTATTTCACCTGCCTTTTTGTCAGTGTTTCTTGGGCCCTCTCCCCTCAGAGCCTCCTTCCTCGTGTGAACTGAACCCCCAGTGAGTGGGGATGCCTGGTAGTTACTGGTTTCCCCCTTGTGCCAGATTTGTGGGAGCTCTCTGGTGGCTGCACGGATGCTTTGTATGCTAGGTCTCACATTTGGCTGATACTGTACAGTGCTTAGAGGCACCTTGTAAACAGATGACTTTGATAATGCAGAGAAGTCAGAAACCACAGCACAGTGCCCCAAACTCCATGCGCTGGTGACTTCTCTAGTTTGGGTCCCTTGTGTTAACACTAAAGTCTGTTGATTTAACCATAAATCAACCAAGAAAAAAAAAAGAGTGAATTCCTTGAAATGTTAGGAGAGGATGAAGAGAGCTGCTGTGCTGCTAGCTGGCTAGTGATTACTAAAGCTCAGAGCTGAAGATTTCATTGCTTAAAAAAAAAACCTCAGTACAATGATTTGGAACCACCAGGATGTACCAAGTTGTCTAAAAGCTCCCCAAATAACTGCATAACTCTGTTTCCTGTACCCTCATCCTTGCCTCCCCAATTCTGCCTTTCGGTACCAGATCCAAAGCCCACAGAAGTTAATGGAAAGAGTTTTTAGACCAGATCCCTGATTGTCACATTCACTTGCTGTATCGTATCTCAAATAAAACAATAAACTCCACTGGACAGGACCCTACACAGGACCTCTAGCCACTACAGAAAAACAAACAGGCCAGACTCCGCTGAAATTCCCCGTGAAGCAGACAGAGGCATTGCCAGTGCAAGGACTGGATACAGTGATGAGGGCTAGCTGGAAAGATGGAGAGAGATGGAATGAAAACCCTGAGTAGTCCCTTCATAATTTGGTCTGGAATAAGAAGACATTGAGGAAAGCTTAATCTAGTTCGTATCTAGTGTTTCTCTTCATCTCTTAGGCTCCTGAAGAGACGCTATTGTTCATGCTCACAACAGCTTCCCAGGCACTATTCAGCATTCTGCTAGTCAGCACTAGGATCGTGTGTCAGAAGCACCCTTTCACCCTGTCAGACAGAACATCAGTGCTCCACAAGGATGAAAAAGAACAGGGGAAGGGGGAAACCAGACACAACTCACCCTCCAGGCCCTTAGATCCCAGACCTCAACATGGAAGGAAGTCATACAATTCCTCACCGGAAAAGGAGGCCTGAAAAGTCCCATGGCCTATAGGCCCAGGCCCAGAACTGCCTCCTTTGAGGAAACTAACAGCTATGGCACAGCACAGGGAACCAACAGCTAGGGTTGCCAGATGGCTGAAACAAAAACACCAAACACCCCCTGCCAAAAAAAAAAAAAAAAAAAAAACCCACACACCGGGAAAATTTTGTTGAAGGAAAAAAGGGGGGGGGGGGCAAAGTTATTGAGCAAAAAAAAAAAAAAAAAAAAAAAAGACTGCAAGAACCTGGATCACCAGGTTACCAGGTAGTATGGGGCTGGCCAGAGTAGATGGTGGGGCTAACAGGAAGCAGGGCTGGTCGGGGGGGGGGAGGTTGGGTGGAACGGGGCTGGCTGCGGGATATCGGGGGAGGGGCGGAATCGGCCAGGAGGGGGCAGGGCTGGCCGGGAGCAAGGGGAGCAGGAAGCAGAGCTGGCTGGGGATGGGAGAGGTGCAGCGGCGCTGGCCAGGTAAGATCAGGAAGAGGAACTGGGAAGCAGAGCTGGGGGGCTGGCCAGGGAAGATCAGGAGGGGAAGTGGGGGAGAACCGGCTGGCCTGGAAAGGGGGGGCAAATTGGCCGGTGGGGAGCGGGACTGACCTGGGCACTTGCTGCCTGTCCTGCACAGGCCCCTGGCGACGCACGAGCGAGGAGGAGGCTTCCCCTCCTCCTCACACTCAACTGACTGAGGGCTCCCGGAGGCAATCGCGGTCCCGCCTCCCAGCTGGGACTCCCAGCCGCTCCCCCCTGCCCACGCCAGGCTTCCGTCTGATGCACAGCGGGAAAAATCAGAAAATACTGGACATTGCACGTGCCTGGTATTTTCTGATTTTTTTACCAGACAGAGCGCACAAATACCGGACTGTCTGGTACAATACCGGACACCTGGCAACCCTACCAACAGCCAGCACGCTATCAGCAACCTTCCAGCTGCCCTCTGCACCAGGAGTCTCCCATGGATGGGAGCCAAGCCTGCTTTTTCTCCTCCCTCTGAGTTAACTTGTTTTCAGAGAGAATGAACCTTAGGGCAGACTCTCAAGGGTGGGGTTCATTCATTTCCTTGCAGTCTTTCTAGAGAAAGCTCAGCCAGACTGCATGGTGCAACCGAAAACAGGGCAGCCCAGTAACCTGCAGGTGGCAGCTAATGAAATCTAGTTCTCTCAGAAAGTGCAGGTTACCTGGATACTGTTTCACCATGACTTCAGGGCACAAAGATTTGATGTGAGTTCGTTACTTGGTGCACCTCCTCTGACCTGTGGAGAATGCACAGATCTCCTGGGGAGGAAAACCACGAAAGCCTTACCCAGGCAGGAAGTGGTGACAGGAGGGAACAGAGAGGGGGGAAGGTAACAGTGTCTGAAGCAGTCAGAGGGGAGGGGGGCAGGGCAGTAGTGGAGTAAGTGATGAATGCTGGAAAGCGTGGCGAGAAAGATCAGAGCTGTGGAACTTAAAACCAGGCAAGACTGCCGCTTCCCAGTTTAGGCTTGCCTCGTGGCCTCATCTGCACAGCATTTCACAAAATCCTCCTATCAGGCTTGAGGACAGAGCCCATGACATTAGCGCTCTTTTACAAATGGGGAAACTGAGGCACTGAGCTCTTTGGGATAGGCGCTGTGTCTATGTGCAGCACCCAGCACAATGTGAGCGCTGATCCCAACTGGGGCTTCTGAGAGCTCCGGTAAGGTAGCTTTAAAGAACCAAATGAGAAGAGGTTAAGGCCAAACTCTTCAAAGGTGGCCCCTGGGTGGAGGGGAGTGTGGAGCAGCTGGGAGCTGTGGGCACTCATTGGCACTGAGCAACGGATCCTGCAGGTCTCGAATTGGAGCTGGGCACCCACAACCAGAGGTTTTTGCAGATTGGCCTTGAGTTCATGACTGGGTTAAAGTCCCAGGGCCCTATTATCCCATTGCAGTATCCTAGCAAGGTCCCACTGGACTACAGGAAGAGTTTCACTTACCCTATAGCCACAGAACTGCCTGAGAGCCAGAGCAGTTTTCAGATTGCTTCCCCTGCCGGGCAGAATGCAGGAAAACAGAGGCAGATGAATATTTATAGGTCTTAGCTGGTGGCTGGGAGAGGGTCACCCAGCATGTCAGTGGAGTTCCACCAGGGCTGGGGCTGGCTGCCATGCGGGCAAAGGTGACAGTGGTGACGGGAGGGAACGGAGAGGGGGGAGGGTAACAATGCCTGAAGCAGTTAGCGGAGGAGGGCAGGGTAGGGGGGGAATAAGCAATGAATGTTAGAAGGCGAGAAAGGTCGGAGCTTGGGACCTTAAAACCAGGCAAGACTCTGCCACTTCCCAGTTCAGTCACAAATCTAAAGCTCTGGCTAGGCTCCCCATGGCCCAGAGACCTCCTAGTGAGCTCCCACTGTCTCAAGAGTTCTCCCCACGAATCTCTAGCAAGTGATGCAGGATCCCCCCACATCTCACATGAGATCGTCCTACATCTCACGGGAACCTGGGCTGATATACGGACTCCGCTTGAAATCAGGCAAAGTTCCCCAGTTCTGACCTGGCTTGAGATATAACCTGGAAGTTTCCTTCAAGACTGGGTCTGCTAAGATACCCCCTGGGACTTCCTCCTCTGGAGTTTGACCCTTGTGAGATTTCTGCTACCTCATTCTTCCATCAAGGCTGGAACAAAAAACTTGCTTCAGCGCCCTCTTTCAAGAGCCCAGATACTAGGGCTCAGTTATGCTCAGTTTGGGCTGGCTTTTCCCAGTCCCAAGCAACAGGCTTGGCCCAGCAATCTGAGGAACCAGGAAACCTCCCACTGGCTACCTCTGTGACCTGGGGCTAAGTGGCTTTTATTGGGTTGTTTTTAACCACGTACAGCCACCGGATCCAGATGTCATGCTCCGAGGGTTAAGCACAGTGATTCCATACAGAGTTGCCCTGAACCCAGAGTACCAGTTGCATGGAAACGAAACCTAAGCCAGTGGAAAAATTACATTAACCTCCACCGCTGTGCTGAGAAGGTCAGCAAACCAGCTTGGGCAGATGGTGGAGCAGAATGAGCTGCAGAGGAGAGGAGAAAGCCCAGCCAGCACTGCCACGACCCACAGCAAGAGCCTCACAAGCATAGTCCCATACCATAGAGTCCGGCTAAGCCTTGCTCAGTTCTCAGCATTGCCACCAGCTGTCCCAATTATTGTGCCAACTAATGAGTCAGCCCTGCACTAGAATGGGTGGACGGTGCTTTGAGCATATTTAACCTCTGGGCTTCAGCTTCCTCCACCTGTGACACGGGAAGATCATTGTCCAGTTCTCAGGCGGGGTTGCGGACTGACTCATCCGCTTTGAAAACACGAAGAACTTGGACCCAGTAAGTAGGCAGTTCCCTGAGACCCTCCAAGGGCCCAGGAGATGGATGCTTGGGACAAGGACGGCAGGACTGCTTCATGGGGTGGACTTACCGTGTTGTTACTCATGTCTCTGCCAACCTTAGCCTGGAGCCTTCCTCAGCACAACTCGAGCACCTGCACAGAACCACACAAGCATGGTTTTCAAAGGCAGCGTATAAGTCAGTAGAACCCAGGAGTCCTGAGTCCCAAAGCTGGGTGCTAACCACTAGTCAACACTACTCAAGGCAAAGGAGCCAACAGTTAATGTTGTAAAGGAACTTTCCTACCAGAGGAAGAAAAACAAGTGATGGTTTGTGTACTGGTTTAGCCATAGGTAAAATCAGCTTATGTACTGGGTCATTAAAAAGAAGCTTACAGCTTGGGTCCCAGTTATAGCTTGGGTCTGGGAAGTAGGACTCCTGGGTTCTACCCCTCATTTTGACACCTTGGGCAAGTCACTGGATCCCTGGGGATCAGCTGTGTCATTTGTGAACTGGGAATAATAAGATATGCTGCAAGATGGGGGAAGGGTTGAGAAACTTAATTTCATTCATTAATGTTTGTAAAGGCCTTTGTGATCCCCTGGAAGGCCCATGAAAAGGGCCTGATATTCCTCTGATTAGTGATCTGGCATGGCTCTTCAGAACCCCGGGGTTTATGAGTCAGCTGCAAATCTTACTCAGCTTGTGCTGGAGGAGCGAGCCTGAGATCAAAACCAGGGTTTGCATAACATGGTCTTGTGCCAGGGCAGCTTGGCAGCCCCATCAGAATCCCCATTGCAGGCTCACTTCCTGGCAGGGAGACAGAGGGAGGGGTCTCCTAAGACAGACACCAGTATAAGCATGCCCAGGGGTGCTAGAACAATGCTGATGGGGGTGCGCTGTTGAAGGAAATAATGCATTTGATGTTTATTATTATTGTTTCAAGATAGGGGGTGTTGTAGATACCCTAGGTTCAGCACAACCGGGCATGCCCCTCACCCCCTGGCTTCTTAGAGTGAGAACCTGCAGGCTGGTTAAGCTGGCTGAGCTTTAGGAGATTAGTTTCCTGCTCACAAAGCTCAGTGAAATCCGTTCAAACAAGTACCCGGTCAAGAGACATAAACCTGCTGGGGAACGATGTTTGTCCATTATCGCCTCAACCCAACCTCTCTAAGGGGATTGTAGTCTCCAGTGCACAAAATCCCATTAAAACAAATACCTGGGAAAGGAGCAAATGCGGCCCACCCCCTCACCGGGGGCTCAGGCTGGGTTTTGCATGGGTGGAGGGGAAGGTCTGGCTGGCTCAGGGCAGATGGAGCTTTCCACAGCCACCTGCCCATGGCTGATAGTAACTGAAAATTGGTGCCATTCTGTGGCTCTTTGGTGGCCTGTGTGAAATGAAGATGCTACGTTACGACATGGAGCTCTGAGTCCATGTCCCGGCTCTGCCACAGCCTGCCTGCGACACCAGGCAAGTCAGTCAGTCTCCCTCGGTCTTAGTTCCCCCTTCGGCCAGGGGGGTAATAGCGTGGCCCAGTCTCACATGGGTGCTGTGAGGACAAATACATGAACAATTGTAAGGCGTTTGGGCCCTCTGGTAATGGCGGCCATGCATGCACAATGGATAGACAGACTGTCAGCCCAGTCCTTGGTGGCCAGGTGCCTGCATCACTACCTCCATCCCTACAACTCTGTTGTGCCCTTTGTTGGCAGGCTCTGTACAGAGGCAGAGGAGTGAATAGGCCATGAGGACCGATGCCCACTCTCCCCACTAGCAGGGGTCCCCTCCAAGTTCAGGAGAGAGGCACAGTGGTGGGGGAAGGTGGCTCAGTCTGGGAGACGGGTTTTCTCTCTCACCTTGTTACGTCTTGTGCTGGGAACAGTGTCCTCTCCACCACCCTGTGAAGGGGCCAAAGTCCTGCAAAAACCCCAGCAGCAGAGGGCAGCTTAGTCTCTCTGGCCCAATCTGACAGGGACCCATTTGCTGAGGGAGCTATGGATGGGGCTGCCCAGGCATAAGAACTGGGCTGAGAAGGTCCTAACTCATTTCACAGAGGGGCTCAGCTCCCACCAGCACTTCCGTGAAGCACTAAAGAGGATATTATTTTCCCTCCCACGTGAACATTCTCTCTCTCTCTCTCCCCCCCCCCCCCATACCAAGGACAGACCTAACCAATTGTTTTTAAGTCCTCATTAGAGAGTCACGATCGTTTGCCCTCTTCAGTACTTAGAGTGATTGGAAAAATCCTCTTTCCTCACTGCCTTGGGGAGGGTGGGAAACAACACGTGAGTGCGCATACATGCACAAATGGGAGTTCATCTCGCATAGCCTGGGAGCCCCAGCTGCAGAGGTGACCCCAGGGAGCCTGATGCCCAAGGGCAGGATGTAGTTAGACTGACATCACCCCAATGCCCATGGGTTTTCTTTGGAATTCCTTCTCTCGGGCAGTCAGTGCTGAAGAAAGCATTTTCCAAGCTGTCCCTCTGGCTCTGACAGCCTTTGGGCCCAGTTCAAAGGGATCTCCTAGGCCAAAGGCTCTGTACACTTCTGAACCAATCAGTCCCCCTGTGTAGCATGGGTGACAGGGGGATGGGAGGGGCAAAGGACAGCAGAGAGGAACCTGTACAGGTATCAGCCTGTGCTGAACCGGGACTGCTCCTTTTCTGGTCTCCTGGAAATAATGGTGCATGGGGTGGAAAAGGTTAACCTGGGCCCGGAAAATAGTCTCCCAGACGACCTTATATTTTGGCACCCTAGCCATCCCTGTGGCCCCTCCTGCCTCCCTAGTCGTCCCCTCTGTTACCCCGGACCCTGGTGCCTCCCTGGGTTCACCCGCCAGCTCCCTCCCATGGCCCAGCCTGCTCCTTTCCTCTTGACCATATGGAACCCTCAAGGCCAGTCCGGAACCCTGCTTCTGACAGGACTGGTACGAGGCATTTGGGACGCAGCGGGATGTTTCCCCCTGGGGTGTGGCGCAGGGACAGAGTTCACCTGCCTACTGCCAGAAATGAGGAATAATGGCCTGAGCTGGAGACACTTCCGGGAAGGCGGGCACGGGGTGGAAGAGCCCACCAGCTTGCAGTGTGGAGATGGGACTGAACCTGGGCTGGGAAAACACATGGAGGGGTGAGCAGGGGCCCTTCAATTGGGAGTAGGTAGGTGGGTGCGCCTGCCATGCCAGATTGTACCCTGCGGGCAAGCAGGGGGAACCCCATGCCTTGACCATGGCACCACGCGACCACAGTGCCCTGAACAGTCACACACAGCTAAGGCCACTCCTGGCTGGCACCTGCACAGGAGTGAACCACAATGCTGCCACCAGTGCTCCCCTAGTGCTGCCAGCTGGGCTCAGCACCAGCAGAGGGGGCATCTGAGCAGGATGGGGCATGGTGAAACCATGTGCACTGGTAGTGCTTTGCAACTGGCAAAACTCATGTGCCCCAAAGCTTGCTAGACCTCCCAACACAGGCATAATGCCACCTGCACCTGCATCTATCATCTGGATGTCTCCATGGCTTCCTCCTGGCTCTCACATCCATCCTGGGGTCCATAGCACTCCCCTGGGCTGGCGTGGGAGACTGTCAGTTCTCACCAAGCACGATTCAGCCTCTTTAAAGCTCAGCATCCCAACTCCACTGAGTTCATTTGCATCACTCTCCTCCGCAGCCTTGCCTGAAGAGGCTGGGAGCAGGAGATAATGTTTTGTGTGGGAAAGGGGAAACGCAAAGGTGGATAATGGACTGTGGGGGTGGGAGGGAGTGGAGGCAAAGCAGGGGAAGCAGAGAATCATCACTGGGGCTGGAAAGCAGGTCTGGAAGTTTCCCATCACTCATTCCTCCCTCCCCCCCCGTAGTGGCAGAAGCCAAATCCCTCTCCCTGGCTGGCCCCCAACGGGTGGCTCAGTCTAGGCCTTGAATTTCCCCAAAGCAGGGAACTGCACAAGGGGCACTAACATGAGAGGGGGGAGGGGAGAAAAGCAAATGAGCAAGGGAAGGAAGAGGCACAAATGCTCAGGGCTCCCCCGAGGTAAGTGATTCAGCACCCCCCAGACACAGGGTTGCTCATGGGCCAGCAGAGATCTCCCACACAGAGCACTGGGCATCTGAGCCAAAGCCACCAGTCACTGGGCTAACTCCCCAGCCCCTCTGCTTGCCTCAGGGCTGTGCTCTCAGCAGCTGTCTAGTGCGCAATGCCCTATTTACCCAGAAGCTTCAGCTTCCTCCCCACTAGGGATCTCTTGGAAGTCCCTAGGGATCAGGGGCAAGGGGCATCTCCAGGCTCCACCATGGATCCCCAGATCAGAGGGAGGCCTCTGCAAAGTTCCCCCTTTTCCATACCTGGTTGAGACCTTTCACCTGAGGAAAGTGGAGAGCGCGGCTGGAGGGTCTCTCCGCCCGCCGTTCCCCTCCCTTCCCGGGGGCTGTGAGAGGGCCCCAGCTCCCCCCGACTGGCGGCCCTTCCATCCTGAGGCTCACTCTGTCACATCTGATCCGATCCGCCGCCTGCAGCCTCCTAGAGCGAAAAACCCAAACAGCTGCCCCCTTCGGCCTGGGAGCGCCAGAGGGGAAGCAGCCCCGGCCCGCCCCTACTAATCCGCTGGCATCAGAGCCAAGCTCCTCCCCCGCTACCACTGGGGCCCCGCACGATGCGCTGTCCAGCGAGAGCCGGGATAAATCCCACCTCCCCGCTCGGCTCCGCGCCCCCGCCGCGGGCAGAGCCTCCCTCGGGCAGCCCCCGTGCAAGCCCCTCTCCCAGTCCCGAGCATTTCACAGCGCCAGGCTCGGCCCCAGCGGCCGCTCTGCGGGAGCCTCTCCCGAGCGGCTCGCACAGGCGCGGGGTGCGACAGCCCCTCACCGGGGTGCCCCGGCCGGGGAAGTGCCGCTCCCCGGCCCCCACCGAGCCCGGGAACTGCGCGGCCGGGGGGCGGCCAAGCACCCAGCAGGCGCCGCTTACCTCGTTCCCCCACGGCCTCCGGGCACGCAGCCGCCCCCTCTCCAGCACCGGCGCGCTCCCCTCCCTGCCGGCACCAGCCACCCCGCGGCCGAGCCGGGAGCCCGGTGCCTGCAGCCCCCGCGCAGCCACCTGCACAGCGGGCGGCGGGCCGAGCTCCGCGCCCCCGGGTCCTAGCGCGCGACATCTTCCTTCGCCAGCCGCGTCCGTAGGGCGTGGGAAAGGAGAGCGAGGGGGAGGGGCGAGCACGGCGCATCGGCTCCCGGGAGCGCTCTCCGCCGCGGGGACACCGCGGCCAGCCCTGGTCCTGGAAATGCAGCCGGCAGAATACTGCTTGGTACATGGCTACGCATCCTGCCCTCGGGGATCGCAAAGCTGAGCCACACCCTGCTCTGCGTGCTGGGACTCCCCCCTGAAGTCAAGCGGAGTTTTGGCTGAGTAAGGACTGCAGGACTTGCTTCATTAGGAGATGCTTCACAGCGCTGGTTTTGAAGCTGGAGAAACTGAGGCACGGAGAGGTTAAATGGCTTGTCCGGATCCTACAGTCAATCAGTGGCTGAGCTGGGAACAGACCCCAAGAGTCTGGGCACCCCAGAGTCTGGCTGTAACCACTAGACTAGACTGTACTTCTTCCTCATAAACAATAATATGAATATGGCAAAATGGAAGGTGCATTTCCAGGGACAGGGGAGCTATTGCACATGCAGCACCAGGGCATGGAGTCTCCGAATACATTCCCGTCTAGCCAGAGGCAAGACAATGGCTCAAAGGTGGATTTGAAGGCCTCGCTCTTGAGGGGTATTTTAGATTAGGTTTTCAGGAGGTTATTGTATAGGTCCTGTGAGCGGGGCTGTATTATAAAACTAAGGAAACAGATATACGAAGTGGAAAGGTAGGCCCATCTTTGGGATTGGGACCCAGCTTCTGATCCCACTCCCCCATCACATCATGAAGGATGGTTTCAGGATAAAGAACAGACTCGTGACGTTCATCTCATCGGTCTGGTCTCCGCCCCAGCAAAGCACAGAGCAGCCCTACACCTGCTTAGTATGAAATGGCTCCATGTGGCTCCTTAATCCTAGCTGCCATGTCATAGGTTCACCTTGGTTACTGCCTGTGCTGCACAGTTGCCATGGCAGCCCAGCCCAGCAGTCCATGCTCATTTTCCAAGAGGAGATGTCACAACGAACCTGTCTGGCTGGGAAAGCCTGGCCCTGTGTGCTGTAATTCAACTCCTCCCCTCTCCCTCTTGGACGGACTGCCCCGTCCCCTCCGGTACATTGTGTGGAATCGGGGATTAGGGGGTGCGAGGCAGAGATGAAAGCTGCATGGCTGTCAGTCTGGCCACAAACTAACTCCCCAGCACTTCAGCGATACAAGGGCTATGTGCACAAACCATATGCTAGCACTTCACTACAACCCTCTGGAACACAAGCAGCCCTGTGGCTGGCGTGCTGAGAAATCCCACTGCATAGCATTAATCTCCTCTAGCCGGCCACAGAGACCGCTCGGATCAGAACACATCCATTTTCAGGATCAGCTCTGACTCTGTAAACTGCTAATGCTGGGCTCCAAACCTCTCCACCGAGCCAGAAATGAAACAAAAGTTTGCACTTATTGACTGGCATCAGAGGGTATGTCCCTAGTTTGAACTAGGGATGCAAATGTAGGCATTTGAAATAGTCAATGAAGCGGGAATTTAAATATCCTGAGCTTCATTAGAATGAACTCACCGGCGCGTTACTCTGATCAACAGCTATTTTCAAAGTGAATGCGCCGGGACGCATTAGTTCAAACCAAACCCCTTGGTTCGAACTAACTTTACTCCTCGTTTGTTTGGTTTGAACTAACATGTCCCAGTGTGCACTTTCACTTTCGAAACAGCTGTTGATCGGAGTAACGCGCTGGTGAGATCATGCTAATGAAGCACCGGATATTTAAATCCCTGCTTCATTGACTATTTCAAATGCCTACATTTGCATCCCTAGTTCGAACTAGAGTGCAAGTGTAGACATATCCAGATACATCCAGCCAAAGCCAACGCCAACCAATAAGTAAAAACCCTATTTACTGAGCAATGCCCTCATGCAGTGCTAGAAGGCAGACAGAAGTCCAGTGTGTTCAGAAAGAAAGGAGGGAATTATTTTTAAATAGGGAATCTTCCCAGAGAAAGAGGCTTATAGTTACCATAGGAACCCATAACTGTAGCAACTTCCTCACTGACACCATGGAATCTGGTTCTGTAACCCTTGGGGTTGGCTTGCACATGCCCGATCATGGAACTCTTCTGCCTCCAAGAATAAATAGCTCAGTGGTAGGGAGCAGTGTATTCCCACTTTTTACACCCCTACTGCTGATGCTACTGTGTAAAGGTCATTTAGTTAATCAAGGGAATGTTGCCAAGCAGTTAGGATAGGGAACTGGGACCGTGTGTTTCTTGTTCCAACATAATTTGCTGGGTGAGCTCAGTCAAGTAGTTTGCATATTATGAGGCTCAAGGAAATTCAGGACTTGATTGTGGTGCTTACATGGGAGCTGGGCTCTTCTGAAATAGAGATCATGCTTAGTAATAGTGGCTATTTGTGTCTAAGGCCCCAGCTGAAACCAAGGTTCTATTGTGTTAGGTGCTGTACCTCCTCCATATACTTTATACTATAAGGCTACATCTACACTATGAGTTCTCAGCAAGAAATATGCTAATGAAAGACTCATTTGCATGAGTCAATCTCATTTGCATATTTTCTGCCAATCTATTTTTGTGCAAAAACAAGCAGTGGGGATGTTTTCTTTTTGTGCAAAAACCCCTTTTCCGCAAGAGGTATGCCTACTTTTTGGGGCATAAGGATCTTGCAGAAAAAGGGGTTTTTGCACAAAAAGAAAACGTACACACTGCTTTTTTTGCCCAAAAACCCTAGTGCAAAAACGGATTGGCAGAAAATATGCAAATTAATCATAGAATCATAGAATCATAGGACTGGAAGGGACCTCAAGAGGTCATCGAGTCCAGCCCCCCGCCCTCAAGGCAGGACCAAGCTCCACCTACACCATCCCTGACAGATGTCTATCTAACCTGTTCTTAAATATCTCCAGAGAGGGAGATTCCACCACCTCCCTTGGCAAGTTATTCCAATATTTGACCACCCTGACAGTTAGGAATTTTTTCCTAATGTCCAATCTAAACCTCCCCTGCTGCACTTTAAGCCCATTACTCCTTGTCCTGTCCTCAGAAACCAAGAGGAACAAATTTTCTCCTTCCTCCTTGTGACACCCTTTTAGATATTTGAAAACCGCTATCATGTCCCCCCTTAATCTTCTTTTTTCCAAACTAAACAAGCCCAGTTCATGAAGCCTGGCTTCATAGGTCATGTTCTCTAGACCTTTAATCATTCTTGTCGCTCTTCTCTGTACCCTTTCCAATTTCTCCACATCTTTCTTGAAATGTGGCGCCCAGAACTGGACACAGTACTCCAGCTGAGGCCTAACTAGTACAGAGTAGAGCGGCAGAATGACTTCACGAGTTTTGCTTACAACACACCTGTTGATACAACCTAGAATCATATTTGCTTTTTTGGCAACAGCATCACACTGTTGACTCATATTCAACTTGTGGTCCACTATGACCCCTAGATCCCTTTCTGCCATGCTCCTTCCTAGACAGTCGCTTCCCATCTTGTATGTATGGAACTGATTGTTCCTTCCTAAGTGGAGCACTTTGCATTTCTCTTTATTAAACCTCATCCTGTTTACCTCTGACCATTTCTCTAACTTGCTAAGGTCATTTTGAATTATGTCCCTATCCTCCAAAGAAGTCGAAACCCCACCCAGTTTGGTATCATCCGCAAACTTAATAAGCGTACTCTCTATCCCAATATCTACATCATTGATGAAGATATTGAACAGTACGGGTCCCAAAACAGACCCTTGAGGAACTCCACTTGTTATCCCTTTCCAGCAGGATTTAGAACCGTTAACAACAACTCTCTGACTACGGTTATCCAGCCAATTATGCACCCACCTTATCGTGGCCCTATCTAAGTTATATTTGCCTAGTTTATCAATAAGAATATCATGCGAGACCGTATCAAATGCCTTACTAAAGTCTAGGTATATGACATCCACCGCTTCTCCCTTATCCACAAGGCTCATGAGATCACAACTCATGGAAATGAGTCCCTTATTAGCCCTCGGTTTAGCTGTAACTTCTTGGGCTACTGGAATATCAACAATAGTTTCTTACAGTTCCTCATCTTCGTTTCTGGGGCATGGTAGTGTACTTTTGGAGCACGTTTGCTGATTTCAGCAGGGCTACTTAGGAAATACACAGCTGGTCAGTTAGGAAAAGTGGCAGAATTACTGTGCTTTCTGTGAGTAAATTAAAGGCCTGATCCTGCTCTCAGATAAGTTAGTTGATCGTGAGTGTGGGAGCTACTTGGGATATTCAAACAGTTCCCTAGATAAATAGGAAATTCTCCCCCCCCCCCCCGCACAGAGGAAATCTGCACACAAAGTGCTGAGTAATGCCGAATCAGCAGCCAATGCTTGGCATCTCTGCATTCCTTTCATTTATACATGAAGAATTTGTGTAACTAGCATTTCTCTGGGCAGCCCACTCTTCCGGTATAAATTCAACAGCCTCTGCCATAGAAGGGGGGCAGGGAAGAGTGTGATAGGAGCAGGGGACTCTGCCTCCCTCAATGATGTCTATATATATTTAAACCAAAGTCCAGGAGAGCCAGCAAGCAGCATGACCTATTGTGTGACATATGATCAGGCTGTTCCAGCCAAAGGAATAGCCCCTAGAGCTAAGGTGACTTGGCAGTGTCAGCAGGGAACTAGGGGGCATTAAACTTGCACATGGATGGGACAGCAGGGACTGACTGATCAAAAAGCATGACCTACACTGATTGAATTAAAGGACCCACGAACCTGCCGCAGTACCAGACTCAAATCTCTTATGTGGCATAGCCATTAGGGGACAAAACCCGTGCCACATTAGGTGGATTACTCAGGCTGCTTGTCAGTGGATTATGGGAAATGTATATAACAGTTGACAGCTGAGAACTAGAGAGAGCAATGCAAGAAGAGTTTGCTCCCCATGCCTTGAATTCTGGAGAACAGAATTTACAGCAACTCATGATCTGGCAGGATGGCTGTAGGAGCTTTGTCTGAGCAAGGACTCCACAACTGAGTCCAGCTGGATAAAACTGCACAAACAATAACTGATCCCAGAATTAAAAATAGTTTTATTAAGTAGGTTTGCTTTGGTATCATTCCAAGGGCACTTGGTAACAAAGGCAGCACAGGAACCCAAGGCTGCAAGCCAGAACACTGGAAGGGAATAGTTCTGCCTGACATGGTGGAGCTGCTGACAGAAGTTGAGTCTTCCAGCCTGAATTCCAAAGTGACCACACTCTGTTCCAGTTCAAGAAACCTTTAACACAGAGTCTTTCAAACATCTACAATTCAGTTTCAAAGGGCCACAGCACAAAGATGGGCTTTCCAGCTGTGTGGCCAAAGAGCACTGCAAGCCATTTCCAAAACTTCCTTCCCAGCTGTCAGCTGGCATCATTTAACCTTCCCCTCCCCCCCACCACACAAGGATTTTAAATAGATGCAATTATAATTACATGTGTGCACACAATATTTCAAGACAATGTAAAATAAGACTCTCCCTACAGTTTAAATTAGATACTTCTTCCTATGCTTCCTGTCCTAGAGGGTGTGCTGTTGAACAGCTAACATGTACCACTCCAGAAGTAGCTGCACTTTCAGGGGGAGATGAGGGGACTCCTGTAGCTGTTCAGATTTTGCAAAAGCACCTTGGGATCTTCAGGGTTAAAAGTGCTATTGAAAGGTAAGGTGTATCATTCAAGGTGTTGAACCAGAACTGGCCCCATTTTTCTGGCTAAAAGCTCCCACCTTTACTGAGAAGAAGTGAGCTGTGCCCACGAAAGCTCACAATACCATCTACAAGTTTTGTTACTCTTTAAGGTGCTGCTAGACAATTTGTTGTTTTTAGGTTTTTTCCAGTGACAGACTAACTCGGCTACCCCCTGAATCCTTGGAAGGTCAGGGCAGCGTGTAGACCACATCGTGGCGCCTGGAATGCAGGCTAATGGGAGCTGCAGGGGAGATGCACACTACTTTGAGAGGTGTGGTACATGGCAGTGGAGCGCAGTCGGGAGCTCCGGGTAGGACACTAGGTCAAAAGTCCCCACATTGGGACAGCGAATGAGACAAGATATCTGGACAGACGCTATGGACTGCTAGCCCAGGAGCTGGTGGCAACAGTTCAGCACAAACACTGAAGCACTTGAGGCTTACCCTCTGTTCATTCCCGCTGAAGCTGCCCTGGCATTGACCACTGCAGGAAGACAGGATGCTGGGCTAGATGGACTGTTGCTCTGAGCCAATGGTAGGCCAGTCTGCAACAGAGGGGTCTCTTTTCCCCACACTGCACCCCAGCATGCCCACGGGAGCACAGACATCTCAATTCTGTTTGGCCAAGTCCCAGCAAGAGACACTTTTCAAAATTCTGCTCCACTCGCTCTTTAAACTGACTGAAGACCAGGGCCCCCAAAGCCCCCAGATCTCCTGCCACTTTGCTCTGTATGGGAACAATTCACCCGCCCGACACCTGTGCCCTGCTTTACAACCAACAGGAAGAGGCACTCTTGGGATGCCCAAAATGCCGACAGATGCCAGCTGAGATCAGGGCCCCACTGTGCTCATAAGAGCCAACTTCCCCCCAGACAGCGCACAGTGGAAAGGACAAGACAAGCAAAGGGCAAGAGGAATGGCTACAATGGACAGGCAGTAGACTGGGAACAGAGACACAGAGATTAAGGGCCTGAGCTACAGCCCACTGCCGTAAATGGGAGTATTTCCATTGAGGTCAAGAGGCTTTAGTTCAGCTCCTAGGTAATTTGTCCAAGGTCACACAGGAAATCTGTGGCAGAGCTTGGGTGTGAGTCCACGTCCCCTAGTGCCAGTCCAGTATCTTGACTACAAGATCATACATCTTCCCCTGGATCACTCACCTAAGCTTCCTCTTAAGGGTTTATGTGAAGGGAGATGATGAATTTCACCCTAAGAGGCACTGACTCAAACCTCAGAGTGACTCCACTTTTCTATGATTTGCAGCCTCCTATACATATGGAAATGTTTAATACTGGATTAAATATTCATCGTGGTTCAAAGACACAAAACTTTACATACAGTCCTAGGCCCAGAGCTGGGAGCTGAGGGGGGTGGGCTTGCAGAGACATCAGGATCAGCTTGCAGCAATGGGCGGGATGAGGCCTCAAATGCTCTGAATGACGCCCTCGGTTTCCTCTGCCTCCTCCCGGCGAAGTGTCTGGGAAGGACGGCACGAGCCCCAACATCAGAGCCGCAGATCAAGTGGCAGGGATCCTGCAGAGGCGGGCATGTGTCAGATCTGAGATGTGCCTTTATAGCTCCACTGGACATGCTGATTAGAGCAGCCTTGCTGAAGGAGCCTTTACAAGGCACCGTGCCTCTCAGGATGCTCTGCCTGTTGCCAGGTCTGCCGGCGGCGTGCAGTTCCTGCACTGACCCCCACAGTGCAACTCCCCCAGGCAGTGCCCCGAGCCACGCCGTGCGAGTCCCATCGGGCTGCAGCCTGTCACACCAACAGCCTGAGGCCTTCCCCCAGGAGCAGCATGTGGGCCGGGTGCCCCTACCTGCCCGCCCACGAGGGGTGAGTGAAGACAATTTTCCTTCTCTTTGCCCAGTTGGAGAAGACGGCCTTCTCGGTGATGAAGCGGTGCCCGCCCCGGTGGGCTCTCTCATGGGTGAGGTACATCCTGCATTCATCCATCTTGCCCTTTTCAAAGTAGTGGTAAGGCACTGTGGGCAGGTTCTTCTCCCTGCCAACCAGAGCAGACAAGAGGTACCAGAGTTACAGAATCATAGAGCTGGAAGAGACCTCAGCAGGTCAGCAGGTCCAGCTCCCTGCCCAAGGCAGGACCAACCCCAATTAAATCAACCCAAGTCAAGCTGAGACTTAAAAACCTCTAGGAATGGAGATTCCACCCCCTCCCTAGGGAGCCCATTCCAGTGCTTCATCCTCCTCCTAGTGAAACAGTTTTTCCTAATATCCAACCTAGACCTCTCCCACTGTAACTTGAGACCATTGCTCCTTGTTCTGCCATCCATCACTACTGAGAACAGCCTCTCTCCATCCTCTTCGGAACCTCCCTTCAGGAAGTTGAAGGCTGCTATCAAATCCTCCTTCACTCTTTTCTTCTGCAGACTAAACAAACCCAAATCCCTCAGGGTATGTCTAGACTACATGCCTCTGGTGACAGAGGCATGTAGATTAGGCTACCCGGCACAGGAAAATGAAATGACCTCCTGGGATGAGGTTTACCTGGGAGGTCAACAAATGCCTTTGATGTCGACCGCGGAGTGTCCAGACTACAGCACTGAGCCAACAAACAGCTGATCAGGTCACTACGGCAGCCATTTAAATTGAAATGAAGCAGCGATTTAAATAATCCCCGCTTCATTTTCCTATGCCGGGTAGCATAATCTACATGCCTCTGGCGACAGAGACATGAGGTCTAGATGCAGCCTCAGTCTCTCCTCATAGGTCATGCGCTCCAACCCCCTAATCATTTTGGTCGCCCTCCGCTGGACCCTCTCCAATGTGTCCACATCCTTTCTATAGTGGGGGGCCTAGAACTGGACACAATACTCCAGGCGTGGCCTCACCAAAGCTGAATAAAGGGGAATAATCACTTCTCTGGATCTGCTGGCAATGCTCCTTCTAATGCACCCTAATATGCCATTAGCCCTCCTGGCTACAAGGGCACACTGTTGACTCATATCCAGCTTCTCATCCACTGTAACCCCCAGGTCCTTTTCTGCAGACTGGCTACTTAGCCATTCAGTCCCCAGCCTGTAATAACGCTTGGGATTCTTCCATCCCAAGTGCAGGACTCTGCACTTGTCCTTGTTGAACCTCATCACATTTCCTTTGGCCCAATCCTCTAATCTGTCCAGGTCACTCTGGACCCTATCCCTGCCCTCCAGTGTATCTACCTCTCCCCCTAGCTTGGTGTCATCTGCGAACTTGCTGAAAGTGCAATCCACCCCCTCATCCAGGTCATTAATCAAGATGTTGAACAAAACCAGTCCAAGAACAGATTCTTGGGGCACTCCGCTAGAAACCGACCACCAACCTGACATCGAGCCGTTAATCACTACCTGTTGGGCCCGACAGTCTAGCCAGCTTTCTATCCATCTTACAGTCCATGTATCCAATCCATATTCCCTTAACTTGCTGGCAAGAATATTGTGGGAGACCCTATCAAAAGCCTTGCTAAAGTCTAGATATATCACATCCACTGACTTTCCCGTATCCACAGAGCCAGTTACCACATCATGGAAGCTAATCAGATTGGTCAGGCACGACTTGCCCTTCGTGAATCCATGTTGATTATTCCTGATCACTTTCCCCTCCTTCCAAGTGCTTCAAAATGGATTCCTTGAGGATCCCCTCTGAGATTTTTCTGAGGACTGAGGTAAGGCTGACTGGTCTGTAGTTCCCTGGATTGTCCTCCTTCCTTTTTTAAAGATGGGCACTACATTTGCCTTTTTCCAGTCATCTGGGATTTCTGCTGATCTCCATGAGTTTTCAAAGATAATGGCCAAAGGCTCCACAATTACATCTGCCAACTCCCTCAGTACCCTTGGATGCATTAAATCCAGACCCATGGATTTGTGTATGTTTGGCTTTACTACATAGTTCCTAACTTGTTCCTTCCCCACCAAGGGCTGTCCACCTCCTTCCCATACTGCATTGCCTAGCGCATTAGTCTGGGAGCTGACCTTGTCCATGAAGACAGAGGCAAAGAAAGCATTGAGTACTTCAGCTTTTCCCACATCACCTGTCCCACATCATCTGCAGGGGTAAATCTAGACTACAGACTTTTGTCGACAAAGCAAGCTGCTTTTCGACAGAGAGTCTAAATGCTCTCTTTTGAAAAAGCACAGTGTGGATGCAATAGCACCTTTTGTTGACAGAACTCTGTCGACAAAAGGCAATATTCCTCATAGAATGAGGTTTACCGCCGTCAACACAACTGCTGCGTTCTGTTGACGCAAAAAAGTCCATTTTTGTCAACAAAACCCTGTAGTCTAGACACATCCTAGGTTACCTTCCTGATCCAATAAGGGCCCCATACCCTCTCTGATCACCCTGTTGCTGCTAACATGCCTGTAGAAACCTTTCTTGTTATCCTTCACATTCCTTGCTAGCTGCAATTCCAATTGCGCTTTCGCCTTCCTGATAACTCCCCTGCATTCTCGAGCAATATATTTATACTCCTCCCTAGTCATCTGTCCAAGTTTCCACTTCTTGCAAGCTTCCTTTTTGTGTTTAAGCTCACCAAGGATGTCCCCGGTAAGCCAATCTGGTCGCCTACCATATTTGCTTTTCGTGCTGCGCATCGGGATGAGATCAGAGACCGAAGGGGACACAGGCAGGTGCTGGAGTCTGAGCAGGGCACAGCCAAGGCAGGTGCTGGCAGGGGCAGATGACGATTTTGCGGGGCCCAGGGCAGCACAATTTCACGGGGCCCCCCCTTTGACACGGCGCATGCGCAGTGGTGCCACGGCGCATGCGCGGGGCTTCTTGAAGCACGGGGCCCCCCGCTCACCCTGCCCTACATCCGCCCCTGGGTGCTGGAGTCTGAGCAGGGCAAAGCCAAGATGGCAGAGCAGGGATGGGAAGACCACACAAGATAGCTTCCAGCCTAGTAACCCCACAGAAATCTATTCAGCATCTCTGGGCAACATGACTGGGGGCACAGAGCACGAGTCATAGTCATGGGGATTCTCATGTCTAGCTAGGAGTTCAGTGTATAACCCCCCCCCCTTTAGGCTGGAAAAGCACAAGCAGATCTTCCACAGGGACCAAACCTGCCCCAGGAGATGAAGCCAGGAGTGCTGAATGAATGAAGAGCTTCATCCTGTGACAGGCCTGGCCCTGAAATCCACATCCTCCTCTTCACTGCCCTGGGCCTCCATACCCATCACACCCTTCCTCCATAGTCTTACTGCACCCCAGCTCTGCAGACTCCACTAGGTGTGGGCTTCACACAAAGCAGAACCATGTCACCTCTACAGCTAGGGTCCCCAGCTCCCTGGTCCTTTTGGGGGTCCTGTTCCAAACTGCCTCCTTGCTTATAAATATTCCTCATGAACTTGCCCCCAGCTCAGACTCCAGCACCTGCCTTGTCCTCTTCCTTCTCTGATCTCATCGCTGCTGGCACAAGGACCTTCTTTTCTGCAACTCCTGATGCTTGAAGCAGCCTCCCCATATCTGTCTACTTCATGTATTTTCTGCATTGTCCGAGACACCTAAAACACCCCTCCTCATGCTGGCATTTGTTATTGAACTTGGCTAAGTCTAAGCTCCCTCTGATTTGTTCCATCCACGTGCAGAATACATTTTGTGTGCACAGAATCACGTGCAGCTGTGCATCACCAATAGAAACACAAGCTCCCAGCTGTGGGCGCTCTGCCAATCAGCTGCACAACACCTGAATCTCTCCTGGGCAGCCACCCAAGCGCTCAGCTTACAGGGAAGACTGCTCTGGAGCCAGAGTGGGTGGAAGGTGTATTGTATTGTCCTGCGGGTGACGCTTTCGCAAACAGAAGAATGTGCTGGGATATTTCTGCTGCCTTGTGCTTTGTGGCAAAAGCCTCCCTCCATACCTGCAGTAGCCAGCGCTGACCATGCCGAAGACAAAGATCTGTTCGCACAGCTCCATTGCCAGGATCATGGTGAACCAGCCAGTGCTCAGGAAGGAGCCAGATGTCATTCTGCAAATCACACAGCAACAGAGTGGGAGGGGACAGGCTGCCATATCCGGCATGGCAGAGAGAGTGATGACATGGACTATGGGAGGGACTCATGTCCCAGACCAAGAGGGGTTAGCAAGGAACATCCTGCTTTGGCTGAGGGGGGCACACTAAGGGTACGTCTCCACTACAGGACAAAGGCGAATTAAGATACACAACGTCCGCTATATGAATTGCATAGCTGAAGTCGAAGTAGCTTAACTCAGCTTTAGGCGCTGTCCGCACTGCAGGAAGTCGAAGGAAGAACACTCTCCCTTTGACTTCCCTTCCTCCTCACGAAAGCAGGGTTATCGGCATCGACCCACTTCAAATTATCTGTCTTAACTAGACCGCTAATTCGAACCCTGGAAGATCAACAGCAGCAGCTTCACTCTTCCTCTGTGGTGCAGACGTATCCTAAGGGACTCACTGGGTGTGATCAGGCCCTTGGGTACAGTCTCTGCGTGAGGATGAAAGAACAAGAAGGAAAACAGGATGGGGAGGAAGATGGGCTCTTTGGCTACCAAAGCAGAAGCCCCACCGAAGCCAAGTCCTCTGCCGATCAGATCCCCCAGCTGACTCCATCTCCTTCTGGGCCCTATCCTGCTGAGCTGAGAGCACCCAGCTCCCCAGAGGTGTCGATGTTTGGCCAGATCAGGTGCGCCTCAGTGAGCACCTGAGAGAGCCAGGCGCAGGCCTCAGCCCTTGGAAACAGCTGATGGGGTCTCAGCTGAAGCTGGACTGTGAAGACCTTGGAACTAGGGTTCCCTCCTGCCAGAACAAAACCCAGACCATGTTATCAGAACATTTGAGACCAGATACATTAAACTGTATTTAAAAAACTTTTATCAGTAAATGCATCTTTTCCAGAATTAAAGGTTGTGGCCTGCCCGATGGGTTTCCCGGGGAACGGCCGCTAACTAAAGGCTGACTTTCCCTTGGAGGACATGAATACAACCCCCTGATCAAGAACAGGCAACACTGGCCAATCAGCTTGCAGCTGTCATAAATTATGTTAATGAGCCCAGACACAAGCTGACTGTCATAAATTATGGAATGAGCTCTTTAAATGGCCTTAGCAATCAAGGCAGGGGAAACCACCTCAATCCCAGGCTAACCCAGGAGAGGGGAAGGAAACGCCAGCAACAGAGGGTGCATGTGGTTTTGGAGGCTCTCTCTTCCCACCCCCTCCCACTCCAGTCTCCTAGGGTTTGTCTAGACAACAGGGTTTTTTCGAAAAAAGTAGCCCTTTTTTAAAAAAACTTCACCTGCATCTAGACTGAAGCTGCGTTCTTTTGAAAGTAAATTGGAAGAACGTGGCAGTTTTTTCGATCGTGGTAAACCTCATTTGACAAGGAATAACGCCTTTTTGAAAGTACTCTTTTGAAAAAAGGCGGTACTGAATGCAAACTCTGCTTTTTCAAAAGAGAGCGTCTAGACTGTTTCGAAAAAGCGAGCCGCTTTTTTAAAAATATGCTTGTAGTCTCGATGCGTGAACTAAGCTGCACTGACAGCTTTGGACACTGATGCTCCCTGTCCATCTACATCGGGTCTGGGACCAGCAGCAGCAAGGCAGGTGTTCTCAGGCTGCTCCCTGCGTAGGTCAGAGGAGAGATCAGTCATCAGTTCTCGGACTCCCTGCTGTCTGTGCCAAGCAGGGGCGCTAGCACTGCCAAAGGAGATGGAGACAACCAGGAACCAGATGGAACCCCCATTCATCTTCCAAGCCAAGGACAAATCACTGCTGACCTGCACCGGACCTCAAGATGGAAAGCTGGAGGCCCTGGGACATTACAGGCTGGAAGGGAGGAGCCTGCTCACCTGTTCCTGCCCGTCTCGTTCTGGAAGACCTCGTCACAGTAAGCCATCATTCTCTCAGTCAGCGTGTAGATCTGCAGGCTGGGGTACATCTCCTTCACCTCCCGGAGCGTCCTGTAGGTCATCCCCACCTTTTCCCTGCTCATCTTCTTCATGGGCCCCCAGATGACGTAGATGGTGTCCCGGGACTGCTTGAAGAAGTAGGACTGGTTCCTCAGGAGCAAGGGGATGCTGGTGTGTGAGACGACCCTGATGCTGCTCTTCGTCCCCACGTCCTCTTCGTAGCCACTGGTGGGGGCCTGGTTCATGCGCAGCACACACTCCATTTGGTCAATCTCCTTGCCCAGCCGCGAACCCAGCATCTGGCCCGAGCTGGATACCACGGCGCACTGGCGGCAAGGAGCTCTGACCAACGGCTGCAGCAAAACACACAGTTAGCAATGGAGAGGGACCAGGAAAGGCCCAGGGCTCGCAAGGCGAGGGGACCACAGCATGTATCCATTCCAGCCAGCAAAGCCGCATCACCCTTCCAGCACCGGCTTCCGGTCTGCCTTTAAATCCAGTTTGGAACTGCCTCCCTCCAGGGGCCCCTTCCCCCAGGGCACTGCTCTGACCCGCCCGCCCCCTCCCCCATGCTCTCCAGGGCACTGCTCTTACTCACCCGCCCCCTCCCCCATTCCCTCCAGGGCACTGCTCTAACCCACCCGCCCCCTCCCCCATTCCCTCCAGGGCACTGCTCTGACCCACCCGCCCCCTCCCCCATGCCCTCCAGGGCACTGCTCTTACTCACCCGCCCCCTCTCCCATTCCCTCCAGGGCACTGCTCTGACCCACCCGCCCTGCAACGCCCCACTGCAGGCCCAGGGCGGTGTCATTCTCAAGCCACATCTACAAGGGCCAAAGTCAGGTAAGAACTGGCCTCTCTCAACTCCCTTGAACATCGCTTGGCTGTACCTGGAAGCCTGGGAGCAGCACATGCTAACTGAGGCCCTCACCAAAGGGTGGGGTTTTCCATGACTCCAGAGGTCAGACGTGCTTTGCTTTGAGCTTGTCCCAGGACATGGACAGCAGAGACTCAATAGGCTCCTGGTGCTCTGAATGAACCCAGGGGGCTTTGCTATCCCAGCAGGAGCCCCAGGAGTCCCGTGGGCAATGCTTTGCATTTTAGGAGCCTCGAACATGGTGCAAACATTCCTCAAGTCTTGGGAACGTAAGTACCTTGTCTTCTTTAGTGGTGGAAAAGAGGCAATGCTAGGTGAAGTGACTCACCCTACGGCACACGGTGACACTGCACATAGAACCCAGGAACCCTAACTCCCAGCTTTGTGCTCTAACCACTAGCTCAGATTCTCCCCACCCATTCACAGCGAGAACTTTAACCCACCTGTCCATCAGGAACACGACTGTATCCCTTAAGGCTGAGGGCTCCAGGCACCATCACCAAGGGACGTTTATGGTCCTCCAGCTGCTTACAGCTGGCCCAACACAGCTGCAGGCAGAAGTGCAGGCAGGCCACGATGCAGAGCAAAGCACAAGCAGACAGAGTTAAGAACAGACAGACCTGCAATGCATTCAGAAGGAAGGCTCAGGATTTGCTGCTGAGAACTCAGTACATGGCAGCAGTAGGGGTGACTGCTTTCTAGTGACCAGCAACGTTCCCTCTAATCTTTTCCATCTAGGTGTGGAATAAATTTTTGTGCACCGAGTCATGTGCAAATGGGCACCACCATTAGAAACAAACAAAAAACCCAGCTGTGGGCACTCTGCTAATCAGCTGGGCAGCATCTGAATCTCTCCTGAGTGGCCCTACAAGCGCTCAGCTTACAGGGAACACTGGTGACAAGGGCTCTCATTGTGCAAGGGGGAATGTGCTCTGAATGCTGTAAGCATCCTGGAAAACAAAACAATGATCGTGGTTCTTCCTTCTTCCACAGTGGGAGGGGGCCCGCCACCTCTTTAGCAGCATGGGAAGGACAAGGGTGATTGCAGTGGACCTCAACACCTGGTTATAATCCCCAAGTTGAGAGATGTGCAATACAATGTAATCAAAGCCCCTTGGTGTTCTCAGTTGAACACGCTGGGGGATGCATAATGGGAAGGAAATGGAGCCAGCTGCAACTGATTCAGGCAATACCTGGGGAAAGCAATGGCTTTTAGAAGCAGGTGAGAGGGACTGAGATAGATGTTTACAAGGTGGCAGGGGGTTCTACAGCCTGGGCCTCCTGCTGAAAACCCATGTGATGCCTCACCCCCAAAGAGCTTCCTCCCTGTGTTCAGCCTCACAGCACGCCCACAAGGTAACATCACTTAGCATTTGCCGCCAAGGAAAGGCTGATGTGCAGGAAGATGAAGCACCTTGCCTGTGGTCACACAGGAGGTTCACAGCAAAGCACCCAGGAGCTCTGATTCCTAACCGCTGCTCTAGCCACTGGATAACACTCCCTTTCACAGAACACCTGCCTATGCAATCAGCAGGATACACCTCGGCAGGGGCCAGGGAAACAGGCGATTACACCCAGAATTTCCTGTAAACTGAGCATTAGGACAGACACCCTGGAAAGATCCAAATGCCGCCCAACCAATCAGCCAAGTGTGCACAGCCAGGTAGAGGACAGGGAAACAGGGGTTACAGCTGTGACCATCACCAGCACCCACTGCTCCTCTTTGCACATCCCCGGGAAAGAGTTACTATCCGCTACCTCCATCCTGCAACTCTCTCTGCCTCGCAGGGGCGAGCTCTCTCTGGCTGGTTTCATTACACAGCAGTCCCCAGGAAGCCAAGCATCACTGTGCATTTTGTGTTCTTGATCACAAACCCGGAGCGGGGCTGCACTCTTTGGCTGGCAGCAATTACAATTTGATATGAAACCTTCAGTCAAGCATCAGAATTGGGAGGCTCAGCAAATGTGCAGACAGGCCATTTATCTGCTGCGTGCGACTGTTCTAGTGCAGAATGACTCACTTCCTTTCTAGTAGCGAGAGGCTGCAGCGCTGATAAACGGCCCAGCCTTAAAAAGCTCTGAGGTTATGTGCTGCTGTGTTCCTGTTTAGACTGAAACCTCAGCCTCTGTCCTATCCGTGGTTGGCTTGAGCCTCAGGGAGGGTCCGATCAATATCAAGCACACCAGGAACCACCCCCAGCACCAGGCAGATGGTGGGCGCTACATTTCAAAGCAGGAATGCGGAAGTTCCTATCGACTAGTTGAATAGTTGATAGAATTTCCATCGACTTCTCGACTAGTAAATTACTCGACATTTAACATCATTATAAACCAGCTTTGATTGAAACAGCTGGTTTGTAACCTCCAGGTACGGCAAGAAACTGCTGAGAATTGTCTTTGAATGAGCAGTGAACTCGATAAGGTGCGGTGGTTGCTACAGTCAGAGGGGCTGAGTACTGAAGATAGACCTCTGAGGAACTGGAGTTCATTGCCTGCTAGAGAAGGTTTGGACTGGCAGAGCCCAGTGTTTCTGTATAAGCAAAATACAGGACTATGTAGCACTTTAAAGACTAACAAGATGGTTTATTAGATGATGAGCTTTCGTGGGCCAGACCCACTTCCTCAGATCAAATAGCTGAGTGTTTGGGCAGCCCCCCAGGAGAGATTCAAATGCCACCCAGCTGATTAGCGGAGCACTCAGAGCTGGCATCATGTGTTTCTACTGGTGGTGCACATGCCTCGGTGCACATAATAAAAATTATTCCACGTATGGATGGAAAAAAGAGAGGCAGAGTCCTGGAAAGGTTGCCTGCAAGGCAGATAAGCTGGCACGGCATTACAGGGAGCTGTGACTCAGGGTAGCAGCAGAAAAGTTCTCACTAGGAGAAGGTAACACAACAGTTCACAGCTCTGGGAACCCTAGCAGGCTGTCACTGATGCACTCAACAGCAGTCCCACTGATGGGAGGGGGGCAAATAGGGCAATTTCCCCGAGGCCTGGAGGTTCAAAGGGGTTCCCTTTGAATTGCTGCTGGGGAGCTGCTGTGTGGCTCTGAGGGCTGGGGGAGGCATGCCGTGTTCTGGCCAGCACTAAGGGCTTCCTGTCCTCAGCCCTGCCCCTACTGTCTGAGGCCCCACCCCTTCCGAGGGCACGGGGCCATTCCCACACACACCTTGCCCCAGAGCCCACAGTGGCTGTCAGCCCCACTGCTCTCCAGTGTCACTTTGTGGGAGAAGCACCTTGAAGCCACATGGCTCCCCGTGTATTCTCCTGTCCTCTGCAGCTAGAGGCTATTTATCAGGAATCTAACTGGGGCAAAAGACTCCAGGTAACCAGCTCCCGAAGCAGGCGTTGTTGGTAAACGTTTCCAGATGGCCACCACATAAATTCTTAATCAGCTAGAATACAGACAGGCATGATGCCCAATGCCCACTTGCATTTCCTGTCTGCCTGCAACTTTTTCCTTGGTTCTGTGATCCCAGCCCATTTTGCCATCAATATGGTCCTACATTCCAGGGTCTGGAGGAGGGGTTTGATACATGGGTGACTGGTGCCAGCAGGGAGAGGGGGATAGGGAGGGGCACCCCACTGAGCAATTACAATTTTGGTGGGGTTCAGGGGCGCAGTGCACTTTCTAGGTACTACCACAAGTCACCTATGGGTTTGAGAGCATCACTGAAGAATACAATCTGGTTACTTACAAATTTCTTCATGCTTTAGTGTCTTATCTGTCACCAGTTTGCCTCAGGATTCAGGAACGTTCCCTGCAAAATACAGACAGCTTAGTCAGCTGGCAACAAAACAAACATCCAGCAAAGAAAACCAGAAGTGAAGTCACTGGCTACATCTAGACTGCGAGCCTCTTTCGAAAAAGAGCATCTAGACTACAACCAGTTCTTTTGAAAAAGCAAGCCGCTTTTTTGAAAGAGAGCACCCAGGCAGTCTGGATGCTCTCTTTTGAAAAAGCCCTGATTGCGTTACATAGCGCCTAAGAGAGGGATGGGCAATAATTTTTGATGGGGGCCACTCCAAGATTTTCGAAAGTGCTCAAGAGCCGCACTTTTCTATGGAGTGGTTGTGGGGTCTGGGATGGAGGTTAGGTGCAGAAGGGTGCTCAGGGTAAGGGACTGGGGTGCAGGAGAGGGTGTGGGGTCTAAGAGGCAGTTTGGATGAAGAGGGGGAAGGGAGTTGCAGCATGCCAAGTTTCCCTCTCTTCAGAGAGGCAGATGGAGCAGTCAGCTGCTCTGAGCCCTAGGTCTGCTCCCTGCTTGTGGGTCCAGTGGGGTAGGCTGCGGGCCAGATTAAAAGGCTTGGCGGACCGGATCCAGACCCTGGGCTGTAACTTGGCCACCCCTGCTTTAAGATCTTGTTAAAAACTGCTCCCCTTCCTTTTGAAACCCTCTGTCAACTTGCTCCAGCTCACTACATCTTCCCTGTGACTCCGATCTCCCATTTCTGCCACTCATGATCAGGCTTCTTCTTTAAACCTCCACTTTAAATCCTCACTGTGAAGTCTGCAGCATGTGCCATCTGGAACATCTCTTACAGTGTGTGCTTCTCACTTCAGATCTCACCAGGCTAAAAATGACAATACACTGCACTTGTACAGAACCTGCTTGTGGGAGGATTCCCTTACTCCTCAATGTGCTTTACACCCTTTGTGGGCATTCCACACTCAGTAACGCCTTTAACAATTCCTCACAACACCCTTGTGAGAAAATACAGAGATCACCTTGTCCACCACTGAAATGCAGCCACCTCTGGGGTAGAACACAGCTGTTTAACAGAGCACAGTATTGCTAGACTAGGGTTTAAGGACAGAAATATTTATCAAACATGCATAGCCTACTATGTGCCAGTCATCTGGGCCACATTCCCAGTCCCTCCCTCAATATCAGACTTGTGCTTCAGTTTCCCTGAGAATTACGTGGACTCACCTGCCTTGTGGGGGAAGAATGAAGGTTCAGTTACCAGTGTCTGTCTGGTTCTTTGAAGCAAAATGCAGGACAATGTAGCACTTTAAAGACTAACAAGATGGTTTATTAGATGATGAGCTTTCGTGGGCCAGACCCACTTCCTCAGATCAAATAGTGGAAGAAAGTAGTCACAGCCATATATACCAAAGGTTCTTTGTCTGGTTCTTTGTGATCCTTGGCTGGAAGGGGCTGCAGGGGAGGCAAGGCTGTCATTTAGCTTGGCCAAGAGATGGAGAGGGTCAAAGCTTTCAGTGGAGCTTCCTTTCTCTTGCCAGAGCCTCCTCACCCTGAGCTGAGCCAATGTGCCGTGGCCCTCCCTCCTGAGCACTGCCAGAAGCAGGGCACCGAATCCCCACAGCAGCGTCCAAGAGAAGGCAGCGGGGATGGAGAATACTCCCCAGCGTGCGGGGAGACCCCCAGAGCTACACACAAAGGGCCTGATGTGGCCCAGTGACTGCCCAACACTTCTGCAGGGTCCCCTGCACCCGCTGAGATAGGGGGTCTCTGCCCCCTCCAGCCCCGGGGCTCCCACCCTCTCCAGGGCAGCGCCGCCCACGCCCCGCACTAACTCCCATCCCTAGGGCAGCAGAGCAGGGCCAGCCCCACGGGCGTCCCACGCATGGGGGCCCAGCCTTACTCACACCCCAGCCCCCGGCAGCGGAGCAGGGCCAGCTCCCTTCCAGCGCCAGGAGGGACGCCCCGAGCGCCCAGCCGCAGGGGATCCCTGCCCGGGGAAGGGTCCCGCACAGCCCGCTCCGGGGCGGTACCGCTACGGCGGGGAGCCCGGATGCGGCTCCGCGGCGGTTCCCGGGCAGCCGCCCCGCGGCCGGGCCCTGGATCCTTCCCGGGCAGGGCCTCTGCGCCGGAGGCTGCGCCGCCCCAGGGCCCGGCATCGGCCGCACGCCCCGCCCCTGCTGCGGGACCGCCCCCGGCACCAGCCCGCTCCGTGCCCCCCCGTGACACCTCCCCCTCCGCTAGCATCCCCCCGCACCCCCCCGCTCTGACACCTCCCCCTCCGCTAGCATCCCCCCCGCACCCCCCGTGACACCTCCCCCTCCGCTAGCATCCCCCCGCACCCCCCCGCTCTGACACCTCCCCCTCCGCTAGCATCCCCCCCGCTCTGACACCTCCCCCTCCGCTAGCATCCCCCCGCACCCCCCGTGACACCTCCCCCTCCGCTAGCATCCCCCCCGCACCCCCCCGTGACAGCTCCCCCTCCGCTAGCATCCCCCCCGCTCTGACACCTCCCCCTCCGCTAGCATCCCCCCCGCACCCCCCGTGACACCTCCCCCTCCGCTAGCATCCCCCCGCACCCCCCCGCTCTGACACCTCCCCCTCCGCTAGCATCCCCCCGCACCCCCCGTGACACCTCCCCCTCCGCTAGCATCCCCCCGCACCCCCCCGCTCTGACACCTCCCCCTCCGCTAGCATCCCCCCGCACCCCCCCGTGACACCTCCCCCTCCGCTAGCATCCCCCCGCACCCCCCGTGACACCTCCCCCTCCGCTAGCATCCCCCCGCACCCCCCGTGACACCTCCCCCTCCGCTAGCATCCCCCCGCACCCCCCCGCTCTGACACCTCCCCCTCCGCTAGCATCCCCCCGCACCCCCCGTGACACCTCCCCCTCCGCTAGCATCCCCCCGCACCCCCCCGCTCTGACACCTCCCCCTCCGCTAGCATCCCCCCCGCTCTGACACCTCCCCCTCCGCTAGCATCCCCCCCGCACCCCCCGTGACACCTCCCCCTCCGCTAGCATCCCCCCCGCACCCCCCCGTGACAGCTCCCCCTCCGCTAGCATCCCCCCGCTCTGACACCTCCCCCTCCGCTAGCATCCCCCCGCACCCCCCGTGACACCTCCCCCTCCGCTAGCATCCCCCCGCACCCCCCCGCTCTGACACCTCCCCCTCCGCTAGCATCCCCCCCGCACCCCCCGTGACACCTCCCCCTCCGCTAGCATCCCCCCGCACCCCCCCGCTCTGACACCTCCCCCTCCGCTAGCATCCCCCCGCACCCCCCCCGTGACACCTCCCCCTCCGCTAGCATCCCCCCGCACCCCCCGTGACACCTCCCCCTCCGCTAGCATCCCCCCGCACCCCCCGTGACACCTCCCCCTCCGCTAGCATCCCCCCGCACCCCCCCGCTCTGACACCTCCCCCTCCGCTAGCATCCCCCCGCACCCCCCGTGACACCTCCCCCTCCGCTAGCATCCCCCCGCACCCCCCGTGACACCTCCCCCTCCGCTAGCATCCCCCCGCACCCCCCCGCTCTGACACCTCCCCCTCCGCTAGCATCCCCCCGCACCCCCCCGCTCTGACACCTCCCCCTCCGCTAACATCCCCCCCCGCACCCCCCCGCTCTGACACCTCCCCCTCCGCTAACATCCCCCCGCTCTGACACCTCCCCCTCCGCTAGCATCCCCCCGCACCCCCCCCGCTCTGACACCTCCCCCTCCGCTAACATCCCCCCGCTCTGACACCTCCCCCTCCGCTAGCATCCCCCCGCACCCCCCCCTCTGAAACCTCCCCCTCCGCTAGCATCCCCCCGCACCCCCCCGCTCTGACACCTCCCCCTCCGCTAGCATCCCCCCCCTCTGACACCTCCCCCTCCGCTAGCATCCCCCCCGCTCTGACACCTCCCCCTCCGCTAGCATCCCCCCCGCACCGCCCCCCCGCTCTGACACCTCCCCCTCCCGCTGCATCCCCCCGCACCCCCCCCTCTGACACCTCCCCCTCCGCTAGCATCCCCCCGCTCTGACACCTCCCCCCCGCACATCCCCCCCGCACCGCCCCCCCGCTCTGACACCTCCCCCTCCGCTAGCATCCTCCACACCCCCCCACGGCCCCCCCCCCACTCTGACACCTCCCCCCCGCACATCCCCCCACCCTCCCGCTCTGACACCTCCCCCCACACAGCCCGCCACCCAGCTCTGACATCTCCCACCCCCCACACCCCCTCCATAACTCCCCCACATTGCCCCATCACCCAGCTCTGACACCTCCCACTCCCACACTCCCCTCCATAACTCCCCCGCACGGCCCACCATCCAGCTCTGACACCTCCCAACCCCCACACCACCCTCCATACCGCCCCCTGCATGGCCCACCAGCCAGCTCTGACACCTCCCACCCCCACACCGCCCCCATAACTCCCCCTATATTGCCCCGCCACCCAACTCTGACACCTCCCCCTCCGCTAGCATCCCCCACACCGCCCCTGCACAGCCCGCCCCCCCAGCTGTGACACCTCCCACCCCCCACACCGCCCTTCTTTGACCATCCTCTCCTCCTCTAGTGCCAGCTTCACCTTCCCGAGGATCCATACCAAATGCCTCTCCTGTGGCACTGATTGCTGTGCCCAAGGCCTTTGCCAAGCCCACTGCAGCCCAGCACTTGCAAAATATCTTCCACTCCCCCTCCTTCTTCCTACAGACCTTTCCCCACAAACCAAACCTCACCGTACCACTGTGCAACAAAATGGGACTGACCTCAATCACTTCTATTGGTCCTGCGGAGAAAGTCGGAACTCAAAGAAAGAGTGCAAACAGGGACAAGTGAACTGTGTATTTAAATACTTTCGGTTTAGCTACAAAAAGGCTCGCTGTCAGTGAGTGGTTTATGCCCTGATGCATGACGAGTTATGGGCCTTAGAAAGTTTGCATCCTGTGTAGCAAAATTAGACTTCAGAAGGATCAGACTTTTATTAGCAATTGTCAATAAATGTCAATTTCACCTGTGTGAAAAAATATTTCCACCAGAAATGATCAAAACTTTCAGACAAGCAAAATAACAAAAATGCTGCTTGAGCACATAGTCGAGTGTGATTTAAGGATCTATACTTTGTATATTTTGTTGTGGGATACTGACAAGTTGGGTTTTAATGGCATACTGCTTTATTGTTTTGGATGTCAAAATCTACTGCCATGAAATAATCATTGGATAACGTCTGCCCCCATAATTGCCCACACCTATGACAATTTAAATTAATACACTAAAAAACCCTTAAAATGATCATTGATATTATCCAGCAAAATTATATAAAAATAAACATTAAACTCTGAAAAGCCTAAAAGGAACTCCAGGGCTGTGTCTAGACTGGCAAGCTGTCTACACTGGCCACTTGAATTTCCGCAAGAACACTGACGATCTCATGTAAGAAATCAGTGCTTCTTGCGGAAATACTGTGCTGTTCCCGTTTGGGCAAAAGTCCTTTTGCGCAAAAGCTTTTGCGCAAAAGGGCCAGTGTAGACAGCTCAGATTTGTTTTGCGCAAAAAAGCCCCGATCGCGAAAATGGCAATCAGGGCTTTTTTGCGGAAAAGCGTGTCTAAATTGGCACGGACACTTTTCTGCAAAAAGTGCTTTTGTGGAAAAGCGTCCATGCCAATCTAGATGCTCTTTTCCACAAATGCTTTTAATGGAAAACTTTTCCATTAAAAGCATTTGCGGAAAATCATGTCAGTCTAGACGTAGCCCAGATGTTCTGTTATTTTCCATATTAGTGCCTCAGCATTAACTTTAGATAGAACTCCAGAACTTCTTGGATAGACAGCAGCTCATTGAAGCTCCTGGCCTGTGCATGTTTACATGTCAAAATAGTCTTTCAGCCATGCAGCAGTAGCTTTACAGAAAAGTGTCTCTGAAAGCTGCTTTTGATATGCCCCATGCAGGTACTGGGGCGGGGTGGGGTTTCTTGGCCCCAGAATTTGCATGGGGCATATCAAAAGCAGCTTTCTATCCAGAGACTTTGCTGCAGCTTTACCAAAGCAGGCAGGTTAGGTCTGGGGAACAGAGGAGATGAGGGGATTAGGATGAGCCGGCCCAGGGCTCCTCTGGCGGGGTGGGGACACTTGGGAGTTTCTCTGGGAAGTGGGCCTTGTGGCCCCAGCTGAGGGAGGGAGCAGAGGGCCCACTGATTTCTGCCCTGGCCCCCAAATGGTGATTCACCCAGTGGACCTGGGTAAACTCTGGTGAGTAAAAAGGCTTTCGAATTCCTGGGCTAAATCTTAAAGCCTTGCTCTCTCACTATGAGTCTCATAGATGGTTTTACCCTAGTAAGTCCTGAGGGATTTGGCCCACTCCCAAGAAGTGATTAATGCTACTGTCTGACTCAGGTTAGCCCTAAGCTTGGCTGACACAGACACCCAATGGAAGCTCCAGATCCTGCTGCTTCACTAAAAACTTCTCCCTGGTTTGCACAAAAGAGAAGAGAAGAGAAGAGAAGAGAAGAGAACAGATGTGAGAGGACATGGGAGTGGGGCTTGAGCTCTTTATGATTTTTTTCCTGCACCATTTGCATAGCCATAAGTAGAGGTCATTTCAGGGTCGGTCCTGGCACCCCATGTCTGCAGCCGTACAGTCCTGAATAGCCAAGGGGGGGGGGATATTAATATCTACTCCGTCGATACTTAGGCAGCCTATCAATCAGTGTTCATCTGTGTGACTGCGTGGTCACGGGAGCTGCATTCAGCCTCGCCTAGTGGAGAGGCACAGCCCACAGGGACTAAAAGCCAGGAGTTACTGTTCCCTTGTGGAACCAGATAATAGTATTATGCGTCTCTGTTAAAATAGTTTCTCTAGTCTGGTCCCACAGAATTGTACTTGGTGCATTTTCTAATCAAATTTGATTTTCTCACCGGCTTTCCACACCGAAACCTTGTCGTGCTGCATCAGTGTTCACGGGTGAAACCCACTGGCCCAGTGACATTAACCTCACTTTGTGCATGTGAAGTAGGTGAGTTATTATTGCCTCCATTTTGCAGATGGGGAAACTGAGACCCAGGGAGGCAACATTATTTGCCCAAGGTGTACAGCAGGGGTGGAGGAGCTTTGTTGGGTCGGGGGCTGCTGACCGAAAGAAAAATCAGTCGGGGTGACCCACAAGTGATAAGAAAACAAAAAACAAAACAAAAAAACCCCCAACCCCCCCAAACCCACAAAAAACCACTCACTGATTGGAAAAGATGCTCCCCATAGTCCCCTCACACAGCAGAGCCTGGGGGGAACCAGGCTAGTATATTTTGTGTGCCCCAGCCCCACAGCCTGCACCAGCACAGGCTCCCCAATGCTGGGGGGGCGCTGAACCTCAGGAACTGGATCAACACAAGCCAGGGGCTGCATCCCGCCTCTGGGCCTTAGGTTCCCTACCCCCGGTGTACAGGAAAGTTTGCAGCTGGTTTGTTAAAGTGAGGCCCGTTGATTCAAAAGGGCTGGTGTCTCCTGGCCACCCCTGCTGCTACTATGGTAATGGGGGTGCCCAGAGCCCCAGACCATTTAAATCATCGCTAGTGTCACGCAGTGCGCTGTAG
The DNA here is from genome assembly GCF_052426305.1 of Pelodiscus sinensis. NCBI lineage: Eukaryota > Metazoa > Chordata > Testudines > Trionychidae > Pelodiscus > Pelodiscus sinensis. The sequence goes on along the minus strand of NC_143074.1, from coordinate 10,973,570 downwards.
GCAGTGCTGGGCTGGCACTGAGGACAGGCTGCCCTGCCCTCACCCCTTTTGGGACCATGGAGCCACCCTCCCTCCTCACTCTACCCAGCACCCTGGCGAGACTGTCAGCTCCCCCGGTCACAGTTCAGTTCTGGGCCTTCACCACAAGACCACCCTCCCTATCGCTAGCCTGTTTGAGAGCCCCATGAGATGATCCGCTGATCCCAGCTGGATTTGGGGGATGTGAGAAGATCAGATTGAGCCCTAACCAGCAAATTTCATTCATTTAAACCATTTTTGAAAAGCAGCCATTCTCTAAAGGGCTTTCTTAGTAGACATTTATATCCAAAAGATCGCTTGAAAGCCAATTCAGGTTCCTTTTTCTTTGTAGGCAGAACTAAGCACATGTGGTGGAAGGTTTGACTTTATCATGGTTCCTTGCATAGTCATCTGCAGCAGTCTGGAGCACTTATGAGAAGACAGACGAGTCTCTTTTTGTTTCATTTCTTCTCCTTGAGTTGCCTTCAAAATTTGCCATGTAAAGAACAGCTCAGGAAACTCAGGGGAGATGACAGTAATTAATACACAGCTCATTTGGCACCCAATGGAAGCATCATCAGATCAAATTCAGATCTCAGATCACACCCCAGTCTTACACCCCCACACATTTCCTCTTGTCATAGCCTAAAATCAGCACTTAAGGGCAAAGGATAATTCTTTGCACTATGGCCTGTTCTATACAAAGTTGTACATATCAAACTAAAGGTGCAATTTGATAGTACATTAGTGCAATTTTGTGGGGGACAGTCTTCTCTTGGTTTAAATCAGGTTGATGACAATTTTGCTCAGGTATGAGCACTTGCAGCTCCTGTTGGCCACGATCACTGTTGCTGGCCAATGGGAGCTGCAGGAGATGGCTCTGCAGCCAATGGGAGCTGTAAGCCCTCGTAACTGAAGAGGCCCTGGTAAATAAAGTGGTGGTGTCCTACCAGGGCTAACCCTGGTGAACCACCATCATTTTATTGCCCACCCCTGGTTTAGCTTGTGCCACAAACTATACACGGGATTATGCCACTTATAAAGTGCTACAAACCAGATGCGATGTAAGTGTGTCCAAATACAAAGAAGCATCCGAATGATAAGTTCTTTGGTTTTCATGAGGACTCCCAGGGGTTACCACACTACAAATAAAGTGATTCATGTTCAACTGATGAAATTTCTATGTGTAGACAAGACCTTATGTCACACCTTTAATTCCAGGAGTTAAAAGCATTTTGCTAACATTAATGAACAAAGCCTCGTCCTACCCATGGTTAGGCAGACAAATATCTTTATCCCCTTAGGTGGTGAAACTGAGACACAGCAAGGTCAGTATCAGGCCTAGAACCCAGGAATCCTGATTCTCAGTGCCATACGCTACAACTGTGGTTCGCAAGGTATAGTCCATGAACCACTAGTGGTCCCTGACTATCTTGCAGGTGGGCTGCAGGCTTGGGGCTTGATCCTGCCCTGCAGCGAGGTGCATGCACTGGCACTCCAGTCCCGGCCTCCCTGCAAGGCTGGAGCACCATTGCCAGCTACCTGAGTCTTGCAGGACAGATCCCACTTGTGGGGGGAAGAAGCGGCTCAGCATGCTGCAGTTTCCCCTCCCCCTGGCTGGGGGAATGGCAGCTCAGGAAAGCTCTTGCCTGGAAGCTTTCCCCGCTGCTCCCATTGGCTGGAATCCTGGCCAATGGGAGCAGTGGGGGGCATTGTCTGGAAGCAAGGGGGGCACAGAGCCAGGTAAGTGCCCCCATCTCCCTCATGCCCAAACTCCTACCCCATCATCCTCACTCACAACCCTCCTGTGCAGACTCCCACCCCCAGCTTGCTCCTGCACCCTCCCTCCTGCACTGACTCCCCCACCCCAGCCCACTCCTGCACCCACTTTGTCATCATGGGTGGTTGGCTTGTGGTCCACGGAAAGGTTTGTGTTGTGTGGGGTTGGCATCGTGTCAGGTGTCCATGTTCAAATATGGAATTTCCTTGCTAGACAAGACCAGGAAGCTGCATTTTCTTGGGGGTCTGCAGGAAGGAATCCCTGGTTTAAAATTATTTGTTTTTATTAAGAGATCCCCTCCCCCGAGACACATTCTTTTCCTTTTCACTGACCCTTCCATAGGTCTCTGGCTGGGCTCTGAGATCTCTGAGGCCAAAGGTTTGTGGTTTAAACAAATGGGGTTTCCCTGGCAGACTGGGGAATCCCATTGGCTTTGCCCACAGTCGGCATTGCCAGTGCCACTTGACAGCAGGCTCGGCAGCTGCTGATGGGCATTCCTGCCAGGAGGCTACAGGGAGTCTAAACACCAACGCACAACCACCCACTCAGCCCCAGTTAATGCATGACCAGCACAGCAGCAGCACGGACTCAGCTGCAGCTGCACAAGAAGCTGGGCTGGAAAGTCACATCTCAAGGAGCATGCTCAGGGCCCCAGAATTTCCTGGCCAAGGGTTGCGGTAGCAGTAGATAGCCCCCGGACTTCCCTGCACCCGGACAAACTAACACAGGGAGAGCAGCTTCGCTGTGGCGCCTGGTTCTGAAATACCCCAGCCCAGCTGTAGAGCTAGGAGCGTAGCCCTCGATCCAAAATCATTCAGCACAGGGCAGTGGCTTCAGAGAGCAGGAAAGGCGGGCTTTCAGGAGCTAGCTCCTCATCACACATGCTCCAGCACTGGAACAGTGGGACCAGGGAGTTCAGGGCATAAGACAGGTGGGACTAGGAGGAGGCAGGTTCCACCTAGCCTAGATGCGACTTCAGTGCACAAACTGGCTCTGGCTGCTAAGTCTGTCATTAGAAACCTGCGTCTGATTGATCAGGTGCCTTTTGAACCCCGGGGAGATGGTGTTCTGCTTCAGCTGCTTGGGATTGAGATGGAGGGAGGGAGTTCAGGCCGCCCCTGCCCTTTCTTCCACATCTCCTGTCCCTCGTTGTCCCAAGAGAGGATCTGGGGACCATCAATGGCTATTTTACACTCCCCTCCCCGAGATGTAAACTGGTGCACCTGGAGACCCCCCCCCCCCGGCCGCAGCAATGCTAACTGGCAGCTGATTCACACAGTCCCCATTTACTGGGTTCCTTGGATAGATGTGGCACTTACACAGAACCCCATCCCCACAGCACGCTGCAGGACAGCTGTTGCCTGCCTGAACACGGCGTCTCCCACTCTCAGTTTCTGATGCCCCCAGCCTGCTCTCAGAACACTGGCAATGTTCCTTCTGCCTTCCTGTAGCACAGCAGCCTGCCCCCTGCAGGTGCAGGGACCAGATGCAGGCAGCTTGCAGCACCCTCTGGGAGCTAGTAACTCTCCCAGCATGTGAGTGGGGCTGCTGGAGAAGCTGCCTCCACTTTCTGCCCCAATGCAGAGTCCTGGTCATACAGTGTGTGATTCCACCCACTGGCAGAGGCGCCTGGCATAATCCGAGGGGCTGACAGTGGAGAAGGTCTGTCCCCGGTACCAGATGCATTTCCACAGGTGCTCAAGCTTCTTGCGGAAGGAGTACACGGTGAACAGGTCGATGATGCCCATGAAGTAGCGGAACTGTGGCCCATCCAGCAAGTGCAGAGGGCTCTTGCATCTGGGCAGCAGGCGTCGGTTCTGGGCCAGGATCTGGGCCAGCTCAGTATCAGACATGGCGCTGTTTCGGAGGCCCACGTCCTGCATCCCGGAGTACCGCTCACGCAGTCGGTAGAGGTCAGCTTCTCCCATCATCTCAGACACCAGCATGTCCGACTCCTCCTCCAGGATCCCTGACATCGAGGTGGGCTGGCAGCTCCCGAGGTTGTTCAAGGACCTGCAGCAGGGAAAGACCAGGACAGCGAATGGGTGAGATCTTGGGGACACTCCAGATCAAAGTGCCAGGAACCAGAGGCAGGTCTGCAAGTTCCCCACTGACTTGGTTCCTTGGGGGCTCGCAGGTTCCTGAGATTCAGTCAGCTACAGTCACAGACTGTGGGTCTGATTCTCAGTTACACGAAGGCCCCTTTATGCCTCTTGGCTTGGGAAAGAGTCCCTGAGACCCTGCCCCAGTGGAAGGACAGCATGTAGCTAGGGTAAGGGCTCTGGGCTAGGCTGCTCCCAGTGGGTGCAGGAGATTATGAGCACGCCAGAGGCAGGGCATGCAGAAGGGAAGGGCATGGCTGGGGACTCTCTGCTTCCTATGGCTCGTAAACATCAGCGGGAAAGAGTGCAAGGTAGAGCAGCCCTTCTGAGGCTACTGTGCCTCACACCAGGAGCTTCGCATCCCCTGTGCCTTGCCCTCCAGTTTGGCCACAGAGGAGGAATGCTGTGACTGAGAATTAGGGCCTGCGACCCCGAGGCTTTCTGCCCCTCAGAGATGTGGGGCTTCAGGCAGGCTCACCCCACACGGCGTGGTGATGGGAGGCAGAGCTAGCAGTGTCTCCTGCTTGCCCCCACTCAGCCAGAGCTGCAGGAGGAGCAGAGGGCTGGCTGAGAAAGAGGCAGCGTGTTCCCTCTGCACTCACCTGGTGGTCCTGAAGACCATGTCCGTGAAGGACAGGTTCAGGCTCTTTTCGTCTGCATGAAGGGGCTGAAACGCCACCAGCAGGCTGTAATCCAGCACGTTCAGCTCCTCCAGGAACTGCGTGTCCAGCTGCATCTGGCGGATGAGCCAGGAGCGCTGCTGGCCTGCAGGAGAGAGCAGAGGCTGACAGACACAGTGGCAGGCCGGGGGGGGGGGGGTCTGAGCTAGGATGGGACATACGCAAAGACAGCATGAGAGAGGGCAGGGCAGCATTCTGAAAAGGCCCAAGGGAACAGAGCAGTGGGCAGGGCCCCCAGTTCTAATGCAGCGGGATCAGGAGGAGAAGAAGCTGCAGCTGGAGGGGAAAAAGCTGCTTGTGAAGAAGAGATGGGTGCAGCCAGGCAGCAGAAGTGGAAGGAGACAGAGAGGGGAGAGCGAAATCAAGTGACAGCAAAGGTCACGGGGGAATGAGTGAGAGCAGTGCAGAGGCAGAGGAGGCTGCTAGTTCTGGGGAGTAATGAATGGGGAGGTTATGGCCGGGGATCCTCATCTTGTAATGGATTCGGGGCCCAATCTGCAGCTGAGCCAATTCTCCTGTCTCTACCATTAGCTCACAGATATTTACCTTCCCCCCTCCCCGTATCCCCCTTCTGTTCTGAAATTTGATTTGTCCTTTTCATGTGTTCTTTTTTTTAATTGTATCCTTTGGTATATATGGCTGTGACTATTTTCTTCCAGTACTTGATCTGAGGAAGTGGGTCTGGCCCACGAAAGCTCATCATCTAATAAACCATCTTGTTAGTCTTTAAAGTGCTACATAGTCCTGTATTTTGTTTCAGCTACACCAGACTAACATGGCTACATTTCTATCATTAAGGGACACTGGTTAGTCTTAAAATGTTAATGTACATCCTTCCTTTGGGACACCATCCCTGCCCATTCTGGCTAGTAGACATTGATGGACCTAACCTCCTCAAACTTACTTTGTTCTTACTGGAACCCTGTTATAGTTTGGGCCTTTCCAGCATCTCCTGGCAGAGTCCATGGACTCCCCAATCCTGGGGCGGCCCTGAGTCTTGGAGGGCCAGATCCAGGCAAGCCAGGGGCCTAATCTGGCCCCCACACCAGAGTTTCCCCACCCCTGCTTTAAATCACCATTTGTACCTAATGACTGGCGGATAGCTAACATGACGCCAAAAGGGCTCTAGAGATGATTACAGGCCAGGAAGTCTAACTTCAGTACTGAGCAAACTGGTTGAAACAATAGAAAAGAACAGACACATAGATGAACATAGTTTGTTGGGGAAAACTCAACATGGTTTCTGTTTCTGTAAGGGGAAATTGTGCCTTACTAATCTACTAGAGTTCTTTGAGGGGGTCAACAAACATGTGGATAAGGGGGATCCAGTGGATAGAGTGTACTTAGATTTCCAGAAAGCTTTTGACAAGGTCCCACACCAAAGGCTCTTAAGCAAAATAATCTGTCATGGGATAAGAGAGAAGATCCTCTCATGGATTACTAACTGGTTAAAAGACAGGAAACAAAGGGTAGGAATAAATAGTTTTCAGAATGGAGAGAGGTAACTTGTGGTGTCCTGCAGAGGTCCGCACTGAGACCAACGCTATTCAATATCTATACTATTATAAAAGGAGAGGCGTCCATTACGCCATCTGTCACAGAGAACATTTGAAAAAATTTGAAACATTTCTAGGGGGAGGCAGCCCCCAGCCCCACCTACAGCCCTGCCCCTCTGCTGAGGTCTCGCCCCACTACGGGGAGGGGAGAAGGAGGACTGCCTCAAGAACGCCTCCGCCCCCACCACCACCACGGGGAGGGGAAGAGCCCGCGCACGTCCCAGCATCCCCGGAGCAGCGGGGATGGAGGAGGCCACGTGTAAGTCTACCGTTGCAGTGGGACGGGTAATGCTAGTATTTATAAATGGTCGGGAGAAAGGGGTAAAAAGTGAGGAGGCAAAATTTGCAGATGATACCAAATTGCTCATGGCAGTTAAGTCCAAAGCAGACTGTGAAGAGCTTCAAAAGGACCTCACAGAACCAAGTGACCTGGCAACAAAATGGTAGATGAATGTTAATGTTGATATATGCAAAGTAATGCATATTGGAAAACATAATTCCAACTATATGTGTAAAACGATGGGGACTAATTTGGCTACAGCTTCTCAAGAGAGAGATCTTGGAGTCATTGTGGATAGTTCTCTGAAAACATCCACTCGGTGTGCAAGTCAGAAAAGCAAACAGAATATTAGGAATCATTAAAAAAAGGGTTAGAGAATAAGACAGAATATCTTGAATACTGCATGCAGATGTGGTCACCTTATCTCAAAAAAGATATCTTGGCACTGGAAAAAGTTCAGAAAAGGACAACAAAAATTATTAGAGGTATATGAGATGACTAAGAGGGGATATGCTAGAGGTCTATAAAATTATGACTAGTGTGGAGAGAGTAAATAAGTAAGTAAGTAAATAAGGAAAAATTATTTACTTGTTCCCATAACACAAGAACTAGGGGTCACGGAACGAAATTAATAGGCAGCAGGTTTAAAACAAAAACATGGAAGCATTTTTTTTCACACGATGCACAATCAATCTGTGGAACTCCTTGTCAGAGGATGTTGTGAAGGCAAGACTGTAATAGGGTTCAAAAAAGGCTAGATACATTCATGGAGGGTAGGTCCATCAATGGCTATTAGTCAGGATGGGCAGGAATGGTGTCTCAAGCTTCTGCTTGTCAGAAGCTAGGAGTGGGTATCCAGAGGTGGGTCACTTGATGATTCCCTGTTCTGTTCATTCCTTCTGAGGCACCCGGCATTGACCAAAATCAAAAGACAGGATAGTGGGTTAGACGGACCTTTGGTTTGACCCCAGTATGGCCTTTCTTATGTTCTTGTTTTAAGAAAATGAGAGAATGTCACATTGGTGGGAAAAAAATCTCTGGGTACAGCTAGACTGCGAGAATCTATTGGAAAAAGATACAGCGCTCCGCATTTTGCATATCTTTTTCCAATACTTTTGTTGGAAGAGGCTTTTCCAAATTTTGGCCCATCTAGACTGAGCCAAATTTCGGAAAAAAACCTCTCTTTCGAAAGCCCCATTCTTCCTTGTGGAACGAGAAATACAGGGCCTTCTGAAAGAGTGTGTTTGCTCTTCCGCAAAAAAAAGCGGAAGAGCAAATGTATTTTCTGGATGAGGCAGAGTTTTTTTCAGGATACCTCCAGTGTCCCAAAACTGCCCCGCAGTCTAGTCGTATCTTCCCAGAATAGCTTGAGTCAGAGTTGGCAACTCTAGGAATGCCAGCCTTAAACCACCCCGTCTCAACAATTCAAGGGGCTGTTTTGACAGGAAGTTCCATCCCCTTCCTACTTGTCAGAAAACCAGCTTGCAACACAAACAGGCTTCCCATGATAGTGGCCTCAGCAGCGGGGCCTGGAGTGACTCAAGACACAGACTGAATTACCTGCTGTCCCTAGAGGTGGCTGCCTTCAGGCCAGCTCTGAGGCACTTTGGCAAGATGGCTGGGGGAGGGGATCTTGCATCTTTCTCCAGCGCTAAGCTGGGTCCCTCTCTCTCCTCAGTCTCTCTATCTCCCACCACCCTAAGGTAATTCCCAGCCTTCCAGATGCGGTCCTATGCGGTGAGGAGGTTTAGCTCTGCTGGGTGAGATAGAGGGCTATAGACAAATGCAGAAGAGTGGGTTGAATGCAGATGGCTCGGTGGGTTCTTAGGGGGTCGCCCTGCCTCACCAGAGCTTGACCAGGGATGCACTCACCTAGGTGGATGGAATTTCCTTCGAAGTTGAGATCCTTCAGCACCACGATGACGTGGCTGCCCTCGGAGGGAGGTTCCGTCCAGCGATTCACCTGGCACCCTTTAATATCGTACCTACACATGGCAATTAGGACAGGTGACGCCTCTCCTGGGGCTGCACAGCCTAAGGGTGCAAAGGGGTTACGCCCCGGGACTTAGTAATGCTCAGTTATTTTCCCAGGAAGTAGGTTCCTCTCCTTTGCAGAATGCCACTCCCAGAGGGTGACATTGTATTGGTGCTGCTTGTGCACTCCCAGGGTGTGTGGACACAAGGCTGCAGCATGGCACACGTGGGAGTAGCTCTGCTCGGGGGGCAGAGGGGACACTCAAGTTGCAGAAGGGCAGCCGGCAAAGGCAGGGCGCTGTTCTGGGGAGGAAATGGCTGTAGAAATCCCTCTGATCTCAGGCTGCGAAACCTGTTGCTGCCTAGGCCTGGCACTCACCGCTGGAGGATCCGCTCTTCGGGGTAGAACACGCTCTGCATGATGATGAAGTATTTCTAGAAGAGAGAGCAGAAGAGACAGAAGCCATCACACACATGGAGCTGGCTGCACCAAAGATGCCCTGGTGGCACAGGACATGGACTTTGACAGGCAGGTGGAACCTACCTTCTTCTCTTGGGCCACGATGATGCTGTGAACCCCTGGAAGGGAGGAGACAAGGGGAAAGCTCAGAGAACACAGACCGAGATCAGCAGTCTGGCCCCCACTAACCAGCAGAGATGCTGTGTACTGTGCCCAGGATACAATGGCCCTGCAACCTTAAGCACCGTTGTAGCCAGACAGGCACTACCCAGGTATGGCCACAAGGGGGACACCAGGCCAGCATGGCTGAGAGCAGGGACTAGCCATCTGCTGGAGATGAGGGCCCTCCCCAGGCTGGAGCCCAGAGCCCCTAGCAGTTTGGCCCAATACACTGGCCAGCCCAAGCCTGTTAGATCCTCACTAGGCAGCCTTGGCCTCTGGTCCATGCTCCCCTGAATGGGAACTTGGCTCATGCAAAATCCCAGGGGACGGGTGAGGTCATGTTCCGCCTCGGAAGGCCCCCCAAGATCCTCCCCAGTGCCATGTCCCTCTCTGTGAGGTACCGTCCCAGGCTGGACTGTTCCCCCTGGGGTTACGGAGCCTCAGCCTTCCCCCCCAGCATGTCAGAGGTGGCTTACCCAGGAACTTGACGAGGAGGGAGTGGGGGTATTTCTCAAGGTGCTGGATGTACTTGGGCAGGTTGGAGAGGAGGAACCGGATCTCTCTCTTACTCTGTGTCTTCAGGAAGAAGCATTTGTTGTTCCTACGGCATGAGGAGGCTGAGCGTTAGCCCAGGCTGTTAATGGGGATGGGGGAAGATGTCCTCCCCTCCAGATCAGAACCAGTCGGATTCCAAGATACACCCAGCTCCCCAGGCATGTTCTCATACACTCAGCCTCGGGCACGCATGGGACACACGTGTCACCTGCACTCGGTATGTATGCCCCTCACCCCGCCCCCACAGCCGCGATAATGGACATGCTGATTTTGGCCACGAAGACATACATGGGACGTGTCTCCCTTCTCTGGGCACTGCTGGGCAGGAGCTGCAAAGGCCTGCTCAGCCTCTGGATTCCTGAGTGGTGCTAGGAGATATTGCCCTTTGCTAGGGAATATCAGACACCTCCAATAATTCAGACATGCCCACACCCTGGGTCCCATCCCCATAGACTGGAGAGAAACAACACCCAGCAAGTCTCCCAGTCCCACACGGAAACCACCTCGCCCCAGGAGACCAAACACGAGACAGATCCCCACCTAACACATGGGTAGCTTCCTCTCCCCAAGCCCATGACACTACCCACACGGTCTGACATATCCACTAGGTCAGGCCCAAATGCAGCACACACCTACACACCCTAACCTAGTGGGTATCTCTGCAAGTCTCCCAAAACACAAATCCAGCTTCTCTCCCTCCTGCTACTGCCAAGGGCACACAGCAGGGGATGTGCACACACAAGCCACAAAGGGGTCACCCAATGCCCCACTTTACAATAGAGGCAGCGTATTTGGTGCTGGTTGCTACTACACAGGTCAGTTACGGGGGGATCTCTAATCACTACAGATCTTTCTAGTCAGTAGTGAATTATCTGCTTGATTGATGGTTTGCTTAGGCAGTCAGTTCTGAAGGGCACAGCACTAATAGATTTCTGGGCCGAATTCTGCCTTGCAACGTTCTCCTGTCGCCATGTGGTCAGTGGGCTTTTGGCAGGAGTGCCTGAGGTTAAATTTCAACCTGGAGTCTGCAGACTCCATCTGTGATTTCCAAAGAGGTCTGCATCTCCATTCAAAATTTTGGAGGGGTCCACAAATGAAAGAAGGTTGAAAACCGCTGACCGAGACCACTGAGCTCTCAGAGAGGGCAGGCAGGGCTCTGCAGCCGAGGGAAGACTCACGTCAGGAAGAAGTCAGCCTTGCTCTTGGAGTTGCTGATGAACTGCAGATAGAAGCTGCGGGAGGACAGGGACTGCTGGTATTCCTTCTCCGACATGCCCAGCGAGTGCCTGAAGTGAGCGAAGGCTGGGCCACCGTACGTACGCATCTCAAAGCCCTGCAGCGACCCGAGGCAAAACCAGGTTCAACCACACCGTGCTACTTGGGGCACACGCCAGGCTGCCAAGCACTTTCACCCCACCTTCCCTAGTCAGCTGAGAGGCGGGGGAAGGACTCTCCTCTGCTGCTCCACAAGGCTGGCGGGGAGCTGGGACTGGCAAGAGCATCTCAGACCTCTCTTGAGGCTACTGAATGCAGACATGGCTCCGTCTGGGCCAGGGAGCAGCACAGCTGACTGGCGGCGGGGGTATGTGTGTGCCTCACTGATGCACGGATATGGGAAGGTGTGGCTAGGGATGGCTATGGGGCGGGACGTATAGGTGCATGTGGGGTGGCTGCAGTAGAAAAGAGGAGGGAGGTGTTTGCGGCTCTGAGGGACCTGGGGATAGATGGATGGTTAGGTGTGTGGCTCGCGTGCACGGCAGGGGTGGACAATAAGCGAACCAGAGGCTGGACGCTGTTTGCCAGGGGCCGCCAGATATTTTATTTACCTGCCTGTCTGCATGTTCAGCTGCTTGCAGCTCCTGTGGGCCGCAGTTCACCCTTCCCAGCCAATGGGAGCTGCAAGCAGCCAGACCTGCGGGCACTCAGCTAAATAAAGCATCTGGTGGCCTTCCAAGGGCTAACCCAGGTGAACCACGTGTGGCCCGCGAGCCACTTATTGCCCACCCCTGTGGAGGGAGAGGAGTGGCTCAGGAATCCTGTGCTAGGCCGGTCTGAGTGAACGGGGCCTGTGCTTTCTCCCTGCTGGGGTGAGCTCCTACCTCATGGGCCTGCTTCAGCACAGCCTTGCAGTCTGCCTCGCACAGGGCTTCCTGGCGAGGAGAGAGACAGAGAGTGAGTGCTCCACAAGGGGACTTCTCCCCATTCACATTCGCTGCTTCACCAGCCTCCCCAATGGTCCCGCCTACACAGCTAGAATGCAACCGTGAAACGAGCTGGAGGGAAATCGGCCTGGGAGTGCGAGGACAGTGGCGACAAGAGGGACTACGCCAGCCTCTGGACTCAACCCTGCCCTTGGCCTGCCCCATCTCTCCCCCTCATTTCCTCTGCTCTAAACCACTGCTGTGGTGAGAACTGACAGACAGGGGGGCCTTCCTTTTGAACCCCCTTTCCCCACTGCTGGCCAGCTGTCACCACCCTGCCACAGGATGTCCTCAGTGGTGGTAGCCCCCCCCCCATCTACCGGCCTCACGCGTCTCTGGTTCCCTTCATTGCAGGATCTCGACCCTCTGGCACAGAGCACTCAATTTACAAAGGGCAACGCTTCTTACAGCCCCAAGTCTGGCAGGTTTCTTATGATGATTCAGGCCTTTCACTGAAGGCCCTCTCTGCAGCTGTGCCCGCCCTGTTAACGTGGGGGGGGGGTCCCACCTCAGTCGCTCTGGTCTGCATGGGCAGCGACGTTAATGGGGTTCCATTAATGTCAGGCCTCACAACATCCAGTGAGCTCTGAGGTCTTGGGAATGCTGCAGGGGCTGGGATGGGGACCAACCCTGCACTTCAGCTGGTGTGTGCAAGACACAGACCCCTAGCTACTCCCAGCCCTGGGGGCAGGGGCAGGGAGACCCCCACTGGGCAGCCCTTTCTCCCCCCAGCAGAGGAGAGGCCTTTTGGTAGGTGTCCGTCAGGAGTTTGCTCGGATCACCTGTGCAGAGCTGCACCGGGCTGCTCGCTGGGCAGAGCCACCAGCCTTGGTATAGCCCTTCCCCCGCGGTGCCATGGGGATGCAAAGCACTGGGGGTCCTCGACTGGGGGAGACAGGTGGGAGGAGAGCAGGATCAGGGTGGGAGTGCACTGGAGGCCACACACTCTTGCCACAGCAGCGCACCCAGGGTAGCCCCCTGGGGGAGGAGAAGGCTGTGGAAGAGTCTCATTGTAGGGACAGGCAGCTGGGCGGTGAAGGAGCCCGTCCCTGGGAGATACTCACCGTAGGTGGGTTGTCAATGGCCTCCTGGATGGCAGCCCTGAGCCCCACCTTCAGCATGCAGGTGAGGCCATAAAACTCGTGCTCCCTGTCGATCTCAAAGAGGCCAAGGAGCTTCCATTTCTGGCGGAGCTTCCAGAGGAACCTGCGCTTCAGTGAGCTAGATCGCCTGCTCCTCCTCGTGTTCTCTGAGGCGTCGGCCTGCGCGGGACAAGGCACGTCGGGGAGTCAGAGCGGGCCCAGCTCCACCCGGGAGCCCCTGGGCTGAGAAGAACGGCCCCGTTCCCAGCAAACAAGGGCTGGGCACCTGAGCTGGCAGAGGTTTGAGGGAATGAGGAAGAGGATCTTCTAAACAAATGACCAAGAAGAGGGCAGAGGGATGACTGGCAAAATCGGGGGAGTGCAGAGAGGACCGACAGCAAGGGGCAGGGGGCTAACGGGGAGTAAACTGCCTCAGGCTGGGATCCCAGCCAGCCAGCCAGAGATGTGATCCCTGGGGCTCACCCTGAGAAAATAACCAAGGGGAACCATTTTCACCTTTGGATCCATGGATGAGACCCCTGACCCACTGACCTCAATGCCAAAGCTCCCATGGAATTTGACCAGGGCAGGATTGCATCCCTTGGGGACAGGTGAGCTCCTGGCAAAAGAGCCAAGCACCCAGGCCTCACAGAGACGAGAGCTGCGTGTGCGCAGGATCCAGAGCCAGGCAGGGAATGGTGGTTATGGCTCTGCTGAAAGGCAATAATGGCTGCCACCAGGGATGGCTGAAATCCAAGGACAATCACACCTCAGGACCACTGATGGGACTGCCAAGACCTCTCTCTCTGGCGCCCAGGAAGGAGTTCTTAACTCAGGGGTCCTGGAACAAGAGAGGCTGGGCGGGGGGACATGCCTGTCCCACCTGTTACCTGTCATAAGAGTCAGTGAGGGGGCAGAGAGGAGTAAGTGGGAGCAGGATCTGGAGGGAAGAGGCAGCAAAGAGCAGGAATCATAGAATCATAGAGCTGGAAGACACCTCAGGAGGTCATTGAGTCCAACCCCCTGCTGAAATCAGGACCAACCCCAGCTAGCCCCAGTGGAAACAGTCCATCTAGTATCTATAGCTGTGCTAGTAGATATTAACCTTTTCTGAAGTCTGTATGTTAATCTCTCACCACTCTTTCATTGCTCACTACAAACCTGTTTATTTTGTGTATTACCCTATGTATACATGGAAACGAAAAAGTTTTTTGTCCTTTAATTGGAAACAATGGGCAAAAAACATAAGAATGACCATGTTGGGTCAGACCAATGTTCCATCTAACCCAGTGTTCTCCAACCTTTTTACACCCAAGATCACTTTTTAATGTCAGGGCAAGCTAAGATCTACCCCATCCCTTCCCCAAGACCCCACCCTTCCTTGAGGCCCTGTCCTCTCCATTCCCCTCCTCTCCATCACTTGCTGTCCCCATCCCTTACCCACTCTCACTGGGTTGAGACAGGAGGGGCGGGCTCTGGGGTGGGAATGAGGGATTTGGCTATGGGAAGGGATGAGAGGTGCAAGCTCTGGGGGTGTGTCTAGACTACATGGCTCCATCGGCGGAGCCACGTAGATGAGTTTACTAGACATAGGAAAATGAAGCGGCGATTTAAATAAATGCTGCTGATCAGCTGTTTGGCGGCACAGCGGGGCAGTCTGGATGCGCCGCGGTTGACAAGGGAAGCCTTTGTCGACCGCTCCAGTAAACGTCATTTCACAAGGCATAACGGAGCGGTCGACAAAGGCTTCCCTTGTCGACCGCGGCGCATCCAGACTGCCCCGCTGTGCCGCCAAACAGCTGATTGGCACAGCATGGCGGCCATTTTGATGTAAATGAAGCGGTGATTATTTAAATCACCGCTTCATTTTCCTATGTCTAGTAAACTCATCTACATGGCTCCGTCGACGGAGGCATGTAGTCTAGACATATCCTGGGAGGGAACCAGGATGCAGGAGGAGGTGGAGAAGGAGATGCTGGCTCAGGCTGGAGAGTGTTTTGGTCAGGTGGAGGGTTGGGGTGCTAAGTAAGCCACAGACATGTGGATATCAGGGTGTAGGAGTTTGGATTGGGGTATATGAGGGGCTCAGGACAGGGGGTTGGGTGTCTGATGGGCTCAAGGTTGGAGTTTGTGGGGGGTGCAGAAGAGTTATGATTCTGCAGCCAGATGGGGGCTTGGTCTCAACTGGGGGCTTGTTGGCCAGGCTTCATTTTTAAATAAAATATTATGTCCAACACAAAACGTTTCAGCATTGTCTTTATTTATGGGAGGGGTGGGGAACATTTTGTTGGGTCAGGCAGCCACTGACCCACAGAAAAATCAGTTGGGGACCACACAAGTAAGATACAAAAAACCAACCCCTCCAAAAAAAAACCACCCCTCACTGATGTGGCTCCAACTGACACCCCTCACTCCCCTGGCACTCCAGCCCCATGAGGTGGAGGGTAGGTAGGACTGAGGTTCAAGGCCTCAGGCCAACTTAACTCTTCTGGGGTTCCAGGGTTAGTGGATTTTGTGGGCCCCACTAGGCTCTGGGGTGGGGCCAAAAATGAGGGATCCAGTGTGTGGAATAGAGATGCGGGTGCAGAATCTGGGTGGGAGGTAGGGTACAGGAGCAAGCTGGAGGTAGGTGTCTGGCCAGCAGGGAGGGGGCAGGGTGCTGGTGGGTGTCTGGCCAGGAAGTGGGGGCAAGGGCAGCTCGGCTGGTACCTGGGGGTCTCCAGGGATCAGGATCTCTCAGGAAGGATCTGCAGGCAGCACTGAAAGAAGCGCATGTGCAGCTCCTTTAAGAAATCCAGCCGCTCTGGATCCTCTGCTGCCATCTTAACACACACACACACACACCGCCTCCCTGGTGCACAAGAAAGTGCGCACGTTGCTGTGGGGAGGGGAGGAGCAGGACACGCTTCCTGAGAAGTCACATCTGGCATGGAGCAGCAGGACTTTTCCCCTCCCTGCCACAAGAAGCTGGCTTTGGCTACAATTTTGTGAAGGGTGGGAGGCTGTAGTGGCAGCGCGGGCTCCTCATTGTAGGTAGGGGGGAACAAGGGAGCATTGGGAACGCTGTGTCAAGATCGACTGGCATTGCCACCATGATTGACCAGTCAATCGCGATCGACTGCTTGGTGACCTAGCCCAATATCCTGTCTTCTGACAGTGGACAATGTCAGGTGCTTCTCAGGGAATGAACCAAACAGGGAATCATCACGTGATCCCTCCCCTGGAACAATGAACTCAATGATGAGATGTGCATAACTTTTACCTCTACTTTTTACCTGATTTTATTAGAACAGGGAAGAGACACCCCCATCCTTATACTGAGAAACGTTTCTCCAGAAGGATGTTATAAACAAAACTAGAGTGACTGCTAAGGGATACTTGTTTTTACAGATGAACGCTGTAATGAATGAAATAACGACCTATTGAAAGACGTTTTCAGATCTTTTAAGCACTGTCAGAAGTCACAGCTGTTAGTAATAGTGATTGGATTACAGCTTCTTTTTTGCTCATCAACCAGGTAAATTGGGGCTCCCAAAATAAATTCCATTAGTAAAGAGGAAAACAATATAGGGTAAAAATAATTGGGAGACAGAATTTTCCCTCCAAAAAGGAGTTTCTTTGTCTCACACTAGAAGGATGGAGGCCTTCAGATAAGGCCTGGACACTGTCAGCACTTCTCCAGAGGAAGGGACCTAACTACTGTCTCTTCACCATCTACAGGGGGTGGCAAAGCAGCTGTTCTTTCTGGACTGCACTGGATCAATCTCAGATGTAACCTCAATTAAATGAAACCCATCTGAGCTTGCTGCGTGACACTCTCAAATCGCTCTAACATTCAAACACCCAGCAGCTGTTGGGACTGTGTTTTCCAACCTGCTTTACTTTGCCCTTATCAACACTAAGAGATTGTCACACAAACCCACCTCCCTTTACCCCACTGGACTGGCCGTTGTGTGGTTCCACTTCCCCATCTCCCCCTTCACCATTGCGGGTCACCAGCCTGCTCTCTGCAAAGCAGCTTGAGAACCCCTGTAAAATACTGAATGACTCACCATGGCTTCTCTCTGCTTGTCAGGCCTCAGCTGTACAGTGAATGTTACCTGCTGGTGCCTGTGGCACAAAGGACTCCTACCAATGGACTCAAGTCCTCGGCACAGGGGGCACACCGTCCATGCTGGCAGGAACCAGTCTGCACAAAGCCAAAGCACAATGCAGCTATGAGACACAGCACACGCAGAGGGAGAATGCATGCATGAAGCAGGGCATGCAACGTGAAAAACCAGTAGGCTGGGAGGGTATGGCTGACTCCCTGTGAGGGCAACAACTGAAGCCAGCTCACTGCTTGGGGCAGAGCAACAGTGAGAAGATGAGCTCAGACTGGCCAGCTGGGAGGGATCAGCCGCAGAGTGGGAGCAAGCAGGTCCATTCTAGCCCCCCAAGGGAGTCAGGTGCTGGGTGGCTGGCAGGCAGACTGACCTTGAGAGACTTAACCTAGTGGACAAAGGGAGGCTTTGGCAATACTACAGTCCGGAGTCCAAGGCGATCAGATTTCAGGAAGACAAGTTTGAGGAAACTGCAGAGCCTGCTCTCCTGGAAATCAGCTGGAGAGCTGCTGCTGGCCTCAGTGTGTCCCTGCAACAGACAGTCACATCTTCTTAAGGCCTCTTCCCGGCTCGGCCTGATGCTCTGTGGGCCCCTTCTGGGCTAGGGCACACGAGCGGGTGCAGAACAGCGCCCCATGCGGCCAGCATTCTGCAGTCAGGCGCTGCCTTCTGGAACTAGCAGGGGCTTTGTGCCGTCACCCTTCCAGAACCCAGGACTAGAATGTCCGCAGCGCCGAAGCGCTTATTCCACAATAGCCATTCAGGGCAGTACCCCGAGGCAGACAAGCCCTCTGGGGTCAGAATGGCCTCGTGGTCACGGATTGTTCCGCCCATTCATCTCATTACAATAGAGCGAGGCCCCCGGCGTAGCCCGGACCCCTGGTGCCAGGCGCTGTACAAAGAGCCGGTCCTGCCTCCAGAGCTCTCAGGCAGTCTAGGGGGCTGGGGGAGGCAGGGGAAGCAGACGCGGTGGCTGAGGGAGGATCCAGGCACATCCTGCTGTCTGCAGGCGGGGAAGGGTGGGGCGCGCAGCGGGTCCGCCCCCCTCCCTGCCAGGGAGCGATCACAGGGCATCCACCGGCTGGGGGCCAGGGCAAGGGCGCGCCCGGTTGGGAGCGCGGGGGGTGGCAGGGCGCAGGGGGGAGCTGCCCGCGGCCCCTCCAGGGCAGGGGGCGGAGGCGTCCCGGGCCTGGCTCCCGGAGGGGGGAGGGGGACGGGCCGCTTGCAGTGCGAGCACCTACCTCTGCGGGCTTCTTCTGCAGCCACCGGCCCCGCTGCCGCCTTCCGCCCGCGCCCCAAATCACTGCCCGCCCGCCCGGAGCCGCCCCCTCCCCGAGCCCGCGGCGTGCTGCCTCGCTCTCTTCCCTCTCCCCCAGCGGGCTCTTGGCAGCAGCTGCCCGCGGGCCGCGGCTCGGCAGAGGCTGCCCGCTGCAGCTCGGAGCGGGTGACATCAGCCTGCCCGCAGCTGGCCCTACTGACAGCAATGCGGCGGAAGGGGGAGGGGAGGGCGAGGCCCGGGCCAGCTGTCCACCTGCGCGGCGGACGGCTCTGCCAGAGGATACAGGGATACAAATGTAACCCTCCTCTGCACTTGCCGCCTTCCAAGGCTTCGTCCCCATCCATCCCTGCAGAGCAGGTAAATAGACCCCCAATCTGGGGAAACTGAGGCAGAGAACAGGGAAGTGACTTGCCCAGGGATACTACATGGTTGGAGAGCTTAGGAAAAACTGCCTGTCAGGGTGGTTAAGCAGTGGAATACATTGTCTAGTGAGGTTGTGGAATCTCCATCACTGGAGATATTTAAGAGCAGGTTAGACAGACACCTGTCAGGGATGATCTAGATGGTGCTTGGTCCTGCCATGAGGGCAGGGGACTGGATTTGATGACCTCTCAAGGTCCCTTCCAGTTCTAGTATTCTGTGATTCTATACCCAGGGAGTCATTGCCAGGAGGTTTGGGCACCTAATTCTGGGCTCACACCAGAGGTGTGAAAGCCCTGAACTATGCACCTGCCCACAGAAGGTATTAATCTGGCATACAGGGGCAGCACACAATTCTTTGACCCCCCCCCCCCCCAGTAGTCTTGAGCCCTTACAAGGAAAATCTTCCAAAGTTTTGGCTGCCTGAATCTGCAGCCAGCTTGGAGCAACAGCTCTAGGAGAGAGGGGAACAGCACCCTGCATCACACTGCAGCAGTAACTATTACATCTAAAAACAACAAAGAGACCCATGACACCTTAAAGACTAATACATCTGTTAGGGCAAAAGCTGCTGTGGATAAAACCGCACTTTGTCAGCTTATGTCACAGGACTCCTTGTTGTTTTGCAGATACAGACTAGCAGGGCTACCCCTCCGATACTTATTCAGTCTAATTACAACCTCAGAGTCAGATTTTCAAACAATACGGGTGCCTACTTTTGTGTGTGCACAACCATGGCAAGTGTGTGAGCCACTCCTGTTAAATGCAGCTGAGCCCAGGGCAGGCAGGGTGGGCTGCAGCCCCCAAGACTTCCAGCCAACGATGTACCAGTAACTTTACCAAGTAGAAGTTTAGTGACCACATCGGAGCCATGTCCTACCCCTTTGGGCTAACCAGCCCTCAGCACTGTCCTGGCTACTTGTAGTATATTGGAAGGAGAGCTGCAGTGGACTGAGGGCTGCATGTGGACCTGCCTTTGTAGGCTCAGTCTAGGGACAGCATTCCAAATAAAAGACACTAATTTTCAGATGCACTGAGAACCATGGAGTTCCCACCGAAATCGGGGGAACCGCAGGCGCTCAGCATCTCTGGAAATTGGGCCCAGAATGATTCTGACTCCTTTGCCCTGGCCCAGAGCTCTGAGTAAGGGGCTTCAGCAGCACTTGGCATGGGACAGATTAAAGTGAGCAGGAGAGTTATGCTGGAGTCTGGATCTCTGTCCTCACCTCACATCTGTGGGCAAGACAGGCCTTCAAATAAATCCCCATGCCTAGAGGGCACTTTCTGGACAAGGAGCAAGGAACCATTTCACCCTGTAGTGCTGGGGTGAGCTGTAGCCCAGAGGGGGAAGTGACTTGTTTGGAGTTGGTGCCAGGGTGGAGAATAGAAGCCAGAGCCTGACTCCCAGCTCGGTGCTTTGATCCCAAGAACAGCTCTTTCCAGAGTCCAGTTCTGTCAGGGGTTCAGAGGTGACCGATCATAGAATCCTAGGGCTGGAAGAGACCTCGGGAGGTTACTGAGTCCAGACCCCTGCCCAAAACAGGACCAACCTCAACTAAATCAACCCAGCCAGGGCTTTGTCAAGCCGAGACTTAAAAACCTCTAGGGATGGAGATTCCACCACCTCCCTATGTAACCCATTCCAGTGCTTCACCACCCTCCTTGTGATCCAGCAGGGGAAGGGGCAGGAGGGTCTCTATCCATGTGCAGGGAACCACAAGGCCAGGAAAGGCTTGTGCCATGTAGAATCCTGCCAAGAATCACAGCAGCATATCTGTTGGCTTCCACCTCAAGCAGATACAGAGGTATTCACCCTAGTAATAGCCCCTTCCTTCCAAGCTGCTGGATATGATTGTATTGCTTGACTAAGCACAGCCTCTGTGGCTGTAACCCACACACCTAGTGGGTGTGGTTCACTGTCCCATGTAGTGGCACTTGGACCATGTACAGCGAGAGATAAGAAAAGAACAAGGGAGCTCTACAGTCTAAGCTGAGAGCCAGCTGGCTTTGTAGTTCATGCTGTAGAGGCTTCTCTACTAAGCTCCACAGTTCCCAGGTTCAAATCTGCATGGTGGTGGTAACACAGCCCCATAGGCCAGCATACAGTTCCAAGGACTCTGGCCTCTCCTGCTTTAGGATGAAGTGGGAGTCCTATGATGTTCCCCACAGTATGATGCACTATGGCAAGGATGATGGTATCCACTGAGGAGCTGTTAACTCACCCTGCTCAGGTCTACCTGACAGGCAGCCAGAACACTGTGTCTACACCAGCCCTGCCTTGTCTTGGCCATTACACCAGTTCAGCTCCAAACAGTAGGAAATGGGAAAGGAAAAAGGAGAGACAGCCCTTCTGCTCTTTGGGAGCTATTCAAGCTGCTGCCTCAGCACATTTCAACAACAGCCCATGTCTTCCGGTATGTGGCAAGGTGCCTGGGATCTGTGCTAGACCACAGCTCTTTCAAAGCTGCAGCTAGCTGAGGCTCGCACCTTAGGGTCTGGGGTGGGGGAAAGGCTTGGGGCTGGAGTAGTCCTCACTCCTGGTACTAGCTATTTTGGGGATTCATTGCTGCTCACCCTTCAATTTCTTCCAAGGTATCAGGGGGCCCCTCTCCCTAACTCTCATGGGAGAAGCTCCCACTGTTCTTCTGCCTTCACCCTTGAAGTAAGTGCAGGTTCCTTCACCAACCTGTCCTGGCTTCCCCAGTTCAGTGGTCACGTTTCCTTCTTTTCCCTTCGGGCTTTAGCAGGAAGAGGCTGGGGCTGCTTCTCTTACTGGCACATTTCCAGGAATGAGACAGGATCTTCCATCCCTCTCTCAGAAATTCCTCCCTGCGCTGAAAGTGCTGCTGCAGGAGCTGTTGTAATAACCCAGCTCTAGTAAGCCCCCCTCAATTGTGAGCTCAACTGGCCGACTGTGGGGGAAAGGTCACACAAATGTTACCATCATCTCTAGAACTGAAAGTGCCTACAGAGAAAGGTACAAGAGGGCATGAAGATGGGTTTAATCCAAGCAAAACGCTTTACTGACTCGATCGGAGGCCTGTGTTAAAATTGAGACTGGTAACATAGAGGAGAATGGAAACAGAAATTAAAGGACCCAAACTGGTGTGTAGGATACTACACCTAAGTGCTGGACAAAGTAATAAGGGGGTGGGTCACCCATCACTCCCCCCCCCTTGGCATCTTTTAGAAAGCATTGGAGGGATTGAATGGGGGATTCCATAAAGCAAAAGTCAGTGAAGTTCTTCTTTGTGCAGAGACTCTGCCTGTCACTGGTGAACCTTGAGCATGGGGGCCTCCAGCCCACCCAACTGGGAGGCTGCCGGGACAAGTGAAGACCCCTGCCTGATAGAACAGATCTTACGTGTATCTAGCAAGTTCTCTTCCATTGCCACCATCTTCTTCTTGTCCTCAGTCTCTCACTCTGGGCTTTCCCACGACCCTGGAATCAACTTCAATGCAGGGCACCAGCATGACAGGCTGAAATGGCCCATCCAGCTCTGCCCCGCCAAAGCGGGACTAATGAAGAAGAGGAACATGAGTGACCATCAAGTCGATGTCTTAGACTGGGGAAGTGAGCCAGAGTCAAGTGCAATGGCCCAACCCATCAGGCTGTGACTGAGTAACAATAGTGTATCCGGAGAATGCTGTAAAAACCTGCATTTCCCTTCACTGGCTATCCTTTCTCCCTTCCATTTCGGTACCTCTGTGGCCAAAAGCCAAAAAAGTAACCATCATTAACAGTGCCCACCTCAGCACTGAAACACGGAGCTAGTAAGTCTGCAACTAAGCTAGCCCATTCTGTACCATCCTTTGCTAATCTCCTTGTGGATGGAGTAGTCCCCTTAATCTGCCCAGGATAATCCATCATCCATCCAAAATCATCTTCTTCTGTCTCAGGTGCTTCTGCCATCGATTTTCCCTGCCAGTGCTTAAAAAACATGCAACCCCCATGGAGTCCTGTAAAATGTGCCCTGCAAATCAAATCTTCCTTTTCATGAGATCTCTGACTAGTGTTTTCTGAGGTTTAGTCATCTCCCATACTGTTTTGTTATTTACATGGTCAAGCCATGAGAGTTTCAGAATTCTTCTGACACCATAATTCAAAGGATTGTAGTTTGACATTGATTGCTTGAAAGTCCATATTTCACAGCCTTTATTTAATACACACCAAATATAAGGTTTTAAGAGTAAGAATTTAGTCCTCAGATTTATGCCCCTTCTCACCAGGGCTGTGTCTAGACTGGCCAGTTTTTCCAGAAAATCAGCCGCTTTTCTGGAAAAACTTGCCAGCTGTCTACCCTGGCTGCTTGAATTTCCGCAAAAGCACTGACTTCCTACTGTAAGAAATCAGTGCTTCTTGCGGAAATACTATTCTGCTCCCATTCGGGCAAAAGTCCCTTTTGAGAAAAGCTTTTGTGCAAAAGGGCCACACAGATCAGATTTGTTTTCTGCAAAAAAGCCCCCATCACGAAAATGGTGATCAGGGCTTTTTTTGCGGAAAAGCGTCCGTGCCAATCTAGACGCTCTGTTCCGAAAATGCTTTTAATGGAAAACTTTTCCATTAAAAGCATTTGCGGAAAATCATGCCAATCTAGACGCAGCCCAGATGTTTATTTTTCAACAATGTCACTTTTACTCTTGCTAGTTTGGTACTGACCTGTAACTGCCACCAGGGGGATTTGAACCTTGGACCTCTGGAGCTTTATGTAGGAGCCACCTACTTGCGCTATAAAGCCATTTGGTGCTCAGCTTTGGCTGTAGAGCTCACTTGTTCTTATCTTGTGATCTAAGTGCCACTACATGGGACAGTGAACCACACCCAGTAGGTGTGTGGGTTACACTTCCATCTTCAGTAATGATCCTTCCAAATTAGCAATTGTTTCTCACTCCCTATACAGTCATACCGTACCAGCAATACTCTCAGGCTGTCTACACTGCCCCCATTTTGTGCAAAAAATATGCAAATGAGGCAAAGCATGGAATATTGCCATGCCTGATTTGCATAATTAATGAGGGTCTGTTTTTGCGCAAGAGGCTTTTGCCCAAGAGCTGTTCTTCCACATTTTTTTCAGGAAGAACAGCTCTTGCGCAAAAACGGAGCCTCATTAATTATGCAAATCAGGCATGGCAATATTCCATGCTTTGCCTCATTTGCATATTTTTTGCACAAAATGGGGGCAGTGTAGACATAACCTCACTGAAAAAGGGACTGAGTTAAGTTTGGATTGTTTGGCTTTTTGCCTTGAAAATACTTTGTGTTTTGTTCTCCATCCTTTTTCACTTCTGTGTTCCAATGAATGCACCTGCAAACTTGGATATCCTTTTTTAAGGATGTTTGTCATGGGACTAAACAAATCAAGGTCTCTGTACTTGAAACAGAGACCACATTTAACTAAGTAGTGCTAGTTAGTAATAGGGTCACGCTAACTCCTTTGACTTTCTGAGACCACTTATTCCACTGCAATAAACACAACAGAATTCTTCCCAGGCAGTTCTCCCTCTGCTGGGCACTGAGGCTCCATCTACTTCATATCCCTGCTTAGCCTCTGGCAGGGGAAGTCCCAAGACAAGCTAGAGTTGAACCAAGCAGCCTGAGCCTGGTCACAGCCTAGCAGGAAGGGTCAGAAAGAAAAGGGTACGCAGGAAAGCAACAGGCAACAAGGGATCCAGACCCTCATCTTCCTTTTCACACAGCCACACCCAGAGAGCACATGACTAGGACAGAGCAGGGGAGAGGGGCTTGCTCAGTGGCCATGGATGTACATTTCTTCAGCTGCTCTCCGAAAGCGAGTGTGTTAACATTGCCATGACTAAAGCTCAACTGACGGGCTTTGCTCTTTCCAACCCCCAGGGTAATTGGTGGCCCCCAGCATGGCAGACTCCTTCCTGCTTGAGGAGGGAGCAGACACTTCATCCAAGGTGAACTTCATCCCTGCAGGGTAAAACCGCCTTCCCTTTTGGCGAGCAACAGGGTTTCTTTTTTAAACACATTGTGCCAGAGTAAATTGGTGGAGACACAGGCAGAAGTACTCCAGGGGGAGCAGAAGGCAGTAGGCTCCTGGGAAGAGAGCAGAGAATCCCCATCAACTGTGCCATTTCACACTGAACAGGACTACTCGCTGGAAAGCAGCAGCCTCTGGCTGGTCTCAGAGGGGTGGTCCTGTTGGTGTGTATCTGCAAAAACATAGAGCCCTGTGGCACCTAAAGATTTGCAGATTTATTTGGGCTGAAAAGCTTCTTGGGCAAAGACCAGTTTATGCCCAAATAAATGTTAAGTCTCTGGCTGTGGGCCCCATGCTCATTCTGCCAGGACAGGCTGCCTCCTACCATCCCTCTCCTCCTCACCAGGCCCATTCACACACATGGTCACACACACACGGTTCATACTTACCCTCACTGATGAGCCTTTCCCATGAAAATGTCTGGGGGAGAATCCCTGAGCTTGTTCCAGGGACAGAAGCAGAATCCCTGGGATTATTTCAGCAGCATCCCCAGGCAGCTGGGGTTAGAAGACACAGGGAGAGGAATCTGGAGGCAGCAGATCACTGAAGGCGGAGGGGAGAACTGAAGCAGCAGCAGCAGCTCCAGGGCTGGCAGACTAGGGAAGATGCCCAGAGTTGCTAAGAGATGTGGCTTTTTGCTTCCTTCTTTCCCCAAAGCGCCCATGTGATGGAGTGACCTCATGCTCACGGGAGCTGCTGCTATTTCTTGTATTTCCAAGCACCGAGGAGACTGAGAAGCACAGCTGGAGAGTTTCTGAGAGTGGGAAGCAACAGAGCTGCAGCAATTGGTGGTGGAGGAAGAAAGCAGGATTTCAGACTAGCCACCACCTCCCTCCCCTCGGCTCTGACGCTGCTCATTTAGCAGCGGGAAGGGTGGCTGACAAGGGGTAGGGTTGCCAGGTCTCCGATTTTGAACTGGACAGTCCAGTATTTGAGCTTTCTGTTCAGGAAACAAATTGAGAAAATATAAACATCCGGTATTTTCTAAATCAGATGTAATGTAGATTGGGATGTAATGTCAACTGCGTCTGGTATTTTTGTTGAAACCATCTGGCAACCCCAGTAAGGGGGAGGGTATTGGCAGCAGAGCAGGTGCACAGTGCAGCAAGGGCACCTTTGCCTCAGAGCTCTAAATAGAAATGTCCTGGCTGGCATCTTGCTCTTCTCACCCGACAGCCCAACCTCAGCAGGAAAGCTGCAGGGCAGCAGCCACAAGTGGAACAGAAGAAAGATTAAGGAGCCACTTTTGGCCTCCCAGAGCAGAGGTGCTGTCACCTATGGGGAGCTAGAAGCAATCGTCTATCAAACCTGAGCCTCTGAGCACATGGGCAGCCCAGAGCTTTGCTAGGAGCAACTTTCTGCACTGCCCACTGGGGAGCAGGTGAAGAGTAGCTATTGAAAATCATTGTACAGGTTGAACCTCTTCACTCTGGCACTCTCTGGTCTGGCATGATTGTAGTTAGCCTGGTGTCCTTATCATGGGGGGGGGGGGGGGGAGGGGGCAACTTTGCTTACAGCCACCAGCCCTGGCTCTGTGTTCTGTGCTGTTACTTAGTTCTAGTTGGCCCCTACATGTTTTCTAACAACCCAGTAAGCAGCAGAAGTGTTGGTAATGCTGCTAGACAACATGGGTCTCCCCTGGTTCAGCACCAGTCTGGTCTCAAAGGTGCTGGACTAGAGAGGTTCAATCAGTACTACAGGGGAATGTCAGATGATCCCTAAAGTGCCCCTCCTTTTTCAGTTTAATGGAGTCCCAGCAGTATGTGCACACCAGGCCTTTACTGTCACAGACAAGTTAGTGAGATGGTTCATAACTATTTGGGTTTGGCAACTGGCAGAGACTCTCCTTGGAGCTTTGTGCCCTGGGCCCCACTCTGGCATTTTACCATTTGTCTCTTGCTACGAGGTTTCCTTCTTGGCTGTTTAATTCTCTTACAGGCTCTGGCACAACACTGCAGAGAGGCTCCCTGGAGAGGTGCTAAGAGCTGCTCCAGCTAACAGGTCCCTCTTAGGCAGGGGAAATGACACCAGGCACTTCTTACCACTGCGGCAGGGACAAGAACCCTGCATTGATGGCATTCCCATGCAGATATCTCAAGGCAGTATTAGCAGACTGGTTAGGAAAATTGGAAATGCTATGAAGCATCTAAACCCCTGGACCCGAGCTTTGGTTATGTTATTGCTGCACTTTAATTTATCCCAGAAAAAGCTACATGTCACATCCTCATCATAACAGGCCGCCCCATGACCTCGTGCCTGATCCCTACTCCAGAACAGTTTCCATATCATATACCTAACTCTCTGGTCTGCAGCAATCATAGCAGAATACAGGAAACAACAGCAGAATGAGGCCAGGAAGGAGAACCAGTGTCACCCCCAACAGGACCTTTCAGAGAGACTGCACAGTGCTTGTGTAACTGCCTGGAAAACCGATTTGAATCTGGGACCTCAGTGTAGCAGCCTCTACAGCTTGAGCTATAAAGCCAACTGACTCTCAGCTTAGGCTGTAGAGCACCCTTGTTCTTATCTCTCACTGTAGTGGTCTAAGTGCCACTTCATGGGACAGTGAACCACAGTAGGTCTGTGGGTTACACTTGCAAGGTTACATGCCGGCTGTGTGTTCTGATTCATTGCTCTAGTGTCATTTCTCCCAACCCTCCACCCACAAAGAGGAGGAAGAACAGTCAGAGACACCGCAGATATTTTGAGAGAGACTCCAGTTCTTCACCTATTAACAGACACCATACTAAAGAGTGAAAACATCCTGTGACTTCAGCCTTGCCCAACGGGCATCCTCTTCTTCCTCACAGCCCTATGGCCACTAGGAATGTGGAAAGTTACTCATAAGTATCAAGCAAAGCCAGTGGCTTCATTAGACCACATTTATCAGGACAGCATCTGAGCATCTCTCCCCTCCATTCTCAGGCACTGTCTAGCAGAATGTGACTTTCTTCTCTAGTCCCATTCAGCACACACGGCGGATAATGGAACAGCATCGAGAACAATGGAACATCTTCTGTACAACAGCAGAGAACCTCACCTCTCTATTACCTCCTCAGCACTGAGAGCCGGTAAGGAGGATACAGAGCTTGTGGCTTCCCCAGAACATGCAATGCAAGATCCAGAGGCCACATTCCCCGATCTCAGACAGAGAGAGAAAGCATAAGCATGCATAAGAGCACGTGGAATGTGACACCCTTGGTAGTAATGCTGATGGTTCACCACCCCTCTAGTAGGTAAATGGGGACAGGGGGCTCCCTCCCTCACCTGTCTTTGATCCTTCAAGAAGAGCATTTTATTTTATCCATGATCTTGTTTTTTCACATGCTGGATCCATTAACACCTCTCCCCCTCCAGTAACCAGTTTAAAAATGACAGAAACAAACCAACAGAACTAAAAAAGGTGCCTGCTGCAGAGCAGGAACGTCACTGAAGTCTGGGCCCTTTGCTCAGTAGCACTGCCTGGTGCCAGAACAATGTCACAAAGACTGTGGAGTCCAAAACCACATGCATCAGTTTGCTGGGATTATCCCTATCTTGGTCCAGGTTCATAAGGGCTGGTGTTCTGGTCTCTCGCTAGAGAAGTTCTGTGGGTCAGACAGTTTCACTTCCCTTTGAGCACTAAACTGTAGCTGGATACAAGTCTCAGGAGTCATGGAAAGAAGGCGCAGTGAGGTCCAACGTTCTTTCAAGCACGTAACAGAGTCCGAGAGCAGAGTGTCTCTTGTTTCTGCAGATAAATATCTCGTCCCTGTTGAGATGCTGCAGGCAGGCACCTTCTCCCCGCCTCTCCCATTCTGCTGTCCTCAATCTAATTTCTTTGCAGGTTTCCTGTTCTTCCACATCACAATCACTACAAAAATCCCTAATACGGGAAAGAGGGAGAGACTGAGTAAAACATAAAACCCGTAGCTGCTGTAGCTTTTTAAACACACTGCCGTGAGAAACGGAACCGCATCACAGAAGAGAGAGATTTCCAATGTGCAGGAGCCCACAGTCACAGGCAGGGCACTGTTGTGAGGAAGCTCACAACACACGAGCCTTAAATACTGGCAGTTCACTGTGCCAAATAAGATGGAACATGGGTGTCCAACCTTTAAAGAGATTAGAATAAGATAGAAATGTGACTCACCTACACACAGCACCAGAAGGAGCCCTGCGATCACAGGAATGGTCACCGAATACTCCCGGGGCAAAAAGAATTTGTGAATCCCATGATCACTGTCAATAAAGGGCTGCAGGAAACAAAAGTGAAGGGCACCACTAAGTTGGGCAATACAAAGACAACTCTCCAGCACCCAGAGCTTTGTGGCTGTAATGCCAGGACAGTCGACCTCAAGAGCTATGATTAACCTGAGGCTTGAAAACTAACCCCAAGAAACGAGAACTAGAGAGCAGTAGGTACTTGAGCTACCGCTGCAGACAGACAATGCAGTAAGTGAAAGGCAGCTGAACAAGTGCAACAGTCCATGGTAGCGTAGCAAGCATGTGACACCTTGAAAGGACAGAAGTGCCGCTATCTAGTGGCTTATGCATATGGGGTAAAAGACTCAGGTTCTAATTCACACTTCCTCACTGCCTGGGACTGAACAAATGACTTATCCCCCAGGAGGATATCGCATCCCTTTCTTGGAGAGTCATGATAATATTTACTCCACAGAGATGTTGCAGGTGTAGATAAACACCGCAGAACACTTTACGCCTACTGCTTCCCATAAATCTTTATAGAGCACTCAGAGAGTGTACAAACAATATAGCAAGGGTTGGCAACCTTTCAGAATTGGCATGCCAAGTTTTAACTTATTCACGGATCTGTGTGCTGGGGTACAGTGACCATATTTTCTGAACCAGCTGCAGCTAGGGAGAACAGTTTTACTTAAATTATTAAACAGATTAAGCGTTTTAACTCTCTCATGTTAGTTTATCAAACTTCATTTTAAATAAAGTAAAATATGTTCAACACAAAAGGTTTCAATGTTTCCTTTATTTATGGCAAGGGTGGGGAACCTTTTTTGGGACAGGGGTCACTGACCCACAGGAAAATCAGCTGGGGACCACACAAGTGAGAAGCAAAAAAACTCCTCCGAACTCCCCAACCCTCACTGATGTGGCCCCCAACTGAGACACCTCACTCCTCCAGTGCTCCAGACCCCTGGGGTGAGGGGAAGGAACAGGGAGGACTGAAGTTCAGGGACGGCCCACCTCACTTGGGCCTTGTGCAGGTCAGTGTTGGCACAAGGTTAAACTTTATCCAGACTGTTATGCAGCTGCAGAGCACCATTACTATAGGGTGCGACAGACAATCCTCCTCCAACCCACAGACTGACGTTCCATTTCCACGGGCAGAGGGACAAAGAACAGTCTCCCCGAAGCAGTAATAAACCATCAACATCCCCACTGGTATAAGCAGAGACACGAGCGCATCATTACTCCAAGGAGCAGAACTACAGTCAAGATTGAACACCCACCGCTTCCCTCTGACACCGGCATCACAAAGTTCTCGCTGCCCATACAGCCTGTCTCACCCTACAATCCTCCCTCTCCTCTGCCATTAGCTTCTCCTCTAGCAGTGGCACCTCTGGGGCGGTCGGAAGCCGGAGGTACTGCTGCTGCAGCCACACGATCCCAGGTTGGCCTCAGAGGAGCTCCAGCACTGCCTTCACCCCCCCCAGCCTAACCTGCTGCAGGGAAGTGGGAGGGCTCTTGAGGCTGCGCAGGGGAGGAGGGGCAGGACTGAGCTCCTGCCCCATGTGCCACTTAAAATTGGCTCACATACCACTTATGGCACACGTGCTGTAGATTGCCAACTAGGGACGTAAGCGACTAATCGACTAGTTGACCATCTGATAAGCAAAAACTCATTGGATAGGCAGCACATTAGTCTACTAATCACTTCCCTCCTTGCTGCCTCTATCACAAAGAGGCAGCAAGGGGGGGAGAATGAAAAGGGTGCTGGAGGGAGCCGGCTTAAAAGCCCATTCCCCCCAGCTCCATGAGAGGGGGCCAGGGTGCAGCGGCAGCCAACTTTGAAATGTACAAGAGTCCCCAGTAGGGCTCTTGTACATTTCAAAGTTGGAATGTGGCGTGGAGCTGGGGGCCAGCAGGGAGTTCAAAGGCAGAACATGGAACTTCTTATCAATTATTCGAACAGTCGATGGAAATCCCATCGACTATTCCATTTGTTAATTAATAGAAATTTAACATCTTTATTGCCAACCCCTTCAAAATAGGGTTTGTAATAGCAGAACAATCAATTTTTTAATTTAGAGGGGGAACCCAAAACGTTCAGAGCTGGAAATGGAAGCTACCAGGGATTCAGAAGCCAATCTAAAGCTTTAACAAATCTCCCGAGTCTGAGAAACGGACTCAAAAAGCTTAAAAAAAATAGGATGCTTTTCTAGAAGATTTCCTATTCTTCCTGCTTCCTGTGGGCGGAAGACCCCACAAGAATGGACTCTCATCGCATTTCATTTCTGCCACTTCCCTTGAGAATCAGGAAACAGATGAGACATGTGTAATAAGAAGAGGGCCTAAAACGTAGCCCATCAAAGGCTTGGTGTGGGGCCTAGGCAACAATGGTCAAGCAAAGTTAAGTTGTGAGCAAGTGGCAGGCCCTGCTCACAGAACTTGACAAGAACAGGACTGATATTGCAGAAACACTCATATCTAAGAGAAAGTAGGCACCAGCCATTAACACAGTCCAGAAGGATGGTAACAGAACACCTCATTAGGAGACATCTTGGTACAGGTTGGACCTCCTGGTCTGGCAGGGGATCGACAGAATTTGCTGGACCAGGGGAAGTCTGCCCTTCCATGAGCCCCGAGTTAGCTGGCCCCATCTACCCTCTTTGCTGCTGCCGGCACCAGCCCCAGGCTGCCTTTGGTGGCCAGGGTTTTCTGGCGCTGGCACATGCGGTCACATTTCCCCAGCCCTGCGCTGCAACCAGCAGCTGGACTTCTCTGGTTCCTGACCCCGCACAGCTGCTGGCTGTCAGGGCTCTCCAGCTCCATGCTGCCACAGGGAGCCAGGCTTCTCCAGCCCTCAACCGCGCGCTGCTGCGGGCGACTAAAATTCCCCAGTGCCTGGTTCCGCACTGCCGCAGGCTGCCAGGATTCTTTAGTTCCTGGCCCAGCACTGCTGTGGGGTCCTCTGGTCCCATTGTCCCCGGGGGGCTGCTGGCCCTCTTTCCATTAAGCTCCCGAGCTCTCTGGTCCAGGAGCATCTGCTGTCTTGCTGGACCACAGATATTGCGGGACCAGAGAACGCTGGTTTTCAGAGGTGCAACCTGTACCAACACACTCACTAGAAATAACAGGAACATACCAACCAGGGATGTAAGCAACTAGTCTACTAGTAGACCATCCGATAAGCAAATCCTTATCGGATAGTTGACTAGTGACTCAACTAGTAGCTTCCCCTCCCCCCTTGCTGCCGCTATCAGAGAGAGTCAGCAAGGGGTGGGGAGCAGGATACGGTGCTGGGGGGAACCGGCTTAAAACCTGGTTCCCCCCAGCACAATCTCCATGGGAAGAGGGGACAGGGGTGCAGCGGGGAACTGGTGGCACTTTTGCCTTTGAAATGTAGCAAGAGCAAGACTGTTCTGCCCACAGCATGGAAGTGAACACTAAGGAGACTTTTTTGAAAACCCCAGAATTATTCTGAGTTTGAGTTTTGGGTGAAGGTTCAAAGGGGTGGAACACTGCAGTTATAACTTTATTCAGATCACCACACCTACCCCATCAAAGCACACTGATACAGATAATTCTTTGGGGTTCAGCTTTGGTCAAGGTTCAGAAGATCAAGTGTTTGAAGGGATGAGTGAGCAAGAAGGAGTTTATAGTAACGGTTTTACAGTGAGCATAAAGCTAGACAAACAGGTCTAACAAAAGTCTAAAAGAAACACAACAGTGAAGCCATTGAGACTGCAATAACCAGAGTGCATGCAGGAATCCATACCAGTATAATAATCCAGATGGTGTAGTAAACAAAAAGAACAAGGCTAAAGGCTACCAAGCCAAATCCGACCAGCTGGTCCATTGCTGTGGCCTGGAATACAAAAGTAACAAGTCAAAACAATTCAGCTCCTCCAACTGAATTATAGAGAGTACAAATGGCACAATGACATTTAAAATACAAGTGAATATTACAGCACCTAGTACAATGGGGTCTGGTCCATAACAAGCAGTCCTATGTATTATGGTAGCACAAATATATGATAAACATATAGGTGTCCTTTCTATGTTGCAGTATTTACTCAGGCTAAGTCTACACTGCCACTTTACCGCACTTCAACTTTCTGGCTCACGGGTGTGAAAAAACAACCCCCTGAACACAGCACCTTACAATGCTGTAAACTTAGCTACAGTGCTAGAAGCCATGCTCCCAGAGCAGTTAATTACTCCTCTGGTGAAGGTGGTCTACCTAGAGAGCTGGGAGACCTCTGTCCCAGCACACTTGTAGTGACCACACTGCGGCATTCAAGTGCTGCTGCGGCTGTGCTTTAAACTTTCCAGTGTAAACAAAGCCTCAACTCCTGGCCATGAAGATGTAGTTTTGAAACAAAAGCCAACAAAGAAAAAATACTTGGACAAATAATTTGCCTTAAATGCCTCATTGATAAAACTCATCCCCTCTTGCTCTGAAATAGAGACAATTTCTTATGCTTTGTGAGATGCTCACCAAGGTGTGATCCACTCACTTGTATTGAAGCCGTTACTCATCCACAGAGCTTGCAACGATGTCCCCCTGTGCTATGATCCTAGAAACCTCAAGCTAAGTAGAGTCAGAGCAAGTCAGTTAGGAGACCTTCTAGGACAGCAGTTCTCAGACTGTGGGTTATGACCTGGTTTTAATTAGGTCAACAGGACTGGCTTTGACTTGCTGGGGCCCAAACCAACGCACCAGCCCCACCACCCAGAGCTGCAGCAGAAACCCAAGAGCTTCAACCTTGGGCAGTAGTTCTCAGATTACAGCTCCCTGCCTGAGGCTTGAGCTTTGTCCCCCTCCCTTCAGCCTAGGGCATTGGAGGCTTGGCTTTGGCCCTCCCACCCAGGGCAGTTGGGCTCAGGAAGATTCAGGCATCAGTCCCCACTAGGGATGTAATAGTAGTAGATTAACCAACTAACTGATAAGCAAAATGCTATAGACTACACTCATTTCCCCCCCTCTCCTTTGCCAGCAAATTTTTTAGCAGGATGGCCAGTAGTCCAACTCAGTCCTGATTCACACCAGGTATGGCACCTATTCCTGCTGCAGCTCTACATTTGAGGTGTATTAGGAACCAGATGGGCAAACAGCCTGGCTCAGTTCCAGCTCACGTGGGGTCTAGGAGCTCAGCCTCCCTCCTCCCCCCAGATAGGGGCTGCTGCACACTACGGGGGGTGACAAGCAGCCGGTCTGCAAGGGGAGCTGGTTTTTAAACAGAGGCAGCAGCACGGAGTGGCAGGGGACTCGTCAGGAGTGGGAACAGAGCGCACTGGCTGCAGACCTTGTTCTATTATAGAACAGTTGACTAACGGATAAGAATTCATGAGGTTAATCGACTATTCAGTTAACCAATATTTAACGTCCCTAGTCCCTGATCCTAGGGTTGTGCAGTATTTTTTGTTGTCAGAAGTGGGTCATGGTGCCATGAAGTTTGAAAACCCTTGTTGTAGGAAAACCCAAGAAGCTGTCACAAGTGGTGGGTGAGGATTCACTACAATCAGCACTGACTTTGATCCAGAAGGGTGTAAAGAGGCACTGTGCTACTGGGAATATCTTTTTTTAAAGATATACAGAAAACCAAACTCCTGAGATTACTAATGAGCCAAGGCACTTGCTGAAATATTAGGAATGTTCACTTACCTATCCTGGCCCAATTCTAATTCATGTAATTACAACCTGGCTGGCCAACACACTCCTGAATTCAACTTATTTTGAGAATCTTAACATCTTGCATGTATGCTTAAATTCCTCAACATAACATTAACACAGCTTCATTGTGAGGCCAATATAATCATCTGATTTGATCAACAACACGTTCACCTATGAGAATCCCAATGTA
The DNA here is from genome assembly GCF_052426305.1 of Pelodiscus sinensis. Taxonomy (NCBI): domain Eukaryota; kingdom Metazoa; phylum Chordata; order Testudines; family Trionychidae; genus Pelodiscus; species Pelodiscus sinensis. The sequence goes on along the minus strand of NC_143074.1, from coordinate 10,938,867 downwards.
CTTCATCACTAAAAGGCAGCCGCCTCTGGGGTGGAACATGGATGTCATTCTGCATTATAAAACTTTGCTTTTAAAGGCAAGAAGTGACGGGGACAGGAGCCAGTGGGTGAAGGGCATGGAAGGGGCTGGTTCCATGGTGCGCAAGCGGAATGCAACTGCCAGGGTGGGAACCTAGTCTGGACACCGGCTAAGCCAGCACATGGGAGCGTCTGGGTCCGAAGTGCCCAGGGCTTGGGTTTTACAGCTTCCCATCAACGCTGCAGCTCCAGCAGCCCAGCACCCGTAGCCCCGGGGAAGGCCCCAGGGGGGAGCCAGCCTCAGTCTACTCCACACTCATGCTCGCCCGGCCCCATCGGACCGGGGTGTGTGTGTGGGGGGGGAGGGTGTTAACCCCTTCGCGCCCCTCCCCCATCGGACCGGGGTGTGTGTGTTTGGGGGGGGTTAACCCCTTCGCGCTCCTCCCCCATCGGACCGGGGTGTGTGTGTGGGGGGGGGGTTTAACCCCTTCGCGCCCCTCCCCCATCGGACCGGGCGGAATTAACCCCTTCGCGCCCCTCCCCCATCGGACCGGGCGGAATTAACCCCTTCGCGCCCCTCCCCGTGCCCGCTGCCGCTCAGCTGAGAGGGAACCAGTTCATACCAAGCTCCTCTCCCGGGGGGCAGACGGGACTCACCATCCCCCCCACTCACCATGGTCCCCACCGAGCGCGGCCACTTTCTCCACCGCAGCCCCCCCCCCAGCCGGCTCAGCTACTTCCGGGAGACCCAAGCCAATCAGTGACCAGCACTTAGATCTCGTAGCATCCCGGGTGTTGTCTTGGCACAATTGCATTATGGGGGATGCAGGCTCTAAGGAACGCCTTCCCAAGGCATCATGGGAGATGTAGGCTCCACGCGGCACCTCTCCCAGGGCATCATAGGAGATGTACGCGCCACGTGGCGCCTCTCCCAGAGCATCATGGGGGATGTAGGCGTATCTTTTTCCAAGACTCTGGAGACAGTGCTGGGCAGAATAGGGTTGCCAGATGGTTTAGCAGGCAACCAGGGCCGGACCCCCTCCCCTCCCAAAAAAAGCACCGGGAATTTTTTGTTGACCAAAAAAAAAAAAAAAAAGCACATCGGGCCACCAAAATGCAGTCGCAGCCCCTTTAATTGGTGGGTCACTCCCCCCATCCCCAGGGTTGCCAGGTGTCCAGTTTTCGCCCAGACTGTCCGTTATTCAGGTCTCCCCGTCCAGTAAAAAAAACAGAAAATACCGGACATGTGAAGTGTCCAATATTTCCTATTTCCCTCAGACGGAAGCCTGACAGGGACAATATGCGCCTGCGTGTCTAGTGGGGTGGGCGAATGAGGAGAGTGGGGCCATTTAAAGGCACAGCACCCTTTTTTTCCCCCCAACAACTTTGGTCTCCCCCCAGGGTGTTCGGTATTTTTTGTTAAACCATTGGGCAACCCCTACATTGGGCACCAAGCCAGGAAAAGCAGAAAATACCAGACATTTTATGTGTCTGGTATTTTCTCAATTTCTTTACTGGACAGAAGGCACAAATACCTGACCATCCAGTTCAATACCAGACACCTGGCAACCCTAGAGCAGAGCGTTGGGTGTGTCTGTCACAAAAGCTTTGGGCACCATGTAACCGCCACCAGTAGATCCCTGCAAGTTTGTGGATGTGGCTTCAGATCCACAGGGGTACATGGATCTTTCCATGGATGATTTTATCAAACATCAAGCTACGACTCTGGTTCTAGCAAGGGTTTTCTTTCTAATTCCAACAGAAAGAGCCTTCCCCCCAAAAAACAAACCTTCCTCTTCAGTGTTTGTACAATTAGACAACTCCAAAGGGAAGGAGGAAGCCCTGGGAAATTATGATCCTCCCCTTGCCTAGAAAGAGAACTGCAGCAGGGCACTGGGTCCCTTCTCCAGGGGGCAGAGCACTGAACTTTAACTCTTCCCTAATTATCACCTACTAAGCCAGCAGTGACTTAGGCTCTTTAAATACTCTATTTTAGGGCTTGTTTGTCTACATGGGGAAATCTACCAGTGTAATTATACCAGTATAATTAGTCACATGGGTGATCACTTATTCCATATTTAAAGCGTGGTGTCACATTCACTGCAGACACTGACAGCTTCCTGTACAGAATTCAGCCCCACCATGGAAAGGCTGTCAATTCGGGTTCCCTCAGCCAAGAGAACCACCTCCACTTATTGGGGCCCAAGTCATCCAAACTTGGGATGGGAATGACCGAGACCAGTTTATAGATATGGAGGAGGTACTTGGGCCTCCAAGGAGAAGGGGAGGGCCACTCTGGGCTGTATCAGGGGAAAAGGTTGTCCTGGAGGTCTGGGCACCTGCTCTGATTGTTTCCAGGCCTGTCCTACAGACCCCTGAAGACTCTGACTCATTTCAATTAAAACTCCCTGCATGATGCCTCTCCTGCCTCAGACCCTGTCAACCCACAGATGTTGTAGATTTTATCCAGAGTGTCTTCCCCTACAGCTGCCAGACTGAGGACATGGCTGCATCATACTCATCTGGTTAGCAGGTGCACTAGCCCTTTACTTTCTGTTCAGTTACTAGATCTCTCAGCCCCAACTCCTCCCAATTTCTGTACAGAAGCAGCAAGGGGAAGCACCTTCACCTCAAAAGTTCTGCTTCAATCCCACCTGGTTGGGGATTCAGCTCTGGCAGCTGGGTACCAGAGAGCAAGGAACAGGAAACCATAGGAACTGACAAGTGAGAGGTGACTTTGGAGTGGGTTTTCTCTCTCACAGGAGGGCTGGACTGACCGAAGATTTTTCCTTTATAGTACATACCAAGCCTCAGGTTAGGCTTCATTTCAAAGGTCAATCTAGGTGATCTAGGGCAAAAACCACCCTGGTCCAGCATAGCGGAGACACAGCAACTTCCATCAACTTGGCTAGATCTGCACAATCACTGCAGCATAGGCAGCCCCTCTGCAAAGCACCACTCTGGCTCTGTAATGTTATGGCTGTGCAGATCACCTGGCACTAGGGGGAGCAGCTGCCCCGGAAGATCCTGTTTTCAGGACTGGTCCAGTGATCAGTTTACACACAGCCTCTGATCAAATGAAAGAGAGTGGAACTGACAATGATCTATTAACAGGCCAGTCCCATATTCTCCCCTCAAGAAAAGCCCATCCACCCCACCCCCATACATACAGCAGTCCCTGAATTGCCTTTTTCCCTCAGAGAGACCCCCTGGGAGACTAGAGAGAGGCCCTGTTCCTGGCAGAGCTGTACTCATTGAGCCCACATGATGCTGTTGGAGGCTACATACTGGACTTGCTCCAGGAGCCCTGGTTTCCCCCACTGTCTCAACAGCAGTACTGGGGCCTGGATTCTGGCAAAACTGGGGATGAGTGGGAGAGACCCAGCGTTGTGGGATGGCGTGTGGGGAAAAAAAAGAGAAGAAAAGGTATTGAATGAAACACCAAAGGGGAAAGGAGGAGTCACTCTGGAAACGTACATTGGCATAGCTGAGTCCCTCAGGGGCGTGAAAAATCCAACCCCCTGAGAGACCGAGCTACACTGACCTAACTCTGAGTGCAGACAGCACTAGGTTTTTCCCTAGACCTAGCTATTGCCTCTCAGGGAGGTGGATTAACTACAGTGATAGGAGATGCCCTCCTATCAGCATAGGTAGCGTGTAAACTGAAGTGGTGCAGCTATAGCATGTCAACACAGACAAGCCCTAAGTCTGTCGACCCGAGGCCGTGGGTTGCAGATGTCTCTCAAAGGGCCCACCCCCCCTGACAAAGGAAAGGCCAGAGAAGAGAGAACCCTTCATGTAAACATTTGCAGGGGCCAAAAAATGACCAGAGGGCAGAGACAGGCTCAAAGGGAGAGATCCAGAAGAGGACGGCTAACAGAGCCCTCCACACTGTGTCCACTGCTCTGAGGAGTCACTGGCTGCCTACTGGGACTGGATAGAAGTATGACTAAGGGTCAGGGAAATGGCTTCACCTAGCTACCTCCTCCTAGAGCAGGGTTAGTCCCTGGCAGGCCGCTGCCGCTATATTACCTGCACCTTTGTAGGTACTGGTGATCACAGCTCTCATTGGCTGTGGATTGACATTCCCAGCCAACGGGAGCTGCAATCGCTAGTACCAGTGGAGGTGCAGGTAAATATAGCAGTGGGGACCCACTAGGGACTAACCCTGGCAGTCCGGATCCAGCCTGCAGGCTGGATGGCTAGAGTGATGGATGGCTGCCTGGGGTGGAACCAGCCAAGAGAAGGGAGATGAGGTTGTGTTAGGATTTGACTGAGAGATGAACACAGATGAAGACTCTTCTGAGTGGGCTGGGGCCATAGCCCTACCTACAACAGCATCCTCCCTGGCGAGCTGAGTGATGGTATAATGATCTGCAAAAGTGTGCACTGAGGACCAGGTGGCTGTCCTGCAAATCACCACGATGGGCACCTGGGACACAAAAGCTATGGAAGAGGCTTGCGCTCTCGTGGAGTGCACTCTAATGGGCAGGGCCGGAACCCGCGCTAGCTCGCAACATGTCTTGATGCAATCTGAGATCCAGGATGAAATACTCTGAGCCGACACTGGCTGACCCTTCATCCTATCAGCTAATGCTATAAACAGTTGGGGGGACTTGCGGAAGGGCTTGGACTTCTCTAAATAAAAAGCTAAAGCATGCCTCACATCAAGTGTGTGTAAAGCCTGTTCCATCCCAGAGCTATGGGGCTTAGGGTAAAACACAGGGAGAAATATATCCTGGTGAGCAAGACAGACACCACCTTGGACAAAAAAGCTGGGTGGGGGCATAGCCTGACCTTATCCTTAAAGACGACTGTATATGGGGGGTCCACTACTAGGGCCCTGAGTTCTGATACTTTCCTGGCTGAGGTAATGGCCACCAGGAAAGACACCTTCCAGAACAGGTGTAGAAGGAAACATGTGGCCAGTGGTTCAAAGGGAGGACCCATAAGCCTCGAGAGCATTACATTTAGGTCCCAGGAGGGCACGGGCTCACACACCTGAGGGTAAGCCCTGTCTAAACCCTTGAGGAACCAGTGCACTATGGGGTCTGAGAAAACGGTCCTTCCCCCCGAGCCAGAGTGGAAAGCCAAGATGGCTGCTAGGTGCACTTGCATGGAGGAAGGAGTCAGGCCCTGGAGCCTGAGCCCCAGGAGGTAGTCTAAGATAACTGGGACCGGGGCCTCCAAAGGGGGGACCCCCTTATTACTGACCAGATCACAAACGGTTTCCACTTTGCCAGGTAGGAAGACCGAGTAGGGAGCTGGAAGCGTTCTAAGAGGACTGCCTGGACCTACACCAAACACTGCCTCTCTGAGGCCATTAGCCATGGAGCTTCCATGCCATGAGGTGCAGGGAGAGGAGGTTCAGATGCCGGAGTCTGCCGAACTCCTGCAAGATCAGGTCCAGATGCAGGGGGAGGGCCAGAGGCCACTCCACTGAAAGGGCGAGGAGGTCTGGGAACTAATGCTGACGAGGCCAGGCCTGGGCTGTCAGAGTCACTGAGTCCTGGAATTCCCTGACCCTGAGGATTACTCTGGGGATCAGTGGGAAGGAGGGAAAAGGCCCCGAGGCCAGAGGATCGTCAACACATGTCCCAGAGACCCCGGGCTGTGCCTGTACAGAAAGCAAAACCAGGGACATTTCCTGTTGACATGGGTGGCAAACTGGTCTCTGAGGGCAGATGTAACCCTCTCCATTTTCCACAGGTGAGGGTTTCCCCAACTGGACCTTTTGTACCCCTGGAAGGACCTGCTGAGGTGATCCACCAGCTCATTCTGAGCCCAGGGGAGGTAGGTGGCCACCAGGTGAATATTGTGAGCTACATAAAACTCCCAGAGAAGGAAAGCCTCCTTGCACAGGGGATAGGAGTGAGCACCACCCTGTCTATTTATATAAAACATTGCAGCCATATTGTCAGTCAAAATTGAAACGCACCTGTTTTGGAGCCGCAGTAGGAACACACCACAGGCATGGCGAATAGCTCTCAACTCCCTGACATTGATATGGAGAGAGAGATCCACGGGGTCCCACACACCTTGCGTCTGGAGCTTCCCAGCCCGTGTCAGGAGGCGTTCATCACCAGCTGAATGGACGGGGAAGAGGTAAGAAATGGCATCCCTTTGCAGACCACTTCCTCGCACAGCCACCAGTCGAGGGATTTCAGCACGTCCACGGGGACTGTCACCACCGTGTCCATATGCTGAACAGCTGGGTTGTAGCTCCAGTGCAGCCATAGTTGAAGCGGTCTCATTCTGAACCTGGCGTGCCGTACCACGTAAGTGCAGGCCGCCATAAGCCCCAGCAGCCTCTTGCAACAGCAGGCTGTTGTGGTGGGGAACAACTGTAGTTGCAGAATAGCATCCCTCAGTATCATGAAGTGCTCCGAGGGCAGTGAGGCTCTGCCCTTTGTTGCATCCAAAAGAGCTCCCACAAACTCTATCGATTGAGTGGGAACCAGGGTGGACTTGGCCTCGTTCAATAAGAGACCCAACCTGAGGAACGCCTCCCTTACGAGGGATATTCAAAAAAGGGAAGAAGGACGATCCAGGGAACTATAAGCTGGTCAGTCTTACCTCAGTTCCTGGAAAAATCATGGAAGGAATCCATTTTGAGGCACTTGGAAGAGAGGAAAGTGATCAGGAATACTCAGCATGGATTCACAAAGGGCAAGTCGTGCCTGACCAATCTGATTAGCTTCTATGATGAGGTAACTGGCTCGGTGGACGTGGGAAAGTCAGTGGATGTGATATACCTTGACTTTAGCAAGGCTTTTGATATGGTCTCCCCAACATTCTTGCCAGCAAGTTAAGGGAGTATGGATTGGATAAATGGACGGTAAGATGGATAGAAAGGTGGCTAGAAGGCTGGGCCCAGCAGGTAGTGATCAACGGCTTGGTGTCAGGATCATGGTCAGTTTCTAGTGGAGTGACCCAAGGTTTGGTTCTAGGACCGGTTTTGTTCAATATCTTTATTAATGACCTGGATGAGGGGATGGATTGCACCCTCAGCAAGTTTGCAGATGACACGAAGCTAGGGGGAGAGGTAGATACACTGGAGGGCAGAGATAGGGTCCAGAGTGACTTAGACAAATTGGAGGATTGGGCCACAATCTGATGAGGTTCAACAAGGACAAGTGTAGAGTCCTGCACTTATGATGGAAGAATCCCAAGCATTGTCATAGGCTGGGGACCAACCAGCTAAGTAGTAGTTCTGCAGAAAAAGACTTGGGGGTTACAGTGGATGAGAAGCTGGATATGAGTCAACAGTGTGCAGGCATGGCCAATCCAAGACTGTGCCTGGTTAGACTGGGCCCTAATCCAGGAATGCAGCAGAACAGGTAGATGAGAGTAACCACAATGCTGCATAGCCCCCAGGGGTTGAGCTTCTGGCTGTGTAGTGTGGAGGTCATTGGGGAAAAGGAGGTGACGGAGATCACAATTGTCTTAATTGTTTCTTGCACTCCCTTGTCTGTCTGCCTCCAGGTGTCTCTCCCTGAGATTGTAAGCTCTCTGATGCAGGGACTGTCTCGGTTGTATAGCACCTAGAACAATGGGGGCTGAGGCCAGGCCTGTACTCCTAAGTGCTACTGAAATACAAAAGCAGCAAGCAAAGACTCAATACATCCCGCTGCGGTAAAAGCCTTCAGATTGCCTTGGTAGTGAAGAAAATTGTTTCCAATTCCCATTATTGGCCAGTATTAAAATCATCTGCCCCTATGAGTGACAATGATGCAGGATGGAGAGGTAGGAAGGGACATCCTTGCCAGCTGCTAGACTGGGTAGTGCAGACCTCCTATCTCAGCCCATGATTTGGGAGAGGGTGATGAGTTTTCATCCACAGAACTGAGGCCTGAACTCTCATGGGATCTACGGGCTGTTTTGCTTAATTTCCCCTGAAAAGGTGCTTCAAAGTAGAAAAATAAAGCTCCCCCCACACCGTGCTGTTTCCAAACAAGCTGCAAACAGTAATAGGAGGAAAGCCCAAAGCAGGGTTACAGGTTGGAGAATGAGGACGGCATTAATTCCAGAAGAGCTAACAGACACAAGGTATTAGTCCGGGGATTTCCACAATGATAAGAACCGCAGAGGACTGAGTCAAATACAAAAATCATCATCATTTCCAGATTGGTTGCCAACATGCAGCAATGTGCAAGAGGCAGGGAAGCTTGAAGGCTAGGAATTACTCACTGCCACACAAGACTCCATTTCATTGCTTCGCCACGCCTTGCAAACTGGATATTCTTTTAATGCATTTAATGCCTGAACAAAATATTTACTTCCAAAGGAAACCAGATTGTGTTGTTGGCTGGAACACAGCATTGCTCTGTGTAGTGTTGCAAACAAGCTGAATATTTCATCGTGGGCTGTCTCCTATTTGGGTCATGAGTTTCTTAAATATCAAAGTCCTGAAACAAAAACCAGCTGGAGATGCAGTTAGAGAGTTTTTTAAAAAGCCCATGTTGAAACAACAGATCAGCAGATAGATAACATTCACTGAATTCTTCATTGTAGCCATGAAGGATGCTTTTATATTTAACCCACAATCTAATTGTTTAAGGTTGTTTGTTAATTTATTAAGTAACTCACTGAGAATCTCTGAGTTTACAGCCGAGGCTGATTTAAAAGTTTGTTCTATTTAACACAGATGTGTGCAGAGATTTAATCAGTCTCCTTGACTAGGTTATCATTCAGTGCAGCACAAGTCTATCTAGATTCTGGGACATGTAATTCATCTTTGGTAAAATGTCATCAGCTTCTATGCAAGGTGACAGATTGTAGATGCATAAACAGTGGCTATGAACTGATTGCTTTACAAACCTCCTGCCAAGTTCAACCTGAGAAAATAACTTCATTCAAATCCAGGACCCCTTCTTATTAAGTGAACTCTACTTCATTTCCTGCTGAAGTCTGACTTTTCAAACAGCTCCTGGCTGAGAGACCAAATCCAGTAAGGAAAAAGGCTGGGCCATAACCTTGCTTAAGTTATTTAGCCAACGTGAGAAATCTGCCCCTACCAAAAAGGGAGTGGAGGCATCTGACAATGGTTAGTGGGGTTTAAAGTAATGTTTGTAAAGGGCTTTGAGGATAACTCTCTACTTGTTGCAAGAAAACAGATGAAACGTTCTTATGCATAGAAAAGAATCAAAGGAGCTACCTTCCTCCCCAAAACTGTTAAATGCTGAAAGCCCTTGCTTCCTGAAACTGGAAAGTCACAAAGGCCGTGGAATTTGGCTGGACTGCAATTTGGCTCAGAAGACTTGAGAAGGGTTAAGTTTGCACATTCCAGTTTCTAATTGGACTCCATTTTGATGTTTTCTTGCCTGCTCTTGCTGCACTTTATGGCATGTCTAGATGGGGAAACTTTCTGGTGCAGCTAGAGGAGAATAACTGTCTCTCTGTAGCTATTCTGGTGTAACTGCCCCCATGGACAATACTCCAAAATAAAAGTTACTTTATTCCAGATTAATTAATTACTTCATTTCGAAATGGCTCTGCTCCAGAACAGCGTCCCCACCCAGGTGAGTTGTTTTGGAATAGTTAGAGCAGGTTATTCTGCTACACTTGTGCCAAGTAGCTTCTCCCATGTAGACAAGGGCTTATTCATAGCAGCACCAGGGATCGGCTTCCTAAAATGTTAAAATGATGGGAAGTAGAAAGGATTTGCTCTTTCTGCTTCTCCCCCTCCCCCGGATTGTGCCTCAACCAGGGGAAGCTAGGAACCGTTTCTCCTGTCCCAAGAGATGGGCGTTTGTAAACACTGCAAAGAGAAGGAGAACAGGGACAGAGTACAGGATGCTATGGAGGTGGAAGCCAGAAATGACTCAGCTCCATCACCAGCTCTGATTGGCACAATGAGCTACAAACCACCTCTAAATTAATCTCCCTGGCCCTTCAATGCAGTGTACACTCAGACTGAATACACCTGCTGCAAACCCATTTGCTACATTTGTAGATTTGAAAAATCAGAGTAGATACAGCAATCCTTCCAGCACCTTCCCAACAGAGAGCAGGCTGGGGCAGTGCAGACACAAGTAAGGGGCCAGCCCCTTAAGAGGAAGAGAGCTAAGGCAAGGTACTTCGGCATGGCAGCGCTGAATGACAGCACCTAGAAAAAATAATCACAGGAACCCTTCAGCAAACCAGATAGCCTGAACTCAGCCCCTAGGTGCCCTATACAATGGATGGGGGCAGAACCCTTTCTAGTCTGACCTCCAGTGCAGCACAGGCTTCCCCAAAATAATCCCCCCCCCAAATAATTCCTGGAGTGGATCTTCTGAACACAAGCACCTGGTCTGCATTTAAAATGGATCAGCAATGAGGAATCCACCATGACCCTGGATGTATTTTCCAGTGGTAAATTATGCTGTTAAATGTTACATCTTATTTCCAGTCTAAATCTGTCTAGCTTCAAGTGTCAGCCATTGGACCATGTTAGATCTTCCTCTGCTAGATGGAAGAGCCCATTATTAAATATCCCTTCCCCCACGTTGGTACCTATAGATTGTATTCAAGTCATCCCTTCGCCTTCTCTTTGCTAAGCTAAATAGGTTGAGCTATGTGAGTCTACTGCTGTAAGGCAGGCTTTCTAATCATTTCCTCATTTTCATGGCTTTTCTCATAACCCTCTCTGATTTATCAACATCCTTGAATAGTGTATGCCAGAACTGGACATCGGATCCCCACCACAGGTGCAGCAGTGCCAACTATAGAGGTAAAATAACTACAGGCAGTCCCCGTGTTACATGGATCTGACTTACATCAGATCCCTACTTACAAACGGGGTGAGGCAACGCCGCACTAGCTGCTTCCCCCCAGCAGACCAGGGAGACGCGGAGCGGCTTTTCTCAGCAGACACCTCAGCTTGAGGATAAAGGACTGAGGGAAGTGAGGTGTGGGAGAATAAAACTGAGCTCTGGAGAAATGTTTGGCTAGAGTTTCCCCTACAATATGTACTAGTTCCGACTTACATACAAATTCAACTTAAGAACAAACCTACAGTCCCTATCTTGTACGTAACCCGGGGATTGCCTGTACTGCGATTCTGGTTTTTTGATCGCTGGATGCCATTAACCAGAGCCAGGAGAGAATGACAGAGAATCCTTCCCCTCCTTTATGCTTTACATGTCTTATTTGTTTGGGCTGTACCCTCCTTCCTGCAGACACTTAGGAAGTGCATGTGTGCTGCTGCACTTTGCCCTGCCCGGCCTAGCGCAATGGCATTCTTATCTTGAGGCTTCCGGGCACTATTGCACTACAAATAATCATGTGCTCAATTAAACAGGCACCTAAAGCACAAATCAGATTACAAGATCCATCACCGGGGTGGGGATTCATTAGTGCATGTTTGCACAGTGCACTAGGGACTAGGTTAAGAACATTGGTGCTGCTGTTGAAATGTGGGCAAATGCCTGACCTAGAAAGCAAACAGCAGAATTTGCCTTGGATCACACATCAAGTGCCAAAGTGAACTTTTCTTTTATTAAACAGGTCTCAAAATGCAGCAGTCAGAATCTAAAGGGCCAAGACATCTTCCAACTCTGGCCTTTATTTGCTTCGGGTCTGGTTTCAACGGCCAGGAACACCTGTTCTTTGTGAGCCTTTTGAATGAGTGACATCATGAAACAATCTCTGCATTAAAATCAGCTCATTCTGCCAACACAAAGTAATCTATGTAAGCAGAAGAATGTACCCTAACTCACATGAGTGTGTTTCTGCACGCAATCCATGGCATGGATAAAAATGGATGAAATTTTGGGGAATAAAAAAACAAAGATCAAGGTTTCATTTAAATTGGATTTTAAAACATTATTTAAATACTCCTTTTAAAAAATAAACACATTTAAAATGAATTCTGAATACAAAATGTGCTAAGGCCTATGCTTATAATAACGTCTTTAAATATTTAAGTAAAAATAAATAGGCTGCATCCATGAGCCTCTATAAACAAATCTGAGTTCAAGGCTGCTTTTCTATGTAAAGAAAGAACCCAGGGTAAAAAAACCATTAACACTGAAGGTCAAGTCTGATAGAGAATAGGTCGAGTGTGGCATTAAGGACTTGATCCTAGAGTGAGATGGTGGAGTGGGGTGTATGTGTGTGGGGGGAGGGGGAGAAGTAGTGTTTCAGGAGCTGTGGTATTGGTTGCAAGAGACTGGCAAAGTCATCACAGGTATTGATGTCCTGGCCTGTGACACCATCATGTATCACATCAGGATTATCCATTGAGCCTTCCTGCATGGTGTCTCACTCCTATTTCATAGCTTCTCGCTATCTGAGATCTGTTTGGCTCTGCTCTCAAGCTAGGGATATTTATAACTCCATTCAGTCACCATTTTATAACATACTAAAAATGTACAATTAAGAATATACAATTATGTAGCTCCAAATTTTCATAAGTAAATGTGTATAGTTATAATGTACTCCGCTGGGGAGCAAAAGCATACCATATCTAGTGTAAAGGTTCTATTCAGTTGTAAATCCACATCTTTTAAAGGGTGGTATCATCCAATGAGAATGCACCTTTCTTTAGAAAATAACTGCAGTACACATGGGAAAGTTGCATAGAACCAAGGCTTTCCACTTGTGGTTTAAATCACCTTGGTTTAAAAATCAGTCCACTCCTGTCATTCCTGGGAGGAAGAAATAGAAAAAGAACGAGCTATCTTGCCTTGCTTTCGAGCAGCTAGTGGAAAATTCTTAATGGTACTGGAAGGGAGCCTACAGGGCAAATGAGGAAGTAGATAGGGTTGGATTTAAAAGATTCAGGCATTTAGCTTTTGGGGGAGAACGATGCAAAATAATTCTGTTGCGTTTAACCAGTGTGCCGCTCCAATCAGGTACCTTGGGAAATACCCGTCTCTCTCCACAGCAAGGGTTCTCATCTCTCCCTGTTTGGTACTTCCCACAACCACCCTGTGGTGGCTACAGCCATGACCTCCATGGAGGGGAAACTGGGGCCAGATCTCTGCTACAGAGGTTTGTCTGTATAGCTGTTTGCCACACTCCCCTGTCCCAGCAGACAGCCATGCTGGCAAATTCAGCAGAGTTGACTGACAAGTGCTTCTGTGGGCACAGCTATTGTCTTTCAGGGAGGTGGTATTATGACAGCAGAAAAACTCTGGCATATGTACCTTTACAATAGGGAGCTCTGCCCCATAGATGTATCTTTAAAACCTGGGAAGCATGTAGACTAGGACTAGCCCTCTGAAGCTATTTAATAGATTCCTGGCCCCTCTGCTGCAGTTAGTGAGGGACCAGCACCATGTGTTCAGCCAGATCTCTGCAGATGTTCCACAGATTGGAGTCTGGGAACCTCTGCAGCAGACACACCAGATAGATTCTGGGATGCCCAGATCTAACACTGCTTTTCTGTTGGGCAAGATGGTGGCAATTACATCAATGCAGACCAAACTCCTTTTGCATGTATTGCTCAGGCAGTTAAAGGTAGATCTACTTTGCATCTTTCTTGCATGCCTCTTCAAGACTGGAGATGGAAGCCCTGCCCCCCTCTCATCCTCTGCCCATTTCAGGTGATCTACTCCACTTTGCTGGGGGGGTTGTTTTATTTGTGACGCTCTTGCTTTTGCTTCCTACCCACCTCCAATAACAAAGCCAAGGGAGGGAGAGCCCTGCTAAATCAGCCCCTTCGTAGCTTAGCTGTTATCCCCAAATTCATGGAGGGATTTAATGGGTCGATTATTTGTATTGTGGGGACACGCAGGAGCCTACTGCATGTGGTACTGCATATCCACTGCTTCACTTCCATCAGTAAGGAGATGCAAAGAACCCCAGGATATATTTGGGAGGCAAAAACAAAACAAAACAAAAAAACCAGTCCAGGATCAATAAATGAAGTACCAAAAAAACCTTTTATTTTCCCCAAAACCATAACATTTTGACATTATATTGATTTCCACTTATATTTGTTATTTCTCTACATTAGGAACCAGATACAGAAAATACAGACACGATCTGCTGAATCAAAGACGGCACAGTATTCCATTAGAAAAGAAACAAAAAACTAGAGGAACAAGATAAAAATGGTGAAAATAGTCATTCCCTCCAGCCCATCAACTTTCCAAGAATCATCATCAAAATAGAGTAGTGGAAGTAGCTTCTTTCTACACGCACTTCTGCTTTATGAAAAAAATTAGATTTTCTCTTCTTTAGATTTCAAAAGTAAAAAAAATGTTAAACTATCTTTCAAGCAATTTTGGAAATTTGCATAGACCCATTCCCTTTCCAAAAATATCTGTAATCTCTCTCTAGAGCATCTGAATATAAATCAAGTGCGCTTTTCTTCTGATCTCTGAGCTCAATTCACTTTTAAGAGAATAAAACATGATCTCTCTCCCCTTTCCCTCACATGAAAAAATATGGGCTTTAACAAACATTTTCTTATGCTCTCAAGGCAAGTAAAAGGATCAGCTGCACCTCCAGCTCAAACCTTCTCCCAAGTTCTTGGTTTCCCAGGTTTTCTATGCTCACTCCTTCCCAGGGGGGTAGGAGTAACAGCTCCTTAGTGCTGTGGAGGAGAATGGGATAGGACTGCAGAGGAGGGCTGATGGAAAATGCAGCTTGAAGGCTGGGGTGGGGGGTGAGGACTTTGCAGGATCAGCCCACTAGGTAGAGGCGGTGGCTTGTAAATGCCACAAACACTAGCTACCAGGGTAGTGTTTGTGGGAACAAGCCCTGAGAGACCAGCCCTGTCCACAGGACTGAATCACTGGAGCAGCAATTCCCTCAGTGTGGGATTGGGGAAGAGAAGAGGAGCAATGAACTAGTTAGCAGCTCCTGAGGTAAGGCAGCTAAGGGACAGGGGCAGGGAAGGTTCGCTCAGCTCCCTCTCCCCAGGAGGGGAGCCTTTCACCTGGGTAATCGAGTCTCAAGCGTACCTGCAGTGAGGTTTCCCAGAGGTTGTGAGTGCAGAGTCCAGCTGCACAGCCATGAATTTAAAACAAAACAAAAAATAAAATCAACTCCTCCTATTAAGATTTTAATGCAACAACTTTCTTCAGGTCTCAGCCCAGTTCAGAACACTCTAAAACCCAAAAAAAACATTTAAAAAGGGCTAAACTTTCCCTCCAGAAGGTGACACTAAAACTGACTGTCCTTAACTTGGAATCAGGACAGCATGAAAGCTCCCATCTAAAGTGCCAGTCATAGAGGAACTAGAGGTTTTAGGCCATCCTTTCCCCATTCCCACCTCGGGCAGAGCCGAGCCAGTCTCCTTCTCTGACTCATTTGGGGGGCTGTGCCTAGTCACGACCTTCCCATCTGCCCTTCCCAGATATTTCTTTAGTTTACAATTTCTTTAAAAAAAGTTAGTAAAAAAAGATACTAGGCTGAAGATCCCACGCTTTGTGGTGGGCTTCCAAATAGAAAGCTCTTGAAATGTTAATCTGCTGTAACGGGGAGTATGGGATCCAGGCCATTCCAACTTGGCCCATGGGCTGAGGGCAGGAGGCAGGGAATCCAGCTCTGCTCCCCTGGCTCAGCCCAACTTAACCCTCCTGCTCTCCTGCAACTGAGACCAGGGCCTACACCACTGATGAGGGATGCAAAAATCTCACCATGGGGCCTTTCCTTTGTTCATTTCTGGATCCCCTGAGAAACAGACAATTGGGGGAGGAAAAATTACCTCCCCTTTACTCCCCCAGGAATAAAATACCAATGAAACAATGACAACATCACAATGCAGTCAAAGAATACCAGCCTGCTGGGTTTATAAAACTTCAATAAACTTCAAGGAAAAAAAAAAGGAAACTTAACCAGTGGTTTGAATTTGACAAACTCACAAAATATTCTTTAGCATCCCAACTAGCAACAAATACCGGCAATGCCACAAGGAAAAAAAGTGCTTGCAAGATACAAAGCTTCCGGCCAGGCAGCAGATCTGCTGTCCAGACAATCCCAGTGCCAGCTTAGACTCCCTTGATGCTCCAAAATACACACGCAGCACCAGGCTGCGGGACTGCTGAGCATCACTTGGGAGTGAGGATGCAAAGCTGGAATTTGGTGTGGTATGCAGAAAGACCACTCTCTCCTTCCCCCTGGTCCGAGCCCTGTTCTGACCAATCAAAGGTTAGCTGAACTATACACGTTCCACAGGACTATAGCTGCGGGCTCTGAGCTAAAAGTTGCCAACAAGCCAAGGTCTGCAAAGTCATCAACAACTGCCAGGGAACAAGACCCAGAGGCACCAAAAACCTGTCAAGAATTTAAAGAGCAGAGCACTGAGCTGCTGCAAAGACAACAATCTATACAGAGGCTGCAGCTCTCCAATGTCTCAGGATCAGAGGTTAGGGTTGCTTGCCAGCCTGGTGATGGGAGGACACGGTTTCTGGAAAGCTAACCTGCTCCCCCCCTCGTCTTCCTGAAGGAGCTAGTTCCCCCTTCACTCCAAAGGGTGTTTTGTGACATGTCTAACAGCAAATGTCCCTCAGGGACCAGCTGTCTCTCGCCAACTGGAGCCCAGAATACAGGCTCTTGGTTCCCAGCCACTGCTGAAGTAACAAGAGGGAAGCAGCTAAACTGACCTGGCTTTGGACTCCTTCCTGTATTACTTGTCCCCTCTCAAGCCATTGAGCTGCTGCTGCAAGGTTGCAGACGAGCCAATTTCCAAGAGTGTGGCATGCCCGCAGTTCCCACTGAGGTCAATGGGAATGGTGGGTGTGCCTCTGTCCACATGGAAAACAGCACAAGTTACTGCTGGAGGGGCTCCTGTACTGATTGGACCAGCCAACCCAGTCTCTTTGGCAGCAGCTCTGGAGGGAGAGGCAAGCAACCCATGTCCCCCTTCTCCAGCCCCTTGGAGTCCTAAACAGTGTAAAGCCAACCCCTACCTAAGGCAGCAGAGCATCTCACCAACCTGCTACCCAGTGCCAACCTGAGTGGAGAGGAGATTAGAATTAAAACGCACGCAGGTATGACAAAGACAGACTCAGTGAGGCCTTGGTCCAACCAAGAGCGCTTTCCTACGTTCAGCCAGAAGGTTGGACGGGCCTAGGCCAAGACTGGTTAATTTCCTCTGAGGGAAGGTAGGTGAGCTAAAGAAAAAGTGCACACCTAAGATGCTGTCTGCACAGCTACAGCAAGCAAAGAGGAACTGGAGGGTCCGTGGCATCGGTAGCTAGAACCAGCCTCGCTACGCTGCTCACTGAATCAGCACCCAAGCCTCCTGTGCTTGTCAGACTAGAAATCCAGGCCCCTTCAGTCTTGCAGTCTTCGGCGGAATTGCCTTTCCCAGCAGCTCACTTGCGTGTGTTCTAGTTACCTAGGGACACAACCTTTAATCCTGAAAAAAGCTTGGCCATCATTAAGAATTTCACACACAAAAAGATCAATTACAAATCTCTTTTTCGACTAAATGGGACAGCGTGTTTGTGTGTGAGGGGATGTGTGCACACGCACATGTACATTGCCAGTCACCTGGAGTGTGCTGTTAGTCAAAGTGCATGGCTTCTGAGTGCTACTACAGGACAACAGCAAAGAAGGAACGGGCACCACATAGAAATAGCTTATAGGCTGAAAGCATCTGTACAGCAAAAGCTGCAAAGGCAGCCTGCAGGGAGCTGAAAAAGGCTCACGTCTTTTCTGCCACATCACGCCAGGGAAAAGGGCAGTTAACATGTCAGGCAACTGCAGAAACTAGAAAAAGCTGAAGCATGAAAAGATCAACCAAGACGCTTAAGCCTGCTGCATGTCAGACCCAGAGTTAGCACCCCGGGAGGGGAGGAGAATGGCTGCCATAGCCAGTGCATTTAGCCAGTTCTTTTTGCACTCGTTAAAGCTTCTCCTCCACATAGGAGGAAACTGGCTTGACAATGGCTTGCTTTTCACACAGCAAGAATTGCCCACCAGAAACAGTTCCGTGACTGGCTCTGGCTGAGAAAGACAACCGTTTAGATACTCCTGCCATGACATGAGAGACCGTCACAACCAATCATAGCCCCTGTTCAAGGTACATACAGAATCTCTAAAGTGCTCCTGCTAATAGCAACCGAAGAAAGTGGCCTCCCATGCCCAGCAGTGGAAGTCAGTACTGCAGTTAGTTTTGCTAACAAGCGGTAGCATTTAACCTTTAACATCGAGCTCCATCTCAGTCTATTTTCTGAAATGCACTTTTGGGAAACGTTTCCTATGAGCAGATGACTGGGGGGTTGGTTTTTTTGATTCATTGCTCAGTAAAATGATGCCATCGGAGGTGAAGTTTCCTTGCCATCCATAATGTAGAATCAGCGTAATCAAGTATCTTGCAAGCGGCCAGCTCGTCATTTCAACCACAAGCTGCTCTCCTGGTTTGTCAGTTCTGGTTACCCCCTTCAGTGGTTTGAAAAGTTCACAGTGGTACAACCCAATGATTTGGAGTGGAGAAGTCCCTAGTAAGGAAGCAATGCATGGAATGAGGGACTGGGGAAGGGAGGAACATCCTCCAGCAAAGAAGCGGCTTCCTGACAGACCCTTAGATCTGCAGGGAATTCGGGGGGTTTGGAAGCATTGCGATGAATGGGGAGTTAATGCCAAGTCAGGAAAAGTGCAGGTTCTGGAGTGGTATGGTCTCAGAGGAGTGCTGCAGTGCAAATGTAAGGGGAGGGGTCTGGAGAAATCCCTTCTGGAATGTTGCATGTAGAGAGGTAAAGATTGGCATCCATGTGGCAGAGGACGGGGGAAGGAGTCTGTTGCCAGCAGGTCTACCCTGTTCTTCACATTTAACGGGTTTCAATCACCACTGGCTCATAAACTCCAGATGAGGCCCTGCAGGAGGAAGGAGAAGAACAAGGTCTTGTATTTACACTTTTAGATTAACACAGAACCCTCCATGTAGAGCTCAGAGTTCAGGATTTTTTCCAAACAAATACAAATATTGAAAATAGCTAACCCAGCCTGCATAACAAAAGCCAGGCAGGCAAATGGCAATCAATATCCCAAGGCTGTTCAGAGAACCGGCTGTAACACACCTTTCCTTCCTGCGAGAGATGAAAGTGGCTAAGCAGAGGACACCTGGAAAGGCTCCAGAGGGGAAGCTGTCTATTAGAGCAGGGTAGAGGTTAGCACTCCAGGGCTCTAGCCGTGGCTTTGCTATCGACTTGGTGTAATTTTGCATTAGACACTTCACCCCAAACTCCACTCATCCTGGTGCTTGTACGGTTTAGTGAATGTAAAAGGTTTTGAATTTGTGATGAAAGGTGCAAAGCAGTATGGAAAGACTGTATTTAATAGCAACTCTCCTCCAGGAGGAAGAGGAAAGCATGCTGCGTAGAATGGAGAATTAATTAGGCTTTGTGGTTTTGCTATAATCCTGCAGGAGGCAACAAAGTTTGCCAGCCTTGAACAGGCTTTGAAAGCAGAGAAAAATAGATCATTCCCCCGCCCCCGATGTACACTTTGACACACCTTCCCTCTCCCCTTTTCTAAGCAGTCAAGATCAAATACCCCGCCAAGCTTCTGCTGAACTCTGAATACACACAAGCACAACTGCATCCTGTGACTAAAGGGATCCCAGGAGTATTAATGTGGGAACCAAATCATCATGATCTTCAAAAGTCTCTTCGCTACTGGTCTCTTCATACCTGTTGCCCAGCTGAATCCCGCTCAGTGTAGTTGTGCCATCTCTGCTCACAAACAGCCTCAGGTTACTGTCTGCAGACAGGGGGAGAGGAAGAAAAGACAGTGAAATCCCCAGGTGTCTCCTATGGGCCATGTTACACACTCCCCAGCAAGCTAACAGAGCTATTTTATTCCATTTCTGTCAGCACGGGTGTTTTTAACTCTTCCTCTGATGGTTGTGAAGCTTCCTGGAACTCCCTCGCCTCCTTGCTTTAGGAAAGGCTATTTGGGCAAATCAGACTTCGCAAGAGTAAGCTTTTAAAAACAACGTTTTAATAAAATATGGTTTTAGTTTTGATGGCCAGTTTTAAAAAACTTCTAAACCATGTCATGAATTAAGGAATCCTTAGTATCATTAAATACTCAAGAGACAAACATTCCTCTGCAGGATTTGCAGTCTCATCATTATACCACAGTGAAGGACCCCTATTCTGTTCTGTCTAGTTTCCCCCCCAGAGAGTGGAGTGCAAATTCATTAATGAAGCATGATAACCTGTTTTTAATCATCCAAGTTGACAAAGGCAAACAATGGTGTGTGTGAGTAATGAACAGCAAATTAGATTAAAGTTTAGAGTTCTAGTAAATCTAAGCTGTAGTTTGTATAACAGATAAGAAAATTAGTTTAAATACTTGTTTTTTTTAAGAGGACTATTTGAAATTTTCCATAAACTGATCAATTAAAAAAAAATATTGGTTTCAATTCCTTTAAAAAGAGTGACACAGCTTCTCCCCCTACATCCCTAGAGTATTCATAAGAGTCTTTTGGTCAGGCCACGTGCCACTATGTTTAGACCGGGCTGGGGAACCTAAGGGCCAGAAATCCAGCACTGTGGTCCCCCATGCCCCTCCTGTGGAACTGGAGTTGGGGACAGGACCCTGAGTCTCACTGGCCAGAGCCAGGCAAGCCTGGGGCTGGATCTGACCCATGGACTCTGCCTGGCAGGGGGAGGAAGTGAATCCGTGTACTGCTGTTTTCCTCTCCCCATTGAGCAGGGGAAACAGTAGCACAGCAGAGCACTGCCTGGAGGCTTTCCCCCCCCCACTGCTCTAATTGGCCATGATCATGGCCAATACAGGCAGCAGGGGGCAGTGCCTGGAAGAAGTGGCGCAACAGAGACATGTGTCTCCTTGGGGAACTGCACCAGGTAAATGCCCCCTCCTGCCCAGACTCCCCATTCACAGCTCGCTCCTGCTTCCTATCTCCCACCCACACCCTGCATCCCACCCTGCTGTTGCCCAGACCCCCCCCATCCCACTCCGGCACACTTCCTTCCACCCATGCCCCCCCACCCCATCCATTCCTGCAGCACCCCATCCCCACTTTGCTCCTGCACCCTACCTCCTGCCCAGCTCTTTCACCTCAGCTTGCTCCTGCGCCCTCCTAGACCCACAAACCCCCAACCCACTCCTGCAGCCTCCTGCTCAGACCCCATGCCCCAAGCCTGCTTCCTAGCAGACCCCTCCCACACACTGAACCCCTCATTTTTGGTCCTCATTTGGGAGCTACGAAAGCAAGGTGGAGGTTTTTTTTTTTTTGCTTCTCACTTGTGTGTGGCCCCCAACTGATTTTTCTGTGGGTCAGTGGCCCCCAACTTAAAAAGGTTCCATGCCCCTGGTTTAGACCCATCCTTCTTCCTCTGTGGGCGCACACACACATGCACACACACATGCACACACACATGCACACCTCTCCCACCACTTTCTCTTCAGCTTTGCAGCTGCTGTTTATGGGCAAATACCCTCTTGCATAGCATGGGAAAAAGCATGCCCAGGAGCTACCATCAGAGCCAGGCAGGAGGGTGATGCAACTGAGCAGTGATATTGACAACACACAAAATGCTGTCAAAAGTGAACATGGACAAGAGCAGGAGTGTTTGCCTCTCAGTTGGAGATACCTGTAACGGTAGCAAGTACACTCTGATTTCAGTCAAAAGTAGTTACAAGGGTGTGGGGGGTGACCAGTGTTCCCTCTGCATGGTGGCCGCAGTTTCACAGGTGATTAATCAGCCCTGCCCAGTCAGTCAGCTCCCTTCAATGAGCCCGGAACCTTAGACTGGGTGGGGCTGATTAATCAGTGACGCTGGGCTGCCCCAGTGTACAGGGAACACTGGAGGCAACATCGGGTGATGCCAGAGTTTGAATTAAAGAGGGTGATGAATATTGCTAAGGTGGGAAGAAAAGCAGCAAGTCTCCCCTCTGTGCCTTGTACCAATCTCACCTTCAGTGTTGCTGACATCCGTGAAATCCTGACTCTGCATAATTTTCTCCACTATGTCATCAGCATCAATTCTAGTATCATCCACCCAGGTTGGGTGACTCTCCACCGAATCCTTTTTCCTTCTGGGAGGGAAAAACAAACGAACAAAACAAAACAAAACAGATTCAGTATCTCAGTTCAGGCTGCTAGCGCTGTGTCCTTTAGCTGTAGCCTCTTCCTTTCACGATATAGCAACAGTAAATTTGAGACCATAAATGTAAAGGAAGAGCAAAAGATCCTAGGCTTCCCCCATCCAGAGAGACATCATCCTTGTACTGTTACTTACCGGGATGACCTATCCAACAGGAGGGCTGGTCTTGGGGGGCGAGGTGGTTTCTCTAATTTGTGGTCCCGCTCTCCCTCAGGACACTCCACTGTCAAACTGAGCCCCCCCGAGGCACTGCTGCTGGTGGACGTATTCCGGCGGTGGGTCAAATCAGACATACTGGAGGAGCGAGAGTGCTCCGTGCTATAACCTGTGGATAGAGACTCATTACCAACCAAACCTACTAGCCCATAGCAACACAGTGCAAATAGCTAAGTCTCCAGGTCAAGCAGGGAAGCTTCACTGAAGAGGCGAAGGCCCTCAATCCACAAAGGAGAATTACATGGATCTGCAGTCATCACACAACTGAAAGTTCAGATAGAAGGCTCAGGAGCAGCTCTGAGTCACAGCCACTCCTCTGACCTACTCTTAGAGGAAGGTACCCCAGGAAAACAGATTTAGAGATCTGAAGACCTGCACTTTCCTGGTCACAGTTGCCAAAGTTCAGCAAGTCAACAATTACCAGAGATTTTGGACTGCTGGCTGGCATAACTGGAGTTCCGTGAGTGCCCTGAGTGGAACACTTCCTCTGGACTGGACAGATTCTGGTCTGGTTCCTCTGGAACACCTGTCAAAAAATGGAGCACTCGCATTATCTCTCTGCCAGACCATTCACCACTTCCTGCAGAAAAGCTGGATGGGATGTTGCTGCACTCGGCCAGGGAAGGGCAGTGCAGTGACTCTGCTCTGATACATGCAGTTCTAGAAGCTGCCAGGGATCATTTACGATAGTAGTAGGGAAAGGCTGTCAAAGCAGTCACCCCTTTCAGTGGCTGATAGGGTGCCCAACTCTGGAATTAACAGGGACCTCCAATCTCTCATGCCCACGGAGATGATGGGTCAAGTCTAAAGCTATTCATAAGGGATCAGGCTCAAACCAATAGCAACTTGGCATGCTGCAAGGATTTTCAAGTGACGAGGGACAGAGGGGTGGGTACAAAACCCCAAAGGGGCAGGATTCTCAATGCTCCTAACAGGGAGGGAAAGGCCAGGAGGTTGTGGCAAGCTGACTGACAGTTAAGGCTCTGAATCAATTTGCCCCTCATGTTCACAGGTGTCAAGTCGGATGTAGGACCTGAGTCACAGATGGTAAACCCCAGACTGGAACTCAGCCCATGGGTGAGACTGAAGCATGTCAGACAGATATATGGGGTAAAACAAGGCAAGGACAGTAACTCCTTCCTGTTAGCTGCTTTTCCCATTGTTATCCCCACTCTTCTGCTCTCCTACGGGTGAGTTCCAACATCATTTACATCACCTCTGAATGTGGCCTGAAGAGTCGGTGAACCCGCTAAATTTCCCCATCCCTGCCTGTGTGTAAAGAGGCTGTAAGGGGCATTTTTGGTGTCTTGGGTAGATCTGTAAGCCAGGTTTTTTTTTTTTGTTTGTTTTTTTTAAAAAGGACTCATTGACCTTTTTCTGCACCCACTGAGGGGAACTGGGTAGCTCCATATTCTGGTGCGATGTGTGTTGGTCACAGTATATTTGGAGCCCATTCACTTTGAAGAGAGGAGCTACGGGAGACTAATGTCCTTGAAAAATGGCAGGTTAAAATCTCTGCTTTAGCAGCTGGAATGAGGCCATTAGCTCTCAGGCTCTGTAGCACTCAAAGCAGCACCAGAACTTTTCTAAACATCAGCCTGAGCAAACCCAAGTGCAAAGTGGTGAACAGTGTTAAAGGTCATTCAATACAGGAGAATCCAAAGTGAGGGGCACCTTAGACTGGATTGCAAGCCACACATTAAATCAGTCCCTGGAAGCAAGAAGAAATGGCTTTTTCTCCTCTGTTAAGAGAAAGATAAGTGCTACAGACTTTCATGTTCCCCCTGCTCAGCTACATTGGGATTTCTTCAATTTTAGGATAGGTGATGAAGAGCATAACACACAGAGATTCATGAGCCTTTCACAAAGTGATGTATCAGTCTTGGGAACAGAGGGCCTGTACCTGAACTGAGAATGGTGGGTCTTGACTTGGCCTGGCGCACTGCTCCGATAGTGGCTGAGCCACTGGTGCTACTGGTAGTCCCCTCGCCCTTACAGGTCAACTGCAGGGAGGAGTCTTGTCCCGGAATGGCAATGGATTTGGCTGTGGAAGGAGGCCTGCAATAGCCAAAAGACAGGATATCAGACACAGATTACCCAAGCAGAAACAGCAGTTTTAAGAGGTGACTGACTAACAGAGCCCTTCCTTCTTGCTTCCTTATGGGGAAGGATGGAAGTCTGCAAGACTCATACACTAATCCAGTCACCTCCTCAAATGTTTTAGATAAACTAAGCAGAGAGCACTCCTTTATGCAAGGAGTTTGTTTTGCTTCTCCTCTGGGTCGTCACCATATTTTTCTACATCTTTCTTAAAAAGAACAGACACCAGAACTGTTCACTAAAACTTAAAATCTTTGGAACCATGTGCTCTCCCTGGACATTACTTCAACATTATGTTGCAATAACTGCTTGTTGTGTCGACATGGACTACGTTACATTGGAATAACATCAGTTTTTCTGAAATAATGCTGCTGTGTAGACATAGCTGAAGGGACCTTGAGAGATCATCAAGTCCAGTTCCCTGCCCTTGTGGCAGGACAAACCATCATCTAGATCATCCCTGACAGATGTCCATCCAACTTGCTCTTAAATATCTCCAGTGATAGAGATTCCACAGTCTCTCTAGACAATTTATTCCAGTGTTTAACTACCTTGACCATTAGGAAGCTTTTCCTAATGTTCAACCTAAAGCTCCCTTGCTGCAATTTAAGCCCATTGCTTCTTGTCCTATCCTCAGAGGCCAAGGAGAACAATTTTTCTCCCTCCTCCTTGTAACACCTTGTTACGTACTAGAAACTGCTATCATGTCCCCTCTCCGTCTTCTCTTTTCAAAACTAAACAAGCCCAATTCTTTCACATTTCACTCATAGCTCATGGTTTCTAGACCTTTAATCATTTTTGTTGCTCTTTTCTGGACCTTCTCCAATCACCATACTCCAACTGACGCTTAATCAGTGCATAGCAGAGCAGAAGAATTACTTCTCATGTCTTCATGGTTCATCTCATCTGCTCATTTGTATCATTAATCTCTTGATACAGTGAACATTTTTGGAAAATGTATATTAAGTGTCAGATGCTACTAACTGGCAGTTCTAAGAGTTAAAAGGTGACCTTGAACTTGTACTGAGAGAAGGAGTTCTATATCTAGAAATGCTTTTCAAACACCTCTGAGAGCCAAATGTTTTCTCCACTTTACAGATGAGTGAACAAGCACAGAGAAAATAAGTGAACCACCCACGTCATACACAGTCTTTGGCAGAGAGGAAGCTAGAATGCCGGAGCCCACATTCCCAGTCATTAGCCTGCTCCCCTCCCCCCACAGTACTTCTGGAGAAGTTATAAAACTGCCTATGTGATCTATGGATAAGACGCACATGATCATATTCGCACGTCACTGGGTTTTATCAGATCTAGGCCAGTTTAGGATTCTGCACCCTTTAGGGAACAGCGTTGAGGCCAAAAACCCATCAAATGTTCCAAATAAGTCTATTCTCTAATGAACTAGGACCCAGAGCAAATGCACAGGCCCAGTAGGAGTGGAAGAAGATTGAGCAACTCACGTTTTGAAGCAGGGGTCCCCAGAGAGCAGGGACATTCCAATTATGACCTAGGGGAGATGGAAATGATACATGTCGTTAGGAACTGCCAATTCCACCAAACTAGTCAGTCCTCTGTAGGGATATCAGCATTGGGTCCTGTGACTGTGAAGGGGGCTTAGGAACTGGGAATTTGCACAGCACTTTGGATCAGCTGGACTGCCTTTTCCTCCAACACAGAAGTAATTTTAGGGGATACAGCAGGGCATTATTTTAAGCCACTAGTATCACTATGCCAAGACATATCAACATCTCAAAAGATGTTGCTATAGCAGCTCCAATGGAGCACTCAAGACTTTCTTCCTGTTCATGTTTTAGCTACAGGCTGTTATTGGAATGCTATTGTTTAACTGCATGTTCGTACACATCAATCCAAGAGTGACTGCTCTGTGTGGAAGCAAGAAACTGCTCATCTGGCTCCAGTCTGGCTTTGGGAAGGTGCTGCTATGCTACACATCCCAGCCCACAAGGATGCAAATGGGAAGGCTGGGAACAAAATTCTGTACCACAGACTGAGGCAGGATTTCTGAAGAATGCACCAAACTCTAGGACCCTCCCCTGGGGACACTATGTACCTTTAGGATGGAGTTATCTTGCCGGGTGTTCTTGGTATCATACCCTTCCAGCAAGCAGCATCGGACAGTGAATCCAGAGCCAGCAAATTCTGCCAGATTCAGATCAGCAAAACCCAGCTGTGGCCAAGAGAAGACAGAAAAAAAGCTCAAGAGAGACAGTGCATCACACAAAAAACCATCTGAGAGAATGCGTTTGTGGAACAAGGCAGAGGTCTATGCAAACCACTGTGCAATTGTGGTTACATTAGTATCTACTCTTGAGGATGGAAAAAGGTGAACATTTAGGAGCCTGTAGGAAGCCCCTGAATGGAGGAAGGAATCACACTGCTAGCTCTGGGCAGGACAGTGTTAACCAGCCTGCAGTTGTTGCATAACCAAGGACGCAGAAGGCACTCAGGTCAATGATGTGGAAAAAACAGAATCACATACACAAACATAAGGCGGCACTCTATGTACTAAGGCATCCCAGAATGCACTGGAGCCTGCAAGCCAAGAGATGAAAGGATCTCGTTTTAGATGAAACTGACACACTGTTTCTGAGAAACAAGAACAAGACTATCAGACAAGCAAGCTAGAAGTTGCTTGAATTGTGAATATCCAGTTATAAACCTCTGGCCATTCAGTAATACCCAGACCCCCTAGATCTTAGCCATTCTGAAGGCATGCACCTGGAACAGCATTTCCTCACCCCTGTAATGGTTAGTCAGCCAACAGAAAGTTTGGTAAACAGGAAGGAAAAGGAATGTTTTAGGAGATTTTTAATCTTTCTAAACCTTAGTTCTTTTCATAAACTAGAAAAGAAATGACACAGGTTGAGTGAGAATGCAAAACAAAATATAAACAGAGCAGACAAGAAGGAAAGCAGCAAAGTAAATACACAGAGCAAGTGTGTTGATAGGGGAACATCTAAGAACTGAGTAAAAAGGAAGCATTTGTGCTTCTCTGCACTCCTGGTCCTTTGAAGATTTGTTATGATCATAGTCCAGGTGAGCGTGTCAATCAAAGAAGCCAATATGATTGCTCATATTCTCTGCATTTTCTGGTGAAAAGTGCTCTCTTTGATCCATTCAGTCCAATCAGAACCAGCTGCAGCCTCTGCCCTGTCGATGCGTTTGAACAAGTTACACAACTGCAAGTGAGAAAAGCCTTGCACTCTTCTATGGGCAGGCCTCTCTCTCAGGGAATACAATGTCAGCTGTTACACTACAAACTGCAATATAGATTCGGGGTTTTGAGCTTCTTTTAGGAAGGAGCACAGAGCCCGGTTGCTAAGAAAGCTATCTGGGAGCAGACAAGGAAACATTTTCTCATCTTGTGAGTTTTCTCTTGCCACTGGAAACAGCTGAGTGGGGCTCAGTTCAGAATTCCCGTTTTTATCTGACTCTTACCTGTTGGCAAACAAACTCCACTCTCTCTTGCAGGCCAGCAGCTTGACACTCAAAAGGGACAATGCTATTCCTTCTGCTCTTGAATAAAAAGGCTGACCCAAGCTCATCAGTGGCTATTTCTACACCGGTACTTCACAGCACTGCAGTTTTCTGGCTCAGGGGTGTGAACTTAGGGTCAAGCACAGCAAATTACAGCGCTGTAAAGCACCAGTGTCAACGAGGTCATGGTGCCTCATACAGACAGTTTCCATAGAGCACGCTTCCAACGCTCACGTTGTGGCCACACTTTCAGGTTAAAGTAGGGATATAAGAGAATAGCTGTTTAAATAGTTAACCAATAAGCAGGAGCTCATTGGTTACCGGTAACAGTTACACACCACCTTCCAGCCCCGCTGCCAGGGAGCTGTCTGTACCATTACACAGCATCTTTTCCCTAGGGTGGACCAACCTTGACACCCTACTATCCACTGCACAGATACAACCCACCTCCCCTACTGCAGGGGAATAAAGTAATGCAAAGCTTTACACAGCATGCTGGGGCCAGGAACATTTTCCAGGAAGCAGACTCCCAGCACAGGGAGGGATCTGCTGGAAGTCAGACACTGCAGGAGGAAGGATCCCTTAATGAAAGGATGTTCTCAGCTGTAACCTTTCAGAGCCCATTCCCTCATTTTTCCAACCAGCTGACAGCACTGTCATCCGGTTTATGGACAACGGGAGGGTTGGGTGGGGAGAAGGAAGTTTCCACTTCAACAGTACATGCCGCTGGCCCAGATTCATAACACCTCTGGTCTGCCCACCCTCCTGCAGCGACATTAATATCAAGGCCAAACCCAACTTCTGTCCTCTGCACAAAGCCGGCTGGAAGCATCAGCAAGCGAGTCTCAGCATCTCATAGCCACTTTGGCAGCAGAACTGAGGAGAATGTTCACAAGGGCCCAGTACCCTCAGTAACAGCAGAAGAATAGGGATGTAAAATCCCATTTAATTGGCTAACCAATTAATATGTTGTTTAACCAGTTAACAGATTAAAGCAGAAGGTCTACTCCAGACAGACTGGAGTGGCTCCCCCCCACCTGCCACGGGGCTGGAGTGGCCCACCCCCACTGCTCCAGCTGGTCAGAGCAGCACCTGCCTGCAGCTCCCCCACTGCAGGCAAGGGTTGCTCCGGTGTCGCAGTCAGAACAGCCCCGGCCTGTGGGGTCCCTGGGCCTGCCACAGACAGAGACTGCTCGGGCCAGGCCTGCCACAGGCAGAGGCTGCACCAGCCCCCACCGTTTAACCTTCACACCGCTGCAGGAGAGGCCCTGTGATATCTTCATTGTTTTGGGCTACTGCTCTTCTCACAGCTCAAGGAGATTGTGTTCTGCTGAGCACAGTGAGGAGTTGATAAAGAGAGAAAGGAAGAGTCCTGCAACGTGGGAAGGATATTCATCTGCATGCAACTTGTTGATGCCTAGGCCACACAAACCATCCGGTGCAGGGGTCTCCAACCTTTTTAAACACAAGATCAGTATTTGAATTTAAATCAATCCAGGATCTACCTCAGACCCAAATATCCTTGTCCTACCTCTTTAGGGTTGCCAGATACTTTCACAAAAAATACCGAACATGGTGGGAAAAAATTAGTTGAGGGAAAAAAAACAAAAAAACCCATCACCACCACCACCAGGGACCAAAGTTGTTAAGCGCAAAAAAACCCAAACAAACAAAAAACAAACAAACAAACACCATCAAACCCACCCCCCCAAAAAACAACAACTCCCCCAAACACCATGAACAACTGCACACACACACAAAAACAGTCGGTATGCCCTTAAATGCCCCCCCACTCCCTGGGGAAGAATGTCCCAAGCAGCCTTCCATCCAAGAAAAACAGAAAATACCAGACATTTTACATGTCTGGTATTTTGTTTTGTTTTTAACCGGACAGAGCCCGCAAATACCGGACTCTCCGGGCCAATACTGGACACCTGGCAACCCTACACCTCTTTCCCCACCCCTTCTTTGATGCCTGGCCCTGCCCTACCTCTTCTCCAAGGCTCTGCCCTGCTTACTCTGTGGAGGGGGGTACAGGGATGGGAGAAGGGGGACACCCTGACATTAGTGGGTGTTTCTGTCTTCCCACCCTGCAGAGCAAGGAGGATGCTCCTGGGGCAGCTCCAAGACAGTGAGCAAGAGAAGCAGGGCAGTGGGGGGTGGGTGAGGGAGGGGGGAAGGGGCAGATGATACTCTTCCAGCCAAACCAGTCAGGATCCCATTAGAGGCTCCAAGATCTACCAGTAGTTCCTGATCTACTGGTTGGTCACCACCACCATCTCTGCTTATCTTTGGGTAGGTTTTCACTTCAGAGGTTACTTCTTGGGTGACTGGCATGGGGGTTTACCTAGCACAGGTATGAGCAGCCACCCTGCAAAGCACTAGTGGTGTGACAGTGTTCTCAGCCATGCTGCACTTACCTGTGTGGTTCTTTTGTGGTGTAGTGGGGGCTCCATGATTTTCCCAGTAAACTGTGGGAGGACTTGTTTGTCCTTCTGGGAAGGCTTTAAAGTATTATCAGTACTTGAGTAGTTTAACCTGCCTACTTTGCAGCGAGGCAGGGAGGGGCATAGGCTATCAGCCCAAATGAAAGCAGCATTGGGCGATTGTATGTCTTAGGATGGGCCAGATATCCCAGGGTTAAAGTACCACTACACTCAGCTCAAAGGTGGGTGTGCGTGCATGCAACCCCCAAGTAAAAGCCTGGGATAACTCTGCAGTGACATTCTCAGAGGCTCTTCCAATCCAACACTTCCAAGCAGTAAGTGAAAATTCAGGACCTAGACTAAAGAGGGAACAGGCATGTATGCACGCTGCTAACCATGTTACATGCATGTCCCTCAAGCTGTGTGGCTCTCTTGTTGGGTCAGCAGCTCTAAAGAATGGAAAGACGGCTTTTTCAAATGTGAATTTAGCGAATGAGAAACGGATGGACAGCCCTGGAGACTGTTCCTGTGCTGTGACTAATTATGACCTCAGTGTGGGCAGCAACAGCTTCCTCCACCCACATGCAAGGGTGAGAGCCTCATTCAGGCTCCAAAGCAGATTCCATCCTTGGTCTCAGACACTGCCAATAAAAGGTGCTAATTGGAACAAACTGCAACGGGACTTTATGTTACAAGAAAACCTGCCCACTGGGCACTGACCCTCAACTCATTTCACAGAGGCCAAACACTTTCGGCACCATGCAGATTTATGACTCTTAAACCAACCCAATCTCTCCTTCCTACAGCAGGATAAGAGAGGGAAGAGACTGCCTGCCAGAAGGAGAAAAGTCATCAATTCCCCATTAAAACCCCTTGGTTGATCAATCTCTTTTCCATGTGTACAGTGCTTTCCATGAAAGCACTAACTCCAGCTAAGCTCCAGGCCACAGCTCTTAGGGCCAGCAAACACGGGTACCTGGTGTCCAAGCTCGGGTGTGTGGGTGTCTGTTTATTAGGATGACTCTGAGCAGCAGAATTCACATCTGCCTAGGAACTTCCCCTAAGTTTAAGGATGTGCAGGATCAGCAGTTTTGGGCCAGCCCCATCTTTAGAATTCACACAATCGGATCTGGATTCTGTCGCAGCAAATCACAGCCCTTCAGTTTTGGGGAAATGAAATAATCCCATCCCCAACTACAACTAACTGCTCTTTCCTCACACTGCTTTAACGCAAACACAGCCCTGCTTCCTGAGAAAGTCCATCGCTGGCCATTGATCAGAGCACTGATGGGTCAGAGGCACTGAGTGAACTCAGGAAAGCTCAGCGTTCTGTTCCTTTTGCACGCTTTTTCTCTTACCTTGGAGTAGGTTTTTCCGCCCTTCAGCTCCTACAATGGGAAACACGAAAAACAGGAAAAGGAGCGATGAGCTTTACTGTGGGAACAAAGGGAAACTCATCACACTGTCAGTGCTAAATAGGCATCCAGGATTTCACCCCTCCCTGGCACTTAGGTACCACCTTGCTAGGCTCCCCTTCACAGGGGGAAGGTGGGGTGTGGATGCATGAGGGACTATTTCCAGTCAACCAGCGCAAGCACAAAGCTTCTGATCACCATTTGGAGTCCATTAATTCCTTTCACATCTCCAGGACATGACAGTCATGGAGTTATACTAATACATCTAGCTGTTGCAGATATGCCCATGACAGATGTGAGTCAGGTACTTACCTTACGCACAGATACTCGGCAGATGCAGGGATCCAGGAGACCAGTGGCAGGATTGGCACTCATTTTACACACAAAAGTGAATTTCTTCCTCCAGCGGACACAGTTCTCCTGCACTTCTTCTCTATAGGGGGGGAAAAATCATGAAAAATCAGCCTGAAAAGAAGGTACAAGCTGATCAAGCCAATCCCAGCTGCAAAACCTTCTGGCGCGAAGAGCTCTCAGATCTGCAAAGCTCCATTTGCAGGACATTCCAATCAACCTCAGTCTGAAATTATCATTCAGTTCTGGGTATTTAGGTGCCAGAGAATTCCCCGGGCCAGCAGACAGGGTCCAATCCAAGTGACACATTATTAGACAGCTCCTCTACCCTGAGCTTTAAAACAGAATTTGGGGACAATGTTCAAACATTTTCAGCTAAACATCTTAGTTGGCTGATAATCCAGTGTGGATGGGGCTAAACTCTGTTGGAATCAAGTTTAAGAACTAGTTTCTAGCCCATCTTGCTGGCTAGGCCGTGGTCACAAATTTAACCACATGCCTTACAAGGCAAGCACATTACCTATCCCATAACTCTGTTCTCATTCTAGGTTCCAACTCAGCAGCTTTAGAGCAGTGATTCTCAGGGCATGTGTCATAATTATGAGGGTTAGCCAGCAGCCTGGGGATTAAGGGGTTAACTACACCTAGCCAGGTGGAGTGACCAGTAGGAATGTAGGTGGGACTTTCAAACTGGGACAAAGGAATTTGGGTTTTTTCCTTTCTCCTTTTTCTCTCTCTGGGAGAGTCCTCTGCAGCTACAGAGAGAGACAAGCATGTCTCTCTCTCTCCAAGAAACAATTCTTCACTTTCTGTAAGTAGGGTAAAGTTTAGGTAGTTTCGTTAGGCTTTATTGTTTTAAGGGTTGGGTATGGGATCTGAGATCTGGCACTGCTTAAGAGGTGTTTGGCGTTTCTTTTTAACTAAGTTCTAGCCCATGGTGTAACTCCTCCATGAGTATATTTTATTACCTTTCCATCTGATCCTTATGCTTGCAACAGGAATATTGTTGTAATAATAAAAGTTTTCTCTTTTCTTTTTATTAACCTGGCATTGGTTACTTGTGTGTCCTGATTTTTATAATAGGAGCGAGATTTCCCAAATGATCTTTCTCCTAATCTCGTTATTAATATTTGGGTGGTGGCAGTGGAAGTTTTATTCCCAAAAATCTAGGTTTTTAAGATTTTGGGGGAAGTTTTATACCAAAGCCTGGCCCCCACTTCTGCATTTATCATGCCAGAGGGAGAAAGGAGCCATAACAGCATGCGTGCGTACCCCTGGGAAATATACAGAGGTCTTCCATCAGTTCATCTAGAGACTTGCCTAGTTCCCCAATAGGCTACATAAAAAGCACTTGTGACACCAGTACAAACTAAAACTTCATATAAGGACTTGTTTATACTGCTCTACATACAATACACTGAAAGAGAAGTACAATTGATTTTATAGTTAGATGCTAAAAATGAGAAAGCAAGCAATTTTTCAGTAATAGAGCGCTGTGACACTTTCGTGTTCAGACACAGAATGTCTGATTTTGTGAGCAAGTGGTTTTTCAATGAGGTGAAACTTGGGGATATACAAGACAAATCAATACTCCAGAAAGTGGTACATTAATTTGGAAAGGTTGAGAGACACTTAGGGGACAGAGGCTCTGCCTGTGGGAGCCCAGGAAAGGAAGCAGGGAAACAACAGACCGAAACCATGCCAGCTGAAGATCCTGTGCTATGTTCTGGGATGTATGTACTGCACCCACAACAGAGGTTGCCCAAGCCCACGAGAGAGATGGCACTGGGGAGGGGAGAACCTGTGCTCAGAGGGAGTTTGGGGATGGCGAAAGCTGCCATCCAATCCCCTACCTAATCCAAGCAACACAAGGCAAGCCAAAAGGTGTTTAAATCAAGTTACTGTAGCCTGAGCCACAGGATGGGAGAGAAATAAAGGCAAAAAGAGAATTGGCTGTATTGTAACTTACAAGGTTTTCAGAGCCAGATTCTTGCCTCTGCAAGGCCCTGAAAGGAAGCAGGGGAAGGGAAAGGGAAGGGAAGATTTGGAACAAATCCTTTCTTTGGGAAGCTGTGTGCTTGAGCATGGGAGGCCTGTTTGGATATCCCTGCAGAGAGGGTGCTTGGGGCTATTCACAACAAAGGAGCATATCTATTTATAACTCAGGCCTGCCTCGAGCCAATTAAGTTGTCAGGGTATTTGGGGGTGAGAGGCAATAAATCCTGCCATTTGTAACTATTAGTTTGCAATCTCAACACAAGGATTCTCCCCTCCACCTTCTAGCACACTGAAAAAGAGAAAGGAACCAGGGGATCACATCTATTCTGTACTTTAGTTATTAAAAGCAACCCCCATCTCCAACCACAGCATAACGCAAGATAACGAGATCAGAGGTGTGAGGAGGAAATAGCTTCAATACCAGCTCCCAAACCTCCCCAATACTGTTTCTATCTCAGGATAGTCTGACCCACACTTCAAGGTGAAGCCTAACAAGCCTCTCATTCGTGTGGCTTGTATAAACCCAGCAGGGAAATAGAATAAGATGATTACTATTAGCTCAAAAATACTTAATCCTCCCTTATATGCCCCCAAAGGGAACTGCCACATCCCCTTTTACAGATGGGAAAACAGCTAGTGATTGTCTCTAAGTCAGAGGGATTCTAGTGACTTATGTCAAGATTAGATCTGAGGAATTCCTGGTTCCCACTTCTGCGTTGAAACTGGGGATGTTAAAGTGTAACTGTGCCCGGGCTCATTGGTTAACCTTCACAGTTACATGCAGGCTCCTAGGATGTGCGGGGAGCTGGCTTAAAAACTGGCTCTCTGTGTGCACCAGCTACCAGGGAGCCTGTGTATCAGAGATATAAGAGTCAGAGGGATTGGGAGGATGGATAGGTGGAAGCCGGTGCTCGTGGGGAGCTGGCTTAAAAGCCGGCTCTGCGCACCACGTCCCGGGGAGCCGCTTGCCACCTGTGTGAGACCATATAACTGCTGAATTTTTCAGCAGTTACACGTTTACTTAATTAAATGCATTTTAACATCCCTAGCTCAAACCACTACTCCATGCTTTAGGACCAAAAGCGGCACTTCTCAGAGAGGAAGGATGGCAGAACAAGGAGCAATGGTCTCAAGTTACAGTGGGAGAGGTCTAGATTGGATATTAGGAAAAAATATTTCACTAGGAGGGTGGTGAAGCACTGGAATAGGTTACCTACAGTGGTGGTGGAATCTCCATCCCTAGAGGTTTTTAAGTCTTGGCTTGAAAAAGCCCTGGCTGGGGTGATTTATTTGGGATTGGTTCACAGCCTTGGGCAGGGGGCTGGACTTGATGACCTCCTGAGGTCTCTTCCAGCTCTATGATTCTATGAAAGGTTTCTCACAATAAAGCATCCTCAGCACCAGCCAACTTGGGAGAACTGCTGTTATATATATATATATATATTAAAAAGGGGGGGGGGGGGGGCAGGAGGGTAGAATTATTCAAAGAACTCAGACTTATGCAATGCAATTAACTTGCTCTGATGGCAGGTAGCACAAGTGCTGAGAACTCATCAAGGAAAATTCTCTGGGCATGGGATGAGAAATCAATCTAGCAGGTCAAAAATACAAATAAAATGCCATATGTGCTTCAAAGACCCAAGGGGGGCATTTGGGACTGATAGAAGCCCTGCAACATCAAGGCAGGGAGACATCCATGTTCAAAGCAGTGAATGAAAGGCCGTGTTACAACTTGAAGAATTAGGATACAGGACAAAGAGAATCCTGTCTGCCTCCGGCGAGTCACATATTGCAGTGGTTCCCAACCTTTTTTATAGCAGGGACCGGCAAACCCATTCACAAACTTTTGGCGGACCAATAACATTTTATCTGTACATTTGCAAATAATGAATATGCAAATAAAATGTTACTAGGTTGCCAATATATGTACCCCAGCTCCAGGGCCCTCATACACTCCAACCCTGACTCCTGCGCCCCCCATATTATGTTATTCAGTCCTAGCCGCTGGAGCAGTCGCCCACTTGGCAGCCTTGGCCTCGGCTGCTGGAGCAGGCGCTGCCCCCCCCGCCCACACGCAGCCTCAGCCACACACCCCAGTGTCACAGCTGGTCTCCACATGGGCCTGCTAGCCAGGCCGCACAGCAGCTGCTGGAGCTGGAACTGGGGCCACAGTGAGGCTGCCCCAATAGGGACAGCCTCACCGCAGCCCTGGCTCCAATTGCAGCACACCCAGCTGCCAACCACTCCACTCACCCTGCTGCTGTGGGTAAGTGGGCGGGAGGGGAATTCCCTTTTGGGAAACCCCAGCATATAGGGCTAATTAAAAGCTAGGTGCGTGGCCTAGGCAATGTGCCATGGCCTGGCAGGCAGGGGTTTGCGGACTGGTGGTTGGGAACCACTGACATACAGAACTGGCACACACAGTTCTGATGTGGCACACACATCAGACTTCATCTAAGGAAGTCAGAGTGCTTTAAACATTAATCCTCAGCTCCTAAGTAGATGGGCATTGTCCCATTTTACAGATGGGAAATTAAGCAATCTTTCATCCAAAATAAGTGCTTTACAGACCTTATGCAGAGCAATCACCCACCTAGAGTTGGGGCAGCCATTTTGCCTCAGCAACACTACAGATTTTCTTGCTCCTTTTCAATGGATAGAGTGTAGCAGCATGTGACTAACACACTTTGTGCAGAAACACACCAAAGCCTGAACTTGGACCCTAAAGGCAGGTCAAAATTAGGAATGGGTTTTCATTCTATTTGGGTTTAATAATTTCTTGGTACCATTAAATCTGTAATTTCTTAAATAGTGGCACTCACCAGTCCAAACATTTTGAATGACTATACTTTAGTGCGTCAGCATTCACAGACCTGTTAGAAGCCTCAGATGTTTTCCTTTGGCAAGATTTGCTGTTAAAATGTACAGATTGGTTTTCTTACATATAATTTGTATTTGTCACTCAGTAGTGGAATGATGAAAATGAACCAACTCCAGCATTAACATTCAAGAAGGAGATGCTGACAAACTCTTGAGGGGACTTAGTTCAAAAAGTGGTACCTGTATTGACTGGGTTTCAAGGAACTGTTATACAATACTAAATATTCATTAGCCGTATTAACTGTGTTGCAGATTGGTCCTGCCACTGGCTAAAGTTATACTACCTATTAATTGAACTGTGTGTTCTGTAGTTAACATTTTTACCATGTTGCACTACACAACTGAACAATGGGAATCGAGAAAAAAATAGGTTTTTGGGTTTGGAAAAAGCGATGTGTAATTATGGAAAAGGCCAATGTTGGAAGGTTAGAAAGCGCCCTTATCATTCATTAGAAGGGAGACAGTAAGAGGCAGAGTGAAAGGGTAAATCTGAATTATTTTGGAGAAGACTAGTTTTAAACAGCTCAGATAGGCGGGTGTTTGATGAAGTGGTAGACCTTGCCTGCAAGACTGCTGGTGTTAAGTTATCATTGGTCAGATAATTTCAGGGAGCACATTTTAAAGGCGGCTTTGAATGGAGCCCAGTTTTGTATTTAGCTCTGGGATACTCCCAGGGGTACAATTAGAAAATATCGCACACAAAAACCAGTGAAGTGGTAGGAATGTGGTAAGGAGATGAGGAGGGAGGCGTCTCTCTCAATTCATGCAAAACTAAGCCTAAAAAAAGAGGTGTCCAATTTTAAACCTTACTCTATACTTGGAGACAGAAATAGATCAGACCAATGCCTGTACATAGGTACAGACACACCACTGGGTCTTTAGAGGTTTTATTTTAGTAGCTGAACAGAGTCAGTTTTATAACCTGTATATACTTAGTTTTGAAAGAGTAATTACAGCATTCTCACAAGAGAAATCAAACCATATAGTAAGTGCCAGTTCTTTGCAGAATGTGTGGAAGGCCTGAGTCTAAAGAAAGAGCTTCTTTAGAGACCTCACATTTCCAACTTGCCCATTTAATAAATCCCTGACTCGCTGGATAGATAGAGGGATGGACTTCGGCATCCTTCCTGCCAATGGGCTGCCTCATTTAGAGCCATGGTGCAATATGACAAAGGGGTGCACTGTGTGGTGACATACAGTGAGATCCCAGCAACTTAACAGCAAGTCAGGACATATAAGCGGGCAAGGTGCTAATGAGATCTCAAAGGTTCTTGTCTGTGGTCCAGCCCTCGGATAGACTTTACCTACCTAGGGGCTTAGAGTTGCAAAGTGTTTCAGATTCTGGGGTATGGATGACAAGTTCAGCTGACTTACATGTTGACCAAGCACAGAACAGCACTATTATAGCAAGCCACAAGACCAGCCATGACTGTAAGATGGCTAAAAAGGACATTCAGAAAGTATCAGTCAGAAAGGGCAATGTGTGAAATAAATGCTGTCTTTGTACCAATGAAGTCTGTCATCTGATGGAATGGATTTTACCCATGAAAGCTCATGACCTAATAAAATTGATAGTTTTTAAGGTGACCCAGGACTGCTAGTTGATGCTGGGATTCAGAGGAGAGGATTTTTACCCTGTCGGACTTTTGATTATTAAAGAAAAAATCAGTTTCTCATTAACTTGAATCCTGAAGGAGTAAGTACTGTGACAGACCCAGGACAGCGGGCTACAGTAGTTTGTGGAGGGCAGAGATGCCAGGAGCTGGGTGAATGGCTTTCTGTTTCCTGAGTGAACTGCCAGAAACTGCTGCCACGTAATCAAGGCAGGCAGGCAGACACCTGAGGCTAATTGAGAGTGTGCCTGAAGCAGTAGCTACAGCCAATGACGTAGCTACAGCCAATGAAGGCCTGTTGCACTACTTTAAAAGGTTTCCCCTCAGCCATGACTGTAAGATGGCTAAAAGGACATTCAGAAAATATCAGGTATGGGAAGGGGAAGGAGAAGAGTGAAGGACTGAGAGGAAGAAGTGTGTGGCTGGAGAGCTGAGACCTGAGAAAGGAAAGAGTGAGCTGAAGCAGGAAAGATTTGCTCAGGTACCAGGGAGAAGGTAGTAGGGGAGCATTTGGGGAAGTAGCCCAGGCAAAAGGCTGCTGTATTGGAGCTAGAGGAAAAACCCTATCAGTGGCTGCTACCTAGGGTCCCTGGGCAGGAAACCAGAATAGTGGGAGGGCCTGGGTTCTCCACAGCATTCCCCACACCACTAAAAAAGGTCTGTTCCTGAAAAGGGAGGTCAGGATTATGGAAGGGGTTTACTTCAATCCTTTAACTTTGCCAATGATGAGAATGGCTCAGTAAGCTGTGACCCTGGCCTCTAGAAAAGATAAGAGGCAGTGTGGATGGTCTCAGCAAGCCTTGGAGACATACAATAACTGTCTAAAAGCGCATGACCCACAGGGCATGGCCGATGCTTTGCCATAGTACATTGCTACTGAAAGCAGTCATCCCCTTTAATTTTCCACAATTATTATTCTATGGTATTGTTGGGAAGTGTTAGAATGTTATTTTCCTGCACAAAAATTTAAGAAAGATAGCTTATGACAGACATATCAATAGTGAAACACGTTTTGCACTAAATTGTCAGAAGCCTTACACTTAAAAGCAGAAATAGCAGAAAGCCAACTATTACAATGTTAAAGTTAGATATTGTGTGTCAATATTTCTCCCGTGAGCAGGGTTCCTTATTTAGTGCTCTCACTTTCCAAGCTTAGGAGCAGATCTTTATCATATGTGATGCTCAGTCAATAGTATCCCCTTGTGATTGATCCCGGTTTGAAAACTCTAAGATGCGTATCTGTGTCAGGTCCTCTGATCAGCACTAACCTGCTTGCATGCCCACAGCAGATGGTACTCTGTGCCCTAGTTACTGGTTCCTCACTTCATTCAGTGATACTCCAGTGAGCGCCCTGCAAACAGCGCCCTTCCAGTGCCAAGTCAGATCAAGCTAGTGACACTGCTTTAAAGAGGTCAGCCAGCCAATTCCAGCTCAGATTCCTATAATAAATGTGACTGGTTAGAGCAGTCACTGTATCGTTTGCCACCTTAAGTTTTCTCCTCCCATTTCTCTTCCTCTGGAGCGGAGATGGCTGACATGGCAAGAACAAGAAAGCTAGGACAAAGGCATTCCCCAGGGCTAAAAGGAAAAATCTGCTGAGTTTCAGGAGCTATTCATGGAGGCCAATGCTTACACTTATATCCTTCACAATTTCACTATAAGGCTAAAAATGGAGACAGAAGATGCTGTTACAGACACTTTCAAAATCTGTACAGTAGATGGGACCCAACCATATCCTGTTAACCATGCTAAATCCTGAGACAGTCCAAGGTTTTAATCTGTTTCAGGGACATGGTTAGGTCCTATCTATGCGCTGGCATATAATGAGGGAATGTGGCAAGGCAGTAAATATTGTTCTCTATTTTCCCTGATTCAGTTTATAACCCATGAGCAGCTCTGGAAATAATTTTTAGGAATTACAGTAAAGTCTCGGTTATCCGACCTAAACGGGACCGGA
Organism: Pelodiscus sinensis; assembly: GCF_052426305.1. NCBI lineage: Eukaryota > Metazoa > Chordata > Testudines > Trionychidae > Pelodiscus > Pelodiscus sinensis. The sequence continues at coordinate 10,898,377 of NC_143074.1, read as the reverse complement.
GGATGGTCGGATAACCGGAAGTGTCCAGTAGGGATAGCGCTGGCTCGTGGCGGAGGGGCGGGAGCGGAGCAGCATTCACAGCGGCAGTGGCGGCGGCTGGGGGGGGGGGCCTCCCAGGAGAGCTCCACTTTTTGTCTCGGGGCAGTTGGTGCGCGCACTGCCCCCTCCCCAGCGGATTCTGGATGCTGCATCCTCGTGAGGGGCCACGTCCTCCCCCTTCCTCTTCCTCCCTCCTCTCCCAGGCCTCCCGGACGTCCCAAAGGCCCCGGCATTCCTGCCTCTCAAGCCCAGTGGCGGCCCCTCCCCTCATCACACATCTCCTCTCCTTCCCTTCCTGCCTCAGCCCGGACTCCCCACTTGCTCTGGCCGGGAGCTGGGCTCGCTCCACAGGGGGGCAACTCCCTCCCTTTCCCCCCCCAGCCCACAAAGTTTTGGGAGGAGTAAGCGGGTCCGGGCCCGCTCCTAAAAGCATCTTCTCCCTTCCTCTTCTTCCCTCCTCCCCCGGGCCACTCGGGCATGCTCAAGGCACTGGCGCTCTTGCCTCTCCTCAGCCCGGTGGCGGTCCCTCCCCTTGCCACACATTCTCCCTCCCCTTCCTTTCCTGCCTTGGCCCGGACTCCGCGCTTGCTCTGGCTGGGAGCCGGGCTCGCTCCCAGCCCGCAAAGTTTTGGGAGCAGATCCAGGCCAGCTTCTAAAAGCAGAGCCACTAACGCAGCAGGACAGCCAGGATCAGGCCTAGCATACCTGAACACCAGGCGAGCCCGCAGCGCGGGTGTGAGCTGCCCCAGACATGGGGTGGGGAGGTAAGGTTGCCAAGCCCACGCTGTGTGCCGGACTGAGGGGAGCCCCCGCAGACCTGCCAACCAGAGCTCCTGCCCAGCCCTGGAAAAAGGGAAAGCAAGGCCATTGGGGTATGAAGTGTCCCTGGAGCCCCTTGCCATCACGTGACAGGCAGCACCGTTGGATAAAACGGAAGGTCGGATAACCAGGACTTTACTGTAATAAGGTCTCATAGTACAATGGTGTCAACAGCGGCCAAATGCACAGGCAAGATATTTACTTGACCTCTACATTTACAATTGTCCTACAGCTTTCAAATACTAGGCCTTGTTACAAACTGAGTGAAAGTTTTGTACTATGGATGCACCCCCAGCTGATTTCACATTTATCTTGACTGTTGTGTTCTTTAAAAAGTGTCTCTGAATATGTAAAAGAAGGCCAGTGTCCTGGATTAGGCCCTTGGTGGTTGAGAGTTAGGTTCCATAGGCAAAAGGTAGTCCAGACAGTGACTACAGGGGCATGACTTTACTACAGCCATTGTAAGAGGGAACCCTGTAACCCTGATGCTCAGTTATCTGGTTCCTCTGCAGCCTATCAGCAAGTAGCGGAGGTTGAAACCCCCTTTCCCACTGCAGAGCAGCCTGCACACACCTGAATCAGCTGCAATGTACTTAGATGAAGATGTATTATAACTATAAAGCTTCCGAGAGGTAGTCAAGTTAGTCTAACAGGAAAAACTTAAAAAACAAATAGTCTAGTAGCACCTTAAAGACAAACAAAACATGTAAATGGTATCATGAGCTTTCATGGGCACAACTCACTTCTTTTGTGCCCACGAAAGCTCATACCACCATCTACATGTTTTGTTAATCTTTATGTGCTGCTAGACTATTTGTAGGTTTAAGTTATAACTATAAAATGTACAAAAAAATCCCAGCCACTTTGTCTGTCAGAAGCTATATTTATTGTTAGACTTGCTGCTGTACCAAATGGAGAAAGTGGCCATTAACATACCAAAGTAATCAAGCATCCTCTCCATCCCAGACACACTCACCACCCAGCCAGCTTTTAACTCCAGAGATATTTCTTAGAGAAAACTGTCAATTAACACTGATTAGCTTGCCTCTTTCACCCTACATGGCCAGCTCCTCAAACCCAACCTCTTCATAGAGCGGCTACGATAACACCCGAAGATGAATTCTAGTTGAGTAGCTGCACCCACCTCATTGGTTTCTCATCCCAGAGCCTAAATCTGCAGTTCTGTCTCTGTGCAGTTTGCTTCATCTCCTTGCACATACGACATTTATACTTTTCAGGGCAAATATTTCCACGTGCATGTATAGAATTCTCACTGTTGTACCTCCAGATAATTTTTGCCATGTTGCTGTTTCTGCTGCATTTACTATGCCTCCAACTTCTGGATAAAATCCAATCAATTATGTTCGTTAACCAGATTGGCTCTCCCAGGGCTTGCTGCACAGATACCATATACAGGACCTATGACTAAAAACTAACATGTACACCTGGAGCATTACAGGACAGGAGGAATTCCCTCCTTTTATTGCACAGATTTCTTCATCAGGAATGAAACTTTTCTGGGGATCATGGGTTGAAGTGGGCAGTTTTTCCTCCAAAAAATGTTCATGTCTGGGAAGAGGTGATGAGTGGAAGAAGGCAAGGTATGGCCAACAATTTTTTAAGGCTTTCGGACAAACTTTCACTGAACTTTCTAAGAGTCTGAGAGATGCCACTGACTAGTGAAAACAATGGACCCAGGATGTGTTAAGAAATGTAAGGTGATGAAGCCCAGAATACAGAAACATGTATGCGTCTAAATAGTAAGTCATTTAAATTCAAAGCTTGTCTGGCTTGGACAGAAAGTATGATAGTTAACAAACACACTGAAATCATTCAGTTATGACTGAGCTTACATCACTCATCAGAACAATAGCCAAGTGTCAGCTGTTCACATCTATATGCTTATCTGAAAACGCCAGTGTTCTCAGAACAACAAGAGCTGGCTGTTATTGGCTAGATGTTAACAGCTATGGTGGAAAGAGAATGGCTCAGAGACAGATGATGTAAACCCTGGATACTCAGAAGACTCAGTAAGCAAATGTTTGTTGTTTGATACAAGCAGTATTTGGGTGTTCCACAATACATGTTTTAAGTAAATAGCTCACTCGTACGGGTCACCACATCCACCCACTCTCAAAACTCATTCTCTCATGAATTCCCAAACCCACTTAGTCCTGCAGCATGTGTAGTCACTGACATGCCTACTCACATCCCCACCCCATCCATTCAGGCACTCATGTTAATGCCAGACTATAAATGCCTTTTCTTTAAGGCAACTTGCCCCCAGACAATACAAAGGCAACCTCAATCAGCTACAATGGTCCTTTCGGAATCAAGGCGAATTATATAAAGTATGAAAAATACATTTTAAAAGTGCTTTACAGACGTTACTTCTTCCCAATCCCTGGAATAGTTCTATTTCTTCGGCTGTTCAATGGGATTTAAAAGGATACTTAAGAAGGAAGCCAGCTTTGATCTTCTGCTATTTAAATGAGCAGAACAGTCTGGGTTATGCTCATTTAACTAGAGAAGGGATGACCCACGAATAAAGTTTAGTGGAAACTGAATAGGAAAGAAGTTATCTAAGGGAACTGAAGTGACAGCTGAGAAAATGATGGACAACAATTAGGACCAAACTTCTCTGTAGAATCAGACAGGGTGAGCAGTGCCAGGGCTGGGAAAGGCAGGTGAAGGAAAAGACTAGAGCAGAAGGCAACAGAATCAGTGAGAGGTCAGAACATGGCACAGCACAGATTGAGAAATCCCTTGGAAAAGTAAGGCAGCACTTAGTTCTGCCATTGCACTGCGTAGGCAGGGGGCTGCTTTACTGCCTCAAGATTGAGTTTTCATATTTAAATAAAATTAAGTATGGCATTTCATTGCCAATTACTATTTTCTACAGCAGTCATTAGTTCTGATGGGGATAGATTGTTGCAAGACAGAGAAGTGATATTTCTAAGAGGCTATTTGAGATTGCAGTTACAGTTAATAGTAAAGGGAACTCCAGGGCAGCCACCCTTAGTTATGAATATATACATACAGAGTTTCTAATGGTATTTTAGCAGATACTTGGAAGAAAATAACAGTACACTTCATAGGATATCGCATAGTCGTTCTACAAGCTCCAAACACCCTTAACATACACTGCGGCACATTCTGTGTCTCTTAAGGTCAGGGGTACAAACTGTAACTACATAGCTTCAACTGCTCATAGCAACTAGGAACTAAAACAGCTGAAAATAAATCTGCTGAAAGTAAATCAGCTTAGAAGAAGTGAAATATGCTAAAACTAACAGATGTACCCAGTGTTGTTTGGGGCCTTAATTTTTTTTAAAAAAGGAAAAGGAAAAGTGTACATGCTTTATTGAAATGACTATTTTTTTAAAAAAGTTATTTTTATGAAGTTAATTTTTATGTTGGATTTCTTTAAAAAGGGATATTAAAATTTGTCCAATTGACTTTTTTAGCAATTTCTTTACAATGGGAATTTCCTCTAGTGTGTGTTTTTTCTTATTTGATATGTTTTAACAAAAAAGGGCTTGGCTGCTCTTACCACTAGGGATATACGTAACTAGTCAACTAGCCAATAAGCCTAGTTTCAGAGGGGTAGCCATGTTAGTCTGTAACTGAAAAAACTTTTTAAAATGTTATTTAAGTTTTTTTGATAAGCCTAGGCTAATCGGGTAGTCGAGTCACTACTTAACTAGTTGCTCTCCCCCCTCCTTGCTGTCTCTATCAGAGGCAGAAAGGGAGAGGGGAACAGGAGCTGGTGGGAGCTGTCTTAAAAGCCAGTTCCCCTGAGCACTGTCTCCACAGGGGGGTGAGGTGGAACAGAGGCTCAGTGGGGGACTGGGTATGAGCTGGGACTCAGCCATCCCGGCTTGTGCCTGGTCCCAGATGCTGCACCTCTGCTTTTTAAATGTAGTAAGAGCCACCAGGCTGGGAGCTAACCTCACTGTGGCTCTGCAGTTTCCCCCCTTATTGACTAATTGAGCAGCTGATGGAAATTCCATGGACTACCAGATTAACTGACTAGACCAAATTTAACATCCTTACTTACTATATTTAAAAAACAGAGGCGCAGAAGGTCCTCCGCTGTGCCTCTGCCTCCCTTGCCCCCCCCCCCCCCCCGAGGAGATGGTGCTGCAGGGGAACTGGCTTTTAAGTCAGTTCTCGCCAGCACCAGTTCCTGGTCCCACACCTGCTGCTTCTGTTAAGTGCTTATAAGCCTCTCTAGAAGCACAAAACATCTATTGGGATTTAAGGGGAGACAGAGATTTTCAGGACTCAAGTTCTCTGATTTATCAAGGTCAGTTTTAATTCTAATCCTGTCCTCCCATAGTGCTTGCAACTCCTCTGAAGCTGGTGTCATGCACAAATTTTATAAGCACAGTCTCCACTCCATTATCCAAGTCATTAATGAAAATATGACACACAACAGCAGGAAAAGACAAAGGTCACAGGGGTGGGTGGGAAGGATGAAGGCTGTAACTGAAGACAGATATAAAAAAATCACCAAAGACTACCACAAAGTAAAAATACAAACCCAAGGTCTTACAGCCACATGTACAGAAACAATGTGAAATGCTTTTGGCCATTGGCCAGGAATACATGCCGGAAGGAGAAATAGCAAAAGAATAGAAGTCAGTCAAACCAAGCTCTTGCTGCAGTCCCAGTGAAGATACGACTAACCAGAGATGCTGGATGGATGACAATTACTGAGATGCAATTCTATACAAATATGTACATTAACCACTGGTAAATACACCTTTTAGAACTCTGATCACCATCTCTTGAAACACTACCCCTTCTCCCTCTCCCATTGTTCTGACAGCTAACACAGCTCCAACCAGTGTAAGAATTTGCCTACTGTGCTCCCAAACCAAGTTCTTCTATAAGCAAATCCAGATGGACTATGGTGAGGAGAGAAAGGAATTAGGGTCTTTGCTGCAGAGTTAATTCCAGTGACTGGCGCACAGGTCTCATCACCCAGATTGGTCTAGCATAGGTGTGCACAGCCGTGCTGTAAAACCTCATGTGAGATACTGCGTCCTCACTGGTGCTGCATACACCTGTGTTTCTAGGACTTCTGGGGGGGGTATATCCCATGTCCATCTTCTCAGTGAATTGTGCATAAACCTGTCTGTCCTTCTGGGCAAATGCTAGTAGGCACTGGAGGACTACAGCACTTGAATTACTTATCTTGTGCCCTCACTGCAAAATGGGATTTTCCTATCTGAGTGAAAGGTGCACCCAAGCTCTAGCCTATTCCTAGCACCCAAGCCACCTAACCAAAGTTTAAAGCACCAAACTTGGGTGAAAAGGGTTTGGGGTAAGGATGGTAAGAGGTGGGTAATCCACTAATCAATAAAATTTTTATCCACTACACGATTAATCGATAAGGAAAGCCTTCCTCAGTCCTGGCACAGGCAACCTGATAGAGAGGCAGCAGCACAGGATGGCAGAGGGCTCCCTGGGAGTAGGGCCAGGAGCACACTGGTTACACGATTATTCAATTAATTGAATCTAACATCCCTATTTAATATGGACAAAGTGGATTAAATCTCAGTTTTCAGAGCAGATCTTCTATTAGCAATGCCGATCTCCCAGGTCTCCAAACTGTACAGATTATTTAGTTAGGATTAGCAATGAACAGCTCAGACATTAAGTTTGTGGAATGAATAAAAAGTTTCCTAAATACAGGCATCACTTGGAGACCCTCTAGGGGTGAGTTGGCCTTGCTGACTAAACCCAGCTCCTGCTTAAGAAAGGCTGCACAGCAGAATCCAACAGAGGGAAAAAACGTGATCATATTCCTATTGTGCAGTGTACAAGATGTTGCTGTTAACGTGCCAAATATACAAGTAAAATTCGCTGTGCACAAACAGACCTCCAAAATGAAGAAAAACAAGACTCATACAAGCAAAAGGCCAAGTTCACCTCTGGTGTAATTCCACCAACATAACAGGTTTTATCAGCCACTGATTTGGCTCAAGTCTTTAATGCAGGAATTATCAGCATAATGAACCTGAAATCAAACCCAATGTTATTACAAGCAGCCCAGATTATCCAAGAGGGAACACCCTGACCATGCCTGGACATATTCCTCATGAGTCACTTCCAGATGTTGCCCAAGTGCACATCAGTCAGAGTTCACACCAAAGAGAAGCATTTCCAGTTAGTGGCACGCTTTTACTCCATCCCAGTGGTTTTTTTGCGATGGTACCTATTTTCCCTGCATTCCCTTTGGGTGTTCAGGCACCTCTCTTCCTGGGGCAGCTGGGCGCCCGACGGAAGCCTGCTCAGGACACGCGGCTCTTCAAGGGGCCGCCACAACGGCATTTCGGCCCCCTTGAGTGGCTATTTTTTCCTTCAACAACTGCCCGCTCTCCCCTCCCCCCCCCCCCGGTTTCAGATAGTCCCTCCCTATCCTGAGGCTCATTTCTGAGGGAAGGCAGCATCCAGACTTTCCCTCTGCTTCCATGTAAACTTGATAAGTCTCCAAGCACATATGGTAAGTCATTCACAACATTCATGTCTCTGAGGCTGATCTTTGAAGCAAACAGCATAGACAAGGTGTATCATGCTTCTCACTCTAATGCCAGAGCAAGAGGTGCACAGCTTTTCACTCTAATACAAGAGCAAGAGGGCATTCAATGAAAGGCTGCAAATCTATAGCCAACAAGCAGAAAAACTTTTTCCACACAACATATAATGAACGTGTGGAACTCATTAACACAAGGGACAGCATTGAAGTTATGACACAGTATTAATCTTCAAAAAAGGATTGTACATTTATACACATGAAGCCATTCGGTGTTACTGCAGTACAAATGAAAAGATAAAGGCCTTCCTTCATGCTTCGGGGCGTAAAGCAATCTCACTGATAGGGATGTAAGAAACTAGTTGACTATCTGCTAAGCAAAAGTCACTCCCTCCCCCCTCAGAGCAAGGAAGCAAGGGGGGGGGGGGGGGAGAGCAGGAGCTGGTGCTGGGAGGGAGGGAGCCAGCTTAAAAGTTGGTTCCCCCCAGCACAATCTTCGGGGGGCAGAGAAGGCAGAGGCACAGCAGGGTCTGAAGCAGTCCCACTCACACTAGTTATCACAGTAGAATAGTGATAGAAATGTAGCCGTGTTAGTCTGAAACAAAATACAGGACTATGTAGCACTTTAAAGACTAACAAGATGGTTTATTAGATGATGAGCTTTCGTGGGCCAGACCCACTTCCTCAGATCAAATAGTGGAAGAAAATAGTCACAGCCATATATTTGTATCCTTTGGTATATATGGCTGTGACTATTTTCTTCCACTATTTGATCTGAGGAAGTGGGTCTGGCCCACGAAAGCTCATCATCAAATAAACCATCTTGTTAGTCTTTAAAGTGCTACATAGTCCTGTATTTTGTTTTAGTTATCACAGTGGCGTTTCAGCCTTTGAAATGAAGCAAGGGCCCCGCAGGGCTATCACAAACAGGGGCTGCTGGACTCAGCGCAAGCCAAGACCAAGCAGTCCCAGGTTGCGCTGGTCCCAGACGCTGCACCTCTGCATTTTAAAATGTAGTAAGAGTCCAAGGGCTCTTACTACATTTAAAATGCAGAGCCGCAGTGTGGGTGGCTCCTGGAGCTACCCAGCTACAGCTCTGCAGAGCAGCCCTTATCGACTCAAGTAAATAGATACAAACTGTATTGACTATATGATTAGCTAGGTAACTGCAATTTAATGTTCTTACTCACTGATGCTAATTAGGAAGGCTATTTGCCTATGGACATGTGATTCTATAACTGCCTACAGTGAAATTCTTGAAAGTTTCTACGAAGCAGTTGGCAGCGGTCACTGTTGGAATCTGAATACCTGACCTGGCAGGCCCTGGTGTGACCTCGTACATGCAGTTCCTGCATTCCTAGCCTAGCTATTGCATAATTCTAGTACTGAGGAACACTAGGAATGGCCTGGAAAGATGGATGCAAGCACCTTAAATTCCACCCCTGAACTTAGCATGACACAAAGATGGATCAGGAGAAGTACAAAGAAAACAAAGGGGAGAAGTAGGAGAGCAAGAAACCCGCCAGAATAAGGAGAAAAGTGACTGGTAGGATGAAGAAAAAAGGCCAAAGGGAAGCAGGGTCACATCTACCAACTCCCTCAGCACCCCTGGATGCATTAAATCTGGCCCTATTAATTTGTATATGTTCAACTTTTCTGAATAGTTCTTAACCTGTTCTTTCTCCACTGGGGGCTGCCTACCTCCTTCCCATACTGTGTTGTCTAGTGCAGTAGCCTGGGAGCTGATCTTGTCTGTGACAACAGAGGAAACGAACACATTGAGTACTTCAGCTTTTCCCATGTCATCTGTCACTAGCTTACCTCCCTTATCCAGTAAGGGTCCCACACCTTCCCTGACCACTCTCTTATTAGAGATGTAAGAGACTAGTTTATTCCCGCCCCTAGCTGCCTCTGTATCAGAAGCAGCAAGGGGGAGGAGCAGGAGCCAGTGCTGGACGGAGCCAGCCTAAAAGCCAGTTCCCCCCAGCTGTGTGCGAGGGGGGGCAGAGGAGGCAGAGGCACAGTTGCTTGCACCAACTCATCTGACTGCTGTGCCTCTGCTTTTGAAATGTAGTAAGAGCCACACTCATTTAAAAGGCGGAGGCACGGCCAGGATAGCGAGCTCTCTGTCCCACCTGGCATCGACTAATTTGAGTAGCTGATTAATCAAAATTTAACATTCCTATCTCCATAATATAATATAATGTGTTAATAATCATAATACATGTGTGTTAAGCTATACAACTGCTTAAGTAAGTGTGTGTAAATAGTGTATTCTGGTTAGCAAAAAGCAGCACCAAATTTAGTGGAAAAGCTATTTAGTTACAAATCAATATTTTAAATGTTTACGAAGCCATAAGAAACAACATATCTAAGACAACAGCTAAAGAGTACAAATGCAAAACAAGATTAAAGTTGATTTAAATCAATCCATCCTGAAGTGAACCCACTGAAAATCCTGTGCCCGAGTCTTTCCATTTTTCTGCCCACCTTCCAATCCCAAAGACCCTTACACCCTTTCTTGTTGTGCTGTAGCTGCAGCCATTGCCCAAGTCCTAGAAATTCAACCCTAGTGCTAAAGATCTAACTGAAAAGCTCTAGAAGGCTCTTCAGGCTTCATTTTAGTCTCTGAACCTTGCAACAATTTTACCCACAAAATATATTCCAGCTACAGAACTAATATGAGGGTGTGTGTCAGACATCAAGCTTCTTCCTCCTACAGTGCAAGCACAACGGAGCATTTGGGCTGAGAGGTAGGGGGCTCTCTATTGATTAAAGCAGAGTTATTCACTGATCAGACTCCCATTGGAAAGCTGCTACTGAAATCTTTGTGTGTTGTTTCTTCTGAAGTTTTATTCTGAAAATAGAAGTGATATGTTTAATCTTCCTGCAATACAAACCCCAAACTCACTTCCACTCTATTTTCGGAGACAACTTCCTGTTGATTCAATGGCTACAGAAAAGCTACCACCAATCCTAGTCCGTCTTTAGGCAGCAGAGAAGAGCCAGATTATTTTAGAGCATGGCAAGTGTGCATCTTTTACCCTCAGCACAGCCATCACCCTTCCATTTAGCTGCAGGGCCAGGAGACAAAGCTTAAGGCAGTCTCTGTTCCCTGGCAAATGGAGCATCTGACTTCAGTCCCTTGCCCCTCAGCCCACTTGGGCAATGGGCATGTGACAGAAGTCCCAGAGACACTTAGAGTGAAGAATCATTCACTTGTAAGATGCTTTAGACCAGGGGTGGGGATAGGGGGCTGCTGACCCACAGAAAAATCAGTCATGGGCCTCACACAAGTGAGAAGCCCCTCCCCCCCCCAAAAAAAAACTACACCTCACTGGCATGGCCATTTAGGAGAAGGAGAAAGACACTCCCCACATTACCCTCACACACCAGAGCCCAATGGGGCCCAAGCTAGTAGATTTTGTGTGCTCAAGTCCCACAGTAGGTGCAGGCTCCCCAGTGCTGGGATGGGGGGGAAGCCCTGAGCCTTGGGGGCTGTATCCAGGCAACCTGGAGGCCACAACCAGGCCCTGGGCTCAAGGTTCCCTGTCCCTGCTTTAGAAACTTGGCTGCCTGCATTTTGTGCTACTCAGAGATATGACAGAAGAGTAAGAGGCAAAATGTTTTTTGACATTTATTTTTACCAAATGGTACTCCTCAAAGAAAGCCTTCTAGCTTCTGATGGTGGTTTCAAGAGAGTTTCAGGGCAAGAGATCCACGATGGCGGGAGGCTGCCTCTTTAGCAGCTCAGCTTCAGAAATCCTACTTAAAGCTTCAGCTCTTCTTTATTTCTGCTCTGCTAGGACACTTTATCCTATCACAACCTTCTTTAAGGGCAACAGCCCTGCAGAACCAATCTACAATGGATGTTCATTTGTTCACATTCCCACCTGCACAACCCAGCAAAAGGTTCTTTCTCAGAGCGACTGTTGCAACCAAGACAATCTCCTGGGATAGGGGAGTTTTACTAACTCTGCTTGCACACCTAGAATTTGCAGGGTGTGTAGATTAAACCATAGTAGCACTTCAATTGAATGCAGAAGGAACGCATGGATTTCACAGTCAGTGTTGTGTGCAATCAGGATGCGCCCCACTTCATGTGCCCTTGCTTCACATGCACGTCACTTAAGTAATAATGGTGGGGAAAAAAACTACACAGATGGAAACCTGCAGCATCTGGCAACCCTGCCCATGGGCAATGGTAAACAAAATTCATCACAGCCACATGCAGAACTCCAATGGGCCATGTCACCCACTACTGGCCTCGCTTATTCCCTCTGCAGACTAATACAGGACCCTCCCTGACAAGGCCTCCTCTCACCCAGAGTATTGATAAATGCAGCCACAATGAAGCATGACTTCATACTTTCCCAGCTCAGGAAAGCATCCATGCCAGGCCCAGAATGCTTGTGCTATGGCATATCAAGACCATCCTGTCTCCCCAATACGGCAGCTTCTTACCAGATCTCAAGTCTCCTTGTGCTTCCTTTTCATTCTTCCCCCTCACTTCCATATTCTCTCTCGCTTCCCTCATCTTCTCTCAGCTAGGCCATACCTACCCATCTAGAAGGGGTGCCCCCCCCAAACCAAAGATTTTCACAAGTCAGCAAGTTCAGCTTTAGCAGAGCAATAGCATCCTTGTTCAACAGGCTACAGACACCCAACGATAATATTGTTCCTCCCATGAATACAACACAACACAACTGTCTGTCTAGTGAGAAGTGCCTTGCAAACCAAGGCACTAACAGGAGATTCAAAGCCCAGCTGTATGGAAGTGAAGACATTAACTCAGTGGTAACAGTGATATCTACTATTCCTTCCAGCAGGTGCACAGAATAAGACACTGGCAAAGAGTGAGTAAGAGGAAAAGAAAGGGAGTATCTCTAAATTGCATGTGCTATAGTGGGACAAGGCACTGATGCATCTAATCGAGGCAGCAGCATGAGGGTGAGGGTGGAGGGGGGAAGGTGGTCCGCGGGAGCCCATAGGCACGGGGAGCTGACTTGAAAGCTGGCTCCCCGTGTGTATCGTCTCCTGCCTGCTCCGCTCACCGTTCACACTGCTGCTGCTCAGAGGCAGCAGTGCAGGAATTGGGGTGTGCGGGGGGAGGCAGGCGGATCCAGAGCTCGTGGGGAGCCTGCTTAAAGCCACTTATCACCACTGGCTCTTGCTCACCCACCCCTTGCCACCCCAATACAGAAGGGGGAGTGTGTGTAGTCGATAAATGATTAACCGATAAGCCCGGGCTTATCGGTTAATCATTTACTCAACTATATGCTAACATCCCTACTTCCAAACCCATGATTCTATGATTAAGATTAAAATCTTAGAGTGCACTTAATTTTGGAGTAAGACCCAGTGAACTCACTGGTACGTGTTGTCTGAGAAACCAATTCCAATGGGGTTCCCTTGGAAAAGCTGAGTTATGCCTCAGTAAAATAAGGAATAGACTTATGGCATCACCACTATGGTCTGTGGCCATGAGGTTCCAAAAATAAGGGGGCATGTATTATGTAATATAAATTAAGAAAATGACACTCAGTGGCAACTGGCAACTGTAGATTTCTCTCACTGCAGCTTCCTGTAATGTATACTTGAGTGATAGATTCTAAACCCAGTTAGCTAATTTAATAAGTCATAAGGATTAGTTAGCTAAGCTAAACTTTTTTTCTAGCAACACCCAACACAGCAAACAGCTGGGGAATGTACTTGTCAAATCACATACTAAAAGGCATAGAGAGAGTCTTGAAGAAAAATGCATTGCAAAGTGAAATATTTAAGGGTATGTCTACACTACCCCGCTAGTTCGAACTAGCGGGGTAATTTGAATTTCCCGGGCTTCATTTGCATAAGCGGGGAGCCGCCATTTTTAAAACCCCGCTGGTTCGAACCCCGTGCAGCGTGGCTACACGGGGCACGAACTAGGTAGTTCGAACTAGGCTTCCTAGTACGAACTACCGTTACTCCCCATTTCACGAGGAGTAACGGTAGTTCGAACTCGGAAGCCTAGTTCGAACTACCTAGTTCATGCCCCGTGTAGCCGTGCTGCACGGGGTTCGAACCAGTGGGGTTTTAAAAATGGCGGCTCCCCGCTTATGCAAATGAAGCCCTGGAAATTCAAATCCCGGGCTTCATTTGCAAGTGCGGTATGCCTACATTACCCTCCTAGTTCGAACTAGGAGGGTAGTGTAGACATACCCAAAGTTACTAACCTGTAGAACCACTCAGCCATATCCACATCATTTTCTCCCAATAAGCAGTTTTCCTTATGAGGTTTCATTCTCGCAACTAGACCCTGCATTATCTTCTTGCACTGTTTACACTTGATACATTTTCCTTTTTTGCCCAGAAAGCAAATTTACTCAAAATATTCCTAGATAGGGTTTCTCTTACACCCAGAAACCATGACAGTTTTTCTGTGGCAAAAAAGAGTAGGGGAATATAGGAAGCTTAATAATGTCTTTCCAGTCCACTCCACTGTTCCTTTCTATGTTGCCTTCGTCCCTTCCTAAATATTGTCTTTCTGTCTTTAAGATAATGTCTTAACTAACTCCTCTACAGTGCTTAGCCAATGTCCACCACCACATAAGCACAGAACAAACACAATCCTACTCAGCCTGTGTCTTTCTTTGCACATGCTACTTCTTAGTCTGTTGGGAAACAGAAATAGAAAGCTTCCTGAAAATTCTGGGCAAGAGCTAGTAGTTAGGTTAAGGGACCCGATAAGTCTAGGCTTATCAGGTAGTCGAGTCACTACTAGACTACTTGCTTCCCCCTCACCGGCTGCCTCTGTATCAGCTTATTAGCTGCTACTTAATGTCCCTAGTTAGGCTGGACAGACTAGATCCATTAATTCATTTTTAGATGAAGCATAGGGCTGGGCAAGATACGGCCCACCTAACCATTTGGAGTGCATCTGACCGCTATTTACATCCTGCCAGTGCCATAGAATTTCTAGGACATGGCTCAGGCAGCAGGACCCTGTTTTAAAGGGCTTACAGTTCCCAGGTGCGGCACTACCCCAGCAGCAGCCAGCGCCTTTTAAATAGCTGCAGCAACCTGGGAAACAGCCAAACAATGCGGTAACAATGGTGCAGAGAGCGGTGAACCCTGTAAATATGGTCCTGGTACCTGAGTCACTGCCAGAAATTCTGTTGCGGTGGCAGCAAGACAAAAAAAAAAAAAAAAAAAAAAAAAGTAAGCAGTCAGATTTATTCTGCAACCAGATCCAAGAGTTAGGTGGGCTGTATCTTGCCTATCCTGGCTATAGACAGTGACATAATTTCATTAATAAGAAATGTGTGCAAACCCTGACAGCTTATCAAAATTCATTGAGTGGACCCCGGTGAAAATTATTGCCCACAGCTGGCGCAACACGTTTGTGGTCAGATTTAACTTATTTTTAAATGAGAAATTTATAAATCAATAAAATACTAAATTAAAAAAATCCAAATTTTTATTTGTATTTAAAAAAAACCATCCGTGTTTGTCCACTCTGGCATTATAGAGCTAAGGGTTCAGCATGGACCCAATAGGATCATGGGCCAGTATTTGACAAGCGATCAAAGCTACAAAACAATTTTTATCGATCTGAAACCGAGTTTAAAATCCCAATTTTCTAATGACAGAGCAATGGATCCACAAGGAAGCAAACTGAACAAATCCTGTTAGATACAGAAGATTGCATATCCAAACACTGCCATCTTCATCCTCCCACAGACAAGACCCTCTCCAGTTAAGCAGGATGCCTCACACACATGCCAATGTTTAGACTTGCCCAGAAGGGAGAGTAATTTGATTTTGAAGAGCAGAAGTGGGTGTTCTTTCCCAGAATATTCTGAAATAGCAGATGCAATTTCCTGCAATAAAATATAAGCCTCCCCAGCATTTATCCAGAACTTGCCATGGGCAACTTACAGCCCAGGGGTGGGCAAATATTTTTAATGGGGGCCTACGCCCAAGATTTTGGTAAATGGTCAAGGACCGTCCTTCTGTGGAGGGGGTGCAGGGTCTGGTATGGTGGGTGGGGTGTGGAAGGGAACTTGGGATAGAGGACTGGGGTGCAGGGTGTGAGGTCAGAGGGAGTTTAGGTGAAGGAGAGGGTTATGATCTAGGGCAGGGGAATGGGGGGCAGGGTAAGGGGGGGTTGGGTGCAGGAAAGGATTCTGGCCTGGGAGAGGGGGTGCGCAGAAGGGGATGCAGGCTCTGGGAGGGAGTTGTGACCTGGGAGGAGGTGGGGAGAGGGGATACAGAAGGGCTGAGTAGTGGCCTGGGGCAGAGAGTTGGGGGGAAGAGCGGATGGGGTGCCAGAGGCAGGCTCTGGCTGGGAGGCACTTACCTAGGGGCTCCCAGCCAGCAGCTCTGTAGGAACCTGAGCCTTCCTGCCTGTCTGCTAGCTGGGCTACTCCATGTGGCTCTGCTCCAGCACAGGGAGGGACCAGGAAGGGGCATGAGGGAGTGAAGCAGCTTAATTCGCTGCCCCTGCCTTCAGCAAAATTTTTGATCTCCTATTGGCTGGAAACTGGCCAATGGGAGCTGAGGGATTTTGCTAGGGGGCAAGCACAGCAGGTAAAGCTTTCTCCTTCCTGCCCAGACCGCAAAACAATTAGCAGCCTGCTGTTTAAAACAGTATGTGACAGCTGCTCTTTAGAAGGGCACTGGTGAGGAGGCAATGGGCCAGATCCAGCCCGCTGGCCACCTCTTGCCCACCCCGTTATAGCCTATTAAATATGAATAGATGTGCAACCAAATGACAGGATCCCAAAGGCGCACATGCATTGCTCAAACAGATTACAACTCACAAAAGAGGCGCAAGGCAAACCAAAGGCTGGTTATTCTACCCCTTTATTTAAGAGAAGGAGGATTTCTTTCCTAAGCTTAGTGCCCCTCTTACCTCCTGCCCTGGGCCTAAAGCAGTGGTTTTCAAACTTTTTGGCCCATGGATCATCTGGCTCACTGTAAACCTTTTCACAGACCACCAGTTGCTAATGGAAACTCACTATTACATAATTACACCTGAAGCATTTTACTAGCGCTGCAGCTAGTGAGAGTGGTTTAATTCAAATTATTGAACAGATTAAGCAGTTTAACTCTGTTAATTTATCAAACTCCATTTTAAATAAAGTAAAATATTAATTTACATCGAACACAAAAGGTTTCAATGGTGTCTTTGTTCATGGCAGGTGTAAGGAACCTTTTTTGGGTCGGGGGCTACTGACCCACAGAAAAATCTGTTGGGGACCACGTAAGTGAGAGGCAAAAGAACTCCTCCAAAAAAAACCCCAACCCCACTGATGTGGGCCCCAACTGAGACACCTCACTCCTCTGGTGTTCCAGCCCTACGGGGCAAGGGGAAGGGACAGAGAGGTCTGAGGTTCAGGACTTCCAAGATGCCAGATTTACTTTTCTGGGGTTCCGGAGTAATTGGATTTTTATGGGAACCCTTAGGCTCGGGGGTGGGGACAAAAATGAGGGGTTCAGCATGCAGGACAGGGCTGCTAGTGAGTGGGATAGGAATGGGGTGCAGGATCTAGGAAGGAGATGGAGTGCAGAAGCAGGGTGGGAGCAGGAGCAAGGGAGGGTGCACTTTGTGGCCAGAAGAGCAGTGCAAGGAGCAATGGTGGATGCAGGAACAGGCTGGGGGTGGGATGTCTGGCCCAGAGGGAGGGTGAAGAGTCTGACCAGGAAGGGAAGGTGCAGGAGCGGACTAGGCATAGGGATCCGGCCAGGAGGGGTTCAGGGAGATGGAGGGCAGGGTGCCTGCTGGGAATAAGGCTGGGATCAGGGTGGCTGGGGAGGAGGTTCAGGGAAATGGGGTGCCCCATTGGGGCGGGGCAGGGAGGCTGGGTGCAGTGCAGTGAGGTGGGGAATGGATGACCCTAAGGTGTCCAACCCTGCTGGGGGTGGGGCCCTGCGGGGATCTGGTCCAGGCACTCTTGGGGGCGGGCCCTGAGGCAGCTTGGCCCCTCCCCCCAGACCAAGTCCCTATGAGTGCAAAGCCCCAAAGGGCCCCAAGTCCCCACCTGTGTCCTGCATGTGCAGGCACCTCAGCCCCAGTTTGCAGAGCAACTATTGAGTCTGGATCAGTGATTAGAAAGGAGGGAAAAAATGTCCCCACGCATCTATTGGAGCTTTTCACCATGTCAGTTACAGCGAATAAAGTCACACTCCATCTTCTGACACAGGACCCCTAACACACACGCACTAGTCAGGACAGGAATTCAGAGCTAGGGAATCTTCAGGACCATCCTTATATCATGACAATACAGCTCCCAAAGCAGGAAAGTTTTAATGCTGTCTTACAAAAGGTGAACAGAATTCTGCAACTGTGACCTACAACAAGAACAAACTAGCTCACCATTAGGCAACAGCTCAGAACAAAGTTTCTGTCAGATGCCAGAGGTGTATGAGCTACAGGCTGGAAAATATGAAAAAAGTGATGTAAACACACACAGCAGCTCCAAAGTGGCTTTGAGAGCTGCATCACACCTGACCATTCGCAGTTAGCTCACAGTCTACCATTGTGTCTTACTCTAAGTTCTGCCTTCTGGTTTCTCCAGCACTGGCTTCCTCTGGCACTCTCAGCTCACCTCTGTCAGTGGAAAAGACTTTCTGTAGGTCTTGCTATCTGGATTTTCCCTACTTCACTGACCCCCCAGGTTTCAAACCTCAGATGAAGACAGTTGTTCTCTATTGTCTATACATCCTAGTTTTTCCTCTATTTTGTTTTCTAACTCTAAAAGCAAAGGCTCATAAAGGGGGTGAGGAGGGAGAGCCACCCATTCCCAGCCCAAGACTGAGGCAAGGGATGGGACCACACCTGGCCAACGGCTCGGCTGCCTGCCCCCTTTGCAGCCTGGTTGCAGCTCTGCTCCAGACTCAGCCACAGATCCATCCCCACTCCACCCCCAACCACAGCCCCAGCCTTTCCCCCCTTAACTCTGCTTCCATGGCCCTGCTCCTGGGTCAGGGGCATTGCAGACAGAGGTAAGGGATGCATGACCCTCTAATATCTGGGGACCACAGTCTTAAAAGTGTGTGTGTGGGGGGGAGGGGCGGGGGTCTCTTAAGCCAACAGTATCTTAAACTGAGTTGTGCTGTTTCCATAAAATGCCTCCTCCATTAAAGGTCTCCAAGGGCATTCCTCAGCCAGTAACTGAGAACTACATTCGAAACTAGGGATGTTAGCTATCAGTTAATTGAACAGTCGACTAGTGGCATGAATTTCTAGTAGTTAGTCAGCTATTCTATAGTCTCCGGGGCAGCGCCGGCAGCCAATACAATCTGGCCCCACTCCCGGGGAGCCCCCTGCCACCTCACGCACCTCTAATGCCTCTCTATTAGAGGCAACAGTGTGGGGTAAGAGGTGGTGGCCAGTCTAAAAAACAGCTCCCCTCAGGAAGCCTAAGCTTATCGGTTAATCGACTAGTCGACTCCTCGTTCACATCCCTATTCTAAACTCCTGGATCTGGTGGGGATGTTGGATGGTATAAAGAGCTTTTTGTTTCTACAGGGAAAGCCTTTACTTCCAGCTATGCTGGCAGCAAGAGGACTTCAGAAGTCACCACACTGCATGCTCCTACACATGCTGGGATGAAGCCAGCCTAGCTCTACTACACAGGCAGATCCCCCTACAGCTAGAAACAAATCTCCCTTCAGACTCCTGCACCTCAGAAATCAGTGGGATCACGGGATAATAGCCTACAGCAGAATATGACCCCCCCATCCTTTCCCATCATTAGAGGATGCTTTTACTCATGCTGGCAGAGACTAGCAATGGAGGATGATTGCGTAATTCCCTAAACTAAAAGTCTGAAATACTTACCTATATGGAAAGAAGTTTAAATCCCAGGAGGACTGAGGCAGCCCTTCGTTCACTGAAGAACAGTAGGCTACCTACAATGTATTGCTCTGTGTGGATGTGGAAGATCTATGGCATGTTTTATAAAAGCAGAGGTTGCCATGATGTTCTTGGCCAAACTTGGCCATCTCTCTCTGCTATGCAGGGTGTTGTGTGTTTCCCTTGATCCCACAGTAGGGATGTAAAAACCCGGTTAATCAGTTAACTGGTTAAACGTTAGGCTAACTGGTTAAACGACTAAGCAGGATCTGTGTTGGGCACTTCTCCAGCCCAGCTGGAGCAGCCCCCAGCCCACAGGGCTCCAGCCCCTAAGCTGAGGGCAGACTGCTGGCTCCCTGGGGTTAGGGCTGACTCTGCTTGCTCCTGGCTCCCAACCCCCACTGAAGCAGCCCTTGCCCGTGAGCCTCAGACAGGGACTGCTCCAATTAAAATAGCCCCCATCTGCAGCTGACCTTCGGCGGGGCCCGCACCAGTTAACCTTTCAAATCCCTATCCCAGAGGCAGCTGCACTGCAATGCTGCCATACAAGTACAGCTGCAAAGTGCTTCAGTGCCCTGTGGGAGAAAGGGTTATCTAAAGCAAACTTATTCTTCATCCTCAGGAGGTGTCAGTGCTAGGCTGACAGCTAGACCTTAACTCAAATGGGACCATCAACAGCACCAAGTGCACCTGTGACATAGTGTTGGTACCTTGCTGGTTGCTATGCTGGGCGGTGGGCTGTGGGTGACCCCCACTGGCTGCTGTCTGTACCACGGCCCAGCAGAGTAGCTGATGGGACAGGGAGGTAACCTGTTCGACCGGTTACCTCCCAGGGAGAGACACAAAGGAAGGAGGGGAGGCCAGCCCCTGGCTGGGGGGCAGGGCTGGAAGGGATTTTTTTAGTTTCTGTCTGGTATCATGGAAGCAGCAGCTTAGGAAAGGGGCTGGGTTTAAGGGCCCAGTCTTCCCCATCTCAAGGGGGGCTGAGGCATCCTAGGCCTGTCCTGTAACCAGATTACATCTATGCTGTTCTGTATCCTGGAGAAGCAATAAACTCCCTCTATTCTACTGGCTGGTGGAGTCTGTTCGTGCCACTACGGGGGTGCAGGAGGTGAGGGATCTCCGACACGCCGCCACAGCACCTCCAACCACAAGTTACTTGGCCTTCAGTTTCCCTGGGGTAATTTTTTGAACACGAAGCTAACACACAGCGTTACACCCGGATACCACTTAGCTGAAAGTCCTAAGATCCCACATCAGCAATTTCCTCAGACCAACTGACCGCACTGAAAAGCCTTCTAATGAGCCCGTCTACCCTAGCCGGCTCAGCTCTTCCCCGATCACATATCCTCCACTTCTGCTTGCCAAGGAGCAGCTGTTAAGTTGTGAAAGAGAGAGAAAGAAAGGAAAGAGAAAAGATTGGTTCTCTGGCCTAAGCTAGAGTTCCAGCTCTACAGCAGTGGCTCCAAACCTTTTAGGTCACATCCTTCCTTTCCTGTAATGGACTCTGTCCACACCCTATCTCCCAAAGCAATGGTCAGGAGTAGGGATGTTAGCAAGCAAGTAATTAGTTAATCATGTAGTCGACAGAAATTCTAGCAGCTACATAATCAGTCGATAAGGGAGGAAGTGCTCAGTCCTGGCTCACGCCGGGTCTGGGAGCTACCTCCCACTGCAGCTCTGCAGTTTAAATATAGTAGGAGCCAGGTGGGCAGGCAGTCTGGTTCCTACTACATTTAAACTGCTTTTAAGATGTCTCCCTGCAGCACTGGCTCCTATTTCCTCCCTTCGCTGCCGCTGATACGGGGGGGGGAGGGTAGAGGGGGAATGCGAGTAAGTCAAGTAGATTAACTGATAAGCCTACGCTTATTGGTTAGCAGTCTACTCACTTACATCCCTAGTCAGGCGCTGGGGCCAGGAGCGGGGCCATAGTCAGGGCTGGGAGCAGAAAGGCAGGAGCCAGAGCTGCGGGAGGGGCTGGATCCCAAGCTAGAGCTGGGGCCAGGAGCTGAGCTGCATTTAGGACCAGAGCTGATGCGGAGGCCAGAGCAATCTCTCCCCACACCTGATGGGGGTTGACACAGAACCCATCATGCTCCCCCAAAAGGGATGTGCCCCAAACTAAGATGCTACACCAGCCAAAAGAAGCATGGTCTTCAAGGAACTGTGAATACAAGTACTTGGTACAAGTGCTGCAGGATCCGACCAGAGGCCGTGCGCAGCTTGACCTGCTGCTCACAAACAGGGAGGAGCTAATAGGGGAGGTAAAGTGGGTGACAACCTGGGAAGCAATGATCACGAAATGGTAGATTTCAGGATCCTGACCAAAGGAAGAAAAGAGAGTAGTAAAATACACACCTTGAAATTCAGAAAAGCAGACTTCGACTCCCTCAGAGACCTGATGGGCAGAATCCCAGGGATGCTAACATGAAGGGGAAAGGAGTCCAGGACAGCTGGCAGTATTTTAAAGAAGGCTTATTGAAGGCACAGAAAGAAACAATTCCAATGCGTAGCAAGAGAAGCAAATATGGTAAGAGACCGGATCGGCTTATAGGGGGAATCCTTGGTGAACTTAAGCACAAAAAGGGAGCTTACAAAAAGTGGAAACTTGGACAGATGACTAAGGAGGGGTATAAATGTACAGCTCGACAATGCAGGGGAATTATCAGGAAGGCGAAAGCGCAATTGGAATTGCGACTTGAAAGGGATGTGAAGGATAACAAGAAAGATTTCTACAGGCATGTTAGCAAGAAGAAAGTGATCAGAGAGGTTGTGGATGAGGGCAGTAACCTAGTGACAGATGATGTGGGAAAAGCTGAAGTACTTAAT
Organism: Pelodiscus sinensis; assembly: GCF_052426305.1. Taxonomy (NCBI): domain Eukaryota; kingdom Metazoa; phylum Chordata; order Testudines; family Trionychidae; genus Pelodiscus; species Pelodiscus sinensis. The sequence continues at coordinate 10,876,304 of NC_143074.1, read as the reverse complement.
GCTTTCTTTGCCTCTGTCTTCATGGACAAGGTCAGTTCCCAGACTAATGCGCTAAGTGATGCAAGATGGGATGAAGATGGACAGCCCTTGGTGGGGAAAGAACAGGTTAGGAACTATTTAGAAAAGCTAAATGTACATAAATCCATGGGTCTGGACTTAATACATCCAAGGGTACTGAGGGAGTTGGCAAATGTCATTGAGGAGCCTTTGGCCATTATCTTTGAAAACTCGTGGAGATCGGGAGAGATTCCTGATGATTGGAAAAAGGCAAATGTAGAGCCCATCTTTAAGAAAGGGAAGAAGGACGATCCAGGGAACTATAGGCCAGTCAGTCTTACCTCAGTCCCTGGAAAAAATCATGGAGGGGATCCTCAAGGAATCCATTTTGAAGCACTTGGAAAAGGGGAAGGTGATCAGGAATAGTCAGCATGGTTTCATGAAGGGCAAGTCATGCCTGACCAATTGATTAGCTTCTATGATGAGGTAACTGGCTCTGTGGATATGGGGAAGTCAGTGGATGTGATATACCTTGACTTTAGCAAGGCTTTTGATATGGTCTCCCACAGCATTCTTGCCAGTAAGTTAAGGGAATGTGGATTGGATAAATGGACTGTAAGATGGATAGAAAGCTGGCTGGAAGGTCGGGTCCAGAAGGTAGTGATCAACAGCTCGATGTCAGGATGGCGGTCAGTTTCTAGTGGAGTGCCCCAAGGTTCGGTTCTGGGACCGGTTTTGTTCAACATCTTTATTAATGACCTGGATGAGGGGATGGATTGCACCCTCAGCAAGTTTGCAGATGACATTAAGCTAGGAGGACAGGTAGACACGCTGGAGGGCAGAGATAGGGTCCAGAGTGACTTAGACAAATTGGAGGATTGGGCCACAAGAAATCTGATGAGGTTCAACAAGGACAAGTGTAGAATCCTGCACTTGGGACGGATGAATCCCAAGCATTATTACAGGCTGGGGACCAACCAGCTACGTAGCAGTTCTGTAAAAAAGGACTTGGGGGTTACAATGGATGAGAAACTGGACATGAGTCAACAGTGTGCTCTCGTAGCCAAGAAGGCTAATGTCATATTAGGCTGCATGAAGAGGAGTATTGCCAGTCCATCTGGAGAAGTGATTATTCCTCTTTGCTCGGCTCTGGTGAGGCCACATCTGGAGTATTGTGTCCAGTTCTGGACCCCCCACTACAAAAAGGATGTGGATGCATTGGAGAGGGTCCAGCGGAGGGCAACCAAAATTATTAGGGGGCTGGAGCATATGACCTATGAGGAGAGGCTGAGGGAGTTGGGTCTATTTAGTCTGCAGAAGAGAAGAGTGAGAGGGATTTGATAGCAGCCTTCAACTTCCTGAAGGGAGGTTCCAAAGAGGATGGAGAGAGGCTGTTCTCAGTAGTGATAGATGGCAGAACAAGGAGCAATGGTCTCAAGTTGTGGTGGGAGAGGTCCAGGTTGGATATTAGGAAAAACTATTTCACTAGGAGGGTGGTGAAGCACTGGAATGGGTTACCTAGGGAAGTAGTGGAGTCTCCATCCCTAGAGGTGTTTAAGTCCCGATTGACAAAGCTCTGGCTGTGTTGATTTAGTTGGGATTGGTCCTGCCTTGGGCAGGGGGCTGGACTTGATGTCCTTCTAAGGTCTCTTCCAGCTCTATGATTCTATGAATACCAATTGAACTTAAAACGAACAAAAATTGTTAAGTGCACGAGACTGAACTCCTTCAGGGACGAATGGAAATGCCCTGAAATGGCTCAATTCTGGCAGGACCCATGTCATTATTAACAAGAATTCTACCTCCAGAGTCATCACTTGCGGCATCCCACAAAACCCCCATCCACCCGCTTATAATATTCAATGCAAATATGAAGATACTGGAGAGCCAATAAATCATCCAGGCTAAAGTGTCAGCTGTAGGTGAATGAGACTTGGCACTTTAGCTCTTTTACATCAGAGGTATCCCAGCTTCATTAATGGACATCTGATATCGGCACACTCAACTCAGACAATGCTGTAGTGACAGTCTGTATTTTGACTAGCTCATTAGCCCTCATTTTCAAATATTAGTCTGCAGCTTTTGTGTCCCTTTTGGGTTTCTTGGTGCTACTGGATGACCATGTAGCTCCTGGGAGGTTCACTTCCATCTGCACATGGCTAGAAGACTGAGCCAGATCCTATCAGAGAGAGTGGGCTGTGGTGATCTATGAATTTAGGACCTCTGGATTAGGCTACTGCAGCATCGACGATGGAAGGAACACACTCTGGAAAAGCTGTAGTGGGGAAAAAATGCAACTGATCTGCTTAGAAAGACCAGTTGCCATGAATAATCATGCTGATGCACTGCTTTTTATTTCTGTTTTGAATACTTGGAAGGCATTCTGATACAACCGTGACAAGGGATTTTTTAAATACCTTGATTAGTATACAACAGAAGCATATGGGTCGAGCTGTGTAGGAAATTATGGACCATACCTGCTTGCTCTAACCTTGGTTTTAAAAAATAATGCTTTCATAAACACCAAGTTCATAGAATACTACAACTGGAAGGGACCTCGAGAGGTCATCAAATCCAATCCCCTGACAAACACTACCTAGATCATCGCTGATAACTATCTAATCAACCTACTCTTAAATATCTCCAGTGATGGAGATTCCACAACCTCCATAGGCAATTTATTCCAGTGTTTAACCACCCTGACAGTTAGGAAGTTTTTCCTAATGTCCAATCTAAACCTCTCTCTCTGCAATTTAAGCCCATTGCTTCTTGTTCTATCATTGGTGGTCAAGGAGAACAATTTTTCTTCTCTCTTCCTTATAACTCCCTTTTAGGTACTTGAAAACTGCTATCATATCCCCTCTCAGTCTTCTCTTTTCTAAACTAAACAAGCCCTGTTCTTTCAGTCTTCCCCCATTGGTCCTGTTTTCTAGACCTTTAATCATTTTTGTTGCTCTTCTCTGGATCGTCTTCAGTTTCTCCATATCTTTCTTGAAATGTGGTTCTCAAAACTAAATACAATACTCCAACTGAGGCCTAATTCTTCTGCTGTACTCTGCACTGATTATTTATTCTGTCTCTCTCACAACACTCCTTTTAATGCATCCCAGAATCGTGTATGCCAGGGATGGCCAACCCATTCTGGGCAAAGAGCCAAGATCCGGCGCAAAGAGCCGGGGCAAAATTGTCGAGCTCTTTTGTCCCCCTTTAAAAGGAACCCCCAGTCACGTTTGGTCGAGCAAAAAGCTCTGCCCCTTTAAGAAAACGTGTTTAGAGGCTTTCTGGCCACATCAGGCGCCCGTTGGCCGATGCCATCTTTAATTCTCCATCTTTAATGGCCACACTGGACGGCTCCCCTGCCCAGGTCAGCACACAGATCTGGGACGAGAGGACCGTTTTTGGGGGTGCGGGAGCGGCCAGGGCTTGAGGTATTCTGGCGTCCCGGGCACGGGTATGTGGTACCGCCCTGGGGTGCACGCGCGGCCCGGCTACAGATGCTGGCGCGCGGCTCGGGCCTGCTCCCGGGGCGCAAGGCGCAAGCACGGCCCAGTCCGACCTGGCTGTTGCTGCTGGCATATGCGCTGGGCCGCGTAGGGCCCCGTGGCCGTGGGGGAAAGGGTGTTGCTGGCCAGTGCTGCAGGGATGCAGGCGAGCCGGCGCTGCGGGAGCTGGGCGTACGGCACCTGATGGCAGCAGTAAAGGGACGCCGCGTGCCCCTTACAGCTGCCATCAGGCACCCCCTATCAGTTGGCACCCTGGGCAGCTGCCCGGCTCGCCCATGCCTCTGTCCAGCCCTGGGGGCGGCTTTACGAGCCACAGAGGTGAGGAGGGGGGCTTCGCGAGCCATACTGGAGGAGGGAGGGGGGAGGAGAGCCTCATGCAGCTTGTGAGCTGTGGATTGGCCACAGCTGGTGTATGCTTTTTTTTTTTTTTTTGGGCAACAGTGTCACACTGTTGAGTCATGTTTAACTTGTAGGCCACTATAACCCTAGATCCTTTTCTGCAGTGCTCCTTCCTAGACTGTCACTTCCTCTTCTGTATGTGTGGAACTGATTGTTCCTTCCTAAGTGGAGTACTCGGCATTTGTCCTTATTAAAATTCATCCTATTTACCTCAGAACATTTCTCCAGTTTGTCCAAATCATTTTATATTATGACCCTATCCTCCAAAGCACTTGCAATCCCTCCCAGCTTGGTATCATCTGCAAACTTAATAATCATACTCTTAATGAAAATATTGAACAGAATCAGTCCCAAAACTGACCCCTGTGGAATCCCACTTGTTATGCCTTTCCAGCATGATTATGAACCATTAATAACTACTCTCTGGCTGCGTCTAGACTGGCATGATTTTGTGCAAATACTTTTAACGGAAAAGCTTTTCCGTTAAAAGTATTTGCGCAAGAGAGCGTCTACACTGGCACGGATGCTTTTGCGCAAGAAAGCTCAGATGGCCATTTTAGCCATTGGGCTTTCTTGCACAAGAAATTAACTTGCTGTCTACACTGGCCCTTTTGCGCAAGTATCCTTATCCCTGAGCGGGAGCATCAGAGTATTTGCGCAAGAAGCACTGATTTTGTACAGTACAAGGTCAGTGTTCTTGCGCAAATACTCGAGGCCAGTGTAGACAGGCGGCAAGATTTTACAGCCTCTGAGAACAGTTACCCAGACAGTTATGCACCCACCTTATAGTAGCTCCATCTAGTTTGTATTTCCCTAGTTTATTGCTAAAGTCACACAAGACTGTATCAAATGCCTTACTAAAGTCTAAGTATACCCCATCCACCACTTCTCCCTTATTCACAAGGCTTGATATCCTATCAAAGAAAGCTATCAGATTGGTTTGACATGATTCGTTCTTTACAAATCCATGCTGGCTGTTACCTATCACCTGTTTTGTACTTCAACTATTCAGCAGGAAACTAACACAGAACAATAGCCTGAAATGCTGCCAGAGCACGTAAATGGACACTGATAAGATCAATCTTATCCTCATGGGACTCTTCCAGGATGTGTTACAAGGGGACATGATTAAGGGGGAAAAAAGTGAAAGGAAATTTGTAACTTGCAAGTTCATACTTCAAGATCATCAAGTTCTAATGCAGACCAGTGTTTCTCAACTTTTTTTTTTTTAAAGTGCTCCTTTTTTAAAAAAATAATTTAAAAAATTATAAGTACCTCCACTACCTAGTTTTCAAACAGACATTTTTTTTCTACCATTGCAACACATTTGTTTAAACAACCTAATCGTAGCCAGGTGGGTGATGATATTTTTGGGTGTAAAAAGTACAAAAATAAAGCGCTGTAAAACTTAAAATAAAAATTCAGTTTGCTCCAAATTTCAGTTGTGGTGACACCCCTCAGATTTCTCAAGTACCCCTCACATTTCTCAAATACCCCAAGAGTACTCGTACCACTGGTTGAGAAACACTGATTTATGCACACTCGCTGGCTTGGTGGTCTACGAGAGCACATTTCTGAAAATGAGAACTCTAAACCAGCTGGAAGAGCTCACAGGACTTGGAGCTTTTCCAGGATATTCCAAATTCCTAAACATGTTAAGTCATAATGCATTTTGGACAGGTTCCCCCATTTAGCTAGGCTGTTTTGTTACTGCCTCAGCTAGAGGAGCTACTGGCTGCAGTTTCAGTTAAAGGAGGGGGTTCCGGACTCAGGGCGTTAACATTCTCTGGCTGGAATCTGTGTGCCCCACAACCCAGAGAGGCCTCCATCCAACTCTACTGTATAGAGCAGTAACATGTTACATTCTCCCTTATCCACAAGGGAGAAGCAGAGCATTTGACAGAGACTCATATGACCTTCTTATCAATAAACTAGGGAAAAGCAACCTAGATGGGGCTACTGTAAGGTGGATACGTAACTGGCTGGATAACCATTCTCAAAGAGTAGTTATTAACAGTTCAGAATCATGCTGGAAAGGCAGAACAAGTAGGATTCTGCAGGGGTCTGTTTTGGGACCGGTTCTGTTCAATATCTTCATCAATGATTTAGATATTGGCATAGAGTACAATTATTAAGTTTGCAGTTGATACTAAGCTGGAAGGGGTTGCAACTGCCTTGGAGGATAAAGTCATAATTCAAAATAATCTAGACCAACTAGAGAAATGGTCTGAGGTAAACAGGATGAAGTTTAATATGGACAAATGCAAAGTGCTCCACTTAGGAAGGAACTATCAGTTCCACACATACAGAAGGAGAAGCGACAGTCTAGGAAGGAGCACTGCTGAAAAGGATCAATGACCTCTCAAGGTTATAGTGGCCCAACAAGTTAAACATGAGTCAACAGTGTGACTATGCTGGAGAAAAAAAAAAAGCCAACACGATTCTGGGATGCATTAACAGGAGCGTGATGACCAAGACATGAGGGCTGTGTCTACACTGGGCCACTTATTCCAGAAAATCAGCCGCTTTTCCGGAATAAGCTGCAAGCTGTCTACACTGGCCCTTGAATTTCCGGAAAAGCAATGATGCTCTACTGTACAAAATCAGCCGCTATTCCGGAAAAACTATTCTGCTCCCGCTCGGGCATAAGTCCTTATTCCGGAACACTGTTCCGGAAAAGGGCCAGTGTAGACAGCCTAGTAGTCTTTTCCGGAAAAAAGCCCCGATCGCGAAAATGGCGATCGGGACTCTTTTCCAGAAAAGCGTGTCTACATCGGCCACAGACGCTTTTCCGGAAAAAGGGCTTTTCCGGAAAAGAAGCCTGCCAATGTAGACGTTCCTTTTCCGGAAAAACTGAAAACAGAATAGTATTCCGTTTTAAGCATTTCCGGAAATTCATGCCAGTGTAGACACAGCCGAGAAGTCATTCTTCAGCTCTACTCTGCCCCTATTAGGCCTCAATTGGAGTACTGTGTCAAATTCTGGGCATCACATTTCAAGAAAGATGTGGAGAAATTGGAGAAGGTCCACAGAAGAGCAACAAAAATGATTAATGGTTTAGAAAACAGGACCTATGAGGGAAGACTGAAAGAACTGGGCTTGTTTAGTTAAGAAAAGAGAACGGCTATCATGTCTCCTCTCAGTCTTCTCAAGTACCTAAAAGGGTGCTACAAGGGAGAGGGAGAAAAATTGTTCTCCTTGGCCTCTGAGGATAGGTCAAGAATCAATGGGCTTAAACTGCAGCAAGGGAGGTTTAGGTTGGACATCAGGAAAAACTTCCTGTCAGGGTGACTAAACACTGCAATAAATTGCCTATGGAGGTTGTGGAATCTCCATCACTGGAGATATTTAAGAGCAGGTTGGATACATATCTATCAGGGATGATCTAGGCATTATTTGGTCCTGCCGTGAGGGCAGGGGACTGGACTCAATGACCTCTTGAGGTCCCTTCCAGTTCTAGGATTCTATGATTATCTGTATCTGCAGTTCAGCTTGGAACGGACTTGGAAGAAAGATATGCTGTGGCATATGGAAATAAAGCATCCTAACTTCACCTTTACTCACGGTTTGGGTTATTAAGTTGCGTGGTCAGGTCAATCTGACTCAGTTAATGCTACTGAGTGACTGATCATATATGCCTCCTCCCCAAACTCTCAAACACTTTCACACTTGTGTTCAAGGATTTCTTAACTACCAGTCTATTGCAAATACCAGAAGAGAAGTTTGTCTTGCAGGTTAGGTTTCAAAAGCAGGAAATCTTCCACTGAAACTCCAAAAGTGCTTTTTCTGCATCAAAGATTGGCCTAATCTAGGAAATTTCTCTAAAGGTTTTAAAACCAATTCAGCTACATCAACCAAATCCATTAGAACTCTTCCACATGGTACCCAGGATTCCTTTCTTCGATGTTGTTTCCACCTCACTTCTTTTTTTTTTTTGGAAAAGTCATGGTTGGAGAGCAGTGGCAGCTGTTCTACTTGCCCAGACACACAAAAACATTCTGTACAAGGGAATACTGGACATTCTATTGTCAATGATTGTCAGAATTTACAAGCTATACATGAGCGTGTATCTACAGTAATCCATACAGCAAGAATCACCATTACACCAATTGGCTTGGCCACAGAATCTCCGCCACAGCAAGCACCTAGGATTCCAGTTTCTTTTGGAAATGTTCTGGTGCAAAAAAAGCCCAAAAAACCCCAAACACAGAATCTAGCTTAATTCTGTCATATACAAAGTTGCAATTCATCATGGAGATGATGTCCCTTAATTCCTCCTAACCTTTCCCCATAAGTTTAGAATTTCAAAAGGGTCACAGTAAAATGGAAAAAGCAGTAAACTACAAGTCAAGGTAAGTATGGGGAGCCTTGGTACATGGTAACTACTTCTGCCAGTTCCTAGAAGATCACAATTTATTACAAAAGTAGACCGCAACAGACTAAAGTTTGGAAGTGGTCAAATGAATCAATACCACTGAGCCTAGTAATTTTTCTAACAGGAACAGGTTTCACATGCTTTCAGTTAAACCAGAGACAGGGTAGGGGAAAGAAGGCAAATCCAACATCCCACTTCCCCTTCTGCAGGTTTATGAGCAATTAAGCCAAATCAGTAAAATATGCATTTGGTTTAAATTACAAATGATTTCTCTGCAGGCACCTGAATACACTGAGGAAACTCCTGAACCATGAACAGCCAAAGAAAACCCCACAGTGCCAACCCACACAAGGCTGGCAGTGGCATCAAATTGGCACTCCTGCGACCTGCTTCTAGGACAACACGAAGAAGCTGGAAATCCAGCGAGACCAAGTCCACCAGGCAGTTTCCAAATGAATGAGCTGATCTAGGAAGTAAAAGGGTTAAATTCCTTCCCTGCTCTCACAGTTCAAATTCCTTAGACCAGTTACTTCTACCAAACACATGGAAGAAAATTGCAAGGAAAAGTTATTTTGACAGTCTTTTTCCTAGGAGGAATTCACTTAGGGTCTGCTTTTCCAGAGTTACCATAGCTCTCACAACCTTCATCAGGATTAGAGGAGCTCAGCACTTCTTCAAAATCAGGCCTGGGCACTCTGCTGCAGGGTTGCTCAGACACACATACACAGGTTTGCAAAATAGAAAAAACCAGTAAAAACCCTCTCTCCTGGAGAAGAGCAACTCCCACCCTTCTCAGCACGTATAGTACTTTTGGAGACTCAGTTTTCCCTGTAACCAAGCAGTTCTAACAGCCCAATATGTTGTTAGTTACTCTAGGGTTTATATAAAATCTGATTTTGGAAACCACTAAAGGCTGCCCTAAACATTCAGAAGCAGCAAGACAGAAAGTTTGCTTGCATAACAGGAAGTGATAATCAAGGTGAATAGTTGGCAACAAAACAGATTTTGATTAGCAAGAGTGGGGACATAGAACCCCCAAGCAGGCAGAGAGAAGCTAAGCCAACCCACAATGGGGAAGGGGACTTAATAATGAATTCTACAAGAGTGGTCCAAATGTTACAAATTACACTATTGCTGCAGTGCTTGGGTCCGTAAAAAGTTATGGCAAACAGGTGGATCAACAGCATTTATTCGAGAAGATTAATCCATGGTTTTGAAACTAACAACTTTAGCTACAGGGCTGCTGTTTTCCTTTGCAAGGCGATTTGCAATGCAAAGCAAGGTATTTCAACCCTTACCAAAGACAGTAACGCAGAAGAAGAAAAAAGTTGATTGGTTTAGATGCAATTTTCTACTGAGTTAAAGCAAAAGTACAGTTTGGTTAGTTCTTTCCTACATACTATGTGAGAGCTTCTCTCTTTTGGAGGGGGGAGAGATTTGTGATCAAAGTGTTCATCGAGAGACCCCAATATCTTTCAGAAACATCACCCCCAAATAGCTGAATTGAATTCAGTTCTTATCAAAGGCCACACACATACCTACCCAACAATAACCAGTCTGTGGGCTCTGCCAAGATAGGGAAAGAAGAGAAATGGCATGCAGCAGGATTATTAAAAATCACGTGGAAGGGGCAGGCAAGTGTTAGCAATATACTAAATAATTCAGTCCAACACAGTTAAACAGGGAAAGGAGGAGTATAAGGGTAGTGAGAAGAGAATTATACAGAACCTCTTACCTGGAAGACAAACTAACAAAGTCCCCTCCATCCAGCAGCCTTATTTTGCAGAACAGAACACCATTCACAAAGGGGACAGCAGTCAGCTCCTCCAGGGTGAAACTGGTCTGAAATTTAAACTTCTTTTTCTTCATCAGGAAAGCCATGGGCAGGCTCTGAGAAAAGTCCAGGAATTCAGAACAAGATCAGAGAGGAGCTTCTCAAAATGCACACAGAGAAAAAGAGGCACAGGCAGCCCTTTCAGGAGTGGAAAATCAAGCGTGTAAATTTCTGTTCAATTGCAATGAAGGCCGGCATCAAATGCACAATCCTCTTCTCTCTCTGGTGGTCTGATTTGGCTGTGAAATCATTGCCCTGGAAGGCTTCAGGTGCTGAGGAAGAGGACAGAGTAAACTTCTCAAACATCTCCAGGGAGGAAAAGGAGGGAGAAAAATCCAAGCTCCAGACCCGCAGGAGCTCCCCTGACTGCAGTTCTTGTGTTTAAAGGCTGTGGTGCTCTGTGTCCATCAGGCCCCTTTCGGAAACCATCTCTGATGAGAAGTCATCCTGAACTAGTCTGTCGGAAGAAATCCTAGGTCTACAGATCACACAGTCAAGGTTTCCTGGTTTCAGTCTCCTCCCCTTGTGTGACAACTTTACACAGGTCTCCGCTCTCTGTGGCTACTGCTTCAACAGGTGGCTAATGTCAAGTAGGGAGGGAAACAAGTAAATAAATTAGTTTCAGTCAGTCCTGGGCACCTCTGCCAAAATCTATTTAGATGGGTAATTTCTGTCCCACCTCACTGTTGTCTAAAGACAAGGAATCCAGAGATTCCTGCTTCAGAGATTCCTCCACCCCTCTCCCTTTTCTGCCTACTGCCATCTTCACTGCCCCTGGGTTGCACTCTATTTTTCAATAAGTGTTTAATACTTATCTGTCCTAGAATGATTTTTAGCCATAGATCTCAAAGCAATTTAAGGAAAGCAAGTCTAACAGTTAATCCACTGAAAAATATTGGAGAAATGGGGGGAAGGAGTCAGAGTTCTTTGGGAAGTTTCAACGTTTTGGCCCCCTCCATCCCCCCCTAGAAATTTGCAATTTCCCTTATCTCAGCCCCTCCCCCAACTAGCTCTAAGCGTCCCCCTGGCTCAGGGGGGATATCGGAGGGAGTCTTCACCTAAGCAAAGTTCCTGGGGTCGGACCCGCTGTCTCCCCTGTGCCGATTTAACCCAAGTGGGAGCAGAGGCAGCAGACATGGGGGGGGGGGGCGGCTGCAAGCCGCTTGGGGTCTGACGCCAGAGCGGTGCCACGAGGGCTGGGGGGCCCTGTCCCGAGTCTCGCTAAAGGCCTGCGGGGATCCGCTCACACATGCGATGAGCTGAGCCCGGTCTCTGCCCGCCTCCGCCGTGCAACCGGTCTCCTCGCCAGGGGCCCGGATCCAGCCGCAGCCCCGCCCGCCCGGGACTGCCCCAGCCCGGTTCCGCTCGCGCCTCTGCACCGTGAGCGCAGCGCCCCGGGCAGGCGAACGGCGCGACCCCCGGGACCTCGCTCACCTCCTGCCGCTCCCCGCAGAGCGGCCGCCCGCACCGCAGCCCCTGCGAACGCTCCTACGCTACGTGCGCCGGCCGCGCTCACGGCGCAGAGTGGAGCCGTTCCCAGCGGGCCCGCCACGCTTCGAGAATACGACAGCCTAGACAACATTCCCCCCCCCCTCCCACAGGGCCGGGAGGAGAGCGCCGTCCTCTGATTGGGCAGCAGCGCAAGGGGCGGGGAGAAGGACTCGTAGCTCTAGATTCGGATTGGCCGCCACCGAAAGACTGGGGGAGGGGCGAGATATGGGCTTGATGGTTGAGGGAGGTAACTGTCAGTCTAGGTAAAACCCATCCCTCCCCCTTCCTCCTAATTGAGGTGGGAGAAAAGGGGCGGGGAAAAGAGGAGATAGACGGGGGGAGGGGCAGGGAAAGGGGGATAAAAGGAGGATGAACGGGGGGGGGGGGGAACCTGATTGACAGGTAGTGGGGGCGGGACAGGACAGGACCGTGCCGGAAATAGAGCAGCGTCACCCTCCAGCAGGCTGCCCCCGCCTCGCCAGCGCGGGATTGCGTCGCGCCCTGTGCCGGGCTGATCGCTTGCCCTGGGGGTGGGGACCTGCGGGGCCCTCGTGCCGCATTTTCTCGCTTTTCTCTGCAGCCCCGAGAGCCAGAAAGTTCCTTTCATTTCTGCAGGGCCGCTGAGCAGTGCAGCCCATCACGTGACTTCAGGCGCTGCTGCCGAACTCCCTGATTTCACCTAAACACCGTGGAGCGGGAGCGGGCAAACGTTCGGCCTGAGGGCCGGTCTGGGCGGGGGCGCTCCTGGGGGCAGGGCTGGTAACAATTCACTGATAAACCCGGGCGTGTGGGTTAATCCCTACCACTATACCCCGCCCCCTTCTGTATCAGAGGGGGGGGGGGGAGGCAGGAGCTAGTGCAGTTGGCTCCCCATGAGCACCAGATCCCATGGAGCTGCCTCCCCCCCCACCCCAACGCTGCTGCCTCTGATAGAGGGAGGGTTGCCAGATGGTTTCAACAAAAATACCAGACACACTTGACACCACAATCTACATTACATTTTATTTAGAAAATACTGGACATTTATATTTTCTCAGTTTCTTTCCTGAACAGAAATCTCAAATACTGGGCTGTTCAGTTCAAAACTGGACACCTGGCAACCCTAAACAGAGAATGAGCAGCACAAAGGGTGAAGCGGGTAGGTGGAGCCAGTTCATGTGGGAAGTGACTTTCAAGCTGGCTCCCCACATATATCACATTCCGCAGAGCCACCTCCCCCACCCCAACACACAGATTGTGTCTAAACTGGCCAGTTTTTCCAGAAAATCAGCCGCTTTTCCGGAAAAACTTGCCAGCTGTCTACACTGGCCACTTGAATTTCTGCAAAAGCACTGACGATCTCATGTAAGTGTCAGTGTTTTTGCGGAAATACTATGCTGCTCCCGTTCAGGCAAAAGTCTTTTTCTGAAAAACTTTTGGGCAAAACGGCCAGTGTAGACAGCAGAGATTTGTTTTCCACAAAAAAGCCCCGATCGAGAAAATGGTGATTGGGGCTTTTTTGCGGAAAAGTGCGTCTAGATCGGCCACGGACGCTTTTCCGCAAAAAGTGCTTTTGCGGAAAAGTGTCCTGCCAATCTAGACACGCTTTTCCGAAAATGCTTTTAATGGAAAACTTTTCCGTTAAAAGCATTTCTGGAAAACCATGCCAGTCTAGATGTAGCCACACTGTTACCTCTCTGTCAGAGGCAGCAGAGTGGAAGGAGGTAGGCAGGAGTTGATGTGTGTGGGGAGCGGACTTTTAAGTTGGCTCTCCATGCATGCCAGCTCCATAGAGCTGCCTGACCCCCTTCTTGCTGCCTCCGGCAGAGGTAGTGGGGGGGGGGGGGGGGGGGGGACAACAGGTGAGACCTGCTGCTTTGGGTGACATTGGCTTAAAAGCCAGCTCCCCACCAGCACCAGCTTCATGAAGCCACCTCCCTTCCCCAGCGCTGCTCCCTATGTGGAGTGGCGGAGCATCCCCTGCGACAGGCAGCAGCGCAGATGGCAGGGTGCTCCCTGGGAGTAGGGCCAGAGTGCACTGGCTACCGCCCCCACTCCTGGGGACTATTGAATAATCAATATCTAACATCACTAGCGAGCCATGAGTGCTCACAAAACTGCGGGCTGGAGTGTTGGAAGGGATGAGGGCTCCTGTTAGGGGTGTAGGCTCAGTCAGAGGCACTGAAAGCCTCCATAAGCACCTGGGCAAGGTGTGTGTGGAGAAGCAGGGGGCTGGCTCCACATTTCCGGAAGAGTCAGGGTCTCAGGTAGAAGGGGTGCGCAGGGTAGTCAGCCCTCATCACCGTCCAGAGTGCACCACACTGGCCCCCAGGTAGCTCTCAGTGCCACCTGGAACAAGGCCTTAGCACTGCCTAGAGCTCACAGCACTGCCCAGAGGGAAGCTTGAGGCACAGAATAAAAGGTTTGACAGGCTGGAGATGGCCTGCAAGCTGTAGTTTGCCCACTCCTGCCTGAGAGGATTTGGGTGTGGATCTTTAAAAAAGCCATCAAATAACAGGAGGCTTGTGATAACTTACTGGTGATACCAGTAACACTTGTATTTAGCCCTTCCCTAGAACTTCATATCTAGCCTCAAGCCTTTAATTGACACAGCTCTCTGATCCCATAGATTATTATCAGTCTGGATTCAGGAAGGTCCTTAAGCACATTCCTAGCTTTAAGCATGGAAATAAGCTATATTACTATTTATTTCTTGTATCATGGTAATGCCCATGTGACCTGGTCATTGCCAAGGGTCCCACTGTGCTAAGATCAGTACAAACACAGAACGACTGCATCTAGACTGGCAAGTTTTTCCGCCAGCTGTCTACACTGGCTGCTTGAATTTCCACAAGAACACTGACTTCCTACTGTCTGAAATCAGTGCTTCTTGTGGAAATACTACGCTGCTCCCATTTGGGCAAAAGTCCCTTTTGCGCAAAGCTTTTGTGCAAAAGGGCCAGTGTAGACAGCTCAGATTTGTTTTGTGCAAAAAAGCCCCAATCGCGAAAATGGCGATCGGGGCTTTTTTGCACAAAAGCATGTCTAGATTGGCACGGACGCTTTTCCGCAAAAAGTGCTTTTGCGGAAAAGCGTCCGTGCCAATCTAGACACTCTTTTCCGCAAATGCTTTTAACTGAAAACTTTTCCGTTAAAAGCATTTCTGGAAAATCATGCCAGTCTAGATGTAGCCAACAAAGAGGGGCCCAATCCCAAACTACTTGCAATCATCGTTGGGACTTATGGACTTGATGGTAGGGATTGCTTAAGGGCCTTCTAGAATTAGGGCTGTTACCCATATTGCAGAGAGAGAAACTGGGGCCCACAGAAGGGAAGTGACCTGCCCAGTCTCATATAGCAAGTCTGTCAGAGACAGGATGAAAACCCAGGAGTCCTGGCTCCCATTGCCAATTTCCCACTCCTCCCATTTAACATCTAGAATCACTGCCTTTATTCACTACTGCAGACTATTACAAGAACTATTACATTATTTCTGCCTAGTATGAAACCTTTTTGCAGTGACAGAAAAAGCACATGGAAACTTCACGTCTGATTAGGATACTCTGATATCTTCAAGTCTTATTAGGAGCAACACTTTGCCATGCTGATTCTTGCTCACATGCTCAGGCTTAAAGTGCATGTGACCAAATTCAGGGTGAGGAGGAATATCTACATAGCCTTTCCACCTCCTATTCCTTAATAGAAATACTGTGGTGAAGAGTCAAATCTGCTGGATATTTTAAATCTGCCAGGCTGTGAAGGGTATGGGGGTCCCTGTAGAATTTTGGAAGCATTTCAAGATCACCTCTCCTTCTTCAAACTTTCTCTATGATCCATTTTCAGAGGCATGGTGTACCCACTTCTGTCTCTAGAGAAATGATTAATTGTCCCGTTAGTAGCACACTGGGGATATCTATTGTGATTTGCTTTAATAAATAACTCCTTTAAGGACTTCTCTCCATGGCTTATAGCAAAAGGGCTGGATGTTAAAATGTACAGAGATTTTAAGCCCTGCTGTTCTCACGAATATTTACTCTACAGCCTTGTCAGAAACATCTCTTGAAAACCTCAATGTTTGCTTTATAATTAATTGAATAATGTGCCTGATGTTAAAAATAAATTTACTTGGAAAAATGCCCAGAGAATTGCTGAACAGTGTATAATATAACAACAGTAGTTGGATTCACAGGAATAGAGATATGTCTTTCTAACAAAGGAAGTGTCAGGAAACTGGGATTAAATTCGTGGGACAGAGATTCTTTATTATTCTGAAACTCTCCATCTAGGTATTTCTGTATTTTTACTGCACATTTGAGTCTTGATGAATTAACATCTTTAAAGGTCTCTTTGATGAGAGAAGATGTAATTGACTAGTTAGCTCTAGGGTCATGAAGATATCATCTATTATATACTTGAGAAAGTTCATCTGTTTGTTTGTCTGTTTGTACAAGAACTCTTCCTAAATGGTAAGAAGTAGGACCACCAAATTCTGTGTACAGCTGCCTCTTCTCATAAGTTAAAAGGAAGGTCAGGGTTTGGTTGTGCCAAAAAAAATGGACTGTGCCTGGAATGGCATTGCTTCTCATAAAACCATACAGAAAAGACACAGAACCATAAAACCATAGAGAAAAGGCATGACCTCCCCATCCAGGATTGCCCCAGCCCCGAGCCTCCCACCTCCCAGGCTATATCTACATTATGGTATCCCGGAAAAAATGTGCTGCCTCCAGGAAATGCTTCTGCTCTTCTGCTTTTTTTGCAAAAGAGCAGATGCTCTCTTTTGGAAACCCTGTCTTCCTCCTCCCACGAGCAAGAAGAGCTCTTCCAAAAGAGAAGGCTTTTCTGAAATTTGGCCCAGTGTAGATGGGCCAAATTTTGGAAAAGCCTTTTCTGAAAATTTGCGTACCTTTTTCCGATAGATCATTGTAGTGTAGACATAGCCCCAGGCACCCTTTAGGGCAGAGGGGCTGAAGCTCCCCTCCCAGATTTATATGGGGACACTGCTGGCTGTTCTCCTTCATCAGGAATCAAGAGGAAAGTGCACAGTTTGCTGCATTTCTCACTCTGGCTGGGAAGCACAGGCAGCAGATGAACTGTGCACTTTGCTCTCACTCCCTTACAGGGATAGGAAGGGGAAGAGCAAACAGTCATGGTATGAATCTGTGAGTGAGGGGTTCAGTCCCCTGCCCTCCCTGCCTACCTACCTACACACACACACAGAGTCCCTTGCCCCAGAGCCCCTCCTCACCCACCAACTCTGACTCCTCTGCCCTCCTCACCCTCAGCCCCCTTCCCTGAGCCCCTCCTTAAGGACCCAAGCAAAGGAAATATAATGAATGCATATGGCATCGCCGAGTCCTTAGACTCTTCAGACTCTAGAAGGTGCAAAAGGCTGCCCCCCCCCAGCATCCCACAAATGAAGAGAAACATGGCTACATGACCCCTCAGCTCTCCTGACTTTCAGGATTCAGGTCAAAATTGTTCACTTTGGACCAAATGTATTTGTAGGATAAACCCATATAAATTAAGGGAGTTGCTTCAAAGATTAAATAGACCTGTAGGACCAGATCATCAGGTCTGCCTACGTCATGTTCAGCAAAGGATACAAGAAAGGGTAACGAAGGAGGGGCCTTTCCCTCCTCTTAATTCTGAGGAAAGCTAGGGTTTTATTTGACCCAATGCACAAGTTAGAGCAGTCTCAAGGCTGCCCTAAATTGTTTGTTTGTAACTATCTCCATAGAGCACACAACATCTAGGACATCTTTATTTCCCTTTCTAAGAAACCATTTATTCATGGAGGTGGGGTGGTTGTATAGCTGGCTGTTATATTTTTCACCCCCCTCCCTGATTTCACCACAGTGAAGAAATCCCCAACTGCTGAGGCTCTGCTTCATAGTTTTTAAGTCTCTATTTGCCTTGCTCCATCCTTTTTTAAAACCTGACCACCTCTTTCTTCCTCAAAAGTGATTATATATCAAAGGAATTAAATTGCTTTTATACAGAATCCTGGTTACAGCTCAGCCAGTGAACAGTATCTAACTCTGATCCCTTTTGTTTCTAAGGAAAATATTATTGCTCTGAACAATGTGCTACATCAGCTTGTTCCAGTTAAACAGGAGGCTTGGAGGTGACCTAATGGAAGTGTTCGTAATTATGGATGTGTATGATAGAGTGCACTGGTAGCAGGATATGAAAGTGAGGAAATGGAGAGTGAATTCCAGCAGAACAAATAGCTGTGAAGTTGCCAAGTAATGGCCACCAATGATTACAGGTAGGAAATAATTTTAAAGGCAGAAATATCTTTTTGGTGGGAGAAAGGGGGAGAAGATGAGGGAGACGGCGAGGAAAAAATGAGGTAAAATAAATTTGAAGGGGGCCAGGCTGGTAAAAATGAGATTAAATAGGTATGGTCAGTAAAGTGTGCAAAGCATTTGGAGATCCATTTAGTCCTGTTACTTAGCCAATCAGTACATCAACAAGCCTTGTAAAATATAGTTTCCTCCTCTACCACTGGACTTGCAGCCAAACACTGAAGACTTGGAATCCAAATTACATACAGTCATTGTTACAATATAAGCATAGAAATAGACCTGTTTCAGAACAGTTTATAAATACAGTTATAATAGTTGTAATTAATTTCCAATGTTACTGTACACAGAATGTAACTGTTACCATGAATTTCATTATACTGTATAAATGTATTCTTCATACAGCTGCCAATTGTATGCCTACAATGTACCTGCTTTAGATAGCGATCCCAAATACTGTGAGATAGGTATCTGCACTGCTTCTGCAGAGCTCTGTGTGGGACAGTAGTGACCCCACACCAGGGGTACAGCTAGACTATGGGGTGTTTTTGGGATACCAGAGGTATCCCGGAAAAACTCCGCCATGACCAGGGAATGCGTTTTGCTCTTCCGCTTTTTTTTTGCAGAAGAACACACACACTCTTTTGGAAGCCCCTATATTCCTTGTTCTACAAGGAAAAGGGGGGCTTTGGAAAGAGAGGTTTTTTTTCTGACATTTGGCCCAGTCTAGATGGGCCAAATGTTGGAAAAACCTCTTCCAACAAAAGAATTGGAAAAAGGTACGCAAAATGCGGAGCGCATTTTACGTACTTTTTTCCAACAAAAACTTGTAATGTAGCCATACCCCAGGACAGCAGTGGGAATACTCTGCATTGTTGCACCTTGTTCACCAGGGCAAACTGCAAGGGCATGTCTACACAGCAGGGCTAAAGCCAAAATAAGCTACGCAACTTGAGCTACATCAGTCGCAGAGCCATAGCTTATTTCGGCATTTGGTGCTGTTTAAACAGCAGGAAGTCTGAGGAAGACCACTCTTCCTCCGACTTCCCTTACTCCTCGTAAAATGAGGGTTACAGGAGTCAGGGTAAGAAGTCCTCCAGCCCAACACTATTTTGACGTTATGTCGAAATACCCGCTTGTAATGTAGACACAGACTGTTATTTTGAAATAATGTCATTTATTCTGAAATAACACTGCTGTGTAGAGATATCCCAAGAGAGTAAAGCTTCTCATGCTTAATAGCCCTCAAAGTCAACTTACTCCAGAGAGATGCACCCTGTGTATAGAGCTCAGGACATGGGGAACTACTGAGAGTGGTGCAAAGGAAAATGTGTGCCTATCATCATTAAATAGGATTATTCTATGTTACCGAATTACTCTAAGCTTATATCTTCTCAGCTTAATGTAATAGCAGACTGTGAGCTCCTCTTTGATCTCCTTGTATTTTTATTAGCTCTGTATGTTAATAGTATTTATGACAATTAATAAAGGGTGATGAATTGATTTTACATTTACCATACCAGCCATGTTCACAAGAGCTGCATACAGGGAACACAGAGAAAAGGGAGTACACAAATCTGCAATCAGTGGATTCCTTTCTGGGATTCCATGGACAAATCCAGTTCTCCCTCTGCCTGATTTTTCTTGTTTACTAGTCTCAATATCTTCCCTTTAGTGTCTTTGGTATGTTAAAGTACCTCATGGGAATCTGGGAGGCCCACGAAAGGGAAAAGACTGGAGTTAGTTTTCTTCTGACATATTCAAACGTGCATCTGCAGTGCCTGAAGCCTTGGTCTTGTTATCTAATATAGTCATTTGTTTATAGCTCACTGCAGTAGTGTAGTGCATTCACACTAGCTGGAGAGGTTTGTATCCAGCCATAGTTCCTGGCCCATCTCCTGGGATTCTGACACAAGCAGGTGCATGACAACAACCATGGCACATTACATCTATTTATACTTTTCAAATTTTGTGTTTATTCTAGCTGCAGGTACTGCAAATAGATCTGTCTTCAACAAGGAGCTGTGCATGTGCTGCAAATGGTAGGAGCTATACCCATCACACTCACTTTGCTGATGGTATCATGGTAGTCACCAGACTTCCTCTCCCTCTCCTCCAGCCACTATCAGATCAAGTATGCTCAGTCTTACCATTAGCACTGTCACCTTTGAATGGTGCTTGAGAGGGCAAGATACTTTTGTGATTTTAATTACTATTATTTTATTGATGATTCAATATTTTTTCCTATGTTGATTTTGTACTTGTTTTGCTCCTCTCATTGGTGTCTTCTCTCTTTTGTCTTCCTTAAGGATGTGGAGGTGGGGTGTTTCCTGGCTTAAATGTGTGCATACAGCATCATTACAAGTATTTGGGAAAAAGCAAAAAACATATATAAACATATTCCAGCTGGAGATTGACAATGCTAAACTTCTAACTACTTTAGCCTTGGTCCTGGTCTTACCTTTTTCCTGCCTTGCCATCTTGCTTATAATACAAGGAGTTTAAGAAAATACAACTTCAGAAGCTAATCACCAGATATTGCTGTGAGGAAGAAGGAAACAGCCTTATCTATTATGAGAGTGTTCAGTGAAGAAAGAGATTTACCTGAAAGAGAGTGGAAAGGAACCCAAAAAACCCCTCTTGTGCAAAAAGGACCTGTTTACACAGCTCCTTTTTGCACAATAGCCTCTTGCGCAAAAGCGGCTGCTAATTAATTGTGCAAATGAAGTGCAGTGATATTCCACGCTGCGCTTCATTTGCATAAGCTTTTCCGGAAGAAGGCTACAGTGTAGCCGTAGCCCAGGTGACAGAAACCTTTATAGAGTCTGTTTTATTGCAGCCATAAACTGCAATTGATCATTTATTTGAAATTCTCACTTTCAAGAGTGTCATGCAAAATGGAAGAGCCTGAATTATCTATACTTTCTTACCTAGCTAAACACAACAGGCCAAATTCATATCTGATGTAACTTCATACGGAATTACATCACAGATGACTTTGGCCAAAATAGGTGTGACAATTAAGCTTTAAAAATGTACTGCAGGGAAAAAATTAGACAAATTCAAATCATGGTCATTTTGTACCTTTCTTATCACTTTGCAATTTACTAGCTACCAAAACTATAAAGTAACTGAAATGCACACCAGATATACCTGAGAGACAGACATAAGAACATAAGAACAGCCATCCTGGTCAGACTAAAGGTCCATCTAGCCCAGTAGCCTGTCTTCCAACAGTGGCCAATGCCAGGTGTCCCAGAAGGAATGAACAAAACAGGTCATCATCAAGTGATCGCTCTCCTGTCATCCATTTCCAGCCTCTGACAAACAAAGGCTAGGACACCATTCCCACCTATCCTGGCTCATAGCCATTGATAGACCTAACTGCTATGAATGTATCTAATATGTTTTGGAACACGGTTAAAGTCCTGGGCTACGACTAGACTGGCATTATTTTCCGCAAATGCTTTTAACGGAAAAGTTTTCCATTAAAAGCATTTGCAGAAAAGAGCGTCTAGATTGGCACGGACGCTTTTCCGCAAAAGCACTTTTTGCGGAAAAGCGTCCGGGCCAATCTAGACGCGCTTTTGCGCAAAAAAGCCCCGATCGCCATTTTAGCCATCGAGGCTTTTTTGTGCAAAACATACTGTGCTGTCTACACTGGCCCTCTTGCGCAAATGATTTGCACAAGAGGGTTTTTGCCCGAACGGGAGCAGCATAGTATTTCCGCAAGAAGCACTGATTTCTTACAGTAGGAAGTCAGTGTTCTTGCGGAAATTCAAGCGGCCAGTGTAGACAGCTGGCAAGTTTTTCCACAAAAGCAGCTGATTTTGCGGAAGAACTTGCCAGTCTAGACACAGTCCTGGTGTTTACAACATCCTCTGGCAAGGAGTTCTATTAGTTGACTGTGCACTGTGTGAAGACATACTTCATTTTGTTTGTTTTAAACATACTACCTATTAATTTCATTTGGTGACCCCTAGTTCTTATGTTATGGGAACAAATAAGTAACTTTTCCTCATTCACTTTCTCCATACGTGTCATGATTTTATAGACCTCTATCATAATCTCCATCCTTAGTCTCCTCATTTCTAAGCTGAAAAGTCCCAGTCTTTTTAATCTCTCTTCATATGGGACCCATTCCAAGCCCCTAATCATTTTTGTTGCCCTTTCCTGAACCTTTTGCAATGCCAAGATATCTTTTTTTGTGATGGGGCGACCACATCTGTACGCAGTGTTCAGTATTTATATAGAGGAAATAAGATATTATCTTATTCTCTGTCCCTTTTTTAATGATTTCTAACATTCTGGTTTTTTGACCGATGCTGCACATTGAGTGGATGGTTTCAGAGAACTATCCCCAATGACTTCAAGATCTCTCTCTTGAGTAGTTATATCTAAATTAGTCTCCACCATTTTGCATGTATAATTGGGGTTATTTTTTTTCCAATGTGCATTACTTTGCATTTATCAACATTAAAATTCATTTTCAATTTTGCTGACCAATCACCTAGGTTTGTGAGTTGGTTCTGAAGCTCTTCACAGTCTGCTTTATTCTTAACTATCTTGAGCAATTTATTATCACCTGCATATTATGTGCTGTTTATCAAAAACTTTGATTTCCATCACTTTGCTTATAAATGTATTTATATTTTGTCTGTCCTTTTTATTCTGTAGTAAACTTGTTACTAGAAATACTGTTAATTACTTAGTTTCATAGGAGTAGCTGTGTTAGTCTGTAACTGGAAAAACAAACAACAAGGAGTAGTGTAGCACACCTTAAAGACTAACAAAAATGTAGATGGTATCATGAGCTTTTGTGGGCACAACCCACGTCTCCAGGGGTCCAGTTTTCAAATAAATAGCACAGAAGGAATGGAGGGGAGGGAGGAAGGACAGGAAAAAGAAGGAAAGAAACTGTCAGAGTGTCCATGTTAAATGAAGCTGATAAGAATATTTAGTACCCTCTAAATTGGTTGGTTTTTTGTTTTTGTTTCATCTTTGGTTGGTTTTTTATGTCATTAGGATGTGGAATGTAGTGGGCCATCCAGCCTAGCTCTTTAGACTTCTGTTGTAGGAATCAAACTTGTAAATGAAATTAAGTTCTGTGCCTTCCCTGTGGAGCTGGCTTTTGAAATTGGTTTGAAATAATATGAGATCCATTAATTAGTGCCCAGGCAAGTTAAAACGTTCCCCAACAGGTTTCTGTGAGTTGCCTTTTCAGATATCTGATTTGATTGTGTCCATTAATTCTTTCTCATAGAGACTGTCCAGTTTGGCCAATATACATGGCAGAGGGGCATAGGTGACACTTGATAGCATAGATCACATTAGTGGCTCTGCAGCTGTACAAGCCTCTGATGTAGTGGTTTATGTGGTTAGGTCATGTAATGATGTCGCATGTGTAGATGTGTGGACAGAATTGGCACCAGAGTTTATTGCAGGGGTGGGTTCCTGGATGAGTATGATGGACGTGTGCTTTGTGGCTATTGGAAAGGATTTGTTTGAGGTTAGGGAGTTGTCTGTAAGAGAGGATTGGTCTGCCCCCTAGGGCCTGTGAGAGTGAGGGGTCATTTTCCAGGATAGGTTGTAGATAATGTGTTGGAGGGGTTTAAGTTGGGGGCCATAGGTGTCCTTTTATTTTCTTTGTAGGGCCTATTTTGAAGTAGCTGATGTCTTGGTACTCCTCTGGCTCTGTCAATCTGTTTTTTCACTTCTCCAGGTGGGTATTTCAGTTTTAAGAATGCTTTATATAAATCCTCTAGGGCTATGTCTACCCTGGCAGGTTGTTGTGCCAGAAGTATGCAAATGAGGCTAAGCATGGAATAACACAGAGCCTCATTTCCATACTTAATGAGCCGCCATTTCTGCAGAAGAGGCTCTTGTGCTAGAAGGAGCATCTACACTGCCCCTTCTTGCGCAAGAAAAACCCTCTTGCGCAATGCCGTTATTCCTGAAAATAATCAGCGTACTGGCATTGCACAAGAGGGTTTTTCTTGCACAAGAAGGGGCAGTGTAGACAGCTCCTTCTAGCGCAAGAGCCTCTTCCGCAAAAATGGTGGCTCATTAGGTATGCAAACGAGGCTTGGCGATATTACATGCTTAGCCTCATTTGCATACTTCTGGCGCAACAACCAACCAGTGTAGACATAGGTGTTTGTCTCTGTCTGTGGGATTGGAGCAAACCCAGTTGTATCTTAGGGCCTGGCTATAAACAATTGATTGGGAAATGTGTCTTGGATGGAAACTGGAGGCATGTAGATAAGTAACAGTCAGCAGGTTTCTGGCTTAAGATGGTGGAAATATGTCCATCGTGTAATTGTACCTTAGTGTCAAGAAAAGGAATCACTTGTGTGGACTGGTCCAGGCTAAGGTTGATGGTGGGGTAGATGTTATTGAAATTGCTGTGAAAGTCTTCAAGGGTCTTCTTCCCATGGGTCCATATGATGAAGATGTTATCAATGTAGCTTAAGTAGATGAAAGGTGCTAGGGGGCGAGAGCTGAGGAAAAGTTGTTCAAGGTCAGCTATAAAGAGGCTGGCATACTCTGGGGCCATGCGAGTGCCTATAGGTGTGTCACTGACTTGAATTAACTTGTTAATTACTTAGCACATCACAAAATAGAGTTCCATGTTCTTTATCCATTTTTTATGCAAGGATATGCTATTTACCCTTCTCAGCCAACCTGCCTGTGTGTGGATACAGGGGTCTTTCCCCCTGCATTATACTGAGTTTCATTCCATCTTGTCAGCCTCGAGAGAATTGTGAGAGAAGCAAATTGTATCATAGAAGGTAGAGACTGGGGAGACTTTTTAGATCAATCTGGTATGTCTCTAATTGCAGAGCTTTTCTACTTTAGGGTTTTAAATATAAAT
This sequence comes from Pelodiscus sinensis, assembly GCF_052426305.1. Classification (NCBI taxonomy): domain Eukaryota; kingdom Metazoa; phylum Chordata; order Testudines; family Trionychidae; genus Pelodiscus; species Pelodiscus sinensis. The sequence continues at coordinate 10,851,544 of NC_143074.1, read as the reverse complement.
CTTAGATAGATCTTAGTTCAGCCAGCCCCAATCAAAGTGGAATGTCTGTCTACATCTTGTCCTAAGTGATAGAAATGTAGTCATGTTAGTCTGGTGTAGCTGAAACAAAATACAGGACTATGTAGCACTTTAAAGACTAATAAGATGGTTTATTAGATGATGAGCTTTCGTGGGCCAGACCCACTTCCTCAGATCAAATAGTGGAAGAAAATAGTCACAACCAATATACCAAAGGATACAATTAAAAAAAATGAACACATATGAAAAGGACAAATCACATTTCAGAACAGAAGGGAGATGCGGGGGGGGGGAGAAGGAAGATGAATGCCTGTGAGTTAATGATATTAGAGGTGGGGAAGAGTAGATGTCTGTGAGCTAATGGTATTAGAGGTGATAATTGGGGAAGCTATCTTTGTAATGGGTAAGGTAGTTGGGGTCTTTGTTCAGCCCCCTGCGGAGAGTGTCGAATTTTAGCATGAATGCCAGTTCAGAGGATTCCCTTTCAAGTGCAGATTTGAAAGTCTTCTGAAGTAGGATGCATGTGATTAGGTCATTGAGACAGTGTCCTTTCTGGTTGAAATGGCAAGAAACTGTTTTTTCTTTGTGATCCTGTCTAATGTCTGTTTTGTGGGCATCGATTCTTTGGCGAAGTGTCTGAGACGTGACTCATGCAGTTACCCACTGACTCATGCAGTTACCTACATGCTTTCAGCTCCCATCCAGCACACACCATACGATCCATCATCTATAGCCAAGCCCTTCGATACAACCGCATCTGGTCTAATCCCACTGACAGAGACCAGAAACTTCAGGATCTCTTCCAAGCATTTATAAACCTCAACTACCCACCCGGAGAAATAAAAAAGCAAATTGAAAAAGCCAAACGAGTACCTAGAAACCATCTACTACAAGACAGACCCAAGAAAACCAACAATAGAACACCACTTGTCATCACCTACAGCTCCCAACTTAAACCTGTCCAACACATTATCAATAAATTACAGCCTATACTGGAACAGGACACTAAACTCCAAGAAGCTCTGGGAGACAGACCCATAGTCTCCTATAGACAACCACCTAATCTCAAGATGATTCTTACCAACAACCACAGGACATACCACACTAATACCAACCCTGGTACTTTCCCTTGCAACAAACTCCGTTGCCAGCTTTGTCCACATATTCACTCTGCTGACACCACTATTGGGCCTAACCAAGTGAGTTATAAGATCAAGAATATATATTCCCGCGCATCCAGAAATATAATCTATGCTATCATGTGCCGAAAGTGTCCATCTGCTATGTACATTGGACAAACGTCTCAGACACTTCGCCAAAGAATCAATGCCCACAAAACAGACATTAGACAGGATCACAAAGAAATAACAGTTTCTTGCCATTTCAACCAGAAAGGACACTGTCTCAATGACCTAATCACATGCATCCTACTTCAGAAGACTTTCAAATCTGCACTTGAAAGGGAATCCTCTGAACTGGCATTCATGCTAAAATTCGACACTCTCCGCAGGGGGCTGAACAAAGACCCCAACTACCTTACCGATTACAAAGATAGCTTCCCCAATTATCACCTCTAATACCATTAGCTCACAGACATCTACCTTTCCCCACCTCTAATATCATTAACTCACAGGCATTCAACTTCCTCCCCCCCCCCCCGCATTCTCCTTCTGTTCTGAAATGTTATTTGTCCTTTTCATATGTGTTCATTTTTTTTAATTGTATCCTTTGGTATATTGGTTGTGACTATTTTCTTCCACTATTTGATCTGAGGAAGTGGGTCTGTCCCACGAAAGCTCATCATCTAATAAACCATCTTGTTAGTCTTTAAAGTGCTACATAGTCCTGTATTTTGTCCTAAGTGGAACAATTGCTCTATTTTGCTTTATGGTGCCATCTGCAGGAGAGAACTGAAATGAATTCTGTACATCACCAGCCACCTGAACACCTTTAAAACGGCATAGTTGCTCCAAGGATAGCATGCACAAAGCAACCTGGCCACTCTGGTAAATGGCCTCTGATAGCCCTTGAAGAGATCTCTGGTTCATCTCCTGAACTTCAAACCCTAGAAATATGTGCTATATACCACTGACAAACTAGAAATCCCAAAAGTGACAGATGACAAAATAGAAATCACTGCTGCAAGATAAAATTGCAGAAAGTATTAATATTATTGAGAAACAGAATGTAATCATGAAACTAAATGTCATGTAATGAAGCATGTGAACAAGGGGACAGAGTTAAGTTTGCAGAAAAGACTATGTAACCTTAACTTTGATATTTCCTGACTCTTGAGTCCTTCTTAGCCTTGTGTCATTTTTTTTCCCCAATGATAATACTGATATACTGAGAGGCAATTTACCAAAAAATTTTTTTTATTAAAAATTCATACTGGTATTCTTATTCACAAGTGAGGTAAAACCAAACAGGTATGATGCAGCGTCTGTTTTAAAAATAAACCACAACTGAGTCATTGATTTGATTCCACAGGTTTTGAGAGAAACAAGTCAAGAAAATTGTCTTGATGTGATTAGATGATGGACAAGGTGGGAAAGTCAGTGATGGTGTTGTCCTGACTCAGAGTGGACGACTGAATGGATGGGACAAGGATCTTCCATTGGCCAAAGTCTTTGAATTCCACTATTCATTATCTTCTCCTCCTCCTTCCTAAAGAGAGTGCGTTACCACTACAATGAAGGTTATAAAATGTAGCAATATCCCATGTACTGGTTTAGCTAAGTTCCCCATCACTGTTTTCATTGTAGAAAGATATATTCAGAGGTTTGTAATTTAATTGCAAAAATTAATTGCATCAGTTCATTGCTTCTCAGCCCTCCAGAGAGTTCAACAGCAAACTTAGCTCAGCATAAAAAAGTTCCATCTTGACAGTAATATTTGGCCAGTATTAATCCATAATTTTGATTAAATAGGTTTTGCAGGTGGGTCCGTGGGACAAGAGAAAGGCATTAACAAAAGTAGTTTTTAGACAAATTAGTCAGCTTCTACACAAGTAGAGGTGAAGCTTTTCATCTGAAATATTTTGTTTTGTTTATGATATTGGTACACATCTATACCAACCACACACACACACCATCAAGTCAACTTGCTATGAAACTAAGTGTTCTTTTAGGCTCGAGCCCCAAAAGCCAGAATAGCTCTAAAAGTAAGTGCGAAGGATCAGTCGCCCCTCCTCTCCCCCCAATATAATCTTAAGAAAGATTTGGGGCAAATCCCATAGTCCTTAGCCTGTTGAAGTCAATGGTAACAAATTTTGTTAACGCCTTAAAAAAATTACAAACCGTAAACAAAAAACAAACCTCCTCCCAATCCCATTAAAATAACAAGTAGTTGACAAACTCACACAAGCCATGACTTTTAGTTATGGCTTTGATGAAAATTCTATATTTTCCCCACTCTGAGACAATGTACTGTACAGGGTTCAAACTATACTGCAGTACCTATTCCACTGGTATGGCATTTCCTCTGTATGCAAATCTACCTAAATGAAATTCATACTTATTCCCTTAGGTACTTCTTTTGAGACATTTAATACACATGCACAAACACCTCTGCTAGCTTTGGATGAAATTCAGCACTGTGCAGAAGGCCAATATGATGTCTATGCACCACAAACTCTATTTTTAGAGCTAAAGTGGAACTTCTGTGGGATTTAGGTTGTGGACAGGCCTTGTGCTAATCCTTTATACAGGGGTGACTTACACACTTAAAGAGCAGCAACCACAATCTTCCAACACACACACTGCCACAAACGTCCTACACCACCTCAGGTGCCATATTATTACTCTACAAGTGTCCAGCAAGAGACAGGACTGCATTAGCTTCTCTGTACTAGAACAAAGTATCTGGGCACCTTCAAAGATGAATCGTAACTTCACAAACCACGATAAGGGCCATAAGGCTGGTGTTAAAAGCCAGTTAAAAGCTGTATGTTTGGGGAAAGGGTGTCATTTCTTTTTTAAGATAGAAATAAATAAAAATAATTGTCTTTTTAGAAATCTATGTGGAAAAAATAGGTTTCTTTTTTAAAAAAGAAAAAAAAATCTAACAACACTAAATTCCAAGTTTAATCACACATCCTGGCTTCCATCCTGGATGCTGAGTCCAAAGAAGCAGATAGCATAGGATCATCACAGAAAAGGATGCAACAGCTTTTGACTTCAGAGGGCTGGAACTCTATAGTAGTGAAGACAGCTCTTTTGAGAGAAGTGTCCAGTTGGTCCTTATTTTATTGAATGATACCATCTTGTTGCCCATTCTGGGCCACATGGCTGGGCTCAGCAGTTACTGAAGGATTAGGTGTATTACTTTGCAGAAATCGACGGAAGTCCTTGATCATGGGGCGTAAGATCTGGATGAGGGCACTCAGAGCAGCCTGGGTCCCTTCCATAGCCTGCGCCTGACGCTCTTGGGCACATGCCTGCACTTCCTGAGAGCGACGGATCATCTGCAGCAGGTCATTTTGCTGTTCCAAGTGCTGGGCAATCTCCTTCACATGCAGGTTGGTCACTCGCTGCTCCTGAAGGAGTTTGGCTGAATTTAGGGCAATTCGGCTCTTCAGCTCCTGGGGCTTTACAGATGCCTCAGACTGATGTGCCATCATCTCCAAGGGTGTTTCAGCAGTAACTGTTGTGGGAGTCTCTGTTGTGCAGTACTCCACCACTCCATCCTCCAGACTATGGTAAGTTGTCTCTGCAGGAACTAGAAGCAAATAAAAAGAGATGTCAGCGGCTGCTGCTCTTTGAGTGAATACCTATAGCTACAAAATATCTACTCCACTAACAAATGAACATGTCAGGGCTTTAGTGCCTGTGTAAGAAGAAAACAGAGAATACTGTGCATGTAGATCACCAAAGAAGAAAGCTAGTCCTACAGAAATGGATCTTTCCTGATCTGGATCTGTCCCCAGGCTTGTACATTTTGGGGTCAAAGAGAGTAAGGAATACTAATACTATAGTTTATACCTACATATACCACTTTTCATCCCCTAGTTCAAGAGTAGCTTTCCAAGCAACATTAGCAAATGGACGCAAAGGACAAATAAGATATGAAATGGCTTTGGATAAAATGTCTTGACTGCTCAAGTATCCACTGGAACATCTTCTCAGGCCCATAAACAGGTTACTAAAGACAAAAGGAAAAATATATTTCTATCTTCCATAACACAAAAGGAAGTAAGGAGATGGAAAAAGAGCTGGGAGTGGCCACAGAAGACAGAAACCTATTAATCTCAACCTTTGCAGTACAATATAAGTTTCATATTCATCACTGCCATAACAGCTAGGTGCTACTATTTTAACTAGCGTATCTATGAACATCTAAACATAAAAAGAAAGCTCTGTGTAAGATAGCTTAATAGATGTACATAGCCAGACATCTCTATAGTCTGCTATTTTGCTCCATCCTGCATGCTGGATTTACTGACAGAACATAAAGAACATCCATTCCAATGGGAGGAAAAGCATAAGAAAAATATCTGAACTCGTGAACAGAGAACTATGTACTGTAAGCTTTTATTCTAGACTGGAAGGTTCAGCGTTCAAATTTTTTCTTTCATTACTAAGACCTTTTAATTAATTGTTGTTTCCTTTTATGATTTGCAACCCCACTCACAAGCTTTAACCAGCTTTAACCACAGACAATTATGCTGCAGCTACTAACCATCCTATGATACAGCCATACATTTATCCCCCTGAGGGAAGCTGTTTATTGCAAAGGTGCACTGAGATGCCACGTCCCCAAAAGGCTGCTCACTTATTCTTAAGACTGACATTGCTGTCAAACAGGGGTGGCTTTCAGTACCTGCATTTCCTGCCCCGACCCCTTATTGCACCTGAAATTATTATAGGTGCCATTTTCACTATATTGTGGAAGGTGCCAGGATTTCATTTTCTTGCTCTATTGGGGAACAGAGGAACACCACATGGGTACACTGGCCTCTTCTCATTGTTCATGGGAGAACTTTAAGGACCCTGTATAGCTTTCTGATCCAGCACCTTCATCAGGGCAGCACTCACTCTGGGTCAGGGTGACAGTGGTGGTGGAGGCTGCGATGGGTATCTCAGCACCATCCCCGGCAGTGCAGTCCCCAGTAGGCAGACTGATGATGGTGGCTTCTCCCAGTAGGTTACAGATGCGCTGCTGCATGGGGGTGAGTATGACAGGGGTGGCTGCAGCACCAGTAGGATCCTCGCTGTCCTGGCCCTCGCCAGCTCCATCCTGCCCTATGCCGCCTCCTTCCATAGCGGCACGGACCTGTGCTACCTTGCGCCGCACCTCAGTTTTGAGGTCTGACCACTTCTTCTTGACCTCTGGCAGCTCACGGCGACAGGTGGCCACGGCGTTGACACGGCGTAGGATGTCGTGCCAGGCAGCGGCCTTGGCAGCCAGTGGGACCCCAGCGTTGAAGTGGTTGATGAGCAGATGCTTGCCCCGTTCCAGCTCCTCCACGATGATCTCTACCTCCCGCCCTGAGAAGTTCATCTTGCGTTTCTTCGCTGGGGGCACCGGGGGCGATGCCATTGCCATGGGGTCACAGGGCTAGGGAGATTCGGGGCTGGGGGGAGCTGCTCCTGGGAGGGTTTGGGAGAGGTCAGGTCTAACAGATGCTGGGGCAGGCAGAGGGCCCTACAGGGGGGACTGCAAGAGCAGGAGACCTCAGAGGGAACTGGGGTTAGGGAGGGGGGCCTGGTAGAGAGCTGGGAAGGCCAAAAGGACCCTAGAGGAACTGGAAGGGCAGGAGGCCTTAAAGGGTCAAGGGGGAGGGGAACCAGAGAGAGGTGGGGAGGCAAGTAGGGGCCCTACGAGGGACTTAAGGCCTAATGGAGGTAGAGGAGGGGTGGGATCCAGGGGCCCCAAGAGCTAACAGGGTCTGGTGACCAAAAGGCTCAGAAAAAATGGGGGGCCCCCGAAGGGGCCTCAGGGGCCCTGGGGTGAGACCCCCTTGAATAGCGAAAGATACGCAAATTGCGTACCGCGGCCACCCAGCAGGCTCCGCTAAAGGGCCTCCGCCCTGCGGCAGTGGCGTAATGGCTTCCAGAATCAGCCCCTTTCCTTTCTCAGCCCCATTGGGCCCCCCGCTTGCCTATCAGACATAGGTCTCACCTCCCGCCACCTGCACCATAATTCTATTGGCCAAAGGTGCTGTTCGTCTGGCGTAAGCACCGCCTCCCTGCAGCGCCATTCCAGCCCGCTGGCTGGCATGCTGCCTGTCAAAGGGTGTAACCGCCTTCCGGGTCCGCCCCTTATAGTGCCTTTTCTGTCACTCATAGCTACGTAGCGCTTTTCTCCCAGGCTATTGGATATATCCCCTGTCTGTCAAGATTCACTACGGACTCAGGACGCCATCGTCTCAGCCCATTGGGCCTTTGGGCCTGCGTCGTCTAACCTCCGCAGCGATTTCACCAATGGGAACCCTCCCACAGTGGCGGGGGCAGCTACTGCATTCGGAATCGAAGGGGTGCGTGTGACGTAATCAAATCGCCCATGCTTTGATTGGCTTCCTACGCTGTGCGTCCGCAGTGCTGTCCTCCACCTCCCTACGAAAACGCCGTTCCGCAGGGCTACGAAGTGGTCACGTGGGCGCTTTGCCTCGCGGCGCCAACCGGAAGCCGGTTGAATCACTCCCAACAAAAACGCCGTTCCGCAGGGCTACGAAGTGGTCACGTGGGCGCTTTGCCTCGTCGCGCTAGCCGGAAACCGGTTGAATCACTTCCTTGCTGAGGGAGGAGTTCCGCCATTTGCCGGCGTTTCGCGAGCCGCTGGAGGATGCCGGGTCCGCGGCGCTCTCTGGCCTCCCCGGTGGTGAGCGGCGTGTTGTGCCCATGCGGCTCCAAGGGGGCCGCCATCGCCAGCCCGGCCGCTGAGACGGGCCCGGGCGGCCGGTCCACGTGCGGAGGGCCCGAGCACCGGCGCCTTCACACCCTCTTCCAGAAGCTCGACGTGAACCGGGACGGCGCGCTTTGTGTGCACGACCTGGCGGTGGGGCTGGGGCAGCTGGGACTGCACCGCACCGAGCGGGATCTGTGGGTGAGCGAATGAGCGAGCGACTCTGCGGGGGTTCCCGTGGGGTGTGCGTGAGAGTTGCACCCGGAGGGGAGGGGATGCCGCGTGTTGGGCGGGAGGGAGGAGGTTGTACCAGACCGAGGGGAGCGGTCTGGTGGGGGTGTGCCCGCGGGGAAGGGGAGTGATGATTGCAGCACACTGCGGGGGGAGGTGTGGTGAGGGCCCGCCTTTAGGTGACTGACCGAGCAAGGGGAATGATTGCATCATGGGGACGGGAGTGCGGGGAGGAGGTGTCCCTGGGTAAAGGGGAGGATTGCATCACTTTGAGGCGTTGCATGCCCCCAGTTAGTGATAGGGGATTGCATCATGCAAAGAGGAGGGTGCCCCCAAAGTGAGTGACTGGGGAAGGGGGTAGATTGCATCACACTGAGTAGGGGAGCTCTGGGTGGGCGGTGAGAGAGAGAGCAGCACCCCACCTACAGAGCTTGAGGTCTTTGCAGAGAAGTTGCATTCTTAAGCAGAGCCTACGTTTGGTGGCTGAAAGAGACAAGATGGTCTAACTGAAACCAAGTCTCAGAGAGGTGGTAATTTTAAAAATGAGCCATCTTGCAGTACCTTACAGATTAACGAAAATATATAGCATGATGAGCTTTTGTGGGCAAGGCCCACTTCATTAGTGCTCATCATCTGAAGAAGTTAGCTTTTGTTCACAAAAGCTCATGAAACTATATATTTTGTTAGTCTCTAAGTTGCTGCAGGAACTTGTTGTTGCATTGTTTTTAATCAAAAGCAGTATGTGTGTATTTGGAGGGGACTATAACGACTGCTTAATGAGTTTGGGGTCCTGTGGGACAATGTTCCCTCTAACTTTTTCCATCTATATGCAGATTACATTTTGTATGCTCACCAAGGCATGTGCAGATTTGCAGCACCAGTAGAAATGCATTCTGTCAATTGTGGGCCCCCTGCTAATCATCTGGATGGCACCTGAGTCTCTTCTGGGGCACTGCCCAACCACTCATCTTACAGGGAATACTTGATGTAGGAGGCTGTCTGATTCATAGGGTATTGTGGGGTGCATGCAGAGATGGTAGGAGGTTTTAATTGGGGTTCCCTCAAAGTTGCTTGGCTACCTAATAAACCCCATGGAGGGGCTCAGGTCTGTTGTGCACAGAGCTGCCACAGGTTCCTCTCCCCTGGCCACAGTAGCTAGCTACTGGGGCTGGAGGAATGCACCTTTCCCCCAGCTGTGGTAATACCTTCATGCACCCCAAATGCTTCATCCCTCAGCCCTACCCCAGAGCCTGCACCTCTGGCTAGAGCCCATCACCCTTTCACCCTGAGCCTCCTCCCACACCTAATCCTTCAGTACCAGTCTCTCCCTGGATTGTCTGTGAGCAGAATGAATTTTATTATGTGCACCAATATGGAAATGTGTTACACATTGAATTTTGTCATGTACACCAAAATGGAATTCTGCACATGGACGCAAAAAAAACCTAGAGCGAGCACTGGTGTTAATGCTCCTTTCCTGCTCAATCCCTTTTGTTTCTAAGGGGACTCTTTCCCTGTGGAGAGTACATCCTGGTCTAACTCTTGAGACTTTACATCCCTAGATAAATGGAGAATGTCTGGCTGTAATTCTGTTCCAAATACTTAGCTAAATTAACTGGTTTTATCTGTGTATCTACTCTGCAGCTGCTGTGACTGCTTACACCACTCTGTTGTGGGGGCAGTGCTGTGGCACCTTGTGAATGCTCTAGATCCATGGTCACCAACAGGTCGATCGCGAGGCCTTGACCAGTCGATCGCGAGGCGTCCTGTCTGCCCCGCCCCCATTTCCCTCCCGCCCCTGAGAAGCCCCACTACCTACCTCCAGTGAAAATGGATGTAGTGTAGGCTTCCCGGGGATGGACAGAAGTGCTGCAGCTTAGCACCACTTCCGGCAATTCCGGAAGTGGCGCTAACTGCTCTGCCGGGTGTACTGCGGGAGGGAGCATTGGCTCCCTGCACCGCACGGGAGGGGTGAGTCAGCGCCGGGGGAGACGTGTGCGCACGTGCGGGGTTTCCCTGTGCTGGGGGCGGGGGTCAGCCCTGGGGCAGGCGCGCGTGGGGTTTCCCTGCGCTGGGGCAGCTGGCCCTGGGGCAGGCGTGCGTGGGTTTCCCTCTGGGGGTGGGAGAGTCCTGGGAGGAGGTACATACAGGGGACTCTCTGGCTCCGCTGGCACCCCACTCCCCAGCCACAGAATTCTGTCCCCACTCCCCTGTTCCTAGCTACAGAACTCTGTCCCTATTCCTGTCCCCACTGGCACCCTGTCCCCAGGTGCAGAAACCTGTCCCCACTGGCACTCTGTCCCCTGCTGCAGAACCCTGTCTTCTGCCCTCCCAGCACCCTGTTCCCTCTCCCCTGCCCCCAGCCGCAGAACTCTGTCCCCACAAAATATATAATTATAAATGCTTCATTTTAGATTTAAATAGCATGAATAAAAAACAGACCATTTATTTCATAATGATAAACACGTAATTTTAATTTTATACATGCATAATTTATAAATAAACTGTTTAGAGTGTGTAAATAGGGGCTGGGGATAGCAAATGATGGACAAGAGGAGAATAGAAAGGGGCGGGGCTTCAAGAAAGGGGCGGGGTGGTAGATCTTCGCCTGTTCGGAGATTTAAAAAGTGATCTTGGGTGTAAAAAGGTTGGAGACCACTGCTCTAGATCAAAGGGTTCCCAACCTTTTCCAGGTGGAGACCTATTTTGACAATTCAGGAAGAATTGGTGACCCAGGGCAATTAAAAAAATGTGTGAATGGCTCCTTAAGAGACACCTGGTGACCCTTTTGAAATGTAATGGCGACCCATATTTGGGTCCTGACCTGGGAAACTGCTCTAGATACACCATTGCTTGGAAGCATTGCATGCAGATTCCATTCCAGAGGTTGCTTCTCCATAAATGTGCCTTTCCTAGCAGCTTTGGTTTTGGGGTATGGCATCTCCCTGCAAGGTTAGTCTTATGAAAAGCCCCACAGTTGCACGACAACATTTAAACCATATTATAGGGATGGTCCCTAGTGAATGCTGGATTGCATGTGAGAAGACACATCTGCACTACTTTGCAAAGGAGGCTTTCTGGTTTACTAAAGGCAGCCCCATTCCCTTTTGGCACTGAAACTACAGGAATCTATTTACTGTCTGAATCTGAATATTTGTTAATGGAACAGAAATTAAGGTTGAAAATGTCACCTCAGAAAAAGAATAATGTAAGCATTCAGAAACTCAGTCAAGGAGGAAACTGAATGGTTACACGGATATATGTGTGTGTGGGGGGGGGGGGAGGGATGTGGGAGGAAGGAGCTGCCCTTCCACTGCTGTACTGCTGCTGCCTCTATCAGCTTTTAAGATGGTTCCCCCATGCTCATTGGTTCCTACTGGCCTCTATTCCCCCTGCTGTCTCTGATAGAGGCAGCAGCGCAGGGGGGCTGTGTGTAACTGTACATGCTAACCAATGAGCCCAGGCTCATCAGTTAACTGTGTAAACAGTTACACTTTCACATCCCTAATCTGATTAGCCTTAATTCTGTTCCCGTAGGGTGTGTCTAGACTACATGCCTCCGTCGATGGAGGCATGTAGATTAGACAGATAGGCAAAGGGAAATGAAGCTGCGACTTAAATAATCGCGGCTTCATTTAAATTTACATGGCTGCCGCGCTGAGCTGACAAACAGCTGATCAGCTGTTTGTTGGCTCCGCACGCTAGTCTGGACGCGCCGCGCCGACCTGAAAGCCTTTTATCGACATCCCCCTTATGCCTTGTAGGATGAGGTTTACAGGGGATGTCGATAAAAGGCTTTCATTTTGACAGGGGAGCGTCCAGACTAGCGCCCGGAGCCGACAAACAGCTGATCAGCTGTTTGTCGGCTAAGTGCGGCAGCCATGTAAGTTTAAATGAAGCCGCGATTATTTTAATCGTGGCTTCATTTCCCTTTTTCGAATACACAAATCTACATGCCTCCGTCGACGGAGGCATGTAGTTAAGACGTACCCTTACTGACATTAGCCTTCCTGATGTAAACTCTAGTCTTAATTTAATGTAAAAAAATTTATAGTTTCCAAAGCATCAAATCAGTTTTTTTTCTTTAAATTTAAAGAGTTTACAGGTTACAATTGAGGGCAAATTTTGACCGCTTCTGTATTTGTATGCTAACTTGTGGCATATCTGATGTATATTACAGTACCATGACTTTTTACATTAGTCTCTGATTATCTCTGTCATGCCACTGTCCTGTAAAACCCATATTTGAGAATACTAGGATTGCAAGGTCTGGGCCTGTAGCTGTACCTGATTCTAACTGGCAGCATTTACCTTTGTGGATGAGTGTAGAACCATACTGCTTTTTAGTTTTAAGTGATCTGTCCATGTCCCTAAAGAGCCCAGACTTCTTGAATTAGTAGTCCATAAATAAACATGGATGCAGTCAGATTAAAAGTGATCTGGTGATATATAGGGATGTAATAGTATAGTCGATTAACCGGTAAGCAAAAGCTTATCGGTTAATGCTATTGATGATACACATTTAAATGTAGAGCTGCTCTGCATTTAAAATGCAATAGGTGCTGGGCAGGCAGGCAGCCTGGCTCAGTCCTGGCTTGCGCTGGGTCCAGGACCTACCCCTGCCCAGTTCGTATTACATTTTAAATGCAGTGTCACAGTGGGGTTTGGTCCTGGACCCAGCGCAAGCCAGGACTGAGTGCTTTTAACTGCCTTTCCTTATCATGTAGTCGATGATAAAAATTCTATCAGTACACAATTAGCAAATTACCTGCTTCTTAACATCCCGTGTGGTGTATAACCTGTGACAGTGCTAGTTTAGAGAAATGTGTAACTTTTTGAATCTCATAAAAGGAGCACATATGTTCTTAAAGCCCTTAAGATTCTCAAATTCTTGCTATACTCAGGCTAGTATTATGGATATTGTGTGGTGACTTTCATCCTTTTGTTCTTAGACTAGATTTACTAAATGTTTGAAAACTATTCTGACAGGGTTTTTTCCTGAAGTTATATAATTTCTTGCTGATAGCTTTTTGCTTGAGAATTATACTTTTTTAAAGTAGAGGAAAATAATTCTCCAGATGCATGAAGATCTTGCTAGCTGCACAGATACTATGATGGATCTTGCAAGCTATGCAGATATTTGTGACTAACAGGGATTTTGTCTTTAATCAGTGATTCTTTGCATTGAGAAGTATTTAACTTTGAAATCTAAACTTCAAATGCTAAGTACTGTATTTGCATGTGCCCTCATAAAATGCATGACTAGCTGTTCTTCATGGGCACTGAGCTGCTTATTCTGAGAGAATTGTGTTGGTTCAGGCAACAGAACATGCTGTGCTTACATCTACATGCTTGGGCAGCTGAGTGTGCAAGCCCTTTTCTTCCTTGGCAGTATTGTTCCCTTAGACTTCTCATTTTCTAAGGGGGTGTATATATGCATTTCACATGAGGTGAAAACCAGCATGTTGCAGGAAGCTAAGTTAGGAAGTGCTCAGAGGTCTGGAATATATGGTTCTGATTGGAGAGAGAGGCTTATGAACCCACTTTACCCAGAAAAAAAAAAAAAAAACCAAATAGTCTCTCTGCAACTTTATCCATCTTATTCTCTTTCCTCCATCAACACTGTCCTTTCACCTGAGCAAACTTTCTCTTTGCCATGGTTATTCATACTCACTTTTTCCCCCCTACAAAGTAGTCAATTCTCTTCTCATCAAATCTGGGCTTTTGGATATTGTTTGTAAAGCTTATGTTAGAATGGTGCATGTTTCAGGATGCATTCATTGGGGCAATATGTGCTTCCTAGTAAATGCGTTAAGAGAACTTAAAATGTTGCAGAGTTTTGAGTATTGGTAGGTAGGCTGCAGTAGGTTTGTTTAGAATATTTTTTCCATCAAAATGTCCATTTTTCATTAATTATAAGCTTTTGAGAGTTTATTAACCTCCTTTTCTCATTCTTAAAGCTAGCCAGAGGTCAATTAATTGGAGTTATGTTTGGGGAATACATTAAGTGAAAATATTCCAATTAGCATGTAACTGGGTCCATTGTCTGATGTCTAACTGCTCAGGAAAATTCTGTTGGAGCACAAGTTCACATTTGTGAAACTTCTAGTGGGTATAGATGTTAAGTGGCTAGTTGGCTAATCCTTAAACCTATAAGCAATCACTTACTGGTTAACTGTCCCAGTTAACCTCAATACTTTCCCTCTGCGTGGTCTTTAAAACCAACTGACACATTGGCTCAGTCCCAGGCTGCTAGTCCTGAATTTTCAATGAAGAGCATGTAGGGGAGCTGCCTACCACACAGTGCTGCCTCTGTATCAGAGGTGGCAGTGTGGGGTGGCAGCAACGTTGTATGAAGCAGGCCTGGGCTTGCTGCAGACAGACGCTGGTCTGTGGGATGTCAGAGCAGCCTCTCTGCCACAGGCCCAGGCCCCCTGTGGACAGGGCTGCTGCCAGCTGACGCTGCTGCCTCTGATACAGAGGCAGTAGTGGGAGCTGGTCTGTCTTGGGAATCTTTTTTTTTTTTTTTTTTTAAAGCTGGCTCCCCTTGTGGGATGGCAGGGGGGCTCCCCAAGAGTGGAGCCAGTAGTGCATTGGCTGCTGGTCCTGCCCCGGAGACATTGAGTAATCATGTAACTGGTGGGTTAGCAGTGGTTCAGCAAAACATTCTCTGGCTTAGGCACCTAGCATTTTTCTTTCCTATCATCTGTAAATGAGTTGCAGGAATGAAGTACAGGCAGTCCCCGACTTACGTCGGATCCGCACTTACGAACGGGGCTTTCTCGCCCGGGGGGCCGAGGTGGCGGATTGCTACCTGCGAGCTCCGGGGCGAGAGAGCCCTGTTCGTAAGCTGCTCCGGTGCCCCTGGTCTGCTGGAGACCGTCTCCAGCAGACCAGGGGCACTGGGCAGGTTCCCGCGCTTCTGAGGCTTTGCCAGAGCAAAGCCTCAGAGGCGCGGCACCCCGCTGCCGCTGCGCCTCTGTTCCCTGTGTCCCTGGTCTGCTGGGGGGGGGGCGCAGTTAGTGTGCCCCCCCCAGCAGACCAGGCTTTTGTTTTGGACCCTGGGGCAGAGCAGCTGGGGCGCTGCCGATTGGTCCTGCAGCGCCACTCTGGGCACTACTGGACCAACCCGGCAGCACCCCAGCTGCTCTGCCCCAGGTCCTGATTCAGCCGCTGCTGGTCAGTTTCAGCAGCGGCTGAATCAGGACGCCTGGGGCAGAGCAGATGGGGTGCTGCTGGGTTGGTCCAGTAGCACCGAGGAGTGGCGCTACTGGAGCAATCCAGCAGCACCCCAGCTGCTCTGCCCCAGGCGTCCCCAAGTCAGCTTCTGCTGAAACTGATCAGCAGCTGACTACAGGAAGCCCAAGGCAGAGTTGCTCTGCCCCCGGCTTCCTGGAATCAGCTGCTGATCAGTTTCAGCAGCAGCTGACTTGGGGACGCCTGGGGTTCTTAAGTTGAATCTGTATGTAAGTCAGAACTGGCAGTCAGTTTCAGCAGCGGCTGAATCTGGACGCCAGTTCCGACTTACATACAGATTCAACTTAAGAACAAACCTACAGTCCCTATCTTGTACGTAACCCGGGGACTGCCTGTACCACTTTAATTCTTTTCCCGAAAAATTGATCTTATGAAAGGAAGAATAGCTTTAACCTTAGTTGTGAATAAGACTAATACTAATGAGTTTAAAAACCCACTTGTGTCAATAAATAAGCTGGATCCTTGCAGTAACAATGCTGATAATGCTTGTTGCTCATACTCAGCATCCAAAACAGTGTAGGTTCTTGGGCAATAGTACAATTACCTCAGTTTTCTTTAGATGAAAATTTCCAGGTGCAGAAATTATGATGTAGTATTTGTGGCATGGAATATTTGCTGCTTTCCATTTCTGTGTGTGGTGGTGGTGGGGGGAAGGGGGTGTTCATATAGAAAGATGCTTAGATTGTGGAAGTTGCTAAGGATTAGGGATGTAAAACCCTGGTTAAACATTCTGTTTAACCAGTTAACTGATTAAGGTGGGGTAAGTGCCTCCCCCTGCCATGGCTGTAATGCACTGGCCAGGCCCTACCAGTTTACTGGTTAACCATTCCCATCCCTATTAGGAACAGTGCTACATTATTTACATTTGGTTTATTTTAAAACCATTCGGCCTCTGTATCACTGAACCACTATTAATGACTATCACTAACCTTGTCAGATGATCAAAATAATGGTTTCAGTTATACCAGTGAGAATGAACTATTTAGAAAATAAGAAACCATATTCTTTACTTATCTATCATTTGATGGCAGCTGCCTCTGGAGTAGTTTGCCATTTCTCTGATCAACACTACATAAGCTTTATAGGAGGGTAAGTGAAAAGTAACTTCTCCAAATGAACTATACTGTGCTCAGATGGGAAACTAGTTTGACTTGTCTGTGTAGCATTGTGGCCATTGCATTGGGTGTAAAGTCCCCATATTAAAATCGCTCTGCTATTAGAAAGGAATGTTTTCATTGTTCATGCATTCATACTGCTAACACTTTTCCTACAATCATAATCAATTGCAGGGCTGGAGTATCCTTTCAAAAGTGCACCTTTGCTGCTGAAATTAAAGCCAATTGAACCAGTGAACTGGTGGAATTTGTTGGCCAGCCACTTGCGTGCAGAGCCTGAAGTAGTAAATCAGCTTCGTCTGCAGTAACCTCTTCTGAAATGGTGAAAAACCTCTTCACTTGGACTAACTCATGAATATTTAAGAAACTAAGTCAAGCATGGCTCCTTTTCTTCTCAGCCTTGACCATCTGTTTGCCTCTACACTCTAATGATGATGTCCTCCTTGAGCTTTTTTTCTACTCACACCTATGTCAGCTAATCTGTCATCAATTCAGTAACAAGTTTCCTCTGTGACTCTGCTTCAGTTCAAACTGTATTGAAATCTACATCTGTTTTCATCTTCTCCTTCCTTGACAATGGCAAATCTCTTCTCTGATCTCCTCAGGTACCAGCTCTCCTGATTCAAGAATGTGAGTTGCTGCTCACCTTCTCATGCCTGCAAAGAAGCATGACTAAATTGCTTCAGCCACAAATGGCACTGGTTACAATAGCTTCAGGCTCCAGTTCAAAATTGTCCTTGTTGTGAAACCCACCATGGACTTTTCCCCAAATGTCTTCAAATAACTTGTCTGTCTACACTTCTGTCTGTATTTATCACAGGGGTGGGAAACCTATGGATCCAACCCATGACTTGACTGGATCCAGCCCGCCAGCGCTGCCTCCCCGCTGCATGAGGGGGAGGACCCTCATCCTTGCAGATCAGAGCCAGGCAAGCTGGGGCCAGATCCAGCATGTGGGCTCTGCTTGGCTGGAAGGGGGAAGAAAGTGGCTCAGTGTGCTGCAGTTTCATCTCCCCCGGCTGGGGGAATGGCAGCACAGGGAACTCCTTGCCTGGAGTTTATTCCCCCACTGTGCTCTTTGCCCAGAATTGTGCACAGTGGAAGCAGGCGGTGCACTGCCTGGGAGTGGTGGTGGGGGACCCTCATGTACTCCTACCTGGACACTGCACCCCCCCACATGTTCAGCCCACTCCTGCGCTCTACCACTTGCCCAGACCCTGCAACCTCTGCCTGCTCCCTCCCTCACACCCACAGGCCACTTCCTGGCCGCCCCCTCCTGCACCCTGAACACCTTATTTTTGGGCTCATAAAAATCTACTAGCCCTGGATCCCCAGAAGAGTTACTCTGGCCTGTGGGGCAAGCCCTGAACCTTTCTCCTCTCCCCTCCCCCTCACCTTCTTCCCCCCCCCTTGCATTCCAGCCCACAGTGCAAGTGGAGTGAGACAAGGGTCCCCCCCCCTTTAGTCAGGGGCCACATCAGTGAGATGTGTGGGATTTTTTTTGTCTTCACTTTTGAATGATCCCCCAACCCAAAAACGCTTTCCCCACCACGCTTTATCATGTGCCTTCTTGACTGTAGTTGCTACCATGCAGTCCTCATCACCTTGAATTTCCTGCCTTATCAGTCCATTTCCTCCTTTTAAATCTTGGCTGAAAACATTCTCCCTTGTTACTATTAAAATTTCTCACCCATTTTGAGTTTTATCTCTGTAATTGTTTAACTGCAAACTGTTTTGGGCTACACTTTGTATTGATACAATATATTCATGTTTTGTATGGGAAGTGACTTAAGGGATAGACAAAGCAGGAAGACTTGTTTTGTTACTTACAACAGAAGACCAGCAAAATAAAACTTCCCCACAAGTAAATCTGTCACTGGGTGGAGATACCTGTAATCATAACCTTGGTGGGATCAGTGAATGATAAAGTTCTATTTAGTCATTCCACTGTTTAAGTTGAAAGTATTAAGATCTAGATGATACAAGTAGATGTTCTTTAATCCGGGCATCACTTTTTCCAAAATGCTGTGTATGTCTGACAATGTATAGTAAAAATACATGTTTTGAATCTGTCACACTTACTACTCCTGGGAGAATACTGTGCCAAAAAATAAAATTCTGCACACTATTTTAAAATTCTGCTTATTTTTATTGGTCAAATATTATAATCATACCTGTTTGTTTTGCCAATTGATTTCAAAATGTCAGTAAGTTTCTTACAATACAGACAATAGTTTGCCCAGGAGTAGAGAATTTAAGAACCACCCCTATGACAGTCCAGTTCCTGTTTTGTTATATTTTTGGTGAGCGCCTCAGTCCTGGTGTCACCTGCCATCTGGGCAGATTTTAGAGGGGAAACTTTGCCCTTCCAGTTTCTCATCCATACCCTGCTCAGCAACCAATTATTTAATTCTGACAAATTTTGCTTTGTCCAGTGGTCCAGCATTCCTGTGGGAGTAACTCAGAACTTTGAGGCAGAACCTATTGATTCAACACTAACTTGAATAGGGATTTTGCAATATGACTGAAGCCAATTACACTTGTTTTTTTTTTTTTTTAAAGGGTGGACTAGAGTCCTTTGCTTGCTTTGAAGTATTTGCCAACTGTTCAATACACAATACTTCCGAAGGATGGTTATGTTCTGTATTATTCTGGGATCAGGTTTGCAACTTCATGAAATTGTTCTCCCAATGTAAGTTAGTTTAGCATCTTTTGAGTGTAAGTAAGCAAATACTTTAGATCTCTAGGGAGTGAAGTAGCTCTCTCCCTCTGGTGGGTGTTTTGGTATCTGTTCTCTTCCATGTAGCAGGACATCATGGTTCTGTAGGCAGGTTGGCCCACATCCTAGTTTCAGATGCATTCCACACAAGGCTTCTGAATACCAACACACACTTTCCCCAATTTCGAACCAAAATTAACACTTCATAATCAGTCCAAAAAGTTCTTCACAGCCTCAGCAAAACCTCCTTGTAGAGGAGGAATGTGCTGATTTGGCCTTGGACTGAGCAAGTCTTGCAGTCATGGAGTCATTCTATTAAAAGATTTTGAGCAGTAGCCAGGTAAGATGGGATCTGTGCTAGAGGGCTGGATTCTGAGTGTCTAGCTGGAGAACTGCCTGTCACATTCACTGTCTGCCTGTGTCACTCTGCTCTAACCCAGAGAACCAGTGAGAAATTCAGCTGGTTTTGGGGGAGGGTCTGCACTACTTAGGACTCACTTCATATTGGTAAAGATCAAGAGCTCAAGAAGTGCAGCTCAGCGCTGGCCACCCAGAGGTTCACTTTTGTTGCTAGAGGTATAAAATGCTGCAGCCTGTGGCAAGCTACACACAGTCACTGAGATCACCAGGGAGCGAATTTTTAAATGCATATATAGCAGTTGCCAATCCCTTATCTATTTAAACACACAGAGCACTGTCCTCCAAGCAACACATGCAATACCTGGTATCTTATGCTAGGGTATCAGGGTTAGATGTGCTATCTTTCTTTGACATGTGATCCTGGAACATTCTTTCAACTAGATCGCTGTAGTCTGCACTTCCAGCAAATTGGAGAAGACTGGTGATGCTTATGAGGTATCCAGCTGGAAGAAGTCTTTGCATAAAGGTCAAGCCTGACCTAGTGAGATGCAGAAGTAGTAATGCCTCTGCCATGGTTTTTTAAATGGAAGTAGCATGCATTGAGGAAGTGTAGCAGCATGTTGCTGAGACTTTTTTTTTTCCTTTTGGATAACTGTTGTTGTGGCTTGTCCATAACATGGAGCAACTGCAAAACAGCTCAACCAACCTGCACAGGCTTGTTGCAGGTACAATGCTTAAAAGGAAACAATAGATCACGAGCTTCTTTTAATAAAAAACATGTGGCCTTATTCTAGAGCAAATGGCATTGGCCATGCCACAAGGGCAGTGCTGGTTTTTTAGGACCTACTCCATGGAGTGAGTAATGAGTGAGAAGAACTGGGCAAACTACAGGCAGTCCCCAACTTACGTGGATCTGACTTATGTTGGATCCGCACTTACAAACGGGGCTTTTCTCGCCCCGGAGCTCGCGGGCGGCGGGACCGCCCAGAGCACAGCGGTCCCGCCACCGCGTCCTCCAGGGCAAGAAAAGCTGCTCCAGGTCTCCCTGGTGTGCTGGGGGAGGGACTCCCCAGCACAGCAGGGAGACCTGAGCAAAGCCGCACAGGTGGTGGGACCCTGCTGCCCGTGCGGCTTTGTTCCTTTGCCCCGGAGCAAAGCCGCACAGGCGGCGGGGTCCCCCGCCTCTGCGGCTTTGCTCCTGTCTCTCTGCCTAGGGCTTCCTGTAGTCAGCCGCTGATCAGTTTCAGCAGCGGCTGAATCTGGAGCCAGTTCCGACTTACATACAAATTCAACTTAAAAACAAACCTATAGTCCCTATCTTGTATGTAACCCGGGGACTGCCTGTAGTCCCAAGTATCTGCTTTTGGAAAACGGCCTCTACTAGCCCTGGCTGCAGCTGAAGACTACTGCAGGGGATGGTGATAGGAAACAAAACATCAGAAAAAGGCCGGCAAGAGACCAAGGTACAGGGCTGCTCATTGGTACTTTCCCTCATTGGAAAAGTGAGTGCAAAAATGTCTGTCTGAAAGTAAAACAGGCTCCTAAATCTCAAACCACTTCAGTAAGGAGTTGTTTTCTTGTTCAAAGTAAGTTTTGCAAAATGGTAGGGATGCTTACTGGTAAACTCTGGCCATGTTGGGCTGGTGCAGCCCCAGCTGCACAGGGGCTGGTGGCCAGGCACTGGGACCCGATGGCTGTATTGGGGCTGGGTGGCAAGCCTTAATTAAAAACTGTTAAGTAATTAAGCCAGGGCTGAGCAAGATCTCTCATGGGCGGGATTTGGCCCGCAAAGCCACTGCATCTGGCCAGTGGCCATCCTGCTGGGATCCTGAGACTGCTCTGTGTGTGTCTCTGCTCTGGAGGGAAGAGGGGCTTCCTGTGATCTGACCACCCTCATTCCAGTTCCAAACAACCAGTTAATAGGAGCTGGGTCTGGGGGACAGGGGCAGCCGTTTTCCCCCTCCTGGAGCTGAGAGCCACATAGAGGGAGCAGCATTAAGTGTTCTGGGGCTGCAGCAGGTGGGGAACCCTACCTGCTTGGGGGGGGGCGCTGCTGGCCAGGAGACGCTTTAGGTAAGTGCCAGCCAGAGCCTGCTTCCGGAACCCCGACCCTCCTGCTCCCAACTCCCTCCCCAAGGTTATTTTCCAAACTCCCCTGACCCAGGTCACAACTCTCAGACCCTGTACCCCCTCCTACATCCCACCTCCAGGCCAGAATCCTCTCCTGCACCCAATCCCCTGACACAGGTCACAACCCCCTCCTTTATCCAAATTCCCTCTCAGACCTCTCACTGTTTCCTGCACCCTAGTCTCTTATCCCATGCACCCTTCTGCACTAGAGATGTTAGATATCAATTCATTGAACAGTTGATTAACCTCATGAATTCTTATTGGTTACTTGGCTATTCTATAGTCTCCGGGGTTGGGGCTGACAGCTAGTGCATTCAGACCCCGCTCCTGAGGAGCCCCCTGCTGCTTCGTGCTGTTGCCTCTGTATCCAAAGCGGCAGCAGCATGGGGTGCCAGGTGGGAGCTGGTCTGTTTAAAAACCGGCTCCCCTTGCAGACCAACTGCTTGTTGCTCTGTGCTGTTGCTTCTGATACAGAGGCAGCAGCTGCTGTCTGGGAGAGGTCTGAGCTCCCTGTCCCAGTGCAGGCTGAAACTCTGCTGGGCTGCCTGCCTGGTTCCTAATAAACTTTAAATGCAGAGCTGCAGCATGGGTAGGTCCTGAACTCAGCACTACAGATGTAATAGTATAGTCAATTAACAAGCAAAAGCTTATCAGTTAGTGCTATAGACTACATGCATTTCTCTCTTCCCCCTCCTCCCCCCCACAGTAATTTTTTTTAGGAGGCTGGCCAGCAGCCCAGCTCAGTCCTGGTTTGTGCTAAGTCCTGGACCTGCTCCCGATGCAGCTCTGCAAGTGTATTAGGAACCAGGTGGGTATGCAGCCTCTCTCAGTTCTGGCTCATGCCAGGTCCAGGAGCTCAGCTACATACCCTCCCCCCATCCCAGGACAGGGACTGCTGCCACCCAGCACTGAGTCAGCTGGTTTTTAAATTGGTTTCCCTCATGGACCAGCTCCCACCTAGCACCCCATGCTGCTTCCTTTGATACAGAGGCAGCAGCGTAGAGTGGCAGGATCTCCTTGGAAGTGGGGCTGGAGGCTCTGGCTACCAGTCCCTCCCCTGGGGACTATAGAATAGTTGAGTAACTGATAAGAATTTGTGAGGTTAGACTATTCAGTTAATTGATACCTAACATCCCTGACCATTGCAAGCCTGGGCTGAGCAGGGCTGCTGACCAGCCTTCTAAATTTACTTGGGGAGTGGAAGAATGCATTTAGTCTGTAGCATTAACAGATAAGCTTTTGCATATCTAATTGACTATACTATTCATCCCTATTCTGCACCATCCTAGATCCTGCACCCCAACCACAGATAAGTGCAGTCCTTGACCAGTTTCCAAAATCTTGGAATGACCCCACTCCCCCAACCAAAAGTTATTGCCCACCCCTGGATTAAGCACTAGTGTCTAATTGATTAACTGTTTTGACATCCCTACAAAAAGTGAAAGTTGGAGACCCGTGTTGTCTATTTGTTACATTATAGCATCAGGAGTCAGCCACCCATGTTGCTGGTTAATGTTTTACTGATTCACTGATGGTACTGTCTCAGTGCACTTGATGGCCATTGGCATGAACCCAGATGGGGCATATGTCTGGGGAATCTTTCCCCAGATTGAAACTCAGAAATAAAATAACTACAATTTGTTCTCACCTCAGCAAGGAAGGTAAATGAGAGAAATCTTTTCAACGTTATCCATGGGATAAAGCTAATCTCATTACAGTTTTAGTGGGTTTCTGAAAAGGATTTTGCAGTGGAAGTTCTAATGTTAGTAATGAAACACACAGAATGCAGGATTGTTTGGGATTGTCATTAAGCTAAATGTATTTATCTAAGTAATACAGATATGAGGAAGAACAGGACTTGTGCATTATTGCATCCCAGGATCTCTGTGGCAATAAGCTTGGGACTCAGGAGTAGAGGGAGTGAATAATTTGATAGCTGTGTTCCTGGGATTTAACCCACTGCAGATTTGAATTTAAAATCCAGACAATTTCCAGTTATTTGTAACAAGTAAGGAACAGGGATTTGTTTTGCATTGTTTAGTCTGCCCTGTCTCCTGTCACTACTCATATGATGTATAAAACATTACTGGGTATTCACTATTGAGTGACCAGATGGGCTCTATGTACCAAGTCTCCACATATGCTGTCTTCATACCCTTGTGTTTGGCACAGGCTCACAGTTAAGTCACAATGATGCATCACCTGGAATAATTCTTTTGTAACTGTATTCTAAGGTATAAATCATTTTTACATTTCTGTACCCCTCTTTACAGGTGTGTCTAGCAAGGGAACCAGCCTAGCATGTATTACCCTGTGCCCTATATCAACTTAATGCATTACTACAGCTGACTGTAGAGGGTGTATTGTGGTGCGTTTTTTTTTTTTTTTTGCATGACCAGTTTAATTGTCGAAGAAGTAATGGCCAGAATGTCTGGTTTTAATTGCCTGATGCAGGAAGCTCTATAGGCTGTATTTCAGCCCTGTCTCTGGAGGGTGAAGAGTTCACATACTCAATCACTGTGTGTCACTTTCAGAACTGAAATTGTTGGAGAAAGTAACTTCTCCTACACTGAGAGGCACAGGGCTATTGTAGTAATCACATGGGTTTCTCATCTGCAGCCAGCACTGCTGGGTGTTTCAAAAGGAGCTTTGAAAGAAGATGAGTCACTGCTCATTCCAGCAGAGTCACTTCGGGAACATGAGATTTTGGCTACCGTATCTCCTAGCTCCTAGTGACTGGAGGAGGTGGAAAGATGCCAATACAAGCAATCCAATCAGTGCCTCTGAAGCAGCCCTCCCCTCCCCTCCCCTCCCCTCATTACAGCTGTGTCAATGAATACTGACTGAAGCACACTAGGGATTTTAAATATCGGTTAATTGATAGTCAGTTAACCATGAATTCTTATTGGTTACTCAGCTGTTCTATAGTCCCCAGGGGTAGAGCTGGCACCCAGTGCGCTGCAGCACCACTCCTGGGGAGCCCCCTGCCACTCTGCAGAGCTGCCTCTGTATCAGAGGCAGCAGAATGGGGTGCCAGGTGGGAGCTGGTCCAGGAGGGGAGCCAGTTTAAAAACCAGCTCCCCTCTGCTGATTGAGGCAGCATCAGCTCCGGGGGGGGGCGGCGGCGAGAGTCTGAGCTCCCAGTCCCAGCACAAGCTGGACTACTGGCCAGCCTGCTAAAACAACTTACTGGCCTGGGGGTGGGAATGCATGTAGTCTATAGCATTAACCAATACACTTTTGCTTATCTGTTAATCAACTACACTATTACATCCCTAAAACACACTGAACTTCCTCAGGTAGGAAGTTGTATTTAGAAACCAGCATGAAAAGGCAAACTGAGACTGAATTTAACTCAGTTGTATGGGTGGAAATGGAAGGTGATTCACCTGGCACCCATGTGTATGCAGACCTGTTGATGGGGGGGTATGCAATGGAGGCAATTGTCTTGGGGCCCATGTGATTTAAAAGGGCCCAGTGGACACCAGCTGCCATTGGGACAGTTCATTAGGGCTAAGGAAGGCTCTCTGCCCACTCTTAATGCTCCTGGAAGTGGCTAGCACATCCTTGTGGTGGGGCAAGGGGTTTACGCACTCTACCTTGTCGCTCCCAAGTGCTGACTCTGCAGCTCCCATTGGCTGGAGCTGTGGGGGTGATGTCTGTGGGCAATGGGAGCCTCTCTCCCTCCCACCTACGAGTCACTGCCAGAGGGGTGTGCCAGTCAGGAGCCACCTGAGGTAAGTACTGACCCTCCACTTCTGCACTGCCCACCCCCAAATGCCTTCCCAGAACCTACACTGGGCACCACACCCTAAATTCCTGCCTTAGCCAGTTGGAAGTGAGGGAGGGTGGGGGAGAGCGAGTGATAGACTCTTGCCCCCCCACCCCTTGCTGCCTCCCATGGGATGTCAAAGCAGTCTTTGTCCACAGGGAGTCAGGGCCCCTGCAGACAGGAGCTGCTGCTGCCCCAGCTATTGCCTTGCTCCATGCTGGGTTCACTGCAGACAGAAGCTGCTCCATGGGATGCCGGAACAGCCTCTGTCAGCAGGGAGCTGGAAGATCCCTACAGACCTGGGCTGCTGCCATTCCACACTGCTGCCTTTGTATCAGAGGCACCAGCATGGAGTGGCAGGGGTTCCTCAGGAGTGGGGCTGGGATTGTGGAGTGAACTGGCTGTTGGCCCCACCTCCAGGAAGCATTTTAGAAACTGTAACTACTAAACTGTTGCAGCTACACAAATACTAAAACAGATATCCAGCATCCCTACTTGCAATACAGTGTTGTGGTGGAGCTCTAGTCTCACTCCCTGGGTCTGTGCTTCCTGGTGGATTTTTAGTATGCCTCAGGCTCCCAGTGACCTTTCCACTGCCTCTTGTCTCTCGGAGGCAAAGGTCCCTGCTTCACAAGCCAGTGTCATGACAGGTAAGTCACTCACTCATGGTCCTAAGCTCCTCTTTTCCCTGGTGGTGGCCCACCCCAAGTATGGGTAAGGTTGGGACCCACCTACAGTGTCACCCACTTACTTCAGGTTCCAGCCCAGGGTGAGAGGTAGCAGCCGCTAATGGGGCTCTTATCTCAATAGAATAGTTACAGCCTCTCCTTGGACCACTTCCCCAACCACTCCCACAGTACCTTCTCCCTGGCACTTCCATGAAGTCTCTCCTGCTTATAACCTTCTGTTTGCCTCCATGCTTCACTTCCTTCTTTACAGTCCATCACTCTTCTCTTTCCCCTCTCTGTTACCTGAGGGGAAGCCTTGGATAGTGAACCATCAGGCCTTCACTGGCTGCATGTGTCCCATTAGCCTGCTACAGCGACCAGCTCTTAATGAGTCTCAAGTGAGTCTCAAGTGCCCGCCTATCTTAGTTACTGAGCAACAGTCTCTGGCAGCCTATGCAGGAAACAGGATCCCACTCACCCAACTCCTGGTGTACCCGCCCTCCACCAATCTCCTGCAGCCCCACTGCCTTTGGTCTGCCACAGTATGTATTTATTACATGCTCATCTGAAAAATAGCTTGCGGCTTTTTTACAGCTTTGCAAATTTTTTCTGCTAGTTTCACATAAAACAAATGTAGAATTGGATAATTTTCTGTAAATGATTGTCTCTGCAGTCATAAGTTAAAACTCCAAAAATAATCTCACTATTGAAAAATCAGCTACATACAATAAGCAACTTTATCACCTAAGTAAGTGGCTTCTGGAAGGAAAAATATTCTCTCCAAATCCATTTTTCCTTTGCCCAGCATTATTTATGGCTATACTCACAATTTACAATGATCCAAAGGATAACACTTTAATTTCCATTGAATAAAGAGCTGCAACCACTCATCTTTTTAAGTCTCGGCTTGACAAAGCCCTGGCTGGAATGATTTAGTTGAGGTTGGTCCAGCTTTGGGCTGAGGGGTTGGACTTAATGACCTCTTGAGGTCTCCTCCAGCCCTATGATTTTTATGATCTTTAATAATGCAAGGCCCTTTAAATCATGAAGGAGCATAGTGTGCTGGGATTTACAGTCTGTGTCATAGTCCCATATTAATACTGTAGTGGCTTTCATCTGAAGTTATTAAACCATTTTGCAGTTTAGAATAGAAATCTGAAATCTTTTTATTTTACGTGATTATAATCAGTATTGTGTTTTTTTTTTATTTTTCTCTGGAGTTTAGTCCTTGCAAACACCAAACTTTCAGAATGGACCATGCATCCTCTCATAGGATTAGGGATGTTAGATATGGGTGACACGAGAGGGATCACTTGATGATTACCTGTTTTGTTCACTCCCTCTGGACCATCTGGCATTGGCCACTGTTGGAAGTCAGGACAGTGGGCTAGAAGGACCTTTGGTCTGTCCCAGTACAGGCATTCTGATGTAATTCTTAGCAGTTACACAATTATTTGATGGTTCCTGGGGTTGGGAATGGCAGTCAGTGCACTCCTGGCCCCACTCCTGGGGAGCCCCCTTCCACTCCATGCTGCTGTCTCTGTATCCGAGGCAGCAGTGCAGGGTGACAGGCAAAAGGCTGGTCTGCGAGCAGAGCCTGAGCTCCCCATGGACAGAGGCTGTGCTGGTATCCGTCCTTCCCCCACTCTCCTCCGCCCCCCGCTGCTGCCTCTGATACAGGGGAGGGCAGGCAGCTTCGCAGGACCCGGTGCTTGTCGGGAGCCAGCTTTAAAGCCTCCCTGCACCCCTTGCTGCCTTTGATATAGAGACAGCAAGGCAGGATTTGCGTGCGTGCACGCGTGTAAACATTTGGAGTTACTAAGGATCCTTACATCATAGAACTCTGGTTCAATTTGACTAGTAGGCTGCACTTTAGCTGCTGCATGTTACATCCTATAGAAAGAAGTAGCCATGAAGGTTTTGTAAATGTGTCATGGTATCCTAGTTAAAGCCACATGGCAGAAGTGTAATGCAGCACCAAAGAACTATTGGAGCTACAGATGAGACTATAGTAGACTAGTTGTATCCCCTCCTTTTCTTTAGAGCAGAGCTTCTCAACCTTTCCAGATTACTATACCCCTTTCAGAAGTTGGATTGGTCTTGTGTACTCTCAAGTTTTACCTCACTTAAAACTTAGCAAATTAGAAATAAAAATACAAGTGTCACAGCACACTCCTATTGATAGAAAGTTGCTTTCTTCCTCATGTTTATGGTATAATTATAAAATCTATTGGAACATAAATATTTTACTTAAATGTCAGTGTATAATAGAGCAGTATAAACAAAACATTGTCCATGAAATCTTAGTTTGTACAGACTTCAGTAGTACTTATTATGTAGCTTGTAAATCTAGGAAAATATGTAGATGAGCTGCTGTACTTCCTGGAAGACAGCCAAGTCCCTCAGGGGGTGTACATACCCCTTGCTGAGAACCATTGCTTTAGAGGTCAGTTCAGCTGTGTCTAAGGACCGCAGGCCTCTGGCTTATAAAGAGCCATCTGAGTCTGTGCTGTTAATAAAAGATATACAGTACATTCAGCTGCACTTGCTGAGTCATAAGCAGATATGTGTGATGCTTATCCTCTTTCAAGTTTCTGTATGCTAAAGAAGTTGTGTCAGGGTTGCAGCTAAGATGCCCAGAGCAGGTGTTTCTTTTAAAAATATAATCTTCTCCAGCTCTGTGGGTACCTGGCTAATGCAGCCTCATTCTGCGGGCTACAGTCAGCATTTCTCTGCAAGACTGTCTGGCTGCATGCAAAGCAATCGTCTGGTTGCGCACACTTCTATTGGGCTGAGATTGCTGGTTTGAATAATGAACATGTTAGTGTCGGGAGAGGTGATTGGCTGGGCACTGCTGCAGTGAGAATGCAGGCTGGATACTCAGGGTTTCAGCTCACTTGATGTGCGTTAGATGAGCCAGGGAGAGCAGGTTAATTGGTAGTTTTGACCAGCTTCTAAGAATGAAAGGGTCCATTTTAGCTTTCATAGTAAGCTCAGCATCTTGGTTTCTCTGTCCAGGCTTCATCTAAATCTCAATATCTTGAGTTCTCCAGGACAGAGCTCTTGAGGTTTATCTGTTGCCATCAGCTTAGTGAACTGCTTGTCAGGCCAGGCACGACAGCTGCAGCCGCAATTTCAAAAGGTAGGATTCAGCTGCAGGAATAGTCTGTAAAGAAACAGAGCTTCTGGCGTTGCTAGCTTGAGTCTCTCTCTGGCTGCTGTGCAGAACGGATTCTCGGAGTGCTTGTAGTGTAGCCACATCCTTGGCAGCAGAGAGCCACTTTTTGCAGGGTTTCCTTGACTGGGACTTTCCACTGGAGCAGCAATGCTGCAGACCCTCTGGTGCTTTCTGGCCAGCCTCTTTACCAGGGCCATATGCCAAGGTCCTGCAGAAGGAGAAAAGAATGAGATTAGAGAGCCGACTCCTGTTCCAGACTCAAGGGACCAGGGGCCAAACCTGTTGGGGAAGCCACAGGACAGAGGGGCTGATCCCACTGAAAAGAGACCAACTATCTTACTGGTGGTTGGACCTGCAGAGCATTTTCCAAAGGTAATGGAGCTTCTGAGGTTCCTGAATAGCATCTGGCTTTTACTGGGTTGCACATGATTGGCCTGCTGGAACAAAGGGTGTTGGAGATGAGGGAGTGTGAGAATGGTGTCCCCTAAGGGGGATATGTTTGGTGGTGGGAGAGGGCTTGCAAGGAGTAGGGAAGGATGGATCCTGGGTGTGGCTTACTAGAAGTGCAAGTGTGTGGTGGGGGAAAAAGGAGAGAGAGCAGTGATTATCTGCAGAGGTGTAATGAGCTGCCAGTAGTTCTTATTACCCCCTCCCCTTTAAAAAATGTTTTGAGGGCTGACCTCTCTGGGGAAACTGCTTTGGGAACAAGATGGAATATTAGAGCTCAGAGGTTACTTGGCAACTGAAAGAGGAGGGTTAACTAAGAAGGCAAGGAATAGTAATATGGGCTAATGGTGGGGTTCATGTACCTCCATCCCTGTACTAGGGACTGCTTAAGGATTGAGAGAACCTCAGATGTCTTAAGAATAGTCTAGTAACGTGGATATGAGGGATGATGCCTCAGGAGATGCAAGAGAAACCAGTATATTTTGAATGAACAAGAACCTGTCAGCATTAGCTAAATAGTATGCAGACCTGGAGTCTGTCAGAGGCATCAGGACTTACACCTTGGAAATGAATAGCTTCTCAGGAGAGGATAGGGAAGGGATGCTGGAACTGGAATGCAGATTGAAACTTCTGAGTCTGAGAGTGGGCGGGAGGAATGGGGAGCGGGGCGGGGAGGTACTATAGATGGAGAACAAAAGGAGAGTCTTTGTTTCAGGGGCAGCTAGACAAAAGCTGCTAAATAGTATGTTAGCATCCAATAGCCTGGGATTGTGTGACAGTATTGGCTGGGTACAATTGAAGTCTCTTAATTTGATTACTTAGCTATTTAGAGAGGCCACAACTGCTCCCTGTTGTAGAAGTTATTATGGAATTGGGGAGAGAAGAACAGTGAGGCTAATTATAGATGGCTTGTTACAAAAGAGAGTGTCCCTGGGACTGGGGAAGAGGGGTGTCAGGCAGGTACAACCTCTCCAAGTAATGGGAGCAGGGGAAGGGAAGAATGTTGAGGTAGATGGCTGGGCCCGGAGCAGAGATAACCAGAGGTGGCTTGCAAGGTCCAGTGTACTAGGCAGAGAACACTAGATACAGAGGCTGTTGTAAAAGCCTTCTGTGTTCATGTCACCTGGATGAACAGCCTGGGATTAGGTGGTGGAGACGCTTGTAGTCTTCTGTCTCATGCATTGGATTGAAGCAAATAGGGCTTGTGGTTCTGGTTCCATTGGACAGGACAATCCTGGCTTGGGCCTGACTGAGAAACTTGCAGGGACTGACTTCTTTGCTGGTTGCCCAGTGATGGGAACTGGGTATCCTTTTTAAAGGCAAGAAATGCATAAACTGGTGAATGGAGGGAAGATCGGAAGTTGAAAGACAGAAGCCAATGACGAGCTAACGCAGGCTATGGGGAGAAGCCTGGAATGAGTGTGTTAAAGATCTCTAGTGTATCTTGAAGGGGAGTAATGGGTTCTCTGCCTTTGAGTGGATCACTCTGCCGCTCCAGACAAATGTGGCCTTTTGGAGAGTGGGGGTGAAGCTAATGTTTCTCTTTCCCTTCTCTGTGTAATACATTTCCATGACCTTGGGAGGCTGCTTCCTAATTAACTCAGTCTTGAAATCTCGGGGAAGAAACCATAGCCTAGCTCAGCATTGAGGGGCTTCTCATTTACCTTTGCTGTCTTGTGGGGGAACTGTTGTCTGGTAAGTAGAGCAAGGGAGGCAGAGGTAGATGTTATTCCTAGCTCTGCTACTGAATGTCTATGACCTTGGGTGCATCTTCTAATCACTCTGCCTCTGCGTTACCTTTGTAAAAGTGCCCGGAGTTCCTCGGTTGCTATGAACATATGAAATATTTATTATGTCTCAGAGCTAGATGCTGTGATGGCTTCATTTGCACAAACAAACCTGGTGTTAAAACGCAGATTCTGTCATCCAGCTGAACTGCTTCTATTTATTCTTGTGGTCCTTGCCTTGCAGTTGGATAGACTTTGCTGATGTGGTGGCTAGTTGGAGGTGGTTATTAAAGCATCAGGCTGTCTTTCACCCACACGTATGTAAAATGTGGATGCCCATGGGATGTGCTGGTATACTCACTATGTGTGCTCAGCAAATTCCTGCCAATGATGTCACTCCAGGATCTGTCATTCTTGACCTGGTTGTCATGAATGGAAGAGGTCAGCTCTGCTGGAGGTCAGTTACCTTCATGTGAAATATTTACCTCCCCCCAGCCTTGGCTAGCTGCTATTGTTCTTCAGTCTGCTGTGGACTGTATTGAATTAACAAATGATTAACTGCCCTCCTTCCCCATTTTGTATCCATGTCCACTCCTTGACATTTGTGTCCTGTTAGGACTTTCTGTGCTGTATAATTTATTTCACCTTCCAGAGTGAAAATACAAAGTCAAAAGAAACTACCAGTCAGGAACTATTTATTCTTTTGCTGAGGAATAGTCAGACACTGGTTCTCAGACATGTCCATGGATTAGCAGTGATCCACCTACCTGCTTTTGTGCCATGCTGGAAAAGTACATGAACCTTCAAGCTGACACTTCCAGTGAGTTGTGGCTCATTCTAGCACTTAGAGTTAGTCTACACTAGAAGTGCTACGTTTGTGTAGCTGCACCAATGCAACTGCAGAGCATCTGGGGAAGATGCTCTATACCAGTGTTTCCCAATTTTATTTGGCCAAGGAACCCTTTTCAGCTTTTCAGAATTTCAAGGAACCCTGAGGTTTGTCAAGGGGGAAAAAAAAAGGGGTGGGGGGAGAGGAGAGAGGGACCCACCAATTCATGAAAATCACATTCCTTCCCCAAGACCCCCCCCCCATCTCCCTTATGTGAGGCCTCATCCGCTCTGTTCCCCTCCTCTCCATCACTTGCTATCCCCAGCTCTTATACCTGTCTCAACCTAGTGAGAGTGAGGTGTGGGGTGGGAATGAGGGATTTGGGTGTGGGAAGGGGTGAGAAGTACAAGCTCTGGGAGGGAATTTGGATGCAGGAGAAGGGGCTGTTGACTCAGGGAGGGGGCTCTAGGCTGGGGAGTGTTGGGCTCAG
The DNA here is from genome assembly GCF_052426305.1 of Pelodiscus sinensis. Taxonomy (NCBI): domain Eukaryota; kingdom Metazoa; phylum Chordata; order Testudines; family Trionychidae; genus Pelodiscus; species Pelodiscus sinensis. The sequence goes on along the minus strand of NC_143074.1, from coordinate 10,818,758 downwards.
GTGGAAGGCTGGGATGCTGAGCAAGCCAGGGCTTGTGGATGTGAGGGTGCAGGAGTTTGGGCTGGATATGTGAGGGACTCAGGGCAAGACATTTGTGAGTATGATGGGCTCAGGACACAGATTTGTGATGTGTGGATGGTGGAGGAATGTTGTGGCAGAAGACTGAGGATGTGGGGATGCAAGAGTTTGAGGATGTAAGAGGCTCAAGACAGGGGGTTCCAGTGTATGGTAGGCTCAGATTTGGGGTCAGGTGGTGCAGGAGTGTTATGATGCTGCAGTGAAATGGGGGTTTGGTCCCAATTGGAGGCTTGGTCCCAAAATATTATGTCAAACTCAAAAGGATTTAGCATTGTCTTTATATGTGAGAGGGGTAAGGAACCTGTTTTGAGTCAAAGGTCACTGACCCACAGAAAAGTCAGTTGGGGCCACACAAGTGAGATGCAAAAAACCAAAAAAAAAAAGCTCCTCCATAAACCCCCAAGCCTCACTAATGTGGTCCCAAATGTGCTGGTGGCGGTAGGGGACAGAGTGCTAGTGGGTGCTGGGGCTGGGGAGAGGGTGTTGCTGGGTGGAAGGATGCTGGCTCAGGTGGCAGGGTGCTGGGGCAAGATGCTGGGACAGGCAGGTGGCAGGGTGCTGGGGTCAGGGACATGGTCGTGCTGGGCATTAGGGTGACTGGCAGGGTACTGGGTCAAGGAACAGGGTGCTGCTGGGTGCTACCTTGGAGGGCAGGGTACTGGGGCCAGGGCCAGGGTGGTTCTGAATCCTGGGGTGTGAGGCAAGGTGCTGGGGCCAGGGCGGTGTTAGGTTGGATGGCAGGGCTGCCATGGAGCAGGATAGGGATGGGGTGCAGGACCTGGGAGGGAGCTGGGGGGCGAAAGGGGACAAGGTCCGGGTGGTAGGTAGGGTGCAGAAGTAGGCTGGATATAGGGTGTCTGGCTACAAGGGAGGGTGAGAGGAGGGGACTTGGGTAGGAGTTGGACCTTCCTGATCTGGCACCCTCTAGACCTGACTAGTCCCAGATGAGGAATTTTTGGACCAGGGGAGATGATTTCAGGGCTCCTAGTTCCCCCCCCTTCCCCACTAGGCTTCTTTGCACCTCTATCCCCTGCAACCAAACTAAGCTGCTGGTTCCCTGCACTTCCTCCCCAAACCATCCCTCACAATCCAAGGGAGTGCAGCACCAGTTCCCTGCAGCCCTCACAGCCCAGCTGAGCTGCCCGTCTGTTTTGTATGCCCTCCCCCATCCACCTCAGCCCAGCTGAGCCCTGCACTGGTTTCCTGCATGCCACCCCCACAGCACAGCTGAGCCCTGTTTCCCTGCACCTCCTCCAAGCCCCACAAAACTGCTGAGCCAAGAGCCGATTCCCTGTCCCTCCCTCCCCTTGAGTCTAGCCCCGGTTCCCAGCAAACTGAGCTACACACACCCCCCCCCCCCCCACCCCACTGCCCAGCCCAGACCTCCCCACTCTGCAACCCAGCTGAGCTCAATTTCCCTGCACCTTCCCCCAAACCATGTAGACATGCTGAGCCAGTGCTGATTCCCTGCCCCTGCCTTCCTCCTGCCCCTGCCTGCCTTCCTCCTTCCCCTTGGCTGTGTCTACACTGGCACAATCTTGCACCAAAGCGGCTGCTCTTGGGCAAAAATTTGCTGCCTGTCTACACTGGCCGTGTGTTCTTGCGCAAGTACACTAACGTTCTCATGTATGCAATCAGGGCTTCTTCCGCAAGAACTACGATGCTCCCACTCAGGAATAAGCCCTTTTGAGCAACTATTCTTGCGCAAGAGGTCAGTGTAGACAGGCAACATGAATTTCTTGAGCAAGAAAGCCTTATGGCTAAAATGGCCATCGGCACTTTCTTGGGCAAGAGTGTGTCCACACTGCCATAGATGCTCTTGTGCAAAAGCACAGCTCGCACATGGAAGAGTGGATGTGTTCTTGCACAAGAACGCTTGCGCAAGAAACAACCAGTGTAGACATAGCCTAAGAGTTTCCTCACATGAGCAAAATGAATTTTGTGTTGTGCACCAGTATTGAGTTCATGTGGCTTGTTTGGATGTGCCACCCAAGTTATTAATAAATATTTTAAAACCTCTACCTTTTCCCTCTGCTGCCATGTCAGCTCCCCTGGTGCCTGCTGCCCCCCCCCCCCCACTCCTCACGCTCCTCTGTTGTCCTGGCTCCTGCTCTTCTCACTGTCCTCAGCCCTCGTGCAACCTGCCCCCCTCCACCAGCCCTTCTCTCCCCCCTGTGCCCACTTCTCCAGTAGCCCCACTCTGATCATGTGAGCTACCCCTCCTCATCCCCTCTTCTAACACCTCCCTCTACACACCTGCCCTGCCTCTCTCCTCTGATGCTGGTCCCTCCACTGCAGGTGTCTGCCCTTCTGCTTCACCCCCAGAATCCCCTGACACCTGCACCTTCCCTTAACCCTGCACCCTCCTGGTGCCTCCCCCTTCCCTCACTTCCCCTGCCCCCTTTGCTCCATTTTTCCCTGATGCCCACCCCTCACCACCCTCTGCCCCCATTCCCCTCAGGCCCCTGTGCCCTCTCACATGACTTGCTCCATCCCAGCCTTCCTCATGCCCACCCCTTCTTTCAAGTCTTCTCCCAGCACCTCCCCTCACCCTTCTATCCCCCAATACCCTTACCTTCTCCCCTCCCAGCATCACCCTGTCCCCCTCCCACTGACACCTCCCCTCCTGCCCTTTTCCTCATTGTCTGCGCTTGGCCACCTGCCATTTGTCTCTCCTCCACCCTGTCCCTTTGGTGCCTTCCCCTCCCCCTCCGCACAAGCACCTTCCTCTCCCAGCCCTTCCCTTCCCTCCCCCGTACCTTCTGCCTTCCACTTTGTGCTGTGTCCCCGGACTCCAAACCCGCAACTCAGCCGTGCGGCGCAACGCAGCGCCCAGCAGGTTTAAAATCCCAGGCCGTGATGTTACGTTACATCACGTCAGGGCGTCTCCCCACCCACTGGTTTGAGCGTGCTGCGCAGGGCAGCAGCAGCCAGCGAGAGGGAGCTCAAGGAAGGTTGGGGATGGGGGAGAGACGTTCTGGGGCAGGGGTGGGAGGACATGCGCGGGTGGGTCAGGACTCGCTCCAGCTCCAGCTGTTGCTGGAGCGTGGGCACCAAGAGGCCACACAGCTTGCCGCCTATGCCTCTGCTGGCTAGCCGGCTCTCTCTCTCTCTCTCTCTCTCTCTCATTTTCAGAGGGGGCGGGGGAGCGCCAATTGGGAAACACTGTTCTATACCAACTGGAGAGAGCTCTCCTGTCAGCATAATTGCTCTCTCTCCATGAGAGGCAGTAGCTATGTTGGCAGGAGTCTCAGCCAATGCAGCTCTGTCCACACTGCTGCTTAGGTCAGTGTAACTTGCATTGTTCAGGGGGTGGCTTTTTCACGCCCCTGAGCAACGTAAGTTATATCAACATAAGCAGTAGTGTAGATGTGCCGTTAGTACTTGAGGCTTTTTTTTAAGTAGCTAAATTAAAAAAACAAAAACCAACCAACCAACCAAAGCCGCCTCCCACATCTTGAGCCTCTGTCTTTGTGCAGCTGCCTCATGTCTCTGGGCAGATATCATACATGCATTCTAATTTGGTAAAAATTCAACCATGGTCTGACTGAGGGCATAAAAATGGAGGTGATGCAAATACACAGAATATAGAGCCAGAGGGTATGTCTATATTGCAATAAAATAACCATAATATGAATGCAGTTCGCCCAGGTCAGCTGGCTTGGGCTGTAGTGCTAAAAATTAGTGTGTAGATGTTTGGGGTGGAGCTTAGGCTCTGAAACCTGGAAAGTGGGGAGGGTCTCAGGCAATGCTCCCTCTAATTTCTTCCATCCATGCATGTGGGTTTTTTTCATCTATGTGCGGAATAAATTTTTGTATTGTCCACTGAGATGTGTGAATTTAGAAACAAAACCTATCGGTGGGTGCTCTGCTAATCATCTGGCAGCATTTGAATCTCTCCTGAGTGGCCCCACAAGCACACAGCTTACAGGTAACACTGGTCTCGGGGCCCAGGTTCCAGGCCATGCTTAAACATCTACATAGAAACCAGAGGAATCTGGCAACCCTGTGTGTGGGGACCTGTAAACAAAATGCCTCATGGGCCATACATAGAAACCTGATGGGCCAGGTGTGGCTTATGAATTGCCTACAGGTGGGCTAACTGCTATTTTAAGAATGGATTGTACAGTAAGCTTTCAGTTGTTAGATAAGTTAGGGCCAGTCCTTTGTATCTGAAGAGAGCTGGATGTCATCAGTGCTCTTTCCAGGGCTGGTCTCAGTAGGAGATAGTTGAGTCGTTGCTGCTTAGCCTCTCCCATTGCTGGTGTATGGGGGGTGGGCTGCATCCCCTGTCGCACTACTGCAGTTTCCAAAAGGCCCTCGTTATATTTGGCTTCATTGTTTAAAGGAAGTAGAAATCAATTCTGTCCTTCTAACCGTACCCCTGGCCTCTGATGACTTAGAGTAACTTTGCTTTGACACTTCTAGCCTTCCAGCTTCTTGAAACAGAATGTGGACACTTGATTTCTGCAAACTCTCTTGCTTTGCCTTTATCTCTGTAAGTGAAGTTGCTGGTGTGAACTCAAGTTGTACTCTATCTCCTCTTCTTAGCTAATGTGCTGTAACTAATATGTTGCTTTAAAATGGCTTTCTTGGACTCCCTTCTGCTTTTCTCTACTTTTGACGTAGGATGGTGGGCGTTTCTTCCCTAAAATGCGAGTTTTATTCATTGTCTCCTGCTGCCAAGTGTGGGTGGATTTCATGGGGAAAAGCTGCATCGAGCTGTCATAGCAACTGTGGTGTCAAGTGGCTGTAAGAAAGAATGACGTGTGGTGGGGGCTTCTCGGTCACTATGTAGTGGAGTAGGTCTCCAATGGGGAAAGCTAGTTCAGTCAGCCTGTAGGAAGGATTTGACTTTGATTCTGTGTTCAGGCTCATGGTTATGGCAAAGATTGCTCTTGGGGCAAGCGTAGGAAAGGAGGGGTGCACTGATGGCTTATAAATCACACAAGCTGCTGCAGCTGATCTCTAAGAGGATCTGGATTCAGTGAGAGGATCCTGTTCTGTTTACAGATAGACGTCAGAAGGGAATAAGTTAAGCCTGGTTAGGTAATATGAAATACAGGGGCTCGGTGGCTGAGATTCCTGGGGGAGGAGTTCAGAAGGCTGTAGGAGGGCCAAAATTTTGGCTGCTGAAGTTGGGGAGAATACTAAATTCTTCTTGTAAATTCTTGTAAATTCTTGTAAGTTCTTGTAAATTCCTCAGATTAAAGCCCAAGGCCAAATAATTCCAGTCCATGTAGCTGGCTTGCTACTCCATGATCAACTTGTAAAGATGCATTTTAAAAGTACACCTAAATTAACAGATTACTATGGAAAGTCCTTTTTTGGACAGTAGGAGGAGGGGGAGATTTCAAATTGTTTTTGGCATACAGTTTGCCTGGTCAGTGTGGACAAAGTATAGTAACTTGCAAACTATTACTCAAGCAAGATAAAATATTTGCTAAACCAGTTTAAATTAGTCCAGCAAATAAACTTTCTGCTAGGACATATAGTGCTTTGGGAAACTGGAAGCTGAATGATAATTTTTGCATCCATAGCTCATTTCTATGGCAGATTTTAGGGTCACATGTTGACTTTAACTTCCTATTAAAGTAAACTATATTCTGGTAATGCAGAGGATTAGGTGAAACAATAGCCTCATAACTGATTACAGATTATTCAGCCTGGTGCATGTGTGGCATTTGTTTTTGCTTTTGCTCTATTACTGCAATGCCAGGGAATATTTAGTGCCCACATACCAAAGTGGTCAGTGTTTAGAAGCTGGTAGTCATCTGTGCTCTGTAAAGGATGTGTCTGAATCCTCACCATCCCCTCCCCTTTGTTAACTTGACCAGCTCTAGGATGCTCCATGCACCAGTGATGGAAGCATTAAGTGGCTTCATGATAGATGGGAGAACTAGAGACAAATGCTGTGTCCACCCAGACCATTTTACTGTGTAAGCTGTAACTGGGCAAAATGTTTTTTTTCATGTTTTCCCACCTGTAATTACCCACTTCTTACCTAAGCATGTGAGCTTACATCCACTGATCCATAGATGATTAGTTAGATTTTTATTTTGTCTAAAATTAAGATATGGAAGTTTTCCACAACTGAGTCTGATGTGTGTATTCCGCCTTAACCTGAAGCCTGCTTTTTGGCTGGTTTCCTAGGTCTTTCACGGCAGTATGTCTTCTCCAGATGTGTCTTCCCCACTTTTTTCAATGTCTCTGAAAATAGGACTGCAGTGTTAGTCCATTTGAACATACAGAGATACTCCCTCCTGGCTGACATTACCAGGCACTAATTATATTTCTCAAGATTGTTCATAACCATAGCGCTAATTATCCTCTTGTTATGCTAAAGCCAGCCTTAAACATGGGCCTTTTGGGGTCTTGTAGCTGGAGTTCTTGAATGTGGCCAATGGGCATATGGAAAGTTCTGTGTCTTGTGCATCTTTTAGACTTTAGAGGAAGTAAGAAAAATGATCGGAATATTGGGGGAAATCCGGTCTCTTGAATCCTCGCATTAGTGTCCATGCAGTTGACCAAAAGCGGCAGTCAGAATTGGATGCCAGTGTGCTGGGAGGAGAATATTCCTGTCCCAAAGAATCTAATCAAGTCTAAAGCAAAGAGCATCCAGCAGCATTATACATAGGGAATGCAGAAAAGCCTCTCCTGGATATTCTTGCAGCTCGTCTTCCCACTGAGAAATGTATTGAAGACTCTTCTAGCTTCCGTTCTTTGGGGACTGCCCTGTCTGCTTCCCGGCGGGGGAGGGAGGGGGCGGGGCAGGGAAGAGTTAATTATACCGGGCTGAGTGACGTGGGGCCTCCTGGGCTGTATAGAGAGCCTGGAGTTGAGCAACTGGAGGCAGATCGCACGCCCAGTCTGGGAGGCATTGCACAAGAAGGGCAGGGCTTGAACAGCCAATGGCAGCGGGGCCGGGACAGCTCATATTCGCGTGTCATGAGACTTGCCGGCGTTTCCTTTCCCTCGGGCACTGAAAGGCTCTAGAGTAGGTCGCGCCCGCCCGTCCCTGCCTTGATTGCCGAGTGGGTCCGTGCCTGAGCTGCTGGGGCGGAAACATGCTCTGCCTGTGTCTGTACGTGCCGGTGTTCGGGGAGTCCCAGACGGAGTTCGAATACTTTGAGTCAAAGGGGCTCCCTGCCCAGCTCAAATCTATCTTCCGCCTGAGCCTCTTCATTCCTTCCCAGGAATTCTCTACCTACCGCCAGTGGAAGCAGGTATGGCTCCGGAGTAGGGTGGCAGGAGGAGATGGGGTGCCGCGAGGAATAAGTGGTGTGTCCAGAGCTTCTGGGCCGGCTGGCTTGGCTACTGATGGGAAGCAAGCTTGGTGGTGGTCTCTGCTGCTCATACCTACAGCCCCTTTGCAGGGCTGTGGACAGCAGCTATAAGGCACTGTTCTTCTGTGCTACCTCCTTCCCTCCTCTTCAAGGGGAGTCTCCTGTGTATGCGGACAGTTGGGACTGGGAGCCAAAAATCCTTTTCCTGCAGAGGCTGTTTTAGGCAGTTTCCCCTCATATTTTATCCTTGCTGAATTTAGGAGGTCCTGATTAACTGCATGAGATCCTAGTAGGTTTGGGGTTGGGGAAGGGTCTCCATTCTTAACTTTGCCTTACTGCTCTTAGACAATCTGTGTAGGAGTGTGGTGGTAGCCCTGTCCTTATCACTACTTGTCCTCCATCTCTCTTTGTACTAACATCCAGCAGCTTGTACATTCAGGGTTCAGCCTTTAAAGTAGACACAAGATTTTTCTCACCGTAGGTGCTGCTGGACACAAGTTGAGTACTGTTAAGCGGCAAGTGTAGACTAACACAAACTGTGTTCACTATGGCTTCAGCAGCCATGTTTAAACCCTGCATGGATGAGTTCATAGTGTAGGCAAGGCTGTAGCATAACTTTACTTGTCTCATGTAAAGCCTAGTGCTACAGAAGGGCAATTTACTGAAATTGCATGCTCACCCTTTCTCCCCTGAAGTCCCTTCTGTTCCAGCATGCTGCTGCTGGCACTAGTTGCATGTCAGATGACTATGCTGCTAAGGGCACTGGTAACTGGTTATGGCTCCAAGGAGATTGTGTGCATGTCAGATTTGTGCATAAGAACTGAGAAGGGGCAGGGGAGCAGTATGCTGGAGAAGCACGTTATGCTGGGGATCATGGAAAATGCTAGCTTAAGGTATACCTAAAGTTGCAAACACAGCTGTGCTAATGTTGCGTTCCACTCCCCGAATACAAAATACAAATCACTGCAGTTATTCCTGTTTGCTTCTGAAGGTGGATGCAGGTATGGGTGCTTACTCATATTCCTGAAGAAAATGCTGAAGCTCTAACTTGCACACCCTTTGCTAGGATGGCTAGCTAACAAGCGTGGAAAAACTGGGACACACTTTTTTTTGGGGGGGGGAGAAAAGGGGAGGATAATTGTGTGAGCGTGCATATCTGACAAAAGCCCCTAATATGGGGCTGGTTTTGATAATACTGGAACAGCTGGTTGCCCCACGCCCTGCACAAGTAGGAAAGAATCCCAGAGCTGTCCTTGATGTAAGACCCGTGCTGTGACTTGGGAAACAGTTGGCATTCTTCATTGCTTAGGGAAGCTTGGGGTAATTAACTTGGCAAGCCTGGTCAGGTAGATACCGCCTAGCTATGATTAGTCCTGTTATCTCCATCTCCTGTGTGATAGCATCATAGGAAGAAGGGAGCCTTTAAGCTCTCCTAAGTGTTTTATGGAGACTGTCAATCTGGATGGCTATGAACTGGACAGGGATTATCTGCTAGAGGGAAGCCTAGATAAGCTATTTGACACTGATCTGCTGACAGGCCCGAGGTGTTTGTCTATCTTTAGCCTACAAGCTGAATATGGGGCCCATCTGTATCTTTTACAACAGTCATATGACTGTCTGCACACTAGGAACATGGTGGACATATCTCTAAGGTCACTGTGGTTCAGGTTAGCATTTTATTAAGACTCTCAGAAATGATAAGAATGATTCTAGTTTGCCCAGGAACTAAAATTGACCAGTTGGAATGTTTGTCCAACTTTAACCTTAAATGTAGTTACATACTAGGGATGTTATATTTAGATTAATTGGGTAATTGAATAGTCGATGCAGTTTGCATCAACTAGTCGATAAGGGCGCTTCTGACTTAAGTGTAGCTACACTTCAAAGGTGAAAGCCCTGCGGGGAGCATGGGACCAGAAGGGGATTCAGGCAGTGCCCTGCTGGCCCTGTGCTCCCCGCAGCGTTTCAAAGTGGCATGGAGCCTGGGGGGAGAAGAGGGGATACTTCAAAGCGGCAGCACCACTTGTAGCCTGGGGCCAGACCCCAGGCTCCACATGGCACTGCTGCTTTGAAAAGCTGCGTGGAGCCTGGGGTCAGCTGGGATGTCCCCAGACTGCGCATGGCATTTCAAAGCAGCAGTGTCACGTGCAGCCTGCGATCGGCTGGGGACTTCCCCACTGACCCCGGGCTCCAAGCACCCCCTCTTCTCCCCACTCACCCTTGCTGCCTCTTTCTGATAGAGGCAGCAAGGGTGCGGAAGCATGTTGACTAGTGTGTCAACTATCTGATAAACGTTTAGAACATAAGAATGGCCGTACTGGGTCAGACCAAAGGTCCATCTAGCCCAGTAGCCTGTCTTCCAACAGTGGCCAGTGCCAGGTGCCCCACAGGGGATGGACTGAAGACAATGATCAAGTGATTTGTCTTGTGCCATCTATCTCCAGCCTCTGGCAAGCTTATCGTATAGTTGACTAGACATTCACATCCCTATTACACCATTTAAAACTAAATCTTATACAGTGTGTATCTTGATTTACAAGCATCTGAATGGGGCTATCTTCCAGCCTAAGAAATATTGGAATAAACTTAGCTTAACATGTTGCCTCGAAATACTTTAGTTGTGAACCTGCCATAGAAATCAACGAGTTCAGTATTAGTAAGTATAGGACTTGTTAAAGCCCAAAACTGAGTTATATTATAATAGCCACCTGCTTTTTGCAGAGAGAGTAACTAGCATTCTAATCCAAAAGGGAGGTGAAGTAGAGAACATGACTGCTCTCTGTGCCTTGGGGTTGGTTCCTGTAGACTGCAAGGAGCAGAGCAGGAACCAACCGATCAAAATCCTTGCTCTGTGCAGGTTGGCTCTCCCTTGCCTGGTTAACAAGCAGCTGTGTGCCCACACGCTATTTCCTCATAGTGGAATGAGTTGAGGGGTGAGAGCACTGTATGCCAAAGTTCCCTGTCTTTCTCCAGTTGCGTGGGCTAGAGTCCCATCTTGATGTAAGTGCTCTCCTATAAGAAACCTTTGCTGTTCAGTCTGCATCTCCCAGGACCTTGCTCATTTCAGATCTACACAGGCGTGTAGCTGCAGGGCAGCTGCACCAGTTCATGCTGGCATTACAGCAGCTTTTATTGTTAATACTGTCCATGGGAGGTGGACTTCAGTTTGACAACAGGCTCTGGCTGGCTAGTGATGGTTTTCTTTTTCATGCACTGAGAAGAGGAAAAAATCTCTGCTTTAATTAAAAGCTTGGATTACAAGGGAGGGGAAATCTGATTTATTTAGACTCTGATGTAAACCTCTGGCAGTTCTAGTATTTAGACTCTGATGTAAACCTCTGGCAGTTCTAGTACCTATGTTTGAATCTGGACAATCTAGTACCTATGAGGCACTGGACAATGCTACTCTATGGCATAAGGATTGTATATGACTACAGGTCTGACACTTAACTAGCCAAGTATCAGTTGCACAAGTATGAGTAATCTGGTCTGTGTGACTGACTTGTGAAGACATGCCTGCATCAGTTTGGCATCTTCTCCCTCTATTGCTACACACAAGCACACGTTTGGGTGATGGGTACAGTTCTGTGACCACCTGAGCCAGGTGTGGTGGGGTGGGGGAGCTTTTCTTGGTGTTGCAGGCGCATCCTACTGTCTGTCTAGCTAACTTATTTAGTGTTACATGGCAGGCGGGAGGAGGAGAGGGGTGGTGGTAAAGAAGGAAGATGAAGGTATCTGAATGAGCTGCAAGGACTAAGATTTTGTCTGTCTGTCTTCAAAACAGAAAATTGTGAAAGCTGGAGACAAGGACCTGGATGGGCAGCTGGACTTTGAGGAGTTTGTTCACTATCTGCAAGATCATGAGAAAAAACTGAGGCTAGTCTTCAAGAGCTTGGATAAAAAGAATGATGGTAAGGCTCTTTCTGATAGTCATAGACTATCACTGGCCTCTGCAGGCCAACTTGACAGCCACTTTGGGTACATGGTCTCTGGGCTTACTGGCCTCTATCTTTGCAGGCCGTATCGATGCCCAGGAAATCATGCAATCCCTCCGGGACCTGGGAGTCAAGATTTCTGAACAGCAAGCTGAGAAAATCCTCAAGAGGTGAGTTTTCAGCTGGCTCTTGTGCCTCATCTGAGAAGAAATGTAAAGAGTGACCATTCCTCCCCTTTCCTCCCTCTACACTTCCTAATCACTGCAGTCTCCCTCCTCCAACCTCTTGCCTCTCATTTCATTTCTGATCATCTGTGTATTGAAAACTATAATGTGCTATGAAGGCCAGAGAAGCCGCCCATCTGCTCAGTATACTTGAATCAAACTGGAGGCGTGGGAGGCAATAAAGAGCAAGATCACTGGCCAAATAGAATGCATAAGAACAGTGACTTGTGATGCTAGGTCAGATCCCTGGGTTATAAGGATGGTATTCTGTTTCCAGCATGAGTACCATCTGAGCTTTAGGGGAGGTGGGAATTCAGTCTGTGAACAATCCTCTTCTAAGTTTTTGGAGTTGAGTTACCACTTCCACAGAATGAATGGAGAAAAATGCTTGTAGCCCCTGACCCCAAGATCTTGCCATTTCGGATCCTTTGCAAGCCTTTTTGTGGAGAGGGGCATGCACTTAATCATACTTGTAACAGCTTGCTGCTGTGGAGAGACTGTTTACTTACTATACTGAAATGCTTTGTACTTTGCCTGTGCCACTAACACGGTAACAATCTCTTATTTGTCCTGTTTTTTCTCTTTCCTTTGCCATCCTCCCCTCTGTCTGTTTGCCTGTCTGTCAGAATAAGGACAGGCCATTTCTGGGGTCCTGTCACCTAGTAAGTACCAGTGTAATCTAGTCTCTGCCAGTTCTTTACCTTCTCTACAGTGCCGGATGATGATGATCATCATCATCTTTTGTTCTAACCATGGTGGGAGGGGGCCCCATAAATCCTTTTGTGTGACTAATGGGGAGGGAGGAAATGTGGTATACTTTCCCCATTCTCTGCATGGCTTGGAAGGAGAGGATTCCCTAGCAGTGTCTTGTACCTTTCAGTCCTTTTAACACTGCCTACTAGTTGCTCTGTGAAGGCTTCTATTTTGGGGTGAGGTCCCTGAATAATCAAGGGGTGTGTGAGGAGGTGTTCCTCCCTCAGTAGAGCCAAGCGTCCATCTCCTGTTCATTTGTTTGTAATACACTTTTTGCAGCATGGATAAAAATGGAACTATGACAATTGACTGGAACGAGTGGCGAGACTATCACCTGCTGCATCCAGTGGAGAACATTCCTGAGATCATCCTGTACTGGAAGCACTCCACGGTAAAAGAGAGAAAAATTCCTCTTCCAAAGCAGGCCCGATCCTTCCCCAATTTCTTTGTAAAAGTGCCCTCCACAGCAGCACTTACCAAGCCTCCATCATTCTCTTCTTGGTTCAGTAGCTGCCTTCCAGTTCTAGAAGCCTACCAACTTTCTGGTTCTCATTACCTCTTTTTAATCCACCCGTGGCTTGGTTTCTGAAGTCCTTGGTGGGAGGTGACCGCTGGACCTTTTGAGGGAGGGGAGAGCAAGTGAGAAGATTGACTTGTATCACAACTCTGGGAGCTCAGACAAGTTCCTGCTAGTTCAGAACCTGAAATTGATCTGACAAGCACCAGTCCTTCCTTGTTATTTATTCAGTGCTTTATATACTGTGTAGTGAGAGCAGGCTGGCTGAGTGCCAGAAAGTTCCAAAAGCTTCAGCTCTTATTCCACACCCCACTGCCCTGGGTTAGTCACTTGATCATTAATGTTAGACCTTCTGTATTGGGTTGGCAAGTTCCCAGCCTCCTCAACGGGAGTTGTGAAAATGTGAAGAGTCCTCATGTTCTATCAAATCATGAATGGTGTGGAGGAAGAATCATTTACCTCTCGTGTAACCCATAGTTCGGGTATCTTAACTGATGACCATAATAGGCAACAAACTTAAAACAATCCAAAGGAAAACCTGCTTAATGCAATCAACCTGTGAAAGTTGTCACCATGGGAAAGCTAGAAGGTGAAGTGAGTTTAAAAAAGAATTGTATAAGTACATGAAGGAAGGGCTGTCAAGGGCTGTTAGCCAGGATGGCTAGCAATCCCATGCTCTGAGTGTTCTTAAACCTCCAAATACCAGAAGTTGGGAGTAGTCTACAGGAGGCAGATCATTGAAATTGCCCTGTTTGTTCATTCTCTCTGCCGCATCTGGCACCAACCCGTCAGACAGGATCCTATCAGACTGGCTTGACCCAGTATGGCTCTTGTTACGTGGTGGTGATTTGCATGTTCTCTGGCACTGATAGTTCCTTTACTGTTTATGGTCAAACACATCAACTACAATTTGCAAACGAACTGGGAACTTGAGTACTAAGCTCATGTATAGTGCGTGATGGCTCTTTGAGTACTCAGGCTATGGGAAGTTGTAGGTGAGAGACAGTGGACTCTCTGGGGATGAGACAGAAGCTGCCTGCCTAACACTATCCTTCCCAGCACTTCTCACTTCTCCTTTCTTTGCAGATCTTTGATGTGGGAGAGAATCTGACAGTCCCAGATGAGTTCACAGTGGAAGAGAGGCAGACAGGCATGTGGTGGAGACATTTGGTTGCAGGTGGAGGTGCAGGTGCTGTGTCCAGAACCTGCACAGCCCCATTGGACCGTCTGAAGGTGCTCATGCAGGTAGGGCAAAAAATGGAGACCACTTTTTTTTAATCAGGGTGCATGTGCTGCTTCGCTGAGTGTACCAGTCCAATTCAGTGGATCCTAGCCACAGATCTGAAACTATCAGTTCAGGAAAGTGACAGATTCTGGTTGTACTCAGTCTCATTACTTCCACACTGGTGTGCAGCAGCCTTTTGGTCTGTACCAAATATTCCTTCTAGCCATGTAAAAGCCATTCCTGATCTGTTAGTTGTCACAATGATATGAAAATTTCAGGAGCAAAGCAGATGAAGCAGTCACTGGTCCTAGCTAGATCACCTTGTACCTTACAGCCTTGGGCAAATCTTACTTCCTTGGAACATGTTTAAGAGGAGACACTGGTTTGAGAGCTGCCCTCGGAAGTGGCTGAGTTGACTTGTTGGCAGGGCTGCTGGCTCTAGGTTCACAGGGCAGAGATAAGTGTAGCTGATGTTAGAAAGCAGAGTTACGTAGCAGGGATTTTGGACTTTGCTTAGGGAGGCTCAGCAGTGACTGTCCCAGTCTTTCATCTGAGAACTATCTTCTCCCTGTATCAGAGCCCATGGTGGGTAGTCCGTACAAGAATGTTTCCCTTCCCTTCCTGTTGTGATGGGCCAGGGCTCAGGTTGATGAATCAGTTAACTGATCTCAGACTTACAACCCCCAAATGCCTATTTTTCCCCCAAAATGTTACCTGGGAAGGGTTAAAACTTCCTGAAATCTCTAGGTAGATAAGAAATGCCATTTCTCCCAGGATTACGGAGGCATGGGAGCTGTGCCATCAGAACCAGAACCAATCCTAGTTCTCCCACTTCCTCCCTTCCAGGTCCATGCCTCCCGGAGTAACAATATGTGCATTGTTGGTGGCTTTACCCATATGATCAGAGAGGGTGGGCCCAAGTCGCTGTGGCGGGGGAATGGCATCAATGTCTTGAAGATTGCGCCAGAGTCTGCAATCAAGTTCATGGCTTACGAGCAGGTAAGAGCTGGGTCATATTGAAACTGGGCTCCCAGGCCGAGTGGGGATTGGAGGAATCTTTTCATGTGAGTGATTGCCCAAACTGGAGCCATGTGACCCACCAGTCATAGTATGGTGCCTCTAGGCAGATGGAGCATGAACTCTCTGCCTGGGCATGCAAACTGTCCTCTCCAGTGGTGGGAATGGTGCTTTCACACCTCTACCCCAAGGCATAACTGGAGAAATGGGCAGCATGAGGTCACAGTGACATGAGTTGAGTGCATAGCTGGAACAGAGATGGTGTTCATGCTTCCCTCTCCAGCCTGTGCCAGACCTAATGAGTGAAAAGGGGGGTGCCTTGCACTCCCTGCTGAGGAGCGAAGGTGATATGCAGTCCAGTCATGCTGTCAGCCCCCCTTCCATTATAATCTTTCTTTGTTTCTACAGATCAAGAGGTTAATTGGCACTGACCAGGAAATGCTGGGAATTTGTGAGCGGCTAGTGGCTGGTTCACTAGCAGGGGTCATTGCCCAAAGCAGCATCTACCCAATGGAGGTGAGGTTGGTTGCTGGCATCCTACTCTATAGCAGGCGGAGGGAATGGGGAGTCATTAAATGGAGAAATTGAGATGTGTAATGTGAACCGAATGCCCACTTTGAAAGTAATTGTGTTGCGTGTTAGAGGCAGCTTTTGTACTGGGTGTCAAAGGGCATTGTCTATGGGATCTAGTAAAGCATAGAATGGAGGTGTTGGCACTCCCTTCGGTGACATGCTCCTTTCTCTTCGTCATGGGACTGCTGCGACTTCCTACTCCCAGTGCTGTTCTAGGCATTCACCGTGCACATGCTCTTGTGCTTTTAGGTTCTGAAGACCCGAATGGCCCTGCGGAAGACAGGACAATACTCAGGCATGCTGGACTGTGCCAAGAACATCCTCTCCAAGGAAGGAATGGCTGCCTTCTACAAAGGCTACATCCCCAACTTGCTAGGAATCATTCCGTATGCCGGTATTGACCTGGCTGTCTATGAGGTATGGCGCCTTCCTGGCTTCTGCGGGGCTGGGACATGTCACTTTCAAGATAAGCAGGGAGATGTAGTGCCTGTTGCTAATGTAGGAGCATAAAACCTTCCCAGTTAATTCTACACATGCCTCTGGAGATTCACACATGGCCCTGGGGAAAAAAATCACTCCAGCATAAGCCTTGCAACCATCTATGGCTCTGCTGTTTGGAGGAGGGAATTACAGCAGCAAAGCTGCTAGCTAGTGGCCTTCACAGATGCTACAGTGGCAGCAGCAGCAGCTGCTCAAGAAAACCTGAAAAGCTTGTCTTCTGCAGTTATTTCTAGTTGATGTTGCATGGACCTCCACATGCCTCCAACCCCAGCTTCTGTCCTCACATGGCTAGTCTCTAGTCGTGATGTTAGCTAGCGGTTATTTTAGTAACTGTGTAGCCACAACAATTTGTAATGGTTACATGGTTACTAAAATACTCCCTAGATTCCCACGCTTATCAGCTCCCTCCTACCCCCCCATGCCCTCTTCTCTGCTGCCTCTCTATCAGAGGTATCAGTGCGAGGGTGTGGGGACAAACAGTTCCCCAGGATCTGGCTTCCGCCTTCCCCCTGCCGTGCTGCCTCTGTGGGAGGCAGCACAGGGTGTAGCACGAGTGGCTCCATGGAACTAGCACGCACAGGGACACGCACTTCATGGGCACTGGCTCCCACCTCTGATACAGAGGCTGCGTGTGTGTGTGTGTGTGGGGGGGGGGGTTCTAGTTGTTTGGATTAACTAATAAGACAAGGCTTATTGGCTAATCATTTAAGCAATTATATGCTAACATCCCTAGTCTCTAGTTGCTCCATTCTCCCTTCTTCCCAGCTAACACCTGGTTTATTTGTTCTAGACATTAAAAAATACCTGGTTACAACGCTATGCTGTGAACAGTGCTGACCCTGGAGTGTTTGTTCTCCTGGCTTGTGGCACTATGTCCAGTACCTGTGGGCAGCTGGCCAGTTATCCCCTGGCTCTTGTGAGAACACGCATGCAGGCACAAGGTAAGGACTGAGTGTGGAACTCACTCTGTGTATCAGTGGAGGCCTAGAAGGTCTTGCAGAATCACAGCATATTTTATTTCTTCTGTACACCTGAACTCTGGGATGTTTGTTTGTCAAAGATCAAGAGTGATAGGAACTTTGTGCCATGCCTGGCACTTGGACCCAAAGCCCCAATAGCAAAGCCATTTTTTCATTCTCTTTACCTTTGTGCTCTAGTCAGCCCATGAACTGGTGTGCTGGTGAAAATGGCAGGCACTATGGCATGGCCTCATTCTGCTGCCTAATTGCACACTGTCACGTAGCTATAACATCAGTGTAGCTCAAATCTCTGCTTGTATGAGTGCAATGCAAAATTTAACACGTGCCTTTGAGACTCTTACAACATACCTTAATCTCTGCTCTGTTTCTTGTGGTTTCTGTTGTAGCTTCGGTGGAGGGAGCTCCAGAGGTGACCATGAGGGGACTCTTCAAACACATTCTAAAGACAGAAGGAGCATTTGGTCTCTATCGAGGCCTCGCCCCCAACTTCATGAAGGTGATCCCTGCCGTTAGCATCAGCTATGTGGTTTATGAGAACTTGAAGATGACCCTGGGGGTGCAGTCACGGTGACCAGGAGATGCCAAGGATTCTGAACTCTGAAATCTTGGGCTGTAATCCTGCGGTGCATAGCCATCTCTCATTCTGTGAATGTGTCGACACTAAACTGGCTAAGCAAAGCTGTGAAAATCCAGGGGTAGGGAGGATTTGGTGTCCTTTGCCATCTTGCTACTCGAGAGCTCTGCTTAAACCATCAAGTGGTCCTTCAGGCATACTGGGGATCATTTGGGAGACCAGAGATCAACTCCTGGGTGTGTCTCAAGCTATGAGTTTGAGGCCAGTTTCCAGCAGCTTCATAGAGCGGGGACCTTTCATGTAGAATCAGCTGCTGGCTTGGAGATTTGTAGTACCTTTTGACATGCTGAAGGAGCTATTTTCCATTCAGTTTAACCTCCTGCCTATTTAAAATTGTACAAACGTATTTATTATGTTTACATGTATTTCTTTGGGTAGCAAATGTTTGTTTTGCTTCCAAGACTATGACATGAAACTTTACACTGCACCAGTTTTGGGGCCTGGTAAGCAGTGATTCTTCTGTTCAGGCTGACAGTTACTTAGGCCAGCTGGGTAGAGAATAAGGATATTTATTTTTATAGGTCAGATCAAGTCTCTCCCATAAACCTGCTAACAAGATGCACTTATTAACAGAAGCAGTGGACTAGAGCCTGCACACTGCATTGCTGCATGCTAGATGGATTTGACATTCATGCCCAGCAGAGGTTTGGAAAGGGGAAGACTAGAACCCTGAATGGACTATTGCCTTCATGCGCGGCTTTACTGAATAACTGTTCTCTGCTGCTCTTGGCCATCTCTGCAGCTGTGCACCTGACGGCCTGTGCAGCACTCTGAACAGGGCTCTTCCTGGTGCCAGTGGTGGATGACTGACCCTTTCCAAACCCTGCAGCTAAGCTGTGATTTATCCCTCTCTGGATCTCTTTGTGGACTAGAGTTAGGGTTTGCATTGGATGGACATGGAATCCCCAGGCTAGGAGTAGTTCTGCTGTGGGAAGGGATGTTTGCTGACATTGGGAGAAGTTGGGTTCGTCAGGGAGTTGAAGACGATTACTTGTCATTCTCCCAGAAGGTGCTTTTTGTAGGCAGAAAGGAAGGGAACGGCTTGGCTTTAAAATTTCTCTGACTGTATTACGGGCCACTTCAGTCTATATAGGATCAGGCTTCTGGGGCCCCAGAGAGCCTCATCCGACTTTTGATATGGGGCCAAATGGACCAGCATCACATTCCATGGTGTCTTACTGCTTAAATCGTATTTATTTTGTATTTATTTGAACAGAGTTATGTCAGACTATTTTTATAGACTTGTTTAAATGTTGTTCGTGTCTTTGTATTTCTCCTATTTAAAGTTCTGTATTCTTACTCATTTGCACCTTTACTATCACTCAGCTGAGCAGCAAGGGGAGACGCTAAGGTCATTAGTGTTCTCTTCCCCTAAAGTTTGAGCTGCTCTTTTTACATCTGTGGGGGGCCTGTCAGTCAAGAGAAATTCCCTGTAGCAGTAAGCCATAGAAGAGGGGAGAATGGGTTAGCTAGGAAACAGTTCTCTGGGACAAGGGACACGGAATGGTGTATTGTGAGGCTTGCCTTATTCTGGAATCGCTTTGCACTGAAAGGATTTCCTGTGGATGGCTCAGGCTGGGGAAATGGAAGGCCTGTGTATGTTGATGTCTCAATGGCTAGATGAGAGCAGGTGAATTGGAATTTTTTGGGGGGAGGGAAAAAGTCTCAGGGATTTTGGAAACTGGCAATTTGTGTCTTTCTAGAAACAGGGAAGGAAACTTGCACTTGAACACAAGCTGCTGTAGTTCTGTTCGAGGGCAAGTAGGCAGACATGCTACTGAGTCCCATGCTCCTCTCTCTCACGTACGTGCACTATGGAGAAGCTTGTGTTCGGGAACGGAAAGGGCTTCATTAGGCACTCCTGGCAGCTGCTCCCAGTGATACACTTGGGTGGTAGGGAGAGCGGTCCTCAGGTTCTCTCCCTGCTCTCTGTTCTTGCCAGAGGGAAATCTAACTTCCTACCTGGATTACTGACATGATTTTTTCACTTCCCCCTTTGAGACCAACTGTAAATTCTGCAGTGGCTTCTTTGTACCAATGTGGCCTAATGGGAATGTTCCAAGTACAAAAATCAATGCAATATGTGACTGTATTTGTTGCTGTAACTGGAAATGGTCAAAATACAAATCTAACCAATGAGATTCCTTGTGATGAAGGGAAAAGTCTGCTAATAAAGGATTATTAAAGCTACTGCGTGTCTGCTTTCCTGTGAGGTGTGCGCTGCTGGTGCTGCGAGTGTCTGTGGGAACAGTTTTTCCCTAAAAGTCCTTTTCCTTCACTGAGGGTTATTGTCAGCAAAAGTGTTTGACTCCTAATGCCAGGGAAAACCTGAATAATGTCACCAGAACTAAAGGGGGTTTACTGTGGCAATGAGCAGATCAGGCATAGCCCATTTCCAAGCTATTGTCTGTTCAGTGGGTTCTTGGATCTCTTTTCTAGATAGAGAATCTGTAGTTCATTTTCTTTAGTCTGACTGCACCCTTGAAGTATCAGTCCCTGTATTTTAAAGGGCATGGTCCTGATGTGCTTTTAGTGTCCATTAACAATGAAGTGCTCTATGTGCAGCTACCTTGGGAGCCCATCCAAGTACACTAGCTGGCGCATAGCCATTTGCTTGGTAAATTTAACCACAAGGATCATTTTACACTAGTTCTCTAAGGATCACAGTGGCTTCTTATGTGCTACCTGATAGTCAAGGAATTTCGGTTCATTAGTAAAACCTGGTTAAGGTTTTACAAATGATCTGAGAGACTGCTGGAGTTGCAATCAGCTAAGGCACTTGTTACATTCCATGCATTGGCTCCCCCTACAGGCTGGTGGCAGGGTATTGTCAGTGGAGGGAGTTACTAAGTTGATGTTGAGGCATGGCACTGAGCCAGTCTTAGAGGTCTGTTTTTAATTGTAGCGCTCCTGGTCCCTGAGATCATGAGGGGCACATCTGAGAGATTTTAATCCATTTAATTCCATTTTCACTGTAGGTCATTAGAGGTTCCTAGTCTCCCTCTCCCCTACTGAGAGAAATGAAGGAACAAAATTGTTTGAAATTGGTTCTCAAACTGCAGTCTCAAGGCTCAGTCTCAGCCTTCTGGTATCCCCCCTCCCCTGCAAGGTTGGAGCACCAGCTTCCCGCTCTGTGTGTGGCCCAAGCCTCCTGGGCCAGATCTGGCTCTGAGGAGCAAACAGCTCTTTGTGCTGCTGTTCCCCCTCCCACTATCTGGGGGAACAGCAATGGGGAAACTGCTCATCTAGAGGCTTTCCCCACTGTTCTCGTTTCCTGGAATCCCAGCCAATGGGAGCAGGGGGAGGGTGGTGCCTGGGAGCTGTAGGAGACATAAGCTCTCCCCATCCCTCATACCCAGACCCTGCACCCCCATCACCCTCACAGACCCCCATGACTCTGTGCTCCTAAACTTCCAGCCAGACCACCCCACTTACCCTTCTGTGCCCCATCTCACTCCCTGGAGGGGAGCCTGGAGGTCTCTCAATCTACTTACTCCAGGATCCCAGAAGAGTTAATCTGGCCTGTGGGAAGTCCTGAACTTCTACCCCCTACTCCCCATGGGGCTGAAGCACCAGGGAAGTGAGGTGTCTCAGTTGGGAGCCACCTTAGTGAAGGTTTGGGGGTATTTTTGTTTTGTCTTGGGTTTTTTTGCCTCTCACTTTTTTGTGGGCCCCCAACTGATTTTTCTTCCGTGCATCAGTGGCCCCCAACCCAAAAAAGGATCCCCGTCCCTGCCATAAATGTAGATAACGGTGAAACCTTTTGTTTTGGACATAAATTAATATTTTACTTTATGTAAAACAAAGTTTGGTAAACTAACAAAGTGCTTAATTTGTTTAATTTTGATATTTCCTTATCAGTTATATATGCCTACTTATGGTGTAGCTGCATATTTAAATTTTTATGCTCCAGTAGCCTAATACCTTAAATACTAAATTATTTGTATTTAGACCTCAGCAAAGGCATTTTGTTGTCATGGGTGGGCCATGGGCCTAAAACTTTGAGAACTACTGACCTAGAATTAAGAGAGATTCTCTCTGGGGAAGAGAGAGATACTTGTTGCTACACTTCTTCCTTGCATTTCTTATGACCTATTTAATCTCAAAGATGAAGAAGATTAGTTTAGGCCGGGGGTTTCAGCCCTGGACTGGAACTGCTGAGTTCCACTCCTGGCTTTGTCACAAACTCTGCCCCATGGTGAGTCACCTAATCTGTTCGTTTTAGTTTGCCTCAAAACAATGAAACTTCCCAGCCTCACAGGGCATAAATACAGTGGTCACTTAACCAGTAGATTGGGATTTACCAGTAGATCTTGGTATCTCTGAGCGGTGCTCCTGACTGGTTTGGTTGGGAAGCTATCAAGTGCTGGCACTTCAGTTGCTTCTCCACCTACTGTCATGCTGCTCCTGCCTCTGCCTTGGAGCTGCCCCTTGGAATCCTCCTGATTGCTGTGCAGGGTGTGGGAGGGAGAAGAGGGGAAGTGCTGATGTCAGGGTGTCCCTCCTCCCCCCACTCCTGTACCCTGTCTTCACACAAAGAAGGGGGATGGAGGGAGCTTGGCAGTGCAAATCTGTCACTCCCACAGTGTGTATCTGTCATTCTCTCTCACACACTGTCCCCTCTCCTCTCCTGACCCAACATGTATGGTTGTTACTACTTTAACTGCTTGCAAAGTGGGTTAGTTTTGGGTTTTGACTGGTCTGTGCATTTCATAACTTTCATTTCTCACGCTTTAATTTTGAGAATGAGTTCTAAAATGCCTGACCTGTCATAATTATCCTTATGGCAATTGTGCTCTTGGAGGTGGCTGGCATGTCCCTGCAGCCCCTGAGACTGTCAGAGCAGAGGGTCTCTACATGCTGTCTTGGCCTATAGACACCACTCCTGCAGCTCCCATTGATCAGTAATGGAGAACTGTGGCCTGTAGAAGCTGTGGGGTTGGTGCCTGTATATAAGGGGCAGCTCATGGAGCCACTGTTGTGCCTGTCAGCCCCTGCCTTAGCTCCACTCCTAGGGTGGTCCTTAAACCTACAATCCTGCACTTCAGGCACTGATGCCCTATTCCTTAGGCCACTCCAGAACCCTCCCTACCTTCAGGGTGTCTCCTCCCACACTCTGAACCTCTTGGCCCAAGACCAGAGCCTGCACCCCAACTCCCTACCCCAGCCTGGTGAAAGTGAATGAGATTGGGGATGGAGTGAGCAGGGTGAGGCCTCGGAGAAGGGTTAGAGCTGGAGCGGGGCCTCCAAGAAGGGGAGGGGGGGAAGGAAGCCAGGCAAGGTATTTGGGTTTGAGGTAGATCTTACATTGCACTTAAACTGAAAAAGTGATCTTGTGGTTAAAAAGACTGGAGACCACTGCACTAATGAATGGATGTGAGGTGCCATGAAAGCTTGTAATAAGGTGCTCTACAGAAGGAATGCTGCTACTTGATCATTTCTGGTTTTGGTGCACAAGAGTTAGTGGGAATCAGATTGTTCTTGAATTCCCTTCTACTGAAACAATTCCATTTCTAAATGAAGGGACCCTGCTGATGGAGGCTTGGTGCGGTCATTTTTTGTTAAGTGATCTGTTTGTTTTCCTTCCCCATTTGACTAAGACCTTGAAATGGGCAAGCATCCTTTGTGCCTGGGATTCTAATGCACATCTACAAGTTTTAGAAAGGAATTTTCTCAGGTGTATGGGTGACCTGGGTAGCTTGTGACCAACTTCAGTTTTACACTTGTACCTCATATACACTGTCCAGCTGTTCTAAAGAAAAACAGAAATGAGGCTTTTCCCTATGTACAGTAAACTTCCGATAATACGGCACCTTTAGGACCCAGGGGATGCCGGATTATCAAATATGCCAGACCATTGGGGGGGGGGGGGTCTGGGGTGGAGTGGGGAGGATGCGCCTCTCAGCGCTGTGGGACCAACCTGGCAGCACCCCAGCTGCTCTGCCCCAGACTTCCCCAAGTCAGCAGCGGCTGAATCGGGGAAGCCAGGGGCAGAGCAGCTCCAATAGTCTGGCTGCTCAGAGCACTTCCAGGTTCCAGATGGTGCCGGACCATCAGGGGTGGAGTTTTACTGTATTACATTAGCTATATCTTCCAGCATTTGTTGGTACACCAAATTTTTAAATTAGTAGTATAGGAGTGCCCTCTGCTGGTGATCACAAATTTGAGTGGTATCAATGCATTTTCATAGTGGAGAACTGTGTTAAAACTGCCCTCTGTTTCCCATTTGATGCTGTTCAACCATCAGGCTAAAACTCAGTGCTTTGAGGAAGCAATGAAGCAATGTCAAGTTTCATGCTGGCTTGCAACCATGGTTACAGCCATTTGCCCAGCATTTGTAAAGCTGGCCTATTAACTGTGCTTATTTGTAAATAACCAGGCAAATCAAAACTAGCTAATTTCTCCTCACTAACTCTGATCTACCAGCAGAGCAATTCCCCTGACTGAAGCTGCATCAACGATACACACCAGAAATAATAAAGAAAACTTTTATTTGCTGCAGACGTTAAGTGGCCTGATGCTGCACATGTCCAGTCGTGTTAGGTTCAGGGTTATCCTAGGACTGTAGCTGGCATCTCCTTGTCTGGGGAGTTGTTTGTTTGGTTTCTTTCATTTGACACAGCTCCTGAGAAAAATATGCAGCAAGAACAGTTTTAAAAGGAAGTATTTTAAGCAGGAGGTTGACCATGCATTAATATCCAGCAGGGTACATGTGCTACACTGGCCGTAACTGACACAGGAGCAGCAGTTTCATTAATCAGAACCCAACCCAAAGCCAGTACTAAAAATCAAGTCACATTACAATCCTTCCAAGGGAAGCCCAGCATAGGGTGGGAATGGGCAGAAGTCCCTTTCTCCGTACAAAGATTTAAAACCTACAGAGACTTAATTCAAATCCCTAATATGACAAATGAAATCAATTTAGGAACAAACTGGTTTAAAAAAATAGCATAATGATTGATTTACCATGAGGTACTTTATGGAAATTGGATATACCTCCGCCACATGAGGGAAAAATGGGACAAATCCCTTTAACAAAAGGAGAACCAATAGCTGCAGATATGATGGTCCACCAAGCTGCAGAATTGGTGCTTAAAATTCCCCATGGTCTGAAACCAAAAACCCTGACTCCTAACGTTCCTAACAATACAGTGGCTAAGTAACAAAACAGCAGACTCTACTTCTAACTTTAACCAGGCCCATGCTTCAGGCGCTTTCTTCTACAAATACGATTTGTCACTCGAGAATTCTCCAGAGCACTAGGATCGCTTTCTTTTCTTTGGGTTTTTCACTCAGCAATATATTGGCCCCGAAAGGAACTAAGTCACTCTGTTGGAAGCTACTGGGTCTGTCTTAATTGTGTGCTTTACCCATGCTTAATGCCCTCACAGAGGGGGAGCTGTGTTACTCATTGTTTTTAAAGTTACAGACTAATCCTGTGGCACTTTAGAGACTAACAAAAATATATAGATGCTTCAGGGGGTAGCCGAGTTAGTCTGTATAGGATAAACTTAAAAACAACAAATGGTCTGGTAGCACTTTAAAGACTAACAAAACATGCTGGTGGTATCATGAGCTTTTGTGGGCACAGCCCACTTCTTCAGATGATATATAGGATCATGAGATTTTTGTGGGTAAAACCCACCTTCAGATGAAGTGGAAATAACAGAAGCCAAAATTATATATATAAACAGCAGCAAAAGTATATTTCACTTGTAAGACCCATGTTAATGAGGCTAAGTAAGTGGGCTGGATGTGTCCCATTCATAGCTTTTGATGTGTCAAGGAACTGGATGCTGTTGAAATCCCTGTGGAAGTTTTCAAGTGTCTCCTTCCAGTGAGTCCATGTGATGATGTCATCAATGAAGCAAAAGTAGAGGAAGGGTTCTAGGATACAACATTTCCTCAGCTCTCATCCCCTAGCACCCTTTCTTTATGTATGATAATGTCATCAATGTAGCAAATGGTGCGTTCACAGCCCTCCCTCCCCAGCCAGGCAGAGCTGCAGCGTGCAGGGGCTTTAGTGGCTAATAGAGCCCCAGTCTGCAGGCCATACAGCCCTGCTTGTAACTGAGGCTGGCTCCTTTTGTTCCCTCCCAGTTTCTGAGAGTTACAATTTTGCTGTGTGGCACTGAAGATTGGGCAAGGATATTTACTGATCCATAAGGAAAACTTTACCTTCTGCCATGGTGCATAAATTATTTCCTCATCAGAAAGGCTCAGACATTTAGCATGGCCTCTGAATTCCTGCAACTGAGTTTCACTCAAGTTTTGGTTCCGTGCTGTTTTAAAAAGGGAAAATTGCAGCATCAGAAAGCAGTTCTGTAGGTGCTAGATGCATATAATTAGTTTAGACATACAATTTCCATGTTCTTTACCAGTCCTCCCTGTTTCTTCATTCCCTCTGACACACTTAACCAGGTTGTCCTAGTAAGCGATTACCCTCACCATGCATGACACCTTATCTGTGCTCTGAGTTTTAACCTGCCCAGGCTATGTATTTATAACACACTTATAAAGTTGCACTTCTTTAGTGGCTGGCTCCTGTAGAGGTTAATGGTATGTATATTCCTGCTGCTACTTAATGGTGGTGCTTCTTCAGCTTGCACAGTAGAGGTCACTGTTGCAGTGTAGAACATCTGAAGTCCAAGCCATGCTGCTCATGACCCTGGGTGTGTGTGGAGGGTTGTCATCAGGGGAGCTGGCAGCCTTGCTGAGCCACTAGGCAAGGGGGGACAGTTCTATGCTCCTCTCCTAGAAGGGGCGGGGCAGCCAGCCCTCAGCACTGCCAGGGCTGTGGTGTACGTCCCCCCACCAGCTCAGCCTGGAGTGTGCCCTACAATGATCCCACCACCCCAGGCAACCCTAAGATCCGCCCAGAGCACACTGTGTGGTGTTCCAGTGGTGATTTAAAGGGCTGGGACTCTGGGCTGCCACTGCTGCTACCGTGGCAGCAGTAGGCCCGTCCCCTGGTGGGCCTGAAAACATGCCTGTCTTGGGTTTCCTGATTAACAAAGCATAATAATTAATGCATAATTGCTTCAATGTGCCACTGCTGTGAGGTACCTATTTACTGACAAATGAGGCTGCTCATATTTTGTGCTTATAAAATAATGCATCTTAATTAATAGGGTTTTATTAAAATATTAGTTTAGTTTTCCAAGCCACCTCATAATCCCTTTGTTAAAATGTGAGCTTCCCCTCATGCAGCCTAGCACTCTTTATCTGCAGCTCTTCCGTCAGCGGCATGCTGCTTCTGAGCTGTGAATGAGCAGAAGTGAGCCAGAGCTATTTCAACCCACTCTCAGCGCATGGTTTGGGCTTATCTGGCTGGCGAGCCTGAATGCAGCTCAGAGGGGCATGCCTCTTACTGGCTTGGTGGGTAGAACTGCCAGCTTTCTGACCAAAGAAATCCAAACACCTCTGGCTTGCACCTTCTCTGAGGCCCTGCCCCACTCTCTACATCTCTTCCCCACCCCCCTCGCTCATTTTCACCTGGCTGGGGAGGGCCCCTTTGAAGATTGGACACCTGGCAGCATAATCCCATTCTTGGAGGCTCAAGTGAGGGAGAGCAGGAAGAACAGCTCCCTTTTCTCTCCTCAGCTGGGGCATGTGGCCCTCCACTCCCCCACCCCGTGGCTGGAACAGTGAGTGGGGTTTTGCCTGTTGTGAAATACTTTAATTGTGGCCCTGAGGTCCACCGATCCATAACAACGGGTACTTCAGGCAGCTTGCCATGGGACCAGGCCTACCAGCTGCGGAAGCCCTGGTGATTTCATTCCCCCTCCATGGAGGTAGGCAGGCAGCTCACCTGCCCTCCCTGCTGCAGAGCTTTCTTGAGGGGAAAGGCCAACTCTGTCTTTTCCAGATTGCTGACAGCTTGGTTCTGTAAATGGGTGGGATGAATCCCAGCCACACCATGGCCCACACCGGCACCGTCCATGTCAACACCTTCTAGGGCGGCGCTGACAGCACCGGCGCAATCGATGTTGCCCACCATGGCACCCACGGCAGCACTGGTAGGGGCGCTGTCTCTTGGGCAGCTAGACTCTGCAGTGCATTACCTGCATCCGGCACCGAGTTCGGCACCGCATACAACGTGCGGCATGTCAGCACCACAATTGGTCTCGGATTCAGTTTTTCCGGTGCCGGCACCGGTATGACCTACTCGGCAAGCCAGAGTCAATGGCCAGGTTTGCGCCCCCAACAGTACAGGTATACTCCTTGTCGGCACCGCCCTGGCCCGAGTCTGATTATTCCTCGGATTCGGATGTGGGCTCAGTTAGATCGGGGTCCTCTAGGGTGTTGTCGGGCCGCAGAGCCTGCTCTCGGCACTGGCGAGATCGGCCGCACATGCAACAGTTCTGGCCGCCTCAACCGCAGTGGCCGTTCTGGATGCCGGGGGCATATCATCAATGGCAGGGGCCTATGCCCCTGTCCACGGCATCCAGTGCCTCGGGTCACCAGACGGCCCCGTCAGCGTCTCTGTCGCGACCCCCTCCCTCGCCTCAGAGGAGTGGAGCCCTGGATGCAACTAGAGACCCTGTGGCCTCGGTGCCGGAGTCGCCACTGGCGCCAGTGGTGCTTGCCCAGCCGGCCCCCCCATCCAGGCCCTATGATGGACCTTGTGCCAATTCAGGAGTCCTTGTCGTCATCGTCTCCTGATGAGGCTTTAGCGGATCCGGCTCTGGTGATGCCAACTATGGATGCCAGGTCACATCAGGAGCTGCTTTGCCGGCTAGCCTCCAACCTGGGTGTCCCAGTGGAACCTGTCGTAGAGGACACGGATCCTATGGTAGACATCCTGTCTGATGATACTCCCGCCCACTTGACCTTGCCACTTAATGAAACTGTGGCTAAGATCACGAAGGCCCTGTGGTAGACCCCGGCTTGCTTAACCCCTACTTTAAAGGGGTTCGAGAGACGCTATTACGTCCCAACACGAATACCTCTACTCCCAGCCTGTCCCTGGGTCCTTGGTCATCCAGGCCGCGGCTCAGAAGGAGAGGCTTCCTCAGCCGAGGCCGTCCCTGAAGGCCAGGGAGCCCGAGCGCCTCGACCTTATGGGGCGTAAAGTGTATGCCACTGGTGGGGTGCAACTCCGCATCGCTAATCAACAGGCGATGCTGAGCCGCTACGCGTTCAATATGTGGCCAGCAATGGACATATTTAAAGATAAACTTCCCCCCGAGGCGCGTCAGGAGTTTGGGGCTATGACCACGGAGGGCAGAACCATCGTCTGCACGGCTCTTCAGGCCTCCCTGGATGCGGTCAACTCCACAGCCCGCACCATGGTATCAGGAGTAGTTATGCGCTGTGGTGCCTGGCTCCAGGTTTCTGGGATTCCTGCTGATGTCCAGAATACGATTCAGTACCTGCCCTTCGAGGGCAAGTCATTGTTCTTGGAGCATACCGACTCTAGGCTTCATACCCTGAAGGACACTAGGTTGACTCTGCGCTCTTTGGGCATCCATACACCGGCCCCTCAGCAACGTCAGCTCCCCTACAGACAACAGGGCAGAACGCAGTCCCAGGTCCCCCGTGGGGATTACTGGAGACGCCGTCCTCATGCTCTTAGTGGCGATGTGGGGGTGGCTGCGGCCCCCTCCTCGACGAGGGCTCATCGTCGCTGGCCCAGAGGAGACAACCCCCATGGGGTTGGACAGGGCCCCTCTCAACAGTCCAAACACCCGTTTCGATGGATCCCTAGAGAGTTGTGTACCAGTCGCTTTCCCTGGCCCCCTGTTTGGGGCCAGATTATCCCGATATGCCCTCGCCTGGGCAGAAATCACCACCAACACCTGGGTTCTGGGCATAGTCAGGAGTGGATATGCTATACCTTTCCTGGGCCCGCCCCCTTCCAACCCACCCTCCCCGTCCCTTTTCAGGGACACCTCTCACGAAGGGATTCTCCGGCAGGAGGTATTAGTGCTCCTACAAAAGGGAGCAGTAGAAAGGGTCCCCCCACTCTTGTGGGGCAAGGGGTTTTATTCCCGATATTTCATCGTCCCCAAGCCCAAGGGCAGGGTTCGTCCTAGTCTCGATCCTGGGGACCTCAACAAGACAGTGGTGAAGTCCAAGTTCAGGATGGTAACCCTAGCATCTGTGATCCCGGTGTTAGAGTTAGGAGACTGGTACGCAACTCTCAACCTCAGAGACGCTTACTTCCACGTGGCAATAAGATCGAGCCACAGGAGGTTTCTGTGCTTTATAGTGTCCCGCTGTCATTTTCAATTTACGGTGCTCCCGTTTGGCCTGTCAACAGCACCCAGGGTCTTCACAAAATGCATGTCGGTCATGTAGCATTCCTCTGCAAAAAGGGGGTGCACGTCTTTCCATACCTCGACGACTGGCTCATTTGTGGCTGATCCTATGAACAAGTAGAGGCCCATGTATCCCTCAAAAGGGCTCTCTTCCTGATACTAGGCCTCATGCTGAACAAGGAAAAGTCGTCACTGACTCCCTGTCAGTAGCTAGAATTTGTGGGGGCCCTCTTGTACGCCACAGTGGCATGAGCCTTCCTCCCCAGGAACAGATTTGTGGCTATAGTGGACCTGGTCTCCCAGTTAACCTGGTTCCCCATGACGACCGCCTGAGCATGCTCAAGGCTGCTGGGGCACATGGCAGCATGTATGTATGTAGTGCGCCACGCTCGCATGAGACTCAGACCGTTGCAGGCCTGGCTAGCGAAGGTGTTCGACCAGTCCAGGGGTCTCTGGGACACAGTGCTGACGGTGCCTCCAGAGGTGATTGCCTCCTTACAGTGGTGGACTCAGGAGGTGGTGGTTTGCAGCGGGGTTCTGTTCACTGTGCTTCCCCCCTCAGTGACGTTAGTCACGGTTGCTTCTGATCTAGGTTGGGGAGTGCACCTAGGGCGTCACAGGACCCAGGGCTTGTGGTCTCCTGCAGAGCGGGCTCTGCATATAAATGTCCGGAAGCTCAGGGCGGCAGGAGAGCCTGCGAGGCGTTCCTGACGAGGCTGTCAGCCTCTCAGTCCTGATGAGTCTAGACAACACGGCAGCTGTTTTTTATATCAACAAAAAAGGAGGAGCCCGGTCATCTCCCCTCTGCCACGAGGCTTTGCTGCTCTGGGACCTTTGCATAAGGCATGGGATGCACTTGCAGGCGGAGTACCTGCTGGGGTGCAAAAACTTGTTGGCCGATGTATTGAGCAGGTCCTTCGGAGCCCACGAATGGTCCCAGAAAGATACGGCCCGAGATCAGGTCTTCCTCAGGTGGGGTTGTTCCCTAGTGGACCTCTTTGCATTGGCATGCAACAAGAAGTGCCAGAGCTACTGCTCTCTACTGGGGTTGGGGGAGCACTCCAGAGGAGATGCCATGACCATGCGTTGGCTGGCCGGTCTCCTTTATGCATTTCCCCCGATTCCCAGGGTTCTGACCAGGGTCAAGACCTTCAGGTCCACGCTCATTCTGATAGCCCCTCGGTGGCCCAGGCAGTTCTGGTTTCCTATCCTGGTGGACATGCTGTGTGCAAAGCTCATAATGCTCCCGCCGGATCAGGATCTCCTGACCCAGCCCTGGGACGGGGGGCAGCTGGTTCACCTGAATCTCAGCTCTCTCCACCTGATGGCCTGGTTTATCCGTGGCTGACACAACCAGAAAGGGAGTGTTCCCAGGAGGTGCAAATGGTCCTCCTAGGTAGCAGGAAGCCGTCCACCAGGTGGTCCTATGCAGCCAAATGGCGGTGTTTTACGCACTGGGCATCCAGAAGGGGGGTACACCCATCCTGTGCACCTGTCCTGTCCATTCTGGACTACCTGTTTGAACTCAGGGCCAGTGGACTCTCTACCTCCTCCATTAAGGTGCACGTAGCCTCACTCTCCGCCTTCTATGTTGGATCAGCAGGAGTCTCTCTGTTCTCTGACCTTGTGGTTAAAAGATTCCTAAAAGGTTTGGATAAGTTGTTCCCCTCGGTTTGACCCCCTCTCCCTGCTTGGGTTCTTAACCTCGTGCTGTCGAGGCTTGTGTCGCCTCCCTTTGAGCCATTGGCCACGTGTTCCCTCAAGCACCTTTCTATGAAGGTTGCTTTCATTGTGGCCATCACTTCGACTCACAGGGTCTTCGAGCTGAGGGCGCTAACTGTTAACCTGCCCTACCTGGTGTTCTTGGAGAATAATGTGAGACTCTGTCCTCACCCGGCTTTTCTCCCCAAGGAGGTGTCACCATTCCATCTGTCCCAAGAAATTTACCTCCTGGTTTTCTTTCCAAAGCTCCATGCCTCACCTAAAGAGCAAGTGCTCCATTCCCTGGATGCTAGACACGCGCTAGCTTTTTACATCGACAGGACAAAACCCTTTCGTAAATCCACGCAATTGTTTATTGCTTTCGCTGGCAGAATGAAAGGGCTCCCTATCTCGACCCAAAGGCTGTCCAATTGGGTCGTGGGGTGTATCAGGGAGTGTTACGACTTGGCCCGGAAAGTTCCGCCCCAGGTTACAGCACATTCCACCAGGGCGCAGGCGTCCTCTGTAGCCTTTGGAGCTCAGGTTCCGATTACCGAAATCTGTAGGGAGGCCATGTGGTCATAGGTCCACATCTTTTCGACACACTATGCGTTGACACGGCAGGCCAGGAAGGACGCAGGGTTGGGTTCTGCGGTCCTCAGCTCTGTGTTGTGACTGGGTTTCTTTTCTGTACCATATTGCATCTTTCGATCAGTTTTTCTGAGTTCTGTTAGTTGAATAAATATGTTCTGGGTTGTTCAACTCCTGTTTGCTTGTTTTTCTGGGTGCTCCGACCCCTCCTCCGTATAGTGGGGTTAGCTTGGAAGTCACCTTATTCGAATGGACGTGAGCAACCACTCGAAGAAGAAAAGAACGGTTACTTACCTGTAACTGTTGTTCTTCGAGATGTGTTGCTCATGTCCATTCGATTCCCCCCCACCTCCCCTTCGTCGGAGTGTCCTGCAAGAAGGAACTGAGGAGGGGGAGCACTGGCAGGGGTACTTATGCTCTGCTACAGCGGCGCCGCTCCAGGGGGCGACCTGCCAGTGCTATGGGTACCGTTTGGGAAAACGCTCTGGAAGACGCGGTGCACGCGGTGTGCACACCTTATCTGAGTGGACATGAGCAACACATCTCGAAGAACAACAGTTACAGGTAAGTAACCGTTCTTTTCCTCTTCACAGCCCAGTCCCCCAGGCAGGGTTGGAGAGGCTGGCTCTTGTGGGCAGAACACAGGCACCATCTCCACCAGCTGCCACTCTAGACAGTGGTTCTTCATCTTCCCACCTCCCATCCCCCAGCTAGAAAGGACTGGAGCTGCTGGCTTCAGTGGCCCCTCTGTTAGGGGAACACAGAGTTTCCAACTCTCCTGATATTTGGTGTTTGTGTTTCTTGTGAATATTTCCCTTATGTTTGGTGGCCATCTTCCATTACTGTCAGTGGGATGGAGGCCTTAGGCTCTCTGTCAAGATGGCTGCCATTCCCATTTAGTTTCCTTATGTGCAAGTGAGGCTGCCATTTGTCAAGATTGCCCACTATATCCTATTATGTCCGCTGAGACTGAAGCCAGACTGCCCACTAGAAGATGCTGTACTAAGGGCTCTAGGATTTGGCAAGGGGAGACTCTAGAGACAGAGGGGGGTGCAGAGTGTGTGGGGGAGGGACACAGGTAGGAATGGTAAGAAAGAGGGAGTGAACAGTGTACCCTGTAAACTGTGTGCTTGTGTAGCCACTAGGAGAGATTCAGTAGCCTCCCCAGGAATTGAAATTGTGGGGGGGGGGGGTTCAAATTTACGTGGGGGGTTCAGGGCCGATGAGGGATGAGACCATGAGGGTGAAGGTGGGCTGTATGGCACCATAGTTCACAAAACTGGGGGGGGGGTGTTGGGGAAATTCAGGGGGGTATACACCCCCATGGGGGGGTGTAGGGAATTCCCTGGAGAGATTCAAATGCCTCCTAGTTGATTAGTAGAGCACCCACAGCTAGGCTTTTTGTTCCTACTGGTGATGCACATCTTGACATGCCTTAGTGCACATAACATTATTCCACACATAAATGGAAAAGTTTACATGGACCAGGAATGGAAAATGGGAGGAGATAGTGAGGGATAGCATGGCATTTCCTTGCCTCCCAAGTGATAGGAGATAAGCGGAGTTCATTTCCAGACAGCTTTTGGTGAATGCAGTGTGTTGGGAGAAAATGGTATCATGGTTGCACACTTTTGCTTTCAGATCAGTACCCCCAACAATCCCACTGTACACTACTGGGCTGTGTCTACATTGTCACCCTTTTCCGGAAAAAGGATGCTAATGAGACAAGTCGGAATTGCAAATGCCGCGGGGAATTTAAATATCCCCCGCGGCATTTGCAGGAACATGGCTGCCGCTTTTTTCCGGCTCGGGGTTTTGCCGGAGAAAAGCGCCAGTCTAGACGGGATCTTTTGGAAAATAAAGCCTTTTCCAGAAGATCCCTTATTCCTCTTAAAATCAGGAATAAGAGATCTTCCGGAAAAGGCTTTATTTTCCAAAAGATCCCGTCTAGACTGGCGCTTTTCTCCGGCAAAGCCCCGAGCCAGAAAAAAGCGGCAGCCATGTTCCTGCAAATGCCGTGGGGGATATTTAAATTCCCCGCGGCATTTGCAATTCCGACTTGTCTCATTAGCATCCCTTTTCCGGAAAAGGGTGCCAATGCAGACACAGCCCTGGAGATTCCATGGATTCCCAGACTATAGATTCTATTTGTTCAACCCATGGACCAACAGGATGTCTCCTAGTGTGAAAGTTCTATGTCACTGGCACCTAGCAAAGGCCGGCCATCTTGTGCCAGCAGTGCCTAGGTGCCCAGAAAATGCAGCCAGTCAAGGAGCTCCCAAAGGACTGCACCTGTGCTGGACCACGCTCCAAATTAAGCTTGAGCATTGCTCTACAATGCTCTGGATCCTTCTCTTGATCACCAGTGTCAGTTCTGTTAATTATAAAGGTACCTGCTTGGATGGTGGTTGGGGCTGCTATTCTTGTCTGTGTTTGTGAGGGATAGCTATTATAGAAAGTGCTGGGGGTTCTGTAGATAGTTCCCTCACTACTCTGGATAGACCCTGTGGAAAATGCCGAGACTTTCTGCCTCATGTAGTTGTTTCGGAGCTGGAAAAGTTAAAAAGTTGTACTTTGTGGAGTAAATAGAGCGATCTGGTTGGTGAGGAGGTTTATAAGCTCCAGTATTGCCAACCCCATGGGTAGAAAAAGTCATGAATCAGGCTACTTAAAATCACAAGAGTTTACATTTTAAGTTTTTTAAATTGGTATTCTGGTTTTCGAACCTGCATGGTGCACTTGGGGCATATTTTACAAGTTTTTCTTTGCAACTATGATGGCTACCAACTTTTTAGAAAATGAAAGCTGAGATTTTTACATATTTATGTAACTCCAGGAGCTGGGGCTTCAAGAAAACCACCAAATATCACGAGAGCTTGCAACGCTGAAATTCTGACATGATTTTATTAAATGGGGGGAGCGCGTGAAGCTTTTTCACAATTTCAGTTCACAGCTTCAAGTTAGTTTATAATGGGGTCTACATACCATAAAGATGCAATCCTGTGTAGTTCTTCTCCTTGTGTGCCTGATAGTGAATGAGCAAAATGTCTTCGGAACTGCTCCTCATAAGCTTCCCCATAGCGTGTTGATTCTTGGCTTCAAGAGAACAGAATTGGGGTCAGTAAGAATATCAAATTTAACCCAATTCTGTTTCACAAGTCCTGGTATAAATCTGCAAGAACTGGTAATATAGGACAGCAAGCTTATTGGTTTGATTGTTGATGAATACATTTTGCTTCCATTTGCTCAGTGATCTGATCACATGCAAAAAAGTTCCTATCTGGGTGTAGCTGCTTCTGGAGTCCAACTCCCAGCAGAATCAGAGGGAGAAAATCTACCATTCATTTCAATTCAAGTTGCAACGGCCCTTCTGTTTTCTGGGCCTCTTTAAAAAAAATGGCCTTGGATTTGAAGGCGCCAAAGTTGCCTGGCTCTGTCCTAACATGGATGTACGCAGCTGGCTCGTGATTCCTTGGTGTGTTCAGCTATGAATGGTTGTGCCTGGCTGGCCCCCTGGCTACTATCTTGAGATGTTTCATCTTGCCCCTAAGGTGCAGGACAAGCTCTGCCTTCCTGCTGAGGAAGGGATGTGTCTTATGCTTCTCTCTGCTGCTTGTGGCTTGTATTGCCCACTATTCAATGCATGGGCCCTTGCAGGCTTGGGGATAAGAGATGAGCCACATATGTGTAGGAATTGGAATGTGCAGATCGGCTCATGGTGTATTGAAGCTGCTCCAACGTTGCAGTCAGGAAAAGGCACTGTTCTGCCTCCCATGGACTGGACCCCTTTTCATTCTGTCATTGTATGGCCTGGGCTTTGTGCGGGGGAAGGGCTTTTTGTTTTTTGCCATAATTTTGTAATAACATAGAAATTGCCCCATTGGTCTATAACCTGGTACGGGTTCATTACTGACCAGTGCCAATTACTTCAGAATGTACCCTACCCCCATAATATAGCCCATTCTCCAATGAATGGGAGTTAATATTTAGAGGGTTTAAAAAAACCCCTCTCCCTTGAATAAGCTGTACATTTTTTTTTCTCTGTTCCAAGAGTGAGAGATTTTAGAACTGCCTTACCATGGGTTAGTCTGTCTAGTGCGTGAGAGGACAGGTCTGGGCTTTGTCTCCTGTAAATTGTTGTTTCATGGGCTCATGATATAGCTTTACAGACTAAGAACCACTCCAAGAATGGTGCAAAGAACTGCCCCAATGAGGAGGGCTCATTCCAAGGGCCCTCAGGTTCCCAGTGGGTTCAGTTTTCTGATTCCTCCCTGTACTGAGGCTTCAAATGAACAAACTCTGCAGTGGAAAATAGGACGCATTCAAGTAACAAATATATAACCTCCTGACCCTCTCTGCCATTCACTCTGTGTTTTGTTAATGATGCTTCTACGCGCTCTGCTTCTCTCCCGGCATCAGAGTCTTACCAGACTTAATTAGTGTCGCATTATTGAGAGAGACTTCAAAGTAAGTTGAGTTGCTTGAGAAACATTTGTTCCCCCTAAAAAGAGAGAGGGTAAACAGGAAATAACTAGAGAGGTGGGTGGAAGGATTCTACTGTCTTGAAACACTTGGAGGCAGTTCTATTGTTGTATGTTAAGAGGGACACAGTTTTTGTAAGGACTGAAGGCACCATTATTAGATTCCCTAGTCTTACCCCCGTGTAACACAAGTAATAGAATTTTGCCTAGTTACCCCTGCACTGAGTCCAGCAGCTTGTCTATAGTACTATAGTACACCCACGATATGCTCAGCTTCCTTCTCCTCTGTCTACAAGAGAATTGCATGCCCGACTGATGGCTTCTATCTATTCACAGGTCAGAATGCCCAGCCCTGCCCAGTTGCTTGTACTAAGATGAAGTCCTGCCAGGTTCATACTAGAACCTGATGCTTTGAATCCCTCTGCAGAGGTTGAGGCAGGCTGCAATGCCTGGCTCATGGTACAGCCCATTGCTCATAGGTCAGTTTTCACATTCATGGTCTGGAACAGTGGTCACCAACAGATCTTGGAGCCTCTGACAGGTGATCCTGACTGATTTGGCCGGGAAGCTATCACGTGCTGGCACTTCAGTTACCCCTCCACCCACTGTCATGCTGCTCCTGCCCTCGAGCTGCCCTTTGGGAGCTTCCTGTGCAAGGGAGAAGAGGGGGGCGCTGATGTCAGGGTGTTCCTCCTCCCTCCACTTCTGTACCCCATCTCCACACAGAGAAGGGGATGGAGGGAGCTTGGCAATGCAAATCTCTGTCATTCTCACAAACACATGCTGTCCTGGGTCGCAGGACAGGGGTCCCTCTTTTCCTAATGCTGGAGCCAGGTTCATTCCTGGGGTAGCTGGTGGAGCCAGGTTCATCCCTGGGGTAGCTGGTGTTGGCTGTCTGGCCACTGCCAGGGTTGGTGGGACTCAAGCTCACCACACCACCCTATGTTCCCCAGGTGAATGCCATATCCCCTGATCCACTCCAGAACCCACCCCACCTCCATACCTTTAGAGGGTCCCTCATCCTGTGTTGGCTGCTCCCGGGGCGGAGGTGGGACTTGAGCTGCCAGGGGGGGACCCCCCTACTCTGCAGGTGAATACCCTATCCCCTAAGCCACCTCCCTACAGCAACCTCTTGTTGGCTATCTGACTGCTCCCAGGGTGGGTTGGGCTCAAGCCCACCACCCTGCACTCTCCTGGTGAATGCCTGATCCGCTACTCCACTCCAGAACCCAGCTCCCGACCTTCAGGGCATCCCTTACCCTGCCTCCCTAATGCAGGCGCCAGCTCCATCCCTGGGGCAGCTGGTGTTGGCTGCCAGACCACTGCCTGAATGGGTGGAGTGGGGGCTGGCAGGGACTTGAGTGCACCACCCCGTGCTCCAGATACTAATGCCCTTTCTGCTAAGCCACTCCAGAATCCACTCCTCTACCCTCTCTCCAGCAGGTCCCTTATCCTGCTTTCCCTAATGTGGGAGCCAGCTCCATCCCTTGGGCAGCCTGTGTTGCCTGTCTGGCCACTCCCAGCCTTTGTCTGCACTGCAGGGTTTTTGCACAAGAAGGCTTTTGCAGAAGAGTTCTTGCGCAAAAACTTCTTGTGCAAAAGTGCATCCAGACCTTAAAGCGCATCACAAAAGTGATGTGCTTTTGTGCAATTCCGTTCTGTGATTCCATTCTGTGAATGGCCATCAGAGCACCTGTGCTTTTTTGGATAGGCTCTTTTTGCACAAGAAACCCCTGTGGAGAGTCCACACATACCTTTTTGCACAAGAGCAAAAAAGAGTTATGCTTCATAGAAGGAGGTATACCTCCACTGCAGAAAGCCCTCTGTTCTGTCGATTGACCAGATTTTCTAGCGCAAAAATGTGCTTGAGGTGTGGACGCTCTGTGGGTTTTTGCGCAAAACCCTTGTAGCGTAGATATAGCCCCAGGGCAGGCCTCAAGTCTCCAACCCTGCACCACCCAGGCAAATTCTGTATCCCCTAATCCGCTCCAGAACCTAGCCCACCTCCCTACCTTCAGGGTGTCCCCTCCCACACTCCAAACCCCTTGGCCCAAGACCAGAGCCTGTACCCAGCCTGGTGAAAGTGAACGAGATTCGGGGAGGAAAGTGGATAGCGTGAGGCCTTGGCAAAGGGATGGAGCAGGGGCGGAGAAGGAAGCTGGGCAAGAGTATTTGGGTTTGAGGTAGGCACTTAAAGAGAAAAAGTGATCTTGCGGTTAGAAAGGATGGAGACCACTGGTGTAGAATATACAGCATAAGCAGGTAGCCTTTGTGTTGCAGGGGCCAGTCTGGTACATTAATATGGATACAGGGAGCCTAGTGAGGAACTGATTAGGGGAGCAAGAGAAACTCTAATCTGACTGCAAGGATGATGAGGGAGGTCAGTAAAATGAAGGGAAAAATCAATAGATGCCAAGGCTAGAAAAGGACCATTTTGATAATTTAGTTTGACTGGATGTAAAACACAGACCATATCACTTCCCTCCAATAGAATTAGCATGGTAGGCCGGGAATGATTAAACATGGGTCCTGTTTGTAGGAGGCTTGGGCAGACATGATTGAGTGAGGGGTGAGAGAGATCACTGGAAAAAATTACAAAGAGAAACTTCTAAAAAAATCCCCTTGTACCTTCTTTGTTCAGACGATGTTAATTGAAACATTATGCTGAAAAATCTATGGAGTAAGGGGGGAAATTATGCTCTGAAAATAAGATTGAGGCATAGATGGACAGAGGGAAGAAAGGGAGGCATTGAAGAACGAACAGTCTTACGCTGTGACATGCTGGTTGATGAGTAACTCCTGCTCCTGCCCAGTAGGGTTCACATCAAGATAAGCATTATCAATCAGCACCATTTCCAGCAGGTGAATGGGGGACTGTGAGGCCCCAGCTATGTAGAACCATTTCCCCAACAGCTGTGAAAATAAAGAGGGTGAAGGGAAGAGAAGAGAAGCAGGGACTCTCCTGGCGTTCCAAGAGGGAAATGAATGGCTTGTCTTTACAGTGACAAGTCTTGTTCTCACTTTCTACTCTAGTCCTGCTCTTTGCCCCTGTCAAGTTCCTTCATGCTAGCAAGAGTAATCAAAAGAGAGAGAGCAACCAAATTCTTGAAGGTGTAAGTCACGTTGTAGGGTTTTTTTGCACTAGAACTTTTAATTTATTTTGGACACTTTTTGAGTTTGAAATCTGATTTTGAAATACAATCCCCGGGGAATTGGCAGGAGGAGGGGGGGGGGAGGGAGGAGAGGAGAATGAGGCTATTGCAAACTACCAATGGGACTGAAAATGTGTATGAATATGTCAAAACATATATGGATCCTTTTCCATTTTCCATAAGATCTACTACTAACTAATATTTACGTGTCATATAGTGACATAATATAGTACTTAAGTACTTACAGTAATGGGATATTTTTGGGGTGTGTTCCAGCGGTTGTTAGGTAGGGAAATATTCTCCACATTTTACAAATAGGGAAACTGAGGTATATAAGATGCACAGGTAATTCGTTGCAGAGACAAAAAGAGCACCCAGGTTTCCTGGTTGCTAGTCTTGTATTTTAACCTTTTCCCCACTGGGTTTTATGCCTGAGAGATACTCTACTGTAAACTTCGGGCGTTTCACTCAAATATCTCTGGGGATGGTCCCCACTGCCTGTTTCCTGCCTGGTCATTCCATGGAATTGGAGTGTAGCCACCAGAAGAATCAAAACTCTCTGCAGGGCTTTTCTTACCTTGGATGCTGTGGTGTTGTCTGGTGTTTGTGGATGCAGGAGTTCACAGTGCAGGGGCATAGCACTGAGGAGATGTGCTAAGCTGAGAAACATAGTAATACAGGCTAGCACCATGGTTTCTCTTCAAGGGAATGAGAGAGAATGGAATGAATCCCTCTGACTGAACTGTCTCATCATGAGAATCTCCATGTATAGATTTCCGTGCCAATGTTCAGCTGTCCACTAGGCGGTATGACATTTGTACAGGGATGGAGCAATGATGTTCCTTTCCAGGAAATCTTCCAGATAAAAGCGCTATCATTTGCACTGCATTCAGCATTAGATTGACCTGAATACTGGCATTGAGCTAATGCATGTGATGTGCCACTTTAAGGCGATTCTCTGACGGACACCCATTGCAAAAGGGACCTCGGTATTATGCAATAATGAGAAGGCCCCATTATGTGCACAGGTTGCAATAGGTTGGAGCACGGCAGGACTTGAACTTACAGTTCTATGTCATTGCCGTCACATACGGCTGATTAGGATTTCCTCCAAAGCTCTGAAGGGCAGTGACCCAGCACCTGGTTTGTGTTTTTTGAACCCCTTGCATAGTCCATTCATACAGGGTTCTTTTCATCTCTAACCTTCTGACTCTGTAGTCCAGGGCTACTCAACTTTGGAAGCCCTGGGGGCCACAATGCCGAGGGCCGCAACTTAAATGTGGTTACATGTACATGCAAATATATACGCAAATATATGCAAATAGCTTCTTTCATACTGATGGGCCATGAATACAAAGCACTTCCCACAATGCTCCGGCGCTCCCTACACCTCCTCTCTGGGGCTAGAAACGCCGACACCCTGTACTCGTTTGTTCCAGCCAGCCTGTCTGCTTGTGTCTTTCAATGCTCCCGCCTGGGAGATGTCTTGCTGTTGTGGAGAGTGTTCCCAGTGGAGGCCATGTTCAAAGAATCCCACCCGCAGGCCATGTGTTGAACCCCATGTAAACCCAAACAGCACCGTGGGCTGCGTATTGAGTAGCCCTGCTGCAGTCCTTCCTCACACTGCTCATGGATTTCAAGGGAGTGAAACACACACATGTTGCAGGATGAGGCCATTGGATTATTCCAGCCCAACCAATTCAAAGCTTCAATATATAAAATCTTTATAATGGCTCATCCCTCACTTTATCCTTTCCATGAAATCCAGGGGGTCAGTCTGCTGATGAATGGGGCTGTGATGCGGTTCACTGTAAAAACAAGATGCATTTCTGGTTGTGGAGACTGGAAGCAATGTGTAACCAAATCAAAGCTCTGCAGCAAATATTTTTGCTTCTGGAAGTCTATTGGCTATTTAAATGGACACCTCTTTCCTACTCACTCTTCCCCTTTCTTCCCATTGCTGACTAGCTGCCTGGATGTAGGGCAAGGTGAAGCAAAATACAATTCTACTGTCCTGGCTAGAAGTAGTGGAGTTTGTGAAATTTCTGATGACAAAATATTGACTTCGCAGTTCTCTGGGGACATAGGGAAATATTTGCAGGCACATGGGGACAAAAGCTTGTGACACTATATATATATTTTTGTTAGTTTCTAAGGTGTTACAGATCTACTTGTTTTTCCCAAAGTCATGCAGGAAGCCTGTAGAAGAGGCAGGAATAGTTATGGGCACCAGTCTCCTGATGGCTCAGATGGTGCCTTAGTTTGTGTTCCAAGGTTTTGTATTTGTAAATTATGGGTGCTGTGCCCTGCACATCAGATATGACATTAGTGAACTGTGGTTCTTGTCCAGTCTTTGCATGGCTCTGGGGTGTAATTGCCAGAAGAAGCAGGAGCCTCCATAAGGCTTTTCCTATCATGACTGCTGCAATGTTCTCAGGTATTTGTGTTTAAAAGCTGGAGGCTGAGCAATCAGATGTGTAAGAGGAGAACAGTAGTAATGTAGACCTGTATAATGCCAGAGTTTCACTTGAAGTGAGCTGGAATAAAATGGTCTGGCTGAAGTTGCTCATCTGGGCATACAAATCTATTTTATTCATCCTCATTTACTGGTTAACCCATTACAAAGCCAATTTTCCCAGTTTCCCCTGCCTTTAACATTTGCATTTCCACATCAAAAGCTATACATGGGACACATCAAACTATAGAATTGACAGGTA
This sequence comes from Pelodiscus sinensis, assembly GCF_052426305.1. Classification (NCBI taxonomy): domain Eukaryota; kingdom Metazoa; phylum Chordata; order Testudines; family Trionychidae; genus Pelodiscus; species Pelodiscus sinensis. The sequence continues at coordinate 10,776,130 of NC_143074.1, read as the reverse complement.
AACACTTTTTGCTGTTATATACATCTCTGGGGTTTTGTTATTTTCACTCCAACACATCTGATGAAGTGGGTTTTACCCATGAAAGCTAATGACTCTCTCTATTTTTTGTTAGTCTCTAAGGTGCCACAGGACTACTTGTTTATAAAAATCAGCCAGCCATTTTTGGGGGGAGTAAATCTGTTGGGCAAATATAAAATGCTTGTGATACATTGTATTTGGTTAATGAGGAGTATTTCCGGGAAAGTTCTGTGGTTTAAAAAAGTATCTTTTCACCGACATCTGCACCTCAATTCGGTGTGAAATAGGAAGCTGTGAGCTTTTGCATGTTCCCAAAAGAAAAAAAACCCTGTGTCAGCATTCCCTGTAAGCTGGGCACTTCAAATTCCACCCAGCTGATTAGCAGAGTGCCTACAGTTAGGTTTTTTGTTTCTATTGGTGGTGCACCTACATATGTTCTGGTGCACATAAAAATTATTCTGCACATGGAAACATCCACTCATGGATGGAAAAGATTAGCAGGAACATTGCCCTGTCACACAACACTTTCTGTTGAAAGTTCCTGTCACTGACTTCAGTCTTCCAAACCTTATAAAGATTCCCCAAACATTAAAAAGATGAAACAATAATGTTAAAATGCCCCAAAAAATTAAAAGAAGGGAAAATTCACAGTTAAAGTCACTCAAGGAATTTTGACTGTGCCCTAGCCCCGGGGGTTGGCTACGTTGTGGTTAGGCAGTGTGACTTCCCCCAGGAAATGGAGCTAAGGTATATGCAGGCGGTGATGGGTGTAGTGCAAATGGAACTGCTCTATGTGTCATTGTCTTCAAAAGGGTGAGGTATAGATTCTTATCAGGACCCTGGAGCATGATGTGTCTTACACAATACTTTCTCTTCACTTTGTGTTCCTCATCCTACCAGGTGCCTCTAATCTTCAATTTACTCTGCTCCTCCTGGCTTTTTGCATGAGAAGATCCCAATGAAACTGATGGGAGGCTGTGGGATCAGGCCCTAAAACAATATCAACATTTAATTTTGAAGCCATAGTTTGTAAAATCTCAAAACAAGTTGAAAGGATCCTTCTGCATCTATCCTTGAGTTAATCTCAAACACACACTGTCTGAGGACTCTTGCCCCCTCTGGGTGATGATGGCGTTGCACCAGGCATCATGTAGTGAAGTTCCAAGGTCTGGTTCAGTCTCTGGGGGGGCCTTGCACTGATGCTGCAGGTGGTGCACACGATGGAAGGTTGGAGAGCACAGTGTGCTGTGTTGTTTTTGGCCTTCTTGGCAATGTGGCTGAAGACCATGCAATGCCATTTTTGGATATAGCAAGTGAGTGGGTAGGGGTATTATGATACCTAGTACTGAAGCAGAGAGGGAATCTTTAAAGTCAGTTGTTCCCTTCCCCAGGTCATCTCTTAGCTGAACTGGAGGGACCGAGATGTTACTGTCTATTTCAGTTCTCACTGAAGTAAAATAGAACCTTTCCCTTGACTTCTAATGTGAGCTAGATCAGGTTTCACTAACACTGCTGCTATTCCTAGTTCCCATGCAGGGAAACCATGCAGCAGAAAGAGAGAATAAGACAAAATAAAATTCTTTCTTTGTAGCTGGGCTGCAGTTTTGATTCATACCCAAGTCTCTTCCATCTCCTGTCTCTTTATCACAGAAGAAAACAACAGCTTTCTCAAGGCCCATTACTATGGCACTGCTAGCTTGATAGGGACAAATCATGAGTTAATACCCATTCACAAAGTGTTGTCATGCCACTTGGTGAAGAAGTTTTATATTTTTAATCATTCAGCCATGTTACAATTGTTTTAAAGAATATTTAAAGATGTGTGTATAATATTTTGGTGCATAGTAAGTGTTGCTTGAAAGGGCAGATGTCAGTACAAGATCTCTACTGTTTAAAAAAAGACTATCTGTGTTTTTTGACATATTCACAGAACAGTGATTGTTAGTCAGATTTATCTTTATTTTTAAATTGGCAAGAAAGAACAAAAGTAAAGTCTCTAGGGGCTAGCATATTGTGTGGGTCTCCTTTGCAAAAGAGCATTAGGAGCTGAGAAAAAATAGTTGTTGAGCTCTGCATGCCTGAAGAGAGCGCTTAGAAATTTAGAGGTGCAGATACAGAAAATGAAAATGTCAGTAGTTTTATGCCGTAGAAACCACATGATCTGATATGACAAGGGGACATCCTTCAGTGGCTAAACATGTAACAAGAATTAACAACTACTGATATCCAGTGTGGAGGGCAACATTGCCATGGAAATATGAATTACCCCAGAGCTGGTTCTAACATGTCAACTGAATGATTCTTGTCGTCTCTCTCTTCTTCCATTGGACATAGATCCTGCAGAGATGAACAAGGATGAAAATCAGCAGTGTGTGTGTAAAATGTGCTCTTAATATTACAGGATTTTCTTACAGCAAAAGAAGCACTTTTTCTTGTGGGTTTCCAAATTCCTCCTGCCTAACACACCAAAAAATGTCGATTTCAGCAGCCCCTGTGGCAAGCAGCTCTGTAGCAAGAACTGTATGTTTTCTCTATTTAAAGCGTTAAATTGCTTCAGCCAGTGTGGATTTCTTATCTCATTTCTGCTTCAGGAATATGAGCAATATTTGCTCAGCAGATAACCTGTCAAGCAAGCCAATGGAGGTGAACATTAAAGGTGAAACCCCTTCATTGGGAGAGGAGAGAGAATCTATTAAAACATAGTATCCCTTGGTGGGATAAGCATTGCCCATCATTACCTACTGGAAAGAGCTGGCTGCTCAGAGGGAACAAAACACTCATGAAGTGGGTGTGTGTGTATCTGGCCTTTATTGCTGCACACTGGCTCAATGTTCTTGCAGGCCCTGGGTTTGGCAAACCCAGTTTTCACTGTTGTGGTGTTTAAACCTGACAATTCCAAAAGACTTGAGAGGATTAAGAAATGGATGGTGAATGTGGAGTCTATTGGTACTTCCCCAAGGAAGCCAAGCATTAGGTACTTTGGAAGGGAAAGACTCTAACCTAAGACCAGCCCGGTACCTGATCATCATCTTTCAGACTTACAGTAACTGTGACGCTTGTGTTTCTTGGGGGGAAAGTAGTCAATGCAGTTAAAATTCTCTGTGTTTAATTCCTGTTAAGGCATGGGCATGGAGCCAGGTTTGACCCTATATTTTTTCTGGTATGTATAACACTAGGACATTTACCCAGCATCACTCGGGTCCTTAACTCAAGTATTTTTTGTTTTTTGGGAAATAAAATGAAAATGTCCAGGCTTCATTGAAATCATTGGGCTGGGGTTGGGGCTGAGGGATTCAGTATGCAGGCTGTCCCAGGGAGAGAGGATTACCCCAGTATTCTCTCACTGCAGCAGCTTGGGACCAGGTGAAAAGCACCTCTCCATAGTCCCTGCAGCTCCAGTGGGCTCTGCTGGGGGAGGGTGCATGTCCCCAGGCTGGGGAAGGTCCAGGTTTGTCTGCCCCCTGTGCTGCTCAGCCAATCAGGAATGCAGCAAACTTTGCACTTTCCCGTTGCTCCCTGACAAAGGAGAACAGCCAGCAATGCTCCCATAGAAGTGGGAAGGGAGACCTTCACCCCCTCCCACTCCACACTGCCTAAAGGCCACCAGGGTGGTAGAAGGGTTGGGGCTGAGGCAATCCCAGATGGGGGAGGGAGTGTACCTGACAGGTGATTTTGTTTCTTGTCTGTATAGTTTCCTGAGAAGCAATCCCATTCCAGGCACATCCCATGTTCCTGGCCCAATGAAACCCTGACCTTACTTTAAGTTATGATAAGAGGAAGCTGTACACTGAATTTGGTGGTGCTAGCTCTTACTATTTAGGAGGAGTTGTTAAATCAACACAAAGAAAACAATTAGTCCTGTGGAACCTTAAGATACATCTACATTGGCATGATCTTGCGCAAATACTCTTTAATGCAAGAGTTCTTGTGTTAAAGTATTTGTGCTAAAGAGCATCTACACTGGCATGTGCCTTTGCGCAAGTGATGTGCTTTTGCGCAAAAGCATCCGTGCCAGTGTAGACACTCTCTTGCACAAGAAAGCTCCAATGGCCATTTTAGCCATTGGGCTTTCTTGCGCAAGAAATTGATGTTGCCTGTCTACACTGGCCTCTTGTGCAAGAACAGTTGATTTCACACATTAGAACATCAGTGTTCTTGAGCAAGAACTCCCTGCCCGTGTAGACAGGCCGCATGTTTTTGCACAAAAGCAGCTGCTTTTGCGCAAAATCATACCAATGTAGACACAGCTTTAGAGATTAACAAATATATATGGTATCATGAACTTTTGTGGGCTTCTTTATCTCATCTGAAGAAGTGTGGTTTTCCCACAAAATCTCATGATAATATATATTAGTCTTTAAGGTGCCACAGGACTACTCATGGTTTTTAAAATTACAGTCTAACACAGCTACCCCCCCAAGACTTTTAAAAACAAAGAGAGGTACTCTCAAATATATAGTAGATTTGCTGTTAATACATTTGTGGCCACTAGGGGAACTTCACAGAATCATAAGGCTGGAAGAGACCTCAGGAGATCAATGAGTCCAAACCCCTGCTAAAAGCAGGACCAATCTCACCTAAATCATCCCAGCCAGGGCTTTGTCAAGCAGGGACTTAAAAACCTCTAGGGATGGAGATTCCACCACTTCCCTGGATTACCCATTCCAGTGCTTCCCCGCCCTCCTAGTGAAACAGTTTTTTTAAATAGCCAACCTAGACCTCCCCCACCACAACTTGAGACCACTGCTTCTTGTTCTGCCATCTGTCACCACTGAGAACAGCCTCTCTCCATCCTCTTTGGAATCTCCATTCAAATAGTTGAAAACTGATACCAAATCTCTCCTCACTCTTCTCTTCTGTTGACTAAATAAACCCAAATCCCTCAGCCTCTCCTCATAAGTCATGTGCTCCAGCTCCCTTATCATTTTTGTTTCCCTTTGCTGGACTCTTTCCAATGTATCCACATCTTTTCTGTAAAGGTGGTGGGGGCAGAATTGGATGCAATACTCCAGTACTGGATGTGGCCTCATCAGTGTTGAATAAAGGGGAATAATCACTTCCCTAGATTTGCTGGAAATGCTCCTATGCTGTTAGTCTTTTTGGCTACAAGAGCACCCTGTTGACTCATATCCAGCTTCTCATCCACAGTAATATCCAGGTTCTTTCCTCCAGAATTGCTGCTTTGCCAGTTAGCCCTCAGTCTGTAGCAGATCTTGGGATTCTTCTGTCCCAAGTGCAGGACTCTGCACTTGTCCTTGTTGAACTTCATCAGATTTCTTTTGGTCCAATCTTCATGGTTGTCCCTATGGTGCACACTTGCCATTTCACAAGGTCAGCTAACTTAGAACCTCCTGCTCACCTGGAGCTACTGGAAAGTCTCCACTGGGTTACTAGTACATGTCCTATAGCTAAGGCCCTACCAAATTCACAACCCATTGTCAATTTCATGGTTTGGGTATTTTAAATATAATCAAGATTTCAGCTATTTAAATCTGAAATTTCATGGTGTTGTAACTATAAGGATCCTAACCCATAAAAGGGTTTGCAGGAGGTTGTAAGACTATTGTGGGTGGTTGTGGTACTGCTACCCTTACTTCTGCTCTGCTGAAGAGTGGCAGCTGCTGGCCAGGAGCCTAGCTCTGAAGGCAAAGTCAGCTCCAGCAACTGTGCAAAAATAAGGACTGCATGGCAGGCCACCTCTCTCCAGCTGCCCAGCTCTAAAGGCAGCAATTCAGTAAGGCTGGCAGTACTGCGACCCCCTCAAATAATGTTGTGACCCCCTGCAACTGCCCTTTGGATCAGGATACCCAATTTGAGAAACAGTGGTGAAATCTATATAACATATGGTAAAAATACACAAAAGACCAGGTTTCAGGTGACGTATTTTTCAGGGCCATGAATTTGGTAGGGCCCTACTTTATAGTAAAGAGTTGAGCAGTTTTGATTCCATCAATTAAAAGGCAGTGGATGGCTCATGAGCCCATTAATTACACCATATCATGGTCTAGTTCATACTCCTAAGCATGTCAGATATTGAGGTTTGCTCTGGGTTACTTAAATTTTTTTTAAGCCACTTTTCAGGGATGAGGTTTGAACACTTAATTTGATCAAAAAGGCAAATAGGATGCTAGGAATTATTAAGAAAGGGATAGAAAACAAGACCCAGAATATCTTACTGCCCCTGTATAAAACTATGGTACACCCACATCTTGAATACTGTGTACAGATGTGGTCTCCTCACCTCAAAAAAGATATTTTGGCCTTGGAAAGGGTTCAGAAAAGGGCAACTAAAATGATTAGGGGTTTGAAATGGGTCCCAAATGAAGAGAGGTTAAAGCAACTGGGACTTTTCAGTTTAGAAAAGAGGAGACTGAGGAGGGATATGATAGAGGTATATACAATCATGAGTGGTATGGAGAGGGCGGATAAAGGAAAGTTATTTATTAGTTCCCATAATAGAAGAACTAGAGGACACCATATGAAATTAATGGGTAGCAGGTTTAAAACTAATAAAAGAAAGTTCTTCACACAGCATGTAGTCAACCTGTGGAACTCCTTGCCAGAGGAGGCTGTGAGGCTAGGCTATAACAGTTTAAAGAGAAGCTAGATAATTTCATGGAGGTTAGGTCCATAAAAGGCTATTAGCCAGGGGATAGAAATGGTGTCCCTGGCCTCTGTTCGTCAGAGGCTGGAGAAGGATGGCAGGAGACAAATTGCTTGATCATTGTCTTCGGTCCATCCTCTCTGAGGCACCTGGTGCTGGCCACTATCAGCAGACAGGACACTGGGCTAGATGGACCTTTGGCCTGACCCAGTATGGCCGTTCTTATGTTCTTATGATCCCGGCTCATTTCAGGGTGGTTCTGAAGCACTAAAGGTGGCTTGATAACTGCCATAGGAATCCTACATTGATCTTTACCTTTGTGTTCGTATAGAACGTTTCTTCTTTCTTCAATCCAAGGCATGCCACTTGAGTTTCAAATTCTTCTAGTTGCTCTGTGCTCATGTTTTGGGCCCGGGCTGTTTTTAAAGATAAAATGTTAAATTGCAGAAAATCATTTGGCAGAGTTGGTTTTAGAAGGTGTAGTGGCTGCATTGTATCTTTGGTCTGTCTGAGGCTTTCACAGCAACAAAGGCTAATACTCAGATCACCTACTCCAGTAGCATGTACCTATGCTCATTGAGCTAAGGGAGCTGAATCCCCTTCATATTCTTTGCTGGAACCCTCCATTTCTCCTATTGGTGTTGTTGGGTATTGGAGGGAGCAGAAGAGACTTATTTGGTCAGCCCGTCTCCAGTGGGAGATGAGAAGAATCAGGCCAACCCATGGAGGGCAGGGGCAAAAGGGCAGTTGCCCTGATACTGGGAGATACCTCCTGGCTGGAGTCCAGGCCTCTTTGAGTTGCCACTGGAGCACCACTCCGTGCAGCTCTAAGGGTTTGTGGAGGGGGTGCCATGGTCTGGGCAGTGCTAAGGGCTGACTACTGTCAGTCCTGCCCCTTCTACCTTTGGCCCGGCACATATCCGGTCCCCCCACACCTAGCCCTGGGGTCCAAAGTGTCTGTCTTCCCTACTGGGAAGAGTTATGGGGTATCCCTAAAATCAAGACTGGTTCTGAGACTTTAAATATTTACCCTCCTGGCTACAATGTTCTTATTGTAGGACCTAGATAATTGTTAAGCATCTACATTGTTTGGACCACTTGGAAATAGTGACCATAATGTAATAAAATGTAACATCCTTGTGCTGGGAAAAACACTTTAGCAGCCCAACACTGTGGCATTTAATTTCAGAAAGGGGAACTACACAATAATGAGGTTAGTTAAACAGAAATTAAAAGGTACAGTGAAAAAAATAAAATCCTTGCAAGCTGCATGGAAACTTTTGAAAGACAGAGGAATAGAGGCCTAACTTAAATGTATACCCCAAATTAAAAAACACAGTAAGGGAACCAAAAAATTGCCACTTTGGCTTAGCAACCAAGTAAAAGAAGCAGCGAGAGATAAAAAGACATAATTTAAAAAGTGGAAGTTAAATCCTATAGATTTAGGACAATAGAAAGGAGCATAAACTCTGTCAAATTAAGTATAAAAATATAATAAGAAAAGCCAAAAAGGAAATTGAAGAAAAGCTAGCCAAACACTCAAAAAGTAATAGTAAAATGTTTTTTAAGTACATTGTGTCATCAGTCATGCTTGTGGTTTTCCCAATGGGTTCTTGACGGGTCCTCTACTCCATCAATGATGATAAACTTTCAGCTGTGTGTAAGTGTGCATGTGCTCCCCTGTCTAGCACATTAACCATGCATAATTAGTTAACACAACAGACTCCCGAGAGCCCCCAGAGACCACTAATCAGTTAAGGATTGAGTGCACCCAAGTAGGTTTATTGCCAAGCAACATACAATAATAATTGTCGGCGAACAGACTCGCTGCTGCACCACTATGCCTTATGGAAAAATGGTCTGAGGTAAATAGAATGAAGTTTAATAAGGACAAAGTACTCGACTTAGGAAGGAACAATCCATTTCACACATATAAAATGGGAAGTGATTGTTTAGGAAAAAGCACTGCAGAAAAGGGTCTATGGGTCATAGTGGAGCACAAACTAAATATGAGTCAACCGTGTGACATTGTTGCAAAAAAAACCAAACATGATTCTGGGATGTATCAACAGGAGTGTTGTGAGCAAGACACCAGAAGTCATTCTTCCACTCTACTCTGCACTGATTAGGCCTCAGTTGGAGTATTGTGTCCAGTTCTGTGTACCACATTTCAAGAAAGATGTGGAGAAACTGGAGAAGGTCTAGAGAAGAGCAACAAAAATGATTAAAGGTCTAGAAAACATGAGCAATGAGACAAGGCTGAAGGACTTGGGCTTGTTTTGTTTGGAAAAGAGAAGACTGACAAGTGACACAATAGCGGTTTTTAGGTATCTAAAATGGTGTCACATGAAGGACCTTGTTCTCCTTGGTCTTTGATGATAGGAGAAGAAACAATGGGGCTAAACTGAAGCAAGGGAGGTTTAGGTTGGACATTAGGAAAAACTTCCTAACTGTCAGAATGGTTAAAAACTGGAACAAATTGCCTAGGGAGGTTGTGGAAGTGCTATCACTGGAGATATTTAAGAGCAGGTTGGATAGACATCTATCAGGAATGATCTATATGGTACTTGATCCTGCCCTGAAAGCAGTGGACTAGATTTGATTTCTCAAGGTCCCTTCCAGTTTTCATATTCTGAGAGTCTATGTATGCTGTGACAATGGACTAAAACCCAACAAAATGCTTTGGATTTTAACTCCCCCCCCAGTCAGTCAACAATCACCCTTTGGGGTGCACTTTTATACAAGGTACAAACAAGCTACATATCACTCCTGACGTATCAGGTTGCCACCCTCTATTAGCTAGTTACCGTCCCTTACCTCACTCCAGGGGGTTTTCCATTACTATCCATCATGCTGTCAATTTAGATCCAGTCCTGGACCTGGCGTGGAATGTATGTTATTTGTGGGGTGTGGTCTAGGGATGTAATAGTATAGCTGATTAACTGATTAACTGATAATCAAAAGCATATAGGTTAATGCTATAGACTACATGCATTTCCCTCTGCAACAAACCTTGCCAGAAAATTTTGTAGCAGGCTGGCCAGCAGCCCAGATCAGTCCCGGCTTGCACTGGGTCCTGGACCTACCTGCACTGTAGCTCTGCATTTAAAGTGTATTAGGAGCCAAGCGGACAGTCTCAGTTCCGGCTTGTGCCGGGTTCAGGAGCTCAAACCCCTCCTCACCCTGGACAGGGGCTTCCTGAGGACTATAGAATAGTCAACTAGCTGATAAGAATTCATGAGGTTAATCGACTATTCAATTAACTGATATTTAACATCCCTACTGAGTGCTGGTACGAAGATGTTCATTAGTGAGATGTTCTGTTACAACCCTTCTGGAATGTGCTCACAGCCTGTGCCTGGCACCTTTTGGCATTCTTTATGCTTGATCTTGCTTGGCTTGTACTATTTCTCTTTAGCCATGCCTCTTTCTTGTTTGCAGTTTCACTGAGCCAAAGTCTTGCTCGCTAGATTTCAGGCCTGCTGATTTTGTGTTATAGACCCTCAACTTACTACACATCAGAAGCAGGAAGCCTGCTAAAAAACTAATAGGCCCCTGGACGATAGAGATGCTAAAGGAACACTCAAAGATGATGAAGTCTTTGCTTTGGTCTGCATGGCTGAGGATGTTAGGGAGATTCCCAAACCTGATCTATTCTTTTCAGGTGACAAATCTGAGGAACTGTCCCAGACTGAAGTGTCATTAGAGGAGGTTTTGGAACCAAGTGATAAACTTAACAGTAACAAGTCACCGGGACCAGATAGCATTCACCCAAAAGTTCTGAAAGAACGCAAATGTGAAGCTGTGGAACTATTAACTGTGATTTGTGACCTATCCTTTAAATCAGCTTCTGAACCTAATGATTGGAACATAGTTAATGTGATACCAATATTTAAAAAGGGCTCTAGAGGTGACCCTTGCAATTACAGGTTGGTAAATCTAACATCAGTACTGGGCAAATTAGTTGAAACAATAGTAAAGTCTAAAATTGTCAGACATATAGAAGAGCATAATTTTGGGGGAAAAGTCAACATGGTTTCTGCAAAGGGAAATCATGCCTTACTAATGTACTAGAGTTCTTTGGGGGGGGGGGGGGGGGAATGTCAACAAACATGTGGACAAAGGAGATCCAGTGGATATAGTGTACTTAGATTTCCAGAAAGCCTTTGACAAGGTCTCTCACCAAAGGCTTTTAAGTAAAGTAAGTTGTCATGGAATAAGAGGGAAGGTCTCATGGATTGATAACTGGTTACAAGACAGGAAAAAAAGGGTAGGAATAAATTATAAGTTTTCAGAATGGAGAGTGGTAACTAGAGGTGTCCCCTAATGTCCTTACTGGGACCAATCCTATTCAACCTATTTATAAATTATCTAGAGAAATAGTTAAACAGTGATGTGGCAAAATTTGCAGATGATAGTAAACTGCTCAAGATAACTAAGACCAAAGCAGACTGTGAAGAGCCTTAGAAAGATTTCACAAAACTAAGTGATTGGGCAACAAAATGGCCAATTAAATTTAATGTTGATAAATGTAAAGTAATGCACATTGGAAAAAATAAACCCAACCATATGATAAATTGTGCTATAGAACTTTTGTTTGATCCTTCAGAAAAACAGGTGTGAGGGTTGGTTAGAATATTCAATCCAAACCTCAGGAGAAATGTAATATAAACCTGCAACTAAAATGGTGGGGTGCATCTACATAGCAAGGCTTAACTTAACTTAACTATGCGAATTGAACTAGGTCTATTGTGTAGCTTATTTTGAAATTGGGAGCATCTACACAGCACCTATTTCGAAATAGAGTACTCGTCCTCTGACTTCCCTTACTCCTCGTACAATGAGGGTTACAGGAGCCCAAGTAAGAAGTCCTCCAGCTTGACAGTATTTTGACATTTCAAAATAACTGCCTGCTGTGTAGACGTGGACTAAGTTATTTCTAATAACGCTAGTTATTTTGAAATAATGTTACTGTGTAGATGTACCCATATGGACTCATTTAGCTATAACTACTTAAGATGGGGATCTTGGAGTCACTGATGATAGTTCAAAAAAGCAAACAATGTTAGGAATAATTAAAAAAGGGATAGAGAATAAGACAGAGAATATCTTATTGCCTCTGTATAAAACAATGGTATGCCCACATCCTGAATACTGCATACAGATATGGTCTCCTCATCTCAAAAAAGATATATTGGCATTGCAAAAGGTACAGAAAAGGGCAATCAAAATGATTAGGCGTTTGGAATGGGTTAGATTAAAAAGACTGGGACTTTTCAGTTTAGAAGACAGGAGACTGGGGCTACGTCTATATTGTAGCCTTCTTGCAGAAAGCATATGCAAATTAAGCATGGCATGGAATATCACCACACTTCATTTGCATAATTAATGAGTAGCCATTTTTGCACAAGAGGCTTTTGTGCAAGAGCCATTCTTTCTCATTTTTTGAGGAAGAATGGCTCTTGTGCAAGAGGGGTTTTTGCGCAAAAAGGAGCTATCTACACAGCTTTCTGTGCAAAAGCCTCTTGTCCAAAAATGGCTGCTCATTAATTATGCAAATGAAGCTTGGCAATATTCCATGCCATGCTTCATTTGCATATGCTTTTACGCAAGAAGGCTCCAGTATAGACATAGCCTAAGGGGGGATATGATAGAGGTCTATAAAATCATGATTGGTGTGGAAAAAGTGAATAAGGAAAAGTTATTTACTTGTTCCCATAACATAACTAGGGGTTACCAAATGAAATTAAGAGCGAGCAGGTTTAAAACAAACAAAAATAAGTTTATCTTCATGTAGAACACAATCAACCTGTAGAACTCCTTGACAGAGGATATTGTGAAGAACAGAACTTTAACAGGATTTAGAAAAAAACTAGATAAATTCATGGAGGTTAGGTCCATCAATGGCTATTAGCCAGGATGGGTAGGACGGGTGTCCCTTGCTTCTGTTTGCCAGAGGCTGGAAATGCATGACAGGCAAGGGATCGTGTAATGATTCCCTGTTCTGTTCACTCCCTCTGGGACATCAGGCATTGGCCGCTGTTGGAAGACTGGACCTTTGGTGTGACCCAGTATTGCTGTTCTTATGTTCAAAAGAACTATAGCCAGCCATAGTTCTTACCCAGACCAGACAAGGCAGCTATTTAATTGTCGTGCCCTATCCCTGCCTCTCTTTCTCTAGTCAGGCAGTTTCTTTTCAAGTGGGGGATCAGAAAGAAGGGTGATCTTGTAGTTTAGGGCACTGGTTCTTGAGAGGCCTGCATTCAGTCCTGGGCTCTTCTTGTGTGCTATTAGCCTTGGCACTTAATTTACTCTGTGCCTCAGTTCCTCCCCTGTAAAACAGAGATAATTAAACTGCTCTGTTTCACAGGGGGTTTGTGAAGATAACTTCATTACTATTTGTGAGATGATGAGGCGCTGTTGTGACTGGGGCTACATAAGGACATAGTTAGCCTGCGATACCCTGACTGCTGCTGAGATGTGGTTTACTTACCAGAGGTTGATAATCCTTTGTGGTTCTCACCAACGTGGTATAGTGTCATAATGTCTTTGAAGCTGCTCTTGATAAGTTGTGCTACAGAACTTTCGTTTGACCCTTCAGGAGAACAAATATGAGGAATGGTTAGAGTATTCGGTACTCCAATACTTAGAAGATATGTAATATAAACCTGTAAGGGCATTTGACTATATTGTGATTTGGTAGCACTGTGTATAGGTGCAAGAGTTCAGCTCATAAAGATGTAAACTGGTGTTTAAATATGGCTTGGCAGACCAATGTGGCTGTGTTCGCTCCTTCCTACATAACCCCTCTTCCCCCCCCGAGAAATTAGTGTTAGCTGGCAGCAAAATGATCAGCATTGGCAGTTCTGTGTGTTTATTGCACAGAGGAATCCTCGGCTACGTCTACACTGGCAAGATTTTGCGCAAATACTTTTAACGGAAGAGTTTTTCTGTTAAAAGTATTTGTGTAAGAGAGCATCTACACTGGCATGTGCTTTTGCGCAAAGCATCCATGCCAGTGTAGACGCTCCATTTTAGCCATCGGGCTTTCTTGTGCAAGAAATTAACGTTGCCTGTCTACACTGGCCTCTTGCGCAAGAGAGCTTATTCCTGAGCGGGAGCATCAGAGTATTTGCGCAAGAAGCACCGATTTTGTACATTAGAACGTCAGTGTTCTTGTGCAAATACTCGCGGCCAGTGTAGACAGGCGGCAAGATTTTGCGCAAAAGCAATTGCTTTTGCGCAAAATCTTGCCAATGTAGACACAGCCCTCTTGTTCAAGCCACTGCTCTGAGTGGGACCAGATAAAAGTGTGGTAGAAATGTAGGGGAGAAACCTTCCAACCTCTCCAACCCCAACCCAATCCACCCTTCCTGATGTGATACATTTCTGCTTTCTTTCAGAGCACCTCTGGATTCTTACCTGGCTTGATCATAGTCAAATTGTTCTGGGTGACTGAAATGTAACTGGAGTTGTCCACCACACACTTGTCCTTCCTAAAGGGGAAGAGAGTAATCTGGCTGATGCTCTATGGCTAAGTTAAATGCTGCTGTTAACCAGGCCTCTATCAAGCACAGCTCCTCACACCATCTTTCTGTAAGTATATTGCATTAGCACACTATCTAGTGAGGTCAATCTGAGAGGATTCTAAGAGTTGCTGATCCCACCCTTCAGTTCCCGAGTAGCACTTTGTGTGTATGAGAATAGGATTTGATGCAGGATTGACAGCCTTGATTTTAACCCTAGTGCATAACACATACAATGCAGGCCACAGGTTCTCTGTGAGGCAACAGTGGAGCCTGCTGTCCTGAAGATCAGGGACTCCTCTGAATGGGTAGACCTAAAATAGGGGTGGGCAATAATTTTTTGCTGGGAGGCCACTTTGGAAAATTTTGAAGGGGTGGGGTCAAGATACTTCTGGGTTCCCCACCCCCAGACAATGATTGGTCTGGGGGTCAGGGAGTGCCTTCCCCCCCCATTCTCCCAAGGTGCCCATGCCCCTGGGGTGAGAGGAGACTTCCCGCGCTCCCCTGCCCCTAGGCCAATTATGGTCTGGGGGCAGAGGAGCATGCAAAGCCTTCTTTGCTCTGCCCCAGCCCTGTGAGCAGTGCATGACGCTTAAGAGTGCCACATGCTCCTGGCAGAGCCAGAGGAGGCTTCATGCACTCCCCCGTCCCCAGGCCCTAATTGGCCTGGGGATGGGGGAGCGGCAGGGCTTCTGCAGGCCAGATCCACTGGATCCAGCCTGCGGAGGCCCTTTTGCCCACCCCTGGCCTAAGAGGAAGAGATGGAGTTAGGGAAGGCTGCAGAGGGAGGCTCCTGGTAGTGGTCTTGATAAGCATGGAATAGCCATATGATCCAAGTTGTGTGTCAGGGACCTTCAAGCTCAGGGTATGTCTACACTATGCAGCTTTGTCATTAAAAGCTTGTGTGAATCCTATTTACTTCTGCCCCTACACAGGCCCACTGAGGAGGAGGCAAAGGGGACGGTTGACACGGGTCCCAGCGATTCAAAGGGCCACAGGCTGGGCAGTTCTGAGAGGGTGAGCTGGGGTGCCATGTGCTCTGGGCGACGCTGAGGGCTATCTGTCTTCAGCCCCCCTTCCACCTGAGGCCCCTCCCTTCGTGGAGCACTGAGCCCTCTCCTTTGCCCAGGGGCCCAGCAAGTCTGTCAACTCCCATACTCCTATGGGGGAGGGGTTCGCTTTGTTGGCAGGAGAGTGCTCCTGCTGGCAGCAGCATTCACACTTTCACTTTTCACTTGCCGCAGCAAAACATTGTCGTTCATGGAGGGGAGGGGTCAACGCCTGTGAATGACAAAAGTTTTGTGGATCAAGTGCAAGTGTAGACAGACCCACAGTTAAGAGTCACACTGTAAGAAAGTCTTTACACATTCTGTTTCATTAGTGATAGTTCCTCGTAACCTGGCTCTATGGAGGGAAATGTTAGTGTAAATATTATCCCTGAGTAAGGGATCACGTTGTTGTCAGTAAGGCCTGTGTTAATGCTCTTACAATCTCATGACTTCTGTGACGAGGAATGTGTCTTGCTGGCTGCTAGGGTAGAGGAAGAAATAAGCGTTCGTTATCGATTCCAGCTCTTGTACGGTGCGTGGATGATTTGAGGCCCCACCAATGTAGAACCACTTGCCCAGCAGCTGTGAAGAGGAGGAGGGGAGAAACAAAAACAAATTGTTAGGAGGCCCTATAAGCCTCAGGATGTGTATGTGTAATTATGTATTTATTTGTATTATATTGTGTATTTGGTCTCAGTCAGGATCAGGGCCCACTTGGTACAAGTCATGGTACGGACACAGAGGGGAATGGCCTCTCTTCTGAACTTACAACTTAAGTAGACCTATTGTTTTGTGGCAGTAAGTTTTGTGGCAGATTGTCTGTTACTCTGTGTTTTCTCACAGCTGGTGGTAATAGCCTCTTCATTCATCTGAAGAAGGGTATGTCTACACTTGCCTTCTAGTTTGAACTAGGGAATCAAATGAAGCATACTGACGTTGCTAATGAAGCGCAGGATTTAAATATCCCATGCTTGATTAGCATAGTCGTGGCCGGCTGCCATTTTAAAAAGCCAATAGCCCGAATTAACTTGCCGTGTATAGATGCAGTAGTCCAATCCAAAACCCTTCCCTTGAATTAACTGTTACTCCTCATTGCAAGTATAAACGTACCCGAAGTGGGCTGTGCCCACAAAAGCTCATGATACCATCTACATGTTTTGTTAGTCTCTATGGTTTTGCAGGACCATTCCTTGTTTTTCAGTTTTTTCAGTTACAGACTAACATGGCTCCCTGTCGGAGCCATCTTACCTGGTGGAACTAAAGCTTCCCTTGGAAGAGGATCAAGGGGTTGAAAAGCCACAACGTGCTCTTTATGTCATCTAAACCGTCTGTGCAATTCTCTATGCCATGGATGTGACCCAAGAACCCTGCTACCCATTCTTCCCAAAATGATGGTGAGTATTTTAGGGGTGTGTGTGAGTGTTTTTGTTTTCAAACTTGGGGGGAGGGGTTGTGCTTGACCACATGCCTGAAGGGAGGGAACGCAGTGGATGAGGAAAGCTGCAAGATGCCTGATACAATCCCATCCAATGGAATAAACATACCATCTCATTCACTAGCAAAAAGGATGGTCTTCCTCTTTCCCTCCCTACTACCCCACGTGATGTAGCTGCCTGTGTGATCGGCTCAGAGGTTCAGGCTTAGCTTTCTGTGCTAAATTCCTCTCCTTTGCTCCCATGGCACTTAGCGCTGCACTGGATGGCATAGGAGGAATCAGGGCAGGAACCCCCAGACCCCATGATAGCCACCTAACTGTTGTATGGATGGGATGGACCAGGGAATTATGGGGGTGACAAGAGGGGTTGCCCCCCCACTCACCACACGGGTGGCAGGAGCTGGAGCAGCCTGGGAGCTGGCTCTGCTCCACCAAGCTATCCTCTCCTGGCCCACTGTGCACGGCTTCTCCATGGTGGTGGAAAGCAGCGCGCTTGCTTTGGTTCCAGGGTGCTCCACTTCTCACTGCTGTGGAGAAGCGGGGGCACAGTGAACTAGGAGAGGGTGGTATGATGGGTGGAGCAGGTTCCTGGGCCACTCCAGCTCTCACCGCCACAATGAGTATGGAGGAGGTGACCCCTGCTGCTTCCATGCCAGGCTCCATAATCCCCCAGGACATGTTGCTTGGAAGAGAGGTATGAAGGGCATGGGCAGGAGCAGGGTTTTTGGAAGGGGTGGAGCGGAGGCAAGGCAGGGCCTGTAGTGGGGGGTTGATCCAGAACCAGCACCTGGGGCACTGGGATGACTGCCCCAGCCCCCATGGTCCCCTCGGGATGGCCCTGGTGGCAGCTATGCCCTTCCCTCGCTCCCATTAGCAAAATGCGTCTTCTGCTGACTGATGAAGTAGGGAAGGAGAATCAGAGCTATGGGAGCAGGGTAAGGAGACAAGTTGGGGAAAAACAGGTGAACGAAGAATAAGATCAAAAGGAAGCAAGGACACAGCCAAAGGGCAAAAGACCAAATGGCAGCCAGGGAAGGAGGTGTGCGGGGGTTAATTTGCGATGAAGGAGATTGCCAAGGCTCAGGCGGGGCTCTGTGGCAAGCCCAGAGGGCTGAGCCCTGGCACAGATTAAGCAGTGGAGACATGTAAAAGAAAATGAACAGGAAAAAGGCGCGACAGTGGCAGCACATGGCACAAGAGGAGAGGGGGCTCTAACAAAATATGGCTGGAACTGCTAGCATCATATGAGATAAATAGAAGAATCCCCTAGCGCCTTCTTGTGGAGCTTCTTCATGAGCCCTATAAAGACAGGAGCAGCTGCCCTGCAGGCATCCTTCATCTGCAAGAGCCAAGCTGAAAAGCCAACAGCTGTGAGTGGCTCATAGAATGGGAAAGGAGGGCAGCTCGGTTTATACTTGGCTTTATTTTCCTCCTATAGCTGCAGAGGCCAGCCCTGCACCTGAGTTTCTAGATTGTAAACGCTGATTTTAGCTGCCGCTGTGGCACTCCCTTCACAGCCTTAACATTGATCTGGGATCACCTCAGAGAGAAAAATCTCCAATAAAATAAGTGGCATGACAAGGATGCTGAGGACCCTAAAGTTTCAAAGTTATTTTTTGAGGAAGAGGCCCATATTTCTGACATCCCTGTTGCCTGGGATGTTTAGAATGAGGTGGGGAAGGCACTAGAAAATGTTCCACAGGGACCAGGCCGACCAACTGTAAAGGGGAGGGGGGTGAAGGGCACCTTTTTTTATACAGCCCTCAGCTGGGCCCTAATTGGCTCATAGTGGCCTCAGCTGCTGGCTCCACAACTCCACCCCTTTCCCAGGGCTGGGTTTTAACCTTTAAAGGGCCAGTGCAGGGGAGATGCCTCGTCACCCATATCCCCTCCTTAAAATCATGACCCCCTAGGGGCAAGAGGGTTTCCTAGCTTGCACCAGCTGCAGGTGCCCTCCAGAGCCACTTGCTTCGTCACCTCCTCTTTCACTTGCCCCTGTAGACATACATTCTGCTCCACCAAAGCTTCGTACTCTCTGGCCATGTCTATCACATTCGCTTCTGCTTGGAGGCAGGCCGTCTCTGCTGCCTCCAGCTGCCCACACAGGCCAGACTCTTCTGTACCTTCTATTTTCAGGGTTACCAGGTAGACATTAAAAAAAAATACCGGACACGCTTCATGGGGGGAGGCAGGAGAGGGACAGGCCAGAAGGGGAGCAGTGCTGGCGGGGGGGGGGGGGAGGCAACGGGGCTGGCCGGGCGAGATGGTGGCGGGGGCGACGGGATGCAGGGCTGGTCGATGGGGGGGGAGGGTTGGGCAGAACAGGCCTGGCCGTGGGATATCGGGGGGGAGGGGCGGCCAGCAGGGGCGGAGCTGGCTGGGGGAGCTCCGGAGGAGGAGGGGAGAACTGGCCGCTGGAAGCGGGGCTGGCGGGGGAAGATCCAGAGCAGGAACCGGCCAGCGGGAGGCAGCACTGGCAATGGGGGGACTGGCCGGGGAAGACTGGGAGGAGAAATTGGGGTGAATCAACCAACCGGCCGGCTAGGAGGGGGTCAGATAAGGCAGATCTCAGGGTGCTCCCATCCCATGCTAGTCAGTCCGGTTGCGGCTCCACCACGTGCTTGACCAGCGCGCAGGCGCATGGACCAGGCTGCCCCTCCTCCTCCTCACACCAACCAGGGCTCCCAGCACCGATCGCACCCCGCCTCCCAGTCACTCCACCCACCCCCGCCAGGCTTCCATCTGGCGCCCCGCCATAAAACCAGGAAATACTGGACATTGCACCTGGCTGGTATTTTCTGGATTTTTTTACCAGACAGAGGGCCCAAAAACCGGACTGTCCGGTAGAAAACCAGACACCTGGCAACCCTGTCTACTTTCAGGGTTTGGGTCCACACTAGGGATGTTAAATATCAGTTAATTGAATAGTTGATTAACCTCATGAATTCTTCTCAGCTAGTCGACTATTCTATAGTCCTCAGACAGCCCCTATCTGGGGCGGGGTGGGGTCTGAGCTCCTGGACCCAGCGCAAGCTGCAACTGAGCCAGGCTGCCTGCCTGCCTGGCTCCTAATACACTTTAAATGCAGAGCTGCAGCAGCGGGTAGGTCCAGGACCCAGTGCAAGCCGGGGCTGGCCAGCCTGTAAAAAATTTACTGGCAAAGGGTGTGGGTGGGGGAGAAATGTGTATAGTCTATAGCATTAACCTATACGCTTTTGTTTATTGGGTACTCAGTTAATTGACTGCACTATTACATCCCTAGTCCACACAGTAGCTTCTTCCTTGTAGAAAGAGGTTTAAATGTCGGCTAAACCCCTTTGTTCTTTCGATTTTCTTTCGAAAGAACGCGATTGTGAGGGTTTTTTTTCCGAGAAATATGTCTGTTTTGCCAAAAAAAACCCTCTGTAGTGTAGAAATACCCTCAGGCAACCTTCAGCTTCCCTGAAAGCCAAGGTGCCTCCTGCTTCCCAACCAGAGCAAGAGTGTGTCTGTGTCCTCTCTCCAGGAGCCTCATTTATGCAGCCCCGGCTGGGCCCTAATTGGCTGCTTTCTGCTGCAGCCTCTTGCTCCAGAGCTCAAGCCCGCTCCCAGGGCTGGGTTTTTAGTCCTTAAAGGACCAGTGTGGGGCAGACGCCCCATCACAGGGACCACTCCTGACTTGACCAATCCTGACAATGAGGTACTCTGGCAGGACTTTTCCCTCTAATTTCTAAGGGTTCCCTCACGGGTCTATTACTTGTATTGCAGGTCGTAGAATAAAATCTGCGGAGAACTCCATGCTCTTGCCCAGTCGCCCTTCAGTAGTTTATATTTCAGGGGATACTGCTGGGTATAAATACTACTCAGTTTGCAAGATTAAAAGCTCAACTATATGGCTTAATTTTACTAAATGTTTCCATTGCTTGCATGTATTGCCTGTGCGCTAGTCTGGGACAGGTCCTTAATGAACCTCTGAAGGCCCTCATCTAGAACAGACATCAGAAGTAGAGGCCCTTCCAAGGGCACTTCTTACCTTGGCCATTGTAGCATTGTCAATAGTTTCTGGAACTAGAGGCTCACAGTCCAGGGGTTTAGCAGTAAGGAGATGTGCTAAACCAAGAACAGCAGCAATGCAGGCCAGTAGCATGATTTTGCAGGGAAGTGAGAAGCAGTGGAATCAAGCTCTCATATCAGCACAGGCATCTGTATTTATAGACATTCATGGCTCCTCACCTCAGATTTCCCAAATGTACCTCCGCATCCAGGAATCTGCTGGCTACTCAGATTTGACTTGGTTAATGTTCTGTTTGCTTAATGATGAAGCAATGAGAGGTGTTGTTCTGCTAAACGTCCGAGTCAAGGCTAAGTTCATTTTAGAACCATAGTTTTTAGTTTATGGGGGTATGTTGACAGGCTTTTCCTTAGTTCATAATGTAAAAATAAATAGAGCTACCGACAAAATGATTTGCCATTATTTTTTCTGTTTGCATCAATTTAATGTCCCTTGAACATTTATACAGACAACACTAGTTTCACAAATATTCACACATAGCACTTTATAAAAGCAGGCGTAAATGGGATGAATTGAAATGGAGTTCAGCAACTTGCTACACGATTAATGGAAAACTTGCCCCACTGATCTCCTTTCCCACCCCAGTTATAATTATGGGCTGTGCCTACTTGCTAATAAGGTATAATGGGTTCAACTTCTATGCTGTTGCTTCCTTATTCCCTGTTGATGGCAGACTATTGTCACTTCTTAAGGGCTTATCTAGTTTACACCAGTAACTGTCCATATTCCTTTAAGTAACCTTTCAGTATTAAATAAATCTGAATTTGTTAATAGTGGGCAAGCTTTTATCTATTCATCCCTCTTTTCATATGTTTTTGTTCAGCTTATCTTTACCATTCTCTTTTCTACCTAGACTGATGGAGTACATCTATCCTCCATCCTTAGCTCAAAAGCTTCAGGGGGTGGCCGAGTTAGTCTGTTACAGAAAAAAAACAACAAATAGTCTGGTAGCACTTTATAGATTAACAAAACATGTAGATGATATCGTGAGCTTTCGTGGGCACAGCCCACTTCTTCAGACTGGTCATCTGAAGAAGTGGGCTGTGCCCACGAAAGCTCACGATATCATCTACATGTTTTGTTAGTCTATAAAGTGCTACCAGACCATTTGTTGTTTTTTTCCTTAGCTCAAAATAAGCTATGCAATTTGAGCTACGCAAATTGCGTAGCTTAGTTCGAGTTAATTTCAAAATAACTTCTTCTGAAACATCCCTTAATCCTCGTGGTTTACAGGGACATCAGAATAGAGCGCCCATTATTTTGAAAGTAATTTTGATATAATGGGAGAGCTGTCACAACCCAGAAACTGCTATTTCAGCATACCAAAAGTATCCCAAAATACCACTGCTGTCTAGATGCACCCATGGGTATTTTCACATTTATTTTCCGAGATGCTGCTTTGAATGTATCTGTCAGATGTTTCTCTATCAGTGACTAATTGATCTTCAGGCATTTGAGGTGAGCCATGCTAGGTTTTGTTGGCTTCATTTCTGCTATGTCAGATGTGAAATCATGATTTTTATTACACCACAGCTAAAGGCTGCAAGTGAAATTGAGGCTCTGTTATGCTAGTCATTACATCTGGGCTACTTCTAGACTGGCATGATTTTCCACAAATGCTTTTAATGGAAAAGTTTTCCATTAAAAGCATTTGCGGAAAAGAGCATCTACACTGGCATGGATGCTTTTCCGCAAAAAAGCCCCGATCGCCATTTTTGCGATCGGGGCTTTTGTGTGCAAAACAGATCTGAGCTGTTTACACTGGCCCTTTTGTGCAAAAGCTTTTGCACAAAAGAACTTTTGCCCGAATGGGAGCAGAATAGTATTTCCGCAAGAAGCACTGATTTCTTACATGAGATCGTCAGTGTTCTTGCGGAAATTCAAGCGGCCAGTGTAGACCGCTGGCAAGTTTTTCCACAAAAGCATCTGCTTTTACGGAAAACTTGCCTGTCTAGACACAGCCCTGGTGTAGGATGGTTTCTATTCTAAAGTGGTTTATAGTCTAAGACAGATCAGGGAGTTAAAGAAATTAAGTAACTTGCCTCAGTTGAATTCTCCCTTCCTAAGGCCACAAATGAAAGATGTGGTAGAATAGGAACTGAACCCACTTTTTCCAAGTCCCAGTCCAGTGCCTGAACCACAAAACTATTCTCCCTTCCTAAAGCAGCATTCTGAGCACACCTGTTGGGTGTAGAAATTCAGTGTGTGTCACCTGTTTTGTGCTGGAATCACATGCTATGTATATTTGACTAAAGAAGCCTCAAAGTGGCACTCTAACAGGCTGGTACCTTTGCGTCTGAATCAAAGGGCTATGCTGAGGCTGTAGCTAGAGCAGACTAAAATCCATAGGGAACTTTCATATAATGGAGCATTGGCTTATTCATCACATAGCTTATAAACTGGCTGACAGCGTGGTTAAGCTCTGTGCAGGACGACAAAGGAAACCATTTCCAGGAAGGTGCTAAGTCTTGCTCACAGTGAGAAATGGAGGATGCTGCCACTCGTAAAAATAAATCCCTTTGTTTGAAGCTCTCTGGCTTATAGTTTGCAATGCCAAACTAGATCTTCCATTATGCCAGTATAATTCCAGTGACTTGAACAGGGTCGACCTAGTGAGGAGGAGAGAAGAGTTTGGCCTTTTATCCAACATGTCTTTTCATCTAGGTTCTTACGCTGGAACCCCTAACTGTAGTAGTGGAGCCCTTCGAGAGGACTTGTCTTGTGCTGCTTCTATTCATTGCTTTTGTTCATTTCAGCATTAATCTCTTGAGATTTAGGATTGACTTGCTGGATTCACTGTTCAACTACTGCACTAGCCCTCGAAATGGCCTTTACAGCCTGCCTGTCCTCCCTCTGTTATTTCTCTAGCTCCTAATAATCGCTCTCCCCTTACTGAGCTATTTCTTAATCATCTTAGATCATGTGTTAGAGATGGTCCTTGGGGGACAGAGGCCTCCTTGTCAAACACCGACTGTGTACATAAGGCAGAGGAACTGGTAGTGTAATGTGAATGGACTCTTTTTTATTTTTATGACTCCTCTATCTTCAGATTGAGCTAATTGTTTTTAATCCTTATGCTTTGTATCCTTTTGTTTGGTGGTCTAGAATCTGATGATTGGCTGGGGGCTACATAGCTGTATGTGGGGCTAATTGTCTTTGTCCTCACTGATGAAAACTAAATGTTTCATTCCTGAACACTAGCATTCTGTGACTGACTAATGGCTGACTTGAATCAGACATAATCAGCTCCTCCACGTCTGTGCTTCTTTCGACACTCTTTCAAAGTTTATCTGGAACTGTTTCCCATCAGTTCCATTATGCAATTATAGCAAAAATTCCTCAGCTGCCTCTGGGTATGATTCCCCCTTCAAACTTAACATAGGGTTGGGAGGGAGGATAGGGGATATCTAACAGAAAGTCACCCATGTTGATGGGAATTCTTGCAAAGTAGTACCAAATCACAGTTTAAAGCTGCAATGTTTAACTTTCTTCCAGGAACCAGAGTGCTAACTTCCAGAAAGAACTTTGCTGAACTCTAGTTTTAAATCCAGCTCTGTTCCTGGAGGAGAAAATGAGATAGTTGCTGGGGGAAATCCAATCTGATTTATGCATTCATTGAGCTTTAGTTACAGTACGGCTAGCTATTACCAGCTGAATGGAAGCTCATTTTGCCCCAGACCATGCATATTCCCAAACTTAACTGAATGGTTGAGGAAGTCATGGCAAAACCACAAGGTACAGTAGGTAGCTGGACCAAAACTTAGCTCTAATGTACAAATTTTGTACTGTTCACACCCAAGAATTAACAGTTTCGAAAGCAAGTGCATGGGGCAAATGAAGTCTGGGGAAAAGACTAGTGAGAGCTGCTTTCTTTTCCTTTCTTTGTAGCAGAGGAAGTAACCTGAAGGGAAAGGAGAGGAGAAATCAACTTGGAGGGGCAGCTTTGTGCTATACACACTTAAAGAACTTTCCAAACTGGGGCAAGTGATTTTGATTAATCGAATTGAATGTTGTGTTTTCTATTATGGTGAGATTTAGGCTGTGTCTACACTGGCCGCTTTTCCGGAAAAACTTGCCAGCTGTCTACACTGGCTGATTGAATTTCCGGAAAAGCACTGATGATCTAATGTAAAATCATCAGTGCTTTTCCGGAAAAACTATGCTGCTCCCGTTCGGGCAAAAGTCTTTTTCCAGAAAACTGTTCCGGAAAAGGGCCAGTGTAGACAGCACAGTAGTGTTTTCCACAAAAAAGCCCCGATCGCGAAAATGACGATCGGGTCTTTTTTGCAGAAAAGCGCGTCTAGATTGGCTACGGACGCTTTTCCACAAAAAGTGCTTTTGCAGAAAAGCGTCCTGCCAATCTAGACGCGCTTTTCCGAAAATGCTTTTAACGGAAAACTTTTCCGTTAAAAGCATTTCTGGAAAATCATGCCAGTGTAGACGTAGCCCTGGTGTCTAGTTGGTGAAGGAATTTTTTAGAATTTTAGGATATGCAATGATGGACTCGATCCTGCACTGAGTGCCATGTAGGCAGAACCTTGCCCCCATTCAGAGCCCCGCCAAAGCTCACTATGCAGGTGATGTGATCTGTCCCCATGGTGCTGGTTTAGGATTGTGGGGGCTAATTTGGATTTAAGCCCTGCCTGTGTTACAGTTTTGAACCTGAGGATATTTCTGCTCCTCTCACCCATCTTAATTTCCCATGAAGAAGCAAAAAACCATAAAGTCCCATTTCATTGCTTCAGTTTTAAATATTTATTTAAAGTAAAAAAAAAAAAAGAGAGTTTAAGGTGAACAAATGGAAATTCCAACCTCATGAAACAAAAAACCATCAACAAGAGGATGAGAGGGGGAGAAATGGGACAGAGATGTGTGTGGGGGTGCAAGAAAAGAAGCAAGCAAGCAATGAGATTATGGTAGCTTCAACACAAATGATCTGGGATGAGAGGAACTCAATGGCTGAGCCCTGGGCTGGCAGCTTGAGGTATTTGAGAAGCACCAGAATCAGAAGGGGAGTTGAGGTATTTGAAAAATCTTAACTTTTAGCTCATTGGAAAAACAAACCAAAGACAACTGCAAAAAGAATACACAGAATGACACACTTTGTTTTTCTCCAGACAAAATTCATAGTCCATATGAGACATGAAAAACTCCAAAACAGGCACTGAAGCATTTGATACAGTACAGCTCAGATTACATTAATATTACTCCTTACGTAGAATAAAAAGATTACCATAATATCCTCTTTTTAAACTCAAAATTTACACATAGAGACTAGATTTCTACAAACCAAAACCCCTCCAAGTTTGGTTGGGTTCTGAAGCAACAAGGTACCATAATTTCAGCTTTGATGGACAGTCCTGACAAAGGACTTGTGTTTTTTTGTTGTTGTAAAATCAGCTGTTGGATCCCAGTGTAGGGAATCACTGCGTACAGAAGAGCTGGCAAGGAAACTATACACATAGTCAACACAGAAAAACTATTTATATAACAAAAACAACCCAAACTAGCTCTCTTCAAAGCTCCCCTACAATAGAATTCTTACAGCTTTTGTGGGTGAGTTGTACCCCCAAAAATAAAGCAGTGAAATGACATTAAAAAACCCATGGACATGCTTATTTTAGATACATTTTGTGTTGTCCATTTACTGACACCCAAGGCAATTACCTTTACAAACCTAGATTAAAAAGATCATCTGAAATATTTTAAACACGCTTTAAGTTAAAGGCATTTTCTTCTGATTTAGCTAAACTACCCCACCCCCTACTTTCTCTCTTTCTAGAGAAAAGTCCCCATGGCTGTTGGGTTTTTATTTTTATTTTTTGGGTCTGTGGCAAGACATTGTAGCACCGTCAGAACCTTAAATAGTTTAAATTCATATATAAAATAAGAGCACCAGAGATTTCACAGTGAGAGGTAGAAACAAACCAGACGAGCCCATCCTCTCTCTCTCTCTCTATTTTAGCACCAATCTCTTCCCCTCACTTCCATTTCCCTCTTTCAGCTTTGGGATTTTCCCTCATCCTATCATCACACGTGAGAAGGGACGTTTTTTAAACTCACTCCCAGAAGGAGGAACTTAATATTTTTTTGCTTAAATAAAATATATATCTATATATTTGTTTCTCTTCTAATATTGCACATCAAAATGCTTCCTGTACACAGAGCAGCCAGATTCAACTTGCAAATCCACTTATGAGAACTTCATCTCTCTCTTTTAATCAGCGGTGAGCTGTCCAGAAGATGACGAGCTCTTAAAGGGAAGCTCTAATTTTATGAAAAGAAAATTTGGTAACTCTGGAACGGGGTAGGACAAAGATATGCACTGTAGGTTTCTTCTTGAGATCTCTCTCAGTATTTCTTTGGTTGTGGTAAAAGCTTTGTGTGTGGAATTGCTCATGACATCTGGCTTTCAAGTTCCTGATCCCCCTTCATGTCTTGGCTGATGCCAGCATCCCCCCACTGTTCTGCTTTTAAACATTTCTTTCAAGCCCATGCTGGAGAATCTACTGAGTTCAGGAGATCAAGGTTCTTTAAGACTATGAGCTCTATAGTCAGAACAACAATTGACCCAAATGACCAGGCCAGCCATCTGTGCTGAAGAGGGTCAGAAGATCCTACTTTAACACGCAGGCCCATCCAAAAAGGGATCAAAGCCTTGGAGAACTGTAGAAGTCACAGTTCAAAGGAAGCACACGGGTCCGACCTCGAGGTGATTCTGTTTCCCTGGCTCGGATGGTGGAAGATTGTAGATGTTGATGATTGGCAGCTGGTTAGGGTCCTGTGTCCGAAACGTAAAGACAGTCTTATGCCAGTGTCCATCCTGAATCTGAAACAAGAGGGAGATAAAGGTAGGAAGGAGTCAATTAGCTGGGTGAGTAGGCCCCTCTGGGGAAAAATAATTTCCATCCAGATATTGCTGAAAAGCACTAGTTACTGAAATAAGCAACTCATCACCAGTTCATGGGTATGACAAAGTGAGGCGATGTGGGTTGGGGAAGTGGAGGAAGTGTGAGCTAGTGAGTAGAAACTGGGTACTCATTATCCCTGAAAATGAAGCTGTTAGGCTCCTAAAATTAGAAATCGCTCTTGAAACTGTGTACTTGAGTGACTGCCACTGACTCAGAGTGACCCTGGGCAAGAGTTGAGAGTAGAAGACAGACCTCTTGACTCTACACACTAGATCACACTGCCTCCAAGCAGTAAACCTTTCTAAATAAAAAGGTACTCAGTTGTGCTCTCTTTTTAAAGCATTTCGATAGTATCTATTAATGCAGAATGTAAGTGCTAGGTCTGCATGCAAATTGCTCATAGTGGGATTCATAGAGGCCTTTGCTACAGCTCTTCCAGGACTATTCCTTTTTTGGTCATGGTGAGGAAGCACCAACAAAGAGCTGACTCTTGCAGCTGACTCTTGCAGACATGGCTAAATTTCATGTCTTCTTGTTTCATATGTCCCCATGAAGCTCCCTTGACTGGGCATGCTGCATCTCCTAGTGCTTTTAGCTGTTTTGTTGGCTCTGTACCTTGCAATTGTCTGTTGCCACTTCTGGCTTGAACTGCCCTTCTGCCTCAAATATTTGTCCATTCCAGGCCTTAAAACGCACAGCTTTTTCGGAAGGCTTCTCCGTTGACCCCTCCCTCCACACTGATGTGTTCAAGCAGTGGATGGTGATGTGTTGAACCACCTCGGAGCTCAGTAGGTGAAGGAAGTTCATCTGGACTCTACCAATGTTGAATTCCAGCTGTTAAAGTGACAGATCATATGAAAACTAAGACACCCTCACCCCAAAGCCAGTGAACAAAGCACATCCAATAGAATTACAGAGGTGCAGTTAATGCAAGCAGCAGCAAAGATATTTAGTGCATTAATGTACATTACAGCTGTCCCCAAATGGGCAATTTAGATGGCTGTTGTGGGTTAACCAGTTCAAAACCACAGGGCAGCCCTGGTAATGTTCTACACACAATATTTTTGTTAAGGCAAAGGTCTAGGCATAACGGAGACACCTCATTCTTCAGGCACTCCAGCCCCACAGGAGGGGCAGGGACAGGGAGGACAGGGGTTACTTTTCTGGGGTTCTGGAGTTAGTGGATTTTGTGGACCCCCTTAGGCTCTGGGGTGGGAACAAAAATGAGGGGTTCAGTGTGCGGGAAAGGGCTGCCAGCGAGTGGAATAGGGATGTAGCCTGAACCCCTGCATCACTCCATGCCCCTCAGTGCAACTCCTGCCCCCCACATCCCTGTGCCCCCAGCACACTCACCGGCAGGGCAGCAATACTGGGGCAGAGAGAGGTGTGTGTGTGTGGGGGAGGGGTAGTGTCTCTTCCCTGCCCGGCCTAGCCCTTTGCCTGTAGGCTATGGCTCTGGGGCTGGGGCAGGTAGAGCCTGGGGCTACCCAGGGCTGGCTCCAGCCTGGTTGGGAGCAGTGGGGTGCTGGGAAAGGGGCTCTCCGACCCCACACACGGGCCCCGGGGAACAGCCTGGGCCCTAGCACACCACACCACATGTACCAGCTGCCCAGGCCCGGCTCTGCAGAGCAGGTCCAGCCCCGCCCCCTCCCAAAGCAGGAAGCCTGTAGGGCAGGAGGGGGAGTTAACTGCTTAGGCTCCTGGGAGCTGCACACCCAGGCCAGGCCAGGGTAGCCCCAGGGATGTGCACTCCTGCTTCTCCCGCCCCCTCCCCCTCCCCCTCCCCCTCCCCCTAGGAAGCCGGAACTGTTACTCCGGCTGCAGCCGCAGCTCGGGCTCCCTGTTGCATGGAGGGAGGGGGGAGGCCGAGCTCCCTCCCCACATGCCATGGGAAATCAGCTTGCGTGGTGCTTGTGGCACGTGTGCTGGGGGGTTGCCGAACCCTGGTCTAGTGCTATAATAATTAATACAGGAAGTACACAATGGCACTATCACCGGGTCTTTGTAACTTCAGAAAGCTTTCCACTGTCCAGTCCTACTTAGGGCTTGAGCTTTTTCTAATTTCTCTGCTCTTGTCTCATGCTAGCGTCTCCCTGCCACTCCGTGTGCCACTCATTCATCCTGGTTAGCCGGGAATGCATAAGCCTCTTCCTGTCTGGGGGACGTCTGGAAGCAGACTGTCATTTCCTCCCACTCGCTTGGCATAAGCAGTTATTGGATCATTCCACAAATCAAAAGAAATTCACCTCCCAAATCACAGAATAGTTCTCTTCAAGTACCTGGATCAGAACACTATGGCAGTTAGTTCAGAAAAGTCACACAATATTGTTTCTGGTCCCTCCTTGGATGAGTGTACATGTGCAGATATCTCTTTCCGATACAGGTATAGTGGGATTTAAAGTTCTGTGAGGAGATCCTGATCCCATTGAAGTGATTCCCATAACCATTATGGAAAGCACATTCAAAAGGACATGAATGAGACTGAAGGGACTTAGTTTAAAAATTCAGCTAACTATTTGTGAGAAGCATGGTGGGAGTATTCACCCACTTCTGCTAATGATACCTGTAAAGTTACCTGTATGTTGGCAGAAGTATAGAAATCATTCCCTGCTCAATGTAGACTGAAGACTAATTGCGGAGGTGGTGGGGCAGTTTAATCAGTGCTGGCATGGTTTGAGCCATAATACAGATAACAAATAGTTTTAGAGTGTAATTGGGGAAGAATAGGAGGCAAACTTTTTTTTTGCAAAATGGGTAAAGCTGCAATATAGGAACTAATACATACCCACTCATGTGAGGAAACTGATACAACAGCTGTAAATTCTACCTCCTAGGCACACATACATTGTTACACACTGTCCCAAATCCCACTTCAGTAATAGTGTTTGCATTCTATTGGGAAGGAAGCCTGTGGAGAGACAGTGGTCGAGCTGTGTGTACCTTCGAGGCAGTGATGGGGCTGAGACATGTCTGTCCACCTTTGGTGAAGTTACAGGTGACTTGAATGGTGTCTGAAGAACAGCCAAGATTTGGGTCAATCCAGTAAGTACCTGAAAAAGGGAAGGAAAAATGGGTGAGTGAACCATCTATGTTACCCAGGCATGAAATCCAGAAAGGTCTCAGCAGATTAAGTGATTTTTAATTTTTCTGCATCATGGAAATGTGCCTACAGTAGTTCCATGAAAGGGAGCCTTTTTGAACGGCTTTAACTGGTCCTATAGATGTATCTCTCTTGTGTACTGGAACATTCCCAGAACATGGTTGTGCTGCTTACCATCTCCCATCTTCTGTTCACAGTTCATTAGGTCTCGACAGATGCGTGCAGGGTTCTCCTTGGTTCCGAGGGGTCTTTTGATGCTCTGGATGAGGTTGCTGAGGTAGTGTAGAGTCTTGAAGATCTCTCCTTCCTGGTCTAGCATCAGCAGGTCTGAATGTTGATAGCTCTGCTGTGCAAGAAAGATGATGGCAGTCAACACTGATTGCTGAGCTTGACAGAACTGCTGCAGTTTGAGACTCCCCCCCCCCCCAATACACACTGCCTTGGCTAGACATGGCCTTAGGACCTGGGACAATAGTAACTAATCCCTTTGTATTCTAGGACAAAGCACCACATGTAAAAGGCACAGTCGGTAATCCCACTCAGTCCCAACGGTCATAGCTAGCTCTTTGGATCCGAGAACTTCCCTGCATAACGGATCCTAGATGGTCCCAGCTATTCATTACTGTTCCTCAAAAGAGAGAAGGAAAACATTGAAGGGACAGAACCCCCCTCAGGATTCTATTCAGAGACCACAAGTGTGCTCTGATGGCAGCCCAGTCTAATCCTGGCAGGTAGGTGTATTGGCTATTTGCAGTAATACTTTCAATGGGGATGATGCCTCCCCATCTCTTTCCAACAGCAGAACACAAGCATCCGAGGTGCTGGAACTGATGAAGGGCTTTAAACATAGTCATCTAGTCTCATTATAAACAGTGGGATTCTTTAGAAAAGTAGCAGTGCATTTGTAATCTTGAGCACACCTCTACCTGAACAGAAACATTTGGAACACAACTCAGAATTAGAAGCTAAGCTTCTCGAGAGCTCTTTAAGTTATCCTCCTGAAGTCAGCTGAGTAGGAACCATGCTTTCAGGAGTTGTGCTGTATACTGGTAGAAGGGTATGATCATGGAAGGCAATAGGGAAGGCGGAATTGCTTGGGATCAGAGACAGAGATGACAGAGAAAAAGAACAGACAAGGTGACATGAAAAGCTGTATCCCCTCCTTAAGATTACACAGCGCACCACTCTGCATCTGTATCAAACTTGGTAGGTTGAAAAGCATGTTGGTACCTCTGTTTTGAGTGCAGTGTTTGAGTCCATCATTGTCTGGAAAGCTGCACCAAAGCCATCTTGTTGCTGGTGGGGGAAAATATAACAGCAGCATTTTAAAAGATCAATAGACCTATGTGTAACAGAAGCTGAATGCAAGTTTAGGTGCCAAATACAAGCAATATCCCGCCAGGACGGTATCTTCTTCTCAGTCCACATAGGGGGGAATCCTAGGGGACATCTTTTTGGGACAGCAGGTCACTTGTGAGTTTCTGAGCTCTGCAAGTGTATATCACAATTTGCTCACTCTCAACAACATAACTATTGTATAGAATAAAATTCAACAACTTACAAAAGAAACTGGAATACTTGGTGGCCCCTAAAAACCAAAAGACAAAACTGTTAACTGTGACAGATTTTTATGATCAATGAATAATATTGTCAAATAATTTTTTATCTCCATTTGAGATCATCCCTCTTTCCTGTAGGATCCCCACTGCAGAGGGGGAGAGAATAGCAATATTATTTCCTATATTGCACTTTGGAGCTTCAGATCTCCAAGTGCTTTACAGCATTAGTTCATTCAAACAAGAAGCTGAGGGATTTGGGCTTATTTAGTCTGCAGAAGAGAAGAGTGAGGGGGGATTTGATAGCAGCCTTCAACTTCCTGAAGGGAGGTTCCAAGAGGATGGAGAAAGGCTGTTCTCAGTAGTGACAGATGGCAGAACAAGGAGCAATGGTCACAAGTTACAGTGGGAGCGGTCTAGGTTGGATATTAGGAAAAACTATTCCATTAGGAGGGTGGAGAAGTACTGGAATGGGTTACCTAGGGAGGGGGTGGAATCTCCATCCCTAGAGGTTTTTAAGTCCTGGCTTAACAAAGTCCTGGCTGGGATGATTTAGTTTGGGCAAGAGGCGGGACTCAATGACTCCTGAGGTCTCTTCCAGCTCTATGAATCTATGATAATTTATTATCCTTATTTTACAGAAGGAGTCAAAGTGTGATTTTGAAATGAATGAGCAGCCTCTTTGGATAGGATTTAGCCATCTTCCACAATAGGGCTAGTCATCCTCTGAACCTTTTCCCCTTGTACGTACCGGAGGCCCAGGAAGTCCTCGTGGGCCTGGTGGACCCTAAAGAAAAAGGCATAGTGAGTAAAATGTCAGCAGTATGCAGTGACATTAATCATCCTTGTATCCCTGAGAAAGATGAGCTCCCTCCCACACCTGTTCTCTTCCAACAGTCTTCCAATTTTTCTTCAAAATGTTATTGTCCTCCAGCTCAATTCTTTGTGAAGACAAGAGGTGACCATATCTTCCCCCACTGCAGCTTTTTACTATGCTATATTGTCTTCTAATGTAGCTGTCATGCTTTTATCATTTTTAGACTTCCAATACTGTGTGCATGTGGCTGCACCTCTCTGGTTCCATGCTACCTCTTATTTTATTTTATTTTCTCTCCTATCCATCCATAGATAGTTTCCCTCTCGCCTAACTTTTCAGCACTTGATTTTGCTGCACATCAGTTTATTTGAGCAAAGATGATACCAGCGAGAAAACAGTTGTCTGAAATACTCACCCGTGGACCTTGCAAACCCTGCAGAAAAAAATTGTGAGGAGATTGTCAAAAGTTTGCATGCTTCTAGTGTAATGTCTATCATCCCAAGGGTTCCCAGCATGGTTTAAAAGCTGTATCAAAAGCAGCCATTTTGGAAGACGGCAAGAAACCTGGGCCTAGCATATTGCACAGCAACAGGGGGAAGGGAAATTATGGCGAAGAATACTAAGGCAGAACTCTCAGTTATTTGAAAAGTGCCTTGGAGTCTTTAATGTCTATGAAGAGCACAGCGAAGCATCTGTGTATAAAAGTCTCCTCTGCAAACTGCATGCACATTAAAACTGCATGACATTCTATCCAGGATAGATACATATCTATCCTGGAAGGATGAAAGGCTGAGTTAGTTTTTCTCCCTCCTATTCCACCTGTCTGGAGTTCTCTGTCTGCCAAGTCTGAGAAGAGCTTCGTACGCAGCTGACATACCTGAAGGATTCTGGAAGAGCACTTACCGTTTCACCGCGGCTGCCTTTGTCTCCTTTGGGACCCTAGTTAAAGAACCATAAAGAACATGATTAGAACCAGGCAGGCTCCAAGTAATCATGTTGAGGGTGACATGTTCTGAGGAGAAAAACTCTCCTCATGTGGCCCTATTGTATCTCTAAACAAAGTATGGCTAGTTGCCCTACTTGTCTCCCTTTTTTGAGAAAATGAAGGGAGCCTTAAAGTTTCACAGTGACTATTGGAATGAGCAAAAAGGACTGTTTAGCTATACTCCAGCCTGGAAGCTATAAACATATACACATGACAAGGGAACAGCCTCTTTGTAAGTGATACGGCACCTCTGACGCATGTATTCGGTATGGTGTCAGAGTTGGGAGGTTTTTACTGCTCTGTCCTCTACCTTCTGATTGGGATTTTACGTATTTCCTTCCATGGGCCATCTAATTCATTCCTACTCACTTTTAAAAGTGATGGACTAATTTTTCCCACAGATTTTTTCTCACCATTATCTAAACCAGCTTTTCTCGGCTTCTTCGCTCTTATTTTTTTCTGCTACTTTATTTGGCTTTGAATGGGAGATTTTATTCTTTATTTTAAAGACGTTTTGACTGACTTCTTTTGGATTTTAGGGAGTTGGGGGTGAGAATAGGAGTCCGGGGCCAGATCTTCAGAAGTGCTCAGAAGCTTGCCGTTCTCATTGTGATATTTAAGCACCTTTTCAGAAGAGCTCAGCACATTTGGTACTAAACTCATTTGAAAAGCTCACTACTTGTTGAGATACCTAAAGGAGTTCTTTTCCAAATCTGGCTCCACAGCTTCTAAATAAAAAATATCACCCCTTGCAGTCTAATACTTCCCACTCCAAACCCATACTTAAATAGAGCTGCTGCGAATTTATAAACTAAGAATTCCCACTATCCTTGTAACTGCAGCTGTACTTTCCCTAAGCTGGAAAATATATATTTTTTTGCCCTATTAATTCAGATGAGTTTTAGGTTGTTCTTGTACATACCAAAATCAGAGATTTCCGAGGAAGCAGCAAGTACCTGTCTAAATACCTTTGGTAATTATGAGCTGTAAAAAGTTATGTTAAAAAAAAAAAAAAAGACACACACTTACGGAGCTTCCTGTAGGACCCAGAATACCCAGCGGCCCAATAATACCTTCCTTGCCCTAAAACAGAAAGCGAGAAAAGATGGGGATCTAGGAAATGGAAGTTACTTTTTACCAAACTAGACCTGTTGAATATCATAGCGTGCCACACCCAGTACAAATATATATGGTTTGGTATATATGGTTGTGACTACTTTCTTCCACTATTTGATCTGAGGAAGTGGGTCTGGCCCATGAAAGCTCATCATCTAATAAACCATCTTAGTCTTTAAAGTGCTACATTGTCCTGCATTTTGCTTCAACTACCCCAGACTAACAGCTACATTTCTATCACTATTCTACAAATATATAGTGATTCTTCCTTCTTGCCCCCCTGAAGAACGCTGGAGTTGTCTTTTCATACTTCACAGCTGAATCAGAGACATTTAAAGGACAAATTTATGCTGTATGTCAGCAGGATTCTTGATGGGTTCCTGATAGGTCTTCTGCTCCATCAATGATGATAAACTTTTGGCTGCGTGTGTGCATGTGCTCCCCTATCTACTGCATTAATCATGTGCAATTAATCAACATGACAGACTCCAAGAGAGCCCCCAGAGACCACAAATCAGATAAGGATCAAAAGTACCCTGTCAGATTTATTGCCAAGAGAAGTACAGTAATAGTTATCAGTGAACAGACTCACTGCTGCATCACTACGTTCATGTACCTTGACAATGGACTAACTCAGTCAATACTATGAATCTAGCATAGCTCCATAGGTCAGCTAACAACCACTCTTTGGTGTATACTTTTGTACATAGGTACAAACAAGCTACATAACACTCCTGACATATTAGGTTGCCACCCTCTGTTGCCAAGTTACCACCTCTTACCTCACGTAAGAGGGGTTCAATTACTATCCATCATACTACCAATTTAGACCTGGTACTGAACCTGGTTGATATGTATGTTACTTGTGGGGAGTAAGGATGTTAAAATGCGGTTAATTGACTAGTCGATGGAATTTCCCCAATGGGGCTCTTGTACATTTCAAAGGAGGAATGCAGAATGCCGCTATAGCCCAAGGCCAACAGGAAGTCCTGCTAACTCCGGGCTGCATGTGGCGTGCCTGCTTTGAAATACACAAGCAAGGGCTCTTGTGCACTTCAAAGCCATGGAGCCTGGGATCAGCGGGGGACTCACAGTCCTCCATTAATACTGGGCTCCATGCTACACAGCATGCCGCTAGGAGCCCTTGGTCAGCTGGAGATTCCCCAGCTGACCCCGGGTTCCTTGGCACTTCCCCGCTGGAGAGTGCTGGGAAGTGCAAGAACCCAGAGTCAGCGAGCGAACTGACCCCGGATTCCAGGGAAGTGCTGCGCAGAGCCCAGGAGCAACTGGGGAGTCCCCAGCTGACCCGGGGCTTCAGTGCTCCTTTGAAGGGCGGGAAGCGGCAGTTTCAAAAGGGCACCTGCTGCACAGCTGCCTCCGCGTCTTTCAAAAGCGCAGTGGAGCCCGGGTCAGCTGGGGACTCCCCAGCTGCTCCCGGGCTCCGTGCGGCACTTCCCTGGAAAGCGGGATCATCTGGGGACTCCGGGGAAGTATCTTAGGGTATGTCTACACTACAAAGTTAATTCGAACTAACAGACGTTAGTTCGAATTAACTTTGATAGGTGCTACACTAGCGATCCGCTAGTTCGAACTTAATTCGAACTAGCGGAGCGCTTAGTTCAAACTAGGTAAACCTCATTCCACGAGGACTAAGCCTAGTTTGAACTAATTAGTTCGAATTAAGGGCTGTGTAGCCGCTTAATTCGAACTAATGGGAGGCTAGCCCTCCCCAGCTTTCCCTGGTGGCCACTTTGGCCAACACCAGGGAAACTCTACTGCCCCCCTCCCGGAGCCCTTAAAGGGACACGGGCTGGCTACGGTGCCCGTGCCAGGTGCAAGCCTGCCAGCACCCAGCCAGCAGACCCTGCACCTGGCACGGCTCGAGCCGGCCACCCGCTGCTACCCAGCCCTCCCCCTCTTCCTGGGACCAGGCTGGCGGCTCCCGGGAGCCTGCCCGGGACTGCAAGAGGCGGGCACCCGCCTGGTCTAGTGCAGACATTGTGGACCTTGTCCACGACCTCCGCACTAGGCACAGGAAAGTGGTCATCTAGGGCAGAATAGCTGCCAGCCTGGCCACCCAGGAGCAGGTTTGCATGAAAATCAGAGTGGTCCAGTGAGACCCCCGACCCCGAGCCCTGAGCTTAGAATGGCCGTACTGGGTCAGACCAAAGGTCCATCTAGCCCAGTAACCTGTCTGCCGACAGCGGCCAACACTAGGTACCCTGGAGGGGATGGACCGAAGACAATGACCAAGCCATTTGTCTCGTGCCATCCATCTCCAACCTTCCACAAACAGAGGGCAGGGACACCATTCCTACCCCCTGGCTAATAGCACTCCATGGACCCAACCTCCATCACTTTATCTCACTTCTGTGTAAACTCTGTTCTAGTTGTAGCCTTCACAGCCTCCTGCAGCAAGGAGTTCCACAGGTTGACTATTTGCTTTGTGAAGAAGAACTTTCTGTTATTCGTTTGAAGCCTGCTACCCATTCCTTTCCTTTGGTGTCCTCTAGTCCTTCTATTATGGGAACTAATGAAAAACTTTTCTGTATGCACTCTCTCCACACTACTCATGCTTTTATAGACCTCTATCGTATCCCCCCTCCGTCTCCTCTTTTCTAAGCTGAAAAGTCCCAGTCTCTTTATCCTCTCTTCATATGGGACCTGTTTCAAACCCTTCATCATTGTAGTTGCCCTCCCCTCCCCCACCCTCTTTCTTCCCCTCTCCCAGCTCCTTTTCCCAGTCTCACCCAGTTTTGTTCAAGAAAGAGAGTTTCTATTTTTGACCACACATGTCCTTTATTTTGTACATCAGGAAGGGGGGCTAGGGAGGGGTAAGTGGAAGGAGGTGAGGGAGGAATGGGGTATGAGCCCCCAATGGGGAGGACTGGGATGGCTCTGTGGGCTCCTCAGGGTGGAAACTCTCCTGCAGCCCCCCGATTGACCCCTCTCCCCAGATGGCAGCCTGTGGCAAGTGCATCCGGGCTGATGTCCGAGTGCTGTGATGTGCCGAGTGTGGGTACTCAGGGCACTCCAAGCCAGGACTGGTTTGCAAGCGGGAAACCCCCTGAGAACTGTCTGTCCCGGGTGGGGGTCGGGTCCCTTTAAGCACAGCCCTCGGCTAGCCTGAGACAGCAGCTCCACTCTCTAAGTCCTCATCTGATGCCCTGCCGGCACTGCGTCCGGCCATCCTTAACCCCAGTTCAGGGTCCACTCTGTGTGGACGTGCTAGTTCGAATTAGCAAAACGCTAATTCGAACTAGTTTTTAAGTCTAGCTGCGCTAGTTCGAATTAGCTTAGTTCGAATTAACTAATTCGAACTAAGCTAACTAACTAAGTTAGTTCGAATTAGCGCTGTAGTGTAGTCATACCCTTACAGAGGCAGCAAGGGAGGGGGGGAATGTCAACTAATCGACTAGTCAAAATACCGGATAGTTGACTAGTCTTTTACATCTTTAGAGGGGAGGCAGTTGATACCACTGTGTTTCTTAACTAAGTGTTCTATTACAACTCCTTTGGAATGCGTTTTATGGTCTGTGCCTGACACCTTTTGGCATTCTTTATGCTTGACCTGTTTTTGGTTAGCCAGGCCTATTTACTGCTTCCAGTTTCACCTAGCAAAAGTCTTGCTCATCATGTTTCAGGCCTGTGATATGTTATTTTATGTTACAGACCCTCATCTTACTACATAGTGTTGAGAGCCCAAGGGTTTAAGGAACATCTGCACTGATTAGGCCTCAAATGGAGTATTGTGTCTGCTTCCGGGCACTACATTTCAGGAAAGATGTGGAGAAACTGGAGAAGGTCAAGAAGAACAAAAAAATTATGAAAGGTCTAGAAACCATGAGGTCTGAGGGAAGAGTGAAAGAATTGGGCTTGTTTAGTTTGGAAAAGAGAAGACTGAGGGTGTGTCTAGACTACAGGGTTTTGTCGACAAAAGTGGACTTTTGTCGACAAAACTAAACCTGCATCTACACTACCGCTGACTTCTGTCGACATAACGTCGACAGAACTCAGCAGTTTGTCAACGCTGGTAAACCTCATTACGAGGAATAACGCCTTTTTTCGACAGAGTTCTGTCAACAGAAGGCGTTATTGCATCTAAACTGTCCTACACTGCCATGTCGACAAAGCAGCTTGCTTTGTCGACAGAACTGAATGTAGTCTAGACGCTCTTTGTCGACAGAAGCTTTGTCAACAGTATCTGTCGACAAAAGCCTGTAGTCTAGACGTACCCTGAGAGGGGACATGATAGCAACTTTCAAGTACCTAAAAGGGTGTTACAAGGAGGTGGGAAAATTGTTCTCCTGAACCTCTGATAATAGAACAAGAAGCAATGGGTTTAATTTGCAGCAAGAGAGGTTTAGGTTCCTAACTGTCAAGGTGATTAAGCATTGGAATAAATTGCCTAGGGAGGTTGTGGAGTCTCCATCATTGGAGATTTTTAAGAGCAGGTTAGACAGACATTTGTCAGGGAAGATTTAGATGGTAACTGGTTCTTCATGAAGGAAGGGGACTAGACTTGATGCCCTCTTAAGTCCCTTCCAGTTCTAGTATTTTATGATCTCTGGGATCTCACATATTTTTAAAAAGTGTCTTCCTGGGTTTCCTTTTCCTCAGAAATCAATCCCAGCAGTGCAGTTGCTCTCTTCAACCTGAGAACTAAGTCATTGTATCCATGGCATAGGCATTCACAGCCCAGAACCCCTGTCCTCCCACCTTCATAAAGCTCTTGAACCACAAGTTGCTCCTTCCAT
The DNA here is from genome assembly GCF_052426305.1 of Pelodiscus sinensis. Classification (NCBI taxonomy): domain Eukaryota; kingdom Metazoa; phylum Chordata; order Testudines; family Trionychidae; genus Pelodiscus; species Pelodiscus sinensis. The sequence continues at coordinate 10,736,205 of NC_143074.1, read as the reverse complement.
TACTTCAGTGGACTGTTAATACAAGCTTACTAAAAGGAGTGTGTAAAATAAGACCTGATGGACAAATGAGGCCACATATTTGGGAAGGGTTTTATTGGAGAGTTGAGAGCTCTCATGTGGAGGACTTCCAAGTACCAGAGTATGTTGTACACAGCTAATGTAATGCCCACAATTACACTGAGATTCATCTTAGTGACTTAAAGGGCCAGGAAAAATGAGTTGCTTAGCAACATTGTTTTCTTGTAAAGGGAGAACAGATTTGTACTCAGTATGTCTGGTGTAGTTAGAATACGGTGTTGAGACAAAAGGTTGCCAAAGCAGGGTGATGTTGTGCCTTGTACATGTATGACCCAGCTGAACTGCAGCTTCTGATTAGTGTGTATGTGAAATGTGCTGTATGGGTCAGCGTTAGCTCCTTTTTGTGCTCAGGGTTTGGGCCACAGACTGTCCTGATTAAAACCAACAGACTGAGACAGACAAGAAAGTTCTAAAAATAGAATAAAGTGCAAAAAACTTACCATGAGACCAGGTGGTCCCCGTGGGCCCTGAATTCCTTTGAACCCGAGGTCTCCTGGTGGTCCCTGTAGATAAGAATCAGATATAAATCTCAACAGAGGCAGTTTGTTCCTTTGTTTACTACTCTGTAATAAAGACAGAAATGTGACCAGTTGTATGTAAGAACGGGAGAGCCCTGATTTTTTTAAAACAGTGGGCCCACACCCATGTTCTGCAAATCTCTCCCATTCTCTGGAAAGTGGGACGGCACTGACTTTTAGAATAGCACTTCTTAGTTGTGCCTTTTTCTGTGGAAACTTAAATATAAGGTCACATGAGATGTTCAGATAAAATGGGTGTAAAACCTACTTCAGGGGGCACAACACCAGTGATAGGATAACTACAGGTGATAAAGATGAGTCTCTTCTGACAGAACAAGGGCAGTCGAGCCATTCAACTTGTCAGAAGACCATTAGAGGGGATTTAATGTTTCTTCCCATCACCCGTCTTGGAGGGAGTCTGAGCTTCATCCAGATGACTGTAACTTCAGTGTTTTAGGGATGATTTTAGAAGCTGAGTGGTTCAGAGGGCTAAATGGGAGTAAGCTAAAATAATTAAGAATCATCTTTTGAGTACAGTAGCTTTCTGTAAAGAAATCTGCTGCTAGTTTGTGTTGGTTCTCCCAAGAGCATAGAACAGCAAGAACCATGTTCCCAGTAATCCATCTGCCACAGTAAAGTGAGGAAGGGAATGTGTCTTATACAGATACTATACAGCCCAAGAGATACAAGGAGGTGTCTTACCTTTGGCCCAAACATGCCTGCAATCCCTGGAAATCCTGACTCGCCAAAGTCCCCCTGGAAATAGCAGCCAAGCAAAGACAAATGAAAGAAAAACCCAGAGCAATAAATTTCAACTTAAAGGACTTATCATGGTACTTAGGTTGAAAAATACTTATGGATGTTTCTGTTTCCCTCTAAGCCAGGAATTATGACTGAATACTTGGAAAGGAAATCCCCTGTTCTGGAAAAGGGAATTGGAGATCTTCCTATCTGGTTGAGTTAAGATATTAGCATATTCTCCCCAAGTGGCTAGAAGGTATTAAGATACAGCTTGGGTATTTGGGCCAGGGGCAGGGAGGGGGGTACGCTCCAAGAGCTGCTTTTAATGTTCTCTAAAGGCCATACCTTTGCAAAGTATCAAACTCTGATAACTTTCAAAAAAGCCCTGTTTTGCTTTTTAATACACTCTACACCAGGCCTGGGCAAAATACAGCCTTCAGGCTGGATTTGTCCTGCCAAGACACCAGATGTGGCCTGCGGACGCTGTGGGGAGCCCCAGGCAGGCTCCCCACTTGCCTCGCCCCACCCGCACACTGCTCAGATACACAGCTGTAGGATGGTTTTTCTTTAAAAACTATGAGTCTGGAGGGGAGGGGGAAGCTTTAGGAGCTGCTCCCGCCCCCAGCACAATACCTTTGGCCGGATTCTGGCCAGAAACTGGCCATGGGGAGCTGCCTGTTTCAATAACAGGCAGCCACGAAGCACAAGGGGCTCCAGAGCACATGGCTACAGCTTGTGCGGCGTTGGGGCAGGTGGGGAGGCTGATTCAGGAACCGCTGCTGGCTGGTAAGTCTCCTGGCAGAGCCTACCTTTGGCAACCCAGACCCTCCCTTCCCCAACCTTCTGCCCCCTTCTCCTGTCCCCTCGTCTACATACCCATACCCACTCCCAGATCTGGCACCCCAATCCTCTGCTCCAGATCACTGTCCCCTCCTGCCCTAGCTCACAACCCAAATCCCTGCACCCCCCTCCTGTACCTCAATTCCCTGTCCTAGGTGACAATCCAACCCCCTCCTTCTCAGTCCAATGCCCCAGGTCACAACTACCTCCTTCACCCAAACTCCTTCCCTTACCCCAAGCTCCCTTCTGCACCCAACCTCTCCCATATCCCACTATAATGTAATTAATATAATGGAAGAGTGTGGCCCTCATCCACTTTCCAAATTCTTGGAGTGGCCCCCCATTAAAAATTATTGCCCAACCCTGCTCTACACCACGGTGCTGATGTAACACCAGCAGAAAGCCCTGAACCTGGGACTGCTGGAGCTTCATGCACGACCCTGTAGAGGAACTGCATTCTCCCTCTCTGTAAGTGGTCCAAGTGCCACTGGATGGGACCGTGCACCATGCCCACTAGGTGTTTGGGTTACACTGACTCCTCATGAAGGCCCATTTTGAGCTGCAGCCACTTTATCTGTCAACAGGCATATATGCTAAGAACTTTAAAATACGGGAAAAATATTTCTCAGCTCTTGCCAGTTTTAAATAGGTCTCTAAGGATTATCACTCACATTTCAAGGAAAAAAATCATCTTTGAACAGTTAGGGTATGTCTACACTACCCTCCTAGTTCGAACTAGGAGGGTAATGTAGGCATACCGCACTTGCAAATGAAGCCCGGGATTTGAATTTCCCGGGCTTCATTTGCATAAGCGGGGAGCTGCCATTTTTAAAACCCCGCTGGTTTGAACCCCGGGCAGTGCGGCTACATGGGGCTCGAACTAGGTAGTTCGGACTAGGACAAAGCCTCAGAGGCGCGGGACCCCGCCGCCGCTGCGGCTTTGCTCCCGGTGCCGCTGGTCTGCTGGGGACCGTCTCCAGCAGACCAGGGACACCGGGAGCAAAGCTGCAGCGGCGGCGGAGTCCCGCACCTCTGAGGCTTTGCCAGAGCAAAGCCTCAGAGGCGCGGGACCCCTCCGCCTTCCCGGCTTTGCTTCAGGTGTCCCTGGTCTGCTGGAGACGGTCCCCAGCAGACCAGGGGCACCCGGAGCAGCTTTTCTCGCCCCGGAGGTCGAGGTGGCGGGACCGCTGCACTCTGGGCGGTCCCGCTGCCTGTGAGCTCCGGGGCGAGAAAGCCCCGTTTGTAAGTGCGGATCCGACATAAGTCAGATCCGTGTAACTCGGGGACTACCTGTATATTGGCACGCAAGCTCTTTGATAGTGACATACTGATATCAACAGGGCAAAGTGATTCAGGATAGTTGGGAAAAGGTTCGTACAAAAACAAAGTAATAAGAGATGGAAATGTGTCTTGTTTAGCTCAGTTGTAAATGCCTTAGGTGATGAGGATTTCACCACTTCTCTTACAAGGCGATTCCAGAGTCTAATAGACCTTGCTGTTAGGAAGCTTTTCCTGCCATGGTAGTGAGAAATTGCTTGGCAAGCTAGGACCTGTTTGAAATCTGTGGAATGCAAGTAGCTTTCCAAGGATACAAAAAAAACCCTTAACTATCCATTTAAGGATCCTGGAAAGGAAACATATTACTGCTACTCCCATGGTAGGATAATCTCGCTCCACGGAGTGGTTGGCAGCAGAAATAAATGAAAAGCAAAGAAGAGTTCTAGAAGAAAAAGAGCTATGTGCTAAGTTACAGGAATATCTTATCCAAGAGGCCTGAATCAATATTTACACAGCAACCTGCAGGACTGAACAGTGGGTACATGAATCTGCCAGTCATGTATACAAAAACGAGAATAGAGCAGGACTCAACTTGACTCTACTTCTTGAGCCAGGAGCCTGTGACTTTTCTTGGCCATTTAGGTTATGTCTACACAGGAGCGTTATTTTTGGAATAACTGATGTTATTCTGAAATAACAAAGGGTATGTCTACACTACCCTCCTAGTTCGAACTAGGAGGGTAATGTAGGCATACCGCACTTGCAAATGAAGCCCGGGATTTGAATTTCCCGGGCTTCATTTGCATAAGCGGGGAGCCGCCATTTTTAAAACCCCGCTGGTTTGAACCCCGTGCAGCGCGGCTACACGGGGCTCGAACTTGGTAGTTCAGACTAGGATTCCTATTCCGAACTACCGGTACACCTCATGGAACTAGTCCGAACTACCTAGTTCGAGCCCCGTGTAGCGGCGCTGCACGGGGTTCGAACCAGCGGGGTTATAAAAATGGCGGCTCCCCGCTTATGCAAATGAAGCCCGGGAAATTCAAATCCCAGGCTTCATTTGCAAGTGCGGTATGCCTACATTACCCCGCTAGTTCGAACTAGCGGGGTAGTGTAGACATACCCAAAGAGTGTGTCAACACTGCAAGCCATTATTTCAAAATATTGTCAAGCTGGAGAATTTCTTACTCCAACTCGTGCAACCCTCATTATACAAGGAGTAAGGGAAGTCGAAAGAAGAGTGTTCTTCCTTTGACTTCCTGCTGTGTAGGCAGTGCCAAAAGCCAAATTAAGCTACTTTGAGTTAAGCTATGCAATTGATGTAGCTCAAGTTGCGTAACTTAATTCGACTTTAGCCCTGCTGTGTAGACGTAACCTTAGAGGCTTTTTCTAGGATGGTGGAGCAAGCAGTGTTCTCATTTCTCTCACTATCTAGGCTATGTCTACACTTGCAGCTTCTTGTGTGAGAAATATGCAAATGAGGCTAAGTGTGGAATATTGCTGAGCCTCATTTGCATACTGAATGAGCTGCCATTTTTGCAGAAGAGGCTCTTGCACCAGAAGGAGCTGTCTACACTGCCCTTTTTTGCACAAGAAAAACCCTCTTGCACAATGCCGTTATTCATGAAAATAATTGGCGTAACGACATTGTGCAAGAGGGTTTTTCTTGCGCAAAAAGGGGCAGTGTAGACAGCTCCTTCTGGCGCAAGAGCCTCTTCTGCAAAAATGGTGGCTCATTAGGTATGCAAATGAGGCTTGGCGATATTCCACACTGCCTCATTTGCATATTTCTCTCACAAGAAACCGCAAGTGTAGACATAGCCTTAAAGTGCAACATTATACTATATATCTTTGTTAGTCTCAAAGGGTATGTCTACACTGCAGAGGAAGATTGAAGCTGCTGCTGTCAATCTTCCAGGCTACGTCTAGACTGGCCCCAAATTCCGGAAAAGGGATGCAAAGCAGGTAAGTCAGCACAGGGAAATCCGCGGGGGATTTAAATATCCCCCGCGGATTTAAATAAACATGTCCGCCGCTTTTTTTCCGGCTTGGGGAAAAGCCGGAAAAAAAGCGTCTAGACTGGCGCGATCCTCCGGAATAAAGCCCTTTTCCGGAGGATCTCTTATTCCTACATACCTATTTCAAGTAGGAATAAGAGATCCTCCGGAAAAGGGCTTTATTCCGGAGGATCGCGCCAGTCTAGACGCTTTTTTTCCGGCTTTTCCCCAAGCCGGAAAAAAAGCGGCGGACATGTTTATTTAAATCCGCGGGGGATATTTAAATCCCCCGCGGATTTCCCTATGCTGACGTACCTGCTTTGCATCCCTTTTCTGGAATTTGGGGCCAGTCTAGACGTAGCCCTAGGGTTTGAACTAGCTGTTTAGTTAATACAGTTAATTTGAAGTGAGAGGGGCACTCTTGTCGATGCCAGCAGTCCTGCTTTCACAAGAAATAAGGGAAGTTGAAGGAAGAGTGTTCTTCTTTCAACTTCCTGTAGTGTGGACAGCGCCAAATATTGAGTTAAGGTACTTTGACTTCAGCTACGCAATTAACATAGCTGAAGTTGCGTATCTTAATTCGACTTTGTCCTGTAGTGTAGACGTACTGTAAGGTGCCACAGGACTACTCATTGTTTTTAAAGGTACAGACTAACATGGCTACTCCTCTGAGACCTATTGTCCTTGGAGTGTAGGAAGACAACTCACCAATTTCACAGGAGAATGGGGCCCAACACTAGCATAGACATGTATAAATCTAATCTTCACACATTGCTAGGTATCTATCCATGTCTTAACTGCAGTGAGGAGTTCATTGTTTGTGATGCACGGTCTATCTTGGCAGGGGACCAAGCGACCCGCATACATACACATTTCAAACAGTTGAAGATCCCAGCAGATGCAAAGACAAACAGATGTTGAGCAGACAGTAAGAGATTTAATTTGGTTTCTTGTCGGGGGAAGGTCTCTAAATAGTAGGGATAGTAAGGGATGCAAAAGTACTTGAGAGTTGTTGACAGTTTGCTCTCTACTGGACAGAAGGGACTCAACAGGAGGGATATTACTTCTATCCCAAGGAGTTTACAATTAAGTAATTATAGCTCCTGGTGTGGAATCTGCTGTAACCTGAGATGCAGCGCGAAGCTAGATAAGGTCATCTTACAAGTGTGATGCATTAAAAACTACAAGGCACAGCAGCCTGCTTTCATAATGGGGTGTTTGCATTCCTTTGCTGAAGCTGATCAATTTTACAGCTCTCCGGGACACCAACCAATTGATGCTCATGGGGAGGGTCAGCACAGCAGCTGAGAGGCGTAAGTACCACTGCTGTACGTGTACGAGCTGTGGTCAAACTAGTGCCGAAAAACAGCAGTTTACTTACTGTGGGATAGACGGTGACCCATGTCCCCTCTAATCTTTTCCATCTATGTGCAGATTTTTCCCCTCCATATGTGGAATAAATGTTATGTGCACGGAGGCATGTGCGAATGTGTACCACCAGTAGAAATAGAAAACTTAGCAGTGGACACTCGTCTAATCAGCTGGGTGCCATTTTGAATTTCTTGCTCCTATGCACTACCAGGACTATGAGCCAGGTGGGAAAACTACAGTAAAACACAAAGCTTTTAAATTAACACAACTAACCGGCTGTCCTTTGGGTCCTAACTCTCCTGGGCTTCCTGGGAGCCCCATTCCTCCTTGTGTACCCCGTTTCCCTGTTGGGCCAGTCTGACCAGGCAATCCTCTTTCACCCTACAAAGAACAACACAGAATTAAAATCACTCCAGGGGATCAGCAATTAAATATAAAAGCATGCAACAGAAACAGCCAGTGGCAGGGTACATCTGACAAGGTGGAAAAATGGCCACTGGGGAGGGAATGTGGCTTCATTTATGCATCACCCAAGGCTGGGTGCAATGGTAAATGTTCTCCTGGGATGTGCAATGAAGCCAGTAATGGACAACAATGTGTTTCCAGAGTTAGTTTGCAAAGAGGCGCAGTTACAAGCTCAGCTGACAAGGTGTGTCCCAAGGCAACATATGAGGGTAAGGGTCATGCTCTCCCATCATTTATACCGCTGCTTGCCCTGCCCCTCATCCCACAATGTCTCAGTCTCTGCTCTGAACAAGGCTGATGAGACAGATGATGAATCCATGTGAAATGCTGAAGGAATTCCAAGGGTTCAGAACAGTAACTTTAATCCAAAGCTAACGTTTGCCCTGATACTGACTTCTCAAGACAGAGACAACAAAGGGGTGTCCAAGACCCAGCATCTCAACTCCCCCTCCTGCTGCCCTTGCAAAGCTCCAGTGATATCCATGGTGGCAGCCTGTTATTTCTACCTATGGCAGCTGGGGGGCAGTAAGTGACAACTTAATGGGTTAAATGAGTAATTTGATTGAAATTCTTCAGCAACTCCAAACCCAGATGGAATCTCTCTATTTACAGCCCCTTTTTACAAATGGCTAAATCATTCCTGGGTCTGGTTTGTTTTCTGTGATCCACTTGGGACAGGGAAAGAACTAGTAAGAAATCCAGGAGTTACTAACCAAGCCTTTCACTGTTTCCGCTGGCTCAGAACTGTTCCCGTTCACCAGCAGTTCAGCCCTGATGGTGCTAGCTGAAAACCTGGCAGTGTGAGCTCCTTCCCCCACTAGTGCCTGCTAAGACATGAAGGCCTGGTCTATACTAGACCAGGAAGGTTGGCTTAAGGCACACAACTCCAGATATGTAAAATGCATAGCTAGAGTTGACTTCCCTTAAGCTGAGACTTGGCAGAGCCCACAGTGTGGGAGGCATTTGCTCCCATTGGTTTCCTTACTCCTTGCTGAAGAACGAGTACTGAATGTCAGCAGGAGCTGCCCTCAGCGTTTGATTTAAGGGTCTATACTAGATCCGCTAAATCAAACGCCGGAAGATTGACCTCTGGAGCGTCAATCTTCTGGTAAGTGTAGACATGTCCTAACAGTACACACTTCCAAGGATGCAAGACCTTCCAAAAGAGAGACCTGGTCATTCTTGCTAGGAGCCTAGCTATTCGAGATCCCTAAAAGCAGTGCAGGCCAGGCAGTGTGAGGTTCCATGCCACCTTCCCAAGTACACTTAGAACAACAACAACAACAACAACAACAACAGAGACCACTGTGAGCTGGAAACTGACCTTAAATCCTGGTGGCCCCTGTGCTCCTGGGAGACCAGGTATGCCTGGGTTCCCTTGTTTTCCCGACATCCCTGTTGTGCCTTCTTCCCCATCATCTCCCTGTTCTCCCTATAAAACAAGTCCAGGAGAGAAAACAGAGAAAGTCACCCTATGCTTCTGGGCATGCTCAACCATGTAGCCAGAAGCAGCATGACTACAGAAACAGCGGGCCTGGCTGGCATGGTGTGCATTTATGAGTGGCTGTGTGAGCATTCGCATAAGATTTTACAGCACATGGATCTGCGCATACAATAGCCTGTTTGTCTGGCTGAGAGAGCCACTTTACTTACAGACTTGTCCACAGGGAGCCATCTGCCTGGGTTTTAATGTGTGAACTCTGTGTATATAAGGCAGCACAGCTATAGGTAGGTGTGTGTGTGTGTGTGTGTGTGTGTGTGTGTGTGTGTGTGTGTGTGTGTGTGTGTGTGTGTGTGTGTGTGTGTGACAGCACAGCTATAGCTCTGTGTGTGTTTGTGTGTGTGTGTGAGAGACTGTATGAGTCTATGAATATATGATAGCACAGCTATAGCTCTGAGTGTGTGTGTGTGTGTGTGTGTGTGTGTGTGTGTGTGTGTGTGTGTGTGTGTGTGTGAATTTCAACTGCTTTATCCTTTGCCCTTTCCTCCTCTGGGCTAGTATTTGCTTAAGGTGTCCCAATATTACTGTTTCAAACTTACCTGCAGCCCAGCTGTGCCATCCTTCCCAGGCACTCCATCCACTCCAGGAGAACCCTCCTGGCCTTGTCTTCCCACTACGCCCCTCGGACCAGGTAACCCAACAGGGCCCTACAAACACAAAAGAATTAGTGACTGAAGTCCTGGGATGCTAGGGACTCATACCAAAAAGGCTGAATTTTCACCTACCGGCGAGCCTCTGCTGCCAGCTGCACCCCGTGGCCCTTGCTTTCCTTTTTGACCCTAAAGAAAAAGAAATATGGCATGGTCCTACCTGGGAAGACTGTTTTGGCCTCTACAGTGGAGAGCAGTTTAAAAAGGAGACATATAAAGTCACTTGCTACAGCAGAAGGAGATGAATTATTATTTGGTTATATTACAAGTAGTTCTCTAAGAGTCTCTGGGTTATCTGCTTTAGAGGGCAGGAATGAATAGCCAGAAGGCCCTACATTTTTCTAATATAGAACAGATGAGGACAAATAAAGCAACAGGATGAATTTGAGAGAGAACTGCAGCTCTGGCATGCATTACAACACGATACTCAAAGATTATTTCATTCATTCCTGGGCAGTCAACAACCAAGCCTTCTTCAGGGGACTCAGATAGGGAAAGTCTTATTCTGGCCTCTATTAGGATATGTCTACACTAGCCTCCTAGTTCGAACTAGGGTGGCTAATGTAGGTATTCAAACTTGCAAATGAAGCCCAGGATTTAAATATCCTGGGCTTCATTTGCATGTTCCCGGGCGAGCACCATTTTTAAATCCCCTTAGTTCGAACTGACTGCTACACGCGGCTGTCAGAAGTTAATCCGAACTAAGGACTTAGTTCGGATTAACTGTTACTCCTCCTGCAATATTTAAAAACCGGGCTTCATTTGCAAGTTTGAATGCCTACATTAGCCACCCTAGTACGAACTAGGGGGCTAGTGTAGACATACCCTTAGATTAGATAGTTTCCCTTGGTCTGGAGAGCTGGGGGTAAAACCTTCCTATGGTAAAATCTGTAATGCTGATTTGCTGATAAGGGAAGCATCAAAACAGCAAGAATGCAGTCCTGATTATTAGCTAGGAACAAGGATTAACTCCTGCAATACAAATGGAACACTTGGCCTCATCGTCTTTGCTAGGATTCAGAAGCTTTGAAGCTCTGTCATGTGCTAACACATTTTAAAAAAATAAAGCAAGTGTTTTGCGTATCACTTCTCCATCTGCAGACAAGTCTCTGAAATCCAGGCCAACTCTCTGGAACAAGAGCTACTGTTACTCATTAGACCCATGGGTAGTTCCAGATCTAAATGGGTGAGAGGGTGTGTCTCTCTTTGAATGCAGTTGCCACTTCGCTCTTTGCTAAAATCACCTATTGTAAGTCAGTCTAGTTGGCAATATGCCAATTCCCATATCTGCCAGGGTGGAATGTGAATTAGCTGAGTACTGAGGTCATGCACTTAAATTTAGGCAGCCAAAACCTCTGGTGGTTAATGGATTGGGAAGCTGTAGAGCTAGACAGACAGGGAAGCAGAAGTAGATACTGATATACATTTGGTTAAGATAGAACCACATGCAGTGGTTTCTCTTGTTGTGGGGGAGCAATTTGAGGGAAGGACCCTTCTGAGAAGCAGGAAAAATGGAGAATTGTGGATTTGGAAGGTTTTAGCCAGAAAAGTTTTGTGGTTGAAACCCAGCTACAGAGAGAGACGCTTGAATGGTTCAGATTTTCCCCAGGGGCAGACATGCAGATTGTGGTCAAGGGAAGCAGAAACTGGTTGTGTGGGAAAGAGGGACAATCCCAGACAGTAATTAAGGACCTGCCAGGAATTCATCTATGGTGCTAGTTCTATATTTCTCTTAATCTTCTCCAGCCCCAGGAAGCCAACGACTAATGGGTTTGGACACTCAAATCAATATTTGCAGCCCTGCTATGGGGTTCTCCATGGTCATTTCTAACCACAGACCAATGGACAAGCCACATACTCTTGGAAAAGCTGTGACCGTTCTGATTTCACTTCAGCTTTAAGCTTGGGATGCCATAAATCCATCTTCCTGAAACCTACCTCTTCACCTTTGGATCCCTTTGGTCCTGGCTGGCCTGGTGGTCCAGGATCCCCCTAGAAAAGATGACAAAGAAAATCTGCTTGAAATACTTTTCTGGCAGCATCTTGCATGGAGTATAAAGAGCAGCATTTGCTGTGTCCCTTACGGCATTGACCATATGGAATCAATTAATGGGAGCAGCCTGTGCACTCACTACTACTGGGGAGGAAGGAGCTAGAGATGGTCTCCAGAGACTATTTAACAGGGTGTCATTTTGGAAAAGCAGCATTGTCTCCCCCCACTTGGTGCGTCTCCCCCTCACTTGGTCTGTGGTTGTGATAACTGCTATTTGACCTTGAGACCCACTGTGGAAAAACACATTATAAAGAGCAGGTAATAGGAACAGGCCTCCTCTCAATAAAGAGTTCTGGCTTTAGTTTTAAAGCAGATCAAGTTGTCTCTGCAACAAATGCTGCAATGATACTTATGGTATTTGAGGCCTCCCCTCTCCTGAGCCCCTTGCCCTCTTTTGAATCTAGATTTCAGATGTGTCAAAGCCAGCTCTGAAGGGGAGAAAAGCGAGATAAGGAAATTGATCATATACATATGCCCTGCCCTCTTCCTCTTCAATTGTTTTAGTGGATTTTGCTGATGGCAAACAGCAGGATGTGTATTCTCTAACCATGAGACAGCCTGGACTTATTCCAAAGAAGATGTAGCAGGTTATTGCCTGTCTGCAGATCGTTCTCATTGTTTTGTTTCTAATTGTCTGCTGTTTCTGAGCCTCCTGCTTCTATACCTCTTCCTCCAGAGCTGCCTGCTTCTGTTGATTACCTTGGGGGCAATTTGAGGCTGAAATTAAAGAGCTATGGAGGGCTAACCACTTCTAATGAAGTCACAGACCACTGAGATAGGGACTTAAAAATAGAACTTATAACACCTTCTTTCTGTAGCCCCACAAAGCACAGGAGTCACTTCAAGTGTGACTGACACTGTCTAGTATGTTCCAGTATGTTCTTGCACTCCAGGTGTTACAGCTCTGATTAGATAGAGGAGAGAAACCAGATGATAAGCTGATTTCCAGGAATGGTGTTAATTGAAACTTTTGTGCAGATGCAGCTCAGGAACTTGAATAAGCCTAGGTAGCACAAACAGTACAAATGTCTTTGGAACCCATTATATACATGTATTTTGAAGGCATGCACAACTTCTCAAATTTCTTTCCAATAGCTTTATACGACTTCGCTAGTTTGTGTAAAAATAAGAACAATATGAAGGGGATATCAAAACAGCATTGACATGAAAGACACTTGACAACATCCCTTCTGTGTTCACCCCACTGATATTCTGACCACTTGTCTAGAGCTGAAACACTTCTGCATTATTTGTTTACGACTGCAAAATATTTTCATGTTTTAAACTGCACCTAGAAGGGAGAGGACATAGGAACACACCATGCTCTGTACAGGGCAGAGTGTTCAACACTGGGTAGAACTTGACGGGATTGTTTTATTTCATACCCCCTTTGGAGAACACCCTACTGAATGCATTTTAAGCCACATCTAAGAGCTGTGTAAACATAACAGAGCAGAACCTCAGCGGATGTAAACTGACAAAGTGCTACAGATTCAGTGAAGAGATGCTGCTTTATATCAGCTAAGGATCTGGCCAGAGGGAATCTGTGCATGGTTTGTTTCTGTGTTCTCCACTGTTCAGTTTATAGAATGATTAACGGCAAGACAGTCAGGCCAATGTTTAGGGCTTTTTTTTCAAAACTTGAGAACACCAGGAATGAGTGCAAAAACCACATATGCACTTGCATGTCTGATATACTGGAACAATTACCATCAACCTATACAAAAAATCTAGTACTTGAGCATGACAATTCCTGGTCTGTGGTTTGACCGATCATTTGTGTGTGCATACAACCACAATATTTGCATGTACAAAATAGATACATTTACACACAGCCCCTGGAAGTTCAGGTTTTAAAAATCAGGCCTTCAGTTTTAATTGATTTTAGTCTTCATTAAACATGCCAGACTAAGAGCAGGTACAGCATGGGCGGCAGCTGGACAAACTTATTCCACACTGCTCCACCTTTGGCCTTCAGCTTACCCTGGATGGGCTTCTGTAGGAGCGAGGAGGGACCCAATCAGTCTAGAGCCAACGAGAGGTGGGGCTGTATTGTGATTTATGCAATGTGGACACCTGTCCAGTAGGAACCGGACAAAGACCCAACTCATTTCTTATCTAGCCCAGGCATTTGTAAAACATTTCCATCCCATCTGAATCAGTTTGGGTCACCAGTGACTTGCAGATGAATGCCCCATATATATATATATATTTTAGAGTGCATTTGTCTGTCTGTGAGTCTGTCTGTCTTTGCATCTGTGAATCTGTATGTTCAAGAACTCCTACAATGTAAGAGCTAGGATCACCAAATGCAGTAGGCAGCTTCCTCTTACCCTAACTTAAACCAAGGTCAGGATTTGGTTGTGCCTGGAAAATGGGAAGTGCTGGGAATGGGACTGTTTTTGATAACATGGAAAGGGAGGGGGCAAAGAGGGGAGGGCTGCGAAAAGGAGGGGCACAGAGAAGAGGGACGCAATACTGATAGTGGCCACTGGGGTCAGCTGCAGCATAAAGAGTGTGGCCAGCAGGGCTGGGGCTCCCCCATCTTGCTTGCCACCAGACCATGTGAGTAGCACCCCTTCTCCAAACCCAGACAACCTGCAGGACGTGTATGTGGGGAACCCACTGGAAGAAGAAACAGCCCCCAAAGCCTGGATTCTTCCCAGATTGCCCCAAACGGCTCACATCCACAACAGCCTGCAGGCCACAGGGGAGTCAGTGGGAGGGGGGCCCCTGGAGCTTTGCCCCCCCCAGACAGCCTGCACGCTGTGGAGGGGGGGAGCCCTGAAGGTCAGGGGCAGCCCACAGAACCCGGCCAGCCCTCCAAAGTACCTCCCCAAACAGCCTGCAGGGTAAAGGGGTTTGCTGGAGGCTGGTGGTAGCCCCTGAAGTGCTGCCACCCCCAGACTAGCTGTAGGGTGGGTGGTAGGGGGAGGGGAAGGGGGCAGCTGGAGGCCAGGGCCAGCCCACAAAGCCCCAACCTCTACCTGACAAGCGCACAGCCCTGGATCCCCCCTCCCAAGAGGAGACTCCCTATGGGGAGTGCAGCCCTAGCCCCCCAGGAGCAGCTGGAGGCTGGGAGCACTGCTACAGTTCCCTGGGATGAGCTACCTCCAGAGCAGCAACACCCCGGCTTCCACAGGCAGGTCCAGTAACACCCCCCACCTTCCAGTCCCCTGTCCTGAGCCTCCTGCCCTGAGTCTTGCACCTCCCATCTGCCTTGACTTCTGCACCCCTACCTCCTTCCTCATGAGCTCCTCCACCTCTTTTCCCCTGCCTCTCCTTAGCCCCGAACCCCCATTCCAGCCTTCATTTTCCTTCATTTTTTAAAAAATTCAATCATTAAAATAAAGCATGTTCATTCTTCATTTTTTAAAAATTCAGTTAAAAACCTGAGCAATGCTGGGTACATCTGCTAGTTACTAATATAATCCTATTGCATTACAAATCTCCCACATGTTCTGTCCTTTTTACGTCTGGTAAAGCAGGTCTAGACACACAATATTAGGACATAGGAAGCTGCTGCTCTCTCCTCCCCCTCTTGTTTTATAGGAAAAATAAAATATATCATGTGACATACTTTGACTGCCCCTCAAGAAGCATACATTTTCTGGATACAGATATTCCTAAAACCCCACTGAGCCCTGGCATATGGAAATGCATGTATTGTAGTTTGTAGTCACCATGCATTTCTTCTGACAGCCTTTCCCATGATGCTCCCCTGTTCGGACGCCATTTGTCACGTACACACTAGAGTAAAACCAGATGAAAATCAATCAATTAATGAAATAAAATAGAGTCTTACGGGTAAACCTTGCTGTCCAGCTTTTCCTCTGTCCCCATCAAGTCCTTCTTGACCCTTAAACAGATGAGACAGTGCCTGTTAATTTATTCTCTGGCTCTTTCTTGGCATAGGTAAACAGCTGTGGATGCTGCAGCCACAGCACACAGCGTGGTACTGGGCAATAATGAGTGGCGGGAGAGGTGCAATGTACACAGCTATATTCTCTGCCAAAACTGGGAAGGCAGAGTCATTGGGTGGTGCTATGCAGATGAATGTATAACAGGAAAGCAAATGCTTTTCTTGGGCAAGAAGACCTTTCTCAAGCTAACTTCCTAATTCATCCAATTCCTTCCCAACTCATTTCTGCTCTCCGTAACTGTGGGCTGATTTCTGACTCTGAACACTCCCGCTCCTTCTCTGCTGTCCCCCCTACGATCTGGAACAACCATCCTGTATCTTTCTGCCTCAATGATTTTCTCATCTGAAAACATGTCCTCTCCCTTGTTTTGATTTTCTCTCTCAGTATTATTATACAGCTTTGCTATTCTCATAGACTTTAAGGTCAGAAGGGACCATTATGATCATCTAGTCTGACCCCCTGCACAATGCAGGCCACAAAATCTCACCCACCCCTCCTAGAGTAATCCTCTCACCTATATCTCAGATATTGAAGCCTTCAAATACTTTGAAGACCCCAAGATGCAGAGAATCCTCCAGCTGTGATCTGTACCCCATGCTACAGAGGACGGCGAAAAACCTCCAGGGCCTCTGCCAATCTACCTTGGAGGAAAATTCCTTCCTGACCCCAAATATTCTGTATTTAGCATTATTTAGCACTGTAACTGTACTCACACTGTATGATAGACACTATATTAACAAACTGAACTCTGTAGGACTAGTTGATACCTTCTATACTTTTCCTATAAATATACCTTTTAAAAAGAAGAGAGTAACAAGTAGATAAGGCCTCATGAACATCTTGGATTAACTCGTGGAACGAGGCGTACAGATAGTTCGGAATAGGAAGCCTAGTCCGAACTATCTAGTTCGTGCCACGTGTAGCCGCGGGCACGAAGTCTGCACTAGCGGACATTTAAAAATGGCGGCGCCCGGCAACATGCAAATGAAGCCCGGGAAATTCAAATCCCGGGCTTCATTTGCAAGTTCGTATGACTACATTAACCACCCTAGTTCGAACTAGGGTGGTAGTGTAGACATACCCTCAGCTAGTTAACTGTTCCAAGTACAATGTACTTGGATACTGATAGGAAACAGACAGATAAGAGTTATAACTAGCTACTATGTTACAATTTAAGCAGGGAACAGGGCTCATCTAATGCATTCATAAATACAAAATGCATTAGTTTAGCTGAATACCTGATTACTGATGCCTCATGGAGACTTCAGTGAGTAGCATTTCTCTGGGAACTTGTGGACAGACTTTTGGCAATGACAAATAAGAGAGTTTGGTACATTTTTGTAATTAATCACTCTCGCTGACTGCTTCTGTAGTGAGGCAAGATCTAATATTATGAGATTCTTTTCAGACTAGCTCCAGTCAATCATGTTGAGAAGCTACTGACAGAGGGACTGGAAGACTCTACAAAACAGGTCAGGAGTAAGGGGAACTCATTCATAAATCTGGTCTTGGCTGAGAGAGCCCACAGCTGACTGAGAAGATTTTGGAAACTTCCAATCCATTAAGTTAACAGGGATCCCCTTGAAAGCATCTAGCCTTCTGCCAGCAGCTACGAACCCAAAGTCTCAGCTTCACCCAACATCATCATGAACTTGCTATCTTGTGAACTATTTCCTCAAAGCCTTCTGAGCATTGTCCCATATCTCCTCTGGTTTTAAGAGGATCACTGATGAGAATGTCCTGCTCATTCTCTCAGCCTTGCAAGCACAGCTCAGATATGTGACATGGTGGGGGCCCTGATGCTATCTGGTCTTTTCTTTGCCTTCTGCAACTGCTCTTTCACTTTAAGGAAAAAGATGGGAATCATTCCTCTGGATCTTGAGTAAAGCAAACAAGCCATTTACTGCTCGCAAGAAGCAGCCATGGTGAGATGTCACGTCACAATCACAGAGCGAAAGATTTAAGCCTGGGCTGTTGCATAGATGAAGAACTTTTCCAAATTTAGTTCCTAGCTGTATATTTAGAATTGAACTTACAGGGTAGCCAGGGTCTCCAGGATCCCCTCGATCTCCTCTGTTGCCAACTGGACCCTACAACAACAGAATAAAGGTTCAAGGTAGATGTGAAATGCCAGTGGGCCACTGTCATGATCTCTAAAAACAGCATCTTCTATGATCAGGGAGAGAATCCAGATAGTTGCCTAGCTTGCATGTGCAATCCACATAAAATCAGATCACAGGATTAGAGAAGGGACTGAATAATATCTTACTCTGTCACCAGGTGGTCCTGGGGGGCCTTCAATTTTCCCATCATCACCTTGTTCGCCCTGTAGACATAAATATTAGTGTTAAAACAACCATCAGCATACATAACAGGTGATTCTATAAAGGCCTGATCCAAAACCCTTTAGAACTTGGGGGAACCTTCCCAATGATTTCAGTGAGGTTTGAATGAGGCCTTAGAGACTGGATAAAAAGATGGCTTTAAATAACTTTAACAGCACTTAAAACAACTACTTAAAATAAAAATAATAATCACGTTTTTGTTAAAGGGGTTTTAACCTATTATTCTTCCAAATAACACCTATGATTCCCAAAAGTGAACAAGGTGAGAGAAATATAATGACATTCCTCTTGACTCTTTTCAGATGGTTAACTTTGTTCTGAGTGAGTTCCACACCACTTCCTCCATGTGTGTGCATCTCTTTTGCACAGCAACATAGGAGAGGAAAAACATTCTTTTACAATAATCCAATGTGTCTGCAAACCCACCAGATCTAAATCAGGTGTCTCCCGGAGAGCTAGCTCCAGAAATTACTGAACTATCTTTAAAAAGCAACTGACAACATTTCAAAGTGAGAGAATGTCCCTTTGAGTCTAAGAATGAAATTTTCAGAAGGGCCTTAGTAACTTCAGAAATCTAGTCTCATTTCCAAAGTGACTTAGAACCAGACTGACAAAGGCATTTAAAAGTCTAGAGGGGTCGCCATGTTGGTCTGTTACTTTAAAAGATGAGTAGTTCCGTAGCACCTGTGGCCTGATCTACACTAGGACCTTAGTCCAAAATTAGCCCCCCAAGATCGATTTTCTAAGTGATGCGTCCACACTACCAAACCTGTTATTCTGGAATAAGGGGCCGTGGAATTTAAACTCTGTAGTCCTGCTTTCCATGAGGAGTAATGCTAAGGAGCCTAAAGCGACATCTACTCTGCGAGAAAAGACCATGACACGGAGTCTCAGAACTCAGGTCAACTGACTCAAGCTCATGGGCCTAAAAATAACAGTGTAAATGGTCAGGCTCTGGCTGGTGCCTGAGTGCTGAAAACAGGTGGGGGAGGGAAATCTAAGAGACCATGCTGCTGAAAATCTACACTGCTATTTTTAGCTCCGGAGCCCAAGCCCGAGTTTGTACTACTGAGCTCTGAAACTTGCTGCTGCAGGTGTTGTTTTTATTTTATAGATGTACCCTAGTCTCTTTGGAAGTCATTGGGACTTAGGCTCCTAATTGCCTATGTCCCTTTAGAATATGGGATGTAGGCACCTAAATCACACAGTCACTTTTGGAAACATTAACCTAGATCTTTTTCCATCCAAAGGAAGTCTAGTTATAGTGGTCTGTCTGAAACACTCATGTGTACCTCCAAGGGTAAAGGGTGAATCACACCTATGAACCTGTTTGGATAAGGATTATGAAGGATGAAGTGCTGCTAAATTTGAAGGATTAAATGAGCACTGATGGGTAAAACTCAGCTGGGCAACCTTTAAAATAAGGAAAGATGCCTTAAGTGATAGGCACATGATAGAGGTGACTCATGATGAGAGATTAGCCTTTGATGTTCAGAGCCTTCTTTTGGGTTTGGCAAACAGAGAAGGAATTTTTAGGGAAGGTCTGAGAGTGTCTGTTTCGCTCAAACATATTATTCCTTGTACTTCCTGCTTCTGGTCATGCGGGTCATCAACAAGCTTCTTTTAGGGTATTTCTGCCCTTCCCAGCTCCAACTTCATTTCTGCTTCCATGAGGAAGCAGAAACAAAGAAAAGGGGAAAAATGGAAAATAAGGGAGGTGGGGTGAGAGGGGGAGGAAGAGGAAGACAAGTTATTTCAAATCTTTTGAACTTCCAAAAAATGGAGTCCGAATTTTGGGTTGGTTCTTATTGATAGGAACCAATGTGCCTAATGCCTAATAACCTGACCCCAGCGAATCTGTGCAAAGCTGTCCATGTTGCAACATGCTCTTGCTCACATATGTTCTCTTGCCAGGAGGAGCTGGGTAGAAAGGAATTGTACTGAACCCCAAAAAAGGATTGTTCTAGCCCAGAGCTGCAGCCCAGTCCAGGGTTTGGCAAGAGGGTTAGTTTTCTAGTCTTGTCTGAATGGTTTCTTTGCTGACTGTTTCTGCCTGGAGTAGCTACCCCTTGCTGAGGGACTCAACAACACAGCTGCATATAAAGCTAAGCAATGGGTGGGTATGGGGTGCTTCGTTGGCTTTCTGGATTTTATTGTCCTGGCAGGCAACCTAGTTTGGAATTGAGAAGCATTTTTCCTCATCCTTTGTACATTCCCTGATCTATATAGGGAGCAGAGCTGCTCTGAGTACACACCCTAGCTATGTGCTGCTATCAGAAACTGTTCTTGTAGCCATTTCAGACCGATGGTGAGCCCCTTACACAGCTGCTTGTATGAGTAATTCCACGGAATGCAGTGGGACGACTTGTGTGAGTAACTGCTTAGCAGCGTGAGTGAGGGGTTCACAGAGAGACACTCAGTTACCCTCACTGTGCACTCCACCCTCTAAAACACAGATGCTCTTTTGCTGTTTCTGTTTTAAATTCACTTGCATAAATCACGAGGGGTTACAGTGTCTTAATCCCTCTGGAGCCTGTTTCTTAGCTCCCTGCGTAGGATAGCTACATTCCAGTGCCTCTGTTTTTTGGCGACTTGATGTTGCTGAGTCTTTCACATTTTGGGTCCTGAGGATTAAATTAATGCATTTAACAGCTCCTTTGGGGTCCAAGGTCCTTTCAAATGCTGTATTGTGGTTTTTAGGTGATCCTTTCCCCTGGCACTTGGGGGCTGCTGGTTTCTAACTCTTTGGGACTACTGTACCAAAACTTCCCTCATATTTGGGAACTCACAAAGTTAATTCCTGTGGGGCCAAGCAGTTGAGTCTTTGTAACTCAAGTTATTGGTTTCTACAAACCACCGCAGCGTGGTTATTAAGGTCCCTTCTTGCTTTCTTCCTCCAAGGTGCTGTAGGTACCCTGATGCCCCAAACATTTGGCAGTTGCTCACAATGCTGCCACTTGGTAGAAAATATGCAGCGCTAGTTTTGACTTTGGCAATGGTGCATCTGCAATTGGCAATGCTTAGTTTCAGAGAGTCCCAACTACAATCAGCAGCAGAGCACCATTGTTGCCAACGCCTCATTTTCTGAAGGCAGGGATAGGAAAATGTTTATAAAGGAGCCTGTGACAAACTATACTGCAGCCTTTCAGTTCAAAGGCTTGCAAACAGGACAGCAGCAATGGATGGTGATAGGTCTGCTGCTGTTACCTGCATGTTTGTCTTCCTCCCGGAAGAAAGAAGGGATTTCATCTGCACGAAGTGCATGCTGGTCGACATTTTGGAAGAAAAAATTACAGGACTGGAGGCCCAAGTGTTGACGTTACGCTCGATCAGAGAGGATGAAGACTTCCTCGATAGAAGGCAGCATTTAATCCTTCTAGCACGGCTGGTGGAGGAGCCAGAGAGGGCAGTATGTGACCAGGAAGAGAACTGGCATGTAACTTCTAGACAGGGGAAAAGGCCAGCATGGGAATCCCCCAATGCTATAGAGGTAAGTAATCACTTTCAGGCTCTCTCCACAGGCTCTGCAGTAGTGAATGTTTTGGAAGGGACCTCACAAGGAAGAAACCGGAAGGGAACACCATCTACTGGAAGGCATGGGATGCGTTGTCCTAGGGATGGGGACTGCACAGCCACCACCCCCAAAAGAAAACGACGGGTAGTGGTGGTTGGGGACTCTCTCCTAAGAAGGACTGAGCCATCAATCTGCCGTCCGGACCTGGAATCCCGAGAGGTGTGCTGCTTACCGGGAGCTTGCATTCAGGATGTGACTGAGAGGCTTACCAAACTGATCAAACCTTTGGATCATTACCCCTTCCTGCTTCTCCGTTGGGAACTAACGATACGGCCAAGAATGACCTTGAGCGGGTTACTGCGGATTATGTAGCTCTGGGAAGAAGGATCCAAGAACTCGGAGCGCAAGTGGTATTCTCGTCCATCCTCCCTGTTGAAGGGAAAGGACTGGGCAGGAATCGTCAAATTGAGGAAGTAAATGTGTGGTTGCGCAAATGGTGTCGGAAAGAGGGCTTTGGTTTCTTCAACCATGGGACTCTGTTCCGGGCACAAGGATTGTTAGGAAGAGATGGGATACACCTAACGAAGAGAGGAAGGAGCATCTTCGCAGGCAGGCTTGCAAACCTAGTGAGGAGGGCTTTAAACTAGGTTTGTCGGAGGATGGTGACCAAAACCCTGAGGAGAGTGGGAAAGTCAGATATTGGTAAGAAATGCAGAGAGGAACGAGCAAGAAAGGAGGACCCCTGATTCAAATGGAGAAGATAGGGCGATCAACTGGTTATCTGAGGTGTTTGTACACTAATGTGAGAAGCCTGGGCAACAAACAGGAAGAACTGGAGGCCCTAGCCCAGCCCAAGATATTATTTCATTGGGATAACAGAGACTTGGTGGGATGACTCGCATGACTGGAGTGCTGTCATGGAAGGGTATAGACTGTTCAAGAAGAACAGGCAGGGGAGAAAAGGAGGAGGAGTTGCACTGTATGTAAGAGAG
Organism: Pelodiscus sinensis; assembly: GCF_052426305.1. Classification (NCBI taxonomy): domain Eukaryota; kingdom Metazoa; phylum Chordata; order Testudines; family Trionychidae; genus Pelodiscus; species Pelodiscus sinensis. Next base: position 10,713,939 of record NC_143074.1, on the reverse strand, counting down.
CACTACGATTGCTCTGAACTCCAGTATAAAGAGGGAGAAGAACCTGTTGAGAGTCTATTGTTTAAGTTTAAAGGAGCAAACAACAACAGTGATGTTGTGGTTGCTGTCTGCTACAGGCCACCGAATCAGGTGGATGAGGTAGACGAGGCTTTCTTCGGACAACTGAGAGAAGCTTCCAGGCCCTGGTTCTCGTGGGGGACTTTAATCACCCTGACATCTGTTGGGAAACCAATACGGCAGTACACAGGCAATCCAGGAAGTTTTTGGAGAATGTTGGGGATAACTTCTTGACACAAGTGGTGAAGGATCCGACCAGGGGCCATGCGCAGCTTGATCTTCTGCTCACAAACAGGGAGGAACTAATAGGGGAAGTGGAGGTGGGTGACAACCTGGGAAGCAGTGATCATGAGATGGCAGATTTCAGGATCCTGTCCAAAGGAAGAAAAGAGAGTAGTAAAATACACACCTTCGACTTCAAAAAAGCAGATTTTGACTCCCTCAGAGACCTGATGGGCAGAATCCCCTCGGATGCTAACATGAAGGGGAAAGGAGTCCAGGACAGCTGGTAGTATTTTAAAGAAGCCTTATTGAAGGCACAGAAATAAACCATCCCGATGCGTAGCAAGAGAGGCAAACATGGTAGGAGACCGGATTGGCTTAAAGGGGAAATCCTTGGTGAACTTAAGCACAAAAAGGAAGCTTACAAAAATTGGAAACTTGGACAAATGACCAGGGAGGGGTTTAAATGTACAGCTCGAGAATGCCGGGGGGTTATCAGGAATGCAAAAGCGCAAATGGAATTGTGACTGGCTAAGGATGTGAAGGATAACAAGAAAGGTTTCTACAGGCATGTTAACAAGAAGAAGATGATCAGAGAGGGTGTGCGGCCCCTACTGGATGAAGGAAGTAACCTAGTGACAGATGATATAGGGAAAGCTGAAGTACTCAATGCTTTCTTTGCCTCTGTATTCACGGACAAGGTCGGCTCCCGGACTAATGCGCTAAGTGACGCAAGATGGGATGAAGATGGACAGCCCTTGGTGGGTAAAGAACAGGTTAGGAACTATTTAGAAAAGCTAAACATACACAAATCCATGGGTCCAGACTTAATGCATCCAAGGGTACTGAGGGAGTTGGCAAATGTCATTGAGGAGACTTTGGCCATTATCTTTGTTATTTTGGAATGTTATAATGTCCATTATTCTGAAATAACACTGCCGTGTAGACATAGCCCTTATGAGCATAGAGTTGGGAAACAGATGGAGGAGTCTGGGTGGCTGATTAAAAAATAAGTATAAAAATGTGTCTAATAGTCCTTCCCACACTGTCCCTAGAGATTCCACTATGAATGTGCTTCCGAGGTGAAGACAAAAGCATAGAACTGATCTACTTTCTAGCCACTGTTAGCGTACTAGGGACCATAAGGATATGGGGATACAAAGCCACCCTGAACAAACCTATTAGGATGCAGAAGGGTTGACACTGGATATTTCTGTATTTCAGATCCTAATCTGTATTCAGTTAAGAGAAAGTTCTAAACTTGGGACTTCTTCAAAGAGTGTCTAAATCTTTTCATCTGGGCCTTAGAACAAAAGGATGATGCTCTAGATCCCATAGGGTATGTCTACACTACCACCCTAGTTCGAACTAGGGTGGTTAATGAAGGCAACGGGAGTTGCAAATGAAGCCCGGGATTTGAATTTCCCGGGCTTCATTTGCATATTGCCGGGCGCCGCCATTTTTACTCCACGAGGAGTAACGGTAGTTCGGAATAGGAAGCCTAATCCGAACTACCTAGTTCGTGCCGCGTGTAGCTGCGGGCACGGAGTCCGAACTAGCGGTCATTTAAAAATGGCGGCACCCGGCAATATGCAAATGAAGCCCGGGAAATTCAAATCCCGGGCTTCATTTGCAACTCCGGTTGCCTACATTAACCACCCTAGTTCGAACTAGGGTGGAAGTGTAGACATACCCATATATACTAGCCACCTTCCCTCCAGGTCTTCAACAGCTTCCAAATGTTACAGGATTCTGCCTGATTGACAGATTTCTGTCCAGCAGGGCTGAGCTTCTCTAGGATTTCTCGCCATTCGGGTTACTCTCAGAGAGATGGAAATTAAAGGTCTTTGCTAATTCTTTGGAAAGTTGCTGTTTAAAAAAAGAGAGAGAGTAAAGGGCAGAAAAGTAAACATATTGGGATACAAATGGAAAATGCATGGAGGAAAAGAGAAGGCTTGTTGTTGTTGGCTCCTTCCCAAAGTGAGATACACCAGTTTGTAATTTTTAAAAGGATTTCATCTGGACAATCCTAGGCAGCTGCCAACTGTAAGCGTCTGCAGAAAGCAAGGTCTCTATGAGGAGCTGAGTGTACTACATCCAGCAGAATAATTAGCTGAGGTGGCACTGTGAAACTCAGTTCCAAAGTAATGGGTAATCACTGCTTTGGAAAAGGGCAGACTTTTTCTATCATTAAATACCCTTCTTCCGCATGGCTAATCTACTACAGAGTTTAAAAAGTCACAGAGCAGTCATGGCCCCATTTCCATTTCCTCTGCAGCTTTTGCTTCACTCTTTCATCTCTAAAGACTGAATTCTTCCTCTTTTGGTGTTTAGATTACACATGGCCTTCGATCCTGACATCTGTAGCCATGCTAATTGGTGCTGTGTTCTGGGCAACTGTTATAGGTGTGTCTAAACTACATCCCTTTTCTCGAAAAAGGGATGTAAATTAGACACTTCAAAATTGCAAATGAAGCAGGGATTTAAATTTCCCATGCCTCATTTGCATAATGGCAGCCACGGTTTTTTTCAAAATGGGGCTTTTTGAAAGAAAAATGGCTGTTTAGACTGGGATCGATCAAAAATAAAACCCTTTTTCGAAAGATCCTGTACTCCTGAAAAAATAAAGAGTACAGGATCTTTCGAAAAAGGGTTTTATTTTTGATCAATCCCTGTCTAAACAGCCATTTTTCTTTCGAAAAGCCCCATTTCGAAAAAACCCATGGTTGCCATTATGCAAATGAGGCGTGGGAAATTTAAATCCCTGCTTCATTTGCAATTTCGAAATGTCTGATTTACATCCCTTTTTCAAGAAAAGACAGATGGGTGAGGCTTACAGCCATAAGATAAAGACAGATGGGTGAGGCTAAGTGACCTTAAACAAAAGAACTTCATGGAACTCCTATGTGCTCCAGAATGTGATACTGGTAATTCAGCAAGTGATGTTGCTCTCCCTGTATTACTACAGAACAAACTCCCCACGATGTCATCACTGAGCTGATGAAGGTGTCATCTTTCAGGTAAGATGTAAAACAGAGATCTTGACTGCTTGTGATTGTGGACATTAAAACTTTCCATGGTAAAACAGCAGCGATATTGCAATGCTCTGATTCACAGAGTCCAAGGTAGAAAGGGGCTGCTGTGATCATCTGATTCTAGTCTGACCTCCTGTATAACACAGCCCAGAGGCACTTCCCTGAATTAATTCCTGTTTGAACACAAGTAGAGACCCCCCCAAACTGTGGTACTTGTACCCCTGGGGCACATAAGTCTGTCAGAAGTGTCATTATGTTCCAAGGTGGTCTATCTCCTCCAGAGGCAGCAAAGCCCACCGAACTACTATGTCAAGACACAGCTCCTTCAAAGAAACAGGCAGCCAACCAACTAGGGAAAGCCAGGTCCCTCATATAACATCCTGGCAAAATTCAAATTTGGGTTATTACACCCTTCCCCCATATTTCCCAGTGGACTATGGGATTTGCTTTCACTTCCCACATTTAGCCCAGATGTGGCTGAATTTCACTGGAGGATGAAATGACCCCTGTAGATAACTTAATTTTGGAAAGTGTCTGGGGCAGACAAAGTGCTATGTAAATATGTTGCCTCTAGTAGGGTACCTTCCAACTGCAGGTGTTCAGTTTAGGAACAGCAACATTTTGGGCACATTTTCTCTACATCCTCTTAATGCCTCTGCTTATTCTTGTAGTCTTATGCAGTAGCTCCTTTTGGGTACCATTACTATTCCTGACTCCCTGGACATTGATTACTGGTACTGCAACCTGTGCCACCTAATTAATGTGTGCCAGCCTAGTCCACTTGGGATGTTAGGAGCATCTTTGTCAGTGCTTAGCCTCCAAAGGAGCTCCCAATCCAGGCAGCAGAATCATTGTCTGAGAATTGTGAGACTTTAAAGCACAACTAGCAGTTGTCTGGTGTCAATTTGCTAAGCACAGTGATTGCAGACTAACACGTCTCTTGAGGCTGGATGGGTCAGGAGAAAGAGGGATTGCCAAGCATATCTATTGAGGCTGAAAATGTTGGAGAACATTAAACAATGAGGTGGACACCTTGGATAAGCTTAAAATTTGCAGTATGTAAGGATAACCTCTCGTGACAGGACAAGAAGCAACAGGCTTAAATTGAAGGAAGGGAGATTTAAGTTGGACATTAGGAAAAACTTCCTGTCAGGGTGGTTAAACACTGGAATAAAATTGCGTTGGGAGGTTGTGGAATCTCTATTATTGGAGATTAAGAGCAGGTAAGACAGACGCCCATCAGGGATGGTCTAGATGGTGCTTTTCCTGCCGTGGAGACTGGATTTGATGACCTCTTGAAGTTCCTTCCAGTTTTATGATTCTGTGATAAGCCAGCAATAATTACTATAGAATACAAACTCTAATATCTTCCCACATCCTATTTTCCTCAGTATTTCACTGCTTAGAAACAAAGGTTCTTTTTGCTTTTGGTACATAGTGCTGTTTTGCACCACAACACTGAAGACTCCTGTATCTGATGTGTCTGGAACCCTGTGCCAATCTCTCAAAGGACAATGTGTATCTAACTGTAAAAACAGTGGGACAATGGAACAGGTTACCTAGGGAAGCTGGGGAAGCTCCTTCACTGGATGTTTTCAGAAAGAGTCTGGATAACATCTGGGTTGTATGGTTTAGACAACAAATCCTGCATCTTGGCAGGAGGTTAGAGTAGCTGACCCTTGTAGCCTAGTTTCTATTCTACAAATGTGCTTGGTGAAAAGTTCTGGCTCTGGTACTTTCAGCTAGATGATGACAGGTACAGAAGCGAGAGGCCATTCATCTTGGTACAACCAGAGAATATTATGGGAAGTAAGAGGTAGGACAAAAAGAGTATGGGAGTGACTATGAAAATAAAGGTGGAGAAGCTACTCAAAGCTAATGATGGAGATAAGGGAGTATCAGAGAAATGGTGAGATGCCTCAGTGCCAGAGAGACATCTCAAGGCTGGAAGAGAGCAGAGAGAGAAAAGCTGGAATTTTTAATGGCACCAATAACAATCATGCCTGGGGTGGCATCTCAGGGTGATGAGTGTATCTGAATTCAACAACTGGATGGTCCCTTATATTTTCTCATTACTTCTGCAGCAGAGCCAGTCACAGTGTAAATGGAGTCCAACTCACGTCTCTCAGACACTCATGTCAATGTGGAGAATATCTAGACACAGCAAGACAGAATGGCTTAGCTATAGGTGCTTTCCATATGGGATTCTGGCTTATATGATGGGTTCAATGTTCTGGCAAGATGTACTCATGAGATCTCTTTTCAGAATCTCAGAATTCCCTGCAAGGAAGGAAACTCTTGCCTACGGATGCCCATCTCTGATCATGATCATGTGCAATAACACTAGTGCTGAGCATTGCCAATAACTCAAATCCAGCACCAGGTGCTTCCTCTGATAAGAACACGTGCAGTGGAGTAGAAAAAAAATAAAAATCCAGGCATCTTTTTTCACAGAAGAGTCCCATTTACAACTACTTCTAATTACTACTCTTTCCTTGTGCTGCTGTTGCTACTGACAGACATGCAGTTGGCTCAGGCAACAATGCAAGTACAGCCAAAGTGTACTTTGCAAGTGGGCTCATCCTCAGAGCACTGAGCTGTAAGCTATGCTGAGAGGAAGCCACTAAAAACATGAGTCACTTTTCCAGCCTGAACTGGGTAGGATTGAACTGACTCAGCAAAAGCTTTTAAAGAGGGCAGGAATGGAATAAGGGTTCTGACTCATTCCAGGTGCAGTCTGGGCTTTTGTCAAGCGGTGTAGGTGGATAATCAAGTCTCACCCGTGGGTGGCAAAGGGAGATCATTTGAGCTTCACTGACGAAATGTAATAGGCTGAAATAAACAGAAATAGCACGAAGATTTTCCAAGAGCAGACAGTTTTAGGGGCAAATGTGCAGGGTGCTAGTTTGACTTGATAACAAAACCTACTGATCCAAATTCTTTCATCTTGGGGATCAGGAGAATTTCAGTGGAACTAGGAAATATGCCTTCAGTATTCATGCATTTGGGTCCTTCTAGACTGGAGAGACAAGAGTGTTGGTACCTGGAAATGTGTCCTGGAGGATTGCATGCCCTGATGCGGACTTGCAGTGTTTGGGTGCATCCACACAGTCAAAAAAAAAAAAAAAGGGGGGGGGGGGGGGAGAAGGGGACCCTAATGCTTTGGCACAGACTTGGGCTCGCCTTGAGGGACTAGATATAGCCGTGACTCAGGCTGAGCCTGAATGTCCACACAGCTATTTTTAGCCCTGCAGCATGAGACTGACTGGGCTCTGAGACACACTGGCATGCTTTGCTGAGCTGACATACCCTAAGTGGCACCTCTGCCTTCTGCTGGTTGGGATGCCAGACTTGTCCAAGTGGTTGTCAGTTTCTAATGCTCCTCTTCTAACCCAGGGGTTTTCAAATCTCACTGCACTGTGACCCCCTTCGGACAACAAAAATTACTAGACAAACTCGGGAGAGGGGCAAAACGTGAGCCTGCCTGAGCCGCAGGTCAAAGACCAAGGTTTCAGCCCCAGGAAGGGAGGCTGTAATCTGGGCCCTGCTGCCCAGGGCTGATGCCTTTGGGGTTTGCTTTTGGGCAGCGGGGCTCGGGCTTCAGCATCAGTGAGCATTAGGCCCCAGCAAGTTTAATGACAGTGCTGATGAGCCCAGAGCCCCCGGTCCTTTAAAACACTGCCAGAGCGCTGCGTGGCACCCTCCAGGCAGCACTGAGGGGATGGCGCCCTGCACTCTCAGCAGCATAGAGGACTGGCTGTCCCGGCCCCACTCCTTCCACTCAAAGCCTCACTCCTTCTGGGAGCGCAGAACCAGCTCCCACCTATCTTGCCCAAGGACCTGGCGAGGCGGTTGGCTCCCCTGAAAAGCCCCATTAAAGCAGGGTTGAGACCCAGATTGGGGTCGCAACCCACAGTTTAAGAACCACTGCTTCTAGCACGTGAGTGGGAGAAAGAGTGAGGATATGGTGTAACTAGTGCTGCTATTATTAATGATGGTTAAACTGAGAGTCTCCTTCAGCTTAAGCAGCAGTAGCCTGGGTTTTTGGTACTTGATGTTGCTGTTTGTTTCCCAGGCCACATGTTTGCAGCTAGTGGGTGACTAGACCGTCTGGATATCTATGGTGCTTGTTTGCATGATCTATGCATTTGCACTGGATTACAGGTGCTAGTGTTTATTTGAATGGGTCTATGGGAGTAGTGCCCTGGTGCTTCGGTTGGAATGGGTGCTGCTATCCAACAGTGGGCAGTACTGGCATATGCAGAACAGGAGATGGCTAAACGGCATGAAATCTGCCCTTACCTTTTCACCTTTTGACCCTGGTGGTCCAATTGGCCCTGGTGGTCCTGCATGTCCCTGTGGGAGAATAGAAAACATAGGAGGGGAATGGAAAAATGGAGTCACTTCTGTGACAGGATCCTGTATGGCTGACTATACAGACACCAAGAAATTGCACGTGCAGGCTTCAGAGAAATATAGCAGCATCAGCAATGACATCATGTATGCCTGGATGATTGAGGAAACTAGATCTGAAGAATTCTCCATAGTTCAGATTGAGAATAAGAACGAACTAAGCTATCCCTCATCCAGCCAAATGGAAATACAAAAATACTTAAACTGGTTTTTCATCCTGGGCTAATTGTTAAGTTAGATTTGGAAATGGGTGAAGCAGAGGAATTATTAGCATAAAAAGCAGTTTTACCTCATAACCCATTAAGCCAGGTTCTCCTTCAGCACCCATCCTTCCCGGAGCACCCTAAGGAAGCAATCACACAGAGAAATGACATTAGAACAGCCTGCTGTCACTGTCTTCAGAAAGCATATGCTGCATTGGGCTGCAGAAAGTGGACTTTCAAGACAGACAAATCTTAGGTTTGGGAGATTTAAACTGAACAGCTCCCATCTATTCTTTGGGCAAACCAAGCAGCTTTATGGCAGTAACACCTTGAAGTATTCTCTGCATTCTGCCATCAACTGATAGGAAGGTAGCAACTCCAATCTAAGGGCTTGTTTCCACTATGCTGGGGATCGATGCTGCTGTGATTGACCCACCAGCCGTTGATTTATCGTGTCTGCTCAGAGGCGATCGAGTGCTCTCTTGTCAACGCTGGTGCTCCACCAGGACAAGAAGAGTAGCCAGTGTCAACAGGAGAGCCGCCCCTGCTGACCTTACTGCATGCAAGTACATCGACCTCAACTATACTATATGTGTAGCTGAAATCATGTAGATTAGATCGACGGTGGGGGTTAGGCAAGGCCTAAATCTGCCAAGAGCTTATCAATGAAGTCCCCTGTTCATTACAGAAATACTGACATCCCAGTAATCAGTAATTTTCTAGCTGAGAACTGGCTCATCATTTTGAACTCCTATAACTCCTCAAAACACAGTCATGGTCTTTCCTCCAATGCCACTATAGCTTGGAAATTAAACTGTTGACTGAATCAGGTGCACTACTCTCCAAACCATTTGGGCATATTGAGGAATATCTGAAGACAATGCAGTGTGGATAATATCTTGCTAATTTCTAGATATATACATAATAATACTAGCAAAGGGTGACACATGCACATTATGCTGATGCTCTGCTCTACACCAGCCTCCTCTGGCCTCTATTGCTAGCTTCAAATCCAAGGTCGTTTTTTGCTGAATATTCCTTCAGTGAAGTTTTCAGTGAGACAGTCCTGAGGAAGGATTGGAGCTTGAAACATACAAAGGTCACTTTTTCCCCCCCTCACGCCTGGTGGCACGATAACACCTGACGTGCAATTGACTAGGGAATTGCAATAGCTGATGTTTTAGGAATATGAACAAAAGGTTAAAAAGAATTTCCAAATCCTGATCTTCTGATTAAAGCAGGATTCAAACCTTTTCCTGCTGAGCTGCAGAACTGTGAACTCTTACTACCTTTCATGTAAATTTCTCCTTCTGGGGTTTATATTTTATACTCTTCTAATTTCTAAGTTTCATTTAATCATCTGTCACTCTGGCTACGGCTACACTGTAGCCTTCTTCTGGAACAGCTTATGCAAACGAAGCGTGCATCATTTGCATAATTAATTAGCAGCTTTTTTTGCACAAGAGGCTTTTGTGCAAAAAGGAGCTGTGCATAAACCCCCTCTTGTGCAAGAGCCATTCTTCCTGAAAAAATGAGGATGTGTAGCTGTAGCCTCTGTGGGTAGAATATAAAATTCCTGGTCGCAAGAGGTGTTTCATGAATTCCACATGCTAGAAACCATTGCAAAAATCAAATGGTCATTAAACATTGCCCCTTTATAGCTGGAAATTCACATGCTGCCCTGAACTGATTTGGGCTGTGAAAGCAGATAATCTATATAATGTAGGCAAAGGATGGCTTCCTGAATTTGAGGCTTTTTCTGGTGATCTATCAGAATGAGAGTGTTGTTTTAGAGGGAAGCAAGACATCCTCTTGTTTGAGGAAGGTCATTTGGGCTCCTCCAGTATCCTGCTTCAGAGAGCTGGTGTTGAGTTTCCCCACAGAAGGTGTGGAAGTTCCTCCTGGAGTCCATCAACATCAATCCTATATGAGTCTGAGGAGCTGCTTGAGTGCATCATGAGGAGAGTTTTGCCCACAAGATCCAATCACACAACCTGTCCCCACCTACCAGAAACTAGTTAGAAACTAAAAAGTTTCATTAGACTTTCTAAATATGATGAAAACCCTTTCCTCACCGGCAGACTGAAAAGCAATCCAACAGATTGCTTCTAGGGTTGCCAACTCTTGACAACCTATCCTGGGAGATTTTTTTCCCCAACATGACAATGTTATTTGCTTAAAACATCCTATTAAATTCTCCAGGATTGCTTTAAATAATCACCAGGAAATTAATTCCACTTCTGGGAGACTCCAGGCCAATCCTGGAGGGTTAGCAACCCTATCTTCTTCCTTGAGAAATAATCCATGACGACTCTACCAAAACAGTCTGTAGGTAGGATCTATTGGAAAGGTCATAACTTTTAATGGTGGCCTTAAAAAAGGCAGCAGAATTTCTTGTTGCTCAGTCAGTCTGTGCTACTTTTCCAAAACATCTCAGCAAGTCCAGGTTTTCCCCATATTTTCAGTATGTTCTACAGATTAACTCAGAGGACACAGATGCTGCGGAACCCCTTGCTTGAAGCAGCTTCTATTATATACAGGCCTTACAGTTTGATTCAAGGGCTCTCAGCACTCTACAGTAAGAACTAGCCCTCCTCCAGTCAGATAAGTGATACTGATGCAACTACTGTAAGAACCTGCAGGGAAACATAGGGATGCTGACACCTCCACATCATCTCAGGAGACTTAGGCTTGCTCCTGGGGGAGGACCCTGCAAGGCTGGGCCAGGAGGTCATACAGCAGCTCCTCAGAGCCCACAGATTGGTACTTAAGCCAGGAAGCCATGGCAGGGAATTGCCTGAGCAACAATTCAGACTGCCCACTTGTACTGTGTGTGAAAGATCCCAGATTCCAACTTCTGACCGCGCCTGCCTCTTGTTGTCTGATTCTTGGTTTTCCATCAAACCTATATTGGACTCTGACTTCCTGGTAACTGGACTCCACCTCTCTACAGATGCCTAACTCCTGGTTCACCCTCTGGTCTCTCTCATACTCTGACCCTCTAGTATCCTACTCAGTCTGACTTCTGCTCTAACCACTAGGTATGTCTGCCCATGACTCAGTTGTGATAGTTAACCTGCTGACTGGATACATAGAGGAAATATTTGTTACCTATTGCTACTGTTCAGACACCCATGTCTTACAACCCTGAGTCAACTGAACTTCCTTCTCTTTCTACCAGACTGCTGCTGTTCTGTCTCCCAGCTCCACCCCAACAGCCCCACAAAACTCTTTATCATGTTCTCTCTGTGCTCATTGCAAATGTTTGAGATAGTGGATTAAAAGTGGGTGTACAGGTGAGGCAGATGTCCAAGACAGAGTTCCATGTAAATAAAATAGTTTGACTTGGAAGCTGCTCTCACCATGAGTATGCAGTCTCAAAAGGAATGCTCTGAGCAAATATACAGGCAGTCTCCGAGTTACGCGGATCCAACTTATGTTGGATCCGTACTTACGAACGGGGCTTCTTGCCCCGGAGGATGCGGGCGTCTACAAGAAAAGCCTGGTCTGCTGGGGGGAGGGAGGAGGGCCAGCAGACCAGGGAGACGCGGAGCAAAGCTGCGGAGGACCTGGGCGGGACCGCGGCGCATCTGGGCACTCCCGCCGCCCGGGTCCTCCGCAGCTTTGCTTCGCGTCTCCCTGGTCTGCTGGTGGGGGGGGAGGGGGCGGGCAGCTAGTGCGCCCCCCTCCCCCCGCCTTCCCCCAGCAGGCCAGGCTTTTCTTGTAGACGCCTGTGGTAGAGCAGCTGGGGCGCTGCCGGTTGGTCCCGCAGCGCCGTTTCTTGGCGCTACAGGACCAACCCGGCAGCACCCCAGCTGCTCTGTCCCAGGCGTCCTGATTCAGCTGCTGTTGAAGCTGCTGATCAGTTGATTCCAGGAAGCCTGAGGCAGAGAAACTCTGCTTTGGGCTTCCTGTAGTCAGCCGCTGGTCAGTTTCAGCAGCGGCTGAATCTGGACGCCAGTTCCGACTTAAGTACAAATTCGACTTAAGTACACACCTACAGTCCCTATCTTGTATGTAACCCGGGGACTGCCTGTAGCTTCTCAGCTCATTCCCTTTTCCAGAAATTTATTCCCAGTAGTTAGACTTGAGAAGAGAGAGTCAATTCAAAACTACAATGCATCATTAACTAGCTGCATCTGCTATCAACACAATGAAAACTTGAGAGATTCCTTCTCAATCTGTAAAATAGCAAGTTATTAAAATAATCAGTTAAAATTAGAACTGGTTGAAAAATATGTATGGGGGAATTTTTTAGGTTTTTAAAAATCTATAACCAAAACTATTTTCCAGATGTTATTACATTAAAATGGAACATTCTACAGCTTTTCCTTTTACCCTTAGCTTTCTCTTTTTTCTCTCTCCTTTTTGCCCCTACAATAATTTGCCAATGGAAGAAGGTCAGGAGGAAAAATGGGAGAAAGAGGAAACCCCTCAGAAAACCCTAACCTTCTCCCAAATATTTTTCTGGTTTTTCATGGAAAATATTTTTTTTGTTTTTGCCTAGAACAGCCTACACAAACTTTTCTTGTAAAAATATTTCATTTAGGAAAAAAAAAAAATCAATTTTCTGTTTTCAAAGTTTTGCTAGAAAATTTCAACCAGCTCTAATAAAAACTGTCAAAAAGATAAGTGAAATAAAGTAAATTTGAATCCCTCTCTCTACTTCACCCCTCTCTGTGCAGCTGTTCTGTCTTCCCAAGCCACACAGTTGCCTCCATCCCTCCATGCTCACCCTATCACTTGTTACTTTGGGTTGCATTCAATCAATTGCAGGTCTATTCTCACCATAGGTCCCAGGGTACCTCTGGATCCTTTCAGGCCTTGAGTCCCTTTTGGCCCTATCTTGCCTGGAGGGCCCGTCTCACCCAGCTGCCCCTGGTAGCCCTTGCTGCCCTGTAGAAGAGGAGTATACAGATTAACACAAAATGAAATGGCTCCTATACATTAACGAATCAGAGAGAAGAATGAAAGAGAGGAAACAATGGCAATGGGCTCTTACCTTCTGGCCGATTTTGCCCTTTTCTCCCTGTTTGCCTGGTTTCCCTTCTGGTCCCTAGGAGAGTGCAGAAACCCAGAGCCATGAGACAAAAGCAAAAGTTCTACCTAGCAACCCTCATGAGTGCCCCGACCATGATAACAAGAGCACATCCCTGGTGGTGCTGCCAACTATTTACCCCACCAGTTGTGTTCCCATGGGAACAGGATGGATGTTTAAACAATAATCCAATTCAGTGTGAGGCGTGACAAGCACACTCCCTTTGTCAGTGCTATGGCTGTACAGGCGCGAGGTTAAGATTGTTCCTGAGCACCTTTGATATGAAACTGAGGCTTACCTACCCCTTGAAGATGGAGAGATGTGTGTCAGGAAGGCTGCCTAGCTCAGGGGGAGCCATGAGAAAATGCAGAGCTTTTAACTGTCAGATCACACGTCATATATGCCGACTAGAACTCTGAAGACTGACAGCCATCATCTGATGACTGTCAGCACATGTGAAGTGTTTGGCGGGTCTCCGTGGAGTTCTGTGTGCAAAGCTGCCTATAGCACCAAATAAGGCATCTTTGTTGGCAGTCTCAGAAGAGACAGCAAGGGCTGACTAAACACTGACACTGCGGTGTTCTCATCTTCTCATCCTTAGCGGTGCTCCCTGTCTGCTCACTGGTAGAGAAAGTTGCCTTGCTGTTTGTTATTTACTTTCTTCTTTGCATAGAGAGAGAACTTTCCTTCTGTCAATCAAGCACCTTTCACCAGGCTCAAATACATTTTAAATGGATTTTGATAGCTCTGTAAATGCTGCTTAGGCTAATGGCTCTAGAAAGTGGCTGTGTATTGGAGCCACTGCCTAGTTAATTAGCATTTCTGCTAGATTGAAAGTGTATTGACAATTACTGGTTTTATTTTCTACTTACCTGTTAGGTGTCTCTAGTCATTACACTCACATTTTATCTATTTGTATTATTATTACAATTCACATGAAAAACACAGACCTATGTATACAGGAATTGTACACAGACCTATGTATACAGGAATTGTACACAGACCTATGTATACAGGAATAGACTCAAATACAGATGGACAGCCAGACACACAGATAAAGGGCTGCTATGTTCATCTATTCTCAGTCTCACACACAAGACCTGCAACCTATCCATGGACACAAAACACAGATAAACCAGGCTGTAGGAAGTTAGACACTGGAGCATGAAAGTAGACAAATATAGCAGACTTCTAGGTCCCTACACAGGGCCCAGGAGAGATCTGAAAGGGCAGAAAATGTGTGAAAGACAAGTAATGAAACATCAGCGTAGCAGTTTCACAGGGACATCTCTTAGCTCCTTTTTATCAGCTGGAAAACAGGAGCCCAGGAAGTAGTGTTTTATTAGGAGTGCTGGAGCCTGTGGGCCAGGTGATAAGACTAGATTTCAGAGGAATTAACAGCAGCTGAACAATCACTAAAAAAGAGTTTGTACATTTGGGCAATTGGAACTCCAAGTTTTCATCAGTATATGTGGACGCTCCATCTTCCCGTATTAGTCTAATGGTTATATTTGCCTGGCTCGCTCTCCTGCATTTCACCACAAATGATGCTATGGAATCAGACTGGTTTAATAGGATGTCTGTTGGCTGATCAAAAATATCAACACATGAGCCCGGTCATATACAGTGTTTCCCAGCTTTGATCTGACAAGTGCTTTCAAGGTCTTTGCTTCATCAGCAGGTCAGACCTGTTGCATCCATGCAAGTGTTGAGTGAGCCCTTCAGTTCCCTGCATACAGTGACTCTTCTGCATGAGCCATACATTTCAAAAGAGCATCCTGAGACTAGTGATGATTAATCCTCCATGAAGTTACTGTCTGTGCTCCAAAGTACTTGATTCCTGCTACCTATTGTCTCCAGCCCATGGAGCTCCCCTCTTTGTCGCAGAGTTTTGGGGATTTTTTTTTTGCCAGAACCTCTCCAAGCCTAAGCGCAGAACAATGAGCTAGAACCACAGTTGTCCTGACAGCTGATTGGATTACTGCTGCCAAGTATCAGAGCTGAATGCAACAGCCCAACATTGCAGTATATATCTAATTTGTATTTTTAATGAGAACCAACCCAAAGGAGTCCTTTCACAGTGCCCTGGAGTTTGGAGGCTACGAACTCTAATAGTGAGAGCTTCATACTGGGAATTGGGCCTTTTGAGTATCCATTCCCGGTTCAGTTACCACCTTGATATGTGACATCAGGCCACATGTTTTCACTTCTCTGTGTCTCGTGCCTAGTCTCTAATTAATTACAATTGATACCTGCAGAAATATGTTGGTCAGTGTCGGGGGGCTCCCCCCTGGTTTGGGGTTGCCACCCCCATCCGGGGCATAGTTTGGCCCACCTGGGCCTAGCCCCCAAAGTACAATGCCCCTCTCTTAGGGGAAATACGGCCCACTGGCCTAGTCCCAAAGTACAATGCCCCTCTCTTAGGGGAAATACAGCCTACTGGCCTAGTCCCAAAGTACAATGCCCCTCTCTTAGGGGAAATATGGCCTCCTGACCTAGTCCTCCGGATGCCGGCTCTGCAGCCTAGTCCTCTGGCTGAACTTCCCACTCGCCGGGGTTCCGGGCAGGAGGGGTAGGGGGGCCCGGGCCCTCCCTCTCCACCAGGCCCCGACCCAGGGCCCTATGAGCGGCAGGTGGCTCCCACCACTGGCTCGGCAGGGGCTCCTCCCCGCAACACGCCGAGCCCGCGGGGGCTGTTCCAGCTCCCTGCCCTGGGTCGCTTCCTACTCCCGGCCCGGCGCGGTCCCACCTGTCGGCGTTGGGCAGGTGGCTGTAGCGCACTTCCCCAGTCAGTGTCGGGGTCGGCAGCGTCCGGCTCGGTGCCTGGGTCCCGGGGTGTCGGCCGGCGGCTCCTTCGTTGGGGTCGGACCCGGCTAGGGCCTGGCAGCGGCACGTTCAGCCGTCCCGTCGACTCCCTCCTCGGCATTTGGGTGCTCCCTCCACCTCTGGCCGCAGTCTGCCCCTTCTGAGCAGGCCAGCAGCCTTTTATACCTATGCTCCCCTTGGAGCATGCCCAGTAGGGCTGTGTGGGTGGGGCCCTCTCCCTGGGCTTGAGTGCGGGGCGGGGCTGCCCCATCACAGTCAGGAATGGGAAAAACTCACACCCCCTGACAACGTAGCTATGCTGACAAAACTTCCAGTATAGACACAGTTATGCTGCTATAACAACACTTCTGTTGGCTTAGCTAATGTTGTTCAAGGAGGTAGTGTGCTGACAGCAGCAAAACTCCTTCTGTTGGTGTACTCCATATCCTTCCACATAGCCTCAGCATCATGAAACAGAGATAAGACCTTCAGAATATTGTGAGGTTGAAATGAATCAGAGTTTTGGATCCTTTCATGACAGACTATGTATAAAGGGCAAAGTGTTATCGCCTCCACAAAATTTTGTCAAATGTAGAAAAGCTAAATAAAATATTAACAAATGACTGTAGGATTTCTAATCAGTCAATATTTTCCAGTTAATCCTAACCACTCTGATTGCACCCTGATATTTCTTTGGCTATAGACTTCTCTTGCTAACAGCCGGCAGCTCATTGCAAGTTAAGCTAATTCTATTTTCAAGTCCTCCCTTTCTCTTGTCCAAGGGAGCCAATTGTGGTCCTCACATGATCACAAACTCCTTCCACTGCCATCAGGAGGCTGCTGTTCTCCTGCATTGCTCTGACAGTTCCTCTGAGGATGTCATTGTGGGAAGTCATGATAGTGCATCCTGGAAGCACTTGCTTCATGTTGCCTGTAATCTGTTCTTAACCATGGTTAGGGAAAGAGTGTTATTTGGAGCAATAGAAGTGAAAGTATTTTGTAGGTATATACTGATCTGACTATCCTTTCCATGAGCGCTCATAGCTACGGGCTTTCTTCCTGCAGGGGAAGTCTCTTAGGCTACATCTACACTGTAGCCTTCTTGCAGAAAAGCTTATGAAAATGAAGCTTGGCGTGGAATATCACGGCACTTCATTTGCATAATTAATGAGCAGCCGTTTTTGCACAAGAGGCTTTTGCGCAAAAAAGAGAAGTGTAGATGGCTCCTTTTTGTGCAAAAAGCCCCCCTTGCGCAAGAACTGTTCTTCCTTTGCATAAGCTTTTCCACAAGAAGGCTACAGTGTAGATGTAGCCTTATTCTAGCAATATCTGAACTATTATAAATAAATCCAAATTCCAGTTACATCTTCAAGAGGGGTGCTGATTGAAGCACTGCTCTGTCCTGCTTCATACCGTCTATCTTATTCTGTGCTCACACTTTTAGTCCTCTCAGAACTGTGGCACTTAGGAAGGCAAGTATCTGCAGAGTTCCTAAGGTCTGCAAGAATTAGGGTTTCTCTGTAGCGGTGTACACCCAGGCTACGTCTACATTGCAGAATTCTTGCACAGTAATTGTTTTGCGCAAAAGGTCTTCCACAAGAGCGCGTCCACGCTGCCATGTGCTTTTGCGCAAGAGTGTCCATGGCAGTGTGGACGCTCTCTTGAGCAAGAAAGCTCTGATGGCCATTTTAGCCATAGGGCTTTCTTGTGCAAGAAATTCATGTTGCCTCTTTACACTGCCTTCTTGTGGAAGAGCTCTGGCGCACGAGGGCTTATTCCTCGTGGGGAAAGGAATAACTCTTCTGGAAGAAGCCCTGTTTTCTGATGCTGTACTGTAAATTTACTTGCACAAGAACACACGTGCAGTGGAGACTCTCTGCAAGTTTTTGTGCAAGAACAGGTGTTCTTGCGCAAAAAGCCTGAAGTGTAGAGGTAGCCCCAGAGTTTAGCTAAAGGGTAAAATGCACTGGGGGAGAAAAGGTAATGTACTCATCTAAGTTCCGACCCAGGAGATGCTGTTTTACAGATCAAAACAAGTTCCCCCTCCACAGGAGATGCTGTTTTACAGATGTTTAAAATGTAACCACACATGCTTTCTGCCTGCTTGGGCTTGGCTTCCACTTCTACGGGGTCCAAATGCACCATGCATGGGCTCTGCTGGGCTCTTTGAGCTTGGCCTTTTCTCTTTTATGCTTGACTCTTATATTCCACTGGCCTTCTTGTTCTTGGGTTCTGCTTGACTCTTTCTTAATTGGGAGAAGAAAAAAAGTGGCAGCATCTCTCAAGCCCCCTCATAGGCAGTTCCAAAATAAGACAGCTGTCACTCACAGGAGACTGTGAAGATCTCCATACATTACTCTCTCATTCTTTCTCCCATGAGCTTTGAAATTGTCCACAAGGCTGACACATAAAAAATATCACTGAGCATCTGAGTTAGCACCTACTGAAATGTAAGGAGGCAGGTCACATCTCTCAGTTACTGTTTTAGGCTTTGTGTACACTGGCACATTCTGTTGCCTAAATGCCTTTTGGTGGCAAAACAGCAAGAGTGTTTACACTGCAATGTGACTTTTGTCAGGAAAAACACATCCAGTTTTGGTGACAAAAAACTTCCAGCCCTGTGAGAAACTTTTGTCTTTTCTGCTCCTTTTATTGTCAACAAAGCCCATGTGGACTGTGCTGTTTATTTTGTTGAGAGAATTGGCTTTTGCCGGTATTCCACAATGCCTGCCCCCTGATGACTCTGCTCAGTGTTTTGTGATCTCTGCTGCCCTGCAGGGCATGCTCTTCTCCCCTTTCAAAGCTCTGGGCGGTATCTGACAGCTGAGTGAGCTGCTCCGTTTGAGGAACAAACAAAGAACAAATAATTGGACTGCTCCTGTTCTGCCCTGCACTAAAAACACAGAGTCAGGCAGACTGCTGCTGCAGGGGGAGGGGTGGAGACTACTTACTGCTTTGAAATTCCTTAGCACAGAGAGCTCACAGAGCTATGAGGGAATCCCAGTAAGTGTAGGGATCAGCTCTGCCTTTCCACAACATTGCACAGTGGGCTGCTTACCCATGGTGCTTTGCTCTGTGGACCAGAAGCTAAAAATGTGGTTATGAAATGTCAGCAATTGGAGGCAGAAAGAATGGTTTGACTATTTTTCACTTTTGGCAACTTTTGCATGTCAACAGCATTTTCATCACCAAACCTTCCAGTGTAGACATAGTCTTAGGTTATGCGGATGTCACTTGGTAGTTTTTACATCTAGTTCTCTTGTTAGAGGCTCTCTTTGTACCCATAAGATCGAGGACCTTAATTTTTCTTTTACAATGAAAGTTCAGAATCCGGAGTACAAGAGTGTAACAAGAAAGAGCAAATGGAAAATCCTACTACCATGTATTGAGCCCTGATGCAATTCTGTAGAGCTCAGCAAAACCAAAGCTCTCCTTAAGTTCTGCTATAGCCAAAGATGCCAGAATCCCACCTCTAGTCTCCAACATGGTAGATTTAAGTGTCTCTTATCAGCTCCTGTGTTTTTAACTACTGATCTCTTAAGCAAACACAACAGTGATGGGCACCATACAGAAGTCCATTAACAAAAATAATTCACTCTAAGGTTTTTTTATTGGCTTCAAATCAGCTGAATCTGAGGATTAAGACACTACATACTTGGTGATTTTTATTCTTTGAGGAAGTTTGTAAACTTTTTGATGTGTACTTTGGGTCATCATCTTGTTGAAAAAACAAATATTATTTCCAATCATTCTTCCACAAGTGGGATTATTTCTTAATAACAATATCCCTTTATAGACTGCACTGTTTATCATATACTGATAACAAAAAACAAATTGTGTGCTAGTGCCTCTACAGCTATGTGTAGACTACAGGGTTTTTTCGAAAAAACTTCACCTGCGTCTAGACTGCCGCCGCATTCTTTTGAAATAAAATCGAAAGAACGCAGTGGTTCTTTCGACAGCAGTAAACTTCATTTTATGAGGAAGAATGCCTTTTTTCGAAAGAGTTCAAAAAAAGGCATTCCTGATTGCAAACAGGGCTTTTTCAAGAGAGAGCATCCAGATTGCCTGGGTTACTTTTTCAAAAAGTTGTGGCTGTCTAGACAGACAATCTCTTTTGAAAGAAGCGACGAGGAGTCCTGTGGCACCTTATAGACTAACTGAAGTAGGAGCATAAGCTTTCGTGGGCAAAGACCCACTTCGTCAGATGCATGCGTCTGACGAAGTGGGTTTTGCCCACGAAAGCTTATGCTCCTACACTTCAGTTAGTCTATAAGGTGCCACAGGACTCCTCGTCGCTTTTGCAGACTAACACGGCTACCCCTCTGATATTTGAAAGAAGCTTTTTCAAAAGATTCTTTTGGAAAAGCTTCTTTTGAAAGAAGTGTATAGTTTAGACATACCCCAAGAGATGATGGTGTTTGTGATGAGACATTGGGAAGAGAGCATTTTTTAAACTAAAACCATGCAGTGTTAGGTTCAGAAAAATATTAGTTTAGGAAAAGCAGAAATTACAATCTGTTGCTTTGTTCAATTGAAAATTTCATTACAAACTTGAGAAAGAGCCCATTTTTCAGGATTTCTCCCCTAAAGATATGGAACATTTTTCAAAGAGGGGGAAGGGCAAGCTTTCTAGCAAATGTGGGTGTTTTCAGCTACTGAGGACTTTGGCAATGAAGAGTCACATTTCTTACATGGAAAGCGAATAAAACAAAACCAGAGAGGTGTGAGAAAGAAAGAAAGAAAGAAAGAAAGAAAGAAAGAAAGAAAGAAAGAAAGAAAGAAAGAAAGAAAGAAAGAAAGAAAGAAAGAAAGAAAGAAAGAAAGAAAGAAAGAAAGAAAGTAGGGAGGCCAGGGGAACTTGGGATGGATTCATCCCAAGAAACAAAAAAGAAAGAAAGAAACAAAAGGTGCAACAAGAGTTAAAAAAGAAAAGTATGAAAAGGAGGAACCATAGTATGACCCATCCAATACTGTTAAGGTGCTTGGCCAGCCAGTTTGCATAAAGGAAAACGGAGAAAAAAAACCCCTGTATGATTTCCTACTGCTCTGCAATGTCTCCATATGAGAAGCTCCACTAAATAAACTTTGATTGAGAGAAGACTTCCCCCACTATTCAGGAAATGAGGAGATCATTGGGGTTGGGAACTCAAAGACATAAATGTTTCAGATTTACAAGAAACACATTTTGTAATCTCTTTTTTTAGCAGTGGTTTGCAGGAGGAACAGCTCATGACTGGATCTAGGGGAAAAAACCAAGGAACAACTGTCCAGGGAACTGAATTTGTGATTATTGGGAAGTAGCAAGAGATTCTTTGACCATGGTGAAGAGCACTGGTAGAGCCAGAAAGATGAGATAAAATGAAAAATATGATCAGGAGATCCCGCAGAAAGAGGTAAGGTCAGACTGTGACACAGTAACTGAAAGCTGCTACAAGTTGGACCACCCTAGTCCGGCATCCTCAGGACCTGAGTGGACCCAAACCAGGGAGTTTGCTGAACAGGGTAGGTCAAGGCTTCCCTCCCAGCTTCTCAGCCCTTCAGGGAATCATTCCTGGCCACTGGGATACACTCCCAGCCCTGGCCATTGGGATATACTCCCTGCTGCACTGGCCCCGCTGCTGCCAGCCTTGGCCAGGGCTGCGTTCCCCACCATTCCGGCTGGGCTGCCATTGGCCATGACCAGGGCTACGCTCCCCACCGTGCCAGCCCGGGCTGCTGCCAACCCCAGCTGGGGCTGTGCTCCCTGCCACGCCAGCCCAGGTTGTGTTCCTGGCCACTGGCCTGGCAGGGGCTCCCAGCCACCAGACCTGCCACTACTGGCCAAGCATCACTCATGACCCTGGATGCCCCCTCTCCAAGCTGGGCTCTCTGGTCCAGCAATATCCATAGTCCAGCAGGACTACAGATTTTGCTGGACCAGAGTGTGCCAGATGTCAGAGGTTCAACCTGTATTCTGGCATCCTTTGAAGCTGACTTCCACGGATTGAAATTCTGAACCCAGGTCACGGAGAATACACCGTAGTAGGTGCTCCTTGTACTGAGAGCATTGTCATGTAAAACTCCTGGGCTATGTCTACATTGGTGGGTTCTTGTGCAAGAATGGCCGTTCTTGCACAAGAACCCGCAGAGCGTCCACACTGCCTGCCCGCTCTTGTGCAAGAAGATTTACAGTACAGCATCAGAACACAGGGCTTCTTGCGCAAGAGCTATGCTATTTCTAACAAGTGTAAGCCCTTTCGCACAAGAGCTCTTGAGCAAGAGGGCAGTGTTGACGCGCGGCAGGGGTTTCTTGTGCAAGAAAGCCCTATGGCTAAAATGGCCATCAGAACTTTCTTGCGCAAGAGAGTGTCCACACTGCCATGGATGCTCTTGCACAAAAGCACATGGCAATATGGACGTGTTCTTGCACAACCCTTGTGCAAGATGTTCTTGTGCAAGAACCTGCCAGTGTAGACATAGCCCTGAAGTTTATTGTGGAAGCATCTACACAGTCAACAGCATGCATCTTACAGAAAAATTGTGGCCCATTGGTCAGCGAGAAAGACTTGTAGCAGAACTCTGGGTTCTATTCCGAATTCTCTCACTGACGAGCTGCGTAGCTTGGGCAAGTCACTTCTCTGTTCTATATTTCTGTTTCCTCAGCTGTAAAATGGGTGGTAGCTAAGTGAGACATGATTAGTATTTGTGAACAGTTGGAGAAGTGCAAAGGATAACTATGAGCTCAACTGTGAAGCTTTCATACAAGGTATCACCAGAACCACCACACGAACTAGCCCTTTTATTTCAAAAGCAGGGGCGGGCAAGACACAACATTTTAGCAGGATGACTGCTGTTTGCTACAGTGAGAACTGTGTGGGTAAAATGCCTTCAAGCAGAAGAGGGTTACCTCTTGCTTTTGAAGGGCACAAAAGCCCTGAGCTTGTGGAAGAGACAGGGAATGAAATCTCTCTCACGATAAGGAGGGGAATCTTGGAGTAACTGGAAGGAGAGGGAGAGAGAGGAGTGAGTCTCCTTAGTCTGAGTCAGAAAAGAGACTGTGCCAAGGAAACAGGGTTGATTTCAAATGTTGGCTCATTTCAGTTCCTATTAACTGTAAATGAAGACCAGCTGGGACAGACCCTCCTTCCCCAGAGCAAGATTCTCAGAATGGAAAAGCCCAAGCAGAGCTGGCCAATTCATCGAAAGAGGCAATCAGCCCCTCTCTGCGGCAGAAGGCAGATCAGTCCCCCCTGGGGAGCAGCAGCAATGTGTGTCTGATGGAATGCTGCAGGGTTCTGAGGGAAAAACTCTGTGAATCATCACAGGATTCTTGCTACTTGCAGGGCATTAGATTCCACTAGGCGGGGGCCACTGACCCACATTAAAATCAGTCAAGGGCTGCAGAAAAGTGAGAAGCAAACCCCCCCCAAGCAAGTAAATAAAAAAACCCTCCTTGATGTGGCCCCTGACTGAAAAGCAGAAAGACACTCCCCACATTTCCCTCGCATGCCAGTCGAGGAGAGCTTGGGGTGTGGGGTCTGGGTGGGAGGAAGGGTGCAGGAGTGGGCTGGGGATTGAATTTAGGGGCTTTGGGTGGAAGGGGTGCAGGAGAGGGGTGCAGGTGAGTGAGGGCAATGTGGAGGCGCTGTCCTGGCACAGCTCCCAGGGACGTCCCCTGCCACTCCAAGGCACAACCCCCTGCTGCTAATCAGAGCGGCAGGGGAAAAGCCTCCAGACAGCACTGTGCTGTGATTTCCCCAGCCAGGGGGAGCGGAAGCACGTGGAGCTACTTCCTCCCCCTGCCAGACAGAGCCCAGAGGTCAGATCTGGACCTGGTTTGTCTGAGCTCGGCCCTCGGGGCTCCCCTGACCCCCTGCAGCAGGGTACTCTAAGGGGGGAGCCAAAGAATGGCCACAGGACTGGAATGCCAGCACTGGCTCCCTGATGCTGGGCGGGGGGGAGAGCCCTGAGTCTCAGGGGCCAAATCCAGCCCCTGGGCCTTAGGTTCCCCACCTGCACTAGGCAGATAAGTCCAAAATGGCAGGATCCTCCCCCACCCCCAAACCCAACAACAACCAACCAACTAAAAGAACAAACACCCACATGTTCATTACAAATGTCAGTTTACAGTTCCAGATCAGAGGCCCAACTGGGGCTTCAAGGGATGCACTAGCTATTAGAGTAATACTGAAAGGACCTTTTGCAGCAGAGTTTGGGGTTGTGTCCCTGCTTGTAGAATGGGAGGGAGAGAGAGGCCTTCCCAGGGTGCCCTGGTGGCCACTCCAGCCTCAACCAAGAACACTCCTCTCCCTTCCCCGCTCCCCGGAGCCCTTAAAGGGGTAGACTCTGGCCACACTGCCTGTGACAGCTCCAAACCTGCCAGCCCAGGGCCAGCAGTCACTGCCCCTGACCCAGTGGCCCTAAAACACGAGCCAACAAGCCACTAGCAGCCAGCCTTCCACCGCTCCCCAGGAGCACTCTGCCAGCTCCCAGGAGCTTGACAGGGGCTGGAGAAGGCGGGTGCCTTCCTGGTCCAGGGTGGAGATCATGGACCTTATTCAGGTTTTGGGGGGATGCCCCCAACGCCCATGATCTCTGCACTAGACAGAAGAATGCGGCCGTCTATGGCAGGATAGTTGCCAGCCTGGCCACCAAAGGCCACATGCGAACCCAGGAGCAAGTTAGCATGAAAGTCAGGTTGGTCCGGCAAGATCCCCAACCCTGAGCTTCACCTCCCCCTTCTTCCCCTTGTTTCCAGCTCCCTCGTCCCAGGTTTTCCCCTAACCTCTTCCACCCTCTCTCTTCCCCTCTCCCACCTCCTTTTCCCAGTCTCCCCAGAGGTTCATTCCCCTTCCCCACTTTTGTTCAATAAACCCAGTTCTGTTTTTGAACATACATATCTTTTATTTGACATCAGGAAGGGGGGCTAGGGAGGGGTAAGTTGAAGGACGTGAGGGAAGAATGGGGCACAAGCCCCTGGTGGGGAGGACTGGGAAGGCTCTGAGGGCTCCTTGGGGTGGATGCTCTCTCTCAGGGCCTCCTGGATCCTGATAGCCCCTCGATGGACCCCCCAGATGGCAACCTGCAGCAAGTGCATCTGGGCTGATGGCAACAACCCCTCGAAATGCACTGGCGTGCCCATGTGGCCGAGTGCTATGGTGTCCCGAGTGTGGGCACTCAGGGCACTCCAAGACAGGACTGCTTTGCTGTCCCTCATCTAGGTAGACAAGTAAGCGGGGAACCCTGAGAACTGTCTGTCCAGGGTGGGGGTAGGGTCCCTTTAAGCACGGAGCTCAGTTAGCCTCAGACAGCAGCCCCACACCCTAAGTCCTAACCTGATGCCCTGCCGGCGCTGGTTCCGGCTAACCTTAACTTCAGTTCAGGGTCCACTCAGTGTGGACGCGCTAATTTTAAATAGCAAAACGCTATTTCGAATTAGTTTTTGTGTGTAGATGCATTATTTTGAATTAGCTTAATTCTAATTAACTATTTCAAATTAAGTTAATTCAAAAAAGTGCTGTAGTGTAGACATACCCTCAGTGACTCAGAAGAACTCTGTTTACTTCAGCAGAACTTTGGGTTTGATAGGAGTTACCCCCTATTCATGCCTGTGTAAGGAGACTAGAAATCAGCCCCATTTCTGTTCTGTAAAGCTGGTGGAGTGAATCTGAGGCTTAGAAGTAGAAAAATCACTCTCAACCAGCAAGGCCTATTCCTTGGGGTTTTATTCTGGAGGGTTTCAAGATGGTTTGAGACACCCAGAAAATAAAAAGAAAATAGCCACATCTTGGGACAACCCCCCATTGGCATGAGCTCTTCCTGCTCTAAGATTTATCACCCCCTGGGGATCAAATGGCTATCCTAAGGGTATGTCTAGACAGTGGCGCTATTTCAGGATGCATCTGGTATCCCAAAATAGCGTTTTCCGCATCTTAACAGCACACCCGTTATTTCAAAATGCAATCGAAATAAATGGCTTGCTATTTTGATGTCCCAGTAAACCTTGTTCCATGAGGATTAAGGGACTTGTTGGAATAGCAGCCTATTTCAAAATTTGGTGCTGTGCAGATAGTGCCAAATTTAGAAATAAACTATCTCAAAATAAGCTAAGCAACTTGCATAGCTCAAATTGTGTAGCTTATTTTGAGCTACTGCTGCTGTGTAGATACACCCTTAAAGAGTGAAATTCAGTCCCACGTGGAAGGCTGGGACCAATGCACCATTTCAGTCCCACTTAAAGCTACAAAAAGAGTCTTAAGCAGAGCATAGGTTTTGCACTGCAATGGGCTGTTTCCTGTATTACTGCCAAGAAACTGATCTTACCATCAGTCCCCCGCCCTGGTTTGTAACTCTGCCCAATGCACATGTGCCAGCTCTAGCCAGGGAGAGATAGGTACCCCATTTATGGAAAGCTTAAAAGGTCCCTGGGTCTAAAAAGAGCTATTTGCCAGGCCTTAGAGTGATTCTGCTCCATTTGGTTGTGCAGATCCTTTGTGCCATGCTGACAAGCAGCAGCAAAGATACAGAGCCAGATCTATGCTGATTTACCCCAGCTGAGGGTCTGGCTTGTTGGTGTTCTGATGTGATTTCAGGTTCTAAGTGAAGAAATAAAAAAAAGTGAAGATTTAGCACCCAATCTTGCCATAAAGTGAGGGATTTTCTTGTTTCAGACCATGTTGTATTTCATTACCTACGTGCTCTATAATTACTTTCCTGGAATTGTAAAACCCCTGCTATCAGATATCTGACTTGTACAAAGACCAGCACATTACAAAAACCACAGTGCTCAGCTCTGGAGAGCAGCTGGAAATCCACTACCATGCTCCTGCCAGTTGGCTTGGCCCTTTCTTGCAGCCACAAACTGATTAGCTGTTCTCAGAGGGATGAGGCTGAAATGCTGGATTCTTTGTAGAATGAAAGGACAGGAGGTTTAAACAGGAACGTATTAAAGGAGATAGGCTGCTCTCAGCTGCTGGCTGTTCACATCCAACACCTGGAAAGCTGCTGCTGTTCCTGGTTATATAATGGAGACTTCAGCCTTTGGTTCAATCGTCCTCAGTTATAAGGAAGAGGATCAAATAAGCAGCAGGGATTCTGAAGAAGAGCACATCACCCCCAGGGCAGTGGTATTCCCTGCACCAGGAACTGGGCTGTATGGATGACAGGTGAACTAGGGCTAAACACCCACAAACCTAATCACTGCTGTCATCGTGACAATACGCCTCATCCCTGAATTCACGCTGGCCAGTGTGCCGCCATCCCTCTACCTGCTAGCCACCAAAATGCCCTCTGCCCACCTCACTCATGAAACACAGAGAGACTCTGAACCCTATGACTGCATCTTCTCTTCTCAGAGAGCCTGATCACTGCTCTTGGACCCGTCACCAGCAACCTGCATCTCAATTGCAGAGGCTCAAAGGCCAATGAACTCCTGTGTGAGACCAGAGATAGTGTCTGTTTCTTGAAGCTCAAATGAGTCAGGGATTCCAGTAGGCAGAATGAGCGATGAGTCAGGTGTTAAATCACTGTATCCAGAAAGAAGTCAGGGTCTATTACAGTGAGGTCAGCAAGAGCCAACAGGACCCCAATAAAAGAAATAAGAAACCATCATGGGGCCCCACTACAGACACACTGACATGAGCAAAAGAACAAGGACAAGGGCAGTCCTGTAAGCCTGCCGGAATTTCTAAATCTAAGTGAGGAGGAGTGTCTTGGATGCTGCTTTTGGTTGTGTTTTCGTGCACTAGGTTCTAACCTAGGACTCTGGATCATCTTCAATTAACCGTGCAAAGAAACACGTGATCTATCTGCAAGATGCCAGGTGGGATTTCTTGCTTGGTGCAGTACAAGCCTTCACAGTGCTGCAGAACTGCTGGGTGGGAGCTGAGGCCTTTGAAAAAGGGAAGCTGGAAGATTGCTGGGAGGAAGCCCTGAGTGGGGAAGCAGCTGGGGCTGTCCAGGAGCAAAGGATCGCACTGGGAGACTGCCAGGGACGTGAGGGGGAGGGAGGGAGCTGGGCTCAACGGGAGGAGTGGAGCAAACTACCAGGAAGGGATTGGAGCTGACAGAGGGATTTGGACAGCAGCCTGACTAAGTTCATTGGACAAAACAGCTACATGATGCATGAGCATCACCTTCTCATTTGTCTGAAGCCTTTCTACCAGCCACAGCTGTCTGCACCTCAACACAACACAGGGCTTGTCTCCGCAGCCAGGATTGTTTGCTGATATCCAGTGGTTTGGAGATGTGGACAATTGGAGACTCCACCAATTCCTTACGCCTGCAATTCCAGCCTAGGTTTTCAGAGAGGAAAGACTTCTACGCTGTCCCAGTAGGGCTGCCTGGACCCCAGGCAGCAACTATGCTGCACAACAGCTGTGATACTGTTACCTTTAAAAGGAATGCTGATTGGGCTTCTTTCCCAGTCTACCACCTAAGAATTATAAAGGTGGCTACAATGTTATGCCAAGGACATTAACACAAGTGCTGAGCATTCTTAATTACCCAGACCTTGGTTATCTGAAAGTTTTTTCCTATCCAAAATATGCATAATATAACACAGGCGCTGCCAGGCAACTTGCTAAAACAAGCCCATGACAAATCCACACATGCAAAGCAAGTCAGAGTTAAAAAAGAAAACAGAGGCACGTGGATGGTGTCTGGAGTCCCCAGTCTCATGTCATCACCCATCTCTAATTTTTTCCAAACTTGTTAATTATGTATACAGTCCCAGAGGAGGGCTAACATTGGGTGGAATGGCTGAAAGGTTGTGGGGGGCCTTACTGTAAAGCAAGGTGCCTGATAATCTATAGTCAGAAGTTAGTGCCAAGGAAGGTGGAACACATCCCATCTACAATCCCTGGGGGAGAGGCACACAGATAGTGTCTGTAGCATGAACTGACCAAAGGTGTGTCATATCGGGATGATGCTACTTGGCTATCTGAGATGAATTTGGGGAGGGTTCAGTCCAGCTCCCAGTGGGTACGTGCCCATCGCATAATAAAAGTTTAAATTGAGACGGGTGTTTTTCTAAAGAATGCATTTTAGCCGAACAATTCTCAACTAGTCCCACAGGGAATCTGCAAGGTGCGTCAGAGGGTCTGCCCTTCTGCCTGGCAGCTGAAGCTTGCAGTCCCAAGTCCTGGTGCCATGCAGGGCTGAAGCCCCAACCCCAGAACCCCAAGCTCTGGCAGAAGTCACCTCCAGGGCTTACGCCCAGAACTCCCTCCCACCACAAAGAACAGAAACTGCAAGGCCCTCCCACCCCCCGGGGAGAAGTCTCCAGTAGGGTTGCCAGGTGTCTGGTATTGAACCGGACAGCCCAGTATTTCTACCTTCCGTCTGGTAAAAAAATTCAGAAAATACTGCACATCTAAAATGTCCAGTAATCCACTAGGGACTTACAGGGGCAGAGGAAGGGGGGAGAAACTCGGGAATTAAAGGGACCGTGACTGCATTTTGGCCCCGGTCCTTTTTTTGTTTTGCCCAACAGAATTTTTTCCTGGCGTTTTTTTTTGGGGGGGGGGGGGGGCTTGATATTTTTTGTGAAACCATCTGGCAACCCTAGTGTCAAGCTCCCTAGTGTCAAGTCCCCCCTCCCAGCAGCTAAAGCCTGGAGTCCCACCGGGTATGTCTACACTACCACCCTAGTTCGAACTAGGGTGGTTAATGTAGGCAACCGGAGTTGCAAATAAAGCCCGGGATTTGAATTTCCCGGGCTTCATTTGCATATTGCTGGGCGCCGCCATTTTTAAATGTCCACTAGTTTGGACTCCGTGCCCGCGGCTACATGCGGCACGAACTAGGTAGTTCGGACTAGGCTTCCTATTCCGAACTACCGTTACTCCTCGTGGAACAAAATGTACAAAATCAGTGGTTCTTGTGCAAATACTCTGATGCTCCCACTCAGGGATAAGCCCTCTTGCGCAAGTATTCTTGCACAAGAGGGCCAGTGTAGACAGCAACGTTAATTTCTTGCGCAAGAAAGCCCGATGGCTAAAATGGCCATCGGAGCTTTCTTGTGCAAGAGAGCATCTACACTGGCACGGATGCATTTGCGCAAAGGCACATGCCAGTATAGACGCTCTCTTGCGCAAATACTTTTAACAGAAAAACTTTTCCGTTAAAAGTATTTGCGCAAAATCATGCCAGTCTAGACGCAGCCTTAGTGTCTGGGGAATGGGATCAAAAGCAAGCTGCGACCTGGAGTGCAGGGGTGGGGGACAGCAGCAGTGGGCCCGATCCTTACTTTTAAAAACTTTCCACGGATCCCCTGCAGTGCCCTCACGGATCCCCAAGGGTCCACAGACCACAGGTTTGGAACCACCGATCTATACAATTTCTGAGAGTCTGGCAAAAGTGTTCTATCTGGGACTTAGTTTGGGCTGGCTATATAAACATCTGGTTTTAAAAGATCAGGCTATAAAAATGTGTATTATATATTTTAGAAGGCAATATAGTGTTCTGTAGTAAAAAAAAGTGATTATGAACAGGCATTTTGGCT
Source organism: Pelodiscus sinensis (assembly GCF_052426305.1). Taxonomy (NCBI): domain Eukaryota; kingdom Metazoa; phylum Chordata; order Testudines; family Trionychidae; genus Pelodiscus; species Pelodiscus sinensis. The sequence continues at coordinate 10,683,681 of NC_143074.1, read as the reverse complement.
TTATCAGACTTTAAAAAATCCTTAACCAAACCAAACTAATTAACTCCACTCTCCAAATAGACAGAAAAAGGCTCCATATTCCTAGGCACAATTTGGCAAAAAGAGCAGCTCAGAGATCTGATCTATTCTATAGGTTACACTACAGAATTTAATGCAGCCTGTGTGATTTTTATTGGTTCTTAAGCATGCACAATATAAACAATGTAAACTTGCCAGGAATACAGAGCACATCAAGCAATACACAATGCTGAACAATGAGCAGCCCCAGCCCACAGCTGCAAAGCGAGCTGCAAACTTTATCATCCCTTGTCAGGTTGTGCCTTAGTAGCCAGTTGGTTTATAATACCTGGCCCTGAGACTATGCAAATTGAGATGGGGTCACAGGGCGGAGCTCACAGGACCCAGTCTCGCTGTGAGCTCAGTGTGAGTGCAGGGATTTGTTGCAGACCAAAGGTTTAGACTGCAAGCTCTTTGGGGCAGGGCTATGGCCTTATCTGTCGGTAAAGCATCCAGCATTATAATGGTGCTGTATAATAACATGGTATTAAGCCAACATTTCTCATTTCGTCAACACAGTGCCCAACCCCCAACCTCAACCCAAAATACATAAATTAACATAAATTCAGGCCATTCCTGCTTTCCTATCTTCAACAATCTGCTTCCTGCTGCTCTTTTAGCCTGCCACAAGCACAGAAAGAGGAAAGAGAACACATTTCATCAGACATTAAGATAGCAGCCATCCAAGATCGGAGATACCTGACTCCACAGATTCCTCCTATCCTCTACTGGATGGATTACAGGAACAGTCTTCAGCTAGTCAGCCCTCTCTGCACAGCAGAGACCATGCTCACATATCTACAGGAGTCCCAGCTTAGTAAGGAGGTGGGGTGAGTGACAGATCCAACACTATAATATATATTTTCTGGCTGAGTAAAGAGCCAGACGTACATTATGTTTAAGCAAGAGAGACCAACTGGGAATGACAGTATTACTGAGAAGGGCTGGGTTCTCTTCTTAAGGAAAGATCATTCAAAAGTGGCCTGCTCCCCAAAGGACTTGGATCTCTGAAAAGTTCACTAACTTTGAGTCTGGAGGACAAACCCTCTCTTGTATTTTAAACAAGATGCAGGGTTTGATTTCAGTTACAAATCAGCTGAGAGCAACATGTAGCCTCTGAATTATTCTATTCCGGGTTTCCTACACCTTGGGGCTACGTCTACACTGGCCCCTTTTCTGAAAGGGGCATGCTAATTTTAAACTTCAAAGCCGGAATAAGAGATCCTCCGGAATAGGGCTTTATTCCGGAGGATCGGGCCAGTCTAGACGCTCTTTTCCAGCTTATCTACAAGCCGGAAAAAAGCGGCGGACATCTTTATTTAAATCCCGCGGGGGATATTTAAATCCCCCGCGGATTTCCCTATTCTGAAGTTTAAAATTAGCATGCCCCTTTCGGAAAAGGGGCCAGTGTAGACGTAGCCTGGGTGGGCACAGGGCAGTATTCTTCACCTACGTTACCATCAGTTAACTTTCAACTTCAGATCCTCCCACACGTGTCTGCTCTCCGAGCCCAATCAGACAAGACCTCTGATTGAACCAGACTTATTTGGGGTTTTTCCTGAGAAATCATTACAAAACCTGTTAGTTTTACATATCTGTTACCTATGGGTATGTCTACATTACAGTGTTATTTTTGAAATATCTTATTTCAAAATAGTTATTTCTATCTTATCTCAAAATAAGATATTTCGAAATAACGCGTCTACACACAAAATGCATTTTGAAATAGTATTTTGCTGTTTCGAAATAGTGCGTCCACACTGAGTGGACTCTGAATTGCATTTAAGCCTGGCCGGAACCAGGTTAGAACTTACTGTGTGGGGCTGCTGCCTGAGGCTTTCTGGGTATGTCTACACTACAGCGCTAATTCGAACTAACGGATCCAGACTAAAAAACTAGTTCGAATTAGCGTTTTGCTAATTCGAACGAGCATGTCCACATTAAGTGGACCCTGAACCGGGGTTAAGGATGGCCAGAAGCAGTGCCGGCAGGGCATCAGTTGAGGACTTAGAGCGTGGAGCTGCTGCCTCAGGCTGGCCGAGGGCTGTGCTTAAAGGGACCCGACCCCCACCCCGGACAGACAGTTCTCAGGGGTGCCCCGCTTGCAAAGCAGTCCTGGCTTGGAGTGCCCTGAGTGCCCACACTGGGCACATCACAGCACTCGGCCATCAGACCGGCTGCACTTGCCGCAGGCTGCCATCTGGAGAGAGGGAGCAATTGGGGGGCTGCAAGAGAGCTTCCACCCCCAGAAGCCCACAGAGCCAGCCCAGTCCTCCCCATCGGGGGCTCGTACCCCATTCCTCCCTCACCTCCTTCCACTTACCCTTCCCTAGCCCCCCTTCCTGATGTACAAAATAAAGAAAACGTGTGGTCAAAAATAGAAACTCTCTTTATTGAACAAAACTCAGGGAGACTGAGAAAAGGAGGTGGGAGAGGGGAAGAGAGAGGCTGGGAGAGGGGAGGGCAACTACAATGATCAGGGGTTTGGAAGAGGTCCCATATGAAGAGATGCTAAAGAGACTGGGACTTTTCAGTTTAGAAAAGAGGAGACTGAGGGGGGATTGGATAGAGGTCTATAAAAGCATGAGTGGGGTGGAGAGGATGCATCAAGAAAAGTTCTTCATTAGTTCCCATAATAGAAGGACTAGAGGACACCAAAGGAAAGGAATGGGTAGCAGGCTTCAAACTAGTTAACAGAAAGTTCTTCTTCACAAAGCAAAGAGTCAACCTGTGGAACTCCTTGCTGCAGGAGACTGTGAAGGCTAGAACTAGAACAGAGTTTACACAGAAGTGAGATAAAGTGATGGAGGTTGGGTCCATGGAGTGCTATTAGCCAGGGGGTAGGAATGGTGTCCCAGCCCAAAGTTTGTGGAAGGCTGGAGAGGGATGGCACGAGACAAATGGCTTGGTCACTGTCTTCGGTCCATCCCCTCCAGGGTCCATAGGGTTGGCCGCTGTCGGCAGACAGGTTACTGGGCTAGATGGACCTTTGGTCTGACCCAGTACGGCCATTGTAAGCTCAGGGCTCAGGGTCGGGGGTCTCAATGGACCCCCTTGATTTTCATGCACACCTGCTCCTGGGTGGCCAGGCTGGCAGCTCTCCTGCCCTAGACGGCCACTTTCCTGTGCCTAGTGCGGAGATCGTGGATGAGGTCCACGATGTCCGCACTAGACCAGGAGGGTGCCCGCCTCTTGCGGTCCCGGGCAAGCTCCCGGGAGCCGCCAGCCTGGTCCCGGGAAGAAGGGGAGGGCTGGGGGGCATCGGGTGGCTGGCTCGAGCCGTGCCAGGTGCAGGGTCTGCTAGCTGGTTGCTGGCAGGCTTGCAGCTGGCACGGGCATCATAGCCAGCCCGTGCCCCTTTAAGGGGTCCGGGGCCGGGAGGGGGGCAATAGAGTTTCCCTGGTGTTGGCCAGAGTGGCCACCAGGGAAAGCTGGGGAGGGCTAGCCTCCCACTAGTTCGAATTAAGGGGCTACACACCCCTTAATTCGAACTAGTAAGTTCGAACTAGGCTTAGTCCTCGTAGAATGAGGTTTACCTAGTTCGAACTAAGCGCTCCGCTAGTTCGAATTAAGTTCGAACTAGTGGAGCGCTAGTGTAGCACCTATCAAAGTTAATTCAAACTAACATCCGTTAGTTCGAATTATCTTTGTAATGTAGACATACCCTCTGAGGTCTGTGCTTAAAGATACCCCCCGAAGACAGCCAGTTCTCAGGTTTCCCTGGTTGCTTGTCTACCTCGATGAGGGACAGCAAAGCATTTTGACTCTGCATGCTCTGATTGCCCTCACTCGGGACACCACAGCACTCTGCAACATGGAGCCAGAGCTGCCCCTGGGCACTCTGGTGCTTTTCTTGGACGTGTTGCTGTAAGCCTGGCTGCACTTTCTGCAGGCTTCCATCCGGGAGGTCCTTCAGGGGGCTGTCAGTATCCAGGAGGCCCTGCGGGAGAGCTTCCACCCTGAGGAGCAGTAAAAGCCTCCTTGTCTGCCCCACTGGGGACTTGTGCCTCATTCCTCCCTCATGTCCTTCCACTTACTCCTCCCTAACTCCCCTTCTTGATGTGAAATAAACTACATGTATTTTCATGAACACAAACTCTCTTTATTTAACAAAACTGGGAGGGGGGGAATGAAACTCTGGTGAGACTGGGGAAAGGAGGTGGGAGAGGGGAGAAGAGAAGGTGGGAAAGGGGAGGGGGGAAACCTGGGAGGAGGGAGCTGGAAGGGGGAAGCAAGGGGAAGAAGGGGGAGGGAAAGCTCAGGGTTGGGGGTCTCACAGGACCAACATGATTTTCATGCAAACCTGCTCCTGGGTTCGCATGTGGCCTTTGGTGGCCAGGCTGGCAGCTATCCTGCCATGGACGGCCATGTTCCTCTGTCTAGTGCGGAGATCATGGACATTGGAGGCATCCCCCCAAACATGAATAAGGTCCATGATCTCCACCCTGGACCAGGAAGACGCCTGCCTTCTCCGGGCCCTGTCAGGCTCCTGGGAGCTGGCACAGTGCTCCTGGGGAGCGGTGGAAGGCTGGCTGCTAGTGGCTTGTTGGCACGTGTTTTAGGGCCACTGGGTCAGGGGCAGTGACTGCTGGCCCTGGGCTGGCAGGTTTGGAGCTGTCACAGGCAGTGTGGCCAGAGTCTACCCCTTTAAGGGCTCCGGGGAGCGGGGAAGGGAGAGGAGTGTTCTTGGTTGAGGCTGGAGTGGCGACCAGGGCACCTTGGGAAGGCTGGAGGCCCCCTATTTCGAAATAAGGGTCTACACAGCACTTATTTTGAAATAGCTATTTCAAATTTGGCGTTATTCCTCATAGAATGAGGTTTACCAAATTCGAAATAAGCGCTCCGCTATTTCGTATTTATTTCAAAATAGTGGTTTGGCTGTGTAGATGCAAGGAAAGTTATTTCAAAATAAGGGCTGTTATTTTGAAATAACTTTGCTATGTAGACACACCCTGGCTATGTCTAGACTGCAAGCCTCTTTCGAAAGAGAGTGTCTAGACTGCACGCGGAACTTTCGAAAGAGCAAGCCGCTTTTTCGAAAGAAAGCACCCAGTGAGTCTGGATGCTCTCTTTCGAAGAAGCCCTATTTACATTCAAGGCTACTTTTCCCGAAAAAAACCCCTGAGTCTGGACACAGCCCCTATGGGTATGTCTACACTACAATGTTAGTTCGAACTAACGGACGTTAGTTCGAACTAACATTCATAGCCGCTACACTAGCGCTCCGCTAGTTCGAATTTGAATCGAACTAGCGGAGCGCTTAGTTCGAACTAGGAAAACCTCATTTTACGAGGATTAAGCCTAGTTCAAACTAGCTAGTTCGAATTAAGGGGTGTGTAGCCCCTTAATTCGAACTAGTGGGAGGCTAGCCCTCCCCAGCTTTCCCTGGTGGCCACTCTGGCCAACACCAGGGAAACTCTATCCCCCCCTGCCGGCCCCGGACTCCTTAAAGGGGCACGGGCTGGCTACGGTGCCCGTGCCAGGTGCAAGCCTGCCAGCACCCAGCCAGCAGACCCTGCACCTGGCACGGCACAGAGCCACCCACCCGATGTCCCCCAGCCCACTCCCTCTTCCCGGGACCAGGCTGGCGGCTCCTGGGAGCTTGCCCTGGACCGCAAGAGGCGGGCACCTTCCTGGGCTAGTGCGGACATCGTGGACCTCATCCACGATCTCCGCACTAGGCACAGGAAAGTGGCCGTCTAGGGCAGGAGAGCTGCCAGCCTGGCCACCCAGGAGCAGGTGTGCATGAAAATCAAGGGGGTCCATTGAGACCCCCGACCCTGAGCCCTGAGCTTACAATGGCCGTACTGGGTCAGACCAAAGGTCCATCTAGCCCAGTAGCCTGTCTGCCGACAGCGGCCAACCCTATGGACCCGGGAGGGGATGGACCGAAGACAGTGACCAAGCCATTTGTCTCGTGCCATCCCTCTCCAGCCTTCCACAAACTTTGGGCAGGGACACCACTCCTACCCCCTGGCTAAGACTACTCCATGGACCCAACCTCCATGACTTGATCTCACTTCCCTTTAAACTCTGTTCTAGTTGTAGCCTTCACAGCCTCCTGCAGCAAGGAGTTCCACAGGTTAACTATTTGCTTTGTCAAGAACAACAACTTTCTCTTACTAGTTTCAAGCCTGCTACCCATTCCTTTCCTTTGGTGTCCTCTAGTCCTTCTTTATGGGAACTCATGAAGAACTTTTCTGAATGCACCCTCTCCACCCAACCCCTGCTTTTAGAGACCTCTATCCTGTCCCCGCTCCGTCTCCTCTTTTCTAAGCTGAACAGTCCCAGTCTCTGTAGCCTCTCTTCATCTGGGACCTGTTCCCAACCCCTGATCATGTTAGTTGCCCTCCCCTCTCCCAGCCTTTCTCTTCCCCTCTCCCACCTCCTTTTCCCAGTCTCCCCCAGTTTTGTTCAATAAAGACAGAGTCAATGTTGGAAGAAACGTTATCTTTATTTTGTACATCAATAAGAAGGGGGGCTAGGGAAGAGTAAGTGGAAGGAGGTGAGGGAGGAATGGGGTACGAGCCCCCGATGGGGAGGACTGGGCTGGCTCTGCGGGCTTCTGGGGGTGGAAGCTCTCCTGCAGCCCCCCGATTGCCTCCTCTCCCCAGATGGCAGCCTGCGGCAAGTGCAGCTGGGCTGATGGCCGAGTGCTGTGATGTTCCCAGTGTGGGTACTCCGGGCAATCCAAGCCAGGACTGGTTTTCAAGCGGGGCACCCCTTAGAACTGTCTGTCCGGGGTGGGGGTCGGGACCCTTTAAGCGCAGCCCTCGGCTAGCCTAAGACAGCATCTCCACGCTCTAAGTCCTCCTCTGATGCCCTGCCGGCACTGCTTCCGGCCATCCTTAAGCCCTGTTCAGAGTCCACTCAATGTGGACTTGCTAGTTCGAATTAGCAAAACACTAATTCGAACTAGTTTTTAGTTCTAGACACGTTAGTTCGAATTAGCTTAGTTCGAATTAACTAATTCGAACTAAGTTAGTTCGAACTAGCGCTGTAGTGTAGACATACCCTATGTTATTAAGGGGAGAAACTGGAATAGAAGTGAAACCCTTTAAACATCTGATTTCAAACAGTAGGTGAAGAGTATGCGTCTGTATCTGTCTGTGGTACTTATGTGCCCCCCATCATTGTAGCATCTGTGTATCTCACAATCTTTAAAATATTTATACCCAGGGCTTGACAAATAGTGTAATCTACTTGCCCGTGGCGAGTAGATTACACCCTGGAAGAGCTGGCGTGGAGCGATCTGCACATGCGCAGAACTGCGCGCCCGCTCAGTGAGCCTTGTTTATAGCCATAATACTCCTGTGAAGTAGGGCAGAGCTGTTCTCCCAGTTATACAGATGGCGACCTGAGGCACACAGCTAAGGCTACGTATTCATTGCAAAAACAAGAGAGTCAGGGATCTCAGAGCTCAGACTTCAGCCCAAACAGAAACATCAAAACTGCAGCTTCTATTAGCTCTACAAGCCTTAGTTAGCTGGCCTGACTCCTACTTGCTGATGCAGGATTTTGCTTTTGGAGTGCAGGCTTATGGTACATAATTTACCAACAGTCAAAGTCTATGACAGAACAGAGACATGACCCAGTGTAGCAATTCTCAGGCTGGTCCCTTAGTCATTGATTTGACTCCTCCCAGGAGCCAGAGTTACAATATTAATATTCCCTGGCATCTTTCTTCTCACATGGCAACAAGGAATCCTGTGGCAATTTAGGGCATGTCCACATTAGGAAATTATTTCCAAGTACAGTAACTCATTTCAAAAGAATAACTCACAAAATGATTGTTTTGAAATAGCATGTACACACTACAGGGAAGCCTCAGAATTAATCCGAGGCAGGCTCCCTTAATGTGGATGCACTACCTTGACATAGAGCCCCAGGAAACACTGGAAAGTAATTACTGTGAGGCTTTGTCTACACTACGGCTTTTGCCTGGGGGAGGCATAAAGATCTTGTGCAAAAAGGAGTTTTTGTGCAAAACGAACACATCCACACTGCTTGTTCCCTCCACAAAAACCCCTTGGATTGGAAGAGATTATGCAAATGAAGCATGGGAAAATGCTAATCTGCGCTTCATTTGCACTGCCTCTTCTGGCAAAAGCCGTAGTGTAGACATAGCCTGAATGACTCTGGGGAGTAGTTATTTCAAAAGAGCAGCAGTGGAGTGTCCACACTACCGCTATTTTGAAATAAGTGATATTCCTCGTGGAAAACAGGAGATATTTCAAAATAACCAGCCCCTTATTTCGAAATAATGGGCTTTAGTAGTGTGGATGCTGAGCTTGTTATTTCAAAATAAGGAGAGTTATTTCGAAATAACTCCCTACTGTAGACCAGGGCTTAGAGACTAACAGATTTATAAGAGCATAAGCTTTCATGAGAAAAACATGGTGCTTGGTCTTTTCTGGTTGCTAATTTAGCACATCATAATGAGATTCCAGTCATAGCCTTTTTGTTGCTGATTTACTTTGGTGCAGTGTGTTGTTACAATTGTACAGCATCTACAGCAACTGACTGACCTACAGGCTAAGAGGATGGGATGCTCCTCATTGTTGTCTTTCTAAAACAGGAGTAGGCAATACTTTTTGATGGGGGGGGGCACTCCAAGAATTTGGAAAGTGGTCGAGGGCCGCACTCTTCCATATTAATGGAGGAGGTACGGGGTCTGGAATAGAGGTTGGATGCAGAAGGGAGCTTGGGGTAAGGGAGGGAGTTTAGGTGAAGGAGGCAGTTGTGACTTGGGCCACTGGAGTGGGGTGAAGGGAGTTGAATTGTGACCTAAGGCAGGGAATTGGGGTACAGGAGAGATGCCAGATCTGGAAGGGGATATGGGTACAGGAGGGGGACAGAGGATTTAGGTATCTGCAGTAGGGGGCAGGAGTGGGGGACAGAGGGTTGGGGAAGGGAGGAACCGGGGTGCCAGAGGTAGGCTCTGCCAGGAGACTTACCAGCCAGTAGTGGTTCCTGAATCAGCCCCCCTGCCTGCCCCGCCCCCTCAGAGGATGCAGCCATGGGCTCTGGAGCCCCTTGTGCTTCATGGCTGCTTGTTATTGAAACAAACTGGCCAACAGCTGCCTGATCCAAACCCCATTGAAATCACTGGTCTCCCACTGATTTCAGTTCCATAGCTCAAATTATACAGCGTCATAGCAGGTCCTTAGGTGCAGTCCCCACTGACAACCAAGATGGCAATCCTGTCATGTGCAAAGGTTTAGAGTGATTGGCTGCACAAATGCTTTTCACCAATCGGTTTGGAAAGGGATGTTATTACAGACTCAGACCCAATGCCTGAGAAAACAGCACCAGGGTGCAGAAATTCCTGCTGGCCTAATCCTTCTTCCAAGAACAACTGACTACTTGAGATGTACCAACTAAACTAAATGTAGCTTATGGGCAAGGAACTTTAGCCATTTCTGGAGAAAGAAACACAAGGACAGTCAGGCAGGCAAAGACAGGCAGACAGGTCTCACAAACTCACTCGGACACCTGTGATTCCGGGATGTCCAGGAGGCCCCTCCTTTCCCTTTAGTCCTTCATTGCCTTTTTCGCCTTTCTCTCCTTCTGGGCCTTGCTCTCCTTTGTCTCCCTGCAGAAAAGTGGAGTATGTTTGCTTTTGAATACAAACAAAACATAAGTCACTGTGTATGACCCTTGAAGAAAGAAAAAGGGAAGATTAGAGGCGGAAACCAAAAAGACTGAGGGAGGCTGAGTCATAAAGCACTTGACATTTAATGAAACAGGTTATTTCAAAAACTCTCTCAGCCTGAGAGATAAGAACCCACAGGATAGGATGGTTTGAACTTTTTGCTTCTCTACACAATTAACTGAGCAGGAATCTCCCACATGGAAACTCCTGGATCTGGGATAAGGGAATGAGGCAGGCAGCTGAGATATGAAAGTCTTTTCACTAGAAGGGGAATTTTGACAAGACTTTGAGGAGAGGCTGTGGGAAGTAAGGATGTTAAATATTGACTAATTGACTAATCAATATTGACTAATTGACTCCCCCACTGATCTCAGGCTCTGTGCGGCTCTGCCGCTTTGAAATGCTGCAGGGAGCCTGGTGTCAGACTGCACACGGCGTTTCAAAGCAACCGGGCCGCATGGAGCCCAGGATCAGCTGAGGAGTCCCAGGCTCCAACTGACACTTGCGCTTTGAAATGCTGCGTGCAGCCTAGGGACACCCCAGCTAGCCCAGGGATGCATGCGGCATTTCAAAGCAGCAGTGCTGTGAGGAGCCCAGGGTTTGGTCCCAGGCTCCAAGCGGCGCTGCCGCTTTAAAGTACCCCTTCCTCTTAGAGACAGCCAGGTGGGTCGGGAAGCAATTAGTAGACTAGTACTTCACATCCCTAGTGGGAAACAGCCCAGGCCCTGAACAAACATACTGCAGAAGATTAGCAGTAAGAGAGTTAGATGCAAAACCTTCTATCAAGTTGGCACGATCACAATTGGGGAATCACGTTTTATAGGGACGATCAAAGGGGACAGTTCTGCTCTCATAGCAATATTATGCAACCCAACTAACCTCGGAGGAGTCACTCCTGATTTACATGCACATTAGTAAAACCAGGATCATGCCTATTACATTTTGTGGTTAAACAAATATTTGGGCAATGTTCAACAACAGTTCTGTTGTCCAGAGAAACATTTGGGCTGGGAGGAACTGGAATGGTTCAACACCACTTGGAGATGAAGCAGCAAGTGATGGCATGAGAAAATCATATAAGGGAAGACAGATCTGACATCTAATGATAAACAAATAGAAAGAGGCACAGAAAATAGTTTAACTAGAATGAAGCAATAAACCACAAGACTTTGTTGTGGACTTGGCCAGCTTTACTTCTTGTGGCATGAAACAGTTGGCCTGTGCAGACAGACAGGCTACACAAGGCTAAAAATCTGAATTACAATCCAAAGGTAAGGTTGCAGATTTGGAAAGGCAAAAGAAATGATACAATGCAAGAATGAATAAGAATGTGGGGGTCCTGCCAAAAAAAGGGGGATCTGGTTACTTGATTTGCAAATAATGATGTGAACTTTGGGGCTATCGAGGGCTTTGGGACAGTTCTTGATTTGCCTGTGGAATTTCAAATGTATGAAAATCTGTAAGGAAGGAAGAATTAACCTGCAGAAACTTAAAAAACAAAGTAAATTGTTGGCCACCAGTTTCTGAAGAAGAACATGACCTTCATGGAGATCAATAAGAAGTTCCAGATATGCACGAAGAAAGCAGTTGGAGGTTTGAAACCTGAAGGATCTCTTAGAAGCAAGACTTTGTACAGATTTGGTTTGGCAGCACACGGACTTAAAAAAAACAGTCCTTCCGGTTTGTTCTTTTCTTAGGTAAACTGTATAATTGATTGTTGAGAAAACTGAAGAATTGAAAGGGAATGAAAGAGAGAGAGAACTTTATGTAAGTAGGCTTTTTTTTTTTAGTAAACTTTTTTCCAACCCTAGGTTTCCTAAGGTTTACTACTGCATGTTCATCTCTATCAGTGGTTGCAGTAGTTACAACCCTAGTTCATGAAAGGCACCTACAGCAGGTGGTGGTTTAAATGTCATGCCAGGTAGATCTGATCAAATTCAGCCATGTAACAGTGCTTAAAATGCTGTTGGCTCCCTGTAGCTCCATTTCTAGAGAGGGGAGTAGAGCTAAAACTAGGAAAGAATATTTAACACAGGGTTGATTTTTAATTGGCACTTAGAGCTCATGGAAATGGAAGGGACATATTTTTGGACAGAAGAGAGCATAGGCAAACTGAGTAATTATGATCTTGGCCCCAACAAAAGATGGGAAGAAACCTCCTAGAGGAAAAAGCAAGTATCAAACTTGTTGCCCACATAATGCTGTTGTTGAGACTAAAGGGGACATTATTGTGTGAACAAGGAAGAGGAAGCAAAGAACCTTTCAGGACTGAAAGAAAACTATGGAAAAGGAGTCAAAAAGGGAATGATTTGGTGTGAGACTGATGGAAGATGCATATTCAGATACAACACACAATAAAGCAAGAATGATTACAGGAGAAAAATGTCATCCCTGCCCACAGTCCATCTGTAACTGCATTGTGCTGAGTATATTCTTCAGGCTCTAGAGCTTTTGCAGGAAGTGTTCTGTGCCTTTAATCTTAAACACAGCACAGGTCTAACTTACACTGCGGGAGTGTCTCAGGTTCATGCCTGCTGTGAGGCTAAACTTCGTAAATAATTATTCAGGGCAGTTCTTTTAATGTGTGTCAGTGACAGCATCAGTACCCCAGTCCTGTAATACAAATGTAATGATGCTCCAGGTGAGACAGAACTTGGAAACTCTGGAGTAATGAATGGGTGCTTCTACTCAAACTAAAGGATTAGTGTTTCAGATGCTCTAGCAGACTCAGACCTCTGTGTGTCGTATCCACTGTATGGGGACAAAGAGCTATTGTATTAATGTGTATTACACAAATGCTACAATAGTTCAGAAAGGGTTAAAGGGTTAAAAATATATCAACAAGGGAAGAAAAGTTAGAGGCAGAGAAACACTCTGATGGTCTAATGAAGTATCACATGAAAGGGGAAGTGAAGGTTGGAGGTTTAAGGATTGCTTATACAAGAGCATACAGGTAGTGGCAGATTCCTAAGCCAGCGGTGGAGCTATTGGAATTTTTGATCAAGCAAGAGGCATAAAAGATTTTTCAAGATCCAGCTGACTTCTAGCTAAAGCTGGCATCTCTAATGGAAGAAAAAAATAAACCCTTTACATTTCTGCCTACTTCGGGTTGGATGACAATGGAAGGAGGTGCGGCTCCCTTCCCGGGGTCCGGATCACAGGTAAGTCTATGCAGAAAGGGAGAAGCAGGGATGGGAAGAACTGGTGGGAGGGTTTGTTTGCCACTCCACTTGGATGAAAAGACGGCACGATACGGACACACTAACCAGACAGTAGAGCATTGTACTGCCACGTTGTGGACAACGAGCCATGACTGAGAGTACCTGCAGAGGCAATCCTTGCAGCTTCCAGGATAAGCAGAATCTGGGGTGCACGTGGCATTGTCAGCTGGTTCCCACTACTGGCTGCTGACAGAACAGATATACAGTCTGGAAGAAAAGCGTCCGAACTGGGAGATACAACAAGCTCCAAGACTCACTGGATCAAGGAGGCTGCAGCTCATTGATACAAACCCTAAGCTGGGGTGCGGAATGTGTCACATGGGGCAGCTAGGAAGCAAAATGAACCTGGAAGCTGATACAAAGAGACATGAGGTGCTCCTCGGGGATCCCCCAGGATAATGCTGGGATTGCTCCTCCGATGGTAGCCGCTATGTGGGGCAGGGCAGAGGATTGTTGAACATGTTTTTGTGGAGTGGGAAAGGGGTTTGGACCAGAAGAACAAGGCAGTACGTGCGACAATACTTGCTTCCCTTGCAAGTCTGCCTAGGGGAAGGGGCCTGATCTGAAAGTGACTGAATTTGTGAGAAAGAAACCTACCCAACAAAAAAACCACACAGAGTCTTTACCTTGACTCCATCTGGCCCAAGTGGGCCGCTGTCCCCTTCCAGGCCTGGCTCTCCCTGCAAGAGAGATACAGACTGTGATGGCGAGTTGGGGTTTCCCCAATCCTGCACCCCCGTAGCAGCCAGAACAGTCTCCAGCCAGTAGACTAGAGAGGGGTTTATTGATGTTCCAGAATACAGCACAGCACATACGTGATGTGGCCTCCGGGGGCAGGGCCAGGATGGCTCAGGCCCCTAGAGTTAGGGTCCATCACTCCTAGCCCTCTGCTTAGCCTGTTCTCTCCATGCTTCCCAGATAGCAACTGACCCTCCCCACACCCACGAGTCCTTTGTCCCTCTCTTCCCTTAACTTGTATAACCAGTTTTGCTACCATTCTGTGAGCAGCAGGATACCCCCTGCTGGGCCGTGCTTACCGACAGCTGCCAGTGGGTGTCCCCCACAGCCCACAGCCCAAGCATAGTAACCAGCAAGGTACTAACACTACCCCACACACACTTAGGACAATCTCTTCTATCATCCCTTTATCTCATGGTTTTTGTAGCCAACACCTTTCAGAGGAGCCATGACTTCCCCTTGCAATGAGGTGAGCCAAGTGCCAAGTGTTTTTGTAATGCTCACAGGTGGAATGGAACATGGGACCGCTGGAACTTAGTGCATGAGCCTTTACCAAATGAGCAAAAAGCCAGCTGGCTGTTAGCTAAGGCTGTAGAGCAGATTCATTATTCTCTCTGTTAAGTGTTCTCAGTGCCACAAGATAGGATAGTGCATGTACATGGGTTACATTTTCAGTGTGTATACTTCTGGTGTAGAATGGAGAACCTATACTGCCACATGTGGGCCAATATAGTTTGTTCAGATCACCATATTTTAGCACTATACTATGAAGTCACTCCCTCTTGCTCAGTATCTCAACATTGATCAAGAGGAACAAGCCTCAACTGGTTTCAGAGAATGCCTTTCTTCATTCAGTTCCAGCTTTCCCTCAATAGTCCCCAACTCTGACTCAGAAAATCCTCTCTCCCCTGGGTGGAGCAGGGAATTCAGTCTCTGATTTCATGCAACTTTGGGTGTCACCATGTTGCTCCAACAACTGACTTCAGTCTGGAGATCAAGGGAAAGGAACCATATCCATGGTCCAATCTTTGCATTCATCCCAGCTCTGGCTCCCTCCCCTCTCATGCATACTCTGACCAGTGTTTCCCCTGTTAATGCTGGCCTCCGACTGCCACTTCTCGGTTACATCTACCCAAGTCATGAAGAACTTGTGAACAGAATAGGCTTGTTTTTACACAGCCCCTTTCATAGTCATACTTAAAGGTACTTTAAAGCACTTGGCAAAGGAGCAGGTCCAATACCAGTTGTGACTGTGGGCAAATGGAGCTCACTGTTAGGTCAATGCAGCTATCTGGTTTTATTGTGAGAATAAATGGCCAGGATAGGGCAGTAACCCTCTAAAAAAGTCATTTGTGATTTTTTTTGGTTTCGTCTGGATGTCTCTCAAACAGGCAATTGATCTAGGCACTTAGCTGGCCTTTGTCGCTGTGGTATCGGAGAAACCCAAACATACTGATGAAGTTATGCTCACAACAAGCCTAGAAGGGAGGTTTCTATTTTCCCCATTTTACAGACCAGGAACTGAGACACAGAAGGATTAAATAACTCACCCAACCACAGCCACAGCCACAGAACTCCTGAATCCCAGTCTAATGCCTTAACCCCAATACTGTCCTTTGATTGTACTATGTTACCCCTGCCACACCATGATCACACGTCCCTGGCTCACACCAATGCTCACAAGTCCAAAGGTAAGATATGAATCCACAATCTGCTGCCCAGACTGCTACCAGCTCCATCACTGCAGATGGAAAATGGCCCTTCCAAAGTCTGGAATTGTATATATCCTGCCCATGCTGAGAGAGCAGGGCACTGTCACCTTCCACACCAAGTTTGGTCTAGAAGTCACAGTTCATCTTGCTTCACGTAATGAAGAGGACTCCAGTACAAAGCTAACTCTACTTACTCTTTGACCAATGAGGCCTTGTTCTCCTGGGACCCCCAGCTGTCCAAGATCACCCTGAAAAACATAGAGGCACAGGCTCAAGCTGTTGACAATGTTAAATGGATGGAGTGAAGCTGATGTTTCCCCTTCTCTTGCCTCCTCTTAGTTCTTCCTTTATCTGATCCTGTTCAAACATGAATGTCTAATCTTTGGTATGAGGTCTGTGACAATCAGGTGCCCAACACCTCCCCAACAAGCTCTAAGATGAACCTTACAGAATTGGCAGTGATTTGTTTGTGTCAAAAATCAGTAATGGATGTTTGCAAAGACAGAGCCAAAGAGAATTCCCTGTGCACCTTACAGCAGGAAACTATTTCATGTTTTCTGATTAGGAAAGCAACATCCCCAGGATTCAGGGCATAGTACTGCCTGTAACAAATGTTTAACTGGAGTGAGGAGAAAGAGAACAGACACATTCCAGCAAACAACAGTCTGATCTCTGGTATGACTGTGGGGTGTTGAGTACTATTGGGATTACAGACAGCACAGAATGGAGAAAACTGGACATATTATCGGAGCTGACCATGAAGCAGATATCTTTGGGCGAAGTGCTAAGTATAAGGAGGATGCAGTTTGCAGCTGTCTGGGACATTGGATCCAGATCAGTGGATCTATTTTACAATGTGCAGGAAATGTTCATTTCCTTCCTCATTCCATTCATTTCACTCTGAAATTCCAAGCATTGTTTTAAAACTTAAGAATTGGGATTATTACTTCTAGTGACAGAGTACTATGCATACATAACATCTTCCACTACAAAGTCATTTTTGAGCAATATATGCACATGATCCCACTGAGATGCACCCACTTCTGGGGAGACCAGCATCCAACCACAATGGTAGAGGATGTGGAAGGTGTCAGGAATTTTGGTCAAGAACGCACCTCTGTCCTAGTGGTGTGCTCCTCCTTTGCCACCCTATAGAATTAGTTTATTCAACTGTATGAAGTTACTGCTCAGAGAGTCTTCAAAATCTACAAGTCTGCCCTTGAATGCTTATGCCCAAATAAATCTGTTAGTCTCTAAAGTGCCCCAGGATGCCTCGTTGTTTTTGTGGATACAGATTAACACAACCACCCTCTGATACTAGAGCATCTAAATACCTCCAAGGTTGAGGAGAGAGAGAGAGAGAGAGAGCAATAAGAATCTCTCATATTCTGAACCCAATGCAAGGGCTCATTCTATTGACAGGGGTTAAGTGGGAGCTTTCAACATCTCTGTATTATCAACATTACTACTCTGTTTCCTTCCTTCCCTCCCTCCTTCCTTTAGTCTCTCAATCTGGGTCAGGCGCTAGGATATTCTCCAGGCATTTAAAAGCCTGCCCTCAGGAACCGGCATGTCAAACAATATGTTCAAGCTCAGTCAATATTCCTCATCAGCCTGGCTTAGCTGAAGCAGCCTGTCCAGAGAAGATGTGCACCGTGCACCTTCCTGTTTGCAATGGGAGCTGTGCTGTAAATCCTGCTGCGGGAATGCTGGCCACCTGAGCGGCTCAATGGCATTCTGTTCCCAGGCAAGGTAATTAGGGAGCTGAATGACAGGCAGAAGCAGAATAGCTGAAATGTTAGAGGAGTATCAGGGCTCCAAAGACACAGTTGCTCAAGTGATGTGTCAGAAGGTTTGCCAAAGAACACATGGCGATGAATGGGAGGGGCAGGGGTGAGGAGGAAGAATGGCAGAGGAAATTGCATTTAATCCCAAAATATAGGCTGTTCACAGTTGCTCAAGACAGTAGCAACCCTTCAAAACCTAACTGGAAAATAGAAAACTGGTGAGTCTGCAGCACAGAGATCTTATTCAAATAAAAAGAGTAAAATTACACTCCTCATCCAGAAGAGAAGGTGCATTCATAGCTCCAGGACACTGCATCTGTACCCCGTGCAGTACTGATTAAAAATGACACCTAGTTAATTGATGCGTTGCAGGGGAGCTATATTTAAATTCTTGCAGAACAGTAATTGTTTTATTGCCAAAATGTCAAATCAGCATTATCAGAATCCAGCTCCCATTTCAAGTGCTCATCATCTGAAACCCAGTGTTGGGAACTCTGGGGGAAGGGAATTTGTTTTAGGGTATTTATATTCCTGGACTTTCCCATACAGAGACAGTTCTTGTTTCCAGACTAGTTTATGTCCTGATTCTGTGTCCCTGGGATCTTCTTGCAGGTTTTGTATCCATGCATCAGCCCAGCTCCTGCATGTGACTGCTGACTGGATTATGTCAGTCTAGCTGGGTTTTTACTGAGACCCTTTCTTGGGCTCTTGAGTTAAGGTCTTATTTCCTTTGTTTCTCTGCATGCCCAAAACAGAGGCTGAAGCTTCCTGCATTTGAGCCTCTTTACCAGAGATCTCTAGCAGCCCAAACACGGGACCCAAGGCGCTGGAACTGTACAACCAAAGGGTTAAAGTGTTTTTTCCCCCCATGGACCATGTCACTAAAGAGCTCTGCATTGAGAAACAGGAGCAGCTGATATGGGGTTACCCAGTCTCTCCCCTCCCTGAATACACTTATCTATAGTATCTCTTTAGCAATCTGACCTTGCCCACTGTAAGGAGGCAGACTGCTGACATGCCTCTTCACATGATACCTTATTCAAGAGCATGACCGCAGGCCTCGTGCACTCTAGTGGTAAGAGCGGAGCCTTGGAAGGAACAAAAGTTTCTGTTATCTCTCCGCTCTGAGAGAGAACTTGCACTAAGTGGTTTTCTTACCTTCATGCCAGGTTCACCTGGAAGGCCAGGTTGTCCCATTGAGCCAGGAGGTCCCTGAGGGGAAAAAAAGGCCATTGTTACTTCATGCAGAGCAAGATCAAAGAGAGAATTCCTTTAGCAGAGCACTTTGAGGATAGAGGAGCCCTGGTTGCAGTGTAATTACCTTCCCGTAGTTGGCTCAGGGTACACAGAGCCAAAGAAAAGGCCAAGACCCCCTGTCCTGCTCCTGTAATGGCCTTTGTTTTCTCTCATGCCTGTCCCTTCCCCTAGTCTGCAATGAACTCTCTGGCCTGTTTGCTAGGCAGCCTTCCTCTAACTCCTTCAAACCCTTCCAGGAAGATGCTTATCCCAAACTAGTAAGTAAGTAGGTAGGTAGGTAGGTAGGTAGGTAGGTAGGTAGGTAGGTAGGTAGAAAGAAAGAAAGAAAGAAAGAAAGAAAGAAAGAAAGAAAGAAAGAAAGAAAGAAAGAAAGAAAGAAAGAAAGAAAGAAAGAAAGAAAGCACAAAATACTTAACATCAGTACAAAAGGGTTAAATAAAAACATTAACACAAAGGGTTACTAATAACTTCAATCAATACTTCCCCTTCTCTGAGGCACATCTAGTTTGGTTTGGTTTGGTCTTTAACTCACATTCTAAGGGTATGTCTACACTACCACCCTAGTTTGAACTAAGGTGGTAGTGTAGACATACCCTCAGACTGGTCTATGCCAAGTGTCGGTCCTAGAGTAGCTATTTCAGCTACATTTAACTCCTCATGTGGATACAATTATATCTATATTAAGGTACCTTGCATAGGTGGAGTTTGTTCCCCAACAGCAGGAGTTTTCAGACTTCATCGCACCATGACCCCTTCTGACAACAAAAATTACTACATGGCCCCACAAGGGGGAGACCAAAGCCTGAGCCTGCCTGAGCCCTGAGGTGGGGGGCCTGTAACCTGAGCCCCACCATCCACAATTTCAGCCAAAACTTGAGCCCACCATTTAGGGCTGAAGCCCCTGGGCTGAGCCCCTGGACAGTGAGGCTCAGACTGTGGCTTTAGCTCCAGGCCCCAGCAAGTCTAATGCCAGTCCTGGTGATGCCATTAAAACTTTGGAGTCCTGACCCACAGTTTGAGAATCGTTGCCTGACACCTTTATCCTGGTACAACTGCATCCATGCTGGGGAAGGGAGGTGTTGTACTACTTTAGTTACACAAGTGTCATAACTTGTGTATGTGGACACGGCAGAAGGCCTGTGGGGGCAGTGATTGGGCTTCCTATTTGTCTGTAAAGTGCCAGGCACACCCATATATTAAGGAAACCCCATTATAAAGCTAGCTTGTGGAGGAAAGGGAATTAAAAGCAGTCAATGTGTAATAGAAGTGGGCAGAGCAGGAGCTCTAAGTCCAAAGTCACTTGAATAATATTGCATCATTTCAGATCTCAGCTTTTCTTTGGCCCAGTGATAGACCGAACACCCTGTCCTTGGGTAAAGGTTGGATCCAGATCAGAAGTTCCCAGCTATCATTAGACTGTTCTTTTAAAAAACTGTATTAGATTAAACAAAGGAGCTGGAGGACGAGATAATAAGGCTCCTTATCTGAGTGTGAGCACTGAGAATACAAGTGAACAAACTTCTCCCTGGGATCCTTGCAGGATTAAACTGTTTCATGGGAAAGCTAGAAGAGTAAGCTGGAGGGTGTATGTGTCAAAGAACATTCTTCCTTGTGCTCTCTGCCCAAGGCCCTTTCAGGATGTGTATAGCTCCTACTCTAGGAGTTAAACTGCACACATAGCATGATAACATGCCCTGGTATCTGGGATTAGGGGACAAGGTAAATTTAATCGTTGTATTTTTTGCAGTGATTTTTGTCCAACGCAGGGAGTGGAACTCCATAAAATAAGACAAAAGGTGACACAGAAAAACTGGTCTTCTTGGTTTTCATAAGCTTTGAAGGGGTTTTTATATATTTATTTTATTAGTGTTCCATACTACAATCTCCCTCTTCTTTGCCGTTAGGAATAAAGCAACAAGAGTGCATAATCACAGCAGCTCTGGGGAACAAAGCCAGTTTCTGGCTTTCCGAACTGGAGGCAGTGGTAAATGGGTACATGTTAAGGTTAGGAACAATTTGGGAAGTCATGCAATGAGCAAAAGCAAGTTCCAGTGAAAGCAAAACTGCTGTTTGGGTTTTTCCAGTCTCCCCAGTGCAAGAGAAAGGCTGTATCTCCTCCAACTGTCTAACGTATGGAGCTCTGTGCTTTCAGAACAGCAAGGCCTAGAGCAGCTCACTAGCAGCCTAGCAACTTTCCAGAACCTTAGTGTGGTTTACCACACTGAGAGCTCATTCCATCCAGTCTAGCAGGCAGGAGAGTGGAAAATCTCATGACTCATACCTTTTGCTGTGGGTTGTAATACAAGATACCTTCCCTGCTACTTTAGAGAGCAAGTGAACATGCTGACTACATTACAACTCAGACATACTGAAAGAAGCTATAAGTGGGGGACCTAGTCTGCAGTGATCATGTGATGGCAAGAACTGAAGGAGAGTCTCCCGGTACGAGGAAGGTTAAAGGTAACTCATGAGTAAACTTCTGCCTTCCTGTGCTTCTAACCCTGGGTACAAAAGCAGTAATTGTTCCTCTCCTTTTGTTGCAATGCATCACTTTTGCCAAATGGTAACAATGATGCAAAAAGCTTGCGGCTCTGCAGCACAGGCAGTCCCTCCACACACTCACCTGAACTGGGGCAAGACTGGGCTTGACACTCAGAACATGGCAAGACCGGGCTGAATAATAAGCCAGGCATCCAGAAACAATAATAACTTGGGGTGGGAAGGGAAAGAGACGTGGGGCTTTCTTCACTACAGACTTTTACTGATGTGGATTAACTATACTTGGGCCCATATGCTCAAAGGCAGGTAGGTGCCTGACTTCCATTGATTCCAATGAGAGTTAGACACAGAAATGCCTTTGAAGATCTGGGCTCTGTTTCCTAAA
Source organism: Pelodiscus sinensis (assembly GCF_052426305.1). Taxonomy (NCBI): domain Eukaryota; kingdom Metazoa; phylum Chordata; order Testudines; family Trionychidae; genus Pelodiscus; species Pelodiscus sinensis. Next base: position 10,662,370 of record NC_143074.1, on the reverse strand, counting down.
TTGGGCATTGGTACCATGTTTGTGCCTGCTTGTGAACGGAGTTGTGACAAGTCTCAGTTTTAAGCCAGCTTTAAAATACTCCTTCTGCTGTGTAGATGGGACTGCCTATCTGTGTAACTGGGTTAGCCAACCTTCTGCCTCCCAGGTCTCTGGGGAGAGAGAGGGAAAAGCCAGGCAAAAACACATAGCATTCTGGGAAAAAAAGTCTAACTATTGGTGCCACAGTGAAGCTCTCTGGGTTAGCTGCCTAGATTTTCCCAGAATGCTTAGGGATCTACAGCGTGGAAGATGGGCAGGTTGATACATCCTGCTGAGGGGCTAAATGATGGTGTGTAGATATGCTGAATTGTATCACCTATAACCAGGTTAGAGCCCAGTTCAGACCAATATGGTTTGCATTCTTCATGCTGACCTTAATACTCCTAAGAGACAGAAACCTCCCTCCAGAGTTTCTGAGGGCAAACCAAACCAAACCAAACAGCCCCTTGCTCAGCTGTGCAATTCTATGTTCTATGGGGGGGATGGAGCAGAAGAGGGGTGTACTGTACAGACAAAGCAAAGCTCAAACCTACCTTATGTCCCATTTCCCCTAACGGTCCTGCTGGCCCCTGGGGTCCCTGGGGTCCCTGGAAAACAGACACAAAAGGCTCTTTCATGCATCACTGTCAATTCTGAAGACCAATCTGCTTTCCAGTGCCATTCCACATCACATGGGAACCACACAGGCATGGGAGAGGAAGTCAAAGAGATGAAAGGTCCAGAAACAGGCAGCTTAGAGTGCTTGATCAGCAGCAAGCAAAGGGTCAGATCACCTTTGTGATGGCGGGGGATGCGCTGCTTTGAAGCTGAACTGACAGAAATAGGCAGCCTTAGAATGCCTGAATATTTCCTTTCTCTAGGCCGCCTTGACACAGACCAGGCCCACCCCCAGTCCCACACTCTCAAACCCTCTTTCTGTCACAACAGTCTAACTCTGGCTGCCAATCACAGCCCCCATCTGTCCATCTGTCTGACCTGACCCCTCCAGCCTAGATGGAGTCACAACTGGACTCTCTTCCTGACATTTTCTCGTGGTTCTCCAGGTGGCTCCCTCCACCACTCCCAGCAACATAACCTGATCCAGTCCCTCCTCCCAGACACAGACCAGTCTGGGATCATAGAATCCTTGAATCACAGAATCTTAGAACTGGAAGGGACCCTGAGAGGTCATTGAGTCTAGTCTCCTGCCCTCACGGCAGCACCAAGCACCATCTGATCATTCCTGATAGATCTCTGTCTAATCTGCTCTTAAATATCTCCAGCGATGGAGATTCCACAACTTCCCTAGGCAATTTATTCCAGTGCTCAAAACCACTATCATGTCCACTCTCAGTCTTCCCTTTTCTAAACTAAACAAGCCCAGTTCTTTCAGTCTTCCCCCATAGGTCATGTTTTCTAGACCTTTAATAATTTTTGTTGCTCTTCTCTGGACATCCTCCAAATTTTTCTTGAAATGTGGTACCCAGAACTGGACACAGTACTCCAACTGAGGCCTAAGCAGCACAGAGTAGAGTGGAAGAATAACTTGTCTTGCTCACAACACTCCTGTTGATGCATCTCAGAATCATGTTTGCTTTTTTTGCAACAGTGTCGCACTGTTGATTCATGTTTAACTTGTCATCCACTATGACCCCAAGATCCCTTTCTGTAGTACTCCTTCCTAGAAAATCACTTCCCATTCTGTATGTGTGAAACTGATTGTTCCTTCCTAAGTGGAGTACTTTGCATTTGTCTTTATTAAACTTCATCCTATTTACCTCAGACGATTTCTCTAGTTTGTCAAGATCATTTTGAATTTTGACCCTATCCGCCAACGCACTTGCAACCTCTCCCAGCTTGGTATCATTTGCAAACATAATAATCGTACTCTCTATGCCAGTATCTAAATCATTGATGAAGATATTGAACAGAATCGGAACCAAAACAGACACCCGCAGAACCCCACTTGTTATGTCCTTCCAACGGGATTGTGGACCGTTAATAACTACTCTCTGAGAACAGTTATCCAGCCGTTGTGCACCCACCTTACAGTAGCCTCATCTAGGTTGCATTTCCCTAGTTTATTGATAAGAAGGTCATGCTAGACCGTGTGAAATGCCTTACTAAAATCTAGGTATACTACGTCCACCGCTTCTCCTTTATTCACAAGGCTTGTTTTCAAAGATTGGCTTGACATGATTTGTTCTTTACAAATCCATGCTGGCTGTTACCTATCACCTTATTTTCTTCCAGATCCTCTAACAGGTTCAGGAGTGTCTAACTGTGTCCTTTCTGAGCAGCCTAACATGGAAACTCTTTTAGTGCTAAGACCATCATCTCCTCTACACCTCTTTACAAGCATCTAGACCAATTACTATAATAATTACAATAATATCTAGAGCCTCCAAGATCCAGGCTCTATTGTGCTATGTGTAGACATTTCAGCCCTGAAGAGAGTATAGTCTAAATAGCCAACACAGAGATTGGCTGACAGAAAGGAAGTATTACCACCTTTAGGTGCTGCTCAGGTTCACTCAGAGAGTCTGTCATGAAGTGAAGAACTGGACTTAGGTCTCCTGAGTCCTAGTCTGATGCCTTGACCATAAAAGTGGTCCTTCCTTCCAAGACTCCATTCTGGCCTCTTTCTTCCACTTCCCCTGTCAGACTCTCTCTTGGTTTCTCCTTAAATTCTCTGTCAGAGTCAGGTCCAGTCTTTTCTTAACGTCCCTCTCTTTAATATGATCCAAGCTTATCGCTCTACCAAAATCCAACCTGCCCTTCCTTACACCCCTCCTGCCAGTCTCTGTTCTACATTCTTGCTACTGAACATAATTAAATGCCTTTCTTATGTCTCTATAGGCTCTGGATCTTGCCCATACTCCAACCTTCCTCAGTCCTCCTTTAATTTTATACAAGTGTCTCCCTGACCAAGCTGGACTCAACAGGAAAGGCGGGGATGGGAATGGAGGAGAGTGTGTATGTGTGTATGTGGAGGGGGTGGGGGCGGAGGACACAGAGGGTACGTCTAAACTACATGGCTCCGTCGACGGAGCCATGTAGATTTGTTTGTTCAGCAAAGGGAAATGAAGCCGTGATTTAAATAATTGCAGCTTCATTTAAATTTAAATGGCTGCTGTGCTGAGCCGACAAACAGCTGATCAGCTGTTTGTCGGCTCAGTGCGCTAGTCTGGACACTCCCCTGCCGACATGAAAGCTCTTTATCGACCTCCCCGGTAAACCTCCTCCTACGAGTCATAACGGGGAGGTCAATAAAGGGCTTTCAGATCGGCGCGGGAGCGTCCAGACTAGCGCGCTGAGCCATTTAAATTTAAATGAAGCCGCGATTATTTAAATCACGGCTTCATTTCCCTTTGCCGATCAGCCTAATCTACATGGCTCCATCGATGGAGCCATGTAGTTTAGACACACCCAGACAGAGGAGGAAATGAGGGGAGAGAGAAAGAGACAGACAAATGAAGAGGGAATGAGTAGACACTTGCCGGGTTGCCTGGAGCCCCTTTGGCTCCTTGGGGTCCGGAAGGTCCTTGGATACCCTAGGATAACAAGAACCACTAAGGTCAGTGCTGTCCCTTCACCACCTTTCACACCTCCCAGCATGTAACATTCACCTCGTAAACACTTTATAAAAGGAACACAGAGGTGGCCTTGAGGCTGAACTGTGAGACATTGTCCAGGTTTCTCCTTCTGGAGCAGGAATAAAAAAAACTTTAAAACTTCATTAAAACATAGGCTATAAAATGGAACTGAAGGTGGTTGGCACTTACTGGGAAGCCTCGTGGTCCTGTCTCCCCAGTCTCTCCCATCTTCCCCTGTAAATAGAGTGGTACAGTAATTAGTGGTTGGGAATGTGCTGAAACACCCTGTTGCTTTGGCAAGGAAAGTTGATCAAAGCTGTATTTTACTGGGAGCTAGCTGTGCACGCGTGAGTACACACACGTGTAGTGTTTGGCACAGTGCCATCTTGGCATCCAGCATCAGCTGTCAAGTGGACATACCTGCTGGCCATCGGGCCCCAGTTTGCCTGGCTCTCCCTGAACGCCCTGGTAATGAAAAAGACAATGACACACTGGAGTTGGCATGATCTGTACAACAGAGACATCTGACTGGCTACTTCCTCCTGATGCCCCAGCCTTACTGCCCTTGGATTCCCCCCGAGAATGGTCAATCATTTACTTCTGGGTTCCCATCAGCATGTAAAGCCCATCTTGTGAGGAGCTTGCAGCAGAGGGGTTGCATAAACCAATTTTCCTCTTGCCTGTTTTTAGAAATCCCAATGGCTCAGAATGTGCCACTTGTCCCAGGGGAGTAGCAAGGGGAAGTAGGGGGGTGGGAAGGGCAGTTGCCCCTGGGCGCAACTATAGGGCAAGCGCAGGGAAAAAGGTGAGGGCGGGTCTGGAACCACCTGGCCCCACCGCAGCAGCTGTGGCCACGTCAGACCTGCCTGCGCCACTCTCCCTCAGCTCACCCTACTGTGGCACCCGGGGACAACTGCCCCCCCTGCTTCCCTCACTACGCCCCTGAATTGTCCAATTCAAAATGGGGGAGTTTCTCTATCCTACTCTACTGTGGGTGGAGAAGGGGGGGGGCCTTAGTCACACACTGACACGTAGGCTGGATAGCACTTGAATGCCAAAGGTGCTTCATGCTCTGTGCTATGCATTCAGGAACCTCAGCAATACAAAATCCACCCACTGAGGTAGAGTCAGCAGCACCAGCATTGCTTCCTTTTATCATTGCTGCTCTGCCTGAGAAGGGAGCCTCTGAGCTAGGAGCTGAGAGGACATGGGTGCAGGGGAAGTCTTAGGAAGGCAGAAGAATGACAGGGAGAAAAGGAGGCAAGGGAACTGAGACATCAACCACTATTTGGGTATGTCTAGACTACAGGCTTCTGTCGACAGAAGTTTTGTCGACAGATACTGTCGACAAAACTTCTGTCGACAAAGAGCGTCTAGACTACATTGAGTTCTGTTGACAAAGCAAGCTGCTTTGTCGACATGGTAGCGTAGATGCAAAGGACAGTTTACATTCAATAACACCTTCTGTCAATAGAAACTCTGTCGACAGAAGGTGTTATGCCTCGTAAAATGAGGTTTACCAGCATCGACAAAACTGCTGAGTTCTGTCGACATTATGTCGACAGAACTCAGCGGTAGTGTAGACGCAGGTATAGTTTTGTCGACAAAAGTCCACTTTTGTCGACAAAACTCTGTAGTCTAGACACATCCTTTCAGTGCTCATCTGAACTGTCATTCATGCTAAAATTCGACACTCTACGCGTGGGTCTCAACTAAGACCCTAGCTATCTTACCCATTACAAAGATAGCTTCCCCAATTATCACCTCTAATACCATTAGCTCACAGACATTTACCTCCCCCCCCCCCGCATTCTCCTTCTGTTCTGAAATGTGATTTGTCCTTTTCATATGTGTTCATTTTTTTAAAATTGTATCCTTTGGTATATATGGTTGTGACTATTTTCTTCCAGTATTTGATCTGAGGAAGCGGGTCTGGCCCACGAAAGCTCATCATCTAATAAACCATCTTGTTAGTCTTTAAAGTGCTACATAGTCCTGTATTTTGTTTCATCTGTGAAGAGTCTCTTGTCCTGCTGCATTAGCCTCCTTGCTAGGCTGCCACCCATATTCCAAAAGAAAGGCCCAGGCTGGGAGCTGTTCTACTATCATCCACCGTTCTCTTTCTCAGCCTCCTTGCCTCCAAAGAAGGTCCTTGTCAGCATCTGGCTTGAACACTCTCTTAACCAGACTTAACAAGGGACAGGCCCATACCAGGAGGCCATTTGCCAGACCCCCTTTGCAATAGGTGCTCGGGTGTGGGGATTTCTGCTCCATGACTATACCATGCTGCAGACATGTTATAAAGACAGTGAACACCACACGTCTTTGACTTATGCTGTGTGTGCATGGGCAGTAGAAATCTGCAGTCAGAATCCTTAAGGGAGTGGTGATGGTAAGGCCGGATGCATGCACAAGTTTTGTCCTAGGAACCTGACTCAGGAAAGCGTAATGGTTGTGTAATGGGGGTTGGCTGGTGCCGTACAAATCAAGCTGGTTGCTTTTCAGGAGCCTCGAGGTGAGCGAGTCAGCTGGGCTCTGCCACCAGTGTGGAGCGCTGCTCTCTGCTCTGCACAGCGGAAGGCTGTCTGGGCTAAGTGGCACTGGCTGTGCTCAGTGCTTGGTGCTGATGGGGTTAGAGCTATTTAACATGGACTTGGGGATACACCAGGAACCATAATGGGCTACCGATGGTGAGGATGTGATGGAGGTGGGAGACATTCTGTTTTTTCCAGGGCCTCATAGCAAGTCCGAGAGCAGACCGGTCAGAACCAGTTAGAGCTTACCTTAACACCTCGTGATCCGGGCTCCCCCACTGGTCCATCAGGACCTCTGGCACCCTGGGGGCCGAGAGAGAGAGAGAGAGAGAGAGAGAGAGAGAGAACATGAGAGGGAGAAGAGTTACTCAGGGAAGGTGAACAGCAGCTGTCCCTCTTGTGCTGCTAAAGCTGGGTCATCCACTGGGGGGTCAGATCCCAGTCCCCTTGGGCACCCTGACCTCTCCCATCCCTCAGTGTACATTTTGCACACTCAGGGGACTGAGGGGTGTATCAGCTGATTCCCAGGACTCAATTGAGCCACTTTTTTTTTTTAGTTTTTAGCTTTGTTCTCTCCTCTAACACCTCACCAATCTATTTCATTTCTCGTCATCTTCTGGGCAATGCATTGATGATATTTTTATTTCTGGCTAGCCAACCTTAAATTCATTATGAGAGCCAGAGGAGAAAGAGAGACCAGAGGTGAGGAACTGCTTTATTTTCAGACCTTAATGACGATGGTGATCTTGCAGGCACAGAGCCTGATATCTGAATTTATTGACATTGTGGCTCTGCCTTCTGAAGAGCTAAACTCTCCCATCTTCCCCTACAAAATACAGGTTTAACTCCTTGAATACAACTCCCTGCTATTCACATCCATGGCCATGTTGCTGTTAACATCTAGTCAGCAAAGCTAGCCCAAAGAGATGCATAAAGGCAATGACACACCTCATTTCCACAGCAGTGCTGTCAGGCCCATGAATCTCCCATGGAATTGGATATCTGTGATACCAGATCATGGGGATAGCTGCTTATTAACCACAGGTCTTTTAAGAATTTTATTGTAGTTGCCTTTGGAATGCGGCTATGAACATGATCAAGTATTCATGAATCTATAAAGTTGGTAGGGACATGCACGTGTGTCCAGATGGCCAGTCATTTGTGCTTAATTTTGTTTTTATGAAACCTGTCAGGTCAAAGTGTACATGGGAATCTTTCAAGATGTGCTTATGTACGATAAAGGCGGCCAGGTGCAAAAGGAGGAATTCAGCCACCTGAATCTACGGACATTCAAACTCATAAGGATGCTGAACATGGTTAGCTGAGAACCTACATAGCAGTATGCATGTGACAGGCACTCCCCTGGAAGTCATGGTCAAGATATCAATAAGATGTGCTTATTCTTCAGGGGTACAGCAGAAGAACATCATTCTTGAGTAGTGGAAAATCACTAGAGCAGCACTAGAATCATAGAATTATAGAATACTAGGACTGGAAGGAAACTCAAGAGGTCATCGAGTCCAGTTCCCTACCCCCATGGCAGGACCAAATACTGTCTAGACCATCCCTGATAGACATTTATCTAACCTGCTATTAAATATCTCCAGAGATGGGGATTCCACAACATCCCTGGGCAATTTATTCCAGTGTTTAACTACCCTAACAGTCAGGAACTTTTTCCTAATATCCACCCTAAATCTCCCTTGCTGCAGTTTAAGCCCATTGCTTCTTGTTCTATCCTCAGAGGCCAAGATGAACAAGTTTTCTCCCTCTTCCTTATGACACTCTTTTAGATACCTGAAAACGGCTATCATGTCCCCCCTCAGTCTTCTCTTTTCTAAACTAAACAAACTCAATTCTTTCAGCCTTCCCTCATACGTCATGTTCTCTGGACCTTTAATCATTCTTGTTGCTCTTCTCTGGACCATCTCCAATTTCTCCTCATCTTTCTTGAAATGTGGTGCCCAGAACTGGACACAATACTCCAACTGAGGCCTAACCAGTGCAGAGTAGACCGGAAGAATGACTTCTCATGTCTTGCTCACAACACACCTGTTAATGCATCCCAGAATCATGTTTGCTTTTTTTGCAACAGCATCACACTGCTAACTCATATTCGGCTTGTGGTCCACTATAACCCCTAGATCCCTTTCTGCCGTACTCCTTCCTAGACGGTCGCTTCCCATTCTGTATGTGTGAAACTGATTGTTCCTTCCTAAGTGGAGCACTTTACATTTGTCTTTATTAAACTTCATCCTGTTTACCTCAGACCATTTCTCCAATTTGTCCAGATCATTTTGAATTGTGACCCTATCCTCCAGAGCAGTCGCATCCTCTCCCAGCTTGATATCATCTGCAAACTTAAATAAGCGTACTTTCTATGCCAATATCTAAATCGTTGATGAAGATATTGAACAGAGCCGGTCCCAAAACAGACCCCTGTGAACCCGACTTGTTATACCTTTCCAGCAGGATTGTGAACCATTAATAACTACTCTCTGAGCACGGTTATCCAGCCAGTTATGCATCCACCTTATAGTAGCCCCATCTAAGTTGTATTTGCCTAGTTTATTGATAAGAATATCATGCGAGACTGTATCAAATGTCTTACTAAAGTCTAGGTATATACCATGTCCACCACTTCTCCCTTATCCACAAGACTCGTTATCCTATCAAAGAAAGCTATCAGATTGGTTTGACATGATTTATTCTTTACAAATCCATATTGGCTGTTTCCTATCACCTTGCCATCTTTCAACTATTTACAGATGATTTCCTTAATTACTTGCTCCATTATCTTCCCTGGCACAGAAGTTAAACTAACTGGTCTGTAGTTTCCTGGGTTGTTCTTATTTCCCTTTTTATAAATGGGCAGTATATTTGCCCTTTTCCAAGTCTTCTGGAATCTCTCCTGTCTCCAAAGATGATAGCTAGAGGCTCAGATACCTCCTCTATCAGCTCCTTGAGTATTCTAGGATGCATTTCATCAGGCCCTGGTGACTTGCAGGCATCTAACTTTTCTAGGTGATTTTTAACTTGTTCTTTTTTTATTTTATCTTCTAAACCTCCCCTCTTCCCACTAGCATTCACTATGTTAGGCATTCCTTCAGACTTCTCGGTGAAGACTGAAACAGAGAAGTCATTAAGCATCTCTGCCATTTCCAAGTTTCCTGTTACTGTTTCTCCCTCCTCACTGACCAGTGGGCCTACCCTGTCATTGGTCTTCCTCTTGCTTCTAATGTATTTATAAAAAGTCTTCTTGTTTCCCTTTATTCCCATAGTTAGTTTGAGCTCATTTTGTGCCTTTGCCTTTCTAATCTTGCCCCTGCACTCCTGTATTGTTTGCCTATATTCATCCTTTGTAATTTGTCCTACTTCACATTTTTTATATGACTCCTTTTTTATTTTTAGATCATGCAAGATCTCGTGGTTAAGCCAAGGAAATCTTTTGCCATATTTTCTATCTTTCCGACGCAGCGGAATAGCTTGCTTTTGGGCCCTTAACAATGTCCCTTTGAAAAACTGCCAACTCTCCTCAGCTGTTTTTCCCCTCAGTTTTGATTCCATGGGACCTTACCTATCAGCTCTCTGAGTTTACCAAAATCTGACTTCCCGAAATCTGTTGTCTCTATTTTGCTGTTCTCCCTTCTATCCTTCCTTAGAATTGTGAACTCTATGATTTCATGATCACTTTCACCCAAGCTGCCTCCCACTTTCAAATTCTCAACCAGTTCCTCCCTATTTGTTAGGATCAAATCTAGAACAGCTTCCCCCCTACTAACTTTTTCAACCCTTTGAAATAAAAAGTTGTCCCCAATGCAGTCCAAGAACTTATTGGATAGTCTGTGCCCCGCTGTGTTATTTTCCCAACATATATCTGGATAGTTGAAGTCCTCTATCACCACCAAATCTTGGGTTTTGGATAATATTGTTAGTTGTTTAAAAAAAGCCTCGTCCACTTCTTCCACCTGGGTAGGTGGCCTGTAGTAGACTCCTAGCATGACATCACCCTTGTTTTTAACCCCTTTTAATCTAACCCGGAGACTCTCAACATTTCCGTCTCCTATGTCCATCTCCACCTCACTCCAAGTGTGTTCATTTTTAATATATAAGGCAACACCTCCTCCCTTTTTTCCCTGTCTATCTTTCCTGAGCAAGCTGTACCCTTCCATACAAACATTCCAATTGTGTATTATCCCACCAAGTTTCTGTGATACCAACAATGTCATAATTGTACTTATTTATTAGCACTTCCAGTTCTTCCTGTTTATTACCTATACTTCTTGCATTTGTATATAATCAATAACATCTCAGTGGAACCCTTCCCCCCACATCCCTATCCTAGTTCAAGAAGCTCTGTGACACTAAATATAATAGGCAGAGGGGTGACAGGTTAGAATAAAAAGACATATCAAGACATCACTAATGTATGTCATGTCCACAATAGGGCCTTGATCTTGCCTGGGCCTCTAGGCACTATTGCAGTGTAAATAATAAACCCCACAAAGCAGCGTTAGAATGTTATGGTAAAAGGAATTCAGACACCAGGCCAAAATGGAAATGGAGAAAATAGGAGCCAATTTTCTTAATCAAGATGCAAACTGAGAGCCAAATGTAATAACAGGGCCAATATGTTAGCAAAGCAACTACAGAGTGACAGCAGGAGAGACACACACAAAGAGAGGCAGTGTAATAGCAGAAGATGTATAGGAAACAGCCAAATTATTACAGCAAACACTGTCTATATGAAATAATGCAACAACGTCTACTGTGTTTGGCAAATACTGTGCTGTTTAACAGACAGACACCAAATAACCAAGAGCCTATAGTGCATGTCCTTAAGCCATAGCTCTAAAGAATACTCAATCTGCTCGCTAGGACTCAGTTGCTGTGCATGGAATGGAAACAGCACAACTAAGGCTGGAATTGCATAGCTTGCTATTTTGACCCAGTGTTATTGGGATTTGGTTATCATAACTTCAGTGCTAGCCATTTATTTTGTTGCTTTGTGTAATCATATGAAAGAGCCAACTTTAGAAACCAGCAGCCTGGCCCAAAACCCATGGAAGTAAATGGAAAGACTCCTAGGCCGTGTCCAGACTCAGGGGTTTTTTCAGGAAAAGTAGCCTTTTCCCGAAAAAACTTCCCCTGCGTCCAGACTCAAGCTGCGTTCTTTCGAAATAATTTCGAAAGAACGCGGCTTTTCTTTCGATGGCGGTAAACCTCGTTTCACGAGGAAGAACGCCTTCTTTCGAAAGTTCCTCTTTCGAAAGAAGGCATTCTTCAATGTAAATAGGGCTTCCTCGAAAGAGAGCATCCAGACTCGCTGGGTGCTCTATTTCGAAAAAGCGGATTGCTCTTTCGAAAGATCCGCCTGCAGTCTAGACGCGATCTTTCGAAAGAGGCTCTTTCGAAAGAAGCCTGCAGTCTAGACATAGCCCTACTGAATTCAATGGATGTTGGATAAGAGTGTCCCCACAATGGCAAGACACCATATCACTGCTAGTACCCTCCAGCTCATACATCTGCTCTGAACGTTGGCAGGAAATGTATTTATGTCTCCACGCAAGAAAAGTCCCCGGCCAGGGTTCTAAAGTCCAGCGTCAGTTCTAGGGAATGCTGTAGCGGAGACTAGTTCGCTGTGCACAGAACTAGTGAAACAAAGGTGGTGTGAAAGAGTTGCAGTGAACTGGCGAGGGTGGTCTGTGTTATAAGGCAGTTTCAGCTCATTGGGGATGTCTGCTGTGATGAGGTCAGGTGTGTCAACCTAGCTCTGTATGCACTTGGGCGTGCATGTTTGGATTTACACAGGTGAGCGTGAAGTTTGAAAACAATGGGATTGTTTTGATATATCTTATCCAAACATATCCTTTGCTGGTTAGGACACAGCTAATTACATTTTCAACTTAAAACATAACCTAGGCTCTCACCATAAAGGTTGTGTGCAATCAGTGTGCACTGCACTTCACATGCCCTTGCTTTGCATGTGTGTCACTTTAGCAATACCGGTAGGAAAAAATGATGTGAGCAGAAACCAGCAGAATCTTACAACCCTGCACATGGGCAACGGTAAACAAAATGTCTCGCGGGTTATACATGGAATCCTGATGGGTTGCAGGTTGCCCACCCCCCGATCTTAACAGTACAGGTTCGTGAAAACTCGCAGCCAGCCAGTCAATTTATATCAGCTTAATGTACACAGCCTTAGTGCAATGGTGCCAACCTGAATCCAACAGCATTGGACATGAGGCTGCAGTGCAAAACGCCAACCTCGTGACTGGATTAAGCTCACGACTGGATTACGCTCAGCAGCATGTCTGTGTTTGGAGCTGAAGTTGTAATTTCCACCTTGGGTAGCTGTAAGCACACCAGTTCCAGTTGAGCCAGTATGCCTGAAGCAGCCATGTAGCTGCAGTGGCACAAGTGGCAGGATGGACTAGAATTAAAATTGTACCTGGTGTAGTAAGTTGAGGGTCAGTAATATGGAGTCAGCAGGCCTAAGGCCTGCAACATGAAAACAGCAACAGGTCTGCAATCTAGTAAGCAAGACTTTGGTTTAGTAACAGGAGCCAAGAAAGAGGCCCTATTGATAACTGTGTGATTGTGTAAGTTAGGTCGAGCATGGAAGGACACAGGGAGGCACTGGGTACAGACTGTGAGCCAAAGGGGAGTAATGGAACATCTTAATAAGAAATGTTTTGGTACAAAAACTCCCTAAAAACGAATGCACATACCGACCTAGGTTTAGGACCAGGTCGGAATTGACAGCATGGAGGTAAGTAAACCCCCTTTCCATAAGGTGAGGGGAGGTAACTAGGCAACAGAGGGTGGTAACCTAGTACGTAAATAAATAATGTAAGTTGTTTGTACCTGTCTATAAAAGGACACTGCAGAGGGTGCTTTCCGGCCGACCTTGGGGGGGGGGGGAGGGGGCGCACTAGGCGCCTGAATGGCAGGTGTCATTGCCTAAACTTACAGAATGCACAGTAGCTTAACTTTGACTAACTGCTGTTAATATTTGATATATGGCAATAGGCCTGCCCGGTGTTGGTACCTTGTCAATGTGCCATAGTGCCCAGTGGTGTAACATTGTACTGATTTCTGTTACCAACTGGTAGAGCTTTGCATTTAACAATAAACCTGCTTAACTGATTTTAAACCTTGCCTGCATCTGTCGTTTCCGGGGCCATTTAGAGATCTTTTGTGTTAACCCAAGTGCACGGGGGCTAACACTTTAGATAAAGGGAGTACCGATTGTTATGCATGCAGCCAAAAGTTTATTGACGAAGTAGAGGTCCTGTCAAAAGCGCGCCAGGATAACCCTGACCAGACGACGCTGACACTGACAGTCCAGACCTCCGAAGGTACCAAGGTACAAGAACACCAAGGTACGACACCTGGTACCTTAGGTAGATGCTTGGATGGCCCAACTGCTACGATTAGTGCGTTATCTTGATCCCAGCTGGGGAGGCATGCATCTACCTAATCTGGAAATGACTCCTGCAGCTCAAAGACATTTCCTTAGAGTGACAGCATATAAGTACATGTGTAGAAAGATTCACCAAAGCCTCCCTGGGAGTAATGGCAAACCTCTATTACTAGATCCCCATTTTCCTTCCTTTCGCTTAGCCCACCTCTACTCTTTTAACAATTCTGGATCACGGACCAGAGTAATATTTGTATTTCACTTGCGGGCGACTAAAACACAAGCAGCCAGGCAGCTTGTGCTTTAAATCAAACCGTCTAGCACTGTGATCTGAGCTTTTGGCTGCTGTGGGCTGCCTGGAAACAATAAGCCCCCTGTTAGGCTGAGAATTCCCCTCCCCAAACTCTTGACTTCACACAGACATCCATCACTGTCCTGCCTGAACTCCCTGGAGAAACAACCACAAAGAAAAAATAATATCCGGAGGGAAATTAACCCCTTGGACCTGTGTAGGTAGTTCAGTCCCTGACTGATGGGGAAGGAGGTTTGAAAAAAAAAGATGCCATAGTGAATAAAAGTAACTTTAAAAACAATGAATAGTCCTGTGGCACCTTAGGCTGTGTTTAGACTACATCCCTCTGTTGGCAGAGGGACGTAAATGAAGCACGTTGAAAGTGCAAATGAAGCCGGGATTTAAATATCCTGTGCTTCATTTGCATAATTACATCATGGCGCTCTTTCGAAATACTGCTTTTTTGAAAGAGTGCCATGATGCGATTATGTAAATGAAGCACAGGATATTTAAATCCTGGCTTCACTTTCACTTTTGAAGTGCTTCATTTACATCCCTCTTCCGACAGAGGGATGTAGGCTAGACACACCCTATGGGTATGTCTACACTACCCCGCTAGTTCGAACTAGCGGGGTAATGTAGGCATACCGCACTTGCTAATGAAGCCCGGGATTTGAATTTCCCGGGCTTCATTAGCATAAGCGGGGAGCCGCCATTTTTAAATCCCCGCTGCTTCGAACCCCGTGTAGCGCGGCTACACGGGGCTCGAACTAGGTAGTTCGGACTAGGGTGCCTATTCCGAACTACCGGTACACCTCGTTTCACGAGGAGTAACGGTAGTTCGGAATAGGCACCCTAGTCCGAACTACCTAGTTCGAGCCCCGTGTAGCCGCGCTACACGGGGTTCGAAGCAGCGGGGATTTAAAAATGGCGGCTCCCCGCTTATGCTAATGAAGCCCGGGAAATTCAAATCCCGGGCTTCATTAGCAAGTGCGGTATGCCTACATTACCCTCCTAGTTCGAACTAGGAGGGTAGTGTAGACATACCCTTAGAGACTAACCAAAATATATAGGATCATAAGCTTCTGTGATAAATTGGAGTAGATGAAGTGGGTTTTGCCCACAAAAGCTTATGATTCTGTATTTTTTGGTTAGTCTCATAGGGTACATCTACACTGCATCCCTAGTTCGGACTAGGGATGCAAATGGAGACGACCAAAGTAGTGAATGAAGCGGGGATTTAAATATCCAGCGCTTCATTAACATGATCTCGCCGGTGAGCTAGTTCGAATCACAGCTGATTCGAACCAGGAAGTGTGCGCCGGGATGCGTTAGTTCGGATTAAAGCCCTTAGTAACTAACGTTACTCCTCAAACAATATTTAAATCCCCACTTCATTAACTACTTTGGTTGTCTCCAATTGCATCCCTAGTCCGAACTAGGGATGCAGTGTAAACGTACCCTAACGGTGTCTACTTATTTTGAAATAGAGCACTCTTCCTCTGATTTCCCTTACTCCTCATACAATGAGGGTTACAGGAGTCGGAGTAAGAAGTCTGCAGCTTGACAGTATTTTGACATTATTTCGAAATAATTGCCTGCTGGGTAGATGCGGACAAAGTTATTTTGAAATAATGCCAGTTATTTCAAAACAATGTTGCTGTGTAGACATACCCTAAGAAACCACAGGAATACTCATTGTTTAAAAACTACAAATCAACACAACCACCACTCTGGGATTTTTAAAAGTAACTTTACTCAGCTTGGATGGGTGTGAGGCAAGGGAGATCCTAGACACTCAGACGTACAGAGCTAGATTGTCACACATGATCATGTCACAGCATCTTCTCTGCTATGAAGGGAGAGGATGGGCATGGAAAGATAGAGAGAGAGGCAGATGTTTTTCCCATGGGGACCTATTTGCAATTAATCATCATTATCAACTCCCTAGAATTGCCCCCACCTTGATAGGAGCATGAAAATGGCTGGAATGGATCAGATCTGAGGTCCATCTAATGCAGTCTCCTCTTTCTCACAATGGCCAGGCCCAGCTGCTTCAGTGAGAGGGGCAAGATCAGAAGATGCAGTAGCCAATATGGGATACTTAGATCTTCCCCCACACACAGTAGTTCTCATCTTGATGTCTAGTAGTTATGACAACTCTGGCCATTCCTGTGTTCTCTAAATGTCCAGTCCCTCTGAGTCTTGCTAAACTCTTGGCCTCAACAACTTTCTGTGACAGTCACGCTCAGCAATATGCTAAAAAACGAGCTCCCTCTTCTCCTTGGACCATGATCTCGCCTCTCTGCAAGTCTCTTTCCCCCAATAATCCATGCAGAAACCAGTCACAGTAGATGGACCAATGCTCTAATCTACAGATGGCCAAAACGACAGAGCAAGTACCAGTACTCATGCTGTGCTGCGAAAAACCAGTATTGTTTTCCTTACAAATCAGCCAATACGGAGACACAAAAACTTTACCTCAAGCAGAGTGTCTGAATTGAGGGTTGGTCTTTTCCTCATTTGGGCCGTTACTTTTTTTTTTCCTGAGGAAGCTTAATCAGGAGCAGCAACAGTCCATGAGTGACTCAAACCTAGTCACGGTGGAGGGGGCCTGCAGAACATATTTTTGCACCTCTAGAAGCTACAAGTTCACACTGAAAGTGGAGCTGGGGATATGCTGCACCCTTTGGCAGCACAGTGATGCCCTGTCAGAAGGAAATCAGGTGGCAAATCAGAAATTCCTCAAGAAGAGACTTGGTGATAGAGACCTATTCTGCATGTCTCCCTTCACAGAAATTCCCAAGGTTCCAGGCCTACCACTCAGTGACACTGCTTGACACATGGCACAGGTTCAGACGACTGGGGCCCACTGCTCTTTGACACCCATAACAGTAGCTCCTTTGATAGCTGAAGAATAGCCATTTTGTGACACGAGGCACTCTCACAATGAACCAGATATGCTAATTCTGCCGTACTTCTTTACTACCCTAAGTAGAGTGATCATATTTCCCAAAGGAAAAAAGGGACACCCCCAGCTGCTAGTCTGAGAGCCTTGAGAGGCTGTTGCTCAGTCACTGGAACCCTGCTGGGCACCATGTCCTGGAAGCCTGCCTCCTGCCCCGTGCAGGGCTGGCATCTCCATTCCCCCCACCATGTTCCTCTAGACTGCACCTCCATTTTTTGAGCAAAGCCCAAGTTGGGATGGCCAGACTGGGCTCAAAAAAGGGACTGTCCCAGCCCAAATCAGATGTAGAGTCACCCAATCCTAACTCATTTCCCTAGGCCCCACAAGTCTAGAATGAAAATCAGACTACCAGAACCGAGTTGGGCAGAGCATGTAGGCCACACCGATGGAGTTAATGTCACTGGCAGACACATTTGCTCCTCAAGATGTTCCATACAGTTATAAGGCCAGTCTCTCCTGAGAGACAAACTGGTCTCTCAACTCTCCTCTTGCAATCCTTCTCTCTCCCTGAATCCTTTTCCACTCATTTGCCACTGTACTTATGGGAGTGGTTACTGAAATGGAAGGAGTTTCCTGCTAGCTCCAGCACGAAAGCCTCCTCAGAACCCAGCAGCTCAGGCAGCAAAGTCTGGACCCCCAGCAACACAGCCTGCCAGTACTTGCTTTGCCACAGTAGTGTTTGGAGTAGCTTAGTTTCTTCCCTGCAGTGTTCTGTCACCAGTATCCCTGGAATCCAGAAGAGCAATCTCCCTCACAGCAGTCCCCTGGTTAATCCTTCACTAAACATTTCATCATCAGCCAACCTGAGAAGGTGAAACTGCTCCTGCATTCAGGAACAGACCACCAAAGCGCTCTATTTCCCAGACTAAGGGCTTTCCCTAATTCACCCTGACAGGAAAGGCTACATGTAGCCAATTAGTTAAACCTTTGAAACTCCCTTTTACCAACAATGCCAGTTAAAGGCAAGCGAGGGAAATGCTGGAGGATCTTCAAAAAACTTGAATGTCAGGAGACAGCAATAAGCAGAGCCTTCCTTACAATGCACTAGGCAGGCTGCATAGTTTTCTTTGGGGGTTGTGAAGCAGCTAAACTTTCATTTAGTATACAGTACCAATCATATTACAGTAGCACCTAGACTCCACTGATAAACCCCATTGCGCTAGATGCTATACAAACAGTACAACCTCTGCAGAGCTTATAATTTAAATCAACATGAGGAAAACAGGAAGGTAACCTATATCTATTTTGCACATGGGGAACACGAGGCAGAGAGAATTATAGGTCCTGATACAACAAAGCACGTAAGAATGTATTTTACTTCAAGCATGTGACTTAGGAAGTATGTGGCAGAGCCAAGAATTCAAACCAGATCTCTGTGTCCCACTCCAGTGCATTAGCCACTAAGCTAAGTACTCCACTTAGAGAAGAGCAACTGGTTTCACACATACAGAATAGGAAGCGACTGTTTAGGAAGGAGTACCGCAGAAAGTGGATCACAAGCTAAATATAAGTCAAAAGAGTGACATTGTTGGGAGAAAAAAAGCAAACATTCTGGGATGGATGAATAGGAGTGTTGTGAGCAAGATACGAGATGTAATTCTTTCATTCTACTGGAGTACTGTGTCCGGTTCTGGGCACCACATTTCAGGAAAGATGTGGAGAAATTATAAAGGATCTAGAGAATAGCAAAATAAATGATTAAAGGTCTAGAAAAAAAATGACCTAGGAGAGAAGACTGAAATAATTGTGTTTGTTTAATTTGGAAAGGAGAAGACTGATAGGGGACGTGATAACAGCTTTCAAGTATCTAAAAGGGTGTTACAAGGAGGAGAGAGAAAATTGTTCTCCTTAACCTCTGATGATAGGACAAGAAGCAATGGGTTTAATTGCAGCAAGGAAGGTTCAGGTTGGACATTAGGAAAAACTTCCTACCTGTCAGGGTGGTTAAGCACTGGAATAAATTGCCTAGGGAGGTTGTGGAATCTCCATCACTGGAGATATTTAAGAGCAGGTTAGATAAACATCTATCTGGGATTATCTAGATGGTGTTTGGCCCTACTGTGAGTGCTGGGGGCTGGATTTGATCTCTTGAGGTCCCTTCCAGTTCTAGTATTCTATGTTTCTATGGTATGACTGTCCTTTACCCAAGAAAGGCTGAACATTCCATATTCCAGCACCTTTCAGATAGCTGTAAGGCTACTGTAGAGCACAGTAAGATGTTGTCTTCTATTGGCGAGGTACTCACCTGTGAGAGCCCAGGAGCAAAGAAGTTTAGACACCCCTATGTTGTAAATTACCAGAATTTGATTTAAAAAAAAAGTCACCTGTCCCTTTAAAGGTAACCATTTTGAAATCTGTTGTTCTCTGCAGCACACCTTTGACTGCCTCGTAACACACCGGAGTACCACGGAACACAGTTTAAGAAACATTGGTCTAGTATCAGCAAGAGACAGCAAGGAGTTCTGAAGCATGCAGTGTATCTAGTTCTTTGCTGGTTTTAGCTATGTATATTGTTCAATGCACTGCGCTTGTTGACACTGGCTGGCATAGCTGGGAGATACAGGTAAACCCTGCAAGCTTTCCCTCTGGACTTTTAAAGACTGCAGCTCTTTTGAGTTACGGCGAGGCAGCACACTGTGGCTCTGAGAGGAGATGGTCAGCTGGAGGTTTACAGACCATGAAGTAAAGTCATAGCTTAATTAATATTAAGCTTGCTGCGCAGATTCTCAATCTATATTTGGGCTGAGTTCCTAGATGGACTGTGATTAGCAGACGCTTGCTCTTAAATATGTTGCATAGTATCTGCTCTGATGATCTGTGAGCATGGGCATTGCCTCTTGGGTTTCTAGGATGTGGCAAAGATGACATGAAGAGCAATGAAAAATAAATAACCACTGGAGGCCCCTCTTGATTTAATGAATGCCTTGAGGGGCCAACAGCTTCCACAAACACCATGGGAAGGAGTATGTGTGTGGGGGGGAAAGAGTGGGGGGTCTGCACCCCGGAAGGGGTGGGGCCTTGGGCAGAATGGACGGAGGCCAGGCAGCCAGCCCTCAGTACTACCTAGACCAGTGTTTCTTAAACTATGTTCACTGGTGTTCCGTGAACAACTCGCAGGTGTGCTGTGACCTCTTCTTTGTTTTTGTTACTTCTTTGTTATTGTCTTTTTTTGACTGACAACAATTTTTTTTAAAAAACATTTTCATAAGTGTTCCGCATGAAAAAATATTATTGTTAAATGTTCTGTGGTCTCAAAAAGTTTAAGGAACACTGACCTAGACCATGGTGCGGTCTCCTCCCATCTCAGAGCTGTGCAGCTGTCTCTGCAGTAACAGTGGAAGTGGCCAGGAGCCCTGGGCCTCTTCGATTCGCCATGCCCCTTTGTCCCCCCTACACCCATCAGTGGGCCTGGTTTACATTGACATTTCCAGCATGGCTGACTTCCCTTTCTAAGCTTGACAAGTATCATTCTGTAAGCGCTAGTCCTTTCAGGTCACAGACTTAAAAACTCAGTTAGGAAAATGATGTGTTGAGCAATATAGATTTGGAGAAAGAGAAACTATCTTCCAGGGGCAGATTTAGGGTTGCAAGATGTCCTGTCTTGAACCGACAGTCCGGTATTTGAGATTTTATTACTATCATGAGTATCAGTACGTATTTGCGTACCGCCTAGCTGGTAGACATGTTCCCATTGCATGAGTGTGTCTACCAGCCAGGCAATACGCAACTACGCAATAGAGAGGAGAGGGGCGGGGCTGGGGTGAGATGGAATCAACATGTGTTTATGCGTTTTTCTGAATTGGGGCCAGAAGGGATAGAAGAGAGAAAAATTGCATTGTGGAGGATCATATAACATCAATTTGCTGGCTAAAAGTAAGTGGGAGGGAACAATAGTCTACTCTCATACTAATAAGAGGAAAGTTATGATTTTTAAAGATTCTTTTTTTACAATCACTATTTTTATGTCAACAGCACAATAGCTATAACAGTGTAAATACAGATCTCAAAAAGTCTCCATTGTTCTTTACAATCCAAACCATATTTGCTACTTATGTTGTCTTCAAAAGTGCAATTACTTAAACAAGGTATTCAAACACAGATCAGCAAATCCACAAACATCTGGCAGAGAGTTGTATTAGTGTTTCCATTCTGAATTGAATTACATCTCTGATGTGAATTGTAATATGACGCATGATACAAAGGACTGTACCTGAAACTGCATTCAAGGGGATCATTTCCCAGTCCTCAAAAACTAAAAAGCACTAACAGCATGAATGGCAAGGAAAGTAAGCAAATATTAGACAGTTGAGAGCCAGAGGCAGGCAAAAAGAAAAAAAAATCAAGACAAGAGAGCTGTGAGAACTAGCAGCCCTTTAGTTAAGTCCTATAGGATGACAACTTCTTAGAATTCCATTGATTTAATCTCCATCACATTATTTAGGTATTGTCCATAAAAGGAATAACAAACTATATGCGACTGAAGAACTATTTTGAAAGGAAGTCTCAGTGATGGGTGCAAGTTCTTAAGATAGCTGTAGAACATCAGCAGACACCGGCTTCACATGCAGCACCCTCATAATCTGACACTTAGATAATGCAGAAGTACTAATAGCAAGAAATTAACTCAACTTCTTCTCTTCTATACTCTGGTCTATAGTGACTTTCGGCAGGGCTCTGTTGGCATTGCTAGTCCTTGGTACTTTGACGTGGTCTGAAGTCTGGGTTTCCTGAGGTATGAGTGGAAAACAACTGGTCAGGAGACTGCTGGGTTGAACATCTGGAGAGGAAGTGTGGCCCAATGATGCCATGCAAAATTTCTATAGCATATGGCACATCATTCTGAAAAGGGCAAGACCTATTGCCTGTTAAGTGGATTCCTGTTGTATCATACCAGAGAGACTGATGTTCTCTTGCTTTCTCCTTATCTAGCTCCAGCATGGTGGCCTCTGGCACCACTGGGTTAGTTTAATCTTTGGTTAGTTTCATCCCCACTCTCATAGACTAATGGTTTACTCCCTTTTGGTCTTTCTGCCAAGTTAATAATTTATTTCTTTCCATAGAGCAAATCCAGCCCTTTTAAAACCTGAATCAACTACAATCTATCTCTTCCTCCACAGCAGGAAAAACCTCCACTATGGACATCTTAAACAATAAATAAACCATTAGCTACTCTAGTGTCACTTGTTTAAAATGGTGTTTTATCCTGTAAGATGCTAACAATCCCATTAATCAGCACTGACAGCATCAGAGCAGCAAAGAAGCTAAAAGCTGCTGGTTTACTCTCCCAGTGGCCTGATTCCTGTATCCAGCAAGAATGAAAGAATCATAAGGTGATCCCATGTGAGTCTGAGTTTTATGCAAGTAAGGAGCCAAGTATCACAGTTGCACACAGCTGGCTGCTGAAAGCACTGATTTGGCTCTATGGAATGGGGCTGGTTGTTCCAGCACTGGAAGCTAAGAAAAAGGCAGGCACTTGGACTACTTTTCTGCCCTTGCCTGGATCAGGGCACTGAAGATTTACACCAGTGGTCCCCAACCCGGTGCCCACAGGCGCCATGGCGCTCACCGGGGCATTTGTGCGCGCCCGCCGACAACCTGGGCTGGCCCCACCCCCGGTGCGCGGTGCACGGGAGGCGCCGGTCCCAGGTGCGCTGCACACACCAGCGCCAGCTGCGGGGTGCTCAGGCGGCCTCAGCCCCGGGGCACATGCGGGTGCACGGCGCTCGAGCGGCGCCGGTGCCGGCCCCAGGCGCGCGGCACAAGGCACTTGGGCGGCCTGGGAGCAAGGCGCTTGGGCAGCCCCAGCCCTGGCCCTGGGGCACATGCTGGTGCCGGGTGCAAGGGCATCCCCGTCCCCTGGCGAGCCCCCGGATGCGCGGCCCCGCCCCCGGGCGCCCGGCGCATGAATGGCCCCACCCCCCAGGCGCCTGGTGCATGAGTGGCCCCACCCCCGGGCGCCCGGGAGCCTCTAAAGGTTGGGGACCACTGATTTACACCCTTGCAAGAGCATTTGATGTTCTCCAAGGAATATCTGTGGTGTCTGCACAGGCAGCAGGGTGGGGCTCACTCACACATCATTCATATCTACTGGAGGTAATTCCCAAGGTTCATTCAAAACTTTCTTTAGAATCCATGTCTTCAATTACTCATTAGTCATGCTCACGAATGCTCACGCATTCACTGACCAATTCATTAATTCACATTATATAACACAGAGACTCCACAGAGAACTATGCAGGAATTACAACACAAGGGCTTCCCCTGATGCAAGGGCAGGAGAAAAAGAAGCTGGTTTTCTCAACCAAAGAATGGAAATCAATTAATGCTCCTAACTGTGCTTTTAAAATTTGAAACAATTCAAGGTAAGATAACCTTGTGGTTATCAAACTCTCTATTCACGTCACCCCATTTCAGTCTACCGTATCCCAGATATTTCCAGAACAGATTAGGTATCATATAGTGTCGTGTACGAGTGCTTGCCATCCTACATTCTACAAGTAGGAGTGGTTACAAAGAACAGCATAGGCAAGTGGGCTGTGGATTTAGGATTACTTTAGACTTAGACCCCAAAATATATGAAAAGAAACCATTAAAGATCATTGGATTGAAGACCTTACAGCGATGTGATGTATTATGTTGTAGAGGCCTCACCAAAAAACATATTCAATCACTCACCAGTAATGCTTTGGACTCATCAGCTGGAAAAGGAAACTCAATCTAAACCAGAATTGTCTATTATGTAACATGAGCAGGAAAAGCAAGTTCTGATTTCATAACTGGCATATGGAGCTTGCAAAAATATTTATACAGGTTGAACCTCTCTAGTCTGGCACTCTCTGGTCTGGCAACATCCATGGTCTGGCATGGTTTTAGTGAAGCAGATGGCCACTTATCATGGGTATGGCCAAGTTTTCCGCGGTACCATAAAGTTTGTTTACAGCCACAAGTATGTGCTGTTATTTAGCTCTAATTTACTCCCAAATGTCTTCTGAGAGTCCAGTAATCACTGGAAGTGTTGGTAATGTTGCTAGACAATATTGACCTTCCATGGTCTGGCAAATTCTCTGGTTTGGCACTGGTCAGGTCCCGAGGGTACCAGAATAGAGTTTCAACCTGTATTGAATAATATATCATAGAATCCTAGGGCTGGAAGCAACCTCAGGAGTCATCAAGTCCAGCCCCCTGCCCATGGCAGGACCAACCCCAACTAAATCATCCCAGCCAAGGCTTTGTCAAGACAGGACTTAAACATCTCTAGGGATGGAGATTCCATCTCCTCCCTAGGTAACCCATTCCAGTGCTTCACCACCCTCCTAGGGTGTGTCTAGACTACATGGCCCGTCAACGGAGCCATGTAGATGAGTTTACTTGGCAAAGGGAAATGAAGCGGCGATTTAAATGATCGCCGCTTCATTTACATCAAAATGGCCACCGCGCTGTGCCGATCAGCTGATTGTCGGCACAGCGCGGTTGTCTAGATGGGGATCTACCAGCCCCAGAACCCTTTGTCGTCAGATCTTTTATGCTTTTTGATCATGTAGTCTAGACACAACCCTAGTGAAATAGTTTTTCCTAATATCCAACCTAGAGCTCCCCCACTGTAGCTTGAGACCATTTCTCCTTGTTCTGCCATCCGTCACTACTGAGAACAGCCTCTCTCCATCCTCTTTGGAACCTCCCTTCAGGAAGTTGAAGGCTGCTATTAAATACCCATTAACTCTTCTCTTCTGCAGACTAAATAAGCCCAAATCCCTCAGCCTCTCCTTGTAGGTCATGTGCTCCAGCCCTCTAATAATTTTCGTTGCCTCCCACAGGACCCTCTCCAATGCCTCCACATCCTTTCTGTGGTGGTGGTGGTGGTGGTGGGGGGGGGGGCACAGAATTGGATGCAATACTCCAGGTGGGGCCTCACCAGTGCCGAATAAAGGGGAATAATCACTTCTTTAGATCTGGAGATGCTTCCTTTAATGCAACCTAATATATACTTCTGCTTCAAGAAGAGAAGCTATGTACAGAGGCGGCCTGTGGCTATAGGCAGACTCGGCTGCCGCCTAGGGCGCCGCCGCATGGGGTGCCCAATGATGACATCATGGGGGCACCCGGGGCACCCGCCGATTACGTCAGTCCATTGACGGCTCTGCAGGTGGGGGCACCAATCACGCGCTCCACCTGGGGTGCCAGCTGCCGCAACCGGCCTTGGGCGGCTCCTGGCTATGTAATATCATAAACCACCCAATACCTAGGTGACAGCTCCCTAGAGCAAGAATAGGAGTTTATGTCTCCATTTGTAGTGTGGTAGCATGTAAAGGCCCTGATTAGAACTGGGACCCTGTTGAGCAAGCCCATGGTAAGTCATAGTTCCAGCCCCCAAGAGCATACACTCTAATTAGAGCACACGACTCCAAATGTGTCTTCCTCACCATCACTGTAGAACCTGGCTAACGTGTATAAATCAAGTGAGACAAAAGTGGACAGCATCTGGAAAGCGTGAGATGCACTGGACTTATTGATACTCTGCCTGAGTCTCTCTTATTTAGCCTTGCTGGTGCTCTGTACTTTAATAATATTTTGTGGCAATTAATTTCATACTAGAGTTAAGTGCCTGCAGACACGATAGCTCATTGAAACAATCTTTAATACTGTCCTTCAGTTAAATTACTACGCTGCCCCTCAGCTCTCCCCTTCTTCCCCACTCCATGAGAATGAAGGCAGTGTCTCTGGTCTTTTAGCTACAGGCTTTATCCCTTTCTGAAATCCTGATTCACTGGACTGTGCCCATCATCTTCTCCAGTGCAGACTGTTATCTCTGTGTAGATCTGGACTAGCAAAAAATATGCTGAATATATTTTAGGTTCTTGGCTTTCTCAGAAATGCCATGCCAAGACAATGACCTCTAGGCTACCAGAGCGCTTTATATGTGTTACCTGCAGTCACCGTTTCTTTAGGAAACCTCTTTCACTGACATAACAGCAGCTTTCCTTCTCTATACTTAGTAGCTCACCATCCCACAACATCCCACAATCATGACTGCATCTCCAGCTCTTGGTTATCTTTATTCCAAGGAACCAACCCCATACATTTCTCTTTCACAGGTGACAGTGGAGAGTTGTCAGAACTATTACTAAGTTAGAAACTGCTTACCCGGCGGCCTTTTGCTCCCCTTGTACCTGGAGATCCACGAATGCCTACAGGGCCCTACAACAAGAAAAGGATTTTAGAGGAAACAAACTGGAGATGAATTAAAAACATACAAGAACCAAACAAGAAAAGAGGAGCTGCCAAGTAAGAAGATGACTGCAACATACAAGGAGCACATTTTATGATCTGTACATTTTATGGGCTCCTTCTTTTGATCATAACCACACATGAAAATTATACTGGGCTTTGTAAAGCCCTACCAGAGAAGTCCTTGCTCATCCCAAACAATGTACGAAAAACAAAAGCATTCAAAATCCTCAGGAGAGAGTAAAATTCTGTGGGATAATGAGGTTCAAGGAGCTAAATCTTGTCAGGGAAATGGGGGACATTTAACTAACTTTGTAAATTCTTACCAAGCCTGTGTATTAAAGCATGAGAAGAACAAGAAGTGGGGGATGGTGGGAATTTACAAGCCTGGATGGGTTGTAACTAAGGGCAGTTTTCTACCTGTTAATTACACCTCTACTACTTAATTCACCTGGTTAATTCACCAGTCCTACGGAGGCTCAGCTAGCTGCCTTAGCCTTTAGAAACTTTTGCTGCTGAGAACAGTGAAAATAAACAATTGACTAGTAAAAGCCCTGGGTTTGACTTAAAAAGTAAATTCTAAAGGATGGTTTGGAGGTGAAATGGGCTGCAGCAGTGATGTTCATAAGTATGGATTTAACATTAGGAGATAATTTGATTTTATTTCTTGGCCTTGCTGCGACTTCAATTTAAAACACAAACACAGAAATGCCTTTTTGGAGAAACCATTTCTTGCCTGATTAGAAGCAGCATGTTGCTCCAGAGTCCTTGGAGTAAGATTCGCTGCACTGGAGTTCTTGAGGCTGGGAGGTCTAAAACCTTCTCCAGCCTCCAAACCAGACTCTGCTGGAGGAGGTTTTAAACCTACCAGCCTCAAGAAGCTCCAGTGCAGCAAATCTTGGAGTCCAAGGACTCAGGAGACACATGCTGCTTCTAATCAGGCAAGATTGAGCAGCCCTTCTGCTGAGCCGTACCTTACTCTGCAGGTTGCCCCATTGGATTTCATGGTGCTGCTTGTGATGTCAGCTGCTACTCAAGTGTCACTAAGGGCAGCCCAGTCTAGACCCTTCATCAGTTGGCAGCTCTTGCTACAAGGCTATTGCAGACCCTGCCCACTTGTGACAGACAAAGGAGGGACAGAACTTCCAGCCTGCTCTCCAGAGAGCACAAGGAAGTACATGTGGGTAATGCAATGGCCTGGGCACCGTGGCTCAGAGGTGCACGGTTTGTTGGCTAAAGGGATAGGCAGTGCCCTCCCCATAGTGCAGACAAGTGTAGCTGCTGCTCAGTGGACCAGCAAGCCGCACGCTGTAGTGGGCTACCTTAAGCCATCAAGGTGTCTCACTCCAGGGGTAGGTCTAGACTACATGGCTCCGTCGACAGAGCCATGTAGTCTAGACATGCCCCAGAATGGCTGCTGAGCTGGCCACATGGCCTTCACTGCCCCTCCTGTTACCCTGGTGTGATTTACAGCAGGTCAACCCTTCTGATAACCCAGAGGAAGCTCTTTAATACCAGTCCTAGGGACACACGTCTATAGACTACTTCCGTGTCATTCTACTGCGGCAAGTCTTAAATGGCTGCAGACCAGGCCCCAGCTGTCTGCAGCCTGCAGGGAGAGCAACCAGCATGATCTGTGAACTGCCTTGGAGGGGGCAGAGCTGTCGTAAGTCTCCAGAAGATAAACCCTTGGCACTGATTGGAAGTTTTACCACAGAAATGTGACTCCCAGCACAAAACAATTAGCCAGCTAATGAAAATTCACGTACATGGTAGGAAATCTGTTCCCAAGCTCCCTTCCTCCCCCTACAACTGCCTCCCAGCCTCTTCCATTCAGCCCCATCTTCCAGCAGGGACAGCTCTGCCTTTGGCCCCACACGGGCATTGTTCAATTGCACAACACTGACCCTTGTGCCAATCCCTTGCTCCTCTCTCAGCTGTTGATTTACCACAGTCACATTTCCAGATAAAGGGCCCAACTGGGGCCAGCTGCTCTGTATATTGCATATGTGCAGATCCCAGCAAGAAGCTCCAAAGCAGCAGCAGGAAAGCTCCCTGTCTTGCCAAGGAAGTTTAAATCCTCCTTCAAACCTAAGTCGTGGCACTGCAGAGGAGGAGACTGCATCAATCTCTGATGGTCACTGTGTGAACCCTTGCAAGTTGTTACTGACAACAGGCTTAATGCAATGATCTCAGCTGCTAAACCCACACTGCTCTGCTGCCTTATTGGCCGAGCTGGTTTTCGGATACCTGTGAGTCTTGGGCACAGGCTAAACAAAAGCCAGATGAGTTCACCATGGTTAGAAAACAAGCAAAGACTGCGTACTTTGCCAAGCCTCCCATTTTTCCTGACCACATTTCCCATTAAGAGCTGAAGGCAGATGCTTGCTGGCAGGAGTCCAAATAAGCCATTTGGCACAATCTCTCTCAGCTCAGGGATGCTTCTGGGAGGTTTGGAAAACCTCCTTCCACATGTTTGCTGACTCACGGCCCAATGGAGCAAGGTGGAGAGCCTCTTACAGTGCTCTGCATGCTCTCGGCCCGCAGCTGGAGGTGCTCAGCACCAGACTCTTGGATTGTGTTTGCACGTACAAAGGCCCTGAAATCTGCTCTGTGGGGCTGTGGGACTCTTGCATGAGCTCAGAGCTCTCTTTTGTTTCATCTCCTCGCCATCATTAAGGGAAACAAGAAGACAGTCTAGAGAGATATTAGAAGCAAGAGGACGACCAAGGACAGGGTAGGCCCCTTGCTCAGTGAAGAGGGAGAAACAATAACAGGAAACTTGGAAATGGCAGAGGTGCTTAATGACTTCTTTGTTTTGGTTTTTACCAAGAAGTTCAATGGTGATGGGATGCTTAACATAGCGAAGGCTAGCAGAAATGGGGCAGGTTTAGAAGTTAAAATAAAAAAAGAACAAGTTAAAATTTACTTAGAAAAGTTAGATGTCTGCAAGTCACCAGGACCTGATGAAATGCATCCTAGAATACTCAAGGAACTGATAGAGGTGGTATCTGAGCCTTTCGCTATCATTTTTAAAAAGTCATGGAAGTCAGGAGAGATACCAAAGACTGGAAAAAGGGAAAATATAGTTCCCATCTATAAAAAGGGAAATAAGAACAGCCCAGGAAACTACAGACCAGTCAGTTTAACTTCTGTGCCAAGGAAGATAATAGAGCAAGTAATAAAGGAATTCATCTGCAAACCCCTGGAAGATAATAATGGGATAAGTAACAGCCATCATGGATTTGTAAAGATCAAATCACGTCAAACCAATCTGATAGCTTTCTTTGATAGGATATCAAGCCTTGTGGATAAGGGAGAAGTGGTGGACGTAGTATACCTAGATTTTAGTAAAGCATTTGATATGGTTGTGCATAACCTTCTTATCAATAAATGAGGCAAATACGACCTAGATGGGGCAACAATAAGATGGGTGCATAACTGACTGGATAACAGTTTTCAGAGAGTAGTTATAAACAGTTCACAATCACGCTGGAAGGGAATAACAAGTGGGGTTTCGCAGGAATCTGTTTTGGGTCTGGTTCTGTTCAATATCTTCATCAACGATTTAGATACTGGCATAGACAGTACGATTATTAAGATGCAGATGATACCAAAAGTGCTTTACAGGATAGGGTCATAATTCAAAATGATCTGGTTTGCAAAAGTGCTTTACAGGATAGGGTCGTTATTCAAAATGATCTGGACAAACTGGAGAAATGGTCTGAGATAAATAGGATGAAGTTTAATAAGGACAAATGCAAAGTACTCCACTTAGGAAGGAACAGTCAATTTCACACATACAGAATGGGAAGTGACTGTCTAGGAAGGAGTACTGCAGAAAGAGATCTAGAAGTTATAGTTGTGGACTACAAGCTAAATATGAGTGACAGTGTGATACTGCTGCAAAAAAAGCAAACATGATTCTGGGATGCACTAACAGGAGTGTTGTGATCAAGACACAAGAAGTCATTCTTCCGCTCTACTCTGTGCTGATTAGGCCTTATTTGGAGTACTGTGTTCAGCTCTGGGTACCACATTTCAAGAAAGATGTGGAAAAATTGGAGAAGGTCCAGAGAAGAGCAACAAAAATGATAAAAGGCCTAAAAAACATGACCTATGAGGGAAGACTGAAAGAATGGGGCATGTTTAGTTTAGAAAAGAGAAGACCGAGAGTAGCAGTTTTCAAGTATCTAAAAGGGTGTTAAAAGGAGGAGGGAGAAAAAGGATAGGACAAAAATCAATGGGCTTAAATTGCAGCAAAGGAGGTTTAGGTTGGACATTAGGAAAAACTTCCTGTCAAGGTGGTTAAACAGTGGAATAAACTGCCTAGGGCAGTTGTGGAATCACTATCACTGGAGATATTTAAGAGCAGGTTGAATAGGCATCTTTCAAGGATGATCTAGGTGGTGCTTGGCCCTGCCAGGAGGGCAGGGGACTGGACTTGAAGATCTCTGAAGGTCTCTTCCACTTCTAGTTTTCCATGATTCTATGCTCTCCTAAGCATTGGCCTATTTTAACATAGCTTTCCATGCTTCCTCCTCTGTATCGCCCATGCATCTTCTCTTCATGAGGGTCTTTCATTCACAAATTGTCATTTAAACCCATTGCCAGTATGACCCATGGCACCAAGTAGATAAGACACTGACTCTTTCCCAGTAGTTACATGACGAGGCTTTACTTACTGGTGGTCCAGGAGCTCCTGAGAAACCAACTCCTCCAGGCGTTCCAGGATGCCCCTAAAACACAAAGGAAGATGAGACACATGGCATAGATTCCTCAGAAATCTTCATCTATTTCCTCTTGCAGTGGAAGAGCAGGGAGTGATAGAAGTTAAGGCAGCTGTCACTTGCTAGCTCAAGGCCAGATTTCCAAGAGCTTAGCATCTGCAGCTGGAGCTGAATTTTCAAAAGAGCTCAGACTAGTGGGGACTGAAAAGGTCTGAACGTCTAGCCCTTAAAGTCTTGGCCCAAGGCACAAAGAGAGCTAGTGTCAGCAATGAGATTAGAACCCAGGCGTTTCTGGCTCTTAGACCACTAGCCTACACCTTTCCAGGATGTTGCAAACAAGCAGTACTTCAGCTATTGCAGTGTACTCATAATTAACAGTTGTCTTTGCTTCTTGAAACAGACTCCCTGTTTGTTGACCTGCAGAACATGCTGAAAAGCACCACTGTTCTCTCAGGCTGTCAAAGAGGGAATGAACCCAGGAGTAAACAGAGTGGCTGATGTGAATAATCCTGCTAGGGTGAATGGGTGGGAGTGCTTATAGCTTGATATCAGGCAGTCAAATGCTCACCCCATCTTCACACAGGCAAGAGAAATCTGGAGTGATCAGTGTTTAGCCAATAGACTGGCAGGAGCTGTAATTTCCAAATGGAACGGGAGATGGCAAAGGCCATTAGTCAGAGAGTGAGCTCGAGAATGCAGACTTACTCCTTACCATCGACCCCTTGACTCCCGGTGGGCCCGGTGTTCCGATTGTGCCTCGGTCGCCCTAAGAAAGACAAAGGCACACAAAGCACAGCCAGTAATTTTGTTAATGAGGATTGAGCAGGGGGAAGGGACACAATACTTCAACAAGAAACATCCACAAATTGTCTCAACTGCTCCTGCTGCTGTGAACTCATGTGAAATGGCAATAGCCTGTTAACAGTGCTGAGCTTGACAGCTGCTCCCTTCTGACATGGCAGCAGCAAGTGGACTGAACAGTGGCCCCTGGTCTGCCATCTGAAATGACTGTTCAATGCTGAGAGGCCATGAGGTGACAGCTGCTGATTTGCCACAACAAATTTACGGTAAGAAATTCATCATTGTCCAGTGGCCACCTATGTATGTAGTATTTCAAAGCACCATACAGCACTTTCATCAGTTCTCAGCACCTCCGAGAGGTGGGTTTTCATTGTCTCCATTGAAAAGATAGGGAAGTTGAGGTACAGGAAATGAAAATGGCTCACTCAAGGTTACATAATAGTTGATGGCAGAGCAGGGAACAAAACCCAGAAGGATAGCTCCATACGTCCCTTCAGGAGGTACCCCTGCTACCCCTTCAGGAGTCTCACCCTGGCTACATGTTGCTTGTTTGGAGCAATGTGGGCCTGAAAACTGTCATGCTTGGGGGGAGGGGGAAGATTCTCAATAGGGGTCACTATTAACACTGAGAGCATGTTTGGAAATTAAGTCCAAGATTTTGAAAAGTGGATTGCAAGGGCTTTGGGACAGAGTCCATCCCTCTGCCCACTGCTTGTACAGCACTTAACACCAGGGGTTTCTGGTCCATTCCTGGGGCTCCTATGAACAACCAGAGTACAAAAGAGTAATTTTGGGTGCCTAAACCTTTAGCCCCTTAAACTGGTCTTACTGTCAGTAGGGCTGAACATCTGCCCTTTAAAATCCACTTTTTAAAAGTTGTATAAAGACAGGCACCAAAAATTGAGGCATCCAAAAGTTACCAATCACTTATGAAATTCTTAGCCTTTATTCATGTTACCACTAGGACTGCCAAGCGATTAAAACATTTAATTGCGATTAATCATGGTATTAAACTATGTAATACCATTTATTTTAATATTTTTGCAGATTTTTCCACATTTTCAAATATATTGATTTAAATTAAAAAACAGAATGCAAAATGTAGAGTATATTAATTTGGATTACAAATATTTGCACTGTAAAAATATAAGAAATAGTATTTTTCAATTCACCTAGTACACGTACTGGAGTTCAGTGTCTATCATAAAAGCTGTACTGACAAAATGTAGAATTATGTATAAAAATAACTTCATTCAAAAATAAAACAATGTAAAACTTTAGAGCCTAAAGTCCATTCAGTCCTACATCATGTTCAGCCAATTGCTCGAATAAACAAGTTTGGTTACAGTTTGCAGGAGATAATGCTGCCTGTTATTGTTTACAGTGTTACCTAAAAGTGAGAACAGACATTTGCACAGAACTGTTATAGCTGGCGTCACAAGATATTTATGTGCCAGATGTGGTCAAAATTCATCTGTCCCTTCATGCTTCAACCATCATTCCAGAGGACATGCATCCATTCGGATAGAATAATAGAATCATAGGGCTGGGAGAGACTTCTTTGAATCCAACCCCCTGCTAAAAGCAGGACCAAACCCAACTAAATCATACCAGACAGGGCTTTGTCAAGCCGAGACTTAAAAATCTCTAGGGATGGAGACTCCACCTCCCCAGATAACCCAGTCCAATGCTTCACCACCCTCCTAGCAAAAGAGTTTTTCCTAATATCCAACATAGACTTCCTCCACTGTAACGTGAGACCATTGCTCCTTGTTCTGTCATCTGTTACCACTGAGAACAACCTCTCTGCAACCTCTTTGGAATCCTCCTTCTGGTAGCTGAAGGCTGCCTTACTTTTCTCTTCTGTACACTAAATAGACCCTAATCTCTCAGCCTCTCCTCATAAATCATGTGCTCCAGCCCCCTTATCATTTCGTTGTTGCCCTCCACTGGACTTTCTCTAATGCGTCCACATCCTTTCTGTAATGGGGCCCCAGAACTAGATGTGATACTCCAGATGTGGCCTCACCAGAGCCGAATAAAGGTGAATAATCACTTCCCAAGATCTGCTGGCAATGCTCCTACTAATGCATCCCAATGTGCTGTTAGTCTTCTTGGCTTCAAGGGCACCCTGTTGATTTATATTCAGCTTCTCATCCACTGTAATCCCCAGGTCCTTTTCTTTTGATATTGGTATTCTGATGAAGGTATTGATCCAAAGCAGAGAAGTCTGATGCATGTTCATTTTCATCATCTGAGTCACACGCCACCAGTAGAAGGTTGGTTTTCTTTTTTGGTGGTTTGGGTTCTGAAATGTCTGCATCTGAGTGTTTCATCTACATTTTCTGAAAGTAGGCTCCACACCTTGTCCCTTTCAGATTCTGGATGGTGCTTCAGATTCTTACACCTTAGGTAGAGTGCGGTAGCTATCTTTAGAACTCTCACATTGGTACCTACTTTGTGTTCTGTCACGTCTGCTGTGAAAATGTTCTTGAAACAAACATGTGCTGAGTCATCATCCGAGACTGCTATAACATGAAATACATGGTGAAACTTTGAGAAAACAGAACAGGAGGCATACAATTCTCCCTCGGGATGTTCAACCACAAATTTAATTAGATTTATTTTTTAATGAGCATCATCAACATGGAAGCATGTCCTCCAGAATGGTGGTCAAAGCATGACGGTACATGCAAATGTTTAGCATATCTGGCACAGAAACACCTTGCAACGCTGCTACGAAAGTGCCATGCCTGTTCCCACTTTCAGAAAATACTACAAATAAGAAGCAACATTGTCTCCTGTAAATATAAACAAACTTATTTGTCTTACCGATTGGCTAAACAAGTAGTAGGACTGTAAGCTCTAAAGTTTTACTTAGTTTTGGTTTTGAGTTCAGTTATGTAACAGAAACAAACCTACATTTGTAAGCTATGTTTTCACAACAAAGAGATTACCCTACAGTACATGTCATGTACATCCCTTTGCCGATATAAATGTCTATCAGCGGAGGCAGATATCTGTGAAGAGATATCGGTATCTGCTGTTCAGCAGGGAACCCGGGACCACAGCAGCCAAATGACTGTGGTTATACCTCCCTGTGACGGGGCACCAAGACCGCGCACTGAAAGCCAGGGGCTCTGCGCCCTGGCAGAGAAGCCACGGAGCAGATACCGGCCGTGCGCCGGCTGCTCCCAAGCCGCGGTTCAGCAGGGTAGAGCCGCAGCTCAGCTGAGCGGGGACGCCGTGGCTCAGCTGAGCGGAGGCGCAGCTTGGCAGGGCAGCGCCGCGGCTCAGCTGAGTGAAAGCGCGGCTCAGCTGGGCGAGCGCAGTGGCGCCGCCGGAGAGGTGCTGAGGCCAACCTGGACAGGCCGAGAGGCCAATCAGCAGGGCAGACAATGCAGGGACGGGACGGACTCCGGCGTACCAGCACGGCGGGAGCTTTAAAAACCACTGGACAACACAGGAAAGGGGGAGCGGTTGGATAGAGAGACTGGACTGGCCAGGAGGGACAGCGCCCTACTCCGAGCCATTGCCCTGCCGAGATTCGATGCCGCTGTGGTAAGGACCACCGAAGGGGGAAAAGGAAGTAGCCCAGGGCAGGGCGGTGAGGAAGCCTGTGGGCTGATGCGTTTAGGGGCACACCCCCGTCAGCCGGACCCAGACTGGCAGGCAGTCTGAGTCCTTAGGGCCCTGGGCTGGGGCCTGTGAGTGAGGGCGGGCCCGGGCCCCCCTTTTCCCCCCTTCTGCGTGGGGCGAGAACATGTCCGACGTCGAGTACCCATTGGTGCGGGGCTAGAGAACCTCGCATATAGAAGACCTGATGTCCCAGGATGGGCACGACGTGAACAGGTCAGGTTGTGATGGATTCACAACTCCCCCAACCCCCTTCCTCTAGGACAGGAAAGGGGGCAAAGCCGTCACACTCCCACAGTATTGTCCCCAGCAGAGCAGTATAACCCCACAGAGAAGACACGGCTGGGGGCGAGGCAGGGGACATACAGCCACATGAATGGGAAGAACTTTGGTTCAGGGTACTGGCTCCTGGCAGTGGTGGCACCATCCCATTCTTCTTGTTTGGTTGCTGTGGTTCTCAGGAGGACAGCCCTGGGGACCAGTGGATAGCAGTTCCTATGCATATCCACATCTGCAGATAGAAATTTGTGTCTGCACAGAGCTCTGCTTTCATGAGTTGAACTGAAAAATATTATTTATTTTGTTTATCATATTTATACCTCAAATATGTGTAATAATAATAATAATATGCGCACTTCATATTCTGTGTTGTAGTAGAAATCAATATATTTGAAAATGTGGAAAAACATCAAAATATTTAATAAATTTCAATTGGTATTTTATTGTTTAACAGTGTGATTAATCATGATTCATTTTTAAAATTACCATTAATGTTTTGAATTAAACACATGAGTCACTGCGATTAGTTGAAAGCCTCCTTTACCACAAAGAGTAAGTCTATGGGATCCGAGTTACGAACACTTCGAGTTACGGACCAAGTATTGGTCCGTAACTTGTTCGTAACTCAGAGAGCGGCTGTATAACAAGCCCAAGCCATTGTAAATATTCCATTTAGAGCTATTCTGTAGTTTTATAACTCTCTGCCTGAACTTGTACTTATTAATTTCAACTCCCAGAAAATTGATATAGAACATGTCTTACTTGGTCATGTACCAATTTTTCTACTTCGCGTTATTTCATAGATGTGTATGTACTATATCTGTATGGCTTTTAAGATGGAGATGGAAAGAAAGAGGTGAGGATTATATTTCTATTGAGTCTTTTAGAATACAAATGTGAAGGAAAATTCCAGAGATTATCAATAGTCAGGGCCGGACTAAGGGGTGGGCGAGCTGGGCAGCTGCCCGGGGCGCCAACCGATGAGGGGCTCCTGATGGAAGCTGTAAGAGGCGCGTGGCGTCCCTTATAGCTGCCATTAGGCGCTACGCACCCGGCTCCCGCAGTGCCGGTCCCTCCCATCTCCATGGCACCGGCCAGCAGCACCCTTCCCCCCACGGACGTGGGGCCCTGCACAGCCAGGCGTGGCCTGCCCCGGGCTGCATGCCAGCAGTGGGGCCAGGCCAGGCTGAGCAGCGCATGTGCCGTGTGTCCTGGGGGCAGGCCCGTCCTCCCTAGGAGAGCGGGCCTGCGCATGCACTGCGCACCTGGGTTCGGGGGGCTAAAATGGCTCGGACCGGGCCTGTTAATAGTCTATACATATAATTAAACATTTAACTAGGAATTTTCAAATAATTTTCAATATCAAAACAAAGATTCTATCACTATAGCAGTTTCTCATCATGCTGTTTAATTTTTTTCTAAATTAAGGAATTTGGTGTTCCTACATGCAACTGGATTTTGCTATTGTTGTCCTGCTATGGCATTATCCACTTTACTTCTTAAAGTTTGGTTCTGTCTGGAAAATGACAGTTTGAAAAGGGCACTAAGCAAATTCAACAAGTTTTCTCTGTGTACCCTACATCAAATCAATATTTATATTAGTATTTATTAATACTGCTGGGCTGACTTTTGGGGGAAAGTGAGCTGGGTTCTGTTCCTGGTTGCTTCTCAATGCAATGGAAGATGAGGTACCAATTGTTGGGCCAAATTCTGCCCTCATTTAGACAATCAATTTTGTTTGTGCCAGCAAAAGAAGAGCCTGACATTCAGTGGGAAATAGGTCAATGGAGGGATGATAGGAGTTACTATAGAGAACTTTCTGGGTGTCTGGCTGATGAGTCTTGCCCACATGCTCAGGGTTCAGCTGATCGCCATATTTGGGGTTGGGAAGGAATTTTCCTCCAGGGTAGATTGGCAGAGGCCCTGGAGGTTTTTCGCCTTCCTCTGTAGCATGGGGTACAGATCACAGCTGGAGGATTCTCTGCATCTTGGGGTCTTCAAAGTATTTGAAGGCTTCAATATCTGAGATATAGGTGAGAGGATTATTCTAGGAGGGGTAGGTGAGATTTTGTGGCCTGCACTGTGCAGGGGGTCAGACTAGATGATCATAATGGTCCCTTCTGACCTTAAAGTCTATGAGTCAATGAGATGTCTCATATCTGTTCAATATATCCTTATCTCTTCCATATCATGACGCTGCCCTCTGGAGATACAGAAAGCCAAGAGTCTAACTGGTGAGTTATAACCCGTTATCTCTACTGTGTTATTGTACTTCTGCCTGAATCTATGGTGAAGTGATGTTTAATCTACAGTTCTAATAATAGGTTTATGACTACTCCTGCCTAGATGGATTGGAAACATGTGCAGTGACTGTATGGTTCTCACGTGGTAATATTCTGTGAATTGAGGTATATGCACATATACCTAGTGCGGTGTGGGAGATGAAAAGAAGTAACAAACATATTGCCAAAGAGATTACACCCAGAATCTGACCTTCCTTCTAACAGTTTAACTGTCCTGGGGAAACATCTCCTGGATTCTAAATATCTATTAAAAACAAATCCAAAGAAGCTGTTGTCACTAGCTAGACCTTGTGAATCAATTAATAATGGCAAGCTCTCTCTTTTAATGTATGGATTTTATTAAAGACCTGTTAGCTTACATTGTTCCCCGTGACAGTAGTTTAATTCCATTTGCTTCAACATTAAGTCTTGCATCTTTTTGGATGGAGATTGCTGACACAGCTATGTCAAATGAAAGCATGTTTCCCACTTCATTTAGTGCACAGTGATGCAGTAAGTTCTAAGATGCAATGCCAGCTGGAATTATAGCTGAGAGTTTGATGTGATGATAGACATTTTTGTTATCTGTAAATTTGTCTTGTGGGAGACGAAAAGGTCTGGTACAAATTTCAGCTGCAATGAGGATTCCCTAGAGCAGATTTTCATAAGACAACCCAAGTTTGTCCTAACATTGATGTGATATCATCATATTACAAATGCTGAATTCCATCATGAAGGCTGTTTTTCTAATTAAGACATCCAATAAACTCAGTAGACCTGGGTTCAGTTTCTGGCTCTTTCACAGACTTTCTGAGTAACCTTAAGCAAATCATTTAATTTGTGCCTTAATTCCCTTTATATTAAATGAATTTAACAACACATAATTTCTTCCCCCCTTTGTCTGCCATGTGCATTTCAACTGTAAACACTTGTTAGGGTTGAACTGTGTCATACACTAGATGTATACGTAGTCTCTAGGTTTTAGTGTACAGGCAGTCCCCGGGTTACGTGGGTCCGACTTAAGTTGGAACCCTAGTTATGAACCGGGGCGGGGGGGGAGCCCGCTAGTGCGGGGTGCCTCCCCCACTGTTGCCGCCTCTGGCGGCGCAGGGGGCGCTTCTCCTCAGCAGACCAGGGAGACGCGGAGCCCGCATCCTCCGCGTCGAGAAAACCTGCTCCGCGTCTCCGCGCCCCCCCCCCCCCCAAAGAAGACCAGGCTTTTCTCGCCGACGCCTAGGGTAGAGCAGCTGGGGGGCTGCCGGGTTGGTCCCACAGCGCCGAGGTGCGGCGCTACTGGACCAACCCAGCAGCACCCCAGCTGCTCTGCCTCAGGTGTCCCCAAGTCAGCCGCTGCTGAAACTGATCAGCGGCTGACTACAGGAAGCCCGAGGCAGAGCTGCTCTGCCCCGGCCTTCCTGGAATCAGCTGCTGATCAGTTTCAGCAGCGGCTGACTTGGGGACACCTGGGGTAGAGCAGCTGGGGTGCTGCCGGGTTGGTCCCTGCAGCGCCGAGGTGTGGCGCTGCGGGGACCTACCCGGCAGCGCCCCAGCTGCTCTGTCCCAGGCGTCCAGATTCAGCTGCTGTTGAAACTGATCAGCGGCTGATTCCAGGAAGCCTGGGGCAGAGCAGCTCTGCCTCGGGCTTCCTGTAGTCAGCCGCTGGTCAGTTTCAGCAGCATCTGACTTGGGGACGCCTAGGGCAGAGCAGCTGGAGTGCTGCCGGGTTGGTCCAGTAGCGCTGAGGAGCGGCGCTGCGGGACCAACCCAGCAGCACTGCCCCAGGCGTGTCCGATTCAGCCGCTGCTGGTCAGTTTCAACAGCGGCTGAATCTGGATGCCAGTTCCGACTTACATACAAATTCAACTTAAGAACAAACTTACAGTCCCTATCTTGTACATAACCCGGGGACTGCCTGTAATTCAAGCAATAAAGTTTGTTTCAAGACAACACAACATAAACAGCATGACTTTGTCCTAGGGGACAAAAGCCTGAAGTTCAATTGTAAAAGGGGAGAAGGTGTAGAATAACATACCATTTTATATTGGTATTTACCTTTGGGCTAGATTGTTAACATAGGGGCTGTGTCTAGACTGCACCCCTTATGCAGATTAGACAGATTGCTCTTAAAATCAGGAATAAGGGATCTTTCGGAAAAGGCTTTATTTTCTGAAAGATCCCCGTCTAGACTGGCACTATTTAAATCCCCGCTTCATTTGCAATCGCACTGTGTCTAATCTGCATCTCTTTCCCGCAAAAGGGGTGCAGTCTAGACACAGCCAGGGTGTTAGCACTACAGCCTGCAGTGCAGTAACACTGTTTTGCTGACAAGGAAGGGAACTTAAACCTCAGTCTGTTGTTTACTCAGGCTATGTGTAGACTGCAGACCTTTATCAGAAAAAGATATGCAAATTGCAAAATTCAATTTGTGTATCTTTTTCCACTTTTTTCTTCAGAAGAGGCTTTTCTGAAATTTGGCCCATCTACATAGAGCCAAATTTTGGAAAAACCTCCTCTTTCAGAACATCCTTTATTCCTCTCACCGAGAGAAATACAGGGATGCCGAAAGAACGCGCCCGCTTTTTCGAAACTTTTCCAAAAAAACAGATGCATTCCCTGGACATCGCAGAGCATTTCCGGGATACCTCTGGTGTCTGCTTAGTCTACAGCTACAATAAAAAGTGTCTTTCCTTTGCAGCTGAAATTCACTATTAAATCCTGAAAACGTTGCTCAAGCCCTGATCCTGCAGCAACTCTGCATGGGCACAGCGATATGCATGCAGGGATCAGTTTGAAAACTGAACTACCATTTGCTTCTGCTTATCA
Organism: Pelodiscus sinensis; assembly: GCF_052426305.1. Taxonomy (NCBI): domain Eukaryota; kingdom Metazoa; phylum Chordata; order Testudines; family Trionychidae; genus Pelodiscus; species Pelodiscus sinensis. Next base: position 10,621,760 of record NC_143074.1, on the reverse strand, counting down.
GTAATGCTGGTGCACAAATGGGGTGAGCTATCAAAGGCAGGTACAGTAATTCCTCACTTAACGTGTGCCCGCTTAACATGTTTTTGTGATAGCACCATTTTTTTTTTAGGGAACATTTTTCAAACAACACGACCCCGTCCCCTGCAATAACACGATTTCCCCTAGGGCCAGCCGGTGGCCGGCAGCTGCGCGAGGCTTCCCCTGCCTTCCTGCAAAGCAGCAGAGGTTTGCTGCTCGCAGCGCCATTCCACGGTGACCACCTCTGGCCGGACGCAAGGCATCTGGCCAGAGGGGGTCACCAGGGAACTGTGCAGTGAGCGGCAAACCTTCGCTGCTTTCTAAGGAGGCAGAGGAAGCACCGCGCAGCTGCCGGTGACTGGCCAGCTGGGGAAACCCAGCCGCCAGCTGCAAGTCCCTTCCCCTGTCCTCCCCTTCTCTTCCCCAGAGCCAAACACCTCCCTTCCCTGCTATAACCCAGTCCCCTTTCTCCCCCAACCTTATGTCCTGGTCCCAGCTGCTAACAAGTGCAGGCTGGAGCTGCGAGCGCACGTGCGCTTGAAATGCAACCGCCACCTTTCCATTATTTTCAATGGGAAAATTGACCCTGCATAATACGTTTTCACTTAGCACGATCATTTTCTGAAGTGTATCTATCGTGTTAAATGAGGAATTACTGTATAGCTCATCCTCTCTTTGAATCACAGGCTGGGGAGAAGAGGCAACATTTGCCAGAGGGAAAAGGACAAAAGTCAGCTGGGCATGCTGTTTATGGGCTTCTCGCAAGACTATGAATGAATGAGGTGTAACACCCCTCCTGTCCCTGCAAGAATTCCTATGTTCAAAAAATGTGTGACAGTGTTTCTTTAAAAGAAGAATGAGTGGCAATCCCTAATGTGAAGCAGAACACAACATTCTGACTGGCACATGGCTAACTCATCACATCTTGGAATTCCAACAATCTTAATGGCATTTGGAGTAAAGAAACTATTACATTAAATAATTTCACATACTCCTTTCACTCTCCTCCCCCAAAATAACCACAGATTTGTTTGCAAACCATTCCTACCTTCTCTCCTGCTATTCCAGGCTCCCCAACTGGACCGATGAAACCCATCAGACCCTGCGGAGAACAGAAGAGTGCAATTAATTTTCTGCTTTATTTCCACAGAGAGTAAACAATTTATTTGATTTGCCATGCTCACAGAAATAGCCAAGAGTTCTCTGTATACTGTTCAGTAGTTCTTATTGGCTACTAGCAAGCATAGCGGTGCTCCCAGATATGGGAGTTCCATATTCAACCAGATGGTTCTGCTTTATGAGACAGTTGGAACTTTAATGTTAGCATCTACGAAAGCTACAAAATACAATCCCAGGAACAAATTACTGACTCAGCCAACAGCATTCAAGAGAGAGGCCTAGTGTATGGAGGGTTTTGTGTTGCTAACATTTCCCGACTTCACCTTTGTCAGTGCAATTCTGCCTGGCGTATCAGAGGGGGAAGAGCCAGGAAAGACAAGACTCTGGTGACCACTGACATTTAACCATCATGTTATGTAGACCTGGCTGCTTGGAGCCCTGATTGACTAATGCTGCCATTCTAGGGGCAGCATGGCTGGGATACGTAAAGAGGATTAAGGCTAGAGAAGATGCAATTGGAGGGGTTAAAAGAACAGTAGATTTGTCACAGTAATCAGAAGACTTCTTGAAAAACAAACCCTGACACAAGATCTTTGAGACTGAACATCATTTGGGATGATAAAGAAACAAATAGAACTGCTTTTAATTATGAGGGAGAAAATGGCTACAGCACAAAGTATTAATAGAAAATTATTTAGAAGCTGTTCACATTTTCTGAGTAAAATAGACCCTCCCATCTCAATAAAAGATTTCTAGCTTTAGAAACACAAAGAACATTTCCTAGTGGCTTTTCTTTAAAATGGAACACTCCATTTTCCCTCTTACTGAAGGGCTGTCAAAGCAGCTAACCACTTTGTCCCTTATTCTGGCAAGGTTTTTATAGTGTCTTTTTTCAGACCTCATAACTGAAGGGATTAATCTCATGTTGAACCACTTCACAAACTGCCAATATCTGGCATCTATGGGGTGAATACAAGCTACTTTCCAGCGTGTATGGTTACAGACAGAGTCTGAGCAAGTCAGATCATTCTGAGCTCATTTGACAGATCCCCAATGATTTGTGACATGGACTCTTCAAGTTTGGAGGTTTAGGGATGCCTCTATAGAGTTTAGCCTGTTTTGTGATTGAGACTCGTTGATCTCTCATCCTCATGCCCACCTCTGGTGGTCCACAGATTTGAAACATTTGGAAGAGGAAACCGTAGAGCACTGGGAGAGAATTTTTAAAATGGGGATTTTCTAAGCCAATACAGGGAGGAAGACCAAAACACAAACTGGTCCATTCCAGAAATTCTGCACTTTGAGATGTGGCTCCCAAAGGCAGTAGCAGGCAGTCCCAACACAGCTCAGCAAGAGCTTTCTTTAGTCCTTTGCCTTCAACCCATTCCACCATAGGACTTTTTAGATGTACTGGTATTCAGAGATGGGCTCACACTGCGAAACTGTGATTTGTAACAGGGCACAAACCCTGTTAGGGTATGTCTACACTACCACCCTATTTCGAACTAGGGTGGTAATGTAGGCAATCGGAGTTGCAAATGAAGCCCGGGATTTGAATTTCCCGGGCTTCATTTGCATAAAGCCGGGCACCGCCATTTTTAAATGTCCGCTAGTGCGGACTCCGTGCTGTGCGGCTACACGCGGCACGGACTAGGTAGTTCGGACTAGGCTTCCTAGTCCGAACTACCTTTACTCCCCAAATGCCTGGCTGGGCTATGTTCTTTTGAAGGCACTGGGGCTATGTCTAGACTACATCCCACTTTCGAAAGAGGGATGTAGGTTAGACGTATCTTGAGAATGGTTGCAACAGGGGCTCCTTGCCTAGGTACAGCCTGTATGGGAACATCTAGCCTTGGACTACACTCAGACCAATATCTAGGCGGGACCAGAGGTTAAACAAAGACACCCCTCCCAGTGTTCTTACTCCTTTGGCTGGTCAGAGCAATTGTTAATCATTGTCTGCAACTGGGAGTGATGTTTCATTGAAATGGGTGGAAGGCGAAGATCATATCGGAAACAATTAAGCCTGAATTGAAATGTCATCATTAGCAATTTGTCCTGCAGTATGCAACAATGATGTGCCAGGTGCCTGACACTCAGTCATGCCACACAAACCCAGGCCAAGCCCTAAAAGATGCCTACTATCCAGGGTGATGTTGCCAGCCCTTCCTGCAGCTCTGCAGAAAACTGATCGTAGAAGTGTCATTTTACAAGGCACAGGGGGTCAAGCTCAGTCTCATAACTTTGGGACAGGGCCGACTTATCCATTAGGCACAGTAGGCACAGTGCCTAGGGCCCACGATACTTTTAGGGGCCCACGAAAATGTTTTAATTTCTTTTAAAATCAGAAGAAAAAAAATGAACTTTTAGGGTCGAAGAAAATGTTTTAATTTTTTTCTCACATCAGAAAAAAATGAAACTTTTAGGTCCCACGAAAATCTATTACATTTTGCCTCAAACAGAAAAAAAATGTTGAAGTATTTAAAGTTATATCAAAAATAATGTTTAATATTGTTATTATTATGGTGGGAGGGACCCACGAAGGCAAAAGTGCCTAGGGCCCATGAAAGTCATAATGCGGCCCTGCTTTGGGACACTTGCAATGTCAATGATCAAGCTAAAGCGACAAGGAGTCCTGTGGCACCTTATATCCTAACAAGTGTAGGAGCATAAGCTTTCGTGGGCAAAGACCCACTTCGTCAGATGCCACAGGACTCCTCGTCGCTTTTGCAGATTCAGACTAACACGGCTACCCCTCTTGTAAGTCCCCTTACACTCTGATACATGATCAAGCTAACGCAGGCTATAGAGAGAGGCTATGTCTCATAAATTCTTTGGATCATCTTTTTCTTCTGGGTTTCTACAGTGCTTCTCACAGTGGGGCTCTGGGTTCTAATGCATGACTGCAATTCAAATAAATAAATAATAATTTGACAAAACAACCCACAGCCAGGCTCAGAAGAAAGCCTGGAACTCAAGTTTGGTGTTTTTTCCAGGGAGTTGAATCAGCACCTCTCACTAGAACTGGCATCCTATTTGACAAGAATTTTAAAGTACTCCTAGCCACAGCCTGGGTCAAGGAATGTAACTGAAGGAATCCTATTGCATCAGCATGCATGTCTGAAAGAAATATTCAACACCCACACCGAGAGGCCTGGAAAGGTGAAGCAGTATTTATCCTACTGGCCAATTAAGAAAAAGCCTGGAACACAATGGTGGAGATGAAGACATGGCAAAATCTGACCAGTAGGTGATACAATCATTGGGTCAATTCTCTTTTCGATCAGACACAGGTAGACAGACATAATTGATAACAAGTGGGTATTTGCGGAGCCAGGGCACAAAGCCATGAACACAAAGGCTGGTCTTCTAGCATAGGGTAGAATGACCGAGCAATTTAAACGAAGAAGCACATAGACTGAAAGCCACTGTAAAAGGTAAAAAGTCAAATGTTCCCCAGTTTTCTTGAAAACCCAGGGAGTTGAGAGCCTCTCTCCCAGCTGAAAAGGCATATGAAATTCAGAGGCTAATTTCTGAATGCGTGCCTGACACAACATTACAGGCAACTGCAATGAACAGGGCTATTGACAGTGTTGAAAGCAAGGCCATTTCAGAATATTTCCTAAGGGCTGAGTACACTACCTTCCATGTCAAAGTTGAGGCCCTACCACGGAACACTAGTTTACACTATGGGAACTCATTATGGAAATAACCGAATAGGATGGCAAGACTGAGAAAACCACTAGCAGGGTCAGCTGGATGGAAAGCATGAAAGAAATGTGACACATTTTCTGTGTCCATGGCCTCTGGTTTGTGTACTGGCCTCCCTCTGTGACCAATTTTCAATGCTGTAGTGATGGGTTACTGGATACAGGAACAGAAACTGAGCAGTCACCTTGAATAAAGAGCTCAAAGCAGAAGACAAACAATATGTCCCCATGGAGTCCTATTTCTGTCACGCTCATCATCTCAGCCATCAGGGAGTCATGGATACAAATGTGAGCAGGCAGGAGACACATAGTGCACATACACTGTTTGTGGCAGGATGGGGAAAATAATGAGGGCTGGTTCTCGGTATAACATCTAGTTCAGTGGTCATCAATCAGCAGATCAGGATCTACTGGTTGATCTTGGAGCCTCTGACAGGGGATCCTAACTGGTTTGGCCAAGAGGCTGTCAAGTGCCAGCGCTTCAGCTGCCCCTCTCCCCACTGCTGCACATCTCCTGACCTCTGCCTTGGAACTGTCTCCTCAGGAGCCTCCTGCTTTCTGTGCAGGGCAGGGGAGGGAGATGAGGGGTGCTGACATCAAGGTGCCCCCCTCGCACTCTGTTTTAAATGGGAACACAGTTGTGCATCTTAGTTAAGTGAAACAGTTAACATGAGTGTAGAAGTTCAAAGCTTTACAGCTTTTAAAACAACTCTAGGCATGATTCTATGTTGATTGTTGTTTCCAGTGCACTAATTGAGCTAATGGTCGCTCAGGCTTTCAGCTGGAGCTCTAAACTTCTAGAGGACAAAAATGTGATCCAGTATTTTTTCTGGAGTGGACTAGGGGATAGGGCATTCACCTGGGGAGCACAGGGTGGTGGGTTGGAGTCCCCTCCCACCCATGACAGCTCAAGTCCCACCCTCATCCCCCTCTACCCTGGGAGTGACCAGACAACTAGCACAGAATAAGGGAGCCATTGAAGAGAGGAAGGTGGAATGAGGTCTCCAGTGAACATGGGGCTAGGACTTGAGCCTCTGGAGCACAGAGTGGTGGACTCAATCCTGCCTCCCCTCTACCTATCCTGAGAATGGCTGGCCAACCAATACCAGCTGCCCATAAGATGAACCTGTCTCCTGCTTTCTTAATGCAGGATAAGGGACTATCTAATGATAGGGTGCATTCTGCTATGGCTTAGGGGCTAAAGCATCCCCCTGGGGAGCACAGGATGATGAGTTTAAGCCCCAACAACCCTGGGAACAGTGGGACAACCAGTGCTGGAGCATCAAAGTAAAGACAAGCTACCCCCTCTCCTGGCTCTCACAACTCCAGAAAGCACCTGGCATATGTAGCAGAGGCTCTAAACTTCTAGAGGACAAAAATGTAGCCCAGTATCTTTTAACTGCCAGTGTTAGGTATCTGATGTTCTGTGCAGAGTAAAGGTGCTATGTGAGGAACCCCCTTACCCCTCCCCCCCAAAAAAAAGAGGATGGAGAGAGGCTAATCTCAGTAGTGAGGGATAGTGGACAAGGAGCAATGGTCTCAAGTTACAATGGGGGAGGTCTAGGTTGGATATTAGGAAAAACTATTTCACTAGGAGGGTGGGAAGTACTGGAATGGGTTACCTAGGGAGGTGGTGGAATCTCCATCCCTAGAAGTTTTTAAGACCTGGATTGACAAGCTCTGTCTGGGATGATTCACTTAGAGTTCCACCTGCTTTGGGCAGGGGGCTGGACTCGATAACCTCCTGAGGTCGCTTCCAGCCCTAGGATTCTGTGATTCTGAGGTCTTGGAGCCTCTGACAGGGGATCCTAACTGGTTTGGCCATGAGGCTGTCGAGTGTCAGCACTTCAGCTGCCCCTCCCCCCACTACTGCACATCTCCTGCCCTTTGCCTTGGAACTGTCTCTTCAGGATCCACCTGGAGCAAGAGGAGGGATGCTGATATCAAGGTGCCCCCTCTCCCACTCAGTATCTTATCTCCACAGAGCAGAGAGGGGGCACAACAGGACTTGGGGTGGAGTTTTCTGGCTGCTTTTGGGAGTGGAACGGGGCCATGGCAAGGGTGAGCCTGTCTTAGCCTCACTGCATCACCACCCAAGAATCACCTGAGGTAAGCAGTGCACAGCGGGAGCCCACATCCCGAAACCCTACCCCAGTCATGAGCCTCCTCGTGCACCCCAATTCCCTTCCTTAGCTCCGAGCACCCCTGCATCCAAACGCCCTCCCAGACCCTGATGAAAGTGAGGGAGGATGGGGGAGGTAGGGTGGATGGAGTGACCAGGGGCGGGGCCTCAGAGATTTGGATTGCACTTGAATTCAAAAAGTGATCTCGTACGTAAAAAGATTGGAAACCACTGATCTAGTTCCAATAAGATAGGGATCAAGACCTCTACATGGGGGCATATGTTCCCAGTTACAATTCATCATTGCGCCATGTGAACCTCGTAATAAGCGGACTGGGCTGTAGCCACATAGCTTGATAGAAGAAGCAGAAGACCCAATGGTCTTAGATCACTTCCAGCACAGGTGTCCCCCTGGCTTTGCAGACAGTGTATATCTGTTCTATGATGAACTAACGTTAGCCTGAAAGATACTTCTGAAAGCAAAAACAAACAACATAGCTGTGTCTAGGCAAAATAAAGTCCCGTTGAGTTCATCAGGGTATCTGAAATTACAATGGGGGATTGGCTCACACAGCTCATTGCTGGCCAAAATGCGATAGAGACACTGAACAGAACACAGGAAACAACAAAACATGCCTTAAAACATCTCTCAAAGAACCACTGATGGCAGATACCGAGTCAGTGTATCCCGGGAGAAACACAGACGTTAGATTGCTGTCACTGCCACAAAATGGACCCTCTGTATAATTTTTGCCCAGCCTCCCAGAAACTGCTATGAAATCAAACCCAGTATCAAATATAACTTCAAGGACCATGTGGACACGAAATCCCACAGCAATGGCTGCATGGATAAAATCCCACAGCAACCAGTAAAGAATGTAAAACATTTACATTGGCTGAGGAGTTCAGTATGTCCCGGCTTATCATGCAGCCTTGTTACAATTAAGCTTGTCCCTTTTGCTGCAGCAAGGCAGTGAATCATACACATCTGAAAAACCTAACCCCCAGCAGAGCTCAGCGTGCGCACGTGCTTATAGGCACAGACTGCCCGCCAGTTGCTCCCAGCAGGAATCAGTCGCTGGCCCCTGGTGTTTAACTGGTTCGTTAGAACTGACAACAAAACAAATGGAAGCAGAAAGGAATGGAGGGCGATGCACAATCATCCCATTTAGAGGGCAGAAAGAGAAAGAACTACAGTAAATGTCACTGATTTGGGAGGCCACGCTGACCTGTGCTGTGTGACTCAGATTGAATGTTTGGTGGGGTTTTAACTCTCTGCAAACCGGAGCTCAGACCCGCCCTCTGGCTTCAGAATTTCTGTGCTTTTCTTGGAGCAGTGGACAAGAGTGTTTTGACAGATTGGCCAAATTCCTTGTCTTGCAAGGAAGAGCCCTGCACTGCAGTGTCTGCAGACTGGAAGCAAAGGGCTACACAGCTCAGAAGCACTAGCACCTCAAAGAAGTTATGGTGCAGTGGTTACAGTGTGACCCTGAATCTCAGGACACTTGGGGAGGTCAATTCTCTGCTCTGCTACTGACTTCCTGTATGACCTCAGGCAATTCACTTAATCTCCTATGCCTCTATTCCCCCTCTTTAAAATGGTGCGGATGATGATCACATAAATGCCACTCTCTACCAGAAACCTACTGACCATTATTCTTACCTGTGTGCCTCTAGCTTCCATCCAGGATACATCACAAGGTCCATTGTTTGCAGCCAAGCCCACAGACAGAGACCTACAAGATCTTTATCAAGTATTTTTAAAACTTATATACTCACTTGAGAAGTGAGGAAGCAGATTGACAAATGATCCCTCATTCTCACTGGTGATAGGACAGACCAATCCTTGTCTACAGACAATCCCCCAACATGAAGCAAATACCCAGCAGTCCCACATCACACCTCAGATATACTCTCCTAGGAATCTCCTCCTTCAACAAACCCCATTGCCAACTCTGGCCACACATCTATACAAGCGACACCATCACAGGATCTAACTACATAAGCCACAACTTCAAAGGCTCATACAACTGCACATCTTCTAATGTGATTCATGCCACCAACTGCCAGCAATGCACTTCTGCCATCTATACTGGCCAAACAAGACAGTCTCTGCGACAAAGGATAAATGGACACAAATCAGACATCAGGAATGGTAACACACATAAACTTGTAGGGGAACATTTTAATCTGCTGGTCACTCAATCGTGGATTTAAAAGTAGCCATTCTTCTACAAAGGAATTTCACCGCCCAATTACAGAGAGAGAATTCATCTATACATTTGACACTTTAACCCTGGGCTTGAATAAAGTCATTAACTGGTTAAAACACTACAAAGTCAATTTCAATTAATTACCTGCATCCTGCTTCAAAAGCCCTTTAAAACTGCACTTGAAAGGGAATCCTCTGAACTGTTATTCATGCTAAAATTCGACACTTTGTGTGGGGGTCTTAACAAAGACTCTAGTTATCTTACCCATTACAAAGATAGCTTCCCCAATTATCACCTCTAATATCATTAGCTCACAGACATTTACCTCCCTCCCCCCCCAGCATCCCGCTTCTGTTCTGAAATTTGATTTGTCCTTTTCATATGTGTTCTTTTTTTAAATTGTATCCTTTGGTATATGGTTGACTATTTTCTTCCAATATTTGATCTCAGGAAGTGGGTCTGGCCCACGAAAGCTCATTATCTAATAAACCATCTTGTTAGTCTTTAAAGTGCTACATAGTCCTGTATTTTGATGAGGGGTGTCACAACAAGATTTGGTAAGTGGTCAAGGGGCGCACTTTTCTAGGGAGGGACTACAGCATCTGGGGTAGAGGCTGTGTACAGAGGGAGCTCAGAGTAGGAGATTGGGGCACAGGAGAGGATGTGAGGTCTGAGAGGGTGTTTGGCTGATGGAGGGGGTTGTGATCTGACTCAGGGGACTGGGTGGGGGGTTGGGTTCAGGAGGGGATTCTGGCCTCGGGGCAGGCTGTAGGAGGGGATGCAGGGTCTGGGGGCATGCAGAGGGTTTGGGAAGTGATTTGGGGCAGGAAGTTGGGGGAGGGTCAGGGTGGGCTGCCAGAGGCAGACTCTGTCCGGGAGGCGCTTACCTAGGCAGCTCTTGGCCAGCAGCCTAGAGAAACTTTCAGGCAGCCTTCCTGCCTGCTGCAGCCCCAGGCAACCAAAGCAGCTGGCTGCTCCCTGTGCCTCTCTGCGCTGCACGCCAAGGGGGAGGCTTCGCATGCTGCCCCCGCCCTCAGCACAATCATCACAGCTCCCATTGGCTGGTGGGGAGGACTGATTCCAGCCTGTGGGCTGGATCATGCCTGTCCCTGGCACAGGTCATGCTCAGGTTCTCCCTGCTGCTCCTGCTGACGTGACCGATCATGTCCCCAGCACAAGGCAGGTAGGTGGGAGGTCTTTGCCCCTGAGGCTCCTTGTCCCAGTTTGTTATTCTGTCTCCTGCAGGGACAAAGCATGTGTCTTCTTGCCTCTGCTGTTGTCTTGGCTTGATTTCTGCCTCTGGCATGGAGATACAGGCAGGTCTCATCCTCAGGTCTGTTTTCACCCAGTTCAGTAACAGGGAAGGTTGGTTGTGGGCTCCTGCGGCATCCTTGCTCACCCAACTTCTGTCTCTGCTGGCTGGCAAGGAAGGTTCCCTAGACTCAGGCCAGAGGAAGTGGGGAGCTGGAGACCAGTATTCAAAGAACAATTTTTAGTGAATTTCCCAAGTCAATTTCTTTGCAAGAGAGATGTAAGGAATGAAGAGGCAAAGCTAATATAAAAAAACTCCCAGCGAATACTCAAGTCACAGTGGAAATCTTTCCATAACTCCCATGTCTGTTGAAACAGACGGACCCAAAAGCAGAGAGCTTTAGCCCCGGGAGGAGATTTATATGTGATCTTGTTTCACGCCTTCACGCTGTCTGCTTCCAGCCAGAGACAGTTCCTACCAAGTGCCTCATCACTGACATAGACGCTCTGGTGGCGGGGTGTATGAGTGTTTATGTGTGTCTCTCAGGCATACCTTTGTCTAAGAGAGGCAAGAAACAGGGATAAGCCAGACCTTTCATGGCCTGGAAATCTGAGGTACAGCTTTCCCCCCCACACCACTTCCATTGCAGTTCTATGGAAAAAACCCACCCGGGTTGGTTTGCTCTGATTCCAAACTCCACATGATGATATTTGGAGAGGGAAGGGAGGAACATTGTAAGCATCGTCTAGCAAAGGCGTGCTAGGAAAGGAGGTAATTTATCACAAACTTGGTGTGACGTTTTTCTTCTAATGACATAACTGGTAAGGAAATGGAATTTTTTCTAGACAGAGACTAATTGAGTAAAAATAGTACAGCCAGCTTTCAGATCCTTGTGCTGGCTTCAGTATCTGCAGAGGCCAGCTGTGTTTTCTTTTCATTGAATGGGGCCTATAGTTTTTATTCAGAGTCAGTCCTAAGGGACATAAGGAATAATAATCATCATACTCTGTTCTTTGGCAGTATCTTCCAGTTGAGAAACTCAAAGCACTTGCTAAGCATTCATTATTATTAGCAATACAATAGCACCTAGAGTTCCCAATTGATAACAGAGTCCAACATATGTGTAACAAGAACTCTTCACATTCATGGATATATACCTGTGAATAATTTTTGCAAATTGCAGATTGGAAGTGGAGAGGGCGATAAGTAATTGGGTTAAAAAAAGAAGGAACTAAGTTCATGGAGGACAGGTTTATCAACGGCCATTAGCCAAGGGGATCAGGAATTCAACCCCATGCTCTTGGTGTCCCTAAGCCAGAACAGGATGACAGGACGATGGATCACTCAATAATTGCCCTGATCTGTTCATTTTCTCTGTAGCATCTGGCAGTGGCCATTGTCGGAAGATACTGTGCTGGATGGGCCAATAGTCCATCTCACTGTGGCTGCTCTTATGTTCAAGAAGCTGTACAGAGTAAGACTTGAGAACAATAGACGGTTCTTACCCCAAAAAGCTTACCCTTTAAAACGATTAATCCTTTCCTGTGCCCTTCTCATCCTGTAGGAGTGAAACTGCGGTACACAGAATTTAAGACGAGGTCCACACTACAACCAAAGGTGGATTTAAGGCAAAAAAATGTACCTGGAGTTGATGTACCTTAAGCTGAGCTTTGGTGACATCCTCATAACTAGAGGTCAACGGGAGAAACACTCCTATCAACTTCCCTTACTCCTTGCAAGGAGCAGGAATTCTGGCGGCGATGGGAGTGCCCTCAGCATTTGATTTAGCGGGTCTTGACTAGATCCACTAAATTGAAGTCTGGAAGATCAATTGCCACAGTAGTGATCTTCTGGGAAGTAAAGATGTGCCCTTAGGGAATTGCCCAAGTTCACACAACAGCTGGTTGGCAGCAAAGCAAGAAACAACCTAAGTCACTTGATTTCCAGCCCAGTGTTCTATCTGAGAAGATTAACCTTCCTATTTAAATTCTCTGCTAACACAATTAAGCATTTTGTGTTACTGTAGGTCCTTCCTTCAGTCAAGTGAAACTTAAAAAGAATGGATATATTTAGCACTAAGAGGATTTTGTTTTATAGTCAATTTTCTCTGTATCTAGTTCTACCACCCTATAAGCCCCATTTAATTCCGTTTAAAAACAAAGAGTGATCTTGTTGAAAGAACTGAAAATGACACTATCCTAAGCACTTTTGCTTCCTCTTTGTGGACCAAATACGTATAATTTAAGACTGATAAATAAATAGCTTCCAGAAAGTGGTGAGCATTCTCTACTTTCATTGAAGCCAATGGGGGTTGTGAATGATCGAATTTCTCTATATTGAGCCCTGAGTGCTAAGAAAGTTTTATAAAGCACATTTAGTGTAAGCTTTAGGAAGTAATAATATTAATAACACATCAGTGGAGCTCAAAACATTTTACAAAGGAGGTAAGTATTGTTGTTCCATTTTTAGAGATGGGGAAACTGAGGCACAGAGAAGGGAAGGACCAGGGTCAGAACTGGAAATAGAACGCAGGTCTTGTGAGTCTCTGCCCAGTGCTTTGTCCAATACACCCCGAATACACCTCTAGGCTTTATTTATTTCCATTGTTTGTATACTCTGCTTGAAAATGTCTTTGAAAAGAAGCCACTGAACTGAATTGGTATTTGGATTCTCAGTTTGTTCTGAGCAAACTTTGTTGAGATATATAAATCCCTTAATCTGCTCTAAAAATTAAGACACTAAGAGGGAACTTTAGCCTCTGGACAGAAAACTAGTATCTGTGTGCCCCAAACATGTTTCAGATGCTCCTAAAACCAAGCTTTGTGGCCAGAGGCCAGCTCTGAGTTCAAGGTAAACAGGTATGAGACATTATGTCCCTGAAGTAGCAAGAAGAATAGAAGGAGGCTGACTGATGTCCCCAGTTTTGCAAGGGCCTAATGGTTTTATGGAGTTAGGTCAACAGCACTGGATGTGGCTGCGTCTAGACTGGCATGATTTTGTGGAACTACTTTTAACGGAAAAGTTTTTCTGTTAAACATATTTCCACAAAAGCGCGTCTAGATTGGCACGGATGCTTTTGCGCAAAAGCATCCGTGGCCAGTCTAGACGCGATTTTTCTCAAGAAAGCCCTGATCGCCATTTTAGCCATCGGGGCTTTTTTGCGCAAAACAGTTCTTCTCTGTCTACACTGGCCCTCTTGCGCAAGTATTCTTGCGCAAGAGGGATTTTTCCCAAGCGGGAGCGTGAAAGTATTTGCGCAAGAAGCACTGATTTTGTACATTACAAAGTCAGTGCTCTTGCGCAAATTCAAGCGGCTAGTGTAGACAGCTGGCAAGTTTTTGTGCAAAAGCGAATGCTTTTGCGCAAAATCTTGCCAGTCTAGACACACCCTGTGTGTATGGTGTTTTATGGAGAACTAAGAGATCCTTTGTGAATGGAGCTCACAATCTACAAGAAAGTCTTGCTCATACTGACAGTAATTGTCCCTGTGATGCTGACTTTTGAACATGCTTGGTCAGAGATCAAGGAGACACATGACCTCCAGCTGTCGGAGTACGAGCCAAGGAGTCTGAAAAACAAAATCCAACGAAAGACCTTGACTGACAAGCAACAAAAAGTGCTAGGAAAAATAGCTACCAGGAAAAGTTGCACATCCCTCTACCAATGGCTGGTCAGCCTCTCAGTTGCTCTGGCCAAATCAGTGGCGTCCAGTTCGATGTGGTCACGAGGGAGCAAAAAGAATGTGTCAGAGGCTCTGTGGTTGCAATTTCAGGGCTGGCAGTGGATAGGTAGGTTAGTTTCAATCACACAAAGATGGGGAACATTTGTTTCTTTTCCCTGAAACCTGTGGTTTTCCTGAAGCCTAAGAAGATGATGCATTTTCCTGTTTCCAAGTCACTACATTCGCTTCCACAGTGCATCAAAGCAGTGTTCATCATTGTGTGCTTGTTGCCAAAAGCATGAACCATCAAGGTGCTGGGTGTCCCTGTCTTCCACTGAGTGATTCGAGGAAGCACAGTACCTCATGGGAGGGAATCCATACAATGCTGGACCAGGCAAGCAGCAAGGGGGCACTGACCATGAAAAAACTTGAGAAAAGTACTTCAGAAAATGATTGTTCCTATCCAGTTTGCACAGGAGGGCAGCCCTAGAAGTTCATTCATAGCTCCTATTGTGTCTCAGATGCCTCAGAGCAGGGACCCCTTATTTTGTACAAACTGTCCTCATGGCGCCATGTGTGCTTATAAATACCAATGACAACATCTGGACACTTGAAAGCCACTCACTAGGGCACCAATGCTCTGAGGCTGAGCTAATTGGATCCTCCTAGATTTAGTGATGAAAGAATCCATTTTGTTGGGAGTCAATGATTTTGCAAGAAAAAGTAGGAATAAGGGGAGACCCTTGAGGATGAACAGAATCCAGGGACAAGGAAAGGAACCATTTTTCTGCCTCTACATAAGTTATTATTTTCTACACTCCCTAGCAGTATTTCCTGTAAACTGAGCACTTGGGTGGCCACCCAGAAGAGAATCATGTGCCACCCACCTGATTGGCAGAGTGTCCACATCCACCAACATGTGTTTCTATTAGTAGTGCGCATCTTCACTTGCCTTGGTACACATAACAACTTTTATTCCACACACAGATGGAAACATTAGAGGGAACATTGCCCCCACAGTCCTGCCTGATACCATTTCATATATTATAAAATCCCAGTGTTTCTGCCCAAATTGTAGCAGTGTGTTCATTTACCCAGGGTTCTCTATCTATTGAAAATCATCCAGTTATAAATATTCTCCATGGCTGCTGCAACTCTCACCAAGAAGAGTGGCAGCCCTACAAACATGGTATTTCCACTGTCAGGTTTGACAGGGTGCAGGTCTGGTAGCCACGACTGAAGTAGTGAGCATGTTCTTCACCAAAATGTAACGACTCTGCCCCAGTACTGGGGGCACATGGGGAAATTGGTACATGCACAACACTTTAATGGACAAAGAAAACAAGGACTTTACCTGCTCGCCGACTTTCCCTGTCCGCCCAGGATGGCCTGGCTCACCCTGCATTGAGATGGAGAGAGGTATCACAGAAGGCTAACTCAGTCCTGCTTTGTCTAAAGTCTTTTTCGGAAAGGGCTAAATTCCTGGTGTCTTAACAATAGAGTGAATAGAGTGAATGAAAGGCCTAATGAAATGTTTTGGGGGAACAGTGCTCAGTCTAAAATACTGAGTGTTCCAGCACTAATGAGCCTCATGCTATGCCACTGCACCAAACTTGTGCATCAACCCACTTTCGATGAGATCAAGCCTTCAAAATAGGTAACTTTCAAGCTGTCTATATTTTCCAAGAGTCTGTTAACTAGGAAAGTGTCAAGAGTCTGTACTAACATTAGGGATGTCAATGTGTAGACAATACACGATAAGCCTGGGCTTATCAGTTAATCTTGTCGACTACATGCATTCCCACCTCCTTCCCTCCCTCCCCATTCTCTCCCAAGTGAGGGAGTGGGAGCCAGTGTCCATGAAGAGCTGGCTTAAAAGCTGCCAAGGAGCACCCTCTGTCTGCAGGGAGCTCAGACCCCCCACTGACTGGGGCTGCCGCCACGCTGCACTGCTGCCTCTGTACAAGAGGCAGCAGCACAGGGCAGCAAATGGGAGCCAGTCTGCATGGGAAGCTGGTTTTTAAACTTGCTCCCCTCATGGATCAGCTCCATCTGCTATCCTGTGCTGCTGCCTCTGATAGAGGCAGGGAGCTCCCCAGGGTGGGTTGGGGAGCACACTAGCTGCCGCCCCAGTCCTGGAGACTATCCAATTGTCGTGTAATTGCTAAAATTTCATGTGGTTACCTAAGTACTCATTTACATGCTATCTAACATGGCCTATGACTCGATGAAAGATGCCAGATTTTTTGGCTTCCGAGGCCAGATTTTTCAAGAGCACTCAGCTCCCATTTGAGTACTAAAATAATTAACCAAATTTTGAATAGCTCAGTACACAGGGTGCAGAATTCTTAGAAACTTTGAAAATCCAGCCTCTCATAGGGTATGTCTACACTACAAAGTTAAATCGAACTAACGGACATTAGTTCGAATTAACTTTCATAGGCGCTACACTAGTGCTCCGCTAGTTCGAACTTAATTCGAACTAACGGAGCGCTTAGTTCGAACTAGAAAAACCTCTTTTTTACGAGGATTAAGCCTAGTTCGAACGAGCTAATTCGAATTAAGGGGTGTGTAGCCCCTTAATTCGAACTAGTGGGAGGCTAGCCCTCCCCAGCTTTCCCTGGTGGCCACTCTGGCCAACACCAGGGAAACTCGTCTGCCCCCCTCCCGGCCCCGGACCCCTTAAAGGGGCACGGGCTGGCTACGGTGCCCGTGCCAGGTGCAAGCATGCCAGGTGCAAGCCTGCCAGCACCCAGCCAGCAGACCCTGCACCTGGCATGGATCGAGCCACCCACCCAATGCCCCCCAGCGCTCCCCCTCTTCCCGGGACCAGGCTGGCGGCTCCCAGGAGCTTGCCCGGGACCGCAAGAGGCGGGCACCAGCCTGGGCTAGTGCAGACATCGTGGACCTCGTCCACGATCTCCGCACTAGGCACAGGAAAGTGGCCGGCTAGGGCAGGAGAGCTGCCAGCCTGGCCACCCAGGAGCAGGTGTGCAAGAGAATCAAGGGGGTCCACTGAGACTCCCGACCCTGAGCCCTTAGCTTACAATGGCCAACCTGGGTCAGACCAAAGGTCCATCTAGCCCAGTAGCCTGTCTGCCGACAGCGGCCAACCCTAGGGACCCTGGAGGGGATGGACCGAAGACAGTGACCAAGCCATTTGTCTCGTGCCATCCCTCTCCAGCCTTCCACAATCTTGGCCAGGGACACCACTCCTACCCCGTGGCTAATAGCACTCCATGGACCCAACCTCCATCACTTTATCTCACTTCCCTTTAAACTCTGTTCTAGTTCTAGCCTTCACAGCCTCCTGCAGCAAGGAGTTCCACGGGTTGACTCTTTGCTTTGTGAAGAAGAACTTTCAGTTACTAATTTGAAGCCTGCTACCCATTCCTTTCCTTTTGTGTCCTCTAGTCCTTCTTTATGGGAACTAATGAAGAACTTTTCTGTATGCACCCTCTCCACCCAACTCCTGCTTTTAGAGACCTCTATCCTGTCCCCCCTCCGTCTCCTCTTTTCTAAGCTGAAAAGTCCCAGTCTCTTTAGCCTCTCTTCATAGGGGACCTGTTCCCAACCCCTGATCATTTTAGTTGCCCTCCCCTCTCCCAGCCTCTCTCTTCCCCTCTCACACCTCCTTTTCCCAGTCTCCCCCTAGTTTTGTTCAATAAAGACAGATTCCATTTTGGAAGACACGTTATCTTTATTTTGTACATCAAGAAGAGGGGCTACGGAAGGGTAAGTGGAAGGAGGTGAGGGAGGAATGGGGCACGAGCCCCCGATGGGGAGGACTGAGCTGGCTCTGCGGGCTTCTGGGGGTGGAAGCTCTCCTGCAGCCCCCCAATTGCCCCCTCTCCCCAGATGGCAGCCTGCGGCAAGTGCAGCCGGGCTGATGGCCAAGTTCTGTGATGTGCCCAGTGTGGGTACTCCGGGCACTCCAAGCCAGGACTGCTTTGCAAGCGGGCACCCCTGGGAACTGTCTGTCCGGGGTGGGTGTCGGGACCCTTTAAGCATAGCCCTCGGCTAGCCTGAGACAGCATCTCCACGCTCTAGTCCTCCTCTGATGCCCTGCTGGCACTGCTTCCTGCCATCCTTAAGCCCGGTTCAGGGTCCACTTAACGTGGACATGCTAGTTCGAATTAGCAAAATGCTAATTCGAACTAGTTTTTTAGTCTGGATCCGTTAGTTCGAATTAGCTTAGTTCGAATTAACTAATTCGAACTAAGTTAGTTCGAATTAATATTGTAGTGTAGACATACCCAAAATGTTGATTACCTACTGTGGATACTATGAAAAAGTCAACTTCTTGCAATAGTTCAAATAGCTTGGCCAAAGGGTGGGGAGAAAAGCACAGGAATGTATATAGGTCCAGACTGACCATGGAGAACTGTGGGCTATGAGAGAGTTGGTCCAGGGAAGTGTGTCTGAGTAGCTCAGGACAGGCTGTCTAGAAGACAGTCGCTGCTAAACTGGCCTTGTCTCTGGGTCACGGCAGCTGTATTTTCTCAGTCAGCAGATAATGCGACTCCAGATGTGCTGCCAGAACAGATTTTTGTTATTTACTTGTTTAAAGAGCTGCTGCTTTCTTTTTTCTGGGAGTGGGGGTTGTGAAGAGCAGGCTGCTCTCAGAATAGCTCTTCCTGCTGCCAGTGGAGCAGCAGGGACAGGATGGTTAGCACTGCTCCAGAACCAAAACCAGAGAGACAATGGAAAAACAATAAACAACTTACAACAAAAAAATACAACTAGTGTAGAATAAAGCATGTGTGGTTTAAAAACGCACAGTCACTCCGTTCCTCCCCAGAAACCAAGCTAAGGCTGAGTTTCCAGAAGCCCAAGACAGGGAGAAACACAGAGAGAAGAGCAAATCCTCCGTGCCCAGTTTCATTTCTGTGGTGGAAACTGGAAGCCCAGCATGTTAAATGTGATAGGTTCCCGTCTTCATCTCCCCTTCCCCTGCCTCGCATTCCAGCCTATCGACTCTCTGGTGTGAACACCCCTCCTGCTTTACCTTTGGACCATCAGGGCCAGGTTTTCCGGGAAATCCCTTCCTGCCAGGTCGACCCTGAAACATACAAAGGATGATGATTGTAAAAGGCTTACTATTGACTTTGTTCCCAGCTGGGACATGATGCAACTGATAAATAGAGCTGGGTGATTCTTTTTGGTAAATAATAAGTTTACTGAAAAATGCATTTTTGGGGCACAGAAACAGCTTATGAATTTGGGTAAGAGTCAGCAAATAGTTTTGATTGACAAAAAAAAAGCCCAGAAAACCAAAATTTCAAAAACACTATTTAAAAATGTTGACCCAAGCAAAAGGTTTTTTTACCCTTTTTCATTTCACAGAGAAAACCAACAAACAAAAATCAGTTATGGTTAGACACTAATCTGAATTTTTTCAATTCAGAGGCTGAATTGAAAAATCAAAGATTTGCTCAGTTCTGCTTACAAAGTAGAGTCCCCCAAAGAATCCAGCTTATAAACCAATGCAGTCCTTTTAGGCACCAGGGCACAATGCCCTCACCCTTGTTCAGATCTCTGGAAGACTTGGATCCCAGTTCTAGATAGACACCGCATGTGTAAGAATGTCACAATCAGGCAAATTCCATCTCTTTGGCATCACATCAGAAGTGCAGCATGGGCATTGTAAAAAATGAAGAGAAGGTCTTTATTGCTGCCCTTTTAATGCTGGGTACTTATACACTACTATGAATCTGGCGCACGGAGCTTGGGGGGGAGGGGGTGCCGGCCCCGGGCGCACGGAGCTTGGGGGGGAGGGGACGCCGGCCCCGGGCGCTTGGAGGAGGGGGGGGCGCCGGCCCCGGGCGCAGCTATGGGGGGGGGCGTGCAGGTATGGGGGGGGCCCGCCCCGCCCCCTGGCGCCCGGCGGGCGAACGGCCACGCCCCCTGGCGCCCGGCCACCACCACAGGTTGGGGACCACTGCCCTAATCATTTTGTTACCCTCTGCTGGACTCTCTCCAATACATCAACATCCTTTTTGTAATGGGGAGCCCAGAACTGGATGCAATACTCCAGACTGGCCTCGCCAGTGCTGATTAAAGGGGAAAAATTACTTCTCTAGATCTGCTGTCAATGATCCTTCTAATGCACCCTAATATGCCATTAGCCTTCTTGGCTACAAGAGCACACTGTTGACTCGTATCCAGCTTCTCATCCACTGTAATCCCCAGGTGCTTTTCTGCTGAACTGCTATGTAGCCAGTCGGTCCCCAGTCTGTAACAATGCTTGGGATTCTTCCGTCCCAAGTGCAGGACTCTGCACTTGTCCTTGTTGAACCTCATCAGATTTCTTTTGGTCCAATTCTCCAATTTGTCTAGGTCACTATTCCTGTCTTCCAACTTATCTACCTCTCCCCCTTAGCTTAGTGTCATCCACAAACTTACTGAGGGTGCGATCCATCCCCTCATCCAGGTCATTAATAAAGATGTTGAACAAAACCAGCCCTGGAACTGATCGTTGGGGCACTCCGCTTGATACCGACTGCCAACCAGACATCAAGCCGTTAATCACTACCCATTCAGCTGACAATTTAGCCAGCTTTTTATCCATTTTACAGTCCATTTATCCAATCCATGCTTCCTTAACTTGCTGGCAAGAATACTGTTGGAGACCATATCAAAAGCTTTGCTAAAGTCAAGGTATATCATACCCACTGCCTTCCCCATGTCCATAGAGCCAATTACCTTGACATAGAAGGCCATCAGGTTGCTCAGGCATGTTTTGCCCTTGTTGAAGCCATGTTCTGCCCTTGTTGAAGCCATGTTCACTATTCCTGATCTGTGTCTTAGTAGTGCTTCCTGGATCTCTGCAGTATGAGCTTTGTCAAAGCAGCCTCCCACAGAAGCTAGCTGGGATTTGGGAGCATTAACTACCTGGCAAGAGTGCCCCACCAGTACAAGCTAGAATCCAGCCAACATGAGCTTTCTTGCATCACTGCTAACCAGCATGGTGCAGTGTGAACTGTTGGTTCTGTGCGTGAGTATGTGTGCCCAGTGCCTATCCCCCAACAAAGCAGGAATACACCCCTAAACCAAAGGTCCAGTTAAAACTTATTCCCTGCCTAGGTGAGCTGCTTTAGTTTCTGCTGTAGCTGCTGAAGCTGTATGGATTTATAGCATTGGATCCAAGGAATCAGTCTTTTGTAATAGTCAATACCTCATTTTATAGGGGGTAGTGAAAATCGCAGTATCAGTACACATGGTCAAAACTGTAAATTATATGTGGGGTAAGACACTTCTTTCCTGATCTGTATAGCATTTAAATTTCACTTGGAGGATGAGATTTGGTTACAATGATCCCACAAATATTCTTAGAGGTCATAAAATCCTACAGCAGTGAGTTCCAAAGATATGACAATATTCTTTTTGTTTGTCCCAAATGTACTGCCCTGTTGTTTTGCTTGAGAGTTCCTTACTTTCACATTATGGGGACTTTTAAAGTCTACTGTCCACATCTTTGTATTTCTCAATCCTTCTTTTTTGTTTGCTCTTCTCCTTTCCAAACCAATGCAGCATTCAAATGAGGGCAATGACATATATTTGAATCATGGAAGCCAAAATAGGGATGAATTATGGACCTTGGTTCAAGTCACAGAGTTTGCACTTAGCTCGGAACTGTCCCAAAGTTTGAAGGTATTTATATGGGGCTTTAATCTAGCCCCATCCTGAGTTGAAGATTAAGGTCTTGTCTTCACTACGCGATGGATCGATGCTGCAGCAATCAATCCACCGACGGTCGATTTATTGTGCCTGCTTAAACAGGGTAAATCAATCTCCATTAACTCTGGTATTCCAGAGCACTCTCTCATTAACTCTGGTATTCCATCTTAGTGCACAGAAGACACCATGGAAAGTATGTTGACTTCAGCTTTGCTATTTTCTTAGCTGAAGTTGTGTATGTTAAATCAATAGTGCAGGGAAGGTGTTAGTCTAGACAAGGCCTAAGACATTATATTACCACCAATCAATGTGCCGTGGGGGTCTTTCCAATGATTTCCATGGATGTTAGATCAAGCCCTTGTTGCACATATCCAGTACAATGCTTGCCAGCAAGACCATTCTTTGACTGAAACAGAAGGTTAGAATCTTTCATTTTAATTTCCAACCTCAAATGCCCAGTGAGGTATTCGAAGCTACCTAGTAACTGACCAGGCTACTCGAGAGCAGTGAAACTTACCTCTGGACCAGGGGATCCTGGTGGCCCTATGGGTCCTTCATCTCCCTGAAGGGGGGAAAAAGAAACTAGTGAGAAAATCCTATAGGTCTCTTAGGCTCCAGAAATGCTGGTTTGTAACACAATCATCAGTTCACTGCACACTCCCCTGCTTAAGCATTCGCTGTCTTGTCAGAATGTTTTAACAGTTCCATCCCATCCAACTGGAAAGGAAGAAGATTATCACAGCAGTTCTTTCAAAGAGGGCACCCTCCCCCCCACCACTGAGACAGTCCCTCCCGATTTGCTGCAGTCAGGTTTGTTTATGGAGCCAGCCCAGTGCCAGAGGAATAAACCCAAAGATTAATCCTGGACACCCACTGGAAATTCCCAGAGAAATTAATGGCAACTGTGTGGGTTTACCAAAGGGGAAGATTTGTCCCATAAGATACAATACTTGATCATAGGCATGTGATTAGCTTGGTTTAGCCAAGGAAGAAAACTCTGGAGAGCTCCTTGCTTTTTCGTCTCTGGTGCAAGGTTTCTGACAGGCTTTTGCATATATCAAATGGGCAAATATACTGGGGTTTCTCCTCTACTTGTAAGCAGGACACTAGATTGGTGCCATTATCGAGAGATCCCAAAGGCTTACATGGCAGTTGGGCTTGGCCCTGCATCTTGGCTCCTCGACAGTTTCTGTTTAGTGTGGATCAGATTTAAAGTTTCTAGTAGACCTTCAATTTCTCTAGTAGACCACGGTGACCTAAAGTGCCTAGCCTAAGCCCACAATAGAAAGAGAAATTCAAAGTGCTCTTAGCCCACTCATTGCTCCTGTGGCTTTGAGTTAGACATAAGGACTACTAAGAGAACCCTTTGGCCAAGTGGCTCAAACATGGGATTGGAAATCAAGGATACCTGATTTTGACACTAATTCACTGTGTGACCTTGGGTGAGCACTTAATACTCTTCCACCTCACAGGGAAGAGGGGTGGATCATGCAGATGAAGTATCAGGGGAGCCGACAGACTCACTGGGTCCCTGGACTTGGTGGGAGGGAGGGTGTGGCTCCGCGTTCTTGGAAGGGACGGGGCTTAGGGCAGCCAGCCCCCAACACTGCCCAGACTGCGCCATGCCTTCCATAGGCCTCAGCGCCATCTGGTGTGCGACACTCGGCTCCAGCGTCAGTTTAAACAGTAGCAACCAGGAACCCCGGGCTTTTTGAATTGCTGGGCCTCAGAGCCGTTGTCCCCTCATCCCTCATCAGTGGGCCTGTGAATTAGTTAATGTTTGTAAAAGCTCTTTTGAATGACAAGCACTAAGAATGATTATTGCTATTATGAAATGCTTTCAGTTCAAGCACTGAATGAGTATTATTTGCACAGGACTACAAATGTACAAGGCTCTTGAAAGACAAAAGACAAGGAGCTTGATTTTCCTCTCAGGCTCATGTAAATCAGGAGAAACAACAGTGAAAACCCTGGAGAGACACTGATGTAAAGCTGTTGTGCGAAAGAGGAGAATGAAGCTCATTGGCTCTGCCCTAAAGTGTTTCCAATAAGGGTCACTGAAGTCAATGGCAATTCCCCTACAGAGGAGCGGAATTAAGCCTGGGATGGTGGCACAACACGATGAGTGGAGGCAGCAGACACAGGACTATGCAGCAATAAGGGCATGTGCACACAGTGGAGAAGCACGGGTATTTTCAGCCCATGCATGAGGGAGTATTTGCTTCCAGGTGCAGCTGGAGCAAAGGACTGGAAGTTTGGGTCCCACTTAGGCACAAGATTAATGTGATTAGAAAGGGAAAGTGTCTTGGACCAGAACTGCATATGGCCTCAGAAGCCATGTGCACACTTACTTCTTGGCCAGGCTGTCCCCTTGGCCCAGGTAAACCTCGCGCCCCAGGCTTCCCCTGCAATGGATCCAAAAGAAAAGATTCTAAGAAATAAGCTGTGAGGGTCCATTCAAGTGAGACAGGTCTCTCTTTCCAACACACATTGCCACAGGACAGGATCCAATGTCAATTTTGTTTCAGAAAAAAAAAAAAAAAGAAAAATCCCATTCTTGGAGGGACCTCAAGCCAAACAAACCAAACCAGCGTCTCAGCCAGACCAATCTCCAGGGCTTTTCCCCCACCCCACTTCCCACATCTGTGTTTTCATTGGCTGTTTCCAACTCAGCACAAGGTTTCTATCTGAGAACTGCTCACCTTCAGGCCTTCAGGGCCATTTTGTCCTGGTGGACCAATATCCCCTGGAAAGCCCTACAGAGAATCAGAAACAGTTGGCATTACATTAGAGAGCTTTCTGGAAAGGCTTCCTGTGTTCTTCTAAGAGCTCGGCCAAAGATTTAACTTGATGCGGTGTGCTGTGACATTCATTATTTGCTGGCACGGCGCACATACAGGCCACTGTGGGGCATCCGCAGGGACTGAAGCAGCTTTGAAATCACCAGATGAAATTCAACATGTGGTGGGGGGTAACACAGTAGACAAATGATCTTAGGTTATTGGTTTAAGCAAGAATAAAGCACCCTTTCCATCACCAGCCCCTTTTTGGCCCATCTCTTTGGAAAATTCACAATTGTAAGGGCCTCCCTCTCATCACATAGTTAAAAATAGCAATTTGGTTTTTAGTTCATCGTTAGGAGTGAGTATGTAATCTCACATCTCAGAGACATGAACTGCCCACCTGAATGACAGAGGGAAGGAGGCTAGGAATCGAGAAAGGTGCTGACATGCTCATTAGCTGCTGTCTTTAACCAAACAATGGCGCCCTTTCCACCCACAACTCACTCACTGAGGAAACAAAGGAATCCATAGTCATTTCCAACAGAAACAAGGAACAAGGATTACTAAGCGATACCACTCAACAGAGAGTCATTCCAGACCCAGCAAAATACCAGAACCCCGATGAAAGGAAAACAGTTTATCAGCCAGCACTGCAAGTGCTCACGGCGTACATTCTCTGATCATTAATAAGCAAGTGAATCACAAATGTGCTGCAGAGAAATTGATCTTGTACTTGAACGCATCACAATGTGGTTTTGGGTGAGGGCAATAGGATTGTCTTCCTCTAATATGAACATATTTGACTAAAAAGATTCCCAGGTAACTCACATCTGAGGAGAAATGGATAAACAGGGAAGGACTGAGACCCACTATAGTACAATGATGAACCAGCTGTTCTCACCGTGACTGATGTATGATCTTCCAGAGTAGAAGAGTGGACCCCCAGTCCTCTCCTCTGGCCAATAAGGGGAAGGCATGGAAACGTTCTGGAAGGGTTTGACTCAGGAAATGAGCTCTTTCCCTGGGAAGTGGACAGCAGCAGAAGATAGGCTAGAGAGCTGCATGGTGAGCAGAGAGTGACCAAGATAGCTATGGAACATTGCTTGGACAGACCAAGATGCTCCATGGGAAAGGAGAGGGAACTGGGTTCTGCCAGTAACTTGTCATGTGTCCTTGGGCAACTCGCTTCAACTTTCTAGGGATAGTGTCATGCCCTGTTTGCATGCCCTTTCTTAGTGCGCTTTGAAATCCATGGAGGAGGAGGTGCTAAACACTATGGCTGTGTCTAGACTACATGCGTCTGTCGGCAGAGGCATGTAGATTAGACACATAGGCAAAGTCAAATGAAGCCGCGATTTAAATGATCGCGGCTTCATTTAAATTTACATGGCTGCCGCGCTGAGCCGACAAACAGCTGATCAGCTGTTTGTCCGCTCAGTGCGCTAGTCTGGACGCTCCCCTGCCAACATCAAAGCCCTTTGTTGGCAGCCCCGTTATTCCTCGTGGGATGAGGTTTACCGGGGCTGCCGACAAAGGGCTTTGATGTCGGCAGGGGAGCGTCCAGACTAGCGCGCTGAGCCGACAAACAGCTGATCAGCTGTTTGTCGGCTCAGTGCAGCAGCCATGTAAATTTAAATGAAGCCGCGATCATTTAAATCACGGCTTCATTTGACTTTGCCAAACAAACAAATCTACATGGCTCCGTCGACGGAGCCATGTAGTTTAGACGTACCCTATTAGGCTATGTCTAGTCTGCATTGTAAAATTGAAAAAATTGAGTATCCTTTTTTGATTTAATTTCAAAAGAAGTTATTTCAAAATTTGGCATATCTACCCAGTGCCAAATTTCAAAATAAAGTGCTCTTTTGAGCCATCCCTGATTCCTCATAGAAAGAGGCTTACAGAGATGGTGACAGAGTGCGTCTGCTATTTCAAAATTTTTTCCAAAATAGTGGAAGTGTTCCTCGGATGCAGGATTGCTATTTCGGGATACTTTCGGTATCCTGGCATAGCAATGCAGTCTAGACGTAGCCTGAGTGATTTAAGTGATTGTAGGAAGACACTTTTTCAGTGAATATGAGGCTGCACAAGGGGATCAAAACAAAAAAATGGAGGGCAGGCCTAAAATAGTCTGTCTGCCAGGCTGAACTTCCTATTACAAGAGTCTTTGTGGGCACATTCTCAGTATGATAAGAAAACAAATGACAATAAGTGGGACTTTGGTAGCACACTCTAAGGTAGAAACTTAAAATACAATGAGTGGAATGTTTTTAAGCTTGTTCAGTTACAGACTCCCATGGCTACCCCTCTGAGACTCCAAGGTAGAGAGAGGGTAGGAACGGGCAGACCAAGAGGACTGTATCCTCTTGGTCTCACTAAAGATCACTGCAGCTGGAATGTGCGAGGGGCCTCCTGCACAGTATGCAATTTTGATTTTGGAGCCCCCCAGAGATTGCATGGGGTAGAGAAGGAGGGGCCTGTATAAAGGCAATGCACAGAGAGGTACTTATGCAGCTGCCAACCTGACAGTGCAGCACTCTGACAGGTTGTGAGTGAGGTGCCTTGACAGTGCATTTCAGTGCAGCACTATGACTATGAGTTCAACACAAATTTGCCTGTACTTAGGCAACAACGGCCCCCACATCCACAGGATGAGGATGAATGAGTCAGGAGCAAATAATTCCAGCTAATCTATAGATGGATCCATCTGAAGAGCAGTTTCCTTGACTGTCAGGGAGAAGAGAATCTCTATGATTCCTAAATGAAAAAAACCCCAAGCTAGAGTTCAAAGGAGGCTGCTCCTCAGTAGCAAAGTTGCCTGCAGCTGTCAAATGTCTGTTACGTGAAAGGGAAAATGAGAAAAGGTTGCTTAGGAAGTTGGGGAATCATGAAGGTTAGACAATGAAGAGAGGCAGCAGAAATCAACAAATGAAAGGACTGATCAGACAAGAAGGCACATACCTCAGGGCCGGGTGATCCTGGAAATCCAACTGGACCTTTGTCACCAACCTTTCCCTGCAAAATCAGAACACAAGGGTGAATGCAAGACAGCTGCAGGCTGCTGAGATTGCTGTTTAGAATAACATCCACCCTGCCGAGCTGTCTTTCCAGCTGGGCACTGAACTCTTTAGAGGCAAGGTTAGGAAGCAGAAGATGGTTCAAGACATTACTTACAGGGGGACCTGGCTTCCCTCGGGCTCCTGGTGTCCCAGGGAAACCTTGACTGCCCTGGGAAACAGAGAAACAAGTTTTCAGTAAATGGAATTAAACAAACACAAAATAAGCACTGCATAAAAACATGCACACCCCATGTTTCTGCAATCACGAGAGACGCTTTTCTTCCTGACAGCACCAGTGATAGCCAGTGCTTTGGAGGTCATGACCACGGCACAGCAGGACACGGTAGAACAGATTAAGCCTGCCAGGTATAGGCCTTTCTCTTTTCACTTGGTGCTTTCCTGCACCAGGGTCCCACAGCATGGGCAATGAGTGGAGAAAGAGTCAGTTGGACTGCCTGCCTCATGGGGGTGCATGGTCTCATCACCAATACAAGGCTGGAGAAGACTTTCCTGAAGGGTCAAAAGGGGAGGACTTCAGGAGTCACTAATTTAATGAGGACTGGGTTCCAGAAGGACACCTATAATTAACATTGCTGTACATTTGCACTTCTCTCTCTAGCATCCTCTTTGTTCTCACTCTCATAGGGTATGTCTACACTCCCACCCTAGTTCGAACCAGGGTGGTTAATGTAGGCAACCGGAGTTGCAAATGAAGCCCAGGATTTGAATTTCCCGGGCTTCATTTGTATGTTGCCGGGCGCCGCCATTTTTAAATGTCCGCTGGTTCAGACTCGTGCCCGCGGCTACTCGCGGCACGAACTAGGTAGTTCGGATTAGGCTTCCTATTCCGAACTACCATTACTCCTCGTGGCAACCTTTTTTTTTAATTTATTTTGCTCAACTAATTTTTTTTCCTGCCATGTTCGGGATTTTTTGTGAAAGTATCTGGCAACCCTATCTGTAGGAAGGACGCACCTTATTTTCCTATACACAACTGCATGTTAGAAAACTGCATTCGACTGACATCAGTTCCAGAAGATCTCAGAGTTATGCAGACTGGGGGAGGGGGGGGGGTGTCTGAAGGTATAATGCAAACAGGCCTGCTGACTGGGAGGGGCAAAGGGGGCAATTGCGTTGAGGCTCGTTGATTCTTAAGGGCCCAAGGCTCAAAGCCACCAGCCCCTTTAGAATCACCATCTGAGCACAATGTGGTGTGCTCCAAAGCCCCAGGGAGATGGGGTGCCACGCTCTCCAGGTGGCACTGGGGGCTGGTTGCCCCAGCACTGCCCTTTCCACTGAGGCTCTGCCCCTTCCAGGAATGGGAAAACCCCTCCCCCCATTGACCAGGGGCTGGCAATCCTTTTGGCTCCCCTGAATGCAAATAACTGTGTCTTTATGACAGAAGGAACCAGAGTTTTCAAAAGAACATGGGTTAAATATGAGCTGAGAATGCTGGTAGCTATGCTTGTTATCTATGTAAGAAGAAAAATGGAAAGCAATTACCTTGTCTCCTTGGAATCCAATATCTCCTGGAACACCTGGCAGTCCCTGATCACCCTGAATACACATCACCAAAGAAAGTTACAATATACACTATCACTGGCAAAACAACCCGGGTCCAAAGGAAATTATATGGTGTATTGCACGGCAGAAATTTCATTTCAGGCCCCTTTCAAACAGAACTGGTGACAAACCAAGGGTTGTATAATCCATCATAACAACCCTGAGTAACATATGTCTTTTCCAACAACAAATTTGAACTGAGAAACAAAATCATAAGAGAGAGAAAATATGACTATCCCATGCCTGCTGTGAAAAATTTTGAGAGAGATGGCTACAGGCTGCTTCCCCCTAGTAGCAAACATGTAAGTGATGACATTTCAAAATACAGTCATCTTATTTATTGGGAAATGGAACTTTTCTCTTTGATTATTCTCTACATAGCCAGACTCCTTGGGGTTTCTGAAGGCAAGGCCTGGAGCTAGGAGCTTTGATCAACCTTCCCTATAAAAGTACTGCAAATGTACTGAAATCTCACAGTTGCAACCTACTACAGAAATCTATGCTGGGATTTGCAAAGGGGTTTAAGAACTCAACACTAATTTACTTTCAACAAGACTCAGATCCCTTTGAGAATAACCGCCATGAAGCCAGATTAAGCAATGGACAGGCTAGCACTGAGCTGTCAGGGAGCTGATTCAATATGGGACCTTTGTTTTCTCCAACTTGGAAGAGATCCCTCCTCTCTGGGCACTGAAAAACAATGGTCTCACCAGGAGGATTGATTAGGAAATCAGATTTGGGAATGGAGAGGAGAGGGGAGAGAGAAAAGCTTCTTTCTCCTACAGAAATGTGAAATACTTTATAAAAGTTTTACATGCTGATAAGGCCAGATAGCAGAAAATGTTACAGAGGCTATGTCCCATATACAATGTCCACTTCATCCAGACCTGGCTTTCTTATGAGAGTGCAACACAGAGAAACACATATAGCTATACTTCCAAATGGAATCTGTGTATGGAAGAAAGATGGATTTTAGACTTAGATTCACAGACTTGCAGTACTGGAGAAAAAGGGCCAAGGAAGAAAGATCTACTCTAACACCCTACCAGCCAAGCACTCAATTATTATGGAGCATAATGAGCATGATTGTTTCTCTAAATGCACAGAAGATTACTGGAAATACTATCACTTAGTTAAAACAAACTCTGAGCATGAGAATCATTAGAGATGGAAAAGTCCTATAGCATGACCTGGCCCATCTCCTTGCTAAGAGCTGATTGTTCTAATTTTCTTATCTTTTGTCCACTAGAGCTTTCCAAATCCCAAGTGGCTAGGCTGTCATTCTATGCCGCGAGAGGATGGGAGAGCACTCTGGGATAAAGAAAGCCACAAGAAAACGTGTGTTTGTTTCATAACTGAGCTGATAAGATAAGCTACTTAAAAAGGAACCTACATGGAGGTCCCAGACATGCACAGGTTAAAAAGATTCCAACTAAAGACTGAAGTGAGTGCTTGTGGATGGAAGTGATACTTCCTCCTATATAAAAGCCACTGATGAGGAAGGGTTGAGATAGGGTAACAAGTTTAAGGGCAGTAGAAAAAGGCACACACACCTCTGAACTCTAACTGGGGCCCAGACAAAGCATACACATTATTATGTACAATACAGCTTTGTGTCTGGGCACAAGCAGTGTAGGGCAGCCCACCTACAATTATTATTATTCAAAACCAAAACATATTTGACTTCTAGAGTTAGGAAGTGCATTAGTCTTAATTGCCTGGAGCTCACCAAATCTAAGTCTGTATCAGAACTTCATGACACAGGCCTGTGTCTCTAATGTTAGTAACAAAATAATGGCTGGGGGCGGAGAGACAAACCTTGGTTAAAAGGAGAAGTGATAATGCTATAACGAAAAGCTCAAAAGGCCGGACTCCTGAAGTGAGGGAGAACATGCCATAGTGGGCTTACAGCAGGAGTGTTTGATCAGTAGTGGTGTTCAAGTGTTTCATGTTGTGCCGATAAAGAGAAATGTCAGCAGTGAATCAATCTGAAAGGCTGCTGTCAAAGCAACAGCCAGCACAACAGGATTCCAGAGGGGAGATGCAATCTAGGAAATTATTGTTTTGCTGTTAGGGTGTTAATGCTCTGAGTACAGGGACGGAGAATACTTTTCTGTGCAAAATTCTCATAGTGCCCTGAGATGCTTTCAGCCTATCACCCTTCTTACAGAGGTCTTCTGTTTAGCAGCACAAAGGCCTAGGCCTACAAAGGTATTTTTATGAGTCAGAAACTTCAGGAGTTCCAACAGGATGGGTTCATAAAACTCGATCATGTGGAACAAATAACTATAGACCTTCTCATTCTTTTCACATCACGTTTTCCTATGATTTACACTTTGCTTAATGCAAGGGCAACTGCTGGGTTTACATGGTAGCTCAATCTGCCCTTTTTGTATGTGCAAAAGCTATACATTGAGACACACCAGCAGAGCCATGACCATGCATCAAGGAAGGAAATGACAGTTTGTGGGAAATGGGAAAGAGTAAATAACAAATAAAAGATTATGTTAAGGAACCCAGTTCCTAGTTTGGATGTGTCGAGAGGCACAAAAGCAGATTAGTTATGGACAGTCCTGGATTATCTTTATGGAACTAACCACTATTTTTGGAACAAAGAAGTTCCCCATAAGATCTCATAATGAGGACAAAGGACCCCTGCATGGATGGGTTTGGGTTGCCTGGTTTATGTTAGACTAGAGTCTGTACCCATTGTCACTAAACTCAAAGGGTATGTCTACACTGTGTCGCTATTTTGGGATAAATCCAGTATCCTGAAATAGCTATTCCACATCTTAAGAGCATGCCCATTATTTCGAAATAACTTTAGAAATATCAGGCACACTATTCTGATGTCCCCGTAAACCTCGTTCCATGAGGATTAAAGGACATTTTGGAATAGCGGTTTATTTCTAAATTTGGCGCTGTGTAGACTGCACCAAATTATGAAATAAGCTATTTCAAAATACACTTGAAATAAGTTACACAATTTGCTTAGCTAAATTGCATAGATTATTTAGAGCTAAGGGTGCAGTGTAGATGCACCCTTTTGGGTACACTTACACAGCAGCATTATTTCAGAATAACTGACGTTATTCCGAAATAACAAAGAGCATGTCCACACTGTAAACCATTATTTTGAAATAATGGTGAGCTGGAGGACTTCTTACTCTGACTCCTGGTAACCCTCATTTTACGAGTAAGGAAAGTCAAAGGAAGGAAGAGTGTTCTCCCTTCGGCTTCTTGCTGTGTAGACAGCACCAAAAGCCTAGTTAAGCTACTTTGACTTAAGCTGTGCAATTGACATAGTTTAAATTGTTTAGCTTATTCTCGCATTAGCCCTGCTGTACAGATGCACCCTTAAAGACTGGGGGTATAGAGCCACTAGCCAAGCGAGGCCTACACTATGTACATGTGTCCAGCTGCTATCCATGATGCCAAACAGTCTATAACAGGGGTGGGCAAAAGGGCCTCTGTGGGCTGCATCCAGCCCGCCAAGTGGGTGGATCCGGCCTGCGGAGGCCCTGCTGTTCCCCCTCCCCAGGCCAATTAGGGCTTGGGGGTAGGGGAGCACCAGAAGCCTCCTCTGCTCTCCCCCCCACCCTGCAAGCAGCACGTGGCACTTCAAAATGCCACGTGCTCCTGGCAGGGTGGGAAGAGGATTTGCACACTCCTGCACCCCCAGGCCAATCAGGGCCTGAGGTGAGGGAGCTGTGTGAAACTTCCTTCACCCTGCCCCTGCCCTGCGAGTGCCACATGCTCCTCGCAGGGCGGGAGGAGGCTGCCCATGCTCCTCCGTCCCCAAGCCCTGATTGGCCTAGAGGTGGGGGAGCATGCCAAGCCTATTCCAGGGCATGGGTGCCTAGTGGGAAGGGGGGGGCAAAGTGCCTCCCCTCTGCCACAAAATCATTGAAGTGGCCCCTGGGCAAAAGTTATTGCCCACCCCGGTCTATAGCATTTAAGCAGCGTCGCTGGAGAGTGAGTGTGTGTGTGTGTGGCATTGATTAGGCACATTTTGTTGCAAAGCATACAGATAACTTTTAATTCCTCTGCTGAGTTGCATCATACAATCAGAGTGAATTCTTGTGCTCAGATGGGGGATAACTACTCAAAGGGCTTGGAGCAGACCTCCCTGCAAAGGGGTGAAGGGAACTTTCCTTCACCATGGGAAAAACAACCCAAGATCTGGAGTAGGCCATGTGCTTCTCCTGTAACTGTCTGGGTTAGAAAACTGTAATAGTAGGGTTTAACATGACCCTGCAACTGTATAACTAAAGTAACTCTAGCTATCTCTAGGAAAATCCTGTAAACCGCAGCTCTGAAGAGAGCATTGCTAGGCCTACCATTAATTCCCAGTTTCCCTCTGGAGTGGTATGGCTCCCACATTAGGAATTCCAGCCTGCTGGCTTGTCACCACCTAAGAACATGCCCTCACGCTCCTGCAATTCCAAGCATAAAGCTACAGCAAAATGGGGGAATCTCCATGACGACAGACATGCACACACAGAGCCAAGTTTTGCAAGCTCTGATGGAAGGTGATAGAACCCACCTTTGCCAAGCAGGATGCGAAACACTCTCAAAAGCCTCATTCCCTTCCAGACCTGTGCTCGTCAGCAAAAAGTGACAGATGGAATGAATTAGGCCAATCAAGGCTGCTCTCATCTGAGTTGAGTTAATCATTACAAAAGGATGCTGATTGCTGTCAGGGTGGTGGGGGCAAGTGATACACCACTCATGCTGATCCAGCATTTCAGTCTTCAGATAGGCTACATCTAGACTGGCATGATTTTCCGCAAATGCTTTTAACGGAAAAGTTTTTCTGTTAAAATCATTTGCAGAAAAGAGCGTCTGGATTGGCACTTTTTGCGGAAAAGTGTCCGTGCCAATCTAGACACGGTTTTGCAGAAGAAAGCCCCGATCGCCATTTTTGCCATTGGGGCTTTTTTGCACAAAACAGTTTTTAGCTGTCTACACTGGCCCTCTTGCGCAAAAACATTTGCACAAGAGGGCTTTTTCCCGAGCGGGAACAGCATAGTAATTGAGCAAGAACACTGACAATCTTACATCAGATCGTCAGTGTTCTTGCGCAAATTCAAGCAGCCAGTGTAGACAGCTGGCAAATTTTTCTGCAAAAGCAATTGCTTTTGCAGAAAAACTTGCCAGTCTAGACGCAGCCATACTGTCTAGCATCTGGGACATGTATCTTATAGCTCCACACAGGACTGGAGTTTAACTCCACATTCTCCAGAGGAGAGCAGAGCTAATGCTTTCATCTCTTCTTCTCCCTGCCCCCCATTTTGCAATAGACTGCCCCCCCGGCAATGAATTCTTCAGTCACTCTGCATTCCTAGACAGGGCAACTGCCTTCCAAGAGTCTATCTCAGCTTTTTACATAAGACCCAGCCCATGCTAGGACAAGACTCTAGAATCTGAGGGTATGTCTACACTACCCTCCTAGTTCGAACTAGGAGGGTAATGTATGCATACCGCACTTGCTAATGAAGCCCGGGATTTGAATTTCCCGGGCTTCATTAGCATAAGCGGGGAGCCGCCATTTTTAAATCCCCGCTGCTTCGAACCCCGTGTAGCGCGGCTACACGGGGCTCGAACTAGGTAGTTCGGACTAGGGTGCCTATTCCGAACTACCGGTACACCTCGTTTCACGAGGAGTAACGGTAGTTCGGAATAGGACCCTAGTCCGAACTACCTAGTTCGAGCCCCGTGTAGCCGCGCTACACGGGGTTCGAAGCAGCGGGGATTTAAAAATGGCGGCTCCCCGCTTATGCTAATGAAGCCCGGGAAATTCAAATCCTGGGCTTCATTAGCAAGTGCGGTATGCATACATTACCCCGCTAGTTCGAACTAGCGGGGTAGTGTAGACATACCCTGAGTTAGCAGTCAGTATGGATGCCCAGCCAGAATAGAGATACTCAACAAATCGGACAGTTTCTTTCTCCTGAGCCTGAAAGCCATACATACTAGCTAGCAAAAAGGCTGTAAGGTGGTATGGTTCACATGCAAACTCAACCTGGTTTACATATGAAGCCTTTCAAAGGTGACTACTCACTTTGGGTGCCTAAGACACCTAAAAGGAGACCCTATTATGTTGTCCACGATTGGGCACCTAAGCTCACTAGACACTTGGAAATCTTGGTGTGGTTCCTTATTGTTTTGTGGGCAGGATTGTTAAGAAGACTGTCAGAGATGAGATCTCCCATCTATATCTGCTGTGCACATGAGTCAGGCAGTCCTACTTCCCAGGTGTGTTTTTGGCTGGACATTCTAAAGCACACTATACCATGGGAAAACATACTGCACCCAGCACCTCGGGCATAGCCTGCTTCATACAGCGTGCTCTCCTGAGGAAGCCTGGGCCTCAGACACAAACATGGCTGTGCAGTGGTGCACAAGCAGGGCTCGAGGACAGACTTCACCAGGCCTGGAGGGAGCAGCTCTGGGTCTCCAGAAGGGGTAGGGCATCAGGTGGAAGGGGCAACAGCTGGAAGTGCTGTGCTTTTTTAAATTGCCAGGCCCCTTTGCCTCCCTCCCCTCTATTGGCCACCCTGTGCACAAACCAACACACTTGACACATGGTTGTGTAACACAAGTGCTGCTGTACTGTGTTGGCTGTATCTAGGTCTAGCTGACTGTGTGACAGCCAGGTTATGCAAGAGGTTTTTTCTGTGATATGGAGGACCTCAGTGTGTTCAACCAATGAGTTCTCCATAGCCTTAGCCATCACACCCAACAGAGAGGGATTTGTATTTGTCAGGAGGTGATAGTGGTATGAATAACTATCTTCTTGCAAAGGCAGCATCCAGAAAAGAACAAATGCTGGCAACATTCCAGAAACAGTGGGTAAACAAATCCTCACACAAGACAGACACCAAGGGGTGAGGATCAGGGTTTGGATGAAGGAGACAGTGGAAGGTAGTGATAAAGTCAAGATCTGACAGACAGAAGAGAGATATTACGGATCCAAAAAGGCTATGGGTCACATAAAATCCATACAAGATGCACAACAGAGGTGGAAGTGGATAATGAGGCAGCCAAGAGTTGAATGCAGAATGGAACCTTCTTACTTTCAAGTCACTTCTCCCACTTCACTCTATGCGGAGGGGCATCATAAGCAAAATGCAGGGCAATTGGAGGCTCGAAGCCTCACTACAAAACGAGTTTCATTGTATTTAAGACTTCTATATAACAGATGCAATTGTACAGCATATATGGAGAAAATGAGAATATCATTAGTAGCTGGGGTAGAAGATAGTTTCATAGAAGTGAAAGCAGAAGGAAACAAAGTTAAAGGGATATCTTGCTGGACAGGCTATAGACTGGGATTCAGGAGAGCTGGGTTCAATTCCTACTTCTTTCAGTCACTTCCTAGGTGACCCTGGGTAAGTCACTTAATCTTGCTGAGGGTATGTCTACACTAGCCCCCTAGTTTGATCTAGGGAGGCTAATGAAGGCGACCGAAATTGCAAATGAAATGCGGGATTTAAATATCCCGCGCTTCATTAGCATATTCCCGGCTGGTCGCCATTTTAGAAATTGACTAGCCCGAAGTAACTGCCCTCATTGCAGAAGGAATAACAGCTAATTCTATTTAGGGCTTTAATTCGGAATCCCATTTCAGAGCCACGTGTAGACACGGGCAGTTACTTAAATCCCGTGCTTCATTTGCAATTTCGGTCGCCCTCTTTAGCCTCCCTATATCAAACTAGGGGGCTAGTGTAGACATATACTGAGTTTTAGTTGTCCACCTGTCAAATAAAGATGACAACCCTTCCTTTCTCTGTCTTGTCTATTTAAACTGCAAGCTCTTTGAGCTAAGGGACTGTCTCTTACTGTGTGTGTACAGAGCTAGCAAAACCAGGACCAATATGTGCTACTAGAATATAAATAATAAAAACATAATACAGAAAGACAGGAGAGAAGACACCTGTTTCTGGTTCACAAAATAAAAAAGGGAGTGATCTACATGATCAAAAGATGCATTAGGAGAAATGAGAATGAGACCAAATGAACTCAGCAGGTTACTGGTCACTTAGAAAAGCAAAGTCTAAGTATTAGAGACATGCTAACGGATTGCACACTGTGGCCAAAAATCACAAAACGCAAGCCTAAACAAAACCAAACCTTCCTGATCTCACTTGTGATTTATGTCTCATTTGTATCTGTGCAAGCGAATGCAGCGTATTTGACATTTTGGCTTGTTGGGTAAAGGGGGAGATAATTGGAATGTCAAAACTGATTGTGGTCACCTGCATGAAACAGAACTAGACTGTCAAATGCTGCAAGAGTTTTATTTACTTAGCCATGTGTTTCCCAGGGTTTTGGCTGTGCGATTGCTGGAAAGGATGCACCCAAATTGTCTGGAAGCTTTCTTCAACTTGTGATATCATTGCTGGGTTGATCTGATTTTCTGATAGTGCCCCAGGATATCAGAGCAAAAACTCATTAAGGACAGAGAATGCTTGAGCTAGATCATTTGTCATTCTTGGACTGGGAAAGGGCCTTAATGAAAGCCAGGCAGGAAGCAGGCACAGTCAGAGGAGGATGTAGTGAGGGGTGGTCAGAGAAGGGGAGAAAATTCTGGGTTCTTCCAAACTCACTGAGAAAGAGAGAGAGAGGCAGAGAGTAGGATGGCAGGCAACAATAAAGGAACAATGGTTAGGGGTCAGAGCATTACAGTGAGACACAGGAGAGCCACATCCAGTTCCCAGAGCTTTTTTACTTCATAGAGGCATTGTAAGGATAACCCATTAAGGACTGTGAGGCACTGGTGATGGGGGCCATATAAGTATGCTAAATAGACAGAAATAACAATCTGTGCGCAATGGGGATAATGAGTCCAAAGACACTGTCCATTCCTTAAGGGATTCACCATCTCAAGGATGAGCCGATTCTTCAGGGAGAGCAGGCTGCACTACTGAGAGAATCTGTGGGCCCTTGGAGTTATTACTGGGTCAGGACTCCTGCTTATGGCAATCACAATTCACCCTTACATGGACATCACCCTTAGCATGCCTTGTCCCCCCCACGGGGAGGCCCCTTATCCCGCCTGCCCTGGGGCTGCCTGGCACTTGGCTGTCCTGGAGGAGATAGGACTCAAACCCATGACCCTGTCCTCCATATCCCCATGGCCACGGGGAAACCCACCCCCCACCTTTCTCTCTAGCAGAGAGCAGAAACTGAACCCGGGGACATGGGAGTGCTACTCTGAGCCACTAGCACAATTCATCTGGCTCCCTGACTCGGCTTCCCTACACTTGCTTTAGTGCCAATAGAGGAGACTTTAAAACAGCAAAAGTGAATGAAAGCAACACCACAATGAAAACATGCTCCAAAAATAGGAGGAGGGCAATATAGCGAACTTCCCTTTGCTCTATTCTCCCAAGTAGTCAATGTCATAAGGCTCATTACCATACTGCATTGCCCTCTTCTGAAGGAAGGAAGAAATCCATCTGAAGGGATCTAGACCTGTCTACAAACACACTTGCTCTGGTTTAACTCAAGGTGCATTTTAAACCACTTTAGTTACATCATTGCAGCTCACTTCCCTTATTTCCACTTAAAAGGGGCTTATATCAATCTAGTTTAACTCACTTCTTTCTTATCAGCAAACAAAACTGATATAACCCAATTACCTTAACCTGAAATAAGAGTATCTACATGCGGTTTTCCATCTCTTAAACTGGTTTTTATCGAGGTTCCAGTAGGTATGTCTCCTCCAGCTTCTGTGCTGGTCTCTCAGGGTGCATCTACACTGTGGTACTAGCTCTAAACAAGCTACACAATTTGAGCTATGCAAATTGCGTACCTTATTTTGAGCTTATTTCGAGATTTCGAAATAGATTGCTGTTCTGACAAGTCCCTTAATCCTCATGGAACGAGGTTTACTGGGTCATCAGAATAGCGCACCCGTCATTTTGATTACATTTAGAAATAACAGGCGTGCTGTCAAGATGTGGAAAATGCTATTTTGGAAGTATCCCGAAATAGCGCCGCTGTTCAGACATACCCTCAATCAAGAAGAAAGAATGTGGCCTGCACATTTTTTATACCTTGTGAGACACCCTGCCACATACCTAGTAAATGAAAATGGGGACAATATTGATATAGTCCTAGCTCCATCCCGTTCACTGTTGTAAGATCTAAAATCTTCATTATCATACAATACATTATATGAGACCCAAACACAATAGCCTCATTGTAAAGACAGAAGAACTAACAGGGATTATCTTAGAAAACTCATCTGAGAAGTGAAATATTACCCAGGGGGTTTCTCTGCTGCCATGTTTTTAAGGAAGAGGTGCTGAGACAACTTGGAGTCTTTCCAAGAAGTAGATTTTCATACCAGGGGATTTCCATAGCAGAGATTTCAGTCACCAGCAACTTACTGTGCAATGGGAAATCAGGAACAGGCACATGGTACCTATTAGGCCGAGGCTCATTATCTTGAATCTGTCCAGTTCTCTCTCAGTTCAAGTATAGCACCATCAGATTCACGCTACTCTCAAATCCCCACCCTAAGAGCTGTGCTTAGTTTTGTTACTACCCCCCCATGGTAAGGCCATATACACTGTAGCAATAGCCCCGCCTGAGGTGATGTTTTGGGAAGAGTTCTGTAGGCCAGGGGCAGGGTGGATAGCATGTTTAAAAGAAAAGAAAATCCAAATGGGAGTGTGGAGAAAGGAGAGCAGATGATAAAAGACGAGGATGGGATTTCTGAAAGAAAGCCAGAAGAGGGAGGAGAAAGGGGGTCAAAATGTGGTGCAGAATAAGGAACAGGAAATACAAGTGGGATTTGACATGCAGAATAAAACACAGTGCAATAAGGGAGTATTCAGATCACCTTATCACCTTTCAGTCCATGTTCTCCGGGGTTTCCCATCAGTCCCTGAAAAAAGAGAAAGCACAGAATGAGCTTTAGCACTGCTACTGTATTTTGAAGACTTGCATCAGGTCTTAGTCATTGACAGAGCTAATGGGACCATAAACCAAAATCCATGGGGGCATCCAGGGCTATCGGGATGGCCTCCAAGGTGGATCATCAGATTTACTGCCAATTACCTCTTGTAGTCTGGAGTTGCACAGGGCAAATGCTCCTTACATTCCCCAGTAATTCACCCCTGCTGCAAACTGCAAGGCTGCGTCTAGACTGGCAAGTTTTTCCGCAAAAGCAGCTGCTTTTGTGGAAAAACTTGCCAGCTGTCTACACTGGCCACTTGAATTTCCGCAAGAACACTGACGATCTCATGTAAGATTGTCAGTGTTCTTGTGGAAATGCTATGCTGCTCCCGTTCAGGCAAAAGCCCTCTTGCGCAAATGCTTTTGCGCAAGAGGGCCAGTGTAGACAACGTGGAATTGTTTTGCGCAAAAAAGCCCCGATGGCGAAAATGGCGATCAGGGCTTGTCACGTTGCTGAATTGGAGGGAAGCAGCCAGATCGCTGCTGCACCCCTGGGTGGGGGTGTTGGCCCCAGAAATTGGTATGGGGGGATTGAATGGGGATTGAATTGTTTGCTGATCTTATGTACGCTATTTATGTGAATGTATAATGTCTATGTGTGTAGGTAGGAATCTGTAATCTGTGGGGAAGCTGAATATTTCTGTGAATGTGGTTAAGCATGGCTATGGACAGGCTGGGTAGCAAAGCCCTGTGGAACAATGGCCCTTGATGGCCCAAAGACACACCTAAAGAGGAGGGCGGAGACCCAAGAGCTGCCAGCAGAGAGAGGCTGAGGACCAGGTGACCAGCTGAGACCAGAAGAGGCCAGGAAGGAGTATAAAGAGGCCATGTGGTCGAGGCCATTTTGGTTCTCAGCTCAGCACTTCATCCCAGAGGCAGCACTGCAGGGATTGAAGAGCCTGGAAGACCTGGGAACCCATCCTGATCGTAGGATGTGCAATAAGGACGTTTAACCAGCAGCTGCAACATCTCTGCTAGTGCCTGCATAGAGAACTGGGAGATTCGGTGCATGTAACGTACTGTACTTTAGTAACCTTACTCTCAGGCTTTTCTTTCTTGTAATAATAAACCTTTAGATATAGATTCTA
Organism: Pelodiscus sinensis; assembly: GCF_052426305.1. NCBI lineage: Eukaryota > Metazoa > Chordata > Testudines > Trionychidae > Pelodiscus > Pelodiscus sinensis. Next base: position 10,580,521 of record NC_143074.1, on the reverse strand, counting down.
AAGGATTGGCCCAGCGTGATTTGTGGGTAAGGTCCAGAGGGTAAATTGACCAGGGATCTGTGGCTGGTTTCTTGGAACCGGACAGAACTTGTTCGGGGTAGGTGGGATTGGGTGCTAGGACCCCCCACCTGTGTATAGGCCCGGGGCCATCTGGGGCACGGATATTGCTGGGGTGTCGGAGGGGTTTTGCTCGGGAGGCTTCAGGCAGGCTGCTGAAGCGCTCTGTGAGACTGGTTTGTGGCCTGTTTGGAGAGGTCGCCAGTCAGGGGGACTGTAAAGAGCCCCGGATTTGAGCAATTCGCCCTGAGCGGACGCCCTAAGCTGTGCTCAGACACGGCCCGGTCCGTCACAGGGCTTTCTTGTGCAAAACGCGTCTAGAATGGCACGGACGCTTTTCTGCAAAAAGTGCGTTTATGGAAAAGCATCCGTGCCAATCTAGACGCTCTATTCCGCAAATGCTTTTAACGGAAAAACTTTTCCGTTAAAAGCATTTGCGGAAAATCATGCCAGTCTAGACGTAGCCCCAGAGTAATGTCCTGTCTACTGGTCAATGGATAACTCCTATTGCCCATTCTCCTCCTCACAAGAATGAACTCAACAACCTTCAGGCAGAGTTAGCCCTGGTTTGCACAGATAAGACAGCCCAAGGCTCAGCTACTCTCTTACCTTTAGCCCCTTTGGTCCTGGATAGCCTATTGGTCCAAGAGCACCCAGATCACCCTGGTAAGAGAAACACAATACATCACATTTATTAGGTGTGTGGCTGATGCATTCTCCCACATAGCATGAAAACCTTCCTTTTAGGACTCCTAATCCTATTCACCAGTTCACTGGGATGAGTAACATACACAGAGGATTTTCTTGCCATTTACTTAATATCCTGTTCTCCTTAAAGTTAATGGAAGTTTTGCCACTGACTTCAATGGAAGCAGGATCCTGTTAGTCAAGAAATTTATAATAAGTGTACAGATAGCTTCTAAGTAAAAAAATATTAAGGATATGCCTTTTAGATAAATGAAGTAAGAAGAGCAACTTCTACTTGCATCACATTTTTAATTCAGAGTAAAGGACACCAAGGGTTTGTCTAGACTACATGGCTCCGTCAATGGAGCCATATAGATGAATTAACTAGACATAGCAAAATGAAGTGGCGATTTAAATAATCGTTTCACGAGGCATACCGAAGCGGTCGACAAAGGCTTCCCTTGTCGACTGCGGCGCGTCCAGACTGCACCGCTGTGCCAATCAGCTGATTGTTGGCACAGCACGGCAGCCATTTTGATGTAAATGAAGCAGCGATTATTTAAATCACCGCTTCATTTTGTTATGTCTAGTAAACTCATCTACATGGCTCCATCCACAGAGCCATGTAGTCTAGACATACCCCAAAGCACTTTGGAAATGTAACTACTTGAAACAGAAGCTCTCTGCAGGGATCACTTTACCCACTACTGAAGAATATTGGAGTTCAACAATGTACAAAACCAAAAAAACAAAGGAACGTATGAGTCGGGCTCCCATTTTCTTCAACAGGAATAAGGATAAGCCCCAAAACTAAGAAATGTAGAACTTCTGCATCTATTTACAGTTAATCCCAAACTCAATATGGCTACATCTACACCGCAGACATTTTGCTCAAGGTCGGCCATTCTTGCGCAAAAACTTGCAGAGCGTCTACACTGCACGCATGTTCTTGTGCAAGTAAATTTACAGTAAAGCACCGGAACAGAGGGCTTCTTGCGTAAGAGTTATTCCTCTCCCCATGAGGAGAGGAAAGCACATCTCTAGTGCAAAAGCACATGGCATTGTGGACGGGCTCTTGTTCAAGACCTTTTGTGCAAGAACTCTTATGCAAAACAGTTCTTGCGCAAGAAGCCTGCAGTGTAGACGTAGCCTATGAGATTAACATCTAAGGAATATACACCAAGAACAAATACACATGTAGAACCTAAGATACAGGTACTCCCCGCGTTACAAACATATGACTTACGGACATCAGCACATACAAACCAACGATTACCTGCAGCCTCAGGGGAGCAGGTAAGAGGCACAAGTGGCAGCGAGCAGTGCTGGCTGGAGGACTCTGGAGGAGCAGGAGTGGTCATGCAACCAGCATTTGAAAGGGAACCATTGCATCTCTCCAGGGCTATGTCTAGACTGCAAGCCTCTTTAGAAAAAGAGCGTCTAGACTGCAAGCGGAACTTTCGAAAAAGCAAGCCGCTTTTTCGAAAGAAAGCAGCGAGTGAGTCTGGATGCTCTCTTTCGAAAAAGCCCTGTTGGCATTCAAGAACGCCGTTTTTCGAAAGAGCACTTTCGAAAAAAAGGCGTTCTTCCTCGTGAAATGAGGTTTACCGCCGTCGAAAGAAAAGCCACGTTCTTTCAATTTAATTTGGAAAGAATGCGGCTGTAGTCTAGACGCAGGTGAAGTTTTTTCGAAAAAAGGCTACTTTTTTCGAAAAAACCCCTGAGTCTGGACACAGCCCAGCTGCTGGCTGCACAGCCACCCCTGCTCCTCCGGAGTCCTCTGGCCCGTGCTGCTTGTTGCTTCTGGATGAGTGGGGACTGTGTGCAGCCCATAGTGGGCATGGGAGGGGGGGAAGGAAATGGGGCTGGCTGCAGAAACCAGCACAGAGTCTGTGGGGGAGGGGGTGGAAGCAGCCAGGGGATGCCCATAAGTCCCCTTCAGAATCTCCATCTAGCTCCTCATTCTGTCTCAAGCACCAACATTCAAGGTTAAATAAAAACTGAATCTACTATTTTTCATTGCAAATATGGAGTATTTCAGTTACATTATTGGTTAAATAGGCTTTTGTGGGCTAGCCTGATACCCTAGCTATGATTTATAATAGTTTCTATGGGAAAATGGGTTCTGAGTTTCAAACTAATGACTTACAAACTTTTGGAACACAACCTGTTTGTATGTTGGGAACTTCCTGTACATGGTGTTAAGAGTATGGAGGGGGTCAGAGACTAAAAATGAAATGATAACAATATGAAGTTAGGAAAGTTATGGATTATATTCAGTGGATTCATGTATCTACATTCAGGTCTAAGGATCAAATCTAGACCTGGTTGAAGAAGATGCAATTCCAATGCCCCTAATGGAGCAGGTATGAAATTTGATCCAATTACTCTTGTGTGGTCTCCTGCAAAGATTGCTATGTCATAGAATCACAGAATCATAGAGCTGGAAGAGACCTCAGAAGGTCATCAAGTCCAGCCCCCTGCTCTAGGCAGGACCAATCCCAACTAAATCAACCCAGCCAGGGCTTTGTCAAGCCAAGACTTAAACACCAAAATCAGTTTTAAAAGTATTTTCATAGCAGAGCAGCACTGCTACAGTGAAACAGTTAAAGGTGAAAGGCCATTACCCTGCCGCATTTTTATTTCCATTGTTTCTTTATTTTTAAATTATTAGCCACTGGACTGTCTTAGCACCGCTGAGGTTGTACTGTGAGCCCTGGGGAACTGGTAAATATCCCTCCATCTCACTGTCCCTGGGGATTAAGGAACAGTTATAAATGGAGATGTCTGCTGTGAAAAGTCTTTTCCAGAAGAAATCCCAGATGTTCTTAATGAACCCTTGTGCCAACAAGTTCCTCAAATCTAGGAGAGGAGAATGGTGCAATTCATTCAAGACTTCCACATCCAAGACCATCTCCCACCGTGCATGAAACATCATATTCCAATATGCGAGACACATGGAGCTGACATTCAAGGGTATGAGCTACTCAGAGCGGAGGAGACAATGGCTGGCTCCTGTTAAGTTAGAAAGAGGTCCTCCAATTCCTGTCGCATCCAACATATCAAACCTGAGCCCTCCTTGGGGATATCAACCTATTTGAATCTGTAATGCTCCCTTTGAGGCTGAAACAATCAGTTCATCTTTTAATTCAATAACATCTTTGTTTTTTAATCTTGGATCGAAGTTTATTTACAAATCTGTCTTTGGCATCGTTTTAAAAAGAAGTTGTCAGCATTCTGCAAACTATTTAAATTTCAGAGAAGTGCCTAGGTTAATTCAGAACTTTATTCTAATATTTTGCTGAGAAGGCATTCTGTAGTGCTTTCTGAATGGTATCCTTCCTGCTTTATCCATCCACTGACTTTGATCTTTATCTACTCAGGTTTAGCACCCTTTCTCCTGATACTTTATGCACAGAGGTAGGGGGGTGGCGACAGAATATCTTTCTCTCCTCTCCCCTTCCCTTCTCCTATTTATTTCGAGTTTCCTTATCCTCTAATTATAACTCCACCTGAAGAAGTGGGCTGTGCCCATGAAAGCTCATGATGCCATCTACATGTTTTGTTAGTCTATAAAGTGCTACCAGACCATTTGCTTGCTGTTTTTTTCTGTAACAGACTAACTCGGCTACCCCCTGAAGCTCCTGTAGTACTAATGTAAAGGCACATTCCCAGGGCTCCTACTTTCTACCATATTACTACAAACTTTTATTTGGCACTCATTGGTATTCCTTCTGGGCAAGTTACAGAGTTTAAGTTGAGATTTAGCACCATGGCTTCATCTACACTGCCAGGTTTTTTTGGCAGAAAATACACTAATGAGGGACTCACTAGCATAAGTCACAATCTCATTAGCATATTTTCTGCAGTTTCTTTTTGTGCAAGGTTTTTTTTGCGCAAAAAGAAGCAGTGTGGCCTTTTTTTTTGTGCAACCTCCCTGTTTTGTGCAAGATCCTTATGCCTCTCCGGGACAGGCATAAAGATCTTGTACAAAACGGGGGTTTGCACAACCCCCCCGCCACCGCCCAAACTGCTTCTTTTTGCACAAAAAAACCTTGCGCAAAAATAAACGGCAGAAAATATGCTAATGAGACTGTGACTTAAGCTAGTGAGTCACATTAGCATATTTTCTGCCAAAAAAACTGGCAGTGTAGATGAAGCCCATACGTCTCTACTGCCACTGCCTACAACTTTACAAAGTCTGCTAAAAAATCAAAGCCTAGGTACATCTTCTAGCTCATCTAAGAGGCACCAGATTCATAGTCAGATTTCTGGATCAGTTTCTCTTATTCTCTTTAGTTCTTGAACAGTGATGGATTTTCCCTCTTCCTTTTATCTGTGGCACTAAATCATTACATGAGCTATGGAACACCCACTTTAATTATGCTTTGCTCTCTTGTCTAGTAAATATATCTGTTAATACAGTATGGAGTGAACTTCTTAGGTGGTCTCTGCAGAAGACTGAGAGCTAGACCCATATGGCTGGCACTGCAATAATAATGTCACGAACTTCCCACTTTGGTGGATAAAGAAAAGTATTTGTGCATACAAAATGAAGAGGTGACAAAAACGCGGTCAAGACAGGGATCTTTTGACATAAATGCCCCATTTCGAAAGATCCTGTAAACCTGAGGATCTGTCGAAAGATCCCCATCTTGATTGCGTTTTTTTCCCAAAAAGCGGCTTTTCGAAAAAAAGCCGCGGTTGCCATTATGCAAATGAAGCGTGGGAAATCAAATCCCGGCTTCATTTGCAATATCGATGTGCCTAATTTACATCCCTTTCTCGAAAAAGGGATGTAGTCTAGACACACCCAGAGTTACAAGCAATTTTCATTCCCAAGGTGTTCATAACTCTGAACAAAATATTATGGTTTTCTTTCAAAAGCTGAACAATGGCTTCATACAGCTTTGAAACTTTACTGTGTGGAAGAAAAATGCTGCTCTCCCCTTTTTTTTTAGTAGTTTATGGTTAGCGCAGTACTTTTGTGGTTCTTTCTTTCTTTCTCCCTTAGAAGATATCAACTTGTTCAGCACTTGTCAAAGCTTTTTTTTTTTTTTTTTTTCCTGAAGCTGCTCATCTGCACAGAGACTTAAAAACAATATTTTAGGCTTCAAGAGCTTGATGTTGTTTCTCTGGCTTAAGGAGAGCTTTAGGGGCTTTTACAAAAGGATATTGAAACAATCACAGATCCAGCAAGAAAACCAACATACAAGGATTCTGGAAAGCTCTCAGCTGAGTTCTTTCATCTGTGGATGAGAGAGGGAAGGTGGTTTGGGAGATGGGGAAGGATACAACAAAGTCAAGGATAGGTACATCCGAATAGCCTGGAAATTCTGCTGGAGGGAGGATTCATTACCCTTATAGCACTAATGCATAAGGCTAGAAAAGATGCTGGAGTTCATGTTATTAAAAAAAGCTTTCACAGGTCTTTATTCAAACAGGCTTCCAATTGCTTTCTCTCCCCTATGAAGGGAACTAGTGATACAGTGCACCAAACTCTCCTGTAATGTGTAAATAAACAGGGAAGCCTTTTCTGGAGGAATATTTCTGTAACAGGAGCTCATGTGGCAGCAGACACACCACGAGTGCTGAGCTGAGGCTGTATTAAACAGATCCCCTTTTCATACCTTCCAGCATAAAGGCTTCTTGTAGGAAAGCATTTACTTAATGCTCACCCACATGGTTAATTACGAAAGCAGGCGGCTCCAGTTACAACGAATTCTGCTCCTCAGCCTTTGAATAGGAAAGCAAAGAACCCCTGCAGGGAGCTCGGAAGCCACTGGGATCTGGGGCTGTGGTTCTCTGAGCATTCAGAACAGAGGGAAATGTCCGGATGGAGTTTTGCAGGGTGGGCTTCAAGACACACAGTGCAGGACCCCAATAATTGATGCCATCTTAAGGAGGCTCTCTTAGCCGTGCCTAGTCAGACTGCTGACCCTGCACTAGAACAAGAGCCTTTTGCCATCCGCGGAGAAAAGAGGAAGGTGGGGATAGAGAAGATCTGCCAACACAGTGTTCCTTCTAAACTGGGAGGCAGCAGCTTCACAAGTGATTAATCAGCCCCTCCCAGGCAGTCAGCTCCTTGCCCTGAGCCTCTGACTGGCCAGGGCTGATTAATCACCTATGAAGCTGGGCTGCTGCGTGGCTTAGAGGGAACACTGCCACCATCTCCCCCTTACCCTGCGTTGCAGGGACGATAGTAAGGAGGAGAGAAGGGATGAGGTGGAGTAGGAGGAGGATGTGGAGCCCCTCATAGGTCAGTCTTATTAAGGGTCTCTCCCAGGCCTGCTGATGGGGTGGGGGCTAATGATGCAACTGCCTCAGGTCCCGGTGATACAAAAAGGCCTGGAGCTCCCAGCCACAGTCAGTAGTGGCAGCAGCCAGAGTCCCAGGCTTTTTAAATAGCTGCCAGAGTGCCATGCAGTGTGCTCTGGCCAATGCTGAGGGCTGCCAGGAAGAGGCGTGGCACACTCCAGGGAGCACTGAAGGCTGCCTAGCCCCAATCCCACCCTTTGCACCCAAGGGGCTGCCCCTTCCAGTGGCATGGAGCAGGACCCCCCACCTTGCCTAAGGGCCTGACGAGGCTGTTGACCCCCCTGGTCTCTCCTAACCCTTCCCCTCTCAGAATTGCCTCTTCTGGAGGATTATTACAAACCCTTTGAGACCATGTCTAGATCAGGCTCCCTGGCACAAAGTGGGCAAAGAAAGAACTCACTTCTGTCCTCATACTTTATATACAGAGTTGAAGCAACTCATCCTCCGCAAATACTGTGATACCAAGAGAGCTCTCCTCTGCCTACGATGCACGCAAGAGAGAACTGCCCAAACTCCCACTCCCTGTTTCCCAGAATCTCCCCAAGCCTGAATGGTAGGAGCCTCCTTGGATGCGAGGAGAATCCCGTACTATTGTCTCATGTGAATGTGTTGGTCAATCCAATGAAAACTGTCTAGGTAGATTTGCCTTTGGGGAATGGGGTGCTCTTTCTGGAGCTTTGGAAACCCAAAGTAGGAATTATGTGTTTTCAAAGCAAAGAAAGTGACTTGCATGGTTCAGGCTCGACTAGGTCACAGCATTAATTTAGATAGAACAAAGGGCCCCCCAAAAATCAAAGGTGTTAATATAACACAGTCACTATCCAACATTGTGTTAAACACGGTTCGGAGTTTGGAATACAAAGACCTCAGCCTGTGTGGTACCAGAGCAAGTTCACTGTTAAAAATCCTTATAACCTTGTATTAAAGATATGGCAAGAGAAGGGAAAAGAGTTAAAGCATTTGAAATGTAAATGATTAAACAAGGCTTTCTTTGTAGCCACCTCCCTTGTTCTCTTCCCTTTTAACAGACAAGTTTTTAGACAGAAAAAGCCCCTTTTCAACAATCCTTTAGATGACATCAAAGATGATAATAACTATCCTTTGGGGGGGGGGGGGAGGCTTGTTGAAACCCTTCTTCCTCAGGAGACAAAACAAGACAGATAGAAAACTGGGGGAGGAGAGAACAGCTAAGAAACAAACTTCAGCTTCTGTCTCAAGTATTGACTTTCACTTGCAACCTCACTGCTGGAAAAAACACCAGACCAGTGCACAGTCTTATTAGCCACTCAGAGACTGGGCAGACTTGTCAGGCTGTTTAAGGTATTGCATTTAGCTCTCTTTGGGTCTCAGGCTCACAGCAGCGCTGCAAAATATGCAGTCTTGACTAGCTAAACCAGACTCCTCTCACAGGGAAAAAGGAGACGGGAAAGAAAAAAATGCAGAAGGAAAAGGATTTATGGGGTGTTGGTAATCCCGGAGTTGGCTGGGATTTAGCAGGAGTTGGTGGCGGTGGTAATATCTGGCTGCCTGTTCATGGCCTGATTTGGTGAAGACATCTGTCAGGGTTAGGATGAGGAAAGCCCAGGATTGCAGGACATGGCAGCCATGATGATACTGTGAAATTCCATGAACTTCCACTTCACTCCTCCCAGGTGAGATCACAATTAGGACAAATTGACAGGCCCATTTCTTACAACAATCCCTGCTAGAGGGAGCACACGCTCTTAAGGGATTGGGTGCCGGTGAAGAGGCAGTGACAGGGCCACACCTACAGCACAGCTCCTGTTTACCTAGGATCTCAGCTTTGACCTGCTCCATGGCAAATTATAGACAGGTATGTTTCCTGTACTCTCCAGGGCACAATGCAGGGCTATTTCGGCAGATGCACACACGTGAATACTGAGTGGTAGGAACCAGTTGTGTTTGAATTCCAGACTGGAAAGAAAACCTCATGGAGGGATTTTTAGTTCATCTAATTTTTGAGATCTAATTGGCAGCCACATTGCTGAACTCAGATCATCTTATATACAGTTCCATTGCCATGCTGGGCCCTTCTTCATACAGTCTACTGGCAGACTTCCTCAGTCACAAGGTACTCCAGGAATGGCTTACTCAGACCATTTCATACAGACACATGCTCTGGGACAGGTCCCCCCCCCCCCCTTTTTTTTAACTTGGGGGAACTTCATGCAATTTGAATAGAGTGATTGGAGTACTTATGAGTGAAGATCAAGGATAAATCTTTTGCAATGGCCTGAAATCATGTGTAACACTGACAGACACCAATTGTTTGCAGGTGGAATCAAACTGGGACCTCTAGGAGCTTAGTGTATGAGCCTCTACCTCGTGAACTAAAAGCCAGCTGCCTATTAGCTGAGGCTACAGAGCAGCCCCATTATTCTTTCTGTAAGTGGCCTCAATGCAACTAGATGGGACAGTATACCACATCCAGGGCTTATTTTCATTTACCCCAAAATTGATGCGCCAGAGACTGATTTCCTGGGGTTCAATTTAGCAGGTCTAATAAGGACCCACGAAATTGCTCGTTGACCCCGGTACTCCTCCGGGTTGTGAGGAGTAAGGGAAGTCAACAGGAGAATTTCTCCTATTGACCCTCCACAATGGGGATGCTGCAGAAATTCAACCTAAGGTGCATGGACTCCAGCTATACTATTCTCATAGTCGGAGTTGAGTATCTTAGGCTTACATTCTCCAGTAATGTAGACTTGGCCTCCAGGAGGTGTGTGTGTTACACATGCAGATGGAGTCCACCAACCAAACCCTTTGCTACATCATTGAAGAGGCAGGAGTGGTGACAAATTTGAGAAAACAGTATGTGAGGTCATAGCAGGTGTTTGTAAAGCAGGAGAAAACTGCCGGTAGGAAACTGGTGCCCTTTAAAAACATGAGCACAAAATTATTTTTTGGGAAGGAGAAATGTCATCATTCAAGGGGTGGTTTTGAAGGAAACAATTCTTAGGAAGCGATTCCTCCCTCTCTGATCCACAACTGGATAGACTCTCCTCTTAGTTGTTTTAATACTGCAGAGCCAATGTGTGGGAAGGCAGGGAAGTGTGTGGTCCTCAAGGCCCTTCACACACCAGAAACTTTATCTTCTCAAAGGAGCTTCAAGGAATAATCAGGAAGGGAGACGTAAGAGTAGGGAGGAGAGACGTAAACTGAAGGCTGCCACCTTAGCAACCCAAAGTCAGCACTGGAAAGAAATGCTTTTCTGCCCTGGAAGCAAAACCAATCAAAATGGCTCACTATAGGGCCAGGGGGAAGTCCATCATTTGTGTTGAAATGGACAGTAATGTCCTTTGGTCTCTCATTGCTTCCAAAAAACTTCCTCTCTTGTGGTTAAAGAGGGCCTCAGGAGACCTGGATTCAGTTCCTTTGTGACCCCAGGCAAGTCCTCAGTTCCTCATATGTAAAATGGGGATAATGACAGTGTTTCGCCCATGCTCGGTTCATCTGATCTACAGAGATTACAAGCTCTTTGGGAGCGTATTGTGCAGCACCTAGTATAAGGCTGCCCCAGTCTCAGCTGAGGCGCCTGTGAGCTACTGTCATGAATGATCACCCCATGGCATGAGGAGATATTTCACAACTGGTCATCATCTGCATGGCAGATTTCACAGCAGGGAAGAGGAGATTGTTTTGAACGAATGTCATCTTAATAATAATAATGCTTGTTACTTCTTGTGTAGTGAGAGAAATTTCTCCAAACAAGAACAGAGCCCTAAAAAGAAAGAAAGAAAGAAAGAAAGAAAGAAAGAAAGAAAGAAAGAAAGAAAGAAAGAAAGAAAGAAAGAAAGAAAGAAAGAAAGAAAGAAAGAAAGAAAGAAAGAAAGAAAGAAAGAAAGAAAGAAAGAAAGAAAGAAAGAAAGAAAGAAAGAAAGAAAGAAAGAGGTGCCAATCCAAGGAGCAGAGAGAGAGAGCATGTAGGCCATATGCTCACCTCAGCGCACAGAGGTTTGTGGGTGAAAACTATCCAATGCATGCCCTACTGAAGTCAATGAGGGTGTAGCAGAGGGCAGACTTGAGCTGTGTGAGAGGGGAGGGTGGAAGGGTTTTTCTTCATGCAGTAATTTCACTGTCTGGGAACCATGGACCTAGGTCAAACAATTTAGTTTCCTGGTGTTGCTGGTTAGAGGGTCTGTTTTTAAGGAAGAAAATAGATTCCTACCAAGAATAAATGCAAGATCCTGTCTTCTAAAGAAATCCACTGATAAATATCACCGAAAGGGGAGGTCACAGAAGACACACAGGGCTAAACTCCCAATGGCTCCCTTGTGTCTAAAAAGTTACATACCTGAAATTATCACTTCTGCTTCCTCATCCTACTCTGGCACCTTCTCATGTCCCCTTCTCCCCCTCCCCCACTGTCACAGTTTTAATCTACCTCTCCCTCAGAAAATGAAGAGTCACATCTCCCTGAGTCTCCCTCACAAGAGGAAAAAGAAGAAAAATGATGTGATTGCAATGCTGATTGCAATGCCCTGAAAGGGTTAAAGTCTTCACAAGCCAAAGCTCCAGTTATTTTCCTACTTACAATGAGTCCATGAACTCCAGGAGGACCCGGGGCTCCCAATTCTCCCTAAAAGGAAAGAGACCAACATGGTTACAGACTCTTTTAGACAAACAGAGGCTGAAGAGTAGCTCAGTGTTTCAAGGTCTTGAAGGAAAAGACCAGCCTCCTCGCACCTCCCCCACCCTCAATTCCAACAGCCTGAGCAATCTAGAGCTTCCATCTTCAGAAAGCACGTTAATGAAGCAGGGCAGCCCCTCAAACAGAAGGCTACTTGTTGTTCTCCTGCAGTCCCTGCAGTTATATGCTGAAACTGGTCTCCCCTCTTAGGAACGGGCAGGATAAAGGCAGCGTTTCAGTGGATGTTTGGTGGGGGAGGGGCAAGGGACAGGAGGGCAGGGAAGGGGTGGCAGGTGAGAGGGAAAAAAACTGATATGGGAACTGGACAGAGGGGATGGGATGGAAGGGAGTCAGAAAAAAGAAGGAGAGAAGGGGAGTTAAAAGGGATGAGCAGAGCTTAGTGGGAAGGAAATGGGAGCAGCTACATTAGCACTGGAGAGTGCAGGCAGGGAGGAGAATGGTTAAAGACAGGCAATGTCTGACAGCGTGTGAAGGCATGATTCCAGCGAGGAGAACTGCCACCAGCTTCCTGTGTGATGTGGGGCAAATCATGTCATCGCCTGACTCAGTTTGCCCCTCTTTAAAATGGGGATAATTATGCAATGAAGCCTGTCATAAAGACTACCTGAAAGAATATAAGCTTGTGTGGCATGTGGGATCTTCCAGGAAAGATCTGGGGCTGTCTCCAGTGAGGAGGTTGCTACTAAGGAGCAAGAGCTGAGGGCTGAGTAGTTGCTGCATGAGGGCCCACAGAAAAGAAAGAGTAACACAGCCACTGCATTGCCCTGAGACCAGGAACAACATGTAACTCCCACTGCTCTGAGGGGTCAGTGCTGCTGAATACTGTAAAGAGCGAGGCAGGGCCCCTTTAGAGATGGTCCAGCCTCAGCATGGGGATATCAGGAAAGAAGAGTGGCTCCTTTTAACCCCTCTTCCCACATTTTGTGCAGCAGCTTATCCCAAGCTAGTCCACAGGGTTTTGTAACCCTTCATCTCCAGAAAGGAAATGGGATTTACTTGCAGCTGCTTCTCCATAGGGAGGCAAGTTGCACACTCAGACTATGTCTACACTGCAGGCTTCTTGCGCAAGAAGATTTTTGCAGAAGAGATCTTCCACAAAAAGTTCTTGAGCAAGAGCACGTCCACACTACTAAAGCACATCGGAAAAGCGATGTGTTTTTGTGCCAGAGAGTGTCCAGACTGCATGGATGCTCTCTCGCAAGAAAGCTCTGATTGCTATACACAGAATAGCCACCAGAGCACCTGAAACAAAAGACAGGACTATGCAGCACTTTAAAGACTAACAAGATGGTTTATTAAGTAATGAGCTTTCATGGGCCAGACCCACTTCCTCCGATCAAATTGTGGAAGAAAATTGGCATGACCATTTCGAAAGTGAAAGTGCGCGCCGGGACGTGTCAGTTCGAACCAAATCCCTTGGTTCAAACTAACGTTACTCCTCATTTTTTGAGGAGTAACGTTAGTTCGAACCAAGGGGTTTGAACTAACGCGTCCCGGCGCACACTTTCACTTTCGAAACAGCTGTTCAGCAGAGTAACACGCCAGCGAGATCATACTAATGAAGCGCGGGATATTTAAATCCCTGCTTCATTAGCAATTTTGGTTGCCTACATTTGGATCCCTAGTTCGATGTAGGGTGCAAGTGTAGATGTACCCATACAGACTTTAGCACAGTCTGCTGTCTGGAATGGAGCCTATAGGGGCTACTCTCATAGCAAATTAGTAATATACGCCTTCCATATTGCAATTTTTTATTTAATCTGTGTTGGATTAGATATACCATCTCTAGATAGGATACCAAAGAAAGTAGCCAGAATTACCCAGGCTTTGATGGGTGTGTGTTGGAATCCATTTTTACATAGTTCTGCATAGTAAAGCTCCCTTTAACTTTAAAATTAAATGAAAATCATAGAATCATAGGGTTGGAAGAGACCTCAGGAATCATCAGATTCAACCCCCAGCTAAAAGCAGAACCAATCCCAACTAAATCATCCCAGCCTGGGCTTTGTCATAAAAACCTCTAGGGATGGAGATTCCACCACCTCCCTAGGGAACCCATTCCAGTGCTTCACCACCCTCCTAGTAAAATAGTTTTTCCTAATATCTAACCTAGACCTCCCCCCACTGCAACCTGACACCATTGCTTCTTGTTCTGTCATCTGTCAGTACAGGTTGCCCCTCTAAAATCTAGGATTCTAAAATCTAGCCTCTTCCTGCTCTAGGAAAGGAAAGCAGAGGTTTCACTGATGCCCTGGCTACATCACCCTTTATCCTTGCTGGCTATGTTATCCACAACAATTGCATGTCAGGTATCCATTCCCTGATTTATTGTCCTCTCCTGCTCATGAGGGAGCTGTGCACAGCCTGGAGCTCTGGCTCCACGCACTCCTGTGCTGTTTGACTCTAGCCCTGGGGTGAGGTGAGCTCATCATTCTCTCCCATGTCCAGATCCTAGGATTTTACAATGCATTTACATGTCCAGAGAGCAGAGGAGTGGGGGATGTGAAATGTGATGGCCCAACGGTTCTCAGGAAGCTGGCAGGAGGGAACTGCAATGGCCTAACTCCTTTTGCTGTATGAGATGAATCGAAAGAGGATCAGACACAGACAGCATCAGCCATCCGCAGACAGCAGCATGGGAGGGAACAATGCTGTACAGATGCTGATGTAGCTCAGTGGCTCAGACACAGGAAGGGGAAGCTCAGGACCCATGGCTGCCTGCCTGCCACATATTTCACCTAGCAAACGTGGTATATTTGTGTGTTCCACACGCAAACTTGCTGGAATTTTTCTGTGTCTGTGACGCGGCTCGTGACCTTGTGAACCTTCCTTCAAATGAGCCGAAACATTCTGTTTTCATTCTGCAATCTCTGAGGCACATTAATATTTTAAAGCCGTTGATAAGATGAAAGCAGAGCAATCCTTCTGGATGAATTAAATGGAGAGGACATTAGTTTCCCTAAGATCTCTCTAATACTTGGGGAGCTGCATTTAGCTGCCTTTAAACACATCTTCAGAATGGGCCTTCAATGCCTTGAAAATTCAAAAATGTGTGTTCTTGGAAAAGAGAACATTTCTTTGAACATACATTAGGAGCTCAGACCTTCCTGAAGGAGTGGTTGTCTTCAGTCATTGGAACTATCAAGGAAGTCTTTCATTGCTAGGTCACTCATTTGAGGCTCTAGAGCTCCCTGAATACTGTGGGAGGGAATGCCAAGAATATTTTTTTAGAAATCAAAAACATTGAATCTACTGCGTTCATGACTCCTTGGTGTTTGCACTTTGCATTAAAGAGTGAGCAGTCAAGACTGGCTAACAGAAAATGCTTCTGGAAATGGAATTTTATGCTCAATACGTGCTGAATGGAAATGTCAAAATGTGCGCTTGTAAGGCTTACGTATACGAATCATCCAATCAGGGAAAAAAACAATACCAGGTGACTTGTGAAAGTAACCAGTGTAGTGTGTATTTCAAAGAGCAGCCAAGAACCAATCAGGAGGGGAATTGACAAAGACATCCATGAATAACTAATACTTTTGAGCAGTGCTTTTTCTGTGACAGTACGGCCCAGAACGGCATACCATCACCTATTTTTCCAGCACACAGAAAAGGAATAGCATTTCCCCCCTGCGTACTGGCACCTGTTTTCGTGGGGCAGCTCGTCTCCTGACGGAAGGCTGCTCGGGATGCAAGGCTTTTTTTTCCGGCTCCCAGCGTGGCGTTTTGGTGCTCTTAAAGGAGCTGCGACCACATTTTGGCCCCCAGAATGGCTTTTTTTCCTCAACAAGTTTTCCCTTTTTTTTTGCTCAATAACTTTTCTGGGTTTTTTTGCTCAACAAGTTTGAGCCTGGAGTACCAGCACCTTTTTTCTTACAAAAAAAAGCACTGCTTTTGAGAAAGTCAACACTCTGCTAGGAAATATTTTGTGAGCAGGAAACGCCCCTCCCCCGATGAACACATTATGTCTTATAAATTGTTCTGCTCTTCTCTAGCAGTGATTAAAAGGCACCAACAGTCAGTTGTTCAGTACAGGGTGCACCTCTAAAATCTGGGATTCTCTGGTCCAGCAACATCTGTGGTCCGACACAACGATGGATATTCCAGGATCTGAGAGTCCCAGCGCGCTGCAGGGCAGTGGGGGCTGGGAGCTTGTGTGCAGCTCCGTTAGGCTTCGAGGGGGGCTGGATCTGTGCAGCTTATCTGGGTTGCGAGGAAGGGGGCAGCGCACGAGTGCAGCTCAGCTGTGCTGGGAGGGTACAAGAGCTCCAGGAACCAGTGCGTGGCTCTGCTGGGCTGGGGAGGGGCCATGAGCTAGCACAGCTCTCCTGGGCTGCAGGGGAGCCAGGGAGCCAGGAAGCCAGCGGGGGGAGGGGGAGGCGAAATGACCTCCCCTAGTCCAGAAAAATCCCTTATCCAGGAACAGTTAGGTCCGGAGGGTGCCAGACCAGGGAGGTCCAACCTGTAGTTTATACAAAATGAATTGGTGGTCTCAACCCAATTCCTGTGGGACAAGTGCACTTCTTAAAAACCCAGTAAGGGTCATTTGAAAACAGGAGAGGCCAAGAAGTGAGTGGTCTGGAAATGCTTACTTCAGGACAGGGCTGCAGCATGAGAGCAAGGAGATGTGAAGCCATGTTCCTGTGTAGTACTGGTTCCACAGATGGAAGGTCCGGAGCTAGCAATTTGACTCCTTTGCACTGGTATTAAAATGTATGTTAAATGAGAGGAGGTCTTAGAGCTTCCTCCAAGTATTCTGGATCCATATTTATTAATGATCTGATGGGTAGGGGTGAGTGGCAGTATGTTCACTCATTTACCAGCATCAGGCAAATGAGATGTAGTAGAAAGGAGGATGTCAGAAGAACAATGCCTTGTACTTTGTATTACAAGCTAAAGAGTCAGTGTTGCTGAATGATCTAGAGAAGTGATTATTCCCCTTTATTCATTACTGGTGAGACCACATCTGGAGTATTGTGTCCAGTCCTGGCCTCTCTCAGATAGAATGGATGTGGATGCATTGGAGAGTGTCCGGAGGAGGGCAACCAAAATGATTAGGGGGCTGGAGCACATGACCTATGAGGAGAGGCTGAGGGAGTTGGGCTTATTTAGTCTGCAGAAGAGAAGAGTGAGGGGGATTTGATAGCAGCCTTCAACTTCCTGAAGGGAGGTTGCAAAGAGGATGGAGAAAGGCTGTTCTCAGTAGTGACGGATGGCAGAACGAGGAGCAATGGTCTCAAGTTATAGTGGGGGAGGTCTAGGTTGGATAGTAGGAAAAACTATTTTCCTAGGAGGGTGATGAAGTACTGGAATGGGTTACCTAGGGCGGGGCTGGAATCTCCATCCTTAGAGGTTTTCAAGTCCCAGCTTGACAAAGCCCTGGCTGGGATCATTTAGTTGGTGTTCAACCTGCTTTGGGTAGGGGTCTGGACTTGATGACTTCCTGAGGTCTCTTCCATCCCTAGGATTCTAGGATTCTGAATGGCAGCCCTTGTACTCCAAGGATAGAACGGATTAACAATGGGCATATGCTGTTCCCTGAAGCAGCTTAGCAAACAAATTGTCTGCTTCATCTCTGATGTTAAACATAGAGCCTCCCAGACTCCCCCGGCAGTTCCCACAAGCAGCGACTGCCAGCAACATCAGACCAAATAAGCAACCTAGATTTTTAAAATGGGAGAAACCAGGAGTAGCTATAAAAGCCAAAATGTCACCTGCCAGTTTGGGGCCAAGTTCCCTATGATGCCTACAGAGACCCTGATCCCAAGATTATGGGAAGTCTCTCTATTGACTCAGTGACCTTATTTAGCTCTGGATCAGGCCCTAAGGTCACGTGACCATGTCTAGACTACGGAGAAGATTGACACTGCGGGTGGTCCATTTTCGGTTGTTCAATTTAGCAGGTCTAATGAAGACCCACTAAATCGAACACCAAAGGCATCCCTGACACCGCTGGAACTCCTACTCCTCACCAGGAATAAGGGAAGTCGACAAGAGTGTTTCTCCTATTGACCTCCGCCTGCGAGGATGGCGCTGAAGCTTGGCTTAAGGGATGCTGACTTCAGCTACTTGTTTTACGTAACTGGACTGTGTACCTTAAGCCGCCCTTCAACTGTAGTGTAGACCTGACCCAAGTCACAGGGGATAATATTGATAGTTGAGCGTCAAGTCAGTTGAGAGCAACATCCTCACATTAGGCCCTGGTCTACTCCCCTTATTTTGAAATAACAAGCAGGGTGTCCACACTACCAAGCCTGTTATTTCAAAATAATGGGCTGGTTATTTCAAAATAAAAACTCCTGCTTTCCGCAAGGAATAACGCGTATTTCAAAATAGCGGTAGTGTGGACACTTCATTGCTGCTATTTGAAATAACTACTCCCCAGAGTCCTTCATGGTAATTACTCCCCAGAGCTTCCTGGGGCTCTAAGTTGAGCTAGTGCATCCACATTAAGGGAGCCTGCCTCGGACAAATTTCAAGACTTCCCTGTATGCTGGACACACTATTTTGAAATAGTTATTCCGGAGTTATTATTTCAAAATAAGTTATTTTGAAATAATTTCCTAGGGTAGACATGCCCTAATGTTTCCTAAAATTATATCCTTCTGAGAGGAAAATACTCAATAGGATAGGGTTGAAGGAGAAGCGATGGAGGGACAGAGGGAGAAATGGGATGCAGATGACACCACAGTGACCTGGAACTAGCAGTTTGTGTAAGAGGCAGGAGTTTTCAGAGGAACCTAAAACAACAAATAGACTGACAGTTGCCTCTGCACTCCTCAGACAGCCTCAGCAGAGAGCTCCCTTCAGATTCTAGGCATCTAGTATGACACAGTAAAATGGTGTAAAATGGAGCAGCAAGAGAGAAACAAAAACTCTACTGAGGACTTTGCAACTTACTGGGTTTCCGTCTATGCCTGGAGGTCCTCGTTCACCAAAATCGCCAGGAAAACCCTGAGATTGGGAGGCAAATACAAACAAACATTGGTTATTGGCACATACTGCAAAAAGAAAATAGACAACTTAATGCTGCTCCTGTTTTGCTCAGTGCAGAGTTTTGAAAGCCAGCAGGTTACAAAGCAGGTCTGAGCACAGACAGACTGCCACTTGTGGAGGCTGAAGTTAAAGACTGCAATTAAAACAACTCCCAATGCCAACATCATACTGGAGACGCCCTATACGGCCATGTGGTAGAGAACACATTTTCAGTCTGTCCAGAGGCCAACAGGAGTTGCTGAGAAGACAGGCCACATTTGCAGCATGCTTTGCACAACTCAGCCGCTCAGCAATATGAGTTCAGACAGGTAGAAATCAGAGGGCAAACAGAGAAGCCTTTAGCCCAGACCCTACTATGATAAGCACCCAAGCACCAGCAATTGGAACACAATAAGGGTCAGCAATGGGATAGCCCAGGAAAAACCAATTCAGAAGCTGTGGCTGAACCCTACGCAGCTGTTCACCATGGTTTACCCTTGTCTATTCTTGCAGCTTAAACCACATCTAACCCTGGATTGGCTGCATTCTTTGCTAACACCTATTAACAGCAACAGACAAATATCAGAGCTTACACAAGGCTTTAGAGGGTCCAACAAAGGCAGAAGGGGTGTGTGCATGGGTGGGGAAATAAACACTTTTGCCTCTTGTATAGGTTATTGCCAGCTTATGGAGAAGTACTAGCAGTGCTACAGAAGGTAGAATTAGGTGCTGCATGCCAGTTTTCATTCTGTTTTAAAATTGGGTCACAATGATCAAAAGGAGGAAGCATTGCTGCTTAAAGCTGGAGTCTTTATTGGAATATAAGCAGAGAGAGGAAAAGGAGGGTATTAAACCAGAAAGGCAGGAGCTGCCTGTGAGGTTAAACATTTCTAGAGACCTGCAGTGTGCTGTGTATGTCAAAGAAGAAACACCCGAAAGATCCTGTCATGTTGTTTAAATGAGAAGTGGTAATGAGGGTAACAAAAAGAAGTTGGGGTATTCGATGCTGCCAGGAATATTGAGGGAACGTTCACACGGTAGCTGGGAGTAGGCTTCCTCACATGGGCAGACACGCTAGCTCTGTTCAAGTTGGTGCTCTAACCATGGTGGGGTAGCACAAGTACCAGTGTAGTTATATGAGTGCCCACCTACCGAGACCCTCGGGGTACGTATTTGGGCAGCTTGCTACCTCTAAGTACCCTGCTATGTTTAGCTTAAGCAGCTACACAGCTTGCTCTACCAGAGCTAGCTTGTCTATTTGCACTGGGAAGCATGGTAGATGTACCCTGAGAGAACTCACTTCACCAGCCAGTTGGTAGCTCAGGCAATACAAAGAAGGTGTACTGAGCCCCAGTGCTCCTGCCAAACATCTAATTGCTAAATGGGATGCCCCATGTACCCCTTCCTGTCCCTATGAGTGACCCTCCCTGCAACCTAGGCATCAGTTGATGTTCTCAAAGACATTTACCTCCAGCAATACTGACTGAACCTAGCATAGCCAGAAAGACTTGAGCTATAAGAAGCCTGGACAGAGCAGAAAAAGTCCAACCTTTTCAACCTAAGATAGGGGTTGTTTTCCTTTAAAATGCAGTGGAATTGGGATTTATCTGATCACTGTTTGTGCAAGCTCTTTGGATCAGCTGAGTGTCCCCAAAGCAGGCAATAGCCACTGACACATGGTATTACGTGCCCATGCTGGCCATTCTCTAGAGAAGTAATCTCCCTTTATACTACTGGAAGAAGCCCATTGCTATAGCTACCTTTACTTGGAAACAGACAGCTTTCTCCCCCTAGGCCAGAAACTGAAGGGAGTCAGTGGGAGTGAAACAACAGGCAGAGCTGAAATATAAGCCCATCTCCCCTACACGACGCAGTTTTCAGGGCACTGTTCACCCCTGAGCATAGCATAAGCATAGAATCCTTGAATCATAGAATCCTAGAGTTGGAAGAGACCTTAGGAGGTCATCAAGTCCAGCCCCCTGTCAAAGCAGGACCAATCCCAACTAAATCAACCCAGCCCGGGCTTTGCCAAGCCGAGACTTAAAAACCTCCAGGGATGGAGATTCCTACATACCTCCCTAGGTAACCCATTCCAGTGCTTCCCCACCCTCCTAGTGAAATAGTTTTTCCTAAGCCTGGGGCCTAAACACATATGCACCTATTTTAAATGGTGTACAGGCCTTTGATTTTCATCTTTTAATTCAGGGCTGGCATATTTATTTGCAGGGTGTAGTTTGGGTTGGGTGGCCAGCTGCGTGGTCTGAACCTCGGCAGGGACACAAATCCAGGTGCTGGTTGGGCAAGTGCCACACTCTCTGGGTGGCATCTCACACTGCTCAATACCCTGGCAGAAGGGAGCGCAGTTCAGTCCAGCCCTGGGCCTCCCCAGGGCTGCTCAAGCAGCCTAGCTCATTTCCAGTGTGCGGCTGCCAGGAGTTGCCAGGTGATCTGCGGCTGCTATGGGGGGCTGCTCCCTTTTGGAAACCTGCTTGGGATGCCAGGCTTTGTGCGCTGGGGGACAGAGTCTGTTGGGTTGGAGAACTCACTGTGCCCTGCCCATTCCACTGGCCTCAACAGGCTCAGCTTGGCACGGGCTGGATTTGCACAAGGGGCCTATGTGAAGCAAAGTTCAGGGCAGGGCACAGGTGGGGAAACAGCCCTATGGGAGTGTTGGCGGGAGGGTCACTGGAACATAGCACCTCAAGCCTGGAGCAGGGCCAATAATAAAGCACAGAAGCATGTGCGGGGGAACCGACTGCACATGCCTCATGCCGGCCCTGTCTGAATTTTCTCCCTTTAAGGGAAGAAGTTGCTTGAAAGATAGTTTGTTTAGAGTTTGATCCTGTCAGGCATAGAGTGGTCTTGACTCCCACCGACCTTAACCGCAGTTGAGATCTGCTCCCACAGGATCAGACCTGACATTCTTTTCCCTGCAGTTTCTTTAAAAGCCAGTGTGGTACATTCATTGCAGTGGAGGTAATTCTGCCTGCTAGAGGAAACATCAGAATTGCTGTGTCTTAGGGAACCAACCCTATAGGATCAAACACTGTATTTAAGAGTATAGCAAAGTTCATGTTCCTTTAATAGAAAATACCTCATAGAGAGAGACGTGACATCCCCAATGTCTTGTCTCCAATATCGTATGATCTTGAGGAGGTCACAAGCCAATTCTTAATGCATTGATTGCAACACTATCCCAGACAAGAGACATATCTTCCTCACCCCCGGTCATGTTGGAAATATGAAGAATGATGGCTCTTATTGTCTATCCAGCACAAATGCATGTGTCATTTATACCCCAATTGATTCTAAAGGAATAACATGAGGCAGTGAGTTCCAAAGATTAGTTAAACAGTATAAAATGGAGCAGTGGAAGAAAAGCAAAAAAATCTACTGATTATGGTTGTTTTTTTAACATTTGTCTGTTAAGATTCACTGTGCCGTTCCTATTTCTAGTCATATGGCAGAAGTAACTTGAAGTTCTATAACCAGCATTTTGTTATTATTTGTATTACAATGGTGACTAAAAGCCTGAATGAGATCAGGGCCCTGTTATGTGAGTTATTGTAAGTACATGGATTAACAGAGACTGCATCTCAAATAATTTATAATCTAAATGGACAAGACAGAGGGTAGGTGAAAGAAAGGATCACTGGTTCAATTGTAGAGATGAGGAGGTCAGGCACAGAGGGATAAGTAACCTGCACATGGTCACATAGTCTGTGGAAGAGACAGGAGCTAAACTCAGCCCTTTTGTGTCCTAGTTCTGTGCCTTTATCATTAGCATGGGTATCTTCACTCTGAGGGTGTGTCTAGACTACATGCCTCTGTCGATGGAGGCATGTAGATTAGACAGATAGGCAAAGGGAAATGAAGCCGTGATTTAAATAATCACGGCTTCGTTTAAATTTACATGGCTGCCGCGCTGAGCCAACAAACAGCTGATCAGCTGTTTGTCAGCTCCGCGCGCTAGTCTGGATGCGCCGCGCCGACCTGAAAGCCCTTTATCGACATCCCCCTTATGCCTCGTAGGATGAGGTTTACAGGGGATGTCGATAAAAGGCTTTCATTTCGACAG
This sequence comes from Pelodiscus sinensis, assembly GCF_052426305.1. Taxonomy (NCBI): domain Eukaryota; kingdom Metazoa; phylum Chordata; order Testudines; family Trionychidae; genus Pelodiscus; species Pelodiscus sinensis. Next base: position 10,557,737 of record NC_143074.1, on the reverse strand, counting down.
GGGAGCGTCCAGACTAGCGCCCGGAGCCGACAAACAGCTGATCAGCTGTTTGTCGGCTCAGCGCGGCAGCCATGTAAATTTTAATCGCGGCTTCATTTCCCTTTTTCGAATACACAAATCTACATGCCTCCGTCGACATGTAGTTTAGACGTACCCTGATATGCAGCAAATCCCCTACATATTTCTCTTCCAAACTTTTAAATCTCTCCAGCCACAGAATCCCTGCTGCCCTCACCCATGATACACCTCACCTCAACTCAGCTGCCTGTCTAACAGCCTCTTCCCTGACAGGCTCTTTCTGAAATGCAGGGACAGAAATGAAGCCAGCCAGGATGGAGGCAACTGGTGCAGAAGCCAGGCCAACCAGCTTTCCACAACAGAGAGATCCCCCTTAGCTAGGGGAATTCTCCATAGTGAGACACTTTGTGCTATTTATGCAAGGAGATTAATGGAGCATCTGGCCCCTTGATTTTGTGGTTACATCTAAGGCTTAAAAAGAAAGGCTCAAGTTATTTAAAACAACCTTTCCCTGCTGTATGCACAGATACAATGGTAATGGATACCAATATGGAAAACCTACACAGACAGACACATGCTGTAAGGAGGCTCTTAAAAATAAGATGTTACTATACATCTCCCTTAATCCATCTTTCTGGCTCCAACAAATGAAGCCCGATTGGAAGTCCGGTAGGCAGTGTGCAATATTATTGTGTACTGTGGGCTGTGGATGACAGCATGGGGCGAGAGGAGGAAAAAGAGCAATTCCCTCCAGTTCAGCAGAGAGCAACCTCTTTGTGTACGCATTCCACTGCTGGCTTGTCTCAGAGAGAAACAAATGGGGGGCAGCGTTGAGGAAAGTGAAAGTCAGGCTCAGAACGCTGGTTCAGCTCATTTTATCAGACACAGGACTGGCAGACACTAAGAGAATAAAAAATGGGCTTTGGTTAGATCCTGGGGAGCCAGAACATAATGGCATAGCAATCCTCTCCAAGCTGTGTCTCACTTTCTCTCCCACATACACTCCCTCTCAGACCAAAGATTTTTGGTAGTTTAATTGCTGGCACTCAGCACAGCTGCACCCGAATGGCTCCCCTGAATGCTACGGACAGAGGCTTCTTTGGAAAGTTGAATCTGAAGAAAGCAGAGTATGATGGCCAGCAGCAGCCTGCCATTTGGAAACCTCCACCAGTGAAACTGACATGAGTGAGACTTGGATAATAATATACCAATAGCAAAAAATGCAGAGAAGCCTGAAAACAAGACATCACCAAGATTCACTTATCTTCCAAGGGTTTGCATCCGAGGCCAGTACAGTTAGCTAGAAGGATTGCTAATAACTTTAAACACTAGAGTAAAATTCTGGCCCCATTTAAGTCAATGAAAGTTTTCCCATTGACTTTAGTGGAGCCAAGATTTCACCTCCTGCTATATCAGCAGCAACATTCATTACCTGCTAGTGAAAGTGTGAAAAATGAGCCCTTTCTTGGTTGGGGTCAAATTTCAGATTTTACGGGAATCACTGAAAAAGGAAAAGCTGTGAACCTTTCCAACTGGGCACTGTGTATCTCTCCTAAGACCTGGCCCAGAAGCTGTGGTGAGTGTCTGTAGGAAGCAGCTTTCTGATGTCTGCAGACACAATCAATCAATCAATCAATCAATCAATCAAGGACTTTCTTGAAAAAAGCAAACAACAACAAACAGGAAAAAACAAATTTCTAGTACATGCTGAACCAATAAGGCTAAAACACAGAGAACGTCTTGCTTGATCTATAAAATGATATTGCCTCGGAACAGTCTTTTTTAAATTATTTTACAAGCAACAGATAATTGAAGGCTCATAGAAATGATATGGTAACAACACCACTGCACATTTCATAGCATTCTCTAGTAACAGCACTGTGGCTTCTGATGATCTGTCTGTGCTGTAACTGGGAGGCATGATTGTAGTATGTGCAGATGTACCCAGGTTAGCTCTGATCTTGCTGCATCAGAGCTAGCCTGATTAACAGCAATGAAGCCACAGGAACATCAGTGTCAGCTGCTCAAACATGTACACAGCGCTGTGCATTGGCAGAGCTAGCCTATGCTGCTGTGGCTTCACTGCTGCTGCTACTCAAGCTATCTTTGATCTACATGTGCTGCGATCACACCTCCCAGTTGCAGACACACCCGAAGTGAAAAGCACTACAGCAGTAATTCTCAAAGTGACACATGGAGGGTAAGAAGATGGATGGTCCAATGGTCAGGGTGCTCCCTGGGAGTTTGACAACTCTAGGTTCAATTTCTTGCTTAACCACAGACATTCTATATGACCTTGGTCAACTCGCTAAAGATGTGTCTACACAGGAAATTATTAACAATTATATCAGTATTGTTAAACTGTCTTTTTTATATATAGCTGCATCAATATGAGTATTCTGTGGACAATCTTATTCTGGAATAACAGTGGTATTGGTGGTACCTTTCCATACAAGATATGGATGTGGGAAATGCATGCAGCTATGAAAGGCAGTGATGGTCCTAAAGCCTATCTCTCTACAGAGGTATGATCCAAACTATGAAAAGGTTTGGGGACCCCTGTACTGCAGTCTAACAGCAATGGTCCAACGCTCGAGAACTTTCAACAGCAATGCTACAGTGTTTCGAACGCTTACCAAATACTGTGGTATTTTTAAGGGCTCAGCAGCTGTGCTTTGGACCTCTGTTGTAGATTATTGCAGTAGTCTGTTGTTGTTTTTTTTTTAAACTCAGGGAGATGCATTAGCTGCCACACACCCACTTAAGATTATTTCCCAGTTTGGCCCTCCCCATCTCCTCCCTCCCCCCAACCTGAGCAGCCAATCTCCTCCCATTTGACCCTGTGGGCAGCCTTGGTAATGCCACAAGTCAGACAAAATGCTGCAAACAAGCAGCCAGCGGGAGTGGAGGAAGATTTTGTTACTTTACTTGCTTCTTATTCTTCCCCAGATTCTTCTCAGTATCCCTCTAGTGTCCTCAAAGAGTAGTGCACCAGCTCAACACTCCTGCCAGGACGAGATACAGCACAATGGAGATGTGGGAAAGGCAGAAAGCGCTTCCTTCATAGCCGTGGTGATAAGCAAATACAGGGTGGGGTCAATGACAAGAGATTTGTGAACAAGACTAACCAGCTTAATATAATTAAAATCCTCCTCCTCTGTCCCTCAGGACAGCAAAGAAATGTATAATTTTTGGTGATGAAAATCTTACCATTTAGGATTGAGAGCATGTTGCAAGCAGGCTGCAGTTTGCTTCCTGAGCAGCTTGCTTTCCTAGTGGAAAGTATGTTCGAGGACTGGGACTGAGCAGAGAAATACCACACTGAAAAAAATAGAGACATTCATCCTGCCAACTATAGGATCCAAAGAGTGGAACTGGATGGAAGCAACAAAAGCAGCAGAGCTAAGAGGGAAATGTTTGAGTAACAAGTTTTGCTGGAGAAGAGCCAATGGGGCTCCTCTATGGACTGCTGAAGTCAGGTATGACCAAACTTTTGGCTCTAGTTAGCAGCTGGGAAATATTAAAAAAAGCTGAATGGATTTCACATTGTCAGAGAGAAACTCCCTGAAAGAAGCAAGCCGAAGTGGAGTTCAAAAACCGCATATACAAGCAGGAGAGGGTATTGCCCTAAGGAAATGGAAACCATCTATCTAGATGTCTTCGGCATGTATATGGCCCCCATGACTGTAGCATCTGAGCACTACAGGTGAGGCAGGGAACTGCTATTTATCATAGGAGTATTATTTATTTATTTTACAGAGGAGTAACTGAGTTACCCAGGAAGAAAGTGTCTTTAACATTCTAGGATAACCACTGGATCAGCCTTCGTCTCTGCAAAAGGCATAGTTTTCTGTGCCAGGCTAAAGAAGAGTTCTGGTGAGGATGATCAGGCTCATACAGACAGATGGACACAAATGCCATTTCCCCCCCTTTCCTGTTTATATCACGGTGCCTGTTAAAATAGGGCTCAAGACCAGGGCCTTTCTTTTCACTGCTGAAAGGGATACAAGCAGCAACCAGGCCTTCTTGCTATGGGTCCAGAAAACAAGCAAGCAAGAACATAGCTAATCGCTAAGATTGATGAACCTCAAAAAACAAAGGGGAATGGTAAGATGCTTTGACTCTTTTACCTCCCCTAGATTTTTTCAGAGAGTGTGTGTGTGTGAGAGAGAGAGAAAAAAGAGAACATCTGATTTTGGTTAAAAATCCTCTGCTGGAGTAAGGGAGGCAATCTGGCAGCTGCTGCTTCAAAGAATCCTGGCAGGTCTTCAGAATCTTTCTCCAAAAATAGGATTTTATTTTCCTGTTGGCTGAAGGTAAAGCTGCCCAAACCACCCAGCCCTCCAGTCTTGTCTGCAAAAACTCTATTTGCCAGTTGGCTTCAGCCAGGTGAGCTGTTGCCCAGGAAGTCTCCCTGAAGGAGGGAGTTTGCAAATCAAACACTTTAAACAAAAAGAAGGGAAAGGCGAGGAGGCGTTAATAGAAAAAAGCGGGGTAATAAAATAAATAAATAGAACTTATGCTGACAGTGTTGGTCTCTGACAACATCCTGTTGTGAACAGAACAGACATGGGCCTCTCTACAGGTGAGCATGGGGTCTACCAGTATGTCCAGCTGCAGTTTTTAGAGATGTAAGAAAGAGCGGAGAGAAGTCACTTCACATGTCCCCTTAATATTACACAGTCGTCTGGCTTACCAACTATGTTCACCTATGATTTTGACTACAGACAGTCTCTTCAGGAAGGACAAGAGCCTTCATGTGTACTTCTTTTAGATCCAGAATCTTAGCATCTTCCTCACTACCAAACCATCATCTCCCTCCTGGAGCCCTATGGCAGACTGGCACTACTGCTAAAATCCTGCCCCTTTGCTCCTCAAGGACGGCCATTGGGAAATAGATGCATAACCTCACACTTCCATCTTTCATGCCCTCGCTCACAAAGACTCCACACCATGCTTATATGTACCTAGACCAATCTCGGGAATCAATGGAAAGATTCTCATTGACTTAAATTGATCAAGCCCCTAGACTGCAGACCTGAAATCCCATCGAAGTTCACTTAGGCTTCTTTGCATTTCTTTCCTCTTTGAGTCTTTGCTCCTGCTGATACATGCTACTTTGTTGGTGCTTAATTGACAACTTAGACCCTAGGGTGGTGGACACTATAGGTGGGCACAATATAACCCTATATTTCTCTGCAACTTCTCTTCCAAGCATCTGAATCACTCCCCAACCAGCACATCCAAGTCATACTGCTTTCTCCATAAGGAACATTGCCAAGTAATGTAGATTCAAATTTTACATTTTTGGAAAAAAAAACCCTTTACATTTGAAAGAATGTTTTGTTGCTTTAAAATTGAAATTGAAATCAGTTCAGGATTTTGTTTGATCAAAGAGTACACACTAACCTGCAGGAAGGATGGATGATTTTATGCTAAAAGCACCTGACTGGTACCAAGAGATCTGGGTTCAGACTCCCCAATTCTGCCATCAACTCCCCAGATGACCTTGGGTAAATCACTTAATCTCTTAGGGTACGTCTACACTACAGCGCTAGTTCGAACTAAGTTAGTTCAAATTAGTTAATTCGAACTAAGCTAATTCGAACTAACGCGTCTAGAACTAAAAACTAGTTCGAATTAGCGTTTTGCTAATTCGAACTAGCAAGTCCACATTGAGTGGACTCTGAACAGGGCTTAAGGATGGCCGGAAGCAGTGCCGGCAGGGCATCAGAGGAGGACTTAGAGCGTGGAGATGCTGTCTCAGGCTAGCCGAGGGCTGCGCTTAAAGGGTCCCGACCCCCACCCCGGACAGACAGTTCTCAGGGGTGCCCCGCTTGCAAAGAAGTTCTGGCTTGGAGTGCCCGGAGTACCCACACTGGGCACATCACACCACTCGGCCATCAGCCCGGCTGCACTTGCCGCAGGCTGCCATCTGGGGAGAGGGGACAATCGGGGGGCTGCAGGAGAGCTTCCACCCCCAGAAGCCCACAGAGCCAGCCCAGTCCTCCCCATCGGGGGCTCGTACCCTATTCCTCCCTCACCTCCTTCCACTTACCCTTCCCTAGCCCCCCTTCTTATTGATGTACAAAATAAAGATAACGTTTCTTCCAACATTGACTCTGTCTTTATTGAACAAAACTGGGGGGAGACTGGGAAAAGGAGGTGGGAGAGGGGAAGAGAAAGGCTGGGAGAAGGGAGGGCAACTAACATGATCAGGGGTTGGGAACAGGTCCCAGATGAAGAAAGGCTACAGAGACTGGGACTGTTCAGCTTAGAAAAGAGGAGACGGAGGGGGGACAGGATAGAGGACTCTAAAAGCAGGGGTTGGGTGGAGAGGGTGCATTCCGAAAAGTTCTTCCTGAGTTCCCATAAAGAAGGACTAGAGGACACCAAAGGAAAGGAATGGGTAGCAGGCTTGAAACTAGTAAGAGAAAGTTGTTCTTCTTCAGAAAGCAAATAGTTAACCTGCGGAACTCCTTGCTGCAGGAGGCTGTGAAGGCTAGAGCTAGAACAGAGTTTAAAAGGAAGTGAGATCAAGTCATGGAGGTTGGGTCCATGGAGTAGTCTTAGCTAGGGGGTAGGAGTGGTGTCCCTGCCCAAAGTTTGTGGAAGGGTGGAGAGGGATGGCACGAGACAAATGGCTTGGTCACTGTCTTCGGTCCATCCCCTCCAGGATCCCTAGGGTTGGCCGCTGTTGGCAGACAGGCTTCTGGGCTAGATGGACCTTTGGTCTGACCCAGTACGGCCATTGTAAACTCAGGGCTCAGGGTCGGGGGTCTCAGTGGACCACCTTGATTTTCATGCACACCTGCTCCTGGGTGGCCAGGCTCGCAGCTCTCCTGCCCTAGCCGGCCACTTTCCTGTGCCTAGTGCGGAGATCGTGGACAAGGTCCACGATGTCCGCACTAGCCCAGGAAGGTGCCCGCCTCTTGCGGTCCAGGGCAAGCTCCTGGGAGCCGCCAGCCTGGTCCTGGGAAGAGGGGGTGGGCTGGGGGACATCGGGTGGGTGGCTCTGTGCTGTGCCAGGTGCAGGGTCTGCTGGCTGGGTGCTGGCAGGCTTGCACCTGGCACGGGCACCATAGCCAGCCCGTGCCCCTTTAAGGAGTCCGGGGCCGGGAGGGGGGCATAGAGTTTCCCTGGTGTTGGCCAGAGTGGCCACCAGGGAAAGCTGGGGAGGGCTAGCCTCCCACTAGTTCGAATTAAGGGGCTACACACCCCTTAATTCGAACTAGTAAGTTCGAACTAGGCTTAATCCTCGTAAAATGAGGATTACCCAGTTCGAACTAAGCGCTCCGTTAGTTCGAATTAAGTTCGAACTAGCGGAGCGCTAGTGTAGCGCCTAGTAAAGTTAGTTCGAACTAACGTCCGTTAGTTCGAACTAACTTTGTAGTGTAGACATACCCTTAGGGTGTGTCTACATTACAGGTTTTTTTTGAGAAAAAGTAGCCTTTTTTCTAAAACAAACCTTCACTTGTGTCTAGACTGCAGCCATGTTCTTTTGCAAGTAAATCGAAAGAACACCGCAGTTTTTTTGATCACGGTAAACTTCATTTTACGAGGAATAAGGCCTTTTTTTGAAAGTACTCTTTCAAAAAAGGCGCTACTGAATGCAAACTGTGCTTTTTCGAAAGAGAACGTCTAGACTCTCTTTCGAAAAAGCGACTCACTTTTTCAAAAAATCTGCTTGTAGTCTAGATGTTGTCTTTCGAAAGAGGCTTTTTCAAAAGATTCTTTAGAAAAAGCCTCTTTTGAAAGAGGCTAGTAGTCTAGACGTAGCCTTAGTGTCTCAGTTCCCCATGAATTAAAAGAGATTATAGGTTTAACAATTTTTTCTTATTTCAGAGGGTTGTTCAAGGAATACATAATAAATGCATGTGAGAAATCAGAAATCAGAGTCAGGAGTCATGTAAGTACCTAGCTAGATGAATATGGAAAACACAAATACGGTATCTTTAAAACAGAAAAATGAAACTAACTAGAAAGAGACCAATGTGCTTTTGCCAATGTTTCATGATGGTGAAACAGGGCCCAGAGAGAAGTGAAGATTAACAGCCCAATTGTACTGTCCAAATTGAGGCAGAAGCTGAAAGCAAAGAAAGCAGTGAAGTGGTGAAAAGTAAATTCAGTTGTTGAAACATGTCCAATTTGAACCGTCTAAACCACTACCACCTGCAATAGAAGAAATTACTTTAAAACGTGTGGCTTATTTGGCCATCAAGACAAATGAGATTAAAGAAGTAACACCCACGGCTCCCACCCAAACTATAGGGCTTGCACAGATTGAGCAGTTTTAGTTTTCATTCTCTGCCATACTAGCCCTTCCAGACACACTGTGAAAAGTGTGCCACCACTGCTTGTATAGACAACAGGGGAGACTGTGTAACTTGGCATGAATGTGTCAAAATGGAAGCCCCATTCTGCAACTCGTGACAATATTGCACCCTAAGGCCACTTCTGTGGACTTGCCAGAGAACTAGAATTTTGTGCATATGCACTGTATCTGAGTATAATAATACTTACCTGCATGCTATTTTCCACTCATTGATCTCCAAGCACTTTACCTCCATTTCATACATTATGAAATTCAGCTGCACAAGGGAAAAGTGACTTTCCCAATATCTTACAACAGGTCAGAAACTGGATCAGAACCCACATCTCCTAACTCCCAGTCCAGTATCCCTGCCAATGCTTTAGCTTGATTCTTTTTTTTTTTTAACATGGTAGTTGTATAATCCAAGCCACCTGTCAAATTATCCGCTGGTTGCAGCACTTTGGCCAACACGTTGGAACTTGCCAAAGGTTTTGTAAATAGGATGATGCAGCTGCACTGTTCATAAGGGTCTGTCTCCCTCTTTGAAGCTTAGCTGGCATGTTGGACTACAAGTACTCTTCCAACATGCAATCTGTTAACAGCTGGCAGAACACAGCTGCTTATCACTTGCCAAACACACAAGCTATGGAAGAGCAATGAAAATAACTAGAGATGGAGAAAGCGTCTACAAAACATTACCAGATGAGCATAGCTAGGCATGCAGGGAGCTGGGACCTCTTATGTACCATACAGTTAACTGTCCCACTTTACTCTTACCTTGGCCTCCCAATCACAATCATTTATTTCATCCATTGATAGAGTCTTTTCACATAGGAGCACCTTGGGACAGGGATTTTTCTTTCATTACTTTTGTATAGCATCTAGCACAATTAATTATCAATTGGTATCACAGACATTACTGCCATACCAACAAGGAACATCAATAGGGCCTTGCAGTAAGAGAATATCATAAATATTCAACATAAACTACATACAAATCTATTAGCTGTTAGCAATTCTCCATACTGAACGTGGACTCTTTTGGAATGAAGATGGCAGTAGAAAAACCTTCGCCATAACACTCACTTGCAAACTTGTTTTAGCCATCACTTCAAGGGATTTGTTTCCTGCCCTTTGTTATCTGAGGGTATGTCTAGACTACATGGCTCTGGTGACAGAGCCATGTAGATTAGTTTACTAGACATACCCAAATGAAGCGGCTTCATTTAAATTAAAATGGCTGCCCCACTGTGCTGATCAGCTGTTTGGCGGCACAGCGCTGAAGTCTGGACGCTCCACGGTCGACATCAAAGGCATTTGTCGACCTTCCCAGTAAACCTCATCCCACGAGGCATACCGGGGAGGTCGACAAATGCCTTTGATGTCAACTGCGGAGCATCCAGACTACAGCGCTGTGCTGCCAAACAGCTGATCGGCACAGTGTGCCAGCCATTTTAATTTAAATGAAGTGGCGATTATTTAAATCGCCGCTTCATTTGGGTATGTCTAGTAAACTAATCTACGTGGCTCTGGCGACAGAGCCATGTAGTTTAGACATACCCTGAGTCATAAGTGAAAAGCCAGCCCCTGCAGAATCTAAGATCTTGTTAGACTGTGGAATGGTCGCTCAAGGGAGGTGACAGAAGCTCCATCATTTGAGATAGTTACAAGGTGTCTAACTGGCCACTGGATATACTGAAAGGAAATATGTAGCCATGGGACAGCTAAGGAATGAAGTAGTCAGAAGGTGGCAACGTGTCTTTTCCATCTCAATGTTACAAGATTTCTAATGGACCTGACTGCTTGATCACGCACAAGTAAGCAAAGCTCACATACATATAAACTGTTTGCTATAAAGGACACCCAAGTTCAAGCCCACCACAGGAATGTGAATGTCACAAATCAGGGACAAACAGAGAGGCGATGCATAAATCAGGAAGGCATCATATATATAGTAGCCCAGTGTCTGAGAGTCTGTAACGCCGAAATGCTGGCTGTTCCCTCTGGGGGGTGCTGTTGCCTGAAGTACTGGCTGTTCCCTCTGGACAGAGACAGAGGAGAGCGGAGAGAGAGTGAGAGGCAGGAGGGGGATAAGAGAAAGAGAGAGACGGAGAGATAGGCAGAAGGCGGAGAAGAGCTGAGAGAGAGAGGGGGAGGCAGTAGGAGGAGGAGGAGAGAGAGAAAGAGACACGGAGCGAGAGACTGGAGGCTCAGGAGAAAAGCCCGACATGGAGGAGAGACCTGAAAATCCCGTCTTACGATGGGCTAATTGGCTAGTTCTTATTCTTATTAAGAGTTAAAGATTGTGAATTGACCTAGCCACATACTAAAACAAAAGAGAACACCAAGAGGAGTTACTTCATTACTTCACCTAGCCAACTATCACTATGCAAACCCACAAATGTATCTAACAACTAGCCATGGGCCAAAGATAATGAGCACTAGAATCACTGAAGAGTTTTGAGTTGGGAAGTGCACTTGAAGTGCTTGTAAGCAGCAAAATGTTAATCACTGAGAGACATCAATGCCATTTAAACCAAAGCTACAATTATTTAAAATCGTCCTGATCTAAATCATACCAAACCCATACAAGACTGGTACCATTAAATGGGCTTCAGTTCATGCCTTAGAAGTTGTCCAATATACTTTGGAATACCTTTTCACTATCCTCTCATCTTACCCTGCTCTTCAGTCTTATTAACAGGGCCACCATCGGGAAGTGGGGAGGGGGGAAGGGAGGGAAAGCCAAAGGGGGCAGTTGCTCCAGGGCCCAGCAATTTAAAAGGGCCCAGGGCTCCAGGCTACTAGAGCAGCAGCAGTGGCAACCGGAGCCTCAAGCCCTTTAAAAATCACTGCTGGAGCCCCACACAGCATGGTCCAGGAGGTGCTGAGGGTTGGGTGGGGAAAGTATGTCACAATCTGGGCAGCACTGAGGGCTAGGGTTGCCAGGTGTCTGGTATTTACCCGGACAGTCCGGTATTTTCGCCTCCTGTCCGATAAAAAAATTCAGAGAATACCGGACACCTGAGATGTTCGGTTATTCTCTGAATTTTTCCCTGGCCAGGAGGCAAAAATGCCGGACACCTGGCAACCCTACAAACACTCAGCACCCGGCCTCCCCCCCGAGCTCCCCGATGGCCCCCAACACCTCCATCTCCCAACCCCAGCCCCCATGCTTACCTGATTCCCCAAGGCTGCCGGCATAAAATGGCTGCTGGCCAAAAGACCTAGGGGAAGCCTGGGTCTTAGTGCTCAACAGCTCCCCTGTTGCTATCCCTGCATTCACTCTTAAAGGGGACATGCTATTTTAATGCTGTTTTCTTTTCTTTTCTTTTCTTTTTTTTTTTGGCTTAAGAAGTCCTTGGAGTCCTTTTTATTTATTTAATTTATTTATTTATTTATTTATTTGCTCACCAACTTTGGTCTCTTCTCCCCTCCTTTTTTTCCCTCTTCAGAATTTTTTACTGGTGTTTTTTTCTGGGGCGGGGGAGCGTGTTCCGTATTTTTGTTTCAACCATCTGGCAACCCTACTGAGGGCAGGTTCCTTGGGCTTGAGTTTCCATCTCTTGTGTATGGCCCAGAGTTGAGACCCCCCCGTATTGCCCAGGGCCTGGCGAAGTTTGTCACCAGCCCTGTTTGTCAGACAGCACAACTGTTATTAATAGTGCACATGAGTTGCAATGCGATTAGCATATTTTCTGCTGATTCCTTTTGCACAAGGGGTGTTTTTGCACAAAAAGAAGTGTAGCCATTTCTGTTTTATGCAAAAAAAAAAACCTTTTGAGAGAGGCATAAGGATCTTGAGCAAAAGGGTTTTTTTGTGAAAAATGGAAGCGGCTACACTGCTTCTTTTTGTGTAAAAACCCCTTGTGCAAAAAGAATCAGCAGAAAATATGCTAATGACATCGTGACTCATGCTAATGAGTCCGTCATTAGCATATTTTCTGCCACAAAAAGTTGCAGTGTAGACATAGCCTTAGGGAACTCCTACAGTGTCAGAATGGCTTCCATATATCACAATCATTCTGATTTTTGTACTGGAGCCAAAATGCCAAATCTCTCAAGACAAGCTACATCTGTCAGAAAGAAGGTGAAATCTCAGGCATTTATTTTGTCTTCTTGGTATCAGAGAACCTCAGACTGTTCTCACCTTCCTTAAAAATACACCAACTTCCTTCCAAAGACGAGATTTCTCTGTCTCCCACACAGAGACATATTCCTACCAGCTCTGCTCCCAAGGAAAGCTGGAGAGGTATAGACTCCTCTCTTCAAAGATATTCCCCAGGCTACCAGTCCATTCCTTGCGAAGATGAGTTATGGCCAGCTTGCCCCTTCTCATACAAAGATGAAGACAAAGCCTTTCAGCTCTCTCCCTCTCTCCCTTTCCTTTGTACATCTGGAACTGTACACACTCCACCTTCGTGCCAGTGAAGTTACAATTTCACCCCCTTCTCTCTCTTGCAAGAACCTCATGGCCAGTTGCCCAGCTGAGCACCATAAAACCCCCTCGTTCTTAGTCATTGCATTGGCAAGGATGAAGAAGGTTTAGTAACAGCCATGTGGGTTCCCAGGCTCCAGTCTGCCACTGCTAACAGCTTGCGTGTGTGTAGATTACAGGGTTTTTTCGAAAAAAGTGGCCTTTTTTCAAAAAAACTTCCCCTACATCTAGACTGCTGCTAGTAAATCGAAAGAACGCGGCAGTTTTTTCGACAGTGGAAAACATCATTTTATGAGGAATAACACCTTTTTTCTGAAGTATTCTTTTGAAAAAAGGCGCTATGTAATGCAAACTGTGCTTTTTCGAAAGAAAGCATCCAGACTGCCTGGGTGCTCTCTTTCGAAAAAGTGGCTTGCTTTTTCGAAAGTACTGATTGTAGTCTAGATGCTCTTTTTCGAAAGAGGCTTGCAGTCTAGATGTAGCCAGAGTCACGTTATTCCAGTCTTCCTAGTAAATCACATTTTCATAGTAATTCTCCTTGTAGAATGCCTGTGCTACGGAACTTCTTGCTGCCCACACATTTTATAAGTATACTCATCTAGCGTGTTTCTGTTGCATACTAGAAAGAGGAAGAGTGAGCTGAATGGCTGTTTTCAGGACAGATTCACCATGTTCCTTACAGCCGCACACAGCTCAACTTCCCTGGCTCCGTTTCAAAACCTGACTCATGTCCAGTTTGTCTATTTTAATCTTTACATACTGACATCATCCTGCGAGGCTCACAGTGTAACATACAAAACTTCCTGCACTGAATCTATAGAGGTCCAGCTCTGCAATGACAGGCAACCCCAACAGACAAAGAGAGCAGTAGAAGCACAGCTCCAGAGTACCTGACCAGAGAAACAATGGACAGAATTGCAGTGAGCCCACTGACAATGCAGACATGGCAAAGGGCAGCACGGCCTAGCAGATAAGGCACTGGAGAGGCAGTCAGATAGACTTAGTTCTATTAACTCTATCAGCGATTTGTCTGTAACCTTGGTCAAGTCATTTAACCTCCCTGTCGCTCTCAATGCTATGGAAGTACTCACTCTCAATCCTTAATGCATCCCTGGGAAGAACATAAGAACAGCCTTACTGAGTCAGACGAAAGCATCCTGTCTGCCGACAGTGGCCTATACCAGATGCCCCAGAGGGAGGGAACACAACAGGTAATCCTCACATGATCCCTCCCCTGTCATCCATTTCCAGACAAACAGAGGCTAGGGACACCATTCCTACAAAGAAACAAAAAAACTAAAACAGCTGGAATGTGTTGAGTGTACCGCACACTGTATGTGGAAATATATCAGAGTCTGGAAACCCCGACCAGATTCCTGTGCCTAACAACAGTTGCCTTGTTTATTTTATTCTGGTCAGTGAGTCAGAGTTTCAACTGATTCTTTGCAGTCATTCATCATAGTGGTTTTTGATGTAACTAACATTCTGCAAAACTATAGGAAGATTTGGCAATTTGTTTCTACTTCTTGCTCCCTTGGCTCCTCCGGACATGAACAGTCTACGGGGATGGATGTAGTATTGTCAGGATGTCTGCACAGCTTTTACTGTGAGAGCAGCAGCAAGTGGTAGGCGTGGGAGTCCTAGAAAGCATGTGTGTCGCCAGGGCCGTCCTTAGCCATAGGCAGAATAGGCAACTGTCTAGGGCACCAGTATTTCTGGGGCACCAATACTGTAAGCTTATGTTTGTGTTGCTAAGAGCAAGTCAGGCATAGGGGAACCAGTTTAATAATCCTGCCTAGGGCACCATAAATCCTAAGGACGGCCTTGTGTGTCGCAGGCAAGGACGAGGGAGGGGCATTGGTGGACGTTTCAGCACGTGGGTAAAGGGACAATTTACAAGGAAGCTTGACAGCCTGATAGTGACAGAAGCACAGAGCCAAAATGTACGCTAGGTGAAAGACAAGACATTGAACACAAGGAAGTAAGAACACTTCTGCACAGGGTTTGCCAGCGGGTTAGAGTGACACCACATGCACATCTGCCAGTGACCTAAGAGACTGGGCAAGCCAAATACAGGCAGGGGGGAGAGTATAAGAGGGAATATGCCAAGTCATGGCATAACAGTGCTGGAGAACAGATATGGGAAAGTGGGAACATATCCACTGCAGAGGGACGCACGACAGAGCAGATCCAAAAGCAAGCAGGAACGAATGGGTGAATGGAACTCCCCAAGCATCAGCTCTCCAGACTAGGCAGAGCAGAGCAGCTGGCTCTCTCTCACACACAGGGAAGAGTCATCGCACAAACTCATGCAGTCCCTGTGCATCCAAAAACTTTCATCTGGCTCCACATTCACTTCAGGACACAGTCCCATGAGTCTTACCTTTCCTCCCTTCCCTGCATCCTCCCTTCATCTCACACTCTTGTGCACTGTTCCTACT
Organism: Pelodiscus sinensis; assembly: GCF_052426305.1. Lineage (NCBI taxonomy): Eukaryota > Metazoa > Chordata > Testudines > Trionychidae > Pelodiscus > Pelodiscus sinensis. Next base: position 10,542,526 of record NC_143074.1, on the reverse strand, counting down.
ACATAATTTGGCCACTGGCAGTGTAAGAGCATAGTTCTGGGCCACGCTGGCCATCTGCAGCACCTTCCTGCAGCTCTAGGCTTCAACTATGCTCCTGAAAATATTTCTGCTGTGTCTCAGTTAGATCTCACTCTTCCTCTCCACCCACAGCTATTACACCTTCATAACAATACGATGATGGAGCTGATTAATTCCATAAAGCTTTTTGAGGACACAATTTGTACAGAAGTTGCTCTACAAAACACACGAGTGTCTATCACATTGTCTGAACAGGTGGGTACAAGTCAGAAAACAGGAAAGGTATCAGGAGAGCACTGATCTACCCATTTAGCTCCCACCAGAAATTACAGAAAAGAACCAAGCAGCTGAAGTATTATGTTTCCAATTTCATTCAACAAAATCTGCATAATAGATGAAAAACTTTACCGGCCTACCCATCGTGCCCCTCTTCCCAGGAACTCCAGGGATACCCTGTAAGGAAAAACACACAGAAAAAAATAATAGGTCTGAATGGGAAAACAAACAAAACAAAGGGAAATAAAAAACCAGACCAATAACTGTGGCATTGTTGAGAAATCAAGATGTCAGCTCTTTGCGGTCAGCTGTGAGAGCATGGGAGAGTGGGAAGACCATTAACCTTAACCCATTAACTATAACCTCCCCATAGCACAGATCCAAGCACAGTCCACACCCAGGGGCAGCAGAGTATGGCTATGCTTAGTAATAGCGGTAATTAAACTACTGGCCTAGAATCAAATGAATGCTACAGCCAAGGCACTCACAAGAGAGCTCCTGTTTATGTTTCTTATTTAATTCTATGAGCATTAAATGAGCCACTCTGGAGCATCGGAGAGTCAAAAAATCATAGAATCATAGAATCCTGGGGTTGGAAGAGACTTCAGGAGTCGAGTCCAGCCCGCTTCCCAGAGCAGGATCAACCCCAACGAAATAATCCCAGGCAGGGCCTTGTTAAGCCAGGACTTAAAACCTCTAGGGATGGAGTTTCCACCACCACCCCAGGGAACCCATTCCAATGCTTCACCATCTTCCTACGGAAATAGTTTTCCCTAATATCCAACCTAGACCTCCCCCACTGCAACTTGAGACCATTGCTCCTTGTTCTGTCATCTGTCACCACTGAGAACATCTACTCTCCATCCTCTTTGGAACCTCCCTTCAGGAAGTTGAAGGCTGCTATCAAATCCCCCCTCACTCTTCTCTTCTGCAGACTAAATAAGACCAAATCCCTCAGCCTCTCCTCGTAGGACATGTGCTTCAGCCCCCTAATAATTTTTGTTGCCCTCCACTGGACTCTCTCCAGTGTGTCCACATCATTTCTCCCATGTAAGCAGACACATATGCTCAAGGGCCTTTCTTGTTTCTGGGATCTCTATATTTGCCAATCAGATGGAGTGAAAATACGAATTAATCTTCCTCCTCAGGAGATCTGGTTGGAAGCGTGGAGGAAGGAGAAGAGAGGGCCCTTTAATATGGGAATGTCAAGGGAATGAAAGAGTCCTGGCTCCAATCTTGTGGGGGGTGCGATGCTGGATCTCCATCACGAGCTCCCTGGTGCCTGTTCATTGCATGTGCCACTGAAAATCATCTTGCGTGCCTCTTCTGGCACACATGCCAGACATTGCCGACCCCTGTTCTAGAGGCAGAAAGCCAGGGCTTTCCTCACAAAATACTTACTCGTTCTCCATCAGGCCCTGGCAGCCCAAATAATCCTGGGAGACCAATATACCCCTAAGGAAAAGAGGAAACAAGAAGTCAAATTTATTTCCCTTCAGCAATTAGTCTACCCTGCCTGAACAGGAAAACATCCTCCAGCGCTGGTCTATGGCAGCCGTGATGAAATAAACCTTGAGGCAAGTGTATATGCCCATGGACTGCATGGTGCTGGTTTCCACGATGTAGTCCAAGGGCACATACCCTCACACCAGGGATCAAGAGAACTCCGTGAAGGAAGAAGCCAGCAGGATGGAACCTTACCTGGGCTGGCTCTGATTCCACCTGAGAGAAATGGAGCTTTGTTTCAGGTTAGCAAGAGTTACAGCCACCGTCATTTGCATGCCTATGCCAAACAGAGATCTCTATGGGAGGGTCTGGGTTCCCTGCAAGTCTCTGGAAGTTTCTCATTCAGTCTCAGCTCCTGTCAGCCTCATAGCTGGTCCTCCTCTCCCCCAGACTCCCTCAAGCTCATGCTTCCCTTCCTAGATTGCAAGATCAGAAGGCATTGGGATTATCTCATCTGACTGCCTGGATAGCACAGGCCACAAAAGCCCCCCACATAATTCCTAGAGCAGATCTTTTAGAAAAATATCCAATCCTGAGTTTAAAAATATCAATTACGGAGATTCCACTGAAATCCTTGGTAAACTGTTCCACAGTTAATTGTTCTCATCATTAAAAATTCACACTTTATTTCCAGTCTTAATGTGTCCAGCTTCCACTTCCAGCCATGAGATCATATTCTACTTTTCTCTGATAGAAGGAGTGACTCTGCTAGCCTATTATTAAATGTTTGTCTTCCATGTAGTTGCTTACAAACTGTAATTAAGCCACCCCTTAATCTTCTCTTTGTTAAGCTAAATAAATTGAATTCCCCAAGGCAAATTTTCTATTCCTTTAATTGTTCTCGTAATTCTTCTCTGAACCCTCTTCCATTTATCGGTGTCTGCTCCCCAACTGAGGGACCCTGTCTCTCACTCTCCCCAGGGCATCCTGTGGTGTGGAGTCTAGCCAGGCCACTCACAACCACCAGGCCCACCTCCCTGAGCCTTTCACCAGACTCCCAGCCCTCTCTTCAAACACCAGTGTCCCCCTCTGCTATTGCACAGGCCTTGCCTGCTGCTCTGTGTCTGCATTAATCTTCCTAATATCTATGCACAGCAGCTCAGCTTTCCGCATGCCTGTTTCCTCCACAATCTAACTTGGCGCAGGAGCCTCCCCTTTCCAATTAAAGTCAGTTTAGTGTAAAGGCTGCTCCAGCTCAGCTCAGTAGTGATAGTCAGATACTCAGTTCTCCAATATTTCTCCTGTGCTCTGGGCTCCTGCATGGGCAAAAGCCACTACTTATATGCTGCATGTCCTTTCACTTGCAGTAACCAGAGATGCATGCTTAAATCACTGCCCACAGTGATGAAAATAAAATGTTACCTTGTGCATTGCTCCTTTGCACAGGACTCTTCCTGTCAAATGCACAGTGTCAAGCAGAAGTAATTTTTAGCAAGAAGCCATCTCAACAATTTTGCACAATTTCTGTTGCCACAGAACAAAATTCTAACACTGACACTAAACTTTTCCTATCCCTCCTTTTTACCTCCGCAAAACTCTCCACTGGCTTAGCCCCATTAGCCACATGAATTCTCTGGGGGTACATCTAGACAGTGGGGCTATTTCAGGATATCAGAGATATCCCCAAATAGCTACCCCACGGCTTTTAAATGCACCTGTTATTTTTTTGAAATAATGGGCACACTATTCTGGCACCCCTGTAACCCTCGTTCAATGAAATAGTGCATTATTTTGAAATTTGGTGCTGTGCAGATGCACCAAATTTCAAAATAAGCTATTTTGAAATACAATTGAAATAAGATACGCAATTTGCATAGCACAAATTGGGTATGTTATTTCGAGTTTAGGGTGCTGTGTAGACACACCCTGGGAGACCATCAGGGCAGTATCCCACATTACTTCGCTGACATAGGCACAGGCACACAGACAGAGCCCATCCTTCTCACTTGCTACTTTGAATCACAAAGTAACCCGCTTCACTCTAGTCACCATATTTCCCATGAAAAAGTAGTGAGGGAAGAAGGGCCTGAAATGATCAACAATTCCAGCTGTTTCAGCCATGAAATGGTTGATATCTGGTCTAAGAAACAGCAACACTAAGTTCCCATTTATTGTAATGGAAAGTAGAGGACCAATTCTCCTAAGTCGCTTTCAAAATCTTAATCCTAGACATTTAGTGGTAACAAATGAATGATAATTTTCAACAGTCTTATCCTGAATTGATGACCCCTAAATACGTATATGAATGCTGAATTCCTACTGTAGCAGAAGTCACACAATTCTCTGTTGAAAAATCCTGGTCACGTTAGTGAACTGGGTGCATCAGAAACAGGGTTACTGCTTAGTGAAGTAAAAAGTAAGCTGTGCTATCACAGATCTGTGTCTACTGTAGTACATTACCCTGCTGATCCTTCCTCCCACGCCTCTCCCTAGCGCAGGAATAAAGTTTGCTATTGGAGTCAGCTTTTGTTTATTGCTTGCAATTTTTTGAGCGATAGAAGCCAGCTGGTAACATTTACTGTTCAAGGAGAAATGATCACATGGTCAGAAGAGGAGCATTTTTATTGGCTCAGAGAATCACTATGGATTTCTAATTGTAGGTGAAAAACAGAAGGAGATTAAAAGATGTTTTAATTATTAGTTCACCCATCAACAGTCACTAGAAACCCCCAGAGCTAGAGTTGATGAACAAACCCAAGCTAAAATGCAGGGCTGTTAACATTCTCATTTGCATATGGCTTCAAGATGTTGGCTTGTTGTTATGCACAAAGATGTAAAATTCATTCCAAATTTCTCTGCTTATAAAACCAGCCTACGCCTGGAAGAATCCATCTTCAAAGTGTTTGGAGTGGATGAACCATTGTGTTTGATGAAGCTAGAGAGGCCTCCCTGACACCAAAGTTGTAGGGAGACCAGTCCTTTGGGATCTGGATTACTTTGTTTCCTCTCCAATTCTTTGGGCTTTGAAAGGGTTGACTTTGCTGCATTGCAATAATGGGAAGTTGATGCATTGGTTTTGGTACATTTCAGTTTTAAATAAATTGGGGATTTAACGATGCAAATAATTAATGAGCTCTATGTAATAAATATCACATAAGAAACTAATGTTAGGATTGCAAAACTGAGCACAAAGATTGAGAGGTGCTGGGGGCCGGAATGGGGGAAAATTAAAGAAAGACAAGATCAAAAATGGTTCACTTACCCGACTTCCTTTTGAACCAGCTTCACCTATAGGTCCTGGTAAACCCTGAATCACAAGAAAAAAAACAAAAACAAATGTGGAGAGGCTTTAATATAAACCTTAATAAGCAGTGCCGTATTCACAGTATTATCCCAGGACGGTTCAGATGATTTCACAATTTTCCCAAGGGGTACCAATATGGGAGAATGGGTGAAAAAAAAAAAGGAACAAATCCATAATTGTTGTGAATTGATGACTCTGCCGAAGAGGAATCTTATAAAACATAGGTGCACAGTCATGGGGAACCAGAACACTGGAACTAGAATGGAGATTTCTGGTCATAAAGACTGGAGAAGTTAACATAGTGAGATGTAAATAAATTGCAATCAAACGTTAGTTGTGATGCAAGGTGACACCATATAGACATTCATCAAAAGGAGGGATTGAGAGTGTTGTCAATGAACCATACAGACCAGACCATGGCAGATTACAATGTCAAAAATACCTTAATTTCAGGAAGGGGAATCTAGATATTTTAGATCTTTGAATTCCAAATCACGAATGACCCTCATTACCTTCAGTAATAGTGAGACTTGTAATGAAAGTACCCACTTTTCTAGCAATGACTAGGGGCCCAATCATGCCTCTTTTGAAGTTTCCACTAAAATTCCCATTGGACTTCAAGTGAAGGAAGATTGGCCTTATGACACTGTAAAATTAGTTACACTGGGCAAGTTCTAACCAGTGCACTGGATGCTGTGGAAAGAATTCCAAATAGACCTCATTGTATTTTTGTACCCATTGCCCTTCCTTAAACAGGGCTGTATTCTGAAAAGAGACCCTATAAAAGTTACATAATGAGATTCCATATTTATTGCCTTTCACCAACTTCCAGACCATATTTATCTAGTTTACAAGTAAAAAGGACAGGTTTATTTTTTAATTTAGCTGGCAGCTTGCTTATTCAACCTCAGATCTGAAAGTCAAGTTATGCTCTTTCTGGCTCACACACTGTCACCAGTAGAGGATTTCTGCTGTTGGAACATAGTTAACAATTCGGTCTATGATGCACAAAGCAAAACAGAGCCAAGCTCCCTCCTCCATAGCACTGCACAGCCAAATAGTAAAATCTTAGTCTGTAGAGAGAACTGACTGAAAACACACAGGGTTCAGCTCTCTTCAGTAAGAAGGTGCCATTTTCCAAAGCCACTTTCTTCACCATAACTGCATTTTAAAATCACTTTTGCTTTCTATTTACTTGGAGGCAGATACTTTGTTCCGCTTATCTGGGAGTAAGACCCTGCTAAGAACCCATTAAACAGCATCCACTAACCTGGTCAGTTCACCATAGCATCAATTTATTACATTGATTGGACTGATGAACACATACTCCCACATGATGCTCTTGTGTACAAGTCTCCCAAGAGCAAAGGGCACGTATGTAACATTCACATTAGATTCAGAAAAATCTCAGTCTCTCCTATTGCCTGCATTTTCCTGGGTATTTGTCTGTGATTTATTCCCCACTTTCACAGACTTGGGTATCTCTATGATGCTATCAGTACATATTTCTGGAATCAGTTGTTCATATTCATACCAAAGATGTATGAATGCAGGACGTTTAATCTAATATATGCAATAGCTCACTAGTAATAGGCTAACAACTCTGCAGCTGTGTGAGTCATATCTGAAGGTGATCACTCAGTATAAGCCTACCAGTGCATATCTACATTAGAGCTGGAGAGTGTGATTTCCATCTCAAGTAGATATACCCACTAAAAACAGACACACAGCCATGGCAGTATGAGCACAGGAGGGGCAACTACCCATATTCATAGCTAGGGTCTTGGATTGGGATTACACTCAGGGCAGCAAACCTGTCCTACGGCTCCCACCACCATGGTTATTCTATTTTTAGTACAGATTGGACCTCTGTAGTCCGGCACCCTTGGGACCTGGCTAGTCCCAAACAAGGGAATTTGCTGGACCAGGGCAGGTGCCCTGTCTCTGGCCTCCCAGATACCCGCTGACTCTGTTTCTGAACCCAGCCAGACCCCACTGCCTTCAGCCAGCTTCACTGCCAGTTCTGTCTGGACACCTCCGCCCTGGGACTCCCAGCTGAGCCGCCTGAGGTCCCTGCTGCAGGGCTCCTGACTGCGCCACCAGAGCTCCCCAAGCTGGCTGAGTCCCCTGCCACAGGGCTGCTTATACCACCAGAGCTCCCTGCCGCAGGGCTCCTAGATGTGCTGCGGGGTTCCTTGCGCTGCCTGAGCCCCTGCCGCCCTGGCTGCAATGCCGGTGGCTCGTACAGAGCTGTTCCCTGTAGCGATGTGCTACCAGTCGAATCCTAAGTTCCCCCTAAGTAGCACATTGCTACAGGGAGCAGCTCTGTACAAACCACCGGAACTCCCTTCACTGCCTGAGCCCCCAGTGCCATGGACTCCCTGCACCACCTGAGCCCTTTCTGCAGGACTCCTGGCTGTGGCACCAGAGCTCCCCATACTGGCGGACGCCCTGCTGCGGAGCCGCTTACACCACCAGAACCACCTGCCACAAGGTTCCCAGGTGTATGTGGGATTCCCCGCGCCAGTACCCTGGAAAAACCCCGTCGTGTCCAGGGAACACATCTGTTCTTGTGCTTTTTTTTTGCAGAAGAGCAGATGCCCTCTTTTGGAAGCTCTGTCTTCCTCTTCCCATGAGGAAGAAGAGCTCTTCTGAAAGAAGAGGCTTTTTGGAAATTTGGCCCAGTGTAGATGGAACAAATTTCAGAAAAGCCTCTTCTGAAAAGACTATCAGAAAAAAAGGTACACAAATTGCAGAGCGCAATTTGTGTACCCTTTTCCGATAGATCAGTGTAATCTAGACATAGCCTAAGGTTATGTTTTTTAAAAAAATTGACATTAGGTATTAAAAGTGATCTGCAAATGGCAGGTGGACGGGGTCCTGGGCATATGTCCCCTTCCCGTCCTTCATGATAATAAAGGAGGTCTGAAAAAAAGTGCTTTGTAGTTTTTTCTTTGTTTACATCTATAGGCCATCTTTGACAAGAGCAGAACCTGCAGCAATCATGTTTACGTGGCACCGCCACAATGTCCCAAGGGGATTCCCCAGAGAGCAGGTCAATTTCTCAAATGAGTGTGCCTTTGTTTTAAAAAAACAATGGACACAAGGAATGGAACAGTTTCTAAGAACCTGAATGCTCACTAACAAATCAGAAAGAACCACACTATTTATGCAAAAGGAAAAACAAAACAAACAAATAAACATATTCCAAGATGTGAGCATTATATTTAGTGTGGTATGCTCACATATACCTGCATACCCAAGTCCCTACTCTGTGCACAGCACATTAAGATTTACTGCACCTGCCTGCCAGGATAACCTTTGGCACCTGGGCTCCCATCAGGTCCTTGTTCACCCTTAAAATAAAAACACACAAAGGTAAGGTTAGTGCCACACCCTATTAGATTTTAGCTGCTTTGCCTTGAAAGAGAGGATGTTATGAATGAACTTGATTCAGATTTAAAAAGAACAATAAAATAGGTTTAAAAAGGCAGAGGAATATATTAAAGGAGATGAAAATGCTACAGAAGCCAACTCAGCAGGATCCAGGCATAAAGCAGGTGTTGCTATCTTCCCATCCCTACACTGAAACCTGCAGGTAGTTTGGAACAAGGAGGCTAAGAGAAGGTGTAAGGTTGCATCTATATCACTGGCATATGAACTGTTTTCCTAGGGGGAAAGTTCTGCCAAAATTCTTTAAAACTAAATGGATTAATGTATAATATCCTTTAACATCATTGCTAACAGGCATGGCTATTCATTGCCATTTTACTGCAAACATCAGGTTTAGCCAAATAAAAAAGGGGGGGTGGAAGGTGAAGTACAGTCAAGTACTTAGTATGATGTGGCTAATTAGTAAACTTCAGCTGAAAACTTAATGTAAAGGAAAAAGAATAAGCAAAAATCTGCCCCTATTTCCACTTTATAAATGTACACAATTTTGTGAAATAAAGGTTGAAAATAGAAGCTTAATTAAGTCCTTCCCTTTTCCGTGACCACAATGATGTTTTGTTAATGTCTGTACATAACTCCTGATTACACCAGAGGTAGCTGCATAAATCATCTCTCCATCAGACTGGCTCTGAATAAACACTTTGCATTGAACAACTTGATTTCAGGCTATAAGCAGGTAAGAGATTAAATCTTTGTAGCTTAAGTCGTAGAACCTGGGCATGACACTCACCTGGTCTCCAGGATGACCTGGTGGTCCAGGGTAGCCTTTGTATCCCTGTTTAAAAATATAAAAGTAACAAGAAAAAAATAATCAGAACTTCGAATTTCTCATTCCAGTAGGGAAGAAATCTATATAGAGAAGTTTCCTCCAATTCTAATATGTTTTATGATTCATGTTAACTTTTCTCCTTTGGTCTGTTTAGGCAGTAGCCTTTTAAGGGCTGTCAGCTGCTATGTGTATGTACAACATCTAATTTATGGAGCCTTGATGTTGGTTGGAGTCTGTAAAGGCTATTGCAATGCAAATAACCACCACTTCACAGCTGGATTTTCAGTATCACAGATGTGGCTGTGTGCTTTGTACCTGAGCGCTATCCATTAGAAAGGTCTGTATCTTAGAGTGGACCTGGAAGAACATATCTACAAAATAAACTACCCAACCAGTCATATTTTCTGTGTCCTGCAACACCCTTCCCCAGTTCTATTAAACCAGATTCATGGGATAAAATCTTATGTATATTGAAATCAATGGGAATTTTGCAACAGGGATATAACTGCACTGGGTTGCAGTTAGCAAAGTTGTCAGTGAGTGATGAGTTAGTTATCTAGTTTGAAATCTTTGTCCCAGGTCAGGGGTTTGGCAAGTTGAGAGGTAAGAGGGTAACTGATCAGACAAAAGTGCTGAAAAGACTCCAGTGGAGATTGGTTTCCACTGAGCACACCAGGCTATGCCTCTCTGTTGTCTCTGCCCTCCATATTTATTTCCTGCTCTGCAGGGACATGGAGGACATAGACTTCCACTTGAGTCAGGCACAGAGGGTCTGTCAATGATCTGACATTATCCACTTTGCAAAGGGCACTCAGCTGGAATGAGCACTCTGTTACTGCCACTGGCAAGATCTGAAACAGAATCTAGAGGGCTCTAGGCAACCCCACATCAAAATGTAATGTCTTTGCTTCTACACATAATTAGCCTCGGTAGCCACTTCTCCTGACAGAGGACATCACACCTTAAAGTAAATGAGAAACCTCATCTAGGGGCCAGAGCAAGGCAGTGCCATAGGTGGTAAATAAAAAGAGCTGATTGCTTAACGACTTCCTTGCCCAGCATCTTCATATACCTGAAATGTGCTTTCAACCAGCAATCAGCCTGGAACCATTTCTGAGACTTGAAGAGCTAGTGAAAAACTACATTAGAAGTCTATCTCCTCATCCAGAAAAATAAAAGGGCCCTTTTCAAGTCCTCTCCATAGGATGGACTCTGTTAGGAGATCTAGCTGCAAAGGCCAAGATCTAAAGTTTCAGGGTTTCTGATATTCAAACAAATCTGAACACAGACTTTTGTTCCTCTTTTAAAAGTTTCTTGATGCAAGTTGCAAGTAGAAATAAGAGATCCTCCGGAATAAGGCTTTATTCTGGAGGATCGTGCCAGTCTGGACGCTTTTCTCCGGCTTATCTCCAAGCCGGAAAAAAAGCGGCGGCCATGAAAATGCAAATGCCGCGGGGGATATTTAAATCCCCCGCGGATTTGCCTCTTCCAAAGTGCTACATTTGCATGCCTATTCCGTAATAGGCGGCCAGTGTAGACAGCCTGCCGGTTTTGGCGCAAAAACCTTGTAGGGTAGATGTAGCTTTTATGTGGACATGCTACCTCGGCTTAGAGACCCAGGAAGCACTGGGGACTAATTACTCTGAATGACTCTGGGGAGTAGTTATTTCCAATAGCAGCAGTGGAGTATCTACACCACTGCTATTTCAAAATAACTATTTCAAAATAAGGGTTATTCCTTGTGAAAAGCAGGAGTTATTATTTTGAAATAACCAGCCCCTTATTTTGAAATAACAGGTGTGCTAGTATGGACTCTCTGCTTGTTATTTTGAAATACGGGGAGTTATTTCAAAATAAATGCCTAGTGCAGACCAAGGCTAAGGTGCCACAGAAATAGTCATTGTTTTCAAGACAATAAGGAACATTTTAGCTCCTCTTCTTCTAAAAAAAATTGAGACACATAAAAGCTTCTTTTAGATAAGTCAGACCCAAAAAATTCAGGATTTTGATTGCTTCCTAAGATTTCCTACCAGCCACAATCATAGCAAGAGTGGAGGAAGATCTGGAGACTGTAAGTACAAGCCTGGAGCTAACGTCTGCAGCATGCATTACAATGTTTTTATATATAGCCAAATGATTACCTCTCAAGCTAAATATACAGATTGTATTGTATTGTTACATCCTATTAAATATACTCTTCACTATTTACGGTTTTCTCGTGGGTGTTTAAAATGTGTTTCCTCTCATTAACCTGTGATTACCACTGTCTGAGGTTAGTCATAGCTAGAAAAGAAAAAGCGTGGGCATTCTAAGGATAGCTGGTATGTGAAAGTGTCACCTGCTGCAGTCCTCTTTAAAGAGCACTGAAATGACAGAAAAGCATGTATGAAAACAATTAGATTTACCCTGTCCAAACACTTCCTGATAATAAGAGGGTGACAAAAGGGATTGTCACCGTGAAAGGAAATTATGCTTCACTGAAGGACCAGCTCATCTGTGACAATGTTTATAATCTACCCCATCACAGCTAGGATGACAATTGACATTTCTGTGGGAAAGGGATTGGCTTCAACAAGCAGACCTTGGGCAGTGGCCAACCCCGGGGTTAAATGAAGCCTGTTTGGAAAGATGGCCTAGAGGATGGAGCCCTCAACTGACTACCCAAGAAAACTGGGTTCAAGTTCCCAGCTCTGCCTCATATTTATGTATGACCTAAGGTGAGTCAGTCATTCTCAATATATCTCCATCATGCACAGTCTTACATTCAGCTACAGTAGTAGCTGTTCTGACCTCTACAATATTCTCTCTGAGGAGATGTTGCACAGTACTTCAGTAGACTCAGTTTGCAGGATGGTCATGTTCTGCATCCAAATGCCAACAGACATTAATGGGCTGCTAGTTTTCTTTAATGCACTTCCCTTCTGGGGTCCCCATTCTCCAGAATTGCTGTTCAGCAAAAGCAAAATTCACTCCATGTGAAGTGGAGGAGCAATGTCTCTCTCTCAGACCACACCACAATGGTTTTGGTATCCCTTGTTTGAACAGCTGTTTCACATACCCAATAGCTGGGCAAAGGCAAAAAATATTTGTGGGCACTCACAGACCAGATCATCCAAACCTACAAAGGAATAGGTGGCCTGTGAATTCACATGGTGGATGTGTGTTTATGGCACAAATGATACCATATGGAACTATAGGCCTTTGGTAGCAGCTCCATCTCAGAGACTCGTGTGGCGCCAACTGCTTCTTTCAAAAAGAAAAACATTTGTGGTAGAGAGAAACCCATAAGGGAAACTTGTGTCTCGTTGGAAGTCCTTACCCAGAGAGTTTATGAACAAATGCGGATGGGGTTCCATCCAAGCCCCCTGAATGATGCTCTTTTCCCGCTTGGCCCATAGAAGGACAAGGCTAAATGGGCTCCCTGCCAGCAGCCAAACATCAAGGTATTTTCACTGGGGAAATGCCAGCAAGGAATCCAGATTATAAATTGTTTTTCCAAATATTACTCCAAGAGCTTTTAAAAGTTTTCTTAATTTAGAAGGCTAATAAAATCCAGGCAGCCCCAAAGCATCTGCCAAGCTAGTTCCTTTTTTTATGTTGCACTAAAGGAAAATCTCACAATCCAATTTACTCATGTCCTTGAAGAAGCAAAGCACCTCTCCAGCTTCACCACAATCCCTAAATGAGCTTCAGGTTTTCCAAAGTCAGGTGTGAGGCCTCTGCATTGGCTTTGGGTCTATTTGTTTAGTCTCCTACTCCTGCTCCATTCTTTCCACCATAAAACCATTCTGACCTGACACTGCATTTTGCTGACCAAAACCGTAAGGCTATGTTTTATGAGCTGCTATGCTAAGAAAACTGTGTTCTTTGCAACTAATGCATTAGAATTAGTTTATGAAAGCAGAATGTGAGGGGTTAGTTAACCCCTCATCACTCCACTCGGTAATCCAGGTGGAACAAGCACCGCTGCCCCCTGCAGGCAATTTCTACTTTCATTCCCTCTCCTCCTTTCCCCTACATTTAGGGATGAGATCAATAAGCACAGCTGCCCTACTGCAAATTTAGTGCATGTGAAAGGTGATCAAATGATAGCCCTGGAGATGGAAAATATCTAGCCACAGAACTGGAAGGTGGGTAGTCGCATTGGAAGCTTTCCCCAGTTAGAGCAGGGCAAAAAATGGGATTTTTTGGTTTGCCAGCAATTAAAAAAATAAAAATTCATCTTGGGTTGAACAAAATGTTTTATTTCAGTTTCAAGCATTTGTTTTAAAATGAAAAAGGTAACGGAAATTCAGAAATGGAAAGTTATTTCAAATAAAGAATCAAATGTTTCATTTAAAAAAATTAAAATGGAAATGTTCCACGGGAGCGAGTTACTTTGCTAAATAATTCCGTAGTGCTGAATTTGCATATTTTGCTGAAAAAGGTTTCAGTTAGAAATTTCACTTAGCACTGCTCCAATGGCCACGGCCCCAATTCGGAGGTAGAGTTTTGTGCGCATGCACATGTCCGTTCACATCTTGACCTCTCTGCTGAGTGACCAAAAGAATGGCAATTACAATGGTCAGTTTTACAATGTCAGTATTTGCCAACTAGGAATAGCAATGACGCTCCACGTAAGCCATTGAACAATCTTCAGCCACTACCAGCAGAGCTTGTTGCATATCAGCAACCTGGAGGTGAAAGACCGTGAATCAAAACAAATGTATTAAATAGTAAGGAAGAAGCAACCAGGAGTCCCATGCTGAGGTGTAGTTAGTAAGCATCTCCAGGCTGGAAGGTCTCATCCGTGCTCCCTGAAATCCATTTATTTCAGCCTTCCCAGCTACATTGATGCTTCTTTGCAGGAGGGCAAAACAAAAACCAGAATTGCTTTAGGAAAAACAGAAATAAAAAAAGCTTCCACTCACACAAAGCTGTGGAATTTGCCACCACTAGAAGCATGGACACAATTAACAGTGCTAACGTGGTTGGGGTACTAATGGGGGGAAGTAAACACCAGTGGCGGGATATGGTAGAGAGGAATCTCACACTCCAGCACATGGTGGCATTCTCAGACCCATGCGCATTGCTGGTGACATCTGTGTGGCTGATGGCACCAATACAGAAGCAAACAAAGCAGATCCGTGTTAATTTCAAGTTCCATACAAAAAACAGGGAGAAAGGAACTCCCGCTCCAAATGCGTAATGGTTCACTTTCACCACCAAATGTGATCAGGCTTCCTTCAGGTTCACATAACATACACTAGCTAAGCCATACCTAACAGGTACCTCAGTTTAGCTCCTGCCCATTCTAGGATACGATTAGCTTTAACTGAAATAAAGATGGTATCCCACCTACACGCTAGGGAAAGAGTTGCATTTAGAGAAAGCATGTTCCAATGGGTAGGGTGCTAGTCTTGGGAGAGGCAGGTTTAGTTTCCTGCTCTGCCATAGACTTCTGGTATGACCTGGGGTGAGTCACTTACCCTCTCTGTGCTCATTTTCCCAATGGTGAAATGGGGATAATAGCAGTGTCCTGCCTCACAGCATGATGGGAGGACAAATACATTCAGGTTTGTGAGGTGCTCAGATTCTATAGCATTGAGGGATGTATAAGTACCTGAAATTGAAAAAGTTTAGAAAGGCTTGGCTACCATGTGTTAATTAAACCTGACCTAAGCCTGGCCACTTTTCTTAGTCACTACACAGAGTTAGAGGGTTAAAGGCAGTGTAGTCCCGTGCTGAGAAAAACAGAATGGGAGTCACAATTCCAGCATTCTAATCCCTGCTTCGGTCATGATTTCACTTGCGTGACCTTTGGCAAGTCACTTAATCTCAGTGCCTCAATTTACAAAACTGTAAATCACAAATAACAACTTGTTCCCCCCTCACTGAGGGTTGAGGCTTCATTAAAAAATTTGAAAACACTGGCATTTTAGTGTGAAAGGCGTCTGAGAAGAGTACTTACTGTTATTGATAGACAATCTTGCTTTAATTGACTAAAACCGAATATGTGCTTACCTTCCGACCAGGTGGTCCAGGAAGCCCACTCAAACCAGGTAAGCCCAGGTCTCCCTGTAAAAAGCAAGCATGCCTTGTTAGTTTTCAGTTGCTTTTATTCCCACTTGCCATATGGCCTTGCTGAAATTATTTGTCACAGAATAGAATACTCTGGAACTGAACAGCTATGATTCTTCTCTTAATTCCTCAGAAATCCACCAGAAAGAATTAATAGAAATGCCATTGAAAGATCATAGTAAATTCATATTCTCTATTAATTGGATCACTTAAACTATTGGGCTGTGTCTAGACTGGCAAGTTTTTCCAGAAAATCAGCCGCTTTTCCCGAAAAACTTGCCAGCTGTCTACACTGGCCGCTTGAATTTCCGGAAAAGCACTGATGATCTCATGTAAGATCGTCAGTGATTTTCCGGAAATACTATGCTGCTCCCGTTCGGGCAAAAGTCTTTTTCCAAAAGACTTTTGCGCAAAAAGGCCAGTGTAGACGGCACAGTACTGTTTTCCGCAAAAAAGCCCCGATCGCGAAAATGGCAACCGGGGCTTTTTTGCGGAAAAGTGCATCTAGATTGGCCAACGACGCTTTTCCGCAAAAAGTGCTTTTCCGGAAAAGCACCCTGCCAATCTAGACGCACTTTTCCGAAAACGCTTTTAACGGAAAACTTTTCCGTTAAAAGCATTTCTGGAAAATCATGCCAGTGTAGACGTAGACTTGATGAATTAACTGCAGCTACAGTGGAGATTCCAGTTTTTCACTAGCAGGGTTTTTCACCTCTTTTTAATTAGCTCCTTCAGCTGCATATTGCAATTGCAATTTGACAGGATATTATATAGCAATCTCCTGCCTTTTAAATGCAACATGAACAGCAGACATCAGCCACTTCCATCTGTCAAAACCAGCAGCCAGTTCAGAAACAACGACTAAAGTTGCTCAGCCCATAGCTCCAATTCAGATTGTTCTGAGAATAGAATGATTTTCCTTGTCTACACAATGTTGATTGATCTTTTCTTGGCTGCTTAGAAGGAGAGGTTTGTTGGTTGCCTGCACTCCTGGGAAAGGACTGAATTCAACCCGGATTAAACATCTTAGGAATGGTCTAGGCCCCTTGGAGCAAGTGATTTACATACCACATCCGGTTCCTTGTTGCACAGTTTTCCTTTCTCTGACTAGACTCAATGAAAGTTAGCATGGACTGTGACTAATTATTTCAGTCCTTATTTAACATGAGTTTGGTACAAGCAGCTGAAGAATTAGGAATTTCTCCAAACTTTTGCTGAAAGCTCTGAATTTCTACAAATACAGGCAGTCCCCGGGTTACATGGATCCGACTTACATCGAATCCCTACTTACAAACGGGGTGAGGCAACCCCACACTAGCTGCTCCCTCCCCCCCCCCAGATCAGGGAGACGCGGAGCAGCTTTTCTCAGCAGACATCTCAGCTTGAGAATAAAGGACTGAAGGAAGTGAGGTGGGGGAGAATAAAACTGAGCTCTGGAGAAATGTTTGGCTAGAGTTTCCCCTACAATATGTACCAGTTCCGACTTACATACAAATTCAACTTAAGAACAAACCTACAGTCCCTATCTTGTACGTAACCCGCGGACTGCCTGTACTCTCAGGAATGAGACCTTGTTAACATGGGCTAAGTGTTCTCTCAGCTTTACTCATGTTTCCATTAGATGTACTTTGTGAGAAAACTGTTACACATCTTTCTGGTAGATGCTTTCCATAATACACCCACTGTGGAGCAACACAAAAAATTTCAAGGGCACCTCATGCTGTTGAGTTGAGAATAATTTCAGTGCTCTCTAACTTCATCATCTTTACTGGGTTTGGGAATCTTAATTTAGGGACCAAAGGCACCTGGCTTCAAATTAATAGTTCCTTCATGGCCAATTCTTTCCATTAATGATATATGAATAGGAAAAGTGTTATGATTTATGAGGGAGGCAAAACAAATTTATTTGCATTGGACAGGAGTGATGAAGGAAGAAGTGTGCTGGCATTAATAAAAGAACAAATCAATCACACAACTGACAACTCCAATTGTTTTTCTGTTCATTTCAACATTTATGTGAGCCCTTATTATCAGAGATAAATAAAAATGATTCAATGTGAAACAGCAAAACTCAGATTAATTTATTGAGAAGATTTAGCAATAGAACCCCATAATAGATAACAAAGGCTAAATCCAAAAATCAGACCATGCATTTTGGTCTTGTATGGTTGGCATTGATTCTAATAGACTTCATTGGGGGAAAAAAATCCATTCTCACACCGCAGGGTGGGAGCATATGCAACCTACTTTCAGTACAATGATCTAGAGAAAAATCTCTCTCCCCTTGCCCTAGAAAGCTAGATGGGTCTCGCACTTAAGCTACTGGATACAAAATATCTACGTTGAGTTCCCAGCTCTGTTGCAAAATCTTTATGTGACCTTGAGCAAATCACAGACCCCAGCAGGGGCAGGGAATATGGGTCCACACCCAAGGTTCCAAGTACGTTAATACAGCCTGTGCTGAAACCAGATCTGCTGTGTTGTCCCTGCTATTTTTATCTGTGCTAGCCAGACTATAGCTAATGTGGGTATGCCCATGCAAGTGCAATGACAGACACACCCTACATCTGTCTGTTCTTCTGTCACCCCCATCTGTAAAGTGAAAAACTCCAAGGCTTTTTCTGTTTAGATTGTAATATCTCTGGGACGGGGACTGTCTCATACTAGAAAGTCTCAGAGGGATAGCTGTGTAGTCTGTAACTTTAAAAACAACAAGTAGTCTTGTGGCACCTTACCCTGGTCTAGCCCTTATTTCAAAATAACAAGCAGATCATCCACATTACCAAGCCTGTTATTTCAAAATAAGGGGCTGGTTATTTCAAAATAATAACTCCTGCTTTCCATGAGGAAGAACGCTTATTTCAAAATAGTTATTTCGAAATAGCGCTAGCATAGACCATGGGCAATTAGTGCATCTGGGCTGGGAGAAGCAGGCCCTTAGCCCCACCTACAACCCGGTTCCCTCTGCTGAGGCCCCACCCTCCCAGAGCATGCCCCCGCCTCCCCAGAATACCAGGGAGGGGAAAAGAGCATGCCAAGTGTGCTCAGTCTCCCTGGAGCACTGGCGAGAGGAAGAGAGGCGAAGAGGCGTGTGTGCGCTCCGGCTCCCCAGCCTCCCTGGAGCACTGGAGGAGAGGAGGAGGCCATGCGGCATGGCTCCCAGAGCACTGGGGGAGGGAGGAGGTTCTAGTATCCAAGCACAGGGAGGGTGGGCACTGGGGACAGCAACACTCCGCCCCCAGAACACCTACTGCAGGCATTCTGGGGGCGGAGTGTGGGCATGGCAATGCCTGGTGGTTTGGGAAGGCAAAGCCTTTCACCACCTAGGCTATCGGATGCCACTGCTGCTATTTCAAAATAACTACTCCCCAGAATCATTCAAAGTGATTACTCCCCAGTGCTCCCTGGGGCCCTTGTTTGAGGTAGCATGACCACATTAAGGAAGCCTCACACGGACTAACTTCAAGACTTTCTTGCACTGCAGACACGCAGTTTTGAAATAGTTATTTCACGAGTTATAATTTGGAAATAAGTTATTTTGAAATAATTTCCTAGTGTAGATCTGTCCCTAGAGACTAACAAATGTATAAATAGAATATATGAAATACATATATATAGTATCATGAGCTTTCATAGGCAGAAGCCACATTTTCCACTCCAGCTTCCAGCTCATCTGAGGAAGTGGGTTTTGCCTACGAAAGCTCATGATACTATTTGTATATATATTTGTTAGTCTCCAAAGTGCCACAAGCTACTTGTTGTCTCATGCAAAGTATAAAGACAACCACTAGCACAAAGGGTTCCCAACCTCTGTCTAATAAATAATAAAAATGATACTTACCTTCTCTCCATTATGAGCTTTTCCAGGTGAGAGCCCAGGATCACCTTTCTGGCCCTGAAACAAAGAATTAAGTTCATGACAATATTCGGAGAGAATGCTCCACATACATTTAGTCTTGCTTGAACTGAGGCTTTGAAGTCTAAAACTATTTTATTGTACCTCCTCTCATCCCCTCCTTCCAAACCTATTAAAGTTTTCTTACATGGTTCCACTTCATTGGGGCATGGGCTGGAGCTGGTTTTTAAAATTGTTCATTGCTGCTATAGCACTAAAGGTTTTTAACTATTTTTGGTTGCATTAAAATAGCTAGAGCAATATTTATTTGGAAGAAAGCAGTGCCATGATTTTCCATATTTACTGCATATTTGTGATTTCCCAGCTTCCCCCCGCCCAAGTTTTCCCCGTAAATTACCATCACAAAACAACAACCCATACCCATTGCCACTGTGAAGCAATATGGGTCAGCAACTTACTGTAGATGCTGATTTTGGATTTAACTGTAGGGGACAGATGAAATCACATGGGCTACAACTACACTGCAGCCTTTTGTTGGCAGAGATAATGCAAATGAAGCACTCATTAGCATTTGTCACAGTGTCATTTGTCGATGCTTTTTGCGGAAGAGGTTTTTGCGCAAAAACAAGCAGTGTAGACGGGGCCGTTTTGCGCAAAAACCCCTCTTGCGCAAGATCCTGTATACATCCTTTTTTGAGGCATAAGGGATCTTACACAAAAGGGGGATTTTGTGCAAAACAGCCCCCTCTACACTGCTTGTTTTTGTGCAAAAACCTCTTCCGCAAAAAGCATCGGCAGAGAATATGCAAATGATAGCACGACAAATACTAATGAGCACTTAATTTGCATTTTCTCTGCCAACAAAAGCCTGCAGTGTAGACGTAGCCATGGAGAAGTAGACTTATTAGGTGCTAGCAGTGGCAAGACTCAAAAGCAGTGACACTACACTCGTGAGAGAGAGAGATACACTGACGGGTGGGGATAGGGTACAGCATGACCTAGACAAATTGGAGGATTGGGCCAAAAGAAATCTGATGAGGTTCAACAAAGAGAAGTTCAGACGGAAGAATCCCAAGCACTGTTACAAGCTGGGGACCAGCTGGCTAAGCAGCCATTCTGCAGGGAAGGACCTGGGGATTACAGTAGATGAGAAGCTGGCTATGAGTCAACAGTGTGCCCTTGTAGCCAAGAAGATTAATAGCATATTAGGGTACATTAGGAGGAGCATTTACAGCAGATCTAGAGAAGTGATTATTCCCCTTTATTTAGCATTGGTGAGGCCACATCTGAAGTATTGTGTCCAGTTCTGGGCCCCCCACTATAGAAAGGATGTGGTTGCACTGAAGAGGGTCCAGCAGAGGACAACCAAAATGGTTAGGGGGCTGGAGCACATGACCTATGAGGAGAAGCTAAGGGATTTGGGCTTATTTAGTCTGTAGAAGAGAAGAGCGAGGGGGGATTTTATAGCAGCCTTCAACTTCCTGAAGAGAGGTTCCAAAGAGGATGGAGAGAGGTTGTTCTCAGTAGCGATGGATGGCAGAACAAGGAGCAATGGTCTCAAGTTACAGTGGGGGAGGTCTAGATTGGATATTAGGAAAAACTATTTCCCTAGGAGGATGGTGAAGCACTGGAATGGGTTCCCTAGGGAGGTGGTGGAATCGCCATCCCTAGAGTTTTTAAGTCCTGGCTTGACAAAGTTGTGGCTGGGATGATTTAGTTGGGGTTGGTCTTGCTTTGGGCAGTGGGTTGGATTCAATGTCCTCCTGAGGTCTCTTTCATCCCTAGGATTCTATGAGCAATAGTAGGGCTTCCAGACTAGCAAATGGAAGCACATCGTATCTTAAGTGTCTGTATTCTTAATTTTCCCTTCCCACAGCTGTGACTCAAGCTATAGGTTTCCTGTTCCTGTAGAGAAATCAGGATTTAGCATCAGGATTTTCAGAGGAGCAAAAGGGATTTGAGTGTCCAGGTCCCAACTAAAATTTCAGTAGGATTTGGGCACCTAATTCTAATAGATTCCTTTGGAAATCCCAGCCCAAAATCTTACCGGGAATGCATCTGGCCAAATGGGACACAGGATACAGAGAATTAATTGGAAGCATGTGAGAGCAAAAGGTTGGAACATATTAGAGTCTTCTGGCTATAGGTAAGGTTCAGCACATGCAACACCTTAGATCTATCTAGTATCTCCACTAGAACCCAGTATCTAACAGTCAGAAGTCTCAATTCTATGCCTCTATAGCTTCATCCTGTTTGTGATCTTAAGTAAGTTACAACATCTGTATGCACATTCATAAAATGGGCATCAGTTATCTATTGGCTTTTGACAGTTGTGAGAGTTAATTAATGTTTGTCAAGTGCTTTGAGATCCTTTAATCAATGCCGCGAAGGAGTATTATTAACCAGTGTTTCTCATTAATAGCTCAAAGGTCCGGTTACAGCAAGATGAGCCACAATTTCTCCTGTCACAGCCTCACTGTGACATGCTTATGTTGACACTTACATCCACACTTCCACACAGTGTAAATCTCCCTTTTCCTCTATCTCCAACCAACCATCCAACATAAGCCAACAGGTTTGGTCAGAGAGACTTCTTGGATGCAGATTGTAGAGAGTAGTGCTGATTTGATGCAGATGTATCTGTACAAATTCTGAATGAAGACTTCTGTTTGCCAAACAGTAAATTAAGTCATGCAGATAATCTCCCTTTGCTTGCAGCTGTTATCATTGCTGCAGTTCCTTTCTGTGGCACTCTGCTTTGCAGACCTCACAGCTGCTGGTGAGACCTGCTATCACTGGGAGCAGATGAATACAGTTGCTGTTAGAGTTCTTATGGAACGTGGGACATTTTTTATTCTGTAAAAGCAGCACTTTTCCCCTACAGGCAGATGTCTACACTTTATGTTCCCTTCCTGCTCACTTTTACTTAGGTTGGCCACTTTGCATTGTGTAAATTAAGTAGCTATTGCACTTCTACTGCATCTTTCACTGGATGATCTCAAAGCACATTAGCAAGGCACTGCCTTACTCTGTGCTTGTAAGGTCAGCCCCATTGAATCTATTAGATAGGTGGGTAAACTGCCAGACAGCAGTAGAGCCAGGAACAGAACCCAGGAGTTTGGATGCTCAGTTCCCCACTCTAACTAGCAAGCCCTATTGTTTTCTCTTTCAACTGGAAAAAAGTTTTTCCTATCTGTAAAATATCAGGAGTTGTGAAATTAAAATACTCCAACCCAGAAATCTGACTACTAGTGATGTTTTAAACATCAAAGTTTCTAGAGCCAAACCACACTCCCAAAGGAAATTGATACTCTCTGTATCATTATGGAATGGAAGATTTATTCAGAAAAGCCACTTAAGGAAAACATTTCAACCCAAAGGCCTCCAGATGAGAGAGAACATCTCCATTCCTGCTACAGCTTTTCAAAACACGCTTTGGTCGATGGAGAAACCCTTTCCACAACACCAACTGCTACTAGAACATCCCCAGATCTACGCCAAGTCATTAGGAAGTGTTTCTTCCCTCCTCAATCAGATAATAAGTCCACAAGCATGGTCTCTAGTGCCATAGAAGTCCATGTCAAACTGAAAGGTTATCATCATATTCATTAACTAGTCATGAAATTATCCTTGTTGCCAAAGACAACAAAAGAAATGCAGAGTGGCAAAGAGTCATTTAAACAGTTATAATGTTACAAATATCTGAGAAAAAACAATAGTTTGAATTCTCTGGGGGTACAAATGGGTGAAATACAGTGAATCTGTGCCGATTTACAAAAAAGGGAATTTTTGGCTCAAAATTAGATATGTAGTACTATTTTAAATACGGATGTCTATTATGATTGACAGAAACAAGATGGAATTCTTAACTTAGGGTACATTTTTAAAAAATCATTTGACAGCTCTAAAATGAAGTATAAACTTACAAGTGACTTTATATCATGCCATTCACATAGAGCCACACCCACCACTTGGTCAAATAAAATTAAACTTGAAGTCCCTAGTACATAATTGACTTCCTGATCTTATCAGTACCCTGTTAATTCAGCTGATAACAAGTATGCTCCTGGTTCTCTTCCTCAGTGACAGTGATTTGTTCTAGTCATATTTTCCAACTTGTATCTATCTGGGAAAGTTTAGTTTCCATTGTTGGATTGCTTGCTTTTTCCAAGCTACAGTAGACGTCCGATAATCCAGAACCTATGGGACCTAGGTGGTGCCAGATTATCAGATATGCCGGAGTATCAGGAGGTACTATAAGTATATACTGTATATAAAGTGTTCTTACCCCTTTTTATTATACATACTGTATACAGTATACTGTAATGTTTTAGTTTTTTTAACCCTTATTTACCCTTTTCGCTCAGTTCAGCTGCTGCCGCTGTTACCTTGTGACTCATTTTTTGCTGAAGCTCACTCACTAGGCTCTTGCCATTTTGATGCCGGACTATCAGGAGTGCCGAACTATTGGATGCCGGACTATTGGAGTTTTACTGTATTATTATTATAAAGTGCTATCTAGGGAAGACCTCATCTAGCAGCCGGAGTGTCTCTTACCAGGAATAACTAAGGCCAGCTCTACTTAGCCTGCCTATCTGCAGGGGATGGATTTTCAGAGAAACTGAGCACCTGCAGCAGCTCCCATTTACTTCAATTGTAGCTAGGAACACTCACTCCCCCTGGACAGAAGATCAGGTCCCAGATGTGGAAGCCCATCTGTCAAGATTAATGCAATGTAATGTGGATTCATTGCAAAAGTGAGAACTAAGAGTACATCTACACTGCAATGCTATTTTGGGATACCGGAGTAACCTGAAATAGCTATCCCGTGTCCTCACAGGAAGCTCGTTATTTTGGGCTCGCTATTCTGACATCCCTGAAAATCTCATTCTATGAGGAGTAAGGGACATTTTGGAATAGCACTTTATTTCAAAATTTAGTGCTGTGTAGACAGCGCCAAATGACGAAATAAGCTATTTCAAAATAGTATAGAAATAAGATATGCAATTTGCGTAGCTCAAATTGCGTATCTTATTTCGAGTTAAGGTGCAGTGTAGATGCACACTAAAGGTGCAAAATCTATTTGTCTCTCCTTCTTCCCACATCTGAAAAGCTGGGCTTTAAATATCAGACAAGGAGGAGGAGAGAGGAGATGGAAGAGATTTCAGGGGAAAGAGGAGACAAAGAAAGTCCTACTGTCAGAGTGCTCTAGACTGAGGTAGCTGTAGCACAACTGATGAAGAGTGCTGAAGAGCCCAGCGGAGCAGCCCAAAGAAGGGTGAGCAACAATAGGGGTCCTTGCGGGATGGAAGCGTGATCTTGTGGAGCATGATGTAAATATTGAGGGTATGGAGGGCATGCTTGGCAATGCTGCAGGGAGATTCACAGAGCGCAGGGTGAAGACCTTGCAGTCTTGTGTGTATGGGAGGTGCTGAACGATACTTTTTAATTATTCTCGTTATGTGTTCTCTTTCCTTCCTAAGGTCTCCTCTGGAGTTAGAAGGCAAAAGCTTTTCACATTGGCAGATACTTACTTTAGGTCCAGGTAAACCAGGGCGGCCAGGGTTTCCATGGGGACCAGGAGTACCCTAAAAAAATAAAATGAAAAGAGGCATAATAAATCTATACAAATCAACATCATTCAATATGGATGGTGCCAAAACCCCATATGTAAGCATGCTGACACTTTGAGGAAGTTCAGATCAATACCTAGAAATGACACAGGCCTTGTTTATACTACAAAGGTTTTGCTAACCCTGCAACGCTCCTGGTGGTGATCCAGTTCCCCAAACAATATAAGCTATACTGGAAAAGGAACTTTTTTTGGCCAATATAACTACATCTACGTGGGGAGTTTTGCCATCAATATAAGTCAGGATGGTGGTGGCGAGTTATTTACATTCATAAAGAGCATTGTTATATGGGTAATATTTTTAATATAGCCATCATCCTGAAACATCTGTAATGCAATTTCTCTGCTTATATGCTAAGGATAAGTGGCACTGTAAAATACCTCCAATAGATGATGTACAGCAATATATCCTTTTCAATCATTTATTAAAAGAATGCAACATGTTTTCCAAAAATTATTTAAGGCGTTATCTGGAATAAGAAATTAAGAATAGCTTATCCCGGGCCTTTTAAGATACATCTACACAGCACCATTATTGCAGAATAATTGACATTATTTCAAAATAACAAAGCAATTATTTCAACCTAATGTCAAAATAATGTCCAGAAAAGGACTTTTTACTCCGACTTCTGTAGCCCTCATTTTACAAGGATTTAAGGAAGTCAGAGGAAGCGTGCTCTATTTCAAAATAAGTGCTTTGAGAACACACTCAAATTTGAAATATGCTATTTTGACTTAAGTTGCACAATTAGCGTAGCTCAAGTTGCGTAGCTTCTTTCGAGTTTAACCCTGCTGTGTAGACATACCCTTACAGAGTAGATGAAACTTGCTACTTTTTTTGGCAGAGGCAATAATGCTGCTAAATCTCAAAATATATTCCTGAGATATGTGGCAATTTGAAGAGTCAGTTCTGAATATTTATATTTTGCCAACATGCACAAACTTCATGCCACCACTAGAAGTACTTTCATTTATCCTTGATTTAAAAGAGGAGAATAGATTGTTGAATAAAGAGAAAGTTATTTGGCTGCTTTTATCTCTGTGAGAGACTAATATTTGCTGTCATCACTTCTGCACATTTGGGTCCAAATCTTCCAGGCTGTGATTTCCAAAGGAGACTAATGCCTTTATTGGCTTTTGAAAATACAGCCTTAAAGTGTATTTATTTGTATTTAATGTAATAAAAACAATGTTTTATTCCATTTTCTTTTTATTACATCTTGTATCATGAGCATCTGTTGAGCCAACAGATTTGTTGGGGAAGAGTCAAAATAGCTTTTTTAAAGGTAAGTCATGCCTCACCAATCTATTAGAACTTTTTGAGATGGTCAACAAACACATTGACTGACAAGAGTAATCCAGTGAATATTGCGAACTTGGATTTTCAGAAAGCCTTTGACAAGCTTCCTCTCCAAAGACTCCTAAACAAAGTATGCAGTCATGGAAAAAAACAGAAGGTTCCTTCATGGATCAGTAACTAGTTAAAAGACAGGGAACAAAAGATAGGAATAAGTGGTTAGTTTGCAGAATGGAAAGAGGCAAATGGCAGTGTCCCCCAAGGGTCTGTACTGGGACCAGTACTCACCAACATATTCATAAACAATCTCAAAAAAGGGGCTTAGAGGGGTAGCCAAAGTTATCTGAAGAAGTTGGCTGTGCCCATGAAAGCTCATGATACCATCTACATGTTTTGTTAGTCTATAAAGTGCTACCAGACTATTTGTTGTTTTTTAGTTTTTCAAAAAAGGGGATAAACCATGAAGTGGCAAGGTTGGCAGAAGATACTAAATTACTTAAGATTGTTAAATCCAAAACTGACCACAAAGAGTGACACAGGGATCTCACAAAAACTGGGTAACTGTGCCACAAAATGGCAAGTAAAATTCAATGTTGATAAATGCAAAGTAACGTATATTGGAAAACATAATCCCAACTACCCATACAAAATAATGGGCTCCATTTTAACTGTTTTCACTCAAGAAAGAGGTCTTGGAATCACTATGGTTTGCTGAAAACAACCACTTAACGTATAGGAGCAGTTAAAAAAAGGTACAGGAGGCCCCCAACTTGCGACTGCCCGAGTTCTGACCCTCTACACTTACAACCATATTTGTAAGTGCGGAAGGGACTGAAATACCCCGACTTATGTCCTTGGCCCGCATTTACAACGGTGCATGGGAACCAACTGCGTTGCAAGTTGGCGGCCTCCTGTAATAGAATATTAGGAATAATTAAGAAAGGGAAAGATAAGAAGACAGAAAATATCATGTCGCTATATAAAGCTATGGTATGTTCACTCCTGGAATAGTGCTGTTTTCTGGTCATCCCATCTCAAAAAAGAAATATTAGAATTGGAAAAGGTAGAAAAGAATAGGGACAAAAATGCTTATGAGTAGGGAAAAGCATCCATATGGAGAAAGATTAAAAAGACCAGAACTATACAGTTTAGAAAAGAGAAGACTAATGGGGGATATGACAGAATCCTGTAAAATCATGAATGTGCAGAGACAGTGAATAGGAAGTTGGTAGTTATCTCTTCACATAACACAAGAACCAGATGTTACCTCATGAAAACAATAGGCAGCAGGTTTTAAACAAGCATAAGGAAGTACTTCTTCACACAATGTACAGTCATCCTGCAGAACTCATTACCAGGCTATTTGTGTAAGCCAAAAATAGGCTAATTTAATAAAAAAGAAATAGCTAAGTTCATGGAGGAGAGGGCCCTCACTGGCTGTGTCTAGACTGGCCAGTTTTTCCGGAAGATCAGCCGCTTTTCCGGAAAAACTTGCTAGCTGTCTACACTGGCCGCTTGAATTTCCACAAAAACACTGACTTCCTACTGTAAGAAATCAGTGCTTCTTACGGAAATACTATTCTGCTCCCGTTCAGGCAAAAGTCCCATTTGCGCAAAGCTTTTGCACAAAAGGGCCAGTGTACACAGCTCAGATTTGTTTTCCGCAAAAAAGCCCTGATCACAAAAATGGCGATCGGGGCTTTTTTGCGGAAAAGCGTGTTTAGATTGGCATGGACGCTTTTCCGCAAAAAGTGTTTTTGCGGAAAAGCATCCGTGCCAATCTAGACGCTCTGTTCCGAAAATGCTTTTAACGGAAAACTTTTCCGTTAAAAGCATTTCCAGAAAATCATGCCAATCTAGACGCAACCACTGAATATTAGCCATGATGCTCAGGGACTCAACTCTATGCTCTGGGTGTCCCTAAGTCTCTGAGGGTACGTCTAGACTACAGGCTTTTGTCGACAGAAGTTTTGTTGACAGTATCTGTCGACAAAACTTCTGTCGACAAGGAGCGTCTAGACACATTCAGTTCTGTCGACAAAGCAAGCTGCTTTGTCGACAAAACCCTGTAGTCTAAACACAACCCTACATGAAATAACACCTTCTGTTGACAGAACTCTGTCGACAAAAGGTGTTATGCCTCGTAAAATGAGGTTTACCAGCATCGACAAAACTGCTGAGTTCTGTCGACATTATGTCGACAGAACTCAGCGGGTAGTGTAGACGCAGGTATAGTTTTGTCGACAAAAGTCCACTTTTGTCGACAAAACTCTGTAGTCTAGACACACCCTGAATGCCAGATGCTCAGACTGGATGACGGGGACTGATTACTTAATAAATACCCTGTCCTGTTAGTTCCCTGTGAAGTGTCTGGCACTGACCACTGTCAGAAGACAGGATACTAGGCTAAATGGACCACTGCTGTGACCCAGTATGGACATTTCTATGTATACCATCCTATTTCACGGGGTGAGAAGTCTGACAGAGCAGGGAGTTGAACACAAGTCTTCCCGGTCATAGGTTAGTGCCCCTAATCATTGTACCACTTTCCTTCTCTGTTTCTGATTAAAGCATTTCCGTAGGTTTTGGGGGATTAAATACATGTTCAGAGCCACATAACTGTAAAGAAAAATGGTTCTAATTATAGAGGGATTAGTTTTAATGACAGAGTTTAGAGCAGCAACATCTCTATAACGTCAAGATCCTAAAGTATCTTCACACATCACTAGTTAATACAAACAGTTCAGTGCAACATCTAAAGCATCAATCCAGATTTAAAAAGAGAGTGCAATTCAGCTGTTATGCAAGCTCAGAGTCAAACATCCTGACTCAAATCCCGTTTTACATCTTGGTCTCCTTGTAGTGCATACTCATGCAATTTGTTCTCCATTATGATACAAGATAGAACTCTTAACCAGAAAGCTATGAGTAGCCATACAATCTCCAAAAGAGACTAGCCTATGTGGATTGACACTGATGCATCTTCCAATTGGAAATGTGGACTCTACGGCTATAGCTGCAGGCTTGTCATGCTGGGAAAAGAGACCTAGAGAGCATGATTTTCCTGCTTGTCCACAACTTTTTGAGTCTATAAGGTGCCACAGGACTCCTCGCCGCTTTTGCAGATTCAGACTAACACGGCTACCCCTCTGATACTTAACTTTTTGAGTGTTTATATCTCACCCTGCAGCAGAGCCTTTTGTCTCATGGATATAGGGCCAGCTCTCCTCCCGACTCTGACCAGGATTAGGATTGTGGCTCTGGGGCATATGGTGCTGTTGTAGATGGTCAGTACCCCAATCTGTCAGCGTATTTTTTAACAAAAAAGATTTCTCACTAAATCTGTGACTTTTACTATATTCACAAAGATTATGCCATGATTTTGTATTTAAAAATGCAGATTCATATCTGTAGCTCATCTGTGACAAAACTTGCAATCAGAAACTCATGGGCCAGCAAATAATGTACCTAATGCAGTTCATAGGTAGACTTTTCCAGCACAACGGTGGGGAAGCATTAGCCAAAGCCAACGTGGAAAGAGGATCAGCCTTCAGTCCAGACAAAGTTCTGCAACATCAGAATTCTCATGCTCAGTGATAAAGCTATGCAAAAAGATAAACACACCCAGGAAAAACCCTGGTGTGATGGCTTATTCCTATTCTGTTGAATTCAATAAGAGTTTTGACAGTGGGAGCAGGATCAGAGACATAGGGAGATGAATAGTACATGGGGTTAGCAATATCGAAATAGCATCCATCTTACTCAAAATCTCCAAAGCATCTCAGTCTGGCGTAGTGGGAAGTCCAGCCCAGTAAGCATGACACTGCAGTGATTAAAACCACAGCTTATGAGTGTCCTATTTAAGTGTCTAGTACAGCCATAAAGAGACATGGGCGTAGTCTGGCAATAATCCTAACATGGTAAAAAAACCCTGATTTTGATATGTTCCAACATGGTTAGCCCTTAATCTAAGATTACACCCACATTCTTGGCAGAGGAGGAAGATTCAGCATGGTACAACCACCATGGGCAAAGTAACAGAATGTACAGGACAGCATCTGCCTCGGGAGCTTTGAGCAATGCACTGGCAGGTTCTAAAATTTAAGCTATGCCACAATTGATAATGACAATGGAAGTAGCTGGTGGAACTTCAAACTCTACCCACTAAGCTCATGCACACATGCTCAGATCAGAGCTAAAAGGCTATATGGATTGTGTTCTGCCAATCGCTGAATGCACTTATTTATCTCCAATCCTACAGGCAACTTTTCACTCCTCTTTCATACTGCCTCACCATTAGCAACCATTCATCAAATCTGCTTATAGGCAACTAACTTTAATAAAACAACCTACCCCAGTGTGTTGCAACAATGAAAAAACCCTCACCATGCTTAACTTCAATGCACCTACCCTTATCCAAAACACCTGTGCCAATGCCACTCCAATCAAATCACTAATTGAGCTAATGACCCCTCTGCAATCTAATCAATCCTAAATATACCAGTGTGCGCCTCAGATGCTCGTGGAGCCATTCTATTATCTCCCGTATCCAGTGTTAGATACATCTACCTTTTCATTTACACTAATCCCAACAGCCGCTACTCAGCTCTTTATGCTTCTCTTTCAGCCATAATACGTGATCACAAAGGTTCGAACAGTCCAACTCTGTTTATATTAGGCTGGCTGATTTTACAACTCCTGCCTAGCAAATGTTCCAAATCAGAGGGAGTCCAGTAATAAACCAGGTCATCTTTCACCTTTAGCTCATGGCTGTAATTTTATGGATTGCAATAAACGAGTCACTAGCATCCAATAGCTGTGTGGCTGCTGATGCAACCTGGGTTTTGGAGTTGCTTCTTTGCTGCATGGGTACTGATCTCCCCACCGTCACAATCCGCATGCTTATAGGCAGTGTCAACAAAGTGCCCTATGATTCAATGAATATAGGGAATGGAGTACTCTCCGAGCCCTAACACTTATTCTTTTAGAGCAGAACTCAGGAACACAGATGCATAGAGTGTAACCTCTCTGGAGCAAAGACTGTGGTTTTGTTGTGTTTGTACAGCACCTCACAGAGCGGGGCTCCTGGCCTGTGACAGGGACTCTTATATGCTACCAGTATACAAATAAATAATAATGGGCTGTATGTTTGGTGGAGAACCAGCAGCCTCCCCAGTTTACAGTACCCTCCATCTTGTCCCTTTCACTCACACTTAAGACACAAAGAACTTATAAAAAGCCAATGCAAAGAAAAGCCCCTTCTCAGCTGCACAATCTCATCCTCACCAAGCCTTTGCCACTCCAGTAGGATCAGTTTTAACTACTCCCACCTGAACGAATCCTGCACAGAGGGAACTTCACCAATGGCATATTTATGACAGCTCCTCAGCAAATGGACCACATCAGACTATTGGCACTCTACAACTACAGCTGAAACATTTGATGCTCCCATCCCAATTAACCACCTGTTAGTTGACATGTTAACGGGCAGCTTCTTCTCGTCAAACCAACAGGCTCAGAGACATCCATCCTGCTATCAACACACACCTCACAAAGACAGTATCCAATCTGCCCTCTAGCTAACCATCGTGTTTTACTCAGCCTAACCCAGCTTTTACTACCCTTCCCTTTCAGACCATCAGGATCACCTCTCCCTAATTTGTATCTCCCATTCATAGTTGCCTTTCCAAAGATGAACAATGCCTACAGGTAGCTGCAACCTCTATTCATGCTCTTCTAGATTACACTCTACTTGTTTCCCATTCACTAAAAGGGTCAGTATAGCCTTGTAAGTATTATAACTACATGTCATCCTCATTATCCCACATCTCTCTTTTCTTTGCATCAGATGTGACAACACTGACTCTATCAAGTTAGGAGCTGAAATTCTACCAGCCCCTAGATTTATTCACACACGCATCCTTGGCTCACTCTCAGCACTGCTGAAACAATAAAACTCAGCAACAAGTCAACTTACATCTGAAGTCTTCCAGCCTCGTCACCAGAAATTCCATGGAAAGTTTCATCATGGGACACTGTTTTAATCATCAGCAGTTACCAGAGAATCAGCAGCATGGAAACAAGGCATTGAACACAATCCTTCAATGTGTTCTGAAGATGGAGTGGGGTGAGGTAGGGGGGTTCCCAAATGTGGCTAGGCTTGTAATCTGAATGGAATGTTACTCACGTGAAAGCCATCTACTTGTGAACCCCACAGTGCCAGTCAGTTCATCTCAGCTATGAGGGCAGAGATGGGAACCCTTTTACAGAAACTCTTTTATTTACATTGGTTCACAGCCGGCACACATTAACAAAAGTGCGACTGTGTGCAATTCCCACACACACATTAAAAAAAACTCATGTAAAATGCTAAAGAACTTGATCCAAAGGGACGGCGACTCATTGAAAACTCATTATATTTGGGGGCTTCACAATGTAAAGCAGCTTTTCTGCTCCTGACCTCCAGATTCCACTCTGACCTTTAGCTTAATGAAAAACGAGTAAAATATTTGAAATGAGGCCAAACAAACTGTTTCTTTAAACAATTCTACTTAGAAACTGGAAAACCTTCCTAGTGAAATGAGGAGTTTGGAACAATCTTTGCAGCAGACTAAAATTTTATCATCTTGGGAGGAAAGCCCCATTTTTTTTAAAAAAGGGGAGGGTTTGTGTTTTGTTTGTTTTGGTTTTTTTTGCAACCAAAGACAAAATGTAGCAAAGAAATGCTATATCAGGAGCTCAGAATCTTCTGAAGCTCTGAAGCTCATGGCATGATTGAGGTAAGAATCGGCGAATGCAATAGCACATTTGTACCTACTTCAACATTGGAATTTCTCCTATTTATTGTGAGGTTAAAATTAGTGCAGACAGTTTGCTTTAGACTTTTGGGTCCTATTCCCAGTTCTGCAACTGGCTGTCTATAAGACCCTGGGCAAATCAGTTTGCCTAACTGCAAAAAGGGGAAATTGCCTTTCAATGGGACTTAAGCACCTAAGTCACTTAAGCACTTCTTAACATTTTAGCCTGTCTGTTTCTTCTTCTACGGGAATGAAGCCAATGGCAAACTTCCCATTGGTTTCCACATGTGCAGGCTCCCTGTGCTACTCCAGAGTGTGGTTGTAAGGTTTAATTAACATTTGGAAAGTGCCGCATAAGCATTATTGTTGCCATTTACAGCACTTTTAAACTCTCTTTCTGCAGACCTCACTAAGCCAAGCACATTCTTCAGTGTAATCGAGCTGTCTGCACACAAAGGGGATAGCACTTTATAACAGCATAGTTAATGTGGAAGAACCTCCCCAGCTCGGATGCCGTTATGTCAGTACAAAGGTGCTTTATGCTGGTACAACTATTACCATTTGAGGAATCCTTATCTTTATAACTGCACCCAGCCTAGGGATTGTACCAAAAATATAAAAAGTTAAATAAAATCCCTGTATGCCCCTGCCTGAAGTAGCGTCATAAAAGCTTGTATGATATGGCAGCACAAACTACAGCTGGGAGTGCCATGCCTATCACAATTAAGTAACTGTCCAGGTCTACCCTACAAACTTTCACTATATCAGTTGGGGTGCAATTAGAGTCTGACAGCGATGCTGACAAGGGCCCCTTGTATAGCTGCAGTTATACACTGAAAATATTGTGCTTTGTCTTCTAGAGCTTGTTTTGGTCAGGAAAGCTGGAAATAAGGAGCCAGCATCATGAGACCTGCCAGCCCTCTACAAAACAACAGTTGTACGCTGACCCTAGAAAAGAGAAAGCCACTCATTCTTCTTACGCGGCCCAATAACCAGATAACACGAGGGTCAACTGCAGATTTATATAAAGAGGTAGAAATACAGATTGAACCTAGTCCAGCACCCTTGGGACCCGACTGGTGCCAAACCAGAGAATTTGTCGAACCACAGGTGGTCATTATTGTCTTCCACTGCTTACTGGGCTCTTAGAAGACATTTAGGAGTAAATTTGAGCTAAATAACAGCACAGAACACTGCAGGACTGGTGGCTATAAACAAACTTTACAGGACTGAGGGAAACTTGGCCACACCATAAATGGACATCCAGCTAACTACAATCATGCTGGACTACGCATGTTGCCAGATTAGAGAGGTTTGACTTACATTATGCTGTATCCATAGGATATTGTCACCTTGTGGAATTCACTGCTGGAGCTGGTTAGAGTCAAAGGTTGTGGCAGGATTTTCTGTGGAGGTGGTTGATATAAGTTTTAACAACACTGAAATTATCTAAGCTGAGGGAACTAGGCTTTAGGTGTCAGGCCATAAAATTCATGGGAGAGGAAAAATCCTTCCTGCTCTTAAAACATACAGCATTGTAAATTTAATGATGTGTATTGTTCTTCCTCCCTATGAAATGTCAAAGGCCAGCTTCTCTCCTGGATGTAGGATTCCTCTCTTGATAGACCTATGGGCAGATCCAGTATCGGGCACGTTGCAGCAGGGACAGGGGTCTGTGCCATTGCAGAAGAAGTACACAGGAGGTACAGGTTAAGCAAAAAGAGGAAAAAATCCTCTCTGGAACTGATTATTTTTTCAGGATTCCTTTGAAACCAAACCCAAGAACCCCTCTAAGCCCATCCTACTCTCTGGGCATATTCCCTCCCTTCTGTGCAAATCCTTAAATCCCCAAACCAAGTATGAAGACAAAGTACACATGGCAGTTCTGTCTCTAGCACTCCAGTCCAGGCATTTATACTAGGGGTGTTAAATTTCGATTAATCAGCTAATCGAGTAGTTCCATGTGAAAGTTAGGATTTCCCTAATGAGGCAGGCTATGCTGTAGATGGGAGGACACTGAAAAACCCATATGCCCGCTTATAACCTTAATAATACTTTTTTGCATTTAATGCCACTGAAATTTCAAAGCTTAGTTTTTGTTAAGCTGGGAAATGTGGATACATGTGCATAGGAAAGTTGGGGCCTCCAGATCCTGGGTTAAGAATCATAGAATGATAGAATACGAGAATTGGAAGGGATCTCGAGAGGTCACCACGTCACTAAGTCCAGTCTCCTGCTCTCATGGCAGGACCAAGCTGGGGTTGTGACTGGACCCAGCTCTAGGACACTTATTCGCATTAGCGCTTCTCAAGCTAACACACTAAAAATAGAACACAGGAAATGGCCAGTGTGTGCACTGGGAGGGGCTAGCCACCCAAGCATGTTTCTGGGGAGGCTAGCTTCTCCCGCCACACAGGCCATTGCAGCTGTGTTCTATTTGTATTATGCTGGCTCCATGAGAGCTAGTATGAATCTGTCTCCTTGAGCTGAAAACTGCACTCCCAGCTCCACATGGAGACATCTCTTTGTACTCACTGAGCTCTGCTGGAGACAAGCAGTAAGTATGAGACGGGAAGAGCAGAGGCTTTCAGCCCCGACTGGGAATTTTCAGCAACTGTAGGCTTATACAGCAAACCCCTGTGGTGCTGTGTAAGCATGGTCTGCGCAAATCTGTTTGTCAATAAAGGACTGTGTAAAATATGTACCGGGAGCCTTGTAAAACTACTGCTGGGTCCTTCTGTTTGCCAGAGGGGGAAAAATAATACTGTGTCTTGCTATGCTGTGGGTTGCTCTGCCCAGGTGTCTGCACAAAAGAGCTACAGCTGTGCAAAATGTTACCTAGCATCATGAACACAACAGTACACAATAGCTAAATGCTTAAATCTCTCAGGGTATGTCTACACTACAGCGCTAATTCGAACTAACTTAGTTAATTCGAACTAAGCTAATTCGAACTAACGGATCAAGACTAAAAAACTAGTTCGAATTAGCGTTTTGCTAATTCGAACTAGCATGTCCACATTAAGTGGACCCTGAACCGGGGTTAAGGATGGCCGGAAGCAGTGCCGGCAGGGCATCAGATGAGGACTTAGAGCGTGGAGCTGCTGCCTCAGGCTAGCCGAGGGCTGTGCTTAAAGGGACCCGACCCCCACCCCGGACAGACAGTTCTCAGGGGTGCCCCACTTGCAAAGCAGTCCTGGCTTGGATTGCCCGGAGTACCCACACTGGGCACATCACAGCACTCGGCCATCAGGCATTTCTCGGCTGCACTTGCCGCAGGCTGCCATCTGGGGAGAGGGGGCAATTGGGAGGCTGCAGGAGAGCTTCCACCCCCAGAAGCCCGCAGAGCCAGCCCAGTCCTCCCCATTGGGGGTTCGTACGCCATTTCTTCCTCACCTCCTTCCACTTACCCCTCCCTAGCCCCCCTTCCTGATGTACTAAATAAAGGACAATTGTGTACAAAAATAGAATCTCTCTTTATTGAACAAAACTGGGGGAGACTGGGAAAAAGAGGTGGGAGAGGGGAAGAGAGAGGCTGGGAGAGGGGAGGGCAACTACAATGATCAGGGGTTGGAAACAGGTCTCATATGAAGAGAGGCTAAAAAGACTGGGACTTTTCAGCTTAGAAAAGAGGAGATAGAGGGGGGATAGGATAGAGGTCTCTAAAAGCATGAGTGGGGTGGAGAGGGTGCATAAAGAAAAGTTCTTCATTAGTCCCATAATAGAAGGACTAGAGGTCACCAAAGGAAAGGAATGGGTAGCAGGCTTCAAACTAGTAACAGAAAGTTGTTCTTCACAAAGCAAAGAGTCAACCTGTGGAACTCCTTGCTGCAGGAGGCTGTGAAGGCTAGAACTAGAACAGAGTTTATACAGAAGTGAGATAAAGTCATGGAGGTTGGGTCCATGGAGTGTTATTAGCCAGGGGGTAGGAGTGGTGTCCCTGCCCAAAGTTTGTGGCAGGTTGGAGATGGATGGCACGAGACAAATGGCTTAGTCACTGTCTTCGGTCCATCCCCTCCAGGGTCCCTAGGGTTGGCCGCTGTCAGCAGACAGGCTACTGGGCTAGATGGACCTTTGGTCTGACCCAGTATGGCCATTGTAAGCTCAGGGCTCAGGGTCGGGAGTCTCAGTGGACCACCTTGATTTTCATGCACACCTGCTCCTGGGTGGCCAGGCTGGCAGCTCTCCTGCCCTAGATGGCCACTTTCCTGTGCCTAGTGCGGAGGTCGTGGACGAGGGCCACGATGTCCGCACTAGACCAGGCGGGTGCCCGCCTCTTGCGGTCCCGGCCAAGCTCCCAGGAGCTGCCAGCCTGGTCCCAGGAAGAGGGGGAGGGCTGGGGGGCATCGGGTGGCTGGCTCGAGCCGTGCCAGGTGCAGGGTCTGCTGGCTGGGTGCTGGCAGGCTTGCACCTGGCACGGGCACCGTAGCCAGCCCGTGCCCCTTTAAGGGGTCCGGGGCCGAGAGGGGGGCATACGAGTTTCCCTGGTGTTGGCCAGAGTGGCCACCAGGGAAAGCTGGGGAGGGCTAGCCTCCCGCTAGTTCGAATTAAGTGGCTACACACCCCTTAATTCGAACTAGTAAGTTCGAACTAGGCTTAGTCCTCGTAGAATGAGGTTTTCCTAGTTCGAACTAAGCGCTCCGCTAGTTCGAATTAAGTTCGAACTAGCGGAGCGCTTGTGCAGTGCCTATCAAAGTTAATTCGAACTAACATCCATTAGTTCGAATTAACTTTGTAGTGTAGACATACCCCCAGTGCCCATACTGTAAAGGTTACAGTGTGGAATAGTGAAGCAAGTAAATAACCTGTATTGAAAACATCAGGCCTGATCCTCCTTTGTATTAAGGCCCCTTTACATCACCTGGGCAGCATTAGGGGGGCTTAAGGGAGGCATGAAGTACACTTTAAGGTCCCTTTACAGTGGCAGAGTGGAGGAAAGGGGCCATAGTGTAAATGAGAATCAGGGACCATTATAGAAGAGCTTAAGAGCTTCTGGAATGAAATTTGCAGCAGAAGCGCAGATACTAGTTAGTTAATCCTCACCCGAGCGCAGTATTACATCCCTGTGTGAATCTTCTGTTACTGATAGGGTCAAATGACTTCCCTTACTTCAAATGTGTCAGTGGCAGAATCCAAGTTAGAGTGCAGGAGTCTGCATTAAGCCCTAGTCACGCTGCCTCCCTTTGAACGGCATGTCTTTGCACGTACCAGCACAAAATACTTCTTTGTATGAATCATACATGGCATTCACATGCTAGTAAGGCACTACCTGCACCCATACCTAGCTAACAATCCACTTGGATCCTGGGGCTCCAGGCATATGGGTTTAATGTTATCTGTGCCGCAGAGGAGAGGTGGTTTGGGGGAGCTGTAGCACTCAGCTTCTTTGAAAAAAAAGCAGACCATTCCCTTTTCCTGGTATAGAAATGGGATATACTTGTCCATGCCTATTTCCCATGACCCTATAGGACTGGAACAAGCATCCTTTGGCATTGCCCTGTTTTCTGCCCTCAAAGCCATCTTTCAAAGGCCTCTTGTGGAGCTGACTCATTTTTCCAAACAAAGTTCCCTCTGGCACCAGTTGAGGCAGCTCAAGGGTCAAATGAAGGAAGGGACTTGGTCATGATATTAAATGATCCTTCCTCCTATTGCTGCCTTGAAGACCGAGAGCCCCACTCCTCCCAGCTCAATGTGCAAGAGAGTGCTGTCAGGATCCACACTCAGAACTGCACTTTGGAACAACACTATGAATCACCTTCTATTGTTAAAAACACAGCCAGGTACAGAACTGCCCAGTAGTACAATAGATGCTGCTGCAGATGAGTTCACGATAAAAGTTTTGTGCAACTTAGCTGACTACAGAACTCAACTATGCCCCCCAGATGTTTCAGAGGATGGGGCATATTTGTATCTGAATTTAGTAGATATGGGGTAAAATACTCACTGAAGATAATGAAGATTACGGTAGAGATTTTGTCCTAGATTCTGAAATAGCCCACCAGAGCTAAAATGAGTGGAAATAAATTAAAAAGAATTATATTATTCAGAATTTTATTATTTTAGCCATTCAGATAGCACAGTGTGCCAGGGCAAAATTCAGAGGTGACAGGAAAAAGGTCTGGATATTTGGAAGATGCAGGCCAGAAAAAAAAAGCATGGTCAAGTCAAAGGTCCAACTGTGGTTTATGACAATAAAAGGGTGGATACCAAAGAGAAAAAATAGAAAGATAAGGACAGAGAGTGACAGTCCCATGGATTGTCTGATACCAAATGCCAGATCAGTCTGCTCCTTTCCCAGGCCATGGCAGGAGAAATTTCGATAGGGGAGGAGGGAAGCAGAAGGCCGGTCTTTGCTGTAAATTGTGCCAGACCTCAACAGCTGTGCTTGCAGTGGTCACTAGCTCAATAGCTACTGTAGAACCATATGTTGGCATAGCAAATAGCAACACAGAAAGACAAGATGCCAGCAATAAGGCACAGGTGTAGACATAAAAAGCCACTTACCCGTGGGCCTCTTTTGCCAGGTGGGCCTGGTAAGCCTGGTAGACCTGGAGGACCCTAGAAAAGAAGTAAATAAATATTATTTACAAGTTATGCAGAAGATAGTGCCCATGACAACTGTTCTGGAAGAGTCAGAATCTAACTGTTTGGAGCAGGAGTGAGGAAGAAAGACCAGTAATGGCATAAAGTCCAGAGTTTCCATGCAACTTCTCCAATTGCTGTAAAGGATACAAATTATGCACATCGGTCATAGACTATGTATTTCTATACAGCATAGACAAAGCATTCTCATCTTGCTGCTCTAGTCTAGTTCTTTAATCACAGCTATGTTTCATTGTTTCAGTTTCCTGGATTCTGTGCTATAAGATAATATAGGTAACACAAGAAGCAGGCACATCGTCTGTCATAAACAAAAGCTAAGGAAACATAGTCAGCTCTTTATTGTAGGTTCCAAGATGAACTCTAATATTAAGGAGATAATTGTACTCCAGCTCTGTACTTTCCTAGATATTATTGTGACACTATACCTTGGGGGAGCACCCAGTAACCTCTGAATGCCTCATTCTTATATCATCGTGATCTTACGTATAAAGCATGTATCTTGGGAAAGGTTATGATCTATTGAAAGTCATCTCTCTGTCCATGATGAAG
This sequence comes from Pelodiscus sinensis, assembly GCF_052426305.1. NCBI lineage: Eukaryota > Metazoa > Chordata > Testudines > Trionychidae > Pelodiscus > Pelodiscus sinensis. Next base: position 10,502,466 of record NC_143074.1, on the reverse strand, counting down.
TGTCCAACATAATGTCCAACATTAACGCATATCAAGTTCTGAGAATTAGGTTGCATGGTTTTCATTACACATATCATAAGTTGGGGTATCAGCCAGATATTAGCTTCCCAGAGATGAAAGCAAGGAGAATAACCAATGCCCAAGTGGGCTGTCAACAGCCATTGTCCAGCAAGTGAGCTACAATGCAATGATTCACCTGCATGAGGCCATATCCAGGGAATTGCTTAAGTTTGCCTGGAAACTCAGCAATGCCCCCAAACATGCCTGGACTTGAGCTCTCCAAGTAAATAGGAGTGAGGGTACAAAACAGAACATGGTGGCTTGACCTTTCTCCTGCCCAAGCAACAAGGACACTCTGGGTGTGTCTACACTGCACCGTAGGTCAAAATAAGATACGCCATTTGAGCTACGCAAACTGAGTATCTTATTTCAATCATATTTCTAATTAGCTTATTTCAAAATGTGGTGCTGTCTGCACAGCACTTATTTCAAAATAAATCGCTATTCCAAAACATCCCTTACTCCTCGGCTACGTCTACACTGGCACCCTTTTCCGGAAATGCTTAAAACGGAACAGTTTTCTGTTATAAGTATTTCCAGAAAAAGCGCATCTACATTGGCAGGATGCTTTTCCGGAAAAGCACTTTTTCCGGAAAAGCGTCCGTGCCAATGTAGACGAGCTTTTCCGCAAAAAAAGCCCCGATCGTCATTTTCGTGATCAGGGCTTTTTTGCGGAAAAGAAATCTGTGCTGTCTACACTGGCCCTTTTCCGGAACAGTTTTCCGGAAAAGGACTTTTGCCCGAACAGGAGCAGCATAGCTTTTCCGGAAAAGCACTGATGATTTTACAGTAGATCGTCAGTGCTTTTCCGGAAATTCAAGGGGCCAGTGTAGACAGCTGGCAAGTTATTCCGGAAAAGCGGCTGATTTTCCGGAATAAGTGGCCAGTGTAGACACAGCCTTCATGTAATGAGGTTTACAGGGATGTCAGAATAGCGAACCCGTTATATTTTGAAAGGATGAGCGTGCTCAAAAGATGTGGAATAGCTATTTTGGGATACCTCCAGTATCCTGAAATAGTGCTGCAGTGTAGGCTCTGATGTAGCCTTCAGTAGCCTCTGAAGACTTCAACAGAGGAGTCTGGCCCCGATTTCAAAGGTGAAATTTGTGTACTATGGACTGCAATATCCATTGGGGTGAGAAAAATTGCTTGACCTAGTTATGGCCCAATCTTATAGGGTTGAGAGTTTAGACTGCGTGTTTATGTTTTATTTCATTTTGGTAAATACTCTGACCTTCTGCCTAACACTTATAGGCTATATCTACACTGCACGCTTTTTTTGAAATAACTCATGTTATTTCAAAATTACAGAGTGTGCGTTTGCACAGCAAGCCCATTATTTCAAAACTAGCCAATTAGCCCATCATAAGACGGGATTTTCAGGTCTCTCCTCCACGTTGGTCTTCTCTGCTGAGCCTCCGGTCTTGCTCCGTCTCTCTCTCTCTCTCTCTCTCTCTCCTCCTCCTCCTACTGCCTCCCCCCCTCTCTCTCTCAGCTCTCCTCTGGCTTCTGCCTCTCTCTCTGTCTCTCTCTTCCCCTTCTCTTCCCTCTCCTGCCTCTCACTTGGGGGACCGCGGAGCCCAAATGGTTGCTTGCTCCCACGCAGCGGTCTGGCTGAGCAGCGCAGAAGTCAGCCGAGGACCACTGTGAGAGGCGAAGGGGGGCGGGGCGGTGATGTTCATGGCCAGGGGGCAGGGCCTGGACCCGCTGTCACACCGCACATCACCGCCCCACTCCCCCGTTTGCCTCCCGCCGTGGTGCTCGGCTGACTTCTGCGCCACTCAGCTGGACCGCCGCGGGGGAGCAAGCAGAGCAAACAGCCGTTTGGGCCCAGCACTCCACATGCAGCACGGGCCGCCTAGAGGGAACAGCCAGCATTTCAGGCAACAGCGCCCCCCAGAGGGAACAGCCAGCCTTTCAGCGTTACAGACTTTCAGACACTGGGCTACTATATATATGATCATTTTGAAATAACGGACTTCTTACTCCGATTTCTACAACCCTCATTTCATGAGGAATAAGGGAGACCAAAGGAAAAGTGTTCTTTCTTCTCCTTCTTATTGTGTAGACAGTGCCAAAAGTCGTGAAGGTACTTTGACTTTAGCTACACAATTAATGTAGCTGAAGTTGCAGATCTTAACTCGACTTTATCCCAAAGTGTAGACATACCATATAGTCGCTTAAATTCGATCTTTTCAGTCAATAAGCTTGCTTTACTATTTACCATTACCACTGTATTTGTATGAAATGTGTGGCAAATCTGCTCAGGGTTTACAAAAGCTGGTGTATGTCCCTCTTCCATTGATGAGGTGGTGAGTCAATTAACAAATTAGATGGTATATTCCCAAGGTACAGTACTAGAAACTAGAGGGGATAAAATCAAACTGTAAAATCCTTCCTTAAATGTATCCTCAATGGACTGGAGGATCCAAATGTCCCGAGATCTGCTGCAACTCCTAATCACTCTTGCCACTCTTTTTACTGTACTGACATTCATAATTGTTTGCTAAATTGTCTCACTGGGGATTTACATTCAAGTAGCTTGTTATGAATGACGTATTTTTGTTTCTTTTGTGGGGCTGGAGAAAGAGAAAGAGCAGAAGGCTAAAGAATGTTTGGAACCCAGCCTGAACTTTCCAACTGCTCAGAAGTTGAAAGAGCTTCTACCAAAAGTAGAATTACGAGTAGAAAATGATCAGAAAAGCTGCAGAGTTGTACTTCACAGTTCTGTTCCTGCTCCCTACAGCTTTTCTTCCCCAAACAAAGACTAATGTGGTGCTCTCTTCCCACAAGTTCAGAATGTCATAAAACTGAATGTGCCACTTGGGAAACAATACAGGTGACGCAGAGTCTTCACAGGAAGAGTTAAAAGTTCCAAGATCCCTAGCAAAGATCTCAGGAATATGAACTCAAATGTGCCATTTAGAACCAAGATAATACTTGGAGACCCCCTACTCCAAATTCCATTCTAGGCTATGGTTTCAAACAGTAAAAGCTTGCATGCATGCTAACAAAGTCTCTCCTGGGAAAGAACCTTGCTGAACATTACCAGTCCTCACCCATAGTAGATAAATGCTGAGGGTATGTCTACACTACCCCGCTAGTTCGAACTAGCGGGGTAATGTATGCATACCGCACTTGCTAATGAAGCCCGGGATTTGAATTTCCCGGGCTTCATTAGCATAAGCGGGGAGCCGCCATTTTTAAATCCCCGCTGCTTCGAACCCCGTGTAGCGCGGCTACACGGGGCTCGAACTAGGTAGTTCGGACTAGGGTCCTATTCCGAACTACCGGTACTCCTCGTGAAACGAGGTGTACCGGTAGTTCGGAATAGGCACCCTAGTCCGAACTACCTAGTTCGAGCCCCGTGTAGCCGCGCTACACGGGGTTCGAAGCAGCGGGGATTTAAAAATGGCGGCTCCCCGCTTATGCTAATGAAGCCCGGGAAATTCAAATCCCGGGCTTCATTAGCAAGTGCGGTATGCATACATTACCCTCCTAGTTCGAACTAGGAGGGTAGTGTAGACATACCCTGAGTGATTAGCTGAGAAGAGATACGGATAAAACTGAACTGTGGGCACAAGCAAACAAATATTTGCAGTGGTTAAAAAAAATCTAGATAATCCCCTTCCTTTCCCCAGGCCCTCCATGCTATTAATTTGAAATGGCACTGAACACATTAGCATCACCCTTTCTGCAGTGTTTCTGGCTCAGGTAGAACTAGATAGGAGTGAAGATGCCACATGTGACCTATAAGGGTAATCTGACTGCAGGATGCAAGGTATTTTGCTGATGTTGACCATCCACAGGCACCCCACACCCTCATAGCTCCCAGTGGCTGTAGTTCTCTGTTCCTGGCCAATGGGAACTGTGGGAAGCAGCCAGCATGTCCCTGCATCCCCTTCTCATGTAGGCACCGCTTCCCACAGCTCCTATGGGCTAAGAATAAAGAACTCCACCCGCTGGGAACTGTGTGGGGGAGGAGTGCCTGCAAACAGGCCACATCAGGAAAATATCTTGCAGCAAACAATCAAATTTAAAGAAATCTCCACCTGTGCCCAAAAAAGGGCCGGAGAAAGGAGATGCAGCCCTTCTCCAAAAATTATAACTGCATCCTGAGTACCAAAACCATCTCCCTCAGACAGTCTTTGGTACTAAAACTCCTGATTGTCCCATACCCAGTTGCCAGAGATGCCCGTCTTCTCTCTAATAATTACTGCAACCCAGTTACAATATAACACCCTCCAAAATTTGGGGGTAATTTAAAATAAACTGAAGTTACACATAAAAAGCCCATAAATTATTGTAGTAATTTCACTGAGAGGGAATGGGTGTCAGAGCAGGGTAAACAGTGCTCCATATTCAGGAATCCCTGCTGCACTGTTTAGTTCCAAAATGATAATTCTTGTGATATTTCAGGTCTTTGTGATAATTCTTTCCCTCCTCCATCTAAGATATATATTCTATCCTTCCACCTGACTGGTGTCCTCTCTAGTCCCAGTTATACCTGTGCCTATGTATTTCTATACAACCCAATCCCAACTAAATCAACCCAGCCAGGGCTTTGTCAAGCCCAGACTTAAACACCTCTAGAGATGGAGACTACACTACTTCCCTGGGTAATACATTCCAGTGCTTCACCACTCTCCTAGTGAAATAGTTTTTCCTGATATCCAACCTGGACCTTTCCCACCACAACTTGAGACCATTGCTCCTTGTTCTGCCATATGTCACTACTGAGAACAGCCTCTCTCCATCCCCGTAGGAACCTCCCTTCAGGAAGCTGAAGGCTGCTATCAAATCCCCCCTCACTCTTTGCTTCTGCAGACTAAACAGACCCAACTCCCTCAGCTTCTCCTCATAGGTCATATCCTCCAGCCCCCTAATCATTTTGGTTGCCCTCCGCTGGACCCTCTCCAATGCGTCCACGTCCTTTTTGTAGTGGGGGGTCCAGAACTGGACACAATACTCCAGATGTGGCCTCATCAGAGCCGAATAAAGGGGAATAATGACATCTCTGGATCTGCTGGCAATGCTCCTCTTAATGCAACCTAATATGCCATTAGCTTGTTTGGCTACAAGGGCACACTGTTGACTCATATCTAGTTTCTCATCCACTGTAAACCGCAGGTCCTTTTCTGCCAAACTACTACTTAGCTGGTTGGTCCCCAGCCCTTAACAGAGCTTGGGATTCTTCTGTCCCAAGTGCAGGACTCTGCACTTGTCCGTGTTGAACCTCATCAGATTTCTTGTGGCCCAATCCTCCAATTTGTCTAAGTCACTCTGGGCTCTATCCCTGCCCTCCAGCATATCTACTTCTCCCCCTAGCTTAGTGTCATCTGCAAACTAGCTGAGGGTGCAATCCATCCCCTCATCCAGGTCATTAATAAAGATATTGAACAAAACCAGTCCTAGAACCGAACCTTGGGGCACTCGCTAGAAACTGACTGCCAACCTGACACTGAGCTGTTGATCACTACCTGCTGGGCGCAGCCTTCTAGCCAGCTTTCTATCCATCTTACCATCCGTTTATCCAATCCACATTCCCTTAACTTCCTGGCAAGAATATTGTGGGAGACCATATCAAAAGCTTTGCTAAAGTCAAGGTATATCACATCCACTGACTTCCCCATATCCACAGAGCCAGTTACCTCATCATAGAAGCTAATCACATTGGTCAGGCACGACTTGCCCTTTGTGAATCCATGCTGACTATTCCTGATCACTTTCCTCTCTTCCAAGTGCCTTAAAAGGGATTCCTTAAGGATCCTTTTCATGATTTTTCCAGGAACCGAGGTAAGACTGACCGGCCTATAGTTCCCTGGATCGTCCTTCTTCCCTTTTTCAAAGATGGGCATTACATTTGCCTTTTTCCAAAGTCTCCTGATCTCCACGACTTTTCAAAGATAATGACCAAAAGCTCCTCAATGACATTTGCCAACTCCCTCAGTACCATTGGATGCATTAAGTCCAGACCCATGGATTTGTGTACGTTTAGCTTTTCTAAATAGTTCCTAACCTGTTCTTTACCCACCACGGGCTGTCCATCTTCATCCCATCTTGCGTCACTTTGCGCATTAGTCCAGGAGCCGACCTTGTCCGTGAATACAGAGGCAAAGAAAGCATTGAGTACTTCAGCTTTCCCCACATCATCTGTCACTAGGTTACCTCCTTCATCCAGTAGGGGCCCCACACTCTCTCTGATTACCTTCTTCTTGTTAACATGCCGGTAGAAACCTTTCTTGTTATTCTTCACATCCTTAGCCAGTTGCAATTCCAATTGCGCTTTCGCCCCCCGGCGAATGCCCCCCAGCATTCTTGAACTATACATTTATACCCCTCTGTGGTCATTTGTCCAAGTTTCCACTTTTTGTAAGCTTCCTTTTTGTGCTTAAGTTCACCAAGGATTACCCCTGTAAGCCAATCAGGTCTCCTACCATGTTTGCCTCTCTTGCTATGCATTGGGATGGTTTCTTTCTGTGCCTTTAATAAGGCTTCTTTAAAATACTGCCAGCTGTCCTGGATTCCTTTCCCCTTCATGTTAGCATCCCAGGGGATTCTACCCACCAGGTCTCAGAAGAGAGTCAAAATCTGCTTTTCTGAAGTCGAAGGTGTGTATTTTACTACTCTCTTTTCTTCCTTTGGTCAGGATCCTGAAATCTACCATCTCATGATCACTGCTTCCCAGGTTGTCACCCACCTCTACTTTCCCTATTAGTTCCTCCCTGTTTGTGAGCAGAAGGTCAAGCTGCGCACAGCCTCTGGTCAGATCCTTCAGCACTTGTACCAAGAAGTTATCCCCAACATTCTCCAAAAACATCCTGGATTGCCTGTGTACTGCCGTATTGGTCTCCCAACAGATGTCAGCGTGATTAAAGTCCCTCAGAGAACCAGGGCCTGCGATTTGAAAGCTTCTCTCAGTTGTCCAAAGAAAGCCTCATCTACCTCATCCACCTGATTCGGTGGCCTGTAGTAGACACCAACCACAACATCACTGCTGTTGTTTGCACCTCTAAACTTAACCCATAGACTCTCAACAGGTTTTTCTCCTTCTATATACTAGAGTTCTGAGCAATCATAGTGCTCTCTTACATATAATGCAACTCCTCCTCCTTTTCTCCCCTGCCTGTTCTTCCTGAACAGTCTATACCCTTCCATGACAGCGCTCCAGTCATGCGCGTCATCCCACTAACTCTCTGTTATCCCAATTAAATCATATTTCTTGGACTGGGCCAGGGCCTCCAGTTCTTCCTGTTTGTTGCCCAGGCTACTCGCATTAGTGTACAAACATCTCAGATAACCAGTTGATTGCCCTATCTTCTCCATTCGAATCAGGGGTCCTCCTTTCTTGTTTGTTCCTCTCTGCATTTCTTCCCAGCCGGGATTTAAAAATGGCGGCGCCCGGCTTATGCAAATGAAGCCCAGGAAATTCAAATCCCGGGCTTCATTTGCAAGTGCGGTATGCCTACATTACCCTCCTACTTCGAACTAGGAGGGTAGTATAGACATATCCTTTGTTAGGTGGATCCCATCTCTTCCTAACAATCCTTGTGCCCGGAACAGAGTTCCATGGTCGAAGAAACCAAAGCCCTCTTTCCGACACCACTTGCGCAACCACACATTTACTTCCTCAATTCGACGATCTCTGCCCAGTCCTTTTCCTTCAACAGGAAGGATCGACAAGAACACCACTTGTGCGCCGAATTCTTTGATCCTTCTTCCCAGTGCTACATAATCCGCAGTAACCCTCTCAAGGTGATTCTTGACCGTATCGTTAGTTCCCACGTGGAGAAGCAGGAAGGGGTAGAGATCCGAAGGTTTGATCAGTTTTGTAATCCTCTCAGTCACATCCTGAATTCGAGCTCCTGGTAAGCAGCACACCTCTCGAGATTCCAGGTCCAGACAACAGACGGATTGCTCAGTCCCTCTTAGGAGGGAGTCCCCGACCACAACCACCCGTTGTCTTCTTTTGGGGGTGGTGGTTGTGTAACCCGCGTCCCTAGGACTACGCATCCCATGCCTTCCAGTAGATCCCTTCCGGTTTCTTCCTTGTGAGGTCCCTTCCAAAGCATTCACCACTGCAGAGCCTGTGGAGAGAGCCTGAAAGTGTTTACTTACCTCTATAGCATTGGGGGATTCCTGTGCTGGCCTTTTTCCCTTCTAGAAGTTACATGCTGCCAATTCTCTTCCTGATTCTGTACTGCCCTCTCTGGCTCTTCCGCCTGCCATGATTGCAGGATTAAACTCTGTCTTCTCTCAAGGAAGTCTTCATCCTCTCTGATTGAGTGTAGGGTCGACACTTGGGCCTCTAGTCCTCTAATTTTTTCTTCCAAAATGGCGACCAGCTTGCACTTAGTGCAGATGAAATCTGTTCTTTCTTCCAGGAGTAAGTCAAACATGGCACACGCTGTGCAGGTATCAACAGCAGACCTATTACCAGTCATACCTGCTGTCCTGGAAAAAGGATTTAAAAGAAAGGCAAGAGAACCTTGCGCCCTTCCCTCCGCCCTTCCTAACTCCCTCTCTAAATTCCTGTTCCTTGGTCTCTTGCTCACTGCTTTATAAAGCCCTGGACTGCCTGAAAGTCCCTCCCCCTACTAAAGCTTAGCCAATCAGCAGAGGCTTCTACAATTCAAACTTTAATTAGAAGCCAACAGTTTCCACCTGCCAGTCACAGCACACACTCTGTGAAGGGGAGAGAGAGGGGGGAGGAGAGGGGAAGGGGAAGGGAGGAAAAAAAAGAAGAAAAAAAGAGAAAAAAAGCCTCACTCACAAACACAAGCTCAGCACACAGCAAGAAAGCCCCATACACAACACATACTGCAGACAGCCACTTCCCTCAAGAGTCCTGTATCTGCTTCTCCTTTACCTGGAGAACTCCCTCTCTAAACTTCCTGTTAGCACTCACCTGTTCGCAAGCTTGCTGCTTATATATTTGTGATCATGGCTGACTGCTGAAGGACTATGAGGAAATGGAAGAGTCTTATATTTCATCTTTATTCTTTCCTTCTCCCATCTTTTCTTTATATAGTTCCCATCCCAATTGCTCTTTTATCTAATTTTTGGCACCAACTTCATTTTAAGCAAGCAGGGCTGTTGTTTCATGCTCAGTTACTGCTCTACAAGATTCCCTTTAGGCATTTCTGGTTAAATGCATAATGATTTATGGGCCAATTATGAGAGTGATTCTAAAATCATCTTAGTCTTATTCTGTGTATTATACTATGTGGCTTTTTTATATATGACTCATAAATTAAGGGCACTGAAACACATCGCACTTTTTATAATATATCATAGGTTGTCAACACGGGTAGCCGTCTATGTCACAAGAAGGAATGGAAAAAGAGACAGTCAATATTCTATTGATTCTGATAACAGTCTATATTGCCAATATTTTTTTTATGATTCCAGCTGACAAGTTTTTGCAACTAAAATGAAGAAGCTCAGAAACATTCCAAAGATGGTATTTACAGAAAACTGGACTCATCACACAGATTAGGAAAACAGTTTGATTTTGCAATAACATTGACTGCTTTGGGGTGGATCAGCCACAAAAAGGATCAAATCTAAAACTATGAGACTCTACTGCTTGAGCTACAAATGCTCTGATAGCAATGCTGATAGGAAAGCTCTAGCATGTTCAACACCCTCTATCTGTGGTCCAGTCATCACTGAAATGACACCATTTGAAGAGACTAGTAGCTATCATGCAAAATATAACTTACGACTTTCTATAAATCTCATTCACCATCTTTGGAAGTTTCCCATCTGTCTTTTGCCATAGTTTCTGGATTTCAGTGGGATCCTGCCAAGCTCACTCCTGTGCATTCTCTCATGAGTCATATGAAGGAGAAAACTGCCAGAGGGATCACTCCTGAAAGATGCTGAAGTCCTAGTGGAGTTAGAGTGGAGGAAACACCAAGCTTTTTTGGAAGCACTCACTAATCCCATAAAATCACTCAGCTTGGGCTCACATCTCTGGCACCCAGTCTGCAAAGGAGGCCACATTTTTACACCATCAGTGTGCTTGATATTTGTTTTTGAGGTATCATTTTTTTCCTGGGGTGCACAGAGGATGCAATTTATATCTGTGCAGAGGGCCTGAACTCTAAAGCCTTGTCTCAACTTACTGAGAGACTGACACTGCAGATCTCCCGGGGTTCGATTTAGCACGTTTAGTAAGGACCTACTAACATGACCGCCAATCATGTCCCCATTGATTCTGACACTCGTCCTGATCCTGTGGGGTAAGGGAAATTAATGGGAGAGTTCTTCCCATACATCTCCCACATTGGATATGCTGTGGAAATTCAAACTCAGGTACGTGAACTCCAGCTACACTATTCATGTAACTTGGGGATGTGGCCCCTGGGGCTATGTCTAGACTGTATCCCTCTGCCGACAGAGGGATGCAAATCAAGTGAATTCCAATGGCTCTGGAGGAATTCCAGAAAGAACTTTCCATTTCCCCTCCATCCTGTTGAATAAGGTCAAGGATCCCTATGCTGCTTCAGAAAGTCACAGCAATAGCAAAAATCTTCAGAACTTAGTTTACTTAATATCCAGGATTCACAAACTGGTGAAGAGCAACAGATGCACAGTATCTTTACAAATGGCATCTTGCAGGCAGTGACTGTGTGCTCTTATATTGGGACTTTTCCGATAAGGACATTTTAAAACTCAATGAAAAATACCCCAGCTCCTGCCCTCTCCCCCACACAAATAAAGTTTACAGCTTGAATATTAAACATGCTTCAATTGACCCACCAGTGTTATTCAGGGGCTTCAGACAGCTGCAGGCAGCTCTACCATACATTTCACCATCAATAAAATATTAAAATCCCCAGTGGTGTATATAAATTCAGGTCAACACGGGATTCAGATCTTGTGAGATTTGCTTTTGCTGCTGGCCAGAATCTATGGAATTCCTACTTTATTGCATATGGGGGGAAACTCTTCTATTTGCCTATATATTGTATATCCCAACCAAGTGATCAGTAATTTATCAGCTGGAAAAATCAGCTCATTCAGACTGGGCCCTCTTCAAAGACCTGCTATATTAATACAATGTAATTTTCTTTTGTGCCTTTGCATATCAGCATGCTCATCAAGTCCTGCAAGCTTCGCAAAGTCAGTCTGGGTCAGCACATGGAAGGGAGACCTTGGGAGTAAGAGATTTTATAGGTCCTGTGGGAAGGAGTGTTGACAAGGGAAAGGAAAGACTGCCAGCCACTGAGTCATTATTGAGCTAGTGACCCAGCATTGTGTTTGTGGGCCTTTTTGCTCCTTTTTTTTCTTCCCAAAAAAGATTTCAGACAAACTCTGATTCTTTGTGGTCATTAATGATCGCTTGGCATTTAAAAAACAAAACAAGCCTGTTAATCTTGGTTTTCTAGTCACATTCCATTGTGTAAAAATCGACTGTTACCCTAAATTCCTAAGGCATTAATGCTGCAGCACTAATTGTATATGGGATGCGTCTTCTCATCCTGTTACGTTAGCCTTGCTGTGGTTTGCTAGCCAGCTGCTATGCGCTACCCTGGAGATAACTGAAGCTTACTGATAGGAAAGGGATTCTTTCAGCACACACTTTGTATATAACAGTTATTTGTAAATAGCTCTCGGGCCACTTGGGAGGAAAGGCTCCATATAAATGTAAGATTATGCTGATATTATTCTGTGCTATATGCAAAAACTGCAGGGCCTGAGTCCCCTGTGCCTTGAATCTGTGCCATCCTTTACACCTGGATGAAATGAGTGTATAATGGTACCAAAGCAAAATGCAATATTGATTCCTCAAGCTAGCAGCAAAGGAACTAGAGAAAGTGAGTGCAAGGGGCCCTGTGCTCATGGAGGGAGAGTGTAGAGACAATACAGCATCATCACCCCTTTTCAGAAACAAACTACTCCTAGAGGGCACCACATATTTATAGCTCCTAGGTTTTACGAGGAGTAACGGTAGTTCGGAATAGGAACCTAGTCCGAACTACCTAGTTCGAGCCCCGTGTAGCCGCGCTGCACGGGGTTCGAAGCAGCGGGGATTTAAAAATGGCGGCTCCCCGCTTATGCTAATGAAGCCCGGGAAATTCAAATCCCGGGCTTCATTAGCAAGTGCGGTATGCATACATTACCCCGCTAGTTCGAACTAGCGGGGTAGTGTAGACATACCCTCAGCTCTTATTGGCTGGTTGTTTCCAGTCCAATAGGAGCTGAGTGATTGGCTGGGGTCTGTTCCTGTTGGCAAGTTGTTTCTGGCCAATAGGAGCTGAAGATTGGGTTGGGAGCAGGGAGATCACACAAAGCTTCCCCCTCCCTCCTGAGCAGAGAATCACACGGAGTAGACTTGCACTCAAAACAGCAGCTGCTATGTGCCTGAGGGCCCTGGCAGGGTGGTCCATAGGCTGGATCCAGTGGACCAGCCCACGGTGGGCCGAATCCGGCCCATGAGGGGTATCTTTCCCACCATCTAAATAGTTGATGAAGAACAAAACCAGCCCCAGAATTGATCCCTTCAGAGTCCCACTCATTATACACTTTCACCATGACTATGAACCATTGATTAACTACTCTCTGGAAATATGATCCAACCAGTTATGCACCCACTTTACAACAGCTCCATTAGATTGTATTTCTTTTGTTTGTAGATGAGAAGATAATACATGACTGTATCACATCTTACTAAAATCTAGATATACCACACTTGCCACTTCTCCCTTATCCAAAAGGCTTATTATACTGTCAAAGAAAGTTATCAAGTTAGTTTGACATGATTTGTTCTTTACAAATCCATGCTGCGTGTTACTTATCACCTTATTATCTTCTAGAATCTAGATGTTTGCAAATGGATTCTTTAATTATTTGCTCCATTATCTTTCCTGGCACAGAAGTTAAGCTAACTAGTCTGTAATTCCCTGGGTTGCCCTTATTTCCATTTTTATAGATGGGCACTATATATTTGCCATTTTCTAGTCTTCTGGAATATCTCTTGTATTCCATGACCTTTCAAAAATAATAGCTAATGGCTCAGATATCTCTTCAATCAGCTTCTTGAGTATTCTAAGATGCATTTCGTCAGCTCCTGGTGAGTTAAAGTCATCTAACTTGTCTAAATAATTTTTATTTGTTCTTTTCCTATTTTAACTTCTGAACCTACCCCATTTTCATTAGCATTCATCCAATCACCACCAATCTCTTCGTGAAAAACAAAACAAAGAAATCATTAAGTATCTCTGCCATTTCCCCATTTTCTCTTATTGTTTTTTCTTCTTCATTGAGTAACAGTTATACTCTGTTCTTGGTCTTCCTCTTGCTTCCAAAGGTGGCTGAGCAACATGCAGGGACTCCCTTTCCAGAAGCAGATCAGTATGTGTCCCATTCCTTAATGTTAAGGATATACACCATAACTTCTCTACACTTACACAAATCCCTCCCCAAATATTAGCAATGTACTGTTTCCAGAATACTTTCCCCCTGGCTTCCCATAGAGAAGGAGAGAATATCCCTAATAGTTGTAATGAAGAAACCTTCTATGAGGTAACAATTGCACTAGGTAACACTGTCTCCTTCCTTCCATGCTTGTGCCAGATGAAGTGCATGGGGACTGCTGATTGCCTGAAATCTGCTTAATCAAGGCAAGATTGACTGGCTGAGATATCACATACCAGACCAAGGAGGACTGTGTTGAGAGTCTGACCTCATAAAAAATGTCTGCCCAATAGCACGGAGATGGAGCCAGAGTAATTACTCAACCATGAAGCATTTATCAGTGCTCGTATTCTGAAATGCTACATAAAGGCTCAATTAATTTCTTGATTCAACTATTCTACTAATCAATGTCAGGGTGAAACTTTCAACAACGTGTCATACAGAGATCCCCAAATGAGTCACAGAAGATATCAAACAAGACACAGCAGCCAGCTCCGATGCAGCTATAATCTTTCCCTCTCAATGTGCTCACTTTGTTTCCAGAAATCAAAGAGGGTACAGCCAGGCAGTGGTTCGGTTGTTCTCCTTTCCCAAGATCCAGGACCATAATTGTTCTCTGAACAGATGAAAAATTCTGACATCAGTTTCCTCAACCCTCTGTGGCCTGCCTTACTCTGTTTGCTGTGATGCACTGGCTGAGTGGGATTTTCCACTCCACTTTAATAACAAGCTCTTCATGTTGGGTCGGGGTCAGTCTGGAGAACAAGACTAGTATGTTTACTCTCAGACTATTTTTGGAGCAAGCAGTTGAGAGGGAAGGCCAAGAGTGTATTGAAGTCCCGAGCAACCAGATACAGATCAATCACTTCCTGGTGTGTCATATCTTTGGAGAAAAGATACACAATAATTGACATTCCTCCTAATGGAAAACTAGTAAGCTTAAGGGAAAATCTCCACAAACACATAGGTGTTTTACCCATGGAGAAACAAAAGAAGTTGTAGGAGACAGTTTTGTACACACAGAGAAATTGTGGAGACTTCCTAATTTGCTGTCAACCTGGAGAATTAGCAGCTTTGGGATCTCAGCCAAATAAAGGAACATTGGAACAAACAGAGATATTACCAGTGATGCCGCATTCAAATGTCACGTGACAATCAAACACCTTAGTTCCAATCCTGAAATTGTAACTATAAATTGGTTCCAAACCTTAAAATTAAGCACCTGATGTTTGAAGCATCAGATTAAGGACCATTGTTATTTGAGGTATTACTCGTAACAACTGGCAGTACATTTGCAGACAGTAGTACTATTAATGGTGTGTCTTAAGTTTGTCTCAATTTTTCTGTTATAAACTCTTCTTTCATTGTTTACAGAAGTTAGCTACAAAACTTTGCTCTGGGCTGCAACATGGCAATCATGGAATCTCTCTGTGAGCAACTTACTTGATATGCATACATACCTATGCCAGCTTTATATTTACAATATAACAAGAGTCTGAGAATCAAATATACATTTTTCTCAGAAGTTAGTCAGTTTAAAGATCTTGTTTGCGTTCTTGTATTTAAAAAAACCCCAGAGAGTTAGCAGATAGTCCTTAAGGTGGTCCTAATTGCTTTGGGCATTACAAAACATATGTTTTCTTTTTGATAGCTTACAAATACTGTATGGTCTTTTAAGAATGGCTATTGTGTGTGGGTTGGAATAGGGTTGGAAGTATTACATTTTTGTCAGTAAATGTCAATTTCACTGTACACAGAAACACACACACATCATTTCCATTAATAAAAATAAAAATGTACAGATAGGCAAAAAAGTGGCTTGAGACCTTTTTAGTTTGATTTAAGAATATTTATTTTGCTTAAAAGTGAGACGTAAAATAAGAACATAAGAATGGCCATATTGGGTCAGACCACCCATTAATTCCTGAGTCCTGTCTTCCAACAATGTCCTATGCCAAGTGCCCCAGAAGGAAGGAACAAAACAGGTAACCAACAAGTGATCCATTCATTCCTTCTTGCTTATTCCCAGCTTCTGGCAAACGGGCTAGGGACACCAGCCCTGTCCATCCTGGCTAATAGCCATTGATGGACATATCCTCTATGTATTTATCTAGTTCTTTTCTGAACCCTGTTACAGTCTTAGCCTTCACAACATCCTCTCACAGGCTCCACAGGTTGACTGTGCATTCTGTGAAGAAATACTTCCTTTTTCTTTGTTTTAAACCTGGAGCCTATTAATGTCATTTGGTGACCCCTAGTTATCCCCCGTGGCATTTGCATGAACATGGCTGCCGCTTTTTGGGTTTTTGACGGAGAAAAGCGCCAGTCTAGACGGGATCTTGCGGAAAATAAACCCTTTTCCGGAAGATCCCTTATTCCAAATAAACCCTTTTCCGGAAGGTCCCTTATTCCTACTTGAAAGTAGGAATAAGGGATCTTCCAGAAAAGGGTTTACTTCCGCAAGATTCCGTCTAGACTGGCGCTTTTCTCCGGCAAAACCCCGAGCCGGAAAAAAGCGGCAGCCATGTTCATGCAAATGCCGCGGGGGATATTTAAATCCCCCCGCGGAATTTGCAATTCTGACGTGTCTCATTAGCATCCCTTTTCCGGAAAGGGGTGCCAATGTAGACACAGCCATCATGTTTTTATAGATCGCAATCATATCCTCCCCCTTAGCCATCTCTTTTCCAAGCAGTAGGGTTCCCATTTTATTTCTCTCTCCTCATATGGAAATCATTCATACCACTAATCATTTTTGTTGCCTTTTTTGAGCCTTTTTCAATTCCAATATATCTTTTTTTGAGATGGGGCAATTACATCTACACATGGTATTTAAGATGTGGGCATACCATGGACTTATACAGAGGCAATATGATATCCTCTGTCATATTATCTATCCTTTTCATAATGATTCCCAACATTCTGAGTTTTTTTCTGCTGCACACTGAGTGGGTGTTTTCAGAAAACTATCCACAATGACTCCTAGATCTCTTTCTTAAGTGGTAACAGCTAATTTAGAGCCATCATTCTTTTATTTAGTTGGGATTTTGTATTCCAAGGTGCATTGCTTTGCATTTATTAACACTGGATTTAATCCGCCATTTTGTTGTCCAATCATCCAGTTCTGAGAGATCCTTTTGTACCTCTTTGTAGTCTGCCTGGGACTTAACCATCTGCACATTCAGCCACCTCACTGTTTACCCCTTTTTCAAGATAATTTATGAATATATTGACTTGGACTGCTCACAGTATGGACCACGGCAGATACCGCTATTTAACTCTCTCCATTCTGAAAATTAACCGTTTATCCCTACTCTTTGTTTCCTGTCTTTTAACCAGTTACCAAATCATGAGAAGACTTTCCCTCTGACCTCATGACAACTTACTTTGCTTAAGAGCCTTTGGTGAGGGACCTTGTTAAAGGCTTTCTGAATATCTAATTACTAGAGCTGTCAACTGATGTGTGTTAATGCCTGAGATTAACACAGGGCAGGATTAACGTGTTAATTTTTTTTAACAATTAATCGTAAGCATTAATGCTGTGCTGCCCCTTTGAAGCGCCACTCTGGCACTTCAGAGGGGCAGTGCATTAGGAGCCTGAGATCAGCTGAAGTCCCCAGCCCACCCTGGGCTCGGGGCAGCGCTGCACAGAGCCTAAGGTCAGCTGGGGACTGCAGCTGATCGCGGGCACCCGTGGTGCTGCTCCTTGGAAATTCCAGGGCAGCCGGAGCTGGGGTCAGCTGGGGACTCCAGCTGATGCTGGGCTCCCGTGGTGCTGCCACTCTGAAACGCCGCCGCAGCATTTCAAAGGGGCAGCGTACATGATTAATTGTGCAATTAATCACGATTAAATTTTTTAATTGCACAATTAATTGCGATTAATTTATTTAATTGCTTGACAACCCTACTAATTACACTCTAGCCACTGGATCCCCCTTGTCCACACAATTTATGTTCATCAACTTGTCTGATAATTTTGTTCTTTATTATAGTTTCCACCAGTTTGCCAAGTACTGGAGCCAAGCATATCAGTCTGTAATTGCCAGGATAACTTCTGGAGCCTTTTTAAAAATTGGCATCAAATTAGTTATCTTCCAGACATTTAGTACAGTCAGTAGCTCTGCAGTTTCATATTTGAGTTCCTTTAGAGCTCTTGGATCAATATCATCTAGCCAAGGTGACTTAATACTGTTTAGTTTATAAATTTGTTCCAAAACCTCCTTTAATGACTCCTCAATCTGGGACAATTCCTCAGATTTGTCACCTAAAAAGAATGGCTCAGGTTTGGAAATCTCTCTCACATCCTCAGCTGTGAAGACCTATGCTGTCATGATCATGAGGGTTAGCCAGCAGCCTGGGGACAAGGGGTTAACTATTTCCCTTACTTAGACAGGTGGAGTAGCCAATAGGAATGTAGGTAGGAATTTCAAACTGGGACAAAGGAATTTTTGGGTTTTCCCTCCTTTTGTTCTGGGCAGTTCTCTCCAGCTATTGAGGGGGACAGACACTAAGGCCGTGTCCAGACTCAGGGGTATTTTCGGGAAAAGTAGCCTTTTCCCGAAAAAACTTCCCCTGCGTCCAGACTCAAGCCGCGTTCTTTCGAAATTATTTCGAAAGAACGCGGCTTTTCTTTCGATGGCGGTAAACCTCATTTCACGAGGAAGAACGCCTTCTTTCGAAAGTTCCTCTTTCGAAAGAAGGCGTTCTTCAATGTAAAGAGGCCGTCTTCAAAAGAGAGCATCCAGACTCGCTGGGTGCTCTCTTTCGAAAAAGCGGATTTCTCTTTCGAAAGATCCGCCTGCAGTCTAGACGCGATCTTTTGAAAGAGGCTCTTTCGAAAGAAGCCTGCAGTCTAGACATAGCCTATGTCTCCCTCCAAGAAAAGACTATTTCTTCACTTTTTGTAAGTAGGGTAAAGTTTAGATAAATCCTTTAGGTTTCATTATTTTATGGTTTGGGTATAGGATCTGCTATCTGTGCACTTTTTAAAAGATGTTTTGGCTTTCCTTTGTAACTAAGTTCTAGGCCCATGGAGTTTCTCTGTGAGTATATTATTTTGTTACTTTTCCATCTAATTGTTATGCTTGCAACAGGATTAGTGTGGTGATAATAAAAGTTTTCTCTTTTCCTTTTATTAATCTGGTATTGGTTAATGGTGGTGTCCTGATTTTTACTTTAGGGGTGAGATTTTCCCAAATGGTCTCTCCCCTGGTTTCTTTATTAATTTGGATGGTGGCAGTGGAGATTCTATCCCCAAAATCTAGGGTTTTAAGATTTTGTGGGGAAGTTTTATACCAAAGCCTGGGAGATAAGGTTTTGGGGTACACTTGCTGGCCCCCACTTCTGCATTTATTGTGCCAGAGTGGGGAAGGAGCCATGACAGATGCAAAGAATTCACTTACTTTCTCCCCAGTGGCCTTATCATGCGTAAGTGCTCCTTTAGCATCTTGATCATACAAGTGGCTCAATTGGTTGTTTAGCAGGCTTCTTGCTTCTGTTGTATTTAAATTATTTTACTTCTGCTTTTTTGTCTCGCGCTGCTTCTTTTACTTTGTTGTTTAGCCACAATGACAAGTTTCTGGTTCTCTTATTATGTTTTTTAATTTGGGGTATACATTAAGTTGAGCCTGTATTATGGTGTCCTAGAAAATTTTCCATGCGGCTTACAGAGATTTCAGTTTTGGCATTGTACCTGATGTAGCTGATTTTTTTCCCCACCACAAAGATGTTAAATTTAATTATATTATGGTCACTATTACCAAGCAGTCCAATTATAGTCACCGTTTGGACCAGATCCTATAATATATTTAGGACTATATCCAAGACTTGCCTCTCTTGTGCATTCCACGGTTATCTGCTTCATAAACCAGTCATTTGAAGGGTCAAGAAACTTTATTTCTGTATCCTGTCTTTAGGTGACATGTACCCAGTCAAAAGGAAGGGTTAATTGAAATCCCCCTTTACTATTTAGGGTTTTTTTTATTTTCATAGCCTCACTAATCTCCCTGAACATTTCACAGTCTTTGCTTATGGGGTCAGTGATATCCCTACTACTATATTCCTATTATTAGAGTGTGGAATTGCTATCCAGTGAGATTCTATGGTATAGTTTAGTTCATTTAAGATTTTTACTTCATTTGAGTCTATGCTTTCTTTCACATATACTGCCACGCCCTCACCAGTACAACCTGTTCTATCCTTCCAATATATTTGGACCCTCATATTACCGATATTACAAACATCAATATTCTTCATTTCAATTATTGAATTGTGCCTCACCTATTTATAAAGAAATTCTGTACACATTTTGAATGTATATATTTTTTAAATTAAATAAAGTTTTACAGAGACCAAATAAAAGTAGTGATTTTTTTAAAAAAAGTAATTGTCACATTATTCCATTTTTCCCACTGGTTTGAACATATGCATTGTATATACAATGGCCAAGAACTTCCAAAAAGGACTGGTTATTTTGGGTGTCCCTACTCAAGATACCTGCTCTTTTGCAAGCACCCACTGGACCATTCTCCCAGGGTGGGCATGGGGGGAGAGGGAGGAGAGAGAACAGGGAAATCAAGACACTTTAAAGATGTCATGATGGGCACCCAAACATCAATAGTAACTTTTAAAATATTAACCAGATGGCATTATTTCATTTCCATAAGATTTTGTAGGGTGCCCATCAGGGCGGTGTCTGGGTGCCGTTACAAGGTTTAAATTATGACCACATTTTAAGGCTGCAATTTTGATAAGAGTCTGAGTACCCAACTCCCATTGTTAGATGTCTAACTCCCTTAAACGCTTTTGGAAATCCCAGCTCATGGAATTTTCCAACTAATCAGCCTGGACTTTAGGATTTGATTTCAATGGGAACAAGCACCATATAAGGATCAAGACCTTAATCACTTAAGAAGATACAAACTCCCTGGAGAAGAGACTCTCTTCTCACTAATGGCCAATACCGCACCTAGCACAATGGGTTCTTGACAGGCACTCCTAGGTGCTGCTGTAATAAAAACATTATTAAGGGAATCCTAGACATAAAAATGCATCTTGCAGCTCACACTAGAAACTTCCAGGTCCAAATTTTAAAAGCACTTTCAAAACAAAAATATTGAATTTGGCCATTCTTTGTGATATTCAAAACAAGGAATGTTTGAAATGTATGGCACCCCACACTTGAATTATTTGTAACACTACAAATAGGCTTCTTAAATTATAATAGACCAAAAGGGTTGCAGAGTGAATTGGTTAAGCTCAGAACAGGTCTCGATAACGTATATCTGTAGAAATGTGCAAAGGAAACACACTAGAGATTTTAGTGGGGTAGCCGGGTTAGTCTGTTTCAGCAAAAACAACAAGAAGTCCAGTGACATTTTAAGGACTTAGGGTATGTCTCCACTAGCCCCCTAGTTCGAACTAGGGAGGCTAATGAGGGCGACCAAAATTGCAAATGAAGTGTGAGATTTAAATATCCCGTGCTTCATTAGCATGTTCCTGGGCAGTTGCCATTTTAGAAATTGACTAGCCTGGAAGAACTACCCGTGTCTACACACGGCAGAGAAGGGTGATTCCGAAATAAACCCCTTACTTCGAATTACCAGTTAAACCCGAATGAGGTTTATTTAAATCCCATGCTTCATTTGCAATTTCGGTTGCCCTCATTAGCCTCCCTAGTTCGAACTAGGGGCTAGTGTAGACATACCCTAACAGATTTATTAAGGCATAAGCTTTAGTGAGCTACAACTCACTTCATCAGATGCTAATGAGAAAAGAAAACAGAAACTGAAAGGGTACGGAGATGGGGGTGTGACATTAGTGCTAATTAAATCTCATCCCTGTTGGAGATGAGCCACATCCACTCTGATTTAATTAGTGCTGATGTCACACTCCCATCTCTGTATCCTTCCTTTTCTGTTTTCTTTTCACTTCAGCATCTGAGGAAGTGAGTTGTTTCTCACAAAAGCTTATGCCCTGTTACCCTAACACGTTTGTTAGTCTTTAAAGTGCCACCAGACTCCTTCTGGTGTTTACACTACAGCAGTGGTTCTTAAAGTGTGACTGTGGACACCCCTCCCCCGCAGCAGGGAGCCTGCACTGTACCACCCCCTCTGGGAGCTGGAGTGCCAGCTTCCCGCTGTGTGTGGTAGGGAAGCCTCATGGGCTGGATCCAGCTCATGGGAGTAGGAAGCAGCTCCACATGCTGCTGCTCCCCCTACTTGCAGCTGGGGGAATGACAGCACAGGAAACCACTCCTCTGGAGGCTTTCCCTGCTGCTCCCATTGGCCAGAATCACAGCCAGTGGAGCAGCAGGGGTGGTGCCTGAGGGCTGCAGGGGGTGTGGAGCCAGGTAAGCAGCCCCTTCCCCATTCCCCTCATACCCAGACTCCCCATGCTCAGCCCGCTCCTGAACCCTACCTCCTGGCCAGACCCCATACCTCCAACCCCTCCTGCACCCATTTTGTTTTCATGGATGAGTATCTGGTGGTCTGTGGAAAGGTCTGCATTCAGCAGGATGGGCCATGGGCCAAAAAGTTTGAGAAACACTCACTAGAGATTCTAAGTCAAGGCCAAAACCTTATCAACTTCTGCTGGTCACTTCTTATCAACTCTGAGATAGAGCAGAGATAGGTCCAAACCTTTTTGGAGAAGTTTGGATATGAACCTGGTAGCTCAGGCATCTCTCTAATGCATATTCATGTATCGATCTCACAGCACTTTACAGTGTGTATTGTCCCCATTTTATAATTGGAGAAATGGAAGACCAAAGAGGTGAAGTGACTTGCCCAAAGCAGGTCTAGCAAGTTCATAGTAAATCTGGGTAAAGAATCTAGGTCTCTTTACTCCTGGTACGGATCAATGGACCGTACCACGAACATCTATACTACTGTAAAAGGAGAGGTGTCCGTCACACCATCTGTCACAGAGAACATTTGAGAAGCCTTGCGAAGTTTCTAGAAAATGCCAGAATGAGTGAGAAGTGATGAGCATGACTGGGGCCCCTCCCCTGGGGCTGCCATTGGCAGGGGATTGTGGCAGGGCTCAGCACCTCCCCAGCAAGTGTCCAGGAGGTGCAGCAGGGAGCTGGGGGTGGTGGTACCATGCAGACCTGTGCCCACTGGGGCAGGCAGCTCGAGGGCTGGGGCTCTGTGCTGCTCCTGCACCCCGGGGGTGGCCTGTCTGGCAAGTGGAGGCAACAAAGCGTGGCAGGGGGCAGCGCCTTGCAGACCAATGAGCAGCTGCTGCTGCAACATGATGACTTCTCTGAGTGGCACATCGGGGCAAGGGGTAAAGAAAAGTGGGAGATGCTGCGAGCGGTGGGGCTGACAGTAAGTCCCTGCCCACTGTGCTCTGCCTGTCCCTCCCTTAGCCCCCCGAGCCGGTGGTCCCTGGGTCTTCCTGTGCTCTGCCCTCCCTGCACCTGCTCCCTATGCCACCAACTCGCCCACCCCATCTTACTGCCGCATCCTCCTGTCTCTGCCGCCCCTCAGCCATGAGGCAGGATTCGGCCAGTATTATTAAAACTTGAACTTACCGGGGGACCTCGGTCTCCTTTAAATCCAGGAAGTCCAAGTAAAAGTGGAAATAGGGTAGGTCCAATGGGGTCAAAGACTTGAAACCCATCAACAGCAGCAGGAGTTGTGAGGTTGAAGACTTGCACACGGGTTCTGGAGGTAAGATGAACAGATCCAGGGGTTGCTTTGGTGTACAGTAAAGGAACTTGGCTAGGAATGGATTTCCTGGTTGGTAGCGACACTAGCTTTTTTGGAATGGGGCCATCAGTCAGGTTTTCTGGGTTTTGTTTCATGGTCATAGGGTGGCTAGATGAGTTCTCAGTCTTCTTCCCCATTGGCTTTACAGTGCTGGACACTTCAGAGAGCTTGATGGTTGTTTTTTGGTTGATCATCTTTTTGGTCTCTTGCTCTGTCTCTTTCCTGATGATGTTGGTGGAGTTTTGGCTGGCAGGCAGGAGGTTTCTGATAGTGGGAAGAGAATGTTTCTGTGAACTTGCACTGGAAGAGAGTCTGGATATCCTGAGGGTTGTTGTAGTAGTCCGAGGGTGTGAATGGACTGGCAGCTGCATATCAGTACTCGGTGGAATGGTAGACCACATAATCGTAACATTGGCTGTTTTGGTTGTTGGCCTTGGAGTCAGCAGCTTATATGGGACTAAGGTGGTGGAGGCTGTAGCTGGAGCCTTGAGGGGTGTTGTGACCTTGATGAGCTCTGATGTTGGGATCACAGTGGTCAGGTTCTTCAAACCCTGTCGCAAGAGCTTTGTCTGCCGGGGGGTTGTTAGGAAGGCACTCGGATCCCTGGGCAAGAGTGGGACAAGCGGGAGCAGATTTGGCCGGAAGGTGTCTGCTTGTCTGCATTGTTTTCTCAGGTATTTACAGTAATTATGAGCTGCCTTGGCAGAAGGATAAATATCAAACTGGCAAATGGCGCCTTCAAACTGTATCGAGTGCTGGTTCATTTTCCCTAAGAGAAAAGACCCTTGTGGATCCAATTCCTCATCTTTTTTAAAATGTAAATCAGCATATACTCTTTGCTTCCCACAAGAAGTAAATAAAGTGACCATCTGGCCTCGGATGTCAATGGCCATGTTATGCCAGTGGCCATCATGAACATTGTAATCAAAATATACAGAGCGTGCATGGCTTACATACACGATGACCTTTCCAGGGATGAACTGAACGCCCAGCTGCAGTTTTTTCTTCTTGTTCTTGACAGAGAATAGAAAAGCATTGTTGACACGGTGAGAGCATAAGCTCAGCACTAGGGCCAGGTCTGTGCCAAAGGCAGAGGGGATGATGGTGCTGATGGGTGCCTCGATGCGTGCTCGCTGAGTGAAGATGACACCCGATTTGAAAGGGATAACCCCCTGAGGAACTGAACGTGATGAAGGCCACGCGCTCAATGACTTCTTCCCTGTCAGACCCAGTCTTTGAAGAACATCCACATCTGAAAGAGAGGAACAAAGAGCATGAGAACACAAGCTAGTCCAAGGCCTGATGTGACATCCATCTGAGTCAACTGGATTCCTTGAAGCAATTCTTCCAAGGGCACCATGGGCAGATAATCGGACCCTGAATGCATAGATTATAGAGTGTGCCTATTTTTCGCTCCACTCAAACTGGTTTAAGGCAATCAGGCCATGGATGTTTTGTTATGGTTTCCTGGCTAGGCTCCCATACAACTTCAGTTCAATATCTGAGAAACTACCATAAAACACCAAACTCATGGTCCTTCTGTTCCAGTATCCCTTCTCCATCAGTAGTCCAGTGACAGATGTTTTTAAAGAAGGCAGAATACTACAGCAGGGACACAGTTCTCTAGTAAATTCTGTAAGGTCTAATCTCTATATAGAACCCAAGAGGCTTCCCCCCTATTAAATTCTATAGGTCTTCTCCTTAAGGGATCATGCTGAATCAGGCCCTTATCCCTATTCTACATTCCATACACAAGGTTGCTGTCTTTGTTCCATTAGCTTGCAGGGGAAAATAGCTATTCAGAAAGAAGATAACGAGGGTTACATGTTTCCTGGCATACATACAACCAACAAGCTGCAATCCCTATTCCTAGATTGCCAGCTAATCTTCCCATTGGAATTATCAACAGGAGAATCTAGCTAGGAGAGGGCTGCACACCCATCCAAATGTCCACAACCAAAGGGAAGAGTTTAAATGATCAGGAGGTTACCATGCATACCACAGCTGCATTTCAATTAGCAGTACAAGCCCCACAGATGAAAAAATTCGCAGCAAAAGAAAAATAATCCAAAAATAAACTCCTTCAAAATAGCCCTCAGGATTTGGCCTCCTTCACCCTTAGCTGTTACATATTCAACATAATTCTAAGTATTTGTGGAACTAGAACAGAAAGGGTTCATGAGTGTTTGTTAGAAAGGCTGTGAACTTAAGCCCGTCTGAGGCCTAGCATGGGCTTTGGCCAAGAAGAGAGAACACTAGAAAGAGAACAGCTCTGTTCTTAGCCTTTGGCAAAGCTTAACCATTTTGTACATTAGAACAAGCAAATCAATATTTGGTTTGTCTGGGACTTGCTTTATTTCCCAACCTGCTTTCTGTTTTAAAGCATTTTAATTGCCTTTACATAAGACAGAACCATAGAGAAGTTTAGGATAAAATGTGAAGGTGGATGAAAATTCTCTCACAATTACCTGTATGCTGAGGGGATGATTTGTTGTATATGCATGTATGGATTTATTAATATTGGTGTTTATCCCTGGCTAAACAAACCCCTGGTTCCCAGGCATTCCCCTCCCATATTACTCAATAGGGATTCTTGTCCTTGCAATATGGATAGAATCCTCCCTCCTGCTTCTGAATGGAGGAGGTACAAACTTATCCTACAAGTCACTTCTGTCTTCTGGATCGTTTCCCAAGTCCTTGCTAATGCTAAGGGCCATATCCTGGCTCTAGTAAAGTCAAGTTGGAGACTTGCCATGGACTTCAAACGGAGCAGGATCTGCACCTAAGGAAATATATTTGCTGCTTAAACCTAAGAGCTGAACGCTGCCTTCCCATTACCAGATGTAGCTTTAGGTTCTCTTCAGGAGCCGTATTGTAGTGAAAAGGCAGAAATATTTTCTACTCTAAAGCTGCTCTGCAAAGACATAACTATGTATCTCCTGTTCAGAGGATGCTGCTGCTGTTTGAACTACAAATCCAACTGCCTCATTAGCAACAGTATCAAATTGTGTTGGGGGAAAAAAAAAAGATTGGGCCAAAAGCCCAATGTCTGTGTGAAGCCTGAGGATAGCAGGCCTTGTGCAGAGTTTGGATTCTCCCACCCTAGAATCATAGAATGATAGAGCTGGAAAAGACCTCAGCAGTTCATCAGGTCCAGCTTCCTGCCCAAAGCAGGAAAAAACCCAACTAAATCAACCCAGCCAGGGCTTTGTCAAACCGAGACTTAAAAACCTCCAGGGATGAAGATTCCTAGATACCTCCCTAGGTAACCCATTCAAGTACTTCATCACCCTCCTAGTGAAATAGTTTTTCCTAATATCCAACCTAGACCTCCCTCACTGTAACTTGAGACCATTGCTCCTTGTTCTGCCATCCACCACTACTGAGAACAGCTTCTCTCCATTCTCTTTGGAACTTCCCTTCAGGAAGTTGAAGGCTGCTATCAAATCCCCCCTCAGTATCTTCTTCTGCAGACTAAGTAAGCCCAAATCCTTCAGCCTCTCCTCATAGGTCATGTGCTCCAGCCCCCTAATCATTTTGGTTGCCTTCCACTGGACCCTCTCCAATGCGTCCACATCCTTTCTATAGTGGGGGGACCAGAACTGGATGCAATACTCCAGATGTGTCCTCACCATAGCTGAATAAAGGGGAATAATCACTTCTCTAGTTCTGCTGGCAATGCTCCTCCTAATGCAACCTAATATTCCATTAACCTTCTTGGCTACAAGGGCACACTGTTGACTCATATCCAGCTTCTTATCCACTGTATTCACCAGGTCCTTTTCTGCCAAACTGCTGCTTAGCCATTCGGTCCCTAGCCAGTAACAATGCTTGGGATTCTTCCATCCAAGTGCAGGACTCTACACTTGTCCTTGTGGAACCTCATCAGATTTTTTTGGGCCCAATCCTCTAATCTGTCTAGGTCATTCTGGACCCTATCTCTGCCCTCCACTGTATCTACCTCTCCCCCTAGCTTAGTGTCATCTGCAAACTTGCTGAGGGTGCAATCCATCCCCTCATCCAGGTCATTAATAAAGATGCTGAACAAAACCAACCCTAGAAACCGACTGCCAACCTGACATCGAGCCATTAATCGCTACCCATTGGGCCCGACTCTCTAGCCAGCTTTCTATCCATTTTACAGTCCATTTATCCAATCCATACTTCCTTAACTTGCTGGCAAGAATATTGTGGGAGACCATATCAAAAGCTTTGCTAAAGTCAAGGTATATCACATCCACCGACCTTCCCATATCGAGAGAGCCAGTCACCTCCTCAGAGAAGCTAATCAAATCGTTCAGGCATGCCTTGCCATTGGTGAATCCATGTTGACTATTCCTTAATCTTTGTATTCATGCCCATCAGTGTGAAAGAAGCTATTTGCATGTATTTGTTTATATGTTTGCATGTATATGCGAGCACATGTAAGTTGCAGCCCTCAGCATGCTGTGAGTATCATTGTGGCCCCCAGGGCTTCCAAGGCTGAGTAGCTCTGCTCCACAGCCTTAGCTTAGAGCCAGCTGACTTTTAGCTCAAGTGGTAAAGGTTCATGCACTGAGCTGCAGAGCACCTAGCTTTGGTTCCGCCTGTTGGCATTACAAGAAGGGGCTGGTCCAGGCTTTCAGCTGGGTCTCTGAAGCTTAGGGCATAGTTCCTCAGTTAGGGGAAATGGAGCATTAAAAGTCTATTCAAAGAAAAATAAGGAAAGAATAGCTAAAACATAGTATTTGTTCACCCTCTTGTATATTAACATAAAACTTCCTCTGAAAAAAACTGCCTGCCTAAGTGATTCAACCAGATGTTCACATCCTTTGCAGGAAAGTAGAATTTGGAAAATATTACATTTTTCAAAATTGCTGGTGGCAGACACTGCTCCGTGGGCTGCATTTCAGCTCAGCTTTAACCAACTCTTTATTTTTCTTTCATGTTCTGGAGCCTAAGAGGCCTGGAGCCTGCTAGTACACTTATTATTGCTTGCTGATTACATAGAAAGTTCTTCAGTTCCATCCTGCACCCTGAGTAAATATGTGGAGGAGGTGATACTATTTTAAGATAGAGAAGGTGGCTCTCTGACAAACAGACACTCGGTTTCCACCATCCAGCTGTAGAAAGCGAATTATTTTTTACTATCATCAACTAGGCAACTTCCTGGATCTGCATGTGGCTCACTAGTTACCCTAAAAGCGACGAGGAGTCCTGTGGCACCTTATAGACTAACTGAAGTGTAGGAGCATAAGCTTTCATGGGCAAAGACCCACTTCGTCAGATGCATGTAGTGGAAATTTCCACTATATGCATCTGACGAAGTGGGTCTTTGCCCACGAAAGCTTATGCTCCTACACTTCAGTTAGTCTATAAGGTGCCACAGGACTCCTCGTCGCTTTTGCAGATTCAGACTAACACGGCTACCCCTCTGATATTAGTTACCCTAAAGGATTCTTATCCTTTAGAAAAGTGGGAAAGAAACTTAGAAATCTCTCAAGAATAGCAAGTGTGAAAATTTAGCTTGTGAAATGTGGACACATCTCTCTATGGGTGTGATCCAACTCCGGTTGAAATGGAAGCCTCCCTCTGATTTTAATGGAAGCTTGATCAGATCATAAGCCATTTGATTCTTCTTACCGCCCCCAAAGGAACTTGGTCAATTTGAAGGGCAATAGTAGCAAAGAAGGGGGGGTATGCAAAGATCAATAACAATTAGATTTCACTGTGGTTTAGGTTGCAATGACTCAGAAACACATCGCACATTCTAGGCATGAGAACATGATATGTTTTTCTTAGTTCCTGTGCAAGCCAGTGCGGGGAGGCTGCATTTAACTTATCTCCAGTTTAAAGCTATTAAAGTCACGGGGCAGGAATCTGGTCCAGTATCTTATTGCTGGGCTTTTGCTGGGTGGAAAGCACAATGAATTAGGGATGTTAAGGACCAGTCGACTAATTGACCATCTGATAAGCATTTGCAGGGGATCAGCTGTGCGGCACTGCTGCTTTGAAACCCCAAGGCAGTATTTCAAAGGGGCAGCCGCTGCACAGCTGATCCCCGGCTCAGCTGTGTGGCACTGCCCCTTTAAAACACCGATATGTGGAGCCTGGGATCAGCTGGGCACTCCCCAGCTAACCCTGGGTTCTGGGGAAATGCCGTGCAGAACCAGGGTCAGCTGGGGACTCCCCAGCCGACTCCAGGTTCTACAAGGCATTTCCCTGGAATCCGGGGTCAGCTGGGGTTCTGAGGAAATGCTGCACAGAGCCTTGGATTAGCTGGGGAGTCCGAGGCGGCGTTTCAAAGGGGCAGCCACCACACAGGTGATTGCCCAGCTAATCCCGGATTCTGCTGAAATGCTGAGTGGATCTGGGGTCAGCTGTGGAGTCCCCTGGGGGACCCCAGGCTCCATGGCTTTGAAATGCACATTGTACATTTCAAAGCAGGCATCTGCATGCAGCCCAGAGTCAGCTGCACGCGAAGTTCCACATTCCTCCTTTGAAATGGACAAGCGCCTCAGTGGGGGCTCTTGTACATTTCAAAGGAGGATTGCGGAAGTGCCTTTGAAATTCCATCAACCACTCGACTAGTCAATGAACTACATTTTAACATCCCTATAATAAACCTGCATTAAGGATAGCTGGGCCAATTGCCTCCCCACGCTGGCTTGCACAGGAACTAGGGAAAACAGATCATGTTCTCATGCCCCATACTTTATCTGGTGTCTTATTGAGGGACGGTATTGTATCAGAGGAAGCTTCCTGTTTTCCCAGGTGAAGAGTGAGTGCAGCTGTGAGGGAAAAGAAATTGACTAGAATGGGGGATGGGTGGGGGCAGAAGGGGACATAACCCAGCATGAATGAGCAGATGAACACTAGGGATGTGAATGTGTATCCGAATACACGGTTAACTAATGAGCCTGTGCTCATCAGTTAACCCTCAAGGTTACACACAGCCCCTCCCCCATCCCACCCCTGCTGCCTCTGTATCAGAGAGAGCAGTGCTGTAGAACCACCAGCCCCTCCCTCCACTGCCTCCTGCAGAAGCAACAGTGCAGGGTGTGGAAGAGAGCAGGCAGGAACTGGTGCTCACAGGGAGCCAGCTTAAAAACTGGCTCCCTGCAAGCACCAGCTCCCACAGGGCCACCTGCCTTCCCTCACACTGCTGCCTCTGATACAGAAGCAGCAGAGCCAGTGGAGGGAGAGCAAACAAGAGCCAGTGTTTACAGGGAGCCAGTTTAAAAGCCGGCTCCCCATGAGCACCAGCTCCTGCCTTTCCCCCGCCCCTCCACTGTAAACATGTAGCCACTGAAAATTTTAGCAGTTACACATTTACACAAATAAACTCATTTTAATATCCAGAATGAAAACCATGTGATGTTCCCTTGCTCTGCATGAGCTAACTCATACTGTGAGAGATCAGGGTACATTTGGCATGTATCTTGGAGAGGGAGAGGCCATGCTTGGATGTACTAGGATTCTCCTCTACAACAATAATGTCTGGATAACGTCTGAGTTAAATTGCATCATAAGCACTGCATTGTGCCAAGTGATGTAATTCAAGGAAAACAGCAACATGTGTTTTCCCATACCTGAGCAGTAGGTGGATTCACAACCTTTTTTGAAGCTGGCCATATTCTCTTGTGCCTCAGATTTTGCTTCTGTAAAATGGGGATTATAATACTTGCCAGCTCCCCGGGACACTTAGCTCATTAATGACCACCTTCACTGACTAAAAGGTTCTACGGGCCAGATTTTAAAAAGCATTTAGGTGCCAAAAGCTGGAGATATACAGATAGATTTGAAAATTCCATGAGGTGCATCTTTAGTTATCCCAATATTTTTAAAAATCTGGCCTTAACAGCTGGTCTCCACACCATGGTAGTATACTCAGGTCAGCACTTGAACCATCAGCACCAAAATAGCAGAACAGTACATTAAGTCAGTGCATTAGGCTCCTGATTAAATAAAGCTATTTAAATTGGCTAAATTCATTTACACATTTTTCTTCGTAGGGCAGAAAGTAAACAAACATGTGTAATTTACCTTCAGGACTTCCCTGCGTGAATCCAAGAAAACAGATAAAATATAGGACAGTCCAGAGAAAGAGGGATCCCCTAAAAATCAGAGAAGGAAACAAAATCAGATTTTATTTTACAGTTTTCAAATATTTACAATGTAAAATATTGCTCAAGTCTGGCTATTAAGCCAGAAAAGTAAGCTTTATTCTGAACAACGGCTTAATTGTGCATTTATTGAAATCAGTGGGGACTATCGCCATTAGCAACAATAGCTGGAGGATTAGATCGTTGCAACACAGGAGTTGGCTGCTTGTTTTTAATTAGGTCTCCATAACCAGAATCTTGCTTGAGGGCCCAGTTAACATCTTTCAAAGTCCATGAGAATTTTTCCCATTGACTGCACCAAGCTTTTGATCAGGCCTTGAATTGGGACCAGAGCACTGCTCTACAGTGATGTCAAGAGTGTCAGTCTTGCAGAAAAACCAAAGTTGTACAGTAGTCATAGCAATGTCCAGTGTAGAACCCCAGGATGTAAAGGCGGGCAGACCAACTCTAAACAAGGAGAAAGATGGTCTTGACCAAAGAGTACGTATGAGGGGTCAAGAGGACACCCAAGTGTCATGTAAGTTATCTTTGCACCTGAGTGAACAATGTTAGAATCCTGCTGCATTTGCATTTATTTAGAATACATTTTTGGACACGCCCTGTGTGGTTTAATTTATTTTCTTCTAAAAAAAGGATACAAAGAGAAAAAATAGTCTGTAAACACTTTAGCACCCACCAAAGCTGGAGCACTACTGTTAATACACGTCACATTAGTTCAACGTGTAGAGAAATCCTATTTGCCTGTGGTATGGGTTAAGAACCTCCCCGAAATGCAGCATTGCAAGCTCTGTGGCTACACCTCTATGGAAGACTATTTCACACCTATGAAACTGCATTTGGCAAAACTTTCTGTTAGCTAAACTATAAGCTTCTGGTTGCCAGTGATAGCAGGGAGGGAAAACTATACTAGAAAGGTAGCAGAAACCACCCCTAAACCCACAAATCGCTTAATCAAAATAATGCAAAAATATGAGAAAATCCTTAGTTAAATTCACTCAGACTATATGTGGAAAGTTATCAAATTAAATTCTCTCATCTTCTAAAGGAGATTTAATAGTTAGCTGGAAGTTTCAAGGCCATTAGCTGGAGGAACAGAGACAAAAAATGTAAACTACATAAAATCCTCCACCAGAGAAAGAAACTACATGGATCATTCATAAGTTCCTAATACTACTTCACTTCAGACAGACCAATATTATATCTGTGGTGGGAGTGGGACAAAGACATGAAAGACCCCATTCATAGCTGACAAATTAAAATAATTATATATTTATTTCAGCATTTTAGTGTACTTTTTCCCAGCTCTTGCACATGAAAAATTTTGTAGGGGTATTTAATTCGGGTGGGTCTCCTCCTCAGCTGTTGCAGAACTCTGCAGCTCCATTGACTTCAATGAAGCTACACTGATTTATACCAGCTGAGGGTTTGGCCTACTAACTTTCACAGAGAAATCCATGCATGAATCCCACTGCTTGCTATATTTTGAAACTTGACTAGGAACCATTCCACATCAGCAGGGAAATTAATTAGATGGACCAAATTATTATTTTGCATTTTCCTTGCTCCTGATTCAGGTGCAGGAGGACCCAAGTCTGTTCTAAATTGTGCCCACACTACAAAGGTACCCAAGGGCACTGCCCAGAAGCTCAGAATAGCTGAAGTGCAATGCATCCTTCCACACCTTCTTGCTCCAGTATTACACTACCCACATACATTCAGGGAACCCTTTCCTGCTCCAGCAGAATTCCTACCTATTTCCTGACTCCTATGTCAGAGATGTGATATAAAACACCAGAATCCAGCTCATACCCGGAGCCCTCATTTCTGTGACCCATCAAATCAACATAAATAATTCAAATAACATACAGAACTTAAATGTGTCTGATGAGTCACAGCTACTGCAGTATGCAACAGCAGAGGCGAAAGGGGGCTTTATTCTGAGGGAGTTTACTCAATAGAAAGAAAAAGTATGTTCTTAACTTGTGTTAGCTAACTCATGGTAACTAAAATGAGGTAAAATCCTAGGGAAGGCAAGGCAGCTTGTAGTTTTCACTAGGGTTGCCAGGTGTCCGGTTTTGAACCAGACAGTCCAGTATTTGAGCTTTCTGTTTGGGAAACAAATTGAGAAAATATAAATGAGAAAATATAAATGTCCAGTATTTTCTAACTAAGATGTAATGTAGATTGTGATGTAATGTCAAGTATTTTTGTTGAAACCATCTGGCAACCCCAGTGTTCACACACTAGCAGGCTGAGTTGAAGAAAGCCCAGGGGTTTATTACAACCCGCTAAGTACTGTTAAGACTGCAAAATGCCTCCAGGTTCAGTCAGATTTTACCTTTTCTTTGATACCATGTGCTAGTTCATATGAAGGAAGAGCCCCTTTTTCCTAATGAGGACAAGGATTATGTAGTTACATACATGGATGTTTTTATAGTACTAAACAGCCCTGTGAATCAGTTATCAGTTTAGTCATCCCTCACAATATACCAAGTTAAAGCCCATTTTTAAAAAAAAAGGCAAAGAAAGGAAAATCCCCACAGTTTGCTTATAGATTTCCTGTTGACCCACACAGGAAGCACAACACAGCGAAGTGAACTAGCTTCAGGGAAGATCTAGCACATGATTCACTTGCACAGACACCGACTGGGCAGTAAAGAGAAGGGTTCACAGCGCAGGTTCCAGCTGGCACTGGACACACTGCTGCCTTCCTCAGACAGCCAATGTTGTACAAGACTGGAATGAGGACAAGTGCCAGAACACTGAAGAAAAACACTTTGGCAAAATATACCAGCTTAATGGAAAAAGTGAATGCTGCTTCCAAATGGCAGACCTGTGTGTGACGGGGCTGTTAATTATTACAGGTTTTTTTCTAACGTGAGCTCTTTTTCCGTTACAACTCCACAGTGACAGGGTTGCATAAGAGGTTGGAGTAGCAGTAAGAAAGGGAGAGTTTTCTCCTTATATAGAGCTACCATATCTACCCATTCCTGCTTCTCTGCTCCATCCCATCACTAATGAATTTCAAAGTCACCCACAATAGTATGTCCCTCTGGGTATACGTGTGTATGCATGCATGCATTGCAGCAGGAACAAGTAACCCCAGCAAGCTCAATGAGTTCCTGCAAACCTTGAGACACCAGGTGAAAACCCCACCATGGGTACATCTACACAGTTGCGTGTACCTCAAAATGAGCAAAGCAATTTGAGCTACACAAACTGTATAGCTTATTTCAAAATAGCTTATTTTGAAATTTGGCACTGTCTACAGAGCACTTATTTCTAAATAAATCACTATTCTGCTGACTTCCTTAATCCTCATACAACGAGATTTACAGGAAGTTGGAATAAGAAGCCCGTTATTTCAAATTTATTTCAAAATAACGGGCTTCTTGTGTAGATAGCACACAGCATTATTTCAGAATAACGGGCATTATTCCAAAATAACTCTGCTGTGTAGACATACCCTATAAGGCCAATCCACTACATAAGCCCTGCCTTTGAGGCACAGAACATTCCCTTCTGGTCTCTGCATTCTGTGACCTCCACTCAGCATTAGCCCTGCTGAATTCAGTGAGGCTACTGATTTGCACAATGGGCTGTAGGATCAAATCCATGATCTTTAGCTTTCCCAGTCAGGTATCGCTCTTCTAGTGAATGTTAAAGATCAAACTTCTGAAAGCAATAAGTTGATAGGCCTATGGGGTCAAGAGAGATAAGAGTCTTCCTTCTTGGTGGTCTGTACAGAATCTCCCTTGATGATAATCCCCATGTGAGCCATGTAGAATGCACTTTGCCTCAAAGGCAAAAATACAAACATACTGAGAATGTTTGATAGCTATCCGTTCTTATCTTGCATCCACTGTATTTTGTATCATACAAGAATGTACTGATGTGGTGATGACAAAGCCCTTGCTAAGAAGTATAATCTTGGATTAATCACTCTCGAGTGCCTTCCTCTGCACTAAAGGTAAAAAAAAAAAAGATTTGGCTGCTCCTCTTCCAAAAGACTAAATGAACGTTTCCTACTATGAAGTCTGATGGTGTTTCTGAGTGGTGAACGCATATAAGTCCTGCCAAGGGCCTAAATCCTAAACACAGCAACAGAGTGGGAATTTCAAAGACTCTTATGCTATTTGGATACTCAGTTACCAAAATAGGTGCCACAGGACTCCTCGTCGCTCAGTTACCAAAAGGAACTAAAAAAATCTCAGCCTACAAGTACAGAGTTCAAACTGCTCTGAAAAACAAAATTAAAAAGTGAACAGGAAACTGTTTCCCCAATATCCTCTTTGGATAAGCGACTGTCTTTTTATTTTGTGTCTGCACAACCGGGACCTAGCCCATGTCCAGGTTTCATACATACTTTCTCAACACTGCCGCAGCTAATTCTGACTGACTTGGACTCACGCTCCAGCTACCCTGTCAGATTTGATCATTCACAACTGCAGCAATCGCTCAATGTCCAGAGGTGACAGTGATGCGATGACACTCAGAACATTGAACTCTGACCTGTGGCTAATCAAAAGACCCTTCTTCACTCTTTGTCGTGACTCTGTCAATGAAACAACGTTTCTCTTCTCCGCCCTCAAATAATGAGAAACATGTAAGCGAGAATACGGGATCCTAAAGCAACATAGGCATGTGGTTTTATGAATGACACCTCAAATTGTTATGTGACAGAATCCTGTCCTGCAGCACTGACCCCTTAGTTATTTACACAATGGCTATCATTATAGCATCCAGGTGCTAGAGCAAATTCAGCTTGCCCAAGGCAAGTACCTTTTTGAGAGAGAAGTCAAATGACATTAATATTAGACCTCTGTCATCATCCATTATCACAATAAGGGACAGGACAGCAGATTTTGTGCCATGTTTTCATGATAACCTGGAAAGACTGGAATCCATGGAGTCGACTTGGAAGCAGTCAATCAGTTGCAAGTGAGTGAAGAAGGAAAGACATCTCTGGTAACAGCCTTTAGTAGAGTTTAAGCAAAGAACAGTTAAGAATGGATACTTCCGCAATGTGCAAAAGCTTCTGAGGGGTAACTGAGTTAGTCTGTAACTGGAAAAACTTTAAAAACAACGAATAATCTAGCAGCACCTTAAAGACTAACAAAACATGTACAGCCAGTCCCCGAGTTGCGAACGGTTGACTTACGACCGTTTGCAGTTACGACCGAAGCTGTCGTAAATGGCGGACCCAGAGTTATGAACACAATCCGCGCTTATGAACAGCGCGGTCACGTGTAACTCTATGGGATCTGACTTATGAATGAACCAAGTTAAGACCAATTGCTTGATCCATAACCGGTTCGTAAGTCGGGAAGAGGCTGTAGATGTTATTATGAGCTTTTGTAGGTACAACCCACTTCTTCAGATGACTAAAGCATCAGAAGTCCAGATCCAAGAATAAATAAGAGAAGGCAAGGGGAAGAAAAAAAAGAGAAAAATAGTAAATTGGATTGTCCAAG
Organism: Pelodiscus sinensis; assembly: GCF_052426305.1. Taxonomy (NCBI): domain Eukaryota; kingdom Metazoa; phylum Chordata; order Testudines; family Trionychidae; genus Pelodiscus; species Pelodiscus sinensis. The sequence goes on along the minus strand of NC_143074.1, from coordinate 10,465,689 downwards.
TTACAAGAGACTGATAAGAACAATTTGCACCTCTATATGTACCCTTTGATTGGTTGGTTGGTTAAATCATTAGGTAGTGTGGGAGCCAGCTGATATTATTCATTCTTCTCTAATAAGAATCAAACTTGTAAATGAGGTTAAGTTCTAACCCTTCCCTGTGTAATTGGCTTCTGGAATGCTAAGTACTCATCACACCAGATTTTAAGATGAGAACTGAAAACTAATTGCAAGTGTAGCCTGAAAGAAAGTGGGGGGGAGGGGAGGAACTACTTGCTCTAAGATATCAGCTAATCTGTATGTGATTTTTAGCAGCAGACTACAGGGAATAACAAGCAAAATGGTTTGGAACACTATCTTTACTACATTTCTGGGTAAGAATAGTGTGTGAGTGAGGGAAATGTAGCCAGACTCAATTTCAGTGCTGGGATGATTATGAGACATTGTTTTCCCATGATTGTCCCAGCCCTACCACACAGTTTAGAATGCACACACACGCTCACGCACAGAACACTGTCATCCAGTTTCCCAGGGTTTCTCTATCTTGACTTTTGCCAACTCTAATCTTAATTCAGGATGAAAATACAATTAGCACTGTGTCGATGGAGCATTCGCACAGAGTCTTTGGCAACATCTGTCTAACTAGCATGGACCAAAACGCTGCTGCTTCCTTGAGGAGGTGGCTCCTAGCAACATCAGAGTGAGTCAACAGAGGGCGAAGAAAGAGAGGAGTCATATTCACATGGGGTGGGACCTTGACATTGGCAACAGCAATTCAGTAGCACGCTGTATTACGAAGAGGCTTTGCTTTCATAAAAGTCTGACATAAGCCATGCAGAAAGAGGGTATTGCACTGGTTCTTTAGACAACTCTAATTTAAAGCCAAGTTTAAATACCTCACATTTACAAAGGATCTTTCACTAGGGTGGAAGGTGGTAGATACACAGCAGACAATAGAAAAGAAATTTCAGCCAAGACTCCCGCTCTTAGGCTATGGCTACACTACATGCTTTGCTGAAAGAGGCAATGCAAATGAAGTGCAGATTAGCATTTTCTCGTGCTTTATTTGCATACTCTCTTTCATTCAGTTTTTGCACAAGGGGCTTTTGCACAAAAACAAACAGTGTGGACGTTTCCTTTTTGCTCAAAAACCCCTTTTTGGGCAAGATCCTTATGCCCCCGTCTCGTGCAAAAAGGGGGTTTTGTGCAAAAAGGAAACATCCACACTGTTTGTTTTTGCACAAAAGCCCCTTGCGCAAAAACGGAACGAAAGAGAGTATGCAAATGAAGCGCAAGAAAATGCTAATCCACGCTTCACTTGCATTGCCTCTTTCAGCAAAGCATGTAGTGTAGACAAAACCTTAGGCTGTGTCTACACTGGGCCACTTATTCCGCAAAATCAGCCGCTTTTCCGGAATAAGCTGCGAGCTGTCTACACTGGCCCTTGAATTTCCGGAAAAGCAACGATGCTCTACTGTACAAAATCAGCCACTATTCCGGAAAAACTAGTCTGCTCCCGCTCGGGCATAAATCCTTATTCCGGAACACTGTTCCGGAAAAGGGCCAGTGTAGACAGCCCAGTAGTCTTTTCCGGAAAAAAGCCCCGATCGCGAAAATGGCGATCGGGGCTCTTTTCCGGAAAAGCACGTCTACATTGGCCACAGACGCTTTTCCGGAAAAAGGGCTTTTCCGGAAAAGCAGCCTGCCAATGTAGACGCTCCTTTTCCGGAAAAACTGAAAATGGAATAGTATTCCGTTTTAAGCATTTCCAGAAATTCATGCCAGTGTAGACACAGCCTTACAGTATAGGATCACTACTATCCGTGTAGATAGAGCCTTGTGTGAATATAAAATATTTATCTGATCCACAAATGAGCAGGGCTCTACATGTGCAGGGCTCTCATTTTCACAGGTCATATCCAGAAGACCATAGCAGAAGGGTTGAGTTGACTCTGATGGGATTTAAACCACTTTTTCCCATATACTGTATTTCAAACTTAATGGCTGTGTCTACACTGGGCCACTTATTCTGGAAAAGCAGCCGCTTTTCTGGAATAACTTTCCAGCTGTCTGCACTGGCCGCTTGCTTTTCCGGAAAAGCAATGATGATCTACTGTAAAATTGTTTTTCCAGAAAAACTATGCTGCTCCCATTCGGGCAAAAGTCCTTTTCTGGAAAAACTGTTCCGGAAAAGGGCTAGTGTAGACAGCACAGTAGTCTTTTCCGCAAAAAAGCCCCGATCGCGAAAATGACGATCGGGGCTTTTTTCCGGAAAAGCGCGTCTACGTTGGCCACGGACGCTTTTCCGGAAAAAGTGCTTTTCTGGAAAAGCATCCTGCCAATGTAGACATGCTTTTTCCGGAAATACTTATAACGGAAAACTGTTCTGTCTTAAGCATTTCCAGAAAAGGGTGCCAGTGTAGACGTAGCCAATATGTTAAACCACCAAGCCATCCTTTCTGACAAGTAGCTGAGGCTTGCACATCCCTGAAAATAAGACAAACACCTGCTTCTCTGATTTTTTGAGTGACAGATGCATTCTATGAATCAAAGAGGAATAAACAAAACTGGTTTTCTTTAGTAAGAGCATGAGTAGTTCATAGATTCCAAGACCAGAAAGAGACAATTGTGAACATCTAGTCTGACCTTCTGCATAACACAGGCCCTAGAACTTCCCCAGAACAATTCCTAGAGCAGATCTTTTAGAACAGTCATTCTCAATTAAGGGCATGTACACCTCTTCTGGGAAAACATCAATCGATCTATATATTTGCCTAGTTTTACAACAGGCAACACAAAAAAGAACTAATAAGGTTATTACAAACTAAAATTTCATACGACTTGTTTATATTGCTCTATATACTGAAATGTAAGTCCATTATTTATATTGCAATTGATTTATTTTATAGTTATATGGGGGAAAATGAGAAGCTAAGCAATTGTTCAGTAATGATGTGTTGTGACACTTTTATACTTTTATGTCTGATTTTGTACGCAAGTAATTTTTAAGGAAGGTGAAATCTGGGGGCATGCAAGACAAATCAGACTCCTGAAACAAGTAGGCTGTGTCTAGACTGGCATGATTTTGCGGAAATACTTTTAATGGAAAAGTTTTTCCGTTAAAAGTATTTCCGCAAAAGAGCATCTAGATTGGCATGGATGCTTTTGCGCAAAAAGTGCTTTTGCGCAAAAGCACCCGTGCCCAATATAGATGCGCTTTTGCACAAGAAAGCTCCGATGGTCTTGCGCAAAAAATTAAGGTGCCTGTCTACTGGCCCTATTGCGCAAGTATTCTTCACAAGAGGGCTTATCCCTGAGTGAGAGCATCAAAGTATTTGCGCAAGAAGCACTGAATTCTTACATTAGAATGTCAGTGCTCTTGCGCAAATTCAAGCGGAAGTGTAGACAGCTGGCATGTTGATTTTAGATATATAGAGACTGAAATCAAGTCACCCTTTCACCTTCTCTTTATTATGCTCAATATATTAAGCACCTTCAGTCTACTACTATCAGGCACATTTTATAATCCTTCAGCCATTCATGAGACTCTTCTCTGAATCCTCTCAAATTTTTCAATGTTTCTTGAATTGTGGGCACCAGAACTGGTCACTGGATTCCAACTGCAGTTGCACCAATGCCAAATGCATATATAAAATAATATCTCCTACTTGAGATTCTACCTTTTATGCATCATCATGTGATTATCCACCATAGCCCCGAAATCTTTTTCACAGTCACTGCTCTCAGGATAGAGTCCACCATGCTGTAAATATGGTTGCTGTTCTTTGTTCCTGCATGAACACATTCTGCTGTATTAAATCTATATATGGTTTGTTTGCGCCTCGTTTACCAAGTGATTCAGATTGCTCTGAATCAGTGCCCAGGTCTTTATTTTCTTCTCCTCTAATTTCTGCATCAACTGGTAGTTCTTATTAGATGATGATTTTACGTTTTCTTCCAGTCATTCATAAGACTTATATAATGTAGGGCTACTGGGACCCCACTGGAAACACACTCACTTGATAACAAGTTCCCTTTTACAATTGCATTTGGAGACATCAGTTAGTCAGTTATTAATTTTAGAGCAAATGGATTAAAATGGCACACAATTCTAGTTTTTTAAATCAAAATGTCACACGCCAAGTCAACTGCCTTACACCAACATACCTATGTATGTTACATCAACCCTATTACTTTTGTCAAACTGTTAATCTCATAAAAAGTATCAAATTAGGTTGACAGGTTCTATTTCCATGTTGATTTACATTAATTACAATGTCTTCTCTTAATTCTTTAAGTCTCATATCAGATACCCCATTATCTGGCCCAGGATCAATATCAGGCTGACAGGCCTATAATCACCCAAACTAGCATGATACTAGTTTTCCTCCCATCCTCTTGAACAGCTCATGTGCCACAACATATTGAAAAATCAACATTAATGATCCAGCAAGCTCCTCATTCATCTCTTTTAAAGCTATTGAGCAGGTTATCTTGATCGGCTAAATCTCTCTTTTTGAGGCTGCAATTTTTGGAAGCAGTTTTAATGCAAGAGATAAGGCAGATATAGATACAATTCAGTTCTCTCTGTGAAAGAGGCTTAAATGTTAACCAGTAGATGATGGAGAAGAGAGAATTTTACAAGATTTGCAGATGATGCCAGGTTGGGTGGCTTTGCAAGCACTTTGGAAGATTATAATTCCCCATGTCCTTGACAGATTAGAGAATTGGTCTGAAATTAATAACATTAAAATAAATAAAAGTAAATGCAAAGTACAACACTTAAGGAAAATGGAAGGCACAAACACAAAATGGGGAATAACTCAGTAGAGAGTAAAACTTCAAGAACAGATCTTGGGGCTATAGTGGATCACAAACTAAAGATGAGTCAACAAGATTATGCTAAAGCGAAAAAGGCAAATGGCATTCTGGGGTGCATTAGTAATTGGGTTGTATGTAAAACACAGGAGGCAACTGTTCTACTCTACGAGGCATTGGTGAGGCATCTGCAGTAACACTGCACCTAGTTCTGGGCACCACACTTTAAGAAAGATGCAGACAAATTGGAGAGTCCATTGAAGAGAAACAAAAATGATAAAAGGTTTAGAAAAACATGATGTATGAAGAAAAGTTGAAAAATTGGATCTATGTAGTCCAGAAAAGATTAAGAGAGAGACATAACTGTCTCTAAAGGGAGATTTAGGTTAGATATCAGGAAAAAGTTTTTAAATTTAAGAATAATTAAACAATGGTACAGGTAACCAAGGGAGACTGTGGAATCCCTGCCACTAGTGTTTTTTTAAGAACAGATCAGAAAAACTTGTCAGGAATGGTCGACTCTAGGTATACTTACTCCACTAATACTTAATTGTTTGAGCACCTCTCAGCCATTACACATAGCCTCAATATGAAGTAGGGAGGTCTTCCTCCCAACCACTTTTTACATGTAAGGAACAAAGGCAGAAGATAGATTAAGGGATTTGCTCGAGATGATGCAGGAAATGATTTGGCAGAGCTGGAACAGAATCTAGATGTTTGGAACCATAGTCCTGTTCCCTGGCCACTAGGCAATGCTTCCTACCCTAGGATACCCCACTACTTGGTGTCATATAAGAATCTAGAGAGCTAGGTCTTTTGCTTTACTGATCGTTCCCAACTATCCAATGCATATGTACAACACAGTGTCAGCTAGATGTCTCTGTATTGTTCAGTTTGACCCATGGTACCATGAACTACCATCCAATTGCCTACCCAAGGTGACAGGAGCAGTATTTTCCTATTACATATTAGCTGGCACCCAAAATGATCTTTCTGGGTTTCTTTAAAAATGGATGCTTTTCAATCTGTCTTGGTGGTAGCCAGCTTTGCAGGTGAATGCTGTGTATGGTCTTGTTTGGACATGAAGAGCTAACAGATGTGAACAAGTACAAGGAAGCATATTTCCTGGATGCCAATGCAGAAGCGCTAAGGCATAAAACAGACACACTAAAGAGAACCTCCAGAAACATTAGGCAGGCCACCTACATCGTCATTAGTTAGCACTTGGGGGACATAGATCCAATTAAATAGATGTAGCAGTGGCTGAAGACCATGAAGTTTCTGTGGCACTGATGTATTCAATCAATCCGCAGCAGTGTAGAAACCTGCTCTCCAGCCTCTGAGGGCCTGCGTACATTGAAAAGACACTGCAACCAAACCATTTATGGGAGGATCCTAAGCTTGCAAAACCTGTCAAATTTCCTTGTGTCCACATGGCTGTACAGGCCGGGATGAGGTTATTAGCTCTCCCAGTGCATTCAACACTTATTTCATCATAGCACAGTATATCCAGTCACCATATATATCTCCATCCCACACTGTCGACTGTGGAAATTACCCCTGGCTGCCAGCAACAGCTCTCTCTACCCTAGGATGACTGCATCAGGAGTAATGCAATGCACTGATACAACCATATACTGTGTGGATGTGCCAGAATGGCTCCAGTAGAAACAGCATTGCTATGTGAATATACTACAGCAGTGGATCAGCACCACCTTCTTTAACACATTGTTTGGAATTCGCTGCAAGGAATGTCAGGCTCACACACCACCAGTGGTTCAGGTACCACCATTTGGGCATCCCTGCACTAAACCATTTTGAAGATGAGCAACTATTGGATGCAAAATGTTCTGTCATGGTTTGGATACAGGCATGCTACAGGCAGGTGAGATGCTTACTAGAAACCTTATTGCATACACCCAGCTGCTGAAATGGCATATTTTAGAGTCAAAGCCTTCTCAGAGCAAATATCAACATAAACAAAACAAAACAAAAAGGTCAGGGGATAACATAAAGGATAACAAGTGACCTCTACCGAGGAGGGAAAGAAATCAACAGCAGAGAATCACTAGGGTTGCCAGATGGTTTCAACAAAAATACCAGACACATTTGACATGACATCACAATCTACATTACATCTTATTTAGAAAATACCGGACATTTCTATTTTCTCAATTTGTTTCCCGAACAGAAAGCTCAAATACTGGACTGTCTGGTTCAAAACTGGACACCTGGCAACCCAAAGAATCAGAATACTAGAACTGGAAAGGACCTCAAGAGGTCATCAAATCCAGTCCCCTGCCCTCACAGCAGGACCACACACCATCTAGATCATCCCTGATGGATGTCTATCCAACCTGCTCTTAAATATCTCCAGTGATGGAGATTCCACAACCTCCCTAGGCAATTTATTCCAGCATTTAATCACCCTGACAGTTCGGAAGATTTTCCTAATGTCCAACCTAAACCTCTCTTGCTGCAATTTAAGTCCATTGCTTTGTGTCCTATCCTCAGAGGCCAAGGAGAACAATTTTTCTCCCTCCTCCTTGCTTATCTGTGACACCCTGACCATTATTCAAAGAGAATCATATATCTGAAGAACTGGTGTAAGAAGTATACTCCGCAAACTACCAAGCTGTACTCTCCTGCCTCCATTGCAGTTTCCTGCTGTACTAACTGCTTCTTCAGTGGGATTTGGATGCTCTTTGTTATTTGTAGTCTCTCAGTCCTCATTACAGGCACAGTAATGGCTGCTAATGTATCAGGCCTAAAAGCCTGCCAAACATCTCTCATGCCTCTGAGCCTTCTCCCTTTGCTCTAGTCCCTCCAATCGATGGTCACTGCCCCACTCTCCTCCTGCTTTTCCGCCTTCTGACCAAGGGATCAGTCTCTCCCCTTCACAGGATGTCAGACCCAGGCAGGTGTTTCTCTACAGAGAGCACCCAGCACTCACAAGGTGGACTCTGGGGATGACTGACAGAGCCTGGGCAAAAAGAGACCATTTCAATTCAGACTTAGTGCCTCTGCATGCAAGGGCTCCAAGAGGCAGCTAGCTCTCGCCTTCACTGTGGAGAAAGCACCTAGCTCTTCAGACAGTTACATACATTGAGCCTAGATGGAAGCATCCCACTCTTCACAAGTCACATCCAAGTTACAAGCTCCCTGGAGGGTAAATCCAAGTGGGCTGGGCATGGCACCAACCGGGTAGGGACGCGCAAAGCCCTCCCCGCCCCTTCTCCCCATCTCTGACACCCCATACAAGTCTTCCCGCAAACACCAGGAGCGTCCAGACTGCCAGGGGAGAGAACCCCAGCCCTTCAAGGGAGTATCTGTAAATCATCATCACATCCGACAGCGCAAGCCGGGGTTAACCCTTTGCTGTGCCCCCGGGGGGGGGGGGGGAGGTGGTTGTTACCTATTGGGAAAGTTAGTCGGCGCGTGCGCACTTCCCCCTCGCCCCCCCCCCCCCACACACACACAGACTCTAAGCAAAGCGCCGATCCATTTTCTGCAGCCCCCTGCTGAGCTGGGGTGCGGAGAGGAGGAAGGAAGCCCGAGGGCGGGGGTAAAAGCGTCCCCACATTCAAGGGGGGGGGGGGACTGAGGGCCCCATTGCCAGCAGGAGCTGGAAGCTGTTCCCACTAGTGTGTCTACGGGGGAGGGGGGACTAGTAATTTCTGCATTTGTTGCGAACACATCCCCGCCCCCCGCACGTTTCCAAGCCGGGATCTCCTTCCCTTTCCCCACCTACCCCCCGATCCAAAGAACGGGCCACGAGGAAGTCACCCCTCATCCTCGCTCTTTGCTCCCCGCTCCGCTCCTTCCGGGCCGCTTTGCTTCCCCTCCGGGGTAGCGTGGCCTCCGCTCTCCCAGCCCAGTTCTCCTCTGCAGCCTGGCAGCTTTCACCTCGTCCCCTGGCCAGAGCGGGAATGTCTCCCCCACCCCGTCCCAAGCCACCCGGGAGCAGAGCGCCGCTCTTTCCCGTGCAGGATTCGCTCTCGGTTCCCTCCCCGGGCCCCCCATTATATGAGGGGGTCCCTCGCCCCCCACGTTATCCTTCCCCCATCTCAGGGAGAGTTAGGAGTTTTTACTCACCCCCTGGCTGCTGCTGTTGCTCTGAGTTTGGAGACCGGCTCTGATTCCGGCTCCATCACGTTTAGAGCATTGTCTCGTTCGGGCACGTTTTGCAGCGATCCATCAGAAAAAGGGGAAAAGGCTGGTTTGTGGGTGCATCCTTCCCAGGAGCTCAGCTCTCTGTCTCTCTAAGGGGCTCAGCTGTGCCAAAGACACCCCCTGGCCCGCACGGCCAACTCCTTCCCTCCTTCTCTTCTGGGTCCTTTTGCTTACACAGAGCTTTTAATCCCATTTAACTCCCTCTCGGCAGACTGCAGTTACCTTGGGGAAAAGGAGAGAGAGGAACAGAAAGTACACGCTAGGAAAAGAATATGGCCCATGGTCGCTGTTTTTCTTGCCTCTTTTTTTCTCCTCCTCCTTACTATGAGTATAACGTCTATGATCTCTTATTTCCAAAGTCCTTGGTAGAAAAGTGTTTTTTTCTCTGAGCTGTTACTTGTTTGTTTGCGTGATGGTTATAATATGTTTTATTTGCAATGCAGATGTGCTTCCCAGCCCCCAGGAACTCTTCTCTGGACTTAAGAGAAAAGAGGGAAAAAGGCAGATTTTGAGAAATCAAAATTATTTAAGGATGGTTCTGCTGACTCTCTCTGCTGCCCTCCTCTGTATCACTGAAGTGAAGCACTTAAAATGTATATGAGTCAGAAGAGCTCAAGACAAACAATCAACTGACCCCTTCCAGTCTATCTCAGGAGAAAATAAATAAAGAAACTCAATTCAAAGCCTTCTCTGGCCTGTAGAGAGAAGTTAACAAAGGTTGTGTTCAAACCGACCACTTCACCATCTTTCACCAGGAATGGAAAACCCGAAACTGGCAGGACTGACCCACAAGTTGCCTCAACTATTCTCACCATCTGTTGGAAAAGTCAAAGGTACATTAAAGATTTTCCTTTTGCAGAGTGCTTTGAAGAGTCAGTTTAAATTGTGGGTGTGACAGAAGCTCCTAGGCAAGAAAGGAGCCACTATCTCTCTCTCCTCTCTGTGTTTTCTGCTTTTGGAGTAAGCAAGCTGATGTAACAGGTGATTGAAATGCAAGGAGCTCTCTCCTCTCAGACTGTCTTACACCCATATTCAAGCACATAGAATACAAATCATGGGAACTGATGCCATTCCTACCTAGAGTCTCTTTAGAAACAAAAGATTCTCAAGTCATCATTCCAAAGCACTATATGACTAGAGAAGAAACTTTGGGTGATTCTGCATACATAAAGCAGACAACCGAGTGACCTTAAAGGCAGAGCCTTGTACAGCTATATCAGATACTGCTTCTAAATACTGCTAGCGAAGTATGAATCAGTCTCCCAAATGCTTATATACAGACCCAGGTCAGTATTTCAGACATGCAGTTTGTCAAGCATATGTGACAGTAAACAACAACAACCCCCCCTGTCATTTCAACTTTAAAACAGGGCAGGCAAAGAATCACTTGAGTACCTGGTGATGGAGGAGGAAGGGTATGGACACAGGTGGCTTGCATAGAAATTAGAATCCCTACTAGTTAAAGCTACAAAAGGACAGCATCAGACACTTTAAGAAGCTGTTTTCTCTAAGCCTCAGTTTACCAGCTCACTTTTCCCTTTTCCCTGATGCCCCTTTTCCCTGATGCCCTCCCCTGTTTCACATCTCTCTTCCCCCCACCCTTTGCTTTTCTGTCTTTGACACTTACTTTGTGGCAAGGTGAAAGGTTGTGCAATATCTCCTTCCAGCCCCCAAATTCATTTGTAATTCATTTGTCCCAGCAACTTAAAAAAATTCTGAATCTGATTTTTTTTCTTTAAATCACACCATGGCGTTGAGCTGAAGACCAGACAGCACCTGCTGGGGTTATTGGTCCTGACAGGTCCAAACCTTCCTGGCAAGTTTATGTTCCCCCAAATTCAACAAATAATCCTATCCCAGGATTTTTGCAGACAGATTTTCCCAGTGCTGCTTCTCTGTTGGTGGCTCATGGATGCTGCTGTCGGATCAGTAGGGAGGATGGTTTGGGACCAGGTGCTAGCCTTGGAGGGACATGGAGCTTAGAAGCTTTCAGATGTGAAGAGAGATGGAAATTATAAAAAGACTGCCCTTGTCCTTTTTAAATAGCTGCAGCCGGGGACTCTGCTTTGGCTCTAGTGCACCAGGTGTCCGGTTTCAGCAAACATTCAGCTAAGGAGCCAGGAGCCAGCCTCCAGGGGGCAGGGTCTACAGTGCACTAAAACATACAAAGGAACCTACTGATGAAGGCTGGGCACAGAGTGACATCCCAAAAGGGAATGTGGTTGGGGGGACACCCACATGGGAGAAAGACAGAGGAGGACTGGAAAGGGAAGGATGAAGGCATGCAGCAGGGAAGCCAGAGAGAACTGGACACAAAATAATACTAAATACAAAACATCTACTTAGTCTAAGGGATGACAGTGTTAAAAACAGCACAAGGCAGACAGGAAGACATAACCCCCTGCACCACAAGGTTTACAGTGCAAGAGGTAGGTCCTGTATGATGCCCTTGACTGAATAGGAGTCAAGAGCATGCCACACCTCACCAGATCGGTCTACACAGCAGCATAACCGACATTATTCCAAAATAACAAACTGCCCATCTGCACTACAAGCCATTATTTCAAAATAACGTCGAGCTGGAGGATACGCGTTATACTTCCGAGTTTTCAAAAGACTCTCAAAGCGCTGCTTAATCCCGCCTTGCCCTAGGTGTGGGGATAGTGAATCTTTCATTCGGATTAAGGTTACTCTGACTCCTGTACCCCTCATTTCACAAGGAGCAAGGGAAGTCGGAGGAAGAGTGCTCTATCTTTGACTTCCTGCTGTGTAGACAGCTCTAAAAGCTATTTCGACTTAAGCTACTCAATTGACATAGCTCAAGTTGTGTAGCTTAAATCATTTTTAGTCCTGCTGTGTAGACGTACCCTATATAATTTTGGTTTGGCCCCCAGACGCACAGGAACCTGATTCATAAGAGCACCCCAAACTGCAGTAGAAGTCAGTGGCAGCTGTGACTGCTCATTCCCTATGAATGCATTTAATTTCTTAGTTTTAAGAGATAGCTCAAAACAACCCAAAGTGGAAACAAGGACTCCTTGTTGCTTTTGCAGATCCAGACTAACACGGCTACCCTTCTGATACTTAAGCTCATTATATTCAGTTATTATAATGACAGATTCAGATGATCTCACATTTCATTGTTCTCTCACACAGAAGGCAGAGGAGAGTATATGAGAGGCATATGAGTAAGAGCAATGTACAGACATCTCTGTGTACACATGGGTGTACACACGTGTCTAGATAATTGCTACCACATGAGCAATTCCGGACCAGACCCTTTGAAAGCTGCTTTGCTTAGGAAAACCCCAAAGCTTATGCAGCAACCCACTGAAGTAATGGGATCAAGGATCTAACTATGAAGATCAGCTTGCAGGTTTGGCCCTTAGACACTAAGGGTACATCTACAGTGGGGAGTTATTACAAAATAACTCCACTTATTTTTAAATAACAAGCAGAGCATTCACACTACCAAGCCTGTTATTTTGAAATAAGAGGCTGATTATTTCAAAATAATAATTCCTGCTTATGAAGAGGAATAAGCTTATTTCAAAATACAGGCTGGACCTTCCTGGTCTGGCACCCTCAGGATCTGACTGGTCCTGGATAAGGGATTTTTCTGGACCAGGGGAGGTAATTTCAGCACATACACACCCTTGCTTGCTTCCTGGCTCCCCGACAGCCCAGCTGAACTGCATACTAGCTCATGGCCCCTCCCCAGCGTAGCTGAGCCCTGCACTGGCTCCTGGTGACATCCCCCTGCCCCCTGCAGCACACAGGCTTCTGCAACCCAGTTGAGCCACATGTCAGCTCCCTGCCCCCCATTCGTCGCCCCCCCCCCCCCCCCCGCAGCCGGACTGAGCTGCACATGGACTCTTGGCTCCCTCGCAGCCCAGCTGAGCCGTGTGCCAGCTCCCCCCCTTACCTCCCGCAGCACAGCTGAGCTATGTGCAGGTTCTTAGGCCCCCACCGCCCTGCAGCGTGCTGGGACTCTCTGATCCTGGAGCATCCATGGTCATGCCAGACCACGGATGTTGCCAAATCAGAGAATCCTGAATTTTAGAGGTGCAACCTGTACTTATTTAGGGAGATATTATTTTGAAATAACCTAGTGTAGACATAGCTAAAGGGAATAACACATTTGGTAATTCTTAAAATGCAAAGCACACCTTTCTTCCTCCTGCCTTATAATTGCATATCCCCTCTAAGACCAGTCAACATTAACTCTACCAAAAAATTTCCTCTCCCAAAAATCTTCTCTGGAAAGAGAACAAAGTGATCTGTTTCAGGACAGTGCTATAATATACAAACAATAAAAAAGGCAAGGTTAAATAAAGGTGGTGGAGATAGAAACATATGCATGGATCTCCCTGGAACATTATTAACACAGCAGTCTTGGATATAGAGCAATTTTTCTAGGATCTACAATGAGATAGACTTGGGACACAATTTTTCAAACACTTCTTCACATGCCTCTTTTTAATCACATGAATAGACACATACAATCAAGGTAAGCACATACATAAGCATTTGTAGGATATGGATATGGATGAAATCAAAGTATTATTTTCTTAAAAGTAGAAAAAGGTAAATTAAGACCTAGTACCATATCAGCAATACCCACTACCAACTCAATAGATTCAGCATTTAGTCTTTGTTCTTAAAAGGAGATGCTACAAAACAGAAATAACTTCAACTTTTTTTATAAACTAAATATCAGTGCAAGTCATTACGAAAAATGCTAAACAATGCAGATATTGCAAATTCAGATCCATCAGCATAGTGGCATTGTGTGAAAAACTGTAACTTGGCAGAAACAAAACTGAAATTTACCATTCTATATTCATTACTTAGTCAAACTGAGAAAAGAAGAAACAACCACCACCAAAACCCACATACACATCACAAATAGTGAAAAAGTGCATTGGATTTTTCATCACTTTAAAAATCTACTCAAATAATCTAAGGACCTATCTGTAAGGGGGTTTTATACACCTTGCAAAAATGTGCCTTGAAAAACCCCATATGTAATCCTTACTGGTTGAATATCTACTGTTTTTAAAATAACTGTCCATATTTAATTAGCTTCCAGGAGAATCACTACCCACCTGTCCTTTGGATCCATAAGTTGGAATCTCATTATGTATCAAGGCTTTTATTCAAATCATTCCACACCCTGGTAGACCAAGTAAGAAACAGCTCAGGAGAGACAGAAAAGTGAGCATTACAGCTGTGCTATACAATTGACACTGTCTGACTTCAAGCAAAAGTTGAATTCCAGAAGCTAACTCGGACTTGTCTTCCTCCTGTTTGGCTTTGCCCTAATGACATTCTCACTGAATCACAGGGCATTTTTACTTGTGCCAGTCATCTTAGTACAAGCTCTGAAAGGCACCCTGAATCACTTACTGCACCCCCAAAAATTCACAGGTATGTTTAGATCCAATTTAGCTAAGTGTCTTATTCAGATTCAAAGTTGCAACAAGACCAGGCAAAGGGCATAGGTAGCCTGAAAGCTGAGGCACCGGAAAGGCTTGTGGCAAGTATCAGACCACAAAAGAAGGTGAGCTGGAATGGAGTGCCTTTCACCTCCTCTTGATTGATTATTCAAATCCAGCCCAGGTTGGTCAACATCTAAAAGTGTCTCTGTTGACTTTAAGTTGTTTGGCATGGTTAAATGAAATTGAACTTACTTTAGTTCTCTCACCATGGGGGTTAAGTGGCATTGGTATAAGCAATTTCTGCAAGCCCAAAGGAGACAAAGGCTGAAATGAGCTGAGGAAACTAAACTAAACTCTCCTCTCTGTGCTGTGGATCGTCCCTCTCTCTAGTACAGTACTCTGGTATGGGATGAAGCTATACCTATTTGGTCATTATATAAAACTTTAGTCTCCAGTGTGTCTCATTATACCCTGATCCTGCATCTGCTCAATGGGCCTTGATACCCTGAGGACTCAGTTTCACTGAACTTATCAGCAGGGAAACTTGTTTAGATCTGTAACATTCTGAGCTGGATGTGAATCACCCACATGAGCTTTTTTCCCAATCAGTCCCCAGCTGTCTACAACTTCAGACTTTTAGCTGGTGGATTAGGAAATGATCGTTTACTCCTTTACTTTCTTATGACATAGGAGTAAAGATGATGGACTCTGTTTGCTGGTGTAGTAAATAAGTCCATTAAAGTCAGAGCATTGCAGCAGCTTGTGTCAGCCGTGAATCTGACACATTGTTCCTATCTTTCTCTTGAGTCCATTACCAGTCCCCTTTGCAGTGTCACTTGGTTTCTTTGTGGCTTTCCCATTCAGCCTCTGTAGTCTCAAATTCCTGTGCTGGTGGTGTCTTCCATAGGTAACATTCCATGCTGAGTGGTTCCAGATCTGATCAGTTCTTTGGCCAGAACTAGGACCAAATTCCTCTCCAATTTGTCCACTATGCCCAGTACCCTGCAATGAGCCATGCATGAGCAGACAACACATGTGCAGAACAATGCTGAATTTACTAGGGGCTCTACCTGTGCTCACTTTATTAGAGGCTCCAGGCCTGAGTGAGGGCTGTAGGAGAAAAAAAGAGCCTGATGCATGGGCCTGGTGCCTGAACCAAAATAAGCAAGAGTTATACTCTGAGTAATAGTCGGGCCGTGTCAAAAACGAATGTGTATCTGCAAGTCAGTGTCTCTGGCACTAGAACTGCTAGCACTGATAAAATCACATGAAGTATGTGAATACATTCCATCAGGACAATACAGGAACACCCAGCTGAGTGCGTGATAAAATAGTTTGAAACAAGAGTGAAAGCAGAACAATGGGCAGTGAATGTTTTGGAGGAAAGAAGGGATGTTAAGGACTAGTCGACTAGTCGCTTCCCCCCTCCTTGCTACCTCTATCAGATAGAGGGGCGGTACTTCAAAGCGGCAGTGCCACGTGAAGTCCAGGGTAGTGCTGCCCTATCGACTAATCGAATAGTCAATGCAAAAATGCATCGACTATTCGATTAGTCAATTATATGATACTTAACATCCTTAGAGGAAAGTACAAAGGACGGTACCAGACGTGTCATTAATGCATAAAATAATACGTACGGTGTGTATCATAGAGTGTTCATTTCTTCTATAAATAGTGGGGTACCCCAACTTAATTCTTTGGCCACCCTAGGGAACGACAGTGAAATCCATACTATTGATCCATATTATTGATGAACTCCATACTATTGATTCAGTCATGTCCATTGTCTCAGTTCAAATACATAGGGGCTGAGAGGTCATCTGACTACTGACAACTATGTACTATGTACTTTGTTTGACAATAAACTTGACTCGGGTGTCTTCATATCTTATCTGAATCTGTGGTCTTTGGGGGCTCTCATGAAGTCTACCTGCGCAGAGCTAGCATGATATACTGAGGGAGCATGCAAAAACACACATAGCCAAACGTTTATCATCACTGATGGAACAGGAGACCTGTCAGGATGCCACACCAGTGAATCCTGAATTTACTGTATCACTGTCCTGAACTACTACAAGGGCAAAATCTGAATCTTACTATCAGCATTTTAACTGATACTTAAATGCTGTAACGAAGGTCTCCCTTGTTCCTTCCTTCTTTTCCTTTTCAGTCCTGGATCATATGATTCAGAGCTTTGCATTTGCTGCAGAATTAAGAACAAAACATTTCTTGTGTTGTTTTTGTGAAATTCTACTTTTATGCCAGGCATCGTTGTTGGGCTCCTTTCTAGTGATTCAAGGAGCTGTTTTGTGCTACTAATATGTCTCTCATTAATAGTTCCTTAGAACAATCTTTATAGTACAGGGGCTACACAGTAAGCTAGGATGCCGTGTGTGTATCCCAACTACTGTCTGGTAGGGTTTTTTGACTGTTCAGATAAATTCTACATTATTTTGTGCCTTCTTATTTGCTTGGGGATACTGTGGACCAGTGGGTTTTTTTGTGATAGTACTGCCCGGAACAGCATACTGTCACTTATTTTCCCAGCCCACGAAAAAGGAATGGGATTTCCCCTGTGTGTACTGGCATCTGTTTTCCTGGGGCGGCTCAGCTCCTGACGGAAGCCTGCTCAGGACATGCGGGGGGGGGGGGGGGGAGGGGAGAGGCGGGGGGGGGAGCAGAGGAGGGTTCCGGCTCACAGCATGGCGCTGTGGCTCTTAA
Organism: Pelodiscus sinensis; assembly: GCF_052426305.1. Lineage (NCBI taxonomy): Eukaryota > Metazoa > Chordata > Testudines > Trionychidae > Pelodiscus > Pelodiscus sinensis. Next base: position 10,448,539 of record NC_143074.1, on the reverse strand, counting down.
AGGGGCTGCAACCGCATTTCAGCACCTAGCGCTTTTTTTCCCCCTCAAACCAATTTGCCCCCCAAAAAGCACTGCCGTGGACTAATGGTGACCTGTGTGAACTCAAGTAGCTGTTTGATGTGCAATGTTTTCAATCCCTCCTGGAACAATAAAAGCCATTGTTCTTTGACCATAGCTCCTGAGATGCCATGCCTAGCAAGGCTGGATTTTGTGTGTGTTCCTATTACTGTTCCATGTTGAGCTGCATAGCATGGCAGTCTCCAGAAGTTTGGAATAATAGTTAATTATTAATATAGGTCTTGTCCATGGAATGAAATAAATCACCATGCAGTGAAACAAATCCAAGCCCCACCTTTCCTACCGAAGGGCAGGCGGCTGCTCAAGCCTCTATTGTATTCTTCTGTTGTTATACAGAAGAGATGAATTGCAATTTCATGGGTCCTGAGTAGGCTGTAACATGTGTTGTCCCACCCATATTACAAACAAGAAATACATGATTAGATGGACTCCCCGAGCCATGCCAGACCACAGACCACTGGTATACTTAGATGTGTCATGTGGACAGCCCTTAGCTATCTCAGTTCTTCAATGTTCCTGAGTGGGTTAATTCCCTCACAGACACAGAATATCTGCTTGCATCAATATTCCCTTCAGTTAGACACATACGGTTGGACACCTGTTTCTAAGATGGCTTCAAATACACTAGGTCATCAACTTCTTCCAATGGCTAACAATACTAGTAAATATTGGGGAACAGCACTGTTAGCAGTGCCATCCTGCAATAGAATGCTGCATTAGGCTTTCCTGACAGACTGGAATGATCCTGCATCAGTTTTTGAAACAACAGAAGATAGCCATGGTCAACTTTCTCCTCCCTTAAATATAATAAACTCTAATATGACACATTGCTGCCCATGCAAAGCAATAATTCTTTTCCCATAGTCCTGCAGTTGTACTTGATCAATGCACTAATATATATATGCAGATATCAGCTGGGACATTTGACTATATGAAAAATGACTGGAGTTTGTTTATGACACTCTGCATTGACTGAGACATAGCCGAGCACTGTGCTGATTTTATTCTTCATATAATATGCTCCTTTAGGGTCTCTGATTAATATCTGCGCCTGTACTGTCTCTAAGGGACATTAGTGTGGTAATAGCTCCTACTGTGTTATGTGCCTAATGCCTTAAAAGCACCACTGTCGAAGATGGATAAGATTTTCTATGGCAGTGGGAGCTGCTGGAGCCCCGGGCTCCTTCGAATTGCAGCACTATGCTGGGTGCTCCACATGACTCTGAGGGCTTTGGAGGGTGCTGTGGTCTGGGTAGTGCCCTCAGCCCCACCTCTTCTACCTGAGACCCTGCCCCTTTTGGGAGCAAAGAGCTGGCCCCCTGACACCTAGCCCTGGTGCCAATGGGAAGCTGTTGACCCAGCTGATAGTGACCCTCCTCTGTATCAAGATCTTTGTGTTCTGCAAATAAAGAGCAATGTAGAAGTCTTACTTTCCTATTCAGTTGCTAGTAATAGATTCTAAATCCAATACCCCATTGACAAGAAGTGTGACTTTATTTCCCAACCAATCATTATACCCACGATGATGTGTCATTATTTATATGTGATGTTCTTTAGGAATCTTTCAATTAGACAGTACTTGGCTATAAAGTGCCATACCAAAAAAAAATTAATATTGACCCTCAAATTCAACCATTTTTTGTAATTATTTATGCATATGGTTGAATTTGAGGATTAATATTATATTTGTTCCAGTTTGTATTTTATGGTTTGTTGGGATTTTGTGCTGAAGTGCCCACTGTGTTATATGGGAATTTATATATCTGCATCATGGCTAACTGCTCTTCTTCCTTGAAGCAGGCAAATTCTTCACTTCTATGCTCTTTCACTCTCTTTCCACCCCTCCACAATGGCAATAGTATTTTGTAATGCACTACACACTGGATCTATTGCAGAAGATGAATATTTACTGATGTGGGGATTAGGACTAATGAGAGACCTGGTTGTGTTTCTGTTTCTCCAATTCCAAAAAATCAAGTCAATATTTATATATCCAGCAGTGAACTAAACCCCTTCTTCCCCAGAGGAGAGTGAAATAAAATGAAGTGATTGAAACTGATGTTATGGAAGATTTTTTTTAATTTAAACATAATTGAATAGCATGGTATTCATTAGGCAGTGACCACACAGCAGGCGATTCCATCAGTGAACAAAAGTTCATTGGCCATTGTACATGGTCCTTGGTCATAGACCTTTTTCTGTATTTGTTTAGAAAGGACCAGTCATGTAAGGGACTCAGCACCCTTCACTCCCACTAAAAGCTCAGGGTGCACTCGGCACCTCTCAAATTTGGACAGAGAATTTAGGAATTAAAAGTGGCTCACATTCTAGCAATAGTCTAAACCATTTATCAGTGTTGCTGTTGCTCTCCCAATGTAGATAGAGTCATGGAAAAGCTACCATAAACTTCAATAGGCCTTGGGTCAAACTCTGAATTTGAATAAGGTTTTTTTTTTAACCAGGTATAAGACTACTGCAAAACGCAGGCTCTCCTAAAGCAGGCAGTTCTATTAAATTGAATATCTTTCAGTAAGGGATTTGCTTTTTACCTGCCTATGACAAATTGCTTTGCAAGTCTTTATTTCACCATATCTAGTCTCCAGGGCAGGTCTGTTCTATATGAATCATCTAATTTAAGCAACTTATCATAACATTAGGTTCTCTAATCCTGTCTCCTATGTCCACAGTGGTAGTTTAGCTCAGCCAAATCCCATGTAATTTGCTAGTGCTTGGAAGTAGCTTACACATGGAAGCTAACTGGAGCAATTTTATATCAGCCCTCTTGATTAGGATCTCTTCAATTTGATTAAGGATGGAATAGGAAGCCATTCTATTATTTATGAATTTTCATATCTCACTATTTAATTTTAAATAATAAGGTCACTATTAAGCTTCTGTTAAATCCCTTCTAAAATGGACTTTCAATCCCTTTTATATAGTCTTGAGACAAAGGGGAGCTATGGGTGTTTTATTGGTAACTGTTGGAAAAAGACTGCTGGGTTTAGTTGATATGCTTTATTAACATATGTAGAGGGCCTAGAAAATCCAGCTATCTCTAGGTATTAATGGACATAACTCCACCAATTTCAAGAGTTACACCCATTTTCACTGGCAGAAAATTAGGCTCAGAATTTTCAGATAAGTGCCTAGTTTTGTATATTTGTAAATATAAAAGAGTGATTGTTCCATAATGTCTTCATTTTATTAAAGGATTTTAAGCGCTTGTGCAGCGCGGCCTCTTCGGCTCATGTTACAAAAATAAAATGTTAGGAAAACAAATACATTCAGGGTATGTCTACATTGCATTCCCGCTTCGAGAGAGGAATGCAAATGCAGACAAGCGAAATTGCAAATGAAGTGCGGATTTGAATTTCCCACTCTTCATTTGCATAATTGTGGACGACCGCTTTTCCAAAATAGTGTATTTCGATAAAACAAACGCGGTCCACGCAGGGTTATTTCAAGAAAAAACCCTTCCTTCGAAATAACCCTTACTCCTTAAAAAATGAGTGTTCACTTTTTTTGATTGTATACCTTTGGTATATATGGTCATGCCAATTTTCTTCCACAATTTGATCTGAGGAAGTGGGTCTGGCCCACGAAAGCTCATCACCTAATAAACCGTCTTGTTAGTCTTTAAAGTGCTGCATAGTCCTGTCTTTTGTTTCAGTTTAAAAAGGAACCTGTTCCACTTGGGCAGCATCCTCATACCTCTCAGTTCTAGTGAGATGATGTTCCCATGCACAACTTTTATAACAGGAAGAAGAAAAATCCAGTACTCCAGATGAAGAGTAAATACTTGGGTCCTACCTCCATTCACAGTTGCGGGGGTGTAAATGAAGTTACCTTCAACTGATTTAAATGGTGCAGCTGAGTTCAGAATATGGCCCTTAGACATTTTTACTATTGAGCTGGGCAAGTGATAGCTCCATGGTCATTATCGATGGCATAACAATGTGGCAATTGTAGGGACCAAATCAACAACTTTTGTGTCTATTTTCTCCTTTTCTGTTCTTTCAAAGACCATTGGGTTCAATGAGAGTCTTGTAATTAACTACATATGTTGTGGATGAAGCTTGAGATTTGTACTCCAAATAACTGGAGATAATGACACCACCTGTTCTTCCACTACTCTGAAAACAAAATAGCCAAGCTGATTTAATTCCAAAGTCATCTCACCTCCCGCTAAAGCATCATCAGAGAAAACTTTTCCACTGGCAAACTGTCTTCACTATCCTCAAGATTTTTTTGTGTCTAAGCTAAATGTATCATTTGTCAGCTTTAGCTCCCATTTTATACACAGCCTAAATAGTTTCTTCCTCTTATATTGTTTTACTGGAGTTATTTATAGGGATCTGTTATGTTAATGCCTTAAGTTGTTGATTTTTTTAAAGATGAAAGGAATAGTTCCACAAGCCTCTTCTCATTGCATGACTATAGTTACCCTTTGAATTATTTCAACTGCGCTTTTAAAAATTAGCATGTTACTGAGGTCTGCATTCTTCGTAAAAGTCTTGCATTAACTATTGAATGAATAAATAAGTAATAACACTTTTCAGCTCCCAAACCTTGTATAAACATTAATATTTTCTTAACATTACAAGCAACACTTGGCAGGTATTTCTCATGCACTTTTTCTCATAGAGCCTCAAAGGATTTTACAATTATGACTGCAACCCCAAATGTATCACCTGTGTAAGGGAGGTAAGTTTTGTTCTCCCTTTTAACAGATGGACATACTGAAATCCCAAGGGCTATGCTACACTCACGGCTTCTTGAGCAAGTATGGCCATTCTTGCGCAAAAATCCTCAGAGCGTCCACACTGCCCACCTGCTCTTGCACAAGGAAATTTACAGTACGGCGTGGTAAGAGACGGTTTCTTGTGCAAGAGCTACGCTCTTTTTTGATAGGTGTAAGCCTTCTTGTGCAGGAGCTCTTGCGCAAGGGGGCAGTGTTGATGCCTAGCAGGGATTTCTTGTGCAAGAAAACCCTATGGCTAAAATGTCCATTGGAGCTTTCTTGTGCAAGAGAGTGTCCACACTGCCATGGATGCTCTTGCACAAAAGCACAGCTCACACATGGCAGTGTGGACATTTTCTTGTGCAAGACTTCTTGCACAAGAACCCTTGCGCAAGATGTTCTTGTGCAAGAAGCTGCCAGTGTAGACATAGCCAAAGAGTTTAAATGGCCTCAAAGGAATTGTGCACTCATGGATCCAAAGGACATCAATGAGAGCTGTGAGTGCTCAGCATGCCTAAAAATCGGGCCTTGAATGAATTGCCCAAGATCATGTAGCAAATGAGCAGCAGAGCAGGGAAAAGAAACCAGGAATCCTACTTCCTAATTCCTCAGCCCACGTTTTTCCCCTTTAAATATCCATTCCATTCTGTAAATTTCCAAGAGTTTGCATTGCAAATAATGGGAAGCAAAACAAACAAGCAAATAAACAAAAAGCAATGCCTATCCCTGAGACAATATCACTGAGACAGCTTGTGAAGAAAATAATAAACAGCTTGTCTGTGCTCTTTTTCTCGTCACCCTGGAAGGTCAGGAAAAACCAAAGGACATAAGCAAGTTTCTGTGCAGGAATTTCCCCCTGACATTTATAGCAAAAAATGAAAGCTTAAAAATATTTGTCAGTGGCGCCGATGGCTTTGATTTTATTTATTTTATTTTATTTTTATTTTTTCTGCAAACCAACAGAAACCACCCTCTCCCTTTAGGAATACTGGGATATAGTCTACTGAAAATTATAGATTCCAGAGTTTGCAAAGGAACCACAAAAACTCAATCATAGTTATTAGCACACCAAACACCCAGTGTAGGATTAATCGTCCCTTTGCCTGAAATAACCACGCAAAGTTAAGGTAGCAAACTGACATCAAACACACGCATCTGGGAGTTGCTTATTAAAAGCACCAGAGCAGGAAGGCATGCCTTGCATGCCTGCAGGGATCACAGAGCATAAGGGAGACAAAGCTGGGAGAGGGGATCTCCATACAGAACTATTTTAAAGCTTGTTTTCACAAGGTGGGTTTGTGTTGTTACCCCTTCCAAGTACCTAACACCAGGACTACTGGCTACAATGAGTCAGATGGAGAAAAAGAACCATTGTTTTCATAATGTAATTCAATCAGCTATGTTGAATCACATTTGGTGTGATTCAATATGGTCATTCTTATGTTCTAACACTCTTATTTGGTTGGTACTGTACCTCTTATAGGCAAAAGACTTACTGAGGTTAAGGGTTGGATTCTGCCCAGTTTATAGATTCTGCCCCATAGATTCCAATGAGGCTGCTCACAGATTAAGGTGCATGGTAGGGATGTTAAGTAGTGATTAATTTACTAGTTGAGTAGTTGATGGAATTTCCACCAACTGCTTGACTAGTTGATAAGCACTTCTGCATTCCGCCTTTGAAATGTACAAGAGCCCCAACGGAATGCTGCGTGGAGCCCAGGACCAGCAGGAAGTCCTTCTGACTCAGGGCTCCATGTGGGCGCTTCCGCTTTGAAATGCACAAGAGCCCCCTGTCACGGTCTGCGCCTCCCCTCAGATCTACAACCATGTCATCATTGGGGTCAAGGTGTAAATGCCCATCTCCCCTCAACCCCCAAGTGCTCCCCCCTCTACCGTGTCCCAGTTCATAAGGTCTTTTCCCTCTTTCTTTTGCCTTTTTTTTCTTTCGTTTATAGCGCTCCCGGTATCCGGTCTTACCAGACGTCCACTAGCCTCCACCATGGGGGCCGTCCGATGGAGGGGAGGGGAACCTGGGCCCTCCCTCACTCCAGGTCCCAACCCAGGACCCTAAGGACAGGGATGAGACTCCCTGACCGATTGGTGGGGGATCATATTGAGTCACTTCCTCTCCTCCATCACGTCCCTTCCTCGGGTCTGTTTCCCAGTGGTTCGCTGTCTTTCTCCATGGACCCCGCTCCTTGCCAAGGCGCCGCACTCCCTTCCTCGGGCTGCTGCACGCCCCCTCTCTTGGCGCTCTCCCCTCCTTCTCCCTGCGCGCTCCTCTTCTCCTCCTCCAAGGGCCCCTCCTGGGCCTCCTTTATATTCCGTGTCGCCTTCTGACACCGAGCCCCGCCGGCTCCCGGAGCCTCCTCTGACATCATCCCATGCCTCAGTTGAGTCAGGAGTAGATAGTTTATGATTAAAGTCTCTGCACTATCATTGTTAATGGAATGAAAGTGTCTCCCGCCCTCTTTGCATGCGGACAGTGGATCTTCTGATGCAGTTTTCCAAACCAGAGTTATGAGTACCCTTAGGGGTACTCTAGAGAAGTCTGGGAGGGGTATGTCAGCACAATTGAAATTTGGAGAAAACTGAATTTTTGTTTTAAGCTTTACAGTGTTTTATTATTTTTGTACTTTTTACACCCAAAAATTTCATGGGTACTTATAATTTTTTTAGAAGGAGTACTTTATAAAAAAAGGTTGAGAAACATTGCTCTGATGGGTATTGTCTTTGCAATGCAGCAATTACTCATCACTGAAGGTTTATTCAGTTTAATGGTGTGATCTCAGGCCTGGTCTAGTCTAGGAATTTAGATCAAATTCAGCCACTTAACATCAATTTTTTGAACAGAGATTTCTCACTACCAAGGCCATTCTGTCAACTTTAAGGGCCATTGAAGTTGATTTCTGTACAGCTGCTTTTTATGAAGAGTAACACAAAATGTGACCTGGCATGGTTGAATTCATGGTAGTGCAGACTCAGCATAGAGAAAGCCAAGGTTCTTGGGTTCAGGAAACATCCCACAGTGCCCCACTGTGACTGCTCTGGCCAGAACTTGCACCTCTACTGCTCTTCAGGTGAACAGGAAAAGCTCCAGGAAAGTTTGAATTTCATTTCCCATGTGGCGAGTATTGTGTGCACATCTCAGAGCAGGCACCCCCACTGAGCAACACATGTGGCCATGACTTCCATGCATTCCAGTTCCAGTCCCATGAACTCCAGTTCCCAGGGGTGCAAAAGAGCACCAGATGGAGTGTGCAGGAGATCTCAGATCTCATCAAGGCATGGGGAGAGGAATCCATTCTCTCGTAGCTCCAAAACAACAAAAGAAATGCTGATATCTATGTGAAGATAGAAAAGTGCAAGATTCCTGGAAGATAGCGAGTGCAAGATAGCAAAATGCAATACATTCCTGGAGGAGATATTGGCAGGAGAGTATAGCAGAGTGGCAGGGCAGGAACGCATGCAGAGAAATGCAAGTGAAGCACTAGGAGAATATCTTTTCATCCCTGACTGCTGTGATGGAGCATCTGGGGGTATGTCTACACTACCCCGCTAGTTCGAACTAGCGGGGTAATGTATGCATACCGAACTTGCTAATGAAGCCCGGGATTTGAATTTCCCGGGCTTCATTAGCATAAAGCCGGCGCCGCCATTTTTAAAAGCCGGCTAGTGCGAACCCCGTGCCGCGCGGCTACATGCGGCACGGGCTAGCTAGTTCGAACTATCTAGCCATTCGTAAGACTTTCTTTCAAAGCCTCTCTTATTTGCACTGTCCCGCTCTGGGCTCTCCTTTATTGCCCTGCTATCTTGCTCCTCAAAATCTGTGTCTAGGTGCTCTGACTCAGACCCCCCATCCTGTCAGACAACTTTCCCCTTGCTCTCCCAAATATTATGGAGCACACATCAGGCTGCCACCACAAAGGGAATTGTGCATTCACTGAGGCCTAACCTAGTCTGTAGACTCCTAAACCTTCCCTTTAAATGCCCAAAAGCACATTCAACCACCTTTCAGCACTTGCTCAGCCTGTAGTTGAATTGCTCCTTACTGGAGCAATGTATGGCTTCATGAGCCATGGGAGCGAAGGATAAGCTGGGTCACCAAGTATCAGAGGGGTAGCCATGTTAGTCTGAATCTGAAAAAGCGGCGAGGAGTCCTGTGGCACCTTATAGACTAACCGAAGTGTTGGAGCATAAGCTTTCGTGGGCAAAGACCCACTTCGTCAGATGCATGTAGTGGTCATTTCCAGAGGCAGGTATAAATATGCCTGGTATTCACACCTCCAGATCAGCTGCTAGAAGTGGACCTCATCCTTCCTGATTGGATCCACCTCATCATCTCTAGTCTGATTCTGGCCTGCATATTTATACCTGCCTCTGGAAATTTCCACTACATGCATCTGATGAAGTGGATCTTTGCCCACGAAAGCTTATGCTCCAACACTTTAGCTAGTCTATAAGGTGCCACAGGACTCCTCGCCGCTGGGTCACCAAGTATCACTATTGGCATTTTCATCTCTCCCATTCTAATTTTATGGTTTGGGGAAAAAGTTCCTCTGAAGAGGCGGAGTTCCTAAAGATGTGTGCATCAAGCACCTTTCCCAACCATCGCACAGTGATGTCTGTGAAACAGCCCTTATGATCCACAGTGCCTGCATCACCAGTGAGAAGTACCCCTTGCAGTTTAGGTACTCCTTGGAAAGATGGTCAGGTACCACGATGGGGATGTGTGTTCCATCTATTGCCCCACCACAATTAGGGAACCCCATCATGACAAAGCCATCCACTATGGTACCCACGTTTCCCAGAGTCACTATTCTCTGTAGCAGAATGGTACGGATCTCCTTGGATACTTGTATAACAACAGCTTCCACCGTAGATTTCCTCACTCTGAATTGATTCCCAGCTGACCGGTAGCTGTTTGGTGTTGCAAGTTTCCACAGGGCAATTGCCACGTGCTTCTCCGTGGTCAGAGTTGGTTTCATTTGGGTGTCCCTGGACTTCAGGGAAGGGAAAAGCCATTAGTAAAGTTTCATGAAAGTGCTCTTGTGCATTTGGAAGTTTTGTAGCCACTGCTGATCATCCCATACTTGCAGCACTATGTGGTCCCACCAGCCTGTGCTTGTCCCACAGCACCAGAACCGGTGTTCCACTGTTTCCAGAGGATTGAATGCCAGCTGCATTTCCAAATTGGTCAGTGCAAGGGGTTGCCTATACAGCATGCTCATGGCCTCCCGAGACGGAGGAGATTCCTCCTCGTCCTCTTCCTGGTGGAGTGATGTGCTTATGCTCCTGAAATACTGCTCCATTAGGCACATCAAGGTAGATATCAACATCACAATGGTTTGATGAAAAACAGGATCCACGAGGAGGGCCATGCTCGCACTGCAATGGCATCTGCACAGGTAATAAGGGCCAAAAAAGGCACAAAAAGATTGTTGATCCCAATCAAAGGGGAGAGAGTAGACGAGCACGTTATGGGATGCTGACAACATGAACCCATAACCACCTGCTGCACAGTTTTGTTCCCAGCATGCACTGGGAGCATCATCCAGAAAGCAAAGCAGTGTAGGCACTATGGGCTAGCTACCCACAGTGCATCGCTCTCAAAGTCAACAGCAGTCTCCCTAATTGTATGTGCTACTTTGAACTATGTTGAATTATTGCACACAGTGGGGATTTTGCAAAATTGGGTGACCAGGAATTGACTTTAATAGATTCAACCTCATCTCGTTGTGTAGACATGGCCTCAGTAGGTGAGCATCTTGAGTCTCTTCGGAGGGTACTGTAGTTATTGAGACCATGACCTGTCTTGTTCATGTGATGTGCTTTGGTGTGAGCTATTCCCCAGCTGACACACTGTCTTTTGTAAAGACAAAATATAGTAGAATGAATTAACCTTTTTCACACTGAACTTCATGGTAGATACACCCAGGAAACCTCTTTTTAGTAGCATGGCCCAGTGCCCAACGTACATCCTTGCTAGCTGACACTCCATTTGCTTTACCAATAGTCCATCAAAAATCACCATGTGAGACATGTTCAGAAGCCAAAAGCAGTGAAAGCCCCAAGGAAGTCAGCGGACAAACTTACTCCATAGTGCAATGTGGAGCTGTGATGCACCTGAGATAGAATGCTAAAACAGATGTCTATTTGTGATGGCAATGCAGCATTTGTAGGTAGAGACCTGCTATTGTGTGCTTTTCTGACCAGCAGGGGCTGAGGAAGTGCAATGAATTATCCCTCGTTGTGGAACGACAAAGTAAAACAGGTACAAGCTAAACCTTAATGGGTTCTCCTTTTTTTCCCTCCTTTCCTCCTCCCCTTCCCTTATTTATTCTTGGATCTGGACTTTCGATACTCCAGTCATCTGAAGAAGTGGGTTGTGCCCACGAAAGCTCATGATGCCATCTACATGTTTTGTTAATCTTTAAGGTGCTACTAGACTATTCGTTGTTTTTTAAGTTTTTCTAGTTACAGACTAACTCTACTACCCCTCTGAAGCTTAATGGGTTGGTTATTGGAAGCAACAGCCCATACGGCTCTGTTTTTCATCTTTCTTACACCAAGATTGTAGCTCTATAACTCCACGCTCCATACTGGAGCTTTTCCTGACTTACACTGGTGACAAAAAAATCAGGTCCTGCTTCTCCAAGGCTTTGTTTAGCTAAACAAAGCTGATCCACAAATCCCAAATGGCAGGAGAACATACACAAAGCTTTTACTCAGCTGAACTGTTTTAAAACAAGCTACAGTACTGGCATTTGGCCTTTCAGGCAACAAACATTTGCATATAATTTGTTATCTATTCCATCTTCCCACAATAGGAATTCAGGCTACTTCTAGTTTTGTTTGCTACAGGCTTGCTAAATGTCTCTGAAAGCGGGAAATAAAATGCTCCATAGACAGAGTCCCTGGTCGCAAAAAGAACAAAGCCAGGAATAGATTAATCACTGGATGTTTTTTCCAGGATAGTAGTCAAAACTGAGACATGCACCTTGGTTATTAAAATGGTAACTTTCTCTGTCATTAAAACCCGGATGCTTATTGTTTTTTATGACAATTCAAATTTCTGAATGCTTGAGGCTTGCAATGGTACTGGCCTAACAACACAGCAACTTAAATGCGGTGAGTGATTACTGTAGCATCATAAGAACGGCCATACTGGGTCAGACCAAAGGTCCATCTAGCCCAGTATCCTGTCTGCCGACAGTGGTCAGCACCAGGTGCCCCAGAGAGGGTGGACCAAAGACAATGATCAAGCGATTTGTCTCCTGCCATCCCTCTCCAGCCTCTGACAGAGACCAGGGACGCCAATTCTATCCCCCGGCTAATAGCCTTTTATGGACCTAACCTCCAGGAAATTATCTAGCTTCTCTTTAAACTCTTTTATAGTCCTAGCCTCACAGCCTCCTCTGGCAAAGAGTTCCACAGGCTGACTACACGCTGTGTGAAGAAGAACTTTCTTTTATTAGTTTTAAACCTGCTACCCATTAATTTCATTTGGTGTCCTCTAAGTTCTTCTATTATGGGAACTAATAAATAACTTTTCTTTATCTGCCCTCTCAACACCACTCATGATTTTATATACCTCTATCATATCCCCCCTCAGTCTCCTCTTTTCTAAACTGAAAAGTCTCAGTCGCTTTAACCTCTCCTTATATGGGACCAGTTCCAAACCCCTAATCATTTTAGTTGCCCTTTTCTGAACCCTTTCCAAGGCCGAAATATCTTTTTTGAGGTGAGGAGACCACATCTGTATACAGTTTTCAAGATCCACAGGACTCCTTGCCGCTTTTGCAGTCTTCAAGATGTGGGCGTACCATAGTTTTCTACAGGGGCAGTAAGATATTCTTTGTCTTATTTTCTATCCCTTTCTTAATAATTCCTAGCATCCTATTTGCCTTTTTGACCGCCGCTGCACACTGTGTGGAAGTTTTCAGAGAACTATCCACAATAACTCCAAGATCTCTTTCCTGATTTGTCATAGCCAGATGTATAGTTGGGGTTATTTTTCCCGATGTGCATTACTTTACAATTATACACATTAAATTTCATTTGCCATTTTGTTGCCCAATCACTCAATTTGGTGAGATCTTTTTGGAGTCCCTCACAGTCTGCTTCTGTCTTGACTATCCTAAACAGTTTGGTATCATCCACAAACTTTACCATCTCACTGCTTACCCCTTTCTCCAGATCATTTATGAATAAGTTGAAAAGGATTGGTCCCAGGACTGACCCTTGGGGGACACCACTAGTTACCCCTCTCCATTCTGAAAATTTACCATTTATTCCTACCCTTTGTTTTCTGTCTTTTAACCAGTTCTCAATCCAAGAAAGGACCTTCCCTCTTATCCCATGGCCATGTAATTTACACAAGAGCCTTTGGTGAGGGATCTTGTCAAAGGCTTTCTGAAAATCTAAGTATACTATATCTACTGGATCCCCCTTGTCTGCATGTTTGTTAACCCCTTCAAAGAACTGTAAGGCTACGTCTAGACTGGCATGATTTTCCGGAAATGCATTTAACGGAAAAGTTTTCTGTTAAAAGCATTTTCGGAAATGCACGTCTAGATTTGCAGGACACTTTTCCGTAAAGGCACTTTTTGTGGAAAAGCGTCCATGGCCAATCTAGATGCGCTTTTCCGCAAAAAAGCCCCGATCGCCATTTTTGCGATCGGGGCTTTTTTGCGTAAAACAAATCTCTGCTGTCTACACTGGCCCTTTTGCGCAAAAGTTTTTCGGAAAAAGACTTTTGCCCAAACAGGAGCAGCATAGTATTTCCACAAAAACACTGACAATCTCACTTGAGATCGTCAGTGCTTTTGCGGAAATTCAAGTGGCCAGTGTAGACAGCTGGCAAGTTTTTCCGGAAAAGCGGCTGCTTTTCTGGAAAAAGTGGCCAGTCTATACACAGCCTAATAGATTAGACACACATCCTGTGTGTGTGTATGCAAACAGCACACACACCAATATTACAAACAAGAGTGTTCCAGGGTTAATCACACATACTGGAAGTCACATCAGTGCGAGCTAATTTATTTTGTTACTCCCATTTTGATCTGGTCATTGATATGGTCAATGCTTAACAAATTGATTTCTGGCTTTCTGGCTTGTGGCCTAGAGACTTCCATGCAAGTTGCACCTGCTTAATTTTAGGCTGCATTTGGCCCCTCTGTTTGCAGTTGCTTTGTCATAGTGACCTCATATAACTCTCTGCTCATTCCCAGTGGAAGTACATGTTTCTGCCAGTGACCTGGACTTTCAGATCTTTCTAAAACCATGTGCATTGCAAGAGCAACTAGGGTACAAGATAAAAAAAACAGCTTCATGTTTCTGTGGAACTTGCTTTATGTTTCAGCTCAGTAGATTTCATCCCTAATCTTACATAGTATTTTAAGGTAAAATCAACAAGGAATCCAGTGGCACCTTAAAGACGTGTTCTAATACATTTGTTAAAGTCTACTTCTTGTTGCTTTTGCTGAAACAAACATGGCTACCTCTCTGAAATCTATTTTCACTTTCTATGACTCCCAGCCTACTCTTTCCCCCACTTTCCTCTCCTGCAGCTAACCACTTAGCACTATACAAGGTGCAAAATGAAGATAGTCCCTGTCATGAAGAGTTTGCCATTTAAAATATAGAGAAAAGGTGATGCACTGGGAAACCCAGAGCAAGATGGAGGACTGCAGAATGGCTATTGGCTCACTTCTTATTGGCCATAACTGCTGAATGAGCCTACAATATGATAGTAAGTATCTAGCCTGCACATCCCAGGTGAGAGGGTTAATGGTGCTGGTCTTTAGTTAGTTCAGCAAATTCCTCTCACAGTCATTGACACATCACCAGGGGAGAGAAGTGAAGTAGGGTATGTCTACACTACCCTCCTAATTTGAATTAGGAGGGTAATGTAGTCATACCGCAATTGCAAATGAAGCCCGGGATTTCAATTTCCCGGGCTTCATTTGCTTAAAGCCGGCCGGCGCCATTTTTAAATGCCGGCAGTTCGAACCCCGTGCCGCGCGGCTACACGTGGCACGGAGTAGCTAGTTCGGATTAGGAAGCCTAATCCAAACTAGCTACTCCGTGCCGCGTGTAGCCGCGCGGCACGGGGTTCGAACTGCCGGCATTTAAAAATGGCGCCGGCCGGCTTTATGCAAATGAAGCCCGGGAAATTCAAATCCCGGGCTTCATTTGCAATTGCGGTATGACTACATTACCCTCCTATTTCGAATTAGGAGGGTAGTGTAGACATACCCTCAGTGGTCACTGGTTTATGGGAATACAATGGCCTGGGTGATGTCCATTGCCCTGCTGCACACACAAGGAGTTGTTCTGGACACTGGCTTGTTTATCCATGATCAAAACTGCTGTAGTGTAGACATGGTAGAAATTTACCAAACATAAATCTCTCTTGCTCAGCTGTAGGAATAAGAAGAGACAGTTTTACAAACTCATTTTTCAGATTTGAGCCACACTGAGCAAATAGTGTTAGGTGATATGGAGAAGTTGGTGAGATTGTTCAGGAGAGAGGCCGCTGCTTACTGTAGATGAGGCAGATTTCATATACTTTGATTCAGGATGTCTCTTTTTCTCCATCTCCTTCATGCTACACAGGTCGGAGGCTGAAAAAAAAGTGCATGTGCAAAAGTAAGAGCAGGAAGGAAATCAGATCAGGGGATCCAAGGAAAATTCATACAAACAGGTCAGCTCAAAACCATGGGCTATTGTGTCTCAATCTCATTCCAAGAGTAAGATTTTCTGCTGTACTTAGACTTAAATCGGAGACAAGACCAGTCAACTGTTTTAGATAAATCAAGAGAGGAGAGTGTGATTTATGCTCTACAATACTTTTACAGAAGCTATGGGGCTGAGCAGCTGCGGTGGAAAAAAAGAGTGGAATTTCACAACCGAAATGTCACTTTGCAAGATGGTGAAAGAGCAGTCCGGGCTGGAGAAAGATGCAAACCTGCCATTTTAAATCATGCCATAAATTTGGACACAGCATCACATTCTGTCAAAGGGCTGCTGGAACCTTGAGAGCTCATCTATAAAGACATCTTCAAAACAAAATTAGTCTCTGTCCAAACAATGAAAACGAGAACCCTCTAGTTCAGTTCATAAATATGGATGAAAATTGCATTTTTGAGTCAAGATTTTTCAAAAGCAACTATGATTTTGGGTGCCTCCATGTTTTGGTACACCACTAGAGATACTGTAAAAGAGCCTAATTTTCAGGAAGTGCTGAGTACCTGACTTCTGAAAGCCAGGTCCCTTTAAAGTATCTCAGTCTGGACACACACAAAATGGAGATACGCTAAATCACAGTTTGAAAATCTTGGCCTAGGCCTTCTGCGTAGCAAGTCACTTCAGACAGAATTTCTAACTTCCATCTCCTATATATTTGAGAGAGTTTGTCTGTCTATGTGTTTGTCTGTTTGTTAAATAACTCCTTCTAATGGTCAGTTAGGCCCACCAAATTGGACAAGTTTCCTCTTATCAAACCTTAAAACAACATAAGGGGTTGATTGGGCCAGAAATATGGGATATTCCTGGAATGGGATTGCTTCTCGTAAAGTAATATAGTAAAGAGACAGAATCACCAGAGCAAGTACAGTCCTCAAAATTGACATAGCTGAGTGAATGTTGTAATTTATCTAATATCTTTTCTCTCAAAAAATGGAAATGAGTTTTTTCCGTATGTGAAAAATATCAGTTTCGTGGTGATTCTTTATACTGTTAGCTCATAGCCTGCCATCAAAGTAACACATGGAGACCCAGGCTGCTCCTGTAATTTTCCAGAGCCAGAAAAAATGACAAGTTAGAGAGACAAGTATCTCAATTGACAGTTCTCAAGGTGAACACTTTTCCCCTCATCCAGTTAAAAAATCCAGATGCAGTAGTCTCTGGGTTGACTTAGGTGACCCAAGGAGGATAAGTGTCTTGTGTAAATGACTCTAGCTGAATTAGAAGAACCCCAGTTCTCCTCTGGCTCCCTGCCTTCAGTTCTAACCACTAGACCACATGGATTCTGGAATGAAAGATACTTTCACAGAACAGCTCTCCATATACTGCACCTATAACTATGTTAACCAATGCTGTTACCACAGAACTTCACATTCCTCCTATGCCATGCCAATTCGGCTCATAACACTTACCAAGAGGAGCATGTAGGTACAAAGCTAACAACGCTGCATTCTGTGTAATTCTGGCACAATCCTGGAATGTTCTGAATTAAGCATCCAACAAGATCTAAAATTCTGATGGGTAACAGATCCAGCTATTTTGCCTTTAAATACTGAAAGATCTACATTTCTCTCAGATTTTGCACTGCAGTCTGATGGAATCCAGGTGTTTCCTCCCTTAGAACATTTTAATACAGCAGAGTCTCTTGGGCTTCTCGTTGATTGGTTTAGACCAGAACCGGTCCAAGTCCTTTCTCTTTGGACACTTGTAGATTTCTTAGAGTCCGTGGGCCAAATTCAGAGGTTACAGTGTGGCTCTGGTGGCACAAAGTGGGTGTAAAGAACCCAGAGGGAATCTAAGAAGGTATCATTTACATCCCTTTCCTAGCCCTAAAATAGTGAGGGCTCTCCACTGGGGGACTTGCTTTCCTCACCCCTGTTATGATGCACTATGCTCAATGACTTCCTGGGCATATTGCAAAGTTTATCTGTTTATTCAGGCTTTTCCTGAGGTGGCTAGTAAAGTGAAGAGGACTCTCTTCTTTTTCTGACATGGGGAAAAGAGTTGTTAGTAATGTTGACACTGTTTGTCAATGCCACTGATCCTTCCTGGGTGGTGTTTTTAAAGCTGTTCTGGCAACTGAATATAGAGAGATGTGGTAGATACAGCAGAGATTTGGAAACAACATCCTAACAAACTTATGCAACAAATGCCAACCAGATCAATTTAGATGCAGCATATTCCAATGGAGAGCCAGAATGGCTGGTTCTCTTGTACTAGTTTAGACAAAAATAAATGGGCCAAAGATGTTAACATAACTCGGTTTGCTGTCCAAAATGTGTTGAACAAGGGGTAGGGTTTGGTGTCCAAAGACCTCAGGCTGCTTAGCACCATGGCAAACACACCTTGAGTGGTGACAGCTAATTTAAACCCCATTTTGTACACAGAGATTTTGGATTTTTTCCTTCTTCATTAGAACAGCAATGAGGCTTTTCAAAAACTTTCCCAGGAAAACGAGAGTGTCCCTAATATGCCCAAAGCAGAATGCCCAGGCAAGCCAACAGCCTTGCTGGGCCTATGGGCAAGGGTGGGGGTGGCTCTGCACTCCCAGAAGGGGCAGAGCTGGGAGCAGCTCACCCTCAACTCCGCCTGGACCACAGCATGTCCCCAACGCAGCCCTCAGCTCTACCCAGAATGCGCCACACCAGCCCCCCTGCCCTCAGCACTGCCCAGAGGGTGCCACACCAGCCCCCCCAGCACTGCCCAGAGTGGGTCACACCAGCCCCCGAGCCCTCAGCACTGCCCAGTGCGTTCCACACCAGTTCCCCCCAGCACTGCCCAGAGTGCGCCACACCATCCCCCCAGTCCTCAGCACTGCCCAGAGTGCGCCACACCATCCCCCCAGCCCTCAGCACTGCCCAGAGCGTTCCACACCAGTTCCCCCCAGCACTGCCCAGAGTGCGCCACACCATCCCCCCAGCCCTCAGCACTGCCCAGTGCGTTCCACACCAGTTCCCCCCAGCACTGCCCAGAGTGCGCCACACCATCCCCCCAGCCCTCAGCACTGCCCAGAGCGTTCCACACCAGTTCCCCCCAGCACTGCCCAGAGTGCGCCACACCATCCCCCCAGCCCTCAGCACTGCCCAGAGCGTTCCACACCAGCCCCACTACCCCTACCCAGCCCTCAGAGCTGCTCGGAGCATGTGGGGCTCTAGCAGCCATTTAAAGGGCCCAGGGCTCCAAGTGCCATTGCCACTGCAAAAGCAGTGGCAGCGGTGCAGGGAGCCCCAGACTCTTTTGAATCTCTAGGACTGGGGGCAATTGCCCCCTTCAGCCCTACTCATTCAGTGGGCCTGAGAATGCTCTACTTTGTGGGCCCTAGTCCTTGTATTCAGAGCCTATGATCCCAGCTCAGGCTTTGTGGCCCACAGTGTTATTCCCACAGTTTTGGGACCAGTTCTGTTCAATATCTTGGCCTCCGATAATAGGACAAGAAGCAATGGGCTTAAATGCAGCAAGGGAGGTTTAGGTTGCACATTAGGAAAAACTTGCCCTAGGGAGGTTGTGGAATCTCCATCCTTGGAGATATTTAAGAGCAGGCTGGGTAGGCATCTATCAGGGATGATGATGGTTCTTGGTCCTGCCATAAGGGCAGGGGACTGGACTTGATTGTCCCTTCCAGTGCTAGTGTTCTATGATTCTCACCAGAGATTCTTCTGTCAAATATCATCTGAGCTGCAGGGAAAAAAATCTGGGCTTTTGTATGGGTTTGACTGTGTAATTACTGGGTTTGAATATGTAACTGGCCCCATTCTAGCTAACAGGAGGGTTTGAACCCAATAGAGCTGGCTGGGAATTTTTTCATTGGAACAGGTTTCCCCCATCAGAAAACACTGATTTGTCAAAACAGACTTTTTTCATGGAAATGCATCAGTGTTGATTAACCTGTCTCAAACTCAGGGCAGAACTGGGGACAAAGAAACCCCCGCAACAGATTGGCCAATACACCAGTGGTTAGACCATAACCCGATTCAGAACAGGCACCTTGTGGAAATGCAGGATGGCAAGAGGAAAGTTGGTGGAATCCCTCCTCTAGCTTATAGCCACAATGTAGCCCTTCGAAAGTCACTAGTTCCTTTTCCACACTAGTGACGTCACCCCTTTGTGCCTATCCTGTGTCTTGGAGCTTCTGGGCTTGAGTAAGTGAATATCTAGTGGCCCCTGTCTTGGCCTCTTTGGGATGATACTGAGGTGTTCTCTGCAGTACATTAGGACAGGGGTAGTGAAGCTTTTTTGGGTGGGGAGCTGTGGACCCACAGAAAAAAATTAGACGGGGGCTGCACGAA
The DNA here is from genome assembly GCF_052426305.1 of Pelodiscus sinensis. Lineage (NCBI taxonomy): Eukaryota > Metazoa > Chordata > Testudines > Trionychidae > Pelodiscus > Pelodiscus sinensis. The sequence goes on along the minus strand of NC_143074.1, from coordinate 10,428,685 downwards.
AGTGAGAAGCAAAAAAAAAATTGGGGGGGCCCCACCCCACCTGAGGGGGCCCCACCCCACCTTATTGACATGGCCCCTGACTAAGAAGAAGGAAGACGCTCCCCACATGCACCTTGCACACCGGACCCTGGGGTGGGGCCAAAAATGAGGGGTTCAATCTGTGGGAGCGGGCTGCTGGGGGTGGGAGGGCTAGGTGGGAGGTAGGGTGAGGCAGTGGAGTGGAGTGCAGGGTCTGGGCCATAGGGGGTGCCTATCTGGCACAGCTCTGCAGTGGGAGCTGTGGGGATGTTGAAAGGCTGGAACATTAGTGCCAGTTCCCTAATACTGCGGGAGAGAGCCCTGAGCCTTAGGGGCCGGATCTAGGCAAGCCCCCTGGCCATAGGTTCCCCACCCCTGCACTAGGGATTTAACGGCCCCTCCCTGCACCGTATCCTGTGTTATCCTTTGCCTTAAAGCAACAAGCACTTTCAATTATTTATATTTTTAGTCTAGCATTATACACACATAGATACCAGAGGCTATAGCCTGTCAAAGTCTGTCCTGTCCCTGAAGTCCAGAGCCCTGCTTTCAAGGTGGAGCCTGGAGAGTGACTTTAGGTCTCTGTAGCTACACCCCAATTGTCACAGGATATGCAATTCCTTCTTACATTCCTGGCTGAGTGGCACTGCGGGAGGGCTTCCATAGCTTCTTGCATTTCACACTTCAGGCCTGATTCAATTCCCATTGAAGCCAATCTGAATCTTATAAATTAACCTGTCATGGAATTAGGATCAGAGCTTTTGTGATCCGGGATCTTAAACAGTATTTGTTTTATTTTTAAGGGCAGTGGCCTTTAAAGTGTGTCTTGCAGTTCCAGTAAATGCTGGACTCTTTGCTCATGTCAAATGGGACTACAAAGAACCAGCCTGCTCTGCTACCAGTGGAGAGCTAAGTGGATATGGGAGTAAGCCCCTCAGTTAAGATTTTGCATCCTGCAATTTGTCTTTTCTTCGGATTTCACTATAACATTTCTCGATAGCACACTCACTCCCTTAACTTTAGCGAAGACAGCAACATAGTGTAGGTAATCTACCACAGTTCTCATGATTGCTATGTGGTTAGTTGATCCTCTCCTAGGCTACACTGCACCCCTCTTGAGCAAAAGCCTATGCAAATTAAGTGTGGATTAGCATATTGCAATGCTTTATTTGCATAATTAAGTAGGGACCATTTTTGCACAAAAACCACCTCTTGCACAAGAGCTTCATTTTTTCAGGAAGAATGGCTCTTGTGTAAGAGGGGGGTTTTGTGCAAAAAGGAGCTGTGTAGACGGCCCCTTTTTGTGCAAAAGCTCTTGCACAAAAACAGCCTCTCATTAATTATGCAAATGAAGCGCAGCAATATGCTAATCTGCTTTATTTGTATAGGCTTTTGTGCAAGAGAGATGCAGTGTAGACGTAGCCTTACTTAATCTTCCCAGAGACCATTACATCTGCTAGAAAACTAGCTCCTGTATTCCTAGAATCAAACTCTTATTCCATTTGGCAATTCTCAGTCTAGCACAACAGCATGTTAATTAACCTTTTATGGTACTTCTAAATCTTGACACGCAGGCACAAACCCCTCTCTTACCTCCACTTCTTTCATCGTATATCACTTTATTTTCTCTTAGCAATTCTCTTTTAGGATGGAGAGCTAAATATGTAAAACATGCAGCTTTTTTATATGATTTATGCAGCATGTCAGGATTAAAATGAGCCATGTCTGTTGTTATTCTCTACGGGACTATGCAAGAGCCATGTCGAATGCTCATCTTTTTCACAACATAGAAAAGTTCAAGGTCTCAGTTTTTGGCTCTGATAAAACATATATTTTGTCTTTCACCTCTTTGCAGGCTTTAGCTTGGGGCTAGTCGTGCATCTGATGATATTTGAGCTAGTGAGGGGTCAATACCAAAATCTTTGATTTGGACAACTTTGAATTTAATTGGGGATAAGGGAGAAAGGATTCAGATTTAAATTTTGGATCTAAAGCAGCTGTCTCATAAATTCCAGGTTTGATTCACCACTTACAAGGGGCTTAATTTTCCAACTGTGGTCAAAATCAATGTGCCCTCCATGTGTGGAATAAATTTAGTCATGTGCAGATGTGCATCACCAGTAGAAACACATTCTGCTGGCTGTGGGCACTGTTGGCACTCTGCTAATCAGCGGGATGGTGTTTGAATCTCTCCTGGGTAGCTGCCCAAGTGCCCAACTTACAGGGTACACTTGTTGAACTCTTGTGAAATCTCAGGGGGGTTTTTTGAGGAGGAGGGGGAGGGGAATAAAGAAAACATAATGAAAATTAACTTTATGGGATATTGGTCCAGGCATTCTACACCTAGCCAGGCTCCAATTCAGCCTTGAACTAGAATTCCATTCTAAACCCTAACCCTAACCCTAACCCTAACCCTAACCCTAACTTAGCAGGTGTGGTTAGGAGGGAAGGGGAGGGCTCAGTGATCTCCCAAGGGCTCTGGCACCCCTGTGAGTCTAATTTTAACATCACCTCCTTGGCTCATCTATCAATAGACCAGAGCTGAGCAATCCCAGGTGGTTTTCCATCTTGCCCTCACACAGCCCTGCCGAGGAGCTAGGCTACATAGGGGGTGGCTGCAGGTGGTGAGGGCCATCAACACTGTCTTGCAGTGTGGGGTCATCCACCTCAGTGACATGAACGCCATCATTGCTGGCTTTGCTGCCATGGGCTTCCCCAACTGCGGGGATAGGGAGGCATTGATGGCACCCACATCCCTATATGGGTCTCCAGCCACTGGGAATCTCTACATAAACTGCAAGGACTACTTCTCCATGGTCCTGCAGGCCCTGGTCGACCACTGTGGGCAGTTTACTGACATTTACATCGGGGGGTTGGGGAAGGTGCATGATGTCTGCATATTCTGCAATTTCAGACTCTTCCACAAGATGGAGGCTGGCACTTTCTTCCCCCAGTGCACCATCAGCGTTGGGGACATGGGCATGACACTGTACGTTGTGGGGGACACAGCCTTCCCTCTCACTCTGTGGCTCATGAAGCCCTACACCAGACACCTTGATCCCAGCAAGGACCACTTCAATGCGCCCTGGGCAGGGCCCCCATGCAGGCGGAGTGCACCTTCGGGCATCTCACTTCCTGTTTCTGATGCCTGACCTGTCTGGATGCGGGGAGAGGAACATCCCCCAGGGGATGGCCGCATGTTCCACAACCTGTGTGAGAGGAAGGGGGACGTGTTCCTCCCTGGGTGGGGAGCAGGGCCTTTGAACAGCCATGCACAGCTGCCATCCCGCAGGCCCATCAGACAGTGGTTTATATCCAGGAAGCCCTGAGGGAGAGTTTCTCACAAGGACCCCGGTGACACTCTGCCCAGGGCCTCCCCACTAGGGGCCTGTGACTTGCCCTTCTCGACCTTTCCTCCAACATTCCTCCCTTGCCCCCTCCATCCCTCTCCCCTGCAGAGACAATAAAACAAACTGTTTGTTTTTAGAAAAAAAGGAACTCTTTGGTTATTTATTTGGGGTAGAAGTAACTGGGGAGGGACTGGGAAAAGAACCTGGAAGAGGGGAAGGGAAGGGGGGGGAGATGAGAACATTGGAGGGGGGAGAATGGGGCTGAAAGGGGGAGGAGAGGGGAGGAGAATCTCAGAGCTGGGGCTGGGAGTGGCGCCTGGCTCGGATGTTTCCTCTGCTTCATGCGTGGGGACCTTGGCAACCATGGGGAGGGGGAGGGGAATTGTGCGGAGAGTCTAGGGGGAGAAGCAAGATGGGGGGGTGGAGCAGGGTCAGGCATGGGGGGAGGGGCAGGACTAGGAGCTGGGACTGGGGCAGGAGAAGCAGCAGGAGTAGGAGTAGGAGTGGGTGAGGAGAGACTGCATGGTTGCGCACATGTTGTGTCTCTGCTGCAGCAATTCTGTCCAGGTCTCCACCACTGCCTGTCCTCCCGGAGCCTCTGGTCCAGCATCTTGTGCTGGGCCCAGTGTACAGAGATGTGCTCCCGCAGCAGTTCTTCCTGCATTCTCTGATACCTGCAGCTCCTAATCGGCTGGCTGCCTTGTGTGGTGTTGCCCGCCTCCCTCTCGCAGCTGGTTTGGCTGGGGAGAATAAAGAGAGATGGTCAGTCATCCCTGGAGACACTGTCCCTGAGGCCTTGCCCTCCTCTGTGAGCTGACACTGACAGTTCTTAGGTCAGAAGAAGGTGATGTCATGGGAGCAAGGCCATGTGTGGCCTGGATGGCAGGCCCTTTCTTACAGAGGCCCAGACATCCCCAGGGGAGCAGGCTTCCCCCACCCCGCCTTGTGGGGACAGGCAAGCATGGGAAGCTGCCGCCACACCAGGATCATGTGGGCCGGAGAGGCTGGCTGGGCTTGCCTCGGAGCCATGCAAACACCAGGTCTGGCAGTGGTGGCATCCCAAGGGGAAACCTTGTATCCTTGGCTGCTGAGGAAGAAGGGGTGAGAGTGTAGGCGGGGAAGAGGGTGTGAGCAGCAGACACACCTACACCTGGCAGCACTGTCCCTGGGAGCAGGTGCTGCCTCGAGCGTACAGGCATGCCCATGTGCTGTGTGCAGGACTCGGGTGTGTGTGTGTGTGTGTGTGTGTGTGTGTGTATTTGTCCCCAGCCTCCTTCTAGCAGTGGCTTGTGTTGGGAAGGTGTGTGTCAGAAGTGTGGCCGGCCTGCCCAGACCCTGCAAGCAGGAGCCCAGGGGTGCTCTAATGCAGCCTCTTGGGGCTGTGTGGCCCAGACTGGAGCTGCACGCGCATTCACATGCATGGACTGCGGTGCAATTCTGCAGTTCAAGAAGGCCACACAAGGAGTGCACCCCAGCCCCTTGCCACCTCCAGCCAGGGTGTGTCTAGACTACAGGGTTTTGTAGTCTACACCTGCGTCTACACTGTTGACATAACGTCGACAACTCAACAGTTTTGTCAACAGCGGTAAACCTCATTCTACAAGAAATAACACCTTTTGTTGGCAACGTTCTGTCGACAGAAGGCGTTATTACATCTACACTATCCTTTGCGTTTACACTCTCATGTTGACAAAGAGGCTTGCTGTGTCGACAGAAGTGGATGTAGTCTAGACGCTCTTTGTTGACAGAAGTGGATGTAGTCTAGACGCTCTTTGTTGACAGAAGTGGATGTAGTCTAGACGCTCTTTGTTGACAGAAGTGGATGTAGTCTAGACGCTCTTTGTCGACAGAAGCTTTGTGTTGACACAACTTCTGCCGACAAAAGCCTATAGTCTAGACATACCCCCTTTCTGTATCATGTGCCTAAGAGCACTCACCTGATATTCCCTCCCCAGCCTCGGGGGATGCCTGGGACAGATCCAGGCCTTGGAGTTCCAGCTCCAGAGTCACGGAGGTGACAGTGCTGGCCGCGTCGGGGTCCTCCTCCTCTTCCTCCTCACCGGCTTTAGCCCCTGGGAGGGTGATGACGGGTGTCTCCAGCCCCAAGTCAACCACCAAGGGTGGGTAAGGGGCTGCACCAGGATGCAGTGCACATCCTGATAATAGGGGCAGGAGTATGGTTCTGCCCCAAAGTGGGAGCTGTGCTCCCTCACCTTGGCATAGGTCTGGCGGAGCTCCTTCACTTTCATCTGGACCTGCTCCTGGTTCCAGATGTGGCCCTTTGAGACCAGGATATTGGCCATGTGGCCATAGATGTCAGCGTTGTGCCATTGGGAGCAGATATCCTGGAGGTTTTCCTTCCCGCCCCACACCCCAGTGAGGGCCAGATTCTCCACTCCAGACCAGGATGGCCCACACCTCTTTCGCTGCTTGGCAGGTCTTGGGAGCCATCAGGTTACTCTCTGGGAAGGTCAGTCATGCTGGCCAGACGACATCCTGTGGCAGCAGCAGTGTGGCGGGAGGCTGTCAGGGCCAGTTTCCTGCCACAAGCCCTTTCCCCTGTGGCTATAGTTTTAAGGGCTGTAGGGGAAGAGGAACTATAAAGTCCTGATGAGAATGAATGGAGTGGTCAGCAGGGCACCTGTGGGATTTCCTGGAAGCCTTTTATTTTGAAACTAGTCAATTAGCTCATCATAAGACGGGATTTTCAGGTCTTTCCTCCACATCCGTCTTCTTTCCTGAGCCTCCGGTTTCTCTCTCTCTCTCTCTCTCTCTCTCTCTCTCTCTCTCTCTCTCTCTCTCTCTCTCTCTCTCCCCTCCTCCTCCTCCTCCTGCCTCCCCCATCTCTCAGCTCTCCTCTGCCTTCTGCCTCTCTCTCCATCTCTTTCTTTCTCTTCTCCTCCTCCTCCTGCCTCTCACTCTCTCTCTGCTCTCCTCTGTCTCCATCGGAGATGCACGCTCGTCCAGGCCCCGCCCCCTGCGCATGTACATCACCGCCCCGCCCCCCTTCACTTCCCGCCGTGGCACTCGGCAAGGAGGGCAGGGCGGTAATGTTCATGGCCAAGGGGCGGGGCCTGCAGCCACTGTCATACCACGTGTCACTGCCCTGCCCCCCTTCACCTCCCACCATGGCTCTTGGCTGAGTTCTGCGCCACTCAGCCAGGCTGCCACGGGGGAGCAAGCAGAGCAAGTGGCTGTTTGAGCTCCCCCGTAGTGGCCTGACTGAGTGGCGCAGAACTCAGCTGAGAGCCATGGTGGGAGGCAAAGGGGGGCTGGGCGGTGACATATAGAGTTGCCAGGTGTCCAGTTTTCTATGGGACATTCCGGTTTTTGGGTCCTCTGTCTGGTAAAAAAAAATCAGAAAATACCGGACATGTACAATATACATTGTACATGTCCAGTATTTTCTGGTTCTCCGGCTGGGTGCCAGATGGAAGCCTGGTGGGGGCGGGAGAGTGACTAGGAGGCTGGGAGCCTCTAGTTGCCTCTGGAAAGCAGGGGAAGCTCTGCCCCTGCTCCTGAGCGCTGTTCCAGTGTGTGCTGGAGCCGCAGCTGGACTTTCTTCGCTGGGACCAGGAGGGGGGCAGGCAGCACCTGGGGATCTGCACGTGCCTGGGTGAGTCCGGCTCCCTGCCGGCCAATTCCCTCTCCCCGCCCCCCGCCAGCCAGTTCCTTCCTCCCGATCTCCCACAGCCAGCCTCGCTGCCCCTGACTTCCACCCCCAACCAGTTTGCTTCCCGCAGGCCAACCCTATGGCCTCCGACCCCCACCCCCAACCAGCTTTGTTTCCCGCTGGCCACCCCTCCCCCGTTCTCCCCTGGCCAGCTACGCTACCTCTGACCGCCCCCAGTTCTGCTTCCCACCCCCCTCTTCCCAGCCAGCCACACACCTCTACCGGCTGGTCCTTCCCCCCTTCTGCCCCCAATCAAGTGTGTCTGTTTTTTTTACCCTACCTGGTAACCCTAATGACGTACATGGCCAGGGGGCGGAGCCGTGTACGTCAGCACCCCGCCCCCCTTCCCCTCCCGCCATGGCACTCGGCTGAGTTCTGCGGCACTCAGCCAGACTGCCATGGGGAAGCCCAAACAGCCACTTGCTCCGCTTGCTCCCCCATGGCGGCCCGGCTGAGCAGAGCAGAACTCATCCGAGCACCACAGTGGGAGAGGAAGGGGGCGGGGCGGTGATGTACACGGCCAGGCCCCGCCCCCGGCCGTGTATGTCACCGTCCCACCCCCCTTTGCCTCCCGCCATGGCACTTAGCTGACTTCTGCGCTGCTCAGCTGGGCCGCCGCAGGGGAGCAAGCGGCGCAAGCAGCCGTTGGGCCCTGCGGTCCCCATGCAGCATGGCCACTTGCACCGCTTTCTCCCCTGCGGCGGCCTGGCTGAGCGGTGCAGAAGTCAGCTGAGCGCCACGGCGGGAGGCAACAGCGCCCCCTAGAGTCAACATGTAACGCTACAGCATTACTGAGTCACAGACATTGGGCTACTATATATGGGTATGTCTACACTACCCTCCTAGTTCGAACTAGCGGGGTAATGTATGCATACCGCACTTGCAAATGAAGCCCGGGATTTGAATTTCCCGGGCTTCATTTGCATAAGCGGGGAGCCGCCATTTTTAAAACCCCGCTGGTTCGAACCCCGTGCAGCGCGGCTACACGGGGCATGAACTAGGTAGTTCGAACTAGGCTTCCTAGTCATACAATGGGATTTTTCGGAACTCTCCTCTATGTCCGGCTCTCTCTCTCTCTCCTCATCCTCCTCCTCCTGCCTCCCTCCTCTCTCTCTCAGCTCTCCTCCACCTACTGCCTCTCTCTCCGTCTCTCTTTCTCTTTTCCCCCTCCTGCCTCTCACTCTCCCTTTCCCATCTCCTCCCCCGCCTGCCTCTCATTCGGGGGACCGCGGAGCCCAAACAGCTGTTTGGGCTTCGTGCTCCCCATGTGGGGGCAAGCAGTGCAAGCAGCTGTTTGGGCTCCACGCTCCTTATGCAGCATGGGGAGCGTGGAGCCTAAACAGCCGCATGCGCCGCTTGCTCCTCTGCAGCGGCCTGGTGGAGCGGTGCAGAACTCAGCCAAGCGCCATGGCAGGAGGTGAAGGGGGATGGGGCGGTGACGTACACGGCTGGACCCCTCCCCCTGGCCATGTACGTCACTGCCCCGCCCCCCTTTCCCTCCTGCTGTGGCACTCAGCTGAGTTCTGTGTCGCTCAGCCGGGCCGCGGTGGGGGAACAAGCGGTGCAAGCAGCCGTTTGGGCCCTGTGGCAGCCCAGCTGAGCGGCACAGAACTCAACTGAGTGCCACGGCGCAAGGCAACAGCACCTCCCAGCGGCGACTCTGTAACGCTACAGCATTACAGACATTGGGCTACTATATATATGATAACTCCCTCTGCCATGTCCACACACGCCCTTTTCTTAAATAGCTACTTCGAAATGTGTATTATTCCTCATGCAATAAGGTTTACAGATTTCAGAATAAGCTATCCATGATTTTGAAATGATTTCAAAATAACAGAATTGCTGTGTAGATGCTAGCTTTGTTATTTCAAAATAACGCTAGTTATCTTGAGATAACGGTGCAGTGTAGACACACCCCAACTGCATTCACACACACACAATAACTTTGTGTGATCTTAGCTGCTAATGGTACCCATAGAGTGTCATTAAGAGCATGTAATTGCCTCTGTGCCAGAGCTCTCACATGGGGTTTGGGGAAACCAATCTCAAGGCTGTGTCAGGCAGCATCCTATCTCGTATAGAAGAATTTATGTGAGCACAACTGGCTTGATCAGTTATACAAAGTTAAGATGAGGGTGAGGAGTGAGCACAGCTGAACAGCATCTCTTTTTAAATACGTGAGAATATTCATAGAAAGTTCTTTCCGCTGGCTTGTGCCCAGCTGTATGACAATAGTGTTGTGATAGCAGGTTACTGCCAAGACCTTTTTTCTTACATTCAAATTGCCAGTGTAATTTCCAGCCTGGGTAGACGTGTACGTGTTAGCTCTGATGGAGCTAATGTGCTGAAAACTGAAGTGTTGATGTGGGGGTGGCAGGATGGGCTAGCTGCTCTGAATATAGCCCCACCCAAGAACCTAGCTACTTCCTCTGGCAGCTGGCCTGTCTCACCACCTGTGCCACTGTGAATACATAGCTATTTTTAGAGCTCACGCTGTATCAGAGCTAGCACTGCTGTGTCTCCCCCATCTGGAAGTTACACCTCTCCTTCAAATTCAAGTGTGCAAGCAAGTTCTTCATTTTGGGAGACATGCCTAGGGTGATGGTAGTTTTTGCCTGTATAAATTCTAAGTAGCAGTAGCTGCATGTGTGGCAGGAGAACAGGCTTTCGGTCTCTTCCTTGGTCTCAGATTAAAATTAATCCTTGAGGCAAAGTTGCTCCTCGGGAATTAAGCTTCGGCGGTGGGCTGACATGCCTTAAAGAAGGGACGGCTGAAGTATCAGCAGCTAAGCAAGACTAAGAACACAAAGAAGAGCTAATGCAGCCAGAATAAAAGTGTAACTGGACTGAGGCAGCAACTTTTTCAGCTCTGAATGTTTATAGTTTGTTTTAACATTTGTGAAGCCAAGGGCAGCAGCAGTAACTGAGCATCTCACTCTTCTTACGCTTGGGATCGGAAAGTCTCTTTCTAAAGATTGCCATAAACGCTGTCTGTTAACAGACACTGCCTCCAGGAACCCCCCCTCCCCACAAGCATTTTGTATTCTTCTGTTTTCAGAGTCATCTATTTGCTGGCAGAATCATTGAACTTCTCCTCTGCCCAGAGGCTCCAGTTACAGAAAGTCTGACTACTGTGCAATGGAGTGCAAGCTAGACTAGCATTAGCAAAAAATCAGATTCCAAAGATTGCCAGTACTTAACCCCATGGCATTAGACAAATGGATTTGTTAGGAATATTCCACAGCTTTGAAAATAAAAATACAGGCAGTCCCCAAGTTACGCGGATCCGACTTATGTCGGATCCGCAGTTACCAACGGGGATTTTCTCGCCCCGGAGGACTGGAGCGGTGGGACGCCTGGTCCCGTCTCCCGCCTCCTCCGGGGCAAGAAAAGCTGCTCCCCATCTCCCTGGTCTGCTGGGGGAGCCAGCAGACTAGGGAGACGCGGAGCAAAGCGGCGGAGGACCCTGGCCGGACCCGCGGCACTGATCTGGAAGCGCCGCGGGTCCGGCCCCGGGTCCTCCGCCGCTTTGCTCAGCGTCTCCCTGGTCTGCTGGGGGGGGACGCAGCTAGTGCCCCCCCCAGCAGACCAGGGAGACACGGAGCAAAGCCCGGGGCCTGTGGTAGAGCAGGTGGGGCGCTGCCAGTTGGTCCCGCAGCACCGCTCCTTGGCGCTACTGGACCAACCCGGCAGCACCCCAGCTGCTCTGCCCCAGGAGTCCTGATTCAGCCGCTGCTGATCAGTTTCAGCAGTGGCTGAATCAGGACGCCTGGGGCAGAGCAGCTGGGGTGCTGCTGGGTTGGTCCAGTAGCACCGAGGAGCGGCTGCGCTACTGGACCAACACAGCAGCACCTGAGCTGCTCTGCCCCAGGCGTCCCCAAGTCAGCCGCTGCTGAAACTGACCAGCAGCTGACTACAGGAAGCCTGAGGCAGAGTTGCTCTGCCCCGGGCTTCCTGGAATCAGCTGCTGATCAGTTTCAGCAGCAGCTGACTTGGGGATGCCTGGCGTTCTTAAGTTGAATCTGTATGTAAGTCGGAACTGGCGTCCAGATTCAGCCGCTGTTGAAACTGATCAGTTTCAGCAGCTGCTGAATCTGGATGCCAGTTCCGACTTACATACAGATTCAACTTAAGAACAAACCTACAGTCCCTATCTTGTACGTAACCCGGGGACTGCCTGTACAATAAAAAGACAAAACTCATCCTGTCCCAGGGGACCATCATGGGTGGAAACGTCTTTTTCCACCATGAAAAAATTTAGTATTCCTATTTGGAAAAAGACTGAACATGGAACTGAGTGTCAGCACGGTCAAAGAAGAGCTCTTTCAGCCTCTGAATAGAATGGTGTGTTTTGTTATTACAATTCCCTGGAAATTGGTATGTAGTCATCAGCTGAACATAAACTTTCATCAGAAGTATCTGAAAGATTTTTGCATTTACATTCCAGAAGAGGAGAGTTTTAAAAGCCCCAGACAGTTTGTAAGTCTATTTATCTATCTCCAGTGATGAAGTATGGCTTAGTCAACAAGGAGGCTTTTTTTACTTTAATACAGCCATGCACTAAATGAGTTTTTGACTTAGTAGAGTTGTTTAAAACCATGATAAAATTTTCTAATAAACACTGCAGCCACTTTTCCTGGTGTCAATGCCAAAACTCTGCCAAGGCTCACAAAATCTTTCCAGCAGATCTGGGCTAAGGTTTCAGTCAAGCTCTCTTTTTGGAGATGGTGGATTTATGTTCCAGTGTTGTCAGCTATCATAATTTTAACGTGACTCTCATGATATTTTGTCACATTTCTTAAAGCAACAGCACCTGGAATCTGGAGATTACATTTTTTAAAAAGTTTCTCTCTGTCATGGGTGTGAAGCAGAGCTTAAAAACATGAATCCAAAGACTTGGAAACCAGAATGCAAATAAAATAAACTCAAATTTGTCACTTTTTATAAAATCCCCAATTAATGAGATTTTTAAAACACATGGGGTTAGCAATACTATGTGTATATTTTTGGATTGTGAACATGGCAATTTTGTCTTAGAACCTGGATTTTTGACTCTTTTGCTTTGAGATTTTGGATCTGAAGAAAAATGGACAGTTGTAAAATAAAATCAGGAGTGTCCTTTTAGAATCTCTTGCAAACAAGAAAGATTGATGACTTTCTTTCAGAAACAGACCAGTGCTATTAAATGCTGATTCACATCTGGATTTTGAAACTGCCCAAAAACCAATAACCCTCTGAGGGATCCATAATTTTTTGTTTGTCCCAGAATAGTTGTAGGGAATTACACATGAAATACATATTGAAGTTTAACCTAACTACCCTGAAATATGGAGAAACAATGAAGGATGAAGTGCTGAGTTTTGAGTGGGTTCCATCCCCATGTGGCTATGAGGAAAAACAATAGAGGAGCCAGTCAGAGAGTCCAGCTGATAGGAGCAGCTGCAGAAGCTGCCAAAGCAAGGAACTCTGGACATTCAGAAAACTTTCTATATTTCTGAGGGGACGTTCCCTTCTCCATGATGATTGGCACCCTGCACAGTCTTCACTGCACATCTATCCCCTCTTACTTTAGTCTCTTCTGCCTCTTCCAGAGCCTCTCTCACTTGGGTTTTGTTTCCGTTTATCTTCTCCTCCTCCTAACTAAAGCCACATGCTTACCAGCTCCACTCCACCCCCATACCACAGGCCTAACATGCCACTTGCTGTAGTAGCCTGGCTCTGCTTGTGTGTTCTACCATTCCCTCACCCCGTATCTCTCTTGGCTATTTAGTAGCAAGCTCCTCAGGTCAGGGACAGTCATCTGTGACTGTACAGCATCTAGTACAATAGGAACCCATTCATGGTTGGTCCTCAAACACGACTGTAATGAATCTGATCCTGATTAACATATAGGTATTTTCCATGATCTGCTTTAAAATACCTTTCCCACCCCCAATCATCACACCAAATATCCTACAGAACAGTAGTGGCAACTTCACCTACAGCCAGTTTCAAAAACAGCGTCTACAATTGAAGCTTTAAACAGATTCATACCTGTGATTGCTGCTCTCTGGCTTCACTAACACCATTTGTTTTTTAGCACTTGTATCTTTCACCCCTCAGGTTTTTTCCTCTTGCTCCCACACAGTAGCTCTTTCATCTGTTTTCAGTAGATGCAGCTTTACCTAATTAATTGAAGACTCAACAAGTGCGCTTCCCAATTAAAGTAAATATACCCAGTGTTGAAACAGTGGGCTGCAGTGTTCCCCGATGTTCCTTCCTCAGGAACAGGATATCATGGGCTCCACCTCTTATGCACCAAATTAGTGCATTAAATTAGGAGAGCAAAGAAAAAAAAGTCTCAGAGATCAGTTAAAAAAAGATTCTGAAATGCTCTGCAGTAGGAATGAATTGATCATTACAAAAAAGTTTATAGGGGCCTGACCCTAAACCATTCACGTAAATGGGAACTTTGCTATATTAGAAGTATAATTTCACTAAAAACAGGTTTCACACAGGTGCGCGCATGCAGACATATTCGTCCACCCAAGCCATGTCCCAGTTTTCTTACCATAGGATAGAAGAGGTTCCTGTAGTCTGGTCATGCTGCAAGAGAACAGGGCATTGTACATTTTGTTTAGCTTGTGGTAGAGGCAATGTTTAGTAAAGAACTAAGGAGATAGGTAGGTAAGATGGTAAGAGAGACCATAGTACTTGGCTATGTCTACACTGGCAGGTTGTTGCGCCAGAAATATGCAAATGAGGCTAAGCGTGGAATATCGCTGAGCCTCATTTGCATACCTAATGAGCCACCATTTTTGAGGAAGAGGCTCTTGTGCCAGAAGGAGCTGTCTACACTGCCCCTTCTTACGCAAGAAAAACCCTCTTGTGCAATGTCGCTACGCTGATTGTTTTCAGGAATAACGGCATTGCGCAAGAGGTGCTGCGGCTGTGGTGAAACAAGAGAAGTGATCAGTTCTCCTTGGGGACACAGTGGGTGAAACCCAGCCCCCGTCTGCAAGGCAAGAGTGGCAGGTGTCCACACCATCACATCCTGCTATCCCTGGAATGCGAACTGGCCCAGGACTGCACCCCAGCCCCTGTGCTGCCTATAGTGGGGGAGGGGTGGCTGTGCCCTTACTCTGTGTAGAGGGGCGTCTGGAAGGAGGGCAGTGTGCAGTGTCTCTCTCCAGGGTAAGGTCCCTGGGCTCCCCCTCGCCCAGGCTGCTGACTGGCTCTCAGGGATGGCTTGGGGTTCCTGGATGCAGGGCAGGCTCCCTGCAGGCTCCTGGCTGCTGTCATCCTCCTCCTCCTCTTCCCCTGTGTCAAGGGCAGAGCCCTCTGCCCTGGGGTTCACGATGACTAGGGAAGCACGGAACGTCTGATGCCCCAGGATGCGGTCCAGGGCCTCAAAGTGAGGGCAGGCATCCTGGTCAGCCCCTGGTTGGGAGGCCCTGGTATAGGCCTCTGGTGGCCATACAGCTGTAGACGGCCGCATTCCTGCACCTAGTGCGGAGATCGTGGGCATTGGAGGCCTCCCCCCAAATCTCAATGAGGCCCACGATCTCCGCACTTGACCAGGAAGGTACCTGGGAGCCGCCAGCCTGGTCCTGGGGAGTGGTGGAGGGCTGGGTGGCAGTGGGTGGCTGGCTCATCCTGTGCCAGGTGCACAGTCTGCTGGCTAGGTGCTGGCAGGCTGGCAACTAGCACAGGCACTGTGGCCAGAGTCTGCCCCCTTTAAGGGCTCCAGGGCTGGGAGGGGAGCAGATGAATTTTCCTGGTTGTGCCCAGAGTGACCACCAGGGCTCCCTGGGAAGGGCTGGAGGCCCCCTAATTCGAAATAAGTATCTACACAGCACTTATTTCGAATTAGCTATTTCAAATTAGGCATTATTCCTTGTAGAATGAGGTTTACCTAATTCGAAATAAGAGCTCCGCTATTTTGAATTAATTTCGAAATAGCAGTTTGTATGTGTAGACAGCTATTACAGTTAATTCGAAATAAGGGCTCTTATTTCTAATTAACTCTGTAGTGTAGACATACCCCAAAACACCTGCAAAGCTTGGTTTAAATTTGTATCTGGACAGGAATTAGCAGTTTAAATTCATCTCTATGTCTGTCATGCCCATGTCTACACTGTAGCATTTTGTCGGCAGAGGAAATGCAAATGAACTGCTCATTAGCATTTCTCGGTCTCTTCCGATCCTCTTTGCGGAAGAGTTTTTTGCGGAAAAAAACCACAGTGTAGACGGGGCCATTTTGCACAAAAAAACCTCTTTTGCACAAAATCCCTTATCCCTCAAAAAAGGAAGTTTACAAAATCTTTCACAAAAGGTTTTTTTTGTGCAAAATAGCCCCATCTACACTGCATTTTTTTCTGCAAAATCCTCTTCTACAAAATGGATCGGAAGAGACTATGCAAATGAGAGTGCAAGAAACGCTAATGAGTACTTCATTTGCATTTCCTCTGCCAACAAAATGCTACAGTATAGACGTGGGCATGACAGACTAGATGAGCAACTACCTCTTCCACCTATGAAAGCCTCCGGACATTGCTCAGTTAGAAAAGAAATTGGAACTAGAGAGTCTCCCATTCTAATATATGAACATTTTAGATTATTTTTGAAAGCTGCAACAGTCATTGCACTTTTGCAGGTGAGGAATAGAAAGGCTCAATCTCTAACAGTGATCCAGAGCCCCCGGAACATCTTCTACATCTTCAAGTGTCCATCTATCTTTCTACAGCATATAATTAAAGCCCATAAATGAGAACTACCCTGAAGTCACACACAGTCCTGTCTGGTTCATCCTAGCTGAGAAATAAGGCAGCAGAATACAGAGTTCATAATAGACTCTACATAACGTAGAGTCTGACAAAGTAGGCTTTTGCCCTCAAAAGCTTATGCCAAATAAATGTGTTAGTCTGTAAGGTGCCACATGACACTGTGTTGTTTTTGCAGATACAGACTAACCCTCTGACCCTTTAGATTCTACATAGACACTAATGGACTCCACAGAATGAGTCACTGCTACTATTTGTTATTTTAATAGCACTGCAAGCATTACGTGAAGAGAGACTGTAACATTATGTTATTAATTTGGCTAATAGCCATACATTTTTAAATAACACTTCCCTGTCCAATAGCTTTCATGCTATTTATCTACCTTATAAAATAGGGAGTTAAAATTATGGAAACTTTTAATAGAACAGATATGGAAACACTGTACGATCACAGTTCTCTATTGTTTGTTTTTATTTCTTTTTTGCCAAAATATCAGCAGTTTCAAGCACCTTTTCTTTCTGCTGGACAATCTGACCACTTACAAGACAAGTTACCAGATGTTGGCATCTGGTCATTGGTTTGCTGTCCTGAATCTTTTTATTCCATAAAACTAGTCAAAAATATTTCAGCCAGGTTAGTGGCCTTTCTATTGAAAACTGGATGAAAGAGAAAATTCAAACAAAGAGGCCATTTTGATACGATTTCTTTAGTCTACAAAATAAGACCCACTGAATAAGTCTTGACTACTCTCTTTAAGGCTTACTCTGGTCACAGCCTTTTTATGGATTTTTATTATCTATTTCTAGTCCATATCTCTTGATCTATTTGAAACCCAAGTGCTGAAGGAGTATCTTCCTCTGCCCCCTATTTTTTTCTAAGAAAAAAAAACTGCAGATACTGCTTGTTTTGTCATTCATCAAGTTGAAGAATAGAGATCTAGTGAAGATAAAATCATGTCTGGAGAAGATTATGACTCAAACATCCCATCCCTTTTTAAGTTGGGCTAGGCTATGACTCAAGGTAGTGCTATACACAATGGCTGTGTCTACATCGGCCCCTATTCCGTAATAGGGATGCAAATGTAGCACTTTGGAATAGGCAAATCCACGGGGGATTTAAATATCCCCTGCGGCATTTGCATTAACAAGGCTGATGCTTTTTTCCGGCTTGTAGATAAGCCGGAGAAAAGCGCCAGTCTGGAAAATAAGCTCTTTTCCAGAGGATCTCTTATTCCTACTTTCAAGTAGCTTATTTTCCGGAGGATCGCGTCCAGACTGGCGCTTTTCTCCAGCTTATCTACAAGCCGGAAAAAAGCGTCAGCCATGTTAATGCAAATGCCGCGGGGGATATTTAAATCCCCCGCGGATTTGCCCATTCCAAAGTGCTACATTTGCATCCCTATTACGGAATAGGGGCCGATGTAGACACAGCCCATGTGCCATTGGACTAATGTGTCTATAAAACACAACAAAGTCCATGCTAATCATAATCCTAATGATCAGTTTTAGGGCTTATCATAAGTTGCTTCAGCATGTCAGACATTTTGACTCTAGTAGTTAGTTATTTGATATGATAGAAGTCTATAAAATCATGACTGGTACAGAAAAAGTGAATAAGGAAAAGTTATTTATTTGTTCCCATAACATAAGAACTGGGGGGTCACCAAATGAAATTAACAGGTAGCAGGTTTAAAACAAACAAAAGGAAGTTTTTCCTTCATGCAGTGTACAGACACCCTGTGGAACTCCTTGACAGAGGATGTTGTGAAGACCAGAACTTTAACAGGATTCAAAAAAGAACTAGATAAATCCATGGAGGTTAGGTCCATCAATGGCTATTAGCCAGGATGGTAGGACTGGTGTCCCTAGCCTCTGTTTGTCACAGGCTGGAAATGGATGACAGGAGAGGGATCACTTGATAATTCCCTGTTCTGTTCACTCCTCGTTTGGGGCATTGGGCATCGGGCATTGGCCACTGTCGGCAGACAGGATACTGAGCTAGATGGACCTTTAGTCTGACCCAGTATGGCTGTTCTTATGTTCTTATTTATACCAAGCTCATCACTACGATCTCTGAGCACCCAAAAGTAGGTCAGACGTGATGTAGACATTTGCATCAAGGAACGGGTGATGGGATTGGAACTTGTATTCTTCAGTACCAGAAATAGAGAAATTTTGCTTCACTGGAGTCAATGGGAGTTTTGACATTGACTTCAATGGAGCCAGGATTTCGCTCTGTATGACAAAAGTATAAAAGCAGCTGGCCATGCTTTGCTCATAGCAAGACTTTGTGGTGGCAGAAGGTGAGATTGATGGGACTATGTCAGCAAGCCCACTGTATTCTAGCAAACACCCACATCCTGACAAAATGGGTTAGAATCCATCAGTCAGGGTACATCTAGGCTACGGGGTTTTTTCAAAAGGAGATATGCAAATTTGGTGCTAATTTGCATATCTTCTTCTGATCACTTTTTCAAAAGTGGGTTTTCAAAAGTGAAAGCAGTCTGGATGCATTTTTTTTAAAACTTTTTCAAAAAACTGCGTAAACCTCCTTTTTTTTAGGAAGAGCAGGTTTTTTGCAAAATGTTTTTTTCCCCAAAAAACGTGTCCAGACTACTTTTACTTTTAAAAAAACCACTTTTGAAAAAGTGATCGGAAGAAGATATGCAAATTAGCACAGAATTTACATATCTCCTTTTGAAAAAAACGTAGTCTAGATGTACCCTCAGAGATACCACGAGAAAAGAACATGACCAGTGAGACAGAACACAGTGGGCCAAGACTGAGTTGATAGGTCAATAGCAGCTTAGGAGCCTGTCCTAAACTGTCACTCTACATTAAGTTTACAGACAAGGAAACAACTTGTGAGTTCATTTACATGAGAGTTAATCAAGAATAACTCCAGCAAAGTTAATAGAGTTACAGTAAGGTGAGATCAGAATCAGTCCCACATTAACAGCATAAACCAAATACAGGACTATGTAGCACTTTAAAGACTAACAAGATGGTTTATTAGACTAACACGGCTACATCTCTATCACTATTAGATGATGAGCTTTCGTGGGCCAGACTCACTTCCTCAGATCAAATAGTCAGTCTGCCTCTGACTCAAGAGTAGATATAGCCCTATTCAGAGAGACAGAGAGTGAGAAAGAGAAAGAGAGAAGGGGTTTTGAATTCCAAAATAACTAACTCGTCATATTTATCTCACTATCTAATCTTAGAGGGAAGAGGAGCTGTGGTGAGGTAGCTAGAGGAGTTCAGCAGTATGCCTCTGCCTGTGGTATGCCTCCGCAGTGTAAGCTACAGCTCTTTGTCTCTACTTGGAATTTCCAGCAGACTAGCTAACATGTCTGTTATCCTGTGGTGAACGCATCCCCTTGGGGCAGTCAGGACAAAGCCGGGGAGACTATTTGTATGTTTTCCTTATTTTAGTTATAGCTAGCTGCACTCACTATACGCGTGGCGTTTTCTAAACACTCAAGGAAAGCAATCCTTACCTCTATAAGATACTCACAGCCTAAGGAGAGCAACAAATTGGAGAGCAATCCCTGAGTGTCTTGCTAAGAATGAAATTGAAGAAAATCATTCCAGATGCTGGAGATTAGGTGTTGCTGGCTAAGAGGGTCAATTTTAAATTCAGGAAACCCAGTTGCAGGCAGGTTGTATTTCTGACTACTCTCAGCACCACTCATGTACACACCTCTGTCAGATCCTTACTTCATATCCTGTCTAAGATAATAGAAAATTGAGGCCTGACTAGATGGAGAAGTATGTTCCCAAACAGGCTTTACTTCAAGTGTTGTTGCACATTTCACAAAGTCAGGAAGTAGCTACTTCTGCCGTCAGCAGCAACTTCCTGTCCCACTTTTGCTTTTTCTTCTAGAGACCCAAGCCTTCAACAACATTTGCCACCATCTATTGGTAGTCCACAATATTACAGGGTAACTAACTAGAATCCTGAGAGTGTTAATTTATTATTTGGTTTGCAGTAGTGCCATAAGGTCCTCAACCATCAAACTAAGCCCAATTGTGCTAGGTGCTGTACAAAACAAAAATATGGGCCCTGTGCCAAATAGCTTATTTAAGTACCTTTATATAGGAGATTAGATTAGATTATGTAATGATCCCTTTTGGAATTTAAAAAAAAGTATGAATATAAGATTGCATATGAGTTTACTGCAGATTTCTAGCAGGTCCTATCTATCACTGCCATGTCTAGAAAGATTATTTTATGGCCACATATAGAGAAAAAAAGTGGCAAAGGATTAAGGGAAAAAACACTAGAGTATAACAGAGCATCAAGCAAATGCATGAATTTATAATGAGATATGTTGAGTTCAAAACAGTATAAACTACATTCTATACTTGTTCTATGCAGGTCTCATAGGAGAGATGTGTTTAGAGGATCATGCAACATTTTTAAAGCTTATCACATAAAATGACTCGTTTCCCTTTGATTTACAAAAATGCATCCATTCATTGCTCTAAACAGAAAAAAAATGGTGTTTGTTTTTCCATTTGTTGCTTTTCTTAAAAATTATGCCTGGGAGGAAATTCTGCTCCTGCTGAAATCAAGTGACTCAGAATCAGAATCAGAATCAACAGAATCAGAAAATTTGCAGTTGTATTTTATATAGGCCATTTGCAGAACATGTAAGCATGTGAACCCACTCATTGTGGAGTTAATCATATATGTTTCTGTGGTATTGGGGCTTTAGACAAGAAAGGAAGAATGATGTTGTGGTCAGCACTTGAGACTGGATCCAAGAGATTTGGTTTTAAGATCCGGGTCTCTGCAACAAACTTTTTGCAAGATTTCCTTGAGCAAATCCATGAATGTCTCTACACATCAGTTACTCACCTGTAAAGTGAAGGTATGGGGAAAATGCTTACATGAATTGTATGAATCTCACTATTACTTGTATTAGCCCCATGTGTTGTTGTATATGTCTGCAGTCTCATGTAAGCTTTTTTGGGCAGGTACCATTTTTCCTACACAGCGCTTCACATGATGGGGCTATGATCCTGATTGTGGACAGGACCAGTTGATTAAGCAACAGTGCCCTCCCATGCAGGGAGAGGCACCGGAGCAATCCTGTCCATCTCCGCAACCGCTCAGCCACCCTGGACTCTAAATCGTGCCAGTTCTCTGGCAGGGAGGGATGCGTGGCAGAAAAGAAAACAAGAAAGAGCAGTGGACTCATGCTCCACCTGCTGGCCTGAGGCGCAGGTGGGAGGGAGCTCACCTACCACCTGGCCTCGAGCCCCCAGGTCAGAGCTCTTGACCTAGGCTGCCGAGTAGACAGCTTGTCAAGCCTCCACCCATGCCAGGTCACCTGGGTCCTGAACCACAAGGAGCACATCATCGGCGTACGCTGGCAGGACCAGCTGCATCTCTGGCTCATGGAGCACCAAGCCCATCGACCTCTTGTGAAGGAGACAGAGGAAGAGCTCCATGGCCAGAGGATACAGCTGGCCTGACAGCAGGCAGCCTTGATGTACTCCCCACCTGAAGCTGACCGGTGTGGTCAGGGTCCAGTTGACCAAGCACTCTGTGGAGGCATAGAGCACCTGGAGAAACCCCACAAAGTGGGGCCTGAAGCCAAAAGCCTGCAGAGTGCCCAGGAGATATCCGTCATCCACCCAATCAAACGCCTTTCCCTGATCCAAGCACAGGAGGGCAAATGACAGACCATGCCTACAACAGAGCTCTATGACAATCCAGACCAGATAAAGGTCATCAAACGTGGTGCATCCCTGGATGCTGTAGGTCTGGTCTGGACAAACCATGCCCACCAGCACAGACCGCAGTCTCAGTGAGATTGCCTTGGAGATGATTTTATAGTCCGTGCTGAGGAGCGAGACAGGAAGCCAATTCCTTAGATCGCGGAGGTCCCCCTTCTTAGGCAGTAAGGTTAGCATGGCTCACCTGCACGATAAAGGGAGGACCTTGCTCTCCAAGGACTTAGCCGAGGCCATCCATGCCTGGGGACTTGTACAGCAGTGTCTCAGGCTTTTTTCCTTTGCCTACCTCCGCAAGGGACAGCAAAGTCTTTTCTTCTGCCTGCTGTAGTTGCCCTTGCAGACACCACTGCTCACTCACCATGGAGCTGAAACTGCCTCTGGGCAGTCAACAGCTATTGCAGTTTGTGCTGCAGTTTCTGAACCAGTGTCTGGTCATACAGCAGTTTCTGAAGGCTGCCTCCCAGGCCCTGAAGGAACCCAACTCCCAGCTCCTCTGGGAGACCCTTCTCAAATCTCTGCAGGTAAGGCTCATGCAGCTGAATCCTACCCTCCCTTCCCTTCACACCATGCGCTGCTTTCTCTGGCATCTGGACACCAGTGCAGACTAGTGGGACCAGCTTGTTATGGAGCAGTGGGGAGACCAGAAATGGCTCCAGAATTTCAGGATAAGAAAGGACATCTTTCTGGAGTTCTGCGAGTGGATCACCCCGGCCCTGAGGGGCCAGGACACTCATATGAGACCTACCATTTCCCTCCAGAAGTGTGTTGCCATCACCCTATGGTAGCTTGCCATGCAGGATAGTTCCTGGACAGCCACCGATATGTTGGGAACCAGTTCAGCATGGCGAGATCGACCGTCGGGGCTTTGCTCATGCAGGAATGTTGCTCTCGGGCTACCCCTTGCTGCCCACCACCTCTATCCACTGTGGGAAGGGAACATGATAGTACTCACATGATGTTCCTTCCCTGGCCTTGGATGACAACTGGAACATGTCCAAAGCGTGGATACTGGCTTCAGGATCAGGAGGGTGCTCGTGTTGGCCTTGTCCAGTTCCTCCTCCTCCATCTTTTCCTCTTCATCTTTGTCCCACAGAAAGATGACGACGGGCCTCTTGATCTCTGAGTCTACTACCAGGAGGGATGAAGGGACTGCCCCACGCCCAAGGTTGTGGTTCAGAGTCTCGAAGTAGGGGCAGGTGTGAGGTTCTGCCCCATAGTGGGAGCTACCCTCCCTCGTCCTGGCATATGCCTGGCAGAGCTCTTTCACTTTCATCTGCACCTGCTTTTGGGTGCAGATGTGTCCTTTGTTGGCCAGGATATCAGACATAGACGTCCACATTCCTGCACTTGGTGCAGAGATCCTGGAGGTTGGTGTCATCACCATAGGCATGTGCACGGGGTGTGCCGGGTGTACCCTAATGTCTCAAAGGGCCATGTGACAGGGGCACGAGCCCCCACACTAGAAGGAGCACTGCTTCGGTGCTCTGGGGAACTGGCGCTGCGCCGCTGGGTTTGCTGTGCATACGCAGCTGCATGGTCAGAACCGGCGGGGCTTAGGACCCCGTGGAAAGAGGTGTCAGGGACGCAGCAATGTCACCCCACCACCCTGTCAAGCACAGGGAGTTTAAAACCCAGGTGGGAAAGTGGAAGGGGGAGGGCGGACTAGGTGAGCCAGGAGGGGTGGAGGCTGGCTGTGTTCTCCTCCTCTCTCCCCTCCCCGGCATGGCTGAGCTGAGTTGAGCTGAGCTGAGTTTGGGCAGGTGGAAGAAGATCTGGGGCGCAGCCCTAGACCAGCTGCTTCCTGTAGCTTCAGACCCTGCAGCCGGAATGCGCAGCTCCCATCCCCAAGAGCTCCTGTTGGGACGGTCCCCTGCCGTACTTCATGCACATTGGTATAGGAATTATAACAATGCATAACTCAAAAATGCATTCAACAAAATACAGTGTGTAACCTATCAAATGTGTTGTTACACTCTGTGGAAAGGGTGGGAGAGGAAGGGACTTGTTCTGGGGGGGGAGGAAGGAGGCAGGTCAGGAGAAGAAAGGGGAAGGCACCAAGGGACAGGGGTGCAGGAGAGACAAATCCCAGGGGGCCAAGTGGAGAAAATGAGGAAAAGGGTAGGAGGGGAGGTGTCAGTGGGAGGGGGTACAGAGTGATGCTGGGGAGAGGGGAAGGTGCTGGGAGAAGGCTTGAAAGGAGGGGTGGGAGTGAGGAAGGCGGGGATGGAGCAAGGCATGTGTGAGGGCACGGGGCATGAGGGGAAATGGGGGCAGAGGATGGTGAGGGGGTGGGCATCAGGGAAAAAGAGGGCAAAGGACACAGGGGCAGTGAGGGAAGGGGGAGGCACCAGGAGGGTGCAGGGTTAAGGGAAGGTGCAGGTGCCAGGGAGTTCTGGGGGTGAAGCAGAAGAGCAGACACCTGCAGGGGAGGGACCAGCATCAGAGGAGAGAGGCAGGGCAGGTGTGTAGAGGGAGGTGTTAGGAGAGGGGATGAGGAGGGGTAGCTCACATGATCAGAGTGGGCTACTGGAGGAGTGCGGACAGGGGGGAGAGAAGGGCTGGAGGAGGGGGGCAGATCGCAGGAGGGCTGAAGGCAGTGAGAAGGGCAGGAGTCAGGACAGCAGAGGAGGGTGAGGAGTTGGGGGGCAGCAGGCACCAGGGGAGATGATGGAGCAAGGGAAGGAGACATGGCAGCAGAGGGAGAAGGTAGAGGCTTATAAGATATTTATTAATAACTTGGGTGCCACAGTGGCACATCCAAACAAGCCACATGAACTCAGTACTGGTGCACAACACAAAATTCATTCTCCTCATGGGAGGAAACTCTTAGAGGGAACACTTACCCCAGCATCTCTGCCCCTGAGTTAATGTCACACACATTGGCTGTGTCTAGACAGGCAAGTTTTTCCGGAAAAATCAGCCGCTTTTCCGGAAAAACTTGCCAGCTGTCTACACTGGCCGCTTGAATTTCCGGAAAAGCACTGACGATTTCATGTAAAATCATCAGTGCTTTTTCGGAAAAACTATGCTGCTCCTGTTTGGGCAAAAGTCTTTTTCCGAAAGACTTTTGCGCAAAGGGCCAGTGTAGACAGCATAGTACTGTTTTCCGCAAAAAAGCCCCGATCGTGAAAAAGGCGATCGGGGCTTTTTTGTGGAAAACCGTGTCTAGATTGGCCACGGACGCTTTTCCACAAAAAGTGCTTTTGCGGAAAAGCGTCCGTGCCAATCTAGATGCGCTTTTCCGAAAATGCTTTTGAAGGAAAACTTTTCCGTTAAAAGCATTTTCGGAAATTCATGCCAGTGTAGACGTAGCCATAGGGTTAATGCAACTGCAGGATAGTTGCATGAGGGGGGTTTGTTGGGGGCCAAACTAATCCCTATTGGTAGGAGGATGGTAGGAAAAGTCCTTAGAGGGGGGGTCACATGACACCTTTTACTTCTGGTCATGTGTCCATCTTGCCCTGAGAGTGTTACCTCCAGAGGCGTGGCTAATGGGAGTCAGGGGGTGCAGCTAATGGGGGTCAAGGGCATGGTTAATGGGTCAGGGGTGTGGCTAATGGGGGTCAGAGTACATTTTTTAAAAATTCTTAGGGTGTATACCTTAATGAAATGTGCTGCGCACGCCTATGGTCATCACCCCAAAGTTCAATAAGGTCCAGGATCTCCACACTAGACCAGGAAGGCCCACACCTCTTTCGGGCCTGGGCAGGTTGCTGGGAGCCATCTGACTGCTACCTGGGATCAGTAGAAGGCTGAGTAGGACCAACTGAGTGGCTCGTTGTTGAAAAAAAGCAAGGCAGTGGCAGCTGCTATGAGCCTCAGAGCTGTCAGGCCTCCTGCTTGCCACAAGTCCTTTCTCCTGAGGCTGTAGCTTTAAGGGCTCCAGGGAAAGGGGGGAGATATAGAGTTTTCCTGAGTGTGGATAGAGTGGCCAGCACGGCACCTCCCCTTCACCAGGGCCAGACCAGATAATGCCAGATAAGTCTGCTAGTGCACTTATAAAGGATACCCAGGTCATTCACATTAGTATATGAGCACACCTTAGAAGACTTGGACAGAAAACAAATAACCTTGTCCCAAAATAGAGAGTAAATACACTGCCACGCATGCATTCCATTTCAAGAGAGGGCTTCTAAAAGGAGCATTTTGAAAGTCACTGTATGCCAGGTTGCGGCAAGGTAAGGATGTTTGGAGGAAAGAGACAAGTTTTTCTGCTGGCAACCTATGCTTTGGTAACCAAGATGTGAGGTGGAAGCCATGCACAGTGGAACACCCAGCCTTGTTCTAGAAAGGGAGAGAAAAGAAAGCGCCTGTGTTTATTTTCATGCTGTGTACTCTGAAAATGATCTGGAATATTAATAGTGCTGGCAGAGCTAATCTACAGGGTATAAGTAAAAAACACGTGCAAGTGTATTTGAGGCTCTGAATGGATGTTTCAAAAAAGGCAACAAAGAAAGTCTGAGGTTTTATACTTAAGACTTTGCTTTTTCCTTCCCTATCAGATGCTGGTTCGGACACATTAGAGGAAAGGACCATGAATTCCACGGTCAAGAGTCTCATAGCAGAGTCCAGTCACAGGAAGTTTTCCCCCATAAGACAGTCCATAATTCATAGAATCATAGAACCATAGAGCTGAAAGAGACCTCAGAAGGTCATCACATACAGCCCCCTGCTCTAGGCAGGACCAATCCCAACTAAATCAACCCAGCCAGGGCTTTGTCAAGCCGAGACTTAAACACTGGTAGGGATGGAGACTCCACTACTTCTCTATGGGTATGTCTACACTTGCAGCCTATTTCAGAATAGGGCTGCAAATGTAGGCATTCGGAATTGCAAATCAAGCCCGGGATTTAAATATCCTGCGCTGGATTTGCATCTTCCCGACCGGGCGTCATTTTTCAAATTTACAAGCCCGGAATAACTGCCTGTGTCTACAAGCAGCAGTGAAACGGGTGTTCGAAATAAAGCCCTCCTGCAATGAGGTTTAACAGGTAATTCGAAATAGGGCTTTATTTCAAATGCCTGTTTCACTGCTGCATATAGACGCAGGCAGTTATTCCGGGCTTGTAAATTTCAAAAAATGGCACCTGGCCGGGAAGATGCAAATCCAGCGCAGGATATTTAAATCCCGGGCTTGATTTGCCATTCTGAATGCCTACATTTACAGCCCTATTCCGAAATAGGCTGCAAGTGTAGACATACCCTCGATAACCCATTCCAGTGCTTCACCACTCTTCTAGTGAAATAGTTCTTCCTAATATCCAACCTGGACCTCTCCCACCACAACTTGAGACCATTGCTTCTTGTTCTGCCATCTGTCACTACTGAGAACAGCCTCTCTCCATCCTCTTTGGAACCTCCCTTCAGGAAGTTGAAAGCTGTTATCAAATCCCCCCTCACTCTTCGCTTCTGCAGACTAAATAGACACAACTCCCTCAGCTTCTCCTCATAGGTCATGTGCTCCAGCCCCCTAATCATTCGGTTGCCCTCCGCTGGACTCTCTCCAATGCATACACATCCTTTTTGTAGTGGGGGGCCCAGAACCGGACACAATACTCCAGATGTGGCCTCACCAGAGCTGAATAAAGGGGAATAATCATTTCTCTAGATCTGCTGGCAATGCTCCTCCTAATGCACCCTAATATGCCATTAGATTTCTTGGCTACAAGGGCACACTGTTGACTCATATCCATATGATTACTCTCTTCTCCTTAGTAGTATACAGTTTCCACTGGCATCAGTGAATGGTTCAGACAGCATAGCCATACAGTGGCACAGGGCAAAGCACACAGGGTCGGTAACAGATTGCTGTCACAAAAAACATGGTGCTAGAGAAATAACTGAACCATGAGATCAGTTGCTTTCTCACACTCTCCCTGGCCAATGGCAGGGAGAGGATGCTTAATTACAATACCTCTTTCGAGTGAGATGTAATAATCTAACCTTAATTTAGGGAAAACAACTGGCCCGGACATTTCTGAGCCAAAGTCATTATTTGGGAAATAAATTACATTAGAAAGGGAACAGGCCTATTAGGGTGAATCTACACAGCAGCATTATTTCCGAATAACGTCTGTTACTCTGAAATAATAATAATAACAGCTAGCCCGTTATTTCGAAATAATGGGTGGCTTATTTCGGAGTTTGTAAACCTAAATCCATGAGCAATAACACCTCTTCCGAAATAGCTATTTCAAAATAGTGCCTGTGTAGACAGGACGGCTGGAGTTATTTCGAAATAAGGGGCCTCCAGCCCTTCCCATGGTGCCCTGCTGGCCACTCTGTCTACACTCATCAAAACTCTATAGTCTCCTCTTCCCCAGGAGCCCTTAAAGCTGCATCCTCAGGGGAAAGGGCTTGTGGCAGACAGCAGGCCCTGACAGCCCTGAGCCACCCAGCAGCTGCCATTGCTGCGATTTAGCTTAAAACAAGCAACTGCTGCTCCCACCCAGCCTCCAGTGGTCCCAGGGAGCAGTCTCCCAGCTCCCAGGGCTGTGCCCAAGTACGGAAAAGATGCACCCCTTCCTGGTCTGGGGCGGAGATCCTTATTGATGTTTGGGTGACGAAACCAACCTCCAGGATCTCTGCACCAGATGCCAGAATGCTGAGGACTATGGCTGCATGGCCATCAGCCTGGCCACCAAGGGCCACATCTGAATGCAGGAGCAGGTGCAGATGAAAATGAAAGAGCTCCATCAGGCTTTTCCAAGGCCTGGGAGCATAGCTCCCATTCCGGGGCCGTATCCCACACCTGCCCTAGCCTTTGTAACTTATCCTTTAAATCAACTTCTGTACCCAACGACTGGAAGATAGCTACTGTAATGCCAATATTTAAAAAGAGCTCTAGAGGTGATCCTGGCAATTACAGATGGGTAAACCTAACGTCAGAACTGGGCAAATTAGTTGAAACAATAGTAAAGAATAAAATTGTCAGACACATAGAAGAACGTAATTTGTTGGGCAAAAGTCAACATGGTTTCTGTAAAGGGAATTCATGTCTTACTAATCTATTAGAGTTCTTTGAAGGGGTCAACAAACATGTGGACAAGGGGGATCCAGCAGATATAGTGTACAGGCAGTCCCCGGGTTATGTACAAGATAGGAACTGTAGGTTTGTTCTTAAGTTGAATCTGTATGTAAGTCGGAACTGGCGTCCAGATTCAGCCGCTGCTGAAACTGACTGCCAGTTCTGACTTACATACAGATTCAACTTAAGAACCCCAAGTCAGCTGCTGCTGAAACTGATCAGCAGCTGATTCCAGGAAGCCCGGGGCAGAGCAACTGTGCCTCGGGCTTCCTGTAGTCAGCGCTGGTCAGTTTCAGCAATGGCTGACTTGGGGACGTCTGGGGCAGAGCAGCTGGGGTGCTGCTGGGTTGCTCCAGTAGCACCGCTCCTCGGCGCTACTGGACCAACCCAGCAGCACCCCAGCTGCTCTGCCCCAGGAGTCCTGATTCAGCCACTGCTGAAACTGACCAACCGGCAGCACCCCAGCTGCTCTGCCCCAGGGTCCACAACAAAAGCCTGGTCTGCTGGGGGGGCACACTAGCTGTGCCCCCCCCCCCAGCAGACCAGGGACACAGGGAGCAAAGCGGCAGCAGGGGGTGCCTCGCCTCTGAGGCTTTGCTCTGGCGCCGGACCGCTTTGATCCCGGTGCCCCTGGTTTGCTGGAGACGGTCCCCAGCAGACCAGGGGCACCGTGAGCAAACCCGCAGCCGCGGCGGGGTCCCCGCGCTTCTGAGGCTTTGCCAGAGCAAAGCCTCAGAAGCGCGGGACCCCCCGCTGCTGCAGGTTTGCTCACGGTATCCCTGGTCTGCTGGAGACGGTCCCCAGCAGACCAGGGGCACCACGAGCAAACCCGCAGCAGTGGCGAGGTCCCCCGCTTCTGAGGCTTTGCTCTGGCAAAGCCTCAGAAGCGCGGGAACCCGCCGCTGCTGCGGGTTTGCTCCCGATGCCCCTGGTCTGCTGGAGATGGTCCCCAGCAGACCAGGAGCACCGGGAGCAGCTTTTCTCACCCCGGAGCTTGAGGTGGCTGACCGCTGCCTGTGAGCTCCGGGGCGAGAAAGCCCCATTCGTAAGTGTGGATCCGACATAAGTCGGATACGCGTAAGTCGGGGACTGCCTGTACTTTGATTTCCAGAAAGCCTTTGACAAGGTCTTTCACCAAGGCTCTTATGTAAATTAAGTTGTCATGGGATAAGAGGGAAGATCCTTTCATGGACTGATAACTGGTTAAAAGACAGGAAACAAAGGGTAGGAATAAATGGTAAATTTTCAGAATGGAGAGGGGTAACTTAGTGGTGTTCCCCAAGGGTCAGTCCTATTCAACATATTCATAAATGATCTGGAGAAAGGGGTAAACAGTGAGGTGGCAAAGTTTGCAGACGATACTAAACTGCTCAAGGTAGTTAAGACCAAAGCAGACAGTGAAGAACTTCAAAAAGATCTCACAAAACTAAGTGAATGGGCAACAAAATGGCAAATGAAATTTAATGTGGATAAATGTAAAGTAATGCACATTGGAAAAAATAACCCCAACTATACATATAATAGGATGGGGGCTAATTTAGCTACAACTAATCAGGAAAGAGATCTTGGAGTCATCGTGGATAGTTCTCTAAAGGGTTACATCTAGACTGGCATGATTTTGCGGAAATACTTTTAACGGAAAAGTTTTTCCGTTAAAAGTATTTCCGCAAAAGAGAGTCTAGATTGGCACAGATACTTTTGCGCAAAAAGTGCTTTTGCACAAAAGCATCCGTGGCCAGTCTAGACGCAATTTTGCGCAAGAAAGCCCTGATCACCATTTTAGCCATCGGGGCTTTTTTGAGCAAAACAGTTCTTCCCTGTCTACATTGGCCCTCTTGCGCAAGTATTCTTGCGCAAGAGGGCTTTTTCCCAAGTGGGAGCGTGAAAGTATTTGCGCAAGAAGCACTGATTTTTACATTACAAAGTCAGTGCTCTTGCACAAATTCAAGCAGCCAGTGTAGACAGCTGGCAAGTTTTTGCGCAAAAGCAAAATCGGCAAAATCTTGCCAGTCTAGACGCACCCAAGATGTCCACACAGTGTGCAGCACCAGTCAAAAAAGCAAACAGGATGTTAGGAATAATTAAAAAAGGGATAGAGAATAAGACGGATAATATCTTATTGCCCTTATATAAATCCATGGCACGCCCACATCTGGAATACTGCATACAGATGCATGGCTACGTCTAGACTGGCATGATTTTCTGCAAATGCTTTTAATGGAAAAGTTTTCCGTTAAAAGCATTTTCGGAAAAAAGCGTCTAGATTGGCACGGACGCTTTTCTGCAAAAGCACTTTTTACAGAAAAGTATCTATGGCCAATCTAGACGCACTTTTCTGCAAAAAAGCCCCGATCGCCATTTTTGCGATGGGGGCTTTTTTGCGGAAAACAAATCTGAGCTGTCTACACTGGCCCATACTGAGACTGGGACTTTTCAGCTTAGAAAAGAAGATACTAAGGGGGGATATGATAGAGGTCTATAAAATCATGAGTGGTATGGAGAAAGTGAATAAGGAAAAGTTATTTACTTGTTCCCAAAATATAAGAAGTAGGGGCCACCAAATGAAACTAATGGGCAGCAGGTTTAAAACAAATAAAAGGAAGTTCTTCTTCACACAGTGCATAGTCAATCTGTGGAACTCCTTGCCTGAGGAGGTTGTGAAGGCTAGGACTATAACAGGGTTTAAAAGAGAACTAGATAAATTCATGGAGGTTAAGTCCATTAATGGCTATTAGCCAGCATGGGTAAGGAATGGTGTCCCTAGCCTCTGTTTGTCAGAGGGTGGAGATGGATGTCAGGAGAGAGATCACTTGATCATTATCTATTGGATTCACTCCCTCTGGGACACCTGGTATTGACACCTCACTCACTCCGGGTATGTCTACACTACCCCGCTAGTTCGAACTAGCGGGGTAATGTAAGCATACCGCACTTGCAAATGAAGCCCGGGATTTGAATTTCCACGAGGAGTAACGGTAGTTCGGACTAGGAAGCCTAGTTCGAACTACCTAGTTCGTGCCGCGTGTAGCCGTGCGGCACGGGGTTCGAACGAGCAGGGATTTAATCCTTCGAACTAATCATGCAGTTCGATGAGCATGAGGCTAGTTCAAAATAATCCCTTTTGGAGTATTTCTTCCAGAATAGTTTATTCTGAAATAATCGTGCAATGTAGACATAGCCTCAGAGATCAAGGACTTCCCTATGAAAGTCTCAGCAGGATAGCTGTGTTAGTCTGTATCTACAAAAGGAACGAGGAGTCTTGTGGCACGTTAGCCCTGGTCTACACTAGGGCGTTATTTCGAAATAACTCCCCTTATGTAAAAATATCAAGCAGAGCATCCACAGTACCAAGTCCGTTATTTCGAAATAAGGGGCTGGTTATTTCAAAATAATAACTCCTGCTTTCCATAAGGAATAATACTTCTTTCAAAATAGTTATTTCGAAATAGCGGTAGTGTGGATGCCCCACTGCTGTTATTTGAAATAACTACTTCCCAGAGTCATTCAGAGTAATTACTCCCCAGTGCTTCCTGGGGCTCCAAGCCAAGGTAGCGCGTCCACTTTAAGGGAGCCTACTTTGGACTAATTTTGAGGCTTCCTTGTAGTGTGGACACACTATTTCAAAATAGTTATTTCAAAATAATTTCCTAACGTAGACATGGCCTTAGAGACTAACAGATTTATTAGGGCTTAAGCTTTCATCAGTAAAACCCAGTTCATCAGATGAACTGTAGTGGAGTTTACACTTGTCTTTAGATATACCCATGCCTCTGTAAACTCTGTGCCCTAATAAATCTGTTTTCTCTAAGGTGCCACAGAACTCCTTGTTATCTTCCCTATTATGTCACCCTGTACCAGAATAGATCTGTTCCTCAACGCAACCTTGTTTCTAACAACACTTGCAGTTTACACAGCTTCTTCTGAGCAACAAGCACTGAATGAATGCAATAATTTCAGAGGGGGCTGAACACAAAATCATAAGCCTTTACCACTTGTGCTAAAGGAGTAACTCCATTAGCAATACAGCAGTAGGTTCTTATCCTCTTATATGGACCTGCCACTTGGAAGGGAATGTCATCCATTTAGTGTAATCCACACTAGTTCAACCTAACCTGCCTGCTACCCACACTAATGTAAAACAACATGACAGAATTTATCACACAAGTATATCCCAATACACATGGACTTGGACACTA
The DNA here is from genome assembly GCF_052426305.1 of Pelodiscus sinensis. NCBI lineage: Eukaryota > Metazoa > Chordata > Testudines > Trionychidae > Pelodiscus > Pelodiscus sinensis. The sequence continues at coordinate 10,395,908 of NC_143074.1, read as the reverse complement.
CAAATCTTATTTTGCAAACTTTTCTCTCTTCCTATGTCTGTAATCTCTTGAAATTGTGTGTGTGACTTTGTGAGGTAGATCTGCCATTTAATTTTCTACTTCTTATGCAGACTTTTAAATATTTTTTTAAATTTCAGCCTGATTCTTGGACTTGGCAGATAAACTCTGAGTCCCATAAGAGTTATATTTGCTTTGAAAGCCTTGAATGAAACCTTTATAAAAAACTTCATTAATATTTCAACCTATATGCCTGCTCTCCACTTCCTGTTCTAGTCCAAACAGATTCTCCACACAGAACGACTTTTGAAATTCACATATTTACTTCCCCCAAACAGTGAGTGTGTTACTGTGGAGCTTGTGGTGGAGTCAATTCATATGTGTGTTGTCTTGATGTCGTTTGCAAGATGAAGCCTTCTATTCATTGGAGAGGGAAAAAAATAGAAGAGAGGCAGAATATAAAGCTGAAAAGATCAGATCTATGGAGTTCTTTATTCGGACCCTTGACCACTTAAAGATTTCAATGCACTTGCAATTATATTATATTAAAGAGTCATAATGGTTAATGCATTGAAGTATAGAAGTGGAAGTCAAAGCTGTTTTGAAGGATAAAGGTCAGAAATATTAAGACAGTTCTTTTGAAAGCACCATACATTTTAGTGCTTTTTGAATAGGTTTCCCATTCACTAAGATACACATGCATGTGCCTGACTCAGAACACATGGGTAATTCCACTGAAGTTCACATAGAAATCTGTTTAAATATCTTGGTGCATCAAGGCTTAGTGCCAGATCCAACTCCAGTTGGGTCTGGTTTTCTATGCAGAGCTACAAGAACTGTACATTGAAAGTGCATATATACTACTTAGTGTGTAGAAGAGTCAAGTTAGCGGCCTTGGAAGACACTATCAAAACTTGAGTAGCATTGGCAATAAAATATGGGCAGCAGGATACAGTGCATGCCACAGGACTCATTACAAAGAGTCTTAGGTTCTTCTCTCAACTCGGTGAGGTGCATTTACACAGCACCCTAAATTCAAAATAAGATATGTAATTTGTGCTATGAAAATTGTGTATTTTATCTTGAATCAATTTTGAAATAGCTTATTTTGAAATTTCGTGCATCTACACAGCATCTACACACTATTTGGTGCATCTACACACTATTTGAGTCATTCCTTATTCCTCGTGCAACAAGGTTTACCAGGATGGTGAAATAGAGCACCCGTTATTTTGAAAAATATTTCAAAATAATGGGTGGCTTGTGTAAACATGAGGTAGCCATTTTGGGATACCTCCGGTATCCCAAAATAGCTGTGCAGTGTAGACGTACCCTCACTGACCAAAGCCATTAGTGTTTGAATTCAGGCAAGTCATTACAACATGAAGGAATTGTAGTTTGGCTGCTTTATGTCCCAGTTTTCCTCTAGAGATTGAGCTCTCTATTCCTCTGTTTCTGCATCTTCAGAATGGGAACAAATATACTTAACCCTCTTTGTAAAGAGCTTTGAGATCTTCAGACTGTGAGTGCCATTACATGGAGTGATCCCATAGAAGTCAAAAGTCTGCTCAGGTGCTTAAAATGATGTACATGCTAATAAACAATACATGCTTATGCCCCGTGCAATTATTAAAATAGGAAATCCAAGTAAAACATTTGGGCACATTCACTCTTGATCAGGAAAAATGGATTTTGTACTAGCAAGGAACAAATTGAGTATGCAGTTGTGTGATTTGGACATCACTTTATGGCCCCTGCTTGCACACTGGGTCCAAAGGTTGCATTTTCCTCAATACAAGACACATGCCTATGAACAAGGCACAGTACACCCATGTTGCTTGACTATACTGGTCTCCATCAGTATTAATGAGGGAATTTGGTGGCGCAATAAAGTATTTTTTATTTCATTTTACTGGAAGCACTGACCAATGTCTCAGTATGCTTAAAAATAGCCCTTTGTCCAGAATAGCGCAAAATTGTTGATCTTTATGGTGTAATGTAAAGCACAATGATCTGGTGAAGGTGAAGGCTCTTCTCTTTATTTGCAGAGGATTTGAGTTTTGCAAAAGCAAAGATAGGAACATGTTAAAAATGTGCACTGCATTGTAATTTTAATTAGGGCTGATTGAAAATTCTCTCTGAATTGTTTTGAAGGAAAATTAGGTCCTCCATTAAACATTTGTTTGCTTTGTATGGAAAATTTTGATTTTTCTTAATCCTTGCCCTCCTCCCCAAAAAAACACAATGAAATCCAAACTGCTTTTTGTTTAATTTGGCTATGATGTTGCCTCATGGGAGTTGTAGTTCAACTGACTTCTATTCCTTTTTTTCCTTTATAGTCTGGGCTTCGTGGGCAGACTACATCTCCCATAACTTTCCACGATGCACTGCTTCCCCTTGCCCAATGGAGAGATCATGGCACCTCAGGTAAGATGTAGTCCAGTCAGGGAGTCCAGTGTATGTGGAAATATAAGAACATAAGGCAGCATTGTGCTATTTCTGAATCAATTTTTTCCAGACATTTTTCAGTTTTCAAATTTTCACCCCAAAAATTGAAATTCTGTAGGGGTACCCCCCATTTTTCAACAACTTTAGTATTAATTAACTATAAATATTGGCTTGAGCCTGTGACCAGTGGGTTTATTTTTAAATATGTGTGTCTGTTAATAATCAAAATATACGAAAGCTGCATCAGATTTTGACTGCTGAAGGGAGACAGAATGGATTAGTGATTCAGAGTCAGGTTAGGAACAAAAATCTCCAAAGTACTAATCTCAGTGCTAACACCCACTTGCTGAGTGGCCGGTGGCAATTTCTGTAACTTCTGCACCATGGTTCCTCAGAGGTCTGCTGAAGCTTCATTCATGAGTGTCTATAAAGTGCTCTGATGGTCTCACGTGGAAGATACTCTAGAAGTACAATGGACAGACAAACATTCTGGCAGTTCTCTTTGTAAAACCTGCTTCTTTCACAAAGCCTTCGTATGTTAGGGCCTAATCCTGCAAGATGACGAGCACCTCAGGTATGTTATACTGAAGCTTCAGAGGGGTAACCGAGTGAGTCTATACAGGATAAACTTAAAAAACAACAAATAGTCTGGTAGCACTTTAAAGACTAACAAAACATGTAGATGGTATGAGATTTCGTGGGCACTGCCCATTTCCTTATACATTCCTATGCCCACGAAATCTACCATCTACATGTTTTGTTAGTTTTTAAAGTGCTACCAGACTATTTGTTGTTTAAGTTTATATTATTCTGAGTTAGCCTCCAAGGTCTTTTGAGATAGGGTCCTTGTACACTTTTTGCACCTCAACCTTTACACATGGAGCACTATTAAAAATCCCAATATTTGCCTTGACACGGTATCCACCTTGACTGTGGTATTTGCCATGTATGTCCCCTATACCTGGAATGGAAAACACCACAGTATATTAATTGCTGCTCTAAGTAAGGGGGCACAGATTCAGTTTTGAAGGGCATCCCATACATGAACAGAAATGCAATGCTTGGTAATCCTTTGAAAATGGCAAAAGCTGGTAATACTGACAATGGAACTCTCTATAAGCAATATAACCAAGGATCTATATTTAAAAAGTAGTTGGTGGGATAAATAGAACACTGAATCTTAAGAAGCTCTTTGAAGAAGGAAGGAACTGCTGAGGGAAGTATAAATGAAAAGTAGAACAACGCATTTCACGTAGCACCTCAAGGGCAGTCTGTAGAGTGAAAATAAAGGTTCCATACTAGTTGTTTGTTAACATTGTGACAGAAATCAGATGGGTAGATAAAATCCTGGTTGTCGTGCAATGACATTCTGGGATAAGGCTGTCCCTTATCAGCAATACTATTTTATTTCAGAAAAAAGGGGCTCACTCTCTCTCTATATATATATACAAGCATCAGATGGAAATCAATGAAAACAGAGGCCTGGAGAGGTCTGAATAGGTATTTTGTGCTGTAAATCTAGCTTGGAGCTGTTTTTTTGGGTGTGGAAATACCAAATACTGACCTCCCCCTGATGGTCCTTGGCAGTGGGATAAGTCACTCATTTATTAAAGGTCAGCCACAAAGCTGCTGTGTAACATGGCAGAGGTCTTTGCAAAAAGTTACACCAGCCTGACACATCTAACAGACAAACAGCAAGTGCCTTGCTGCTACCCCACCCAGCCCTCATGTCCCTGCTGAAAATATCACCAGGCACACGCCTGCTAGTAGGCAATTTCCACTGCATTCACCAGGCAACTCTTTGAACTAGGCAAGAAAAGATTATTTGTGCAGAGGAAGGGAGGAGAAAAAAATCATCATCCTTCTGTCTATGCCAGTGTTTCTCAAGTGGGCTGTGGGCTCCTTTGAGAAAGCCACTAGCAGGCTGCTCTGCTTTGTTTAACTAAAGGTTTAGTAGCCATGGAGCCTTACAGCTCCCATTAGCTCTGGTTTGTCATTTCCAGCCAAGGGGAGCCATGGTAGTGGCATGGCTTGGGCCGCTGCTTCCTGCAACTCCCCTTGGCTGGAAACAGTGAACTGGAGCTAATGGGAGCCGCGAGGCTCTAAGACTAGGGAACCTTTATGTAAACAAACCAGAACAGCCTGCTAGCGGCTTTCTCAAAGCAGGCCCACAGCCCACTGGAGAAACACTGGTGTAGAAGAATCCTCAGACCTTGTTTTGAAAAGCAGGGCTCTTCTGATGAGTCATAGTAGGCACAGGTGATAGAACACTGCACTAATACTGCGGGCAATTACTGCTGAGTTACACTGGTATGTGAGTCCAGCTAGTATATAAAGGAGTTGAGGTGTCTCTTTGGCTCCGAGAGAATGGGGTAAGAGCCTTACAGGGAAACCTAGAAGCAGCCTAATTAGAAGGGAAAGCGAGGCTGAGGTTTATATTGTGTGTGCATCAGCAGTTACAAGGTTATTCTGCCAGGTACATTAATAATATTAAACAAAAAAGTGAGATCAAGCCATGATACAAGACATTTACCTGATCACACCCAATGACATAAGCTTCAGAATCAAGATAACTTTTATGGCTGGTTCAGAAGAGTTCAACTCTAGGAACGAATGAGAACCATCTAGCTGATCTTACCATCTGTAATAGGATACATGGCTAAGGATATTGGGTCTAGGCCTCTTTGAGGCTTCAAAGATCACCAACAACATTTTTGTTTTGCATACAAGAAGCCAGTGTACATACTTGTGCATATCTCACTCAGTCTTCTTGCTTAGGAAGACAGTTTCATCCTACACTATCTGGAGGTTCCAATACTCTTCAATGGTTGCTATAAGCAGAGCTATAAACAGTACAGGCAGTCCCCGAGTTACGCGGATCCGACTTACGTCGGATCCGCAGTTACGAACGGGGCACTTCCTCTCCCTGGTCTCCAGCAGACCAGGGAGAGGAAGCAAAGCGGCGGAACGCGCGGCCAGCTGACAGCCCAGACGCATCTGGGCTGTCAGCTGGCCGCGTGCTCCGCTCTGCTCCCCCCCCTCCCCCCGGTCTGCAGACCAGGGGGAGGGGGAGCAGAGCGGAGCAGAGCAGAGCGGCGGAATGCGCAGCCAGCTGACAGCCCAGACGCGTCTGGGCTGTCAGCTGGCCGCGCGTTCTGCCGCTCTGCTCTGCTCCGCTCTGCTCTGCTCCCCCTCCCCCTCCCCCTCCCCCTGGTCTGCAGACCAGGGGGAGGGGGAGCAGAGCGGAGCACACGGCCAGCTGACAGCCCAGACGCATCTGGGCTGTCAGCTGGCCGCGCGTTCCGCCGCTCTGCTCTGCTCTGCTCTGCTCCCCCTCCCCCTGGTCTGCAGACCTGGGGGACGGGGAGCAGAGCAAAGCCGCGGAGCCCGAGGGCAGCAGGATAGCCACGGCGCGTCTGGGCTGTCCCGCTGCCCGCGTGTTCCGCCGCTTTGCTCCCCGTCCCCCTGGTCTGCAGACCAGGGGGACGGGGAGCAAAGCAGAGCAAAGCCACGGAGCCCGAGGGCAGCAGGATAGCCACGGCGCGTCTGGGCTGTCCCGCTGCCCCCGTGCTCCACGGCTTTGCTCCAGACGCCTGTGGTACAGCAGCTGGGGCGCTGCCGGTTGGTCCCGTAGCGCCGCTCTGGGTGCCACTGGACCAACCCAGCAGCACCCCAGCTGCTCTGTCCCAGGTGTCCCCAAGTCAGCAGCTGCTGAAAATGACCAGTGGCTGACTACAGGAAGCCCCTGCCCCGGGCTTCCTGGAATCAGCCGCTGATCAGTTTCAGCAGCAGCTGACTTGGAGATGCCTGGGGTTCTTAAGTTGAATCTGTATGTAAGTCAGAACTGGCGTCCAGATTCAGCCACTGTTGAAACTGATCAGTTTCAGCAGCGGCTGAATCTGGACGCCAGTTCCGACTTACATACAGATTCAACTTAAGAACAAACCTACAGTCCCTATCTTGTACGTAACCCGGGGACTGCCTGTAGTATAGTTTGGAAACAAAAACATGGAGTATCCTTGTGAGGTCTATGTCGGAAAGTAATGGTTGTAGCAATCTAGCTAGCCATAGATCATAGAGGGAATGTAGTGTAAGGCTACGTCTACATTGGCATGATCTTGCGCAAATACTCTTTAACGCAAGAGTTCTTGCGTTAAAGTATTTGCGCAAGAGAGTGTCTACACTGGCATGTGCTTTTGCGCAAGAAATGTGCTTTTGTGCAAGAGCATCCGTGCCAGTGTAGACGCTTTCTTGCACATTTTAGCCATCGGGTTTTCTTGCGCAAGAAATTCATGTTGCCGGTCTACACTGGCCTCTTGCGCAAGAATAGTTGCGCAAGAGGGCTTATTCCTGAGCGGGAGCATCATAGTTCTTGTGCAAGAAGCCCTGATTTCACACATTAGAACATCAGTGTTCTTGTGCAAGAACGCCCAGCCAGTGTAGACAGGTAGCATGTTTTTGCGCAAAAGCAGCTGCTTTTAGGTGGGGAGGGATAGCTCAGTGGTTTGAGCACTAGCCTCCTAAACCCAGGGTTGTGAGCTCCATCCTTGTAGAGGTGATTTGGGGCAAAAATTTGTCAGGGATGGTACTTTGTCCTACTGTGAAGGCAGGGGAGTGGACTTCATGACCTTGCAAGGTCTCTTCCAGTTCTAGTAGCTAGGCAATCTCCATTAATTTACCATGCTGACATAGACAGGGCCTACCTGTTTACACTTGAAAATCCAGAAGCAGAAATGCACACAAGAGGCTCCAAAACATTTTGGCAAAAAAACCTTTTGCTGACTCCCCTAAAAGATGATGCAGACCTCTGTCAGCAAGCATCACTTCTCTCTTACTGGGAGAGAGTCACACTTGGTCACACACTACCGGGTCAGATAGAAGGAGGCTGCAGTATCTGGGCTAGACAAAAAATATTTGCAGATGTGACTGTCATCAGCACATTGGTGACACTTAATCTCCCTAGGAGCTTCACAGGCCTGAGTCCTGCAGGACCAAGTGATGGAGAAAGAATGAATAGTTTCTCAAAACTAGACTGCAACTCCTACGAGAGAGGAAAGAGCCTATCTATCAAAGGACCGTTCCATCCACCTGACTGGGTCCCACAAGCAAGTCAACTATACTTGGCTACTTATAATAAATAGACACTATGGGTGGGATTTTTAAAGAGCATCCCAAGTTGGCTTAATTCTGCTCCCACTGAAGCTAGCAGCAAAACCTCCCATTGAACTCCCATGGAGCAGAGTTAGCACCATGCTAATGGTTTTAAAAAATCCCATTTCATCTTATGACACGTTTCCCCATCATCAATAGCTAGATCAACCACGGATACCAAAACAGTTTCTAGGTCGGAAAGCAGGCTGAGATGGATTAAGAGAAACTGGAATTCATGTGTAGTCTCAAATAGTTCAACCCCCTCATGATTTCCCATTCTCTCAAAATAAAAAGGTAGGTTCAAGAAAGAACAGCAACTGAGGAAGTTGTAAACATCCAGGCTGTGTCTACATTGGTGTGATCTTGCGCAAAAGCGGCTGCTTTTGCGCCAAAACTTGCTGCCTGTCTACACTGGCCGCAAGTTCTTGTGCAAGAACACTGACATTCTAATGTATGAAATCAGTGCTTCTTACACAAGAACTATGATGCTCCCACTCAGGAATAAGCCTTCTTGTGCAACTGTTCTTGCACAAGAGGACAGTGTAGACAGGCAACATGAATTTTTTGCGCAAGAAAGCCCTATGGTTAAAATGGCCATCAGAGCTTTCTTGCGCAAGAGAGTGTCTACACTGGCATGGATGCTCTTGCGCAAAAGTACATCTCTTGCGCAAAGGCACATGCCAGTGTAGACGCTCTCTTCTGAAGAGTTTTTGCACAAGAACTCTTCCACAAAAGAGTTCTTGTGCAAAATCATGCCAGTGTAGACATAGCCCCAGGGTGAGTCTACACTGTGCCGTTAAACAACTGTAAGCAGGGGCTGAACTGCTGCTTGCTATTAGCCAGCTAAAAGGAGGGGTGGGTGTGCCCGCTACAATTGTTTAGCTCTGCAAGGTAATTAACTGTTAACATGTAAATACAGCTCAGGAGAGAATATGAGGTGTGGCTATGTAAATCTCATTCAGCCAGGGCTGATGGAGGGTCAGTGTTGGATTGGAATGTGGAGAATTGTAAATGATTTGGGACTGTTGTGGGGGTCACTAATCATGCTACCCCTTAAATGTGGGAACTGTAAAACATGCCACCAGTGCTTGCAGGAGAGACACCACCATCATGGTAAGAAGTCTCTGAGGAACAAGCCTCCCTCCTTCCAGAGTTGAGTGAACTGAGCTGGGGGGCAGGGTTAAAGAGCTTGAGTCAACCTGTGTCACACCTGCCAGGTGTGAGCAGTAAGATTGGCCCAACCTGCCCCTTTCCCCCTTTGTTTTAAGGACAGGCCTAAAGCAGACTCGCTGAGGAGTCTTTTCTTTTGCTAGTCCAGCTGGTGGCTAAAGAGTTGAAATCACTGAGAGCTGAAATCACTGGTTTGGCTGTGAGCCAGACCCACTGCAGCCAGTGAAGTGGTGGCAGCCGGCAGAGTGGCTAGTGGGAATCACTGGCTGGTGGCGTAACGTGGCCTGTAGGAGCGGCAGCAGGCGAGGAGCAGCATGGTGCAGAGCGGCGACCAGTGGCGTGGCGTGGAGCAGCGGCAGGCGAGGAGCAGCGACCAGCAGTGTGGCGTGGAGCAGCGGCAGGCGAGGAGCAGCGACCAGCGGTGTGGTGCGGAGCGGCAGCAGGCAAGGAGCAGCGACCAGCGGCAGCAGCAGGCGAGGAGTGGCGGCAGGCGACCAGCAGAGTGTCCGGTGGCGTGGGACGAGACAGCTGGTGGAGTGTGGTGGGGTGTCATAAGGTGCCCCCTATCTATACCTCCACCCCATTTCTATGCAGGTAGGGAGGTAAAACCCTGCGGGTGAACTTTGGGACCCTGGGAGACATGGACCAGGGACAGAGACTTTTGCGGTGTGGGACTCTTTGGACTTCAGGTGATTCTTGGCTGGAGGGGGGAAGGGGGGCTTAGCTCATGTTTGGGTTATGAACTCTGTGGTGTTTTTCCCAAGTTAATGCCGTATGACTTCCCTCTCTGTTTCATTAAATGTTTCTTTCCTACACTCAGACTCAGTGCTTGCGAGTGGGGAAGCATTGCCTCTCAGAGGCGCCCAGGGGTGTGTGAATTTCCCAGATTACTGGGTGGGGGCTCGAGCTGCTTCTGTGTGAGATGGACCCCAAGATATTGAACCCAGCCCTAGTTACTGCCAGGCCTACCCGGCAGAAGGGTTACATAACAATGCAAATGTCTACACAGTCATTCTGTTATTTTGAAAGAATTTCAAAATAACAGACAGGTTATTCTAAAATCTGTTAACCTCATTTTACGAGGTATAACGCCTATTCCAAAATAGCTATTTCAAACGAAGGCATGTGTAGACGCTCCACTGCTGCTGTTTTGAAATAGCCCCTCACCAGGGCCAGTCTAAGTTATTTCTCCCCAGTACCTCCTGTGACTGTAAATCGAGTTAGCACGTCTACGTTAGGAAAGCCTGCTTCGGACTAATTTTGAGGCTTCCCTGCAGTGTAGATGTGCTATTTTGAAATAAGCCATTTCAGAATAACTATTATGGAATAGCTTATTTTGAAATAAGCGTGCAGTGTAGACAAACCCCCAGAGAGGTAATTTGGAGTAAGATGTGGCTGATGCTTGCTCCAACGTGTCTAGGACTTTGTGCTCATTGAGGGAGAAAATAACGTGCCTTAATAACAAAAGTTCAGCATTTCTCCACTGGCTTTAATCAGTCACTGAAATGCATGGTATATTATCACAAGTGACTAGTTAAGCACACTCAGAACCGTGATAAGAGTGCATTTTCCCAACCTGCAAAAATCAGCGCATTCTCCTTTCCTGCTATGTCACTCTCCCCACAGAGGGGCTCAAGTCAATCCCTGCAGTTCCCTACAGAGTGAAGTTATACAAATACTGAGAACTATCAGAAAAATCCAGAGCAAACAACATTTTTAGGATAATTTTTCAAAACCACATAGTACTCCCCTCCAATAAACATTATCACATAATAAAACAAAAAATTAAAAGAGCCACATAGTTCTGGGCATCTGAAATAATTACGTTTTATGAGCATCTTTATGGAAATTACCAAATAAAATGTCCCTGTAAAAAGTGAGTGGTTCTGAAAGGAGGCATTTTGTCAGTTTGTAGGCACACAGTACAGCACTTTACATAGGTATTCTGGACACCAACCAGCACCAACTTTCTGGCACAAGCTCCCTCACTTCTGAGAAAATTTCATGGTGAAAAAGTGCTCCACAGCTATGAAGTGACAGGGGTTAGCGCGTGTGGGAGAAAACCCAACTATAATAACTGTGTAGATAATGCATTGAAACCACCAAGAGTAGCTCTTGCTATGCCACATGTTTCTGTGGAGTTTTCAGAGATACAGAATTCAGGGGGGAGCATGAGTACGCATTTGTAGTTCCACGTGTCTGGCATCTATCCGGAACCGAACCAAAAGCTCAAAAATATCAGCCATATTAAAAAATAAAATTCAACAGTGACCTAGGTTGCCTCTGGTCTTTAAAGCAGACACCACACAGGCTTTGAGGGCTGCTTAACTTTTACCAAAAGCTTGGAGGTCTTTGAATGAAGGTATTATTAGAAACACACAGGCATAATTTTTATTCATTGTATGTTACTATATTAAGGAAAGGAAAGTGTGCAGACCTTGTGTTTGATGGGACGGCAGCACTTTCACATGCCAGGATGCTATTTTATTATTGTGTTCTGAAAGGAAAGAGTGCTGATATTTGTTGTAGGTGCCTACCACCTCTCTGCTGTATAATGGATCAGCTGTGCTGGCCAGAGCACACTCCGGGCATGTCTCCCCTTATTTTAAAATAACAGAGAGCATCCATATTACCAAGCCTGTTACTTCAAAATAATAACTCCTGCTTGTAAAGAGGAATAGGCTTATTTCAAAATAGTTATTTTGGGAGTTATTATTTCAAAATAACTTATTTTGAAATAACTAGGTAGTATAGACATAGCCTTCCAGTGCTGGGGGATGTATTAGGTACATGCTGATGGTCCACCACAATTTCAGTGTAACCCTTTGCAGTCTACTCTAGCTTATAGGCAGGGCTCGACAAATGATTCAATCTACTCGCCTGTGGTGAGTAGATTTTAAGCTGGCAGGGCCGCGCAGTGCAGTCTGCGCATGCGCAGCGTGCGCTTCCGCACGGCTGGCAAGCAGGGCTCACCGTCGCTTGGCAAGCTCTACTTATAGGTATGGGTTACCTAGGGAAGTGGTGGAATCTCCAGCCCTAGAGGTGTTTAAGTCTCGGCTTGACAAAGCCCTGGCCAGGTTGATTTAGTCGGGATTGGTCCTGCCTAGAGCGGGAGGCTGGACTTGATGCCCTTCTGAGGTCTCTTCCAGCTCTATGATTCTATGTATACACTTCAGCAGAAGGCCAGCAGTGCAGAGGTACAAGACACAGCGTATATTTTATCTGCAGGCATTGTAATAGCACCACTGACCCTATCCAGCACCAGGCTAGTCACTGCCTCCATTTCCACTTGTTCATGTTGGCCTCACTGCCATACCCACTCTCTCTCAGGGCATGAGCTTATTTTTCAACATAAAACTTCAGTAAACTATCAAAACACAAACAGTTCCTCTGCTACAGCTTTTCCCTCTGCCTCTCTCATCCTCTGCAGAGCCTCACCTCGCTCCTACAATTGCTTTCACACCTGAGCTCTTAAAGTGGCAGTACCTCCATTTATATGCAACTATGTAACTTTAACTTCACTTAAACCATCATCCTTCTTCCTCTAGCCATTATAATACATGTCCTATGTTTGTACAATTTACGCACTATCCTTCGAGCAACTCTGTGCAGATCCCACTGAAATCTGGGAGGCTTTCTCAAATCTGGGAGGATTACTTCCTGCCATTAGAACGGCAGCTCCATGGGTTTTCCAGGCTATCATGGAGATTGTGGCATCACGTGCTATAGCACAAAGAAAGCAGTCACCCTATCTTTGCTTTTCATAGGTCTGTATCGTAGTTCCCTCTAAAATGTGCACCTGCATGGCTGCACACACAAATTCTATCCCTTCCTCTGGAGAGCTGTGCAGCAGCACTTACATGGCAGGTGGCAGCTCCAGTGGGCAGGGCCAGCTGAGATGGCGTAGTGAGGGATCCGCTGGGGTTGGGGCTTGGGACCTGTTGTGGCCACGTGGTGGAGGCCTGCTCCGATGGTCAGGGCTGCTACGTGGCAGCAGAGGCTGGGGCCTGTTCTGGTGGCTGGAGCCAGGAACAGGACCTGCCACGTGGTGGTGTGTGTGTGTGTGTGTGTGCTCCAGTGGTGGGGAATGGGACCTGCTGCATGGCCGCGGTGGTCTGCTCTGGCAGCTGAGAATGGGACATGCTGCACGGCGGGGAGGGAGGAGGGTTTCTGTTCCAGCAGCCAGGAATGTGTGTATGTTAATAACTTGGGTGCCACCATGGCACACATCCAAGCCAGCACACATGAACTCAATATTGGTGCACAAGCCAAAACTCACTCTGCTCATGGCTGGAAAATCCTAGAGGGAACAGTGATCTATATGCTCCACTTCTTGACTGACGTTCTGATTTGCAGCATATAATGTAATCATAGGTGATATTCTATATGCTGACAATTTTGTCCCCTCCCTCCACTACAGATGATACCCTGATGGAGAGCCAGATAAACACTGGATAGCAAGGAAACAAAATGAACTGAAATTACATGAATTGACTGCTCTTTGAGTTGATGGCTATATCTCAAGTTATTTCCCTTTCCAGTAATGGGAGAAAAAATGATTAGAGAAAAGCAGCCATGAAATTTGACTCTTAATTATCCATCAGACCTTCAAGTCCTATTTTCAAAAACTGAACCTAAACTCATTGAAAGTCAGCAGTACTTCTGGTTTAGAAGACCAGATTTTAATGGTATTTAAAGATACAGATAGTGCTTAATGAGATTTTTCAAAAGGACCTGGGTGGTCGGTGAGAGTTTTCAAAAGTACTTGGGTGTCTGAATTTTGGAATTTTTCCCATCTGCATATTAGGTGCCCATCTGTATATTTAAGGTGCTTTGAGGTGTTTTAACAGGTTTTATGCCTCACCCTTTTGAAAATCTGGACCTAAATCACCTTTAAAGATGAGGCTTAGGACCCTAAATCCTGCTTTTAGCAGCAGGTTGGACTCGACCTCCAAAGGTCTCTTCTATCCTATGATTCTATGATTTAGGTACTTGGAAATTTTAGCCTTGACCTATGAAGCTCATAAGTAATTTCAGTCCACTTAGTGCTTGTATTTAGGCAGTATCACAACTTTAAGCTGTGCTGGGCAATCACGGATAGGTTCCCGACCAGCCATCCTTCTGCAGATTAGGTGCAGGCCTTAAGGAGGTTTCCTCAGTCATCCAAGAACATCTGATACCATCACAGGGCTTTTATTAAACCAGTGAAATAAATAATACAGCACCTAAAATTTCAGAGTAAGGAAAGCATGGTGGCAAATTCTCTCCCCTGGGACATTCTCCTGCTGCTAATATTGGCATTGTTTTGGTGCCAGGCCAAAGCCACCCTTTTTATCCATGCTTGTATTGGTGTTTAGGTGTGTGGCTATTGAAACCTTTTGTGTTGGACATAAATTAATTTTTTATTTTGTTTAAAATAAAGTTTGAAAAACTAACATGAGAAAGTTAAAATGCTTAATCTGTTTAATAATTTAAATTAAACCATTTTCCCTAGCTTCAGCACTAGCAAAATGGCTCTGCCGTAATTATGTAATTAATGGTGAGTTTCCATTAGCATCCGGTGGTCATGGAAAGGTTTACATTGAGCCAGGTGGTCCACGAGCCAAAAAGTTTGAGAGCCTCTGAAACAGAGGCACCCCCCCCCCCGGCCTCTCTCCCTGAGAGACCACTGCAGGCTCCTTGCTGCTTCACAAGAGCCCCCAGAGAGATCGGGTCTGTTACCACAGCACTGAAATCACTTTGGGTGTGTCTAGACTACATGCCTCCTTCGACGGAGGCATGTAGATTAGCCAGATCGGAAGAGGGAAATGAAGCCGCGATTAAAATAATCGCGGCTTCATTTAAATTTAAATGGCTGCCCCGATCTGCCGATCAGCTGTTTGTCGGCAGATCGGGGCAGTCTGGACGCGACGCGCTGACAAAGAAGCCTTTCTTCATCGGCACAGGTAAACCTGGTTTCACGAGGCTTACCTGTGCCGATGAAGAAAGGCTTCTTTGTCGGCGCGTTGCGTCCAGACTGCCCCGATCTGCCGACAAACAGCTGATCGGCAGATCGGGGCAGCCATTTAAATTTAAATGAAGCCGCAATTATTTTAATCACGGCTTCATTTCCCTCTTCCGATCTGGCTAATCTACATGCCTCCGTCGAAGGAGGCATGTAGTCTAGACACACCCTCTGTCACTTTCATGTGGATGATAGGCAGATTCTTTGTGAGTCTTCCTCATCCAAGCAGTTGATGATTTAAATAATATGTTCAGATGCTACATGAAAACACTTGGGCTATGTCTACATTGGCAAGATTTTGCACAAAATCTTGCCACCTGTCTACACTGGTCGCAAGTACTTGTGCAAGAACACTGACGTTCTAATGTATAAAATCAGTGCTTCTTGCACAAATACTCTGATGCTCCCGCTCAGAGATAAGCCCTCTTGCGCAACTGTTCTTGCGCAAGAGTCCAGTGTAGACGGGTAGCGTTAATTTCTTGCGCAAGAAAGCCTGATGGCTAAAATGGCCATTGGAGCTTTCTTGCATAAGAGAGCATCTACTCTGGCATGGATGCTTTTGTGCAAAAGCACATCTTATTCAAATACTCTAATGCAAAAACTCTTGCATTAATGAGTATTTGCGCAAAATCTTGCCAATATAGACATAGCCTTGGTGCATCCTCAGAGAGGCAGGATGTATAATCTCTCTATAGAGAGGTTGTCATGACTTGTGTCTCTGGGGCTACGTCTAGACTGCATCCTTCTGTCGACAGAGGGATTCAAATCAAGCACATTGAAATTGCTAATGAAGCCTTTTTCGACAGATCCTGTATTCCTCAAAAAATTAGGTTTACAGGATCTGTTGAAAAATGCTTTATTTTCCACAGATCCACATCCAGGCTGCCATTTTTTAAAAAATCTCCGTTTCGAAAAAAAGTGGTGGCCATGTTTATGCTAATGAGGCTCGGGATATTTAAATCCCTGCTTCATTAGCAATTTCGATGTGCGTTATTTCAAAAGAAAGTCGAAATAACAGAGGGCTTTTCCCAATGATGGTAAACCTCATTTCACGAAGAATAACGCCTCTTCCGAGAAAGCTCTTTTTGAACAAGGTGTGTGTGGATACTCCACTGCTGCTATGTCGAAATGGCCCTCGCCAGGGCCATTCTAAAGTTATTCCTCTCCAGTGCCTCCTGGGGCTCTAAAGTGAGATAGCACATCCACATTAGGGGAGTCTGCCTCAGACTAATTTTGAGGCTTCCCTGAAGTGTGGACGCTCTATTTTGAAATAAGCTTTTCCAGAAGATATCTTCTGGAATAGCTTATTGTGAAAGAAGCTTGCAGTGTAGATGTACCCTCGGGTTTTAACCACTAACCAATTATTTCTGTGCTTGGGCATGTCCTTTCTTTACTGCAGTTTTTACCATTGATTGAGAGAACTGGATCAGCTGAAATAACCAACCCAATTTTTTGTTTGAAGTTCCACCCAAATTTTCATTGGAGGCTAAAAATGTTTAAATAGCTCTCCTCCTCTGTTCACCCTCCCTCTTTTAAATTCCATGTACTACCTGCTTCCAGCTGAAACCGGAAGCACAAATACCACTATACAGAGCTTCTCCTGCAGTTCTTTTGGCTAAACTACCAAAAGGTGAAGGCATTGGAAACTTCAGAATGACCATCCCAGATCAAGCCAATGGTGTATCTTGCTCAACATCCTATTTTCTATGCAGTGTTGCCAATTTAATAATTCAGTTGCTAGATTTAGTGACTTTTTGGTTTCTCTATCGAAGAAATAAGTGTCAAAGTGACCAGTTACAAATTTAGCAACTTTCACTGCAGTGACATGCAGGGAAAGAAGTCACCAATATGTATAGTCACAAAAACATCATAAAATCAATTTTGTGCTCTTCTTACTTCACTCAGCCAACGGGAACGGTGTCCCGACTGGAGACAGCAAACCTGCCGAGCTGGAAGCAGGCTAAGCCACAGCAGACTGAGACTTAGAGCCTCAGGTGTGGCCTGGCCCAGAGTCGCCACAAGCTCTAGCAAGTGAACCACTTGACTCTGCCTCTGCCAGGCCAAGCAAAGCCATGATCAGATGTGGAGGGAGAAGGCTGGGCAGTGTAGATAGCATCTCTACTACCATCTCCCAGCTCTGGGAGAAGTAGTGCCTCATGGGCACAGCCTTCCAGTGACGTGGCCTCCCCTCTTCCCAGGGATACTTTCTCAGAGACCCTGTCTTGCCCCCTCCCCCACAGACCCTGCCCCCACTACCTCATCCCTCATAGGGGAGAGACTCCGTCACTCACTCGGACATTGACCTGCGTGTCCCTCACTCGCTGAGGGAGAGAGATTCTTTCATGTGAGATGGACACTTTTTATTGCATGTCTGAAATGTTCCCTCACGTAAGTTACTTAGCAACAGCTAGTGACTTTTCAGGGGTTTTCTGATGACTCTCTGATAGGTGAAGTTGGAAACAAAGTGGCTACAATGGCTAGCACCAGATTTTTCAAGGGAAGGTGCAAAACATGCTGACTATCTTAGGATTTGTCTACACTACAGAGAAGATTGATGCTGCCACAGTCAACCTTACGGGATTCAAATTAGTGGGTCTAGTGAAGCCCCACTAATTCGAACTGAGAGTGTGCTCCCATCCACGCCAACAGCCCTACTCCTCATGAGGAGCAGGGCTAAGGGAAGTCCTGCTGTGTGGACGGTCGTGTGGATGGTGCCAAAAGATGATTTACGATACTTCGACTCTAGCTATATAATTAACATAGATGGAGCTGTGTATCTTAAGCCAAATTTCCCCCTTTTTTGTATTTAAAAGAAAGAATATGCTTTAATATCTTAAACCAAACCAATGTCCCTTAAAGTGAAATGATACAGGATGTCAGAATATGTTAATATTAGAGATAAGAATTAAGAGATTCTTTAGATGTATAACGTCAGCTAATTTCTAAATTGTTGTCTGCAAAGCAAGCCTAAAGATTACAGTTGCACAAGTAGTTCCTGGAATCATGGTTAAACTTTCTCCCCACACACATACACACCTCTCCAAAACTGGAATGGCACCCTTGGGAACAAAGGCTTCTCCCGTTCTCCCAAACAGCTTCTCCCTTGTCCTCACTTTTCTAAGAAAAAAACCCAACATACATACACAAAATTAACATGAGATCATTCCACAAATTAATTGAACATTAGTTTAAATTCCCCATGACATGTTTACCAAAAAAAGTTCAAAAAAAAAAAAGGTGAGAGGCCCAGACCGTAGAAAACAGGGAATAATGGGATTGCATGGCCTTTGGGGAATATAACAGCAATTCTATTATTAAAGCTGGCTAGAAACGGGAATTTCTGTTTCCTGGAAATAATCACAAATTTTAAAAAAAATCATTCCTAGACAGTATGAAAAGTTTCCCCTAGAATAGGAATTCCAAAATTTTATCTTTTCAAAATGTTTCCAAGGATCCCCAGGCTGACCAGAGCCCTGGCAGCCCACCATGCAGGGAGCATGCAGGGAGCATGGTCTCTCCACACTCAAGCAGCCTGCCTGGTGAGCTGCCATGAATTTGGTGAACCTGACACCATCCCTAGAGAAATGCAGATCCCAGGACAACCCCTCGCCCTTCACACCAGGCCCCACCCTGCTTCTTCCCACTTCTGCTAGGGATGTTGTAGGAATGAACACGCTGAAGGCTGAGAGGTACTGGGAGGCTAGGGCACTGAAGGGCTCTCTAATCTAGCAGAGAAAGGCACAAAACCAATAATCTGGGAGTTAAAGAAAAACAAATTCAAATTTAAAAATAAAGCATTTTAAAAAATAAGGAAGATTAACCATTGGAACAATTTCTTGGGCTACGTCTATACTGCAAGATTTTTGCGCAAAAACACCTGTTTTTGCACAAAACCCCATGGAGCATCCATACCTCAAATGCGCTTTTGTGCAAGGAAATCAAGAATAAAATGACAGAACAGAGGGCTTTTTCTGCCATAGGTAAACCTCCTTTTACAAGGCATAACTCCCTTTTGCACAAGAGTTCTTGCGCAAAATGGCAGGTGTGGACGCTCCAGAGTGGTTTCTTACACAAGAAACCTCTATGGGAAAAAGCACAGGTGCTCTGATGGCCATTCTGTGAATGGCCATCAGAGCTTTTTTGCGCAAGAGCGTTCATGCAGTGTGGACGCTCTCTTGCGCAAAAGCACATCACTTTTGCCATGTGCTTTGAGGTGTGGATGTGATCTTGCATAAGAAGTTTTTGCACAAAACTCTTGCGCAAAAGGCTTCTTGCGCAAGAAGCATGTCACGTAGAAGTAGCACCAAAATCTTCCATTCAAGATTAAATGCCTTTCTGGAAGATATTCTTTAGTTAAATAAGTTTTTGGCTCCATGTGGAATTAATTGAGAGGAATTCTCTGTACCTATGCTTCGCAGTAGTCCAGACTAGACTTAGGCTACATCTAGACTGCAAGCTTCTTTTGGAATAAGCTTTTCCAGAAGAGATCTTCCAGAAAAGCTTATTACAAAATAGCACGTCCATACACGAGAAGTGCAATGAAATAGCGATTTGTTATTTTGAAAGATAGAGTCCACACTGATTGGACACTATCTTGCATTTAAGGCCACCCGGAATCATTTCAGGCAGGGCATTAGATCAGCAGTTGCTTTCCAGGTGCGGCTGTCTAAGGCTTGCTGCTTAAAGGGACCCCTTTGGACAGCTGTTTTTTAGGTTCTTCTGCTTGCTTGCCTACCTAGAGAGGGACAGCAAAGCATTTGCACTGTGTGCTCTGGTTGCCCTGCCTTTGGATACCACATCATGCTCCTTGCCATGCAGCTGGAGCTGCCTCTGAGCATGCGATGGCCCCACACTGCTGTGCTGCTGTTTCTGCACCAGTTTTTGCAGGCTGCCTTCATGGTCCTGCATAAGCTCGACTCAGGACTCATGTCTGAGAACCTCTGCCTGTGTGCGGGAGCAAGGCCCTTGCAACTGCATCCCACGGTGGAGTGACACTTTTGGAGGCTGGACACCAGTTCCGACTGGTGGGATTGGCCGGTGATGGAGCCGTGTGATGACTAGCAGTGGCTCCAAAACTTTTGGATAAGGAAGGAGACATTCATGGAGCTGTGTGCCTGGCTTGCCCCTGCCCTCCAACGACAGGAAACCCAGATGCAACCTGCCATCCCCCTGGAGAAGCAGGTCACCATTGCTATCTGGAAGCTCACCACACCCGACAGTTACCGGTCCATGGGCAACCAGTTCAGAATGGGACAGTCAACCAATGGGGCTCTCCTCATGCAGGTAAGGCACTCATGCAGGTATGGCACTATCAGGCTACATTCCCTGGGGGACCCTAGGGAAAGGGGAGTGCAGGGAGTGCAGGGAGTGGGCTGAGGGATGGTGAGGGGAGCCCCATCCCTGAGGAATTCTGCAGTCCTGCTCTCACACAGTCCTGCAAGGGTGGGGAGGGCTTCATAGAGGGTGGCTACTGGGGTGCTTGTGAGGGGGAGAAGGGAGGTGGGTTCAGGGACTTTCCAAGGGCTCAGGTCTCCCCCTTTGATTCTGTTTTGTTTCTTTGCTTGTCTCCATTGTGGAGAGGAAGGGGGAGGCCTTCCTTCCAGGGTGGGGGGCAGAGGTCGGCCAGGAAGGGCCAGCCTTTGAGCAGCCATGCACAGCTGCCATCCAGCAGGCCCATCAGGTGGATGTGAGCATCCAGGAGGCCATGAGGGAGAGTTTCTCTCAAGGACCCCAGTAACTCTCCTCAGGGTCTTCCTATTAGGGGCCTGTGCCTTGCTCCTCTCTGCCTTTCCCACAACAATCCCTCCCTTCCCCCCTCCACCCATCTTCCCTGCAGACACAATAAAAACACATTTTGTTTTAAAAAGAAAAAAAATTGTTTATTTATTTGGGATAGAAGTAACTGGGGAGAAGGGTGGCTGAGAACTTGGAAATGGGGAGAGGGGATGGAGGTGAGAAACTTGGAGGGAGGAGAGGCTCAGAGCTGGGACTGAGAGTAGCGCATGGCTTGGGTGCATCTTCTGCCTCGTGTCTGGAAACCTTGGTGACCTTAGGGGTGGAGATGGGGGTCTTGGGAGGATAGGAGAATAGGCAGGAGGGGGGCCCAGAGCACAGTAAGGCATGGGAGGGGAGCGGGGTCAGGCTTGGGACGAGGGGCAGGGATTGGAGCAGTGACTGGGCCTTGTGCCAGGTAGGTCATCAGCTCCCGGATGGTCGCACACATGTTGCATCCCTGCTGCATGTCCCAGAGGATGGAGATGTGCTCCCTCATAACGTCCTCCTGGATCCTCCAGTGCCTGCGGCTCCCCCGGGGTCAAGCAGCGGGTTCGCGTGGTGTCCCACAGTCATGGCTGGTCTGACTGGGGCGAATAAAGAGAGGTGGTCAGTCATCCCTGGAGACATCGTCCCTGAGGCCTTGCCCTCATCAGCAAGCTGAGAGCAACAGTTCCCGGGTCAGAGGACAGTGATGTTCCAGGAGCAAGACCATGTGTGGCCTGGACAGCGGGCCCTCCCTTACAGGAGCCCAGAGGTCCCCAAGGGACCATGCTTCCCACCCCCACCACGTCTCACGGACAAGCAGGCAAGGGAAGTATCCGGCCACATTGGGATCCAATGGCTGGGGGAGGGGCTTCAAGCAGCCTGGGCTTCCGTCCGTGCTGCACACACAACTGCACCTGACAGCACTATGCCTGGGAGGGGGTGCAGCCTTGAGCATGCAGGCATGTCTGTGTGTGCATGTGTCCTTGTCCCCAGCCTCCTTCCAGCAGTGGCTCGTGATGGGAGGGCTTCCCCCCCGGGGTCAGAAGTGTGCACAGCCTCCCCAAACCCTGTGTGCAGGAGCCCAGGGATGCTTCCGTGCTGCCTCCTGGGGCTGCATGGCACGGACTGGTGCTGCACGTGCATCCATGTGCAGACTGCAAAGCAATGGCCAGGCCGAGAAGGCCGACTGGCGATCACACCCCAGCCTCTCAGCACCCACCACCCCCACCCTGTGTGTGTGAAAGAGCACTCACCTGATGATCCCTCCCCAGTCTCTGAGGATGCCTGCAGTCCTGAGGTACTGGCTCCAGTCACGGTGCTCATGGGCAGGGACCCCCGGGTGGGCAATGACAGGCGTCTCCAACCCCAAGTCCACCACCAGGGGTGGTGAAGGGGCTGCATTGCCCCCCCAGGATACAGTGCAGGTCATAATAATAGGGACAGGAGTAGGGTCCTGCCCCAGAGTGTGAGCTGTGCACCCTCGCCCTGGTATAGTCCTGCCACGGCTCCTTGACCTTGCTGCAGATCTGCTCTAGGCTCCTGGTATGGCCCTTTGTGGCCAGGCTATCAGCCATCCAGCGGTAGAAGTCAGTATTGTTCCATCTGGAGCAGAGGTCCTGGAGGTTCTCCTTGTGGCCCCATACCTCCAGGAGGGCCAGGATCTCCACCCCAGACCAGGAAGGCACATGCCTTTTGAGGCCCCTGGCTGTCTCCTGGGAGCCCTGTGCAATGCTCTCTGGGATAAGCAGGGGACTCTTGGGGGGCTTGTGGCTGGGACATAGTGCCCAGTTGTGTGGCACTGGCAGCTGTGAGGGTTTGATTCCTTCCACAAACCCTGTCCCCTGTGTCTGCAGCTTTAAGAGTGGCCAGGGAACAGGAACTATAGAGTTGTGATGAGTGTGGATGGAGTGTTATTTTCTGGAGGCCTCTTTTTTCACCAAAACTCCCTATTCTGTGTCCACACATACCCTTTTCCAAAATAGCTTTTTCATAAAAAGGCTTATTCCTTGTGGAAAGAGGTTTACTGCCATCAGAAAAAGCCATCTGTTATTTTGAGTTTCTGTTGAAACAACGCAATTGCAGTGTGCACACTAGTAATGTTTTTCCGGAATAACAGCCATTATTCTGCAAAAACGGTGCAGAGTAGATGCACCCTTAGTCTTAAACACAAAAATCTGTGATGATCCATTAGGAGTAGTATTTCAACAGAACAGCAAGGATGCTGAGAAACCTGAAGCTCCCATTGATTTCACTGAAATTTGCATGAGCCCAGTACTTTCAAGGGAAAAAAAAGTAAAGTAATAACATAATCAGAATTCAACATACAGTAAAACTCCATTGGTCCGGCATCCAATGTTCCAGCACGCCTGATGGTCCGGCACCATGGGGAACCCGGAAGTGCTCCAGGCAGTCGGACAATTGGAGCTGCTCTGCACCCGGCTTCCCTAATTCAGCCGCTGCTGAAACTGACCAGCAGCTGAATCTGGGAAGCCGGGGGCAGAGCAGCTGGGGTGCTGCCGGGTTGATCCCATCGCCTTGCCCCTCGGGGCTGCGGGACCAACCCGGCAGCACCCCAGCTGCTCTTGGGGATGCCTGGGGTTTCCTGGAGTCAGCAGCTGATCAGTTTCAGCAGCGGCTGACTTGGGGACACCTGGAGCAGAGCAGCTGGGGTGCTGCCTTGTTGGTCCCTGTGATGGGGCGTCCCCGCCCTGTCTCTCCTCCGCTGCCAGCGAAGCGCTGGGCAGCCGCTGTGGCGGGGAGGCTCACCCCTGCGCCGCCTACTCTCACGCCGCTTGGCCATCGCCCCGGGCTGACGTCAGGCGGGGCGACGTCAGGGAAGCCCTGGAGCGGACAGAGGGAGCGAGGAAAGGCCCCACCTCCCAGGAAGGGGGCGGGGTGCTTGACGTCCCGGATCGGGGGCGTCATGCAGGGGTACTGGCGTAAGGCGGGGCTGTGGCCAGACGTCAGCACTGCCCGCGCCGGGGATAGGGCAAATAGGGCGGCGGCGGCCATTTCAAAAGGCCCGCCAGCCCAGCCAGGAGAAAGCCCGAGCCTGGGAGAGAAAAGGTCTGGGCCCTGAGAAAGCGACCAGCCGCGGACAAGATTCGTCCCTCCTCCGTCAGCAATCCTGTCTGCAAAGGGGAAGGTGGAGGGGCCTTCGGGGGAAGGGAAGTAGCCCAGGGTGGAACCCGGTGTGGTTGGCGGGTCGGTGCATTTCGGTGGCTCGCCCCCACTGGCCGGACCGGATCTTATATGGATCTGGGTCCTTAGGGCCCTGGGCTGGGGCCTGTGAGCGAGGGCGGGTCCGGGCCCCCCCTTCTGTCTTCCGCAGTACACCTGGTCGCTGTAATGAGGGTGTCGCGGCGGCACTATAAGCTGAGACTATAAGCTCGAGGCTGATTCAGGGGAGAATGATGTTAAGGCCGGTGATGAGCACCCGAGACAGACTGTAGGTGGTCCATCAGTGGACTGAGTGAAGGCAGTCGATTGGGGCACTGAGGCACGGTGGGGTGGAGGTGGTGATGGGAGCGCCTCCTGACAGTCCCGCAGCACCGAGGAGCGGCGCTACTGGACCAACCCGGCAGCACCCCAGCTGCTCTGTCCCAGGTGTTCTGATTCAAACGCTGCTGAAACTGGCCAGCTGCTGATTCTGGTCAGCCTCTGGTCAGTTTCAGCAGCGGCTGAATCCGGATGCCTGGGGCAGAGCAGCTGGGGTCCTGCCGGGTTGGTCCCATAGTGCCGCCCCTTGGCGCTGCGGGACCAACCTGGCAGCACCCCAGCTGGTCTGTTCCAGGCATCCCCAGGAGCAGCTGGGGTGCTGCCAGGTTTGTCCGGTAGCGCCGCCCCTCGGCGCTGTGGGACCTACCCGACAGCACCCCAGCTGCTCTGTCCCAGGCATCCCCAAGAGCAGCTGGGGTGCTGCCGGGTTGGTCTCGCAGTGCCGAGGGGCAGTGCTACCAGACCAACCCAGCAGCACCCTAGCTGCTCTGCCGCAGGCGTTCCCAATTCAGCCGCTGCTGAAACTGACCAGCAGCGGCTGAATCGGGGACGCCTGGGGCAGAGCCGGACTATCAGAAGGGGGGGTTATGAGGGGTCTGGGGTGGCATCCCCCCTACCCTAATCCTGGACCCCTCATAGTCCCCCCTTCCGATAGTCTGGCATATCTGATAATCCGGCACCCCCTGGGTCCTAAAGGTGCCGGATTATCGGAAGTTTACTGAATATAAAAAAAGCTGGGGATGCTGCAGCAACATGCTGCCATCTAGGATGTAAAGTGAGGAGGAAAACATTTTAGAACTTCAGACATATGGGCTGTGTCTAGACTGGCAAGTTTTTCCACAAAAGTGGCCACTTTTGCGGAAAAAATTGTCAGCTGCCTACACAGCTTGATTTTGCGCAAAAGCACTGACGTTCTACTGTCCGAAATCAGTGCTTCTTGCGCAAATGCTTTGATGTTCCCGTTCAGGCAAAAGCCCTTTTCCAGAAATGCTTTTGTGCAAAAGGGCCAGTGTAAACAGCTGAAAACTGTTTTGTGCAAAAAAGTCCCGATAGCGAAAATGGCGAAAAGCGTCCGTGCCAATCTAGACGCTCTTTTTCGCAAATGCTTTTAACTGAAAAACTTTTCCGTTAAAAGCATTTGCGGAAAATCATGCCAGTCTAGACATAGCCATGAGGAAATAAGAATCCTCTGCTACCATCTACTGGGCAAGGCAGTGAAAGCATGTTTGAAATACTTAGTATTAGGACAGATGTGTGTCTAGACCCGTGGACCCCAACACGGTGCCCGCGGGCGCCATGGCGCCTACGGGGGCATTTCAATGCGCCCGCCAGGTGCTCGGGGCTGGCCTGGCCCCGGGCACATGGCGCACGGGCGCTTGCGGGGGAAGCGCGCTTGGCGGGGGGAGCGCCGGGCGCACGGCACTCGGCGGGGGGAGCGCCGGCCCTGGGCACGCGGCGGGGGGGGGAGCCGGCCCCGGGCACGCGGCGCTCGGCGGGGGGGGGGAGCGCCAGCCCCGGGCGTGCGGCACTCGGCGGGGGGAGGGGGTGCGCCGGCCCCAGGCGCGCGGCCCTTGGAGGGGGCCCTGCCCCCGGGCGCGCGGCTAGGGTGGGGCCCCTGCCCCCGGGTGCGTGGCTGGGGGGGGCCGCCCCTGGGCGCCCGGCGAGCCAACGGCCACGCCCCCTGGTACCCGACAACCTCAAAAGGTTGGGGACCACTGGTCTAGACAAAGCCACATAGGGTTTTTTTAGATGGTCAAAGGAAAACCGTGGCAGCTCATCGAAAAGAGAAGATTAGCTAATGTGCGGTGGTTTAGATATGTGGGATTTTCCTTTATTAATAAAGATTCCCCTTCCCCAACTATCATTAAAATATGCTGTGCTGGCTGCTTTATGGCACAGGAGCTAGGTGATTCCATCCCTTGAGTGATGCATGTAAAACATTGTAGCAACGAAGTTACTACACTTAAACCTCCATACTCTGGACGTTCCTAATCCGGGAACATCCGTGGTACGGAGGAGGAAGTGGCTCTGTGCCCTGCTGCTGCCTCTCCCCCCTCAGATGGGGGTTCAGCAGCGTGCTGAGCTGCTTACCCTGAGGCTTTTCCCTGCTGCTCCCATAGCAGCAGAGCGGTGCCTGAGAGCAACAGGGAGCATGAAGCCATGTGCACCCCCAGGAGCGGGGTCCCAGGTAAGGCTACCATCTGCATCCCTTCATGTCCAGACCCTGTAGCATCCTCCCTGGTCCAGCATAATCTTTAATCCAGCATGCCCTGTTTTCCAGGATTGCCAGATAAAAGGAGTTCAAGTGAATTTA
This sequence comes from Pelodiscus sinensis, assembly GCF_052426305.1. Classification (NCBI taxonomy): domain Eukaryota; kingdom Metazoa; phylum Chordata; order Testudines; family Trionychidae; genus Pelodiscus; species Pelodiscus sinensis. Next base: position 10,369,566 of record NC_143074.1, on the reverse strand, counting down.
AAAAGAGAGACTCTGCCAATTATGCCTTTGTAATATACTTGTAGGATGGGTGGTGTCAAGAGAGGTCAGCAGCTGAACCGGGGGGAGGAGGTGGTAGTACTCATCCACGCTTTGCCCACGTGAATCCCCAATATCAGGTACTGCTCAATGTTACAAACTGAGGCCCGGTCTACACTAGACTAGGCAGGTCGACTTACAGTATGCCATCCAGCTATGCAAAATGTGTTGCTGGATTCAACTCACCTTAAATCAAGCTGCCGTGGTGTCTATCCTGGGGGAGGAGGACAAGGCATATGCTCCTGTTGCCTTCCCTTACTCCTTGCAGATTGAGGAGTTCCAGACACTGGTGGCGGCTGCCCTCAGCATTCCATTTGGGGGGTCTACACTAGACTTACTAAATTGAATGCTAGAAGATCGACCTCTGTAGTGTAGACATGCTCTAATAGTGCTCTAAGTTCCCCTTGACTGGTCTTGACTACACATATGGGCTCAGCTAGGCTCCTTGGCTGTGGCTCTTTCTTGATTGTGGAGGAAGCAGGGTAGTGGCAGTGACTATCTGAGATGTTAGGGATCATTCCTCTTCTTTCTTACTTGAGGAATGAAATAGTTAACAGTACTGATATTTAAAGTCCCCATTTCTGGCTCACTTATATGAATGAGGCTGTTCATCCTTCTCATTTATTGCTGCAGTTTCTCCTGCACAGATATCTTTGCATTGACAACACTTTTCAGTGTAACCTTTTCCTTCCTCCTAAACTAGCTGAAGACTTTCATTAAAAGAAAAAAGCCCAAATGCTGGCTTAATCCAAGAGTTAAGGGGCACAGCCACTTAATACTTTAAGGTAGGACTTATCGACAATGGCTTGTTCCTGATTAACTCCATGCGTGAACATACTTATTCTAAAACAAAAGTAATCACAGGTGGAATGAATCAGGAACAGTATCGCACTTTGCATTCACACAGTGCCTTCATCCACCTTAGATTTTGGGTGTAGGGAGGGTGTCAAGGAGTTTATCTTCAGCAGCATGCACCAAGCCAGGACCGCCCAGATGGTAATGGGCATGGACAGTCAAGCCACTTTATTTGCCACCCTCAAAAGCTGGGAGGCCTTTTCTGAGTTCTCATTCCCAGAGATGATAAGGTATAAAGGAGATATGCATCCTTGTTGCTTTCTTACATGGATAGTCCAGCTTTGCTCTCTTTTTGAGGATTTGCTGATGTTGTTCTAATGAAGCAACCTTATGCAGAATAAGCAGAACTTCTTATTTTATGTCTTCAAATCTCTAATCATTTCTGCGTCCCCCCCCCCAGCAGACCAGGGAGACGCGGAGCAAAGCGGCGGAGGACCCGGGGCCGGACCCGCGGCGCTTCCAGATCAGCGCCACGGGTCCGGCCCGAGTCCTCTGCCGCTTTGCTCCGCGTCTCCCTAGTCTGCTGGCTCCCCCAGCAGACTAGGGAGACGGGGAGCAGCTTTTCTCGCCCCGGAGGAGGCGGGCGGCAGGACCAGGCATCCCGCCGCTCCAGTCCTCCGGGGCAAGAAAATCCCCGTTCGTAACTGCGGACGCGTAACTCGGGGACTGCCTGTATTCCTTCCTAGATAGTTGCTTCCCACTCTGTGTGTGTGACACTTATTGTTCCTTCTTTAGTGGAGTACTTTGCATTTGTCCTTATTAAACTTCATCCTATTTACAGTAGACCATTTCTCTACTTTGTCTAGATCATTTTGAATTTTGACCCTATCCTCCACAGCACTTGCAACTCCTCCCAGCTTGGTATCATCTGCAGATTTAATAAGCATACTCTCTACAGCTAAGTAGCAGTTCTGCAGGAAAGGACCTGGGGATTACAGTAGATGAGAAGCTGGATATGAGTCAACAATGTGCCCTTATAGCCAAGAAGGCTAATGGCATATTAAGTTGCATTATGAGGAGCATTGCCAGCAGATCTAGAGAAGTGATTATTCCCCTTTATTCGGCTCTGGTGAGGCCACATCTGGAGAATTATGTCCAGTTCTGGGGCCCCCACTATAGAAAGGATGTGTACACATTGGAGAGGGTTCAGCAGTGGGCAATCAAAATTATTAGGGTGTTGGAGTACATGACCTATGAGGAGAGACTGAGGGTATGTCTACACTACAGCGCTAATTCGAACTAATTTAGTTAATTCGAACTAAGCTAATTCGAACTAACGCGTCTAGAACTAAAAACTAGTTCGAATTAGCGTTTTGCTAATTCGAACTAGCGCGTCCACACTGATTGGACGCAGGGGGGCATTTAAGGGCGGCTGAAACCGGTTCTGGCAGGGCATCAGGTCAGTAGTTGCGTTGTGTGGCTGCTGTCTGAGGCTATCTGAGGTTCGTGCTTAAAGGGACCCCCCTGGACAGCCGGTTCTCAGCTTTTCCTGCTTGCTTGCCAACCTCGCCGAGGGACAGCAAAGCATTAGTCTCTGTGCCCGTCTGTGTCGGTGCTTCCCTTTGGGGACACCGCCGCAGGTGGCAACATGGAGCCAGAGCTCGCCCTGCACCTTCTGGTGCACTTTCTGGACTTGCTGCTGCAAGCCTGCCAGCAATGGCTGGAGGCTGCCTGGCACCACCTCAGCCCCCTGCCTCTCCGCCTGGCCGCCCTGGGGGCCGTGGAGGAGCCGCGGCGGCGCCTGGATGCCAGCGTGCCCCGCCGCATCTGGCGTCTGGACACCAGCAGCGACTGGTGGGACCACATTGTCCTGGAGCGCTGGGAAGACCGACAGTGGACCCAGAATTTCAGGATGAGGAGGGACACCTTCCTGGAGCTCTGCGAGTGGCTCGCCCCTGCCCTGCGCAGAAGGGACACTCGCATGAGGCCTGCCATCCCCCTCCAGAAGCGTGTGGCCATCGCCCTCTGGAAGCGCTCCACACTGGACAGCTACCGATCAGTCGGGAACCAGTTCGGCGTGGGGAGATCCACCTTTGGAGCGGTGCTCATGCAGGTACGGCACTCACCGGCCACTGGACTGGGGGCAGAGGGGGGCTGCAAGGAGGGGATGGGCCGCCCCAGGGAAAAAGGAGGGGGGAGGGAGGAGGCGAAAGTGCCCTGCACTGGTCTCTCCCAGCCATACTATACGCCGCCCGGGGGGGTTGCTTCCAGGAGTGGGGCACGGGGCACTGCCAGGGCATGAATGCTCCCAGCCACCCGGGCGCCCCACTGATTCGTGCTTTGCTGTGTCTCTCTCCGCAGGTGGTCAGGGCCATCAACCGGGTGCTGCACCGCAGGGTGGTCCGCCTCGCCGACCCGGACGCCATCATCCGAGGCTTCGGCGCCCTGGGCTTCCCCAACTGTGGGGGGGCCATCAACGGGACGCACATCCCCATCCGTGCCCCGGAACACCAGGCCTCCCGGTACATCAACCGCAAGGGGTACTTCTCCGTGATCCTGCAGGCCGTGTGTGACCACCGGGGAGAGTTCACGGACATTAATGTGGGCTGGTCCGGCAAGGCACACGATGCACAGGTGTACCGCAACTCCTCCGTGTGCCAGAGGCTGCAGGCCGGGACCTTCTTCCCCAACCGCCACATCAAGGTCGGGGACGTGGACATGCCCGTCTGCCTGGTAGGGGATGCCGCCTACCCCCTACAGCCGTGGCTGATAAAGCCCTACACGGGGCATCTCAATCCCTCCCGCCAGGCATTCAATGCCAGGCTCACCAGGGCCCGCATCGTGGTGGAGGGGGCCTTTGGGTGACTGAAAGCCCACTTTTGATGCCTCCTCACCCGTCTGGACCTCGCCGAGCACAATATACCTCCTGTAGTGGCAGCATGTTCTGTGCTGCACAATTTGTGTGAGAGAAAGGGGGAGGCTTTCCTGCCAGCCTGGATGGCTGAGGCTGACTGCATGGCTGGCCACTACGCTCAGCCCCGCACCGCCGCTGTCCGGGAAGCCCAGCGGGGGGCTGTCCGGATCCGGGAAGCCCTGCGGGAGAGCTTCCTGGTGGAGGAGGAGGAGGACTGAACTCTCCCTGCATGCCCCACTGGGGCCTTCTTCCACCCTCCCCCGCTTCCCCTTTCCCCTTCCTAACCACCCTTCCTAATGTCAAATAAAGACACCTGTTTTGGCAAACAACCTCTCGTTTTATTTAACATAAGTGGAAAGCTCAGGGGTGGGGGTCCGGCTGCCTCTCCCATCTTGCAGCACTGCGGGTGCAGGGGCCTTGGGGGGGAATGGGTGTGGAGGTTGGGGCAGGAGGGATGGGGGTTGCGGATGAAGCAGGAGCAGGGGGAGCAGGGGGAGCAGGAGGAAGCGGGAACCAGTTGCGGAGGCTCTGGAGGTGGCCTCTGAGGGCACGGCCCTGCTCCTCCAGCGCCTTCAAGCTCCGCTGGTGCAGCCGAAGGTCCTCCTGGACCCAGTGGTCCTAGGTGCGGAGCTGGTGATCCAGGAAGCGGAGGTGCCGCCGCTGGTAGTCCTCCTGGTTCCTAGCTCTCCTGCTGGCCCGGGCACGGGTGGCTGCTGCAGGCGGGGTGGTGCGCCCTGCAGGCCCAGGTGCTGCGGCTGTGGTGAAACAAGAGCAGCGGTCAATTCTCCCTGGGGCCCAGGTGGTGAAACCCAGCTCCCCTCTGCAAGGCCAGGGTCCCTGCATGACACCCAGCTGCTGCTCCGTGGTGGGCAAGGCCCAGGCGCACGGTCCCTGGGCTCCCTCTCCCCCCAGCCCTCTGTACACATAAGGGGAGCATGGTACTCACATGTGGAGGCCTCCCCGGCCTCGGACGACACAGGCGAGCGGCTCAGTGGGGTGCCTCAGGGTTCCTGGGTCCTGGGCAGGCTGCCGCCAGGCTCCTGGCTCTCAGTGTCCTCCTCCTCCTCCTCCGTGTCAGGGAGTGGTCCCTCTGCCCCGGGGTCAATCACCACCCGGGGGGCAGGGACGGCATGAGCCCCCAGGATGTGGTCCAGAGCCAGAAAGTGGGGGCAGGCCTCCGGGTCAGCCCCTGGCAGGCAGGCCCGGGAGTAGGACTGCCACAGGTCCTTAATCTTGCAGCGGACCTGCTCCCTGCTGCGGTGTTGGCCCCAGCCGCGTTCCTGTGGCTAGTGCGGAGATCGTGGACATTGGAGGCTTCCCCCCAAACCTGGATGACGTCCACGATCTCCGCACTAGACCACGCAGGCGCCCGCCTCTTGCGTCCCCGGGCAGGCTCCTGGGAGCCGCCAGGCTGGTCCTGGGAAGAGGGGGAGGGCTGGGGGCATTGGGTGGCTGGCTCATGGCGTGCCAGGTGCAGAGTCTGCTGGCAGGGTGCTGGCAGCCTTGCAACTGGCACAAACATTGTAGCCAGCCCGTGGCCCTTTAAGGGCTCTGGGGCCGGGAGGGGGACAGTAGAGTTTCCCTGGTGTTGGCCAGAGTGGCCAGCAGGGCAAGCTGGGAAGGGCTAGCCTCCCACTAGTTCGAACTAAAGGGCTCCACAGCCCTTAGTTCGAACTAGTAAGTTCGAACTAGGTGTTAGTCCTCGTGAAATGAGGTTTACCTAGTTCAAACTAAGCGCTCCGCTAGTTCGAATTAAGTTCGAACTAGCGGAGCGCTAGTGTAGCGCCTATCAAAGTTAATTCGAACTAACGTCTGTTAGTTCGAATTAACTTTGTAGTGTAGACATACCCTGAGGGATTTGTGTTTGTTTAGTCTGCAGAAGAGAAGAGTGAGGGGGGATTTGATAGCAGCCTTCAACTTCCTGAGGGGAGGTTCCAAAGAGGATGGAGAGAGGCTGTTCTCAGTAGTGACAGATGGCAGAACAAAGAGCAATGGTCTCAAGTTGAGACTTACAGTGGGGGAGGTATAAGTTGGATATTACGAAAATCTATTTCCCTAGGAGGGTGGTGAAGCTCTGGAATGGGTTATCTAGGGAGGTTGTGGAATCTCCATCTCTAGAGGTTTTTAAGTCTCAGCTTGACAAAGCCCTGGCTGGCTTGATTTAGCAGGGATTGGTCCTGCTTTGGCTAGGGGGCTGGACTTGACGACCTCCTAAGGTCTCTTCCAGCTCTGATGGAATCACTGATGAAAATTTTCAACAGAATTGGTCCCAAAACAGATCCCTGTAGAACCCCACTTGTTATTCCCTTCCAGCATGATTGTGAACCATTATAACTACTGTCTGCGAACGGTTATGCACCCACCTTATAGTAGCCTTATGTAGAAGCAATGCTACATGCTTTTTTGTCAGTCCCTTCAATCCTTGGGTAGGTCTCTTTAGAGCCCAGGCTACACATTTTGGAAAGCTATATGGCATTTTACAAGGTGGACAAATATTGCCAAGGAACTGGGAACATGAGACACCAGCATAGCTAGGGATCAGAGCCAGTATTCAGACTTTCCTTTCTGCAGCAGAAACACTGGGGCAATACAACAGGATAATCCCAACAACATTTACTTTGGGAGTGGGTGTAGGTAGGGGGTTGCTATTCCAGAGATTCCAAACTCACCTATTGTAAAGGACTCAGGAATTTTACTGCTAACCCAGCAAACACAGCTTTGGAACAGTGCACAACGTCCTTCCTTCTTGCCCCTAGATCATGGGTTCCCAAACTGGGGGCATGCCCCCCTGGGTGTGCGTGAAGAAATTCCAGGGGGGGCCCGAGGTGACCCAGCCCTGCCCATCAACCTCCCCTTACCCCCGAGAAAGATTTTGGTCCATCCGCTCAGGTGTCCGCAGGAACACAAGCAGCTTGGGCTGGCTGGGGCAGACTTCAAAATGGCCACCTTAAAAGGGCAGTGCCTGCTCTGCTGTTAAAAGGGCAATCTTTTTTTTTTTGCTCAACAACTCATGGTGCTATTTTTTGGGGGGAGGGTGAGGGTTTCTCAAAAATCAAAAAGGGGGCGTGATGCTGAAAAATTTGGGAACCACTGCCCTAGATGAAACTAGGGAGGGAAGACTCGGAGTCAGCAGGCTGCACGGGTCTTCCAGGCTGGTTCAAGACTGGTTCGATCTGTTTGCCCCACTGTTTCAATGATAGAGTTAAAAAGGCTACATACGCAGTGTCTTTTATATTTACATTTTCTCCAGTGGGTGCTGGAATCTCTTGTGGCTGGACTGTGCTTTGGGCCAAGAGCTGAAATGACTAAGAGCTGAAATCACTATGTTTGTCCCAGAGCCAAATACACCACAAGCCAGAGGAAGATGCGACAAGCAGCATGATGAGCAGCCATGAGGACAGCGATGAAGAGGAGCAGCCAGCAGAGCAGCAGCAGCGAGCACCGTACAGCAAGTCTGAGCCTGTAGGCTTGGGCTGTGAGACATGTTGCTGTGGGTTTTAGTTGGTTTTTCTTTGTTTTTTTTTCTTTCCGTGTAGGCCTAGCCTTGGGGAAAAGTCTGGAGAAGGAGGTGGATGCTCCTGACAACAGAGCGGCACTAAAGAGCAGTGAGCAGATGGATGGCAAGTGACCAATGGAGTGAATGAGATGCCTCCGACCTCCTTCCCCATTCAGGATGGGAGGAGAACTCTGCAGATGCACCTCAGAACTCTGGTCTGCCCTGACCAAGGGTGGCGGCTATGAGTGGGGTGCACAAATGGGTTGAGCATGTGAAGGGGGCATTTCCATTGCTGGACTTGAGAGCCTTAGAGGAAAAGGGCATTGCCCAATCTACTTGAGCTGAGCTGTTTACCCATGGTTTTGGTTATGGACTTCGTGGTGTTTTCCCAAATTAATGCCCTCCCTTCCTCCTCCTTACGTCCTTCCCTTTTATTAAAGGTTTCTCTTCTATGCTCAGACTCTGTGCTGGCAAGTGGGAATGGTACTTGGTCCTGCCATGAAGGCAGGGGACTGGACTCGATGATCTCTCAAGGTCCCTTCCAGGTCTATGAGATAGGAATATCTCCATATATTATTATTATTGCCTCCCTGAGGCACCCGGGGCGATGAGTGAATTTCCCAGGTTACTGGGTGGGGCCTCAAGTGAGTTTTGTGTTGGTTGGCTGGCAGGGGCAGATGAGAGTTTTGCGGGGCCCAGGGCAGCACAATATCACGGGGCCCTCCCTTTGGAGAAAAAACAGAAAAAAGGGCCTCCCCCCCCCCCGTGCCTACTCCTCCAGTAGCCCCACACTGATCATGTGAGCTACCCCCTCCTCATCCCCTCTCCTAACACCTCCCTCTACACTCCTGCCCTGCCTCTCTCCTCTGGTGCTGGTCCCTCCCCTGCAGGTGTCTGCCCTTCTGCTTCACCCCCAGAATCCCCTGGCACCTGCACCTTCCCTTACCCCTGCACCCTCCTGATGCCTCCCCCTTCCCTCACTGCCCCTGAGCCCTTTGCCCTCTTTTTCCCTGATGCTCACCCCCTCACCACCCTCTGCCCCCATTCCCCTCATGCCCTTGTGCCCTCCCACATGCCTTGCTCCATCCCCGCCTTCCTCACGCCCACCCCTCCTTTCAAGCCTTCTCCCAGCACCTCCCCCTTCTCCTTTAGCCCCCAATGCCCCAATGCCCTCCTCTCCCAGCATCACCCTGTCCCTCCGCCCACTAACACCTCCCCTCCTGCCCTTTTCCTCATTGTCTCCACTTGGCCCCCTGGCATTTGTCTCTCCTCCTCTTTCTTCTCCTGACCTGCCCCCCTCCCCTCAGCACAAGCCCCTTCCTCTGCCATCCACCTTCTGCCTTCCAGTGTGCAGGGCGGCCATGGCCCCGGCCCAGGCTCCAGGCCACGTGCCGAACCGTGCGGTGCAACTCTGGGCCATGCCGTTTTAACCTCTCGGGCCGTGGCGTCACGCCACGCCACACCATGCCCTGGCATCTCCCCTCTCAGCTGTTGCGTGGCGTTTCACCACGCCACGCATGAGCTCCCTTGGCCCCACCTAGCCCCTTCTGGCTGGCACTGGGGAATTTCAAAAGTGCGGGGCTGCAGCACCCTGCCACAATCCCCCCCCTTCCTCCTCCAGCAGCCGCCGGCCCTTCAGCGGATGGCCTACCGGGAAATTCCCGGTATCCCACCAGGCCAGTCCGCCCCTGGCTCTGGCGCAGGGCCTATTGAAGCGCGGGGCCCGGGGCAGCTGCCCCACTCACCCTGCCCTATATCCGCTGCTGTTGGGTGGAGAGGAACGCCTAGATATTGAATTTGGCCTGGCTGCTGCTGGCACTAATTGGCAGAAGGTTTACAACAGTGTAGATATTCCTGCCCAGGCTTGGAGGCCCGCAAGGACATGGGTATCAGATCCTAAAGAGCAATCAGAGCAAAAATGTCTGCATTGCTATTTTTAGCACCGTACAGCGAGTCTGAGCCTGTAGACTTGGGCTGTGAGACTTGCTGCTGTGGGCTTTAGGGGTTTTTTTTTCTTTCAGTGTAGGCATAACCTTGGGGGAAAGTCTGGACAAGGAGGTGGAAGCTCCAGCATTTACATGAGTTATCTTAAGTGAAGAATGGGCCACAAGTTAACAGACAAGTCACTACAAACTCCAGGAAGGTTGAGGAGGAATTGGAGGACAGCAAGACACACCTTCTTGGGGCTAGTGTTTGACTGAGATGGAAGCTGGAAGCAGACATGAGAGGCAATATAGGTAGTGCTTTAAGATATTTGCAAGGCTTGCAGCATTTCCAAGATTTTTTTTTAACTGCTTGGCTTACTCTGGTAATTACTATTATCTAATGGGGAAAACCCAAGCCTTATAGCTGAGATTATTCACATGAACAAAAATGTAAACAGCCATCTGGCACCTAAGAAATAAATGGGCCCTTTACCTGGGTGTCTACTGTTAACAGTCTTGCACTGTAATGAAGGTAGATGCTCAGATTCTATGGTAATGAACATGCTATAAACAATTAGGCCCAGATCCTTTCATTTGGTTTCAATGGTTCTCTTTAGGAGTACTAGAATCTGCCATTTTGCAGCTCATTGCAGGATCAGAGACTTCAATATTATTATTCCTATGTACACTGTGGTAGCACTCAAAAACCCCAGTCAGAATCATGGTCCTATTATGATAGCTGTTGAAAACTCACAGGAAAACAGATCCTTTACTTCAAAGAGCTTAATGCCAAACAAAATGCATGTAAGCGTTACAAGGCGAAGGAGAGACATTGGTTTAGTGAGATAGGTCAAGGATAACAGCAATAAGACCACATGGTTCTATGAGTCAATGGAGTGCACAACTAGATGTTTTCAAACTATCTGGATGTGTTTCTACGATCAATATAGAATGTGAGCTCCCCTAGATTATTGTACTGCATAGCTGTTGTTAGCTGGCTGGTTTACTAGCAGCTGTACCATAGAAGTGTGTCTTGAGGAGGCATTTTGGGAACAAATAGGGAGCAGAATTTCCAGGCCCAGATGTGTGGGGCAAGGGAGAAGGAGGAGGAGAGGATGAATGTTAGACTGATGATACTTCAGAGTACTCATTAGTAATGTCTGTGATTGCTACTTGTCTGGTTCTGTATGTGAAAAGCACAACACATTTTTCAAGACATTTCAAAACCAGGATTTTGCATTAAGGCTATAAACATAAAAGGTCTTGATTGCAGCCAGGTCTATGCAGCTGCACAAGGGAACAGGGCCTTACTCTGTGCAGCTGCATAGGACTAATCTAGATCATGGCACTAAATGAGTGCCAGGGCCTGCCTGCTTGAAAATTCTTTTCCCACAAGTGGGAGCAAATGGGTGTAGAGCCAGCAGGACCATGACTCTGCCCCCCACTCACTTGTGTACAAGCCACCAATGCTGGCTGGACACATGACAGGGAGCATGGTACATTCTCAAAAAGAGGTGGTGTAAATAACTGCTTCTCCCACTTTAAGCAAAAGGCCAAAGCCCAGCATGTGATAACCAGGGAATAGGTAGCCATGCTTAGTGGTAGGAGCAACAGTCAATCTCTAGGAATTGGGGTCAAGATCCAGGAGTTCAGGTAGAAGTGAGAACTGGAGTCAATTGGAAGGTCACAGCCAGAGTCAAGAGTCAGGCTAAGAGTCAAAGCAGGGGAGCCACTCCTGCTGCAAAGCTTGAAAGTAGGCCTGCTGGCTACCTTCATCCAAGCTGGCCAGCCAGCCAGTCATAAGCCAGCCAGTCCTAACCTGAGCTCACTAATCGGCCAGTGGGCTGGGCTGGTTGGTGCTCAGGCTTAGTTGATGGAGTTCACTTCTGAAGAAGTCCTTGTGATGCTCTAATGAGCAGTTTTAAAGCTGCTTGGGAATTTTCTGTCATAGTATTTATCCATTGGCAAAACCCAATTCATTGAAAATGCAATGTTTAGCCAAAGTTGTATCCATTTTCATTTTCTTATTTTAAATTTTCATTTTAAAAGAAAGCTACAAAAGTGTCAACTTTTTAACATTGTTTCATTTTTTTCAAAATTAGTTTTCATTGAGAAATGCCTTCCATTTTATATTATAAAAATGTTTTATTTTTAGACATACCATCAAAGTGAAGCAAAACATTTTGATTTTCATCACAACAAAATGTTTCTATCAACCCAAAAGGAGTTTGCATTCAGAATTTTGTGGAACAGGACTTGTTTCCAGCGATGGAAAAAAATGTTACAGTTGTGGAACTTGTCACTAAATGAAAAATCTGGTTTCTGCCTAGGTCCATGCATTTCTTTCCTGGTTCTGGTCCTACTGTGGACCTCTCTGGTTTGGCACCCTCAGAAGCTGACTGGTTCCAGATGAGGGATTTTGCCAAACCAGAGGAGGTAATTTCTGGCCCCTCTGCTGCCAGCCTCACCCTCCTCCCCTGCCCGCTACTGGGCTCCCCCTATTAGCCCAACTGAGCTGAACGTTGGCTCCTTGACTATGCAGCCCAGATGAGCCATGCACCAGCTCCCAGACCCTCCCTTCACACAGCCCACTTGGGCCACACATTCAGAAGCTCTTTCTGAAAAAGGCATGTGTGGACAGGCAAGAGGGAGTTCTTTTGCAAGAAGAGGAAAGAGGAAAAAGCACAGGTGCCCTGGTGGCCATTCTGCCCATAGTAATCACAGCTTACATGCAAGATAGCTGTGATAGTCCATTCAGTGTGGACACTATCTTTCGAAAAAACAGATCTCTTTTTTGATGCACTTTGACAGTGTGGACACTCTCTTTCGGAAGAAGTTTTTTCGGAAGCTCTCTTCCGGAAAAGCTTCTTCCCGAAAGAAGCCTGCAGTCTAGAAGTAGCCTTTGATCCTGGAACATCCGTGGTACTTGTGGACTACAGAAGTTGCTGGACCACAGAGTGCTAGTTTATAGAGGTGAAACCTGTATAGCTAAATTCCAGACCCACCAGGAGCTCAACCTAAAGGCTCAATTTAGCCCTTAGTTTCAAGGGCTCAGGAGAGCACGGGTAATTTTTTCCCCTCAATGTGACTGAAAGAGATGTTATGAAAGTGAGTCCATACAAACAGAGTCATATCACTCTGAGTTCTGATCTATTCCCAGATAATGGGAAATAGGATCATAAAGCTGACCAATTCCAGAAGAGATTAAAAATATAAAGGAGTATAGTCATTAGTCTGACTTCGCCTTGACAAGTGGGTGTGATTGAAGAAATTTGTAATAAAAGCTGTTGTAACAGTGTGCCCTGTTGTGTGAAGTGGTTAGGTAATGAATGACTGCAAGCTTATGCACTGTGCATTTTCAAAGGAACCATTAGCCATTAAGGGAGCTAATAACAGAGCATTTCTATTTGTGTAACCATTTCTTTCATCCCTCATTTGCCTTTCCAGAGGGTTGGCCACCATCCCTTTAGTTTATGTTTAATATTGCTGCTGCTGACTCACAGGCTTCTTCTTACAGTATTAATAGAATTGTAAATATAGATGGATCTTTTTAAAAAGCTAAACAACAACAATTAATGAATCGGGGCATGAGTCAGCCGCTGACTATGGGGGTTAAGAAAAAACTGTCCGGGGACATATTATCCCATAACTGACCACCACAGGGTTTGTTGCATCTTCCTCCAAAGTAGCTGGTACTAGCCGCTGTCAGTAAGACATGGTGCTGGGACTAAGGATCTGATACCATGTTACCCCAGCCACTTCTACTTGTCCTTATGGTAAACAGAGTCTTGTCTAAGGAGAGAACCTCTCTCTGGAACCCTCAAGGACCTCCAACCCTGGTCTCCAATGCTCATGGGAGCTAGCAGGTTCCAACCTCTCACTGTTGGGCTCTGCTAACTTTTGTCAGACTGGGAGCAGAACTCAGAGAGAGCCCCCACCTCCATTTTAGCAGCTGATTGGCAAGATGCTCCACAGCCCCTATTTAAACCCAGCATGGGAACAGGAAGTTTTCTATCCAGCTGGGATCCATCTCGTCCTAAGTTGTGAGTGGCAGGAAGCCTGCAGGGTCTTTTATAGGTCCTTAAAATCAAACAGAGCTGGTTTTGAAAAAGATTCTTATTGCCTGTTCCTGCTGTGGGCAGTGAAGTGTATGCCCCTGTCAGGGCTGTTTCCCCCTATGGCACTCTGAATGCAGAAGGTGGGGGGCCCACAAGAGAGTGAAGCTACAGGCACCGGTTACCAAAACTTCCCAGAGTCACAGATTCCCTGGCTTTGACAAACAAACAAACAAACAAACTACCAAGATCAAGTGATTTTTTTATCCCTAAAACTGGGAGTGAACACTTCATAGAATCATAGAATACTAGGACTGAAAGGGACCTTGAGAGGTCATCGAGTCCAGTCCCCTGCCCTCATGGCAGGACCAAATACTGTCTAGACCATCCCTGACAGATATTTATCTAACCAGATGGAGATTCCACAACCTCCCTGGGCAATTTATTCCAGTGTTTGACCACCCTGACAGTTAGGAACTTTTTCCTAATGTCCAACCTAAACCTCCCCTGCTGCAGTTTAAGCCCATTGCTTCTTGTTCTATCCTCAGAGGCCAAGATGAACAAGTTTTCTCCCTCCTCCTTATGACACCCTTTTAGATACCTGAAAACTGCTATCATGTCCCCCCTCAATCTTCTCTTTTCTAAACTAAACAAACCCAATTTCTTCAGCCTTCCCTCATACGTCATGTTCTCTAGACCTTTAGCAAAATGCAGGACAATGTAGCACTTTAAAGACTAACAAGATGGTAAACCATCTTGTTAGTCTTTAAAGTGCTACATTGCCCTGCATTTTGCTTCAGCTACCCCAGACTAACACGGCTACATTTCTATCTCTAGACCTTTAATCATTCTTGTTGCTCTTCTCTGGACCCTCTCCAATTTCTCCACATCTTTCTTGAAATGCAGTGCCCAGAACTGGACACAATACTCCAACTGAGGCCTAACTAGCGCAGAGTATTGCGGAAGAATGACTTCTCGTGTCTTGCTCACAACACACCTGTTAATGCATCCTAGAATCATGTTTGCTTTCTTTGAAACAGCATCACACTGCTGATTCATATTCTGCCGTACTCCTACCCAGATAGTCACTTCCCATTCTGTATGTGTGAAACTGATTGTTCCTTCCTAAGTGGAACACTTTGCATTTGTCTTTATTAAACTTTATCCTAAACACTCCCAGGGATACCCCAAGTTCTTTTGTCCCAAAAGAACTTAAAAAGAGAAAAACAAGCTTCAGCCTCTGGTAGCTGACTCCACAGTCAGAGACATGCAGACACAGACAGACAGACCTTCCAGGACACGAGAATCAAATCACCTAAAAAAGGCGAAGCAAAATGCAGGACTAGGTAGCACTTTAAAGACTAACAAGAGTTAGTGCTACCTAGTCCTGCATTTTGCTTCAGCTACCCCAGACTAACACGGCTACATTTCTATTTCTATTCTAAAAAAAGGTGATTTTTATTACAAAACAAAAAATAAACTTGATAACGCATACTTGGTTGCTAGATGCTACAGAGCAATTAAGGAAAGAAAATTAAAATAGAGATAAAAGTATCTGGAAACAAAGTTTAGATGGTAAAGAGAGAGAGGAGACATAGATTCACACAGAGCAGTTCAAACCAAATCACAAAATAAAGAGAAAATACCCTGAATGCGACTAGATCCACTTTCCCCCCTTTTCATTACTTCCAATATCCTCTTTGTTCAGTCCACTTCCATGCTCCAAATTCCTTGTAGGCATAGTAGTGCTGCCTGGGATTAAATCATTCTGTGTCTCTCAACTCCTGGCTTTTTTCTCCCCCATAAAAAAGCAGGCAAGGAATCTATATCCAATTCAAATTCATCCCTCTATCTTCATTGGGTCTTCTGGCCCCCTGGACAACACCTTTGCTAGTTACCTGATTTTAACCCCTTAATCACCAGGTGCTGGTCAGCACTCCTTCTGTCCATTACAGCTCCTGTCCTGTGTGTTATAACTGACACCCATGAAGTCCATGTGCCCTCAGGAGCATAACATTGTATAAAGAAAGAGAAAGGCACAGATAGAACATCTCACCAGAGAAAGCTCAACCTCCTGGTTATTTTTCCCATTGGACAGCTGGGATCCTTACCCCCTCGGTTTGCTTGATTAAAAAAAATGGGCAGACTGAATTATATAGACGTCCATAATGCATCATTAACAGAACGAAGGGATGTTATTTTTGTACTGAACATAACTGTAGGGATGGCAGGAGGACTCAGGTAGAAAAAGTGCTATGTTATGTTTTGTTTTCACCACCAATAGCAAAAAATGTGTCCCATGCTACTGTCTAATAACATTACAGTGAGAGGCAACAACCCGAAAATATTTCCTCTCTCACAGAACAGTATCCATTGTGGCCAACTCACAGTGTGCTACTGAACACTTCAGAGTGACTAGAGAAGGATATTAGGAAAACAATGTCCATTAAATGGAAGCATATGTAGAGTCCTGTGAAGCTGACAGTATTCTAATAGATTTTATCTTCTGGCCACCCAACTGCTCATTTTACAGGGAACACTAATGTCTGTATATGGTCTAAGTCTGGGCTATGTCACTAAAATTAGGTTGATGCTTCAAGATGGGTCTTATGTTTTCACCATTTTATTTGCTTGCCCTCTGTGCAGAGCCATCCTTACTCATATGCAAAATACGCAGATGCATAAGGCACCTGAAAATGTGTGGTACCTCTGGGTCTTAATGTCCATCTACACATATCTTCCTGTCCCTGTTTTATGGCTCTGCTTCCTCTGGAAATGATGTAGTTAACTTAAAAGCGAAAAAGCCTATCAGACCTATTAGCAGAACATTGAACCTATGAAAAAGTCTTTCAAAAGGTAATGAAGCCATGTATCAGGCATTCACAACCCCAGTTTTATAATGTCAGTTTCTGACTTTACTGCATTAATCTGTAGGACCTTAGTTTAAAATGTGTTTTAAAATATTTCATTAGTGTGTTGCTGATTATTATAAAATCACACCTCTAAAAAATCATCGTCCCCACCCCAGCTGCCACAGAGCACAGGGACACGAATTTAATAGTGCTGTGTAGGGCCCCATATATCCTGCCGGTATATGCATACTAAATAGGTGTATAGTATAAATAATCATGCTGTTGCAATATGTTAGAAAACACTGGACAATATGTACCTTGTTTTACTACCTGCAAGGTGCATTCGGCAAAGATTTCATAATCTTTTCATGCTTGTCTTCATACAGACTCTCTGGTCCGGCAACATCCATCGTCCGGCAGGACCATGGATGTCGCCAGACCAGAGAGCCCCAGCCACAGAGGTTGCCAGCAGCTGGTAGCTCAGCTAGCAGGCAGCCTGGAAGGCCAGTGTAAGTTTTGTCATGTGCACCAATATTGATTGAGGTCATGTGCACTTGTTTGGATGTGGGCCACCATTGCACCCAAGTTATTAAAAATATCTTATAAATATCTTATAAACCTCTCCCTTTTCTCCTCTGCTCTCATGTCTCCCATCCTCCCCTCACCACATCTTCTTCCCTGGTACCTGCTGTGGCCCCCTCTGCTGCCCTGGTTCCTGCCCCCCACCCATCTTCTCTGACCCCTGCACCTGCCCTTCCTTTTCCTTCCCTTCCCTCCTGTGCCCACCCCTCCTCTAGCCCCACTCTGATCATCTGTAGCTATCCCTCCCCATGCCCTCTCCTAACACCTCCCTCTACCCACCTGCTCTGCCTCTCTCCTCTGCCCTCTGGTGTTCATCCCTTCCCTTCCCTCCACTCCACTCCCTATGTCCACCCTTCTCCTTCACCCCCAAAATCCCCCTGGCATCTGCACCTTCCCTACCCCCTGCACCCTCCTAGTGCTTCCCCCTTCCCTCACTGCCCATCCCCTCCCAATACCTGCCCCCCTTGCTCTCTTCCTCCCTGGTACCCATCCCCTCACCACCCTCTGTCCCAGTTCTCCTCTCACCCCTTTGTGCCCTCACACATGATTTGCTCCATCCCCTGACTTCCTCATGCCCAGCCCTCCTTTTGACCCCTCTTCTCCTGGCACCCACTCCTCCCCTCTCCTCTGCCTCCCTCTTGCCCGCATTACCCCTCACCCTGTTCTCTCCCTTCTCCCACCTCCACTGACACCTTCTCTCCCCTCCCCCTTTCTCCTGCCCTTTCCCCTTATTGTCTCCTCTTGGCCCCCTGGCATTGTCTCTTCTCCTGCCCTGCCCCTCACTCCCTTCAGCACAAGCCCCTTCCTCTCCTTACCTTCACCTTCTCCTTAGTTATTCCTCTGCCCTTACCTTCTGCCATCCTAATACCTTCGCCTGCTGGGTGGGGCAGCATGGTGGATGACTGCCCCACATGCTGGGACTGGAGTTGGCCACGGTGCTATTTTTAGTACCCTGACCCTGGCCCAAGAGCAGCTGGACCGTGACCCAGCTCCAGTCCCAGCACATGGGGCAGCCACCTGCCATGTGACCCAGCCCCAGGAGCAGCTGCGGCCGGAGCTGCATGACAGCTTCTGGTGCTGTGACCATGATACTAAAAATAACACCACAGCCCTGGCTCCAGTCCCAGCACACAGGGCACAGCCTTGGGGTGGGCAGATGGCTGACACATGTGCCAGGACTGGAGCTGGGGCCATGGTACAACTGTTCCTGGGCGAGGGCTGCGGTGCTATTTTTAGTACCGTGGTCCATGCTCCAGCTCTGGTAGCCACCATGAACCTACCTTGGCTGCAGCTCCAGTCCTGGGGAAGGGCTGAAGCTAGGGTTGTGCCTGTTCTAAGAAGATGGGTGGGAGTCAAATTGTCCACACAGGCACGTACAGAAGGAGCCCCATGGGAGGTGCCCCTTTTGCCTCCCTTCCTTGTTGTTCCAGCTCAGGGACCCTGAATAAAGCAGCTCTGCTTTTCTCAGAGTTGCATCCTAGGCTGAATCTTCTGCAGATCTCCAAAAAGGAAAACCAAACTAGCTATGGAGAACAAATGAGAGGGGGAAAAAACAAATGGGAGGGGCGGGGGGAGAAGCAAGGTTTGTCTGCTGTCTGCTTGATCCTTCATTCTACACCCTCCTGGTAAACAAACCTCATCCAAACCTGGTGGTTCTTCTGAGATGTTGATTTTCAAGGAAGTCTTTTTGTTAAGGGGGCAGAGGGGATAGCTCTGTTTTGTTTCACTCATTCAAAAGTTGAAAGTGCAGGGGAGTGGACTAGATGACCTCTAGAGGCCCTTTGCTCTGAGGCTCCTGATCATATACAAAATATCGCCACTGATTCTCTGAGCACTGGCTGCCTGCATGCTCATTTGAGTAGCTTGCTTTGCAACTTGTACAATCCTCTTTCTGGGATTTGGATTTAGTCGCATAGGAAACAACACAAGATTCAGCCCAAACTTTGTCCTCAAAGTCTGCAGCTCCTTAGACTGCTCCGCCCACAACCTAAGTCCTCTCTCACAACCAGTCCACTCCCACCTCCCTTCTTCTATCCAGCTGGGTGTGACAACACTCACTCAGGGTTGGTTGGTAGGGAGCCCCAGCTACTTCTCAGGGCTTAGGCCCGTGATTTGTGAAAGGGGGGTTGTTGGTAGGGAATCTTGGGCACTCCCACTCCAATGGGCTCCAACCCAGGCCTGCCGACAGTGAGCTGTGAAGGGGGTAGTTGTTCCAGGGCCCAGCGATTCCAAAGGGCCTGGGGCTCTGTGACTGGAGCCCCAAGCTCTTTAAATCACTGCAGGAATGCAGCACCTCGTGCTCCACATGGCTCTGAGGGCTGGGTGGGGGGGGGATTGTGCTGTGCTCTGAGCACTGCTGAGCCCCACCCTTTCTGTCTGAGGCCCTGTCCCTTCTGGGAGTGTGGAGCCGCTCCCCACACTTGCCATGGGGCCTGTGGAAGCTGTTGGCTGTGCTGCTCTTACCCAGGGCCTTTTGAGGGCTACGACTGCTCTGACAGCAAAGGATGCTTAAGGCACCCTTCCTGGGCCACTTCCTACAACCTCCTTGTGATTGTCCCAAGGTTGCCGTTTAGGGGTGAAGGGAGCATGAAGGGTGTCTGCTCAACCCTGCATGGCAGTCAAGCTGCATTCCCTGACAAGGCCAAACTCTGAAACATTTTCAACCCAAACTCCTGTTGATTCCAGTGGGAGTCTGGACAGAGTGGAGACTGTAGGAATAGGCACATGTGGCTTGATTTGGAGTGACTTAACCAGTGCAAAGTGGCTGTAAGATGCTTTGGTAGCATTTACTCTCCAACTTGCATGCGCTGTGGGCTAATGCAAGTGGTTTCTATAGTGCCCAGCACAATGGGACCCAAGTCTGATAGGACCTCCAAGGGCCTATTAATGCACAACAGACAACAGACAAT
Organism: Pelodiscus sinensis; assembly: GCF_052426305.1. Classification (NCBI taxonomy): domain Eukaryota; kingdom Metazoa; phylum Chordata; order Testudines; family Trionychidae; genus Pelodiscus; species Pelodiscus sinensis. Next base: position 10,349,981 of record NC_143074.1, on the reverse strand, counting down.
GAACACCGGGCAAGAGAGAATCAGGCCCATGGGTTCTATGACATTTTAGATTTGCCTGAAAAATGCTTGTGCTTCTTTTGCAAGATAAAGGGATGATAAATTTCTAGGGTCACGGGGCCATGGGCTGGAAGGGCACTCAACGCACTTAACAGCAGAGAGATGTTGCGACAGAACAGTCTGTACACTTGAACCTCTTTCTCCCACTGATCTGCACATGGCCCCTCCACACCCTGCTCTCTCGCACAGATTGCTCACTCTAGAAGCATGAGTCATTGGTGTGGGTGTCTCTGCTGGGGGCAGGCCTGGAATTTCTTGGGTAGACCAGAAGAAAGATACAATTGTTATAATTTAATTACTCCCAGTTAGGTTTCAACTTGAAAGAGGCCAGGAGTTGGCCTGTAATCTCCTTGGAAAGGAAGGACTTATTAATGTTAGCAATATTTGAGCCCAGTGTGTATGGCTTGGGGACTTGATAATGGGATCCAGGGCATTTCACCTTTAGGTGCCCTTCTGAATCCAGCTCAGGTTAGTATGAGTGAAAGTTGTCATTTGGTGGAAATGAGTTTGGTGGTGACTTGCTAGGGTGGAGGAGGAGAGACCCTCCAAGAGCTGAGATGTATTGGCAAGGCAGTTTGGGGAGTGTTTGAAATGTTTCTCTGCTTTCTGTAGATAGACATGGGGGTATGTTTACACTGTGCTTGGGAGCCAGGGATATTACTGGTTACCAGTAACCGATTAACCAGTGGCCCAGCCAGGCTGGAGCAGCCCCCCACCCATACTGGGTGGGGGGCTGCTCCAGGATGGTGAGGCCCAATGCACCATAGGCACAATGGGTGGGAGGCACTCCAGCCTGGCCAGAGCAGCCCTGCCTGTAGCGGTCCCAACCTGGCCACAGAAGCCCCCCCCCCCCACTAGCAGTTAAATGTATCGTTTAACCAGTTAACTGATTAAATGGGATTTACATGTCTACTGGGAGGGCATTTCCCAGTGAAATAGACAGACATGTGCTAGTTCTGCTCAAGCTACCAAATGAAAACCACCCGTGTGGCCATGGCAGCATTGGCACTGAGGAATGATGCCTGACCCCTCCCTCCCATTACATACTTGTTCAACTAGCCCAAGCTGCTGCCCAGGATGCCATAGTCACCCTGCTCTATCTCCAGCAGAGCTAATGAGAAGGGCAGGACCCAGATGTCAGTCTCTAAGGCTCTCAAACTAGCATATTTTCATTAGCACTAAACTTGCACGCAAAACCTCCCAAGCTTTTTCGGTGAGCATCCCCCAATCCATAGCAACAACTGCCCACTCACCTCAGCTTATAGGAAGTAAAATTCCCTAACACTTCCCTCAGGCACACTGACACTGGCATTTCCCATCAGAGAAATCTGTCCAGCTCCAGCATCCACTACACAGGAGGCGGCTGGTTATTCAGCAAAGCTGGATTTCAGTGGTAGTTTTGTGGCATGTATGATGAGCTTTGTATGGTGCTTGGGAGGGATCCTTTGGGTGACAACAACTGGTATGTAAGTGTAAAACATTACCATGAGAAGGCAAAATGCCAGGGGCCACCGTGTAACTTTCAAAACAGCTAATGCAGGTGGACAGTGTTGATGATACTTAGCATTTTTATAATGTTTTCCATGGAGGTATCTCATATTTACATTGCCTGATACATGATTATCATCAACAGCCCTGGAAGGCAGGGGAGTACTTTTTCCATTTACAGATGAGCAAACTGAGGCAGAGAGAGAGAAGGGAAGTGGCTTGTCCATGGTCATATGGGGTGCATCTACACGGCAGGGCTTAACTCGAAATAAGCTACACAAATTGAGCTTATTTCAAAACAGCTTATTTCAAAATAGGGAGCATCTACACAGCACTTAGTTCGAAATAGAGCACTCTTCCTCTGACTTCCCTTATTCCTTGTACAATGAGGGTTACAGGAGTCGGAGTAAGAAGTCCTCCAGCTTGATAGTATTTTGTCACTATTTCAAAATAACTGCCTGCTGTGTAGACGTGGACTAAGTTATTTTGGAATAGTACTAGTTATTTCAAAATAGTGTTGCACTGTAGACATACGAATGATGAGTCTAGAGCTCTCGTAACTCCTTCTTCCTCATTTTAATGGTCCTGAGACATTGAAATAAGTGGGAAGATTTCCATTGGCTGTTGGGACAGGGGAAAACACCTGGACAAATCGTTGTAACACAACATGGTTTCTCCCCAGCCAAAACACATTGCCACACTCACAGTCTCCTTTAGGCAGGTTTCTTGTCCAAACTTAAACCATACAGTTCCTCAGTTCACTTCAAGCGCTCACTTCCTTCTCTCCCAGGGGACAAAGTCCTGTTTCCTGCAGCTTTCTAGCCCTCTCTGTCAGTTCTTCTGGATTTCTCTCTGACTTTTCTAGCATTCATATCACTGAAGAATGCCACCACAAGGAGCAAACGTGCAGCATTTGATTTATCCAAACTCCCAGTGAAGTCAATGAGAGCTTTGTTCAATTAAGGGCAGAATTTCCACTGTGTATTAAGTACCTCAGCATGCAGTACCTTATTTTCTCTGTACTGTTCCACTGAGCCAATGCAAAAAGTGTTCCCCAACTCACTTTTTTCTTTTTTCATGAGCCAGATACTGTCTGCACCTCACTGACAAGCTGCATACTTAGTCATAGAAACATAGAACACTAGAACTGGAAGGGACCTCGAGAGGTCATCAAGTCTAGTCCCCTGCCCTCATGACAGGACCCAGTACCATCTAGACCATCCCTGATAGATGTCTATCTAACCTGCTCTTAAATGTCTCCAGAGATGGAGATTCCACAATTCCATAAGGCTGGGCTTGCAGCAGAAACTATACAAGTGTATGGAATTCTCATGGTAATTTGCTTCTCATACTTTTCCATGGGGTCTTTTAACTCTTTTTCTTAATTGGTGATTTATTTTATTGAATGTGGTAGATACAAGAAGAAACAATGCAACAAAGGTTCTAGAAAGAAAACAAAAACCCAATCACAGGCTTGTCCAACAGGAGAAATTAGAATGAATGCTAACCCAAAGTGGGAATTTTCAGAAGCACTCACAATTGACTTTAACGAGAGCACTGAGCTCTTTTAAATGTCCCAGCCTTAATATGGCAATTCCCAAAGTAAAACTCTCCTATTTATTATTGATATAAGGGGCTGTTTTCTTAGCAACTTTGCTCCACCCATTATCCTGATACTATCATCATCATCATCATCATTATGTTTAATAATGAGCAATATTCACATTCACCAAGGCTTTTTTTCGCAACACTGAGCAATTCTCAATCTTGTTGTTCTGAGAAATGAAAAAATAAGGGACTGTCGGAAATTGTAAGTGCTACCCACATGCACAGAGGCTATGGCTACACAGCGCAAAAGCCTCTTGCGCAAAAACGGCTGCTCATTACTTATGCAAATGAAGCGCAGCGATATTCCACGCCTCGCTTCATTTGCATATACTTTTCCGCAAGAAGGCTACAGTGTAGCCATAACTTTAGTGTGGTGCTTGTAATAATCACACCTACAAATTTACCCTGTGAGCCCAACTATAAAAAGAGAGTGAAAGTTCATCAGGTGTCACAGTAACCTATAACAACAAATGTTAATGCAAAAAAGACTGAATTCATCCAAACATAAATTCCTACGGCTATAACTAAAGAGCTATATTAAAATCATGCCTAGTAAATAAGAACATTATGATACTGAAAATCAACAGACCAAAATTGAGAGTTAGGTTTAATTAGTCTCATTAGGGGACAAAATAATAATTTCCTTTTGGGGTCCATGAGTTACTTTGTCTTTTTAACAGGTTTAGACATTAACATCAACAGCAATAAAAGCACAATGTCATTTGAATTATTTTCTTCAAGGACAGTTACAATACTCTTTAATACTATTGAAACCATCATCAGGCAATGGGTTTTTTCTTCTAAATACTCTCTCCAGCTAAAGAGAAAATGAAGAAGGGATGTTGTTAAATGAAAACCTTAGTGAACTTACTTTACATTTCAAATGCTTTAAATGCTTTTCCTTCTTTTCTGTATTTTGAATAAAAGGTTAAAAACATATTTAACTGTGTGTTTGTCATGGTATTAAGCAGGCTCAGATCACTGTATTCCAACCCCCAAACCTTGTTTAAAGCTGTTTAATGCTGACAGTGTGGCCAGCAGACTTGCAGGGCCCCTGGGCAAAGCGGGGTGGGGCCTGGTTCCATGCTCTTGGAAGAGGTGGGGCCCTCAGTGCCACCCAGACCGCATGATGCCTCCCTAGCCAGCCCTCAGAGTGGCAGCATCTAGGAGCCCCGAGCCCTTTTGAATCACCGGGCCCCAGGGCAGTTGCCCCCTTTACTCTTCCCCTCCTGTCAGCAGGCTTGAATTCTGGAAAGTGACTGTGTTATATTAACACATTGGTCTATAAAGTCCATCTAAATTAATATATCATGCTATGTCCGCTGCTAGTGGTAGCTGGGCCACATGCCAAGTTTGAGGAGCCTGCTACATCTTTGGCTAGCAGAAGTAGGTCTTTCAGCTCAGGCAGCAGTAGTGGTTCATGCTTTAAAAAGCCCAAAGTTCAGTGCAAGCTGTTGACAATTCTCCCAGTTCCATAAGCAAGGACAAGGAGCTAGGCTACGAGCTAAGGAATGCTCGTTTCTAACATTGATGCTTACTATGTCTTGGTTAAATGATTTAAGGCTCCCCTGACTGGCAGTGAGTGGGAACAGGAATGCTGGGCGATCTGTCCTTTGCTCTAAGAATCCCATTGACAAAGGCAGGCTCCCAAGTGGTGGGCAGGGGAGCTAACAGCCATGCTGGATCCCTGGGCCAGGTGGGGGGAGGGGCAGCTCCCAGAATGGGGGGCTCTGGGCAGAAGGAGTAGGGCTGGCAGCAGCCAACCCTCAGCATCACCCAGACCACAATGTGCCTTCCCCCCTCTGCCCTTAGAGATGCCCAGAGCATGTAGCATGGTGCTCCAGAAGTGATTTAAAGGAGCCCAGAGCTCTGGGCACCACCACTGCCACAGTAGCATCAGGGGTGACTGAGAACTCCATGCCTTTTAGAATTGCTGAGCCCCGGGGCAGTTGCCCCCTTTGTTCTCCCCTGTTGGCGGGCCTGGTGGTGGGTGCATCCATGAATGAATTGCCAGGCACTGATGCTCTAGAAAGAAGCAGCCCCTGGCAAACATGTGCCACACAGTCCTCAGGACATGTACCCGCTGGCTGGACTGCTCAGTCTCCATTCCTCATCACCTCAGAAGCACTGCAGAGACAGTGGCCTAGGAGTTATCTACAAGGTAGAAGATCCCTCTGGCAATCAGCCTTCAGCTATATGAGTAATGCAGCTGAAGTCAACCCACTTAGATCTGCTTACTGCCGTATCTTCCCATGGTAGGTCACCACTGACACTCTCAGATTGACTCTGCCTACTCTTCTCTTTTTTTGGTAGAGTATCAGACTCAACGGGAGAGCACTCACTGGTTGATTTAGTGCAGTGGTCACCAACCAGTAGATCAAGTAGATCTTGGAGCCTCTGACAGGTGATCTTCATTGGTTTGGCCAATAGGCTGTCAAGTGCTGGCACTTCAGCTGCCCCTCTCCTCACTGCTGTGCATCTCCTGCCCTTTGCCTTGGAACTGCCCCTCCCTGGGAGCCTCCTGCTTGCGGTGCAGAGCAGAGCAGGGGAGGGAGAGGAAGGTGCTGATGTCAGGGTGCCCCCTTTCCCACCCTGTAGCCTATCTCCACAGAACAGAGTATGGGGGTGAGGGCACAACAGGGCTTGGGATGGAGGGAGTTTGCTGGCTGCTTTTGAGAGTGGTGCAGGGGTGATCCTGCCTTAGCCTAACTGCACCAACACCCAGGAGCCACCTGAGGTAAACAATACCCAGCTGGAGCCAGCTCTGAACACCTGCCCCAGTCATGAAATCCCTCCTGAACCCAAAGCCCCTGCCTCTGGCTCAGCTCAGAGCCCCTCTCACACTGCAAAGCCCTTGGCCCAATACCATAGCCTGTGCCCCAACCCTCAGCCCCTACCTGGTGAAAGGGAGGGAGAATGGGGGAGGGAGAGAGGAAGGTAGGACAGAGTGAGCAGGGGTGAGGCCTCAGAGAAGGGGCATGAAGCAGGCAGAGCAAGGGGATTGGGGTTTGACGTAGATCATGACGTAGAATTTCACTTAAATTCAAAAAGTGATCTTGTGCTTCAAAAGGTTGGGGACCACTGATTAAGTGCATCAGTGCTAGACATGGACACTACTGGATTGACACTACCCTTGGTCTAGCCCAGTGGTCCCCAACCTTTTGGGACTGCCAGGCGCCCAGGGGCGGGGCTGCTCACGCGCTGTGCCTATGGGGGCGGGGCCACGCATGTGCTGCGCGCCCGGGGGTGGGGCTGCCCACGCGCCACGCACCCGGGGCTGGCACCATGCATGTGCCACGCGCCGGGGTCAGGGCCGGCACAGATGATTTAATGGGCACACATAAATGCCCCGGCAGGCGCCATGGCACCCACAGGCACTGCGCTGGGGACCACTGATCTAGCCCATAGTGAAGACATGCTCTTAGCATAGCCTCTGCATTGGTGGCCACTCAGACCCTGATGCTGCCCATTGTATGTGAATTTTCATGGAGCAATACTGACATTCAGTGGTCAAAGCCTGTAATCTCAGGTAACTGTACCAGAGAGAGATGGAGACTAGGGATGTTAAATATCAGTTAACTGAATAGTTGAGTAACTTCATGAAATGTTATCAGGTAGTCGACTATTCTGTAGTCCCCGGGGGCAGGGCTGGCAGCCGCTGTACCAGAGGTAGCAGCATAGGGTGCCAGGTGGGAGCTGGTCCACAAGAAGAGCCAGTTTAAAAACCTGCTCTCCTCGCAGACTGGCTGCCTGTTGCCCTGCGCTGCTACTTCTGAGAAAGAGGCAGCAGTGCGATGTGGCAGCAGTCCCTGTCTGGGCAGGGAGGTCTGAACCCCTGGACCCGGCATAAGCCAGAACTGAACTGGGCTGCCTGCTCATCAGGCTTTTAATACACTTGAAATACAGAGCTGAAACAAGGGTAGGTCCTGGTCCCAGCATGAGCCAAGACTGAGCCACCCAGCTCCTAATACACTTTAAATGCAGAACCGCAGCAGGGGTAGGTCCTGGACCTGTCACAAGCCAGGGCTGAGCCAGGATGCTGGCCAGCCTGCTAAAAATTTACTGGCAGGGAGAGGAGGAGAGGGAAATGTGTGTAGTCTATAGCATTAACCTATAAGCTTCTGCTTAACAGTTAATTGGTTAATCGATCATACTATTGCATCCCTAATGGAGACTCAGCAGGCTCTTGAGTCTGTCCTAGGGAGCACAGCAGCTGTCTGTCAGATAAGGGGTGGGACTGGTAACAGTTTGTCACAGAGGAATGACCTACTCAAGTGGGGTAGGTTCCAGTTATAGATTAGGACAAACTCTGTCACTAGGAGGGTGGGGAAGCACTGGAATGGGTTACCTAGGGAGGTAGTAGAATCTCCATCCTTAAAGGTTTTTTAAGGTCTGGCTTGACAAAGACCTGGCTAATAGGATTTAGTTGGGATTGGTTCTGCTTTGACCTCCTGAAATCTCTTCCAACCCTGATCTTCTATTATTCATCTCCTCAGGGACAAAAGAACTGCTTGCAGGGATAGGATGGGAACATCAGCTCCAGGATGATGAGCAGGGGCCTGGTTCCCTACCCTGATGCATTGGGTTAGCACAAGTGTTAGCTCATTCATGTAGTCCTGGGATCCTGTAATGTGGGCTTACCTGCAACTCTAACTTTTGTAGCATTTGAACCAGCCCTGCACAAAAGTAATTCTTACTCACATGGGAAGTTAATGGGATTTCTCTAGGGCTCCTAGAACAAGGACTGTTCACTTAAGGGTTTACAGGATTGGGGCTTGTATCTGTCTATGCTATACCCCTTCTGTTAAGAAATGGTGAGGCAGATAGGGCCAAATCCTGCCTCCCAAAAGAACCAATGGGTCATGTTTTCTGAGCTGGAGGAGGCCAGACCACCCTGAGCAATCTTTTTCTGCCGAAAACCAACATAAGACAAATCTCGATCAGGAGCTAGTAGTTTCCACCTTGGCTGATTTCTACACAGAGCCATAGCATTTAAATACTGAAAAACTCAATTGAATCCATCCCCACTTCCACCATCACTCCCTAGTCACCGCGTGATTGGGCCCTATGGTATATTTCAATATCTCCTAGCTAAATATCCTTACACCACCCTAAAATTCCTCTCTCTGGTTGGCTAGCTGTATTTTTTCTGTTCATAACAATGGCGGAGGGTGTTAGATACAATATAAAGTCTTCACGCAAAACAATTTTGGACTGCAAATATCTATTGTTGATCCTGTTTATAATCAAGCCAGCCACTTACATTAGTTCTTCACAAAATCTCTTCCATTGTCATGCTGGAAGAATACTAAGAGTAGCTGTGCTTAGATAAACCAGTCATCTTTCATGACTAGAAAATCTATTCTGCCATTTTCCATGTTAGGTACAGATAATATGTATTTTGCACAAAAGCAAGAAAAAATTGTAATGTACATATTAGAGCATCAAAGCAATGAACACCACAGCAGGGAGCGAGATGGCAGAAAGAGGGTCATGACATGTAGCTACCTGCCACTGAGTCGGGTTTGCCGAGCAATCCTTATCTATATGCACAATACAAAAATTTGGGGCATCAATGGATCTTAATATCTACTCACCTGCTTCTTCCTGTCCCTGTTCTGTGATTCTGCTTCCTTGGGAGAGGATCTGGTTAACTTAAAAGTGAAAAAGCCTGTCAGACCTGTTAGCAGAACCTGTGAAAGAACCATTCAAGTGGTAATGAAGCCATTTAACAGGCATATGCCAGCCTCTGATAGTTTCTGAATTTAATGTTTTACTCACAGGACCTTACTTTAAAATTTATTTTTAAAACATTTCATTAGTACATTGCTGAAGATTATAAAATCACATCTCTAAAAAACTGTCGTCTCCCTATGCTGCCATTATACATAGGGGTATCAGTTTAAGAGTACTACATAGGGCTTTATAAATCACACACACAGAGGGAACTGGAATTAGAGCTATGGATGGTGCCTTAAGTCCAAGAGCTAAAGGAGAACTCTTGTTGTTGCTGTTGGTACCGTGGCAGTAGGATTCTTATTCTCTCTGTGGGTTCCATTATAACAGAAATGCCTGGCAAAGGCCAATTTAAAATTAAAAAAACCCTGCATGTATACATTCATAAGGGATTTGGTGAGAAAGTGATATTTCATGGGAGTTCTGTCATCTCCAATATCCGAATGATTTCTGATCCTAGGGCTTGCCTCCATGTTTTAGTTTCAAGTAACCAAGAGGCTTTGATGTTTTGTCTCTTCTTGGCATATGTAATAAGGGAACCCTTTCCCCAATGGGTTTTGAAATGTTATTTTAAGGGGATCCTGCTCCATTTCTAAGAGCATGCAAATCATCTTCTGTAAAGTGACACTTTTTGTGCCCCTTCATACACAGAAATCTCTCTCTCTCTCTCTCTCTCTCCCAATCTCTCCCAATCTCTCCCTCCATTATTTATATATATATATTAGAGTGTGTCTGTCTTGTGTGTCTGTTACAAGTCCATTTGTTCAAGAACTCCTCCTAAACAGTAGGAGCTAGGGCCATTAAGTTTGGTAGGCAGCTTCCTTTTCTCCTAACTTAAAGCAAGATCAGACTTTATTGTGCCAGGATAACTAGAAGTCTTGGGAAAGGGACTGTTTTCCATAACATCCAAAGGGGGGTTACTGTTCAGAGGGACACAATATTGAGGGTGTCCACTGAGGGCAGCAAGCCCACAGGTGAGAGCTATCCTGCAGAGTGTCCAAGGGAGTGACCAGCAGGGCTGGGGCTCTGTCATCTTGCCTGCAAACACTCCAGGTAAGTTGCCCCCCTCCCTTAAACCCTTTTGCCCCCTTCTGGACCTTGGCCATAGCACTGAAGGGGGAGAAAGAAAGACCCCTGCAGCAAGAGTGGGATCTGGGGGGAGAGAAAATGCCCCTGGAGGCCAGGGGGAGGGCTGGGGAGAGAGAAAAGGCCCCTGCCAACTAGGCCTATCTGGGGGGAGAGAAAAGGCCCATACGGGATGGGACCGCCCATCCAGAGCCCCTTCTCACCCCTCAGCTCTCACTCCCTACCCCCAGCCTCCTGCATTCCCCCTCCTCAACATCCCCAAGGTCCAGCCCTGATTCCTGCATCCCCCTCCCCCACGCACTGCCAGCCCCCTGCCCTGAAGGACCCAGGCAATGCGGGTAAGTCTGCTAGTAGGAAATAGAAGAGAGAGTGTGGTGGGAGGAAATCTCAAATGGTGTGATGGCCCTTTAAGAAATACAGCCAGAATTCTAGAAGCTGATGATTTTGTCCATTTGTGAGATAGAAAGGAACAAAGTGAGGCTGCTAGGGCTGCTCAGTTCTTGGCTGGAGCCAAGAACAATTAGAGAGGGAAAATCTGGATGCTTGCCTCTGGCTGCGTTGTTAGAGAAATATCTGAGTGTGCGAGCGGGAGTGTGTAACCTATGGAGAATCTGTGGGTACTAATGAGAGACTCTTTATGCAACCAAGGCAAAAATCTTTGTGTGTGCTTTTGGATGATGTCACCATCACTGAGGATATTGTTAACAAAGTATCCAGATTACAAATCACTTATGAAAGTCATAGTCAATCTGCAGCTAAACTGTGATCCATCCCCAAAGCTGCACAAACACATCAAATCACTTTACACCTACCATCTTGTCATTGTGAGATTTCAGAATGGTCCATTTGGCCTAACAAACGACAGGCCTTGTGGGGTTGCTGTATCTTCCACTATCTACTAGAATAAACAGAGGGCTGGAGAAAATCAGTTCCAAGCTGCTGAAAGGCTGATGCAAAAAATCGAAGACAGAAATCAAACAGGCAGTGAAACACTATCTGAAGCTGTGGAAAGGGGGCACTGCACTTACTAATCTACTAGAGTATCAGAGGGGTAGCCGTGTTAGTCTGGATCTGCAAAAGTGACAAGGAGTCCTGTGGCACCTTATAGACTAGTAGATGTATTGGAGCATAAGCTTTCATGGGCAAAGACCCACTCCGTCAGATGCGTGTAGTGGAAATTTCCAGAGGCAGGTATAAATATGTGGACTAGAGATAATGAGGTTAATTCAATCAGAGAGGGTGAGACTGACTTCTAGCAGCTGATGTGGAGGTGTGAACACCAAGAGAGGAGAAAGTGCTTTTGTACTTGGCTAGCCATTCACAGTCTTTGTTTAATCCTGAACTGATGGTGTCAAATTTGCAGATGAACTGTAGCTCAGCAGTTTCTCTTTGAAGTCTGGTCTTGAAGTTTTTTTGCTCCAGGATGGCTTTAAATCTGCTACTGTGCATCCAGGGAGATTGAAGTGTTCTCCTACAGGTTTTTGTATATTGCCATTCCTAATATCTTATTTGTGTCCATTTATTCTTTTACAAAGGGACTGTCCAATCTGGCCAATGTATATAGCAGAGGGGCATTGCTGGCGTATATTATATTGGTAGATGTGCAGGTGAATGAACCAGTGATGATGTGGCTGATCTGGTTAGGTCCTGTGATAGTGACGTTGGTGTAGATATGAGGGCAAAATTGGCACCGAGGTTTGTTGCATGGATAGGTTCCTGAGTTAGAGTTACTGTGGTGCAGTGTATAGTTGCTGGTGAGAATTTGCTTCAGGTTGGCGGGTTGTCTGTGGGCAAGGACTGGCCTGCCTCCCAAGGCCTGTGAAAGTGAGGGATCATTGTCCAGGATGGGTTGTAGATCACTGATGATGCGTTGGAGAGGTGTTAGCTGAGGACTGTAGGTGATGCCAGTGGTGTTCTGTTGGTTTCTTTCTTGGGCTTGTCTTATAGCAGGAGGCTTTTGGGTACATGTCTGTCTCTGTTAATCTGTTTCCTCACTTCCTCGTGTGGCTATTGTAGTTTCAAGAATGCTTGGTAAAGATCTTATAGGTGTTGGTCTCTGTCTGAGGGGTTGGAGCAGATGCGGTTGTACCTTAGTGTTTGGCTGTAGACAATGGATCGTGTAGTGTGTCCGGGATGGAAGCTGGAGGCATGAAGCGGTCGATAGGTTTTTGGTATAGGGTAGTGTTTGTGTGACTGTTACTTATTTGCACCGTGGTGTCCAGGATGTTGATCTCTTATGTATATTGGTCCAGGCTGAGGTTGATGGTGGGGTGGAAGCTGTTGAAATTGTGGTGGAATTTTTCCAGAGTCTCCTTCCCATGGGTCCAGATGATGAAGATGTGATCAATGTAGCGTAGGTAGAGAAGGGGCGTTAGTGCATGAGAGCTGAGGAAGCGTTGTTCCAGGTCAGCCATAAAAATGTTGGCATGTTGTGGGGCCATGCGGGTGCCCATAGCGGTGCCACTGGTTTGGAGGTATATATTGTCATCGAATAATCATGCATTGGTGATCTTCCAGAAAACACGGCCTGTGGAACTCCTTGCCAGAGGAGGTTGTGAAGACTAGGAATTAACTAGAATTAAACCCTCTTGAACTAGAGGTTCAAGAAAGAACTAGATACGTTCATGGAGGGTAGGTCCATCAATGGCTATTAACCAGGATGGGTAGGAATGGTGTCCCTAGCCTCTGTCAGAGGCTGGGAATGGGTGACAGGAGAAGATTTACCTGTTCTGTTCACTCCCCTTGGAGCATCTGACATTGACCACTGTCAGAAGGCAGGATACTGGGCTAGATGGACCTTTGGTCTGATCCTGGCTATGTCTAGACTATGGGCCAAATTTCAGAAAAACCTCCTGTTTTGGAAGAGTCCCTATTCCTTGTGAAATGAGGAATACAGGGGCTTCCGAAAGAGAGCGTCTGCTCTTCTGAAAAAAATGTCAGAAAAGCAGACACATTCCCTGCATGCACCGGAGTTTTTCTGGGATACCTCTGGTATCCCAGAAAAATTCCTTAGCCTAGACGTAACCCCAGTATGGCTGTTCTTATGTTCTTATGTCATGTTGTGCAAGAACCCCCAGTGCAAGTTATCAGAGTGCTGTGTGATAAAAAGCTTGTACAGCATCCTGCAGGACAGTGGCTCTCAACCAATTTACTACTGTGGACCATATATGCACCTCTCTGTGTTTTATGTGGGGCATATCAATGCCACACATGTGTAATCCTTCTGCCAGATAGCACCAGCAGCAGCCAGGACCAGGTTCTTTTTCATCCATCCAACACAGAACTGGCTCGACCCCCCAACCAGTAACCTGGGAAATTCACACACCCCTGGGCACCTCTGGGAGGCAATGCTTCCCTACTCGTCAGCACAAAGTCTGTGTGTAGACAAGAAACCTTTAATAAAAGCTGAGGGAAGTAACGTGGCATTAATTTGGGAAAACACCACAAGCAGAGTCCATAACCAAAAGGATGAGTAAACGTCCCAGCTCAAGTAGGCGACGCCCTTTTCCTCTCAGGCTCACACGGCCAGCAATGTAAATGTCCCTTCACATGCCCAAACCTTCTCTGACCCCCACTCACAGTCGCTGCCCTTGGTCAGGGCAGACCAGAGTTCACAGGTGATCTGCAGAGTTCACCTCCCATCCTGAGTGGGGGGTGGGAGTTAGAGGCATCTCACCCAGTCCGCTGGTCACTCGCCATCCACCTGCTCTCTGCTGGCCATTCATTGCCCCTCTCTGCTGCCGCTCTGCTGGTCACTCCTCACGCCTCTCCATCGCTGCCCTGCTGGCTGCTCACTTCATGTTCCACAGGCCTGTGGTGTATTTGGCTCTGGGCCAGTGATTTCAGCTCTTAGCCCAAAGCACAGTCCAGCCACAAGAGATTCCAGCACCCACTGGAGAAAATTTACATACAAAAGAGACTCCTTATGGAGCCTTTCTTTAACTCTATAATTGAAACAGTGGGGGAGAAACATGTCTGGAGGGCATGCAGCCTGCTAACTCACCTCCCTCTCCAGCTTCATCTAGACCAGGGGTGGGCAATAATTTTTGGCCGGGGGCCACTTCAAAAATTTTTGAAGTAGCTCCGGGCCGCAGTGGGGCCTAAAACAGAAGGGGCTGGGCCAGGATGTTTCTGGGCTTCCCCGCCCATAGATCATGATTGGTCTAGAGGTGGGAGAGCCCCTTTGCCCCCCCCACTAAACACCCTTGCCCCTGGCAGGGCAGGAGGAGACTTTGCACGCTCCCCCACCCTCCGGCCAATTAGCGCCTGGAGGCAGGGGACGCGCATGAAGTTTCCTCCACCCTGCCAGGTGCATGTAGCACTTTGGAGTGCCACGAGTTCCTCACAGGGCAGGGGTAGGGCAGAGGAAGCTTCATGCGCTCTCCTACCCCCAGGCTCTGATTGGCCTGGGGGTGGGGGAGTGTGCAAAGCCTCCTCCCGCCCTGCGCAGAGAACACGGCACTTTAAAGTGCCACACACTCCTCACAGGGCAGGGGTAGGGTAGAGGAAACTTCACGTGCTCTTCCCGTCCCCAGGCCAATCAGGGCTTGGGGGCGAGGGAATGCGTGAAGTCTTCTCCTGCCCTGCCAGGAGCACGGGGCACTTCAAAGTGCTACGTACTCCTGGCAGGGCAGAGGAAACTTTGTGCGCTTTCCCTGCCCCCAGATCCTAATTGGCCTGGGGGCAGGTGAACGGCAGGGCCTCCGCAGGCTGAATCAACTCACTTGGCAGGCCAGATCTGGCCTGCGGGGCCCTTTTGCCCATCCCTGATCTAGAGGACACTGGAAGACGAGCCTTTGTCCATCCTAATGTATTTATACTGACAGGGTCTCTCTTTTTAACTGAGTTAAACACAGTTGGACTTTTTTGCATTCCCCCACTAACTGCAAGCCTTGGTGATCATATCTTACAACTTCTATGTTTAGTGTTAACACAGTTTATGACCCCACAAGAGTCAAATTGGTTACAATGGGCAAAACACCTTCTAACAGTTGAATGTCTAGCAGGAACTAAGCAAACTGAGTGAACTGTATTTACATAACTACATCCAGGATTTCTTTCCCATTCCAGCTGGTTATAATGGCCAGGATGGGTGGGAATGGTGCCCCTAGCCTCTGTTTCTCTGGAAGTGGGACACAGGGGAGGGATCATGTGAGGATTACCTGTTGTGATCCCTCCTTCTGGGGCATCTGCCACTGTCGGCAGATAGGATATTGGGCTAGATGGACCTTTGGTCTAACCCAGCATGGCTATTCTTATGTTCTCAATGGAAGCATTGATTCAGACCTTGCTTACACATATACTACCTGCATGGCCCTAAGGACATCACATGGGCTGCAGCTGATTATTGATTAGGCCACAAGGAGCCTGAAGGTTGAGAGCCACTGTACCAGGAAAACACAATCACCCAGGGTCACATGCATCCACCAGGAAGTGTCAGGAGACCAGAGAGAGTGGAGTAATGCTGCAGGTTGCCATACGCTACATAAATGCTTCTTGCTGGAAAACAATATTCTGAATTCTGAGACTGATGTAAAAGGATGTTGCCAGAATATTAAATCTTTCTAATTAAATGTTATAGGAGCCCTTTCTGGCACATTCAGGAGTCTGTTCAGAAAAAACTAAATTAAGGGATGGGGGGGGGGTTCCAAAATGAGCTGGCAGGGATCCAAATCTCACCTCACTCCCATTACTATCTTTGAGAATCTCCCCTAAATTTCCAATGATTCTTCCTGGACTATTCCATTTAATAAGGGGTAATGGCTGAAGTTATAGAAATACAGGCTACTCTGAAGGACCAAGATGTCATGTTCCAAAGCACTGACTGTTCAGAGAAGAGTTGGATCTGGACCATCCTAACATACCACCACCTTGTACAAGGACTTTTGCTGCTGCCAATATTCCTTGAGCACGGCAAATGCTTTGGTGAAATTCAGATCTTCCAGCTGTCACATTATTGGATTTTTATGTGAGCAGCCAAGTCACTGCTGCACCCACTGGTGTGTGTTTGCTCCAAATTCAGTGCAAAGTGGGACATGTGAGGTGTCAAGTGAAAGCTTACGCTATGCTGATTTTATGTATGCTACTCATATACTTGTATGATTTTTGTATGTGAAGTTGTGAATATGGGCTCTCTTCTTGTATTTTAAATGTTCTCTGTCATGGAGGGAGCAAAGGACCTCAACCAGCTATTGTGAGGGATGGTTATTCAGTGAATGGCTATGCTAATTAGCAATGCTGCATGGACAATGGCTCTCAGAGTGGCCAATACACACCTGAGGAATGTGTCTGGAAACCTGCAAACCAGTTAGTGCATCATGGCTACTTGCATGTAAGACAGAGATAAGTCACTTGGTCATGTGACCAACTACAGTTTGGGAGGCACCAGGGATATAAAAGTACCAGAGGCCACCTTCATCTTGTCCTCAATCATGCTCCTGATTCCAGAAACACCTTTACTAGGGACAAAAAGCCTAGAAGGATTTGCTGACCCATCCTGTCATAGGATGTACACCAGGGTATGTCTACACTACCCCGCTAGTTCGAACTAGCGGGGTAATGTAGGCATACCGCACTTGCAAATGAAGCCCGGGATTTGAATTTCCCGGGCTTCATTTGCATAAGCGGGGAGCCGCCATTTTTAAAACCCCGCTGGTTCGAACCCCGTGCAGCGCGGCTACACGGGGCTCGAACTAGGTAGTTCGGACTAGGATTCCTATTCCGAACTACCGATACACCTCGTTCCACGAGGTGGAACGAGGTGTACCGGTAGTTCGGAATAGGAATCCTAGTCCGAACTACCTAGTTCGAGCCCCGTGTAGCCGCGCTGCACGGGGTTCGAACCAGCGGGGTTTTAAAAATGGCGGCTCCCCGCTTATGCAAATGAAGCCCGGGAAATTCAAATCCCGGGCTTCATTTGCAAGTGCGGTATGCCTACATTACCCCGCTAGTTCGAACTAGCGGGGTAGTGTAGACATACCCCCAGAGATTTAAGCTGGCACTTTGTAACATCTCTGCTAAGAGCCTGCATCAAGAACTTGGTGATTGATGTATGTAATGTATTCTCCTTAACAATCTCACTCTCAACTCTTTTCTTTCTTTTATTAATATACCTTTATATTTTTGATGCTAAACGATTGTCCCAGAGTGCTCTTTGGGGTAAGATCCAAGACATAAATTGACTTGAGACTGTGGCTGATTCTTTGGGATTGGAAAAACCTGTTTGGAGTTGGTGAGATTGGGTTTTATAACCTCTCACCTATGTAAGGTGCGGGTCTGGTTCAGGAAAGCTGGGGTGTTTAAGGGGTTTTGCTTGTGAGGCTTCCTGCTTGCCAGAGGGGCAGCTGACGTGTATGTGAGACTGGTCTGGTGCCTTTATAGGGAAGAATCCCCTGAAATGTGGGTTGGAGTATCCTTCAGCTAGGACTGCTGCCTACTTGTGGGGTGAAAGCACCTCAAGATGTCCACTAATCCAAAGTTCTGCAAGGGTATGTCTACACTAAGAAATTATTCCAAAATAACTAAAATTGACATGATAACTCCCGATTTAACAAAATCAAAATAGTATCAAATGTTTCCACTATGGGGAAGCATCGAAATCAGAATTAGTCAAAATAGCATGTCCACATTGACTGGAGCCTACCTCAGACTTAGAGCCCCTGGAGGCACTCTGGGAAGGGCACCAGGAGGGCAGATACTTCCTGTGGCTGCTTGGTCAGACAAACAGCAACATATGCTTATGGAGGCTCCTCTCTAAAGCTGCATCTTACAAGTCATTCCTTCACTGCATCCCCCCTCATGAGACACAAAAGGGATACAGTCGGCACATGCCTTCTTGTGCTCTGGTTACCCTTGCAGATGCCAGAGCACTGCAACCATGGAGCCAGAGCTGCTGCAAAGCAGTGCTATGCTCACGGGCCTCGTGCTGAGCCTCATGGCACAGTACTTCCAGACTGCCCACATGTTGCTCCAGTAGGACAAGGACCAGAATCTGCAGGATAAACTCCAGCGTGAACTGCAGACCCTGCTCACCCAGGTCCTGGTGCTCCTGCTGCTGCACGTGACCCTCAATCCCCTAAACACCATGGAATGCCACTTCTGGTGGCAGGAGACAAGCTTGGACTGGTGGGACTGCATTCTCATGCAGGGATGGGATGGCCAACCGTGGCTGTAGAACTTCCGCATGCAGAAGGCCACCTTCTTTGAGCTCTGCAAGTGGCTTGCCCCTGCTGTCAGGTGACAGGACATGCACATGCAACCCGCCATCCCCACACAGAAGCGCATTGCCATCGCACTGTGGAACCTTGTCATGCTAAACAGCTACTGCTCCATTGGGAACCAGCTCAGCATGGGGAAATCCACAGTCAGGGCCATGCTCATACAAGTAGCAAAGGCCATCAACCAGATGCTGCTATGGAGGGTCATCACTCTGGGGAACGTGGAATGCTTTGCTGCCATGGGCCTCCCCAACTGTGGGGGGTCATAGACGACATGCACATCCGCATCCTGGCCCCAGACCACCATGCCTTGGACTTTATCAACCAAAAGGGGTACTTCTCCATGGTGTTGCAGGGATCACAAGGGACACTTCATTGACATCAGTGTGTGTGGTGGTGGAATGTGCATTCGGCCATTTAAAGGGGAGGTTCAGGAGCTCAATATCTCCTTCGTGGTGATTGCCTGCTGTGTGCTCCACAACCTATGAGAGAGCAAGAGGGAGACTTTTCTGCCAGGGAGGAGGGCAGAGGCTGAACAGCTGGCCAGGGAATTTGAGCAGCCAGACACTATTGCCATAAGGAGAGCATATCAAGGGACTTTGCTCATCAGAGAGGCCTTGTGGGAGAGTTTTGTACAAGGCCAGTTGTGAGACTTTCCTCCGTGCCTCTCCACAAGGGGCCCCTGCATTCCCTCTGTGTGCCTTTCATCCCCCTCCCCTCCCTTCACATCTTCCCCTCTCCCCTGCAGAGCAAATAATAAAGCCATGTTTCTTGAAAAAACAGGACTGTTTATTGAGGGACTTAGAATTGGGAGGGACTGGGGAAAGAACCTGGAATGGGAGAGGGAGGAGGAGGGCTCCAGCATGAGGGCTGGGACCGGTGCCTGCCTCTGGATGGTTGGGAGGTTTGGCTACCCAAGAGATCCCACCACCTATGTTCTGGGGCCCTGATGGCCCCTGGGAAGACTAGGAGAGGAAGCCATGGGGAGGGGCGGGGGAAGGTGGCTGATGGCCCACTCCATACATGAAGCCATGCGCTCCATCACTGAGGTGAGAGAGGAACACATGGCATTGTGCTGGCTTAGCAGCTGGTCCCAGGCAGTTTTCCTTTGTTCCCGGTCAGCCCGGTGCTCCTCCTGGTCAGTGACCCACTCCTGATGCTCTTCCTCAAGCCCCCAGATGAGGGACTGCAAGCAGGCCAACTGCTCCCACATGAAGTCCTCCTGCATGCATTTCATTCTGTGGATCCTGCAGAGTTGGGTAGATGGCATGGAAGCTGGGGGACAAACCAAGCTCGCATCTGGGCCAGCAGTGAATAAAAGTTACAAGAGCTGTCATCACAGGAGACACTGTATATGAAGCTAGCCTTAATGTCAGAGCCGATACCAAAGGTCTTGGTTGAGACAATGGTGATGTGCTTTGAGCAAGGCCATGTGTTGCCTAAACGGGGCACAGATGTCCCAGGGGAGCATTGCTACACAGCCCGGGGACAAGCTGGCATGGGAAGATGCCAGCCAGGCCAGGAGACTGCAGGCAGGAGGGGAAGATGGGGCGGCTTGGCTTCCTACTGTGTCCTGCATATGCCAGGTCCTGCAGCGGTGGCATCCCACAGTGAGAGAACTTCTATCCCTGCCTGCTAGAGGAGAGACGGAGTGGGGGGAAGTGTGTGTGAGTGGCAGACACCGCTTGCTGGCAAGAGTACTAATAGGTTCTCTTCCTCACCCCCCTGGCAGGTTCCCATGCATGGGATTGGTCTCCTCCACATCACTGTGATTGATGGGGAGCAAAAACCCCCTCAAAAAATGAGGAAGAACGGCTCTTGAGCAAAAGGGGTTTTTGTGCAAAAAGGAGCCATCTACACAGTGCTTTTTTGCACAAAAACCTCTTGCACAAAAGGGATCCAAAGAAGAAATGCAAATGAGAGAGCAACCTTTGCAAACAAACGCTCCATTTACATTTTCTCTTGAGGAAGAGGCTTGTAGTATAGACGCAGCCCCCGTACTGACATTTAAATTGTGGCTCAAGAAAGCGTCCCCTTCCTATTCCTTCAACCATTCCTTCTGTCTATCAGGAGCAACTGTGTCTCTTGCAAGAAACCAGCTCTATCTGATTTTTATCTGAGGTGTCCAAAGAATTATGCCCTTTTATGACAGCCCAGCACAGGCATTCAAAGCTCAGTTGAAAGGTGGAAGAAGGAGAAAGTCAAAGAGTGGAGAGAAACCATGGAAAGGCAGGAAGGTGTTACCGAGCCTCATATGAACTATGGAGAGTCCCCTGGACTCTTCCTGACCTAGCACATTTCTTCAAACAGAAATGTTTCCTGCAGTTGAACAAGGCGTCCCTCAAATCATGGGCAACTAGAAGAACAAAGCACAGCAAATAGGGGAAATAGGCCTTGACTTCCTATTTCCCCTTAGTACTATCTAAAGAATCACTGATCACCTGCACACTCTGCCCAAAGCACCTATCCAGCTGATTATGCCAGACATTGGGGACAAGTGAAGAATTAGAGAGGTCACAGTTGAACTCTTCATCAACTTTGGACTACACCAACTCTGAAGGACCTTGGGCTCCCACTGCAGTGTCCCCCACTTCTCACAAGGGAGATGTGGGTGTGGCTGGCACATCATTGACCTCTCAGGAACAGGGCGCAGGGGCTGATATTCAGTGTGGTCATCATAGCATGTAGGATTTGAAGCCAAAAGCCCCACCACGCTTGAGAAATCTGGGAAATCCAGAAACAGATTTGTTTTTCAATGCTGCACAGTCTTGTTCCCCAGAAGCCTGTATGGCTCCACACTCAGCCACCACCAGCACCCAAGGGCCTCCAAACTTACCCTTTGTAGAAAGGAAGTCACAGGAAGATGGTAGACCAGGAGGGCAGGAAAGCATGGAAAATAATCTTGCAGCAAAGGCAAGGCCACCAAAGAACACTATGCTGTTCATCACAACCACTCTGAACTCCATGTAGGGGACAGTGAGGCTAGCACAGCTAAAAAACATCTCTGTTAGCAGGAGAGCTTGCTGGAGGATTGTCGATGGAACAGTTGATGGAAAGTGTAGTTTAAATAATATCTAAATATTTCATTGGTATGTGTCAATTCCAATGAGAGTTAAGGCAGGAAAAAGTTTACATGAATTGTGCACATTTTCTTCATATAATACAGTTAGAATAAATCTACTTTGTTAGAAAGTAGCTCCTGGTGCAGTTAGCAAATAAGGAGAAATTCAGTTTATTTCACTATTCTTGTGGAAAGGGTCAAAAGATCTTTTAAATTAACACAGACATTTAGCAGTGAAGGTTTCATCCATATCCCCCAAAGCAAACTGCATAGCGTTCAATTCTTCTGCCTCAGAAAGATGAAGAGGGAAGAGTAGGTGCTGTAGGGATTTGAATGTGCTGCCATTCTAAGGTTAGCAAATCCAACTGCACCATTCTGATGCCTTTTGTAATTTATACCAATACTAAGGCTAGCAGGTATAAATTGCTGCTGTTCTGATTTAGTTGGGTGACCATATGTCCTGTTTTGGCTGGGACAGTTCCTTTTTTAAGTCCTGTCCTGATTTTTTGGACAAATCTGAGTATTTGTCCTCTTTGCCCTAGGTGGGATGCAACCCCTAGCAGTGTGTGGAGGAACATGTGGGGGAAGAGAAGGGGGGAAGCGGCAATTCCAGCCATGTATGTACAGGAGGGAGGGCTTGGGAGAGCAGCTCAGACTGGGCCAGCCCTGAGTGGGCAGGCAGCATGGGGTCTTGGTCCAGCTCTCCATGTAGGGATGGCAGGGGCGCCTCAAGCAAATATTGTCACCCTAGGTACTTTGCACTAGTGGAAACAAATGAACAGAGGAACAGGGACTGCTAAGTCATCCCCTATAGCTTCAGCAGAGTCTGCAAAAAACACGCTCTAGGGACAGCAAATTGATAATTATGTTTATTGGGAAATTACAAGGGTCTTGTAGCTCGACCTGGTCTTCTTCCTGTTTTTGTTTATATTCATATTCTGAGGTTAGCTGGCTGCTGCTCTATGCTCTATATTTAGGTCTGGTTAGCTGGCCTGTGGCAGCACTTGTGCTGCTTTCTGAAAAGCTGCAAGAAGGATGCTGATTAAGTTTATTTTGCAAATGGGAAATAGGGAGTGGCAAAGTTATACAGGCTTCTGCAGTTCTGAGGCTGTCAACCAGCTCTGCAGCCACATAAAGGAAAGATTCCTTCTCCAGCTTCTGCCATGGCCAATGGGAAATCCCCAGAATGCAGAGCTGAGGTTTTGGACAGCCCTACTCATCTGAAGACTTTGCACTGACATGAAGGACATGCATCTATATTAGTGGCTACTCTATGGTGAGGCAGAATTTTTCGTGGCTCCTGTGATGTGGGGAGCCAGGAGTCAAGTCAAGTGACTTGTAAAGTAACATGATTTCTGTTCTGGAGTAAGTGCTTAATTTCTGTAAGAAATACGCCACGTGATATTCCCTGTGTGGCTGGGGTAAGAGGATTTGGTAATTGCTAAAGGAAAATGAATATATTGGCGCACAAAGCCTAAGCTTAGCTCCCTGCAGTGTTATTCTCAAGGCTGAGGTGTGCTGCATGGTCTCTGCTTTATTAAGCCTGATCCATGAATATCTCTACTTATGTGAGTAGCTCCCTGAGCATCCATGTGAGTAAACTCAAATAAGAAACAGAAATGTCTGCAAGATCAGGCCTTAGTGAAATTGGGAGGCATCCATTTTGTGTGCAGTTTCCCTCCTCCGTAGTTTGCAACAGGAGAGAATTCTTTGTTTACTTTGGGAGTTTAACCTTGGGTAGGTAAACCAAAGTAGCTGCACTCGTGTGAATTCCTTGTGTAGCTATGCAGTAGTAAAGTAAAAACTAAGTGACTTGCCCTCGTTTAAAAACTGCTACACTGCACTGATGCAAGTATTTTTGACCCTTTTGCAGTGGGTAGGATTGCCAGGTGTCCAGTTTTGATCCACAGTCCGGTATTTGAGCTCTCTGTCTGGGAAACAAATTGAGAAAATACCGGACATATAAATGTCTGGTATTTTCTAATTAAGTTTTATTGTTATCAGGAGTATCAGTACGTAGTTGCGTACTGCCTGGCGTACTACACAGTCACACTGTGTGTGCATGTGTACCAGCCAGGCAGTAGAGAGGAGGGGGGTACAGCCGGGGCGGGATGGAATCCCTGGGGCTGGACTCTCTCGTGCACGCTGCTGGGACTGTGTGCGGGATGGGCAGCACCCCAGAATCTGCGTGCGCCCGAGCCAGCCCCACTCCCCGCCGGCTGGTTCCTCACTGGCCAGCCCCGCTCCTCTTAGCTCTCTCCTGGCCAGCCCTGCTTCCTGCCAGCCATTTGCCCCCCGCCCTCCCTGATCTTCCCCAGCCAGCCCCGCTCCTCCTAACCTCCTCCTGGCCAGCCCCACTTCCCTCCCAGCCAGTCCCCCCCTCCCCCAATCTGAGATCAAGTGTGTCCGGTATTTTTTTTGAAACCATGAGGTAAGCCTAGCAGTGGGGAGACTTGCAGTACACACTTCTAGTGCAGCTACAGTGGTATAGATAAATGATGGCTGAAACTACAGTGTAAACAAGCCTCAAGAATACTATGAAATCATTTGAACTGGATTTTTATTGCCCTAGTTTCCAGACAGCAATGTGAAAAATTGGGTTAGGGCTAGTAGATTACAGTCACCCAATGTAGGACAAATCCCCAAATATTGGGACTGTCCCTATAAAATCAGGACATCTGGTCACGCTAGCCTTAGCAGAAGCAAGGGAGTGATCCTATAGTTTATTTAAAGGACACCTATGTAAAGTTAAAACCATCTAATCTCTCTCTCTCTCTCTCTTTGTTATATGTGACCACAGGTTGCACCTCTAAAATCTGAGATTCTCTAGTCTGGCAACATCAGTGGTCTGGCATGACCACAGATGTTCCAGGATCAGAGAGCCCCAGCTTGCTGCAGGGTGGTGAGGGCAGGGAGCCTGTGGGCAGCTCAGCTGGGTAGGGGAGGGGCCATGAACTAGCATGTGGCTCAGCTGGGCTGTGGGGGGAGTCAGGAAGCTGGGGAGGAGGCTGAAATGACCTCCCCTGATCCAGAAAAATCCCTTATCCAGGACCAGTCAAGTCCCCAGGGTGCTGGACCAGGGAGGTCCAACCTGTAGCACTATCACTAATCATTAAAACATTTCAACACTAATGGGCTGCGTCTAGACTGGCCACTTTTTCCTCAAAAGCAGCTGCTTTTGCGGAAAAACTTGCCAGCTGTCTACGCTGGCCGCTTGATTTTCCGCAAAAGCACTGATGATCTACTGTCCGAAATCAGTGCTTCTTGCAGAAATGCTTTGCCGCTCCCGTTCGGGCAAAAGTCCTTTTTGCGAAAAACTGTTGCGCAAAAGAGCCAGTGTAGACAGCTAGCTAAGACTTTTGCACAAAAGCAGGCTAAACAGAAAAAAGCGGTTTGGACACTGGGAGACCCCGTAGTAGCCCCGGACTTCCTGGTAACCTGAGATCTTAAAACAAATGCAGGCTTCCTAATCCAAACTAGCTGTACACCTCGTGTTTGACAGGGAGCGAGATGCATCCCCACACAGTGCCTGGGAGCACATCTGGCAGAGGTGGTCTGGGCTCTCAGATCCCCATCGCGTGGGATGTCTCCTGGACGGAACCAGGAGAGTGACTGGGGGGGTATCCCATCCTTGCAGCAAAACTCAGGTGTCCCTAAGGGCAGTTCGAGCACTTCCCCCCCTTCTCCTTCCCACTATCCCTCACACACGTAGAACGAGGCGTACAGCTAGTTCGGATAGGAAGCCTAATCCGAACTAGCTAGTTCGTGCCGCGTGTAGCCGCGCGGCACGCAGTCCGAACTAGCCGGCATTTAAAAATGGCGCCGGCCGGCTTTATGCAAATGAAGCCCGGGAAATTCAAATCTCGGGCTTCATTTGCAACTCCGTATGACTACATTACCCCCCCTAGTTCGAACTAGGGGGGTAGTGTAGACATACCCTGAGTGGGCCGAAGCCACACTACTCGGTGTCACCTTGGCTCAGGGGTGGAGGGCATGAGGTGTGGGGACAGTGGCCGGCCTGCCTGACTAACCCATCCTTTCTTCTCTTCCCTGCAGCGAGACCAAGCACAAGCCGGGGACCCTCCAGTCCGGCAGCAGCTGCACCCCCAGCTGCCCAACCACGGAGGCAGAGGCTCCACCACCGGGACCAGCTCCTTCGGTGCCATGTGCAGGCCATCGAGCACATTGAGGCTGCGATTGGGCAACGCGTCGAGTGGGACCTGCAGTGGTGCCAGGAGGCCTGGGCCACCTTCCAGGACCAGTGCACGAGGATGGCTGACTCCATCGCCACCCTCACTGCCCACATAGCCCATGCCATTCATTATGGCATGGCCTTACCCCATGCCCCCGCGATCCCTCCCCTAGCACTGCCCATGCCCCCTCCTGCAATAGCCCCTCCTGCCCACCTCCCCGTGCAGCCTGCCCCAATGCAGCCTGCCCCCCATGTCCAGGTCCGCCCCCGCAGGAGCGGTCACAGGGGCTACGCCTCCCAGGAGTAGCCCCTCCCCATCCCAGTTGAAGGTCTCCTCCCCCTCTCCCCCTTGTAAATAAAAACATACAAGTTTTTCAGTTGAAAACAAAACTGTGTTGGTTATTGTGTTACTCGAGGTAACTGTAATAAATGATTTGAGATGCCAATTAGCCAACTAAATTTAAGAGGATTACAAAATGCGGACACCAAATTCTGTATCTATCACCAGTCGTTCCTTTAATTGGTCATTGGTTTGTGGTGCATAAATAAATACTGACACTTTTAAGTAAAATTTAAACCACAACTATATTAACATAGATTACAAACAAGCAAGAAAGGTTAAAAGACGCACACAAAAGAATATGTACATAGTATAGACACAGGGACGATTGTAGTGTTGCTGGCCACCTCAATCCTTTGGTCCTTCCGGGCCTTGGGAGAGGAAAAGCCAGGAGATCCCTCAAAGACGACTGGAATCGGGTACGCTGACTCGAGCCTTCTGCACGAACCCTGAATCCTCTTCCCGTTCTTTGGGACAGCTCGGACAGGCGATGGTGGCCTAAACCGTAGCCTAAACTAAAAGAAAAACCCTAACTATGTCCAATGCACCCGATGAACATTTACAATGACGGCCGATGTGCTTGGAATCAACGCTTTACAGTTGGGAGAAGGTAAGGGGAGGGGAGGGGAGGAGGAAGGGGAGGGGATGGAAGGGAGTTATATGGGGAGACCGAGGTGACCCTACTATGGGGCTTGTGCGAACATGCCCGTCAGTGCCTCTCAGATGCGCACCCCATCCCGGTGTGCCTGGCAGATGGCAGCTGTGTGGGGCTGTTCAAATGTCTGTGCCTCAGCTGCCATCCATGCAGGGAGGAAGGCCTCCCCACTCCACTCCACAATGTTGTGGAGCACGCAGCACCTGGCCAGTACCTCTGTTGCATTCTGCTCACCCATCTCGAGATAGGTGAGCAAACAACGGAAGCGGGCTGTTAAGCGACCGAAGGCGAGCTCCACCTGATTTCGGGCCCTGTTGAGGCGGTCATTGAACCGGGCCCGGTTCTGGTCTGGCCGCCCCGTGTAGGGCCGCATTAGCCAGGGCAGCAGGGGGTAGGCCACGTGCCCGATGACGCAGATGGACATAGGCACATCCCTGACAGTCAATTCCTGCCGAGGGAAGTAGGTGCCCACCTCCAGCCTGCGAAACAGTCCGGAATGCGGAGGATGCGGGCATCATGTGCCCTGCCGGACCAGCCTGCATAGACGTCCAGAAAGCAGCCTTGGTGGTCCACGAGGGCCTGGAGAACAATGGAGCAGTACCCCTTCCTGTTCGTGAAATGGGCTGCTCGATGCTCAGGGGCCTGGATGGGGATGTGGGTTGCATCCAGGGCTCCCCCGCAGTTGGGGAACCCGAGGGCAGCAAAGCCGGCCAGCGTAGCATCCACATCGCGCAGGTGGATCACTCTCGGGAGCAGGACACCATTGATGATGTGGACGACCTGCAGAAGGGTGCAGAGAAACACAACGGAACACGTCACATAAGGCAGGGGTGAGTGTGCGCTCCCTTGCCCCCGCCCCCCGTGATTCCCTCTGTCCTCATGCATGCACACACACACACACCAGGGCCCCCTTGCCCCATGCTCCCCCCCCCCCCGCCACCAGCAGGCCTGTGCAAGGGAGGGACGGACCAACCCCCTGGGTGACCCAGCCTGGAGTCTTGGCTGCCCCTGGGCATGGAGTGCAGCACCCTCCCCCCACCCCACTCCCTCTGGGTATGTCTACACTACCACCCTAGTTTGAACTAGGGTGGTTAATGTAGGCAACCGAAGTTGCAAATGAAGCCCGGGATTTAAACAGTGTAGTTCGAATTAGCTAGTGGAACAAGTAGGTAGTTCGAATTAGGTAGTGGAATGAGGAGTAACGGTAGTTCGAATTAGAAATCCTAATTCGAAATACCTACTCCGTGCCTTGTGTAGCCGTGGGCACGGAATCCGAACTACTGGGGCTTTAAAAATGGCGGCGCCTGGTAAGATGCAAATGAAGCCCGGGATATTTAAATCCTAGGCTTCATTTGCAACTTCGGTTGCCTACATTAACCACCCTAGTTCGAACTAGGGTGGTAGTGTAGACATACCCTCTGGGACTTACCTCCACTGACGGTGGATCTTCCCACCCCGAATTGGTGTGCCACCAATCGGTAGCTGTCCGGGGTGGCCAGCTTCCATAGCACGATGGCGACCCTCTTGTTCACGGCGATGGGTGCATGTAGCCGGGTGGTGGCTCTCGGGGGCGCAGGGGTGAGCCAGGCACACAGTTCCAGGAACGTCCGCTTTCGCATGCGGAAATTCCGGAGCCATTGCTGGTCGTCCCATTGCCCAAGGACCAGCCGGTCCCACCAGTCCGTACTGGTGTCCAATCTCCAGAGTGGCCTTGTCACGTTGCTGAATTGGAGGGAAGCAGCCAGATCGCTGCTGCACCCCTGGGTGGGGGTGTTGGCCCCAGAAATTGGTATGGGGGGATTGAATGGGGATTGAATTGTTTGTTGATCTTATGTACGCTATTTATGTGAATGTATAATGTCTATGTGTGTAGGTAGGAATCTGTAATATGTGTGGAAGCTGAATATTTCTGTGAATGTGGTTGAGCATTGCTATGGACAGGCTGGGTAGCAAAGCCCTGTGGAACAATGGCCCTTGATGGCCCAAAGACACACCTAAAGCAGGAGGGTGGAGACCCAAGGGCTGCCAGCAGAGAGAGGCTGAGGACCAGGTGACCGGCTGAGACCAGAAGAGGCCAGGAAGGAGATAAATAGGCCATGTGGTCGAGGCCATTTTGGTTCTCAGCTCAGCACTTCATCCCAGAGGCAGCACTGCAGGGATTGAAGAGCCCGGAAGACCTGGGAACCCATCCTGATCTCAGGATGTGCAATAAGGACTTTTAACCAGCAGCTGCAACATCTCTGCTAGCGCCTGCATCGAGAACTGGGAGATTCGGTGCATGTAACGTACTGTACTTTAATAACCTTACTCTCAGGCTTTTCTTTCCTGTAATAATAAACCTTTCGATATAGATTCTAAAGGATTGGCCCAGCGTGATTTGTGGGTAAGATCCAGAGGGTAAATTGACCAGGGATCTGTGGCTGGTTTCTTGGAACCGGACAGAACTTGTTCGGGGTAGGTGGGATTGGGTGCTAGGACCCCCCACCTGTGTATAGGCCTGGGGCCATCTGGGGCACGGATATTGCTGGGGTGTCAAAGGGGTTTTGCTCGGGAGGCTTCAGGCAGGCTGCTGAAGCGCTCTGTGGGACTGGTTTGTGGCCTGTTTGGAGAGGTCGCCAGTCAGGGGGACTGTAAAGAGCCCGGATTTGAGCAATTCGCCCTGAGCGGACGCCCTAAGCTGTGCCCAGACATGGCCCGGTCCGTCACAGTGGCATAGTCGGCAGGATCCACAGATCTTGGTCAATTGAGCTTTGGGATCAGGACCCCACGCTGTCTAAATTTGATTTTTGGTGTTGAGAGTTTGGTTGATTAAAGAGCCGCTGCAATGAACCCGGAATTATATGAGAGTCTGAGCAAAAGTGCTCTGAAGGATTTGTGCTTGGGGAGAGGCATTGCCTTTAGGAAAAGGGCCTCTAAACTAGATCTGGTAGTGTTGTTACTAACCAGAGATGTGGATGAAAGGGATCAGAAGCAAGCCAAGGAAGCTGCTGAAAGAAGGCAGAAGGCAGATGAAGAAATTGCTAAGAGACAGAAGGAGCTGGATCGGGAACTTGAGATGAGAAAAGCAGAACTTGAGGAGAAAAAGGCAGAATATGCTGAGAGACAGCGGAGGGAAGAGGTAGAGCATGTGAAGAAGATGGCCCTAGCCAAGGAGGAAGATGCTAGACTTGACCTCCAGCTTAAGAGACTAAAAGAACAAGAGAGACTGTATCCTCCTGAAGGTTCAATGTATAACTCTGTGGGTATGCAGTGTGCTTATGATATGGCAGACGTATTTTGCCCAGCTGATGTGATGACCCAACCCCAAAGCATGTGTGAATGCAAACCTTTTGTGTTACCTGTAGCTAACAGGGAGGTTTGGGAAGGGGGTGCATGTGGGTATGAAAAGTTTCCTGGAGCTGGTCAGTCTCCCTGTAACCAAGGGGAAAGTGTCTCTACATGTGTGCCTGTGGCAGATGGCTGTGTGTCTGTGCAGGGGGGCAGTGAGCCTGTGGGTGAGGGCCCGTCTGATGCCTCAGAGGTGAGGCTGGAATCAGAACCAGGGCAAGAAGAGCCCAGAAATCAGGGAAGTGTTTCTCTGAGGCAGCCTGGAGTGGCTGGCCAGAGTGAAGTTTTAGTTGAGGAGTTGGTGGCTGGTGAGGTTTGTGGAATTGAACCTGCACAAGCTGAAGTTGATTTGTGTGAAGAAGCACAGTGTGTGCAAGCTGGCAATTTGGCTGGTGGAAGTAGCAAGGGGGCAGTAAAGGAAGCTGTCCCAGTGGCTAGCTGTATGCCTGAGATTAGCCAGGGGTGTTGGGACAAGGGTGAAACTGTCTCTGGTTGTTTGGCTGTGTGTGGGGAAGAGTTTCTTCCTGTGTCTGAGGAAGGTGCCCCACAGCCTGTGAAGGCTGAGAGCAGTGTGGTTGTCCCAGAGTTGGGTCTGGATATGGCTAAGGCCCAGGAAGGGGGTGGCCCAAGGTTTGTGTCTGCTGGGGAGAGGGATGAGGTGACTCAGGTAGAGTCAGTCAGTGTTTTACCAGAACCCCAGAGACCGGACAGTGGTGACCCTGATATTGTGCCTGATGCTGCTGTGTTGCTGGCAGAGGGGGGAGCTGCTCGGTGGGAGCAGGGAGACCCCTTAGCCCAGGCACAAGGAGAGAATGAGGGTGTGTTAACTCTGGTGCCTAATGATGGTGTGGCCGTTTACAGCCATCTAGAGAGCTGCACAGGGAGTGAAGATGCCTCTGATCCTGTCTCTTGTGAGTCTATCTATGTGCCTGAAAGGGGATTATCTGTGAATCCACCTGAGGGGCCAGAGATGACCCAGGGAGTAAGGGAATTGCAGGAGGAATTGGTTGGGGCTCAGCAGGGCAATGCTACTGCAGAGCCAGGGAAGGGTGAACTGCTGCTTAAGGAAGCTCATAGGGAGGAGAGTCCTGGCAGTGCTTGTAGCAAGCAGTTTGCTGTAACTGAGGGAGGTGACAGGGCCTTGCTGGGAGAAGGCATTCAGGAGAAAGCTCTGCCTGTAAAAGGCAGCAGCTTCTTGTGTGAGGCCCTTGTTGCAGTGCCTGACAGACAGAACTTGTCTGTTAACAGTGACTCCACTGACTTGGGTTTAGGGAAACCCAGTGTGGATGGTGGTGGAGAGGTCTCGGAGGGACTGAGGGTTGTTCCAGAGGAGGCAGGAACAGCCAGAGAACTGGAGCAGGCTGCTAACCCAGTGACTGTGTGTGACCAGCTTGCTGGGAAGTCAGTGTGTGTGGGACAGGATTGTTCCCAGGTGAATGAGGAGAGTGGGAAGTTAGTGTCTCAGATTCAGGAGGAGGACTGTGTAGCTAAGTATGCAGAGCAGAACAGCTGTGTGGTCACTCTCCCTAGGATGCAGGAGATGGCAGTTACGCTCCCATCTCTGGACACAGTGGACACTCATACTCAATCAGGGAGGTGGATATCTGGTTCCATGTGGAAACAGAGGTTGGAGGTGGACAGAGGAGAGACTTGGGAGTCTACAGCTCACTGCTGTTACCCCACTGAGTGGGGGAAGGGGGAAAATTCCAGGGCCATTGTGAGCCAGGGAGTCACACCCAGCCAGCCCATTGTCTTGGTCTGGCCAGAGGTTTCAGGCCTGGAGCCCAGAGGACAAGGGGGAGGGGCAGGACTTGTTTTGGCCAGGAAGATTTGCAGTTTAAACCTGAAGGGCCAAAACTGCAATGGTGTGGGGCCAGAGAAGGGGCCTGATGGAGAATGTCAATATACACCTGAGATAGGATTGTTCTTGTTACTGATGTTAATTCTTGTAACCAATGGATTATTGTTGCAGAGAATTGTAACGGTATACAGTGTGCATGATCTTATGAAAATACCATGTGATCTGTCTGGAGATGTACCAAACGACAGACGGTATGTAAGGGGACATTGTGATGTTGCTATTTCGTGGTTAACACTTGTAACTGGTCTTGGAACTTCTTACAGTACAAAAAGGGTTCCAGCCAGAAGGTCCTGTGTAAGAAGGGAAACTGAGGCACACCACCATTTTGTTGGGGGAGGCCTGTGATGCCCTCAGTGATGTTACTGGCATCACTTCCTGCATCAATTTTGCGTTGGGGGTGTCACGTTGCTGAATTGGAGGGAAGCAGCCAGATTGCTGCTGCACCCCTGGGTGGGGGTGTTGGCCCCAGAAATTGGTATGGGGGGATTGAATGGGGATTGAATTGTTTGTTGATCTTATGTACGCTATTTATGTGAATGTATAATGTCTATGTGTGTAGGTAGGAATCTGTAATATGTGTGGAAGCTGAATATTTCTGTGAATGTGGTTGAGCATTGCTATGGACAGGCTGGGTAGCAAAGCCCTGTGGAACAATGGCCCTTGATGGCCCAAAGACACACCTAAAGCAGGAGGGCGGAGACCCAAGGGCTGCCAGCAGAGAGAGGCTGAGGACCAGGTGACCGGCTGAGACCAGAAGAGGCCAGGAAGGAGATAAATAGGCCATGTGGTCGAGGCCATTTTGGTTCTCAGCTCAGCACTTCATCCCAGAGGCAGCACTGCAGGGATTGAAGAGCCCGGAAGACCTGGGAACCCATCCTGATCGTAGGATGTGCAATAAGGACTTTTAACCAGCAGCTGCAACATCTCTGCTAGCGCCTGCATCGAGAACTGGGAGATTCGGTGCATGTAACGTACTGTACTTTAATAACCTTACTCTCATGCTTTTCTTTCCTGTAATAATAAACCTTTCGATATAGATTCTAAAGGATTGGCCCAGCGTGATTTGTGGGTAAGATCCAGAGGGTAAATTGACCAGGGATCTGTGGCTGGTTTCTTGGAACCGGACAGAACTTGTTCGGGGTAGGTGGGATTGGGTGCTAGGACCCCCCACCTGTGTATAGGCCTGGGGCCATCTGGGGCACGGATATTGCTGGGGTGTCGAAGGGGTTTTGCTCGGGAGGCTTCAGGCAGGCTGCTGAAGCGCTCTGTGGGACTGGTTTGTGGCCTGTTTGGAGAGGTCGCCAGTCAGGGGGACTGTAAAGAGCCCCGGATTTGAGCAATTCGCCCTGAGCGGACGCCCTAAGCTGTGCCCAGACACGGCCCGGTCCGTCACAGGCCTCTCCACGGTGGGGTGGGGATGCCTCAGGGACGCCATGGCCTCCCTGGTGAGGGAGTCCAAGGCAATCTGCACCTCCTGGTTCTGGAACACGAGGGCACCAGCCTGGAGCACCAGCTGCAGGCACTCGAAAATGGCCGACAGGGGCCAGAGCAGGCACATGACCACCCGTGGCTCCATGGCAGACAAAGCAAGGCACAAGAAACCAAAACCAGGAAAAAGCACTAGGGGGCAAAAGGGTGGTGTCCAAAAGGCAGAGGGCAACCACCAAACCTGCTTGGGCTGTCAGTCCCTGCAAGAGGTCCTAACACACAGAACAGGAGACAAACGGCTGTCCGGTGAGACCCCTTTAAGCACGTATCTGAACGGAGCTCCAGCCCTGCCCCCGGAAAGGGCTGGTGCCCTTTTGCCCTCTTCAAAATGGTTCCGGGCTTCTGCTTTTGTGCAAAAGTGCGCCGCCAATCTAGACACGCTTTTGCGCAAAAGCACATCGTTCTAACGATAACTCCAGGATCAATCTAGATGCTCTTTTGCGGAAATACTTTTAACGGAAAACCTTTTAGGTTAAAAGTATTTCCGGAAAATCATGCCAATCTAGACGCAGCCATGCTGTTTACTTTTTGCATTTCACTAGTCTACAGGAGCAAAAACAGGGGTAAGCCTTTTGCTTATATTTCAGATTGACTCTAAAGCAGTCTTCCATTCTGATTCACATACACTAGCACAATTTTTTAATGTTTGGGGTGCAAATGCTGCATGGGACAATTTAATTTTGAAAAAAAATTGTAAATAATAATAATAATAAGTTATTATTTTATTTTATTCATCAACAAGTGGGGACCTAAACAAGTTTATCTCCTTTTAAATACAGCAACTGTTAACACAGAGACTAGAGTTCTAAAGGTAACAATAGACGGCACCACAGTTTGGCCAGGAAGGGCTCTATGAACAAATCTGGTTACTCCCATAGATATAGTCTCTCCAATTAAGGAGGCAGGGATCATTAAAGCAGCAACAGCAACCACAGCCAGACTGTTGTTCTTCACATTCACACAGTAGGAAAAGCTGTCTTGTACCGATAAAACATGGACAGGAGATTATAATAATAATGTAGAACAACTTTCTCCAGAGGATGATTTTGAATTCTTAGAATTAATGTGTGTTTATGGAGTGTACTTTTTAAGGAGCAAAACAATCATACACTGACATTTATATCACAAGGCTGGTCACATTTGTAGATATCAGACTCACAGTAATTTCTGGGATTTGCTTACTAAGAGGACACTATAATGTCAAAAACTGCTTAATATAGGTTGGACCTCCCTAATCTGGCACCCTTGGGACCTGACGGGTCCTGGAAAAGGGACGTCTGAGCTGTGCCCAGGCTCCTGGTGCCTCCCTCCCCCGCAGCACAGCTGAGCCATGTGAAGGCTCCCGGGCCCCTACCACCCTGCAGCACACCAGGACTCGCTGATCCTTTCATCCGTGGTTGAGCCAGACTATGGATGTTGCGGTACGTTAGAAACCCGGATTTTAGAGGTGCAACCTGTACTCATAGACTTAATGTGAGTTGTGATGCTATATGATGCTCAGTGATTTGAAAACTAACTCCACAGAGAGGAATAATTTTCCTTGCTTTGTAATTAACATTGATTTTAAAAACTCAATTTTGTATGTTGGAACCATGTATTTTGTTGGGTGTCAGAATTAACTTTTTAAATTGTCATTGAAATGTGGGAGGTCAGCTTGGGTGGTTTGGAGCTTGGGAATGGCTGATAGAAATTTTTCGAGGAGAATGGCTTTCCATCAGAAAGTGCTGATTTGATAGATTTGAAACATTCTGTGGGAACATGCCAAAAGTTTCAATGAAGACCTGCTTATTTACTTGGAGACAAATGGCCAACATGGCCATTCTGAAATAACTATTCTGGAATCACAATTCTGGCATAATTTAGTTATTCTGGAAAACCTCCCATGGAGCTATTCTTTCCTTGAAAAAAAGTGATTTTATTCTGGAATAATTACTCTGCATTGTGAAA
Source organism: Pelodiscus sinensis (assembly GCF_052426305.1). NCBI lineage: Eukaryota > Metazoa > Chordata > Testudines > Trionychidae > Pelodiscus > Pelodiscus sinensis. The sequence continues at coordinate 10,314,919 of NC_143074.1, read as the reverse complement.
GATATTCCAGAATAGTTATTACATAATAGCTAGAGATCAATCCATATGGTGCTTGATCTGCAGGGAGGCTACATCCCTTTGGGTTTTGCTTTGAGATTGTTATTCTGGAATAGTTATGTGTAGTGGGGTGGCTGCTCCACTCTAGCCAGAAGGGATTAAAGCAGGCTGGAGGGAGCTTGTGCAGAGCCCCAGCCAATGAGGAAAGGCCTCCTAGGAGAGACAATGAAAAGGTGGCTTGCTGAAGCATCCCTGTTTATAGGGAGCAGCTTAGCAGAACAGTGAGCAGCTGGGTCTTGATCAGGGAGGTTGCAAGACTCCCTGGCTACGTCTAGACTACATCCCTTTTTCGTAAAAGGGATGTAAATTAGACATATCGCAATTGCTAATGAAGTGGGTATTTAAATCTCCCGCGCTTCATTAGCATAAAAATGGCTGCCGCTTTTTTTCCGCACGGAGCTTTGCCGGAAAAAAGCACCAGTCTAGATGCTGATCTTGCGGAAAATAAAGCCTTTTCTGAAAGATCCCTTATCCCTCTATGAAAATTAGACATAATTTACATCCCTTTTACGAAAAAGGAATGTAGTCTAGACGTAGCCCCTGGGATAAAGCACCCTGGATAGAACTGTGCTGGGCAGGCTCAGGGGAGCTGTAGGCCTTGATACAGGGACCAAGTAGGTGCAAGGGGTCATGGGGAAGTGTCCCAGGGAACAAGAGGCAGTAGAGGGGAGTGAAGAAGGGCAGAACAAAGCTGCTGCCAGAGGATCCCTGGGCTGGGACCCAGAGTAGTGGGTGGGCCTTTGGTCCCTCTGCCTTCCTCATTTGCCTTGCATGTAGCCACACTGGAGCATGGCCTATATAGGCAACAGCTTGCCCTTGAGGTGAGGGGCTAGATGTTGACTGTAGTTGGCCGGGGTGGCAGGTGCAAGACTGAGCATTGCTGATACACCTGGAAAGGGGCAAGAAACCAGAGTACTGGGCACTGCCAGAGGGCAGTGTTCTGAAGAGGATATTGTGGTCTTGGGAGCAATGTGGGTCCAGAGCCAGAAGGTAAAGAGAATGTAGAGCTAAGTTCCCTCTAAGCTGCATGGTTGTGTGAGTGCACAGCTATTTTCTGAGCCCCACTCAGAGGTTCAAAGCTCCAGCACAGGCAGGGAGCTCAGGTGACTAGCAAGGGGTGAGGCATTTTTAAGCAGCAGCTAAGCAGAGCTGCCGCCCACTGAACTAAAATACTCCCAGAGCAAATAAGCAGGTGAGATAAGCAGGAAATAAGTGGCTGGAGGGAGTAATTAATTAATTGACTTGGGGAGAAGTCAGAGGGGAGGGGAGGAGAAGGGAGTTTGGAGAGACCTGTCTGCCTGAGAAAGAGAAAGAGAGAGGGGTAGACACAGAAACCTAGCAGTCTCTTCAACTTTCCTAGGCTGGGAAGAGGGAGGTAAGGTGCTGAGTGCATGGGGTAGGATGGGAGCAAGAGGGTGAGTGGGTGCTGGCACGTGCAGTGAGATAGAGGCAGGGGGCAGTTTGTTTGGGGTGTCCTGACTCACTTGCTGCAGTCCTCTCTATCTGTCGGGGGGAGGGGAGGAAGCTGGCTGCATGGGGGGGTTGTGTGCCAGGAAGACATTTGCATGATTACATTTCAAAGTTTACATAGGTGTTCAAAACTTAAGATAAGAAAGAAAAAAAGATTTTCAACAGATTTTTTTGAACGTTACAGTTCTAAAACTCTGAACTTAATGATTTCTTTTAATCCTGTGTTACTAATTAATACATGGTATATTGTATTGCATTAAGGCCAGATCTTTGCTATGTGGTAGAGTTCTGGCTCTTATGAGTCAGAAGTATCAAGTAATAGGTGTGATGCTAGTTGTTTTGTAGGATGAAACCTTATTTGCAAGTTGTTTGAAACATGCATCTGTCTACAAAACCTGAAGCCATGTGTTAATTTGTTCTGGGGCTTCTAGTCTCCTTCAAGTGGAAGAAAGCTTTGTAGTCACTAAGGGTACCTCACAGCAATTAGACACAGGTGTCTTGTAAAAGATTTGTGTTTTGTTTATATTGGTGGTGCACATCCATACACTACTTCAATACTGGTGTTGCACATAAGAAGTTTAACCTATCCAAAAGAAAATTCAACCTGACCAAGGATAGAGAATGTTAGAGGAAACAGTGATGTAGAGCAATGATAGACAAGACGCCATCCAGAAGGGGGCACCTGACTGAGGACTGAGCTAATTCCCAGTTTGACCAGTAGGAAGCACTGTGCCAGTAAATTGTCCATGTTGCACTATGCCAGTCAATTGCCTCGTAGACAAGTGCGGAGTTAGAAAAGGCATTATCTGGCTTTGTTCGGAGTAAGGGAGGGGAATCATAGAATACTAGGACTGGAAGGGACCTCGAGAGGTCATCGAGTCCAGTCCCCTGCCTCTATGGCAGGACCAAATACTGTCTAGACCATCCCTGATAGACATTTATCTAACCTACTCTTAAATATCTCCAGAGATGGGGATTCCACAACCACCCTGGGCAATTTATTCCAGTGTTTAACTACCCTTACAGTTAGGAACTTTTTCCTAATGTCCAACCCTAAACCTCCCTTGCTGCAGTTTAAGCCCATTGCTTCTTGTTCTACCCTCAGAGGCCAAGATGAACAAGTTTTCTCCCTCCTCCTTATGACACTCTCTTAGATACCTGAAAACGGCTATCATGTCCCCCCTCAGTCTTCTCTTTTCTAAACTAAACAAACTCAATTCTTTCAGCCTTCCTTCATAGGTCATGTTCTCTAGACCTTTAATCATTCTTGTTGCTCTTCTCTGGACCCTTTCCAATTTCTCCACATCTTTCTTGAAGTGCGGTGCCCAGAACTGGACACAATACTCCAACTGAGGCCTAACTGGCGCAGAATAGAGCGGAAGAATGACTTCTCGTGTCTTGCTCACAACACACCTGTTAATGCATCCCAGAATCATGTTTGGTTTTTTTGCAAGAGCATCACACTGCTGACTCATATTCACCTTTTGGTCCACTATAACCTCTAGATCCCTTTCTGCTGTGCTCCTTCCTAGACAGTTGCTTCCCATTCTGTATGTGTGAAACTGATTGTTCCTTCCTAAGTGGAGCACTTTACATTTGTCTTTATTAAGCTTCATCCTGTTTACTTCAGACTATTTCTCCAATTTGTCCAGATCATTTTGAATGATGACCCTATCCTCCAGAGCAGTCACAACCCCTCCCAGCTTGGTATCATCTGCAAACTTAATAAGCGTACTTTCTATGCCAATATCTAAATTGTTGATGAAGATATTGAACAGAACCGGTCCCAAAACAGACCCCCTGAGGAAACCCACTTGTTATACTTTTCCAGCAGGATTGTGAACCATTAATAACTACTCTCTGTGTATGGTTCTCCAGCCAGTTATGCACCCACCTTATAGTAGCCCCATCTAAATTGTATTTGCCTAGTTTATTGATAAGAATATCATGCAAGCTTGTATCAAACACCTTACTAAAGTCTAGGTATACCACATTCACCGCTTCTCCCTTATCCACAAGACTCGTTATCCTATCAAATAAATCTATCAGAGTGGTTTGACATGATTTATTCTTTACAAATCCATGCTGGCTGTTCCCTATCACCTTGCCGCCTTCCAACAAGTAATGTCTAAACTTTGGAGAGGCACCTGTTGAAATCTGCTGCCTGTAGTAAAAAGAACAGATACCATCTACATGTTTTGTTAGTCTGGTGGCATTTTAAAGACTATTTGTTTTTTTAAGTCTATCCTGTACAGACTAACTCAGTTACCCCTTGAAGCAGCACAATAGAAATTACTGTTCAGATTGATAGTCATTTTTACAAGAATACACAGCTAACAGCCTCCTTCATTTCCTCCTCTCGCTCTGCTCTCTGCACTTTTTCTTCCATGAAGTCCTGTATGCCTGTAACTCCCTTCTAATCTCCCCACTCACTCCTCTCCTCTTTCATAGCCTGATCCAAACCCCACAGAAATCAATACAGTCAATACTGATTGTAATGGGCTTTGGGTGTGGCCTTCCATTTATTTCTCAAAACTCACTTTGTCCAGGCATCTTATTAACTCCATATACTCACAGAGAGCACATTTGGGGGAGGATGGCATGTGTGTAGTATGGTATATACTGTTTACCAACAACAAAATCTGAAACTACAGGATGCATGCCTAACAGCCCTATGGAACAAATCCAAATGGATGAGGGGATGTGTCACTACTTGCCCAGCAACCCTTGGTAGCTCATAATGCTTTGTTGCTAAAGAGAGATCACAGACAGCCAAATGTGAAACCAAAGCAGATATGCTGAAGTTCAAACATCCTACTCACTCTGTCATTTTTTTCACATCCTATTTCCCCGTCTCCCTTTGTCTGTTGTCTCTTTAAGATCCTCAGGGTGGGGATGTTGCCTCCCTTACTCATTTGTAAAGTGCTATGTAAATAATGATGAGAACATGTGGCTGATAAGATCAGCAACAGTAAAGTGTGACAAGAAGCATGGGCAGTGGGTGAAGTTAGGGCTGGGGGAAGCCCTCTGCCCTACCTCTTCTGCTCAGGCCCTGCCCCATGGGAGCCAAGCTGCCCTCTCTCAGCACCATGGGGAGGGAGGAAGGCTCATGACCCCAGCTGCCCCAGTCCTAGAACATGGGGAGGGTGGGCAGTGCATAGCCCCAGCCTCCCCAGTCCCGGAGCACAGGGAGGGCGGGTGCTCAAGAGCAGCAACACTCTGCCCCCAGTAGGCATTCTGGAGGGAAGGGGAGGGGAGGGGAAGGGAAGGGAAAGATGGGGCCATGCTGGCAGTTTTGGAAGGCAATGCCTTCCCCTGTCTAATATACCCGCCACCCTGACAAGACTACATTTTCCAGCACATTTCTTTTTTGAAAGTAGCCTGAATTATCAGTTTTTATAAACAATACCTAAACACATTGCAAACATCTGCATTACTTCCAGCTCCAGCAGTACATGATGTCCTGTCTGTCTTGTGTTAGCAGAGGTTCTCCCACTATAATCAGCTAGTGTCTCACGTAAAAACGCAATAGCAGTCACTTGGGCACACATGCATTTGTGTTTATCACAGTCTTGTTTTTCTTCATTAGTAACAAAACAGAACAGGGCTGCTTGTAACTCTGAGGAGCAGAGCTGGATCTCCCTGTTAAGTTTGTGAAGCAGTGTCCTCACTCTGGGTGCTCAATAAATAATAATTTCATTCCATTTTTTTCCACAGTGGTGTCAGTAGTTTTCCATGATAGTGCAGTCTCACTAAGGTCGCCTCCAATACCCTAGATCATAATCTGTGGCCAGTGTTTTATCAAACTTGAGGCTCATTTCAAAGCGTTATCAGCCTCATGGGTTAGTTTCTAAATGACTATTCTTGCTTGACACTAATAGTCCCTGCTCTTAAGAGATGGCAGTTTTAATAAGCAACACAAAGAAAGAGCAGGAGAAAGAAAGCATTATTATTCCAGTTTCACCAGTGGAGAACTGAGGCCCAAAGATTAAGTGATTTGTACAAGATGACAGCACTCTGTCAAAGCCAAGAATTTCATCCTAATCTCCTGAACAGCAATCTAATGCATGTAACCACAATCAGTGCAGGAGTGCTGGAACAATTTGTATAGGAGGGGTAGTGATAGATGTATGGAATGGGAAACCCTGTACATAATGAAAACCCTTCAAGCCAGGGGATGCTGCAGCACTCTGACAAGCCTAGTTCCAGTACCTATGAACCAGTGTTCCCTGTAAAATGAGTGCATGGGTTAGGAGATACTCAAGTGTCTCCCAGTTATTTAGTAGAGCATCACACCTAGCAGCATGTATTTCTAGTGGGGGTGCCATCTGCATTGCCTCTGTGCACATAAAATTAATTTCACCCATGGATGGAAAACATGAGTGAACATTAACCACAACCCCCTTCTTACTCCCTTCAACATGCTTCTTCCCACTGGAGCCTGTTACATAACCTCACCAGTGGAGCAGAACAGCAGGCCACTCCACCCCAGAGGTGGCTGCATTCCAGCTGTCAGCGAGAGGCGCTTGGGGCTCCCGTTACGAAAACACGGGCGAGAGGCTGTTACGAAAGCTCTGGGCTGAGAAGGACACGGTGCCGCGGGCTTTTCGCCTCTCCCCGCAAGCCCCGCACCTTGGGCTTTGACAAAATGCCAGCGGGAATTGTATTTAAAAAGCACGAAAGGGGGAAATCCTGCTGCAGCTTCAACGCTGCCCCCCCCCCCATGGAAACAAGCCCCCCCAAGGGCACGCGGGAGCGGAGGTGAGTTCTTTGTTAGCAGCACCAGCGAGCGACGCGCGGCCTCCCATGTCACTCCGGTAACGCACAATGCCGCACGGCCCCGTCCGCTGCAACCAAGCCCCCAGCCCGCCTGCCATTGGCTGGGCGGCGCCATCACGTGCCCCGGGCTGGCTTGCTATTGGTTGCGGCTCGCCACCCGCCCGTGGCGGCGCGAGGGAGGCAGGGCTCGCGGCCGGCTGTCACTGTGAGGAGCGGAGGGATGGTGCCGCGGCCGGCTGGCGGGCAGCGCTCTTCGCACGGCGGCGCGGGGGGCTGGCTGGCGGAGCGGATGGCGGAGGGCTGCGTCACGCCATGAGGGTCTCAGGGAGCCCGGCGCGGCTCGCTTTGCTCTGGCTCCTGGTCTCCGCGCTGGGCACCGGCTCGGAGCTGGGAGAGGCGCTGCCGGGCACTCGCCCAGTCACCGGCGCGGTGGAGGGGGACGAGCACAGCCCCGAGGCCACCGCTGCCCCGCCCACCCGAGCCGCCGCGGTGCCGAGCCCCCAGCCCAGCGCCACCTCGGGGCAAACGCCGGCGGAAGCCCCGGACGGGGCGAGCCTAACCCCGCCGGGCGCTGAGCCTAGCCTCGGCACAGCGGCGGCGGCAGCAGCTTCTCCCCAGCCGACCCCGCGCCCCACCGGCCTCCTCGCTGCAATTCCTTCCCCACCTGCCGGGGAGGAGGAGGAGGAGGACTTGGACGTGGCCACCAGCGGCAGCAGCCGCAAAGGTGAGTTTCCTCCCTCCCCCGCCCTGCCTCGTTTCCTGCCGGATAACAATGAAGGGAGCCGCAGGTTCCAACTAGCTAGGGGGGCGTAGGAATCGCTGCGCAGCCTGAGCATCTTCCTTCGGGCTCCTGAGCAGCACCAAAGGAAACCGCCCTGGTCTCCCTTTCCCCCAACTCCTGGTGACCATGGCAATTTTTTGTGCTGGTGGTGGGAGATGCAGAAAGCCCGGAAGAAAAATGTTGCTTCCCATTTTCCCTTTCCACTCCTCCCCTTCCTCCTCCAAATAAATCTGATTTTAGCGGTAGCAAGGAAAGGGTTGTAGTTTTGGATTTTGGGGAGGGGGGGAGTGGAGGAGAGTTGTTTTTGTACATCCTCTGGCATTCTCACTTCTCTCTCTCTCTCTCTCTCTCTTTTTTTTTTTTAAATTCTGGCAGTACATTTGGGTCATTCACTGAGAAAATGTGTTTTCCTTGACCTCTGGGATAGGACAAGAAGCAATGGGCTTAAATTGTAGCAAAGGAAGGAGGTTTAGGGTAAACTTCCTACCCTGGACATTAGGGTAATCTTCCTACCTGCCAGGGTGATTAAATTATTAGAATAAATTGCCTATGAAGGTTGTGGAATCTCCATCACTGGAGAAATTTAAGAGCAGGTTAGAGAGATATCTATCAGGGATGATCTATATGGTACTTGATCCTGCTATGAAGGCAGGGAACTGGACTTGATGATCTCTTGAGGTCCCTTATAGTTCTAGTATTCTATGGTGTTTAAAATAGAAGACCCTGCAGTGGGAATTTCAGGTGCAGGCCAGATAATGTTCTGTTTAAGAATAAACAAGGGGTGGATGTAAACTTAATCAGTTGCACATTAACAGTGAGTGAAGGTTTTAAACTTTTTATTCGCTGCCTATTTCTCCTGCACCAGCCTGTGTTAATGTCACATGGACAGTAATGACAAATGGACACATTGTAAAACCCCAGAGAAGCGTGTGAAGCCTTATTCTAAAGAGATGCCTGATGTCCAGTATCTTCCTCTAACAGGCAACCATGATTTCCATCGTTTTATTTTACTTTGGCAACAATGGACTCATGCAAATACAAACCAATTGAGTTTAATTGAGCTAGAATATATACACAGTATTTCATCACTTGTTTTTATAAATGGGTATGAGGGTAAGAAAGTCAATGTGCAATTTTGTTACGTATACATACTAACCTTTACTATGGGGTTCATCCTGCTCCCATTGAAGTCAATGAGAACTTAGAAATTGGATTAAATAGTAGACGGTTCCATGCCCATATATTAAATAATGCTTATACAAGCAAAGATGAGGTTTTTTTTTTATTGACCAGGAACTACAACTAGGCATTCCATTTAAAAGACATTTATTTTAGTGCTTTGGATTCTAAATTGTACATGGAGGAGGGGGTAATTGAAGGCATCACAGAAAAACAGTTTACAGAACAAATAGTACATTGGGTTCCAATTCTGCTCCTTTTGAATTTCATGACAAAACTCACATTGGCTTCAAAGGGAGCAAGGTAGCGTTCATGATAAAGGGCATCTCAGCTGCAATGGAGGATGAGATAAAATCCAAACAGTACACATGAGACACCTGTATATACTTATTAATTATATATGGTGGGGGGACTGGGCTGCTCATAGAATACACGGAAGAGGAGGAAGGCACAAAGACACCTTCCCTTCCATCTTGAGTAAATTGTGCAAGGGCACCAGTGAAGATGCTGAGTGCAAGAACAGCTCTTAGCTGGAGCAGAAACATCCTTAAATGGACTGGGAAGACTGTGAAGGAGGGCATGATTCTCCTTCCATTCTAGTCAGCAGAACTGGATAGGTTCTGAGGTGAAACTACACTACAGTGTGCCCACTGTAAAGCACTGTGCCCCCTGTCCTAAGTTGAGTCCTAAGAATAAGAGGTTCTATCCCCACATCCAGTGACAGGAAATTCACGTAGACTGGGATTCGTGGTACATATATTTATGTGGATGCTGTCTAAACTCTGTATACTGGGAAGGGGATGTACAAAGTATAAACATTTTTAGAGACTTTGGTAGGAGCCTGTGCAAATGCAGTGCCTGATTTTCTCCCTCCCCCCTCCCCCCGGGGCAAGTGGGAAAAAGGCCTTCAGCTTTTTTCCATTCTGGGAAGTATTGTATCATAATCCGCTCTAGAACTGATTCTGCTCTCATTCAATTCAGTGGAGTTGAGTCTGAAACTTAGTTTTGTGCTGGCTCTTCCAAATATCTATCTTCAAAATGGCATTATAGGAAAGCCTGAGAGATACTTAGTAGCAGAGGCTAGGGAGAAAAGCTGTCTTCAGCAGATATTTAAAGGGAAATAGGGCTTATACATCCCTCTCCAGAGTTTTCATGCTCTGATCCATCTGTGTTGGAAACTCAGTTCTCTTAATGAAAGTAGACAAAACTTCATTGAAGTCAATAGAGCTGTTTTAGTTTATTCCAGCAGAGAATTTGTCCTTGTAATTTTAGAAATGAAGATTACATAGACATATACATCTACGTAACCCAGCATTGAAGATAGTTTCTTCAAAATATGTCAAATTCTGGACAAGTATGTGAAAGAGTGGGGTGTTTTGCTGTTTCTTATTGCTTCAGCAATCTGTGCCCTTCTCAGCAGATTATTTTAGTCAAGTTTTCTTACTTAGTTAGAAATGCAGTTTGTGGGTTGGATTTTTCCCATTTTGCACCCCTGCTCCCCGTTTGTTTCTGTTGAGTTTTGTGTCTTTATTTCATTGCGAAGGTTGAAAATGATAGGTAAGATTAGGAGATGGCTGTATTTTCTCTGAGCAAAACCAGTTCTCTTTGTTGACAAAACAGATGAAGTTTGATCATTGTACAACTAATTAATTGACGAATTATAGTGTCCAGAATGTGTGGTTTGAACCTGAGGGTTGAAAGTATAGAAAGTGAATATATAGGTTGTTGAGTCATTTACAAATATATTCTCCATCTGATTGTATGCATAGTGTTTCTCATCAAATTGATTGACTGACATCTGCTAGGACAGAAGGTTACTAATATTTGGAAGACACTCTAGCCATCACTCAAAAAATGTTTATGGTCATGTCTGCAAGTAGTGTATCACCTCCAAAACAGGTAATGCGGTATCAGAAAGTACTGATATGCTCCCTCTAAAATGACTTTATTTCTAGCAGCAGTATCTTGGAATGTTGTCCAAAATCACCACCTTTTAAGGCCAAGAGACCTCTTGATTTTATGCTTTGAGACAGTTAACCGGACTATCTAGTTTCCTTATAGACAAAAGCACACGTATTCTGCATAGATAATGCAAGGCCTGAAAGGATAGCTCAAAATTTAATGAGGATCCTCACTTTTCTGTGTTCTGTGCATGATTCTTCTACGTTCCCATGTGTGGTGCTTGCATGGTTGCAGGGTTGGATGGTTTCAGTTAAGGATTGGCATTCAGGAATTCTTGAGTCTAATTTCAGTGCTACCTCTGACACTCCTGCTTGCTCTGGGGCACCTCTCTGTGCTTCAAATTCCTCCTCTATAAAATGGGAATAATAATACTTCTCCTATCTGTGTCAGGGATGGAAAGATGATTTGTTAATAATGCTTAGAAGTTTGTAAATACCACTTATTAATAATTACAACCAGTTGATCCTTACATTATTCACAATGATGGGCAACCTAGAAACACTTCTGTGGACAAGTTACACTAATTCTTGAATGTTTGTTAGCAAAAATGGCTTGAGTTTGATTCATGTAGGATTTATTTTACACTAAAAGTTGTAATGGGTTTAGGCCACTGAACCCAAAATACATGGGACAGGAGAGTGGCAATATAGTAATTTATATTTCTCGTGTGTGCAATATAATTTTTAATCAGAGGCATATACCTGATTTCAAATGGAAAAGCCTGTTTAACTTGTGAAGTTGATATACACAGTAGGCACAGCCTTCAGCATGCACCCTAGTTAATCCATACATTTTTAGTACTTTTCCAATCTGAGAAGTGTCACTGGGAGTCTCATAAGGGTAGAGATTCTTTTTCAAACAGTCATGTGTGGTTTTAACCACATGGCTACCATTACAATCAATTGATCTCACATGGCCGATTACAGAAATGGCCCTCTTTTTATCAAGGCTTACATTTACTCTCAGCTCTACTATTGCAACCCATACTGGGGAGAATAACATTTTGTTTGAAGCCGGTGGACTTGATTCTCAGCTAGTGTAAATAAGGAATACGCGTGTCCCCACATAAGTCAGCTCGTATATCCGTTTCATACTGAAGTAATTGACACTTGTAGGAACTGATACATTATAAGTCCTCCCATTTCCCACTATTAAGTTGCACCAAGGGCCACCCCCCACCCCCCAATTTGTGCAAATTGAAGTCAGCTGTGGGGGGAAAATATTCCCCGCTTTCAGTTTTTTGCTATATTCCAAAAAAACTTGGACTTATATCTCAGACTTATAGCGAGGACAGCCTATAACTCTATTGCAGTGAGTAGAGTTACCCTGGTGTAAAATTAGTATAAATGGGAGGAAAATCAGGCCTAATGCTTGGTTCTATCCAAATATGAACTGCTGTTTAAGTGCTGTTGCTATTTTATTATCAATGTATTTTTCCCTTCCACACTTCAGTTCACAGTTGTTTCAATAGTAGGTGAGGTGTTGCCATCCCTTGTGAGTTTTATCACTAGTTTCATGATGTGTGGTGTGGCTATTCCCCAAGCCTTGGGTCCTGAAATCATGATAATATCAGAATCTCAGCTTTCATTTCTAGCTTTCAAGGTTGTAGAGAAAAGCTTGAAAATGTGACCCCCTCCCTCCTCAAGGGCTTTCAGTGGAAACTTAAACAAACACAATTGGGGCTCTCTTTATTAAACAGTTATATTTTCATGTGAATCTCAGGATTTGGAGGGTTTGTCTCTTCGCGTGTTCTCTCAACACAGAGAGCAAGATCTCTAGTTTCAATTCAGAAAGTTTGTTTGTATCAGAGTAACGAATGAGAGAACAAATGCAAAATCTTCACAAGAGACAGATCAGAATGTGTCTCACTGTATACATCCATCCATCTTGATTCTCTTTAAAAACTTTGGGCCCAATCAAGAAGATGGACAGGCAGATAGACCTATTAAATGTAATGGTTTGCTCCACACATAATGGATTCATTGCTACCTATCCTACAGTCAGAAGCCCTCAATCCCTGGAATTTTAAGGTTGTTTGAAATCTGAATGCAGATCCAGATTTCAGAAACTGCCTCTACTTTTGTAATGGTTCAAACTGGATCTCTAGATCAATTTACCATCAAAATTTTGGGTATACAGAATCTGGATCCAGATCTGAACTTTTCAACATGCATATTTTGGGTGTAGGGGACAAAATATAATCCTTTGAGCACTAATCAGAAGACGTATCTGAAATGATTGTGTGTACACAGGCTCCATCTAGACTGCAGGTTTCTTTCGGAAGAAGCTTTTCCAGAAGAGATCTTCTGAAAAAACGTACTTGGAAAGAGTGTCCACACTGCCAAAGTGCATCGAAAAAGCGATCTGCTTTTTCGAAAGATAGCATCCACACTGAATGGACACTATCTTACATTTAAGCTGTGAATGCTATGGACGGCGTGACCACCAGGGAAACTTTGCTTTTTCCTCTTCTTTCGAAAGAACTCCCTTTTCGCTGTCCACACACACATTTTTCCAAAAGAGCTCCTTTAGAAAAAGGCTTCTTCCTCATAGAAAGAGGTTTACCAATGTTGGAAAAACCCCTCTGTTCTTCTGATTTTTTTTTTTTTCCTGAAAGAATGTGATTGCAGTGTGGACGTAAGTGAAGATTTTTTTGGAAAAATTGTGGTTTTTTTTTTCAAAAAAACTCTGTAGTGTATACATAGCCCCGGTTAGTTGTGTAAATAAAGCAGATCTTGGTGTATTGAAATGTGCAGTATTAGTCAAAGCAAGGTATACAGTAAGTGATCTTTGTAACCACATTTAGAATACAGGCAGTCCCCGAGTTACGCGGATCCGACTTACGTCGGATCCGCAGTTACGAACGGGGGCACTTCCTCTCCCTGGTCTCGAGCAGACCAGGGAGAGGAAGCAAAGCGGCGGCGGAACGCGCGGCCAGCTGACAGCCCAGACGCGTCTGGGCTGTCAGCTGGCCGCGCGCTCCGCTCTGCTCCCCCCCCCCTGCAGACCAGGGGGAGCAGAGCGGAGCAGAGCAGAGCGGCGGAACGCGCAGCCAGCTGACAGCCCAGACGCGTCTGGGCTGTCAGCTGGCCGCGCGTTCTGCCGCTCTGCTCCGCTCCCCCTCCCCCTGGTCTGCAGACCAGGGGGAGGGGGAGCAGAGCGGAGCACGCGGCCAGCTGACAGCCCAGATGCGTCTGGGCTGTCAGCTGGCCGCGTGCTCCGCTCTGCCCCCCCCCCGCTCCCCCCCCCCCCGCAGATCAGGGGGAGGGGGAGCAGAGCGGAGCACAGCAGAGCGGCGGAACGCGCGGCCAGCTGACAGCCCAGATGCGTCTGGGCTGTCAGCTGGCCGCGCGTTCCGCTGCTCTGCTCTGCTCCGCCCTGCTCCCCCTCCCCCTGGTCTGCAAACCATGGGGGGGGGGGAAGCAGAGCGGAGCACGCGGCCAGCTGACAGCCCAGACGCGTCTGGGCTGTCAGCTGGCCGCGCGTTCCGCTGCTCTGCTGTGCTCCGCCCTGCTCCCCCTCCCCCTGGTCTGCAAACCATGGGGGGGGGGGGAAGCAGAGCGGAGCACGCGGCCAGCTGACAGCCCAGACGCGTCTGGGCTGCTAGCTGGCCGCGCGTTCCGCCGCTCTGCTCTACTCTGCTCCCTCTCCCCCTGGTCTGCTGACCTGGGGGACGGGGAGCAGGGCAGAGCAGAGCCGCGGAGCCCGCGGGCAGCAGGATAGCCACGGCGCGTCTGGGCTGTCCCGCTGCCCGCGTGTTCCGCCGCTTTGCTTCCCGTCCCCCTGGTCTGCAGACCAGGGGGACGGGGAGCAAAGCAGAGCAAAGCCACGGAGCCCGAGGGCAGCAGGATAGCCACGGCGCGTCTGGGCTGTCCCTCTGCCCCCGTGCTCCGCGGCTTTGCTCCGGACGCCTGTGGTACAGCAGCTGGGGCACTGCCGGTTGGTCCCGTAGCGCCGCTCTGGGTGCCACTGGACCAACCCAGCAGCACCCCAGCTGCTCTGCCCCAGGTGTCCCCTAGTCAGCAGCTGCTGAAAATGACCAGTGGCTGACTACAGGAAGCCCCTGCCCCGGGCTTCCTGGAATCAGCCGCTGATCAGTTTCAGCAGCAGCTGACTTGGGGATGCCTGGGGTTCTTAAGTTGAATCTGTATGTAAGTCAGAACTGGCGTCCAGATTCAGCCACTGTTGAAACTGATCAGTTTCAGCAGCGGCTGAATCTGGACGCCAGTTCCGACTTACATACAGATTCAACTTAAGAACAAACCTACAGTCCCTATCTTGTACGTAACCCGGGGACTGCCTGTACTACAATATGTTCTGCTTTGTTACTGTTACTGGTTTTCTGAAAAGGTGCATCTGAAAGCAGCCAGATTGTGTCTGTGTTTAGAAAGAAAGATTAGCTAATAGACTTAGCTCACAAACAAGAGACAAATCCCATAGAGGATTATACAAACCTGGAAGGAGTAGTTATAGTCCAGTACTTCCAATCAGCTGTCTTGTAAACGAAATGTTTTGGAAATGGGGTTATTGAGGACATTTGCAGTTCTGTTTCCTTACTCATCCTGACACTTCATGGCCCTGATTGGGTCACCACCTCTAGTTAGCCATTGGCTGTGCTCTTGAGGTCTCTGTTTCTGGGAATACACAAAGGGGAAGGCAGGATGGGATACGTATGGTGCTAAGAAACCAAAAACAGCTCAGTTCTAATCCCTGGCTTCAGTCATAGGCTTCCTTTGTGAATTCAAGCAAGTCACACGAACCTCAGTCTGTTTCGCCGCTTGTAGATGAGGGATAATAACAACGCTTGCCCACCTCACAGAGGAGTAGTACAATGTAATATCTTAACATGCACAGCTCTTCACAAATCTGAGCTAACACAAAAGCAGTGTTTATAAGGAAAGAGATAGGCCTTTGTGACAGAGTTTGGATCCAGCTGAACATTCACAACATTTTAAAGGCTCCCACCTATTATTGCATCAGACTTAAGCTTCTTGTATCACATTTTCAAAGCTGCTAAATGCCACTGGGACTTACTGCTAAGACACTTAGCTGCACTTTGAAAAAAGTATCCCTTGTCACCAAAGCCCTACATAACTCTTTTGCCCCTACTCATTCGTTGTCTTTTACCAAGCTTTGGGACTCCACTTCTCAGCTGCTTTCTCCACATATTTATCAGCTTCTCACACAATCCCTTTTGTGCCTTCTTCCACAAGCCCCTCTCCTTTACATGAAATGACCCTTCTGAGCTGATTTGTGTTTTTCTACTTGCATTTTAAATCCTAGACTCATAAGTTTGGAAGAGACCTCAGGAGGTCATTGAGTCCAACTCTCTGCTAAAAACAGGATCAGTCCCAACTAAATCATTCTAGCCAGGACTTAAAAACCTTTAGAGATGGAGATTCCACTCCCTCCCTAGGTAACCTATTCCAGTGCTTTACTGCCCTCCTAGTGGAATAGTTTTTCCTAATATCCAATTTAGACCTCCCCCACTGCAACTTGAGACCATTGCTCCTCATTCTGTCATCTGGCACCACTGGATAGCCTCTTTCCATCTTCTTTGGAACCCCCATTCAGGTAATTGAAGGCTGCTATCCAACCGCCCCCCTCTCAAATCCCCAAACCTGCACTGCCTACCAGGGGCAGATGACTGTTTTGCGGGGCCCCGGGCAGCGTAACTCCGCGGGGCCCCCCCTTTGCCACGGCGCATACGCGGGGCTTTTTTAAGCGCGGGGCCCGGGGCTTCTGCCCCGTTCGCCCTGCCCTATATCCGCTCCTGCTTCCTACAGTCAATGGAGCTGACTTGTGCATCATTTGTCTGTTACAACATTCTTTCCTCTGTTACAACATTCTGTTTCTGTCCCAAGGCCTGTCCTTGAGCACACAGGAAGCACTGAGTGCATAACGGGTGCTACCTTAGAGCAGTGGTTCTCAAAGTACGATCTGTGAACCCCTAGTGGTCTGCGGCCACCTCCCAGGTGGTCTGTGGCCAGAGCTCAGCCCCCACATCTCTCCCAATACAGTGGGGGGCCCACACTGCTGTAGCTTTGTGGTCTGCGCTCAGCCATGAGGCTGTAGCACTTGCTCTGACCAGCAAGTGGGGAGGTGAAGAAAGCAGACTTCCCCCTCTCCTTCCTGTGGACTGGGGAGCTACATGTGGAGGAGCTCTGCTGCCATGGTAAGAGCAGTGCGTCCCTCAGTTCACCATATGGGGCAGGCAGCAGGTTGGGCTGCGCAGGGCTTGGCCGGGTGAGGCGGACTCTCGCGCTGTGCAAGCGGCTGCTCCCCCCTTTCATAGCAGCAGGTTGGGGTGCACGCAGCCTGGTGGCAGTGGGAGGAGGTGACACTGGGGCTGAGGACCCTGCACACACAGGGGGCAGGTGGAGGCTCTGGACCCTTCAGGGCTTTGCACCAATGGGGACTCAGTCTGGGGGGAGGGTGCCATGGACTGGACTCCCGCAGGACTCCACCCCCTTTAGGGCTAGACACCCCAGGTTTACCTACCTGCCCACCCCCACCTTGCTGTGCTGTGCCCAGCCTCCCTGCCCCTCCATTTTCCTGACCCACCCTCCCCTCCCGAAGCCCCCTTGACCCCAGCCCTACTCCCAGGAGCACCCTGTTCCCTATCTCCCTGAACCTCCTCAGCTACTTTGGACCCCAGCTTTAGCCCTAGGCACTCCCTACCCCCTAGTCTGCTTCTGCACCCTACCTCCCACCCAGACCTTGCACCCTTACCCCCTTCTGCACCCTCCCTCCCTCCTATATCCTGCACCTCATCCCTATCCCACTCACTGGCAGCCCTGTCCTACACGCAAGGGGGTCCATAAAATCCATTAACTCTGGAACCCCAGAAAAGTAAATCTAGCCTATGGGAAGCCCTGAACCTCAGTCCTCTCTCTCCTTTTCCCTCACCCCGTGGGGCTGGAATGCCAGAGGAGTGAGGCTTCCCATTTGGGGACAACATCAGTGAGGGTTGGGAATTTTTGGAGCAGGTTTTTTTTTTTTTTTGCTTCTCACTTGTTTGGTCCCCAACTGATTTTTCTGTGGGTCAGTGGCCCCTGGCACAAAAAAGGTTCCTACACCTGCCATAAATAAAAAAAACATTGAAAACTTTTGTATTGGGCATAAAACAATATTTTACTTTATTTAAAATTAAGTTTGATAAACTAACATGAGAGAGGTAAAACTCTTAATCTGTTTAATACTTTAAATTAAACCAGTCTCTCTCTTTGCATTACTAGCAGAATGGCTCAGGTGTAATTAACGGTGCATTTCTATTAGCAGCTGGTGGTCCTCAGATAGGTTTACATTGAGTCAGGTGGTCCACAGGCCAAAAAGTTTGAGAACCACTGCCTTAGAGAAATAATGTGTGCTATCTGTGAGGTTCTCATGTGTGGTTTGGACCTGTCTTTTAATAAAGAACTGAGGGTGTGTTGCTTTTCAAGGTCTGAAAAGGTGGCAGCTGTTGGTTGCTTTTTGTAGGGAATGAGGAAACAATTTTGAAATGTGTTTTATTCGAAGATGTCCATGCTAGTCTGAAATCAGACCAGGACAACTTATTCCCTGCCACTCTTTGCTTTCTTCCTCCATCTGACTGAGGCTGATCTGCCTCCCTTCTCATCTTTGCCCACATGTCTGCCTCCTTCCCCTAGATGAGTACTGTAATCTTCCTTTTGCCGCTACTGCTAGGTGTTGCTATATATCATAGCACTTCGCTGTGGCCCTTTTTAGGGATGTAAAATCCCGTTTAATTAACTGATTAAATGGTATGTTTATGTGATTAAAGTGAGGGTGCACAGGGTTTGGAGTGCCCCAGTTAACAGTATCAGAGGGGTAGCCGTGTTAGTCTGAATCTGCAAAAGCGGCGAGAAGTCCTGTGGCACCTTATAGACTAACTGAAGTGTTGGAGCATAAGCTTTCATGGGCAAAGACCCACACAAGTTACCGATTAAGGATAATGCTTACAAGTTGATCAGTTAACTTTTTGCATCCCTTGTCCCCTCTTGGCACACTGTAAGACTTAATGCAGGAATTACTGGGTGAGGTTCTGTGGCCTGTCTCATGGAGATCAGATTAGGTGATCATAATGGCCCCTTCTGGCCTTAAAAATCTATGACCGTCCAAATATGAAGGTTCTCAGTCCATGGATATTGGGCTCTTCCTTGTGCTGGGAGACACCTTGGCTGTGTTTAGACTTGCCAGTTTATCCGGAAAATCAGCCGCTTTTCCGGGAAAAACTTGCCAGCTGTCTACAATGGCCGCTTGAATTTCCGCAAAAGCACTGACTTCCTACTGTCTGAAATCGGTGTAGACAGCTCAGTTTTGTTTTCTGCAAAAAAGCCCTGATCGCGAAAATGGTGATATGTGCTTTTCCCAAAAAAAGCTCCAATAGATTGGCACGGACACTTTTTCGCAAAAAAAAGCGTCCGTGCCAATCTAGACACTCTATTCTGAAAATGCTTTTAACGGAAAACTTTTCAGTTAAAAGCATTTCCAGAAAATCATGCCAATCTCGATGCAGCCCTTGGGTAAAAGCAATCCAAGAAGATCCGGATGGCACTTGCCTTAGACCTAAGGGAGGGGGTATGATATGCATGTAAAACTACCTATGGGAGCGGCTGTGAGCCAGCCTAGATCTATAGAAGATTAGGGTTGGAAGAAGAGACCTTAGGAGGTCATCTACTCCAACCTCTCGCTTAAGCAGGAACAACCCCAACGAAATAAACCCATGTCTCTATATAGAGACCACAGGCGTATCCTTAAGTGCTTGGAAATGCAGCTTATGGTCAGTGTCATTTGAAAGCTCAGGATTTGCAGTTCAATGTGGCTGCTGAGATATCCAGGTTTCAAAGAGGGGTGCCCGGGATTTTTATAAGAAAGGGCAATTACTTCCAGCCTTCAGATGTATTTAAGGAATAGAATAGTTGTGCTATGTAGAAACCATCTGGGAGGGGTCACCGGAGTCAGGGTGTTTATTTCAAATAATGAGCCTCATATTGTGAGTGGGGAAAAAATGAATAATTTGATGCTGCCTTCAGCAGGAAATGTAGCAATGAGTACAGAATTGTTTTTTCAGTGGAGAGGCAGTGCTGTGGTCTGAGCCATGTCAAACTCATATAAGCATTCAGGATATGAAAGATTAGCTAGGAAGCATCACCCTTAATAGGTGATGCTTACTAGTTCTGGTTAACCAGTGGGAGTTGGAGTAGCTTTCTTCCCGCTGTGGGCAGGTGGCTGCTCCAGTCCCTGTCTGCAATAGGGAGGAGACATGCCAGCCTGGCCGGGCTGGAGTGGCTCCCTTTGCCCTCCTTAATTGGTAAAGGATGTAAAGGGTTATCCGATAAGCATGAGCCTTACCAGTATGTTTATCTGGTAACCGATTAACCAGTGGGTCCAGTCTAGCTAAAGCAGTTTATCTGCCTGTGGAGTGGATGGTGAGGGCTGCTTCAGGATTAACTGGTTAACCATAGAGTCTAACCGGTTAACTTTTTAACTGAGAATTTACATCCCTAATATGCATCAAACTATGAACAAAAAAATCTTTTAAAAATCTCAAGATTTTTAAGCCAATAATAAATTGTGGGTCTCTCTACTTGCTGATTCTTGAGCCTTTAGAAATCACATTTTCAAACATTCTCAGCAATGAAGAGAGTGACAAATGTATATGTTTGGTTTGGGGGGATGTGTGTGTGTGTGTGTGGTGGCTTTTTTTTTGTTTGTTTGTTTGTTTGTTTTTAAAATAAGCACTCACATGTTTCCAGGATATGGGGATGTAAGAAAAACCACAAACAAGTATAAAATCACAAGAATTAGCAATTCTGAAGTAGAGAACATTTGTCTACCGAAAGTACTTATCTGTCATCCATTATCACAGTATAGAACAGTGTTTCTTAAACTGTGTTCCATGGCACACCGTTTTGCCGTGGAGAACAAGAGAATTCAAAATGGCCACCCTTAAAGGAGCAAGGAGCAGGCAACCTTTTTTTTTTTTTTGCTCAGTAACTCCCCGCCCTTTTCCCCCCCCCCCCCACCTTTGGGGTTTTTTGTTTGTTTTGCTCAACAAAAAATCCTTGTGGTGTTCCTCATTTAAAAAAAATTTGGTGTTCCTTGGTCTTAAAATGTTTGAGACACTGGTATAGAAGTACAGTAATTCCTCATTTAACACTATAGATATGTTTAAGAAAATGATCATGCTAAGCAAAAACGTGTTATGTGGGGTCAATTTTCCCATTGAAAATAATGGAAAAGGTGGGGGTTGCGTTTCAAGCGGTGGTGTCTGTTGGAACTGGGACATAAGGTTGGGGGAGAAAAGGGAATGGGTTACAGCAGGGGGGGAGGTGTTTGGCTCTGGGGATGGGAAGGGAAGGAGAGCGGAGGGGGGTTGGGTTGGGAGTATGCCCCTGTGGCGTGTCTGCCGGGACCTGCACTGTGTCCGGCGAGGGGGCGTTGCCGGGGAATAGTGCGGTGAGTGGTGAACCCTCTGCTGGTTTGCAGGGAGGTGGGGGAAGCCATGTGCAGCTGCTGGCAACGGGCCGGCTGGGGAAATCGTGTTATTCCAGGGATGGTCGTGTAATTCAAAAAACATTCCCCCTCAAAAAATCATGCTATTGCGAAAACGTGTTTAAGTGGGTACGTGTTAAATGAGGAATTGCTGTATAGCATGGAACCGGGAGGTGAGGTGGCGTGCCACACGAGTGCTCCCACCTCCAACCACAGGGAGGGGTGGGGAGCGGGTGCGTACTCGCTGCAGCCTCCCCAGCCCTGGTGGAAGGCATGCCACATCGCACAGCCGAGTCCAGCCTTCCCTGTGAAGCACGGGGGGAGGGAGGAGGCTGGGCCTGGCCAGGCCTTGTGGCACAGCACACCCTGCCTCCTCCCTCCCCCTGTGCTCTGGGGCTGGAGAGGCTGGGCTGGGCTGGCCATGCAGAGCACCAGGGAGGGAAAAGGCAGAGTGTGCTGCACCTCCCAGCCCAGCCTCTCCAGCCCTGGAGCACAGTGGGGGAGGGAGGAGGGCGGGTGCTAGGGGCAGCAACACTTCACCCCCAGAACACCTACAGTAGTCGGGGCAGAGTGTGGGTGGGGCTATGCCTAGCAGTTTGGGAGAGCAGAGCTTTCCCCTGCCGTACATACCTGATACCCATGATGGGAACTGAAATAATTTGCTGTCAAGAGAACTGTCAGCCTTTAAAGCCACCAGTCTCTTTTCCCTTCCCCATAAAACATAGCAGTGAGGTGTGTCCCTCAAAGGTGAGACTGAAACTTACCCCAGAAGTGTGAATAAGGGGTAATGGGCAGCTGTGGCAGACCAAGGAAAGGATCATGACTGCCTTTCAGAGTCCCTTCTCTGCTTCCAAATCCCCTTACTCTAAAGTAGTAAGTAATCAGCTATTGCTCATTACAGTAACAAATTATTTCCCTTGTCCTGTGCCAGCCCAGCTGCGCCTGCTGTCCTGTGAGGTAGTCCAAAGACTGTTAGGCCCACTTCCCATCCACCTCTTCTTTCTTACCATCTATGGACGTGTGAAGCAGGTCACAGCACTGCACTCCAATGTACTGTGGATCAGGCCCTTAAGTCATTGGAAAGATTTTTAGTAGGTTTTGAGTCAGACCCTTGGATTTGAAACACATAGGTAATTCATTCTGTTGCTCATAAAATTAAAACGTTAATGCCGTTTGGAAGGCAGGAAATGCTTCCGCCAAACTGATCTGATTGGCCAAGCTCTCAAGAGAAAGTGGGATATTGCTACTTTCAAGATACATCTTGTATCAATAGAAATAACCTCATTTCCATGCTGGCTGCAAGGAGCTGATGTTTCTCTTGGGAACATGTAGCTGGGGAGAATGGATTGTTTCTGCTTTTCTCCATTAAGAATATATTAAAAGAAAAAACAGCTTACAGGGACTGAATTGCCTACATAAATTAGATTGCGGCAATGACTTTGTAGGTATCTCCTGTATAAAAGCTAAACAAGGGCTCTGATTATCTTCAAACCTTGGGTGCCCATAGAGTATTTGATTCTTCCTTTTTGGGTTACACTGAGCATCCATTGGAATCGGCAAGGATTATTGTACAGTAACATGTTGATTGGCATGAATATGAGGAAAAGGGGGACAGAATCTGCCCCCAAGGTAGGGATTTTTATATCCTCTTTGCTACCTAAGGCTAGATTGGAACTCTGCCATGTACCCTGCCTACACAGGCAGTGACTAGCTGCACACCAGGAAAGGACCATAGGCCCTGTTAGGATTCAAAACCTGAATTCAGCTCCTGTTTATTCTTTCTGGAAGAGGAGTGAATTACTTCATTGCCTTCTTGGGAACATCACAGTTTTTGCTGCTCCTGGCCATCGTTTTGCTGAGGCATAGTGGGGAATTTCAGGTGAGTAGTCCCATCTGTCTTCCCCATAACCAGTATTGCAGTCTAGCAGAATAGTGGGGGTCTTGTAAGGATGAGTTAGGTATGTGACAATCAAGCCCTCTGCTGTTTTCATCAAACAGAAGAGAGAGATGCTTGGCTGGAGTTTGCCAGAACATACATCACTGAGTGCAGAGAACAGACCATCTAAACATGATGACATAACACTAATCTGCCTAGGAATGTTTGATCTTACTAAAGCTAGCCCATTGTTTAATTACTGAATTCCTTTCCTGGTTGATGCTTTTTTGGCTGTTCCCTATTAATTCCACTGAGAGTCAGCAACACATGAAGAATTGCAGAATATGGCTAGAAGATGGGCTTTCTGGTCCTTCTATGGAAGAATAGATTAAGTGAGATGAACAGGACTCTTCTACCTAAGGAGGATTTCAGGGTTAGCTGTAGAATTTGTACTCCAGGCACATGTGTCCTGTTTCAGAGGAGGTGGAAGTGGAAGCAGAAGCAGAGATGTTGCATCCATAGGATGGTTTGTGGTGGTTGTCCTGGGCCCTGGGCTTTGCGGGGGGAGCATGGGGCCTGGGCAGTGCAGGATTGGCAGTATTGTTACAAACTCCACTCTGCTATACTCTGGCTCCCGGTGTTGCTTGGGAAAGGAGGGGGCAGAGGCTTTGGGCAAGGAGCGGGGTGGGGTGGAGGTGGAGCAGTGGTGAGAAGAGGTGGGGCGAGGACTTGGGGAAAGCAGTAGGGCGGGGGGAGGGAGGGGTTATCTCATGCCCTGCACCCCTATACCACACCCTGAGTAGAAGCAACCTTAGTGGAGTTGTGTTTGTTTACACTAACACTACTCATATTAGACATATATTATGAATGACAAGTAATAGAAGTAAAGCTTGCCCATAAATATAACCAATTCAGAGTCTAAGCATGAGAGCTCAGAGTTTTTCTTTGCAGAACTTCTGCAGTATTGCCTCTCCCTCCAAGGTTCAGATCTCTATGATAAGATTTACTATGATGATCAGCTAACATTTTGAATTCATTAGCCCCTACATAAGTCAAGAGAAGAACAGCCAGCCATGACAATCTTGGGTATTTGATAGTATTTATCGCTATACATGCCTTAAAACTATTGTGTTTATCTTGCCAGTGTTCCTGAGCTGTTTATAGCTGTCCTTCACGCTACCTAAATGGGAACCCTTTCTCAGGATTTGTCTGAATGTTCCCAAAAACAGTTTTTGGGGCATGTCACTAGCATATCATCAGCCCAGCTTTCTGCCATGGGAACAATAGTGCCACCACTCCCTTTCTAGGAAGAAGGAGAAAAATGGTTTAATGGTTACAGAAGTAATCTGAGAATTGTGAAAACTTTGTGCGGCTCCTTGCTTTGCCACAGTTGACCTCTCTGAACTCAGGCAAATCATTTTGTCGCCCTGTACCTCAGCTCCTCATCTGTGAAATGGGAAAAATAGCACTTCTCAACATCACTGTGAGATAGGGAGGATGAATACATTACACAGGAGGTGCTTAGTTGCTATAGTGATGAGTCATAAAAGGACAGGGGATAGGGTTGCCAGATGGTTTCAATAAAAATACTGGACACACTTGATCTCAGATGGGAGGGGGGAGGAGGAGATCTGGGGGGAACCAGCTGGTGGGGAGTGGGGCTGGTTGGTAGGGGGTTGAGGGGAGCAGGACTGGCTGGGAGGAGGTAGGGTGGAGCGGGGCTGGCTGGGAGGAGGTCAGGGGGAGTAGGGCTGATCCGTGGGTCGGGGGGAGGGAAAGGAAGAGCAGGGGAAAACCAGCCGGTGGGGAGCAGAGCTGGTTGGGAGGAGTTCAAGGGGAGCAGGACTGGCTGGGAGGAGGTCGGGGGGAGAGGGGCTGGCTGGGGGAGATCGGGTGGGGGGGAGAACCAGCCAGTGGGGAGTGGGGCTGGCTGGGAGAGGGTCGGAAGTCGGGGAGTGGGGCTGGCTGCGGGGGAAGAGCGGGGGAAACTGGCTAGCGGGGAGCAGGGCTGGCTGGGAGGAGGCTGAGCGGAGTGGGGCTGGCTGGGGGTGAAGAGCAGGGGGGAACCAGCCAGTAGGGAGCAGGGCTGGCAGAGCTCACGGGCGAGTCCAGCCCCGGGGATTCCATCCCATCCTGGCTCCCCCCTCCCCCACTGTGTAGTTGCGTACTGATACTCAAGATGATAATAAAACTTATTTAATTTAAAAATACCAGACATGTATATGTCTGGTATTTTCTCAGTTTCCCGGACAGAAAGCTCAAATACCAGACTGTCCGGTTCAAAACCGGACAGCTGGCAACCTTAACGGGAGATTGTGGGCCTAACACAGAGCAGGCTAAGTGATGGGAATCAGACTACTGGGTCATATTTCCAATTCTGCCACTCAGAGACTTTAAGGCCAGAAAGGACCATTGTGATCATCTGCTTGGACCTCCTGCATATCTCAGGCTGCTGAACTTTATCCACCGAGTTCTGTAATAGACACCTAACTTCTGGCTGAGTCACTGAAGTCCTCAAATCTTGATGTAAAGATTAGAAGTTTACTGAGAGTCCACCATTTACTCTACTTCAAACCAGCAAGTGACCTATGCCTCAAAATGCAGAGGAAGTTTAAAAAAAGAACCCCGAACGACTAGGGATGTTAGTGTGTACAGGCAGTCCCCGGGTTACGTACAAGATAGGGACTATAGGTTTGTTCTTAAGTTGAATTTGTACGTAACTCAGAACTGGCTCCAGATTCAGCCACTGCTGCTGAAACTGACCAGAGGCTGACTACAGGAAGCCCGAGGCAGAGTTGCTCTGCCCCCCGCTTCCTGGAATCAGCCACTGATCAGTTTCAACAGCGGCTGAATCTGGAGCCTGGGACAGAACAGCTGGGGTGCTGCCGGGTAGGTCCCCCCAGGACCAACCCGGCAGCACCCCAGCTGCTCTACCCCAGGCGTCCACAACAAAAGCCTGGTCTGCTGGGGGGAGGGGGTGCACTAGGTGTGCTCCCCCCCCCCCCCCCAGCAGACCAGGGACACCCGGAGCAGCTTTTCTCGCCGCAGAGGACGCGGTGGCGGGACCACTGCGCGTCTGGGTGGTCCCACCACCCGCGAGTTCTGGGGCGAGAAAAGCCCCATTCGTAAGTGCGGATCCGACATAAGTCGGATCTGCGTAACTCGGGGACTGCCTGTAGTTGGTTACACAATTAACCAATAAGCCTGGTTTTGTTGATTAATCCTAATTACTACACACACACTCCTTGATGCCTCTGTATCAGAGGCAGTAAGTGGGGGAGGTGCCTGTTGGGAGCCTGCTTTTACTGTCGCCCCTACCCTGCTCCCTTCCACAAAGGCACTGGCAAGGCTGGGGGGGGGTGGGCCCAGGAAGGAGCACTGGCTCCTGCAGAGCCACGTGCCCCACCTTCCCTCCCCCCCTGCTGCTGCCTCTGATAAAGGCAGAAGCAGCAGTGGGGTGGAGGGGAGCTAGAACTTGCTGGGAGCCAGCTTTGGCTCCTGTTTGCCCCTGTGTGTAAAGGTGTAACCACTAAAATAATCCAGTGGTTACACACTTACACAAATACATGATAGTTTACATCCCTACCAGTCACTCTGACAATCTGACCTGAAGGAAAATTCCTTCCCAATGCCAAATACCCCAGATATGGTGATTAGTTAGACTTTCAGCATGTGGGCAGGAATCACCAGCCAGACACCTGGGAAAAATTTTGCTGTTGATGCTTAGAGCTCTCCCTCTCTAGTGCTCCATGTCAGGCTGTTGGATGTATTTGCCATTAGCAATCGCAGATGGACTACAGCTGCTGGCTTGCTTGGTCACCTGTACAAGTTAATTGGGACCAGCCACAATTCACATTTGAAATCAATGGGAGTTTTGCTGTGGAGTGTAATGGGAAAAAATCTGTGCTCTTAATCTATCCATGCCTTAATGTCCATAATATAATAGTCATCTACCTCGCAGTTTAGTTGCCAGGTTAATTAACTACTGAGAATCTGGAAAAGTAGTTGGAATTTTCCCCATATGTGTCCCTATTGTTTTGGTTATGGCTGCTGACATATTTTGGACCTGCAGCTACTGCTACTCAACCCATAACCTAGGGTGTAGGTATACTTCGAAACAGGAGGACACTCCTTCCTTGAGAGTGATTTATTCCTTCCACCTCCATCCCAGCTCTTCATGGCGATTACTAAATCAGTGATAAAGGTGGCTAATTTGACATTTCACAAGCTTTATATGCAGCCTATAAAGTTTAACCTTTTACCTACATTACTGCTCATGCCTGCAGTGTGCTTTCAGCTGAATCTGCTTCTTTTCTTTCCCTATAAATTATATTTCATCAATTTTTGAGCAGCTTTACACTGTAGTTCGACTGGCTGTCTCTATTAACAGAGAATGCAGTTAACACTGTTTTGATCTTGTATTATTTATGGAAATGATGGCATATATTTCTGGGTAGATGATTTAATGCCATGTGTATTTTTAAAGTACTGGCTTTACTGTAAGAGCTGTGTGAGATTATTATATTGTGCCCAGTTCTTTAAATTGATTATGATCCATTTCAACATGCTTGTCTTTTCAATAGCTTCCTCTTGAACTACAGTATTTCAATTTCCATAGATCCTTTCTTTTAAGGGCCACTTACATTAGTATAGTGCATTCATGTTTTCTTGGTAACAATAGAGAATTTGTTGACTGCATTATGTGGCCTAAGAATTATAAGAGCATCTATTTGGAGGCTCATGGAAGATAGAGATGTGAAAACAACCTGTCCTATCCTCTAATCCAATCCCCTCCTAATGTTGATTATTTCCTTCGGGGTGTTTTTCTGCATCTTTATCTAGTCTAGCTTAAATGCCAAAATATTGGAGCTTCCACTACCTCTCTAATCCATACTCATAAGGATTGTTCTCAGTGTATGGGGTGTTTGATGTAGGTCTGTGCACACACAGTTCCAACCGTCAGAGTAAAAAGACAAGAAAGATGAAGTGGCTGACACATAGCTGCAGTGTATGTTTTTTTTCTTGCCCCCTCTTTTCCATTCCTGGGAGCCCATGAAAGCTGCTTTGACAGCTCTGTGTTGTTGGGACTCTAACTCGTAGCAGCCTCATCCAAGTGAAACTCCATTGTGTTAGGTGCTGTACAAACCTGAGGAAATAAGTCCCTTTCACAAAGTGCTTAAAGTCTAAAAGGCCAGATAAGGGTGAGATCAGAGAGGTGGGAGGATATATGGGAAACAAAAATAGGCTACGTTAGGGTGATTGTGTGTGGGCGCCCTTTGCCAATCCTCAGCAGTAATTTGAACACTGGATGGGAAACTGTAGCAGCATCCTAGCAAAAAAGGGAAACCTGTCTAATTTGAGGTATATAATTAATGTCTTCTGTCACCCAGTGTTCATTCAAGGTTAGTGTTATGTTAAGGAAACAGTTGTAATCATACCATAAGAAAGAATCACAGTGATCACTGTACTTCTTGGAGTTGAGCAGTGACTCATTCTGAGGACACCACCTGAGTCAGAAGATCTCACTGTTCCTAAAATAGATTGTTAATAATTCCCTGTAACCTTTATTCTAATGCTGTGTGCAACATGCCCTGCCCTCACATTTATTTGATTCTTGACCCAGGGATTATGGAATCCCTTTCACAACTGTTGATTACAAGCAGATTGGGATTTACTAGGTCTTTTCATGCTAACACTGTTATTTAGAAACAGAGTTTCTGAATGGGGGACAGCCTTAGATCCTAGAAAGGAGCCCAGCAGACTCCATTGCCCTGTAGCCTGGGAAGGTGTAGGTTTTCCAGTTCCTGGAAATAATAAGCAGATGTCCTTCGTGCAGAGAATAGGGTCAGAAGGCATTTCCTTTGCACAGTTTCACCTGAAGTGAAATGTGACAGCTTTACTTACCCTGCAATGTTCTGATTTCCTGCAGAACTCTCACATTTTTTTTCTCTGCAATCTGAGATGCAGTGCTCTGGAGTAGTGGTGGTACACTAGTGAGGCCACAGAATGGGACTTCCAAGGCTCTGGGACAGCCCCAGTTCAGTGATTAGAGTTATGGGAGCTTTTTTTAGTGTTATATTGCTGAGCTCTGTTCTCATATGTACACTGAATATAATGGGCCAGATTCATGTCCCAGCCCACATCCCAATGCCAGGGTGTTGGATCCCATGGGGAGTTCTCCCCTGTGAGGGGACAGGTGGGGTATGTGGTTCCCCCTCTCTCCCTGCCATCCTCACTTGGAGATTCCACCATACAGATTCTTCAACATCAGGAAAACTGCAAAAGAGGTCACGCTGATACATGGATTTGCCTCTAATACTTGTGCTGTAGTGGAGAACTGTAAAGCATAGTTTAGTCATGTTTGAATGAACAGGGAACAAGGAGGGATGGTCCTATGGTTAAGGCATTGGGCTAATGTTCAAAACACCTGGATTCAATTCCTAGCTCTGCCACAGACTTCCAAGATGGCCTTGCAGTGGGGATGATAGTACTGCCTTTCTCCCATCCTTTGTCTAGATTGTAACGTGTGTGGAGTAGGGATTGCCTTGTGCGCTGTACGTGTGCAGTTCCTAGTACAGTGGGGCCCTCATCTTGATTGGAGCAACTATGTGTACTGTAATATCAGTAATAAATCATGTAATTCTAAAGTTCTTTGAAACCCTTGCATGAAAGGTGCTTTAAGAGTATTATTGTTGCTTATTATTTTATTATTTATTATTAAGGCTGGTTGAATTAAAAAAAGCATTTTTCCATTGGAAAATGGGGTTTGTGAAAAGTTGAAACTTTTTATGGAGAAAAAGTTTTAGTGACCTTTTTCATTTGGAAAAATCTAAGTTGAACATTTTTTGATTGTTTCTGATCAAAAAATGTTTAACTTTTTTATTTCACAAAGTTTATTTTTGGGATAAAAACAAATGTTGACATATCAGACTTCCTCTTTCTGATCAGCTTTATTTATTACCTTTCATACTATAAGCAAACAAAACGTAGCTATATTGGTTTGTTTTGCCCAACATCCAGACCTAGTAACATGTAAGCACCATAAAAGTGGCCATATATAGAGGAGAAAAATATGACCTGGTCTTTTATATCTCTGTATCAGAATAGAGGACTTGGAAACAGGAGAGACTTTTTGCGTGAACTTGTAAACTAGGTGCTGTTCTTACAGAATAGGGATAGCTTGTCTGAGTAATCAGCTGAATCCATGCCAGTTTCCCTCCACACCTTTGCTTTGCTATTAAATATATGGTTTTGTTTTACTGCTTTAGGAAACCAAGTAAATTGAATTGCATAACACAAGATAGAGTGTATAAAATGGTTTCATTTTCATACTTCCCTTCCCCTTACAGCTCGAATAGGCAGTCTAGAAGGGCTGATAGGTGGTTTTCTAATTATTATTTTAAATTAATCTTCTGATTCCATGATACCAAGCGCAAAAAAAAGTTCATCCACAGAGTTTTCATAAACAAAGTTCCCAAATCATATGAGAATGCAGACCTGTTGGCTCCTGTCCGGTCTGGATATTGTCTCTGTCTTTTCTTACAGCTTCCTTTTCTATTTATAGCAGTCCCTTCATTCTCTGCCTTTGTCATATTTTTCAGTCTGGCTTTTTTCCCCCCATTTTTGTGGCCTTTCCTTCTCTTCAAACCATATTACTTAGGTCAAAACTCTCTCGGAAGTTTTAATGGTAGAACTTGCCTCCTCTTTGCCTTGGGGATTTGACCCCAATACAGCTACTAGGGCAGACTTGCAAAGGGGTTGTTTACACAATTGGAGTTTGCAATGCTTTCCAGCAGGGGGCACATCTTCCAATGCAAATAGCAGCTTTGTCTGTGCTAGAGATTACACTGGTGACTGCAATTTGAGTGAATCCCTAGGGTGGATAAGACCTGCTAGTAGAATTTGGCCCAATGGATTATTTGCCTCAGTAGGGAATCCTGCTTAGGTTTGATGGTCTTTACTCTCCCCATTTTGCCCTCAGTTATTCAGATACTTATGATGACTTAGTGTTTTTATTACCCTGGTGCCTAAAAACCCTAGGTAAGGGATGTGGCCCTATTGTGCAAGATTAGGGTTACCAGATGGGTTTAAAAAAAAACAACAATGGACACACGTGATCTCAGAACGGCCAGGAGGGGAGAGGGGCTGGCCAGAGGAGATTGAGGGGGGAGGGGGTAGGACCGTCTGGCAGGAAGCAGGGCTGGCTGGGAGGAGGTCGGGAGGAGCAGGCCTGGCCGTAGGAGATCAGGGGAAGGAAATGGCCGGTGGGAAGCAGGGCTGGCCGGGAGGAGGTTGGGGGAAGCGGGGCTGGCTGGGGGGGAACCAGCTGGCAGGGAGCAGGGCTGACCCAGGCACACACAGATCCCGGGGCGCTGCTTGTCCCGTGCACTGTCCCAGCAGGGTGCATGGGCGAGTCCGCCCTTAGGATTCCATGTTGCTGTGCCCCCGCTCCCTCCTATTGCATAGATGCATACTGCCTGGTTGGTAGACATGCTCACACAGTATGAGCATGTCTACCAGCCAGGCAGTACGCAACTACGTACTGATACTCCTGATAATAAAACGTACAGGCAGTCCCCGGGTTACGTACAAGATAGGGACTGTAGGTTTGTTCTTAAGTTGAATCTGTATGTAAGTCGGAACTGGCGTCCAGATTCAGCCGCTGCTGAAACTGATCAGTTTCAACAGCGGCTGAATCTGGACGCCAGTTCTGACTTACATACAGATTCAACTTAAGAACCCCAGTCATCCCCAAGTCAGCTGCTGCTGAAACTGATCAGCGGCTGATTCCAGGAAGCCCGGGGCAGGGGCTTCCTGTAGTCAGCCACTGGTCAGTTTCAGCAGCGGCTGACTTGGGGACGCCTGGGGCAGAGCAGCTGGGGTGCTGCTGGGTTGGTCCAGTAGCGCCGCCGCTCCTCGGCGCTACTGGACCAACCCAGCAGCCCCCAAGCTGCTCTGCCCCAGGCGT
Source organism: Pelodiscus sinensis (assembly GCF_052426305.1). NCBI lineage: Eukaryota > Metazoa > Chordata > Testudines > Trionychidae > Pelodiscus > Pelodiscus sinensis. The sequence continues at coordinate 10,283,350 of NC_143074.1, read as the reverse complement.
CCTGATTCAGCTGCTGCTGAATCTGACCAGCAGTGGCTGAATCAGGACGCCTGGGGCAGAACAGCTGGGGTGCTGCCCGGTTGGTCCAGTAGCGCCCAGAGCGGCGCTACGGGACCAACTGGCAGCACCCCAGCTGCTGTACCACAGGTGTCTGGAGCAAAGCCACAGAGCACGGGGGCAGCGGGACAGCCCAGACGCGCCATGGCTGTCCGCTGCCCGCGTGCTCCGCGGCTTGGCTCTGCTTGGCTCTGCTTTGTCCCCCGTCCCCCTGGTCTTCAGACCAGAGGGATGGGGGGGGAGGGGCAAAGCAGAGCCAAGCCGCGGAGCGCGCGATCAGCTGACAGCCCAGACGGTCTGGGCTGTCAGCTGGCCGGGCATTCCGCGGCTTGGCTCTGCTTTGCCCCCCCCCTCCCTCTAGTCTGCAGACCAGGGGGACGGGGGGGGGGGGGCAAAGCAGAGCCAAGCCTCAGAGCGCGTGGGCAGCGGACAGCCCTGTCCGCTGCCCACGTGTTCCGCCGCTTTGCTTCCTCTCCCTGGTCTGCTGGAGACCAGGGAGAGGAACCACGTTCGTAACTGCGGATCCGACATAAGTCGGATCCGCATAACTCGGGGACTGCCTGTACTTAATTTGTTTCCTGGACAGAAAGTTCAAATACCGGACTGTCTGGTTCAAAACCAGACACCTGGCAACCCTATGCAAGGTGCAGTACCAGAAAACAAAAAACCCATGAGTTCATATGTGCTGCAGTTATGACTACCTACCATATCCCCAGCACTGAACGATAGAGTGTTTATGATGACTGTCCTTGTCCTCACTGGAGATTAAACCTCAGGCTTCTAGAGCCCTGGGTGTGAGTCTCTAGAGCAGGGTTTTTCAAACTTTGGAATGCAGCTTGAAAGGGTAAGCTGCTAGCTGGCTACCAGACACTTGGTTTATCTGAGCTGACACAGGTACAGCCAAGCCACTGGGAACTCCAAGTACTCTTGCGCAAGTACTCATGGCCAGTGTAGACAGGTGGGAAGATTTTGCGCAAAAGCACCTGCTTTTGTGCAAAATCTTGCCAATGTAGACGTAGCCTATGGGTCAGGTGCAAATTGGACTATACAAAACACACCAAACAGTGAGCTACACAATACCAAGGTGGGAGCAGAGAGAAACTCACTAATGAGTTACACTATGAGAGAGTTCACAGCTGTAGACAACTCAATACCTGTTATGTAAGAAAAAGCAAGCGAATGTTATACTTGCCAATAGAGCTTCTTTCTCCAAGAGCAAACTGGGAATACAGGGCATACATTTTCTGCAAAGTATGTATTATGATTAACATGCTTTCAACTGCTGTTGAGAAATCCAAGACTGACTCCAGATGATGAATGTCTTTGCCTTGACTTAACTATTTGACTGGGAGCATTTTGTTCCAGGAAGTTTACTATTCGTTAATAGCATGCCTGTGACGTTAATTCGTAGTGAAGCACCACATTTGAATCCTCTATTTTGTTTCATCTCTCATTTGTTTCATTTCAGGAAGTACTGTTTGCAACCCATATCCACTTACAATTAACATGAATTGGTGACCAAAATATTTCTGGGATGAAATGAGACTACAGTGCTGGTTTCCCTACATAAAAAGCCAAATTTTAGGTCAATTATGGAGGAAGAATGATTTTGCCATCAGAAGATAGATTTCGGTGTCAAAGAAAGGGAGTTTTGTTCTTGACTTCTTATTATAATCCCTAGAGGCCCCAAATGAAGGATCAGGGCTTCTTTATGTTTGGTACTATACACACATACAAGTCAGAGGCTGTCCATGCCTTAAAGAGCTTGCTGCTGTCATTGACTTTGATGTGTGATGTTAGGGCCTGATTTTTCAAAGGTGTTGAACACCTGCAGCTCCCTTACGATATATCTACATTGGGGATGTAATAGTGTAGTCGATTAACTGATAAGCAAAAGCTTAAAGGTGAATGATATAGACTACTTGCATTCCTCCCCCCCTACCTTTTGCTAGTAATTCTTTTTTTTTAATCAGGCTGGTCAGCAGCCAGGCTAAGTCCTGGCTCGTGCTAGGTCCAGGTCCTACCCCCGCTGTTGCTCTGCATTTAAAGTGTATTAGGAGCAATGTGGGCAGGCAGCCTGGCTCGGTTCCAGCTCTCGCCAGATCTCAGAACTCAGCTCCACCCTCCCAGACAGGGGCTGCTGCCACCTCATGTTGCTACCTCTATCGGAGGCAACAGCATGGGGCAAAAGGCAGCTAGTCTGAGGGAAGCTGGTTTTTAAATAGAGGCAGCAGCACACATTGGCAGGCGGCTCCTCGGGAGTGGAGCTGGAGCGCACTGGCTGCTGCTCCACCCTTGGGGACTAGAGGATAGTTGAGCAGCCAATAAGAATTCGTGAGGCTAATTGACTATTCAGTTAATGGATATTTAACATCCCTAGTCTACACTATGGAATAAGATTGAGTTAAGATATGTTAATTGTGTAGCTGAAGTTGAAGTACCTTAACTTGACTTTTGGCACTATCCACACTGCAGGAAGTCGAAGGAGAACACTCTCCCTTGCACATCCCTTACTCTTCATAGAAGCAGGACTACCAATGTCAACCGGAGTGCCCCTCTCAGTTTGAATTAGCATGTATTCACTAGACCCGCTAATTCAAAGCCTGTAAGATTGATAGTGTAGACATATCCTTAGATTGCAGTTAGGATTTTGGGACTCTGGTTTTCAGACTCAGGATCTTTTTGCCAGACTCTCAAGATCATCCTCCTCATCTGTAAAATGAAGATGATATTGCCACCCTTCTGCGATGTCACAGGTGTGTTTTTTGTGAAGTTTAATTCATTAATGTTTATGAAGTTCTACTTCATACCATGATACTGAGCTCTTTGTGTATATATTTTCCTCTACTCTTTCATCTAGAAAAAAGTTGGGCTGAGGGTGGTTTTTTTTTTTTTTTTTCTCATCATGGAAGTATCTCTGCAGTTTAGCTTTTATTGATCTTGGTGTCCTTTGTGCCTGATTCTGCAGTGCCTCGCCTTTGGTGGCATCACCTACATCTCTGCAGAATGGATCTAAAGAGCTTCAGGTGTTCTTTGCTGATTTACTACAGTTGAGGATAAGGCCCACTGGCTTCAAAGGAGCAACAGCAACTTACACCATCTGGGCACTTAGCATGTTTGCTGTGATGGCGGGATGCTGATTTACACCATCTTGGAATATGGTGCTTTAACGTAAGAGTAATGCAAGGCATCTACTCATCAGTTTGAACTAGGGATGTTAGATACTGTGTAACTGAATAGTCTTGTAACCACATTAAATTTTTAGCAGTTACGTGACTATTTGATAGTCCCTGGGGGCAGGGCCAGCAGCCAGTATACTCCTGACCCCACTCCCAGGGAGCCCCCTGCCACACCACACTTCTGTATCTGTAGCAGAGGCAGCACCATGGGGTGGCAGGTGGGAGTAGATCCCACGAGGGGAGCCACTTTAAAAACCAGCTTCCCATGCAGACCAGTTCCCAAACGCTGCCCTATGCTGCTGCTTCTGATACAGAGGCAGTAGCATGTGGTAGCATCAGCCTCTGCCCACGGATGAGGGGGGGTTGTGTCCAAGATCCCCGCAGACAGAGGCTGCTCCATGGCAGCAGTCCTTGCCTGTGGGGAGCTCAGACCCCCACAGGCAGGGACTGCTGTTGTGGAGCAGCCTCTCTGTGGGGAGCCCAGACCACTGCAGACAGAGGCCGCTTTGTGGCAGCCTTCCTTGCCCCTCTCTCCCACATTGCTGCTTCTGATAGGCAGCAGCGTGGGGTGGGAGGCAGGTGGCACTGTGGAGCTGGTGCTGGGGGGAACTAGCTTTTAAGCCAGCTCCCCCCAGCACTGGGTCCTACCTACCTCTAACCTCCAACCCCCTGCTGCCGCTGTAGGAGGCAACAAAGCGGGGCAGGTGGGTCCACAGAGCTGGCACGTGTGGAGAGCCTGCTTAAAAGCTGACTCCCTGAATATATCGACTCCCATCTGCCCCCCTCACCCTCTACACTGCTGCCTTTCTATCAGAGGCAGCGAGGTGGGGCAGATCTGGTGCTTCTGGGGGACCAGCTTTTAAGCCAGCTCCTCATGGGCACTAGCTTCCACTCCTCCCCTGCTCCTAGCTGCCTCTAATACAGAGGCAGCAGGGAGGGGGAGAGTGCATGTAGTGGACAAGATTAACTGATAAGCCCAGGTGTAGTGGTTAATTGTGTAGTCGACAACATGTGGACAGCCCTAGTTTGAACCACTAAGATCCAGTAAAACACCAGGGGGCGTGGCACTTGCTTACATCAGGTCTTAAGTTGGCTCCTTGACTTCAATGCATTGAACCAGCATGATAAAAAGAGAATTTGGCCTATCTTAGAAACAGTAAAGTAATTAGAATAGTCCATATTATCAACAGCTTACAATTATTTGCATTTCCCTATTTAAAATGAGTAAATGGTGATTGGAACCTAGTAATTTAAGAGGAATCCATTCAATTCTGTCATTCCATCAGCTTTAGGAATACTTCACACGCACATATAAAAACATTACAACAGTTTAAATGTAAAAAATGTCTTAAGTACAGGTTTCACTGAAGTTTCATTAGCCTGCCAGTTGAGAAGAATAGAGTCATCAGAATGGATGGTGCAATGATCATAGCCTATGTACACGCCTGCACACCCGTACAAAGCTGGCAGGTTTAATATCCAATCACTGACAATGCCCATTTAAAATCATCCTCATTCTAGTATCTACTTGTATTTCTTACTAGGCTCTCTTTTCTTTCCTCCAAGTGACCTGTTTTGTGAAACCAGAGAGACCGGTTTATCCACGCATTTCTAATGCGGTGATATAGTAAATAATGAGAGAACAATCCAACAGAGACTTGAATGTCCTGTTGGCCCAGTAGCACAAATGACTTAAGTCTACACTTAAAACATTAAAGAGCTGCCCTTTAAGCATTGAAGTGAAAGTGTGGCTAGGTAAATAACTTAAACCAGCAGCAGAGATCCCAGTGCTGGGAGGCTGGTATTGATTGCCTTGGCTACTTGGATCACAGCAGCCCCCACTGTAGACTTCTCTCCAAATTGATTCCCAACTGACCAGTAGCTGTTGGGTGTTGCAAGCTTTCTCAGGGCAATTGGCACATAGAATCCTAGGGCTGGAAGAGACCTCAGGAGGTTATCGAGTCCAGCCCCCTGCCCAAAGCAGGATCAACCCCAACTAAATCATCCCAGCCAGGGCTTTGTCAACTATTAGGGATGAATCATATTCCTCAGTGACATGACTATAGAGGTGGAAGTTCCTAATACTGACCTGGCTTTAGGCATGGGAAAGCAAGTTTTAATATCTGCATGTGCATGTGCGCACACATCCAGAGTGAATCTGATTCTCTGCTGCCTCACACTTTGAGTTGCCATTCACACCAATGCAAGATGTTCCCACGTCAGAATGGTCATGTTTTACATGTGTAACTGCCAACAGGCAGACTTGAACCTGGGACCTCTAGAGCTTCTCCCTGGTTAGAGCAGGCCTCATTTTGGTGTCCCTGTGCTTCAGCGCGGGGGAAAGCCATTTGCAGAGTTCCATGAAAGTGGCCTTGCACGTTCGGGAGTTTTGTAGCTGCTGCTGATCATCCTATACCTGAAGCACCATGTGGATCCCACCATTCTGTGCTTGTCTCAGGGCACCAGAACCAATGTTCCACTGTGTCCAGGGGCTTGATTGGCAACTGTGTTTCCACTCTGCAGAATATGAGAGTTTGAGGCTTTGCAAAGCCTCGGGGGAAGCCGGCAGCGGGACAGCCCAGACGCCCCATGGCTGTCCCGCTGCTGGCATCCTCAGAGGCGTTGCTCCCCGTCTCCCTGGTCTGCTGGTCTCCAGCAGACCAGGGAGACTGGGAGCAAAGCCGCGGAGGACCCAGGCGGCGGGACCGCGGTGCGTCTCGGTCCACCGCCCGCATCTTCCTGGTCTGCTGGGGTGGGGAGGGCGGGCGCAGCTAGTACACCCCTCCCCCCAAGCAGACTAGGCTTTTCTCCAGGCGCCTGTGGCAGAGCAGCTGGGGTGCTGCCGGTTGGTCCCGCAGCGCCGCTCTGGGCGCTACGGGACCAACCCGGCAGCACCCCAGCTGCTGTGCCCCAGGCGTCCTGATTCAGCCGCTGCTGGTCAGTTTCAGCAGCGGCTGAATCAGAACGCCTGGGGCAGAGCAGATGGGGTGCTGCTGGGTTGGTCCAGTAGCGCCGAGGAGCGGCGCTACTGGAGCAACCCAGCAGCACCCCAGCTGCTCTGCCCCAGGCATCCCCAGTTGCTCTGCCCCGGGCTTCCTGGAATCAGCTGCTGATCAGTTTCAGCAGCAGCTGACTTGGGGACGCTTGGGGTTCTTAAGTTGATTCTGTATGTAAGTCAGAACTGGCGGTCAGTTTCAGCAGCGGCTGAATCTGGACGCCAGTTCCGACTTACATACAGATTCAACTTAAGAACAAACCTACAGTCCCTATCTTGTACGTAACCCGGGGACTGCCTGTACATTTTCAGGCTTGCTTCATCAGAGGTGTCTTGATCTTGTATCAAAAAAATGTTTCTGACATTATCTTTCCCGAGAGATGTCAGACAATGGAGTACATATGTAAGCACAGTTTGAACTTTTGGTAGTCTGGGGGTTGCCTTGTGCTATTTTGGCGTTGTTTGCTAGCATTCCTTTTAATCCTTGTCTCATATTGTTTATATATAAGCTTGAAGTGTTCAGTTAGCTTTGTCACATCCTGGGTGGTTAAAGAGTATAGAAATCTTAACTATAATCAACTGAACATTTATATGGCTGCAGGTGTTGATGAAAACAGTAGGAAAATGCAGTCAGCAAAAGCAAACTGCCCAGCAGACTTTTAAAGCAAATTAAAGGAAAGAAGCAATCCTTGAGCATTTCTTTAGTTTTCTTTGGTATTTCTATAGCTGCATATATTCTAAGCGTCTTGGGGCCTGATTCTTATTTATATTCAGCCCTCTGAACATAGTGTAAAGCAACCTAGTGGTCTTGTCTACATGGAGAAAACTCCCAGCAGAGCTATAGTGGGATAGCTGTTCCTCCACTTGTATAAATCTTCAATGCAAACATCCTATTCCAGAGTAAAAATGTTTTTATTCTGAATATTTACTCCACTTTTGAGTGATCAGCATCACTTTCATTCTGGAATAGCATGTCCACACTGGACAGCAATATAACTGTAGTACAAGAGCTATTTTAGTATAGCTATGCTTGGAAATTGCCTCATGTTGACAAGTCCTTAGTGTTAATTTTTGTAAATTGACCCAATTCTTTAACACCAACCTAACGGGGTAGGTAAATATAGATGGTGAAACTGAGGCATAGAGGAAGGTCACAGAGCAAGTCTGTTAGTAACCCATCTGACAAGCCAGAGGTTCCAATTGTACCAGTTTAAAGCTCTTCTGTCCTACACTGTCTGTCTGAACCATTAGATAATATTTCCTCCCTACTTATAAGTGTTGTAAAGCAGGCTTTAATTTCTTTTGCTCTCGGGATTCTTCTAACTTTTGAACTAACTCTATTAAGAGAGTGTGCCCTGGACTATCGTGGGTAATGGGTAGCTGAAAGGGTGGCTGACACGTGGCTATCAGATTTCTTTAAAACGTTTTCTGCTGCTGTCAAAAGTTTTGCCAGGTCTGTTTCGTTCCCTTTTAACCTTGTTGTTACACAGGCGGGGCCTTTTGTCTCCTCTTCCGGATAAAATGTGACAGAGTGGTGTGTCCTTAACAAACATCCCAGAGAAGACATTGTTAGGGGGGCTGCCTGTGTTTTTAAGGCTTGCCCAGTTCCTTACTTTTATATTAAAAATCATTGAGGGGTTATTACTCTCGTTATCTCCCAATTTGTGATACGTTAAATGACTAAATACATCTTCCTGAGTTTCACTCGGGGGTCTGCTTGCCCAGGGGCATTCACCACATCCTGTTCGTGACGCCATGTTACACTTTGGTTCCATGATGGGATGGCTAGCCTCATGGTTTGGTTTAGGACGATACAAAGAACTTTTTGTTTCTATTTTCATCACATTCATAACATGTATTGTTTGCCTTGTTTTAGGGTGCGCTGTTTTAAAAGCCTGTACAAGACTCATTGTTGCACAAGTGCTTCTCATTGAACAGAAACCTTTACTCGACACCAATAAAGGTGGCGATGAGGACGAGGAGGAGGTATAATCAGTGGCGTTTGGGCCACTCGGCCATGGCCACAGGGGCATGTTGTAAAGCAGGCTTTTTCTGTCCATGGCCTTCGCGTATAGCCCATCCTGCCACACAAGGCCCCTCACAGAAAACCCAGACTGTGAGATATTCAGAGGAGCATGGGAAGCACAATGCAGTTTTCTGTGAATGGAATTTGACCTTACAGGCATCCTGAGACTCACAGGCACCAGAAAACAAGGAGTTGAGCATGACTAGATAGCGCCTAGCTGCAGTTACAGATAAGCCTCATTTGACTATAGCTTGACGGTCTTAGAGGAAAGAGAAAAAGAAAACATAAGGTAATAAAACACAACTGTCTCACACTAACCATGCCCCATCTAGTCCTGTCCATGAAGGGATCGTGCATACATCACAAAAACTCCTATAGGGCAGTATTGTCATACTACCTTATCAGGCCCTACACTAGCTTATCAGGCCCTGCCAAATGCAGACCCTAGCATGGCATTACACCGAATTTTTGTATAAAAGACCCTCAACCCCTTTGTTTGACAAAGGTTCCGTGTATTGAGGGCATGTGTCTTTTTTTTGCCCGGCTAAAGGATTAATCACCCTGAGGCTGCCTCCCCACCCTTCGAGTCAAATATAGGGGTGCGCGAGTCCTGAGCATGCTCCGAGTTCTAGTGTGTCTTTGTGGTGTTATCGTTGCTGGATTTGTAAGTATTGCTTAAATGTATTGGTTTAATTAATAGTTAAATTGTGTTAATTTCACTGTGTAATTCTGTAAAGTGTATCTAAGTTCTGTTAACCATACTGTGTAAATTGTATAATCTTGTGTTGTGTTGTGCTTAGGCTTAGGCTAAGTATAAGTGTTAGAAGCCCAGGAGTTGTTAAGTTGTAAAAGTAGATTTATTACTAACTCCACCAGCTGCCCTAAAATAACCATAAAGGGGCTGGCTTTGGATGGAGTTTTTATTTATAGTTATATTGGCTTTGTTTTTGTATTTTTCGTTTGCATGCTGTGCTGCCTTAAGCAAATTAGAGACAGTGATTTGGTATAGTTGAATTGTAATCAAAGAAGTTTGTAATTAGTTAAGTACAGCTAAGTTTAGGGTTTTCTACCCTGTAAAAGCATTGGGCAATTGCTAGTTTAAAAAACCATTTGCTAATTGTTAGTTTTGATTAAAAAATATCATTCCACTTAATACAAATAATTTTTCACCATCATCCAGTAGTTTTCACTGGGTAGTCGGCTTTAACCCTTGAGGCTCCCATCACATCACGGAACCAAAGTGTAACAATAAGAACTAGGTATTTTTCTCTGCAGTTGTGCACATGAAGTGAGCCCATGTCTGCTATCTTCTATTCCATTATTTAAAAATAAAATTTATACCCCACCTTTCTATTTAAAATTGTGTAAGCCGCCTCAAATATTTTAAACACAGTATATAAAAAAGGAGAAGAAAAGACCCCAAGAGGGGGGGCATAAAGCCACCAAGAGGCAGGCCCTCCCTCCCCCCCCCACACAATCTCAAGCACCAATAAAAGCGCAGGTAAAAAGGATAGCTTTAGCTTGGCAGCAAAACAAGCCTATCTTGTCAACTTTAAGGGCTGTCCAAGTTGATGTTGGATACTTCTGATTTCACAAGGAGTAATGCAATTCCAGACTGCCTGGTTGAATTTATAGTAGCATAGACCCAGCCTAGAGAAAGTTGAGGTTCTTGGCCTCTGTGAGGCATCCCACAGTGACCAGCTGTGACCAGAACTTGTGCTTCTACTGCTCTCCAGGGGTAAGTCTACATTGCATTCCTCTTTTGAGAGAGGAATGCAAATGCAGATGAACGAAACTGTAAATGAAGCACGGATTTGAATTTCTCGTGTTTTGTTTGCATAATCGCTGTTTTGAAATACCCTATTTTGAAAAAAGAACTATGTCTAGCCTGCGTTGATTTCAAAAGAAAACCCTTCTTTCGAAATTACCCTTAAACCTCATTTTATAAGGAGTATAAACTTAAAAGAGGAATGTAATGTAGACATACCCCAGGTGAACAGGAAAAGCCCCAGGACAGTTTGAATTTCATTTCCTGTGTAGCCATTGTTGGGAGTGCGCCTCTGAGCAGACAGCCCACCTGAGCAACACATATGGCCAAGACTTCCATAAGTCCAAGTCCCATGAGCTCCAGTTCTCTGGGGTGCAAAAGAGCACCAGCGTGGAGTGTGCAGGAGATCTTGGACCTCATCAAGGCATAGGGAGAGGAATCCATTCTCTCAGAGCTCTGAAACAGCAAAAGAAATGCTGAAAGATAGCCAAGTGCAAGGTAGAGAAAGGATACTCCTGGGGTACCCAGCAATGCTGAGTTAAATTAAGGGAGCTGAGGCAATCCTATCACAAAACAAAGGAGGCAAACAGACAGTCTGGCGCATCACCATAAACGTGCTGCTTCTGTGACCAGCTGCATGTGAACCTAGTGTGGGGGACACCAAACCAGCTTCCCAAGCCATAGAGTTGGGGGTCCACGCAAAGACATTCCTGGCAGCAGCGTGGAGAACTGCATGGTGGAGGGTGGGAAAAGGAGAATGGCAAGCTGGTAAGCCGTAAGAACCAAGAGCTTCTCATCACTTTGTGGCAATCCCTCCTCCCAGGATGTCTGAGTCAAGCACTGAGACAGTTGAGCACCAGGGAGGGGACTTCTGGGGTAAGTTCACAATTTTTTTTCATACTACAAGTGAGTTAAGGCAGTTGTGTAGGCACAGAGCACACTGCACATTGCACCCAGCATGGTAGGCCTGCAACAACTTGCTAATGTGTCTGGAGCTGGAATCCTCCCTGCATATGTCCATGAAGCTCTCAGATGGGAACTCTTTGATTCTTCTCAAGGTTTCTGGGGAGGCCAGCTTTATTCTGTCCTCTACAGTAGGATGCCTTCCCATGCCAAGCCATCAGTGAGTGGTCTGATAGCACTGCAGTATAAAACCCAGGCTTCTGGCCACATTCAGTAGCCATCTGCACTCTGCCACTCTGTGTGATTTGGTGAAGACTGATCTCTTACATGGCAACCTGGATGAAAGAGGAGAAGCTATTAGCAGCTGCCTCTGCTGTTCGCATGGCTTCAGCCTCTGGCACCCACTCACCTTCCCACTCACAGCCTGCACTACTGGCATGACTGGACTCTGTCTGCACAGTCCTACCCACAGGCTTCTGTGGGAGGGGAAAATAGCATGCTCCTGGGAAGCTGCGTGTACGAGACCCAGAGGGAAGCCACTCTGCCCCACCAGCCTGATCGGACCTCATCTCTTCCCTACCCTCCCACTGGATCCTGTCCTAGTAGACCCCTTACCCTGCCTGCCTGCCTCCAAATTGCATGAGTACAGATGTTCCCCTGAGAACTTTATGTACCTGCTTTAAAGCAAAACTTGGACCTTGCAAAGAACACATCTCCATTGCCTTACAGGGACCTTCACTGTATGTTAACAGATTAGGGTTAGATTTAACACCATATCTGCCATGTAATGTGTGCCGTTGTAACTTCTTGTTACAGTAGTTACAGTTGCAGATGGCAGTGAGCAGTCTGCTGTGTCGCTCAGCTTCCCATAACTGCTGCTATGAGTGAGGGGGGCCCCCACTCCCTGCTGCTGTCCCCCACTTGGCCTCCCCAGGTAATCCCGAAGGCTGCAGTGGGCTGCAGGGCCTGGGGCATTCCCCCAAACCATCCTATGGATGGGACAGCTGTACTCTGAGGATATGTTTACACTGCAGTAAAACCCCTCTGGCTGCTGTCTTGGACTTGAGCTGTGGGGCTAAAAAATTGCAGTTTAGATATTTACGTTCAGGCTGGAGCCTGGGTTCTGGGTTTCTTACCCCACCTCCTGGGGTACCAACTGGAGCTGAGTATCGACACTGCAGTTTTACAGCCTTCAGTCCAAGCACTATGAGCCCAATAGTATCTAACATGGGCCAGCCATGAGTGGTTTTTTTGTTTGTTTTTATTGCAGATTGTGCAGCAGCCTCAGTAAAACACTCTTGCAGCCAGATCCTATTTCCCTACTACATTACAGGCACCATTGCAGCTCCTGGTTGGAATTTTCTGTTTCCCTAGTTTTCCTTCTGTCCTTATCAGATACTCTGATGCCATGATGGCAATACGTCCCCCAAAGGGGATGGTTCATAAATGCCCCTTGTTGCTTCTTGTTCAATAAGAATCTCTTCAGTCACTGCTTTCTTTGTATGAGTGGATAGGGCCCTCAATTAAATTTCCCAAAGACCTGAGACTAGATTTCCCTTCCCATTTTTTCCTTGTGTGTTTGGTCAAGTTAAAGACCAAAGTCTAAGATAGACACAGATAGGTAGGAGCAGAAAGAATCTACCCTGTGTATACAGTATCAACTTTTGGCTTTTCTTTCATTACATCTTTACCCACTAGTCATGCTGGTTTCAGGCCTTACTTGATCAGAAGGAAGTTGAGAAACTTCACCCTAGAGTTAATAATTTGAAATGAACAAATTATCTTGACATATTTAGCCTCTCTTCTGTTTGATGGATATCCACTAAATCATCATTTATTCAAATGTAGACAAATATTTATTTGAATTTTTTAATCTTTGGATCCATGTGAGATATTCAGTGTGTTACTTAAGGTGGATAAAGGTATTGTTATTACAGGCACTGGGAATACAAATATATTCTGATTGAGTGCATTCTGGCCTGCCTGGATTTGAAATGTGCTTTCTGCAACTATGCTAGAGAGCCTCTATCGCTACAGTGATCTCAGGAAGTCAGCATTAAAGGGGCAAGAGAATGGCCCATGATTGTTCAGATAAGAAACTCAATTGAATAATTTTCAGGATGTTTTAGCTTTATTTACCACACAAGGTTAACCCACTCCTAACAAATATGCTGGGAGCCTTCCCTGCTTAAATGTGGTACCATCCTAAATCTCTTCCTGAGAAGCACCCCAGCTGTTCTCTCTAAAAGCCTATCCCTGTAAAGGAAAAGTTTTTATTCCAGATCTGATTAATTGTTAGAGGTGACCTCAGAAATATTCTTACATTTTCCAACACAACCCTATAGTGGCAGTGAATTCTTTTAAGCTTCAGGTTTTCCCAGTCTGGATAGTCAGCAGTGTCAAATCTCTGGGACATTCATAATTGACTTTAAAGCAGCTGTCTAGTTCTTTCCTGCTTTCAGACAGACAGTGCTTAGGGGAATCTTTTGTGCTAAAGGGAGCAATACTGCGCTGGCCAGTGGGATGAATTGATCGATTTGGTGCATAAGTCTATTCCATTTCCAATTTTCAAGGGTGGCAGGATTGTGAATTCCAGGGTCCTGCATGGAGAGTGCTTTCCATGCACATGTTGCTCCTTGTCACAAGGTAGGGGGAAGAGGCTCAGCAGCCTTGATGCCATCATTCCCCACTCTTCCTCTCTGCTAGGCCACAATCTGTGCAGGGACATGGCAGGATATTGGCAAAACCAGAAGAAAGGATTGTCCATAATCTTCTCTCAAGCCCCATCAAGCTTTTCAGGAGGAAGGGTGACTCTCTGGTTAGGGCACTGGTCTGCGTTCTTGTCTCTGCACTGCTACAAGTTTTCTGTGTAACACTTGGTGTCTCTGTGGGTTAATTGCTTTTCTTTACCTCCCAGGTGACCTGTCATGGCATATACTTTACCTGAATGCCTCAATCTTTTACTATGATAATTAAGGTCCTAGAAGTACCTTTGATAGACACAGAGTGGTACAGTTCGGAGCCTGTGACGGGGCACTCCTGCCCCGCACTCAGAGCACGCTGGGGGACGCCGGGCGGACACACCGGGGGGTGGAGAGCACGGCCAAGCCCGCCGCGTCGGGCTGCATGAACGCGCCGGCAGTCGGCGCGGGGAGCGTCAGGAGGCAAAAGGCGCCGATCGGCAGGGCCCAAGAGGGAGGGGCCGGCGAGGCGCAGAGGGATGAGGTCACGGGGGAAGGGTGGCTGGGAGGCGTCACAGGGGAAGTGACGGAGAGGGGGAGCGGAGCCAACGGGGAATTTAAACCCGGGGTCGGCACGGTGCAGAGGAGCGCGGTGAATGGAGCAGGAGGAAAGGAGAAGGAGGGAGAGGTGAGGCAGGATATGACAATGGGGACGGGCCAGGAGGCCTGGTGGAGTAGGAAGCGGCCCAGGGCGGGGTCGTGGAGCCCGTGAGCGGGTGCGTTTTGGGGCATTCCCCCATCCGCTAGGGAGGGACCGTGGGTCCCTGCCTTTAGGGCCCTGGGCCGGGGTTCGGAGAGGGGGCGGGCCCGAACCCCCCTACTCCGCTGACCGACAGATCCGGCTCGGGTGGAAGCACGAACGTGCGCAATAAAAGGGCCATTGGCCGTGGTGGTGGCTGCTCATGGTTGACTCTCTGTGTTAGACTAGTTTGTAGTTGACTCTGAGGGACGAACTCGTTCACAGAGCCATATTATTTTTTTTCCATGGATTTTCTTCTGCATTGCTAATTTGGAGTTGTGTTAGGGAGGAGTGTGTGTGAGGATCATAGGGGGGCACTATGACCATAGGCAATCTGTGTGAGGAGCCTCATATAACTGGATGTCGCATGAAGTATTATTTGTAAGCAGGCAGCCTTTGAAAGAAAAAAATGGCTGAGAGAGCCGTATCTGTATCTGATCACTGTTTATATGCACTGTGCACGTGACTTTTTCCAGGGTTTTTAACTGCTTTAGCAGCAGAAAGGCTCAGGTCTGTTTCCTGTGCACTGGCTGAGTAGATTCTGTAACAGCTACTTCAATGCCTCTCAAGACTGCTTTTGCTAGACAAAATTGCAGAAATGGCCACCAGCTTTGTTGCTGAGACAGCTGGAGAGTTGGTTTTTCTAGGTTCTGAATGAAAAGCTGCATACTTTCCTCTGTGTTGGATTACTGCTGCATTTTCTACCATGTTAGGTAACTAGTGAAGCGGTGGGCAATAATTCTTGAAGAGGGGCTACAAATTTCGGAAGTGGCTGCAGGCCAGCGCGGAAGGGGTGGGGCCTCGGGTAGAAAGGGCAGGGTTGAGAGCTACCCTACCGGGAGCTTTGCTTGGCCATGGGTCCCTGCCCTCTGACTTCTGGCCAATGGAAGGGACCTGGAGCAGAAGGGAGGGTGCTGGGAGCTAGCCTCCTTCCACAGTTGTCTGGGATGGAGGCCTAGAATTAACATAATACGGCTGGCAGCTCATGGTCCTGTTGCTAACCTGTTGCTGGGCAGTAGGGTTGCCAGGTGTCCAGTTTTGAACTGGACAGTCCAGTATTTGAGCTTTCTGTTCAGGAAACAAATTGTGAAAATATAAATGAGAAAATATAAATGTCTGGTATCCTTAAATAAGATGTAATGTAGATTGTGATGTAATGTCATGTGTATCCAGTATTTTTGTTGAAACCATCTGGCAACCTTACTTGGCAGCCACCTGGCATGTACAAGCCCTTTGAGTAGAAGCAGTTGAAAGGGCTTGCACCTCCCGGGCAGTTCCCAGACAACAAGCCAGTGGGACCGAGAGCTGCAAGCCCTTTCAGTTGCTTCCGTTTAAAGTGCTTGTGCCTGCCTGATGGCTGCCAGGCAACGCAGCTACCCAGAAAACGCAAGCCCATTAATTAGAAGCAGTTGAAAGTGTTCATGTGTCTCTGGCTCCCTAGCAATCTGCTAGTGGCACCGGAGCTACGAGCCCTTTTAACTGCTTCTATTTAAGGGGCTATTGTATTCCCTGTGGCTGCCAGGCAATGCATTGCCTGACAGGCATAGGGAAGGTGTGAGCCCTTTAAATAGAAATAATTAAAAGGGCTCGTATGTCTCCGGATCCCAGGCAACATGCTAGGGGATGGGGCCTGGCACTGCCTTGCTGGCCGGATTAAAGCCCTAGGCGAGCTGGATCCGGCCTGCCCACCCCTGTCCGTTCTAGTGTATTTAATCTACATCAGTCCCACTGTTTGAAACCTTGCCATCTGGAATCTTTTACTTGACTTAGTGCAGTGTTTTTCAGACTGTGCTCTGCAGAGCCCAAGGGCTCCTTGGGACATCTCAAACTGGAAACATCGATAGGTACAACACATACAATCAGTGGACCGCTGGGGCTCTGCATAAATTTTTACGCATGTAAAGGGCTCCGGAGACCAAAACATTTGAGAACCACTGACTTAGTGGAACAGTGTTTGTTTAATGGCCAAAGACCTGCTAGTGTACATACTCGGATGTAATGATGCAGGTGGTCAGACTAGAAAATCTAGTGGTTCCTTCTGGTCTTAAACTCCGTGATTTCAGAAAGTTAACCAGTTATGGTGCCATTATTGTCTCTTTTTAATGTACAGCCACTCCCTTTGGAAGGCTTGATTTTTTTCATAGTAGGCAGTGTTGCAAAAATCAGCCACAAGTCAGCTTCTCATTCTAAGTGGGCAGCAAGGGCATTTTTATTTTTCTTCAGTGGATACTGTCTTTGCTTATGGGAGAAATATAGAAGAAAACAGTACATGTAGAGTTCACCGATCTAGACGCGGTTTTCCGCAAAAAAGCCCCGATTGCCATTTTCGCGATCGGGGCTTTTTTGCGGAAAACAATACTATGTTGTCTACACTGGCCCTTTTGCGCAAAAGTCTTTTGGAAAAAGACTTTTGCCTGAACGGGAGCAGCATAGTATTTCTGGAAAAGCACTGATGATTTTACAGGAGTGGCACCCTGAGTGTGTTTATTGCATATGGTGATGTGGTGCTCGTGGGAGAGACTAAAGAGGAAGTGGAAGTAAAGACAGGAAGCTAAAACTAATACAGTAAACTTCCGATAATCTGGAACCTATGGGACCTAGGTGATGCCGGATTACCAGATATGCCGGAGTATCAGGAAGTACTATAAGCTGGTTATGTATATACTGTATATAAAGTGTTCTTAACCCTTCTTATTGTACATACTGTATACAGTATACTGTAATGTTTTTGGTTTTTTTAACCCTTTTTTACCCTTTTCGCTCAGTTCAGCTGCTGCCGCTGTTACCTTATGACTCATTTTTTGCCGAAGCTCACTCAGTCCGGCATCAAAATGGCAAAAGCCTAGTATCAGGAGTGTCGGACTATTGGATGCCAGACTATTGAAGTTTTACTGTAGTATCAGTTCCCAGTTTGCTGGATAGAATTTCTTCAATTTTTTTTTTTTTTTTTTAATCCTAAACATTTCAGTTCATATAGATTTGAAAACTTATGGTTTGAACCTTTTGAGGGCTTGGTTTGGTAGACTTTCCAAATGAAGAACTTCTAGGGAAGTAAACTGGAAGAAGGGATGTGTGTGACTCTCCAGATAAGATCATTGCCCTGCTGTCCCTGCCGTGTAGTTCTGCCTGCCAACAGCAAGGCTAAAATTGACTTGTTTCCTTTTAGGTAACAAAAGGAAGGATTTTCTTGTGGTTAAGGCACTGGATTGTACTTTTGGCTAATCTGTGTTCAGTTTCTAGCTTTGCAACAGATTTCCTATATGCAAGTCATTTTAGGTCCAGATTTTCAGATGCTTGGCATGCGCAATCATTGGTATGCTTTCAGAAAAGATGGCCCCATCATCAGGGCTAGATTTTGAACCATGGGCAGCATCCATCACAGCAGCTGTTGTTGTACCATTTGCAAGGAGCATTGAAAAAGAATTCACTGTGTCGGAGTGAGGTCACAGAGGTCCCTTTGGGTATGTCTACACTACCCTCCTAGTTCGAACTAGGAGGGTAATGTATGCATACCGCACTTGCTAATGAAGCCCGGGATTTGAATTTCCCGGGCTTCATTAGCATAAGCGGGGAGCCGCCATTTTTAAATCCCCGCTGCTTCGAACCCCGTGTAGCGCGGCTACACGGGGCTCGAACTAGGTAGTTCGGACTAGGGTGCCTATTCCGAACTACCGTTACTCCTCGTTTCACGCTAGTTCGAACTAGCGGGGTAGTGTAGACATACCCTTTGGGATTACTCTACAGTGTGCTGATCATACCACTGATACCTACCTTGTTCTTTCTGGGTCTTCCCACAACCCTGTCTTGCTGGGCCAGATCCTGTGATCTCCCCCCAGACAAAGCAGATTTGGGGTTATGTGCAGAGCGATGCAGACTCTGAACCACTTCAACTCTGGGAGGATGCATTGTTAGGGCACAGCACTCAGGAAACCAACCACCAAAAGGGATCAAACCCCCAAATAAATCACTTTTTCTTTGTGTAAGTTTCATGCAGGGAAAGCTCATGAGAATGTTCAACCTCTTTATCAATGAAAGAGACATATGCACAATGGCTGCTGTCCCCGGTAGCAGTTATTTACACTGCATCTGGTAGTAAATAAAAATGTTTTTATTAAGTGCAAACAGTGGGATTTAAGTGGTTGCAAGTGAAAACAGATCAATGTTGCGAAATTAAAAGAAAACCCATAGCTAGTTCTAATTCACTAAAAAACATATTTCAAGCAGATTCTTACCCTAAAGAGTTGTTCTTATTTCAGGTATAATCTTGAAGTCCGAGACAAACTCTTTTACTCTGACTTGGGTCTTCAGCCCTGTTTATGTCCTTTTGAAGTGTGCCAGGCCAGCTTAAATAGACTCTCCTCCAGGGTGGGAATCTTTTGTTTTACATTCCCCCTCTCTTTTCCATGGAAATTGATCTGGTGTAAGGTGGATTCCAGTACTAAGTGGAATGGACACAGGTCTTACTAGTTTAATCATTTTTGTAATTACAGGATTGTAATTACAGATTGTTAGGATGATCACCAAGTTGTTAAGGCGGGGAGGGGGGGAGACGGCACACCTGTAATGGCTCTCATTGGGACATTTAAAACTATGAACAGTCTCATTCTTCACATTTCTAACTTCACATTCAAGAATGATACATACACCAAAACAGGCTATATAGATCCAGCAGATTATAAAATTAATATGATAGGTTACAAGAAGTATTTTGTCCAAAGCATCTCTGAGTTGTGCACATTTATGTTTATAAGATAATTTTCATACAGCATGGTCTGTACTCAATGTGTTGATCTTGTTTGAAAATCTGGTCCTTCACCTCTCTGACCAGTTTCCTATCTGTAAAGTGCGGATGATAATATAGCCTTAGTTCATTGAAGTTTTGTGAAGATAAATCAATGGATTGTTAGGGCCTCTGATAGTATGGAGTTGACATCCATGTAAGTAGATAGCAATGTTACCAAATGTCGTAGCTTTATCATGAGTCTTGGGATATTTTGTGTTATTCCAAAAGCGTCAGCTCCTTGAGTCGTGGGAGTCTCAACTTTTAAAAAGTTTCTTGTCTTCATAGTTTTAGGAAGAAAAGCTTGAAAACATGAACTTTAGAGATTCAAACAGGAGAAAGCAAATATGAAGAACCCCAACAACCTGCCCCCTCCCTCCCAAATTTGCTGTTTTTGTTTTGTTTTTTTAAGCTAATCCTATGATTATTTTGAGGCCCTGACTCGTAGTCTTTGACTGCTTGGGGTTGGTAGTGCTGTTTCAAAGCTACAAGCTCAGGAAGAGTATGCACACCTGATTTCCCTATATATATATATATATATATATATATATATATATATATATATATATACATACACACACACACACACACACACACACACACACACAATTTTTGCATGCATAGAGATTTTTTTAAATGCTTCATTTTATGACTAGAGCATGTTACTTTCAGTTTCTTTTCCCTTTTGCAGATGATCTATGTAACTGCAGTTCTCTTGGGAGTGCAAGTGTGAATGAGTGCAATACTTCAACAGGACAATGTGAGTGTCTCACAGGCTATACTGGTCTGTGGTGTGAAAACTGCGAGGAGGGATATCTCATGAACCAAACCAGTGGGCTCTGCTTTCCATGTGGCTGCAATTCCAAAGGCTCTGTCAGTTCCTTTTGTGATAAGTAAGTAACTTACATTTCAGTAAGTTTCCCCAGTGATTTTGTGTAATATGTTGCAATTTGGGTGTATTTTGAGATCCAGGATGTATTTTAAGATTCAAGTGGGGGATTGCCTCACGTAGTGTGGAACTTGGGCTATGTCTACGCTGGCGGCTTCTTGCGCAAGAACATCTTGCGCAACGGTTCTTGTGCAAGAACATATCCACATTGCCATATGCGAGATGTGCTTCTGCGCAAGAGCATCTATGGCAGTGTGGACACTCTCTTGCGCAAGAAAGCTCTGATGACCATTTTAGCCATAGGGGTTTCTTGCGCAAGAAACCCCTGCTGAGCTCCTGTGCAAGAGAGCTTACACCTGTTTAAAAAAAAGAGCGTAGCTCTTGCGTAAGAAGCCCTCTCTTACCACGTTGTACTGTAAATTTTCTTGCGCAAGAGTGGGTGGGCAGTGTGGACACTTTCTGGAAGAACGGCCGTTCTTGCGCAATAACCCGCCAGTGTAGGCATAGCCCAAAGGTGTGTATATAAAAAATTAGGAAGGAAGCTGGCCTTATAAAAATTGATGAAGCATATTTGGCCCCCCCTTTTAAAGATCAGATTATAAAAGATCAGAAAATATCTATAGCTGTAGCAAAACCCCTAGCAAATCACAAGGGAGTTAACTTCCATTTCTGAGTGGAATGTATGCTGCTGCAGAATTTCTCTTTTAATTCCCTGTACATCCAATGCTCATCGCACAATATTTCCATCATGCCTTAAATTTACCAGGGAAATGTGTGTTGGGAGAAGTCACTTTCAAAGCAAATTTTTTGCATCAGAGGCTGGGATCTCAATCAGAACTTTGTGACTTTGTTTCTATGCACTTCACAAAATAAATAGTTGAGTGAATAAGAGACTGTAATGGGACCTTACTATTGCCATTGTTGGATGCACTGCTGCCTCAGTTTCTCTCCTTCCCCAGTTACATCTCCACAACCAGAGCTTTTGAAATAAATTAGACCTCCGAAGAAGGCATTTACATAAACCATTTAATTAAGAACTGGAGTCTCCTATCCTTCTCTGGCCTTACCAATTCATTACTTTCCTCTTAGACTCAGCATGGAGGTTATTCATGGTAGTAAAATACGGTAAACTCTGTGAGGCCAAGATCATCATTTTGTAGTGTGTGTGTGTTCAGCATCTAGCACAGTGTGGTTCTGCTCTGTGCCTGGGCATGCTAGGCACTACAGTAATGTAAATAATAAAGAAAAATAATGCTGCCTACATTTTCCAGGGTTTTCAGGGGTTCATCTTGTGACATCTCAAATGAGCCTGATTCATAGAGAGAGGATGGAAATCTGACCATTTAAGGGCATCTCAGGTTGGACACCCAGAAATTCAGGCACCATGTATTACTAGTCACTTTTAAAAACTATATTGGCTGTAAAATGTTTGTACTTAGAGTAATAGGGCCTTATCCTGTAATCGGTTATTTGTTAATGACTGCTGAATGATTAAATTCTTCTGGGATTATGGACAGCCTAGTGGCATTGATAACAGATGTAGAAAATATACAATATAGCTCACTGCTCTGTCAACAGCTTTAGGATCTCAAATTGCTCACCATTGGTGGTGAAAAAAATAACTGGATTAAAAATAAACCTATCTCTTTTCTGCTGTTTTCTAATGTCTTCTGCTCACCCTCCTTGCTTTGTGTTAGGACAACCCCATAGTGAATCATTAGAGGTCTGGAAGTCTTAATAACAACATCCATTTTGCAGTGCACAAATCATTGCTGTGTTGTAACTGAACATTCAGTAGGATTTTAGTATCAGAGGGGTAGCCGTGTTAGTCTGGATCTGCAAAAGCGACAAGGAGTCCTGTAGCACCTTATAGAGGAAGTGGGTCTTTGCCCATGAAAGCTTATGCTCCAATACATCTACTAGTCTATAAGGTGCTACAGGACTCCATGTCACTTTAGTAGGATTCTAGGCACTTTATCTGGGGCATTTTATGCAGTTTGGGAACCTCTAGACCCCCATAAAATCTGCTATCTCCACTTGCAAGTGGTAGAACTTTGGCTTTGGGCTTATGTGTTTTACTAACAATTGAATTTGGGGTTTATAAAAGCCCAAGCTCAAAGCAAGATGCTGTCAAAACTAGCCGTGATCCTGAGCAGCAAATGGTTGCACTGACTCTTATAGACTGTGAAGCTGCCTGCAGGCTCCTGAAGTGGGGAGGGGTATTGTTTAGCCCATTGTAGAGATGACAGTCTGCTGTAAAGCTTACATCCAGATCGTCCTTCCCCAGGTACATCGCCACAACCAGTGCTTCTAAACTGAATTAGACTTCAGAAGAAGAAAGCATTTATACAAAATAACCATTTCACTCAGAACTAGAATCTCCTGGCCTTCTGTAGACTTACTAATTCATAGCTTTACTGACTGGCTCAGAGATTAGGCTGAATTTTGCATTTGAAAATGAGAATTCAGAGTCAGGTGAGTTCGGGGGTTTGGTAACACAGTGGAGCAGAAGGAAAATTCAAGAATTACTCCTCCTTGTTAAGGATTCATCAGGTACTTAATATTATTTGATTAGATTGTTCCTTCCCTGTGTTTGTGGTTCTTAATAACAACTAATCTCACTTCTTGTGAAATACATGTCAGTTCTCACTTGTACAGAAAGAACCCTACAGCTAAGGGTGTCCTTTTGAGTCAAAAGCTGTTTACTAAAAATGTGAAGGTAGTTTTTTTGGACTGAAGTATAACTTCCATTTGCTTTTAGTCCATTCTACTGCCTGCCTACCTGAATATTTGTATATTCCACTACAGGGGCACACTGTGTTCTTTTCTGCTGCCAGTCTTTACTCTCACCTGCTGCCTCCTGCTGCCCATCAGCGTGTATTTTATATGAGGCAAAAGAAGCAACTTTCTCCCTCAACTCCCAGAGCAGTTTCAGCTTGGCAGTTTCATTATCTTATATTGGATTTTTAAGGTACTCAAATCTCATGCTTCAGGCTGATCACCACAAGGCTGATCAGCTGATCACCACAAGGGTCAGGAAGGAATCTCCCCGTAAATAGCACTAGCATGACTGATCTGAAGGATTTTTTTTTCTCACTGTAAAGGATTGTGCCATTTGACCTAGGAGACGTGGCTTGATGGTTCAATGATCTGATCTAGAAGAGCAAATCCTGTGCCTGAAAGGGGAACTCTGTCATAGGGAGTATTCTCCATCTGGCGTCTGTGTTGTTTTCCACACTAATAGACATTTAGAGCCTTCATGGCATTGGAAAGCTCAATCGGGAACACGGTAAGCAGCTGCAACCTCCCCTTCACTGGCAGCCCACAGGAGGCAAATGGTGCAGGCTGAGAGGGCATGCTGCTAGGACTGCATGGAGATGCTTTGAGTCCGTGCACCCCTGCTGTTGCCTCATTGGCAGAGCTCCTATGGGAGAATCCCAGTCCCGTCACTGGTTGGTATGGAACAGTTGCACATTGAACTCTGAATACAGGTTGCATCCCTAAATTCAGGGATTCTGTGCTCTGACAACATCCATGGTCTGGCATGACCACAGATGTTCCAGGACCAGAGTCCTGGTGCACTGCAGGGCAGTGGGGGCTGGGAGCCTGCACATGGCTCAGTTGGGCTTTGAGGGCGTGGGGCTGGAGCCATGCAGCTCATCTGGGCTGTGAGAAGGGGCAAGGGAGCCGGCGTGCAGCTTAGCTGTACTGTGGGGGTGGGGGGTGCCAGGAGCCAGCACATGGCTCATCTGGGCTGCGAGGGAGCAAGAACCTGTGCACAGCTCAGTTGGACTGCGAGGAGGTGGGGACAGAGAGCCAGCACATGGCTCAGCTGGGCTGGCGGGGGGCCCACCATGAGTTACCATGCAGTGGGCGGACTGAAATGACCTCCCCTAGACCAGAAAAACCCCTTATCAGGGACCAGTCAGGTCCCAAGGGTGCCAGACCAGTGAGGTCCAACCTTTATAATCTCATAGGGTATGTCTACACTACCACCCTAGTTCGAACTAGGGTGGTAATGTAGGCAACTGGAGTTGCAAATGAAGCCCGGGATTTGAATTTCCCGGGCTTCATTTGCATAAAGCCGGGCACCGCCATTTTTAAATGTCCGCTAGTGCGGACTCCATGCTGCGCGGCTACACGCGGCACGGACTAGGTAGTTTGGACTAGGCTTTCTAGTCCGAACTACCGTTGCTCCTCGTGAAACACAAAGTTGTGACCAGTCCTACTCAAAATGTTTCAGAAAGGTCAAATGATTATTATCCTCTTGGGGGAAACCAAGGAACAGAACAGTCCAAGGCCGAGCTCTGATATCCAGAAGCTCAGGTTGAATAGGACCTTAATTCATCTCACAAATACAACATGTAATCAATGACAGCAATAACTCAGAGAAAGATGCTTCCCAGCCTGTTGGAGGATATCAGGATCTGTTCCTAAGGATCTGGCTGTAAACCCCCTGACACACCCTTGTGGGCAGTGCCCCTGGAATGAAAAGGGGTATGTCTGGAACGAGGAGTACAGATAGTTCGGAATGGCTACGTAGTTCGAACTATCTAGCCCGTGCCGCGTGTAGCGGCACGGGGTTCGCACTAGCCGGCTTTTAAAAATGGCGGCGCCAGCTTTATGCTAATGAAGCCCGGGAAATTCAAATCCCAGGCTTCATTAGCAAGTTCGGTATGCATACATTACCCCGCTAGTTTGAACTAGCGGGGTAGTGTAGACATACCCAGGGTATGCTTGGTTTACTTCACAGTCTGACCTTGATTCATGGGACTAGCTTCACACCTCAGTCAGTCGGGGTAAGAGCTCGTATCTGCCCACTCTCTGGCCTACAGTTTTAACAGTTCTACCTTGTAAAATAGAATAATCCTGGAAGTGTCATTGGAAACTTAGGGGAATGTTCCCAAAGGCACAAAGGGGAATTATGTGGGCTTTGAACATCTGCTCAGTCATTGTAATTTGGAAAATCTGTCCCTTAACTCAAGGGTGGTTAAAATACAGCCCGTGGGCCAGATCCAGCTTGCCAAACTGCCGGATCCAGCCCACCAGTGTCCTGCAGTTCAGCAGGAGCCTCAGGCAGGCCTGCCTTCTGCATCCTTGCACACTGAAACAAAGTGGCCAGCTGCAGGAGACATGTACTTCTCTGAGGGTATGTCTACACTACAGCACTAATTCGAACTAACTTAATTTGAATTAGTTAATTTGAACTAAGCTAATTCGAACTAGTGCATCTAGACCTCAAAACTAGTTTGAATTAGCGTTTTGCTAATTCGAACTAGCATGTCCACATTGAGTGGACCCTGAACCGGGGTTAAGGATGACCGGAAGCAGTGCCGGCAGGGCATCAGATTAGGACTTAGATCGTGGAGCTGCTGTCTCAGGCTAGCCGAGGGCTGTGCTTAAAGGGACCTGACCCCCACCCCAGACAGACAGTTCTCAGGGGTTCCCCGCTCGCTTGTCTAACTTGATGAGGGACAGCAAAGCAGTCCTGGCTTGGAGTGCCCTGAATGCCCACACTGGGCATATCACATGACTCTGCCATCATCCCGGCTGCACTTGCCACAGGCTGCCATCCGGGGGGGGGGGGTCAATCAGAGGGCTGCAGGAGAGCTTCCACCCCGAGGAGCCCGCAGAGCCACCCCAGTCCTCCCCATCAGGGGCTCGTACCCCATTCCTCCCTCACCTCCTTCCACTTACCCCTCCCTAGCCCCCCTTCCTGATGTACAAAATAAAGAACAAAACTCTCTTTATTGAACAAAACTTGGGGAGACTGGGAAAAGGAGGTGGGAGAGGGAAAGAGAGGGTGGGAGAGGGGAGGGCAACTAAAATGATCAGGGGTTTGGAACAGGTCCCATATGAAGAGAGGCTAAAGAGACTGGGACTTCTCAGCTTAGAAAAGAGGAGACCGAGGGGGGGGGGAGATATGATAGAGGTCTATAAAAGCATGAATGGTATGGAGAGGGTGCATAAAGAAAAGTTCTTCATTAGTTCCCATAATAGAAGGACTAGAGGACACCAAATGAAATGAATGGGTAGCAGGCTTCAAACTAATAACAAAGTTATTCTTCACAAAGCAAATAGTCAACCTGTGGAACTCCTTGCTGCAGGAGGCTGTGAAGGCTAGAACTAGAACAGAGTTTAAAGAGAAGTTAGATAAAGTCATGGAGGTAGGGTCCATGGAGTGCTATTAGCCAGGGGGTAGAAATGGTGTCCCTGGAACTCTGTTTGTGGAAGGCTGGAGATGGATGGCATGAGACAAATGGCTTGGTCATTGTTTCGGTCCATCCCCTCCAGGGTCCCTAGTGTTGGCCGCTGTTGGCAGACAGGCTACTGGGCTAGATGGACCTTTGGTCTGACCCAGTACGGCCATTCTAAGCTCAGGGCTCAGGGTCGGGGGTCTCACTGGACCACCCTGATTTTCATGCAAACCTGCTCCTGAGTGGCCAGGCTGGCAGCTATCCTGTCCTAGAGGGCCACTTTCCTGTGCCTAGTGCGGAGGTCATGTATGAGGTCCACGATCTCTGCACTAGACCTGGTGGGCGCCCGCCTCTTGCGGACCTGGGCAGGCTCCTAGGAGCTGCCAGCCTGGTCCTGGGAAGAGGCGGAGGGCTGGGTGGCAGCAGGTGGCTGGTTCGTGTCATGCCAGGTGCAGGGTCTGCTGGCTGGGTGCTGGCAGGCTTGCACCTGTTACGGGCACCGTAGCCAGACTGTGCCCCTTTAAGGGCTCCAGGGCCGGGAGGGGGGCAGACGAGTTTCCCTGGTACTGCCCAGAGTGGCCACCAGGGAAAGCTGGGGAGGGCTAGCCTCCCACTAGTTCGAATTAAGTGGCTACACAGCCCTTAATTTGAACTACTTAATTCGAACTAGGCATTTGTCCTCGTAGAATGAGGTTTACCTAGTTCGAATTAAGCGCTCCGCTAGTTCGAATTAAGTTCGAACTAGTGGTTTGCCTGTGTAGCGCCTATCAAAGTTAATTCGAACTAACGTCTGTTAGTTCGAATTAACTTTGTAGTGTAGACATACCCTGAGTGCTGCCAGTCCCTGGGGGGAGGTGGAGCTTCAGGTTGACCCCAGCACAATCTTGCAACTCTCATTGGCTGGAAAATTGCATGTGCTTGCTGGGCACCCCTCCTCCCAGAGCCAGTCACTTTGAGTGGTGTGCGGGAGTGCGGCAGGCAGGTAGCCTCCCTGAGGGACCTGCTGGGCTGTCAGCCTGGAATCACCTGAATAAGTGCCTCTCAGCCAGAGTCTGCACCTGGCTCCCCAGACCCTCTCTACCCTCCCTACCCTCTGCTCCTACCCCAGGTCATAACCCAAACCCTCTGCACTCTTGCTCCTGTACCCATATCCCCTCCAGACCTTACACACCTGTCCTGTGGTCCAGGTCATAACTCCCTCCTGCTCTAGCCAAAACCCAGGTACCCTTTTTATACCCCTGTCCCAGGTCACCACCCCCTGCCAAAGCCTCCACTCCCTCCAGCACCCATACTCCAAGTCAGAATCCTCTTCTGCACCCATACCCCATCTCAGACCCTACACCTCCTCCATTAATATCATGGAAGAGTGTGGCCTTGGAGTGGTCCCCATCAAAAATTATTCTCCACCCCTGTCTTAACTCCACCAGGGCAAACCCCTGATCAGTAGCATTTTGTTCAAAGGACTTCATATTCTGACTGAATTCTTTGACGGAAGTCTCTGAATTTGAGATGTTGTGGAATTCCATAACTTTTTTGAAGAGGGAGCAAAAATGAAAGTCGGAGGAAAATAAGATGGGGGGCAAGTGAGAGAATGTGAATAAAAATTTGCTGTGTTTCCAATTCATACCCAGTACTTTTTCCCCACAGACAAAAATGACCTCCAGGTATTTTTAAAAAAAAAAGTAGGTCGGTTGTCTGTGTTGTAGCAATATTGATAGTCCTAGTTCTATAAGTTGGGCAGACTCACGCACAGTGATGCTGGTATGTGGAAAAAATTGGATGGGAAACAAAAAGCAAAGGGCAAAGTACTCTACTGCATTCAGTGGAGTTAAAACAGGTTCGTTTTAATGAGCATATAAGTTACAAACATATTGCACTAAATCTTTATATAAGATAAGAGGGAGATATTTGACTGAGATGGGAGAGGAAATGTATTTGGACTTTTTTGACTGATTGTTCAGCTGGTATTCTGTGTAAATTTTACACTCATCTGTATTGCTGTAGCATCTACAGCCTTTGCTTGGAATTGGGCCTTCATTGTGCTACATTACAGGAGTGGGTAGGTGAGGTTCTGTGGCCCGCAATATGCAGTAGGTCATACTTGGTGAGCCTGCTGGTACTCTCTGGCCTGAAACAGTGTAAAGCTGTTCCCTGCTCCAAAGCTTCTGCAAAAAACTCTAGATTAAAATGTCCTCAGGTGTGGGGACCTCTCTCTCTTGTCAAAGTTGATAGGAGCTGCCCATTGGTATCTAAGAACAGAATTTCACTCAATGTGGTCTTATGGATTCAAGAGACCTAGTTTCTATTCCAACCTCTGCCGCAGACTGCCCATGTTATCTTGGGCAGGGTATTTACTCTCGGTGCCTCAGTTTGCCACCTGAAAAATGGGGCTAATAATTCATTCTCCTCATTCCCACGCTCTTCTTGTGTCTTACCTGTTTATAATAAATAAGCTTGCAATCTAATAATAATGGTATTCCCTAGAAGCCAATAGAGAAAGGGAATCCAGTGTGATGACCACTAGACAGAGAGAGAGAACTGTAGACAGTCCCTGTCCCAGAGACGTTACTTTAGAAGAGCAGAGTGACCAATACAGTCATTATTTTCAGAGAGGGCATGTCCCTTTATTCTGTTTTTGGTATTCTAGTTTGGATCTCCCTGGTCTGGCACCCTTGGGATCTGACTTGTCCCGGATGAGGGATTTTGCCAGACCAGAGGCCATTTCTGGCTCCCCTGTTGCCAGCCCCATTCTGGGCCCCCCTCCCTCCCCCTTCCCCCCCCCCCCCCCCCCAGCGCACACACCAGGCTTCCTGGCACTTCCTGCATCCCAGCTGAGCCACTGGCATGCCCCCAGTTCAGCTGAGCCGTGCATTGGCTCCCACTCCCACATCCCTGCAGCCCAGTTTGGCCTCATGTCCCTTCCCCCTACATCGCACAACAGTCCCTGCCCCTCACTCCCCCACAGTGCTCAGGGACTCTGATCCTGGAATGTCTGTGATTCTGATCCTTCTGGACCACGGATGTTGCCAGACCAGAGCGTTCTGGTTTATAGAGCTGCAATCTGTAGAATGAAAATACCTTAAGCTGCTGCTGTTGTTTTTTCTAAAGTTCACACATTGCATAAGCTAGTACCCAGGTGCCCGTTTTAAAAAGTGTCTATTCAATGGAAGACTGGTCTTCGTCAACCCATAACATGGGCCTTTGACCAGTCTAGGCAGTCCTTGATTTGAGAAGCATAATGGCTGGATCCTGGGCTCCAAGGAGAAACAGCATGTATCTCCTCTGTATCAGTTTGCACTTTTGCAAAGGTTGCTTTGCTTTGCAAAGGACAACTGTACTCCTATTTTTTGTTTATATATAAAAAAAAGACTATGTAGCACTTTAAAGACTAACAAGATGGCTTATTAGGTGATGAGCTTCCGTGGGCCAGATCCACTTCCTCAGATCAAATAGTAGAAGAAAATTGTCACAACCATATATACCAAAGGATACAATTAAAAGAATGAACACATATGAAAAGGGCAAATCAAATTTCAGAACAGAAAGGGGATGGGGGGAGGTAAATGTCTGTGAGCTAATGATATTAGAGGTGATAATTGGGGAAGCTATCTTTGTAATGGGTAAGATCATTAGAGTCTTTATTCAAACTTAGGCGTAAAGTGTCAAATTTAAGCATGAATGACAGTTCAGGGGATTCTCTTTCAAGTATAATCTTAAAAGGCCTTTGAAGCAGGATGCAGGTAATCAAGTTGTTGAGACAATGTCCTTTTACCTGCATCCTGCTTCAAAGGCCTCTTAAGACTACACTTGAAAGAGAATCCTCTGAACTGTCATTCATGCTTAAATTCGACACTTTATGCCTAAGTTTGAATAAAGACTCTAATGATCTTACCCATTACAAAGATAGCTTCCCCAATTATCACCTCTAATATCATTAGCTCACAGACATTTACCTCCCTCCCCTCCCCATCCTCCTTCTGTTCTGAAATTTGATTTGTCCTTTTCATATGTGTTCATTCTTTTAATTGTATCCTTTATTATATATGGTTGTGACAATTTTCTTCCACTATTTGATCTGAGGAAGTGGGTCTGGCCCACGAAAGCTCATCACCTAATAAACCATCTTGTTAGTCTTTAAAGTGCTACATCGTCCTGCTTTTTGTTTCAGCTACACCAGACTAACACGGCTACATTTCTATCACTATTTTTTTTAAAGCACACTTTACCCTACAGTGTCACCCACCCCACCCCAATGTGCTAATTATTAACTAGACTTCCAGTACATAACATATCATAAAGGAACCCAAACAAAAACTCTTTCCCCAGGCATACAGTTGATTTTAGGAGTGAACATTGACCTGACAGTGCTGTCGCTATGGATGGATTCCTGTGCTGCTAATCAGACCTTTTTTCAACTTCATTATCCGTAGAGATCAGTGCTGTCTCTTCTGGGATGGTGTGTTTCTATACATGGCCCAGTGGCCAGTTCAGAGTTGTTTTAAAACTATTTTTAATTTTGCTCAGTTAAAATATCATCTTGCCTCATTGTTTTGCTTTCTGTTTAGCTATTACAGCAGACTGTTTTCTAAAAACAGTCAAGTCACCTGATTACATATTATTGGACTGTAGAGTCACAAATAAAATGCCTGTTTTTTATTATTACTCTTTGTATTCCAGCAGATAGAACCTGGAACACCATAAGGATGTTAGGGTGTGTCTAAACTACATGGCTCCATCGATGGAGCCATGTAGATTAGGCTGATCGGCAAAGGAAATGAAGCTGTGATTTAAATAATCGTGGCTTCATTTAAATTTAAATGACTGCCGCGCAGAGCCAACAAACAGCTGATCAGCTGTTTGTCAGCTCAGCATGCTAGTCTGGACGCTCCCACGCTGACCTGAAAGCCCTTTATCGACCTCCCCGTTATGCCTCGTAGGATGAGGTTTACCGGGGAGGTCAATAAAGGGCTTTCATGTCGGCAGGGGAGCGTCCAGACTAGCGTGCTGAGCCGACAAACAGCTGATCAGCTGGCTGTTGGCTCAGTGAGGCAGCCATTTAAATTTAAATGAAGCCGCGATTATTTAAATCACAGCTTCATTTCCCTTTGCCGATCAGCCTAATCTACATGGTTCCATCGATGGAGCCATGTAGTTTAGACACACCCTAACATCCTTATGGTGTTCTATTTACTGGAATACAGAGTAATAATAAAAAACAGACATTTTATTTGTGACTCTACAATATATAATAATATATAATTGGGTGACTTGACTGTTATTTAAATGAAGCCCTTTGCCGAACAAACACATCTACATTGGCTCCGTCGACGGAGCCATGTAGTTTAGACGTACCCTTAAAGATTAGTTGGATAGTAATGTTGACTTGTCAACTAGTAAATGCCCCCCCCCCCCCCCTTGCTGCCTCTATGAAAGCGGGGGAAGGGGTACTTCAAAGCCTCCACTTTGAAACTCTAAGGTGGCAGCTAGACAGCTAATCCTGGGATCAGCTGTGTGGTGGACTGCCCCTTTAAAACAGATCTTGGGCTCCCAGCAGCATTTCCCTGGAACCCGGGATCAGCTGGGGGTCCCTAGCTGACCCTTGGTTCCACGCGGCACCTCCCTGGAACCTGCTGCAGGGAGCCTAGGGTCAGCTGGAATTCCATTCTGCCCCTTTGAATCACTTGGAGGTGGCAGTTTCAAAGCGGAGCTGCCACACAGCTGATTTCCTCTGCACAATTCAAAGGGACAGCAGGCGAGACTAGGCAATTAACCACATTTTAACAGCTTTAGAACACCAACTGATGTCAAACCACTTTGACAGGTGCTGTATGAACCTTCCATAGTAAGAGACAGTCCCTGTTCTGAAGAGCTCATAGTCCAAGTAGAAAAAGGCAAATGAGGGGAGGAAGTAAATCACAGAAGTAAAGTGACTTATCCAAGGTCACTCAACAGAGTTGCAATTAGAACCCAGGTCTCTTGATTTGTAGGCTAGGATCTAAGTCATTAGCTCACTTGTTTAAACTGTCTTTATACTTGCATGTTTGACTAGAGTGAACTTTGAAACAGCACCAACCAGGCAGAGATGGCAGCTTATATCCACCCTGCTAGCTTTGGCTAGAGAGAAGTCTGCTGAAGGAATTAAGAGCTGTCACGCAGGCATCAGCTCAAAATAAAATCCCTTTTATCTGTGGATATGACTCTGATTCTGCAGCTTCCTCCTCTACATCCCAGACAAGCTGTGTGTCTTGCTGGATGCTCATATGTAGCAAATTAGAAGATCTTTGCTGTTAGTCTTTGAAGGTTCTGTCTGTCATACTCAGATGGGTCTAGGGCACTGTTTCTTAGTCAAAGGGGATAAATTATCCTGAAGAAAGTTAAATGAGCCTGGATTGGTTGAATCAGTTACTTTAAAACTCAATAGTTCTTCTTCGAGTGGTTGCTCATGTCCATTTGAATTAGGTGTGTGCACCACGTCTTCCGGAGCGTTTTCCCTAGCGGTACCCGTAGTGCCGTCAGGGCGCCCCCTGGAGTGGCGCCGCCATGGCAGGGCATAAGTACCCCTGCTGGCGCTGCCCCGCCTCAGTTCGTTCTTACCGCCCATGACGGTCATTGGAGAGTCTCTCTCTCTTAGCTTAGTTAATGGTTCCCGTTTCTCTCTTAGCATTGTAAATAGTTCTATTAGTTAGGTAGTTAGTGTCTCCTTCGTCCTTTGTTCCTCCTCCCCCTTTGGGGGTGAGGAATGCCAGGGCCGTGAGGCTTTAAGGTGTGCGCTGTCTGCGCAAAGTTCATTCCCAAAGGAGACCCACACGACAGCTGTCTGAAATGTCTGGGTGAGAGCCACCTCACAGACGCCTGTAAGATCTGTAAGTCTTTCAAGCTGCGCACTAAAAGGGAGAGGGTCTCCAGCCTAAAACTTCTCATGAAAACGGCTTTACAGCCGGTACCGACTGGCCACCTATGGTGCGCAGTGCGCCGGCGTCCACACGGGATATCCTGCTTGGGCCTGGGCCTGGGCCTCAGCGTCGAGATCCCGGCACTGGTCTCACTCTCCGACATCCAAGAGGGCGAAAAAGTCTCGTGGAAGGTCCCAGTCTCGGAAGACCACACCGGCCCTGCACCGTGGTGCCGACTCACCGGTGCACACATCCTCTGCAGTGCGGCGTAAGCGAGCAGAATGCCCTTCGAGCCCAGGGCAACTGCCCCCGCACCGCCTGTCCACACCGGATACCTTTGAGGCGGCGCGGGACCTCATCAGTCTCACCACCTCCCCTCCGTCGTTGGTTGAGGCAGAAGGGTCAAGGTCACCCACGCCAGAGGCCGTGTTGGCTCTGGCTTCACCTCCACACTGGCATGACCGGCAGGCTCAGGCACCTTACGCGTTGGGACCGTCCCTCGTGGGACCAGTACCAATTGCCTCGGCATCGACGCAGTTATCGACGCCTGCTCCTAAGCCTCACTCGGCACCCGACTGGGCTCGACCCCCATTGGTGCTGGGCTCTCTCCCGGCTCCTCATTTGGCTGCACCAGTGCCGTACCACCTTAGCCTTGTGGCAACGTCTGCAGCACCGGGCTCTTCGGCACCGATGCACGTCTTGACACCGTCGCAAGCACCGGCACCGACCATGTGGACCTTGCCGGTGTCCCAGACGACAGTTATGTCGTCCTCTTCCGGGTTTGTCTCAGCTCCATCATGCTTTGCACTGGTGATGCAACCGGCACCGGGACTGGGCCTCCCGGCACCTCTTTTGGTGCCACCACTGCTTTTGGCACCGGGCCTAGGTCCCCCAGTGCCGCAGGCGCCAACAACTCTCTCGGCACCGGGCCTGGGTCCCCAAGGTGCCGCAACAGGCGCCGGCATGTCCCCACCGTGTACATGCCGGCAAGCCTGAGTCCATGGCCAGGTTTGCCCCCCACTCCTCGTCAGTGCTTCCCTGGCCAGAGTCCGATTATTCGTCCGATTCTGATGCGACATCCCTCAGGTCGGGGTCCTCGGGAGCCTCCTCGGCCCAGAAATCCCGTTCCCGGCATCGACGTAACCATTCGCAGGTGCAGCAGACTTGGCCGCCGCATCTGCAGTGGCCTTTCTGGATGCCGTGGGCGTACCACCAGTGGCAGGGGCCCGTGCCCCCCTCTGTGGTGTCGGACGCTTTGGGTCGCCGAATGCAACCATCGTCGTCGTTATCGCAACCTCCTCCTTCCCCCCAGAGGCCATCTACGTCGGACCTTGTGGCACAGGCACATGCCCCGGTGCCAGAAACTTGCCCGCAGCTGGTGCCCTATGTCCAACCAGTACCGCATGTGGCTCCTGTGGTAGATCCGGCACCGATACAGGAGTCGTCGTTATCATCGTCTCCTGACGAAGCCCTGGTGGATCCGGCACCGGCCTTCCCTACTATGGATGGTGTCTGGCTTCCAACCTAGGTGTCCCGGTGGAGCCGATGGTCCACAGATCCGATGGTCGATATCCTTTCGGATGAAGTGCCCACCCGTTTGGCTTTGCCACTTAATAAAACGGTGGCAAAAATTACTAATGCCCTGTGGCAAACACCGGCGACCCTGACCCCTACTTTAAAAGGTGTCAAGAGGCGCTACTATGTTCCCCAGTCGGGGCACGAGCACTTGTACTCCCAACCTGTCCTGGGGTCCTTGGTCGTCCAGGCAGCGGCCCAGAGGGAAAAGCTCCCCCAGCTGGGGCCGTCCCCAAAAGCTAGGAAACCCAAGCGCCTTGACTTAATGGATCGAAAATGGGGTGCAGCTCCGCATCGCTAATCAGCAAGCGATGCTAAGTCGTTATGCTTTTAATACCTGGCAGGCCATGGATAAGTTCAAGGATAAGCTCCCTGCCGAGTCCCGTCAGGAGTTTGCGGCCATGACCTCTGAGGGTAAGGCCATCGCCCGTACAGCCCTCCAGGCCTCCCTGGACGCGGTCGACTCTGCAGCCCGCACCATGGCGTCAGGTGTGGTCATGCTCCATGGTGCCTGGCTGCAAGTGTCTGGAATACCTCCTGATGTCCAGTCTACTATCCAAGGTCTGCCTTTCGACGGCAAGGCGTTATTCTCGGAGCATACGGACTCGAGGCTCCATACGCTCAAGGACACGAGGTCTACCCTTCGGTCCTTGGGGATTCACATGCCTGCTCCTCAGCGTCGTCAGCTGCCATACAGACAGCAGGGGAGACCGCAGTCCCAGATCCCCCGTGGGGAATACTGGAGACGCCGTCCTTATGCTTCCAGTGGGAGCACGGGGGCTGCGGGCTCCTTGGCCTCAAGGGGCCGTAGGCGCCGCACGAGAGTGGACAACCCCCGTGGGGTTGGTCAAGGTCCCTCCCAACAACACAAACAACAATTTTGACAGGCTCCCAGAGAGTCGTGCACTGGCCTCCCACCCGGTTTGCTCAAGCCTGGGCAAAAATCACAAATGACGCCTGCGTCTTAAACTTAGTCAGGAGTGGCTATACCATCCCCTTTCTGGGCTCGCCCCCTTCCAACCCTCCTTCCCCGTCCCTTTTCAGGGACATTTCTCACGAAGACACCCTCCGCCAGGACATGCTGACGCTCCTCCAAAAGGGGGCGGTAGAGAGGGTTCCACCGCACCTGGAGGGCAAGGGTTTTTACTCCCGATATTTTTTAGTCCCCAAACCTATGGGCGGGGTCCGTCCCATCTTAGATCTACGGGACCTCAACAAGGTGGTCGTAAAATCCAAATTCAAAATGGTTACCCTGGCTTCTGTCATTCCGGTTCTACAGTTAGGAGACTGGTATGCCACTCTCGATCTCAGGGATGCCTTCTTCCATGTGGCAATAAGACCCAGCCACAGGAGGTTCCTCTGTTTTATTGTGTCCCGCTGCCACTTCCAATTTGCTGTGCTCCCATTTGGCCTTTCTACAGCACCCAGGGTTTTTACAAAATGCATGGCAGTCATGGCGGCATTCCTCCGCAGATCAGGGGTACACGTGTTCCCTTACCTGGATGGGTCTAGGGCACCCGAATCTCAAGACTCTACACCTGACGGCCTGGTTTATCCATGGTTGAACCAATCAGAAAGGGAATGTTCCCAGGAGGTACAGATGGTGCTCCTAAGTAGTAGGAAACCTTCTACCAGACTGTCGTACTCTGCTAAGTGGCGGCGCTTCTTGTCTTGGACGTCCCGAAGGGAAGTGCACCCATCCTGTGCCCCTGTCCTGTCCATTCTGGAATATCTTTTTGAACTTAGGTCTAGTGGCCTCTCTTTCTCCTCTATCAAAGTCCATGTGGCATCTCTCTCCGCCTTCCATGTTGGTTCGGCAGGAGTTTCTCTGTTCTCTGATCCTATGGTCAAAAGGTTCCTTACGGGTTTGGATAAGTTGTATCCCTCGGTTAGACCCCCTCTCCCGGCTTGGGACTTCAAACTCGTGTTGTTTAGACTTATGTCGCCCCCTCCCTCCCTTTGAGCCGCTGGCTACGTGTTCTTTGAAGCACCTCTCCTGGAAGGTTGCATTTATTGTGGCCATTACGTCAGCTCACAGGGTTTCCGAATTGAGGGTGTTGACTATAAATCCGCCCTACCTGGTGTTTTCTGACAATAACATGAGGCTCCGCCCCCATCTGGCTTTTCTCCCCAAGGTGGTATCACCTTTTCATTTGTCTCAAGAAATTTATCTCCCGGTTTTCTTTCCAAAACCCTACACCTCACCCAAGGAGCAGGTGCTCCATACCGTGGATACTAGGTGTGCACTAGCCTTTTATATTGATAGGACCAAACCCTTTCGCAGGTCTCAGCAGCTGTTTATTGCTGTCATGGACAGGATGAAAGGGCTCCCCATTTCAACCCAGAGGTTGTCCAACTGGGTCGCAGGGTGCATCAGGGAGTGTTACGCCCTGGCCGGGAAGGTCCCGCCCCGGGTTACAACACACTCTACCAGGGCGCAGGTGTCCTCTGTAGTGTTTGGGGCGCAGGTTCCAATCACTGAAATTTGCAGGGTGGCCACGTGGTCGTCACTCCATTCCTTTATGGCGCACTACGCTCTGGCGCAACAGGCCAGGGAGGACATAGGGGCGGGCACTGCAGTCCTCAGCTCTGTATTGTAAATATGTTTGGTTTATCAGTGTCACATTGCACTTGATACAATTTTTTCTGTGTTCGCTTGGTTGAATAAATTTGTTTGGGTTGTTCAACTTTTCGTGGACTTTTTGTTTCTGACTGCTCTGACCCCTCCTCCTAGAAGTGGGGTTAGCTTGGTAGTCACCTAATTCGAATGGACATGAGCAACACATCTCGAATAACAACAGTTACAGGTAAATAACCATTTTTATTTCATAGGCTTTGCATTTTTATTATGTGAAAGCAGTTGAGATTCCTCCACAAGAGCTTTGTTTGGCCTCTAATCTCCCACTTTTTCTGTAGCCAGGAAAGGAGCCAAGAAAGAAAGCAGGAAAGGCAGTCTTCAGCCTTCCTAACTATAGTAGCATGGGTCAGTGCAAAGCAGTGGAAGCACTGGGGTCTCCATGGAGCAATTCCAATGTGGTGAGGCTAAGCTGGCTAGGATAGTCTGTCCCTCCCTTGTGCCCGTGCCAAGGACCTGATCCTCGCTGAGCTTTTTGCTGTCCACATCCTGCCCGGCTGATAATATTCGGGAAAGTCCTCCCACTGTCAGATTACTTTGTATTCAGCAAACCATAGTTCCAGGTTTCTTTCAAGGTTTTCCTTTCAATATAGGGGGCCGTATTGGATTCCCCTACTTAAAAACTACGTGCTGCCCTTACTAGGGCAAGAGAGAATGATCAACTTAGGGCTTGTGTGTGTACATAGGAAACTTATTCAGTTATATTGCTATGAGTGTGCTAGTATAAGAGCCCCCTGTGGAGACACTTCAGAAGG
The DNA here is from genome assembly GCF_052426305.1 of Pelodiscus sinensis. Lineage (NCBI taxonomy): Eukaryota > Metazoa > Chordata > Testudines > Trionychidae > Pelodiscus > Pelodiscus sinensis. The sequence continues at coordinate 10,245,218 of NC_143074.1, read as the reverse complement.
AGAGTGACTTTTTTCTATGTATCTTAACCACTTTCAAAGAAATATAAACTAAACCCGAAAAAACCACTCAACACCAGAGTAAGATTGTCCCCAAAGGGAGTTCAATAGTGCAGTTACAGCAGTTTAAATTCACACCATCCCTTAATATTGGTATCACTTTCACATGTAATAGGCCCTCTGGAGGTCGATCTTCTAGCGTTCGAGTTAGTGGCCATAGTGTAGACTCAGGAGCCCGTTGGGGCTCTTGTAAATTTCAGAGGAGGAATGCGGAACTCTGCATGCAGCCCGAGGCCAGCAGGAAGTCCCACTGACTCTGGGCTCCATGAGGATGTGTATCCTTTGAAATGCATAAGAGCCCTTTGGGGGACTCTTGTGCATTTCAAAGTGGAAGCACCCACGTGGAGCCAAGAGTCAGTGGGACTTCCCTCTGGCCCTGGGCTGCACATGGTGTGCCAGCTTTGAAATGTACAGGAGTCCACAGCGGGCTTCGCATGGCATTTTCCCAGAAACCGGGGTCATCTGTGTTGTCCCCAGCTGACCCCAGACTCTGCATGGCATTTCCCAGAACCCGGCATCAGCTGGGGACTTCCCAGCTGAGCCCCGGTTCTGTGAGCTGGGATCAGCTGGGGAGTCCCCAGCTGATCCCGGGCTCCACTCGACATTTCAAAGTGGCAGCATCGCATGGAGCCTAGGATCACCCGGGGACTCCCCAGCTGACTCCGGGTTCCACAGAAATGCCGCAGGGAGCCCAGGGTCAGCTAGGGAGTCCGCAGCTGACCTTGGGTTCCACGAGGCCCTGCCACTTTGAAATGCCAGGCTGCTTTGAAGTGCCACACAGTGCTTGGGATCAGTTGTGTGGCGCTGCCCCTCTGAAGTACCCTCTCTTCCTTCCCCTTTTGCTGCCTCTATCTGATAGAGGCAGCAAGGGGGAGGGGGGAATTGACTAGTTGACTAGTCCTTAACATCCTTAGTGTAGAACCCCAAATCTAACCCTGAAGGGACTCCTCGTAGACACTGCAATGGCTCGGCTTAAGGTAAGCCAAATCTAGCTACTCATTTTGTGTAGCTGGATGGTGTACCTTAAGCCATCCTGCCTGGTCTAGTGTAGACCAGGCCTGAGACTGGAAGAGGTGGGGTGGGTGGGGGTGGGTGGGTGTGTGTGTGTGTGTGTGTGTGTGTGTGTGTGTGTGTGTGTGTGTGTGTGTGTGTGTGTACCAGGCCTGAGACTGGAAGAGGTGTGTGTGTGTGTGTGTGTGTGTGTGTGTGTGTGTGTGTGTGTATATATAGCTGTGACTTTGCTAGGAAAAATAGCTGTAATTTAAGCCAATACATGTTAGACTAATGTCACAATCATAGTGAAGACAAGACAGTGGTAGTTTTAATTTGTATTATCCCAACCAGCTAATATAGATTTTTGTCTTCACTGGGCTAGTAACACTGGTTACTTAATAAGGGTTGACTTGACCTGGGTTAAAAATGGATCTTGTTTTCACAGTGAAAACAAGGCCTCCCCTAAAGATACAAGCAGGGACTGAGAGTCAAGGCTGCTGTGTTCTGGTCTTGGCTCTTCCACTGGTTTGGCAAGCAACAATGAAAAAAGTCATTTCTCCATACCTCAATTTCCCATCTGCGAATGGGATAGCAAACTTTTACTTTCCTTTCTGGGATGGTGTGACACTTAATTAGTTCACATTAAGATCCTTGGCTGAAATTCATTGTAGGGATGTCTTGTCATTTTGTTCCATTTAAAAATAAATTCTAATGTCAAATAATAGATGTTCTTCCCCTGGAGAGAGAATCTCATGCCCAGTATGGCTAGTAAAAGGCATAGAAATGGAACCCTCCTGGAAACAATTATACATAACTTTGGCCCCTGAAGTAGAGGATGCTCTGGATCTGAAGTGGAAGGCTGATTCAACCAGCTTTGTTCCTATGGATTTAAACAGCATTAGTGATGTTACTGGTGGATCTTGACAGCCTTGTGTTTGGTATGATCTGTACATAAAGGCTGGCATTTCTAAAAGCATTGAGAGCTGAGGGCCTGATTCACCAAGGTATATAAGGGTATGTCTACACTGCCACCGAAGTTCAAACTAGGGTGGCTAATGTAGGCATTCAAAGTTGCAAATGAAGCCCGGGATTTAAATATCCACTTGCATCTTCCAGGCGCCACCATTTTTAAATCCCCCTTAGTGCGGACTCCATGCCCGCGGAGGGGTCTAGTGGGCCCAGTTTTACAAAAGCACCTAAATTAGGTTGGGCACCAAACTCTCATTAAAAGTCACTTAATCACTTTTGTAAATCCCATTATGCATCTCTGTCTTTAGGAGTCTAAATAACTTTAACTCTGGCCCTAAGAAATTAACTCCCCTATGCCCCTTAGAAAAAAATCAGCCCAAACCTTTATTTAAAAAAAAACTGCTTCCAGTTTTTTTGACTAGCGGAGAAGAAATGAGGTTGGTTCATCATCTCCTGAATAATGCCTTGTCAATATCACTGTGAATTAATGCATTTTTATTTCTATTGGGAATTGTTACATAAGGACAACATACAATAAATGGGATTTGACTAAGAATATACTTTGTTGTGTGCTTAAATTAGTTACGATTTCCTCATCTCTTACAACTTATTAACCCCCCCTCCCATCAGTAAATGGTGAACCTGGATATTACTTTCATTTGCTGACTTGAAGGAATTCATAAACATTTTCCCCTCAAAGCAGTTGATTACTGCTGGCTTCTCCAGTGGAAAACTGCAGGTTGTTTATCCTCTCTTTTGCAGCAGCTCTGGCCTCCCAAGAAATTCTGTTATTTTCTTGACTCTGTAGCAGGCTTTCCCATTCCTAAGTTTCTACCCTAGAGCTGCACCTCGCTGCTGGATGAATCAGTACTCTTAAAAATATTGAATCAACACTTCTAAAATCCTCCTTTAAAGCATTCGTTGTAATCTAGGGAACAGGAGTAAGTTGAGCTAGTGGCTAGATCATTGACATTGGATGGTGGAGTCTTCTGTTCTTAGTTCTGCTGTGTGATCTTGGACAAATCATTTTATCTTTCTGTGCCTTTGTTTCTCTCCTTGTTCTCTGAATGCTCTTTGTGGTAGTGACTCTCTCTTACTCCATGTTCTTTCCTATGCCAGATATGGGTCTCTGATTTTGGTTGGAGCCTCTAAGTGCCATAATAATAAAAAAAAATGGAGTGAAATATCGAGGGCAAGTTCTAGGGATATTAGCATATATTCAAGTAAACCATTAACTGTTGAACTTAGCTTTATTGGTTAATCCTGTCAACTACAAGCATCCTCCCTCCCCCTTGCTGCCTCTGTATCAGAGGATTTGCACTGCAGTAATAAAGGTAAAAAGATCTGACTATAAAATCTTTGCAAAAATGTTTTTTTCTATAATAGAAGAATAAAGGCTGTAACAATGCAGATTCTAGGTTCCAGAAAGAGAGAGAACTTTTACAGTGTTTAGGGGTTTGTGGGGGGGCTTTTCCTTTTATTGCAAAAACACTTTATTACACGGGTCATCTGCATAATTGGCTTTTTTGCTATAAGGGTGTTTCTAAAAAATAAAGATAATACTAGAGAAACTAGCCAAAAGAGACAGCCTTGTTTTTCTGATGACTGAATATCCAGAAAAGATGACTAAAAGGGCTCACATATGTACACTCAGTCTGTAATTGTGTGAGTCAGTCACTTCTGCTTTAACTCTGCATGGTGTTGGTAATTGAAGAGGCAGGATAGTCCAGTGGCTAGGTTGCTAGTCTGGGCCATAGGCAATGAGATTTCAGTTCCAGATCCACAATGGTAGGTACAGTAATTGACAATGGGGTGAATAAATGATTATAAACCAGTCTTCCTCTTCCTCATATCAGTTTGTGAAGGAAAATGAATGCTGGTGTGGGAATGGTGGATGAGAGGAGAATCAGGTGCTACCACCAGGCCTAAACTAAAACGTTAGCTCAACCCATCTATGAAATTCTTCCTCGTATGTATGTATTACCTACAGTGACAAGGGCGTCTTTTCCCTTGCTATATTGAGCATCTACGCTGAGGTACTGCAGCTGTGCCACTGTAGTGGTTTAAATGTAGACAAAGCCTGAGTGTAGAAAATATACAGAGCCAATTTCTTTGCTGATATGTTGGTGCAATCCCAGGAACTTCAGGCAACCAGTACTAAAACCAGATCCTTCACTACTGTAAATAGGTGTTTTGCCCATGTTCAGTTTTAACTTACCCCAGCTAAGGATTTGGCCCTGTATCCTTGGTTTGACAATCACTTGCTCTGTCCTTCACAATTCTAATGCTCCAAGGCCCAATCCTATATTCCTTGTGCATCCCCAGTTCCCTTTCTCCCATATGGGAGCTTTCAGCATGCAAGGAATCCAGGATCAAGAATTGCTTAAGTAGTATCTAGGTGAACTGTTACCTTTGTGGCAAGTTGCAGTATCTGCTTACAGCACACGCTGTATGTTGATCCTTCTACAGCCCACAAACTGTCCTTTAGAGAGCAGTTAACTACACCCTTTTAGAATAGTGGGTTAGGAGCTTTTAGTGCATGGTTAACGGAGCCACATGGACATGGCACGCTTGTGTTCTGTGGATTTACATTCCAAATGGCCATAGAGTATCTGTTGGTCTAGACAACCCTTTTGTTACTCCCATGCAACTCTTCACCATGCCATAAATATTTCCTTTTTTATAAGCTGCATTACAGGTCTGTGGCTTATTGTCTGATCTCATTTAATCATTTGCTATTGAATACCCCTCTCAGTGCTTATATGAGCCGTAAGTGGGTCATTGGCCTGGGTCACCCCCAGGAATAAATCTTTGTTCTATCTCTATACATCGCCTACTACGATGGGATGCAGGAATGTGGGTTCTGCACGCTACAATAATACAAACAATGGCAACCTTGGAATTGCTCTGTTCTAAGATCATAACTGCTTGTGCAAGGGTAGTGATTCTACCCCAAAGCTTCACTTGTCTCCTGGGATCTACAGGAGGGCTCTCTGCTGGCTCAGGGCCACTGTGCTGCTTCTTCCTGAGAACATGGCTCCCTTGGATCAGCCCTGTCATTGCTCCCCCAGCCACTGATGCTCCTAGGATCCCCATCAATAGTATGGAGGAGTTAAAACAGTCCAGCTGGCTTTTCTATGGGGCTCGTGGGACACAATGTTGTGCCCTAGGCTTTCCTCTTTGTATCCATATGTCCCTGACCTCAGGGAGGGGATGATCAGTGCCTAGGGCGGGGGAGATGGCACTATGGAGGCAGTTCCAGTGGCCAGATGATCTGGCCCTTTGACATTTATAAAATGCCCTTTCAGAGCTGTTAAGTATTCCAACTCCATCGATGGATTCCATATACACACATTTTGTCCACTGGCACAAAGCAAGGAATGTTTCACACAATGACCCAATGTTTGCTGCAATAAAGCCATCCTTCTTCTCCCTTCCACAAAAAGAACCCTCAGTGGGGTTGCATAATCAGCGTGGGGCTTCTTTGGCATCTGAATCGGCACACAAAAGGTGTTATTAAATTACCACTATGGAAAAATTGTGTGACTTCTAACAGCTGTAGTGGAACCAGAGGAGCAGAGAGATGAATGTGAACCGTATGCTATAATGGCTCGTCATTTCCCCATTGGTTATTATACACATTAATTAGCTTGAAAATCAGCATATAGATTGTGATGGTTGAGTTAAGGCTCAGCATGCTCCTGGCACATATTAATTATGATGATCCTCCATGAATGTCCCATATAAATTAAAGTTGTAAAATCACGTTTAATTGGTTAACTGGTTAAATGTGATGTTTGCCCAGTTAAAGGAGCTGCGGGTATGGGGGCCTTTCCAGCCCCCCCACCCTCCAAGGCCAGGCTGGAATGGTCCCCGCACTGTAAGCAGGGACAGCTCTATCCTGGCTTTATTGATGGTGGGCCCCCATCAGGCTGGACCAGCCCCCTACCCGCAGCAGGCAGGGAGCTGCTCCACCCCCCACAAGTTAACAGTTAACTGGACCCAGTAAGCATCATCTGTTAAAAGTGATGCCTACCAGTTAGGGATGTGAAAGATTAATACAGATTAGTGGTAGAATGATAACTCTGCTATAGCTAGTGGTAATATTATTATAGCTGGGTTGATCCCAGGATATTGGAGACACAAGATAGGTGAGGTCATATCTTTTTACTGAGCCATCTTCTGTTGGTGAGAGAGACCAGCTCAAGCTTACACAGATGTGAAGAAGAGTTCTGTGCAGCTTGAAAGCTCGTCTCTTTCACCAGGAGAAGTTGGTCCAGTAACAGAGATCTCATCCCCCTCCCCTAGCATGTCCTTAACTTTTCTATGAGCTGTTTGTAATGGCCTAGAAAATTTAAGAATTTTATCCTGGCTCTTGACTTCTATCAGATGTGTGGTTTTTTTTTTTTTTTTTTAAAGTGAGGTACTCCCATAGAGATTCCCCACTTGTAAAGAAAACACACACTATTACAATATACTATTTATTTTCTGTACACGATAGCACTGAATTGTATCAACAGCTGGTTGGGATATGCTCTTGCCTTCTGTTATCTGTCCTGGACATAGTAGCCTGAAGGCCCTTTTTGACTGGAGAAATTTACCTGGGAGTGGGAGTCTCATCAAGGTTTGTTGTACTTCACCATCTATGGAACCACAGTGTGAAATACCTGTATGTCTGCTTTGGAGTTGGAGATGTAATTTCCAGCTGGGTTATATGTACCATGCTAGTCTGATTAAGCTAGCATGCTAAAAATAGCAGTATTGCCGCAGTGGTATAAGTGATAGGCTGGCTATCCCAAGTTTCAGATGGAATCCTGTTTCAGGCAGCTATCTCACCCCACTGTGGCAATAGCTACAGCAGATCAAAAGGATCTGTATTTTTCTCTGCCTGTAGGTATTCTGCAGCTTGAGAATGGCATGGGGATGATCAGAGGAAGGAAACAGACATCAGATGCTCTCAGTAGTGTGCTCCTTGTGTGTCCGGGAAGGTTTCCAAGTAGCCAGCTGAGAGCCAGATAAATTGCCCTGTCCAGTCACCCCTTGGCCCCTGAGATTTCACCTTCAAATGCTGTTAACAAGGAGATGGTGTTGTTGCTAGTACCAATATGAGCTACATGGTGCCTTCAGGAACTGGATTGCTATGGTGGAATAATTTAACACAGGGAGCTATTCAAGAGCCTCAGATACTTCTGCCCTCCCAGCTTGAGCCCCATTAAAGGGGTGGGCAGGAGAGGGGAATCCATGCCCTAAAATAATGATTTGGGGAGAGGGGTTTCCATGCTCTAAAAGAACTCTGCAAGAGGTGTGGTGTTTTTTGCATCCCACATGGCTTCTCTCTCTGGGGGCTAGAATGCAGCCTTGGTGAACGGAAACAAAATCAAACCTGGTTGTACAGGTCCATCTGGTTTTAGTGTGGGTTTCTCTCCCCCGCCTCTTTCTCCACCCCAGCATCTGCCCTACAGACATTCCACTCCTTTATCAGTCCAAATCATCTGAGAACAACATCTACACAATAATTTTTCTATGCTCCTCTCCTTGTAATGTATGCTTTTTCTTTCATGATAGCCCAGGTGAATCAGGGTCTTGATGGTTAGCCTGTAGATGTTCCCAAACTATATTCTCCAGCACTTGAACCTTTCAGGAGCTGTTAAGGTTCTGATTATGTGCATTCTTTCGATTTAATTTTGAAAGAACATGATTGCAATGTGGACACAGATGAAGTCTTTTCAAAAAAAGGGCAGGTTTTTTTTAAAAATGTAGTTTTAAATGCACTTGTGCCCTACAACTGGAAGAATTTTTTTGAATCACTAGGTAGTGTCCATCTCCCCTGTATAATTTAAATATTGGTACAGATCAAAATAGTATCCCAAGCAGACAGCCTGTTTTGGTACAAGAAATCAAGATTTTTCCAGTATGGCCCTCCACTGTGTGAGCTCCAAGAACTAAAAACTTGCTGGTTTCAGCATGGTTAATCATTTGAAATAGTAACCAAGCAATTTACGTTGCTGTGTCTTACTGTCTCTATCCCTAAAATATTCCTGGCTTACACTCCAAATCTAGTCTAGTTCTCACTCTTCAAGTATTAAACTGTGGGTCTTTTCTTTTCAAGTCTTTGGATTTTTTTATGGGCTCAATTGCTCTGGTAACAAGGCTTTTTTGTGATTTCAGTGCATTTATGCCATTGACCTTTGCTTCGAAAAGTGTTCAACAGTCTTCACTGGACTGGAGCTCTGAAAGGCAGTGTTGTAAGTGGCTTTATCCTATAGAAGCAGTGACCACAGGCAAAGCTTTATGTGTGCTGAATGATTTAATCTTTACACATGCAAGACTTGGCTCTGTGCCATGTGTAACATATGGAGAAAAATCCTCCTGGAGAAGCATTGATACCAAACTTTCCAAAACTTGTTCAAAATAACTTCCTGTCCTGTTATTTTTAATCTAACATGTAAAATCAATGGGTGTTGTCCCACGTGTGATACATGTAAGTACAGAAGAGATCTAAGGGGGGGGGGGGACTTTTTGCTTAAAATGAAGCAGGAATCTGGCTGGAAAGAGGCTGCTGGGGAGGAGGATTCCGTGAAAATAGACAACTGGTCAATACTAAAGTTACAAAATAAGAGGGACACCTCAGAATCAAGGGAAACCAGTCCAAGAGGCTACAGCTTTAGGAAATGATTCTGTAAACTTGGACTACTCACGTGAAGAACTAGGCCCTTAATTTGTACCCCGTCTCAAAATACTGTGTGGTTACCAGAGCTCAGTTTGATATCTGCAGTAGCAAGGGCAGAAAATAAAAAGATTTATTTTTCAGCTGAATTTGAAATGAGACTGTTAATCAGCGAAGCAGAGAGCTACAAGGACCTGATTCTTTTTTCTGAGGGTATGTCTACACAAGCTCCCTAGTTCAAACTTGGGAGGCTAATGTAGGCATTCAAAGTTGCAAATCAAGCCTGGGATTTAAATATCCCATGCTTGATTTGCTTCTTCCTGGCCAGTCGCCATTTTTGAAATTTACAAGTCTGGACTAACTGCCTAGCTATGAAGTAGGAATAAGAGATCCTCCGGAATAGGGCTTTATTCCGGAGGATCGGGCCAGTCTAGACGCTTTTTTTCCGGCTTTTCCCCAAGCTGGAAAAAAAGCGGCAGACATGTTTATTTAAATCCGCGGGGGATATTTAAATCCCCCTGCGGATTTTCCTATTCCCACTTTCAAAATTAGCATGCCCCTTCCGAAAAAGGGGTCAGTGTAGACGTAGCCCCTATGTCTACACGCGGCAGGGACCCAGTAGTTCAAAATAAAGCCCTAGTTCCAACTACCTGTTAAACCTCATTCCAGGAGGAATAACAGGTAGTTTGAACTAGGACTTTAATTCGAACTACCGGGTCCCTGCTGCGTGTAGACGCGGGCAGTTAGTCCGGACTTGTAAATTTCAAAAATGTCGACCAGCCAGAAAGATGCAAATTAAGCATGGGATATTTATATCCCGGGCTTGATTTGCAACTTCAAATGCCTACATTAGCCTCCCTAGTTCGAACTAGGGTGCTAGTGTAGACATACCCTGATAGAAATATGCCCTATGCAGGAACAAGAGGGATTGAGACAAAGTCACCTTTGCATTTATCTTATCCTTGAGCCTTTGAGCTGCTCTAACTTGCATTTGACTGCTCACGTCTACAAGGGATCATTTCAGTCACTAGGACTAGCTCCTTTTCTTCTGGCCATGGTCCCAGGAGACTGGAATAGACCCGGTGTGCTGGCTGTTTGCCACCTAGGGATTACCTCTATACCAAGAGAAATTCTCCAGGGGCCCTAGCCATGCACTTTATGCCCTCTTCATAGTGCTGGTGCAGCATATAGGAGCCAGTTCTTGGCATTATGTCTCTTTTATGCCAGTTCAGCAGTGGCCACTGGAATAGAAATGTAAACCCTCTCATACTGACAGAAGAAGAGTTGCAAGGGATCATTCAAGATGGAAATGCATTCCACACACCACCAGGGCTTCATCTCAGCCAGGTGGCTCATGTTGCTGCATCTCCCTGGTAGCAGAGTTCATTGTGCTCTTCAGTGTATTTCACCTGACAATCCCCTTGAGACAGGGAAGTACTGTCACTCCCATTTTATAGTTGAGGAAGTGAAGCCCAGAGCAACTAGGTCACTTGCCCATGTCACAGAGGGAGATTGGAGTACTGTGTTCAATACCCGACTGCATCAAAAAATCCCCCACTAGTCTCCTACCCACAAGACCATGCTTGTTCTAGAGGAGCATGTGTGTTGGAGACGGGAGGGCTGCTCTTCACCTTCATACCTATACACTGCACCATAGACCAGCCTCCGATGGTTCCCTAGTGCATTTGATTATCCAAATCAAAATTGCTTTATTCCGTTTTGTTAAGCCCTCCCTGGGCTTGCTCCAGTCCCCTTCACAGACTTGGTCTGTCTTCTCCCCCTCCATTCATGCCTGCCCTGGTTAGCACTGGCATCTAAACCCTAACCCCCATCCTCCAACTGTCATTCTTGATGGAAGAGTCTTCTGCCCTGCAGATCACTTGGGGCAAGAGGTTGCAGATGTGGCTATTAAGCAGCCATGTTGGTAAGTACAATAGACTTCCATCTTGAATGGTCCCTTGCAAGTCTTCTGGAAAGAGTCAGACTGGAAGGAATTAGGTTTCTTAAATCTCTTAAAATTGTAGCTTCCAACCACATTTGTGGTCAGGTTCATGCTCTACTTCCTTTAACCTCAGCTGTGTATATAAACCTTTTGTAATCTTCTGCACACAGGACACAAAACCTCCATTCTTCGAGGATTGTCCCTGGGGATGCTTCACCTTAGGTCTTGAGGCACCACTGCACGCGTAGTCGGAGATTTACAGTAGCAATGCCCTCTGATGGGCCACACAGGCGGGGCAGGCAGCACTCACAGTGCTGCTATCACACAAAAGCGGTAACCATCCCCTCAGTTCCTTCTCCGCTGCCATCGGCATCAGTTGGAACCACAGTTGCTGTCCTCATTTGCTTAGTAATTTGAATATTTTTTGATTATTAGTTAGTGTTACAGTTAGAGTTAAGTTTTTTTCATTTAAAAAAAACTAAAAACCTTTTTCCTGTTAGACCTCACCAATTTGTGGCCTAACAGTTCTACTCACCCTGGGATGCCTGGTTCCCTGAGATTCAAACGTTGCCCTCTCCTGCAGGCTTTCTATCCCCGTCTCTCATGGTCATTCCCATTGTGTGCATTGCCTCGATCAGGCACACGCTACTGCACAGTGCCAGCATTGCAAACTGCTTATCGCTCACACAAGGAAGGCCCGGGAGCTTCAATTAAAACTCCTTTCATTGGAGAATACAGTGAGACCAGCTTCAGATCCAGAGCACTCCTCTCCCTCATGCCAACCATCTCCTCTGGCCATATCCAAAAGAGCAACGTCGACCAGCTTGTCTTTAAGAAACTTCCTCTAACCAAACTAGGAAGACCTCTCATTCCTTGTGTAAAGGTGACTCCCCCTCAAAAAAAATAGGAGCAAGCACCTAAAGTGCCCCCTGTTCCAACCATGGTCAGGGTTCTGGACAGGGAGGCTCCGGGAGCATCCGGTACCAACGGTTCCTGAGGGTCCAAGGACCTAATTAAGCTGAGCAAGGCGCCATGCAAAGCCAAGGCAAAATCAGCTTCATTGGCACCATCAGTGCACACATCTGCACTGAGGAACGATAAGACCAAACTGGCTACAGCCGTGGCACCTCCGGCACCGACAAAGCTCAAGCCACATATGGTACCGTCAGCACCCATAACTCCCTTGGCACTGAAGAGCCACAAGCATGCGGTACCGACTTCCTCTCAGTACTGTTGGTGTCGCACATAGCGGCCATAATTCCATCCCAGCTGCCCTGGGCATGGAATATACCAGTACCAGCCCTTCATCACGGCAGAAGAGCTCAGGGTATCCTTGGTGCCCGCAACACCATTATTCAGCAATGACGGCATTCCTGCATTGACCAATTTCTTACACTCAGATACTTCAGGCTCGGCACTGCAGTTGTTGAGTGATGATGAAGAGGAGCCCTTAGTTGGCACCCACTCCCTAAGACCGTGGTCACCAACCAGTAGATCGCGACCTCAGGAGCTCTAAGAGTAGCTCTTGAGCCCTCTCTGAACTGCGCGCCTGCGCAGTACATTTACATTAGATTTCCTCATTTGAGGAGCAGCTACTCACCGACCAACACCACAGGTGAGTAGCTGCAAGGAATGGTGGGAGCTGGGAGGTTGGGAGGCCTGAAACACCCCAGCCAGTTGACTGTGGCTTTCAGCTGAAAGAGGCTGCCCTGCACTCCAGCTGATTGGCGGCTTCTCCTCTGTGCCTGCCCACGTGGAGCTTGGTGCACCCTGGCTGAGCGCTGTGGCCAGCTGGCTAGGCAGCTGGGTCAGCCTTGATAGTTATGCATGTTAGAACTTCGTGCAACAAATACAAGGCAACATTGTACAGATTTTTACGGACAATCAAGCCACAATGTACTACATAAAGAAGCAGGGCAGAGCCAGATCCTATCACCTGTGCCAGGAGGTGGCCCACCTATGGTTGTGATGTATAGATCACAATGTCCATATGCAAGCCTCTTACCTTCCGGGCAAGGACAGTGTTACAGCAGACACCCTCAGCAGGAAGTTCGCTTCCAACTTTGAACGGGAGATAGATTACAACATACTTCACATGATATTCACACGTTGGGGATTCCCAACGATCAACTTATTTGCAACCTATGCAAAAAAGAAATGTCCACAGTATTGCTCATTTGCGGGCATTGGGCTTACACTTTCTGGGGGATGCCTTTACAATACCTTGCGACACACCCCTTGCATATGCCTTCCTGCCAATCACTCTTCTTCTCCAAGTAGTCAACAAAATAACAGCGGGGACAGCATTAGTCATACTCATCACTCCAGCATGGCCCCGCCAGACCCGGTACACTTACCTGCTCCACATGGCCATAAGACCTCCTGGGCAGCTCCTGATAGTCCCGCATCTCCTGACTCAGCAAGAGGGTCACATCCGGTATCCGTCTCCCCACATCCTTCTTCTCCAAGCGTGGCTCCTCACTGGTTCTCCTCAATAGAAGCTACATTTACAGATAAGGTCAGACAGATCTTAATAAGTAGTCGCAACAAGAAAATCCTACCTATACAAGTGGTGAAGATTCTCTCTCTGGGTGAGCCAGAGATCAGCAGATCCATCCATGATTCCACTGGGTGATATTTAAGAGTCCCCTTTATACCTAAAACATACAAGTCTCTTGCTCAGCTCATTAAAGCTACACCTCACAGCCATAACTGCATTCCACCAATCTATCAAAGACAAATTAGTCTTCGCCCACCCCATGACTGTTCCTTTTAAAGGGCATTCAAAACACATTCCCGCCTGTTCGAATACTAATCCCAGCCTGGGACCTAAACCTTGTACTAGGAGCTCTTACCTGTGCACCATTTGAGCCTGTGGCCATGTGTTCAATGCTGCACCTCCCAGTGAAGGTTGCCCTGTTAGTCACGCTTACATCAGCCAGAAGGGTAAGCGAAATTGGGGCTCTAATGGCTGATATACCCTTTACCGTATTTTATAAAGACAGAGTGATTCTGCGACCACATCCAAAGTTCTTATTGAAGATACTTATCTCCTAGCATTGCAACGAACCTCTGCTACCACCCATCTTCTGCCCAAAGCCTCATGCCACCGCTGAGGAAGTTAAATGGCACATGCTTGATGTGCGCTGCACTGTTGCCTTCTATTTGGAAGAGACAAGGTCAATTCATAAAACTAATAGACTTTTCCTCTGCTCTGCTGAATGATCCTTGGGCATGCAAATCTCTATGCAGAGAATTTTCAGGTGGATTGTAGACAGCATTTGCCTGGCTTACACCAGCTTTAATCAACAACCACCACTCCAATTACGTGCACACTTCACAAGGGCCATCACAACTTCTATGGCCTACCTTAGCAGTATTCCTCTTATGGACATTTGCAGAGAAACTCCTTGAAGAAAAAGAGAAAGTTACTCACTTTGTGCAGTAATGGAGGTTCTTTGAGATGGTTGTCCCTGTGGGCACTCCACCACCCATCCTTCCTCCCCTCTTCTTTGGACTCGTTGTCCTTCTGGTGCAGAAAAGGAACTGAGGGGATGGTCGCTGCACATGCGTGGTAGCGGCCTTGCCTACGCGGCCCAGTGGAGGGCACTGCTACTGTAAATCTCCAACTAGGCATGCAGCGGTGACTCAAGACCTAAGGTGGAGCATCCACAAGGACAGTCATCTTGAAGAATCTCCTTTCCTGCACAAAGTGAGTAACCTTCTCTTGCATCAGTTGAGAACAAGATGATTGTAAGTCTGTAATTCGCCAGGATTATAAGTAACTCCTTGTTTATGACAAGTACAAACCAATGGAGGTTAAGAATACACCATAACTTTTGATGGTAAAATGTGCTGTTTCTTCTCCTCAGTTGTTTTTTATTTCTATTTTTCTGCTTCCTGTAACAGTTATATCACAATACCAGGGAGATGAAGGCCCTGTAAATACCTTTAAAAATATATCTTTATGGTCATAAAACCCGGGATTTCTGACTGCTGGCTTTGTGCTTTAATCAAGCTTCCTCCCTCTTCTTCCTCAGATGAGTTCTAGCTTATAAATTTGATGTCCTTTTCATCAGTATGGTCAGGGCTCGACAATTAGGGCAATCTACTCGCCCGTGGCGAGTAGATTTTAGCCCAGCATGGTGCCGCAGTGCGATCAGCACATGCGCAGTGTGCCAACCCGCGCAGCTGGCGAGCAGGGGTGGCCAATAATTTTGGAAGGGGGGCCAGTTCACAAATTTTAGAAGTGGCTGTGGGCTGACCTAAAAGGGGCAGAGCTTTGGGCGGAAGGGGCAGGGTTGGGAACTACCCTGCTGGGTATGGTGACCTTATTTTCTGAACCAGCTGGAGATAGTAATAATGGTTTAATTTAAATTATTAAACCAATTAAGTGTTTTAACTTTCTCGTGTTGTTTATCAAACTTCATTTTAAATAAAGTAAAACATTCGGAGCACAAATGGTGTTCTCGTCCATCCTCCCTGTTAAAGGGAAAGGACTGGGTAGGGATCGTTGAACTGAGGAAGTAAATGCGTGTTTGCGCAGGTGGAGTTGGAGAGAGGGCTTTAGTTTCTTCGAACATGGGACTCTGTTCCGGGCACAAGGATTGTTAGGAAGAGATGGGATCCACCTAACAAAGAGAGGAAGGAGCATCTTTGCGGGCATGCTTGCAAACCTAGTGAGAAGGGCTTTAAACTAGGTTTGTTGGGGGACGGTGACCAAAACCCTGAGAGGAGTGGAGAAGTCAGATACCGGGAAGAAATGCAAAGAGGAACGAGCAACAAAGAAGGACCCCTGATTTGAATGGAGAGGGTAGGGCGATCAACTGGTTATCTAAGGTGTTCATACACCAATGCAAGAACCCTGGGGAACAAACAGGAAGAATTGGAGGCCCTGGCCCAGTCCAAGAACTACAGTTTGATTGGGATAACAGAGACTTGGTGGGATGACTCGCATGACTGGAGCGCTGTCATGGAAGGGTATATAAACTGTTCAGGAAGAACAGGAAGGGGAGAAAAGGAGGAGGAGTTGCACTGTATGTAAAAGAGCACTATGATTGCTCAGAATTCCAATATATAGAGGGAGAAAAGTCTGTTGAGAGTCTGTGGGTCAAGTTTAGAGGTGTAAGCAAAAGCAGTGATGTTGTGGTTGGTGTCTGCTACAGGCCACCGAATCAGGTGGATGAGGTAGATGAGGCTTTCTTCGGACAACTGAGAGAAGTTTCCAGATCGCAGGCCCTGGTTCTCATGGGGGACTTTAATTACCCTGAAATCTGTTGGGAGACTAATACAGCAGTACACAGCCAATCCAGGAAGTTCTTGGAGAATGTTGGGGATAACTTTGTGGTACAAGTGCTGAAGGATCTGACCAGGGGCCGTGCGCAGCTTGACCTTCTGCTCACAAACAGGGAGGAACTAATAGGGGAAGTAAAGGTGGGTAACAACCTGAGAAGCAGTGATCATGAGATGGTAGATTTCAGGATCCTGACCAAAGGAAGAAAAGAGGTAAAATACACACCTTGGACTTCAAAAAAGCAGACTTTGACTCCCTCAGAGACCTGATGGGCAGAATCCCCTGGGATGCTAACATGAAGGGGAAAGGAGCCCAGGACAGCTGGCAGTATTTGAAAGGAGCCCAGGAGAGCTGGCAGTATTTTAAAGAAGCCTTATTGAAGGCACAGAAAGAAACAATTCCAATGTGTAGCAAGAGAAGCAAATATGGTAGAAGACCAGATTGGCTTACCGGGGAAATCCTTGGTGAGCTTAAACACAAAAAGGAAGATTACAAGAAGTGGAAACTTGTACAGATGACTAGGGAGGGGTATAAATGTATAGCTCAAGAATGCAGGGGAGTTATCAGGAAGGCGAAAGTGCAATTGGAATTGCGACTTGAAAGGGATGTGAAGGATAACAAGAAAGGTTTCTGCAGGCATGTTAGCAAAAAGAAGGTGATCAGAGAGGGTGTGGGACCCCAACTGGATGAGGGCGGTAACCTAGTGACAGATGATGTGGGGAAAGTTGAAGTACTCAATGCTTTCTTTGCCTCTGTCTTCACGGACAAGGTCAGCTCCCAGAGTAATGCGCTAAGTGACGCAATATGGGACGAAGGTGGACAGCCGCAGATGGGGAAAGAACAGGTTAGGAACTATTTAAAAAAAGCTAAACATACATTAATCCATGGGTCTGGACTTAATACATCCGAGGGTACTGAGGGAGTTGGCAAATGTCATTGAGGACCCTTTGGCCATTATCTTTGAAAAGTCGGGAGATCGTGAGAGATCCCGGATGATTGGAAAAAGGCAAATGTAGTGCCCATCTTTAAGAAAGGGAAGAAGGATGATCCAGGGAACTATTGGCTGGTCAGTCTTACCTCAGTCCCTAGAAAAATCATGGAGGAGATCCTCAAGGAATCCATTTTGAAGCACTTGGAAGTGGGGAAGGTGATCAGGAATAGTCAGCATGGATTCACGAAGGGAAGTCGTGCCTGACCAATCTGCTTAGCTTCTATGATGAGGTAACTGGCTCTGTGAATATGGGAAAGTCAGTGGATGTGATATACCTTGACTTGAGCAAGGCTTTTGATACGGTCTTGCACAATATTCTTGCCAGCAAGATAAGGGAATGTGGATTGGATACATGGATGGTAAGGTGGATAGAAAGCTGGCTGGAAGGTCGGGACCAGTGGGTAGTGATGTCAGGATGGCGGTTGGTTTTTAGCAGAGTGCCCAAAAGTTCAGTTCTGGGACTGGTTTTGTTCAGCATCTTTATTAATTACCTGGATGAGGGGATGGATTGCACACTCAGCAAGTTTGCAGATGACCGTAGTGATGGATGGCAGAACAAGGAACAATGATCTCAAGATGCGGTAGGAGAGGTCCAGGTTGGATATTAGTTTTTTTCTATTTCACTAGGAGGGTGGTGAAGTACTGGAATGGATTACCTAGGGAAGTAGTGGAGTCTACATCCCTAGAAGTGTTTAAGTCTTGGCTTGACAAAGCCCTGGCTGGGTTGATGTAATTGGGATTGGTCATGCCTTGGGTAGGGGGCTGGACTTGATGGCCTCCTGAGGTCTCTTCCATTTTTATGGTTCTATGATTCTGTGACTTTTTTTGGTCCACCACAAAAGGTTTCAATGTTTTCTTTATTTATGGCAGGTGTAGGGAATCCTTTTTGGGTCAGCGGTCACTGACTCACAAAAAAATCAGTTGGAGACCACACGAGTGAGAAGCAAAAATATTCCAATAATCCCCAATGCTCACTGGTGTGGCCTTAACTGAGACACCTCACTGCTCTGGTGTCCCAGACTCATAGAGTGAGGGGAAAGAAAGGGGGGAACTGAGATTCAGGGTTTCCCATAGACCAGATTTACTTTTCTGGGGTTCTGGAGTTAGTGGAGAAAAGTTATGGACCTCCTTAGATTCTGGGGTAGGGACAAAAGTGAGGGGTACAGTGCACCAGATAGGTGTGCCAGCAAGTAAGGTAGGAATGGGGTGCAGGATGTGGGAGGGCAGTGGGGTGCAGAAACAAGCTGGGAGTAGGGTGTCTGGCTAGGTCGAGGGAGCAGGAATAGAGGGTGCAGTGTGTGACCAGGAGAGAGGGTGCAAGAACAAGGGAGAATATCGGAGCAATCTAGGGGTGCCAGGCCTTGAGGGGGAGGGAAGTGAGGAGATTGGGGAGGGGGTCTGAGCATGAGGGGGAACCTTACCTGGTTTTGTGCTCCTTGAAGTAATGGCTGCAGCCTCGCTGTCCCGGCCGCCCCAGAGGGAGGTTCCGCTGCTGCAGCCACGTAGCCACAAGTCAGGCCTAGAGGCACCACTGCTGTGGCCACAGCCTGTCTCTGGAGGCGCCCCAGACGAGGGCTGGCCCCAGAGGCTGGAGGCGCTGCTGGCGCACCACTGCCATGGCCACGTTGCCTGGGGACAGCCCCAGAGGTGCTAGCCCGAGGCTGCGTGGCCATGGCAGCAGCATTTCTGGGGCTGGCTCCAGGCTGCAGCATGTCTGGTCTCTGGGGTGGCCTGGAGCCTCCTGGCCGCAGTGTCTCTGGGGCCAGCCCCAGTTTGCATGGCTGTAGCAGTGGCACCTTCAGCATCTGGGGCCAGCCTTGGACCATGGCGCCTTTGGGGCCAGCTTGTGGCCATGGTAGTGGTGCTTCCAGGGCCAGGCCCGGACTGCATAGCCACGGCTGGCCCTGGACCATATGGCTGAGGTGCTGCTAAGGAGCCTCATCCCCAGCGCTGCTATCTCTCCAGCGGCTGCACGGGGGGAGGAGGAGTGGGGCTGAGCTCCTTCCCCTGCGGCATGTGTGCTACAGGTTGGGCCCGCCTGTTAGGGGGTGGGGCATGGAACTGCCTTGCAGGGCAGATCAAAGCCCTAGGCGGGCTGGATCCAGCCTGCTAAGAAGATTTTGCCCACCCCTGAGCTAGACAATTTAATGGGCTCTCAACTTGGGTGTCACGCCCATTTTACCCTTGTCCATACTAGTAGATAGGATGAGGTTCCAGCTACATGAGAGAGGGAGTCCTGGTAGTCTTTAGAACAACAGATCCAGTTGGTTTCACTTTCTGGCTCGTCTAATAAGTCTTGTTTTCTACAGGGCTGTTCGCTCTATTTCACAGCAGCACCATTTTGCAAATGCTGCAGGAGAAATGTGCAAATGCAAATGAAGAATGGTTTCCATTTGCTTTGGGATTAAATATCAAGATAAGATTTCAGTTAACTTTAGGTTTTGTGAATTTTTTTTTTTTTTTTTTATTGTTTTGGGACTGAATTGCCTATCCACATCAATTTAAATTTTGCCTCCGCTGGCTGCAGTTCCTGATATGATGTGGAGGCTAATGAAACAAGTTTCTTACTCTTTTATGTAATCAGTCCATTAAGCATGTCTGAAATTCATATTTTGAAAATGTTGCTTTGTTTAGCCTCTTGGGCTAGATTTGTGGGTTTTCCTTCTGTGTGGGTGTGCATGGCACTTTGGGTATTTACTGTTTTTGCCAAGTGAACTGACAAGAGAATGCTAAAATATATTAATTTTTAAAAATGATGCTGTCCAAAAACAGCATTTAATTAATCTACAGCATTTATTTAAAAACAAAATATAAACAGTACACCAGCTATTCTGTGTATCAGCCTCTGTTAGTGTTAATCAGCTTTTCATAAACACAGTTAGTTGTCTCTTCTTCCCCTTTAAGAACTGTACAAAATAATTGATGTTTGTTGAGGATGGCACAGCAAATGCTGAGATCGCAAATAAAAGGTGGGAGTGTATGTTACACATGGACATGTACATTTTGCCCATCAGTAGCTCTTTCCAGATGGGAAATCTCAATGTTTTACATTAATTCTTAGAACTTTTGTCTCTGATTTGTAGGGGGAACTATAGCTGTTCTGAAATACCATTGACTGGCTCTGTCATCTTTGCATCTCTGAACTTTTCCATCTGTAAAATGGAAATATTTTTTACTCACAGTTGTAAAGGGCTTAATGATTTTCAGGTGAAAGTTACTGTATTAAGGCTCATTACTCCAACCCCTGTTGAGGTGACTGAAAAGACTCTCATTACCTTCTGTTGGCTTTGGAGCAGGCCTATAGAAGCTGAAGTGGGAATGGAGTCCCCAGTCCAATTCCTGCCCATGGGACCATGCTATCATTACTTTAGATGGATAGGTTGGTCCAGAGGAAATAACATTACCTGTTTCTCAAGGAGAACCTTTTTAAAAGGTCTGAAATATTAGGATATCCAGATATGATGGAGGAATTTTCTTCATTTTTAGTTTCTAGCCTTGATCAGAACTTCAAATATTAAAATATCTGTGATCACACCACATTTTGATCAAAGTGGTTTGGAGAAGCTTTGATTATGCATCTGATTTTAGGGGTTTACTTATCAGAACCAAACTCAAACTCTAAACTGTTGTCATCTTATTTCATTTGTTGCTTACATCCAGTGCTTTTTTTGTTTAAAAAAAAAAGTGCCAATACTCCAGGGGAAAAGTTGTTGAGCTCTGACTGAAGGTGCTGGTACAGTGTCTGGGGGTGCCGGTACTACGTACTGGGCAGTACCATCAAAAAAAAAACAAAAAAACCACTGCTTACATCACATTAGTGCCCAAAAAGCATTAGGTGCTTTCCAATCACAGAGGGAGACAGTCATCAAGAACCACAGTCCATGACAAGGGTCACCATTGCTAATCAATATCTAGAGATGTGTAAGTCAATGAGACAGCTCTTTCAAAGGGAGGGGTGAGTCACTGAGTTGCTGTGCTCAGAAAGGGATCATTATCAGAGGGTAAGGGTGATAAAGTGTGAAGTGAAAGTTAATAGAGGGTCAAATTCTGTGTACAGTTACACCTACACAATCTAATGAACTCAGTGAGGTTGCACAGGTGCTTTATACTCCAGTAGTACTCTTTTTTGTGTTTTATATTGCAGCAATTAACTTTCTGGTAAACATTTGCTGCTGTGTGTGTGTGTGATATTAGGAGGAACAGATCCCCCCCTTGGGGAAGGAGAACATTGCACCTATGAGACTGAGAACGGAAGTTACCAAGTCATCAAGCAGCAAATTCAAATGTCTTTTTTTTTTTCCTTTGCAGCTTCGGAAAATGCCAGTGTAAAGTTGGGATAACTGGCTTCAAGTGTGACCAATGCCGTGATGGATACTACTGGGTCAACCAAACCAGCTGTGAACCATGTCAGTGCAATAACTATTCCAACAGCTGTGATATCTTAACAGGTATAATATTTCTGATTGCTTAGAGCCAAGTTCTGTAACCTTGATGGGGCTCTATTGACATCAGCAAGGTTGCAATGGTGAGTGAGTAGTGGTTTGGGACCTTACCATCTAGAATACATCTACACAGTAAGCAGAAATCTACAGCACTGAGTCTACAGAGTCAGGCTTGTATGGCTTGATTCCATGGAGCTAAAATAGCTATGTAGACATTTGGGTTCCTGCCTAAGTTTCAGAGCTCAGGCTTCAGCCTAAGCGGGAATGTCTATATGGCTATTTTTAGCTCTCTGGCCTGAATTTATAGACTTGGTGTCATGAATAGGAGCTGCAAAGGAGAGTCTAACTTACCTGGAGAGTGAGGGAAAGGGTTAAGCAACTCTGGAGATGTACCTGAGGGAGGGGGCTTTGGGCATTCAGCCAATGAAATGGAGATAAAGAATTTCAAATCTAGAGAGTTTTTTTTCTCTTCCTTTGTTTTGGGGAGAGCATTTTTTTCCTCAGGTAGCAGGACAGATGGAGTCTCCCAGGAACAGACTCCTTGAATTCATTGAAATGTATAAGTAGGGAAAAGTTTAGGTAGTCTATCAGGTTGTCTTGTTTTCCTTGTTTGTGGGTTTGGAAATCATGTCTGAGCTGGTTATTTTGTAACTGAGAATTACAGGCCAAGGAGTCTCTCTGAGTTTCTTTCACTTCATGGCTTTTAACACCCAGTCATTTACTCTGTATGCAACAGTAGTCTTGTTCTAATAATAAAGGTTTTTTCTTTTTGTTTTGGTTAACTGGTATTGGCTGACTTTTGTGTCCTTAAACCTATGTGCCTAAATTACTCAGGAGGAGCAGAGCTCCATTGTTGTCTGCGGGTTATTTCTGTTTGTTTTCTCAACTCCAAGCAAAATGGAAGTTGGGGCAGCGGGGAGAGCTTTGCCTCAGCAAGGGGATTCCAAGTGATCTCTTCCCTGGAAAAGGGTTTATTTTATATTTTTATTTACACTTGGTGGTGGCAATGACCAATCCTCTCTTTTTTTTGGGTCTCGGGGAGGTTTTTCTCTGGGAATTACAGATCCCGGTTCTTACAGAGTTTATTCTGCTAGCCAGCCTCCATATCTACACTCGAAGTGCCAGGTTGGGGAATTGAGCCATAACACTTGGGTTGTGAAATTTGCTGCTGTGAGTTTCTGCTTCCTGTGTAGATGTAGTCAACTGTTTCCTGATTTCTGCTATATTTAGTTTCACAGAGTTGAAAGACAGAAATGACCACCATACCATCTAATCTGACCTATGTATCACAGGCCACTAAATACCACCCCTAGCCATCTATGCACCAAGCCCACAACTAGAATCAGATGAAAGTATTACAGCCCTCAAAAGACTAATCTCTTCAATCTCACCCCTTTGTATTTTTCATTTAATTGTATTTGTTCATAGGGCGTCAAATCATCTACTTGCATGACAAATTCTTGTTGTTTTGGATCTGATCTGCTTCCCATGGAATTTGGTGAGGGCTTTGACATTCACTTTGACAGCAACACTGAGCCTTTATTATGACGTCTAGATTCTTAGTTGGAACCCTAGGGGCTCCCTGTACAAAGCATAACCAAAAGATGATGCTTAACCTTAAGAGCTTACTTTTTGTTCTTTCTTTTATTTACCACAAGCATGTATTGTTCAGGTGTTGGCTGAATGCAACTGGTATTGTCACCAATAATATTCTGAGCTCTATAGAAACAGGTTATTCATATTTGCTTGTTTGTTTTGTAATGAATTTGCCTTACATCCATGATGTGTCGGCTTTTCTTAAACGTTGTGATCGATTTACACTAGGGATGGAAGCAGCTAATTGATTACTCAATGAGCACATGCTCATTGGGTAGTCGAGTAGTCACTTGACTAGTCACTTTCCCACTCCCCCCCCTCCCCCCCCCGCTGCCTCTGTCAGGAGCTGGTGCTGGCGGGGAGCTGGTTTAAAAGATGCTCTTAATACATTTAAAAGGCAGAGCCACTGCAGGGCCAGATCCTAACCCTGCTGCAGCTCTGCAGTTTCCCTGCATTACCAACTAATTGAATAGTCAATGGAAATTTCATAGACTACTCGATTAGCTGATTAAATGCAATTTAACATCCCTAATTTACATATGTTTTCTGTGCCAAAAAAAGTAAATTGTCTTTGTGTCCCTTCACACTGTAATAATATGAAGGTCTAAAACATAAGCCCATGTAGCACAGGCCTGGTCTGAGGCTTAGCTAACAGACAAAACATGGCTAATGTAAAGCAAAGCTAAGCTGTGAGCAAGAGACAGGCCCCTGCTCACAGAACAGGCACGAACAGAAAGCAAAACACTAATTGGCAATGAGCCCAGTAATGGGTACTGGTCATAAGTTGAAAGCACATGGTATCACCAGCTCATTAAAAAAGACCTTGGTACACACTCTGCACAGCTACAGACCCAGGTGCGAGAAAGGGTCTAAAATGATCATCTCTATCAATCATGCTGTCTAATCAAACGACAGGGTACCAGGTGATGGGTGGTATTTAAGAAGTGTTAGCCTGACGTCCGAAGGTGGCAACCTGACACGTCAACAATGATGTGTAATTTGTTAGTACCTGTATACAAAGTGGTATCTTGGGGGGACGGTTTTGGATGACCTACGGAGCAATGGAAATTTTCCATTGATTGAGTCATTCCATTGTTATGAATTGCATATGCATAGTGGTTCAGTAGAGTCCACTGACAACTATTACTGTACTTCGCTTAACAATAAACCTAGCTGGGCACCTTCAATCCTTATCTGATTTGTGGTCTTTGGGGGCTCCTCTCAGGGTCTGCTGTGGAGACTGAGGGTATGTCTACACTACAGCGTTATTTCGAAATATCTTATTTTGAAATAATTATTTCGAAATATCGTATTTCGAGGTAACGTGTCTAGACACAAAATGCATTTTGAAATAGTGTTTTGCTATTAGCGCGTCCACACTGATAGGATGCTGAATTGCATTTAAGGCTGGCTGGAACCGGTTCTGTCAGGGCATCAGGTTGGGAGTTACCTTGTGTGGCTGCTGCCTGAGGCTATCTGAAACCTGTGCTTAAAGGGACCCCTCCCCCCCCCCCCCCCCCCCCGGACAGCTGGTTCTAAGGTTTCCCTGCTTTCTTGCCTTCCTCGCTAAGGGACAGCAAAGCATTTTTTTCTCTGTGTGCTCTGGTTGCCCTCACTTAGGACACCACAGCACTCTGCAGCATGGAGCCGGAGCTGCCCCTAGGCACTCTGGTGCTTCTCCTGGACGTGTTCCTGCGAGCCTGGCAGCACATTCTGCAGGCAGTAGCAGCCTCCCTGGTGTGCCTCACTGGGGGTTTGTGCCTCATTCCTTCCTCACGTCCTTCCACTTACCCCTCCCTAACCTCCCTTCCTGCTGTACGATAAAAGACACGTGTGTTCATTACAACAAAGCCTCTTTATTGAACAAAACTGGGGTGGGGGAATGAAACTGAGGTAAGACTGGGGCAAGGAGGAGGGATGGTGGGAGAGGAGAGGGGGAAACCTGGGAGGAGGGAGCTGGCAGCGGGAGGAGGGAGCTGGCAGTGGGAGACAAGGGGAGGAAGTGGAAGGAAAAGCTCAGGGTTGGGGGTCTCACTGGTCCAACTGTCTCCCAGCACTGTGGGTGCGGGGACCTCGGCATCCCTGGGAGTGTGGGGAGGAAGAAAGAGCTGTAGCTGGGGAGGCAACAGGGGCTGGAGCAGCAGGAGGCAGCAAGCTCTGCCCCAGGGTCGATGACCACTTGAAGGGCACAGACCGTCCTACAGACTAAATAGACCCCAGGATGCGGTCCATGGTATCAAAATAGTGGGAGGGGTGTGGGTATGCCCCTGGTTGGGAGCTGCCTCCTGTGGCCCTGGCATACGCTTGCCGCAGCTCCTTTATTTTCATATGAACCTGTTCCTGACTTCTCATGTGGCCTTTGGTGGCCAGGCTGGCAGCTATCCGCCTGTAGACGGTTGCGTTCCTCCATTTAGTGCAGAGATCATGGACGTTGGAGGCATCCCCCCAAACCTGAATTTGGTCCCTGATCTCCACACTGGACCAGGCAGGCACCCGCCTTGTCCAGCCCCTTGCAGGCTCCTGGGAGCTGGCAGACTGGTCCTGGGGAGTGGTGGAGGGCTGGCTGGCACTGGCTGCCTGGCTCATGCAGGTGCAGTGACTGCTGGCTCTGAGCTGGCAGGCTTGGAGCTGGTACAGGCACTGTGGCCAGAGTCTACCTCTTTAAGGGCACTGGGGAGGGAGGGAGAGGAGTTTTCTTGGTTGTGCCCAGAGTTGCCACCAGGGCACCCTGGGAAGGGCTGGGGGCCCCCTATTTTGAAATAAGCATCTACACAGCACTTACAGCCGGTGCCCAAGTTGCAAACGGTCGACTTATGACCGTTCACAGTTACGACCAAAAGTGTTGTAAATGGCGGACCCTGAGTTACAAACACGATCCGCGCTTACGAACAGCGCGGTCGCATGTAACTCAATGGGGACCGACTTAAAAACAAACCAAATTACAACCAATTGCTTGGTCCGTAACCGGTTCGTAAGTCAGAGACAGGCTGTATTTCGAAATAGCAATTTTGAAATTGGCGCTATTCCTCGTGGAATGAGGTTTACCAATTTCGAAATAAGCCCTCGGCTATTTCGAATTAATTTCAAAATAGCGGTTTGGCTGTGTAGATGCTGGTAAAGTTATTTCGAAATAACTTTACTGTGTAGATATACCCTGAGTGCACAAGTTGGCACAATATACATCATTGAGCATGCATTCAAGCAGCCTTCTGGTTATCATCATCAACAGATAAGGACTCCTTAGCAGTAAATCCTGACCCTTCCTGACTACCTGCACACACCAAAAACTGAAACAAAGTCAATATCATGTGACTTACACAACCAGTTGCAGCTCAGCAACAGAGCTTCAATTTTGAAATTTAAATTTACAGTGAGGAGCTACAGAGTAAAATAAAACTCACCAACATTTTTTCTAGTGAGTTAGAAAGTCAGTGAATTCAAAAAGTTTGCAACCTGTTTGCAAATGGCTTGTCAACAGAAAGAAACAGTTAATCAAATTAATTATATTTTGTAATTATTTTCTCTTTATTTACTACATTGTTTATGTACTATATTGTCTGTGCATTTCTAACAAAGACACAGTCAGTATTGAATCACAGAATTAACTGTAAGCCAGTAACACCACCACTTCTGTCTAAAGAACAAATATAATGGGATATCTAGCAGATATTCAAACTTTGTCCTGTGTGGCCCTAATTCGGCAAGGCACTTTCTCATATTCTTAGCTTTAAATATGTGATTATATCCCACTTAATTTGAGACATAAGAACATGTTTTAAAGTTAAGGTGCGCTTAAGTGCTTTGCTGAGTCAGTGTCTTAATGTGTGTGTTTTAGTTATTTTGATATGAAATTACATGCCAGTTTCTGCCCTTGATTCTGCAGTCAGTCTACGAAGGCAGAACTCTTTGCCATGAGTGCCAAAAATCCATCTTTATAGTTTGCAGAATCAAAGTCTGACCATGGTGGTGTTAGTTTGATCTATCATGGAATGGTAGAAAATTCTTATTCTTTCTTCTCTTGCCTTTGCTTTTGTTGTTGTTGAAGCTGAAAAGCAGATAGTAAATTAGATCTGATTTCTAACACTCTGGCTGTGTCTACACTGGCATGAATTTCCGGAAATGCTTAAAACGGAATACTATTCCGTTTTCAGTTTTTCCGGAAAAGGAACGTCTACGTTGGCAGGCTGCTTTTCCAGAAAAGCCCTTTTTCCAGAAAAGCGTCTGTGGCCAATGTAGACGCGCTTTTCCGGAAAAGAGCCCCGATCACCATTTTTGCAATCAGGGCTTTTTTCCGGAAAAGACTATTGGGCTTTCCGGAATAAGGACTTATGCCCGAGCGGGAGCAGAATAGTTTTTCCGGAATAGCGGCTGATTTTGTACAGTAGAGCATCGTTGCTTTTCTGGAAATTCAAGGGCCAGTGTAGACAGCTTGCAGCTTATTCCGGAAAAGCGGCTGATTTTCTGGAATAAGTGGCCCAGTGTAGACACAGCCACAGTGTATGTACATAGTTCTTGATATGAACTAGAGAGTGTACTTTGTTTGACCTCTGCAGGTTTATATAAAATCGTGTATTACTTGTCAATGTTTCTGTTGCATTAGTACTGAGTTGTGGGCTCCATCTCATGGCTAACTGAAGACCTACATTGTTTTGAGAAACCCCAGTTGGTAATGTGGCAGAACTTCATATAAAAGATATTTTCTCACAGTATGGATACAGGTTCATTAGGTTTAGTGTGTTAAAGAGAAAGTAGTTAAGCAAGCGAACTGGAAGTTAAGAATCCTGGGTTTTTATTTTTGCACATATTGCCTTGTATAAGTCACTTGACCTCTCTGTATTCATCTTTTAAAGTAAGTGTGACAACACCTATCTACCTGAGGAGTCACAAGGCTTAGTTAATGTTTGCAAGGTGCAATCAGAATGGAAGTGTTCTGAAATATTAATGGTTTTCGTTGTGAAGTGATCCCCACTCCGAAATATTTAGCATGGTTTGTTTACCAATTGGTCCATTGGCAACCCAGCCAGTTGCATTATTACAGAGGTAGATGCTTGCAAATCCTGCTGATGGAAAAGGACGTGGTCTTGAAATGGACAGGTCTGCACATAAAATGTGTGAAGTTATTCCAGATTTACTGCAGGAAAACTGAGAGCCAAGTCCAGCTCCAGTGCCATAAAGCTGACCATGCGAGACCATTTCTAATAGCTGACTTTCTCCTTGATTCATTCAACCCTTGGTCTCCATGGTGAGGTTGCCAATAGAAATTACAGTTGGGATTGGGGGTTTCATCATGTGGACATGTATCCCACAGAAGCCACCAGCTCTTGTCATACATACCACTGAATAAGGATCAAATATCAACTGCAAGATTGATTTATGGAACACTGCAAGCATCTTTAGTCACAAGAGGCAAGGCTAGTCTCTGCCATATGTGTGAATCAGCTGGTTCCAAAAAGCAATATATCCAGCCAGTTATGCATTCTCCCATTAAGTGGAGGATCAAATACAAGGACAGATTATATTTAGATGGAGACTTCAGAGTCATTGCTGCACCAGCAAAGAAAGACTAAGAGTAATGTTGCTATTGATATTTGATACTAATATTTTGTCCCGTCTAAAACACTGACAGTTTAACTCAGCAAGTACCTGTGCTGTGCTTATACTGTTACTATGCTGCTCTGCAGCACCCTGGTTTATTGTGGGGCTGCTTTTACCTTTCAGAGTTTTGGACTTGGAATTTAAACAAATAAGCTCCCCACATCACCTCACTCCTTAGTAAGATGCTCGTTGAAGCAGATGATCCTACATTGTTTATGTACTATATTGATGGATGAGCTTTCAAAAGGGGCTGCATTTGTATATCTAGCAGCATTTCCTCCCTATAGTTGTAAAACATCAAATTAAAGTTGACAGAGGGCTAGATCGTGCCACAAGGGTACAGCCCCTAGTAAGAAGCAACAGTTTGCTTTACTGTTTTGCTTTTTAGGAGTATCCCAGAGAAGGGACTTTGGCTCAGGAACCCCCAAATCCTCCTCTGCTCACTCAGTCTTTTTACAGATTAATAATTTGTTGCTGGCCTAAACAAGCAGCAAATCCTCCCTCATGGTCCTGGCTCAGCTATTTTTGTCGATGCATTTGGCTGGAGCCATCTGCTCCAGACACAAGGAGGTAGTGGTCAGAAAATATATGGTGGTGCCACGAATCATATCTTTTGAATGTGTCTTAGGTTTATTGCCCAAAAAAGAGGCATCACAAAAATCAGTATTTAGTCATGAACATTTAAGCTGTACAACGTGTGTGTGTATTCTGCTGCTGCTGTTGCTAAATGAATTGTATGTTGCTTATGCTTTTTTTTCCCTCTCTCTCTTTAGGCACCTGTTTGAACTGTCAAGGAAATACAGAAGGAAGCCACTGTGAAAAATGTAAGGTGGGCTTCTTTAGAAGCATCCTTCCAGGCCTCGAATGTCACCTCTGCCCATGTTCAACAGTGGCATCTACTGGAAGCTGCCAAATAAGTAAGGCTCTTTTTTTATGCTAGTGAAAGCAACTTGTTTCAATATATTTCACAGCTAATTTGTACTCAGGGCTGATAATTCTAGTGTTCCAATTCATGCTTTTCCTTTGAATCCCCTCTTTCATGGGAACTAGTGTGTTTTTTTTTTTGAAGTGACACATGCTATTTAGGAGTGCAGTATTTATTAACAGTATTCTTAGAGCATTTATGATACTTCTTATAGGCATCTCTGTGCTAGGAAATTATTTTGAAATAATGTATTTTGAAATAATAACTCTCAAAATCATTATTTCAAAATAGCGTGCCCACAGTACAGTGAAACCTTGAAATTAGTCCGAAGCATCCTCCCTTAATGTGGATGCTCTACCTCGACTTAGAGCACCAGGAAGCACTGGGGAATAATGACTCTGAAGAGTAGTTATTTTGAAATAGCAGCCATACCGCTGCTATTTCAAAATAACTATTTTGAAATAACTGCTTGTCATGAGGAATAATGTTTATTTCAAAATAACGGGCTAGTTATTTTGAAATAATGGGCTTGGTAGTGTGGATGCTCTACTTGTTATTTTGAAATAACTCCCTAGTTGGACCAGGGCTATGAGAGCAATAGAAACTACTGGAATATCTCTCTTGCTGTAGGCAATAATTGTTACATGTTACTGTGGTTTTCATAGTGGTTTTCGCTGCCTGCTTACGTGTTGTTTATTGTTTTGCAGACAAAAAGAAATAGATACAATGGAGCTAGTCTTCATTATCAGCAGTGGATGAAATTCATTCTTCTGCATTAAGTTAGTGTAGTAGTTCAGGACAGCAATATAGTAAATTCAGGATTTACTGGTGTGGTGTCCTGACAAGTCTTCTGCTCTGTTAGTGATGATAAACGTTCAGCTATGTGCGATTTTTGTATGCTCCTTCAGTATATTATGCCAGCTCTGGACAGGTAGCTAGTGTGACAGACTTCACGAGAGCCCCCAAAGACCACAGAGTCAGATAAGATGAGAAGGCACCCGAGTCAGGTTTATTGTCAAATGAAGTACATTAATAGTTGTCGGTAGCCAGATGGCCTCCGAGCTCCTATGTGTTTGTACCCATGACAATGGATTTTGGCTGTTAATAGTATGGATTTCACTATTGCCTTCAGGCCGGCCAAAGAGTTAAGTCGAGGTACCCCAATATTTATAGACGGAGTTAAATAATTTATGATGCACGCCTTACATATCATCTTGTGCATTAATGACACATTTGGTACCTCCCCTTGTACTTTCCTCCAAATCATTTACTACCTGTTGTTCTACTTTCACTCTTGTTGTTTCAAACTATTTTATAATGTATTTAGCTGGATGTCCTTGTACTGTTTTGGTGGAATGTATTTGCATATTTTATATGCTTTTATTAGTGCTAGCTAGTCTAATGCTGAAAGACACTGACTTGCAGGCAAACATCTACTTTTGGCACGGCTTGTCTATTTTTCATACTATAACTCTTGCTTACTTTGGTTCAAGCACCAGGCTCATGCTCAGGCTCTTTCTCCTACAGTTAGCAACAGGCCTACATTTCATTCCTAGTTACGTGGAACTGAAAGAGTGCACAGGCAATATGCTGACCCTTTGTACAGGGATAAATGTCAAGTGCTCACAGAAAATAGACCTGCCACACACATTCTATGCTCTTTGCTTGGGTGCAAGACTTATGAAATTCTGTGCCTTATTATTTCTGCAGGAACAGAATGATGGAATGAAAATTAATCAGGGGGGAGCTTAAGATGCTCTGGCAGTGTAAGAGACTTCCGACATAAGAGAGATGGAAGCCCTATTGCTTGAGTTTGGACAAAATGCTAGAAAACATACTGTTGGGATCAATCTTGCACTAATTGGGAGATGGACTAGAGTAGTTTTATCCAACATTTTGTAGGTGGATGACTCTTATTTGAAGGCAGAATTTGTGTGATACCTTTGTGTTACTATCAAAGCAAGAATAAATGTTAACAAGTCTAGGTCTTGTGTGAGCTTTCATGAAGCTGGTTGAGAGTACTTGAGTTTTAAGGCAAATGGTATGAGGGGGAGTAAACTTAGGCCAGGACTATACAAAACCTGGAAGGTTGGTTTAAGGTACACAACTCCAGCTACATAAAATATGCTGAGCTTGGTGATGTCCCCACAGCATGAGGGAAATAGGAGCAAACATTCCCATTGGCTTTCCTTACTCCTCACAACTACAAGGAGTACAGGTGCCAGCTGGAGCTGCCCTGTTCATTCAATTTATGGGTCTTACCTAGACCCTCTAAATTGAACACTAGGTCAGTCTCTGGTGCGGAGATATTCCCTTAGCTTGAGGTTGTAATAAAAATTTCAGCACCTGGTGATTGTTTTCCCCTCTGGTCCCCTGGGTTGAAATGATCTGAAAAGTTCTTGTCCATTCGTAACTTCACTGGCATGGGTCAAATACTCCCTTCAATCCATCAGTCAAGACAGAGGTGTCCTGAAGTAGTAGTAATTGGAGGCTGACTGGAAATATTCTAACTATGCTCTGTGACTTCGCACCTAAGTTTAGAAACCTAAGCATGTGGGCAGTGGGGAGGTTATGGGGTAGCATAGATACAAAGGACTGAACAGAGAGAAGTCTGCAGCAAGGAGCTTGCTTTTTAAAGGCTTGATTGTTCAGCTTTTCCATGGGCAATCTCCTATTGATATTAAAATCTGATTGTAAATCAGCATGATGCAGAGCAAACATGCAAGTGGCACAAGGAGCATTCTTCCATAGGACTCATTCAGTTATATTTATATGGTCTCTTTTTCTTCAGAACCTGGTCAACACACCCCAACCTGTGACAGATGCCGAGCTGGATACACTGGCCCAGACTGCAATCAGTGTGACAATGGCTATTACAATTCTGACAGCATCTGCATTAGATGTAAATGTAATGGGAATGTAGACCCAGACCAGTCACCCAAGATGTGCAATCCAGACACAGGAGAATGCATTGGCTGCCTCCACAACACAGCTGGGTTCCACTGTGAGGAGTGTCAGGAAGGTTATGTCAAAGATCCAGATGGAGCCAATTGCACCAAGAAAGGTAAACCTTTCTCCTAGAATCAATGGCATGTTTCCTTAACAATTCAGATACACACAAATTGCATGGGGGTAAGGAGAAAATATTGTATATAATCATTCATGGAAAGTTTTGCTGTTGAAGTTGAAGCAGCTTTTAGAGTTTTCCAAGGTGGACACGGGAACTCATTCCTTAAAAAGGGCAAGTCCAAGGGACACTGAAAGAAAATTTCCCTGTAGCCATTTATAGTTTTATAAAGCTTTATTTTGAGTTACTGAGAACTTGTCTGAACACTGCATAAGTTGAAAGGAGCAGCAGTGATGTTTTTGATGCACTGCTAGCCTTTGGCATTCTGGAAATGGCTCTTGACAGACACCTCTCTGTATAGCTCAAGACAGTATGTTGGGAGGATCTGCAGAGTTTGAGCATAGAAAAGTTTTAGTGAGATTCCTTTCCTGCATATTTGTGTGCATGTCTGTATACACCAAAATAGTCCTCTTTCTTGTGTTATATAGAATGTCTGTTAACTGGAGATTCATCTAGGTTTTTGGTAATTCATCTGTTCCCCAAAAATGTGGCAGGCAATATCGTGAAATGAATGGAAACAAAAGACTATGTATAATTCATTTTGTGTCCCAATTTCTGTTAGAGATGTAAAAGTATAACTGTTTACATGGTAATACCAACAACTCTCCTTCCATTCCCGCTGCCTCTCTATCAGAGGCAGTAGCATGAGGGTGGGCAAGGAGGAAGATGAGAGCCAGTGCACACGGGGTTGAATTTTTCAGCAATTACACGATTACATAATTACATTTTAACATCTCTAATTTCTATAGCTGGATGCAAACTCTTAACCCCCTATGAGTTGCATATATTTGACTACATTCAGTAGCACTTCTCACATCAGTAAGGATTTAGGGGAAAGGCACCTTTATAATGGCTTTTTTATCATAACACTTAGTTTCAAAGTACTATGCAGGCGTTACTATGCTAACTGTTCAAAACAACTCTGTGAAGTACTATCACCTCTGTTTTGTAGATGGAGAAAAAAGGCACAGAACAGTTAGAAACTTGGCCAAAGCCACATAGCAAATCAGTGGAGAGCAAGAATATGAACTCATCATTGCCTGATTTTTGAGGCCTCTTTTGATTCTTCAGTCTCATTGCATCTACACTCTCAGGTGCACAGTGGCAATGAAGCTACCTTATAAGAACTCTGAATAAATGGTAGAAAGTTCTTCTTTCATAGATTATCAGTAAGGCTATGTCTACACTGGGAGTGATGGGACAACAGTGCTGTTGACACACAAACGTCACTGAAATTGAAAACCAATCAAACCAGTTTTTCTGCATCTCATTGTCGACATTTCATGGCCACATTGCTAGCTTGCCTTTCGACGGAGAAAAGCAACACAGTGCAGGGTTGAGGGAAGGCAGAGCTGATACCTGCACTTCTTGGGATTCCCTTATAGCTCTGTGAGCTCTCCGTGCTAAGGAATGTCAAAACAGCACAGCAGTCTCTCCACCCACATCCCCGTACAGTAGCAGCAGAACAGAAGCATTCCAATTATTTGGTTTTCGTTTGTTACCCAAAGGGAGCATCTCACTCCAGCTGTCAAATACTTCCCAGAGCTGTGAAAGGGGAGGGGTACATGCCTGTAGGGCATCAGAGATCACAAAACACTGAGCACAGTCATTGAGGCAGGCATCGTAGAATACTGGCAGAAGTCAGTTCTCTCTACAAAACAAACTGCAGAGTCCACTCTGGCTCTTTGCCAATATTAAAGGGAGTGGAAAAGACAAAAGTCTCTTACAGGTGTGGAAGTTTTTTGTTGCCAAAACTAGTTGTTTTTCCCAACAAATGTCACATTGTAGAGTAAACACTTGCACTGTTTTTGTCACCAAAAGAAAGGTTTTGGTGACAAAACATGCCAGTGTAGACAAGGCCTAAGTTCTTTGAGAGATGTCCTTGTGGGTGTTCCGGGTGTTGGTGTGTCCCAGCGCTGCAGAATGGATTCTTCCTAGCATTGCATTAGGGCCGTGCTTGTGCGGCAAGTGAGGTGCCTGGCTCTATCCAGCACTACCGCACATGTGCAGCCATCCTCCCTTCATTTCCTTCATACTGTCCCCGGCTCAAGATGGACCTCCGCAGTGCTCTTCATTCCTCATTAGTTCTTCGTAGATAGCTAGATTCTTCAAGTGATGTCCCCATGGGTGCTTCATTGTTTGTGTCTGGTTGTCCCGGTGCTGCAGATCGGACATGGTCTTAGGGCAGTTGGTAGCTCTATCCACAGCTACCAGGATGTATTTGTTCCCCATTTGGGTCACCTGGCTGACAGGCCCCACTATCTCTAATTCTGTCTTCCGGAACCATTCCTCTATATGGGGTAGGGGCCTCCAAGCAGCTTTCCGCCCATCTTGGGCCTTCCCCAGGAATCGCAGGATGGGCAAATATCCCCAGCCAGTAGAAGTGTTGGAGCAGCCTCAGCTGGGTGCGCCAGATACCCCAGTGGCCCGCGAATGGGACATTGTGGGCCAGATACAGAAGCCTGCAGTGATACTTTTGGGGGACTACCAGCTGCTGCTGGACCCCCTATGCCAGCATTTCCCCAACTATGGGCCGCGGCCTGGTACTGGCAGGCAGACATACTCAGACAGCGTGAGCACATCTACCAGCGAGGCAACTAAGGACTAATACACCTAAGTATAATAAAACGTACCTAATTAGAAAATACCAGGCATTTTATATGTCTGATAATTTCTTTCCCAGACACAACCTTCAAATACCGGAATAACCAGTACAAAACCGGACACCTGGCAACCCTACCCTTCCTTGCACCCTCCCTCTTAGCCAGATACCCTACTCCCAATCTGCTCCACCTCCTGAAGTGCTCATGTGGCACCGGGTCCCCCAAGCCCTGGGCCAGGCTGGGTGGAGGATGCAGCCGGGTGAAACACTGAAAATGTATTCATTTTTCATTCTTTTTTTTATATGCGTTTATATTTTTGGGCTGCAAAAGACAGTACTGAAAAAAAACGGGGTCCAACTAAAGTAAAAAGTTTGGGAAACCCTGTTCTAGCCAGCTTTCTATCCATCTTACAGTCCATTTATCCAATCCATATTCCCTTAACTTGCTGTCAAGAATATTGTGGGTGACTGTATCAAAAGCTTTGACAACTCTGGCACTGGGGGCTTTGGGAGGACCAGAAACAACTTATTTGAATATTCATCATTTGCTTATTGAATATGCAGATATGCAAATGAATGTTACCTGTCCTCCGAAAGCTCATGAATGGATTTACTGGTCCCCGGGTCAAAAAGTTTGGGAACCCCTGCCCTATGCCCTCACCTTCCCTGAGGGAAGCCATTCCCGGTACAGGAATCCCCACTCCCACAGGAATCTCTCCTGGTCACCTCTCCCCAGGGGCTGAGCTGTGCCGAGGCCAGCCTGGTCCCTCAGCCTCTGCCAGGAGGAGTCTGCCTGCACCTCCACCTGGAATTCAGCAGCTGGGGCAGGGATCAGGACTGGGATGAGATCCTGAGCCCTCTGCAGGGAGCCCTCCCCTGGGTCAGGGTCACCAGCGTCTCACTGGCTCTGGCTACGGGTGGTGACCAGGGCTCTATGGGGTCTGTCTGGCCACTCCTCTAGGTCACCCCCCATCAGCAGCTCCGTGGGCAAGTGCCGGTGCACCTCCACTTCCTTGGGGCCTTACTTGGCCCTCCATTTCCAATGCACCCAGGTGTGGGCACCTTAAACGGGGTCCAATCTATGCCCCTCAGGGTCAGCTGAGTGTTGGGCACCATACAGTCTGGGGCCACTACCTCAGTCTGGGCCAGCGTCACCTCCGCCCCAGTGTCCCAGAAACCTGTCACCCTCCTGCCATCCTCCTCCAGGGGCACGAGGCACTCGCTCCGCAGGGACTGCCCTGCCCCCACCTGGTACACAGAGAAATCCTCCTCCAGAGGGTCAGATCTCCCAGGGGAGGTGCACTGAGCATCCTTTCCCCCTCTCTGAATTGAGGTTTGCCTGCCAGCCCCTGCCTCTGGGACAGCCTGCC
This sequence comes from Pelodiscus sinensis, assembly GCF_052426305.1. Taxonomy (NCBI): domain Eukaryota; kingdom Metazoa; phylum Chordata; order Testudines; family Trionychidae; genus Pelodiscus; species Pelodiscus sinensis. Next base: position 10,208,649 of record NC_143074.1, on the reverse strand, counting down.
CTTCCTCCAGCCCCAGCCAGTTAACCCTGAAAAGTCCCAGGTCCTGGGACCTGTCCTGGTGCCTGGTGCACTGAGCCCTCTTGTGGCCCACAGAGATGGCAAGTTAGGTCCTGCGGGCCCTTTTGGGCCGGCTCTGCCCGGGACCTGGCTGGTTCTCTGGGGCGCAGATGGTTCGTCCTTGTCTCTTGGGCTCACCTCGTAGGTGACTCTCTCCGTTACTCAGCCAAGAACTGGTCTCTGTGCGGTCCCCTCTCACCGCAATTCCTGTTCACACACAGACCGGGTGTTGGTGAACTCATCTGCCAGCCTCCCAGCGTCCTGGGGGTTCTCTGGCTTCCGGTCCTTGAGCCAGAGCCTCAGGCTAAGTGTGCATGCTTCAGAGAACTGCTCCAGGATCATCAGCTTAAGTGGATCCTCTGCGGCTTGGGCTCCGACCCTGAACACCCACTTGCGGCAGTATTGCGCCAGGCGGGAGGCCAAATCCACATAGGTCTCCCGTGGCTCCTTCTGAATCCCCCGGAGCTTCTTCCTGTACATCTCTGGGGTCAGCCCGAACTTGTGCAGCAGGGCCTCTTTGACCCGTTCGTAATCACCTGGATGCAAATCCTCCAGCTGGTTGAGCACCCCTGCAGCTTTCTGATTCAGCACGGGGGTGAGCTCTTGCAGCCAGTCAGCTGGAGGAATCTGGTGCAGTTCACAGGCCCACTCAAAGGAGCTGAGGAACTCGTCCATGTCCCCCACATCTTTACATTGGGCCAACATGAGCTTCTCCAAGCGTCTGGCCGCCCCGGGCCCCCTGGAGTCCTCCCCTCTCACCACAGCTGGGGCCCCGCAGCTTCTTCTCTCTGCCATGGCCCGCTCATGCTGTTGCTGCTCTCTACGGTCCTGTACTTCCAATTCCTTCATCCGCAGCTCGATCTCCAGCCGCCGCAGCGCTACCGGGCTGGTCTCCGCCCTGGACAAACTGCGGTTGGCAGGGCTTGTCTGGGTGGGCACCACGTTTCTCTGGTGGGCTCCAGTCCTCCGTCTGGTCTGAGAGCCTGAGACACTCCTTGGTGGTGTCTGGCTGCTCCCCGCTGGGACAGGATCCAGGCCCCTGAATGGGTCATTCTCTCCCAGCCGGGCAATCAACTGGGCCTTGGTTGCTTTCCCCATGGGCAGGCCCCTCTCTCTGTACAGCCCCAACCAGCTCTGCCTACAGGAGTTGGGTGTAAGCCATCTCCCCTCCAGTCCCCATGGTGTAGACTCACCGATCTAGTGCTGTAGCTCCCCACGATTCCCAGGAACCGCTTCGCTCTGTCTCCAGCACGCCTGGCTCTAAGCCCCTTCCTTCTACTGCATCTTGTCACTTGCTGATGGAAGCTCCATCCACGAGGTGTAGTGCATCCCACTTCTGATACCACTATGATGGCACAGTCGGGGTTTCCCCGATCCTGCACCCCCGTAGCAGCAAGAACAGACTCCGCCAGCAGGTAGAATTGAGGGGGTTTATTGCTTCTCCAGGATACAGCACAGCATAGACGTGATGTGTTTACAGGAGTCTGGGCCAGGATACCTTAGACCCCTTGAGATGGAGTCCCTAGGCCCCTGGATTCCAGCCCTCTCCTTAGACCGGTTCCTCCATGATTTCAGCCCAAGACTGCCCCTTCCCCCAGCACACACTTCCTTTGTCCCATCTCTTCCCTTAACCAGTAGAACCAGTTTGGCCACTGTCCTGAGGCCCCTATTGCTGGGCCGTGCTTACAGACAACCGCCAGAGGACGTCCTCCGCAGCCCACTGCCCAAGCATAGCAACCAGCAAGGTACTGACACTACATCACAACATGTGGGGGAGTCAGTGGGAATTACACATCACAACCAGGGGGACCCCGGGATACAGATCAGACAGCACCTCCGCTACGCCACAGTTGCACAAAGGTGAGTAACTTCCTCTTAGTTAACTCCAAGTTCTTCTCCCTAGTCAGGTTCTTTTAAAAAAAAAAAAAAAATGCCATTCACCCCAAGTTGGTTCTCCCGCTGTTTTAAGATCACCCGAAACTATGGGCCCACCGGGGTTTAAATGCTGCACAGATGCTGGCCTCAGATGGCCATGCTCAATGTGTCAAGTGTCTTGGGGACTCCCATGTTCATAGGTACTGCCCACACCACACTAAACTTAAGGCATGGACACAGAGAGACAGAGACCTCAGTTTAAAAACGCTAATGATAAAAAAGGGCAAACACCCTTCCACAAATCCAGATTTTCCGCAGATTGCCAATGATAAAGGGGACAAACTAAACAAATCTCTGAAGAAATGGGTCACCTCTCTCCCACAAGATCTGCACTCGCCTAAACGGCCCTTGACTGAGAGACAGGCAACAAACGCTGGCAAGTCATGCCTCAGCACATGTGATAAGCTGGGCACCTCCAAGTTCACCACAGAGATGCCTCACACGGTGCCCGTTCAGAGGGTACAGATCATACAGTACCTGCCTCACAGAACTTGGCACCGACCATGGTGCGGAGCAGCACTGGGATCACGGGACCAAAAGTGGTTAACACGGCACTGCAACAGCTGACAGGGTTTCCTATCAGCACTGCCCTTCCTTTGATGACCATGGCAACATCTCACGCTGTGTGTTCTGCGTCTAGAATACCACAGGCACCAGCGCCGCGTATAACATCATTAGCCTTGCTCTTTCACTCCTTATATTACCTATTGGCATCAGAGAAAACTGGTGGTCTCCTCAACTTTTCACTCTCCATTTTTAAGCACTAACAAACCATCATATTCACCATGATCCAAATATACTTAATCACCTACTGTGTTATCAAGTGATGAGAGAAACATTGGGACATGCATTTCATTCTGATTTTGCTGACCCTGCCAACAAGGGCATAGCCCCCTGGGCTCTATACCCATAGATACCACCACCCAGTGCTTTTTTTGTGGCTGTATGCCCCGTATGGTGTACCAGCACCTATTTCCCCTGCATGACTTAAATTAATTGCATTCTCCTCGAGAGTACCAGCACCCCTTTTCCTGGGGCGGCTGGGCTTCCTGGCTCTTAGAGGATCATAGAACTGGAAGAGACCTCAGAAGGTCATCAAGTCCAGCCCCCTGCTCTAGGCAGGGCCAATTCCAACTAAATCAACCCGGCCAGGGCTTTGTCAAGCCGAGACTTAAACACCTCTAGGGATGGAGACTCCACTACTTCCCTCGGGAACCCATTCCAGTGCTTCACCACCCTCCTAGTGAAATAGTTTTTCCTAATATCCAACCTGGACCTCTCCCACCACAACTTGAGACCATTGCTCCTTGTTCTGCCATCTGTCACTACTGAGAACAGCCTCTCTCCGTCCTCTTTGGAACCTTCCTTCAGGAAGTTGAAGGCTGCTATCAAATCCCCCCTCACTCTTCGCTTCTGCAGACTAAACAGACCCAAGTCCCTCAGCCTCTCCTCATAAGTCATATGCTCCAGCCCCCTAATCATTTTGGTTGCCCTCCGCTGGACCCTCTCCAGTGCGTCCACATCCTTTTTGTAGTGGGGGGCCCAGAACTGGACACAGTACTCCAGATGCGGCCTCACCAAAGCCGAATAAAGGGGAATGATGACATCTCTGGATCTGCTGGCAATGCTCCTCTTAATGCAACCTAATATGCCATTAGCCTTCTTGGCTACAAGGGCACACTGTTGACTCATATCTAGCTTCTCATCCACTGTAACCCCCAGGTCCTTTTCTGCAGAACTACTACTTAACCGGTTGGTCCCCAGCTTGTAACTATGCTTGGGATTCTTCCATCCCAAGTGCAGGACTCTAAACTTGTCCTTGTTGAACCTCATCAGATTTCTTGTGGCCCAATCCTCCAATTTGTCTAAGTCATTCTGTACCCTATCTCTGCCCTTAAGTGTATCTACCTCTCCCCCCAGCTTAGTGTCATCCGCAAACTTGCTGAGGGTGAAATCCATCCCCTCATCCAGATCATTAATAAAGATATTGAACAAAACCGGTCCTAGAACCGAACCTTGGGGCACTCCGCTAGAAACCGACCGCCATCCTGACATCGAGCCATTGATCACTATCCGCGGGGCCCGGCCTTCTAGCCATCTTTCTATCCATCTTACCATCCATTTATCCAATCCACAATCCCTTAACTTGCTGGCAAGAATATTGTGGGAAAGCGTATCAAAAGCCTTGCTAAAGTCAAGGATCTTCTTTTTTTTTTTCCTCTCTTTTCTTTTTCTCAACCACTTTCTTCCCTCCTGTTTTGGCATGGCTTTTTGTTTTGTTTTGTTTTGTTCAACAATCCCTCCTCCCCCTCCCCCCCCCCCCCCCGGAGTACCGGCACCTTTTTTCTTACCAAAAAAAAAAGGACTGCCACCACCCATGCTTTATCCACCACAATAGCAGTAATGGAGTCATGGCCTCAACATCACAAAAAGAGGCCATATAAACCAAACACACTATGAAAGCATTTTCTCCCCTATACCAATCCCATCTAATAAAGAGGGAATGGAACGAAATCGACGAACATCAGTCCACTGAATTGGGTCTGGATGCATTGCTGGACACAAGCTCACCCTCTGTGATGGGCGAGGCTATTATGCCACCACCCTTGGTAACCACTGAGGACTTCACTCCTTTTCATGAACTTTTTAAGAGAGACACAGCTGATCTAAACATTGCAATGGAGGAAGTGCAGGACACAAAACATGAGCTTACAAACATCCTGCAGGGTATGCCTTCTGCAAAAATTGTCTTGCTTATTAACTCAGCCATAATGGAACCTGCCAAAATTCTTTGTGAAAGCCCTGGCTCAATCCCTCCCATCTGTAAAAGGCATACCACAAGTATTATGTCCCGACAAAGGGATCGGAGTTTTTAATTTACTCATCCACCACAAAACTCCATAGTAGTTGATGCAGCTCAGCAAAGAAACAAGCAACAACAAAACCATTCCACACCATCTGACAAGGATAATAGAAGACTTGACATACTCAGCAAAAGGTGTAAACCTCAGCCACATTACAAATAAGAGTGGCCAGCGCTCCTCAGTAAATATGACAATTATGCAATGTTTAACACGTTTATTGATGATATACCAGAGACAAGACACAGTTTAGAGCGACTATCACAGAAGGCCAGGCAATATTGAGGACAACCCTTCAAGCTGCCCTAGACACAGCTGACATGGCCACAAGAACAGCAGTCACAGCAGTTGTCATGAGATGGGCCTCATGGTTCAATTCCTCCACCTTCCTTCGCAAAATCGTCATCTGTGGAAGACCTACCGTTTGAGCACGAAAAGCTCTTTTAATTGAAAACCAATGACGTTCTCCATTCCATGAAGGATTCCCAGGCCACATTATGCTCTCTTGGTATTCAGACACCGGCAACAAGGAGCAGGCAATACAGATACCAACCATACCAGAGGCCAAGATACCCACAACTCACATATCATTACCAAAAGCAAGATCACTCTCCATACCAACAATGTGGCCACAGTAGACTGCAGCATCGACATAGCTAGGCCAAACTTCCAACCACCTACCTCAGTCCAGTAAGCAGATTTGAGGGGCTGTTAAGAAACTGAAAACCATCTTACCTAGCTCCCAAATATTAGGAAACCTTTCACTTACTGTCTTCTACCATTTTATGACAAATGGCTCAACATTACATCTGACAAATGGGAGCTACAGACAATTTCTTTTGGATATGTCATCCCATTCCTGTCCATCCTTCCAGCCCACCCACCCTCCCCATCCATCTTCAGGAACCCTCTCGTGAGATGATCTACTTCTTGTTGTAGTATAATCTACAACCGGGCACTATAGAACCCGTTCTCCTAGAGTTTCAGAGGATCTGATTTTATTCCTATTACTTCTTCAAGTTGTTAGCAGTGGTTATGGCCAACCTCAGAAAACGGGGCTTTACCATTTATCCGTACCTCAATGATTGCCTCATCAAGGCAAGAACGCAAGATGATTTCTGTCATTGCACCCATCTGGTACAACTGTGCTTCCAATCACTGGGACTTCTAATAAACGAGAGCAAGTCAGTACTTACACCGACTCAGTCAATACAATTAATGGGGGCTCATCTCAACTCTGCTTTAGACATCGCTTCCGTACCTCCCGACGGGTTCCTAAGGATCTGCAAGCTAGTTCATTTACTCTACATAATGCCAAGCGTCACAACCCATGACTGTCTACATCTCCTGGAATACATGGGATCATACAACACGGTGAGCCCCAACGCCCATCTGTTTGAGGTGTCTCCAGGGATGGCTTAGATCTATAGTTACTGATCAAAACACTGTCAGTCCCTGACACAGTAAAAAGATCACTACGATGGTGGACAAAACCATACAATTTACGCAGAGGCATACTCTTACAAACTCCAGAACCCACAGTGGTCATCACCGCAGACACTTCCTTCATGGGCTGGGGACACACACGAGAGACCTAACAACCCAGGGCCTATGGACTCTGGCAGAGAAGACACTACACATCAGTGTCCTTGAGCTCAAGGCTATCTGGCTCACATGCCAGCATTTTCCTCCCCACATCACCAGAACCCACATCAGAATATGTACGGACAATATGGTCTGTATGTTTATATAAACAGACAAGGTGGGGCATGAGCCTACGCTCTCTGCAAGGAAGCCATTGCACTCTGGAACTGGTGCCTAACTCATGGCATCTCCATAAGTCCGTGTCATCTCTCTGGCGCCCTAAACACCACAGTAGATGCCCTAAGCAGAGCCCTACCTCTTGATCGTACGTGGCAGATCAGCCATTCAGTGCTGACAGAGATATTTGCATGATGGGGATACCCTCACAGATCTGTTTGCTACCGGAACAAACAAAAAATGCCCACTTTATTGCTCCAGGGTGAGCATGGGAAAGCACTGTCTCGGAGATGCTCTTATCATCAAGTGGAACGTCCACTTACTCTATGCATTCTCTCCCTTCCTCCTCCTCAACAGAGTACTCGTCAAAATGAGGGACAAAAGGAGGGTTATCCTAATAACACCTTGCTGGCCCTGGCAAGCGTGGTTTCCCCTCCTGAGCAGAATGGTTCTACAACACCCAATCGCACTCCCATGCAACCCAAGCATACTATTCCAACCAGGAACTGAAGCTTCTCACCCACGATTTACCATTCTTCAACTCAAAGCATGGTACCTCGATGGTTCACGGGCATAGAACTACAATGTTCAGTGCAGATACATAATGTGCTCCTACATAGTAGGGCCCCTGAAACGAGGAAGACATACATTAACAAGTGGTCTTGCTTTGTACATTAGGCTGCTTTCCGTAACATATTACCGGAGGATGCCCCCCTACCTACAATCCTTGATTACCTACTACATCTCAAGCAATCCCAGATTTCCTTGGGCTCAATTAGAATACATCTCACAGAAATAACAATGTTCAATATGACCGTCGATGACACCACAGTCTTTACACATCCCATAACCAAGAGCTTCCTCAAAGGCCTATAGGTCCTATATCCTGATATTACTGCCCCACAGGAACCGTGGGACCTTCATGGTCTGGTATTGACCATGCTCATGAAACCTCCATTCGAACCTATGACCATATGCTCCCTTCTCCACTTAATGCTCAAAATGGAGTTCCTAGTTGTAATAATGTCAGCATGTTGGCTAGATGGCTGCCCTAATGGCAGACCCACCATTTACCATCTTTTTTAAGGACAAAATCTCTCTATGGACACATCCAAAGTTTTTACCCAAGGTACGCTCCACCTTCCACCTTAACCAAACAATACACTTACCTGTATTCTTCCCTAAGCCTCATGCCAATGTCTTTGAGGCACAGATGCATACCCTTGACATGCACAGGGTGCCCTCCTTCTACCTTCACAGAACAAAACCCTTCATGTCATCCCCGTGACTGTTCGTCTCCATTGCGGAACGTAATAAGGGGCATCAGATATCATTCCAAAGGCTTTCCCATTGGATCTCTGACTGCATCACCATGTGCTATTCTCTCAATAGTTTATCACCACCTACCTCAGTCCCTGCACACTTCACATGAGCAGTCACCACTTCTGTTGCTTACCTGCGGAAGGTTCCCATTGACTAAATATGTGTTGCTGCTACATGGACATCAGAACAAACTTCTGCTAAGCGCTATGCACTTTCTGATGGCCTTCTTCACTCTACAAGAGTAGCAAAGGTTATACTAAAGACCGCTTACCTGCCTGATCCGAAGTCCCTACCTCCATAGGACAAATTGCTTTGCAGTCACCTGCTGTGGAGCACTCCCAGGGATGTGTCTCTCTCTTGAAGAGGAGTTTACTCATCTTGGCTGTAACTGATGTTCTTTGAGATGAATGTCTCTGGGTTCTACTACCCTCCCTTCCTCCCCTCCACTTTGGACAAAAAAAAGTCTTTTCCACTAGGCTGGGTTCCAGATAGAGAAGGAACTGAAGGGAGGGCGGCCATGCATGTGCAGTAATACTGGATGGAGCTGTGTGCTTCAGACGCCACGCATGCACGGCCCCAATGCACTACTAGGACGAATATGCTCTATGGCGCTGGGACGCACCAACACCTGCTGTGGATCATCCCCAGGAACGCTCATCTAGAAGAATGTCAGTTACAGCTTAGGTGAGTAACCTCTTACTCCACTAAATGGGCTGCAGGCTCCATGTATATGTGGTTCTACACAGGAAGGAGAGCGCAGAGTTCCAGAATGTATCAGGTCCACATTTTTTCCTGCCATTACAAGAGATTTAATTCAAGAGGGAGCTGATATAACTTTCATTCTCTTGCTGATACTTGAACCAACAGACGGCAGGATTGTTTTCTGTGCACGGAAGAGAGATGATCAGTAAGAATTTAATATTAATTCATTGTAACTTTATGTATGCCCATCTCTGCAGGTTGCAGATAGCAATTTCACTTTGGTCCATCTGTTGCCTCCAGTTCTAATGCATTGGTAAATGACTTTTTCCATCCTGCACCTCTCTTGCCGCTTTAATGACATGGTGAGATAGCTGACTGTGGCTTGTGAAAATATTCCCCCCCCTTCTCCCCTATTTAATTTTGGTTCTGGACATCCAACACTCTGGTCGTCTGAAGAAGTGGGTTGTGCCCAGGAAAGCTCATGATACCATCTACATGTTTTGTTAGACTTTAAAGTGCTACCAGACCATTTGTTGTTTTTTATGTTTATTAGTAAAAGGTCTCTTCAAAGAGCCTTTTGTATGGGTGAAATCCTAGCTTCCCTTAGTGTCAAAACTCATACTGACTCTTGCGAAGCCAAGATTTTACCCACTGAGTTGCACTTGAAGTAACTTGCATTCATCATGAGGAATCCAGGTTTTATGGGCCTGATTTTCAAGAGTTGAGCACCTGCAATCAGGATCAGATTTTCTAGAGCTCAGCTCTTCTTTGGATAACTAAATGAGGAACAGGTTTTCAAAATGCTGAGCACCCAGCAGCTCCTGTTGTGATGCATTTAGCCAGGTTTTCAAAAGAACTCAGCACACCATGTGTTGAGCTGTTTTGAAAATCTGGCCAAATACTTTGATGTGTAAATGGGACCTGAAGAATTTTTATCTTAAAATTTTAGTTTGTTGTATTCCTAAGAGTGAGGTATAGGTAAAGCCATTTATTTCCTGATCTCCCATAATGGCTCACCATGTATTTTATTATTTATGTTTATATTTATTTGTGTATCTCTTTTTTTAATTTGTAGATGTCATTCTTGGTCCTGAACCTAGAGGATTTGTACCTACGACTCCCAACATCAGCAGGGCAACATCATTTTCAACTAGAGTGATAAACAGTACATTTGCCCCAGCAACTGTGCAGACTATATTTCCTATCAGCTCTTTAGACAATAGTACCTCTTCATTAGCAGATGTCTCCTGGACTCAATTTAACATCATTATTTTGACAGTTATTATCATTGTTGTGGCCCTGTTGATGGGATTTGTGGGTGCTGTCTACATGTACCGTGAATATCAAAATAGAAAACTTAATGCTCCTTTCTGGACCATTGAGCTCAAGGAGGACAACATTAGTTTTAGCAGCTACCATGACAGCATACCCAATGCTGATGTTTCAGGCTTACTGGAGGATGATGGAAATGAAGTGGCACCAAATGGACAGCTAACACTGACAACTCCAATGCATAACTATAAAGCTTAAAACAAGAATCAATTCACTTATTCCAAAGTCGGATTAAAAAATGTACAATCCTCGCTGAAGGTCTATCAAAATCTGTACCACGATTCCAAGCAAAGGAATTTGCTACTCAGATACTCTCTTACGTTGTGCATGGTCTAGCATGCTGGTGAGCAGAAAAGGAGTGTAGCGCATAAGAATTTCAGGTAATATTATGAAATGCATTCAGTATAATGTTTTCCATGAGGACCCATAGACTTCACTGTTAAAGACTTTCCATACAATTATGCTGATCTTAAAGTATATTTTTATATGAAAAGATGGGGGGTAACCAGTGCCCCTGATTAATCAAAAACTACTTTGACTTCCAGCGAAACTAAAGCCTAGACCAGTAGCCTATATTTTGAAAAGCAGCCTGTTTAATTAGCAGTGGACTTTCAGAAAATACTTTTTTGTAAAGACTTAATTTTATTTCCTGGTACGAATTTGTGCTTTTTGTATATAAAAAGGGAAATCCTATTTGTTTCACTTTTAAATAAGTAAGTGTAACACATGTACTAAAATCCACTTTCAGTTCTTCAACAATTTGGGGAACAGAATCAATAAATCATGAAAATGTTGAGGATGGGTCACTCTTCCCACTTTCTGAGTTCTCATACAATGTGATGATACTATTAAAACATATGAATCCATTTTTAATAGGAGTTAATGAACTTGTATACATACTGTACAAGGGAAGAAGACAAGACATCTCAGGATCACCTGTACAAATAAAAGCTAGGCTTAATATCCTACCCTGACAGAAATGGTGTGTTCTGTACATAAAATGTAATATATATTCTCTCCATTGTATTTGTAACTATTTGTAAAAAAAACCCCAAAAAACCCATGAGTCATATTTTATCATCTAGATTTTATCTGTACAGCGGTTAGTGGCACTGTAAAAACAAACAAACAAACAAACAAAAATTGTTTAAAATAGTGTAAATCATATGGCAATATTGCTGGAGCTGGGACTCTAGCAAACACCCATCATTTAAAGTTCCACTTCTGATATCACTGAAATCTTTTTTTAAAGTTGACTCTTTCCTAATTGTTAGTACAACTGTTCAAATTCCTCAACTCCTTTAAAGACATGAACTGAGCATATCATGAATAGAGGCTAGTCAGTTTCCAGAGACCTGATCTAACATTTGGTATCTTCCTGTGAAATGCCTGCACAAAATGCAAACATACGCTTATAAATGCTTCATTATTTGTGGCCTGATCCTGAAAACCATGATGAACATGCACTGTTTCTATTCACATGTATAATCCCTTTCTAGTCAATAAGACTGCTCATGTGAATAAGAAATACTTGTAGGAATAAGGATTGCCAGAAAACGTTGACACACTCATTCACTTCAGCAAAATGCAGGACAATGTAGCACTTTAAAGACTAACAAGATGGTTTATTAGATGATGAGCTTTCGTGGGCCAGACCCACTTCCTCAGATCAAATAGTGGAAGAAAGTAGTCACAACCATATATACCAAAGGATACAATTAAAAAAAATGAACAAATATGAAAAGGACAAATCACATTGCAGAACAGGAGGAAGATGCGGGGGGGGGGGGGGGGGGGGGGGAAGGAAGGAAGGTAAGTGTCTGTGAATTGATGATATTAGAGGTAGGGAGAGTGGGATGTTTGTGAGTTAATGGTATTAGAGGTGATAATTGGGGAAACTATCTTGGTAATGGGTGAGATAGTTCAAATGTTTGTTGAGTCCTTTTTGGAAAGTGTCGAATTTTAACATGAATGACAGTTCAGAGGATTCCCTTTCAAGTGCAGATGTAAAAGGTCTTTGTAGCAGAATGCAGAATGTAGCAGAATGTCTGGCCCACGAAAGCTCATCATCTAATAAACCATCTTGTTAGTCTTTGAAGTGCTACATTGTCCTGCATTTTGCTTCAGCTACCCCAGACTAACATGGCTACATTTCTATCACTCATTCACTTCAGTAGAATAAGGGCGTCACCTAAGAGTTTAAAGGATCAGGTCCTTTGTTGCAAAATTCTAGTTAAACATAAGTTTAAAATAAATTATGCCGACACTACCAAGCAATTTATGCCTAGAAGTTCATGCAGTTTACAGCTGTTTTATGCTGGGGAGAAACAGAAGGTTCAGGTGCTAAAGACACGTACATAGTTCCTTTGGTTAACTTGTGTTCCCTTTGATAATTATTTTCTAGCTTATATTCATGTCCTTTAAGCCACATGGAAGCAGGTTGCCTCCTTGTGACTCTAAGATGTAGGCCTCAGGCCTCAATGCACAGGCCTCTATGTGTAATGTGGATGATGAAAGTATATCCATGTACCACTCCAAAAAAATGTTGACAGTTAACAGCCTTTGAGTGCAGGTCATAAGGCCTGATCCAGCCCTTCTTTTGTCCTGTTAACAGTTCGCAGCAGGTGTAAGGAGTATAAGACAATTTGTAACTTTCAGTGACTCATTCAGTCTACATTGGTGCAGTGAAAAAATGCCCCAAAGACTTTACAGTCTAATTTAATATGTGGCACAAGTGAATGACATAGGGATTTAGAGAGGGAGGGGGGCCATAGTACTAGGTGGATGTAATAGTGTATATGCTGGATTCAGAGCCCACTGAAGTCAATGGAAAGTGTCCCTTTCTCTGCTGTGGGCTTGGGATCAGTCCTAAATTTATAAGAAGTTTGGATTTAAGTCATGCAGATATGTTAAGTGATAAAATAGAAGAGGACAAAGACAAAAGAAGATCATAGATTGCATATACAATTTTTTAAGAGTAGATTAATGGCAATGGAAAGAAATGCTTAAAATCTCTATGTAATTACTTGGCAGTGTCTTTTCTAATATCTACTTACCTTTTTCTACTGTGTAAAGATTAGGCAACTTTTCACAGGCAAAATTACCCCAGCTTACATTTCTGGAAATAGTTGTTAGAGCAATAATGCTGAAAGGCAAAATGAAAGTGTATGCATTGTGACATGTCAGATCTTTTTTAGGGAGCTTGGGAGGAGTTTGCAAAGAAGAGAACTGTTACAATATGTTCCTTCCTATAACCTTGGGAAACCTGTAGGCTATTTTATAACAAGGATGGGCCACTTCTGATTTGGATTTCAGATCCTGGTTTTTGGCTCTCTCCATTATAGAGTGGCCAACTTCAGAGTTTGATTTTAAGTTCAGATAGAGACAGACCCCTCCTATCCCACCACTAAAAATGGGGGTATGTGGATTTGGAACTTTGATTTTTCCCTTTTCTCCTTTACAAGCAGAGGAAAGGAAATGAATAGGTAGGTACTATATCTGAGTGCAGGTTTGATGTAGGGAGGAGGTCAGTTCATCTTACACTTTGTAATGGTGGGAAGGCAATAGGATTTGAGTTATTTTGCTGATGGCAAATTCTCTCAGATTTTGAGAGAACATCCTGATGATCTGATCCAAAGCCTCTTAAGTCAATTTGAGTCTTTTGTGTGGCCTCTACTTGCATAAAGCTTTTCAAAACCAGACTGATCTTACTGAGCCTGTAGAAGGGTATCTGTTATATAGCAGGCTTAGTTTTGGAACCTCATCCTAGCAGAAACTGGAAATCTCACAGAGGTGAGGCCTTAGGGTGAAATGACTCAGCAGAAGAAACAGTCACATTCAGTCGCATCTTTTTATTGGATAAATAACGTGATAAAAAATCAAAACACAATTGAAGGAAGAGTAAAGAGAAACTTCTCTACTTTATGTTCAGCCTAGTTCTGTGATATCTGGGAGTATAGCCAGTTTGTATCCCTTCTATTAACCACATACCTGAGCATCTTTACTTATAGGGATAAAGGGAGGAATAAAATGAGCTAGTTGTATCTTTTGGTCACCTTGGACTGCCCCTGGACATATTGCACTGCCTGAAACATCCACTGGAAACTCTCTCAGCCTACCAAAGTCCTTGGCTGGTCCAGCCAGGGTCACCCTCCTGTCATTTGTTCGTTGCATAACTTTGCCACAGAGCAAAGTTATGCAGCGAGTCAGCTTGGAACATGCACAGATGAATAGGTAGAGAACAGCACAGGTGCACTAAAGCCTGTGGAGGGGCATCTATGATACTGGGCACAGATGGCTGAAGTATCAGCACTGATACTATGATGGCATTTACAGGCCCCATATTGAACTAGGGCAGCATAGACCAATACTGGGCATGAGAGGCACCATCCCTTAAGAGGTGCAAGGCATGTTCCCAGTGAAGAAGGAATAATTTAAAAGGAGACCAATAGGTCAGGTAGACATGTGCTGCACATAGCAGCAGGAAGTGGGGCTGATGTTTTCCAGGAGTGGTAGGAATTGCTCTAGCAGTGGGGGATTTCCTGCTTGACCTTTGAGAGTTGAAAGCCCTAAGATGCTGAGGAGTTACTAAGCTAGTTACCATTTCCCTAACTCAATAGCTTAAGACTGAGGGGAAGTGATACGGTGGAAATATAATTTGGGGTAGCTCAGTAACTGGGCAGGACAGATTGATTAATTCCAACAACCCTGGTTTGGGACCTGCTGGGATGGGCGTGCCTGGGTCCCTCTACCTTGTTTTCCTGGCTTCTTTGTAGTGATTGAATAATGGCAGAGCAGTTAGAGCATGAGGAAGTGATATAGGCGTCAGCTGGAACCCCTCTGGGCTGACTAGACTAGCAGAAATCATAAGGCCATGAGCTACCCACTAGGCTAGCTGATCAACGGACCACCTTACTACAGATATGCATGTACCTTTGGTGGGTACGATTGTCCCATCTGCTAACAGCTAAAGGAATAGTATGCAATCCTGCAAGACAAAAGATTAATTTGAGAGACAATGTGAGCGGCATGATGCCATACATATCTGTGCATGGTGAAGATGTAGTAAGAGGGAGATGTGACAGTATAGAGAAATATAGTGAAAGATCAATGGTTGCTGTTTCTAATGGTAATGATCTTAGAGTCACAGAATACTAGAACTGGAAGGGACCTTGAGAGGTCATCAAGTCATCCCTCGCCTTCATGGCAGGACCAAGCACCATCTAGATCATCCCTGATAGATGTCAATGCAACCTGCTCTTAAATATCTCCAGTGATGGAGATTCCACAACCTCCCTAGGTAATTTATTCCAGTGTTTAACCACCCTGACAGGAAGTTTTTCCTAACGTCCATTCTAAACCTGCCTTGCTGCAATTTAAGCCTATTACTTCTTGTCCTATCATCAGAGGCCAAGGAGAGCAATTTTTCTCCCTCCTCCTTGTAACACCCTTTTAGATCCTTAAAAACTGCTATGTCTCTTCTCCCTGCTCACTCTTCTCTTTTCTAAACTAAACAAGCCCAGTTCCTTCAGTCTTCACTGATAGGTCATTTGTTCTAGATTTTTAATCATTTTTGTTGCTCTTCTTTGGACTTCTCCAATTTCTCCTCATGATTCTTGAAATGTGGTGAACAGAACTGAACACGATACTACAACTGAGGCCTAATCAGCGTAGAGTAGAATGGAAGAATGACTTCTCATGTCTTGCTCACAACACTCCTGTTAATGCACCCCAGAATCATGTTTGCTTTTTTTGCAACAGTGTCATACTGTTGACTCGTATTTAGCTTATGACCCCTAGATCCCTTTCTGCAGTACTCCTTCCTAGACAGTTGCTTCTATTCTGTATGTGTGCAACTGATTGTTCCTTCCTAAGTGGAGCACTTTGCATTTGTCTTTATTAAACTTCATCCTATTTACCTCAGACCATTTCTCCAGTTTGTCCTGATCATTTTGAATTATGACCCTATCCTCCAAAACACTTGCAACCCCTCCCAGCTTGGTATCATCTACAAACGTAATAAGCATGCTGTCTATGCTATCATCTGAAAGATTGATGAAGATTTTGAAGAGAACTGGTTCCAAAACAGACCCCTGTGGAACCCCACTTGTTATACCCTTCTAGCATGACTGCGAACCATTAATAACTACTCTCCAAGAATGGTTATCCTGCCAGTTATGCACTCACCTTATAGTAGCCCCATCTAGGCTGTATTTCTAGTTTGTTGATAAGATGGTCATGCGAGACCTTAACAAATATTTTATAGATATACCATGGCCGCTGTGTCTCCCTTATCCACAAGACTTGTTATCCTATCAAAAAAAGCTATCAGATTGGTTTGACGTGATCTGCTCTTTACAAATCAATGATGGCTGTTACCTATCACCTTATTATCTTCCAGATGTCTGCGGATGAATTCCTTAAGTACTTTCTCCATTATCTTCTTATGTGTATTTCATGGAGGAGGGAGAGCCATTTTCCCTGCTGATTTGGATGAGGGAACAGAAATCCCATAGTCAAGTACATGAGAACAAAAAGACTCCTCTAATGGCATGGGTGAAGTATAAAAACAGCAAGTTTATAATAGGCTTGGGGCTCCCTGGTTGGATCACAAGGTAGGATGCTATTCTATGACCACTGGATGTGACAGACAAAAATACAAGAATAAAATGGGGCTAATGTGAATGTAAGGTCTGAAATCTCACGGAACATCATAGCTATAAATAACTACATGAAGTTTTAGGCCAGGGAGTGTTATCATGGAGTGTCATATATTGAAATAGTCACTCTCTCGAACCAGGCAAAATAAACATAGCCCATCAGACATAATTTGAGGCAGGATGGACAGTCTTTAACATTGTACTAGCATTCTGGGGCAGTTGACCTCTGAGATACAGTATCTTCAGTCCAGATATTAAATGTAGTGTAAGCTTTATTTTATTTATATATAAATGTGTGTGGCAAACAGTAGGTACAAATTCTTCTAAATAAAAACCTAAGATTGAAGCCTAAAGTGAAGTTCTAAAATTAGCTTCCAAGGGACTCTGCTTAATAATGTTTCCAATTCAAATGGGAAAACATAGGCCTAAATCATTAAAATTACAGTCACTCCCAATTAAAATCTTATCAGTCTTACAACACATCCAAATAAAATGTCTCCAAATGCATTTCTAAAAAAGCTGTGTATGATTTGAATACGTCAGAATTTATACATAAGAATGTTATTTAAAATAAATAAAATGTATATAATTTGTATCTAAGCCACCTGGATTTTGCTTTTGTTTTATGTTTAAACAATAATCTAAAGGTTGCTTCCAAGTTCCATATGAAGTCAATGGGCAAGATTTTCCATTGACCTCAATAGAGTTGGATTGAGCTCTAAGGGTTTGAAAGTGACCTCATACCAGTAACTCTATTCCGGACAATGTCAATGAAGTTATACCTACTCTATATAAGAGAAAGCAACATATGGCCAACACAAGTCACACTGTCACATTAGTGTTTTTAAAGCCCTATGAAAACTTTTGTCTATTTTTATTTATATTCTTGTTAACACATATTACTTTTACGGCTCACTAGCTTGTCAGTCAATGAGTCTCTACTCACAGTAGAAGTGTTCTTACTGCTACATAGTTATTTTGGCATAAAAGTATGCAATCAAGTAAAAGTGAAATTAGAGAAAGCCATAGTATCGTGGGTGTTTTCTACATCTTCTTTGGGAATTTCAAAGGAATTCTGTGTGGATCAGGTATCTCTGAGACCTGCTTCTGAGGAGCTGATGATTTAGAAAGGCTGGTTATATCTGCCAAAAAACAAAGAAACCAACAACCGAAAAACAAAAACAAACAAACAAAAGCCAAAAAAAACTTTGCTTCTGGAATCTTCACAGTTCTTTCTCACTTGTCATTGCTAGGAAGGTAACTCCCACTTGCAAAGGAGAAGTAAATACCAAATAATAAGACTGTCATTGCAACTGAATGTTATTTATGACTCTCTTTGTCCCTAAATCAGCAAAGCACTTAAGTAATGGGGATAAATTAATGGTAATTAAGAATGTGCAGGTACTTTACTGAACTGGAGCTTTAAAAATTAAGGCATTGAGTATCTTCTTCTCAGCACTTCTATTGGTTTCATTTACTCCTGATAATACTAGTGAAAGAATTTAATCTTATAAGTCAATGGGAATTTTGCTCGACTTAAATGGGAGCAGGATCAGGCTATTAGTGAGAGGATCAGGTTCATTATGGAGTCAGTTGAGAACACTGCAGCAAATACTGTTCGTCTGAGGAAAGCCCAGGTAAAGAAGCTAAGCATGAGCACAATTATTCTACCACTCATAGAAAACCCTGGGGCTATATTAAGGTGTGCACCTCTTGTATGCTTCCTTATGAGCTTGTGGAACCACATAATTACATATGCAGAGATGGGGGTCTCCATTGTTTCCCTCCATTTTGTACTTCATTTCTGAAATGGCAAAGATCTCAGCCACAGCAGGATGTATGACAGGCTTTTCCAATACAACTTGTTGGTCTGAGGATTTACTGTAATCTTCTAAAACATGCTTTTATTTAAGATAAAACTAAACACTTAATCTGATTAACAGAAGGCAAGTTAATTTCTTCAAAATGCTGCATAATTTTCCTTTGCAAATTTGATGCTGCTGCTGCAGATTTTGTAAAATAGACATTACAGTAACCCCATGAAAATTGCACATAACTCCAGTTAATGATCCATTTGATTGTTTTTATCTTTTCTGTTTGATCAGAAAGAGTTATCCTTTTGCAAGTTGAATGTACATTTACCACCTCAAGCTTGGCAGCAGATTTAATTTGAACAGTGGTGGTTCATGAGGATGGCTACACAGCATGTGTCTGCACAAACATATGGGAGTCCCTTTTGGACAGGATATATGCTGCACAGGCCTATATCATTTAAAAGGTGCTTTGCCTAAAGATTGTTTCTTATTGTCATTGATTTAATGCCATGTCATATAAGAAAGAGAAAGTTCCTCATTTAAACTCAATAATTAATTTATTGTGCTAAGTAGCCAGACTGTCACACACTTAGAGAAGAGCTCTCTAACACCCATCCTAAAGCTAAATAAGAAATTTCAAATGAGCTTGGCATGCTGCCATATGGTAGACTTGTTTTTTAAACTGAATACAGACTAGTGGTGATTGAAAACATCACAGCATAGGACCCATGGCTACAAGGAGAAGAGCACACTGAACTCATGTCAAAGGCAACAGGAGTTTAAAACCCTCAGTACTTCACAAGATCAGATCCCAAATGTATAGCACCAAAGATTTTCTGTTGCACCCAATTAAGAGATAAAGCCCTCAGCTCTGCTGGTCATTGCCTAACATTTCCCATTCAGTTTTGTCATGCACTGTATCCTAGGGATGTTAGATAGTGGATAACAGAATAGTCGACTAACTGCATGAAATCTGAAGAGGTTAGTCAGCTATTCTGTACTTCTCCAGGAGCAGGGCTAGTAGCCAGTGCAATCTTCCCCCACACCCACGGAGTCCCCTGCCACCCTGCACTGCTGCCTCTGTATCAGAGACAGCAGCACAGGGTGCCAGGCGGGAGCCAGTCCACAAGAGGAGTCAATTTGAAAACTAGCTCCCCTCGCAGACTGGCTACCTGCAGCCCTGCACTGTGGCCTCTGATATAGAGGCAGCACTGTGGGGTGGCAGCATCCCCTGTCCATGGGGATCCGAGCTCTCTGTGGACAGAGGCTGCTGGGGAAAGTGAGGGGCAGCCTTCCCTGTCCCCCCTGCGCTGCTCACACCTCTGCCTCCCCTGCCCTCCACTCCCAGGGTATGTCTACACTGCAAAGTTAATTTGAAATAACAGCCGTTATTTTGAATGAACTTTAATAGCATCTATACATGCAAACTGCTATTTCAAATTTAATTCGAAATAGCGGAGCCCTTAATTCGATGAGATGGTAGATTTCAGGATCCTGACCAAAGGAAGAAAAGAAAGTACCGTATATTCCGGCGTACAAGACGACCTCTGAAGTTAAAAAACATCCCCCAAAAATCGGGGGTCGTCTTGTACGCCGGATGCCCCGCCGCCGGAGCCCCTCCGCGGCTTTGAAAGCCTCGGGGGAAGCCGGCGGCGGGGCATCCCAGGCGCGCATGGGCTGCCCGCCCGCCGGAGCCCCTCCGCGGCTTTGAAAGCCTCGGGGGAAGCCGGCGGAGGGGCTCCGGCGGGCGGGCAGCCCATGCGCGCCTGGGATGCCCCCCCGCCGGCTTCCCCCGAGGCTTTCAAGGCCGCGGAGGGGCTCCGGCGGGCGGGCAGCCCATGCGCGCCTGGGATGCCCCGCCGCCGGCTTCCCCCGAGGCTTTCAAAGGTTAAGCTGCATATGGCCTCTGGTCGGCTCCTTCAGCACTTGTACCAAGAAATTATCCCCAACGTTCTCCAAAAACTTCCAGATTGATGGGTCAGTCGCTCTTAGGAGGGAGTCCCCGACCACCACCACTCGCCTTCTTCTTTTGGGTGTGGTGGTCATGGAACCCCCATTCCTAGGACTATGCATCCCATGCCTTCCAGTAGAAGTGGTTTCCTTCCGATTTCTTCCTTGTGAGGTCTTCCAAAGCATTCACCATCGCAGAACCCATGAAGAGCAATGAAAGCATTTACTTACCTCTGTAGGAATGGGGGATTCTTGTGCTGGCCTTTTTTTCCTTCGAGAAGTTACATGCTGCCAGTTCTCTTCCTTGTCCTGTACTGGTGTCTTTTCTACACTCAAACTGCTTGTGAGTGAGGAAGCATTGCCTCCCAGAGGCAGCAGGGCTCTTGTGTGAATTTCCCAGGTTACTGAGTGGGGGCTCGAGCCAGTACTGTGTTGTGGCGACGAGGAGTCCTGTGGCACTTTATAGACTAACTGAAGTGTAGGAGCATAAGCTTTCGTGGGCAAAGACCCACTTCGTCAGATGCATCCTACACTCCAGTTAGTCTATAAGGTGCCACAGGACTCCTCGTCGCTTTTGCAGATTCAGACTTACACGGCTACCCCTCTGAGAGGGAACCCCAGATATTTAACCCAGCCATAGCTGCAGCTGACACTACGTGGCAAAAGGGTTACATTAACATCTTTTTATTGAAATGCTTTCTTTTGTCTGCAGCAGTAGAGTATAAGAGCAATTGTAGGATCTGATCCTGCCAACACTTACTTACGTAAATTTATTAATTCAGATAATCCTGTTGAAGTGAGCAGGGTAAATTTACTCATATCAGTAAATGACTTCAGGATTAGGCCCCTTTCTTATGGCTCCCAATATGCAAATAATTACATGAGTGCTTAAAGTTACATATGTCAATAATTCTGCTGACTTCAGGTGGCACACTTATGTGAGAGAAGTTAAAAACATATATATGTATATGTTTGCAAGATCAGATGCCATTACAGGGAATACAGCTTTGAACTTGTTGGAAATCTCCAGCTACAGTAACAAAATATAAAAAACTACTAATGGATATGTTGCTTAGAATAGGCATTCTCAAACTTCATTGCACTGCAACCCCCTTGTGACAACAAAAATTATTGCACAACCCTAAAGGAGCGGGGAGTCTAAGCTTGCCCAAGCCCCACCACTGTGGGCTAGGTCAAAGTCCAAGCTGAAGCACATTGCCCTGGGCAGGGGTGGGAAGAGGGCAAAGCCATCGAGGGCTGAAGCCACTGAGCTTTGTCTTTGGCCCCCACTGATGAGAATTTGGCTTTGAACCTCAGCAACAGACTCACTTTGAAGTCCTGACCCATAGTTTGAAAACTGCTAGCTTAAAGACAGGACAAAGTAGAGAGAAAGGATGGTTTTGGAATTAGAATGGTAGTCAGGGACTTGGGAGATTTACACATTCAGGGTATGTCTACACTACATGGCTCCATCGACGGAGCCATGTAGATTTGTTTATTGGGCAAAGGGAAATGAAGTGGCGATTTAAATTTACCGCCGCGGTAAACCTCATCCCACAAGGAATAACGGAGTGGTCGACAAAGGGCTTTGATGTCGACCGCGGAGCATCCAGACTAGTGCGCTGAGCCGACAAACAGCTGATCAGCTGTTTGTCGGTTCAGCGTGGCAGCCATTTAAATTTAAATGAAGCGGCGATTATTTAAATTGCCGCTTCATTTCCCTTTGCCTACAACCCTAATTTACATGGCTCTGTCGATGGAGCCATGTAGTCTAGACACAGCCTCAGTTCCCAATTCTGCCTTTGGCTTCCTATATAACATTAAATATCTCTA
The DNA here is from genome assembly GCF_052426305.1 of Pelodiscus sinensis. Taxonomy (NCBI): domain Eukaryota; kingdom Metazoa; phylum Chordata; order Testudines; family Trionychidae; genus Pelodiscus; species Pelodiscus sinensis. Next base: position 10,186,422 of record NC_143074.1, on the reverse strand, counting down.
ATAATAGCACCTCCCTACCTCATAGGTGTTGTGAGGAAAATTATATTGATTATGGGGCACTCACATACTATGGTGATCTGGACCATATCACTGACTGTGGGAATGTGAGATCATTTCTGTTATTGTACAATTTGTGTGTATGTGCGTCAGTTTAATGTTCTAAAGCAGGGCTACTCAACACATGGCCTATGGCCCGTTTCTTTGTAGGCCGTGGTACAGTTTGGGTTTACGCGGGGCTCAATGCATGGCCCGCGGGTGGGATCCTTTGAACATGGCCTTCACTGGGAATACGCTCTTCAATGGCGAGGCATCTCCCAGGTGGGTGAGCAATGAAAGATGCAAGTGGATGGGCTGGCTGCAACAGGTGGGTTCAGAGTGTCGGCATTTCTAGCTCCCAGAGAGGAGGTGCCAGGAGTGCCAGGGCATTGTGTGAAATAAGCTATTTGCATATATATTTGCATGTATATGCAACCACACTTAAGTTGTGGCCCTCGGCATGTGCTGTTCTAAAGCAAAGTCAGCATGCTGCTGTGCTCACCAAAGGAATAAATTGATTGTATTTGCACAGGGAGATGCGACACCTCCTAAATTGGAAATATTAAATATAGTTAGAAAAAAACAATTTTGAGACAATAGCTTATATAAGCCAATATAAATCTGCTTCTATGATTAAATGTAAAAATAATGTTGAAATACAGAATTCCATGTGGATGATCACTTTCATTTTTTTTTTTTTTTAAAAGATAAAATAATACAGTTGAAGAAATACATCACATTTCTGGAGCAGATCATATTGAAAATTGGCTCTTCTGCCTTTCAATTGTATTCCGGTAGCTATCGAGGTACAAGAAAGTAGCAATAATAGAAATCACATACACACAATGAGAAAAGGGAACACTACTACTGCTACAAAACACAGGCTCATGATGCAATGCATAGTTAAGTAAATCATTTTGGCAAAACACCAGTTCTTCTGAAGTATTTTCTGACTATCTTTCATCTCTTTACTGGGCAAGAAAAACAATTTTAGAAAAGTTATTTTACAGTATTTTCAGGTTGAATTATTATGAAAGATAGGATTCTTGCTGTTTGGATCCATGTAGCTATGAAAGTAACAAAGAGCATTGAAACTATTGCTATAATTCCTTCATGGGATTGTCGTAACTATACACGGTCACATGATTTTTTGCCATACTGATAGTTAGTCTACCATCCCATGTATGGATATAGAGAGTCTTTTAGCTGGAACTATAGCACTGTGCTTTATACTTGCTTATTAAGTATGTTACACAAAGTATCTGTCTATCCATCACACAAGAACCATAAGAATGATTAAAGGATTAGAAACCACCTTATAGTGATAGGCTCAAGGAGCTTAATCTACAGAGTTTAACAAAGAAAAAGCTAAGGCCTAGCTTGATCAGTTTATATAAATACTTACATGGCGAACAAAATTTTCATAACATGTTCTTCAACCTAGCAGACAAATGTATATCATGATACAGTGCCTGAAAACATGTTTTACCTGGATTGTCTGCTAGGTAATTGACCGGAATAATTTACCTGGGAGTGTGGTGGATTCTCCATCACTGGCTCTGTGATGGATAAGAGGAGTGCTGGCTAGCACCCGGTGACTAAAGGGTTAAACTCAGGTAGCTAGCAAGGGTGTTGGCAGGGAGTGAGAAGAACCAATGGGCATACAGTAATGAAATCTGAATTGTATACGATAACTTGCCTGCTTTCTTTGTGTGGGAGAGTTAAACCAGGATTAGAGAGACACAGAATGATTTAAATCCAGGGAGGACTACCATGCCTCCAAGGAATTTGGGGCATGGAAGTGGACTGAACCAAGAGAGATCATGAGAAAAAGTGAATCTAGTTATGATCAGGGTATTTTTCTTTATTTTGTGGTTTGGTTTGAACTACTCTGTTTGAATCTATGCCTCCCCTTCCCCATTTACCATCTAAGAATTGTTCCCAGAGATTTTCCATTTTGTTTTCCTTGGTTGCACTGTAACATCTAGCAACCAAGTGTGCGTTAGCCTTTGTTGTGCTAATAAAAATCACTTTTTTAAGGTGATGATTTGATTCTTTTGTCCTGGAAAGTAACAAGGGGCTGTGTGTGTGTATTTGCTTGCCTGAGACTGGGTGGTCAGCTACCAGAGACTGCAGCTTGTTTTTCTCTTTTCTTTTTTCAAGCTCTTTTGGGGTGAAAGAGCTTGGGATGCCCCATGTGGGAGAATTCAAGTGTTCCCCCCTGGTTTTAGGGATAAGTCACTTGATGGTGGGAGCTACCTCCCAAACTCAGTGAATCTGTGACTCTGGGGGAGTTTTTGTAACCAGAGCCTGCAGAGGCAAGGTATATTTAAAGTCTTCGCTGGCCCCCACCTTCTGCACTCAGAGTGCCAGAATGGGGAACTGTCCTGACAGGCTCTTTAAAAACAACATTAAATTAGTGCAAATCTTTTAGAAAAACAACCAAAGAGGATCTAATTGAGGGAAGTCCTATGTGTTATATGAGAGATTAGTCTGCACCACACTGGTCCATTTAGAGCTGATAAACGTATGTATCTATAGCAGGCCCGGCCTGTGGAGCGTGGGCCTGCCCCCGGGGTGCTCGGCGCATGCGCAGGCCAGTCATGGCCGCTGGCGCGCAACCTGGGGCCTGCCCCTGGGGCGTACAGCGCATGCGCTGCCCAGCCTGGCTGGACCACACGATTAGTCGATAAGAGGAGGCTCGCTCTAGGACTGCTGCACCTCTGCATTTTAAATGTGCTGAGCGCCCCACTTACACTTACAATGCAGAGTCGCAGTGCTCCCAGACCGGTGCGAGCCGGGACTGCTTGATCCGAGTTCAGCAGCCCCTGTTCACAGTGGCCAGGGCTGGCTGCGGCAAGCCACCCCGCGGACCGGGGCTGCTACCAGAGCAGCCTCTCCTACCTTTCCCCAGCTGGCTCTGAGAGGCAGCAGTGGGGCGGCAGGAGGCACTGCAGACAGGGTGCTGCGGGGAACCGTTGTTTAAGTCTGCTCTCCCCAGCACCAGCCCCTGTTCCCTCCCTTGACGGAGGCAGCAGGGAAGAAGCACTCGTGGGCTGCTGCTCTCACCCCGGAACTGACCGCATCATACTGAGACTAGAGGACTCGGAGCGTGTGTCACCCTGCGGGATGCTAACCAGTATCCCTCGCAGCGCAACTGCCCTGACTAAAGATGGCGCCTGGTCACACCCTCCTTCGCTCTTGTATTAAATATGGCGGCTGCGCACGCTGCCCGTTTTTATGCCCTCACTCAAGATGGCTACTGCCCACATTCGCTACCTTCTTTGTTCTTAGAGGTGAAAGCTGCTGGCCTTGGTTGCCGCAAAAGTTTGCCCTTAGTCAAGCTGGCGTATGCAGCATTTGCCCTCAGCAAAGATGGCGGCGCCCCATTAGCTTTCTATCGTGCCCTCAGCACGTACCATTGCAGAGCGGCCTAAGTGGCTTCACAGTCGGATATACAAGATGGCGGAAGCGGTTGCGGCCGTTTGAATTCCAACGAAGCCGCCAAACTCGGACAATAACAACCAGAGCCGCCACCGCCGCCGGAGGGTCCCTGCGGGGGTCGCACCGCCATGGACTCGCTGCCGGGGGAGGACCTCACCCTGCCCGTGGAGTTTAGCGGCAGGTAGGAGCGGGGTGGGACGGGGCAGGCAGCCGGGACCGTTAGGGCGTCCGGCGTGGGCGAGGCTGTTTGAGATCCCCCCCCCACTGGGGTCTGGCCTGCGGAGCGGAGTGGCGCTCGGCATCACCCCCACGCGTTCCTCCAAGCCAGACCGACTGTGCATGTGTGGAAATCCGAGTACCCCTTTCCCCCCGGCGAGACCGGGGGCGCTCGGGATTCCCCCTCCCCACACACTCGGGTCTGGTCACCTCTTGCTGGAGCTGTCTGCTGGTGATTGAAGCCCCCAGAGTTTGGCTGTGGCTTGGGCCTCACACACAGGGGCAGGAGTACTGCAGCTTGGGGTTCATACCCCCACCTCCCATGTGGCTGTTTGGCTCTTAGTATCTTTTCTAATATTGGGGAAGGGGTGCGAAGCTGTTACCTGGATCCCTTCCCTCCCTTTCGGTAGCTTCAGGGGTTAGCGGAGTTAGTCTGTACAGGATAAATTTAAAAAACAACAAATGGTCTGGTAGCACTTTATAGATTAACAAAACACGTTTTGGTGTTTGCCGTGTATTGTGTGTTGGGGAGAGACACTGGAAGTACTCAGGAAGGAGGGACTTTTTGTGGGGCTTCTAAACTTTCCATCACTGAAATGCCTCCTGTGTCTCACTCTTAGCGTCAGTATTTCCAGACTGCCAGATGTCTCCAGAGAAGAACCTTGTATTGGCGTAGGAGGTAATGGAGGTAAGGGCAGCTAATGTGATGGCACACAAGAAGTGGTCAAATGAACGCTTGAAATGTTCATTTCAGGAGAGTGCAAAGTTAGAAGATAAACATCTTATTTGCAAGAGCTTGTCTAGAGAACAGCCAAACTTGTTCTTACAGCACTGTAGTCTAATAAACACATTTCTGTAATGTTCCTGTGTTAAAAACTTATTGTTTCAAACGATTAACCCACAGTATTTGCTAGGCAAATATTGCAGCACTGGGAATCTGAAAGTGAAAATAACTACATAGTGAAACTGAATAAATTACCCAGCTGGTAGAAGTGTCAAAAGTTAATAAAGATCATAAATAGCGAAAAGTAAGTTCAGTTCATAAGAATGGCCTTACTGGGTGAGACCAAAGGTCCATCCAGCCCAGTACCCTGTCTGCTGACAGTGGCCAATGCCAGGTGCTCCAGAGGGAGTGAACTGAACAGGTAATGCTCAAGCAATCTCTCTCTTGACATCCATCTCCACCCTCTGACAAACAGAGGCTAGGGACACCATTCCTTACCCATCCCGGCTAATAGCCATTAATGGACTTAACCTCCATGAATTTATCTAGTTCTCTTTTAAACCCTGTTATAATCCTAGCCTTCACACTTAACAGTTCACTTTTAATAGATGTTAGTAACAGGCAAATAAACTTCTTTATTTGCAACATATAATTTTTATAAGTATAATGTCCCTTTAAGAAAACCAACAAACCGTATAAACTGAAGCTAGTGGTACAGGTTGAACCGCTTTAGTCCAGCATCCTAGAGCTTTGACCTGTTCCGAAGCAGAGAATTTGCCGAACCATGGGTGTTGAGTATTGTCTAGGGCAGGGGTGGCCAACCACTTAGAGACAAAGAGCCAAAATAGCGGTGAATAGAATACAAAGAGCCACGTATTGTATATTTATTTTTATATATTTATATAGAGAAAGATCGATATAGTACACAACATGTAGTAATAAAAACAACATTACAAGACATTTCAGACAAAAACCAATACAAAAGTCTCTAGTAATTTAAATTCATAGATCTTCAGAGGACTTGACAAGGAAAACACATCAAATAAAAAAAAACCTTTAAAAATACAGTAAATTCTCTCTCTCAAAAAAGCATTCCCACTATGTATTTGAAATTTAACACTACTGCCGTATTATGTCCTGTGATTTTTTTTTTTAAATCAAACTGCACTGAGAAGTAATTTAGCACAATTTGAAGTGCCTGTCCCAGACTGCAAATATGAGAGGTTCAAAAACATCTCAGAATAATTGCTTCAGCCTGGCAAACAATAGCCTTTGAATATTCTTTAAAGAAACATTGTAAATCAGGTACATGCTGATTCTTTTTTTGCCCTAGAATTTAAATAGGACATCTGTGTTGGCTGCCTTATTCTGCATCCACGGAGACTTTGAGCTTAAGGTGCTTCGTGCCCCCCCCCCCCCCCCACAATGCCCCTCCCTCCCCAGGGCCAGGCATTCCCAGTTCCCCCTTCCCTCCCCTGCTCTAACCCAATGCTCCCCAGAGCCAGGCATTCCCATCCCCCAGCTCTAACCCAATGCCTTCCTTCTCCTCCAGAGCCAGCCCCCTCCCCGCTCTAAACCAATCCTCCTCCCCTCTCCTAGAGCCAAGCACCGCCCCCCCAGCTCTAACCCAATCCCTCTCCTTTCCCCCAGAGCCAGGCACCTCCCCCCCCCCCACTGTAACCCAATCCCCCTGACCCAGAGCCAGGCACCTCTTTCTCCCCCCCCCCCCCCCGTCCCCCCCCCCCCCCCCGTCCCCGGCTCTAACCTAATGCCTAGGTCCTGGATCTGCCGCCACGCACTTCTCCCTCCAGGCGCTGGGACTCTGTGTGCTGAGTGGCTGCCCGTGAGCAAGCCCTGGGACGCCATGCGCAGAGCTGCCGGCCTGAATAGTCAGGGCGCGTGGCTCAGAAGCAGCAGGAGCCACATCTTTTTTAAATGAAAGAGACCACCCCGGGTCTAGGAGCATTACCACCACTTCCATTGCTTACTGGGCTCTTAGAAGACATTTAGGGGTAAAATCGAGCTAAATAACAGCACAGAGCACTGAAAGCCTGGACTCATGGCGAAAAACAAACTTTATGGGACTGCAGGAGACTTGGCCACATCTGTGGTAGGTGGACATCCAGCTAACTAAAATGATGCTGGACCAGGGATGTTGCTGTACCAGAGAGTGCCAATTTGTATTAAGCCAAGATACCAACATATTAAGTTTCTATTGTCATTAAGATCCTGATCCTGCAAGACTTTGGTCCTGTTCTTGTACTAATTTCAGAAACAATGATGGTAGTTTAGTCCTTTATTTTAGAGAGAGCACGTGAAAGTCTCTCACCAGACTTTTCCTGTCAAATATTGTTGAACTGTATTGAGCAGGGATAGTAATTCAGCATGTTTTACTTTCTGGAGTAGTAGCTGAATATTCATTTTACTGCATGTTTGGGAGAGAATACAACATGAAACATTTATTTTGAAATATCAAATGAAAACTAATTATGCATAATTATAGCAATTTTCTCTGTTCTGATAACCAGTTTCGTGGCCTTGTATTTTGAATGTTATTCTGTCCAGTATGCTTTTGTGTATTTAGTTGAAGCTCAGTCTACAACATGAGTGGCAATAATTTTTGACTGGGTGCCACTTCAGAAATTTTTGAAGTTGCCTTAGGCCACCCCAGAAGGGGTGAGGCCAGGATGGTTCTGTGTTCTGCATGAAGTCTCTTGCTCCCTTCCCCTGCCCTGCAAGGGAGCGCCATGCTCAGAGTCAGCTGGCGGTTGATTTTAAGTTCTGAGCCCCTTGCAGGGCAGGAGGAGATGTCACACGCTCCTCTTGCCCCCAAACCCTGATTGGCCTGGGAGCGTGCAAAGTCTCCTCCCACTCTGCCCCTGTCCTGCAAGGAGCATGCGGTGCTTAGAAGTGCCGCACCCCTCGCAGGATGGGAGGAGACTTTGTGCACTTCCCTCCCCTCCGTCCCTCCAGGTCCTGATTGGCCTGGGGGTGCAGATAGTAGCAGGGACTCCATGGTCAGATCAACTCTCTTGGCGGGCCGCATCTGGCCTGCAGGAGGCCTTTTTGCCCTTCCCTGGTCTACAATATAAATTCTGCTGTGCAATAATGAAAACAACTTACATATGCTAACTGGAAGATATTTTTTTATGAAAGCAAGCAATTATAAGAAATAAACCTACATTGCTGTATGGCAGTGATGCTGTTACTGTAGATGTTCTATGCATCTCATCATGTTAGTCAAATCTTCAACATTTGAAGACTTCTGGTTGGCATTCCTGGGAATATTGAAAGGCTCTGTAGTGTGTATGGAATTACTTGATAACTTTGGAAATATTTACTTCAATAATTTCTTTTAATTGTGGGAACTTTCTTTAAACAGTGGGAACTTGGTACTTCAAACTTTTTTCCCTTAATCCTTCAATTCTAGCTTTTCCATATATGGATATGTAGATTTATGATGTCACATTTTGTATATAATCTGCAATTTTTAAGCCTCCTGTATAGAATCTCTTCCCCCCCGCCCTTCCCTTTTTAAAGTTTGCATATGTTCATAGCTGTCTTAATACCACATTTGTGTTCCTTATTAAATTTTGGCTATTGTAGAATGAACACGAGAGAGAAACACTTTGATTATTTGTAATCATATACATAGAGAAGTAGCTAATATTTCTTTGCTACCTCTGCTATGGATGCAAGCCTTGATCTTGAGGGGCACAGCGCTGCGCAGCTATGAGCACCTGCCTTGTTTTTGTCATAACTCAGTCCATAATTTAAAAAGGGCACATGAAAATACACTTGTTTGATGCTTTTAATGCATTCAGATGGTTAAAATAACCTTTTTCCCCTAATAACATTGTAATTTTGGATCCTCTGATGTTTGGATGTTTGGTTCCTCCTAAGCTGCGCTGTAGCACAGCATCCCAGGTGATTAATCAGCCCTGCCCAGTCAGGCTCAGGGCCCCCTGTAGGAGCTGACTGATTGTGTGAGGCTGATTAATCATCTGTGAAGCTGCTGCCACTGTGCAACTTAGAGGGAATGCTGGCTTGGATCTGATTTGTCTTGTCCGTTGTCTAGTGTTTCTGGATGTGGCGGAAGATATAGTTTCACCAACCAGAGCTCGGACCATGAAGGATTATGAAAATGTAAGTAAATTTATCATGTAAAATTTAGTGACAAAAATCAATTGCTAAATCCTATAGAGTATGCTACAGAATTGACTACTGAAAAGGTAGAGGTACAATAACTTCCTGGAGACCCATAAATGCATTTATTTTGATTGAGTTAAGTCCTTAAATGGTGTCAGTTAGCATAGCTCTGTTGAAGTCCCTGATGAACACCATCTGAGAATCTGCTCATCAGTTTACTACCCATTTTTTAACTGTAACTGTTGAGATTGAAGCAAGATCCTGTTATTAGGGCTAGAAAATGTCCCATCTTGGTTGCGGTCTCAACATGGCTTCATGGTCAAACTCCTCTTAAAGAATAGTTCTAGTGTAATTCTTCCCTAGGGATGTGAATGTGTACCTGTATACATAGTTAACCAGTGAGCCCAGGCTTCTCAGTTAACGTACACAGTTACACACAGGAACCCCTTCCCCCTGTGCTGGCTGCAGTGCATGAGGAGCTGGCCTGCCTCTCTACTCCTCCCCCTCGCTACCTCCCCGGTGTGTAAATGTGTAACCACCGAAACTTCCAGCAGTTACACATTCACAAACTCATTTTAATGTCCCTGAGCTTTACAACGCAATACATGGCATTTTTCTGACCTCATAATTTTACTTATGAGGATCATAGAATCATAGAGCTGGAAGAGACCTCAGGAGGTTGTCAAGTCCAGCCCCCTGCCCAAGGGAGGACCAATCTCAACTAAATCAACCAAGCCAGGACTTTGTCAAGCCGAGACTTAAAAACATCTAGGGATGAAGATTCCACCACCTTCCTAGGGAACCCATTCCAGTAACTTTACCACCCTCCTAGTGAAATAGTTTTTCCTAATATCCAACTTAGACCTCTCCCACTGTAACTTGAGACCATTGTTCCTTGTTCTGCCCTCCCTCACTACTGTGAACAGCCTCTCTCCATCCTCTTTGGAACCTTCCTTCATGAAATTGAAGGCTGCTGTCAAATCCCCCCTCACTCTTATCTTCTGAAGACTCAATGAGCCCAAATCCTGCAGCCTCTCCTCATAGGTCATGCGTTCCAGCTTCCTACTCATTTTGGTTACCCTCCGCTGGACCCTTTCCAATCCTTTCTATAGTGGGGGGTCCAGAACTGGACAAAATACTCCAGATGTGGCCTCACCAGAGCCGAATAAAGAGGAATAATCACACATCTGGATCTAATGGCAATGCTCCTTTTAATGTTACCTAATATGCCATTAGCCTTCTTGGCTACAAGGGCACGCTGTTGACTCATATCCAGCTTCTCATCCACTGTAATCCACAGGTCCTTTTCTGCAGAACTGCTACTTAGCCATTTGTAAGCCTGTAACAATACTTGGGATTCTTCCGTCCCAAGTGCAGGACTCTACACTTGTCCTTGTTGAACCTCATCAGATTTCTTTTGGCCCAATCCTCTAATCCAGGGGTTCCCAAACTTTTTGACACGGGGACCAGTAAATCCATTCACAAACTTTTGGATTTCATTTGCATATTCATTAATCAAATGATGAATATTCAAATAAGTTGTTTCTGGTCCTCCCAAATCTCCCAGTGCCAGCTTTAGCAAAGCTTTTGATATGGTCACCCACAATATTCTTGCCAGCAAGTTAAGGAATATGGATTGGATAAATGGGCTGTAAGACAGACAGAAAGATGGTTAGACCAGGGTTTCCCAAACTTTTACTTTAATTGGAACCCTTTTTTTGCAGTTCTGCTTTTTGCAGCCCAAAAATATAAACACATGAAAAACAAACTGAGCAAATACCAGACATATAACATGTCTGGTATTTTCTCGGTAGGTAAGTTGTATTATTACTAGATTTATCAGTTTGTAGTTTCGAACTGCCTGGCTGGTAAATGTTCTCAGGCTGCATGAGTGTGTCTACAAGCCAGATAGTTCGCAACTACTCGAGGGATGTGGGGGGGGGGGGGGGGGGGAAGGGGACAGTAGAATCCCTGTGCTGGACTAACTCGTGCTTTGTGGGTGCGGGGGAGGGAGGGGAACGGGGTCGGGTCAGTCCCACTCCCTGCAGGCCGATTCATTCCTCCCCCTGCTCCCCTTGCTGCGCCTCTGGCCAGCCCCACTTTCCCCAGCCCCCTCCCGGGCAGCCAGTTCTCCCCCGCTTCTCCTCCTAATCTCCCTTGGCCAGCCCCGGTACCTGCGTCCAGTCCTCCTTCCAGCGGCCGCTTCTCCCACCCCGCCCACATCTTCCCCGGCCAGGTCCCTTCCCCCAACCTCACACCCCCCCCCGGCAGCCCTGCTTCCACCAGCCCCCCAATCTCCCCAGCCTGCCCTGATTCCCCCATCCAGTTCTGCTTCCGGTGGCCAGCTCTCCCCTCCTCCTCACCCCGGAATCCCCTGGCACCTGCACCTTCCCTTAGCCCTGTACCCTCCTGGTGCCTCCCTTTGCCCTCTTTTTCCCTAATACCCACCCCCTCACCAGTCTCTGCCCCATTCCCCTCCTGCCCTTCTGTGCCCTCAGACACGATTTGCTCCATCCTGACCTTCCTCATGCCCACCCCTTCTTTCAAGCCTTCTCCCAGCACCTCCCCTTCCAGCCCCCAGTGCCCTTCCCCTCTCCTCTCCCAGCATCACCCTGTCCCCCCTCCCACTGACACCTCCCCTACTGCCCTTTCCCTCATGGTCTGCACTTGGCCCCCTGGCATTTATTTCTCTCTCTCCTGCACCCCTGTCCCTTGGTGCCTTTCCCTCCCCCTCCCAAGCCCTTTCTCCTTCTCCCCCCACCCTTCTCCTCGCCTCCGCCGCTGCATGAGCCGGTTCCCTACTTTCTCCTTCCACGTTGCAGGGCCGGAGTCCACACTCAGGCCCCGGAGGCCGAACCCAGAGCCAGCCAAGCCCCGCCACGTGCCTCCCGCAGGTTTCAAAACCCTGGGCTGTGACATGACGTCACATTACGCCCAGGTGTCCTCCCTGCCCACGAGCAACGCCGCGCATGGGCAGCAGGTGGCGAGGAGGAGCTGCGTGCAGCAGGGACGGTGCGGGACTGAGGGGGATGCTCTGGGGGCGGGGTGGGAGGACGCGTGGGAGGGCCGGCGGGGGGGGGGAGGGATCCGGGGCCTGCTCCAGGCAGAGCTGGGGTGAGACCCAGCTCCACATAGTGGTGGAGCAGGGCCCCGGCTCTTAACTCGCCGGCATTTCCGGGTGCAGGGGCGTGGGGCCCGATTCGACCAAATAGGTCAAATTGGCCTAAGGGCTGACAGCCACCAGGCATGCTGAGGCCTGGCATTTTTTTCCATGGCCCGGTGCCGAGCCGCAGACCATAATTTGGGAAACGCTGCTCTAATCTGTCTAGGTCACTCTGGACCCTATCCCTGCCCTACAGCGTATCTAGCTCTCCCCCTAGCTTAGGGTTTATCTAGACTACGTGGAACAGTCGAAAGGGGACATGCAGATTCTGTGGGAATTTGTATATCTTTTTCCGATGGCACTTTCGAAAGCAGAGCTTTCGAAAACCTCATTTTTTGAGGAAGAGCAGCTTTTCGACAAAGGGGGGAGGTTGCCAAAAAAAGCCGCGTCTAAACTATTTCCACTTTCGAAAGTGCGATTGGAAGAAGATATGCAAATTCCACAGGAAGGTCATTCTTGGCTGTATTGTTAGTTCCCATGTGGAGAAGCAGGAAGGAGTAGCAATCCAAAGGTTTCATCAGTTTTGTAAGCCTCTCCATCACATCCTGAATGCAAGCTCCTAGTAAGCGGCACACTTCTTGAGATTGCAGGTCTGGATGGCTGATGGATGACTGAGTCCCTCTTAAGAGGGAGTTCCCGACCGCCACCCCCATCGTCGTCTTTTGGGGGTGATGGTTGTGGAACCCCCATCTCTTGGACTACACATCCCAGGCCTTCCGGTAAATTGTGTTCCCTTCTGATTTCTTCCCTGAGAGTTCCCTGCCAAAGCATTCTCCACCGGTGGAGAGAGCCTAAAAGTGGTTACTTACCTCTACAGGAATGGGGAAACCTGAGTTGGCCGCCGCCGCCTTCTAGTGGTTATATGCTACCATTTCTCTTCCTTGTCCTGTACTTCCCTCACTGGCTCTTCAGCCTGCTGTGCCTGCAGGATTAAACGCTGCCTTCTATCAAGGACTGTCTTCATCCTCTCTGATGGAACGTAGGGTCGATACTTGGACCTCCAAATCCTCTAATTTTTCTTCTAAAATGGCGACCAGCTTGCACTTAGTGCAGATGAAATCCCTTCTTTTTTCTGGGAGGAAGGCAAACATGGCACATGTTGTGCAAGTAACAACAGCAGACCTATCACCATCCATACCTGCCTTCCTTCAGAGAGATTCCTCAGATGTTATTAAATGCATTCTTGAAGAGCAGGAGAGAGAAAAGAAAAAAAAATCTTCAAGGAAGAGAGCACCAAACACTGTAGGGGTCTCCCAAGGTGAATTCCTAGGCAAACTCCTATGTTGGCTGGTGCCCTGTTCGCTGCTCTCTGTGTTCACTCTGGCTGTCTTTTTTAGAAGGCTGAGGCTAGGCCCGGCTCAAAGCTTTGCCTCTGATGGAATCAACCCCTGAAGGCCCACCAGAGCTCAGGAAGTTTTGATAATTGGTTAGTGGAAATATTTTAAAGAATGACGAGAGTATCGAGCCCCCTTCTGAACTCCCTCCAAATTTCCCTGTTAGCAGCTTCTGATCGCTGACTGACTGCTATATAAAGTCTTGGACTGCCTGATAGTCCCTCCCCCTGATTAAGGCTCAACCAATGAGCAGAGGTTTCTAGATTTCAAACCTTGATTAGAAGCTCAGAGCTTCCACCTGCTAGCCACAGCACACACTCCTTAGGGGGGAGGGGAAGAAGAGGAAAAAACCCCAACAACCCCTAAACCCCAGACAAACACAAGCTTATCACACAGCAAGAAACCCACAAACACACACACACTAGATAGCCACTTCCCTCAAGTGTCCTGTATTAGCACCTTCTCTACCTGGAGAATTCCCTCTCAAAATTCCCTGTTACCAGCCTCTGTTTGCAAGCTCCCCGGTTGCTGACTCACTGCTATATAAAGCTCTGGGTTGCCTCATAGCCCCTCCCCCGGTTAAGGCTCAACCAATGATTTAAATGATTCCTTTCATTTAAAAAAATGACTGAATATGAATTGATCTTTGAGTGCTATATCACTACCTTCTGTTATCAGATTTACTAGTCAAGTCTGTTTGTAACACAAATAAGGAAATGCATTTTTAACTTAACAAGCAATGTTGTTTTAACTGAATATGTGGAGCAGAATTGTACAATTGTTAGATTTGGTTCAGAACACTTATTACCAGGGCTCACTGAACCGTGGCGAGCCCTGCTCGCCAGCCGCTCTGTCCAGCGTTCTACACATGTGCAGATTGCCCGAACCCGGCTCTTCCGGGATTTAATCTATTCACCACAGGTGAGTAGATTCAATAGATTGTCGAGCCCTGGCTATAAGTAGTGATGAACCTAGCCTCCTTGAAAGTGTCTAATTCTTTTTTGAACACTGTTAAAGTCCTGGTCTTCAAAACATCTGGTAAGGATTTCTACATGTTGACTGTGCACTGTGTGAAGAAAAACTTCCTTTTTGTTTTAAATCTATCAATTTCATTTGGTGACTTCCTTATGTTATGGGAACAAATAAATTCTGTATTCACTTTCTCCATACCTGTCATGATTTTATAGACCTCTATCACATCCCCTGGTCTCTGCTTTTCTGAGCTGAAAAGTCCCAGTCTTTTAAATCTCTATTCATATGGCACCTTATCCAAACCCGTTTTTTTTGCCTGTTTCTGAACCTTTTCCAGTGCCAATATATGTCTTTTGAGGTGGGGTAACCACATTTGTACTAGGGATGTTACATGATGTATATTATAATAATTGTGTAACCACATCCAGTTTTATTGTTTATACAACTATTCGATAGTCGATAGGCTCCCACTACTGGGGAGCCCCTAGCCACCCCACACTGTTTCCTCTTTCTCAGACACAGCAGTGCAGGATGGCAGGTGGGAGTCCATCTGTGAGGGAAGCTGGTTTAAGAATCAGCTTCTTGTGCAGACCGGCTCCTGCTTGCTGCCCCTCTGAGACAGAGGCAGCAGTGAGAGGTGGCAGCAAACTCTGTCTGCAGGCAGTCTGAGCTCCTTGTGACAGATGCTGCTCTGTGGGATGCCAGCACAGCCTCTGTTTGTGAGGAGCTTGGGCCCTTGGTGGACAAAGGCTGCTTCGTGGCAGCCTTCCCTGTTGCCCCCTCTCTCCTGCACTGCTGCCTCTGAGGGGGGGCTGTATTTTAAGCCAGCTCCCCATGAGCACCAGCCCCTGCCTCCCCTTCCTCTTGCTACCTCTGATACAGAGGCAGCAAGGTGTGTGTGTGGGGAGGGGGTGGGGGGTGTAGTTTACAGGGTTAACCCACTAAGACCAGGTCATCCCTAACTTGTATGCAGTATTCCATATATGGACATGGTATGGATTTATATAGAGGCAATAAGATATTTTCTGTCTTATTCTCAATCCCTTTTTTGATGATTCCTAACATTCTGTTTACTTTTTTGACTGCTGCTGCACATTGAGTGGATGTTTTCAGAGAATTATCTACAATGACTCCATGATCTTCCACTTAAGTGTTATAGCTAAATTAGTCCCCATCATTTTGTATGTGTAGTTGAGATTATTTTCTCCAATGTGCATTACTTTGCATTTGTGGCGAGGAGTCCTGTGGCACCTTATAGACTAACTGAAGTGTTGGAGCATAAGCTTTCGTGGGCAAAGACCCACTTCGTCAGATGCATCTGACGAAGTGGGTCTTTGTCCACGAAAGCTTATGCTCCAACACTTCAGTTAGTCTATAAGGTGCCACAGGACTCCTCGCCGCTTTTGAAGATTCGGACTAACACGGCTACCCCCTGATACTTTGCATTTATCAACTTTAAAATTCATTTGCTATTTTGTTGCCCAATCACTAAGTTTGGTGAGATCTTTTTGAAGCTCTTCACAGTCTGCTTCGTCTTAACTATCTTGAGCAGTTCAGTATCATCTGCAAATTTTGCCACCTCACTGTTTATCCCTTTCTCTAGAACATTTATAAATTAGTTGAAAGGATTGGTCCCAGTATGGACCCTTGGGGGACACCACTTGCCTTTCTGAAAATATACCATTTATTCCTACCCTTTGTTTCCTGTCTTTTAACCAGTTATCAGTCCATGAGAGGACATTCCCTCTCATCCCATGACAACTTACTTTTAAGAGCCTTTGGTGAGGGACTGGCCAGAGGTTTTCTGGAAATCTAAGTACACTATTTTCATTGGATCCCCCTTGTTCACATGCTTGTTGACCTCCCTCAAAGAACTGTAGTAGATTAGTACGGTATGATTTCCCTTTAAAGAAACCATGTTGACTTTTCTCCACAAATTATGCTCATACATGCGTCTGACAACTCTGTTCTTTACTGTAGTTTTAACTAATTGGCCTGGTACTGACGTTAGACTTACCAGTCTGTAATTGCTAGAGCCCTTTTTAAATATTGGAGTCACATTAGCTATTTTCCAGTCATTAGGTACAGAAGCTGATTTAAAGGATAGGTTATAGACCAAAGTTAATAGTTCCACTATTTCACAGTTGAGGTTTTTCGGAACTCTTGGGTGAATGCCATCTGGTCCCGGTGATTTGTTACTGTTAAGTTTATCAATTTGTTCCAAAACCTCCTGTAATGACACCTCAATCTGGGTCAGATTTGCCTCTGAGAAAGAATGGCTCAGGTTTGGGAATCTCCCTAACATCCTCAGCTGGAAACAGTGAAGCAAAGAATGTATTTAGTTTCTCCATAATTACCTTATTATCTTTTAGTGCTCTTTTAGCATCTCGATTGTCCAGTGGCCCTACTGGTTGTTGAGCATGCTTACTGTTCTGATGTACTTTAAAAACATTTTACTATTACTTCTTGAGTTGTTGGCTAGCTGGTCTTCAAACTCCTTTTTGGCTTTCCTTATAATTTTTTGCATTTATTTTCAGGTCTTGACAAATAGCAGCAAAAGCCACTCGCTAGCCCCACACTGCGCATGCGCAAGAGCCACATTGCATATGCGCGTGCCGCAGGTAAACAGGACACATGGCTGAAATCTACTCGCCTTGGGCGAGTAGGTTCTATAGTTTGTTGAGCTCTGCTTATTTTGACAGAGTTTATGCTCCTTTCTATTTTTCTCTCTAGGATTTAACTTTTTCTTTCACTTGGTGATTAAGCCACGGTGGTATTTTTTGAGTTAGAATCATAGGGCTGGAAGAGACCTCAGGAGGCCATTGAGTCCAGCCCCCTGCCCAAAGCAAGTCGAATCCCAACTAAATCATCACAGCCAGGGCTTTAACAAGCTAGGATTTAAACATCTCTAGGGATGAAGATTCCTTCTCTCTGGATAACCCATCCCAGTGCTTCCACATCCTCCCAATGAATTTTTTTTCCCTAATATCCAGCCTAGAGCTCCCCACCCCACCCCCACCCCCACTGCAACTTAAGACCATTGCTCCTCATTCTGCCATCTGTCACTACGGAGAACAGCCTCTCCCCATCCTCTTTGGAAACCCCCTTCAGGTAGTTAAAGGCTACTATCAAATACTCCCTCACTCTTCTCTTCTGTAGACTGAATAAGCCCAAATCCCTCAGCCTCTCCTGATAGGTCATGTGTTCCAGCCCCCTAATCATTTTGGTTGTCCTACGTTGCTCTTTTCCAATGTGGAAACATCCTTTCTGTAATGCAGGGACTGAGAACTGGACACAATACTCCAGACGTGGTGCCACCAGTGCTGAATAAAGCGGAATAATCACTTCTCTAGATCTGCAGGAAATACTCCTCCTATTGCACCCTTATATGCCATCAGCTTTCTTGGCTGCAAGGACACACTGTTGACTTGTATCCAGCTTCTCATCCACTGTAATCCCCAGATCCTTTTGTGCCAAATTGCTGCTGGGCCTGTCTGTTCCCAGCCTGTAACAATGCTTAGATTCTTCCGTCCCAAGTGCAGTACTCTGCACTTGTCCTTGTTGAATCTTATCAGATTTCTTTTGGCCCAATCCTCCAGTTTGTCTACATCACTCTGGACCCTATCCTTATCCTCCAGCATACCTACGTCTCTCCCTAGTTTAGTGCCATCTGCAAAATTGCTGAGGGTGTAATCTATCTCCTTGTCCAGGTAATTAATAAAGATGTTGAACAAAACCGGCCTTAGAACCGATCGTTGGGGCACTCTGTTTGAAACCAATCGCCAACCAGGCATCGAGCTGTTGATCACTACCTGTTGAGCTTGACAGTCTAGCCAGCTTTCTGTCCAAGTTACAGTTCATTTTTCCAATCCATCTTTCCTTAATTTGCTGGCAAGAATTATGTGGGAGACCATATCAAAAGCTTTGCTAACTACAGGGTATATCCCATCCACTGATTTCCCCATGTCCATAGAGTCAGTTATCTCATCATAGAAGGCAATCAGTTTGGTGAGGTATGACTTGTCTTTGGTGAATCCATGCTGACTATTCCTGAAAGTTTCCTTTCTTCCAAGTGCTTCAAAATGAACACTTTGACGATCCTCTCCATGATTTCTCCGGAGATTGACGTGAGGTTGACCCCTCTGTAGTTCCCTGGTTTGTCCTTTTCTTACTGTGTGTGGGGTGTTTTGTTTTGTTTGTTTTAAATTTGGGGTAGACATTTAAGTTGGGTCTCTATTATGGTGTCTTAGAAAAGTTTCCTTGCAATGCAGGGATTTACTTTTGGCACTGTATATTTTAATTTCTGTTTAAATAACCTCTATTTTGTGTAGTTCCCCTTTCTGAAATTAAATGCCACGGTGTTTTTCCCACGACAGGGATGTTTCATTTTATTACATTTAAATCGCTATTTCCAAGTGGTCCAGTTATATTTATCTCTTGGACCAGATCCTGTGCTCCGTTTAAGACTAAATCAGAATTGCCTCTCCTCTTGTGGGTTCAAAAAGCAGTCATTTAAAGTGTCAAGAAACTTTATCTTTGCATCCCATCCTGAGGTTACGTATACCCTGTCAGTATGGGGATAGTTGAAATCCCCCCTTATTATTGAGTTTTTTATATTTATAGCCTCTGTAATCCCCCTTAGCATTTCATAGTTGCTATCACTATCCTGGTCAGGTGTTGTTCTAGAGAAGCCTATGTAAATATTTTATTAGTAGTTCAGTTACATACTTTCTGGGCTGGCAGGAGATGTGTTTTATTTGAATGTTCCATTTTTGGGTGCCTAAAAAATTTAAAAGGAGACTTTCTCTTTAATGAAACGATTATTTAATATGCCGAGGGAAGGGGAGCTACTTACCCTTGTGCTTGCAGAGAAGATGGAGGAGACCCAGCCCTGCTGGCCACTTCCTTGGTGGTGCGGCTGCCTCCAGCGTACACTCTGCAGGATACCTGTCCCCTGCCGGCTCACTGCCCCCAGTGGCCTTTCTCATATCACATTCTTTGGCACAGCAACCCCTCCTTTTCCAAGTTATGGAAGTCCTTCTCGTAGAACTTACGGTTCTCCTGGCACAACCAAACCCTGATCTTGCTTTAAATTTGTAGCTTCCTATTGTTCTTACCAAAATTTGTTGGCCCTTGTTATCATAGGACACTAGAACGGGAAGGGATCTTGAGAGGTCATCATGTCCAGTCCCCTGTGCTCACAGCAGGATCAAGCACCATCTAGACCAGTGGTCCCCAACCTTTTTATGTGGTGGGCGCCGCACTGGTGGGTGATGTCATCCTGCTGCATCTCCCGGCTGGCCGGCCCCCTGCCAAGTGCGCCTGCGCCGGCACCAGACCCACCACCGCAGCCATTTCGCCACTCTGGACCGGCCACTCCGCTCCCACAGCTCCCTGCCACGCTCCCCAGCAGGTTCTCCCGCTGCCAGCGCTTCTCCACGCCCCGTCACAGCGCGAGTTCAGCACGTGCGGCCTGTCTTCTCCTGGCCATCCTGCGTCGTGAACCCAACTAAGTGGGCACACGTAAATGCCCCGGCAGGTGCCATGGAGCCTTCGGGCACTGCGTTGGGGACCACTGATCTAGACCATCCTTGATAGATGTCTATCTAACCTGCTCTTAAATATCTCCAGAGATGAAGATTCCATAACATTTGTAGGCCATTTATTCCAGTGTTTAACCACTCTGACAGTTAGGAAGTTTTTCCTAATGTCCAACCTAAACTTCCCTTGCTGCAATTTAAGCCTATTGCTTCTTGTCCTATCTTCAGAGGCCAAGGAGAACAATTTGCCTTTCCTTCTCCTTGTGATACTCTTTTAGATACTTGAAAACCACGGTCATGTCCCCTCTGTCTTCTCTTTTTTCCATACTAAACAAGCCCAGTTCTTTCAGTCTTCCCTCACAGCTCATATATTCTACATCTTTAATCATGTTTCTCTTCTCTGGACCTTCTCCAATTTTTCCACATCTTTCTTCATCTAGTTTTTACGATTTAGGAAGAGTTCCTGAACAAATGGTCTTATGATTATTTTTTTCAAGGATGGTGTCAAGATGACTTTATCCACTTCCACTGGTAGATGACTTTAAGTAGGGACCTTTTATTAATGTCCCATATCTTCATGGTCTGTTAATGTGTGATTTTTTTTTAAAAACTTTTTATTTACCTTTTGTGCTGTGAGGAACAAAAGCAAATACAATATCAATTTTACTTGTGAAATGTGGTATAGTTTACTTATTTCTCTTCTTTAACAGCAAATAACTGACTTGAAAAAAGAGAACTTCAACCTAAAGCTTCGTATATATTTTCTGGAGGAGCGAATGCAGCAGAAATTTGATGGTCCCACTGAAGACATCTACAAAATTGTAGGTATTTAAAATCATTGCAAGTAACTGTGTATCTTTCCAAACAATATTTGCTATCTTAAAATTTCTAAATCACTTGATATTCAGCCTTTGTTGGAAATTTCAGTATTGCCAGTTCTTTTCACTTCTGTCTAATTATATGCAATAGTAAAGTGATTAAAATAACCTTAATACAAAATGAAAGATTAAATTCAATTTTTCAGTACTAGCTAATGAACAATTATATTACTCGAACAATAAATCTGAGCTTTCTTCTCCTCTGAAATCTTAATTTAAATTACTTGTCACCGTGATTATTCGAGTTTTTCTCGTTCAGTTATGTCACCAATGGTTAGCATTCAGTGAAACTTCCCAGACCAGTCCTAGCAGGTAGAAGATGAAATTTCAAGTCAGCTGCATACACTATGTGAATGTCAGAATTACATCTTCTGAATGTTATTTTTCTTGCTATGCTATTTACAAGAGACATGAAATTGACAAGAAAGCCCCTTCTTCGTTGGAGAGCTCACTGGCTTTGGACTCTGTTCCCATTTGGGAGCCGGTGTGGTGAGGAGTGGGTGAAAAGCCTCAGGTGCAACGTTTCCACTGATTTTGTTTCCATCCATGTGTAGAACATGTTTTGTTATGTGCACAGAGACATATTTAGATGTGCACCACCAGGAGAGAAACATGCTGTGGGAGCTCTGCTAATCAGATGGATGGCACTTGAATCTCTTCTTAATGGCCATCCAAGCGCTCATCGTATAGGGACCGTTACTCTGGTGGCTTCTCTCTCCCTCACCCCATTCCTAGAAGGGACCAGGAAGGTGAAGAATGGGAGCCTGCTGGGAACGGGTGCAGTAACGGTCCCTATAAGATGAGTGCCTGTGCTCATCGATTAACATTATGCACCAGGGGTGGGCAAAGCTTCTCAGTGGGCCAGATCCAGTCCTCCTAGAGCTTTGATCCGGCCTGCGAGGCAGTTCCAGGTCCCACCCCCAGTGCATTGCCTGGGAGCCAGAGACACACAACCCCTTTCAACTGCTTCTGTTTAAAGGGCTCGCATTTTTGCTGCACCTTGTGTACCAGGTGCAGGGAAGGTGAGAGCACTTTAAATAGAAGCAATTGAAAGGGGTCGCATATCTCTGGCTCCCTAGCAATGTGCTAACAGCACCGGAGCTACAAGCCCTTTTAACTGGTTCTATTTAAAGGGCTCATGTCTTCCCTGTGCCTGTTGGGCAACACATTGCCTGGCAGCCACAGGGAATATGTGAGGTCTTTAAATAGTAGCAGTTGAAAGGGCTCGCAGCTCTTGGTCCCACTGGCCTGTTGCCTGCAAGTTACCCGGGAGGCACAAGCCCTTTCAACTGCTTCTATTCTTTGGGCTTATGCATGCCAGGCAACAGATTAGCAGCGGGGCCAGGAGCTGCCAGCTGTGTTATGTGAATTCTAAGCCTCTACCCCAGACAACTGTGGGAGGAGGCTAGCCCCCAGCACCCTCCCCTCTGCTCCAGGTCCCTTCTATTGGCTAGAAGTCAGGGGGCAGGGACCCTGGCCAAGCAAAGCTCCTGGTAGGGTAACTCTCAATCCCGCCCCTTCCTCCCAGGGCCCCATCCTTCTGAGTCGGCCTGCGGCCACTTCCGAAATTTGTGAACTGTCCTTGCTTCAAAAATATTGCCCACCCTGGTATACACAGTTACACTTTCACATTCCCAATGTGGACATGTACTAACACAGTAATTATTGCCGTGGCTGTAAGTTAATTTAATAAAGTGTAGACATACCCTAAATATTTTAGGTGGGCAAAACTACTTGTATGGCTGTGAACAGCTCCAGGTAACTGCTTTGATCTGTTTGAAAAATGGCAATTTTTCTTGGAAATATGGTGAGGAGCTCACAGTCTTTAACATTGTTGTGTGACTTATTTATTGTGATGATCAAATATATGATTTTTAAGAAACTCTGGTGTCTTTTAAAACTATTTGAAGTCTTGTAAAATAAAGACTCTTTTGAAGGCAAAGAATCAGAAGTAAGTTCCCATTTCCATCATGCTCTGGACCTAATTTGTTTTTGAATTTGTTATTGCCTATAACCTAAAAATGTAATCAATGTGTAGGATTAACTTTGAGTTGCATTGGGTTGTGTGTCATCTCATCATCTAACTTTGTCTTGTAGAATATAGAGCTAAAGGTTGAGGTAGAAAGTTTGAAACGTGACCTGCAGGAGAGGGAAAAACTGCTCATCAAAGCTTCGTAAGTACCATTGCCTCTCAAAGGGACCGCACTCTTTCTAGAACTTAGGTCCATGGCCATACTAGGTCAGACCAAAGGTCCATCCTGTCCAGTATCCTGTCTTCCAACAGAGCCCCGGAGAGAATGAACAGAACAGGTGATCATCAAGTGATTCTTTCCCTGTCACTCATGCCCAGCTTCTGGCAAATAAAGGTACCATCTAAGGACTGCCAAGAACTTACCATCTATATAATGAGACTTGTGGTACCTTTTGTATATGAGGGTCCTTGAGGATTTTGCAAACTCATGTTTGGAAGTTGCTTTACCTACCTTTTGGAGTAGAATATAGTAACTGTTTAAAAGCATGAAGGACCACTATATAGTTAGAATAGTGGATAGTACTCTATCAGGGGTATTTTGGGGTAGATAGAATGTAATTGCCAAAATTTGGGACTGAGTTATGTCGAAGCAAAAACACGCTCCTCTGTGTTTAGGCAGCTAACAAACAGCTTTATTAATTAATAAAGCACAGCATGAGCCAAACGTGGTTACAGCAAAGCCAGACCCAGTAAGGCTGCTAATACAATCAATCCTAGTATCTTTATACCCTTAACCAAACAGTCTGACGTCAGGGCATCCAATTACAGAAATCCTCAATTAAATTTGGAAAAACAAAGCCTTATCAACAAGATGGCGGACAGGTGCAAGGGAGTACATCTCCTGTCCCAACCAGCCCAATTAACACATACCAATAGCCCATCCTGTAGGCCTCTTCTCATGGGGTGACAGAAAGTTCACTCTGGTCTACGTGCTTGAGAGAAAAGCTGAAATGGTTTCTGATATACAAGATGGCTTCTAGCTAAATATGAAAATGGTTTCTACAGTTTCTACAATTCCCCCCTTTTAGCCTTTTAAAGGCTAACTTTGAAACCATTTTATACCTCCATTTTCCATTAAAGTATTTATGTACATTTCTTGTTCCTTTCTCTGCTCATCCTATTTTAACATCACTAGTTCCACATTCCCATTGATAAGGGTCTGCCTTGTGTTTTCCAGAATACAAGAAATACAGCATTTGATTAGCAAGAAACAAAAATAGGCACAAAAGAATATAGCCAATACTAAAACTATTCTTTGCAAAATCCAAGTTCCCACATGTCTAAACCAGCCTCTCAACCAATCCCAGAGGGTCCAGTTTTCCCCCTGCCTTAGGCGTTTCACAGTTCTTTCAATCTGAGGCATCTTCCTCTATTTCTTTGCTGGTGTCAGAAATATACCCACAGCATTTTCTTCTTACTAAGGCACAAACCCTGCTCTTACTAGCTAGGACATAGTCTAGGGCCATCGGTTTTGGCTTTTTCTCACCCTGGCTCCTGAACCATTACATGTCCAGCAGTACCTTCCAATTGGGGTCAGGGCTAGGCGGATATACCCTGGGTTAGTAAACCCTTTATCCTGCCAAGTATCATTTGGCTTAGTTTACTAAACAGTGTGCCATTCATTTGAGTGTTGTTTAGTGGGACTGGAATCATTGAGATGCCTCCTTCTGAATGTACCGGACTGTGAGCACATATCCAGCAACCTGTGGAATTAAATTCTTGGGAAACTTGGTTCATTAAAAGCATAAACACATTTGAACCATATAGGTTATAACTACTAAATATTAAAAACAAGATTAAGCATAAGCTCAACATGAATTGTTTGTCCAGCCTCATGCTGGCTGTTCTTCAGGACTTCGTAGTTTGCTTCACCTATCGCTGGCAGGTTCTTCTGGGCCGCAGCTGGTACCTTAGCCTTGGTCTCTCAGGCTCGTCTGCTTCTGGGCCTGGATTGCCGGTACCAAGCCTGTGCTGATCCTCGTCTACTTCTGGACCTGGGTTTCTGGTACCAGGTCTATGGTGATTCCCATCTGCTTCTGGACCTGGGTCTCCGGTACCAGGTCTGCGGTGCTCCTTGTTGGGGACAACCTCTGTAGGGACTGGAACGGGTTTGCAGTGGGATGCGTGAATCCAGGTGGGCAATCCTTCGCACTTTACAGCAGTATGGGTGGTCAGAAGGACTTGGTAGGGATCCTTTCACCTGGGTTCCAGGGCAGTCTTCTGCTGGTGAACTTTCACGCAAACCCAGTCTCCTGGTTGTAGTTTAAGGCACGGCTCAGTCGGGGCCTCCTGGAAGGCGTCCTTAACCTGTGAATGATAAGACTGTACACACCTCATAAGTTCCTGGCAATACTTGACTATGCTTCTTTTAACAAGTGTGGCATCAGCCAGGTCAATTTCTGGGCTGCTTAACAGTCTCATAGGTTGGCCACATGCAATTTCATGTGGACTGAGTCCAGTTTTCTGATTAGGAGTGGCTCTCATGCTCATTAGGGCAATCTGGAGTGCTACTATCTATGTTAAGCCAGAGTTCTCTCATATTTTAGCAAGTTCGTTCTTTAAAATCCTGTTTCATCTTTCTACTGCTTCTGCGCTCTCCAGGTGTCGTGCACAGTGCAGTGCTTGTCTGGTAGAGTAGTACTTTTCCAGGGTGGTGTTTTTTTTTTTTTTTTTTTTTTTTTTTTTTTTTTGAACAATTTGCCCAGTAAAGTGGGTACCTTTATCACTGGAGATCACAAGGTGTATTTCCCATGATGGAATGTAATGATTTAGAAGTTTCTTAGCTACTGTGATGTTATCATGTTTCCTGCAGGGATAAGCTTCTACCCATCCCAAAAACAAGCAAACAATAACCAGCACATTATTTAAAAGATTGACATTTAAGCAATTGAATAAAGTCCATTTGTAAATTCAGAAATGGTCCCAAAGGCGGAGGTCTGGTTACCGGAACTGTCTTTACAGGTTTACCCACGTTGTGGGCTTGGCAGACAGGGCAAGCCAGACAGTAATCTTTGGCTGCTTGGGAGAATTTGGGAGCAAACCAATTTTGTTTTAGGATTGCTACCATCCCCCCTTTTGCCAACGTGCGACAATCTAGGGAGCACGGGGGCAAGGTGAGGTAGCAAGACCACTGGGGCAACAATGTGGCCATCAGAGCTGCACCACAAGTGGTCTGGGCGCAAGGTGCACCCTGCCAGTCTCCACTCCTGCTTTTCTGATTCTGGGGCTTGGTTTCGCAGGAGGGCCAGTTCTGAAAAAGACGGCATAGGAGCTGGCGATGGTAGGAGAGAAGGGAAAAACAGCAGAGGAGCAGATTCCGCTACATTCCAGACAGTACAAACTGCATAGCCTGCTACTAAAACTCTACTAAAATTATAAAGGCAAGAACCATTTATATAAAGCACAATGTTAAGATTATTCAAGGGACTTAAATTATTCTTTCATTAAAACAACAATATTGTACACACAATGTTTGAAATACATATATCACAATCAAGACACACACAAGACAAATCTGGACAGAACACAGAACACAAACTTATTATGTCATGACACAGAACCATGTTTTTTTTTTTTCCTTCGGTTAATTTTCAGATGATATTAGCACTTCTTGATGATCTGAAAGACAAAGAAAACATTTCTACCCACATTGGGGTGGTGCATTATATTTTAGAACACTTTTTCTTTACAGATTTTTGCTACTTTTTGATCAGCCTGCTGTTACCTAATTGTATGCTTTTATTTTGAACACTAGCTTCAGAGGGTTTGAGTAAATTACTTCATTATTTAATTATTAAGTTAAAGGTGGCATGCCTCAGTTTCCCTCTTGTACTGCAGACCAGGCTTTTTTTACTGCCACAGAAACTCTTAGAACAAGGTGCTTGCTAGTTACTATTCCAGCAAGCAAAAAGGTTTTCCTTTCCTGAAAAGAATCACATGCAATGTTACAGACTTACTTATGGGGGACAGTGCTCCCCCTCTTCCAGAACAGACAGGCAGTTTGCAGACACACACAACCTTGGATCTGAAAGCAAGCCAAAAGTGCTATCAGCTCAGCCTTGACCAGAAACACTGTGAAGTTTCTGGGCTTGGATTTTTTTAAACAATAATTAGGTTCCTTGGAAGACACATTTAACCCTTAGGGTGCAGGTTTTACAAATTTACAATGTATAGATTCTATTCTTTTATGCGGTTAACCAATTAAGTTTAAATAGAATTCCTTATTTTCTCTTTAATAGATTTAACAAAGTGTCTGTAGCCAAATGTTTAACTTGACTGTTTCATTGCTAAGATGATTAAAAGAGGCTGCAAGAAACAAGGAGTCATTTCTTAAAGCAGGTTTTTTTTTTTTCCCTCCCCTTTAGGATTTGGAGGAACACTTTCCTTAACCTGTTAAACTTATTTTAAACTTTGTGTTTTGCTTTGGATCGGGCAAGTTTGTTACAAGAGCCCGTGTTGTCAAAGGGAAGAGCTAATTCCTTTCAGTTATTTTTCATGTTTCCTCTCTATCTGTGTATGCGTTATAAAGAGGAATAGAGGGGTGATGTTGTGCCAAATTTCCCCCCCAACCTTGGCTGATATGGGTGTGCCAACTGAGAAATCTCTTTTCTTTTTTTTTCCCCACTTCTTATGCATTATTTTGGCACAGAGGTGCTGCAGCAACTTTTAAGTTACCTATCTTACTGCAGGGAGGATTTTTGCTTTTCTGAGCTTTACTTTCGTCCCTCATAGCTTTAATTTTTCCTCTTTTCCAATTTGTTAAATGCTTACAGGTCCTTGGACCACTATGCACGTACATGTAGTACACAGGGGTGCCTTTCGGCAGAGTGGAGGGTGTTTAGACTAATCCCCACTTAAACTAACTTTACACACTCCAAAGAAAGAGTCTGCCGGGTCTAGAGTGTCAGACCTTAGTAGCTTATGAAATAAGGGGAGTCATCACTCCCTCACATATCCACTGAGTCTCGAGGTTCAGCTGGCCCCCCCCTTGCGTTCAGAGCTCCCTCGTGGGAGAGCCCTGGTGCAGCTGGGATCAGCTCAAGTCTCAGACCTATGCAGAGGCATTCATTCTTCACTCATTACATTCATACTCATTTTTCACACACTTTTTTTTTCACAATTTTTTTTCTCCTTTTTCATATTTTTCCTACAGTTTCTACATTTAGATGCATCTCTCTTTACTGTCCAGTTCCCATGGGTTTCTATTAAGTGGCGCTGCCCTAAGACACCCGGCACTTAATATCAGACTTCATTAGGATCCTATACCCGAAGGCACTTAACATAAAGGCACTGGAATTCCTGTAGACTGACCTACCCCCATTTTCTGCGCGCGCTTAATTCTGTAAGGCACCGAACTAAAAGTCCGCCTGCTTACACCATATTCTGCAAGTCACTGAATCAGGATCCGCCTGCTCGCTCTGCGAGTCACCGAATCAGGATCCGCCTGCTTGCTCTGCGAGTCACCGAATCAGAATCCGCCTGCTTGCTCTGCAAGTCACCGAAATAGGATTCACCTGCTTGCTCTGCGAGTCACTGAATCAGGATCCGCCTGCTCGCTCTGCGAGTCACCGAATCAAGAATTCACCTGCTCGCACTGGTCCCCCCCCTTTTTGTTGCGAAGCACTGGACTCAAGGTCTACCTGCCTCGCAGGGGTTTCCGGCACCTGCCCCAGCCTGGCAGAACACCACGTCCTGGCGCTTGGAGACAGCCTGGCGGAATGGGGCACTATGGCCTGGGGTTAGCCTCAGAGGTCAGTACTACGCCCACAAATAACAGAGAGAGACAACAAAGCTTCCCTACAGTTCCGTGTGCCGAGAGAGAGTAATGGCACCACACCAGCTTTTAGCGTCCGAACACAGAGGGTCCAGCGCATGGCTGCCTCACTAGAGACACCGGTGTGCCCTTTTGGAACTGTGACACATAAGACAGGCCTAATAGACAAAGACAGACACAGACAGACAAAAATGTTAGCCGCTCCACAAAATTGAATTCCGTAGCTCCCCTTACCCCGATGGCCGGCCGTCACTCCAAATCCCAAGCCCTCAACCAGGAGATTTCGTAACAGGTATCCCCTTTACCTTCTCTTGAGCGCTCTGAGAGGTTTGGAAGTGGAGTGCCGGTCCGTCCATATGGGCAAGTGGCGCGTTAGGAATCTCGGTGGGACCTCCAAATTGTCGAAGCAAAAACACGCTCCTATGTGTTTAGGCAGCTAACAAACAGCTTTATTAATTAATAAAGCACAGCATGAGCCAAACGTGGTCACAGCAAAGCCAGACCCAGTAAGGCTGCTAATACAATCAATCCTAGTATCTTTATACCCTTAACCAAACAGTCTGACGTCAGGGCATCCAATTACAGAAATCCTCAATTAAATTTGGAAAAACAAAGCCTTATCAACAAGATGGCGGACAGGTGCAAGGGAGTACATCTCCTGTCCCAACCAGCCCAATTAACACATACCAATAGCCCATCCTGTAGGCCTCTTCTCACGGGGTGACAGAAAGTTCACTCTGGTCTACGTGCTTGAGAGAAAAGCTGAAATGGTTTCTGATATACAAGATGGCTTCTAGCTAAATATGAAAATGGTTTCTACAGTTTCTACAGTTAACATCGCAGCATGGATGTAAAATCCTGTTTAATTGGTTAACCACTTAAATATAATGTTTAACAAGCTAACCACTTGAAGGGTGGGCAGGTGGCACAGGGAGGCTTCTCCAGCCCCGCCAGAGCAGCCCTTGCCTGTGGCGCATCTGGGCCCACCATGGACAGGGCTTGCTCCAGCACCCACCAGTTAACCAGAACTGGTAAGCATCACTCGATAAAAGCTGATACTTACCAGTTATCTGGTAAACCATTCACTGGATTAAGCATCCCAGTAATACAGATGAAGATGTCCTCAGAACTTAATGGTCAGGGGATCTGTTTAGATCTCATCCAAAAAATGTCACTTGACGTGTTACTGTTAACAGTGGTACAGCATTAGTTTAGTACTAATACACAGTGAAGTGTGTCACTACCTGGTCTTCAAAAATTGAAAGTGTGGACATTTGCTAGCAGCCCAGATTTTAAAAAAATAATAAATGTTATTATAATAAGCCCTTCCAATTGTTTATCCAGTGAATATGTAACTTGATTCTTTCAACATGTTCCGATTCTTGATTGTGAATGTTACTGTATAAGCTGGAAGAGATGTGTATTGTAGAAAAATTGGATGGTTTGGAAGTATTGGTAATTGGATACAAAATTCTATTGTCTGATTGTGACTGAAAGCTGTCATCTAACAATTTCTAAGTGGCGTGTTAAATCAGTGGTCACCAACCAGTAGAGTGGGATCTACCAGTAGATTTTGGAGCCCTCTGACAGGTGATCCTGGTTTGGCAGGGAAGCTATCAAGTACTGTCACTTCAGTTGCCTCTTCACCTACTGTAATGCTGCTCCTGCCCTCTGCCTTGGTGCTGCCCCTTGCTTGCTGTGCAGGGAGAGGGGGGATGCTGATGTCAGGGTGTCCTTCCTCCCCCCATTCCTCCACTCTCCACTCAGTGAGAGGAGAATGGAGGGAGTTTGGCAATGCAAATCTGTTACTCTTACACTGTGTGTCTGTCATTCTCACAAACATACACTGTCCTTTCCTCTCAGGGACTTGAGCTCACCACCCTGCACTCCCCAGGCAAATACTGTATACCCTAGGCCACTCCAGAACCCCTCCTTACCTTCAGCTGGTCCCTTAATCCTGCTTTCCTTATGTGGGAGCCAGCTTTATCCCTGGGGATCCCTGCCTAGCCAGAGGGATCAAGCCCCTCCCCACCCTGCCTTCCAGAGGCTGTTGCCCCTTTGTTAACTCAAGAACCCACACCAACTCCTTACCTTCAGAGGGTCCCTTATCCTGTGTTGACTGTCTGGCCACTCCCAGCATGGGTGGAGGTGGGACTTGAACCCACCACTCTGTGTTCCCCAGGCAAATGCCCTATCTCCTAAGCCACTCTAGCTCCCTACAGTCAGAGGGTCTTTTATCCTGCTTTCCTAATATGGGAGCCCGCTCCATCCAATACAGGCTGCCCCAGGCATGGACTCAACTCCATCCTCCGAACATGGGAGCTCCTGCTCCCGGGTGGGCAGGTCTCGAGCCCACCACCCTGTGCTCCCAGGCAAGTGCTGTATCCCCTATTCCACTCCAGACCCCACCTTCCTACCTTCAGAGGGTCCTTAATCCTGCTTTCCTAATTCAGGAGCCAGGTCCATCCCTCAGGCAGCCTGTGTTGGTTGTCTGGTCACTCCCAGGGTGGATGGAGGGATATCACAACCTGATCAGGACAGTGATAGTGACTATGAAATGCTAAGGGAGATATGAGAGGTTATCAGAATTAAAAACTCAATAATGGTGGGGGATTTCAACTATCTCCACATTGACTGGGTACATGTCACCTCTGAACGGGATGCAGAGATAAAATTTCTTATCTTAAAATGACTGCTTCTTGGAGCAACTGGTTCTGGAACCCACAAGGGGAGAAGCTATTCTTGATTTAGTCCTAAGGAGAGCGCAGTATAACAGGACCACTTGGAAATAGTGACCATAATGTAATAAAATTTAACAACCCTGTGGTGGGAAAAACACCTCAGCAGCCCAACACTCTGGCATTTAATTTCAGAAAGGGGAACTACACAAAAATGAGGAAGATAGTTAAACAGAATTTAAAAGGTAAAGTGACAAAAGTAAAATCTCTGCAAGCTGCATGGAAACTTTTCAAAGACACCATAATAGATGCCCAACTTAAGTGTATACTCCAAATTAAAAAACACAGTAAGAGAATCAAAGAAGTGCCACCGTGGTTTAACCACAAAATGAAAGAAACAATGGCAGATAAAGACATATTTTAAA
This sequence comes from Pelodiscus sinensis, assembly GCF_052426305.1. Classification (NCBI taxonomy): domain Eukaryota; kingdom Metazoa; phylum Chordata; order Testudines; family Trionychidae; genus Pelodiscus; species Pelodiscus sinensis. Next base: position 10,155,058 of record NC_143074.1, on the reverse strand, counting down.
AAGTGGAAGTCAAATCCTAGTGACGAAAATAGAAAGGAGCATAAACTTTGTCAAATTAAGTGTAAAAATAACATAAGAAATAGTAGCCCAGTGTCTGAGAGTCTTAAGAGCCTCCGGCCGTGTACGTCAGCACCCCCCTTCCTCTCCCGCCGTGGCGCTGAGTGCTGTGCTCCTCAGCCGGGCCACCGCAGGCGAGGGAAAGGGGGGGGGCGGTGACTTACACTGCCCCGCCCCCTGGCTGTGTACATCACCGCCCCACCCCTTCTCCCCTGCGGTGGCCTTGCTGAGCACTCAACACTCAGCTGAGCCGTCACGAAGGGAGGGGAAGGAGGCGAGGCGGTGACGTACATGGCCAGGGGGAGGGGCCGTGTATGTCACGTCACCGTCTCGCCCCCCCTTCTCCTCCCGCCGCGGGGGAGCCCAGCTGAGCAGGCAGCACTCAGCTGAACGCCATGATGGAAGGGGAAGGGGGGCAGGGAGAGACGGAGGGGGGAGAGAGGCAGGAGGAGAAGAGAAAGGGAGAGTGAGAGGCAGGAGGGGGAGAAAAGAAAGAAAGAGATGGAGAGAGAGGCGTGGGCGGAGGAGAGCTGAGAGAGGGGGAGGCAGTAGGAGGAGAGAGAGAGAGCGTGCTCAGGAGAGAAGATCTGAAAATTCTGTTTTATGACAAGCTAATTGGCTAGTATAATAAGAAAAGCCAAAAAGGAATTTGAAGAGCAGTTAGCCAAAAATTCAAAAAGTAATAGCAAAATGTTTAAGTAGATCAGAAGCAGGAAGCTGGCTAAACAACCAGTGGGGCCCCTTTAATGATCGAGATGCTAAAGGAGCACTCAAAGATGATAAAGTCATTGTGAAGAAGCTAAATGAATTCCTTTCTTCAGTCTTCATGGCTGAGGATATTGGGGAGATTCCCAAACCTGAGCCATTCGTTGTTGGTTACAAATCAGACGAATTGTCCCAGATTGAGGTGTCATTAGAGAAGGTTTTGAAACAAATTGATAAACTTAACAGTAACAAGTCTCCTGGACCAGATGGCTTTCAGCCAAGAGTTCTGAAAGAACTCAGATGGGATATTACAGAATTATTACCTGTGGTTTGTAACCTAGCCTTTAAATCAGCTTCCATACCTAATGACTGGAAGATAGCTAACATAACACAGAGGACTCTAGAGGTGATCCTGGCAATTACAGGCTGGTAAGTCTAACGTCAGTACTGGGCAAATTAGTTGAATCTGTAGTAAAGAATAAAATTGTCAGACACATAAATGAACATAATTTGTTGGGGGAAAGTCAACATGGTGTCTGTAAAGGGAAATAATGCCTTACTAATCGACTACAGTTCTTTGAGAGAGGTCAACAAGCATGTGGACAAGGGGGATTTAATGAACATAGTGTACTTAGATTTCCAGAAAGCCTCTGACCAGTCCGTCACCAAAGGCTCTTAAGAAAAGTAAGTTGTTATAGGATGAGAGGGAAGATCCTTTCATGGACTGAGAACTGGTTAAGACAGGAAACAAAGGGTAGGAATAAATGGAATGTTTTCTGAAAGGCAAATGGTGTGCCCCAAGGGTCCATACTGGGACCAATCCTTTCAACTTATTTATAAATGTTCTAGGGAAAGGGATAAACATTGGGGTGGCAAAATTTGCAAATGATACTGAACTGCTCAAGATAGTTAAGACTGAAGCATACTGTGAAGAGCTTCAAAAAGATCTCACCAAACTAAGTGATTGGGCCACAAAATGGCAGATAAAGTTTAATGTTGATATATGTAAAGTAGTGCACATTGGAAAACATAATTCCAACTATATATACAATATGATGGGGACTAATTTAGCTACATCTGCTCAAGGGAAAGATCTTGGAGTCATTGTGGATAGTTCACTGAAAACATCCACTCAGTGTGCAGCGGCAGTCAAAAAAGCAAATAGAATGTTAGGAATAATTTAAAAAGGGATAAAGAATAAGACAGAAAATATCTTAATACCTCTATTTAAAATCATTGTATGCCCACATCTTGAATATTGCATACAGATGTGGTCGCTTTAGCCCAAAAAAGATATATTGGCATTGGAAAAGGTTCAGAAAAGGGCAACAAAAATGATGAGGGGTTTGGAACAGGTCCCATATGAAGAGAGATTAAAAAGATTTGGACTTTTCAGCTTAGAAAAGAGAAGACGAAGCAGGGATATGATAGAGATCTATAAAATCATGATGGATGTGGAAAAAGTGAATAAGGAAAGTTAATTACTTTTTCCCACAATATAGGAACTAGGGGGTCACCAAATGAAATGAATAGGCAGCAGATTTAAAACAAACAAAAGGAAGTTTTTCTTCACTCAGCGCATGATTAGCCTCTGGACGTCCTTGTCAGAGGATGTGGTGAAGGCTAGGATTTCAACAGGGTAAAAAAAAAAACAAACCTAGATAAATTCATGGTGGTTAGGTCCATCAATGGCTATTAGCCAGGATGGGAAGGAATGGTGTCCCTAGCCTCTGTTTCTCTGGAGATGGGTGATGGGGGAGAGATCACTTGAGGATTAACTACCTGTTGTGTTACCTCCCTCTGGGGCATCTGGTATTGGCCACTGTCAGCAGACCGGATACTGGGCTGGATGGACCGTTGGTCTGACCCAATATGGCCGTTCTTATGATGATAAAATGGAGAAGATGCAGCTGCCTTTATATTCCTTTTAACTTATGGCTTTTATTGCTTGTCCCAAACTAAAGCTGCCCACCACATGGTTTGGAAGCCTTAGAGTTCTGTCCATAGACATACCCCTATGTGCCTCACTAGGTCAAAGTCCCCTGCCTTCTCTCAAAGGTCAAATCATATATCTGATGGGCCACCAAGCAAGCTAGGCAGTACATTATCAAACTGTTTGGGAGTCACCCAGAAGCATAGCCCAAATTAGTGATACAGACAGAGAACATATCCATAACCAAAAATACAAAGGTGATACAAACACATAATTGAGATGATCTTCTATGCCAAATTATAATAGTTTTTCAGATCTCTTGCATGGCATATCTGGCATAACTCATTGCAGTTGTACAGTATCAATATTCATAATATCCTCAAGTGTCCCTTAGACTCCAGACAGTATAACGATAAACATTGAGATTTCTACATCTTGTTTTTTGCAGTAAAGCGGTTGAAAGCTTGGCTCAAGGCGGTGATGCTGAAATTCAGAGGGTGAAAGAAGAGTCTCAGAAGAAAGTACAACAAGTGGAAGAAATTCTCACCAGCAGAATAAACCTTTTGGAAGAGGCAAGTCTTCAATATTGAAGAGTAATTGATTTTGTTATTGACTTTGCCATGCAGAGCTCCCTAGCGTCTATCTGCTTTCAGCAGAGATATTTAGCATTGTGACCTGCTTAAATGCTGCTTTCAGAGCTTCTGTTTCAGCTTCATTGTAAAAATAGTGAGAACACAAATACAATAAATGCCAAGAATGGGGAAACTTTGTCCAATGTTATTGAATCTTGGAATGTGGAAGATGGGTTGAGCCGTATGAAGTAACTTGCTTCTCTAGTGGATTTTGGGTATGTTAGAACAAGGAATTTTATCTCCTAATTGGGACTGTGGGGAGTCCATTTCTTACAATGTAGGCTGGTAATATCCATACTTTGGGTGACAGATCTCTACTTTGTTAGGGAAATTTAACCATACTGCAAGAGATTATGCCATTCCACAGATTTCCTAACTCTGGGTTTAGAAACCTTTATATATCAGTATGCGTTTGACATGCTGACTTCTGAAGTATCTGCTCAGTATATGACTGGGTTGTGAGAAGTCATCTGCAATACTCTTTCCTGGGAAGATGGATGGAGGATACTTCCCTGTATTCTGCTTGCTGACCTTCCACTCCAGTTTCTGCATTGGTGCTGGTGAGAATTCGATAATGACATCTGCCAGGTTTTGACTATCTCTTCTCTGTCTTTTCGATCAGATCATGTGTAGAAGTGTGGTGGTACATTAATTTGTGTGTCTCTGAGAAGGTATCATAGCAAAACTTTTTTGAATTCCTCTGTCAGTGGTGGGTTACCGCTGCCGAATATTGGTCATTAATATGATTCTGAAGGATTAACAAGGGGCTTCCCAAGATGTTCACAGATAACCCTAAAACCTCCTGTTCTGGGATATGTGCTCACAGTTGAGTGGCCAGGTGTTGGGAGCTCTCATAGGGTACATCTAGACTACAGGCTTTTGTTGACAGGCTTTGTCGACATACTGATGACAAAGCTTCTGTCGACAAAGAGCGTCTAGACTACATCCAGTTCTGTTGACAAAGCAAGCCGCTTTGTCGACATGAACGTGTAGGTGCAAAGGAGAGTGTAGATGCAATAACCCCTTCTGTTGACAGAACTCTGTCAACAAAAGGCGTTATTCCTCGCAGAATGAGGTTTACCGCTGTCGACAAAACTGCCAAGTTCTGTCGACGTTATGTCGACAACTCGGTGGTAGTGTAGACGCAGGTATAGTTTTGTCGACAAAAGTCCAGTTTTGTCAACAAAACCCTGTAGTCTAGACACACCCATAGAATCCCTCTCCCCTCCCCCCCTCCATATAAACAAAAATATTTTTTCTTCAAGAAGAAAGGCAGAATTACTCAAATGCATTTATATTAAGCACCCTTTGCTGGAGATGCATGTAGCTAGTTCCAAAAAATAAATATTCATCTATTGATAACATATCACAACCTGGAACTTGTATAATTTGTCCAGGGGGTATGCGATTTTGTGAATGGGTATTGGTTCCTTTCTCTGGGAAAAGATTTCTCAAAAGATGAATACTTGATGGTGCCTGACATATTCTGAAGGTGTACTCTCCCATTCTGGGGAAAAAAAGAGATGCTTTGAGGCATTGTTAGGAGCTTTAGGATTGCATTCTCCATTGGAATGATTTAGCAATGTCCCTGTGGGGGGATCCACCGTGTCCAGGGAATGCGTCTGCTCTTCCGCTTTTTTTAGGGGGGCCAAATTTTGGAAAAGCCTCTTTTGAAAAAGCTATCGGAAAAAAGTACACAAATTTCTGAGCGCAATTTGCATGCTTTTTTCTGATCATTGTAGTCTCTTCACTTCTTCATATCTAACTTTATTTATCTGTAAAATGCAACTTGTATACTTCATGGGTGCATGTTGAGGGTTAATTTATTAATGTTTATAGAACACTTGCAGATCTTAGTGAAGGGTGTGCTAGAGCTGCAAAGTATGTTAAGGATGTTAAAACATACTTTGGGAAGGGAAATGTAGCATGGAAGAACTTGGTCAACATTTTGTTTCAATGGTCCAATGCATCATGTTTGATTGTTTTGAGTACAGAATCTTAAAGCTGCCCAAGAAGAAGTGGAAAAAGCCTTTACAATGACAGAAAGGGAGAAAGTTCTGCGAATGGCTGTTGAACAAAAACTCTCTGCAGTTACAAATACAGATTTGAAGGAGCTGGATACTATTGCAGAACTAACAGAAAAAGACAGGTAAGACTTCTATTGGTAATCTTTCTAACAAATGGAAAATGTTAATAGAGAAAAGTGATAAACAGACCAGTCAATATGAAATAGATTTTAAGGGCTTGATTCTACCCTCATGTACATCTGAGATCCACGAGTATCGATACATGTCTTGTAAAATCAGCTGTTGAACAAACGTAGCAATCAGTTTTACAAACTACAGGTTTAATGGGAATACTGAGCCTTAAATTTGGCCTAAAAGTGCAAAAGAGTGGATAAGGGCATGTGACTTAACTGCATGCATGCACTGCTTTAAAGCAGTTTGTGGCCACATTGCTTTTTATCTGTGTGCAAGAATAATATGCTTATTGCACCATTGTTGAAGGGGGGAGGCTATGATTCGTTTGTACCCATTTCTTGCTTTTGTGGTGTTCAGATGCTGTTCAGTCCCATTGACACATCCATTGAGGTTAGTAATTCTAGCAAGAGTAAAAAATATTGTGCAGCAGTTTAGACTGTAAATGCTTTTTAGTTAGTTTTTGGAGAGCTTTGAGTTGACAGAAGATGAAAAGGTGTCTGAATCATGAGTTGATGACCAAGTGGCAATTTGAACTAGGGATGTTAAAATGCGGGTATTTCAATAATCGAGTAATCAATAGAATATTTATCGACTACTTGATTAGTCAATAGGCAGCTTGTCTCAGTTCTGGCTTGTGCCAGGTGCAGGACCAAACCCCACTGCAGCTCTGCAATTGAAAAGGCAGTAAGAGCTGGGCAAGCTGCCCCTTGGTTCCTACTGCATTTTAAATTACAGAGCCACAGCAGGGTTTTGTTCCACACCCAGTGTGAGCCGGATCTGAGCCAGGCTGCCTGCACAGCTGGCAGTAGTCCCTGTGCGTGGGGGAGGTCCCAGCGGGGATTTAGGACCCCCCCCATGCTCAGGGACTGTTGCCACGAAGCAACCTCTACCCATAGCCGAGTCGCCACAGACACTCTGCTTTGTGACAGCAGTCTCTCCCCACGGGGTGCCCAACTTTCCGTGGGACCCGCCCCCGTGCACAGGGACTGCAGCTGCAAAGCAGTCTCTGTCCCCCCTGCCTCTGAGGCAGCCGTGTGAAGGGAGGCGGGCAGCACTGTGGAGACTATGTTGTGGGGAACTGGCTTTTAAGCTGGATCTTCCCCAGCACTGGCTCCTACTCCCTCCCCCCTGCTTCCCCTGATACAGAGGTGGCAAGGGCGGATGAGGGGGGGAATGCAAGTAGTCGATTCGACTTTCTGTTAAACATAGGCTTATTGGGTCGTCGATTACTCCTTTACATCCCTAATTTGAACTTAGGGGGTGGGGGGGAGAGTTCTGTGCATTTTTCCCCTTTGGAATTAAAACTTCAGAGGTTCTATGAATATCTGTTACAAAAGTGTATATTTAGTCAGCAAAAGTTTAATTGTCAGTGAGAATCTAGAGTGGAACTCTTAAATTCTTATCTTCGTAGCCTACGGTTTCTTTTACTGTAAAGAATGTTGTCAATGCTGTTCCTCACTCTGATGCTTTGAGTACAGAAGGTGGGGGCCCACAAGAGACCTGAAAAATACCTTGCATGTACACGGTAAAGTAGATCCAAAACTGTCCTGTCCCTAAGTCCAAGAACAAGTCCAATCATTCTTAGGCTTAGCAGGATATTACAGGCAATTTGTAGTGCACTGCAGTCAGATAGCTGCTCCACTGGCAGACTTGACTAGAAAAAAGCAACCACACGCAGTAAAGTGGACTGGGAAGTTTCCGGAAGCTTTTATGCAACTTAAAGCTGCCCTTATATCTGACCCTGTACTAAAGGCCCCAGAGTACAACAAACCTTTTTTTCATCACCACGGATGTGTCAGTTTTTTTCTTCTCTGTCACCTCAAGCCATTTGGCTCAGATTTTCCCTGCCTCTGTTATGGTTTTGGGTTTCCCAACTAGGATGTATCTTTGGATCTGTTCAGGAATGCCCCCTAGGAACTATTTCATTTTCATCAGGAGAGATAGCTCTTCCATAGTCTTAGCATTTGCTCCTGATATGCATGTGTCCCAGTTTTTGTTCATCTGGTAGACATGTTGGGGCAATGCCATATCTGGTTTCCACATTAGGGCTCTGAAACAGTGACGAGCATTTTTGGGAGTGAACCCTATCCTAATTTTGGCCCCTTGTTAAAAAAATTCATAATTATTCATGTCTCCCCTTATTTCAACTGCCACTTCTGCTAAGGGTCCACTGAGTTGTAGTCTCAGCTCCATCATGTCTTTGGGGATGTTGTACCCAAGACAGGACCTTTCAAAATTCACTAAGAAGGCCTCTGCATCATCTCCTACCTTGTACACTGGGTATTTCTTGGGTTGAGGAGCATTAGTTGGACCAGGGCAGCTTTTCAGCTTTCTCCAGCTCAAAGCTGCTCTGCTTTTCCCTCTCCTCTACTTCCAAACGCTTCATCTGTAGGAAGAACTCCATCTTGCCCTTAGTTAGAAGTCTGCCTGCCATAAAGACACTCTCCCACCCTGAGGACAGTGGTATCGGAGGGGCATGGCTGCCACCCTCTGCTTCTGCCCCCTAGCCTCACAGAGACAGTCTCCTGTCTCTCCCTCCCCCCTCCTTGTTGTATGAGTCTTGCCCGGAGATGGACATCTCACCCTGATCTGAAGCTATTTTTGTCTTGGCGTATTGCTTAAGTTGGTTGGTCCAGGGGTACTCTGCTGGACCGCAAATGCATCTACTGGGCTGCTTCTCTGCCCTACTCTAGCTTAGCTATCCAGTTGCCCTGAAAGCTAGGGGAAAAAAACCTGTTTGGTTTGAACTCTTTGACTGTGCAGGTTTAATTTTCTGTGTGCCCTTTTCCCCCACAGACAGCAAATGGAAAAAAGGGTTATTTTAAAATCCCGAGGTTTGTGTTCCTGGTTCAGAATGATCCCACCTGCACTGCCACCATGTCAAGGCTGCTCCAGGCTCTGGCTTTCAAATGCAGAAGGTGGGAGCCTTCAACAGACCTTAAAAATACCTTGTCTCTATAGGCTTCTGCTTAAAAGCTCTCCTAGGTCACAGATTCCCTGACCTTCAGAGGTAGCAGCCACCACTAAGTGGGGGGGGGGGGGAGCCCTTTCTTGAACCCAGGAAGAAATCACTTGAGAACTTCTTCCAAGTTCTTGAAAAAACAAACAATAATCACTGATAGCTGACCTCTCAGACTTAGGCATGCATACGCAGACCTCCTTTTACCTTTCATGACACAAGAATCAAATCATAGCCTTAAAAAAGATTATTTTATTAACTAAACAAAAAGATCTAAAGCATACTTGGTTGCTAGGTGTTTTAAAGCAACTGAGAAAAAAGCCAATTAAAACACACATTTCATCCCTGGGATTCAGCTTAGAGTGTATGGGGGCATGGCACATGGATTTAGCACAGACATTTAACCAAACAACAAAACAAAGAAAATAACCTGTTCGCATGTAAATAGACATTGCCTGTTTACTCACACATCTGTGCTTCAAGGTCCAGTCCATTTTCATGTCTAGTATTCTTTGTAGGCATGGTAATCCTGCCTGGTTCAATTCATCTTGTTCCAATATCTCCTGGCTTAAATTCTCTCTCACAAAAAAGCAAGCAATGTTCCTTTCAATTTAAATCTCAATACCTTCTCCCATTGGTTCTACTGGCTCCCTGCCAACATCTCCTAGCTACCTGAGTTTAACCGTTTAGTCACCGAATGCTAGGATGCCCAGAAAAGGACAGCACTCCTCCTATCCATCTCATTTAACTGGTTGGTTAATTAAACATAATTTTACATCCCTAGAACTAATGGAGAAAATTGACTGTAAGGACTGAAATATTCACTGTGCATGAGTTTGGCTGTGTAAGAGTTATTGTAGGACAGGGGCAGGCAAAATATGGCCTGTGGTTCACATTTGGCCTTTCAAACCTTTGGATCCCGCCTAGTGGGACTGTCAGGTCCCCACACACTGCTCAAAGCAGCCTGCTGCTCTGCTACTGTGTGCGTCTCTGTGTGGCATGTGCCCCTTAAGGCATGTCCCTGCCTCCAGAACCACCCTGCCAATAGGAACTGCAAGGGCAGTGCTTGTGGGCATATGCAGTACATTGAGACCCAATGCCCTACTCCCCAGAAGGGCTGGACCATGCAAGTAGGGATGTGAAAGTTTAACTGGTTAAATGGTAAGTCTCACTGGGTGAGGCCTATTGGTTAAGGTTAACTGGTGGAGGCTGGAGCTGCTCCAGCCCACGCAGAGGGCCCACTGGAGGCAAGGTCTGCTTCAGCATCCAAGCTGGAACAGCCTCTATCTATAGTGGGCCGACACCCTGGAGGCAGGGGCTGCTCCTCCTGGGATCCTAGGATGGGGGGACTGCAGGGATGGGCTGCTGTGGCTGGGCTAGAGCAGCCCCTGCCTGCAGCAGTGGGTGGGGTGAACTACTCCAGCCCAGCGGCGGGCGGGAGTCCTCTCCAGCCTGGCTGGAGCAGCTTCCCTTGCCTCCTCTTTAATCGGTTAACTGCTTAAACATCACATTTAACCGGTTAACCAATGAAACCGGACTTTACATCCCTAGTTCAGAGAGCACATGACTCTTACAGCTGGCTGCTTTGAGCAACATGCAAGGGCACAGAAGGCAGGAGCCTCCCAGCCAGAGCCTTCACCTGGCACCCCACCCCCTCCTCAAATCAAAACCTTCTCCTGCACCTAACCTCCCTCTCAGAACCCCCACACACTTGCCCCTCCTGCACCGCAGTACTAGGGATGTTAGATATAGTTTTAGTAATTGTGTAGCCACAACAATTTTTAGCAGTCACACAGTTGCTAAAATGCTCCTCCCCTGTATCAGAGGCAGCAGCGCAGTGGCAGGCAGAGCTAGTTTAAAAATCAGCTCCCAGTGCAGACCAACTCCTGCCTGCCACGGGGAACACATGAACTCCCCATGGACCAGAGGCTGCTCCAGCATCCCACCAGAGCAGCCTCTGTCTACGGCAAGCCCAGGCTTGCTGTGGACAGAGGCTGCTTCACAGCAGCAGCCCCTGTCTGTGGGGGGCCTGAGCTCCTTGTGGACAGAGGGTGCTTAGCTTTCCGCCTGCTCCCCGACGTGTGAGGATGGGGGTGGGGGTGGGGTGGGGCAGGCGATGCCACAGAATTGGTCCTCATGAGGAGTCCACTATGTGGAAGGCAGCAAGGGGGAAGCAGGTGGCTCCACAGAGCCAGCATGTACAGAGAGATGTCTTAAAAGTTGAGTCCCCACGGGTATCATCTCCCGCCTACCCCTGCACACGCCCCACTGCCTCTCATAAAGAGGCAGCAGTGCAGTGGAGGGAGGGTAGACAGCTCCACAGGAGCCAGTACATGCAGGAAGCTGGCTTGAAAGTTGGCTTCCTGCATCTCCCCCCTCTTATTCTCATAGAGAGGCAGCTGCGCAGGATCTGGTGCTCATGGGGAACCAACTTTTAAGCTGGCTCCACCCAAGTGCCAGGTCCTGCCTGTCCCCCCTCCCCTCATGCTGCTTGCCTCTGCAGGAACCAGCACATGGAGGATCACCAGCGTCACCCCTCCCCCCCAATTAAGACACAGCAAGGGGTGTGTATGCATGTAGTTGTTTGAATTAACCAATAAACCCAGGCTTATCGTTTATTCATTTAAACAACTGAAACACTAACTTCCCTACCCAGAGTTCCCTCCTGTACCCAAATTCCAACCCGGACTTTACTCCTCCAGCATTAATATCATGGAAAAGTGTGGTCCCTGACCGAATTCTTGGAGTGGCCCCCTATAGAAAATTATTGCCCACCCCTGCTCTAGGAACTTGAGGCTTGAATTACAAGCACAACCATATATATGAAGATACATTTCAAATTGTTATACTACCAAATTTGCTACATGGCACTGGATCTTCAGCTTTTAAATTCTGCAGACCACTTCATTAGAAAGTGCATCTGTTGGACTTTCTTGTATGCCCAGTCCCTCTACTATTTGATCAAAATACTTGTTCTGTAGATTATCAGGAAGGACTCTGTGGACTTGTGGTCCATGGATAATGGTTTGGGAACTACTGACGTGGTAGAATATCCTCCACTTGTGGTGGTGTTTTTTTAATGAGTAGAAACAGTTTAGGTTCAGTACAAGCACTTACATATGGAAGAGATTGTAACTGGCTTTTGACATCCTATTCTACGCAAAGACACGAGTGTTTCCTTCCAGTTATATTTTTAATATATACCTGTTCTACTGTTCATTACTTTGCGTATATGGGTAAAATGGAAATTGGTAGGAAATGGTCTGTACTGATGGCTTTTAGATACAGTACTTTCCATGTGGAAAATATTAGGATGAAAGAGTTAAACCTTTTCCCTTTCGTATCAGTTTTGAAGAGTATTGTTCAAAAACATTTTTATTAGATAATTTAATTCTGTTAGTTGCTTGCTTTAAATTTTCTGCTTACAGTGGAGGGAAAGAGAAGGCTTGGTATTTTGTGAGTGCTTTCCAAAATATTACTAGCGCTCTTTGTTGTATGGGAGGCTGCCCATAAAATCTATTACAATGCTTTGGGAGTTGGTTTTAGATAATGATGCAAAATTAATATTCACATCTTGTAATTTTAGACTTATAGAACAACTGGCTCGGTCTTTGAAAAGTAAAGAAGCTATAATTCAGCACCTTGAAGAGGAAAAGTCTCAAAGTGAAACTTGTGATGGGAACTTACCAGCAGAAAAAATCAGAGAACTTACTGTTGCTTTGAGTAAAAAAGATTGTGAGATAGAGGTGAGGAAACTGACTTGATAACTTTAACATTACAAAGTTCAAATGATTTAGGATTTTAAAGATCTTAAGGATAACTATAACTAAGTGACTTAAGTTAACTTTTTAGTGGCCTTCTCAAATTCCTTTAGTTGGTCACCTCGTAGTTTTGGCAACCAGTATTGAGCACTACATTTCATCCTTCTCATTGTTTGGAGGTTTGGGTTTTCGTTTTTCTTGGTAATTTTATGTTTTCTACACAGTTCTGTAGCTCATAATGTGTCATCTCGTAATCAAAATCCACAAATAATTGGTTAGATTCTCTGAGCATGTTTACAGGCATGCCATTCTTATTAAGGCTTCTCCTTTAATAGAGTGCTCTCCTCGTGTAACACAAAATAACTTATGAAAGTTACTAATCTCTTCAACCTTCAGATTCTACTGAGGGAACAATCTACCAATCACATGTGTATTTTCCTCCCTTATGGAGAAAGTCAAATGCCATCTTGAGGTTGAAAAGTAGAAATGACTCTGAAGGCTAGTTTGATCTCTTCAGGGCTCTTTTCAAACCATGAATGAGGATGGTAAAATCCACATGATGATTAATGGAAGCAGTTAAGCTTCTAAGAAGTTTTATCCTTAGTAGATGTGGGTTTTTCTGCTTAGATAATATCTTGTGTTTTATATTGATTGGAGCATTACTTTTTCTTCCTTTTTGCCTAAATAAAAAAAACAGGAATGCTCTTCTGACTTAAAAGCTCAGAGGAGCTCTAGCTCTTTATACAAAATCATTGAAAGTATTGAAACCTTCAGAAAATCTATGTTGGGTTGATTTGATCAGGAATATAATTTTTGAGATGTATCAAAATTAACATAGTTTTTTTTTAAACCATTTGTGGTAGGTGGGCCAAAATTAGTTCCTTTATTATTAGGTGATCTTGGTTATATTTACCTTAGAAATTGTGTACTTGTCTTGGGGTGTAATAGCGATGAGAGAGTTATGACTACTATTACTGGTCAATAAATAACCTTTACTTTGCTGTCTTTTTAAAAATGTGTCAAAGAATAAGTTGCTGTTGCTCATAAGTCTCTCACTTTTCTGAGGAAAATTACCAAAAGCCCCCAAACCTTCATTTAAAATAGAGGAGTTTTTAGTAAATCTACTTAAGCGTGCTGTCATAGATAACAAAAATGCATTTTTAAAGGGGCAGTTAACTTGTCAAACAGAGTTGTCATATGTCATTAAGGAACATGGCTTTCTTTACCTTTCTATAGTGCAATTCTGTAGAAGGATCTCATTTGGAAGAGTAGTTTTCTATGAGTCTACAATATAATCTTGTCATAATGTTGGAATATTATAACTATACATTTTATAAACTAATTTAGCTTGGCGACTGGTGTCTGCAAGGGGAGAGGTGGGGAAGCGCAGTGAGGGCTATGCAGAAGAACAGGAAGTGGGCATGAGGGAGTACCCCATTTAACAATCAAAATTTTGGCATGGACACAAAGGGCAGTGCCCTACGTACAATCATGAGTCACCAATGTTTGGAGGCGCACTTCTCTTAACAAGGTCCAAAAGAAAATCTATATATGAAATACTGACTGTCTGATTTTTACTGATTAATAATGACTGGGTGACAACTATTGTGTTCTTATAGGCTGTTAAAATGGACCTCAGAAATGAGCGAAATTGTTTTGAAAAAAAAATTCAGGTATGTTTAAAAAAAATTTCTCTTTGACCATTTGTAATGTGTGTTGGGGTGTCTTTTTTGCTATGCTTTAGTAGATGTAAAGAGTTTGTAATTCAAATAGGATTAATAGAGAACCTCTGGCAAATTTATTTTGTTGTATTAGATGACAAAACAAAGGCTCAGACTATTTCCAAACAGCAAGATAGAAAGGGGAATTCTTCAAATACTGAGATAGTATGTTTGTTACTCATGTCCACCCTGGTAGATCAGATTTCCTTCACTGTATTTGTCACAGAACTATAAGGAGACATTTTAGAGTTGGGACAGTATTCTGGTTTGACTAATGAGATATAAGAATTGCATGAGCTAGTGCATTTCATACATACTGTACATTTATGGTGTACTTTGGAGTGAACTTTTTAACAGTATAACCTTAACGTACTCTGTTTAGTCTCTTCAAGAAGAACTACAAGAGAGGGAGAATGAGCTCAGTGTTGAAAAGAAAAATGGTTTGAAAAGGGATAAAACAATTCAAGGTCTAACTCTTGCTTTAAAAACAAAGGAAAAAGAGGTATGTTGAATGTATGTTTCTGGTAATAAATATATAAATAATTTAGGAACTGATCCATCTTATGTTGCTATCTTTCAGTTAATTTGAGAAGGCCTTGGAGCAGGCTGGTAGTGTGAATCCCAACAGTTCTGTGAAAGAGACAGTATGTCATAGTTGCTGCTTAAAATCAGAGTATGATGACTAGAGTTTTGTTGTTTGGACCATGGGGAAAAAAGATATGTGGCTGAGCTGATACACTTGCTCTTAAGGATGGGAAGAGCGTAGGGATGTAAAATCCTGTTTTAATTATTAACAAGCATATTGTTTAATCAGTTAACTGATTAAAGGAGGGCTCCCTGTGAGGCTGGAGCAGCACCCTGCCCACAGCAAGTGGGGTGCTGCACCAACCTCACTGGTTAACCTTAATTGCCTTAATAGCCTTCACATCCCTAGAAGAGAGAGCTTCTGAACGAAATCTCAGTGAAGCAATTTTAGAACAGCCAGAAAGGCACAAGCTAGAATACCTTGTGTGGTGAGAATGAGCTTAATGACAAAAGCCTGGCTAGTAGGGGCCACCTTCAGATGAAGGTCAGATGTTTGTGGAACAGTGTGGACATACAAGTTACTGAACTTGTATAGGTATCGGACTGCTTTTTTGCATATAAAGTAGAGGTGGGCATTTTCAATGATTTATAATGTATTTTTTGTTTGTCCTTCAGTGAATAAGTAAACAAGTTGATAATTTATTATTCAACTGTGCCCACTCAGAAAATAACTTTATTTTGATGCTGTTACTTTTGATGTTTGTGCTCATGCATCCACGAGTATTTCTTTTGTGTAAAGAATGAAGAACTTAATTCTGAAATTGAAAACCTAAATGTTTCATTGGTGAAGTCAAGAGAGGCCACTCACAAAGCTCAGATCCAGAAATTCAAGGTAAGAGACAAACAATTTCAACTGCCTTTCAGTATTTTCATGCAGAAGATGCAGGGAGTGCAGAAATGAAAACTAATTTAAAATGTTTAATTGTTCTTATTGTTAAGCAAATTGCCTAAAGTATTTCAGTTTAAATTATGGAACACTGAAAGTACAACTATCTGACTACTATATTTGTTCCTCGATTTTTTTCTTATTAGCAACTGTGAGAATGAATAATTAAAGAGAGTAACCTTAAATGTAAAATAAGAATACATTTTCATAAATTTCCAGTAAGCTTTCTTAGTACAGGAAGAAGACAATCACTGGCTTTGGTAAACTCCAGTGCTCAGTTGAAATATGTAATTTTGTAAGTGAGTGAAAATTTATTCCAAATGTTGACACTAATCTGGACTATGCCAGTGAAGATAGCATTTGAGTGGTTTCTTTCTTTCCTCTCAACTAGTGGTGCTGGATAACTTCTCATCCACCACAAAAGTCTGTCTTGATGGTTTATGAAAAGTTCTTTTGTTCTTTCTACTCACATGTAAGAGAGTACTGGGGAAGCTAGTGAAACATTTTGGGCTGCATTGCCATAAGTTTGGTGATGACACACAGCTGTCTCCTTTTTATTGGTAGACTAGGAGTGGGTGTGTAAGATTTGGTGTTTTTGTTTAATTTTGTTTTTTGTAATAGGTGTGAATTTTTTCAGATCAGCAGAAATTAATAACTTTCATGTGTTTAGAGGAGAAATGGACTGTATAGTAGTTAGTGCAATATATAAAAGCCTCATTTTATAAAACAGGAAGCCTTTGGTAAAGTGAGTATTTGACTTCAAAATAGTTCACAAAATCAAAAATCACATTTTACCTTTTTTGTTTGTGCATTGGTCTTAAATCCCAAAACTAATAAAACTCAAATTCCCAAAGTGAGTAATTAAAATAGCCCTGATTAAAAACAAAATTATGTTCCATCATGAAGTTTACTTCACTTGTTGATCTCTGTGGAAAGAGTCACAGGAGTGTTATGCATGCTAATGTGTGTGCATCAAAGCTACTGAGGTACAGCTACACAGCAAAGGCAAACCTACAGCTGGCTCATGCCAGTTGATTTTAGCACATGGGACTCAGGCTGCAGAGCTGTTTCATTACTGTGTAGACTTGCATGCTTATGCTGGAATCTGGGCTTTGGGACCCTCCAACACCATAGGGTCCTAGAACCTGGCCACCCTACCAAACCTAGAAGTCTACACAGCAATGAAACAGCTCTTCAACCCGAATCTCATGTTCCTGAGTCAAAAAGCAGAGACTAGCCTCTGGTTTTTCTTTGCTTTGTAGATATATCCTGAATAGCCTGAATCTTCATGATTGCTGGCATTTTTGCTTTTAATTGAATTTAAGTTGTTGCAATCTAATCAACTTAGAAATTAGTATTGCTTTATAAACTGATCTCAGACATGGAAAAAAAAGGTTACTATAAGAAAGCGACACACACAAATTGGTGCAAATATAAACTGTTCTCCCCAGATGTATTTCAAAGAACTTTTGGCCTCTGCGTATGGCATGCATGTTGGAACACTTACAGTCTTATACCCGTAGAGTTCTATTTAGTGAAATACAGTTGGTCCATCCTATCTTTTATAACTTTTTGGTCTTGGAAAAGGTTAGTTTTTATAAAGTTGGAAACTAAACTCTCCTGGCTGCAGAACCACCATAGGATGGTGAGTGACAGAGCAAATATTTCCCATTATTATCCTGCCAGTTAGCTTCAACACTGGGCTGCAGGGACCCCTGCTTTGGATCAGTGAGGGAAATCAAGCTGCATGATTTCTGCTGTGACAGTCAACAAGGCAGCCAACTACAATGGTGTATATGATCTGAAGTGAACAGTGATTGCCTTCCAGTTCATATTCACAACATGGTTATGACTAGGTCTCAGACTGCATGTGAAAATTTTTATATACTGTTATTTCCAAAAGCCCCAGATGATTCTTATTTTCACTCTAGACTCCTTTGCAGTTCAACTTTTATTGTCTAAACCAAAGTTACCAAACTGCTTTTTATCCCAACTTTTATCTCATTTTAAGGCCTTTATTAAAATTATCCTAATTACCCAAAATAATGTTCCTATGCTGTTTGGATAATTGATATTGCACTAAATTTTGAAAGCAGAATGAAATTATTCAAGGAAGAGAGGGGAAGAAAAACAGGAGCGTGGACTTCCAAGCTTCATACCGTATATATACTGCCTATAAATCCTGCTTTCTCTTCTAGGGTGCTGAGGATTATCAAGCTCTCTTGATGGAAAAAGAAACCCTTCTAGCAGAGCTGCGTTCAGAAAACCTTACAAAAGATACAGAGAACCGGAAACTACAAAGGAGGATTAAAAGGACTGATCAAGAACTAAATGATTTGAATTTAGAGAAGGAGAAAATGGAGAGGGAACTGGATGAAGCACAACTACAGAACAGTAGAGGCGACAAAACCATTAATGTTATTATCACATTTTTCTCTCTTATTTAAAGTTCTAAAATAGTGGATGAAGTGTAATTTAGTATGTCTTTTTTTCTAATTATTCATTTCTGCAATCAAAATTTCATTTAATCTTTTTGTAAGTTAAATGCAAGTGTCCAAAGTCAGTCTTCAAAAGGACATGGCTGAGAAGATGAAGTCTGTCTTTAAGTTCTGACTGGGGCATGTTCTTTGGATCTGATTTTTATTTATTCATTTTAATTAAAATCTCTCACATTGAGCCCTATATCAGTAAATAAGTGGTAAATCAAAGTTAATTTGTTAGCTGGTCTCGATCTTCCTGGAGGTAGAATCTCTAACTTCTAATTTTTGATAATCCTATTGTATCTGTGAGGCTATATATTTTGTAAATATCTTATTACACTACTCTTATATTCTTCTCAGCATTGATATAGTATGTTAGCAAAGTATTTAAGGATTACAACCTTGAGCTGCATTCTTGCTTGCTATCACCATGACATCTTGTTCTCTGTAAATTCTGTATATTTTAATTTCTGTTTTCTTTGTAAAAAACCTTTATGAAAAACGGTTTGGATTGGCTGCACTCAATCCAAAACAATCTTTAAGTGCTGTGTCTGTTAATTTCTCTGCAGCTCCCTACTTTGGGACCTTTCAATTTGTTTTCTTGTCTAGACTAGCACACTCCATTTCAGCAAGCAACGCTCCTGCAGCAATGTGAAAGAGTAGGTTTCCCTCTTTTTCCTTATTTTGAGTAAAGTTGTGCTTCATGCTGAATGCCTATCTTAAAGCACAACTTTGTGCACTGAAGTGTCTTTTCATATGGATTTGAATTTGTCTCATCTGCTATAATGGCTGGTTCTTTTGTTCTGGGAGCAGCATAAACAAAGGGAATGAGCTTTCTTGATTGGGAATGGTCAACTAATAAAATCTCTATTGATGCATTTAAGCCAAGGCCTGACTGTGAGCCACGCTGAAATGCACAAGAGAGAGAATTAGCTTACATCTGTAGAGGAAAAGAGATAGCATAGACTGAACTGTGTTTATTATTAAAGAATGCATAGGTACAGGCTAGTTATATGAAGGTGTCAGCGAGATTATGCTCTGTTATAATAGCTTCTGCCACTGGTAAATGCTCTCTGTAAGCATTGTGTGCCAATGAAAGACTTTTCAGTATTCCAGTGATGTGAAATTTGTGGTAGATGTCTTGTAATATTACCTGAATCCAGTAGAGGGGTCTCTTTCCCTGTAAACATCTAAATCCAGTAGAGGGGTCTCTTTCTCTGTAAACATATTTCTTTTTCCTCTACAAGATCAGTGTATTTTAGTTATAGCTTTGTTTGCTCTCAAATGTGGTTCACTTGCCATCACAGAATCTTTGTCCCTTGAAATTTCTTCTGTGTATTGAGATTAGAAAAAAAGAGAATGGATGGTTCCTGTCATTACAACAGCCATAAAAAGCATATTTTATTGATTTAAAGTACTTTATCTTCAACTGTCTTCGCTATACAGAATCTCCATTTTCTCTTAAGGGAGCTAGAATATAAATGTGTACAGGAAAGACAGGTTTGAGGTTACGTCCCTTGGAGAAGTCTGTTTGATTCAATTATGGCCAAGTTTTTCACATAGGTGATTAAGTTCCTTGGGGAAAAGTATCCCTACCAAAAGATGAGCAGCCCTACAAATTACATTCCTGAGCTACTCCTACTGTTATGTACTTTCAGCTCAAAAACAAAAGCCAAGATTGTGCAAGTATATTTTGTGTATAATATTGCCTGTGAATTGTGGCTTGCTGAGTAGTAGTTATGTGGGAGTAAAATGTGTGACATAATGCCTCGCTCTTCAAGATACAGAAAATCGCTCTAGTGATCAGATGCAAGCATTTTGTGCGAGCAGCCTTAAATAAAGCTGTTCTATTAATTTCACATGGACTGTTGTACTATTAAGTTGACTTCTATAGGACAGGTTGATTTTTTTTTTGTTAGTATCCCCATTTAGGATGTTACAGACTAGTTGACTATCTGATAAGCATTTCTCTGAAAGAGAGGCAGCGAAAGGGGTAATTTAAAGTGGCAGCACCCCACAGCTGAGCTGGAGATCAGCTGTGCGCCGCTGACGTTTTGAAACCCCAAGCTGGCATTTCAACAGGGCAGCCGCTGCACAGCTGAGCCTCTGCCCCTTTAAAATGCCAAAGCGCTGTGGAGCCTGGGGTCAGCTGGGGACTGTTCTGTGATCCGAGCGGCATTTTCCTAGAACCCAGGGTCAACTGGGGTGTCTCCAGCTGATCCCAGGTTCTGCTGAAATGCCACCCTGAACCGGGGTCAGCTGGGGAGTTCCCTGCTGACCCCGGACTCTGTGGCTTTGAAATGCACAAGAGCCCCTACTGGGGACTCTTGTACATTTCAAAGCAGGCATCCGCGTGCAGCCCAGAATCAGCGGGACTTCTCGCTGGCCCTGGATTGTATGCTGAGTCCACATTCCTCCTTTGTAATGTACAAGAAATTCCACTGACTCCTTGACTAGTCAATTAACCGCATTTTAACATCCCTAATCCCCATCCAAATTTATAGTTAGATGCCATTTAATCTCTTTCCTGGTTTTGTTTTGAACATTTTTAATGACTTTTCACACAGAAGAATCCTAATGATATAGTTCTACGAATAACAATATCAAAAGAAGCTAGTGGGATTCTATGTAAAAGAGAAGCCCATGACAAGTGCCTTCATCCAAGTTTGACCATTCTGTATTGGCAAGGTGAAAAGAAATGCTTTGGCAGACTCTGGGGTAGGCTTGTGCATTGGGAAAAGTGGGGGGAAAAATCAGTTAAGTTTAGTATGTGAAAGACTCTTGTGATCTGTTCATTCAAATTATCAACATGAATCAGTAAGATATTCCTCATAAGTAGGAATAGGGACTCATCAAAATGGTTACTGTATCCTACTTGCACCTCTTTGTTCACTGAATTTTTAGCTAATTAAAAACAAAACAGTAATATAAAACAACAGAAGATTACACCAGTCTGGTCCTATACATTAGCTGGCACTTAATTATCTGTTGTTTGTCTTTAAGAGGGAGCTGTCTTAAGACAAAGCTATATCTCAGCATTCCGTTCTGCATAGTTTGGTTGCTAAAACAACCAACTATTGAGATATAGATTGTTAAACAAAGTGCTTCTTATAGCATGATCAGGAATAAAGATCAACAGTTTGTAAATATGTACATCTATTGTCTGTGTGTGTACACAACATGGTCTTAATATTAGGTGCTTCAGGGGGTAGCCGAGTTAGTCTGTTAGGGTACGTCTGCACTAGCCCCCTAGTTTGAACTAGGGAGGCTAATGAGGGAGACTGAAATTGCTAATGAAGCGCAGGATTTAAATATCCTGCGCTTGATTAGCATAATCCCGGCTGGTCGTCATTTTGAAAACTGACTAGCCCGAAGCAACTGCCCGCATCTACACGCGGCAGAGAAGCGGGATTCCGAGATAAACCCTTTAGTTCGAATTATTCCACGAGGAGTAACAGTTAATTCGAACTGAGGGGTTTATCTCGGAATAACGCTTCTCTGCCGCGTGTAGATGCGGGCAGTTACTTCGGGCTAGTCAGTTTCCAAAATGGCGACCAGCTGGGATTATGCTAATCAAATGCGAGATATTTAAATCCCGAGCTTCATTAGCAATTTCGGTCGCCCTCATTAGCCTCCCTAGTTCGAACTAGGGGGCTAGTGTAGACAAACCGTTGCAGAAAAAAACAGCAAGCAAATGGTCTGGTAGCACTTTATAGACTTAACAAAACATGTAGATGGTGGTATGAGCTTTCGTGGGCACAGCCCACTTCTTCAGATGACTGGAGTTAACTCTGGTCATGTGAAGAAGTGGGCTGTGCCTACGAAAGCTCATGATACCATCTACATGTTTTGTTAGTCTATAAAGTGCTACCAGACCATTTGCTTGCTGTTTTTTTAATATTAGGTAAAACTCAAAATCCAAGAATTGGTTCCAGCCCTGAATGTGAAATATCTTAAATAGCTGTTCTCTCCAGGCCTAAATACAGGCAATTAAGGTATATTTCTCAGTTGTATTCATATTTGATCAGTTGGTTGAGAAGTGTACAGTAACTCATTAGTCAGTATTTACCACCTGCTCGTCTCTTGAAATTAAACTGAAGGAGAGAGTTGGAAGCTTCAAGCCTTAATTATTCACCAACAGGTTTTCCAACCAATGAAGAGGGGAAGTACTTATTCCTGTTCCTCCAACATTAGTTAGTGTTTCAAATTCATTTTTTCTAAGTTCAGCTATCATTAATCATAGGAAAAAATCCTTTGAGACAAAGGTTACCAGAAAGCATTTTAAAGGACTGTAGCTACCATATATTATCCTTGTAACTCAATGTATGGAAACTAATAGACTTTCTTTTATTCTAGCCACTTCAAGTGGTCAGTGAATTCAAGCAAACTGGTATAGTGATGGATAGTTTGTTATAGAATCCTAGCCTATGCAAAGAAAATAATTTTCTGTTCAGGCCAGGGCTTAGCCTAGCAGGATTTGGAAATATCATGAGCTGTGCTACTATGGCTACCTATGGAGATGGACACAAGAAATCCTTTACATTCTCTGTTTAGGAACCAATATACATTGTTCATTCAAAAAATTCCCCCCCCTTTAAACATAGTTTTAATTAAGGGAGGAAACTACTGCTTTTTACATCCTCTAAGAAGGATGTAAAAAACAACCTCTTTTCTATTCATGCCTACTAACAACTTCTCTCCTTAAAGCTGTCTCTGACTTCTCTTTATCAAAGCTAATAAATTCTAGGCTCTATTGGAGTTTGAGGAGTGCATTAGGTTACAAGTGTTTAATTTTCAAGTGATAGCCACTTATAGTGAAAATGTATTTTCTTAGTCCCAAATGTAGTAGGGAAATGGAAAAATAACTATCAGAACTATGGAATGCATCTCTAAAATAATAGCTCTCCAGTGCGACCTCAAATGCTAATTTACATCTTGCATGTCCCAAATGAGGAAATCCATATCTTGGAGCCAAAGGCAACTACATCCACAAGATTTCATATTTATTTCAAAAAGCTCATTCTATCCCTATGCTGGAAGTTGTATCAATGACCAGAAACTTGCTGAAAAATAGCATTTGAGGACTAGTGTATGTATGAGAACATTGCCGGTAGTGCCTTCAGCAAATACAAAGTTTGAGCCTGATCCTGCAATCCTCACTTAGGGTGCATCAACACAGCACCCTTATCTCAAAATACACACTAATTGCATAGTTAATTTTGAGGTAATTTTGAAATAAGTCACTATTCCGAAATGTCCCTGACCCCTCATGCAATGAGGGGCTTGCAATTTCAATATAAGGGGCTTGCATTTAAGACGCGGAATAGCTATCCCGAATTAGCTCTGCAGTGAGATGTAGCCTTAGATAGTCCCTCCTCTAAGCAACTAATCCCCCTGATCTGAGCTGTACTCCTTGCATTTGTTAATTTGGAGTTTTGGGACCTGATCTTGCTTAGTCTTTCCAACTTAGATCATAGGATCTTATTTTGAGAAATTAAAGTAGCTGTTAGTGATTTTTTTTAAGTGAGTGCCAAGTGCCAATGTGAAGCTCAAGAAAGTAAAGCAAAAGGTAGTGTAAATAATTGGTATTTAATATACAAAATACATAAAATGTAAAACACCAAAGCAGGTAAAATAGTAAGGGTCTGATGTGAACTTGCATAAATTAAGGTAATTAAGTCAAGGAAAAATCACACAACTCTTAATAAACATAACATTAAAGTATCACCTCTGTTATTTCTCTAAACTTAGATAAATAGGTAGTACTTGTGATGTTAGAGCATGTGCTGTTTATTTAGAGCATGTATTTAAAGTAATGCAATCTAGTGCATATTTAAAAATTAATTTTAAGCAATTTTTGACAACTGCTCTTTTGTTGGCAGGTATCTTCTTGCATGCTGTTATGTAGTCCTTGTACTGAGCATTTTAGCTCTCTCCTGTAAAATAAGAGTTGTCAAACAAAATCCATATAGGCACAAGCTGCTCCTCTTCCCTTCTTAGTCTTGACATTTCTAGCAAAATCACTATAAACAGATAATTTTATTTGGAAGTAATTAATGACTGATCAGGGAAGTAGGATGAGGGTAAGAGAAAGACTATAGCCAGGTCTACACTGAGGGAGAAATTTGACTTAAGATATGCAATTTCAGGTACAAGAATGGCGTAGCTTGGAGTCGACCCACCATAAGTTGAATTTCTGCAGTGTCCCCATTGTGGGAGGTCGACAGCAGAAACTCTCCCTTACTCCTTGCAACCCCATGGAGTACTGAGGTCAAGGGGGGTACTGTCAGTGGTTGATTTAGCAGGTCCTTACTAGACCTGCTAAAATGAATCCCAGAAGGTCGATCTCCGGGTCAATATAGACAAGGCCTATTAGAAACCAAATGGCCATTATGTTTTGTTCCCTTGTCTTATGCCACCTCTTTCCTCCATCCTGTGACTGAAATCTGTTTAGTAATGAGATATACTGTGCTGGAGCTTGATTCTGCAAGCCCTCCCATATATAAGCCCTTCCATTGTCTTCAGGATTGATCACTTTAGCAGTCAAACATTAGGAAGTAGAATTAGAGCATTGCTTGAAATACCCGAAATGCCCGAAGACTTTTGTTGGGGATGCATCTTCTTGACTCCACATGTAGCCTTACCTCTTGATGAAGGATTTAAAACAAACAAGGGAATGATTGATGACTCTTGTCTCATTAACAAAATAAGGGAGTATTATTATTTGTATTACAGTAGTACCTAAAGGCAGCAACTGATATCTTGTTCTTCTTATCCTTGGTACTGTATGTGGATGCAATAAGAGACAGTCCTCACCCTGAAGATCTTATGGTATGTCTACACTAGCCCCCTAGTTTGAAGTAGGGAGGCAAATGAAGCATACCGAAGTTGCAAATCAAGCCCGGGATTTAAATATCCCGCGCTTGATTTGCATGATCCCGGCCGGTCGCCATTTTAGAAATTAATTAGCCTGGAGTAACTGCCCACGTCTACATGCAACAGTGAAACGGGAGTCCAATTTAAACCCCCTAATTTGAATTAGCTGGTAAACCTCATTGCAGGAGGAATACCAGCTAATTCAAGTGAGGATGTTAAATCCGACTCCCGTTTCACTGCCGCGTGGAGACGCGGGCAGTTACTCCGGGCTAGTGAATTTC
Source organism: Pelodiscus sinensis (assembly GCF_052426305.1). Taxonomy (NCBI): domain Eukaryota; kingdom Metazoa; phylum Chordata; order Testudines; family Trionychidae; genus Pelodiscus; species Pelodiscus sinensis. Next base: position 10,129,981 of record NC_143074.1, on the reverse strand, counting down.
TAAAATGGCGACCGGCCGGGAACATGCAAATGCAAGCGCGGGATATTTCAATCCCGGGCTTGATTTACAACTTCAGTATGCTTCATTTGCCTTCCTACTTCGAAGTAGGGGCTAGTGTAGACATACCCTTACAGTTTAAATAAACAAGATAGGCATTTTACTGATGGGGAGCTGAGGTGCAGAGATATTAAGCAATTGAGGGTTACAAAGGAAACATTTTTGGAGTCCAAGTCAGTGCTTTAGTCACAAGGCTAACTTTTCTTCTCAGGTTGGTAGCCTAAAGCTCGTGTTATCAGGGAAGGGAAATGTTTTAACGCTTCTACCTTTTGATTAATTCAAAAGTGACTAGTAAACACAATCTTAGTGCAAAGATTTCCATGGTGTGAATGGAAAAAGGGAAAGATGACAAACTGTATTGCCACTAAGCTATTTTTTATTTCTGGCAAAAGTGTAAAATTGCTTTGATTTATGAAATGAGTGTTCCTGCTTTTCCGGAAATTCAAGCGGGCAGTGTAGACAGCTGGCAAGTTTTTCCGGAAAAGCAGCTGATTTTCCGGAATAAATTGCCAGTGTAGACACCGCCAATATGTGTGTGGGTGCATGTGAGATTTTCTACTGCCTTTGAGTCCAGTCATTCTGAAGAAAAGGCATTAAGACAGTAATAGCATAGATAAATACAAGACAATATTGATACTTCAAACTTAAATTTGTATTGCTTAAACTTTATTCTTAAGATGCTAAAAGGAAGACAATGACTTACATATATTCTTTAGACCATTCAGTGATAGTTGTAATTTAAAGGAATGGAAAGTTAAACTAATAACATGGGTTGTCACTCACATTTTTTGTAAAGCTTATTTGCTAAATATTCAGTTTCACCTTTTTGTAGGATCTTAGAAATCAGCTAGAGAAATTACATGGTGAAATGATTGAGAAAGAAAAAGCAGTGGAACATCATTACAATATTCTTTTGAGTGAAAGCAATCAGAAGTTGCAAAGTCAAGAACTAGTTATCAAGCAACTAACAGACAGTGTCTGTCAAAAGGATCTATTGCTTCAGGTAGGTAGACTTAATCTGAAATGAAAAATGAACACTTTTGTATGATTTTTTTTTGAATGAGCAGTGATTACAAAATCCCATTTCTGTTTCCAGTTACTGTTGATTTTCATGATAATCCTCTACCTTTTTTATAATTTTGTATTTGCACAATGGATACCTAGCTGTGTGGCTTTCAACAGAAGTTCCCAAGGGTTTATGAAATTTGGGGTGGAGGAGGGAGGAAGTGTTGCCAGTGTTCTTATGGCAAAACTGCTGTTGTTATGAGATACTTTAAAAGCTCCCAGTGCATCCAGGTTATTCAGAGAAATGTAGGGCTGGAGGGGATCTCAAGAGGTTACCACATTCATCCTCTCACATGAAGGTAGACTGAAGTATACCCAGACCATCCTTGACACGTGTTTCTCTAACCTCATCTTAAAGACCTCCCTTGGTGATCTGTTTCAATTTGTTCCCCAGAAACTGGGAGTTAAGGAATGGGTGTTGATATTGAACTGCGCTCTCATCTTTATAAGGAAGTCCCTTCAAAACAGGCTAAGGTACATTGAGGGGCAACTCTGCAAATGCATATAGTGTTCCTGCTTAAACTTGTTTTGTGGAGAAAAAATGCTCTCTAACATTATCCTGGGTGCCCTTAATTACTGCTGAAGTCAGTAGGAATTGAGGGTGTTTGAACCTTGCAGGACTAAGCCCAAACTGAGTACCATCCTTTCATGTGCATGCTATCTTTTTCCAATTACGAGCTTAAATTGGATTTTTTCCCACCAAACAATAAAGAACATACCTGAAATAAGTTACTTTTGAAGTTTGCATTATTACACATTTTTTACAATAGTAATACTAAGCTTTGTATGATTTTCATTACACACACTTTTTTTTTTGCTAGAAACTTGAAGTAACAATTAAAGAAAAGGATGTAGAACTTGAAGAACTTTTTAATAAGTGTAAAAACCTTTTAAAAGCTAAAGAAGATCTTGAGTTGAAGAATGAAGGCCTAATAAAGGAAAAAAGTGTGTCCGAATCTCAACTGTCAATCATCAAGATAGTCAAAGAGTTGGAGGTAAGTTTCACTCAGCCTTGGCCTCTACAGATAAATACAAACGTTGAGCCTGATCTGCCCCCTGTTAATATCAGTGGAGATTTTCCCATTGATTTCAAAGAGGTAGGATCAGGTAAACTGTAGTTAACCTGTGGCGGTGTTTCTGAATCTTTTCATGTTGCCAGTTCCTTATTTTGGAATGTGAAGAAGAACAAGACCCCTTTTATAGATTGAGTGAAAAGTGTATCTTTGATAACAGTGTCTATACTTTGTGTTTCAAAAGGCTGTTTGCAGTATTTTTTTGTGGCCATATCAATCCCATGTTTTTTTAGAAAGACAAAGCTGACAGGAAAAATACATGACCTTGAAGAATAAGGGAGTGGGGGGAGTGAGGTTTTTCTTTGTATTGAAATGTAATACAGTTTTCAGTACCTTGTGATCTCCTAATTACTTTTAGTGACCTCTTGAGGGTTGTGATCCATAAACTGATAAACACTGATATAGGGTAATAGAATTTTAATGATAATTTAGGGTAAACTAGGATTAGCCCATTAAAATTAACTCAGATAAGGATTATTATAATTTGTGCAATGGGTAAAACTTTTTTGTGGGATGAGAAAAGAAACCAGCACTGGATTAATCATTTTATCCTGTATTTTCTCTAGTAGTTGAGTTAAGAGTCTTTAAATTGTATAAAAAACAACAAATGGTCTAGCAGCACCTTAAAGACTAACCAAACATGCAGATGGTATCATGAGTTTCGTGGGTGCAACCCACTTCTTCAGATGAAACAAAATTGTATGTTACTTTTATTGTTTATGTAGCACCCATAAATATATTCTGCACTGAATCCAGTGAATTATGTGAAAATATACAAGTCTATGCCCCAAACCATTTAAAATCTGAAGGCACAAGCAGGCATAAGATTGTATAATATATTTCACGGAACATTTAGGTTTTTGCCCATATAACTGAAGGAGGAGGAGGGACATTGGTGTACTTCAAGCAGGGAAGAGGAAAATATGTACAAAGTTGAGTGAGCAAAGGAGACAAAAGGAGCAGTCAAGTAAGAACTTTGAGTTTACAGTTGGGGTCAGGAGATATAGGTGGAAATGAAGATAGATTTAAGGAACGCATACTGCCATAAACTAAAAGAATAGGATAAACTAGTACAGAGATTACAGAAGTGGGGGCACATGATGAGAATTGTAGAATGGGTAGACAACATGGCTGTCCTTTTCATTTGAGAATATAAATAGAGTTATGGTGGCCTATACAGGCAGTCCCCGAGTTACACGGATCCGACTTATGTTGGATCCGCAGTTACGAATGGGGTTTTTCTCGCCCCGGAGGACGGGAGCGGCGGGACGCCCAGATGAGCCGCGGTCCCGCCGCCTGTGTCCTACGGGGCGAGAAAAGCTGCTCCGTGTCTCCCTGGTCTGCTGGGGGGGGGAATCCCCCCCCCCCCAGCAGACCAGGAAGCCGCGGAGCACGCGGGCAGCGGGACAGCCCAGACGCGCCGCGGCTGTCCCGCTGCCGGCGTCCTCCGAGGCTTTGCTCCCCGTCTCCCTGGTCTGCTGGGGGGAGGCTCCCCCCAGCAGACCAGGGAGACGCGGAACAAAGCCGCGGAGGACCCGGGTGGCGGGACCGCGGTGCGTCTCGGTCCTCCACCTACGTCTCCCTGGTCTGCTGTGGCGGGGGGGGGGGGGGAAGGCGCAGCTAATGCCCCCCGCCCAGCAGACCAGGCTTTTCTCCGGTCGCCTGTGGTAGAGCAGCTGGGGTGCTGCCGGTTGGTCCCGCAGCGCCGCTCTGGGCGCTACTGGACCAACCCGGCAGCACCCCAGCTGCTCTGCCCGAGGTGTCCTGATTCAGCCGCTGCTGGTCAGTTTCAGCAGCGGCTGAATCAGGACGTCTGGGGCAGAGCAGCTTGGGTGCTGCTGGGTCGGTCCAGTAGCGCCGAGGAGCGGCGCTACTGGAACAACCCAGCAGCACCCCAGCTGCTCTGGCCCAGGCGTCCCCAAGTCAGCCGCTGCTGAAACTGACCAGCGCTGACTACAGGAAGCCCGAGTCAGAGTTGCTCTGCCCCGGGCTTCCTGGAATCAGCCGCTGATCAGTTTCAGCAGCAGCTGACTTGGGGACGCTTGGGGTTCTTAAGTTGAATCTGTATGTAAGTCGGAACTGGCGTTCAGATTCAGCCTGTTGAAACTGATCAGCGGCTGATTCCAGGAAGCCCGGGGCAGAGCAACTCTGCCTCGGGCTTCCTGTAGTCAGCCGCTGGTCAGTTTCAGCAGCGGCTGAATCTGGACGCCAGTTCTGACTTACATACAGATTCAACTTAAGAACAAACCTACAGTCCCTATCTTGCATGTAACCCGGGGACTGCCTGTACATGCCACCAGAAACCTGGGGCCATAATATAAAATCACAGTGTGTACATTTTGGCTTTATATATAGTACTCTGGTACCAGCAAAACAATTACATACAGATGTGAAATTTTTAATCCTATTGTGAGACATTACCTGCCATCTCTGTCTATGTATGCTTTTGTTCTTTTAGTGCTTTTATCCTATGCAGGTAGAGAACAAAAAGGCTTATCTGAAAGGACACATTAAGTTTCTTGTCTTTTTCCTATTATTTCTGAAAACTGTTTAAGTTCAGATCTCTAAAAGGGCAGTCAAACAGATCAACAGAAAATGCACTGCCACTTCCCAATAATGAAGTAGTAATCACTTCACTTGTTTCACAATGTACTATTCATTAGTGAAACTTGCTGAAGTACATACACCTATTGTGCTGTGTAGGCTGTTGAATTAATTATTTTTGAGGGTAACAACACCATTTTCCCTGAGCAAACCTAAAATGAATTAACAGGGGATGTAAGCACAAACTGGGACTTAGTGGGTGGGTGGCAAACTTACAATAAGGAAAATGTATCTGTGTTTGTTTCAGGACCATTACAATATGTGGCAGACCCTTAAAGCAAAGAAAATAAAACCTATGAAAATGCAGAGATTTTGCCTTCGTACTTATCTACAAGAGAAACACATTGAACAGAATAAACTACACCTCATTCACATAGTTCCTCCCATGAAAGAAGAGTTACGATGCTACTGTGAGGGAATCATAGAATTAATTAAAAGGAAAACTGACTTCCCTCTATTCCGCCCTGCCCTCCCATCCAAGTGTACAGCCAAAATGAGAACAATAATGACAAATAGAGCTGTGCATAGTAAAGACCCAATGTCAGTTTGTAATCACATTCTCTTCTGCTAGTTCACTCCTTGACAGAGAACAATACCTAATCAAACCCCATTCTCCTCTCAGCTTCACCAGTGTCTAAGATCACATCCTGGAAGAGCCCATAATGGCATATTAATAGTACATCCCTGGACACTGATTTTTCAAAGCTGTGTTCTCATTGACTGATTTGGTCTCTTTGATGACGTTACAGTGATACACCACCATCTCCCAGCAGCTGTGCAGTCGGAACCTCATCACCAGTAAAGACAAGAAACAAAATCCCATATTTTAACTGTGCTGCTGCTTTAAAGTTTAAGAAACTAGTTTGGGAGGAGTTGAAACTTTCTCCTTCATTTGTTTTTACTTTTTCAATGAAACTCATCTGTAGCGCTCATGGGTGCATTGGCCAGGATGGGAGAGATAAAAGGCAGTTTCTAATTGAAGTTTGGATTCCTAAGTCATAGTAATGAACTAGACGGGAGAGTGAATGTGTGCATTGGTAATTAGCTTAGTCATGCAACTGCTGACTCCTCTGATACCTATGAAGTCTCAAAATGCGGCATTGTGGGGTTTCCCACTAGAGAATGCAAAAATGCAATGGGCACCTATGTAATTTTGAAAATATTTGTTATTTCTGTACTTAACCATCATTTCCCATATTCTTCACGTAGCTCTGTTTGCAGGGCAATTTGTCACACAAATGTATTTTAATTCAGTTGTTCCAACTTTGACATTCACTTTAGTACTAACAAAAGCAACAGAATTTATTAGATGAATCTCTTGCTCAATCCTTTAGGTATGCTTCTGTTCTGTGTTAAAACGGTGTCCACTTAGTAAAGCATGTGCTTCAGTAACTGGGCACAGAGGTATCCGTTTTAAATTATAAATTGATTTGGTAGGTGTAAATAAAATCTGTATAATAATTGTAATGTTAGTGCTAATGCTCCTTTCCAAGAAAGTGAGCTACTGTATATAACACTTGATGCTGAAACAGGAAATCTCATTAGCTGATAGCTTTACTATGGGGGTGACGTCTCTGCTGGCACAAAGCACACTGCAAATCCTGATATCGGCTCATTGCTTGTCTTTTGTTATAATTACTTCACTATTTAGGGAGTTGATACTGTGTGATCATGAGAATTGAAATTGAAGCAGTTGTTGCAATACTGCAGACATGTCTCAATTGTGCACTTTGTTGCGGAGTCATCAAGACTGGAAAGTGATGCATTTGACATGTTTTTTTTAAACATGTGGCCTGTCTGTTAAATTGTGATCAGCACATTGCAGTTGTTGCATTCAGTCTCTTGAAGCTAAAGTTGTTATACATCACCAAAATCAGGAATGGAATCTTTCTTGGTAAAGTAATCCTATTGTTTAAAACAGAGGTGGGCAATAATTTTTGAAAGGGGGCCACTTCAAAAAATTTTGAAGTGGCTGTGGGCTGCCCTGGAAAGGGCAGAGCCTTGGGCAGAAGTAGTGGAGCCTCGGATGGAAAGGGCAGAGCCTTTAAACAGAAGGAGTTGATAGAACTCGTGTCTGCTCTGCTGCTCCCAGGCATCATGTTAGCGGGGGACAGGAGCTGCAAGACTTTTCAATTCCTGCTATTTAAAGGGCTTGCTGTTCCCAGCCTCACTGCAAGCACTTTGCCTGGGAACTGGGTATGCTAGAGCCCTTTCAACTGCTTCTATTTACAGGGCTCATGCCATCCCTGGAGCTATTGCCAGACAGCCATAGGGAAGGGGCGAGTCCTTTAAATAGAAGCAATTGAAAGGGCTTGCAAGTTCCTGGCTCCCAGGCAAAGGGCTAGCATGGAGGCACAAGCTACGAGCCCTTTCAATTGTTTCTATTTAAAGGGCTTGTGCCTGCTGGATGGCTCCCAGTCAACACAGCTGCCCAGCAGGTGCGAGCCCTTTTAACTTCTTCTGTTTAAAGGGCTCATGTCTTCCCTGTGGCTGCCAGGCAATGTGTTGCCTGCCAGGTGAGGGGAAGGCGTGAGCCCTTCAAATAGAAGCAGTTAAAAGGGCTCACATGTCCCAGCTCCCAGGCAATGCATTAGAGGGTAGGGCCTTGAACTGCCATACAGGCTGGATCAAAGACAGATGGGCCAGATCTGACCCGCTGACAGGCTTTTGCCGACCCCTGGCTTAAAATCATCTTTTTGAGTTTGATGTCCATGCATCACCTTGCTTAAATGTGGTGCTGCTGTTCACTACCTGATGAGTGAAATGGATGAATTTACATATTGACTAACTTCTAAACAGGCATTTCTTCCATTCAAGTGAAGTCCCCTTACTAAAGGGGCCTCTGACTTTTTCTGGGAGAATCCTTTGTGCTGCAATCTAGCCCTAGAGACTACAACTCCCATGAGCTCTTGGGGAAAAAAGGGCTGTCTCTTCCAGGCTATACAGAGAGTGAGGAGTCTCCATTTTGGGAGAGAGGAGCCAAGCTGTTGGTGTGTGGCCTTTTCCAGTCCAGGAGCTGTTGTGTTGCAGTAAAGCCAGTTACTGCTGGGGCTTAGATCTAGCAAGCTACTTTGGGGGCTGCTGTTGATTGTCCCTGAAGGGGGGAGATCCTGGTTGTGCCTGTGGCTGGGAAAAACATACATATGCCTGCACAGAAGGTAGCTGAGAGTAACTGGGCTCTTTGAGAAAGTGCTGTCTGGGACAGACCTCAGAGAATAGACTGACTCTGGGTCCAAAGAGAGGCAGAGTGAACCAGAGCTGCTGGCATTTGGTGGAGCCTGCTCCAGTGGCAGAGAGATTTTGCAGTTGGCTGCTCAGGTTGGACTAGCACACACAGAATCTGCACAGTGCTGTATCCCCTCCAGCTGAAGGCCTTCAGGCACGACCATGGAAGCAATGTCTGGGACTCTGAATCCAGAGGAGTGCACACTCTGGGGTGGGATAAACGGTGGTAGTGTAAATGCCAGATAGATGAGTTTTCTTTCTTTGTGTACTTTTTAATTGATTATGTTCATTTTTAATCTGTTCAACCCTGTTTCTTTAAGTTAAGTAAAGGTGTGTTAATTCTAATGTAATTGGTTAGATATATCTTATTTATAATTGTTGTCTTGGCGTTAGTTCCAGGTTATTACTAGAATGATTTTATTCCTGGAGGCTCCCAAGGCACATCATAAGTGTGTACAGGGCTAGCCAGGTGGCGGCACCGCTATTGTATATTCTTTAGGACAGTGGTCTCCAACCTTTTTACACCCAAGATCACTTTAAGTCCCAGAACAGGAGAAGATCTACCACCCCGCCCCTTCCTTGAAGCCCCGCCCTCTCTATTCTCCTGTCCATCATTTGCTATCCCCAGCCCTTATACACTCTGTTAAACAGTTTATTTTTAAATTATGCAATATGTAAAATTAAAATCACATGTTTATAGTTATGAAATAAATGGTCTGTTCTTAATTCATGCTATTTAAATGTCAAATGAAGCATTTACAACTATACATTTTGTTCTCCGCTATTTTGTAAATCTAAAATCAAGTATTGATAATTATATATTTTTTCTTCCAATAACAAAGTCTCAATGTGACACCTGTGACTGAACAGTATCTGCCAGTGTCTTGAAGTCTGGGTTGTAGTCTGAGATTGCTAGTCATATACAGTCCATCAGATGGGCATCTGTGATCCTGCGCTCAGCCTGGGAAGCTTGCTCCAGCACAGCTGGAGCTAGATGCAGCCTCCCTGGGCTGAGCGCAGGGCAGCTGGGTTGGAGGGAAGAGAAGTGGCTGCCCGGCCAGCTGGCCATGGCGCTCAGCCAGAGTGCACCAAGCTCCACGTGGGCAGGCGCAGAGGAGAAGCCGCCGATCAGGTGGAGCGCGGGGCAGCCTCTTTCAGCTGAAAGCCGCAGTCAGCTGGCTGGGGTGTTTCAGCCCTCCCAACCTCCCAGCTCCCACCATTCCTCGCAGCTACTCACCTGTGTTGTTGCTCAGCGAGTAGCTGCTCTTCAAATGAGGAAATCTAATGTAAATACTGCGCAGGCGCGCAGTTCAGAGAGGGCTCAAGAGCTACTCTTAGAGCCCCTGAGATCTACCGATAGATCGCGATCTACTGGTTGGTGACCACGGCTTTAGGAGCAAGGCGATGGATAGGGAATCCCCAATTTAACAACATCACCACTGGGGTACTCAGGATTTTCTTTTATGTTAAAACATCAGGCGCCCCGGCACACATGTGACTGTGACTTGCTCCCGAGTAACCCAGAGAGGAAAAAGAGGGGTTACAATGCACTAGAGGGGTCAGTGCATTGTGGCAGGGTCTGTCCCACTCCTGGGTCCCAGACTCCTGTTCTGCCCACTATCCCGTAGCTTAGGGCCTGTGGTACAAGTCCCACTTGCCTTTTCTCCGCATTTGACCTTCTGTCCCTTGGCAAAACAAAGGATTGTTGGGGCCAATGCCCCTGGCCAGTCGGGGCTGGGTAAACAGTCCTCTTTAGCCACTGGCTGAAGTTTCTGGCCATCTGCCAGGAAGGGAGCCTCCTAACACTCCCTGTTGGAGCCCCTCACCTCCCCGTGCAGCCTTTGGCAGTGCTGATGATGTTCTGCTCGGATCTTCTGATTCTCCTTATCAATTGTTAGTTCTGCTCCACCTCCACTCTCCAAACTCCTTCTCTGCTCTCCCCCACTGGGAAGCTTGTTAAAGAGATCCTGTGGCAACCTGAAGTCAGCTTACCTGTTCTTTAATTGATTTATAGCCTCCCTGCCTCAGCTGCTCCTAATTAACAAGGGTAATTGCTGGGGGGTTTTCCCCAGAGCTGCCTTTCTCCCCTTCTATCAAGCCTTTTAACCTGCCCTGTCACAGCATATATAGCCCACTTCTGCCTTACAGAGCAGAAACATGAGACTGGTGCTTCTTTATGGCATTTCCAACTGTTGCAAGTATAACGTGCCAAGAAAAGTCACCAATAGTCCCAGTGGTTATTAGGGATGTAAAATCCCATTTAATCAGATAACTGATTAAATGTTATGCTTACTCATTTTAAATGGAAGCAGCCAGGAGTTGCTCCAGCTGGGCTGGAATGCCCTTGCCCTCAGCACGCCAGGCTTGCTATGGACAGGGGCTGCTCAAGTTGGGCTAGCATTCCACCTGTCTGCGGTGGGTCCTACTGGGCTGGAGCAGCCCCCTTCCCACAGCAGGTGGGGGGCTTGTCTAGTCCCCGCTGATTAACTGTAACTGGTAAGCATCACCCAGTACAGGTAATACTGGTTAACCATTCACATCCCTAGTTGTTATGCCATTCTTTTTCTCTAGACAGATGGCTCAGTGATATCTGGCAATGTTGCTCTTCCTAAGAACCCCACACTGTTTGTCTGACCTCATTTCAATGCAGTCTTGGCAGAAGCTGCCAGCCTCTGGGGTGTCTAGTTACATAGGAGTTGTGTAGGTTCTAGCATCTTCTCAATCACTCAGACTTTAACCGGAAGACATTTCCAAATGACCTAGATTTTATTGGAAAACTCTTGTGCTTACATGAAGAAACTAGATGATCTGGTGACCATGCTATTCTGTTACCTACTATGGAAATGTATATCTTTTCCTTCCATCACTTGTCATTTTAAGACATTTTTAGATGGAAATAGCCCTCCAAGTCCTTTAGCATCTTTACTTAGCAATGGATTTTCAGACTTCAGTGAATTAGGTTGCCTCCTTACATAGACATATTAAGTTTTCACTACAAGACTATCCTACACGTCTAGCAGCTTTCTGCACTAACATATTTACCTTACCACTATATGTCTAAAGGTGTATGTTTCATTAATTCCTATAACATAGTAGTCTAGGCTTGTATGTATGTTACATGTCTGCCTTACTCTTTATAAGCCTTTGAGGATTTTCTCAGAATAATTCACTTTTCTACCTTGTTTAGGATGGCAGTGACATAATAGTACACCGAAAAGGACAGGGTGGCTCATGCTATTTCTCTTTATCCTTATTGATTTTCAGAAATGTAAAAATAACATTTCTTCACATTTTTATCTAATTAATAGGTAGCTTGTTGAATTTACAGTTCACAACAAACTGGCCAGAGTCCTGACTGGACCCATGAAGCTTGTTGTGTTCATTTCTCCTAAGACTATTCTAGTCTGAAGTGTATATTTCATTTTAGTAATACACACACTGTTCTAACGGTCCTGGTTCTGGTATTCAGGAGGGATTTATTTTGCCGAAATCTCCCAGTACTAGAAGTTACAGGATGGTCAGTACTAAGTTAATGAATCCTACCCTTGAACTCTTCACACACTTGTGTAGCCCAGCTGTCTTGGTTATTTTGTTCCTGGTGATAACGACCACAGCCAGTGGGATGAGGAAGCTTCCAGCACAGACATGAAATCCTCCTTTTCTAATTGTGCTCTCATAGATGGATATTGGTTTTCAGAGAAGGATATTCCTTCACCTCTACACCCTTTCCAGCTAGATCTTAGTTTTGTTTCAACCATGATGGATGTCTAAAAGTCCTAGCCATTTCCCTAGAGCAGAGTAAAACTTCAGGAATGTCAGTTTCAGTTGTTTTTGTCTACCACTGGTTTACTGATCAAACTTCTCAATGGTCTGATCTCTATGCTTAGTAGTTATTCTTGGCCCACTACAGTTCCAAAGTTTTGGTATGAAATTCTGGGTCTGCCAACCTGAATGTATTTTCTAATATGCTTTCACAAATTATTTTGTGATACTTCTTAATCGTCCACTGAAAGTCTAGATTAGTCCTCTGCTCAGACCCTACGCCACCAGCACTCCCAGCTATCTCTGTGACACCACTGATTCCCTGAGACAACTACAATGCATTGGTGATCTTCCAGAAAACACCATCCTGGTCACCATGGATGTAGAGGCTCCCTACACAAACATCCCACACATAGATGGAATACAAGCTGTCAGGCACAGTATCCCTGATGATGCTACAGCACAACTGGTAGCTGAGCTTTTTTACTTTATCCTCACACACAACTATTTCAGATTCGGTGACAATATATACCTCCAAACCAGTGGCACCGCTGTGGGCACCCGCATGGCTCCACAATATACCAACATTTTTATGGCTGACCTGGAACAAACGCTTCCTTAGCTCTCATCCACTAACGCCCCTTCTCTACCTACGCTACATTGATGACATCTTCATCATCTGGACCCATGGGAAGGAGACACTGGAAGAATTCCACCACGATTTCAGCAGCTTCCACCCCACCATCAACCTCAGCCTAGACCAGTCTGCACAAGAGATCCACTTCCTGGACAGTGCAAATAAGTGACAGTCACATAAACACCACCCTATACCGAAAACCTACTGACTGCTATGCCTAGCTTCATGCCTCCAGCTTCCATCCCAGACACACCACACGATCCATTGATTACAGCCAAGCACTAAGGTACAACCGCATCTGAAAGAAACCAACAGAACACCATTGGCATCACCTACAGTCTTCAGCTAACACCTCTCCAACACATCATCAGTGATCTACAGCCCATCCTGGACAATGTTCCCTCATTTTCACAGGCCTTAGGAGGCAGGCCAGTCCTTGCCCACAGACAACCCGCCAACCTGAAGCAAATTCTCACCAGCAACTATTCACCGCACCACAATAACTCTTAACTCAGGAACCAATCCATGCAACAAATCTCGGTGCCAGCTCTTCCCGCATATCTACACCAGCGGCACCATCACAGGACCTAACCAGATCAGCCATATCATCACTGGTTCATTCACCTGCACATCTACCAATGTAATATATGCCATCATGTGCCAGCAATGCCCCTCTGCTATATACATCGGCCAAACTGGACAGTCTGAACGCAAAAGAATAAATGGACACAAATCAGAGATTAAGAATGGCAATATAAAAAACCTGTAGGAGAACATTTCAGTCTCCCTGGACACACAGTAGCAGATTTAAAGGTAGCCATCCTGCAGAAAAAAATTTCAAGACTACACTTCAAAGAGAAACTGCTGAGCTATAGCTCATCTGCAAATTTGACACCATCATTTCAGGATTAAACAAAGACTGTGAATGGCTAGCCAAGTACAAAAGCACTTTCTCCTCTCTTGGTGTTCACACCTCTAGATTAGCTGCTAGAAGTGGGCCTCACCCTTCCTGACTGAATTAACCTCGTTATCTCTAGCCTTATTCTGGCCTGTATATTTATACCTGCCTCTGGAAATTTCTACTACATGCATCAGACGAAGTGGCTCTTTGCCCATGAAAGCTTATGCTCCTATACATCTGTTAGTCTGTAAGGTGCCACAGGACTGCTTGTTGCTTTTCCAGATCCAGACTAACACGGCTACTCCTCTGACACTAGATTAGTCCTTTTAATTTTTAGTACTCAATTTTGCTTAAGAATCAGCTTCTCTACTACTTCTAATCTTATTTACTATGATTATAGGATGTCTCTTTAAATATAGTAAATTTTGCTAATCTGAATACCTTGTTGTTTGTGGATATAAAATACCCTTTAATATCTTTCTTGCAGTAGTGGCCAGAAATCCCAGTCGGGAGAGTACCACTACTGTGGTAGGGCATTGCACAAGCATATGTAAAGACAGGGTCTTTTCTGAAAAGATCTAATAGATTTAAAGTGATGTCCTAACCTCTCTGCTTAGGAAGGACTATTAAGCAGATTCCTGTAATGAAGGCTAAGTTGATCAAAACATAAATATTTTTTCAAAATATATAATGAATTGAATATTTACAAGGTATGTGGTTTTAGCATAAATAATGAAAAATAAATTGCAGCTGTTCCTGCTTTTGTATTGGTTACTTTGTTAATTTGAAAAAGTCAGTAATGTGCAATGACTCTTCACGTTATTAGTATGAATTAATGAGGTTTTACTGTAACTGGGTCCTTATTGCAATGCTTTGATTTAGGATTGTAATTGAAGTACTAGCAGCTGGTTGAAATCCATGGTGTAGGTTTATCCTCTGTTAATGATCTGTTCACTAATGATAAAGTGTCTCTGCAGAATTTAGTTTTCAAGCTTGTGGTTGTGATATGGAAGAAACAGAATTAACTTTAATTCTTGTTTTCTAAATGTATGTTGCTATGATGGGCAGGGGGAGGAGGCATAGTTCAGTGGTTTGAGCATTGGCCTGCTAAGCCCCAGATTGTGAGCTCAGTCCTTGAGGGGGACATTTAGGGATCTGGGGCAAATCTGTCAGGGATGGTACTTGGTCCCGCCATAAGGGCAGGGGACTGGACTCAATGACCTCTCAGGGTCCCTTCCAGTTCTAGAAGATAGGTATAGGAGTAATAAATATATCCACTCTTAATTTTCTCCACAAAGCTGGAGATTTGCTTTTTGTATCTTCGGTCAAAAAAGAAAACATTATTACAGGCACTAGGGATTATTATTCTCCCTCAATAGGAACAGAAAACACAGTGGTTGCCATTTAGAAAAAAATCATAATTTGCCAACTGATATCCCACAGCTATCCAGTTACTTTTTGTTCTGGGCATAGGGAAACCTCTGATATTTCAGATATTTTAATGTGTAACTGTAAGCAAATGTTTCTGGGAACAGCTATGCTACCTGTGAAAAGGAACAGCTTAGAAATAAAAAAGTAATAGACATTTCAGTGAGGCACATACTGATAACATACACCTATAAGTGTTTGTGGTTTTATATCAATATACCTGCAGTTCTTGCTCTTGAGGTAAATCATTTGTTTTTCTGGAGCAGATATTTAAGTATCTGACTCACAGTATGCAGGTTGACTGTTCAGGAAGATGATTTAATGGATGCATGTATCTGCCACGTTCAGCCTTTGTCAGTCATTTAGAATTCCTTGTCTTAAATAATAGACCAAAGTTTATTGCTAGAAGCTCCTGCCAATAGAAAGTTCATTTTATCCAAAATACACAAAGTATTCTTTTGCACTATAGATACTGATTCCAGGGGTGCTATGGGGCTGGAGCACACATGAAAAAACTAGTGGGAACTCAGCACCCACTGGTGGGTCCTGCCAATTAGCTCCTCCCTTTCTCCTCTACAGCACCTCCTGCCCATTGTTGATCATCTGTTCAGATGAGGAGCTGGAAGGAGAGGGTGGAGGAATGGAGGGAGGTAGAGGTGGAGTGAAGGCACAATGTGGTGGGAAGAGGTAGAACAGGGTCCAAGCAGGGGTGGGAGGAGACAAAGTGAGGGTGGGTTCTTAGGGGAAGAGATATGGTGGAGTGGGGGTGAGGTCTGGGGCAGAGCGAGTGTGGAGCACCCCTAGGGAATTCAGAAAGTCCATACCTTGCTTTGAGCAATGTTCTAAAAGGGAGCATAAAGCCCTCAAAATACCTGCCTGCTAGATCATTCCTCGGTTTGTTAATGTGCAAACTTTAGGAAGTGAGAAGACTGGGAATTGGAGGGGCGTGAGGTAGGGAGCTTATTTTGTGTACTATGATAAAAATGACAAACTGCTGCTTACATATGTGACTGTTTCATGGTAAGTAAATAGGAGAACACAATTTGCCTTTTTTAATAACATTTGTTTTAAAGTAGCATGAATAGATTTCAGATTCAAGCGTGATTTGTGATGAGTATCCTATTCTGCTGCTCCCGCCCTCCTTGTTCTTTTGCCTTCTTTTAAAAGTCAGAGACTGACATAATTGTCATCCCCAGAGAATTAGATATTTTTTCTTATGCATACACACATGCTTGAAAGTCACTTTCTTGGATTAATATTAATTTATTTTTAACTCAGGAAAAAAAAGAATCTGAATATGAAGAGTTGATTCTAGCCTTAAGAAAAGAGAAGCACATTTATTCTACTCTGGTGAAAACTCTCAAAGACTCAGACAGGTAAATGTTATTTCTTCTTTGCTTGTACATCATCTGTGCTGGCAGTTGGCTAAGATGGTGCAATTCCACAGTCAAATCAGTGTAATTTCATGGATTTACACTTGGCCAGCATTGGCCCTAACTGTGTCCTTTAGAGAGGAGGCGGCATGGACAAGATAGCCCAGCTCTCATGATTTTCAGAATTTATTGGAAGGCTCATGTTCTTCCCCCAGTCATTTGAAATTGGAAGAATTATAACAGATGGAACTGGGAATTGCTCAAGGAAACTGGGATTTATGATGAGGTAAAATTACAAATGCAAGTACTGCAACTTATCTGAAGAGCAGCTAAATCATGTGGTGGTTCCTTTCTAATACTTCTGTCACATGAAATAAATAAATCATGAAAGAATGCATTGTGTAGTGACAAAAGCATAGGTGTAGAAGACATGAGATCTGAGTTCTATCCATGGCTCTGTCACAGATTTTCCGTGTGACTCTGGGCAATTCAGAATATCATTTTCAAAAACTGAGTGACTTAAGGCCAGATTGTCAAAGGTATTTAGATACCTAAAGATACACTGCTGAGATTTTTCATAAGTGCCATGAAATCAATCACTTAAGACCCAAAATGAATGGCTAGATTTTCAAAAGAACATAGCCCATTGTGGGTTCAGGTCTTTTGAAAATCAATATCACAGTGTGAGTTGCTGGATGCACTGCTGAGCCCTCTTGAAAATCTAGCCCAATGTGCCTGTAGTGGGGCGGAGTGGCCACCCACTGACCCTGCGGGAGAGGTGCCCCTCTCAGAGCCTTGGTGGCAACACCTGGCCCTAACAGCCCACCTGACCAGAAACCAGTAGGCAGGGCCAGAGATATAAAAGGCCTGCCACAATGGCCAGTGAGGCCCCGACGGCTGAAGGAGCCAAAAGCCTCCCCTGCACAATCAGGAGGAGCTGCACCCAGGAGAGGCTGAGGACTGGCCTGGGCCACTGGGCCCACAACTCTGACTGCTTGGAAGGACAGCTCACCTGGGCAGAGGTTCCCAAAGGAGGGAGCCCCGAGGACTTACACTGGACCTAGGTACAGCCTGAGCGGGAGTGTGGAAAGAGCCCAGGGAAAGCCGACTGCCTTTTAGCTGAGCTAGAGCCAGGTCAGCACATTGCGGAGTGGATCCCCGCGGACCCAGCAGCAGACTGCTCTGCTGCTACCACGGCCCCAGGCTGGGATGCAGTGGAGTGGGTGGGCATGCGTCCCCCCCTGCCACCCTACTCTTAGGTGGCAGTCTCTCCCCTTGGCTTTGCCCGAATTGCAGCCTGCAGCTACTGGACCTCTGCCTGAACAAGGGGATCCAGCTGGGTGCTCACGTTAAGACTATTTGTTTTTGTGTTTGGCTGTCCTACCCTGAAGCAAGGGCCTGGGCCTCTGCACTGTTTATTTTGCTACTTCACCCTGAGCAAGGGCTTGGGGGCTTTGAACTGTTTGTTTGGCCACCCCGCCCCAAACCAAGGCTGGGGCTCTGAACTATTTGTTGCTGCCCACCCTGAGCAAGGGCCTGGCCTCTAGACAAAATTCCCTGTTCATTCCCCAAAAGACCCTAAGGGGGAGGTGCCCCTCCCAGAACCCTATTGGCCCACAGTGCCTGTCTTAGTTTCATCTTTAAAATTCAGTTAATATTTACCTATATCAATGTAGAGTTTGAAAATTACTTCATTAACTTTAAATTTATAGAAAAGGAGGTAAATAGATAGTCAGACATGGCAACTTATTGAGAAAGATACACAAAAACTGAATGCATTCATCACAAAAGAATATTGGGAATCATATAGATATAGGAAGATGAATGAAGAAGTTAGAAAAATTACTGGACAAGGCATCCTTTTACACATAATCTACAAAACATGACATCAGTGTCTGGGGTATAGGCTGGGAATGGAAAATGAACGCGTACCAAATACTGCCCTTAAATGAAAGCCAGAAAACACAAGAAGAAAGAGAAGAAAAATGTGAATAAGATGGAAACTAGGAGTTCTGAAAAACATCAACCTCCTCAAGATGAAATGGAAAGATTTTTGGAAAGGAGCAGTTGATGGGCAAGGATGGCAAATTTGAGTAGACCAACGTGCAAGAAAGCACAAGATACACTAAGGTCTAAGGTTAAACAAAGAACAAGCCCTTCATGGTAGCATTCTCTGAAATGTTTTCAGTTCCACATGCAGGGCCAGGTAGACAAGCAGAACTGCAGGGTCTCAATGTGTACATGAGACGATGGTGTAGGGAGGAGGGGTTTAGATTAAGAACTGGAAAAACTTTTGGGAAAGGGGGAGCCTATACAGGAAGGATGAGCTTCACTTAAACCAAAAAGAAACTACAGTAAAACTCCAGTTGTCCGGCATCCAGTGATCCGACACTCCTGATAGTCCGGCACCACCTGGAAGTGCTCCAGGCAGCCGGACAATTGGAGCTGCTCTGCCCTGGGCTTCCCCGAGTCAGCCGCTGGTCAGTTTTAGCAGCGACTGACTTGGGGACGCCTGGGGCAGAGCAGCCGGGGTGCTGCCGAGTTGGTCCCATAGAGCCGCCCCTCAGTGCTGCGGGACCCACCAGGCAGCACCCCAGCTGCTCTGCCCCAGACTTCGCCAAGTCAGCTACTGCTGAAACTGACCAGTGGCTGACTCCGGGAAGCCCGGGGCAGAGCAGCTGAGGTGCTGGGTTGGTCCCGTACCACCGGCCCCCCACCCCAGACCCCTCATAGCCCCCCTTTCGATAGTCCAGTATATCTGATAATCCAGCACCCTCTGGGTCCTAAAGATGCTGGATTATTGGAAGTTTACTGTAGATTGCTAGCACTTAAAATTAATAATGCCATAGAGCAGTTTTTAAACTAAGGGCTGGGGAAAGCCAACAGGTGCAGAGGAGCAGGTGGATTGGACATCCTTTAGGGGAGAATCTAATAAAAAGAGAATCTTTATGTCCACTAAAGAGGAGAGGATAGAAGATAAAATATGGATAAAATCAGATGAGAAACAGTCAAATGAAAGAGAGTCCCATTTAATCAAATCAGATAATGGCAGACAACTAAATAGTGAAAAGTTTTTAAAGTGCTTATATACAAATGCTAGAAGTCTGAATAGTAAGAGGAGTGAAGTAGAGTGCCTCATATTGAATGTGGATATTGAAAAGATATTTAATTAGGCTATTGATATATATACAAAATATATCAGAAGAATAGAACAGGTAATGTTGGTAAGGGAGTGGGACTTATGTAAAAGAAAGCATAGAATCAAATGAAGTAAAAATCTTAAATGAATCAAACTGTTCCATAGAATTTGTATGGATACTAATTCCATGCTCTACTAATATGAATATAGAAGTAGAGATATATTGCTAACCATCTGACCAAGATAGTGATAGAGATTGTGAAATGTTAAGGGAGATTACAGAGGCTATAAAAATTAAAAACCCAATAATGGGGATTTCAGCTATCCCCAAATTGACTTGGTACATGTCCCCTCAGGACAGGATGCAGAGATAACATTTCGTGAAACCTTAAATGATTGCTTCTTTGAACAGCTGATTCTGGAACCCACAAGAAGAGAAGCAGTTCTTGATTTAGTCCTAAGTGGAGTGCAATATCTGATCCAAGAGGTGATTGTAGCTAGACCACTTGGAAATAGTGACCATAATATAATTGAATTTAACACCCCTATGGTGGGTAAAACACTACAGCAGCCCAACACTGTGGCATATTATTTCAGAAATGGGAACGCCAAAAAATGAGGAAGTTAAACAGAAACGAAAAGGTAGAATGCCAAAAGTAAAATCCCTGTAAGCTGCATGGAAACTTTTCAAAGGTACCAAAAAAAGTGCCACTGTGACTTAACCAAGTAAAAGAAGCATTGTTAAAAAGTAGAAGTTAAATCCTAATGAGTGGAATAGAAAAGAGCATAAACTCTGTCAAATGAAATGTAAAATATAATTAGGGAGGCCGATAATGGAATTTGAAGAACTGCTAGCCAAAAACTCAAAGTAATAGCAAAATGTTTTTAAGTCTATCAGAAGCAGGAAGTTTGCTAAACAATCAGTGGGGCCACTGAATAGTTGAGATAAAGGAAAACTCAAAGATGGTAAGGTCATTGCAGAGAAACTAAATGAATTCTTTGCTTCGATCTGCATGGCTGAGGATGTTACAGAGATTCCCACACCTGAGCCATTCTTTGTAGGTGACAAATCTGAGGAATAGTCCCAGATTGAGGTATCATTAGAGGAGGTTCTGGAACAAATTGATCAACTAAGCAATAACAAGTCACCAGGACCTGATGGCATTCACTCAAGAGTTCTGAAAGAACTCAAATGTGTAATTGCTGAGCTAATAATTATTGTTTGTAACCTATCCTTTAAATCAGTTTTTGTACGAAGTGACTGAAAGGTGGCTAATGTTAAATCAATTTTCAAAAAGGGTTGTACGGGTGATCCTGGCAAATATAGGCTGGTAAGTCTAAATTCAGAACTGGTTGAATTCAAATTGGTTGAAACTATAATAAAGAAAAGACTTGTCAGACACATAAATGAACATTATTTGTTGGGGAAAAGTCAACATGGTTTCTGTAAAGGGAAATCATAGCTTGCTAATCTACTAGAAATAATTCTTTGAAGAAGGTCAACAAGCATGTGGAGAAGGGGGTCCAATGCATATAGTGTATTTAGATTTCCAGAAAGCCTTTGACAAGGTCCCTTACTAAAGGCTCTTAAGTAAAATAAGCTGTCATGGAATGAGAGGGAAGGTCCTTTCATGGATCAATAACTGGTTAAAAGACAGGAAACAAAGGGTAGGAATAAATGGTCAGTTTTCCGAATGGAGAGAGGCAACTAGTAGTGTCCCACAGGGCAACATATTTGTAAATGATCCGGAGAAAGGGGTAATCAGTGAGGTGGCAAAATTTACTGATGATACTAAACTGCTCAAGATAGCTAACTACAAAGCAACTGAAGAGCTTCAAAAGGGTCTCACAAAACTGGATGACTGGGCAACAAAATGGCAGATAAATTTTAATGTTGATAAATGCAAGGTCATGCATATTGGAAAACATAATCTCACCTATATGAGTTGTGGCAAAGCTCCATCCTTGCCTTGGGGAGGGAGGGTCCTGCACTTCTAATCTGTTAGGGCACATCTACAAAGCGGGGCAAAAGTCAAATTAAGCTATGCAACTTCAGCTACGTCAGTTGTGTAGCTGAAATCAAAATAGCTTAATTTGGCTTTTGGCACTATCTACACAGCAGGAAGCTGAAGGAAGAACACTCTTCCTTTGACTTCCCTTACTCCTCGTAAAATGAGGGCTACAGGAGTTGGAGTAAGAAGTCCTCCAGGTCGTCGTCATTTCAAAATAATGGCTTGTAGTGTAGACACGCTGTTTGTTATTTCAGAATAATGTCAGTTATTATTATTTCCTACCGCCAGACACCATTGATACAGCCTGCACCATTTCCATCAGGCCTGGTCCTAAATAACAATGGACACATGGGCTCTAGAAATAATTTCCAAGGTTTTTACCATTCCCTTTCTCTCCTTCTCTCTAACCCAGTCCCTTTCCCTGTCCCTCTTCAGGGACCCCTCTCACAAGACTCTCCTGCAACAGTTGATAAGCTATAGAGTCAGTACCATCAGCTCAGAAGGGAAAGGACTTTTTAATTCCCAATGCTTTCACTCCAAAAAATCGGGGGGTTGGAGACCCATTCTGGACCTACACAGGATAAACAAATACCTAAGAAGACAACCCTTCACCATAGTAACCCTGGTGAAGATAATTCCATCCTTCGAGAAAGGAAACTGGATGTCATCCCTCGACCTACAAGATATATATTTCCACATCTCAGTTTGACCGTCAAACAATCTAAATTCTTCAGATTTACCCTAAGAGATCACTACTAGCACCAGGGTCCTTCCCTTCAGACTCTCCTCAGCTCTGAGTGTTCTTAAAAATCCTCACAGTAGCCATAGCCCACTTGAGGAGGTCCGGAGTAATAATTTTTCTATATCTGGATGACTGTTTGATATAGAAAAAGAGGAGGCTCAAGTGTCCACAGCAAAGACTAATACACTGGGCTTGCAGATAAACACACAGAAGTCACATCTCCCTCCCTCCCAGAGGCTGGAATTTATAGGCACAATGTTGGAGTGCATCCAGTCACAAGCCAGACTTCTACTGCAGCATTTTCAATCACTAGCCAGGCTGGCCCAAACAGTCATCGACAGCCCCATGATCTCAGTCGGACAATGCCTGCAATTACTTTGCCACATGTCAGTGACAATGTATGTGGTCCCTTTTGCCAGATTGCACGTGTGATGACTTCAAGCATGGCTCCACATTTGCTTTTGATCACACAAGCACCTCCTGCATAGGCTTCTCTGTCCCCCAAAAAGGGTAAAAGAATCCCATCACTGGTGGTTACAGGCCGACAATCTTTGCAAGGGAGTTCAACTCCAACAACCTCCTCTCTCTATCTGCATAACTACAGAGGCTTCCCTAGAAGGCTGGGGTGTGCACATGACTGAGTACAACACTCAGGAATTATGGCTTCTTTCAGAATCTGCACTTTACATCAATATTTTAGAGCTAAGGGCATTCAGACGAGCCTGATTTGCAGTAAGTTAGTGAGGATACTCGTAGACAATATGGCATATTTTATATAAATCACCAAGGCGGATCCAGGTCCTACCATCTGTGTAAAAAGGCCACAGCCTTTTGGCAATGGTGCATTCACCATCACTTCACCTATCAGCGAACCAGTATTAAATACTGAGTTTAATATTTTGCCAGAAACATGAGTGGGAGATTCACCTTCAAGTCCTGCATTCCGTGTTCCAGAAGTGGGGTTTTGTAGACATAGATTTATTTGCCACATTACTCAATATGAAGTGCCCCAAATACTGCTTTTTGAGTGGGTCTGGGCAAGAACTCGATGGGAGATGTCTGCCCAGTTGACCACATGGCAAGCTATGCTTTTCTACCTCTTCCACTTCTCAACAAAGTTACACAGAAAATAAAACCGGACAAGGCCAGGATCTTGCCTATTCGGAGGATGTCTGTAACTTAATCATGAACTGTAGTAAAGAGAATATTAAGAACCTATGCTCAAAAGTGGCACTGTTTCCTCATCTGGGCCACTCAAGCCACTTACACCTCGCACAGCAAAGCTACCAACGGTTTTGGAATACCTTCTTTCTTTGAAGAAACAGAATCTTTCTAACTCCTCAGTCAATTCCACCTGCCAGCTATTTCTAGTGAGCATTGCCCCATAGATGGGCACACTATTTTTTCTTACCCCATTATGAGAAAGTTCTTGAAAGGACTCAACAAAGTCTTTCCTCCTGTAAAGCAGATCTTACCATCCTGGGATCTGAACCTCATCCTTACCACCCTAACTGGGTCCCCATTTGAACCAATGGCAATGTATTCTCTTACACACCTTTCCATGAAACTTGACTTTCTGGAGGCCATTACCACAGCAAGAAGG
The DNA here is from genome assembly GCF_052426305.1 of Pelodiscus sinensis. NCBI lineage: Eukaryota > Metazoa > Chordata > Testudines > Trionychidae > Pelodiscus > Pelodiscus sinensis. The sequence continues at coordinate 10,106,360 of NC_143074.1, read as the reverse complement.
GTTAGCAAGCTCACTGCACTTATGATTATCCCCCTCCCCCTTATAGTAGTCTATAAGGACGTAGTGCTCAGACCTCACCCAAAATTTCTTCCGAAAGTGGTTTCCCAGTTCTTCGAGTGGTCCCCATGGGTGCTCCACTCTTGGTGTCGGGCTCATCCCGGCGCCACTAGTCAGAGGTTTTCAGTAGCAGTTTTCAGCCAGACCGCACATGCGTGGTCAGTGTGTCGTGGCTTTCATGCCTTTGATCATGCAGTCTGGCTCCGGTCAGTTCCTTTCAACTGTCCTCAGTTGCTGGCAGAGCTTCCCTGTTCTCCTCAGTGAAGCTCAGCTTCTGTTGAGAAAGTTAGTTATTGTTAGAGTTTCATGTAGGATAGTAGTAGTTAGTTAATTGTTAGTGTTACTGTTTAGTTATCTGGTTAAAAGCAAGAAACTGAAATTGACATGCCTGGTTCCTCAGGCTTCAAACGGTGTTCCCGTTGCCAGGAGGCTATGCCGGCATCGGACGGGCATGCGGCTTGTATCCGCTGCCTGGGTGAAGCTCACATCCCTCACAAATGTGAGCACTGTCTGAAATTGACACCTAGGGCGCGGAAGAAAAGAGAAATGCGCCTCAAGCTGCATTTATTTGATGAGGCTCTACAGCCTTCAGGTGGCATTCCACTGCTAGCTCCAGTTAGTACAGGGGCACAACAGAGGAGTGCTTAGTCCTCTGGTCCCTTCCCAGATAAGAGAGTGAGGGCATCTCCCACCCACTCTCTACCGGCTGCACCCGCACCAAGAGTCAACGGAGGGGACGAGCCGGGCATGCCAGGATCCGCACCTGCTGCCCTTAAAATGACTGCCGGGGCCACGGCGAAGAAATCAGCCATCCCAGCACTGAGAGCAAGTGCCATGCCAGCATGGAAGGTGGCCTCGGCACCAGCCCCGAAGCCGCATGGGAGGTCGGCTCGGTCCCGCCAGGCCAGCTGACAGCAGCGGAGGTGCGGCAGGCACCGGCACCGAGAGCCGAGCATGGAGCCGGCTCTGCACCGCCAACACAGCTGGCGGCAACGGAACAGCAGATGCCGGTGCTGCCACAGAGAGCCATGTGCGGAGACAGCTCTGCACCGCCAGCATAGCTTGCGGCACCGAAGGAGCAGCAAACACCGGCGCCGGCACTGAGAGCTGCCCGCAGAGACAGCGCAGCGCCACCAGCACAGCTGGCGGCACCGGGGGTGCAACACACACTGATGCCGCCACTGATAGCCGCGCAGGCTGATGGCTCAGCACCAACAGCACAGCTGTCGGCATCGGACACGCTGTGACCACCGCCAGAGGCATCGGCATGGGGTGGGAGGGTCAGCGGTCATGGAGACAGCAGAGCACAGCGGGGAACCAGGGCACTCTCCAGCACTGATAGTGCATGACAATGGAGACCATGCCCAGCTGGACAATAGAGCGGCTGTAGCACCAAGAAAAGCCGCCGGCAAAACGACCATGTGCCTGACAGCTCTCTCCCCTTCACCAACTTTCTCCCCGGCACCGTCTCCTTCGCCTCCTAGGCACTATTCCCCCATGCAGGGGGCCACGCACTACCGCGGCACTTGGGGATCTTATTCACTGCGGCGGCGCAGCCCTAGACCTTGGAGACATCCTACATTGCCTCGCCGCAGATACTCACCATCACCGGCAAGGTGCTCATCGCTTTTGCCACGTTCACCAAGGCGTTCTCCTTGCACAATTTATTGTAGGCATCATGGCAGCATTACATCTTCCAGATGGTCCTCCCCAACGTATTCTGACCGTTACTATGATCAATGCAATGGAATGCACAGCTACTGTAGGTCCCGCTCCTATTCTCAACTTACGTGCTGCTGCCATTCCCCGGACTATCAGTGCGTCCCAGTGGGATCACACAGCAGAAAGACTACCTGTCCACACCATCTTCAATCAGTCCTCAGGCACAACCACAACAGTCCGATCCTGAAGAAGGTCAGATATCTGAAGTAGAGGATCAGCCTGAGCAGATGTCATGGACAGACCAGACCTCAGGAGCTCCAGATGAGGCGGTCTGCCCTGAAGATATGTCCCCTCCAGACGACCGGAGACAGTTTCAGGAACTGTTCAAATGAGTTGCTGAGCCTCAGGATGTACAGCTGGCAGAGGTGCAAACCAAGCAGCATCACCTACTGCGGAATCTCCATACAAAACGACATTTGAAAATTGCTCTTCCAATTGAGGAGGCAGTTTTGGAGGCTGCGGACGAAATATGGCAGTCACCAGCCTCGACAACCCCGACAAGGAAACCGGTCGACAAAAGATATTTCGTCTCATCCAAAGGCTTCGAGTTTCTCTTTAATCACCTGCACCCTAATTTCCTGATTGTGGATTCCGCTCAACAATGGTTGAAGGCGCCACTATTCAAAACCATTGGTGCAGACAAAGAGGCAAAGAAACTCGATATCTTCAGCAGGAAGTCCTACTCCTCTGCCACCGTACTTCTGCACATATCGAATTATGCTGCCCTACTTTCCAATCACAACTTTGATAATTATTCCAAATTGACTGAGCTGGCTCAATATCTTCCAGATTGCAAGAAGCCGATCTTAAAGTCAATAGTACACGAAGGTTACACTACATTGAGGGCAGGGCTTCAAATCGCAATGGATATCGCGGACACAGCAGCACGCTCTACGGTCACAGCCATTTCCATTTGCAGAGCGTCCTGGCTAGCCACAGCAGGAGTCCCCAAAGAGCTGCAAGGCAAGGTGGAGGACCTTCCCTTTGACAAACTGAAGCTGTTCTCAGAGAAAACAGATGAAGTCCTCCACTCTGAGAGAGATTCCCGTACAACCTTACGCACTTTGGGGATGTATACCACTCTGTTCAGGCGTAAGCCTGTACGAGCGAATAATCCAACATCCGCGAAGCAGCAGGTCAAGGGCATGCAGGCATCTCACATCGTCGCAAACCAACATCACGTTCTTCCCTTGTTCCACCATCGATTGCGACCCTTTTACCACAGTAGGCCACAATAACATCCGACCAATGGGTGTTGGAGCTGGTGACATCCGAATTCGCGATTCCACTCTCCTCCGTTCCTCCTACTACCCCACCAACCCTGTCCCTTTTCAGGGACCCATCTCACGAGGAACTCTTAAGACAAGAAGCCCACCATCTTCTTTCCATCGGGGCAATAGAGAGAGTTCTGAACCAGTTCAGAGGAAGGGGTTTTTACTCCCGCTACTTCTTATCTCGTAAGAAGTCTGGAGGATGAAGATCCATTCTAGATCTGCGGGGTTGAATCGTTACCTCCGGAAACAGAGGTTCAAGATGGTGACACTAGCTTCAATTATCCCATTGGTCGACAATGGGGATTGGTTTGCAGCCCTCAACCTGCTAGATGCTTATTTCCACATCGCCATACACCCAGCACACAGGCAATTTCTTCGGTTCACCATATGAAGCGATCACTTCCAATATTGAGTCCTACCCTTCGGTCTGGCGGCCTCCCCAAGGGTTTTTTTGAAAACACTGGCGGTTGTGGTGGCACATTTCCGTCAGATGAACGTGGTGGTATTTTCTTACCTGGACGATTGCCTTGTGAAGGGCAGGAGGCGGCACGCATGGTTATGTTGACTATTCAGACTTTCAACTCCCTGGGCCTTATAATCAACTGAAAAAGTCCACTTTGGATCCTACTCTGAACATAAAGTTCATAGGTGCCACACTCGACTCCCATTGCTGCGAGAGCGTACTTACTGGTAGAAAGGTTTCACGCAATACAAGACCTCATGACCGTGCTCATCGATGCTCCCACGGTGTAAGTACACACTTGCATGGAATTGATGGGTCATATGGCCGCTACCACTTTTGTAGTTCTTTATGCCTGGCTACATTTTTGATGTCTCCAGCACTGGCTTGCATCCGTATACATACCTTCAAAGCACAGCATCCAAAAGATAGTGGTGTCCCCAGCCTACGTTCGCATGTCCTTCACATGGTGGATGAAGCCTCACAACCTCATGGCAGGAGTTCCATTTTATCGGCCGCAACCTTCCTACCAAATAACCACAGACGCTTCCCTCATTGGTTGGGGTGCACACATGGGATGCAGGGCAGGTGGTCGGACTCCGAAAGACTTCTCCACATCAATCTCCTAGAGCTGAGAGCTATTTTTCTTGCAAGCAAACACTTTTGCACCCGTACCAAGGGCACTGTGTTCAGGGTATTGACAGACAACACTGTTGCAATGTATTATACCAATCGGCAAGGAGGAGCGAGATCACGTTCCCTGTGTGCGGAAGCAGTCCGTGTATGGAACTTCTGCATCCAAAACAACGTCACCATCACAGCGTCATACTTACCTGGCTCCAACAATACGATTGCAGACTCTCTCAGTCACCAATTCCCTCTGGATCACGAGTGGGAAATGCGTACGGACATCCTCCTTCAAATTTTCCGCAAATAGGAGACACCTCTTATAGATCTGTTTGCCACTCCATACAACAGGAAATGCCAGTTTTTCTGCTCCAGGGCAGAACACCTCTGTTCTGAGCAAGTGAAGACAATCCTTTTGCATAGTAGGAAATTATTTACCCAAAAGACTTACCTGGCAAAGTGGACTAGATACGTATGGTGGAGTTGCAACAGCCAGACTAACCCCAAAACAGCTATACTCCATTCAATCCTTGATTATGTTATTCAGCTGCAGGGTTCTGATCTGGCGATCTCTTCTCTGAAAGTACATATGGCAGAGATTAGTGCTTTGCATCATCCTATAGAAGAACAGATTACTAGTATCAATAGCACAACAGTCCAAAGGCAGCACGCTTTCTAGCCAGCTTGTTGCGAAGTTCATAGGCACACGTATTACTACCTGTCATGCAAAGACTCGGCTGTGGCGTCGGCAGTATTGTCAATTGCAGACAAACATTAAGTCCGGAGAGCTGTCTGGGTACTGCTCTATAATCACCAAGAGTGGAGCACCCATGGGGACCACTCGAAGAAGAAGACGAAGTTACTCCGCTTCATGCAGTAACGATGTTTCTTCGAGATGTGTCCCCGTGGGTGCTCCACGTCCCACCCTCCTCCCCACTCCGGAATTTGTTTTTCTTGTTGCAGACAACCGAGTGGTGAGAGGAACTGACAGGCGCCAGAATGCGCGATCAAAGGTGTGAAAGCCGCAAGACGTTGACCGCGCACGCGCGGTCTGGCAGACAACTGCTACTGAAAACCTCTGACTAGTGGTGCCAGGATGAGCCCAACACCAAGAGTGGAGCACCCACGGGAACACATCTTGAAGAAACATCGTTACTGCAAGAAGGTGAGTAACTTCGTCTTCCACCTTAACAAACCCTGGGTATGTCTACACTACAAAGTTAATTTGAACTAACAGCCGTTAGTTCGAATTAACTTTAATAGGCGCTACACATACAAACCACTAGTTCGAACTTAATTCGAACTAGCGGAGCGCTTAATTCGAACTAGGTAAACCTCATTCTACGAGGACTAACGCCTAGTTCGAATTAAGTAGTTCGAATTAAGGGCTGTGTAGCCACTTAATTCGAATTAGTGGGAGGCTAGCCCTTCCCAGCTTTCCCTGGTGGCCACTCTGGGCACCACCAGGGAAACTTGTCTGCCCCCCTCCGGGCCCCGGAGCCCTTAAAGGGCCACGGTCTGGCTACAGTGCCCGTACCAGGTGCAAGCCTGCCAGCACCCAGCCAGCAGACCCTGCACCTGGCGCGGCATGAACCAGCCACCCGCTACCACCCAGCCCTCCGCCTCTTCCCGGGACCAGGCTGGAGGCTCCCAGGAGCCTGCCCGGGGCCGCAAGAGGCGGGCGCCCGCCTGGTCTAGTGCGGAGATCGTGGACCTCATCGAGGTTTGGGGGGAAGCCTCCAACGTCCATGAACTCCAAACTAGACACAGGAAAGTGGCCATCTAGGGCAGGATAGCTGCTAGCCTGGCCACCCAGGAGCAGATTTGCATGAAAATCAAGGTGGTCCGGTGAGACCCCCGACCCTGAGCTTAGAACATAAGAATGGCCATACTGGGTCAGACCAAAGGTCCATCTAGCCCAGTAGCCTGTCTGCCGACAGCGGCCAACACTAGGTATCCTGGAGGGGATGGACCGAAGACAATGACCAAGCCATTTGTCTCGTGCCATCCATCTCCAGCCTTCCACAAACAGAGGCCAGGGACACCATTTCTACTCCCTGGCTAATAGCACTCCATGGACCCAACCTCCATGAATTTATCTAACTTCTCTTTAAACTCTGTTCTAGTTGTAGCCTTCACAGCCTCCTGCAGCAAGGAGTTCCACAGGTTGACTATTTGCTTTGTGAAGCAGAACTTTCTGTTGTTAGTTTGAAGCCTGCTACCCATTCATTTCCTTTGGTGTCCTCTAGTCCTTCTTTATGGGAACTAATGAAGAACTTTTCTGTATGCACCCTCTCCACCCAATTCCTGCTTTTAGAGACCTCTATCCTGTCCCCCCTCCGTCTCCTCTTTTCTAAGCTGAAAAGTCCCAGTCTCTTTATCCTCTCTTCATATGGGACCTGTTCCAAACCCCTGCTCATTTTAGTTGCCCTCCCCTCTCCCACCCTCTCTCTTCCCCTCTCCCAGCTCCTTTTCCCAGTCTCCCCGAGTTTTGTTAAATAAAGAGAGTTTCTATTTTTGACCACACGTGTCCTTTATTTTGTACATCAGGAAGGGGGGCTAGGGAGGGGTAAGTGGAAGGAGGTGAGGGAGGAATGGGGTACGAGCCCCGATGAGGAGGACTGGAGTGGCTCTGCGGGCTCCTTGGGGTGGAAACTCTCCTGCAGCCCTCCGATTGACCCCCCTGGATGGCAGCCTGCGGCAAGTGCAGCCGGGCTGATGGCCGAGTGCTGTGATGTGCCAAGTGTGGGCACTCAGGGCACTCCAAGCCAGGACTGCTTTGCAAGCGGGGAACCCCTGAGAACTGTCTGTCCGGGGTGGGGGTCAGGTCCCTTTAAGCACAGCCCTCGGCTAGCCTGAGACCGCAGCTCCACGCTCTAAGTCCTAATCTGATGTCCTGTCGGCACTGCTTCCGGCCAGCCTTAACCTCGGTTCAGGGTCCACTCAATGTGGCATGCTAGTTTGAATTAGCAAAACGCTAGTTTGAACTTGTTTTTAGGTCTAGATGCACTAGTTCGAATTATCTTAGTTCGAATTAACTAATTCGAATTAAGTTAGTTTGAATTAGTGCTGTAGTGTAGACATACCCCCTTATACTTACCTGTCTTCTACCAGAAGCTTCATCCAGATGCCAGCGCAGCTTGCCTCCATTCCTTGGATGTCTACTGAGCCATCGCCTTTTACCTGGAGAGAAGAAAACATTTTAGACACTCCTCGAGGCTTGTTCTCTCCATACAGCTCACTCTAAAGGACAAGCTATTTCCAAACCAAGGCTTTTTAAATGGATAACTAATTGCATCAAAACCTGTTATGCAAAGTTTCACCTCCAAAGGAGTTGCGGGCCCACTCCACCAGAGCAGTGGCTGCCTCCACTGCTACCCTTCATAACATGCCTATCACTGACATTTGTAGGGCTGCAACATGGCTCTCAAAACATACATTCACAAAACACTATGCAATAGATAGGTATGCCTTGCAATGTAGTAAGTTTGGAATGGTGATTCTGTCCACTACTCACAATTCAAGTCCAAAGCCCCTCCTTCCAAATATTTAGGGCACTGCTCCATAGTTACCTACAGTGGAGTATCCATAGGGACATGCCTTGAAGATGAAAAAAGAGGTTACTGACCTTGTGCAGTCACCGGTGTTCTTCCCTCCCCCTCTCTGCTTCGGAGTTGTAACATCTCTCCACGGTAGAGAAGGAATTAAGTGATGGTTGTTGGCACATGTGCAGTGACATACTATCTACGGCGCAGGCGGTATCATGCATGCACGCTGGCATCCAGGGGTACTGCTACTAAAAAGTTTCAGTTATAAGCCCAAGAATGCCGAGATACCTACACTGGAGTACCAACAGGGACACCCCACTGCACAAAGTGAGTAACCTCTTTTTTTTCTCTCCTTTAGATGGTTCCGTTTTGTTGACAGGAGAGCTCTCTCCCATTGGCGTAGAACAACTACACAAGTGCTGAACTTCTGTAATTAGGCGTGATGTGGACATAAGGAGTCAGGGCTGGCAGCCCTAGACCCCTTGGGCTAGGGGTCCACAGGCCCCTGAACCCTCAGTACTCAGCTTAGTCTCCTCTCTTCATGTTTTCCCCAGCCAAGACTGCCCAGCTCCCAGGTCCTGCCCCCCAGCCGGGTGGCCATCTCCGCCTCCCTTCCTTTGTCTCTCCCTCTCGGAAGAGCCTTATCTGCTCAGGCTGGGACTAGGTGTCTGGAACAATACACATGTGGGTGAGTCAGTGGGAATCACACATCACAATGCAGGGGGACACCGGGTTACAGAGCAGACAGCCCCCACTATGTCACACATGGTCAAAAAGGGAGGCTGTGGAATTGCTGGGATAAACAGTGTGGTCTTCTGATCCCCCAGTTCAACACCATGTGGATCATGCTGTTTAAATCATCAGGTAGGGCTTGAAGCAGAACCTGTAGATCCAGTGTGCTGTTAGATAATCCCTGCAAATAATTTCAGTAGTCATGTGCTGACCTTCATTGCTAAAATGGATTTTAGACAAAGAATATATCCTGATTTTGGTTGACACGTGTCTCTTTTTTAGCTATTATTTAATCTAAACCACTTCAGTGGTTATATTTTGGAAGAGTCTTTTGCCTCCGAGCCAGGACATCTCTTTTGTCTCCCCACAGCAAGAAATTGTTACTTTTTCTAGTAAAAGCAATAGGCTGTCAAGAGGGGAAGGTAGTGTGTTTACTTGGCTTTTAGAAGTGCATTTTATTTTGCTGAGCATTTAATAGTATCGAGACCTTTCTCTTAAAATATATTCTTGTGAGAGGGAGTGTTGGTTAAAGCAGTCATTGTGGGAAAAGTACCGTCAGCAGCATGCTTGTCATTTTGTTAGAAGCTGGAATGAAAATTTTTTTTGTACACAAGTCAGGGATTTTGCCACAGTTTCCATTATTGAAGTATGAAATAGTCAGGAACAGCAATACAGCACATTAGTGATATCTTTCAGATATACTTTTCATAAGCTAGTGGGTTTTTTTATTTTCCTGAAAAAGAATTATTTAGAAGTTGGGCTATAAAATAAATCTACTTTGTTGAGGCTGACTCTCAAATAATAGTTTTTAAAACAGATTGATGCTGCCTTGGTCGATCCTCTGGGGTTAGATTTGGCAGGTATAGTATAGACCTGCTACATCGAACTCAAAGGGTGTCCCCATTGGTGCCAGTACTCCTCCTCTTCCTAAGCAGTAAGGCAAGCCAACTGAAGCAAACCTCCTGTTGTGTGGACAGGGATTTAAGGTGTGTCAACTCCAGCTATGTAATTTACATAGCTGAAGTTACATATCTTAATTTGACCTTCCCAGGTTGTATAGACCAGGCCTTAGAAAGGTGGCATAGGCATAAAAATTATTTTCATATTGCTATGCAGGGATTTGTTTATTGCATGAATCAAGATAAGTGTATGATGAAAAACAATGATTGCAGCTATGTCTTTATGGAAGCCTTGATGTGTCCAACATGCTGTGGTAGGTAATAAGGATGTTGATTATTGTGTAAGTGACTATTCGAATAGTGGATGCATTTTTGATTCATTGATAGAGTGGTGCTGCTGCTTTGAAACACTGTGGTGGCGTTTCAAAGTGGCAGCGCCGCACAGCTGATTCCAGGCTCCACTTGGTGCTGCCCCTTTGAAACACACACAGAGCCCTGGATAAGCTGTGTGGTGCTGCCCCTTTGAAACGCCACGGCCGTTTCAAAGTGGCAGCTCTGCATGGAGCCTGGGTGTCCCCCGCCCCTCCCCTTGTTGCCTCAGAAAGTGGGGAGGGGGGAAGCGACTAGTCGAGTATCCTGCTTATATGCTTATCAATAGTTGACTAGTCCTTAACATCACTTGTAGGTAACCCAGGAAAACACTGAATAAGTTTTGAATTGAAACCTAAAGGAAATTATGGAATCATAGGGTTGGAAGAGACCTCAGAAGGTTGAGTCCAACTCCTGCTCAAAGCAGTACCAACCCCAACTAAATCATCCCAGCCAGAGCTTTGTCAAGCCAAGACTTAAAAACCCTCTAGGGACGGAGATTTCATCTTGTAACCTGTTCCAGTGCTTCACCACCCTCCGTGTAAAGTAGTTTTTCTTAATATCCAACCAAGACATCTCCCACTGCAATTTGAGGCCATTGTTCCTCATTCTGTCATCTGTCGCTACTTACAACAGCCTCTCTCCTCCCTCTTTCGAACCCTCCTTAAGGTAGTCAAAGGAAATATGATAAGCTTTCTGATTTCTTCCTTTTGTTTAGTATAAATAACCTGCAAATGGAGTTGAACAACATTTTTTTGTTGCGAAAACAACTGGAGGAAGATGTTTTAGCTAATCAGAATCTACGGAAGGTGCTGGAGGATCAAATTAAGGACACACAAAATAAAGAAGGTTTGTGTATACATGGTAACATGGCCTTGTGCTTTATCTTTTGAACACAAGAGCATTGTTTTTATTATACCTAGTTTGTTACTGCATAGAAGGTGAGAGTAGTTTAAAGGTGTAAAAAGATCTTTTGTCTGTTTTCTTACACTGATCGCTTTGGGAATTTATAACTGAGCATTCAGGATATAGGGACAGCTTTTATCTTCCCCTGCAGCCAATGTTAGTAATTCAGTGGCAGTTCTGCTGCAGTGATCATTTGAAGTTGCCTGCAATTCCATATCTACTGTTTTTTGCAGAACTCATGAATTCCTGGCTTTATGAAATTTCATGGTCATGGGATCACTTCCTGGTGGTGGAATCTAATTCTTTCAACATATTTGATAAACAGCCTCTATTTAGAGAAATGGATTTTCTCTAAAACAGGACCTGCATTTTCAGAAGCAGAAAAAAATAACCAGTTCCTTGAAGCATAAAAGAGCTTTTTAATATAGTAGAACCTTCTAGTTATGAACATGAGAGTTACAAACTTACCAGGCAGCTACAGAAATAAAAATTAAATGTATTTCCTACTGTAATCACTAGACTACATCCATCCTACGTAGGGTTTGTTCACTGTGTACTGTTTAGAAACGTCCATTCAGTCTGTTGAACCAAATAAATTCAGTAACTTTATTTAACCTGGCTTTTATCATTGGGAATTTAGTTTATTTTCATGCATTTCTGGCTAAAAGAGAATAATTATTCAAACCTTATTTTTCCTCCCTGAAAATTATTTCTAAATGTAGTACTAAATATGCAAATTGTAATTCAAAATTAGATTCACAATGCATGCTGATAACCATGGAAAATACAGCATGTCTACATGTCAGAGGCGCAAAGGGGAAAGTTCTTTCAGTTGAACAGAAAGCTTAACGTGAGGGATGAAATGTTTAACTCTCTAGTTCCTACAGTTTTAGTAGTATGCACTTATTTTAAAATGTCCTTATGCATTTATCTGTTTTTATTCTTATATATAAGACTAATGTTCCTGAAATGATGCCATCTCTTGGTTATTTTGACAGATGAAACCTTTTCTTTTTGTGGAGATCAAACATCTTATATGAGTATTTGTCTAGGAGAGCAAGATTATTTAAACCTACAGATTGACCATCTGTCGCTTGAAGAACTTAAAAAAAAGGTTCAGATCTGTTTTATTATTCAGTGTTCTTAATGGCTTAACTCTCCTATATTTATAGTTTTTGTCTCTCTCACACAAAACCATTTTGATTATTTAGGTACAGTTGGGATATTCTGAAAGAAGTGAAAATTCTCATCTGTGACAGGCAGTCAGACTAAATGATTTGGTGGTGCCTTCTGGCCTTAATCTGTATGGCTCGATATCAGTGCTTTCAAGCTGTTTCCGGTTTATTTATTTATTGGCTCTGCATCCATGCCTCATGGCTCTCATTGGCTGCTGTTTGCCATTTGCAGAACAAGGGGAGCCTCACTTCTTCTTGCGGCTCCCTATGGCTCTGGAGCCCATAAGTAAACAAACCATAAAGGCTGTTAGCAACTTTCTAAGAGCAGATCCATGACCCACTTTGAGAAACACTGCTGTATAGCAACTCTAAGTAAAATCTGCAAGCGCAGAACATTTCGCAAATTCCTCCTTACTAGATGATGATCATGATTAAGATTTGCACTTCAATAGCACTTTCCATTCAAGGATCTCAAAGTGCTTTGAGAAATTTGATACATTTGATGTAAGGCTCACAACACCCCTCTAAGGTAGACTTGAATTACTCTCTGCATTCTCAGAAGGGTAGCCATGTAGTCTGTAACTGGAAAAAAAATAAAAAACAATGAATTGTTCTGCAGCTCCTTAGAGACTAACAAAAAATTTAGATAGTATTGTGTGGGCACAACCCATTTCTTCAAATCAATGGAGCAAACCATCCAGAGTTACAAATAAATAGCAGAAAAAGGGGATGGGGAAGGAAAGAAAAGGGGGGAAAAAAACTTGTGAATTAGCCTGTCTGTGTTAAATGAGGCTAATAGTGGGCTGTAAGCCCAATACTTAACTTTTAATGATACCATCTACATTTTTTGTTAGTCTCTACTGCGCTGCAGGACCATTCATTGGTTTTTTTTAAGATTTATCTGCATTCCGTAGAAGGAGAAATTGAGACACAGAGATGTGTGACTTGCCCAAGGTGACTCATCAAAACTGTGATAGGGAACGGTGTAGTAAGATGAGCTCCTGAAACAAAAAGCCCATGTAGCACAGGTCTCATCTGAGGTCTACCCAACAATGGACAACACTTGGCTAATATAAAGCAAAGCTAAGTATGAGCAAGAGGCAGGCCCCTGCTCACAGAACTTGGCATGAAAAGGGCTGGGAGTGTAAAACACTAATTGGTAATAGGCCCAGGTGTAGAACAGTAATTAGTACTAGGTACTGACTATAAAACAGTGGTTGGTACTGATCTTAAGTGGAAAGCACATTCCAAAAGGATGGTAACACCAGCTCATTAAAAAGAATTTGGTACCCACACTCCCCACATATATAAACTCAGGTTCAGGAAAGGGTCTAAAATGACAGCATGTTGGGTAGATCTAATCAAACCACAGGGTGATGATGGGTGGCATCTAAGTAGCATCAGAGGGTAATAACCTGACACATCAGGAGTGATGTGTAACTTGTTTGTACTGGTATATAAAGTGGTGTCTAGGGGGGACTGTCTTTATTCAGCCAGGAGGCAATGAGCTGAGTCCAACAGAGAACATATGCGTAGTGGTTCAGTAGAGTCTACTGACAACTATTACTGCGCTTTGCTTTACAATAAACCTGGCTGGGCACCTTCTATCTTTATCTGATTTGTGGACTTTGGGGGCTCTCTCAGAGTCTGCTGGATTGACTAATTGCACAAGTTTTACTCCATTTACAATTATGTAAATATCTATAAAGGAGGAAAGGAAACCGAGTATCAGCACACATCACATAAACAGGCAGCCTTCTAGTTATCATCACTGATGGAGCAGGAGACCTGTCAGGATACCTCAACAGTAAATCCTGACCTACTACATCAGTGATGCTGCTACAGACGGAACCCAGATCTTCTCTTCTCATACACCTAGTATGGGTTCAGTCTAAAGAATGATTTTCAATATAAAATTCCATTACAAATCTCTCTATGTATGAAATCTCATGGCCAATGAAAAGATATGTGGGTATTCATAGATCTACCTTTAAGATTGGTAAATTGAAACCCACAAAGATTAAGTGATTTGTCCAAGATCATACAGAGAGTCAATGGCAGAGTCCAGATTGATTCTCAGACCTGTGCTCAGTCCATTAGACCATGCCTCCTGTACAGGCAGTCCCCGGGTTACATCAATCTGGCTTACGTCGGATCCCTAGTTACAAACGGGGGGAGGGAGGGGACGCACCTACTGTCGCCGCCTCTGGCGGTGTGGGTGGCACTTCCCCCCAGCAGACCAGGGAGACGCGGAGCTAGCGCCCCCCCCCCCCCCCCCCAGCAGACCAGGGAGACATGGAGCGGATTTTCTCACCACGGAGGACGCGGGTCTGCTGGGGGGAGCAAGACACCAGCCAAAAGGGGGCACCCCAAAACGGAAAAATTAATTTCCTAGGGAACAGCAGGAGCAGCAGGCAGTGAGACCCATTGTGTTACAGTCCCCACCTTGGGAGCAACAGCTCTTTCCCTCTTCAGCACTAGAGCTGCAAGTATCTTGTTAGCGTCACGTGAAATTAACAAGTCCCTTCCAGCCTGACAGAGTTGAAGCTGAAAAATTACCCAGTGGTGTGGGTGGGCAAGAATGGGGAGGAGCAGGACAGAAGGGAAGAGGGGATAAGCCCCAACCCCACACCCTGGCTGGAGCGGAGCAGGGTAAGCCCCAAGGGGATGGGTCTGGTTGCAAAGTGGGTGAGTGGACAATGAGGACCCACCTGTGGCTAACCTCCTGTTCCCAACACAGAATTTTTCTTTAAAATTAATCCTGTGGATAAATTCACACACACACTTCACAGGAAGGGATTTCCATTTTCTGCTCAGCAGAATACAACAGCTTTGATTGTATCAATATTTCACTGTGCTCTCCAATGACTATTGATTACACTTAATACCCATTTCACTGAACCATCTGTAGCAAATTCTGTTTGGAATTGAATAAACTTTTTTTAGTTATAAAAAACAAAGATTCTGACTATTAAATGAATAACTGGGATCTTTCAGGTACCCCAAAAGGAAGATTTGAATATAGCATGAAACATTGAAACTTATGATCAATTTTTAATTAAAATATCAACCAAAAAAACCTTCGTATCAAAACAGTATGTGTTTTTCTTAGAATAAGGAAGTTGTATGAGAATCAGGGTCTTTTCCACCTAACTCCAGCTCCCCATCCCTCCCCCAAAATATGTACCAGTTCCGACTTACTTACAAGAACAAACCCACAGTCCCTATCTTGTACGTAACCCGGGGACTGCCTGTACCTCTGAAGTATGTACGTGGCTCTAAGTTTGGGCACGAAGGACGCTGATGTACTAAGACCTATAGATAGCTAATGTCTGCTAAAGTGTTTTGGATCCAGTTCTCCACTTCGCTTTGCTACTTTTACATAAATGCAACTCCATTAAGTTATATTGGCACAGAAATTGTAATAAATTGGAAACTCAGACTCCTTGTTTTTTAATGCTTTTAATTATAATGCTCTGTTCCCATAACATAACTTTTACTTGCTTCAAATACCTTTTTTCCAGTTAACCTGCGGGCATGATAGTACTTGAACTTTTTTCTTGCTAGTGAATTTTAAAACCTGAGCTTCATGACTGAAGTTTTTGAAATTAGCATTCCTTGAACACTAGCTTCTAATATATTTGTGCAATGTTACTGGTTTCAAATGCATACAATCCCTTGGGCAGAGATGGAAGCATTAAGCTTTGCTAACATTATAACCCTGAAGTTTAATATATAGTATTGCTTTATTTAAAGGTATTTAAATCTCTCTGTTTCTTTATGTATTAGGAAGCATTTTATAGTTTCTGATCATTTGTGTGTATTTAGGTTGGTGAACTCATCTTGATGGTTAGGAACCTGCATTCAATTAACCAAGAGCTAAAGAAAAATCATCTTGGACTCTCCAGATTAGAGATTCAGGAGAAAGAAACTCTGAAAATATTAAACCAGAATGAGGTAGGATCTCTATATATATATTAAAATATCGTGTCCAATTCTCAGTTGTGCTGCACCTTGTACTGACATTTATATCAGTGGAAAGTGCGAATGAACACTGCTAGATCAGACTGGTAATATTTACAATTATGTAAATATCTATAAAGGAGGAAAGGAAACGGAGTATCAGACCCAAAGTGTTTAGTGGTCAGCAATATTTTCAATGATTTTTTTTAAGAAAACAACATATATTTTAAAATATTAATTGGCTCTGTAATCTACTTATACGTTTGTAAGTAGGAGTGATTGATCTTATTTTTTCCAAAAAGTTGCAATGTAACATGTAGGTATACCTCAGTGGCAGCTTTATGCATTCCTCAGCTATCAGAGAACTGTTCTCATTTCAACGTATTAGGGTTTAGCCCATGTCTGCGCCATCTCCAAGGCCTTGTAGATCCCCCTGGCAACAGAACTAGGTAGGGTGGCTTCACTATGCATAGAGGAGAGGAACCTGTGTTTTAGGGACTGGTACAGGACAGAGCAGTGTACAGAGAAGGGGGCAGAGTTGTAGCAGATTTATCAGACAGATGTGCAGGGGAAGAACGATTGTGTCTTCTGTCTTTTGCCTATGGCTGGGGTATATTAGGACTAGAACTGGGCAAAAAAATGTTAGGAAATAGTAAATTCACCAAAAAATTCATTTCTTAAATTGCAAAAAAAGTTTGTGAATCTTGGTCAAACTTAGTAAATACTTCCTGCTGAAAAAAACCCTTGGAAATGTTTCAGCTCATTTTGATTATTTGTTTAAAATCTGAAAATTTTGAAATGTAATTTGAAGCTGACATTTTCTAAATGAAATATCAGGTCAACCAACATAAAAATGTTTTGTGTTTTGTTTCCGTGAGTTAAGAAAATACAAAATCTACTTTTTATTGAAAACTAGAATATTTTATTTATAGGTTCAGCCATCAAACTGAAAAATCAGTTATTTGCTCACTCTAATTAGGACTGTTTTAGCAGTGGTGATGAAGTACCCCGTGCATGGCAGCTTCAGTCTGGTAGAAAAGATTCTGGTTATTGGGTCCCTATTATTAGATCCCTGTTATGTGAGAAGATAAAGGGAACAGTGTATGTGACCAGTTCACCTTCATGGCTTCTCATAAATTATTCTTACTTTTAAATGCTCTTGTTAATACCTTTCTTTTGTTTCTTTAATTTCACCTTCCTTGTGCACAGCATGCTGGATAATAATGAGATCAAAAGCAAAAGGAATTGATGAGTGTGACCCGCATGGTCTAGCTTGAATTTCTAAATCTGGTTAAATTCACAGAACAGAAAATAAAATGTTTAAATAATATGAGTCTGTTGTGTTTAGGCATTAAACTCATTTGTGGGTTGTATATTACCTAGGTGGACAGCATCAGATGAGTTTATCATGTGTACTGCAGATTTGTTAAAGACGGTTATTAAATTTGCATTCAATTTCCTTTCTTTGTCATTTAAGTCAGGTCTCTGAGGTTACTTTTAATTTATATGTATTTTAATTATAGATTAGGTACTGCTTTACTCTTGGATTAACATCTATTTAAAAATAGTCAACATACAGATTTATCGAATAACTAGGTTATCACTGAAAGCCTACTGAGTTAATGTACATTCTAAAAACTGGAGTTAGTGCATTATTCATATTTCCAGCAATTTGCTTAGCAGTCCTGTAGAGGGCACTGCCCTCTCACTGATTCTACATTTGATGTCAATGGCAGCACAGCTCTACTCTGAGAATATCAGTGCCAGTCACTAAAGAATTATATCTATGGACCTACCTTTAGAAGAAATGAGAGAAAGAAATTTGTAAAATAATCTGTGTATAAAATGCTAGAGGAGGCCAGGAGGCAAGTAAAATATTCTATTCAAGCTAGTGCCATAGTGACTAAGGTATTATTGGAACCCCAAAGTTAAAGGCTTGGAAAGCCAATGTTTTATTTTAAAGATGTCATATAAATCAGTCAATAAAAGACCTGCTTCATTATTTTGGGCTATGGGCCATAGGTGCATTTTTGCAAATTGAAAATAAATGTGAAAAATACTGCATTCTGCTGGATTTTATGCTGCACTGGAATTTGTTAGCATGCATTGCTAAGACAATGCCACTGTCTGTCGTCCTTATGAAATGTGGCAAGATATACCAACATATAGTCTTCATGGCTGGTGCTTAAAATGTACAGACCATTATTTTCTTTAACAAAACTGGAATTCAAACCAGATAAATCTGCACCTTGGATCCTCAGCAAGCATCTCCCAAAAAACTAACAGCCCTGAGTAGTCTGTTTCTTGGCTCCAAAGTGGTAGTGGTGTAAAGATAGAAGAGCTCTTTTTGCATTGTCCTCTAAACATATGCTTTCTGCGAGAGAAGCAGCTTCACTGATTCCAGCCTTCAGGGCTCTGGGGATCTTTGCAATCCAAGCATATCAGTGGTTCATTTAGAAAAGAGCATTCTCAGTTTTCAGTCTCTAAGGAAATATTTTAAATAGGCATCTTATTCTCAATAGATTTCTTCCTGGTGTTAAGCCACTTATTTTCTTTTAATATTTTGCTGAACATTAGATTGTATTCCTTAGAGCACAGAAAGTTTCTTTTCAATCTCTGAGACTCGAGGCAGCAAGATACTCAAATTGCAGCCAGTTGCTATAATGCTATATTACAGTTTGTTTCATGTAAATATTAATAGTTTAATTGTGAGCAGCATAACTTATAGATTCACATATTGTAAGGAATGGGGATACATCAGAAAATGATGCAGATTAATAAAAGATAGTTGTTCTTTGTTGAAAGCTGCATAGATCAGGTAAATATGAGCACAAATCGATCTAACTAGCTTAAAAAATAAGCTTGTCCCTACCACCTCATTTTGAAAATAAGATCCTGATTATGTATTTGTATGCTATAATTAGCTAATATTTTTTAATTTTACATAATCTGTGAATAAGATTAGGGATCATTGAAGTCAGTGGCTACAATCAGACAAATTGCAAGCTTTTCCAAAGCACAATTTGTCAGTATATCATGGTCTGGATATGTATCATTGCCCTTCTACTCCAGTTCTGAGATTGCCAAAAATTGGGATTTTGGGGAAAATACCCAATTAATTCATACCTGAGACCCAAACTAGAGACAGAGGGAAATCTACTAATATACTGCACCATTCAGCTCCCAATATTATTTTATTTTTTAAATTAATACTTAAGATTCATGCATAGACAAAAGTAGTAGTTTACGTTTCTAGGAAGTGGAAGGCAAAAGTGCTTTTCTCATTCCCTGTTAGTGCATATATAAAAGGTAAATGAATTACAATAAGAAACTCACTTATACACTCCTCACTGCTCTTAGTCTCTTAGGTCTCAGCTACACTAGACCAGGCAGGTTGTCTTAAGGTACACCGTCCAGCTATACAAGATGTGTAGCTGGATTCGCCTTACCGCCTTAAGCTGAGCCACCACAGTGTCTGTAGTGTGGAAGGTGGCTTCCCTTACTTCTTGCAGAATGAGAATAGGACTCTGGTGGGGGCTGCCCTCAGCATTCAAGTTTGGGGGTCTAGACTTGACCCACTAAATCGAACGCTACAAGATTGACCTGTGGAGGGTCCATCTTCTCCATAGTGCACACATGCCCTTGGAGAAAAAAGATGTGCACTCCACTACACCTGCAAGAGTTCTCTTAATCTGAGACTGGATCTACATGCCTTGAGCCTTGTGTCTTCAGTAACTGGGATTGGGGAAATAGGTTTATCTCTTCACGGCATAACCATTAGCACTGCCTTGCACATACATTGAGACTATAAATTCAACGTGCACAACTTTTAGTTATCTCTTCTTTTCTCCCAATGCATCACTAAAATGGTGTGTGCCCATGCGCTCAATGAACTAGTGCTCCCCTGACTAAGATTAAGAATCTGCCTTTTTGTGTTTATTTTATGTAGGGTAAATTTTCTTTAGTCTAGGTCAAAAAGGAACTGACTGTTAGTCTCACTAGTGTGATATTACTGCCTTTAAGGCATGTACATTACAGCCTTGCTCTGAGATTAAAATCCTTGTCTAATGGAGCTATGAATCCATTCTCTCAATACTACGCATTGTCTGTGGATTAGACAGACAATAGTACCTTCAGAAAATGCTACTTACAGGTAATAGATTCTCCTGTGTCTCATTTCCATTTCTTAATGAGCTTCCAGCTCCAAAGTTCCTCTACAAAAATCTCTTAATCAAATTATTGAGAGGTGTTGCTGTATAGTAAGATTACCACAGTATGGGCTAATTCTGCTTAAATGCGCTGAACATTTAGTGTGTCTGTTGCAAAAGCAGCATTCCTGAGGACTTACAATCTGCCCAATATTCTCTTTCTCTCTTTCGTGGCCCCGAAAACTATTCTAGCAAGGAAAATAAATAAACTATATGAGGGCGTGTGCAGTGAAACCATTGCTGAATTTAGTCATGTATGAACAAAAACATGTGGAATGCTACCCTGAGACACTGGTCACAGAATAGTGGAATGACTTCACTGTTACTTAGTTTCAGGGAAGCCAAGTTTTCAAAGGTAAACTCCTTTCCCACTTTCCATTTGCTGTATGAGGGTTTATTGGCAGGGCCTTGACAGAATATGGCTCCTTGATATAATCAGATTAATCATATTTAAGAGAGTATTCTTGTCATTGAAACCTTTTTAGATGCCTCTAGATCAAGGATTAAACTCTGGTGTCAAAGGCAAACTGGCTAGGAAAGCTATCTGTGTTCAAGAAGCAGAATTCTGCCTGCATGACTCTTGTCACTCCTGCTGTTGAATTCTAGCAGGCAAAATGTAAGGGGCTCCTGGCCTTCCTCTCAAGTTGGCTGGTCAGCCCTCTTTGAGGTTCGGAGTACTACTGGGTAAAGTGGGGCTAAAAGCCTTGCCGGGCTCGTGGGCAAGGCTGGAGGTAGCCCTGGCAGGGGTGGAGCCTAAGGTGGAAGGGGTGGGGCTAGAGCAGCCAACTCTCAGCACTGCCTGTACTGCAGACCATCACCCACTCCCTAGCCCTCAGTGCTGTTTGGAGTGTACCACGCTGCATTCCAGCAACTGTTTAAAGGTCTCAGGGTGGCCAGCTGGGAACTCCAAGCTCTTTTGTATCCCAGGCCCTGTAGCAATTGCCCCATTTGCGCCCTTCCTTCCTCTCTGCAGGCCTGACTGGGGAACACTAGACCGTGGCTTTCCTCCTGTCTCTCTACTCAGTGAAATGCTAGTAGTTGCATTCTGAGCCCTGGGGAGGATAGGAAATGGAAAAAAAGTCATTTGTAGCACCTTAATTTTCCTTCCTCCTTCCCATGATGCATCAGCGAGGGACAAAGCAGTGTTTAGTCTTCAGTGTAATAGTAAATCTTTTTATTGTTATGCCAGACGGTCTGCTCTGCTTAGCAAGAGCTCCTCCCCCCATGAATGCAGAAAAATACTAGGAAATAAAAATAATCATTAAATGGAAAAATACAACAGGCACAATAGAAATATGGATTGGGGAGGGGAAAAGTGTTTGCAGGAAGGGGCTAAGGTACTATTTTTGTACAGTTCTGAAGGATGTGCAGCAGAGAGGGAATAAATTCAGATTTCACTGTACTATGTATGAATTATTTCTGTTTATTGTGTTTTCCTTTTGATCTTACTGGATACATCTAATCTAATGTTTGTTACTTTGTATTACAGGCATTTTTTATTTTTCTTTTAAGACATGTCACTGACTTATTTATGCATGTTTCATACCACATTATTTTTGTGCAATATTTTCACTTCATTCCATACTTTGTATAGTTTGTTGAAAGAACAGAGGAAAACATGAGACAAGCTGGAGATTTTGACAATAAGAATGCAGAGAGCCGTCAGTGGTCTGAGAGGACCAGTGAGGTAGGTTTGTGTTAATATCACTGTATTGTATTTTTAACATAGAGTTACGTGTTCTGGATGTACAATTACAGATATTTAACTTGCTACATTACAACTGGGTTTCTTTTTGCTGGATGTTTAGAGTATACAAGTCTAGCCTTTACAGTTCCCTGTAAGCAGGTAGAGTCCCCTCCATGTTTTGAACAAAGGATACTAGTGAAAGTAGTTATCTAATGAAAACACCTTTTTTCTTTTTGATTTTTTTCTCATCTTAATTATAGATCATAAACATTAGCCTAAATATTCTCTTCAAGTTTGTCTGTTCCTAGGTATTTCCCTTCAGGATTTCCTCTCCTAGTCCCTACTTCCCTTTGATCCAGAAAGATACTCAGCATTTCTTAAGGTGTGTCTACACTGCAGGGCTTTACTCGAAATAAACTATGCAAATTGAGCTATGTCAATTGCGTATCTTATTTTGAAATAGCTTATTTTGAAATAGAGAGTGTCTGCACAGCATTTATTTTGAAATAGAGCACTCTTCCTCTGACTTCCCCTATTCCACATACAATGAAGATTACAGGAGTCGGAGTAAAAAGTTCTCCAGCTTGACAGTATATTGTCACTATTTTGAAATAACTGCCTGTTGTGTAGATGCGGGCTAAGTTTTTTCAGAATAGTGGTAGTTATTTCGAAATAGTGTTGCAGTGTATACATACTTTAGAGGGCCCAATTCCAAGCCTGTTAAAGTGGGAATCTCTTTTTTAGTGTAATCAGGCCCAAAGTGTGTCTGGAATTGATGAGAGTCACCTGTTATGATGATTGAGCAAAAAATTACTGTGCATCTTTGTACAGGTTTCAAACATCTGATATCAGGATGTCTCAACAGAAAGTTTGCGTTCCTGCTCAGGTTCATAGATCTGCTATCCTTTTCTTCTAGGATTCAACAGAGATCTAGTAAATTATGAAAAACACATAATTAAGATAAATACTATGTTTCTCGTTCAATTCAAAATGATCATTTTTAAATGTTAGCATGTAATGTGCCTTAAAATTTATAATTTCTGCTTATCTAGGCATGTTCTCAGCTGCCTTTGGATCATCATCCTGATTTTGATATGCAGGTAAATGATACAATATAAATAACCTGTCGTATGGAGAAACTTATAATAAGTATGTACTTAAATCACTCATTGTTAATGGTGCTAAATTCAACAGGTGCTAAAGTGTTTTGAAATAAATGGATAGACTCCCACTGATGAAAATGAAAGCTGCCCCATGCTCCGTGTGTGCGTCCTGAGGGCGATCTGTGGAGATGACTAACTTGGCTTCTTGAAATAGTGTTTGCAGATCTTAATTATAAGCGTTCATGTGCTATGCGTTGTAAGCTATGGTACAAGTTAAAATGCTAAAAAGTTTCTTGAGTGAGCATCAGAATGTTCCAAACTATAGTTATGAAATGGCCTTCATAACTGGCATCTTCTGAGTAATTACCGAACCAGCTCTGATCCTTAGTCATTCCCTTTTTTTCAGTTTTCTTCAATTAGCTTGCCTTTGTGGATTCATCCTGGCCCTCTGTATTTTCCACTTCACAATCTTACAAAGCACTTAGATTTCATCAAGGTAGAGAGGTATTGAAGGAAGTTGATCAGGGAAGTCTTTTATAATTGTAGTTTGTAGTGTTTGGAATAGGGATGTAAAATCCCGTTTAATTAGTTAATCAGTTAAACATTAAATCAAACTGGCAACTGATTAAATGGGATGGGCTGGAGTGGCTCAATCCTGCCATGGTCTGGGGCTGCTCCAGCCAAGTTGGAGGGCCAGTGCCTGCAGTGCACCAGGGCAGAGCCCATCACAGGCAAGGGCTGCTTCAGCCAGGCTGAAGCAGCTCTCTTCCCGCAGTGGGCAGGGAGCTGCTCCAAACCCCACCAGTTAATTGTAAGTTAACCATAACTGTAATGGGCAAGGCTTACTGGTTAACCATTTAACATCCCTAGTTTGGAATGCTGATTGTTAAACCCCCTAATGCTTTCTGTTGCTTTTGGTAGTTCTGTGGCGTCTGGTAGTTTGTATAGAGAATTTTAGGGGCAGCTAACCCAATTTTACACACACTTGAACGGTAAACACTTCAGACCACATTTTGCCTTTGGACAGTCATACCAAGTGGGCCTGCTCACAAGCATTTGAGGGCAAAATTTGATAATTAAAGACATGTGATTCAAATGTGAACTAATCATGGAATGAATTACAACCTGTGGACCACATACAAGCAGTTTCATTAGCCAGGTAAGCATACATAGATGAACACCATTAGGAAAAATGACTTACAGTAGAGTCCCTATCATCCGACCTAAACGGGACCGACACATGGTTGGATTACCAAATATGTCGGATGATACGGACTCTACTGTACAGAGCAACGGAACAGCTGCTGCCGCTCCTGCCAGGATACTTCCAGGCAGGAGCAGCAGCAGCTTCTCCTAGAGAGCAAGGGAACAGCTGATGCCACTCCTGCCGGGGATGTCTCTCTAGGAGAAGCTGCTGCCACTGCTGCCGGAGCCACTTTGTTCCCGGCAGGAGCGGCAGCAGCTGCTCCTAGAGAGCGACGGGGCAGCAAGCGGGGCCATTCTCCCAGCCCATGCTGTATCCGACCCTGCAGCTCCCGGGGACAAAGAGCTGCAGGGTCTGATAAAGTGGAGTGTCGGATTACCGGGTGTCGGTTAATCCAGACTCCACTGTACTACTAAACAATTGATCTCTATTAATTAACCATATCAAATTGATGTTCATTAGTTCCTCTATTGATAAATGGTAAATTGAATGTCTATGACTGTTTTATAATGTAGATTAAGACTCTAAAAAATTACAAATCATGATTATGAATAGATTGCAGTCCTGAACATAATAGAATGGCATGCCTGCCTAATAAGAAAACATTTGCAATTTTCTCCCCTAACAGATAGCTCCTTCAGACTATTCAGATGGTTTTTGCAAAGGCAGACATTATAGGAATCCAAATAAGCCTCAGCTTGAACATGATATTGCTGGCAAACACTTTGGCAGAATAGAGATGAGTGAACATGAAGCAGAAGAGATCAGCTTGCTCACATCTCTTTTAAATGAAAATGGAACATCTGTACTTGAATCTAGGTAAGCCTGAGGGATAGACACTACTTTTGACAGTATTTCTATTTGAGGAGAGAATAAAGTAATTTTGCTAAAGTGAATTTAGATAATGGCACTGTCTAATTTACCTGAGAGATTGGCAAGGCTCCTTCAGAGCCATTTCAGTCTATCATACAATTAAGTAATTATGAAACATAGTATCAGTAGGAAGACATCCTCATGAAAAATCCATTACAAGAAAAGTTTCTCTGAAGGTATTGCTTCAAGTCTTACTATGGGAACTGATCTTGTTGAGGATGTGGGATTGGTGGCGTTAATGGGCTAAAAAATAATTCTTTGTCCTTTTTTAATCCAAGTATTTCAAAGCACTCTACAGTGATTTAAATGGGAAAAAAAGACCCTAAACCCTGCATTAGTGTAAGAAAATTAAGTGTGTGTGAATCTGGGGACAGGAATAATAGTTAAAACTATTTCACAATGTTAATTATGATCTGTGCTACCAGTATCTGTATAGCACCTGTCCTGGAATTGAATTTGTTTGGGCAGGTGCTTATTCCCACACGCAATTCCACTAAAGCCACTGGAGTTTTGTGTGAGTCTATAGGTCTGCCTGCTGAGTTCAGATTGTGGGATCAAGATCTATAATTAAACTTCTTAACTCCCTCTGAGTTTGGTATTTAAAGGCACAGCCTTTTAGAGACTGGATGTATTGAGGGACAGATAGAAGTGACTTGCCCAAGATTATTCAAGAATGGTAGAACAGCAGATACAACCCTGTGGTTCTTATTATCATTCCCCTTCTTTTAAATATGCCACAAGTCAACATTGTCTCCTTCAGTAGCAATTTCTTTAACCCTTGTGACCTTAGGTAGGAAGCTCTGCCCGTAGAGTGTGGAGGAAATAAAATAATGCCTTTAACCACAAGTGCCTTTCCCTGTAG
Source organism: Pelodiscus sinensis (assembly GCF_052426305.1). Lineage (NCBI taxonomy): Eukaryota > Metazoa > Chordata > Testudines > Trionychidae > Pelodiscus > Pelodiscus sinensis. Next base: position 10,080,691 of record NC_143074.1, on the reverse strand, counting down.
CTGACTGATTGGTGAGCTTGTCGTGCTTGCTTGTGAGAACTCTTGTTTTTACTAAGATCACTGAAAAGGAAGTTTACAGCTCTGTTTCACAGCGGCACATTAGCTTTTTCAACAACACATTAAATCTCTTTTGAAAAGAAATCCCCAGAGCCAGAGTTTTAGAAAAAGGCCTTTAAAATAGTTTTTTCCTCAAGTATATGTAATTTTATGTTAAATAAGAGCAGATGGTGCTCCAATGATTCTCTGGTTGATGTCAGTGTCAGAGCTGTGGTGATCTTAATGAGTCACTCAGTCGCCCTTGTGCAGTTCACTTCAAACAGACTCTCTCAAGTGCGTTCCAGCTTTGAAGTCATTCCAGTGTCATGGTGTTGTATATAGAACCCTCCATGCTATCATTTTACTGTAGTTGGTCACACAAGAAAATCTACAGACAAAAGACTGCTGGAAATAATTACCTGTTCCTCAGCAGGCACCCCCGAAAATATAAGCAAAAGTATGATGGCAATAATAATGTTCAATTCATTTAAGAATTTCAAAGCACTTCACCAATACAAGTGATTTTAGAAGGTTCACAGCATCCTTGGATTATTATTCCCACTTTACAGATGGAGAAACTGTGGCACAAAGAGGTAAAAATGACTCATTCACAGTGAGTGGCTGAGTTGGAGCTAAGACCATGTCTACATTAAGAATACTTTACAGGACAAAGCACTCCTGTTGCTGTTGGACTATACTAGCAAAGTTGTGCTTTGTATTGTTATAGTAATGCCAGCCACCATGAGTGAAACAAGCTATATCTATAAAAGCAATAGGCATAACTATGCCAACAGTGTGTTGTTGAAAAAGCTATGGACTTCTGCCTGCACAACGATGTCAGTCAGAGATCACGCCTCTTTGTACCCCTGACCAAAATAGCTTTGCCAGTAGAAGTCTATTGTCTAGACTTGACTCCGTTCCTTTGGTTGTAGGATACTGAATTATATCCTCTTCCTTTGCATTGTCTCCTGCTCTTTGGTGACGCTTCCCTTCTTCCTCTCCCCCCACTCCCCCACCCCGGACACACACACATTTTCCTCCCCAGATTGTAATGACCTTATAATCAGTTGTGTGTGACTTTTTTCAGAGGTCATCAACATCATTCCTTCTGCAGACCAGCAAGAGTTTGTGGAGAGTTCCTCATGCAGTGTTCTCAGTGGGCCCACTTCCAGGATCTCTGATCCATCATGCAGCAAGGCATTAAACTGCCTATAGGCAGATACACAAGCCCAGATTCTGTTTTCTGCATTTGAAATCAGTTCTACAGTTGAGTCTACTCAACTGGTTCTATGTTCTACATTACTATTAAAACCAGCCAATAAATGTAAATGATTTTAATAATCAAGAAAATATTGAGTGGCAGATGAGGCAATATTTCTGTCTTAAAAGATGAATATGTAATATTGTTTTATATCTTAATCTTACTTAAAAGTCGGGGAATGAGCAATTCTATCACAATCATCTGTAGCACTCTTGTGTGCAATCTTTTCTGTCCTACTATAAATTACCATATTGACTACAGATGAGCCTGCGCTGTTGAGTAACTTAATTCTCATTAATGATATTAGATGCTCGAAAAACGACATGAAGAGCATAGTTAGCGTCCTCCATTTCAAATGCCAGCTGTATGCAGGCAGTTGTTTTTAAATGTCTATTTATATGTTTAGCGGCACAAACAGTTCTTGATTAGACACATGGAATCAGCTGCAGAATGTGAGGGTTTGTTAGATAATCACAAATGGGAGGTGGGGATGCACTCTATATGATCACAAATGGGAGGGGAAAATTTCCACAAGAGAATCTCTCTATGAAAAAATTTGAGAAGCTGTACGCTACATTTTTTGGAAAATAAAATGGAATCTCAAAGGCATCTACAGCGTGTCATGGCTCTCCAAAGTGTTCCATAGCAGGTGTTCTTGTTTTCTTAAACAAAAAAGCAAAAAAAAAATGTTGTTTTTTCCCCCTCCTTGGATAAAGCAGACAAGAACAAATGAAAATTATAATTGCGCTGTTAGATCATCTGGGCACAACTGAACAAGAATGTTCAAGCGAAGATATAGAGAATAAGGATGAAAAAGATCTGAGGCAAATGATTATTCAATTAAGAGCTGAACTGAGACATTTCAAGCAGGTCAATAAATTCTTAAAGCAGCAAGTTGAATTCCAATCAACTTTTGATGGAAAAGAGAGGTTTTATCCAGATGCCGCTCCACAGGTTAATAAGGATATTGAATTGTTAAAAGTGGAATTGAAAGATGTAGCTACACAAACAATGACTATAGAGGGCAATGTCATAAGACTCAAACATGAAGGCAAAAGGGGAACCTCAGAAGAAAAAACAAAATATTCAAGATTAAATGCAGAAGCTCAGCAAGAAAATGTGTCTAAGAAGGGTGAGCAACATGAGAGACTTTCAGTTACAAGCAGAACAAATAAAGTAAGTTTATTTAAGATTCCTTTTCTAACAGTTCAGATCAGATGTAAAGATATGAAAAGAGTTATTTCATTTCTAAAGTTAATCTTGTTTTTCATTCAATTTTAAAAAAAGGGATTTGTGCCAAATATATTTAAGATAATTGTATGTACTGTACAGTGCCTTTCATCCTATGCTTTAGTGTGATTTAGAAACATTGATTAATTAAGCCTCAAATGCCTAGCACTTGATACCAGTAAGTTGTATCAATTTTAGAGGAGACTAAATTATGGAATAAAGTCTTGATTTTTTTACTGCCTTTTTACTTGGTATAGTTCATGAGAGTATAAACTTTGTGAAAGTATACTATTCTGCCTTGGTATTGTTTTATGTCTAAGAGAATTAGGCCACAAGCAGTCCTTTGTCTCAGTCCTCTGGTTTAATTGAACTTTTTACATTGCCTCTTTATTCCTAGATCAGTACGTTCAAATTTTCAGAACTGGCTTCTGAAATTATTGGTGCTCTAATATTTGAGTGTAGACTGTTTGCATGTATAAGTCATGGGAAAGGGCACCTAGCTGCCTGATCTGCAATACATATTGCTTATGTTATGGGAACAAAATTGTGCATACATTGAGGTGAAAAATCGAGTCTACAAAAATGTAGAGGTTGAACCTCTCTGATCCAGAACCACGGATGTTACTGGACCAGAGAGCTCCAGCAGCTAGGAGTGGGGGCTGACTAGGAGTCCAGTGGCTGGGAGCCCATCTGGAGGGCCAGGAACAGAGTCGGTCCTGGGGCCAGCAGCCCGGAGTCCAGCTGGGGGGCTGGAAGTGGAGGTGGTCCTGTGGTCAGTGGCCCAGAGTCCAGCCGAGGGTTTGGAAGCAGAGCTGGTCCTGTGGCCGGGGCACAGTGGAGCCTAATAGCCAGGGCCAATAGCAGGGTTGGCGGCTGTAAGAGGAGCCTGACCAGGAGGCTGGTGGCCCCCAGAAAGAGCCCAGAGGCTGGCAGCAAAGGGACCAGAATTAACCATCTCCAGTCCACCAAACTCTCAGGTCCCAAGGATACTGGACCACGTATATGTACATGTATAGTTGCAGTGGCAACCTTAGAGGTATGTTGAGGCCACTTTGAAGATTTAGCCCCAGTGCAGTAGAGAAGGACATCTCTTGGTATTGTGCACTACTAACAGAGTGTTTGTAGCCTCTTCTGACTAGGGAATAATCTGTGTGTTTGTATTGTATTGATCAAAAGGCTTCTATGGGCCAGCATTACCAACAACTTGGTATTTTTTTTCTGGATCAAGCTGAAATATGGAACTGAAAGAAGGTTCAGGGTTCTCCTTCAAGTGATGTCCCTGTTGATGCTTCAGTCAGGTGTTGGTGCATCCTTGCCCTGGCGATCAGAGATTTTTAGCCTAGCAGTGCTTTCCCATGCCACACATGTGCAGCAGTCATCTGTTTTCGTCCGTTAGCTGCATGCATGGCGCGAATGTGCTTCAGTTCCTTTTATACCATCCTTGGCAGAAGACAGAGCTTCCAGAAGTGTTCTACTTCACTGAGAAAAAGATAGAAATACATAGTTAGTTGTTGCAGTTTAGTCCGTTTTAGAGGTAGTAGCGTTAGTTATTGTTAAAAAAAAAAAAAAAGTTACTTCCCATTTTTTCTTCCTTCATTTGCTTCTTACTCCAAGTTCTTACTTCCAGTCACAATTATGCAAGGCTCCCCTGGATTTAAAAAATGTGACTCCTGCAGAGACTCAGTGCCCACCTTAGATGGGCATGCCTCATATATAAAGTGCATAGGTGAAGGCCATGTGGTGCAGAAGTGCCCACATTGCTGAAGTATGACTGCCGGGGCCAGGAAAGGCTACAAGATGAGGCTCAAAAATTTGCTCGGGCAGAAATCTCTTCAATAGCCAGAAGCCAAAACAATACCCCCCCCCCCCCCCCCCGGAACTTGTAATACCGAGAAAAAGAGCTAACTTCGTTGCCCATAAGGGATTCACATAAGTCCCAGGATCTTCTGGCGTGTTCCCTTCCTGCTGTTCCATCCGTTTTGCATGCTGGGAGCTCACCAGTGCTGTCAGCATCCAGCATGGTGCATAAACAAAAGACAACACCAATCAAGGGTGCTGAGCCAGAACCCAAAAGAAAGGGCACCATGCCTGTGCCATCAAGGCTATTGCCCACAAATATGCCACCTCTGCCAGTGCTGGAGGATACCAGAGCACCGCAACTACCAGACTTTGGCACCCAGCAATACTTAAGCATCCCTCTGCACCGCAAGTGCCAAAGTCTAAATAGAGTGAACCGCAGCTTCAGCGCTGGACACTACCATCCGCTCCTCACTGGTGCCAACTGGATAATATGCCTCCCCATTCTCCTAGGATTGTGGAACCTAACTCACACTGATGTTCTTCCAAAACATTTTGTTCTCTTCTGTGACATTATCTACTGGTACTGGACCTGGCATAGGACAGGGCAGTCGGTTTTCCTCAGAGCATTTCTACCAACGGCTTCAGTGAGCTTGTGGCACTTCATATCACTCTCCTCAGATTCCTTGGTTCAACTACCGAGGGCCATATCCGCCCCAACAATATCAACCCCAGTGGCCACCCTGGGAACCAGGGGACCAATATCTCTCTCGACTACTTCATTGGCACCAAACTCGCCACTCAGCAGTACCTCACAATGTTCACCATAGCAAAATCTCCCCACAAACAGTTCAATCATCTCCTGCTCATCTCCTGCTCTCCCCCTCCTTCCCCTCCCCCCATCAGCCATGACTCAAAACGGTAAAAGAGGATGATGACATATCTCAGTTGGACTTAGACAGCCATCCCCCTCTCCAGCAACCTTCATCCTCCTCAGAAGAAGTGGTTTTTCCTCCTCCTCTTCTACACCAGCTGACGACCTGAAACAATTTCGGGAGTTATTTGAAAGGGTAGTGCAGTCACAAGCCATACCCTTGTGAGAGGTGCAGGAAAACCAGGACAAACTATTTAGAATTTCACAACCTTCCATGTCTTCCAAGATTGCATTACTGATAAATGAGGCCATCATGGGACCCTTGGAGGCAATATGGCAAACACTAGCCTCTATTTCACCCACCAACTGCAGAGCTGACAGAAAATACTTTGTCCCTGCAAAGGACATAGATTTTCTGTTTTCTCATCTGCCGTCAAATACTTTAGTTAATTCTGTCTGCCACTGGTCTAGACAACCACACTATAAGTCAACTCCTCAGGACAAGGAGCACAAAAGACTAGACATCTTTGGGAGGAAGGTCTATTCCTTGGCTATGCTCTAGTTCCAAATTACCAACTACACAGCCTTCCTGGCTAATTACAACTACTCCAGTTACGCCACATGTCAAGATTTTTTCATAAACTCCCAGAACAAAAAAGGCCACAGTTCCAGTCCATCATAAAAGGGGGCCAGTCCATTGTCCAAACAGCACTTCGAGCGTTACAGCCACACTACTAGTGCTCGCTTCACTGCAATGGTGGACCTGCCCACAAAACCTTCTGTCTGGAGTCCCCTCCATTGCCCAGATCTCTCACGGGTAATCACTACAGACCCCTCTCTTCTAGCTTGGGGAGCCCACTGCAGACACCACATAGTGTACAGCAGATGGTCACAACAAGAGACAAGACTGCACATCAATATCTTAGATATCTGAGCAGTCCACAACACTTGTCTCCATTTTTTGCCACTGATCCAGGGCCATACTATTCGTGTCCTCGCAGACAGCACTCCCTATATGTACTACATCAACAGACAGGAGGTGCCCGATCAAGCTCACTATGTGCCAAGGCAGTCAAGTTCTGGAATTGGTGCATCGAGAACAATATTACATCTACTGCAATGTACATACCAGGCCAACAGAACACAAGAGCAGACAAGCTGAGCAGATATTTCTCCCGACACCACGAATGGGAACTCTGCCTGCCAATCATTTTACCCATTTTTCGGCAATTGGTGTTCCCAGTTATAGACTTCTTCACCAGGAAAACCAGCCTCAAATGCCATTGCTTCTTCTCCCATGTGGGTCAGGGCAAACACTCTGCAGGGGATGTGTTTACTTTACCATAGACAGCTCCTCTTTCATATGCATTCCTGCCGATTCCCCTAATCCCCAGAGTAATCTACAAGATCTGAGGGGACCGAGTGAAGATCATTCTGATAACACCATATTGGCCGAGACAACATTGATTTCTGTACCTTTATTACCTGTCAGTTGCCAAACCCATTCAACTCCCTGTCACTCCTCAATCATTAACTCAACATAACAGACAAACATCTGAACCTTCAGAACCTGAAGCTTACAGCTTGGCTTCTCCATGGTTCCAGAACAATGAACTTACTTGCTCCTAGAGAATGAAACAGATCCTCCTCAGCAGTCGCTGCCCTTCCACAAGGCACACCTATCAAAATAAATGCAAGAAGTTTCAGGAATGGTGCAGCCAACACAATCTATAAGCACATGCCTCCCCAATACCTACCATCTTGGAATGCTTGATGGACCTCAGTGATGCGGGACACTCCATTAGCTCCATAAGAGTCCCTCTGTCAGCCGCTGCTGTTTGCCACAACCCGGTGAACCTCGGGGTTTGCCTATCCCATCACTTAAGTAGTTCTCAGCTGGTCTTTCAAAGGCATGACCCCATATTTGTCCACTCGTCCCATCCTAGGACTTGAACCTTGCGTTAGACTCTGTAACAAGATCTCCCTTTGAACCCATAGTGATGGCCCCAATGCAACACATGGTCATGAAAGTTTCCTTCTTGGTTGTGATCACATCGGCACGACGAGTAAGCGAAATTGCTGCCCGAATGGAGGACCCACCAAATACACTCTTAACTAGAGAAAAGATCATTTTCAGACCCCATCCAAAGTTTTTACCAAAGGTTATCTCTGACTGTCACGTGAATGAGCCCATTTATCTCCCCACCTACTACCTTAAGCCGCATGCCTCCCCGAGGCAGGCGGCACTACATACCTTCGATACAAGAAGGGCTATCACATTCTATATAGATAGAACAAAACCCTTTAGAAAATCTAACAGACTTTTTATATCCATGTCCAGTTCCACCAAGGGAACAGCCATCTCCGCAACGTGCATATCCAGGTGGATAGCAACTTGAATACTTGCTATAGACTCAGAAACAAAGAACCACCACAAGTGGTCACAGCACACTCCACCCAAGTGATGGTTGCATCTACCACCTTTCTACACAATGTCCCTCTAGCTCACGTCTATGGGGTGGCTACATGGTCTTCTGCACATACTTTTGCGCAACAGTATGCATTACTGCAAGGACTAGTACCTACCATCCTTGCCTCTGCTAGTAGATGACTCCAAAGTCCCACCCCCACAAACGTGGGTACTGGTTTTTATTCATCTGAGTGGAGCACCCGCAGACACACCACTTGAAGGAAGAGAAGTTATTCACCATGTGCAGTAGCGATAATTCTTTGAGATGTGGGTGCTCCATTTCCCTCACTTCTTCCCTTCTACTTCGGAGTCCATTACAGGATTTCCAGTAGAAAAGGAATGGAGGGACACTTGCACCGCGCATGCAGCTAATGGACAAAAGCAGCTCGAGACAACTTCTCATGCGTGGCACTGGAAGGCACTGCTAGACTAAAAATCTCTGATCACCGGCGCAACAATGCACCTGAGTGAAGCACCCACAGTGACATACAGCTCGAAGAATGATTGTTACTGCACAGGGTGAGTAACTTCTTCTTAACACATTTTAATAAAAATACAAGGAAGCTATAAGCATTGGATTTATTGACCAGCTTCCAAATGATATTGTATTTATACATGCCAAAGGAATTGAGTATATCATTAAGAAAATGGAAGTTGCTTTTTATTATTTTAAATTGTGTAAAAAATATAATTGCCAAGAGCTCAATGTGGAAAAATATTGCACAATACAAAATAAAAAAAGACATTACACCACTCATGTTGTTGGTGGAGCAACTGCATAACGAAAGGAGTAAATTAGATCTATTTAAAGATATTATCAATTTATATTATTATTGCACACAGTTCTGTAGCATTCATCAGCATAGTGAGTTCTCAATTCTGAGATCTCACTGTTTCATTTCTCTAATTTGGACAATTAGGTTACAATTTAGGGGTGCTCCACAACAGGTGCCAAGATGAAAACATTACAATAGAGTATTATTATGAGACTTAAAAACAAATCTAATAACACTACTACACTAGTGTTGAGATGAAGAGAGGAGGAAATAAAAATACTTTCTGGATGTAATAGAAAGCTGAGAGAGTTCTCTGGAAAGACAAAAAGTGGGAAGAGGCACAGAGATTCAAAAAACTAGCGGTTAGAGAAGATAGATGAGTATATATTCCCCCAAGACAAATGCAATGTAGACTTAACTGATATACCCTTAGATTAAAAGTATTCACCAGTAGACAGTGAATCTGCCCTAGAAGACTCATAACACTGAGCTTTGGATTCATAAGCAGCACTTACCTTTAGAAAATTATAAGGGCCTGGACCAGAAGAATATCTCACTTTCTTGTGAATGCTCAGAGTGTTTACACAGAGATAGCTGTCTTGTTTCCAAAATTATATAATACTAGCAGATGTACCTGGTGTTGCTTGAGTCCTTAACTCACCTGCATTTTTATACTTCATTTAAATGATTGTATTTTTTAAAAATAGTGTTATTTTTATGAAGTTAATTGCTGTTTTAACAAAAGAGGGCTATAGTCAATTTTTTTTCAATAACGTTTTCTTCTAGTTTTCTAACCTTAAGCATTGATTAGCTCTGCCAAAACAGAGCACTACTCCAAATGTCTCTGTTTTATCTCTTTTCTGTAAGGTTTATTGAGAAGCAGTCCTGTTCCAGGTTCATCCTATTATTCTGGCTCAAGATGTTGGTTCAGTCTCTTTCTGCATTATATAATAGAGCACCTACTTGGTATTCACAGAGTTTTACTAGTATTTTTTTTCTGGTGCTCTTGTTTAGCCTTCCCTTACCAAGTATCTCATACCCATTACCAAACCTCATGCTTTATTGCATCTGTCTTTCAGAGTGAATTCATTTATCCATTCAAGAAATCCCGTTTACCCATTCCATTAAAATCATCTAGATCATTAGGAAACATTTCCTTAGCCTTTTGTACACAGAAGACAGACGTGCATTCACAGCACCAGCTCATGGCACTTGATGAAGGTCTGGAGGAATGTAAAATACAAAACAAACAACTTCACAAAGACGTATCTCTGAGTGGATCTGTAATTGAAAATCTGCAAGAGAGGCCCGAACAAGAAAGAGTATTGGTGAGAGGTAAATAAACATTTGCATTTAAAAGGGAGACAAAATAACCTCTAGTACTGCTTGAAATATTTGCTTCTTTTTTTTTCCAGAGGAAGGAAAAAAATAGATCATTTTTACATATATACAATACTGCTTAATCTTACAATTTGCTTGAGGAGAAATATATTTTCTAAAAATCCTTAGTGCATTTTTTTTAGTTAGATTAGTCTTTACAGCCAAAACATAATACAATTTGCTATGCAATGAAATTGCATGAAATACGTGGCATAAAAATACATAATAAATAAATGATGGTATCATAACACATTAACATGAATATGGGTTAACCAGAATATTTACTTGTAAGATTCTAGACCAAGTTTAAGGAACGAGCAATCAGCTAATCGTGTAGTCTACAGAATTTCTATCAACTGCACAATTAGTCAATAGGGTTAGAAGTCTCTAGGAGCCTACCCCCGCTGTAGCTTTGCAGTTTAAATGTAGTAAGAGCCGGGTTTAATATAGGCAGCCCAGTTCTTACTACATTTAAACTGCAAAACCACAGTGTGGGTAGCTCATGGACCTGGCACGAGCCGATCTGGAGACAAGCTGGCTCAGTCCCAGCTTGTGCCGGGTCCAGCAACCCCTGTCCATGGCCAGCCGGAGGGCAGTGAAACATACTGGGAAAGCCCAGCAAGGGGCAGCTAGGGGTAGGTTTGCTTTGGGACGTGGCTTCCCAGCACATCTCATTTAGCCTGCTCCCCGCCCCTCCTCCTCTCCCCACCTTCCCGTCTGTGCCCTGGCAGCGGGGAACCACAGCAAGTGCTGCCCGCCATGCACATGCCGGAGCCAGGAGAGGAAGCCCAAGAGCTGCAGCATCCGTGGGCAGGCTGGCCGTGCTCTGGGAAGGCTGCGCTGGGTCAGCGAGGGATGCTTAACCTGCTAATTCGTGCCTTTTGCCCCCCAGAGCAAACTGCCAAAGCCATTTCAGGGGGGTGGCTCCCCCTGGCTATCCAACACACTGGGCAGTAGCACCCAGGCATCGCGTGGGCTGGGCAGAGCCTGCCCGGGAATCGCATGGCCAGGATGGGTGGACAATGGCCAATTGCATGGTCAGGGCCCATGGGAACCCGTCTCAGCCGTTCACCCTACTCTTCCCCTTTCTGGCTGCACCATGTTTAGCCCGAGCCACATAGCGTCCGCCCATCCAGGACAAAGCCCCAGCAGCAGGTGAGCTCCGTTCCTTGCCCCCGAGCCCAGTGGGCTGCTGCCACCAGTGCACAGCACTCAGTGCCCAGCCTGGGCTTGCTCCAGCCGAGCAGCGAGTCCAGCCACACCAGCTCAGCTGCCGGAGCCTCCTTCCAGGCATCCGCAAGGCATGGCCGGGCTCCTCGAGCACCCAGCCCGAGGCACTGCCCCCACCTGCACAGCCCAGGGTTCCACACAGCGCCACCAGTGGCATTGGCCCAGCTTGCCACAGGAGACCCACCTGCGGAGCGCTGCCAGCCCAGCCAGTGTAGTGAGCCTGGAATGCTGAGCTCACTTGGCCACTGCGTTATGCCTGCCCAAGCTTTGGTCCTCGACTCCTGGCCCAGTGCCAGGCAGATCCAGCCCTTTCCCTGTCTGCTGGGCATGAGCAGGGCTCCCAGGAAAGCAGGGCCAGCCCAGCACATGAGGCCTTGTTGGGATGGGGAATCTGTTACATCCCTATTCCAGTCATAATGGAAAAATGAAAGAATAGGGTTTTTACATATATTTGTTACGTAAGTGAATGTACCTGATTTTGATATTGATTGGTCAAGGTGTCAGCCTTTTCCAGTTTTAGATTAATTTAAATCTAATCATAAACAAAATACCCATATCTAGTTGACAGCTTATATTCCATAATGCTGCAGTATGGTGAAAAAGGACATTTAGCTGTAAGATCAATAACCGAGAGCGGTGGAAAGGCATGGCTAGATGAGAAGAGAGATATGTTAAGGCAGTCAGAATTATAATGTATGATGTTATACAAGGCAGCAACTGTGGAATAGAAGGCTCTCTCAGCAACAGTAATAATGTTGTGGAAAAGGACAGTGATGCCCCAAGTGTTTAAGTGAGTGTAAAGGGGAGTAGAATTAGAAGAAAGGACCCTGTTTCATTCCTATTAATCATACTTCACTGTTCTGTAGTATTTTTCATCAGTAGATCTGAAATATTTTTTTCAAAGGAGGTAATCATAATGTCCATCTTACAGATGGCTAAAACTGAGGCATAGGTAGGGAAATGACTTGCCCAAGGTCATCTGGCAGGCTAGAAGCTGAGCTGGGAATAGAACGCAGGTCTCCTGACTCCTAAGCCAGTGCGCTGTCAACTACCCACAGTAAGACCCTGCAGAAGGTGCTTCCCTTTATTATTTATTTGTTTTTATTAAAACTTATGAGTTTGGTCATTAACTTCACTCCAAGTAGGGTCTAGCCCAGAGGTGGGCAATAATTTTTGCAGGGGAGCCACTTAATGAATGTTGATACATGGTCACAGGCCGACATCACCCTCAGAAGGAATGGGCTAGGGACTAGCCTCCCCCCAAAGTTGTCTGGGGCTGGAGGCTTTGAAGTAAAAGCACAGCAAAGAGCTCCCAGCTCCTGGCCCCGCTGCTACCGCATTGTCTGGAAGCTGCCTGGGGTTGCTGCAGCTATTTAAAGCGCTCACGCTTTGGCCTCTGCCCAGGGTAATGCCGCGACTGGAAGCCATGAGCTATTTAAATAGGTTGCTGCTGCCTGAACCACCACTAGGAAATTCAGTAACACAGGCAGCAAGATATAAATAGAAAGTGGCCAGATGCAGCCCGCAGGCTGGATCAAAGTGTTAGGAAGGCCGGATCCAGACTTCAGGCTGCATTTTGTCCATTCCTGGTCTAGCCCATGGCAAGGGTGGAATTTTGGGCGGGTAAGAGGAGCTGCAGCTGTGCGCTCCAGGACATGGCTAGCTTCTTCTTCGGGTAGGCCCCGTGGGTGCTCCACGTCTGGTGTCGGGCTCGCCCTGGCGCCGCGAATCGGAGGCTTCCCAAAGCTGTGTTTGTCTGGACCACGCATGCGCGAGCGCTCGAGGCCGTTCGCGCCTTTCCTCTCCGAGCGCGGTCCAGTCCCCGCCTCAATTCCTCTCAGCCGCGTCTGGCCATGGACGGCGCTCGCTCTCCTCTCCTCTCTCCTCAGAGTACCTCAGCATCCTGTTAATAGTTAACTTACTCTTATCTGCCTTCCTTTCCTTATCTCCGTTTAAGTGTAAAAAAAAAAAAAAAAGTAGAAAGAGAGGTTTCAGTAGTTCTCCCTGTCCCTGCCATTCCTGTTGTTCAGTTGGCGCTTAGCCGTTTCTCTCTCTCTCCAAAAAAAAAAAAAAAAAAACCCCACAAAGAATAAGAGAGCAGGATAAGCAAAGTAAGGCAATTCAGAAAATAAATATATCTACAAACTGAAGGTAGCACATATACCACGAACTGAGTGGTGTACGGGCAAGAGCACTCAAGCAGCAAAATGCTGGGTTCTCTGGGTTTTAAAAGTGCTCCCTTTGCCATGAGGCTATGCCGGTTTCCGACGGCTATGCCTCCTGTATCAGGTGCCTTGGAGAGGCACATTTGCCACAGCAGTGCACTCACTGTGCCAGCCTGACCTCGAGAGCCCGCAAGGACCGCGAGAGATGCCTGAAGATGATACTTTTTGACAAGGCACTCGCACCTCAGGATGCCGGCACCACTAACCCCACTGCTGATGCAGGGAGGAGATGGGCTCCCTCCCCTGGGGCTACCACTCCTGTGAGGGAGAAACCTTCACCGGCCAGGTCCCTGCCTGTTGCTCCGTAGAAGCGGATAAGCGCAGGAGACAAGCCAGGCACCTCCAGCTCCTCTAATGGCTCGGCACCTGTCTTGGGCTGGAAGAAGCCGACCGGTACTGCACCGCGCTCCCGACCGGCCACGGCACCGGAGCGCCGTTTGAAGGACTTTGCCCTGCCGGCACCGTCAGCTCTACTCAGCTGCAGCTCCCCCCCTCCCACTTTAGGAGCTGTCCGCAGCCTCCGCACCAGCAGATCTCCAGCCTGAATTAGCAGCTCCCCTTGCTCCGCAGGTCGCTGTCCTTTCAGCACCATCCTCTGTGCGTTCAGAGCTGCCTCCTCCGGCACCGAGCAAGGCAACCTCAAAATCCTGCAAGCATGCGTCTTCTCCTCTGCCTTCTCCTACAGCTTCACCGGGACCATCTCTGCAGCACCGTTCTCCTGCACCTCACTCCACCAGGGATAAAAACACTCAAGCCCGTGTTTATGACGGACCTTATTATTGTCTCAACTCGTCACAGCCACTCTCTCTCCCATCAGAGGTCTCCCTGCTCCTGTCGCTCGGTTAGTCCGCCTTCTCATCATGATCGGTCGAGGCCGCGATCACCATCTCATGCTCCACCCCCTCCAAGAAGTCCAGATCCGTAGCAGAACCATTCGGACCCTGAGGAGAGACAGATCAGGGATGCAGAAACAGACATGCCTGCGAATGTGTGCTCTTCATCTCATGCACCAAATGATGCTGTGACTCCAGGTGATAACTCGCCACCCGATGACCTTAAGGAATTCCAGGACCTTTTTAAGCGGGTGGCACAAAGCCAGGAGGTTCAGCTGTCTGAAGCACAGGTGAAGCAGCAATAAGCTACTGAAAAATCTGCATCCCCAGCAACGAAGCAAGATTGCACTCCTAATTGATGAGGCAATTTTGGATGTGGCACACGAGATCTGGCAGACTCCCACAACGATCTCCCCTACTAGCAAAAGAGCAGATAAAAGATATTTTGTCCCATCTAAAGACGTGGATTTTCTCTTCAAGCATCCTCAACCCAACTCCTTAATAGTGGATGCAGTCCACCATAAGAGCAAGGCTTCTCACTTCAAAACCGCACTCCCGGATAAGGACACAAGAAAGCTTGACTTCTTTGGACGCAAGATTTATTCATCATCGACCCTAATGCTTAGGATCGCAAATTATGCTGCCCTTCTCTCCAATCACAATTTTGACAATTATGCCAAATTACCTGACCTAATGCAACACCTTCCAGATACTAAGAAACTTCTGCTGAAGGCGATTGTCCAGGAGGGATATTCTTCATGTAGGACATCGCTCCAAATTGCCCTCGATGTCGCGGATACGGCAGCTCGAGCCATGGCAACAGGTATCGCCATGCACAGGGCCTCTTGGCTAATGGTAGCAGGCGCACCAAAGGAGCTCCAGAACAAAGTCGAAGATCTCCCATTTGATCATAAGAGATTATTTGCTACTTCAACTGACGACGTCCTGCATATGGGTAAGGACTCACGCACCACTCTGCGAACTCTGGGGATGTATACCCCTCCCTTTAAGCGTAGGCGCTACTATCCATTTCATAGGAGATATGACTATCCATTTCAGAAACATCAGCAGCGCGCTCCCGAACAGTCTCGATTCCGACAGCGTCCGCAACGCAAGCACCAGCAGTTCAATCGTGCGCCAGCCCGGGCTAATGCCAAACAGCAAATTTGACTCGTGTCGAGGACACAAACACATCTTCAGTGCTCATAGTAGAAAAACCCACCACCACGCTTCTCTTTCACGACCGCCTCAAGCCATATTATCACCAGTGACGCGACATCACCTCGGACCGCTGAGTCTTGGAAGTAATAAAGTCAGGTTTCACGATACCTTTCATCTCCATACCTCCCACTACTCCACCCACCCCGTCCCTCTTCAGGGACCCATCACACGAGACTCAGCTCCAGCAAGAGGTACGTCATCTTCTTGCTATAGGAGCCATAGAACTAGTTCCCTCAAGATTCAGGAACAGAGGGTATTTCCTCGTCCCCAAAAAATCCGGAGGGTGGAGACCTATTCTCAATCTGAGGCGTTTAAACCGATACATCAAGAAGCAGCGTTTCAAAATGGTCACGTTAAGCAAAATTATACCATCATTGAGCAAGGAAGATTGGTTCGGGGTTCTCGATTTACAGGACGCGTATTTTCATATCGCCATTCACATAGCACACAGGCTCTTCCTCCGTTTTGTAGTGGGGCAGGAACACTACCAATACAGAGTGCTGCCCTTTGGCCTCGTCTCAGCTCCCAGAACTTTCTCCAAGACACTTGCAGTAGTTGCTGCGCATCTTCACAAGGTAGGGGTCTCCATTTTCCCCTACCTAGACGACTGCTTGCTCAAAGGCCACACTCGCTCGGAAGCTCGCCACATGCTCACAGTAATGAGGAGTCTCTTCAGCTCCCTCGGTTTGATTATAAACATGGAGAAATCACGTCTAGAGCCGGCCCAGACTCTCACGTTTATAGGAGCTCGCCTCGACTCACGGTCAGCTCGGGTCTACTTACCTGCAGACCGTTTCCAAATCATATGTGATCTAGTTCACACAGTATCGCTCTCCCCGATACTTCCCGTATGTACTCACCTTCAGCTGTTGGGTCATATGGCAGCCACCACGATGGTGGTCCGCCACGCACGATTGCATTTCCGATGCCTCCAGCAGTGGCTGACCTTGGTATACAAACCCGCCAAACACAGCATCCAAAAGCGGGTGACGTTGCCTATCCATGTTCAGAATTCCCTCCGATGGTGGACCGAGCCCAACAACATGTTGACGGGCATTCCCTTTCACCAACCTCAGCCTTCGAAGCAGATAACAGATGCCTCACTCATTGGCTGGGGTGCGCACATGGACAAGTATACTATCCAGGGTCGATGGTCCAATACAGAAATGATGCTCCACATCAACGTATTGGAGCTCAGAGCAATCTTTCATGCCTGCAGACATTTCAAACTTCACATACAGGGCGCAGTTACCAGGATCCTTACGGACAACATCGCTGCAATGTACTATGTCAACAGGCAGGGCGGTGCTAGATCCTGCTCCCTCTGTGCAGAGGCGGTTCGCCTGTGGTCCTGGTGCAACCGCAACGACATCACTATCATAGCTTCGTATCTGCCAGGGGTGAACAATTCCATCGCGGACTCGCTGAGCAGATACTCCCCACACGACCACGAATGGGAGATCCGCACGGACGTGCTCCTATCTATCTTCCACCGTTGGGGTCGACCCGCCGTAGACCTCTTCGCCACTTCTGCCAATACGAAATGCAAGGTCTATTGTTCCAGAGCAGGGATTGGCTCACACTCCCTGGGGGACGCGTTCCTCTTACATTGGGGCACGGTACTATTGTATGCGTTTCCTCCTGTGGCTCTAATTCCAAGAGTACCGGAGAAAGTTGTCCTCGACAAAGCCCGAATCTTGCTGATAGCACTGGCCTGGCCCTGGCAAGCCTGGTACTCCACGCTCCTACAGCTCTCGATTCGAACGCCTTACCGTCTCCCTCTTCTCCCGGACCTCTTAACGCAGCAGAGCGGATCCCTTCGCCATCCGAAATTGCTCCCCCTCCATCTGACTGCATGGATTTTGGATGGTTCAACACGTCGGAGAGCCTTTGTTCAGATCAAGTGAGACGAGTTCTGCTTAATAGCAGAAGAGATTCCACGAGAAAAACATATCTCGCAAAGTGGTCTCGCTTTACGCACTGGTGTGACACTAAAGGGTTGTACCCCTCTGTCTCACCATTGCAGGCTGTTCTGGACTATATTTTGCACCTTCGTACATCAGGTATCTCCATACCATCACTTAAAGTTCATCTAGCAGCAATTATGGCGTTCCACCGCCCAATCGATGGCCGGTCGGTTTTCGCCCACACCATTATGAAGAGGTTTCTCAAGGGCCTCCTCAATCTCAACCCTCCACGTAGACCTTCACCTCCTGCGTGGAACCTCGACCTCGTGCTAGATGCGTTGACACGGCCACCATTTGGGCCGCTTGCAACTACATCTCTTCAACTACTTACGACCAAGGTTGTTTTTCTTATTGCTATAACGTCCGCATGCAGGGTGAGTGAGATAGTGGCTCTTACAGCATCTCCCCCATATACGATCTTTCATAAGGACTTGGTGATTCTGAGGTCGCACCCAACCTTTCTCCCAAAAGTCTGCTTGGACTTCCACATTAACGAACCAGTGGTCTTGCCTTCTTTCTGTCCTAAACCTCACGCTTCTCCTCAAGAGGCTCTGTTGCACACGCTGGATGCTCGCCGAGCCCTCGCATTTTATATTGATAGAACTCGTGATATTCGAAAGACAGACCGTCTTTTTATATCTGTTGTGGATCAGTTTAGAGGTCGTCCACTCTCTGCGCAGCGCATCTCCAAGTTGATTGTCGCTTGCATTACCACCTGTTATAATCTGTGTAACAAACCCCTCCCATCACAAACTAGAGCACACTCCACCCGTGCAATGGCTACCTCGACAGCCTTCCTGAAAGGAGTCCCTATGTGCGACATCTGCCGGGCAGCTACTTGGTCGTCAAACGTCACTTTCATGAGACATTACGCAATTCAGCAACACTCCACCTCAGACTCTGCTGTAGCCTCGGCAGTGCTCCAGCGTTGCCGTAACACGGATCCCGTAGCGCAACCTTAGCTCGGACCACTGCTCCGTAGTCACCAGACGTGGAGCACCCATGGGGACTACTCGAAGAAGAAGAAGTTACTCACTTCGTGCAGTAATGATGGTTCTTCGAGGTGTGTCCCTGTGAGTGCTCCACGACCCACCCTCCTCCCCGCTATGGAATCTCGTTTGTTTCTCTTGTTTCAGATGAGGCGGTGAGAGGAACTGAGGCGGGAGCTGGACCACGCTCGGAGAGGAAGGGCGCGAACGGCCTCGAGCGCTCGCGCACGCGCGGTCCAGCCAAACACAGCTTTGGGAAGCCTCCGATTCGCAGTGCCAGGGCGAGCCCGACACCAGACGTGGAGCACCCACGTGGACACACCTCGAAGAACCATTACTGCACGAAGTGAGTAACTTCTTCTTTTCATCCCTTTCCCTGGATGCTAGGGGAGTGAGGGGAAAGTTCTTGCATTCCGTGCATGCCTCACACCTGGCTGGTGAGCTCCCTTCACTCACTCTTAGTGGCTGGTCCTGGGCATGGGATGAAAAGCAAGCTACATCCTGGAGCAAAGGGCTGCTGTCCCCCCTACCTGCCCGAAGTGCCACCCTTGGCCCATGGTCTGTAAAGCAGGTAGGAGCAAAGTTCCAAAGAGAATTTTATCTTCATTGTAGACATTTACAAAAATTGAAAAATAAAACACTAAAAATCAATTGAGTTTGTAATAAGGGTAATGACAGTTTGTATCTATTCATCACATTATGTAAAATTTTGTGGTAAGACCATCTGGGGTGGAAAGCCTTGGACATTCAAATTTATGGTAATTATTTTGATAATTTATGTATTTGAAAAATATGTGCTTAGACTATTTCACATGAGCTGCATATTTGTGTTTTTGTTTACTACAGCAGTTCTTATTATGACCTCACCATTCTGAATTTTTGCAGCATAAGTTTTACTATCCTACTTTTTTCTTTTCTTCTCTTTTTAAAGTCACTTAGCTAAGTTTTCTTTTATTTTTTTCATTATATTTCTCTAGCTGAATCAGTGGTCAGATTGGATTGCAAAGAGACCCAGATGGACACTCAGGGGCTTGGATATGATAGTTGTGACAAGAATGAAAATAAGATGGTCATTGATCAGAGAAACAGCCAAGGTAGTGCGTGGACATGGTGCTAGTGAGAAAGCAGCACTAAGCACTACTTATCTTACAATATATTATCTTACTGTTTTCTTTAAATAATTGTAAATAACTGACTCTGCTGTAGATAATTTTCCTTTTCCCCATTAATTGATTTTAAATATTGTTTACTTAATTAGTATAGGACAAATGTCCCCAAGTTAGTATCGTAAGGGTTATGTTTTCACCAGGGTCACAAAGATTTATGAGCACAGTTTCCAATAAAAATAATGAGTTGCGTACATAATTCCCAAACATTGTATTGCAAACCTCCTCAGTTCCTCTTATCCATTTTGTGAATTAAATATGTTCATTACTGTGCACTTCTCCATACTCCTAGGGGAGGAAGCAATAGAATGACAGAATTCTGCTTATCTGAATTATTTGAAGGCATTTATTTAGCTTAGTTGAAACCTAACTGAATCATTTAATGAAAATGTAAATGGGGTTAATACCATGTACTATGTGCTTCTACATAATTCATTTGTCTTTTTGAGAGTGTTTAAATGACAGGGTTTGAATGACCCCTTTATTTGGTTGCATACTGAGTAGAGGACTAATTCTGGGACTCTTATTCACATTAACATTTACTTGAATAATCCCACTGAAGTGTCAGTTAAGGATTGCAGAATATATATGTATTACCTGTGTGTGGTACATTAAAGCGTACTAACAGTTTCTGCTTTCAAAAGCAACTAATGCCTTATGGAAAAACCATACTGAATAGTCTAATTAAAAAACAAAGCTACATCCAAATCTTCTGTCCCCCGTCCCCAACCCCCATATCCTTTAGTATATAGGACATTTATGTAAAGACAGGCTTATTGAGTTTAAGACTTCATCTAGTTTTGCTGTTTGTTCCTCACCTGAATTCACAATCTTCAGGGACATCTTAATCATTACAGCAACCAACTGCAAAGTCACAGAGGATTGGCTTTCTGGTGTAGAATAAATAGGAATGATACTATTAAGAAACATATCTTACTCTTTTGTTCAGGATCTTCCCCTGTATTCTAGTGCAATTAAGTTTTTTTCAAGTGTATTGTTGTCTTGTTACCCAATAGCATGTGGAGTGTTGAACAACATAAGTAATCAGATGCAACAATCAGAGCATCATCCTGCACTCAGTGCATGTGGGATAGTTCGGGGCAGGCAAGATACAACCCACAGGCCAGATACGACCCACCAAGCTACTGGATCCAGCTCTTGGGCCACAGGGTCCAGCCTTGGGCTGCCTGATGCAGCCCACAGGCCACTCCTCCAGGACCCTGAGGCATAAAGCAGCCAGCTGTTTCAGAGCAGCCCCAAGCCACTTCAGGTGGCTGGCTGCTCTCTGTGGCTCTCTGCTCCATGGGAGGGGGATGCTTCATAGAAACCAGCCAATGAGGCAGAGATATTTTGCTGGGGGTGGAAGCAGCGTGCAAAATCTCCCACTTATTCCAGCTCTCGGAGCAGAGAGCCCCAGGGAACAGCCAGCCATTTTGAGCAGCCTAGGGCTGTGGCAGGCAGGGAGCCTATCTCAGTGTCCTGCAGGGCTATTGTGCCTCCTGGCCACAGGCTGCCTGTAGCACCTCAGCCCCTCCCCCCCGCAACTCCCTTGCCCCATGTCACCACCCCCTCTTGCCCCAGGTCACCATCCAAATATTCTGCACCCGCCCTCCCTTTCTTCCCCCAGATTACAACTCCCTCTCAGATCCTGCAGCCCCTCCTACACCCTCCCCCAGGCAGTATCCTCTCCTCCATACCCTCTTCCAGGCCCAACATCCCAAGCCTCTATCCTAGATCATAACTTCCTCCTTCACTCAAACTGCCTTTCCCACCCCACACGGTCACCCCAGTCCCCTACCCCTTCTGCACTTAACCTCTGTCCCAGACCCTGCACCTTCTCCATAGAAAAGTGCTGTCCTTGATCACTTACCAAAAGGAGTGGCCCCTAATCAAAAATTACCACCTCCCTCTGGGATAGATAGTGCAGTGTAACCACCTAATTTCTTTCCCAACCTTTGATTCAGCTTGCAGAGATACTTTTATTTGCTAAGGCATCCATATCCATAGCCATATCTCTTCCATGCCATTCTTTTTAGGCGTCCATTGTGTCAGACTTTGGATTGACTCATTATGTCTCAGTCCTGTGAGATGCTAACCATCCTCAACTATTGAAATAATCAGTTAAGCACCTTCCAGGATTGAGTCCTTAACAAGTCAGGATAAAAGCTCCTTTTTTAATGTATCCACTTATGAATGTTGAGACTCTATAGTACTGTTCCTCCTGTCAGTATTGTCCATTTTCAGTCCCTGTGAAGATTCAATGGAGAGGCTGTTGAATTTCCTTGTTTTCACCTCAAGGAAGTAGACACGGCTAACAGACTCCCTCACAATAAATGAAATTATTACAGAGTCTTCACAGTACGTTGTCTTGTCTTGGCTTTTACAACCAAACGGCCAGTCTAAGGAAAACAGAACTGATCCATCTCTAGTCCTCCAGAAACTTTCATTATTTTATCAGTAATTTTCAGGCTTCGTTTTTTTCTTCATCTCCACCTGACAGTTTGCCATTGAGATCATAAGATTTATTCTTTAGATTCCCTGTTTCTAGAATAATTTGGCTTTATCTGTACTCTATATTTGTCCAGAGTACATACATAAAGGGACCTGGTTTTACTTCAAGATGCTCCAGAAAGAGAGGGGTAAACAATCTTAAATATTGGTGATCTTTTGAAGAATCTGGAAACAGGAGAACTCCAGTCCCCTATCAACTTATATGTACTCATCCTTATTCCAGTAAATATAGAATATATGATGTATAGAAGTACAGCCTCTCTCTGAGTTACGAACGAGTTATGGACCAAACACTTGGCCATAACTCAATCCATTTGTAACTCGGACCTCATTGAGATACACGCGACCGTGCTGTTCGTAAGTGCGGTTCGCGTTTGTAACTCGGGGAACGCCTTTATGACCGCTCCATGGGAGCTTTGGTCGTAAGTGCGAATGGTCATAAGTCGCAACTCGGGGAGCAGCTGTATAAAGGTTTTAGTGGCATGAATTTCTGTTGATACATTACTCACAAGTGGCTTAGCGCATGTAGGACATCCCCCCATGAACATCATTTTAAAGAGAACTTATTAGAATTTCTTTTTCCAGCTTTATTTTTTTTATTAGTAATCTTTTAAAATCCCTCCAACTTTAAATTCCATTTGGTGGTGTACAAATATTGGAGATAGGGAGAAAATAACATTTATTTGTAGAAGTTTTTAGAAAGCATTTCAGTCTGCTTGCAAATCAGTGTTATAGCCTGTGTTAAGGGACTCACCTTGGTAGATTGAAAGATACTAGCCATCGCAATAGTCACTTGTCTAGAACTGAAGATGGCAAGTATAATTTTAAATCCCTACTTGGGGAGAGAGCTGATTTCAGGTACTGAAAATTGGTATTTGGAAGCTGTTTAGAAGTGTAAAGTGGATTAGTGGGTGCAGATGACAAGGTCAAAAATACAAACTAAGTGTAGTTTATTTTATTCCCTTACTGTGGGAGAGAAGGAGTTTGTTCGAGTGCTTTTATGAGCTGAATGTCAAGTAAATATAAATGCTCACATATAATTATTTTATTTTCAGAAACAGAAACTTCTCGTAACATTAGTGACATGAACATTTTACATTCATTGAAAGAGCTAAATAAAGAGTTTTATTCCATGGATAACCAGGACATTGACTCAGCTACAACATATTCAAGTTCAAAGAGTCTGCTTTCTCTCAAACTGAGTGTGGCAAGTGCAGACGCATTTGATGACTACGAAATCATAGACGACGTTGAAGAATTAAGGCAAAGAATTAAAAATATGAAGTCTGAGCTTGAAAAGTACAAAATGTTCATATTTAATTTGCAGCCTGCTAATAATTTTTTGTCCAGTGATATTTTCAGTATAGTTTTGAATGATGCTGAATTGCCTATGGAAAGACATATTATAATGCAAAATGCTGATGGACAAGAGGCCAAAACATTTTCGACAGTACATCAGCAAGTGGATTATGAAATCCACATTAAAAACCTGAATTCACAGTCTGCAGAAACATCTGATGAACAAACATCACAAAAACTTAAGCAGTTATTATTAGAAAATGAGGCGGAACTTGAAAAAGAGCAAATTGCAAATATGCATCTTCTCGATGAAGTATATCATCTGCAAAACAAACTTAGAGAAACGTCACCATCCAAGTGAGTAATGCTAACACATTTTCAGCCCCTATGAGTAAGTGAAAGCACTGGTACTATCAGAGGTAATTCCAGGGATATTCATATTTACATACCTCCATAGTGCAGTGCAGAAGGTTAAAGTTTGTTAACATTAATGTAAAGTGACAGATTTTTACTTAGAAGTTGCCTTATAAATAGAAAAAATATTTCTACTGCTATAAGGACTGCTTCTAATGCATCCATATCATCCTCCCATGATGATTTTTATGCCAGATGCCCTTCTCCCTCCACAGTCCTATAAACAACTTCCTTACAGGATGCAGTCTCCTACTGGATTTCTTGAGTGAAGTTCTTGCAAGTTTCTCTGTGGGAGGGGATGTCGTAAAACAGATTGGCAGAGACAGACCTTGGTGATATTTCATCTTCCTCTGTGGCATGAGACACTAGTTGCTTGCTGGTTTAAACTAGATTGTTAGGTTGTCTGTTTGAAGTCTTCAAAACATGATTTGAGGATTTCAGTAACTCAGCCAGAAGTAATAGGTCTATTATAGCAGGGGGTGCATGAAATTCTGTGCAGGAGGTCAGACTAGATCAGGGCTACTCAACATGTGGTCCGTTTGTTTGCGTCCCATGGTGCAGTTTGGGTTTACGCAGGGCTCAGCACACGGCCTGAGGGTGGGATCCTTTGAACATGGCTTCCACTGGGAACATGCTCCACAACGGCGAGTCAGTATAATGGTCTTCTGTTGATATGTATGTTAGTAGTTAAATTCCTGGACTGTTATTGCTCATTAAAAATGCTGTCATGTGCGTGGAAATTGGGTAAATATTGCATTTTATTAATATCAGAAGAACTGACTTAAATGGGGACTGCATGTTGTGTAGTCTTGCCTTAATCTTTGTATTCTTGCCCGTCAGCGTGAAAGAAGCTATTTGCATATACTTGCATGTATATATTTCAATGTATATTCAACCACACTTGAGTTGCGGCCCTCGGCATGTGCTGTGAGTATCATTGTGGCCCCCAGGGCTTCCAAAGTAGCCCTGGACTAGATGATCACAACGGTTCCTTCTGAACTTAAAATCTATGAGTTTGAGCCACAATCAGTGCTCCTGGGATTTTGCAGCACTCACTTTCTAATTTTTATGGCAAGATTAAAGAAATTCTTCATCAGATCTGAAATAGTCTAAAACACTTGTATGGGCAGTTCGCTGCCAAATTCCTTGGGACCTTATGTTCTTTTTTGAGGAGTATCTCTGTGGGTGCTCCACCTTGAGTGTCTGAGCACCTCTGTTCTTCTAATCGGAGAATATAGGTAACAGTGCCTTCAATTGACTGCATATGTGGGGCAGCTGGCACGCACCATATGTGCCACTACTCTGTATTTGCAGCCAACTATTCCTTCAGTTTCTTCTGTCACCATTGGCCTTGGTCAGAACCCAGCAATTTCCCTCAAGCATTAGCTAGTTGTTAGTCCATTAGACAGTTTTTTGATAGTTTATTGTTAGTTTATAGTTAATAGTTGATAGTTTAATTAATGTAGTCTGTTTAAAGAAGAAGTTAGAGATAGTTAACTAGCCTTTTTTCTCTAAGGTTCTGCCTTGCAGAAATAGTGTATTGGACGTGCTTGGTTTGCCTGGCTTCAAAAGGCTTATAACCTGCAGGCCGTCCATTCCTTTATCTGGCAGACACTCCTACTGTGTCCGATGTTTGTGAGAGGAGAAATGTACCACTCGGTGCACTCACTGCAAGAAACTCACTTCCAGGATCAGGAAAGTGAAATAGTTACAGCTAAAGATGATGCTTCTCTGATGGAGAAGACTGTCCACCCAGCTTAGGACCCAGAGCATTATCACTCCGTCCAGATAACCCTCCCTTGTGGCAGTCTCTGAGAGAACAGTTCTTGTAAGGTTAAGCTCCAAGGACCCTGAGACGACTGAGGCGTCCAAGAAAATATGCCATTTCCCTTCTCGGGCTGATTCCCACATGAGGAAAAGCTGTCTTCAGAAAAAATCAACTCTTGCACCGACTGCACCCAAGGCACCGGAAGGGGAGGCACCAATGAAGTCCGGCACCAATAAGGGCCAAGACTCAATGGATAGGACATGGACTTCCTCCAAGGCATTGGCCCAGACAAAGCAGAAGTCTTCCATGTCAGTACTCACCAAGACACCATTGGCACCAATGAGAAAAGAAAAAGAAGACGACAGAAAACAATGACAATAATAAACTAAATAAGCAGGGGCAAAAGCCATGCAACGGAAACATGCCCCTACGACCCTTGCAGTCAGCACAAAGCTGGGTTGCTCCAGCTTTAAAAAATGCCAGTCATGTCAAGGGCCAATGGCAGTCTTGGACAAACATGCATATTATAGCCAGTGGTTGGGGGAAGCTCATCTACCTCAGAAATGCGAACTGTGCTGCGGTCTCACAGTGAGAGCCAGGAAGGATATTATTTGAAAAGGCAATGCAGCCAGAGTGCTCTCGAGAGTCTCTACCGGCAGAACAGGCTCCCAGAAAGAGAGCCGCTTCATCGTTTCCCCACGAGCAGGCTAAGAAGGGGCCATCTCCCTCTAAATCCCTGCCCCCAACTCCCATCTGCTAGAGTGGCCGGAGGGGCCAAGAGGAACACCTGGGGAATCGGGCTCAAACTAGCATCGCAACCACCACATCATGCTTAGCCCAGGTGGTGGAAAGAGCATCATCGGCACTGGAGAGCTCTCGCTGGTGCACCCGGATGCTGGTGCCGGCATTGAGATACGCAGCACCGAGATCTGTGACACCAGTGATCAAGCAGTCATGTCATTAGGGACTGTAGTCAAGTGCGAGCCCCCAAGATCCTGACTCGATGCTGCCTTCCATGGAGGCACTGGCACCAGCACATGGCAGCCAGGCAGACAAAAGTGGCAGGCAGGGGTGTCTCACCTCTTTCCTCCAGAGAGGCTTCCCCGCTATCTTTCTCATTAGGTATTTTCCCCATGCCGTGTGAGGTCTCCTGTACTCTCTGAGCATGCTGCCTTTAACTAAGACAATCAGCACAGTGTTTTCTAATCACAGCGCTAGTCCCCCACTGCCTCTCATGGTCTCTCGTGCTAATAATAAAGATGACAGTACACTCCTTGGTACTCCAGAGTGGCCGTACCCACAACCCCACTACCCTCTGTGCTGGTCACCACGGGACTGCTGGCATCCATGGAAAAGACATTCTACCGCACAGTCTACCCCGAAGAGGAGACTCCCTCCACTCTTGCTCTCTCACACTATCAACCACTATGGACTCTGAAGAGGAGGAGGATTAATTCCCTAATGAACATATCGAGTTACGGGACTTAGATGAAGGGGACTGGTTTGCAGTCCTCAAACTTCAGTATGCATATTTCCATATCGCCATACACCCATCACACAGACAATATCTCTGATCTACTGCGGGTGATGACCACTACCATTTCAGAGTCCTGCCTTTTGGGCTGTCTTCCACCCCCTGGTTTTCTCAAAGGTCCTGGCAAGGCATCGTGATCGTGTAATACTTAGACCACTGTCTTATAAAAGGCCAATCCCAGGTAGTGACTACCATCATGGTCTCCAAGACCAGGCAGCTCTTCAGTCATCTGGGCTTCCTAATAAATGAGCAGAAGCCAACCCTGAAGCCTGCACAGGGCATAGAGTTCATTGGGGTCCAGCTCAATTCATTGACTCCCACTTCACTGATTTACAGCCCTATGTCATCTTGTCAACATATTGACGGCTACTCCTACCACTGCAGCACTTACCTGCCTCCAGGTAATAGGCCACATAGCTGCCACTACTTCATGTAGCATGCGTGCCTCCATTTCAGAGCCCTACAACACTTGTTAGCGTCAGTTTACAAGCCCGGAAGTCACCCCTTGCACAAACAATCACAGCCCCCAAGAAGGTGCTAAACTACTTTGTATGGTGGACAGTACCCTGCAACCTCCTAGCAGGAGTACCTTTATACCAGCCTGAACAATCCATGCAGATTACCACCGATGCTTCTCTCATGGGCTGGGGAGCACACCTGCTTCAACACACAGTCCAGGACAGATGGTCACCACATGAGTAGTCATTACACATCAACCTCCTTGATCTCAGGGCTCTAAGAAATCTGTTGTCAGATGATATTGGGGAATCCCAACCATATATCTTTTTGTGACTCCCAACAATACCAAGTGCCTCTGATTTCTTTTCAAGAGCTGGACTAGGCAGGGGATTCTCATCTATTGGAATGAGCCGCTATATTACGCCTTCCTGCCAGTTCCATTCATCCTCAGAGTTTTACACAAGAGCTCTGGGTCATAATGATAGTCCCCTCCTGGGCCAGACAAACCTGGTTTCCATGCCTCTGCGTGATGTCCACAGCCACACTGTCTCATCTTCCATCCCATCTCAGTAAGGGGGCAAACTGCTCCCCCCCAACCACACATACTCCAGCTACATATGTGGCTCCTGTGTGGTTCCACGGTACAGAATTTCTATGCTCAGAACAAGTAAAATCAGTCCTTCTGCAAAGCAGAAGGCCATCAACTAGGACTACCTACCTGTAAAAATGGAAAAGATTCTCTGCCTGGTGTCATCAGACTCATACTTACCCTCATAGCACCCCACTCCATCAGATCCTCGATTATCTGTAGCATCTTAAAACTGGTGGCCTATCAATCTCCGCCATGAAGGTATACCTTGCAGCAATATTAGCTCTTCATGAATGGATAGAGGGCTCATCCATCTTTGCACACCCCATTACAAGATTTCTGAAGGGCCTCCACAACCTTTACCCTCTGATAGGGTGCCAGCCCCTACTTGAGATCTGAACTTGGTCTTGGACTGTCTCATGAGGCCTCCCTTTGAACCTTTGGCCACTTGTCCACTCCCATTCCTATTAATGAGGGCACTATTCCTGACAGCCATCAGCTTTGCAATGTGGATTAGTGAGATGGGGCCCATATACAATCTTCACCAAAGGCAAAGTAACCTTAAGAGCACATCAAACATTTCTACCCAAGGTTTGTACAGCCTTCCTATATCAATAAGCCAGTAGTACTACCAGCATTTTTTCCTAAGCCTCACGCATCCTCCAGGGCTTCACACACTTGACTTCCGACAAGTTCTAGCCTTTTATTTAGATAGACCGCGACCATTCCAATTGTCTCCGCATATGTTCTATCCATCACACCACTTTCAAAAGGCACACTGATTTCAGTGCAACGCGTTTCCAAATGGGTTTCATCCTGCATACTACACACCCCAAGGCACTCCTCCCACAGGCTCAACAAGCAGCCTCTTCAATGGCAACCCTCTAGTGGTTACCACCACCAATTCCTCCCAACTGGCCGTACTGGGACACCTGGGCTGCATGGCGGGCACAGCAATTACAACAGCTGTCACAACCTTCACCAGCACCCAGGTCTTGGGTCCTAACTGCCCAGTAACCTAACCAGTCCCTAATGGAGGAGGAAGGGGACGCCGATGTAACTGGGGAGGAAAAAACACCTGACTCTCTCCCACCAATACATTTGTCATCCTCCTCACCAGATGACACTATCATGCCCCCATCTCCGTAGGATGATTTTAAATTCTTCCAGGAGCTGTTTAGAAGGGTGGCAGACTCCTTGGAGAACCCTCTCTCATGCATGCTGGAGAATCAGCATAAGCTGATGGACATACTTCATGCCTCTCGACATGCCGGACTTGCCCTTCCAGTGGATGATGTCCTAATGGACCCGGCAAGAACCATTTGGCAAACCCCAGCCATAGTACCTTCAACATGCAAGAGATAGGACAAAAAGTATTATGTAGCCCCCCCCAGGGAGAAGACTTTTTATTCTCACACCCCACCCCCAATTCCTTTGTGGTGGAGGCAAAAAATCAGAGTGGCAGGCAACAGACAACCCACACTATACCATATGACAGGGACTGAAGGAGGTTTAACCTATTCAACAGAAAGGCCTACTCCTCAGCCACACTACAACTATGTATTTCCAGCCAAGCCACACTTTTGGCGAACATCTTTGACCAGAAGATGACTTTTATTGAGTTCCTACCAGACAATAAGAGAGTAGTTCAGAGCTAACATCTGTGAGGGTGCTCTAATCTCCCCCACAGTTCTACAGGCCTCATTGGACTCAGCCAACACAATGGCTCGGTCTATCTCATCTGCAGTGGCCATGAGACAAGCCTCCTGGCTGTAACTTTCCAGGTTTCCCAGGGAAGTTCAGTCTGCAATTGAGGATCTGCCTTTTGAAAGGTCCATACTCTTCTCCAAGTACACAGATGCCTCACTTCATACCCAGAAAGACGCATGCTTCATGTTCACAGCCCTTTGCATACACATTCCTGCCACAAAGAGAAAACGAGGAAGATCATTTACACAAAGATACAGACCAATGCCTTTTAACCAGCAACTTTAGGCACTTTGACAGCAAGTGCCGATAACACCAGAATAGGCACAGGCAACCAGCAGCTTAAGAATCTGCCCCACAACCACCTTCTTCACACCTGGCTTTTTAAAGTGTTGGTCAAAGGCTTGAGAGCCCTGATATCTCCAAGTCAGCAATTGACCTTATCCAAACCATTTGAAAAGAGACTAGCCTCATTTTATCTAGCATGGTACAACATCACCATGGAAAAATATAGTGCAAACTAGTTATTGTATCACTTTTCCAGTTACTCTTCCACCTATGCACCCCCCATCCCTCTTCAGAGATCTCTCTTATGAAGCTGTTCTCATGGAGGAACTGGACCACCTCCTGCAGTTAGGAGCCATAGAGCATGTAACCCAAGAACATAGGGGCAAGGTGCTTTACTCCCGCTATTTTCTTACAACCAAGAAAACAGGTGGGTGGAGAGCCATACTAGGCCTCTGCAACCTCAGCCAGTTCATTTGCACTGAACGGTTTGAAATGGTGACCCTATCTACCATAATTCCTGCCTTACAGAAGGGAGGCTGGCTGCCTACCCTTGACCTACAGGACACACATTTTCATATTTCCATACATCTGGCACACAGGTGCATTCTCCAATTTGCCATTTAAGACAGGGGTGTGGAACCTTTTTTGGGTCGGGGGCCGCCG
Organism: Pelodiscus sinensis; assembly: GCF_052426305.1. Classification (NCBI taxonomy): domain Eukaryota; kingdom Metazoa; phylum Chordata; order Testudines; family Trionychidae; genus Pelodiscus; species Pelodiscus sinensis. The sequence continues at coordinate 10,050,004 of NC_143074.1, read as the reverse complement.
ATCCTCAGAAAAATCAGTTGGGGGCCACACACAGGTGAGAAACAAACAAAACCCCAACCCCCCCTCCCTGAGACGGTCCCTTGACGGAGGAGGAGACATTCCTCCCGCACACCAGAGCTTTGTGGGGGCCCAGGCTAGTAGATTTAGTATGTTCCAGCTCTGCAGAGGGGATGGCAGGGGCTGGATCCAGGCAAGCCAGATGCGATTGTCTACTAACAGGTCTAACAGCTTTCAAGATGGAATGGGCAGTCATTACCACCAGAGGCCTGTTTGATATCCTGGGCCTACAGATAAATCTCCAGAAATGCATGCTCATCCCCACTCAGTGTTTGGAATTCGTAGACTGCTTAACAGCAACAATGTCACTGCCAATACAGAGATTCTCAGCAATTATGGATCTCATCTCATTACCATAGATCAGTCCACATATCACAGCAAAACACTACCTTCAACTCCTAGGTCACATGGTTGTGGCCACCTTTTCAGATACCACATGCACACCTCTGCATGAAACTGGTACAGGTCTTGCATGTTATTCAAACCACATGTGAACCACATAAACAAGTAGCTCTCCATGCCCTCCAAAATAAAGAACTCTCTTTCCTGGTGGATGATCCATGACCATATCTACAAGGGAGTGCCCTTCCAACCAGCACAGCCTTCTGTATCAGTCACCACAGACAAATTGTTGATAGGGTGGGGAGCCCACTTAGACCAGCACATTATCCAAGCACCGTGATCACGAGGAATCCAAACAACACATCAACCTGTTGGAACTCAGAGCAGTCTGCAATGCCTGCCTGCACTTCCTTCCTTTAATCCCGTGGTCACCAACAGGTCGATCGTTATCGACTGGTGGATCGCGAGACCTCGACCAGTCGATCGCGAGGTGTCCTGTCCGCCCAGCCCCCATTTCCCCCCCCCCCCGAGAAGCCCCACTACTTACCTCAAGTGAAAATGGAGGTAGTGTCGGAGGAAGTACAAGAATTTAGTCAATAAGGGTATGTCTACACTACTAGTTCGAACTAGCGGGGTAATGTAGGCATACCACACTTGCAAATGAAGCCCGGGATTTGAATTTCCTGGGCTTCATTTGCATAAGCGGGGAGCCGCCATTTTTAAAACCCCGCTGGTTCGAACCCCGTGCAGCGCGACTACACGGGGCACGAACTAGGTAATTTGAACTAGGAAATTCGTTTTAGTTTGTTTTTAAATGTTAGTTGTGGTCAAAACATTCTTTTCAGAGATAATTTCATTTTCTCAGGTATGATTCACTGTTACATTCCCAAGCTCGAGAGCTCTCCTTTCAACGTCGGCAAATTAAAGAGATACACAGCATCTGTGTCACCTATCATCAGCATCTGACCAGCCTTATTAAAGCTTTTGAGGAACTGCTTCAAGCCAGTGATGTTGATTATTATGTTGCTGAGGGCTTCCGTGAACAGCTGAATCAAAGTGTGCAACTTTTTGAGAAGCTGGAAAAAAAATTTCTGTATGGTATGTAGTTATATTTTCCCAGCTTGTAATCTAAACTAAATAGGCACATGTGTGAAAAAGATGCTACATCTAGAGTGCGTCATGCTATTATAACAAAAAATTGAGTGTACTTGCATTGCAAATAAGATTATTTTGTAGTGCATCAACATAAAAATGTCTTCTCCCTCCCTCCTTCCAATGAACAGGTGGTATCCTATACTATGAAAAATCACTGACAACTGAGACAACACAATGGTATTGCACTGAACCACACATTAAAATAAAAAGATGCATGTAGGATTATAAAGAACATTCGGATTACTGAGAGTTGACTGTAAAGCATTAGCATGGAGGATTAGCACTGTGAACAAGTAGGGGATTGAAAGGACTAAGGTGACATCACCAAGGGTATATCTAGACTACGTGACTCTGTCATTGGAGCCATGTAAACTAGTTTACCCGACATAGTCAATGAAGCAGGGATTTAAATAATCCACACTTCATTAAAATAAAAATGGCTGCTGCACTGTGCCGACAATCAGCTGATCCAGCATAGCGCGGCAGTCTAGACGCAGATCGGTCGACAAGAGAAGCCTTTGTTGACCGCTCCCTTGTGCTTCATGAAACGAGGTTTACAGGAGCAGTCGACAAAGGCTTCCTTTGTCGACCAATCCGCGTATAGACTGCTGCACTGTGCCTGATCAGCTGATTGTCAGCACAGCGCAGCGGCCATTTTTATTTTAATGAAGCGAGGTTTATTTAAATCCTCACTTCATTGACTATGTCGGGTAAACTAGTTTACATGGCTCCATCGACAGAGTCATGTAGTCTAGACATCCCCCAGGAGGGAGGAAAAGGAGAAGAGGGGTTGAGAAGAGGGGTGGGCATGAGGAAGGCAGGGGATGAGCAAGTCATGTGTGAGGGCACAGAGGGGCGTGAGGAAAACAGGGGCAAAGGGTGGTGAGGGGGTGGGCACCAGGGAGAAAGGGGCAAGGAGGACAGGCACAGTGAAGGATGGGGGAGGTGCAGGGGTTACGGAAGGTTCAGGTGCCAGGAGATTGTGGGGATGAAGAAAAAGGGCAGACACATGGAGGGAAGAGAGAGGCACCAGAGGAGAGAGGCAGGCCAAGTGGGTAGAGGGAGATGCTAGGAGAGGGGATGAGGAGGGGTAGCTACAGATGATCAGAGTGGGGCTTAAAGAGGAGTGGACAAGGGGAAGAGAAGGGCTGGTGCAGGGGAGAGGAGCAAGTCCCCAAAGGGCTGAGGGGAGTGAAAAGGGCAGGAACCAGGACAGCAGAGGAGGGTGAGGGGTGGGGGGCAGCAGGCACCAGGGGAGCAGATGGGGTGAGAGAAGGGTAGGAGACATGGCAGCAGAGGGAGAAGGGAGAGGTTTGTAAGATATTTATTAACTACTTGGATGCCACAGTGGCACATGAACTCAACACTGGTGTACAAGACAAAATTCACTCTGCTTATGGGAGGAAAATCTTAGAGGGAACACTTCCCCCAACCTCTCCCCCCAAGTTAATGCAATGCAAATTGGGTTAATGCAGTTGCATGGGGGGTTTTATGGGGGCAAAATCCAGCCCTATTGATAGAAGGATGGTAGGAGAAATTCTTAGAGGGGTCATGTGTCCTCCTTGTCCCCAGGAGTACTACTTCCAGGGGTGGGACTTCTTGTGGCAGTGGGTGTGGCTAACGGGGGTCAGGGGACATGGCTAAAATATGGTCATCATAACTATAGCAGATGCAATAGGTCCTTGACCCAGGACCCTAAAGCTATGAAATGCTGGTAGGAATGGTAGCTGGTCACCTCACCTAGCATTCTTTTGAGCATCAGGCAGAGATATTGCTCTGCTGCTCTGGTAGCATGGGATAAAATCATGCTTTATTACCCTCTCTTCCACACATTCATCCATGACACCTTCATAGAATTTTGCATTAACACATTAATTGTGCATCCTCTGACTCATGAGAGTAGACCCTATACCCTGTTTCTTACTTAGGCTGTATATATTTGCGCTTTCCAGTTTATTGTTCAATTAGCACTTAAATTATTCAAATACACTAATGCAGAGGAAAAGATGAGATAACCAGTATAATTTTGAGTACACTTTTCTTCCTTTAAAAAAATATTTTTATTGTGCAGGAGAATCATTGGATGCAGAAGTTGCCAAACTCTATACATTAGCACAAAGGTAAGTGTACCTTTGAAGACTAGTATTAAACTTCTTGTTTTCTGTTAAAATGATAGAGCCTACATGTTTTATAGCACAGCTTCAACTCTAATGCACATTGAGATGACCATTTGCTTCTATATCATTTGTTGCATTAATACATATTTTGTTAACAAAATAGTCATAGAAAACAACCCCATCCGTCTCACGCCGCTTCTCAGCAAAGGTTTATTAGCAGAGGCACTAAAGTGGGGTGTCAAGTTTCTAAGACTGTTATTAGCATACATAAAATTAGAATAACATAACAGATTAGCATATATATTTAGCTGAGAGAAAAGGGTTGGCAAGAGGTGTCTTTAAGCTGCCTTACTCTTCTCCTCACCCTTGGACTGAACTGTTGGTATTAGCTAAGGATCTCGTTGCCTCTGGATGTTGTAAAGACCAAAAGTATAAACGCGTTTAAAAATAATTAAATAAGTTCATGAAGTTTGGGCCCATCAGTGGCTATTAGACAAGATGATCAGGGATGCAACTCCATGCTCTGAATGTCCATGAACCTTTGACTGCCGGAAACGGGAAGTAGACCACTGGGGATGTGTCACTTGATTAATTGTCCAATATTTTCTCTGAAGCTTCTCAGACCTGATGATGTCAGAAGACAGGAGATGGGTGCTAGATGAGTTGTTGGTTTGACTCAGTATGATCGGTCTTTTATTGTTACCATCAAACTGTTTTGCTTGCCAACTTTATTCTCAAATACCCTTTCATGGTGGTGTGGGGGAAAAGTGCTGTGACATGAACTAAACTGGTTTTATTCCAGCCCAGGATTATTTTATGCTGGAACAATCTTGTCTTTGCCCCAAAAGGCTTTTAAAATAGATTGGTTTTGGAAAATGGATGTTAGGGGTAATTGAAATCCACCGATGATAAAACTCCTGCTGACTTCAGAAGGGCCTGGATTTCACCCTAGAACTTTATCTCTGCTATGTGGTGATATAGCATTGTGAATCTTTAAAAATCTGCTGCTATGAATGGTCTCTTGTGAATTTGACACCAATCTCTCTTTATTCATTGTGCTTCTGAAACAATAATTATCACTGTACATTTTAAAATATTTTTCTTGACACACAAGGGATAATGAGAAGACCACCACAGTGTACCAGCAACTTACGGATGAATTACCTGTACCATCTGATTTTCATAGCATGTCTGACTTTGAAATGTCAGAAAAATCATCTGTTAGATCACCTACACATAAACAAGACCTAGTGGAGGAAGAACATGACAAACTAGCATTTGTGCCAAACAAGTTTCCCCCAGGTAATTTTTTTCCCACTGAAGATTCACTGTATACTGGGGAAAATTAGATAAATAAAAAAATCATAAGGGAACTAATTAAGAAATAATGTGGAATATATATCTGTTTAATCTTTCCAGTATGTTGCATAATCATTGTAATTTCAGTAATCATGTGTACCAAGGTGACTATGATGGAAGCTATCTTCCCTTTGAAACAAAATCAGCTATGATAGTTCGTACCTTTGTTGTTTTGGACTGTCATCCTGTACAGTACTCTAGACAGACCTTAAATAGACAAGTCATGAGGCAATACAGACATTATTAAATAAAAAAGACAGATTTTCTAATTTTATAAAACCCAGTCTTGTGTTTCCTTGAAAACTGTATGTCCTGAATAATTAATAAGTGGTGTCATGTTTGACCTGGATAGTTTCAGTAAGTGCAACCAATGGTTTAAATAGTTTGCAGTAAACAGAGATGAAAGTTTAACAGCTGAGAGAGTATACAGTGTTCAGGGAAAAATTATTTCAAATTAAGCAGTAGGTGACATGGATAAACTGAAAATAAGTTCCTGACTATTGCTGAAATATTAAGAGAAGAGGAAGAGGAATTGCCGAATGGTAAAGCAAAAAGGAAAAGGTATTGTACTGAAACTAGATAGTTCAGACTTATTTTTTAAGGTATGTAATCTGTTGTATAAAGTGTAAGTGAAAGACTTATTTTACATATGAGTTACTCTAGTGCTCATCCTGTTATATGGGAAATCATACACAGTTGGTGTATTAAGTCTAGAAATGAAGTTGTATTGTAAATTTTAAATTGGTTACCAAATAAATAGAACAGTTTAACCAGAAAATTATGTGATCTCATACTGGTTTTAAGTAGAAGTTTAGAAGAAACTAAAACTAGGGCTTATGATTATTTGAGAACAAAGAATAAAGAGTTCATGAAAGGAATGTTTAAATCTAAATGACAAAATACAATATTCAGTAAGACTCATCTAAAATACTGAAAAGCCCCACTCTGAATACCATCCACTTAGTCCCTGTCATGGTGATTTTTGTAATTTTACATCTCTCACACTGTTCTGTATACCGTGCCATCTGTAAAATAATATAATCATATGCTCAAAATGAAGAGAGACCTCTTGATTTATTTAGAGTTATTAATGGAGCATCTTCAAGAAATTCGAACTCTAAGACAACGCTTAGAAGACTCCATTAAAACTAATGAGAGATTGAGGCTACAGCTTGAACGGCAAGTAACAGATATGGAACTAAATCAAGGTAATGAATGAAATACACTTTTTCTTAAAGCTTGAGTGATTTGAACTTTGCTGGAGGACTGGGTGGGTTGAGGGTAAAACTGAAAACCCTAAGCCTGGCTATGATATAGATTCAGTGCAACCACTCCTTTGGCATTACTCCATAGAGAACTGGATTAGCAGCTTCAACCCCACCACACTGCTTGTTTGTTTGCATAAATGTGGATCCCATGATCCCCATCTTTGACTTTGTCCAGTGCATGAGGTATCCTTTCCATAGTGTACAAGCGTCCCTTACTGCCTTTCCGTCCACAGCATCTCACACACAACACCAAAACAGGGTTTAAATGCAGTGGAAGACCTTTCATCCTGGGAACTGAAAAGCCCTTTTAGATCACTCTGTTGTCAGATGATAATCTAGATTATCTAGATTTGTCTTACATTTGTTATTGCTGACACATGAATAAAAAGAGACTTCTTTGCTTTTCACATGCCTTCTCCTTTTTCTTCACTTTGAAGTTACTAGATCTGAGTCTCCACTGTGTCCAAGCACAGACAGGGGCAGCGGCAGGGAGGCAGTTGTAGCTACCTAATTTTAGGGCTGCCCAACTCTGGTGTAAATTAGAGCAAGATGAGTCCTGCTGTAACTCTGGTTCCTGCCAGTGATGGCATAAGGGTCTCTTAAGGCTTGTCTCCACTATGGGATGGGTTGATGTTGCAGCGATCAGTCCACTGGAGGTTGATTTAGTGGGTCTAGTGAAGGTCTACTAAATCAAATGCCATTCACTCTCTGTTAACTGGAATTTCATCTGAATGAGATGAGTAAGAGGAGTCAATGGGAGAGTTTGACCTAGTGTGGTATGGACTCCTTGGTAAGTAGATCTAATCTAAATTGATTTGAATTACACTACTAATGCAACTCAAATTGTGTTTAGGGCTTAGATTGCCCTGTCCTCACAGTGTAGATCTGCCTTTACTGTAGCTCAAGTTTGAATGTAACGGAGCTCATCTTTCTCCCTCTCTTTCCTTTTATAAGAGCATACGATGTGGCTGCACTATCATTACTGGCTGTACATCTGTGGAGATTCCTCTACATAAGGGGGGCATTCTCCCCAGGAGTCTCTGAGTATTTTAAGGCCACTATGTGCTCCATAGCAGCACAAACTGACATTTGTGGAATAAAGAATATGGTGCATTATCTGGAGCTTATCATCAGAATTGCTTCCTGTCAAAAGTGCATAACCAAACAGACTTTAACTAACAATATAAAGCAGAAATGGATCGAATTTTTAAAGTTTTTGTTCAGCTCTAATGATAGCATTATTCAACCAGAGTGGTGTTCAACACCTTTGGAAACCAGACTTTCTGTTTTAAAGTTTTTTCACAGTGAATAGGCCAGTCTTTAACCAAGCAGGATTTTATAGTATGTATATGGTACAATGCTTATTTGTTTATACATTACTTTGTCCTCATTCTCCTTTGCCACACATTCCTCCTACAGCAATATATTAATTTGCAATATTACTTACGTCGGAAGCAGGCAACAAGTACCTACATGCTCTCTGCGTACTCAGGTTTACTAATACTAGTATTAGATTCATTACGTTTATACCATATCCACAATCTATTTCTGTTGTTTAAATGGATACTACCTACAAATGGCAGTTTGCTTTCAAGAATAATTTACACTGATGGAAAGGTGTATAAAAGCATCCATTTCATTCATGAAGTATTTACGCTTCTGGAAAGTCATATTGTTCTCATGAAATAACCACACTGAAACAGTTTCAAATTTTTTACAGCTTCATAAAGATTCTGGAAAGGGCATCCATTAATTCGGTGAAAGTATATTTTCTTTATAAACTGTCTTATGCCTTTCATGTGTTGTCTTGCTACTTTAGTAGATTTACCAATGCATGGAAGGAAAATTTGGAGAGGAATGGGAAAAGTAGCTATTTATTAGAACAAGCTCCTCTTTTGTTATATTATTTTCTCAGCATTTCCTGTTGCTTTTCAGGATGTCTTGCCACTTTTGTCAAGATTTTTACACTGTTTTGTGTGTTAATTTTGAATTTCACTGTAAAAACAAACTTGTTGCTAATCGTGAACTAGAATTAGGCCTTGTAGATATAGATATAGATATAGATATATATATAGATAGATAGATATATAGATATATAGATAGATAGATAGATAGATAGATAGATAGATAGATATAACTTAAGCATGTTTTTATTTAATATTTTGTTTTGTTTTCCTTAAAAAAACAAACAAGTTATAACATGTACTTAAATGACAACAGGCAGCCTGTTACGTTAATATTATATCAAGTTATTTATTCACTAGACCAGTGGTCTCCAACCTTTTTACACCCAAAATCACTTTTTAAATCTCAGAACAGGCGAAGATCTACCACCCCACCCCTTCCTTGAAGCCCCACCCTCTCTATTCTCCTCCTGTCCATCACTTGCTATCCCCAGCCCTTACTTACACACTCTGATAAACAGTTTATTTTTAAATTATGCGATACATAAAATTAAAATCAGGTGTTTATAGTTATGAAATAAATGGTCTGTTTTTTATTCATGCTATTTAAATCTAAAATGAAGCATTTATAATTATACATTTTGTGGGGACACAGTTCTGCAGCTGGGGCAGGGGAAAGGGAACAGGGTGCTGGGAGGGCAGAGGACAGGGTTCTGCAGCTGGGGACAGGGTGCCAGTGGGGACAGAGTTCAGGGAGTGGGGACAGGAATGGGGACAGAGTTTGGGGAGTGGGGACGGGAATAGGGACCGAGTTCTGTAGATAGGGACAGGAGAGTGGGGACAGAGTTCGTGGAGTGGGGACAGGAATGGGGACAGAGTTCTGTGGCTGGAGCCAGGGGAGTGGGGACAGCATTCTGTGGCTGGGGAGTGGGGTGCTAGTGGAGGCGGCGAGTCCCCTGCATCTCTCTCCTCCCAGGATTCTCCCCTCCTCCCAGGGAAACCAGCCCGTGCCTGCCCTGGGGCCGACCCCACGCAGTGCAGGGAAGCCCCGAACGCGCCTGCCCCGGCGCTAACCACCACCCCCCTGCACAGAGAAGCCCCGCGTGCGCGCGCCTGTCCCAGGACCAACCAGTGCAGGGAAGCCCCGCGCCTGCCCAGGGGGCCAACCCCCCAGCGCAGGGAAACCCCATGCGCACTTGTCCCGGTGCCAAACACCCTCCCCCACCCCCGCGCAGGGAAGCCCCGCGCGCATTCCTGCCCCGGGCCAACCCCTCCCCCCCCCCCCCACGTGCCTCCCGCGGGGCTGACTCACCCCTCCTTAAGGTAAGTAGTGGGGCTTCTCAAAGGTGGGAGGGAAATGGGGGCGGGGCAGATGGGACGCCTCGCGAGCGACCGGTCGAGGCCTCACGATCTACCAGTAGCTCGCGATCGACCTGTTGGTGACCACGGCACTAGACTCTAATACCAAGAAATGCTTTAGACTGTCTGATAAATATTTTATATATGTAGGTACACACACCATATTTTGCCATGTTACCATTTTATTTGTAACATTTACTTTGTCTGAAGTATTCAGAAGTCTCTGAGCTGGTAGCACCTAATGAATCATGGAGTGGTAGAATGGTTCCATAGTTAATGTTGAGCTGAAATTTTCACTAAAATTAGGAGTAAATTTTGTCCGTATTTCAACCTTTAATTCTCAATTTTCTAGGTTTCTAATACTTGATTTGCTATTTTTATATATTGTAAAAACAGTAAAGGTTTTATGTACACTTGTGCTTCAATTGCAACTGCAAAGTACTTTTTGTCTGTGGGAAGGGGGCATTTATTTATATATCTTTACTGTTGTTTTTTATGGTGCTCATCTCAATCTTTCTTTGGAAAACTATAAGGTCTACACACCTTTTTGTGTTCATTGTTGCTATCCATGACTTGACTTAACCAAAACTCTTCAGCATAACTGTAGTCAGAGGCCCTGAACAGGTACACTCATCTATGAGCTGGACTGAAGCACTTGTCTTGTTCAGAGCCCCACTGAAGTTAGTGAGGTTCACAGGTGCAGAATTCTGTGCTAATGGGTCTAATTGCAGGAGGTTGGTCTTATTACCACTGTGACTACATTTCCCCTTTGCTAGATTCTAGAGCTTTTCAGTGTAACTTGTCAAATAACATGAGAACTGGGTGACAGGCAACAAATTAAATTGGGATCTAGATGAGATCCTCAAGTTCAGGCACTTCAAGCTGAATTGCTTTTGTTAAAATTTGAAAGGCAAAATTCTTTTTGAGTTCACATAGCTACCTTAATTCTAACATATAGATAGTAAAATACCATTAGTGCCAGACTTCTAGTGCCTTTGAATCGTTGAGTAATGACAAGAAGGGTGTATCATGGCACGCTACGTTCTAGTTAGGTAGAGGCTAAGAGCTTCAATTGGGATTGCAATAAAATGAGGTTAGTCAGAGAAAGTACAGCACATCAAATTGAATTGCTATAGCTGAAAGGCATCCGCTGCCTGCATTCAGCTATTTCTTTTCCACATGGTTATTTCTCTATTATCAACTGAACAGTTGGCACCCATTTAGTTGTCTTGATCTTTGCTAAAACAGTAACATTTGAGTCAACTGTTCAATAAAAATATATTTTAAATACACTGTTAAGCCCACTGGACTAAAGAGCTTTACAAGTCTAAACAAATATATGTGTTTTACAAAGAGCTATTGCTTTATCCATCATTGGAATGTAGCCACTCTGGGAGTGGAACATTCCAACTTTAACAGTGCACTGTAATGTGGCCCATCTCTGTGGTAAATATGAATAATGTTACGCCCATTTCAAACTATGTGTGGCATTGATGAAGACAGAATTATTCCCCAGGCTTGTCCAGGATACCAGAGTTAACTTCTCTACTCATACAAATGTTATTGGATTTTTAGAGATCACAAGTGGCCAGGAAGAATCTCAGTTTTTAATCTTAGGCAAAGAACAGCAACTTCAGCAGCACATTCTGTTAGCATAATTTTGGATCATTGATTCAGCATTAACTTGGAAGCAAAAGTGTCAGCAGCAGAATCAATATCACTATTTCCCTTCACCACCCAAGGTTTTCCTTAAAGATCTTCCATGCAAATATTAATCCATCCACACTCTGGTTAGCTTGTGAAATCTGAATAGCTCTCGTGCGAGGTGTTGTGGCTAAATGTAATACAGTTTGAAAACAGATGATGTGCTAAATTTATCACATGTTGAACTTTACTACAGTACACTTCAACTTAAAAACGTGTGATGGTCACACAGGACCCAGCAAATACTTGAAATTTGTCGCACTACATTTTTTTTGGTTCGTGGCCAAAGATAGAGGTGATGTATCAGGTTTCATACCAAATCTTCCAGGGATAATTTATCAATGTTGGTCAGATTAGCACAATGATTGTGGGTATTTAGGATAGAGAGCTTTGGTTTTGTTTAGCGTTTACCTGAATTGCCTTACAGTCTATGGCAATGATAATCTTCTAAATAACTAGGGAATAAATATCTTTCATAACAAGTTTTTCTGCTTTGTTTAAATTGTTGTGGCCTGGAAAGTTTAATCTTTACTGACCTAGAGATGACTCATAAATCATTTTATGTATATATTTATAGATTCTGCAAACATTTTTATCCATGGCTCAGAGCAACATAATTCTCTGACTTCTGAAATTCATTTCCTGAGGAAGCAAAATCAAGTTCTGAATGTAATGTTTGCAAAAGGATCTAGAGGTAAAATCTGAAACTCTGCTTTAAAGAACCAGCTTGTAATTTTGAAAGCACCAAGCATTTTTATTCCAATCAGAAAACAACAAAACCACGTACATTCCTTTCATTAAATTGCCTCCCCACTCAAGAAATTTTCTGACCAGCCTCTCTATCCAAATGTAGGATAATAGGGTTGGAGGAGTTGGGACAGTAGCACTTTACCACTATTGTGGTGCTTCTGCCTCTGACCTCAGCATTATCCTTTTTTGTGTCCTCTGTAATTTCCTCTCTGTGTCCCTCTTTTTAGCATGTGTGTGCATTCCACTTTTCCTTTGTGCCATTTTTTTCTCCTTCTATCCCTTTTTTGTATTTCTTCCTTTCCTAAGCTCTTTGTTTAAAGATCTTGCCAAAGGAAATTGGCTAAAATTATTCAGTTTCATTCTGACTGGAGCTCCTTTCAGGCAGAGTTGGTTGTAAAGGAAAAGAGACTAATTTCCCGTAAGGTTCTAGAACCTGAAGCAAAGAGAAAATTGGTAGTTCTAATCAGTTTCTCTCTGCAAGCATTTTGCCTCAGTTTTGTTATTTTTGAATGATCCATTTCCTTCAGTATCTTCTTAGCTTGGATCTCAACTCTTCTCAGCTCCATATGTGAGCAATAAAGCCCCCTTAACAAGGAGCTCTTTAAAACATGTAAAGCTAATCTTTGGGTCAGATGTCTTTCTGTGATTGAAAAGAGGAGTATTGACTGACTACACACACACACAAAAGCTTGTGAATACTCTCCCAGTTTCATGTTTTCTGATCTAGAATCAATTGGTGTTTAGTGTGTGCAGTGTAAAACATAAATCCTGAATAAGTTTGCTATCATTATTTCTGTTCATTGCTTTGTTTGACAATACGCTTCTATTGTCAGGGCTTCAGTTTTGTGAAAATGATGTCTGAGCCCTTGCCTGCCCTGCAAACACTTATGTTGGAATAACTGTGTTGCTCAGGAGCATAGAAAATCCATACACCTTTGCAGTTGTCCCTGTAAGCTGAGTGCATGGGTGGCCACCCCAGAGAAATTCAGATGCCACTCAGATGATTAGCAGAGCGCCCACAGCTACCTGCATCTGGTAGCACATGTTTAGTATACATCTACACTTGCCTTGGTACACATAACAGAATGTATTCTGCACATGGATGGAAAAAATTAACAGGGGACACTGCCCCTTAGTGCTGCAGTTATACCAGATGAACTCCAGAGTAGACAGCACTATGTTGAAGGGAAGGCTTCTCCATTGACACAGCTGCCAGCTCTTTGGGAGGTGGATATCTATACTGATGAGGGAGGCTCTCTCATTGGCATAGGTAGCATCTTCACCAAGAGCTGTGGTGGCGCAGCTGAACCAGAGTGGCAGCTCCACTGTAGTACTGCAAGTGAACAAGCCCTAAGTAATGTCCATCACCGCAGAGCAGAGTTCTTTTATTTTTAGAACTGGGTCAATTTCCCCAGGGTTATGGGCACCTTCCACTTTTTATCTTGAGAATAAATCTCCTGCTTGCAGAGCATTTTGTTCTCTAGTATCTGTCCAGTTTCAGCCTTGCCTCTCCTCCTGTGGTAATACATGAAATCACATGGGCCCCTTCTGCTGATTGTTCTGAATCAGCACATTCTATTTTCAATGCAAATCAGAATGATTTAGTCACAACATGTGACTGAGTGGGAATTAAGTGGCAGAATCCCATATACCATGCTGGAAATGACCTTGTTTCTATCTAATTCCAGTATTTTATCACCTTGTTATATTGCTAGTGTATATTCATAGTTTGCTTGTAGCTCTGTGCAAAGGTATGGGATCTAAATTGTACAGTTCAGTATTTTAATATAAAACTAGAATAGTCAATTCCAGTTATATTAATCTTTTGGACACTGGTGACTAAGTCCTAGTTTCCTGCTGCAGAATGTAACTTCCAGTGAAGTCAGTGGAAAGTGTTTGAATCCTGGAATAAGAGGAGCCAGGCATTTAAAAGCCCTGTGGAACTGGCAAGGTACTGATGGCATGCATACAGATAGTGCTAGGAAAGATCATGTCAGCATTCAGTGGAGGGGTCATTCGGGGACAAGAAAGGTAGGAATGGCCTTACACAGTACCTTCTTCCCCTCGACTGACTCAGTAAACACTCAGGATGAATATGCTTCCTGTCGGTGCCTAATCCTACCAATAACTGAGTAGCCCCTTTCCTTTGATTTCGTCAGATGGAGAGTGTTTGACATGTGTGAAGTAGTGATCAGCTTCTTACAGAATTGGGCCATGAGTGTTCTAGGGATTAAATTCTACACTCTAGACACATTTATCTACCAAAATACATTAGAAAACTGGAATACTAAAATCATATAAGAGCATCCTATTTCCATTATTATTTTGCCAATGCTTAATACATTGTATTTGTGGAGTAGTGTTGTTTGGTTACAAGAAGGAATTGCAACCAACTTGTATTTCTTCTCATTTCAGATAAACAAAAGGAAAATGAAAAGTTAAGAGAATCCCTCTCTAAGAAGAATGCAATCATTGAACATCTTCACAAGGATTATGAATGCATCAAGAAAGAAAATGAAATGTTGCAAAAACAAATTGGCAAAAAGGAGGATGAAAATAGACATTTGACACGTGAGATTTACAGCAGTCGTAATGAATTGAACAGGTATTAATCCTTTTTCTGTTTGACTGTTTTCTCAAATGAACAGTGTGTGACATGAATGCTTTTAGTTATGGCCATTATACGTTATTGAGTGCTGCATAATTATATCCCAGGAGCAGAAAGACGGGTGGGGATTTTTAAAGGAATGAATAAGCAAAATTTTACCTTTGACTTATGAGAACATTGGAACTTACAGGTTGCAGACAGAAATGAATGCAAAGCAACATCAGCTGTCTGAGAGTGACAAATTACTGCAGTCACTCCGAGTTGAGCTAAAGGTATATGAAAAGTTGGATGAAGCCAGGAGAAGCAGAACAGGTATAAAATGCACTGTCATGACTGCACTTTGTTATTACAGCCAGCTCTGGCTGTGATCTTGTTAGATTACACAAGACAAGAGTTGGGCCGAGTTGTTATTTCCGTGGTTTTACTTAAACCTCTATTACAGCTACAGAAAGTGATTTTAGTGATTTAATAAAATCACTAACCCCTGCCCACTTGTTAAAATTGAACCCCTGCCCACTTGTAGTTATTAAAGTTGTAGGGGAAGAGAATGAAACTAGCCAGACTGCTTCTCTGCCTTTTAGGAGTGAGAGAGCAGAAACTCTTTGAATGAGAGTTTCTTCTTCTGAATGAAACTCTTCTGAGTGGAGGTGCAGAACAGCCTCAATTTTTATGGCATGCTACCTGCAAAATCCAATAGAAATTAATACCATCTTGCAGAAATTAATACCATTCCTTGCTATGTTAACTTTAATTCCCTGTATAGTTTGATTTAGGGTACGTCGACACGGCAGTGTTATTTTGGAATAACTAATGTTATTCTGAAATAACATAGTCCGCATCTACATTACAAGCAGTTATTTCGACAATGTCAAAATAATGTCGAGCTAGAGGACTCCTGTAACCCTCATTTTACAAGGAATAAGGGAAGTTGGAGGAAGAGTGCGGACTTCCTCCTGTGTAGACAGCGTCAAAAGCCGAAATAAGCTATTGACATAGCTGAAGTTGCATAGCTTATTTTTGCTTTAGCCTAGCTGTGCAGCTTAGTGCCCAGGTGCAGTATGAGAATCCAGTTGCCAAGGGACAAAGGGAGGAATCTAGAGGGGTTGATTCAAGGATAGAGCTAAATTGTTCTGCAGAGCTTACAACATCCACAAAATTAGAGGATCACAGCAAACCTCCTTTCTTTGCTGCTGCAAGCTCCTTCATAATTGACTGGTGAATCTATTTGAATCTTAGAATGCAGGACCTCACGGAGTCCTTTTTGTGCAATGAAAGGGAAGAACAGTGCCCTGAGTGTTTCTCAGTTTCAGATTGGTTCCTCTGGTTGCCAGGTGATCATAGTTCCCTTGTCATCACGATTCCTTTTGTTCTCTGGCCTTCTCCTTGTGCCAAGATTAAGCCTGGTATTTTTCCTTCTCTCCGCCTGTGCATTAATGCACTTTAGATTTTATAAATCCTTTCCATTCTAGTCTCTTTATTATATAGCATTTTGCTTTTGGCGTGCAACTTACTAGCTTTTATGGACAAAGTGTAAATAATTTTCAGCTCTTATTAAATCCTTTGAGGGAAGAAGCTATTAAGATTTTCTTTTTTTGTCAAATCATTATCTTAATACTGTTTGTAGTTAATTCTTAATATTGAGAATAAAGCTGGCTATAATTTACTAGCTCTGCATTTTGATAATGTCTAATGTTTTAATTGTTAACAATGTTAAGTGTTTCCTTTTAAAGACATCTTGGATCCTGGAAATGATGCAGCGGAAGAATTCCAAAAAGATCAAAATAATCCACTTGACTTACATGAACTATTGACTGAAATACAGAGTTTGCGAGTGCAACTTGAAAGAAGCATAGAGACAAACAAGACTTTGCATGAAAAATTAGTGCAGCAGATTTCAAAAGAAAAGAGAGAAGAAGCAGCCTCAGTGTCAGCTGTGAATATCAGCTACCTTTTAGAAAGAGATTCACAGCATAATACAGGAATGAATGGTACTGTGCAATACATGCTTTTATAACATGGTAGAAACCTGTACCCTGTTCTTCAAAGATACCTCTTTCTCCTAAAGCGTTATGTGACATCAATTATGTGATTTGGGAGCAATGTATCAGCTTTTCAAATCCCTTTCTGATTTAAGAACATAAGAACATAACAATGGCCATACTGGGTCAGACCAAAGGTCCATCCAGCCCAGTACTTTGTCTGCCGACAGTGGTCAATGCCAGGTGTCCCAGAGGGAGTGAATTGAACAGATAACGATCAAGTGATCTCTCTTCTGCCACCCATCTCCACCCTCTGACAAACAAAGGCTAGGGACACCATTCCTCACCCGTAATGGCTAATAGCCATTAATGGACTTAACCTCGATGAATTTATCTAGTTTTATTTAAACCCTGTTATAGTCCTAGCCTTCACAACCTCCTCAGGCAAGGAGTTCCACAGATTGACTATGTGATGTGTGAAGAAGAACTTTCTTTTATTTGTTTTAAACCTGCTGCCCATTAGTTTCATTTGGTGGCCCCTAGTTCTTATATTATGGGAACAAGTAAATAACTTTTCCTTATTCACTTTCTCCACACCTCTCATGATTTTATATACCTCCATCATATCCCCCTTTTGTCTCGTCTTTTCCAAGCTGAAAAGTCCCAGTCTCTTTAATCTCTCCTCATATGGGACCCGTTCCAAATCCCTAATCATTTTAGTTGCCCTTCTCTGAACCTTTTCTAATGCCAGTATATCTTTTTTGAGATGAGGAGACCACATCTGTACACAGTATTCCAGATGTGGGCGTACCATGGATATATAATAGGACAATGAGATATTCTCAGTCTTATTCTCTATCCCTTTTTTAATGATTCCTAACATCCTATTAGCTTTTTTGACTGCCGCTGCACACTGCATGGATGTCTTCCGAGATCTATCCACGATGACTCGAACAGCTCTTTCCTGATTAGTTGTAGCTAAATTAGCCCCCATCCTATTATATGTATAGTTGCGGTTATTTTTTCCAATGTGCATTACTTTACATTTATCCACATTAAATTTCATTTGCCATTTTAGTTTTGTGAGATCTTTTTGAAGTTCTTCACAGTCTGCTTTGGTCTTAACTACCTTGAACAATTTAATATCGTCTGCAAACTTTGCCACCTCACTTTTTACCCCTTTCTCCAGATCATTTATGAATAAGTTGAATAGGATTGGTCCTAGGACTGACCCTTGGGGAACACCACTAGTTACCCCTCTCCATTCTGAAAATTTACCATTTATTCCTACCCTTTGTTTCTTGTCTTTTAACCAGTTCTCAGTCCATGAAAGGATCTTCCCTCTTATCCTATGACAACTTAAATTACGTAAGAGCCTTTCGTGAGAGACCTTGTGAAAGGCTTTCTGGAAATCTAAGTACACTATATCTACTGGATCCCCCTTTTCCAGATGTTTGTTGACCCCTTCAAGGAACTCTAATAGATTAGTAAGACATTTCCCTTTACAGAAACCATGTTGACTTTTGCCCAACAAATTATGTTCTTCTATGTGTCTGCCAATTTTATTCTTTACTATTGTTTCTACTAATTTGCCTGGTACTGACATTAGACTTACCCATCTGTAGTTGCCGGGATTGCCTCTAGAGCCCTTTTTAAATATTGGTGTTACATTAGCTATCTTCTAGTCGCTGGGTACAGAAGCTGAGTTAAAGGATAGGTTACAAACCATAGTTAATAGTTCCACAATTTCACATTTGAGTTCTTTTAGAACTCTTGGGTGAATGCCATCTGGTTCATCTTATGTTCTTATGTTCTTAACTAGTCCCTCAACTAGTCACTCTCCCTCCCCTCCTTGCTGCCTCTATCAGGGGAGCAGCAATCGGTGCAGTGGAGAGCCAGTTTAAAAGCCCCCCAGTACTGTTTCTGGCGGGGTGGGCGAGGGGAGCTGAATCCCGGCTTGCGCCCAGTACCACACACTGCGCCTCTGCTTTTTAAATGTATTACGAGCTGCAGACTCTTAAAACGTTTAGAAGGCTAAATCGCAGCAGAGGGGGTGCAGCTGTCGGGTTCTGCTGCTGTGCTTCTGACTTTTAAATGTATTAAGAGCCAACTATTGGAGAGCTCCTCTTTATAGAGACTCCTGCTGCTGACTCTGATGTGGGAAGTAGGACCATTGAAAACTCTACTGAAAGTATGTTTCCCATTTAGGCTGTTTCTAAACTACATCCCTTTTTCGGTAAAGGGATGTAAATTAGGCACGTTGATATTGCAAATGAAGCCGAGATTTAAATATCCCACACTTCATTTGCTTAATGGCGGCTGCCGCTTTTTTTTAATTGGGATTTTTTGAAGGGGGAGGGGGAAACCAGCAGTTAGATGGGAATATTTTGAAAATAAAACCCTTTTTCAAAAGATCCTGTAAACCTAATTTTTAAGGAGTACAGGATCTTTCAAAAAACGGGTTTATTTTCGAAAGATTCCCGTCTAAACTGCCAGTTTCTGTTGTTGGTGTGTGTGTGTGTGGGGGGGGGAGGGTTGGTTGTTTTTATTGTTTTTGCAAAAAAGCCCCATTTTGAAAAAAGCAGCAGCCGCCATTATGCAAATGAAGCGTGGGATATTTAAATCCCAGCTTCATTTGCAATATTGACATACCTAATTTACATCCCTTTACCAAAAAAGGGATGTAGTTTAGACACAGCCTTACTGATGCACTCTTTCTTTTTTGAGCGTATAAATGTTGGTCATAAATTCTCTGCTACAGGCAGTAATGTATATGAATTAAAAAACTGTGAACATGGTACATCTATCCTCAGCCCCCTCACCTCTACCCTGCTCCTGCTCAGTGGTTTGAGCATGGGCCTGCTAAACCCAGGGTTGTGAGTTCAATCCTTGTGGAGGCCATTTAGGGATTTGGGGCAAAAAATTGTCAGGGATGGTACTTGGTTCTGCTGTGAAGGCAGGGGACTGGACTGGATGACCTTTCAAAGTCCCTTCCAGTTCTAGGAGATAGGCAATCTCCATTAATTTAATTTATCCCCTAGCCAGACCCCCGATCCCGAGCCTGGCTCCTGCACCTTCCTTTGCTCTTGTACCATCCCCACTACCCAGACACAGCCTGCCCCTGCATCCTTCCTCACTTCCTCACCCCTCCCCTCCATTTTTGTTCCAACCCCAGAGCCTGGGAGGGGGGGGGGAGGGCACAAAATCCACTAATCATGGTGTCTCAGAAAAGTAATTCTGGCCTATGGGAAGCCCTGAACATCAGTCCTCCCTTTTCCTCTCCCTCCCCCAATGGGGCTGGAGCACCAGAGGAGTGAAGTGTCTCAGGGGCCACATCAGTGAGGGTTGGTGATCTTGGAGGTTTTTTTTTCCCTGTTTCTCACTTTTGTGGTCCCCAACTGATTTTTCTGTGGGTCAAAGGCCCCAGATCCCAAAAAAGGTTCTCCACCCCTGCCATAAATAAAAAAAAGACATGGGGACCTTTTGAATTGGATATAAATTAATATTTTACTTTATATAAAATAAAGTTAGATAAACTAACATGTGAAAGGTAAAGCACTTAGTCTGTTTAATAATTTTAATTAATATTTCCTTTTTTACTGGTTAAATTAAACTGTTCTCCCTAGCTGCAGCACTAGCAAAATGGCTTGGACGTTGTTATGTAATTAACAGCAAGTTTCCATCAGCTAATGGTGGTCCACAGAAAGGTTTGCATTGAGCCAGGTGGGCCACAGGCCAAGAAGTTTGAGAACCACTGTGTTAGGGAGATGTGTGGGCGAGACTGGTGGCAGCATGGCAGGGCTGGGGAAACAGCGTCCCCCAACCACGAAGAGCAGCCTGGGCCTGGCCCCGCTGACCAGAAGCACCACCCACACTCACCTAGCGCTGGCCTCTCCAAGCAGGTAGAGCATCAGCAGGGAGCAGGGGGGCCACGGCAGCTGTGTTGCCTTCCATGACCCCAGAAAGTAATTTCTATAAAACCTTTATCACTGCTTACATTTTTAGTCTGTTGTAACAGAATCATTTTACCACTCAAATTTTTCATTAACCCTCTCTTATGCACACTGTTTGAATTAGTTTATATTTGAAAAAATTGCAGTCCACATTTACAAAAAAAAAGCACATACACACCCCAGAAATTCCTGTGTACAAACCGGCATAAATTACTTTCATGTTTTGAAAGGATCAGGCTTTAAAAATTAAGTTTAACTTTTTTTTTTCCACTTTAGAAACACAATTAGTATCTAGAGACGATTTAGACAGCTCTTCGCGGTGCAGTAGCAGCTCCTCCACTGGCACATCATGCACCCCTCGTCTTGTTCCCGGTCATCGTATGTGGGCAGACAAAAATGGACGCCATATCCTTGGCTTGATTGAGGATTATAATGCTCTACGGAAACAGATCTCAGAGGGACAAAAGCTGGTATCTGAAATGGAGGCACCTCTCAGAGAGATAACTGGGTTGAAACACATGGAACCTAGAGTAAAGGTACACAATGATTATGAACAGGGGAAATGGAATTTACCTAGTATTGTAAAACACATAGATCAGATAAATGAGCTTCCATGAATAACTCTACTAAAGCACCTGTCAGCCCTGATATTTACAACTCAGGTCCCTTCCTAACACAGATGGTCAGCTGCATATTGATTTAATGATGATTTGGCCAGATGATCTCCTTCTATTTCTGAGTCAACAGTCTGATTTTTACCTGTGACTTTAAATATGTTTTAACCTATGTGTCACCGATGAAATTACTGCTTCAAAATAGAAGTAGGGAGGATGTATTACATTGGAAATATAATCGGAAATCAGATAAGGAAAATATGGAGACAGAATGTGTTAAAATGGAGTTAAGGTGGAAAGCAGAACTAGTTGAAAGTCAGACTTTCTATTCTGCAGGAAATTTCAGAACAAAAAGTAGAATTTTCAGAATTCCTGGGTAGAGGAAAATCTGGGTTTTTTAAGTAACTAAAATGTTTAGTTCTAAAAAATAAAAAAGTGAACGTGGGAATTCAAGCCCCATGTTCCTGGCTAAGCCCTGACTCCTTGGATGTTTAGATTCCACATTAGGATATTGTAATTATTCCAGAACAGAGTATACAAACTCAGGTAATTTTCTTTTAAATTAACCTCAAATGAGATGCAAAATTAAAGTTTGTAGGGCTCCATAACTCTGCCCCCCTGTCATAACTACATGAAATAACCATGCAAATATGACTGATGCATATGTTGTCACATACTAGGTTAAATTGATCTTAGAAAAAACAGTAGATTTCATTTCCCCCCTTTTTTGGTGTCAGTTGAGTATAAGAGGGAAATCAGAAACTAATCTAACAAATTAGAGATTTCTTAACTAGTCAAGGTTCAGCTTTCAAGACACTGTAATATATACTCATTATGCTTCCAGTTGAAGCAGACTGATATGGAGCCGTCATGTATGGGCTGTATTCCTAGACACAGTAATCTATTACACTTTTTTCTTTAATAATCAAGCAGCTTGGTTTGAGGATGATGTATTATAGGAGGAATGTGTTATATTGTTTTTTTCACCATTTTCCCTTTTATTCAAAAGGAGAAAGAGTGCTTGATTCACTATGTAAAATTACTTATCCTGTTCATATCAATTACTAGATTTACTTAATAGACTACCCATGTTAAGGATATAGAAAAATCCCCGCTAGTCTTTAAAAAATAGGGGGATAATTATATCATGTTAAAAGTGCAATGCTTCTCTTTACCATTTTCATATTCACAAAGAGATTGAATGTAAAGCTTATAACAATTCCAGAAAAACTTTCAGACATTGTATGTGTGATCATACACTATAGCAATGTCTGCATGACAGTTAAGACTCTCTGAAGTATCTCACATTTTCGGATGACCTAGTTAAGATACTAATAATGTCTGAAGAAGTAATCTCCCAGCATGATTGTAACTTGTTTTGTTGGTGTAAAGATATAAGTAGTAAGTTTCACGATTTGAAGTCTACCACCAAGCTTTACATCTCTGAAGTTTCAAACTACTTAGCAAATGGGATATTTTACATGACAGGATGCTTGTTGTTAGATAATAATACTAAATAAACATTCACATGGCATGTTGGATGTGGGAAGGCAGAACAAATGCTTTTTTATCCCACTTTCCCCACCCCCTACATTGCCATCTCTTTCGTAATTCATTGTTCCCTATGCATTCTTTCCCTACTCCCTTCCCTTTATTTCACATTTATGCATTTTTGTCAATTTGGTTTTCCTATCTGTCATCAGAAGAAAATGTTTTAGATGTGTCCTGATAGTTACTTTAGCATTAAATAGAGCAGTTTAAAGGGTCTGCTTAGGAAGAAACATCTGTATTGCTTAAATTGATGTCAAATGGCATGCCATAAAATGAAAATAGGGAAGGAATATGCCATATATTTTCCACATTATAGCAAATACACTAAATGTAACCCTAGAATCATATGATTAATCATAGAACCATAGAGCTCGAAGAGACCTCAGAAGGCCATCAAGTCCAGCCCCCTGCTCTAGGCAGGACCAATCCCAATTAAATCAACCCAGCCAGGACTTCGTCAAGCTGAGACTTAAAGACCTCTAGGGATGGAGACTCCACTACTTCCCTACGTAATCCATTCCAGTGCTTCACCACCCTCCCAGTGAAATAGTTTTTCCTAATATCCAACCTGGACCTCTCCCATCACAACTTGAGACCATTGTTCCTTTTCTGCCATCCATCACTACTGTGAACAGCCTTTCTCCAGCCTGTTTGGAAGTTGAAGGCTGCTATCAAATCCCCCCCTCACTCTTCTCTTCTGCAGGCTAAAGAGACCCAACTCCCTCAGCCTCTCCTCATAGGTCATATGCTCCAGCCCCCTAATCATTTTGGTTGCCCTCCGCTGGACCCTCTCCAATGCATCCACATCCTTCCTGTAATTGGGGGCCCAGAATTGGACACGGTACTCCAGATGTGGCCTCACGAGAGCTGAATAAAGAGGAATAATCACATCTCTGAATCTACTGGCAATACTTCTCCTAATGCACCCTAATATGCCATTAGTCTTCTTGGCTACAGGGGCACACTGTTGACTCATGTCCAACTTCTCATCCACTGTAATACCCAGGTCCTTTTCTGCAGAACTGCTACTGAGCCATTCAGTCCCCAGCCTGTAACAGTGCTTGGGATTCTTCCATCCCAAGTGCAGGACTCTACACTTGTCCTTGTTGAACCATATCACATTTCTTTTGGCCCAATCCTCCAATTTGTCTAAGTCACTCTGAACTCTATCCCTGCCCTCCAGCGTCTCTACCTCTCCCCCTAGCTTAGTGTAATGCGTAAACTTGCTAAGGGTGCAATCCATCCCCTCATCCAGGTCATTAATAAAGATGCTGAACAAAACTGGTCCCAGAACCGAACCTTGGGGGACTCCGCTAGAAACCGACCCCCATCCTGACATCGAGCCCAACCTTCCAGCCAGCTTTCTCTCCATCTATCCAATCCACATTCCCGTATCTTGCTGGTAAGAATATTGTGCGAGACTGTATCAAAAGCCTTGCTCAAGTCAAGGTATATCACATCCACTGACTTTCCCACGTCCACAGAGCCAGTTACCTCATCATAGAAGCTAATCAAATTTCTCAGGCATGACTTGCCCTTCGTGAATCCATGGTGACTATTCCTTCCCCTCTTCCAAGTGCTTCAAAGTGGATTCCTTGAGGATCCCCTCTGTGATTTTTCCAGGGACTCAGGTAAGACTGACTGGCCTATAGTTCCCTGGATCGTCCTTCTTCCCTTTCTTAAAGATGAGCACGACATTTGCCTTTTTCCAATCATCCGGGATCTCAACTTTTTAAAGAGAATGGCCAAAGGCTCCTCAATGACATTTGCCAACTCCCTCAGTACCCTTGGCTGTATTAAGTCCGGACCCATGGATTTATGTACGTTTTGCCTTTTTAAATAGTTCCTAACCTGTTCTTTCCCCACCAAGGGCTGTCCACCTCCTTCCCATACTGCGATGCCTAGTGAATTAGTCTGGGAGCTGACCTTGTTTGTGAAGACAGAGGCAAAGAAAGCATTGAGTACTTCAGCTTTTCCCACATCATCTGTCACTAGGTTACCTCCCTCATCCAATAAGGGCCCCACACCCTCTCTGATCACCCTCTTATTGCTAACATGCCTGGAGAAATCTTTCTTGTTATCCTTCACATATCTTGCGAGTAGCAATTCTAGTTTCCCTTTCGCCTTCCTGATAACTCTTCTGCATTCTCAAGCAATATATTTATACTCCTCCCTAGTCATCTGTCCAAGTTTCCACTTTTTGTAAGCTCCCTTTTGTGCTTAAGTTCACCAATTTGCTTCTCTTGCTGCGCATTAGGATGGTTTCTCTCTGTGCCTTCAATAAGGCTTCTTTAAAATACTGCCAGCTCTCCTGGGTTCCTTTCCCCTTCTTGTTAGCATCCCAGGGGATTCTGCCCATCAGTTCTCTGAGAGAGTCAAAGTCTGCTTTTCTGAAGTCCAAGATGTGTATTTTACTACTCTCTTTTCTTCGTAGTTCTTGGACTGGGCCAGGGCCTCCAATTCTTCCTGTTTGTTACCCAACGTTCTTGCATTGGTGTACAAACACCTTAGATAACCAGTTGATCTCCCTACCCTCTCCATTCGAATCAGGGGTTCTCCTTTGTTGCTCGTTCCTCTTTACATTTCTTCCTGGTATCCGACTTCCCCACTCTCCTCAGGGTTTTGGTCACCGTCCC
Source organism: Pelodiscus sinensis (assembly GCF_052426305.1). NCBI lineage: Eukaryota > Metazoa > Chordata > Testudines > Trionychidae > Pelodiscus > Pelodiscus sinensis. Next base: position 10,024,648 of record NC_143074.1, on the reverse strand, counting down.
CCAACAAACCTAGTTTAAAGCCCTCCTCACGAGGTTTGCAAGCCTTGCCCGAGAAGATGCTCCTTCCTCTCTTTGTTAGGTGGATCCCATCTCGTCCTAACAATCCTTGTGCCTAGTACAGAGTCCCATGGTCAAAGAAACCCCAGCCCTGTCTGCAACACTACTTGTGCAAACACGCATTTAATTCTTCAATTCGACAGTTCCTACCCAGTCTTTTCCCTTCAAGAGGGAGGATGGACAAGAACACCACTTGCGCTCCGAATTCTTTGATCCTTCCTTCCAACTCTACGTAATCTGCAGTAACCCGCTCAAGGTCATTCTTGGCCATATTGTTAGTTCCCACATGGAGAAGCAGGAAGGGGTAGTGATCCAAAGGTTTGATCAGTTTTGTAAGCCTCTCAATCACATCCATTCGAGCTCCCGGTAAGCAGCACACCTCTCGAGATTCCAGGTCCGGACGGCAGATGGATGGCTCAGTCCCTCTTAGGAGGGAGTCCTCAACCACCACCACCCGCCTTCTTCTTTTGGGGGGGGTGGTCTTGGAACTCGTATCCCTAGGACTACACATCCCATGCCTTCCACTAGAAGTGGTTCCTTTCCAATTTCTTCCTTGTGAGGTCCCTTCCAAATCATTCACCATCGCGGAGTGCGTGGAGAGAGCCTGAAAGCGATTACTTACCTCTGTAGAAATGGGGGATTCCTGTGCTGGACTTTTTTTTCCTTCTAGAAGTTACATGCTGCTTTTCCTAGTCCTGTACTGCCCCCTCTGACTCTTACGCCTGCCTTGCTTGCAGGATTAAATGCTGCCTTCTATCGAGGAAGTCTTCATCCTCTCTGATCGAGCGTAGGGTCGACACTTGGGACTCCAGTCCTCTAATTTTTTCCTCCAAAATGGCGACTGGCTTACACTTAGTGCAGATGAAATCCCTTCTTTCTTCCAGGAGGAAGACAAACATGGCACATGCTGTGCAGGTAACAACAGCAGACCTATCACTATCCATTCCTGCTGTCCTAAAAAGGGTTTAAAGAAAATGCAAGAGTACCTTGTCCCCTTCCATACTCCCTCTCTAAACTCCCTGTTTGCAATCACCTGTTCACAAGCTCTCTGCCTGCTGATTCACTCCTTTATTAAGTCCTGGACTGTCTGATAGTCCCTCCCCCTACCAAGGCTCAGCCAATCAGCAGAAGCTTCTAGATTTCAAATTTTAATTAGAAGCCAACAGTTTCCAGTCACAGCACATACTCTGTGGCGGGGGGGGGGGGGGAGAGGGTAAAGGGGAGAAAAGAAAAAACACCCACCACACTCACAAATACACACTCAGCGCACAGCAAGAAAGCCCCAAACACAACACACACTACAGACAGCAACCTCAACTACCCACCCGGAGAAATAAAAAGAAAATTGAAAAAGCCAAACGGATACCTAGAAACCGTCTACTACAAGACAGACCCAAGAAAACCAACAATAGAACATCACTTGTCATCACCTACAGCTCCCAACTTAAACCTGTCCAACACATTATCAATAAATTACAGCCTATACTGGAACAGGACACTAAACTCCAAGAAGCTCTGGGAGACAGACCCATAGTCTCCTATAGACAACCACCTAACCTCAAGATGATTCTTACCAACAACCACAGGACATACCACACTAATACCAACCCTGGTACCTTCCCTTGCAACAAACCCCGTTGCCAGCTTTGTCCACATATTCACTCTGCTGACACCATTATTGGACCTAACCAAGTGAGTTATAAGATCAAGAACACATATTCCTGCGCATCCAGAAATATAATCTATGCTATCATGTGCCGAAAGTGTCCGTCTGCTATGTACATTGGACAAATGTCTCAGACACTTCGCCAAAGAATCAATGCCCACAAAACAGACATTAGACAGGATCACAAAGAAAAAACAGTTTCTTGCCATTTCAACCAGAAAGGACACTGTCTCAATGACCTAATCACATGCATCTTACTTCAGAAGACTTTCAAATCTGCACTTGAAAAGGAATTCTCTGAACTGGCATTCAGGCTAAAATTCGACACTCTCCGCGGGGGGCTGAACAAAGACCCCAACTACCTTACCCATTACAAAGATAGCTTCCCCAATTATCACCTCTAATACCATTAACTCACAGACATCTACCCTTCCCCACCTCTAATATCATTAACTCACAGGCATTTACCTTCCTTTCCCCCCCCTCCATCCCCTTTCTGTTCTGAAATGTGATTTGTCCTTTTCATATGCGTTCATTTTTTTTAATTGTATCCTTTCGTATATATGGTTTTGACTATTTTCTTCCACTATTTGATCTGAGGAAGTAGGTCTGGCCCACGAAAGCTCATCATCTAATAAATCATCTTGTTAGTATTTAAAGTGCTACATAGTCCTGTATTTTGTTTCAGCTACACCAGACTAACACGGCTACATTTCTATCACTATTCTACAGACAGCACCTTCCCTTGAGTCCTGTAGTCACTTCTCCCTTACCTGGAGAACTCCCTCTCTAAACTCCCTGTTTGCAATACCTGTTCGTTGTTATTGTTTAGGAAGAATCACCTTCCCCCGTATTTGAAAATTGTATAATTCAGCACTTTCTCTTAACTAATTAATTAGATTTTTCCTGGTACACAATAGCTTTGTTTCTCATCTTAAATATGAAATTCATAGCTATGGGATGTATATATTTAATTAAAACCTATATTTTCATACTCTTTTAAAGATAAATATATTGTTTCATATCCTGCAATACAGGTTCCTAAGCAGGAATCACTGAATAACTTTTCTGCAAATATTCACACGTTACAGCTGATTTTAGAAGAGTCTGCACGTTTATTAAAACTTCTCTGGAGAGTTTCACTTCCGATGAAAGTTGTCCACAATACTGCTCGCTGCAATCAGGTACAGTGTTGTTTGTGTGAAGGCAAAAGCAATGAACCATTCAGAGGTTGTCCTGAAAGTTACATAAGATTGTCATACATGATTCATGAACTACTTTGGAAGCAGATATGGTCAAGCTGTGGCTACGTTATCACCTATGACGAGTTTCAGACTAAATGTTCTCTTGATCTGAGCCTCCTTGACTTAACACTAGAATGAAACAATGCATGCTCTAGATTTTGCCCGCGGAGGTCCTGCCACTCTCCCGCCTCCGTACCCTGCACCCCCATCCGCCACCAGACATGACTCTCAGCCAACAAGTAGAACAGAAGGTTTATTCATTGATAGGGACACACCATAGCACAGATTCGTTGTTACAGGAACCAGGAGCAGTCAGTACAATCCATCTTGGGGATACGAGGGCCCAGAGCCAGGGGGGCCCTTCCTGGCCTCCCAAGCCCGCTAGTCTCCCTTCTCCCTAAGCCAGCCCAAAACTCAACTCTCACACCCAGCAACTGGTCCCAGCTGTCTAGGCAGCTGTGTTCAGATTTCCTAGCCCCGGGTGTTATCTGACTATCACTGGTTGTATCTTCCTTCTAGGGCAGGGGTGGGCAAAAGCCTCTCAGCAGGCCGAATTTGGCCCGCCAGGCAGTTTCAGGCCCTGTCTCCTAGTGCAGGGGTTGGCAACCTATGGCATTTTTCAGTGCCATGTGGCAGGGAGCTCAGCCCCGTGTCCCCCCTCCTCCTGTGCAGCTGCTGGAGAGCGCTTCCTCCCTGCAACAGGTTAGGCTGTGTTGGGACAAGGCAGCGCTGTGATTGAGGCTCCTTAGCAGCGCCTCAGCCAGGACCGGAAGCGCCACTGCCATGGCCACATGATCTGGGTCCGGCCCTGGAGGAACTACTGCTGTGGCCACGCGGTCCAGGGCTGTGGGGCCGTGGCAGTGGCTTCTCCGGGACTGGCCCCAGATCACATAGGCTGCAACCTCGGGACCTCTAGGGCCAGCCCTAGACCACAGTGGCAGCAGAGCCTCTGAGGCGGCCCCAGACTGTGTCAACAGTGGCAACCGGGCCTAGACGATGTGGACCCCAGCAGTGGGACCTCCCTCCAGGGCGGCCAGGACAGCGTGGCTGCAGCAGTTGCTGCAAGGGGGTACAAAACCAGTAAGGTCCCTCCTCATGCCCAAACACCCTCCTATCCCCTTACTTTCCTCCCCCTTTCTCCCAAGACTTGGCACCCCCAGCTTGATACCCTCCTTTGTTCCTGCACCCTTTCTCCTGGCCAGACACCCCACTCTGCACCTTCATCTGCGTTGCTCCTGCACCCTCTCTCCTGGCCACACACTGCACCCTCCCTTGCTCCTTCTACCTCCACCTGGCCAGACACCTTACTCCCAGCCTTCTTCTGCACTGCACCCATTCCTGTCCTACCTATTGGCACCTCTGTCTTGTGCACTGTACCCCTTATTTTTTACCCTGCCTAAGAGCCTAAGAAGGTCCATAAAATCCACCAACTTCCCTTCCGCTCACCCCAGGAATCTGGGGCACCAGAAGAGTGAGGTATCTCAGTTGTGGCCACATCAGTGAGTGTGTGTGTGTGGGGGGGGGGGCTTGGAGGAGTTTTTTTCTCTCACTTGTGTGGTCCCCAACTGATTTTTCTGTGTCAGTGACCCCTGACCCAAAAAAGGTTCCCTACCCCTGCCATAAATAAATAAAACATGGGAATCTTTAGTGTTGGACATAATATTTTACTTTATTTAAAATGATGTTTGATAAACTAACATGAGAGAGTTAAAACACTTAATCTTTCATCATTTAAATTAAACCGTTCTCACTAGCTGCAGTTGGTTCAGAAAATAAGGTCACTGTGCCCAGCCTGCCCTTGCCTCCCCTCTGCCCTTCTTCTCCCGGCACAGAGATTCATGAGTAAATTAAATCTCGGTACACCGCTTCTGAAAGGTTGCCAAACCTTGCACTAAAAGGTAAGTTCTGCATCTTCATTTATTTATTAATGAAGCTGCTGTAAGTAGGACTATTATTGACTTTAAAAAGTATCACCAGCCCTCGGACCTGCTCAGAGGCAAATAAGTCAAATCTCGGCACTCCACCTCTGAAAGGTTGCTGATCACTGCCCGAGCACGTTGCCTGGGAGCCGGAGATCCGCGAGCCCTTTCAGCTGCTTCTATTTAAAGGGCTTGTGCTTGCTGGGCGGCTGCGTTGCCTGGCAGCCACTGGGCAGGTACAAGCACTTCAAACCGAAGCAATTGAAAGGGCTTTCAGCTCTCGGTCCCACTGGCCCGTTGTCTGGGAGCTGCCCGGGAGGCACGAGCCCTTTCAACTGTTTCTATTCTTTGGGCTTGTGCCTGCCAGGCTGCTGCTGGGGCAACAAGTTAGCAGTTGGGCCAGGAGCTGCCAGCCATGTTACGTGAAATCTAAGCCTCCACCCCAGACAACCATGGGAGGAGGCTAGCCCCCGGCACCCTCTCCTTTGCTCCAGGTCCCTTCCATCGGCCAGAAGTCGGGACAGGGACCCCAGGCCAAGCAAAGTTCTGGGAAGAATAGTTCTCAACCCCACCCCTTCCACACAAAGCCCCACCCCTTCCACACAAGGCCCCACCCCTTCCAGGGAAGCCCGTGGCCACTTCTGAAATTTATGAAAGCCCCCCCCCACCCACCCCCATTCAAAAGTCATTGCCTACCCCTGCTCTAGGGTCAGGTGACAGGCCAGCCTGGGCCATTCCCTACATGCCTTCCCTGAGGAGTTCTCCCCCAAAGATCCTATCCCCCGCTAGGCAATGTGTGTGTCCCCTTCCCCTCCCCCGCACCCCCCTCCCTCCCCTGCACTCACACACACACACTCACTCACTGCAGAGCAGCACAGGACAATAGGAATCACAGCATAAGAAAGGACAGGGGAGAGCGCAGTGCTTAGTCAACCCTGGCAGTTGACTGTAAGCACCACATGCTGGGGGCAGGGAGCAAGAGACTTTGCACTCCTCCTACCCCAACGTTAGTCAGGGGAGAAGCGTGCAAATCTCCTCCACCTCTACAAGGGGCTGCTGCTCATCTGGTGGGTGACTTAAGTGCAGTGCTCTCTTGCAGGGAGGGGGCAGACTTTGCATTCTCTCCTCTCCCCCAGCCCTGATTGACCTCGGGGCAGCGGCGGGAGCACGCAAAGTCTCCTCCCATCACAAGGGCTGTGGGCACCTAGAGGGAACCTCCAGCTGTTCAGAACAGGGGGGGAGGGGCAAAGACTTCACGTGCTCCTCTACCTCCAGACCAATCAAGGTCTGTGGCAGGGAAGCACAGCAGTGTTCTGGCCCCTCCCCTTCTACCTGAGGTCCTGTCCCTTCCAGAGCCGCCAGAGATCACTTCAATAATTTCTGAAGTGGTCCCTGGTCAAAAATTATTGCCTACCCCTGCTCTAGATTGTAGTCACCCCGGACTGGAGATCCAGAGTAAAGATGTGAGCTATCATCTGCTCTGTTTTATGCAAATTACCTGTCATCTTTGGATTACAGGCAAATGGCCAAATCTGGAAAAAATGAGGCCACTCCAAACTCAGTCTGAGATAAATAGGGCTGAGTGTCACTTTCATCACTGTGACATCTGATCTGTATAACAGGAACAAATTTTAAAGTCCCACAGAATACCAAAGCAACTTTTATAAACTTTTTAACTGAAAAGGATTACACTATGAAAATGAGCTAATGTAAACAGAATGAGGAGTGAATTACCTGTGCTGTTACAATATCACCACTCAACAATTAACTGTTCCAAGCTAAAAATCAAAGTGTGTGTGTGTGTGTGTGTGTGTGTGTGTGTGTGTGTGTGTGTGTGTGTGTGTGTGTACTGTTCCAAGCTAAAAATCAAACTCTGTGTGTGTTAGACTATCTTTCAAAAATATATAAACAAAACTAAGCTGCTCTCACTGAGTTGAGATCCTATAGTTAGTGACGCTGTCAAAAAGCCTTGAAGGAGTATGTCATTCAACTAGTACCATGCACACTTAAATGTTCCGATAGATAGAGGAGCCTGTACTGCAACATATGTGCATACTTGTCTGAACTTACATGTATGTATGCAGGTTTGTTTATACTATACCTATACACCAATGTGTCTCAAAATACACCAGATACAGATAAAGCTTCATTTCCATGCACATTCAAACCATGATAAGTATCAAGGCCTACCCAAAATCTGTATGTTTGTATGTTCAAGCAAGCTCAGCTTCTCTGTGGGCACCTAGACGGAAGCCCAATTTTCAAGAGAGCTTCTAACCCGGCTTACCAAGTTTATTTGGAAATCTGTCTACTTACTTTGGTGCCTAGATGGGAGATGAGCTCTTTTGGAAAGTTTGGCCCTTAATGTTTGATCCTAAAATACACTGAATATCTAACACCTCATGTCATCCTGAAGCTTTGAGTGATTAGTGCCACCCAGGAGCTAAATACTGGATGAGAATTCCAAGAGACACAATACAAAGTTCAACAAGTGACACACAATACAAGCAATACTGGCACTTAGAACTGGAACTTGTGCAAGGGTATGGATCAATGATACTGGCAACTGTTTAGCCACATTCAGTGTGCTACAGCTTGGCGTTCTGTTTAGAAGCACTGTCACAAAGGATGATAATCACACCTAGATGATGGAAATAAAGCCTTTAAATAGGACAGATTATAAACTAATCTTGCAATCAAACTGTTCCTGTCCCTGTTATGGTGCATTTAAATCAGGGGTGGGCAATAATTTGTGAAGGGGGGCCACTTAATGAATTTTGGAAGTGGTCACGGGCCTCCCCCAAAGGGGCAGGTCCTTGGGTAAAAAGGTTCCCTTTAAGTGCAGCCCACCCCTGGCGGGGGGAGGATACTTTGCATGCTCCCCTGTCTCCAGACTGATTGGCCTGGAGGTGAGGGAGCACATGAAGTCTTTGCTCCCTACCTCCACCCTGGCGGGGGCACATGGCACCTAAATAGTACTGCCAGTTGTTTTTTTACAGCTGGCAGTTCCCTTTAGGCACTGTGTGCCCCAGCAGGTGGAGGAGACTTTGCTTACTTCCTCAGCCCCATGTACAGTTGAGATTGAAAGGGGAAGTGGCCATGAGACACTCCAGTGGGAATTCCATCTATGAAGAAGTTTCAAGGCTCTTGCACTAAATTGTTTAGCAGTTAACTATGCACTGTAGTTTATATATGAATTCTGAAGTCATTATTTTCTTCTTTCAATTTAGGATGAAGGAATGAAAGCAGAAATACTTAGACTCCATAAGAAATTGTCTGAGCAGGAGAAGAAGCTACATAGTACTGTTAAACGCTTGCACTCTACAAACCAGCTGAAGGAAAACATGGAGAAAGTCATCATTGATCAATGTCAGTGAATGGTCTATGATTAATTCCTCAGTTTCTTCTATTTTATTTATGTAGAGGAAATGAAATGAACAAAAACTGTTTTTAGTGTGAAACTTCTGGTATTGAAGTGCTGTTTAATAGCTAGTGTTAAATATTTCCTGGGAATCCAAAGGATATGCTATATAAAGCTTGGTGCTTTGTTCAATAAGGAGGAAATTTATCCCAGTGCATAAGGCAGGCCAGCACACTGTGGATATGGTACATGGAGCTAACTTAAGTGTTGTGTAGGGATTTGTGCAGGCCTATTGTAATGGAGTGAAATTTCATCCATAACCCATTGTTGTATAAGCCTCATTGTCAAAAAAAAACCCTGTTATTTCATTTAATGTACCAGTTTCCTATCTTGTGAGAATTGTCTATAAAGGAAAAGCAATGTTTTTCCCTATTTCTGTCGTCATTTCCCTCTCCAAATAATGAGCCAACCCCCCAGTCTTAGTAAATCTAGAATTACCAAGTTTTCTGGCGTGTTTACATCTTGCAAACTGTCACAGTAATTGGGAATATAGTTGTTGGTCAAAGAAAGGTGCCAGAGCAACAGAATTGCCCATGTGGAGCATCATGGGAAGATAAGTCAACTTTCTGGACTGTATTGGAGGATTGCAAGCAAAGAAAGAGGACCCATTAGCATGAGAATGTAGTCCTTACTACTAAACATGGCAGTTCTGATAGGAAAAACTAGAATGGGCTGTAAAATTAAATTTCATTCTTAATGGCCGTGGCCAGACAGTTAACAGTGGGTGATTTCATTCATATTTCTTATAAGGTAGCTTCTGAAAAATTGTCATAACTGCATATTTTATAGTTGTATCAAAGACTAAACACAGTCTAGTCCCAAGACAAAATCACAATAGTCAGGATCCTTCAATATTACACAAGTACAGCCACCAAGTCAAACATTCAAAACCAGGAAATGTGTGGGTATGGCTGATTCACTACAACACAACTAAACACTTATATCAAGCACACCCTTTAACTCATGTGCACCATCTACCATCCAAACTAACCTCCACTTCACCACTGTTAATTCTGACCTATGGTGACACTGGCTTACAGTCTTCAGTATTTAGTTTGTTTTGTGCCTGCTATTTCCCCACCAGCTCTGTCCCGCACCTCAATTAATTGGCAGTAACAAGGTTTCAAGGGAAGCTGGCAGTCCTACTTGTGTCTCTTCTTGGACAGTAGGGTGGCTCCTACATCCTGCCACTTGTTCTTTAAGCCCCACTCTCCGCAACTTACTAAATGAGTCTCTTTTGACCTCTCATTGATTAACAATCAGGTAGTAGAGAAGGAAGCTGAGAAGCAGACTTTTGGCTTAAGGAAATTGTAGTTCCCACATGCATACACTAATGCATTTGATAAAGCTAAAAAGTGTACAAAAAATTTACCTTTACAACAATTTCACTGGATACTTTTAGTGCAAAAATTAAAGCAAATAGGTTTAGATGTTACCCACCAATGATCTGATTGGTGTGGAGCCCATCTTGTGCCAAGATTGCAGTTTTCATCCAAGCCATTTTTCTAAAAGGAACTAAACTGAGATGATAGATCAGCATAGGGATGTTAAGTAGTCGATGGAATTTCCATTCACTATTCAATTAGTCAGTAAGAGGGTTAGCTCTAGAGGACAGCACAAGCCAGGACTGAGCAGTCCCAGCTTGCAATGGATCCCAGACTGCTGCAGCTCTGATTTTTTCAAATGTAAGAGCTTCTCTTTTGAGTAATTAAGCTAGAATTTAAAATGTTAAATAGTATCACCTAACTGTACAAAATGACCTTTCACAAATGCCATGTGCTACTCAAATCATTGAAATGAACCGCAAACTTTTATCCTGTAGCTCAGTATTTATAAGTTAGAATCTTAGGGCTGGAAGAGATCTCAGGAAGTCAGAGTCCAGGCTCCTGCCCAAAGCAGAAACCAACCCCAACTAAATCATCCCAGCCAGGGCTTTGTCAAGTCAAGACTTAAAAACCTCTAGGGACAGAGATTCCATCCCCTCCCTACATAACCCATTTCAGTATTTCACCACCCTCCTAGTGAAATAGTTTTCCCTAATATCCAACCTAGAACTCCCCCACTGTAACTTGAGACCATTGCTCCTTGTTCTGCCATCCATCACTACTGAGAACAGCCTCTCTCCATCCTCTTTGGAACCTTCCTTCAGGAAGTTAAAGGCTGCTATCAAATCCCCCCCCACTCTTCTCTTCTGCAGACTAAATAAGCCCAAATCCCTCAGCCTCGTCTCGTAGGTCAAGTGCTCCAGCCACCTAATCATTTTGATTGCCCTCCGTTGGACCCTCTCCAATGCATCTACCACCTTTCTGTAATGGGGGGCCCAGAATTGGACACAATATTCCAGATGTGGCCTCACTAGTGCCAAATATAGGGGAATAATTACTTCTCTAGGTCTGCAGGCAATGCTCCTCCTAATGCACTCTAATGTGCCGTTAGCCTTCTTGGCTACAAGGGCACACTGTTGACTCATATCCAGTTTTTCATTCACTGTAATCCCCAGGTCCTTTTCTGCTGAACTGCTACCTAGCCATTCGGTCCCCAGCCTGTAACAGTGCTTGGGATTCTTCCGTCCCAAGTGCAGAATTTGACCTTGTTGAACCTCATCAGATTTCTTTTGGCCCAGTCCTCTAATCTGTCTAGCTTACTCTGGATCCTATCCCTGCCATCCAATGTATCTACCTCCCTCTCTAGATTAGTGTCATCCACAAATTTGCTGAGGGTGTAATATATCCTCTCATCTAGGTCATTAATGAAGATGTGGAATAAAACTGGCCCTAGAATCAATCCTTGGGGCACTCCACTTGAAACTGACCACCAACCAGACATCGAACCGTTGATCACTACACATTGAGCCCGACAATCTAGCCAGCTTTCTATCCATCTTACAGTCCATTTATCCAGTCCATACTTCCTTAACTTGCTGGCAAGAATATTGTAGGAGACCATATCAAAAGCTTTGCTAAAGTCAAGTTATATCACATCCACTGAATTCCCCATGTCCACAGAACCAGTTCCCTCGTCATAAAATCTAATCATATTGGTCAGGCATGATGTGCCCTTGGTGAATCCATGTTGACTATTCCTGATCACTTTCCACTCTTCCAAGTGCTTCAAAATGGTTTCCTTAAGGATCCCTTCCATGATTTTTCCAGGGACTGAGGTAAGGCTGACCGATCTATAGTTCCGTGGATTGTCTTTCTTCCCTTTCTTAAAGATGGGCACTACATTTGCCTTTTTCCAATCATCCGGGATCCCTCCCGATCAACACTAGTTTTCAGAGATAATGGCCAAAGGCTCTGCAATGACATTTGCCAACTCCCTCAGTACCCTCAGATGCATTAAATCTGAACCCATGGATTTGTGTGTGTGTTTAGCTTTTCTAAATAGTTCTTAACCTGTTTTTTCTTAACCGATGGCTGCCCACCTCCTTCCCATGCTGCGTTGCCTAGTACAGTAGTCTGGGAGCTGACCTTGTCTGTGAAGACAGGAAAAAAAGCATTGAGTGCTTCAGTTTTTCTCACATCATCTGTCACTATGTTACCTCCCTCATCCATAAGGGCCCCACACCCTCTCTGATAACCCTCTTATTGCTAACATACCTGTAGAAACCTTTCTTGTTACCCTTTTCATCCCTTGCTAGCTGCAATTCCATTGTTCTTTCACTTTCCTGATTACCCCCTGCATTCTCAAGCAATATATTTATACTCCTCCCTAGTGATCTGTCCAAGTTTCTTCTACTCATAAGATTTCTTTTTGTCTTTAAATTCACCAAGGATTTCTCCGGTAAGCCAAATCTGGTTGCCTACCATATTTGCTTTTCTTACTGCACATCAGGATGGTTTGTTCCTGTGCCTTCAATAAGTCTTCTTTAAAATATTGCCAGCTCTCCTGGACTCCTTTCCCCTTCATGTTAGCATCCTAGAGAATCCTGCCCATCAGTTCTCTGAGGGAGTCAAAGTCTGCTTTTCTGAAGTCCAGGGTGTGCATTTTGATGCTCTCCTTTCTTCCTTTGGTTGCAACCGACATCTGCTTCCCCTACTAGTTCTTTCCTGTTTGTGAGGAGCAAGTCAAGCTGCACATGTCCCCTGGTTGGTTCCTTCAGTGCCTGTACCAGGAATAGTGATAGAAATGTAGCCGTGTTAGTCTGGGGTAGTTGAAGCAAAATGCAGGACAATATAGCACTTTAAAGACTAACAAGATGGTTTATTAGATGATGAGCTTTCGTGGGCCAGACCCACTTCCTCAGATCAAATAGTGGAAGAAAGTAGTCACAACCATATATACCAAAGGATAGAATTTAAAAAAATGAACAAATATGAAAAGGACAAATCACATTGCAGAACAGAAGGGGGATGCGGGGGGGTGGGAAGGGGGAGGAAGGAAGGTAAGTGTCTGTGAATTGCTGATATTAAAGGTAGGGAGAGTGGGATGTTTGTGAGTTAATGGTATTACAGGTGATAATTGGGGAAACTGTCTTGGTAATGGGTGAGAAAGTTCAAAGACTTGTTAAGTCCCTGTTGGTAAGTGTCGAATTTTAACATGAATGACAGTTCAGAGGATTCCCTTTCAAGTGCAGATGTAAAAGGTCTTTGTAGCAGAATGCAGGTGGCTAAGTCATTTAGAGAGTGTCCTTTCTGGTTAAAGTGGCAAGAAACTGTTTTCTCTTTGTGATCTTGTCTGATATCTGTTTTGTGGGCATTAATCCTTTGGCGAAGTGTCTGAGATGTTTGTCCAATGTACATAGCAGACGGACACTTTCGGCACATGATAGCATATAATAGCACATGATAGCATGTACCAGGAAGTTATCCCCTACATTCTCCAAAAACTTCCTGGATTGTCTGTGTACTGCTGTGTTGGTCTCCCAGCAGATGTCAGGGTGATTAAAGTCCCCCATGGGAACTAGTGCCTTGATCTAGAAGCTTCTCTGAAGGCCCTCCTGGAATAAAGCACTCCCAAGTCACACTTTTCAAAGTGCCACTCTTTTCAAACCGTCAAACACACAGTCAAACAAATACTCACAGATAGACAAACACTTGGATACTCACCCCACCAGCTCACAACACATCCCCCCCCAAAAGCCACACTTACCTGAGCTCCTCTCAGATGTTTCCCAGGCAGACTACCCTGTTAGCTGCTGCCTGTTCACTACATGTCTTGTGTTTACACTAGTCTTTTTCAAAAGACTATTGTAACAAATGACATTACAATTGGTTTTAGTTCATCCAAATTTCTGTTTTGTTCAATTTTTGGAAGTCAAATAACTCAATTTATTCTTTTAAAAAATAATTCTAGAGTTATTTTATTTTGTCTGCTTAAAAAATGACCTAGGGATGCAGTCTGTCTTTTCCAGGATGACAGTTCCTGTGTTCTGAGAACTTACATGCTGTGTAGATCTCTGCTAGTTCTGAGGATGTAAAACTGTGCATATTTAGGGCTAATCCCACTCTCTTCACTCCCCCTCCCCAAAAAACAACCACCAAAAAACCACATTCAAACAGTTCACACCCCATTGTGAACTAGATCCTGATAAAATGAAGCCATCATATTCTAAAATATCCTGATACAAAATGCTACCTGGCTAGTAGCAGCTTCACTATTAGTTTCATATACTCTAAATTCTATCCATGTATGGAATTTAATATTTTTATTTGAAAAAAAACCTAGTTTTGTCAGGTAAAATGAATTTACTAACAGTGTTCTTTATGAGTGGAAATCACTATGTTACTCAGAGAGGGTATGTCTACACTACCCTCCTAGTTCGAACTAGCAGGGTAATGTAGGCATACCGCACTTGCAAATGAAGCCCGGGATTTGAATTTCCCGGGCTTCATTTGCATAAGCGGGGAGCCGCCATTTTTAAAACCCCGCTTGTTCGAACCCCGTGCAGCGCGGCTATACGGGGCACGAACTAGGTAGTTCGAACTAGGAAGGCTTCCTAGTTCGAACTACCTAGTTCGTGCCCCGTGTAGCCGCGCTGCACGGGGTTCGAACAAGCGGGGTTTTAAAAATGGCGGCTCCCCGCTTATGCAAATGAAGCCCGGGAAATTCAAATCCCGGGCTTCATTTGCAAGTGCGGTATGCCTACATTACCCTCCTAGTTCGAACTAGGAGGGTAGTGTAGACATACCCAGAGACCTTGATACAATTTTCTGTACGTTTCATTGATTATGGGAATTACGGATGTCAACTTACCATTGGCTTTTAGAGCAATTTCAGAAATGTTTCTAAATTACAGCTCTCCACAAACTCCTGACCATGCATAAAGGAAGATACATGAATCATGGGACGCTGCTAAACTGCATCTTCATGCTTACAGTTCCTGTTTTACTTAGCAAGAAATCATAGGCATCAAAGTGGGTGACGTTCCCTTGCATCTCATTTTCCACAAAACAAATTCCTGCTAGCTGGCTAGTGCCCCTAGAACTCTTCAAGTCCCTTTCAAGTGCCTTCAGGTCCTCTGGTACTGTTAACTTGAGTATCTCTACATATATTTAGAGGCATAGTTTCTCTCTTACATATTCTTATGATGAAAGAATTCTGCTTACAAACCTCATCTGAACATGTAACAATGCAGAGCCAAATTGCTGTAATCTGCCAGGGCTATAATTATTGCCTGTCAGCTATAACCTTGGAGTTGGTGTGTTCTTATTATTATAATGAAAAAATCTTTATTATGCCTAAGTTATTTATTGTTATTTTTTTTAGACTGGAATATTAAATTGCTACTTGAACCATATATTTGAACAGTTGTGGAGCTGTGAGTTTAGAGAATCTCATTTTTAACCTGGCATTTCAAAGATCAGTTTTTAATAGAAACAGCCCTCTCCCTTTTCTTAGGTCTTTTCCTCCTTTGGAGGCTAACTAGCTTGATTGATAAACAAAAACTTGGAACCCTTCAGAACAAGTCACTCTTGCATTATTTCTCCAGAGGGTATATAAGCTGTCATGTCCTTGAACTGCCAGTTCCTTCATGCTGGAAGAGTTGATGTATATATTTTGCCATCTGTCCTCTTCCCCAATATCTTCCTTCATAGTCCCGAAGAATGGATTGTAATTATGTCATGCTCCATCTTACCTTTCTATACACTTCGATTTCCAAGGGGCTACCTGAGCCCTTACAACACAAACATCTCGGGGCAGGGAATCCATTTTTTCAGTATTGGAGAGGGCTATGCACATCTATGAGGCAAAATCATAACTTTTAAATACAGTGCTGTAATACACATGTTAGTCCTTGTTATGGGAGGAATATTTTTAAAGTACTCACCCTTTTGTTCTGTATATGTGACAGACAGAATAGTTGGTGAACTGAGCACAGGCAGGAAATAGGCCTGTGTTCAGTTCACCCCATAAACATAGGGTCTGTTTATGACACTGCCTCTGACTGCCCCTCAGGTTTTGGGCAAGTCATTTAGCTGCTCAGTAGTTGCTTATGAGATGATACCCACATCCCAGAGTCATTGTAAGCGTACTAAGTGTTTTTACAACTGTTCATAGCATCAAGGGATTTCAGTTCTCTTAAGTTTTGATACCTAGCTTGAAGTGGCCAGGGTGTATTATTAGCCTTGATTATATATATATTATTTATATATATGGTGGTGGCTCATTTGCCCAATTTGTGGGTTTTGATGTGTTTTTATTTACTAATAAACTTTGAGAAAGGAATGTATCTAATCTGTACATTCTCTTTGCAGTGGCTTTAACCCATGATGTTTTAAAGAAGGCGAGAGGAAACCTAGAAGTAAGTAAAATCTGTTTACATTAAGTGCCCCATAGTATGTAACATGCTAGAGTAAATACATTTAATATAAATGACCATATTAGTAGTATATTTTGCAGCATTACTATCAGTTATTTTGTTTTCATTTCCCACTAGCCTGACATAAACATGAGGGATTGTTTACATTCATTTAATAAATGTTCTTTAATATTTAAGTTGCACATTATAATTAGTCTTAGATTAGATTTTGCCAGCACATGTCAATTTGTCTTTACGTTTTATAGTTATAAATCTTCAATGTTTCGAGTCTCAATATCTACTGTCAATAAATTATTGATGACCCCTCAATTATTTCCAACAAATTAAATTGATAAAAAAATTAAAATGCTTAAAATAAGTAATATTATCTCTCAAAATTATAAAAAACATCATTTCAATTTCTTCCAATCCTACTTTTAATTTGTATTTGCTGGATTACTGGCTTAACCCTATCTCCTTGCTTATGCCTTCTGTAGTTTAGCACTCCTATCTTTTTCCACCTCATCTGCTCCTTCATAAATTCTTGGACTGCACTGGAGACCATTTCTTATTTCAGAAGGTTGAGAGTGCTACTAGGGAAGACTCTGTTCTAGATTTGATTTTAAAAATAGAGAGGAACTGGTTGAAAATTTGAAAATGGAAGGCTGCTTGAGTGAAAATGACCATGAAATCCTACAGTTCATAATTCTAATGAATGGTAACAGGGAGAACAGTAAAACAGAGACAGTGAATCTCAGGAAGGCAGATTTTAGTAAACTCAGAGAGCAGGTAGGGAAGATCCCATGGGAAGCAAGACTAAGAGGAAAAACAGCTGAAGACAATTGGCAGTTTTTCAAAGGGACATTATTAAGGGCCCAAAAGCAAGCGATTCCACTGCGTAGGAAAGATAGAAAGTATGGAAAGAGACTATTTTGGCTTAACCAGGAGATCTTACCTGATCTCAAAATCAAAAAAGAGCCATATAAAAAGAGTTCTGTCGACAGAAGGCATTATTGCATCTACACTGTCCTTTGCGTCTACACTGTCATGTCGACAAAGAGTCTTGCTTTGTCGACAGAACTGGATGTAGTCTAGACGCTCTTTGTCGACAGAACGTCTGTCGACAAAAGCCTGTAGTCTAGACATACCCTTAGACTTCACACCCTCGAGACCATAGCATACTAACTTTCCTGTCTGTCCTACCCTTTCCATTCACGCTGCCCTTTAATGACACCCTGGCTTGTAACCAGTTCCCACTTTCTCCACCAACTCCCCTAAATCCTTTTACAACTCTTGTCTTTTATGAATCATTCCTCCATTAGCCTCCTCATCAATGATTTCTCAAAGCTTTTTCTTAATTTTGATACTACACAATTATCTCAACCTTGCCTGGGTGAGAACCTAATCATGCAAAAGGATCCTTATTGCTACAAGGAATCATATGTTCAGCCAGTCTTCATGCAAAAGTAAAAGCCTGTGCTTGCAAATGGTCCTTTTGCAGGATCAGGACCCTAGTGTATAAGATATGTGTATTTGAGAGCTTTTCTCGATTTTATGACATTTATTAATAAGTGCTTTTCATACCAGGTTCAGCCAAGTGAAAATCAAAAAGCAGCTTCACATACCAACAAGAAAAGGATTCTGTGAAGGAGAAAGTTCCACTAATAAAGCCTGTTCCTTCATGTGATCGTTGTGTGTAGGCGTCTTTACAGTTTAAGCCTTAATATTGCTTGGGTTAAAGGGGTCTTTGACACTTGAATAGTTGATAACCTTTGACAAAACTCTTGTGAAATAACTTATTTAGCATTTTATATTGACAAATGACTAATTTTGAATATTTATTATATAAACCGGTACTGGAGGGATTGAAAAGAAGAGCAGAAAGTGTTTCACATGGGTTCATCTTAAATTTTCTACTTTTTTGCTATGCTGTATTTTTTTTTTTTTTAGATAGATTCATTCTGTTTCTTCTTGTGGTACAATATTTCCTAGTGCCTAAAAGACTTAGTCAAAGCAATTATCCACTTTCAACTTCTTTTACAATGGATACTTGCAGTACGTTAATAGTTTTTCTTTAGGTCTGTGTTGCATCATTGGATTTTAGGACTGTGGGAAGCTTTCAGTATTTTAAAGCATTGTCAATATGTGCATGAAGGATTTTGCTGAGAGCTACCTGATGTGTAGCTAACTTCTACAGTAGCAATTAGAATCTGATGGTAGGTCTGAAAATGTGAATTAAAATCTGGCATTTGTTAAACCTGTTCATGTTAATTATTTTGTTTGACACTCCAGAGATTTCTGAGCACTGTCTAAACATAGACCACCTGTAGCCAAAGTCTTCAGTTGTTTGGCTGGTTCATTTGTTTTCTCTGAAGAAATATGGATGCATTTCTGCCCCTCTGTTGTTCAGTGATCACTCAGAAAAGGAGTTTGACAGAGATCTTCATTAAATTCCAACTCCCTCTGCATTATGGTAACACAACCCACTTAAAAAGTATACTTCTTCAAGTGGCTATCTGAGTGGAAAACATGTGGGTGCCTTGTAGATCAAAGTCACGGGATTTTGCTTAAGTATCAGAGGGGTAGCCGTGTTAGACTGAATCTGCAAAAGTGGCAAGGAATCCTGTGGCACCTTATAGACTAACTGAAGTGTTGGAGCATAAGCTTTCGTGGGCAAAGACCCACTTCATCAGATGCATGATTTTGCTTGGCACTGGCTGTAGGGGCAGCACTCATGCCCTCCGGCACAGCAGCGCCTCTCCTGGACAGCGCTGCCCCAGCTCTCCTCTGTATTCCTTCTTCATTCCTGCTATTTGAATCCGAGCCCTCTGTGGTGCTTTGTATCTTGTGTTTTTCCATTACAAAATGTTATAATTGTATTAGATAGTAGCTTTAGTTTATGATAGTAGTATCCTTAGGTAGTGTCAAGTATGGTTTAGTCTGGTGGGATAGACTTGTAATTTTAAATGTTTATTTAAATGCTCTCCATCATATGGGATTGCTGTCCCCAAAAGTGTCTTCCTCCTTGTCCCCCTCACCCAGTGTTTATTGGACCTGCTGGAGGAGCATATTAAGGAACGGGGCTCCATCTGTAAATTGCTCAAAGAACACAGGTGGCAGGAGACTTTTGTGCCTTGAGCAGGCCATGAGACATGCTTTGGCCCCAAGGATCTCTGCAGTTTGTTCTGTACCAGACAGCCTTTTGGAGCCAAACTGAGATGTTGGTCCAGGTACAAGGTCTGATATTTTCCCTAAGGGAACGAGGGATCATTCTCCTTCCTCTGGTCCTTCAAGGAAAGTGTCTCGCAAAACAGAAGCCATTCCAGAACTTGGAGGGAGTCTCCTCTGTCTCCTAAGAGGAGTTCTGAGCAGTACTGTGATTCCTTGTTAATGTGGGATGTAACTGGGTCATCTCACCATTACTACACATATCAGTTGGGTGCTGTACCTCCTATACTGGCCATGGAGCATCCATTGGGTCAGGTACTGACAACAGCAGCAACAGGATTGATTGCACCCCATCAATATGGCAGGCAGAATCAGACCTAGTCTACCTCTCCATTCCTCTTTCCCCAATTACTGAGCACTCAGTTGCCATTGTGGCTTCTTCTAAGAAGCAAAGTGAGGTCAGTTCCCTTTGTGGTACCAAGTGTTTTTGCATCAACAGACCCTGATTTTCAGCATCACTGATATCTTCAGTGTAGACCTTGTTGCTGGGGCACAAGTCAGTCTTTGTAAATTTGCTTTCCATGGGTCATGCTTAAGCATCTCTGCAGTCAGAACATGTTTTCCTATTGACATACTGGATCCCAATCCTATTTGCATTTGAGAAGTGGCTTAGCAAGGAGAGAGGCTTCTGCAGAGTCAACTAATGGGACTTGGGCACCTAGACAGTTTGAGAATTTTCTGATACAAACCCTAAAAAAAACAAGTCTTAATTTAAAAGATTCTGTTATAAAGGTATTAATGTCTCTGGCGATGCTTATAACGGGCCTACTTTTGAGCCTGACCCCAAAGGCTCAATGCACTCTCTTGCCTTAGGGTTATGGTGTTTCATTTTCTCCTTCATGTTGAATGTTCAGACACAACAGCCTAGCTGGCTAGGTACAGTGATGTCAAAGGCACAAAATTAAGTGGAAAAATAATTTATCGTAGCCCTAAATGGACTATAATTAAAGGAGATTATTGGCAGTAATAAAAGTAGATACAAAGGATGAAATTTTGGCCTTCTTCATTTCAATGGCATGGCTTCCTCCAGCATTTATCACTGGCAAAACACAGTTTTTTTCTTTTCCAGTCTCCCCACCATACAGATCTGGCTTTCAAACACTCCCCATTGGAAATGTGACTCTGGTGTCAGAGCAGGGGTAGGCAACCTATGGCTTGCAAATCAAATATGGCTCACTAGGGAGCCAGCTATGGCTCTTCTGAAGCCCCAACTCAGCCCTTCCCCGTTCCTCCCTCAGTAGGGAACCAGCACTGGTACTACAGCCTTACAGCCTCTTGCAAAATTGGAACACCAGCACCAGCTTCCTGCGGTCAGGGGGAGAGAAAGCTCTGAGCCTCCCCACCAGATCTGGCATGTGGAGAACAAGCAAAGCCAAAAATGGCTCTGTGCAAGCTGCCCTTTTCCTTCCCCCGGTGTACGGGAAACAAGCAACATGAAACCAAAAATGGCTTTGTGCACGCTGCAATTTTCCTTCCCCTGGGACAAACTTCCTGGGGGCTTCCGCTGAATGGGAGCAGCGAGAGGCCATGTTACATGGTGCCTGCAACTCAATGTGAAAACAAGTGCCTTCCCACCCCTCATGCCCACACCCCTCACTCCTACCCCCTCACTCACCTGCCAGACAGCCTGTCCCCATCCCATTTCTGCTCCCTCCCCCTTGGCCAGACACTCTGCTCCCTAGCCAAACAGCCTGCCTGCCCTCTTCCCCCGTCCAGACATCCTGCCTCCTGGCCAATAGCCTGCCTCCAGCCCACTCCTGTGCCTTACTCCCTGGCCAGACGCCCTGACCCCTGGTTGCACAGCCTACTTTCAGCCCATTCCTGCTCTGTGGCCAGACACCCTTCCCCAAGCCTGCTCCTTGCCCCTCTCCCCTGGCAAGACAGCCTTTCCCCAGGCTGCTCCTGCCCCCTACTCTGTCTGCTTCTGCACCCTCATTCCCTCCCACACCCCCACCTCCCGCCCAGATCCGGCACCCCCATCCCTGTCTCACTGGCAGCTCTGTCCCACACACTTAACCCCCTCATTTTGACCCCACCCTAGAGCCTAGGGGAGCCCACAAAATTCACTAACCCTGGAACCCCAGAAGAGTAAATCTGGCCTGTGGCCTTGAACCTCAGTCTTACCTATCCTCTCCCCACCATGGTGCTGGAGCATGAGAGGAATGAGGTGTTTCAGTTGGGGGCCATATCTGTGAGGGGGGGTTATGGGGGATTTTTGCTTCTCTTTTGGGTGGTCCCCAACTGATTTTTCTGTTGGTCAGTGGCCCCTGACCCGAAAAAGATTCTCCACCCTTGCCATAAATAAAGACAATGTTAAAACCTTTTGTGTTGGATATCATATTTTACTTTATTTAAAAATGAAGCTTGGCCAACAAGCCTCCAATTGGGGCCCATCCCCCATCTGGACACAGCATCATAATATCTCTGCACCCCACCCCACGCCAACCCTGAGCCCATCATACACCTAAACCCCCTGTCCTGAATCCCTCATACCCAAATTCATGCACATCCGCAGACTCCTGCGCCCCCACATCCCTAGTCCTCTGCCATAACACTCCTGCACCCCCATGCACACCAGCCTTGTACTTTGAGTCCATCATACATCCCAACCCAGACTCCTGCACCTCAACATCCCCAGCCCCCTGCCATAAGATTGACAGAAGACAGCCTGACTGTGCATGAAGCTGAATTTGACCAGTTGTGATGTAACTTCAAAGAAATGTGCAAAAAGATGTAGCAGCAGAAGTCCCATTAAATAAAGTCTGTGAGTTTCATTTACACTATTATTAATCGTGTCAATTATCAAAAATATCAAGTTGTATATTTTCAGTTGTGTAAATTGTCATTATACAGCTCTTTGTTAACCACTGAATGTTGATGTAGTTTGGCTGTTTGGTTGGAAAAGGTTGCCGACCCCTGTGTCAGAGCCTACTCATGCTTGGTGGTGGATGCATTGGGACTTGCAAACAGGGAGAAAAGTTATCCTTTGCTAGTTCTGAATGGCCAAACTTGTGACCAATTTCCTCAGGTAAGCTGTTACCTGAGGTGAGCAGTTACAAAGGTGACAGCCTTGACCTCTGGGATCTGATCTGGCTTAAAGGGTAAGACATATTCGAGTGCAAGGGGCTGCTTAACTCCATTATATAGAGTACATCTACACAGTTGTCAAATATGAACTTCCACAGAGGCCTGTCTATCTTTGGAAACTCCTTATTTCCTCAACATTACACTTACGAAACTGCAGCAAAGTAATTCCATAGGAAATAAACCCAGCAACATTTGGTGTTTCTCTTTTACCAGTGACTTTCAATGATACTCATGCTCTTAATTCACTCAGGTGTTTTGGTTTAAAAAAAAAAAACCCTTGACCCTTATGTAAGTATCTCAACAGGAGCTCTCTTCAAAATCTGTCCCCAATGTTGTGTACAAAGTACTTGGAAATGTAGCCCACCTATGGAAGTGAAAGCACAAAACCTGACACCAGGGAGAAGCAAACCCATTCAGCTGCACTGATAAGAATACACCAGAAAAATTAAAAGTTAAAAATAAACTTTGCAAATCAAAAGGAAAAAGTGTATAGTCAAACATTCACTTTGCTCTCATTGTCCTCACATCTCTCTAAAAGCACGGAGTTAATTTTACTAAGTAGCTACATTATATATACTAAAATGTAATCAAAATCTGCTATACGTTTCAACTTTTTAAATTAATCATCCTATGATTTTGAGTTACAACACCTGAAAGAAACAGCTGTACATCTATATTTCATGCACTCATGGCTCTTGGTTTTTCTGCAGCTTTTATTCACAACATCTGTATGTTTCTTATTTGCCTTCCTTTCTCTTAGATGATCTACCGCTTTGGTCTTAATACTTTCTGCCATGCCCTCCCCACCCCCATAACACTACACCTGATCCCTTGTTCTCAGTATCAGCTGAGAGAGATGCATTCATTTTAAAAAGATATGTGCCTCTCCTAGCACTTGGGGGGGGGGGGGGGGATGGGTAGGTAAGAGTTGTTGCAGAAATTGGGTCAGTTGGAAAAAAAATTAAAATATATCATTACCTCTTTAAAAAAAGATGATCCCAAAAGATCAAAGTATTTCAATTTAATGAGAAGTTCCTCTTAAGTACACACAATTTATTGGGGCAGTTTAAAAATAATTAAAAGAATAAAAAAACATTACCAGATGGAGTGCTGCAAAAAAGACAAAGCTTATGGTATGATAATTTTGTTTAATAAGAACCAACTTTACATTTTCTTTAAAAATAAGTGCATGGGGAATACACAGGAGGGATAAGCAGAAGGATTTGCTTTGTGATTTGTGAGTTCTGACCTTGCTTTGGCTTTGGTTTTGTGTTCAAGATAGGTGTGGGATTTGGTGGACACATAATCTGGTAACTAGGTCACTGGAGTGTAGTTAGCCCTGTATTGGGGGGAGAGACAACAGAATCCGGTATTTTTAAACAGCGAGAACCCTGATCTCAGTTGGGGCCTACGTGCCATTGTAATACAGAAATAAAACAGCTTTTAAGAAAACTTCCTCTCATCTTTAGAACACTGCTTTAATTATGGTAGAGTCAAACTGCTGTAATAGCAGTTAGCATCTCATTTGCTACCTCCAGTTGCGACACAATAATTCATTTGTACAACCAAATGACTGCTACGGGTACCCTCAGTTCTTATTCTTTTCCTGTGTACTGTTCCCTCAAAGTCTCCATGGGTAAGTCTACACTACAGTGTTATTTCGAAATAACACATTTACACACAAAATGCATTTTGAAATAGCATTTTGCTATTTTGAAATAGCGCGTCCACACTGAGTGGACACTGAATTACACTGAAGGCTGTCCGGAACCAAGTCAGCAGGACATCAGGTCAGGAAGTTATTTGTGTGACTGCTGCCTGAGGCTATCTGAGGCTTGTGTTTAAAGGGACCCCCACCCTGGGCAGCCAGTTCTCAGGTTTCCCTGCTTGCTTGCCTACCTCGATGAGGGACAGCAAAGCATTTGTGTGACTGTGTGCTCTGGTTGCCCTCACTTGGGACACCAAAGCACTCTGCAGCATGGAGCCGGAGAGGCCCCTGGGCACTCTGGTGCTTCTTGTGAATGCGTTGCTGCGAGCCTGGCTGCACTTTCTGAAGGCTGCCTTCCAGGAGGTCCATCGGGGGGCTGTCAGTCTCCAGGGGGCCCTGCAGGAAAGCTTCCACCTTGAGGAGCACTAAGAGCCTCCTTGGTCTGCCCCACTGTGGGTTTGTGCCTCATTCCTCCCCCACATCATTCCAGTTACCCTCCCAGCCCCCCTTTCTGATGTCAAATAAACACACATTTTCATGAATACAAACTCTTTATTTAACAAAACTGGGGGTGGGGGGATGAAACTGGTGAGACTGGAGAAAGGAGGTGAGAGGGGGAGGAAAGAGGGTGGGAGAGGAGAGGGGAGGGGGAAACCTGAGAGGAGGGAGAGGGAAGGGGGAAGCAAGGGGAAGAGGGGTAGGGGAAGCTCAGAGTTGGGGGTCTTGCCGGATCAACTTGATTTTCATGCGAACCTGCTCTTGGGTTCGCATGTGACCTTTGGTGGCCAGGCTGGCAGCTATCCTGCCATAGACGGCCACATACCTCCATCTAGTGCAGAGATCATGGACGTTGGGGGCATCCCCCCAAACCTAAATAAGGTCCACCCTGATCTCCACTCTGAACCAGGAAAGCGCCCGCCTTCTCCAGACCCTGGCAGTCTCCTGGGACCTGGCAGGCCTCTCAAGGGGAGCGGTGGAGGGCTGGCTGCCCGTGTCTTGCTGGCTCATGTTTTGGGGTCACTGGCAGCCAGCCCTCCACCTGGGCAGTGGCTGCTGGCTCTGGGCCGGCAGGCTTGGAGCTGGCACAGGCACTGTGGCCAGAGTCAACCCCTTTAAAGGCTCCGGGGAGGGAAGAGAGTGTTCTTGTTTGAGGCTGGAGTGGCCACCAGGTCACCCTGGGAAGGCTGGAGGCCTCTTATTTCAAAATAAGTGTCTACACAGCACTTATTTCAAATTACCTATTCCGAATTTGGCATTATTCTTCATAGAATGAGGTTTACCAAATTCGAAATAAGTGCTCCACTATTTCGAATTTATTTTGAAATAGCGGTTTGGCTGTGTAGACGCTAGTAAAGTTAATTCAGAATAACAGCTGTTATTTCGAATTAACTTTGATGTGTAGACATACCCCGTCAGTGGCACACAGCATTCAACAGCTTACAAGCCATTTAGTTAACATCTCAAAGAGCCATAATAAACAAAAGTAAAAATCCAAGAAGGCATCAAGTGTCAGTGTCATAGCTAGTAGGTAAAGCACCATAACAGAATGATATTAATAGATGGTTAAAAATGCTAATTCTGTTACATAAAAAAAATTGACACATTTTTTTGGAGGGGCTGTAAGATTTCCCATGGTCCTTTCAGAGTTTTTTGATGAAAAGCACTAACCAAAACTTCAATTTTTGTCAACAATGACTGGTAAATTTTGTGTTTTGAAACTGTAAAACTAAAAATTACCAATCCCACCCAAAAAGAAAGAAAACTCCAAAAAAGTTGTTTTCCTTTTTTGACAAAAATCAGGAAAATTGCAAACCAATAAAAGTTTTCTGGGGGGAAAAATGAAGAAAACTTGTTTTTGACAGCTCTAGTTATTTTAGTAAATATTCTAGAAATTATTTGAGGCTCAGTGAGAGACTAATTCACATTTTCACTCCAGTTTTTTTAAAATCTGATTCTGCTGCTGGTGTAAGCCCCTATTCTGTGCTGAGTGGGTGTGATTTCGTAGACAAAGTATAGGATGGGTTCAGTATACCTCGATCCTATTCCTGCCTCTACCATCAGCACTGTGCCTCAGTTTCCTGTTCTCTAAAATGGGGATAATGGTGCTTGGGTAAAAAGCACCATTGAAGAGCTCAGTATTATGTATTTGTCACTGTTTTTGAGCCTTTCTGCCACTACTGAAAAGTTGCAGGTACAGAAGCATACAACAAAACACCATGTGGTGTGAAACAGTTTCTCAGGAGTCACAGGCTTATGTACTAATGCTGAGTACTGGACTCCAGTTATAGTTTCCTGCTCATGTTTACTTAATAGACTGTAAGCTAGTTGAATCGGAGACTACATTTTCACTGTGTTTGTACAACACCTAGCACAATGGGGCACAGAGTCTTGCATGTGTCATCTGACCATCACTGCCATTAAAATAAGTAGAGTTGTAACAATAAGAAGGAGGAAGTGGCTTCTTATTTTGTGTTTATATTGCACCTAGCACAGTGGGATCCTAGTCCACGACAAGGTGCTGCAATAACATTTTACTAACCTTACATGACAATCCCATTTCTTCCCTGTTGCCCTAACCCTTTCTTAAAGCCTTTCCTTTTCAGCCACTAGATGGCAATAGAATGTTACATTTGCTTGAGAAAATAACATTGAAGCCTTCAGATTAGGATGTGAAAATGAAGCTATGTGCCTGCCATTCAGCTGCTTGAAATTCTCAACCACAAAGGATTTGCTCTGTCGTCTTACTCCCACCTATTTCCCCTACTAACTGTGTAACCTCAGGCCTCTAATCATTAGAATTTCTGAAATTTGAATTGAATGTTTGGTGCCAGGACTCATTGGCTTGTCTTGTTTATGTATTTAAATAAAGCCAAAGTCTCTCTAAATATCTGTACCCACATAGAGAATAATGAACCAAATATGTTAGTCAGACATCCTTTCTCGGAAACCCTCTGAGCTCCTGGGGAAGGGTATGCAGAAATCTGTGCTGAATCCAATCTCATGTCTGACCACTGTTTAGGTTAGTTAAATACACACCACATCATCGCTTCCTTGTGAATGAGCCTCTTTAGAAATTAAATAGTTCTCTAGCATGTCATGTCACATTAATCATTGTGGTTCAACTGTGCAAGGGACAGAAGCGGGTGAAGGCAGGGACACCCACAGAATCTGATGGTGCAGAGATCTGCCCTGTCCTACATTAGGGACCCCCTTCTGCATGGGTGTTTGAACTCAGGATATTCAGAATTATAGCAGGGGTTTCTTCCATAAGCTAGAAGAGCAACTCCATTAACCAGCAGCAGCATACTGCGGTTCTCCAGAAAAATCAGCCACTAAAATGTGGGTATATCTCTTTGCTAGCAGAGTTGCTTAGTTTATCAGGCTAAAGCAGACCGCATGAAGCACTTCTGCAGATTTGGATAGATGCTACCTGCCTCTGCTGTTTCACCATTTGCAAGTCAGCTACAGGGACAAAGAACCAGCCCCTTTGCCAAAACAGCTCATGTAGTCTATAGCTAAAGCATGTAGGAAGCAAGCAATTACCAACTGGCAAATAGTAACACTACCCTTTCCTTCAATTACTTGGAAAAGAGGGTGATATCAAGTTTAGAGCTTTCTGAAGGGACCTCGAGAAGTCATCAAGTCCAGTCCCCTGCCCTCATGGCAGGATCCAGTACCATCTAGACCATCCCGGATAGATGTCTATCTAACCTGATCTTAAATATCTCCAGAGATGGAGATTCCACAACCTCCCTAGGAAACTTATTCCAGTGTTTAACCACCCTGACAGGTAGGAAGTTTCTCCTAATATCCAACCTAAACCTCCCTTGCTGCAGTTTATGCCCATTGCTTCTTGTCATATCCTCAGAGGCCAAGGAGAACAATTTCTCTCCCTCTTCCTTGTGACACCCTTTTAGATACCTGAAAACCTCTATCATGTCCCCTCTCAGTCTTCTCCTTTCCAAACTAAACAAGCCCAATTCTTTCAGTCTTCCTTCATAGGTCATGTTCTCTAGACCTTTAATCATTCTTCTTCTTCTCCTCTGGACCTTCTCCAATTTCTCCACATCTTTCTTGAAATGTGGTGCCCAGATCTGGACACAATACTCCAATTGAGGCCTAATCAGCACAGAGTAGAAGAATTATAGAATCATAGAGCTGGAAGAGACCTCAGAAGGTCATCAAGTCCAGCCCCCTGCTCTAGGCAGGACCAATTCCATTTAAATCACCCCAGCCAGGACTTTGTCAAGCTGAGACTTAAACACCGCTAGGGATGGAGACTCTACTACTTCCCTAAGTAACCCATTCCAGTGCTTCACCACTCTCCTAGTGAAATAGGTTTTCCTAATATCCAACCCGCACCTCTCCCACCACAACTTGAGCCCATTGCTCCTTGTTCTGCCATCTGTCACTACTGAGAACAGCCTCTCTCCATCCTCTTTGGAACCTCCCTTCAGGAAGTTTTGCTTCTGCAGACTAAACAGACCCAACTCCCTCAGCCTCTCCTCATAGGTCATATGCTCCAGCCCCCTAATCATTTTGGTTGCCCTCTGCTGGACCCTCTCCAATGCATCCACATCCTTTTTCTAGTGAGGGGTCCAGAACCGCACACAATACTCCAGATGCGGCTTCACCTGAGCCGAATAAAGGGGAATGATGACATCTCTAGATCTGCTGGCAATGCTCCTCTTAATGCAGCCTAATATGCCATTAGCCTTCTTGGCTACAAGGGCACATTGTTGACTCATATCCAGCTTCTCATCCACTGTAACCCCCAGATTCTTTTCTGCAGAACTACTGCTTAGCTGGTGGGTCCCCAGCCTGTAACAATGCTTGAGATTCTTCCGTCCCAAGTGCAGGACTCTGCATTTGTCCTTGTTGAACCTCATCAGATTTCTTGTGGCCCAATCCTCTAAGTCACTCTGGACCCTATCTCTGCCCTCAAGCGTATCTACCTCTCCCCCTAGCTTAGTGTCATCTCCAAACTTGCTAATGGTGCAATCCATCCCCTCATCCAGGTAATTAATAAAGATATTGAACAAAACCGGTCCTAGAACCGAACCGTGGGACACTCTGCTAGAAACCGACCGCCAGCCTGACATCAAGCCGTTGATCACTACCCACTGGGCCCAGCCTTCTAGCCAGCTTTCTATCCATATTACCATCCATTTATCCAATCCAAATTCCCTTAACTTGCTGGCAAGAATATTGTGGGAGACTGTATCAAAAGCCTTGCTAAAGTCAAGGTATATCACATCCACAGAGCCAGTTACCTCGTCATAGAAGCTAAGCAGATTGGTCAGACACAACTTGCCCTTTGTGAATCCATGCTGACAATTCCTAATCACTTTCCTCTCTTCCAAGTGCCTCAAAATAGATTCCTTAAGGATTCCTTCCATGATTTTTCCAGGAACCGAGGTAAGACTGACCGGCCTATAGTTCCCTGGATTGTCCTTCTTCCCTTTTTTGAAGATGGGTACTACATTCGCCTTTTTCCAATCATCTGGGATCTCTCCCGATCTCCACGATTTTTCAAAGATAATGGCCAAAAGCTCCTCAATGACATTTGCCAACTCCCTCAGTACCCTCGGATGCATTAAGTCCGGCCCCATGAATTTGTGTACGTTTAGCTTTTCTAAATAGTCCCTAACCTGTTCTTTACCCACCAAGGGCTGTCTTCATCCTATCTTGCATCACTTTAGCGCATTAGTCCAGGAGCCAACCTTGTCCGTGAATACAGAGGCAAAGAAAGCATTGAGTACTTCAGCTTTCCCCACATCATCTGTCACTTGGTTACCTCCCTCATCCAGTAGGGGCCCCACACTCTCTCTGATCACCTTCTTCTTGTTAACATGCCTGTAGAAACCTTTCTTGTTATCCTTCACATCCTTTGCCAGTTGCAATTCCAATTGCGCTTTTGCCTTCCTGATAACCTCTCGGCATTCTCGAGCTATACCTTTAAACTCCTCCCTGGTCATTTGAACAAGTTTCCACTTTTTGTAAGCTTCCTTTTTGTGCTTAAGTTCACCAAGGATTTCCCCCATAAGTCAATCCGGTCTCCTACCATGTTTGCCTCCCTTGCTACGCATCGGGATGGTATCCTTCTATGCCTTCAATAAGGCTTCTTTAAAATACTGCCAGCTCTCCTGGACTCCTTTCCCCTTCATGTTAGCATCCCAGGGGATTCTACCCATCAGGTGTCCAAGGGAGTCAAAATCTGCTTTTCTGAAGTCCAAGGTGTGTATTTTACTACTCTTTTTTCTTCCTTTGGTCAGGATCCTGAAATCTACCATCTCATGATCACTGCTTCCCAGGTTGTCACCCCTCTCTATTTATTAGTTTCTCCCTGATTGTGAGCAGAAGGTCAAGCTGCGCACGGCCCCGGTCAGATCTTTCAGCACTTGTACCAAGAAGTTATCCCCAACATTCTCCAAAAACTTCCTGGATTGCGTGTGTACTGCCGTATTGCTTTCCCAAGAGATGTCAGGGTGATTAAAGTCCCCCATGAGAACCAGGGCCTGCAATCTGGAAGCTTCTTTCAGTTGTCCGAAGAAAGCCTCATATACCTTATCCACCTGATTCGGTGGCCTGTAGTAGACACCAACCACTGCTGTTGTTTGCACCTCTAAACTTAACCCATAGACTCTCAACAGGTTTTTCTCCTTCTATATCCTGGAGTTCAGAGCAATCGTAGTGCTCTTACATATAGTGCAACTCCTCCTCCTTTTCTCCCCTTCCTGTTCTTCCTGAACAGTCTATACCCTTCCATGACAGCACTCCAGTCATGCAAGTCATTCCACCAAGTCTCTGTTATCCCAATTAAATCATATTCCTTGGACTGGGCCAGGGCCTCCAATTCTCCCTGTTTGTTGCCCAGGCTTCTCGCATTAGTGTACAAACATCTCAGATAACCAGTTGATCACCCTGCCTTCACTGTTTTAATCAGGGGTCCTCCTTTCTTGCTCATTCCTCTTTAGATTTCTTCCCAGTATCCAACTTTCCCACTCCTCTCAGGATATTGGTCACCGTCCCCCAATGAACCTAGGTTAAAGCCCTCCTCACTAGGTTTGCAAGCCTGCCCACGAAGATGCTCCTTCCTCTCTTGGTTAGGTGGATCCTATCTCTTCCTAACAATCCTTGTGCCTAGAACAGAGTCCCCTGGTCGAAGAAACTGAAGCCCTCTCTGCGACACCACCTGCGCAACCACGCATTTACTTCCTCAACTTCTCCACATCTTTCTTGAAATGTGGTGCCCAGAACTGGATTCAATACTCCAATTGAGGCCTAATCAGCACAGAGTAGAGCGGAAGAATGTCTTCTCATGTCTTTCTCACAACACTTCTGTTAATGCAATCTAGAATCATGTTTGCTTTTTTTGCAACAGCGTCTCACTGTTGATTAATATTTAGCTTGTACTCAACTATGACCCCTAGGATTCCTATCTGCAGTACTCCTTCCTAGACAGTCGCTTCCTATTCTGTATGGCTGTGTCTACACTGGGCCACTTATTCCAGAAAAGCAGCTGCTTTTCCAGAATAACTTGCCAGCTGTCTACACTGGCCACTTGCTTTTCCGGAAAAGCAATGACAATCTACTGTAAAATTGTCAGTGTTTTTCCGGAAAAACTATGCTGCTCCCGTTCAGGCAAAAGTCCTTTTCCGGAAAAACTATTCCGGAAAAGGGCCAGTGTAGACAGCACAGTAGTCTTTTCCGCAAAAAAGCCCCGATCGTGAAAATGACCACGGACGCTTTTCCGGAAAAGCATCCTTCCAGTGTAGACGCGCTTTTTCCGGAAATACTTATAACGGAAAACTGTTCCGTTTTAAGCATTTCCGGAAAAGGGTGCCAGTGTAGACGTAGCCTCTGTGTGAGTGATTGTTCTTTCTGAAGTGGAGTACTTAATCCTATTTACATCAGACCATTTCTCCAGTTTGTCCAGATCATTTTGAATTATGACCCTAACCTCCAAAGCACTTGCAACCCCTCCCAGCTTCGTATCATCTGCAAACTTAATAAGCATACTCTATATGCCAGTATCTAAATTGTTGAGGAAGATATTGAACAGAACCGGTCCCAAAACAGATCCCTGTGGAACCCCACTTGTTATGCCTTTCTAGCAGGATTGTGAACTATTAATAATTCCTCTCTGAGAACAGTTATGAACCCATCTTATAGTAGCCCCATCTAAGTTGTATTTGCCTCATTTATTGATTAGATGATCATGTGAGACCGTAACAAATACCTTGCTAAAGTCTAGGTATACCACATCCACCACCTCTGTTGGCTCCCTGAGTATTCTAGGATGCATTCCATCAGGCCCTGGTGACTTGCAGACATCTCACTTTTCTACGTGATTTTTAAATTGTTTTTTCTTATTTTATCTTCTAAACCTACCCTCTTCCCACTCGCATTCACTATGTCAGGCATTCCTTCATCAGACTTCTTGGTGAAGACCGAAACAAAGAAGTCGTGAAGCATCTCTGCCATTTCCAAGTTTCCTGTTACTGTTTCTCCCTCTTCACTGAGCAGTGGGCCTACCCTGTCCTTGGCCTTCCTCTTGCTTCTAATATATTTATAGAATGTCTTCTTGTTTCCCCTTGGGCGTAGCTAGTTTGAGCTTGTTCTGTGCCTTTGCCTTTATAATCTTGCCCCTGCATACCTGTATTGTTTGCTTATATTCATCCTTTGTCATTTGCCCTGGCTTCCGCTTTTTATATTACTCCTTTTTATTTTTAGATGATACAAGATCTCCTGGTTAAGCCATTCTTTCAGTCTTTCCTACACAGCAGAATAGTTTGCTTTTGGGCCCTTAATGTCCCTTTGAAAATCTGCCAACTCTCTTCAGTTGTTTTTCCCCTTAGGGTATTTCTACACTTGCACCCTCTTTCAAAAGAGAGATGCAAATGAAGACATTCAAAATTGCATATGAAGCTGGGATTTAAATATCCCACACTTCATTTGCATAATCACATTATGGCACTATTTCGAAATACCCTATTTTGAAATAACAAATGCTGTGTAGATGCGGTTATTTCAGGAGAACACCCTTCTTCCAAAATAACTGTTAACCCTTATTCCTCACAAAATTAAGTTTATTTCAGAAGAAGGGTGTCCTCCCAAAATAATTGCATCTACACAGCATTTGTTATTTCAAAATAGGGTATTTTCATTATGCAAATGAAGTGCAGGAAATTCAAATCTGTGCTTCGTTTGCAATTTCACTCAGCTGCATTTGCCCCTCTCTCTCTCAAAGGAGGGTGCAAGTGTAGACATACCCTTAGTCTTGCTTCCCATGGGACTTTACCTACCAACTCTCTGAGCTTACCAAAATCTGCCTTCCTGAAATCCATTGTCTCTATTTTGCTGTTCTTCCTTCTATCATTCCTTAGAATCATGAACTCGAGGATTTCATGGTCATTTCACCCAAGCTGCCTTACACTTTCAAATTCTGAACCAGTTTCTCTCTATTTGTTAAAATCAAATCTAGAACAGATTTTCCCCGGTAGCTTTTTCAACTTTCTGAAGTAAAAAGTTATCTTCAATGCAGTCCAAGAACTTATTGGATAGCCAGAACACAGGAAGGCTCCCAGCATGCAGAAGTGGAGCATGACTGGCACTAGGACCCAGGAGGAAGCATTCAGCTGTAGTCAGCCAAGCCCAGCTGCAACCTCCTTTCTGCTGGTCATTGTTGAGCTTGCAGAAATGGAGGGATTGCAGTGGCGCATAAACTTGTGTGCCCCCCATGCCCTCACCTCTGTTTGGGGGGGCAATCCCCCCAAACTATACCCACAGTTGTCCCCCCTGTAAGGCTTCACTTTGCTTCTCTGCAGGGAAGCACAGAAATTCCTCCAGGCATGGGCCATGCTCCAGCAATATTCAGAGCCGGGGGCTCTGCTCCACCAATATTTGGAGCTGGGTCTCTCCCCCTGGCCCTGCCTGGAGCAGGCCTCAGCCCCCATCCGCCGGCCCCCAGCGCATCCTCCCACCCCAGCTCCAGAGCATCCCCCCCGGCCCTGTCCTGTCCCTGCTGTGTGCAGCTTTCAGTCCAGTTCCTTCTTGCCAGCACGCGCTGGCAGCTGCTGCTGCCATGTGCGGCATTTACAGGTGAGCGGGGAGACACCTGGGCATGACGTGACATCACAGCCCAGGAATTTAAAACTGCTCAGCATGGCGTTGTGCTGCATGGCCTAGCTCCGGGTTCAGAGTCCAGGGACTTCTGGGGACTGAGCGCAGACTCCGGACCCTCAAAGTGGAAGGCAGAAGAGAAGGGAAGGCAAGGGGAGGGGAAGGGGGAAAACTAGGGGAAAGGGGTGGGAGAGGAAGGGGCTTGTGTGGGGGGGAGGGGGAAATAGGGGAAGGGTTGTGAGAGGAAGGGGCTTGTGCAGAGGGGGAAATAGGGGAAGGGGGGGAGAGGAAGGGCCTTGTGTGGAGGGAGAGGGGGAGGAAAGGGCTTGTGCGGAGGAGGAGGGGGAAGAAAGGGGAAGGTACCAAGGCACAGGGTGGAGGAGAGACAAATGCCAGTGGGCCAAGTGCAAACAATGAGGAAAAGGGCAGGAGGGGCGGTGTCAGTGGGAGTGGGGACAGGGTGATGCTGGGAAAGGAGAGAGTAATGGCATGGGGGTTGGAGGGGGAGGTGCTGGGAGAAGGCTTGAAAGAAGGGATGGGCATGAGAGCAAGTCATGTGTGAGGGCACAAAAGGGCATGAGGGGAATGGGGACAGTGGCAGTGAGGGAAGGGGGAAGCACCAGGAAGGTGCAGGGCTAAGGAAAGGTGCAGGTGCCAGGGGATTCTGAGGGTGAAGCAGAAGAGCAGACACCTGCAGGGGAGGGACCAGCACCAGAGGAGAGAAACAGGGCAGGTGTGTAGAGGGAGGTGTTAGGAGAGGGGATGAGGAGGGGTAGCTCACATGATCAGTGGGACTACTGGAGGAGTGGGGACAAGGGCTGCTGTAGGGGAGCAGGTCGCAGGAGGGCTGAGGACCATGAAAAGGGCAGGAGTCAGGACAGCAGAGGAGGGTGAGGGGTTGGGGGGGCAGCAGGTACTAGGGGAGATGATGGAGCAAGGGGAGGAGACATAACAGCAGAGAGAAAAGGTAAAGGTTTATAAAATATTTATTAATAACTTGGGTGCCACAGTGGCACATCCAAACAAGCCACATGAACTCAGTACTGGTGCACAACACAAAATTCATTCTGATCATGAGAGGAAACTCTTAGGTTATGTCTACTCTGGCAGCTTCTTGCACAAGAACATGTCCACACTGCCATGTGTGAGCTGTGCTTTTGCGCAAGAGCATCCATGGCAGTGTGGACACTCTCTTGCGCAAGAAAGCTCCGATGGCCATTTTAGCCGTAGGGGTTTCTTGCGCAAGAAATCCCTGCTGAGCATCCACACTGCCCGCTTGCACAAGAGAGCTTGCACCTATTAGAAAAGAGCGTAGATCTTGCACAAGAGGCCCTCTTACCACGCCATACTGTAAATTTCCTTGCTCAAGAGCAGATGGGCAGTGTAGATACTCTGTGGATTCTTGCGCAAGAACAGCTGTACTTGCGCAAGAAGCTGTGTGTGTAGACATAGCTTCAGAGGAAACACTTCCCCCAGCCTCTCTGCCTCCGAGTTAATGTCACACACATTGGATTTATGAAATTGCAGGATAGTTGCATGAGGGGGGTTTGTTGGGGGCCAAACTAATCCCTGTTGGTAGGAGGATGGTGGGAAAAGTCCTTTGAGAGGGGTGACATGACATCTTTTACTTCTGGTCATGTGTCCATCTTGCCCCGAGCGTGTTACCTCCAGAGGACTGGTTAACGGGGATCTGGGGCATGGTTAATGGGGGTCAGGGGGTGTGGCTAATGGGGCACCATCAAAAATTATACAAACCTGCCACCTCTGCCTCCAGGAGTAAAATATTGACACTTGCTAGTCAAGTTTAATATAATGCATAACAATAAATCACAATGAGGGATAGAAAGATATGGGGAATATTTTGTCCCCCTTTCCCTGTTTCTGCAGGTGGAAAGGCACTGCTCAGTACTGACTCTGGGTATGTCTACACTACCCTCCTAGTTCGAACTAGGAGGGTAATGTAGGCATACCGCACTTGCAAATGAAGCCCGGGATTTGAATTTCCCGGGCTTCATTTGCATAAGCGGGGAGCCGCCATTTTAAAAACCCCGCTGGTTCGAACCCAGTGCAGCTACACGGGGCTCGAACTAGGTAGTTCGAACTAGGATTCCTATTCTGAACTACTGGTACACCTCGTTCGAACTAGCGGGGTAGTGTAGACATACCCTCTGTTACCTAGTATGATATAAGGGTATGGCTAGGGACACAGGGGGTGTAGCCAAGTACCTTGCATTCTATCAATCAAGGGGCAAGACTAGAAAGGCAAAGGCACAAAACAAGCTCAAACTAGCTACAGACATAAAGAGACACAAAAAAGCATTCTATAAATATATTAGAAGCAAGAGGAAGACCAAGGTCAGGGTAGGCCCATTGTTCAGTGAGGAGGCAGAAACAATAACAGGAAATTGGAGAGGGTCCAGTGGAGGGAAACCAAAATGATTAGGGGGCTGGAGCGCATGACCTATGAGGAGAGACTGAGGGATTTTGGTTTGTTTAGTCTGCAGAAGAGAAGAGTGAGGGGGGATTTGATAACAGCCTTCCACTTCCTAAAGGGGAGTTCCAAAGAGGATGGAGAGAGGTTGTTCTCAGTAGTGGTGGATGGCAGAACAGGGAGCAATGGTCTCAAGTTACAGTGGGGGAGGTCTAGGTTGGATATTAGGAAAAACTATTTCACTAGGAGGGAGGTGAAACACTGGAATGGGTTACCTAGGGAGGTGGTGGAATCTCCATCCCTAGAGCTTTTTAAGTCTCGGCTTGGCAAAGCCCTGGCTGCGTTGATTTAGTTGGGATTGGTCCTGCCTTGCACAGGGGGCTGGACTTGATGCCCTTCTGAGGTCTCTTCCAGCTCTATGAGTCTATGAAATTTGGAAATGGCAGAGCTGCTTAGTTCTGGTCTTCATCAAGAAATCTGATGAAGGAATGCCTAACATAGTGAATGCTAGTAGGAAGAGAGTAGGTTTAGAACAATGGTCTCCAACCTTCTTACACCCAAGATCACTTTTTAAATCTCAGAACAAGTGAAGATCTACCACTCCAACCCTTCCTTGAAGCCCCACCCTCTCTATTCTCCTGCTCCCCATCACTTGCTATCCCCAGCCCTTATACACTCTACACTGCCACTCCCCCCCCCCCCAATTCTTATGTAGGAAGAGGTTTTTCCAACATTTGGCATGTCTAGACCGGACCAAATGTTAGAAATCCCCTTCTTTTTGAATCCCCCTTATTCCTCATGGAATGAGGAACATAGGGGTTACCGAAAGAGCATGTTTGCTCTTCTACTAAAAAAGCAGAAGAGCATCCCTGAATTTGAAAGAGTTTTTCCAGGATATCTCTGGAATCCTAGAAAGACTCCTGGGCTACGTCTACACTGGCAGCTTCTTGCGCAAAAAGTCTTCCACAAGAGGACGTCTACATTGGCATGTGCTTTTGTGCAAGAGATGTGATTTTGCGCAAGAGCATCCATGGCAGTGTGGACGCTCTCTTGCACAAGAAAGCTCTGATGGCCATTTTAACCGTATGGGCTTCTTGTGCAAAAAATTCATGATGCCTGTCTACACTGCCCTCTTGTGGTAGAGCTCTTGCGCAAGAGGGCTTATTCCTCATGGGGAGAGGAATAACGCTTCTGGAAGAAGCCTTGTTTTACAACACTATGCTATAAATTTACTTGTGCAAGAATGTGCGTGCAGTGTAGACAGCAGGTAAGTTTTTGCACAATAATGGTTGTTCTTGCACAAGAAGCTGCCAGTGTAGATGTAGCTGTACCCTCACTGGGTTGACACAGGATGAGTGGGCTCTGGGTTGGGAATGAGGGATTTGGGTATGGGAAGGGGTGAGAGGTGCAAGCTCTGGGAGGAAATTTGGATTCAGGAGGAGGTAGAGAAGGATACTCTGGCTTGGGGAGTGGGCCCTAGGCTGGGGAGTGTGTGGTCAGATGGAGGGTTGTGGTACTAAGCAAGCCACAGGCTTGTGGCTGTGAGGATGCAGGAATTTTGATTGGGGTATGTGAGGGGCTCAGGGCAGGGGATTTATGTGTGAGGGGCTCTGATCTCTGGTTGGAGGGGTGCAGGACTGTTATGCTACGGTCAGATGGAGGCTTTGCCCCAACTGGGGGTTTGTTGGCCAGACTTAATTTTTAAATAAAATACTATGTTAAACACAAAAAGTTTCTGCATTGTCTTTATTTATGAGAAGGACAGGTAACCTGTTTTGAATCAGAGGGTCACTGACCCACAGAAAAGTCAGTTGGGCCACACAAGGGAGATGCAAAAAACTTCTCCTAACCCCCCCCCCCCCCAAGCCTCACTAATGTGGCCCCAACTGTGCAGGGTTCTGCAGCTGGGGAAAGGGGGCAGGGTGCGGGGCAGGAGGGGGGAGAGGGGACATGGTGTAGGGGGGAGGGAGTCCCCTGCACCTGCCTTCTCCCAGGACTCCACTGCTACCCCTCCTCCCCTGTAGAGGAGGGAAACCCCGTGTGCACCTCCCCCGGGTCGACCCCCCCCTGTGGTGCGGGGAAGCCCCTGTGCACGCTTCCTCTGGGGCCAACTCACCCCTCCTGTGGCACAGGGAAGCCCCCATGCTCCTCCTCCAGAGCCAACACCCCCTCCTGCAGCGTGCCCAGCACGCCACGGAGCAGCCAGCACACTTCCGGAACCCCTGGAAGTGGCACAAAGCTTCAGGACTTCCGGTCCACCCTGTGGGAAGCCAGCACTTCCTCCATTGTCACTGGAGGTAGGTAGTGGGGCTTCTTGGGGAGTGGGGGCCTGAAGGCCTCGCGATCGACTGGTCGAGACCTCGCGATTGACCGGTTGATGACCACGGATCTAGAAGATAAAATAAAAAAAGAACAGCTTAAAAAATTACTTAGAAAAGTTAGATGTCTGCAAGTCACCAGGGCCCAATGAAATAGAATCATAGAGCTGGAAGAGAATACTCAAGGAGCTGATAGAAGAGGTATCTGAGCCTTTAGCTATCATCTTTGAAAAATCATGGAAGACAGGAAAGATTCCAGAAGAGGAGAAAAGGGCAAATATAGTGCTCATATATAAAAAGGGAAATAAGAACAACCCAGGAAATTACAGACCAGTCAGTTTATCTTCTGTGCCAGGAAAGATAATGGAGCAAATAAATAAGGAATTCACCTGGAAGATCAGGTGGAAGGTAACAGCCAACATGGATTTGTAAAGAACAAAACATGTCAAACCAATCTGATAGTTT
The DNA here is from genome assembly GCF_052426305.1 of Pelodiscus sinensis. Classification (NCBI taxonomy): domain Eukaryota; kingdom Metazoa; phylum Chordata; order Testudines; family Trionychidae; genus Pelodiscus; species Pelodiscus sinensis. Next base: position 9,985,238 of record NC_143074.1, on the reverse strand, counting down.
TCTTTGATGAGATAACAAATCTTGTGGATAAGGGAGAAGTGGTGGTCGTGGTATACCTAGACTTTAGTCAGGCATTTGATGCGGTCTCGCATGATCTTCTTATCAATAAATTAGGCAAATACAACTTAGATAGGGCTACTATAAGGTGGTTGCATAACTGGCTGGATAACCATTCTCAGAGAGGAGTTCACAATTCTGCAGGAAGGGCATAACAAGTGGGATTCCACAGTCGTCTGTTTTGGGACTGGTTCTGTTCAATATTTTCATCAACTATTTAGATACTGGCATATAGAGAATGCTTATTAAGTTTGCAGATGATACGAAGCTGGGAGGGGTTGCAAGTGCTTTGGAGGATAGGGTCATAATTCAAAATGATCTGGACAAATGGTCTGAAGTAAATAGGATGAAGTTTAATAAGGACAAATGCAGAGTACTTCACTTAGGGGGAACAATTGGTATAACACATGGGCTACGTCTACACTGGCAATATTTTGCGCAAATACTTTTAACGCAAGAGTTTTTGCGTTAAAGTATGTGTGCAAGAGAGTGTCTACACTGGCATGTGCCTTTGTGCAAGAGATGTGCTTTTGCGCAAAAGCATCCGTGCCACTATAGACACTCTCTTGCACAAGAAAGCTCTGATTGCCATTTTAGCTATCGGGCTTTCTTGCACAAGAAATTAACCTTGCCTGTCTACACTGGCCTCTTGCGCAAGAACAGTTGCGCAAGAGGGCTTATCCCTAAGCGGGAGCATCATAATTCTTGCACAAGAAGCACTGATTTCATACATTAGAACAACAGTGTTCTTGTGCAAGAACTCCCTGCCAGTGTAGACAGGCGGCAAAATCTTGCCAATACAAGACAGCCATACAGAATGGAAAGTGACTATCTAGGAAGGAGTAATGCAGAAAGGGATCCTAGGGGTCATAGTGGACCACAAGCTATATATAAGCCAACAGTGTGATGCTGTTGCAAAAAACCCCAAATAAACATGATTGTGGGATGCAGGAGCGTTGTGAATAAGACATGGGAAGTCATTCCTCTGCTCTACTCTGTGCTGATTAGGCTTGAATTGGAGTATTATATCCAGTTCTGGGCACCACATTTCAAGAAAGATTAGAAAAAATTGGAGAAGATCCAGAGAAGAGCAACAAGAATGATTAAAGGTCTAGAGAACATGACCTATGAAGGAAGACTGAAAGAAATGGGATTGTTTAATTTAGAAAGGAGAAGACTGATAGCCGTCTTCAGGTATCTAAAAGGGTGTCAAAATGAGGTGGGAGAAAAATTGTTCTCCTTGGCCTCTGAGGATAGAACAAGAAGCAATGGGCTTAAACTACAGCAAGGGAGGTTTAGGTTGGACATTAGGGAAAAGTTCCTAACTGTCAGGGTCATTAAACACTGGAATAAATTGCCTAGGGCAGTTGCAGAATCTCCATCGCTGGAGATATTTAAAAGTAGGTTACATAAATGTCTATTAGGGATGGTCTAGACCAGGGGTGTCCAAACTTTTTTCAAAGAGGGCCAGATTTGATTAAGTGAACATGCGTGAGGGCTGACCATTTTGCCTGACATTCTTTGAACCATTAAAATTAAATGCAAATTAACTATTTTATGCAAAGTTTATTGCAAACGGCATACTTTTCATTTCGTCACATGGATGACAAATCTAAACAGGTGTTAAATCACTCTGCCTTTCATATCTGAAGGCCAGATGAAAAAAAAATCCAGGAAGCTGAAATATATGTCAGGAACATTGTAAAGTACATTACATATTATTGGTAATAAAGGTTGTCTGTCAACTTTTAAGTTCAAAAAATATGAACAGGAACATAACACCAAGTATACATGTTGTGTCCAAATATATTTATAACTGATTTAGACCAACTGACATTAACTGAGATTTTACAATGTATTCATCTCAATACATATGGATTCGTTGGGGGCCATAAAAGATAGATATTGCCAAATTACCCGTGGGGCCATATTAACCGGAACACGGGCCGCAATTGGCCCACGGGCCGGACTTTGGACATGCCTGGTCTAGACAGTACTGGGTCTTGCCATGAGGGCAGGGGACTGGACTTGAGGACCTCTCAAGTTCTCTTCCAGTTCTACTGTTCTATGATCAGGATCATCCTTAGGATTCATGGGACCCTATGCCTGATGACCAGGTTTTAGAGCTATGATTTTATAATCTTCAACAACACATTAATTAAATATTTTAAAACAAATTTTAAACTAAACTCTGTGGACTGAGGGTATGTCTACACTACAGCGTTGTTTTGAAATAGTTATTTCAAAATATTTTATTTTGAAATAACGCCTCTAGACACCAAATGCAATTCAGAATAGCGTCCACGCTGATTGAACACTGAATCGCATTTAAAGCTGGTCGGAACTGGTTCTGGCAGGGCATCACATCAGGAGTTACCTTGTGTGGATGCTGCTTGAGGATCTCTGAGGCCTTTGCTTAAAGGGACCTGCTGCCTCCCCTCTCTCCCCCCGGACAGCCAGTTTTCAGGTTTCCCTGCTTGCTTCCCTACCTCGCTGAGGGACAGCAAAGTATTTTTTTTTCTCTGCGTACTCTGGTTGCCCTCACTCAGGATACCACAGCACGCTGCAGCATGGAGCTGGAGCTGCCCCTGGGCACTCTGGTGCTTCTCCGGGACGTGTTGCTGAAAGCCTGGCAGCATGTTCTGCTGGTAGTAACACTCACCCTGGTGTGCCCCACTTGGGGCTTGTGCCTCATTCCTCCCTCACATCCTTCCACTTCCCCCTCCCGAACCCCCCTGCCTTCTGTACAATAAAAGACACGTGTTCATTACAACAAAGTCTCTTTATTGAACAAAACTGGGGGGGGGGATGAAACTGAGGTGAGACCGGGGAAGAAGTTGGGAGAGGGGAGGGGGAAACCTGGGAGGAGGGAGCTGGCAGGGGGAGGCAAGGGAAGGAAGGGGAAGGAGGGACTCAGGGTTGGGGGTCTCGCCGGCCCAACTGTCTCACAGCACTGTGGGTGCGGGGGCCTCGGTGTCCTGGGGGGGTATCAGGAGGATGTGGAGGAAGGAGTGGGAGGAGGAGTGGTATCTGGGAAGGCAGGAGTGGCTGGAGCAGCAGGAGGCATCACACTCTGCACCGGGGTCTGCAGGTGCTCGCAGATGGCATGGCCCTGGGCAAGCTGCTCCTGACAGAGCTGCAGGTCTTCTTGCACCCAGTGGTCAAGGGTGTAGTGCAGGGCTCGCAGTGCCCCAGGTGCTCCTGCTGGTACCCCTCCACTGCATGGGTGGGCCTGCAGAGTCCTCGGGTATGGGAGGATGTCCCGGGTGGTGTGTGCCCTGTACTCACAGCTGGTGCGGCTGTGGAGAAAGAAGAGAAGTGGTCAGTTATCCCTGGGGACACAATGGGGCTATATCTACACTGGCATGAATTTCCAGAAATGCTTAAAATGGAACAGTTTTCTGTTATAAGTATTTCCGGAAAAAGAGCGTCTACATTGGCAGGATGCTTTTCCGGAAAAAAGCCCCGATCGTCATTTTCGCGATCGGGGCTTTTTTGTGGAAAACACTACTGTGCTGTCTACACTGGCCCTTTTCCGGAACAGTTTTCCAGAAAAAGGACTTTTGCCCGAGTGGGAGCAGCATAGTTTTTCCGGAAACACAGCTGATTTTGTACAGTAGATCGACAGTGCTTTTCCAGTAATTCAAGGGCCAGTGTAGACAGCTCGCAGTTTATTCCGGAAAAGCGGCTGATTTTCGGAATAAGTGGCCCAGTGTAGACACAGCCTGGGTGAATCCCAGCCCCCTTCTGCAAGGTGAGGATGACAGTTCTCCACACCAATGTGCTTGCACGGAGTCCATGTTTGGGATGTCCTGCTATCCCCGGGAGTGGGAGCTGCTCCAGGACTGCACCCATGCCCCTGTGCTATATATAGTGTGGGTGTATGTGGGGGAGTAGATTTCAGCCCGGTGTCCTGTTTACCAGTGGGTCACTCATGCGCAATGCAGCTCTTGCGCATGCATAATGTGGGGCTGGCAAGCGGCTTTCGCCGCATTTCATCAAGCAGTTCATCAAGCCCTGTTCATAAACATGGCCACCACTTTTTTCCCGAAATGGAGCTTTTTTGAAAAAAAGGGCAGTCTAGACACGGATCTGTTGAAAATAAACCCTTTTTCAACAGATCCTGTAAACCTCATTTTTTGAGGAATACAGGATATGTCAAAAAAGGGTTTATTTTTGACAGCTCCGTGTCTAGACTGCCTTTTTTTTTTCAAAAAAGCTCCATTTTGGAAAAAAGCGGCAGCCATCTTTATGCTAATGAAGTGCGGGATAGTTAAATCCCTGCTTCATTAGCAATGTCAACATGCCTAATCTACATCTCTCTGTTGACAAAGAGGTTAAGTCTAGACATAGCCACACACATAAACCTTCCCATTACTGCATCTTCTCCCAGTTCACCCAATTACCTTCACCCACCCTAGCAGTGGATGTTTGGTGCAGTGCATACAAGGCTGGGATGGGATAGTTTGGTACATTAGGGCAATAGGAGTCAGATCTTTCCTTGTCACCAGTGTCTGAGGATGATTATCAGCCGGACCCGCACGTTAAAGCCTTCCCATTAAATTTCTGATGAGGAACTAAACAAAAAAAAAGACATAAAAAGCTACTTTTAAAGAAAACAGGTGCCTCAGATATGCCTCATTTTAACCCTGTTTCAGTATACAAACCTCATTGTGGTCCTGCTACTAACCACATAGTAGATTACTGGACCCAATTCCCCACTGCTTTGTGTAACCATTTACAAGCCTGCACACTCTTTTCATAACAGTGGTCACCAGTGGTGTTCCCTCTAACATTTTCTATGCTGGGACAGGTTGAATTTTCTTTTGGACAGATTGAAATTTCTTATGTGCAACACCAATATTGAGGTAGTGTATGGAATAGCTTACAGGGATCTTAGGTCACCAAATGAACTCGGTAGTGGGTTTTAAACAAACGGAAGCTTTTCTTCACACCGTCAACCTGTGGGCCTCCTTGTTTGTGAATGTTGTGAAGATTAGGACTTTAACAGGGTTCAAAAAAGATCTAAATAAATTCCTGGAGGTTAGGTCCATCAATGGCTATTAGCCAGGAAGTGTAGGAATGGTGTCCCTAGTCTCTGTTTGGCAAAACCTGGGAACAGATGACGGGGGATGGATCACTTGATGATTCCCTGTTCTGTTATTCCCTCTGGGGCACCTGGTATTGAACACTGTCATAAGGCAGGATACTGAGCTACATGGACCTTGGTCTGACCTCAGAGTAGGGGTCAGCAACCTTTTCCAACCAAAGAGCCAAATTAAGTCAAAATTCTGAACAAGTGGTCAACAAAGAGCCATATAAGAATGCCATATTTGTATGACTGAAAATATGCAACTTAATATTATTGATAATTGACAATGATTAATAATAGCATAAATGAATGCTTGTACTCACAGACTTCACTTAATGGGACTTCTGTTGCTGCAACTTTTCTAACATTTCTTTGAAGTTTACATCATAACTGGTCAAATCCAGCTTCATGAACTCTTTCAAACTGTCTTCTATTAATCTTATGGCAGAGGGCCGGGGATGTGCGTGACAAGTTCCGGGAGAAGGAAAAGGGAAGCTCATGAAGAGCCATTTTTGGTTCAGCTTGTTCCCTGCACACCGGCTCTGGTGAGAAGGCTTGGGGCTTTCCTCTCCGCCCTTCCCCCATGCCCTCAGGAAGCCCGTGCTGGTGTTCCAATCTTGCTGGGGGCCATAAGGCTGTAGTGCAGGCCTGGGCAAAGTACAGCCCACAGGCCGGATCCGGCCCATCAAACCGTTGGATCCGGGTCACGGCGGCAGCGGGGAGCCCCAGGCGGGCTCCCCAGCTTGCCCCGCAGCCCCACGTACCCTGCAGAAAAGCGGCTGCAGGCTCTGTTTCTGTTTTAAAACTGGAGGGGAGGGGAGAAGTTTTAGGAGCCACCCTGCCCCTAGCATATTCCCACTGGCCAATTTCTGGCAAAAACCAGCCAATGGGAGCTTTTTGTTGAACTAACAGGCAGCTAAAAAGAATCACACCCCCTCTCCTGGGCTCAGTTAGTCATGATGCACATGGCCCGGCAAGCATGGCTGGGAAACTCTGCAGGCAGACAGACTAGTCTGGCAGCTGACAAGTAAGTCTCTGGCATCCTAGCCCTTTCCCGCCCTATGTCCCCAAATCCTCTGTCCCCCTCTTACACCCATACCCCCTCCCAGATCTGGCACCCCAATCTCCTGCCCCAGATCACAATCCCCTCCTAGCCTAGGTCACATCCCAAACCCCTGCATTCCAGTCCCCTGCGCTAAGTCACAACTGCCTGCTTCATCCCAACTCCCTCCCAGACTCCAGGCTCCCTCCTGCACCCCAGTTCCTTACTCCAAGCTCCCTTCTGAACCCAACCTCCATCCCAGACCCCACATCTCCTCCATTAGTAGCATGGAAGAGTCCTGCCCTCAACCACTTTCCAAAATCTTCGAGTGTCCCCCTGTCAAAAATTATTGCCCACCCCTGCTGTAGTGCCAGCACTGGCTCCTTGCTTGGGGGGGGGGGGGGCGGGGCTGAGTTCGGGCTCCAGAAGAGCCATAGCTGGCTCCCTAGTGAGCCTATTTGGCTCGCAAGGCCATATGTTGCTGACCCCTGCCTCAGGGCCTGATGGAAATGCAGGCATTAACCAAAGAAGTGCTGACACGCACCTTGGGCCTGTACTCCTGAAAGGAGGTATTTGCACATGAGTGCCAGTGGCCTCCAGGCCCGGGTAAAGTGTACCCTCTCCCCACCCATGTGGGGACCCGGGAGGCAGCTTAGCCTCACACCAGAAAGGCTAGCACAATGGTTATCCATCCATTGTTATCCATCCATTGCGCAGCTCATCTCCCTTCTGCTCACGCCAAAGAGCATCTAGTCCTAGGTATTTCAAAGCAGAGTCGCTATGGCTGCACAGGCCCTGTCCTTTGCAATGCCTGGCATATATGAAGGACAAGAAGGATTTTACAATGTTAGGGTACATCAACACTGCACGCTTATTCTGAATAAGTTATTCCAGAAGCAATCTCCTGGAAAGCCTTATTTCGATATAGCACATCCACACACAAAAAGCTCATCAAAATAGCGATGTGATGATTGGACACTATCTCGCATTTAAGGCCACCTGGAACCAGTTCAGGCAAGGCATTAGGTCAGCAGTTACTTCTTGGATCTGCTGCCTGAAGCTATTTGAGATTCGTGCTTAAAGGGTCCCCCTGTACAGCCATTTCTCAGGTTCTTATCATGATTACCTACCTTGTCCTTTTCTTGGACACCACAGCACTCCCTATTATGGAGCCGGAGCTGCCTCTGGACCCCTGACTGGCATGCTGCAGTTTCTGTAGGCTGCCCTCCAGGCACTGCAGGAACACAGCCTTACAAGAAGTGGAAACTTGGACAGATGACTAGGGAGGAGTATAAATATATTGCTCAAGAATGCAGGGGAGCTATCAGGAAGGCGAAAGCATAACTGAAATTTCAGCTGGCAAGGGATGTGAAGGGTAACAAGAAAAGGTTTCTACAGGCATGTTAGGAATAAGGGGGTGCTCAGAGAGGGTGTGGGGCCCTTACTGGATGATGGCGGTAACTAAGTGACAGATGATGTGGGAAAAGCTGAAGTACTCAATGCTTTATTTGCCTCTGTCTTCATTGACAAGGTCACCTCCCAGACTACTATGCTAAGCAATGCATTATGGTAAGGAGGTAGGCAGCTTTTGGTGGAGAAAGAACACGTTAAGAACTGTTTAGAAAAGCTAGACACACACAAATCTTGGGGCCGGATTTAATGCATCTGAGGGTACCGAGGAAGTTGGCAAATGTCATTGCAGAGCCTTGGCCATTATCTTTGAAAACTCGTAGCAATGCCGCTACGCCAATTATTTTCAGAAATAACGGCATTGCTTAAGAGGGCTTTTCTTGTGCAAGAAGGGGCAGAGAAGACAGCTCCTTCTGGCACAAGAGCCTCTTCTGCAAAAATGGTGGCTCATTAGGTATGCAAATAAGGCTCGGCGATATTCCACGCTTAGCCTAATTTGCATGTTTCTCTTGCAAGAAGCTACGAGTGTAGACATAGCCTTATAGAGTCCTGAGGAGTGTAGATGAAGTGGCCAGCAGAGCACCTGTGGGATTTGCTGGAGGCCCCTTTCTTCAAAAAAATCTCCCTGTGCCGTGTCCACACATGCCCTTTTCTGAAATAGCTATTTTGGAAGAGGTGTTATTCCTCATGGAATGAGGTTTACCAATGTTGGAAAAAGCCTACACAGCGATTGCATTATTTTGAAACAAAATCAAAATAATGGAGGGCTAACAGCCAGCATTGTTTTTCTGGAATAACAGCCTTTATTCTGGAATAATGGTGCAGTGTAGATGCATCCTTAGAGACTCAGTACTCTGTGGCTGTGTCTACATTGGCATGACTTTTCGCAAAAGCAGGTGCTTTTGCGCAAAAACGTACTGCCTGTCTACACTGGCGGGGAGTTCTTGCGCAAGAACACTGATGTTCTAATGTAGGAAATCAGTGCTTCTTGTGCAAGAACTATGATGCTCTTGCTCAGGGATAAGCCCTCTTGCGTAACTGTTCTTGCACAAGAGGCCAGTGTAGACAGGCAGCGTTAATTTTTTGCGCAAGAAAGCCCGATGGCTAAAATGGCCATTGGAGCTTTCTTGCGCAAGAGAGTGTTTACACTGCAAAAGCACATCTCTTGCACAAAGGCACATGCCAGTGTAGACGCTCTCTTGCACAAATACTTTAACACAAAAACTCTTGCGTTAAAAGTATCTGCGCAAAATCTTCCCAATGTAGACGTAGCCTGTGGGCTTATGGGCAAGATAGAAGAAGACGCACAGCATATAACAATCAAGATTACCTCATTCTCTCTCTCTAATAGAGTTGGTGGAGTAGGTGTAGATAATTCTATGCGTGGCATGGCCCCCAGTAAGGCAAAATGCCAGGGGAAGGTGTGAGTTAAAAGGGAGGAGGGTGGGATGTTTGGAGGATAAGGGGACAGGCAGCTGGACCTGGAGCTCCATGCCCAGCCTCAAAACCAGCCTTGTACCCAGACCAGGAAAAGTGGCATGGCCAGTGGCAGATGCTGAGTGCTGACACAGGGCTAAGATTAGGGACCAGGCATGGGGAGGGGAGCTAGGGACATGACTGAGGGCAGGACTGGAGCAGAGCTAGATAATGCCTTCCCTGGACCGTATGATGACTGACCTTGTACCATGCCCCGCACAGTCCTCCACAAACCCCTGGGAGGGAGAGAGCTTGGGGACAACTAGTCTAAAGGGAGTCTGAGCTGTTGCAACATACAGAGGATGCAGTGTAGAAAAATTGGGGCTTCACCACACGAGAAAGGCACGCCACTTTAAACTAAGCTGTGATGTTAAAGTGCTGCTAAAGTCTGTGGAACAGTTTAAATCCAGTGTAAGGTAAAAGCTGAGGAAAAATAGAGTGGTCATAAGCCATGCCAGTGGGGTGGGACAGGCTACACAGATTTTCACACTCAATTTTAAAAAGGATTTAACTAATGAGTGCAACTTTTGTGATTTGAGATGACCTCCATCCCACCCCTAAATTTAGCTCGGGGTTGGAGCAGGCTCAGAGTGCAGAGTTCTCATGTATGGCTTGTTGTATCCATGGAGTTCATTATTGAACTGAGCTAAGAGTGTGTGGGAGAGAAAGAACAGCCGCATGACAAAGAAAACCTCAATATTGTACACACATGGGAGAGGACATTTTCTGTGCAAGCTAATGAGTAGGTGAATGAGTCTTTCATCACAGCCACCACACCATAGCTCAGCTGGCAAGGGAAGAAAAATCATAATTCTGTATGGAGAAAGAATACAGAAACTTTCTAAGGGTTAATAAAAACTAGGTGGTTTGAAACACATTGTATGGTGCTTAAAGGCACTGGCACTTGTGGGTGTTATGTAGGGTAGCTGGTTAATCAGGTACTTGGTAACCATCATCGATACCAGTTAACCAAGGGGCCAGGAGTCAGATAATTGTGTAATTATTAATATTTTAATATATTTTTACATCCATAGTGTAAAGGATCCTCCAAATATATACCTTCCTGCTCCTTCAGCTGGGTAATTAAACATAAAACAGCTGGGTAATTAGAATTTATATCTTCCCCCTGCACTAACATAAAAGCCTCTAAGTTGGAAATAACTGCATATATCTAATGCAGGGCTGGGGAACCTCAGGCCTGGGGGCCGGATACAACCTTCAGCTTGCCTGGATCCAGCCCCTGAGACTCAGCTTCCCACTCAGCATTGGGGATTCCATGCTGGTGCTCCAGGCCTCCTACTGCCTCCTGGGGGGCTGAAGGGCACAAAATCTACTAGGCGCCCCCCCCCCTCCACTCTGGTGTGCAAGGGGAATGTGGGGGGGTGTCTTTCTCCTTCTCAGTTGGGGGTTTTTCCCCCACTTCTCACTTGCGTGCGGCCCCTGACTGATTTTTCTGTGGATCAGTGGCCCCCAATGCAAAAAAGAAGATCAATAATGAACTAGCATTGTAGAACCCTTGTTCTTCAGGCTCACACACAAAATTTAAGACTGGACACTGAGATCCAAGAACGAGGCAAGGTGTGGATCAGTTTCAGCTGTGAGAATCAGGTGTCCTCAGTTGGAATTCTGCCTTAACTACAAACTAACTGGTGCTTTCAGAGAGTCATTTCACCTTTTTGCCACAATTTCTCAACCTGTACAGTAAGGATAATAATATAATCTGCCCTCCTTACAGGGAGGTGGTGAGGATTAATTAATGGCACCAAAGTGTTACAGAAAATGCTAAGAAGAAAAAGATTTTCCCTACTAACAAGCATATTTAGAAACATTTTGAAAATGCAGAATGTTTCTTAGGGTTTGGTGCAGCTACCAATCCACTGACAAGTTACAGGATTAACACTGTTTTGTACTTCTACAGTATTTGCCATGAGGATCTCAACGCACTAACGTTGTACTCTATCCCATGAGCTCCATGTAAACCATTACAATGCTAGTTCATTATTGATCTTCAAATCCCTCCTCAACACTCCCCTTTGCCATGATGCCTACAAAAAACAACAATGCTCACACCGTTGATGCAGTGATACCTGATCCATCCCACTGACCAGTAGGATTTGTTTGTTTGGGCTTCTTTAGTTCAGAAAAGAGACAACTGAGAGGGAACATAGTAGCAGCTTTCAAATGCCTAAGGGGATGTTGCAAGGTAGAGGGAGAAAAATTGTTCCCCTCAGCCTCTGAGGATAGGAGAAGAAGCAATGGGCTTAAATTGCAGCAACGGAGGTTTAGGTTGGACATTAGCAAAAACTTCCTAACTCTCAGAGCGCTAATTCGAAATAACTTAGTTCGAATTAGTTAATTCGAACTAAGCTAATTCGAACTAACGTGTCTACAACTAAAAACTAGTTCGAATTAGCGTTTTGCTAATTCGAACTAGCATGTCCACATTAAGTGGACCCTGAACCGGGGTTAAGGATGGCCGGAAGCAGTGCCAGCAGGGCATCACAGGAGGACTTAGAGCGTGGAGATGCTGTCTCAGGCTAGCCGAGGGCTGCGCTTAAAGGGTCCCGACCCCCACCCCGGACAGACAGTTCTCTGGGGTGCCCCGCTTGCAAAGCAGTCCTGGCTTGGAGTGCCCGGAGTACCCACACTGGGCACATCACACCACTCGGACATCAGCCCGGCTGCACTTGCCGCAGGCTGCCATCTGAGGATAGGGGGCAATTGGGGGGCTGCAGGACAGCTTCCACCCCCAGAAGCCCGCAGAGCCAGCCCAGTCCTCCCCATCGGGGGCTCGTGCCCCATTCCTCCCTCACCTCCTTCCACTTACCCTTCCCTAGCCCCTTTTCTTGATGTACAAAATAAAGGACAATTGTGTTCAAAAATAGAATCTGTCTTTATTGAACAAAACTGGGGGAGAATGGGAAAAGGAGGTGGGAGAGGGGAAGAGAGAGGCTGGGAGAGGGGAGGGCAACTAAAATGATCAGGGGTTGGGAACAGGTCCCAGATGAAGAGAGGCTAAAGAAATTGGGACTTTTCAGCTTATAAAAGAGGAGACGGCGGGGGGACAGGATAGAGGTCTCTAAAAGCAGGAGTTGGGTGGAGAGGGTGCATACAGAAAAGGTCTTCATTAGTTCCCATAAAGAAGGACTAGAGGACACCAAAGGAAAGGAATGGGTAGCAGGCTTCAAACTAGTATCAGAAAGTTGTTCTTCACAAAGCAAAGAGTCAATCTGTGGAACTCCTTGCTGCAGGAGGCTGTGAAGGCTAGAACTAGAACAGAGTTTAAAGGGAAGTGAGATCAAGTCATGGAGGTTGGGTCCATGGAGTGCTATTAGCCAGGGGGTAGGAGTGGTGTCCCTGCCCAAAGTTTGTGGAAGGCTGGAGAGGGATGGCACGAGACAAATGGCTTGGTCACTGTCTTTGGTCCATCCCCTCCAGGGTCCCTAGGGTTGGCCGCTGTCGGCAGACAGGCTACTGGGCTAGATGGACCTTTGGTCTGACCTAGGACGGCCATTGTAAGCTCAGGGCTCAGGGTCGGGGGTCTCAGTGGACCCCCTTGATTTTCTTGCACACCTGCTCCTGGGTGGCCAGGCTGGCAGCTCTCCTGCCCTAGCTGGCCACTTTCCTGTGCCTAGTGCGGAGAGCGTGGATGAGGTCCACGATGTCTGCACTAGCCCAGGTGTGTGCCCGCCTCTTGCGGTCCCAGGCAAGCTCCCAGGAGCCGCCAGCCTGGTCCCGGGAAGAGGGGGAGGGCTGGGGGGCATCGAGTGGGTGGCTCGAGCTGTGCCAGGTGCAGGGTCTGCTGGCTGGGTGCTGGCAGGCTTGCACCTGGCATGGGCACCGTAGCCAGCCCGTGCCCCTTTAAGGGGTCTGGGGCTGGGAGGGGGGCAGACGAGTTTCCCTGGTGTTGGCCAGAGTGGCCACCAGGGAAAGCTGGGGAGGGCTAGACTCCCACTAGTTCGAATTAAGGGGCTACACAGCCCTTAATTCGAACTAGTAAGTTCGAACTAGGCTTAATCCTCATTGAATGAGGATTACGTAGTTCGAACTAAGCGCTCCGTTAGTTCAAATTAAATTCGAACTAACGGAGCGCTAGTGTAGCGCCTATGAAAGTTAGTTCGAACTAACTTTGTAGTGTAGACATACCCAGAGTGGTTAAGCACTGGAATAAATTGTCAATGTAGGTTGTAGAACCTCTATCATTAGAGATTTTTAAAAGCAGGTTAGAAAACAGCTGTCAGGCTCCATATGTGCTACCCCGTCCTTCCCCTGGTGTGCAGGGAACAAGCAGAACGAAAAAATGGCTCTGTGCACTGCCATTTTCCTTCCTCTGGGACACACTTCCTGAAGGCTTCCCCTGTGAATCCTTCCTGGAGGCTTCCTTCCAGTGAATGGGAGCAGTGGGAGGTCATGTCACATGATGCCTCTGATGCGAAGCAAAAATAAGTACCCCCGGCCCCTTATGCTCAGACCCCACACTCTCACCCCCTCACTCAACCCTCCCCAGCCAGACACCCTGCCCCCAGCCTGCTCCTGCCCCCTGCCCTCTGGCCACCCAGCCTGACTCCAGCCTGCTCCTGACCTCTTCCCCTTGTCCAGACAGCCCCTTCCCCCAGCCAGAGACCCTACTCTTGCACCCTAACGTCCTACCCTCACCCGCTCTTACACCCTACCTCCCACCCAGATCCTGCACTCCCAACCCTGTCCCACTCACTGGCACCTGTCCCACACACTTAACCCCTCTTTTTTGGCCCCACCCCAGAGCCTGGGTAGGCCCACAAAATCCACTAACCCTGCAACCCCAGAAGAATAAATTTGGCCTGAGGTCTTGAACCTCAGTCGGCCCTGCCCGCCCCCCCCCCCATGGGGCTGGAGCACCAGGGGTGTGAGGTGCTTCAGTTAGGGGCCTCATCAGTGAGGGTTGGGGGTTTTTGGAGGGTGGTTTTTTTTTTTTTTTTTTGCTTCTCACTTGTGTGGTCCCTGAATGATTTTTCTGTGGGTCACTGGCCCCCAACCCAAAAAAGCTTCCCCACCGCAGCCATAAATAAAGACAATATTGAAACTTTTTGTGTTGGACATAATATTTTACTTTATTTAAAAATGAAGCCCGGCCAACAAGCCCCTAATTGGGGCCCATCTGGCTACAGTGTCATAATTCTCCTGTACCCTCCCCACACCAAACCTGAGCCCATTATACACCTGACCCACTTGTCCTGAGCCCCTTATACCCCCACATCTCCAAACTCCTGCACCCCCACATCCGCAGCCCCCTGTCAGAAGATTGACAGAAGACAGTTTGAATGCATGCATGAAACTGGATTTGACTAATTATGATGTAAACGTCAAAGAAGTCAGTGTTCTTGTGGAAATTCAAGCAGCCAGTGTAGACAGCTGGCAAGTTTTTCCACAAAAGCAGCTGCTTTTGCGGAAAAACTTGCCAGTCGGGACACAGCCAAAGAATATATGAAAATGAACACTTGAGACATTTATTTGTTGGCAATTAAGTCATTATACCAATGGCATGTATATTAAAAAATGTAACTTTAATTGTTAGTTTCCACTGCAAGCAAAACTCTTCATTTTAGGAATGCTTTTCTGGCTTTGTTGTGTGCAGACTCCTTTATAACTGAAGAAAAATCTAATTTACATGCAACATCACTCTGTTAATGTGCACTTAAGGAGGGTTTTTTTCCCCCAGTTCTTAGTTTCTGTGTTTATTTCACTCAGGAATAAGTTTTCAATTGAACCGTGAGCTAGCGCTGCCCTACTAACTGATTTTCAGTACAGTTATTTTTATGGTGTATTGAAGTTTCATGTGCAGGTATTCAGTCTTTCAGCTTCCTCCAACCTCTACTAATGTTCCAACAAGATGGATCACAGTATGAAGTATTGCTGTTAAAAATGAAACAGGATACACAGTAAGGCGCCTGTTTTTCCATGCTCCACCAGAGCCAGATTCTTGTGAAGATCGCTCCATTTGGAAGAATTTTTGTCAGCAGATGACTGGGAAAAGCATGATTTTCAGCATAGTTCAGGTATATTACTTGGAATCTGAAAACAACTAACTTTGAGAAATCATAGACTCAGAGCTGGAAGAGACCTCAGGAGGGCATCAAGTCCAGCCCCCTGCCCAAGGCAGCGCCAATCCCAACTAAATCAACTCACCAGGGCTTTGTCATGCCGAGACTTAAAAACCTCTAGGGATGGAGATTCCACCACCTCCCTAGGTAACCCATCCGGTGCTTCACCACCCTCCTAGTTAAATAGTTTTTCCTAATATCCAACCTCCCCCACTATAACTTGAGACCATTGCTCCTTGTTCTGCCATACTGTGAACAGACTCTCTCCATCCTCTTTGGAACCTCCCTTTGGGAATCATAGAATCATAGGACTGGAAGGGACCTCGAGAGGTCATCGAGTCCAGCCCCCTGCCCTCAAGGCAGGACCAAGCTCCGTCTACACCATCCCTGACAGATGTCTATCTAACCTGTTCTTAAATATCTCCAGGGAGGGAGATTCCACCACCTCCCTTGGCAATTTATTCCAATATTTGACCACCCTGACAGTTAGGAATTTTTTCCTAATGTCCAATCTAAACCTCCCTTGCTGCACTTTAAGCCCATTACTCCTTGTCCTGTCCTCAGAAACCAAGAGGAACAAATTTTCTCCTTCCTCCTTGTGACACCCTTTTAGATATTTGAAAACCGCTATCATGTCCCCCCTTAATCTTCTTTTTTCCAAACTAAACAAGCCCAGTTCATGAAGCCTGGCTTCATAGGTCATATTCTCTAGACCTTTAATCATTCTTGTCGCTCTTCTCTGTACCCTTTCCAATTTCTCCACATCTTTCTTGAAATGTGGCGCCCAGAACTGGACACAGTACTCCAGCTGAGGCCTAACTAGTGCAGAGTAGAGCGGCAGAATGACTTCACGAGTTTTGCTTACAACACACCTGTTGATACAATCTAGAATCATATTTGCTTTTTTTGCGACAGCATCACACTGTTGACTCATATTCAATTTGTGGTCCACTATGACCCCTAGATCCCTTTCCGCCATGCTCCTTCCTAGACAGTCGCTTCCCATCTTGTATGTATGGAACTGATTGTTCCTTCCTAAGTGGAGCACTTTGCATTTCCTTTTATTAAACTTCATCCTGTTTACCTCTGACCATTTCTCTAACTTGCTAAGGTCATTTTGAATTATGTCCCTATCCTCAAAATTACCTTAGCAAGTTAGGAAGTTGAAGGCTACTACCAAATCCCCCCTCACTCTTCTCTTCTGCAGACTAAACAAACACAAATCCCTCAGTCTCTCCTCAGAGGTCATGTGCTCTAGCCCCCTAATCATTTTGGTTGCCCTCTGCTGGACCCTCTCCAATGTGTGCACATCCTTTCTATAGTGGGGGGCTCAGAACTGGACACAATATTCCAGATGTGGCCTCACCAGAGCCAAATAAAGGGGAATAATCACTTCTCTGGATCTGCTGGCAATGCTCCTCCTAATGAACCCTAATATGCCTTTAGCCTTCTTGGCTACAAGGGCACACTGTTGACTCATATCCAGCTTCTCATCCACTGTAATCCCAAGCTTCTTTTCTGTAGAACTGCTACTTATCCAGTCAATCCCCAGCCTGTAATAATGCTTGGGATTCTTCCATCCCAGGTGCAGGCGTCCACACTTGTCCTTGTTGAACCTTGATTTTCATGCACACCTGCTCCTGGGTGGCCAGGCTGGCAGTTCTCCCACCCTAGATGGCCACTTTCCTGTGCCTAGTGCGGAGGTCGTAGACGAGGTCCACGATGTCCACACTAGACTAGGCGGGTGCCCGCCTCTTGAGGTCCCGGGCAAGCTCCCGGGAACCGCCAGCCTGGTCCTGGGAAGAGGGAGAGGGCTGGGGGGCATCGGGTGGCTGGCTCAATCCGTGCCAGGTGCAGGGTCTGCTGGCTGGGTGCTGGCAGGCTTGCACCTGGCATGGGCACCGTATCCAGCCCGTGCCCCTTTAAGGGGTCCGGGGCCGGGAGGGGGGCAGATGAGTTTCCCTGGTGTTGGCCAGAGTGGCCACCAGGGAAAGCTGGGGAGGGCTAGCCTCCCACTAGTTCGAATTAAGGGGCTACACACCCCTTAATTCAAACTAGTAAGTTCGAACTAGGCTTAGTCCTCGTACAATGAGGTTTACCTAGTTCGAACTAAGTGCTCCGCTAGTTCGAATTAAGTTCAAACTAGCAGAGCGCTAGTGTAGCGCCTATCAAGATTAATTCGAACTAACGTCCGTTAGTTCGAATTAACTTTGTAGTGTAGACATACCCTATTACACTTAGGAAATCCCAGTCTAAGAGAAGTGGGTACTTAACTCGTTTACATTCCTTCAAAATTCATAGTCCTGCTACGTGTAGAGGCTGGTCTGTGGTTGCCATGCTTGATGCTTTCTACTGACAGGAGACTTCAGTCTCCAGGGCTACTGATTTCTACATTCCCCATGTTTCTTTCATGTAGATAACACCAGCCAGATCTATGCAAAAACAAAGAACATAATCACCAGCACAACATCCTGTCTCCAAAAGAATTCAGTTTTTAACAGCGGGAAAAACTAAGGCGATGTCTATACTGCTCCCATTTTGTGCAAAAAATATGCAAATGAGGTGAAGTGTGGAATATTGCTGCACCTCATTTGCATAATTAATGAGGCTCTGTTTTTGTGCAAGAGGCTTTTGCACAAAAAAGATCCATCTACACGGCTTCTTTTTGTGCAAAAACCCCCACTTGTGCAAGAGGCGTTCTTTCTGAAAAAAATGCAGAAGAAAGGCTCTTGCACAAGAGGGGGTTTTTGCACAAAAAGGAGCCATGCAGATTGCTCCTTTCTGTGCAAAAGCCTCTTGCACAAAAATGGAGCCTCATTAATTATGCAAATGAGGCACAGCGATATTCCACACAGCCTCATTTGCATATTTTTTGCACAAAATGGGAGCAGTATAGACATCGCCTTACCCCGAGGAGGAATCCCACAGATTCTTAAGCTCCTAAGTAATGGGGACAGGACTAAACAGTATTCACTGTAGCAATACAGCTTTAATTAAAGGTTTTATTCAGATGATTTTGAAGGCTTCATTGTTTACAAGAGCCAGTGACCCATTTATACTGCACCATCCTCTGTCTAGTGCATCCTCTGCATCATCGTTTGTCTGTCCATATGTGCCACCTCATTCTCCTGAAAAGTATTATAAAATGCTTCAATGTTTCTAACTGTGCTATTCTTGGTACCTCTTTGGGTATAAAGCACGAGCCTTAGTACCATGAATCCACCTATACAGACCTCACTGGGAGAGGAAAAAACTAATAAGGCTTTGGATACTTCTAAAAACCATTTCCGCTAGCCAATGTTCCCTTCTAATTGTTTCCAACTGCATGTAGAATAATTTTTGTTATGTATGCCAAGGCATGTGCAGATGTGCAGCACCAAGAGAAACACATACTGCTGGCTGTGTGCAGCTTAGGGTGCTCTGCCAGTCAGCTGGGTGCCCCCTGAATTTCTATTGCCCAAGCACTCAGCTTTCAGGGAACACTGAGCTCTCAAAACACATTCAGCCAAGAAATAAATATCTCAAACAAATAAAAAGGGAAGAGTTACTTGGTGTTCATTAATACAATGAGGCTCCTATTTCTAGTCCCAGTGGCTGATAAGATATTGGATCTTAAACATTCAGTCCAGGATCAAAATATCAAGTTCCCTGCTCTGCACCTCAACACCAAAGTCACTTTAAGAAAAGTGCCACATTTGGGAAGAATGAAAGAAAGCTGGTGTGAAAATTTGTTACAATCTCCCCAAAAGGGACTGTCTGAAAGGCTTGGAACATTCATAGCAGTGACAGTAGAGATGAAGCAGTGGGCAGAAGGCAGGGGAGCTGTCCAGGCATGCCTGATTGCATTTTGTCACATAGTTCCACAACAGATCACACAGACAATTGTCACCTCCAAATGATATAGTCTAATATTTTCAAAGGTGGAGGCTTGAAACTAGCCCCCCTAGACCAGACCCTCATTTAGGAACTGACATAAGTCACCAGGGTTGGTGAGCAAACAATGGCTCCCTTTGGTTTCAGTTTGACTGTAATTCAGTGCTATGTGATTAACAGATATTCTGGCCAGCAGGGACCATTATGGTCATCGAGTCTGACCTCCCTGCACAGAGTTTGACCCAGCAATTCCTGCATCGGCTCAATAACTCTGAGCTCATTAATCATTTCTAGAGTCTGTGTGCAGCAGCGCTTTCTACAGTTTTCATAAAGCCAGGAAAAGAATGTCCTAGACTTCTTGGTGAGCTCAGGGTCTATATGCCTCTCTTCTAAAAGAGCACCTGACCAGACTTGGAGCCCCTCTCCCTTGTCAAGGACACTGTAGGCAGACATGTGAATGATTCAGCAACTAGAAAGAGCAGGTTCATCTTTAAAACTTAGCACGAACTAGAGACTATTATATATACACATATTATATATCTCACATTTTCACTGACCTATTGCCAGTATTTGTCAGCCAACCATTCCTCAGAGGATCCAGAAAAACAAAGTCACTTCAACCAACCTGTCTTATTCCTGAGGGTTAACTTATTTTTAAAAATTCTGTTCACTCAGTTTCACCTTTATAAAGACCTTATTTTTCCAATACCATGGGAATTGTCTGGCATCTTATGCCAGGTCATGAGCTAATCTCTTTAAAAATGGAACTTTCTGGGGTCTGGCAGTAGAAATAGAGATAATATAGCAATCGAGTAAGGACCTGGATTGGACCAGCCACCTTCACATTAAACCAGCTGTTATTGTTTGTTAAAGCACCAGTAATGCTCTTTGCAGCTGCAAAGGAGTCTGAATCAATGACAACTTCTGCTGCAGTTATTGCACCGAGACACTGAAGCACATCTGACCAGTCAGTCTTGGTTCATTTGCATTCAAAACCAGAAGCTTCTTAATAGGCATTTCTAATACAAGTTGGACACACTGTACTCAAGGTAGTGAACACATTAGAATGTAGAGTAGAGATAAAAATCAAATAAGAACATAAGAACATAAGAATGGCCATACTGAGTCAGACCAAAGGTCCATCCATCCCAGTACCCTGTCTGCCGACAGTGGTCAATGCCAGGTGCCCCAGAGGGAGTGAATCCAATAGATAATGATCAAGCGATCCCTCTCCTGACGTCCATCTCCACCCTCTGACAAACAGGCTAGGGACACCATTCCTTACCCATACTGGCTAATAGCCATTAATGGACTTAACCTCCATGAATTTATCTAGTTTTATTTAAACCCTGTTATAGTCCTAGCCTTCACAACCTCCTCAGGCAAGGAGTTCCACAGATTGACTATGTGCTGTGTGAAGAAGAACTTCCTTTTATTTGTTTTATACCTGCTGCTCATTAGTTTCATTTGGTGGCCCCTAGTTCTTATATTATGGGAAAAAGTACATAACTTTTCCTTATTCACTTTCTCCACACCTCTCATGATTTTATAGACCTCTATCATACCCCCCCTTAGTATCCTCTTTTCTAAGCTGAAAAGTCCCAGTTTCTTTAATCTCTTCTCATATGAGACCTATTCCAAACCCTTAATCATTTTAGTTGCCCTTCTCTGAACCTTTTCTAATGCCAGTATATCTTTTTTGGAGATGAGGAGACCACGTTTGCACGCAATATTCCAGATGTGGGCATACCATGGATATATAATAGGACAATGAGATATTCTCGGTCTTATTCTCTATCCCTTTTTTAATGATTCCTAACATCCTGTGTTGCACATTGCGTGGACATCTTCAGAGAATTATCCATGATGACTCCAAGATCTCTTTCCTGATTAGTTGTAGCTAAATTAGCCTCCATCCTATTATATGTATAGTTGGGGTTATTTTTTCCAATGTGCATTACTTTACATTTATCCACATTAAATTTCATTTGCCATTTTAGTTTTGTGAGATCTTTTTGAAATTCTTCACAGTCTGCTTTGGTCTTAACTACCTTAAGCAGTTTAGTATCGTCTGCAAACTTTGCTCCCTCACTATTTACCCCTTTCTCCAGATCATTTATGAATAAATTAAATGGGATTGGTCCTAGGACTGACCCTTGAGAAGCACCATTAGTTACCCCTCTCCATTCTGAAAATTTACCATTTATTCCTACCCTTTGTTTCCTGTCTTTTTAACCAGTTCTCAGTCCATGAAAGGATCTTCCCTCTTATCCCATGACAACTTAATTTACATAAGAGCCTTTGATGAGAAACCTTGTCAAAGGCTTTCTGGAAATCAAAGTACACTATATCTGCTGGATCCCCCTTGTCCACAGTTTGTTGACCCCTTCAAAGAACTCTAAGGGTAAGTCTACACTACAGAGTTAGTTCGAACTAATGGACGTTAGCTCGAACTAACTTTAATAGGCGCTACACTAGCGCTCCGCTAGTTCGAATTCAATTCGAACTAGTGGAGCGCTTAGTTCGAACTAGGTAAACCTCATTTTACGAGGATTAAGCCTAGTTCGAACTAGCTAGTTCGAATTAAGGGCTGTGTAGACCCTTAATTTGAACTAGTGGGAGGCTAAGGCTTCCCAGGTTTCCCTGGTGGCCACTCTGGCCAACACCGGGGAAACTCTATGCCCCCCTCCCGGCCCCGGACCTCTTAAAGGGGCACGGGCTGGCTACGGTGCCCGTGCCAGGTGCAAGCCTGCCAGCACCCAGCCAGCAGACCCTGCACCTGGCACGGATCGAGCCAGCCACCCGATGCCCCCCAGCCCTCCCCCTTTTCCCGGGACCAGGCTGGTGGCTCCCGGAAGCTTGCCTGGGACTGCAAGAGGCGGGCACCCGCCTGGGCTAGTGCGGACATCGTGGACCTCGTCTACGATCTCCGCACTAGGTACAGGAAGGTGGCTGTCTAGGGCAGGAGAGCTGCCAGCCTGGCCACCCAGGAGCAGGAGTGCATGAAAATCAAGGTGGTCCACTGAGACCCCCGACCATGAGCCCTGAGCTTACAATGGCCGTCCTGGGTCAGACCAAAGGTCCATCTAGCCCAGTAGCCTGTCTGCCGACAGTGGCCAACCCTAGGGACCCTGGAGGGGATGGACCGGAGACAGTGACCAAGCCATTTGTCTCGTGCCATCCCTCTCCAGCCTTCCACAAACTTTGGGCAGGGACACCACTCCTACCCCCTGGCTAATACCACTCCATGGACTCAACCTCCATGACTTGATCTCACTTCCCTTTAAACTCTGTTCTAGTTCTAGCCTTCACAGCCTCCTGCAGCAAGGAGTTCCACAGGTTGACTCCTTGCTTTGTGAAGAACCACTTTCTGTTACTAGTTTGAAAGCCTGCTACCCATTCCTTTCCTTTGGTGTCCTCTAGTCCTTCTTTATGGGAACTAATGAAGAACTTTTCTGTATGCACCCTCTCCACCCAATTCCTGCTTTTAGAGACCTCTATCCTGTCCCCCCTCCGTCTCCTCTTTTCTAAGCTGAGAAGTCCCAGTCTCTTTAGCCTCTCTTCATATGGGACCTGTTCCCAACCCCTGATCATTTTAGTTGCCCTCCCCTCTCCCAGCCTCTCTCTTCCCCTCTCCCACCTCCTTTTCCCAGTCTCCCCCAGTTTTGTTCAATAAAGACAGATTCTATTTTTGAACACAATTGTCCTTTATTTTGTACATCAAGAAAAGGGGCTAGGGAAGGGTAAGTGGAAGGAGGTGAGGGAGGAATGGGGCACGAGCCCCCGATGGGGAGGACTGGGCTGGCTCTGTGGGCTTCTGGGGGTGGAAACTCTCCTGCAGCCCCCCAATTGCCCCCTCTCCCCAGATGGCAGCCTGTGGCAAGTGCAGCCGGGCTGATGTCCGAGTGGTGTGATGTGCCCAGTGTGGGTACTCCGGGCACTCCAAGCCAGGACTGGTTTTCAAGTGGGGCACCCCTGAGAACTGTCTGTCCGGGGTGGGGGTCGGGACCCTTTAAGCACAGCCCTCGGCTAGCCTGAGACAGCATCTCCACGCTCTAAGTCCTCCTCTGATGCCCTGCCGGCACTGCTTCCGGCCATCCTTAAGCCCTGTTCAGGGTCCACTTAATGTGGACATGCTAGTTCGAATTAGCAAAACGGTAATTCGAACTAGTTTTTAGTTCTAGACGCGTTAGTTCGAATTAGCTTAGTTCGAATTAACTAATTCGAACTAAGTTAGATCGAATTAGCGCTGTAGTGTAGACATACCCTAATAGATTAGTAAGACATGATTTCCCTTTACAGAAACCATGTTGACTTTTGCCCAACAAATTATGTTCATCTATGTGTCTGACAATTTTATTCTTTACTATTGTTTCAACTAATTTGCCCGGTACTAATGTTAGACTTGCCAGTCTGTAATTGCAAAAATCTACATTTCTAATGATCGAATCTCCCATTACTAACACCTGCCTTTTCCTAGTGACTGGAGTTCCCTCTCCTGGAGAGGTAACTTCAGTGCGAGAGGATATCCCGACATCTGGAAGGAGGGTCCCAACTATGAGAAGGTTTCCCTCTGCTCCCGTTGACTGTTCTCCTTCCCTGAGCCTTTCATGCTCCCTAACAGTGTAGAGGCTGTCTGACCGGAGGTGGGACAATTCTAAAGTGTCCCGGAAAGCCTCATCTACATACCTCTCTGCCTCCCTCAGCTCCTCCAGTTCAGCCACGCTGGCCTCCACAGCCTGTATATGGTCTCTGAGGACCAGGAGCTCCTTGCACCAAATGCACACATATGCCACCCGCCCTCAAGGCAGGTAATCATACATGCTACACTGAGTGCAATAAACAGGATAGCCCCCACTGCTACTGGGCTTCTGCCTGCATTCTCTCCTACAGCTACCTAGGTTATTGATAGGGTTTTTAGTTAAATCAGGAAGTTTTGATTAAAACCTTTAAACTAAACTATAAAGAATGGCAAGTATACCTTAGCCTCTTTCTACTCCCCTTCCAAACTCTCTCTCAAAACTCCTTGTTTGCTGCCCCTGGTTGCTGACTCTCTGCTTTATAACGTCCTGGCCTTCCTGATAGCCCCACCCCTTGACTAAGGCTGAGCCAATTAACAAAGGCTTCTAGATTTCAAACCTTTAGAAGCTCACAGCTTCCAACTGCCAGCCACAGCACACGCTCCTTCAAACAAACCAACAAAACAAACAGACAAACATAAGCACACAGCAAGTAACCCCCAAAATGCACACTACAGACAGCTACTTACCTCAAGGGTCCCATATTTGCTTGCAAAGCTGCCTCAGCTGTGTCACAGGCACAACATTTCTGGCTTCTAGAGGAAATTCTCCTTTAGGTTAAGAGTCAGGACTTGTCTTCAGGGAGATTAACACTGCAGATATTGATCTTTCAGGGGTCGATTTAGCAGGTCTAGCAAAGACCCACTAAACTGATTGCATGATCACTCTTCCATCAATTCAGATTACTCCACCAGGTCATGAAGAGTGAAGGGAGTCAACAGGAGAGTTTCTCCGATCCCTCTCCATCACGGTAAGTTGAACTGAGGTACATCAACTCCAGCTATGTATTAGGTAGAGATGCATATCTTAGTTCAACTTTGTCCCCTACTGTAGACCTGGCCTCAGTGTCCAACAGTCTTAGATCTCTGTTCTATGCCTCATCTCACCATGACTGTCAATGAGCACTTTGGCACAGGTGTGATCATGCCGTAGAAGACACATGCCTATGTTTATGCATCAACTTCCTATCTCTTGCCTTGGGCCTGGCAGAGATTCCAGTGCCTCAAAAATTTCAGAGGGGTTTTGTAACTGAAAAATACTTAAAAAATAATGAATCATTTTGCAGCACCTTAGAGACTCACAAAAAAATGTAGATGGTATCATGAGCTTTCTTGGGCACAGCCCACTTCTTCAGATGAATGGTGTTAAGTGGTCCAGTTTCCAAATAAATAGCAGACAGAGAGGGAATGGGGGGGGGGGGAGAAGAGAAGGAAAAAGAAGGAACAAAAAGGGGAAACATTGGTTATTAGAATGCCCATGCTAAATGAAGCTGATAAAAGCACTTAGTACCCACTCTAAGTACCCTGAATAGGAGGCTGCCAGACAACTCACCAACACCAGATTCTACAGGCTTCTCTCCTCTGTTCCCACTAAAGAATACAAAAAAAAAATGTAAACCATCTACTCATGGTACATCTCAGGACCAAATCTGCAGAAACACCCCTCCTCCCCCCCAGATCCCCAGCCAGGAGTTTTTTTATCTGCTACTCAAGATACACAAACCTGGAAATCTCAGACAACCTATCATCACAAGCATTGGCACATTTATAGCAGGATTATCTGGTTATATTGAACCTCTCCTCAGACCTTATATTACCAGCACTCCTACCTATCTTTGGGTGTGTCTAGACTACATGGCTCCGTCGACGGAGCCATGTAAAGTAGTTTACTCGACAGTCAATGAAGTGGGGATTATTGCTTCATTAAAATAAAAAAGGCCACCACACTGTGCTGACAATCAACTGATCTGGCACAGCATGTGCGGCAGTCTAGATGTGGATCAGTCGACAACGGAAGCCTTTGTTGACTGCTCCGGTAAACCTCATTTCACGAGGCATAAGGGAGCGGTCGACAAAGGCTTCTCTTGTCGACTGATCTGCATCTAGACGGCCGCACTGTGCTGGATCAGCTGATTGTCAACACAGCGCAATGGCCATTTTTATTTTAATTAAGTGGGGATTATTAAAATTCCCACTTCATTGACTATGTTGGATAAACTACTTTACATGGCTCCGTCAGAAGACCCATGTAGTCTAGACACACCCTTTGAGACACCACTGACTTCCTGAGGGAATTACAGAACATTAGTAATCTTCCTGAAAACACCATGTGACTTAGTGTGGGCTTCCTCCTGTCTGTAGTGACTGTGTGTGTGTGTGTGTGTGTGTGTATGTATGTGTGTGTGTGTGTATAGTGCCCAGCAGGGGATGGGATCTGTGCATGAAAACTTCTGAGGATAGGCACATAGGGAATGGCCCAGGCTGGCCTTTCACCTGAGCTAGGTGGAGGATTTAGTCAGGTGACACTTTGCCCAGGAATCTGAACAAAGGAGGAGGCAGGGCAGCCTGGAGGGCTGTAACCAGTTGCTGGGGGTGTGAGCGAGTTTTTCTGGCTGGCTCAGGGAGAAGGGAGTTTAGCTGGCTTGGGGGACTGGGCAGGGGGCCCAGAGCCCCAGCTCTGCCCCCCCCCCATTTCCCAAGATGGATGTACTGACTGCTCCTGTTTCCTGTAACAAGAAATCTGTGCTACGCTGTGTCCCTGTCAATGAATAAACCTTATGTTCTACTTGTTGGCTGAGAATCACTTCTGACTGTAGATGGGGATGCAGGGACCAGTGACTTCCCCACCCTCTATGACACACCATCCCGGCCACCATGGATGTAGAAGCTCTTTACACCAACATTCCACATGATGATGGATTACTGGCTGTCAGGAACACTATCCCTGATAACATCACAGCACACCTGGTTACAGAGCTCTGTGACTTGGTCCTCACCCACAACTATTTCCAATTTGGAGATATAAATTATCTTCAAGTCAGTGGCACAGCTATGGGCACATGGCCTCCACAATATGCCAACATCTTTATGGCTGAGCTTGAACAATGTT
Source organism: Pelodiscus sinensis (assembly GCF_052426305.1). Lineage (NCBI taxonomy): Eukaryota > Metazoa > Chordata > Testudines > Trionychidae > Pelodiscus > Pelodiscus sinensis. Next base: position 9,958,520 of record NC_143074.1, on the reverse strand, counting down.
TCCTCAGCTCTCACCACCTAGCACTCTTACTCTACTTACACTACACTGGTGACATTTTCATCCCATGGACCTATGGGAAGGGAACCCTTGAAGAATTTCACAGGGATTTCAACAACTTCCATCCCACCATCAACCTTAGCATGGACCAGTCCACATGAGAGATTCACATCCTTGACACTACACTACAATTACATGACAAACACATTTCCACCACCTTATACTGGAAACCTACCGACCATTACACTAATCTTCATGCCTCCATCCAAGACACATTTCCCAAACAATTGTTTATAGCCCGGCCCTAAGATACAACTGGATTTGCTGCAATCCCACAGACAGAGACAAACACCTACAGGATCTATACGAAGCATTCTTAAAACTGAAATACCCACCCGAAGAAGTGAAAAAACAGATTGACAGAGTCAGTCGAGCACCCAGGCATCAACTTCTTCAAGATAGGCCCAACAAAGAGAACAACATGACACTGCTTGTCATCACCTACAGCCCCCAACTTAAACCCTACAGTGCATTATTAACAATCTACAACCTACTCTGGAAAATGACCCCACACTCTCACAAGCCTTGGGGACAGGTCAGTCCTTGCCTACAGGCAATTCCCTGCCCTCAAACAATTTTTTTCCAGTAACCACGCAGCACACCTCCATCATTTTCATCCAGGAACCCACCCCTGCAATCAGCTCTGGAGTCAACTCTGTCCACACATCTATACAAGGGACATCATCACAGGACCTAACCACATCAGCCACCACATCAGAGGCTTATATAAATGCAAATCCACTAATGTGATCTATGCCATCAAGTGCCAGCAATGCCCCTCTGCCATGTATATTGGCCAGACTGGACAGTCTCTATGAGAAAGAATTAATGGACATAAATCAGATATTCAAAAAGGTAACACACAGAAGCCTAGTGGGGAACATTTTAACTTGCCCGGGCACTCATTAATGGACCTCAGTGTTACCGTATTATTGAAAACCAATTAAAAAAAACCAGCTTGAAGTGTGTGTGCGTGGGGGAGGGGGCGACCTGCAGAACTTAATTTCATTTACAAGTTTGATATTTGCAACAGATCTAAACAAAGTCCTTGCCTGGATGGCCTGCTACATTCCACATCCTAATGACATAGAAAAACCAAGCACCAGGTACCTAAGAGCACTTAGTACTCACTCTATCAGCTTCATTTAGCATGGACACTAACTGACAATTCCCCCCCTCCCCCTTTTTTAATCCTTCTCTTCCCTCCCTTCTGCCCCTCCTTCCCCCTGCTCCCATTCCCTCTCTCTGCCATTTATTTGGAAACTGGACACCTGAAGAAGTGAGTTGTGCCCACGAAAGCTCATGATAGCATCTACATTTTTATTAGTCTCTAAGGGTATGACTACACTGCAGAGTTAATTCGAAATAACAGCAGTTATTTCAAATTAACTGTAATAGCTGTCTACACATACAAACCACCATTTCGAAATAAATTTGAAATAGCGGAGCCCTTATTTCAAATCAGGTAAACCTCATTCTACGAGGAATAACACCTAATTTGAAATAGCTAATTAGAAATAAGTGCTGTGTAGACACTTAATTCGAAATAGGGGGCCTCCAGCTCTTCCAAGGGAGCCCTGGTAGCCACTCTGGGCACAACCAGGAAAACTTACTCTCCTTTCCCCCAGCCCCAGAGCCATTAGAGGGGTAGACCCTGGCCACAGTGCCTGTGCCAGCTCCAAGCCTGCCTGCCCAGAGCCAGCAGTGGCCACCAGGGTCCCTGATCCAGTGGCCCCAAAACATAAGCCAGCAAGCCACTGGCAACCAGCCCTCCACCACTCCCCAGGAGCAGTCTGCCAGCTCCCAGGAGCCTGACAGGGGCTGGAGAAGGCAGGTGCCTTCCTGGTTCAGGGTAGAGATCATGGACCTTATTTAGATTTGGGGAGGATGCCCACAACTTCCATGATCTCAGCCTTAGCTGGAGGAACATGGCCGTGTATGGCAGGATAGCTGCCAGCCTGGCCACCAATGGCCACATGCGAACCCAGGAGCAGGAATGCATGAAAGTCAGGTTGCTCTGTCGAAACCACCAAACCTGAGCCCTGAGCTTCCCCCTTCTTCTCCTTGCTTCCCCCTTCCAGGTTTCCCCCTCCCCTCTCCCACCCTCCCTCTTCCCCTCTCCCACCTCCTTTTCCCAGTCTCCCCAGAGGCTCACCCCCCCCCCCCCGTTTTGTTCAATAAACCCAGTTTCTATTTTTGAACATACATGTCTTTTATTTGACATCAGGAAGGGGGTTAGGGAGGGGTAACTGGAAGGACATGAGGGAGGAATGGGGCACGAGCCCCCGGTGGGGAGGACCAGGGAGGCTCTGAGGGCTCCTCTTGGTGGACACTCTCCCTCAGGGCCTCCTGGATCCTGACAGCCCTCTGATGGAGCCCCCGGATGGCAGCCTGCAGCAAGTGCAGCTGGGCTGATGGCACCGACCTCACGAGATGCACCGGTGTGCCCACGGGCAGCTCTGACTCCATGTGGCTGAGTGCTGTGGTGTCCTGAGTGCGGGTACTCAGGGCACTCCAAGACAGGACTGCTTTGCTGTCCCTCATTGAGGTAGACAAGCAAGTGGGGAACCATGAGAACTGTCTGTCCGGGATGGGGGTAGGGTCCCTTTAAGCACGGAGCTCAGTTAGCCTCAGACATCAGCCCCACACACTCAAGTCCTAACCTGATGCTCTGCCGGCACTGGTTTCAGACAGCATTAACTTCGGTTCAGGGTCCACTCAGTGTGGATGCGCTATTTCGAAATAGAAAAATGTTATTTCGAAATAGTTTTTGTGTATAGATGCGTTATTTCAAATTCGCTTAATTTGAATTAACTATTTCGAATTAAGTTAATTAGAAATAGTGCTGTAGCATAGACATACCCTAAGGTGCTGCAAGACTATTCATTATTTTTTATATTTTTTCAGTACTTCAGAGGTGTTCACCTGTGTGGTGGTTGGCACCAAGGACAGTCATGTGCCAGGAGACAGTCTCTTTTTGTGTGTGTAATTTTCTTTGGGGAGTTTGATGCTCTTTTCCTCTAAACCTTTGAGAACTGAGTCCTGTCTTTTTAGTTGTTTCTGAAGCAGTTGGCAAGCCCAGAGAAGAAATCTGTTGTCCCAGTTTCTGGTGCATTTGGCGTGATTTCTCCATAAGAATCATGTTGAGAAGAAGATGGTCATGCCTGACTCTTACTTTAGATTACTACAGTGAGTGCATTTTTGAGAGATGTGTGACACAAAATTGATCAGACACACAAGGAATGTCCCTTGGGAATGCTTCATGCCAGGAGATGCATCTTTTAAAACCTAAAGAATCAAGCATGGAGCCTGTGGGACTGCAAATGCTTATGGCTCTCGTGGTGTGCCTCAGGGTGCAGAACTTTGAGAGTGCCTGCATGTTGCTTCAGGAGGAACAGGATGAGGACAAGAAGGACAAAGAGGTTGAACCTCAGTGTGGCCCATTGGCCCTGCTTTGGCAAGTTCTGGCACCCATGCTACACAGTGGAATGCCACTTCTGGCATCGGGAGATGAGCTTGGACTGGTAGGACTGCGTTGTCATGCAGGGATGGGATGATCAGCAGTGTCTGCAGAACTTCTGCATGCACAAGGCCACCTTCCTGGAGCACTGAGAATGGCTCGCCCTGCCCTGGGGCAACAGATCACCCTCATGAGACCTCCTTTCACCATGCATAAGCGCGTTGCCAATGCCCTGTGGAAACTCACCATGCCAAACAGTTACTACTCAGTCGGGAATCAGTTCAGGGTGGGGAAATCTATGGCCAGGGCTGTACTCATACAAGTAGCCAAGGCCATCAACAACACCCTGTGATGGAGGGTCGTGACTCTGGGGAATGTGGATGATTTTGCTGCCATGGGCTTCCCTAACTGCAGGGGTGCCATAGATGGGACACACAACCCCATCCTGGCCCCTGAACACCATGCCATCAAGTACATCAACCACAAGGGATACTTCTCCATGGTGCTGCAGACACTCATGGTTCACAAGAGATGTTTCACTGACATCAATGTGGGATGGTCAGGAAAGGCACAAAAGATGCAAGAACAAGGGGAAAATCTGTCTGCCAGGGTTGATGGGAGGGCTAAAGCAGAGCCCCTGGCCAGGGAGTTTGAGCAGCCAGACACCAGCGCCATAAAGAGAGCACAGTAAGGGGCAATGCTAATCAGATGATTTGATGGACAATTTTATGCAAGGCCAGCTGTGAGACTCCCTGCTCCAGCCGTGGCTCTCCACAAGGGGCCTTTGCATTTCCTGTGTTTGCCTTTCATCCCTCACCCTCCCCTCCACTGCAGTTCAAGCAATAAAAAGACATTATTCAAGTAACAGGTGTTATGGCGTGGGGTGGAGGGGACAATAGGGGAGGGAATAGAAATGGAACTGGAAGGGGGGCTCAGGAATGGGATTAGGTCTGCCACCAGCCTCCAGAAGTCCTGGAGTCCTCTGGGTGCCCTATAGGTTGCCTCCTGTGTTCTGGGGCTCCAGTGGACCCTGGGGACCCTGGTGGTAGAAGCCATGGGGTGGGTGGAGTTCTGGCTGGTGGCCCACTCCAGGCAGGTTGGCACATGCTCCATCATCAAGGTGAGGGTGGAGAACATGATTTCCTGATGGCATATAAGCTGCTCCCAAGCAGCCTCTCTCCTCTCAGTCAGCCCTTTTCTCCTCTTCGTCAGACCTCCTCTCTTCTCACTCCACGACCTGGTCCTGCCACTCTGCCTTAAACTCCTGCATGAGGGAGTGAAAGCACTCCATCTACTTCCTACTGCCTGAAATCAGTGCTTCTTGCAGAAATGCTATGCTGCTCCCGTTCAGGCAAAGAGGGCCAGTGTAGACAACGCGGTATTGTTTTGCGTAAAAAAGCCCCGATCGCAAAAATGGTGATCGGGGCTTTCTTGCGCAAAACTGCATCTAGATTGGCATGGACACTTTTCCGCAAAAAGTGCTTTTGTGGAAAAGCGTCCATGCCAATCTAGACACGCTTTTCCGCAAATGCTTTTTAACTGAAAACTTTTCCGTTAAAAGCATTTCCGGAAAATCATGCCAGTCTAGACGTAGTCTGTTTGATCGGGAGTGAATGCTGACTGAATGTGGGCATAATCCTGAACCTTATGCTGTACTGATGTGTGGTACCATGACACCAGACTACTTACTGGTGGCTTGGAGTAGGCAGGTGTCCCACTGCAGAGGACAGAATAAGGCAGGCCTCCCCAGGAACCTTGTGAGAAGGATCGAGGGATTCCTATGTGTGAGCTCTATGGAGATGAGTACTTCAGTCTGGTGCTCTATCTGCAGACACTCCCCCTGCTCTGAGTAGGCCGAGAGAGAGCATGCTGCCCCTCAGAGCCCATTGCCTGATCCCCCACTTGTAGTTAGAGAAAGAGAACTCACCAGAAGTCACCTCCCCAGGGTTGTCGGTCATCGTTGCCTGGCCAGTCTCCTCTTCCTCATGGCCCTGTGACACCCTGCCCTCCTGCAGGCTGACATCAGGTGTGTCTTGGGCTGACTCAATGAATGGCCCAAGACCCACCCTCAGCCCCTCTGAATGGCATCCAGCTGGTCATAGTAGCGTCAGGTGTGAGGTGCTGCCCTAGACCATTCACTCTGTTCCTTGGTTTTCTGATAGGACTGCCTTAGTTCCTTGATCTTGAGCCTACACTGTGTGAGGGTCCTGGTATGGCTTTTGGCTGTGAGGCTGGCGGTGCTCGTGCCGTAGATGTCAGTGTTCCATTTCTTGCTGCAGAGGTCAACAGGATGGACTCTTCCCCCCACACCTCAATGAGGTCCAGGATTTCCCATGCATTCCAGGCTGGAGCTCTTCTGCAGCCCTGGGCAGTGGAGGCTGTGGGAGCAGAAGTTCTCATAGCCAATGGAATGTCCAAGCGAGCATCGGGGGCATCATGTTCTGGTGTGCTGTTTGCTCGCACAGGACTCGAGAAGCTGGCCATGTGGGACAGACGTTTTTCCAGTTCCTGCGGTTTTTAGAGTGGGAGGAGAGCAGCCAAGATGCAAGGTGTGGCTACAGTGGTTTTAATGGAAGCTGCAGAAGGCCTCCCAGAGACCAATGGGGTCAGATTTCTGGCAGTGCAGTGTCTACACTATTGTATTCTTGGACATGCACTGTTGGGAATAGTGTTACTCTTTTTGAAAAGCAGTACTACAGGATTTGAATTCTGCGGCCCCTTAGAGCAGAATAACAGGCTTGGTAGCGTGGCTTCATCGCTTATTTAAGTAACTATAGGGGGCTAAATTCAGGGTAAAGTCCTAGTGTAGATCAGGCCTTAGTGTTTTGCTCAGTTCTCTCTTAAAAGAAAGTGAGAGTTGCTGACAGGTGTTGCATTGTCCCTGTCCCTCCCGTACCTGTTATCTTGTCAGGAATTCTTTTCTAGGGCTAACAATTCAAACCTGTCCTTTCTTCCTTTCTTCAGATTTGAGTTAAGAAAGGCGTTCAGGTCCATGGTCTGTTTGGGCTTTGGCCTACCAATGGACATTGTCAGAAAGCAAAAGCACATTTCACGCAGATTAACCAGCCTTCACAAAGCAGCAACTACTTTCAGTCTCTGCTGACCTCAAATATCTATTCCTCTGCATTCGGTTTTCATTGGACACTTTTACTCCTAAGGCAGGGGTGGGGAACCAAAGACCTGGGGCTTGGATATGGCCCCCAGGTTTCCTGGATCAGGCCCCCTGATTTTCAAGACCCCCCCCCTTCTCAGCACTGGCACTCCAGCCCTCCTGCTGCCCCACCGCAGGGCTGAAGCATACAAAATCTACTAGGCTGGGTCCCCCAAGGCTCTGGCATGCAAAGAGAATGTGAGGAGTGTCTCTCTCCTTCTCAGTTGGGGGACACATCAGTGAGGGATTTTTGGTTTTTTGGTTTTGTTTTCTTTCCTCTCACATGTGCGCAGCCCACAACTGATTTTTCTGTTGGTCAGCGGCCCCCTACGCAAAAGAAGTTAATAGAATCCTAGGGCTGGAAGAGACCTCAGGAGTCATCAAGTCCAGCCCCCTGCCCAAAGCAGGACCAATCCCAACCAAATCAACCCAACAAGGCCTGTGTCAAGAGAATTAAAAACCTCTAGTGATGGAGATTCTACCACTTCCCTAGGGAACCCATTCCAGTACTTCACATCCTCCTAGTGAAATAGTTTTTCTTAATAGCCAACCTAGACCTCCCTCACTGTAACTTTAGACCATTGCTCCTTGTTCTACCATCCCCCACTACTGCGAACAGCCTCTCTCCATCCTCTTTGGAACTTCCCTTCAGGAAGCTGAAGGCTGCTATCAAATCCCCCTTCACTCTTCTCTTCTGCAGACTAAAGAAGCCCAAATCCCTCAGCCTCTCCTCGTAAGTCATGTGCTCCAGCCCCCTAATCATTTTGGTTACCCTCCGCTGGACCCTCTCCAATGTGTCCACATCCTTTCTGTAATGGGGGGCCCAGAATTGGATGGAATATTCCAGATGTGGCCTCACTAGTGATGAATAAAGGGGAATAATCACTTACCTGGATCTGCTGGCAATGCTCCTCATAATGTAACCTAATATTCCATTAGACTTCTTGGCTACAAGGGCACATTGCTGACTTATATCCAGCTTCTCATCTACTGTAACCCCCAGGTCCTTCTCTGCCGAACTGCTAATTTAGCCATTTGTTCCCTAGCCAGTAACAATACTTGGGATTCTTCCATCCCAAGTGCAGGACTCTACACTTGTCCTTGTTGCACCTCATCAGATTTCTTTTGGCCAAATCCCCTATTCTGTCTAGGTCACTCTGGAATCTATCTCTGCCCTCCAATGTATCTACTGCTCCTCCTAGCTTCGTGTCAGCCACAGACTTGCTGAGGGTGCAATCTATCTCCTTACCAGGGTCATTAATAAAGATACTGAGCAAAACTGACCCTAGAACTGATCCTTGGGGCACTCCGCTAGAAACTGACCACCAACCTGACATTGAGCCATTGATCACTATCCGTTGGGCCCAGCAGTCTAGCCAGCTTTCTATCTATTTTACAGTCCATTTATCCAATCCATATTTCCATGGTGTTTATTTTGCTGCTCTCCTTTCTTGCTGTGGTCAGGATCCTGAAATCTACCACCTCATGATCACTGCTTCTCACGTTGCCACCCACATCTACTTCCCCTACTAGGTCCTCGCTGTGTGTGAGCAGCAGGTGAAGCTGCGCATGGCCCCTGGTCGGTTCCTTCAGCACTTGTACCAAGAAGTTATTCCCAACATGCTCCAAAAACTTCCTGGATTGTCTGTGTATGGCTGTATTGGTCTCTCAACAGAAGTCAGGGTGATTAATGTTCCCCATGAGAACCAGGGCTTGTGATCTGGAAGCTTCTCATAGTTGTCCAAAGAAAGCCTCATCTACCTCATCCACCTGATCTGGTGTTCTGTAGCAGATACCAACCACAACATCACCCCTCTTGCTCCTGTCTTTAAACTTAACCCATAGACTCTCAACAGGCTTTTCTGCCTCCATATACTGGAGATCTGAGCAATCATACTGCTCTCTTACATACAGTGCAACTCTTCCTCCTTTTCTCCCCTGCCTGTTCTTCCTGAACAGTTTATACTCTTCCATGACAGCGCTCCAGTCATGCGAGTCATCCTACTAAGTCTCGGTTATTCCAATCAAATCATAGTTATTTGACTGTACCAGGGCTTCTAATTCTTCCTATTTGTTTCCCAGGTTTTTTCATTGGTGTACAGACACCTTATATAACTACCGTAAAATCTTGAGTATAATGCACACCTATGTATAATGCGCGTCTGCCTTTAAAGGTCAAAATTCTTGAATAAACTAAACTCTTATCTATAATGCGCACCCCCATTATACTCGAGATTTTAAGGTATGCATAGGAAGGGCCTCCTGCCCAGCTGAGCTCACGCCAGCCGCGGGGTCCCCCTGCCCAGCTGAGCTCATGCACGCTGAGCTCGCGCCTGCCAGGGGAGCCTCCCCTGCCCAGCTGTCCGCACGCTGAGCTCGCGCCTGCCGGGGGAGCCTCCCCTGCCCAGCTGTCTGCGCGCCGAGCTCGCACCTGCCGGGGAAACGTCCCCCGCTCAGCTGTCCGCGCTCTGAGCTTGCGCCTGCCGGCCCCCCAACCCAGCCCAGCCCAGCCCGTGCCTGACCCCCTCCCCACCCAGCTCGTGCCTGCCGAGGGTGAATTTAAAACTTTTTAAAAAAACCTCATATGGATAACGCACACCCCGACTTTGACGTTAAAAAAAACAGGAAAAAAGTGCGCACTATACTCGCAACTTTACGGTAGTCAATTGCCCTACCTTCTCCATTTGAATCAGGAGTTTTGAATTTGTTGCTCCTTCCTTCTTGTGTTTCTTCCCGGTATTCCACTTCCCCACTTATCTCAGGGCTTAGGTCACTGTCCCCCAATGAACCTAGTTTAAAGTTCTTCTCATTAGTTTTGCAAGACTGCCCGCAAAATGCTCTTTCCTCTCTGGGTTAGGTGGATCCCATCTCTTCCTAGCAATCCTTGTGCCCAGAACAGAGTCCCATGGTTGAAGAAACCAAAACCCTCTCTCCAACACAACCTATGCAACCATGCGCTTACTTCCACGATTCGACGATCCCTACCTGGACCTTTTCCTTCCACAGGGAGGATGGACAATAATATCACTTGCACCTCAAATTCCTTGATCCTTCTCCCCAGCGCTACATGATCTGCAGTGACCTGCTCAAGGTCATGCTTGGCCATATCATTAGTTCCTACATGGAGAAGCAGGAAGGGGTAGCAATCCGAAGGTCTGATCCATTTTGGAAGACTCTCAGTCACATCCTGAATTGTAGCTCCTGGTAAGCAGCACACTTCTTGAGATTACAAGTCTGGCTTGCAGATGGATGACTCCGTCCCTCGTAGGCGGGAGTTCCCAACCACCACCACCCACCTTCTTCTCTTGGGGGTGGTGGTCGTGGAGCCCCCAACCCTAGAGCTACGCATCCCATGCCTTTCAGTGGATGGGGTCTCCTGATCTCTTCCCTGAGAGGGCCCTGCCAAGGCATTCTCCACAGTAGTGCCTGTGCAGAGAGCCTGAAAGTGGCTACTTACCTCCACCGGAATTGGGGATACCTGAGTTGGCTTCCCACCCATGCCCTTGAGTTTTCTCCAACCTGCCTAAATGAACTGTTCTAGAGCTAAAAGACATTTGTTCTAACTATCCAACTTTATATCCAATTTGGGGGATTTCTAATTTTTCACGGTCATTTCTAGTCTCATGATTTAACCACCTTTATTCATGGTTTTTCCAGGAATCGAGACAGCTGAAGGAGAAGAGCAATTGAACTGTGTAGGATTGCTTCTGCCTTGAAACATTCAGATTGTTATTCATGAAAAGGCTTTCAAACAAAATAAAACTAACCTCCCCTAATCACTGGGATTACTTTGTTCAGAAATCTGTATTCCATTAACACTCTGGCAGAAGGCATGATGAAAAACAACAGAACAGGAAACCCACAACAGTGGGTAGCCAGAAAACAGAAGCAGAGTAAATTATTAACATACTGAATGCAAAAATGTGCAAAAACCTTGACTCAAAACAAAACAGTCCTTATGGGAAGAACAGTCAATATCTCCTCAGAGTGAGATAAAAGCATTTGTCCGAAGGGCACATGTGAATTAGGTAGCTGAGATAAGAAGTAGCCAAATTCTAGCAAGCAACAGATTATTTTTACTGATTAGCTGTTTCACTGGAATCCAGAAAGGTGCCTTCAACACAGTAACAACATGCTTGGAAAACACAAGTGATTGTGAGTCTCCTGACAGCAAAACACCACATACACATGCCTGATGGAAGGCCAGCAAACAACAAACTGCAATAATCTAGCCACATGAAGACAAAAAAGTTTGCCTTTGCCTCCCAGTGAGGAAACAAGCAGGAAATCTTGGCAGATCCCTCAGGATGATGAAATGCTGTGGACAAATTCCAAGTGGACGTGACATGAAAGCTCAGATTCCAGAACTAATCAGTGATGATGAGTATTAGTAGCCTCTGGAGCAGGACTGCTTGGGAGTTAACCAGCAAGGAGCCATGTGACAAACTCCAGTTAACAGTAATCACCAATTTCATCAGCGTTTAGCTTTAGGGAGCTACAGGACATCCAGTTCATTGGCAAAAAGGCAGCATAGTGTCAAGTGGGGAGGGTGGTGGAGGGACTGGAATACTGGTTCCAAGCTTCTAAGGGCACTGCACAAGCAACATGATTTGTCCTTCAGGAGGAAAGACATTGTACTGTTCTCTGGTGACACCCTCTGGTTCTGGAGAGAGCTCCATTCAGAAGGCCTTAGAAGTGTGAATTTGCCATTCATTCTCATTTGGATATGAGAAAACTGAAAGGGATCAATACTACTAAGTAATAATGGCTACGTGGGTTGCAAACCAAGACAACTGTCTTATTGTATTTACCATCTGAGCATGCAGCTCATCTATGGAAACCATAATTATATTGTTGTTTCCTTTCTCCACCTCTTTCTTCTTGTCTTTACGGAGATAAACTTTTGGGGGCAAGGACTATCTTTTATGATAGGTCTGTACAGTGCCTAGCACAACTGGGATCTGACTTGGTCCATCCATGCAGACACCGCTATGCTGCAATTAATAATGAACCTATGGAACAGCATAATAGATCAGCAATAAAGATGGAATAGACTGCAGGTCTCTTAACTCCCTCTCTTATGTCTAGCCACTGAACCAACTGAGCCTTTAGACTGATTATAGCAAAGTACCCAGGATAAATCCCTAGAGAAACTCTGAGATAATGTCTGCTTCACAACATATTTATGAACATAGGAGGTGAAGGTGGGAACTTAAAGGCAAGATGGTATTTTTAAAGATATTACTCCACAAATTAATATATAGTAGGACCTCACTTATTCTCTCTTAGCTAATCTTGATCGTTGTACGGGATATGCAAACGGGCACTTTCCCTACCTTTCCAGAGACTTAACAACACAGCTGCTTGTGGAGAGGTCTTTAAAATACTGCAGACCATTTATTAGGATATTCTATTTTTTTCCTAATGCTCTTTCACCATAAGCATGAAGTCCACCAGTGCTCTCACTTGCGTCACACACCTGAAAAGCACTCAGAATGAGATGGGTGCCAATACAATACCTAACCCTCCCCCACCCTGCCCAGTTACATGATGCTTAGATACCATCTGTTTAAGACACTGTTGAAAGGAGCCCAAATAGCAGCATCTCCCTCATTCCTCAGGCATGTGTTTGGTTTCAATTTGTTCAATGCTATTTTGGGTTTTGATTTCTAATGTATTTCTTGTTTTCATTGCTTTTCTACCAGCATCCCCATGTCTCAATGTTCCCTGGGACGATGCCATGTAATAGATATTATGAGGGCTTAACAGAAAAAAACTGCACTATACTTAACAAACAGTGAACATTCTTCATTGTATTATCCTGGCTTTTTATCCATTGGCCAGATCCTCAGCCACTGTAAGTCAATGTAACACCAACTTCAATTAAGTTTTATTTATACTGGCTGAGATCTGCCCCTCATTTGTTTGCTTACTACTTCACCATGGGGCTGCGGGGCATTGATTTAAACAAACAAGGCACTACCAGCAGTTGCACCACTGTGGCACTTCTCACTGAACATGTGTTTGGTTAAAAATATAGGCCAGATTTTCCTTTTCTGTTAATAACTCAGTGAAATTAATTTTGGATCTACGCTGGCATACTGGAAGTGAGAGGAGATTCAAACCCAGTATGCACTGTAAAAATACAGCTATAATGCACACTCTTTGTATTGACTTTCCCGTTGCTGCTATCACTAATCTTGGTGTAAGCCAAGAGATTTGGCATTACTTGCCCATTCACTCATGTATGCCAAAATCCAGTGTTTGTGACATGGCTATTGCTACAGAGCGGTCACAACCTTCCTGGGATTGAAACAGGAGTGGACACTAGTTACACCTGAGTCTATCCTGCTGCATACTTCCCTTCAGAAGATTCCCAGTGCTTGGCCCAGTATCATTTTAAGGCACAAGACTACTCTATGTCCCGTCAACATTTGGCATTTTCCTTTTGATACCCCCATGAGTTTTCTTTTCCCATCCATCAGTTTTTATTTTCTTGTACCACCCAATCTATTTTCTCTTCCTTTTTTGGGCTTAACTCTCTTAATGAGCTCTCAAACAGGCCCCAAAGAGCCCTTCCTGCTAGATGTGCAGAATGAAATGCAGATAGGGAGTGCCATCTAGTGTGGGTGTTGGAGCATTGGGGAAGAAGAAGTTGGAAGAGCCTTGTGATGAGTTGAACCACAGGGGTCCCTTGGAGCTATCACTGCTTTACTGATTACGCCACTGAACCCACCTACCTGCCCTTTGAGACACCCCACCACCCTGTACTGCTGGGCCAGAAGCTCGCGAGGCACAGAGCTAGGCTAATGCCCCCCACCCCACCACCACCGTCAGGTAACAGACACTGAACCACCAAAAGGGACCAAAACCCCAAATTAATCCATCTTACTCTATATAAAAGTTTTACACAGAAAAAGCTTATAAGTTCATCCTCTTTATCAGTGAAAAAGAGATCTTCACAGCTGTGCCTCCCCCTCCCCCAAACAGATAGATCAAAGTAAGTTACTAAGCCAAAATAAACAAAACATACCAGCTAAGCCTTATACATTTGAGGGAATCTCTACACTAGGGGTATGTCTACATTTCATTCCTCTTGAGAGAGAGGAATGCAAATGCAGACACCTGAAATTGCAAATGAAGTGGGGATTTAAATATCCTGCGCATCATTTGCATAATCGTGTTATGGCGCTATATCAAAATAGCGTTAATTTGAGAGAAAATGGGGTTATTTCAAGATAAACCCTTCCCTTGAAATAACCCTTACTCCAGAGTGTAGGGAAATTGGGGGGCTTCTCCAATGGCACAGTGGATAAATACCCACCTTCAGAACCAGAGGTGAAGGATTCAAGACCTGCCCCACCCTCACCCCCACAGGACAGCCAACCCTGGCAGCCTTGAGACAAAGGAACAATAAGGGGGATGCAGAATGTAGGGAGGCGGGGGACTTGGGGTACGTCTACACTACAACGTTAATTCAAACTAACTTAGTTCGAATTAGTTAATTCCAACTAAGCTAATTCGAACTAACGGATCTAGACTAAAAAACTAGTTCAAATTAGCATTTTGCTAATTCGAACTAGCATGTCCACACAGAGTGGACCCTGAACCGGGGTTAAGGATGGCCGGAAGCAGTGCCGGCAGGGCATCAGATGAGGACTTAGAGCATGGAGATGCTGTCTCAGGCTAGCCGAGGGCTGCGCTTAAAGGGTCCCGACCCGCACCCCGGACAGACAGTTCTCAGGGGTGCCCCGCTTGCAAAGCAGTCCTGGCTTGGAGTGCCCGGAGTACCCACACTGGGCACATCACAGCACTCGGCCATCAGACCGGCTGCACTTGCCGCAGGCTGCCATCTGCGGAGAGGGGGCAATTGAGGGGCTGCAGGAGAGGTTCCACCCCCAGAAGCCCGCAGAGCCAGCCCAGTCTTCCACATAGGGGGCTCGTACCCCATTCCTCCCTCACCTCCTTCCACTTACCCTTCCCTAGCCCCCCTTCCTGATGTACAAAATAAAAGACAATTGTGTTCAAAAATAGAATCTCTCTTTATTGAACAAAGCTGGGGGAGAATGGGAAAAGGAGGTGGGAGAGGGGAAGAGAGAGGCTGGGAGAGGGGAGGGCAACTACAATGATCAGGGATTGGGAACAGGTCCCATATGAAGAAAGGCTAAAGAGACTGGGACTTTTCAGCTTAGAAAAGAGGAGACGGAGGCAGGACAGGATAGAGGTTTCTAAAAGCAGGAGTTGGATGGAGAGGGTGCATACAGAAAAGTTCTTCATTAGTTCCCATAAAGAAGGACTAGAGGACACCAAAGGAAAGGAATGGGTAGCAGGCTTCAAACTAATAACAGAAAGTTGTTCTTCACAAAGCAAAGAGTCAACCTGTGGAACTCCTTGCTGCAGGAGGCTGTGAAGGCTAGAACTAGAACAGAGTTTAAAGAGAAGTGAGATCAAGTCATGGAGGTTGGGTCCATAGAGTGGTATTAGCCAGGGGGTAGGAGTGGTGTCCCTGCCCAAGGTTTGTGGAAGGCTGGAGAGGGATGGCACGAGACAAATGGTTTGGTCACTGTCTTCAGTCCATCCCCTCCAGGGTCCCTAGGGTTGGCCACTGTCGGCAGACAGGCTACTGAGCTAGATGGACCTTTGGTCTGACCCAGGACGGCCATTGTAAGCTCAGGGCTCAGGGTCGGGGGGTCTCACTGGACCCCCTTGATTTTCTTGCACACCTGCTCCTGGGTGGTCAGGCTGGCAGCTCTCCTGCCCTAGCCAGCCACCTTCCTGTGCCTCGTGCGGAGGTCGTGGACGAGGTCCACGATGTCCGCACAAGCCCAGGCGGGTGCCCGCCTCTTGCGGTCCTGGGCAAGCTCCTGGGAGCTGCCAGCCTGGTCTCGGGAAGAGGGGGAGTGTTGGGGGGCATCGGGTGGGTGGCTCGAGCCATGCCAGATGCAGGGTCTTCTGGCTGGGTGCTGGCAGGCTTGCACCTGGCACTGGCACCGTATCCAGCCCGTGCCCCTTTAAGGGGTCCGGGGCCGGGAGGGGGGCAGACGAGTTTCCCTGGTGTTGGCCAGAGTGGCCACCAGGGAAAGCTGAGGAGGGCGAGCCTCCCACTAGTGCGAATTAAGGGGCTACACAGCCCTGAATTCGAACTAGTAAATTCGAACTAGGCTTAATCCTCGTGGAATGAGGATTACCTAGTTTGAACTAAGCGCTCCGTTAGTTCGAATTAAATTTGAACTAACGGAGCGCTAGTGTAGCGCCTATTAAAGTTAGTTCGAACTAACGTCCGTTAGTTCGAACTAACTTTGTAGTGTAGACATACCCTTGGTGATGTGTGGACTGGGGACAAAGGAAGGACAAGGGGGCCCAGAGTGTAGGGAGGCTGTGGGGGGCTCCTTCAGTGGCACAGTGGATAAGATACCTGCCTCAAGGGTTTTTTTGAGGGAAGGGTTTTATCTTGAAATAGCCCCCCTTTTTAAAACTCTATTTTTTAAATCCCCACTTCATTTGCAATTTGGGGTGTCTGCATTTGCATTCCTCTCAAGAGGAATGAAATGTAGACATACCCTAGGAAAATATTTCAAAATAACTAAATTCAAAACAGTAACTATTTCCGTATAAGCTTATTCCCCCCAAAATCAGGAGTACAGATTTCAAAATAAGCAGCCTGTTAATTTGAAATAACAGCCTTGGTAGTGTGGATGCTCTGCTTATTATTTTGAAATAAGGGGGTGTATTTCAAAATAACTTCCTAGTGTAGACCAGGGTTTAGAAACTTGTTACATGCACATTCTTACCCTAAGAGTTGTTCTAATAATCTCTTTCACTAGCTAGACAGCCTCCTAGCTTGAGCCCACTCCTTCCCTTGTTCAGTCTTAGATGTTCTGTCACAAGCCTCATTATCCAGCTATATTCCCTGTATTCATCATTTAGCCAAACCATAATGGGTTATGTTGTATTATTATTGATCTCAAAACCTCAAGAGCAAAAGGTGTTATATAAGCTCTTTCACTGTTCAGCATTAAACAATAATAGATGGGTTTGAGGGTTTCTTTGGACTTCGTTTCGTTGTCTGATTTTCTTGCTCTTGTGAACTCAACCCATAGTCCATAGTTAGCTTTCAGACAGGCAAAAATTATAGGTATTGAATCATCTTATGAGCTATCACTCTCCTCTTATATTTGAGCTTACAATAAGGATATATATGTAGGCCCAATAATTACCACAACAGGACACAGACTGTGTGCATGGTGTATGTCAGTTAACTCCCTAGCTGAGCCCAGAAGGTGTGATGACTTCACCCCTGTGCAGATCCTTCCTGTGTCAAGAATCTGCGCGGAGGTGAATTTAATCAGAGGAGATAGGCTGTAAGGAAATAGAGACTTTCCAGGAAATCCCAGGAGGACATTTAAAGTACCAGTAATCCTCATGGGGAATTCTGCCTGAAACTGGCTAGGAAAGGGTGCTAGTACAGAAGACAAATGGCATGGTTCTTACTTGTTCAAGTAGGCAGAGGTGATTATGTGATGCAAGGTAAGGATCTTGCCAGCTGGAGGTATTTTAAACAAATTCAAAATAAAGTTAGAATTATAGAACTGCAATCTTTAAATTATATTCAAAAAAGATGTTCAAAGCATATATCATTGAATTATGAACAGCTTTGGCAGCTTTATTGATGATGTTGAATCTGGTTGACAGATGCATTTATACTGCATAAGCATTTGAGATGCTAGAGTAATTGCTTATTAGTCTTGTTGTGAGGCAAAACACCAGATTGAAATAAATAGAAGCTCATAAACAGAGAATTTTGCTGCCTCTTTGATTATTTTTTCAAGCTAACCATCTGCTAAGCATCTGGGATTCTTAGAATCCAAGATCATACCATACACAGGTGGGACTTGAAAAAAAAATACTAATAGAACTTGAAAAAACCCAAACTATGATATAAAATGGATGTAAAATGACTAAGGATGTTTGCTTTGAAATTGGCATTAGATTATGATTTGAAAAAGTCAGATTTCTACTGACTAACATTTACCTGAGGCAGGGGATCAGGTCGACTTACAAAGCACTTCAATAGTGCAAAGCCTGTGCACTGGCTTCTGCACAGAGGCCTGATGGTTCATTAAGATGAAAAGACAGTTCTACTTGCAAGAGAGCCCTCTCCACCCCAACTACATGGCTGTAGTTTCCCTTTCCGGAAATGGGATGCTAATGCTTGAAAGTAGGAATAAGAAATCCTCCGGAAAAGGGCTTATTTTCCGGAGAATCACGTCTAGACTGGCGCATTTCTCCGGCTTATCCCCAAGCCGGAAAAAAGCGGCAGCCACGTAAATGCAAATGCCGCGGGGGATATTTAAATCCCCCGCGGAATTTGCAATTCCGAAGTCTGCATTAGCATCCCTTTTCCGGAAAGGGGTGACAATGTAGACACAGCCCATGAGTTTAGGGCCTGATCAAAAGTCCATTGAAGAGTCCCACAATTGCATTGGGCTTACTTCACAGGAAATTTGCAGAGACCTCTTTGAGGCTATGTCTGGACTGCAGAGTTTTTCTGGGATAACAGAGGTATTCCGGAAAACTCTGCCACATCTAGGGAACGCATCCACTTTTTCGGAACAGTTTCTGAAAAAGTGGGCGCGTTCTTTCGGCATCTCTGTATTCCTCATTTTATGAAGAATAAGGGATCTTCTGAAAGAGGAGGTTTTTCCCATATGTGGCCTCATGTAGATGGGTCAAATGTTGAAAAAGCCTCTTCCAAAAAAACAAGCAGAAAAAGGTACACAAATTGTGCTTCACAATTTGCGTATCTTTTTCCAATTCCACCCCCCCACCCTGCCCAAAACAAAAACAAAAAGCCTCTGCAATGTGGATCCAAAGGCCTCAGTTTTGGGAACCCAAACTATGTGAGAATTGCCCTGATCTCAGATGTGAAAGAGATTGCATTGTAGTAGGAAGATTTAACACGATGTTTATTTCAAGTTTTGGAATTCAACGATGCTCCTGGGGAATAACATAGCCTCAAAGTGGTCTCTGCAAATTTCCTGTGAAGTAAGCCCAATGCAATTGTGGGACTCTTCAATGGACTGAGTGCGCCAGAAGGCCTTTTCCCAGTGGTGGCAAGCTTTATTTCCTCCAGCTATACACTCTGGCTATGTCTAGACTGGCATGAGTTTCCGTAAATGCTTGTAACGGAAAAGTTTTCCATTACAAGCATTTGCGGAAAAGAGCATCTAGATTGGCACGGACGCTTTTCCGCAAAAGCACTTTTGTGCAAAAAAGCCCCAACCGCCATTTTCGTGATCGGGGCTTTTTTGCGGAAAACAAGTCTGAGCTGTCTACACTGGCCCTTTTGCGCAAAAGCTTTGCGCAAAAGGACTTTTGCCCGAACAGGAGCAGCATAGTATTTCTGCAAGAAGCACTGATTTCTTACAGTAGGAAGTCAGTGCTTTTGTGGAAATTCAAGCGGCCAGTGTAGACAACTGGCAAGTTTTTCCGGAAAAGCGGCTGATTTTCCGGAAAAACTGGCCAGTCTAGACACAGCCATAGGGCTTGATTCTCTACAGTCATTTACACCTGCGCAGAATGAGTGTGGAAGAGACTACACAACAAGCAAGGCAATGTGGAATCGGGCCTTTTATTGGCTCTTCCATCCAAGGGCCTCATGACAAAAAAATTCATCCTCATAATTTCAATGGAACTGGGTGTTGTCACAATTTTACAGCTGAGGAAACAGGAAGAGAGAGGAGAAGTGACTCTCAAAGTTCTGCATGGGGTCTGGCAGAACTCAGAACTCACAATGCCTTGTCCAGTCTGGTAGCACTTTAAAGACTAACAAAACAGGTTGATGGTATCATGAGTTTTCAAGGGCACCGCCCACTTGTTCTCTCACACACTGCAGTCTTCTTTATTCAGATTGTCAGCAGTTTGGGACAGGAGTGTCTGTACTAGGTGCTGTATAAACACTTAGCAATAAAGAGACCATGATCTCAGCTGAGGCCTCAAGGCACTATTGGAATACAATTAATAATAACCAGAAAGCGAAAGTAAACAAGGAATAAAATTCAGGATTCAGAAAGGATACTTTTCCCCAGCTGCTAATGCATTTGATGCTGAGAAAAGGGACGCTCATAAAAACAGCCAGCTAACCAATGGTCCAATTAATGCAAATAATGATAAAAAGGATACTTATTTTTCTTTTAGAAATGAATTAGACATGTATTTTTAACATAAAAAGTACAATTATAAAAAAGCTTTTAAACTAATATTTGTTTGTAGTTCTGAGATATTAAGATTTTCTCCTAGCACTGAACAGAGCAGTTTGGTTAATCTCCCTTGAACAGACACACACAGGTATTTCTAAGACTTATCCCTGTGTTCTGATTTGTCTTCTCAAAAAGCAGTAAACACTGAGAGAACAGAGTTTAGGTCACAAATTCAAGAAGAGGTGGATTCCTATCTAAAAATTAAATTACTTATCAGCGAAATAATATTAAAGCAAAATAAATTAGAATCACTACTGAAGATTCTAAAAGTAATTTTTAAAATAAATTAGAATAAAAAATATGGATCTCAAAGGATAGGACAACTCTAATTTAGACAGATGGTAATTAATTCCTTATTTCAGAAATTCATTAGTAGGCTTTAAGAGCAAATCATTCCTTTGCTGACATTAAACGCCTGAGAGGGAGATTCATCTGGAACTGGGTTGTTTAAACCCCCTGGCTACGTCTACACTGGCCCCTTTTCCGGAAGGGGCATGTAAATTTCACCAGTCGTCGTAGGGAAATCCGCGGGGGATTTAAATATCCCCCGCGGCATTTAAATAAAAATGTCCGCTGCTTTTTTCCGGCTTTTAAAAAAGCCGGAAAAGAGCGTCTACACTGGCCCCGATCCTCCGGAAAAAGCGCCCTTTTCCGGAGGCTCTTATTCCTACTTCAAAGGAGTAGGAATAAGAGCCTCCGGAGTAGGAATAAGAGCCTCCGGAAAAGGGTGCTTTTTCCGGAGGAT
The DNA here is from genome assembly GCF_052426305.1 of Pelodiscus sinensis. Lineage (NCBI taxonomy): Eukaryota > Metazoa > Chordata > Testudines > Trionychidae > Pelodiscus > Pelodiscus sinensis. Next base: position 9,937,848 of record NC_143074.1, on the reverse strand, counting down.
CGGGGCCAGTGTAGACGCTCTTTTCCGGCTTTTTTAAAAGCCGGAAAAAAGCGGCGGACATTTTTATTTAAATGCCGCGGGGGATATTTAAATCCCCCGCGGATTTCCCTACGACGACTGGTGAAATTTACATGCCCCTTCCGGAAAAGGGGCCAGTGTAGACGTAGCCCCTGGCCATCTCTCCATGTCCTCTGGCTCAGTGATGTGGAACTTCACACCAGCAAGCCTCCTCCTGGGGTGAACATGTTCAGACCATTGGCCTACCTGGACTAAGGCTGTTTACCTATCTATGACTCCCGTAGACTCTTTGACAACCTGTGATGGATACGAGGAGTACTGGCCTCCTAGGCTACATCTATACTGCACCTCTCTTCCACAAAAGTTTATGCAAATGAAGCATGGATTAGAATATTGCTGCACTTCATTTGCATAATTAATTAGGGGCCGTTTTTGCGCAAGAGGTTTTTGCGTAAAAACCCCCTTTTGCACAAGAGCCGTTCTTTCTCATTTTTTCAGGAAGAATGGCTCTTGTGCAAGATGGGTTTTTTGCGTAAAAAGGAGCCGTCTATTCAGTTCCTTTTTGTGCAAAAGCCTCTTGCGCAAAATCAGCCCCTAATTAATTATGCAAATGAAAAATGGCAATATGCTAAGTTTCCTTTTGCGGAGGACAGGTGCAGTATAGATGTAGCCTTAAAGGGTTAAATTCTGGTACCTAAAAGTGTTGTTGGCAGGGAGCAAGAAGAATCTGTGAGATACAATGCTGAAATTTAAATTGTAAATATATACCTGCAGCTGTTTTCTCTTTGGGTGACTTCTAAGTAAAAGGCTGGAGGGAGGAGATGCAGTAATCAGAATTGCTATGCTTATAAGAAATATTGAACATGGGAGTGAACTGGGCCTTGAAGTATGGATCAGCATGGATCATGAGTAGAGGGGAAAGTGCAGCTAGTTGCGATCAGAGTATTTTTATTTATTTTGGTTGTTTGGTTTGAACTTCTCTGTGTGAACCCATGCCTTCCCTCCCCCATTCACTTGCTACAGAGTTGTTCCCAGAGATTTAAATTTAAATTTGTTTTACTCAGTTGCTCTGTAACACCTAGCAACCAAGTATGCTTTATCAATCCAGTATGTCTATTGTTTTGTTAATAAAATCACCTTGTTAAGACAATGATTTAATTCTTGTGTCCTAGACAGTAACGGGGTCTGCGTGTGTGTCTGCATGCCTAAGACTGAGCAGTCAGAGACTGCAGCTTGTTTTTCTCTTTTCAAGCTCTCTTGGGGCAAAAGAGCTTGTGTAGCCCTGGGGAAGGAATTCAAGTGTTTCCTCCTGTTTTTTCAGGGTTAAATCACTTGACTCTACAAGACCATCAGAAACTCATCAAGACTTTAAATGCTATACGCCTGAACAGGCTTGAGCAGTGGGCAAGACCCTAGGTCCCCTGAATAGGGATAAAGCTTTAGACTGGTCTTCATAGAATCATAGAGCTGGAAGAGACCTCAGTAAGTCAACAAGTCCAGCCCTCTGCCCAAGGCAGGACCAATCCCAACTAAATCAACCCAGCCAGGGCTTTGTCAAGCCGAGACTAAAAAACCTCTAGTGATGGAGATTCCACCACCTCCCTAGGTAACCCATTCCAGTGCTTCACCTCCCTCCTAGTGAAATAGTTTTTCCTAATATCTAACCTAGACCTCTCCCACTGTAACTTGAGACCATTGTTCCTTGTTCTCTGACTCTGATCAAGGACCTCATTTCACAGGTGAAATAGTAACATCGCTGTGTCAAGCCTTAGGAATCAGACAGAGGCTGCACATCGCAGGGCATCCACAAAGCTCTGGCTTAGTGGAATGAACAAATTGTACCCTGAAAACTGCCTTGAGGAAGGTTGTCAACACTCTAGGCAAAGATTGGGATTGGAAACTCCCACCAGTTCTTAGGGCCCTGAGATCTTCTCTAGCTTTCCATGGGTATACCCCCCACAAGGCCATGACCGGTCGTTTGATGCATTTGCCCAAACATTGGTGGGAAGGGATGCCCCACCAAATGTGTATCAGCCCAGGCTGTGTGTAGACAAATTGATACAGAAAATCATACATGACATTAGTGACATCCAACACCAAGTGGCTATCGGGTTAAAGACCAATATAATATCAATGGATAAATATTTGGGAGACTCTTTTAAACCCAAAGAGGAATGTGGGTGATAAAGTGTTGTACCAAATAAAAGCAAGCAGGATCTTATGAGGGGGATAAGGCAAAAAGCCACATTTATTATAAAGATAATAATAAAAAAATAAAGAAAAGATAGAAGCAAACAACGTTGTTTAACTACTTATTCCTATCACTACTTAACCCTTATACACTTGTGTGTGTATATATATATATATATATAACCATTCATTCATACATCCATTCATTCAAGTTCTGTATATAGTTATCAGCCTGGAAGTTGCTTGTGACAGGATACTGGCCAGGTACTCTGTACACAAGTGATGGTAGTGGGGAGCGAAGTCCTGATCAGATGTGCATCTGAAGCTCCTGGTAGGCTGGCAGCAGAACCTTGGACTCTGATTCCATAGTTTTTTAGTCCAGTTCTTATAGGAATTTTTTTCTATGCCAGTCTATGGAAATTGCTGTATCATGCTGATGTCTCCAGGGTGGCTGCCAGGTGCTCATCAGTGATCTCATCGGGTGGACCTCCAGTTTCTCCACTTGACACCTTTTGGTTGCACTGGCACCTGACGCCTTCTTCAGCCCTTTGTTGCTGTATTCTCAGGCTGGCACCTCTTAGAACCATTCACTCATCATCCAAGCACTCTCTCATACATTCATACAGTATTTTGTATAATAATAAAAGTTGTAGTTACAGAAAGTTTCTGGGTGGTATTGCTTAAAACATTCTCTGAGTGCTGAATAAAGTTACAATGTTTTAAAGAGAACAGGCGTCAATTAAGTAACAATGCCCTTAGTCAATTACAGGGCTTGGCTCCCATAGCAGAGTTAGTGGCTTGACAATGCATCCTTACAATGTATCTCTGCAATGTCAATTTCAAGCAGCCCCTTGCACAAACTTGAGCATGCCCTGGAGCACAGGGGGGGGGGGGGGGGCTGTTTCTGGTTACATAGGATTATATTCTTAACAGTTCTAAAGGGGCAATAATAATAATAAATCTAAACATTTAACAATCTTAACAAATAATAATAATAATAAGAAGAATTAATAATAAATCTAAACACTTTAAGTTGTGGGGAACAAATTATGGGGAGTCACTTCCATTTGGAGGAATCATTTTCAATACATTAATATGTTATCCCCACAAAAGTGCTGTATAAGTGCTTCTCAGAAAAGGGTCACATCTTTAGTCCAAGATGGGTGGGTCCAGTTCAGATTACCAATAAAGCAAGTGCAGTGGTCTATGAGTTTGAGATGAAAGGCAGTATGGGAAAGAAAACTGGATTGAAATGGTTCCATTCTAGCCAGATTATTGTACATTTAGTTACCCTTACAATCTTAAATATGAATGTAATCATTGTCTCTTTCTTCTGTGTCATAAGAAACTTGGATCAGCAGTCGCTTCATGAGTGTAATATGTTTTATTATCTGTTGTATAACCCTATGTATGGCTATTATTGTGCATGATGGTGAGAGTTACTTCTGCACTCTGGCTTCTGTTCCAGGAATAAGAGGTTTGCAACCAAGTGAGCCTAGGGCTTCCCTTTTAGATCTAGAATTGAGAATACTACAGGTCCTATTTCCATATTTGCTTATAAAATTGGAGAAGACTGTGTGCTACAATGGAAGGAGGAAAAGGGTAATAGATTTTGGCATACAAAATGAGCAGTGGGCTCGAGAAATTTTACTCTTAGGTAGAATCTCAAAAATATTTCAAAGCTGTAGTTGGGATCTCCAAATCCTAAGGTTGCACAGGATGCCTTGTGACAAAAAGTCCATTGAAGCATGCCTGTATTTCTTCAGTTTAGCCAATCATATTAAGGAAAGGATCTTTAATGTAACGACCTGTTCCAATGACCAGTTCCTTATTCCTGTACAGAAAATGAGACTACATACTCCCTCTCATTAGTTTTTTATTGATCTTAAGTGTGAAGTTGGTGCAATTCAACTGGTAATGTAAATAGTCTTTGTCCTGTATACCTGTTGTCTATAAACAAACAAGTTATGTGGGACAGTTAAATTTTTCCATAACTGGTAATGATTCAGGAGTTTGGACCCTGATAGGAGTGTTTGGGTCCATATATCATATCCGGGTACCAGTTATTCCAAAACAATATGTTAATCATATAGTGGTTCTTAAGGAGGATCTCAAGAGCATGATGGTGGCATACCTTCGGTATGCGTTACAGAAAGTTACTTTAGATCTGCAGGTTTCAGTTAAGTACAGGCAGTCCCAGGGTTACGTACAAGATAGGGACTGTAGGTTTGTTCTTAAGTTGAATTTGTATGTAAGTCGGAACTGGCGTCCAGATTCAGCCGCTGCTGAAACTGACCAGCGGCTGACTACAGGAAGCCCGAAGCAGAGTTGCTCTGCCCTGGGCTTCCTGGAATCAGCTGCTGATCAGTTTCAACAGCGTCTGAATTTGGACGCCTGGGACAGAGCAGCTGGGGCACTGCCGGGTAGGTCCCCGCAGCGCCACACCTCAGCGCTGCGGGGACCAACCCGGCAGCACCCCAGCTGCTCTACCCCAGGTGTCCCCAAGTCAGCCACTGCTGAAACTGTTCAGCGGCTGATTCCAGGAAGCCCGGGGCAGAGCAACTCTGACTCGGGCTTCCTGTAGTCAGCCGCTGGTCAGTTTCAGCAGTGGCTGACTTGAGGATGCCTGGGGCAGAGCAGCTGGGGTGCTGCCGGGTTGGTCCAGTATCGCCGAGGAGCAGCGCTGCGGGACCAACCCGGCAGCGCCCCAGCTGCTCTACCCCAGGCGTCGTTGGCGAGAAAAGCCTGGTCTGCTGGGGGGTGGGGGGGGGGGGGCTCGGGGAGCAAAGCCTCAGAGGACGCTGGCAGCGGGACAGCTCTGCAGCTTTGCTCCGCGGCTTTGCTCCGCATCTCCCTGGTCTGCTGGGGGGGGTCTCCCCCCCCAGCAGACTAGGGAGACGCGGAGCAGCTTTTCTCGCCCCAGAGGACGCGGGCGGTGGGACTGCGGCGCATCTGGGCATTCCGCCGCTCGCGTCCTCCGGGGCGAGAAAAGCCCCGTTCGTAACTGCGGATCTGACATAAGTCGGATCCGCGTAACTCGGGGACTGCCTGTATATCCGACCTGCACGTGGCACATTTTTCACATCACTTCTACAGGGATGGAATTCCTGGATAGACAGTGTGATACCCAGATACCTGAGGCGGAAGCGAGATATCATTGCCAAGGTTCTAGGAGAGGTGTGTACTGGACTGGGAATTGTCAATGCTTTGAGTACAGGTTCCCTTGCCAAAATATTAGCAATGTGGGCCACAAATTAGCCTCTTTGAACCAATCCTTAACTGAGTCTTTTAATAAAATCAAGGAGTTTAACTATGATTTCATAACTACTCTCCAACCTTGGTATCAAGCTCAGTAATTAGATTTCCAAAGGGTTATAGATGCAATAAGTACATTCCGATATAATGTAACCTAGGCATTCGGCTGCACTCAAGTGCAGTAATGGCTGCAGACGGTAGTCCAAAGCATCCTTAGGGTAGGGTTTCAAGGAAGCCTTCTCATAGAGATTAAAAACATGTTAATAAAAGATGTAACACCATTTGAAAGAGATTACCATACATTGTGGAAAATGCCAAGTTTTGATTATGATCCTGACACTCATAAGGTCAGTATCTACATCCTCACCGGTTTTGGTAACCAGTGATTGGTTTGTTAATGGATTTGAAACTACAGACAGAGGAATACTTCCTTTTAGGGTTAACCAAAGAATTTATTTCTTTTTACTTTTATAATTAATTTTTCATTTAAATCAATTTACTATTTTTCATTCTTTTAAGACGCATAACATACAAATAAAGAATAGAAAAAAACAGTACAAATAAACGAGAACAATAACCCCTCCTACAGCTATACCCTCCAAAGTTACCTTTGAACAGTTTGTGGAGTTCAGACATAACTATTGTAGCGGGTTCGACTCACTTTCACGGCTTCTTCCCTCGGGGTGGTGTTTGGGGAAGTAACCAGCTGCTCCGACACCGATGCTCCCCTTTTGGGTGAGGTGTTCTTTTCAGGGCAGTGCCCTCCGGCACTGCCCACTCCGATCTTGGTCTGCACCCCCTTCCGGGGGGGAGTCATTGTTCTTCCTCCGCTCCTCCTCCAGGGTCCTCCTTACCTCCCTAGGACGCCCAGTTCTTCTCCCACTCTGCCTGCTCAAACTCTCCCAGCCTACTGCAGCTGCCTCCTTGTGAACCATGGCTGCCTTTTAGGGCTGCCTGCATGCAAGCCCTGCCCTCCATGACTGCCTCCTTGCAGCCCTGGGCCTCAGGCCGGGTAGCCTGGGTTTGCTAGGCTGAAGACTCTCTCATTGCAGGCAGGCAAGTCTCCTCCTCCTCCAGGAGCTGTTCTTCATGGCCTTCAGTTGGGTGCTAGTTAGCTGCATCAGCTGGACTTCCCTCCTTCACTCCAGCTCCCAACCCCTTAAAGGGCCAATGCAGGGCAACGCCCTGCCACACTATATAATACTTACATTAAGATGGATAGAAGCATTGTTTAGATTCAAGAGATATTCTTTTCTTTATGTCTTTCCTTCGGATTTTTCGTTGCAACTTATGACTGGTGTTCCCCTTTTGGAGCTTACGAGCGGCAGTGAGATTCAGCACGAACTTACGAGCAGCAGTGAGATTCAGCCCTGGTTGATCAGACCTGGCTTTTTCAGATTCGAAACGCTTCCGCTTTTGGTCTGTTTAGTTCAACCTTATATACCCTGTTTTGGTATTTTTCCCCTCACTTGGCTATTCTGGTGTTATTTTTTGTTGTCTCATTCTGCCCTTTTCGGAGCTATATTTTACTTTTGTCTGCTTCTTATTTGAGGTTATCAGCACTTTGTTGCTTTTGCTGTTTCTGTTACTTTTACTTCTTACAAGTGGGGTTATTGTGGGTCAGCCAATCAAATTCTGGTTTTTTTGTTTACTTCTCCTGTAGCTTGACAATGCTGCCTTCCTTTTACATTTACAACTAAATTAGTGCTCATTTGACATACACAGGGTAGGCCTTAACACATCCTTTTCATAACGGGGAGCCTCCTGATTGCTGTGCAGGGTGTGGGATGGGGGGGTGCTGATAAGGATGTTCTTGCTCCCCCAACTCCTGTACCCTGACTCCACACAGAAAGAGGGGCATGGAGGGAGCTTGGCAATGCAAATCTCTGTCACTCACACAGTCATTTCCTCTCTTATCCTGACCCAACAAGTACATGTGGGATTGTTACTACTGTTACTGCTTGCAAAGTGAGTTGTTTTTGACTGGTCTGTGCATTTCATAACTTTCATTTTCTCTCTTACACTTAAATTTAATTCTTTGAGTAGTGAGGTCTAAAATGCCAAATCTGTTGTGTCTGGAATGATTATCCCTGTGGTAATTGTGCTCCTTGAGGTGACTGGCATGTCCCTGCAGTGGTCAAGGCAAGGGGTTTTCATGTGCTGTGCTTGCCTGTAAGCACTGCTCCTGCAGCTCCCATTAAAGGAGAACTGTGGCTAGTGGAGAGCCACTGCTATGCATGCCAGGTGCTTTGGGGAGAGGCCAGGGCAGGAGTAAGCCTTCCTTAACTCTGCTGTTCCAGTGTTGGCTGCTTCACTACTTGTGGGGCTTGAACCCACTACCCGATACTTTCTAGGGACAAGCTTTAGTTCCTAGGCCACTCAAGATCCCATCCTGCTACCTTGCTTCAGGGTGTCCCTTATCTTGTCTTCCTACTGAGGGAGCTGACTCCCTGCCTGGAGCAACTGGGTTAGCTGCCAGGCTGCTACCTGAGTGGGTAGAGTAGGGACCAGGGGGTACTTGAATTCACCATCTTGTGCTCCCCAGGGGAATGTTGTATCCCCTAGACCACTCTACAACCCACCCCACCTCCCTTCCCTTCCTTTACAGGGTCCTTTATCCTGCTTTCCTAATGAGGGAAACAGGTGCATCTCTAGGGCAGTCGGTGTTGGCTATCTGGCTGCTCCCAGGGAAGCAGAGGGACTCAAGCCCCAAATCCTGTGCTTCTCAAGCAAATGCCCTATCCCCTAGGCCATTTCAGAACCCATTACTCCTTCCTTCCTTCCTTCAGGGTATTCTCTCACACAGTCTGAATCTGTTGGCCCAAGACCAGGGCCTGCACCCCAACTTCCTACCCCAGCCTGGTGAAAGTTAATGAAATTCGGAGAGGAAGGGGGATGGAATGAACAGGGTGAGGCCTCAGAAAAGGGTGGAGCAGGGGCAGGGCCTCAAAGACAGGGCAGGAAGGAAGCCGGACAAGGGTATTTGGGTTTGAGGTAGATCTTACAGTGCACTAAAATTGAAAAAGTGATCTTGTGGTTAAAAAGGTTGGAGATCACTGCTCTAACCCTAACCCTTTCTGTGCAGGGCAGGGGAGTGAGAGGAGGGGCGCTGATGTCAAGGTGCCCCCTCTCCCACTCTGTATCCAAGTTTTAAATGGGAACACAGTTGTGCATCTTAGTTAAGCGAAACAGTTAATGTGAGTGTAGAAGTTCAAATCTTTGCAGCTTTTAAAACAACTCTAGGCATGATTCTGTGTTGACTGTTGTTTCCAGTGCACTAATTGAACTAATGGCTGCTCTAACTTTCAGCTGGAGCTCTAAAGTTCTAGAGGACAAAAATGTGCCCCCCCCCCTTTTTTTTTAAAGGAGTAGACTAGGGGATAGGGTATTCACCTGGGGAGCACAGGGTGGTGGGTTGGAGTCTCCTCCCCCTCAGCAGCTCAAATCCCACCCCCACCTCCGTCCACCCTGGGAGCAGCCAGCCAGCCAGCACAGAATAATGGAGCTGCTGAAGGTAGCTAATTGGAGCAAAGTCTCTAGTTAAGTTGCAGCTAGGGCTTGAGCCTCTTAAAATAAGGGATCTTTCAGAAAAGGCTTTATTTTCCGAAAGATCCCCGTCTAGACTGGCGCTTTTTTCTGGCAAAGCCCCGAGCCAGAAAAAAGCGGCAGCCATGTTTATGCAAATGAAGCAGGGGGGATTTAAATCCCCACTTCATTTGCAATTGCGATGTGTCTAATTTGCATCCCTTTTACAGAATCTGGACGCCAGTTCCGACTTACATACAGATTCAACTTAAGAACAAACCTACAGTCCCTATCTTGTACGTAACCCGGGGACTGCCTGTATAGTGATAAGTAAGGGTTAAATCATTTTTAAAAAATAATTTTTTTTGTATCTGTAAGAATTATGAAAGACCCCTGTGGTGAAATTTTCAGTTGGGTCTTTGGTACACAGACGGGCTATGACTCAGTATCTCGTGATACTAAGTAGGGCTATGTCTACACTAGCTTGTTAGATCGAGCTAAGTAGGCAAATGAGGGCAACCGGAGTTGCAAATAAAACCCAGGATTTAAATATCCCGGGCTTCATTTGCATGTTCCCAGGCGCCTCCATTTTTAAATCCCCCTTAGTCCGAACCAACTGCCTGTGGTTAGACACGGCAGTTAAACGTTAATTCGAACTAACTCCTTAGTTCGAATTAACTGTTACTCCTCCCACACTTCTCCACATCTCACTTCTACAAACAACCTAGGTCCACTGGCTCAGTTAGGTTCATAATGAGAGCACTCAATGAAGCAGATCTCCCAGTGGGAACAAGAGGCTGAAGGGAGAAGGCAGAGGCTCAGGAGAAACAATTGACTTTAAGAACTGAGACTTCTCTCACCCCTTTCTACTCCCCTTCCTCCACATGAGAGGAGGTGGTGACGTGCTCGAATACCAGCTCTTAGAAGGACTGACATGCTGTGAATCTGGACATAGAATTATATGTGATATACATGCTTTCTTGATTCTGACCTCCCATACAGACTGATAAAACTCAGAAATGATCAAAGCTTGCTCAGGTATATCCACACCAGCTGTAGGCACACCTCTGATTGCAGTGTAGACATATCCTTTGTGCAGTAGTACCCCTTTGGCAGAACCACCTATTCCTGCAGTGACTTTTTGGAGGCACTTGGATTAGTTCAGAGACTAGTTTCCAGAAGAATGTCACTATGTGGTAGGAATCAATTTATCAAGGGTCTTCTCCCAGACCCATAATCCCCCCCTGCCTTGCCAGAATCTGACCTCAAACAACCTTTTTAGGCAGGTGGTATTCATATTCCTATGGAGCCCTCTCACAATCATATTTTTAATCCAACACATCGCTAATTTGCGTGTTGATTTTCCACTATGTAGTTCATGCATATTTCTATTTTAATTGGTAAAAACCAATCCCCAGACCTCTGAGAAGGGTGTAGCATTTTCACCTGAGCTCATCATTTTTAAGATGATTGCTTGTTAGCCCAAAAAGATGTGGAACTGAGAGCAATATATTAAAATTAATAACATGAATATTAATTCCCCTAAGAGAGATGGAATCTATCTATTCTACCAGCTGGGCAAAGGAAACATTCCTATAGACTCTTAAGAGACATGCAAGCATTGAAGTAATCATTTGCATGCCGATTTAAAATGTGAGAATGAACATCAATTTTGCTGATAAAAAGCAGCACAACTTTTGAAATTCTGGTACTCCTGGGTTAAGAGTTTAGTAGATGATCCAGAGCATGGTTCAAGTTCTTTGATCCTTTGAGAGCAAAATTGTTTTATGTTGTGGGCCTGACATGTACCTGAGGCCACATTTTAAAAAGTATCTTCTGATTGAGAATGACCCAATCATTGCAAGTGCACCTTGTACCCAATTTTCAGATGTGCTCAGCTTCTGCTGTTCTCATGAACTTAATTTGGATTTGTGGGTGCCTGGTGTTTCATTAGTAATAAGTGGCAGCGCTAGAAGAAAGATGTTAATTAAGCATGTTGCATGTTATATTGAAGCTATATAATTTGTATGCAATAATCCTGCCCCCAATTTACAGTTCTGAGCCGCTGTTGCCATACTGAATGAGGTCCCTTCTGAAAAAGGGACACCTTTCCCCCCAGTCCTACTTATCATACTAGGATATTTTCCCTCCTCTAGGCACAAGGCTCCACAGTGTAACAAGTTACCATCTCAAAAACTAAAGCACCTCAACCCAGTCACCACTGTGGAAAATTCTAGCCTTATTATCCACCCCCTCTCACTTTGACTATTGCTGGAGTATCTGGAGAATCTCATTTTCCCCACTCAATGTTTTCCTCTAGAATTACCTGGCAGAAGCAGTGGTAAAAGCAAAGAATAAATGTTCAGAGCTAATCACAAAAGGAACCTCTGATAAGGTCAATAGAATTTAAGGAGGAACAAACAAGGCTGAAGTAGTTGTGGCAACACAATCTTATTTCAACAAAGATAAAACCACAGCAAAAAAAACCAAGCAGAAGACTCATTAAGCATATGCTTACAAGCTAATAAGATATGTAAACAACAACAGCCAGTAAAGCAAAGGCATGAACACTACCCAAGTTACAGATGCAAGACACAAATTGGTAATAAACAGATTTGATGGATCTGGTTTAAAGTCTTGTTTGCAGATTTTCTCCTCCTTCAGGAAGTCAGACAGGAAAAAATCCTTCAGTATTAAAGACTTCTAATCTTTGAACAATTGGCTTGTTACATACTACAGCAGTGGTCTTCAATGTTTTTACACCCAAGATCACTTTTTAAATTTCAGGACAAACCAGGATCTACCCCATCCCTTCTCCGAGACTCCACCCCTTTCTTGAGGCCCTGCCCTTTCCAAACCTTTCCACAACTACCCGTAACTAATGGGAACTCACCATTAATTACATAATTACACCCAAGCCATTTTGCTAGTGCTGCAGCTGGGAAGAATGGTTTAATTTAAATTCTTAAACTGATTAAGTATTTTAACTTTCTCATGTTAGTTGATCAAACTTCATTTTAAATAAAATAAAATATTATGTCCAACACAAAAGGTTCCCATGTTTTCTTTATTTATGGCAGAGGTGGGGAATCTTTTTTGGGTCGGGGTCCACTGACCCACAGAAAAATCAGTTGGGGACCACACAAGTGAAAAGCAAAAAAATTCCTCCCAAAATGCCCAACCCTCACTGACATGGCCCCCAACTGAGACACTTCACTCTTCTGCCACTCCAGCCCCCACAGGGTGAGGGAAAGGGGCAGGGAGAATTGAGGTTTGGGGCTTCCCGTAGGTCTGATTTACTTTTCTGGGGTTCCAGAGTTAGTGGATTTTGTGGACCCCCTAAGGCTCTGGGGTGGTAACAAAAATGAGGGGCTCAATGTGTGGGACTAGGCAGCCAGCGAGTGGGATACGGATGCAGGATCTGGGTGGGAGGTGGGATGCGGTGTCTGAAAGGGAGTTTGGCGGCAGGAGAGGGTGTGGGGCAGCTCTGGCTCCATGTGGCCGAGTGCTGTGGTGTCCCGAATGTGGGCATTCAGGACACTCCAAGACAGGACTGCTTTACTGTCCCTCATCAAGGTAGACAAGCAAGAGGGGAACCCTGAGAACTGTCTCTCTGGGGTGGGGGTAGGGTCCCTTTAAGCTCAATTAGCCTCAGGCAGCAGCCCCACACACTCAAGTCCTAACCTGATGCCCTGCCAGCACTGGTTCCGCCCAGCCTTAACTTCGGTTCAGGATCCACTCAGTGTGGACGTGCTATTTCGAAAAACCGCAGCACCCCCAGCCGCCCAACCACCAAGGCAGCGAGTCCGGCAACAGGACCAGCTCCTTCAGCGCCCAGGTGACACCACAGTAGTGTGGCTTGGGCCCACTCGGTTACCCCCCTCTCTCCGTATTGTATGTTTGCATACAGGACCACCCCTGGAGTAGGGTCCTCCTCCATGAATTGTAACCACTGGTCTGTGTTACCCTTTGGGGGGTGGGAGGGCGCTTGTAGACATAGCCAACTTCAGTCTAGCCGTACCCTCGCTGGGTTGAGATAGGATGTGTAGGCTCTGGGGTGGGAATGAGGGATTTGGGTGTGGGAAGGGGTGAGAGGTGCAAGTTCTGGGAGGAAATCTGGATGCAGAAGGAGGTGGATAAGGGAATGCTGGCTCAGGGAGGGGGCTCCAGGCTGGGCAGTATTGGGGTCAGATGTAGGGTTAGGGAACTAAGCAAGCCACAGACTTCTGGATTTGAGGGTTCAGGAATTGGGGTATATGAGGGGCTCAGGGCAGGGGGTTCCAGTGTATGATAGGCTCAGACGTAGGGTCTGGGGGAAGGGGGAGTGCAGGAGTGTTATGATGCTGAGGCCAGATGGGGGCTTGGTCCCAACTGGGGGTTTGTTGGCCAGGCTTCATTTTCAAATAAAATACTGTGTCAAACACAAAAGTTTCTGCATTGTCTTTATATATGAGAGGGATGAGGAACCTGTTTTGAGTCAGGGGTCACTGACCTACAGAAAAGTCAGTTGGACCACACAAGTGAGATGCAGAAAAAACCCTCCTCCAACCCCCCTCCCCAGGCTCCACTGATGTGGCCCCAACTGTGTTGGTGGGAGCAGGGAACATAGTACTGGGGAAGGGTGCTAGTGGGTGCTTCGGCAGGGGACAGGGTGTCAGTGGGGACAGAGTTCTGTAGCTGCGGATGGGAGAAGGGAGAAGGGATAGGATGCCGGGAGGGCAGGGGACAGGGTGCCAGTGGGGACAGGTTTCTGAGGCTGGGGAGTGGGGAGAGGGAGCTGGGGAGTGGGAGAGGGTGACAGGAGAGTAGGGGACAGGGTGCCAGTGGGGACAGGTTTCTGAGACTGGAGAGTGGGGAGAGGGAGCTGGGGAGTGGGAGAGGGTGACAGGAGAGTAGGGGACAGGGTGCCAGTGGGGACAGGTTTCTGAGGCTGGGGAGTGGGGAGAGGGAGATGGGGAGTGGGAGAGGGTGACAGGAGAGTAGGGGACAGGGTGCCAGTGGAGACAGGTTTCTGAGGCCGGGGAGTGGGAATACGGGAGTGAGGAAAGGGGAGAGGGGAATGGGGAGAGGGAACAGAGGGGCAGTGGGAGCAGAGAGTCCCCTGAACCCTCCTCCTCCCAGGATTCTCCCCTCCCCCGTCCAGGGAAGCCAGCGTGTGCCTCCTCCTGGGCCGGTATGTGCACCGAAACCCCCGTGGGTGCCTGCCCCAGGGCCAACCCCCCCCCCGCAATGCAGCCAAACCCCCATGTGTGCTTGCCCCGGGGCTAAACCTCCCCTCCTGTGGCGCAGCCAAACCCCCGCGGGTGCCTGCCCCAGGACCAAACCGCCCTCCCGTAGAACAACCAAACCCCCGCGGGTGCCTGCCCTAGGACCAAACCGCCCTCCCGTAGAACAACCAAACCCCCGTGGGTGCCTGCCCCAAGGCCAAACCCCCCGCCCGTGGCACAGCCAAACCCCCGCGCATGCCTGACCTGGGGCCGAACCCCGGGGCCGACCCCCGCTCCTGCGGCACATGGAAACCTCTGCACTCGACTCACCCCTCCTCCAGCACAGGGAAGCCGCTGCACTCCTCGTCCGGGCCAATGCCCCCTCCTGCAGCGCACCCAGCATGCACAGAGCTGTGGGAGGGGAGCAGCCAGCGCACTTCCGGAACTCCCAGAAGTGGCACAAAGCTGCAGGTAGGACGTCTGTACACCCCACAGGAAGTCAGCACTACGCTTCAGTGGGGCTTCTCGGGAGTGGGGCGAAAATGGGGGGTGAGGGGCCCGAATGTCTCACGATCGACTGGTTGAGGCCTCATGATTGACCAGTCGATCGCTATCAACTGGTTCGTGACCACGGCTGTAAGGTATTCATATGTTGTTATGTAAATACAGTTAATGCTGGAATGGGAAAGAAGTCATGGGTATGGTTATGTAAATACAGTTCAGTCAGTGCTATAGGCCTGATAGGTGGTCAACTATTAGAATGGTATTTTGCCTTTTGTAACTAATTTGGCTGTTGTGGAGTCACAAATCATGTTAATCCTAAATGTAGGGATTGTAAAATTTGGCACCAGTACTTGCAGGAGAAACATTGTCAGGGTATGTCTACACTAGCCACCCTAGTTCGAACTAGGGTGGCTAATGTGGTCATTCGAACTTGCAAATGAAGCCCGGGATTAAAATGTTACCGGGCGCTGCCATTTTTAAATGCCCGGTAGTTGCAGGAGTAATGGTAGTCCGAATTAGGGGCTTTAGTTCGAACGACCTAGCCCGTGCCGCGTGTAGCCATGGGCAGGGAGTCCGAACTACCAGGCATTAAAAAATGGTGGCACCTGGGAACATGCAAATAAAGCCCAGGATATTTTAATCCCGGGCTTCATTTGCAAGTTCGAATGACTACATTAGCCACCCTAGTTCGAACTAAGGTGGCTAGTGTAGACATACCCTCACTGTGAAGAATCTGAGACGGACAAGGCTTTTCCTTCCAGACACAGTGAAGACAATTGGGGGAAGGGCAAAGCTCTGAACCAGCAGGCTACATGCCCTCAAAGTGCGAGCTGTAAGATTGGTTCAACCTGTTTCTCTTCCCCACCAGACCCATTCTAATGATAGATGGGATAGGGAGTCTCTTTATTATTTTGAAAAAAATGTTATTCCAAGGGATGCTGGAATCTTTTTGGCCAACGTATGTCACAGGCCAAGAGCTGAAGTCACTGAAAAACTGACATCACAAAGAGCTGAAATCACTACGTTTGGCCTAGAGCCAAACCCATCACAGAATGATGGGTGGCCAGTGGGGCTGCTGACAGGTGGTTGGCAGAAGCAGCGGCAAGCAGCTGGTGGGAGCAGCCAGCAGGCAGCCAGCAAGAGTGGACAGCAGGGTGGCTGGCAGGCTGTTGGCAGGTGCAGTGGCAGACAGCTGGCGGGAGCAGGAGTGAGTGGCCAGCAGGCAGCCAGCAACTGGATGGCAAGTGACCAGCGAAGTGGATGAGATGTCTTCTACTCTCCTCCTCACAGGGTGGGAGGTGACCAAGGGCAGCAACTGTGAGTGGGAAGCAGAGAATGGTTGGGCATGTGAATAGGACAGGACTTGTGAACCTGAGAGGCAAAGGACATTGTCAGATCTACTAGAGCTGGGATGTTTACTCGTGGTTTGGTTATGAACTCTGTTTGTGGTGTTTTCCCAAGCTTATGCCATGTTACTTCTCTCCTTTCATTAAATGTTTCTTTTCTATGCTCAGACTCTGTGTTTGTGAGTGGAGAAGCATTGCCTCCCAGATGCACTCAGGGGTGTGTGTGAATTTCCCAGGTTACTGGGTGGGGGTATGAGCCAATTCAGTGTTGGATGGATGAAAAGGAACCCCTAGATATTGAACCCGGCCCTGCCTGCTGCTGGTGCTGCCTGGCAGAAGGGTTACACTTATTAGCTTTATTACTTAGCACATTTATTCAGTTTCCTCAAGCTTGCGCCCAATATTTAATATCAAACACACAAAGCTTACTGTAATAAATACAGCACTACTGTAAATGAAATAGTAATTAGGAGTATAATTCACAGAGGTTTTAGTAAATATGTACTTACTAGGAGGTGCTAGTCTTCAAAGTAAATACTATAAATACACACACATTCCTCCCAGCTCTTGTTTCCTTCCCTTCATTTTTTTTGCCTCTTTATCGGAATTTTAATAGTCGCCCCATTTAAAATAGTACATTGGCAACAGCCGCATGGGCATCGCTGAGGGGGTCTGCTCAGGGCAAATTGCTCACAACCAGGGCTGCTTACTGCCCTCATCTGGAGACTTTTCCCAAAATAGGCCACAAACCAGTCACACAGAGCGCTTAAGCTGTCAATATGGCCAGCAGGAAGCCTCAAGAGCAAAACCCTTCAACCTGCTCAACAAGGCCTTTGTCAAGCCGAGACTTAAAAACCTCTAGGGATGGAGATTCTACCACCTCCCTAGGGAACCCATTCCAGTGCTTCCCCCCCCTCCTAGGGCCGTGTCCAGACTCAGGGGTTTTTTCGGGATAAGTAGCCTTTTCCCGAAAAAACTTCCCCTGCGTCCAGACTCAAGCCGCGTTCTTTCGAAATTATTTCGAAAGAATGCGGCTTTTCTTTCGATGGCAGTAAACCTCGTTTCACGAGGAAGAACGCCTTCTTTCGAAAGTTCCTCTTTCGAAAGAAGGCGTTCTACAATGTAAAGAGGCCGTCTTCGAAAGAGAGCATCCAGACTCGCTGGGTGCTCTCTTTCGAAAAAGCGGATTTCCTCTATCGAAAGATCCGCCTGCAGTCTAGACGCGATCTTTCGAAAGAGGCTCTTTTGAAAGAAGCCTGCTGTCTAGACATAGCCCTTGTGAAATAGTTTTTCCTAATATCCAACTAGACCTCTCCCACTGTAACTTGAGACCATTGCTCCTTGTTCTGCCATCCCTCACTACTGAGAACAGGCTCTCTCCATCCTCTTTGGAACCGCCCCTCAGGAAGCTGAAGGCTGTTATCAAATGCCCCCTCACTCTTCTCTTCTGCAGACTAAAGAAATCCAAACCCCTCAGCCTCTCTTCAGAGGTTATGTGCTCCAGCTCCCTAATCATTTTGGTTAACCCACACAAATTCATCTTCTGGTGTAGCACCTGAATTTCTGGGGAGCATTAGTCGTAAAGACTATGGGACATAAATATTTTATACTGGTAATGAGACATTTAGCATTGATATACACAATTCTGCCTTTGTTAGTACTTGACTTCATCTGCTCCCGGTAAATCCTGCAATGCCAGAGTATAGTGGGGGCTGAGGCTAATGTTTCATTAGCTGTCAAGCCCACTTTAAGAAGAATTTAGTGGTACATTACACTGTTCTCTGACTTACTCAGGGAGTCTCATAGATTAAAATAATACTTGACAGCCTGACCCTCTCTTTTATGAAGTGTCCAGGGCCATATTCTTCATTATGGGTGTAATTCCATTGACCTCAGCTGTAAATATCATCAACAGGGACTGAATACCCTGCCACGTTCAGCACATACTGGATGCCTTGACCACTGGAGCTAAAATGCACACCTCCAGTAACTGGTAACAGTAGTCTGCTATTATCTGCGTGACTCATTCATTGGATGGGGACATGATCTTTAGCCACCATGTTACACAGCCATAAGGGTATTTCATGTCAGCTGGCTGCCCTTCACAAAGTACTGGTCTAAGACTTTATAGGTCACTTCAAGACCCTGATCTTTCCATCTAATGTACAATATATGCCCGCTGAGTGTGTAAGTCATGTCATTCTCCCGACCCCCTCAACGGTCCTTTTGTAAATAGGTACTATTATCCCTCTCTCTGGGTATGTCTACACTAGCGCGTTAATTCGAGCTAGGTAGGCAAATCAGACAACCGGAGTTGCAAATGAGGCCCGGGATTTAAATATCTCGGGCTTTATTTGCATTTTCCCATCCAGCCACCATTTTTAAATCCCCCTTAGTTCGAATGAACTGCCCGCAGCTACATGCGGCAGTTAAAAGTTAATCCGAACTAAATCCTTAGGGTATGTCTACACTAGAAAGTTAGTTCGAACTAACGGACGTTAGTTCGAACTAACTTTCCTATGCGCTACACTAGCGCTCCGCTAGTTCGAATTTGAATCGAACTAGCGGAGCGCTTAGTTCGAACTAGGTAAACCTCATTTTACGAGGACTAACGCCTAGTTCGAACTAGCTAGTTCGAACTAAGGGCTGTGTAGCCCTTTAGTTCGAACTAGTGGGAGGCTAGCCCTCCCCAGGTTTCCCTGGTGGCCACTCTGGCCAACACCAGGGAAACTCTATGCCCCCCTCCCGGCCCCGGACCCCTTAAAGGGGCACGGGCTGGCTACGGTGCCCGTGCCAGGTGCAAGCCTGCCAGCACCCAGCTAGCAGACCCTGCACCTGGCACGGCACAGAGCCACCCACCCGATGCCCCCCAGCCCACCCCCTCTTGCCGGGACCAGGCTGGCGGCTCCCAGGAGCTTGCCCTGGACCGCAAGAGGCGGGCACCTTCCTGGGCTAGTGCGGACATCGTGGACCTCGTCCACGATCTCCGCACTAGGCACAGGAAAGTGGCCGTCTAGGGCAGGAGAGCTGCCAGCCTGGCCACCCAGGACCAGGTGTGCATGAAAATCAAGGGGGTCCACTGAGACCCCCGACACTGAGCCCTGAGCTTACAATGGCCGTACTGGGTCAGACCAAAGGTCCATCTAGCCCAGTAGCCTGTCTGCCAACAGCGGCCAACCCTAGGGACCCTGGAGGGGATGGACCGAAGACAATGACCAAGCCATTTGTCTCGTGCCATCCCTCTCCAGCCTTCCACAAACTTTGGGCAGGGATACCACTCCTACCCTCTGGCTAATAGGACTCCATGGACCCAACCTCCATCACTTTATCTCACTTCCCTTTCAACTCTGTTCTAGTTGTAGCCTTCACAGCCTCCTGCAGCAAGGAGTTCCACAGGTTAACTATTTGCTTTGTGAAGAACAACAACTTTCTCTTACTAGTTTCAAGCCTGCTACCCATTCCTTTCCTTTGGTGTCCTCTAGTCCTTCTTTATGGGAACTCAGGAAGAACTTTTCTGAATGCACCCTCTCCACCCAACCCCTGCTTTTAGAGACCTCTATCCTGTCCCCCCTCCGTCTCCTCTTTTCTAAGCTGAACAGTCCCAGTCTCTGTCGCCTCTCTTCATCTGGGACCTGTTCCCAACCCCTGATCATGTTAGTTGCCCTCCCCTCTCCCAGCCTTTCTCTTCCCCTCTCCCACCTCCTTTTCCCAGTCTCCCCCAGTTTTGTTCAATAAAGACAGAGTCAATGTTGGAAGAAACGTTATCTTTATTTTGTACATCAATAAGAAGGGGGGCTAGGGAAGGGCAAGTGGAAGGAGGTGAGGGAGGAATGGGGTACGAGCCCCCGATGGGGAGGACTGGGCTGGCTCTGCGGGCTTCTGGGGGTGGAAGCTCTCCTGCAGCCCCCCAATTACTCCCTCTCCCCAGATGGCAGCCTGCGGCAAGTGCAGCCGGGCTGATGGCCGAGTGGTGTGATGTGCCCAGTGTGGGCACTCAGGGCACTCCAAGCCAGAACTTCTTTGCAAGCGGGGCACCCCTTAGAACTGTGTGTCCGGGGTGGGGGTCGGGACCCTTTAAGCGCAGCCCTCGGCTAGCCTGAGACAGCATCTCCATGCTCTAAGTCCTCCTTTTATGCCCTGCCGGCACTGCTTCCGGCCATCATTAAGCCCTGTTCAGAGTCCACTCAATGTGGACTTACTAGTTCGAACTAGCAAAACGCTAGTTCGAACTAGTTTTTAGTTCTAGATGCGTTAGTTCGAACTAGCTTAGTTCGAATTAACTAATTCGAACTAAGTTAGTTCGAACTAGCGCTGTAGTGTAGACGTACCCTCCGTTCGGATTAACTGTAACTCCTCCTGGAATGAGGTGTAACAGTTACTCCAAACTAAGGACTTAGTTCAGATTAACTTTATACTGCCGCGCGTAGCCGCGGGCAGTTCGTTCGAACTAAGGGGGATTTAAAAATGGCGGCCGGACGGGAACATGCAAATAAAGCCCGGGATATTTAAACCATCTTCATAGGTTTTTTCCTACTAGTATTACTATAGGGTACATCTACACTTGCTCCCTAGTTCGAGCTAGGGATGCAAATGTAGCCGACCGGAATTGCTAATGAAGCGGGGATTTAAATATCGCGAGCTTCATTAGCATGATCTCGCCCGCATGCTATTTTGCTCGCCAGATGAAGTTCACCCGAACCAGGAAGTTCACTCCGGACGTGTTAGTTTGAATCAAACCCCTTGTTCGAACTAACGTTACTCCTCATTTTGGACATTCACTTAAAGCAAGGGCATGTGAAGTGAGGTGAGCGCTGATTGCACACAACATTGTGAAAGCTGTATTCTGCATTTCAAGCACTACTACAGTACTGGCAAAGCTACCCAGTCCTGGGAGACCATCTTGGTTACAGTAATCATGCAGTCCACTGAGACGAAGGAGGGCCACTCATGTCGCCCACTCACTGGTCTAGGCTGCCCCTTGGTGATCTCCCCAATGCATTCCCAATACAGACATAAAGAGAAGCATAATTCAAAGGTGACAGGGACAGGTTTCAGATATGTGCCATATGGGCAGAACAGCATCATAGCAGAAGGCAGCTTGCTTTCTAGATATCAGTAAATTCCTGCCTTTATCAATCTTATCTTGCAGCCTTGCTCTTTCTTCCCCTCCCACACCTACATAGCCTTTTCATGACCATTATGCCTCACTTTCACACTTTGCACCATGTTTTCCATCAGCTCTCCCCTGCTTTTTGCCCAGGAACTTCAGTGCATGAAGAACATTAGGTTCTCTTGGTACCTTGCTGGTCATTGTACTGCAACATGGCCGGTAGCAATAGGATTCCTTAATCCTGTGCAAATTTCCTAGCTTTTAGCATGCAGCCAGGACCCTGCCTATGGTGCTGAGGCACTCCATCAGGGCCACTGGCACATACAGCTTTAAAAAGGCACATTTCAAGGGACTATGCTGCATAGTTCATGCCTAATTGCTACATTAATGCACTTTTTGTCTACCAGGCTTAGGGATTGATCATGCTGTAAATCCTCAAAGCAGATTTGCAAATATTAACTAATTAAGCTCCTGGGACACAGGCTCTCTTCCTTTTGTGTGTTATAAAGGATTGAGCCCACAGTCTACACTTCAAGTCAATAGGATAAAAGCACATACTTAAAGTTAAGTATGCAGCTCAAGTACTTTGTTGTATAGGGGCCTATTGTAATAATCCTTACACCACATTATGTGATAGGGAAGTATTATTGCTCCAATTTACAGATTAAGAAACTAATTCAGAAACACCACTGGGAAAACGTTTACAAGTGGCCTCTAATTTAGGTGTCCAGGACCTGTTTTTCAGAAGATCTTAGATTTGAAGTTTATGGGAACTGCAGGTGCTTAGCTTCTCTACAAGTTGTTCTGTTCATGGAACACACACAGAAAAGTTGTATTTTACATTTTTATCCTCCTGCTGGAAGGTTGAAACATAATACAACTTTATTACCTAGAATCCAGAAGGATAACACGCAAGAAACCCAAACCAGAGAAAGACAAAGCAGGCTGCTCCTAATGGCAGAGAAGTACAACTGATACAATTGTGGTCTAGGCCAGGGTTTCCCAACCTATGGGTCAGGACCCAAATATGGGTCGCCATTACATTTCAAAAGGTTTGCCAAGTGTCTCCCCAGGTGGCTCTGCCCCGTCAGCTTTCCCCATTTTTGAATTGCCTTGGGTCACCAAGTCTTCCTGAATTGTCAAAATGGGTCCCCATCTGGAAAAGGTTGGGAACTGCTGGTCTAGGTAGTCTCTTTCCACATTTACTCTAGTCACATACTTACACTAGAGCTCCTAGCCTTCAAACAGGACCAAGAAATCTTCCCACTCAAAGGGTACGTCTAAACTACATGCCTCTGTCGGCAGAGGCATGTAGATTTGTTTGTTCAGCAAAGGCAAATGAAGCCGCGATTTAAATGATCGTGGCTTCATTTACATTTACATGGCTACTGCGCTGAGCCAACAAACAGCTGATCAGCTGTTTGTCGGCTCGCGCTCTAGTCTGAACGCTCCCCTGCCGACATCAAAGCCCTTTGTCGGCAGCCCCGGTAAACCTCATTCCACAAGGAATAACGGGGCTGCCGACAAAGGGCTTTGATGTCGACAGGGGGAACGTCCAGACTAGCGCGCGAGCCGACAAGCAGCTGATCAGCTGTTTGTTGGCTCAGCGCAGTAGCCATGTAAATATAAATAAAGCCGCGATCATTTAAAGGACCTGGGGGTTACAGTGGATGAGAAGCTAGATATGAGTCAACAGTGTGCCCTTGTAGCCAAGAAGGCTAATGGCATATTAGGATGCATTAAGAGGAGCATTGC
Source organism: Pelodiscus sinensis (assembly GCF_052426305.1). Classification (NCBI taxonomy): domain Eukaryota; kingdom Metazoa; phylum Chordata; order Testudines; family Trionychidae; genus Pelodiscus; species Pelodiscus sinensis. The sequence goes on along the minus strand of NC_143074.1, from coordinate 9,914,938 downwards.
CAGCAGATCCAGAGATGTCATTATTCCCCTTTATTCGGCTTTGGTGAGGCCACATCTGGAGTACTGTGTCCAGTTCTGGGCCCCCCACTACAAAAAGGATGCGGACGCATTGGAGAGGGTCCAGCGGAGGGCAACCAAAATGATTAGGGGTCTGGAGCATATGACCTACGAGGAGAGGCTGAGGGACTTGGGTCTGTTTAGTCTGCAGAAGCGAAGAGTGAGGGGGGACTTGATAGCAGCCTTCAACTTCCTGAAGGGAGGTTCCAAAGAGGATGGAGAGAGGCTGTTCTCAGTAGTGACAGATGGCAGAACAAGGAGCAATGGTCTCAAGTTGTGGTGGGAGAGGTCCAGATTGGATATTAGGAAAAACTATTTTACTAGGAGGGTAGTGAAGCATTGGAATGGGTTACCTAGGGAAGTAGTGGAGTCTCCATCCCTAGAGGTGTTTAAGTCTCGGCTTGACAAAGCCCTGGCTGGGTTGATTTAGATGGGATTGGTCCTGCCTAGAGCGGAGGGCTGGACTTGACGACCTTCTGAGGTCTCTTCCAGTTCTGATTCTATGATAAGGGGATGGTTGGATGAAATAACATGATCTTGGTAACTAATTGACCATTCATTTCCAGTTGGAAATAGGTCAATGGAGGGATGATAGGAGTTGCTATAGGGAACTTTCTGGGTGTCTGGCTGGTGAGTCTTGCCCACATGCTCAGGGTTTAGCTGATCGCCATATTTGGGGTCAGGAAGGAATTTTCCTCCAGGGTAGATTGGCAGAGGCCCTGGAGGTTTTTCGCCTTCCTCTGTAGCATTGGGCACAGATCACAGCTGAAGGACTCTCTGCATGTTGGGGCCTTCAAAGTATTGGAAGGCTTCAATATCTGAGACATAGGTGAGAGGATTATTCTAAGAGGGGTGGGCGAGATTCTGTGGCCTGCACTGTGCAGGGGGTCAGACTAGATGATCATAATGGTCCTTTCTGACCTTAAAGTCTATGAGTTTGTCGGCTCAGCGCGGCAGCCATGTAAATGTAAATGAAGCCGCGATCATTTAAATCGCGGCTTCATTTGCCTTTGCTGATCTGTCTAATCTACATGCCTCTGCCGACAGAGGCATATAGTCTAGACACAGCCAAACAGATAGATTGTAATTCCGACAGTCTTCAAAACACCACAAAAGTCAGATGCACAGGCTACGTCTATACCACAAGTTATTTTTGGCAGAAAATATGCTAATGATGTTGCGACTCAAGCTAATGAGTCCCTCATTAGCATATTTTCTGCCAAAAAAGCTCATAGTGTAGCCATAGCCACAATGTATAAGGTAAGAACCCCAAAGTGGAAGCAGCACTAACATCAGAAGCCACTTTTGAAAGCTTGCTACATGTGACTTGTCAAAATTCACTGAGGGAGCCAGTGACAGGATTGGAATGAGAAGTGAAGGCTCTTGGCAGTGTGCTCAGTTCACTAACTTGGGCAGTTTCTCAGGAGATCTCATGTTGCTACATAAGAACACCCAGACTGGGTCAGCCCAAAGCTCCATCTAGCCCAGTACCCTGTCTGCCGACAGTGACCAATGTTAGGTGCTCCCAGAGGGAATGAACAGACAAGTAATGATCAAGGGATTCCACCCCGTCGCTAATTCCCAGCTTCTGACAAACAGAGGCTAGGGACACCATTCTGGCTAATAGCCATTGATGGACCTATCCTCCATGAATTTACCTAGCTCTTTTTTGAACCCTGGTAAAGTCCTGGCTGTAATAACACCTGGAAAGCAGTTCCACAGGGCTGACAGTGCGCTGAGTGAAAAACCAACAATGTGGTCTGGGTTCACCTTGTATTTGAATGCAGGACCTCTCACAACCAAGTGAAACTCATACCCCTATACCGGGGTGGACAATAATTTCTGATGGGGGGCCACTTCAAGATTTTGGTAAGTGGTGAAAGTCTGCACTTTTCTATGGAGGGGTTGTGTGGCTTGGGATGGAGGTTGGGCACAGAAGGGAGATTGGGGTAGGGTATTGGGGTGCAGAAGGCAGAGGTCTGATAGGAAGTTTGAGTGAAGGAGAGGGTTTGCAGCATGCAAAGCTTCCCCCTCTCCCCTGGTGTAGAGAAAGCAGATGGAGCAGTCAGCTGCTCTGCGCCCTAGGTCTGTTCTCTGACTGTGGGTCCAGAGGTGTGGGTCACAGGCTGGATTGAAAGGCTTGGTGGGCTGGATCTGGCCCCTGAGATGTATCTTGCCCACCTCTGCCCTAGAACAATGATCTGCAACCAAACCAATGAGCCACAGCTTTGCTGAAAGCTACTGGTATTCAACAGCCAATGAGATGTGTTGCCACTGAAAGCCATCGAAAAAGCCTCAAAAGAGCCACGTGTATTTTGAATGCAAAAATATATAGACAATAACACAGCAATAACGCATTAATTAAAACAGATGAAGATTACAGAGTATGAGCAGTTTGATTTAGGACTCAGTGAGAAATCTGGCACTGGAAATCTGCCACCAGTTTAGTGTTCTGGTGCTTTTGAGGCCATCCCCATTGAAAGCCATTCTACAGCATGTATGTTTCCATGGGTATGTCTAGACTACAGAGTTTTGTCGGGAAAACAGCTGTTTTTCTGAAAAAAATCACGGAATGTCCACACTGCAATTGCGTCTTTCGACAGTAAATCGAAAGAACAAAGAAGTTTTTGTGCAATTGGTGTTCCTCTTTCTACGAGGAAGAAGCCTTTTTGCAAAAGAACTCTTGCACAAAAAAGGTGTGTGTGGACGGGGAGGAGGGGTTTTTGCACAAGAAAAGCACAGGTGCCCTGGTGGCCACTCCATACCAGATAATCACAACTCTATAGTTCCTGTCTCCTGGTCCCTCTTAAAGCTGTAGGCACCCTGGACAAGCCTTGTGGCAGGAAGCTGTCCAGAGAGCAGCAACTTGACCGCGCGGCTCTCCCTGCTAAAGCCATGTCCACTCCTGAAGCCCCCCGTGACCCTCCTGGTCTTCATGAGGAGCAGCCCCAAGGGTCTGAGGACCCACCCAGGGGGACCAAGAGGTGTGCCCAGTCCTGGACAGGACCATAGATTCAGTACCTCCTGGAACTGTGGGGAGATGCTCCAGGATCCCCAGGCCAAGTGGCATAATGCTGACATTTATAGCCACCTCCCTGGCAGAGCGTGAACACCCACTCCGGACCATGGAACAGGTCCAGAGTAAAGTTAAAGAGCTCCACCAGGGATATGTCTGGGCCAGAGAGTGCAGCCTGCACTCAGGGGCAGGACCTCACACCTGCCCCTACTACAGGGAGCTGCATCACATCCTGGGGGTTGTGAAAACATCTTCCCCATCCATCATGGTGGACTCTCTGGTTGAAGTGACGAGGAGTCCTGTGGCACCTTATAGACTAACTGAAGTGTAGGAGCATAAGCTTTCGTGGGCAAAGACCCACTTCGTCAGATGCATGTAGTGGAAATTTCCAGAGGCAGGAATAAATAGGCTGGAGATGACCAGGTGGATCCAATCAAGGAGGATGAGGCCCACTTCTAGCAGCTGATCTGGAGGTGTGAATTCCAAGAGAGCAGAAGCTGCTTTTGTAGTTAGCGAGCCATTCACAGTCTTTGTTTAATCCAGAGTTGATTGTGTCAAACTTAAAGATGAACTGTAGCTCAGCAGTTTCTCTTTGAAGTCTGGTCCTGACGTTTTTTTGCTGCAGGATGGCTACTTTTAGATCTGCAATTGTGTGTCCAGGAAGATTGAAATGTTCCCCTACAGGTTTTTGTATGTTGCCATTCCTAATATCAGATTTGTGTCCATTGATTCTTTTACGTAGGGACTGTCCTGTTTGGCCGATGTATATAGCAGTGGGGCATTGTTGGCACATGATGGCATATATTACGTTGGTGGATGTGCAGGAGAATGTACCAGTGACAGTATGGCTGATCTGGTTAGGTCCTGTGATGGTGTTGCTGGTGTATATATGTGGGCAGAGTTGGCACCGAGGTTTGTTGCAAGGATTGGTTCCTGAGTTCAAGTTATTATGGTGCGGTGTGAAGTTGCTGGTGAGAATATGCTTCAGGTTGGCGGGTTGTCTGTGGGCAAGGACCGGCCTACCTCCCAAGGCCTGTGAAAGCGAGGGATCATTGTCCAGGATGGGTTGAAGATCACTAATGATGCGTTGGAGGGGTTTTAGCTGGGGACTGTAGGTGATGGCCAGTGGTGTTCTGTTGGTTTCTTTCTTGGGCTTATCCCGTAGCAGGAGGCTTCTGGGTACACGTCTGGCTCTGTCAATCTGTCTCCTCACTTCCTCGTGTGGGTATCGCAGTTTACAGAATGCTTGTTGAAGATCTTGTAGGTGTAGGTCTCTGTCTGAGGGGTTGGAGCATATGCGGTTGTACCTCGGTGCTTGGCTGTAAACAATGGATCGTGTGATGTGTCCGGGATGGAAACTGGAGGCATGCAGGTAAGTATAGCGGTCGGTAGGTTTTCGGTATAGGGTGGTATTGATATGACCGTCACTTATTTGTATCGTGGTGTCCAGGAAATGGACCTCCCGTGTAGATTGGTCCATGCTGAGGTTGATGGTGGGGTGGAAGCTGTGGAAATCATGGTGAAATTCTTCCAGAGTCTCCTTCCCATGGGTCCAGATGATGAAGATGTCATCGATGTAGCGTAGGTAGAGAAGGGGTGTAAGTGGACGAGAGCTGAGGAAGTGTTGTTCCAGGTCAGCCATAAAAATGTTGGCGTATTGTGGGGCCATGCGGGTGCCCATAGCAGTGCCACTGGTCTGGAGGTATATGTTGTCACCAAATCTGAAATAGTTGTGTGTGAGGATAAATTCACAGAGTTCAGCCACCAGTTGTGCTGTGGCATCATCAGGAATACTGTTCCTGACAGCTTGTACTCCATCTGCATGTGGGATGTTTGTGTAGAGAGCCTCTACATCCATGGTGGCTAGGATGGTGTTTTCTGGAAGATCACCTATGCATTGTAGTTTTCTCAGGAAATCCGTAGTGTCACGAAGGTAACTGGGAGTGCTGGTGGCGTAGGGTCTGAGCAGAGAGTCCACATAGCCAGACAGTCCTTCAGTAAGAGTGCCAATGCCCGAGATGATGGGGCGTCCGGGATTTCCAGGTTTGTGGATCTTGGGTAATAGATAGAACAACCCTGGTCGGGGCTCTAAAGGTGTGTCGATTTGTTCCTGTGTTTGTTTAGGGAGTGTCCTGAGCAGATTGTGCAGTTTCTTAGTATATTCCTTAGTGGGATCTGAGGAAAGTGGCCTGTAGAATTTGGTATTGGAGAGTTGTCTGGCAGCCTCCTTTAGGTAGTCAGGCCTGTTCATGATGACAACAGCACCTCCTTTGTCAGCCTCTTTGATTATAATGTCAGAGTTGTTCCGGAGGCTGTGGATGGCATTGCGTTCTGCACGACTGAGGTTACCAGGCAAGCGATGCTGTTTTTCCACAATTTCTGCCTGTGCACGTCGGCAGAAGCATTCTATGTAGAGGTCCAGACTGCCATTTTGACCCTCAGGAGGAGTCCATGTGGAGTTCTTCTTCTTGTGCTGTTGGTGGGAAGGTATCTGTGTGTCAGTGCACTGTTCAGTGTCGTGTTGGAAGTATTCCTTGAGACGGAGACGGCGAAAGTAGGCTTCCAGATCACCGCAGAACTGAATCATGTTAGTCGGGGTGGCGGGGCAAAAAGAGAGTCCCCGAGATAGAAACAGATTCTTCTGCCGAGCTGAGTGTGTAGTTGGAGAGATTGACGATATTGCTGGGTGAGTTAGGGGTACCATTCTCTGGTTGAAACCTCCATCATTGTATGGCTGGAGATCACCTCAGAGGAGGAGCAGGAGGGCCAGGGCCAGCTGGCTGCGCTGGAGAAGGAGGAGCAGGAGGAGGAGATGGGCACCATAATCCTGTCCCTTGAGCAAGGGAGCCAGGGCATCTCCCTCAGCCTCTTTCAGGAGCAAAGACGTGGCCTACAAACTTGAAACTAGATTAAGTTCATTTGCATTTGGATTGGTTGTGTGAAGAATGTCTCAGTTCTGTCAAGAACCCCTGCCTGGGATTATGCAAACATGGAATGAACCAGGGCCTGCACTGAAACAACCACAGGTGGAAGAAAACAGGAAAGTTCCAGAGAGTGGAAATTATGGGACTGAAATTATGATCAGATATAATGCTACTGTTGGGAATGATTATACAGGGATGTGGTGACTCCATCTTTTTCTGGAATTAGTAGATACTTAAATTCTTAGCTCAAAATATTGTTGGATGCTAAAACATCAATTTAGACAATAATTCACACTGCTCTAGACTGCTTGTAATAGAAGTCTGCGAAAACAAATTGAAGCGAAACTTGTATTAATTTATTAACTCCATGTAGTGGCATATCTGTGAATAATTGTTCATAGGCTAAAATAATTCACTAGAAATAAGCTTAGTTGGTAAATTGCCAGCCGATCTAAAATTACTGTATATTAAAATATAGCTGGTACTGTACATGCATATAGGCAACAATAACTGCTTTAAACTTCTTTTGACAATGAATTTATAATGTAATAGCTGAAATAAATTGTGATCTGAAAATCCTGGAAGGGGGTAGGGAATTGCACATATTTGCCTCTAGTGTTTCAAGTTAAAGGTAGACAGAAAAAAGTAAGGGTTTTAGTATTTCAGTGGCATTCTTGAAATTATTCATTTGAAACTTTTAGACTAGGTTTTATTTTTTAAGTGAAAATGTTTTGTGAAAATTTTCATTAATTTAAGGAAAAAACCTGAAATCTAAAAAATAAACTAAACATTCAGTTTTCATAAAAAATTTGGAAAATTTCCAAAAATCTGTGCAAAAAGTTTGGGAAACATGAAAATTTTCACAAAACATCTACTTTTGACCAGCTTTACCTATCACTCTAGGACTACGTCTACATTGGCCCCTATTCCGTAATAGGGATGCTAATGTAGCCCTTTGGAATAGGCAAATCCGCGGGGGATTTAAATATCCCCCACGGGATTTGCATTTTCATGGCTGCCGCTTTTTTCCGGCTTGTAGATAAGCCGGAGAAAAGCGCCAGTCTGGACGCGATCCTCTGGAAAATAAGCTTGAAAGTAGGAATAAGAGATCCTCCAGAAAAGAGCTTATTTTCCGGAGGATCACGTCCAGACTGGCGCTTTTCTCCGGCTTATCTACAAGCCGGAAAAAAGCGGCAACCATGAAAATGAAAATCCCGCGGGGGATATTTAAATCCCCCGCGGATTTGCCTATTCCAAAGTGCTACATTAGCATCCCTATTATGGAATAGGGACCAATGTAGACACAGCCTAGTTGTTGCATCACGTATTAAATTACATTGTATCCTCAGTGCAGCTGAAAACTCTCTCAAGCTATGTCTATACTACATTGTTCTTCTAGAAAAAGCTTCACAAATTGTGAATCATAATTTGCCTAGCTTTTTCTACTTCTTTTTTCGGAAGAGGCTTTTCCGACATTTGGCCGGTCTACACTGGGCAAAATGTCAGAAAAAAACCCTTTTTTTGGAACAACATCTCTTCTTCCTCGTAAAACAAGGTTTACAGAGATGCCGAAAAAGCGTGTCTGCTCTTCCAAAAAAAAAAAAATCGGAAGAGTAGATGCTTTCCCTGGACGTGGCAGAGTTTTTCCAGAGGTATCCTGGAAAAACTCTGTAGTGTAGACATAGCCTCACAGATGAAAACTATTCTTGTGCAGAAGGGCTTTGCCTAGGTTTCCTTGGACAGAAACCATCTTTTTGTTGTGTGTTCGTACAGAGCATAGCACAATGAAGTCCTGGGCCATGACTGGGGATTGTAGGTTCTGCCATAACTAAAGCAATTAATAAGAGGTACAAATAAGGCCTTTCATTTCAGTTTTTCAGTTCCGGTTTCTCAAGCCTTATTAACATATTCTTTAGTGATGCTGAGGCCTTGTGCTGATTCTTTCCTCAGAGGTGAATTTCACCCGGGAGAAGACTGCTTTTCTGCAGTCCAAGGAAAGAAAGCCAAGTTTATAATATATGGAAAGCTTCCAGCATTACATATTCTGCTCAATGGGAGGTCCTCCATTGGGCTCACAGGGTATGTCTAGACTACATGGCTCCGTCAATGGAGACATGTAGATGAGTTTACTAGACATAGGAAAATGAAGCGCTGATTTAAATAATCGCCGCTTCATTTACATCAAAATGGCCACCGCACTGTGCCGATCAGCCGTTTGGTGGCATAGCGGGGCAGTCTGGACGTGCCACGGTCAACAAGGGAAGCCTTTGTTGACTGCTCCAGTATGCTTCGTGAAGTGAGGTTTACCGGAGCGGTCGACAAAGGCTTCCCTTGTTGACCGTGTTGTATCCAGACTGCCCCGCTGTGCCGCCAAACAGCTGATCGGCACAGAGCGGCGGCCATTTTGATATAAATGACGTGGCGATTATTTAAATTGCCACTTCATTTTCCTATGTCTAGTAAACTCATCTACTTGGCTCTGTCAATGGAGCCATGTAGTCTAGACATACCCACAGAGATATTAGAATCTGCAAGTCACTTATGCTCTTTACCCAGCAGTTCCATATACTTGTCTTTTCCAAGCAAATTTCTTTCCTGGCTGGATCAGATTCTTGATTCTTTCCTCTGCCTTTCTTGTCTTATTTTTCTGCCTCTTCTGGCCCAGCATGTGTGTGGTGGATTGTCTTAGTGAAATTCAGAGTTGAAGGGAAGGAGTCTAGTATATATGAGTTGCCATCAGGATCAGATGATCTTACTGGTCCTGAAAGAAACCACCCTTCCTGAACTCACGGGCTTGCATACTCTGTGCTTGCTATGTGTAAATGGAACAAACATTTTATGTGGTCTATGTGGTGCTCTTTGATTAACTGCAGAAAAGACATTGGCCATGGAGACAGAGACCTGTTTTCTATTTCTGACTCTCCCTCCATAGATCACAAAATTGGACAAATCTCATTACACTCCTCTTACAGATGGGTGACTAGAGAGACAGGAGGTGAAAGATGTTGGCCAAGGTCACACTGTGAGTCAGTGGCAAAGTATTATAAAACTTGTATTACTTAACCTATTCAGTGAAGCTTTTCTAATATTCCAGAGTCTGGGTTTGAATCTGCTTTTGCACAGTTCATGTGCAGGAGTGAGACAGAGCCTACTCTGTAGAATTTCCTAGTTTATGAATCTCGCCATGTCCTTTGACTAGAATGAGGAAACACTCCCAAACTGCTTCATTCCCGCGCCCTTTGCTGTGGCCTGAGGCATACAAAATGCACCAGATTCTTGGAGACTGGCTGATTTTAAATGTTGATGCTTCAATCAGCCCATGTCAGAAGGAGGAGACACAACTGAAGGTTGGTAATAGGTGGACAGCTGAGATTCATACTACAGCGGATAGAAAAATGGGAACCTTTTTTTTTTCAAAACTGAAAGTTTCCTAATTTTGTCTCCAGACAGCTTTAATGCATAAGGAAGTTTAGCCATGTGATGCCCAAGAGCTAGATGGAATACAAGTCAAGAAACTCAATCCTGAAGTCCCCCTACATATAAACCTCCCCTGGAAATCAAGGAGAGACTGTAGAAATAAGTCCCAGATAGGGCCTGGCTAGTCATGCCATTTCTGCCTAGCAGTCAGTAATACTTCCCTTAATGTGACCCTTCCCTCAGGAAGGGCAATTGTAACTATTTATAGCATAGAACAGCAATCTGACCAGGCCTGCCTGGAGCATGAATGCTTCAAATCACTCACCACTACCTCATGTTCTATTGACTAACTTCTGTTGTTATGAATACTTCAGGAAAGAGGAACATACACTACAAATCATTCAAAAATGCAGCTCACCTTTCACCTCAGTCATATCCCCACCAATGATCTTTAATATTAACCTCTTCTCCCTTTAGCCCCCACTGATTATTTACTTTCAAAAAGAATTTACAGCATGACTTTTGTATGGAGGACTGCATATATTTCAGTCCCTATTCTTGCTTTACGAGGAATAATTTTTAGAATAAATTATTAATTCATTACCAGTTAATTTATTTTAAATTATAGGAAAGGCAACCTGCAGTGGATAACTGCTCCTTTCCGATGCCTTCCTGGAAACTGTTTCATTAATGATCCCATTAATTTAATAGTGCTGGGGCAAATCATCCTCAAATAGAGCCCTTGGGTTGCAGGCAGCTTTTATTCTTGAGGAAGGAATAAGAAGGCAGAAGGAAGCTCAGTTTGTTTGTAATAAATGTTGGTTTAAAATAGCTGTATCTCACATCATTAAATGTCTTAAGGAAATATGAAGTTTTGCAGCCATTCTCCAGCTTAGTGCACAGATGATGACTAGGAACATCTGCATAAAATGTTTAATGTTCAGAGAAAATGCAAATCACCATTTAATTAACTTCTTCCATAAAAAATATGATGGCTTAGCAACATGAACACAGATAAATTGTCATCATTCAGGGAGACACTGAAAATACTGGTGAATTATGGAATTTCTGGTGTTGATGACAATGGACTGGCACGTCCAATTTTCAAAACAGGTCAGAGGGCTGCAAAGGAATCTTTTATCATTTATGTAACTTAGTAAATGCACATGAAATCTGTTATTGTCAGGCCTGGGTATGTATAGGCAAAATTAAAGGCAACACAACTACTGCCAACAGCTGGTAACAAAATATCCACACACAAGCACTTCCCTTGCTGTTGACCATAACAAGCAATGTGCAATGCAAAACATTCTTGTTCATAATAATCATCATTGTAGATGGTTTTATATGGTACCTTGCTCTGCAACAGACCTCTAGACACTGCCTAATATAGGAATTATACACAGGAGTCATTTTGTCCACTACCAGAACACAGTCAAAACCCAACATTGGAGAAGCTCTAACAGCTTTTTTCTGGAAGGCCTTCACATTTTCTCTCTGATAAGGGTCTACATGGCCAAGAAATATAATGAACCATCTAACTGGTAGCTGAGCAAAATCCATCCAATGCTTTAAGAATGTGGGACACATTTCATCAGTATGTCAGCTGTTTTGCAGCACTGAGGCAGTAAAAAAAAAAATCACCATGGAGAATTTGATTTTTTTTTGTGAAATTCAAACCCTGGAGCCTTTGGTGTGGTGGCAAGGAGTGCTTCCCAACCAAAAAAAGGGCCCTTATCATCTTATCGTGAACCTATCTGTGCTCACAAACCAAGTCAAGGCATGCGCTTGGATTTCCAAAGGAACACCCACTACTGCTGGAAGTGATGTTGAGTGCATTCTACTTTTCCTCAATGAGACTGTAGCAAGTCAAGCTCTCTTTGAGAGTCCCTTGGGGCTGGAAGGTGCCTTGTAGGGACCCAGCCTCAGTTTCCCCTCTCTCAAGATGTCTCCAAACACTCCATCAATACTCATTTGGACTGAGAACCCTTTTTGTCACAGGGTAATTTAATATACATGTCTCAAAGGCATAAATTAAAATCCCATATCTTAATGCAAGAACATCTCCAGCTCTATCTCCTTTTGTCACTTTTGACTTCTTCAGTCCCCAATTTCCCTTCAGAGGGAAGGCTCCTAGACTTATCCCCATCCTGTGCTAACAGAGTTCAAAAGGATAAAAACCCCACAATAGTGCAAACAAAGCCAACCCACCTTGGGCTTCCTAAAAGTCTCACAGTCTTCCTGAGTTCTTTCCTTACTCCCTGCCCTTGTACAGGACAATGACCACAGAGCTGCTTTCCTGGTCCCCCCTTCCTCCCGAGATTTAGAGATTGTCAGGAAGTATCTCTTCTGCTCTGCAGACCTTTGATTTCCTTCTCTTGCAGTTCCTTGCACATTATGTAGGAATTAGCCACAGGACCACGCTCTGGGTACGTCTAGACTACATGGCTCCATCAACGGAGCCATGTAAACTAGTTTATCTGACATAGTTAATGAAGCAGGGATTTAAATATTCCTCGCTTTGTTAAAATAAAAATGGCCACTGTGCTGTGCTGACAATCAGCTGATCCAGCACAGCACGGCAGCCTAGATGTGGATTGGTTGACAAGGGAAGTCTTTGTCAACTGCTCCCTTATGCCTTGTGAAATGAGGTTTACAGGAGCAGTTGACAAAGGCTTCCCTTGTTCTGCATTTAGGCTGCTGCACCAGCTGATTGTCTGCCCCCTTTTTTTCCCTTAAATGGAGATTGCCTGTCTCCTAGAACTGGAAAGGACCTTGAAAGGTCATTGAGTCCAGTCCCCTGCCTTCCCAGCAGGACCAAGTACCATCCCTGGCAAATTTTTGCCCCAGATCCCTAAATGGCCTCTGCAAGGATTGAACTCACAACTGTGGGTTTTGCAGGCTAATGCTCAAACCACTGAGCTATCCCTCCCCTCCCAATAGTGGCCAAGCATGGTGGCCATTTTTATTTTAATGAAGAGGGGATTATTTAAATCCCCACTTCATTGACTATGTCCGATAACTAGTTTACATGGCTCCGTCGACGGAACCATGTAATCTAGACATACCCTCTGAGTCTTGCTCTAATGCTGAAGTCTCTCCATCTCCCGCCCCCAGGTTTTCATGTGTACGACCTGTCTCTCTCCCTTTATAGCTCCTAAACATCCTTATATATCTCCTAATTTCCTATGCAACCCGATCCCCTACTTATTCGCAGGACAGTGGCTATCTCCCTTAAAGAGGCTCTGTCACCCTGTGACCAAGGCTGTGTCTAGACTACATGCCTCCGTTGACGGAGGCAGGTAGATTATCCAGATCGGCAGAGGGAAATGAAGCCGCGATTAAAATAATCGCGGCTTCATTTAAATTTAAATGGCTGCCCCGCTCTGCCGATCAGCTGTTTGTCGGCAGATCGGGGCAGTCTGGACGCGACGCGCCGACAAAGAAGCCTTTCTTGATCGGCACAGGTATGCCTCGTGAAACCAGGTTTACCTGTGCCGATCAAGAAAGGCTTCTTTGTTGGCGCGGCGCGTCCAGACTGCCCCGATCTGCTAACAAACAGCTGATCGGCAGAGCGGGGCAGCCATTTAAATTTAAATGAAGCCGCGATTATTTTAATCGCGGCTTCATTTCCCTCTGCCGATCTGGCTAATCTACATGCCTCCGTCGACGGAGGCATGTAGTTTAGACGTACCCCAAGACATAAAACGGAACACATCATCCTTGCCATACACTAAACTAAGTTTCTGTGGGTATGTCTACACTACCCCGCTAGTTCGAACTAGCGGGGTAATGTATGCATACCGCACTTGCTAATGAAGCCCGGGATTTGAATTTCCCGGGCTTCATTAGCATAAGCGGGGAGCCGCCATTTTTAAATCCCCGCTGCTTCGAACCCCGTGCAGCGCGGCTACACGGGGCTCGAACTAGGTAGTTCGGACTAGGTTCCTATTCCGAACTACCGTTACTCCTCGTGAAATGAGGTGTACCGGTAGTTCGGAATAGGCACCCTAGTCTGAACTACCTAGTTCGAGCCCCGTGTAGCCGCGCTGCACGGGATTCGAAGCAGCGGGGATTTAAAAATGGTGGCTCCCCGCTTATGCTAATGAAGCCCGGGAAATTCAAATCCCGGGCTTCATTAGCAAGTGCGGTATGCATACATTACCCTCCTAATTCGAACTAGGAGGGTAGTGTAGACATACCCTGTGACACTTCTGGTGAACTTTCATTACCTTCTCCCAAATGTCCTTATCGAAGGGCAACTGATAATTATGTTCTGCTTCCAAGCAGGTTTTATGAGGATGGGATTCTATTATTCACCTTTGGCCTTTAGCGTTATGTATCCTTGTGCTTTGGACTGTTCAACAGCAACTGTGTTCAGCTCTAGAAACAGCTGCATCTCCACAATGCAGGAAGTGATCCTTACATATCTTTCCCACGGTATGTCACAAGGATGTGCAAAGAGAATGAAGGATGTAATACATAGGTAAGGCACAATCTCCTTGTGCAGCCGGGAGGCTTACAAAGCAACAGAATTCTTAGCTACTACAGTAGGGAATCCCTTTGGAGAATAACACATAAAAAGATAAAAACTGTATGAAGACAACCTGAGGCACATTTTGGTTGATTAAGAAATGAAGAGTAATGAACCAATATGTTTCAAAGTTGAAGCACTTCTATTTTATTTTGATTTTTCCATTAACAATGAGTGCACACTTCATCTTTCAGGTCCTGATCCAATAGTGCCTCAGATTGCTGATGAAACCTTCCCTATCACTTCCTTTGATCGATCCTTTCTTGAAACATCCCTTCTCAAAACACATCCATCAGAGTCATCATGAAGACACTAAAACTGCCTTTATTATCTCTATGCTTCACTTAACCTCCCTCTCAAACCTGACATGGTGATTCTTTGCTTGCATCTGGGATAGAGGTAAATGTGTCCGTATCAAAACCAGCTTACTTTAATGTCACTTCTGCAGTCATCTGACTCTAGTTGGCTGTCAGGGACCATCTCCTTTGCCTCATCTACTTATTAACTCCCCAGCAATAATTCTAATCTGTAACAATCTCACATGCTGTATGAGTCTAGCAAAACTGCATTCAAAATAGTCAGTGGTTAGAGACTATGAAACAATGTTGGCCTTTCAAGATCTATTTGCATCCTATGACAATACTAGCAGGAGTAGTATGTGTGTACAAAATGACTGCCATCTACTGGAGAGAATGTCAGACTTTTTTACGGTCGGTGCACATGGTGGTGTTGCCCTTAATGTATTTGGTGTTCCAGTAGCTGCTAGAAGCCCCAACTGCCCTGGGTGCTGTATACACATGTAATAAGAGATGGTCCTTATCCCAAAGAGCATAGGTCCAGATCCTCAAAGGTACTTATATACTTGAAATTAATGGTAGGAGCTTAAATACCTCTGAGGTTATAGGCCAACCTGCCTTGCCCCAAGACCAGACTGAAAAGCTGTGGAACAGCCAGGAGTTGACCCCTGATCCCCTGATTGCCAGTGCAGTTACACTGGGTAATGGATGGAATTTTCCTATTTGTTCCAGGAGTTATTCTAGATTCAAAATAGTGTAAATGAGATCAGAGTCTGTCCCATACTCCCCAAAGTACACTAGCTAAATACCTGAAATGTCTCAGTGCAAGCAGCACAAAGCTGAAGGACAAGAGTGACAGGAGGCTCAGCAAAGGAATTTATTATTACTCTTTGCAGTCAAAGTCAGGCCAATCACAGCACAGTGATATTCGATTGACAGTCACCAAGAAGCAGAGGGATTCTGACTTGGCTAGTAAAAGCAACCAAATACAGGCACTGTGGCTTTGGAGATTCCAAATGTAGTCAGTCAAAAAGAGACAGTTTATTCAAGTTGCAGTTTATCAGTTGATGATCACTTTCAACTGCAAGTTCTCATTCCTTATTCCCATCAACTGGGATATCTCAGAAGGTTCTCTCAGATCAGGACAGACTAATTGATACTAGAAAGTTCAGCTTTTGAAGATTGTATGATTAGGGAAATGTACAAATTCAATTTCTTCCAACCAGATTCAATTTTAATCTAATCGGCGAGATAAAAAACTCCAGTGTAATAATGACAAAGAAAATTACTTTGTTTCAGGCCATTTAAATGTCCCTTACTGCAAGTACTACAAAAGAAGCAGCGGTATTTAGAGTCAGAGTTAGGGAATTTGCTTTGAATTCAACAGTGAATGAGCCATTTTGTGTGACTAAATTAACATTCTCTTTTCTTGAGAGAGAGCAAGAAACTATCCATGTCAAATGAGCATTTGTGACATTTAATAAAGCAATTATATCTAAAAGCTATGTGCAGAAGATAGAATAGAGTAGCTAATGCCATCTAAGAAAAGCCTCTCTCTAAAGGAATGTTGCCTACTCTGTAGATTTCCAGTGACCTTGAACAGATTAAAAACCCAGTGATTGGGCTGCTGATCCAGAACCTTTCCTCAGCATTAAAATATTACTTTGAAGTGGTTTTAACAAAAGCAAGGTATCAATTATCAGAAGATTTTGTAGATAGATTGTTATTATTGTGTACATTTGCACACATACCTAAGGGTATGTCTACACTAGCCCCCTAGTTCGAACTAGGGAGGCTAATGAGGGCGACTGAAATTGCATGGTTTAACTGGTAATTCGGAGTAAGGGATTTATTTCGGAATCACCCTTCTCTTCCGCGTGTAGACACGGGCAGTTCTTCTGGGCTAGTCAATTTCCAAAATGGCGACCGCCCGGGAACATGCTAATGATATTTAAATCCCGCACTTCATTTGCAATTTCGGTCTCCCTCATTAGCCTCCCTAGTTCGAACTAGGGGGCTAGTGTAGACATACCCTAAGTGATTTGGGATCCCAATCCCTACCAACATTCAATGAAATGTAGGCTCCTAAATGCCTAGAGTAATTTTTGAAAATGGAATTTACATGACTAGGTAACATTGCTGCTTTTGAGAATTTTACCCACTATTAGGATTGTAGAGCACCGAGAGTTCCCAATCAAGGCTCCATTGTGCTTGGTGCTATACACATACAAGAACATTTTAAGGCCAGTTTTCTTCCTACTTTTTTCTCCACTGATGAATGGGATTTCAGCCTAACTTCTCCCATGGAAATTAATGGTAAAATTCCTGTTGACATCCATAGGAACAGTTAGGCCAATGCTGAATGCTTTAGAAAATCTCTTAGACCTTGTCCAGAGAGATGGGTGGGAAATAGTTTCCCCATTTTGCAATTTCACATCCCACATTGGGACAAATTGAAATTTCAAAAAATTGACAGCAACTGTGATGGATAGGAGGAGTGTTGGCCAACACCAGTGACTAAGGGGTTAAACTCGGTAGCTAGCAAGGGTGTTGGCAGGAAGCCAGAAGAACCAATGGGCATATGGTGCTGAAATCTGAATTATTTAAGATACCTTCCCTACTTCCTTTGTGTGGGAGAGTTAAATCAGCAATTGAGAGAGACGGAATGATTTAAACCCAGACAGCACTACCATGCCTCCAAGGAATTCAGGGCATGGAAGTGGACTGAACCTGGAAGGAATGAGTTAAAAAAAAAGCAGATCAAGTCATGATCAGGGCATTTTTCTTTATTTTGTGGTTTTGTTTGAACTACTCTGTGTGAATTTATGCCTCCCTTACTCTAGTCACCATTTAAGAATTACTCCCAGAGATTTTCTCTCTGTTTTAATTTGTTTTCCTTAGTTGCTCCATAACACCTAGCAATCAAGTATGCTTTATCAAGTATATCTTTTGTTTTGTAATAAAAATCACTTTAAGGTGATGATTTGATTCTTGTGCCTTGGAAGGTGATGGCAGGTCTGTCTGTGTCTGTCTGCATGCCTCAGACCAAGAGGTCAGCTACCAGAGACTGCAGTTTGTTTTTCTCTTCTCTTGTTTTTCAAGCTTTCTCATGGTAAAAGATCTTGGGGTACTCTGGGGGAGAATTCAAGGGTTCCTCCTGTTTTTAGGGCTAAATCACTTGATGGTGACAGCTATCCCCCCAAAGTCAGTCAATTTGTGACCCTGGGGAGTTTTTATAAGCAGAATCTGTAGAGGCAAGGTATTTTTAAGGTCTCTTGTGGGCTCCCACCTTCTGCACTCAGAGTGCCAGAGTGGGGATCAGCCCTGACACCAAATAAAAATACAAACAATTGGTTTGGGCAATAATTTCATTGCTTCAATACAAAACATTGCTTTTGTTTGGAGCCATTTTTAAACTCTTTTCTTGCTGTAATTAGCTTAAATTTTGATAAAAGCAATTTCCAACCAGAAAATGAAAACAAAAAAATCCAAAACACTGAAGCAATTTCCAAATCCCCCCAAAAAATTTCATGCAAAATGTCGTCAAAACCACTTTCCCCCCCATGAAGAGTTTGGTTTTTGTTTACTCCGTATTTTCCAACAAAAAATAGTTTGTCTGAAAATTCCCAAGCAGCTCTATTTTTATGTTAGATAGTCAAATATTGAGGTGGCCAAAAATTGGTGGACACTTTCAGAAATTTGGTCTTAAGAGACCGATAGTCAGATATTGAATCAGGAGCACAGACAGAAAGAAAACCCAGGGATCCTCCAACTACTACTTACTCCATCCCCAGCTCTCCCACATTACAGTTGCAGTACATTTCAGGGCCATGGAAAGAAAAGAACTTCTGTTGTGAACCTGAAGGCTTTCAACATCACTGAAAGTACAGCTACAATAGGTTCCTCTCCCTGTAATCTGTTGGGGAATATTTCTGCACTTAAAGCAATTTGTATTGTCTGAAGCTGGGATAGGGCCATGACCAATGAAGCTTTTCCTTTTCTTAATACATTTTAACTCAACTTTCTGCTCATGAGAGATTCTGAATTAACAGCTCTGGAGACTGAAGTTCTTAATTTAGCCAATAAAGAGGCACAGAATGGATAGCAGCAGTACAAGCTTTGATTCTTTTCCAGTGCTCTGCTACTATTTCTCAGCTTTCATCTTCAGGGACCTTTGATAAGTGTGGGAAGGAAGTTCATTCTTCATGGTCCAGTGACTTCTTGGCCTCTTTCTGTCCCATAATATGGAGTGTTAAAATTAACAGGAAATCTCTTGGTTGCCCCGGTGATGTGATTCCATTAGGATCTGATTGAAACCGTTCATTCAGTTCTCACGGGCCAAAGAAACCTAATACCAGTATTGCCTTGCATCCACTATGGACTAGGGATGTTAAAAATCGTGTTATATGGTAACCATGTGTCAGGGCTGGTCCCTACTCTGACACTCTGAGTGCAGAAGGTGGGGGCCCACAAAAGACCTTAAATACCCACAACAACAACAACAACAATCGCCCCAGAGTCACAGATGCACTGCCTCTGGAAAATAGACTGTCACCATCAAATGATTTAAACCCTGAAAAAAACCAGAAGGAATACTTGAATTCCTTCCCCTGGGGTACACCAAGCTCTTTTGCCACAAAAGAGTTTGAGAAAAAAAAAAGCACAGAAAAACTGCATCTCTGATAGCTGACCTCTCAGGCTAGGCAAACACACACAAAGACCTCCTGTTACCTTTCAGGACACAAGAATAATATCATTGCCTTAAAAAGGGGGGATTTTATTAACAAAAAAAGATATACTTGATAAAGCATACTTGGTTGCTAGATGGTGTTACAAAGCAACTAAGAAAAGAACAGATCAAAACACAAAGAACAATCTTCTTGGGCTATGGCTTAAATATGGTCAGTGGGGAAAGAAGGCACATGGAATTCACACAGAGAAGTTTAACCAAACAACCAAAACAAAGAAAAATACCCTGATCACAACTAAATACACATTTCCCCCTTATTTACTCACGATCCCTTTATGTTTCAGTCCACTTCCATGCCCCGAATTCCTTGGAGGCATGGTAGTCCTGTCTGGGCTTTAAATCATTCTCTGTCTCTCACCTCCTGTCTTAGACTTACACACAAAGGCTACATCTACACAGCAGCGCTATTTTGTGATATCCTGCATCTTAACAGCAAGCTGGTTATTTCAAAATATAACAGGCTCACTATTCCAACATCCCTGTAAGCCTCATTCCACGAGGAGTAAGGGACGTTTTGGAATAGTGGGTTATTTCAAAATTTGGTGCTGCGTAGACAGTGTCAAATTACAAAATAAGCTATTTTGAAATAAGAGCAAAATAAGATACCCAAAGAGAGCAGGCAAGATATCTATATACAATTCAGATTTCAGCACTGTATCCCATTGGTTCTTCTGGCCCCCTACCTGACTCCTGGGGAGGCAGCTTCGCTGAGTGCAATCAATGCCGCTTATCAGTTAAATGGTCAGTCATTAAACTCAAACAGTTCTACTAAGGACCAGACCCTGCACTGATAGGGAACTCTGCCTTTTTTACCATTCCTGAGCCATCAAATTCTCTCTTTACAAGGAAGTTTTCACAGCCTCCCTAGAACAGCTTGCCTACCAAATAGAAGTTGCTTGGTAAGCTGATCAGGAGATGCTTTCTCTCACAGACCAGAACAAGGACAAAAGGACAGGGCTATCATGCATATGTGATGGTTGTCAGGCAGCAGAGTTTAAATCCATCATGCAATGAGGAAGAGCAGCAAGATCCTGGACCTCATACAAATTGCTTCCATCAAGCAAACCGTACTTGGGCTTGGTAATGTAGGGATAAATGCTGAGCAGTGCTGAAGACTTACAGATCTCAGACTATGTCTGGACTGCAGGCTTTTTTGGAATGAAGCTTTTCCAGAAGAGATCTTCCGAAAAAACTTCTTCCGAAAGAGAGCGTCCACACTGCCAAAGCACATCGAAAAAGCAATCTGCTTTTTCGAAAGATAGCACCCACACTGAATGGACGCCATCTTGCATGTAAGCTGTGATTACTATGGGCGGAATGGCCACCAGGGCAACTATGCTTTTTCCTCTGTCCACTTCTTGCGAAATAACTCCTTCTTCCGCGTCCACACACACAAAGAGCTCTTTCAGAAAAGGCTTCTTCCTGGCTGCTCCTGTGACCCCATGCAACACTTCAGAATCCTTCCTATTAAAACATGGCAATGCACTGGGCTCATGTATGCTACAGGGTCCTAGTGGACACTGTAGCCCCAGCAGGACTGGGAACAAGCCTGAGAGCTGGAGAATTATGTGGTTATTTGCAGTACTACACCAGGGCAAAGGGAATAATAAGCCAAAGATTTTCTAGCCAAGTATCAGAGCAGGAAGTGAGGGAGTGATGCAGCAGGCACAGCTCCCATTGGAATGGATAGGAATTCCACACTTAGGCTGTGTCTAGACTGGCAAGTTTTTCCGCAAAATCATCTGCTTTTGTGGAAAAACTTGCCAGCTGTCTACACTGGCCACTTGAATTTCCGCAAAAGCACTGACGATCTCATGTAAGATTGTCAGTGCTTTTGCGGAAATACTATACTGCTTCCGTTCGGGCAAAAGTCTTTTTCCGAAAGACTTTTGCGCAAAAGGGCCAGTGTAGACAGCAGAGATTTGTTTTCTGCAAAAAAGCCCTGATCGCGAAAATGGTGATCGGGGCTTTTTTGCGGAAAAGCGCGTCTAGATTGGCCATGGACGCTTTTCCGCAAAAAGTACTTTTGCGGAAAAGCGTCCTGCCAATCTAAATGCTCTTTTCTGAAAATGCTTTTAACGGAAAACTTTTCCGTTAAAAGCATTTCCAGAAAATCATGCCAGTGTTGATGTAGCCTTAGAGATTGTTCTTGTCTCACGTATGCTGATATAAATCAGGAGGGTCTACGTTAAAATCAGGAGTAAATCAGGCCTCCTTTGTTAAAACCCATGGCCACGCAACACTGTAGAACTAATGTGAATAAGTATGTGACATAACCCTCAGTGTGGATGGAAAGTCCTAGTTCTGATCTCTAGAGATTCACTTATAATAATTTACTGTGTTTGTGCCATTGTTTCTACTTCCTTTGAACCATACATATGCAGTAGATTTTAGTGCTGGTGAAAGGTGCCAAACTGATAGTCAAGAGAGTCTGTTTCACCGGTGTAAATCAGGAAAAGAGTCATGTCATAATACTACTGAAGTTAGTG
Organism: Pelodiscus sinensis; assembly: GCF_052426305.1. Classification (NCBI taxonomy): domain Eukaryota; kingdom Metazoa; phylum Chordata; order Testudines; family Trionychidae; genus Pelodiscus; species Pelodiscus sinensis. The sequence continues at coordinate 9,893,455 of NC_143074.1, read as the reverse complement.
GCAAAACTCCCAGTGAGTCCAACAGGATCGAAATTATATCCAGATTTCATTGACTGCAGGTGAGCTCCAGAGCTACAATGTTAGGTTGGAGTTCAGCATCCATGCCTGAATTCTCTATTTATCCACTAACAAATATTCATTATTATTATTGAATAGAATAAGGGTTAATGGTTCCAAACAGGATGAAAGCCCCGCTGTACAAAGCGCTGGACAATAGCGGGGTACCTGCCCCGGAGAGTTTACATTCTGGACAATGGCAGAATAAGCTTCCTTATGCTGCTCCACCAGCTGTTTGATAGGTTCTGGTTCTGAGCTTTCCTTCTTGCTCTGCATATTGTCTTCATGCCACCCCATTTCCTCTGAGCCACTCTTGCAAAACAAAGGGTCCTGAATCTTGTCTTAACTAGTCAATGATTCCCATGCCCAGCAATTGTTTACAAGCAACAATCTTTGACAGGCAGAGAGGCAAACTCAGCTTTTATTGGGCTGAATGATATTTCTAAAAGAAAAAAAGAATCTGACCCAGTGGTATGATAAAGCACCTTCTCATCAGAGGACAATTTAAATAAATAGATGCTAATATAATTTAATGACAGCTAACAACTATTTGTGCCTTTGTTTCTACTTCCTTTGAACCATACATTCACAGTCTTTTAAAGGAAATGGTTTATGAATGAAACCAGATAATTTGTGCATTTGAAACAATCAGCAGTGCCTGGTTCCAATCAATTATTTGTTAATAAACATAGGACCTACTATTATAATTTGAGAATGTTAAATTACAAGCAAGGACAGGGGATACCTGAATTTTAATTATTATTATTTTTTATAAAAAATTTCATTACCCTAACACCATTGGCAAGGAGACACTTACATGATTCTCATTTGCATTTTGATTTTTTATAGTAATTATCTGTGAAAGGTCAAATATTTGCTTTATCTATATAATTCAATTTTAAAAATGCCTTTGGGATTCAAATTAACTTCCTTGTAATATCTTCATTGAAAAAGAAGATTAATTATGCTTACAAGGAACCTAATTTGGCTTATCAGACCTTTAATGTTGCAGGGATCCTTAATGCATTTAAATTCACGATTAGGAGGGTGATCTGGTTCCATTATTCTGGCAACTTTAATATTTGTCATTTTTAGGAACACAGTTCCTGCCCACTCCCCACAAAGTAAAATTGAAATGTCTATTATGAAGGAAATAAACATTATATAAGGACATTAGTAATTATGTTTCTGGTATTTAAGAGTGAATTTGTGACTCATCTAAATTCATGGTTCATACAGTAAGTGATTAAACCGCACTTCCCTAAAACCAGCCTTGCCAAAGCCAGAAACACAGAAATATGTAAGAGCATCAGCAGGGCCAGAAAGCGGAACATAAAACTCTTGTAGAGTACTGAACCCCCAAAAGAAATGAAAAGGAGGTAACGGGCTTGTTGCAAACCAGCCTTGCTGTCCAGGACATCTGGCCATCTCTAGTGTGGCACCCTTGGAATGTGATTGGTGCTGAACCAGAGAATTTGCTGAACCACAGGAGGTCAGTATTGCCTAGCAGCATTATCAACACTTGCACTGCTTACTGGGTTCTTAGAATATCTTCAGGAGTAAATTAGAGCTAAATGAAAGCACAGAACACTGAGAGTCAGGACTAGTGGCTGTAAACAAACTTTATAAGACTCTGGGAAATTTAGCCACATCCATGATAAGTAGACATCCGGATAACTAAATCATGCCAGACTATGGATGTTGCCAGACCAGAGTGTGCTGAACTAAAGAGGTTCAACCTGTAGTAAGTTGAGAATTTGCCAAGCTTGTCTCATACCTACCTCAACACTTGATCCATTGTTTTTCTTGTTGCTGTGCACTCTGCTTGCTGTTATCTTGTTGCTGCCTTTCGTTTTAATTCATGTCTCTGGATAGGGCCAACATGAAGTTCAGCCACTACTTGAGGTGTCTTGGCTATAGTCCTTTGCTGGCCTCTGTATGGGTATGTCTACACTGCAGCATTTTTCCAGAATAATGGCCATTATTCTGAAAAAAGAATACTTGCTTCAACAGTGAAATTGCGTTCTTTCAACAAAAAGTTGAAAGAACGGAGGGTTTTTTCTGACAGCGGTAAGCCTCTTTCTACACGGAATAATGCCTTTTCCGAAAAAGCTTTTTCGGAAAAAGGTGTGTGGATGTGGAAGAGGGAGTTCTGTTGAAAAAAGAGGCCTCCAGGAAATAACACAGGTGCCCTGCTTGCCACTCCTTCCAGACTCATCACAACTCTATAGTTCTAATAACCTGGCAGCTCTTAAAGCTGCAGGCACCCGGGACAAGGCTTGTGGCAGGAAAGTCAAACATGGTAGGAGACCGGATAGGCTTACAGGGGAAATCCTTGGTGAATTTAAGCACAAAAAGGAAGCTTACAAAAAGTGGAAACTTGGACAAATGACCAGAGAGGGGTTTAAATGTATTGCTCGAGAATGCTGGTGGGTTATCAAGAAGGCGATAGCGCAATTGGAAATGCGACTGGCAAAGGATGTGAAAGATAACAAGAAAGGTTTCTAAAGGCATGTTAGCAAGAAGAAGGTGTTCAGGGAGGGTGTGGGGCCCCTACTGGATGAAGAAGGTAACTTAGTGACAGATGATGTGGGGAAAGTTGAAGTACTCAATGCTTTCTTTGCCTCCGTATTCACGGACAAGGTCAGCTCCCGGACTAATCCACTAAGTGATGCAAGATGAGATGAACATGGACAGCTCTTGGAGGGTAAAGAACAGGTTAGGAACTATTTAGAAAAGCTAAATGTACCCAATTCCATGTGTCTGGACTTAATGCATCCGAGGGTACTGAGGGAGTTTGCAAATGTCATTGCGGATCCTTTGGCCATTATCTTTGAAAAGTCGTGGAGATCAGGAGAGATCCTGGATGATTGGAAAAAGGCAAATGTAGTGCCCATCTTCAAAAAAGGGAAGAAGGACGATCCAGGGAACTATAGGCCGGTCAGTCCTACCTTGATTCCTGGAAAAATCATGGAGGGGATCCTTAAGCAATCCATTCTGAGGCACTTGGAAGAAAGGAAAGTGATCAGGAATAGTCAACATAGATTTACAAAGGGCAAGTCATGCCTGACCAATCTGATTAGCTTCTATGATGAGGTAATTGGCTCTGTGGACATGGGAAAGTCAGTTGAGGTGATATACCTTGACTTTAGCAAGGCTTTTGATATAGTCTCCCACAGTATTCTTGCCAGCAAGTTAAGGGAATTTAGATTGGATAAATGGATGGTAAGATGGATAGGAAGCTGGCTAGAAGGCCGGGCCCAGTGGCTAGTGATCAACGGCTCGATGTCAGGATGGCGGTCGGTTTCTAGCAGAGTGTCCCACAGTTTGGTTCTAGGATCGGTTTTGTTCAATATCTTTATTAATGACCTGGATGAGGGGATGGATTGCACCCTCAGCAAGTTTGGAGATGACAGTAAGCTAGGGGGAGAGGCAGATACGCTTGAGGGCAGAGATAGGGTACAGAATGACTTAGACAAATTGGAGGATTGGGCCACAAGAAATCTGATAAGGTTCAACAAAGACAAGTGCAGAGTCCTGCACTTGGGACGGAAGAATCCCAAGCATTGTTACAGGCTGGGGAACAACCAGCTAAGTAGTTGTTCTGCAGAAAAGGACCTGGGGGTTATAGTGGATGAGAAGCTGGATATGAGTCAACAGTGTGCCCTTGTAGCCAAGAAGGCTAAGGGCATATTAGGGTGAATTAGAAGGAGCATTGCCAGCAGATCCAGATAAGTAATTATTCCTCTTTATTCGGCTCTGGTGAGGCCACATCTGGAGTATTGTGTTCAGTTCTGGGCCCCCCATTACAAAAAGGATGTGGGTGCATTGGAGAAGGGCCAGTGGAGGGCAACCAAAATGATTAGGGGGCTGAAGCATATGACCTATGAGGAGAGGCTGAGGGAGTTGGGTCTGTTTAGTCTGCAGAAGCGAAGAGTGAGAGGAATTTGATAGCAGCCTTCAACTTCCTGAAGGGAGGTTCCAAAGAGGATGGAGAAAGGCTGTTCTCAATAGTGACAGATGGCAGAACAAGTTGTCATGGGAGAGGTCCAGGTTGGCTATTAGGGAAAACTATTTCACTAGGAGGGTGGTGAAGCACTGGAATGGTTTACCTAGGGAAGTAGTGGAGTCTCCATCCCTAGAGGTGTTTAAGTCTCGGCTTGACAAAGCCCTGGCTGGGTTGATTTAGTTGGGATTGGATCTGCCTAGAGCAGGGGGCTGGACTTGATGACCTTCTGAGGTCTCTTCCAGCTCTATGATTCTATGATACAAAACATCAGTAATCTTCCAGAAAACTTCACCCTGGCCACCATGGGCACAGAAGCTCTTTACACCAACATTCTACATGAAGATGGATTACAGGCTATCAGGAACACCATTCCCAATGACAGCACTGCACACCTGATTACAGAGTTCTGCGCGCTGGCGAGATCATGCTAATGAAGCACGGGATATTTAAATCCCTGCTTCATTGACTATTTCGAATGCCTGAATTTGCATCCCTTGTTTGAACTAGGGTGCAAGTGTAGACATACCCCAGAAGAGCAGACTTTGACTCCCTCAGAGAACTGATGGACAGGATTCTCTGGGATGCTTACATGAAGAGGAAAGGAGTCCAGGAGATCTGGCAGTATTTTAAAGAAGCCTTTTTAAAACACAGGAAAGATCATCCTGATGCACAGCAAAAAAAGCAAATATGGTAGGCGACCATATTGGCTTACCGGGGACATCCTTAGTGAGCTTAATCACAAAAAGGAAGCTTACAAGAAGAGGAAACTTGGAGAGACGACTAGGGAGGAGTATAAAAATATTGCTCAAGAATGCAGAGGAGTTATCAGGAAGGTGAAAACGCAATTGGAATTGCAGTTGGCTAGGGATGTGAAGGGTAATAAGAAAGGTTTCTATAGGCATGTTAGCAATAAGAGGGTAATCAGAGAGGGTGTGGGGCCCTTACTGGATGAGGGAGGAAAACTAGTGATAGATGATGTGGGAAAAGCTGAAGTACTCAATGCTTTCCTTGCCTCTGTCTTCACGAACAAGGTCAGCTCCCAGACAAATGCATTAGGCAAGGCAGTAGGGGAAGGAGGTGGACAGCCCTTGGTGAGGAAAGAACAAGTTAGGAACTATTTAGAAAAGCTAAATATATACAAATCCATGGGCCTGGATTTAATGCATTTGAGGATACTGAGGGAGTTGGCAAATGTCATTGTGGAGCCTTTGGCCATTATCTTTGAAAACTCGTGGAAATCGGGAGAGATCCCGGATGATTGGAAAAAGGCAAATGTAGTGCCCATCTTTAAAAAAGGAAAGAAAGACAATCCAGGGTACTACAGACTAGTCAGCCTTACCTTAGTCCCCGAAAAAATCATGGAGGGGATCCTCAAGGAATCCATTTTGAAGCACTTGGTAGAAGGAAAGTGATCAGGAATAGTCAACATGGATTCACCAAGGGCAAGTCATGCTTGACCAATCTAATTACCTTCTATGGTGAGGTAACTGGGTCTGTGGATGTGGGAAAGTCTGTGGATGTGGTATACTTTGACTTTAGCAAAGCTTTTCATATGGTCTCGCACAATATTCTTGCCAGCACTTTAAGGGTGTATGGATTGGATACATGGAGTGTAAGATGGATAGAAATCTGGCTAGACTCTCAGGCCCAACAGGTAGTGATCAATGGCTCGATGTCATTTTGGCAGTTGGTTTCTAGTGGAGTGCCCCAAAGATCTGTTCTTGGACCAGTTTTATTCAATATCTTTATTAATGACCTGGATGAAGGAATGGATTGCTCTTTCAGCAAGTTCACAGATGAAACTAAGTCAAGGGAGAGGTAGACATGTTGGAGGGTAGGGATAGTGTCCAGAGTGACCTAGACAAATTGGAGGCTTGGGCCAACAGAAATCTGATGAAGTTCTACAAGGACAAATGCAGAGTCCTGCACTTGGGGTGGAAGAATCCCCAGCACTGTTACAGGCTGGTGGCTGACTGGCTAAGTAGCCGTTCGACAGAAAAGGACCTCAGGATTACTGTGGATGAGAAGATGGACATGAGACAACAGTGTGTCCTTGTAGCCAAGAAGGCTAATCATATATTAGGGTTCATTAGGAGGAGCATTGCCAGCAGATCCAGAGAAGTGATTATTCCCCTTTATTTGGCTCTAGTGAGGCCACATCTGGAATATTATGTCCAGTTCTGGACTCCCCACTATAGAAAGGATGTGGACGCATTGGAGAGGGTCCAGCGAAGAGTGACCAAAATGATTAGGGGGGAGCGCAGGACCTTTGAGGAGAGACTGAGGGATTTGGGTTTGTTTCATCTGTAGAAGAGAAGAGTGAGGGGGGAATTTGATAGCAGCCTTCAACTTCCTGAAAGGAGGTTCCAGAGGCGATGGAGAAAGGCTGTTCACAGTAGTGATGGATGGCAGAAGAAGGAGCAACAGTTTCAAGCTACAGTGGGAGAGGTCTAGGTTGGATATTAGGAAAAAGTATTTCACTAGGCAGGTGATGAAGTACTGGAATGGGTTACCTGGGGAGGTGGTGGAATCTCCATCTCTGGAGGATTTTAAGTCTTGGCTTGACAAAGCCCTGGCTGCGTTGATTTAGTTGGGATTGGTCCTGCCTTGGGCAGGGGGCTGGACTTGATGACCTCCTGAGGTCTCTTCCAGATCTATGATTTTATGATTCTATGATCATGAGCTGCATTTACACTAGGACTTTTGCTGGCATAGTTATGTCAGTCTGTGTGGCGGGGGAGCAGGGGAGGGGGTAATAACACTCCCGAATGACAGAGCTAAGCCAATAAAACTTATCAGTGTTGGCCAGACCTGCATTTGTAGGTGCTTAGTTACCTTTAAAATATCTGGTTCCAAAAGACTAATCGACTAGTCTACACTAGGACCTTACTCTGAAATTAGCTGCTCCAAGGTCAATTATCCAAGCCATGTGTCACACTACCACGAAGCTACTTGGGACGGCAGGCAGTGCACCCTCAATAGGCTGTTGGCATTGCCATGCTTGGCTCCAGCCTTATGTTTCACTCGAAAGTGGAACGGTTGAAGGGACAGAAACCATCATGTTACTCTGGCATCTTTGTCTTTGTTCTGGTGCATCCACTGTAGAGACTATAACAAGGGTGAATTTTCATCCAAGCAGGTTATACCGCTAACTCTCCATAGTCCACTTCAGGGCGAGGCACTCTTTTTCCACAATGGCGGCATAATTTCTTTCTCTTGGTAGGAGCTTTCGGCTCAGGTATAGGATGGGGTGATCTTCCTCTCCAACCATTTGGGACAACACGGCACCCAACCTAATTTCAGAGAAAAAACTCCTTCTTGAAGTCAGGGGCCATAAGTACTAGGTCACTACACAGGGCCGTCTTCAGCTCCATAAATGCCCCCTCTGCCACCTGGGTCCAATTCACAACTTCTGGGCCACGGGCTTTTGTTAGGTCAGTTAGGGGACATGCTCTAGAGGTGAAGTGGGGAATAAACCTCCAATAGTACCCTACTAGCCCAAGGAATGCCCAGACCTGCTTCTTCGAGACTGGCCGGAGCCAGTTCTGTATTGCTGCTACCTTATTTAGCTGGGGCCTCACTACTCCCATTCCTACAATATACCCCAGATATTTTCCTTCTGCTAGACCCATCGCGCACTTTGCTGGGTCTGCAGTGAGACCAGCTCTCCTCAAAGTGTCTAATACAGCCTTCACCTTCTCTAGCAGTGTGTCCCAGTCTGGCCTATGCATGATGACATCATCCAGATATACCACTGCATATGTGCAATGCGATGGTAGTAGCTTATCCATCAGCCTTTGGAATGTTGGAGGGTCCCCTTGTACCCCGTACGGGAGGACGGTGTATTGATAGAGTTCCTCAGTTGTGGCAAAGGCTGTTTTCTTCCTGGCTTCCCTGGCCAAGGGAATCTGCCAGTACCCTTTGGTTAGGTCAAGGGTAGACAGAAATGGAGCCTTTCCCAACCTATCAATCAGCTCATCTATACTGGGTATGGGGTAGGCATCGAACTTGGACACTTTGTTCAGCTTCCTAAAATCATTACAAAATCAGAAGCTTCCATCTGGCTTAGGTATAAGGACAATGGGGCTGGATCATTGGCTGTGAGATTCTTCTATGATGCCCAGTTCCAATATCTTCTTTACTTCCTTTTTAATCTCCTCCCACTTTGCCTCGGGGATCCGGTAGGGTCTCACATTTACACATATGCTTGGGTCCATGATGATTTGATGTTCCACCTCAGTGGTCCGGCCAGTTGAGCCGAGAACACATCTGAATGTAGATTTAGCAGATTTAGAACTTCTTTCCACTGGTCCGGGGAGATCCCGACCTGCTTCTGTGGGGTTTCCTCTAGTGTCATGTTCCCCAGCCATTTGTACATACCAGTCCTGCCAGAGTTTCAACAAGTTGACGTGGTAGATTTGTTCCGTCTTCCGGCGACTTGGTTGTCACATCTTATAGTCTATATCGCCTAGGACCTCGATTACTTCATAGGGTCCCTGCCACCTGGCGAAGAGCTTGCTCTCGGCTGTCAGGACTAGTATCATTACCTGATCTCCCACCTGGAACTTCTGGACCATCGCATGGCGGTTATAGTAGCTCTGTTGGGCCTCTTGGGCCTTTTCCAGGCCTTTACCCCTTACTATAGGGGTAACCCGGGCAATCCTGTCCTTCATTTGGAGGACATGCTCAATAATGTTGTGCCCATGGTTTGGCTGTTCCTCCTAAGCCTCTTTGGCAAGGTCAAGGATGCCTTGGGGGTTGCGCCTATATAACAGTTCAAATGGAGAAAATCCTGTGGACACCTGTGGAACCTCGCAGAGGACAAACATGAGGTATGGGAGTAGGGCATCCCAGTCTTTCCCATCCCGGCTCACCACCTTCCGGATCATGTCCTTGAGGGTATGGTTGAACCGTTCAATGAGGCCATCTGTCTGTGGGCGATATACTGTGTTGGGGAAATCTCGCTCCCCTGGGGTACAGAGTCCCCAGAAGGGTCCGAGGCTGGAGGTCAAAGCAGTGAGGCAGGAGAGAAATCTAGAAGGAAAACTTTATTATGCATGCATGCAGGCAGGCTGATAGCTACCAGAGTGAAAGCAGCAGCAGCTCTGAGAGAGAGTTTCAGGGATCCTTTGTACAGTATGTTCAGACAGTTTAGTTGTTGATTGTTTTCTTTAACATATCAAAGTCTCAGCAGAAGTACTCTGAGACGGTTCTGTTCACACCAGAAGTGCTAGAAGTAAGTTTTACAGTACAAAGGCACATGATAACCTGAGTGAGTCTACAAGGCAAACTGTGACAAAGTTAAGAGTTTTACATGACAATTTGTGACAGACTAGGAGTCTCCATGAACTTGAGATAGGAGGCATTGTAAGGGTCTTGATCTGAGTTAAGATGATTTCTCTCTGTTACAGATAGAGGGGCCTGGAAAACTTTTAACCCTTACAGCAGTTTTCTTTTAGAGAGTTTTGATTTCCTCCACAGTCCCCCCCTTAGACACAATTGGAGTTATTTGATTTTTCTCTCACACTGACATCCTCAGGGCTTTGATATGGAGTAATGCACACAGGTCCTCCATTAACTTGGAGACAAACGGAGTACCCTGATCGGTTAAGATCTCCTTGGGTATCCCTACTCTCGAAACAATCTACACTAATTCTCTTGCTATGGTCTTAAAATGGGTATTTCAGAGAGGCACTACCTCTGGGTAATGGACTTGGACATTAAACATAATCTAGGACCATTTAGATGCTCCGGTGCCCCTGAGCTGACTTCTCTAGTGGGCTGACTAGGTCCATCAGGATACGTTCAAAGGGGACCTCAATAATAGGCAGGAGCATCAGAGGTGCTCTCAGGTATGGCCGGGGTTCATGAAGTTGGCACTTGGGACAGGAGGCACAATATTTCTGGACCTCCCTGTACACCCTAGGCCAATAGAACCGTCTTAGGATATGATCCAGGGTTTTATCAACTCCTAGGTGTCCGCCAAACAAAAGTCTGTGCGCCAGGTCCAGCACAGCTCACTAGTGTTTCTGAGGCACCAACAGTTGTTCCACTACCAGTTCCTGGCCTGGTACGATTTGGTATAGCAGATCCCGTAGGAGTATATAATATCGTCTTGGGCCCTTGCTTCTTCTCTCTACTGGGAGCCCATTTACTTATACTACTTCTTTGTGTAAATTCTGGTATGTGGGATCATTGGCCTGGTCCTGCCCAAAATTCTCAAGTGAAGCCCCTATATGCCCAAGCTCTGGGGGGCCCTCAGCTTCATCCGTCCCCAGGGGCTCTGCCGAGCTGGGCCCAACTTCAGACTCACCTGTTTCTTGAGTCACCCCTATCATAACCATGAGGGCTGGCCAGCAGCCTGGGGACTAAGGGGTTAATCAGCCAATGGAAAGGCAGGCAGGGATTTCAAGCTGGGGCAAAGGAATTTTTAACTTTTCCCTCTTTTGTCTGAGTCAGAGCAGTTTTCTTCCAGGTAACAGGGAGATGGGAGGCTGTCTCTCTCTCCAAGAAAAGACTTTTCACAATATGTAAGTAGCGTAAAGTTAGTTAACCCATCAGGCTTTATTGTTTTCCTGGTTTGGGAATATGGAAATGATGTCTGTGTTGTTAAAAGTAGGTTGATAGGATAATAGCCAATGTCCCCATGAACACAGGATATCCCTGTGTGCTTGGCCCGGCACAGCTGTTCCTACGCTATCAGCTGCCCCAAAACCAAGGTCACGGCACTCCCTGGCTATGTCTACACTGGCAGGTTCTTGCGCAAGAAGATCTTGCACAAGGGTTCCTGTGCAAGAACTCTTGTGCAAGAAAACGTCTGCACTGCTATGTGCTTTTGTGGAAGAACATCCATGGCAGTGTGGATGTTCTCTTGTGCAAGAAAGCTCTGATGGCCATTTTAGCCATAGAGCTTTCTTGCACAAGAAACCCCTGCCATGTATCCACACTGCCGTCTTGCACAAGAGCTCTTACACTTACACTTGTTAGAAAAGAGCATAGCTCTTGCACAAGCAGCCTTCTCTTACCATTCTTTACTGTAAAATTTCTTGTGCAAGAGTGGGCGGGCAGTGTGGACATTCTGCAAAAGAATGGCCATTCTTGAGCAAGAACCCGCCAGTATAGACATAGCCCTTGAGTCCACCAGTGCCATGGTTTCTATGCCATTCATCTTTACCTGCCGGGTATATTGATGGGGGGGCATCGCTACTCCTACCAGGTTTATCAGGCTGCAGGGGCCCTTCAAATCCCCAAGGTTGCACTGTATAGGTTGCTCTTAAATGGGGCATTGTCTCGCTATGTGCCCCTTCTCTCCACATGCATAGCGCCAATATCCTTTGCAGGGCATCCCCCTGTTCCTGGGGCTGTTGAGCCTTATCCCTTTCCTTTCCTTCCCCTGGTGCCCAAGTCCTTTCACGGCCTCCTTCCGCTCATCTGTCTCTTTCGTCTTAGGCCGGGCTCTGGGACACCGCCTCTCTGGGCAGGGACAGGCCTCCTACCCTTCCTGACTTTTTCTCCATGGGGCTATGAGATGCCCTTGGCCATTAGCTGCCTCTCTATCAGGGCAACTATCTCATCATAGAATGAGGGATAATTCTGGCTGACTCATATCCACAAGTCAGGTGGTATATACCGCATATACAGATCCAGGACAATGATCTCCATGATTTTTTCTGGGCTGTGGGTCTCCGGCTGCAACCACTTTCAGGTCAGGTGGATGAGGTCAAATAACTGGGACCTCAGTGCTTTACCCTCTTGATGGAATCTCTAGGCTCTGATGGTGGTCATTACTCCAGTCCTGGCAAAGATCTCTGCCTTCAGATGAGGGTATTCGGCTGCCATCTCCTCTGGCATATCAAAGTAGGCCTTTTGGGCCTCCCTGCACAGGAACGGAGCCAGGATGCTAGCCAACTGGGTTCAGGGCCAGCCTTCCTGCAGGGTGGTTCTCTCAAAGGCTAAGAAGTATGCCTCCATGTCATCCTCCTCTGTCATCTTCCTTTCTAACAACTCAAGCTAGTAAACACACCAAAATACATATTATCCACAAATAGCTCAGCTTTTAGATGCCACACAACTCTGAGTCAACCAGAAATAGTATTTGCAAGGAAAGCGTACTAATACATTATTTATTGACCCTGGAAAGGAGAACAAAGGTCATTCACTAAGGCACATACAGTGTCTCTGGGGACTAATTAGGATCCATGCTGTAAAAACAGATGAAAGTTCTACTGGTTTGAAACTTTCACCTTGTGTGTTCTCACCAGCTCAAAGAGTAGAAGCCCAAGAACAAATTAACACATGGCTTCAGGGTTTGTAGACAGATGCATGTTTCAAAGAGTTTGCAAATAAGGTTTCATCCTACAAAACAACTAGCACAACAGCTAGTACTTGCTACTTTGGAGTCATAGGAGCCAGAACGCTACCAATAGCAAAGTTTTGGCCTTAATGCAATACAATTTACCATATATTAATTAGTAGCACAGGATTTTTTAAAAAATCATTAAGATCGGAAATTTAGATATCTGCAGCACTCCCAAAAATTCTGTTAAAAGAATCTTTCTTTCTTACCTTAAGGCTTAAGTCATTTACACCTATGTTACTGTAAACTTCATTTGAAATGTAATCATGCAAGTGTCCTCCTAGCACACCCTCCCCCCATGCAGTCTCTTCCCCTCCCCTGCCCTCCAGCCCAGACAGAGAGGACTGCCATCTGGATGCAGTAAGTGAATTAGGACACTCCAAAAAACCTCTACCCTGCTTCCACCTCACTGCACAGATGCCAGCACCCACCCTCTTTCCTTGCACCTACCGCTGTACAATCTGTTCCCCCCAGCCCAGCCAGAGGGCTGGAAAAAAAAAACCCTCCTCAGATTTGCAGGCACCAGCAGCCTAGCTGGGAGTTACAGGACACAAAAGCACAAAATCTCCACCCCTCCCCCATTTCACCCCTGGACGCAGCACAAACTCTCCACTTCCATCCCACCCTAATGCCAAAACCCATGCACCTCCCTCTCTCCACCACTTACCCCTGTGCAATCTGCTCAATCCTGTATCTAAAACTCTCAGGCACAAAGAGCCTACAGGGAAGAGCACAAATCCCCCCTCCTCCATCTCACCCCAATGCCAGCACCTACCCACCCACTCTTTCCCTGCCCCATGCAGTCAACCCCTTACCTCCACCTTCCTAACCCAGGAGGCTTTAAAGATTTCTGCTTCTGCCCCCTTCTCTCCTGGCATAGAGAGGACTCTCTAGACTCCCTCCATCTCTGACATCCCTCCCAGCCAATTGCTCCCTCCTTCCTCCCTCACCCACTTGTTTTCTCCTTATAAATACCTGCTTACCTGCTCTAGCTCTGAGAGCTTCTCAGTTCAATCATGCAGCTGATGCTGCTGAGCCAGATGCCCCGCCCATGCCAATCTGCTGAGCTTCCTGCCTGGTTGGGAGCTTTGAGCTTTGAAGTGCTGGGCTCAGAAAACAATGTCATAAACATCTTTCTAAAGAGGCACGAGTCCTGAAAGAGGGGCACGTCCTGCACCTTTCCCCCCCCCACACCATCCAAAGCTGATGTCAGTGAAGCATCCCTTGTGATCCATGAGTGCTTGCAGCACCATGAAGAAGCACCCATTGTGGTTGATATACTCTGGTGCCAGGTGGTTGGGGTCTAAGATGGGGACGTGTGTTCCATCTATGGCCCCTCTGCAGTTGGGGAAGCCCATGTTGGCAAAGCCATCCAAAATATTGTCCATATTGCCCAGAGCGATGACCCTCCGTAGCAGGAAGTGGTTGATGGCTTTGGTTACCTGTATGAGCACAGCCCCAACTGTGGATTTCTCCACTCAGAACTGATTCCCAACTGAGCGGTAGCTGTCCAGCATGGTAAGTTTCTGGAGGACAATGGCAATGTGCTCCTGCACGGGGATGGCAGGTCTCAGCTGGGTATCCTGTCGCTTGTGGGCAGGGGTGAGCCATATGCAGAATTCAAGGAAGGTGGCCTTGCTCAATCAGAAGTTGTGCAGCCCCTCCTGATCATCCCACCCCTGCATGATGAACTCATCTCCCTCCACCAGAAATGGCATTCCACTGTTTCCAGGGGATTGCGGGGCATGACCAGCATCAGGAGCACCAGGACTTGGCTGAGCAGAGCCTACAGATCACTCCAGGGTTCGTACTCCTCATCCTGGTTCTGATGGAGCAACATGTGGGTACTGTTGACGTACTGCACCATGAGGTGCAGCATGAGAACCATGAGCAAGGCACTGCTTTGCAGCAGCTCTGGCTCCATAGTGGCAGTGCTGTGGCATCCACAAGGGTAACCAGAGCACTCTGTCCCTTTTCTGTCCTACGAGGGGGAGGGAGGGTAAGAGTGCCTTGTGGGATGTGGGCATGGAGAGGAGCCCCTGTAGGCACCAGTTGAAGATTTCCAGACCAAGCGGACACTGGAAGTATCTGTCGTCCTGGCTCACTCTCCAGAGTGCTTCATGGGGCTTTGAGTCCAAGAAAGCCCCAAATAGGACATTCAAACTCTCCTTTATCCTGCGATCTTGCCTAATTGTGACCCTTGAGAATCAGATTATTGGTGTTTCCCCCACTATACTCTAAGGGTATGTCTACACTACAGAGTTAGTTCGAACTAACTTAGTTCGAATTAGTTAATTCGAACTAAGCTAATTCGAACTAATGCGTCTAGAACTAAAAACTAGTTCGAATTAGCATTTTGCTAATTCGAACTAGAATGTCCACATTGAGTGGACCCTGAACAGGGCTTAAGGATGGCCGGAAGCAGTGCCGGCAGGGCATCAGAGGAGGACTTAGAGCGTGAAGCTGCTGTCTCAGGCTAGCCGAGGGCTGCGCTTAAAGGGACCCGACCCCCACCCCAGACAGACAGTTCTCAGGGGTGCCCTGCTTGAAAACCAGTCCTGGCTTGGAGTGCCCGGAGTGCCCACACTGGGCACATCACAGCACTCGGCCATCAGACCGGCTGCACTTGCCGCAGGCTGCCATCTGGGGAGAGGGGGCAATTGGGGGACTGCAGGAGAGCTTCCACCCCCAGAAGCCCGCAGAGCCAGCCCAGTCCTCCCCATCGGGGGCTCGTACCCCATTCCTCCCTCACCTCCTTCCACTTACCATTCCCTAGCCCCTTTTCTTGATGTACAAAATAAAGGACAATTGTGTTCAAAAATGGAATCTGTCTTTATTGAACAAAACTGGGGGAGACTGGGAAAAGGAGGTGGGAGAGGGGAAGAGAGAGGCTGGGAGAGGGGAGGGCAACTAAAATGATCAGGGGTTGGGAACAGGTCCCATATGAAGAGAGGCTACAGAGACTGGGACTGTTCAGCTTAGAAAAGAGGAGACGGAGGGCGGACAGGATAGAGGTCTCTAAAAGCAGGGGTTGGGTGGAGAGGGTGCATTCAGAAAAGTTCTTCCTGAGTTCCCATAAAGAAGGACTAGAGGACACCAAAGGAAAGGAATGGGTAGCAGGCTTGAAACTAGTAAGAGAAAGTTGTTGTTCTTCAGAAAGCAAATAGTTAACCTGCGGAACTCCTTGCTGCAGGAGGCTGTGAAGGCTACAACTAGAACAGAGTTTAAAGGGAAGTGAGATCAAGTCATGGAGGCTGGGTCCATGGAGTAGTCTTAGCCAGGGGGTAGGAGTGGTGTCCCTCCCCAAAGTTTGTGGAAGGCTGGAGAGGGATGGCACGAGACAAATGGCTTGGTCACTGTCTTCGGTCCATCCCCTCCAGGGTCCCTAGGGTTGGCCGCTGTCGGCAGACAGGCTACTGGGCTAGATGGACCTTTGGTCTGACCCAGGACGGCCATTGTAAGCTCAGGGCTCAGGGTCGGGGGTCTCACTGGACCCCCTTGATTTTCATACACACCTGCTCCTGGGTGGCCAGGCTGGCAGCTCTCCTGCCCTAGACGGCCACTTTCCTGTGCCTAGTGCAGAGATCGTGGACGAGGTCCACGATGTCTGCACTAGCCCAGGAAGGTGCCCGCCTCTTGCGGTCCTGGGCAAGCTCCCGGGAGCCGCCAGCCTGGTGGCTCTGTGCCGTGCCAGGTGCAGGGTCTGCTGGCTGGGTGCTGGCAGGCTTGCACCTGGCACGGGCACCGTAGCCAGCCCGTGCCCCTTTAAGGGATCCAGGGCCGGGAGGGGGGCATAGAGTTTCCCTGGTGTTGGCCAGAGTGGCCACCAGGGAAACCTGGGGAGGGCTAGCCTCCCACTAGTTCGAATTAAGGGTCTACACAGCCCTTAATTCGAACTAGTAAGTTCGAACTAGGCTTAATCCTCATAAAATGAGGTTTTCCTAGTTCGAACTAAGCGCTCTGCTAGTTCGATTTAAATTCGAACTAGCGGAGCGCTAGTGTAGCGCCTATGAATGTTAGTTCGAACTAACGTCCGTTAGTTCGAACTAACATTGTAGTGTAGACATACCCTAATGTAGTAAAAATCCAAAGTAATGCACACTGGAAAAAATAATCCCAACTATACATATAAAATTATGGGTTCTAAACTAGTTATTATCACTCAGGAAAGATGGAATCTTGTGGCTAATTATCTGAAAACATCTGCTCAATGTGTAACCGCAAAAAAGTAGACAATTAGGAACCACATGCTTTGGAGAATAAGGTTATCCAAAATGGGGTGGACAAACTAGAGAAATGGTCTCAGGCACATAGGATGAAATACAATAAGGACAAATGCAGAGTACTCCACTTGGGAAGGAACAATCAAATTGACATACACAAAATGGGAAATGACTACCTAGGAAGGAATACTGCAGAAAGTGATCCTAGGGGTCATAGTGGACCACAAGCTAAATATGAGTCAGTGTGATACTCTAGTAAAAAAAGCAAAAAATTCTAGGCTATATTAACCAGGGATGTGATAGTGTAAATGGTTAACCGATGACCTTCCTGGTTACATGCAGGCTCCTGCCCCTGCCGTGCACTGCTGCCTTTGTATTAGAAGAAGGTCCGCCAAAGAGTGTGCAGGGTCCAAGGCAGCATGCTGAGCCACATGGATGAGTGGCTCCCAGATAGGTGGGTGGGGCCAGGAGCTAGGCAGAGCAGGGCCCTGAATGTGCAGAGCCGTGCGGCCCTGAATGCATGGGGCCCAAGGCGACCACCTTCTTCGCGCTGCCTGATCAGGGCCTGATCAGAGACAGCAGCACTGGGAGGAAGGGAGGAAAGGAGGTTCCGCGGGAGCCAGCATATGCAGGGAACCATCTTAAAAGCTGAACACACCAGTTCTTAGAGAGCAGCCCTCCCTCTTGCGTGTAAACATGTATTTTCCATGGTTACACGTTTACCTGAACACATGCATTTTAACATCCTTAGGCCGTGTCCAGACTCAGGGGTTCTTTCGAAAAAAGTAGCCTTTTTTCGAAAGAACTTCCCCTACGTCCAGACTCAAGCCGCGTTCTTTCGAAAGTAAATCGAAAGAACGCGGCTTTTCTTTCGACGGCGGTAAACCTCATTTCACGAGGAAGAACGCCTTTTTCGAGGGAGATCTGTCGAAAGAACGTGAGTGTGGACGGGGGGAGCCCTTTCTTTCGAAAGAATTGGCCTCCAGGAAGAAGCCCTGGTGGACAATCTGGGGCATGGGTTGCACGTCTGTGGTTCCTGGCTGCAGCCATTCCTTAAAGGGACAGGCGCACCCTCACAGACACTTGTTGCAGACAAGGAGCCAGAGCACACGGCGACCTTGCTGCAGCATGTCACAGCCCCAAGAGCGTCCTGGTCCTTCCTCCGAGCCTTCTGGGGACCCAGCCAAGGGCTCCAAGCGCCGGGCACCATCCTGGTCCGGCGCAGAGATCAAGAGCCTGCTGGAGCTGTGGGGAGAGGAGGAGGCCTTACAGGCCCTCAAAAGCCGCCGGCGAAATGCCGAAATTTATGGCAGCATGGCTGAAGCCCTGGCCCAGAAGGGCCACTACCCCCGCACCCAGGACCAGGTGCGCTCCAAGGTAAAGGAGCTGCGGCAGGGCTACGCCAAAGCCAGGGAGGAGAGCTCCCGGTCTGGGGCAGCCCCCCACTACTGCCCCTACTACCTAGAGCTGGACCAGATCCTGGGTGGCAGTGGTGAAGCACGCACACCACGGAGGTTCGTGCAGTCCGGACTGGCAGACCCCGTGGTGGACGCTCCAGAGCGGGAGCTACAGCACTCTGGAGACGGGGACATGGTCCCAGAGGAGGAGGAGGACAGCGAGGAGACGGCGACCCTCACCACCGTGGAGCCAGTCACCCAGACCTCTGAGGCCTCCCAGGCGTCATCTGGCGCAGGAGAGGAAGCAGCAGGTGAGTACAGTGAGGTTGTGTCACACCCGGGGGGGGAGGTAGGTGGGTGCACAGTGGGTGATGCACAAGGGAAACCTGTCATGCTCAGGCTGATGCCCAGGTCACACACACACACACACACAGTGTGACCTTCAGAATGTCTGCTTCCCCTGTCTCAAGGGAAAGGGCATGCCCTTTTGGACAGCTGTTGCACACATGACTGATTGTGATAGAAATGTAGCCGTGTTACTCTGATCTGAGGAAGTGGGCCTGGCCCAGGAAAGCTCATCCCCTAATAAACCATCCTGTTAGTATTTTCAGTGCTACAGAGTCTAGTTTATAGGACTGATTGTGTCTTCTTCTTTTCCTCCACAGCCGGACCAGCTGTGGAAGAGGGCCACAGCACCCCAGCCCCACCTCCATCTCCATCTCCATCTCGGGGACATGGGAGCCGCAGACACAGGCGTGTCTACACGGACATCCTCAGACAGCACGTCGAGGCTGTGCAGGAGCAGAACTCCATCCTGCGACAGAGGGCGGAGGCAGAGGAGCGCTGGCGTGATCGGCTCATGAACGAGCTGGTCCTGCAGCGCACGCTCCTGTACAGCACCCTGAGGGAGGTCAGCGGCTTGCCTGCTGCTGTGCCTGGTCCTGCTCCTCCAGCACCCCATGACCCCACCCCACCAAACCCCCCTTCCACAACAGCATCCCTTTCTCCCCTTGGACCTCCCTCTCCCCCAGCCCCCACAGTTCCCCAGCCCCTCTCTCCCCCTGGCCCTCCTCTTCCCCAGGCTTCCACGTCCCAAGAGCCCCCCAGCAGCCAGCCAACCGACAGGTGCATCACCCGATCCCGTAGCCGGGGAGCAACCCAAACACGAGGCCCAGGCAGGAAAGGGAAATCTGCCAAGCCCCGTTCAACCTGATCCCCTTCCCCCCTCCAGGTTTCCAGTCCCCTTCCCCCCTCCAGGTTTCCAGTCCCCTTCCCCCCTCCAGGTTTCAATCACCCCCATCACCCCAGTTATAAAGCACAAACAAAGGGTTAAACGAACTGTTTCTTTATTGTATATAGTTTGGCAACAACAAAAATGAAAAAAATTTTTGTTATGTTTGCAACATTTATAATTTTGTACATATTACCTAACAAGTAAAGAGAACATTTTATTTTGAAACACACCCTGGTGTAACTGATGTGTCCAAACTGGGTCAGGAGATGGGTTGTGGAGGGAAGCTTCTATTGGGCCAGGGCCCAGTCCCCAGGCAGAAGCCCCTCAGTGCACTCAGTCTCAGTGGCCTCCATTGGAGAATTGCTCCCGGAGGGCCTCCCGGATGCCAACTGCAGACCGGTGAGCCTGGCGGATGGCAGCTGTCCGGGGCTGGGCAAAGAGCCTCTCCTGGGCATCAGCAGCTCTCCCCCACCCTGGTTGGAAGGCATCTCCTTTCCTCTCCACGAGGTTATGGAGGACGCAACACGCGGCCACCACCTCGGGGATGTTGGTCTCCCCCATGTCGAGGCGTGTGAGCAAGCACCGGAATCTGCCCTTTAAACGGCCAAACGCACATTCGACCTGGTTGCGAGCCCGGTTAAGGCGAGCATTAAACTGCTCCTTGCTCACATCCAGCTGGCCGGTGTAGGGCTTCATCAGCCATGGCATCAGGGGATAGGCGGCATCAGCCACTATGCACACCGGCATGTGCACATCCCCAACCGCAAACTGGCGATGGGGGAAAAATGTTCCTGCCTGAAGCCTCCGGTACAGGTACGAGTTCCTGAAGATGCGGGCATCGTGTGCCCGCCCTGACCACCCAACACAAATGTCCGAAAACTGTCCACGATGGTCGACCAGGGCCTGGAGGACCAAAGAAAAGTAGCCCTTTCTATTGATGAATTGGGCTGCTCGATGGGGCGGTGCACGGATGGCAATGTATGTCCCATCGAGCGCTCCTCCGAAATTCGGGAAGCCGAGGGCAGCAAAGCCGGCCATGACGCTGTCCAGATCCGGTAGACAGATGAGCCTGTTGAGCAGCTCCGAATTGATGGCCCTCACCACCTGCAGAACGAGACAGACAACAAAGTGTTAGAAGGGGTGCCTTATGTCTTAGGAGGAGAACCCACCGGCCACCTTCCCTCTCAAACACCCCGGGAATCCCCTCCTCAGAACCCCCCGCCCCCACAATTCAGGGTGAGTGGAGGAGCTCCCTTCCACTCCCACTCCACTTGGCCCTTCCTGACAGTCTCCCTTCCCCCCACCCCAAACTGTGACTGTCCCCAGATAATGACTTACCTCCATCAAGACGGCCCCGACAGTAGATCTCCCCACGCCAAATTGGTGTCCCACGGAGCGGTAGCTGTCGGGGGTTGCCAGCTTCCAGAGGGCAATGGCGACCCTCTTTTCCAGGGGGATGGCGGGCCGCAGGTGGGTGTCTTGCCGTTCCAGAGCAGGGGCGAGCCAGGTACACAGCTCCTGGAAAGTGGTCTTTCTCATGCGGAAGTTGCGTAGCCAGTCTTGGTCATCCCAGATCTCCATCACGAGCCGGTCCCACCATTCAGAGCTGGTGTCAAACCTCCAAACACGCCTGTCCACGAAAAAGTTCGGAGGCAAGGGCAGTGCGGCTGCCTGACGGAGGAACCCCTCGTCCCTCTGGTCTGGGAGCAGCTCGGGAAGGAGCCTCATGACTGTGTCATGAAGATGCAGCAACAGCTGCAGTATGGTGGTGTGGGGCCCTCGCCTGCCCAGGGGCAGCTCTGGCTCCATGCCAAAAATAAGGGTCCGCAAGCAGAAAAACCTCAAAAGAAAAAAGCTGCTGGGGTGTCCCAGGAAGCTGAGCACTCCAAAGCAGCACTGCAATGCCTTGCAAAATTCCTCAAGGGACAGCAAAGGCAGCTGCAGGAGCAGAGCAACGGGTGTTCAGGAGTGTCCTTTTAACCACGCGTCTCTGCAAAGGGCAGGCAGGCAGCACCCGGAAGGAAATGCTGCCCCCATGCCCTGGCAGAAGCAGTTCCGGGTGGCTTTGAATTTCGAAAGAGCGTCCAGCAGTCTGGACGCTCTTTTTCGAAATAGCGGATCGATCTTTCGATCCGCGCATTGTAGTCTAGATGCGCTCTTTCGAAAGAGCCTCTTTCGAAAGATGCTTTCGAAAGAGGCTCTTTCGAAAGAAGCCTGCAGTCTAGACATAGCCATAGTATTAACATGAGTTTTGTAAGCAAGATGTGAGAAGTAATTCTTTTCCTCTACTCTGCACAGATTAGGCCTCAAATGTGTCCAATTCTGGGCACTGCATTCTAAGAAAGATGTCAACAAATTGGAGCAAGTCCAGAGAATAGCAACAAAAATTATTAATGGTCTAGAAAACATGACCTGTGAAGGAAGATTGAAAAAAATTGGGTTTGTTTAGTATGGAAAAGAGAAGATTGAGAGGGGATATGATAATTTTCAAATACTTAAAGGTTGTTAGAAGAAGTAGGGAGAAAAAGTATTCTTCTTTACCTGTGATGATAGGACAAGGAGGAATGGGCTTCAATTGCTCAGGAGAAATTCAGATACTACTAATCAGATAGGTTTTGTGTTTCTATTGGTATGGCACATTCGCACATGCCTAGGTACACATAAATGTATTCCTCACATGGAAAAAGTCCACACATGGATAGAAAATATTAGTGGGAACATTGGTAGGACATTAGGAAAAAACTTCCTGTCAGGGTGGTTAAACACTGCAATAAATTGCCTAGGGAAGTTGTGGAATCTCCGTCACTGGAAATTTTTTTAAGAGCAGGTTAGACACCACCACCTCTTCAGGATGGTCTAGATGCTGATTGGTCCTGCGATGAGTGAAGGGGACTGGACTTGAAAACCTTTTGGACTTCCTTCCAGCTTTATCATTTTATAATTAGGAAAGGGATAGAAAATAAGACAGAAAATATCTCAATGCTACTATATAAATCCACATGATGCCCATACTTCAAATACTGCATGTGTAACTGCCACCGGGCAGATTTGAATCTTGGATGTCTGAAATTTAGTATAGGAGCCCCTACAGCATGAGCTATAAAGCCAGTGGCCTTTCAGCCCATGCCGTATAGGTCTCTAGCTCTTATCTGTTGCTGTGGTCTACGTACCACTTCATGGGACAGTGAACCACGCTAGAGCCACGTCTAGATTGCAGACTTCTTTTGGAAGAAGCTTTTCCAGAAGAGATCTTCCAAAAAATTCTTCTGAAAGAGAGCATCTACACTGCCAAAGTGCATCGAAAAAATGATCTGCTTTTTCAAAAGATAGCATCCACACTGAATGGACGTTATCTCGCATTTAAACTGTGATTACTATGGACGGAGTGGCCATCAGGGCATCTGTGCTTTTTCCTCTTTCCTCTTCTTCCTCTTCTCCCTCTTCCCAGTCCACACACGCCTTTTTCTGAAAGAGCTCTTTTGGAAAAAGGCTTTTTCCTTGTAGAAAGAATATTACCAATGCTGGAAAATCCACTCTGTTCTTTGATTTTCTTTTGAAAGAATGCGATTGCAGTGTAGACATAATTGAAGGGTTTTTTTTCCAGAAAAACAGCTGTTTTTCCAAAACAATTCTGTAGTGTAGTTTAAATACTTCCTGTGGTTTACATACTTCCCCTAGGTGAGGAAATGTGTCATGAGCTTCCAGAGATCCAGTTGAGATTCAGGAAGAACAGGAGGGGGAAAAAAGAAGGAGGAATGGCATTGTATGTAAGAGAGCAGAATGATTGCTCGGAGCTCCAGTATTTAGAGGGAGAAAAGACTGTTGAGAGTCTATGGGTTAAGTTTAGAGGTGGAAGCAACAGGGGTGATGTTGTGGTTGGTGTCTGCTATAGACCACCAGATCAGGTGGATGAGGTAGATGAGGCTTTCTTCGGACAACTGAGAGAAGCTTCCACATCGCAGGCCCTAGTTCTCATGGATGACTTTAATCACCCTGACATCTGTTGGGAGACCAATACAGCAGTACACAGACAATCCAGGAAGTCTTTGGAGAACATTGGGGATAACTTCTTGGTACAAGTGCTGAAGCAACCAACCAGGGGCCATGCGCTGCTTGACCTGCTGCTCAAAAACAGGGAGGAACTAGTAAGGGAAGTAGAGGTGGGTTTCAACCTGGGAAGCAGTGATTCTGAGATGGTAGATTTCAGGATCCTGACAAAGGAAGAAAGGAGAGTAGCAAAATATACACCCTGGACTTCAGAAGAGCAGACTTTGACTCCCTCAGGGAATTCATGGGCAGGATTCCCTGGGATGCTTACATGAAGGGAAAAGGGATCCAGGACAGCTGGCAGTATTTTAAAGAAGCCTTGTTAAAGGCACAGGAAGAAACCATCCTGATGCACAGCAAGAAAAGCAAATATGGAAGGCGACCAGATTGCCTTAACAGGGACATCCTTGGTGAGTTTAAACACAAAAAGGAAGCTTACAAGAAGTGGAAACTTGTACAGATGACTAGGGAGAAGTATAAATATATTGCAGTTGGCAAGGGATGTGAAGGATAACAAGAAAGGTTTCTACAGGCATGTTATGAATAAGAGGGTGATCAGAGAGAGTGTGGGGCCCCTACTGAATGAGGGAGGTAACCTAGTGAGAGATGATGTGGGGAAAGCTGAAGTACTCAATGCTTTCTTTGCCTCTGGTTTCACGGACAAGGTCAGCTCCAAGACAAATGCACTAGGCAAAGCAGTATGGGAAGGGGGTGGGTAACCCTTGGTGGGGAAAGAACAAGTTAGGAACTATTTAGAAAAGCTAAACATACACAAATCCATGAGCCCAGATTTAATGCATCCGAGGGTATTGAGGGAGTTGGCAAATGTCATTGTGGAGCCTTTGGCCATTATCTTTGAACCTTTGTGGAGATCAGTAGAGATCCCGGATGACTGGAAAAAGGCAAATGTAGTGCCCATCTTTAAAAAAGGGAAAAAGGACAATCCAGGGAACTGATGACCAGTCAGCCTTACCTCAGTCCCCGGAAAAATCATGTAGGGGATCCTCAAGGAATCCATTTTGAACCCCTTGGAATAGGAGGAAGTGATTAGGAATAGTCAACATGGATTCACCAAGGGCAAATTGTGCTTGATCAATCTAATTACCTTCTATGGTGAGGTAACTGGGTCTGTGGATATGGGAAAGTCAGTGGATGTGATATATCTTGACTTGAGCAAGGCTTTTAATACGGTCTCGCACAATATTCTTGCCAGCAAGTTAAGGGAATATGGATTTGATAAATGGATGTAAGGTGGATAGAAAGCTGGTTAGACTGTCAGGCCCAGTGGGTAATGATCAACAGCTCGATATCAGGTTGGCGGTCAGTTTCTAGCGGAGTGCCCCAAGGATCTGTTCTTGGCACGGTTTTGTTCAACATCTTTATTAATGACCTGGATGAGGTGATGGATTGCATCCTCAGCAAGTTCAGAGATGACACTAAGCTAGGGGGAGAGGTAGATATGTTGGAGGGTAGGAATAGTGTCCAGAGTGACCTAGACAAATTGGAGGCTTGGGCCAACAGAAATCTGATGAAGTTCTACAAGGACAAGTGCAGAGTCCTGCACTTGGGATGGAAGAATCCCAAGCACTGTTACAGGCTGGGAACTGAATGGCTAAGTAGCAGTTCTGCAGAAAAGGACCTGGGGATTACAGTAGATGAGAAGCTGAATATGAGTCAACAATGTGCTCTTGTAGCCAAGAAGGCTAATAGCATATTAGGGTGCATTAGGAGGAGCATTGCCAGCAGATCCAGAGAAATGGATCTTGTTCCCTTATTCGGCTCTGGTGAGGACACATCTGGAATATTGTGTCCAGTTGTGGGCCACCCCCCCCCCCCCCACTATAGAAAGGATGTGGACGCATTGGAGACGGTCCAGCGGAGGGAGATCAAAATGATTAGGGGGCTGGAGCTCATGACCTATGAGGAAAGACTGAGGGATTTGTTTAGTCTGCAGAAGAGAAAAGTGAGGGGGGATTTGATAGTAGTCATCAACTTCCTAAAGGAGGTTCCAGAGTGTAACAATATGGCTTTTTTGTAGCCATGCTGGAAGGCCTGTGCTAGGCCTGAACCAAAACCATCTTCTGCAGCCAGACTGAAGAGTAGCAGCTATTACTGTAAGGCCTGGAGTCACATACTCAAATACTAAATTGTATTACAAAGTGTCACACCAGGTTGTGAGGAGGGATGTTGCCCTGATAGCTCCTCCACTGTCACCAGATAAAGAAACAGATCTCAAGATGGGTAAAGAAATTTGTGCGTAACCTCATTCTGTCTGACAAGAAACTGCTTATCAATAGAGGATGTTGTGGAATCCTCATCCTATGAGCATTGTCACTACACTTGTTTGACTGTGTGATCTCTGTCTGGTTTGTAACTGTTTCTGTCTGCTGTATAATTAATTTTGCCAAGTGTAAATCAGTTAAGGTGGTGGGGTATGATTTGTTAGGTAATTTTGTTACGATTGGTTAGTAAAATTATACTAAAATAATTGGTTACGGTATAGCTAAGCAAAACTCAGTTTTCATTATATAAACTGGAGTTCAAGAAGGAAAAGGAGGGGAGGATCATCAGGAGTAATAGAAGGAAGAAACGCCTAGAAGAGGACCAGGAGGAGGGAGAAGATCTGGAAAAGAAGAATTCACCTCTGAGATACAGCCTAAGACCAGAGAGACTGATATTGCCTGGCCAACAGGGGAAGTCTGCCTGCCTTTATCAGGATTGGTGAGCATCACATTGTGTGCTCAGCATGTGCATTCTGCTTGTTTGGCAATTGTCAATAGAGGATAAGAACATTACTGTGTGAGGCTCTTTCAAGTGGCTAAAGATCCTGCCAACCAGACCAGCGGACTGATACACCCTGAGCTCTAGGAATTGGGTAAGGATGGGTGTGTAAATTCACAGGGTTGCACTTTGAGCCCTAGGAACTGGCTAAAGGTGTGCATCCCTACAGTGTGGAAGGGATAAAGGTATTTGTGCGGGTAACAAGAGAGGATGGAGAAAGGCTGTTCACAGTAGTGATGGATGGCAGAACAAGGAGCAATGGTTTCAAGCTATAGTGGGAGAGGTCTAGGTTGGATATTAGGAAAAAATATTTCACTAGGAGGGTGTTGAAGCACTAGAATGGGTTGAATCTCCAACCCCAGAGGTGTTTCAGTCTTGGCTTGACAAAGCCCTGGCTGTGTTGATTTACTTGGGATTGGTCCTGCCTTGGGTAGGGGGCTGGACTTGATAACCTCATAAGGTCTCTTCCAGCTCTATGATTCCAGATGAGCCCCCCCACTTGTAGCCACCACCAGGCAGATTTGAACCTGGGATCTCTAGAGCTTTGTTTAGGAGCCTCTACTATTTGAGTTAAAAGCCACCTCCTTATAGGTCAAAGAACAAAGCCTCCTGTACTAAGCTCCAGAAGTCCCAGGTTCAAATCTGCCTGGTGGTGGTTATAAGTGAGGGCTCGTCCAGGGTCTTAGTTGGGTCTCTGAATCTCCGGATATGCTTCCTCACCTAGGAATGTAACCCACATGACTAGGCTTTGTCTACACTTCACCATTTTTGTGGAAGAGGAAATGCAAATGAAGCACTCATTAACATTTCTCGCACTCTCATTTGCATATTCTTTTCCAATCCTTTTTGCGGAAGAGGTTTTTGTGGAAAAAAAATGCAGCGTAGACGGGGCCATTTTGCACCAAAATCCCCTTATTCCTCATTTTTTGGTTCCAGGTGGCCTTAAATGTGAGATAGCGTCCAGTCAGTGTGGGCACTATCTTTCAAAATAGCACATCACTATTTTGTTGTGCTTTTTGTGTATGAACGCTCTTTCGAAATAAGCTTTTCTGGAAGATCTCTTCCAGAAAAGCTTATTCCGAATGGAGGTTGCAGTCTAGATGTACCCAAAGGATGTTCACTGTAAAACAAACAGGTTGACAGGATTATGGATCAAATTTTCTCCACCCTGTATCTTGTGCTGGTTGTGTGGGTGGTTGCTCTCTTCAGTCTCTTGGATGTCAGGATAATACTTAACATCTTCACGTGGTTTCACTTTGCCCTTATTTAGGTAAAACTTCTATTTCCTGGGGGCCAATAGAATTGCCAGATCCCAGTACAAGGTGGGCAGGGCTGGGGCAGCCAGAACTCAGCACCAACTGGACTGCACCATGCCCCCCAGCCAGCCCTTAGTGCCACTTGGAGTATGCTGCTCAGGGCTCTAGTGGTGACTTAAAAGGCCTGGGGATCCAGCCACCATTTCAGTAGCAGCAGCCGGTAGTCCCAGGCCCCTTTTGCATTGCTGAGTCCTGTGACAGGTACCCCCTTACCCCTCCCCCATGTCAGAATGAGGAAGCTCTCAGGATTGTTGTTGTTTTTATAAAATACAGCATAATTTAACAGCAAGGGTAGTTAACCACTAGAACAATTTACTTTGCTTTTCTAAGGGATCTAGGAATTGTTTTGGGAAAGTTCTGTGGGCTGTGTTACACAGGAATCAGACCACATGTTCACAAGGGTTCCATCTGGTGCTGGAATCTCTTATGTGCTTCTGGGACCCTTTGTGATGAAAGTGCCAGATAAATATGAGTTGGTTGGCTGGATGGAGCATAGGCAGAAGAAGAAGGTGGTAGTTACAAGTAATAATTCAGTGCTTTTCTATTGCTCCAAGTAGCTAGTTCCTTCTTTGAGAGGCAGTGCCAAATGTTTTTATTTGGTCTTGCATGTTTAAGGGATGGAGCTAATCCAGTACAATGGACTCAAATACTGGACATTTAAACTCAGATAATTAAAAGCATATGGTCATGGGCCATGGAGGATGATTCTTTGATTTTAAACTTAGAAATATGCATTATATCTAAACTGACACTGAAAACTGTCCTGAGCCCGATATTAGAGAAAATTAAATTAACCCCAAGCAATAGCGCTATATTACAAAAATGGTTAGATCTTAATAAATTGAAATGATAACAGCAGCAAAAGCTGTACATTTCCCCTCATGTTCTTTTATTGCTAGAACACTTCTTTCCAGTTTGTTGCTTCCCTGGGTTTTATTAGCACATTTCAGTGGAGTAGATTTGCTCTGAAGTGATAAAAGCTGTCTGTAATCAGAAAGCTTTATGTTATCTGCTGCAAACAATGGTAAATGCCACCTGAGAAGGACTCCGTTCAATGCCTTCATTACTGTGATTAGTCCAAGATGCTAGAAGATAGCAACAAACTTCAAACTTGCTGATAATAGACTCTTTTAAGAACACAACAAACAAGGGACACTCAGCACTTCAAGTAGGAAAGAGAGTTCACAATGAGACTTCACTCTGGCAGTGTTCAGGACTAATTCATAGCTACAAGCTTAGCACTATACTAGAACTCTGCACGCTCAGTCTGGGTGAAGTCACCTATGCACAGAAAGTTAGTGGGAGAGTCATGCACATCTCAGGAAGAAATCAACTCTCCAGTTCTACAAAGGCCTCCTATTCAGCAAAGCATGGATGTACATACTTTTATTTGAGCCAATGCTTCAATCCTGTTGACTGCAGTGGGGCTGATGCTCAAGCTTAAAGTTGAGCATGTGCTTAAGAACTTTGACTAGGGATGGACTTAAGTAAATGCTCAAATACTTTGCAGAAATAGGGCTTCAGTCAGCAATACTCCTGGGCATAAGGAACAATGTGCATGCAACTGATCTATTCTTACGAGTAGTTCACTGGGGAATTGTGACTGTAACGCCATTACAGACTATAGCATTCAGATACTAGGGTAATGGGGGTCATATAAATACCTATGATAAATCATAGAATCATAGAATACTAGGACTGGAAGGGATCTCGAGAGGTCACTGAGTTCAGTCCCCTGCCCTCATGGCAGGACCCAGTACTGTCTAGACCATCCCCGATAGACATTTATCTAACCTACTCATAAATATCTCCACAGATGAAGATTCCACAACCTCCCTAGGGAATTTATTCTGGTGTTTAACCACCCTGACAATTAGGAACTTTTTCCTGATGTCCAACCTAAACCTCCCTTGCTTCAGTTTAAGCCCATTGCTTCTTGTTCTGTCCTCAGAGGCCAGGAAGAACAATTTTTCTCCCTCCTCCTTGTGAGACAAGAGTTTTATGAATTAACAGATAAGTGTTATGAATTATGAGATTTTATATTACCCACATATGAAATTGAATCCCTTTCATGTATTACAGACCACACATATATAATGCATATAAAACTTAGTAGACTAGACCTCGTTATCAAATACTCCTGATTTACACAAGTTTAAATGTTGGAGTAAGTGGAGTTAAAGGTTTAGCATCAGAATCAGGCCGGTTATCCTATGTATATGCAAAAAGCATATATCTTTTCCATTCAGGAAAAGTTTACAAAAGTGCATAGGATGGTATAAACAGTGCACCTTTTTCCGATAGATCAGTGTAGTCTAGACATAGCCTACAGTTGCATGCACATTGTTCCTTATGCCCAGGAGTATTGCTGACTGAAGCCCTAATTCTGCAAAGGAGTGATCCACAGCAGAGGAAGAGTCTGCCTGCACTCCAACTGAGGATCCCTATAAGCAAGTAGAGAGATGGTTCATACTCGGCATATGGTGCAGATTTGATGATCAGAGACATAAGCTGAGACTTTGGTGAACTAAATTTAAGCTTTTGGAGTCTCAGTTTCTTCTTATTGTGTTGTGTGGACTGAACTATTTAAATCTTACTTTTGGTATTCTCTTTATGTTTGTTGTAACTGTGAAGACAATGTCTGTGGGTTATACAATGGCGATTTTGTAAAAATTATATTTGTTTCTTATTCATAAAATTATATAAAGTTATTTAATTAAATTTATTTCTTTAGTTTGTTTTGGTACTTGAATGTAGGGAAGCTGACACTGGGCAATCCTTGCTGAATTCCTTAGCCTGGACTCTGGGTCTCCAGTTACTTTATGGGAGTAGAGTTTGTTTTTTTAAAGACACTGGAGAAGGGCAGTGAAGTCTAGCCCACTCAAAGGTTACAAATTAGTGCCTGAACAGAGGGGGACTTGAGAATTGCTCAGAGTTCACTTCTGAATTATTTCAAGGAATATTGCAGTTAGTTATAAAATATTAAATGTGTATATTTTATTATAATAAGATAATGGAAACTTGCACCCAGTTTGAGTTAGATCCCTATTGCACCATTTTGGTCAGTGATGTATCCTCTGTTGATAGACCAACAGAAATTAAGAGAGCTATTAGAATTTTTGATCACGTGACTAATATGAGTAGGGTGAAGGGAAAACCAAAGGATATGATCCTCTGTGAATTTGAATATCTGTGATATACATAGGAAGAGAACGTTGCAGAAACTAGGGCAGAAGTGGGATGTAATCCCTATTCATTTTGAGGTTTTGCCATTTATATCCACTGGTTCGGTGCCCAGAATACTTCAATGCAGGAATCTTGGATATTCTGTGCATTCTGATAGAGGGTATGTCTGATAAAGGGTATGCAGCGTTTTTCTGAAAAAATGGCCATTTTTCCAGAAAAACAATACTTGCCTCCACACTGCTATGGAGTTCTTTAGACCAGTGTTTCTCAAACTTTTTTTGCTCATGTCCTCCTTCTGAGCTTCGTTTACCTCAGAGCCGCTGTTAGTTGGAAAAAAAGGTACATAATTTACCTAATGTTCCGTTTTTTCCATGTGTCCCCCTAGAGGTAGGGCGTGGCCCCTGAGGAGCCATATGGTCCACAGTTGAGAACCACTGCTTTAGACAAAAAAATCGAAAAAATGCAAGGGTTTGTCCAACGGTGGTAAACCTGTTTCTACAAGGAAGAAGCCTTTTTAGGTGGCTACTCCATCCAAACTAATCAGGACTCTATAGTTCCTGTCTCCTGCCAGCTCTTAAAACTGCAGGCACAAGGGACAAGCCTTGTGACTGGAAGCTGGGCCTGGGAGCTGCATCAGGCATTTCGACCCACGGTCCAGCCACAAGCCCCTTGAGACTCTTTGGTTCTCATGGGGAGCACTAGCAGGGTCCCAGGACCCAGCCAGCGGCAGCAAACATTGTACGCCCTTATCGTCCGGGGCGGAGATTCTGTCCCTCCTGGAGCTGTGGGGCAAAGAGGAAACTCTCCAGGATCTCTGCTCCAGATGCAGGAACACAGACATATATGGCTGGATGGCTGAGGCTCTGGTCGTGAGAGACCACCACCCCCGGACCTTTGATCAAATCAGGAGCAAGTCAAGGAGCTGCAACAGGGCTATGCCAGGGCCAGGGAATGTAGCTCTTGCTCCGGACCCCACTCCTGCCCCTACTATCAAGAGCTCCACGAAATCCTGGGAGGTGGTGCAGGCCCTTCCCCACCTGTGGTGGTTGACTTGGGGCTTGAGACGCCCATCGTTGCCTGCCCAGGGCTCCCTGCTGAGGAGGAAGAAACGGCAAGCATGGTAACCCTCCAGGGACTGCAGCCCAAGAGTGACTTACCTCCATGAGGGTCCTGACGGTGGACGTTCTGGGGTGGCGAGCTGACAGATGGCAATGGCGAACCGCTTCTCCAGGGGGATGGCGGGTTGCATCTGGGTGTCACATTGACAGAGGGCAGGGGCAAACCAGTCACACAGCTCTATGAAGATAGCCTTCTGCATGCAGAAGTTTTGGAGCCACTGCTGGTTGTCATACCACTCCATGAACAGCTGGTCCCACCAGTTGGAACTGGTGTCTAGCGTCCAGCCTCTGTACTATAGGGTGTGATTGCAAGGGCATTGTTCCCATATTCAGGAAGAGGGTCTCGCTGATGAGCTTGGTGTCAAGCTCATGCAGGACCATGAAGACAGTCTGCACATGTTAGAGTGGGGCCATCACATGCCCAGAGGCAGCTCTGGCTCCATTGCAAGGAGTATCCTGTGGTGTGCAAGAGCTGGGCAACCAGAGCACACACTGCTAAAGCTTTGCTGTCCTTCAGAGAGGTAGGTAAGCACACAGCAGAAGCAGAGAAATGGCTGTGATGGGGGGGGTGTCCCTTTAAGTACGTGTCTCAGCTAACCTTAGGCAACAGCACCCAGAAGCAACTGCTGACCTAATGCCCTTCCTGAACTGGTTCCGGGTAGCATTAAATCAATATCTTTCAAAATAACACATCACTTTTTCATTGTGCTTTTGCTGTGTAGATGATCTTTCAAAATCTTTTCTGGAAGCTCTCTTCAGGAAAAGCTTCTTCTGAAAGAAGCCTGAAGTCTAGATATAGCCTGAGACACAGGCTGTGGATGCACCTGCATCTGAAAGATAATGTAGATGATTAACAGATGTTACACCAGTTCTAGACAGAGGGTCAGTAGAAGCCTCGACTCCTGCAGTGAGTCTCCCTCCTGACATGTATCATTTCTTGTTAGAGAGGATGCTGAAATCTGTCAGTGAAGCAGTGACTAGTGTGAAATTTAAAGTAAGATGTTTCGTGGGTAATTCACCCAGACTCAATGGAGAAGAAGGTTATCCCACCTGGCGAGCACAAGCCAAAAAGATGATGGAAGACAATTAGATTTCCGAAAAATGTAAAAGAAGGAAGATTATTGAAAGTTCATTGCCCCCAGCCTTGAAAGTGGTTTTAGGAGCTGGTAGCAAGGCATCCACCATAGAGTGCTTTGATATTTTAGAGAAAGCATCTGGAAGTGTCATAAGTGCATCTGAACTTAAGACTCAGTTTTTTGAGAGCCACCAACACACTAAAGGATCACCTTCTGCATACCTGACTAGACTACATGCATTAGCCCAAGAAATATTGGAGGCTAATGAGGTAAAAGATACTGAATTGGACTGTTACATACAAGATCAATTTTTCCATGGTTATTGGAATGTATCCTTATTAAATACACGCTTAATAAAAGGAATTAGTTGCACTAGTAGAAAAAAGAGCATCTCTTATGCCAAACTCCTTTTTGAGGTGAGATCCATTGAAAGAGAGCGTGCTGATAAACAAAAGAGAAAACCAATGCTAGTATCACTTGACCAGTTCCAACCACTCTGAGAACTTCATAAATTCTTAGGATTTGTGGGTTATTACTGAAGATCTGTAGAGAGGTACTCTATCTTGTTACAGGCTGGGGACTGAATGGCTAAAAAGCAGTTCTGCAGAAAAGGACCTGGGGGTTACAGTGGATGAGAAGCTGGATATGAGTCAACAATTTGCCGTTGTATCCAAGAAGGCAAATGGAATATTAGGTTGCATTAGGAGGGGCATTGCCAGCAGATCTAGAGAAGTGATTATTCTCCTTTATTCGGCGTTTGTGAAGATACATGTGGAGTATTGAGTCCAGTTCTGGGCCCCCCACTATAGAAAGGATGTGTATGCACTGGAGAGGGTCCAGTGGAGGGGGACCAAAATTATTAGGGGGTTGGAGCACATGACCTATGAGGAGAGGCTGAGGGATTTGGGTTTATTTAGTCTGCAGAAGAGAAGAGTGAGGGGGGATTTGCTAGCAGCCTTCAACTTCCTGAAGGGAGGTTCCAAAGAGGATGGAGAGAGGCTGTTCTCAGTAATGACCAATTGCAGAATAAGGAGTAACGGTGTCAAGTTACAGTGGGAGAAGTCTAGGTTGTATATTAGGAAAAACTATTTCACCAGGAGCATGGTGAAGTACTGGAGTGGGTTACCTAGGGACATAGGCGTGCGCAGCACATTTCATTAGGGTGTACTTTGACCCCTCATTAGCCACACCCCTGGCTCCTGTTAACCATACCCCTGGCCCCCATTAGCCATGCCTCTGGAGGTAACCCTCTCCGGGCAAGATGGGCACATGACCAAAAGTAAAAAGTGTTATGTGATCCCCCCCAAGGACTTTTCCCACCAACCTCCTACCAATAGGGATTAGTTTGGCCCCCACCAACCTCCCCCCCATGCAACTATCCTGCAATTGCATTAACCCAATGTGTGTGACATTAATGTGGGGGTGGAGAGGCTGGGGGGGAAGTGTTCCCTCTAAGAGTTTCCTCCCATGAGCAGAATGAATTTTGTGTTGTGCACCAGTACTGAGTTCATGGGGCTTGTGTGGCACCCAAGTTATTAATAAATATCTACCTTTCCACTCTTCTGCCATGTCTCTTCCCCTTGCTCCATCAACTCCCCTGGTGCCTGTTGCCCCCCAATTCCTCACTCTCCTCTGCTGTCCTGACTCCTGCCCTTCTCACTGCCTTCAGCCTTCCTGAGACCTGCCCCCCCTCCACCAGTCCTTCTCTCCCCCCTGTTCCCACTCCTCCGGTAGCCCCACTCTGATTATGTGAGCTACCCCTCCTCATCCCCTCATCTAACACCTCCCTCGCCTCTCTCCTCTGGTGCTGGTCCTTCCCCTGCAGGTGTCTGCCCTTCTGCTTCACCCCCAGAATCTCATGGCACCTGCACCTTCCCTTACCCCTGTACCCTCCTGGTGCCTCCCCCTTCCCTCACTGTCCCTACTCTCTTTGCCCTTTTTTCCCTGATGCCCATCCCCTCACCACCCTCTGCCCCCATTCCCCTCATGCCCCTGTGCCCTCACACATGACTTGCTCCAACCCCACCTTCCTCATGCTTACCCCTTCTTTCAGCCTTCTCCCAGTACCTCCCCCTCCAATCCCCAATGCCCTTACCCTCTCCTCTCCCAGCATCACCCCATCCCTCCTCCCATGGACACCTCCCCTCCTACCCTTTTCCTCATTGTCTCCATTTCCCCCTAGCATTTGTGTCTCCTCTACCCTGTCCCTTTGGTGCCTTCCCCTTTCTTCCTCCTCCACCCTACCGCACCACAAAAGCCCCTTCCTCTCCCACCCCTGCTTCTTATTTCCCACCCCTTCCTTACCTTCAGTTTCTGCCTTACAGCTTGCAGGGCTGGAGTCAGAGCCAGCCCAAGCTGCAGGGCCGGGGAGGGGCATCCCCGGAGTGCCGCATGGTGCTGTAGTGTGGAGCTTGGGCCGCAAAAATGGTCTGTAGTCGGGCCCCCGCTGTTTTTGGAGCTGGGCTGCTGGGTTTTAAAGTTCCCAGCATTTCCCCTCTCATCTGTTGCGCGGCGTTTGAGCATGCCACGCATGTGCTCTCTCTGCCCCACAGTCCCCAGTTCCCAGGCTGCGGGGAATTTAAAGTGAGAGACTGTGGCGCTCTGTCACAAATCCCCCTCTTCCTCCAGCAGCTGCTGGCTAGCCCCAGACATTAGGGTGTGCCTGGGCACACCCAGTGTACCCCGTGCGCACACCTATCCCTAGGGATGTGATGGAATCTCTATTCTTAGAGGGTTTTAAGTCCTGGCTTCACAAAGCCCTGGCTGGGTTGATTTTGTTGGGATTGGTTCTGCTTTGGGCAGGGGTCTTGACTTGATGACTTCCTGAGGTCTCTTCCAGCCCTGTGATTCTATGTTCATTGCATAACCTTTGAATTCTCTCTTTGCCGGTGTTCCTAAAGGAAGTAGACGGAACAGAAGTCAGTCACCTGAGAGTAGATGGGATGTTGCTTGCCAAGAGGCCTTTGAAACCTTGAAACAAAAGCTGACTACTGCACCAGTCCTTGGGTTTGCTAATTAGAAGCTACCATATATTCTTCATACTGATGCCAGAACTACTGGGTTAGGTGCAGCTTTGTATCAAATATTGGTTGGGAAGCCATGAATTATTGCTTATGCCAGTAGAGGATTGAATAATAGTGAACGTAATTATCCAGTTCACAAGTCAGAATTTCTAGCCGTGAAGTGGATGGATTGTGATAAGTTCCATGATTTCTTGTACGGAGCCCAGTTTAAGACAGATGATAGCCCCCTTTCATCCTGAAGACTGCAAAGTTGGATGCAACTGGCCATAGATTGGTAGCAGCCTTGCCCTTATATAATTTTGATATCATTTATAAATCTGGCAAAGCTATTGTTGAAGCTGTTGATCTCTCGGCAGCCACATGGTATCCCAGGGATAGATGAAGATGACAGAGAAGAGAAAGAATTGTTAAAAATGGACTCTCAAATTCAGTTTAGTTCAGATGAATGGGATGAGTGGGATAAAGACATCTGCAAAGCTATTAGGAAAGTTCACACGGTATTCTGCATATCTCATGAAAAAGATTAGTAACTGTCACTCTGAGTTTTGTAGAAACCTTGCCTAGTCATGAAAAAACCAAACCACCAAAATTTCAACATTCAGATCCTTGGTCAGGTAGACCAAATACTCAGATTCAGCTCCTATTGACTTGAAAATCTTCCAGCAACGTGACAAATCTATGGCCTGTCTGATTAACTTCCTGGGGCAGGTTATAGACCAAAGCCGAAAGAGGAAAAGGAGGAGGAATATGAGATTCAGTTACATTTATGGGAATGGCCCAAGCTTTTCTTTTCAGATGGGGTCTTGTACTGGAAAATCCAACAGAGAGGAGAGGATATAGACCAGCTGGTAATTCCCTATACACATCAGGACAGAGTAGTAGAAGGCATCCGTGATTACATGGGTTATCTTGGGACAGATAACTTACATTTGCTCCCATAGAAAATAGAGGGTTTTTTTAGACACTGAAGGGCAGTCTAGCCCACCCAAAGGTTACAATGACTCTACCGAAATCAATGGGAAAACTCTCTTATACTTCACTGCAGCCAGGATTTTGCTCCACTCAGAATAATTTACATTGTGTTTACAAGTATGAGACTTTCCCCACAGCTCTAGTAGGAAAGTTTATCACCCACACCCTCCCAAAAAAAGCAACTGGACATGACTAGAGTTGGTAAAATGCCCTTCCTACCAGAAAGTTAAATTTTTTTAGTGAAAATTGTAATGCCTAAAAACTCTGCTGTAAACTGTAATATTTCAGTTTGGATTTGTTGTCATGGTTCCTCCTGGGAGACGTAGTTTGCGGATGTCATGCTCCTATTCTCTTGAAGAGGCCAAATTCCCTGTTGGGACTATATTTCCTAGGATGCACCATATTTCCCCCCCCTCCCCAAGAGGGGAGTCAATACATCATGGGAGTCCATTGTCATAGTGCATTATGGGAGATGTTGCCTGGCTGAGGTGTCTGACACAGAGGAGAATGAGAACATAAGTCAAATGAAATACAATTCCCATGGGGCATAGTATGACATTTCCAAATACAAATATTTCAGTTTTCAGCCAATATATTTTGGTTTTCAGCCGTTTGATGAAAAATTGATTTCTCACAGAAAGTTTATAATAGAAAAATTGTTCAGTCAAGACCCCAATTTTTGGTCAAAAACAGTTTCAATGGAAGTTATTTTACCAACC
Source organism: Pelodiscus sinensis (assembly GCF_052426305.1). NCBI lineage: Eukaryota > Metazoa > Chordata > Testudines > Trionychidae > Pelodiscus > Pelodiscus sinensis. The sequence continues at coordinate 9,855,941 of NC_143074.1, read as the reverse complement.
CTTATTAGATGCTACAAAGAGATCCACTTTTTTCTTATTGCAAAGAGCAGCAGCATTCTCACACGCCAGGACTTTCCATATATTATCCTCAGAGTGCAGATTGAAATTTCTTTGGTACTAACAGGCACCGTGCATATGGATTGATAATTCATTGCCCTTGCTGAAACACACCTGGTTTCTAAATCTGTTGACACATTCAGAAGGCAGAAATACTCTTAAATAAATCCAGTAAGATGAAGCCCGCCTCTAAAAGGCATTTGAAGTGCATGACATTTTCTGCTAGAGCTGAGCAGATCTGATTAATTTATCTTCTTTCTTTGTTCACAAACTGCCCACAAGCTGTTGATCAGATTTGCTCAAATTCATTTGTTGCTTAAAATTTATTTGCTTGGTCTGTAGCCTGTTGCACATAGGCACAACAAATATTCAAAACTGGAGCTGTGTTGATTATTTTTATTGGACACCTGTGTTACATGGCATTGTTTTAGCTCCCTAACTGGATAAGCATAACATTGAATTTTATTTCTAATATGAATAATTGGCAAATTTGTTTTCTATGAATATTCTCCAATGTTGCCATGAAGGACCATTACACTCATCCAGTCTGACCATCTAGATAATACAGGCCATAGATTTCCACCCAGGAATTTCTGCATCAAACTCAGAAACTTGGTTTCTTAAAGTCTCTTAAAAACCCAACCTTGACTTAAACACTTCAGGTGAGGAGACTCCATCGCATCCTTACGGTAAGTTGGTTGTAAACACTTTGTCTGAGCAGTCACTGGAACCAGACCAATGAACCAAAGCAAAAAAATGGAATTATTTATTTGACACAGGTGCACGTGGGCTTTAAAGAATTCACTCAAATTGGTTTTCTACCATATGCCCAGGAATATGATATCCCCTATTATTTGCTGTATTGAATGCTTCCTTATAAATGCAGTTGTCCATTAGTGAACTAGCCTAACAACTAATCTCACATTTCTAGCCATGATATGTGCTATGACAGGAACTACACTATGATATACCATATGCTGCATAACTCCTCCCCACATTGCTGAGATGTTATATGCCACATGCTGTATCACATTTTTCTCTCAAACCCACCCAACCCCTATCCACACACACAGTACTATTCATTATCCAAAATGGGTGGGTGTGACAGGGTGGAGCAACCCCGCACTAGCGGTGCCCCCCAGCGGGGTAGGGGGATGCCAAGCGGCTTTTCCTGCCACGAGGGACGTGGCAGGCAGCTCCGCCGGCGCTTTCGCGTTAGGGGAAGTGGGGGCAGGGGGGAGACGCACCACCCCGCCGGCCGCGGGGCTGGTACCCCCGCAGATGGCCCAGGGGGAGCCCCGATGTCCCTCGCAACCGGCGGGAAGGAAGACGCCGGGAGGGGCTGGGTGCAGCTGGGGATGCGGGGGCAGAGCCACTCATGGGACGCCGGCGCAGGCGTCCTGGAGGGGAGGGGCGGTGGCCTCCCGGGTATAGAAGGGCAGAGGACTCAGGGCCAGGGAGGAGGAAGGAGAGCGCCGGATGAAGGGGCTGAGAACGCAGAAGAAACACCGGGGTAAGCCGGCCGATGAGCCGGGGAGCGAGGCAGCAGCCCAGGGCGGGTGCAGATTGGAGCCCGCGGGTTGATGCGTTGAGGCACCTTGCCCCATCAGCCAGGTGAGGGGGGGGGGGTCAGTCTCCCCTGCCTTAGGGCCCTGGACTGGGGTCTGGAGCGAGGGAGGGCTTGGACCCCCCAGACCCCCCTCACCTCCTCGCTCAGGTGATTGACAGAGTGACCCAAGAGAGGGTCCATAGCCCTCTGTTTAGGGAAGTCAGAAGAGACTGGGACACCAACGGGGTGAGGGGACGTGACCGAGGTGGTCAGTGTCAGGACCCTGTGACAGTGGGGTTGCAAGCACTTTGGAGAACAGGATTAGAGATCAAATGGGAGAATTGATCTGAAATCAACAAGATGAAGTTCAATAAGGATAAGTACTATATTTAGGAAGGTCACACTGGATGCACAATAACACAATGAAGAATAACTGGGTAGGCAGTAGCACTATTGAGAAGGATTGAATGTTAAAGGATCACAAACTGAGTGCTGGTCAACAATGTGATGTGGTCTCTTTAAAAGGATGATCTCTTTAAAATGTAATCTCTTTAAAAGAATGTATTATTAACAGAAGTGTAAATGTTACACAGGAGAAAAGTGTCCCACTCTACTTGGCAATGATGAGACCTCAGATGGAGTACTGTGTCCAATCCAGGGCATCAAGATTTAGGAAACATGTGGACAAATTGGAGAGTCCAGAGGAGAGCAACAAAAATGATAAAAGGTTTATAGAAAACCTGACCAATAAGAAAGGTTTAAAAACTGGGCATGTCTGGCCCTGGGAAAAGAGGACTGAGGGGTTCTTGATAATAGTCTTCACCCATTAAGTGCTGTTAAAAAAAGGTTGGGGTCAAATCTTCATGTCCACCAAAGGTAGAACAAGCAGCCAAGTTCTTAATCTGCAGCATGGGAAATTTAGGTTAGAATTAGTAAAAGCAGTCTCAGTACAAGGATAGTTAAGGGCTGGGAAAAGTTTTCAATGGAGGTTGTGGGATCCCCCATCATACACTTGTTAGGGATGGTTTAGGTTTATTTAGATCTGTCTGTGGAAGGAGCTGGCCTTGATAACCTGGTGAGGTCTCTTACACCAGAAATGTAGGATTGGATCTCACAGTGATAAAGGCAGCTGGGATGTTATTAATTCAATATTATGCATATCACACTTCTCTGATTTGAAAGTAAGGCTATGTCTAGATTACATCCCGCTGTCGACAGAGGGATGTAAATGAGGCACTTTGAAAGTGCAAATGAAGCCGGGATTTAAATGTCCTGTGCTTCATTTGCATAATCATGTCATGGTGTTCTTTTGAACAATTTTTTGAGGTTTACAGGATCTTTCGAAAAAGCCTGCTGTTTTTGAAAGAACTGTGTCTAGACTGTGGTTTTACTTTCAAATGGCACTTGTTCAAAAGAGCGCTATGCTGTAATTATGCAAATGAAGCATGGGGTATTTTAATCCCCGCTTCATTTGCACTTTCGAAGTGCCTCATTTAGAAGAAGCCTAAATATTTGAGACTCTGTTCAACTTTTCAGTTATCTTGGTTTTTCCATTTGTTTCTCTTCAGCTACTTCCAGTAATGACCTCTTTGATTTTCCTACTTCCGTTGTTCAAGTATCTTGAACTTGGAAATACCTACAGAACCTCATAAAAGGTAATTACCTCACCCAGAAAATAGTAGAAGCAAGATGGAATATACTATATGCCTTTCCTATACAGGTTGATCCTCTCTAGTCCAGCATTCTCTGGGCTGGTAACATCCATAGTCTGGAATGATTTTAGTTAGCTGGATGTCCACTTATGGGTATGGCCAAGTTTCCTGCAATTGCATAAAATTTCTTTACAAGCCACTAGTGCCGGCTTTCAGTGTTCTGTGCTGTTATTTAGCTCTAATTTACCTCTCCATGTCTTCTAAGAGCCCAGTAAGCAGGGGAAGTGTTGGTAATACTGCTTGACAATATTGACCTCTTGTGGTTTAGCAAATTCTCTGGTTCGGCACTAGTCAGGTCCCAAGGGTTCCAGACCAGAGAGGTTCAACCTGTATCCCTATTAGAATGCCTCTAGCCTGGAATGTGATGCTTCAGTTCAGAGTTATTCTAATGTTTACTGCGGCATATCACTGCTCTACAGCCAAAATGCTTCTGAAATAAATGTAGTCAAACTTTACTAATTCTGGGTCACTGAGAATGAAAATGATGCTTAAAATTGTTGATTGGCTCTAGTTTTCAAGATATGCCATTGGGTCAGTATATATGACTCTTGACTTACAAATGGCAGAGGATAAGTGAGTTATAAAGGGAAGGGATCTCAATTTAAACCAGAAATGACTAAAATGCATCTTTGACTTTGAAGTAGGAATAAGACCCTCCGGAAAAGGGCACTTTTTCCGGAGGATCGGGGCCAGTGTCGACGCTCTTTTCCGGCTTTTTTAAAAGCCGGAAAAAAGCGGCGGACATTTTTATTTAAATGCCGCGGGGGATATTTAAATCCCCCGCGGATTTCCCTACGACGACTGGTGAAATTTACATGCCCCTTCCGGAAAAGGGGCCAGTGTAGACGTAGCCTATATGAATTGCATCATGTTATTCCTAGAAGTCATGGATGTTTTGCTGCATAATGGCAATGTTTTGCCATCAATTCCAGTTGGTCATAGAGTCCATATGATGGAAACCTATGACAACATGAAACAACTTTTGAGGTGCATAAACTATGACCAACATCAGTGGCAGCTTTGTGGCGATTTGAAGGTTGTTGCTCTCTTGCTTGGTCTGTAGACTGGATACACAAAGTACTGCTGTTTTCTCTGTGAATGGGATAGTCGTGCAAGAGATTCCCACTAAATCAAGATAGATTGGCCACTCCAACAGTCATTGGAGCCTGGGAGGAAAGGTGTTCAGCATCCACCACTTGTTGAATCAAGGAAGATTTTGTTACCACCCTTACACATCACACTGGGTCTGATGAAGAACTTTGTCAAGGCCATGGACAAAACACAAGCAGCTTTCAAGTACCTCTGTAGAAAATTTCCAAGGTTAAGTGAAGCTAAGATAAAGGAAGGTATCTTTGTTGGTCCTCAGATTCGTGAACTTCTTCGAGATGATGCATTTGACCATGCACTGCGTGGCAAGGAAAAGATGGCACAGAGAGCCTTCCAGTTAGTGGCAATAAATTTTCTCGGAAACAACAAGGCAGACAACTACAGTTTGTTGGTGGAAAACCTCCTCAAGGCATACAAAAGCCTTGGTTGCAACATATCACTAAAGATACATTTTTTTTGCACTCTCATCTAGATTTTTTTTTTCCCACCGAACTGTGGAGTAGTGAGCGACGAGCACGGTGAGCGATTTCACCAGGACATTGCACAAATGGAGAAACGCTATCAGGGAAAATGGAGCCCATCAATGCTTGCAGACTATTGCTGGACAGTGACAAGAGATGCTCCATTTAATGAATACAAGAGACAAGCCAAGAAGCACCGAGTAGACACTGAATAGGACTAAACTATGTACATAATAGTTTTTTGCCTTGTTTCATAATTTTATTTATATAACCCTTTTGCTGATTTGTAAAGTGTTACATAAACAGGACAGGTGAAATATTATCATGTAAAACAACCATAAACACATGAAAAGACCTAGGTTTACAATTTATTATTAAAACTCTACTATCTATACAAGATACTTAAGTTTTCACATCTATGTATCTTGGAAACAGTAGCCAATCAGTTGTTTTAATTGTCATATTTGAATTCAGCATATCAAAATACATAATAAATAGCACATTTTATCTCTGAAGCAGACAACTTCTAAAAAATTGTAGACCAGTGTTATAACTTGCACAGCATGCAACACCACATCAAAAGCAGAAGTGAACCTCGAGGCCTTGCAGGTCAGCATCCCATTGGGGCAGAACCAAGTGATTCAGTCTAGGTATATTCTTAGTTCTTATTTTATACTGTATGCACTAGTCCTATCCACCAACCTATCTTTTTAGGAATCTCTGCCAAAAGACCAGTGCCCAGATTTGAAGCAGAGTTGCTCTCTGGGAAATTAGTTCCCGTTACAGACATTTAAAAAAAAAAAAGCGCAAACTCCCTTGCTGCTTATAACTGTACCTCCAAATAGAAACCATATAACACTAGAAAGCTTCCTTTGAAGACTGCTTTCACACTAAGAAAATGAATATGTAAGAGTGGCCACACCATCCAGTGACTAAAATAATAACAGTATATGGAATGCTGTGTGATGCAAAATAAAACAGCACAACTTAAAATATTTTGCTAACTGAAGTATGAGAATTCTGGTTTAACTGATGCTGTTGCTGCTAAATTCTCAGGGATAGAACAAAAGATTGTGGCCTACAGGACTGGCAATACAGCTGTTGATCTAGTTACACTTGTCAAGTGGCCTCCCTCTATTTAACTTAGTCAGGTGCAACCACAAAGGGCCAAGTTACAGAAGTAAGGATTATAAACTCATAATTAAAATCACAATTAACAAAGTAGATTGTCTTCTTGGGTTTAGAGTTGGGCAAATAATGAAGAAAAATATTTTTACCACCTACAGCCACCAAAATGGGGACAAGAAGAGTAGGATACCTGATGAAAGAATACCACATGACAAAGAAGACCCAATCACACAGCTTTAACAATATTAACTAGCCAAAGGATTATTCATAGAGAACAACATTAGAGCCACCCAAAGGCTGAAATTGTCCAGGTTAAAGCATAAGCGCAATACTTTGAATAGGCGAGCAACAACCACAGTCATGGAAATTCACTCCTACACAAAGTGCCAGCAAATGGCTGATGTATCATTTAAGTCCTTTTGGACTAATTATTATTTATTTCTATTACTGTAACTCCTAGAGACACCAAATGAGATTAGTGCCCCATTGTGGTAGGCACTGTAAACACAGGCTATGTCTAGACTACGCTAGACTTTCGAAAGAGGATATGCAAATTCCACGGGACTTTGCATATTTTCTTTTGAGCTCATTTTTGAAAGCAGCACTTTCGAAAGTGAAAATAATCTAGACGTGGCTTTGTCGGCGAACCCCCCCCCCCGTTTGTCGACAAGCCACGTAATTTGCATATCCTGTTTCAAAAGTCTAGCATAGTCTAGATGTACCCACAGAGTGACTGTGCCTATCCTAAGCGTTTAGTCTATAGGTGAGAAGATTGGGAGAGCAAACTGGTGCAGGGAGATCAAGTGATTTGCTCAAGGCCATAAAACAGATCAAATTCTAGTTCTACTCCCACTCCCCCTGCACTAGACCACACCACTTCTTTATGACTAAGTGGTCGATAGATCTATTACCTGGGAGTGAATTTTAACCCAAACAAATCTAGTTTTGATTATAAACGATACATTCCTGGAGCCTTGAAAGAGGGATTTTTGTTGGAGGGATGAAATAATAATAATAAAAAAACCAAGTAAGTCATTGTGGTTATAAAAAAGCCCCATTTTTCTACTGCATTGCTGGACTTTTTTCATTATTTCCCAATTAAATACTATACCACAGGCACAAGGTTTTACAGCTTCCTAACACTGCACTGTGCTATCCCCACAAGATCTTCCAATAGTGCTTCACCCAGTGACAGTACCTTCCTCACGTATCCTTTTTATACACAAGATGTGAAGAAACGGTGTTTGAAAGTGTGCTGGCCATAGGAGATACATTTATCTTGAAAGCAACAGCTGGGGTGATCTTATTACAATAATAAAAACTGCATGTTGAACAAACAAACAAACAAACAAACAGTCCCTCCAGCCTGGTAGGTATTCAGTGTATGGCATGCACAATCTCTCTTCACCCTACTGTGCATTATTCTTTTTCTCTGCAACATTTTAATACTGAGAAATCTCACATGAAGTTCTTACTACTTAATAAATAATAAAAAAGGAGATTTCAGAAAGATTCTGGAAGTAAAAAAGCTTTTCAGCTGAAACAAATGAAACATGTATTTAAATAGAGTCTTTTACCTGTTTCTCTGTAATCTATAGCATGCCCCATAGCTCAGACTGGTTTCCGGTCCAGGGCCCCTAAAGTAGCAGCAGCAGTCCTATCCACACATCTACCTCTGCAAATGCTGACTCCCTCTGGGGCTGCTGGGCTACTCACCAATAAAATGGAGCTGGTGGATGTGGATGGGGATTCCAGGACCCCAACCATTCCTGTCACGGCACCCTCTGCCACTACTGTCACTATTAAGAAGGCCCCCCTGAAGAGCAGGAAGAGCTAGGGAAACTAAAAGGGCAAGAGCCCCTCCTGGAAGGCTAAACCTCTTGTGGTGAAGGCTCACCCCCCAGCCACAACCCCAGTGCCAGCCATGGCTTCCCGTCTTTTCTGCCTCCTTGTTCCTTCTATCAGCTCTGGGGGTGACAGTGTCCCAGCACCCAGAGCGTATGCCCCCCTGCTTGCCACTTCCCAATCCACTCAGGCCACCTCCCCAAATTTCATCTCCAACAGCCGCGGCTCCTTTTCCGCCCTGACCGGGAGTCATGGGGTCCGTCGCCTCCTGGTGTCAGCTTCACTCCACATGGAGACCTATGTGAGGGTGTTGGCACATGTGGTGGGGTCCATGGCCATGGTGGCAACCTCTAAGACGTTTGGGAAGGTGGTATTCTTCCTGGCATCTGAGGCTGCCACCTAGGAGGTGGTGGAGAAAGGTTTGGCAATGGGGGGAGTCCACATCCCACTTGAGCCTCTGGAGGACCTGGGCATATAGGTGGTAGTTTCCTCCATTCCTCTCTTCCTCCCCAATGCTGCCCTACTGCCTTTCCTCTCCACCCTGGGGAGGCCCTTCTCAGTCCTAAGTCGCCTTCGTTTGGGCTGTAAGGACCCTACCCTCTACCACGTCCTCTCTTCTGCTGGCAGGTCCAAGTCGAACTACTGCCAATAGGCCATGGCAGAGAAGCCCTAGAGGGGTCATTTCTGGTGCCCCATCAAGGGGCCAAGTATTGGGTATAGTATACAGTGGAGGAGGCCCAGTATTTTCTCTGTCGGGCGATGGGACACGTCTGAAGGGACTGCCCCCTGGCCCAGCTTGGAGAGGCACTCGGATCCCCCAAAGCCCAGGAGGGCACCGGCCCTACCATTGCTAGTGGCCCTGATGGTCCAGACCCTGGGGTCACCCCTCCTCCAACTGTGACCATTGTCACTACTGCTCAGGCTCCGCAGGGCCCAGATGAGCACACGGGTGCTGCTGCCACCACAATAAGTGGGAAGGCCAGGCCTGTGGAGGAGAGGGTGGCGGGGTCAGTGATGGGACTCAGACAGGGCTTACCTTGGGGGGAGGTCTCCCCTTCCCTTGCTGCCCAGCCCCTGTCTTCCCTTATCCTCCCACCGCTGCCCTTGTCCCCTGGCTCGTCCACCGTTCAGGTCCAGCCCTCCTCCTCTGAGGATTGGGAGCTTGTTATGGGGAGGCACTGCAAGCATGGCACTGGCATTCCACCCCACCTACTGAAGGGGAGGATACCCTCCTCATTCCTCTTGGGGTGGATGTCAAAGCCAGCCCTTCCTCTGAGCCCCCGGACTTGTCACAGTGCTGCGGGACAGCTGAGGTGACCATGGTGGTTGTAGAGTGGGTAAATGTCGCTCTCCTGGAGTCCCTGCATGGGGAGGCTATGAAGGGTACTACCACTGCCCCCACTTTCACTGTTCCTTCCACCAGAATGGAGGCGACCGCTGACCCTGCCACCAATAAGGGCAACCATGTGGTAGTGGATGGTGGACTTGCCTTCCTTTTGCAGGGGGTTGAGGCCCTAGGTTTGACCCTGGATGCCTCAGAGGGAGATCATCTTGTCCTGGAGGTTCCTATATGATGCAGGTAGTCCAGCATGGAGCACGCCAGTGCACACTTTCCTTCACCACTTCCAAGGGCTCCGATGTGACGGGCAGCTCCTTTTTTTAAAAGTCTTTCTCGAGATCTCTCCAAGCTGTCGGCCTTCTACCAGACCTCCTCCAGTCCTGGAAGCTGCTTTTGGTGACCAGGACCTTGGGAGCCACTGTGGTGGCAGATCTCCTCACAAAGGTCCTGCTACACAATCCCCATCATGTGCAGGTGGCAGAGTCCCCCTCCATGTGCCAGAGGTTTGTCTTGGCAGAAGTCACCAGGACCAGAAGTCACCAGAGACCTCCTTGGCTACAACCAGGGAGACTGGGTGGATCCTCTGGTGCTCACTCAGAGCATTGGGCTCTCTACCCTGTGAACTCCCCGGCGCGTACCTCAGGAGGGGAGGGATGCTTTGCTACCCCCTGCTTGGGTTTATTTCAACAGGGTCCTGTGAGATAGTGAGTTTATCTTGATAGCGTCCTGGCAGGAGAGGTGCCAGCCCTCACCCCTAGCCCTCCTGATCGCTCCATCAGCCCTCAGCCCTGTGTGCCTTCCCAAACACCCTCCCCTCATCATCCGAGCCATCTGCACATGTTGCTTCCAGTCCCCTTTTGAACCACACCAAAGAGTCATCTGTACATACTCGTACTTCACACTCTTCACTTCCCCATCCTCGTGTCCTGCCCAGATACTGAGTGATGGGATCTCCTACCACCAACAGAGGGTGGGAAGCCCCAGTGAACCGTCTCTATTCCACCTTGGTTCCATGGCCCGCTGGGGACATCAGCTGGAGAATCCTCCATGGCGCTGTGAGTATGGGAATGTACTTGGCATGGTTCACCCCTTTCCTGATACTTGCCTCTTCTCTGATGCGAGGGAGACCCCGGTCATGCTCATCTTGAGTGCACCAGGTTACAGCCCCTTTTTCGGCTCCTCCATAACCTCTTATTGAGGTTGTGGCTGCACTTCTCCTCTCATCTATTAATATATGCAACCCCTATCCATGGCCCCACAAAGTCATGGGACCTCCTTATCCCCCTCCTCTTGGCTATAGCCAAGATGGCAACATACAAGATCAGGGAGCAGAGGCTGGCTGAGAGAGGGGCCTGAGACTGAGACGCCTATTTCCACTTCTGTATCTGTTCACACATCCAGGCAAAGTTCCATTGGGTGGAGTCCGCTGGCTCTCTCGAAACCTTCGAGGGGAAGTGCGCATTGTCTGGGGTTCTCTGCTTGGTCTCCCCATCCGGGTCCCTCATTTTGACCCTTTGACCTCCACATCCATCCCTGTTTTCTCTTTATTTGTCCCCAGTAATCATTTGGTGTTCTGGGCTTTGTGGATCCTCCCTGTAGGCCTGCCCACCTCCTGGAATCCAATAGGACCAGAGTGTGGCAAGCTGCTGGCTTAGGTCTGTCACAATACATACACACAAACCACATTCTAGCACACCCATGCAGGGAAGTAAAAGGGAGGAAGGGTATGTCTACACTACAAAGTTAGTTCGAACTAACGGATGTTAGTTCGAACTAACTTTCATAGGCGCTACACTAGCGCTCTGTTAGTTCGAATCCCTCTCCAGCCTTCCACAAACCTTGGGCAGTATTGGTCTTCCAACAGATGTCTGGGGGTATGTCTACACTACCCCGCTAGTTCGAACTAGTGGGGTAATGTAGGCATACCGCACTTGCAAATGAAGCCCGGGATTTGAATTTCCCGGGTTTCATTTGCATAAGCAGGGAGCTGCCATTTTTAAAACCCCACTGGTTCAAACCCCATGCAGCGTGGCTACACGGGGCACGAACTAGGTAGTTCGAACTAGGCTTCCTAGTTCGAACTACCGTTACTCCTCGTGGAATGCAAGTGCGGTATGCAAACTTCATTTGCAAGTGCGGTATGCCTACATTACCCTCCTAGTTCGAACTAGGAGGGTAGTGTAGACATACCCTGGGTGATTAAAGTCCCCCATAAGTACCAGGGGCTCTGATCTGGAAGCTTCTCTTAATTGTCTGAAGAAAGCCTCGTCTACCTCATACACCTGATCTGGTTGTCTATAGCAGACACCAACCATAACATCACTCCTGTTGCTCCTGCCTCTAAACTTAACCCATAGAATCTCAACAGGCTTTTCGCCCTCTATTCCACGAGGAGTAACAGTAGTTCAAATTAGGATCTTTAATTTGAACTACCTAGTCTATGCAGCATGTAGCCACGGGCACGGAGTTCGGACTAAGGGGGATTTAAAAATGGCGGCGCCTGGGAACATGCAAATGAAGCCATGGTGTGATGGCCTTGACCCCCCCTTTCCTATCTTGGAGAAAGGGGGACGGGAAGATGCGAGTCCGCCACGTCTAGACCTGCCCGCGTTGTCCCCGTCCTGGGACGTCAGGTCTCCCGTAAGCGAGGTTCTCCAGCCCCTCACCGTTGAGTACTCCTCATCCGACACGTTCCCCCATGCGGAGAAGGGAAAAGGGGGGCCCGGGCCCACCCTCACTCACGGGCCCCAGCCCAGGGCCCTAAGGATTCCGACTGACTGCCAGTCTGGGTCCGGCTGATGGGGGTGTGCCCCTAAACGCATCAGCCCACGGGCTTCCTCACCGCCCTGCCCTGGGCTACTTCCTTTTCCCCCTTCCGTGGTCCTTTCCCCGGCGGAGGAGAGTCTCAGCGGGGCAACGGGTCGGGGAATGCCAAGGTCCCTCCTGGTGAGTTCTGTCTCTCCGTCCTTCCGCCCCTTGCTCGCGTTGCCCGGTGGTATTTGACGCTCCCGCCGGGCCGGCACACCAGCGCTCGTCCCGCCCCCGATCTGGTCAGTGGCATTGATTGGCCTTTCGGCCCGTTAGGGCTGGCCCCAGCAGCTCTCCGGTGGCGTCTTGGCGCTTGTCCAGCTGAGCCGCGCCTCCGCTCAGCTGAGCCGCGGCATCTCTTCTCAGCTGAGCTGCGGCGTCCCTGCTGAGCCACGGCTTGAGAGCAGCCGGCGCACAGCCGGTATCTGCTCCGCGGCTTCTCTGCCAGGGCGCAGAGCCCCTGGCTCTCAGTGCGGGGTCTTGATGCCCCGTCACACCGGGATATTTAAATCCCAGTCTTCATTTGCAACTCCGCTTACCCTCATTACCTTACCTAGCTAGAACTAACAAGCTAGTGTAGACATACCCTAGGTGATTGTCCTGCCTTCTCTGTTCAAATCCTGAGAGGTCTTTCCTACTTGTGTTTCTTCCCATTATCCCACTTCCCTACTTACCTCAGGGCTTAGGTCACCGTCTTCCAATGAGCCTTGTTTAATGCCCTCCTCACTAGGTTTGTGAAGATGCTCTTTCCTCTCTTTGTTAGGTGGTTCCCTTTTCTTCCTAGCAATCCTTATGCCCAGAACAGATTCCCATGGTCGAAGAAACCAAAGCCATCTCTCCATTACCACTTGTGCAACCACATGTTTACTTCCAGAATTCGACTATCCCTACCTGGATCTTTTCCTTCAAAAGGGAGAATGGACGAGAACACCACTTGCACTTCAAATTTCTTCATACTTCTTCCTAGTGCTACATAATCTGTAGTGATCTGCTCACAGTCAGTCTTGGCTGCATCGTTAGTTCCGACATGGAGAAGCAGGAAGGAGTAGCGATCTGAAGGCTTGATCCAGTTTGGAAGACTCTCAGTCAAATCCTGAATTCTAGCTCCTGGTAAGCAGCACACATCTCGAGATTCCAAGTCTGGTCGGAAGATGGATGATTCGGTCCCTCTTAGGAGGGAGTCCCTGACCACCACCACCCATCTTCTTCTCTTGGGGGTGGTGGCTGTGGAACTCCCATCTGTAGGACTATGCACCCCATGCCTTCTAGTAGATGGGGTCTCTTGAACTCTTCCCTGAGAGGTCCCTACCAAAGCATTCTCCACACTAGTGCCTGTGTAGAGAGCTTGGAAGGAGTTACTTACCTCTAGTGAAATTGGGGTACTTGAGTTGGCTTTCTTCTCCTGGAGGTTACATGTTGACAATTTTCTTCCTTGTCCTGAACTGCCCTCACTGGTTCTTTAGACTGCTGTGCCTGCAGTATTTAATGGTGCTTTCTATCAAGTCTTCATCCTCTCTGATGGAATGTAGGGTTTATACTTGGGCCTCAAGTCCTCTATTTTTTTCTTACAGAATGGTGACCAGTTTGCACTTAGTGCAGATAAAATCCCTTCTGTCTTCCATACTGCCTTCCTTCTGATTTCTCAGACATTTTTAAATTCCCCCTTGAAGGGCAGGAGAGAAACAAAAATCAAGAAAAAGACTACCCAACACTATGGGGCTCCCCCAGGGTGAACTTCCAGGTAAAATCCCCTGTTGGCTGCTCACTGTGTTCACTCTGGCTGCCTTTTAATACAGCTGCTGGCTATGTTATGCCCATACAAAGCACAGAAGATCTTTTATAAGGGAGAAGGCAGCATGCTGCATTTATTGAGAATACAACAGTTAGCATATGCTTTTCAGTCACCCACACATACACATACCATGCAAACAGACCTGCCAGTCTATGTTATATTTACCAGTCCAGAGTCTGGATCAATCTAATGGCCAGCTAGATTGATTGCAGAGGGGAGCCAGGCTTTGTCAGTCACGATCCAATGCTCCTGGAGTTGATAGCAAGATGAACCCAAAGCCCCATGGCAAAGCACCCTGTTCTTATAGTCCTTTTTCTCTGCTGAAGTCTATGAATTTTGCTGTGTCAGTTTGTGACCAGTTACTCCTTAATTGGTGTTCTCTTTTTATGTTAACATTCTACAACATCTCCGAGAGGGTCATCCTGTCCTGGATTGAATTAGTCAATTGTCTTTAGGGATGCCAGCCTCTACCTTAGGGTGGTCAATCTGCCCACTTCCTTAATCATGGATGAGCATTGATGGTTCTCTGGCGTCGATAAGTCTTGTTAAATTTTTTCACACACACTCGCCCCCCCCCAACCATCTGGTTTTAACAATTGCCTTCACACCTTATCTTTTCCTGATGCATACATTCCTCATTCACACAAACAGTCTTTTACAGAGTCCTTCAAAGGTATACAACCAGCAGTGTTTTATATTGAGCAATAAAAAACATTGTTAATTAAACCTTACTAAATCTTGTAATTTAATCAAAACAGTTCACATTGTGGCCTGGGCCGTCAACATTCCTCTAATCTTATTAACATAGACACAATACAAGATCCTGTCTCTTACTTATGTAACCCTTCTGCCGGGTAGGCCTGGCAGTAACCAGGGCTGGGTTCAATATCTTGGGGTCCATCTCACATAGAACCGGCTCGAGCCCCCACCCAGTAATCTGGGAAATTCACACACCTCTGGGTGCCTCTGAAAGGCAATGCTTCCCCACTCGCAAGCACTGAGTCTGAGCGTAGGAAAAAAACATCTAATGAAACAGAGAGAGAAGTCATACGGCATTAACTTGGGGAAAACACCATAAACACAGTTTATAATCCAAACATGAGCTAAGCCCCCCCTTCCCAGCCAAGAATCACCTGGGCTATGTCTAGACTGGCAAGTTTTTCCGCAAAAGCAACTGCTTTTATGGAAAAACTTGCCAGCTGTCTACACTGGCCACTTGAATTTCTGCAAGAACACTGACTTCCTACTGTCTGAAATCAGTGCTTCTTGCAGAAATACTATGCTGCTCCCGTTCGGGCAAAAGTCCTTTTGCACAAAAGGGCCAGTGTAGACAGCTCAGATTTGTTTTGCGCAAAAAAGCCCCAATCATGAAAATGGCGATTGGGGCTTTTTTACGGAAAAGTGCGTCTAGATTGGCACGGACACTTTTCCACAAAAAGTGCTTTTGTGGAAAAGCATCCGTGCCAATCTAGATGCTCTTTTCCGCAAATGCTTTTAATGGAAAACTTTTCCGTTAAAAGCATTTGCGGAAAATCATGCCAGTCTAGACGTAGTTCTGAAGTCCAAAGAATCTGACACCCCAAAAGTCTCTGGCCCTGGTCCGTGCCACCCAGAGTCCCAAAGTTCACCTGCAGGGTTTCACCTCCCAACCTGGGTAGAAATGGGGGTGGGGGGATAGATAAAGGGCACCTTACAACACTGCCACGCTCCACAAGCTGTCTCGTCCCACGCCACCGGGCGCTCCGCTGGTCGCCTGCCACTGCTCCTCGCCTGCTGCCATCGCTGGTCACCGCTCCTTGCCTGCCACCGCTCTACGCCACGCTGCTGGTCGCCGCTCCTCACCTGCCGCCGCTCCATGCCACGCCGCTGATCACCGCTCCACGCCACTGGTCGCCGCTCCTCACCTGCTGCCGCTCCACGCCGCTGGTCACTGCTCCACGCCACTGGTCGCCGCTCCTCACCTGCTGCCGCTCCATGCTACGCCACTGGTCACTGCTCCACGCCACTGGTCGCTGCTCCTCGCCTGCTACTGCTCCTACCGGCCATGTTACACCATCAGCCAGTGATTCCCACCAGCCACTCTGCTGGCTGCTGCCGCTTCACTGGCTGCAGTGGGTCTGGCTCTCAGCCAAGCCAGTGATTTCAACTCTCAGTGATTTCAACTCTTTAGCTACCAACTGGACTAGCAAAGGAATCCAGCTTCCACTAGACTAGCAAAAGAAAAGACTTCTCAGGGAATCTGCTATAGGTCTGTCCTTAAAACAAAGGAGGAAAAGGGCAGGTTGGGCCAGTCTTACAGCTCACACCTGGCAGGTGTGACACAGGCTGACTCAAGTCCTTTAACCCTTCACCCCAGCTCAGTTCACTCAACTCTGGAAGCAGGGAGGCTTGTTCCTCAGAGACTTCTTACCATGATGGTGGTGTCTCTCCTGCAAGCACTGGTGGCATGTTTTACAGTTCCCACATTTAAGGGGTAGCATGATTAGTGACCCCCACAACAGTCCTAAATTATTTATAATTCTCCACATTCCAATCCAACACTGACCCTCAATCAGCCTTAGCTGAATGGGATTTACATGGCCACACCTCATATTCTCTCCTGAGCTGTATTTACATGTTAACAGTTAATTACCTTGCAGAGCTAAACAATTGTAGCGGGTACACCCACCCCTCCTTTTAGCTGGCTGATAGGAAGCAGCAGTTCAGCCCCTGCTTACATCTACAAAACCTTAAAATAAAGAAATGTATATTTAACTAAAGGGCCTAATGGTCTGTCTCTGCCTTAACATCAATACAGACACTGGCAGTCTGTCAGATGCATTTCTATCAATGCCCCAGAGCAGTGGTCCCCAGCACAGTGCCCGTGGGTGCCATGGTGCCCGCGGGGGCATTTGTGTGCACCTGCCAAGTGCTCAGGACTGGCCTGGACCCGGGCACTTGGCACATGCATGGTGCTGGAGCCGGCCCTAGGCGCATGGCGCAGAGTGAACGCTGGCCCGGGGAGCGCCGTGAATTGGCCACCCACGCTCTGGATGTGCGGAGCATGGGGGGAGCTCCGGCCCCGGGTGCGCGGCGCTTGAGGGGGGCGCCGGCCCCAGGTGTGTGGTGCTTGGGGGGGGGCGCCTGCACTCTGGGCGCACGATGCTTGGGGGAGGCCTGCCCCCAGGCACGCAGCTATGGGGGAGCCCTGCCCTCTGGCGCCTGGCCGCCTCAAATACTTGGGGACCACTGCCCCAGAGGGTCACAAAAAAGGGTGGCTGGAAGAATGAAATTAAGTCATACATTACTACATTATTAAACCTGAAATATAAATATCAAATCCCACTCCTACAGCTAGGTCCGGCTCAAAGCCTTGCCTCTAATCCAATCAGCCCCTGAAGGCTCGCCTGGAACAAAACACTTCCAATTCACACTTTTCATTCTTGTCAAACTGCCGCTCTTTTCCAAATGCCACCCTTTTCAAGCCAGCAAACACACAGACACAGACAGACAAACACTTTGATACTCATACCACCAGCTCACAACACAGCCCCCCCAAAAGCCACACTTACCTGAGCTCCTCTTGGACATTTCCTAGGCAAACTCCCCTGTTGGCTGCTGTCCTGTTTGCTGCTATGGTGTCTAAGCAGACACAATAAATCGACTGCTGGTGGATTCATCTCTGCAGCAGAGGTAAGGCCTGAGCCGAACAAGCCTGAATCAGCTAACAGGGGTGTTTAATTGCAGTGTGGATGTATTCTATGTGCCAATGCAATTGTAAAGGAGTGTCACCAATAAGCGCCCACACTCTCCTTTAAATGACCTTGGGGACTGATAGACCAGGACAATATGAGCACCTCATACACTTTTGTCTCCAAGAATTCCACTCTAATGTGTGATCTGGGCAATCAATTGCACATCGAAGAAGAGAGAGGCTGTGTTATTTGTTCACCTCTGACTTTGCTGATCTACTGCCCACTGCAGTGAGCATCATGTGGGTATTGTCAAAAATATAATTGAACCTACAGACTCTGGGGCTGCATCTATACTACGAGTTTTCTTGGCAAAAAATATGCTAATGAGGGACGCATTTGCATGAGTCATGATCTCATTTGCATATTTTCTGCTGATCCGTTTTTGCTCAAAAACAAGCAGTGTGGACGTTTTATTTCTGTGCAAAACCCCCTTTTTCTGCAAGATCCTTATGCCCCCAAAAAGGAAGTATACCGACCTTGTGGAAAAAGGGGGTTATGCACAAAAAGAAAACGTCCACACTTCTTGGTTTTGTGCAAAAACCCCTAGTGCAAAAATGGATTGGCAGAAAATATGCAAATAAGATTGCAACTCATGCAAATGAGTCCCTCATTAGCATATTTTTGTTGAGAAAACTTGTAGGCTGCATCTACACTGGCATGATTTTGCGCAAATACTTTTAACAGAAAAGTTTTCCGTTAAAAGTAATTGCGCAAGAGAGCATCTATACTAGCATGTGCCTTTGCGCAAAAGATTTGCATTTTAGCCGTCGGGCTTTCTTGCACAAGAAATTAACGTTGCTGTCTACACTGGCCCTCTTGCACAAGAATACTTGCGCAAGAGGGCTTATCCCTGAGCAGGAGCTTCAGAGTATTTGAACAAGAACCACTGATTTTGTACATTACAAAGTCAGTGTTCTTACGCAAATACTCGCGGCCAGTGTAGACAGGCGACAAGACTTTGCGCAAAAGCAGCTGCTTTTGCACAAAATCATGCCAGTCTAGATGCAGACGTAGTGTAGACATAGCCTGGGTGTCCCCAATCTGGGAACACCTGTGATAAAGCAGAGGAAGTACCTGTGTGCTGCCACTCCCTTCCCAGCTGGGGAAACAGCAATGCTCAGAGCTGCTTCCCTTGCTGCTATGGGAGTGATGGGGAGTGGTGCCTGAGAGTAGGCAGGAGGCATAGACCCAGGTGCACCCCCAGGAGTGGGGGAGCAGGTAAGTGCCCCACCCCCTCACACCCAGATCCTGCAGCATGCTTCTTGGCCTGGCAAAGTCTCTAATACTGGATTAAAGAGGTTCAAGTGTCCTGGGCATCCATAGAATTCACAAAGCTCTAAAATCAAGAACATTTTCGCTACAAAAAACCACAGAAAGTTTCTGCGGTTGAAATATTTCTTTGAATTCCACTGGAGGTCAGTGCAACATTACAATTTTCCCTGGAACAAGATGTCCTTTTGCTCCAATCTAGTGCAGCAGCTAGAACTGTTTTTAAACTAAATTGGTATAGTAATAAATATGGTCTTAAGAACTGTGTTTTGTGGTTATATTTGGAACATCCTGGCAGGGATGTGAGACCTGAGATTCCGTTATGTGTTATTCATTTTGGGCATTTTTTAAAAGAAAGAACTTGTGTGTTCCTCTTCCTCTCCAAAAGGGAAGTTATTTGGAATATAGAGAAGCAGACCTCAAAATATGTTTTCATAGATAGCACAAAAGAAAAGCAACATCACCTTTGGCTCCTAGCCCAGTTATGGAGCAGAGGGGTAGCATGTCCAGTGAACAGGGCACCGAACTGGAACGTGTGAGACACATGTACTAGCTACTGTGTGCCCTGCAGCAAACCACATCCTGTGGGCTATCTGATTGTAATCTGATTGTGGGCTGTGAGACATTTTGCTAATGTTGACTGTCCATAGGCACCATTCCCCAGAGCTCACAGTGGCTGCAGTTCTTTGTTCCAGGTCAATAGGAGCTGTGGGATGCTCCAGCCAGCATGTCCCTGCCCCCCTTTGCCTGTGGACATGTTCTCACAGCTCCCATTGGCTGGGAACAGAAAAACCAAAACCAAAAACAACACCCTCCCCCAATCCTGTGGCTAGAGGAAGCTGTAGAGGTGGTGCTTATGGGCAGTCAATGTCAGCAAAATGTCTCATGGCCCACAATCAGATTACCCTGATTGGTTGCATGAAGCTCTCAAGAGAAGCCATCCCTGGCTGGGTTTAGTTACCACACCTAGCACAATGAGCCTCTGACCCTGGCTAGTGTAGTATAAATAAGTCTGCAGGTCCCACAGCACTGCTCTGTGAACCTGCCTCTCTGTGTTTATTTGTCATTCTGCTCCCTGTCATTGCTCTCTCAGGAGAGGCGTATCTCACTCAAGTTCTGCTCACAGGAGGGCTTGCTTTCATCAGGGCTGTCTGCTCTCACTGCTGTGATCTTCTCATCCTGGATCTTTTAACCCCCTCTTCCCTTCCATGTTAGCCCAATCTTTCTTTGCTATCATGTCTCTCCCTTTGATTCTTCAATCCCCTGTCCACTTCCACCACCAAAAGCTTAGCTACATGATCTCCAAGTACTTGTGGAGAACCAACTAGGACGTTTTGCTATTATATCAGTTCTATTCATCCTCAAGCATTCCACACTCTCCATATATTCACAGACACAGAAATGCAGCAGCATTTGGGCTAACCACTTCATAAGAGAGAGGAAGAGCAAGGAAAGGAAAAGTTGGGAACCCACTACCTCAGGTTATGAGAAGTGCCTGATGGGGTCCTGAATACCAATACAGAGCAGAGAGGACCACAGTTTAATGTGATCTTGTCCACAGACTATGGAGTTACATCAGGTATAGACAGGTCTAGCACAGCATAGACCAGGCTGGGAAACCTTTTTTGGGCTGGGGGCCACTGATCCACAGGTCCCAGAAGCAGGTCCAGAGTAAAGTTAAGGATCTCTGCCAGGCATACACCAGGGCGAGGGAGCGCAGCTCAGGCTCCGGGGCAGAGCCCAACTTCTGCCCCTATTTTGATGACCTATACCACATCCTGGGGGGCAGTGCAGTCCCTTCCCCATCCCTGGTGGTGGACTCGGGGCTGGAGATTCCCCTTGTGGCTTGCCCAGGGGTCCCAGCCAAGAACTAGGTGGTGGAGGACATGGCCAGCATAGTGACCACCATCACCCTGGAGCTGGTACCCCGCGGCCTGGATGTGTCCCAGGCATCCTCTGAGGCTGGGGAAGGATCATCAGGTGAGTGATCTTAATTTTCTCACACATACAGGGTGGGGATGGAGAGTGCTGAGGGGCTGTGGGATGATTGTCGATCGGCCTTCTTGGCCTGGAGATCGCACTGCAGTCTGTGCACATGGATGCACGTGCAGCACCAGTCTGCACCACGCAGCCCCAGGAGGCAGCACCAGACCAACCCCTAGTATCCTGCTCACAGACTCTGGGGAGGATGGCCACACTTCTGACTCCCGGGGGGGACAGCCTCCCACCACGAGCCACTGCTAGAAGGAGGCTGGGGACACACACACACACAGACAGACAGACAGACAGACTCTGGAGTGCTGCACATGGTACACGGGCATTTCTGCATGCTCAAGGCAGCAACCACTCCTGGGGACAGCTCTGCAAGGTGCAGGTGTGTGTGCTGCTCACACCCCTCCACACATCCCCTCACCCCTCTCCCCCAGTGGCCAGGGATACAAGGTCTCTCCCCTTGGGATGCCACCACTGCCGGAGTCAGTGTGCAAGAAACCAATGGAAGCCCAGGCAGCTCAAGGCTTCCCTCCTGGCCACTGGATCCCAGTGTGGCCAGCAAATTCCCATACCTACTTGTCTGTGGGATGTGGGGAGCGGGGGAAGGGGGCAGGAGGCTTGGTCCCCTGGGAATGTCTGCACCTCTTTAATACAGGGCCTGCTGTCCAGGCCACACATGGCCTTTCTCCGAGGACATCACCTTCCTCTGACCTGGGAACTGTTGGTCTCAGCTGACAGATGAGGGCAAGTCCGCAGGGACAGTGTCTCCTGTGATGACTGACCATCTCTCTTTATTGTCCTCAGCTGGACTAGCCATGACAGTGGGGTGGGCTATACCACCCGAGCCAGCTGCCCGACCCTGGGACGACATGCAGTGGCGGAGAAAGACATGGACGCAACATGTGTGTGACCGTCCAGGCTCTCCTGACCCTCCCAGAGCCAGCTCTTGCCACAGTCCCAGTTCCCGGGCCTGCTCCCCCTCCCATGCCAACCCCTGCTCAAGTTTCCCCTCCTGTTTATTCCCCTAGGGTATGTCTACACTACAGCGCTAGTTCGAACTAACTTAGTTCGAATTAGTTAATTCGAACTAAGCTAATTCGAACTAACGCGTCTAGTACTAAAAACTAGTTCGAATAAGCGTTTTGCTAATTCGAACTAGCAAGTCCACATTGAGTGGACTCTGAACAGGGCTTAAGGATGGCCGGAAGCAGTGCCGGCAGGGCATAAAAGGAGGACTTAGAGCATGGAGATGCTGTCTCAGGCTAGCTGAGGGCTGCGCTTAAAGGGTCCCGACCCCCACCCCGGACACACAGTTCTAAGGGGTGCCCCGCTTACAAAGAAGTTCTGGCTTGGAGTGCCCGGAGTACCCACACTGGGCACATCACAGCACTCGGCCATCAGCCCGGCTGCACTTGCCACAGGCTGCCATCTGGGGAGAGGGGGCAATTGGGGGGCTGCAGGAGAGCTTCCACCCCCAGAAGCCCGCAGAGCCAGCCCAGTCCTCCCCATCGGGGGCTCGTACCCCATTCCTCCCTCACCTCCTTCCACTTACCCTTCCCTAGCCCCCCTTCTTATTGATGTACAAAATAAAGATAACGTTTCTTCCAACATTGACTCTGTCTTTATTGAAAAAAACTGGGGGAGACTGGGAAAAGGAGGTGGGAGAGGGGAAGAGAAAGGCTGGGAGAAGGGAGGGCAACTAACATGATCAGGGGTTGGGAACAGGTCCCAGATGAAGAGAGGCTACAGAGACTGGGACTGTTCAGCTTAGAAAAGAGGAGACGGAGGGGGGACAGGATAGAGGTCTCTAAAAGCAGGGGTTGGGTGGAGAGGGTGCATTCAGAAAAGTTCTTCCTGAGTTCCCATAAAGAAGGACTAGAGGACACCAAAGGAAAGGAATGGGTAGCAGGCTTGAAACTAGTAAGAGAAAGTTGTTGTTCTTCAGAAAGCAAATAGTTAACCTGCGGAACTCCTTGCTGCAGGAGGCTGTGAAGGCTACAACTAGAACAGAGTTTAAAGGGAAGTGAGATCAAGTCATGGAGGTTGGGTCCATGGAGTGGTCTTAGCCAGGGGGTAGGAGTGGTGTCCCTGCCCAAAGTTTGTGGAAGGCTGGAGAGGGATGGCACGAGACAAATGGCTTGGTCACTGTCTTCGGTCCATCCCCTCCAGGGTCCCTAGGGTTGGCCGCTGTCGGCAGACAGGCTACTGGGCTAGATGGACCTTTGGACTGACCCAGGACGGCCATTGTAAGCTCAGGGCTCAGGGTCGGGGGTCTCACTGGACCCCCTTGATTTTCATACACACCTGCTCCTGGGTGGCCAGGCTGGCAGCTCTCCTGCCCTAGACGGCCACTTTCCTGTGCCTAGTGCAGAGATCGTGGACGAGGTCCACGATGTCTGCACTAGCCCAGGAAGGTGCCCGCCTCTTGCGGTCCTGGGCAAGCTCCCGGGAGCCGCCAGCCTGGTGGCTCTGTGCCGTGCCAGGTGCAGGGTCTGCTGGCTGGGTGCTGGCAGGCTTGCACCTGGCACGGGCACCGTAGCCAGCCCGTGCCCCTTTAAGGGATCCAGGGCCGGGAGGGGGGCATAGAGTTTCCCTGGTGTTGGCCAGAGTGGCCACCAGGGAAACCTGGGGAGGGCTAGCCTCCCACTAGTTCGAACTAAAGGGCTACACAGCCCTTAGTTCGAACTAGCTAGTTCGAACTAGGCGTTAGTCCTCGTAAAATGAGGTTTACCTAGTTCGAACTAAGCGCTCCGTTAGTTCGAATTAAGTTCGAACTAACGGAGCGCTAGTGTAGCACCTAGGAAAGTTAGTTCGAACTAACGTCCGTTAGTTCGAACTAACTTTTCAGTGTAGACATACCCCTAGTCTCCCTGCCCACCCCCCCAAGGTTGCAGAGGTACCTGCACACACCACTTCCAGCCCCAGCCCTGAGCATTTCTTCCCCCCTCCAAGGTTCCCAGCTCTCCTCCTCCCCCTTCAAGGTTCTCACCCCCCCTCCCCTCGCCACATTTCCAGGTTCTTATCCCACCTCCTCCCCAGTTACTTCTACCCCAAAATAAATCACAACTCAGTTCTGTTACCAACCAGACACATTTTTTTATTGTGTCTGCAAAGGAGAGGTGGAGGGGTGAAGGGAGGGCTGCTGGAGGAAAGGCACAGAGGAGCAAGACACAGACCCCTAATGGGGAGGCCCTGGGGAGAGTGTTGCTGGGGTCCTTGTGAGAAACTCTCCCTCAGGGCCTCCTGGATGTGCACCTGCATCTGATGGGCCTGCTGGATGGCAGCTGTGTGCGGCTGCTCAAAGGCCCTTCCCTCCTGGCTGGCCTCTGACTCCCACCTTAGAAGAAACCCCTCCCCCTTCCACTCCACTATGCTGTGGAGCACACAACATGCTGACACCACCTGGGAGATGTTCTGCTCCCCCACATCCAGGGGAGTTGGGAGGCACCTGAACCTCACCTTCAGACGCCTGAAGGTGCACTCCGCCTGCATGTGGGCCCTACCCAGGCAGGCATTGAACTGGTCCCTGCTCAGGTCAAGGGGGCTAGTGTAGGGCTTCATTAGCCATGGCATGAGAGGGTAGGCCCGGCCCCCCACAATACACAGTGGCATGTCCACATTCCAAACCCTGATACTGTGCTTGGGGAAGAAAGTGCAGGCCTCCAGCTTGTGGAAGAGGCTGGAGTTTCTGAAGATGCAGGCATCATGGAATTTCTCCGACCACCCAACGAAGATGTCTGAGAACTGGCTGTGGTGGTCAACCAGGGCCTGCAGTGCCATCAAAAAGTATCTCTTCCCGATGGTTGTGGACCCAGATGGGGATGTGTGCCATCAATAGCCCCCCCCCCCCCCCCCCCCGCAGTTTGGGAAGCCCAGGGCGGCAAATCTGGTGACAATGGGGTCCACATCACCCAGGTGGATGACCCTGTGCAGCAGGATGGTGTTGATGGCCCTCACCACTTGTGGAAGGAGACAAACAAACAAACAAAACAGAGAATCAAATGGGGTGCAAGAGCCCTTGGGAGATCCCCCAGCCCTTCCCCCTTCTCTCCCACAAACACCCCAGAAGCCACCCCCTATGAAGCCCGCTCCCCCCCCTTACACACTGAAGAAGCAAGAAGGAGGTCTAAATTCAACCAACTTGGACTCTGAATTTAGTCTTAAGTTGCTTCTGAACCTGTTTCTTAGAATTAGTCTCACAAAAGGAAGTGCTGGCAACTCAGTTCATTAATAATTTAAAACCAGACTGGACCAAGCACTAAAGAAGACACATGTTGGGAACAACTTCACACTGATTTCCAGGGTAGGACTAGTCACCCTAATATGTCTTTATATATTAGGAAGTGGGTTCAAACTAAAGCATAGCAGATTTAAATTAAATCTAAGGAGAAACCTGCTAACAGTAAGAATAGTAGAACAACAAACTAATATCTAGGAAAGTTGCAGAAACTCCTTCACTGGAGTTTTCAGCAAGAGACTGGATAGTCATCTGTCTTAGATGATATTACACAACAAATCCAGCATCTTGGCAGGGGGTCAGACTACAGTAATCGTCTCAAAGGCCAGTCTAGTGGACTAGTAGACTCAATGGCTATGGACTAGTGTTGGTCTAAGATCTCTGACAGTTTAGGAATGCAGCAGGCTGGTTCCTAGTATCAGAAATACTACCTTAGATGATCCTTTGCAGTCCCTTCTAAACCTATGGCTCTATCATTTTGTCTCTAAATCCGATGACTGCTATGCTATTCCCATGATTTCATTCTGGAAAAAAGCCCATGTTAATAAGTTTGGCAGCCTGGATTTTGATTCTTTCCCCCCACAATTCTTTCCCCCTACCTGATTTTATACAGTGTGTTTGTTTTATATTTCTCTATTCCCTTGAATAACATTTTTATGCTAATAGCATCTTACGTATTTTAATTACATTTTTTAACCAAAAGAAAAAGTTCTTGAAAGCTAATTAAAAGTTGCACAGCTATAATTGTGCAAAAGTCACTTTTCCAGTCTCAGATTAAACCCTCATAATTAAAAATACAATTTCTATTTAAATATTTAAATGGGGGGGGGGGGTGTTTACTACTCATTATTAATTTGCCCCCTTGTAAATGTAATTGCTCTGGTATGGAAAAATCCATCCAACATCAGTCTCAGTGTCAGATTTTGTACCCCATAAAGGGGGTTTCCATCACTGCAGATCTGATGCCATTTGAAGAAATGATTGTATACTGAGTGGAGAGAAAGGGACATACACATGCTTGATCTCTTCCCATAACAGCCTGTCACTTTTTCTCTTAGCTGTAAAAACATTGTTTTTGTTATCTCAAGGATGGAATGAGGATTTCAGAAGTTATCAGCATTTCCTATTTTGCTAGCAAGAAGCTATGGGACATTCAAACACTGAGGCTGCCAATCAAATCCAATAGAGGGCATGTCTAGACTGCAAGGCTATTTTAGGATACCAGAGGTATCCCGAAATAACTACCTTGTGTCCAAGGAACGCGTCCACTATTTCAAAATAATTTTCAAAATAACAGATAAGCTATTTCGTCATTCCTGTAAACCTTGTTCCACGAGGAATAAGGGATGTGTCGAAATAGTGCTTTATTTCAAAATTTGGTGCCGTATAGACATGCTAAATTTTGAAATAGCCTATTTCAAAATCAAATTGAAATAATATACTCAATTTGCATAGCACAAATTGCGTATTTTATCTCAATTTTAGAGTGCAGTCCAGACGTACCCTAGTCTGAGAAGAATCAAAGTAAGGCAGACGCTGTTCTGATCTCAATTACACCAGCATAAACCTCGAGTAAGTCCATTAACTGCAGCATTGCTGTTGTAAATAGTGAATCTGAGATAGATTTTGGGCTGCCCCTTTGTCTTTACTGGAGTGTGTCTACTAAGAGGCAATTTGCTGCTAGACCAACACACCTTACTGGTATTCTGAGGTTGTGGTCACTTGTAGTTACTGGGGCTGAGGTTTTCAAAGGCGCATAAGGAAGTTATGAAATCCCTCCCCTGGGTGTTCATCTGGATTTGTTGTTTCTGTGGGCTAGGAAGCAGCTACCCCCTTTTGCTCTAGTAGTCATCACTTCTCTTGTAGTGGATGAAGTCACTCTTTCTTATTGCCAATGTTGTTACAAACTCATGTGCTAAGTGCTTTAGGATGAAAGCAGCTCTGGTGAATAGATTGTCATCCTTGTAAAAATGTATCATCATTTACCAAACCATTGTCACTCTCTCACAGGAAGAGGTCCTTGTCCTCAACTAGCACACCAGTAAAACAAAAGATAACAGCCAGCATATAATTCATAACAAATCAGGAATTAACGAATAATCAGTATGCTGCCTCCATCAAGTTCAAGAAATTGCAGACCTTCTTTTACCATGCATTTTGATGCAATGGCCTTACAGGCTATTAGCTTTGGTGAGACATACAGAGGTAATACATGAAGTAAAAGGAAATAGGCAAGAGCAGTTAAAGAAATTATTTAAACCTGAAAAATGGAAGAATGCAGGTTAGATAGTGTGTGAAAAAAGAAAGGACCTTAATATGGGGGGGGAGCACATGGAATAAACTAGAGTAGTAGTGTTGCCATCATTACGAGTCAGAAATTGAATAAATAAAATCCTAATGGGTTTAATTTAGTGAGAGCTCTTGCTTGCTCAACTGGATGAGATGAAAGCTCCATTCCAATGAGCATTTTATTTACATTACAGTAGTCTGCAGAGGTCCTAATTAAGTTGAATGCACTGTTGTAGTAGGTTCTCTACATGTATTTCCTGGAAGAGCTTACAATCAAAGATATCTAAAAGAGTATAATAAGGAAGAGGGAGAAAACTTGTTCATCTTGGCCTCTGAGGATAGAACAAGAAGCAATGGGCTTAAACTGCAGCAAGGGAGGTTTAGGTTGGACATTAGGAAAAAGTTCCTAACTGTCAGGGTGGTCAAACACTGGAATAAATTGCCCAGGGAGGTTGTGGAATCTCCATCTCTGGAGATATTTAAGAGTAGGTCAGATAAATGTCTATCAGGGATGGTCTTGACAGTATTTGGTCCTGCCATGAGGGCAAGGGACTGGACTCGATGACCTCTCAAGGTCCCTTCCAGTCCTAGTATTCTATGATTCTATAACAGGACGGATAAAGGGGGTTATAGCAAGGCACAGAGATCACATGAGTTGCTCAAGGTCACACTGGCAGTCTGTGGCATGTCTAGAACTTGAACCGGTTCTCCCTGGCCCTGCTCCCTCACCATTCTTCCTCTCAGACTTCTCCAGGGCTTTACAAATGGCTGCTTGTGGAGAGATTTGGCATCATTGCAAAGAGCTTATTGGGTTGATTATTGGCTTGATATGAATATGGAAAATATTTTCTGTTTTAGGAATCTACTATTCTTCAGTCTGTCTGAAGCTTCTGCTACAGCAGTTCAAATTAAATGGTTACTGGTCCAAATTTCAGTATGAGACCATGGCTTTCTGCCTGTCACTCTGATTTCACTAGCAAAGGAAGCAGTTCCTCTTGTATAGAGTCAAAATCTGGTATGTGACTGGAAAAAAGGTGGCACATTGCAAAAGGTCTGTTAACATGTGCCTATATTTTGGTTAAGTTCTAGGGTGAGCAAACATATTATCATAACTGTCCTGATATTTGGACTTTGTCTTATTTAGGCAACTATTCCCACCACCCAATTTAAAAAGTGTCCTGATTTTTCACTTTTGCTATCTGATCACCCTATTGAACTCAGATCTTCAATATTGTGAGTTAGTGGTTAAAGTGGGAGACCCAAATTCCTTTGCCATCACTGTGATTTGGGCAAATAACTTACCCTTTTTGTGTGTCAGTTTCCCTCATCTGATCTCTTTTTGTATGTTTAGCTTATGCAGGGGTAGGAGAGGAAGAACCAATTCTTGAACCTCAGCCACTGAGTAAAGTTAAATCTGATAAAGTTGAATATTTATTACCATAACCCTAACACAGATAACAGAAAAAGAAGTTATATTCCCCCAGTGTTGCTTTTGAGCACCACATCATTATATTTTAACACACTCTCAACAGAAAAAATAAAAGAAACATCCCCCTTACAAACAATGGTACATCACTCAATTAGATGGAAAACTCTAAAGGTTTCTGGCCTTGCTGAGAAACTGAGATGCTGGGAATCAAGAAAGGTGGGAGAATTAATTAGAGTTCTGAGATTACCCTGGTAAATAAAAGTAATAAGAAAAGCTCTGAAAGGCAGACTTGATTCATATTCAAACATTTACTGAATAAACAGACTCTGATTCTCCTATCTAGACCAGTCCTTATCCTTTAAAGCTGCAATAAGTGACCTCTTAATCCCAGGCAAAAGACAGTGTGAGCAGCTGGATTTGAAAAAGAAAGCATATTCCCTCATTGTTCCAATTTCCACTCAATTTCAGTGTAAAGTTGTTGTTTTTTCCTGGTTCCACAGCCAGTGAATTGCAATGTGCATTTGATGATGAGATATATTTTTGTGCATCGAACACTTTTATAGCCTCCCTTTTCCTTTTTGCTCTAAATAAAGAAGCGACTGACCTCTGTAAGCAGAGCAGCAATGCTGCACTCCTCCAGCTTGGTTATAGCTCCATTGTACTGACTGTGCTCTTAAAGCACTTATACCAATAATTTCTTGGCATGATGGACGGATTCAGCAATAAACTTGATCCTGCAATGCACTGAATAAACACTTTAGCATTTAGTGCATAGACACTAATGTGCTTGGAAGTAATTGCTTAGAGATATCTCAGCTTCAATATAATAATGCATGGATTGCATTTATATAGAATATACTGAACACACAAAATATTATTGATCTATTCCTCCACCCCATTTTGGTTGGTGCAGTATGAAGCTGGGGGGTGGGGGAAGACATTTAGTGACCCTAAGTTACCAAATCCTGTAAGCATTAGGGGCCATGTTCTAATCTACTTTACATTCATTTAAATCCAGTGTACCTCCATTGACTTTACCTGACTTACTCCAGTTTTGCATAGGCATAGTTGACAGAAGTATCTATCTCTGGCCAGCCTCCATCATAGCGGTAATGCTAAAACAGATGAAACATGAAAGGGCAAGCTTGGCAAAAAAAAAAAAAAAAAAAAAAAAATCTTACACAGTAAATACATAAACATGCTGTCAAGGGGCAACAGGCTCTCAGAGGCCCCTCAAACGTATTCTTTTTGATTGTGTGACCTAATATATTTACTGAATGGATCAGGAGCCTCAGTCATTATGCTCCAGAAAAACTCCCCCACGCAGGTATCTTGGGTGGGGGGGAGGAGGTGGATCCAGGTCCTCCCTCTCCACCATGTCCCAGCCCAGGGCCCTTTTGGCAGTGGCACAATCCATTACTCACTCAGCAGGGAATCCTGCCTCAACACGCTGAGAGCTCAGGGAGCAATTCCACCCTCTCCCGCCGCCACAGCTACTTCCTACCAGCTCTTGTCAGAAGTCCTCTCCATCCCCATGTTCAGGTCTTGTGGCTTTTTCCGTAGCCTCTCTCAGGTCAGCTGCCTCCATCTGGTACAGCTACACTTCCCCTTCTGGTACTTCCTCAGCACCTCCTTCCCCTTCAGCAGTCAGCCCAGACTGAGCTGCTCCAGGAGCCTTTATAGACAGTTCCAGTTTGGGCATGAACAGCAGGGCTGTGAGGATGGGCCAGTTGGGCCAAGATAACTCCATCCGCTACAGTGTGGGGTTGATACACCCCATCAAACATGCAAACAGCAATTCCTTGGATGAATTGAGCTTACAAAAGCTCTATACAGTTAGTCAAAGTGGATAAAAAAGCATTTAGAAGAACAAAATGTCTGTATTTCCACTTAGGAGAATAATTATGCTAACCCTTATCAACAATTCTCTACTTTAATGGTGTTTATAAATTAGAGATGCCAATATGTTTAAATGGAAACTAATTTAGGTGTTTTCCTGATTATTAAAAAGCTTCTCCCTGGACATTTTTGATTGTGTGAGATTATGAAACAGTTTTGCTGCTTTCTATTTTTCCTTACCCTTTCCCTGACCATGCAAATGACTCCTTAATTGATTGCAAAGTATGTTTAACTTTAGGACAGAAGAGCACTACTTGTAAATATTTTCTTTAGATATTTGATTTAAGAGGCAAAAAGAATCTGAGGACCAAAATAAAATAAAAAGAACAGCTTTTCCAATGTATTATTAATACCAATAAATTGGAGATGGTGAATTTAAAAGCCAAGATGTAATTTTCCTGGAGCAGTGAGCCTTTAAACAAGTCCCAGTTATTGAAATTGCATAGAGGAAACCAATGAAATGCAATCTTCTTCCAGATATGATAATATAGACAGTTTGCAGCAACATACCCTACAAACACTAGCTGTTGCTTCTTATAACTTAGTCATGTGAAGTTTGGCAACTGATCTGGGGAAGTTATTTTTAACTCTCTTTTGAATGTGATGGGCTACAATTTTCCTGATGGATATAAAAACACCAGATTGAGGCCTGGAGTCTATTTAGTTTAAAGTTGGCTTGAATAAGTACCTGAAAGTGGGGCAAGAATTCCCTGTTGGCAAAGTAGGAGTACTTACATTCTACCTGGAGACCTCAAGTGGAAGTTAAATGATACATAAGTTTTTCATAGTGCCACAAGGCTTGTCTATATGGGTGTTCCTGTGTGGTGTTTTACTCCCACAGTCAACACTCACTCAGGCAGCAGTGGACTTCATCATCATGAGTGGATGTATAACCTTTTCAGTGTCCGACCTCCCTCCTTCCTTTCCCATCACCAATGTCCCTATGTGCTCCCCGCAAGTCCCGCACCCACACAATTAAGTCTCAAGTCTCCTGGATCAAGTCAATTGTTTTAAATGTTTACCTGGCATACTCGTAGAGGGTAAGGGGGGCTGGTCCCACCCCCATTCCAGTCCCCCAACCCAGGATCCTAACAGCAGGGATACCAGTCCCCTGCTCGGATGGTGGGGACACGTCCCGCAACGCACCAACCCATGGGTTTAGCAAGGCCCTACCAATGGCCTGATGTCCGTTTCAGCCTATCCTGGGTTACTTCCTACCCTCTGGTGCTAGTTGGTCATGCAGCAGTCATGCAGCCCATCGTCTCTTGCCAAGTGGTCAGTTCCGGCAGCGTCAGCTCTCCCGCCACTGGGCACGTCCAGGGGGTCCAAGAAGCCCCCACCCGTTTCCAGGGGGTTGCCAGTCTGCCACTCCAGCCTACTCAGCCTCTTTTCTGCTGCGGCTGCTGGGTTTGAAAAGCCGGTGCCATTCTTCTGGGCGCCGTCCCACTGACCAGCAAGCCGGCCCCAAGTGCTCCCACACATGTTCTAGCTGCGGCCAGGGAACAACCCTGGCACCGCCACATGGGAGCCGCTCTGTGGACCCAGAGCACCTCTGCTCCCCACTCGCTGGTGCGGAGTTCGGGGAGCTTGGCCTCGTGGGGACCTTATACCCCGTCACAATGGGGAAAGAGACCAAAGTAGCTGGTGTGCATTGGCTACTCCATGCTGACTCTCCCTGTAAACACTCCATAAAATCATAGAATCATAGAGCTCAAAGAGACTTCAGGAGGCCAGTAAGTCCAGCGCCCTACCCAAGGCAGGACCAATCCCAAATATTCTCTTCCTGTATTCTATGCACATTAGCTTAATGCACTTTGGAAATGTGCTTTGAGAGCATGCTTAGTGCATAGTAATAGTGTCCACATGGCTGGATAGTGCAGAGTAGCTAGTGTGCTCTACCTTCACAACCTACCTCTCTGAACACTAAGGGTATGTCTACACTGCCACCCTCGTTCGAACTAGGGTGGCTAATGTAGGCATTCGAACTTGCAAATCAAGCCCGGGATTTAAATATCCCGGGCTTTATTTGCATGTTCTCGGGCGCCGCCATTTTTAAATGCCCCGTAGTTCAAACTACCTGTCCGCGATTACAAGCGGCACGGACTAGGTAGTTCGAATTAAAGCTCCTAATTCGAACTATCGCTACTCCTCCTGCAATGAGGAGTAATGGTAGTTCGAATTAGGAGCTTTAATTTGAACTACCTAGTCCGTGCCACTTGGTTCATGGTCTACTCAGTGTGGACATGCTAGTTCGAATTAGCAAAATGCTAATTCGAACTAGTTTTTAGGTCTAGATGCACTAGTTTGAATTAGCTTAGTTTGAATTAACTAATTTGAATTAAGTTAGTTCGAATTAGTGCTGTAGTGTAGACATACCCCAAGAGTTGGATTTAGAGTGTCTAGTAAGGACACACCAAATTGACTGCTAATGGTGCCCCCATTGACCCTGGTATTCCATTGGGTCACAAGCAGTAAAGGAATACTTTACTGACGGAGAGTTTTTTTCTTACAACTTCCACAGTGGGGATGCCACAGTAAGTTGAGCTAAGGTACGTCGACTCCAGCTACACTATTCATGTAGTTGCAGTTGCGTATCTTAGTTTGACTTTCTCCTGTAGGGTTGCCCTGGCCTAAGTGCCACAGGTGACTAGTAGCAGATGGAGTGACACTATAAGGAGCAGATGGAAAGGAGAGAAGAGAGGCATTGAATCCTTAAGTATTTAGGTGTGGAAGACGGAGACAGGAGTTCAGGTAACATGGGGTGAAGAGCAGGATGCAGATATTTGAGTGGAGTTGTCAGTTCTGCACTGGCGCATGTAACTCACTGAGTGGAGCCTGTTCTTGCATGATCAACACTGGATCCCACTACACCACAGTGCTGCTGAGCATGGCTATCCACATTTACCTGAGGTTGCCATTATTAGTTGCTGTCTAAGAGCTCTACTGCATCCGAAAATCACTAGGTCCTGCATTTTCTGCTTTAGCAGCACTCTCTTGGCAATGAAATAAGAAGCATTGCTCTGTAATGCCCAGGATCATCCCAGTGTTTTCTTTAAAGGTAGGTACAACATTTGAGATATTCCTATTCTCTGGCACAGTGGGATTTTAAGGAGAGCTGTATATTTCTATTAGCAGTTTATCCACTGTATTCTCAAGTTCCTTCAGAATTTTTGGGTGTATAGCATTCACTCCTTTTGCCTATTGTTCTTGAATTATAACTGGTTCTAGAACCTCTTCTTTTGACATCTTAAGGCTTGATAATAGCTCACCTTTGTTACCTGAAAAATGTGCATTCAGTTAAGGATCTCCCCTGTAGTCTATGGGAAAGACATATAGACAAACAAAAGTCAAACAAAAACAACCCCAGCAAGCACCTCTAGACTGTCTGTGTTATCTTTAACTGCTCGCTTCACACCCTGATGGCCCAGTAGAGGCTTCCCGCTTCTAATATATTTATAGAATTTCTTGTGATTAGGTTTGGATTTTTTCTCCCCCAATTCCTACTTAGCCTT
Organism: Pelodiscus sinensis; assembly: GCF_052426305.1. Taxonomy (NCBI): domain Eukaryota; kingdom Metazoa; phylum Chordata; order Testudines; family Trionychidae; genus Pelodiscus; species Pelodiscus sinensis. Next base: position 9,821,782 of record NC_143074.1, on the reverse strand, counting down.
CCCAAATTTCATCTTAGTATGTACTTCACGTACTCCTTTTTATTGGCATCACTAGGGTTACAATGCCATTTGAATGAGGGATAGATACCTGTCTGGCTCAAATAACCTTCCAAACCTTACCCCTGAACCGTCTCCCACTCCCTTCTCACCACTGACTTCCTGTTTCTGTTCTTATTTGGAACTACACATGACTTCTGGTAGCCCTAGGGTGGATTTTCAAAAAGGCTTTCTGAATGTGACTCAGCAGCAGTTGATCCTCCTTGTGTGTGGGCCTGGCATTCCCGCCTCCTTTTACACTCATTCTGGTCCTGGTCCTGCAGTGGTCTGCTTTTTCTTGTGACTCAGCCCTCCTGTTGGGACACACACATAGTTTTGAGATAAACCAATAGTCCAACAGACTCTAGTCTGTCACTCTCACATTGGGTCAGCAGGCAGTTTTGGTTCTTATCTTTGAGTCCTTCAATAGCCTGGACCACTTCTTGGGGATTTCCACTCCATTTTCCTCAGTAGGCTGGTAGGGATATCCAGGCAGTCCCTCAACATTGGCTTCTGTTTCAGTGACGGTTTAGTAAGCAGTAAGGCTTCACTACACAGACCACATGCTGCCTTCTTGGACCACTTCCTACCTCTTTTTTCTTTGGCCTTTACTACAGTCTCTTCTGGCATCTCTTTCTCTAGGCCTCTTGCTGGGTATGTCTACACTACAGCACTAATTCGAACTAACTTAATTCGAATTAGTTAATTCGAACAAAGCTAATTCGAACTAGTGCATCTAGACCAAAAAACTAATTAGAATTGGTGTTTTGCTAATTCGAACTAGCATGTCCACATTGAGTGGACCCTGAACCGAAGTTAAGGCTGGCCGGAACCAGTGCCGGCAGGGCATCAGGTTAGGATTTAGAGTGTGGAGCTGCTGCCTCAGGCTAGCCGAGGGCTGTGCTTAAAGGGACCCGACCCCCACCCCGGACAGACAGTTCTCAGGGTACCCCGCTTGCTTGTCTATCTCAATGAGGGACAGCAAAGCAGTCCTGTCTTGAAGCGCCCTGAGTGCCCGCACTCAGCACATCACAGCACTCAGCCATCAGCCTGGCTGCACTTGCCACAGGCTGCCATCTGGAGGGGTCAATCGAGGGGCTGTAAGGATCCAGGAGGCCCTGCAGGAGAGCTTCCACCCTGAGGAGACCACAGAGCCACCCCAGTCCTCCCCATCGGGGGCTTGTGCCCCATCCCTTCCTCACCTCCTTCCATTTACCCCTCCTTATCCTCTCTTCCTGATGTAAAAAATAAAGAACACGTGTGTTCAAAAATAGAAACTCCTTTTATTTAACAAAACTGGGAGTGGGGGGGGGGGATTAACCTCTGGGGAGACTGGGAAAAGGAGGTGGGAGAGGGGAGGGGGAAACCTGGGAGGAGGGAGCTGGAAGGGGGAAGCCAGGGGAAGAAGGAGGAGGGGAAGTATAAAACTATGATACGCCATATCTTCAGTACAGTGTATAGATGTGGTGGTCTCATCACCTCAAAAAAGATGTTTTGGCCTTGGAAAGGGTTCAGAAAAGGGCAACTAAAATGATTAGGTGTTTGGAACAGGTCCCATATGAAGAGAGGCTAAAAAGACTTAGAAAAGAGGAGGCTAAGGGGGGATATGATAGAGGTATATAAAATCATGAGTGGTGTGGAGAGGGTGCATAAAGAAAAGTTCTTCATTAGTTCCCATAATAGAAGGACTAGAGGACACCAAATTAAATGAATGGGTAGCAGGCTTCAAACTAATAAAAGAAAGTTCTTCGTCACAAAGCAAATAGTCAACCTGTGGAACTTCTTGCCACAGGAGGCTGTGAAGGCTAGAACTATAAGGGTATATCTACACTACCACCCTAGTTCGAACTAGGGTGGTAATGTAGGCAACCGGAGTTGCAAATGAATCCCGGGATTTGAATTTCGCACTAGCGGACATTTAAAAATGGTGGCGCCCAGCAATATGCAAATGAAGCCCGGGAAATTCAAATCCCGGGCTTCATTTGCAACTCCGGTTGCCTACATTACCACCCTAGTTCGAACTAGGGTGGTAGTGTAGACATACCCTAACAGAGTTTAAAGAGAAGTTAGATAAGGTCATGGAGGTTGGGTCCATGGAGTGGTATTAGCCAGGGTGTAGAAATGGTGTCCCTGGCCTCTGTTTGTGGAAGGCTGAAGATGGATGGCATGAGACAAATGGCTTGGTCATTGTCTTCGATCCATCCCGTCCAGGGTAGCTGGTGTTGGCTGCTGTCAGCAGACAGGCTACTGGGCTAGATGGACCTTTGGTCTGACCCAGTACAGCCGTTCTTATGTTCTTATGTTCTAAGCTCAGGGCTGGGGGGGTCTCACTGGACCACCTTGATTTTCATGCAAACCTGCTCCCGGGTTCGCGTGTGGCCTTTGGTGGCCAGGCTGGCAGATATCCTGCCCTAGATGGCCACTTTCCTGTGCCTAGTGCGGAGGTCGTGGACATTGGAGGCCTCCCCCCAAACCTGGATGAGGTTCATGATCTCCGCACTAGACCAGGCGGGCGCCCACCTCTTGCGGCCCCAGACAAGCTCCTGGGAGCCACTAGCCTGGTCCCGGGAAGAGGTGGAGGGCTGGGTGGCAGCAGGTGGCTGACTCATGCCGTGCTAGGTGCAGGGTCTGCTGGCTGGGTGCTGGCAGGCTTGCACCTGGCACAAGCACCGTAGCCAGCCCGTGCCCCTTTAAGGGCTCCGGGGCTGGGAGGGGGGCAGAAGAGTTTCCCTGGTGTTGGCCAGAGTGGCCACCAGGGAAAGCTGGGGAGGGCTAGCCTCCCACTAGTTCGAATTAAGTGGCTACACAGCCCTTAATTCGAACTACTTAATTCGAACTAGGCGTTAGTCCTCGTAGAATGAGGTTTACCTAGTTCGAATTAAGCGCTCCGCTAGTTCGAATAAAGTTCAAACTAGCGGTTTGTATGTGTAGCGCCTATGAAAGTTAATTCGAACTAACGGCTGTTAGTTCGAATTAACTTTGTACTGTAGACATACCCATAGGGCCCTGGTCTGGGACCTGGTGGAGTAGGGCAGGTCCAGGTTCCCTACCAACTTCTCAATCCCCAACCTAATGTGTCTGTGCCTGCTGCTAAAGACTATGGCTGCTAGGCTGCACTGCTTCAGTGGAAGGGGCATTTTTATGGACTTTGGCTGCTAGGCCACATTGCTCCAGCAAGAGGGGCGTTTGCTGAAGACTCTGGCTACTAGGCTGCACTGCCCCAGGGGGAATGTTGGCTACTAAGCTGCACTGATACATGAGTTTAGAGCTGCATTTGAGTTCCAATAGACATGGAGTTGAGGTGTGGTTCCAAGAACATGCTGGTTCCCCTTGTAGAGGGACGAATACATCACCCTGTGATACATGGTAAAGAATTGGTAAATTCTTTGAAGCATTTGCCACTCAAGTTTGTCAGGGAGATATGTGTGTGTGTGGGGGGGGGGGGGGGCGGGGGGCGGGGAGGGAGATTCCTCCTGCATGAAACATTAATTTCCAAAGCTTGAAGCCCCAAGAGCTAGATCCTCAATTGGTGTAAACCGGCTTAATTCTATTGATTTCAGCTGAGCTCCACTGTCACACCTGATAAGGATCTGCCCACTCCCCCAAACAACTGCTCTCACAGAAGTGCAAGTGAAGCTAGCATTCTGCAGGAACAGATATTTCCAATAAGTAGTTGCAGGTGTGATGCCACATGACTGGTATACAACAAAATGACAGATTCTCAGTCGCTGTAAATCAGGGTAGTAGTAATATCAGCAAAGCCAAAATACATGACACTAGGTGAGGATCCAGCTCCAGAGTGAAATTTTCACACATACGGACAACACCTTCTAGGGACAAATTGCCCTTGGCATAAATTACCACAATAACTTTTATTTTGTTCTGTGGTGGCTGCAAGGTACCTCCATGAAAATGATGTGTTTTCCTTCTGAACCTTTGAAGAGAGCCATATGTTTGCATGAATATAACATTGATGAGCACAACACATTTTACTATCATGAGAGATCTTGTGTGTCCTGCAAGTGGGAAGAGCATGAACAGTAAGGCTGCGTCTAGAGTCGCATGATTTTGCAGAAATACTTTTAATGGAAAAGTTTTTCCGTTAAAAGTATTTCCACAAAAGAGCATCTATATTGGCAAGTGCCTTTGCGCAAAAGATTTGCTTTTGCGCAGAAGCATCTGTGCCCAGTATAGACGTGGTTTTGCGCAAGAAAGCTCCGGTGGCCATTTTCACCATCGAGGCTTTCTTACGCAAAAAAATCCTGTCCCTGTCTACACTGGCCCTCTTGCGCAAGAACACTTGCACAAGAGGGCTTTTCCCGAGTGGGAGCATCAGAGTTCTTGTGGAAGAACACTGACAATCTTACATTAGATCGTCAGTGTTCTTGCACAAATTCTCGCGGCCAGTTTAGACAGCTGCAAGATTTTGCACAAAAGCAGCTGCTTTTGCGCAAAATCTTGCCAGTCTAGATGCATCCTAAGCCTATGTCTACTCTGGCGCGATCTTGCGCCAGAAAAGTATGCAAATGAGGCTAAGCATGGAATATTGCTGAGCCTTATTTGCATATCTACTGAGCCGTCATTTTTGTGGAAGAGGCTCTTGCACCAGAAGGAGCTGTCTACACTGCCCCTTCTTGCGCAATGCCGTTATGCTGATTATTTTCAGGAATAACAGCATTGCGCAAGAGGGTTTTTCTTGCGCTAGAAGAGGCAGTGTAGACAGCTCCTTCTGGCGCAAGAGCCTCTTCCGCAAAAATGGCAGCTCATTAGCTATGCAAATGAGGCTCTGCGATATTTCATGCTTAGCTTCATTTGCATACTTCTGGCACAAGATCGTGCCAGTGTAGATATAGCCTAACTGCGTAATCTTACCTCTTGATTTCTTCCTAACATTTCTGAACCTTACTCCGGAAAAAACAGTTTCAAACTGATTTCTGTATAGTCCATACAGTCTTTTTGCCTCTCTACTTAGGCTACATCTAGACTGGAGGCTTCTTGCATGAGAGGTTTTTATGGAAGAACATCCACACTGCAAAAGCTCATTGAAAAAGCGATGTGCTTTTGTGAAAGAGCGTCCACACTCATAAGACACTCTATCACCAAAAAGAGCCTCCCAGAACCACTTCAGGTAGGGCTTTAGGTCACTAGTTGATTTTTTCTGCAAAAACTCTAGTGTAGACTTAGCCTTAGACTTGAGAGCCAGATAGCCTTTGTTCCATTCTCCTGCAGAACCGGTCAAAGCAAGAACCTCTCCCCTTCCTATGAGCACCTTGCACAAGCACCAGGGCAAAGACAGTTCATCTCAAAAGAGGTCTGGAAATGTGTGGAATGGGGGCAGTAGAGGAGTAAAGAGAAACCATGGTCCTACCCCACTCCCTTTGTTCTATTAAAAAAGTAAAAAACAATGCAACATGTGCAGAGCAGGGAACTGGAGGGGAAGGCTTGTACCTTTTCAGTTGGGCAGCTGCAGTGATATTTGTGACAAGTAATGGGACATGGAGGGCAAATGTAGTGGTATTTCCTGGATGTCAACAAACATCACCTTGTGTACAAAGGGATGACCAGACTTCTTTCCATGGGGTAAAAACATGCTGCCTGTCTACACTGGCGGGGAGTTCTTGTGCAAGAACACTGACGTTCTAATGTGTGAAATCAGTGCTTCTTGTGCAAGAACTATGATGCTCTCGCTCAGGAATAAGCCTTCTTGCGCAACTTTCTTGCGCAAGAGGCCAGTGTAGACAGGCAATATGAATTTCTTGTGCAAGAAAGCCCAAAGGGTAAAATGGCCATTGGAGCTTTCTTACGCAAGAGAGTGTCTACACTGGCATGGAAGCTTTTGTGCAAAAGCACATCTCTTGCGCAAGAGCACATGCCAGTGTAGGCACTCTCTTGCACAAATACTTTAATGCAAAAACTCTTGCATTAAAAATATTTGCGCAAAATCTTGCCAATGTAGACATAGCCAGTGAGTGTTTTCCTTGTAAGCCAGAACTAACTACTGTGGATCAGATTCTGTGCTGAGATACACCCTCTCCCCTTGACCTAGCAGGTCACATTTAAGGGATCACTCAGGCTAGAATATGGCCCTTCTGTGTTTGCACAAAAACCTTTCATTATTTAATAGCCATTTTGGAGTTTGCTTGTCCAAACATGTAAACCTGAATCAATAAATACTCCTTGCCCAATGGGCTCAGATGGCTCTGACTCAAATTCCAGAGCAGTGAGGAAATGGGGGAAATTTTATGTTTCTTTTTGCTTCTATAGAGTCTGCAGGAGATCCTAGAGGGATTTCATAAGCTATAGCATTGTGAATAGTTCCATTTAGTTTCTACAGAAAGTCCATAGGAAGTATTCTAGGAAACTCCACTGAGATTTCTGACTGTAATGTATCACCACAAATGGCCTTTTGAAAGTATAAGAGCCAGGAGAGACAGAGAGTGCACTCTTTAAGTTATAAATGAGGCCCGGGACAGATATGTTTACAAATCCTCCCGTTAATAAAATTCTCCTTAATAGGACTCTCCTTAACATAGTGAGAGCAGCCATTCCTGTACAGATTAACTGGTCCAGACAGAAGAGGCGGCAGCAGTAGCCCCATTAGCTTGCGGCATGCATGAGTCTAGTCGAGTCTTTAGAGACAGACTTCCACTTACATTAATGAGCTGAACAGGAGGGGTTCTTTACTACCACTCTTCTAACGTACTGGGGTCCTCCTTGATCCTGCCTTGGTTCATGTTATTAACACACCACTACTAAAAACACTAATTTGGAATATCAAGATCTGGTCAACAACTGAAGAGCCATGACCACAGTGAGAGGAGTTAGATGCTGCAGAGACTGTCAATTCAGAAGGTACAAGCCTTCTCCCTACCCTGCACTGTTTTTGTTTTTTTAAATAGAATGAACAGGGGACAGTAGGCCTGTGGTTTCCCTTCACACCCCCGTCCCTGCTCCACGTTTCCAGACCTCTTTTGAGATGGGCTGTCTTTGCCCAGATGCTTGTGCCTGTTGCTCGTAAGAAGGGAAGAGACCCCTCCACCTTTGAGCCCTTTTGCAGGAGAATGGGGCAAAGGTTATCTTGCTCCCAAGAAATTTCTTCCAGCATGAGTATGAAGCAATGGAAGGAGACTAAGGCGACCTGGATTCTGATCCTGGTTTTGCCACTGGCTGACTTTTGGACAAGTCATTTACCCTTTTGTGTCTCATTTTCCCCATCTGTAAAATACAGATAGTGATACTGACTTTCTTTGCCAAGTACTTTGAGATCTACTTGATGAAAAGCCTCTATAAGAGTCCAGTATTATTATTTCATAGAAGCCCTGACCAGCTGCATATTCCAGAATAGACCTGAATGAATGGGTTTGCTAATTCACTAAATTTCAAATTGAAACAGTTTTGAAACAAAACATTGAAGCATTCTGACTTTTAAAGCTGGGGAGGGGGGGTAATCTTCCATTGCAAGGAAGGGGTGGGGCTGGGGGGAATCTATTGCTGAATTCAACCCAATTTAAAGAGTAGTTTCAGTGCCCTGATTTTTTTCAAATGTACTGTTCACAAAAAAATCCACCCATTTCTCCTTTCGAGACGTGCAGGTCACCAGCATTTCCCATTGACTTTTGTGAATATTTCTCCTGAGCAAACACTAATAAACACTTCAGGATTTGAATCTTTATTTGAAGTTCTTAAGTAACTCTAGGCTGATCTGTGCTTTCAAGGGATGACAAAGCTTAAATCGATTATTATACTAGTTCCTATGCCTCAGGTAAGGTGCAGTGTGAAAGTTCCAGACATTTGACTTTGAGGTCTGTTCACAAAGCTGCCTTTATACAAGGCTTCAGAGTTGGAGTAGGGAATGGTATGCAAGCCCGTTTACACTACAACGGCAGGGAAAGTTTAACATGAGGCCCTGTGAACTAAGGGGGAGCCATGTTCACAGAACTCTGTCTCTGAGCATATGCCCACCCTCATTTTGCTGCCACTGTAGTTGAAAGCAGCACAAGTACTGACTTCATTGGCACAGGTGAGTTATAAATTAACCAAATTCAAAGGTGAATCTAAGGGTATGTCTACACTTGCCCCCTATTTCAAAGTAGGGAGGCAAATGAAGCATACCGAAGTTGCAAATCAAGCACGGGATTTAAATATCCCGTGCTTGATTAGCATAATCGTGGCCAGTCGCCATTTTAAAATGCCGGTCGCCCGATTTAACTTGCTGCGTGTAGACGCGGTAGTTCGATCAGAAATGCTTCCGTCGAATTAACTGTTACTCCTCAAGCAAAAAGGGAATGGAACTCCTTCATATTGCACCCCCAGATTCAGACACTCAGACAATTATGCATGTGATGAGTTGCACAGAGAAGCTAAGCATGATGGGTCCAGTCTGTCTGCCTGCAGTCACCAATCCGGGCTGGTGAACTGATCGTACAGCCTGTGATCTACATGCTCTCTTCTCTCTTTTGAGCTGGACGGGCTCTTTCATGTACACTCAGTTCTTTCTCTGTGTCTGTCACCAAAAGGCCTGCACCAATCTCATTCTCCTTGTGCATATTCATTTCTTCTTCTCACCTTCACTGCAGCGAAGATTAGATCAGACCCCATCTAGCCCCTAGCTCCAGGTCTTAGCTTCATGGCTCCTCTAGATCAGTGGTCCTCAACCTTTTGGGGCTGCTGGGAGTCTGGGGGTGGGGCCACTCACAGGCCGTGCACCTGGGGGTGGGACCGCGCACGCGCCACGCGCCCAGGACCAGCACCGGCATGTGCCACAACCCCAGGCAGGGGCTGCTCATGCACCACGCGTCATGCACCCAGGCAGAGCCAGCGCAAATTGTTTGGCGGGTGCACATAAATGGCCCGGCAGGCGCCATGGCGCTCGCGGGCACTGCGTTGGGGACCACTGCTCTAGACAAAGGCACAGACATTACCCCTATTCACACTCTGGGTACGTCTACACTACAGCGCTAATTAGTTAATTCAAACTAAGCTAATTCGAACTAACGCGTCTAGAACGAAAAACTAGTTCGAATTAGCGTTTTGCTAATTCGAACTAGCAAGTCCACATTGAGTGGACTCTGAACAGGGCTTAAGGATGGCCGGAAGCAGTGCCGGCAGGGCATCAGAGGAGGACTGAGAGCATGGAGATGCTGTCTCAGGCTAGCCGAGGGCTGCGCTTAAAGGGTCCCGACCCCCACCCCGGACACACAGTTCTAAGGGGTGCCCCGCTTGCAAAGAAGTTCTGGCTTGGAGTGCCCGGAGTACCCACACTGGGCACATCACACCACTCGGCCATCAGCCCGGCTGCACTTGCCGCAGGCTGCCATCTGGGGAGAGGGGGCAATTGGGGGCTGCAGGAGAACTTCCACCCCCAGAAGCCTGCAGAGCCAGCCCAGTCCTCCCCATCGGGGGCTCGTACCCCATTCCTCCCTCACCTCCTTCCACTTACCCTTCCCTAGCCCCCCTTCTTATTGATGTACAAAATAAAGATAACGTTTCTTCCAACATTGACTCTGTCTTTATTGAACAAATCTGGGGGGAGACTGGGAAAAGGAGGTGGGAGAGGGGAAGAGAAAGGCTGGGAGAAGGGAGGGCAACTAACATGATCAGGGGTTGGGAACAGGTCCCAGATGAAGAAAGGCTACAGAGACTGGGACTGTTCAGCTTAGAAAAGAGGAGACGGAGGGGGGACAGGATAGAGGTCTCTAAAAGTAGGGGTTGGGTGGAGAGGGTGCATTCAGAAAAGTTCTTCCTGAGTTCCCATAAAGAAGGACTAGAGGACACCAAAGGAAAGGAATGGGTAGCAGGCTTGAAACTAGTAAGAGAAAGTTGTTGTTCTTCAGAAAGCAAATAGTTAACCTGCGGAACTCCTTGCTGCAGGAGGCTGTGAAGGCTACAACTAGAACAGAGTTTAAAGGGAAGTGAGATCAAGTCATGGAGGTTGGGTCCATGGAGTGGTCTTAGCCAGGGGGTAGGAGTGGTGTCCCTGCCCAAAGTTTGTGGAAGGCTGGAGAGGGATGGCACGAGACAAATGGCTTGGTCACTGTCTTCGGTCCATCCCCTCCAGGGTCCCTAGGGTTGGCCGCTGTCGGCAGACAGGCTACTGGGTTAGATGGACCTTTGGTCTGACCCAGGACAGCCATTGTAAGCTCAGGGCTCAGGGTCGGGGGTCTCAGTGGACCACCTTGATTTTCATGCACACCTGCTCCTGGGTGGCCAGGCTGGCAGCTCTCCTGCCCTAGCCGGTCACTTTCCTGTGCCTAGTGCGGAGATCGTGGACAAGGTCCACGATGTCCGCACTAGCCCAGGAAGGTGCCCGCCTCTTGCGGTCCAGGGCAAGCTCCTGGGAGCCGCCAGCCTGGTCCCGGGAAGAGGGGGTGGGCTGGGGGACATCGGGTGGGTGGCTCTGTGCTGTGCCAGGTGCAGGGTCTGCTGGCTGGGTGCTGGCAGGCTTGCACCTGGCACGGGCACCGTAGCCAGCCCGTGCCCCTTTAAGGGGTCCGTGGCCGGGAGGGGGGCATAGAGTTTCCCTGGTGTTGGCCAGAGTGGCCACCAGGGAAACCTGGGGAGGGCTAGCCTCCCACTAGTTCGAATTAAGGGGCTACACACCCCTTAATTCGAACTAGCTAGTTCGAACTAGGCTTAATCCTCGTGGAATGAGGGTTACCTAGTTCGAACTAAGCGCTCCGCTAGTTCGATTCAAATTCGAACTAGCGGAGCGCTAGTGTAGCGCCTATTAAAGTTAGTTCGAACTAACGTCCGTTAGTTCAAACTAACTTTGTAGTGTAGACATACCCATAGCGACTTGCTATTTCAAAATAGCATCAAATCAGTGTAGACACTCTCTCACATTTAGGGCCACCTGGAACCAGTTCAGGTAGGCCATTAGGTCAGCAATGACTTCCTGGAGCTCCTGCTTGAGGCTATCTGAGACGCATGATTAAAGGGACCCGCTGTACAGCCATTTCTCAAGTTCTTCTGATTGCTTGCGTACCTCTCTGAGGAACAGCAAAGCATTTCCACTGCATCCCCGAGCTGCTTGAGGAGACCCTCAACATGGCTGTGCCTACATTGGCATCCCTTTCCGGAAAAGGGATGCTAATGAGACACTTCGGAATTGCAAATCCGTGGGGGATTTAAATATCCCCCACGGCATTTGCATTTACATGGTGCCGCTTTTTTCCGGCTCAGGGTTTTTTCCTACTTTCAAGTAGGAATAAGGGATCCTCCGGAAAAGGGCTTATTTTCCGGAGAATCGCGTCTAGACTGGCGCTTTTCTCCGGCAAAAACCCCGAGCCGGAAAAAAGCGGCAGCCATGTAAATGCAAATGCCGCAGGGGATATTTAAATCCCTCACGGATTTGCAATTCCGAAGTGTCTCATTAGCATCCCTTTTCTGGAAAGGGGTGCCAATGTAGACTCAGCCCATGTGGCTATGAGCACAGCTCTTTCAGACATACCTCACTGTGGAGCGCCGCTTCTGGCTGCTGGACACCAGTTCTGATTGGTGGGACCAGTTCATCATGGATGACCAGCAGTGGCTCCAGATCTTCCCTATGAGGAAGGCGATGTTCCTGGAGCTGTGTACCTGGCTTGCCCCTGCCCTCACTTGACGGGACCCTCCATTCCCCTGGAGAATCAGGTCGCCATCATGATCTGGAAGTTCTCAACACTGGACAGTTACCAATCCATTGGGAATCAGTTCAGTGTGGGGAAGTTGACTGCTTGGAGCCCTCGTCATGCAGGTATGGTGCTCTCATGCAGGATGGCAGTCCCGGGGGTGGGGGGAGTACTGGAAAGGAGGACCGTAGACAAAGGGGGATTTGGAGGTGCAGGGGTTGGCGTGGGGCTGCGGGGGGAGGGGAAGGCTTCATAGGGGGTGGCTCCTGGGGAGTTTGTAGGGGCAAGGGAGGGAAGGCGGGAGGGCTCATGGACCTTCAAAGGGCCATCAACACTATCCTGATGCACAGGATGATGTGGACCCCATCGTCATCAGTTTTGCCACCATGGGCTTCCCCAACTGTCGGGGGCTATCCGTGCCCCCAACCACTGGGCATTGCAGTACATCAACGGGAAGGGATACTTTTCGATGGTCCTGCAGGCCTTGCTTTTGGACATCTTCGTCAGGTGGTCAAGGAAGGTGCCCAATGCCTGTATGTTCAGAAACTCCAGCCTCTTCCCCAAGATGGAGGCCGGCACTTTCTTCCCTGAGTGCAGCATCAGAGTTGGGGATGTGGACATGACACTGTGCATTGTGGGGGATGCAGCCTACCCTCTCATGCTGTGGCTATATACTGGACACCTTGACCCCAGAAAGGACCTCTTCAGCGGCCACCTGGGCAGGGCCCGCATGCAGGTGGAGTGTGTCTTTGGGCATTTGAAGGCAAGATTCAAGTGCCTCCTGACTTGCCTGGATGTGGGGGAGCAGAACATCCCCCCAGCTGGTGTCCACATGTTGTGTGCTCCACAACATAGTGGAGAGGGAGTCCTTCCTTCCAGGGTGGGGGGGCAGAGGTGGACCAGGAGGGAAGGGCCTTTGAGCAGCCATGCAGAGCTGCCATCCAGCAGGCCCATCAGGTAGGGGGTGCGCATCCAGGAGGCTCTGAGGAAGAGTTTCTCACAAGGACCTCAGCGACACACTTCCCTGGGGTCTGTGCCCTCTGTGCCTTTCCTCCTCCACCCCTCTCCCCTGCAGACAAAATAAAAAAAACTGTTTGGTTTATAAAAATGGAATTGTATTGTGATTTATTTGGGGTAGAAGTAACTGGGGAGGAGGGGGACTGAGAATCTTGGGGTATGTCTACACTACCACCCTAGTTCGAACTAGGGTGGTTAATATAGTCATACGGAGTTGCAAATGAAGCCCGGGATTTGAATTTGCCGGCTTCATTTGCATAAAGCTGGGCGCCGCCATTTTTAAATGTCTGCTAGTTCGGACTCCATGCCGTGCGGCTACACGCAACACGGACTAGGTAGTTCGGACTAGGCTTCCTAGTCCGAACTACCTTTACTCCTCGTTTCACGTGAAATGACACATCCAGCCCATGGAGTATCGAACCCATGGTGATGGTGGTCACTGTGCTGGCCATGTCCTCCTCTTCCTTCTCAGCTGGGTGGGTGACAATGGGTGTCGCCAGCCCTGAGTCCACCACCAGGATGTGGTGCAGGTCTTCATAATAGAGGCAGAAGTGGGGATCTGCCCTGGAGCGTGAGCTGTGCTCCTTTGCCCTGGCATATGCCTGGCGGAGCTCTTTAATTTTGCTCCAGACCTGCTCCTGGGTCCAGGTATGGCCCTCGGTGGCCAGGCTCTCTGGCCATATATGTTGGTGTTACACCATTTGGAGCCGAGATCCTAGAGGGTCTTGATGAGGGTCATGATCTCTGCCTCTGAGTGCTCCCTGGGATGGACAGGGGGTTCTTGGGAGGTTCTATGCTGGCCAGACTTCAGGCACTGGCAGCTGCAATGTGGCTGGAGTCTGTGAGGACCAGCTTCCTGCCACAAGCCCTTTCCCTGGTATTTGCAGCTTTAAGAGCTGCAGGGAAAGAGGAACTATAGAGTCCCAAGGAGAGTGGACAGAGTGGCCAGCAGGGCAAATGTGAGATTTACTGGAGGCCCCTTTTTAAAAAAAAAAAAAAAAACCCTGTGCCGTGTCCACACACGCCCCTTTCCGAAATAGCTATTTCAGACCAGGTGTTATTCCTCATGGAATAAGGTATACAAATGTCAGAAACATCTGTGTGTTATTTTGATTTTCTTTTGAAATAACGCAATTGCTGTGTAGACGCTAGCACAGTGCAGTGTAGACACACTCTTAGAGAACGAGATTTTCTATTTAGTTGCAGAAAATGATGAAAAAAGGGCAGCATCAAGGAATATTTCTCTACTGCCCACTCTGAAGTCTATAGGTATCATTTCTGAAGCTGATTCCATGAACCTCCATCATCTGAGCACGACACTAATACGAGCTAATTCACTCAGGCAAACCTGGGAGTATCCACATTGTACAGACAGAGTCCTGGGGCACTGAGAGTGCATCTACATTGAGCCCATAGGTCAAAATAAGATACACAATTTGAGCTACACAAATTGCATATCTTATTTCAATCTAATTTTGAAATAGTTTATTTCGAAATTTGGCACTGTCTGTGGATCAAGGGTTACGGGGATGCCAGAATAGAGCGCCTGTTATTCCAAAATCTATTTTGAAATAAAGGGCACATTTAAAGACGCAGAATTACTATTTTGGGATACTTCCAGTATCCCAAAATAGTGCTGTTGTCTACACATAGCCTGAGAGAATAAATGACTTGCCCAGAGCCATGCAAAGATTCTATAACAAAGCCAGGCATTGACAGATCTTCTGAGATCCATTACAACCACAAGATCTTGGCATGTCTGCCCAAAGATGTCACTTGGGATGAGATCTCTTCAGAGTTGTATTTAGACCACTACCTCTTCTCACACTGATAGCTAAATAGCAAGGCAGAAGGACTTTCCATCACTACTTACCTAGTACATAGTCAGACCAGTGACCCTGACAATTTAATATGTAGTGCCCTGTATCCCTCAGCCATCCAGACCCCTGATATTCAAGGCTTTTGATTTATTTTTAATGATAATGACTGTGCTTTAATCCTTGACTACCTATTGGTCAGGGATCAGGTCATGCATTTGATGTGCATTGTCTGAGGAAGGATGACAGTACAAGTGGTCCACATTAGGGATGTTAAATATCGGTTAATTGAATATTCGAGTAACCTAATGCATTCTTATCAGTTAATCGACTATTTTATAGTCCCTGGAGGCCTGGTCAGCAGCCAGTGTGCTCTGGCCCCACTCCCGAGGATGCCCCTGCCACTCTGCACTGACTCTGTATCAGTAGTAGTCTATAGCATTAACCAATAAGCTTTTGCTTAATCAGTTAATCAACTATGCTATTACATCCCTAGTCCACATCTCAAACTGACTGTTTCCTTCTGTCACTAATGAACCTCCATTTTTCAGATTTGCTAATATGCAACCTGCTCTTTATTTCCCCTCTATCTCTCACACTAAGAATTTCAACCTTTTGCTTCTGTGTCATATGTTCCCCTCTTCCTTAACTCCTTCCTCTTTGGCATGTGGAAATCTAGACAGAGAGGATGCTACAATTCCACAGATGGCAAAAAAAGAGATTTCTCCAAAGGAGCCAATTAACACATACCTATTATTTAATTTAAGAAAGTCAGAGATATATAGGTCACAATCCATGGCAGAGCACAGCCTAACAGAGGGAAGGAAAGGTTTGCCAAATTCTTATTCTCCACATTCAGATGTTTTAATAGGAAATCTAAGTTCCTTGCAGAACGCCCTAGCAAATGGGAAACGGGTGAAAAATAGAAGGGATTGTTAATATGGGCTTTATGCATTGAAAATGAATGTGAATGACTTATTTCATTTGGCTGTTTGTGCGATGGTGATGGAGCTGGGTTGTTCTGCTCAGTGTGAATAGTTCACAGAACAGTCTATTCAGGGTGGTCACCATATTATCTTTTTGGTTGCTAACCGGGAAACACATGCTGTTCCAAGCCATTAGAAGCCATCTTAAAAATCCCATATAGAAAATTTCTACTGTAATGGTCCCAAATCAATTTCTAGCCCAATTCACTTCTCTTGCACACCAGTTTAAATCAAGACTGACCAATGAAATTACAGTGATAGAGAATCATTGCGAAAGGAGACATGGGCCCTGTCACTGACAATGGTGTTCCTACCATAAAGAATACAGTGCTATTTCACCACTTTTGAATATTGTGTTTTCTTTTCTCCAAAGTCCAGAACAGCATAGCATATCACAACTGCTCAAAAAACCCTCAGTTGTCTTTAATGCACCATCCTGGGCATAGCTTAGGAGGATTTCCTAGCATGCTGGGGTGTCGAATTGTTTGTCTATATATCTATTCATAGGAATCACTTTGCTTCTCTACTAAATAACCTTTCATATTCTTAAAAATAAATGAGGCATCACTGATCCCCGTTATTTAATTTCCAAGGGCAGGACATTGATTGTCAAATAAAAGCTGTCAAGGTTGAATTAACAACTCATCCCTACAGTTGCAAGCCTACAAATTAAGGAGGAAGGGATCTTCACTTTTGGATAATGTTCCAGCCCCAGCTGCCTTCCAAATAAAGCCTCTCCACTCAGCCACAATCACTGACCTCTGCACTGTTCTTGTTTGCTTGGATTTTTGCCTAACCCCAATTTGTACTGAAATGGAACCAACATAGAAGAATCGTAGATGTTTACAGTTCTACAACTGCAATGATGGACAGAGCTAGATGGTAATTGCAGGCATTAAGGAGAACAGAAAGGAAGCACAAGGCTCCAAATAAGTAATAGTAGGTCCCAAATGGATGCAAAGATGAGGAAAACAGGACAGTATCTCCGCTGAAGTAGAAGCAAGGGTTCTGTGTGTGCATAGAATGCACACATGCATATACACTGCTTGCCTTTTAGAATCCATATGCAACATATACTTTGGATAGAGTTTTCATCACTTATTAACTAGAATGAATAAATTTATATTCATTATCTAAACTAATAATTTAACTCCTGCTATGTAGCTGGCTGGATGATTTTCTCATTAAAGTGAATGTAGTTGAACTTTTCTACTCTGGCACCTTTGGGACCTGACAGGAGCTGGACCAGAGAATTTGCCAAACCATGGGAGATCAGTATTGCCTAGCAGCATTGCCAACATTTTCCCTACTTACTGGGCTCTCAGAAGACATTTGGGGGGTAAATTAGAGCACAGAACACTGAATGCCAGAACTTTATGGGACTGAAAATGCACTTTAAGGGACTGTAGGAAACTTGGTTACACCCTTGATCAGTGGACATCCAGTTATCTAAATTGTGCTGGACCAGAGAAGATCAAACTAGAGAGGTTCAGCCTGTATCCCTGTATCATTGAAGCTAGTAGATCACAGCCTGTGGCAGCACAGGTTTCTCCCACTCTAGTTTTCTATCACTGTATATCAGCCCTGTCTTGGAGAAGCCATCTTCTGGGTGGACTCTCTCCAAACCCATATGCCCCTTGATCTCTTTGATGAGACTGTCAAGCAAGAGATCAGTTATGACCTTGGTTTCTATAATGGGGAAAAGCAGAGAACTCAATTGCCAAAGGATAACATTAGTTCACTACTGTCTTGGACCATACTGAAACCTGCAAAAGGCTCCAAATCCCATCACCAGTCCTTTCAGTCCTTGCTATGCTACTTTGTTCAACCACATTTGTCTGGACCCTAGCCCCAAGTCCCTGGACTGATCCTGGAGTGAGCAGATTCAGTCTTCAGGTAGGTTAAGGAGCCCATCAGGGATGTGGCAAAATTATCAGATTTGGCTAAGAGGAGGCAGCAGTTCTGCATGTGAGCTAAACAGCAGATTGTTGGCTGCTCATGGCTTCTGCCCATAGCTTTCTTCACTCTTGTGCCTGTCTTGCTCCAGGCTGCTCTTTGCCTAACTCCAACTCCAGCCCCTAGCTCTGGTTATTGGCCATGGCTTGACTCCTCGGGTGTGTCTAGACTACAGGTTTTTTTTTTAAAAGTAGCCTTTTTTCGAAAAAACTATACCTGCATCTAGACTACTGTCGTGTTCTGTCAACAGTAAATCAACAGAGCGCGATGGTTTTGTCGACAGAGGTAAACCTTGTTTTATGAGGAAGAACGCCTTTGTCGACAGATCTGTTGACAAAAGGTGTGTGTGGATGCAGGGAGCCAGTTCTGCTGAAAAAAAGGCCTCCAGGAAGAAGCCCTGGTGGACAGTCCAGCCTTTACATGTAGAGCACCTCCGTGGTTCCTGGCCACAGCGTCTTAAAGGCACAGGCACCCAGACAGGCCTTGCTGTCAAGAAGCCAGCCAGAGCACCCGTGCCAGCTTTGCTAGCCATGTCCCAGCCTCAAGGCCCCCTTGGCCTCTGAGGACAGAGAGGAGGACCCACCCAGGGGCACCAAAAGGCGAGCACCAGCCTGGTCAGGGCCAGAAATCAGAAACCTGCTGGAGCTCTGGTCCCAGGAAGAAGCCCTGCAGGCCCTGCAGACATGCCACAGGAATGCAGACATCTATGGGTACGTCTAAACTACATGCCTCTGTCGGCAGAGGCATGTAGATTTGTTTCTTCAGCAAAGGCAAATGAAGCCGTGATTTAAATGATCGCGGCTTCATTTACATTTATATGGCTGCTGCGCTGAGCCGACAAACAGCTGTTCAGCTGATCAGCTGTTTGTCGGCTCACGCGCTAGTCTGGACATTCCCCCTGTCGACATCAAAGCCCTTTGTCGGCAGCCCCGTTATTCCTGATCAGCTGTTTGTCGGCTCAGCGCGGCAGCCATGTAAATGTAAATGAAGCCGCGATCATTTCAATTGCGGCTTCATTTGCCTTTGCTGATCTGTCTAATTTACATGCCTCTGCCGACAGAGGCATGTAATCTATACACAACCTATGAGTGCCTGGCCCAGGGACTGACCACTAAAGGGCATCACCCCTGCACATGGCACAAGTGAGGACCAAGGTCAAAGAGGATATGCTGAGGCCTGGGACCAGAGCTCCCACTTTGGGGCAGCCCCAGAGAGCTGCCCTTACTACCAGGAGTTGGAGCAGATCCTGGGCAGTGGAAAAGCCTGTACTCCACTGCATGTTACTCCACCACATCATGGTCTGAACCCTGAGGGAGGAAGACCAGGCAGGAAAGGCGGGAGAGCTGCACCAGGAGGAGGAGGAAGAGGATGCAGCAGGGACCCTCTCCCAGGAGCCAGCCCTCCAGACCCCAGAGGCCTCCCAGGCATCTGTGGACAGCAGGGAGGGAACATCAGGTGAGTGCTTCGAGGAGTCACCACACATGGGTAGGTTGGCAGTGTGGGGGGCCATCTAGTCCCATTGCCACTGTGGGGCCCCTGTGATGCTGTCAGGCCACTGCCCAACTCACACGTGGTGTCACATGTAAGACCCCTGAGTCTCCTGTCCAAAGGAGAGCCCCTGCCAGTCACGGCATGCCCTCGGGGACAGCAGGAGTGCACACAGACAGTGATTGTCTCCTCCTCTTTTCCTCCACAGCTGGACCCTCTACCCAACAGGGAAGGACCACAACCACCCCACCACCATCCCGGACCCATGGCACCCGCAGGTACTGGTGGGTCTACATGGACCTGCTGAGGGAGCATGTAGTGGCCCTGCAGGACCTGAACAGGACCCTCCAGCAGAGGACGGAGGCAGAGGCCAAGTGGCGCACCAGGCTGCTGGATGAGCTGGTCCAACAGTGCACTTCCATCTGTGCCACAATGCGGTAGGTCCTTGGCTTGCCTGCCCATGTCATGGGCACTGCTTCTCCTGCATGCCAGGCCCCTGTTCCCCCTGCTCCCCCAGCCCCACCCTGTTCCTCCAGCCCCCCCTTCCCCTCCAGCCTCTCCTGCTCCCAAGCCCTCACAGGCACAACAGCTGCTCCCCCCTCCCCCTACCCCTCAGGCCAGGACTGGCTCCTGCTCCATCGGATCCCAAGGCTGTGGCAATGCCAGGATGCAGGAAGGTGGCAGGACCCTGCGATCAGGGAAGCAGCGGCCTACCTGAGCCCCCTTCCAGGTTTTCAGTCCCCTACCACTCCAGTGAAAGGACATTTCAGTTATGGAACAAAATCTTTATTTTTGACTGACAGATTTACTTTGTTTATAAACAGTTGAGCAGTAAGAAGAGAAAGGTGTTTTACACACAGTCCGCACCTGTTCTATACTGCTAGGCTGCATCTAGACTACATCCCTTTTTCATAAAAGGGATGTAAATTAGACGTATCGCAATTGCTAATGAAGCGGGGATTTAAATCTCCCCCACTTCATTAGCATAAAAATGGCTGCCGCTTTTTTTCGCCATGGAGCTTTGCCAGAAAAAAGCGCCAGTCTAGACGCTGATCTTGCGGAAAATAGAGCCTTTTCCGAAAGATCCCTTATCCCCTGTTTCAGAGAGGGGTGCAGCAGCACCGGGTGCCTTCTTTTTTTAACAGAGCATCCGGCAGTCTAGATGCTTTTTTTCGAAAAAGAGGATCGATTTTTCAATCTGCATAATGTAATCTAGATGCTCTTTTTTGACAGAGGCTTTTTCAAAAGATACTGTCGACAAAGCCTCTGTCGAAAAAGGCGTGCCGTCTAGACATAGCCCTGGTTCCTAACTCCAGCTTTGCTCCTTCCTCTTGTCCCTGGTTCCAAGCAGGAGGTGAGACTGTCCACATTCCAGTCTTGACATCAGGAGACCACCAACATTTTACAATGTTAATCTGTGTTTCCCAATGTCACTATTTGACAGACGGGGGAAACTGAGGGAGAGCCAAGTTGAACAACTTGCCTAAGATCACAGATCAAATCAGTGGCAGAGCTAGGAACAGAATCAGGTCTCCCAGCTCCTATCTGCTCTAGCCCACTGTGGATAATACAAGCACATCTGGAAAGTAATTAAAACTGGATTAGTGGGTGAATTTCTGTGCAGCCCACTGTAGGAGGAGAACCTCCTGAATTCAGCCATACTAAATGCTGCACATGAACCAACTCATCACAAAAGTTGGAGAATATGAAACCTCCACTGAACTTACCATCACTTGAACTTTTGCAAATAATAGCACTTGCTCTAGGGAGGTAAAATCCTATTTAACTGGTTAGCTGATTAAAAGGGAAGAGGGCAGGGGGAGTGCCCTGGCTGGATTGGAGCAGGCCCCATGCCACGAACAGTGAATGCTCCAGCCAGCCAGAGCAGCCTGTGCTGGGCTTCCTGCAGACAGGGACTGCTTTGGCTGGCTAGAGTGCCCCTGCCTATTGCAGGTCCTGTGGGCCCAGAGCATCCCCCTGCCCATGATGTATAGGGAGCTGATCCGGCCCCCATCAGTTAACCAGAAGTGGTAAACCTCACTGGTTACAGGTGAGGCTTAGCAGTTAACTGGTTAACCATTCACTTCCCAAAGCAGCACAGCACAATTTATCTTTCTTGCTGTCTGGTCAGGCACAAGGAGATGGAATAATAGCACTAAAAAGTAAAAATACTGCATCTAAATGGCAAATTGCTTCAAACAGCTCAGAAGCAATGTCACTCTGCAGTCTTCCCTTGTTCACAGCCTCAGATCTCTGCCCATGGTGTGTATGAAATAAGCTACATTGGAGCTTATCACTTTCTCTCCATTTGTGACTGCAGTAAGGATGTGACTGCAGTAAAGAGTCCACTGCAGTGATCCTGAGAAGGGAATGAGTTGGCCAATAACAAAGAGACTGAGGTTTGATTTAGGGAAGAACCCAAGAGATCTGGGTAAGAGCATATAGATTAAATTCACACCCGATGCAGAAGACCACCATAAGGGCTGTGTACCAATTAATCTATCAAAATAAAGTCTACATGGGACCTCACCCTTGTGTGAGGTGTGTGTCACCCAAACTGATCCTGCTTAGTCTGCACAATTTGACAATTGGACATATTTCCAAGAGGATCCATTACTGGGAAATGTCTGTTTATGAGGGGGTCACTTAAATTCAACCTTTCTTTTCTAAGGGGAGTTCTCCCCCAAAAATGATTGTGTAACTCGTTCTTACTGCTAGAAAGCCACCATATCATTGATCAGTGCTTTGCAACTGTCCGAGTAGCTATTCATTGTGCTGGTAATTAAATCAGTCTGTGCTGGTGCCAGTGGTTCTAGTTTTAATGTTTTCTCTACCTCTCACACAGACCAGCAGCATGACTGATGCTAGTGACTTACCTTCTCTGTGCCTTAGTTTCCCCTCACCCATTTCCATCTCTTGTTTTCATTTGGATTTAAGGCTTTTCAAGACACTGACTGTCTCTATCCATGTTTTGTGAGTTGCCTAGATTGAATAATGGTGTCCATATCTCAGTTGGGGCCAGAGCCAGCGTAAAACAAATTATAAACTCTTTTTTATATACCTGTCCTTCTGTGGTTTTAGAGCTGGAATGAAATGGGAGGTTTTTATGACTCTGTGACACTGTCCTAAACTGAATCCCCCACATAGGCTACGTCTAGACTGGAATGATTTTCCGGAAATGCTTTTAACAGAAAAGTTTTCCGTTAAAAGCATTTTCGGAAAAGAGAGTCTAGATTGGCACGGACGCTTTTCTGCAAAAGCCATTTTCGCGATCGGGGCTTTTTTGCGCAAAACAAATCTGAGCTGTCTACACTGGCCCTTTTGCTCAAAAGTTTTGCCCGAACGGGAGCAGCATAGTATTTCCGCAAGAAGCACTGATTTCTTACAATAGGAAGTCAGTGCTTTTGCGGAAATTCAAGCAGCCAGTGTAGACAGCTGGCAAGTTTTTCCGGAAAAGCGGCTGATTTTCCGGAAAAACTGGCCAGTCTAGACACAGCCATAGAGAATAAGGGTATTTCTTGCAGCTCATATGCTAACAAGTTATGATTTTGGAGTTGAAGAGGCTTCCGTTCACAGCTATGACTGTGGTCTGCAGCACATGGGTCCATTTGAGTGTGCTGGTAATAATCAGAAGCCTATAGCATGATGGAGTGAGTGGGATTAATGGCACCCAGAAGGAGAATTGTTAAAGTTACCATGAGCCTACTTGCATGCTCAATACTTCTCAGTAAAAAAGGCATGGCCATGGCCCCAAACAGTTCAATTGTACACAGTATGTTGCACGCCGGATGAGACCAAGGAGATATTTAAATACTAACTAAAAAGCACTGTGAGGAATTATAAGGGTTACTGGACACAAAGGGTGCATCTATACTGCACCATTATTTCGAGATAACTACCGTTATTTTGAAATAATAATGTTATGGCGTCTACACAGTCATTCTGTTATTTCAAAATAATTTTGAAATTACGGACGGCTTATTCTGAAATCTGTAAACCTCATTCTATGTGAAATAACACCTATTTGGAAATGAGGCCTATGTAGATGCTCCACTGCCGCTATTTCGAAATAGCCCCTCACCAGGGCCATTCTAAGTTATTCCTCCCCGGTGTCTCTGAGGTTCTAAATTGAGATAGCACATCTACATTAGGGAAGCCTGCCTCAGACTAATTTTGAGGCTTCCCTGCAGTGTAGATTTGCTATTTTGAAATAAGCTATTTTGGCATAACTATTCAGAATAGTTTATTTCAAAATAAGCGTGTGGTGTAGATGTACCCAAAGATGGGTAAAGATAGTCATTGCAATCACAGTGACCTTAAGCCCACTAGACAATCCTCTGAAACAAATGCATGGCTGGAACCTTCTGTAGCTCTTTATCCCAGTGCAAAATGAAACAGAAAACCCAGGATGCTGGCTCTCAAGCCACTGCGCTAAGCACTAAACCACACTTTCTGTCATGTAACTTAGGGAATGGGCATTATAAAGAGAAGCCTATTCTAACAGGAGGTTAAATGTTGTAATTTCACTTCAGCAACATTAACAAATCACAGGGCCCCCTGACCTGGAACTTGTGCCTGAATTTAATTCAAGAGTCTGAAACAAGTTTCTTTTGGTGCCACACAATTTGTAAGTAAAAACCAAAGCAGTTTTCTGGAAGAGTGGATACCTTTCCCCCCTAATGGCTTAGCTACCAATTCCACAGCAGTCAGGAGATAGTTGGTGTGCTACAATATCCTTTGTCTTTCTCAACTGACACTTCATTGATGGGCAATTTTTCTAAACAGCAGTAAAATTGCAGTGCCGGCTTCTCTGTCAATAAATTCCATTATTTCACATGGAGATTGGTAACGTAGCCAGAAAATGCCAAAGTGATTACCTTGAGGAACTACAGATCTGTGGTCTGAGCACTCTATAAATCTATGCACATAGTTTGATAAAGCACATTGATACTTTTTCTGACAAGACTTTGTCTAGATTTAGTGGGCTTGGTTGTTAGCAGTTTGCAGCACTGTCATCCCTGGTTCGATAAATGCAACCACAATTCCCATGCTTTCCCTTGTTTCTTCTTTTGGCTAAATGTCCATTTTTTCTCCTTAATGCAAGGTGATGGAAAATACCAAGAAATGGTAAACAACTGTGAAGATGATAGGGGAGCATGATCTAGTCCACTTTGCGGTTAATATGAGAAGTGAACAAAAGAGATTCACTTTGGATCTGGGGTGCCATCAGTCCTATAATTCTCAGCATATGAGAGTTATACCCTCTTAACAATGAACTATCAAATAAAACCTTGCTTTCTGCTTTAAGCATTTTAGGGGCAGAGGGTAGGGAGAGAGTAGCCAGAGGAAGGAACAAGTAAGGTGATGAACGAGCGTTCATATTAGTCTGTCACTGAGATAAAAATGTGGCTAGAGAGGGATTTGTTTGGTTCCTGATTGGTTGGGCAAGTTATGTCAATGTACTGGTTAGTTTTCCAGGAGCTGTGATGGGAAACTGGCATTGGTGTCAGTGGAGTAAACAGAAGGGCCCACTTCAGTGGGCCCCAACTTCAGGTGGGTGGGCAAGAATGGGAGTCAGGAAGGATTGTTCTGAGTATTGTGTAGAGGTGATTATTTGATTCGTGGGGTGCTGTATCATCTCAGTTCATTAGAACTGTTCTTGTCATTCTAGAAAAGACACCATAGAACTATTTTTCCCTGACTCTCTTCAGCTGCTGTCTAAAGGCTGAAAACTTATGTTGTGCATTGATGTCAGGCTGGCTTTTTGCACGGGGGTAGATTTCACTGTATAGTATGTTTGCCATGTGGTGGGGATTGCTTTCCCTGGTACTGTGTAACTCCTATGCTCCCTGACAGGAATACAATTTGCTGCAATTTACTATAAATCCTCATAAAACCCTTCTCTTCTGGCACTCAGTCAGAAACCCTAAAAATGACTGACAGATTCTTCATAAATATTTATTCTTTTTTTAAAAAGGTTAAATTCTTCCCTCTGAAATTGGATTTTGGGGTTTCTTTTTTTACTTTACCTAGCAAGTTCCATCATTTCTGTTATAACTAAGCCCATCTTCTCCCCTGCTGGCTTGAGAACTGGGCCTGGCACTTGGTGCTTTCACAAAGGTTGGGCGGGATGCTATCACCTCACTCAGCCAGGGTGACCAGGTATCCAGGTTTTCAGCTGGAACACATGGTTGAAAAGGGATCCCGCTGTTTCTGGTCAGCACTGAACCACTCATCCGCAGCTTGTAGCACCCTCCTGCATCCCAAATCCCTTATCCCTAGCGTCACCCTGAAGCCCACATCTTCATCTGAAGTCCTCACCACTTTTTGCAACTCATTCAGCCCAATGCAAATAAGTGAGTGAGGGTGGAGAGAGTGAGGGAGAGGAAATGGAGTGAACAGAAAGAGCACCTTGGAAAAGGGGTGGTGCATGAGCAGGGCAGGGAGCAAGGCAAGGATGTTCATGTAGTCCCCTTACTAAAGGAGCCTCTGTTTTATTCTGAAAAGACCCTGTGTGCTACAATCCAGACTACAATTCCCATGAGCCCTTGGGAAAAAACAGGAAGGAAGGACTCTGGTGGGAAAGAGGAGGCTTTCTCCATGTGCTTGAAGAAGAGGCCTAGCAGTCTGGGACTCTGCCTTGGAGTTTTGAACCAAAGGGGGAACCAGGCTGCTGCCAAGGACATTGACCCAGTGCAGGGGCTGTTGAAGTGCAGCTACTAGATGCCTGTTGGAACTGGGAGTTAGCAGGCTGCTTCCGATAGGCACAGCATGAGGCAGTAAGTTTTGGGCCTTGTTAGAAAAGTGCTGCCTGGGACAGAGCTGCTGTCTAGCCTGGACCAAATCTCCACTACAGCTGCAACATCAGCGCCAACGCAAGCAAGAGTCTGGGGCTCTGAGTCCAGGGGTGTGCACACTCTGGGGTGGGGTCACTGTTGTCTAGCTATATAAGCTTCAATTATGGTTATGTGTTTTGTTAATGCTATTCATTGCTAATCTGTTAATCCCTGTTTATTTAAATTAAGTAAAGATTGTTTATTTTAAAGTGTTCTATTAGATGTCTATGATTTGTAGTTGTTCTGAAATTAGATCCAGATTTATGTTGGAATGAGTATATTCCTGGAGGCTCTCAAGGCACCAGTGTGTGTACAAGGCCAGCCAGGTGGAGGCACCGCCATTTTACATTCATTGCCAGCAAGGGACTGCAGCAAAGGGGTGGATAGGGCTTTCCCCAACTAAACACCATCACCACTGGGGTGCTCAGGATCTCTTTTGGGTTAAAACACCAGGCGCCCAGGCACACCTGTGAGTGTGACCTGCTCCCCAGTAACTCGGGGAGGAAAAAGGGGGGGTTACATTCAGTTTTGTGCAACTAGTAAGTTGGCAACGCTACATTGAGCCTGTGACAATGTCAAGGGGTTTGCACAAATGCACATGCATGAGAATACTTATATTCCATTGCTAGCTACTGATGGAATTATTCCTTTTAGCTCAAACAACGAGGTGTCCAGTGGCACTTTAGAGACTAACAGATTTATTAGGGCATAAGCTTTCATGGGTAAAATGCGCTTCATCAGATGAACTAGAGTGGTAATTACAGAAGTAGGTGTATATATAAGTTACTTGTATTAATGAAGCTAAGCAAGTCACGGTGCAAGTGGGTCATTCACAGCATTTGGTGTGGAGATGTGAATGTCCAGAGAGGGGAAATTGCCTTTGTGATATGTTAACCAGTTGAGATCCTTACTCAGTCCTGAAATGATAGTGTTGAATTTTCAAATAAAATAGCTCAAGTGGTAGCAATCCATACTTTTAGTGCTGAAGATCACAGGTTCATACCCTACTGATGACCTATTCAGGGGTTCTTACAACAGAGGCTGAAGCTGCACCTTAAGCCCATCACTTCTTGTCTTCTTATCCTCAGTGATTAAGAAGAACAATTTTTATCCCTCCTTGTAACAACTTTTTATGTACATGAAAACAGTGATCATGTCCTCTCTGACTGCTCTTCTCTAGACTGCACAACCCAATTTTTTTTTGCCAATCTTCCCCTATTTTTTCAGTCAATTTTGTTGCTCTTCTTTGTCCTTTCTCCAGTTTGTCCACATCTTTCCTGAAATATGGTGCCCAGAACTGGACACAATATTCTAGTTGAGGCCTAATCAATGTGAAGTAGAATGGAAGAATTGTGACTCATGTCTTGCTTACAACACTCCTGTTAATGTATCTCAGAATGTGGATTTTTTTGTTTTTTTGCAAAAACGTTACATTGCTGACTCATATCTAGTTTGTGAACCACTGTGACCCCAGATTCCTTGCTGAAGTGCTCCTCTGTGGGCAGTCATTTCCTATTTTGCATGTGTGCAATTGATTGTTCCTTATTCAGTGGAGTACTTTGCATATGCCCTTATTGAATTTCATCCTATTTACTTCAGACCACTTTAAATTTTAATCCTGTCCTCCTACGCACTTGCAACCCTTTTCGGCTTCGTATCATTCACAAACTTTATAAGTGTACTCTCTGTACCATTAGACCTTTGGTACCATACAGAGTCCTCCAAGCCATATGACCCACATGAAACTAGCTGTGTACATTTAAATCCATCCTTTAAATTCTATTAGGTCAATGAGAATTTATTCCCATTTTATTTTGTCACTTTGACTTTTGCTCTTGTTCTATTTATAAACAGTATAGACATTTCTGTTTTGTATTGGTGTGGGAGAGAAGCTATTAAAACCATGCAAGGTCTTTGAAATACAAACCTGAGCCAGAAAAGGAAATTTGAATATTGTAAATTAAGAGAATGTTCCACCACTGAAAGTCTCTCCTGATCATAAGTCATGTGACGATAAATTTCAGTTGAGTGACAACAGTATTAACAAACTGAAAATATGATTGATGCACATCAGGGGTCCATGAATGCAATATAAAAGGGAAAGGCTTGCTAGCTTGAGATAGGCAAAGTATAAATATGTATCACTTGGTTCTAAAGTGAGTTATGATTGCATTTTTCTACTTGTACCTGAAATCTGTGGAGGTTATTCATCTTATCCCTATATCAGCAGCGACAGTTATGGCCATGCAGTGCATACAGCACAGATACCTGTTCAGCAGATAAATCAGAAGGCATGAAGGGACCTGTTGTTATCAATTTGATCTTAGGAATAAATATACAAATATGTGTACAGTATTGTTGTCATGCTAAACAACTTCCCTTCTCACGGATACATTTTAAAGAGGCTGTTTGAAGAGCCACTTTCTGACAGCAGCAAAGGGAGATGAAGGATTGTGTGGGAGAACTATATTGATGTCTTTTAGAACCCTTCCACCCAATGTCAGCAGTGGGGAGGAGGATGGGACATACAAAACAGCTGGGAGAGTTATGGTCAGTGAACAGCTTGCAAAAAGAAACCATTCTGGATGAGGCTGTGCATGGCACTGCTTCTCACCCGGTGCCAAAGAGCTAAGGGTTTTATGGTACAGAGGAAACTCTAGAGTTTAATACTGATTTACCATGACAGTTCAGCAAGGAGGTGAGCAATGTATGGGAATGCAGACAGGCAGTTCTAAGGCCAGTGGGACCTGCTCAGTGTACAGAAAGCAGAGCAAGAGTGCATGTGTGAGGAGGGGAATTATTTCCATCCATTTGTAAGTCAAAGTACAGTGATGGCTATGAAGACAGTGGAGCATTGAATCAATTTGACCAGGACATCCACTAGAAGCATCCAGGCAAGGGGAAAAAGGATGTATTCTGATCTCTGTAGTGATGGAGGAATTGCTGTGGAAAAACTATCTGGATTCCTCAACCTTGTGTTACTGTTGCTCAGTGAGGAAACTAGAGCATACCCAGACACCAGCAATCAGAGTGGGAGGGGAAGTGACTTCACAGCCTGGGCTTTTCTCACCTGGAGCTGCCTGAGATGGCAGACAATATCACATGCAGCTGGAACTGAGAGCTAACTTCTCTGCCTGGCACCTGCCTACTGGAGGTTTCCAGCAGAGAGAGTAGGTAAAAAAGAAGTTGTTGTTCTGTACTGAAGAAAGAGCATCTGCTTCTTGGCATATGGACTCTGTGTGCAGCTTCTGAGCTGAGCAGTCAGGCCAAGAACATAGAGTAACAGCCAAGCAAACGTGCTAGTGGGCAGTGCTGATGGTGAGAATACTCTGAATCTATATTCTGCCATTCACATGAGGCTCTCAAACGGGGGGTGGAGGGGAGGGAGGGAGTAATTTCCATGTTATAGATGAGGGATCTGAGGCACAGAATGGGTATGTCTACACTACCACCCTAGTTCGAACTAGGGTGGTAATGTAGGCAAACGGAGTTGCAAATGAAGCCCGGGATTTGAATTTCCCGGGCTTCATTTGCATATTGCCGGGCGCCGCCATTTTTAAATGTCCGCTAGTGCTACACGCGGCACGGACTAGGTAGTTGGGATTAAGCTTCCTATTCCGAACTACTGTTACTCCTCCTTTGTGCCCCTTGTCTGAGGCCTTGTCCATGCTCACTCCATCCACCCTACCTCCCCCATCCTCCCTCACTTTCGCCAGGCAGGGACAGAGGGTTGGGGTGCAGCCGTTGGTCTTGGATTAAAGGATCTGGACTGAGAGGAGACCTGAGATTGAAGCAGGCAGTTAGGGTGCTAGAGAGGTGTATGGCCTGGGACGGCATTTGGATGCAGGGGTGCTCGGGGCTAGGGCAGCGACTTGGGGTGCAGGAGGGAGCTCGGGGTGTAGGAGGGGGCTCAGAAATGGGGTAGGGTTTTGGGATGTGGGCTCCAGCTCTTGGGTTGTGGTGCAGTGGGGCTAAGGCAGGCTCACCTCTGCTCTGGCCATGCACCACTCCCAAAAGCAACCAGCAAACTGCATCCCAAGTCCTGTCATGCCCCCTCTCTGTTCTGTGGACATGGGATATCTGAAGGTAGGGAGGTGGGGTGGGTTCTAGAGTGGACTACGGGATAGGGCATTCACCCGGGAACTCCTCCACCCACTGTCATGCTGCTCCTGCCCTCTGCCTTGGAGCTGCCCTTGGGAGCCTCCTGCTTGCTGTGCAGGGTGTGGCAGGGAGAAGATGTGGGGGGAGGGGCTGTTGTCAAGGTGTCCTTCCTCCCTGCCACTCCTGTATCCTCTCTCCACGCAGAGAGAATGGAATGGCGGGAGCTTGGCAATGCAAATCTCTGTCACTCGTACACCGTGTGTTATCTTTGTCATTCTCACAAACACACATTGTCCTCTCATCTCCTGACCCACCACACATATGGGGGGTTTTACTAATTTTACTGCTCGCAAAGTGGGTTGATTTTAGTTTTTGATTGGTGTGTGCATTTCATAACTTGCATTTCTCTTATGCTTAAATTTAATTATTTGAGTAGTAAGTTCAAAAATGCCTAACTTGTCATGTCTCGAGTAATTATCCTGATGGTAGTTGAAAAATGTGTGGAAAATTCTGACCTAATAGCATTTTACCTTCTTGCATGGCCATACATAGTCAGGTGGAGGGAGTCACAGGAAGTAAGTAGAGGAGGAAGGCAAATTCCTGCCAGGTTCTCGCCCTTGATCAGTGATGAAGAACTGTTAGCCAGGGGAGGCTGTGGATCAATGGGAGCTGCACCTGGAGCTGTACATGCCAGCTGCTTTTGGGAGCTGGGGGGAGGGATGAGTTTGCCTTGGGTCTGCTGCCCCAGTGTTGGCTGTCCCACTGCTCCCAGGGTTGATGGGACTTGAACTCACCACCCTATGCTCCCCACGGGAATGCTTTATCCCCCTAAGCCATGCCAGAACCCACCCAACCTGCAGCTGGTCCCTTATCCTGCTTTCTTAGGGTATGTCTACATTGCATTCCTCTTTCGAGATAGGAATGCAAATGAACAAAATTGCAAATGAAGCGCGGATTTGAATTTCCCATGCTTCATTTGCATAATCGTGTCTGGGCGCTATTTCAAAATACCCTATTTTTAAAAACAGAAACACAGTCTAGCCTCCATATAAAATGAGGCTTAAGGGTAATTTTAAAAAAAGGGTTTTCTTTTGAAATAACTGCATCTAGACTGCATTTCTTTTAATTTACTATTTTAATTTTAATTTACTATTAACTCACAGACATCTACCCTTCTCCACCTCTAATATCATTAACTCACTGGCATTCACCTTCCTCCCCCCCCCCCCCCGCATCCCCCTTCTGTTCTGAAATGTGATTTGTCCTTTTCATATGTGTTCATTTTTTTAAAAATTGTATCCTTTGGTATATATGGCTGTGACTATTTTCTTCCACTATTTGATCTGAGGAAGTGGGTCTGGCCCACGAAAGCTCATCATCTAATAAACCATCTTGGTAGTCTTTAAAGTGCTACATAGTCCTGTATTTTCTTCCAGAAGAGTTATTCTCCCCATGAGGAAGAAGCCCTCTTGCGCAAGAGCTCTTCCACAAGAGGGCAGTGTAGGCAGGCAACATGAATTTCTTGTGCAAGAAGCCCCTATGATTAAAATGGCCATCAGAGCTTTCTTGTGCAAGAGAGCATCCACACTGGCATGGATGCTCTTGCGCAAAAGCACATCTCTTGCGCAAAAGCATATAGCAGTGTGGACGTGCTCTTGTGGAAGATTTTTTGCACAAGAACTCTTCTGCAAAATAGTTCTTGTGCAAGAAGCCTGCAGTGTAGACGTAGCCTAGAAGTTTAGAGCTCCGGCTGAAAGCCTGAGTGACCATTAGTTCAATTAGTGCACTGGAAACAGCAATCAACATAGAATCATGCCTAGAGTTGTTTTAAAAGCTGCAAAGCTTTGAACTTCTACACTCATGCTAACTGTTTCGCTTAACTAAGATGCACAACTGTGTTCCCATTTAAAACTTGGATACAGAGTGGTGGAGGGGGCACCTTGACATCAGTGCCCCTCCTCTCGCTCCCCTGCCCTGCACAGAAAGCAGGAGGATCCTGAGGAGACAGCTCCAAGGCAGGAGATGTGCAGCAATGTGGGGAGGGGCAGCTGAAGCGCTGGCACTTGACAGCCTCTTGGCCAAACCAGCTAGGATCCCCTGTCAGAGGCTCCAAGATCTACCAGTAGATCCTGATCTACTGGTTGGTGACCATTGGGGTAGGGTTAGGGTTTGTGTTAGGGTTAGGTGTGGGGGAGGGGTTAGGGTTAGACTACAGCATAGGTTCAATACATGCAGGAGTGGTTTACTCTCTTACCAAAAGATCTCCATCCTAGAAGGGAAGAACCACCTCAAACAGCAAGAGGATAATTCTTGGTTTATTTTTTATCTTGGCCTTCCTCCAGAGACTACTACTAAGGAGCTAATAGTGACATCAACTCATGATGCAGTCACTTGCTTACTAAGAACAAACCTGAGGCCACCTCTAGAAGGTGACTATATTCAGTAACTATTGTCGTAGAATTCCCCTTTCTGCCCCCTTTTTTATACTAGGGTAAATAGTATAATAGGAATAATAGCAACTCTCAGAGTGATCATAGAACAGTCGCTTGAGTGGAACTCTCCCCTGTACATACCCTTCATAGACTTTGAAAAAGCCTTTGACAGCGTTGATAGAGACACTTTGTGGAAACTGCTGCAACACCATGGTTTCCCATCCAAAATTATTAACCTGATCTGTTCAACATACGAACCCTCGTCATGCCAAATTGCTTACAATGGTGTCTTGACAGAATCCTTCAGCATATTCTCAGGAGTGCAACAAGGGTGCCTATTGTCACCTTTCCTGTTCTTAATCACAGTGGACTGGATTATGAGCAGGACAACAGATGGCCATCAATGGGGCATTCAGTGGACACTTTTCAAACAGCTAGAGCACATTGATTTTGCTGATGTCTCCTTTCTTTCACACCAACATGAAAGCATGGAAGAAAAGGTTGCAACACTAGACAAAACTGCCTCAATGATTGGACTGAGCATTAATAAGGGAAAGATGAAGACAATGAGGATCGACCAGTCCAAAAACAACATCATCACATTGGGAGGGGATGACCTGGAAGATGCGGAGCAGTTCATCTACTTGGGGAGTATTATGGGCAGAGATGGAGGAACAGACAAGGATATCAATGCTAGTATAGGGAAAGCAACAGCAGCATTCAAGACTCTTCGTTCCATATGGAATTCACAAATAATATCTGTGAAGAAGAAACTGTTAATCTTCAACACAAATGTGAAGAATGTGCTCTTGTATGGATGCGAGACCTGGCATATTAAAAAGTCTTCAAATCACAAGCTACAGACATTCATAAACACATGCCTGGGGTACATCCTTCACATCAAATGGCAAGACTTTGTCACAAATGAGGAGCTTTGGAACAGAGCAGCACAAGAACCACTTGACGTTCAAATCAAGACAAGAAAGTGGAGATGGCTAGGCCACACTCTCAGAAAACCATTGTCTAGCATAGTCCATCAAGCTCTCACATGGAACCCGCAAGGAAAACGCAAAAGAGAAAGACCTCGGACAACGTGGAGAAGATCTACTGAGACTGAAGGACAATAACTGGGGTACTCCTGGAGTCAGCTAGAAGTTTTGTCTCAAGACAGAGTGAAGTGGAGGAGACTTGTAGATGACCTTTGCTCCACTCGGAGTACAAGGGTTTAAGAAGAAGACGACTCCATGTTCTTACAGGTGGCTGTGAAAGTGGAATGTAGCCCAATGGTGATATTTGAACCAATAGCCTTGTGATAAAAGGCCATGTATCTCATTTTACAACCCCATCTGCTGTTCAATTTGCAAAAGTACCTTTTCCCAAATAGGTGATCCAATGATACCTGTAGGAACCCAAAGCTGTGGCTCAGGTAAGTTCATTTATTTATTATTGACTAGTATGTATTTAATTTATATATTTAGTATTGTAGTTGCACTTGCAGGCCCCAATCAAGTCCCCTATTGTGCTGTACAAACATTAATGAATTTTCAAATAAAATATTACTTGAATAGGTATTTACATTATAAACCTCAGTTTCTCTTGTGCTCTGTTCTGTCTGCCTACGTTGATCTAACCTATCTCATTGGCTTCCATGTCACAAGATTCTGTCATCCAAAGTTGAATGTCATAGCAAAATGTCTCATATTCACCCTACATTAGTAAAGACAACTAGTACACAAAGTCTTGGGACTTCCTGCTTCTGAGCTACAAAACCCTTCATTATCTATCCTGGACCCATCTGCTGCCAATATTTCTTGTGGAATGACTCATTTTTTTCGTAAGCATCATGGAGTTTCCTAGTCACATTATCAGAGATTCAAGTTAGAGCTGAGTGTTTTCAAAACTAGTGTAAAAATAGAAACTATATGGCATCTGGGGGCGGGGGTTGAATAAGGAAACTTATAACTTGAATCTGAAGATGCATGAGAACTCTGCCTACTGGGAATCTTGGATAGCATGTGCTGAATATATTAATGACATGTAAAGAGAATAAATGAGGTTATTTTGTCTCCAAAATGTGATGCTTTAAGGAAAAATAACTTCTGTCCTTCAGCCTTAAGAGCTATTCCTATCCTTAAACTGTGAAGGAGGAGGAGTGAGTGAAAATGCCATCTGAAACTGTTAAGCTAATTTCAGTGACAGTACGTTCTGGCCAACTAGGAAGATGTAGCCATATATTACTGCATTCAGTTAACGAGAATTCATTTTTAGCTCAACTTGTCTCTAACAAAAAACCTTAACATTTAATTTTCATAAAGCTAGAATTAAGGCTTACAGTATTCTGCACTTAACCTTACAGTATTCTGCACTCATTAGGTTCCTGCTATGGTGTAAATCTCTGTGCTGAAACAGCTATACAAGAGTCTTCCCCTTCCATAATAAATGTGTAATGTTGAATCGTAACCCTTAACAGCATAATTACAGACTGCAACTGGATAGCTTCCATTGTTGGCCATCCAGTGGCCAACAAGGAGCTATAACTCTAGTGCAGGGTTTGAAAAAAACAGACCTTTCCTCTGAAAAAATGAGGCTCCTACATTTGGAGACCTGACACAGAAATATCTGTTATAGGTCTATCTAGAGAGGAAGTGGAATGAAGCACAGTTTTCTCAGAATGTGACACCTTGGGGCAGATTTTAAAGCTCTCTGAAGGTTTGGATTAGACTTCTTATGGGAGATAGGCATTTAACCAGATTAGGCTCTTTGGAAATTCCACTAGATGCCTATCGGAACTCTTACAAACCTAAATACCTTACACTGTAGTATCTCCAGTTCAGATGATAAAAGGTATACTAGAAATTCACAGAAAGGCAGAAGATTTGGACTCTATTTCTTGTTCTACTGTGGACTTCCTTGGGCTAAGTTTCTCAACCTCTCTAGGGCCAATTCACCAATGCCATGGAACTGTTTAAATCAGTGCAAATGGGTGCAAAATGTTACCAGATTAAAATGGTAGGCTACGTCTAGACTGGCAAGATTTAGCACAAATACTCTAAACGCTAGAGTTTTTGCGTTAGAGTATTTGAGTAAGATAGCTTCTGTACTGGCATGTGTCTTTGTGCAAAAGATTTGCTTTTGCGCAAAAGCATCCTTGCCAGAGTAGATGCTCTCTTGCGCAAGAAAGCTCCGATGGCCATTTTAGCCATCGGGCTTTCTTGCGCAAGAAATTGATGTTACCTAGCTACACTGGCCTCTTGCGCAAGAACACTTGCGCAAGAAGAGTTATCCCTGAGCGGGAGTGTCAGAGTATTTGCGCAAGAAGCACTGATTTCATACAGTAGAACGTCAGTGTTCTTGCACAAATACTTGCGGCCAGTGTAGACAGGCGGCAAGATTTTGCGCAAAAGCAGCCACTTTTGCCCTAAATCTTGCCAATGTAGACACCGCCGTAATGACTTAGGCCTACCTTGCACCGATGCAAAGGAATGTGGAAGGTGCAGGGCAACAATCAATCTGTGAAAACACTTCCTCCTCTGAAATGGAGACACTACCTACCTCACAGGATTGTTGTGGGGTGTAACTTGTTAATGTTTGGAATTGGCTTTGGGATCTTTGAATGAAATTTTTATCCCAAGGCTACCTGGAGAGATTAGGAATCATAATGTTAATTATAACTAGGTGAATAATTCATAACAAATCATTTATTAGATGAATGTTGCCACTCTTAGTTTATGACTTGCCCACAAGCAGATGGCAATAGTGTTGAATAATTAATACATTCAAAAATACTGTATTTGAGGAGCTAAGGGTGCATCTACACTGCACCGATTTTCTGGAATAACAGCCATTATTCACGAAAAACAATACTAGCATCCACACTGCAATTCTATTATTTTGACAGAAAGTCGAAGCAATGGAAGGCTTTCTCCAATGGCAGTGAACTTCATTCTATGAAGAATAAACCTCTTTCTGAAAAAGCTTTTTCGAAAAAGGGCGTGTGTGGACACAGACTAGGGAGTTATTTAGAAAAAAGAGGCCCCCAGGAAATACCATAGGTGCCCTGCTGGCCACTCCATCCGCACTCATCACAACTCTATAGTTCCTTTTCCCTGGCAGCTTGTAAAGCTGCAGACACAGGGGACAGAATTCGTGGCAGGAAACAGGCCCTCACAGCTTCCAGTGTCAGCGCAGTTACCAGTGCCACACATCTGGGCACTATGTCCCAGCCACAAGCCCCCCAAGAGCCGCCAGCCTGTCCCAGGGATCACACACAGGGCTCCCAGAAGCCTGCCAATGGCTGAAAGAGGCGTGTGCTATCCTGGTCTGTTATGGAGATCCTGGCCCTCCTGGTGGTGCGGGGTGACGAGGAGAACCACCAGGATCTCTGCTCCAGATGGCGCAACACTGATCTCTATGGCTGGATGGTCAACTGCCTAGCTATGAAGGGCTATACCAGGAGCTTAGAGCAGGTCCACAGCAAGGTCAAGGGAGAGGGAGCACAGCTCATACTCCTGGGTAAAACTCTGCTCCTGCCCTTATTATGATGAACTGCACCATATCCTGGGGGGCAGTGCAGCTCCATCCCTACCCTTGCTGGTGGACGTGGGGCTGAAGACACCTGTCATCACCTGCCCAGGCATCCCAGCCCAGCCCAGAAGGAGGAGGACATGCCAAGCATTGTGATTACCATCACACTGGAGCTGGTACCCCATGGCCTGGATGTGCCCCAGGCATCCTCAGAGGCCAGGGAGGCATCATCAGGTGAGTGCTCTTAGTATTTCATTCACACAGGATGGGGGTGGTGGGCGCTGAGGGGCTCTGTTGCAGTCATCACTCAGCCTTCTCGGCCTGGCCATCGCACTGCATTCTGTGCATGTGGATACACGTGCAGTACCAGTCTGCGCCATGCAGCCCTAGGAGGCAGCAGCGGAGCACACCTGGGCTCCTGCTCACAGGCTCTTGGGAGTCCAGACACACTTCCTACCATGAGCCACTGCTGGAAGGAGGCCGAGGACAAGGACACATGCACGCACACAGACTCTGGAGTACAGCACATGGGCATTCCTGCATGCTTGAGGCGGCACCCACTCCCGGGCACAGCGCCCCAATGGAAGCCCAGGCAGCTCGAGGCTCTCTCCTGGCCATTGGATCCCAGTGCGGCCAGCACTTTGGCCAGCCCTTTCTCACTGCATGCTTGTCCTACTTGAAAGTAGGAATAAGAGATCCTCTGGAAAAGGGCTTTATTCCAGAGGATTGCGCCAGTCTAGACGCTCTTTTCCGGCTTTTCTCCAAGCCGGATAAAAAGCGGCGGCCATGTTTATTTAAATCCCGCGGGGGATATTTAAATCCCCTGCGGATTTCCCTATTCCAAAGTTCGAAATTAGCATGCCTCTTCCGGAGAAGGGGCCAGTGTAGACGTAGCCCATGCGTGCGACTGTCTGGGAGCTGATGACCTCCCCTCCATTCCTTTCCCCCTCTCATGCCTGACCCTACTTCCCCTCCCATGCTTGACCCTACTTCCCCTCCCATGCCTGACCCTGCTCCTAACCCTAACCATAACCCTAACCCTCACCTTAACTCTCAACCCTAACCCTAACCCGCACCTAATCCTAAACACTAACACAAACCCTAATAATAAACCATAATAAAAAACCTAACCCAAATGGTAACCCTAACCCTAACGCTAATGCCAACCTTAATTCTAACCCCAAATTCTAACCCTAACACTAACCCTAAATGCTAAAACTTAACCCTAATCTTAAACCTAAACAGAAGCCTAAACATAAGACTAATCCTAACCCTAAACCAAACCCTCAACACAAACCCTAACCCTAACCCTCGTTATAATAACCCTAACCCTAATCCTAATCCTAACCCTGTATCCCTACCCTAACCAAAACCATTAACCCATACCCTATTCCAAAACCTAACTGTAACCCTAACCCTAACCCAAATTCTAACCCTAATACTAACCCTAAACCTCAACCCTAACTGTAACCCTAACGATAATCTTAACTCTAATCCCAACCTCTAACCCAAACACTAACCCTAAACCTAAACCTAAATATAAGACAAAGTCTAAAACCTACCATAATCCAAAACACAACCCTCAACATTAACCCTAACACTAACCAAAACTGTAATTTTAATCCTAATCCTACCTCTAATCCTATCCCTAACCCAACCCTATCCCTAACCCAAACTCTAACCACTAACCCTAACACAAACCCCAACCCTAACCCTAACCTTAACCCTCACCTTAACCCTAACCCTAACACTAAACCTAACCCTAAACTTAAACCATACTCTTAACCCTCACCATAACTCTCAACCCTAACCCAACCCTAACCCAACCCTAACCCTAACCTAACGCTAAACCCTAACACAAACCCTAACCCTAACCCTAACCCTAGCTAAAACCCAACCTTAAACCTCACCCTAAACCTAATCTTAACCCTAATCCTAACCATAAACCCTGAACCAAACCCTAACCCTAAATCTAACCCTAAACCTAAACCCTAATCCTAATCTTAATTCTAAACCCTAACCCAACCCTAACCTTAACCTTAACTGTAACCTTCACCCTAACCCTAACCCTAACCCAAACTCTAAAGGCTAATTCTAACCCTAACACTAAACCCTAACCCTAAGACTAAACCTAATCTAACTGTAACCCTTGCACTAACCCTAATTCTAACCCTAACCCAACCCTCAATGCTAACACTAATGCTAACCCTAACACTAACACCAAAGTCTAACCTCAACAGTAACAGTAACCCTAACCCCAAATCATAAACCCTAACTTTACCCCTACCCCTACTTCTAACCCTAATCCTAACCCTAAACCATAACCTTAACAATAAATGCAACCCTATTCTAACCCTAACCCCTAACCCCTAATGTTAAACCTTCACTCTAACCCTAAACCTGCTCCTAACCATAAACCTAACCCTGATACTAACCCTGACTCTAACAGTAACCCTAAACCCCAACACACACCCGAACCCTAACCCTCATCCTAACCCTACTCCTACTCCTGACCCTAACCCAAAACCATAACACTAACCCTAAACATAACCCTAACCCTAGCGACAACCCAAACCCCTAACCCTAACCCTATCTCCAACCCAAACCCAAACCCTCAACCTATCCCGAACTCAAACCCTAACCTTATCCCTAACCCTAACAGTAACCATTAACCCTGACCCTAACTATAAAACAAACCCTAACCCTAACTCTAAACCCTAATAAAAAACCTAACCCTAACCATAACTGTAACCCTAACCCTAACTCTAAACCTCAACCATAACCGTAACCCTAACCCTAATGCTAACCTTAACTCTAACCCCAAACTCCAACCCCAAACCTAAATATAAGCCTAACCCTAATCCTAACCCTAAACCAAATCCACATAAAAAAACCCTAACTCTAAGCCAAATCTTCAACCCTAACCCTAACCCTATCTATAACCCTAACTCTAATCCGAACCCTAAACCCTAACACTCACTCTCACCTTAAACCAAACCCTAACACTAATCCTAACCCTAAACCTAAGCCTAACCACTAACCCTAACAATAAACCGTAATCAAAAACCTAACCCTAACTTGACGAAGTGGGTCTTTGCCCACGAAAGGCTCCAACACTTTTGTTAGTCTATAAGGGTATGTCTACACTAGCCACCCTAGTTCGGAGTGGTGTGGCTAATGTAGTCATTCAAACTTGCAAATGAAGCCTGGGATTTAAATATCCCAGGCTTCATTTTCATGTTCCCGGGTGCCATCATTTTTAAATGCCCCATAGCTCGAACTACCTGCCCGCAGCTACACACGGCACAGGCTAGGTAGTTCGAACTAAAGCTCCTAATTCAAACTACCGTTACTCCTCAGGAGCTTTAGTTCGAACTACCTAGCCCATACCACGTGTAGCTGCAGGCAGGTAGTTCGAACTACGGGGCATTTAAAAATGGCAGCGGCCGGGAACATGCAAATGAAGCCCGGGATATTTAAATCCCAGGCTTCATTTGCAAGTTCGAATGACTATATTAGCCACACTACTCTGAACTAGGGTGGCTAGTGTAGACATACCCTAAGGTGCCACAGGACTCCTTGCCGCTTTTGCAGATTCAGACTAACACGGCTACCTCTCTGATACCTAACCCTAACCTTTATCATAACCCTAACCCTAACCCTGACACTAAGCCTAACCCTAACTCTAACCCTAATCCTATTCCTAATACTAGCCCTAACCCTAAACCATAACGCTAACCCTAAATGCAACCCTAACTCCATCCCTAACCCTAACCTAACTCTAAACCCTAAACCTAACTGTACACTAATTCTAACCTAACCCTAACCTTAATCCTAAACCCAACCATAACTCTCAACCCTAACCTTAATCTTAACCATAACCATAACTTTAACCCTAACTCTAACCGTAACTCTAACTCTAAACTTCAACCCAAACCCTAAACCTAAACTTAAGCCTAAACCTAACTGTTACAGTTTATTACCAACCTCCTCCAAGGGAGGTGGCCTTCTCCACCAAGGTTCTCCCTCCACCCCTTGTACCGATAGTCTCTGGCTGTGTCTAGACTGGCCAGTTTTTCCAGAAAACTTTTCCGTTAAAAGCATTTCCAGAAAATCATGCCAATCTAGACGCAGCCCCTTTGTGCTTGACCACAGTCCCTTTGCTGTCCTTTCTGCTAGTCCGCGGACACTCGGGTCCCAAGAGGGAAGGGAGACCTGGGCCCTCCCTCACTCCAGGTCTCAGCCTAGGACCCTAAGAACAGGCATGATAGCCACCGGTTTGGCTGGTGGGGGCCATACCGCAACTCACCAGCCCACGGGCTCTATTCTGCCCTGTCCTCGGCTGCTTCTTTCCCTCTCGTTCTGCTCGCCTCACCACTTCCATTGTGGCTCCCTTGCCGGTGGACTTTCTCTCTCTCCTTCCTACTTGGCGGCGCTCCTCCTCTCGTCCTGCTCTTGCCTCCTTCGCCCAGCTCATCTCACCGCTCCCTCCTCGCCTTCACCCAGGTTTCAAAATAACGCATCCACACTGAGTGGACCCTGAACCGAAGTTAAGGCTGGCCGGAACCAGTGCCGGCAGGGCATCAGGGTAGGACTTAGTGTGGGGGGCTGCTGTCTGAGGCTAACTCAGCTCTGTGCTTACAGGGACCCTACCCCCACCCCGGACAGACAGTTTTCAGGGTTCCCCACTTGCTAGTCTACCTTGATGAGGGACAGTAAAGCAGTCCTGTCTTGGAGTGCCCTGAGTCCTCGCACTCAGGACACCACAGCACTCGGCCACATGGAGCCAGAGCTGCCCCTGGGCATGCCGGTGTGTCTCGTGGGCCATCCGGAGGGGGGGGTCCATCGCGGGGCTGTAAGGATCCAGGAGGCCCTGCAGGAGAGAGTCCACCCCGAGGAGCCCTCAGAGCCACCCCAGTCCTCCTCACGGGGGGCTCGTGCCCCATTCCTCCCTCACGTCTTTCCACTTACCTCTCCCTAGCCCCCCTTCCTAATGTCAAACAAAAGACATGTATGTTTAAAAAATAGAAACTGGGTTTATTGAACAAAACTGGTGGTGGGGGGGAGGATGAACCTCTGGGGAGACTGGTAAAAGGAGGTGGGAGAGGGGAAGAGAGAGGGTGGGAGAGGGGAGGGGGAAACCTGGGAGGAGGGAGCTGGAAGGGAGAAGCAAAGGGAAGAAGGGAGAGGGGAAGCTCAGGGCCCAGGGTTGGGGGGTCTCGCGGGACCAACTTGATTTTCATGCAAACCTGCCCCTGGGTTCGCATGTGGCCTTTGGTGGCCAGGCTCGCAGCTATCCTGCCATAGATGGCTGTGTTCCTCCATCTAGTGCAGAGATCATGGACGTTGGGGGCATCCCCCCCAAACCTGAATAAGGTCCATGATCTCCACCCTGGACTAGGAAGGTGCCTGCCTTCTCCAGACCCTGGCACGCTCCTGGGAGCTGGCAGACTGCTCCTGGGGAGTGGTGGAGGGCTGGCTGCCAGTGGCTTGCTGGCTCATGTTTTGGGGACACTGGGTCAGGGGTGCTGGTGACCACTGCTAGCTCTGGGCTGGCATGTCTGGAGCTGGCACAGGCACTGTGGCCAGGCTCTACCCCTTTAAAGGCTCCAGGGCTGTGGGAGAGGAGAGTAAGTTTCCCTGGTTGTGCCCAGAGTGGCCACCAGGGCTCCCTGGGAAGGTCTGGAGGCCCCCTATTTGGAATTAAGTGTCTGCACAGCACTTAATTCAAAATAGCTATTTCAAATTTGGCATTACTCCTCATAGAATGAGGTTTACCAAATATGAATTAAGTGCTCCGCTATTTCGAATTAATTTCAAAATAGCAGTTTGCATGTATAGACGCTATTAAAGTTAATTTGAAATAACAGCTGTTATTTCGAATTAACTTTGCAGTGTAGACATACCCTAACTCTAACCCTACTCCTACTCCTAACTCT
Source organism: Pelodiscus sinensis (assembly GCF_052426305.1). Classification (NCBI taxonomy): domain Eukaryota; kingdom Metazoa; phylum Chordata; order Testudines; family Trionychidae; genus Pelodiscus; species Pelodiscus sinensis. The sequence goes on along the minus strand of NC_143074.1, from coordinate 9,779,041 downwards.
AATCCTAAACTCTAAACCTAAACCCTAAGACCTAACCATAACCCTAATCCTAACCCGAACTCTAACTCTCAATCTTAACCCTAAACTTCAACGCTACTCTTACCCTAAACCTAATCCTAACCCAAACTCTAATGGTAACCCTAAGCCTAACTATAACCCCTAACCCTAAATCCTGTCCCCTAAACCTAACCCTAACCCTGATCCGTAACCCTAAACCCTAAGTCTAACCCTAATGCTACTCTTAACTCTAAACATTACCGCACCTCTAACCCTGACTCTAACCATAAGCCTAAACCCTATATCCTAACCCTCATGCTGACCCTAACCCTAACACTTACCCTAACCCTAGCCCTAATCCTGACCCTAACCCTAACTCTAACCCTAAACTCTAATCCTAACCAAACCCTAACACTATCCGTAACACTAAACCTAAACCCTAACCCTAATTCCTATCCCCAACCTTATCCCTAACCCTAGCCCTAAATCCTTACCTGAACCCAAATCCTAATCCTAACCCTGATTTAATTCTTCAACTAACTGTTTCTTAGAACTGAGTCCAGAATTGTCTCTTTTTGCTTTTTGAGCAGTTAAACCCATACTAATAATACAAAGTATCATTACTATACTTTGTATTATTAGTTGAACCATTACTACAAGTACAGATAAGCACAGTACAATAAAGTTCACCATTGCTAGAGAACAAATTTAACCAAAAAATGATAAACATGGCTCTCAATTTTAAATTTTAGAAATGGACATTTAAAAAAATTAAATGAGGAAGCAAATAAAATGTAGGGAAAATAAAATCCTTAGACCCTGTACCAAGACTTTCTAATCAGTCACGGATAAGGCTTTCAAAAGTGCTTCAGCAAGTCAAATTTCAAAGGGTGTCTACACTACCCCCGTAGTTCGAACTAGGGGGGGTAATGTAGTCATACGGAGTTGCAAATGAAGCCCGGGATTTGAATTTCCCGGGCTTCATTTGCATAAAGCCGGCTGGCGCCATTTTAAAATGCCGGCTAGTTCCATGAGGCATACAGCTAATTCGGATTAGGAAGCCTAATCCGAACTAGCTGTACGCCTCATGGAACTAGCCGGCATTTAAAAATGGCGCCGGCCGGCTTTATGCAAATGAAGCCCGGGAAATTCAAATCCTGGGCTTCATTTGCAACTCCGTATGACTACATTACCCCCCCTAGTTCGAACTAGGGGGGTAGTGTAGACATACCCAAAGGGAATTGGGCATCTGTGGTTATGTGCATCAACACCATGATGAGTCAGAAGAGGTTAATGGGAGCCCATGTGCTCATCTAGCCCCACCCTGCTGGAACTGTCATAGATGTCAAGCCTGGAGGGAGAGGCTAAATGGATCAACCCTAGCTCATTTTGGGAGATGACTAGGAAGAAGAATAGATCTCTGACTCTCGGGGTATGTCTACACTACAGCGCTAGTTCGAACTAACTTAGTTCGAATTAGTTAATTAAGCTAATTCGAACTAACTCGTCTAGAACTAAAAACTAGTTCGAATTAGCGTTTTGCTAATTCCACATTGAGTGGACTCTGAACAGGGCTTAAGGATGGCCGGAAGCAGTGCCGGCAGGGCATCAGAGGAGGACTTAGAGCGTGGAGATGCAGTCTCAGGCTAGCCGAGGGCTGCGCTTAAAGGGTCCCGACCCCCACCCCGGACAGACAGTTCTAAGGGGTGCCCCGCTTGAAAACCAGTCCTGGCTTGGAGTGCCCGGAGTACCCACACTGGGCACATCACACCACTCAGCCATCAGCCCGGCTGCACTTGCCGCAGGCTGCCATCTGGAGAGAGGGGGCAATCGGGGGGCTGCAGGAGAGCTTCCACCCCCAGAAGCCCGCAGAGCCAGCCCAGTCCTCCCCATCGGGGGCTCGTACCCCATTCCTCCCTCACCTCCTTCCACTTACCCTTCCCTAGCCCCCCTTCTTATTGATGTACAAAATAAAGATAACGTTTCTTCCAACATTGACTCTGTCTTTATTGAACAAAACTGGGGGAGACTGGGAAAAGGAGGTGGGAGAGGGGAAGAGAAAGGCTGGGAGAAGGGAGGGCAACTAACATGATCAGGGGTTGGGAACAGGTCCCAGATGAAGAGAGGCTACAGAGACTGGGACTGTTCAGCTTAGAAAAGAGGAGATGGAGCAGGGACAGCATAGAGGTCTCTAAAAGCAGGGGTTGGGTGGAGAGGGTGCATTCAGAAAAGTTCTTCATGAGTTCCCATAAAGAAGGACTAGAGGACATCAAAGGAAAGGAATGGGTAGCAGGCTTGAAACTAGTAAGAGAAAGTTGTTCTTCTTCATAAAGCAAATAGTTAACCTGCGGAACTCCTTGCTGCAGGAGGCTGTGAAGGCTACAACTAGAACAAAGTTTAAAGGGAAGTGAGATCAAGTCATGGAGGTTGAGTCCATGGAGTAGTCTTAGCCAGGGGGTAGGAGTGCTGTCCCTGCCCAAAGTTTGTGGAAGGCTGGAGAGGGATGGCACGAGACAAATGCCTTGGTCACTGTCTTCGGTCCATCCCCTCCAGGGTCCCTAGGGTTGGCCGCTGTCGGCAGACAGGCTACTGGACTAGATGGACCTTTGGTCTGACCCAGGACGGCCATTGTAAGCTCAGGGCTCAGGGTCGGGGGTCTCAGTGGACCCCCTTGATTTTTCATGCACACCTGCTCCTGGGTGGCCAGGCTGGCAGCTCTCCTGCCCTAGATGGCCACTTTCCTGTGCCTAGTGCGGAGATCGTGGACGAGGTCCACGATGTCCGCACTAGCCCAGGAAGGTGCCCGCCTCTTGCGGTCTAGGGCAAGCTCCCGGGAGCCGCCAGCCTGGTCCCGGGAAGAGGGGGTGGGCTGGGGGACATCGGGTGGGTGGCTCTGTGCCGTGCCAGGTGCAGGGTCTGCTGGCTGGGTGCTGGCAGGCTTGCACCTGGCACGGGCACCGTAGCCAGCCCGTGCCCCTTTAAGGGGTCCGGGGCCGGGAGGGGGGCATAGAGTTTCCCTGGTGTTGGCCAGAGTGGCCACCAGGGAAACCTGGGGAGGGCTAGCCTCCCACTAGTTCGAATTAAGGGGCTACACACCCCTTAATTCGAATTAGCTAGTTCGAACTAGGCTTAATCCTCGTAAAATGAGGTTTACCTAGTTCGAACTAAGCGCTCCGCTAGTTCGATTCAAATTCGAACTAGCGGAGCGCTAGTGTAGCGGCTATGAATGTTAGTTCGAACTAACGTCCGTTAGTTCGAACTAACATTGTAGTGTAGACATACCCTCAGTCAGTAATGGCAGCCTATCTGGAGCCAGGGAGCAGAGTCTACCTGTTCTCAGATGCAGCCTCCCTACACCTGCAACAGGGAGCCCAAAGCAGTTGTACAGGGAAGCCAGAGCCTGCCCAGGGTTCTCTGGATTGGTAGAGGTCCTGTAGGAAGCAGAAATACTCCTGAAGGATTAGGGGCTGTCCTGCCAGAGAACAGAGAGGCTCTCCTGCAGCAGAACCAGCAGGGTGGCAGAAAGAGCTGAGCAGCTCTTCAGTTACTCTAGGGGGGGGGGGCGGTAGGTCTACACTGCAAAGTTAATTCGAACTAACAGCCATTAGTTCGAATTAACTTTCATAGGCACTACACATACAAACTGCTAGTTCAAACTTAATTCGAACTAGCAGAGCACTTAATTCGACTAGGTAAACCTCATTCTACGAGGCCTAATGCCTAGTTCGAATTAAGTAGTTCGAATTAAGGGCTGTGTAGCCACTTAATTCGAACTAGTTGGAGGCTAGCCTTTTCCAGCTTGCCCTGGTGGCCATTCTGGGCCAAGCCAGAGAAACTCTTCTGCCCCCCTCCCGGTCCCAGAGCCCTTAAAGGGGCACGGTCTGGCTATGGTCATTTTAGTTGCCCTTTTCTGAACCCTTTCCAAGGCTAAAACATCTTTTTTGAGGTGATGAGACCACCATGTCTGTACACTGTACTGAAGGTATGGCGTATCATAGTTTTATACTTCCCCTCCTCCTTCTTCCCCTGGCTTCCCACTTCCAGCTCCCTCCTCCCAGGTTTCCCCCTCCCCTCTCCCAGCCTCTCTCTTCCCCTCTCCCACCTCCTTTTCCCAGTCTCCCCAGAGGTTAATCCCCCCCCCCACTCCCAGTTTTGTTAAATAAAGAGAGTTTCCATTTTTGAACTCACGTGTCCTTTATTTTTTACATCAGGAAGAGGGACTAGGGAGGGGTAAATGGAAGGAGGTGAGGAAGGGATGGGGCACAAGCCTCCGATGGGGAGGACTGGGGTGGCTCTGCAGGCTCCTCAGGGTGGAAGCTCTCCTGCAGGGCCTCCTGGATCCTGACAGCCCCCCGATTGACGCCCCCGGATTGCAGCCTGCGGCAAGTGCAGCCGGGTTGATGGCCGAGTGCTGTGATGTGCCGAGTGTGGGCACTCAGGACACTCCAAGACAGGACTGCTTTGCTGTCCCTCATCGAGGTAGACAAGCAAGCGGAATACCCTGAGAACTGTCTGTCCGGGGTGGGGGTCGAGTCCCTTTAAGCACAGCCCTCGGCTAGCCTGAGGCAGCAGCTCCACACTCTAAGTCCTAACCTGATGCCCTGCCGGCACTGGTTCGGCCAGCCTTAACTTTGGTTCAGGGTCCACTCAATGTGGACATGCTAGTTCGAATTAGCAAAATGCTAATTCGAATTAGATTTTAGGTCTAGATGCACTAATTCGAATTAGCTTAGTTCAAATTAACTAATTCGAATTAAGTTATTTTGAATTAGTGCTGTAGTGTAGACATACCCTTAGTTACTCACTTCTTGCCCCCACTGACAGTTGTGCAAGTCAGCATTCTGATTTGCTAAAGCACAGCTGAATGCACAAAGCATCCAATCATCATGCAGCAATGATTTTTTTTAAATAACCAATAAACAAGCACAATGACCCTGCTAACAAAAAAGCCTTTCAATAGCTGCCAGCCTGGCCACCCAGGAGCAGGTGTGCATGAAAATCAAGGTGGTCCAGTGAGACCCCCCCGACCCTGAGCCCTGAGCTTAGAACATAAATACATAAGAACGGCCATACTGGGTCAGACCAAAGGTCCATCTAGCCCAGTAGCCTGTCTGCTGACAGCAGCTCACACTAGGTATCCTGGAGGGGATGGACCAAAGACAATGACCAAGCCATTTGTCTCGTGCCATCCATCTTCAGCCTTCCACAAACAGAGGCCAGGGACACCATTTCTACCCCCTGGCTAATAGCACTCCATGGACCCAACCTCCATGACTTTATCTAACTTCTCTTTAAACTCTGTTATAGTTCTAGCCTTCACAGCCTCCTGCAGCAAGGAGTTCCACAGGCTGACTATTTGCTTTGTGAAGAAGAACTTTCTGTTATTAGTTTGAAGCCTGCTACCCATTCATTTCATTTGGTGTCCTCTAGTCCTTCTATTATGGCAACTAATGAAGAACTTTTCTTTATGCACCCTCTCCACACCACTGATGATTTTATAGACCTCTATCATTTCCCCCCCAGTCTCGTCTTTTCTAAGGTCCCTTTAAGCACAGCCCTCGGCTAGCCTGAGACAGCAGCTCCACGCTCTAAGTCCTAATCTGATGCCCTGCCGGCACTGCTTCTGGCCATCCTTAACCTCGGTTCAGGGTCCACTCAATGTTCACATGCTAGTTCAAAATAGCAAAATGCTAATTTGAACTAGTTTTTAGGTCTAGATGCACTAGTTCGAATTAGCTTAGTTCGAATTAACTAATTCGAATTAAGTTAGTTCGAATTACTGCTGTACTGTAGACATACCCTTAATTACTTTCCCTTGAGTGTTCCATTATATTTGTAACTTCTTTTCTTTATGTAATCTGCATGGTTTCAACTGACCTGGTTATGTCCAGTGGACTTGTGTAATTAAGGGAAGTGGGATGTGAATTTTTTCTCTTTGTTCAGTGATCTTTTAAAGGAATCATTTGCAGCAGGACAGAGAGATGGATGGTTGAGCACAGGCTGGAAAGTCAGAGGCTTTAAAAACATTTGCAGAAAAGAGCGTCTAGATTGGCACGGACACTTTTCCGCAAAAGCACTTTTTGTGGAAAAGCATCCATGCCAATCTAGATGCGCTTTTCTGCAAAAAAGCCCCGATCGCCATTTTCGCTATCGGGGCTTTTTTGCGCAAAACAATACCGCGTTGTCTACACTGGCCCTCTTGCGCAAAAGCATTTGCGCAAGAGGGCTTTTGCCCGAATGGGAGCAGCATAGTATTTCCGCAAGAACACTGACAATCTTACATGAGATTGTCAGTGTTCTTGCGGAAATTCAAGTGGCCAGTGTAGACAGCTGGCAAGTTTTTCCACAAAAGCAGCTGCTTTTGTGGAAAAACTTGCCAGTCTATACGCAGCCAGAGAGTTCATAAAGGGAAGAGGAGCATGTGGAGAAGTGATAATTGTTATTAATTTATCTATTACCAGATTAGAGGTGCATTAGTGACCCATGCCACTTGCACAGTGCACCAAACAGCACCAAGATCCTAGTAAAGTTATAAGGTTAAAATAATAATTAAATGGTGCAAAACTTAATACATCAAGGTGTAAGAGTGTCAGCAAGAGTCATGATCATGGAAGGGCACTTTAGGCAGATAACGTGAGTTATCTATGGCAGTGCATATATTACATTATAAAGATGGAAAGTGAGGTGTTGTTATAATACAAATAATTGCTCATAGACATGCCATGGAGTTCAGGTAGTTGTTGCTTTGGACTAGGTATGTAAAGCCAGAGATGATCAAATAGCCTCAAACTGCTCTGTTAATTTTTCTGACTATACCAAATGTCTTTGAAGTTTCTTAAGGACTTGGGCAACTTTGATTCTTTTAAAACAAATGTAGCGGATTGCCAGGTCTACTCTGACTTTAGTGCCCTGGCTCTGGCCCTGGATACACGTGTATCCTATTGTAACTTCTGTGATTTTCCATATATGGCGGGGACCCACTAGACACACTGCACATGGCCTGTGGGAAGAGAATCACTGACATTGCTATCTAACTAAGTCTTAATCATCTTCACTGCCTCCACATTCTAATTGAAAGTGACAAAATACCTACAGCTCTGCAGTGTTTTTGGATGCACTTCAATTGATGCGTGCCAGAAACAAGAGGAGAAAGCTAGTTATATGAGATCTCTGTCCAAATTTTCTATGTAGTGAGGGGTAGGAAAAGGATCTGGTTCAAGTACTTGAGAGGCTGTTCCTAACTAGTCATAGTGAGTCTGATTTACTGACTGCACTGTAAAACCGGCTTCAGTGGAAACATACGTGTGGAATTACACCAGTATACAACTTATTTAAGTGGGATCAAAATGAACCTCAAGTCCTTTGCAAAGGACTGTGGTAGAGGCCCCACCAAAAAAACCAATGTCTTTCAAATGAAGCTGCCTCTTGCATTGCAAAGCCATGGCATGCCAGAGGGTTTGGTGTTGGAAGTTCCTGCACATAACCTCACTTCCTGGCACATGCTGCTATGAAGGGCCCAGTTACAGGGATTAGGGGAGAAAGCATTTCTGAATAAAACCAGTTGTAACCCAAAACACTTGGCATCAGCTTTATATCAAGAGGTAGTTCTGAGGTCAGCCAAAGAAAGATTAGGCTACCATCAGATGGGAAAAAAGTTTTACCCACTTTTTGTCTCTTAACCTTGATCCATTCAGAATGGGGGAAAAAATCAATAAATCTTAAGTTGTATTCACCTGAGACAGACAGCAAAGAAATTAAATATTTTGGCATTTGACCAATTGTACATTTACACCTAAATAGATGCCAGGGAAATAACCTTTTCTCCTTTGAAGAAAGCCCTCCAAGCTGATTATACAAAAAACCAAGTGATATATTAATGGATCACTCTGAGTGACAGCCCAGGCCAGTTCAGGGTAGAAAACATGGATCTTATTAGCAAGTATTTGGCTGGAGAGGATAATACACAATATCACTGGAGACTAGTGCAGCTTGCTCCACCACCTGCGGTTCAGCTGTCTTCTATCTAGCCCTGATTTAGTGAACAATTAAACCAATGTCTATGAGAGCTAAAGCAAGTGCTAACTTCCAGGGGGTACTCCTCAATATAGTTATTATCATGCCAACACATGAAGTATCTCTTTCCAAACCAACACCCAAGTGATGCAGATAGTCTGGTAACAAAGAGCCCAACCCTGAATAGTGCTGAGAACTCTCAACTCCCACTGTCTTCAATAGGAATCAGAGGGTCTCAGTTCATTGTAGAAGGTGCTCAGCGCTTCACAGCATCTGGTCCACAGTGTATTTCCATTCAGAACTAACCACATGTGAGATTCTTTATGAGCCAAACCAATAAACAGACAGAGAAGTTATTTTGCGTCCCTCCAATATTTGTAGAAAGATTCTGCTGGCAGATTGCCCTGGAATATTTACTCACTTAGGGTACGTCTACACTGCATCCCTAGTTCGAACTAGGGATGCAAATGGAGACGACCGAAGTAGTTAATGAAGCGGGGATTTAAATATCCCGCGCTCCATTAACCTGATCTCGCCGGCGCGCTAGTTCGAATCACAGCTGATTCGAACCAGGAAGTGCACGCTGGGATGCGTTAGTTCGGACTAAAGCCCTTAGTCTGAACTAATGTTACTCCTAATTCAAACTACCTACTTCATGCCGTGTGTAGCCGCAGGCACGGAGTTTGGACTAAGGGGGATTTAAAAATGGCTGCGTCTGGGAAGATGCAAATGAAGCCTGGGATATTTAAATCCCGGGCTTCATTTGCAACTCCGGTTGCCCTCTAGTGTAGATATACCCAGGGAGAATCTTCTGGCACCGGTGCATCTGGCAGGCACACTCACCTATGCTGAATGGACATGAGCAACACATCTCGAAGAACTCCAGTTACGGAAATAGGTAACTGTTTTCATGGGAAGAATCCTATATGAGAAGTCTTTGTTTAATGCACCCCCATTAAGAAAATCCGGAATGAACAGACAAGTACTACAGAAAGCTCAGATTATTCATAGACTAATATCTAAGGGTATGCCTACACTACCCCGCTAGTTCGAACTAGGAGGGTAATGTAGGCATACCGCACTTGCAAATGAAGCCCGGGATTTGAATTTCCCGGGCTTCATTTGCATAAGCGGGGAGCCGCCATTTTTAAAACCCTGCTGGTTCGAACCCCGTGCAGGTGTACCGGTAGTTCGGAACGAGGTGTACCGGTAGTTCGGAATAGGAAGCCTAGTCCAAACTACCTAGTTCGAGCCCCTTGTAGCCGCGCTGCACGGGGTTCGAACCAGCGGGGTTTTAAAAATGGCGGCTCCCCGCTTATGCAAATGAAGCCCGGGAAATTCAAATCCTGGGCTTCATTTGCAAGTGCGGTATGCCTACATTACCCTCCTAGTTTGAACTAGGAGGGTAGTTTAGACATACCCTAATTCTTGTGCAGTGTTCCTCAACTTTACGAACAGGGTCAGCATCATTACCCCCATATTTATAGATGAGAAATGTGATACACAGAGGGTATGGCTGCACAGCAAAAGAAAAGCTTGTAGCTGGCCTATGCCAACTGGCTCAGGCTCCAGAGCTGTATCATTGCTGTGTAGACTGCTGGGCTGTGGCTGCAACCCAGGCCTTTAGGCCATGTGGAGTGGGAACCTCCCAGAACTCAGGTACCAGGCTGGGTCTGGAAGTCTACACGGCAGTGACACTGCACCACCACCTGAGTAAGCTGGCATGGGCCAGCTGTTGGTTTTTCTTTGCTATGTAAGCATACCCTGAGAGGGAACTGATTTGCTCAAGATCATACAGTAGGAGGACAATGATCAAGGCAGGGAACAAATGAAGATCTCTTCATACTCCATGCAATGCCCTACCCTTCAAGACACATAGCCTCAATTACATAGCACTATACTTTTACCTGGCATTTCTCGGGTCCTTGGGGGGAGGGGGAGGAGAAGCCAGAATCAAAGCCCCCGTCTCCTGCCTGAAGATTCATACCGGTGCTGCTTGCTCTTTCCCTTCCTGTTCCTCTCAGGGAGCAAGAGCAAAGTGTAAAGTTTGTCTGCCCCCTGTGCTTCCCAGCCACTTCCTTTCCCCAGTCTCATCAGAGTTTCATTTCCTTCCCCCCAGTTTTGTTAAATAAAGAGAGTTTGTGTTCATGAAAATACATGTATTTTATTTGACATCAGGAAGGGGGGTTAGGGAGGGATAAGTGGAAGGATGTGAGGGAGGAACGAGGCACAAGCCCCCAGTGGGGCAGACCAGGGAGGCTCTTAGTGCTCCTCAGGGTGGAAGCTCTCCTGCAGGGCCTCCTGGATACTGACAGACCCCTGATGGACCTCCCGGATGGCAGCTTGCAGAAAGTGCAGCCAGGCTCACAATAACGCATCCAAGAGAAGCACCAGAGTGCCCAGGGACAGCTCTGGCTCCATGTTGCAGAGTGCTGTACTGTCCCGAGTGAGGACAACCAGAACATGCAGAGACAAAATGCTTTGCTGTCTCTCATCGAGATAGACAAGCAAGCAGGGAAACCTGAGAACTGGCTGTCCGGGGGAGTCCCTTTAAGCACAGACCTCAGATAGCCTTAGGCAGCAGCCCCACACAGTAAGTCCTGACATGGTGCCCTGCCGGAACTGGTTCCGTCCAGCCTTAAATGTGATTCAGTGTCCACTCAGTGTGGACGTGCTATTTCAAAATAGCAAAATGCTATTTTGAAATGCATTTTGTCTGTAGATGCGTTATTTCGAAATAAGCTATTTCAAAATAACACTGTAGTGGAGACATACCCTTTCTTCCATCTCAAGCTCTTTTGGATACACAGGGCTGAGAGGTGCAAAGAGCAGAGTGAGAAAGGCGGCATATAATGGGTCTCTTTACACTAAATGAATATGGGATGAGGTATACCTGGGGGGTCGACAAATACCTTTGATGTCGCCACCCGCACGTCCAGACTATCGCGCTGAGCCGACAAACAGCTGATCAGCTGTTTGTCGGCTCAGCACGGCAGCCATGTAAATTTAAATGAAGCGGCAATTATTTAAATCGCCGTTTCATTTTCCTATGTCCGGTAGCCTAATCTACATGCCTCTGGCGACAGAGGCATGTAGTCTAGACGTACCCTTACATGCCAAGCCAAGCAGCTGTGCCTCCTCTCTATGTAAGTTATTCCAACCAAAGAGGATAACTGGCCCCCACATTCTTCATCTGCACCTGTGGTTTTGTAACTCATTGGTACAAGGTTCTCTCAAAGGATCATAAGGGAGACCGTGCAGTTTGTGTCTATGTAGCAGCTGACATTTTAATCAAGTTTGCATATCCATACCTACCAGGCTACCTCATTGTGTTTGCATCAGTGCATGCTATAATCTACTGGGATGTTATCTTCTTATGTCTCAATAGGGGGATACTAAGGCTACGTCTAGACTGCAAGCTTATTTTGAAATAGCGCGCCCACACACAAAAAGTGCAATGAAAGAGTGATTTGCTATTTCAAAAGATAGTATCCACGTTGATTGGATATTATCTTGCATTTAAGACCACCCGGAATCAGTTCAAGCAGGGCATTAGGTCAGCAGTTGCTTTTGGATGCTGTTGCCTGAGGCTAGCTGGGACACATGCTTAAAGGGACCTCCCTGGACATCCATTTCTCAGGTTCTTGTGCTTGCTTACCTACCTGTCTGAGAGTATGTCTACACTACCACCCTAGTTCGAACTAGGGTGGTAATGTAGTCAACCGAAGTTGCAAATGAAGCCCGGGATTTGAATTTCTCGGGCTTCATTTGCCTCTTGCCAGGCACCACCATTTTTAAATGTCTGATAGTTCGGACTCTGTGCTGTGCGGCTACACACGGCACGAACTAGGTAGTTCGGACTAGGCTTCCTAGGAGGAGGAGTAATGGTAGTTAGGAAGCCTAGTCCGAACTACCTAGTTCGTGCCGCGTGTCGCCGCGGGCACGGAGTCCGAACTAGCGGACATTTAAAAATGGCAGCGCCCGGCAAGATGCAAATGAAGCCCGGGAAATTCAAATCCTGGGCTTCATTTGCAACTCTGGTTGACTACATTACCACCCTAGTTCGAACTAGGGTGGTAGTGTAGACATACCCTGAGGGACAGCAAAGCTTTTGCAGTGCATGCTCTAATTGCCCTGCTTTAGAACACCAGAGCACTCCTTGCCAAGAAGCTGGAGCTGCCTCTGCAGTTTCTGCAGCAGTTTGTGCTGTCTGCCTTCATGTGTGTGGGAGCAAGGCCTTTGCAACCACATCACATGGTGGAGAGATGGTTCTGGAGGCTGGACAACAGTTTTGACTGGTGGGACCAGCTGGTGATGGAGCAGTGGTATGATCAGCAGTGGCTCCACAACTTCCAAATGAGGAAGGTCACCTTCATGGAGTTGTGTGCCTGGCTCACCCTTGCTCTCCCATTGATGGGACACCCAGATACGACCTGACAACTCCCTGGAGAAGCAGGTCACCATCGCCATCTGGAAGCTCACCACCCCAAACAGTTACCGGACTGTGGGCAACTAGTTCGGCATAGGAAAATCCACCGTCAGGGCCCTCCTTATGAAGGTAAGGCACTCTCAAGCTGCAGTCCCTGAAGGGGGTGGGGAATACTGGAAAGGGGGACCCTATGGATAGCAGGGTTGAAGGTGCAGGGTGTGGGCTGTGGGGGGAGGGGGTATTTGAAGTATTTTTTAAATAATGGGTACGCTATTTCAGCATCTTGGTAACCCTCGTTCCACGAGGGTTAAGGGATGTCTTGAAATAGAGTGTTATTTCAAAATTTGGTGCTGTGTAGATGCACGAAATTTTGAAATAGCCTATTTTGAAATTCAATTGAAATAAAACATGCAATGTTTTAAGTCCCAGCTTGACAATGCCCTGGATAGAATGGTTTAGTTAGGGCAGGGGGCTGGAATCAATGACTGCCTGAGGTCTCTTCCGGCCCTAGGATTCTGTGATTCTATGATTCTAAGGGTCAGTTCTAGACCTGGTTTTGTTCAACATCTTTATTAATGACTTAGGGATGGATTGCACTCTCAGCAAGGGGGAGAGGGAGATATGTTGGAGGGTGGGGATAGGGTCCAGAGTGACCTAGACACATTGGAGGTTTGGGCAGAAGAAATTTGAGGAGATTCAACAAAGAAAAGTGCAGAATCTTGCACTTGGGATGGAAGAATCCCAAGCATTGTTACAGGCTGGGGACTGACTAACTAAGTAGAGTTCGGCAGAAAAGGACCAGCAGATTACAGTGGATGAGAAGCTGAATATGACACAACAGTTGCCTTTGTAGCCAAGAAGGCTAATGGAATATTAGGGTGCATTAGGAGGAGCATTTCCAGCAGATTTATAGAAGTGATTATTCCCCTTTATTTGGCACTGGTGAGACCACATCTAGGCTGTGTCTAGACTGCCTCCCTTTTCCATAAAAGGGATGCAAATTAGACGCATCGCAATTGCAAATGAAGCGGAGATTTAAATCCCCCCAGCTTCATTTGCATAAACGTGGTTACCGCTTTTTTCCAGCTTAGAGCTTTGCCAGAAAAAAGCACCAGTCTAGACGGGGATCTTTCGGAAAATAAAGCCTTTTCCGAAAGATCCCTTATTCCTTTTTTTAAGAGGAATAAGGGATCTTTCGGAAAAGGCTTTATTTTTCGAAAGATCCCCGTCTAGACTGGCGCTTTTCTCTGGCAAAGCTCCGAGATGGAAAAAAGTGGTAGCCATGTTTATGCAAATGAAGCGGGGGGGATTCAAATCCCCGCTTCATTTGCAATTTCGATGCGTCTAATTTGCATCCCTTTTATGGAAAAGGGATGCAGTCTAGACACAGCCCTAGAGTATTGCATTCAATTCTGGGTCCCCCAGTACAGAAAGGATGTGGACACACTGAAATGGGTCCAGCAGAGAGCAATGAAAATGATTAGGGGGCTGGAGCACATGCCCTACAAAGACAGACTGAGGGATTTGGGCTTGTTTAGTCTGCAGAAGAGAAGAGTGAGGGGAATTTGATAGCAGCCTTCAACTTCCTGAAGGGAGTTACAAAGAGGATGGAGAGAGGCTGTTCTCAGTGGTGACAGATGGCAGAACGAGGAGCAATGGTCTCAGGTTGCAGTGCGGGGAGGTCACTGTTGGATATTAGGAAGAACTACTTCAGTAGGAGGGTGGTGAAGCACTGGGATGGGTTACCTAGGGAAATGGTGGAATCTCCATCCCTAGAGGTTTTTACATCCTAGTTTGACAAAGTCCTGGCTGGGATATTTTAGTTGGGATTGGTCTTGCTTTGAGCAGGGGACTGGACTCATTGACCTCCTGAGGTCTCTTCCAGCCCTAGGATTCTGTGATTCTATAACTCCCAGTCAGCTTCTTATGCCAGTTTAAGGCCTGGGTCTTTATTTTCAAACCATGGTTCAAGCCCCATCTACAACAAAGATCAAATTTTGAAGTATGAACCATCATCACAGCTGTGCCCTTTGGGACAATGATCACAAAGCCAAGGACAAAGAACATTACAGCTAAAGACAGTGCATTCTCTATGGAATAAATTGCCAAAGATGTTCAGAGCAGTCTAGTCTCTGGGGGTATGTCTACACTACCCCGCTAGTTCGAACTAGCGGGGTAATGTATGCATACCGCACTTGCTAATGAAGCCCGGGATTTGAATTTCCCGGGCTTCATTAGCATAAGCGGGGAGCCGCCATTTTTAAATCCCCGCTGCTTCGAACCCCGTGTAGCGCGGCTACACGGGGCTCGAACTAGGTAGTTCGGACTAGGGTCCTATTCCGAACTACCGTTACTCCTCGTGAAACGAGGTGTACCGGTAGTTCGGAATAGGCACCCTAGTCCGAACTACCTAGTTCGAGCCCCGTGTAGCCGCGCTACACGGGGTTCGAAGCAGCGGGGATTTAAAAATGGCGGCTCCCCGCTTATGCTAATGAAGCCCGGGAAATTCAAATCCCGGGCTTCATTAGCAAGTGCGGTATGCATACATTACCCTCCTAGTTCGAACTAGGAGGGTAGTGTAGACATACCCTGACTGTTTTCAGGAAATGCTCCTTCCTCCTTCGAAAACCTTTCCCTCCCAGAGCAAGAATGACACTCACCAACATCCCTTTCTGCTCAATAATTCCTACCAGGAGCAAACAGTGAAGACTACTCCCTCTTTCATTCAGAATTTAGATTCTGGAAAAGCAGTGACACTAGGCACTCTATGGCATCTATTAGAAACTTGGCTATCACAAGGGGAAGGCACTCAGATGTCAGGGCTTGATGTTGCTGGCAATCACCATAAAGTAAGTAGCAAGAGAATAGGACCAACAATGTATTGCAGAACAACCATATGCTAGCTTGGGCCCCTAACAGGGGAAATATGCTGGTAGCTGCCACATTGTTGCTGAGCACTAGCTGAATGTTCTGGAGACACAAGCCATGGAAGAGCCAGACACATTATTAACTGGCTATGAACTTGGCTGAAAGATGCAGAGTAGACATAGCCTTGGACTCCTATACTCAATCAACAGAGTGACTGTAAACCAGAGTCTCTGAACATTGTCTCTGAACTGGGCCTGGCGTTGTTTATCTAATTCAAAATAAAGGTGCAATTTAGATAGTCAAAGGCAATTTTTTTAAAGAGACCTCAACCTGACTTCTAATTTTGCACCTGCAAACAATTGTGGTGCAAATACAGAAATTAGATGCACAAATATCTGCTGTGCAAAGCAATCAAATAGATGCTTCAACACTATTATTGGTGCCAGCCATGGACTTCAAGCCACAAAATGAGAAGCTGTTAGAAAACAAAACACCAAAATGCAGCGCTCACAAAACAATTGCATTTAATCCTCGAGTAAATTCTGGTTTTTCCCAAGTAAAATTAGCAAAATGATTTATAATGTTTTGGATAGCTGGAAAAAATATAGCCAGAGCTGAAAAAAAGGGTAACTAAAATATGATGTTTTTTCAGGGTTAGATAAAACAAAATGTCGATAAATGTAGAAATCCACAGAGCAGAGTGTGTGGGGTGCTCAGCAAGAAAGCAGGCAGCTGATCACACACTAAATTATTATTTGGGTTGAAAATCTCCAGAAATTGACTAAGCATCAGCTTCTCTCAGACAAGAACTTTTGCCAAGCCTGATAAGATTGAAATCAGCCTGTAGCTATTTACATCACTGGCATTCCCATACCTGCTCTCCCACTTTGACATTTCAACAGTTGACCTGTTGCTCATAGCAATAGACAGCTAAAGCAAATGGTCTAACTGGGGAAATGAGTGGTGACAAGATGCAGTGCAGTCTGTTTATGTGGATTTTGATCAATAGCAGTCACAGCTGCAGCAGCTGAGTTGGTGTGTCTTTAATGCCAGGGTATTTACCACTTCTATAGTTTTAAAGTATGTTTGTGTGTGTGTGTGTGTGTGTGTGTGGAGGGGGGAATGTTCAGTACCAAAGTGAACTCTTTCAAATCCCCAAGGAAACTTGCAAGAGGCAAGAGACAATGCATAGTGTGGATGAAGGAGTGGGGGCCCATGGGTTCTCTTCCTAGATCAGCTACCAACACACTGGGGCAATTCACTTAACTTTTCTGAGCCTCAGTAAGTTAGACTGAAAACAGACAGCGGGTCTGGGGGACAAAATGCATCAGCTGATCTGAAGGAAAGTTTTAGAATGTAAAGATCAGTATTCAACAATAAATTACTGTTTTTTAAATTATATCTTCAGAACTAGCACGATAACAGGGTTGACTGCAGCGAGGGTTTCCAGGTGTCCAGTTTTGAACCAGACAGTCCAGTATTTAGCTTTCTGTTTGGGAAACAAATTGAGAAAATATAAATGTTCAGTATTTTCTAAATACGATGTAATGTAGATTGTGATGTAATATCAGGTGTGTCCAGTATTTTTGTTGAAACCATCTGGCAACTCTAATTGCAGCAGCAATTCCTCCTGGATTAATTTTGTTTTAACTTTTGTGTGCAGTGTTTTTGATGCAGTGAAACTATTTCATGGGAGACAAACTCCCATGTCCTCAGAGGAAGTGACTGTATCTCCATGATCCAGACTGCATGGCATTTAGCCATCTCAGCCTGAGTTTAAATAGCTGTTCAGGAATACTCCACTCTGGCCTGGTTTCTATGTAACTTTCATTTTTCTAATGTCTTACATACTCCTATATGTCTAGATGCATCTTACTTGGAAACTAGCAGATTAATTCTGTGCAGACCTAATGCACAGAGGACTGTCTGAGCAGTTAGAAGATAGACATGTGAATTGCACAAAACAAATTGCTAGCTTCATAGAACAGAAAGATCAAATTCAATAATCTGACAACAAAACAAGCATACCAAAAAGCTAAAGCAAAGGGGCCCATTCCATTGATTGTTGGTCTATGATTTAAGCCTGCCTTCTATTCCACTTCCATCTTCCAGGTATTTTGTCTCTTTTTATTATAAAACAAATTGGAACAGGGACAGCATCCAGTCATGTGTTTGTACAATGAATAGCACAATGGTACCCTAATCTCAATTTGAGTCTCTAGTAGTTATTGTTATACAACAAATAATAAAATGAGCAAAGCAAGAAACTGAAATATCAGGAGCCAACGAATAGGGCATTGGTCTGCGAGTCAGGAAAGTTAAGTTATAAGCCTGGCTCTCCTGTTGGGTGACATTGGGCAAGTCAGCGGACCACTTTGCACTTCTGTTCATCTGCAAAAAAATGATACCAACCAAACTTCCATAAAATACTATAAGATGTACAAACAAAACACACAATATAGGATATAAGTACTATTAAAAACTCAGACACAAGATGGCAAGAAAGAAGACTTGGAAATGGTGTCACTGCTCCAACCCATCCCCCGCCCCATATTTCCAACTTTAAATGTTAGGAATGGCTTTGTCTCACCTCTGAGTTACTGAGGAAGTAATGCTACTAGTTGTTTATAAGCAAGTAATGGAACTTTCACCAACATCAGGAAACATGATGTGTGACAAACACAATCCAACAGGAAGTTGGTTGTTTTAAAGAAAATGTTATCTTTGTATTCAAGGACTTAGTAACATGACCTGAGTGCAATATACCTGTGAATGGAATTGTTTACTGTTAACTTAGTTCTGCTAGTAACCAATGGATATTAAATTCTGCCATCCAAAGCATTTCATTATGGAGAGCATAAAGAGTTTAATCTAGGGTCTGAACAAAAGTGCCAGAAGGTTTTATTTATCAAATCAAGTCACACTGTGTAAGGGTCAGAAGGAAGATTTAAAAAGAAGGTTTTAAGATCATCAAAGAAATTGGAAAATTCCAGGTACAAATAGGGAAACACAGGCTGGATGTCACATGGCTAGCAGGAGAGAGAAATGCAATCTACAGTAACAATGTTCCTTTCCCTTCATTTTCACTTTGTACTTCAGCTGCAATCCCTTGCACTGTGGGGGGCAACTGTACAGCACTAAGGCTCAGCACTATGGCAAACCTGACAATGACTCAAGCCATCCAAATCTCTTGTCATTGGTCTGGCTCATCCAAATGTCCTGTTCTTATTAGCCTTCTAATTACCTGATGGAGCTGCAGAGCAGCTAGATGTGGAGGCTGCTGATTGCATAAGGGACTTGTGCAATAGCAGCAATCTTGGACATCATCAAGAATTGTACTGAATTAGGAACATCCAGAGCTGAAAGCATGAATGTAGCTTGCGCTGAAGAGCCAGGGTTCCCATCAGTGGACTGTAACAGACTCAAATCCTTTGTGTGTCAGGGCCCAAAGTGGGATGTACAAAAACATAATGGGAGATGGATTACACTTATGGAATGAGAGAGCTAGGCTACAAAGTAAGCATTCTGAAATTAGGGAACCACACAGAAGAGATTCGGAGAAACTAATGTGAACAGGACAGATCCCAGACAAACCATTTCTGAAGGTAGAACACAGTTTGATAATGTTGAAGGTTATGACTCAAGGTCACCTCCTGAGGGGGAAAGCAGGGTGAGCCACTTAGCTCATATATTATTCTTTGGGCAAGATCAATCCTGTAGTTTAGGGTCTGGAGTATAGCATACAACTCTGCAGACGTGCTTCTTATCAAGTGTGTCCCTATCAGGGGATATAAAGCATAAGGAAAATAATTCCACTGACTTTAAGAGTGGCCCTCATGCAAGAAGAAGAGAAACAGTCTTTCATTCTCATCAGAGAGTGGCAGATCCCGCTCTCCCAGGCTATGTCTAGACTGCAGGCTTCTTTCAGAAGACACTTTTTTCAGAAGAGATCTTCCTAAAAAACTTATTCCGAAAGAGAGCGTCCACACACAAAAGCACACCAAAAAAGTGATGTGCTTTTTCAAAAGAGAGTGTCCAGACTGATTGGACACTCTCTTGCATAAAAAGCCACCCAGAACCACTTCAGGCAGGGCTTTAGGTCACCAGTTGCTTCCGAGTGCTGGTGTCGGAGACTATCGGAGACATGCACTTAAAGGGACCCCCCTGGACAGCTGTTTCTCTGCTTCTGCTGTGTGCTTGCTACCTCTTCGAGGGACAGAAAAACTCTCACAGTGCCTACTATGGTTGCCCTGTTCTTTTTTGGATACCACAGTTTTGTTCTTTGTGCCATGGATCCAGAGCTGCCCCTGGGCACGCGATGGCCCCACACGGCCATACTGCAGTTTTTGCAGCACTTTGTTCCAGCTGCCTTCCTGCTCCTGTACGAGCTGGACCCTAAGCTCCTTCTGGGGACCCTCTCCCTGGGTGCAGCTACTACACTCTGACAGCCATACCCCACAGTGGAGAGGCTTGACACCAGTTCTGGTCATGGAGTGGTGGGACGACCAGCAGTGGCTCCAAAACTTCCACATGCGGAAGGCCACCTTTTTGGAGCTGTGTGCCTGGCTCGGGTGTGGGGATCTCTTTGGAGATGGGGTTGGGTGACTCCAGGGAGCACAGCGGGGTGGACAGGAGGGGGGATGGAGCGGGGTCAGGGTTGGCAAGGGGCAGAGGGAGGAGGCATAGGCATCACTTGGGGAAGGGGCAGGGGCATTGCTAGGGGAGGTTGCATGGGCATCAGCTGGGAAAGGAGCAGAGGCATAGCAGGAGGGGCAGGCAGAGGGGGAATGGGCATAGCAGGGAGACAGGAGGGTGGAAGCCAGGAGAAGCAGCATCAGGTAGGCGTGCCGTCATGCGCGACACGATGGCACACATGTTGACACAGAACTGCATCACCTGGTTCCATGTGTGGTTCCACCACTCTAAGTCCTTGCAGATCTTGTACACCAGAGTCTGCTGCATGTCACGCAGGATACTGATGTGCTGGTGCATCAGGTCTTCTTGGATCCTGGCACACTTTCAGTTCCCCCAGGCTCGGGTGGCTGGCTGCAGTGGTGTGGCTCAACTCTCAGTCCTGGCTGGTCCAACTGTGGAGAACATAAGAAAATAAGAACATAAGAATGGCCATACTGTGTCAGAACAAAGGTCCATTCAGCCCAGTATCCTGTCTGCCGACAGTGGCCAATGCCAGGTGCCCCAGAGGGAGTGACTCGAACAGGTAATGATCAAGCAATCTCTCTCTTAACATCCATCTCCATCCTCTGACAAACAGAAGCTAGGGACACCATTCCTTACCCATCCCGGCTAATAGCCATTAATGGACTTAACCTCCATGAATTTATCTAGTTCTCTTTTAAACCCTGTATAATCCTAGCCTTCACAACCTCCTCAGGCAAGGAGTTCCACAGATTGACTGTGCACTGTGTGAAGATTTCCTTTTATTTGTTTTAAACCTGATGCCCATTAGTTTCATTTGGTGGCCCCTAGTTCTTATATTATGGGAACAAGTAAATAACTTTTCCTTATTCACTTTCTCCACACCACTCATGATTTTATAGACCTCTATCATATCTCCTCTTTTCCAAGCTGAAAAGTCTCAATCTCTTTAATCTGTCCTCATATATGACCCGTTCCAAACCCCTAATCATTTTAGTTGCCCTTTTCTGAACCTTTTCTAATGCCAGTGTATCTTTTTTGAGATGAGGAGACCACATCTGTACACAGTATTCCAGATGTGGGCGTACCATAGATTTATATAAGGGCAATAAGATATTTTCCGCCTTATTCTCTATCCCTTTTTTAATGATTTCTAACATCCTGTTTGCTTTTTTGACTGCCGCTGCACACTGTGTGGACGTTGTCAGAGAACTATTCATGATGACTCCAAGGGTATGTCTACACTACAGCGCTAATTCGAACTAACGCACCTAGAACTAAAAACTAGTTCGAATTAGCGTTTTGCTAATTCGAACTAGCACGTCCACATTAAGTGGACCCTGAAGCGGGATTAAGGATGGCCGGAAGCAGTGCCGGCAGGGCATCAGAGGAGGACTTAGAGCGTGGAGATGCTGTCTCAGGTTAGCCAAGGGCTGTGCTTAAAGGGTCCCGACCCCCACCCCGGACAGACAGTTCTCAGGGGTGCCCCGCTTGCAAAGCAGTCTTGGCTTGGAGTGCCCTGAGTGCCCACACCGGGAACATCACAGCACTCGGCCATCAGCTCGGCTGCACTTGCCGCAGGCTGCCATCTGGGGAGAGGGGGTAATTGGGGGGCTGCAGGAGAGCTTCCACCCCCAGAAGCCCGCAGAGCCAGCCCAGTCCTCCCCATTGAGGGCTCGTGCCCCATTCCTCCCTCACCTCCTTCCACTTACCATTCCCTAGCCCCTCTTCTTGATGTACAAAATAAAGATAACGTATCTTCCAAAATGGACTCTGTCTTTATTGAACAAAACTGGGGGAGACTGGGAAAAGGAGGTGGGAGAGGGGAAGAGAGAGGCTGGGAGAGGGGAGGGCAACTAAAATGATCAGGGGTTGGGAACAGGTCCCATATGAAAAGAGGCTAAAGAGACTGGGACTTTTCAGCTTAGAAAAGAGGAGACGGAGGGGGGACAGGATAGAGGTCTCTAAAAGCAGGAGTTGGGTGGAGACGGTGCATACAGAAGAGTTCTTCATTAGTTCCCATAAAGAAGGACTAGAGGACACCAAAGGAAAGGAATGGGTAGCAGGCTTTAGACTAGTAACAGAAAGTTGTTCTTCACAAAGCAAAGAATCAACCTGTGGAACTCCTTGCTGCAGGAGGCTGTGAAGGCTAGAACTGGAACAGAGTTTAAAGGGAAGTGAGATCAAGTCATGGAGGTTGGGTCCATGGAGTGGCATTAGCCAGGGGGTAGGAGTGGTGTCCCTGCCCAAGGTTTGTGGAAGGCTGGAGAGGGATGGCATGAGACAAATGGCTTGGTCACTGTCTTTGGTCCATCCCTTCCAGGGTCCCTAGGGTTGGCTGCTGTCGGCAGACAGGCTACTGGGCTAGATGGACCTTTGGTCTGACCCAGGACGGCCATTGTAAGCTCAGGGCTCAGGGTCGGGGGTCTCAGTGGGCCCCCTTGATTCTCTTGCACACCTGCTTCTGGGTGGCCAGGCTGGCAGCTATCCTGCCCTAGCCGGCCACTTTCCTGTGCCTAGTGCGGAGATCGTGGACGAGGTCCACGATGTCCGCACTAGCCCCGGCAGGTGCCCGCCTCTTGCGGTCCCGGGCAAGCTCCCGGGAGCCGCCAGCCTGGTCCCGGGAAGAGGGGGAGAGCTGGGGGGCATCGGGTGGGTGGCTCGATCCGTGCCAGGTGCTGGGTCTGCTGGCTGGGTGCTGGCAGGGTTGCACCTGGCACGGGCACCGTAGCCAGCCTGTGCCCCTTTAAGGGGTCCGGGACCGGGAGGGGGGCAGACGAGTTTCCCTGGTGTTGGCCAGAGTGGCCACCAGGGAAACCTGGGGAGGGCGAGCCTCCCACTAGTTCGAATTAAGGAGCTACACAACCCTTAATTCGAACTAGCTAGTTCGAACTAGGCTTAATCCTCGTGGAATGAGGATTACCTAGTTCGAACTAAGCGCTCCGTTAGTTCGAACTAACTTTGTATCGTAGACATACCCCAAGATCTCTTTCCTGATTAGTTGTAGCTAAATTAGCCCCCATCCTATTATATGTATAGTTGGGGTTATTTTTTCCAATGTGCATTACTTTACATTTATCCACATTAAATTTCATTTGCCATTTTGTTGCCCAGTCACTTAGTTTTGTGAGATCTTTTTGAAGTTCTTCACAGTCTGCTTTGGTCTTAACTACCTTGAGCAGTTTAGTATCGTCTGCAAACTTTGCCACCTCACTTTTTACCCCTTTCTCCAGATCATTTATGAATATGTTGAATAAGATTGGTCTTAGGACTGACCCTTGGGGAACACCATTAGTTACCCCTCTCCATTCTGAAAATTTACCATTTATTCCTACCCGTTGTTTCCTATTTTTTAACCAGTTCTCAGTCCATGAAAGGATTTTCCCTCTTATCCCATGACAACTTAATTTACTTAAGAGCATAGGCGTGCGCAGCACATTTCTTTACGGTGTGCACCGGAAGAATTTTTTTGAAATGTACTTTGACCCCCATTAGCCATGCCCCTGACCCCTGTTAACCACACCCCTGACCCCCATTGGCCACACCCCGACTCGCATTGTCCACACCTCTAGAGGTAACACTCTTGGGGCAAGATGGACACATGACCAGAAGTAAAAGATATTATGTGACCCCCCCTCTAAGGACTTTTCCCACCATCCTCCTGCCAATAGGAATTAGTTTGGCCCCCACCAAACCCCCCTTATGCAACCATCCTGCAGTTGCATTAACTCAATGTGTGTGACATTAACTCGGGGGCGGAGAGGCTGGGGGAAGTGTTCCCTCTAAGAGTTTCCTCCCATGAGCAGAATGAATTTTGTGTTGTGCACCAGTACTGAGTTCATGGGGCTTGTTTGGATGCACCACTGTTATTAATAAATATCTTATAAACCGCTACATTTTCTTTCTGCTGCCAAATCTCCACTTGCTCCATCAGCTCCCCTTGTGCCTGGTGCCCCCAACCCCTCTCCCTCCTCTGCTCTCCCGACTCCTGCCCTTCTCACTGTCCTCAGCCTTCCTGAGACCTGCCCCCCCCACCAGCCCTTCTCTCCCCCCTGTGCCCACTCCTCCCAGTAGCCCCACTCTGATCATGTGAGCTACCCCTCCTCATCCCCTCTCCTAACACCTCCCTCTGCACACCTGCCCTGTCTCTCTCCTCTGGTTCTGGTCCCTCCCCTGCAGGTGTCTGCCCTTCTGCTTCACTCCCAGAATCCCCTGGCACCTGCAACTTCCCGTAGCCCTGCACCCTCCTGGTGCTCCCCCTTCCCTCACTGCCTCTTCCCCCTTTGCCCTTTTTTCCTTGATGCCCATCCCCTCACTATCCTCTGCTCCCGTTCCCCTCATGCCCCTGTGCCCTCACACATCTTGCTCCATCCCTACCTTCCTCATGCCCACCCCTTTTTTAAGCCTTCTCCCAGCACTTCCCCCCTCCCTCAAAGCCCTAATGCCCTTCACCTCTCCTCTCTCAGCATCACCCTGTCTCCCCTCCCACTGACACCTCCCCTCCTGCCCCTTTCCTCATTGTCTGCACTTGGCCCCCTGGCATTTGTCTCTCCTCCACCCTGGTCCTTGGTGCTTTCCCCTTTCTTCTCCTGACCTGCCCACCTCCCCTCAGCACAGGCCTCTTCCTCTCCCACCCCTGCCTATTTTCCCCCTCTCTCTTTCCCTTTCCCTTACCTTAGGCTTTCCGGGCTGGAGTCAGAGCCAGCTCAAGCTACAGGCCGGCCGGGCCCTAGCCTGGGGTGCCTCACTTTAAGGGGCACCACACGGTGCTGCTGGGCCAAGTGGAGCCAAGGATGAAGCCCCAGGTGCAGAAGGGGTGCTGTGCAGTGCTGCTGGGCCAGGGCCGAAGCTAGGGCTGGAACCCTGGCCCCAGGCACAGAAGGAGCGCCACGCGGTGCTGCCGGGCTGAGCGGGGCTCGGGGCAAAAAAATGGCTAGGACTGGCCCCAGCTGCTTCCACCACGCACGCCCGCTCTCTGCCCCAAAGTGCCCTGTACATGGCCACAGGGAAAGTGTCGGGCTGTGGTACCCCATCTCAAATCCCCCTCCTCCTCCAGCAGTTGCTAGCCAGCCTGAGACATTAGGGTGTGCCTGGGCACACCCGGCACACCCTGTGCGCACGCCTATGCTTAAGAGCCTTTGGTGAGAGACCTTGTCAAAGGCTTTCTGGAAATCTAAGTACACTATATCTACTGGATCCCCCTTGTCCACATGTTAGTTGACGCCTTCAAAGAACTCTAAGGGTATATCTACACTACAGTACTAATTTGAACTAACTTAATTCGAATTAGTTAATTCGAACTAAGCTAATTCGAATTAGTGCATCTAGACCTAAAAACTCATCCGAATTAAGGGCAACCTGGGAAGGGCTAGCCTCCATCTAGTTCAAATTAAGTGGCTGCACAGCCCTTAATTTGAACTACTTAATTTGAACTAAGCGTTAGTCCTTGTAGAATGAGATTTACCTAGTTCGAATTAAGCACTCCGCTAGTTCGATTTAAATTCAAACATGTATAGCATCTATTAAAGTTAATTCGAACTAATGGCTGTTAATTCGAATTAACTTTGTAGTGTAGATATACCCTAATATAAGACATGTAAGACATGATTTCCCTTTACAGAAACCATGTTGACTTTTGCCCAACAAATTATGTTCTTCTATGTGTCTGACAATTTTATTCTTTACTATTGTTTCAACTAATTTGCCCAGTACAGGCAGTCCCCGAGTTATGCGGATTCGACTTATGAAAAAAGTCGACTTAAGAAAAGCTGCTCCCCGTGTCCCTGGTCTGCTGGGGGAGCCAGCAGACCAGGGAGACGCGGAGCAAAGCGGTGGAGGACCCGGGCCGGACCCACGGCACTGATCTAGAAGCGCCGCGGGTCCGGCCCGGGTCCTCCTCCACTTTGCTCAGCGTCTCCCTGGTCTGCTGGGGGGACGCAGCTAGTGCCCCACCCAGCAGACCAGGGAGACGTGGAGCAAAGCCCGGGGCCTGTGGTAGAGCAGGTGGGGCGCTGCTGGTTGGTCCCGCAGTACCGCTCCTTGGCGCTCCTGGACCAACCCGGCAGCACCCCAGCTGCTCTGCCCCAGGAGTCCTGATTCAGCCACTGCTGATCAATTTCAGCAGCGGCTGAATCAGGACGCCTGGGGCAGAGCAGCTGGGGTGCTGCTGGGTTGGTCCAGTAGTGCCGAGGAGCGGCCATGATACTGGACCAACCGAGCAGCACCCGAGCTGCTCTGCCCCAGGCGTCCCCAAGTCAGCCGCTGCTGAAACTGACCAGCGGCTGACTACAGGAAGCCCGGGGCAGAGTTGCTCTGCCCCGGGCTTCCTGGAATCAGCTGCTGATCAGTTTCAGCAGCAGCTGACTTGGGGATGCCTGGGGTTCTTAAGTTGAATCTGTATGTAAGTCGGAACTGGTGTCCAGATTCAGCCGCTGTTGAAACTGATCAGTTTCAGCAGCGGTTGAATCTGGATGCCAGTTCCGACTTACATACAGGTTCAACTTAAGAACAAACTTACAGTCCCTATCTTGTACGTAACCCAGGGACTGCCTGTACTGACATTAGACTTACCGTCTGTAATTGCCAGGATCGCCTCTAGAGTCCTTTTTTAAATATTGGAGTTACATTAGCTATCTTCCAGTCATTGGGTACGAAGCTAATTTAAAGGCTAGGTTACAAATCATAGTTAATAGTTCCACAATTTCACATTTGAGTGCTTTCAGAACTCTTGGGTGAATGCCATCTGGTCCCGGTGACTTGTTACTGTTAAGTTTATCAATTAATTCCAAAACCTCCTCTAGTGACACTTCAATCTGTGACAAGTCCTCAGATTTATCACCTAGAAAGGACGGATCAGGTTTGGGAATCTCCCTAACATCCTCAGCTGTGAAGACTGAAGCAAAGAATTCATTTAGTTTCTCCGCAATGACTTTATCATCTTTAAGTGCTCCTTTTGTATCTCAATTGTCCAGGGGCCCCACTGGTTGTTTAGCAGGCTTTCTGCTTCTGATGTACTTAAAAAATATTTTGTTATTATCTTTTGAGTTTTTGGTGAGCTGTTCTTCAAACTCCTTCTTGGCTTTTCTTATTACATTTTTACACTTAATTTGGCAGTGTTTATGCTCCTTTCTATTTACCTCACTAGGATTTGACTTCCACTTTTTAAAAGATGTCTTTTTATCTCTCACTGCTTCTTTTACATGGTTGTTAAGCCACGGTGGCTCTTTTTTAGTTCTTCTATTATGTTTTTTAATTTGGGGTATACATTTAAGTTGGGCCCTCTGACACAGAGGGAGAGGCAGTCAATCATCCCTGTACACACTGTCCCTGAGGCCATGCCCTCCACTGTGAGCAGCAACCAACAGTCCATGGCCCAGAGGAGGGGGATGTCCTGGAAGTAAGGCCATGTGTGGCCTTCACAGCAGGCCCAGCTTCACAGGGGTCCCAACACGCTCAGAGGACCATTCTGCCCGCTTCCCCCTGTGGCCCCAGTCCACGGAGAAGCAGGCAAGGGAAGTGTCTGGCCACAGTGGTATCCCCTCATGGGCGGCAGAGGAGCCCGGAGCAGCCTGGGCCTCCCCGGGGTCTGCACACACAGGTGCTGTCTGTGGGAGCAGCTGCTGCCTCGCACATGCAGGCGTGTGCGTTTGCTGTGTGCAGCACTCCTTGGTTTGTGTGGGATTCTTCCTGTGCCCTTGTGGCTAGCCTGCTTCCAGCTGGAGCACCTGTCCCTCCCCTTCCCCCCATGGCAGGATGTGTGTGGCCTCCCCTGAGCCTGGCAGCAGGATCCTACCTGTGCTCAAGGGCTGCCTGCTGGGTCCGTATGCCGCACACTAATGCTGCACATGGTTGTATGTGCGTGGATTGCAGCACAATGTCTAGCCCAAGCAGCCTGAGAAACACTTGCACCTGCTCCCTGTGCAGCCACTTCCTCGATCCTTAGGAATGCCGGATGGTTTCAACAAAAATACTGGACACACTTGACATTACAGCACAATCTGCATTACGTTTTATTTAGAAAATACCGGACATTTCTATTTTCTCATTTCTATTTTCTCAATTTGTTTCCCAAACAGAAAGCTCAAATACTTGACTGTCCAGTTTAAAACCGGACACCTTGCAACCCTATCCACCCTGTGTGTGTGACAAAGTGAGACTACTCACCTGAAGATCCCTCCCAGGCTTCCAAGGACACCCAGGAGACATTCTGGGTCACTGGCACCAGCTCCAGGGAGAGGGTTACAATGCCCATCTCCTCCTCCACCTCTGGCTGGCCTTGGCCCTCCTGCTCCTCTGTGGAGACCTCTAGATGGGTGATGGTGGGGGTCTGGAGGCAGGAGGCCACCAAGATGGGTGGGGATTATGTTTCCCACCCCCCAGGATCTGGTGCAGCTCCTGGTAATAGGGGTAGGTATGGGGTCCTACCCCTGAGCATGAGCTGCTCTCTCTGACCTGGACAAGCCCCTGGTGGAGCTCTTTAAGGTTAGTCCAGACCTGTTCCAAGGGAATCAGCCATCTGACCATAAATGTCTGTGTTACAGCATGTGGTCCGGAGATACTGCAAGGTGTCCTCCTTGCCCCACAGTTCGAGGAGGGACAGGATCTCCAGTCTTGACCAGGACAGTACGCACCTCTTTCTCCCGCTGGGTGTGTCCTGGGACCCCAGGGGCTGCTCCCTGTGAGGGCCAGGGACTTGAGGCTTAGACATGGCTGGCAAGGCCTGTGGCAGGGCAAGCCATGCTGTGAAGTGCTGCTCTGAAGCCTGCTTCCTGCCACAAGGCTTGTCCAGTGTGCCTGCAGCTTTAAGAGGGGCCAGGAGACAGGAACTATAGAGTTGTGATTACTTTGTATGGAGTGGCCACCAGGGCATCTGTGATATTTCCTGGCAGTCTCTTCTTTCAAAAAAAAAAAAAAAAAAAAACCCTCCTCCCCTTCCACACACTCCTTTTTCCTAAAGAGTTTTTTTGGAAAAAGACTTCTTCTTTGTAGAATGGGTATTACCAATGTTGGAAAACCCCCTCTGTTCTTTTGATTTACTTTCAAAAGAATGTGATTGCAGTGTGGCTGTTCTGCAAGTTTTGTCAGAAAAACAGTAGTTTTTCCAACAAAACTCTTAGGCTGTGTCTACACTGCACCCCTTTTCCGGAAAAGGGATGCAGATTAGACACTTTGGAATAGAAAAATCTGCGGGGGATTTAAATATCCCCCGCGGTATTTGCATTAACATGGCTGCCGCTTTTTTCCGGCTTGGGGATAAGCCAGAGAAAAGCGGCAGTCTAGATGTGATTCTCCGGAAAATAAACCCTTTTCCGGAGGATCTTTTATTCCGGAAAAGGGGTGCAGTGTAGACACAGCCTTGGTGTAGACATACCCCCACATGGCTAATGGCCAAGTCTTAGGCCTGTGGGTTGTAACAAAAAAACACAGCCTGGCCCTGCTTCCACCTCAGAGTACTCAAACAGGCCACATTCTCAAGCTGTGCATTAGTTAGTGATACAAAACCCCAGTCTGGCAATCCTAGATCTGTTTGTTTTAAAGCGTTACTTCCTTTTAAAACTTGCCCAAGGCCTGTGTTATGTGGCAGGCTGGGCTGATTGTGACCACAGCAGGGAGCTTTTTTGGCAGACCCTGTACTCCTCATTTCCGGCACAGCGTCGGAACATGAGTATGCAAATGAAGCCCAGGATATTTAAATCCCGGGCTCATTTGCACTTCCGAAGTGCTTGATTTGCATCCCTCTGTCGGCAGAGCCTTAGGAAGGAACAATCAGTTTCTCACATACAGAATGGGAAGAGACTGCCTAGGAAGGAGTACTGCGGAAAGAGATCTAGGGGTCATAGTTGACCAGAAGCTAAATATGAGTCAATAGTGTGACACTGTTGCAAAAAAACAAACTTGATTCTGGGATGCATTAGCAGGAGTGTTGTGAGCAAGACATGAGAAGTCATTCTTCTGCTCTACTCTGTGCTGATTAGGCCTTAGTTGGAGTACTGTGTCCTGTTCTGGGCACCACATTTCAAGAAAGATGTAGAGAAATTGGAGAAGGTTCAGAGAAGAGCAACAAAAATGATTAAAGGTCTAGCAAACATGACTTCTGAGGGAAGACTGAAAGAATTGAGTTTATTTAGAAAAGAGACTGAGAGGGGACATGATAGCAGTTTTCAAATACCTAAAAGGGTGTTACAAGAAGGAAGGAGAAAAATTGTACTTCTCAATCGGTGATGTTAGAACAAGAAGCAATGGGCTTAAATTGCAGAAAGAAAGTTTAGATTGGACATTAGGAAAAACTTCATAACTGTCAGGGAGGTTAAGCTCTGGAATAAACTGCCTAGGGAGGTTGTGGAATCTTCCTCATTAAGGATATTTAAGAACAGGCTAAATAGGGATCTGTCAAAGGTGATATAGATCCGAGGTCACCAACAGGTCGATCGTATGCGACTGGTCGATCGCAAGGCTTTGACCAGTCGATAGCGCGGCGTCCTTACCCCCCCCCCCCCATTTTCCACCCACCCCCGAGAAGCCCCAGTACTTACCTCCAGCGAAAATGGAGGTAGTGCCAGCTTCCCGCGGGTGGACAGAAGTCCCACAGCTTAGCGCCACTTCCGGGAGTTCCAGAAGTGTGCTGGCTGCTTTGCTGCAGGAGGGGCCCTGGCTCTGGAAGAGGAGCATGGTGACTTCCCTGCACCGGTGCAGGAGGCATGAGTTGTCCCCGGGGCAGGCATGTGTGGGGTTTCAGCCCCAGAGCAGGCGCACACGGGGGGGGGGGGGGGGAGAAGGTGGGTGTTTTGGCCCCAGGGCAGGCACATGCAGGGGGGGAAGAGGTGTGTTTTGGCCCCGGGGCAGGTGCACATGGGGTTATCCTGCACCGCAGGTGTTGGCCCCAGGGCAGGCACACGCAGGGGGGGAAGGGGTGTGTTGTGGCCCTGGGGCAGGCACACACGGGGGTTTTCCTGCGCTGTGGGTGTTGGCCCCAGGGCAGGCATGCACAGAGGGAAAGGGGGTGTTTCGGTTCTGGGGGCAGGCTCATACGAGGTTTTCCTGCGCCACGTGGGGGGTGTTTTGGCCCTGGGGCAGGCATGGCGGGGATTTTCTTGTGCAGGGGGTCATCTAGTCTGACCCCCTGCACAATGCAGGCCACAGAATCTCACCCACCCACTGCTAGAATAATCCTCTCACCTATATCTCAGATATTGAAGTCCTTGAAACCTCATTAAAGACTGAAGCAAAGTATTTGTTTAGATATTGGGCCATTCCTAGATTATCCTTAACCTCCACTTCATCCTCAGTGATTAGCGGTCCCACGTCCTCTTTTTTTGTTTTCTTCCTATTTATATGGCTATAAAACCTTTTACTATTGGTTTTAATTCCCTTTTCAAGGTCCAACTCTACATGACTTTTAGCCTTTCTCACTTTGTCCCTACATACTCTAACCTCAATAAGGTAGCTTTCTTTACTGATCCCTCCCATCTTCCACTCCTTATATGCTTTTTGCTTTTTCTTAGCCACCTCCCTGAGATGCTTGCTCATCCAACTTGGTCTAAAACACCTACCTATACATTTTTTCCTCTTTCTTGGGATACAGGCTTCTGATAGCTTCTGCAACTTTAACTTAAAATAATCCCAGGCCTCCTCCACTTTTAGATCCATAAATTCTTTAGTCCAATCCACTTCCCTAACTAATTTCCTTAATTTATTAAAGTTAGCCCTTTTGAAATAAAAAACCCTAGTCTCAAATTTATTTTTGTTTATCCTTCCATTTAGTTTGAACTGAATTAGCTCATGATCATTCAAGCCAAGGTTGTCCCCTACAACCATTTCTTTTATGAGGTCCTCACTACTCACCAAAACCAAATCTAAAATAGCATCCCCGCTTGTTGGTTCAGCAACTACTTGATGAAAGAATTCATCAGCTATCACATCTGGGAAAATCTGAGCCCTATTATTATTACCAGTATTTGTTCTCGAGTCTATATCTGGAAAGTTGAAGTCTCCCACGATTACACAGTTTCCATTAGTATTTACTTCTTTAAAAACATTAAAGAGGTCTCTATCCGTATCCAAATTAGATCCTGGTGGTTTATAGCACACCCCAAGCACTATCCCAGGGGAGGATCTAATAGTTTTCTTCCCCAATGTGATTTTTGCCCAAACAGACTCTGTTTTCTCCATTCCTTCACTTTTACATTCTTTGCAATCTACCTCATCATTGATATACAATGCCCCCCTGTCCTCCTGCCCCCCCTGCAGAAACCAGTTCCCACCAGCACCCTGTTCCCTACTGCAGAAACCTATCCATCCCGGCACCCTGGCCCCTGCTTCAGAAACCTGTCCTTCACTGGCACCCTGTTCCCTGCCCCAGAACCCACTAGCACCCCTCCCCAGTACTGTGTCCCCTGCTCCCAGCTGACTTCTCTATGAGGAAGTGACCCATGACTCAAGGCAGGTTCCCTGCCATTCTCATAAATAAAGACAATGCAGAAACTTTTTGTGTTTGACATAGTATTTTATTTAAAAATTAAGCCTAGTCAACAAACACCCAATTGGGACCAAGCCCCCATCTGGCCACAACCATTCCTGCATTCCCCTTCCCTAGATCTGAGCCTATCATACACTGGAACCCCCTGCCCTGAGCCCCTCACATACCCCAACCCAAATTCCTGCACCCTCACATCCACAAGCCTGTGGCTTGCTTAGTACCCCAACACTGCCCGGCCTGGAGCCCCCTCCCTGAGCCAATGTCCCCTTCTCCACCTCCTCCTGCATCCAGATTTCCTCCCAGGGCTTGCACCTCTAACCCTTTCCCACACCCAAATCCCTCATTCCCATCACAGAGACTACACATCCTGTCTCATCCCAGTGAAGGTCCAGCTAGACTGCAGGAGTTTTTCAGGATTCTGGAGATATCCCAGAAAAACTCTTCTGAATCCAGGGTTGTGTTTGTTCTTTCTCTTCTTTTAGTGGAAGAGCAAACATGCTCTTTCGGTCACCCCTATATTCCTCTTTCCACAAGGAATAAGGGGGCTTCCAAAATAAGGGTTTTTTTTGACATTTGGTCCAGTCTAGACAGACTAAATGTTGGAAAAACCTCTTCCTACAGAAGATTTTTTTTTAAAAAAAGCAGCAGTATAAGGATTGGGGATAAGAAGTGATGGAGAGGAGGAGAATAGAGAGGGTGGGGCTTCAAGGAAGGGGTGAGGTTTCAAGGAAGGGTCGGGGTGGTAGATCTTGGCTTGGTCTGTCATTTAAAAAGTGATCTTAGGTGTAAAAAGTTTGGAGACCACTGAGCTAGATGGTCCTGCTGTGAGGGCAGAGTACTGGATTTGATGACCTCTCAAAGTCCCTTCCAGTTTTGTATTCTATTATTCTCTGATTCAAGGTCAGTAACAAATCCCTAAAATTTTTAAGGCGAGGTTGTTTTGTGAAATTTTCACTCCAAAATGGAGGACTGAAGATATTTGGATATAGCATCTATATTTGAGAATTCTTCCTTTCACTGAACCTTTGTGGCTCCCCCATCATTTGCTCAGAGGGGTAACTGTGTTAATCTGTAACTTTAAAAACAACAAGTAGTCCTCTGACTCTGTTATCATGAACTTTCGTGGGCAAAACCCACTTCTTGCTGCAACTCTTCAGTAAGAGGATCAGTTTTGCCAGGACCCAATCCCAGGTCACATACCATACAGTCTCTCTCTCTCTTTTTACTGAAGGATTTGGCATTTGGTAATAAGCATAATTTTTAATTCCTTATCTATTTTCCCCAGACAGTTGACCCAGAGTTATTAGCACAGTTTATATCATTAAGCACAGGGCTAAGATTATACTTTAAGTGACTGCATAACGCCATATGCGGAGCTAGGATTTCTTGAGTGCTAATCAACTTCCCTTGGTCTGATCTTCTATCTCTAGCTCCAGCTAATCTAGGATTTGATAAAGGAGCAGGCAACCTCCTCCATTTCCTTTGTATCCTAATCCATGTAAGCAAAGACCATCAAAAGCAGACACACACAGTGAGGGAAGGGGAAATATCACACTGACACAGACGGAGCCACGGGGCTCATAGCGAGATGGCAGAAACCCATTTCACAACTGTATTGTAAAACACTGTTTAGTGACATCAGGCTAATTTGGGGGAAGAAAAACATGTTCAGGCCCTGAGAGAAAGGACTAGAGAAAAACTTGATTCAGGAGTGGGCGGGCAAGGTTCTATGGCTTGCAACGTGCAGTGGGTCAGAGTAAATGATCATCTCAAAGACTATGAGTCTCAAACCTGGTTTCAAAGTCTGAGTCTAAAATGAAACTACTTCTCTGAAATGAACAGAATATGAATGTTATCATACAGGCAGTCCCCGGGTTACGTACAAGATAGGGATTGTAGGTTTGTTCTTAAGTTGAATCTGTATGTAAGTCGGAACTGGCGTCCAGATTCAGCAGCTGCTGAAACTGACCGCCAGTTCTGACTTACATACAGATTCAACTTAAGAACCCCAAGTCCCCAAGTCAGCCGCTGCTGAAACTGATCAGCGGCTGATTCCAGGAAGCCTGGGGCAGAGCAACTGTGCCTCGGGCTTCCTGTAGTCAGCGCTGGTCAGTTTTGGCAGCGGCTGACTTGCGGCTGACTTGGGGACGCCGGGGGCAGAGCAGCTAGGGTGCTGCTGGGTTGCTCCAGTAGCGCCGCTCCTCGGCGCTACTGGACCAACCCAGCAGCACCCCAGCTGCTCTGCCCCAGGCGTCCTGATTCAGCCGCTGCTGAAACTGACCAGCAGCGGCTGAATCAGGACGCCTGGGGCAGAGCAGCTGGGGTGCTGCCGGGTTGGTCCAGTAGTGCCCAGAGCGGCGCTGCAGGACCAACCGGCAGCGCCCCAGCTGCTCTGCCCCAGGGTCCACAACAAAAGCCTGGTCTGCTGGGGGGGGGGGGGGGGCACACTAGCCACGGGCAAGTAGATTACATTATTTGTTGAGCCCTGCACATGGCCAAGTCCACATCCCCAACTCTGATGGTCAGGGGAAAAAGTTCTGGCGTGCAGCTTCTCAAAGACACTTGAGATGCAGAAGACGTGGGAGTTGTGCACCTTCCCTGACCACCTGATGCAGCTGTCTGAAAACTTCCCACAGTGGTCAACCAGGGCTTGCAAACCATTGAGAACTACCTCTTCTGGTTGATATACACAGAATTTCAGTGGTTGGGAGTCCAGATGGGGATGTGGGAGCTGTTAATAGCCCTCTCGCAACTGGGGAAGCCCATGTCAGCAAGCTGGTGATGATGGTGTTCACGTTGCTGAGGGTGATGACCCTGTGCAGCAAAATGGTGTTTATGGCCCATACCACCTGTAGAAGGAGACAAACAAACAAAAAGAGAATCACAGGGGTGCCAAGGCCCTTGGGAGGTCCCCGAGTCCAAACTCCCCCTCCCTTTGGCCATTATCTTTGAAAAGTCATGGAGATTGGGAGAGATCCTGGATGACTGGAAAAAGGCAAATGTAGTGCCCATCTTCAAAAAAGGGAAGAAGGACGATCCAGGGAACTATAGGCCGGTTGGTCAGTCTTACTTCGGTTCCTGGAAAAATCATGGAAGGAATTCTTAAGGAATCCATTTTGAGGCACTTGGAAGAGAAGAAAGGGTATGTCTACACTACCCTCCTAATTCAAACTAGGAGGGTAATGTAGGCATACCGCACTTGCAAATGAAGCCCGGGATTTGAATTTCCTGGGCTTCATTTGCATAAGCCAGGCGCTGCCATTTTTAAATCCTGGCTAGTTCGAACCCCGTGCCGCGCGGCTACACGCGGCACGGAGTAGCTAGTTCGGATTAGGCTTCCTAATCCGAACTAGCTGTACTCCTCGTGGAATGGGTTCGAACTAGCCGAGATTTAAAAATGGCGGCACCCGGCTTATACAAATGAAGCCCGGGAAATTCAAATCCCGGGCTTCATTTGCAAGTGCGGTATGCCTACATTACCCCGCTAGTACGAACTAGCGGGGTAATGTAGACATACCCAAAGTGATTAGGAATAGTCAGCATGGATTCAGAAAGGGCAAGTCGTGCCTAACCAATCTGATTAGCTTCTGTGGACATGGGGAAGTCAGTGGATGTTATATACCTTGACTTTAGCAAAGCTTTTGATACGGTCTCCCACAATATTCTTGCCAGTAATTTAAGGAAATGTGGATTGTATAAATGAATGGTAAGATGGATAGAAAGATGGCTAGAAGGCTGGGCCCAGCGGGTAGTGATCAATGGCTCAATGTCAGGATGGTGGTAGGTTTCTAATGGAGTGCCCCAAGGTTTGGTTCTAGGAACGGTTTTGTTCAGTATCTTTATTAATGACCTGGATGAGGGGATGGATTGCACCCTCAGCTAGTTTGCAGATGACACTAAGCTAGAGAGAGAGGTAGATATGCTGGAGGGCAGAGATAGGGTCCAGATAGGGTCCAGATAGGGTCCCCCAAATTGGAGGATTGGGCCACAAGAAATCTGATGAGGTTCAACAAGGACAAGTGCAGAGTCCTGCACTTGGGACGGAAGAATCCCAAGCATTGTTACAGGCTGGGGACCAACCATCTAAGTAGTAGTTCTGCAGAAAAGGACCTGGGGGTTACAGTGGATGAGAAGCTGGATATGAGTCAACAGTGTGCCCTTGTAGCCAAGAAGGCTAATGGCATATTAGGTTGCATTAAGAAGAGCATTGCCAGCAGATCCAGAGATGTCATTATTCCCCTTTATTCCCCTTTATTGTATAAGTCTAGTTAAGACCCGCTAAATCAAACTCTGAGGGCAGCTCTGGTAGGGTATGTCTACACTAGCCTCCTAGTTCTAACTAGGGAGGCTAATGTAGGCATTCAAAGGCATTTAAATATCCCGGGCTTCATTTGCATCTTCCTGGGTGCCGCCATTTTTAAATCCCCCTTAGTCCGAACTAGGGGTTTTTAAAAACTAGGGGGATATTTATATCCCGGGCTTCATTTGCAAGTTCGAATGCCTGAATTAGCATCCCTAGTTCGAACTAGGGGGCTAGTGTAGACATACCTGTAGGTATTAGTACTCCATACAGTCATGAGGAATAAGGGAAACTGATGGGAGGTATGCTGACCACAGCTATGTATTTTATGTAGCCGGAGTTGCATACCTTAGCATGACTTTCTAGGTCTAGTGTAGATCTGGCCTAACAGTGGACCTTACATTGAGAACTAGCTTACTTCTTGACTACTCCTATTGCCAGTCCCCCTCCCCTCCTCTGTCCCCTCAACTTCCCAGGAGACACCCGCTCGGAGCCCATGCCCCCCATGCCCCCAGCAGCAGGGATGTGTAAGAGCAGGACAGCACAAACCCCTGGGGCCAGGGTTTCCCCCCCCCCCACCCCCAGTCCACTCCCTACAGTCTCTTCTCTCCCAAGGGTCCCCCTTATCCAGCACCCTCTTCTTCCCCAGGCAGGGACTGCAGCCCGCGAGCTCCTTATCTGCAGAGTAAGCAGGGTGGACTTCCCCACCTCAAACTGGTTGACAATGGAGCGGTAGCTGCCTGGGATGGCCAGCTTCCAGAGGGCAATTGTGATGCATTTCTGCATGGGGATGGAGGGCCGTAGGTGGGTGTTGTGTTTCTGGAGAGTGGGTGTGAGCCAAGCACAGAGCTCGAGGCAGGTGGTCTTGCACTGCTGATCGTCCCACCGCTCCATGACCAGCTGGTTCCACCAGTCCAAACTGGTCTCAAGCCTCCAGAATCTTCTGGTTATGATGGGGTGTGGCAGCCAGACTGGAGCAGACGCAGCCAGGCAGAGGGTGATGAGGAGGAGTTTGTGCCCACGTCCAACAGGAACATGGTTTGGGGCCCGGATTGGGATGTGCGTGCCATCAATGGCTCCCCCGCAGTTGGGAAACCCCAGGGCAGTCTCAGCTTGACAAAGCCCTGGCTGGGTTGATTTAGTTGGGATTGGTCCTGCCTTGGGCAGGGGGCTGGACTTGATGACCTCCTGAGGTCTCTTCCAGCTCTATGTTTCTATGATTCTGTGTATGCTGCTGGAAGCACGTGCTACAGGAACTGCAGCATGACCACTTGGGGCTGTTGCCTGCTGTCAAGGGGTACACCCCTGGCATGGATTGTGCCCCCTCTTGAGGTCCCATTGCCCACTCGGGTCCCTAGATCAGGGCATACCCGATGTTAACAATCCCCCTATAAAGTCTATGCCCCTCTATCAGGGTAAATACGGCTTTGGAGGCCTAGCCGCACAGAGAAGCGTCTCCTGAACCAGGGGTTGATTATCCAGGGCAGGGAAAATGGGTGGTAGGGGGACCTGGGCCCTCCCTCTCCACCGGGTTCCAACCCAGGGCCCTTTAGGCAGGGCCTATGGCTCCTGCCCACTCAGCGGGGAATCCGGCTGCTACACGCTGAGCCGCGCTTTCAGTCCTTTGCCCTGGGCTGCTTCCTACTGCGCCCTGGTCCCCTGGGGCCTATTCGCCTCCAAGTCAGTATTTGCCGAGGCTGCCGTCGGAGTTGCGGGTGCGCTCCTGCCTCCCTGGGGTTGGCGGCTTCTAGCTCTGCCCCCGGGTCAGGCACGGGCTGCGGCTCCGGTCTCAGCTGCTGCAGAAACACCAGCCCAGCCTGGACTACTCCCTCATCCTGCGGCCTCCTTGGCCGCAGGGCCCCCTCTGCTTTTATACTCAGGTTCTGCTGGGAAGGGCTGGAGGGGCGGG
Source organism: Pelodiscus sinensis (assembly GCF_052426305.1). Taxonomy (NCBI): domain Eukaryota; kingdom Metazoa; phylum Chordata; order Testudines; family Trionychidae; genus Pelodiscus; species Pelodiscus sinensis. The sequence goes on along the minus strand of NC_143074.1, from coordinate 9,740,394 downwards.
GCTTTCTCAGCCAGTTGGGCCTTCAGTACGGGGCCTGTCCACCCCGTCACACCTGCCCAGGGCCCAGCTCAATGGCACACACAGGAAAAAAGCTGTGGCATACCCCAAAAGAACAGGGCAACCACAGCAGGCACTGCTGAAGCTTTGCTGTCCCTCAAGAGAGGTCTGCAAGCAGGCGGCAGAAACAGAGGAATGGCTGTTCAGGGGGGTCCAGTTAAGCGCATGTCTCTGTAGGGTTCCGGCAACAGTAATCAAGAGTAACTGGTGACCTAAAGCCCAGCTAGATCCAGTTCTGGGGGGCTTTATATGTGAGAGAGTGTCCAACAGTGTGGACATTCTCTTGTACATAAGCACATCGCTTTTGTGATGCACTTTTGAGGTGTAGACGTGCTTTTGCGCAAGAACTTTTTGCACAACATCTCTTCTGCAAAAAGCCTCTTGCACAAAAAGCTTGCAGTGTAGATACAGCCTTAGTGAAAGGGCAGAAAATGAATTCTATACTGGATGAGTCCATCTCGAACCTTCAAAGAGACCTACAACAGGATGCTTCTCTTTCTTCTTCCTCAAGTTGCTACCGGCTTGTGAATTCAGTGCAGCAAGATGTAACTAATTCATTCCTGTGACAGAAATAGTAGGGTGTGACAGGAAGAGCATACAAGACACTCACCACTGTGAAAGGGTAATATATGTGTGCTACATATACAGACACAGAGTACTTGGCTCAGTGGAAGATGGATACAAAGAAGAGAGATTTTTTTTCATTCCTGTTTCTGAAGTTAAATAAATAAAAAAACCTGCTTTTGCCGTAGGCATATCTCTGCTGGATGTTCAGTAGAAGGCCTCCCAGTGTTTCACTTAACCATTGTGAATATAATAAGAAAGAAAGAAAGAAAGAAAGAAAGAAAGAAAGAAAGAAAGAAAGAAAGAAAGAAAGAAAGAAAGAAAGAAAGAAAGACACAAGGATTTGTTGGAGTCTCAGAACTGGTTCCCCTGAACATCTGAAGTACCAGCTGCTGTCATTAGGTTTTATTACTGTTTGGATTTATAGTGATAGGCATGTAGGAAGGGCCTGACTTATTTTATGGCTTTTCTTTTACTTACTTGATAACTTTTTGATTTTCTAAAAAAGAATCACTATGCTGAAGCTCTTATACCTCTCGGAGATGTCAACATTAGATAGATCTTGCTATATACCTACCTCCCCACATAAGCATCTCTCACAGGTAGAAAATAATAAATATTTATTTAAATCATTTAGGCTATGTCTAGACTACAGAGTATTGTCAGAAAAATGGCCGTTTTTCCGACAAAACTTGAGTTACGTCCACTCTCTGCAAGCACATTTTTTGACAGTAAATTGAAAGAACAAAGGGGGATTTGTGCAATTGGTAATCCTCATTCTATGATGAAGAAGCCTTTTTGCGAAAGCGCTCTTTTGCAAAAAGGAGTGTGTGGATGGGGAAGAGAGAACTTTTTTGGAAGAAGAAGGAAGAGGAAAAAGCACAGGTGCCCTGATGGCCATTCTATCCATAGCAGTCACTGCTTACATGCAAAATAGCTTTTGCAGCATGGAGGTTGTCTTTCACAAGAAGTTTTTTGGGAAGATCACTTCCAAAAAAGCTTCTTTCACAAGAAGCCTGTGGTCTAGATGTAGCCTTATTTGTACTAAGAAAATAAGGGCAATCAGCTAGTCAGCTAAGGTGTCTGTACATGAACACATGAAGCCTGGAAAACAAGCAGGAAGAATTAGAAGTCCTGCTTCAAATTTGATTGGAATACTAGCAACTTGGTGGGATGACTCGCATGACTGGAGCACTGTCATGGAAGGGTATAAACTGTTCTGGAATCACAGGCAGGAGAGAAAAGGTGGAGGAGTTGCACTGTATGTAAGGGTACATCTACACTAGCCCCCTAGATTGATCTAGGGAGGTTAATGAGGGTGACCGAAATTGCAAATCAAGCCCAGGATTTAAATATCCTGCACTTGATTTACATGTTCCTGTCCTGTCGCCATTTTAGAAATTGACTAGCCCGAAGTAACTGCCTGCGTCTACACGCGGCAGTTAAACGGGATTCCGATTTAAAGCCCCTAAATCGAATTAGCTGGTAAATCTTATTGCAGGAGGAATACCAGCTAATTCGAGTTAGGGCTTTAAATCGGAATCCTGTTTCACTGCCACGTGTAGATGCTGGCAGTTACTACAGGCTAGTCAATTTCTAAAATGGTGACCGGACGGGAACATGCAAATCAAGCATGAGATATTTAAATCCCAAGCTTGATTTGCAATTTTGGTCGCCCTCATTAGGCTCCCTAGATCGATCTAGGGGGCTAGTGTAGACGTACCCTAAGGGTATGTCTACACTACAGCGCTAATTCGAACTAACTTAGTTCGAATTAGTTAATTCAAACTAAGCTAATTCGAACTAACGCATCTAGAACTAAAAACTAGTTTGAATTAGCGTTTTGCTAATTCGAACTAGCGCATCCACATTAAGTGGACCCTGAAGCGGGGTTAAGGATGGCCGGAAGCAGTGCCGGCAGGGCATCAGAGGAGGACTTAAAGCATGGAGCTCCTGTCTCAGGATAGCCGAGGGCTGTGCTTAAAGGGTCCCGAACCCCACCCCGGACAGACAGTTCTCAGGGGTGCCCCGCTGGCAAAGCAGTCCTGGCTTGGATTGCCCTAAGTGCCCATCCATGTCTAGTGAGGCCACATCTGGAGTATTGTGTCCAGTTCTGGGCCCCCCACTACAAAAAGTATGTGGACACATTGGAGAGGGTCCAGCGAAGGACAACCAAAATGATTGGTTGGAGCATATGACCTATGAGGAGAGGCTAAGGGAGTTGGGTCTGTTTAGTCTGCAGAAGAGAAGAGTGAGGGGGGATTTGATAGCAGCCTTCAACTTCCTGAAAGGAGGTTCCAAAGAGGATGGAGGGAGGCTGTTCTCAGTAGTGATAGATGGCAGAACAAGGAGCAATGGTCTCAAGTTGTGGTGGGAGAGGTCCAGGTTGGATATTAGGAAAAACTATTTTACTGGGAGGGTGGTGAAGCACTGGAATGGGTTACCTAGGGAAGTAGTGGAGTCTCCACCCCTAGAGGTGTTTAAGTCTCGGCTTGACAAAGCCCTGTCTGGGTTGATTTAGTTGGGACTGATCCTGCCTAGAGCAGGGGGCTGGACTTGATGACCTTCTGAGGTCTCTTCCAGCTCTATGGTTCTATGATTCTATGATCATTTAATGGATTCATATATATTTGAGAGAGTTCATCTAGCTGTCTGTTTGTTCTTATCATAACTTAAAGCCAGACAAGGGTGTGGTTGCACCAGGAATATGGGATGTGCCTGGAATGGGATTGCTTCCCATAAAAGCATAGAGAAAGACAGAATCACCAGCCAGGGGAAAGGGGCTGGCTGGGGGTGCCCCTCTTTCTGTCTAAGCCTGCCCCAACCCTGAACCTCCCACTCTCCAGGCTCCCCTTTGGGGGAGTGTTTGGAGGTTTAAGCTCCCCCATCCCAATTCATAGGGGGACATTACTGGCTGTTTCTTTGTCAGGGAGTGAGGGGAAAGGGCAAAGTTTGTTGCATTCCTCACTCTTTCTGGGGTCTGTAGGAGCAGATGAACCTGGAACTGCCCCAGCTGTGGGACATGCACCCCTTCCTTGACTGTGTCTACTGGAGCTGCAATGTCCATGTGGAGGTGCTTCTCACCTGGCCCCAAACTCCACCACTGATGGAGGGCTAGAATAGGAACAGGCTGCATACTGAACCCCTCATCCCCAACTCCACCCCAGAATAATTATTTAAATGAAGAAAAACAAAAGTTATTTGAGTTAAGGACCCAAGTAACACAGAGTAAATCTTCAAGTCTTCCTATATATGTAAGCCAGGGGTCTGAAGGACTGCTTGAAATGCAGCCAGCTGAAGTTATGTAGCCTTGCTAGATAAGTCATTGTTGATATGTAAATACAGCTCATGGGATGGGGAAGGAATCCGGGGTGTGAATATGTAAATCCAGTTCAGCCAGGGCTGATGGAGGATTGGTTGTTAGAATGGAATGTGATGTATTATAACTAATTTGGGCTGTTGTGGGGTCACAAATCATGCTACCCCTAAATGTGGGAACTTTAAAATGCTTTAAAGTGCTTGCAGGAGAGACACCATCATTGTAAGAGGTCTCAGATGAACAAGCCTCCCCCTTCCAGAGTTGAGTGAACTGAGTTGGGGGGAAAGAGCTTCATGCCTACCAGGTGTGAGCTGTAAGACTGGGTCACCCTGTCTCTTCCCCCCTAGTTTTAAGGATAGGCTTAAAGCACACACCACCAGGAGTCTTTTTGCTAGTCCAGTGGAAGCTGGAATCTTTTCCCAGTCTCGGTGATGGAGAGTTGAAATCAATAAGGCTATGTCTACACTCACGGCTTCTTGCATGATAAATATGCAAATGAGTCTAAGTGTGGAATATTGTGGAGCCTCATTTGCATACCTAATGAGCCACCATTTTTGCAGATGAGACTCTTGCGCCAGAAAGGGCTGTCTACACTGCCCCATCTTGCGCAAGAAAAACCCTCTTGTGCAATGCTGTTATGCCAATTACTTTTCGGGAAGAAAAGTATGTGCCAAATAGGTATGTTAATTAGGAGATTAAAATGAGTGCCACCCCTGGATATGAGTCACATTTGAGAGATATGTTCTAGTTATTTCTCAGCATCTGAGAGGTTGTTTTTTATTGGTAAATGGCTATACTTTTAATGGTGGTTTCTGTGCATGGTACCTTTCCAGGAATCCAGTTTGGGATTTTATGTGCATTTCTCTTAGGAAGATAACTTGAATGGCCTAAGTGTGCTGCCAGAGTGTACCTTTTGCAGGATTAGCTAATATAAATGGTGTCTGCAGGAATGTCATGATGAAGCTGGGATAATGCTGACTATGTATTAAATTCATGCAAAATACACCGAGCAAAGAGATTAGAAATTGAGTTACTGAACCAGGAAAAGTGATGAGGTGCAGAAAAGGCAGGATCAGAAAGGGAGAGAGAAAGAGAGAGAGAGAGATCCTTAAAATGAGTCCATCAGAATGTTTCAGAATGTCTCTGTCTATATATAATTTATAATTCTATACATATCCCAAATGAGATCATTCATATCTATCTATCTATCTATCTATCTATCTATCTATCTATCTATCTATCTATCTATCTATCTATCTATCTATCTATCTATCTATCTATCTATCTATCTTTTAGAGAGTTTGTGCATCTGTCTGTCCGTGAATCTGTCTGAGTCCATTTGTTCAAGAATTCCTCACAAAGGGTACGTCTAGACTACAGGCTTTTGTCGACAGAAGTTTTGTCGACAGATACTGTTGACAAAGCTTCTGTCGACAAAGAGCATCTAGACTACATCCAGTTCTGTTGACAAAGCAAGCTGCTTTATAGACATGACAGTGTAGACGGAAAGGACAGTGTAGATGCAATAACGCCTTCTGTTGACAGAACTCTGTTGACAAAAGGTGTTATTCCTCATAGAATGAGGTTTACAGCTGTCGACAAAACTGCTGAGTTCTGTCGACATTATGATGACAGAACTCAGCAGCAGTGAAGATGCAGGTATAGTTTTGTCGACAAAAGTCCACTTTTGTCGACAAAAACCTGTAGTCTAGACACACTCAAACAGTAAGAGCTAGGACCACCACATTTGGTATGTAATTTCCTCTTATCCTAACTTAAAGGAAAGTCAGGATTTAGTTGTGCCAGGAAAACAGGATGTGCCTGGCATCTGATTGTTTTCCATAACACAGAAAGAGAGGAGTCTGAGAGCAGGGACAGTTACGCTCCACTATGATGACTGGGGGCCAGCGAGTATAGAGGAGAGTTATACTGCAGAGTGACCACAGGGAGGGCAGCCACACCAGATAGAGAGTGGCCAGCTAGGGCCAGAGTTCTTCATATTTCTGGCCAGCAATGATGGATAAGTGGCCCCTCTGCTCCAACCTCCTCTCCCTTAGCCCTTGGCCCTAGAGCTGTCTGTGGGGTCAGCCCCTCCCCTATCAAAGAGCTGTTAGGGCCAGCATATACAGCCCCAATTCCCTCCCCCCCAGAAGACCTGGCATATGGGGACAGCTACAACCCTGCCCCTCATCCTTGGAAGAGCTGAAGGAGACAGGGTAGCAGCTGCAGTGTTGTCTTCAGTGCTGAAGGCAGTTATGGTGAGTCCCCCCAGACCTCCCAGTCCTAAGTCTTTAGTCCCCCATCTGCACCCTCCTAGACATCACTTCCCACTGCTCTGAAAGACCCGAGCAATGCTGGGCAAGTCTTCTAGTATATATATTTAATTTAGTTATGATACTTTCCAGAGGCCCACTGAAGATCAGATTAAGACATGTCCCCTGCCCTAAAAAGCTTTATACAATATATGAATACATTCCCAGGGTCAGATTCTTCCTTTAAGCAAGAGGGTATGGATATTAGCATTATTTCAATAGGTGCTGCTGCAATCTGGTTATATTGCCCCAGTGTAGTCCTGTCACTCAGATCAGAGGACTTGGGCATATAAATGAGGTTGGATGTGTCTCAAACCACAAGGTGTTGAGTATGGCAGTCTCACTAGGGATGGAAAAACGGGTTCAAGTAAAATAGGAAGAAGCCTGAAACTTTTCCAAATCCTTGAAACTTTTTTGAGCTTCGAAGTTTGGGTAAAACTTTTTTTTTCTTCATTTTCATATATCTCTGTAGTGCTTCCTGGCACTGGTAAGGGAAGAATGAGAAGTGTTGAAATACTGTGAAAATGTCACTTCTCATGAAATTTCTAGTCCAAATGGAAGAGGGAAATGCCAGAAGAGCCTAGCATACGCAGGATGACATTTCAAACCCAAATTTCTTAGCATATATTTCCAGGTTAATTTTGCAGAAGCTGGCAAATCTTTAGACAGATGCAGTATTTTTGAGGGATCCTCTTTAAACCAAAATCTTTTGGGGTTTACACCATCTCTACAGTTACTGCCAGGCAGGTCAAATAGGTGGGGTTCACTTTGTACCGGGTTAGTCATAAATGGTGTTATACAGAAACAGAGAAATGCATCCAAACCCTTGTGTTTTGAATTCTCTTCTGAAGAGTCTAGATTCTACGGCAGCTAAAATTCCCAATTATAGTAAGAGACACTTGCAATACAGGTTATTTTGATGGACATAATACCCTAAACTAAGCTTTTTACCATCTGTTTGTCCCTAAATTTTGAAAGCAAAGAGAACATATTTCACAACTACGTCAGTGGAAAGCAAGATAAATGCTATTTAAATGCATGTACAGCATATGCTCTCTATTCTGTGCCACATTCATGTATAATTCTTTACTCATTCCTCTGGAGACACAACCAGTGGGTGTATGTGTGTGTGTGTAGGAAATGCTTCCCCCAATAGAATTAGTTTCCTGGGAGACTGGGAAGCTTTTACATTGCAAATAGGACTCTGCTATACAAAATTTCTTTAGGTGTTTTCCACAATAGTTTTCCTGGGATTTATAATTAGTGTTGGCTTAGAAGGAACTGGCTGTCGTGCAAATATAGAAGCACCTGTTTAGCCACAAAGCTAGAGGTGGGTGAGATTTTTTTCAGTGAATAGAATTTTCGCTGAAAAACATATTTTTGAGGCCCTGAAACTATTTGAGAACTTGGATTGAATTGGGTGCATAGTTATGCAAAAAAATCCCTGCATTAAAAAAAAAGTCTAAATGTTGCATTCCAACCATTTCAAAAATGCCCTTTTATTTCAAAATAGTATTTTGTTTTTAAATTTAGCCAATTAGAAAAGGTACAAAAAACTCCTCAAAATGGCTGAATCAAAATGAAAAACAGAGGGAAAAAAATCATTTATTTTTTAGTGTAATGTTTTTGTTGATTTCAAATGGGATTTGTGTGTGTGTTTTAGTTTGGTAAAATGTTCTGAATTGGTTTCAGTTTGAATCAGACTAATTTGGGTGGATTTTACAGTTTGCCCCCCCCCAAACCAATGAGTAGAGGAGTTAGAATTATTCGGACAATTATTCAGAAAGTCCCCCATCTTGTGTCCACCAATTTGCAGCTCGACAGAAAAGAGGACTTAACTATAGTGAAATATGAACTTTGTATTTTTCTTTCAGTAAAATAAACTGGGGAGGAGGGGGGGCTGAGAACCTGGAGGGAGGAGGGAGGAAGGGGGCTCAGGGCTGGGAGTGGCATTGGGGGTAGCTGGAAGTGCCACCTCAGGTATGGGGACTTTGGTGAACTAGGGGTTGAGTGAAGCCTGGACAACAGTGATGTGGGCAGGATGGTGGGGGACAGGGGAGGGGGTATAGGCATAGCAGAGGGAGGAGGCAGAGGCATCACTTGGGGGGCAGAGGGAAGGAGCAGAGTCATCGCTTTGGAGGGCAGGGGGAGGAGGAATGTGCATAGCGGGGGGGCAGGAGAGTGGGAGGCAGGAGCAAGGGCAACAGCTGTGTGTGCTATCATTTCACGCATGATGGCACACATGTTGTCGCCTTGCCGCACAAGCTGGTCCCGCATGCGGGTCTCCCTCTCAATGTCCTCCTGGACCTTCTGTGCCAAGATCTGCTGCATGTCATGCAGGATGCCCACATGCTGCCTCAGAAGGTCCTTGTTGACCCTTGTGTGCTTTTGGGTCCTCTGGGGTTGGGCAGCTGCCTCGGCTGTCATGGATCACCCCTCAGTGATGGCTGGTCCAGCTGTGGAGAATAAAGAGGGAGAGGCGGTCAGTCATCCCTGCAGACACTGTCCCTGTGGCTGTGCCCTCCTCTGTGAGCTGAGAGCAACAGTCCTCGGGCCAGAGCAAGGACAAGTGTGGCCTGCACAGCAGGCCCTGCCTCACAGGGACCCCGAGGTGTCCAGGGGACTATGCTTGCTGCTTCCCCCCCCACCCTCCATGGACAAGTAGGCAAGGGAAGTGTCCAGCCACAGGGCGATCCCATGGGCAGGAGAGGGGCCTGGAGTAGCGTGGCCCTCCATGGGGCCCACACACACACCTGCACCTGGCAGCACTGTCTGCAGGAATGGGTGGTGCTTCATACGGGCAGGCATGACCATGTGCTGTGTGCATCACTCCTCAGTCTGTGTGGGGTCATGCATGTGCCCTTGTGCCCAGCCTGCTTCCAGCAGTGGCTGGTGGTAGGAGAGCATCCTCCCGAGGGGCCCGATGTATGTGTGCCCTCCCCTGAGCCTGTGAGCAGGATCCTGGGGGGGCTCCGGGGCTGCCTCCTGAGGCTGTGTGGCACACACTGGTGTTTCACGTGCTTCCACATGCACTGACAGCAGTACGCCAAGCGACAATCTCACCCCATCTCCTCTGCGCTCACCTGCCCCAGCCTGTATGTGTGGAAAACTGAGAGCACTCACCTGACGATGCCTCCCCACCATCAGAGGATGCCTGCAATACATCCAGGCCCAGGGGTACCAGCTCTAGGATCAGTGTCACAGTGCTGGCCGTGTCCTCCTCCTCCTGCCCCTGCTGTCCTTCATCCTCCTCCACCTCCTCAAGCTCTGGGTGGGCAACGATGGGCACCTTGAGACCTGAGTCCTCCATCACTTGTGGGAAAAGGGCTTCCCCACCCCCCAGGATTTGTTGGAGCTCCTGGTAGTAGGGGCAGGAGTGGGGTCCTGCTCAGGAGCGAAAGCTGCACTCCCTGGCCCTGGAGGAGCTCTTTAATTTTACTCTGAACTTGTTCTATGGTCTGGGTATCGGGGGGTGGGAGGGGTCCCCTGTCTGCTAGGGCCTCGGCCACGCACCAATAGATGTCAGTGTTTTGGCACCATAAGCAGAGATCCTGCAGGGTCTCCTCCTCCCCCACAGCTCGAGGAGGGATAGGATCTCCACTCCGGACCAGGAGAGTGCCCACCATTTGCTACTCTTGGCAGGGTCCTGGGAGCCCTGGTGTTGCTCCCTGTGAGAACCAGGGAGGTCTTGGGAGGCTTGTGGCTGGGCCATGGGTGGCAATGCCTGTGGCAGGAAGAGCTGCGCAGTCAGGTGCTGCTCTCAGCTCCAGTTTCCTGCCACAAGGCTTGTTCAGGGTTCCTGCAGCTTTAAGAGCTGGCAGGAGAAAGGAACTACAGAGTTGTGATTAGTTTGGACCGAGTGTCCACCAGGTCACCCGTGTAATTTCCTGGAGGACTCTTCTTTCAAAAAAAAACAAACAAACAAACAGAGCTCTTTCAGAAAAAGGCTTCTTCCTCATAGAAAGAAGTTTACTGCTGCCGGAAAAACCCCTCTGTTCTTTTGACTTTCTGATGAAAGAACTCAATAGCAGTGTGGACGTAAGTGTGGTTTTTCCAGAAAAATGGCCATTTTTCTGAAAAAGTGCTGCAGTGTAGACATATCGGCTGTGTCTACACTGGGCCACTTATTCTGGAAAATCAGCCGCTTTTCTGGAATAAGCTGCGAGCTGTCTACACTAGCCCTTGAATTTCTGGAAAAGCAACGACGCTCTACTGTACAAAATCAGCCGCTATTCCGGAAAAACTATTCTGCTCCCGCTCAGGCATAAGTCCTTATTCCGGAACACTGTTCCAGAAAAGGGCCAGTGTAGACAACCCAGTAGTCTTTTCCGGAAAAAAGCCCCGATCGCGAAAATGGCGATCGGTGCTCTTTTCCGGAAAAGCGTGTCTACATTGGCCACAGACGCTTTTCCGGAAAAAGGGCTTTTCCGGAAAAGCAGCCTGCCAATGTAGACGCTCCTTTTCTGGAAAAACTGAAAACGGAATAGTATTCTGTTTTAAGCAGTTCCGGAAAAAGGTGCCAGTGTAGACACAGCCATCCTGACTCTCTCATGGAGTTGTTTGTTCTCCCTTATTTGTTGTCAATACAGTGTTTTTACTGATTTTAGGTATCTGAGATTTTGGGCGATCATTTTTATACACCTTAAAGAGGTCTGATTTCAGGAAGTCTAGCCATCCTCACAAAAAACAGATCTCTTTAAGATGTGTCACTTTTGGCACACCAAAGCAGAGGCACATAAAATCACTAGTCATTTTTGAAAATGTATGCCTAAGGCCTGAAAAATAAGGTGAGTGTATAGAAATGGGAGTTTTGTTTGAGTTCTTCATAATAACTTCAGCTGCAACCTGAGGCTTTTTCTATACTTAAAAGTTTAAAGCATGTAAACCACCTGCACGAGGGGAGGAGCACAGCTCCCAGTGCTGTAGTCTGGTCTACACTGGAACTTTACAGCGTTGCAACTTGCTGAACTCGGGGAAGTGTTTTTTCACACTCCCGAGCCAGAAAGTTTCAGTGCTGTAATTGACTCATAGACTTTAAGGTCAGAAGCGACCATTATGATCATCTAGTCTGACCCCCTGCACAGTACCTGCCACAGAATCTCACCCACCCTCTCCTAGAATAATCCTCTCACCTATATCTCAGATATTGAAGCCTTCAAATAGTTTGAAGACCCCAAGATGCAGAGAATCCTCCAGCTGTGATCTGTACCCCATGCTACAGAGGAAGGCGAAAAACCTCCAGGGTCTCCAATCTACCCTGGAGGAAAATTCCTTCCTGACCCCAAATATGGCGATCAGCTAAACCCTGAGCATGTGGGCAAGACTCACCAGCCAGACACCCAGAAAATTCTCTATAGTAACTCCTATCATCCCTCCATTGACCTATTTCCCACTGATAATGAATGGTCAATTAGTTACCAAGATCATGTTATCTCATCAAACCATCCCCTTCATAAACCCATCTAGTTTAATCTTGAAACCAGATAGATCTTTTGCCCCCACTACTTCCCTTGGAAGGCCGTTCCAGAACTTCACTCCTCTAATGGTTAGAAACCTTCGTCTAATCTCAAGTCTAAACTTCCTGCTAGCCGGCTTATATCCATTTGTTCTTGTGTCCACATTGGTATTAAGCTTAAAAAATTCCTCTCCCTCCCTGGTATTTATCCCTCTAATATATTTAAAGAGTGCAATCATATCCCCCCTCAGCCTTCTTTTGGTTAAGGTAAACAAGCCAAGCTCCTTAAGTCTCCTTTCATAAGACAGGTTTTCCATTCCTCGGATCATCCTAGTGGCCCTTCTTTGTACCTGTTCCAGTTTGAATTCATCCTTCTTAAACATGGGAGACCAGAACTGCACACAGTATTTCAAATGGAGTCTCACCAATGCCTTGTATAATGGCACTAACACCTCCTTATCCCTACTGGAAATACCTTGCTTAATACATCCCAAGACCATATTAGCCTTTTTCACGGCCATGTCACAATGACGGCTCACAGTCATCCTATAATCAACCAGGACTCCAAGGTCCTTCTCCTCCTCCGTTACTTCCAATTGATGTGTCCCCAGCTTATAACTAAAATTCTTGTTATTAATCCCTAAATGCATAACCTTACACTTCTCACTATTCAATTTCACCCTATTGCTATCACTCCAATTTACAAGATCATCCAGATCTTCCTGTATGATATCCCGATCCTTTTCTGAATTGGCAATAGCTCTCAACTTTGTGTCATCCACAAATTTTATCAGGACACTTCCACTTTTGGTGCCAAGGTCAGCGATAAAAAATTAAATAAAATTGGCCCCAAAACTGATCCCCGAGGAACTCCGCTAGTAACCTTCCTCCAACCTGACAGTTCACCTTTCAATATAACCCGCTGTAGTCTCCCCTTTAACCAGTTGCTTATCCACCTCTCAACTTTCATATTAATCCCTATCTTTTCCAATTTAACCAATAATTCCCCATGTGGTACTGTATCAAATGCCTTACTAAAGTCAGGGTAGATTAGATCCACTGCATTTCCTTTATCTAAAAAATCTGTTACTTTCTCAAAAAAGGAGATCAGGTTGGTTTGGCACAATTTACCTTTTGTAAAACCATGTTGTAATTTGTCCCAATTGCCATTAGCCTCAATGTCTCTAACTACTTTCTCCTTCAAAATTTTTTCCAAGATCTTGCATACTACAGATGTCAAACAGATGACAGTGTAGACTGAGCCTCAATCATCACAGCCCATATTCAATAGCTCTGCCAGGTGCATATTGGCTACATATTGAAAAATGATGATATTCATACACTAGTAATATCCCAAAAGTGGCTATATAATACATCAGTGAGGTTTAGTGCTGTGAATTAACTCACATAATTGTGTACATGCATAAGATAAAAAATCTTTCATTATTTTAAGAAAGAAAGAAAGAAAGAAAGAAAGAAAGAAAGAAAGAAAGAAAGAAAGAAAGAAAGAAAGAAAGAAAGAAAGAAAGAAAGCATATAGATTCACAAGGAATCACAAGTAAGAAAAAAACCCTTTTCTTAAAAGAAATATAACATGATTGTATATTTCTAACTCCACTTCCCATCTGTTCACCTTCCAATGTAACATTTAGGAGAGTTGAGCTTTATTATGCTAAAGGCATCGGCAGCACTGGATTGAGTGGATCGGATTCCAGACTGACTCTAAAACCATTTAAACCTAGCTTAAAGCTGTGCTCTTATTTATTTGTTTGTTTTTCTGTAGCAGTTGCCTGAAGGACAGAAATGTTGGCATCTGCCCTTCTCTTGTTTGTATCCCTCTCACATCCCTTTTCCCTCAGCCCCCTTCATTTCAGTTTAGAGTCATATCTGTGCTTTTAAAGTCTTCCATTCAGAACCCCCCTCCCCACTTAAGCTGGTGTTTAAGTCCATCCATATTCAGTAAAGCACTTAAGCATGGGCTTATTGAGGTCAATGGGGGTATAAGCATATGTGAAAAGTTATGTGCAATAGTGGCAGCCAGTCACTCTGGATACATGGCAGAAAAGCTCACGGATGGGTGATGGTCAGAAATACAAGAAGGGGTTCACTTAAAAAAAGTCTGATAAAAGCATGAATTCCAAAGGCAAGGTAAAGAAGTGCAATAGAACAGATACTCTGGGGATGGAACTGAGGCAAGTAGATACATTGGTTATTGTTGAAATGTAACAGATGAAAGAGCTATGATTAGCTTTTGTGCAGGAGCATAAGGGGTGGGTAAGCTTCTTTGACAATTCATAATGTAGCCTCATATAACGGAAAAGGTATTAAGGGGAAAAACAGCATGGCCAAGTGGACAGAGCACTAGATTGGGAGTCAAGATCTTAGTTTTATTTTCAATATTGCTATTGCTCTGCTGAGGGATCCTGGGCAAGTTACCGCCTGCTTTTATTTCTCCATCATTAAAATGGCACTAAGCATGCTTTACCCAACTTTGTAACCCTGTATTCAATGGACATAAAGGCTACGTCTACACTGGCATGATCTTGTGCAAAAACTCTTCCAGAAGAGAGTGTCTACACTGGCATGTGCATTTGCGCAAGAGATGTGCTTTTGCGCAAGAGCATCCATGCCAGTGTAGCCGCTCTCTTGCGCAAGAAAGCTCTGATGGCCATTTTAACCACAGGGCTTTCTTGCGCAAGAAATTCATGTTGCCTGTCTACACTGGCCTCTTGCGCAAGAACAGTTGCATAATCCTCTTTCGAACACTTCTTGCAAACAGTTGCTTATTCCTGAGCAGGAGCATTGGAGTTCTTGCGCAAGAAGCACTGATTTCATACATTAGAATGTCAGTGTACTTGCGCAAGAACTCGCGGCCAGTGTAGACAGGCAGCAAGTTTTTGCGCAAAAGCAGACACTTTTACTCAAGATCGCGTCAATGTAGACACAGCCAAAGGCTTACATCTCTCTGTTCTTGCATCTCCAATGGTGATAGGACTCTGCCACATTTTATAGGTCTGTAATTTCCTTGAAGTTTATGCAGCATGAAAGTAAAAAAAGTGATAAAATATGCATCTTAATTGCAACAAAAAGCCATATATTAATTGCACTAATGTGCTAGATTAAAACTGTAAATGTGTGAGGATTGAAGGTGGTTACACAGATTTACAGCAAATATTCCTCCCTAGTATCTCTGACAAAACTCTGATTTTCTAGTAAACTGCATTTTACAAATGACCTTTGTTTATTTTATTTGTATGATTGATATTCTAAGTATAATATCGTCGAAAAGGATTTATAGAATCACAGGGTTGGAAGAAACCTCAGAAGGTCAAAAAATCTAGCCCCCTGCTTAAACAAGGACCAAACCCACTTAAATCATCCCAGACAGGGCTTTGTCAAACTGGGAGTTAAAAACTTCCACCACCTCCCTAAGTAACCCATTCCAGTATTTCATCACCCTCCTAGGGAAATAGTTTTTTTCTAATATCCAACTTAGACCGCCCACAATGCAGCTAGAAACCATTGTCCCTCTTTCTGTCATCTGTTGCCATGAGAACAGCCTTTCTCCATCCTCTCTGGAACTTCCTTCAG
Organism: Pelodiscus sinensis; assembly: GCF_052426305.1. Classification (NCBI taxonomy): domain Eukaryota; kingdom Metazoa; phylum Chordata; order Testudines; family Trionychidae; genus Pelodiscus; species Pelodiscus sinensis. Next base: position 9,725,096 of record NC_143074.1, on the reverse strand, counting down.
ACAGCTGAAGGCTGCTATCAAATCCCTCCTCACTCTTCTCTTCTGCAGACTAAGCCCAAATTCATCACTCTCTTCATGAGATATGTGCTCCAGCCCCCTAATCATTTTTGTTGCCCTCCATTGGACTCTGTCCAGTGCATCCATATCCTTTCTGTAATGGGGGGTCCAGAACTGGATGAAATACTCCAGCTGTGTCCTCACCAGTGCTGAATAGAGGGGAATAATCACTTCCCTAGATCTGCTGGCAACGCTCCTCCTAATACAACCTAATACACTGTTAATTTTCTTGGCTACAAGGGCACACAAGTTGTGTCTAGATTGCATCCCTCTGCTGAGAGAGGGATGCAAATCAAGCACTTTGGAAGTGCAAATGAGCCTCGGATTTAAATATCCCGGGCTTCATTTGCATACTCACATTCTGATGCTGTGCTGATCAGCCTCAGTGTCGAAAGTGAAAGTAAAGTGTAGCCATGGCTCTGCCGACAGGGAGCTTTTTTGGTAGCTCCTGTACTCCTCATTTTTAGAAGAGATCAGGAGCTGTCGAAAAAGCTCCCCACTGTCAGCAGAGCCGCAGCTACACTTTACTTTCACTTTCGACACTTTCGAACTGAGCCTGATTGGAATGTGAGTATGCAAATGAAGCCCAAGATATTTAAATCCCGGGCTCATTTGCACTTCCGAAGTGCTTGATTTGCATCCCTCTCTCAGCAGAAGGATGCAGTCTAGACGTAGCCCCTGTTGAATCATATCTAGCTTCTTATCTACTGTAATACCCAGGTCATTTTCTGCTTAACTCGGCTTAGCCAGTTGGTTCCCAGCCTGTATCAATGCTTGGGATTCTTCCATACCAAGTGCAGGACTCTGCTCTTCTCCTTGTTGAACCTCATCAGATTTCATTTGGCCCAATCCTTCAATTTGTCTCCGTCACTCTGAACCATAACCTCTCCCCCTAGTTTAGTGTCATCTGTAAATTTGCTGAGGGTACAATTCATCCCCTCATCTAGGTCATTACTGAAAATGTTGAACAAAACTGGCCCCAGAACTGACCTTTAGGGCATTCCACTTGACACTGATCACTGACCAGACACAGAAACTTCGACGGGTCATTTGATCATGTGAATCGTTAAGCCCAATGATCTAGCCAGCTTTCTATACACCTAACAGTCCATTTATCAAATCCATAATTCTTTAACTTGCTGGCAAGAATAATGTGCGAGACCGTATCAAAAGCTTTGTCACAATCACCACCTTCCTCATATCTACAGAACCAATTACCTCATCATTGAAGTAATCAGGTTGGTCAGACATGACTTGACCCTGGCGAATCCATGTTGACTATTCCTGATCACTTTCGTCTCTTCCAAGTCCTGCAAAATGGATTCCTTGAGGATCCCCTTCATGATGTTTTTGGGAACAGAGGTGAAGCTGACTGGCCTATAGTTCCCTGGACTGTCCTTCTTCCCTTTTTTAGAGATGGACACTACATTTGCCTTTTTCCAATCATCTGGGAATTCCCCTGATCACCATGAGTTTTCAAAGATAACGGACAATGTCTATGCAATCGTATCAGCCAGTACCATTGGATGCATTAAATCTGGCACCATGGATATGTGTTTGTTCAGATTTTCTAAATAGTTTTACCCTGTTCTTTCTCCACTGAGGGCTGCCCACATCCTTCTCATACTGTGCCGCCTAATGCAGCACTCTGGGAGCTGATATTGTCTGTGAAGACAAAGGCAAAAAAAAAAGCATTGAGTACTTCAGTTTTTCCCACATCATCTGTCATTAGGTTACCTCTCTCATCCAATAAGGGTCCTACACCTTCCCTGACCACCTTTTATTGCTATCATACCTGTAGTTACTCTTCACATCCCTTGCTAGCTGCAATTCCAATTGTGCGTTGACCATCCCAATTACACCCCAGCATACTTGAGCAAAATATGTATTCTCCATCCTAGTCATCTGTCCAAGTTTCCACTTCTTGTAAGCTTCCTTTTTGTGTTTAAGTTCACCAAGGATTTCCCTGTTAAGCCAAGCTGGTCATCTACCATATTTGCTATAGGCTATGTCTAGACTACGTAGAAGATTCGAAAGAGGATTATGCAAATTCTGTGGGAATTTACATATCTTCTTCTGATCTGACTTTTAAAAGCAGAGCTTTCAAAAGTGAAAGTAGTTGGGATGTAGCTTTTTCAGCAACCCCCCCTTTTTCAAAAAGCCGTGTAAACCTCATTGTTTGAGGAAGAGCGGCTTTTCAAAAAAAGGGGGGGTTGCTGAAAAAGCTGCCTCCCCACTACTTTCACTTTTGAAATCTCTGGGCAATTCTGGGCATAAAATTGCTCAGAAATCCCCAAATGAGCCATTCCAGTGAGCTCTGACATGGATCCTGGAAAAATTACAAAAAGGCTGCAGTGGGAATTAATATAGAATTAAAAGAGAGTAATATAACTAATTGCCATTAATATGGTTTTATGGAAAATAGATCATGTCAAATAAACTTCATATCTTTTTATGATAAGTTTACAAATTTGTCTAATAAAGGGACTATTGTTTATGTATTAGACTTCTGTAAGACAGTTGACTTGATACGTGTGACATTTAGCAACAGCATCAATAAAACATCTGCTGGTACACATTATATGGAATAAAATCTGGTCCCTGGTTTCTAGATGGTCCTTTTGAGATTGGTTATTGGTCCTATGTGCTTGTGGTGTTGGTGGAGCAGTAGTACCTTTGCAGTGAGACAGCCATGCCTGTCTTTCTCAGATGGTCAAGCTGCACTGGTCCACTTGCCACACGCAACTCATACAGTTGTCTCCTCATAGCTATTTGGACACAGTGGCAGGCATGCTTTGGTTCCTGATCTTGACCAGTCAGCTGAAGACTGTGTGGGTAGCCAGTTGACGATTCATTGGCTGATAAGGGGAACGTCCTTCCCAATCCTTGTGTCAAGTGGCTAACGGCAGATCCCTTGTGGAGATGGTGGATGAGCTGTGACCTAGACAGATGAGCTGCTGGGTCTTGTGCTTCAAGACATGGCCTTCCAATCATCTTGGACCTCCTTGCCATTGGTTCCAGGCTGTGCCTTGGTCAAGCACAGGCTCTTCCTTGGATAAATGCCTTTACTTTCTCCTCTTTTACCCGCCAACAAATCTCCAGTTCCAGTGTAGCTTATGGACATTTATGTAGGTCAGTCTTCAATGTCTGTGACATCAATACAAAGGCCAAGATTGACATTTACAATGCCATAGTCATTCCAATGCTGCTGTATGGAGCTGAAGCCTGACCTCCCTATAGTTGACATATTAAAGATCTGGAGAAATTCCACCAAAGGTATCAGAGGAGAATATTGGGCATCACATGGCAGGACAAATGGACCAAGATTAGTGTCCTTGCAGAGGCTGACTCTCGCAGCATTGAGGCAATAGTCGCCTACAAGCAGCTACGATGATCTGGTCACATGGGGTATGTCTACACTTGCAGCCTAATTCAAAATAGGGCTGCAAATGTAGGCATTTGAAATTGCAAATCAAGCCCAGGATTTATATATCCTGTGCTTGATTTGCATCTTTCCGGCCAGGCGCCATTTTCAAAATTGACAAGCCCGGAATAACAGCCTGCGTCTACACGCGGCAGTGAAATGAGCGTTTGAAATAAAGCCCAAGTTTGAAATACCTGTTATTCCTCCTGTTTGTTTTTAATGGAAAGGGACTTCAATGTACATATTTTGTAAATAAACAAGATTATGCTGAAGACTATGCCAGACTTGTTTCATTAAATTTTCCTCCAAAGACAAACAGCCCTGAATAGCTCCAAACATATCTAACTCATTAGGCCAAAAGGGTAGCATTATTTTGGCACATTCATTATGCTTTGTGTGTCTTAATTCCCATTATATTAGAATTTGACCCTTTTTGCCCTTTTTTGGATTCACTTTGATTTCCACACCATACGCTAGCTCTGTTAAGTATCAGCCTTGCTTTAATGCACTGGCTGCAGGGGGGGCGGGGAGAGAAGCTACACATTCTTTGCAAATGCTAAGCTATTAAATTAGCAAATGAGTTGAGCTGACAGTATGGATATGGGGTCAGCCTCTTTTTCAAACATCTTGAGGGTACATTATGTGCAGCTTGCATCATGAAAATACCATGGCCTTGAGGTTTCCTCACAGCTTTTGTTCATTCTCGCCCATTTCAGCAAGGAGCAGCGGAAGCAGCAGGATAAAATAGATGATGTTTTTATCACTACTTCTCCTTCTCCTTTTTTTGTAGCTTTTAAAAGTTCACATATTGCATTTTTGACATTATGTAAATTAAAAATCACCATGGCATTACCTGAAATAAACTATTGTATCACTCCTTTCACGCTGCTGTGGTTAAGATGCTGTCAGCACTTCCATTACTAACCCTTATTTCAAGAAGTTTAAAGCTCAGTTGGGGGGGAAATATTTTTAGATGGAAACTTAGTTACAAATTCCCAGCCTAGGAAGAAATTATGTTTTCTACAGATTTAAGTAAAAATTACTTATAGCCATGTTATTGTTCAACTGGGAGGAGGTGCATAGCCCATCAGATGGGCCATCCTCCAAAAGTACGGATGTTTATCAGAAGCTTATTTCAAATGCTTCTTGAATTTACACAACTGGGTTTGGAATTTCCTGTGGACTGGCTTTGTTAGCCACGAATCAGAGTGCACTGCAGCATGGAAATAAAAGATATTTTTAACAATAATAAAATATCACTACTAAAAACTTAGCATAACTTGTTTCCAACCTTGAAAAAAGTTTAATGCAAGCTTTGTATAGAGTTCTAGGTCAATTCTTATTGTAATGGTTCAGTTGCAATACTATATGTCACAGTCTTGGCTGAGCTGCTCCTTGCAGCTTCTCACCAAGCAGCTGTGTTTGGATCTAGATGCTTCTATCCTCCCCTGGATCTGGGTCAGCTTCAGCCATAGTTTTTTGCACTGGCCTTTCAGGCATGTTTTCTGGGCACAGACTCTATACTGAAATACTTGTAGGGAATAGGATCTCATGGTCCTGCTGTCCCAGGCTCAGGCTCCAGGACTAGTGACAATCTCCTATGTTTCCCCATTAGTTTAACTACACTTTCCCCAGAGCTCCATCTTGGTGTATGGCTGCCCGATGTCACCAGTGTGGTGTCCTGACAGTTTGCTTGCTCCATAAATTATGAAAACCATTTGGCTGCATGGTTGTCTCCGCTGCGTGTCATGTTGGCTTGAGCAAGTAGCTAACACAGCAGACTCTGAGAGAGGCCCTGTGACGGGGTGTACCAACCCTGGACTGGCCCAGGAGGGGTTAACCAGGCCTGCTGGGCTGAAAAGGTGTTTCCCCCACAGCTCTGCTGGGAATATTCCAACTGCAGCCTAATATAAAAGCCAGGGGAGCTGACCACAGAAGGGGAAGGAGCTCCTGCCTGAGCCCAAGAGCAGCCACAGCAGCTGCAGCCACTGCCAGAGCTACAACCACAGCCATGGCAGCCAGAGCCATAGCCACAGCCGCAGCCACAGCCAGAGCTGCAGCCACAGCCACAGCCACAACAATAGCAGCCGCAACAGCAGCTACCACAGCAGGCAGATGCCAGGGGGAGTTACTAGCCCGGAGGGCGCAGGTGGTGAAGATGCTGGCCTTCAGACAGGATAGGAAGTAGCCCAGGGTGGGAAACTGGAGGGCACCCAGAGAGTTCAGTGTGTTTTAGGCAGTTTCCCTGCCAAGCTAGTGGTGGGACACGCCTACCTCGCCCCAACTGAGCCCCAAAAAGGGTGTGTGCCTCAATGACATTTTAGACTTGGCTGCTGTGCCTTACCACTCCATGGACTGGGTTCATTATAGGCTTGGCCACTGAGTCTTACTGCCCCACTGATATCAGCTATACACCCTGGCTACATCTAGACTGGCCCCAAATTCCGGAAAAGGGATGCAAAGCAGGTAAGTCAGCATAGGGAAATCCGCGGGGGATTTAAATATCCCCCGCGGATTTAAATAAACATGTCCGCCGCTTTTTTTCCGGCTTGGGGAAAAGCCGGAAAAAAAGCGTCTAGACTGGCGCGATCCTCCGGAATAAAGCCCTTTTCCAGAGGATCTCTTATTCCTACTTGAAAGGAATACTACTGAGGGAACTTGCCACCCAACAGCAGGCCCAACAGGATCAGCGGATCCAAGCAGCTGATGGTGCTGTGGCGGGCTACACCACCTTCCCATCCTAGTCCAGATGAAGATGGGGTTGAGGGTGGCCTGATGGGACTGCCTGTACATCTCTCAAAAATGGGACCTCATGATGGGTTGTTGCTGCCTCAGGATGTCCAATGGAACTCTGGGCCACATTACTAGCATCTAACCTGACCAGGCCTGCTCAGACGGCCTATCGAAATCTGGACACTCCCGAGGCACTGGAGTTCCCCCAGGTTAAGGTAGGCATATCAGGACAAACTGGGGTCAACCCTGAGATGTATCACCAATAACTGCAGCAAGAACAGTACCCACCAGGAGCCAGTCCCAGAGCAAGGGCCTAGCAGATCCGGGACCACTGCTGACGGTGGCAAGAACTGGACCAGCGGATGTCAGCACAAGTAGCTGAATTGACAGCTCTGGAGAATTTTGTGCAGGTCTTGCCTAAGGGCAGGAAAGAATGGGTACAGCAGCACTGCCCTAAGACCTTTGCCGAGGCTGTCTCCTTGACATGGCTGCAGAAGGGAATGCAGAGCCAGACTGAGATTAGGCAGCTGAGAGTACCGACTGCTCCCCTGATCATAGAACCATAGAGCTGGAAAAGACCTCAGAAGGACATCAAGTCCAGCCCCCTGCTCTAGGCAGGACCGATCCCAACTAAATCAACCCAGCCAGGGCTTTGTCAAGCCGAGACTTAAACACCTCTAGAGATGGAGACTCCACTACTTCCCTAGGTAACCCATTCCAGTGCTTCACCATCCTCCTAGTGAAATAGTTTTTCCTAATATCCAACCTGGACCTCTCCCACCACAATTTGAGACCATTCCTCCTTGTTCTGCCATCTGTCACCACTGAGAACAGCCTTTCTCCATCCTCTTTGGAACCTCCCTTCAGGAAGTTGAAGGCTGCTAGCAAATCCCCCCTTGCTCTTTGTTTCTGCAGAGTAAACAGACCCAACTTCCTCAGCCTCTCCTCATAGGTCATATGCTCCAACCCCCTAATCATTTTGGTCACCCTCCGCTGGACCCTCTCCAATGCGTCCACATCCTTTTTGTAGTGGGGGGCCCAGAACTAGACACAATACTCCAGATGTGGCCTCATCAGAGCCAAATAAAGGGGAATAATGACGTCTCTGGATCTGCTGGCAATACTCTTCTTAATGCAACCTAATATGCCATTAGCCATCTTGGCTACAAGGGCACACTGTTGACTCATATCCAGCTTCTCGTCCACTGTAACCCCCAGGTCCTTTTCTGCAGAACTACTACTTAGCTGGTTGATCCCCAGCCTGTAACAATGCTTGGGATTCTTCCGTCCCAAGTGCAGGACTCTGCACTTGTCCTTGTTGAACCTCATCAGATTTCTTGTGGCCCAATCCTCCAATTTGTCTAAGTCACTCTGGACCCTATCTCTGCCCTTAAGCGTATCTACCTCTCCCCCCAGCTTAGTATCATCCGCAAACTTGCTGAGGGTGCAATCCATCCCCTCATCCAGGTCATTAATAAAGATATTGAACAAAACCGGTCCTAGAACCGAACCTTGGGGCACTCCACTAGAAACCGACCGCCATCCTGACATTGAACTGTTGATCACTACACGCTGGGCCCGGCCTTCTAGCCATCTTTCTATCCATTTTACCATCCATTTATCCAATCCACATTCCCTTAACTTGCTGGAAAGAATATTGTGGGAGAACGTATCAAAAGCCTTGCTAAAGTCAAGGTATATCACCTCAACTGACTTTCCCATGTCCACAGAGCCAATTACCTCATCATAGAAGCTAATCAGATTGGTCAGGCATGATTTTTCATTTGTGAATCCATGCTGACTATTCCTAATCACTTTCCTCTCTTCCAAGTGCCTAGAAATGGATTCCTTAAGGATCCCTTCCATGATTTTTCCAGGAACCGAGGTAAGACTGACCGGCCTATAGTTCCCAGGATCGTACTTCTTCCCTTTTTTGAACATGGGCACTACATTTGCCTTTTTCCAATCATCCGGGATCTCTCCCGATCTCCATGGCTTTTCAAAGATAATGGCCAAAGGCTCCTCAATGACATTTGCCAACTCCCTCAGTACCCTCGGATGCATTAAGTCCGGGCCCATGAATCGGTGTATGTTTAGCTTTTCTAAATAGTTCCTAAGCTGTTCTTTACCCACCAAGGGCTGTCGATTTTCATCCCATCTTGTGTTACTTAGCGCATTAATCTGGGAGCCCACCTTGTCCGTGAATAGAGGCAAAGAAAGCATTGAGTAGCTTTCCCTACATCATCTGTCACTAGGTTACCTCCTTCATCCAGTAAGGGCCCCACACCCTCTCTGATCACCTTCTTCTTGTTATCATGCCTTTAGAAACCTTTCTTGTTATCCTTCACATCCTTTGCCAGTCGTAATTCCATTTGCGCTTTTGCCTTCCTGATAACCCCCCGGCATTCTCGAGCTATACCTTTAAACTCCTCCCTGGTCATTTGTCCAAGTTTCCACTTTTTGTAAGCTTCCTTTTTGTGCTTAAGTTCACCAAGGTTTTCCCCTGTAAGCCAATCCTGTCTCCTACCATGTTTGCCTCTCTTGCTACACATTGGGATGGTTTCTTTCTGTGCCTTCAATAAGGCTTCTTTAAAATACTGCCAGCTCTCCTGGGCTCCTTTCCCCTTCATGTTAGCATCCCAGGGGATTCTGCCCATCAGGTCTCTGAGGGTATCAAAATCTGCTTTTTTGAAGTCCAAAGTGTGTATTTTACTACTCTCTTTTCTTCCTTTAGTCAGGATCCTGAAATCTACCATCTCATGATCACTGCTTCCCAGGTTGTCACCCACCTCTACTTCCCCTATTAGTGCCTCCCTGTTTGTGAGCAGAAAGTCAAGCTGTGCACGACCCCTCGTCGGATCCTTCAGCACTTGTACCAAGAAGTTATCCCCAACATTCTCCAAAAACTTCCTGGATTGCCTATGTACTGCCGTATTGGTTTCCCAGCAGATGTCAGTGTGATTAAAGTCCCCCACGAGAATCAGGGCCTGCAATCTAGATGCTTCTCTCAGTTGTCCGAAGAAAGCCTCATCCACCTGATTTAGTGGCCTGTAGTAGACACCAACCACAACATCACTGCTGTTGTTTGCACCTCTAAACTTAACCCATAGACTCTCAACAAGTTTTTCTCTCTATATATACTGGAGTTCAGAGCAATCATAGTGCTCTCTTACGTATAGTGCAACTCCTCCTCCTTTTCTCCCCTGCCTGTTCTTCCTGAATAGTCTTTACCCTTCCATGACAGCGCTCCAGTCATGCGAGTCATCCCACCAAATCTCTGTTATCCCAATTAAATCATATTTCTTGGACTGGGCCAGGGCCTCCAGTTCTTCCTGTTTGTTGCCCAGGCTTCTCGCATTAGTGTACCTGATAAGGAACTGGAGGCCCGGGAAAGTCGTGTGGACAGCAGAGTGCGAGGCAGCTTTCTGGGCCCTACATGACCGACTAACCCAAGAACCGGTGCTCACCCAAGCAGACTTTATGAAGCTGTTCATCCTCCAGATGGATGCCTCAGAGGTGGGCCAGGAGGCAGTACTGTCCCAGGAGGTAGGAGGAACAGAACACCTCATTCTCTCCCTAAGCCTCGAGCTATTTCTCAGGGAGACACGGTATTCCACAATAGAATGGGAGGAGCTAGCAGTGAAATGGCCATTGAGGCCCTCCAGTATTACCTTCTAGGTAGCCCTTTTCCATTAGTGACAAACCATGAACCCCTCAAATGGTTGAAGGACTCAAGCACGCAAATTATGTGCTGGTATCTGTCCCTGCAGCCCTACTCATTTCAGTGGCACACGAGCCAGGAAAAGCACATTTTAACGCTGACTTTTTTTCCCCAAGTCAACGCCGATGGGAGAGAAAAGGCATCACCCTAGGATCCCCTCTAAAGAGGGAGGGGGTACACCAACCCCACACTGGCCCGGGAGGGGTTAACCAGGCCTGCTCCAACTGCAGGCCTAGTATTAAAGGCAGGGGAGCAGCTCAGACAGGGCTGACCATGGAGGGGGAAGGAATTCCTGCCCAAGCCCAGAAGCAGCTGCTGCAGCTGCAGTCACAGCTGGAGCCTCAGCTCAGCTGCAGCCACGGCAGCCACAACAATAGCAGCCATCGCAGCAGCTACCACAGCAGGTGGACGCCAAGAGAAGCAACTAGCCTGGAGGATGTAGGTGGGGAAGATGCCAGCCTTTGGACAGCACAGGAAGTAACTCAGAGCAGGGAGCTGGAGGGCACCAGGTGAGTTCAGCATGTTTCAGGTGGATTCCACTGAGCTGGAGATGGGACACACCTGCCACTGACAGGGCCCTGGGCTGGGGCCCATTGGAGAGGGAGGGCCCAGGTCCCCCTACTGGACCCTCATTGACCTCCAAAAAGGGGGGGGGGGTGCTTCAACGGCATTATAGACTTGGCCTCTGGACTTTACTGTCCGAGGGCCTGGGGTCATTGTAGACTTGGCCGCTGGGCTTTACTGCCAGCTCATAGTGACTATACACAAGGGGAACGATTAGATGGGACCTAAGAGGCTCCCTGCCTGGCCTCCCAGAAGGCCAGGATTCCCATCCTGTGACAGGCCCTCAAAGACCACAAAAATCAAATAAGTATCAGATTTATTGCACCAGACCAGGTTTATTGTAGATGAAGCATGCTCCTAGCTTCCCTGGATCACATGTACAGTTAGGGTAACACATATATGCTTGTTACAGGTCCTCATTTTATTCCAGTGGGTAAGTCTGTTTATAATTCTACTCTGCAGAGAGATGTAGCAACTGAAGCAAGCAATGCACAGGCTTTGCAAAGGAATTTCTAAACTAATCACACTTATACACGAATCAAAAGAGGTACATGGATTCAGACAAAATAATAAAATCAGCAACAACAACAAACCCATCCCTCCAGCATGTTCACCACTCCAGAATCCTTTGGGTTTTGGTTGCTCCTTTTAAGGGCAGGAAGCTTAGATACATACAAGTCCTGTCTCGGGATGGGTTTCAAAATTTGGCTATATTTAGAATTAGAATGAAAACCAAAAATTTCAACATTCTCCATGAAGGGACACTCTTGAAAAATGTTGTTTTGGGTTGTTTGAATTGTTTCATTTTCATTTTGACTTAAAAATTGTATTAGAATAAATGAACAGTCTACTAGGAATAGACCTTGTCCTTGTAACTTCCCATTTCCTCTGTGATGTGACCTTTCAGGTCAGTTTCAAGGCCCACCACAGTGACCAAGGTTCCCCACCTGCTCCGTTAGGTGATCACTAGCTTGGTTACTGCCCACCTGAAGTCCAGACTGCAAAAAACTTGCTTCTTGAAACTTTGGATATACTCTTCAGTATAATCATTCTATTGTCTGGGCAAATTCAGTCATTGTTAAAGACCCTTAACTGCTTGCACTGTGCAGTGTGTCAACAAACTCTTAGAATTACTGTCTAATATAGAGGCAAGAGGATTACCAGGAAAGTACATCAAAATACTCTGTAGGTTGGTTTTGATACATAGACATAGATTTATCATCACACCATGATATATTGGTCTGTGTGCACATGTGGGACTGCCTTCCAATACATGAAACTAGGAGGTAATGCCCCCTGCTAGCTACGCTTGCCAACCCCCTTTTCTGGGGGTAGTGAGCTCTGGCAACCCCTAGTCCGCTGGGAAGGGCCAGGCCGAGGCATGGCAGTCCTGGCCTGCCTTGGCTCTCTCCCCCCAGCTGCCAGATCCTCCAAAACCATCCCAGCCCCAGCTCTCCCTCCCCCGCTGGCTGCCAGAGGTTGGCCAGGCTGAGATTCTTCCCACCCCTGTGACCGGGGGCGGGGGCTGCCCTGGCTCTTCCCCCTGTGCCCGGCCCTGAGGCTGCCCCTGATCTTGCCCCTTCCTGCCCCACACGGCCCCTTCCCCACACACTGGCCCTGGCCCTTTCCTCCTCCAGACCTTCAGGGAGGGCGGCCCGGGTGAGGTTGTGCCTGACTCTTGCCCCTGGCCACCAAGGAGGGAGGGAGGCCTCTCATGGGCCTTGCAAGCTCTGCACTCTTCCTCCAGACTACTGGGGAAGAAGGAGGAGGGAGGCTGCACGTTATCTGTCTTATCCATTGTCCACATGTCTGCCTATATCTATTTATTGTTTCATTTTAAAATTTGAATGCAAGTTCATTGGGGCAGAGACCATCTCTTTGGTCTGTATTTGTACATCGTCTAATGGAAACTTCATCCATGACTAGAACTCCTGTGTAAAGTGAAACAAATAATGGAAAGTTCCTGCGACTGCTAAATTGCTACAATTGGCTCTGGATCACAAAATCTGGATTTGAATCCCACTGTAAATTCCTGCAGAACAATAATTCTGGAGTTCAAACTTTGTCATGAGAGAAAGGGATGTACTGGCTAATGTGTACATGTGTCACCAATGGCTTTCTCATGATTATGTTGCTGTCTGGTGATTACAGGCTACAGAGCAAATCAGTCCTCATACTAATTCAGCATACAGGGTTTGTCCTATAGCACAAGGAAGAGGGTTCTATGCTCTTACATTAGAAAAGCATGTCCTCTACCTTTTTTCATACTAGGCTCGCTGATGGGGGGAGGGGCAGCAAAGGGGGCAATTGTCCCAGGGCCTGGTGTTTCAACAAGGCCCAAGGCTCCTGGCCACTATTACTCTGGGAGACCCAGGTCCTTTAGATCACCACTGGAGCACAGTGCAGCATGCTCTGGATGGTCCGTAGGACTAGCTAAAGGGTGGGGAGACCAGAATGGCACACTCCAAGTGGTACTGAGGGCTGGCTGCCCCATCCTCATCCTTTCCATCTAGGGCCCTTCCCCTTCCAGGAGCTCAGAGCCACCCTCCCACCTTACCCAGGGGGCCAGAAAATCTGTTATCCCTCCTTTAGAGGGAATGAACAGGGCAATGATTGAGTTATCCAGTCACAGCATTTAGCCATCAGAGGTTTAGGGACACTTAGCCAAGATGTTGAGGGATGCAAGCCAATTCTCCAATACCCACTGATAGATCTATCCTCTGTGAATATATCTGATTCTTTTTTTTTTCTTTTTTTTTGAAACCCAGTTACACTTTTGGCCTTCACAACATCCTTGGGCAAAGAGTTCCACAGGTTGACTGTGCATTGTGTGACAATGCACTTCCTTATGTTTTAAACTTTCTGCCTATTAATTTTATTGGGTGACCTCTTGATTCTTCTGTTATTAAAAAGGATGAATCTCACTTCTATATTCACTTTCTACACATCTTTCATGATTTTATAATCCTTTATCACCTTCCCCTAAAAAATGTAGATGGACATACAGATGTGTCATTTGCAATCAATCTTGTGCCTTCTGCATCTCTTTCTCCTTTGATTCTGTGACTAAACTGAACCCCAATTCCAAAACCTTGTTAAAAAAGCCAAACTTTTCTCCTCCCAGCATCAGCTATTCCCTACAATGATCTTTCATATATAGCTCGCAACAGGGAGAGAATCTACCATCCTGAGCCTTCGCTCTGGTCCTTACTTCTCTTCCTTTAGAGGTTTTTACACACACATCTCTTGTTCAGGACATGGATTTGCTTTTCACAGTCCCTTTTCTTCTTCCTTTGTATCAGCCACAGCCATCAATACAGGGGCTGCTTGCTAGCACCTAAAAGGGACTCTGGCTTTTATAAAAAAGGTATAGGGGTGCATATATGTGTAGATATTCATTTTTGGAACTGTTTCCCTTAATCATATCTTGAATTAATGCAGGGCTTGTTCATTCGGGGCTCTCATTACCCTCTTAATTAACTGTGCACAGATGGAAAAAGTCGAAATTGCTTCACTTGAGTTATTCTGCTAGTTTTAAAATGAGATGGCAGATGGAGGACAAGGCAGAAAGGGCTCAGCTCAGAGGTAGGAGACAAGTTTTCAAGCTGTCACCGAAACGTCAACAAACGCTCCATCTGTTTATGTGGAGTACCAGGCAGAGACGTTCTCAAGTGCCATCCACAGACAGGAGTTCAAAGAATTCCAAACAATTAGCAGGGAAGCAAAAGTTCCATTTCTAGACAGCTATTTACTGCGATCAGCTGACATCAGATTCCAAAGCACCTGTGCGCAGCGTGTGATGATCTCCTTAGTGTGATAGCAAGGAAGAAGACTCCAATGGACCTAGAGATCAGGCTGATTGCCAGGGAACACACTCCCTAAGGCCTGGACAACCAGCATTAGAGGAAGGAGAGATGCTGCTGGAGGTCCAGATGTGAGTCAGTTTGCTGAAAAGCATATACAATCCCTGAGGAGATGGATGGTAAAGTGCCTCAGAGGAAAGGGCCTCTCAGTTGAGGGTCCTGTGACTAGGAGGGCATGGGGTCTAGGGTAATTCCCCTCAATGCCTCAGGTGCTAGGCCATGGCAACACCCCCACAGGCTCCACCCCCTCTCCACCTCACTCCTCTCCTGCTACACACCTGCCTAAACCCTGCCCTTTCCTGACCTCTCCCCTAAGCAACATGAGTTGGGGATTACGGGGCCTGCATGAGGCATCAGTTGGTTATTGCCTGCCCCCGGCTCTGCCCCACATTCACTGTGGTGGTCGGAGCTGGAGTGACCTTATAGCCTGCTCTGCTCTGCCCCACTGCCCTCTCCCAGCCTACTGCACCACACTTCTCTGCAGCAGTGGAAAGTGGAGTGCCTTAGGGCTGGGGCTCTCTGCTTCCTGCTGCCACAGTGAAGCTGAGCACAGCAGGCTGGGAGAGGGTGGTGGTGGAGCAGAGTGGGCTGACATGCCACTCTGGATCCTGCCACCACGATGAGTGCAGGAGGGGGGGTAACTGAAGTTGTACAAGGAAACTAGCAATGGGAGAAAGAAAGAGCTCTCACAGCTGCCAAACACACATTGTGTCATCAGAACATAGCCCCTTGCTGATGAGACATGGGGAGACAATGCTGTTGTTGGCAGCCTTTTACCATTTAATGAATTCATAGTTGCTGTTAGTGTATAGGAATTGGGTAATATCCCTTTAAATAAGTTGGACATCTTGAAGTGGGCCTCCTGGCACTCTATTGCAGAAGCCAACAGATCCTAATTCAGCAATACTGTGTGTTGCAAGTTTGTGCATATTTTACAGTTATTTGGAACCCAACTGTTTTCAGGTTGGTACCTCCAATTTTCTGTGTGTGTGGAGCAGAGACTCAAACTAACATTGTCCTACCCCACCAGCAGGGTAGGATGTCTAAATCTGTTGCTAACAACATTTTTGTTATTCATTACTATGTGTTTCAGTGCTACAGAAGGTCCTAGCCCACATCCTGCAGCTTTACAAAATGGGGATTCCTACCTTGAAAACAGACCGAGCCAAAACTGGGTGTGTCTAGACTGGCAAGATTTTGCACAAAAACTTGCCAGCTGTCTACACTGACCACTTGATTTTGCACAAGAGCACTGACGTTCTACTGTCTGAAATCAGTGCTTCTTGTGCAAATACTTTGATGCTCCTGTTCAGGAAAAAGCCCTCTTGCAGAAATGATTTTGCGCAAGAGGGCCAGTGTAGACAGGCAGCTAAGACGTTTTGCGGAAAAGCAGGCTAAACAGAAAAAAGCCCTAGTGGCCGTTCGGATGCTCCGTAGCTGCAAGCCTGCTCCTGACTTCCTGGTAACCTGAGACCCCTTAAAGGCAGACCAGACAGCTGAGGCCACAAGGCAGAAGCCCTTCTGGGACCTGTGGCCACAGCTCTGCCCCTGCTGTCCCCAACAACACCCAGACCACAATGGCAGCTCTAGGGGGGGATCAAGCACCCGCACCCCCAGCACAGGAGGCCCCAAGGGTCTGAAAAAGAAGGGCCCCATCCTGGTCCTTGGGGGAGCTGGAGGCACTGCTGGACCTCTGGAAGGAGAAGGAGGCCCTGCATGGCACCCGCTCCCGGTGCCGGAACACAGACATATTTCACCACATGGCCCAGGCACTCGCCCAGCAGGGACATCCAGCCCGGACCCTGGAGCAAGTTCAGGCTAAAGTGAAAGAACTGCGCCTGGCTTATGTCTGGGCCAGCGAGGGCCAGGGGGCAGGAGCTGACATCTGCCCCCACCACCGACGGCTCCATGCCAACCTGGGCCAGCCAGTACCTCAGGGACCAGACGTCCCTGTGGACACCTGCATGCACCCTACCAGGACCACTGAGGCGGGGGAAGGAGACAGCAGCAGTGGGTCGGAGGATGAGGCCAGCACTGGCACCTGGCAGGCCCCCTCTGGCAGCCCCGACGTGTCCTGTGCATCCTCGGAGGCCGGGGAAGGATCCACGGGTGAGTGTTGCACTTTGCACTCACAAGGGTGGGTGGGTGGGGGGGAGCCAGGAACCCGGAAGGGGGAGGGGGAGGAAGAGAGCATGTCACTCAGGCCACGTGAGCTGCACGGGCTGTATAGCATTAGGCAGTATGCAGCACGTGCAACCATGTGGCCGCAGCAGGCAGCTCCAGGGCACGCCTGTGACTGTGCTGCTCACACACATCTGGTGGGACCAGGGGGAAGGGTAGATGCCAGCTGGAACCAGCCAGGGCCCCAGGGGCTCAGGCCAGAGCCCGCACCTCCTCAAGGGTGCAGCACGGAGAACGGCACACTGTCCCATGCCTGGCTGTGAGGCACAGCCAGCTGCTCCTGGGAAAACTGCAGCGTCACAGCCCTGTGAGCGTGGCCCCCCCACTGAGCCCCTCGCCTGCTCCCGGTGCCTTGGCTGGCCCCCTGAGGGAAGTCCCCACTGCGGCCACACATGTCCCTGGGCTATGTGTGTGAGGGATAGCGGGAGGGGGAGAGGGGAAGCGCTCAGGCTGGCCCTAGGGCAGCCTGAGTTGTGCTGCAAGGATGGTGCACTCCCCAGTCACTCTCCTTGTTCCATCCAGGAGACATCCCACGTGATGGGGATCTGATGTGCTCCCAGGAACTGTGTGGGGATTCATCTCACTCCCTGTCAAACACCATTGATTAGCCCAAAGCCTCACAGCCTCCACCGGCAGGCAGTTCCACACGTTAACACAACACACGCGCCCTCCCACCCTCCAAGGGGCCAGGACACAGACCAGTGGTTCCAATACGTGGAGGAGGACCCTACTCCAAGGGCGGTCCTGTATGCAAACGTACAACACAGGGGGGAGGGAGGTAACCGAGTGGGCCTAAGCCACACTTCTGTGGGGTCACCTGGGCTCAGGGGTGGAGGGCATGAGGTGTGGGGACAGTGACTGGGCTGCCTGACTGACCCATCCTTTCTTCTCTTCCATGCAGCGGGACCAAGCAGAAGCTGGGGACCCTCTAGCCCTGCAGCAATGGCAGCAGCAGCACCTCCAGCCGTCCAACCACCAAGGCAGCTGATCCGCCACCGGGACCCGCTCCTTCGGTGCCACATGCAGGCCATCGAGCACGCTGAGGCAGCCATCACTCGGCACATGGAGATGGACCTGCAGTGGCTCCAGGAGGCCTGGGGCTCCTTCCAGGCCCAGTCTGCATGACGGATTCAATAACCACCCTCACTGCACACATTGGCCAAGCCATCCATTATATGCATTGTCCCATGCACCCGCCATCCCTCCCCTAGCACTGCCCCTGCCCCTCCTGCTCCTGCCTCTCCTGCTCCTGGTCCTGCCCCTCCTACCCACCTCCCCGCACTGCCTGCCCGACGCGCCTGCCCCCCATGTGCAGGTCCGCCCCTGCAGGTGCAGTCGCAGGGGCCACCCCTCCCAGGAATAGTTCCTCCCCTTCCCAGTTCAAGGTCTCCTCCCCCTCCCATCCTAGATCTCCCCTCTCCCCATTGTAAATAAAAAGTACAAGTTTTTGTGTTCAAGAAAAAACTGTGTTTGTGGTTTATTGGGAGGTAAAGGTAGAGGAGGGGGAAGGGTAGGGGATGGGATGGGAGGGAGTTGTAAAGGGAGACCGAGGCGACCCTAATATGGGGCCTGGGAGAACATGTCCGTCAGGGCCTCCCGCATGTGCACCCCATCCTGGTGCACCTGGCGGATGGCAGCTGTGCCGGGCTGTTCGTAGGCCTGGCCCTTGCATGCCATCCATGCGAGGAGGAAGGCCTCCCCCTTCCACTCCACAAGATTGTGGAGCACGCAGCATGCGGCCACTACTTCCGTGACATTCCGCTCACCCATCTCGAGATGGGTGAGCAAACAACGGAACCAGGCTTTCAAGAGGCTGAAGGCACACTCCACTTGGTTGCGGGCCCGGTTCAGGCGGTCGTTGAACCGGGCCCAGTTCTGGTCTGGCTGCCCCGTGTAGGGCTGCATTAGCCAGGGCAGGAGGGGGTAGGCCGCGTCCCCCACAACACAGATGGGCATAGGCAGCATCCCCGACAGTAAACTCTCTCCAGGGGAAGTAAGTGCCTGCCTCCAGCCTGCAAAACAGGCCGGAGTTGTGTAGGATGCGGGCAACATGTGCCCTGCCGGAGCAGCCCGCATAAACATCCAGGAAGCGACCACGGTGGTCCACGAGGGCCTGGAGTATGATAGAGCAGTACCCCTTCCTGTTCGCAAACTGGGCCGCTCGGTGCTCTGGGGCCCGGACAGGGATGTGGGTTGCATCCAGGGCTCCCCTGCAGATGGGGAACCCGAAGGCAGTGAAGCCGGCCACCGTAGCATCCACATCACAGAGGCAGATGACTCTCGGGGGCAGCACGTCGTTGATGGCATGGACGACCTGCAGAAGGGTGCAGAGAAACACAGGGGAACACATCTCATAAGGTGAGTGTGAGCTCCCTTGGGCCCCCCACATGAGATGCCCACACACACACACCAGGGCCCCCTCGCCCTACAGCCCCCCCCCCCACCAGCAGGCCTGTGCAAGGGAGGGATGGCCCAAACCCCTGGGTGACCCAGCCTGGAGTCTTGGCTGCCCTTGGGCATGGAGTGCAGCACCTCCCCCCACCCCACTCCTCCTGGGACTTATGTCCATCTCGACGACACCAACGGTGGATCTGCCCACCCTGAACTGGTTTGCCACCAATCGGTAGCTGTCCGGGGTGGCCAGCTTCCAGACTGTGATGGCGACCCTCTTGTTGACGGGGATGGGTGCCCGCAGCCGAGTGGTGGTTCTCTGGAGCGCAGGGGCGAGCCAGGCACACAGCTCCAGGAACGTCCACTTTCGCATACAGAAGTTCCGGAGCCATTGCTGGTCGTCCCATTGCCCCAGGACCAGCCGGTCCCACCAGTCTGTACTGGTGTCCAGTCTCCACAGTGGCCACTCCACGCTCCTCCTGGAGAAGGAGTCCAAAGCGACCTGCGCCTCCAGGTCCTGGAAAAGGAGGGCAGCAGCCTGGGGCACCAGCTGCAGGCACTCCAAAATGGCCGGAAGGGGCCAGAGCAGGCACATGGCCACCCCTGGCTCCTTGGCACAAGAAACAAGCAAGATGAAAAAAACCCCCAGGCATTACTTTTGCATTAAAAGGCAAAAGGCAGTGGTGTGCAAAAAGGCAGAGGGCAACCACCAAAACTGCTACGGCTCTCAGTCCCTGCAAGAGGTCCTATAGCACGTAGCAGGAGAGAAACGGCTGTCTGGGGAGATCCCTTTAAGCGCATATCTCAAAGGAGCTCCAGCCCCCGCCCCCGGAAAGGGCTGGTGCCCTTTTGCCCTCTTCAAAATGGTTCCGGGCTTCTGCTTTTGCGCAAAAGCATCTCACCAATGTAGACACGCTTTTGCACAAAAGCGCATCGTTGTTACGATAACTCCGGGACCAATCTAGATGCTCTTTTGCGGAAATACTTTTAACGGAAAAACTTTTCCGTTAAAAGTATTTCCGCAAAATCATGCCAGTCTAGACGTAGCCACTATGTGTACACCACTGAATTTTAGGAAAGTTTGGATTTCGGATCCAGATTCCTTCTGTGGTATTGTGGTAACATCATGTGTCCTCTGTTGTTGATCGGGATCTCACTGTGCTGACTTTCTGTAGACAGAAAAAAGAGTCAGTCCTTTTCCGTAAGATCATGCTCACTTCTATAATGAACATGACTTTTGCATCCAGACACATTAAGCTCTTTAGATTTGAGCCCTGAGGGTGTGTCTAGACTACAGGGTTTTTTCAAACAGAGTAGCATTTTTTTGAGAAAACTTCACCTGCATTTAGACTGCAGCCATGTTCTTTCAAAAGTAAATCGAGAGAACCTGGCAGCTTTTTCGATTGTGGTAAACCTCATTTTACGAGGAATAATGCCTTTTTTCAAAAGTGCTCATCCAAAAAAAGGTGCTATTGAATGCAAACTGTGCTTTTTCGAAAGAGAGCATTTAGATTCTCTTTCAAAAAAGCAGCTCGCTTTTTCAAAAAATCTGCTTGTAGTCTAGACACTCTCTTTTGAAAGAAGCTTGTAGTCTAAATGTAGCCTGAGTGTCAGGTCTCTGCCAAAACCAGAACCCAAACCAGACCTATTAATTTTTAGAATGAGCATAGATTTATTTGAATGTCCCCAATGATCTTTTACTGATCAGGATGGCTATTTTGGATGTCTTTCACAAACATGCCTTCAAACAATATCCCATTACGTGCCCTGTGGACCCACCTGTATCAATTGTGTGCAATAAAATGACAGCCACTTGATTTTCTGTTTCATTTTCATAGATTTAGGCTATGGCTACACTGTAGCCTTCTTCTGGAAAAGCTTATGCAAGTGAAATGTGGCATGGAATATTGCCATGCTTCATTTGCATAATTAATTAGCAGCCTCTTTTGTGCAAGAGGCTTTTGCGCAAAAAGGAGCTGTGTTCTTTTCAGGAAGAATGGCTTTTGTGCAAGATGGGTTTTTGTTCAAAAAGAAGCCATCTACACAGCTCCTTTTTGTACAAAAGTCTCTTGAGCAAAAGGGGCTGCTAATTAATTATGCAAATGAAGTGCAGTGATATTCCATGCTGTGCTTCATTTGCATAAGCTTTTCCAAAAGAAGGCTACAGTGTAGCCATAGCTTTAGAGGTTCCAAGTCCAGAAGGGATCATTGTGATACAACACAGTCTGGAGAACTGCCCCAAAATAATTCCTAGAGCAGATCTTCTAGAATTTGGAAAGAACATATGCAAGTTAGCTCTCAATTCTTTCTCCACCATAAGTGTCTACAACTTCTACCTCCCCTGGCCCATGGTAGTAAAACTCAAGGATTTTCAGCTTTATTGTTTTAGTCCCAAAGTGAAAATTGATGCTACATATTGCTCCTTTCACAGTTGCTGTCCAATGGCTAAAAGCAGGCATTGGAAGGCAAGGACCACCAGATTCATAACTTAAAGCAATGTCAGGTTTGGCTGTGCCAGGAAAATGGGAAGTGCCTAGAATGGGATTGCTTCTCATAAAACCATACAGAAAAGAGACAGAATCACCAGCCAGCTCCAGATGAAAGGAGCTGGTGGAGGTGCACCCTCCTCCCCATCTGGGACTGTACCAGCTTCAAGCTTCTTTAGGGAGTACGGGCAGGGCTCAGCCCCCCCTCCCCCCGTCCCTCTGCCCCGGTTATTACAGGAACATTGGTGATTGTTCCCTTTCATCAAGGAGCAAGGGAAAAGTGCAGTTTGCTGCAATCCTCACTCTGCCTGGGGTGCACAGGGGCAGATGAATTGGCCCATGCAGGGGACATGCACTCCTACCCAAATGTAATATTCCTGGAATGGGATTGCTTCTCATAAAACCAAACAGAAAAGAGACAGAATCACCAAATCAAGTCCAATCCTCAAAATGCACATAATGGAGCAAATTTTGAAAAAGAGCTTAGGGCATGCTCAGGGAGGGGGTGTAGAGTGTCACCTCTGCTTGCCAGCCTCAACACAGGACTGGCACAACAGCTCCATTTTGGGCCAGTGGGGGACTATGCCTCCCCCCAGATGTGGCAGCTTTCTGCTAGGATCCTGGGAGCTAGTACCTCACTCCTTCCCCCAGCCACGGCAGCTCTGTCCTGGGCCTGGGGTGGGGGTGCTTCCCTCACTTTGCGAGCCATGTCTGCTACATGCTAGGGCCAGAAAAGTGAATGCCTCCTCCCCAGCCAAGGCACCCAACACCACTGCAGCAGAAATGGAGAGGAGCTTTTCACCTGGCCCCAAACTGCTGTGGTGAGAGAGTGCTGGAGTAGTCCTTTCTCCCAAGGGCAGCCTGATACTTAACCCCTCATCCACAAACCCACCCCAAAACAATGATTTAAATGAAGAAAACCAAATCTTATTTGAGTTAAAGACTTGGGCAATACCAGGTAAATCTGGTCTTCCAATATACTTTAGAATAGTGTGCATTTCTGTCTGGCTGGCCATCTGTGAGTCCATTTGTACAAGAACTCCTCCTAAATGGTAAAACCTAGGACCATCAAATTTGGTATGCAGTTTCCTCTTACCATAACTTAAAGAATGGCAAAGGTTCAGTTTTGCCAGGACAAATGGATGTGCCTGGAATTTGAATGCTCCTCATAAAATGGAAAAGGAGAGGTCTCATGGCAGGGACAGTTAGGCTACATCTAGACTACATGGCTCCGTCAACAAAGGCTTCCTTTGTCGACCGCGCCGCATCTAGACTGACGTGCTGTGCCGGATCAGCTGATCGTCAGCACAGCACAGTGGCCATTTTTATTTTAATGAAGCAGGGATTCTTTAAATCCCCACTTCTTTGACTATGCCGAATAAACTGTTTTACATGGCTCCGTCAATGGAGTCATATAGTCTAGACATAGCCTTAGACTGTAGAATGACCACAGAGATGGGGCCAGCAAGGGGCCAGAGATGGGAAACAGGACAGTTATAACCCCATTGAGCCAGCAAAGGGCAGGGGGAGAGAAAGGAACAGCTATCAACTATATATTTCAGAAAGTTTGTTTATGTGTGTGTCTGTCTGTGTGTCTGTGTGTGATGAGACAGGGCTGAGGTAACCCTTTCTCCCTGGGGAAGCTTGCATACTGAATCCCTCATCCCCATCCTCACCACTGAACAATGTTTTAATTGAAGAAAAACAAAACGTATTTGAGTTAAGGACCTGGGTAACCCCAGGTAAATCTTCAGTAAATAAATAATTTAAAGTCTCTCAACAGACTGTGAAAATACATGAACCCAAAGGGAAGCGTTAACATTTTGATTTTACCATCAGCTTCACTTACATATGTGTGGCAATCCTCATCATAGAGGGGCAGCTAAAAGATTTTCATTAGGCTGCTGCCCAGAAAACTTAAAAAGCTCAAGCCTCACTAACCTTTTCTGCAAGAGGGTGAGTAGCAGAAGCTAATCTCTAGATCCATGCTCTCTTCCTGGGATTTTCCCACTCCCAGAAGTTCCTTTCTGAGCTCCACATCTTCCAGAGTCACAGATCAGGGTAATTACAGCCTGTCAAACACATTTCTTATTCTGTTTCCATTGGGTAGAATTTTTTGTTCTAAAATTTTGTGCAGCATTGCTGTGCACAGGCAGATAGCAGCTGTGCACCTCCCCAGAAATGACTTCCGTTTAGAAACACATTAATCATTTCCTGACTACAGACATACAGGTTGCACCTCCCTGGTCTGGCATTGTTGGGACTTGACCAGTTCCAAACGAAAGAATTTGCTGGACCATGGCAGGTCTCCTGCCATCAGCCCCCAAGCTCATCATCTGCTGCTGGCAGTTTGCCTCACCAGGCAATCCTGCCTCCCCCTCCACCTGCAACCTGGCTGGGCTGCTTGCACAGTTACTGTTGGCTCCCTTGGCAGCACAGGCTCCAGCTCCTGCCATAGGGCTCCAGTCCTGTGCAGCTGGGAGCAGCCACAGGGCTGGAATTACGGTCCTAGCCCCTTGCTGCCCCAACCCTGGTCCTGCATAGCTGGGGGAAGCTACAGAGCTCCAGCCCCAGCCCAGTGCAGCCCTAGCTCCGTGCAGCTAGGGGAAGCCATGGGGCTCTGACCTCACGCTCCACATTGCTATGGGGATTCTGGCCCCATGCTGCACTAGGGCTCTGGCCTCAGCACCGCACTCTCAGGGGATGATGGAGGCTGCTGTGGGGCTATGGCCCCAGTCCTACGCAGTCCCAGCCAGGTTACTGACACTGATGCCCCACCTAGCTGTCCCTCCAGCTGACCCTTAGATTCCCGGGCTCTCTGGTCCAGGAGCGTCTGTGGAGTTGCCAGACCACGAATGTTACTGGATGAGAGAGTGCTGGATTTTGGAGGTACAGCCTGTACTTGCAAAGTACTTTGGGATTCTCTAGGAAAAAGGTCCACCAGCTCGGGCAGGTCCCGGTTTTTCTGCCCCCCTGTGCTTCCCATACAGAGTGAGGAATACAGCAAACTGTGCACTTTCCCCTTGCTTCCTGATGAAGGGGAACAGCCAGAAATGTTCCTATACGTTCCTGCAGCCCCCTTCCTTCCCTAAAAGGTGTGTGTGTGTGTGTGGCTTGGGTCTGATGATGGGGGGTAATCCTACCTCTTTTCTGTATGATTTTATGCATCCCCATATGCATCAGGGGCTTCAGTCCACTCCTCCTCCCTCCCTGCACAATCAAACACTTACCTTTCTTTAAGTTATGATAAGAGGAAACTGCATACCAAATTTGGTAGTCCTGTCTCTTACTGTTATGAGTTCTTGAACAGACGGATGGATGGACAGACTCACTCACTCGGTCACAGACAGACTAATTATCTCAAATTTATCTATATCTATATCTATATTTGGGGCCATACAAGTGAGAGGTAAACCTCCCCCCCCAAAAAAAAAACCCCTCACTGATGTGGCTCCCACTCGCTTCCCTGGTGCTCCAGCCCCACAGTGGGAGAGGCAGGGAGGACTAAGCTTCAGGGCTTCCCACAAGCCAGATTATCTCTTTTGGGATCCCACAGTTAGGAGATTTTGTGACCCCCTCTCCCCCAGGCTCTGGGGTGCAGGGGAGCCTGGACAGCCCTCCTGTGACCAGAACAACAATGCATTGCTGGGCCTCATCCTGGCCTTGTCCAAAGTATGGATCTCTAACAAAGCAAACCCTAGGCCTGTCTCAAGTCTGGAGCACGTACACACACAGGCCAGGCCAAAAGGCAGGGTGTGGGGCGGGGGGGAGCTTTGAGAGTCAGGAGCGCTTGCACAATCATGCGTAAATTGTACAGTAGTTCAAGACCAGGCAAAGAAGACCAGAAACAACCTGGTACTAGTATATCCCATTTTGATAAGAGAAGAATTCCAGATACAGACAAAAAACTGTTAACTAAGCACTTTTGCAATATTTTGGCACAGCAAAATGTATCTTAAATATTGGTATAATAGGTATCTTACGCAAAACGTAATTAAGTGGTCGCTATTACTAGAATGATCAAGTCAAATATCAATATAGAGATAGAAAACCTAATCAGTGGGAGGAACTGGGTAAGATGTCCCCACTACCTTACACACTGCAACAAGGTGGAGAACCGGTTCCCTCCGCCTGATGCATTGTGGACCCTCTGCACATAGGGGAAGAAAGAGGCCTCGACCTCTCATCTGACAATCGTAAGGGTAATAGCATTGGAACTCTGTGTGATTTATAGAAATAAGTACATGTACATTCATATTCTTAAAATCTAGTATCTTGTATATTTTTCTAGGTGTTATTATATTGTCTGTGCTAATTATCCCATGCATTGGAATAGATCTGTGGAACCTTGCATTGCTCTCCTTTACTATTCTGTGCACAATAAAGTTTAAAAGAGTTTGTCTGAGGTATTTTATTGGCTCCTCTCGTCTCTAAAAATCAAACCACATGACATGGGGTGAGGCCAAAATGAGGGGTTCAGTGTGTAGAAGGGGGTTGTCAGAGTGCAATAGGGATGGGTGATAGTCTTGGTGGGAGTTAGGGTGCTGGAGCAGGCTGGGAGTGGAGGTCTGGCTTGGAGGGAGGTAAAGGAGTGGGCTGAGGATGGGGTGTCTGGAAAGGTGGGAGGGTGCAGGAGAGGACTGGAGCTGGGAGAGCTGGGTGGCAAGGAGCACAGGAGAGTGATGGGGGTGCAGGGGTTGGCCATGAGGGGAGTTGGCGGGACTGCTTACCAAGCTCTGCACTCCCTGCTGCTTCCCGCTGCTCCCATTGGCCAAAATCTGGCCAGCAGGAGCAGTGGGGAAACCCTCCTGTGAGCAGTTTCCAGCACCGTATTCCCCCAGCCTGGGGGAGGGTGAGCAGCAGCGCTGTGCTTCTTCCCAACACATCAGATCTGGCCCGCAAGGCTCGGGACTCCCCACTCCTGCATAGATACTGGTTTTGAATGAAAAGGGGTTGATGCAGCTATTGAAAGGCTTTTTTGTTAGCAGGGTCATTGTGCTTGTTGATTGGTTATTTAAAAAAAATCATTGCTGCATGATGATTGGATGCTTTGTGCATTCAGCTGTGCTTTAGCAAATCAGAATGCTGACTTGCACAACTGTCAGTGGGGGCAAGAAGTGAGTAACTAAGGGTATGTCTACATTACAGCACTAATTCGAAATAACTTAATTCGAATTAGTTAATTTGAACTAAGCTAATTCAAATTAGTGCATCTAGACCTAAAATCTAATTCGAATTAGCATTTTGCTAATTCAAACTAGCATGTCCACATTGAGTGGACCCTGAACCGAAGTTAAGGCTGGCCGGAACCAGTGCTGGCAGGGCATCAGGTTAGGACTTAGAGCGTGGAGCTGCTGCCTCAGGCTAGCTGAGGGCTGTGCTTATAGGGACCCGACCCCCACCCCAGACAGACAGTTCTCAGGGTTCCCCACTTGCTTGTCTACCTCGATGAGGGACAGTAAAACAGTCCTGTCTTGGAGTGTCCTGAATGCCTGCACTCGGCACATCACAGCACTCGGCCATCAGCCTGGCTGCACTTGCCTCAGGCTGCCATCTGGGGGGAGTCAATCGGGGGGCTGTCAGGATCCAGGATGCCCTGCAGGAAAGCTTCCACCCCGAGGAGGCGTAGAGCCACCCCAGTCCTCCCCATCGGGGGCTCGTGCCCAATTCTTCCCTCACCTCTTTCCACTTACCCCTCCTTAGCCCCCCTCCCTAATGTAAAAAATAAAGGACACGTGTGTTCAAAAATAGAAACTCTCTTTCTTTAACAAAACTGGGGAGAGAGAGGGTGAGAGAGGGGAGGGGGAAACCTGGGAGGAGGGAGCTGGAAGGGGGAAGCCAGGGGAAGAAGGAGGAGGGGAAGTATAAAACTACGATATGCCATATCTTCAGTACAGTGTACAGACGTGGTCTCCTCACCTCAAAAAAGATATTTGGCCTTGGAAAGGGTTCAGAAAAGGGCAACTAAAATGATCAGGGGTTTGGAACAGGTCCCATATGAAGAGAGGCTAAAGAGACTGGGACTTTTCAGCTTAGAAAAGAGGAGACTGAGGGGGGATATGATAGAGGTCTATAAAAGCATGAGTGGTGTGGAGAGGGTGAATAAAGAAAAGTTCTTCATTAGTTCCCATAATATAAGAACTAGAGGACACCAAATGAAATGAATGGGTAGCAGGATTCAAACTAATAAGCGAAAGATCTTCTTCACGAAGCAAATAGTCAACCTGTGGAACTCCTTGTCACGGGAGGCCGTGAAGGCTAGAACTATAACAGAGTTTAAAGAGACGTTAGATAAGGTCATGGAGGTTGGGTCCATGGAGTGCTATTAGCCAGAGGGTAGAAATGGTGTCCCTGGCCTCTGTTTGTGGAAGGCTGGAGATGGATGGCACGAGACAAATGGCTTGGTCATTGTCTTCGGTCCATCCCCTCCAGGGTAGCTGATGTTGGCCGCTGTCGGCAGACAGGTTACTGGGCTGAATGGACCTTTGGTCTGACCCAGTATGGCCGTTCTTATGTTCTTATGTTCTAAGCTCAGGGCTCAAGGTCGGGGGTCTCACTGGACCAACTTGATTTTCATGTAAACCTGCTCCCGGGTTCACATGTGGCCTTTGGTGGCCAGGCTGGCAGCTATCCTGCCCTAGACGGCCACTTTCCTGTGCCTAGTGCGGAGATTGGGATGTTGGAGGCCTCCCCCCCCAACCAGGATGAAGTCCATGATCTCCGCACTAGACCAGGCAGGCGCCTGCCTCTTGCAGTCATGGACAAGCTCCTGGGAGCCGTCAGCCTGGTCCTGGGAAGAGGCAGAAGGCTGGGTGGCAGTGGGTGGCTGGCTCATGCCGTGCCAGGTGCAAGGTCTGCTGGCTGGGTGCTGGCAGACTTTCACCTAGCATGGTCACCCTAGCCAGACCATAGTCCTTTAAAGACTCCAGGGCCGGAAGGGGGGCAGAAGAGTTTCCCTGGCTTGGCCCAGAGTGGCCACCAGGGCAAGCTGGGAAGGGCTAGCCTCCAACTAGCTACACAGCCCTTAATTCGAACTACTTAATTCGAACTAGGCGTTAGTCCTCGTAGAATGAGGTTTACCTAGTTCGAATTAAGCGCTCCGCTAGTTTGAATTTAAGTTTGAACTAGCGGTTTGTATGTGTAGAGCCTATGAAACTTAATTCGAACTAACGGCTGTTAGTTCGAATTAACTTTGTAGTGTAGACATACCCTCAGTGCTTCTGGAAATGATAGTGGAGTAAAAAGTACAATATTTTCTAAAAGATCTACTTGAGTAAAAGTCAAAGTATCACAAAAATAAATTACTCAAGTAAAGTACAAATACCAAAAACAATGTACTTGAGTAGTATAACTAAGCATTTCTACTTAGTTACTTTCCAAGTCTGTCTATAGCTATATCAAAGTTAATGTTTTTTGGTATCCTCTAGTTAAACTACAAGTTATAAGTCTCTATGGAGAAATCATGGGGTGAAAGCCTATGGCCTGGTGATGCAGGAAGTCCGTTTAGGATGATCCCTTTTGGCCTTACAGTCTATGAATTGTTATTGAGATGCTGAGATACACTCCCACAGGGACAGGCCAGTCCCATGGGCAGTGAGGGAAAAAGTGATTTGAAGACACCTTTGTGCCCTGTGCTTATCTGGGAGCTTAAAGCTATCCCTGATGCAAATCAGAGAAGCTCTATGGCTCCTCTAATTTATAGCAGGTTCTTCTTCTGGACTACTGTGCAGTTCAGATGAGCCAGAATCCCATAGGGTATGTCTACACTGCAAAGTTATTCGAAATAACGCTATTATTTCAAATTAACTTCAATAGCGTCTATACATGCAAACCGCTATTTCGAATTTAATTCGAAATTTAATTTAATTCAAATTTAATTTGAAATAGCGGAGCGCTTAATTCGAATTTGGTAAACCTCATTCTATGAGGAGTAACACCAAATTTGAAATAGCTAATTCAAAATAAGTGCTGTGTAGACACTTAATTCGAATGAGGAGGCCTCCAGCCCTTCCCAGTTTCCCCTGGTGGCCTCTCTGGGCCAAACCAGGAAAACTCCTCTCCTCTCCCTGAGCCCCGGAGCCTTTAAAGGGGTAGACTGTGGCCAGACGGCACGTGCCAGAGCCAGACCTGCCAGCAGTCTCTGCCCTTGACCCAGTGGCCCCATAATGAGCCAGGCAGCCAGTGCCAACCAACCATCCCCCGCCCAGTCCCCTAGCACCCAGGGGCCAGCCAGGGGGTGTAGATGTCGTGCGCCCACCTGGACTGGTGCGGAGATCACAGACCTCATAGAGGTTTGGGGGGAGGCCCCCAATGTCCATGATCTCCGCACCAGGAGGAGGAACGTGGCTGTCTATGGCCGCATAGCAGCCACCATGGCCCAGAAAGGCCACAGGAGCAACCAGGAGCAGATGCGCCTGAAAATTAAAGAGCTGCTGCAGGGGTTTGCTAGGGCCACAAGGGGCGGCACCACAGCAGAGGCTGACACCTGCCCCTACTTCCCCGCCCTTGACTGCATCCTGGGGGGCGGGACAGTCCACGCCACCTTGGGGGGTAGCGAGCTGGGATCAGAGGGCCCTGACCCAGGCGTGGCAGAGGGGCCAGCATGGAGGGTGCCATGCCAGCAGGATCCCTGAGCTGTCCTGGCACTGGAGTCAGCAGGGTCGTCAGGGGAGGCCACACCAGGTAAGTGCCATCACTGTCCCCTACCCGGGGAGAGGGGAAGAGAGACCAGCTTGCCCAGGTCTGTGTCATGAGCTCACACCTGCAGGCCCTGCTGCAGAGCGTGCTGCCCCGTGCCGTCCCAGCGCCTGCTGCCCCCCCAGCTACTGTTCCTCCTCCCACTCCTGCCCCTCCTCCCACCTCTCCCTCTTCACCCTTCTCCTCAATCTCCACACCCTCCTCCCCAACCCCCCAGGGATGCCGAGGCCCCTGCACCCTCCGTGCTGGGAGACATGTGGCTGGATGAGACCCCCACCCCTGAGCACTGATCTTCCCCTCCCGCTTTCTCTCCTTGCTTCCCCCTTCCAGCTCCCTCCTCCCAGTTTACCCTTTCCCCTCCCCCACCCTTTATCTTCCCATCTCTCGCCTCCTTTTCCCAGTCTCCCCAGAGTTTACTCATAGACTCATAGACTTTAAGGTCAGAAGGGACCACTATGATCATCTAGTCTGACCCCCTGCACAGTACAGGCCACAGAATCTCACTCACCCCTCTTAGAATAATCCTCTCACCTATATCTCAGATATTGAAGCCTTCAAACATTTTGAAGACCACAAGATGCAGAAAATCTTCCAGCTGTGATCTGTGCCCCATGCTACAGAGGAAGGCGAAAAACCTCCAGGGTCTCTGCCAATCTACCCTGGAGGAAAATTCCTTCCCGACCCCAAATATGGCGATCAGCTAAACCCTGAGCATGTGGGCAAGACTCACCAGCCAGACACCCAGAAAGTTCTCTATAGTAACTCCTATCATCCCTCCATTGACCTATTTCCCACTGATAATGAATGATCAATTAGTTACCAAGATCATGTTATCTCATCAAACCATCTTCTTCATAAACCCATCTAGTTTAATCTTGAAACCAGATTAGGTTTGGAACGGGTTTGGATGATTAGGGGTTTGGAACGGGTCCCATATGAGGAGAGGCAAAAGAGACTGGGACTTTTCAGTTTAGAAAAGAGGAGACTGAGGGGGGATATGATAGAGGTATATAAAATCATGAGTGGTGTGGAGAGGGCTGATAAAGAAAAGTTATTTATTAGTTCCCATAATAGAAGAACCAGAGGACACCAAATGAAATTAATGGGTAGCAGGTTTAAAACTAATAAAAGGAAGTTCTTCTTCACACAGTGTGTTGTCAACCTGTGGAACTCCTTGCCAGAGGAGGCTGTGAAGGCTAGGACTATAATAGAGTTTAAAGAGAAGCTGGATAAATTCATGGAGGTTAGGTCCATAAAAGGCTATTAGCCAGGGGATAAAATGGTGTCCTTGGCCTCTGTTTGTCAGAGGCTGGAGAGGGATGGCAGGAGACAAATAGCTTGATCATTGTCTTCGGTCCACCCTCTCTGGGGCACCTGGTGCTGGCCACTGTTGGTAGACAGGATACTGGGCTAGATGGACCTTTGGTCTGACCCAATACGGCCGTTCTTATGTTCTTATGAAACCAGATAGATCTTTTGCCCCCACTACTTCCCTTGGAAGGCCGTTCCAGAACCTCACTTCTCTAATGGTTAGAAACCTTCATCTAATCTCAAGTCTAAAGTTCCTACTAGCCAGCTTATATCCATTTGTTCTTGTGTCCACATTTGGTATTAAGCTTAAATAATTCCTCTCCCTCCCTGGTATTTATCCCTCTAATATATTTAAAGAGTTTCATTCCCCCTCCCCAGTTTTGTTAAATAAAGACAGTTCGTGCTTATGAAAAAATGTGTCTTTTATTTGACATCAGGAAGGGGGGCTAGGGAGGGGTAAGTGGAAGGACTTGAAGGAGGAATGGGGCACAAGTCCCCAATGGGGAGAACTGGAGTGGCTTTGAGGGCTTCTTGGGGTGGACGCTCTCTCTCAGGGCCTCCTGGATCCTGACAGCCCCCCTATGAATCCCCGGATGACAGCCTGCAGCAAGACATCCGAGCTGATGGCAACGACCCCATGAGACGCTCTGGCTCCATGTGGCTGAGTGCTGTGGTGTCCCAAATGCGGGCACTCAGGGCACTCCAAGACAGACTGCTTTGCTGTCCCTCATTGAGGTAGACAAGCAAGCGGAGAACTCTGAGAACTGTCTGTCCAGGGTGGGCATAGAGCCCTTTTAAGCACGGAGCTAAGTTAGCCTCAGGCAGCAGCCCCTCACACTAATTCCTAATCTGATGCCCTGCCGGCACTGGTTCTGGCCAGTTCAGGGTCCACTCAGTGTGGACGCGCTATTTCGAAATAGCAAAACGCTATTTCGAAATACTTTTTGTGCATAGATGCGTTATTTCGAATTAGCTTAATTCGAATTAACTATTTCAAATTAAGTTAACTTGGATTAACGCTGTAGTGTAGACATACACATTCTGGTGTGCACTACCGACAGAATCACTTCCTTTACCAGCATCACCTTCTGGATCTTACACTGAGATGACACACTCCCTGAGGAATCAATATGCAGTGCATGACCCTGTTAGAAGCTGCTCAGTGAGACTTTCTCAAAGCAGAAAAGTCCCCAGGATCTATTGCTATGCTGGCTGGTCTGTACATCACATAAGGAGGGATCCATTAGCTGCTATATTGCTTGGTTATAATTTTCTTCTATTCTGTGTGAGGACAGACTAGTTTATTTTAAATATATATATTTCCTTTAACTTTTTTGAAAACAGGTGTTTAAATCATCCCAGTGAATAATAAGCATGTGCACCAAGCCAATTTAAAGCCATTTTCATTTAAGCCCCCAGTATCAACCTCAAATATACTTTTCCCTTTATCTGTAGCATGGCCTGTTGTGAACATCACCTTAAATAGAAACTGCTGGGCTGGCTAAATGCTGCCTTTCAACTATTACAATAAATATCTGACAGTGAAGAAAATAAGAAAAGAGGCAGGCGGGGACAGATCTTCCTTGTCATATGTTAGAGATTTGGCACTGAGAGTTTTGTCAGTCCATTAGCTGCTGTTAATTTCCTTGTTCTTCATGGCAAAGGTGGCCGTAATTGACGGAGATGCTAGAAATATCACATAAATGGGAGTGATTCACACTTGGAACTGTCAGTGTAATACAAACCCATTTTGAAATCATCCCTTTCACCCAAGAAAATTCATCAGGCCCTGCTCTACTGTTATTTTCTTCCATAAAAAACCGTGACCCACCAGCATCAGAGGAGAGCACGGATCTGTCCATCTCTGAAGACTGATCATAATTTGAAAGGGATGTCAAATCTGATGGCCCATAATCAGTGCAGATACAACAGAGCTTTTTATTTTATATTTTTTTTAGTGAAACTTGGCAGACTGGGCAGAAGCCAGGGAAACAGAGATAAATACAAAATGAGAATAAAATTTCAGTCATTATTGATGTCATTATAGCTTGAGAGTAGTGGGGGAAATAATAAATATAAGGCACATTTCAGCTGAAAGAAAAAGCGTTAGCAGACTCAGGGAGATTGGTACAACAACATTCCACTGTCACGGGCCCATTGTGTAGGAAGATTTGGACCCTACTGGGAAGGAAAAAATTGTTTACTTAAGAGGCGGACAAACCTCAGAAAAATCTCAGTTTGGAGATGTATTCAGAAGTTGGCTTGCATATCTGAATAACCCACAAAATGGGGCTGCTCCCCTCCACCCCAGACCAGGACCTTTTATAAGATGCCTGGAAAGATACAGTGTGAAAGAAACGTAGGGAAAAATTCTCAGCTGGTATAAATTGGCATTGCTCCAGTGAAGTCAATGGAACAATGCTAATTTACACCAGCTAAGGATTTGGATCACTAAGTCCTGGTATTGTCCACTCTAGCTTCCTGTCCAGAACTTGAACCAATCAAATTTCACACCCATTTTCTACATTGAGCCTTATGCATGAAGGTCTGTAGTAGCCATGCATGGGATACACTAAAATAAGGCTCACTGTTACTGAATTTTAAAGCTATCAGCAATCACTCTAATCTTTCTGAACAGCCTGAGGTTAGGCCTACACTACAGCTTTTTCTGATTTTTTTTTTCGGAAGAGGCTTTTCCAAAATTTGGCCCATCTATACTGGGACCAATTTCAGAAAATCCCCTTCTTTCAGAAGATCTCTTTTTCCTCATGGAATGAGGAAGACAGGGTTTTCAAAAGAGCATGTTTGCACTTCCGCTTTTTTTTGCAGAACAGCAAACGCATTCCTTGGATACAGCGGAGTTTTTCCGGGATACCTCCCAAAAAACCCCAACAGTGTAGATGTACCCTAAGTGAGCACTGGAATGAGCAACTTCAGTGAAGTTCTCAAATACCAAGAGGAATTAATCTTGTCAAACGTGCACACTACTGCTTGACTCAGGCCTTGTCTCTACTACACAGTAGATCAATGCTGTGATGATTGACCCAGTGGCTGTTGATTTGTTGCACCTGTGGTAGACATGATAAATAAATCTCCAAGGGTATGTCTACACTACCCCGCTAGTTCGAACTAGCGGGGTAATGTAGGCATACCGCACTTGCAAATGAACCCCGGGATTTAAATTTCCCGGGCTTCATTTGCATAAGTGGGGCTCCGCCATTTTTAAATCCCCTATCGTTCGAACCCTGTGCCGCGCGGCTACACGCGGTACGAACTAGGTAGTTCGAACTAGGCTTCCTAGTTCGAAATACCGTTACTCCTCATTCCACGAGGAGAAACGGTAGTTCGAACTAGGAAGCCTAGTTCGAACTACCTAGTTCGTGCCGCGTGTAGCCGCGCGGCACAGGGTTCGAACGAGCGGGGATTTAAAAATGGCGGAGCCCCGCTTATGCAAATGAAGCCCGGGAAATTCAAATCCCAGGCTTCATTTGCAAGTGCGGTATGCCTACATTACCCTCCTAGTTCGAACTAGGAGGGTAGTGTAGACATACCCCAAGTACTCTCCCATCAACACTGGTACTCCAGCAAGATGAGAAGAGTAGCCACTGTGGACAAGAGAGCTGTCCTTCCCTCCCCCAACTTTATAACATGGAAGACACCACGGTGAGTATGTCAAATTCATCTATGCTATTTGCTCTTTCTATGCTCATGTAGCTCGATGGTGCTGGTAAGTGTAGACAAGGCGTCAGCGTGGGCTAGTGGTGGGAATGAGAGGCTGGGCTCTTTGGGAGCAGACCTGCCACTCTTTCTCAATTTTCCCGGGTTGGTTTTCCTGGAAACAAAGAAAGACTACGACTATACTGTAGTCTTCTTCTGGAAAAGCTTATGCAAATGAAGCACTGTGTGGACTATCACCGCACTTCATTTGCATAATTAATTAGCAGATGCTTTTATGCAGAAAGGAGCTATATAGATGGCTCCTTTTTGTGTAAAAACTCACTCTTGTGCAAGAGCCATTCTTCCTGAAAAAAATGAGGAAGAACGGCTCTTGTGCAAGAGGGGAGTTTTTGCAAAAAGGAGCCATCTACACAGCTCCTTTTTGCGCAAAAGCCTCTTGTACAAAAGCGGCTGCTAATTAATTATGCAAATGAAGCACAGTGATATTCCACGCCGTGCTTCATTTACATAAGCTTTTCCAGAAGAAGGTTACAGTGTTGGCGTAGCCAAAGAGGTGTTGAATAGAAGATATGAATAAAAAATAGAACAGTAGGATTGGTTGTTGGAGGCAGCTGTTGCCTTCCTACAGAGTGGGATAGTATATTTATCTGTTGACTTCTGATTCTGAAGTACTCATTGTCAGAGTAACAAAATCAATTCACAAGAAAAGTAGATTTTCAGAGTGAGGTCCTGAAGAGAATTTCAGTGAATCTTCCGCTCTTCCACCTTCTTTTCTAGAAGGGACTCTGCTTATTATATAAGTGGATGGTCTTTGTCATTAGCATGCTTTGTCAAAGAGGCAGATTCTGATCAGGCCCTGGTCTAGTTTAACACCCTCTAGAACAGGGGCAGGCAAGATATGGCCCACAGGCCGGATTTGGTCTGCCAAACCTTTTGATCCAGCTTGCACCTGCTCCTGCGGCAGGGAGCAGCACCGATCAAAGCAGAGAGCCACAGGGAGTAGCTATCTGTGATGCACACTCCCCCCACGCTTCTGCAAAATCTCTCCGTTCCTATTGGCCAGAAACCAGTCAATAGGAGCTCAGAGATTTTGCTGAGGGCAGGGGCAGTGCAATATAATTTCTCAGGTCCTGTTGGCCAGTTTCTGACCAATAGGAGCTGTGAGATTTTGCTGGGGACAAGGACAGTGCGTGAAACTATTTCCATCCTCCCCCCCTTCCAGCAGCACTGACAGCCACATGCACAGCCGGTCAGCGATCTGGGGCTGCTTGGGCAGGAGGAGCCTGCCTGAGAGTGCCACTGGCTGGGAGCTGCTTAGGTAAGAGCCTCCTGGCCAGACTCTGCCTCTGGTAACCCAGCCCCTCCTTCCTCCAACTGCCTCCCAAACCCTGCATCTCCTCTTAAATCTTCCCCCAGGCCAGAATCTTTCTCCTGCATTCATACCCTCCTCCCCAGACCCTGCACCTCAATACCCTGCCCTAGGTCATAATCAAACCCTCTGTACCCTCCTCCCCCACTTATGTCACAGCTCCTCCTCGACCTTCCACTCCCTCCTATGCCCCTCCCTCAGGCCAGAATCCTCATCTACACCCACTCCACCTACCAGGCCCTGCACCCCAATCACCTGCCCCACATCTCAGCCTCCTCCTTCAACCAAACTCTTTCTCAGATCCCATACTCTCTCCTGTACCCATTTTCTATCCCAAGCTCCCTTCTGTACCCAATCTCCATTCCTGACCCCACAGCTCCCCAATGGAAAAGTGTGGCCCTTGACTCCCTACCAAAATCTTGGCATAGTCCCTCATCAGAAATTATTGGCCACCCCTCCCCTAAAACAACAATGCGTAATCCTGTTGGACCTTAGAGATTAATAAAAATATATAGTATCATGAGCTTTTGTGGATAAGACCTACTTTATCAGATGAGTAGGAGTGGAAATAATGGAATCCAGTAGATATATAACAGCAATTGTAGAACCAGTGTTAATGAAGCTAAGTAAGTGGGCTGAATGTGTCCCAATCGTAGCTTTTGATGTGAAAATGCAGATTCCAAAGGCAGAGGAAATTGGCTTTGTGGTACTGTGGGGGAGTGAAGAGAGGAGGGCCTGGCATTGCAGTGGTTAAACAAAGCCTTTTTGCACATCTAGCCTCACCCTGCTTTACCTGCAGCCAATGCCAGGCCTTGAGGGAGGATAAAAGGAAGGAGCTTGGCTCAGTGAGCTGCTGACCAGCAAGGAGACAGGCTTGTGATTCTGCAGTCTGCAGGACCTGAACCAAAGCCTGACTACTTAGACAGCCACCGGAGATAGTAAGCCTCCACCCCCACCCCCCCAGACAAAAAGGGAGGACTTGCTAGAAATCCTTACTAAGGGTATGTCTAAACTACGTAATTTTTTGAAAGAGGATATGCAACTTCCACATATCTTCTTCCAATTTCACTTTCGAAAGAGGATCTTTTGAAAGTGAAAGTAGTCTATACACATATTTTTGAGGAATAAACCCTTTTTCGAAAAAAACACATAAACCTCATTTTTTAAGGAAGAGCGTTTTTTTTAAAAAGGGCATTTTTCTGAAAAAAATGCATCCAGACTACTTTCACTTTCAAAAGATCTTCTTTCAAAAGTGAGATCGGAAAAAGAAATACAAATTCCCACGGAATTTGCATATCCTCTTTCAAAAATAGAATATAGTCTAGACATAGCCTAAGAGGTGAAACCTGGGCTCTTGGGGCCACTCCCCAAACCAAAGGACTATACTAACATACAGTACAGTGGGCTGTTCCTAGGCCTAGAGCACCAGCGGCAGTGGTCTGCACCCCTTTCCTGCCAGCTAATTCCAGGGCTTAACCATTAGGCCACCCTGCTGCCAGGGAGACATGGCCACCAGTGCTGAAGAATGTGGGTACTGCCCTAGCCCTGATGAAAGGCCTTAGTAGAGACAGCAACAGAACAAGTGAGTGTGAGCCCAGCTCTTGAAGGGAGATGGAGAGGCTGCTGAAGTGGAGGGCAGAGAAAATGTCAATCAGTAACAGGTGCAGCTGTTGCAACAGATAGCTCAGCTGTAACAACAGCTAATTGGGGAATTAATAGCCTAACAATAGCAGCTGATGCAACACATTACATCCCTGCTGCAACCAATGATCCCAGCCGAGCTGCTTGCACCGGCACTGGCACCTATTAAGCTTGCCAAGGTGCAGCCAGGGGATGATCTGAAGGCATTTCTGGAAAAATTTGAGTGGGTGGCTGTGGTAGCCCGGTGGGTCTGAGCACAGTGAGTGGCCATGCTGGCCCCATACCTGACTGGAGTAGCCCAGACTGCATACCATGCACTAGACCTCATTGCAGCTCAGGACTATGCCCAGGTCAAGGCAGCAATACTTGACATCCTGGACATGTCTGGGGAGATGTTCCAACGCTTCCAGTAGGAACAGTACCAAGAGCCTGACCCTGCCTCATCACCCAGAAGCTGTGCAATGCCTGTTGGAGATGGCTGAAGCCAGAAAAAAATACGGGTGCAAGTCACCAAGCAGATCCTACCCTCAGGGTTGTGCAGAATCACCTAAGTAGTGTGGCCATCGCTGTCCAACTGATGGAGAACTATCTGGAGGACAGATCCCCAGGGATATCAGCCTCCTCGAGCCCCAGAGCAACCAAAAGCACCATGACCCTGAGGGACAGAGCTATCTGGGCCCCCCAAGGCTGAGGGAACCTCGGTGTCCTCTGCCCTTGCCCAGGGCATGAAGAGTTTGCAGATTCCGAGGTGCCTGCATACCCTAGCTCCTGAGCTCAGGCCAGCCCCACCCCCACCCCTTATCTCCCAAGTCGGGAGACCTTGCATCCACCAGACATGAAGCCTTGGCCCCTACTAAACTGCAGACTCAGGGAAGCCTGCCAAGACCCATCCCTTCTGGCAACTGAGGGGACAACTCTAATGCGACCCAGGGTCCGGACTTGTGTTTTGCATGTGGGAGCTTTGGGCATTGGTTGAGGGACTGTAACTTTGGGCATTGGTACAGGGAATGTAACTTTGGGAAGCACTGAGCCCCACAAACATGGGCATGCCTCCAGGGCCCCATACAGCTGACTGTCCCACTGTGGATAAATGGGACAGAAGCAATCGGGCTGATTGACTCCAGCTGTGCTCAGATCTGGTACAGTGTGCTCTGGTGTCTAACCCTGGGCCCTTCTCAGAGCACCATTTGGCTGCATTGTGTCCATCGGGATGTGAAGGCCTACCTCTGCACCCAAGTGACCTTAAGGGTAGGAAGGCATGAAGAGCCCTCAAGGGTCAGCTTGGCTGCAACCCTTGCCTATCCAGTGATACTGGGCTGGGACTGGAGCTATTTTGAAGAGCTGCTGGCTGAACAAGTACAACTCCCTTCCATGGAGCACCAAAGCCAGGCTCTAAAGACCAGTTGATCAGAAACAGCAACTCTTGAGGGGGTAGGGAAGTTGCGGATCCTAGGGAGAGGATTTCCCAATGGCCAGTGCCTGCCAAAACAGACGAGATTCCTGGCCGACAGGAGAAGGAGCCGGCCCCATTGCCCAAATCAAAGATCCTGACTGGTCTCATGATTTGTGGGTGAGCAACAAGCCAATGACACCCTAAGTATGAGTAGGTAGCCACAATGAATGGAGAGACCATAGACCTCCACCAAGTGGGATGGTTCCCCCTTTTTGAAATTCAGGGAGACCACCTATATTGGGAAGAGAAGGACACACAAACTGAAGAGATACACCACCAGCTTTTGGTGCCTCTTGAGAGAGGTCCTGCCACTTGTCCATGCCATGCCAACTGTGGGACACCTGGGGAGGGAAAAGATGCTGGCCCAGATCTTGACCCACTTCTTTTGGCCTGGAGTCCATAGGGAAATGGCAGCTTTTGTGTCTCCTGTCCAGAGAGTCAGCTCACCGCACCCTGGCCAGTGAAGAAAGCCCCGCTAATTCCTCTCCCACTCATGAGTGTACCATTTGTGTGGACTGGGGTGGACATAGTTGGCCCTCCAGAGAAGAGTGAGGCAGGCTATTGATTCATTCGTATGGGAGCAGACTATGTGTCTGTTATTCCGAGGCGAGGCCACTACTCTCCAAGAGTGCCAAGAAAGTGGCGACCAAGCTAATGAACATTGGGAGGGGGGCAGACGAGTTTCCCTGGTGTTGGCCAGAGTGGCCACCAGGGAAACCTGGGGAGGGCTAGCCTCCCACTAGTTTGAATTAAGGGACTACACACCCCTTAATTCGAACTAGCTAGTTCAAACTAGGCTTAATCCTCGTGGAATGAGGATTACCTAGTTCGAACTAAGCGCTCCGTTAGTTCGAATTGAATTCGAACTAACGGAGCGCTAGTGTAGCGCCTATGAAAGTTAGTTCGAACTAACGTCCGTTAGTTCGAACTAACTTTGTAGTGTAGACATACCCTGAGAGAGACTCAAAGCCTTGGGCACATTTGCTTGAGAGGACCTCCGACATGCCCAAGAAACCCAAGAGGCAACTTACAACAAACAGGAAGGCTCTGTGAGTTCCAGTAGGATCAGGTCCTACTGCTGTTACGCAGTTTGGACTTGAGACTCTTACCCACTGGCAGGGACCTTATGAAGTGGTTTGGTGAATGGACCCTGTAAACTATGAGCTACACCAGCTGGACAAATGAAAAGTCTGGTAAATTTATCATGTAAACCTCTTAAAATCCTGGAGAGTCCAGCTGGACCTGGAACTGGGCCCACAGGCAATGGATGTGTCCAAACCCAGAGAGGTCCAGATTGGATCCAATTTCACTCCTGAACAAAAGCACCAGGCACTGCAATGGGTTGCTACCTTCTCATCTATCTTTTTAACTAAACCAGCCCAAACCCACCTGGCAGTCCATCACAGCCAGATGGAACCAGTAGTTAAGGTCTGGGAGAACCCCCAACCCCTTCCCCAGAAACTGGAGAGAAGTCGTAAAGCAAGAACTCCGGTCAATGGTGGCTTTGGGGGTAATTGAGAAGTCCTTCCATGACTAGAAGATCTCGATAATCCTACTCTCCAAACCTGATGGTAGCATCTGATTTTGCATTGACTTCCAGAAGGTGAATGCTGTGTTCAAATTTGGAGAAGCAGAATATATTACCACTCTGGGCTTAACAAAAGGGTACGAGTAGATCCCCCTCACGCCAGAATCCAAGGAGAAGATGGCATTCTCCACCACTTTGGCCTTTTCCACAACACTTCAGCCACACTCCAGTGGCTAATGGACCGTGTTTTACGCCCCCATAGCCAGTACAAGATGGTGATCTATAGCCACAACTGGAAG
Organism: Pelodiscus sinensis; assembly: GCF_052426305.1. NCBI lineage: Eukaryota > Metazoa > Chordata > Testudines > Trionychidae > Pelodiscus > Pelodiscus sinensis. The sequence goes on along the minus strand of NC_143074.1, from coordinate 9,683,700 downwards.
ACCCACTTACAACATGTGGTGGCAGTGCTACCGTCACTCAAGGAGGCTGGCCTGACAGTAAATCTTGCGAAGTGCCACCTTGGGAGGGATAAGACCATTTATCTGAGCTACACTTTGGGGAAAGGCATTGTCCACCCCCTCATGGGAAAGGTCCAAGTCCTCCAGTGATGTGCTCCTCTATCATAAAAAACACCAAGTATGCCAGATTTTAGGGTTAGCTGGTTACTATCTCCACGTCATCATGGAGTTCTCCTCTACTGTGGCCCCTCTCACCAACCTCCTCAAAAACTAGAATCCAAACTGGTATCCAGTGGACAAAGGCCTGTGAGAAAGCTTTCCAAGCCCTAAAGGCCCAGCTCTGTCAAGAACCTGTCTTGTACAGCCCCAACTTTTCAAAGGATGTGGGTCTAAGATACATTCTCTCCCAGGTTATGGGATGCAACAAACACCTAAGCTTCTGCATTAGTAGGAAGTTGTTTCCCAGGGAGAAGGCCTACTCCATAATCGAAAAGGAGGTGCTAGTGGTGAAATAGGCAGCGAACTCACTCTGGGTATGTCTACATTACAAACTTAGTTCGAACTAACAGACGTTAGTTCGAACTAACTTTAATAGGCGCTACACTAGCGCTCCGTTAGTTCGAATTTAATTCGAACTAACGGAGCGCTTAGTTCGAACTAGATAATCCTCATTCCACGAGGATTAAGCCTAGTTCGAACTAGCTAGTTCGAATTAAGGGGTGTGTAGCCCCTTAATTCGAACTAGTGGGAGGCTAGCCCTCCCCAGGTTTCCCTGGTGGCCTCTCTGGACAACACCAGGGAAACTCGTCTGCCCCCCTCCCGGCCCCGGACCCCTTAAAGGGGCACGGGTTGGCTACGGTGCCCGTGCCAGGTGCAAGCCTGCCAGCACCCAGCCAGCAGACCCTGCACCTGGCATGGATCGAGCCAGCCACCCGATGCCCCCCAGCCCTCCCCCTCTTCCCGGGACCAGGCTGGCAGCTCTCGGGAGCTTGCCCGGGACCGCAAGAGGCGGGCACCCACCTGGGCTAGTGCGGACATCGTGGACCTCGTCCACGATCTCCGCACTAGGCCCAGGAAAGTGGCTGGCTTGGGCAGGATAGCTGCCAGCCTGGCCACACAGGAGCAGGTGTGTAAGAGAATCAAGGGGGTCCACTGAGACCCCCGACCCTGAGCCCTGAGCTTACAATGGCCGTCCTGGGTCAGACCAAAGGTCCATCTAGCCCAGTAGCCTGTCTGCAGACAGCGGCCAACCCTAGGGACCCTGGAGGGGATGGACCGAAGACAGTGACCAAGCCATTTGTCTCAAGCCATCCCTCTCCAGACTTCCACAATCCTTGGGCAGGGACACCACTCCTACCCCCTGGCTAATAGCACTCCATGGACCCAACCTCCATGACTTGATCTCACTTCCCTTTAAACTCTGTTCCAGTTTTAGCCTTCACAGCCTCCTGCAGCAAGGAGTTCCACAGGTTGACTCTTTGCTTTGTGAAGAAGAACTTTCTGTTACTAGTTTGAAGCCTGCTACCCATTCCTTTCCTTTGGTGTCCTCTAGTCCTTCTTTATGGGAACTAATGAAGAACTTTTCTGTATGCACCCTCTCCACCCAACTCCTGCTTTTAGAGACCTCTATCCTGTCCCTCCTCCGTCTCCTCTTTTCTAAGCTGAAAAGTCCCAGTCCCTTTAGCCTCTCTTCATATGGGACCTGTTCCCAACTCCTGATCATTTTAGTTGCCCTCCCCTCTCCCAGCCTCTCTCTTCCCCTCTCCCACCTCCTTTTCCCAGTCTCCCCCAGTTTTGTTCAATAAAGACAGATTCCATTTTGGAAGACACGTTATCTTTATTTTGTACATCAAGAAGAGGGGCTTGGGAAGGGTAAGTGGAAGGAGGTGAGGGAGGAATGGGGTACAAGCCGCCGATGGGGAGGACTGGGCTGGCTCTGCGGGCTTCTGGGGGTGGAAGCTCTCCTGCAGCCCCCCAATTGCCCCCTCTCTCCAGATGGCAGCCTGCAGCAAGTGCAGCCGGGCTGATGGCCGAGTGCTGTGATGTTCCCAGTGTGGGTACTCAGGGCACTCCAAGCCAAGACTGCTTTGCAAGCGGGGCACCCCGAGAACTGTTTGTCCGGGGTGGGGGTTGGGTCCCTTTAAGCACAGCCCTCGGCTAGCCTGAGACAGCATCTCCACGCTCTAAGTCCTCCTCTGATGCCCTATCGGCACTGCTTCCGTCCATCCTTAACCCTGCTTCAGGGTCCACTTAATGTGGATGCGCTAGTTCGAATTAGCAAAACGCTAATTCGAACTAGTTTTTAGTTCTAGATGCGTTAGTTCGAATTAGCTTAGTTCGAATTAACTAATTGAAACTAAGTTAGTTCGAATTAGCGCTGTAGTGTAGACGTACCCCCTGCTATTACCTACTGGACAGACACTTTACCCTCATCACAGACAACACCCCTGTTCACTGGCTACATGCAATGAAGGACACAAACCCCAGTATCATGTGGTGGTACCTCTCCCTCTAACCTTTCTCCTTCTGGATCCAACACTGGGACAAGAGGGCCCATGTAAATTCAAGCTTTTTCTCTAGGGATGGTGGAGCACAGATGAAGGGGGAGCTACCCCCAATAGAGGTAATGGGGCGGAGGTAGGTTAAGCAGTTATTGTCTTTATTCAAGCCCAGGGCAACAGTGTCAAATTTGTAGATGAATTCTAGTTCTTCAGTCTCTTTTTGTAATTGGGTGATGAAATTCCTTTGTAGAAGAATGGCTACTTTTATATCCATGACTGAGTGACCAGGAAGGTTAAAATGATCCCCTATAGGTTTATGTGTGTTACTGTTCCTGATGTCTGATTTGTGTCCATTTATCCTTTGTTGCAGAGACTGTTTGGTTTGGCCAATATACATGGTACAGAGGCATTGCTATAACTTGATGGCATGTATCACATTAGTGGACATGCAGTGGTATGAACCCCTGACGTTGTGCTTATGTGGTTAGGTCCTATGATGGTGTCACTTGTATAGATGTGTGGCCAGAGTTGGCAACAGGTTTTGTTGCAGTGGCAGGTTCCTAGCTGAGTGTGTCTGATATATGGTGTATGATTTATATTAGGTTGGGAGGTTGTCTGTACGGGAGGACTGGCCTGTCTCCCAAGGCCTGAGAGAGTGCAGGATTATTTTACAGGATAAGCTGTAGATTGTCAATGATGACCAGTGGTGGAGGGACTGCAGGGGTTTTGGTAGTGACCTACGGCAGGGGATTACAGGATTTTGGGTTGTGAGCTAAGGCAACAGAGGATTGTAACCTAGGGCAGGGAATTGGGCTGCAGAGTGTGGGAGGGGGTATAGGCTTAGGAGGGGGGCAGAGGGTTTGAGTTACGTGGGGTAGGAGGACAGGAGTGGGGGGGCAGAGGCTGGGTAGGAGGGAGGGGCTGGGGTGCCAGAATCATGCTCTGGCCGGGAGCTTGCCTTGCCCCCACACAGGCTGCAGAGCCTGATGGGAGAAGGGAAACAGGCAGTTCCCATTGGCTAGAAACCAGCCAATGGGATTGTGGTGGGGCAGGAGCAGCCATGAAGCCCCACTCCCCTTCCCCACTGCTTGCAGTTTGTGAAACACAAATGTCCCGGCAGCCACTTTTCTGAGTGGTGGTGGAGGGTGGGGGGGCAAGCAGGGGAGTCTCCCTGCTACCTCTGTGGGCTGGATCCAGTGGCTTGGTGGGCTAGATCCAGCCCACAGAAGGTATTTTTCCCTGGCCTGATCTACATCCTATCCAGGAAATTGTTCCCTCACACTGCTACAGGACTACTCATTGTTACAGACTGACTTTAAAAACAATGAGATCCTCTAGAAGCTCTGAAACCCTCTAGAAGCTTATTCTAAGGTTTATATCCTTTCATTAATTCTGGTTTAGCTGGTGCTTTGCTTGATGCATTGTCCCAGAAGATGGCTTTGAGGTTCAAGATTAAAGATTCCAATTCAACTTAAGTGCACTTAACTCCCAATTGCCTTCAATATGATTTAGGCAGTGCTTAAGTGCTTTGCTGAATAAAGAATAAAGATGTTACAAAAACATTGTAAGAACCAGCTGATTTTTTTAAAACTCATGATTTCTGAGGGATGGCAGTATCTTGGGGACTCCTTGGTCAGATGACTCCAATGAGGCACAGCACATTTCAATTCAAGTAGGTCCAATATGGATGTTAGAGCATTTGAGCCACCTGTTAAAGAGTAAGCAACTCTCAACTTTAACTGTACCAAACTTCTGCTTTGCAGCACATACTTAAGTGCTTTGGTCAGGGCCTGATTCAGGATAGCACTTAAGCATGTGATGAACTCACTAACAATGCAGAAATTCAGTGTAATAATGGAAGTTATGTGTCTAACTTCAAAGGCAGGTGGATTGCACCCCAAAGCAGGAATCTGGCCAGATTCCTGCCAGAGTTCCTGAAATAATTTAGCTAAAGTGGAATGGCAGAGGTGAGAGGGAGGAGAAGGAAATTGAGAGTGAGAGAGAGCATAAGCAAGAGAGACACAGAAGCAGAGGGTAAATAAATAAATGAAAAAATGAACATTATAGGAACCTATGACAAGGGTAGGTTATTGTGGTTTTGCTGTATTGCCATAACAATATGCCACAGCAGGTCCGTTGGATAGAGGAAAAGCTATCTTGCAGCTATTGCCACCTCGTCCCCATTCTTTTTCTTCTAATAAGTGTTCTCATTTCTGCCAAGGTGCCTGTAGCTCTGGCTACACAATACAGTTGTGTAGTGCTCACAAATCATTATGTCTCTATGGTGGCCTGAGTCTAACCGAAAATGCCATGCTACGAATAATTCCACTGCTCTTCAGAATGAGAGTAAATAATAAAGTATGATTGGCACCATATTCCTTGTGTAGTTTTGTTATTTTTCTCAGTTGTGCCAAATTATTTAACGCTTTTTCATATCCTTCTTTGCAACAGTGTTTATCTTCTCACACAATCTTGCTGTCATGATATTGGTGGTTTGTATTATTTTCCACTCCCTCTAACAGCACATACAGAAGTTGATTTTTTCTCAAAAGATTTCTTCTCAGGATCACAAGGAGTAACAGCTAATTCGAGTTAGGGGTTTACTTTTAACTCCCATTTCACTGCCATGTGTAGACGCGGCCAGTTATTCCTTGCTAGTCAGTTTCCAAAATAGCGACCACCCAGGAACGTGCTAATGAAGCACGGGATATTTAAATCTCATGCTTCATTTGCAATTTCGGTCGCCCTCATTAACCTCTCTAGTTCGAACTAGGGGCTAGTGTAGACATAACCCTTAGTCTCTTGGACCCAATGTGTCTCTGCTCAGCTATAATATAGCACTGTTCCCCCATAGATCTTAAACCATTTCCCAAAGCAAAGTAAATGTTATCATCCCCATTTTGTCAGATGGGGAAACAGAGGCCTGAAAAAAACTTTCTTCCAGGATCACACAGCAGGTCGGGGACAGTGGCAGGAATAGAAACGAAGCCTAATCCACAGCCTATTGCTTGCCACTTAAACTTTTTTTTATAGGGAATTGTGACGGGACACTTCTGTTTGGGGCCCCCAGCACAGGGCACCGATGGTGCACCGGGTGCTCCCGCGCAGCTGGAGAGACCGGGGGCCGCTGCGAGCAACAGTGCGGATGCTACAGAGGGGGGGCAGCCCTTCCCCTCCCCCAGGACATCAGAATGGGCTGGACCCACCATTGTAGGAGCGGGAAGAGAGGAAACTGACGTGGGTCCGAGGGGCCAGGGTCCTGACCAGCACTTGCTAGGGAGGCATCCTGAGGACCCAGGGGGGAGGTGAGCCTCAAGGCCCCGGGTCGGGGAGGAGACAAGGGGGGAAGCAAGGGTCCCCGTGATCCCTGCCCCCATATGACAGCCCGGCAGGGCTGGGACGGGGAGAGGAAGCAGCCCAGGGCACAACCAAGTGAGGTTGGTGGGCTGGTGGGTTTTGGCTAGACGCCCCATCAGCAGGGCCAGATCACGGAGGATCCATGTCCTTAGGGCCCTGGGCTGGGGCCCATGAATGACGGTAGGCCTGGGCCCCCCTCTCCCTCTCTGACCCGGAGAGCATTGGACGCTTCTGCCTGCACTTAGAACGTGTCTAGCGTAGTGCACCATACACAAGTCGCACCTGGGTATGGGTGTGGGCCCCATAGAGGCCAGAGGGGGAACCGCCCCAAGAAGGCGGGGCTGGGGCCCCGGACCCGGACACAATCGCAAAGTGGTGGAGAATGTGGGTATAGAGGAGTCCCTCCCTCAGGAGAAAAGGGGGGAATTCCCCGAGTGGGTGGACCATGCATTGTTTGTTCCCCGTTAGAAGCAGAAAGGGGAGGTGAGCCGCCGGAGGCGCTGACCCCAAACAGAGGGCTGGAAGATGGAGCTGGCCCAGATCCTGGAGTGGATTAAGGAGACACAAAGGCAAAGTCAGCAACAGCAGACCCTACTGATCCAACAGCTGTCGTCGCAGCACCAGGAACAGCAGCGGCAGCTGGTAAGAGAATTGGCAGAACAATTGAAGAGTCAGCAGGACCAGTGGATGCGCCAGACCCGCCCCCGCCGCTAGGACCAGGACCCACAGGTCAAGGCGAGGAGGGGCACGAAGATGATGATGGCGCACCGCGATTGACAGGTTGACCAAGATGGGACCAACAGACGACCCCGAGGGAGGCATACCTGACTACATTTGAGAGGGTGGCCACCGTGGCCCGATGGCTGGAGGCCCATTGGGCCACGATACTGGCCCCCTATTTAACCGTACCAGTGCAAATGGCCTACCGCAGCTTAAGCTTAAGCCTTAGATTATTACAAACTGAAGGAAGCCATATTGGACCAAATGGGCATTACTACCGAAACATACCGACAGAAGTTTAGAGGCAAACGATACAGCGTCGGGACGCGGCCTCGCGTGATGGCCCAGTGACTCAAAGAGGCCGCCTGGCGTTGGCTGGACCCCGAATAACGTATGGGGCCACAGGTAGCCGAGCTGGTCGTGTTGGAGCAATTTTTAAATATTTTACCCAGCGGCGTATGACGCTGGGTGCGGTGGCACCACCCCTCTACCTTGAGCGAGGCCGTGGAGTTAATGAACAAGGCCGCCGAGTTGGCCGAGGGCATGAGCCGGGGGGAAAAGGTCTACCCCTGCCACATAGGGAGAACCTTCCTGGCGGTTCTGACCCAAGGGAAACCCAGAGAAGAACAGCCGACGGGGGCCGGGATGGGGGGGCTCAGGCCATTAGCCCCCCTGGGAAATACTCCTAGAGAAGCTGAGCCGCCTGGTTGAGCCCAGGCGGAGGCCTGCTACCGATGCGGGCAGGAAGGACATTTTGTAAAGGACTGTCCATACATGGATTGTTCGTACACCCAAGCCTTGGCCGGTGATGGGTCTCCACTGGAAGAAGGGGAAGATAAGATCATGAGGACCGTGATGGTCAGTGACCAACAGGTGCTAGCCCTCATAGATTCGGGCTGCAGTCAAACCATTGTGCGGGCAGACTTAATAGAAGTGGGGAGACCCCGGGGGCCACCCATGAGTGTGCAGTGTGTTCAAGGAGACGTACACCAGTGCGCCACCACCTGGGTCCAGATAGCAGACGGGGCCCAGGCTAGCTGGTGTTATAGCCCCCAGATTGGTGTACCCTGTCTTGCTGGGGTGGGACTGGTCTGGGTTCCGAAGGGCCATGGGCGACTGGCAGGCCAGAGCAACCCGTGGGGTAACGGAAGGTATGCTGTGTGCCCTGGATGAGCTCCCAAGCGGTTCGGAACCCAGCGACCCCCCCCCCCCCGGCAGAAGGGGAGGACCCGGAGAGCCCTCTCCACTTCGACCTAGTGGATGGCGACTTCCTCTAGGAATGAGAGGACCCGGCATTACGACATGCCTGGACCGAGGACCGAGAAGCAGATGAGACGGGATCACCACTGGCGAGAGGACCCGTGGGCCCCCTCTTTGAGGTACACCTAGATCGCCTATACCAGGTCAATGAGGGCGGGGTGGAGCGGGCTGGTCTCAGGCAACTCCTCGTTCCCCGGAGATACTGCCTTCAACTCATGGAATTGGCTCATGCAAACCCCTGGTCCGGCCACCTAGGGTACAAAAAGACAGTAAAGCGGATCCTGCAGTGCTTTTATTGGCCTAGGGTGTACCTAGAGGTGAAGGATTTTTGTGAGTCCTGCCCGGAGTGCCAGAGGGCCGGGCCACGAGGGGTACCTAAAGCCCCGCTCATCCCACTCCCGGTAATAGAAGTCCTCACTAGCGATGGACTTAGTGGGACCGCTACAGAAATCAAGGACGGGGTACCAGTATATACTAGTAATATTAGACTACATCATATGGTACCCGGAGGCCGTACCTCTCTGGAACATGAACACTTCGAACCTGGCGGCGGAGCTAGTTAAGATTTTCGCCCGCATCAGGATACCCAAGGAGATCCTCACGGATCAGGGTATGAACTTCGCCTCCCGCTTGATGGGGGAACTATTCCGCTTGTTGCAAATTAAAAGTCTAAGAACCTCGGTGTACCATCCGCAAACGGACGGACTTGTGGAGCAGTTTAACTGGACTCTTAAAGGGAAGCTGAGGAAGTTTGTGGAACAGTTTGTGTTGTTCGCAGTGCAGAAAGTCCCCCAGGCCTCCACAGGGTTCTCACCCTTCGAGTTGCTGTATGGGCGGCAGCCCCAGGGGATCCTGGATATTATAAAAGAGAGCTGGGAAGAACAAGAGACTAGGGTAAGGGGCTCGGTGCAATATACCCTGAAGTTAAGGCAAAAGGTGCACACGCTTGGGAAGTTCACCCGAGCCAACCTAGAGGCCGCCTAGGGTGTCCAGGTGAAGTATTACAATCGGGGAGCCCGCCTAAGGGTCTTTGAGTCCGGGCAGAGAGCGCTGCTACTACTCCCAACCCAGGATTCGAAACTGCTAGCCAAGTGCCAGGGGCCTTTCGAGGTGGTAAAATGCGTAGGGGAAATGGATTACAAGGTGAGGCTAACAGGCCAATGTGAGGGCACCAAGATGTATCACGTTAACATGTTGAAAGCCTGGAAGGAGCTTTGTAAACCCCGTACCTCCCGAACTGGAGCTAGAATCCGGGGGGGGGGGAGGAAGCGGCCCCCCCCAGCCTTCTTTCAGGTGGGATCTGACCTGTCCAATGAGCAGAGGGCCGACATGGAGACTCTCCTTTGGTGCTTCCCCGATGTGATGACCAACCAGCTGGGCCAAACCACTATAGCCTACCACCACATTGAGACGGAGCCCCACCAGAAGGTGTGCGACCCGGTCCGCCCCTGCCCTGAAGGATGTGGGAACCCATGCGGGAGGAGTTGCGGAGAATGATACGCTGGGGCGTAGTGGAGGAGTCGCGTAGTGAGTGGCGAAGCCTGATAGTCCTCATCCCAAAATCCGACGGGACAATGAGATTCTGCATCGACTTCCGCAAAGTCAACACCGTGTCATGGTTCAATGCCTATCCAACGCTAAGGGTGGATGAGCTGCTGAATCGGTTGGGAGGGGCACAATATCTATCCACCCTGGATCTGACACGAGGTTACTGACAGATCCCACTCACCCTGGAGTCCCGAGAGAAAACGGCGTTCTCAACCCCGTTTGGCCTGTATCACTTCGTTTGCATGCCCTTCGGCCTCCATGGTGCGGCCGCAACCTTCCAGAGACTGATGGACAGAGTATTGAAGGACTATGGGCAATATGCCTTGGCCTACATCGATGACATAATCATCTATAGCACGACGTGGGCCGAACACCTCCAGTGAGTGGAAGCCGTGCTCCAGGCGCTTCGGGATGCAGGCCTCATGGCAAACCCCAATAAGTGTCATTTTGGAGAGAGAGATAACCTATTTGGGGTATACAGTAGATAACCTATTTGGGGTATACAACTAAGCCCCCTTGTAGATAAAATAGAGGCCTTGAGGGGTTACCAGCCACCACGAACCAAGAAACAGGTCCGCCAGTTTCTGGGGTTGGCTGGCTACTATCGATGGTTTGTGCCCAATTTCGCAGCGATAGCAGCCCTCCTAACTGACCTATCCCGGAGCGCCTTGCCCCAAAAGGTACAATGGTCGCCAGAATGAGAAAAGACCTTTCAGACATTAAAAAACCGCCTGACTCGCGCCTCGGTATTAGCACAGCCCGATTTTAACCGCCCACTCACTGTACATACAGATGCATCCGAAAGCAGAATCAGGGCCGTATTGTCACAAGGAGAAGGGGCTGAGGAACACCCAGTGATCTATATTCGCCGCAAGTTATTCCCAAGGGAGCGCAGGTACTCCACAATAGAAAAAGAGGCCCTGGCCGTAAAGTGGGCAATTGACATGTTGCGGTATTAGCTTTTAGGAGACCGGTTTCCGGTGATAACCTACCACGTCACTCTGCAATGGCTACAAACTATGAAAGACTCCAACGCACAGGTGATGTGGTGGTACTTGACCTTACAACCATACGCCTTCAACGTAGCCCACAGAGCAGGGGCGAGCCATCAAAACGCCGACTTTTTCTCCAGACGGTAAGGGGAGGAGGAGAATGAAGTACAAGTTGTAAGTGATGACTTAAAGGGGGTGGGGAGGGTGACAGGATGCCCCCACCCGGTACTGAAGCCCCCAGCGAGCAAGCCCTGTTTGGGGCCCCCGGCACGGGGCACCAGCGGTGCGCCGAGTGCCCCTGCGTGGCTGCGCACTGGAGAGTCCGGGGGCCGCTGCAAGCAATGGTGCGGATGCTGCGGAGGGCGGGTGGCCTCTCCCCTTCCCCAGAGCATCAGAATGGGCTGGCCCCGCCCCCGGGGCGAGGTGGAAGCGGCGGGGCATTTGAAAATGCCGCTGCCATAGTAGGAGCGGGAAGGGCGGAAACTGATGCGGCTCCAAGGGGCCGGGGCCCTGACCAGCACCCACTAGGGAGGCATTCTGAGGACCCAGGCGGGAGGTGAGCCTCAAGGCCCTGGGTCGGGGGGGACAACGGGGGAAGCAAGAGTCCCCATGATCCCTGCCCTATATGACAGCCTGGCAGGGCTGGGATGGGAAGAGGAAGCAGCCCAGGGCACAACCAGGTGAGGCTGGTGGGCTGGCGCGTTTCGGCTAGACGCCCCATCAGCCAGGCTGGATCGTGGAGGATCCGTGTCCTTAGGGTCCTGGGCTGGGGCCCATGAGTGAGGGCAGGCCTGGGCCCCCCTCTCTCTCTCCGACCCGGAGAGCATTGGACGCATGTGCCTGAACTTATAACACATCTAGCGTAGTGCACCGTACACGAGTCACACCTGGGTGTGAGTGGGGGACCCACAGGGGCCAGAGGGGGGACCGCCCCAAGGAGGCAGGGCCGGGGCCCTGGACACGGTCACAGGAATACAGTCTATAGAAAAACTGGACCAAGCTCACTGATGAATTTCACCTGACAATTTTAGTCCCTACTGCCTTGGGCTAGATTGGAACCACTGACCTAGAGGTGAAAGGCTTTGTGGCCAATTACTAAGTCCCCTAATGCCTTTTGTGGCAAGTAAGTCTGAGTTGCCTCTCTCTTTAAATGGAAGAGGATAATATAATTAGAATTTAAAATGGGAGAAATTAGTTCATTGGCTTTCTGTGTAAAATCTAATTTTGGATAATTCATTTTTACATTTTCTAATTGAATGAATATTAATTAACTGGAGTTTAATGCAGACAATGAAGATATTAAACTCTCGTTAACAAACACTGGCTCCTATTCATCCCCAAACACCTCACATCTGCAGCATTAAGTTATCAAGGAAGAAAATCTGCTGTGATTTATGTCATTTTCCAGTGGAAAAAGGAAGGCAATGAATCTGTTTTATCAGCTAATTATCTGCAACATGATACATGACTCCTCAAGCAAGCTGAGATGGGACATGAGTCTCCAGGGGGAGCTGGGTGGCACTGTCTTCTCACATTGAGTTGCATCTGCAAAGGGTTAATGGGCTGCCTTCTAGAAGTGAGGACAGAAAGGCTGATCTGATGTGGGCCACGAGAAACTCATGGAAATGGCGACTACTCAGCACTTCACAGGAGACGGTCCCTAGTGAGATGAATTCCTCTATCTTGGCACTATGGGCCTGGCTGTCCCTTCATTCACAACAGCCAATGGCTTCTCCATGGTGATAACGAGAAGAGAATCAGGCCCAAAATGTTCTCTTCAAGGAGGACCAGAACTAGACTGCACAGTTTGAAATATCTGTTCTTTGGGCTTTATTTATTATGCCAGACACTGGCCAGCACCAAAGGTTTGTGCCCTGAAATTTCAAGTTCAATACTGTAGATTTAACAGTGGGCAATAATTTTGGATGGGGGGCCATTACAAGATTTGGATAACTCGTCGAAGGCCCTGAGGGGTCTGGAACAGAGATTGACTGCAGAAAGGAGCTTGGGGTAGGAGACTGGGGGGCACGAGAGGCTGTAGCATCTGAGAGGGCGTTTGTAACCTGGGGCAGCGGATGGGAGTGCAGGGTCTGGTGGGGGTATGGGTGCAGGAGAGGATTCTGGCCTGGGTGAGAGGTGTAGGAGGGGATGGAAGGTCTGGGGTTGGGGGATTGTGACCTAGGGCAGGGGGAAGAGGGTGCAGAGAGTTTGGGTGATAATGTGGGGCAGCGATATGGGTGCAGGTCCAGGAGGGAGTATGGGGGGAGGAGATGGGGTGCTAGAGGCAGGCTGTGACTGGGAGGCACTTACTTAAGCAGCTCCCTGCCAGGAGCACTCTCAGGCTGGCTGGAGAGTGTGGCCAACATGATGAACCCTCTCTTTCCCTCCCTGCCCCCTCCCTGTTACTCAGAGAGCCACAGGGAGCAGCTAGCTGCTTTGATGGGCTCTGTTCCCTGCTGCTGGGGCAGGCGCAGGCCAGATCAAAAGGCTTGGTGGGTTAGATTTGACCTGCAAGCCAGATCTTCCAAGCCTCTGCTGTAGATGGTCCACTCTGTAAGTCACAAGGCTTCTTCTCCTCCCACTAATCATGGATAATAAACACGCCATTTTCTTTTTCTTGGTTGCCCACATTTCCCACTCCAATAGATCAGCTGCAGTTGATGAAGACATCCTGGCTCACTCAAACAAATGTATTGTGTAGCTCAGCCAGAGTTGTGGCACAGAGGAGTTGTTAATGGACTGAGGAATGAGGCTGGGCTGCATGCATAAGCTCTTGCAACTTCTGCAATCACAGAGGGTCCTCATGAGGAGAAACGTGCCATCTTCTTCATTGGTTCAATTTACTTTAAATATAAACAATGGGATATGTTGCTCTGTTTGAAATAGGAACATGAATAGAATACATCAAAGGTGTACAATGAAACTACTATGAGTTTAAAGCATTTTTTCTGTCTTTTCTTTTATAATTTTTATGTGTCAGGTTATCATATTGATTATATATACAGAATTATGGATTGTACAAAGGAGTTGTAATTCATTTTTTAAAAGCTACTAGTAACTTTTTCTCCCCCTCTGTATATTACCACCAATGGAATTTCCATCTGCAGTTATTTCCTTGGAATGCCACCTGTTCTTTTTTCTATTTTTTAAAAAGTATTTATTCTACATAAATCCTTTTAACAATCCATGGAAGACTTTACATTGCAGTAATGTTTTCATTTTTTTAATAGAAATCTGTCCTAAATGTGAAATGTGAAACCTCATTTTAAATATCTTCAAATATACTTTACATTAAGGGACTGCAACTGGAGAAAACAGTCCTGAGAATGGAAGCTGCAAACTGAAACCAAAAGGTGAAAAAAATTGGGAAAAAAACATTGCTCAAAATTGTTTCATATTCACAGGAATTCAATAAGGTAGAGCAGAGATGAAGAAGGCAATCTGGTCTAAATAGAGCAAAGAAACCCAGCAATGACATCCTACAAATATACATGAACAGAAACATAAAACTGAAATGGGAAAAATAATCTGGAGAATTGCACCAAAATGGTGAAGTTTTACAGCATTTGGGAACCTGAAAATACAGAGTTCCTTGCCTGAAAAGAAGTTCTCCTTTAGACAAAGGCAAAGCTGAATATGGTCTGTAACCAGATTCTACTGTTACTGAAAGGGCTATTGACAGCTTCCAACACACAATAAACTTAACTAGCTGGGCACAATCCCAGAACTAATGTTAGAAGAAATTTCACAGCAAGAGTAATGGGCATAAAGAGCAGGAACCAGGGCCCTTTTCAGTGGACAGGACCTTTACTCTGCAACCCAATAGCTACCTGTGGGAATGCTTTATATCAGTAGCTAAGCAGGAGTTGTATTAGGCCTGGTCTACACTAGGAGTTGACACTGTATTTAGTCGCATAAGCTCAGTTTTCTAAATGATGTGTCCACACTACTAAGCCTGTCTTGTCAATCTTAAAGGCTGCTGAAGTTGACATTGGGTACTCCTGATTTCATTAGGAGTAACACAATTCCCAACCTTGCCTGATTAAATTTACAGTAGCATACATGCAGTGTGGGCGAAACTTAAGCTCCTTGGCTCCCAAAAGGCATCCCACAGTGCCCCTCTCTCATTGCTCTGGCCAGAGCGTGCTCCTCTCTCCAGGTGAAGAGAGTAAGCCTTGAGAAAGCATGAATTTCATTTTCCATGTGACCAGCAATGCAAGCACACCTTAGGGTAGGTCACCACGGTGGCTCTCTTTCGGGATAACGTCTGTTATCCCAAAATAGCATTCTGTGAGTCTTAATGGCGCATCCATTATTTCAAAATGCATTCAAAACAACGGGCTTCTTAGTCAGATTTCCTGTAAACATTGCTGCATAAGAAAGTGATTTATTTTGAAATTAGTGCTGTGTAGACAGTGCCAAATTTTGGAATAAGCTATTTAGAAATAAGCTATGCAATTTGTGTAGCTTAAATTGAGTAGTTCAGGGGTTCTCAAACTCCCCAAGGTGTGTCACACAACCAGAGGCTCTCAGAGCTGATCACGCCCTACCTCCCAGCCACTCCCCCCACCCCCGCCAGGCTTCCGTCTGGCACCCAGCCCTAAATCTGGAAAATACCGGACATTGCACATGTCCGGTATTTTCTCAATTTTTTTACCGGACTGTCAGAAAAAAACACTGTTCTGTGACCCCCGTCTAAGTTGCTTGTGATCCCCCCCTGAGGGTTGCGACCCACAGTTTGAGAAATACTGGAGTAGCTTATTTCGAGGTACACGCTATTGTGTAGACGTACCCTTAGAGTGGGCAGCACACCTGAGCAGCACATGTGGCCATGACTTCCAGTACTTCCAAAACTTCAAGTCCCATGGGCTCCAGTTCCCAGGGGCACAGAAGAGCACCAGTGTGGAGTATACATGAGATCTTGGACTTCATTGAGACATGGGGAGAGGAATCCATTCTCTCCAAGCTTCGAACCAGCAAAAGAAATACCAACTTTTATGTGAAGATCACATGCTGCCTGGTGGCCAAAGGATACTCCAGGGATGCCCAGCAGTGCAGTCAAAATAAAGGAGCTGAGGCAATCTGATCACAAGTCAAAGATGGCCTGGTGCATCACCACAAACATGCCTGTTCTATGATCAGCTGCATGTGATTTTAGGCAGGGACCTGACCAGCTTTACAAGCCAGACCATGGAGTACAGCCAAGACGCTCCTGTGGAGTGGAGGTGAAGGGGGAGGAGGATGGAGATTGGGAGAATGGCTAGCCAGTGATTGATGAGAGCCATGAACCTTTTACAATGTTGGAGCCAGTCCCCTGCTCCCAGGATGTTTGCCATCCAAGCACTGATCCTGGGAAAAGCACTTCTGGTGTGTTCACAATTTTTTTTTATTACACTATAAGGACTAATAGATTTATCTGGGCACAAGCTTTTGTGGGTCAAACCCCCTTTTTCAGATGCATTGGAGTGGTAGTTACAGTGGAAGGAAAATATACATATCAAAAGAAGAGAGGGTATGTCTACACTACCCCGCTAGTTCGAACTAGGAGGGTAATGTAGGCATACCGCACTTGCTAATGAAGCCCGGGATTTGAATTTCCCGGGCTTCATTAGCATAAGCGGGGAGCCGCCATTTTTAAATCCCCGCTGCTTCGAACCCCGTGCAGCGCGGCTACACGGGGCTCGAACTAGGTAGTTCGGACTAGGTTCCTATTCCGAACTACCGGTACACCTCGTGAAACGAGGTGTACCGGTAGTTCGGAATAGGCACCCTAGTCCGAACTACGTAGTTCGAGCCCCGTGTAGCCGCGCTGCACGGGGTTCGAAGCAGCGGGGATTTAAAAATGGCGGCTCCCCGCTTATGCTAATGAAGCCCGGGAAATTCAAATCCCGGGCTTCATTAGCAAGTGCGGTATGTATACATTACCCTCCTAGTTCGAACTAGGAGGGTAGTGTAGACATACCCAGAGTTACTTATCACGTGTAGGACCAGTGGGACCAATGTTAAGGGGACCAATTCAGTCACGATGGATGTGGCTCATTCCCAGTAGCTGATGGGGCAGTGTGAATAACAAAAGAGGGAAAGTACTATTGTAGTGAGAGAACGATTCTAAGTCCTTATTCAGTCTATGATGGGGTGTACCAGCCCCGTACTGGGCACAATGGACTTAGCCAGGCTCACTTGGCCAACCGGGCATGCTCAGACTGCTGCCCAGGTATAAAAGCCTGGAGAGAGGCTCAGTCTGGGCTGACTGCTGAGGAGGAAGGAAGCATTGCCTGAGCTCCTGCAGGCAAACTGCCAAAGGGACCAGCCTGGAAACCAGCTAGAGAGACACCAACACCACAGCAGAGGGTATGGAGGAAGGACCCTGGAAGGCCCAGGGTAGGATATTGTAGCCTGTGGCTCTCAGTGTGTTGCAGTGGGATTCCCCACTGAGAGAGTAATGGTCCATGCCACTGCTAATAGGGCCTTAGCCTGGGACCTGGTGGAGTAGGGAGAGCCTAGGTCCCCCTACCACCTCCTCTACCTCAGAGCCGAGGGGCCAGCACCTGTTTGTTAGAGACTCTGATTGCTAGGCCGCACTACCCTGGTGAGAGGTGTGTTTACTATGGACTCTGGCTGTTAGGCCACACCACCCAAAGGATGAGTGTTTACTATAGACTCTGATATAGGCTGCATTGCCCCAATGGGAAGGGTGCGGGCGTATAACCATAGTTGCGTGGCAGGATATGTGGGGTTGGTGGTGATCCCAAGAAGCCCCAACGGACATGGAAGCTCCTCCTGGGAGAGGAGTGAGTGTGATACCCCATGACATAGTCCTAATTAGATTGTATAAAATTTGCAAATGACTTGCATGTCTGCTGTTGCTCTTTGTAACCTGGTTTTGAAATTTTTTTGTAGAAGAATGTCTACTTTTATATCCATTACTGAGTGCACAGGGAGGTTAAGAATGTTTATTACTAAGGGTACGTCTAAACTACATGCCTCTGTCGGCAGAGGCATGTAGATTTGTTTGTTCAGCAAAAGCAAATAAAGCCGCAATTTAAATGATCGCGGCTTCATTTACATTTACATGGCTGCCGCGCTGAGCCTACAAACAGCTGATCATCTGTTTGTCGGCTCGCGCGCTAGTCCGGATGTTCCCCCTGTCGACATCAAAGCCCTTTGTCGGCAGCCCCAGTAAACCTCATTCCACGAGGAATAACGGGGCTGCCGACAAAGGGCTTTGATGTCAACAGGTAACGTCCAGACTAGCACGCGAGCCGACAAACAGCTGATCAGCTGATCTGTCCTCTTAAAATAAGGAATAAGGGATCTTTCAGAAAAGGCTTTATTTTCTGAAAGATCCGCATCTAGACTGGCGCTTTTTTCTGGCAAAGCTCCGAGCCGGAAAAAAGCGGCAACCATTTTTATGCAAATGAAGCGGGGGGGATTTAAATCCCCGCTTCATTTGCAATTGTGATGTGTCTAATTTGCATCCCTTTTACGGAAAAGGGATGCAGTCTAGACACAGCCCTAGTGAAATAGCTTTTCCTAATATCCAACCTAGACCTCCCCCACTGTAACTTGAGACCATTGCTCCTTGTTCTGCCATCAGTCACTACTGTGAGCAGCCTTTCTCCATCCTCTTTGGAACCTCTCTTCAGGAAGTTGAAGGCTGCTAGCAAATCCCCCCTCACTCTTCTCTTCTGCAGACTAAACAAACCCAAATCCTTCAGTCTCTCCTCATACGTAATATGCTCCAGCCCCCTAATCATTTTGGTCACTCTCTGCTAGACCTTCTCCAGTGCATCCACGTCCTTTTTATAGTGAGGGGCCCAGAACTGGACACAATACTCCAGATGTGGACTCATCAGAGCGAATAAAGGGGAATAATCACATCTCTAGATCTACTGGCAGTGCTCCTCTTAATGCACCCTAATATACTATTAGCATTCTGGGCTACAAGAGCACATTGTTGACTCATATCCAGCTTCTCATCCACTGTAACCCGCAGGTCCTGTTCTGCAGAACTGCTACTTAGCCAGTGTACTCCCTACCCTGTGACAATGCTTGGGATTCTTGTCCTTGTTGAACCTCAGATTTCTTTTGGCCCAATCCTCTAACCTGCCTAGGTCACTCTGGACCCTAGCTCTGCCCTCCAGCATATCTAGCTTAGTGTCATCCGCAAACTTGCAGAGGGTTCAATCCATCCCCTCATGCAGGTCATTAATAAAGATGTTGAACAAAACGGGCCCTAGAACTGATCCTTTGGGCACTCCGCTAGAAACTGACCGCCAACCTGACATCGAGCCATTGAGCACTATCCGTTGGGCCTGACTGTCTAGCCAGCTTTCTATCCATCAGTCCATTTATCCAATCCACATTCCCTTAACTTGCTGGCAAGAATATTGTGGGAGACCGTATCAAAAGCTTTGCTAAAGTCAAGGTATCACAACCACTGACTTTCCCATATCCACAGAGCCAGTTAACTCATCATAGAAGCTAATCAGATGGGTCAGGCATGACTTGCCCTTCGTGAATCCAAACTATTAAGCTACGTCTACACTGGCGTGATCTTGCGCAAAAACTCTTTTTTGGAAGAGTTCTTCTGCAAAAACTTCCAGAAGAGAGCTTCTACACTGGCATGTGCTTTTACGCAAGAGATGTGCTTTTGCACAAGAGTATCCCTGCCAGTGTAGACGCTTTCTTGCTTAAGAAAGCTCTGATGGCCATTTTAACCATAGGGCTTTCTTGCACAAGAAATTCATGTTGCCTGTCTACACTGGCCTCTTGTGCAAGAACAGTTGTGCAAAAGGGCTTATTCCTGAGCAGGAGCATCAGTTCTTGTGCAACAAGCCCTGCTTTCATACATTAGAACGTCAGTTTACTTGCGAAAGAACACGCAGCCAGTGTAGACAGGCAGCAAGATTATGCACAAGAGCGTCCGCTTTTGCGCAAGATCACACCAGTGTAGACACAACCTTAGCATATGTCGGTTGGCAATAAACCTGATCAGGTGATTTCAATCCTTATCTGATTTGTGGTTTCTGGGGGCTTTCTGGGAGTCTGTCCTGTTAACTAATTGTGCATGGTTAGTGCTCTTAGACAGGGGAGTAAACGCGTGCCTGCATGCAGCCAAGAGTTTAGCATCATCAACAGAGTAGAGGACCTCTCAGGAACCCATTGGGATGAAACCTGACTGTATGACAAGAATAAAGTTAATAATATCTACAGGTGCAGTGCCCAGTTGGATCCTGTTAAGTCAGCAGAGATTTCACTCTAAAAGTCAAATCTTACTCTGGCTTGCAGTTGCAACAGGGAGCAGAGACATGGGCAGGTGCATGGGTGGCTGGTATGCTAGGCAGAGGAAGGCCTTCCTAAACCAACCTGACCCTGCCCACTTTCTGCCCCCAGAACACCTACAGCAGGCATGTTAGGGTGGAGTGTTGCTGTCCCTGAGCTCCTGCTCTCCCCGTGCTGCAGGGACAAGGAGGCTGGGGCCACATGCCATCTGCCCTTTCCATGCTCCACAGCTTGGGAGGCTGGGGCCACATACCTGCTTGCTCTGTGCTCCAGAGGTGGGGACACTAGGGCTGTGCACCCTTCTCCCACCCTGTGTTCTGGGCAGGAGAGACTGGGGCTGTACGCACGTCCCATCCTTGGGGGAGAGGGGCAACATGACACACTGCTCAGCCTCCCCCTGGTGTGAGGGAGGGAGGTGGCTTGGCTCCCATGGGGAATAGGGCTTTGGCAGAAGGGATGGGGCTCGGGACTTGCCTCTCCCAGCTCTACCTTCATCCATGGCCCATGGGCAGGTGTCTCCTCTGCAACTGGAAAGATAAATAGTGAGATTTGTTTTGTGATTGCTATAAAGAATGATATTCTCCCCTTCTGCAGTCAGTGTGCAGCTGCTGACAGCAGGTGGCTGGACACCTCTCTTGTGGGTTCTTCTCACTCCCGGAGGTCTAAAATTCTGGTGTGTGTGTGTGTGCGTGTGTGTGTATGCGCAGAAGGCACTGAGGCTCTACATATGCTTCCTTCTTCACAGCACCCAGCATAGTAGAGATCAGGATCTAGCCTGAGAGGAAAACCCAGAAGGGACAATGGCCACAGGTATGTTCAGCCACTGACACACCAGGAACAGCGAAGGCTGGTGTTATGTGACTGAGCAAAGCACAACCAATTCATGCGGCCCTGCAGGGCTGACAAGGCACTTCTCTGGGCCCTGAGGGGAGGTGGTTCTGGACCCCCCAGAAGGGAGCAGGGCATCAGGTAGAAGGGGAGAGGCTGGGGGCTAGCTTTCCCCAGCCAGCTATCAGTGCCATGCAGGGCTCCAGAGACAATTTAAATGGTTCCAGGCTCCAGCTGCAGGGATAGCAGCAGCAAACACTTCTAAGTCTGCTTGCCTGGGCTGCAGACCCTACATGCCAGCAACAGGCACTTTGCTGCAACACTCACTTCACAGAATCCTAGGGCTGGAAGAGACCTCAGGAGTCATTGAGTCCAATGCAGGGCCAATCCCAACTATATCATCCCAGCCAGGCCTTTGTCAAGACAGGCCTTGTAAACCTTTAAGTATAGAGGTTCCACCACCTCTTTTGGTAACTCATTCCAGTGCTTCACCACCCTCCTCTAGTGAAATAGTTTTTCCCAATATCCAGTCTAGACCTTCCTCACTGCAACTTGAGAGCATTGCTTCTTGTTCTGTCATCTGTCACCACTGAACAGCCTCTTTCCATCCTCTTTGGAATCCTCCTTCAGGTAGCTGAAGGCTGCTATCTAATCCCTCCTTACTTGTTTCTTCTGTAGACTCTTCTGCATTCTTCAGGAAAGACTACACAACCCATGTAAGCTGCAAGGCTACGTCTACACTGGCCCCTTTTCCGGAAGGGGCATGTAAATTTCATGAGTCGTAGTAGGGAAATGCGCGGGGGATTTAAATATCCCCCGCGGCATTTAAATAAAAATGTCCGCCGCTTTTTTCCGGCTTTTAAAAAAGCCGGAAAAGAGCGTCTACACTGGCCCCGATCCTCCGGAAAAAGTGCCCTTTTCCGGAGGATCTTATTCCTACTTTGAAGAAGGAATAAGACCCTCCGGAAAAGGGCACTTTTTCCGGAGGATCGGGGCCAGTGTAGACGCTCTTTTCCGGCTTTTTTAAAAGCCGGAAAAAAGCGGCGGGCATTTTTATTTAAATGCCGCGGGGGATATTTAAATCCCCCACGCATTTCCCTATGACGACTCATGAAATTTACATGCCCCTTCCGGAAAAGGGGCCAGTGTAGACGAGCCCGGGGTGTCTAGTTGACTGTAGGACAGATGGGCACTATGGTATGAGGGCTTCAGCTGCATTAAAATACAGTTGGGGTTGTAAGCCAATGGGCTCTTGCCTTCTTCATTCTCAGCCCTCTATTGCTTCACTACGGTATCCTTCTCTTTATCTTCCATCAGCCTATTGTTCACCCGTAGCTTTCATGTCTGGCTGCCATCCTGTCACCAGACACTTTATTTACTTCTGCGTCCACAGGTACAACTACTCACAACTCCGGTTGGCTGCTGTTCACTGTTCCTGGCCACTGAGAGCTGTGGAAAGTGGCTCAGGTCAAGCCATCAGTTCCTGCTGCTCCCATTGTCTGGGAACAGTGAGCCATGGCTTTTAAGCCACTGTACCTGTGGATGCGCAGGTAAATAAAGCTCCAGCAACCCACCGGGGCTAACTCTGATGAACTGTGTCCAGCCCACAGGCTGCTTATTGCCCAACCCTGATATAGACGCTGATTTCATGTTCTGAAACATTTGAGGGGCCATAAGATCTCCTCCCTCAAGGCAGAGAAGGGGTGTATAAACTCACACCTAAGCTTTTAGAGCCAGATTCTACTCAGCCCCAATTAGCAGGGCCCCTGCCCATGTAGCATTAATCACCAGCTTGCAGAAAGATAATTTGTTACTGTAAGGGACAAGGAGCTTTATTTTCCTTTGCTCAGTGTGGCCTTTTACACCAGTGCAAAGTGAGAGGAATGTGGGTATGAAATGCCACAACTCTGATTTGGTCAAGATGGCACCCACTTTGCACTGGTGCAAATGGACTGGACAGTGTGCAGGGAACAGTGAATCTGACCCAGTAATTCTGTGCCCTTCCAGTGCCAATTGCCATGTGAGACTTCCAATCCTCTGTGTACAAGGGTAACCAAACTCCGTCACCATGTCAGAGGATAGTAGCCAGTCAACCAAGCTATCCCTCACCCTTCAGAGCACACCTCAGCCAAGGAAAGAGCAAAAACAATCTCTGGGAGGAGGAAAAATAGCACAGCCTTGAATGAGAGTCTAACAAAATATCTGTCAGGAAAATTGACGGAACATAAAGAATCTCACACCCCAAGCAGAATCATTCACTGTTTCCATAAGATTAGAGGAAAGTTACAGCAAAGAGCAGCATGGCTTGGTACAAAGAGATTCCTTTCTCCTTTTCTTTCGCTCTCAGTCCCATCCTGCCCCCCAGAAGCCTGCATGCTATTTCAGGTGGGCATTCCAAGCTGGCATGACACTTGTACCATCATAGTTGAGAGATGGCGGAGCACAGAAATGAAGATTCCTGTCTACATGTGTTACAGCTTTGGCCAGCTACATTACCAACCTTTGTATTACAGTGACACCCCACTGCTACGTTCAGTACAAATATTTATTTAGTCTGCAGAAGAGAAGAGTGTGTGTGTGGGAGGGGGGGATTGATAGCAGCCTTCAACTTCCTGAAGAGAGGTTCCAAGGAGGATGGAGAGAGGCTATTCTGAGCAGTGACAGATGGCAGAACAAGGAGCAATGGTCTCAAGTTGTGGTGGGAGAGGTCCAGGTTGGATATTAGGAAAAACTATTTCACTGGGATGGTGGTGAAGTACTGGAATCCCTAGAGGTTTTTAAGTCCCGGCTTGACAAAGCCCTGGTTGGGATGATTTAGTTGGGGTTGGTCCTACTTTGGGCAGGGGGTTGGAATCAATGACTTCCTGCAGTCTCTTCCAGTCCTAGGATTCTATGATTTAGTTATAGCCTGTTTCCCAGACACTGTACCATCCAAACAGAACAGATAAACAAAGGCACAGAGAAGGTAAGAACAGCCATACTGGGTCCATCAAGCCCACTATCCTGTCTTCCAACAGTGGCCAGTGTTACGTGCCCCAAAGAGGCTACGTCTAGACTGGCCCCTTCTCCGGAAGAGGCATGCAAAGCAGGCAAGTCAGAATAGGGAAATCCGCAGGGGATTTAAATATCCCCCGCGGGATTTAAATAAACATGGCCGCCGCTTTTTTTCCGGCTTGGGGAAAAGCCGGAAAAGAGCGTCTAGACTGGCGCGATCCTCCGGAATAAAGCCCTTTTCCGGAGGATCTCTTATTCCTACTTGCAAGAATAAGAGATCCTCCGGAAAAGGGCTTTATTCCGGAGGATCGCACCAGTCTAGATGCTCTTTTCCGGCTTTTCCCCAAGCCGGAAAAAAAGCGGCGGCCATGTTTATTTAAATCCCGCGGGGGATATTTAAATCCCCCGTGGATTTCCCTATTCTGACTTGCCTGCTTTGCATGCCTTTTCTGGAGAAGGGGCCAGTCTAGACGTAGCCAGGATGTTTAACAGGGTTCTCAAAAAAGCTAGAAAAATTCATGGAGGATAGATCCACCAATGGCTACTACCAGGTTGGGCAAGAATGGGGTCCCTAGCCTTTGTCAGAAACTGGGAATAGGCAACAGGGAGTGGATCACTTGATCATTGGCTCTTCTGTTCATTTCCTCTGGGGCACCTGGCATTGGCCACTGTCAGAATACAGGATATTAGGCTAGATGGGCCTTTGGTCTGACCCAGTATGGCCATTCTTATGTTCAGAGGAATGGAACAAAACAGATAACCATCAAGTGATCAATCCCCCTTCGTCTATTCCCAGAGAGGGGAAGTAACTTCCTTGAGTCATACTAAAGTCAGTGGCACAGCTAGGAATAGATCCAGATTTTCTGACTATCGGGAATAAGGGCCATTCCACTGGACTATGCTAACTCCATGCCTGAGTGGGATAAAGGTGCCTTGAAGATGGTAGATCTACATCAGAGAAAAAGGAGGACATACTACTGCATTTTGTGAACTACCGAAAGCACTTGGGAGGTTAAAAGCTTATTTGTGGGATAGGAAAGCAAGCATCATGGAAACCAGTGTTCAATGACATTGGTGAGAACAAAATTGGTATTGTGTATGTCCAGGACCATGCTGCACAAGGGAGTTTACCAGGCTCTATTTTGCGTGAATTAAGCAACTGCAATGAGGAGTAACTTACCAACAATGAGGTTATGTCTACACTAGGCCCCTAGTTTGAACTAGGGAGGCTAATGTAGGCATTGGAAGTGGCAAATCAAGCCCAGGATTTTTTTTTTTTTTTTTTTTTTTGAAATTTACAAGTCCGGACTAACTGCCCGTGTCTACATGCGGCAGGGACCTGGTATATTGAATTAAAGCCCTTAAATCGAACTACTTGTTGTTCCTTCTGAAAGGAGGTTGAACAGGTAGTTCGATTTAGGGCTTTAATTCAAAATACTGGGTCCCTGCCGCATGTAGACACGGGCAGTTAGTCCAGACTTGTAAATTTCAAAAATGGTGACCAGCCGGGAACATGCAAATCAAGTGCAGGATATTTAAATCTTGGGCTTGATTTGCCACTTCCAATGCCTACATTAGCCTCCCTAGTTCAAACTAGGGGGCTAGTATAGACATACACACGTGCCACACCCAGGGTACCAGAGGGATAAATATGAAGGTGCCCAAGTAAATGCAGTCAGGGAGAAGGAAATCTAGAGGGAGAAAGGTGCATAAAGTGATACCTGAGTATAAGAGCTATACTGATTGGATAATTTGTAAACACTAGTGAGGAGGGAAGAGATATGTTTTTCATGGGAAACTTTCATTTTGGTTGAAATTCTGTATTTTCAGACAAACTCCAACATTGGGAAGTTTTCAAAACCGTTTGTTAAAAAAAAAATCATTCTCCTCTTTCCAAAATTGTTTTATTGAAAATAGTTTTCAAAAACCAAAACAAAGTTTGGAGGTCTTCCCCTATAGGAAAGGGTTTTTTTCATTCAAAATTTCCCATGGAAAATATTTTTTCAATTAACTCAGTCAATAAAGCAAAGTTTCAAACAGAATTAATAAGACACCTGAAATATTTTGCTGTTTGCTTTCTATGTCTTATCCCTTTTCCCCGTCTTTTATCTGCTCTGTCTCTTCTTATTGATCATCTTATTTCAACATGGAAGATCTCTAAATCATTGTAGGTTATGTAGTTTCTAAATGCCATGCTCTGAAAAAAACACCACTTCTCTCCATCTGAAGATGTAGTGCAAAGTTTTATTTGATAGCACAGAGCGGTCTGTGTATAACATCAGCGCCATGTGAGCAGGAGCTAAAATAACTGGTGCTGCTAGCTCTCACCCTTGCTCCACTTACAGGTGCTAATCAGTTAGAAGAGATGGTGATAATATCATCTTGCTGGTGATATATATAGATATATATATCCCTGCAGTTCTTATAGCACGTGAATGTGCCTCCCAATTGTCATGCTACTGCCTCACTTTCCATTCTTTTTCTGGACCCAACTCAAAAAAGTCTAACACACTGCTGATGTTGAATAATATCTTTGCTGCTTAGGGTTTCATTTATTGTTATTACTGCATACAATGTATTCAGCTCTTCACTTGTTTATCAGAGCTCCCCTCCTCCCTTTCATTTTTTTGACTCTAAGGGCTTCAGAGTCACCAGGGTATCAAGACTTCTCCAATTAGGTCTCTTTCCATCAGTTCAGACACCAATTCTCTTGGTAATCACTGGAACCCTAAGTAACTATGTACTCGTAGCATCTTCACATCTCAGTGGAGCTACTCAAACCTCCATCTGAACTGAGAAGGAAGAAGCTGAATGTCTTGTTGCCAGCAGTCATATGTTTGCTAGCCTCTAGGGCTGTGTCTAGACTGGCCAGTTTTTCCGGAAAATCAGCCGCTTTTCCAGGAAAAACTTGCCAGCTGTCTACACTGGCCGCTTGAATTTCTGCAAAAGCACTGACTTCCTACTGTAAGAAATTAGTGCTTCTTGCGGAAATACTATTCTGCTCCCATTCAGGCAAAAGTCCCTTTTGTGCAAAACTTTTGCATAAAAGGGCCAGTGTAGACAGATCAGATTTGTTTTCCTCAAAAAAGCCCCGATTGCGAAAATGGCGATTGGGGCTTTTTTGTGCAAAAGCACGTATAGATTGGCATGGACACTTTTCTGCAAAAAGTGCTTTTGCGAAAAAGCGTCTGTGCCAATCTAGACACTCTGTTCCAAAAATGCTTTAACGGAAAACTTTTCCGTTAAAAGCATTTCCGGAAAATCATGCCAATCTAGACACAGCCTAAGAGTGAATCAGCAGCACAGATAAAACCCAGCCCACCTTCCTTAAAAAGACCAACTCACCATGTGATAAAGGGCTCTGGCAGTGAGCAGTAATAACAGCATTTTAGCAAAGGATGGAGGAAGAAACAGAGATTTCCTGATGCAGCAGCCAGTGTTATCAATTAACAAGGACAAATGAGTCTAAGTAGCCTTAAATTTGTCCAATTGTCTAATTCTGGAAGAAAACGGATGGCAGCCATCCTGGAGTCAGTGTTTGGAAATATACAACAAAAGGAAAAGGCTTTATTAATACTGGAAATGTACTCTTCACTTGGATTTTCTTTTCAACACCCAGCTTGTTCATCTCACAGCTCAGTGAACTGTTAACATCACATATTTCTTCTGTTCCAGCAGCAAGTCCAGTTACTTTGGTTTTCACTAACTGCAGACAGATAAGATTCAGCTTTCCCAGGGGGAGAGAGGCAAACAGAGAAAGGGAGGGGAAACAGAAGGAGAGAGATTAGGGCTGGGTAGATGGCTAAAAACATTGATGGGCCAAGGGATGGACTTGAGAGCTAAATGCGGCAGTCTTTCTGTGCTCTGATTGTAAAATGTGAGTCTGACTCATTGTATCTGACTCACTGCTTTTTAATCTGAGTCAGTTCTTTAGCATTCAAGAAGGACGCAGAACCTCTTGAATATACAATGTAACAGAGGGCCATATTTTCCTTATTCCAAAGTGCTACTGCTTTCAATAAACACCTGAACCAGACTGTCTGTCCAAACAAAGATCAGTCTGGCGTTGTCCTCTAACTACTGCAAGAGAGGTCTTCCATCTATCCCCCAAAAGCCTAGTGCATAGCCTCTTTGGATCCTAAATTTGTCAAATCCTCAAAGCAAGGACTCAGTGCCCTATTTGTATTAAGAGGTTTCAAATAAAATCAGAGCCCTGGTCAGCCAGATCCTGTGCAAATGTAACCTACACATCTATTGGGTGTGGTTCAATGTCCCATGTAGTAGCACCAACACTACTTAGAGAGAAAGAATGAATTTGCTCTACAGCCTTAACTGCAAGCCAGCTGGCTTTTAACTTAAGCAGTATATGTTCATGCATAGAGGTCCAAGGTTCATTTCTGCCTGTTGGCATTACACAAACACAGAGCAAGACAGCTCCTGCTCTAAAGAACTTAGTCTAAATAGAGAAGAGAGATATGCTAGAAGAACAGAAGCATTGTTAGTCCCAGGTCATCAAGTCCAACCCCTTTCCCAAAGTAGGACCAATCCCAAATGGGAAGCCAGGACACAGAAAGATTAAAGAACTCATTCAAGAGGAAGAGATGCCTGAATGCTAAATCCATGCCTCGACTACAGGGCCGTCGTTTGGAAACCAATATAGCTCCAAAGAGAAGCTGATTTACATCTGTTGGGGATAGGACTCTTGGCTCATTTCTGTTTGCAAAGAGACAGAAACAGGCTAAAGAAGAGAAGAAGCAAGTGCAGGAGTAGCTGCACTCCACTCTCCCTTGAACAGTAACACTTTTGAATGAAAAGGTATTCCAAATTCTACAGATAAGGTGAAATAATTTGAAAAGATGACCTCAATAGATATTAATGTATGGTAAAAAACATAAGCCTTATTCTGATTTGACTGGGTCTCTAAAGGATGAAACAGAACAGAAGTATCCTTGAGCTGACCTTGAGGGTTTTCACCGCTTAAATCGGCCTCTCACGCTAATCCTTTCTCTTAAGTCCCCCTGATTTTCTGTCAGAATTTCTTCTTGTCCTCTCTAATCTGGTGGTGTAATGTGTTTGAAGACAAGAAACGGAGCTTTCATTTTAAAACAGCCACTTTCAGTCATGACCCTCTGAACTTTATTCGCTTTCAGAATTTTATAGTCTTTTTTGCCCGAGGCCAGCACCCTACTTTGCATGCCAGTGAGTTAGGAAAAGGCCTCTAATAATTTCGCTTCATCCACTGATTTGAAATGAATTGCTGTGAATATCACACTGCTCTGTCATGGTGACTTCTGCCTGTCATTTCATGCAGAGGAAGAGATTCAGAGACAAGTAGGGATTGTGAAATATAATATATTTTTTTTTCTAGAGCCTGCGGAGATCATCACGAGGAGCCAGTAAGAGACAAAAGAGATGTTTAGCATGCAGAATCTAAAAGCTGAAAACTAATGAATTCCTTTCTCTCCCAGGGATCATGGAGCAGTTCTACATTTCTGATTAAGAACAAGAAATCTATGATCACATGTGGTTCTACAGCCATTTAGGCTGTCCTAAAACTGAAGAGCATTCCACATATCTGATGATAATGCAGAGAATAGCACTACCCACCCTTGTGGGTCTTGGAGACATCTTCTTATGTAGCTCCATGCAATCATATCTCAGCAAAGATGGCTTGATAAAAAGCTACCTTGTATATCAGGGCTCATTGGGTTTTGCAAAGCACCTACCTCTGTAATCACCATTTACCAAATTAAAACGTTGGGAAATGAGACAGTTCATCTCTGTGTCATATAATGAACTTTTTGCATACATCAGGGAAGATGACTGCAGTTAGGGATAATTGTTATTGTAAAGCTGTGAAAACCAAGCTGAAAAGAAATTCAAGTTATCAGCTGTTCTGGTGTTGTTGAAATGAAACCAGTTGACCTATCCCACACAGTGAAATCCCATCCACTGATCCCAACACCTGTAATCTAACCAATGTAATCCAGTGCAATGATCCATCTAATGGAGCACCGGTTGCAGGTTCTGTTCAGTGTGACATTGATTTTACTCATTGTTATCTAATCTATGAATCCTGTCAACTCCTGGCCAGGCCAGGAGCATACTCTTGTGCCTCTGATACTGACCTGTCAATAATTAAAGGCAGAAATGATAATAAACAACTACTACCTATCATGCTGTAAGAAATTTCTGCCCTACACCAGCCATTTTACAAACATACCATAGTAGTACTTATTTAAAAAAAAAACCACATGGTGTTGCTAGATCCTCAACTGATGTAAATCGCTGTAGGTCTGCTGAAGTCAATAGGGTGACACTGATTTGGACCAGATGAGGTTCAAGGAGCCATGCCGGAACTACGTGCGGGCCAACGAGGGCAGGGGGGCAGGACCAGACACCTACCCCCACTACAACCAGCTGCATGCCATCCTTGGCCAGGCAGCCCCGGACGTGCCCGTAGACACCTGCATGCGCCCCTCCCCCCCCCCCCCCCCCCCCCCCCCCGTCACCCGGACCACCGAGGCGGGGGAAGGAGACAGCAGTGCGTCAGAGGAGGAGGCCAGCATTGCCACCCAGCAGGCCCCCTCCAGCAGCCCTTCCGAGGCCGGGGAAGGATCCACCGGTGAGTCTTGCACTTTGCACTCACAAGGGTGGGGGGGAGAGCCAGGCGCACAGAGGGGGGAGGGGGAGAGCATGTCACTCAGGTCACGTGAGCTGCACGCTGTGTAGCATTAGGCAGGAAGCAGCAAGTGCAGCCTGGTGACCGAGCGGCACATGGCCGCAGCAGGCAGCTGCTGGGCATGCCTGGGACCGTGCTGCTCACACATTTCGGTGAGACCAGGGGGAAGGATGGATGCCGGCTGGAACCAGTCAGGGCCCCAGGGACTCAGCCCAGAGCCCGCACCTCCGCCAAGGGTGCAGCATGGAGAACAGCACACTGTCCCATGCCTGGCTGTGAGGCACAGCCAGCTGCTCTTGGGTAAACCGCAGCGTCACAGCCCTGTGAACGTGGCCCCCACAAAGCCCCTTGCCTGCTCCCCAAGGGAAGTCCCCACTGCGGCCACACATGTTCCTGGCCTACGTGTGTGAGGGATAGTGGGAGGGAGAAGGGGGGGAAGTGCTCGGGCTGCCCTTAGGGCCGCCTGAGTTTTGCTGCAAGGATGGGACACCCCCCCTCCTCCCCACAGTCACTCTTCTGTTTCCATCCAGGAGATATCCCACGTGATGGGGATCTGAGAGCCCCGACCACCTTTGCCAGATGTGCTCCCAGGCACTGTGTGGGATTCATCTCACTCCCTGTCAAACACCAGTGATTAGCCCAAAGCCCCACAGTCTCCAGTGGCAGGGAGTTCCACAGGTTAACGCATCACCAGCGCCCTCCCGCCCTCCACGGGGCCAGGACACAGACCGGTGGTTACAATACATGGAGGAGGACCCTACTCCAGGGGCAGTCCTCCTTGCAAACATACAATACGGGGAGCAAGGGGGTCACCTGTGGGGTCACCTGGGCTCAGGGGTGGAGGGCATGAGGTGCGGGGACAGTGGCCAGCCTGCCTGACTGACCCATCCTTTCTTCTCTTCCCTGCAGCGGGACCGAGCACAAGCCGGGGACCCTCCAGTCCGGCAGCAGCGGCACCCCCAGCTGCCCAACCACGGAGGCAGAGGCTCCATCACCGGCACCGGCACGTGCAGGCGGTCGAGCGAATCGAGGCCTCGATTCACGAGCGCGTCCAGGGGGACCTGCAGTGGCGCCAGGAGGCCTGGGCTGCCTTCCAGGCCCAGTGCACATGCATGGCTGACTCCATCGCCACCCTCACTGCACACATAGCGCATGCCATTCATTATGGCATGGCCTTACCCCATGCCCCCACCATCCCTCCCCTAGCACTGCCCATGCCCCCTCCTCCTGCCCACCTCTCCGATGCGGCCTGCCCCACACGTGCAGGTCTGCCCCCGCAGGAGCACTCGCAGGGGCCACCCATCCCAGGAGTAGCTCCTCTCCCTCCCCCTCCCAGTTTAAGGACTCCTTCCCCTCTCCCTCTTGTGAATAAAAGCATACAAGTTTTTCAGTTGAAAACAAAACTGTGTGTTGGTTATTGTGTTACTGGAGATAACTGTAATAAATGAAGTGAGATGCCAATGAGCCAGCTAAATGTAAGATGATTACAAAATGCGGACACCAAAATCTGTATCTATCACCGGTCGTCCCTGTAACTGGTCATTGGTTTGTGGCGCATAAATAA
Organism: Pelodiscus sinensis; assembly: GCF_052426305.1. Classification (NCBI taxonomy): domain Eukaryota; kingdom Metazoa; phylum Chordata; order Testudines; family Trionychidae; genus Pelodiscus; species Pelodiscus sinensis. Next base: position 9,651,951 of record NC_143074.1, on the reverse strand, counting down.
ATACTGACACTTTTAAGTAAAATTTAAACCACAACTATATTAACATAGATAACAAGCAAGAAAGGTTAAAAGACACACAAAATATGTAACATAGTCTAGATGCAGGGGACGATTGTAGTGTTGCTGGCAACCTCAAACCTTTGGTCCTTCCAGGCCTCGGGAGAGGAACAGCCATGAGATCCCTCGAAGACGACTGGAATTGGGTACACAGACTCGAGCCTTCCGCATGAACCACAAATCCTCTTCCTGTTCTTTGGGACAGCTCGGACAGGCGATGGTGGCCTAAACCGTAGCCTAAACTAAAAGAAAAACCCTAACTACGTCCGACGCACCCAACGAACATTCACGATGATGGCCTTGGACCGGACGCTTTACAATTGGGGGGATGTAAGGGGAGTGGGGGGGGAAGGGTCGGGGATGGGAGGGAGTTGTATGGGGATACCTAGGTGACCCTACTATGGGGCTTGTGCGAACATGTCCATCAGGGCCTCTCTGAAGCGCACCCCATCCTGGTGTGCCTGGCAGCTGTGCAGGGCTGTTCGAATGTCTGTGCCTCAGCTGCCATCCATGCAGGGAGGAAGGCCTCCCCACTTCCCTCCACAATGTTGTGGAGCACGCAGCACGTGGCCAGTACCTCCGTTGCATTCTGCTCACCCATCTCGAGATAGGTGAGCAAACAACGGAAGCGGGCTGTTAAGCGGCCGAAGGCGAGCTCCACCTGATTTCGGGCCTGGTTGAGGCGGTCATTGAACCGGGCCTGATTCTGGTCTGGCTGCCCCATGTAGGGCCGCATTAGCCAGGGCAGCAGGGGGTAGGCCGTGTCCCCGATGACGCAGATGGGCATAGGCACATCCCTGACAGTCAACTCCTGCCGGGGGAAGTAGGTGCCCGCCTCCAGCCTGCAAAAGAGTCTGGAATGCGGAGGATGCGGGCATCATGTGCTCTGTCGGACCAGCCCGCGTAGACATCCAGGAAGCGGCCCCAGTGGTCCGCAAGGGCCTGGAGAACAATGGAGCAGTACCCCTTCCTGTTCGTGAAATGGGCTGCTCGATGCTCCGGGGCCCAGATGGGGATGTGGGTTGCATCCAGGGTTTCCGCGCAGTTGGGGAACCCGAGGGCAGCAAAGCCGGCCAGCGTAGCATCCACATCGCGCAGGCGGATCACTCTCGGGAGCAGGACATCATTGATGATGTGGATGACCTGCAGAAGGGTGCAGAGAAACACAACGGAACACGTCACATAAGGCAGGGGTGAGTGTGCGCTCCCTTGGTCCCCCCCCTCATGATTCCCTCTGTCATTACGCACACACACACACCAGGGCCCCCACGGCGCCCCCCCCCACCAGCAGCCCTGTGCAAGGGAAGGATGGCCCAAACCCCGGGGTGACCCAGCCTGGAGTCTTGGCTGCCCCTGGGCATGGAGTGCAGCACCCTCCCCGCACCCCACTCCCCCTGGGACTTACCTCCATCACGACGACACCGACGGTGGATCTTCCCACCCCGAATTGCCACCGATTGGTAGCTGTCTGGGGTGGCCAGCTTCCATAGCGCAATGGCGACCCTCTTGTTGACGGGGATGGGTGCCCGCAGCTGGGTGGTGGTTCTCTGTAGCACAGGGGTAAGCCAGGCGCACAGCTCCAGGAACATCCGCTTTCGCTTGCGGAAATTCCAGAGCCATTGCTGGTCGTCCCATTGCTCAAGGACCAGCTGGTCCCACCAGTCCATACTGGTGTCCAGTCTCCAGAGTGGCCTGTCCACGGTGGGGTGCTGATGCCACAGGGCCTCCCTGGTGATGGAGTCGAAGGCGATCTCTGCCTCCTGGTACTGCTGCAGGCACTCGAAAATGGCCGATGGGCCAGAGCAGGCACATGGCCACCCACGGCTCCATGGCAGACAGAGCAGGGCACAAGAAAGCAAAATCAGGAAAAAGCAGTAGGGGGCAAAAGGGTGGTGTCCCCAAAAGTCAGAGGGCAACCACCAAACCTGCTATGGCTGTCAGTCCCTGCCAGAGGTCCTAACGCACGGAGCAGGAGACAAACGGCTGTCTGGCGAGACCCCTTTAAGCACGTGTCTGAACGGAGCTCCAGCCCCGCCCCTGGAAAGGTCTGGTGGCCTTTTGCCCTCTTCAAAATGGTTCTGGGCTTCTGCTTTTGCGCAAAAGCGCATCGTTATAACGATAACTCCGGGACCAGTCTAGACACTCTTTTCTGGAAATACTTTTAACGGAAAACCTTTTCCGTCAAAAGTATTTCCAGAAAATCATGCCAGTCTAGATGTAGCCCATGAGCCTCTAAGGTACACAAAGAAAACCCCACCAAGAAGTGCAGAACCTAGATGCTTAGCCCCAGCTGGCCGCAGCATATATTTAATAACATCTAACTCTTACCTAGTGCCGGCCTACTGACATTTCAATAACAGCCTGCTGGAGGACATGGGCTTTGTAGTGCCCTTCTGGGAGTTTTGGCTGGCCTGGCGCGGGCGGCGGTGCACCTTTCCCTCAGCGTGGCAGCGGTGGGATGTGGGGAAGGTGCACACGCGGCTCTTCTGCCGTGACTACACCTGGGGGGCCAGCTGGAGGAGGGATGCGGTGATAGAGCAGTTGGAATGGGAGGTTTTAGAGCTAGAGAGGTGGTTGGCCACCGGCCCCGAGGATCCGCCCCTCTGCGGAGTGTACCCGGAGAAGTGGGAGGAACTCAAGGACCTTCGGGCCCGGGGTGCCTTTATTCGTTCTCGCATCCGTCTCCTTCAGGAGATGGATCGAGGTTCCCGCTTCTTCTATGCCCTGGAGAAAAAGAGGGGGGCTAAAAAGCACATTGTGTGCTTTCTGGAAGAGAATGACACCCCACACCTCACGGATCTGGTGGAGATGTGTGAGAGGACTCGTGCCTTCTACGTCTCTCTCTTCTGCCCAGATCCGGCCGACGCCCATAGGGTTCTCTGGAATGAGCTCCCAGCGGTCAGCATGGGCAACTGGGACCGGCTAGAGCTGCCTCTCTTTCTGTCTGAGTTCTCGGAAGCCCTCCATCTCATGCCCACCAATAAATCCCCAGGCATGGATGGGCTGACCGTGGAGTTCTATCGCGTGTTTTGGGACGTCCTTGGCCCAAACCTTGCTAGCGTCTGGGCCGAGTCCTTCGAGAGCAGGGTCCTCCCTTTATTGTGCAGCCATGCTCACCTTGCTGCCCAAGAAGGGGAACCTCCGCGATCTGAGGAATTGGCATCCCATCTCGCTCCTCAGCACGGACTATAAAATCGTCACCAAAGCTCTCTCTCTAAGGCTGAAGTCCGTGTTGGCAGACATGGTCCATCCAGATCAGACCTACACTGTTCCAGGCCGAACCATCTTCGATAATCTTTTTCTGGTCTGGGATCTCTTAGAGCTTGGGTGTAGGGACTGTCTGTTGTTCGCCCTCCTGTCCTTGGATCAGGAGAAGGCATTTGACCAGATGGACCACGGGTACCTCCTGGGCACCCTGAGGGCCTTCGGCTTCGGGCCCCATTCTGTGGGATTTCTCCAGGTGCTGTATGCATCCGCAGAGTGCTTGGTCAAGCTCAACTGGACCCTGACTGCAACCAGTCAGCTTCAGGCGGGGAGTACATCCAGGCTGTCTGTTGTCAAGCCAGCTATACGCTCTGGCCATGGAGCCCTTCCTCCATCTCTTTCACAAGAGGTTGACAGGGTTGGTGCTCCGTGAGCCGGAGACAAGGCTGGTCCTGTCAGCGTATGCAGACTATGTGCTTCTTGTGGTCCAGGACCCGGGAGATCTGGTGCGGGTGGAGGCTTGCCAAGCCATCTACTCAGTGACCTCCTCCTCCCAGGTCAACTGGGTCAAGAACTCTGGCCTGGTGGTAGGGGCCGGGTGGAGCACCCGCGCTTCAGGCTATCAGGTGGAGCATGGGTCTGCTGCTCTATCTTGGTGTTTTTCTCTCCGCCACGCATTCCTCTCCACCGGAGAACTGGCAAGGTTTAGAGTCCAGGGTAGTTGAGCAGTTAGAGATGTACGGGACTGCTCCAGTACCTCTCCCTGCGCTGGAGGGCACTGGTACTTAACCAATTGGTTCTGTCCATGCTCTGGCACCGCCTCAACACCCTGGTCCCACCACCAGGCTTGCTGGCCTGTATCCAGCAGCTCATGCTGTGGTTCTTCTAGCTAGGACTGCATTGGATCTCTGCACGGGTTCTCCATCTCCCTCTGGAGGAGGGAGGGCAAGGCCTGACGTGTTTGTGCATGTGGGTTCCTGTCCTCGCCTCTGGGCCCTGCAGAGACTCCTATTGGATGAAGGTAGTCCGGCGTGGAGCATGCTTTTGCACACTTTCCGTCGCCGCTTCCAAGGGCTCCGATATGACTGGCAGCTCCTTTATCTGAGAGGTCTTCCGTGAGACCTCTCCAGGCTGCCAGCCTTCTACCAGGACCTCCTCCGCACCTGGAAGCTGCTTGCGGTGACAAAGTCCTTGGGAGCCACCATGGGGGCAGACCTCCTCACAGAGAGCCTGCTACACAGTCCCCATCTACGTGTGCAGGCGGCAGAGTCCCCCTTGGTTCACCAGAGGTTGGTCCTGGCACAAGTCACCAGAGTTGGAGACTCCTGGACTACAACCGGGGGGACTGGGTGGATCCTCAGGTGCTTGCCCAGCGCATGGGGCTCTCTACCCTTCATACTCCCCGGCATGTACTTCAGGAGGTGAAGGACACTTTGCCTCCCACTGCTTGGGTGTACCTAAAAGTCCTGCAAGAGGGTGCATCCTGCCCACTCCTTACCCCCAGCCCTCCCAATCTCTCCATCGGCCCCTAGCCCCGCGTACCTTCCCAATCGCCTCCCCCTCGTCACCCGAGCCGGCTGCATGCCATGCAGCCTGTCCCCTTCCAAACCATGCCAAAGAGTCATCTATACAAGTTCGTGCTTCACACGCTCCACTTCCCCACCCTCGTGACCCACCCAAGACACCAAATGGCGGGACCTCCTACCATCAAGAGAGGGTGGGGAGCCCCGGTGGGCCAGCCTTTATTCAACCTTGATTCCACAGCCCACTGGGGACATGAGCAGGAGAATCCTGCATGGCGGGGTGAGCACAGGAGTGTACTTGGTGCAGTTTACCCCCACCTCCGAAATGTGCCTCTTCTGTGGTATGAGGGAGACCCTGGCACACATATACCTCAAGTGCCCCAGGTTACAGCCCCTCTTTCACCTCCTCCCGAACCTCCTGTTGTGGTTCTGGCTGCACTTTTCCCCCCCACTTGTTAATTTATGCATATCCCATCCGTGGCCCCACAAAGTCATGGGACCTCCTGGTCAGCCTTCTTCTGGCAATGGCCAAATTGGCAATCTGTAAACCAGGGAGAAGAGGTTGGCCGGGGGAGGGCCCTGCGACTGTGGGGCCTATTTCCGTTGCTGTATCCGCTCACATATCCGGGCAGCATCCTCTGGCTCTCTCAAGACCTTTGGGGAGCAGTGGGCACTGTCTGGGGTTCTCTGCTCGGTATCCCCATCTGGTTCCCTTGTTTTAGCCTTTTGACCCTCACACTCATCCCTATTTTCTCATTATTTGTCCCCAGTAATGAGTTGGTTTTTCTGGGCTCTGTGGACCCTCCCTGCAGGCTGTGGGGAGGTCCTTCAGTTGTGGGCGAGCTAACGCCCACCCACCTCCTGGACACCAAATAGTCTCCGTGTATCTGACTTCCACTAGCCTTCGGCAGGCCCCTGCTCTTAGGCTGCCACAATGGGTACCATCGTGTTGATTAACCCTTTATTCCCCAGCATTAGAAAAGTTTTACATGGCAGTTTCTACTTGAGCCTCATACATTTTACAGAGTAAAAATATACTGTATCTTCAGCTAGTTAAGAAGCTGTTACCAAGGGCTGTCTTCCTGCATGGGAGACAGGATATCATCACTGAGAGAGGAGAGTGACCACCACTGAGGGAGGTGCAATAGGGAATAGTTCCCTTGAAAGGATCAAGACTGAGTCTATTTCTGCAATCAGACGACAGCTTTTTAAAACTACGAGGGAGACTGCATTCCTAGCTCCCACTTATGCTTTTAAAGAGCTCCCTTTGTATAAAATAGACATTCTCATAGACTTTAAAGTCAGAAGGGACCATTATGATTATCTAGTCTGACCCCCTGCACAGTGCAGGCCACAGAATCTCACCCACCTCCTCCTAGAATAATCCTCTCACCTATATCTCAGATATTGAAGCCTTTAAATACTTTGAAAACCCCAAGATGCAGAGAATCCTCCAGCTGTGATCTGTACCCCATGCTACAGAGGAAGGCGAAAAACCTCCAGGGTCTCTGCCAATCTACCCTGGAGGAAAATTCCTTCCCGACCCCAAATATGGCGATCAGCTAAACACTGAGCATGTGGGCCAGACTCACCAGCCAGACACCCAGAAAGTTCTCTATAGTAACTCCTATCATCCCTCCATTGACCTATTTCCCACTGATAATGAATGGTCAATTAGTTACCAAGATCATGTTATATCATCAAACCATCCCCTTCATAAAACCATCTAGTTTAATCTTGAAGCCAGATAGCTCTTTTGACCCCACTGCTTCCCTTGGAAGGCCGTTCCAGAACTTCATTCCTCTAATGGTTAGAAACCTTCATCTAATCTCAAGTCTAAACTTCCTACTAGCCAGCTTATATTCATTTGTTCCTGTGTCCACATTGGTATTAAGCTTAAAAAATTCCTCTCCCTCCCTGGTATTTATCCCTCTAATATATTTAAAGAGTGCAATCATGTCCCCCCTCAGCCTTCTTTTGGTTAAGGTAAACAAGCCAAGCTCCTCGAGTCTCCTTTCATAAGACAGGTTTTCCATTCCTCGGATCAGCCTAGTGGCCCTTCTTTGTACCTGTTCCAGTTTGAATTCATCCTTCTTAAACATGGGAGACCAGAAGTGCACACTTCTTAAACATGGGACCCCAGTATTCCAAAGGGGGTCTCACCAATGCCTTGTATAATGGCACTAACACCTCCTTATCCCTACCGGAAATATCTCGCCTAATACATCCCAAGACCATATTAGCCTTTTTCACGGCCATGTCACAATGGCAGCTCATAGTCATCCTATAATCAACCAGGACTCCGAGGTCCTTCTCCTCCTCCATTATTTCCAATTGATGTGTCCCCAGCTTAACTAAAATTCTTGTTATTAATCCCTAAATGCATAACCCTACACTTCTCACTATTAAATTTCATCCTATTGCTATCACTCCAGTTTACAAGGTCATCCAGAACTTCCTGTATGATATCCCGATCCTTTTCTGAATTGGCAATACCTCCCAACTTTGTGTCATCCACAAATTTTATCAGGATACTTCCACTTTTGGTACCAAGGTCAGTGATAAAAAGATTAAATAAAATTGGCCCCAGAACTGATCCCTGAGGAACTCCGCTAGTAACCTTCCTCCAACCTGACAGTTCACCTTTCAATATGACCCGCTGTCGTCTCCCCTTTAACCAGCTGCTTATCCAGCTCTCAACTTTCATATTAATCCCTATCTTTTCCAATTTAACCAATAATTCCCCATGTGGTACTGTATCAAATGCCTTACTAAAGTTGAGATAGATTAGATCCACTGCATTTCCTTTATCTAGAAAATCTGTTACTTTCTCAAAAAAGGAGATCAGGTTGGTTTGGCACGATCTACCTTTTGTAAAACCATGTTGTAATTTGTCCCAATTTCCATTAGCCTCAATGTCTCTAACTACTTTCTCCTTCAAAATTTTTTCCAAGATCTTGCATACTACAGATGTCAAACTAACAGGCCTATAGTTACCCGGGTCGCTTTTTTCCCTTTCTTAAAAATAGGAACTATATTAGCAATTCTCCAGTCAAATGGTACAACCCCTGAGTTTAGAGATTTATTAAACAATTTTGCTAATGGATTTACAATTTCATGTACCAGTTCCTTTAATATTCTTGGATGAAGATTATCTGTGCCCCCCGATTTACTCCCATTAAGATGTTCAAGTCTGGCTTTTACCTCAGATATGGTAATATCTACCTACATATCCTTAGTCCCATTTGTTATGTTACCATTATCCCTAAGCTCTTCATTAGCTACATTAAAGACTGAAGCAAAGTATTTGTTTAGATATTGGGCCATTCCTAGATTATCCTTAACCTCCACTCCACCCTTAGTAATTAGTGGTCCTACTTCTTTTTTTGTTTTTTTCCTATTTATATGGCTATAAAACCTTTTACTATTGGTTTTAATTCCCTTTGCAAGGTCCAACTCTACCTGACTTTTAGCCTTTCTCACTTTGTCCCTACATACTCTAACCTCAATAAAGTAGCTTTCTTTACTGATCCCTCCCATTTTCACTCCTTATATGCTTTCTGCTTTTTCTTAATCACTTCTCTGAGATGCTTGCTCATCCAGCTTGGTCTAACACATCTGCCTAATTTTTTCCCCTTTTCTTGGGATACAGGCTTCTGACAGCTTCTGCGACTTTAATTTAAAATAATTCCAGGCATCCTACACCTCAAGATCCATAATTTCTTTAGTCTAATCAACTTCCCTAACTAATTTCCTTAATTTATTACAGTTAGCCCTTTTGAAATAAAAAACCCTAGTCTCAGAGGGTATGTCTACACTACCACCCTAGTTCAAACTAGGGTGGTTAATGTAGTCAATCGAAGTTGCAAATGAAGCCCGGGATTTAAATATCCCGGGCTTCATTTGCATCTTGCCGAGCGCCACCATTTTTAAATCCCCTGTAGTTCGGACTCCATGCCCGCGGCTACACGCGGCATGGAGTAGGTAGTTTGAATTAGGCTTTCTAATTTGAACTACCCTTACTCCTCGTGGAAGTAACGAGGAGTAATGGTAGTTCCACGAGGAGTAACGGTAGTTCGAATTAGCCTAATTCCCAGGGGAGGATCTGATAGTTTTCTTTCCCAATGTGATTTTTGCCCAAACAGACTCTGTCTTCTCCATTCCATCACTTTTTATTTCTTTACAATCTACCTCATCTTTGATATACAATGTGACTTCACCACCTTTACCCTTATTTCTGTCTTTCCTAAACAGCACATACCCTTCAATATGCCTAGTATTCCACCATGTTTCTGTTATTCCTATAACATCTGGTTTCACTTCCTGGACCAATAGCTCTAGTTCCTCCATTTTGTTACCTAGTCTCCTCGCATTGGTGTACAAAGAAGTAGTACAGTTGGAATAGAAGCACCCCCCCGCCCACCCAAACTGTTACAATCCCATTAGTAGCTAGTTCCCTCCTCATCCCTGCAGGAGTGGCATTCCTTTAACTCTGTAATTAATAATGTTATGTGCTAATAAAAGATCAAGAAGGAGGCAGCTGGATTCCAGCCTCTAATCCACTCATAAGTTATTGATGCTGCTGCTACTAGTATTCCATCTGCTGCAGTAATGTTTGTTTCCTGCTGCATCACTGGAGTGATTCAAGGATAGACTCTAAGACATCCTGTATGAGTTTAAGAATAAGGAAATCTGGCTACTTGCAATGCAGAGAGAATAGGCTAGATTGATAGTTCTTTTCCACACTACAGCACTGGAAATCCATTCCTGCCCTGTTAGGATATAGCCAGGATGCCTAGAAATATGGGAAAGGTAGAGTGATTATCACTCCCCAGATGCCTGTTTTCAACCACTTGATGGAGCACCCCAGGGCTACCCATTGTAGATGTCTTTTAATCCCAGGTACTCAGAAATTGTATTGCAAACAGCATCCTTCAGGTTTATTACCTGCTGTGACGGGGCTAACGAGCCCCGCACTCTCAACAGCGCTGTCCCGGGGCTATGGGAAAGTGGGCAGAAAGGCGGCGGTGTGCCGCTTGTGTCTGCCCAGCATGGGCTGATAACATCACCCTCTGACGCGGCGGCTACCTGGCGTGAAAAAATGATGTCGCTGGCTGAAGCGGTGATGGGTGACTTAAGAGTCTGGGAGGACCCAAGAGGGAAAAGGTGGAGCTCAGGCCAAGGGAGGAGGAGAGCGGAGGAAGCACCCCAGGGGCCAGGGAGCCAAGACACTGGAGGCACGGCCAGATGGGGAGCAGGGTCCAACGGAGGTACGTTGGCACCTGCAGGCATGTAGGAAGTGGCCCAGGGCGGGGCCGTGGGTGGCAAGTTTAAGGGAACTCCCCCATCAGCCGGGCATGGGAAGTTGAAATCCCTGCCCTAGGGCCCTGGGCCAGGACCTGGGAGTGAGGGTGGGCCCGGGTCCCCCTACCTCGCCACCCACAATTATCTAGCGGTACCACGAAGGCGGTGAGCCTTGAGAAGGGTACCAAAGATGTGACAATTGGAAGACAGTGGGAAACCTGGTGGAAGGCTTTGGGACATGAGCCATCCAGACTGGGGCGGGCGGCGGCTCATGGTCATGGAAACTGGTGGTGGGTTTAGGACTTGGCCCGTGCGGACCAGGGAGGGCAACGACTCACATGGTGGGGGTGGGGCGTGCCTGGTTATCGAGGAGACGACTGGGAAGCGTCCTAAGGGTTAAATAAAAGGGAACTCACACCCCTCCGGAGCCTGATCATTTACACCTACATACAGAACTGTCATTTGCAAATATGTCTTATGATAAAATAAAGAGAAACAATAGATACTGACCTCAGTTAATGCAGTGGAAGAGCCTTGTGGTACATTGTTGTGAATTAGGGTGTTGATGGCATTACTTGTGTTTTCCCTGGTTTCCTGCCTTTTTAAAAAATTACCCTCCTCTTTAGTCAGTTTCTCCTTTACACCTCAGAAATTCACACCCATTACTTGTTATTTCTTTCCATCCAAGGAATTCAACATACGCTACAGCCACTAATCAACCACTCCTCACAACATCCCTGAGGAAATGGGAAATTAATTAATCCCATTTTACATATTTTACAGATGGATAAACTGAGGTGCACACAGGCAATGACAGATGGTATTTTCAAAAGTTGTCTCTGGTTCTCTTTTGGATACCTGAACTGAATCAAGTATGGCCTGATTTCAAAGGTACCTAGTATGCACAAGTCCAGATTATCAATTGAGCTGCAGGTGGTCAACACCTCTGAAAATTTGGCCTGCAGAGTCTAAAGGTGGGCACCCAAAAATGAAAGCCCCCACAATTAAAATCACTTTTTGAATGGTGGGAATAAGTGTCTTGTCCAATATCACCCTATGGAGGGATTGGAATAAAGATAAAAGCTGTGTTTACACAATAGGGGCAGGAATAGCAATATGTACCGAAGTGCTGCACTATGAGTCTCCCACATAGAAGCTGGGGACATGAATTAAAAAGTTCATCATTTGCATTAATTTAATCTTGTTTAAAGAGGATTCCATTAATTCAAACTAGTAATCTTCTCGTTTGTGTCAGCAGTGTCCACATGGGGGAGTTACAGGGCAGCTCTTTGCTTTGCACACACTTGGGCAGTGTCTAGACTGGCAAGTTTTTCCGCAAAAGCAGCTGCTTTAGCGGAAAAACTTGCCAGCTGTCTACACTGGCCGCTTGAATTTCCGCAAGAACACTGATGATCTCATGTAAGAAATCAGTGCTTCTTGCGGAAATGCTATGCTGCTCCCGTTAGGGCAAAAGTCCTTTTGTGCAAAAGCTTTTGCACAAAAGGGTCAGTGTAGATAGCTCAGATTTGTTTTGCACAAAAAATCCCTGATCGCGAAAATGGTGATCGGGGCTTTTTTGTACAAAAGCGCATCTAGATTGGCACGGATGCTTTTCCGCAAAAAGTGCTTTTGCGGAAAAGCATCCATGCCAATCTAGATGCTCTTTTCCGCAAATGCTTTTAATGGAAAACATTTCTGTTGAAAGCATTTGTGGAAAATCATGCCAGTCTAGACGTAGCCTTGTAGTCCCAATTTTGGGGGAGTGTAGACAAATTCTAGGAGTCATGGCTTCTAATCTCTTTCTCTAGACACTAGACATCAGTACCTTTTTTACTCTTGTCTAGTGTTCGTGATATATGATAAATGACATGGATATTTTGGCCCATTGGGGGACTCTGGTTTGCCTAGGTATTGTTTAGATTTCCCAAAATGACATTTCCTGGTTTTGCGATGGTTCAGCTTCTTCTAGACCAGCTAAAGTATTAGTTATTTTGAGAGTGAAGATCCCAGTGGATAAAAGAGAGTCTCCTTCTGAATTTGTAATAGTTTTATTGGCACAATTAGTACTATGCACAACAGTACAACATAGAAAAGTAAACAGAGATAATATAGACTGTTAAACACTTACATATTCACACCATCTTTTGCAGCTGAGCCCTGTAAGAGGTGGGAGGACAAGTAGCTCTCTGCTTGGCAAGTTCTGGTAAATATTCTTGGTGTATATGGGCCAAGTTAGCTTTTATGATGGATTGGAGGGGTGCTTGCCAGCACCTGGTGACTAAGGGGTTAAACTCAGGTAGCTAGCCAGGGTGTTGGCAGGGAACCAAAAGAATCACTGGGAATATAGTGCTGAAATGTGAATTATATAAGATACCTTGCCTGCTTTCTTTGTTTGGGACAGTTAAGCCAGGAGCGGAAAGACATGGGATGATTAAAACCCAGGCAGGACTACCATGCCTCCAAGGAATTCAAGGCATGGGAGTGGACTGAACCAGGAAGGGTGAGTAAATAAAAGGAAAAAATGTGTACCTAGTTGTGATCAGGATATTTTTCTTTATTTTGGGTGGTTTGGTTTAAACTTCTCTGTGTGAATCCATGCCATCCCTCTATTTGAGTTACTGCCCAAAGGACTATGGTTCTTTGAGTTTTGATATGTTCTTTCCTAGTTGCTCTGTAACATCTAGCAACTAAGTATACTTTATCTAGTAGATCTTTTGTTTTGTTAATAAAATCACTTTTCTAAGGTGATGATTTGATTCTTGTGTCCTGGAGAATAATGGGGTATGTGTGCATATTTGCCTCCCCGAGACTGGGTTAGCTACCAGAGATGGCAGCTTGTTTTTCTCTTTTCTTTTTATTTTCAACCTCTTCAGGACAAAAGAGCTTGGGGTATCCCTGCGGGAGGAATTCAAGTGTCCATCCCCCTGGTTTTTTAGGGTAAATTACTTGATGGTGGCAGCTTTTGGTTGTTTTTTTTTCTCAGACTAGGGCATCTGTGACTGGGAATTTTTAGAAGCAGAGCCTAGAGGCAAAGATATTTAAGGTCTTTTCAGGCCCCCACCTTCTGCACTTGGAGTGCCAGAGTGGGGATCAGCCCTGACACTTACCATACCCAACACATATAGAGTGGGGGTTTTGACCTCTCTCCCTTATCTGTATTTCCTCATTTTACTGTTACTGGGGTCCCTAATTCCATGTTTTACTAAATCTTGTATCTCAAGTTTATTAGCATATATGTCAATTTATGCATATGACATTGATTTTGGTTGAACATTTGCTGATGATATAATGGGCAACTTACAGTCATCTGTAGCAACAATTACTTATAACATCACTCTATCTTATGGCATCTTATGTATAGAGCCATTTATGAGTGCCAGGGTTGTTCCCCAATCTGGCACTCTGAGTGCAGAAGGCGGGGCCCGAAAGAGAGCTCTACAGGCACTGGTTACCAAAACTTCCCCCCAGAAACACAATACACAGATTTGGGGAATTGTTGCCACCATCAAGTACTTTTTGATCTCTAAAAAATCAGGGGTGAACACTTGAAATCACCCCCAGGGTACCCCAAGCTCTTTTACCCCAAAAGAGCATGAAAAAAGAAAAGAGAAAACAAGCTGCAGTCTCTGGTAGTTGACCCCTCAGGATACGTCTACACCAGTAGTACCCAACACAGTGATCGCAGGCACCATGGTACCCACCGGGGCATTTATGTGTGCCCACCAAATCATCTGGGCTGGCCCCACTCCCGGCGCGTGGCACACGTGCGGTGCCAGCACCGTGAGTGCGGTTCATGGGCGGCCCCTGCCCTGGGTGTGCGGCACATGCGCAGTGCCGGCCCCGGGTGCAGGGCGCGTGGGCAGCCCCTGCCCTGGGCACACACACATGTGTGGTGCCAGCCCCGGGTGGGTGGTACATGTGCGGCTCCGGGCGCATGGTGCGTGAGTGGCCCCAACCCCTGGCGTTTGGCATCCCCGAAAGGTTGGGGACCACTGGTCTACACTGTAGGTTTTTTGCAGAAGAGGAAATGCAAATGGAGTGCTCATTTGCATATCGTCTTCCAATCCTTTTTGTGGAAGAGGTTTTTGCAATAAAAAGCCCTGTGTAGATGGGGTCATTTGTTGGAAAAAAACCCTTCTGTGCAAGAGCCCGTAGATGCCATTTTTTGAGGAATAAGGGCTCTTGCTCAAAAGGGTTTTTTCCCGACAAATTTCCCCATCTACACAGAGCTTTTTATCGCAAAAACCTCTTCCACAAAAAGGATCGGAAGATGATATGCAAATGAGAGCACGACATGCAAATGAGCACTCCATTTGCATTTCCTCTTCCACAAAAAACCCACAGCATAGATGTAGCCTCAGTCAGAGGCATGCAAATACACGCAGACAGACCTTCCAGGACACAGGAATCAAATCATTACCTTAAAAAAATGATTTTTATTACAAAATAAAAGATAAACTTGAGAAAGCATGCTTGGTTGCTAGATGTTACAGAACAACTAAGGGAAACACATTAAAACACAGAGACCATCTCTAGGAACAATGCTTAGAAGGTATTTGGGGAGGGAAATCATAGAATCACACAGAGCAGTTCAAACCAAACTACCAAATAAAGAAAAATTACCCTGAACATGATTGGATTCACTTTTTGCTGTTATTTACTTCTAATTTTCTCTTTGTCCAATTCACTCCCATGCCTGGAATTCTGCAGAGGCATGGTAGTCCTGCCTGGGTTTAAATCATTCTGTGTCTCTCAACTCCTGATTTATCTCTCCCACACCAAGAAAGCAGGCAAGGAACCTATATCCAATTCAAAATTCAATCCTCTATCTCGATTGGTTCTCTCGGGCCCCCTAGCCAACACCTCTGCTAACTACCTGAGTTTAACCCCTTAGTCACCGGGTGCTGGTCAGCACTCCTCCAGTCTATTACAAGGCTTTAGGCCTAAGTAAATTTGGCTAAGCTATTGTTGGACAGGCATAAGACATGTAAGCTTTTGTGTTACTGCCTTAATTCATATCTATTTCTTACCTATGTGTTTATATATTTATATTACTGGCTTCAACTTAGCTGGCTACAGGTTCATCCTCATAATTTGTTTATATTTCATGATTATACACAGTTATAAACAGAGTAGAAGAATGCAGCCAGGAAAAGACAATCAGTGAACTTGTCATCTTCTGTCAGTGTGGTGAGCATTCCTGCCTAGCAGTTACAGTTTGTGGAGGTAGCCTTGCCTAGTGATATGATAGGGGAACCAGGACCCTCCCTCTCCATTGGGTTGTGACGTGAAGGTCTTCCTGGACACTATAATTAGAGCCCTGCACAGATACAAAATTGGTATCTACATCTGCAATAGCAAGAATGATCTGTGGATATTTGCATTCACATCCACTGATGCAGATACTTGTAGATATAAAGCGGATATCCTCAAATTGACAGGGTTCTAGATCTAAAATTGTTATTCACATCCACAAAAATGAGCTGCAGATATCTGCAGCCCTATCTGTGAATGCAGATCACTGTGGATATAAAGTAGATATCTGTGGATGTGCAGAGCTCTAACTGAGATGAAAGAGTCCTCTACCTATGGTCCAGTTAATGCTTTTCTATAGGATACTTCCTACTGCTCTGCCCCTCCTTTTGGGGTGCATCGTGGATGGTGGTTATTCCTGGCATCCTAATCCATGGGTTTCAACAAGAGCAGGACTCTTCTTGACAGGAATGCTTTCCTGGTGTAGTCCCTCTGCAGCAGCAAGTGCAGGGCTGCCTCTCTCCACCCACACCCTACTGTGCTAAAGAGACACTGTTTTAAAGAACTCCTCCAATTGGAGAACATTGAGCAGACCTGTTGGAGAGGGGCATCCTGGGCTCAGAGTGATGTTTTAACTCTCCCATGTAGGCTTCATGACCTTAGGCCCCTCACATGCTCCCTACAGAGTTCTCCAAAAAGTGGACTTCAGTATTTGCACATCTGCAGAAGAGTAGATTTCACCCAAAATAAAAAGATGAATAGGTTCCCCATATCTGTTGTGAATTGTGGTGTCACATTTGGGCATGCACACATTAAAACCTTAAAATCCTCACATACAGTCTGATTCTCCTCCAAATTACGTTTTACAGGTCTGTGACTATTGATTTCAATAGAGTTACTCCTGCTTCACACTGGCATAAGTGAGGGGAGAATCCAGCATTCAACTTTTTGTCAGTCACAGGAAATTTTCCTGTCTCAGGTCCTCAAAATTTTACCCAATATCTGTTTGCTACAGTGAACAGGAAAATATGTACTTATTAAAAGTGAATAACTTTCTAGGCTTCCCTGTCTAGAGCATATTTTTAGGTTTGATTTTTAAATTTCTCCCAAGTGACTAGAACCTACTGTGGGCTAATCAACCAAGAAATTTAAACATAAAGGTTGTTGAATTCTGTCCTTAAAAAAAAGCAAATGCATATTTCAGTTTTATTGCTCTGAGATATTTATGAATATTTTAAAAATACAATAATTCAGATCCTCAGAGGGCACAGATTGGCTCACCTGACTTCGAGTTATACAAGATGAGGATTGGGCCCCTTGTTTTATAACCTTTTCCTTTTTGTAATCGTGTCATCTACTTTGTAGAAATCTTCCAGAGGATGACAGGCATTTCAGATTACTTAATATGTCCCATGAACTACCCAGGGGAAATCTCCAGATCTCTTGGGTAAGACACAATATTATGCTTTCTTTTATATTTGGAAAGCTAAGTGAATACTGTACAGCAGGGATGGGCAATAAGTTTTAGTGGGAGGCCACTCCAAGATTTTGGAAAGTGTTCAAAGGCCACACTTTTCTGTGGAGATGTGGGGTCTAGAATGGAGGCTGGGTACAGAAGGGTACACAGAGTAAGGGTATGTCTACACTACCCCCCTAGTTCGAACGAGGGGGGTAATGTATGCATACCGAACTTGCTAATGAAGCCCGGGATTTGAATTTCCCGGGCTTCATTAGCATAAAGCCGGCGCCGCCATTTTTAAAAGACGGCTAGTGCGAACCCCGTGCCGCATGGCTACACGCGGCACGGACTAGATAGTTCGGATTAGGCTTCTAATCGAACTATCTGTACGCCTCGTGGAACGAGGCGTACAGATAGTTCGGATTAGGAAGCCTAATCCGAACTATCTAGTCCGTGCCGCGTGTAGCCGCGTGGCACGGGGTTCGCACTAGCCGGCTTTTAAAAATGGCGGCGCCGGCTTTATGCTAATGAAGCCCGGGAAATTCAAATCCCGGGCTTCATTAGCGAGTTCGGTATGCATACATTACCCCCCTCGTTCGAACTAGGGGGGTAGTGTAGACATACCCTCAGGGAGTAAGGGACAGGGTGCAGGAGGAGCACATTCAGGTTAGACCGTAGGCCCCCCTTCTTTCTACTGCACCCCAGTCACTTACTGCTGGATACTCCATCCACAGGGTGCAGTACATCCCACCTCTGCCACCAGTGTCGCCAAGGTGTGGAAAGTCACCTGGTTGAGGTGATGGTTCTGGAAGAGCTCTATAAAATCTGCCCTCCGACTTGAGACTGTGGCTGAAAGATAGGAAGCTGGAGGACCAGTATAGCACAAACAAAATACAGGACTATGTAGCACTTTAAAGACTAACAAGATGGTTTATTAGGTGATGAGCTTTCGTGGGCCAGACCCACTTCCTCAGATCAAACAGTGGAAGAAAATTGTCACAACCATATATACCAAAGGATACAATTAAAAAAAAGTGAACACATATGAAAAGGACAAATCACATTTCAGAACAGAAGGGGGTTGCGGAGGAGGGGGGGGAGGGAGGAAGGTAAATGTCTGTGAGCTAATGGTATTACAGGTGATAATTGGGGAAGCTATCTTTGTAATGGTGTAACGCTGGAGCCCGTCCTGCTCCCCGCCGCCTCTGCTTGCTCCCTTTTTACCGTCCCCCCTCACCACTTGTGCTCCTCCACTTCCCTCCTCCTCGTGCTGCGTGCCTCTCCTTCAGTGCCCTGTGCCTCCTTCCTCCTCTGTCCTCCCCTCCTCCTCCGCTCTCTCTTCCGCCTCCGCTCTCTCCTCCTTCTCCGCCCCTCCCCCCGTCCTCCGCTCTCTCTTCCTTTTGAATTCCCCGCCGTGCGTCTGTGCCCGGTGACGTCAGACGCCACGTCGCCGAGGCTCCGCCCCCGCCGTGCGTCATTGTCCGGGCGTAGCCCCGCCTCCGCCGCGCTGCCCGTTATCCGGGCCGCGGCAAGGGAGCAGGCCCTGCAGTGCTGCCGCGCTCCCTGGGTGGCGCCCAGGAGGGACAGCGCAATCGCGGGCTGAGTGCGGGGTGGGCCGCCGGGTGGGGTGCGGGGGCGGCGCGCCCCGTCACAAATGGGTAAGATAGCTAGGGTCTTTGTTGAGATGAAAACTCATCATCTAATAAACCATCTTGTTAGTCTTTAAAGTGCTGCATAGTCCTATCTTTTGTTTCAGCTACACCAGACTAACACGGCTACATTTCTATCAGTATAGCACAGGCTGTCTTGCTGATGAGTTTACAGACAGCCAGTCTGGATGTGAAGGGGAATCCTGGAGAGATTGGCTCACAGCTGTGCAGTGGGAGAGGTGCCCACTTGGGCTGCCCAGAAGGGAGGATCCAGCAACCTCCTCCCTAGAGTGACAGCCACTACCTGGACAGACTAGCTGGCCCAAGGGAATCAAAAGGACCTGATCTGCCATCACTGTGGGCAAAGAGGCCACAAAAGGGCTCAATGCCCCAAGCTCCAGCACAGACTAAGTGGGTCTGGCCCACAAAAGCTCATCACCTAATAAACCATCTTGTTAGTCTTTAAAGTGCTGCATAGTCCTGTTTTTTGTTTCAGCTGCACCAGACTAACACGGCTGCATCTCTATCACTAAGCAAACCAAGACCTCTGAGGGTTAACTGGGTGGGGCTGGAGGAGGAGCAAGCTGCCCAGGTAGGAGGGGCTGGCAGACTGCCCTCAGCTCAGGTAGGGGAAGCCCCTCAGGCTAGCTTCTCTGGGGATCCTGATGCCCCAGAGGCAGGTTTCTCAGTGTACAGGATGGGGATAGGACTACCACTGCAGAGTGAGTGCCTTGTTCCCCTGGACATGGATAGAAGGAAGATCATGGGGCACTGGGACATGGGCACAGAGGTGACGCTGGCCCAGCACAAGCTAGTGGCACCAGATCACCCACTTGACCCTGATGGACATAAACAGGACCCCATTCAAGGTACCCATTGCCAGAGTGAATCTGAAATGCGGGGACTAAGGAGGACCCCAAGGAGGTGAGGGTGCACCAGCACTTTCCTGCAGGGGTGGCATAGAGTATTGGCTTGAAGGACCCCCTAGTTCCCTGGTCATTACCTGTAGCCAGAGATCGATGAGGGGCTTTCTGCTTTGACCCTGGTGAAGGCACCCTGCTGGGGGTGCAGAGCCCTACTCCAGCAGACAGGGAGTTCCAGGGGGCTGAGCTCAGCAGTGCTGGGACTCCATATCCAGGCAGTGAGAGGAGACAGGTCTCCATCCCTTCCCCAGATGCTAAATTCCTGGCCAAGTTGCAGAATGATCCCTCTCTGCAGAAGCTGAGGGGACAGGCTGGCCTCAGTGCAGCTCAACTCCTGGAGAGAGCTGCCAGGAGAGGTTCCTGTGGGGGAAGGGTCCAGGGGAAGAGAAGTTATGGGAAGTCCAGCGACAGCTGGTGGTTCCCCCAATGTACCACATACGCTGTTGTACCTGGCCAGTGATTTCCCATTCTCAGGGCACCAGGGAATCCAGTACATCAGGCTGAGGCTGCTGCAGAACTTTTACTGGCCTAGGTCTTTGCTGCTGTGCAATGGAACTGCCATCTTGAGACTCCTGCCAGAGAATGGGAAAAGCCCAGGACAAAGAGAAAGCCTCCTTGAGGTCCCTGTACATCATAAAGGAGCCCTTTTGGAAGGTGGTGATGGATATTGTGGGACCCCTGAGCAAGGTGACCTGGTCAGGGAAGAAATACATCCTGGGAGTGATAGATTATACTACACCCTGAATTGGTGGCTCTGCCTCGATCAAGGCAGATACTGTGGCAGATGTGCTGCTGACTGTTTTCAGCAGGTTGGGGTTCCCCCATCCTTACTGACCTGGGGTCCAACTTCACGTCAGCCCTGCTCCGGTACTTCTGGGGTCCAGCTCACCTAGGCCTAAGTATCACCCCCAGTCCAATGGGATGGTGGAGAGATACAATGGGACACTAAATCAGACGCTAAAGACCTTTATGCACCAACACCCACAGGACTGGGGCAAGTACTTACCCCACCTGTTGTTTGTATACAAAGGGTACATCTACACTGCAGCGTTTTTCCGAAATAATGGTCGTTATTCTGGAAAAACAATACTTGCATCCACACTGCAAGGCTGTGTCTACATTGGCACCCTTTTCCGGAAAAGGGATGCTAATGAGAAACTTAGGAATTGCAAATGCCGCGGGGGATTTAAATATCCCCCGCGGCATTTGCATGAACGTGGCTGCCGCTTTTTTCCGGCTCGGGGTTTTGCTGGAGAAAAGCACCAGTCTAGACGGGATCTTGCGGAAAATAAACCCTTTTCCGGAAGATCCCTTATTCCTACTTTGCAAGGAATGTAGACACAGCCCAATAGTGTTATTTCAACAAAAGGTGGAATAACGGAGGCCTTTTTCTGACTGCAGTAAACCTCATTGTACGAGGAATAATGCTTTTTCCAAAAAAGTTTTTTCGAAACCAAACATTTTTTGGGTGTGTAGATGTGGAAGAGTTATTTTGAAAAAAGAGGCCTTCAGGATAACACAGGTGCCCTGCTGGCCACTCCGTCCACACTCATCACAACTCTATAGTTCCTGTCTCCTGGAAGCTCTTAAAGCCTCAGACACCCAGGACAGACCTTGTGGCAGGAAGTGCCACACATCTGGACACTATGTCCCAGACACAAGCTCCCCAAGAGCCCACTGGCCCTCCCAGGGAGCATGCACAGGGCTCCAAGGAGTCTGCCAGGGGCTGCAAGAGGTGAGCACCATTCTGGTCTGGGGCAGAGATCCTGGCCCTTCTTGAGATATCGGGCGAGGAGAAGACCCTCCAGGATCTCCGCTTCAGACACTAGAACACGGGCTGTATACAGACAACAGCCTGGCCACAAGGGGCTACCACAGGATTCTGGAGCAGATCCGGAATAAAGTGAAAGAGCTGTGGAAGGGGTATGCCAGGGCCAGGGAGCGTATCTCTGGCTCCGGGGCAGGATGCCACTCCTGCCCCCACTACAATGAACTTCCCTGAATCTGGGGGGCTATGCAGCCCCTTCCAGACCCCTGGTTATGGACTCAGATCTATAGAAGCCCATCATTGCCCACGCAGGGGCTACATCTGGACTACGGGCTTTTGTCGACAGAAGTTTTGTCTACAGAATCTGTCGACAAAGCTTCTGTCGACAAAGAGCATCTAGACTACATATATGGATCGGAAAATCCATCCGCTTTGTCGACAAAGAGCATCCAGACTGCTGGACGCTCTGTCAACAAAAGAAGCCACCTGGAAGTGCTTCTGGAAGGTCACGGGGGCAGCCTTAAAGCCCAGGCACCTCTGCATGCTCTTTGCAGAGACGTGTGCAAAGGGATCCCCCTGGACGTTGCTCTGATTCTGCTTCTGGCTTGCCTACTTCCTAGAGGGAAAGTAAAGCTGCTGCAGTTTTTGCTTTGGTTGCCCTGCTTCCTCGGACACCACAGCAGTTTACATTCTGGGTTTTTTTCCCCTGCTTTTCACCTTTTATTTGGCCATGGAGCCTGAGCTGCCCCTTGGCAAGCGATGGCCCCACGCTGCCATACTGCAGCATCTGCTGTGTCTGCATGACTCTGTCATGACTCTCCTGCCCCATATGGACCCAGACCACACCGACGAGACCCTCCTCCAGGATGCAGGAGCTCTGCTCTTGCCCCCAAACTTTTTTGGGGATGAGCAGATTTGGAAGCAAGGTAAGAGTTCAGACTGGTGGGACCGGCTCGTCATGCAGCTCTGGGATGATGAACACTGGCTCCACAGCTTCCGGATGCGGAAGGCCACGTTCCTGGAGCTGTGTGCCTGGCTCACTCCTGCTCTGGAACACCAAGACACCCACCTGCAGCTCACCATCCCCCTGCAGAAGTGGGTCACAATCGCCCTGTGGAAGCTAGCCACCCCCGACAGCTACCGCTCCATGGGGCATCAGTTTGACGTGGGGAAGCCTACCATTGGGGTAGGCTTGATGGAGGTAAGTCACTCTCGGGGGACAGGCCCTGCAGAGTGGGGGGGCTGAGAAAGGGGGACTGCCAGGCAAGGGCAAGAGGGAGTGGGGGATGGAGTGGCACTTGGAGGCTGCTCCTTGGCCACCCCAACACTGATGAGGGGGAAGGGGGCGTCCTGACAAGGGGAAGGTTGGGGTGGAAGGGGGGAAGGGTCCCCCCCAAGTGCTTAGGTAACCTAACTCTCTGGTTTCTGACTGTTTATTTGTCTCATGCTGCAGGTGGTGAGAGCCATCAAAGAGGCTCGTCTGTCTCGGGGACCTGGACAACATCATTACCGGGTTTGTCACTCTTGGCTTCCCGAACTGCGGAGGAGCCCTTGATGGGACACACATCGCAATCCGTGCACCTCCTCATCGAGCAGCCCAGTTTATAAACAGGAAGGGCTACTATTCCATGGTGCTGCAGGCGCTCATCGACCACCAGAGACACTTTACGGACATTTGTGTCGGGTGGTCGGGGTGGGCACATGATGCCTTCATATTCAGAAACTCCTACCTGTACCTCAGGTTGCAGGCAGGAACATTTTTCCCCCAGTGACACCTCTGACAGACAGGGCCGAGTCTGGGCACAGCTGAGGGCATCCGCTCAGGGCGAATTGCTCAAATCCGGGGCTCCTTACAGCCCCCAGACTGGTGACCTCTCCAAACAGGCCACAAACCAGTCCCACAGAGCGCTTCAGCTGCCTGCCTGAAGCCTCACGAGCAAAACCCCTCTGACACCCCAGCAATATCCGTGCCTCAGATGGCCCTGGGCCTCATACAACGGTGGGGGGTCTTAGAACCCAATCCCACCTACCCTGAACAAGTTCTGTCCGGTTCCAAGAAACCAGCCACAGATCCCTGGTCAATTTACCCTTTGGACCTTACCCACAAATCATGCTGACCCAATCCTTTAGCATCTAACATCTAAAGGTTTATTATTACAATAAAGAAAAGCATGAGAGTAAGGTTGTTAAAGGAATAGTACGTTACATGCACCGAATCTCCCAGTTCTCGATGCAGGCTCTAGCAGAGATGTTACAGCTGCTGGCTTAAGAGTCCTTGTTGCACATCCTAGAATCAGGATGGGTTCCCAAGTCTTTCCGGCTCTTCGATCCCTGCACTGCTGCCTCTGGGTTGAAGTGCTGAGCTGAGAACCAAGATGGAGACCACCACATGGCCTATTTATCCCTCCTTCCTGGTCTCTTCTTGGCTGTAGCAGGTCACCTGGTCCACCTTATTCCTGTGTTGCCTGCTGGTAGCCCTTAGGTATGAGTCACCACTCATTCTTTAGGTATGTCCTTGGCCCATTGAATGCCATTGTCCCACAGGGCCTCACTGATTAGCATGTCCATAGGCCAGGCCCTGCCCAATGCTCAACCACATGCAGGGAAATATTCAGTATCCATACAAGTACATGCTTATAATTGCACACACAGACATTATACAAACACATGAACAGCGTACATAGGATTAGCAAACAGTGAGCTTCTATTCAACACCCCACATGGCCCCCCTTTTATACCATTTTCTGGGGCCAACACCCCCACCTATGGGTGCAACAGCGATCTGGCTGCTCCCCTCAAAATCCAGTAACGTGACAACACCTCACACTCGGGGACGTGCAGATTCCGGTGTGCATAGTGGCCGATGCAGCCTACCCCCCTGATGCCATGGCTCATGAAGCCCTACACCAGCCACCTGGATGTGAGCAAGGAGCTTTTCAACACACATCTTAGCCAGGCTCACATCCAGGTGGAATGCGCCTTCGGCCGGCTGAAAGGGAGGTTCCGTTGCCTCCTCACACGCCTGGAGATGGGGGAATGCAACATCCCAAAGGTGGTGGCCACATGTTGTGCCCTCCATAACCTGGAGGAGAGGGAAGGGGAGGCCTTCCTGCCGGGGTGGGGGACAGGTGCTGATGGCGAGGAAAGGCCATTTCAGCAGCCCCGGATAGCTGCCATCCGCCAGGCTCACCAGGCTGGTGTCTAAATCCGAGAGGCCATGAGGGAGAGATTCTCAGAAGGAGCCCACTGACCCTCCCCAGGGCCTGCCTCTTGGCGGGATCGGCCTGGCTCACCCCTACCTTTCCCTCCACAACCCGCACTCTCTTCCCATTCAGAACACAGAGAAGACCCACTTTTCTTTGTACACAGAAAATTGCTTTATTACAAACACTAGTCTGTGTCTAGACTGGCCAGTTTTTCTGGAAAATCAGCCGCATTTCCGGAAAAACTTGCCATCTGTATTCACTGGCCGCTTGAATTTCCACAAAAGCACTGACTTCCTACTGTAAGAAATCAGCTTCTTGCGGAAATACTATTCTGCTCCCGTTCAGGCAAAAGACCCTTTTGCGCAAAGCTTTTGTGCAAAAGGGCCAGTGTAGACAGCTCAGAGTTGTTTTGCGCAAAAACGCGTCTAGATTGGCACGGATGCTTTTCCGCAAAAGCACTTTTTGCAGAAAAGCATCCGTGCCAATCTAGACGCTCCGTTCCAAAAATGCTTTTAATAGAAAACTTTTCCGTTAAAAGCTTTTCTGGAAAATCATGCCAATCTAGATGCAGCCTAGCAGTAAAGAAAATGTGTGAACTGTTGAACAAAATTTTCTCTTTTAACTGTTCTCCAGTTTATCCACAGAGTAAATGTGTCTGTCAAAAATGAAGATTTTGTAACATACTCAAATGTCTCTTAACTGCGGTGGTAGGGGACTGAACACCTGGGGGGGGGGAGTCCAGCAAGTCTTGTCTGGGTGCCTGTGCCTTTAAGAGGCTGTGGCCAGGAACCATAGATGTGCTGTACCTGTAAAGGCTAGACTGTCCACTGGGGTTTCTTCCTGGAGGTCTTTTTTGTCGACAGAACTGGCTCCCTGCATCCACACTTACCTTTTGTCAACATGGTTATGTCGACAAAGGCGTTATTCCTCATAAAAGGAGGTTTACAGCCATCGACAAAACTACCACATTCTGTTGACTTAACTGGCGACATAACGTGGCAGTAGTGTAGACGCCACTTTTGTCAACAAAACCCTGTAGTCTAGACACACCCAGGGCTCCCAGCCTAGGAGGGGGGAGGACAAGGAGCTGGAGGAAAAGGTAGAGATGGGCAGTACCATCACCACTATCTCCATAGCACTGGTATCCCAGAGCCTGGATGTCTCCCAAGTATCTTCCAAGGCTGGGGAGGGATTATCAGGTGAATGCTCTTAGTTTTGAACACACATAGGGTGGGGGTGGCGGGTGTGAGGGGCTGTGGTGCGATTGTCACTCGGCCTTCTCAGCCTGGCCCTCATGCTGCAGTATGTGCACATGGATGCATGCACAGCTCCAGTATGCACCACACAGCCCCAGGAGGCAGCCCTAGAACACCCCTGGGCACCTGCTCAAAGACTCTAGGGAGGCCAGTCACACTTCTGACCCCTGGGGGGGAACTCCCACCAGCCACCTCTGAAAGAAGGCTGGGGACAAGGGCACATGCACCCCCACACACAGACTCTGGAGTGCCGCACATGCACATGGTCATGCCTGCATGCTCAATGCACCACCTGTTCCTAGGGACAGCGCCACCAGGCTTCCCTGATGGAAGACCAGGCTGCTCGAGGCCCCTCTCCAGCCCATGGGATCCCAGTGTGTCTGGACACTTCCCTTGCCTGCTTGTCCAAGGAAAGGAGGTGGAGTGGGAAGCATGGTACCCTGGCCACCTGAGTCCCTGTGAGGCAGGGCCCGCTGTCCAGTCCACGCATGGCCTTGCTCCCAGGACATACCGTCCTCTGGCCTGAGGACTCTTGCTCTCAGCTCACTGATGAGGGTAAGGCCCCGGAGGCAGTGTCTTCAGGGATGACTGACCACCTCTTTTTATTCTCCCAAGCTGGACCAGTCATAATTGTGGGGTGATCGCCACCAGAGGAGCCAGCTGCCTGACCCTGGGGGAACTGCAGGCATCGGAGGGTCCAGGAGGACCTAATGAGAGAGCATGTGACCATCCTCCAGAACATGCAGCAGACATTGGCCCAGAAGGTCCGGAATGAGACCCAATGGTGGGCCCAGATGTGGACTGAGCTGGTGCAACAGGGCTGCAACATGTGTGCCACCATCTGGGAGATGGCTCCAGTCCCTGCCCCCCCCACCCATGCCAGCTCCCGTTCTCTCTGACATGCCTGACCCCGCTCTAGCCCCCCGTCCTACCTATCCCCCTGTTCTCCCTGCCCTCCCTCCCCCATCCCCAAGCTCTCTGAGGTCCCCGATCTGAGGTCGAACTTCCAGCCATACCAGGCCCAGCTCTGTTTCTCTCCTCCTCACACAGCCCCCCTCCTTCCTCCCCATATCCAGGGTCTCAGACTCTCCTCCTCCTCCTCCTCCTCAATTACTTTTATTTAAAAAAAAATACAATTTTTTTTTTGAAACACAAAACTGGTGTTTTTATTGAATCTACAGTGAAGGGCGGAAGGGAGGGGATTTTCCGGGGAAGGCATAGAGGGGCAAAGCAGAGGTCCCTAGTGGGGCAGCCCTGGGAAGAGTTACTGGGGTCCTTCAGATGTGCACCCCCCCAGTTGGTCCCTGACAGTAAACTTTCCCACGCCGAACTGGTTGCCCATGAACCCATAACTGGCTGGGGTGGTGAGCTTCCAGACGGCAATGGTGACCCACTTCTCCAGGGGGATGGTGGGTCACATCTGGGTGTCCTGTCAACAGAGGGCAGGGGCGAGCCAGGCACACTGCTCCATGAAATTTGCCTTCCTCATGCAGAAGTTACGGCTGTAGAAAGCTGCAGCCATCTCTACTTGGGCGCCATTTCACGGTGCACACCGACCACTCCCCTGACCTGTCTGCACCAAATGAAGGGGGCCAATGCCAAGCTACTGAGATGGAGCCTGCTCCTGCAGAATTACGACATGGAGCAGTGTGCCTGGCTCGCCGCTGCCCTCCGTTGACAGGACACCCAGATGTGGCCCACCATCCCCCTGGAGAAGCGGGTCACCATCGCCGTCTGGAAGCTCACCACCCCAGCCAGTTATGGTCCATGTTAAGGGGAGTGCTAATGTCATAGCTGATGCTTTATCCCATAGAGGGGGTTCTAAACCTCCCCAGGCCACTGGCTGAGTGACCCTGCTCAGTTTGGTGGAGAGATGTGATGAAGTGGGGATTGTGTTCACTCTGTTTGCTTTGTTGTGTTGCGGGTAATTTCTGCTGTCCTGTGGTGGCCCTGTGTGTGTGCGCCTCAGTTTGCCTGGACACTGCTGTGCTGTCTAGAGGAGGATTGCAGGTGTGACTCACTGAGAGAAAATGCTACCCATCAGCCTGAGTCTGAGAAGGGGTATGACTAAGTGACACCTTTTGTGCGGGACTCCAGAAAAAAGCAGAAGGCGGTACTACCTGTGGACAGGGGACAGGCTGCTGAGGGTGTGGGTTTTTTGGAAGGGGCTTGGAGCAGGATGGAAGAACAGGGCCCAGGGTCCCTTCTCCTCAAGGTGGGTGTACTGACTGGTCCAGGTTCCTGTGCTAACAAGTCTGTTCTAAACTGTGTCCCTGTGAAGCAATAAACCTTCTGTTCTACCTTCTGGCTGACATTCACATCTGGCTGCAGATGGAGGTGCAAGGCCCAGAGACTCCCCCAAACTCCGGTGACAATTTCTTCTGTGTGGTCAGTACGAAGGCAGTGTGCTTGTCACTACCAAGGTGCTTGCAATATGATGCGTTCATTTAAATGTGATTCACTGTCCTCTCTGTTCAAGTACTCAGCGGCTCAAGCTATCTCCCAGATAATCCTTTTTAGATTAGTGTCAGACCCCCATATGAAATCCTTGCTCATTCTCATGCCATGTTTACTAGGCTTATTTCCAACACTGTTTCATATGGATTAGGCAGAGCAACTTAGTGCTCATATGTTTTTCAGTGCATCTCAGTACCTCATGAAATTACATTATAGATTCATTGTATAAATAGAAGACTGAACACAATTATAGGCCGAAAGCCCCAAAGTGAAGGACTAGAATCTGAAAGTAGATTTGACCAAACCTTGCTGTGTGCAAACATCTCATAATAAATTGGCCACACATTTGTTTATTTAATCACTGTTTTTTAAAATTTTCCAATTTGCACAGAAAAAATAACCGCTCTGCACTCTTCAGAAGAAAAAACAAAGAAAGGCAGGTGCGAGGTTCCAGAATTGTCCAGTCAAATCAAGGATGTAAGAAAGCAACTAAGCAGGGAAAGACAACTGCATAAAAGAGAATTCAAGTGAGGCGTCCCCTAATCTACAATAACATGGCATTTTAACCTTGGATATTATCAACAGTTCCAGCTACAGTGAGGTTTCCATCACTGGTAGGCACTGGGAAAATGGTTACTTATCAGGGCCAGAAGGGTTTTTCTTGCTGATCAGTAAGTCATGAGCACAGTACAGGAACCTATGTAGAACACAATAGAATAAGAACATAAGACTGGCCATACTGGATAAGACCAAAAGCCCATCTAACCCAGGGTATGTCTACACTACCCCCTAGTTCGAACTAGGAGGGTAATGTATGCATACCGCACTTGCTAATGAAGCCCGGGATTTGAATTTCCCGGGCTTCATTAGCATAAGCGGGGAGCCGCCATTTTTAAATCCCCGCTGCTTCGAACCCCGTGTAGCGCGGCTACACGGGGCTCGAACTAGGTAGTTCGGACTAGGGTGCCTATTCCGAACTACCGTTACTCCTCGTTTCACGAGGAGTACCGGTAGTTCGGAATAGGACCCTAGTCCGAACTACCTAGTTCGAGCCCCGTGTAGCCGCGCTACACGGGGTTCGAAGCAGCGGGGATTTAAAAATGGCGGCTCCCCGCTTATGCTAATGAAGCCCGGGAAATTCAAATCCCGGGCTTCATTAGCAAGTGCGGTATGCATACATTACCCCGCTAGTTCGAACTAGGAGGGTAGTGTAGACATACCCCCAATGTCCTGTCTTTCGACAAAGGCCAATGCAGGTCCGCCAGAGGGAACGACAGAGGAGGTCACCTTCATTCCTTGTTGCCCATGGCCAGCTTCCGGCATGCATAGGCTCGGGACACCATTCCTGCCCATCCTGGCTAATAGCTGTTGAAGGACCTATCCTCCCTCTATTTATCTAGCTCTTTTTTGAACCCTAAATATCAGGATTAACTGTGCTCTTGGACATAGTGGCCAAGTTGTTGATAGAACACTGGGTTTTATGTTGGTGTTGGGCCATCCTGGCAGGCCCACCCATTTACTCTGTGCATTGATACTTGCAATTGCATTGCTGCAGAGCATTAGGCTTCCAGTTGCCACTGGAAACTGAGGCCTTTGCTCTTGATGGATATAGCTCCCCGAGTGGAGATTAGCAGAGACAGATATCGTTGGACCTGTAGGTGAGTGGATTACCCTTGATTTAATAAATAGTAACAGGTCATTATTTCTAAAGCTACAGGATGGAAAATGACACCTGGATTCTGGATATAAACATTATTCATCATGTCAGATGCTCTGCTATTCCTACCAGTACACTGTGCACTGACAGAACTGCATTTCTAGGGCAAATAAATAGAGAATACTGTATGTATTTTGTGGCCAGTTTGGGCTAAGCCTTCCTGGTGGATTTTTGTGTGTGTGCCTCAGGGGCTTGCGGTGTCCCTATCATTGCCACAAAGGCAAGGGTACCCCACTATCAGAGCCCTTTTCATCATAGGCAAGTCCAAGGTATGGGAGGTCAGTCCCTCTGTTAGTCCATAGGGCCTCCCCTGTTTCTTGCTGGCAGCCCACCATCCAGGAGGAGAGTTGTGGGGAACCAGTCCCACACGCTTGCTACCGGCTCCAGCCCAGAGCCCTATGGGTGGGGGTAGACCCAAGTGGGTCACAAGGCTGGGCCTTTGCTCCACTGAATAGGGGCCGCTGTTCAGTGGAGCAAAGGCCCAACCTTATGACCCACTTGGGTCTACCCCCACCCATAGGGCTCTGGGCTGGAGCCAGTAGCACTGGACCACTCCCCCAACCCTTCCTAAGTACCTCCTCCCTATGCCTTGGGACAAGTTTCATTGCAGGCTGCCTAGGGTCAGCTTCTAGTGCTGGGCTGCTCCATTCTCCTTCACCTCTCCTCTAGACCATCCCTCCACTCCTTCCCCCCAGTCTTGCCTGAGGGAGGGTTTTTATGGTGCTCCCATTAGCCTTAATTGGCCACAGGTGTTCTAATTAGCCTTCCCTCCAGGCTGATGACAGAGGGGCTTCAGGTGTTGAACTGGCTGGGCCACAGTCTCTGGCAGCCTATACCGGGAACATGAAACCGCATACCCAGCGCATACCATTCCACTCAGCTTCTGCAGCCCTCTGCTCTCAGGCTGACACAATTTATTCATATCTACTGAGTCCTGGCTCCTGTGGCTAGTGACAGCTAAGTGTTGTCCCAAATCTTTCTCCTATTTCTTTGTTCTTTTAGAGATGATAGGCCAGATCCTCAGATGGTGGAAACTGGCATAAGAGTCCATTGATTTCAATGTACCCCAAATGAGGATCTCACTTGATGGTTTAGATAAGACTCCCATCATACAGGTGCATTCACAGAGGGTTGTAGTTTCAGTCACCATAAATCCCACCAGGAAGCATTTGGATCTGGAGGGGGGGGGGGGGGGGGGACAAAGTAAAACTAAAGATAGAGATTCTACTGAGCAGGATTTCAGTGGCAAAGGCCGCTGCACAACAACCAGCTTCTGGCTTCTGTATGAGGAGTGACTTCTATTATGTAGGGGTTTTTCTGGGTCATACCACCAGCTACATATTTCTCTGCTTTATGGACTAGGGAAGACTACGGATGATACATCTCCATACCCCACTGGTGTCCCTTTACACTAAATGCCTTGAGGAATAAGGTGAGAGCTTGTTATTTGCATCCCATGTGGCAACTCTGGGGGGACTCAAAATGACAGGAAACACCACATTGCACTATTAGAGCATAATTTTAGCCTTATGCCATAATATTTTACAGATCTGCTGACAGAGAGGGAGCAAAGGGTCAACTGCCCTAGGTCCTGGTGATCCAAAAGACCCTGGGGCTTCCAGCCACTGCCACTGTCGTTTCTGCAGGAGCAGTGGCAGCTGCAGCATTGAGCCCTTTAAATCATCACTGGATCCCTGGATGACGCACTCCAGGTGGTGCTGAGGGCTGGCTACCTCATCCCCAACCCTTCCACCCAAGGCCCTGCCCCTTCTGAAAGCATGGAGCTCTCCCCACCTTGTCCCGGGGATTGGTAATTCTCTCAGCCCCTCTGCTATTTTAGGGTATGTCTACACTACCACCCTAGTTCGAACTAGGGTGGCTAATGTAGCATTCGAACTTGCAAATGAAGCCCGGGATTTAAATATCCTGGGCTTCATTTGCATGTTCCCGGGCGCCGCCATTTTTAAATGCCCCGTAGTTTGAACTACCTGCCCGCGGCTACACGTGGCACGGGCTAGGTAGTTCGAATTAAAGCTCCTAATTCAAACTACTGTTATTCCTCCTGCAAGGAGGTTTAACAGTAGTTCGAATTAGGGCTCCAGCCCTGCAAACTGCTTTCCACATTAAGGCAGAAGGTGAGGGAAGGGGCAGGGGGAAAACTAAAGGAGAGGTGGGGGTGAGGAGAGGAAGGGGCTTGTGCTGAAGGGAGAGGGGGAAGGGCAGGAGAAGAAAGGGGAAGGCAGCAAGAGGCAGGGTGGAAGAGAGACAAATGCCAGGGGGCCAAGAGGAGACAATGAGGAAAAGGTCAGGAGGGGGGAGGGGAATGAAGGTGTCAATGGGGGTGACAGTGGGGAGGGGACAGGGTGATGTGAGGAGGGGGAGGGACAATGTGGGCAAGGTGGAGAAAGAGGAGCGGGGATGAGTGTGTGCCAGGAGAAGAGGGGATGGAAGGAGGGGTGGGCATGAGGAAGGCAGGGGATGGAGCAAGTCATGTGTGAGGGCGAAGAGAGGAGTGAGGAGAACTGGGGCAGAGGGTGGTGAGGGGGTGGGCACCAGGGAGAAAGTGGTCAAGGAGGGCAGGGACACTGAGGGAAGGGGGAGGCACCAGGAAGGTGCAGGTGCCAGGGGATTGTGGGGGTGGAGCAGAAGGGCAGACATGTGAAGGGGAGGGACAGACACCAGAGGGCAGAGGAGAGAGGCAGGGCAGGTGGGTAGAGGGAGGTGTTAGGAGAGGGGATGAGGAAGGGTAGCTATAGAAGATCAGAATGGGGCTAGAAGAGGAGTGGACACAGGGGAAAGAGAAGGGCTGGTGCAGGGGAGGGGGGCAGGTCTCCAAAGGGCTGAGGGGAGTGAGAAGAACAGGAGCCAGAACAGCAGAGGAGGGTGAGGGGTGGGGGGCAGCAGGCACCAGGGGAACAGATGGGGCAAGGGGTGGGTAGGAGACATGGCAGCAGAGGGAGAAGGGAGAGGTTTATAAGATACTTATTAATAACTTGGGTGCCACAGTGGCAAACATCTGAAAAAACACACATGAACGCAATACTGGTGCACAAGACAAAATTCACTCTACTCTTGGGAGGAAAATTTTAGAGGGAACACTTCCCTCAGTCTCTCTCCTCGAGTTAATACAATGCAAATTGGATTAATGCAATTGCAGGATAGTTACATGGGGGAGTCCTATTGGTAGGAGGACAGTGGGAGGAGTTTTTATAAGGGTCACACAACACCCTTTACTTCTGGTCATGTGTCCATCTTGACCCCAGGAGTACTACATCCAGGGGTGGGACTTCTTGTGGCAGGGAATGTGGCTAATGGGAGTCAGAGGGCGTGGTTAATGTGTCCCTAATTTCGGTTCAGAAAATATGGCCACCATACCCATATGTAAGTTTACTGTAAGGCTGTGTCTAAACTACATGGCTCCATCGATGGAGCCATGTAGATTAGGCTGATCGGCAAAGGGAAATGAAGCCGCCATTTAAATAATCGCGACTTCATTTAAATTTACATGGCTGCCGCCCTGAGCCGACAAACAGCTGATCAGCTGTTTGTTGGCTCAGCGCGCTAGTCTGGACGCTCCCGTGCCAACCTGAAAGCCCTTTGTCAATCTCCCCGTTATGCTTTGTAGGATGAGGTTTACCGGGGAGGTCGATAAAGGGCTTTCATGTTGACAGGGGAGTGTCCAGACTAGCGCGCTGAGCTGACAAACAGCTGATCAGCTGTTTGTTGGCTCAGCGCGGCAGCCATGTAAATTTAAATGAAGCCGCGATTATTTAAATCGCCGCTTCATTTCCCTTTGCCAAACAAACAAATCTACATGGCTCTGTCGACGGAGCCATGTAGTTTAGACGTACCCTAATAGTTCATTCCATTTAAATCAATGGAACTAGTCTTATTTGTAAAGTTCAGCACATAAATTAGTAATGTTAGGCACATAGCAAAGCCTATGTAGGACTATGGTCTAACACTGGTGTGCATGAAGATTTGTATATGCCACAGTATTTCTCTAATCATCCCTCCCGCCTTGTGTAAGGGGATATGAGCAACTGCCTTTCCAGATATAATTTCCCATGCCATCACTGTCGATGAGTAGACATTGGAAAACACAGGCAGGTCAGGCGCCTTTCATGGTGACATTTGAAGAAGGCATCCTTCATCTATTAGTCCATTTTGATTCCAAGATAAAGGCTGTAAATGTTCCATTATATACAGAGATTCCCTCGAACGCTGAGATGCTACTAGACAGCAATCGTTTAGAACAGCAGATGCCTTTTCTCGTCCAAGTATTACTGTCAGTATGGGGTAATGAATTCATTGATTTTACCATTTTTTTATCACAACAGTTATTTCAGAGATAAATGCCTCTCATTTGCAGTTATTAAATCTGCTGTATGTAGGACAGCTGTTGGAATAATTGTCCAGTGTGAAGAGGCGGGAGAAAAAATCCGCACCTTCTTTCTTTCTTTGAGAGAGTTAAGCAGAGGCCTGGTGACTTGAAGCAAGATGTACTTGTGGGAAATTAACAATTCATCCTACTTCTGGTTTTGAGGATGGTGCTAATTTGGTGGCATATGCTGGCGTCTTTTTGCCCTCTCTTGCATTTCTGTTCCACACCGAGAGGGGGCAAATTGGGTAATAAATGTATGCTGGTGAGGCTTATGGCCAGGGCAAGATGGGATAGTTTGGGGATGTAAGGCCAGCGGCTTGAGAGATTTCCAGCCGCCTTTCTTTTAGGAGTGAGTGGCTCAGGGAATATTTGCGCAATTTAGAAGCATGTGGGGCTGGGAGATCCAGGCCCGACTGGGGAATTTAGAGGGCCTAGTTGTACTCCAGAAACAATATGGTTTTTCTATAGCCGTGTTGGTAGGCCTAAAGCCTTACTCTGCATCCAGATTGATGAGCAGCAGCCATTAGCTGTAAAACTTGAAGTTGCATACTTATGTTCTATCTAAATTGCATTAAACTAATGTCAGACCAGGCTGTTAGAAGGCAATCCTGTCCTAACAGCACCCACTGTCACCGGATAAAGAAATAGATTTCAAGATGGGTAGAGAAAACTTAGTTAACAGCATTTCATCTAGCAAGAAACTGTTTATCAATAGTTGAGGTTGTAGAATCCTCATTCTATTATGGTCCTCACTTTCTATTGTTTGTATGATCTCTGTCTGGTTTTTAATTGTTTTTTTCTGCTGTATAATTAATTCTTCTAGGTGTAAATCACCTAAGGTGGTAGTGTATGATAGGTTAAATAATTCTGTTACTGCAGATTATAATTGGTTTGTAAAATTATACTAAAATAATTGGTTACAGTAGAGCTAAGCAGCACTTGAGTTGCACTATATAAACTGGAGCCCAAAAGGAAATTCTTTGGGAACCAACTCCAGGCCACAGCTCCAAGATCAGAGGTGCCAGACCTCAACCCTGTGCCAATAACACCATGCTGAAACTGGAGTTCTCCAGATGGACCTGATCCTGATTGGCCATCAAAACAAGCTCATCTGTTTCATTGGGAGTGGTGAGCACTGTATGCCTTGTGTTTGCATCTCGTTTTGATGATTATTAATAAATAGAGATGAAGTAGGCTATTAGACTGGTAAAAGACCCCACAGAACTGCAAAGTATAAGATTACACCTAAGCCTTCAGAAGGGTAAGGGTGGGTGCCTATATCGAGAGGGTTACATCTGAGCCCTAGGAATAGATAAGGATGGGTGCCCCTAGAAAGTGTGAGTATTTTGTGTGGCTAACACACCCCTCACAGAAGGTTCAAAAATTCAGTTTCTGTGTGTTTGAGATGTATGAGTTCATTCAGCTGGAGGTTTTTAACATGCCACAGTTGTTTACTAAGGTTTAAAGATGAAATACAAGTTAAAATAGTTTAGTCCTAAAAGGAATTAAAAGTCTGACTCTAAAGAGGTGCATGTGATCAGAAAGATCTTTTGACTCAGCTTTTGATTGAGATGAGTTTTCTCATCTGGGAGCGAAGAGCACAAGGTAGTGGGATGGGGCTCCATCTTTAAGTCAGGGGTTCAAATCAATCCTATTTTGATACCAACTATACTCGGTGAACCTTTAGTGAGTGTTTGATCATCTAGACAGACAGGTGACTGCCCTCCACCAACACTAAATTCACATGCAGGGGAAAAAAAGATTTGTTTTCAGTATAGCTGTGACATACACAGAATGACTGTGCAAAGTGTTTGTGTTTCGAATGAGGCACAGTTTGACATAGTTAACCTTGTGCTATTGTTGAACAGTTGGAAGCTGAATGCTGCAAATTAAAATTACTTCCCTTGACCAGCCAGAACAATCCTTTATTTCGTCAAGGCTCTGATTCTTTTCACTGGAGAGGCAGCTAACTTCTTTAATAAAACTGGGAACTTGGTACAATACGTTCCCAACTCTTGTAAGATTGCTATGGGTATTGGGAGGACCACATGTCTGTCAGGCTAGTCCCTTGCACTAGCACCCCCTGTCTGTTAAGCTCATTTTTGCATTCAGCAACACAGTTCATTGATTGGTCCATGAAGGTAAAATTCACCCTTGTAAAGAGTTGTGCACTAAGATCTTAAGCAGGATATAGTGCTCTTGTGCTGGTGTCTGCTGAGTGGTTGAATTTCTGCCTGCAAACATATCCATTAAGCTACATATATGCAAGGCTCGCTCTATCTTTCAAGCTCCTTGAATGCATTCATCTCTCTTCTCCTTGCTTGTGAAGCCCATAGCCTAGGATACTTCTGCTCGATTTGGACCTCATTGGGAGCTAGAATACATCCATTACCAACATGCAGTGAAAAAGCAGTGCAGATGGTTCTCTCTGCAAATATAAACTGCTGCAAATACAGGCACCAAGGGAGCTGCTGAAATGAAAGGATTATTGGCAACTAAATATCAGGCTCATTTGGAAAACACAGTGGCTACATCTAGAGTGGCATGATTTTTTGCAAATTCTTTTGACGGAAAAGTTTTTCCGTTGAAAGCATTTGCAGAAAAGAGTGTCTAGATTGGCACGGAGGCTTTGGCGCAAAAGCTCTTTTTGCAGAAAAGTGTCCAAGCCAATCTAGACACAGTTTTGCGCAAGAAAGCCCCGATCGCCATTTTCGCTATCGGGCTTTTTTTGCGCAAAACAGTTTTTAGCTGTCTACACTGGCCCTCTTGCACAAAAGCATTTGCGCAAGAGGGCTTTTTCCCGAGTGGGAGCAGCACAGTATTTGCGCAAGAACACTGACAATCTTACATTAGATCATCAGTGTTCTTGAGCAAATTCAAGTGGCCAGTATAAACAGCTGGCAAGTTTTTCCACAAAAGCAGCTGCTTTCATGGAAAAACTTGCCAGTCTAAACGCAGCGTATGTGTACATGCTCATGAGGTGAGCCTGAGGTGGGATCTGTCCATCAGTGAGAGATAGAGAAGGGAGTGCGGAATGAGGAGTGACTGATGAGCATGGACCAGACACTATATCAGCTCTTTCATTTGCTTTGGATTGATTGGAAGACAACCAGACAACCTAGGGGCTAACTGCTCTGTGCTCCTGTGTGGAACAGCCAGCCACATCAATTGGAGCTCCATGCACATATTCTATGCTTGAACAGAATTCGGCCTGAACATTAGAGGAGGCTGTGGAGTGAGCAAAAGGTTCTGCATTGTTTCCCTCATCCTATCTCAAGGTAACAAATATCTGGATGTAATATTCCTTCTAATTTTTTCCATCCATGTGTGGAATACATTTTATATGCACCGAGGCATGTGCAAATAGGCACCACCAGTAGAAATAAAAAAATCTAGCTGTGGGCACTCTGGTACTCAGCTGAAAAGCATTTCAGTCTCTCCTGAGCAGCCTCACAAGCACTCAGCTTACAGAGAACCCTGCCTGGATGGCCCATTTGCTAACTATTGTGGTCTTTTTAGTGAACTGGTGCACTAAGAAAGTCCCTCCAAGCTCTTTGAATGCTACATCTCTGACATGTCTCTTATAGGCGAGACATGGGAAAACGTTACTGGAAGCCTGCTCCTGGTGCACTGATGGAGCTTGGGCACTGACTACACCAAGGATGAAGGCGAGCATGACCCAGTGTGAGTCAGGAGCGCTCAGGTCGTTAGCCAGTTCCGCCATGGACCTGTCAGTTTTCCCCTGTAATTACTGGTCCAAGTAAGGAAAAAAACACTACTACTTGCTGACAGCTAATGAAGTTCCTTCTTTTGCTTGTGCAATATGAGCTGGTGAGTTCAGTGCTGAAGGACCTGGGTTTGAACCCTGCTGTAGATGGTATTGCAAGGATGCACACAGTCACAGCTCATTACATGAGCTCACTTTGTGCACAGAGTATCTTAACACAGTGGAAACTGTACCCTCTCCTATTGCAGCAAGGAAGTCAGCACTATGCAACTCAGCAAGATGAGGAGACCAAAAAAAAAACCCCACTGCCCACCCTCCTCCTAACATCCAGAAGCCATTGACATTAAATAAGAAGGGTGTTGTGAATGTATATCTGCACAGGAAGGGGGGGGGGAGCATATTGATGCTGTTGCAAGTAAAATTCTGTATATTCATCCCCCTATTTCCTTTATCACTTATTCTGTAACAGCTGTTTAATTAATTGCTTGAGCAGCTTCCTAATACATCTTATTTACATACAAAATTACAGAATAATGGTTTGCCTGTGAGTCGAGTGAGAATTTAATGTCTGCTCGCCATGCATCGTGGAATATGGTTACTCAACAAGAAATAAAAGTTCTGGTTGGTTTTGACTGCAGCTTTTTAAAAATCATTATTATGTTTTCCTCATAGGTTATGTTGCTGTTGTTCATGTAAGCATTAACAGCTGATGATGGAATGATAACACCAAGGAGGTGGCAGATGAGCCTAGGAAAGAAAGGAGTTCAATGTGATGACTTCTAAAAAAATAACAAACAAAACAGACAAACAAACAAACACAGCCAACCAACCCTCCCATCCAGCAGTAATGGAAACAATGTGACTTTATCTTTGCAGTTCAGGTTTACTCCAGGGCTGGTGGAGCTCATTGTGCAACCAGTAAGTGTCCCACACTGGTGTCCTTGTCTCTAAAAGAGGTCGCTTTTTCCTGTCAGCATAGGAGCTCTTTCAGTTGATAGCCCTTGTGCTCCCTCCACCACAGGGAGGACTGTGTCAATAGACGTTTTCCTTTTAAAAGCCTTATTATGTTCAATCAGGACCCATGCACTGCACTGCCTTGAGCTTGTAACTCATTAGCGCAAAAGGTTGGACAAGCAAATGGTCCCAAGTCTGGCTAAGTTTCTCTCTTTCCAGGTTTTGCTGAGAATCCCAAATTAGACCTGGGTTCACTGAAAGGTTTGTGAGCCTGGACACATTTTCAGTCTGGTTTTGCATAGCTGCAAACCAACCCATCATTCCCCACAACTTTCACTAGCCAGCAAGCCCAGCTACTCCCCCACTGTTACATTGGAAATCTTCTGTGGGTCTACAATCCCTCTTCTTCTGCACGCACCCTTTCTGCTTCACTCCTCCAGGCTGGGGTAAAGCTCACCCCATCCTGAGATCTTCAGGCTTGTGAGGTAGTCACAGGTGCCCCCATTCCCATCCTTCCTTTTCTGGGGGTGGGAAGCCTGGTATAACTAATCCCCCACCCTCCTTGTTTCTCCTGAAAAGGGATGACTTTCCCTTCACCACCACCTCTCTGAACAGCTGCAGGACAGAAGAGAACCAGGTGCTGCCAACATCACAAAGAGGCTGAGATTGGTGAGTTAGCCTAAGGCAGCTGGGAT
Organism: Pelodiscus sinensis; assembly: GCF_052426305.1. Taxonomy (NCBI): domain Eukaryota; kingdom Metazoa; phylum Chordata; order Testudines; family Trionychidae; genus Pelodiscus; species Pelodiscus sinensis. Next base: position 9,612,415 of record NC_143074.1, on the reverse strand, counting down.
CACCATGTAGCTGAAAACAGAGGGGACAGATTGGTTTCTGCCTTTCTGTTTACAAAGGAAGGGTGGAAGAACCATCCTAGAACTAAGAAGGAAGAGGGTATAATAGTGGCTCCCAAACAGGTAAAAAGATGGGACTGGCTTCTCCTGAAAGTCTGTGAGTGGGAAGGAGACAGCTACCCCCAGCCTGGAGATAGGGATAGAAGGAAAGTTGAAGTCTTACTCACCAGAAGATAAGGTAAAGGAGGGAGGTCCTGTAGCCGGCTGGGAGTAGAAAAGAACCACTGCCAGAAGTGTGGGGTTTATAACAAGTTGGCTCACAGTTTGGGAACTATCTGAGCCACAGAACCCAAATAATAAGAATGAGATTGAAACCCTGATTGTGCACAGATTTTAATTTAGGTATATGCTTGATTTTATCCCCATTCAGCAAAGTACTCAAGATGTGATTCTGGAAAGAATCCAAACTCAGGAAGGAGAACAAGGAACAACCCTAATACCCAATGGGACTTGGAGGACATCTACACTGCAGTGTTTTTCTGGAATAACAGTCCTAATTATTCTGCCATTCTGTTATTTTGACAGAAAGTCGAAATAACAGACAGCTTTTTCCAATGGCGGTAAACCTCATTCTACGAGGAATAAGCTTTTTTCCAAAAAAGCTTTTTAGGAAAAGGGGGTGGACGTGGAAGAGTGAGTTATTTCAAAAAAAGATGCCTCCAGGAAATAACACAGGTACCCAGATGGCCACTCCATCCACACTCATCACAACTCTATAGTTCTTGTCTCCCAGAAGCTGTTAAAGCTGCAGACACATGGGACAGGGTTTGTGGCAGGAACCAGGCCTTGGGAGCTTCCAGACACCATGTGGCTGCCAGTGCCACACATCTGGGCACCAATGTCGCAGCCACAAGCCCCGCAAGAGCCCACTGGCCCTCCCAGGGAGCATGCACAGGGCTCCCAGGAGCCTGCCAGGAGCTGCAAGAGGTGTGCGCCGTCCTGGCCTGGGGCAGAGATCCTGGCCCTCCTGGATGTGTGGTACGACAAGGAGACCTCCAGGATTTCCACTCCAGACAGTGCAATGTGGACATCTATGGCTGGATGGCTGAAAGCCTGGCCACAACAGAAGCCTGGACCAGGTCTGGAGCAAGGTCAAAGAGTTCTGGCCGGCATACACCAGGGCAAAGGAGCACAGCTCACTCTCCGGACAGGACCCCACTCCTGCCCCTATTATAATGAACTCCACCACATCCTGGGGGGTGGTGCAGCCCCTTCCCCACTGTGGTGGTGGACTTGGTGCTGGAGATGCCCATCGTTGCCCACCTAGGGGTCACAGCCCACGAGGGGAAGGGGGAGGAAATGGCCAGCCCATATCCCAGGACCAGGATGTCTCCCAGGCATCCTACATGGCTGGAGAGGGATCAGCAGGCAAGAGCTCTTAGTTTTTCACACACACAGGGCAGGGGTGGCAGGTGCTGAAGCCAGTCTGTGCCATGCAGCCCCAGAAAGCAGCCCCAGAGCACCCCTGCATTCCTGCTCACAGGCTTTGGGGAGGCTAGACAGGGAGGATGAGGGATGCCCTCCCACCACCAGCCACTACTGGAAGGAGGCTGGGGACAAGAAGAACCTCATGAGGGAGCACTTGTCCATCCTCCAGGACATGAAGCAGATGCTGACCCATGCGCTTTGGAACGATGCACAGTGGCATGTCCAGATGTGGACTGAGCTGTTGCAGCAGGTCCACAATATGTGTGCAACCACTTGGGAGATGATGGCGTTCCCGGCACCCGTCTTAGTCCCTGCTCCAGTCCCTGACCCCCTCATGCCAGCCCCTGCCCCCTACCCATACCTGATCCCACTACATCCCCCCCTCCTGCCTATCCTGCTGTTCTCCCAGGACCCCTCCATCCCCAAGGTCACCAAAGTCTCCAGACATGAGAAGGAAAAAGCACCCAAACCATGCACCAGTTTCAGCCCCAGCTCTGAGCCTCTCTTCCCCACTCCAAGGTTCTCATCCTTCTCACCAAATCCAGGTTCCCAGCCCTCCTCCACCCCTCCCCAGTTCCATGTTCTCAACGCTCCCTTCTCCCCAGTTACTTTTATCCCAAATAAAAAACCAAAGCGTTATGTTTTTGAAAACCAAACATGTGTTTATTGGGTCTGCAGAGAAAGGGAGATGGGGGGGGGGGAGGCAGAGAGGAGCAAGGCACAGGCCCTGGGGAGAGTTACTGGGGTCCTTCAGAGAAACTCTCCCTCAGGGCATCCCGGATGCGTATCCCCACCTAATGGGCCTGGTGGATGGCAGCTGTGCATGACTGCTTGAAGGCCCATCCCTCCCAGCTGGACTCTACTCCACCCTTGAAGGAAGGCCTCCCCCTTCCTCTCCACAGTGTTGTGGAGCCCATGGAGATCACTTGGGGGATGTGCTTCCCCACACTGAGGCAGTTCAGCAGGCACCTGAACCGCGCCTTCAAGCGTCTGGATAAGGGCCCTGCCCGGGCAACCATTGAAAAGCACCTCAACATTCCTGACCATGATGTTGCACTGGGGGAAGAATGTACCAGCCTCCAGCTTCTGGTAGAGGCTCAAGTTGCGGAAGATGCAGGCATCGTGTGCCTTCCCAGACCAGCCGATGAAAATGTCTGTGTTTTGTCTGCAGTGGTCGACCAAGGCCTGCAGGCAGGGCTGGCCTTACCATGAGGCGATCTGAGGCGGCTGTTTCAGGTGCCAGACCGTGAGGGGTGGGTTGCCACTAGGGACCCAGAGTGTAGAAAATTGTGTCTGCTGCTGGTGCAGTGAGACGGCATGGGGGCGTCATTTGAGCTCCCCTCCTCAGGTGCCAAAATGTTGTGGGCCGACCCTTCCTGCAGGACTATCAAAAAGTATCCCTTTTGGTTTATGTATTGCTCAGCACGGTGATCGGGGCACTGATGGGGGTGAGGATGCCATCTACAACCCTTCCCGCCCCGCCCACACACACACACACACAGTTGGGAAAGCCCAGGGCAGCAAATCTGGCCAGCTCTGGTCCAGATCTCCCAGCTGGATGACCCTGCGCAGCAGGACGGTGTTAATGGCCCTCATCACCTGCAAAAGGAGACAAACAAACACACAAAACAGAGAATCAAAGGGGATGCCTGAAACCTTGGGAGGGCCCCGAGCCCCCCACAATAACCCCAGCAATCAGCCCCTATTAAGCCCGCCACCCTCTGCCAGCCTGTGTGAGGGCAGGACTTTAGAACCCCCTTGTGGACATGACTCCCCCCCACACACTCTTCAGGCCACCCCATTTTCCCTTTTTCCAGTACTCCCCCCCTCTAGGGACTGCAGCCCAAGAGTGCCTTACCTCCATGAGGAGGGCCACAATGGTCAACTTCCCCACACCAAACTGGTTGCCCATGGACCCCTAACTGTGTGGCGTTGTGAGCTTCCAGATGGTGATGGTGACCTGCTTCTCTGGGGGGATGGCAGGTCACATCTGGGTGTCCCATCATCGGAGGTCAGGGGCGAGCCAGGCACACAGCTCCATGAAAGTCTCCTTCCTCATTCAGAAATTGTGGAGCCACTGCTGGTCATCCCACCACTCCATCACCAGCCAGTCCCACCGGTCAGAACTGGTGTCCAGCCTCCAGGAGCATCTCTCCACTGTGGGGTTCAGTGGCAAGGGCCTTGCTCCCACACACAAGCAGCGGTTCTCAAATATGAGCTTGGAGTTGAGCTCATGCAGGACCATGAAGGCAGCCTGCAAAAACTGGTGCAGAAACTGGTGCAGCATGGCAGTGTGGGGCCATCTCATGACAGAGGCAGCTCCAGCTCCATGGCAAGGAGTATGCTGTGGTGTCCAAAGGCAGAGCAACCAGAGCACGTACTGCAAATGCTTTGCTGTCCCTTGGAGAGGTAGGCAAGCAAGCAGAAGAACCTGAGAAATGGCTGTCCAGGGGGGTGTCCTTTTAAGCACGTGTCTCAGATAGCCTTAGGCAGCAGCACCGGGAAGCAATTGCTGACCTAATGCCCTGCCTGAACAGGTTCCGGGTGGCCTTAAATGCAAGATAGCATCCAATCAGTGTGGACGCTATCTTTCAAAATAACACATCTCTGTTTCATTGTGCTTTTTGTCTGTGGACGCACTACAAGCAGTCTCCGGGTTACATGGATCCGACTTACATCGTATCCCTACTTACAAACGGGTGAGGCGACCCCGCACTAGCTGCTTCCCCCCAGCAGACCAGGGAGATGCGAAGCTAGTGCCCCCCTGTCACATTACTGGATCTTGAGGGGAACAGCCAGATCACTGATGCACCCATCGGTGGGGGTGTTGGCCCCAAAAATGATATAGAAGGGGGCCATGTGAGGTATTGAATAGAAGCTCACTGTCTGCTTATCCTATGTACGCTGTTTATGTGTTTGGATAATCTCTGTGCAATTATTAGCATGTACTTTGTATGGATACTGAAGATTTCTTGCATGTGGTTGAGCACTGGGCAGGGCCGGGCCTGTGGACATGCTAATTAGCGAGGCCCTGTGTGACAATGGCACTCAATGGGCCAAGGACACACCTAAAGAATGGGGGCTGTCACCTGAGAGCTGCCAGCAGGGAACACAGAGATTGGCCTCTGGCCAGGTGACTTGCTACAGCCAAGAAGGGACCAGGAAGGAGGGATAAACAGGCCATGTGGTCAACGCCATCTTGTTCTCAGCTCAGCACTTCATCCCAGAGGCAGCATTGCAGGGATCGAAGAGCCCGGAAGACCTGTGAACCCATCCTGATCCTAGGATGTGCAACAAGAACTTTTAAACCAGCAGCTGTAACATCTTTGCTAGAGCCTGCATCGAGAACTGGGAGATTCGGTGCATGTAACGTACTATTCCTTTAACAACCTTACTCTCATGCTTTTCTTTATTGTAATAATAAACCTTTAATTGTTAGATGCTAAAGGATTGGCCCAGCATGATTTGTGGGTAAGGTCCAAAGGGTAAATTGACCAGGGATCTGTGGCTGGTTTCTTGGAACCGGACAGGACTTGTTCGGGGTAGGTGGGATTGGGTGCTAGGACCCCCCACCTGTGTATGAGGCCTGGGGCCATCTGGGGCACGGATATTGCTGGGGTGTCGGAGGGGTTTTGCTCGTGAGGCTTCGGGCAGGCTGCTAGAGTGCTCTGTGGGACTGGTTTGTGGCCTGTTTGGAGAGGTCACCAGTCTGAGGGCTGTAAGGAGCCCCGGATTTGAGCAATTCGCCCTGAGTGGACGCCCTCAGCTGTGCCCGGACACGGCCCGGTCTGTCACACCCCCCCCAGCAGACCAGGGAGACGCGGAGTGGCTTTTCTCAGCAGACACCTCAGCTTGAGAATAAAGGACTGGGGGTATGTCTACACTACCCTCCTAGTTCGAACTAGCGGGGTAATGTAGGCATACCGCACTTGCAAATGAAGCCTGGGATTTGAATTTCCCGGGCTTCATTTGCATAAGCGGGGAGCCGCCATTTTTAAAACCCCACTGGTTCGAACCCCGTGCAGCGCAGGTACATGGGGCACGAACTAAGTAGTTTGAACTAGGCTTCCCAGTTCGAATTACCGTTACTCCTCGTGAAATGAGGAGTAACGGTAGTTCGAACTAGGAAGCCTAGTTCGAACTACCTAGTGCGTGCCCCGTGTAGCCACGCTGCACGGGGTTCGAAGCAGCGGGGTTTTAAAAATGGCGGCTCCCCGCTTATGCAAATGAAGCCCGGGAAATTCAAATCCCGGGCTTCATTTGCAAGTGCGGTATGCCTACATTACCCTCCTAGTTCGAACTAGGAGGGTAGTGTAGACATACCCTGAGGGAAGTGAGGTGTGGGAGAATAAAACTGAGCTCTGGAGAAATGTTTGGCTAGAGTTTCCCCTACAATATGTACCAGTTCCGACTTACATACAAATTCAACTTAAGAACAAACCTACAGTCCCTATCTTGTACGTAACCCGGGGACTGCCTGTATTTCAACATAAGCTTTTCTGGAAGATCTCTTCCGGAAAAGCTTATTCCAAAAGAAGTTTGCAGAGTAGATGTACCCTAAGTTCTTTCTTGAATCAGGGCCTTACATCAGTGGGATTTAAACATGGGCTACAATTAAGAATGCATTTATGCACTTTGCTGAATGATGCACCCTAACCACAAGCAATTAGACTATCCTTTGTCCACTGCCTTGTTCCACAGATCATAGGTCTGATTAGAGGTCATTCATAAGCACTTTCCAATATCCTTGTTAGTGACGATGACATGCCAGTATTTAGAGAAGTTCCTTGCATTATGCCAGCAACATTTTTTTTCCAGTTGTGTGACTGCTACTAACTCCCCGCTGAGAACTATTTCTCTGTTTCACAAAGTATAAAGGGACATACATAGACTCATCCCTCTGTTCATTTCCATTGTATATTTTTTCTAACTATAGTCACTTAATATAGTATTTGCTTGCAACATGGACTGTTATGTATACTGTGCTTTATAATCTCCTGGGGAAAATAACCAGGAAAACACAATTTTTTGGAACTATCTCCTTTTATTAAGAATAATGAAAGGAAAAGAAGAGTCATTCAGCAGTCAAACATCCTTCTACTGTTTCTTATTGGTAATTTTATGATTACTGAGTCACCCAACATTTAGTTTGAGATAATGTACCTTATGTTTGCCTAGTGCATGTCAAACATCTGTCCTTTTAACTAGTCTGTGTTTTTATAGATAGATAGATAGATAGATAGATAGATAGATAGATAGATAGATAGATAGATAGATAGATAGATCGATAAAAAATTAGTACTAGACTGTTCAATCTCAGTTGCAATGACTAATGTCATCCCCAGATTTCAAAGTCTGAAAGGAGTGTTTAATTATTTCATTCTCTCTCTATATCCGTTCCCTCTGGATTAATCATATAACAAGTGCTACTGCAGCCTCCTATTTCTATGGGCTGCAACAATCACTGGCTGAGCTATTGAAATTAATTGTTCACACACAGAAATATATCCCAAGGCTCCGAAACCACACCCTCTTTCAAAGTGTTTCCTAGCTTCATTAGTCTAGTTACAGCACTTCACAGGCCTGCTGCAGTCATGATAAAGCAGCTCAGCTTGTCACTGCATTTCATGGCAGATGCTTCCAACTTGGATGAACATACTTTACATCGATGTGGATTTGAATGCAAAGAAGGAATGGGTTAATGGTCATGAGACATGCCTGATGTAGTCCCTGTCACTAGCAGATTTTGTTTCAGACCACTGAGTATCTCTCTAATATTAAAGCTATAATTTATACACTTGGCTGATACTTGGGGCTTGTTTTCAAGTCATCGATCACTCTGGAGCATTCGTATATGATTCAGACTCACTTTGTAGGTTCTTCTGCCAGCTATTGATTCCAATGACATTATTTATCAATTACAAACGGCTTATTCCTCACAACATTATCCACTACCGGATCTGCATATTTATTTTGCAGGGTGATTTATTAACATGTCACTGAATTTTATGAGGTGTATATGTTAAGCCCCTCTGAAAATTCCACAAGTACAATTAAAACAGGAATGTACCAGAGGAACAATGACATAAAGTTCTTTCCATTTGCTTCACAAATAAAGAGACTAAAGACAAATTTCAGTCAACCCAGATCCACAGGGAAATTATCCTGTGGTTCAGAAGTGCAGTGGGACAGCCGTCAGCACAACCCCATTTCCATCTTTCAGAAATTCCCTACCACTCAGTCCATTAACATTGGAGTTACATCCTTACTCATGGGAACAATGGGGCCAGAGGTGATGTTTCTAGTACTTGCTTGGCATTCAGCTGCTATGCAGAGGTTTTAATGTGTCTTCTGCAGGATGCAATTTTGTTTTTCTAAGAGTTCCTATAGATCACTAAGGGGCAACCCTGGGCTTGTGAGTGGACCACGCTCCTTCATCTCAGTAGGCTGAAAGATTGTTACAACCAAGATGGTCTCCTGGAATAGGGTAGTTTTGCTAACTGTGCTTGCATACCTAGAATTTGTGACCTGGGCTTATTGAACCGTAGCTGCACTTTGATTGGATGCAGAGGGAGCACATGGCTCTCACAACATTGTGTGCAATCAGCATGTGCTTCACTTCACATGTCCTTGATTTAAGCACATTTCACTTTAGTAACACCAGTAGGGGAAAAAGAGCCTATGTGGATGAAAACCAGCAGAATCTGGCAGCCCGGGGCATGGGCAAGAGTAAACAAAATAAACTTAAAAAACAACAAGTAGTCTGGTAGCACTTTAAAGACTAACAAAAATTGAAGTCTTGAAAGTGCTTCCAGACTGTATGTTGTTTTTTTAAGTTTCTCCTGTACAGACTAAGTCAGCTACCCCCTGAAGCTAGAAAACAAAATGTCTTGCAGGCCACAGATAGAACCCCAATGGGCTGCAAGCAGCCATCACACCAGAGGTTGCCCACCACAGCTCTACATCCAGTGTGACAAAGGCTACATCACGGCCGGCACTGGGTCTTACTTGCACTACATATCTTTGCATTTATGCTGCTTTGTTCCTGATACTAACTTTCTTCTTCTCCCTCCATTGCAGCATCTCATCTAGCTTCTGGCCAATGTAGGATACTCCTTATTATATATTAACTACGCTGAACAGCTGGTATTTAATCATAAAGGTTAAGCTGACCATGGAATAAGTTTGCCAAGAGTAGTCTTATGAGAACTAGGATACATGCGAAGAGTAGTCTTCCAACAACCCCTTAAAAATCCACACATTAGTTACTTCTGGGCTTGTTTCAATGCGGTTCAAGGTACAACTTGAATTTTGTCTGTAACCTGACTCCTGTCCACACACAAAAATCTCTATCTTGAGTTAAGTGTTGCTTTGAGCTTGAGCAAGTTGGTCCATGAAGAATATGAGTTAAAACTTGAATATTGCTGGGGCTAGAGCTAGGAATGCAATGGGGATGCAGAAGGTTCAGTCACAGCAACTCATCAGTTGCTATTCCGAATCAAACTGGGCAGCTTCTCTGTTATTAGCTAAGCCTAGTTGATATGAAAAATTTAAATCAACCCAGCTATGTTGTTTGGGGGAATGAAAAATCCACACTTCTGAGCAACGCAGGTTAGGCATTCAAACCTGCAGTGTAGACAATGGTAGGTCAATGGAAGAACTCTTCTTCTGTACCAGCTACTGCCTTTCAGGGAGGTGAATTACCTACACTGACAGGTGAACCCCTCCCAGCATTGTAGTGAGTATCTACACTGAAGCACTACAAGCAGTGCAGCATTTCAAGCATGAATATACCCTACCATGGCATGGCTTGCACAAGTGGAGTAACAAGAACGTATAACTCGAGTGAGCTGTTGCAGTGAAGATCAGCTCTAGGAAAAATGTCTACCTGAATTTATTATGCTTTATGAAGGGGAAGGGGAAAAGAACGGACGAGCTCTATCAGCTGATCTATCACAATTTCTAAGAGCAACAACTTCCTTCTGTAAGGATACGTTTACACGAGCCCCCTAGTTCGAACTAGGGAGGCTAATGAGGGCAACTGAAATTGCTAATGAAGCATGGGATTTAAATATTCCACGCTTGATTAGCATATTTCCATCCGGTCGCCATTTTGGAAACTGCCTAGCTTGAAGTAACTGCCCGCATCTACACGCGGCAGAGAAGCGTGATTTTGAGATAAACCTCTTAGTTCGAATTAACTGTTACTCCTCGTGGAATGAGGTTTAACTCCTGCACAAGCTCAATGCCAAGCTCACTCTGGACTCTCTCTCCTGGATGCAGCAGCTGTGGCATCCCTACCCAAGCGTGGAGAGGCAACACTGAAGACTCGATACCAGTTCTGACCAGTGGGACCAGCTGGTCCTGGAGCAATGGGATGACCAGCAGCGGCTCCCAAACTTCAGGATGCAGAAGCAGACGTTCCTGGAGCTGTGTGCCTGGCTCGCTCCTGCGCTCCTCAGACACAACACCCAGCTGCAGCCTGCCATCCTGGTCAACAAGAGGGTCGTTAACACCCTGTGGAAGCTGGCCATGCACCAAAGGCTCATGCACTTGCCCTGCCTCATTCTGTGTGTTCCCTATGTTTCTGTGTGCCCTTCTGCAGGTTGTCCGAGCCATCAATGATGCCCTGCTCAAGAAGGTCATCCGCCTGTGGGACGTGGACGCAACTGTGGCTGGCTTCACTGCCCTGGGGTTCCCCAACTGCAGGGGAGCTGTGGATGCAACCCACATCCGCATCTGGGCACGAGAGCATCAAGCAGCCCACTCCTCCATGGTGCTCCAGGCCCTCATGGACCATGGACTGTGACTGCTTCAAGGACATCTATGTGGCGTGGTCAGGCAGGGCACATGACACCGGCATCCTCCAAAACTCCAGCCTGTTTCGCAGGATGGAGGCAGGTACTGTCTTCCCCCAGCAGGAATTGACAGCTGGGGGATGACTGCATGTCTCTGTGCATCGTGGGGGATGCAGCCTATCTCCTCATGCCCTGGCTGATGCAGCCGTACACCAGATGCATGGACCCCAGGTGGGAATGATTCAACCAGCACCTGAACCGGGCCCACAACCAGATGGCGTATGCCTTTAGACAGCTGAAGGCAAGATTCTGTTGTCTGCTCACCCGTCTTGAAATGGGTGAGCAGAACATTGCGGAGGTTGTCACAGCATGTTGTGTGCTGCACAACATAATGGAGTGGAAGAGGGATGCCTTCCTCCTGGGGTGGATGGCAGGCCAGGGCCAGGTGTTTGAGCAGCCCCACACAGCTGCTCAAGGAGATGTTCTCCCAGGCCCCATACTAGGGTCACTTCTGTCTGGTGTCCACATCTCCCTCCTATCCCCAATCCTTCCCTCTCCTCTCAATAAACACAATTATTCTTGTTAAAAAAAGATTAAACTGTATTTTTTACATAGGGATGAAGGGTGGGCAGTGGGAGGGAGCTCTCAACTGGGAGGGGGAGCTAAAGCTGGGAGGGGCGGCTCCTGCAGTGCCTCCGTGGGTGCAGAGGTTTCAGCGCCCTTCAGGCCGGATTGGGGCAGGCAGCATGAGGAGGTGGACAGGATAGCATGCAGCAGGAGGGGGCATGGCAACAGCAGCAGGAAGTGTAGTAGGAGGGGGCATGGGCATGGGAGGGAGGGCAGCAGGGTGGGGCAAGGCCATGCATAGTGTATGGCATGGCAAATGTGGGAGGTCAGTGCAGCAATGCTGTCACACGTGCGGTTGCATCGCTGCAGGAACTGGCCCCCTTCCTGCTGCTGTCACTCCCGGTTGTTCTGCAGCTTGCTAGTGACTGTCGCCTCCATCATCTTTATGACCTGGATGTGCCACTGGATGAGTTGGTTGCGCTGCCTGGCCTGCCAGACTGGTGCCTGGGTGGTTGGTGCCACCTCTGCTACAGGGCTGGAGGAACCCTCGCTCCCAGCTGGTCCCACTGCAGAGAACACAGAAAATGGCAAAGCGGTCAGTCAGCCCTGCCCACAGTGTCCCTGAGCCCCATGCTCTCCTCCCTGAGCCTCACATGACATCACCCAATTGTGGCTTGGACCCAATCGATCCCTTGTTGAGTGTGTTCACATAAAAGGACTAGCTCCAAATCATGGGAGAGAAGTGATCCTCCATGGATTGTAACCCTTGGGAGACATCACTTTGAATGCAGACCCCTTGTCTGTTTCCTAGCCCCTTGGCATGCTGTGTCTGTCTGCGTAGCACTGTGCACAGTCCCTCCCCAGGGCAGAGAGCATGGCTTCTACTCTTGTCACTGTCTGTGGGCATACACCATTGATGCTGTGGTCACGTTTGTGTGCACATCCCCACATTACATGAGAGCAAGTGTGGCAGACGAGGTCTGGGTTCTTGGACTACTGTCACTAATTTCCTTGGAGATGCAGCCAGGGCTACTGGGGAGTGTACTGTTCTTTCAGAAAGATGCAGTGGCCACAGGCCCAGGCTAGCTGCTTCCCCCCTTTTCCTCCCCCAGCCCTTGGACAAGTAGCCCAAGGAAGTGTATGGCTGCACTGTGGGGATTCCCGCAGGGCCAGCATAGGGGCTGGGAGGAGCCGAGGGGCTCCATGCGGGCTGCTCTCACAGGGCTGGCTCTCTGCGCTTCTCCCAGGAGCAGCTGCTGTGTCACAAGGGCAGGCATGGCTGCTTGCTGTCTGTGTGCGGCAACCTGCAGGAGGTGTGGAGTGTGGCCTGCACCCTTGGGGGCTTGGCTGCTTCCAGCTGGCATCCGCCCTTCATCCCCCCCTTCCTCCCCCAGGCAGGATGTGTGTGAGCAGCAGAGTCCCAGGCGTGCCCTGGAGCTGTCTGCTGCATCCACGTGCCACACAGTCAGGCTGTATGAGGTTGCACATGCTATGTGTACTGCTGCACGGCATGCAGCTCAAACTGCCTGAGTGACACTCCCCCCCGAGTACCCGGCTCCCCTACTGTGATGGAGAAGCACTACACTCACCAGTGGATCCGTCGCCGGCCTTGGACGGGGCCCGGGAGGCTTCCCGGCTGCTGGGCACTGGCTCAAGGCGCAGGGTGACGGTGGTGCTGCAGTCCTCTCCCTTGTCCTCGGAGCCACTGGTCAGGTCACCGTCCTCCTCCAAGCCAGGTGGCCTAACCACCAGGGTGTGCAGGCCAGTGTCCACTGCCAGTGAGGGTCCTTGCACTGCTGTGTCACCCAGGATGGAGTGCAGCTGGTCGTAGTGGGGGCAGGTGTAGGCTCCTGCTCCCCCCTCCCCCGCCCTCAGTGGACTTGACATAGCCCAACTCTTTGACTTTGGCCTGGACCTGTTCAAGGGATCGGGCTGGATGTCCCTGTTCGGGCCATGTGGGCGAATATGTTGGCATTTCGGCACCAGGCAGGGGGGTCGTGGAGGGCTTCCTCCTGTGCCCAAAGATCCAGGAGGGCCTACACCACTGCCCCCAACCAGCAAGGGGCACACCGCTTTGTGCCGCTCTGTGGCTGCTGGGAGCCCTGGAGTGGCTGGTGGGAGGAGGGTGCAGGATCTCGGGGTGCCTCTGGAGTGGACATGTAGGCTCCTAGGTACAGCAGAGCAGAGCCACGTGGTGGAACTGCTGAGTGTGCTGCTGCTGCCGCACAACATCTGCAGGATGCGGATACCTTTAAGCGGGGGGTCTCATAGACTCATAGGGTATGTCTAGACTACAGGCTTTTGTCGACAGAAGTTTTGTCGACAGATACTGTCGACAAAGCTTCTGTCGACAAAGGGCGTCTAGACTACAGCCAGTTCTGTCGACAAAGCAAGCCACTTTGTCGACATAAAAGAGTGGACGCAAAGGACAGTGTAGATGCAATAATGCCTTCTATCAACAGGACTCTGTTGATAAAAGGCGTTATTCCTCGTAGAATGAGGTTTACATACGTTGACATAACTCAAAGGCAGTGTAGATGCAGGTATAGTTTTGTCGACAAAAGTCCACTTTTGTCAACAAAACCCTGTAGTCTAGACACACCCATAGACTCCAAGGTCAGAAGGGACAGCCACGATCATCTAGTCTGACCCCCTGCACAATGCAGGCCACAGAATCTCACCCACTCAAGGTATGTCTACACTACCCCGCTAGTTCGAACTAGCGGGGTAATGTATGCATACCGAACTTGCTAATAAAGCCCGGGATTTGAATTTCCCGGGCTTCATTAGCATAAAGCCGGCGCCGCCATTTTTAAAAGCCGGCTAGTGCGAACCCCGTGCCGCGCGGCTACACGCGGCACGGGCTAGATAGTTCGAACTACGTAGCCATTCCGAACTCCACGAGGAGTACAGATAGTTCGGATTAGAAGCCTAATCCGAACTATCTAGTCCGTGCCGCGTGTAGCCGCGCGGCACGGGGTTCGCACTAGCCGGCTTTTAAAAATGGCGGAGCCAGCTTTATGCTAATGAAGCCCGGGAAATTCAAATCCCGGGCTTCATTAGCAAGTTTGGTATGCATACATTACCCCGCTAGTTCGAACTAGCGGGGTAGTGTAGACATACCCTCACTCCTGGAATAATCCTCTCATCTATATCTCAGGTATTGAAGTCCTCAAACAATGGTTTAAAGACCCCAATATGCAGAGAATCCTCCCACAAGTGACTTGTGCCCCATGCTACAGAGGAAGGAGAAAAACCTCCAGGGCCTCTGCCAATCTACCCTGGAGGAAAATTCCTTCCCGACTCCAAATATAGCAATCAGCTGAAACCTGAGCATGTGGGCAAGACCCACCAGCCAGACACCCAGAAAAAAATTCTCTATAGTATCACCTATCATCCCACCATTGGCCTATTTACCACCGATAGTGAAAGGTCAATTAATTGCCAAGATCATGTTATCCCTTCATAAATCCATCTAGCTTAATCTTGAAGCCAGATAGGTCTTTTGCCCCCACTGCTTCCTTTGGAAGGCTGTTCCAGAACTTCACTCCTCTGATGGTTAGAAACCTTCATCTAATTTCGAGTCTAAACTTCCTAATAGCCACCTTATATCCATTTGATCTTATGTCCACATTGGTATTGAGCTTAAATAATTCCTCTCCCTCCGGTATTTATCCCTCTAATATATTTAAAGAGTGCAATCATATCTCCCCTCAGCCTTCTTTTGGTTAAGGTAAACAAGCCAAGTTCCTTGAGTCTCCTTTCATAAGGCAGATTTTCCATTCCTCAGATCATCCTAGTGGCCCTTCTTTGTACCTGTTCCAGTTTGAATTCATCCTTCTTAAACATGGGAGACCAGAACTGCACACAGTATTCCAAATGAGGTCTCACCAATGCCTTATATAACAGCATCAACACCTCCTTATCTCTACTGTCCAGCAAGCAGGAAGTAGCGAGCTTGAGTGCAGGTGCAGAGCAACCAAACAGCCACTTGTATTTTTTCCTTGGAGGCCAGTTCTTGTTCAAAAACTCTTGGCTGCCTGTTCACACTACCCTCTTGTGCAAGAAGGCTTCCTCCTCATATGGAGCGTAGAGCTCTTGCGTAAGAAGCCCTCTGTTCTGACACTGTACTGTAAATTTACTTGTGCAAGAACGCATGTGCAGTGTAGACATTCTGCAAGTTTTTGCGTAAGAAGCCTGCAGTGTAGACGTAGCCTATATAATGTGTTAGGAAGGGTGGGGGAAGGTATTATTTTGTTCATCACCTCTGGGCCTCGCCAAACTTTCTTTAATGGACAGACCCTGCATTTATAGCCTGCTCATCTGTTCAAGAAACAGGTATTAACGTTTTACTTGCTGCTCTGTGATTGGGGTCTGTAATCCCCATTATGCTCACACAGTTGGTTTGCTTAAGATAACACCACACAAACCTTTGCAAACATTTCTGCTTTAAAAACTGACAGGTATCTTTGCAAAGCATGAGGCCAACAGTGTTACAAACAGCATGTGAAACAGAATCCCCCCTGAGTTCATCAAGTTCTTCCTCTACACCTCCCAGGCCTAGAAACTGTTCCACAAGGAGCTCTGCAGAAAACTTTACAATGAGCCTTGCCCTACCTCCCTGAATCCACAGAGCACCTGATGTAATTTGAATTTCAACCTGAGCTGCTGGTGGTTTAGCTACCACATTACCATCCATCCGCAAGTGAAAATAACAGTTCAGATGAAACTTTTAACAGATAGCTTTGCAAACAGGAGCAGCAAACAGGGAGTTGTGAGAGGGAATTCTCCAGGTAAAGGAGGAGCAAATACGGGATCCTTGAGGTAAGTGGCTGTCTGTAGTGTGTGTTTGGGGGTTACTTGCTGTGTGCTGAGCTTGTGTTTGTCTGTTTGTTTTGTTTTGTTTGTTTGTTTGAAGGAGCATGTGCTGTGGCCGGCAGTTGGAAGTTGTGAGCTTCTAAAGGATTGAAATCTAGAAACCTCTGTTAATTGGCTGAGCCTTAGTCAGGGGATGGGGCTACCAGGAAGGCCAGAGCTTTATAAAGCAGTCAGTGACCAGGGGCAGCAAACAGGGAGTTTTGAGCGGGAGTTTGGAAGGGGAGTGGGAAGGGGCCAAGGTACACTTGCCATTCTTTATAGTTTAATTTAAAGGTTTTAAATCAGGAAGTTTTGATTAACTAGAAACCCTGTATTTATATACCTAGGTAGCTGTAGAAGAGAATGCAGGCAGAAACCCAGAAGCAGAGGGGGGCTATCCTGTTTATTGCACTCAGTGTAGCACGTATGATTACCTGCGCTGTGGGCGAGTGGCGTATGTGTGCATTCAGTGCAAGGAGCTCTTGGCCCTCAGAGATTGCGAACGGGCTTTGGAGGCCAGGGTGTCTGAACTGGAGGAGCTCAGAGAGGCAGAGAGGTATGTAGATGAGGCTTCCATGACACTGTAGAATTGTCCCACCTCTAGTCAGACAGCCCCTGTGCTGTTCAGGAGGATGAAAGGCTCAGGGAAAGAGAGCAGTCAACGAGAGCAGAAGGAAACCTTCCCATAGTCAGGACCCTCCTTCCAGATGTTGGGGTATCCTCTCACACTGAGGTTACCTCTCTGGAGGAGGGAATTCCAGTCAGTAGGAAAAGGCAGGTGTTAGTAATTGGAGATTCGATCATTAGAAATGTAGCTAACTGGGTTTGCGATGACCGGGAGAACCGTACGGTGACTTGCCTGCCTGGTGTGAAGCTTGCAGATCTCTCGAAGCATCTAGATAGACTTAAGTGTAGTGCTAAGGAGGAGCTGGTGGCCTGGGTACATGTAGATACCGATGACATAGGTTCGGGTAGCAGAGATGTCCTGTACCCGAGGCCAAATTTAGGCTTCCAGGAAAGAGATTGAAATCCAGGACCTCTATGGTGGCATTCTCAGAAATGCTTCCAATTCCACGTGCAGGGCCAGGTAGGCAGGCAGAGCTTCAGAGTCTCAATGCGTGTATGAGATGATGGTGTAGGGAGAAGGAGTTTAGCTTTATAAGGAACTGGAGAAACTTTTGGGATAGGGGAAGCCTATACAGGAAGGATGGGCTACATCCAAACCATAGTGGTTCCAGACTGCTGGCACTTAACATTAAAAAGGTTGCAGAGCAGTTTTTAAATTAAGACAGGGGGGAAAGTTGATTGGTGCAGAGAAGCATGTGGATCGAACAGAGATGTCTCTTAGAGGAGAGTCTATTGATAGAGATTCTCTACTCTACGTTTTAGTCAGGAGGAGATGATGGAAGAGGATAAAGTATGGGCCAGATCAGATGAAAAAGATTCACATAAAAAAGAATCTGACACATCAGAAAAGGGCAGACAAATGTGATAAGTTTTTTAAGTGCTTGTACACAAATGCTAGAAGTCTAAAAAATAAGATGGGTGAACTAGAGTGCCTTGTGTATTGTGGGTAGCTTTGAACTCTGGGGTATGCTCCTGGTGCATGGTATAACCCAAACTGTGCAGATGGTGATTATGGGTTCATGTCATCAGCATCCCATAATGAGCTCATCTACTCCCTCCCCCCTTGCTTGAGATCAATGGGAAGCAGGCTTTTCACATCTAAAAGGTTTGCATTGGTTTCCCATGCAGACTCAATAGCAGCATGAGCACGGATCCTGGTTTTCAGCAAATTACAGCGATGCTGACGTGTGCTGTGGTGCACCTAATGGCAACGTACTTTGAGAGCGAATGCATGTCACTCTGCTAGGAAGAGGAGGAGGTCAAATCTTGAGTTGGCATGGAGTTGCTGCTCATGCAAGCCCTAGAGCAGATGCAAGCACAGTCTGCCGCCAGTCGATGCTGTGAACATAGTGGTACGCTGGTTCTGGTGCCATGAAACAAGCAAGACTAGTGGGACCACATTGTGATGCAGCGATGGGATGATCAGCAGTGGCTACAAAATTTCCAAATGAACAAGGCCACTTTCCTGGAACGGTTTAAAAGAGAACTAGATAAATTCATGGAGGTTAAGTCCATTAATGGCTATTAGCCAGCATGGGTAAGGAATGGTGTCCCTAGCCTCTGTTTGTCAGAGGGTGGAGATGGACGTCAGGAGAGAAATAGCTTGATCATCACCTGTTCGATTCACTCCCTCTGGGTCACCTGGCATTGGCCACTGTTGGCAGACAGGATACTGGGCTGGATGTACCTTTGGTCTGACCTAGTATGGCCATTCTTATGTTATGTAGTGGCAAGTGCAGTGCAGACTATGGTTTTGATCATGACTTTGTAATAAAATACCTCTTTGGCAGCACATCTCAACCATTGATCACAAAGCATTCCACAATTCTCTGCTGCCATTTAGATGGTGAAACTGAGGCATAAAAAGGGGGAAATGATTTACTAAGGGTCACAAAGTAGGTACTCAGCAGAGATGGAAGCAGACCCCAGGCCTCCTGACTCTCTTCCTCAAGCTCTATTCTCCTGGATCATGCCACCTGTCTGCCAGTGCTGCTAACCATGTCATTAACATTAGCCACATCTGTAAATTTCTGCCACATCAAATCTTTAAATGATAGATTTTATAAGATAAGACACAAAAGGGGAAAAGTTATTAGAATCAGAATTACTGTAATATACCAGGTACAACAATCCCTCAATGTCTGCTCTTCCTATTTTGCATTGCTAATTGACATCTCATTAAAAGATTATTAGGAAGCTGGAAAGATAAAACAGACAAACAAAGCCCAGGATGACAGAAAGGGCAGAATTCTAGGAAATACAGTGAAAGCTCAACTGAATTTAAAAGTACAAACTCAGAGATGAACATTTATAAAAAATAAATGAAGAACTCTAAATATACACCCCTGACATTGTCTATAGGATTGATGAGTGTGTGTCAAGATAGAGATCTCCCATCCCAAATGTTAAAGGCAAACTGCAAAGCTTAACTCACTAACCAGAAGTTCATTATATTTTAAAGTGCCATGCAAGGTGGGTGCTCTGAGCTACATTCCACTGAATCCTTAGAGATCCTGGCTTCTCTGGCAGGGAGGAATAATTTTTTGACGTCTTAATGTAAACTTTGGGCTACTGTCCACCCACAACTAATCTGGGGATAGCCTCCAGTACATACATCTTTGTTCATTACGAGTATGTCTACATGACAGAGGAATGTCCACATTGCAATTGCATTCTTCCACAAGAAAATCAAAAGAACAGAGGCGTTTTTTCTGGCATTAGTAATCCTAATTCTACAAGGAAGAAGCCTTTTTACAAAAGAGCTCTTTCTCAAAAAGACATGTATGGACAGGGAAGTGGGAGTTCTTTCGGAAGAAGAGGAAAGAGGGAAAAGCACAGGTGCCCTGCCATTCCGTCTATTGCAATCACAGCTAACACATGAAAGAGAGTAAAGATTGTTTTTTCAAAGCACTTTTACAGTGTGGACGCTCTCTTTCAGAAGAAGTTTCTTCAGAAGATCTCTTCCAAAAGAAGCCTGTGGTCTAGATGTAGCCTCCTACATTGGCTCAGCCCAGTGCCCTCAAAGTAGAGGTGCTCAGAATTAAAGATACGTACATGATTTGCCCCAGGCCATATAGCCTGTTAGCAGCAGAGCTAGGACCAGATAGCAGACTATTATGGATCTCAGAGCTATGCTTAGGCCTCACAGCCACATCTCAGCAGCCTTTTGTTTTCTCATTTCCCTCTGCAATTAATCGCTTCCACCTTATGTCTTTGCCCAAGGGTCACAGTTGCTCTGACACCTTCCCCTTAGTTCTTGGGAAAGGTAGAGTTTACTGCAGCCGTGGCCAATCTGGGGGCCTGGGGCAAATCATATACTTGTCTTATGAGGCCACCCCTAAAAACAGCCCCCGCTCTCCAGTGTGGCTATTCAAAATGGTGTTTCTTAAAGGGGCAGGGGTTTGTTTTGTTTTGTTTTGTTTTTCTTGCTTGACAACTTCCCCCCTGGTTCTTTGTGATATATACACAAATTTTGGCTCTTTGCCTGTAATGGGTTGGTGTGACGGACCAGGCCGTGTCTGGGCACAGCTGAGGGCATCCGCTCAGGGCGAATTGCTCAAATCCGGGGCTTCTTACAGCCCCCTTGACTGGCGACCTCTCCAAACAGGCCACAAACCAGTCTCACAGAGCGCTTCAGCAGCCTGCCTGAAGCCTCCCGAGCAAAACCCCTCCGACACCCCAGCAATATCCGTGCCCCAGATGGCCCCGGGCCTATACACAGGTGGGGGGTCCTAGCACCCAAACCCACCTACCCCGAACAAGTTCTGTCCGGTTCCAAGAAACCAGCCACAGATCCCTGGTCAATTTACCCTCTGGACCTTACCACAAATCACGCTGGGCCAATCCTTTAGAATCTATATCTAAAGGTTTATTATTACAAGAAAGAAAAGCCTGAGAGTAAGGTTATTAAAGTACAGTACGTTACATGCACCGAATCTCCCAGTTCTCGATGCAGGCTCTAGCAGAGATGTTGCAGCTGCTGGTTAAAAGTCCTTATTGCACATCCTACGATCAGGATGGGTTCACAGGTCTTCCGGGCTCTTCAATCCCTGCAGTGCTGCCTCTGGGATGAAGTGCTGAGCTGAGAACAAAATGGCATCGACCACATGGCCTCTTTATACTCCTTCCTGGCCTCTTCTAGTATGTAGCAGGTCACCTGGTCCTCAGCCTCTCTGTGTTCCCTGCTGGCTGCTCTCAGGACAGCCCCCATTCTTTGGGTGTGTCTTTGGCCCATTGAGAACCATTGTTCCACAGGTAATTAGCATGTCCACAAGCTCCACAGGCTCGGCCCTGCCCAATGCTTAACCACATGCAGGGAAATCTTCAGTTTCCACACAGATTACAGATCTACACATACAGACATTATATACTCACATAAACAGTGTACACAGGATCAGAAAACAACAAGCTCCCATTCAATACCCCACATGGCTCCCTTTCATACAGATTTCTGGGGCCAACACCCCCACCTAGGGGTGCAGCAGCGATCTGGCTGCTTCCCTCCAATTCGGTAATGTGACAGTTGGCCACCCCGATGTACTGCTTCCACAGGGCTCCGCTGCTCATGAAACCAAACCTTTAGGTCACTAGAGTACTGGGCCAGTTCTTGTAGCACAGTAGGTATTTATTAGTGCTTTATAAACTAGAGGTTGTAGTTATAGCCCTCCATAGAAAATGTAAATATAGTTGTAGGAGATGACATATAAAATGTAAATAGATGTGCAAAGCTATCAAAAGGTTAATAATCTCACTACAAAAATTCTTAGACAAACTCTCCTGCAGTTCTGTTGTTAACAAAGCTATTAAATTTAATTGCAATATAATGACATAGCCATATACCTAGCTGATACTCAGCTATCGGGCACACAGAGTGCTGGTTTCACCATATACACAACATGTGGGGGTTTGCCTCAGGTCTTATAAGCATCCTTGGAATTGCTTACACTTTCCCTATCAGACTTTATTTCAGTTGAACACACATGTAGTAAGTTGAGGGTCAGTAACATGGAGTCAGCAGGCCTAAATAAAGGCCTGTAACATGAAAACAGCAACAGGCCTGCAATCTAGTGAACAATACTTTGGTTCAGTAGCACAGGAGCCAAGAACGAGGCCGTACTGATAATTGTGTAATTGTGTAAGTTAGGTCGAGCATGGAAGGACACAGGGAGGCACTGGGTACAGACTGTGAGCCAAAGGGGAGGAACGGAACATCTTAATAAGAAATGTCTTGGTACAAAGACTCCCCAAAAACTAATGCACATACCGACCTAGGTTCAGGACTGGGTCGAGATTGGCAGCATGAAGGATAGTAAGTAAGCCTCCCTTCTGTAAGGTAAGGGGTGGTAACTAGGCAACAGAGGGTGGCAACCTGGCACGTAAAGAAATGATGTAAGTTGTTTGTACCTGTCTATAAAAGCTGCAGAGGGCGCTCTCTGGCCGACCTTGGAGGGGGGGTGCACTAGGCGCCTGAACGGCAAGTGTCATTGCCTAAACTTACAGAATGCACAATAGCTTAACTTTGACTAACTGCTGTTAATATCTGTTATACGGCAATAGGCCTGCCTGGTGTTGGTACCTTGTCAACGTGCCATAGTGCCCAGTGGTGTAACATTGTACTGATCTCTGTTACCAACTGGTAGAGCTTCACATTTGACAATAAACCTGCTCGATTGATTTCAAACCTTGCCTGCATCTGTCATTTCCGGGGCCTCTCAGAGATCTCCTGTGTTGACCCTAGTGCATGGGGTCTAACACTCTAGATAAAGGGAGTACCAATTGTTGCACATGCAGCTGAAAGTTTATCAACACCGACACAGTAGAGGTCCTGTCAGGAGCGCGCCAGGACGATATGGACCAGATGACGCTGACACTGACAGTTCAGACCTCCGAAGGTACTGAGGTACAGAACATCGAGGTACGACAACACACACAACGATAGCCATAGAGTTTAAATCTAGGTGCGGAGGGAGTGAATCTGACACATGGAATAAGGAGGGGAACTCATTTCAAACAATTAATTCTAGGCCTCATTTCCGTAAAGACTTATACGAATAGTCCAGTTGACTTCAGTGGACTAATGTACTGTTGGGATTTTGTGGTTCCCAGAGAGTCAGGTGCTGGGCAGAATCAAGGGTCTTCAATTCAATTCAATTCAATTCAATTCAATTCAATTCAATTCAATTCAATTCAACAAGACTTTATTCAATGTGCACAAAGGGAGAGCCCCTGGTACTAAAATCAGCCAGAGCCCCTCGAGCAAGGAGCCCCTCCCCTTGCTGTTTTATAGCACATGGCATTTACAGGTTACATAACACAAACTTCTAAACCAATCAGATTCAACCTTTCCATATATGGCTTTGTTTGTCACATGCTTGGACTTCTCCATTCCACATGTTGAGTTCACCTCCCTCCCCTTGGCCTTTTCTAGGCTGTTGCTAGGGTGGTGAGCCACAGCATGCTTCTTTATGCATACCTACTTTCCAAACCACATTTTGTTTAAAATGAACACATGCATACCCTTCAGTACATAAAATTAAGGTCATGCCCAAATCTTTGCAGGATTAGGACCTTAGGAAAGGCTTTGAACTCTCCTTACTGCAGGGTTATTGTAACCTTTGCACACATGCATGAGGGAGAAAGTCTGTAAGGAGCAGAGAGATTGCTTTATGATAGCCTTCTCCTTGTGCTTCAGCTAGGAATTGAGGGCAGTGGATCTACTCTCACAGTGCGTGGTGCTGGCTTGCTCCCTTCTATGGAGTGGCATTTTGTTGGAGAAATCTCTCTCCATGCCCATGAGTCATTGACTTCCACAGTTCTTTAGAGATATGGCAGAATCATATCACTACAAAGTCTGGGTCTGGACCACAATGGCATTATCTAGCTCAATGTTTCCCAAACGGTATTGTACGGGGTTCTGCGAAGTGAAAATAAGAGAATTCTGTGAGAATTCCATTACAATAACATTTTATTATTTAAAAAATAATAATTAATATTTAAGCATTTATGAAGTTTATTGAAAATAATTTTCATTTGTGTTTGCCAAAATAAGTGTCTCTGTATAATGCCAGCTTAGCCACAGAGTGGGAACGATGATGTCACTACTCAGCACTGTGCATGCAGTCAGTAGTGCGATCGCCTGTTATATACCACCATTAACTGTTTGTACACATTAGATGTGATTTTTTTTTAAATATGTGCAGTTAAACTAAATGTTGATCTCATGATCTTGTTTAGCATTTGTTTATTATTATCCTTACTTATAGATGAGCTACTTTTTCAGCTCCATATTTAAGACTGTTATTAGGGGTTCCGCAAAATTCTTTCATGTTTAAAAGGGTTCCATGGCCAAATAAAATTGGGAAACACTGATCTAGCCCATCTTTTTAGCAACTTAGCCATCCATATTGGAAATTGGTGAGTCCATTGTGATGGATAAATACAGTACCAAACGTGTGGACAAAACCCAAATCAAATACATACCAGACTGCTAGGAGAGAGAGAGAGTTAAAGAATTTCACTCCCCTTGGTATATTATTTTTCATATCTCTCTGGCATGGTACATTGTGGATTCCACTGAAAGTGGAAGGACAAAATGTCATGGTCAAGGGTATTTTTGTGCTATTTCTGGCCCAACCAGCAGGAAGTACCAGAAATATTGTAAGAAGGCACATTCTCATAAAAGTCTCATCCTAATTTTGAGAGATATATAGCTGTATTCATCTCTTTTAGCAAAACAGCTACAGCCCATGAAAGCTTATGCCCTAATAAATTTGTTAGTCTTTAAGGTGCCATAGGACTCCTTGTTGTTCATCCCAATTTTGCAGACTCTGGAAGTTTATGGAAAATTCCTGAATATATTTAGAGTTTTGAGTACTCACCAGAATAAAAGTGTGATGTGATACAGAAGTGCTATTTCTTGGCCTTTCTCACCTATAACAGGCCATGCTTTCAAAAGGAGAGTAGGCAGATTAAGTGACTTGGTCAATGTCTCAGGGCAAGTCAGTGGTAGAGCTTGTTTTTATCTAAAAACCCAAGTATCCTAGTCCTATGTGCTAGACATAAAGCTGAACTGCGTCTTAGGCCATGTCTACACTACAAGATAAGGTTGAATCTATTATGATCAATTTCTGGCCACCTGATTTTGCAAATATGAAGGTCCATGTCCTCATTGAGGGGAAGAATCCAATATAGTCAGAAGTAGCATGCACCATTAGGGAGCCTATGGTCAACACAGAGAGTGATGTATTGTGGGTAGCTTTGAACTCTGGGGTATGCTCCTGGTGCATGGTATAACCCAAACTGTGCAGATGGTGATTATGGGTTCATGTCATCAGCATCCCATAATGAGCTCATCTACTCCCTCCCCCCTTGCTTGAGATCAATGGGAAGCAGGCTTTTCACATCTAAAAGGTTTGCATTGGTTTCCCATGCAGACTCAATAGCAGCATGAGCACGGATCCTGGTTTTCAGCAAATTACAGCGATGCTGACGTGTGCTGTGGTGCACCTAATGGCAACGTACTTTGAGAGCGAATGCATGTCACTCTGCTAGGAAGAGGAGGAGGTCAAATCTTGAGTTGGCATGGAGTTGCTGCTCATGCAAGCCCTAGAGCAGATGCAAGCACAGTCTGCCGCCAGTCGATGCTGTGAACATAGTGGTACGCTGGTTCTGGTGCCATGAAACAAGCAAGACTAGTGGGACCACATTGTGATGCAGCGATGGGATGATCAGCAGTGGCTACAAAATTTCCAAATGAACAAGGCCACTTTCCTGGAACTTTGCAAATGGTTTTACCCCACCCTGAAGTGCAAGGACACCTGATTGAGCCCTGCTGTGACCATGGAGAAGTGTGTGGCAATTGCCTTTGTAAGCTTGCAACACCAGACAGCTACCAGTCAGTAAGGAATCAGTTTGGAGTGGGGAAATCTACAGGGGGCGGCTATTGTTATACAAGTGGCCAAGGCAATCAGTAACATTCTGCTATGAAAGGTTGTGACTCTGGGAAACATGGATACCATGCTGCAGTGGTCACCAACCATCAGATTAGGATCTACTGGTAGATCTTGGAGACTCTGACAGGTGATCCTGACTGGTTTGGGCAAGAGGCTATCAAATGCTGGTACTTCAGCTGCCCCTCCCCCCATTGCTGCACATCTCCTGCTCTTTGCCTGGGAGCGTCCCCCCGACCCCCGGGAGCCTCCTGCTTGTGGTACAGAGCAGGGAAGGGAGAGGAGGGGTGCTGATGTCAGGATGCCCCTTCTTCCACCCTGTAACCTATCTCCACAGAATGGGGAGAAGGGGACAACAGGGCCTGGGATGGAAGGGTTTTGCTGGCTGCTTTTGAGAGTGGTGCAGGGCCAGGGCAGGGCTGAGCCTGCCTTAGCCCCACTGCACCACCACCCAGGAGCCACCTGTGGTAAGCAGTGCCCAGCTGGAGCCAGCTCTGAACCCCTGCCCCAGTCATGTACTCCCCCTCTATACCCAAGCCCGTTCTTGAGCCCCCAGACTCAAACGCCCTTAGGGTATGTCTACACTACAAAGTTAGTTCGAACTAACTTTAATAGGCGCTACACTAGCGCTCCGTTAGTTCGAATTTAATTCGAACTAACGGAGCGCTTAGTTCGAACTAGGTAATCCTCATTCCACAAGGATTAAGCCTAGTTTGAACTAGCTAGTTCGAATTAAGGGGTGTGTAGCCCCTTAACTCGAACTAGTGGGAGGCTTGCCCTCCCCAGGTTTCCCTGGTGGCCACTCTGGCCAACACCAGGGAAACTCTACTGCCCCCCTCCCAGCCCCGGATCCCTTAAAGGGGCACGGGCTGGCTACGGTGCCCGTGCCAGGTGCAAGCCTGCCAGCACCCAGCCAGCAGACCCTGCACCTGGCACGACTCGAGCCACCCACCCGATGCCCCCCAGCCCTCCCCCTCTTCCCGGGACCAGGCTGGCGGCTCCGGGGAGCTTGCCCGGGACCGCAAGAGGCGGGCACCCGCCTGGGCTAGTGCAGACATCGTGGACCTCGTCCACGATCTCCGCACTAGGCACAGGAAAGTGGCCAGCTTGGGCAGGATAGTTGCCAGCCTGGCCCCCCAGGAGCAGGTGTGCAAGAAAATCAAGGGGGTCCACTGAGACCCCCGACCCTGAGCCCTGAGTTTACAATGGCCGTACTGGGTCAGACCAAAGGTCCATCTAGCCCAGTAGCCTGTCTGCCGACAGCAGCCAACCCTAGGGACCCTGGAGGGGATGGACCGAAGACAGTGACCAAGCCATTTGTCTCATGCCATCCCTCTCCAGCCTTCCACAAATCTTGGGCAGGGACACCACTCCTACCCTCTGGCTAATAACACTCCATGAACCCAACCTCCATGACTTGATCTCACGTCCCTTTAAACTCTGTTCCAGTTTTAGCCTTCACAGCCTCCTGCAGCAAAGAGTTCCACAGGTTGACTCTTTGCTTTGTGAAGAAGAACTTTCTGTTACTAGTTTCAAGCCTGCTACCCATTCCTTTACTTTGGTGTCCTCTAGTCCTTCTTTATGGGAACTAATGAAGAACTTTTCTGTATGCACCGTCTCCACCCAACTCCTGCTTTTTTTTAACTCCTGCTATCCTGTTCCCCCTCCGTCTCCTCTTTTCTAAGCTGAAAAGTCCCAGTCTCTTTAGCCTCTCTTCATATGGGACCTGTTCCCAACCCCTGATCATTTTAGTTGCCCTCCCCTCTCCCACCTCCTTTTCCCAGTCTCTCCCAGTTTTGTTCAATAAAGACAGATTCCATTTTGGAAGACACGTTATCTTTATTTTGTACATCAAGAAGAGGGGCTAGGGAAGGGTAAGTGGAAGGAGGTGAGGGAGGAATGGGGCACGAGCCCCCGATGGGGAGGACTGGGCTGGCTCTGCGGGCTTCTGGGGGTGGAAGTTCTCCTGCAGCCCCCCAGTTGCCCCCTCTCCCCAGATGGCAGCCTGCGGCAAGTGCAGCCGGGCTGATGGCCGAGTGCTGTGATGTGCCCAGTGTGGGCACTCAGGGCACTCCAAGCCAGGACTGCTTTGCAAGCGGGGCACCCCAGAGAACTGTCTGTCCGGGGTGGGGTTCGGGACCCTTTAAGCACAGCCCTCGGCTAGCCTGAGACAGCATCTCCACGCTCTAAGTCCTCCTCTGATGCCCTGCCGGCACTGCTTCCGGTCATCCTTAACCCCGCTTCAGGGTCCACTTAATGTGGACGCGCTAGTTCGAATTAGCAAAACGCTAATTCGAACTAGTTTTTAGTTCTAGGTGCGTTAGTTCGAATTAGCTTAGTTCGAATTAACTAATTCGAACTAAGTTAGTTCGAATTAGCGCTGTAGTGTAGATGTACCCTTACAGAGCCTGCACCCTGAACCCCTCCTGCACCCCAACTTCCTGTCCCAGGCTCAGCTCAGAGCCCCCTCACACTCCAAATCCCTTAGCCTGTGCTCTGACCCTCTGCCCCTGCCTGGCAAAAAGGAGGGAGAATGGGAGGATGGAGTGAGCAGGGGCAGGGCCTCAGAGAAGGGGCACGAAGGAGGTGGGGCCAGGATATTTGGGTTTGAGGTAGATCCTGGATTGCACTTAAATTCAAAATGGATCTGGTGCTTTAAAAGGTTGCAGACCCCTGCCTTACTCTGCTCTGAGTCACTGAAATGGTATTCAATTCAATTGATTGGTTTAACTGCCTGAAGGTTGTTAAACCAATTAAGTTAAGTACCACTTCAGGTGAATGGCTCCTTAAGACTAAGCCAACTGTAGAGCTGACCTTTTCAAATGTGTGAGCACCACCTGGGGACACATTTGGCCACCCTTCTGAAATGTAATGGTGATCCATATTTGGGTCTCAACCCCATAGGTTGGGAAACCCTACGCTACAGCCTCCTGCCACTCACAAAATTGGAGCCAGTGCTGGCTTCCAGATCCAGTTTGTCCGGAAGGCATGCGCTGCTGCTTCTCCATTTCCCGCAGTGGTGTGCACACTTTCTTATCCTCTCTACCTTCCCCTGT
Organism: Pelodiscus sinensis; assembly: GCF_052426305.1. Lineage (NCBI taxonomy): Eukaryota > Metazoa > Chordata > Testudines > Trionychidae > Pelodiscus > Pelodiscus sinensis. The sequence continues at coordinate 9,584,077 of NC_143074.1, read as the reverse complement.
ACACCAGGAAGGCAGGACATGGGAGCTGCACAGCTTTCCCCTGCATGGTGATCACCAGAAAGAGTGCATCTGGCTGCGCCCAGTGTCGTGGTGATACATTGATTATATAGGACCTGGGGAGGAGGGTGTTAAGATGGCACTGGAGGATCTGGACTTTGGGTACAAGGAGCGTCTGGATTTCTTAAAGGAGCAGCACATCCACTTCTTCCAGCACTGCCTGCAGATCCTGCCCAAGAGATACTAGTCCCTGGAGAACCGCAGGTACTGGCCAAGCTGACCCTGCTCCTCCCCCTAGATAGACATCCACCAGCACCCTGCTCCTACCCTGCCCTCAGCCAGACACCCACTAGCTCCCTGCTCCTGCCCCATGGCCAAACACCCACCAGCACCCTTCCCCTGCCCCCTCCCTCCTGGCCAGACACCTATCCCCAGCTTGCTCCTGCACCCTACCTTCCACATAGATTCTGCACCCCCATCTCACTCTGGCAACTGTCCTGCACACTGGACCCCTCATTTTTGGCCTCACCTCAGAGCCTTGGGGGCCACAAAAATCCACTAACCCTGGAAGAGTTAATCTGGCCTGAAGTCTTGAACCTCAGTCCTACCTATCCTCCCCCCACCGTGAGGCTGGACTGCCAGGGGTGTGAGGTGTCTCAGTTGGGGGCCACATTGGTGAGCGTTTTGGGAGGGCTTTTTTGGGGGGGCTTTTTGCTTCTTACTTGTGTGGTCCCCAACTGATTTTTATGGGTCAGTGGCCCCCCAACCCAAAAAAGGATCTTCACCCTTGCCATAAATAAAGACAATATTGAAACCTTTTGTGTTGGACATAATATTTTACTTTATTTAAAAATGAAGCCTGGCCAACAAGCCTCCAGTTGGGGCCCAGCCCCCATCTGGATGCAGCAGCATAACACTTCTACACTCCCCCCCTACACACAAACCCTGAGCCCATCATACACCTTAACCTCCTGCCCTGAGCCCCCTCATGCCCCCACATCCCCAAACTCCTGCATCCCTACATTCCCAGGCCCCATCATAAGATTGACAGAAGACAGCCTGAATGCCGGCATGAAGCTGGATTGGGTCAGTTATGATGTATATGTCTAAGAAATATTTGAAAAGATGCAGCAGCAGAAGTCCCATTAAATAAAATCTGTGAGTACGTTTCATTTATGCTATTATTAATCAACGTCAATTATCAATAATATTAAGTTGTATATTTTCAGTCATGCAAACGAGCATTCTTACGGTCAACACTTTGTTGACCACTTGTTCTGAATTTTGACGTAGTTTGGCTCTTTGGTTTGAAAAGTTTGTGAACCTCTGCACTAAGGGGGGAAATGCAAAACCCTGCTTCCCACAAGCATTCAGGGGTTTTCTCCATGGCCCAAGGCTTGTTCAACACCCCAACTCCCCCACTTGACCCCAACACTTGCCTAATAGGTTCCCTATTTTAAGAGGAATAAGGGATCTTTCGGAAAAGGCTTTATTTTCTGAAAGATCCCCGTCTAGACTGGCGCTTTTTTCCGGCAAAGCTCCGAGCCAGAAAAAAGCGGTAGACATTTTTATGCAAATTAAGCGGGGGGGATTTAAATCCCCGCTTCATTTGCAATTGCAATATGTCTAATTTGCATCCCTTTTACGGAAAAGGGATACAATCTAGACACAGCCTAAGTGATTGGAAATGGATGCTGACTGATTGTGGCCATAAACCTGGGCCTTATGCTGTAATGCTTTAAGATTTAATGACCACTTACTGATGGCCTGGTGTGGGAAGTTGTCCTACTGTGAAGGATGGCATAAAGCTGGCCTCCCTCAAATCTTGTGAGAAGGATTAAAGAGTTCCTATCTGAGACTTTCATGGAGCTATGGAGACACATTAACAAGCTGTTCTGGACAGCCTGCTCTGTTTAGGCTCAGAGCATACTACACATCACACCCAATTGCTATACTCTGCTTGTAGAAAGAGAAAAAAAAGTCCTCCCTGGGGTCGGTGCTTGACTGGGAGACATCCTGGGAGGAGGGGACTGGCTCCAGCATGATGAAGAGATCTTGGCTCTCATCGATCACCAGCTGCACATTCTCCTCTTCCTCCTCCACCTCCACGTGCCTCTCTGCCACCATGCCATCCTCCACTCTGATGCCAGGAGTGTCTTGGCCAGACTCCATAGTCAGACTTTGGAAGCTAGTCCATCACCCCCACCCCCAGAATTGCATCCAGTTGCTCATAGAAGTGGCATCTGTGAGGTGCTACACCAGACCATCCGTTTGTCTCCTTTGCCTGGTGGTAGAACTGCCTCAGCTCCTTGATTTTGACTCAGCACTGTTGGGCAGCCCCAGAGTATCTTTTGGCTGCATTGAAGCTTGCAATCTTCACATAAATGTTCATGTTTCACTTGCTGGTTCGGAGCCTGGAGAGAATGGACTCCTCTCACCACATCTGGATGAAGTCCAAGATCTGTACACTCCATGCTGCTCTTTCTCAAGGTCGGGAATAGTGTCACTCTTCATGAAATCAGGAGTAACCAACATTGACTTCAGCAGCCCTTACGGTTGACGCAACAGGCTTGGCAGTGTGGATGCATCATTAGAAAATCAACCTCATGCAGCTAAATTTCATCTAAACTCCTAGTGTAGACCAGGCCTTAATAGTTATTAGTATTCTATAGAAATAATGCTTCAGTTAAGCTCAGAGAACTTGTAGGTAAGGTCCCATGGGAAGCAAGACTGAAGGGAAAAACAACTGAGGAGAGTTGGAAGTATTTCAAAGGGACGTTGTTAAGGGCCCAAAAGCAAACAATTCTGCTGTGTAGGAAAGATAGAAAATATGGCAAAAGACCAGCTTGGCTTAACAAGGAGATCTTGCATGATCTCAAAATAAAAAAGGAGTCATATAAAAAATGGAAACTAGGACAACTAACAAAGGATGAATATAAGCAAGCAACACGGGAATGCAGGGGCAAGATTAGAAAGGCAAAGGCACAAAATGAGATCAAACTAGCTACAGGCATAAAGGGAAACAAGAAGACCTTTTATAAATACATTAAAAGCAAGAGGAAGACCAAGGACAGGGTAGGCCCACTGCTTAGTGAGGAGGGAGAAGCAGTAACAGGAAACTTGGAAATGGCGGAGATGCTCAATGACTTCTTTGTTTCGGTCTTCACCGAGAAGTCTGGAAGAGTGCCTAATGTAGTGAATACAAGCAGAGAGAGGGTAAGTTTAGAAGATAGGATACACAAAGAACAAGTTAAAAATCACTTAGGAAAGTTAGATGTCAGCAAGTCACCAGGTCCTGATGAAATGCATCCCAGGATACTCAAGGAGCTGATAGAGGAGGTATCTGAGCCTTTAGCTATGATCTTTGAAAAATCATGGCAGACAGGGGAGATTCCAGAAGACTGGAAAAGGGCAAATATTGTGCCCATCTATAAAAAGGGGAATAAGAACAACCCAGGAAACTACAGACCGGTCAGTTTAACGTCTGTCCCAGGGAAGATAATGGAGCAGGTAATTAAGGAAATCATATGCAAACACTTGGAAGGTAATAAAGTGATAGGGAATAGCCAGCATGGGTTTGTGAAGAACAAGTCATGCCAAACTAATCTGATAGCTTTCTTTGATAAGATAACGAGCCTTGTGGATAAGGGAGAAGCGGTGGATGTCATATACCTAGACTTTAGTAAGGCATTTGATACGGTCTCGCATGATATTCTTATTGATAAACTAGGCAAATATAACTTAGATAGGGCCACGATAAGGTGGGTGCATAATTGGCTGGATAACCGTAGTCAGAGAGTTGTTGTTAACGGTTCTAAATCCTGCTGGAAAGGGATAGCAAGTGGAGTTCCTCAAGGGTCTGTTTTGGGACCCGTACTGTTCAATATCTTCATCAATGATGTAGATATTGGGATAGAGAGTATGCTTATTAAGTTTGCAGATGATACCAAACTGGGTGGGGTTGCAACTTCTTTGGAGGATAGGGACATAATTCAAAATGACCTTAGCAAGTTAGAGAAATGGTCAGAGGTAAACAGGATGAGGTTTAATAAAGAGAAATGCAAAGTGCTCCACTTAGGAAGGAACAATCAGTTCCATACATACAAGATGGGAAGGGACTGTCTAGGAAGGAGCATGGCGGAAAGGGATCTAGGGGTCATAGTGGACCACAAGTTGAATATGAGTCAACAGTGTGATGCTGTTGCAAAAAAAGCAAATATGATTTTAGGTTGTATCAACAGGTGTGTTGTAAGCAAAACTCGTGAAGTCATTCTCATAGACTCATAGACTTTAAGGTCAGAAGGGACCATTATGATCATCTAGTCTGACCCCCTGCACAGTGCAGGCCACAGAATCTCGCCCACCCCTCTTAGAATAATCCTCTCACCTATGTCTCAGATATTGAAGCCTTCCAATACTTTGAAGGCCCCAACATGCAGAGAGTCCTTCAGCTGTGATCTGTGCCCAATGCTACAGAGGAAGGCGAAAAACCTCCAGGGCCTCTGCCAATCTACCCTGGAGGAAAATTCCTTCCTGACCCCAAATATGGCGATCAGCTAAACCCTGAGCATGTGGGCAAGACTCACCAGCCAGACACCCAGAAAGTTCCCTATAGCAACTCCTATCATCCCTCCATTGACCCATTTCCAACTGGAAATGAATGGTCAATTAGTTACCAAGATCATGTTATTTCATCCAACCATCCCCTTATCATAGAATCAGAACTGGAAGAGACCTCAGAAGGTCGTCAAGTCCAGCCCTCCGCTCCAGGCAGGACCAATCCCATCTAAATCAACCCGGCCAGGGCTTTGTCAAGCCGAGACTTAAACACCTCTAGGGATGGAGACTCCACTACTTCCCTAGGTAACCCATTCCAATGCTTCACTACCCTCCTAGTAAAATAGTTTTTCCTAATATCCAATCTGGACCTCTCCCACCACAACTTGAGACCATTGCTCCTTGTTCTGCCATCTGTCACTACTGAGAACAGCCTCTCTCCATCCTCTTTGGAACCTCCCTTCAGGAAGTTGAAGGCTGCTATCAAGTCCCCCCTCACTCTTCGCTTCTGCAGACTAAACAGACCCAAGTCCCTCAGCCTCTCCTCATAGGTCATATGCTCCAGACCCCTAATCAATCAATTCTGCCGCTCTACTCTGCACTAGTTAGGCCTCAGCTGGAGTACTGTGTCCAGTTCTGGGCGCCACATTTCAAGAAAGATGTGGAGAAATTGGAAAGGGTACAGAGAAGAGCGACAAGAATGATTAAAGGTCTAGAGAACATGACCTATGAAGCCAGGCTTCATGAACTGGGCTTGTTTAGTTTGGAAAAAAGAAGATTAAGGGGGGACATGATAGCGGTTTTCAAATATCTAAAAGGGTGTCACAAGGAGGAAGGAGAAAATTTGTTCCTCTTGGTTTCTGAGGACAGGACAAGGAGTAATGAGCTTAAAGTGCAGCAGGGGAGGTTTAGATTAGACATTAGGAAAAAATTCCTAACTGTCAGGGTGGTCAAATATTGGAATAAATTGCCAAGGGAGGTGGTGGAATCTCCCTCTCTGGAGATATTTAAGAACAGGTTAGATAGACATCTCTCAGAGATAGTGTAGACGGAGCGTGGTCCTGCCTTGAGGGCGGGGGGCTGGACTCGATGACCTCTCGAGGTCCCTTCCAGTCCTATTATTCTATGATTCTATGATTCATCTGAGCTCAGTATACTGAACACAGAGAGAGGGACTTAGATACACTGGTAGATATCCTGTACCCCTGAACTTAGTGAATGGGCAACATTTTCAACCAGGCTGAAGCCTGACTTCCTTCTTTGCAAGTGCAAGTTGCACCTGAAAAAATCGTGCCAGCACTTTTGTGTGTGTAAATGAAAGTGCAGGTATGATAGGGGCTGCTTGCTTCTCTACTGAGCGAGATGCATCAGCAGTCATGCAGACCAGCAAAAGTAATTCAATTTGCTCCCACAGTTTGTTTCCTGGATGCAAAAATGCACCTGCATTCCTGGTACACATACCTTGCACTTAGGAAAGGGAAGGAGCCAATAGGAGTTAACAATGGCTGCTTGGAGGTATTTTTCTTTAGACGCTCTCCTTTTCTATCTTTTTGACGTTCACTTGACATTTTAAGTGCTGAATCAAAAAGTAAATGGAAGAGAGATGTTCTTAGTGGTTAGACAAAGAAGTTCCAGTAAATGATCTAGAATACTCAATGACCCATCTGATTGGTTCATTTGTCTGAAACATTCATCAGGGAATATGTAATGAACTGGTTAGAGTGAGTAAGTGTATGGGGGGGGAGCATTACTTTGTGCTAAATAGAATCAGAATTGCACCCTAGACTGCAAGCAGGTAATAGAGATTCTCCTTTAGCTCAGGTGGTAGGTTCCTGTATTCTATACCTACAGTCGACATGAATTTTTGGAAGTTCTGGGGTAAAATGAAAACCACAGAGGCTATGTCTACGCTACAAAGAAAAGTTGGAAAAAGTCTACATGGGGCCAAATGTTGGAAAAAAACATTCTTTCGGAACATCCCTTCTTCCTCATAGAATGAGGTTTACAGGGATGCTGAAAATTTTTTTGGGGAAAAAGCAAATGCATTCCTTGGATGCAGCAGAGCTTTTCTGGGATACCTCTGGTATCCCAGAAAATCTCTGCAGTGTAAACATATCCAGAGTTTCATGGGTGTCTATGGATTAAAGACAACTGGAGTAATAGCTTCATACCTTCCTCTTATCTTTCATGTTATGGATTACTATGTAAAGACTAGGAAATTGGTGACAATTCAGCGAGCTCACCAGTTACTGGAAGCCAATGCACCCTTAAATGGTGCCATCTTAGAGCTTCTTTAGGTGGGGGTGCCATGAGAGGGCTGGGTTGCCCATGTAAACTGGGAACCCAAAATTTGCCATCACTTTGTGCTATATCCTGCCTGTGGCAATGTGTGATGGGTCAAGGGAAGATGATCTCACTTGGCAGCCATTGTTCACCTGGCTAACCACAAAATATGGAGAAAGGAATTACTTCCTGACCTCCATAGGAATCAGCAAATTCCCTGAAGTTTTGACCATTCTTATCTTTGCATGTGTAACTACTAGACATGGAAAAACCAAAGCTCTAGATCAAAATACCTGTAAACTTCTGGGAGGTTTTGATTTGGATCTTTTCAGCTGGGGCCCACTTCTAATAATAATAGATTTAATATTTATCCATTAAATCATCCTCCCTCTTAAAGCATGCTACGTCTGTATCTGATCTTTCAATAAAAGGCATTATGTAAGTGCAAAGAATTATTGATATTATAAATCCCACCAGGATCTCAACTGCCTTTCAGTGTTATGACTATGGTCAAACCAATGATTTTTTTAAAAGTCTCTGCTGTTTTTCCATATTATATCTACAAGTGGCAGATACAAAGCAACACAAAATATGAAATGAAATAAGGGCAGGTTAGGTTTTCTCCAGGCCAGTGATTTGAATAAGCCCCATTTAAGAACACAGTTCCGAAGGTAGAAAATTCTCACATCACATGCCATGGCAAGTAGACTTACTGGGTAATACTGGAAGTTAAAGTGAGAAGAGTTGGTTCTTTTACCCACTGCAGGCTGAAATTAAAATTCTTGAAAAGAGGAGTATGAGGGGGGCCTTTTGATCCAATCACTTAGCATTACCCCCAAGGCAATAACTGCGGTGTGAAGCTGTCACATTACCGAATTGGAGGGAAGCAGCCAGATTGCTGCTGCACCCGGTGGGGGTGTTGGCCCCAGAAATTGGTATGAATGGGAGCCATGTGGGGTATTGAATGGGAGCTTGTTGTTTTCTGATCCTGTGTACACTGTTTATGTGAGTATATAATGTCTGTGTGTGTAGATCTGTAATCTGTGTGGAAGCTGAATATTTCTTGGAATGTGGTTAAGCATTGCTATGGACAGGCTGAGTAGCGAAGCCCTGTGGAACAATGGCACTTGATGGCCCAAAGACACACCTAAAGCATGAGGGCGGAGACCTAAGAGCGGCCAGCAGAGAGAGGCTGAGGACCAGGTGACCTGCTGCATACCAGAAGAGGCCAGGAAGGGGGTATAAAGAGGCCATGTGGTCGATGCCATTTTGTTCTCAGCTCAGCACTTCATCCCAGAGGCAGCACTGCAGGGATTGAAGAGCCCGGAAGACCTGTGAACCCATCCTGATCGTAGGATGTGCAATAAGAACTTTTAAACCAGCAGCTGCAACATCTCTGCTAGAGCCTGCATCGAGAACTGGGAGATTCGGTGCATGTAACGTACTGTACTTTAATAACCTTACTCTCAGGCTTTTCTTTCTTGTAATAATAAACCTTTAGATATAGATTCTAAAGGATTGGCCCAGCGTGATTTGTGGGCAAGGTCCAGAGGGTAAATTGACCAGGGATCTGTGGCTGGTTTCTTGGAACCGGACAGAACTTGTTCGGGATAGGTGGGATTGGGTGCTAGGACCCCCCACCTGTGTATAGGCCCGGGGCCATCTGGGGCACGGATATTGCTGGGGTGCCGGAGGGGTTTTGCTCAGGAGGCTTCAGGCAGGCAGCTGAAGCGCTCTGTGGGACTGGTTTGTGGCCTGTGTGGAAAGGTCACCAGTCGGGGGCTGTAAGAAGCCCCGGATTCGAGCAATTCGCCCTGAGCGGACGCCCTCAGCTGTGCCCAGACACGGCCCGGTCCGTCACAGAAGCCCACAAAGTTAGAACTCTCTGCCATTCTGTATATGTACCACGCTTATTTCAAGAGCTTGAAATAAGGGATTCCTCCATTCTGGCTTCTGCAGCGATACAGCTCACTGCTTTGCCTTTTTTTTTTTTTTTTTTTTTTTTAACAAATTGGCTTGGAGGTAGATTTCCTCCCTCCTCCATCCTTTTGAGCTTAATAAAATGACAGCGGAAGCATCTTTTCCATCAAATACCTAGCGCATCAGTCTGAAAGACTACTTCCACCACCTAAACCCAGATCCAAGCCCCTCAGATATAGCATGTGGAGGTATTTAGCTTCTTTGTGACTCAGAGATTGGAAGTGCCTTAAACTGATCATTTGCTGCTGATTATTCTTGAAACAACTAGCTAGCTATAAATTCTAGGTCAGGAAATGAATCACATTTCCCCCTCTCTGTTAGCTGAAGAATTGCTAGATTCTAAAAGACTTTTAAAACTGTGTCTGAGAACTCAATAGCAATATCAACCCTCTGTTCTCTGGCAACAATTAATGGAGACATGATTTCCACAAAGGGATCGCAGGACTTGTGGACAGAGGAAAATGAGCATTCTCTACAAGCTGTGTGTTTTGTGTGGACGTTTTGTCTGTCTGCACAGTAGAGACACATATTCAGTGCATCCTTGTAATTATGTATGCTGCTTGTGTGAACACCCATGCATAATTGTGTTTTTTTATTGTGTTTTTTTCATGTTTGGCAGAATTGGTCTATATGTCTAGACTACAGAGTTTTGATAGAAAAATGGCCATCTTCCCAACAAAACTTTTCTCAAAATTACATCCACACTGCAAGCATGTTCTTTCAACAGTAAATCAAAAGAACAGAGGGCTTTTTGCACAATTGGTAATACTCATTCTATGAGGAAGAATCCTTTTTCCAAAAGAGCTCTTTCTCAAAAAGGCGTGTGTGGACGGAATAGAGGGAGTTTTTCTGGAAGAAGAGGGAAGAGGAAAAAGCACAGGTGCTCTGGTGGTCATTCTGTCCATAGCAATCACTGCTTACATGTGAGATAGAGTCAAGGCAGTCTGGATGCTATCTTTCGAAAAAGCACATTGCTTTTTCGATGTGCTTTTGTAGTGTGGACACTTTGAAGTAGGAATAAGACCCTCCGGAAAAGGGCACTTTTTCCGGAGGATCGGGGCCAGTGTAGACGCTCTTTTCCGGCTTTTTTAAAAGCCGGAAAAAAGCGGCGGACATTTTTATTTAAATGCCGCGGGGGATATTTAAATCCCCCGCGGATTTCCCTACGACGACTGGTGAAATTTACATGCCCCTTCCGGAAAAGGGGCCAGTGTAGACGTAGCCATATTGTGTGCATGTGGTTGTGGACATGTATGTATGCATGTTAGCATACATTTGTGTCTGTTATACTTTCTTTGTATATAAATGTGATGGCATTAAAAAAAAAGCAGATGCCATCAATTTTACTTCCAAATGGAACATCCCTGAAATTTGACTAACCTGCTGGGTCAAAAAGGAGCAAGAACATGCAAGTATTGCATGCATAATGGAAGGCTGTTTTTGCGTGTAGGTGTGAATACAGTAGGTCTGCTTTCATTCATATGTATATGTATTGTGTCTATGGCATTCACAGTAATCTGCAGCTGTAGAGTGTACTTGGTATGTGTGCTGTGACCTAGACCTGCTACACAGAAATGGTGGTAAAGAACCCAAAGTCCATTCTGTACCCCTGTCTGTATCAAAGGGAAGCAGAAATCAATAGAAAGATTTTGTATCACAAGCATTTCTTTGAGTAATGAATAAACCAGAAGCCAGAGAAGGGACTATGACTAATTACTCCTGCTATCTTGGCACACTTTCAACTGAGGCAAGCACCTTAGGTGAGTGCAATTTATCCAGTAGAAACACTTCCTTTTACATTATAACACTGAATCATTTGTGCTAGGGTTTGGAAGTAAACTAGAATCCTGGTAACAATACTTCTTAATAGCAAACACTCTGGCTACATCTACACTATAAGATTTTTGCGCAGAGAAGGCTGTTTTTGTGCAAAAACCGGTGGAGCATCCACACGTTAAGTGTGCTTTTGCACAAGTAAATTGGGAGAAGAGTAATTGGTGGTACAGTTATTTCTCTCCCCGCGAGGAGTACTTGTGAAAGAAGGCAAGTGTGGATGCTCTTATGGGAAAAAGTACAGGTGCTCTGATGGCCATTCTGTGATTGGCCATCAGAGCTTTCTTGTACAAGATTGTCCATGCAGTGTGGACAGGGGCGGCCCGTGAGCCTAAGTGAGCTAGGCAGCTGCCTAGGGCGTGCAGGCAGGGGCTCTGATTACGCTGCCTCACCTAGGGTGCCAGCTGCTGCAGCCGTCCTCGGGCTGCTCCTGAGTGTGGATGCTCTCTTGCATAAGAGCACATCACTTTTGCAATGTGCTTTGAGGTCTGGACGTGCTTTTGTAAAAGAAGTTTTTGCGGAAGAACTCTGCAAAAACCCTGCAGTGTAGACAAAGCCTCTGTGCAACAGAGAGTGGAAATCATCTCTCTGTTGTGATCCTTTCCATTAGCCATCATCTTACTGCCTTTCCCTGCCCAGATTTATGCTGCCAGTTTTTACCTTCTCTTCATTGTTGTTGGGACAGCAGCATGAAAAACCCGTAACAAATAATGGGCCAGATCCTCTCAAAGGATCTTGACTGCTTCACAGCAGCAAAGGATGTGATCCAGTGTATTTAAAATGCACTTGTCACCACTATGACTTTGAAATTCACTTTCTCTGAGGCTACGTCTACACTGCATCATTTTTGTGGAAGAGGAAATGCAAATGAAGTGCTCGTTAGCATTTGTCATGCTCTCATTTGCATAATCTCTTCTGATCCTTTTTGTGGAAGAGGTTTTTGAAGAAAAAACACAGTGTAGATGGGACCATTTTTTTGCAAAAAAAAAAAAAAAACCTTTTGCACAAGATCCTGTAAACCTCATTTTTTGAGGAATCTTGTGCAGAAGGGTTTTTTTTTTTGCAAAAAATGGCCCCATCTACACTACATTTTTTTCTGCAAAAACCTCTTCCACAAAACGGATTAGAAGAGACTATGCAAATGAGAGCGTGAGAAATGCTAATGAGCACTTTATTTGCATTTCCTCTTCCACAAAAATAATGCAGTGTAGAAGTGACCTCAAAGTTTAGGTCTGTAAAATTCTATTGAATGGAGACTTGCAGACAGTGAGTTCATTCAAAAATGTAAGTAAATATTCATAGAAAAATAAGTTGATAACATCCTAATAGTTTTGGAGGTGACATTCCGCTCCCAGGGATTCTAGAATCCTTTACAGAGCTGAATGATGTTCTCAGTGTCTCTTTCCCCTAATTACAAGATGGTTACCGCTGGCAGGCAGAAGCTCTAGCACAGGGCTGGCCCACAACATTTTGGCTCAAATGACGCCCCCACACCCCCTTGCTGCATGAGCAGCAAACACAATTTTCTACACTCTGGGTCCTAGAGGTGCCCCCTCACAGTCTGGCACCTGAGGTGGCCACCTCAATTCGCCTCATGGTAAGGCCAGCCCTGCTGGAACATGAAGAACAACACAGCTAGGTCTCAGAGCCATGGATCCTACCCATACTTTAGCTTTGCACCTTATTCTCAGCTGCATAAGGACCTACCTTCTCATGGGTCTCAGCTGTACGAATGCTTGCCTTGTGTCCAGGTCTTGTTCCTTGTGCTTTTTGCCATGGGGACCATACCCTTGTCCGGCTTCATGGGGAAGCCCTTGAGACTCTTCCTCCTAGGCCTCATGCCCGGCCTTGTTTCCACAGAGCACCTGATCATCATCTTTTCTGCACAAGGTCATCTCAGGACACAATGTAATATAAAAATAGGGGAACGTACATCCCCTTTGTGGAAAGATTTGAGCTGGTTCTCAGCAAAGCGAAACTTAACTGGAAGTATCTCCAGAAAGCTAAGAGCCTTAGGGACCCTAGAACTGATGACTGGCATGAAAGACAGACAAGGACACTACAAGACAGCCAAGTTTATTCACATCCCCATAGGCACTGATAAACTTGGGCACCGACTGTAAGTTTATTTTTGGTATATTGTATTGACCTGCTTGTTTTTACCATTCCTTACTCAACAATTATCATTGGCTCAGTGAGTGAGCAAAACAGAGGGAAAAATGTAGGCACTGGTATATGTGTGAAAATGTAGGTTTGCAAGTATAAGCAGGGTCTGAACGACTGCTTGCATGCAGCCAGCTGAAATGGGAGAACAGCCCTGGGTGTGGTTATGCTCACTCAGTTGTTTAGCTCTTCAAGATAATTAACTGTTGATATGTAAATACAGCTCATGCTAGAATGGGGAAGGAATCCTGGGTGTGATTATGTAAATCCAATTCAGCCAGGCCTGATGGATAGTGAATTGTTGGAATGGAATGTGGTGTGTTGTAACTAATTTGGCTATTGTGGGGTCACAAAACATGCTATCCCTAAATGTAGGAACTGTCAAATATGACACCAGTACTTTCAGGAGAGACACTGTCATTATAAAGGGTCTCAGATGAACAAGCCTCCCCTTTGCAGATTTGAGTGGAGGGAGTTGGGGGGAAGGGGCTTGAGCCATCCAGCTACATGCCCACCAAGCATGAACTGTAAGACTGGTTCAACCTATCTCCTTTCCCCCCTGTTCTAAGGCGAGACCTAAAGCAGAATCCATAAGGGCTACATCTACGCTGCAGGCTTTTTGCACAAGAACAGCTGTTCAGGCAGGCAGCGGTAGGTGCAGCAGCCAGCAGAGTGACTGGCAGGAGCAAGCGGCCAGCAGGGTGGCTGGCAGGAGTGACTGGCAGGCAGCCTGTAGGAAAAGCAGCAGGTGGCCAGCAAAGTGGCTGGCAGGAGCAGGCGGCCAGCAAGGCGCATGGCAGGAGCAAGCAGATCACAGGAGCAGCACAAAAGTGGCCTTGCCTCAGACTCAATGAGTGGAGTCATCAGGGTGTTGGGTCTGGGTCTACACTGACTGGACAGAGCTATAAGTGGGGTACAGAAAGAGCTTGGGTATGTGAGTGGGACCCTTACATTGTTGGACCAGTGAGCCTGAGAAGCAAAGAACATTGCTCACTCCATTTGAGCTGGGACAATTACTCGTGGGGGTTATGAACTCTGGCTGTGGTATTTTCCCAAGCTAATGTTGTGTGACTTTTCTTTCTCTTTCATTAAAAGTTTCTTTTCTACGCTCAGACTCTGTGCTTGCAAGTGGGGAATCATTGCCTCTCAGAGGTGCCCAGGGGTATGTGAATTTCCCAGGCTACTGGGTGGGGGCTCGAGACAGTTCTGTTTGAAATGGTTGAAAAGGAACCCCTAGGTATTGAATCCTGCTCTGGCTGCTGCCAGCGCTACCTGGCAGAAGGGTTACACAAGCCAGAGGGAAAATTTGCTAGCACGTATTCAGTCCCTTGTAATGTGTGGATAGCTAAATAAGGGTGATTTTTCAGAAAAATACCAAGTGCTGTCCCAAAGTCTAGACCCTCTTGGAATGTCACAGGGCTGAGGAAAACTTAACAAAGAATGGAAGCGGTGACATGACCACTTCCCTAGAAAATGACTGCTGACTCTCCAGTGGGCTGCTGTCTTTGGATTTAGAACTGTTTCTAAATATATCTTCTACAAACTTTAATATTGTTCCAGGTTGCTTTGTCAAGTTCCCCTTGACCATGTGACATTCCAGGAGGCATCACCACTTTCATTCTTTGTGGTATTTCAGTGCATTGCTTTATAGAAGCTTTGTTCTACTATGGATGCTGGCTTTACAGGTCTGCATGAAGAAATCTTGGTATAAACAGCTGTTATCCTCCACCTCAGAGATGGCTACATTACAGTATTGTTCAATTGCTCTTTACTGTTATATTGGATAAAACTGCAGCATCAGCTAAGCACTTGGGACCTCACTCCTCAAATTTCTCAGCACCTGACCCAAACCTTCATTTTGCCTGCACTCTGGTGTTTCCCCACGTTCATGTAGAGTGCGTGTGATTCAGAGTAGGCATGCACTCCCAAGGCTGGCAGCATTTCTTCACTAATTAATAGCACTGTTATTTTTATGCTTCATTGTTAAAGCCTGTGCGTCCTTTTTTAAAGTTTGAGAGTTTTTAGCAAAGAGGTTGCCATGGATACGGGCAATTCAATTACAGGAGTTCACTTGGCCGGGCAAGAACTTGTAATAAATAAACTAAATAAACAAACAGTGCGAAGTATGAGAAGAGCTGGAGAAAGAATAGAGATGAACTCGACCTGCTGTCATTCGCTTGCTTTCTCTCTCGCTCCCACTCTCTTTCCAGTAGGCATAGAGAGATGGGACTCCACAAAGCTTTGCCTGAAGTGAACAAACAAATACTCAAAACAAGCCTCCTTTCCATCCATGCTGTGAATATTTCCCACAGGAGCAGAGGAGAAAAGAATAGAGATAAAGAAAGAAGGGGAGAGCAGGAGAAGAGCATGAAGTTGTCCTTGAACAGGGCCTCTTCAGTAGCTGGTTTTAAGTCTTTTTCAAAATAAGAACACTTTACTGTTGAGCATTTCATGGATGAAAGTCTGCTCTTGCCAAACTTACAAGTTATGAGAGAGCCAAGCAAGGAAAGGCGAATGCGGTTGTGTGTGTGTTTCTTAGATGTGTAGCTGCATCAGATACACCCACCCATGCCTGCAAAGAGAAATTGACATATCTGAAAGTCTCATTTGAACTCTGAACCTTTCCTTCCTAAGACTGGTCTTTGCCATCAGGGACATTTTTTTTTCAAAATCACAAACAAGAATTCCTTTACATGACAAATGTTGAGGTTTTGACATTTGTTTCAGATGCTATGTGAAATGAAACAAAGATCTTTTGATTGTTTTTCACAATATATAAAACAAAAAGGAACATCAAGACCCTAGAATTACCACAGTTCAGGATGGTCATGGAACCGGGCTTAAGTTGCTGCTCTGACTGATTCAGAACAGGGTTTTGAACCTGGGCTCCCACACCCCACTATGGACTATTGGTTATTCTGGAGGGGGTATCTGCGCTTTGATGCAAAGTTCAACTTTGGGACTAAGAAACCTTACCCCTGAATCAGCATTTTCCAATAAAAAACATGTTGAACAAAAATTACTAATGAACTCTAAAGGGATCCTGGTCCAATCCAGCCCTTCTATAAGCACTTCCTCCTCTCAAACCAGGGTGATCAATAAGTGGCCCGAAACATGGTTTGCCAGGGTTAACCCCTGGCAGGACACCAAGAACACCCTTAGCACAAAATAAACTTTGCAATTTTCAAGTGTATATCAAAATAGCTTTATTTTTTAATTTGGCACTGTCTCTACAGTGAAATAACTCGCTTTTCTGAAATGCCTCTTAACCCTTGTTGAAGGAGGATTACCGGGACATCGGAATAAGCCCCCCGTTATTTCAAAATCTATTTCAAAATATAACTGTCTGCTTCAATAGATGTGGAATAGCTATTTCGGAATGCTTTCAGTATCGTGAAATAGCTCTGCAGTGTAGACATACCCCGAATGCTTTATTGACCTGCAAGTATGGCTGCTTACCAGTCCCATTGGCCGTGGTTCACAGTTATCGGCCACTTGGAGCTATGGGATGCAGCGTTGGCTGGGCCACTGCTTCCTGCAGCTCCTGTTGACCACAGTTCACCATTGTTGGCCAAAGGAAGCTGTGGGAATCAGTGATCTGGACAGTACCACTTCCCACCGGTGGTGATCTGCATCTGGCCCATGGGCCATTTGTTGACCACCCTGTCTCAAGCAGTGATATAAGCCGAGATGGCAGACTTTGGCTCTGGATTTGAACTTTTTCAAAGCTTGGGAATATTGGGATTGAGGGTTTTGTTTCACCCAAGTTTGTGGGCTATATCAGCAAATCGTGATACTATCAATTTACATGTTGAGCCGTTGTTTATATTCTAGATATTAGAATATAATACCATGCCAAATTGATCCCTGGTATAACTCTATTAACTCTACTGGAATGATGGCGGTGTTGATTTTGGCCCACTGTGTCTCAGGACAGATAATAGTCATTGCTCCATGTCAGCATTGCTGCTTATCCATCTCTGAGCATTGTTCAGAGCCCAAACTTGGACCAGGACTTGGAATTGTTCCCAGTGAGTAGTAGGGAATGGAGAAGGAAGGGGACTAATCAGGAAAACAATAACACCCATTTGCATCCAGAGTAACTTACGCTATGTCTACACTGCAGTTCTTTTTCAGAAAAAGGTATGCAAATTATCGGATTTTCACAAGAGCCCAGCTTTCATTTAGCCCATGCTACACTAGAAAAAGGGATTTTTTAAAAAGACGAGTGAAGTTATGTGAAATTTCTTTCTAGCTAGAGATTATCAGGAATTTTCTCTGGAAATAATTTTGGTGGAAAATTTCAGTGTTTATTATCCCTCTTCCCCTCCTCCCCCCACCCCAGTTTTCTGCAGGGAAATTTGAAATTTGGTGTTATGTCAGTTTGACCTGAATCACATTTTTTTACATTATGGAGTCTCTCTTCTGATGAAGCCACATAGTGCATAGTGGGAGTTGTATGACTGCAGATGCAGCATGCCTCTTTGCAGCCTGCCCATCTTACTTTTGCACCTCTCTGCTAGTGTCACTGTCATAGCTGCAGCACTAAAAGCCCTGAGACACAGGAGGCCTGAGAAATCTCAGAAAAGCTCAAAATTTGGGCTGAAATCCTGAAGTTAGGCAGATACATCTAGGTATGACGATTACCCCTATTGTAAGTCACACATCACCAGGACTTGGCAACAGACTTTGCTAAGCCCTAGGCTATGGGAGGGAAGCTTGGGTCAGGGCCTCTCAGAAGTGGCAGGGTTAGAAGCAACCTTCCCTCAGCACTGCACATCCTCCAGGCAGCCCTGTGCACTGCCTGGACCATGCTGCGCAGATCTCCAGGGGCAATTTAAAGGACCTGGAGCCCTGGGCCCTCTTAAATTGCTGGGTCCCAGAGAACTGCCCCCTCTTCCCCATTCCCTATCAGCAGTCCTGTGTGTCATTTTACAGTGTAAAACATGAAACGTTTTTGGTTGCTGACACTCTGGGGACCTATATGCACCCTCCTGGGAGAATATGAGGCAAGTTACTTAATCAATAAGTAATCAGAAATTTCACTGGCAGCTGAAGTTTTGTAAAGGTACAAGGCCAGATTGTGATTTCAAGTTACTTCACTTAACACAGGTGTCATTCCTTTTAACATGATAGAATTCTAGATTTATACTGGTACGAGTATAACTCAGGACAGTACAATTATTTCATAGCTCCTGTATTGTTAAGAGAGATTCTCTTTTTGCTAATGCAGTAGTGATATGCGTCTGAGATCTACTCCTGCTACAAGCGGTAAGTTTTGAGTAGATGTGCTATATAGAATAGTGACAAATATGAAGTCAGTAGGTGGCCATGGATTTGTTTAATATGATTCAGTTAAACAACATCTAGACTGCAGTCTTCTTTTGAAAGAAGCTTTTCCAGAAGAGATCTACTGAAAAAACTTCCTCTGGAAGAGAGTGTCCACATTACCAAAGCGTATCGAAAAAGCAATTTGCTTTTTAAAAAGATAGCGTCCATACTGAATGGATGCTATCTCACATTTAAGCTGTGCTTACTATGGACAGAATGGCCACCAGGGCACCAATGCTTTTTTTCCTCTTTCCTCTTCTTTCAAAAGAACTCCCTCTTCCCCATCCACACATGCCTTTTTCCGAAAGAGCTCTTTCGGAACAAGGCTTCTTCCTCATAGAAAGAGGTTTACCAATGTTGGAAAACCTCCTCTGTTCTTTTGATTCTTTTTTTTTGAAAGAACACGATTGCAGTGTGGACGTAAATGAAGGTTTTTTTTAAAAATGGCCTTTTTTCCAAAAATACTCTGTAGTGTAGAGAAAGAGAGATCTGGATTTCCATCTTGCCTTATCAACACTCTACTCACTCTCCAGGCAGTAGAGAAAAAAAGATTCCAAACAGCTTATGCTTCATCATAAAAGGCTAAATTCTGCTCTGAATTACATGTGTGTATAACTTATGCTGCTGTCAAAGGGGTTATTGTGGATTGACACCAGTGTAACTGAGAACAAATCTTGCCATCCCTGAGCTCCCTAAATCTGTCTCCTTTTAGGTTTATCCCATGAGCCAGATCTCTGCTTTGTGACTCTGTTCCAATCCCCTTTCTCCAGCAGGATGTTTACCTGCCTCTTGAACTAATTACTTGTTTCAGTCATCACACCTGGTACCCTTCTCTCCCTCCCTCCCTTCCCCCCCGCCCCCCGCCCCCCGTTCTTCAACCTGGCTTTATTTTAACTCTCTATTCTCCCTCAGCATTCAGAATGTTCTCTCCACCGTATTAAGGGAGGATTTACCTTTAAGCAGGGAAAATAACTCTGTGAGAATCCTATACGGTTCTAAATGGATCTATGTAATATTTGGACTCAACTTGGCCAGCCCTGACTATACCAATACAAGGCGGATCTGGAAGTCTGACAGACTTTATTTTTCAGTGCAAAACCAACAATGAAACTATTCATGAATATGACAGACCATAGAAATAAAAGGCAACTCCCATGTCATAAGCCAGGGGGCACCTCGGGGTTAAGGATGGCATTTGGGAATAAGCGGCAAGGAGTCCTGTGGCACCTTATAGACTAACTGAAGTGTAGGAGCATAAGCTTTCGTGGGCAAAGATCCACTTCGTCAGATGCATATAGTGGAAATTTCCAGAGGCAGGTATAAATATGCAGGCCAGAATCAGGCTGGAGATGATGAGGTGGATCCAATCAAGGAGGATGAGGCCCACTTCTAGTAGCTGATCTGGAGGTGTGAATTCCAAGAGAGGAGAAGCTGCTTTTGTAGTTAGCGAGCCATTCACAGTCTTTGTTTAATCCAGAGTTGATTGTGTCAAACTTGAAGATGAACTGTAGCTCAGCAGTTTCTCTTTGAAGTCTGGTCCTGAAGTTTTTTTGCTGCAGGATGGCTACCTTTAGATCTGCAATTGTGTGTCCAGGAAGACTAAAGTGTTCCCCTACAGGTTTTCGTATGTTGCCCTTCCTAAGATCTGATTTGTGTCCATTGATTCTTTTACGTAGGGACTGTCCAGTTTGGCCAATGTATATATCAGTGGGGCATTGTTGGCACATGATGGCATATATTATGTTAGTAGATGTACAGGAGAATGAACCAGTGACAGTATGGCTGATCTGGTTAGGTCCTGTGATGGTGTTGCTGGTGTATATATGTGGGCAGAGTTGGCACCGAGGTTTGTTGCAAGTATTGGTTCTTGAGTTAGAGTTATTATGGTGCAGTGTGTAGTTGCTGGTGAGAATATGCTTCAGGTTTGCGGGTTGTCTGTGAGCAAGGACTGGCCTGCCTCCCAAGGCCTGTGAAAGCGAGGGATCATTGTCCAGGATGGGTTGGAGAACACTAATGATGCATTGGAGAGGTTTTAGCTGAGGACTGTAGGTGATGCCAGTGGTGTTCTGTTGGTTTCTTTCTTGGGCTTGTCCCGTAGCAGGAGGCTTCTGGGTACATGTCTGGATCTGTCAATCGGTCTCCTCACTTCCTCGTGTGGGTATCGTAGTTTACAGAATGCTTGTTGAAGATTTCGTAGGTGTAGGTCTCTGTCTAAGGGGTTGGCGCATACAATGCCTTATTTGGGAATAAGGCATTTCTTATGATTGTTTAACCTGCCTCTGCTACCGATTCCTTCTATGACTTTGGAAAAGTCACTCAAGCTCCGTACCTCATTTTCCTCACATGCAAATTGGGAATGGATGTACTCAGCTGCTTTGTGTGGATGAATGGCTGTAAAGAGTCTGGAGTGATGGAAAGTGCTATATCCAAGTTTTATTAACACCAGATACAATACTGGCCTAAAGATAGAGACTTAGATTGAGAGTGGTGATATGAGGTAGGATGGTGTGCTGGTTAAGGGATTGGCTTAGGACTCAGGGGCTTATTTCCTCTCTTTGCCACAGATTTCCTGTGTGACCTTGGGCAAGTTATTGAACTTCTGGGGCACATCTGAAAAACAGATAAACCACACTGCCTTTCTGTTGTGTCTATTTACATTATAAATCCTCCCTTACTACAGTGCCTAACAACAGTTCTGCCTAACCCCAAGTGTACTGAAAACTAGGTATCCATGCTGACTGCCTCTTTATGTTCCCAGCCAATAAATAGCAAGCAGTCAGCATCCAAAGAAAGGAAAAGAAAGTGCCTCTTATTTGAAGGCCATGTAAAGGTTAAAAAGATTCTGTCCATGTCTCCCAACAGAGGTGTATGTGAGTGGCCCGCTTGAGAACTGGTTAGGTAAATGAATTAGAACATAAGAGTATAAGAATTATTAGCTACACAGGTATTTTATTCTATTACAATAAATTCACAAATCGAATTAAGACAAAATTTAACCTTTGATTTATTTTTCTCCCCTCCTGCCCACTCCAACCACTTTATTTTTCTTGTATTTTTTTCACCTTTACATGACAGTGTATTAACAGGGCTTAAAGATGGAAATTTGGATTTTTTTAAAATAAATTTTGCCATGGAAGGAAATGTAGAAAGACCTGTGATCACCCTCCCTTCCCCCCACCAATGGATTTTTAAACCTCACTTGCACATTTCTCTCTAGTCAAATTCTGGCAGAGCCATCTCCTTTCTTTTCCTAGATGAGCATTAGTAATGTGATGGACAGGGGGCAAACTCATTACCATGACTGGATTCTATCATCTTGGCGCAGATGTAGGCATTTAAATATACAATGTAAAGGACTGTCCTGTCTGGCTCCAACGGATATTTTCCAAGCCAGGAAGGAGAAAATATATATTCCCATCTCCTGAGATGCCTGCATACAAAAGTAATAAATAAATGAATAAAATAAAAAGGTGTTTACTGCAGTTATTACCTTTACTTTTTGTAGACCAAAGCAATCCAAGAGAATTCAAATGATGCGCTGTTGTGAATGACTCAAATGTACCTTATGGAATCCTGGGACTGACACGGCTACAGCTATACTGCATACAACAACTTGAGAAATAATTTAGTTGTTGAAAGCATGCTGAGAAATCAAATTTCCATTGCAGAGAGTCTGGGGGAAAAGAAATCAGTGTGATGCTGTTTGTTCCCTAACTGCAGAGAGAGAGATTCACAGGGAATAACATCAATTGCCCAAGCAGTGATCTTGTAAGCTTTTGAAACAAGAACTCTCTCCCCATTTTGCTTACAGAAGAAGACAGAGCTCTCTGACAAAGAACCCCTTTAGATCAGGTCAAGCTTCATCTATGTTCCTGACTTTCAGTCTTTTATTTCCTTCCTGCTAAACTCTTCTTCCAGCACAACATGCTTCTCTTTCACACACACATACCCTCCTTTGCCCATGCCAGTTAGCATCTTCAGTAGCTCCAATAGATACATAATGGAGAAAAACAGTCACGGAATAATTCATTTGAAAAAATCATCAAACTTCTCAGATAAATTATTTAGCCAGGTCTAGTGCTCTAAATTGTTGTAACTTCATGGAGTTGCATTGATCTATAGGCGCTGATGGTCTAACAACTGGACTGCAATTTTAGGACTCAGTCCTGCAAAGTATTGAACACTCTGGCATGCATCTAACAAAGTATTTAAGTACGTGCTTAGCTTTAAGTACATGCATATTCCTTTTACAGTTCATAGACCATGCCCGTAACTAACTTCAAGCATGTGCTTAAATGCTTTAGACTAGAGGACAGAGCTGGCAGAGCACCCTGCAAGAAGGAGCTCTTTACAAAGAACAGCAGGCAACCAGAATGATTTCAGTTTTGGTTTTTTTTTTCATATGAATCTTATGGAACATGAAAGGGATCGAACTGATATCCCTAGAAACAGAAATGATTGATTTGTCATCTAAAGTATTAGCGGCAACGGTGCAAGCTTTTGTTGTCCCATCCCTACTAGTTTGCGTCAATCTTGTCTTTGGAGCTGAGTTTATGGGTGCAATGTCATTGTACCTGAAGCATGGTACTGGGGGGGAGGGAGGGTAGGAAATGTGAGTTGTTTACCAGCATAGATACGCTACCATTTTGCACTTAGCCAAGTCACCTCACTTCTTTGGGCCCCTTATTTTCTAGCTGGAACATATAAACTTCCAAGATGAGCTTTTAGATGTAAGCAAAGGGGTTATCTACCTGCACTATATTTTAAATGGGCTCAAAAAGGCAGTTTATACACATCTGCTCTCCCTGTGTGTAAGTCCAAACTTGGAGCAGGGTGGAGAGGAGGTGAGGGAGAGAAGGAGCTTGAGGAGGCTTCTCCCACTAGCTCTGATGGAACTAGTGCAATTAGAATAGAAGGTAGCTACAGCAGCACAGGCAGCTGCATGGGCTAGACTCCCCGGGCTCGTCTACATTAGCCCCTTTTCCGGAAGGGGCATGTTAATTTCAGCCATCGTAGTAGGGAAATGCGCGGGGGATTTAAATATCCCCCGCGGCATTTAAATAAAAATGTCCGCCGCTTTTTTCCGGCTTTTAGAAAAGCCGGAAAAGAGCATCTACACTGGCCCCGATCCTCCGGAAAAAGCGCCCTTTTCCGGAGGGTCTTATTCCCACTTTGAAGTAGGAATAAGACCCTCCGGAAAAGGGCGCTTTTTCCGGAGGATCGGGGCCAGTGTAGACGCTCTTTTCCGGCTTTTCTAAAAGCCGGAAAAAAGCGGCGGACATTTTTATTTAAATGCCGCGGGGGATATTTAAATCCCCCGCGCATTTCCCTACTACGATGGCTGAAATTAACATGCCCCTTCCGGAAAAGGGGCCAATGTAGACGAGCCCAGGGAATCTAGCTGCCCATGTAGCCATGGCTACTCTATTTTTAGCATGCTAGCCTGATCGAGGGAGTAAGAGCATGTCTCCACAAGCTGGGGTGCAGCCTGGTAGTTGCTACATTCTTATGTATCAGCAGTGTCTGCCAATAGGCATCTTCCCGTAATGAAACTCACAGGAGAGTCCTGAGGCTGGAATATCTTTGGAAACCCCCACTGCATTGTAATTTTTGGTGCTGTCTGCTCTTTTGCTAATGGGGTGAAGGATAGAATCATAGGGCTGGAAGAGACCTCAGGAGGTCACCAAGTCCAATCCGCTTCTAAAAGCAGGACCAATCCCAACTAAATCATCCCAGCTGGGGCTTTGTCAAGCTGGGACTTAAAAACCTCTAGGGATGGAGATTCCACCACTTCCCAGTGATACTAATACCAACGTCTATCTTGTCATAGAATCATAGAAACATAGAATCCTAGGGCTGGAAGAGATCTCAGGAGTCACTGAGTCCAGCCCCCTGCCCAAAGCAGGACCAATCCCAACTAAACCATCCCAGCCAGGGCTTTCTCAAGCCAGGATTCACCTCCCATACACTTCCAAGCAAAGACCAGGCCCCATTAACCATGCAAATGCTTGAACAAATTAACATTTGCCAAATCAAAATAAGGCACTTTAGTGTCAGTCTTTTAAATGTTGGTTCATAAGTATTTGACTGGGTGTCTAACTCACAAAAGCAATGGGTATAACTAAATACAAGGTATGTGAACACATTGTGTCGTGTTTTCCTTGTTACTTATTTCATGCCACTTGAGCTCTTGGGGTCTGTCCCTGTTAAATTCTTTAAATAAACACAGAAGCCTTTACCCCAACATCCACCTCTTTGCTGTGATGTCATTTTCACCTGGCCTCCTTATTTGTTTCTATGACATTTGCATTCTCCAAAAACAAATCTACAGCTGCATTGTCCCTTTACTTTTTTAATGAAAAAAATTGTTGTTTGTGCAAAATGGATGCCCATTTTTTCCAGAAATGGTTAAAGAAATTCATAGGGTAGTTGGGTATTGGCAAGAGAATTCTGTGTTTAGGCAGAGATACCATCCTTGTCTCACCTTATTGTGCTGTGCTGTTGCAAAACCCTACAACAATTAGGGTGACATGAGCTATACAGTACTATCTGAGCTGCAATGCCTAGTCACAATGGAACAATTAAAACAATTACTGTACGTTTTATATAACAGGACAAATGGCTCACTATGCTAAAGACTTTGAAAAATCTTCTATAAAAGCTGTATTAATGCATTAATGTATTAAACCCCCTAATCCTGTCAAACTTCCAAAGTATTTCTGTAAAAAGACTGACAGGAGAGCTCAATACTAACAGGAACAGCAACAGCCACTTCCCAGAGCTGCTTTTTAAAAAATACCATTAACAGCCTTAGATATTAGAGCTCACTTCACTTTCAGTTTCATAGCACTCTGAGCTCTGATTTAGGAGATGGCAAAAAGCATTTTGCAAGACCGTTATTGTATTCTGGAGACTCCCACATGTTTTCTTTGGTTCAGCTCATGGCCCTTGAAAGATATCTGTGGGCAGGTATACATTGTCACAGTGCTATGGCAGTTGCTGGAGCTGTGCTGTTCACACCTGCTGATTTTTGGCCCACACTTTGCATGAAAGATAAGGTACAAAATAGAGTGGTGCTGAACTTTCAGATGTACCCAAACTGTAGACTTTGGATCAGTCATTGAATCTTCAAAGAACAGCAGGGTTCCACATGGGTTGCTCCTGTTCAAACACCTTCCTAATTTTTTGCCAGTTCATGCTAGTTAAATCATAGTATCATAGAATCCCAGGGTTGGAAGAGACCTCAGGAGGTCATTGAGTCCAACTCCCCCCCCTCCCCCCCCACACACACCGCCCAAAGCAGGACCAAACTAAATCATCCCAGACGGGGTTTTTGTCAAGCCAAGACTTAAAAACCACTAAGGATGGAAATTCCATCTCCTCCCTAGGGAACCCATTCCAGTGCTTCACCACCCTCTTAGTAAAACAGTTTTTCCTAATATCCAACATAGAACTCCTTCACTGCAACTTGAGACCATTGCTCTTTGTTCTGTCACCACAAAGAACAGCCTCTCTCCATCCTCTTTGGAACCTCCCTTCAGGTCGTTAAAGGCCCCCCTCACTCTTCTCTTCTGTAGACTAAACTGCCCCAGGGTCGTAAGTCCACCTCTCCTCGTAAGTTGTGTGCTCCAGCCCCCTCCACTGAACTTTCTCCAATGCGTCCACATCCTTTCTGTAAAGAGGGACCCAGAATTTGATGCAATACTCCAGATGTGGACTTATCAGTGCCAAAAAATGGGGAATAATAGCTCCTGTAGATCTGCTGGCTATGCTGCACCTAATAGGCCATTAACCATCTTGGCTACAAGGGCACACTGTTGACTCATATCCATTTTCTCATCCACTGTAATCCTGTCATGAATAGGAGCTGCTACCAAGTGTCTGACTTACCTGGAGAGTGAAGAAAGGGTTAAACAAATGGAGATACACCTGAGGGAGGGGGCTCAGGCATTCAGCCAATGAAATGCAGATAGGAATTTCAAACTGAGAGAGGGTTTTTTTTCTCTCTCTCTTCTTTTGTTTGGAGTCAGAGCAGTTTCTCCCAGGTATTGGACAGGAGACGGGCTCACCCAAGAACTGACTCCTTGAAATGTGTAAGTAGGGAAACAATTAGATAGTCCATCAGATTTTATTGTTTCCCTTGTTTGGGTGTTTGGAAATGTCTGAGCTGGTTAATTGTTTTTCTCTTTGTAACTAAGGATTACAACCCAGGAGTTTCCCCTAAGTCTATTTCACTCCATGGCTTTTTAACACCCAGTCATTTACTATGCTTGCCACAGTAGTTTTTGTTTTTGTATGGGTTTTTTTTTGCCGGGGGGAGGGGCAGAGATTGGATGATAAAAGTGTTTTCCTTTTTTGCTTTGACTGACCAGTACTTGTTGATTGTTATGTCCTTAAGCTTACATGCTTGATTATCTGGGAGGAGCAGAGCCCATTGTTCTCTGTGGATTCCCTCTGTTTGTTTCCAACTCCAAGCAAAACAGAGATTAGGTCAGGGGGCGGGTTGGTGACAGTGTTTCCTTTTGGGTCTCAGGGAAACTGAGACCAGACAAGTTTGTCTCTAGGGGTATGTCTACACTACCCCCCTAGTTCGAACTAGGGTGGGTAATGTAGTCATACGGAGTTGCAAATGAAGCCTGGGATTTGAATTTCCCAGGCTTCATTTGCATAAAGCTGGCCGGCGCCATTTTTAAATGCCGGCTAGGTCGGACCCCGTGCTGCGTGGCTACACGCGGCACGGACTAGCTAGTTCGGATTAGGCTTCCTAATGGAACGAGGTGTACAGCTAGTTTGGATTAGGAAGCCTAATCTGAACTAGCTAGTCCGTGCTGCGTGTAGCCGCACGGCATGGGGTCCGACCTAGCCGGCATTTAAAAATGGTGCCGGCCGGCTTTATGCAAATGAAGCCTGGGAAATTCAAATCCCGGGCTTCATTTGCAACTCTGTATGACTACATTACCCCCCCTAGTTCGAACTAGGGGGGTAGTGTAGACATACCCTAGGGAGTTACAGAGGCAGGTTCCTACCGAGATTATTATGTTAGCCAGCCCCCATCTCTACACTCAATGTGTCAGGTTGGGGAACTGAGCCATGATAAATCCCCAGGTCTTTTTCTGCCCAACTGCTGCTTAGCCAGTTGGTCCTCTGCCTGTAACAATGCTTGGGATTCTTCTGTCCCAAGTTCAGGACTCTACATTTCTCCTTGTTGAAGCTTATCAGATTTCTTTGGTCCAATCTTCCAATGTATCTAGGTCACTGTGGGCCCTATCCTTACTCTCCCCATAGCTTAAATCATCTGTGAACTTGCTGAGGGTACAATCCATCCCCTCATTCAGGTCATTAATAAAGATGTTGAACAAAACTGGCCATAGAACTGACTCTTGGAGCACTCCACTTGATATTAACTACCAACCAGACATTAAGCTGCTGATCACTGCCCGTTAATCCTATCTAGCCAGCTTTCTATCCACCTTACAGTTCATTTCTCCAATCCATACTTCCTTAACTCACTGGCAAGAATATTGTGGGAGACCATATCAAAAGCTTTGCTACAGTCAAGTTATATCATGTCCTCTATCTCCCCAATATCCACAGAGTCAGTTACCTCATCATAGAAGGCAATCAGGTCGGTTAGGCATGCTCTTCGTGAATCCATGCTGACTGTTCCTGATCACTTTCCTGTCTTCCAAGTGCTGCAAAATGGATTCCTTGAGGATCTCCTCCATGATTATTCCAGGAACTGAGATGAGGCTCACCAGTCTGTAGTTCCCTGGATTGTCCTTTTTCTAAAAGATGAACACTGCATTTGCCTTTTTCCAGTCATCTGGGACTTCCACCAATCATTGTGGGGTGGCTGGGCTAGGAAGGGTAGCTCAGTGGTTTGAGCATTGTTCTGCTCAACCCAGAATTGAGAGTTCAATCCCTGAGGTGGCCATTTAGGGGTCTGTGGCAAATCTGTCAGGGATGGTACTTAGTCCTGTCTTGAGGCACAGGTACTGGACTTAATGACTTCTCAAGGTCCCTTCCAGTTCTATGAGATAGGCATAATGTCCAAAGGCTCTGCAATCACATCAGCTAACTTTCTCAGATACACAAATTCATGGGGCCAGATTTAGTGTATGTCTAGCTTTTCTAAATAGTTCTTAACCTGTTCTTTCTCCACTGAGGGCTGCCTACCTCCTTCCCATACTGTGTTGCCTAGTGCAGTAGTCTGGGAGGTGACCTTGTCTGTGAAGACAGAGGCAAAATGAAGTATTGAGTACTTAAGCTTTTCCCACGTCATCTGTCACTAGGTTGCCTCACTCATCCAATAAGGGCTCCACTCCTTCCCTGGTCACCCTCTTTTTGCTACCATGCCTGTAGAAACCTTTCTTGTTACCCTTCACATCCCTTGCTAGCTGCAATTCCAATTGCGCTTTGGCCTTCCTCATTACACCCCTGCAATATATTTATACTCCTCTCTATGCATCTTCTTGTAAGCTTCCTTTTTGTGTTTAAGCTCACCAAAGATTTCACTGTTAAGCAAAGCTGGTCACCTACCATATTTGCTTTTCTTTCTGTGTATCGGGATGATTTGTTCCTGCACCTTCAGTAAGGCTCCTTTAAAATACAGGCAGCTCTCCTGGATTCCTTTTCCCCTCATGTTAGCATTCCAGGGGATCCTGCCCATCTGTTCCCTGAGGGAGTCAAAGTCTGCTCTGAGGTAGTCAAAATTAAGGTTCTGGTCCTATATCTGTAAATAGACTATGGCTATCTAGACTGGCATGATTTTGTGGAAGTACTTTTAACAGAAAAGTTTTTCTGTTAAAAGTATTTCCGCAAAAGCACGTCTAGATTGGCATGGATGCTTTTGCGCAAAAAGTGCTTTTGCGCAAAAGCATCCGTGGCCAGTCTAGACGCGATTTTGCGCAAGAAAGCTCCAGTGGCCATTTTCACCATCGGGGCTTTTTTGCACAAAGCAGTCCTTCCCTGTCTACACTGGCCCTCTTGCACAAGTATTCTTGCGCAAGAGGGATTTTTCCCAAGCCGGAGCGTGAAAGTATTTGCGCAAGCAGCACTGATTTTGTACATTACAAAGTCAGTGCTCTTGCGCAAATTCAAGTGGCCAGTGTAGACAGCTGGCAAGTTTTTGCACAAAAGCAGTCACTTTTGCGCAAAATCTTGCCAGTCGAGACGAACCCCATAGGTTATGTCAGCAGATCTTGTATTGCTCATAGGTGTGAATAAGCTTCCCCTCCCACACACACACACAAGTAACATAAATTACACTGACCTGAGTGCCAGTGTGAATAGTGTTAGGTTGAATGCAATGTTCCCTTTAATTTTTTCCATCCATGAGCAGAATACATTTTGTTATGTGCCCCAAGGCATGTATAGAAGCAGTAGAAACACATGTTGCTGACTATATGCACTGAGAGTGCTCTGCTAATCAGCTGGGGGGCATTTGAATCTCTCCTGGGCGACTGTAGTTTGGAGAGCTGGGAACCAGGCAGGCCAGAGGGAAGGGAATTGCAGTAGTATCCAATGAAGCCTGTGTGTCACCGAAGCTGGCACTGACAGACATGCGGCTTCAGCATCCTTGACTTCCAAGGCACTTAATGGAAATGGCAGCATCTCAGGTATTGACAGATAGCCCCATTTAATTAAGGTGGCAGTGCTATCCTCTAACTGAGGTCATTCAGCCATCCCATGGTGACTACAGTCTCAGAGCGGCAAGCAAGTTACAATACATAGGAAGAGCCAGTTGAGGTGCAATAGGACTGAGGAGCAGAACTACTGTTTCAACATTAGGGGTGTGTCTACACTGCTCCTGGAGCTTGAAATAAGCTACGCAATTTCAGCTACTCAGATTGAGCTATAAGTTAATTTTGAAATAGGGCACTGTCCACACAGCACTTGTTTCAAAATAAATCGCTATTCTGAATGTGGAATGAGGTTTACGGGGATGTTGGAATAGTGAGCCCATTATATTTTGAAATAATGAGTGTGCTCAAAAGACATGGAATAGATCTTTTGGGATACCTCTGGTATCCTGAAATAACACTGCAGTGTAGACATAGCCAAACAGATTTCTTTCTAGAATGTGCAGGCTGCAGCAGCCAGCCAGACTCTCAGCGTAGAGTGAAAATATGTTCGTACAACTTAAGTTTAGTTAACAAATCACAGAGGGGTTGGCAACTAGTTCTGATTGCAGAATATGTTTACAGAAATTAAGGTTATTGATTGCACTGATTCTTTTTCAATTGGCCTATTAATGCTCATTTTATGTAACAGGACAAATAGATCACAGTGTAAAGTCTTTGAAAATCCCCAGTGAAAGCTGTAATAATGCTTTAATATATTAATCCCCTTAATCCGGTCAGACTACCAAAGAATTTTTGTAAACACTGACAGGAAATCTCAGGACTCACAGCAGCTCTGGCACCAGATTCTTTTCAGTAGATTTTTTTTATGTTTGCCACTTTCCAGGCTTTAACAATCTCCTCAGCTTGATATGAGGTGGAGCTCTGGTTCGGGTCCAACTACATCTGTGGTCCGGCATAGTTTTAGTTAGCCAGATGTCCACTTATTATGGGTGTGGCCAAATTTCTTGCTGTCCTATGAGGTTTGTTTACAGCCACCAGTCCTAACTCTCAGTGTTCTGTGCTGTTATTTAGCTCTAACTTACCTCTAAATGTCTTCTAAGACCCCAGTGAGAAGTGGAAGTTTTGGTAATGCTGCTAAGCAATACTGACTTCCTGTGGTTTGACAAATTTTCTGATTTGGCAGCAGCCAGGTCCAGAGGGTGCCGGACTAGAGAGGTTCAACCTGTAGTGTAAGGGTGCACATGGATTGATTTCTATGATGGGATCCTAGACACCAATCCTATGAGTTGGTGAGCATGGACAGACCCCTATGCCGGCACAGAGCTCTATAGCCTACAGGTCAGGGACTTCAGTAGGAATCAATGTAGATGCTAGGATATGCTCACACAGAGTAGCTTGCAGGATCAGGCACTACACTATGGTGCTGAAGTCAATTCTTCCCCATCTTGAGTGCTCACCTGTGATATATTACATTTTGGCACATTATAATTGGTCACACTTTTGTGAGTAGACTGGTGAGGTGGCTCATTGGGTTATGGGACATGTGTTCCACCAGAATGCCAGTGTAGCTCTCTGCTTAAGTTCTTGAAAGTCAGGAGTCTCTTTTTAAAAGTCATAGCACCAAATTTGCAGCGTGATGACAGTGCTTCCTTGAAAGGTGGCTTCTCAAAACTTCAGACATTTTTCAAGCACTCTATAATTTAGGCTGAGCTGAAGTATTCACACTGGAATTTTTCTTCCTTAGCCTTCTCTGTAACTGGCAAAGAAAATTATATTTCACGTTAAATGTAATAACCAATAATGGTGCATCATTAGTTTTTCAGTGCATGCTTCCTCCCTGCACCTCCTCTTATCTGATTCACAGCCGGCCTTTGTGGGTTGTGTGTTTGCTGAAGTGCACTTTGTTGATTGGGATGCAGGTGTTTTCTTTCTAGAGAATGGGAAATGGTTTGAGTGGGATCCCTATGCAGTGAGTTACTGTTTTTGTTTCTCTCCCATATAACAAAGGTAACAGCTATCTGTGATGTTGAAAAGTCCAATCTGAATGTTGACTTTGTGCCTGGTTCCAATCTCATTTACACTGGTGTAGGAGAGAAATAACTTCATAGAAGTTAACAGAAGTATTCTGATGTGTCTGGTGTGGCCACTGACTCAATTTACTCTCTCTTTGGGCAGTTAATTTGGGGAAAAGTCCTTGCCTTCCAGGGCATGAAAGCTTCCACAACACTCTTTCGCTGTCTGGTCAGTATATCTTTTTCCTTGATTACAGGATGCATTCCATTTAGATGGATTCGGGCCTTCATTCTTTTCCGTGGTATGGGCTCCTCTGATGGACCTGATCTCCCCTGATGCATTACAGCCAATGACTTCCATGATATGCCATGGCAGGTCACCAAGAAGGGGCACTAAGGTGCATCATGAGTAATGTAATCCTGCTAAAGAGCCTGGTCTATGGAAAACAGTGGGGACACAATGAAGGACACAATTCGTTTTTATAAATTTTGAGAGAAGATCAGGCTGGAGGGCTTGATTAGAAGGGGAGAGAGGCTGCTCTAAAAAGCAGAAAAATCTACTAATTAGCCAGAGTCTAGTTTAGGACAGTCAGGAACAGCTGACCCAGAGTCATCGGGGCAGGGCTGCTATAAATCAATTAAGGGCCAGCTGATTTGACTTGAGGCTGCCAGGGGACCTCTGTAAAAGCCTTCTCTGTCAGGGGTGGACAGGACAGAGTAGAAGAGGAGAGTGGAGATGAAGAGGAACTTGCAACTGATAAGGAGAGCGAGAGGGGCTGAGAAAGACAGTGTTGCCAGAGACTGCAGGGGAAGGTGAGGGGCTCTGACAGGGAGGCTGTGTCTAGACTGGCAAGTTTTTCTGCAAAAGCAGCTGCTTTTGTGGAAAAAACTTGCCAACTGTCTACACTGGCTGCTTTAATTTCCGCAAGAACACTGACTTCCTACTGTCTGAAATCAGTGCTTCTTGAGGAATCATTCAGATTGGACTTCTCAACATCACAGATAGTTGTTTCCTTTGTTATATGGGAGGGAAACAAAAACAGTAACTCACTGCATAGGGATCCCACTCAAACCATTTCTATGCTGCTCCTGTTTGGGCAAAAGTCTTTTTGCGCAAAGCTTTTGCCCAGTGTAGACAGCTCAGATTTGTTTTGCACAAAAAAGCCCCGATTGCGAAAATGGTGATCGGGGCTTTTTTGTGCAAAAGCGCGTCTAGGTTGGCACTGACGCTTTTCCACAAAATGCTTTTGCGCAAAAGCGTCCGTGCCAATCTAGACACTCTTTTCCACAAATGCTTTTAACAGAAAACTTTTCCATTAAAAGCATTTGCAAAAAATCATGTCAGTCTAGACGTAGCCATTGTGTTTTGAAAATTTTGTAAGCCACGTCAGATATTTTAAAAAGAGGTGGAGTAAAAGTATTTTTAAATAATAGTAGCCCATTATCTGAGAGTCTGTAACACTGACATACACGGCCATGCCCCCTGGCTGTGTACGTCAGCACCCCGCCCCCCTTCCTCTCTATGGCGGTTCGGCCCAGCTGAGTGGCGTTCAGCTGGGCCCCGGCAGGGGAGCAAGCGGTGCCAATCGGCCATTTGGGGTCTGCGCTTCCCATGCATGGGGAGCGTGGACGCCAAAAGGCCGCTTGCTCCCCCGCCGGGGCCCGGAGCAGCACATCGCACAGCTGGGCCCGGCGCACCACTCAGCTGGGGCCGGCATGGCAAGCGGCCGCCGCTCAGCTGGGCCCAGCTGAGTAGCGCAGTGTGCCACGGAGGGAAAGGGAGGCAGGGCACCACACAGGGAGGGGGAGAGGAAGGGGGATGGAGCTGGCTGGAAGGGGGGCGGGAAGCAGAGCTGGGGCGGATCGGGGGCTGGAGAAGAGGATGGGGGTCCCAGAGGAAGGGGGAATGTCTGGGGGGCTGTGGGGCTGGCTGGAAGAGGGGGGCGGGAAGCAGACCTGGTGAGGAGGGGAGGGTGCAGCCACTGACTGCAGCCGGACCCCAAACAGTTGTTTGCCGCTGCTTGCTCCCCGGCCATGGCCCAGCTGAGTGGTGCTGGCACTGTGCTGCTCAGTTGAGCCCCGGTGGGACAGGAAGGGGGGGGGCGGTGATGTACACGGCAGGGGGCGGGGCTGTGTACATCACCGTCCCCCCACCCCTTCCTCCTCCCGCTGTGGTGCTGAGTGGTGTGTCCCTCAGTCGGGCCACCGTGGGAGAAGGGAGGGGGGCAGGCGGTGACATAGACAGGTCCACACCCTGGCCGTGTACATCACCGACCCACTCCCTCCTCCCCCGCAGCCACAGGGCCCTGCATGGCCAGGATTGGCCTGCCCTGGGCTGCGCGCCAGGGGCAGTAGCCGGGCTGGGCATGTGCGTCCTACTGCCGCCAGCTCTGTGCGCCCTCCCCCACATGCCGATGTGGGGGCGGGGCCACGTATGCACCCTCCCCCAACCTGGGGCGCAATTAAACTGTCTGCCTGGGGCACTGGAATGGCTCGGTCCAGCCCTGTTTCTTATTTACCTACTGGTTAAATAATCATGGGACATTCAGGGGAAAGGAGGCTTCAGTGCTGGCATTACAAAGGATGTATGGGAATTGCACTGCTAAGGCCTCTTTAATCTGGGTAGGACAGCCCTGGCAAAACCTGCTAAACAATCTTGCTGCTACTCCTGCTAACACTCATCTTTTTATATGTGGAGTACTTTTCACCTGTGGATCTCAGAGCAAATCAGAAAAGCATCATTCCCATTTTACAGATAGACACCAAGGCACAAACTGCAGAGCAAGTCATTAGAAAAGAGAAAAGAGAAAGCATGTCTGCTGGTTGCTTGGCTAGTGTGCTATCTAGGCCTTGGTCTACACTAGGGAGTTATTTCGAAAGAAGCAGAGTCTACCACCAAGTCTGTTGTTTCAAAATAAGGGGCTGGTTATTTTGAAATAAGTGCTCCTGCTTTCCTCAGGGAATAACACTTATTTCAAAATAGAGGTAGTGTGGATGCTCTGCTTCTGTTATTTGAAATAACTACTCCCAGAGTAATTTGAAGTAATTACTCCACAGTGCTTCCTAGAGCTCTGAGGGTATGTCTAGACTACACCTCTCTGTCTAGAGAAAGATGTAGATTAGGCACATGGAAATTGCTAATGATTTAAATATCCCATGCTTCATTAGCATAAACATGGCTGCCGCTTTTTCATAATGCTGTTTTTTTCCGAAAAAGCTCCGGTCTAGACGCAGATTTGCTGAAAAACCCTTTCGAAAGATCCTGTAAACTTCATTTTTTTGAGGAATACTGAATCTTTTGAAAAAAGGTTTATTTTTCAACAGATCTGCATCTAGACTGCCTTTTTTTGGAAAAGCTCTGTTTTGGAACAATGGTGGCCATGTTTATGGTAATGAAGTGCAGGATATTTAAATCCCTGCTTCCTTAGCAATTTCAATGTGCCTAATCTACATCTCGGTCAGAGAGATGTAGTCTAGACACAGCCTAAGTTGAGGTAGCGTGTCCACAATAACGGAGCCTGCTTTGGACTAATTTCAACGCTTCCTCATAGTGGGGACATTGTATTATGTTGTTATTTCAGGAGTTATTTTGAGTTAGCCATTTTGAAATAATTTCCTATTGCACACATGCCCTAAGAGTATGGTAGTTCTCAAAGTGTGCATTGGTACTCAAAATTACATTGCAACCCTCTTTTAATAGGCTCACCAGAGCTAGTGTTTGACTTGTGGGGACCAAAGTTGAAAACTGAGCCCCACTCAGGGCTACTGACAGAGGGAGAGGGAGGGGGAGGGAGAGGAGGAGGGGGAGTAAGGGCACAATTGCCCTAGAACCCAGTGATTCTAAAGGGTCCAGGTTTCCCAGATGCCACCACTAGATATGCTCCAGAGCCCTGCGCTGCATGCTCCAGTTGGCTCTGAGGACTGGTCGGAGTGGGGGGAGGGAGGGAAAAGGCAGGCACTACACTGTCCTGGTGACTGCCCCAGGACCACTTCCTTCTGCCCAAGGTTCTGCCTCTACTGTGAGTGCAAAGCCAGGGCCTCCCACATTGCCCAGACCCCTGTGACCCCCCTATCCAAGGCGGGAACTGAGCCCTAAGTGGTGGGGCTCAGGTTAAAGACCTCTTGCCTAAGGCTGAAACATTTGGACTCTGGCTTCAACTTTTCAGGGCCATAGGGCTTTGGCATTTCAAACACCCTTCTACTTGCATGGCAAGGCTCAGACTTTGAGTATCTCTTTTTGTGATCTTATACAAATGTTGTCAGAAGGGGGCCGTAGTGCAGTGAAGTTTGAGAAACCCTATAATAGTGCATGGTGCCTACCTAACAAGAGGGGGTTCTCTTGGATGCAGAACATACTTTTAAAAATGCACTTTAATGATTGGTCCCAGTGATCCACAATCACTCATTTTCTGATTTTCATAAATGGTGAATTTTCAACATCATGGATCCCCCCCCCCCCCCCCCAGCTACTTATTTGCTTCTCAGGTTTCATGCCATTGCTAAAAAATTAGACGATATGGGCATATTTATACAGCAGCGTTATTTCAGAACAACATCAGTTATTCCAAAATAACAGTGCGTGTCTACACAGTAAGCCCATTATTGTGAAATAACGGGCTTCTTACTCTGACTTCTGAAAACCTGTATGAGGAGTAAGGGAAGTTGGGGAAAGAGTGCTCTATTTCGAAATAAGTGCTGTGTAGATGTGCCCAAAGTCAAAATAAGCTACTTCAACTTAAGCTACGCAATTGATGTAGCCCAGTTCAAATCTGGGTCAGACTTTCAGTGACCTCTGACAGTCCAGTTCACTGGCTCAACTGTATTGTGATGGATTTGTTAGGGCATAAGCTTTCATGGCTAAAACAAGAGAAATAAGGGTATGTCTACACTACCCTCCTAGTTCGAACTAGGAGGGTAATGTATGCATACCGCACTTGCTAATGAAGCCCGGGATTTGAATTTCCCGGGCTTCATTAGCATAAGCGGGGAGCCGCCATTTTTAAATCCCCGCTGCTTCGAACCCCGTGTAGCGCGGCTACACGGGGCTCGAACTAGGTAGTTCGGACTAGGGTGCCTATTCCGAACTACCGGTACACCTCGTTTCACGAGGAGTAACGGTAGTTCGGAATAGGACCCTAGTCCGAACTACCTAGTTCGAGCCCCGTGTAGCCGCGCTACACGGGGTTCGAAGCAGCGGGGATTTAAAAATGGCGGCTCCCCGCTTATGCTAATGAAGCCCGGGAAATTCAAATCCCGGGCTTCATTAGCAAGTGCGGTATGCATACATTACCCCGCTAGTTCGAACTAGCGGGGTAGTGTAGACATACCCTCAGTTACTTGTGTTAATGAGGCTAATCAAGTCAGGGTGAATGTGGCTCATTCACAGCAGTAAATATGGAGATGTGAATATTAGAGGAAAAAAGTTGCCTTTGTAGTGCATTAACCACTTAAGATCCTTAATCCAATCCATTTCGAATTGGATGTCAGAATGTAAGTATTTGGTTCTGAGGGTTTTAGGTTACACCCAATGGCCCAGACCACTGTTTCCCATGGCTCCTGTTGGCTGGAAATGGGGAACTGCAGCCAATGAGCTCCGCTAGGTTTCATGGCTATAGAGTCATTAAGAAACCAAAACAGAGCAGCTCACTGGGTGGCTCACAGCTACACTGATCTATTCCATTACGTAGTGAAAGGTCAAAACTCTCTGGACCTTGTTGGTGGCCCAATTGAAATGAGACATCACTCTCTATTCAGTTCCTCATGTACAAGTGTCTAGATCAGAAAATCTGCCACCTTGCTCAGCAGTAGTAGTCTTCCACCTTGGCTGTCTCAGAAGCAAAGACTTGCATGGGTCAGATGGACTGAAACATGGTCTTGCTTAAATGAGCTTCAGACACCTGAGAGGCCTGAGTTTGAGAAAACCACCACTCCTCTGACAATCAGGCTTCATGTGAGGGTAGTGGAGGATGTGTAGAAGAATGTGGTGTTGTCCATACTGTTATGTGGAATTATAGAAGCTTCCAGCCCCACCACTCCCCTGTAGGAGCCAAGGCCCTCCACTGTAGGGGGCAGCCCTCCAATCATAGGCAGTCCATAGTTCCCCCTCAAGCATGAGTGACCCCCAGCACCCACTTCCCAGCACTTGAAGTACAGGAATGTAGGGCTGGTAGTGCAGGGTGGCAGAAGCTCAAACACTGAATGGGGGGAAGGGAGTGTGGGCAGGGCCAACTTGGCCATTTATGAAGTCATTGGCATCCCCTGTCTCTGATACACGCCACCCAGGATCTCTGCCAAGATTTTCCAAAGGTGGCTAGTGGTTTTGGATATCTGTTTTTGGTGCCCAGCTTGAGACACCTGAGAGACCCGAGTTTGAAAAAGCCACCACTCCTCTGACAATCGGGCCCTTTCAAGGTGTCTCAAGTTGGATCCCCCAACAATGGGAAACCCCAAATCCCTACCCTCTTTTGAAAATCTTGGTCCTGCACTGATAAATCAGGCACAATTTGACAACCTTGAATTCACTTAAGAAAATTCATGGAAACACTTGCATTTTGATAGGAAATTTATGTTGCAGAGATAATTATTTCTGTGGTGTAATATTTACACAGTTTTCATGGAAAAGTGAATGCCAGGAGGTATATTTACTTCAGTAATAAGGGGTTCCACTTTTGGAAAGGCTAAAAATTATACAAATAAATATTAAGGCCTAGACATAACTAATGCTGCATCAAAGCAGTTTTCTAAGAGCATTTTTCCAGCTCTTTGGTGCGTAATAGAGAAATAATTAATGCAAATGCTGTTACTATTCATTAACATTTTGCAAATGCAAAATGACTCACCTCTTTCAGTAATTCTAGCCCATTGCATAGAAAATGAGAATGCCTTTGTCAGGCTCCATCCACCATGTTTCTTCTTCTAGGAAAAGTTGTGTGATAGCAAATTTTCAGACTGTTAAGGTGAAAGGCACTTCTGTCACAGTAGCTGTGCAAAATGGCTCCAGAAATAACATCTGTTGGAATTTGTCTCCATGTTTCTGTTGTAAGGGTCAGTAGTGACGATGATTAGAATATAAGTGCTCCATTGCAGTTGACACCCCATTGTTCTGGTTGCTGTACAAACAAAAAGTAACAGACAGTCCCTGCCCCACAGAGTTCACAGTCTAAATACTCAAGGAAGACACACATGGGGAAAATATAATGGTTTTATTCCTACTTTAGAGAGAGGGAGCTTATAGAATCATAGAACTGGAAGAGACCTCAGGTGGTCATCAAGTCCAGCCCCCTGCCCAAGGGAGGACCAATCCCAACTAAATCATCCCAGCCAGGGCTTTGTCAAGCCGAGACAAACATCACTAGGGATGGAGATTCCACCACCTCCCTAGGGTCCTTCACCACCCTCCTACTGAAATATTTTTTCCTAATGTCCAACCTAGACCACCCCCACTGTAACTTGAGACCATTGCTCCTTGTTCTGCCATCAGTCACTACTGAAAACAGTCTCTCTCCAGTCTCTTTGGAACCTCTCTTCAGGAAGTTGAAGGCTGCTATAAAATCCCCCCTCACTCTTCGCTTCTGCGGACTAAACAAACCCAAATCTCACTTTCTCTCCTCACAGGTCACACGCTCCAGCCCCCTCTCCAATGCATCCACATCCTTTCTTTAGTGGGGGGGACCCAGAACTGGACACAATATTCCAGTTGTGGCCTCACCAGTGCTGAATAAAGGGGAATAATCACTTCTCTGGAACTGCTGGAAATGCTCCTCCTAATGCTCCCAAATATGCCATTAGCCTTCTTGGCTAAAAGAGCACACTGTTGACTCGTATCCAACTTCTCATCCACTGTAATAGCCAGGTCCTTTTCTGCTGAACTGCTTCTTAGCCATTCAGGGTATGTCTAAACTACATGGCTCCGTCGACGGAGCCATGTAGATTTGTTGTTTTGGCAAAGGCAAATGAAGCCGCGATTTAAATGATCGCGGCTTCATTTAAATTTACATGGCTGCCGCGCTGAGCCGACAAACAGCTGTTTGTCCACTCAGCGCGCTAGTCTGGACGCTCCCCTGCCGACATCAAAGCCCTTCAACAGCAGCCCCGGTAAACCTCATCCCACGAGGAATAACGGGGCTGCCGACAAAGGGCTTTGATGTCGGCAGGGGAGCGTCCAGACTAGCGCGCTGAGCGAACAAACAGCTGATCAGCTGTTTGTCGGCTCAGCGCAGCAGCCATGTAAATTTAAATGAAGCCGCGATCATTTAAATCGCGACTTCATTTGCCTTTGCCTATGTGTCTAATCTACATGCCTCTGACAACAGAGGCATGTAGTCTAGACACAGCCTCAGTTCTCAGCCTGTAACAATGCCTGGGATTCTTCCATCCCAAGTTCAGGACTCTACACTTGTTGAACCTCATCAGATTTGTTTTGCTCCAATCCTCTAATCTGTCCAGGTCACTCTGGACCCTATCTCTGCCCTCCAGCATATCTGCCCCTCCCCCTAGCTTAGTGTCATCTGCAAACTTGCTGAGGGTGCAATCTATCCCCTCATCCAGGTCATTAATAAAGATATTGAACAAAACCGGTCCAAGAACAGATCATTGGGGCACTCCGCTAGAAACCAACCACCAGCCTGTCTTAGAGTCATTGATCACTACCCGTTGGGCCCGACAGTCTAGCCAGCTATCTATCCACCTTATAGTCCATTTATCCAATCCATACTTCCTTAACTTGCTGGCAAGAATACTGTGGGAGA
Source organism: Pelodiscus sinensis (assembly GCF_052426305.1). NCBI lineage: Eukaryota > Metazoa > Chordata > Testudines > Trionychidae > Pelodiscus > Pelodiscus sinensis. The sequence continues at coordinate 9,543,589 of NC_143074.1, read as the reverse complement.
CTCAGAGGCGTAGTGAAGGAGGGACACGGGGGGCAATTGCCCCCAGGCACCACGCTAGGGGGGTGCCAGGCCGGGGTGTGAGTGAGCACACACTGCACAGGCTCACCTGACGCTGATGTGCGGCGAGTTATATGGGCTCGTGGTGCCCGTGCTCCAGCAGTATTCAGAGCTAGGGGCCCTGCTCCACCAATATTTGGAGCTGGGTCTCTCCCCTGCCCCTGCCTGGAGCGGGCTCAGCCCCTACCTGCCAGCTCCCCTGTGTTCCCCTTCTGGCCCCGGACCGTCCCTGCCGTGTGCAACATTCAGTCAGCTCTCCCTTGCCAGTGTATGCTGCCAGCTGCTGCTGCTGCCATGCACAGTGTTTCCAGGCCCGGGCATCTCCCTGGTCACATGATGTGATGTCACAGCCAGGGACTTTAAAACTCCTCAGCTCCATGTTGCGCCATGCGGCCTAGCTCCCGGTTCGGAGTCCAGGGCCCAAGCGCAGACTCCGACCCTGCAAAGTGGAAGGCAGAAGGTACAGCAGGGCAGGGCAGGGAAGGTAAGGGGGAAAACTAGGGGGAAGGGGTGGGAGAAGAGGCTTGTGTGGAGGGGAGGGGAGGGGGTGAGGTGGGAGAGGAAGGCAACAAGGGACAGCCTGGAGGAGAGACAAATGCCAGGGGCCAAGTGGAGACAATGAGGAAAGGGGCAGGAGGGGCGGTGTCAGTGGGAGAGGGGACAGGGTGATGCTGGGAAAGGAGAGGAGATAGGAAGGGCATTGGGAGCTAGAGGGGGGAAGGGGAGGTGCTAGGAGAAAAGGCTTGACAGAAGGGGTGGGCATGAGAAAGGGGAGGATGGAGCAAGTCATGTGTGAGGGCACAAGGGCATGAGGGAAATGGGGGCAGAGAGTGGTGAGGGGGTGGGCATCAGGAAAAAAAAAGAGGGCAAAGGCAGTGAGGGAAGGGGGAAGCACCAGGAGTGTGCAGGGCTAAGGGAAGGTGCAGGTGCCAGGGGATTCTGCAAGTGAAGCAGAAAGGCAGACACCTGCAGGGGAGGGACAAGCACCAGAGGAGAGAGGCAGGGAAGGTGTGTAGAAGGAGGTGTTAGAAGAGGGGATGAGGAGGGGTAGCTCACATGAGCAGAGTGGGGCTACTGGAGGAGTGGGCACAGGGGGAAGAGAAGGGCTGGTGGAGGGAAGCAGGTTGCCTGAAGGCAGTGAGAAGGGCAGGAGTCAGGACAGCAGAGGGAAGTGAGGAGTTGGGGGCAGCAGGCACCAGGGGAGCTGATGGAGCAAGGGGAGGAGACATGGCAGCAGAGGGAGAAGGTAGAGGTTTATAAAATATTTATTAATAGCTTGGGTGCCACAGTGGCACATCCAAACAAGCCCCATGAACTCAGTACTGGTACATAATACAAAATCCATTCTGCTCATGGGAAGATGCGGTACAAGTTCCCCTCAGCTGTGCACCAGGTTCGGGGCTGTGCCATGTGGCGGTGGGGCACACAAATTTTTCCTTTGCCCCCGGGAGCATAACACCCTCACTACGCCTCTGGGGAGACTGTATCAAAAGCTCTGCTAAAGTCAAGGTATATCACATCACATCCACTGACTTTCCCATATCCATAGAGCCAGTTACCTCATCATAGAAGCTAATCAGATTGGTCAGGCACGACTTGCCCTTTGTGAATCCATGTTGACTATTCCTGATCACTTTCCCCCCTTCCAAGTGCCTCAAAATGGATTCCTTGAGGATCCCCTGGGAATTAGCTCAGACGGCAGGTGGCGGGATCCTTTTCGGGACACTTCCCTCTGGCAGTGCCCACAACAGCTTCTATGCTTCCCCCCTTCCGGGGGCTGGTTGGTTGTAGGTCGGTAGGCGGTTCTTCCACCCCAGTGCAGTGGGCGGCTAGTCCACCCTACTGCCCTACCATGTCTTAAAATAGTCCAAGTCAGTGAGTCTCTTCCCGGCCTTGCTTCAGGTCGGGGTGAGAGGCAATAGTTCATGTGCCTGGCCTTGCTTCAGGTCCAGGCCATGGGGGAAGAAGTTCACCGTATACTCAAGTCTCTTAGCTCACAGTTCGGGGCAGGGCAACAGTCCTAGTCCTGCCCCTTTAAGAGGTCCAGCCTGGATCCCAGCCAGGCACCAAAGCACAGTATGTAAGCCCGGGCCCTTGAGCAGGGCAGGGCACTAAAACATAGTATGCAAGCCCTGGCCCTGGTGCAGGGTGGGCAATAAATGGGCAGCTTGACCCTAGCTCAGGGTGGGGCAGCGAATGGTGGCCAGGCTCTAGTACAAGGCGTGGTGGTACACAAACTGCTGGCCCGGCCCTAACTCAGGGCGGGGCAGCAAATGGCAGCCGGGCCCTGGTGCAAGGCATGGCCACAAACAAACACACAGGTGTGTAGGAGCTCCTAGTTCAGGAACTGGGCAGGTAGCGCACCTGCAGCAGAGGTGAGGGGGAGACTTCCACCCGGTTGGTGGGTTGCAGGAGGGGCACAGGCCCACCCACGCCTCTGCGCCCCGGCCCAGGGGCCCTGAATGCAGCAGTGCAGCTGCTACAGGCTCAGCAGGGCTCCAGGCCACAACTTGCTGGCCTCTCAGCCTATGCTACCCCCTGGGCTACTTATCTCTCCCTTCACAGGTACCTGTACCTCCAGCAGGTCCATCAGGGAGTCAAGGGCTGTGTCGTCCCAGCAGGGTCCAGGCAGCCCAATCCAGGCTTCCATGGGTTGGAGCTCTGCAGCCTCCAGCAGGTTCGTCAGGCCCCAGTGTTCCAGCCAGTCCACTGGCTCTGGCAAGCCCTCAGCGTCCTCAAACTCACCAGGCCCCAGCAGAGCCCCAGGTTGCTCTGGGTCAGAGGGTAGCTCTGCTGGCTGGCTTGGCCAGGCCTCAGCAGCCCTGGCAGGGAAGTCTTTGCCGGCATTAGGGGAGACGGAGGGGGGCAGGCCAGGTTCCAACCAGGAGCTCTGGCCAGGCCTCTGTCTCCCTCAGAGGCAGGGCCCTGACTGAGCTCCCTGGCAGAGTTCTTATAGTCCTAGCCATGCCCCTTTGGCTTCTGGTCAGGTGAGGGGGCGGGGCTAGGCTGTGTCCAAAATGGCTCCCAGAGGAGTTCCTCCGTCCTCGACTCCAGGACTGTGTCTAGACTGGCAAGTTTTTCCGCAAAAGCAGCTGCTTACACTGGCCGCTTGAATTTCTGCAAGAACACTGATGATCTCATGTAAGAAATCAGTGCTTCTTGCGGAAATACTATGCTGCTCCCGTTCGGGCAAAAGTCCCTTTTGCACAAAGCTTTTGCGCAAAAGGGCCAGTGTAGACAGCTCAGATTTGTTTTGCACAAAAAGATCGTGAAAATGATCGTGAAAAAAGATGATCGTGAAAATGGCAATCGGGGCTTTTTTGCGAAAAAGCACGTCTAGATTGGCATGGACGCTTTTCCGCAAAAAGTGCTTTTGCGGAAAAGCGTCCGTGCCAATCTAGATGCTCTTTTCCGCAAATGCTTTTAACGGAAAACTTTTCCATGAAAAGCATTTGCGGAAAATCATGCCAGTCTAGACGTAGCCCATGGGCGGCCACTCAGCCCCCCACTACACTCCAGAGAAGGAGGAGAGGCAGCAGGGTTCCGCTCTCTTCCTTCTCCCCCCCCTCCCGTTCCTGCTCCTGCTCCTGCACCAGCCGGGGCTCTGCCTGCTCCACCCAGTCACCACCTTCCCCTCACTGACGCCCTCCTCCTCTACCTGTTGTCCGGTGGGGAGGAGCAGTTAGTTCCTGCCTCTCCCATCCCCCCTCTGTCATCTGAGAGTCCTTCCTCCCTTCACGATGAAAGAAGACGGAGCTTGTAGACGGAGCGTGGTCCTGCCTTGAGGGCGGGGGGCTGGACTCGATGACCTCTCGAGGTCCCTTCCAGTCCTATTATTCTATGATTCTATGATTCTATGAAGCCCCTGCACCTGTCAGTCCCACGGTGCCCCCATTGCCACCGGGCCCAAAGAACGCTGCGGCTGACCTCCCAACCCCCGGCCCAAGCTCTGCCGCTGCCACGGCCGACGCTTCCTCTGGACTGGGAGCAGCCTCCACCTCAGCTGGAAAAAAGGGCCGGGGGGGAGGGAAGAAGAGCAAAGGCCCGGCCCCGAAGGCAAAACCTCCCACGGCTGAGGCTGACCCGCCCACTGTGGCCCCATCATCCTCTGCAGCCCCTCCTTCCCCTGCTGTTCCCCCCACCAGCTCTGGGGGCGAACCGATCACGGCCCCCAGAGCGTATGCCGAAGTGGCCGCTGCCGTCCCCCCGCGTGCCGTGTCATCTGCCCCGACTGCTGCCTCCAGCTCCATCCCGGGTGGCCAGGGCCCCTTTCCCACCATGACCAGGAGGCATGGCGTCCACTGCCTCCTGGTCGCCACCTCGCCCCATGTCGAAACTTACGGCAAAGGCTGATGATGGAAATAGGCTTCCCCAGGGTGGAGAGGGAAGGCAGCAGGGCAGCACTGGGGAGAAAGGGCGGGACGGAGGTGAGAACCACCCATACACCCAGGTCCTGCACGCCCCCCGCCATCAGCCCCCTCTCCACCACCTCCTGGGCAGCGGCCTCCTAGGCAAGGAAGAACACCGCCTTGCCGTACATCTTGGAGGCTGCCACCACGGCCCCCACCACCCTCGCCAACCCTCGGGCATGCCCAATCGAGCAGGCGGGCCCCGCTTCCACTCCAACCAGCACTGCGGGGCCCGAGGAGGAGAGGGTGGCGCGGTTGCTGATGGGAGAGAGAGAGGTCCCCCCCCCCGGTGGAGGTTTCCCTGCCCTCCTCTCTCCCTCCCCTGCCTCAACGCCCTCCCCAAAAATCAACTGCACCCCCTGGCCTTGCCCCTGCTGACCAGCCTTCCACCTCCACACCGGAGGGCTGGACGCTCATCCGGGGGAAGCACAGAGACTGCTATTCGTGGGCTCAATCTTCCCCCATCCGATGAGGAGGGTGGGAAGGCCTCCCTCCATAAGATCCCGAGGGGGGCCAGCACTGCCGACAATGCCCCCAGCGAGCATCAGCAGGAGGCGCTGGCTGAGGATGCAGTGGCGGCAAAGGGGGACGAAGCCATCCCCCCTGCGGAGCCCATCCATGAGGAGGCCTTGGGTGGAGCTCTCTCAGCCCCGATACCAGCTGAGCCCCCCGCCGTTACCGCCGAGGTAATTGTTGGCTTGGCGACCGGCGGGGAAGGCTCCGGGGCCAAGAGGATGGAACTCAGCTCCATCTTTGAGGAGATCGAGGCCCTGGGTCTGACCCCACTCGCTCAGGGGGAGGACGACCCTTTGCCAGCAGGCCTCGGTCTGGGCGGCAACTTCATGGTGCCGCCCCCTCCTCTCCCTGACCCTGACCCTCACCCTACCCCTATTAGTAGCCCTACATCCCAGGTGGCCAACCCCATCCTTACACTTGGGGTGCCCCTAGTATTACCAATTGGCCCGGCCGACTCCAGCGCAGGAGCTGAAACCGCCAAGCCCTTAGGGGTGACGACTGGTGCCGAGTGGCCGGGTCCCAAGCTTGGGGGTGCCCCTTCCCTTGCAAATGAGGTGGGGTAGCCATCTCCCCTTCCCGCTCTCATCCTCCCTGTCCCTGTTTGGGAGGTGCCGCAGCTAGGTGACCCAAATTCGGGGGATTTCCCCCCCGATAATGCCCCAAACTCTGGTTCCCTCCCCTGCACCGATCCTCCCCTCACCTCTGTTCGTGTCCCTGGCCCTGACCCCACCCTCTATAAACTGATCTCCAGCCCCGAGTCCTCCCCCGTCCCCAATTCCTCTCCTATCCCTATCACTCCTCCTCTTGCTAACCCCGCCCTACCATCCGGCCTAGAGCCCACCCTTCCTCCCAACCCTGTCATGACGTCCTCTCCCCCACCACTGTTCCCCCACCTCCTCCCCACCCCAGTCCCTGATACGAAACTCATCATGCTCCCATCGTCCTCCCACACCACAATTGTTGCCACCCCACAGAGGCCGTCTCATTTCCCTTAGGTGTGGGCGGCCCTCAGGGGGTGGTATTCGTATCCCCGGTCCCCAATCCCTTAGGGGCTGCCCTGTTCCCTCCGCCTCCCCTTTCCTTGCCGGGGCTGGGGACGGGCAGCGCGGTGCTGTCACTGTCGGTGCCGCGCAGGGGATCAGATCCCTGCTTGCCCGTCTCCATGGCCCATGAGCTCCACTTGGGGGCCCGGAGGGAGGAGAACCTTAGTGCCCCTTCGGCGCTGAGGGTCGAGCTGCACTAGTTCCTCGTAGATAACTGTGGGGCCAAGGGCAAGGTACAGCTCGCCCTTCAGCGCTGAGGGGACTTTCATGCCATTCTTCAGGACACCAGAGCCCTTTTGCAGGAGGGGAGAGGGACCAATAGGCAGGACGGTGCGGCCGGACACTGGAGGAGTGGGCTCGTGCCAGATGGACTCGCAGATTTAGAGATGCTCTCCTGATTTTCGGGTCGGAGAACGGTCTGCTGCGGGGTCTGCGTGAGGCCGCCGACTCGCCTGCCCGCGAGGATCCACCCCAGCCCTCATCATGAAGTACGCCACATTCGCGACATTGAATGCCCAGGGCTGTAGGGCGGGTCTCTGCAGGAGCCGGGTGCTCTCCTTCCTTCGGGAGGGGGTTACTCAGTGGCCTTCCTGCAGGAGACCCACACGACTCCAGCCGTCAAGGCTGGCTGGCAGCTGGAGTGGGGGTACAGGGTGCATTTTAGCCACCTCGGCGCTCGCTCGGCCTGGGTGGCCACCCTGTTCTCCCCTGCCCTACGGCCCAAGGTGCTGGGGACCACCGAGTTTGTCCTGGGCCACCTGCTGCATGTCCGGGTCCGCGTGGAGGGGCAGACGTTGAACCTGGTCAACGTCTATGCCCCGAACGCGGGCCCAGACCAGGTCACCTTTTACCTGCAGGCGGCCACCTTCCTCGGCACTCTGGATCCTCACGAGTGCCTGGTCCTGGGCGGGGATTTTAACACCACCCTCAATGACCGGGACCGTGTAGGACTTGTGAATTGCCAGACCGCAGCAGATGTCCTCAGGGAGATCGTGGGCCATCACTCCCTGGTGGTCTTCTGGTGAGACCACCACCCGGACGACAGTACCACCTTCACTTACGTCCAGGTGGGGAACGAGCGGTCGAGACACTCCCGGTTGGATCGCATTTACCTTTCCCGATTCCATCTGGCACGAGCCCACTCCTCCAGTGTCCGGCCAGCCCCGTTCACGGACCACCATTTGGTGGCTGTGAAAGCCTCTCTGACTTCGGAGAGGCTGGGGCCAGCCTATTGGCACTTTAACAATAGCTTGCTGGAGGACGTGGGCTTTGTGGCGTCCTTCCGGGAGTTCTGGCAGGCCTGGTGGGGGCAGCGACCCACCTTTCCCTCGGCGCGGCGATGGTGGGACGTGGGGAAGGTGTGTGCCCGGCTCTTCTGCCGCGACTACTCCCGGGGCGCCAGCCAGCGGAGGGATGCGGTGATAGAGCAGTTGGAACAGGAGGTCTTGAAGCTTGAGAGACACCTGGCGTCCACCCCCAAGGATCCACCCCTCCGTGAGGTGTAACGGGAGAAGCAGGAGGAGCTCCGGGCCCTGGAAGATCTTCTGGAAAGGCCCGGGGCGCTTTCGTTCGATCTCGCATCCAGGTCCTTCAGGAGATGGATCGCGGGTCCCGCTTCTTCTACGCCCTGGAGAAAAGGAAAGGGGCCAAAAAGCACGTCACCTGCCTTTTGGCAGAGGACAGCACCCCCCTCACGGATCCGGCGGAGATGCATGGAAGGGCCAGGGCCTTCTATGCCAGATTGTTCTCCTCGGATTCGACCGAAGCCGACGCCCGCAAGGTGCTCTGGACCAAGCTCCTGACAGTCTGCGCAGGTGACCGAGACCGGCAGGAACTGCCTCTCACTCTGGCTGAGTTCTCAGAAGCCCTCTGTCTCATGCCCAACAATAAAACCCCGGGCATGGACGGGCTGACCGTGGAGTTCTACCGCGTGTTCTGGGACGTCCTCGGCCCAGACCTCATCACCGTCTGGGCCGAGTCCTTGGAGAGCGGGGTCCTCTCTCTGTCGTGCAGGCGAGCGGTGCTCGCCCTATTGCCAAAGAAGGGGGACCTCCGCGACCTATGGAACTGGCGTCCCGTCTCGCTCCTCAGCACGGACCAAGGTCGTAGCAAAAGTCATCTTGCTGCGACTGCGGTCCGTGCTGGCGGACATCATCCATCCCGACCAGACCTACACCGTCCCGGACTGTAGCATTTTTGATAACCTGTATTTGGTCCTGGGGCTTGGGTGTAGGGATGGCTTGTCGTTCACCCTCCTGTCCCTGGACCAGGAGAAGGTGTTCGACAGGATGGATCACGGGTATCTCCTGGGGACCCTGAAGGCTTTGGGCCCCGTTTTGTGGGTTTTCTCTGGGTGCTGTATGCCCTCGCGGAGTGTTTGGTCAGGCTCAACTGGACCCTGACCGAGCCGGTCAGCTTCGGGCAGGGAGTACATTAGGAGTGTCCGCTGTTGGGCCAGCTGTATGCTCTGGCGATCGAGCCCTTCCTCCGTCTCCTCCATAGGAGATTGATGGGGTTGGTGCTCCGAGAGGTCAACTGGGTCAAGAGCTCTGGCCTGGTGGTCGAGGATGGGTGGCGGGCTGGCTCCCTCCCACCCGCGCTTCAGGCCATCAGGTGGAGCGCGGGTCCGCTGCTCTATCTGGGCGTCTATTTACCCACCACACATCCTTCTCCACCAGAAAACTGGCAAGGTTTGGAGGCAAGGGTGGGTGAGCGGTTGCAGAGATGGGCAGGACTGCTCTGGTGTCTCTCCCTTCACAGGAGGTCAATGGTGCTAAATCAGCTGGTCCTGTCCATGCTCTGGCACCGGCTCAACGCCCTGCACCCAGCCCGGGAGGTCCTGGCCAAGCTTCAGAGGACAGCTTTGGAGTTCTTTTGGCCAGGACTGCACTGGGTCTCTGCAGGGGTCTTGTCTCTCCCCCTGGAGGAGGGGGGGCCAGGGCCTGGTCTGCGTGCACAGCCAGGTCCGGACCTTCCGCTTCCAGGCCCTGCAGAGACTCCTCTTTAGTGCTGGTAGTCCAGCATGGAGCACCTTGGCGTGCGCCTTCCTCCGCCACCTCCGATGGCTCTGATACGACCGGCAGCTCTTTTTTATCCACCCAAGGGGTCTTTCGCGAGACCTCTCAGAGCTGCCGGAATTCTACCAGCATCTCCTCCAGACCTGGAAGCTGTTTTCAGCAACCAGGTCCGTTGTGGCCTCCAAGGGAGCAGACCTCCTCGCAGAGCCCCTGCTCCACAATCCAGCCTTGTACGTGCAGGTGGCGGAGTCTCCCTCGGTGCACTGGAGGCTGATCCTGGCAGAAACCACGATGGTCGGAGACCTCCTGGACTATGACAGGGGGGACTGGGTAGATCCCCGAGCGCTCACTCAGTGCATGGGACTCTCCACACCCCGAGCCCCTCTGCACCTACTCCAGGAGGTGAAGGCAGCCTTGCCGCAGCCCACTCTAAACTTCCTGTAGCGGTCCATGCGAGAGGGTATACCCTGCCCCTCCCTTCCTGCAAACCCTCCGTCCCTTTTTATTGGGCCCCTGATCCATGGGCCTACCCGGCCTTCCCATCCCTGGACTCCCAGCCGGCTGCAAAAGCTGCAGCCGGCTTGTTTTCGGACCGCGCCCAGGGAATATCTATACACGCTCGTGCTCCACACTATGTATTTCCCCACCCTCGTGTCCCACCCTGATACCAAGAGGTGGGACTACCCGTTGAGGGTGGGGAACCCCAATGGGCCAGCATATATTCCACCTTAATCCCATGGCCCATCGGGGACATCAGCTGGCGGCTCCTGGCACGTTCACTCCCATCCTAGACACCTGCCTCTTTTGCGGCGTGAGGGAAAACCTGGCGCACGTCTGTCTCGAATGCGCCAGGTTGCAGTCCCTATTCTGGCTCCCCCAGAACCTCTTATTGAGGTTCTGGCTGCACTTATCCCCACACCTTTTCATTTACGCACACCCTATCCGTGGCCCCACAAAGTCGCGAGACCTCCTCGTCAACCTCCTCTTGGCCTTAGCTAAAACGGCCATCTATAACACCAGGGAGAGGATGTTAGGCGAGGGGGTTCCCTGCAACTGTGGGGCCTATTTTCATTCCTCCCTAGTATCACGTATCCGGGCGGCATCTGCTGGCTCCCTGGACAGCTTCGAGGAGCAGTGGGCGCTGTCCGGGGTTCTCTCCTCGATATCCCCAACCGGTTCCCTCATTTTGACCCTGTGACCTGTACCACCTGACCGTGTTTTTCATCATTTATCCCAAGTATTTAGTTGAACCCCAGGTCCAGTTGTCCCGCCTTCAAGACTGGGGGAGGGGCTTTTAGAAGTGGGCGGGCTTTGCCCGCCCACTTCCTGGGTCGTACAGTAGTGTGTACGTTCACCTTATTATTTTGAAATAATTCCACAGTGTAGAGCAAAGCTTACAGATTAAGTATAAGACAGAAGACAACAGGTGGGCGAAGACAGATGGGGAATACAAGGACAGAATTTGATTTTGTTGGTGAGCATGGTAGGCAGTGGTCTCAGCATGCCAGCAGCCTTACTAATGTTAAGTGTTTGAGGGGCTCAAGGCAAAGGATAATTTTCAGGCAGGATTTGGAGGAAAATGAGGCAACTTTGCTGATTTTACCGGGAGCGGCTCCCACGTGTAAGGGACCACATGTGAGAAATCAAGAAAGTACTTGTCTGAAAATGTAACAAGAGGATGATGAAGGACAGTGCTATGGACTCAGTAGAGACAGGAGTTGACAAGTCAATAATGAGATGGTAGGTAGAGCAGGAAAAGGTCTGGAATGGCCCGGAAATGGAAGACAAGCAACTTATGTTTGATGTGGTAGAGCAGGAGCTAGAGAAGTGTGGAAAGACAAGGTGACGTGGTCAAAGCAATGGGCTAAGGGAAACTCTTTGCAGCAGCATTCTGCTACAAGTGATACAGTAGATACAAGGGGGCAAGACTGCATTTGTCAAAGCCAGAGTGAAGAATGTTGCAGTAATTGAGGCAAGAGATGATGAGAGACTTAAGTGACTTACCCCAGGACACTCTGGGAATCTCAGATAGGGCTGGGAACAGAATCCTGTCCTTTGAAGTCCCATGCTGGTTCCTTAACCATCCTTTCTTGAAGGGCTACTGCCATATTGTGTATCCATCCCAGACTGAGTGAAGGGTAAGGAAGTCTCCCAAAAGTGTTTCAAACAAATTTGTAGATAATGTCTGCACGGAGTTTGTTTGTAAGTTGTTGTTTACATGAGAAATATAGAATGTGATGCACTAGTACAGGAGTCGGCAACCTGTACACGTGCCACAAGCGGGGCAGGATGGGAGGGGGCAGCGGTTGCACTGACGAGGGTGGGGCAATGAAAGGGATCAGTCTGCGGGGGCAGGATAAGAGGGGGCAAGAGTTGCACTGAGGGACATGGGATGATGGGGGGGATCATGGGGCTGTGGTGAGCAAGGCTGGAGCAGAGGGAAGATGTGAGGGGGATATACAATTTTACTTTGCAGAAGCTACACTTTCCTTTACTCCCCACTTCTTTGCCTGCCTTCCCAGATATCTAGTTGACTGCATCTCACTCAAACTTTCTGGCTGTGTCTAGACTGGCATGATTTTGCGGAAATACTTTTAACGGAGGGCTGCTCCAGCTCCCAGGATGCAGTGGAGCTTGTTGAAGAAGGGGCAGGAGTGGCATTCTGCTCCCTGGCGCCAGCGTAGCCCTGCTGGACATCCTTTCCCTTGCTCTAGACCTGTTCAAGGCTACTGGGGTGGTGGTCCCTCATGGCCAGGGCCTCCGCAATCCTTCCATAGATGTCTGTATTGTGCCATCTGGAGTGGAGATCCTGGAGGTCTCCTCCTTACCCCACACCTTGATGAGGTATGGACCTCTTCCCAAGACCAGGATGGCACACACCTTTTCTGGCCCTTGGCATGCTCCTGGGAGCCCTGGGCATGCTCCCTGTGAGGACCAGTGGGCTCTTGGGGGGGTCTCGTGGCTGCAACATGGGTGCCCACAACTGTGGAAATGCCAGCCGTGCGGTGACTTACAGCCCCCAGGGCTGGCTTCCATCCATGAGCCTTGTCCCGGGTGCCTGCAGCTTTAAGAGCTGCTGGGAGACAGGAACTATAGAGTTGTGATGAGTGTGGATGGAGTGGCCAGCAGGGCATCTGTGTTATTTCTTGGAGTCCTCTTTTTTCAATAGAACTCCCTCTTCTGCATCCACTCATGCTTTTTTCTGAAAAAGCTTGTTCAGAAAAGGCATTATTCCTTGTAGAAAGAGGTTTACCACCATCAGAAAAAGCCTTCCATTCCTTAGACTCTTTGTCAAAAGAATGCAATTGTAGTGTGGACACAAGTATTGTTTTTCTGGAATAACGCCCATTATTCTGGAAAAACACTTCAGTATAGACGTACCCTCAGTTGGGGGCCACATCAGTGAGGTTTGGGGAGGAGATTTTTGCTTCTCACTTGTGTGGTCCCCAACTGATTTCTCTGTGGATCAGTGACCCCCAACTCAAAAAACATTTCTCACCCCTACAACAAATAAAGCAAACATTGAGACCTTTTTGTTGGACATAATATTTTACTTTATTTGAAATGAGAAAGTTAAAATGCTTAATCTGTTTAATAATTTAAATCAAACTGTTCTCCCCAGTTGCAACACTAGCAAACTGGCTCAGGTGTAATTATGTAATTAACAGTAAGTTTCCATTAGCAACTGATAATCCACTGAAAAGTTTGCATTGAGCCAGGTACTCCACAGAGTGCATGGTGGAGAGAGCCCCCTCACCCTTCCAGCAAAGTGGTATGGCCCAGGGCAGAAAGGTTAAATCTTGGCACACCAGTTCACAAAGATTTCAGACTGCTGCACTAGTAGTTCAGGGAATAGCTAGCCCCTTGGTTCACTGAATGTCCATACCTGGTCAGAATGAATATCATCCATCATTTTAAGAACGAGTAGAGAGAAAACAGTATCAATCTCAGTCCTGGGCCTAATGTGTAGTGACCTATGGGGAGTGTGAGATAGTGGTGGATGAAACTATCATATTGCATAAGGTTGCTTGTGTAGGGGTTTCATTATGGAAACTGGATGCTTCTCTAAACTATTCAAACCTCATGAATCTGCATAATTGGGCAGGAAATCCATTAAGACAGACTTTCCCATGAGCATTCCAGAACTTCTTCAATCTGGAGGCATCACAAGAATATCCTTGTCAAGCTAGTTTGCTCATCATAATAAATTTATAGATGGAAGATGGTGTACATGGTTGACAATATATTTCTACACAGATGTAGAGAATCAACAAGTATAGTGCTTTGGCCGTGTGACAGGGCATCCTGTCTGGTCTAAACCAAGGACAAAACCAAGAAAAGCTGCAGACCTTGGAGGACGATCCGAGAGTCAGCGGGAACGCGTGTAATCAAGAGTCCTGAGCCAACAATAACAACATCTGCCTGAGTCAACGACCTTCGAGAATGCTGTGTTGGGGCTGTGAAAAAGCAGTTTGTGAAAAGCAGGATGTGGACTTTTGGGAAGTTGAGAGGGTATAAAGATAGTTGTAATCTTGCAATAAAATGATTTTGTGCTTGCACTGGCCGGAGTCTGTGCCTTCATACACCACAAATGGCGCCTGAACAGGGCTTGAAGTCAACGAGTGATTTGAACCGGTGGTATATCTGCAGCTGGACGGAGGATAAGCTGTTGAGAGAAGCTCCCGAAATTACTGACATCACCATTCGCAGGACGAACAGGTGAGCAGCCGCGGACAGAGTAACAGAATGGGGCAGTCTGCCACGAAAGAGCAAAAACTGCAGCTTGAGATCTTGCAGCTCATTGTGAAGGAACAAGGGTTTAAGGTTCCCCCTGTACAGCTGGTTCAGCTGTTGGTTTGGATACGAGACCATTGCCCGTGGTTCCCGGAAGGGGGTTCTTATGATTTGATCTTCTGGGAGAGGTGGGCAAGGAACTGAGAACCTCTGAACATCTTGCATTATACCTCCCAAAAGGGATCATAGTAACGTGGCGAACTGTTTATACAGCCATACGGGCATTGCATCCCGCCGAGCGGGTCCTGAAGGAAGCGTCGGCAACATTTGATCCCTGGCCATATCAGGACCCAGAGGATCCCTCGTCCCCTCCCCCAAACCCTCCCGGGGAGGATTGTGAGCCAGTGTACGCCATGATCCCGGTCTCCCTGGAGCCTGGGTACTTATGCCTCAGCCCTGAGGACAGTGAATCTGAGGACGACGGGCCCGAGGACCCCTTTGACACAGGGACAGCGGCGGTCGGCGTAGGGCCTGACTCATACCCGTTGCTCGAGCCCGTCAAGGCCCTGGCGGCATCTGCGCCGACGGCGGAGCAAATTTTACAGGCTCAGAGGCTACGAGTTGTTTCTCGGTCCTCGATTGTAGCCCCTCCGCCTTTTGCCCCAGCATTAGCTCCCGCTTCTTCATACAGGTCCTCAAGCCACACGGTCTCTCCATATAGGCCCCCCTTGGTGGCGCCCTCGCATAATGAACAGGCAGGGGTTTTATCTGAATGCCGACGTGAGGCTCTTCGGCGAGGAGATGTGCAGCTTCTACAAGCCTTTCCAATTGTATATGTGCCCCAATGGCCCGCCCGACATGAGGCTTTGCCATATGAACTCGTAAAAGAGTTGCGCAAATCTGTGAAGGATTATGGGCTACAGTCTTCTTATACGATGAATTTGGTTGTGGCTATTTCGGAGTCATATGTTATGGCCCCTCATGATTGGCGCGCGCTATTACGCCTGCTACTTAGCCTGGCGCAGCATGCAGTTTGGGACACCGAGTATCGTGACGGTGTTACGTCGCAAGTTATGGATAATATTACCAATGGGGTAAACGTTGGCATGGATTAACTTATAGGGTAGGGTCAATATGCTACTCCCTAGGCTCAGGCTCAGATGAATCGCTTGGTATTTATGCAAGCCACATTGCTGACCCTTTGAGCCTTACGACAGGTCCCTGATGCGGGCTGAAGGGACACATCTTTTGCTATGGTCTGCCAGGGCCCCTAGGAACCCTATGTGTCATTTTTGGATAGGCTCCAAACTGCCACCAGCAGGTCATTATATACCATTATATGGATGACATTCTTTTTGCCACCGCTGATCAAGCGGCCCTACAGGTTTTATATCATTTGGCTTCTCGACTGTTGCAACGATATGGATTGTGTATTGCTGAGGAGAAAGTTCAAACTGTGCCCCCTTGGAGATATCTGGGGTGGAAACTTTATGAGTCTGAGATCCACCCGCAGCCATTGAAAATTGCCACGTCCATCACCACTTTAAATGATCTACAGAAACTTTTAGGTACCATCAATTGGATTCGGCCAACCTTGGGGGTCACTACAGAAGAATTGTCTCCATTGTTCCAACTTTTGAGGGGCAACTCTGATTTGTCCTCGCCTCGTGCTTTAACATGCAAAGCTGTGGCCGTGTTATAGCACGTAGCGGAAAAAATACAGACAGCCTTTGGTCACCGCCGAGATGCGTACCTTCCAATTTGACTGTTTTTAATCTACCACACGTTTCAGCCTTATGCATTGATTGGCCAGTGGGACAACAGTCCCGTGTCCCCAAACTTATCTTTGCACACCTTGGAGTGGCTTTTTCTTCCGCACTCCTTTTCAAAAATGGTTATCACGGCAACGGATATGCTGGCTCGTCTAATCTCTCAGGGTCGTGTCGCCAACAACTCACCGGAGCAGATCCTTCTGTCCTTCATATTCCTGTGACACCCGCTGATTTTGATTTTTGGCCATCTCAAAGCCTTAGTTTACAGATTGCGCTGGCCGATTACTTGGGGCGGATCGAGTACACCTTGCCATGCCATCGGCTATTACAATCTTTGCCACAACTGCCTCTGCAGCCCCGGACCATGCTTTCTCACATCCCCCTCCCTGGCGCACGCACTGTATTTGTTGATGGCTCAGGGAACACAGGCAAGGCCGTAGTTGTGTGAAGGGACGGCGATGATGCCCCCTGGAACTCGAACATTTTCCGTGTGCAAGGCTCAACCCAAATTGTTGAGCTCGCCATGGCTGTGCGTGCTTTTGAACTATTTTCGGAGGAACAGTTAAAACTTGTTGTAGACTCGGCATATATGTCTGGTATAATACAGCGTTTGGAGAGCTCCTTTCTCAGGGAGGTCAATAATCGCCTCCTCTTTCAGCTCCTTTTGCAATTGTCATGCCTTTTAGTGGCTCGGACACACCTGTACTTTGTGGTCCATATTCGCTCACATACCACTTTACCGGGGTCCATCACAGAGGGTAATGCTGTGGCTGATGCCCTGACTATGCCAGTTGTCTGGCCCAATGTGTTACAACAAGCACGACTTTCACATGATTTTTTTCACCAGAATGCTAGATCATTAGCTCAGCAATTTTCCCTTACTAAACAGCAGGCATAAGATATAGTTCGCGCCTGTCCGGATTGCCAGCGTCTATCCGCCATACTGGTACCTAGCGGTATTAACCCGCGAGGCCTACGGGCCAATGAACTTTGGCAGTCTGATGTGACCCATTTTTCCGAATTTGGCAGATTGCACTATGTACATGTTACCGTTGATACCTTTTCCCACCTTATTGTTGCTACTGCCCATGCGGGAGAAAAGGCTTGTGATGTTGTTCGGCATTGGTTACATTGTTTTGCTGTTATGGGTGTTCCAGTTTCTGTTAAAACTGATAATGGTCCCGCTTATATCTCCCACAAAGTTCAGTACTTTTTGCAGGATTGGGGTGTAAGCCACACCACATGCATTCCACACTCCCCCACGGGCCAGGCAATTGTTGAATGCACGCACCGCACTCTCAAGACCCTTCTTGATAAACAAAAAAGGGGGAATCCAGTGGGAATGACCCCACAGGAGCGTTTGGACAAAGCGATGTATGTGTTAAACTTTTTAAATCTTTCTGATTTGTCTTTCACGGCAGCACAGCGCCACTTTGGGTGAGACTCTGCGTGGCCGGAGTGGCCACAGGTTTACTACAGATACCTGGAATCCGGACAGTGGCAAGGTCCTGTTCCATTAATCACGTGGGGACGAGGGTATGAATGTGTTTCTCTTCCCTCAGGTCCCTATTGGCTTCCTGTGCAATTTGTTAAGCCAGCCAGGATTGGTACCCCATGGGCGCAAGAGATTCAACTCGAGAATGAAGGGACCACTGCCGATCCGTAGCGACAAATCCATGACGGTCACCGCTGCATTTTTGTGGTTCCTGTGGAGCGGTTTCTGTGTGCATACTGCGACAGCACATTTGTATTGGGCGCACATCATTGATCCTACTTTGAAGTAGGAATAAGAGATCCTCCGGAATAGGGCTTTATTCCGGAGGATCAGGCCAGTCTAGACACTCTTTTCCGGCTTTTCTACAAGCTGGAAAAAAGCGACGGACATCTTTATTTAAATCCCGCGGGGGATATTTAAATCCCCCACGGATTTCCCTATTACGAAGTTTAAAATTAGCATGCCCCTTTCGGAAAAGGGGCCAGTGTAGACGTAGCCCCCGTGTATATGGAGTTGGGAGAGGAATCAGAGTGGAGGATGGCCAGTGTAAACTAAAACAGTGGCCCTGTTTTCTGTGTCCTCAAGATATGTCCTAGAGAATCTTAGAGTCCCAGACTAGTACTTAACGCACAAGACTGTCTTTTCCCTCACAACTGTGCCCCTTTGCCAGGTCAGAATAGCTGTGCATCTGGTCACATACCCTTACTCATTCTTCTTGCCCTCACTGTGCTTCAGATGGTATGGACTAGGGATGTGAATGAGCAGTTGACGTGCTAGTCAATCAGTCGCTTCCCGCCCTCCTCCCCCCAGCTGCCTCTATCAAAAAGAGGCAACAAAGGGCTGGGGGGAGAGGAAGGGGTGCTTCAAAGAGTCAGTCCCTGGTTGGCCCCAGGCTGCACGTGGCGTTTCAAAGTGGCAGTGCCCTGTGGAGCTGACCCCCAGCGCTATGCAGTGCTGCTGCTTTGAAACGCTGTGGGAATCATGGGACCAGCAGGGGACAGCTTGAATCCCCCACTGGTCCCGTGCTTCCCACAGAGCTTTCACCTTTGAAGTGTAGCAACAGCCCTCAGCAACTGCAGAGGTGCCCTTATCGACTAATTGAATAGTCGATGCAAATTGCATCAACTGTTTGATTAGCCAATTAATCTAGATTTAACATCCCGAGTGTGGATCAGTCACCAGGAGGACCATGCTGGAAGAATAGTGAACATGGAGCTACTTTATGGAGGGTAATTCCACAGGGATGCATTTCTTCAAGTGGTGGAGAGGGACTGCAGTACAGGAGAGAATCGGGGTCTAGACTGGTCAGCCAGCAAACAGGTGCATTCCTCACTCTCCCAGCTTGGAAATGACTGAAGGAGTGAGCAGGGAGGATGAAATTTCCATTCTGAATCTGTTTTTGAGGTGTGTTGCTCCCCTGAGCCTCAGTTTCTGCAGTAATTTAATCTAATCTAATTCTGATGTATTTAGCTGAAATCTCATTTCCAGTTTTGTGTCCTGAAAAGAATAACTGGCTCTGGGGATCCCTGATAAGCCTGTGGAAGTGGCCCCCAGCTTCCATGTACAGGGAACTAATCAATCCACTGCCAGGAATTTTCAGTAATATCTGTGTTGATTGCAGCTCACGTATGATGAAGACAAATCCTGTGCTGGCAAAGGATCAATAATTCAACGAGGGAAAGAGTTAGAGGGGAGTAGGGGACAGAGGCATCAGGAGCATCTGCCAGTGAATCCGTTCTGAAAACAATGAGCTTTCAACTAGAGCCTGGGACAAATAATGAGAATTACAGAAAATCTAATGGATACATGGAAGACTCTGTGAATATAAAATATCCCTCCACCCCCACTCTGACAAAATCCAGTCCTTCTTATGTAGAATAGTGATAGAAATGTAGCCGTGTTAGTCTGGGGTAGCTGAAGCAAAATGCAGGACAATGTAGCACTTTAAAGACTAACAAGATGGTTTATTAGATGATGAGCTTTCGTGGGCCAGACCCACTTCCTCAGATCAAATAGTGGAAGAAAATAGTCACAACCATATATACCAAAGGATACAATTAAAAAAATGAACACATATGAAAAGGACAAATCACATTTCAGAACAGGAGGGGGATGCGGGGGGGGGGGGGAAGGGGAGGAAGGAAGGTAATTGTCTGTGAATGATACTCAAACTATCTTACCCATTACAAAGATAGCTTCCCCAATTATCACCTCTAATACCATTAGCTCACAGACATCCCACTCTCCCCACCTCTAATATCATCAATTCACAGACACTTACCTTCCTTCCTTTCCTCCGCCCTGCATCCCCCTCCTGTTCTGAAATGTGATTTGTCCTTTTCATATGTGTTCATTTTTTTAATTGTATCCTGTGGTATATATGGTTGTGACTATTTTCTTCCACTATTTGGTCTGAGGAAGTGGGTCTGGCCCACGAAAGCTCATCATCTAATAAACCATCTTGTTAGTCTTTAAAGTGCTACATTGTCCTGCATTTTGCTTCAGTCCTTCTTAGGAACTCTTTGGAGAGGTATTTAAAGCCTATTAAAATGGCAGGAAGCCAACATTTAATCAGCATGCTAATTCCAGGATGACATCATGTGGACAGGAGCTCTACCTGCATCCACTTAAGACTGAACTATCAGAGGGATCTCATAATGCATGGTTTTACTATATAGCAGCATCAGAAGGTTCAGAAATCTGCCATAGCAGGACTAAGGTACTGCAGAGCTGCAATGAAGGGTGGAGGAATGATGTCACAGGCCAAAAGGGTGGAAGATGTCAAGCAGGCCATGGGTTTGACCTGTCCTTTTGACAAGAGGGGCATGTCCAATGAGCCCATACATAGACCATATCAGCAATCTGATAGTTTGTATGGGCACGTAAGGAGATCGAGGGATGGACTGGCTGCCATTTTGTGCATGTCGGCACGGCCATTAGGTGTCCGATGTGAGACACAGACACCTAGCAGAGCATGGTAACATTTCCTGCCTACGCCAATGAGTGTATATTAGTTCCTGAGCAGTAATTCCAACCCAAGCTCACCACCACAATCATTACATTCACTGTGGGCTTTAATTTTTAACCATACATGTCTGATTTTTTTAAAATATTCATCAGACATCCACTTAGATTCTTGTCATAGCATCTTGAATAAGATCAGAGAGGAATTGTTAACAAGTGTGACAAGGGGAATGCAGGTCTGCTTGGGCCTCTCTCTTCACCCCCTCAATAATAGGTTTGGAAAGGGTTAATGTACTGCCTGTGATTCTCCTTTTGCTGAGATGTGAGAAATAAGGGCGTATTGATTGTGGTGCTACGTGCTCTGTATTTTGCTTGCGCTGCAAAAGGGATTATTCAACAGAAATAAAGTTGCTTTATTCTGTTTACAAATTTAGCTGGCCAAGCAAATTTCAGCATTCAGCTGCTCCTGGGATATGGAGGGGTGCATCTATACGGCACCCTTACCTCATAATAAGCTACGGGTGTAGCTTATTTAGAGGAAATTTTGAAATAGTTTATTTCAAAATAGCTTATTTTGAAATTTGGTGTTGTCTATACAATGCCAAATTTAGAAATAAAGCACTATTCCAATAAGTCCCTTAAACCTCGTGGAACAAGGGTTACAGGGACACCTGTAATAGCGCACCCATTATTTCAAAATATATTTCAAAATAATGGTCATGATTAAAAACACGGAATAACTGTTTCAGGATACTTCCAGTATCCCAAAATAGCTCTGCTGTCTAGACATAGGCGAGGAGTCCCAGGATTGCCAAACCTCAGCATTCAAAAATCACAAGTCAGGCTTTTAAAAATCAGGGTATTGGCTTCAGAATCATGAGATCTTTTTTAAAAGTTATCCATTTTTGAGTCATGTCACTTGATTTCTGATTTCTGAGCATTGGCTCTTTGGTCATGTTTTCAAGTTTTTTTTTCCAAGAGCATGAAGGCAAGAAGTTAGATATTTTTGTAAAGAAAAGCTGAGATTCCATCAAATCACATGCATCCAGGATCTAAGGCATTAAGAAAAATATCAAATATGAGACTTGCCATATTTGATCTGAGAGATGGCTACACTGTAGTCAATTCAGCTGCACGGTGCCCAGGCGCAAAGCAGCCCATATATCTTTATTCCCTTGGGTAAACTGAGCTTCCTTCTCACTGTGGCACATGTACTTGTGATGGAATAGTCTTGCTTTCCCTGAAGAGAATTGTACATGGGCTGCCTGGCCAACTCCTGACTGCTCCCTTGTAGCCTCAGGTCACTCTGTGGTCATCCTGCCTCAATTTCCCTCTTCATCATCTGAAGGACCCTTGATTCAAACTATCAAAATAGTTCTTCTCTTCTCTGCTTCAGCCAGACTCCTCCAAAAGGCTGGATTTACTAAAATACCAAAATTAAGCTCAAAGTCCATACACAATGTCAAGTCCATACTCCCAGCCCTTCCTGCTAGAGTCACTCAAGCTTTCCCTGCCCAGAGCTTTTTCTCTGAAGACTCAGAGTCTCTTACTGGAGCCTACATGTGTCCAGTAAACTTTCTAGCCTGAGCAGCTCATCATATCACATTGCATCCATCCATCCATCCATCCATTCTCTTCTCTTCACCTTCCTGGTGCTCTTGATAAGATAATCAGCCTGATTCAACTAATTAAATGCCACACCGCCTCCTAGGTATACCAGGCATGGCTAATGGTACAGATCTAGCCATTCAAAGGACAGGACACCCTTTTATAAGTTTTCTCTGAGCTTCAATTAAAAATTAGCCGAATTCAGGACCATTTATTCCCCTCCTTTGCCTCACCCCTCAAGCTCTGCAAGTAGGGGATAATATACTGACCAAGTCCAGTTAATAGAGAGCAGGAATGTGTGTGTGGCCTGAGAGAAAGATGGTTCAACAAACACAATCCTCACTCTTGGCACAGTCTCAGTACAGGGAAAAGAGGCCTGAAAACTAGGCACATCAATAAACACGTCTCTTCCCTTCTATCTGTCTGTTTGAGGGAGGAATTTGGCAGCATTGCATCTCTGGGGCATTTAGCAGAAACAAAGACTTGTCAAGCCCAGGCATGATATGGTTATGTTGGATGTTTTTTCAGCTACAGCTTCACAAAGGGATTGTCAGAAGCAGCCAGCAGTCTGGTCCGTGGGCCTTTCAGGCAAATCGATTCCTGAGCAGCTGAGTGCTACACGAAATATTTCACTCCTTATTCTTTACAGGGGAACAAACTTCAGATAGTTTCTGCTGAATGTCAGATTTTCATTAAGCCCATAGTTTAGGGGCATCTGGAAGCTTCAGGGAATGGAAGTGGGATACATGACTCTCAACTCTAGGTCACCTGATGAAACCTAGCTTGGTTTATAGTGATCCAAGTGGTGTTTGATTGATTTGCCTGTAAGAAGGCAATCTCTGCCCAGTTCCTAAGGTAAAAATACTTGTATCACAAAAGTCACAATCTCTGGAATGTTTTCCATAAACATGTAAGGGACGGGCATTTTTATTGTACATTGAGGTAAACAAACATCAAAGAACAAATGTAATAAATCCCAGATATAGAACTTCCCTCTAATTTATTTGTTCCATCATCTTGAATGTCATCAAATGGACTCTCTTAGGGTATGTCTACACTACCCTCCTAATTCGAACTAGGAGGGTAATGTAGGCATACCGCACTTACAAATGAAGCCCGGGATTTGAATTTCCCGGGCTTCATTTGCATAAGCCGGGCGCCGACATTTTTAAATCCCGGCTAGTTCGAACCCTCGTGGAATGAGGAGTACAGCTAGTTCAGATTAGGAAGCCTAATCCGAACTAGCTTCTCCGTGCCGCGTGTAGCCGCGCGGCACGGGGTTCAAACTAGCCGGGATTTAAAAATGGCGGCGCCCGGCTTATGCAAATGAAGCCCGGGAAATTCAAATCCCGGGCTTCATTTGCAAGTGCGGTATGCCTACATTACTCCGCTAGTTCGAACTAGCGGGGTAGTGTAGACATACCCTTACTCTTTGAGAGCCTCCACGTTGGATCTCCACAAAGGCTACATCTACACTGGCAGCTTCTTGTGCAAAAACTCTTCCACAAGAGAGTGTCTACACTGCCATGTGCTTTTGCGCAAGAGCATTCATGGCAATGTAGATGCTCTCTTCCGCAAGAAAGCTCTGATGACCATTTTAACCATAGGGGCTTCTTGTGCAAGAAATTCATGTTGCCTGTCTATACTGCCCTCTTGTGGTAGAGCTCTTGCACAAGAGGGCTTATTCCTCGTGGGGAGAGGACTAACTCTTCTGGAAGAAGTCCTGTTTTACAACGCTAAACTGTAAATTTACTTCTGGAAGAATGTTCGTGCAGTGTAGACAGCCGGCAAGTTTTTGCGGAAGAACAGCTGTTCTATCGCAAGAAGCCGCCAGTGTATACATAGCCATAGTGTCTCTCCCTCTTTTATATCTACCATTTAAGACCTCTACACAGCTCTGCCCTTATCTTACTTTGGAAGATGCAGTGTAAAGAAAACAATTTTAGCTACATACACCAGAATTTGGTCTCATTGTTTGCAGCCTTAGAGGGGGGCATGGAAAACTGATCTCTGCTTTCCCTTCTAGTGAAGGTCAGAGTTGATGCCTATTGGCAGAGAGCAGTGTGAGGCTGTCTAGACTACAGGCTTCTTTCAGAAAAAGCTTTTCCAGAAGAGATCTTCTGAAAAAACTTCTTCCGAAAGAGTGTCTACTCAGCAAAAGCACATCAAAAAGGTGATCTGCTTTTTCAAAAGATAGCTTCTACACTGAATGGATGCTATCTCACATTTAAGCTGTGATTACTATGGACGGAGTGGCCGCCAGGGCACCTGTGCTTTTTCCTCTTTCCTTGTCTTTCAAAAGAACTCCTCTTCACTGTCCACGCAAGCCTTTTTCCAAAAGATCTGTTTAGGAAAAATGCTTCTTTCTCATAGAAAGAGGTTTACCAATGTCGGAAAAACCCTTCTGTTCTTTTGATTTTTGTCAAAAGAATGTGATTTCAGTGTGGACGTAAGTGAAGCTTTTTTTTGGAAAAATGGCCGTTTTTCCAAAAAAACTCTGCAGTGTAGACATATCCTCAGGAAAACTCACTTCCCCACTGCTGTAACTGTTCTGTGGATAGAAAGAATTGTAGTCCCCAATACAGACATTCTAACACCTTAATTAGTGCTAAAGTTATTTAAAGAGTAATTCTAAATGAATCATGTGTGAAATAGTTCCCAAACCTAAAGAACCAAAGAATCTGCAGGATTCTCTGAAATTCAGACCCAAAAAGGTGAAAGCTTTGATTCAGAGAGCAGGCTGGGGAAAGAGGAAACATTAATTCTACAATGCTGCAAAGCGGAGGAGGGAGGCATGTAACATTTATGAACAAGATCTGGTTCCTTTTCCCTGTCACCTCTTTAATATTGCAGTCTTTTTACCAATTGAAGCAAGAGCTAGGAGCCAGTATCCCATCTGCCTCTGCTGACTGTTAAGCTGATGTATGCAAAACAGGATCTAGCTGGAAGCCCAGTGGACTTCCATGGGATAGAGACACAGAAAAGGTACATATGCTGCAGTTCTGATTATGTTGTTTTACTGCTACATGTAAAACACCATCTGTAGTGCAGAGACCTCTTCTATGAGGGAGGTGCACATTTAACCCAGAAAACTATCACCTAAAGTGCTATAAAGTTTCGCATAATTGTCTTCATCACTCTTTGCTTGAGAAAAACATCTACCAGGATGGAATGAATGTTAGTATCTAAAGTGAATGCAGATACAGCGGGCCAAATTCAGTCCTGGTGTACGTGGGTGCAACTACACTGACTTCCTCTGTTAATTCCATTAATATCAAATGTTGGTGGGTGCAGCTCTGCTGACTTTCATGGTGTAAAGTCACTGGCTTTAGTGGAGTGGCACCTGTTTAAATCATGGGTAATTTTGGTTCAGTGTCTCTTGATTAAATATTTTAATGTAAAACAAACATTCAGGGATAATAGATAGTAAAGCCACCCCCTCTCTTACCCTGGGTGTTCTTATACCTCCTGATGCTTGTCTTCACTTTCTGAGCAAGCTGCAAGACACACCTGTCTGAATTAGCATTCCCCACATGTCATAATGACAACCGACTTAGAAGACATTAGCTGCCTATTACCAAAAGAGAAGACTGAAAAGAGAGAAAGAGACAGCTCTGCTTTTCCAACGCATGTAATGTGAGTATTGCGGAGAAGCTCTGAGATACTGTGGTGATGAGCGCTATTGAAATAAATTAAATAGATGCCACACATCCAGCACCAGTTCCACATTCAGGGTATGTCTAGATTACATGCCTCTGCCATTTCATGAGGCATAAGGGAGCGGTCAACAAAGGCGTTCCCTGTTGACTGATCTGCATCTTGACTGCCGCGCTGTGCCGGCAATCCGCTGAGCTGGCACAGCGCGGTGGCCATTTTTATTTTAATGAAGCTGGGGATATTTAAATCCCCACTTCATTGACTATGTCAGGTAGCCTATTTTACATGCCTCTGTTGGCAGAGGCATGTAATCTAGACATACCCTCAGACTCACTATACTGCTGCTTTCAGTGCTGCTTGTTTTCTGCTTCAGAGTAAACTTGAGAATCTCATGAAGGAGAAAGTCAGGTTCCTTAAAATCTCTGAAGCAGTGACTCTAAAATATCAGCTGGGCTCAGTGGTGCTAGAACAGTTCTTAGAGTAGAGGATGCTGAACGCAGAAGCCATGTATTTGGATTGCTTGTAGTAGTCCAAGCAGCCAGCACCTATGGCTGGGCATATACGAACATAAGAATGGCCATACTGGGTCAGATCAAAGGTCCATCCAGCCCAGTATCCTGTCTGCCAACAATGGCCAATACCAGATGCCCCAGAGGGAGGGATCACAACACGTAATCCTTATGTCTGATGAGCTGGAGTTCAGTCACAAATGTCTGGTGATTGCAATGCTTTTCACTCACCACTGGGGGGACTTTCAGCTATCGATGGGTTCAATAGGGAGATGGCAGCTTAGGTGCTGTGCATTGCCAGCAGGTGGGCTCATAAATGGCCCTTGAGTTGCTTTGCACTTGTCTGCGGCTCCGGCTTGCTGTTGAGTCGAGCACTAGTAAAAGCAGCTGGAAGTTTAGAGACATTTGACTCTGACCAGTAGATGAGGTTCACTCATCACAGTAGTGGGGAGCTTTTGAGCACTGGTGCAACCACACACCAAAAATTGGGGAGAGGAAGGAGCAGGAGTGAAAATGCGTGAGACCTACAACTGCGGTGTGGGAGACATCAAAAGGGAAGCAAACATATGGGGGAACATGTCCCTTTTGCTTCCTCAAGAAAGTTGCACCTATGTTCACATGAGTATTTCAGCAGCCAGTGGCAATTTAGAAAAGGCAGAAAACAGGCATCATTACGAAGGACAGAAATGCTGAACTTTGACTTGCATACACAGAATTTATCTAGGGACATCTTACTTACCACACGTTTCCTTTTCCCACGCTTGCCCTCCTTCTTCTATGCTGGCCCCTCTGCCTGGGGCATCTTTCCTATCAATGTAGATTGGTGTCCTGTTAGCAAAACCCTTCAGCACATACTCAGCTTTAAAGCATATTCAGTGAAGCCAGTGGAACTGCACTCAGCCTTGAAGTTAAGTATGTTTAAATGCTTTGCTGGATTAAGGCACAAGCACCTACCATTTCTACACTCATCCCCTCCATTAACCTCACTTCGTCTGTGGGACCCACAAATGTTAACCCTTGCCAGCTTATATGCTGTCACTGCTTGTTATTAAAACACGCAAAAATGGACACTGAGTATGTGCCATCCCATGGGGGGGGGTTTCTGGATCTAATCTTTGACTCTCCATTTATACTGCAGTCTCTTAAGGACAAGAATCTTATTTCTTCTGTGCAGCATGAAGCAAACCATCAGCACTTAAGTAATGCTAACAAATGGCAATAATTATCACTAACTGTAAATAGACTCCATTTGCGCCTTTGGAAGCCACAGTTATGTAAGGCCTAAGGCTAAGAAGGTGAAAAATGCACCACAAAGCTCATTTGCAAAACACAGAAAATGAAACCCAGAGCACACAACCACCAATTGTTATTTATCCTTGTGTACTAAGGTAGCAGCTACTCACCCCAGTTTAAAGCAGTCATTGTACCTAGTCCCTATCCCAAAGAGATTACAGCTTTAATAAACTAGGGTATGTCTACACTTGCCCCCTAGCTCGGACTAGGGAGGCAAATGAAGCATGCCAAAGTTGCAAATGAAGCGCGTGGGATTTAAATATCCCGCGCTTGATTAGCATATTCATGGCCGGTCGCCATTTTAAAATGACGGTCACCCAATTTAACTTGCCGCATGTAGACGCGGTAGTCCGATCCAAAACCCTTGAGGAGTAACAGTTAATTCCAAAACCAATGAAGAGTAATAGTTAATTTGAGGGAAGGGTTTTGGATCGGACTACCATGTCTACACGCGGCAAGTTAAATCGGGCAACCAACACTTTAAAATGACGACTGGCCGCGAATATGCTAATCAAGCGTGGAATATTTAAATCCCGTGCTTCATTAGCAACATCAGAATGCTTCATTTGCCTCCCTAGTCTGAACTAGGGGGCAAATGTAGACATACCCTTAGACAGAAAAGAATGAGGGAAAGGATGGATAGGTATCCCCATGTGGGGAGTGAGTCTCAAAGAAGTGAAGACCTGGCTCCATGTAATAAGAGATGTGCTTGTCAGAACAAGGGATTAAGCCAGGATCTAAATCCCAGTCCACTAAGGCTACGTCTATACTGCAGTGCTATTTCGGGATACTGGAGGTATCCTGAAATAGCTATTCCATGTCTTTTGAGCGAGCCTGTCCTGGTGTCTGCACTGTCCCCCTGCCTGCCCAGTTTCACCAGCCCTCCCTGGTGTCCCTGGCACCTAGATCCCATGCTGATATCACAGTGCCCCCCCCCCCACCTCCTACCCACCCCAGCCTCGCCAGCCCCCTTCAGGTCCCCCTGTGGCGGTGCGTCGGGTATCCCCTGACCCTGTACCCCATTTCCAGCAATACGAGACTCTCCCAGCCAGTAGAATAGAGAGGGTTTATTGCTTCTGCGAGGAACAGCACAGCCTGGGTTCTATGTGGGCATCAAAGGGATGTTTCAGAATAGTGATTTATTTCAAAATAAGTGCTATGTAGACAGCGCCGTATTTTAAAATAAGCTATTTTGAAATGGACTCAAAATAAGCTACGCAATTTGCGTAGCTCAAATTGCATAACTCAAATTGAGTAGCTTTTTTTGAGCTATGGGGGCAGTGTAGATACTCCCTAACAAACCGTCCTTATTCTCAAGCGCACGGTGTAAGAGCAGTAATTGTCTAAAAAAAACCAGAGGTCATTTGCTTTTCTGTTTTCTACACCTTTCTATGGAGAGAAGTCTTCTTGTGGGAGCCACTGGGAAGCAGCCACCCTTTTGAGCATTGAGCTCTAGAACACTGTAAAGTGAGCCACACACTGTACTCTCTGTCACGCAGACTATACAATAGATTTTTTATTTTTATTTTTTTTATTTAATCTGATCCCAAACTCATCGGGCCTGAGTTTTACTCAAACAAGGTCTGAATAACATCTAAGAAAGAACCTCAGGATTTGACCCAGTGATACAGGAGTAAAGGGATTTTTTTGTCAATTCTATGCTATGGCTTTGATGTGAATAATGTTTCTGGAGCTTCTTTTAATGTTGAGCGTTGAGGATTCTGCTCTGCCTTATCTCCTGGCAAGGTCTCCTGTTCTTTCAAAGCCACATGCTGTCAAACTTCATCTGATTTTCCTATGCTGTGGAAGCCAAAGCAAAGCCACACAAGCTCCAAAACTATTGGTTTCTTTCAAAAATTACTGCTCTTCCCACACATGATTTGTGTTCTCTTTTCTCTTTAACTTTCCTTGCATTGAATTTCTGAATAGCTGCATTCTCTGACACTGCACCAGAATGCAGATGTTCACTGAACAGACCACAACCAGGAGGACAGCACTGAAATGCACTGTGTTTGATTAGGCCTATGCTCTGACCTCCCAGGGCTCTGTTGTTCAGTGATATAAAAGGACAGCTACAACACAGATTTCCTTCCTCTTTATTTCTGCTTGATTTACTCATCCTAGATTGAAAACTTCAGATGCTTCTGGAGTTACTGCAGTAAAAATCTGTTCCTTATGTATCATACCCTTCAACTGCATGGAACAGGTGACTAACAACTTTCCAGTCAAAGCTTTATCATCAGAATTAACAAGCAGTGCTCCAGAATAGAATGATTGGGTGCATGCAGTTGTCTGTGCACTCCTCCACATCTCAAACATCTACTTACCTCCATGGGGTGCTGCTAGGCACCAGCAGATACATCACAGCCATGCCAATCAAAGTTCTTTTCAGGGATCTAAGTAAGCCAATCAATCTAAAATCCTCTTTCTCCATGTCTTGTGGAATAAAAACTGAACTTTATAGCATGAAGCTAAAGAATGAAAGTCAAACAGGCTCAATATGGATTTATTTTCTCTAATACAATCAATCAGGGATTACAGCTTTGTCCTTTTTTTTTAAGATGCCATCTGCCAAGTGTAGTGTTGAAGAGATTCTTCATCTTTATATATTTTATTGGCTGCATGTATCTCAGCACCTTGTTGCAGATGGTTTGAAGGACCTAGGCAGACATGTGCTATGTATGCTCCTGTGCATCATTCTTAAAGGTAACATTTTCTTGTAGCCTCTGGCAGGTGTTGCTTGTTCTTCATCAGAGCTTTCCATCCTGCAGTGTTAGAGATCTTAGCTGTATTAGTGATTATAGGGTACACAATGTCATGTCTGCACCAGTGGGCAGTGGATCTATCATGCTGTATGGGGACACTTCAGATAGCTGAGTGTGAGCGGTTTGGACATACCCATCTCCCCCTTGCTCCTATTTGATATAGTTACAACACCAGGATTTCTGATATGGCGCTCTAAGCCAGGGTATCCTCGGCTACTTGTGAAGAGAGCATGGAAATGGAGGTGCTAGACTATCCATACCTAGAGACCTGGCTTGGCAAAGCCCTGTCTGGGATAATTTAGTTGGGATTGGTCCTGCTTTTTAGTAGGAGGTTGAACTCAATAACCTCATGAGGTCTCTTGCAACATAATATTCTATGCTTCTATGAAAACTTTAAGCAGTTTATTTCTCCATCTGCCTTATTGATGTATTATGCTGGCCCCTAAACATAAACACAATAAATACGTGGATGTGCTAACCACTCTGTAATCACTCTGATAGCAGGTCTCATAATAAAGGTAGCCTCCTTATATGTCAGGGGTGGGCAATAATTTTTGATGGGGGGACACTCCAAGATTTTGGAACATGGTCGAGGGCCGCACACTTCCATGGTATTAATGGAGAAGCGGGGTCTGGGATGGAGGTTGGGTGCAGAAGAGAGCTTGGGGCAAAGGACTGGAGTGCAGGAGGGACACTGGAATCTGGGAGGGAGTTGGGATGAAGCAGACGGTTGTGACCTAGAGCAGGTGACTGGAGTGCAGGGGTTTGTGATGTGACCTAGTATAGGAGGGGATTGTGATCTGGGGCAGGAGACTGGGGTGTCAGATCTGGGAGGAGGTACGAGTGTAAGAGGGGGACAGAGTATTTTGGTATGTTAAGGGGCGGAGGGAGAGTAGGGACAGGAAAGTGCTGGGGTGCCAGAAGCAGGCTGTGGCCAAGAGACTGACTTGCCAGCTGCCAAAAGTAGCTTGCCTGCCTGAAGAGCTTAAAATGTTTCTCAGCCAGACAGCCTGCTTGCCTGGTCATGTGTTTCATGAATAATTGAGCCAGGAGAGGGGGGGTGTTTGTTCTTAGCTACCTGTTATTCTAACAAGCAGCTCCCATTGGCTAGTTTCTGCCAGAAACTGGCCAATGGGAATGTGCTGGCGGTAGGGTAGCTCCTAAAACTCCCCCCCCCCCCACCACCTCCAGTTTTAAAATAGAAATGGAGCCCTGCAGCCTCAGTGGGCCAGATCTGGTAGCTTGGTGGGCTGAATGTTGGCCCCGGGCCAGATTCTGCCCAGGCCTTTTATATGTGGTTCAACTACCATCTACTTTTAGGATTAGGGAACTATTGCTAACACCCTATTTTATTAACTCTCCCTTTTTAGTCACCAACTTTAGGGTGTAGCTGAGTTATTCTGTACAGGATAAACTTAAAAAACAATGAATAGTCTGGTAGCACTTTAAAGACTAACAAAATATGTAAGTCCACCAAGGTGAGATTTCTAGCACTAGCTAAAGGCAGGTCTTGCCTGGTGCAGTTCAGGTGGGAAATGTGGAAGTTTGACACCCATGCAATGTGAACTTGCAGTGACTCCTGCAACTCCAGCCCTGGTGCTCTAGGCAGCTGTGCTGAGGCACTTTAGTTTTTCCCTGCAACAACTTCTGTTATTGTAATTCTGAGTCACCACATAGCTTTTACCAAAGCAGCTTAACCTCACCACCTGCAGAAAGCACTTGCTAGGCTAGGTCTGACTCTCCCCTGATCAAAGATTGGCAGTAGAATTAAAATGTTTTATTGCTTCTATTGATATTGGAAGAACAACAAGGAGACGCCGTATAGACTAACAGATTTATTTGAGCATAAGCTTTCGTGGGCAAAGACCCACTTTTCCAGATGCATGTAGTGGAAATTCCAGAGGCAGGTATAAATATACAGGCATAAGAAAAGAGTTCCAATCAAGAGTAAGGGTAGAGATAATAAGGTCAATTCAGTCAGGGAGGATGAGGCCCACTTCTAGCAGCTCTTGTGGAGGTGTGAACACCAAGTCTATGTCTACACTGTGTGCTCTCTTGCGCAAGAAAATATGCAAATGAGGCAAAGCGGTGAATATTGCCGCATCTCATTTGCATACTTAATAAGCTGCCATTTTTGTGCAAGGGGCTTTTGTGCAAAAATCCCCTTTTGCGCAAGAGCCATTCTGCCTGAAAAAAAGCAGCAGAACAGCTCGGCTACGTATAGACTGGCATGATTTTCCGCAAAGTTTTTCTGTTAAAAGTATTTGCGGAAAAGAGCATCTAGACTGGCACGGACTTATCATTATAACGATGCGCTTTTGCGCAAAAGCATGTCTACATTGGCCAGACACTTTTGCTCAAAAGCAGAAGCCCGGAACCATTTTGAAGAGGGCAAAAGGGCACCAGCCCTTTCCAGGGCGGAGGCTAGGGCTCCTTTCAGACACAAAAATGGTGGCTCATTAAGTATGCAAATGAGGCACGGCGATATTGACCACTTCACCTCAATTGCATATTTTCTTGTGCAAGAGAGTGCAGTATGAATGTAGCCCAAGAGAGGAGAAAATGCTTTTGTAGTTGGCTAGCCATTCACAGTCTTTGTTTAATCCTAAACTAATAGGCTACGTCTACACTGGCCCCTTTTCCGGAAGGGGCATGTAAATTTCACCAGTCGTCGTAGGGAAATCCGCGGGGGATTTAAATATCCCCCGCGGCATTTAAATAAAAATGTCCGCCGCTTTTTTCCGGCTTTTAAAAAAGCCGGAAAAGAGCGTCTACACTGGCCCCGATCCTCCGGAAAAAGTGCCCTTTTCTGGAGGCTCTTATTCCTACTTCAAAGTCCTACTTCCCTACGACGACTGGTGAAATTTACATGCCCCTTCCGGAAAAGGGGCCAGTGTAGACGAGCCCATAGTGTCAAATTTGCAGATGAATTCTAGCTCTGCAGTTCCTCTTTGAAGTCTGTTTTTAAAGTGTTTTTTTGTTGCAGGATGGCTACTTTTAAATCTGCTACTGTGTGTCCAGGGAGATTGACGTGTTTTCCTACAGGTTTTGTATATTACCATTCCTGATATCTGATTTGTGTCCATTTATTCTTTTACATAGGGAAAATAAACAGACACAAAAAGAATAAATGGACACAAATCAGATATCAGGAATGGTAATATACAAACCTGTTGGAGAACACGTCAATCTCCCTGGACACACAGTAGCAGATTTAAAAGTAGCCATCCTGCAACAAAAAAAAACTTTCAAGTTTTCAAGTTGAGGTCTGTGCTTAAAGGGACCCCCCCCCCCCCCCCGACAGCCAGTTCTCAGGTTTCTCTGTTTCATTGTCTACCTCAATGAGGGACAGCAAAGCATGTCTCTGCTGCTCTAGTTGCCCTCACTCAGGACACCACAGCACTCTGCAACATGGAGCCAGAGCTGCTCCTGGGCACTCTGGTGCTTTTCTTGGACACGTTGCTGCGAGCCTGGCTGCACTTTCTGCAAGCTGCCATCCGGGAGGTCCATCGGTGGGCTATCAGTATCCAGGAGGCCCTGTGGGAGAGCTTCAACCCTGAGGAGCACTGACAGCCTCCCGGGTCTGCCCCACTGGGGGCTTATGCCTCATTCCTCTCTCACATCCTTCCACTTACCCCTCCCTAAACTCCCTTCCTGATGTCAAATAAAATACATGTATTTTCATGAACACAAACTCTCTTTATTTAACAAAACCGGGGGGCGGGGAGGGAATCAAACTCTGGTGAGACTGGGGAAAGGAGACAGGAGAGGGGAGAAGAGAGGGTGAGAGAGGGGAGGGGGAAACCTGGGAGGAGGGAGCTGGAAGGAGGAATCAAGGGGAAGAAGGGGGAGGGGAAGCTCAGGGCTCAGGGGTGGGGATCTCGCTGGACCAACTTGATTGTTATGCAAACCTGGTCCTGGATTCACATGTGGCCTTTGGTGGCCAGGCTGGCAGCTATCCTGCCATAGACAACCATGTTCCTCCATCTAGTGCAGAGATCATGGATGTTGGGGGCATCCCCCCCAAACCTGAATAAGGTCCATGATCTCCACCCTGGACCAGGAAGGCACCTGCCTTCTCTGGGCCCTGGCAGGCTCCTGGGAGCTGGCAGACTGCTCCTGGGGAGCGGTGGAGGGCTGGCTGCCAGTGGCTTGCTGGCTCATGTTTTGGGGCCAATGGGTCAGGGGAAGTGACTGCTGGCTCTGGGCTGGCAGGCTTGGAGCTGGCACAGGCACTGTGGCCAGAGTCTACCCCTTTAAGGGCTCTGGGAGGCAGGGAGAGAGAGACATGTTCTTGGTTGAGGTTGGAGTGGCCACCAGAGCATCCTGGGAAGGTTGGAGGCCCCCTATTTCGAAATAAGTGTGTACACAGCACTTATTTTGAAATACCTGTTTCGAATTTGGTGTTATTCCTCATAGAATAAGGTTTACCAAATTCGAAATAAGCTCTCCGCTATTTTGAATTTATTTCAAAATAGCGGTTTGGTTGTGTATACGCTAGCAAAGTTATTTTGAAATAATGGCTGTTATTTCGAAATAACTTTGCTGTGTAAACATACCCTTAGAAATTAGCCTCATAGAAGCGTGTAAACATACCCTTAGAAATACAGCTCTATTTGACAAGAGCATCTCTTGAGGTGGTGGTATATAGTGCATCCTAATCTGGTCCTATTTGCACTGGGCAGCCCTAGAAAAAGGCACTGTGAAAACGTGGCAAAATCCTGTTAGTGCTGAACAGGTCTTGTGGTCAGATGTTCAATAGTGGATTTAGTCACAAATACATAGTTTAGTTCTTGAGACAGACATAACTGGAGCCAACACTGGGCACCTCTTGAGACAGGTAACATGAAAACTATACCAAGTGCTAGGTGCAATGAAAAGTTCCCATGTCTAACAGTCTGAAAGCTGATCTGTAATATATAAACCATGATAAAGTTTCTCCCTGTTTATTGGACCAAGCACCATTCAATATAAAACCTTACTGATCGTGGTCTTTACAGAATGGGTTTATTTGCACCATCTCAGGAGACTTCAGTGGCTTTTGCATTTTCATTTCATCATGATAAATTACCTGAAATCACTCCTCACTGAACAGATTCTCTTGGCTTTGGCTCCTGCTAGGATCTTTCATTTTGTGTTGAAAATTGCAGTGGAAAATTTCCTTGAGCCGTTGATATGTCAGAATAGAGTTTATTATCACTTGCTGCCCCAGCGTATGGAGCTGTGTGAAAGGTTTTGTAAATAATATGACATGGGTAGGAACTCATTTGATGATGTGATAGGTGGTGAATATTCCTAGTCTGGCAGGCAGAGTGAAATGAACTAGTGTAGAAGTCTACTGGGGAGACACATTCTTGTTCTGCAATAGGACTATGCTAATTAGTAATTTTAATGTATGAAATACTGTTTCAGTGACTGGCTCTTCACCTTCTAGCTAAAGGAAATAGTGTAATGTCAAATCTTGTTCATGGGTTACTATAACTCTATATTGCCTTCACTTCTATTCAACACAACAATCCATGGATAATGTGCCTTTTGCATTTGATGCCAAATACTGCAAAATCAAAGCTCCAGGATTCCAATCCTAGTTGTGTGAGAAATGAACTCTCTGGGGCTTTGGGCCAACTTTTTCTAACATGGGCTGCCTGGTATCCAAATCTACAGGCAACAGGAACATCATCTCTGAATGTCAGGCCACTCCTTTTAAGTGGTGAAATATGGATTTAGGGGCCTAATGTTGGACACTTGCATTTGAAAATGTAGTTGTTAACCTCTCTGAATGTTAGTTTCTCCAGCTGTAAAATGGGAATAATTATTAAGTAATTAGATGAAAAGATTATTACATCTGGGCAATTCATGCATCCAGTTTTCTGTGATTATCCGTTACAGTTTTGCAAGGAATTGGCTTCAGCTATGTTCACCACAAAGCCACTGGATTTACTCCAGATTCAGCCTGCTGTTATTGAGCAGAATATTATTCAGCATTAGTTCTCCTGTTATCCAACAATGGTTCTCTCCATTAGCCAACTGTACCAATTTACTTGACTATAAGTTAGTCAGCCAGTAAGTATATGGGGCTTTATATTGAGTTGTACATAGAACAGTTCTGAATATGTCTGAGGTTTGGAGCAACCAGGTTTAGAGGACAGAGATCTGACTAGAAGGGCAGGTGTGAGTCCAGCATACAGCCCCTCATTAAGGTCTTTAGAGCATCATTATTCAGTCCCTGCTTACCAATTTCTTCATGTGGAAAGCAAGTCATCCCTTTTCCTGGAATAGCTTGATTTCCCCTCTACTTAGCTCGGCTGCGCTGACCTTGTGTTATAGGGAAGAGTCATGGGGCTTCCCACCCATTCCTGTACATTCTCTACCCCCATTTAGGGGGAGGCTGATCTTAATGTACATTGTAATTGTGATGTGGGTAGCCTATGCAAGGGAAAAAGGTAGAGAGTATTTTCGTCTCCCCTACCCTGCATGTCAATATCATTTGCTCTCATTTTCAGGCCCTTCTACAGTGCCAGAGCATCTATGATGGCTTTAGGGTAAATGAAAATTTGGTCCAATTCTGTTTTGTGTCAAGTTTCAAAGTTTTAAAAATAAACCCCTTTGACCTACGTTCATGAAATGGAACTGTGTTGAAATTTGGGACTGTAATCTGAGCTTTGTCATTCAGGGAAGACTTTTGGGCCCTAGGCTTCACAGTCACATCTGACAAAAAAAAAAAGAGCATGTGAAAGAGCTAACCTGGTAATTAGAGTGCAGGCCTGAAATGTGGGGCACCCAGGTTCAAGTCTATAATAAAATTGTTTGCACAGGGAGTTAATCTACTTCAAGTTCAAAAATTATCTCATTTGGAATTAACTTTCCTGTATAGACAAGAGCTAAGTGTTTTGTGGGTTGGGGCCTTAGCCTTTCTGAATAAGATTTTGAACAGTTATTGATTTCTTTGAATCATTGAATATGTGAAATGAGACAACCTCAGTTGAGGGGTTGTTGCTAAATTGTTGTTTCAGTTCTTGGATAGTCGTTATTTTTGCTGTGTATCTTTTGGTTCATTCCGCTTGAGTAGCCACTGTAGTTGGTCTAATTTATTTTTTACTGGTGAATATTTGGCATAATTCTGTTTCAGAGTCATGCCTTTTTCCCCCCTCTACATTTCAACCTCTTAGTCTGCTACTTTCTTGGGATTTCAACAATTATTTATATGTACACAGAGTGCAGATTTATCCCTCATTGCCTAAGTTTTTGGAAGCTTCCCCATCAGTCTAATGCTTAAAGCCCAGTTTCTAACTGGATGATACTAATCGTTTACTATTCAATACATCTAAGTTGTACATTTTATTTTTAGATTTTGTCACATTAGGACTTTCTTTTTTGAGATAAACTCATTTCTGATAACTCTTCTTCCCAAGCTACAGAAACTGGATGTTATTTTCTGCTCCACATTGTTATTTCTCTCATGTATTAACTCTTGTTAAGATCTCAGATTTCTGGGTATTAAGTATTTTTCAGGAGTTGATGTTATTTCACAACTACCACAGAGAATCTGATGCATGCTTTGGCTCTTTCCCATCTTGACATTTGCAGTCATCTTCCAGCTGTTGTCCCTGTTGCTCTGTTATCTTTAATACAGAGCTAGAGCTATGACATTTGATGTGTCTGATTCACATCTGTTTCAGCATGCAGATTTGGGGGATTGTTAGGTTTGGTCCCCAAGTGTTTGCTGAAACTTTTCTTTGGGGGGGACAATTATGTTACACTCCAAACATTTCCTTTGAGTTTCACATTTATTCCTACGCCAAAACTCAAAGAGGAACTTAGTTCAAAATGTCTAGTTGCCACTCATAATTCAGACTTAAAGTCTGTTCTTCATGTGTTTTCATAGAATCATAGGGTTGGATAAGATCTCAGAAGGTCATCGCGTCTAACCCCTTGCTAAAAGCAGCAGGACCAATCACAACTAAATCATCCCAGCTAGGGCTTTGTCAAGCCACTACTTAAAAACCCCCAGGGATGGAGATTCCACCACCTCCCCAGGTAACCCATTCCAGTGCTTCACTACCCTTCTAGTATACAGCTACACTGTGGAGGGTTTTTCGAAAGGAGGTAAGCAAATCGCACTCTCATTTGCATATCTTCTTCTGATTTCTTTTTCTGGAAGAGGTTTTTCTGATATTTGGCCTGTCTACATGGGGCTAAATGTTAGAAAAAAAATCTTCTTTCAAAAGCTCCTGTAAACCTCGTTTGAAAGAGGGCTTTTTTCCAACATTTGGCCCAAAGTAGATAGGCCAAATATCGGAAAAACCTCTCCCGGGAAAAGAATCAGAAGAACATCGACAAATGAGAGTGCAATTTGCATATCTCCTTTTGAACCCCCCCTTCCTCCACAGTGTAGCCATACCCCAGTGAAATAGTTTTTCCTAATATCCATCCTAGACCTTCCCCACTGCAACTTAAGACCATTGCGCCACATTTTATCATCTGTCACTACTGAGAACAGCCTCTCTCCATCCTCTTCGGAATGCCCCTTCAGGCTTCAATTTCCCCTCACTCTTCTTTTCTCTAGACTAAACAAGTCCAAATCCCTCAGCCTCTCCTCGTAAGTCATGTGCTACAGCCCCTAATCATTTTGGTTGCCCTCTGCTGGACTCTTTCCACTGCGTCCACATCCTTTCTGTAACGGGAGGCCCAGAATTTGATGCAATACTCCAGATGTGACCTCACCAGTGCCAAATAAAGGGCACTAATCATTTCTCTAGATCTACTGGCAATGCTCCTACTAATGCAGCCCAATATTCAGTTAGCCTTCTTGGCTACAAGGGCACACTGTTGGCTCATATCCAGCTTCTTATCCACTGTAATCCCCAGGTCCTTCTCTGTTGAACTGCTGCTTAGCCAGTCAGTCCCTAGCCTGTAGCATTACTACTCAAATGATTCCTGCAAGTGAACACAAATGGGTTGCAGATACAATTAAAAGCAAATTTGCATTGGGATTTAAACAAATATTTGTTGACATTTTTTTCCCACTACTCACTTGCCTCTTGTTATTATTATGTTTTACTAATATAGCACTGATCTCTAACTGTGCTTGGCATTTTACAGACAGATACAATGACAGGTCTCGTCCCTGAGGACCCTGAATTCTAGATTAGGCAACTCAGCAAAGAATGACAATAAACAAGGGGGAAGTATTAAAGGACACTGGTTGCAATAATGCAAGGTCATGTGTTATGTATAAATCTAGTTAGTGCTGGTATTCAGAACAAAGGCTGGGGAACATGTTAGTGATGAAAAGCCAATCAAACCCTTCAGGAGGGGAAGGAGGCGACTTCCTAGAATTAAACAATATTGCCAAGTTCATTTAAAAGTTTACAAATATTTGGAAGCCTGCTGAGTTTCAGATTAATAATGAAGCCCCAAACCACTCAAATTACACCTGATTTGAGGATGGGAAGTCATACACAGCTCTACACAGATCCATGAAGCTTGTTTGGGTACTTGTTTTTTAACATGATCCTTTTCTCTTGGACTTTTGCATTAGTGGTCTTTCTCTTGTCACATTGGGTTTGTGGTTTTTAAAAAATCTGGAACTTACAGTTCCTTATTTAGATGGGCACTTTCTCTTAGGGTATGTCAACACTAACAAGAAGTTCGACCCTCCAGAAGTTGATCTAACAGGTGAGTGCTAACAGGGAGTTTAGAAGGGGAGTCTGGAAGGGGAGTGGGAAGAGCGTGAGGTTCTCTTGCCTTGCTTTCTTTTTAAATCCCATCTCCAGGACAACAGCGATGGATAGTGATGGGTCTGCTGTTGTTACCTGCACAGTGTGTGCCATGCTTGTCTTCCTCCCAGAAGAAAGAACGGATTTCATCTGCACCAAGTGCAAGCTGGTCGCCATTTTGGAAGAAAAAATTAGAGAACTGGAGGCCCAAGTGTCGACCCTACGCTCTATAAGAGAGGATGAAGACTTCCTCGATAGAAGGCAGCATTTAATCCTTCAAGCATGGCAGACGGAAGACCCAGAGAGGGCAGTACATGACCAGGAAGAGAACTGGCAACATGTAACTTCTAGAAGGGGGAAAAGGCCAGCATGGGAATTCCCCAATGCTACACAGGTAAGTAATCGCTTTCAGGCTCTCTCCACAGGCTCTGCAGTGTTGAATGCTTTGGAAGGGACCTCACAAGGAAGAAACCAGAAGGGAACACCATCTACTGGAAGGCATGGACTGCGTAGTCCTAGGGATGGGGGTTCCACGGCCACCACGCCCAAAAGAAAATGACGGGTGGTGGTGGTCGGGGACTCCCTCCTAAGAAGGACTGACCCATCTCTCTGCCATCCAGACTTGGAATCTCAAGAGATGTGCTGCTTACCGGGAGCTCACATTCAGGATGTGACTGAGAGGCTTACCAAACTGATCAAACCTTCGGATCGCTACCCCTTCCTGCTTCTCCACGTGGGAATTAACGATATGGCCAAGAATGACCTTGAGCAGGTTACTGCGGATTATGTAGCACTGGGAAGAAGGTCCAAGAATTCAGAGCGCAAGTGGTGTTCTCATCCATCCTCCCTGTTGAAGGGAAAGGGCTGGGCAGGGATCGTCGAATTGAGGATGTAAATACGTGGTTGCGCAAGTGGTGTCGCAGAGAGGGCTTTGGTTTCTTCGACCATGGGACTCTGTTCTGGGCACAAGGATTTTTAGGAAGAGATGGGATCCACCTAACGAAGAGAGGAAGGATCATCTTCGCGGGCAGGCTTGCAAACCTAGTGAGGAGGGCTTTAAACTAAGTTCGTTGGGGGACGGTGACTAAAATCCTGAGGGGAGTGGGAAAGTCGGATATTGGGAAGAAATGCAGAGAGGAACGAGCAAGAAAGGAGGACCCCTGTTTTGAATGGAGAAGATAGGGCGATCAACTGGTTACCTGAGGTGTTTGTACACTAATGCGAGAAGCCTGGGCAACAAACAGGAAGAACTGGAGGCCCTGGCCCAGTCCAAGAAATATGATTTAATTGGGATAACAGAGACTTGGTGGGATGACTCGCATGACTGGAGCGCTGTCATGGAAGGGTATAGACTGTTCAGGAAGAACAGGGAGGGGAGAAAAGGAGGAGGAGTTGCACTGTATGTAAGAGAGCACTACGATTGCTCTGAACTCCAGTATAAAGAGGGAGAAAAACCTGTTGAGAGTCTATGGGTTAAGTTTAAAGGAGCAAACAACAGCAGTGATGTTGTGGTTGGTGTCTGCTACAGGCCACCGAATCAGGTGGATGAGGCTTTCTTCGGACAACTGAGAAAAGCTTCCAGATCACAGGCCCTGGTTCTTGTGGGGGACTTTAATCACACTGACATCTGTTGGGAAGCCAATACAGCAGTACACAGGCAATCCAGGAAATTTTTGGAGAATGTTGGGGATATGCTCTGGAATGTTCTTGCCACAAGTGCTCACAACAGGGAGGAACTAGTAGAGGAAGTGGAGGTGGGTGATAACCTGGGAAGCAGTGGTCATGAGATGGTAGATTTCAGGATCCTGACCAAAGGAAGAAAAGAGAGTAGTAAAATACACACCTTGGACTTCAAAAAAGCAGATTTTGACTCCCTCAGAGATCTGATGGGCAGAATCCCCTGGGATGCTAACATGAAGGGGAAAGGAGTCCAGGACAGCTGGCAGTATTTTAAAGAAGCCTTATTGAAGAAGCACAGAAAGAAACTCAAATGCTATCTGGCAGACCCATCGGGGCTGTGCATATCTGTTGAAGCCCTGAGAGAGAGTTTCACACAGGGACCCGAGGGTATGTCTGCACTAGCTCGGTAGTTCGAGCTAGGTAGGCAATTGAGGGCAACCGGAGTTGCAAATGAAGCCCGCAGCATGGAGTAGGTCGTTCAAATTAGGATCTCTAATTCGAACTACCGTTACACCTTGCTTGAACTCCCACCAGGTGTTGTTCGAGGTGTAATGGTAGTTCGAATCAGAGATCCTAATTCGAACTACCTACTCCTTGCTGCGTGTGGCTACGGGCACGGAGTTTGGACTAAGGGGGATTTAAAAATGGCGGCGCCCGGGAAGATGCAAATGAAGCCCGGGATATTTAAATCCCAGGCTTCATTTGCAACTCCGGTTGCCCTCATTTGCCTACCTAGCTCGAACTACCGAGCTAGTGTAGACATACCCCCAGTGACAATCTCCTCTGGGCCTCCCCACAAAGAGCCTGTACATTGCCCTTCTGTGCCATTCCTCCCACACCCCTCCCACTCTCCTCCCTTCCCCCTTTTCTTTCCTTCCTCCCTCTCCCTCCTCCCTTGCAGAGACAATAAACTACACTTTTTGTTTTGGAACAAGAAACTCTGTTTTCGTTATTGGGGTAAATGTAACTGGGGGAGGGAATGGGAAAAGAACCCGGGCAGGGGGCGAAGAGGAAGTTGGAAGAGGGAGGAGGGGGGAGGAGAGGTTCAGGGCTGGGCTGGGAGTGGTGTCTGCCTCGGGTGGTCCCACTGCTTTGAGTGTGGAACCCTTAGTGGGAAAGGGGGAGAAGGGATGGGAATTGATGCTGGAGCAGCCACCACGTGGTCGATGACTATGTGGAAGTCTGCGCAGGTGTTGCAGCACAGCTGGAGATCCTCCTTTAGTCTCCGGTCCAGCTGGTCCATGGAGTACTGCAGGGCTTGCAGGGCAGTGATATGTTCTCTCTGGAGGTCCTTGTGGGCTTTTCTGCACCGGCAGGTCACACGGGGTCGGAAGGATGGCACGGAAGGTGTTGACCGCTTCCCACTTACAGCTGATCCAGCTGTGTAGAACAAAGAGAAGGGCAGTCATCTCAGCCTGGTTCTCATCTCTGAGCCAACACCAAGAAGTCTTGGATCAGACGAAGGTGACGTGCTTCCAGCAAGTCCACCAGAGGCCTAGCCAGTGGGCCGTTTCCTGCAGGGGCACAGATGTCCAAGCAGGGACTCTCACTACCCCTGTGCTCTGGGGACAAGCAGGCATGGGAAGGTGCCAGCCAGACAGAAAGCCTGCGGGCAGAAGGGAGGCCATGAGGTGGCTGGGGTTGCCTCCAAGCTGTGCACATGCTGGGTCCGGCAGTGGCAGCATCCCACAAGGACAGGACTTGTATCCCTGCATACCGCAGGGAGGACAATATGTTGGGGGGAGGTGTGTGTAAGCTGCAGATCCTCCTGTGCCTTGCCGCACTGTCCCTGGGAATTGATGCTGCCCTGAGAGTGTGGGCATGCCCATGTGCAGCACTCCTGAGTGTGAGTGTGTGTCTCCATGTCCCCAGCCTTCTTCTGGTGGCGGCTTATGGG
Source organism: Pelodiscus sinensis (assembly GCF_052426305.1). Lineage (NCBI taxonomy): Eukaryota > Metazoa > Chordata > Testudines > Trionychidae > Pelodiscus > Pelodiscus sinensis. Next base: position 9,500,454 of record NC_143074.1, on the reverse strand, counting down.
GGGAGGGTGTCCCACCTGGTGTCAGGAATATGATAGGACTCTCCAGGCACTCAGTGAGCCAGACCACAAGGGTCCTCTGTTGCAGTCTCCTGGGGAGGGGGGGTGTTCTGGACTGGCGCTCCACATGCTTCCATGTGCACAGTATGCTACATGATCCCCAGCCCAAGAAGTGAGGAGCATGCAGCTGCCCCTCCCACCCACCACCTCCACCCATGTGTGTCTAGGGACAGTAATGGCACTCACCTGAGGGGCCTTTCCTGGCCTTGGACAATGCCTGGGAGACATCCTGGATGGGGGGTAATGGCTCCAGGGTGAGCTGGCGGGCATTAAGCTAATGCTGGCCTCATCTGGCTCCTAATCCTCCTCCTCCTCTTCCTCATCAGTTGTGCCCATCAGGAGGGTGACAACAGGTGTCTCCAGTCCTGAGTCTACAACAGGGGGAGAAGGGACTGACCCACCCCCTAAGATGTGATGGAGCTGGGTATAGTATAGGCAGGCCTGCGGTGCCGCCCAGGAGTGGGAGCTGCACTCCTTGGCCTTGACATAAGCCTGCCTTAGCTCCTCTACCTTCATGAGCACCATCTCCTGGATGCATATGTGGCCGTTGCTGCTCAGGGGAAGGAGTACTATAGAGTTTTGATGAATGTGAACAGAATGGCCAGTAGGAAAGGGTTGGAGGCCTCGTATTTCAATTGCTATCCAGTCAACAGGGAAAGCAAAGGGGGCCATTGTTCTGGGTCCTGGGAATTTTAAAGGGCTTGAGGCTTCCAGCCATTGCTACCAATACTGCAACAGTGCCAGCGGCCTTTAGAATTGCTGCAGGAGCAAATGGCTGGCTCTGAGGGCCCTGCCCCTTTTGTCCACGCCCACCCCTTCTGGGTATGCAGAGCCACTCCCCCCAACATTGCCCAAGGGCCCAGCAATCCTGTTGGCTCCCCTGGCTTTGGCACTCTCCCCCCTTGCAGGATCCCAGAGATGGAGTGCTAGTCTGAGTGAAAACATGTACACTGCTATTTCTTGCCCTGTAACATGAATTTTGACTCAGATTTGCTGATGTGGGTGGTTCTTTTTGCAGTGTAGCTGTACCCTGAGAAGCTGATCTTTGCAACCTGCTCTGTGGAGAGCACATTGCAGAATATTCTCCTACTCATTAATATTTATTTCTGATACCTGATTCTGTGTGCTATATAAATGCAATCAGGGAAAGGACCATGCCTTGTGACCTGTGCATCCAATAAAACAGCTCAAATGTTGAGTAACGCACTCATAACAGACATACCTCACGGCGATAGGTGTAGTAAATTGAGGGTCAGTAACATGGAGTCAGCAGGCCTAAATAGAGGCCGGTAACATAAAAACAGCAACAGGCCTGCAATCTAGTGAGCAAAACTTTGGTTCAGTAACAGGAGCCAAGAAAGAGGCCCTATTGATAATTGTGTAATTGTATAAGTTAGGTCAAGCATGGAAGGACACAGGGAGGTACTGGGTACAGACTGTGAGCCAAAGGGGATTAATGGAAAATTTTAATAAGAAATGTCTTGGTACAAAAACTCCCTAAAAACTAATGCACATACCGACCTAGGTTCAGGACTGGTCGAAATTGACAGCATGAAGGATAGTAAGTGAGCCCCCCTTCTGTAAAGTGAGGAGTGGTAACTAGGCAACAGAGGGTGGTAACCTGGTGCGTAAAGAAATGATGTAAGTTGTTTGTACCTGTCTATAAAAGGACACCTCAGAGGGTGCTCTCTGGCCGACCTTGGGGGGGGTGCACTAGGTGCCTGAACGGCAGGTGTCATTGCCTAAACTTACAAAGTGCACAGTAGCTTAACTTTGACTAACTGCTGTTAATATTTGTTATATGGCAATAGGCCTGCCCGGTGTTGGTACCTTGTCAACGTGCCATAGTGCCCAGTGGTGTAACATTGTACTGATCTGTGTTACCAACTGGTAGAGCTTCGCATTTAACAATAAACCTGCTTGATTGATTTCAAACCTTCCCTGCATCTGTCATTTCCGGGGCCTCTCAAAAATCTCCTGTGTTGACCCAAATGCACGGGGTCTAACACTCTAGATAAAGGGAGTACCGATTGTTACGCACGCAGCCAAAAGTTTAACAATGGAGTAAAGGTCCTGTCAGAAGCATGCCAGGACAACCCTGACCAGACGACGCTGACACTGACAGTCCAAACCACCAAAGGTACCGAGGTACGAAAACACCGAGGTACGACAATAGATTCAAACAGCTCAGCCTGGTTAGTGGTAACAAACAGAGAAGTTTAAGTGGGGACTTGATCCCTGTATCTACATGGAGAAAAAATGTGTTAATGGAGGGCTCTGCAATTTAACAGACAAATTAGATCCAATGGGTGGAATTAGAAGTGAGACAAATTCAGACTAGAAATAAGATGCAAATTTTTAATAGCAAAAGTAATTAACCATTGGGAAATTTACCAGGATTTGTGGTGGCAAGTTTTAATTCAAGATGGCATCTTTTTCTAAAAAGATTTACTCTGCTTCAAACAGGAATTTATTCAGGGAAGACCTATCCCCTGTGTTATACAGAAGGTCAGAGAATAGGACAGTGATGGGCAACCTAGGCTAGTGAGCTTCATCTTTATGGGCTGCAAGACTGTCTCCCAGGAGAGGGTAGTTTTGCTAACTGTGCTAGCATACATAGGGTGTGTGGGTTGTGCTAACTGATTGGATATAGAGGGCGCATACGCTCTCACAGGGTCTGTCTACCCTACAGAATTTTGTTGGGAAAATGGCCATTTTTCTGACAAAACCCGAGTTACTTCCACACAGCATTCATGTGCGTTCAAAGTAAATTGAAAGAACACAGGGGTTTCCGGCATTGGTAATCATCTTTCTATGAGGAAGAAGCCTTTTTCTGAAAGAGCTCTTTCGTAAAAAGGCATGTGTGGGCGGGGAGGAGGGGATTTTTTTCGAAAGAAGAGGCCTCAAGGAAATAACACAGGTGCCCTGGTGGCTGCTCCGTCCAAATTAATCAAGACTCTATAGTTCCTGTCTCCTGGCCCCTCTTAAAGCTGCAGGCATCCTGGACAAGCCTTGTGGCAGGAAGCTGGCCTGAGAGCAGCAACTCACTGCGCAGCTATCCCTGCCACAGGCCTTGCCACCCATGGTGGAGCCACAAGCCCCCAGCGATCTCCCTAGCCATCACAGGGAGCAGCCCAAGGGGTCCTAAGACCCACCCAGGAGGACCAAGAGATGCGCACCCTCCTGCTACAGAGCAGAGATCCTACCCCTCCTCAAACTGTAGGGTGAGGAGGACACATTGCAGGTTCCTGGTCTAAGCAACGCAAAGCGGAGATCTATGAGCGCATGGCCAAGCCCGTGGCAGAACCTGGACACGCACCCTGGACCTTGGAACAGATCCGGAGTAAAGTTAAGGAGCTCCACCAGAGATATCTCCAGGCCAGAGAGTGCACCAGATCCTGGGGGGCTGGGAAGCATCTTCCCCACGCATCTTGGTGGCCTTCAGCCTCCAGACCCCTATCATTGCCCTGATGGAGGTCATGGCAGAGGAGAAGCAGGAGGACCAGGGCCAGCTGAAGGATGAGAAGGAGACGGACACTGTCACCCTGTCCCTGGAGCCTGTGCCTGTCAGCCAGGACATCTCCCAGGCCTCGTCAGACACCAGGGAGGGATTTTCATGTGAGTGGTCTTAGTTTGTCACACACACAAGGCAGGGAAGACTAGTACACAGGGTGCGGGGGGGGGGGCGAGTGTCACTCGGGCTGCTTGGGCTGAACATTGTGCTGCGATCTGTGCACGTGGAACCATGTTCAGCTTTAGTGTGCACTGAGTAGACCCAGCAGGCAGCCCCTGAGCATGGGTGGGATTCTGCTGCCTGGCTCAAGGGAGGCCACATGTCCTGCCACGGGGGGGAGGAGGGCCCTCCCATCACCTGCCAAGGCTGGAAGCAGGCTAGCCATAAGGGCACAGGCAGAACCCGACACACCGAGGAGTGCTGCACACAGCACATGGGCATGCCTGCACGTGCAAGGCACCACCTGTTCCTGTGGGCAATGCTGCAAGACGCAGGGAGGGCCAGGCTGCTCCTGGCTCCTCTGCCATGAGGGGATCCCACTGTGGCTGGACACTTGTCCCTTGTACACCTTTGGACCCGGTGAGGTATGGCCTGCTGTGCAGGCTACACATGGCCTTGCTCCCGGGAGATCCCCCTCATCTGCCCTGAGGACTGTTGGTTTCTGCTCACAGAGGAAGGCACGGCCTCAGGAACAGTGTGTGTATGGAGGACTGCCTGCCTCTCCCTCTTTGTGTTCCTCACAGCTGGACCAGCTAGGACTGAGGGGCGAGCCACACCACCAGAGCCAGCTGCCAAAGCCTGGGGGTATGTGAAACGAGGTGTACCGGTAGTTCGGAATAGGCACCCTAGTCCGAACTACCTAGTTCGAGCCCCGTGTAGCCGCGCTACACGGGGTTCGAAGCAGCGGGGATTTAAAAATGGCGGCTCCCCGCTTATGCTAATGAAGCCCGGGAAATTCAAATCCCGGGCTTCATTAGCAAGTGCGGTATGCATACATTACCCCGCTAGTTCGAACTAGCGGGGTAGTGTAGACATACCCTGGGAGACTCAAAAGCATACCAAAGTCCAGGAAGACCTCATGCGGCAGTGTCCCTAGCGCAGAAGGTCTGCGAGGACTTAGTGTGATGGAACCACACATGGGACCAGTTCATGCAGCAGTGTGATAACATGTGTGCTGGCTTCTACCCCACCGCCCTGCTATGACCATTTCCCCTCTGCCTGCCCCCCCCATGCGATGCCTCTGTTCCCTCCCCAGGTGTTACCCATGCCCCCTCCCCATGCCATGCCCATGCCCTCTCCCCCCTGCCATCCCAGACCCCCCTCCAACGCCCCCTCCTGCCCTCATAACCTGGAGGGGGAGGAGGGAGGCTAGATGTGCCACCTCGGCTGCGGGGACCTTGTTGGAGTTGGGGTTGGGTGGGACCCTGGACCTGAGGTGGCACATCTCCCCTCCAGGTTATGAGTCTCCCTCCTCCACCCACCTTTTCTTAATGTATGATAAATACAGACTTAATTTTATTGGAAACCAAACAGGTGTGTTTATTGAGAGGTCAGGGAAGGGGAAAAGGGAGGGGTTGTGGTGGGGAAGGGATAGGGAAGCAAGCCAGAGGCCCCTGTTGGAGAGGCCCTGGGGAGAGTTATTGTGGTCCTTGAGAGAATCTCTCCCTCGGCCTCCTGGATGCGCACCTCAGACTGATGGGCCTGGTGGATGGCAGCTGTCCATGGCTACTGGAAGGCTTGCCCCTCGCAGCCAGCATCTGCTCCTTGCCCCAGGAGAAAGGCCTCCCCCTTCCTCTCCACAATGTTGTGGAGGACACAACATGCTGCGACCACCTTGGGGACATTGTGCTCCCCCACTCTGAGGCGGGTCCCCCACTTTGAAACACCCATTCAGGCGGCCGAAGGAGCACTCCGCCTGGATCCGGGCCTGGTTCAGGAGGGCATTAAATTGGTCCCTGCAGGTGTCCAGGTGGCCGGTATAGGGTTTCCTAAGCTATGGCATGAGGGGGGTAAGCTGCATCCCCCACAATGCACACATGTCCCCAAAGGCAAGTTCATGGCGGGGGAAGAATGTGCCCACCTCCAGCTTGCAGTAGAGGCTCAAGTGTCTAAAGATGCGGGTATCATGTGCCCTGACAGTCTGCCTGACAAAAATGTCCCTGAAGTGTCCCTGGTTGTCCACCAGGGCCTGCAACACCATGGAGATGTAGCTCTTCATATTAATATACTGGGCCACGCAATGTTCTGGTGCTTGGATTGGGATGTGGGTCCCATCTATGGCTCCAACGCAGTTTGGGAACCCCAGGGCGGCAAATCCAGCCATGATTGGTTCCAGGTCTCCCAGGTGAATGATCCTCTGCAGCAGGATCGAGTTGATGTCCCTCAGCACATGCAGAAGGAAACAAACAAACACACAAAACAGAGAATGAGAGAAGGAGTGCCTGAGCCCTTTGGAGCTGCCCGCCCCCCTCACAACCTCTCTCCTCTCCCTAACACCCCAGGAACCACCCCCTATGAGATCCCCCCCGAGCAGCAGGACTGTGTGAGGGTGGGACAGCACAACCCCCCGGGGATGGGGCTTCTCCTCACCCCCACTCCACCCTCCCACAGGTCCAACCCCCTTTCCCTAGGGTCCCCTTTTTCCAGGACTTTCTCCCCACCCCACCTGTGGACAGGGACTGCAACCCCAAAGTACCTTACCTCCATGAGGAGGGCCCCGATGCTGGACTTCCCCATGCCGAATAGGTTGCCCACCAACCGATAGCAGTTGGGGGTAGCAAGCTTCCAGAGGGCAATTGCGACCCGCTTCTCCAGAGGGATGGCGGGCCGCAGGTGGATGTCACATCTCCGGAGGGGACAGGTGAACCAGGCACACATGCAGAAGTTTTGGAACTACTGCTGGTCATTCCACCTCTCCATGACCAGCCAGTCCCACCTGTCGGAACTGGTGTCCAGAATCGCCACTCCACAGGGGGTTGTGGTGGCCAGAGTGTAGCTCCTGAACCCATAGAGAGGGTCCCCAGAATGAGCTCGGTCAGGATCTGGAGGGCAGCTGGCACAAAGTGCTGCCAAAACTGAAGCATGGCTGTGTGTGGCCACTGCATGCCCAGGGGCAGCTCTGGCTCCATGGCACCAAGAGAAAAGCTATGGCGTTCAAAGAAGCAGGGCAACCACAGCAGGCACTGCAAGAGCTGCGCTGCCCCTCGAAGAGGTAGGCAAGCATGCAGCAGAAGCAGAGAAACAGCTGTCCAGAGGGGTCCCTTTAAGTGCATATCTGCAAGGCTCAGGCACCAGCACTCGGAAGCAACTGGTGACCTAAAGACCTGGCTGAAGTGGTTCCGGGTGGCCTTTTATGCGAGAGAGCATCCAATCAATCTGGATGCTCTCTTTCAGAAAAGCAGATAGCTTTTTCGATGCGCTTTTGTGTGTGGATGCTCTCTTCCCAAAAAGCTTCTTCTGAAAGAAGCCTGCAGTCTAGACATAGCGGCTGTGTCTACACTGGCCGCCTATTACAGAATAGGCATGCAAATGTAGCACTTTGGAAGAGGCAAATCCGCGGGGGATTTAAATATCCAAGTAGGAATAAGAGGAATAAGAGATCCTCTGGAATAGGGCTTTATTCTGGAGGATCGCGCCAGTCTGGACGCTTTTCTCCGGCTTATCTCCAAGCCGGAAAAAAGCGGCGGCCATGAAAATGCAAATGCCGCGGGGGATATTTAAATCCCCTGCGGATTTGCCTCTTCCAAAGTGCTACATTTGCCTGCCTATTCCGTAATAGGGGCCAATGTAGATGTAGCCAGCCACTGTCAACTCACAGGGCCAGGGCCCAACAGGGTTGTAGGTTTGCTTCAAAACAGAGTCAATTAGGGATATTAATTTTACTATGTCACTGCTATTACAGGCTTAATACTGCCAAATAGTTACACAGCTACTGCAAAGTAATACGTCAATAAGCATAGGCAGAGCAATGCATAAAAGCAAGCAACAGGCACTTGGAAATGCTTACATCCCTTCAGTCTGTGGAGAGTCCCGTTCCTGTCACCTCGCACCAGGCCGCAGTTGATGTGGCTCCCATTGGGGGAATCCAGGGCACGCTCCGAGGTCTAGGTCCCTGGTCAGACTCACGGGGCACGGGACTCCCTACACTAGTTATAGTATAGTTGTTCATGGGTGTGCACGTACTGGCTCAAAGCCGTTCTTATCACTCATGGGCAGAGACTGAGGTCAAACTTGTTTACTGCTTAGTAGTTTCCCAGCTCAAGGCCTGGGTTAAAGCTGATAAACCCTCGCTGCTGTTTGCGCTTGCAGGGTCCCAAACTATGCTAAGCTGGATACAGCAGGGATGGAAACTTCCATCCCAGGCCTGCTAAGCTGCAGGACCCACATGTGACTTTTTATGTAACTGCCACAGTCAATGTTGTGTACAATCAGCACACACCTCCCTTCGTGTGCCATTGTTTGCATGCTGCACTTTAGAAATAGTGGTATGAAAATGATGTGGATGGAAACCAACAGAATCTGGCAACCCTGCACCTAAGCAATGGTAACAAAATGCCTTGTGGGCCACATCCTGATTGACTGCATGCAGCCCCTGGCCCACAGGTAACTCACCACTAGTATAGGGTCACAATAGTCTCTTCTGGTTTTATCACCCACACCTCTATGAATGCCCCAAAATGACCAATGATTGAGTGCACATGTGACTGTTCAGTAGCTAGTTTTGAACAATGGCTGCATTTGAACAAAATCACAGTCTGGGAGTGAAAACAGACAAGACACGTTTTGTCAGTGAAATGAATCATCATGGCTTCTTCTGACCTTTTCCTGACATGAGCAAACTGGGCATAGCTCCTTCTGGTAGCGTCTGAGCTTTTCAGATTCTTTCTGGGATAGTCATGCATACAGTATCTTATTACATTTGATATTAATAGCAGCACAGTGCTTGACTATTGAACATCCATCTGGACTGTATAATATTTACAGTATGATAAAATATTGAGTCACAGAGACAGCCTGCGGTAGTGTGTTACCAGCACTTTGCTCCAAGTGAATGCAGGAAGGTACTGAATAATCTGCGCATCATGGCCAAGCTGGGACTTTGAGTAGCTGGATTTGTCCATTGCCTGTGGGGTGGGGGTTCAGTCTGGATGGGGATATAGGTTGGGTTTGGGAAGGTGCATTGTAACAGGTAGCTGTAAATACTGTGAGGGTGGCACCTATCAGCTCATGTGATTAAGGGGACATGGAGCCCTTTTACTTTCCTGAATGGGTTACCCACATCACTGGGGCTATCCGCTTCATTGGCAGCAGGGAATAAAACAGCAATGGTAAGTGTGCTGGTGCGGAGGCTGGGGGTAGTGAGAAGGCAGAGCTGGGTGTGGAGTGAGACCTAGACACAGCCAGTGAAGATATTGAGCTCCACTATAGTTAGCCAGGGGCTACAATGGTTCTTCATTTTCACTTTCTCAGGGTACGTCTACACTACAACGTTAATTCGAACTAACGCGTCTAGAACTAAAAACTAGTTCGAATTAGCGTTTTGCTAATTCGAACTAGCAAGTCCACATTGAGTGGACCCTGAACAGGGCTTAAGGATGGCCAGAAGCAGTGCCGGCAGGGCATCAGAGGAGGACTTAGAGCGTGGAGATGCTGTCTCAGGCTAGCCGAGGGCTGCGCTTAAAGGGTCCTGACCCCCACCCTGGACAGACAGTTCTAAGCGGTGCCCCGCTTGCAAAGCAGTCCTGGCTTGGATTGCCCGGAGTACCCACACTGGGCACATCACACCACTCGGCCATCAGCCTGGCTGCATTTGCCGCAGGCTGCCATCTGGGGAGAAGGGGCAATTGGGGGACTGCAGGAGAGCTTCCACCCCCAGAAGCCCGCAGAGCCAGCCCAGTCCTCCCCATCGGGGGCTCGTACCCCATTCCTCCCTCACCTCCTTCCACTTACCCTTCCCTAGCCCCCCTTCTTATTGATGTACAAAATAAAGATAACGTTTCTTCCCACATTGACTGTCTTTATTGAACAAACCTGGGGGAGACTGGGAAAAGGAGGTGGGAGAGGGGAAGAGAGAGGCTGGGAGAGGGGAGGGCAACTAAAATGATCAGGGGTTGGGAACAGGTCCCAGATGAAGAAAGGCTACAGAGACTGGGACTGTTCAGCTTAGAAAAGAGGAGACGGAGGGCGGACAGGATAGAGGTCTCTAAAAGCAGGGGTTGGGTGGAGAGGGTGCATTCAGAAAAGTTCTTCCTGAGTTCCCATAAAGAAGGACTAGAGGACACCAAAGGAAAGGAATGGGTAGCAGGCTTGAAACTAGTAAGAGAAAGTTGTTTTTCTTCAGAAAGCAAATAGTTAACCTGTGGAACTCCTTGCTGCAGGAGGCTGTGAAGGCTACAACTAAAACAGAGTTTAAAGGGAAGTGAGATCAAGTCATGGAGGTTGGGTCCATGGAATAGTCTTAGCCGGGGGTAGGAGTGGTGTCCCTGCCCAAAGTTTGTGGAAGACTGGAGAGGGATGGCACGAGACAAATGGCTTGGTCACTGTCTTCGGTCCATCCCCTCCACGGTCCCTAGGGTTGGCCGCTGTCGGCAGACAGGCTACTGGGCTAGATGGACCTTTGGTCTGACCCAGGACGGCCATTGTAAGCTCAGGGCTCAGGGTCGGGGGTCTCAGTGGACCCCCTTGATTTTCATGCACACCTGCTCCTGGGTGGCCAGGCTGGCAGCTCTCCTGCCCTAGCCGGCCACTTTCCTGTGCCTAGTGCGGAGATCGTGGACGAGGTCCACGATGTCCGCACTAGCCCAGGAAGGTGCCCGCCTCTTGCGGTCCAGGGCAAGCTCCCGGGAGCCGCCAGCCTGGTCCCGGGAAGAGGGGGTGGGCTGGGGGACATCGGGTGGGTGGCTCTGTGCCATGCCAGGTGCAGGGTCCACCGTAGCCAGCCCGTGCCCCTTTAAGGGGTCCGGGGCCGGGAGGGGGGCATAGAGTTTCTCTGGTGTTGGCCAGAGTGGCCACCAGGGAAAGCTGGGGAGGGCTAGCCTCCCACTAGTTCGAATTAAGGGGCTACACACCCCTTAATTCGAACTAGTAAGTTCGAACTAGGCTTAATCCTCATAAAATGAAGTTTTCCTAGTTTGAACTAAGCGCTCCGCTAGTTCGATTCAAATTCGAACTAGCGGAGCGCTAGTGTAGCGGCTATGAATGTTAGTTCGAACTAACGTCCGTTAGTTCGAACTAACATTGTAGTGTAGACATACCCTCACTGTTTCAGTTGAGGACAGTTTTCTGTGGCTCTGCAGCACAGCTGCCAAAGGGGGATAGAAAGCTGCCAGCGCCTGTCGCTCATATTGTCCTCTCATTTCCAGCTAGAAGATTTCTTATAACGATGAGAACTTGTCAACCTAAAAAACTTTCCGCAGAGTGCATTTCTTGGGGAACAGAGTGGAAATGGGATCTCCACCTCTGGGACATAATGGCCTTTTCAGGGGACAGTTTAATCTTTTAGAGACAGATGAACATGATACTCAATATTCCTGTAATACCAGCAGAAGATGAAGAGAAATGGAAAGAATTTCAATAGAAGAGCTGGAGGTAGAGACTCCTCAGTAGCAGCAACATCTCTTTGGAGTCTCTTGGTAAGGGATGAGGAGGTGGAATTTACCCCAGTGCAGAAGACTAGCAAAAAAGCAGCTTAAGTCCCATGGGGACTGTGATCTCAGGAATGTAGGAAAAGGGAATCTTATTGTTCCTTTTAAAAGGAACAGCAGGTGACCCCTCTTCCCTTCCCCTCCCCCCCAAAGGACATACTTAAGGGCCCTGTGGACTTAGCTACTCTCCCCCCCACCTTGACGTCTTGGGACCAGACTTATTAGTCCATCACCTCATAAGTCATGTGCATTAGTATCCCAAACTGATCTTTTCTTTTAGACTGTTTGGCTATGTCTGCACTGCACAGTTATTTCGGAATAAGCTATTCTGGAATAGTTATTCTGAAATAGTTCATTTTGAAATAGCATATCTACACTGCAGGGAAGCCTCAAAATTAGTCCAAGGCAGGCTTTCCTAATGTAGACATGCTATCTTGATTTAGAGCTCCAGGAGGAATAATTTAGAATGGCCCTGGTGAGGGGCTATTTCGAAATAGCAGAAGAGGAGTGGCTACACATGCCCTATTTTGGAATAGGCATTATTCTTTATAGAATCAGGTTTAGAGAAGCCATCCGTCATTTTGAAATTATTTCAAAATAATGGAATTACTTTGTAGACGCTTGCATAGTTATTTCAGAATAACGGCCGTTATTCTGAAATGACACTGCTGTGTAGACACTCCCTTTCTGACCTTGCCCAGTTCTCTGTCACTGTTGGCAATAGCATCATCATCGCCTTCACTGGTGAGCTTATGTGTGAGCTAATTGTGCATAGGGCATTGTGCTGGCTGTCTGCTCAGGGGTGAATTTCAGAGATTAAACAGGCATTGAGGAGGAGGGTGGGTGAAGGAATGTTGCCCACTGCACGCAGGAAAAGATTTTGAACCAAGATTATTGGGTTCCATTCCCAGCTCATCCCATAGATTTTGGTGTGTTCATGGACAAGTCATTTTACCTCTCTTTGCCTCAGTTTAACACCTGTGAAATGAGGATATTGATACTTGTAAGGCATGTTGGGGGGGAAGGGTCATGGGGCTTCTACCACTCTACTTGGGACAATATGTGACTTTTCATCCCACTTGTATGTGGAGCAGAAGCTCTGGGCTTTTCATATCCTTTATGAATCTGCGTGAGGGGGTCACTCACCACCGTAGCGGGGGTCCGTCATCTGTCCCCGGAATCAGTCCATTCCGCCCGCACAGGCCTCCGCTCACGTGGCGTTTCCCCTCTGGAATCTTCTAGTCACGTTGCTCTCTTCGCCACACTGCCCTCCGGCAGTGCCCAAGCCACTCGCTCTGAGCCCCCCTTCCGGGGGATTGGTGTCTCTCTAGCCGGCCTGTCCGCAGGCCTAGCAGGCTGGCCAGTTGGCCGTCCGAGCGCCCTGGCCCAGCCTGTCTCTCTAGCCCTGCCCTAGCTCCAGAGAGCGTCCTGCTCCCTCAGCAGCCAGGCTCACACTGCCTGGGCTGAAGCAGCCCCGCCCTTTTATAGCCCCCAGCTGGGCCTTAATTGGCCAATGCCGCCCAGCTGGGCTGAACTCCCCGGGCCTGCTCCAGGCTGGGGTTTGGCTCTTAAGGGGCCAGTACAGGGCAGCTGCCCTGTTACAATCTGCATTAAGTATCCATCCCTGTGGGGACCCAAACTCACAGCCCCACGACTTACTGAGACACTGAAAACTTTTATGGTTGTACTGATTGCTTCTGATCCTAAGGAAAAAGCACAGCCCATCTTCCTTGAGTTGCTTTCTGTGCCACACATGGAACAATGGCCCATTGAAACCATGCTGGAACCACCACATGGGATCTCATCATTTACCATACCAGTGCAAAAGCATCTCTTTGTCCTGCGCCACCTCAAATCACTGTGCAGAAGAGTCACTGTTGATAACCCCGACAGCAAAGTTGGGCTGTTAAAGCTGTTTTAATTCTAGTAGAGATGTCATGTGTGACGGTTGCTGTCACCTCTGTGATTAAGGCCAGCAATCAGCCTTAGCTTTTTTGATAGAATATGAGCCCTGACTGATTAACAAAGTGCACTTTGGCCTCAGGTTAATAGCAGATTTCACAGTACTGCTACAGAGTAATTATTAGTTAAAAAGGTCTTAGAGAAGGGTTTGATATTCTCCTACTGTCTCCATCCATTTGAATGCAGACTTGTAAAATAACATTGTGGGCATGAATGGCAGGTAAACTGATGATTGGGTAGCCCTGATACATCAGTATGCCTGGTACATCAGCCACTACTGTATATGAGATACATTAATGTAGCACTTGCTCTGTTTTATGATACCTCAGTGAATTAATTGACCAAAGCATTTAGTTGTCTCGGCACATCAGCTATCTTAGGGTACGTCTACACTACAGCGCTAGTTCGAACTAACTTAGTTCGAATTAGTTAATTCGAACTAAGCTAGTTCGAACTAACGCGTCTAGAACTAAAAACTAGTTCGAATTAGCGTTTTGCTAGTTCGAACTAGCGCGTCCACACTGATTGGATGCAGGGGGGCATTTAAGGGCAGCTGAAACCAGTTCTGCCAGGGCATCAGGTCAGCAGTTGCTTTGTGTGGCTGCTGTCTGAGGCTATCTGAGGCTCGTGCTTAAAGGGACCCCCCTGGACAGCCGGTTCTCATCTTTTCCTGCTTGCTTGCCGACCTCGCCAAGGGACAGCAAAGCGTCGGTCTCTGTGCCCGTCTGTGTCGGTGCTTCCCTTCGGGGGGGCTGCCGCAGGTGGCAACATGGAGCCACGGCTCGCCCTGCACCTTCTGGTGCACGTTCTGGACTTGCTGCTGCAAGCCTGCCAGCAATGGCTCGAGGCTGCCTGGCACCACCTGGGAAACGTCAGCCCCCTGCCTCTCCGCCTGGCCGCTCTGGGGGCCATGGAGGAGCCGCGGCGGCGCCCCGGCACTGGCGTGCCCCGCCGCATCTGGCGTCTGGACACCAGCACCGACTGGTGGGACCGCATCGTCCTGGAGCGCTGGGACGACCGACAGTGGACCCAGAACTTTAGGATGAGGAGGGACACCTTCCTGGAGCTCTGCGAGTGGCTCGCCCCTGCCCTGCAAAGAAGGGACACTCGCATGAGACCCGCCATCCCCCTCCAGAAGCGGGTGGCCATCGCCCTATGGAAGCTCTCCACGCCGGACAGCTACCGATCCGTCGGGAACCAGTTCGGCGTGGGGAGATCCACCGTCGGAGCAGTGCTCATGCAGGTACGGCGCTCGTCGGCCACCGAGCCGGGGGGGAGGGGAGCTGCGAGGAGGGGATGGGCCGCCCCAGGGACAAAGTGGGGGGCGGGAGGAGGCGAAAGCGCCCCGCACCGGAGGGGTCGGGCTGTCCCGGCCGTACTACACGCCGCCAGGGGGGTTGCTTCCGGGAGTGGGGCGCGGGGCACTGCCAGGGCACGCACGCTCCCAGCCACCCGGGCGCCCCACTGATTGGCGCTTTGCTGTGTCTCTCCCCGCAGGTGGTCAAGGCCATCAACCGGGTGCTGCTCCGCAGGGTGGTCCGCCTCGCCGACCCGGACGCCGTCATCCGGGGATTCGGCGCCCTCAGCTTCCCCAACTGCGGGGGGGCCATCGACGGGACGCACATCCCCATCCGTGCCTCGGAACACCAGGCGTCCCGGTACGTGAACCGCAAGGGGTACTTCTCCGTCATCCTGCAGGCCGTGTGTGACCACCGGGGACAGTTCACGGACATAAATGTGGGCTGGTCCGGCAAAGCACACGACGCACGGGTGTACCGGAACTCCTCCGTGTGCCAGCGGCTGCAGGACGGGACCTTCTTCCCCGACCGCCACATCAGGGTCGGGGACGTGGACATGCCCGTCTGCCTGGTGGGGGATGCCGCCTACCCACTGCAGCCGTGGCTCATGAAGCCCTACACGGGGCACCTCAATCCCTCCCGCCAGGCCTTCAATGCCAGGCTGACCAGGGCCCGCATCGTGGTGGAGGGGGCCTTCGGGCGACTGAAAGCCCGCTTTCGATGCCTCCTCACCCGTCTGGACCTGGCCGAGCACAACATCCCTCCCGTGGTGGCAGCATGTTGTGTGCTCCACAATTTGTGTGAGCGGAAGGGGGAGGCTTTCCTGCCAGCCTGGATGGCTGAGGCTGACCGCATGGCTGGACACTACGGTCAGCCCCGCACCGCTGCCGTCCGGGAAGCCCAGCGGGAGAGCTTCCAGGTGGAGGAGGAGGAGGACTGACCTCTCCCTGCATTCCCCACTGGGGCCTTCTTCCACTCTACCCCCCCCCTTCCCCTTTCCCCTCCCTACCTACTGTAAAATAAAGACACCTGTTTTTCCAACAAAAACGTCTGTTTATTTCACAGAACTGGGGTGGGGGAGGGGGGAATGAAGGTGGGAGAAGGGAGGGGGAAACCTGGGACGAGGGAGCTGGAAGGGGAGGGGAGGGAAGGGAAGAAGGGAAAGGAAAGCTCAGGGGTGGGAGTCCGGCTGCCTCTCCCGTCTCGCCACACTGCGGGTCCGGGGGCGTCGGTGGCGAATGGTTGTGGAGGGGGGGGCAGAGGGGACAGGGGGTGTGGAGGAAGCAGGAGCGGAAGCAGGAGGAGCAGGGGGAGCAGGGGGAGGAGGAAATGGAAAGCGGTCCAGCAGGCTCTGGAGGTGGCCTCGCAGGGCACGGCCCTGCTCTTCCAGGGCTTCCAGACTCCTACGGCGCAGCCTGAGGTCCTCCTGGACCCAGTGGTCCTGGAGACGGAGCTGTCGGTCCAGGAACCGGAGATGCCGCCTCTGGTAGTCCTCCTGGTTCCTGGCTGTCCTGCTTGCCCGGGCGCGGGCGGCTGCTGCAGGCGGTGTGGTGTGCCCTGCAGGCCCAGGTGCTGCAGCTGTGGTGCAAGAAGACCAGCGGTCAATTTCCCCAGGGGCCCAGGTGTGTGAAACCCAGCTCCCCTCTGCAAGGCCAGGGCCCCTGCAGGATCCCCAGCTGCTGCTCCGTGGTGGGCAAGGCCCAGGCGCACGGTCCCGGGGCTCCCTCTCGCCCCAGCCCCCCGTACACATAAGGGGCACACGAGGGTACTCACAGGTGGACGCCTCCCCGGCCTCTGACGATGCAGGTGAGCGGGTCTGTGGAGTGCCTTGGGGGTAACGAGGAGTAACGGTAGTTCGGAGTAGGACCCTAGTCCGAACTACCTAGTTCGAGCCCCGTGTAGCCGCGCTACACGGGGTTCGAAGCAGCGGGGATTTAAAAATGGCGGCTCCCCGCTTATGCTAATGAAGCCCGGGAAATTCAAATCCCGGGCTTCATTAGCAAGTGCGGTATGCATACATTACCCCGCTAGTTCGAACTAGCGGGGTAGTGTAGACATACCCTCAGTTATCTGGATGTATCAGTGTTCTCCATTTGTCAGTTGTCTGTCAGTCACTCTGGTGTATCAAAATGCAGGACAATGTAGCACTTTAAAGACTAACAAGATGGTTTATTAGATGATGAGCTTTCGTGGGCCAGACCCACTTCCTCAGATCAAATAGTGGAAGAAAGACTACTTTCTTCCACTATTTGATCTGAGGAAGTGGGTCTGGCCCACGAATGCTCATCATCTAATAAACCATCTTGTTAGTCTTTAAAGTGCTACATTGTCCTGCATTTTGTTTCAACTACCCCAGACTAACACGGCTACATTTCTATCACTATTCTGGTGTATCAATCTTCCAGGTGTATTTCTTTCCCTTGTTTATTAGTTGTCATGGTAATGTCAATCACTGGAGCATAATCCTCCTCCCAATATTTTAATTGTCCAAGTTTATTGGTTGTCTGGATGTGTCACCTGCTCTGCTGAATCGGTTATCCTGGTAGCTGAGATGGTCTTTTTACTACTCCTCTTTCTCTCTTTCCTTCCTCACCATTCTTTTTCTTGCCTATTCTTTTCCTCACTCCACCTTCTTTACTCCCTTTCTCTCACACTTCAGGTTTGGAACTAGAGAACAGCAAAACCAGTGAATGGTGTTTCAACAGAACTTTAAGAAGCTTGATCCAGAATTGGGTTCTATTTTTCTCTGCTCCAGACTTTTTAGGACAAGGAGAGGGATTCAGATCAACTGCTGGGGTTTTGTCAGAGTCCATTTTGCCAACTGAGAATTTCTCATCATTGCAGGAATCATGCATGCGCCAAAATGCTGAGTTGGAACTGCTGGTGCAAGGCTCCAACCTTTGCATATACAAAACAGACTTTCTGGTACTGCCAGAAGTATCTTAAGTACCTACAGGGGGATAGTATGGGAAGGAGGTGGGAAGACCTCTGTGGAGAAAGAACACGTTAAGAACTACAGGCAGTCCCCGGGTTACGTACAAGATAGGGACTGTAGGTTTGTTCTTAAGTTGAATTTGTATGTAAGTCAGAACTGGTACATATTGTAGGGGAAACTCTAGCCAAACATTTCTCCAGAGCTCAGTTTTATTCTCCCACACCTCACTTCCCTCAGTCCTTTATTCTCAAGCTGAGGTGTCTGCTGAGAAAAGCCACTCTGCGTCTCCCTGGTCTGCTGGGGGGGGGGGGGCGCTAGCTTCGTGTCTCCCTGGTCTGCTGGGGGAAAGCAGCTAGTGCGGGGTTGCCTCACCCCGTTTGTAAGTAGGGATCCGATGTAAGTCGGATCCATGTAACCCGGGGACTGCCTGTACTTAGACAGTTAATAGTGGGGTTGGATTTAATGCACCTGAGGATGCTGAGGGAGTTGGCACATATCATTGCAACGCCATTGGGAAAGACATCTTTGAAAACTCATGTGCTGTGTCTACACTGGCACCCTTTTCCATAAAAGGGATGCTAATGAGACACTTCAGAATTGCAAATTCTGCAGGGGATTTAAATATCCCCCGCGGCATTTGCATGAACATGGCTGCCGCTTTTTTCCAGCTTGGGGTTTTGCCGGAGAAAAGCGCCAGTCTAGACGGGATCTTGCGGAAAATAAGCCCTTTTCCGGAAGATCCCTTATTCCTACTTTAGTAAAGGAATAAGGGATCTTGCGGAAAAGGGCTTATTTTCCGCAAGATCCCGTCTAGACTGGCGCTTTTCTCCGGCAAAACCCCAAGCCGGAAAAAAGCAGCAGCCATGTTCATGCAAATGCCGCGGGGGATATTTAAATCCCCCGTGGAATTAGTAATTCCGAAGTGTCTCATTAGCATCCCTTTTACGGAAAAGGGTGCCAGTGTAGACACAGCCATGTAGACTGAGGGATGTCCTGGATGATCGGAAAAAGGCAAATGTAGTGCCCATCTTTAAAAAAGGGAAGGACAATCCAGGGAACTACAGACCAGTCAACCTCATCTCAGTCCCCAGAAAATTCATGGATGGAAGTCTCAAAGAATCCATTTTGCAGCACTTGGAAGAGAGGAAAGTGATCAGGATTAGTCAACATGGATTCACCAAGGGCAAGTCATGCCTGATCAACCTGATTGCCTTCTATGAAGAGGCAATTGGCTTTGTGGATTTGGGGAAATGGGTGGATGTAACTTTAGCAAAGCTTTTGATATGATCTCCCAGAGTATTCTTACCAGCAAGTTAAGGAATTATGGATTGGGTAAATGGACTGTAAGGGAGATAGAAAGCTGGCTGGATTGTCGGGCTCAACAGGTAGTGCTCAATGGCTCAGGTTGGTGGGTGGTGTCAAACAGAATGCCCCAGAGGTTGGTTCTAGTGCCGGATTTGTTCAACATCTTTATTATGACCTGGATGAGGGGATGGATTGCACCCTCAGCAAGTTTGCGGATAACACTAAGCTAGGGGGAGAGGTAGATACCTTGAAGGGTAGGTATAGGGTCCAGAGCAACTTAGACAAATTGGAGGATTGGGCCAAAAGAAATGTGATGAGGTTCAAAAAGGGCAAGTGCAGAGTTCTGCACTTGAGACGGAAGAATCCCAAGCACCGTTACAGGCTGGGGACCGACTGGCTATGTAGCAATTTGGCAGAAAAGGACCTCAGGATTACAATGGCTGAGAAAATGGCACATTACCATGCATTAGGAGGAGCATTTCAAAGAGATCTAGAGAAGTGATTGTCCCCATTTTTCAGCACTGGTGAGGCCATATCTGGAGTATTGCATCCACTTCTGGGCTCCCCATTAGAGAAAGAATGTGTATGAGTGGAGAGGGTCCAGTGAAGAGCAACGCAGATGATTGGGGGTTGAAGCACATGACCTACAAAGAAAGGCTGAGGGATTTGGGCTTGTTTAGTTTACAGAAGAGAAGAATGAGGGGGGATTTGATAGCAGCCTTTAACTACCTGAATGGAGGTTCCAAAGTGGAGGGAGAGAAGCTATTCTCAATAGTGACAGTTGCATTATGAGGAGCAAATAGTCTCAAGTTGCAGTGGGGGAGGTCTAGGTTGGATATTAGGAAAAACTAGGAGGGTGATGAAGCACTGGAATGGGTTACCTATGGAGGTGGTGGACTCTCCATCCTTAGACGTTTCTAAGTCCCAGCTTGGCAAAGCCCTGGGTAGGATGATTGATTTAGGGTTGGTCCTGCTTTGGGCAGGGAGTTGGACTCGATGACGTCCTGAGGTCTCTTCTGGCCCTAGGGTTCTATGATTCATGCCTGGCCCTCTGGGCAGGGTAGGAGGGCAGCTCAGTGCACCCAGAAAGGGAAGGGCCTCAGGCAGAAGGGGCATGGATAGATCAGCCAGCCCTCTGCGCTGCCCAAAGCATGCTGTGCTGGCCCCATGTCAGTGCTTAGAGCCACCTGGAGTGCACTGTGGGGCTACGTCTACACTGGCCCCTTTTCCGGAAGGGGCATGTTAATTTCAGCTATCGTAGTAGGGAAATCCGCAGGGGATTTAAATATCCCCCGCGGCATTTAAATAAAAATGTCCGCCGCTTTTTTCCGGCTTTTAGAAAAGCCGGAAAAGAGCGTCTACACTGGCCCTGATCCTCCGGAAAAAGCGCCCTTTTCCGGAGGCTCTTATTCCTACTTCAAAGTATCCCCCGCGGATTTCCCTACTACGATAGCTGAAATTAACATGCCCCTTCCGGAAAAGGGGCCAGTGTAGACGAGCCCTGTGGCTCTCCAATGGTGATTCAAAGAGCTGGAGTGCCAGGTACTGCCACGACTGGAAGAGCAACGGTGGCCAGGAGCCCCTGGCTTGTTCGAATGGCCAGACACCAGGGCAACTATCCCTTTTGCCCCTGCCGCCAGCTGGTGGGCCTGGGTACTTATGTGGCCATGTCTAAGCAGCTCAGATTCTTCAGAGCAGCCTTGTCAGATTGGACAGTATTATTTCCCTTTTACAGATAAGGAACTGATACATAGAGAGACTAAGTGACTTGTCCAAGGTCACATAGGTAGACTGTGGCAATTCAGGGAACTGGTCCTAGATTTCCCAAGCCCCAGGCAAGGGCTTTAACCATTACACACCATCCCTGTTCTTGTAGGAAGAAAGTGAGAGCTAGTCACAATAGCAATTTAATTGACTTTGAACATCTCGGTAGCCAGACTACTTGTCAGGGGAAAACAATCACTATCGAATCCTTTTGTAGAAGATCCTGCAATTTCTATGCAGCCTAGAGAGCTTTCCTTTCCCTACACACTGAACAAACATTGCTAAATGCGCTCCTTTACCTGCAGACCTCAGCCAAGAGCATGATTTTTGCCAATTAAAGGGCTCCCCGCTGCTGTGGTTGATCCATACAAACGGAAAGAGGAGGAAAGCGGGAGTGGAGAATGATTTAATCAGGAGAACAAAGCAGCAAGGGCAAGTTAAAAGGCAATCTGATATGAATAAAAAAGCCCCTCTAAGTACCAGCCTTTTTGTCCCATTTGTCCTCCAGCCCTCTTGTGTTATGTGGTGAGATTTTATCATTCTCAATGACAAAGCTGGAAAAGACAGTCTCCCAGCTTAAAATAACAATGGGCAGGCCACAGAGTGCTCAGACGTTCAGTTTAGCCTGGATGAACTCTCAGCTCTCATAACATGCTTCCTCCTGTTTTCTGGATGGGCCTCAGAAATGGCTCCTTCCTGAATAGCTTTGTTCCAGATGCTATAAGAGCACACAGCTGTCACCAATCCCATTGCAGCCCACTACTGGATGCAATGCCTGAAGCTTTGTATACTCATAACACATAATGATTGCAGTTGGCAATCCCCATCAAGATGTCTTTAGCTGAGGTCCAGTGTAGAGCCCAATGATTTCTTCTCTGCACAGGCAACACTGAGCAGTGCAATTATAGCACATCAGCTGGCCACATTAAATTAGCACCATGAAGCATTGTCTCATGTTTGTAAATTCCCTCCAGACCTCTTGCTGGGCTCTATGGCTACGTCTACACTGCAATGCTATTTCAGGATATGGGAGTATCCCAAAATAGCTAACCTGCATCTTCACAGCAAGCCCGTTATTTCGGGCTTGCTATTCTGACATTCCTGTAAACCTCATTCTATGAGGAGTAAGGGATGTTTCAGAATAGTGCTTTATTTCAAAACGTGGCTTTATGTATACAGTGCCAAATGATGAAATAAGCTATTTCAAAATAGCATCAAAATAAGATACACAATTTGTGTAGCTCAAATTATATATCTTATTTTGAGTTATAGTACAGTATAGATGCATCCATTATGGTACAGATAATTCAGGAAACCCAGAATTACCTGGCCCAATAATGTTTTCAAAGTGTAAATGCAGTGAAACATTGCTGCTGAAACAAGTGTTGTTTTGGTGAATTGAAAAGAGGGTTACACAACCCTGCAATATCCTTGTATAATGCACTTGCACAGTGTATGTTGTGTCTTTTTGTAATAGCTAGTCTACATAGATGATAACAGCCTACGACAGCTACCAACTAATAGAGTTCCTCTTTTAACTCAAGGTATGTCTACACTTGCAGCCTAATTCAAACTAGGGCTGCAAATGTAGGCATTTGGAATTGCAAATCAAGCCCGGGATTTAAATATCTCGTGCTTGATTTGTATCTTCCCAGCCGGGTGCCATTTTTTAAATTTACAATCCCGAAGTAACTGCCCGCGTCTACACGAGGCAGAGAAACATGCATTCGAAATCAAGCCCTAGTTCAAACTACCTGTTATTCCTCCTGCAATGAGGTTTAACAGGTAGTTCGAACTAGGGCTTTATTTCGAACATTCATTTCACTGCTGCATGTAGATGTGGGCAGTTACTTCGGGCTTGTAAATTTAAAAAATGGCACCCAGCTGGGAAGATGCAAACCAAGCACGAAATATTTAAATCTCGGGCTTCATTTGCAATTCCAAATTCCTACATTTGCAGCCCTAGTTCGAATTAGGCTGCAAGTTTAGACATACGCTCAAGGGGTAGAGGTCTGTGCATTGGATATGAGGGCTTAAGGTTCAGATTCCACTGATATTTAATGTTGTAAGTCATTACTTATGCCACAATTTTTCTCATACCATGGGCCAAGTATAGGGGGGCGGTAAGTAACCTGTTTTCCAGCAAATCCAGGGTTAAACATATCTACTTCAGAGCATGGCTGTAGATCTTGACACTTATGCATGCAATAAGCCTTTTCAAAGTCCCCAAGCATTTATCATCATTCCTGTCTCCCAGCTAATGAGCACCTAAAGTGATTTTCTATTGCTTGTAATTCACCAAAATTGTTCTAACAGTTCGAAGAGCCGAAATTGACAAGCTAATGTGGCCACTTCCCTGGCTGCTTCAATGGCTTGTCGAAGGGGGAGCTGATTGCTGCCTCGATGATCATCCAAGGTGCTTCAGACAACATCATTTCTGTAATAGATCAACAATCTGAAGGCTGAAAACAAAGGCCAGAGGAGAGCAATCATCAGTCATGACGAGGTGCTTAAGGCTAAAATAGGTCAGGACTGAACATAAAAGAATACCAAGCAAAAAGAAAAGTCTCTCTCTTTCTCTCGCCCTCCCTCTGTTTCAACTTCCAGCCAATATCCTCCCAGAAAACTCCCTCATGGTGCCTAGTCCCTATCTTCCTTTGGTCAGGGGAAAAAATTGCATGGGGCACAGTCCAAATGGAGATGCTTAGTCTCTGTCCTGATGGCTTTGTTTGCTTTCTCAGAGAAGGGCGACATATAAGAGATGCAGGGCATTGATTGCGGATGGGTGCATCTAAGGAGACATCATCTTCAGCCTGATCCTCATCTGGCTAATGGTATGGTTTGCTGTGCACTCCTCTATTACTAAATAGGGGCAATTTGCCAACTGTAAAGAGCCGGAGCAGGCTTCAGTGTTGTCACCTCTGAGCATGCAAAAAAAACATGAGTCAGGCTGCAAAACAGTATGCAATCAGCTTAAACATCATGAGACTTAGAAAGCAAATGCCCCCTTCTCCAAAATGTATTAGGGGTTTTTTTTAATCTTTTCACCCTTTAATTTGGGTCATGTTTTGAAGTTTTTCTCCAAAACCCTGAGGGCTAGAAGCTTACTTTTTATTAATGAACTGACAGCTGAGATTCTCAAGTAGCCATCTGACTCCAGAAGATGGGGCTTTAAGAAGAAATCCAAATATTGTGAGACTAAGACGTGTTAGCATCACAGAGGCTGCCCTGAGATTTATCGATCCTCCCAGCACCTTCAGCATTCTGAATCTTCCTTGCAATGTCAGGTGTCCTTTTGGGGAAAAAAACAAGGCTCTGCTATCTCTGTCTATTCTGCTGATTGTTGGAATGGCTGCATTGTTGTGTTTCTATAATTTACCATGTTTAAAAGGATAGGTTGTTGATGCATTGCTCAGTCTCCAATATGGAAGACCAGGTGGGCTGCTTTTAGTCTGGTCTGTAGCCATTGATCTGTCTGGGGGTGGCCATAAGAGAGTTCTCAGTCTCATCAGCAGAGCTCTCATTGGACCAGGGACAGCCTCCAGGAAAGGCCTTTTAACTTTGTCTTCCTACAATCAGCACTTTGGGTTGGTGCTGGGTGAAAAACTGAAACTTTACTCCAGTCTTTCCACTTCTACTCCAGATCCTCATTGTCTTTTGACGCACTAGTAGATGCAGTATAAAGGGAATTAGCAGGCAACGCCAGCTCATAAGCCGAGCTTTGTCCCATGCCATGTTTATGTCTTTATTAAAAATAATTATTTTTGGAGGGGGAAATAAACATGTTGCAACTGAGTTTCAGATCATACTTTGCACGGCAACTAACATGACTTTGTGACATGTGAATAAGGGTTTTCTTAGCAACCATCGGGTTGTCCTCATTGCAAGGATAATCTCTATCTTCATATTGTGGAGTGTGTCTGGTTAGCAGGAGAGAGCCTGCAGGCTCTGAATATCCTTCTGCATGAGCGAACTGCAAATACTTCTACTGCAAATACACAGGGCCATTAGTAGAATGACCAATAGCAGGGATACTTAAACTTTTGTATTGGTGACCCCTTTCACACTGCAAGGCTCCAAGGCTACCTCCAGACTGCATCCCTCTGTCGGCAGAGGGATGCAAATAAAGCACTTCCTGGGCCTCATTTGCATACTCACGTTCCGGCTCTGTGCCGATCATGCGCCATTTCGAAAGTGAAAGTGCTGTGTAGCCGCGGTTCTGCCGACAGCAGGGAGCTTTTTCGACAGATCCTGTACTCCTCATTTTTTTGGGAGTACAAAATGAGGCCCAAAATGTTGCCCATTCTCAGATTCTGACAAACAGAGCCTAAGGACACAATCTCTGTCCATCTGCCTAATAGTCATTGATCCGCCACAAACTTCGGTGGGTTTTTTTTAACCTTGTTATAATCTTTGCCTCACAAGGAGTTCCACAGGTGTGGAAAAAATACTTTTTTGTTTGTTTTAAACATACTGCCTATTAATTTCATTTGATGACCCATTGTTTGTGCCATGAGGAGTTGATAACTTTTCCTAATTTACTTTCTCCACACCAGCCAGGATCGTATAGATCGCTATCATATTCCCCCTTAGTCATCTCTTTTCCAAGCTGAAAAGTCCCAGTTTTATTAATCTATCCTCATATGGCTGTCGTTCCATACCCCTAATCCTTTTTCTTACTCTTCTTTGGAACCTTTTCCAATTCCAGTATATGTTTGAGGGGAGACGTCCATATCTGCCTGCAGTTTTCAAAATGCGGGCATACCACAGATTTATATAGAGGCAATATAATATTTTCTGATATTTCCTGAGAACAGAATTGAGCACCATCTGCTTTAAAATCTCTTGTAAAATGACTGCTATTATTGTACATTTTTCGTGTATGTGTCTTTGTCCTTCTCTAGTGGTTGGATGACATAAGCCAGGAGTGGGCAAATATTGGCCCACAGCCTGGATCCAGTCTGCTAGGGTTAGACCCTGATGGGCCTCCACACCGCCATATATATCTGCGCCTCCGCAGGTATAGGAGAATAACAGCTCCCATTGGCTGCAGATCACCATTCCCAGCCAATGGGAGCTGAAAATGCCCATATCTGCAAAGATTCAGATTCAGATTCAGTAGCAGCAGTCCATTGGGAGCTAATCTTGGTGAACCTTCACCGTTTTATACCACCCTCCCCTGACTAAAGTGGTGTATGAGTTTAGCACTCTCTCCAAACTATTGGACATAGACACCAGTGAGGAGCAAAGATCTGAGTTTTAATTCCTGCATCTGACCCAGTCAAAGGAGTTATTACCAGTGATGTCCTGTACTAGGATTTTAACTGTTGTGGGCCTCTGTGATATGGAACAAGTTCCCCTGGCAGTGGAATGATAACAACTTGTATTGAAGTTATGCCTAATGGCACCAAACAATATGAGGCTTCAACTGTGCTACGTTATGTACAAACCCTGCAACAGACACTTCCTACCCTGAAGAGTTCACAATCCAAATAAATGAGAAAGACATAGGATATGAGAAGAGGAGTGTTATCTCCTTTCTGCAGATGAGGAATTGAGACATTAAGGCCTGATCTACACTACAGCGGAAAGTCAAATTAAGATATGCAACTCCAGCTATGTTAGTTATGTAGTTGCAGTCGATGTATCTTAAATCATGTTTCTGTGCTGTCCACACAGTCGGAGGCCAATGGGAGCATTTGCTCCTGTTGGCTTCCCTTACGCCTCATAAAAGGAGGAGTACTGGACACCAGCGGGAGCCGCTCTCAGCATTTGATTTATGGGTCTATACTAGACCCACTAAATTGAACGCCAGAAGATTGACCTATGAAACGTTGATATTCTGCATAATGTAAATGTGGCTTAAGTGACTTGCCCAAGCTCTCACAGGAAATCTGTGGCCAGGCTGGGATTTGAATCGAGATCTCCTGAATCCCAGCTCAGTGTTTTAGTAAGACAGTCTTCTGTTCCTCCATGAATGTTAGCTGTAGAACTGGATGGAAAATGCCATTTTTATTAAAATTGAGACATTTTGAAAAAATGTTTAGATTCTGGCAACCTTTCATTTTGGACCCTTTTCACCAAATAAATGTTAAAGAGAGCAATTTAACAAATGCAAAACATTCCATTTTGACATTTTTGGAAGAAAAAGTCTCAATTTTTCATTTTGAATCCACCCAAAGTGAAATTTGCTTTTGATATAAGATATTTTTTTAAGTTTTGAAAGGTTGAAATTTTAAGTTCATTTCATGGGAAATTTCCATCTTTGTTTTTGTTTTCACTCCATTTAGGAATGATTTTTATTTTCAGTGTTGGAGTTCATAGTATCATAGGTTTGGAAAAGACCTCAGGAGATCATTAAGTCCAACTGTGGCATGCCCCTCCCGCCTGCCCTCTTGAGTCCAAGGACCCTTGGCCCGAGTCCACAATGCAGTTTTATAGCTGGCCCTTTAAGCAAGGCCAAGGCCCTCCGGCCTGAGTCCACAATACAGTTCAGGGTTGTAGCGGGGACGCACCCCAGGTAGGGGGACCCAGGCCCACCCTACTCCACCAGGTCCCAGCCCAGGGCCCTGTGAGTGACTGAGTAATGGGTCACTCCCTTGGTGGGGCAATCCGGCCAAAACTCACCAATGTTCTCAGGGCAGGAGAGGCAGCTCCCGCTCCTGCCCTGAACCACTTCCTACCTGGATCCCCGGGCTTCCTTCCCCTGTACTTGCCCAGCTTGCTGCAAGCTCCAGGCCAGCATCCCCTCAGCAGGCAGTCCCTGGGTTGCACCAACTCACCTCCACATCCCTTCCAGCCTCTCCTGGAGTCCCTGGCCACAGCTGAGTGGGAGCTCCCTTCACCAGTCCTTCTCCTCCAGCTGTCTCCCCAGACTGAGTCCTTCCCCAGGCTTTTATAGCACAGCTACAGCCCGGGCATGCTCGGTAGGGCTGTGGGGGAGGGGCCTCTGCAGCCAGGTAATCCTGGCTGGGCCCTGCAAGTTCAGTGCGGGGCTGCCTCGCCCCATCACACCAACCCACAGGTAAAAACAGGACCAATCCCAACTAAATCATCTCCAGGGCTTTGTCAAGCAGGGACTTAAAACCTCTAGGGATGGAGAATCCACTACTTCCCTAAGTAACCCATTCCAGTGCTTCACCACCCTCGTAGTGAAAAAAAATCTTAATATTCAACCTAGACCTCCCCCGCTGCAACTTGAGACCATTGCTCCTTGTTCTGTCACCACTGAGAATAGTTTCTCTCCATCCTCTTTGGAACCCCCCTTCAGCTGAAGGCTGCTATCAAATCCCCCCTCACTCTTCTCTTTTGCAGACTAAATAAGCCCAAATACCTCAGCCTCACCTTGTAAGTCATGTACTCCAGTCCCTATAAAACAGAAAATCTGGTTTGTTCTATTTTGCATTCTCAGCTGGTCCACAGCCCCTTTTCATATTGCTTGCTCTTGGGGTGCATGCTGAATAGAAGGGGGGGGGGGGGAAAGATTAGAGAAAGATGTAGGGAGGAAATTTAAATATAAAGGATGCTTAGATTTAAAGAATTGTTCCTTAACCCAATTGCAACATGTTAAATCACAGAAGTCTCAATAACTCATACCGTATCTCCATGGAGATGTGCACCATATGGAGTTAATTAGTAGAACAACAAAACAATCAATTAGTTCCTTAATTAGTTTTACCAAGAAATGATAACAAACACAAACAATTTATTCAAACAAATGTCTGAACTGCATTGATGGCTTAATGGCCCCATGAAACTGGCTACACACTGCGCCCCTTTGTTTGCTTCAATTTATTCTGCAGATATCGAGGGTAAATGCCGGTCTTGGTCCAGCCAAAGTGTTTTATCTTTATGATCAATTATTTACAATATCAGAATACAAGAGAGGAGTTTGCTGGGAGCTTTCATTAAAAAAGAAAAGAAAAGAAAAAATAACCCCTTGAATAACAGGGTTGTATCAAGCTAGAAAATAAGCCTTGTAGAGTAGCAATTTGTGAGCAGGAAAAAAAAAAAGCAAACCAACACAGTTTAGTGCTATACACATGCAAGAGTTTTCTATACTTGGTATGAATCATGCTGGGCTATATATATTCATTACTCAGGCTGATTTGGATCAGGAACAGGCAAACCATCCATTAAATCAGACTAAGGGATCAAGGGAAGATTCACTGGTTACATTAAGTGGATGTAGACCATCAAAATTTGAGAATGGGGGTTCACTGTGTGCCTCATGGTGCTCTAGCTTAAAGGAATCTGAAGGAGGTGGTGTGTCAGAACATCACACATGCTTTTATTGTTCTGAAGGTGGCCCTGACAGGTCTAGAGAACACATTCCCTATGGTGTCAAGAAATGTAAACACCTACATTAGGGTATGTCTGCATCCCTCTGTCGGCAGAGGGATGCAGATTAGGCAGGTCAACATTGCAAATGAGGCAGGGATTTAAATATCACGTGCCTAATTTGCATAAAAATGGCCACCACATTTTGCAGACTCAGCACTTTGTCTGCAAAATGCAGCAGTCTAGAGGGGGATCTGTCGAGAAAGAAAGCCTTTTTCGACAGATTCTGTAAACCTCCTTGCAGAAGGCATAAGGATCTGTCAAAAAAGGCTTTCTTTCTCGACAGATCCCCCTCTAGACTGCCACTTTTTGCTGACAAAGTGCTGAGTCGGCAAAACGCGGTGACCATTGTTATGCAAATTAGGCACGGGATATTTAAATCCCTGCCTCATTTGCAATGTCGACCTGCCTAATCTGCATCAGTCTGCCAACAGAGGGATGCAGTCTAGACATACCCTTAGTGACATAAACACCAACATTAGCAATGTTGACACCTACATTAGCTCCTTTGCTCCACTCAACAGCTCTGATTAATAGTTAACAATCATTCAAAGCACAGCAATTTATCTTTATTTGATCAGGCCCATTGCAGGATATAACATATTAATAAATTTGTTGTGAGATTAGATATACATTAAAATGATGAATAGATTGTACCGCTATAGATGTTTTAGTTCCAATAAGGTTATTTTTAGGAGGGTGTTTACACAATGAAATAACCTATTATTCAACCAGTTAGATTTTTATGAACTAATACTTTTTGTGATACATTCAGAGAATGACAATTTATTGCCACCATTTGCCCATGAATTTTCTACCCCTATAGCTCCTTTATTTATTATTTTTGAGGATATGTCCTCTGTCTGCAATCTCCAGATAGATCCATTGTCTGCCAAAGATAAGTTTGATGGGGATTATGGGTAAGCAGGATGGCCAGAATTTAAGAGGTGAGTGCAGAGCATGGCATGTTTATTTGGCGGGGCTGAGCCCATCTCCTGAGAGGATTTGCCATCAGGGACTCCAACGTCTTGGGCTCAGGTAATGAAATCTGCTGTGGAAGAGAAAGGTGACAGCTTGCTAAGTCATCAAGGTGGCTCTGCAGTCTTTATTTACTTGTTTCTGTTTGAGTGTCTCCTCCTGCCAGTTAGCAGATTGTAGATGAGTTTCCTAGGCAGCCTTTGTTTCAATAACCTCTAGTTCAGTCAGAAAGGTGTGGGTGAATGTGCAGTTTATTTCAACACATTGACTCAGGCTAGAAGGACGTTGATAATGTACACATAGGGCTTCCTCACAGCTTCTCCTCTATATTCTCTGCTGCATTGGGAAACCATCTTTAAAAACTGATTTCTGCTACCCAGTTATGCTTCATGACACATCACTTAGCTAAAGGAGATTTTAAAAGCTATGCCTGGGATCATATGATTAACTCTTCCTCTGATCTGTGGGCCAAGGTACTCCAAAAAGGGGAACGCTATTTTCAGCTCTCCTATAGCCTCCAGTTGAAATCTGAACAGAGAGGAGTAAGCTGCAACTCCCTGCCAGGTTTCTGGTTAGAATGTAAATGTCTAAACTTAGGATAAGTGACCTGTGTTAAGTGGTTTAATGCAGAGTTGTTGCCAGGAGCTCATGAATTGTGCAATACAGTAAGTAGTTTCATGATACTGCAACTGTCTTCCTAATAATACAACCACAATATATGTATTACCATAACTCAGGCATAAAGAGAGGACAAATATTTTCAAAGTAGAAAATGAACTGGTTGCTGATAGGCATCACCCTTGCTTATTTCTTTAACCCTTCATGCTGCAAACGGCTAGATTTATAGCAAGGGTAAAGGATTCGGAATGGTAATGATCCGATTCAGCGTATTTCATTTGTAAGGATGCTAACTAAACACTACAAACAGCTATAGAAAGCAATTCATTTGCCACTGAACAGCAGCGATATTTGAGTTGGAACACAACAGCTGTCTCACCATTTCTAGCAATATTATACTCTACGCCAGTGTTTCTCAAACTGTGCTTCACGGAGCCCCAGGGCTCCGCAAGACATCTCCAGGGGCTCTGTGAAGTTCACAAACTGGAAACATCGATAGGTACAACACATACAGTCAGTGGACCGCTGGGACTCTGCATAAATGTTTATGCATGTAAAGGGCTCCGGAGCCCCAAAAGTTTGAGAACTGCTGCTCTAGGCTTAGGACATGAAGTGAAGAAGAACATTGTGTCCAACTGCAGCCCCTCGAAGAATCTTAGGGAAGCTGAATGTTACTTCCCACACTGAAATGTGGTCAGGGCGCTGGGGTTCAAACACTCCAGTACTTGCAAAAAGTACCAAAGGAGTCATTTTTAATAACCTCAGATGGGAAGGATTTCAGTTTTACACCAAGTTTTCTCACCAAGCTGTCATCTCCAATGGCAATGAGTCCTCTATCATTGTACAGGGGTACAGAATTAAGGAAGCACCACCTAATGAAGCAGCACCATATCATTTTGGAGGTGAATGTGGTGACCCTGTCCAACCCCTACTTAGCTTGAGATATCTATAGTTAGAGGCCAAGGTGGCACTTGATAGTTTTTAAAATACACAGCCCATGGCAGGTAGGATTACGTTCCCTTTTCATAAAGGAGCTGGGTAGATAGTTGAAACAGGAAGAATTAGAAGCTACTGATTACTAGACTAGAATTTTTTGGCTGACATGATCAGGATATTCATAGTCTGTAATGATATAGGCTGGATTTGATGGGTCGTCCATAGTAACCTACATGAGACTTTAATGATCCCTCCCACCATATATGTTCTCCTCAACTTTTTCTTAAAATGTTCTCTTTCCATGCTTAATTAAGAAATATATAACTTTTTATGATCACTCTATTTTTTAAAAAAAGATCTTCCAGTATTTCAAGAATCAGCCAACTTTGCAGTGCAAAAAGTTTCTCTGGTTCTTTTGCTCTGAAATATGGAGTGACTGCAGACAGAAGAAGGTCAAGACAGCATAGGCTGAGGCAGCAGGGAAAGAGGAAATGTCAGGGTACTTTTTATTGTTTTTATGATACTACTTAGACCCAATAAAATGTGTCAATTTCAGATATAAACAATTTGAGGTTGGGCCAAAAGGATGTGATGACATTATTGAAATGTGGTCTGCCTTGCTGAGCTGCATTTCTCTGTCATTTCTCTTGCTGATAAGTGCACAGATCGTCCCCTGGCATAATTCCCTGAGGGTATGTTTACACTACAGCACTTTTTTCGAATTAACTTAATTTGAAATAGTTAATTCAAATTAAGCTAATTCGAAATAATGCATCTAGACACAAAAACTATTTCAAAATAGCGTTTTGCTATTTTGAAATAGCGCGTCCACACTGAGTGGACCCTGAACCGAAGTTAAGGCTGGCCGGAACCAGTGCTGGCAGGGCATCAGATGTGGGGCTGCTGTCTGAGGCTAACTGAGCTCCATCCTTAAAGGGATCCTACCCCCACCCCGGACAGGCAGTTTTAAAGGTTCCTCATTTGCTTGTCTACCTAGATGAGGGACAGCAAAGCAGTTCTGTCTTCATGGGGTCGTTGCCATCAGCCCGGCTGCACTTGCTGCAGGCTGCCATCCGGGGGGTTCATCGAGGGGCTGTGAGGATTCAGGAGGCCCTGAGGGAGAGGATCCACCCTGAGGAGCCCTCAGAGTCTCCCCGGTGCTCCTCATCAGGGGCTCGTGCCCCATTCCTCCCTCATGTCCTTCCACTTACCCCTCCCTAGCCCCGCTTCCTGATGTCAAATAAAAGGCACGTATGCTCAAAAATAGAACTGGGTTTATTGAACAAAACGGGGTGGGGGGGTGAACCTCTGGGGAGACTGGGAAAAGGAGGTGGGAGAGGGGAAGAGAGAGGGTGGAAGAGGGGAGGGGGAAACCTGGGAGGAGGGAGCTGGAAGGGCGAAGCAAGGGGAAGAAGGGAGAGGGGAAGCTCAGGGCTCAGGTTTGGGGGTCTTGCCGGACCAACCTGACTTTCATGCAAACCTGCTCCTGGGTTCGCGTGTGGCCTTTGGTGGCCAGGCTGGCAGCTATCCTGCCATAGATGGCCACATTCCTCTGTCTAGTGCAGAGATCATGGACGTTGGGGGCATCCCCCCGAAACCTGAATAAGATCCATGATCTCCACCCTGGACCAGGAAGGCACCCGCCTTCTCCAGCCCTCCTGGGAGCTGGCAGACTACTCCTGGGGAGCGGTGGAGGACTGGCTCCCAGTGGCTTGCTGGCTCATCTTTTGGGGCCACTGGGTCAGGGGTCCCGTTGGCTGTGAGCTGGCAGATTTGGAGATGGCACAGGCACTGTGGCCAGAGTCTACCCATTTAATGTCTCCGGGGCTGGGGGAGAGGAGAGTAAGTTTTCCTGGTTGTGCCCAGAGTGGACATCAGAGCTCCCTGGGAAGGGCTGGAGGCCCCCTATTTCGAATTAAGAGTCTACACAGCACTTAATTCGAAATAGCTATTTCAAATTTGGTGTTACTCCTTGTAGAATGAGGTTTACTAAATTCGAAATAAGGGCTCCACTATTTTGAATTTATTTCGAAATAGCGGTTTGCCTGTGTAGACGCTATTACAGTTAATTCGAAATAACCCTGAGTGTATCGTGCTTGTTTCAGGGAGTTTCATTTTTTTATTTAATGCATCAAATGGAAGAATGTTTTCAGCCATGAAATCCCTTTTGGTGTGTGTTGAACGTTGGATCAACAGGTTTTCCAGATTTTCAGGGCCTGTTTTGAACACCCTGCAGTTGCTAATGGGGTGGTGAGAGCTCCTTACTTCTTAGGCTCATCAGATCCAGTGCTGCCACACACTGAGCATCCTTTAGGCTATGTCTACACTACAAGGTTTTTGTGCAAAAACTGGCAGAGCATCCACATCTCAAGTGCGTTTTTGCGCAAAAAAACAAACAAACAGTAAATCGCCAGGACAGGGGGCTTTTGCCAGTAGAATTATTCCTCTCCCCATGAGGAATAACTCCTTTTTGCGCTACAGCTCTTGTGCAAAATGGTGTGTGTGGACACTCCTCAGTGGGTTTTGCGCAAAAACTGACCTCCAGGAAAAACCACAGGTGGCCTCTTGGATGCTCCGTAGCAGGCAATCACAATTCTCTAGTTCCTGTCTGCTTGCCCCACTTAAAGCTGCAGGCACCCTGCACAGCCATTGTGGCAGGAAGCTTGCCCACAGCAGGTGCCTTGGCCTCTGTTTGCCACAGAATGGCAGAGCAGGCAACTCTGTGCAGCAGCAGGGAGCTGATGGCCCAGATGACCTGCAGAAGGAGAGATGGGATCACACAAAACAGAGAATGAGAGAGGGGTTGTATATTCCCAGTGGGACATGGCCTCCCCTCACTCCTGGGTCCCACCCCCACCCCGGAGGAGTCCCTCACCGCATGATACCGTGCCCGCCCCTCTTTCTCCCCCCAGACCAGGCCTGTGTGAGGGTGAAAAGGCACAAGCCCCTGGGGCCAGGCCTTTCCCCCACCCCCTGTCCACCCTGTACAGTCCCCAGCCTCCCTGTCCTGAGGGTCCCCCTTATGCAATACCCTCCGTGCAGGGGCTGCAGCCTGTGATCTCCTTACCTCCATCAGGATGGACTTCCAGCCAACTTCCTCAGCAAGAGGTGACCCACTTCTGGAGTGGGATGGTGGGCCACAGGTGGGTGTTGCATTGTTGGAGAGCAGGGGCGAGCCAGGCATATAGCTCCTGGAAGGTGGCTTTCTGCATCCAGAAGTTCTGGACCCATTGCTGGTCGTCCCACCACTCCAGGTCCAGCCAGTCCCACTAGTCCGAGCTGCTCTCCAGCCTCCAGAATCTTCGGTGGATTGTGGTCTGGAGCAGCGCTAGTGGAGCACACGCAGCTAGCCAGAGGCTGATGAAGAGGATCTCGGGGTCCAGCTCCAGCTGGAACAGAAATGCTACTTGAAGCAAGATGGCCCTGGGGGTTCGTCGCATGCCCAGGGGCATCTCCAGCTCCATAGCACACAGGTCAGAGGCGGAAAAAGCTGCGTCATCCCCCCAAAAGCAAAGGGCAAACACAGCAGGCACTGCTGAAGCTTTACTTTGCCAAAGAGGCTACCAAGCAGGCAGCTGAAACAGAGCAGTGGCTGTCCCTTGAAGTGCACGTCTCTGGAGAGCTCTGGCAACAGCACTCAAGAGCCACTGGTGACCTCTAGCCTGGCTAGAACCGGTTCCAGGGGCCTTTATATGTAGGAGAGCATCCAATAGTGTGGAGGTGTGGACGCGCTTTTGCGCAAGAAGTTTTTGTGCAAGATCTCTTCCGCAAAAGGCTTCTTGCACAAAAACCCTGCAGTGTGTACAAAGCCTCAGTGTCTGTGTCAGTGATCCTCACAGGATCAGGCCCTCATAGGATCTCCCCAAAGCAGGGAAGCAAATCTATTC
The DNA here is from genome assembly GCF_052426305.1 of Pelodiscus sinensis. Classification (NCBI taxonomy): domain Eukaryota; kingdom Metazoa; phylum Chordata; order Testudines; family Trionychidae; genus Pelodiscus; species Pelodiscus sinensis. Next base: position 9,465,217 of record NC_143074.1, on the reverse strand, counting down.
CTTGCTTCCATCCTAATCATTCAACTGGAGCTGCATAGGTGAATCCATGCACTAATGTCCCCTGTAAACTATGTGCACGTGCAGCTGCTCAGGAGAGATTCTGGTGTTGCCCAGCCAATTGGCAGAGCCCTTCACAGCTAGGTTTTGTGTTTCTACTGGCAATGCACATTTGCACATGCCTCGATGCGCATAGAAATTTATTCTGTACCCGGACAGAAAAAAGCCGCACGTGGATGGAAAAGATTAGAGGGAGCATTGCCCTACACCTCTGCAGAGCCCCGTTGAATTCAGTGGCCAGGGTGTTGCCCACAGAGAACCAGTTGGGGAGTCAGTTGTTTATGTAAATTAAAAAAAAATTGCCTCAGAGACAAGCTTGGTTCAAGCCAGCTCCACAGCCAGGCTACTGAAATATTGACTGAGCTGGATGAGAAGAGACAGTACCAGTGAGACCCTCTGTAGGTGACAGAAAGATGAAACCTCTTTATCCTGTCAATTTCTTTCCCTATCAGCTTTTTGATGTACATTTGCATAGACACGCTCTTCAAGGTAAATGCAGCTATGAAATCTTGAGCCAACAGCAGAGTCTTATGGTATAAAGTGCAGTGTCAAGGATTCAAATCTACCAGACGTTGCCACAGCAAGTACCCCTGCAATTGGAAACCTCTGAGTTTCTGAAGTTGTTTTGCCCTCATCTGTTCCCCTGACTCTCTGAGGGTATGTCTACACTACCCTCCTAATTCGAAATAGGAGGGTAATGTAGGCATACCGCAATTGCAAATGAAGCCCGGGATTTGAATTTCCCGGGCTTCATTTGCATAAGCGGGGCTCTGCCATTTTTAAATCCCCGCTCGTTCGAACCCTGTGCCGCGCGGCTACATGCGGCACGAACTAGGTAGTTTGAACTAGGATTCCTAGTTCGAACTACCGTTACTCCTCGTGGAATGAGGAGTAACGGTAGTTCGAACTAGGAAGCCTAGTTCGAACTACCTAGTTCGTGCCGCGTGTAGCCGCGCAGCACAGGGTTCGAACGAGCGGGGATTTAAAAATGGCGGAGCCCCGCTTATGCAAATGAAGCCTGGGAAATTCAAATCCCGGGCTTCATTTGCAATTGCGGTATGCCTACATTATCCTCCTATTTCGAATTAGGAGGGTAGTGTAGACATACCCTGAGTTGGAGGCAGGCTCATTTAGCCAAAGCTCTGAGCTAGGCTGTAATGGAGCCCACTCTCTGAGGACACCAGAGCTCTTGCCTATTTTGGTGAGACATGTTGCTTCTAGTCTTTCTAGCATGTACTTTTTTTGTATTGCATGTGCAGTTTATCCATTTGCTGACACTGCAATCTTCTACCCCACTACCAAAACAATCTTTTTGCTGCTTCTGAACCATACTGTTTTCCTGGAAGTTGGACATCTGAAAGAATAATCAGCCCCTTGAAGATTGATTTCTAGATGTATAAGTTCAGTGGTTAAGCAAAGGTGTTCATCCTGTTTTCCTCACCTGTCACATTGCCTTTATAATGAACCAGTTACTCAGACCTGGGAAGTGATGGAAACCTCTTCTGACAGCACCTGTCAAAGGAATAGGCATGAGAAGCAGGAGAAAAGTGCACCAGGCTGTGAATGTAAATTTAGGCTCAAAATTGGGAGTTTGAGTGGGCTAAAGAATTTTAATAAATTCTAACTTTAATAGAAATCTTGCCACCAAACTGTTTAAATAGCTAAAGGGATTTGTAAATAGTATTTGATGGGGTTTAAATCCAGGAAGTTTTTGGAGAATGTTGGGGATCACTTCTTGGTGCAAGTCCAACCAGGGGCCATGCGCAGCTTGACCTACTGCTCACAAACAGGGAGGAACTAGTAGGGGAAGTAGAGGTTGGTGACAATCTGGGAAGCAGTGATCATGAGATGATACATTTCAGGATCCTGACCAAAGGAAGAAAGGAGAGTAGCAAAATACAGACCAAGTATCAGAGGGGTAGCCGTGTTAGTCTGAATCTGCAAAAGCGACGAGGAGTCCTGTGGCACCTTATAGACTAACTGAAGTGTAGGAGCATAAGCTTTCGTGGGCAAAGACCCACTTCGTCAGATGCATGTAGTGGAAATTTCCAGAGGCAGGAATAAATATGCAGGCCAGGATCAGGCTGGAGATGATGAGGTGATCCAATCAAGGAGGATGAGGCCCACTTCTAGCAGCTGATCTGGAGGTGTGAATTCCAAGGGAACAGAAGCTGCTTTTGTAGTTAGCAAGCCATTCACAGTCTTTGTTTAATCCAGAGTTGATTGTGTCAAACTTAAAGATGAACTGTAGCTCGGTAGTTTCTCTTTGAAGTCTGGTCCTGAAGTTTTTTTGCTGCAGGATGGCTACTTTTAGATCTGCAATTGTGTGTCCAGGAAGATTGAAGTGTTCCCCTACAGGTTTTTGTATGTTGCCATTCCTAATATCAGATTTGTGTCCATTGATTCTTTTACGTAGGGACTGTCCTGTTTGGCCGATGTATATAGCAGTGGGGCATTGTTGGCACATGATGGCATATATTACGTTGGTGGATGTGCAGGAGAATGTACCAGTGACAGTATGGCTGATCTGGTTAGGTCCTGTGATGGTGTTGCTGGTGTAAATATGTGGGCAGAGTTGGCACCGAGGTTTGTTGCAAGGATTGGTTCCTGAGTTCGAGTTATTATGGTGCGGTGTGTAGTTGCTGGTGAGAATATGCTTCAGGTTGGCGGGTTGTCTGTGGGCAAGGACCGGCCTACCTCCCAAGGCCTGTGAAAGCGAGGGATCATTGTCCAGGATGGGTTGAAGATCACTAATGATGCGTTGGAGAGGTTTTAGCTGGGGACTGTAGGTGATGGCCAGTGGTGTTCTGTTGGTTTCTTTCTTGGGCTTGTCCCGTAGCAGGAGGCTTCTGGGTACACGTCTGGCTCTCTCAATCTGTCTCCTCACTTCCTCGTGTGGGTATCGCAGTTTACAGAATGCTTGTTGAAGATCTTGTAGGTGGAGGTCTCTGTCTGAGGGGTTGGAGCATATGCGGTTGTACCTCAGTGCTTGGCTGTAAACAATGGATCGTGTAGTGTGTCAACCCATCCTGGACAATGATCCCTCGCTTTCACAGGCCTTGGGAGGTAGGCCGGTCCTTGCCCACAGACAACCCGCCAACCTGAAGCATATTCTCACCAGCAACTACACACCGCACCATAATAACTCGAACTCAGGAACCAATCCTTGCAACAAACCTCGGTGCCAACTCTGCCCACATATTTACACCAGCAACACCATCACAGGACCTAACCAGATCAGCCATACTGTCACTGGTACATTCTCCTGCACATCCACCAACGTAATATATGCCATCATGTGCCAACAATGCCCCACTGCTATATACATCGGCCAAACAGGACAGTCCCTACGTAAAAGAATCAATGGACACAAATCTGATATTAGGAATGGCAACATACAAAAACCTGTAGGGGAACACTTCAATCTTCCTGGACACACAATTGCAGATCTAAAAGTAGCCATCCTGCAGCAAAAAAACTTCAGGACCAGACTTCAAAGAGAAACTACCGAGCTACAGTTCATCTTTAAGTTTGACACAATCAACTCTGGATTAAACAAAGACTGTGAATGGCTTGCTAACTACAAAAGCAGCTTCTGTTCCCTTGGAATTCACACCTCCAGATCAGCTGCTAGAAGTGGGCCTCATCCTCCTTGATTGGATCACCTCATCATCTCCAGCCTGATCCGGGCCTGCATATTTATTCCTGCCTCTGGAAATTTCCACTACATGCATCTGACGAAGTGGGTCTTTGCCCACGAAAGCTTATGCTCCTACACCTCAGTTAGTCTATAAGGTGCCACAGGACTCCTCGTCGCAAAATACAGACCCTGGACTTCAGAAAAGAAGATTTGACACCCTCAGGGTATGTCTACACTACAAAGTTAGTTCGAACTAACAGACGTTAGTTCGAACTAACTTTGATAGGCGCTACACTAGTGCTCCGTTAGTTCGAACTTAATTCGAACTAACGGAGCGCTTAGTTCGAACTAGGTAAACCTCATTTTACGAGGATTAAGCCTAGTTCGAACTAGCTAGTTCGAATTAAGGGCTGTGTAGACCCTTAATTCGAACTAGTGGGAGGCTAAGGCTTCCCAGGTTTCCCTGGTGGCCACTCTGGCCAACACCAGGGAAACTCTATTGCCCCCCTCCCGGCCCCAGAGCCCTTAAAGGGCCACGGGCTGGCTACACAGTTTGTGCCAGTTGCAAGGCTGTAAGCACCCGTGCCAGCAGACCCTGTACCTGCCACACTATGAGCCAGCCACCCGATGACACCCAGCCCTCCACTGCTCCCCAGGACCAGCCTGGCGGCTCCCAGGAGCCTGCCTGGGGGCGCAAAAGGCGGGCACCCGCTTGGTCAAGTGCGGAGATCATGGACCTCATCGAGGTTTGGGGGGAAGCCTCCAATGTCCACTATCTCCGCACAAGCCGCAGGAACGCGGCCGTCTACGGCCACATGGCTGCCAGCCTGGCCGCCAGGGGCCACCAGCGCAGCCAGGAGCAGGTCCGGTGCAAAATTAAGGACCTGCGGCAGTCCTACTCCTGGGCCTGCCAGCCAGGGGCCGACCCGGAGACCTGCCCCCACTTCCACGCCCTGGACCGCCCTGCCCCCCGGGACAGGATTGACCCCGGGGCAGAGGGCCCGCTCCTGGAGATGGAGAAGGAGGAGGAGGAGGAGGGCTCTGAGAGCCAGGAGCCTGCCGCCAGCCTGCCCAGGACCCGGGACCCCCGAGGCACCCCAAAGAGCCGCTCGCCTGTGTCGTCCAAGGCCGGGGAGGCGTCCACCTGTGAGTACCATCGTGTTCCCCTTATGTGTACGGGGGACTGGGGCGAGAGGGAGCCCCGGGACCGTGCGCCTGGGCCTTGCCCACCAAGGAGCAGCAGCTGGGGATCCTGCAGGGGCCCTGGCTTTGCAGAGGGGAGCTGGGTTTCACACACCTGGGCCCCTGGGGTAATTGACCGCTGGTCTTGTTGCACCACAGCTGCAGCACCTGGGACTGCAGGGCACACCACCCCGCCTGCAGCAGCTGCCCGTGCCCGGGCAATCAGGAGAGCCAGGAATGAGGAGGAGTACCAAAGGCGGCACCTCCGGTTCATGGACCACCAGATCCGCACCCAGGACCACTGGGTCCAGGAGGACCTGCGGCTGCGCCGGAGGAGTCTGGAGGCCCAGGAGGAACAGGGCCGTGCCCTGCGAGGCCACCTCCAGAGCCTGCTCGACCGCTTCCTATTTCCTCCTCCCCCTGCTCCCCCTTCTCCTCCTGCTCCCCCTGCTCCCCCTGCTCCTCCTGCTCCCGCTCCTGCTTCTGCTCCTGCTTCCTCCATACCCCCTGTCCCTCCTGCCCCCCCTCCACAACCATTTCCCACCGACGCCCCCGGACCCGCAGTGTGGCGAGACGGGAGAGGCAGCCGGACTCCCACCACTGAGCTTTCCTTTCCCTTCCTCCCTTCCCTCCCCTTCCAGCTCCCTCATCCCAGGTTTCCCCCTCCCCTCTCCCATCCTTCCTCCTCCCTCCCCCCACCCCACTTATGTTAAATAAACAGACGTTTTTGTTTGAAAAACAGGTGTCTTTATCTTACAGTAGGTAGGGAGGGGAAAGGGGAAGAGGGGGAGGGTGGAAGAAGGCCCCAGTGGGGAATGCAAGGGAGAGGTCAGTCCTCCTCCTCCACCAGGAAGCTCTCCCGCAGGGCTTCCCGGATCCAGACGGCCCCCCGCTGGGCTTCCCGGATGGCGGCGGTGCGGGGCTGACCGTAGTGTCCAGCCATGCAGTCAGCCTCAGCCATCCAGGATGGCAGGAAAGCCTCCCCCTTCCGCTCACACAAATTGTGGAGCACAAAACATGCTGCCACCATGGGAGGGATGTTGTGTTCGGCCAGGTCCAGACGGGTGAGGAGGCATCAAAAGCGGGCTTTCAGTCGCCCAAAGGCCCCCTCTATCACGATGCGGGCCCTGGTCAGCCTGGCATTGAAGGCCTGGCGGGAGGGATTGAGGTGCCCCGTGTAGGGCTTCATCAGCCAGGGCTGCAGTGGGTAGGCGGCATCCCCCACCAGGCACACGGGCATGTCCACGTCCCCAACCCTGATGTGGCGGTCGGGGAAGAAGGTCCCGGCCTGCAGCTGCTGGCACACGGAGGAGTTGCGGTACACCCGGGCGTCATGTGCTTTGCTGGACCAGCCCACATTAATGTCCGTGAACTGACCCCGGTGGTCACACACGGCCTGCAGGAGGATGGAGAAGTACCCCTTGCGGTTCACGTACCGGGACGCCTGGTGTTCCGGGGCACGGATGGGGATGTGCGTCCCGTCGATGGCCCCCCCGCAGTTGGGGAAGCCGAGGGCGCCAAAGTTCCGGATGACGGCGTCCGGGTCGGCGAGGCGGACCACCCTGCGGAGCAGCACCCGGTTGATGGCCTTGACCACCTGCGGAGAGAGACACAGCAAAACGCCAATCAGTGGGGCACCTGGGTGGCTGGGAGCGTTCGTGCCCTGGCAGTGCCCTGCGCCCCACTCCCGGTAGCAACCCCCCTGGCGGCGTGTAGTATGGCCGGGACAGCCCGACCCGTCTGGTGCGGGGCGCTTTCGCCTCCTCCCGCCCCCCCTTTGTCCCTGGGGCGGCCCATCCCTTCCTTGCAGTCCCCCTCCTCCCCGGCTCGGTGGCCGACGAGTGCCGTACCTGCATGAGCACCACTCCGACAGTGGATCTCCCCACGCCGAACTGGTTCCCGATGGATCGGTAGCTGTCCGGCGTGGAGAGCTTCCAGAGGGCGATGGCCACCCACTTCTGCAGGGGGATGGCGGGCCTCATGCGAGTGTCCCTTCTGCGCAGGGCAGGGGCGAGCCACTCGCAGAGCTCCAGGAAGGTGTTCCTCCTCATCCTGAAGTTCTGGATCCACTGTCGGTCCTCCCAGCACTCCAGGATGATGCGGTCCCACCAGTCAGTGCTGGTCTCCAGACGCCAGACGCGTCGGGGCACACCGGTGCCGGGGCGCTGCCGCGGCTCCTCCACGGCCCCCAGGGCGGCCAGGCGGAGAGGTAGGGGGCTGACGTGCACCAGGTGGTCCCAGGCAGCCTCGAGCCATTTCTGGCAGGCTTGCAGCAGCAAGTCCAGAAAGTGCACCAGAAGGTGCAGGGCGAGCTGTGGCTCCATGTTGCCACCTGCGGTGGCCCCCCCAAAGGGAAGCACCGACACAGACGGGCACAGAGACCAACGCTTTGCTGTCCCTCGGCGAGGTTGGCAAGCAAGCAGGAAAAGCTGAGAACCAGCTGTCCAGGGGGGGTCCCTTTAAGCACGAGCCTCAGATAGCCTCAGACAGCAGCCACACAAAGCAACTACTGACCTGATGCCCTGCCAGAACCGGTTTCAGCTGCCCTTAAATGCCCCCCTGCGTCCAATCAGTGTGGACGCGCTAGTTCGAATTAGCAAAACGCTAATTCGAACTAGTTTTTAGTTCTAGACGCGTTAGTTCGAATTAGCTTAGTTCGAATTAACCCTCAGAGAACTGATGGGCAGGATTCCCTTGGATGCTTACATGAAGGGGAAAGGAGTCTAGCAGAGCTGGCAGTATTTTTAAGAAGCCTTATTGAAGGCACAGGAAGAAACCCTCCCAATGTGCAGCAAGAAAAGCAAATATGGTAGGTGACCAGATTGGCTTACCGGGGACATCCTAAATACAAAAAGGAAGCTTACAAGAAGAGGAAACTTGGAAAGATGACTAGGGAGGAGTATAAATATATTGCTTGAGAATGCAGGGGAGTTATCAGGAAGGCGAAAGTGCAACTGGAATTGCACCTAGCAAGGGATGTGAAGGATAACAAGAAAGGTATGTTAGCACTAAGAGGGTTATAAAAGAGGGTGTGGGGCCCTTACTGGATGAGGGAGGTAACCTAGTGACAGATGATGTGGGAAAAGCTGAAGTACTCAATGCTTTCTTTGCCTCTGTCTTCTCGGACAAGGTCAGCTCCCAGACAAATGCACTAGGCAACGCAGTATGGGAAGGAGGTGGACAACCATTGGTGGGGAAAGAACAAGTTAGGGACTATTTAGAAAAGCTAAATATACACAGATCCAGAGGCCCGGATTTAATGCATCTGGTGGGTACTGAGGGAGTTGGCAAATGTCATTGCAGAGCCTTTGGCCATTATCTTTGAAATCTCGTGGAGATCGGGAGAGAACCCAGATGATTGGAAAAAGGCAAATGTAGTGTCCTCCTTTAAAAAAGGGAAGAAGGAGAATCCAGGGAACTACAGACCACTCAGCCTTATTTCAGTCCCCGGAAAAGTCATGGAGAGGATCCTCAAGGAATCCATTTTGAAGCACTTGAAAGAGGGGAAAGTGATCAGCAGGACTCGACAAATAATGCAATCTACTCACCCGTGGCGAGTAGATTTAACCCAGAAGAGCCGGGTTTGCGTGATCCGTGCATGCGCAGAACAATCTGTGTAAGTGCAGATTGCTGGACAGCACGGCTGGCGAGCAGGGCTCGCCGCAGTTCGGCGAGCCCTGGTGATCAAGAATAGTCAACATGGATTCATGAAGGGCAAGTCACGCCTGACCAATCTGATTAGCTTCTATGATGAGGTAACTGGGTCTGTGGATATGGGAAAGTCAGTGGATGTGACTTTAGCAAAGCTTTTGATACAGTCTCCCACAATATTCTTGCCAGCAACTTAAGAGAATATGGATTGGATAAATGGACTGTAAGATGGATAGAAAGATGGATAGACTGTTGGGCCCAATGGGTAATGATCAATGGCTCAATGTCAGGTTGGTGGTCGGTCCCTAGTGGAATGCCCCTGGGACCCATTTTATTCAACACCTTTTTTAAGGACCTAGATGAGGAGATGGATTGCACCCTCAGCAAGTTCGCAGATGACACTAAGCTAGGGGGAGAGGTAGATACGCTGGAGGGTCCAGAGTGACCTGGACAGATCAGAGGATTGGGGCAAAACAAGTCTGATGAGGTTCAACAAGGACAAGTGTAGAGTCCTGCACTTAGGACAGAAGAACCCGAAGCATTGTTACAGGCTGGGGACCAAATGGCTAAGTAGCAGTTCTGCAGAAAAGGACCTGGGGTTTAGAGTGGAAGAGAAACTGCATATGAGTCAACAGTGTGGCCTTGTAGCCAAGAAGGCTAATGGCATATTAGGGTGCATTAGGAGGAGCATTGCCAGCAGATCCAGGGAAGTGATTATTCCCCTTTATTCAGCTCTGGTGAGGCCACATCTGTGTCCAGTTCTGGGCCCCCTACTATAGAAAGGATGTGGACGCATTGGAGAAGGCCCAGCAGAGGGTGACCAAAATGATTAGAGGGCTGGAGCGCATGACATATGAGGAGAGACTGAGGGTATATCTACACTACCCCGCTAGTTCGAACTAGCGGGGGTAATGTAGTCATCCGCACTTGCAAATGAAGCCCGGGATTTGAATTTCCCGGGCTTCATCTGCATGAAGCCGGCCGGCGCCATTTTTAAATGCCGGCTAGTTCGAACCCCGTGCCGCGCGGCTACACGCGGCACGGAGTAGCTAGTTTGGATTAGGCTTCTAATCTGAACTAGCTGTACGCCATGTGGAACGAGGCATACAGCTAGTTCGGATTAGAAGCCTAATCCAAACTAGCTACTCCGTGCCGCGTGTAGCCACGCGGCACGGGGTTCGAACTAGCCGGCATTTAAAAATGGCGCCGGCCGGCTTCATGCAGATGAAGCCTGGGAAATTCAAATCCCGGGCTTCATTTTCAAGTGCGGATGACTACATTACCCCCGCTAGTTCGAACTAGCGGGGTAGTGTAGACATACCCTGAGGGATTTGGAACAAAAAACAGGACTATGTAGCACTTTAAAGACTAAGAAGATGGTTTATTAGGTGATGAGTTTTCATGGGCCAGTCTGCAGAAGAGAAGAGTGAGGAGGGATTTGATAACAGCCTTCAACTTCCTGATGGGAGATTCCAACAAGGATGGAGAAAGACTGTTCACAGTAGTGACAGATGGCAGAACAAGGAACAATGGTCTCAAGTTACAGTGGGAGAGGTCTAGGTTGGATATTAGGAAAAACTATTTCACTAGGAGCATGGTGAAGCACTGGAAGGAGTTACCTAGGGAGGTGATGGAATCTCCATCCCTAGAGGGCTTGACAAAGCCCTGGCTGGGTTGATTTATTTGGGATTAGTTCTGCCTTGGGCAGGGGGCTGGACTTGATGACCTTCTGAGGTCTCTTCCAACTCTGAGATTCTATGAGTCTATGAAAGATGTCTCAGGTTCTTTCCAAAAAGAAAAATGGTTTGGGGGGGCTTGTCCTTGCCTGAGGTACCTAGGGGGCTTTGGAAACAGGGAAGGAGTCAGGGTGCTTATTACTCATACATTCAAAATGATTTGAGGGCTTAAGGGTGGGAGGATAGGAAGTGTCAGAGGGATTTATTGCTAAGGTTTGGGAGCTAAGAGGGCAGTCAGGTTAAATGCATGAGCTGATATGCAGTGTAGGATGGTTTTATTGCCTGGGGCCCTGCTCTGGCAGTGCATAGAGACTGTTAATGAGATCTGCTTGGCCCTATTTCCCTGTCCTCAAGCTTCAGTGCAGGAGAAGTTTTAAGGGCAGGCCAATTTCTCCTGGAAGTACAGGGATTCTAGGGTGTGTCTAGACTACCTAGTTTTGTCGACAAAAGTGGACTTTTGTCGACAAATCTATACCAGCGTCTACGCTACCACTGAGTTCTGTCGACATAACGTCGACAGAACTCAGCAGTTTTGTCGACGCTGGTATACCTCATTTTACGAGGCATAACACCTTCTGTAAACAGAACTCTGTCGACAGAAGGTGTTATTGCCTGTAACATTGCGTCCAGACTACGGAGTTCTGTCGACAAAGCAGCTTGCTTTGTCGACAGAACTCAATGTGTCTGGATGCTCTTTGTCGACGGAAGTTTTGTCGACAGTATCTGTTGACAAAACTTCCGTCGACAAAACGCGGTAGTCTAGACGTACCCCTAGTCTGCCTTGCAATCCACAAGGCAGAATATGGGACAGACTGGTATAAGTTAGAGAAGCCAAGGGACTACTCTAACTGCCATGGCCCATTTTGGATCCCAGAGCACAACATTGGACCTCATGTTTCTGGAGTTTGGGAAAGACTTTTAGGGTATGTCTTCACTGTAATGATAATCAAAGTTATTCCTCTTGAGTTAGCCTTAGGTTGAGGGAGAATGAGCATACTGTATGAGATAAATCTCAGACTTCTGTGTCTAAATTGCTACTGCACTCATAGATTGGGCTATGCCTTCCAGGGCACACTCCATGAATCTTTGTTCTTCTGTAAGCTGAGCTCCTCTATGAATTCTTCTCCTGTGATCTGTGGGAAGACTTCTCTGTCCTTTCTGGGCAAACAGGAGAATTGTGGGAAGGCAATGGAGGATGACCAGCGATCAAGTCAATCTAAATTGCATCCATACTATAGAGAGCAGAAATGTAAGCAGCTGAGAGTTGTGCTGACTTGAACTTTAGCCTGTATCCCTGAGGGGCCAGCCAATTAGGCTTACAAGCACCACCACACATGGTGGGAGAAGGGGACACGGGGAAGAAGAGGACAGTTACCCTGGGGCTCGGTGATTCAAAGGGTCTCAAGGCTCCTGGATACTGTCACTGCTACTGAAGCAGTGGGAGCCCTATGCCCTTTAAATTGCCACTGGAGCACTGCACTGTGCAGCAAAATGGTCTGGGTGGGGAGCATGGCATGCTCTGGGCAGCATGGAGGGCTGGTTGCCCCAGCTCCATACTTCCCACCTGAGGCCCCACCCCTTCTGTGAGCACAGAACCATCCCCCACACCTTGCCCAGAGGCCCATGCAGGCTGTCAGCTCCCATGCTTGATTTAGAACTCAAGTTAATTTTGCAGTGAAAACTGACTCTTAGAATTGGAAGATGGGTTGGGGCAGGAAGGTTTGTTATGCCAGGGGAGGACTGCAGTGTGTGTCACTGTTGTGTCCCTGGGATGGTTTGAGAGAGGTCAGAGTTAAGATTCTTTTCTTGGTGGAATGGTCAGAATATGGTAGGTTGCTATAGAGTGAATCAGATGGGAGAGTGCCCTAGGTCTATGTGTGACACAACAGGAAACAAAAACAACAGGAAACTTGGAAATGGCAGAGGTGTTTAATGACTTCTTTGTTTCAGTTTTTACCAAGAAGATTGATGGTGAATGGATGCCTAACCTACATCTGGCTAGTGGAAATGGGGTAGGTTTAGAAGTTAAGATAGAAAATAACAAGTTAAACATTACTTAGAATAGTGATAGAAATGTAGCCGTGTTAGTCTGGTGTAGCTGAAACAAAATACAGGACTATGTAGCACTTTAAAGACTAACAAGATGGTTTATTAGATGATGAGCTTTCGTGGGCCAGACCCACTTCCTCAGATCAAATAATGGAAGAAAATAGTCACAACCATATATACCAACGGATACAATTTAAAAAAAATGAACACACATGAAAATGAATTGTCCTTTTCATGTGTGTTCATTTTTTTTAAATTGTATCCTTTGGTATATATGGTTGTGACTATTTTCTTCCATTATTTGATCTGAGGAAGTGGGTCTGGCCCACGAAAGCTCATTACTTAGAAGAGGTAGATATCTCTGAGGGACTGATGAAATGCATCCTAGAATACTCAAGGAGCTGATAGAGGAGGTATCTGAACCTTTAGCTGCCATATTTGAAAAGTCATGGGAGTCAGGAATAAGTCCAGAAAACTGGAAAAGGATAAATATAGTGCCCATCTATAAAAGAGGAATAAGAACAACCCAGGAAACTACAGACCAGTTCGCTTAACTTCTGTGCCAGGAAATATAATGGAGGAAATAATTAAAGAATTCATCTCCAAATATCTGGGAGAAGATAAGGTGACAAATATCAGCCAACATGGATTAGTAAAGAACAAATCATGTCAAACCAATCTGATAGCTTTCTTTGATAGGATAACAAGTCTTGTGGGTAAGAGGGAAGCGGTGGATGTGGTATACCTAGGCTTTATTAAAGCATTTGATATGGCCTTGCATGACCTTCTTATCAATAAACTAGTTAATACAACCTGGATGGAGTTATTATAAGGGGCTGGATAACCGTTCTCAGGGAGTAGTTATTAATGGTTCACAGACATGCTGGAAAGGCATAACAAGTGGGGTTCCACAGGGGTCCATTTTGGGACCAGTTCTGTTTAATATCTTCATCAACAATTTGATATTGGCATAGAGAATATGCTTATTAAGCTTGTAGATGACACCAAATGGAGAGGGGTTGCTAGTGCTTTAGTGTATAGGATCATAGTTCAAAATGATCTGGACAAACTGGAGAAATGGTCTGAGGTAAATAGGATGAAACTTAATAAGAACAAATGCAAAGTACTACACTTATGAAGGAACAATCAGCTTCACACATACAAAATGGGAAGTGACATTCTATGAAGGAGTCCTGCAGAAAAGGATCTAGGGGTCATAGTGGATCACAAGCTAATTATGAGTCAACAGTGTGACACTGTTGCAAAAAAAGCAAACATGAGTCTGGGATGCATTAACAGGACTGTTGTGAGCAAGACACAAGAAGTCATTCTTCCAGTCTACTCTGCACTGATTAGGTCTCAGTTGGAGTATTGTGTCTAGTTCTGGGCACCACATTTCAAAGAAAGATGTGAAGAAATTGGAGAAGGTCCAGAGAAGAGCAAAAATGATTAAAGATCTAAAAAAATCATGAGCTCTGAGGGAAGACTGAAAGAATTGGGGTTGTTTAGTTTAGAAAAGAAAAGACTCAGAGGGGACATGGTAGCAGTTAGCAAGTACCTAAAAGTTACAAGGAGGAGGGAGAAAAATTGTTTTTTCGACCTCTGATGATTCAACAAGAAGCAATGGATTTAAATTGCATCAAGCCTGTAGTGGACTGCCTGATTGGCTATATGCCCTGACTGATTAGAAGAGTCAGCATAGAATCATAGAATCCTAGGGTTGGAAGAGACCTTAGGAGATCATCAAGTCAAACCCCCTGCCGAAAGCAGGACCAATCCCAATTAAATCATCCTAGACAGGGTTTTTGTCAAGCTTGGACTTAAAAACCTCTAGGGATGGAGATTCCACCACCTCCCTAGGTAACCCGTTCCAGTGCTTCACCACCCTCCTAATGAAAGAGTATTTTCTAATATCCAACCTGGAGCTCCCCTACTGCAGCTTGAGACCATTGATCTTCATTCTGTCATCAGTCACCACAGAGAACAACCTTTTGCCATGCTCTTTGGAAGCCCTCTTCAGGTAATTGAAGGATGATATCAAATGCCCTCTCACTCTTCTCTTCTATAGCCTAAATAAGTCCAAATCCCTCAGCCTCTCCTCATACGTCATGTGGTCCAACCTTCTAATGATTTTTGTTACCCTCTGCTGGATTTTCTTCAATGCATCCACATCCTTTCAGTAATGGTGGGGGAGAGGAGCACAAGATTTGGACGTGATACTCCAGATGTGGCCTCACCAGTGCTGAATAAAGGGGAATAATCACTTCTCTGGCTCTGCTGGAAATGCTCCTCCTAAAGCACCCCAATATGTTGTTAACTTCTTGGCTACAAGGGCACACTGTTGACTCATACCCAGCATCTCATCCACTGTAATCCCCAGGTCCTTTTCTGCCAAACTGATGCTTAGCCAGTTGGTCACCAGTCGACAGTGGTTGGGATTCTTCTGTCCCAACTGCAGGACTTTTCACTTGTCCTTGTTGAACCTCATGAGATTGCTTTTGGTCCAATCCTCCAGCTTCTACGCTCCTAAAACCAGCTCCTAAGTCCAACTGCAGTTCAATGGCTGCTCAAAGCATTTGCCCATGTCTCCAGCAGCTTCTGCCTCTCTATTGTTCTAGGCCTGCTCCTGCCTTGACCACCCACCTTGTCGCCCTCCAGATAACTCAGTCCTGACCCTCTCTTCAGCTCTGACTCTTGGGTCTGTTTCCTGTTCTAACAGCAGGCATGATGGCCTATGTACCAGTCACTGACAACTATGCCCATTTGGATATGCATGTTCCTCTTCATCTAAACATGGATCAATGAAGAAAAATTTTGATTGAGACAAACACATGGTAAAGGATGTGATTATCATATCAGCATGAGGCATAGTTGCCAAAACCCATTGAAATACTAGGGGGTCTGAGCTACTATGTGCCGTAAGATGGCTTTGAGAATCTCAGCCAAAGAGGAAAGACAGAAAAGAATGAGAATGGACATCTGCGGCAAGAGAGCTTTGAGGAGGAAGAATTCGCCTGCTTCTTTGTAAGGGAAAAGTGCCCGCTACTGCTTTAGTCAACTGCTTTAGTCTTGAGAGGGAGCTGTTCCTGGAGCATGAAGCTATTGTGTACAGACAAAAGTGCTTTTAAATACTTTTAAAGAGCCCTAAAGAGAAATGTGATTTTCTGCATAACTCCTGAGAGTTTTAAAGAGTGGATTTGTTTGGGTAAATTGTGAGTGAGTATCCTCCTGTGACCACCTGAGAGCAACAATTTAATTGGCCTACACCTGGTGTTGATTATGTACTTTTTAAAATTCCCTTCACTGTATCTCATTTTCCTTTGCTCTTCTGCTGTACCTTGACTAGCTTTGGTGTGCAGGGAACAACATTAAAAGAGCTCTGGAAAAGTCATAAAGTGGCATATGCCTGTCTCTGTACTTGTGTTAAAATCATCTCTGCAATTGTTGAGCCTAGTTAGGCTGAAATTGGCCTGACTATGGATAAGGAGGAGAGGAAGAACTAGTCAGTTGTAATGTGACCATGTTTGTCCAGTGACCGTTCCCTTTCATAGCTTTCCCTCGACGGCAATATGTGTTGTCTAAGTCATGCCACTACTGTCTTCTCTCCTCAATTCACCTCTCCCGTTAGGCCCCTAGCATCCCCACCCTTCTCCTTTTCCCACAACCATAGGTCCCTTCTCACATATGCCATAGGTTGCACATTATCTAAAGCTTCTCAGAAGAATGGATGTTTACTTACAAGTCTAGGAGCTGCCATAGTAGCTAGAGGGGGAACAGACAAACCAATGCTCAGGCGAAGGGTTTCAAAAGGTATTGACAGGAGCTTCCTCAGCCCCCCAGGGGCAGTGGGATGTTTCTAAATTGAGGGCAGAGATCTGGCAGCATTCCTCATGCCTGAGGGTCTTTCTCTCTTTCCCTTGCTGCTTCTCACCTCCCTTTGTCAAAAAGTAAGGAACTGGAGCTTGAAACTTTCCCCCAAGTAGTTAAATAATAATAGATCTGAAGTCTGATTTGGATAAACAGTTTGGCTATGTCTACACTGGCCCCTTCTTCGGAATAGCCATACTAATTTCGAACTTTGGAATAGGGAAATGCGCGGGGGATTTAAATATCCCCCGCGGGATTTAAATAAACACGGCCGCCGCTTTTTTTCCGGCTTGGGGAAAAGCCGGAAAAGAGCATCCAGACTGGCGTCCAGACTTGAAGTAGGAATAAGAGATCCTCCGGAATAGGGCTTTATTCCGGAGGATCACGCCAGTCTGGACGCTCTTTTCCGGCTTTTCCCCAAGCCGGAAAAAAAGCGGCAGCCATGTTTATTTAAATCCCGTGGGGATATTTAAATCCTCCGCGCATTTCCCTATTCCAAAGTTTGAAATTAGCATGCCTATTCCGAAGAAGGGGCCAGTGTAGACACAGCCGTCGACTGATATTCTTATCAAGCAAGCTTAGCCTTACCTACAAAAATGATTCTGGAAATCTCATGAAGATGTGGTTTCTTGGGCCATTTCTGTGGGTTCCTCTTTCCTTTTGGTCCAGAAGTAACATGTAAAAACACCTGTTTTGCAATATTTAAACCCTTCCTATTCTGGTCCTAGCAGAAGTACAGAAGTACCATGAATGAAATAATTGGGAGAAAGTTAATCAAATTGGTTTGTGTCTCAGAAATAGATGGGAGCAGGTTGTGGTTGACTTTTTGGATGAAGGTCGACAAGAACTCAGATTCTGTACTACTTGCTCATTCCTACATGTTATTTGTTTACCTATTGGGCAGATAACTGGTGGAGAGTAAGGTAGTGAATGATTAAAGCTGGAAGGTTCCTAAATTATAGTTCTTAGCAAAAAAATTAACATGGGCCAATTCCCCTGGTTTCTTTGAGCCACATACAACATGGCTGCATCAGATACTGGACCAAAAATCAGTTCTTAGTTGCATGTGTAACTTTAACAGCTGAAAACATATGAGAGCAGCATTTCAGTAGTTGAATGCCCAACTCAAAGTCCATTGCACCCAACTTTTAGAGGTCATGAGCAGTGTTTACTCTAATTTTTCCCACCCTGATTGGAGTGAATGTTCTTATGTGCACCAATATCGAGGGGATGTGTAACACAGAGGTGATGTGCAACACATAACCTTCATATTGGTGCACCTAACAAAATTGATGTGGCTGGAATGGGGCCAACGGCTTCTGAGTGTGGAAGGATATTCAGGGCTGTAGCAGAGAGTCAGGATGCAGGAGTGTGAGGGTTCCATCTAAGGGTGCAGGCTCTATGGTGAGGTAGGGGCTGAGGGACTCAGGGATAGGGTAGAGGGTTGGGGTGCAAGGGCTTTGGGATGGGGCTGTGATAAGGGCTTTGGAGTGCAGGAGGGTGCTCAGAGATTGGGGTGGGCTCAAGGTGGGGTAGAGGGTTGGGACTCAGGCTTACCTGGGTTGCTCCCTGGCGAGGAGGGGGACCCTTTCCACCAGCACCAGCACCAGAACCTTGGGTTCAGGGGAGCTTCGATCATGACCCATAGTTCTCAATGACTTAAGTTGTGGGGTTCTCAGCACATCTGAAAACCAGAGCCTCTTCAGATAATTAAAATTAGAAATCCCAATTTATACATTCTGACCTATCTACATATTTATGGCTTCCATAGATAAGTCTGCCTATATCCATAGACAGAAAAAACTTTAGATGTTGTGTGTTTGTGATCATACGGTAATAAAAAGGACTAACACCTCCTTCAGAGAAATTTTTTTTTTTATTTTTATCCAAAGCTGCAAAACTTAAATAATTTATTTTAGTATTTGTACAGAAACTGAAAAGCTGGAGAAGATGGAAGGGAGATGGCCATTCAGTGGTTGTCACAGACAATGAAATCACACACTTGGGCTGTGTCCAGACTCAGGGGTTTTTTCGAAAAAAGTAGCCTTTTTTCGAAAAAACTTCGAAATTAAATCGAAAGAATGCGGCTTTTCTTTCGACGATGGTAAACCTAATTCCACGAGGAAGAACGCCTTCTTTCGAAAGTGCTCTTTCGAAAGAAGGCGTTCTTGAAAGCAAACAGGCTTTTTAGAAAGAAAGCATCCAGACTCACTGGGTGCTTTCTTTCGAAAAAGCGGCTTGCTTTTTCAAAAGTTCCACGTGCAGTCTAGACGCGCTCTTTCGAAAGAGGCTCTTTCGAAAGTATCTTTCGAAAGAGCCTCTTTCGAAAGAGGCTTGCAGTCTAGACATAGCCTTGATGTGAAAATTTTTGTGTGTCTGTGTCAATGTCTGAGAAAAGAGAGAGAGATGCTGAGATAGCATATGTGTGCATTTGATATAATGCAGCAGGGCTGCTTAATCCTTAGGAGACTATTTTCAGTGCAAGGAAATAGGAAACTTTCATAGAGTGGATAGAACATGCTATTTCAGGATTAAAACAAAAAATGTCCATACGGTAAAACTGACAATGTGACTAAGTATCAGTCTTGTAGGCTGGTTTGTTTTTCAGTTCTGAAGGCTTTAATTTCATGCTGTTCCAATTGTTATTAAAAGGATAAAACATCTGGAAGTGTGTATGTGTGTGTCCCAGGGTATGTCTACACTACCCCGCTAGTTCGAACTAGCGGGGTAATGTATGCATACCGCACTTGCTAATGAAGCCCGGGATTTGAATTTCCCGGGCTTCATTAGCATAAGCGGGGAGCCGCCATTTTTAAATCCCCGCTGCTTCGAACCCCGTGTAGCGCGGCTACACGGGGCTCGAACTAGGTAGTTCGGACTAGGGTGCCTATTCCGAACTACCGGTACACCTCGTTTCACGAGGAGTACCGGTAGTTCGGAATAGGACCCTAGTCCGAACTACCTAGTTCGAGCCCCGTGTAGCCGCGCTACACGGGGTTCGAAGCAGCGGGGATTTAAAAATGGCGGCTCCCCGCTTATGCTAATGAAGCCCGGGAAATTCAAATCCCGGGCTTCATTAGCAAGTGCGGTATGCATACATTACCCCGCTAGTTCGAACTAGCGGGGTAGTGTAGACATACCCTCACTGTGTTCCATGTCTGCTGCGTTTGTTAACCAACTAAACATACTAAATTAGGGCTGTGACTGGAGCCATGAGAAGTTGGGAAGAAAAGTACCTGATAAGCAAAATGTAGTGTTTTTTTTAAAAGATCATCAAAGTTTACCTGGCTTGTGAACCAAACAAACCTCATCAGTTCAACTGAGATGTTAAAAGGAGACATTAAGCAAATGCAGGGGAGTAGTTAGGAGGAAAGTAGTAGAGGGGGAAAGTGCAAGAAGGAGGAGGTAAGAAGAGGAAGAAGGAGAAAGAAGAGGGAGGAAAGGGCTATGAACCTGTACGGCTACTGTCTGCTGCTTTCTTGGTGCTGATAGCACACACACTGAAAAACAGCATTATACTTCCCTAACTGGTCTCCCTGCCCCAGAGAGCTTTTGTACCTCCTATCATAGGCCATTCATTGCTGGACATTATGTCCCACACACACTACTCCATCTATATACTTGTTTGATTTGCAGACTGTAATTCCAGCCCACTGCAGGGATTCAACATCGAGTGAAATTCACTGTGATATGAGATGAAATGGAACAACACATACATTTTATGTGCTGTCTGTCCACCAATGGCACCAGATAAGGCAATAAGCCCAACTCCTGATACTGATGTTAAAACCTCACTGTGCCACTCTTCTTGAGCTTTGCTTCAAAATCTTGACCCAGTGGGAGTAGAATGCCTAATAGTGATAAGTCACTACTACTCCTTGTGATAGTTTTTCATTTTCTTTACTATATCCATTTTGGTTAAGATTTTAAATAAGTTTTGTTGCAGTCTAGTAAGTAGCCTAAGGCCACACGCTAGGGAGAAGAGATTTCATAGAGATAAAAAACACATCAGAAGAAAATATGTGGAAAATTGCAATGACAAGGTTTCTGCTGGTAGCTTGTGATGTAGAGAAATGAAGTCTCAGGCCAACGTGCCTTGGCAGAAAAGAAGCGGGGGGGGGGGGGCGGAGTAATGCAAGTGAGCACTGGTATAGCCTCTCCTCCATTCCCCTCCCATTTCTATCCCAGAGAACCATCCGAATACCAATCAGAAAGGTGGTTTCCACCTGGCCAGGGAAGTCTGCAAATGCCAGGCTATTTAGCTTTGTAGGCCCAGTAGGAATAGTGTTCTGCAAAAATGTGTTTTAATAATAATTTCAGAGGCTTTGTTTTTTTCTCTGCATTTGGAAATTATCTACATAATTGAAGCATAGTACCAGATTGAAGCATAGTACAATCTTCTAATGTTGCCTGATCTTTAGATTGAGTATATTTATATTTTACACATTAGCAGATATACTTGGTGTTGCTCAGGTCTGTAACAGAAGGATTTTTTAAAAATAAATTAAAAATCCACATGTGTTATTTCAATGGCTGTATTTTTCAAAAAAGAAGGAAAATGAAGGCTGGAGTGAGAGTTTGTGGGTGTAGAGGGGCAGGAGGTGGGTGGCATAGGGGAAAGAATTGAAAGAAATGGGGGTGCTCAGGGCAGGGGGAAGGCGTGCTGAAGTCAAGGCAGGTGGGAGGTGCAGGACTCAGGGTAAAAACCTACTTTAATTTATTATTATAAGGAACATATAATCAAAACCATAAGGAAATAGTAAATTGACAAGAAAAAATTGGCAAGTAAGCATGTTAGCCCTACAGACTACACTAAACAATGCCTTCTGTGTACTGATGTGTGTTGTACTGTGCTGTATTTGTAATTCTAGCGCAGAAACCTGACTTTATATTTCAAATGCTTAGATTCACACATCTCAAAGAAGTGCACGCCAACTTTGCCAAACTCTAGTTAAATTAAGGTCAGTTAGGTCCCCTAGAATTGCACCAATAAAGTTCCATTTGTACAGCATAGCATTTTGGTGGGAGATACCTTGCAGTTTGGGATGGGGATTAAAACCTCATTCCTGCTGGATTTCTTATGGCACTCCCATTTCCAGAATCCCTTTATTCATTGTGCATCTTCAATGCAGGGGCTAATGCACACAGTTTATTTAGAAAGTACCACTTCAAAGCTTGGCATGTTATTATCAATACTCTTGTTCAGTCTTATTTCCTTAGGGTATGTCTACACTACAAAGTTAATTTGAACTAACAGCCGTTAATTCGAATTAACTTTCATACATACAAGCTTAATTCGAATTAGGTAAACATTCTACGAGGACTAACACCTAGTTCAAATTCAGTAGTTCAAATTAAGGGCTGTGTAGCCACTTAATTTGAACTATTTGGAGGCTAGCCCTTCCCAGCTTGCCCTGGTGGCCACTCTGGGCCAAACCAGGGAAACTCTTCTGCCCCCCTCCTGGCCCCGGAGCCCTTAAAGGGCCACGGTCTGGCTACGGTGCTTGTGCAAGTTGCAAGCCTGCCAGCACCCAGCCAGCAGATCCTGCACCTGGCACAAGATGAGCCATTTACCCGCTGCCACCCAGCCCTCTGCCTCTTCCCAGGACCAAGCTGGCAGCTCTCAGGAGCCTGCCCAGGGCTGCAAGAGGCGGGCACCCACCTAGTCTAGGGCGGAGATCGTGGACCTCATCGAAGTTTGGGGGGAGGACTCCAACGTCCACAATCTCTGCACTAGCCACAGGAATGCAGCCATCTACAGCTGCATGGCTGACAGCCTGGCCACAAGAGGCCACATGAAGACCCGGGAGCAGGTCTGCTGCAAGATTAAGGACCTGCAGCAGGCCTACTCCAGGGCCTCCCAGCCAGGGGCTGACCCGGAGGTATGCCCTCACTTCAAGGCCCTGGACTGCATCCTAGGGGCTCACGCAGTCCATGCCCCCCGGGTGGTGATCAACCCTGGAGCAGAAGGCCCCGTCCCTGACACCGAAGAGGAGGAGGAGGACGCCAAGAGCCAGGAGCCTGCAGGGAGCCTGCCCAGGACCCAGGACCTCCGAGGCACCCCACAGAGCACATCAGCTGTGTTGTCTGAGGCCAGGGAGGGCTCCACATGTGAGTGCTGTCATGCTTCCCTCATGTGTATGCGGGACGTGGGGGGAGAGGGAGCCCAGGGACCATACGCCTGGGCCTTGCCCACCATGGAGCAGCAGCTGGGTGTCATGAAGGGGCCCTGGCCTTGCAGATGAGGGCTGAGTTTCACCCACCATGTCCCCAGGGAGAACTGACCACTGCTCTTGTTTCACCACAGCTGCAGCACCTGGGACTGCAGGGTGCACCACCCCGCCTGCAACAGCCACCCGCACCCGGGCCAGCAGGCGCACCAGGAACCTGGAGGACTACCAGCGGCGGCACATGTGGCTCCCTGGAGCACCAGCTCCACACCCAGGACCACTGTGTCCGGGAGGACCTGAGGCTGCGGCAGCGGAGCTTGGAGGTGCTGGAGGAGCAGAGCTGTGCCCTCAGAGGTCACCTCCAGACCCTGGTGGACAGGTTCCTGCCTCCTGCTCCAGCCCCTGCAGCCGCACCAGCTCTCGCTCCTCCTCCCACTCCTGCTCCCTTTCCCGCTTCCTCCACACCCCCATCCCTCCTGCCCCACTCTCCACACCCACTCTCCCCCGACGCCCCCGCATCCACAGTGCTGCAAGACGGGAGAGCCAGCAGGATGCCCATCTCTGAGCTTTCCCTTCCCTTCCTCCCCTTCCATCCCCTTCCAGCACCCTCCTCCCAGGTTTCCCCAGCCCCTTTCCCACCCTCACTCCTCTGTCCCCCAACCCCAGTTATGAACAATAAAGAGAGATTTTTGTTGGCAAAACAGGTGTGTTTATTTTACGTTAGGAAGGGGCGTTAGGGAGGGGAAAGGAGAAGGAGGGGAGGGTGGAAGAAGGCCCCAGTGGGGCATGCAGGGAGAGTTCAGTCTTCCTCTACCTGGAAGCTCTCCCGCAGGGCTTCCCAGATCTGGACGGTCCCCCGCTGGGCATCCCGGATGGCGGCAGTGTGGGGCTGCACGAACTGACCAGCCATGCACTCAGCCTCAGCCATCCAGGCTGGCAGGAAAGCATCCCCCTTCCGCTCACATAAATTGTGCAGCACACAACATGCTGCCACCACAGGAGGGATATTTTGCTCGGCGAGGTCGAGCCGGGTGAGGAGGCATCGAAATCTGGCTTTCAGGCATTCTAAGGCCCCCTCAATCATGATGCGGGCTCTGGTGAGCCTGGCATTGAAGGCCTGCCAGGAGGGTTGAGGTGCCCTGTGTATGACTTAATCAGCCAGGGCTGTAGGGGGTAGGCTGCATCCCCCACCAGGCAGATGGGCATGTCCACGTCCCCAACCCTGATGTGGCAGTCGGGGAAGAAGGTCCCGGCCTGCAGCCTCTCGCAGACAGAGGAGTTCCGGAACACCCTGGCGTCGTGTGCCTTGCCGGACCAGCCCACATTAATGTCCGTGAACTGGCCCCAGTGGCCACACACAGCCTGCAGGAGGACGGAGAAGTACCCCTTGTGGTTAAAGTACTGGGAGGCCTGGTGTTCCGGGGCATGGATGGGGATGTGCGTCCCATCGATGGCCCTCCCGCAGTTGGGGAAGCCGAGGGCGCCAAACCCCCGGATGACCGCGTCTGGGTCGGCAAGGCAGACCACGCTGTGGAGCAGCACCCAGTTGATGGCCTTGACCACCTGCAGAGAGACACAGCAAACTGTGAATCACTGGGGCACCCGGGTGGCTGGAAGTGTTCGTTCCCTGGCACTTCCCCGCGCCCCACTCCCGGAAGCAACCCCCATGGGTGACGTAGTACAGCCGGGATGGACCGAACCCTTCGGTGCGGGGCACTTTCGCCTCCCCCCCCTTTTCCCTGGAGCGGCCCATCCCCTCCTTGCAGTCCCCCTTTCCCTCTAGCCCACTGGCTGGTGGGTGCCATACCTGCATGCGCACTGCTGCGAAGGTGGATCTCCCAATGCCGAACTGGTTCCCAATGGATCGGTAGCTGTCCAGCGTGGAAAGCTTCCACGGGGCGATGGCCACACACTTCTGGAGGGGAATGGCAGGCCTCATGAGAGTGTCCCGTCGCTGCAGAGCAGGGGGAGCCACTCACAGAGCTCCAGGAAGATGTCCTTCTTCATCCTGAAGTTCTGGGTCCACTGTTGGTCTCCCCGGCGCTCCAGGATGATGCGGTCCCAGCAGTCGCTGCTGGTGTCCAGACGCCAGATGCAGCGGGGCACACTGGCGTCTGGGCGCTGCTGCCACTCCTCCACAACCCCCAGGGAGACCAGGGGGAGAAGCAGGGGGCTGACTTGCACCAGATGGTGCAAGCCAGCCTCCAGCCATTGCAGCAGCAAGTCCAAAAACTGGAGCAGCATGCCCAGGGCGAGGTCTGACTCCATGGTGCCAACTGTGGCAGCGTCCCCAATGGGAAGCACCGACACAGGCAGGCGGAGAGAAAAACGCTTTGCTGTCCCTCGGTGAGGTAGACAAGCAAGCAGAAAAGCTGAGAACTGGAGAAATTGGAAAGGGTACAGAGAAGAGCGACAAGAATGATTAAAGGTCTAGAGAACATGACCTATGAAGCCAGGCTTCATGAACTGGGCTTGTTTAGTTTGGAAAAAAGAAGATTAAGGGGGGACATGATAGCGGTTTTCAAATATGTAAAAGGGTGTCACAAGGAGGAAGGAGAAAATTTGTTCCTCTTGGTTTCTGAGGACAGGACAAGGAGTAATGGGCTTAAAGTGCAGCAGGGGAGGTTTAGATTGGACATTAGGAAAAAATTCCTAACTGTCAGGGTGGTCAAATATTGGAATAAATTGCCAAGGGAGGTGGTGGAATCTCCCTCTCTGGAGATATTTAAGAACAGGTTAGATAGACATCTGTCAGGGATGGTGTAGATGGAGCTTGGTCCTGCCTTGAGGGCGGGGGGCTGGACTCGATGACCTCTCGAGGTCCCTTCCAGTCCTATTATTCTATGATTCTATGATTCTATGATCCAGGGGGTACCTTTAAGCAAGAGCCTCAGGGTATGTCTACACTACAACCCTAGTTCGCACTTGGGTGGTTAATGTAGTCATATGGACTTGCAAATGAAGCCCGGGATTTGAATTTCCCGGGCTTCGTTAGCATATTGCCGGGCACCGCCATTTTTAAATGTCCGCTAGTGCGGACTCCGTGCCTTTTCCGAACTATCATTACACCTCGTTCCACCTCGTTCCACCTCATGCAGCACTAGCGGACATTTAAAAATGGCGGCGCCCGGCAATATGCTAATGAAGCCCGGGAAATTCAAATCCCGGGCTTCATTTGCAAGTCCGTATGACTACATTAACCACCTAAGTGCGAACTAGGGTGGTAGTGTAGACATACCCTCAGATAGCCTCAGACAGCAGCCACACAAAGCAACTACTGACCTGATGCCCTGCTGGAACCTGTTTCAGCTTCCCTTAAATGTGACCCAGTGTCCAATCAGTGTGGATGCGCTAGTTCGAATTACCAAAACGCTAATTCGAATTAGTTTTTGGGTCTAGATGCGCTAATTCGAATTAGCTTAGTTCGAATTAACTAATTCGAATTAAGTTAGTTCGAATTAGCGCTGTAGTGTAGACATACCCTCTGAAATAGTTATTTCGAAATAGTCCACACTACAAATGCCCATCAAAATAGCACAGATCTACATCAAAAGTGCACGTCCACACTGATTGGAGGCTGAATTGCATTTAAGGCTCCCCAGAAGCACTTCAGGCAGGGCATCAAGACAGCAGCCACTTTCTGAGGCTCATGCTTAAATGGGCTTTCTCTCTACAGCCGTGTCTCAGGATCATCACCTTTGCTTACCTCCTCGAGGGACAGAAAAATCTCCTGCATGCTGTGGTTGCCTTGCAGACACCATGGGCACTCGAGCCATGGAGCTGGACCTGCTGCAAAGCAATTGCTGGCTCTTAGATCTCATGCCACACCTCCTTGTGCACTTACTGCAAGCTGCCCACTTGGCACTGCAGCAACAGGACCTGCAGCTCACTGTGGGGAACCTCCTCTCTGCTCGTGCTGATCATGCAGCACTGCCCTTCCTGCCCTCGCTTGCACACTGTGCACCACCACTTGTGGCAACGGGACACCAGTTCCAACTGGTAGGACCACATCATCATGGAGCGCTGGGATGACCAGCATTGGCTGCAGAACTTTTTGCATGCGAAAGGACACCTTCCTGGAGCTGTGTGAGTGGCTCGCCCCTGCCATCCAGCAATGGGAAACCCACATGAGACCTGCCATCCCTCTCCAGAAGTGGGTCACCATTGTACTTCAGGAGCTTGCTATGCTGGCCAGCTAGCATTCAGTCAGGAACCAATTTGGTGTGGGAGATCAACTGTGCTTATGCAGGTATGACTCTCATACTATTGTCAAAGGAGGGTGGTGAATCACTGGAATGGGGTTCCCTAGAGAAGGGGAGTGGACTCTATCACCCTGGGGTATGTCTACACTACCCCGCTAGTTCGAACTAGCGGGGTAATGTATGCATACCGAACGTGCTAATGAAGCCCGGGATTTGAATTTCCCGGGCTTCATTAGCATAAAGCCGGCTCCGCCATTTTTAAAAGCCGGCTTGTTCGAACCCCGTGCCGCGCGGCTACACGCGGCACGGGCTAGATAGTTCGAACTACGTAGTTGTTCCGAACTATCTGTACGCCTCGTGGAATGAGGTGTACAGATAGTTCGGAACAACTACGTAGTTCGAACTATCTAGCCCGTGCTGCGTGTAGCCGCGCGGCACGGGGTTCGAACAAGCCGGCTTTTAAAAATGGCGGAGCCGGCTTTATGCTAATGAAGCCCGGGAAATTCAAATCCCGGGCTTCATTAGCACGTTCGGTATGCATACATTACCCCGCTAGTTCGAACTAGCGGGGTAGTGTAGACATACCCCTGGAGATTTGTAAGTCCCACCTTCAAAAAGCCCTGCAGGAATGGGGCAGTTGGGGTTGCTCCTGCTGTGGGAAGGGGCTTGGGCTCAGAGAACTCCTGAGCACTCTGGAAACCCTGTTATTCTCTGCTTGCATCCTTCTACAGGTGGTGAGGACCATCAACACCATCCTGCTTCTCAGGGTCATCATCCTGGGCAATGTTGACCCCTTTGTCACTGGCTTTGCCGCTATGGGCTTCCCCAGCTGTGGAGGTAGGGAGGCATTGATGGCACCCACATCCCCATCTAGGACCCTGACCACCAGGCCTCCTATTACATGAATTGGAAGGGGTACTTTTCAATAGTCCTGCAGGCCCTCATGGATCACTGAGGCCAATTCACCAATAGGAACATTAGTTGTCGGGGAAGATGCATGACACCCACATATTCCGCAACTCCAATCTCTTCCAGAGGATGCACACTGGCACTTTTTTCCCCAAGCGCACTATCAGGGTCGGGGACATAGACATGCCACTGTGTATTGTGGGAGACGCAGACTACCGTTTGCTCCTCTGGTTGATGAAGCCCTACACAGGACACCTGAACTCCACAAAAGGACATTTCAATGGTAGGCTCAACAGGGCCCGGATTGTTGAGGAGGGCACCTTCGGCTGTTTGAAGCACTTCCTTCTCACCCCAACTGGACCTTGGTGAGCAGAATGTCCCCCAGGGGTTGTCAGCCTGCTGTGTCTTGCACAACTAGTGCGAGAACACGGGGGAGACATTCCTGCCAGGGTGGGGGGCAGAGACTGAGCAGCTTGCAAGAGCCTTTGAGCATCCACGCACTGCTGCCATCAGGGGGCTGTGTGCATCTGGGCGGCCCTGAGGCAGAATTTCTCACAAGGACCCCTGTCACATTCTTCCCTGGGCCTCCCCACTGGGGCCTGTGCATTGCCCTTCTGTGCCTTTTCTTCACACTTCTCCCTTCTCCTGCTCTCCCTTACCACCTTCATCTCCTTCTCCTCCCCTGTAGACACAATAAACCAGACTTTTTGGTTTGAAAGAATAAACTTTTATTATTTGGGGTAAATATAACTGGGGAGGGACTGGGGAAAGAACCTGGGAGTGGGGAAGAAGGGGAAAGAGCGGGAAGGAGAGCCTCAGGAATGTGGCTGGACTGGCTCCTGCCTCAGGTGGGCCCACCACCTCATGTGCAGGGTCCTTGGTGGCCATGTGGGGAGAGCTAGAGGGAGAAGCCAGAGAAGCAGGAGCAAGACTGACAACAGGAACAGCAGCAGGAGCAGGGGGGAGGGGGAGGCGGCTGCTGGACTGCTCAATGGCAGCCACCAAGTGGTCGATGGTGGTGGTGCATGCTGCGCACATACCCCGGTGCCTGCTGTGACAGCTCCTGCCAGGTGGTGTGGTACAGCTCCTGGTTGGTATTCAACCTGCGGCCCAGCTGCTCCAGAGACTTCTGCAGGCCATGCAGGTAGGCAAAATGTCCCTTCTCGAGAGCTTCCTGTGGTTTCCAGTACTTGCAGGTCTCTTGGGGTACGTCTAGACTACATGCCTCTGACTACAGAGGCATGTACGTTAGGCTACCTGGCATAGGAAAATGAAGCAGTGATTTAAATAATCGCCACTTCATTATTTGAGCTGTTTGTCGGCTCAATGCAGTAGTCTGGACACTCTGCGGTCGACATCAAAGGCATTTGTTGACCTCCCAGGTATGCCTCCTGGGATGAGGTTTACCTGGGAGGTCGACAAATGCCTTTGATGTCGACCGCGGAGTGTCCAGACTACCGCGCTGAGCCGACAAACAGCTGATCAGCTCAGCGCGGCAGCTATTTAAATTTAAATGAAGCAGTGATTATTTAAATCACCACTTCATTTTTCTATGCTGGGTAGCCTAATCTACATGTCTCTGTCGCCAGATGCATGGAGTCTAGACATACCCTTGGGGTCCTCAGGATGGTGCAGAAGGTGATGGACTACCTGGTCCAGCTGTGAAGAACAGAGAGAAGGGCAGCGTACTGATTGTTTGATTACTGATTGTTTTGATTACTGCAGTCCTTGCCCTGTGTTAGAGCCAGGCTACTAAGGGTATGTCTACACTACAGCGCTAATTCGAACTAACTTAGTTCGAATTAGTTAATTCGAACTAAGCTAATTTGAACTAACGCATATAGAACTAAAAACTAGTTCGAATTAGCATTTTCCTAATTCGAACTAGCGCGTCCACACTGATTGGACGCAGGGGGGCATTTAAGTGCGGCTGAAACCGGTTCTAGCAGGGCATCAGGTCAGTAGTTGCTTTGTGTGGCTGCTGTCTGAGGCTATCTGAGGCTCGTGCTTAAAGGGACCCCCCCGGACAGCCGGTTCTCAGCTTTTCCTGCTTCCTTGCGAACCTCGCCGAAGGACAGCAAAGCGTTGGTCTCTGTGCCCGTCTGTGTCGGTGCTTCCCTTCGGGGACGCCGCCGCAGGTGGCAACATGGAGCCAGAGCTCGCCCTGCACCTTCTGGTGCACTTTCTGGACTTGTTGCTGCAAGCCTGCCACAAATGGCTGGAGGCTGCCTGGCACCTCCTGGTGCACGTCAGCCCCCTGCCTCTCCGCCTGGCCGCCCTGGGGGCCGTGGAGGAGCCTCAGCGGCGCCCCAGCACCAATGTGCCCCGCCGCATCTGGCATCTGGACACCAGCACCGACTGGTGGGACTGCATTGTCCTGGAGCGCTGGGAGGACTGACAGTGGACCCAGAACTTCAGGATGAGGAGGGACACCTTCCTGGAGCTCTACAAGTGGCTCGCCCCAGCTCTGAGCAGAAGAGACACTCGCATGAGGCCCGCCATCCCCCTCCAGAAGCGGGTGGCCATCGCCCTCTGGAAGCTCTCCACGCCGGACAGCTACCGATCCGTCGGGAACCAGTTTGGCGTGGGGAGATCCACCGTCGGAGCGGTGCTCATGCAGGTATGGCACTCGTCGGCCACTGCACCGGGGGGGAGGGGGGCTGCGAGGAGGGGATGGGCCACCCCAGGGACAAAGGGGGGGCGGGAAGAGGCAAACGCGACCCGCACCGGAGGGGTCGGTCTGTCCCGGCCGTACTACACGCCGCCAGGAGGGTTGCTTCCGGGAGTGGGGCGCGGGGCACTGCCAGGGCACGAATGCTCCCAGCCACCCAGGCGCCCCACTGATTGGCGCTTTGCTGTGTCTCTCTCCGCAGGTGGTCAAGGCCATCAACCGGGTGCTGCTCCGCAGGGTGGTCTGCCTCGCCGACCCGGACGCTGTCATTCGGGGATTCGGCGCCCTCGGCTTCCCCAACTGCGGGGGGGCCATCGACGGGACGCACATCCCCATCCGTGCCCCGGAACACCAGGCGTCCCGGTACGTCAACCGCAAGGGGTACTTCTCTGTGATCCTGCAGGCCGTGTGTGACCACCGGGGCCAGTTCATGGACATTAATGTGGGCTGGTCCGGCAAAGCACACGACGCCTGCGTGTACCGCAACTCCTCCGTGTGCCAGCGGCTGCAGGATGGGACCTTCTTCCCTGACCGCCACATCAGGGTCGGGGACGTGGACATGCCCATGTGCCTGGTGGGGGATGCCGCCTACCCACTGCAGCTGTGGCTGATGAAGCCGTACACGGGGCACCTCAATCCCTCCCGCCAGGCCTTCAATGCCAGGCTGACCAGGGCCCACATCGTGGTGGAGGGGGCTTTAGGGCGACTGAAAGCCCACTTTCGATGCCTCCTCACCCGTCTGGACCTGGCCGAGCACAACATCCCTCCCGTGGTGGCAGCATGTTGTGTGCTCCACAATTTATGTGAGCGAAAGGCGGAGGCTTTCCTGCCAGCCTGGATGGCTGAGGCTGACCGCATGGCTGGACACTACGGTCAGCCCCGCACTGCCGCCGTCCGGGAAGCCCAGCGGGGGGCCATCCGGATCCGGGAAGCCCTGCGGGAGAGCTTCCTGGTGGAGGAGGAGGACTGACCTCTCCCTTGCATGCCCCACTGGGGCCTTCTTCCACCCAAACCCCCTTCCCCGTTCTCCTCCCTACCTACTGTCAAATAGGGTATGTCTACACTACAATGTTAGTTCGAACTAACGGACGTTAGTTTGAACTAACATTCATAGGCACTACACTAGCACTCCGCTAGTTCGAATTTGAATCGAACTAGCGGAGCACTTAGTTCGAACTAGGAAAACCTCATTTTACGAGGATTAAACCTAGTTCGAACTTACTAGTTCGAATTAAGGGGTGTGTAGCCCTCCCCAGGTTTCCCTGGTGGCCACTCTGGCCAACACCAGGGAAACTCGTCTGCCCCCCTCCCGGCTCCAACCCCCTTAAAGGGGCACGGGCTGGCTACGGTGCCCGTGCCAGGTGCAAGCCTGCCAGCACCCAGCCAGCAGACCCTGCACCTGGCACGGCACAGAGCCACCCACCTGATATCCCCCAGCCCACCCCCTCTTCCTGGGACCAGGCTGGCGGCTCCCGGGAGTTTGCCCGGGACCGCAAGAGGCGGGCACCTTCCTGGGCTAGTGTGGACATCGTGGACCTCGTCCACGATCTCTGCACTAGGCACAGGAAAGTGGCCGGCTAGGGCAGGAGAGCTGCCAGCCTGGCCACCCAGGAGCAGGTGTGCATGATAATCAAGGGGGTCCACTGAGACCCCCGACCCTGAGCCCTGAGCTTACAATGGCCGTCCTGGGTCAGACCAAAGGTCCATCTAGCCCAGTAGCCTGTCTGCCGACAGCGGCCAACCCTAGGGACCGTGGAGGGGATGGACCGAAGACAGTGACCAAGCCATTTGTCTCGTGCCATCCCTCTCCAGTCTTCCACAAACTTTGGGCAGGGACACCACTCCTACCCCCGGCTAAGACTATTCCATGGACCCAACCTCCATGACTTGATCTCACTTCCCTTTAAACTCTGTTTTAGTTGTAGCCTTCACAGCCTCCTGCAGCAAGGAGTTCCACAGGTTAACTATTTGCTTTCTGAAGAAAAACAACTTTCTCTTACTAGTTTCAAGCCTGCTACCCATTCCTTTCCTTTGGTGTCCTCTAGTCATTCTTTATGGGAACTCATGAAGAACTTTTCTGAATGCACCCTCTCCACCCAACTCCTGCTTTTAGAGACCTCTATCCTGTCCCCGCTCCATCTCCTCTTTTCTAAGCTGAACAGTCCCAGTCTCTGTAGCCTTTCTTCATCTGGGACCTGTTCCCAACCCCTGATCATGTTAGTTGCCCTCCCCTCTCCTAGCCTTTCTCTTCCCCTCTCCCACCTCCTTTTCCCAGTCTCCCCCAGTTTTGTTCAATAAAGACAGAGTCAATGTTGGAAGAAACGTTATCTTTATTTTGTACATCAGGAAGGGGGGCTAGGGAGGGGTAAGTGGAAGGAGGTGAGGGAGGAATGGGGTACGAGCTCCCGATGGGGAGGACTGGGCTGGCTCTGTGGGCTTCTGGGGGTGGAAGCTCTCCTGCAGCCCCCCAATTGCCCCCTCTCCCCAGATGGCAGCCTGCGGCAAGTGCAGCCGGGCTGATGGCCGAGTGGTGTGATGTGCCCAGTGTGGGCACTCCGGGCACTCCAAGCCAGGACTGCTTTGCAAGCAGGGCACCCCTGAGAACTGTCTGTCTGGGGTGGGGGTCGGGACCCTTTAAGCGCAGCCCTCGGCTATCCTGAGACAGCATCTCCATGCTCTCAGTCCTCCTCTGATGCCCTGCCAGCACTGCTTCCGGCCATCCTTAAGCCCTGTTCAGGGTCCACTCAATGTGGACATGCTAGTTCGAATTAGCAAAACACTAATTCGAACTAGTTTTTAGTTCTAGACGCGTTAGTTCGAATTAGCGCTGTAGTGTAGACGTACCCATAAAGACACCTGTTTTTCAAACAAAAATGTCTTTTTATTTAACATAACTGGGGTGGGGGGAGAGAGGAAGAACGGCGGCAGAGGGGAGGGGGAAATTTGGGACAAGGGAGCAGGAAGGGGAGGGAAGGGAAAGGAAAGGAAAGCTCAGGGGTGGGAGTCCGGAAAGCTCAGGGGTGGGAGTCCGGCTGCCTCTCCCGTCTGCGGGTCCGGGGCGTTGGTGGGGAATGGTTGTGGAGGGTGGGGCAGAAGGGACAGGGGGTGTTGAGGAAGCAGGAGCGGGAGCAGGAGAGGGAGCTGGGGGAGCAAGGGGAGCAGGAGGGGGAGCAGCAGGAGGAGCAGGAGGGGGAGCAGGAGCAGGAGCAGGAGCAGGAGCAGGAGGAATTGGGAAGTGGTCGAGCAGGCTCCTCCAGGGTATGTCTACACTAGAAAGTTAGTTCGAACTAACGGACGTTAGTTCGAACTAACTTTCCTATGCGCTACACTAGCGCTCCGTTAGTTCGAACTTAATTCGAACTAACGGAGCGCTTAGTTCGAACTAGGTAAACCTCATTTTACGAGGACTAACGCCTAGTTCGAACTAGCTAGTTCGAACTAAGGGCTGTGTAGCCCTTTAGTTCGAACTAGTGGGAGGCTAAGGCTTCCCAGGTTTCCCTGGTGGCCACTCTGGCCAACACCAGGGAAACTCTATTGCCCCCCTCCCGGCCCCGGAGCCCTTAAAGGGCCACGGGCTGGCTACTCACTTTGTGCCAGTTGCAAGGCTGCCAGCACCCGTGCCTGCACAGCCTGCACCTGCCACACTATGAGCCAGCCATCCGAGGGCTCCCAGCCCTCCACTGCTCCCCACGACCAGCCTGGCGGCTCCCGGGAGCCTGCCCGGGGGCGCAAAAGGCGGGCGCCCGCCTGGTCAAGTGCGGAGATCGTGGACCTCATCGAGGTTTGGGGGGAAGCCTCAAATGTCCACGATCTCCGCACTAGCCACCGGAACGCGGCCGTCTATGGACGCATGGCTGCCAGCCTGGCCGCCAGGGGCCATCAGCGCAGCCGGGAGCAGGTGCGCTGCAAGATTAAAGACTTGCGGCAGTCCTACTCCCGGGCCTGCCTGCCAGGGGCTGACCCGGAGGCCTGCCCCCACTTCCATGCCCTGGACCGCATCCTGGGGCCTCATGCCGTCCCTGCCCCCCGGGACGTGATTGACCCCGGGGCAGAGGGACCGCTCCTGGACACCGAGGAGGAGGAAGAGGGCTCTGAGAGCCAGGAGCCTGCTGCCAGCCTTCCCAGGACCCGGGACCCCCGAGGCACCCCACAGAGCCGCTCGCCTGCATCATCAGAGGCCGGGGAGGCATCCACCTGTGAGTACCCTCGTGTTCCCCTTATGTGTACGGGGGGCTGGGGCGAGAGGGAGCCCCGGGACCGTGCGCCTGGGCCTTGCCCACTACGGAGCAGCAGCTGGGGATCCTGCAGGGGCCCTGGCCTTGCAGAGGGGAGCTGGGTTTCACACACCTGGGCCCCTGGGGTAATTGACCGCTGGTCTTCTTGCACCACAGCTGCAGCACCGGGGACTGCAGGGCGCACCACCCCGCCTGCAGCAGCCGCCCGCGCCCGGGCAAGCAGGACAGCCAGGAACCAGGAGGACTACCAGAGGCGGCATCTCCGGTTCCTGGACCGACAGCTCCGTCTCCAGGACCACTGGGTCCAGGAGGACCTCAGGCTGCGCCAGAGGAGTCTGGAGGCCCTGGAGGAGCAGGGCCGTGCCCTGCGAGGCCACCTCCAGAGCCTGCTGGACCGCTTTCCATTTCCTCCTCCCCCTGCTCCCCCTCTTGCTCCCCCTCTTGCTCCCCCTGCTCCCCCTCTTGCTCCCCCTCTTGCTCCCCCTGCTCCCCCTGCTCCTCCTGCTCCTCCTGCTTCCGCTCCTGCTTCCTCCACACCCCCTGTCCTCTCTGCCCCCCCCTCCACAACCATTCCCCACCGACGCCCCCGGACCCGCAGTGTGGCGAGACGGGAGAGGCACCCAGACTCCCACCCCTGAGCTTTCCTTTCCCTTCCTCCCTTCCCTCCCCTCCCCTTCCAGCTCCCTCGTCCCAGGTTTCCCCCTCCCTTCTCCCACCTTCATTCCTCCCTCCCCCACCCCAGTTCTGTGAAATAAACAGACGTTTTTGTTGGAAAAACAGGTGTCTTTATTTGACAGTAGGTAGGGAGGGGAAAGGGGAAGGGGGGTAGGGTGGAAGAAGGCCCCGGTGGGGCATGCAGGGAGAGGTCAGTCCTCCTCCTCCTCCACCTGGAAGCTCTCCCGCAGGGCTTCCCGGATCCGGATGGCCCCCCGCTGGGCTTCCCGGACGGCGGCGGTGCGGGGCTGACCGTAGTGTCCAGCCATGCGGTCAGCCTCAGCCATCCAGGCTGGCAAGAAAGCCTCCCCCTTCCGCTCACACAAATTGTGGAGCACACAACATGCCGCCACCACGGGAGGGATGTTGTGCTCGGCCAGGTCCAGACGGGTGAGGAGGCATCGAAAGCGGGCTTTCAGTCGCCCGAAGGCCCCCTCCACCACGATGCGGGCCCTGCTCAGCCTGTTATTGAAGGCCTGGCGGGAGGGATTGAGGTGTCCCGTGTAGGGCTTCATGAGCCAGGGCTGCAGTGGGTAGGCGGCATCCCCCACCAGGCAGACGGGCATGTCCACGTCCCCGACCCTGATGTGGCGGTCGGGGAAGAAGGTCCCGTCCTGCAGCCGCTGGCACACGGAGGAGTTCCGGTACACCCGGGCGTCGTGTGCTTTGCCGGACCAGCCCACATTTATGTCCGTCAACTGTCCCCGGTGGTCACATACGGCCTGCAGGATGACGGAGAAGTACCCCTTGCGGTTCACGTACCGGGATGCCTGGTGTTCCGGGGCACGGATGGGGATGTGCGTCCCGTCGATGGCCCCCCCGCAGTTGGGGAAGCCGAGGGCGCCGAATCCCCGGATGACGGCATCCGGGTTGGCGAGGCGGACCACCCTGCGGAGCAGCACCCGGTTGATGGCCTTGACCACCTGCGGAGAGAGACACAGCAAAGCGTCAATCAGTGGGGCGCCCGGGTGGCTGGGAGCGTGCGTGCCCTGGCAGTGCCCCGCGCCCCACTCCCGGAAGCAACCCCCCTGGCGGCGTGTAGTACGGCCGGGACAGCCCGACCCCTCCGGTGCGGGGCGCTTTCGCCTCCTCCCGCCCCCCCCTTTGTCCCTGGGGCGGCCCATCCCCTCCTCGCAGCCCCCCTCCCCCCCGGCTCGGTGGCCGACGAGCGCCGTACCTGCATGAGCACTGCTCCGACAGTGGATCTCCCCACGCCGAACTGGTTCCCGACGGATCGGTAGCTGTCCGGCGTGGAGAGCTTCCAGAGGGCGATGGCCACCCGCTTCTGGAGGGGGATGGCGGGCCTCATGCGAGTGTCCCTTCTTTGCAGGGCAGGGGCGAGCCACTCGCAGAGCTCCAGGAAGGTGTCCCTCCTCATCCTAAAGTTCTGGGTCCACTGTCGGTCGTCCCAGCGCTCCAGGACGATGCGGTCCCACCAGTCGCTGCTGGTGTCCAGACGCCAGATGCGGCGGGGCACGCCGGTGCCGGGGCGCCGCCGCGGCTCCTCCACGGCCCCCAGGGCGGCCAGGCGGAGAGGCAGGGGGCTGACGTTCCCCAGGTGGTGCCAGGCAGCCTCGAGCCATTGCTGGCAGGCTTGCAGCAGCAAGTCCAGAACGTGCACCAGAAGGTGCAGGGCGAGCCGTGGCTCCATGTTGCCACCTGCGGCGGCCCCCCCGAAGGGAAGCACCGACACAGACGGGCACAGAGACCGACGCTTTGCTGTCCCTCGGCGAGGTTGGCAAGCAAGCAGGAAAAGCTGAGAACCGGCTGTCCAGGGGGGGTCCCTTTAAGCACGAGCCTCAGATAGCCTCAGACAGCAGCCACACAAAGCAACTGCTGACCTGATGCCCTGCCAGAACCGGTTTCAGCTGCCCTTAAATGCCCCCCTGCGTCCAATCAGTGTGGACGTGCTAGTTCGAACTAGCAAAACGCTAGTTCGAACTAGTTTTTAGTTCTAGATGCGCTAGTTCGAACTAGCTTAGTTCGAATTAACTAATTCGAACTAAGTTAGTTCGAACTAGCGCTGTAGTGTAGACGTACCCCCAGGGCCTCCAAGCTCCTCCAGCGCAGCCTCAGGGCCTCCTGGACCCAGTGGTTCTGGAGACAGAGCTGTTGCTCCAGGAACTGGAGGTGCCGCCTCTGGTACTCCTCCTGGTTCCTGGCTCTCCTGCTGGCCCGGGCGCAGGCGGCTGCTGCAGGCGGGGTGGTGCGCCCTGCAGGCCCAGGTGCTGCGGCTGTGGTGCAACAAGAACAGCAGTCAATTACCCCAGGGGCCCAGGTGTGTGAAACCCAGCTCCCCTCTGCAAGGCCAAGGCCCCTGCAGGATCCCCAGCTGCTGCTCCGTGGTGGGCAAGGCCCAGGTGCACGGTCCCGGGGCTCCCTCTCGCCCCAGCCCCCCGTACACAGAAGGGGACCACGATGGTACTCACAGGTGGACGCCTCCCCGGCCTCGGACGACACAGGCAAGCGGCTCTGTGGGGTGCCTCGGGGGTCCCAGGTCCTGGGCAGGCTGCCGGCAGGCTCCTGGCTCTCAGAGCCCTCTTCCTCCTCCTCCGTCTCCTGGAGCGGTCCCTCTGCCCCAGGGTCTATCACGTCCCTGGGGGCAGGGACGGCATGAGCCCCCAGGAGGCGGTCCAGGGCGTGAAAGTGGGGGCAGGCCTCTGGGTCGGCCCCTGGCAGGCAGGCCCGGGAGTAGGACTGCCGCAGGTCTTTAATCTTGCTGCGCACCTGCTCCCGGCTGTGCTGGTGGCCCCTGGCGGCCAGGCTGGCAGCCATGCGGCTGTAGACGGCTGCGTTCCTGTGGCTAGTGCAGAGATCGTGGACATTGGAGGCTTCCCCCCCAAACCTCGATGAGGTCCACGATCTCCGCACTACACCACGCGGGTGCCTGCCTCTTGCGGCCCCGGGCAGGGTCCTGGGAGCCACCAGGCTGGTCCTGGGAAGAGGGGGAGGGCTGGGTGTCCTCGGGTGGCTGGCTCATGGGTGTCAGGTGCAGGGTGTGCTGGCACGGGTGCTGGCAGCCTTGCAACTGGCACAAACTCTGTAGCCAGCCCGTAGCCCTTTAAGGGCTCCGGGGCCGGGAGGGGGGCAGACAAGTTTGCCTGGTGTTGGCCAGAGTGGCCACCAGAGCAAGCTGGGAAGGGCTAGCCTCCCACTAGTTCGAATTAAGGGTCTACACAGCCCTTAATTCAAACTAGCTAGTTCGAACTAGGCTTAATCCTCATAAAATGAGGTTTTCCTAGTTCGAACTAAGCGCTCCGTTAGGGTATGTCTACACTACCCTCCTACTTCGAACTGTAGGCATACCGCACTTGCAAATGAAGCCCGGGATTTGATTTTTCCGGGCTTCATTTGCATAAGCGGGGCGCCGCCATTTTTAAATCCCCGCTCGTTCGAACTCCCACGAGGAGTAACGGTAGTTCGAACAAGGAAGCCTAGTTCGAACTACCTAGTTCGTGCCGCGTGTAGCCACGTGGACCTCGTGAAATGAGGAGTAACGGTAGTTCGAACTAGGAAGCCTAGTTCGAACTACCTAGTTCGTGCCCCGTGTAGCCGCGCTGCACGGGGTTCGAACCAGCGGGGTTTTAAAAATGGCGGCGCCCCGCTTATGCAAATGAAGCCCAGGAAATTCAAATCCCGGGCTTCATTTGCAAGTGCGGTATGCCTACATTACCCTCCTAGTTCGAACTAGTAGGGTTGTATAGACATACCCAAGAGGAATCTCTGCAGGGCCTGGAGGTAGAAGGTCCAGACCTGGCTGCGCACGCAGACTAGGCCCTGGTCCCCCTCCTCCAGGGGGAGGGAGAAGACCCCTGCAGAGACCCAGTGCAGTCCTGGCCAAAAGAACTCCATTGCTGTCCTCTGGAGCTTAGCCAGGGGCCGGGCGCAGGGTGTTGAGCCGGTGCCAGAGCATGGACAGGAACAGCTGGTTTAGCACCAGTGCCCGCGAAGGGAGAGACAGTCCTGCCCATCTCCACAACCGCTCACCCACCCTGGCCTCTAAACCTTGCCAGTTTTCCAGCGGAGAAGGATGCGTGGCGGATAACTAGACGCCCAGATAGAGCAGCGGACCCGCACTCCACCTGATGGCCTGAAGCGCAGGTGGGAGGGAGCCGGCCCACCACCCGTCCCCGACCACCAGGCCAGAGCTCTTGACCCAGTTGACCCGGGCGGAGGAGGCTGCCAAGTAGGTGGCTTGGCAAGCCTCCACCCGCGCCAAGTCGCCCTGGTCCTGGACCACGAGGAGCACGTCATCGGCATATGCTGACAGGACCAGCTGCAGCTCCTGCTCCCGAAGCACCAACCCCATCAGCCTCCTACGGAGGAGACAGAGGAAGGGCTTGATCGCCAGAGCGTACAGCTGGCCCGACAGCGGACACCCCTGACGTACCCCCCACCCGAAGCTGACCGGCTCGGTCAGGGTCCAGTTGAGCCTGACCAAACACTCTGCGAGGGCATACAGTACCTGGAGAAAACCCACAAAATGGGGCCCGAAGCCGAAGGCCTGCAGGGTGCCCAGGAGATACCTGTGGTCCATCCTGTCGAATGCCTTCTCCTGGTCCAGGGACAGGAGGATGAACGACAAGCCGTCCCTACACCCGAGCTCTAAGAGATCCCGGACCAAATACAAGTTGTAAAAAATACAGCGGCCCAGGACGGTGTAGGTCTGGTCGCGATAGATCATGTCTGCCTGCACGGACCGCAGTCGCAGCCTTGTAGTTTATGCTGAGGAGCGAGACGGGACGCCAGTTCCGCAGGTCGCGGAGGTCCCTCTTCTTCGGCAGTAAGGCGAGCACCGCTCACCTGCATGACAGAGGGAGGACCCCGCTCCCCAAGGACTCAGCCCAGATGGTGACGAGGTCTGGGCTGAGGACGTCCCAGAACACGCGGTAGAACTCCACGGTCAGCCCATTCATGCCCGGGGTTTTATTGTTGGGCATGAGACGGAGGGCTTCCGAGAACTCGGCCAGAGTGAGAGGCAGCTCCAGCTGGTCTTGGTTGCCCACGCTGACTGTAGGGAGCTCGGTCCAGAGCACCTTGCAGACGTCGGCTTCGGTCGGATCCAGGGAGAACAAACTGGCATAGAAGGCCTTGGCCCTTCCACGCATCTCTGCCGCATCCGTGAGGGGGGTGCCGTCCTCTGCCAGAAGGCAGGTGATGTGCTTTTTAGCCCCCCTCCTTTTCTCCAGGGCGTAGAAGAAGTGGGAGCCGTAATCCATCTCCCGCAGGAGCTGGATGCGAGATCGAACAAAAGTGCCCCGGGCCCTGTGATCTTCCAGGGCCCGGACCTCCTCCCGCTTCTCCCGGTACGCTTCGCGGAGGGGTGGATCCTCGGGGACGGATGTCAGGCGCCTCTCAAGCTTCAAGACCTCCCATTCCAACTGCTCTATCGCCGCATCCCTCCGCCAGCTGGCACGCCGGGAATAGTCACGGCAGAAGAGCCAGGCGCGCACCTTCCCCACGTCCCACCATCGCCGCGCCGAGGGAAAGGCGGGCCGTTGCCCCCACCAGGCCTGCCAGAACTCCCAGAAGGACGCCATGAAGCCCACGTCCTCCAGCAAGCTATTGTTAAAGTGCCAATAGGCCAGCCCCAGCCTCTCCGAAGTCAGAGAGGCTTTCACGGCCACCAAATGGTGGTCCGTGAACGGGGCCGGACGGATGCTGGAGGAGTGGGCTCGTGCCAGATGGAATCGGGAAAGGTAAATGCGATCCAACCTGGAGTGGCTCGACTGCTCATTCCCCACCCGGACGTAAGTGAAGGTGGTACTGTAGTCCGGGTGGTGGTCCCGCCAGATGTCCACCAGGGAGTGATGGTCCATGATCTCCCTGAGGACATCTGCTGCAGCCTGGCAGTTCGCGAGTCCTACACGGTCCCGGTCATCAAGGGTGGTGTTGAAGTTCCCGCCCAGGACCAGGCACTCGCGAGGATCCAGAGTGCCGAGGAAGGTGGCCGCCTGCCGATACAAGGTGACCTGGTCCGGGCCCGCGTTCGGGGCGTAGACGTTGACCAGGTTCAACGTCGGGGCGTAGACGTTGTCCCGGACGTGCAGCAGGCGGCCCGGGACAACCGCAGTGGTCCCCAGCATCTCGGGCAGTAGGGCAGGGGAGAACAGGGTGGCCACCCCGGCCGAGCGAGCGCCGAGGTGGCTAAAGTGCACCCTCTCCCCCCACTCCAGCTGCCAGCCAGCCTCGACGGCTGGAGGCGTGTGGGTCTCCTGCAGGAAAACCACCGAGTACCCCCCTCCCGAAGGAAGGAGAGCACCCGGCTCCTGTGGAGACCCGCCCTACAGTCCCGGGCGTTCAGCGTTGCGATGGTTGTGTACTGCATTGAGAGGCTGGGGTGGATCCTCGTGGGCAGGTGAATCGGCGGCCCCCACAGGCCCCACATCAGACCACTCGCCGAACCAAAGGTCAGGAGAGCGTCTCAAAACCTGCGGGTCCGGCGGTAGGCCACGTCGTCCTGCCTATTCGTCCCTCTCCCCTCCTACAACAAGGCTCTAGTGGCCTGGAGGATGAGATGGAAGTCCCCCCAGCACTGGAGGATGAGCTGGACCTTTCCTTTTGCCCCGCAGTTATCCGCGAGGAATTTGCACAGCTCGCTCCTCAGCGCCAAGGGGGAGCCAGGGTTCTCCTCCGTCCGGGCCCCTGGGTGGAGCTCATGAGCCACGGAGATGGGCAAACATGGATCCGATCCCCAACACGGCACTGACACAGATGGCGCCGCGCTGCCCCTCCCTGACCCTGGCGAGGGAGGGGGCGGTGGAGGAAACAAGGCAGCCCCTAACGGGTTGGGGACCGGGGATACAAATACCACCCCACGAGAGCCGCTCGCAGCTAGCGGAAATGAGACAGCCCTCGTGGGGGTGGCACTAGCAGACATTTGGGGGGGGCAGCGGGGACGGGTCAGGTATGGGAGGAGGATGGGGGGATGGAAGTGGGAGGGGGTTCTCCACAGTCGGGGTGGGAGAAAGGGTGGGCTCTAGGCCAGACAGTGGGTCGGGATTAGGAAAGGGATCGGGAGCAGGGGAGGGCTCGGGGCTGGAGATGGGTTCATAAAGGGCGGAAGCGGGGATGGGGGAGGGGTCGGGACGTGGGAGCGGATCAGAATCCCGGGCAGGGCCTGGGGGGAAGTCCCCTGTGGCCATCCCACCAGGCTGCGGCGCCTCCCGAATGGGGACCTGGGAATCGGGAGCAGGAAGAAGGGGGCACGCGCCGACGCCGGGCTCAGATTTAGAACCAGATATTGGTGCCTCGGCGTCGGCCAGTGTGGCTTCTTCTGCCGGGCCCCCAGCGGGAAAGGGGGATGACCGCCCCGCCTCGGTTGCGGGAGAGGGGGTGCCCCCAAACCCAGGACCTGGCCGCTCGGCACCAGCCGTCACCCCTAAGGGCTCGGCGGCATCCGTTCCAGTGCTCGAGTCGGCCGGGCCAGTGGGTAACATCAGGAGCGCCCCGAGCGTGAGGACGGGGTCGGCCACCTGGGACACGGGGTTGGGGAGAGAAGGGGGCGGCGCCACAAAGTCGCCGCCCAGACCAAGGCCAGCTGGCAGAGGGTCGTCCTCCCCCTGGCTGAGCGGGGTCAGACCCAGGGCCTCGATCTCCTCAAAGATGGAGCACAACTCCATCCCCTCAACCCCGGAGCCTTCCCCTCCGGCCGCCAAGGCAACAATTACCTCAGCAGGGACAGAGGGGGCTCAGTTGCAGCCGGGACCAGGGGGGCTCCACCAGAGGCCTCCTCACAGATAGGCTCCGCAGGGGGGATGTCGTCGTCCCCCCTCACCACCATGGCTTCCTCGGCCGGTGCCTCCTGCTGATGCTTGTCAGGGGCGATCTTGACAGCACTGGCCCCCCTCGGGATCTTTCAGGGGGCCTTCCCACCCTCCCCATAGGAGGGGGGAGAGGGAGCCCGCAAATGGTGGGCTCTGCGCTTCCTCCAAGCGAGCGTCCATCCCTCCGAGATGGAGGTGCAGAGCTGGTCAGCAGGGGCAAGGCCGGGGGGGGGACTTTTGGTATTCCGGGAGGGTGTTGTGGTAAGGGTTGGGAAAGGGGGGGTACCTCCACCTGGGGGGGCCTCTCCCTCGCCTGGCAGCAACCGCGCCACCCTCTCCTCCTCGGGCCCCGTAGAGACTGATCGAATGGAGGCGGGGCCCACCTGCCCGCTCGGGCACGCCGGAGGGAAGCACCGGGTCTCCCCCGAGGAGTAGTGAATTCGGTAAAAGGCCCCCTGGTAGGGCACCATGAAGGACCCCTCAAGCGCCTCCCCGCCACGCGCCGCCAGCAGTAGCTGCAGCTGTACCTGCCGGAGGAAGGACAGGACGTGGCGGAGTGCGGGGTCCTTACAGCCCAGCGGGAAAGGGCTGATAGTCGAAATAGGTTTCCCCAGAGTGGAGAGGGAAGGTAGCAGGGCGGCATTAGGGAGGAAGGGCGGGACGGAGGTAAGGACCACCCATACACCCAGGTCCTCCAGCGGTTCGAGGGGCACGTGCACGCCCCCCACCGCCAGGCCCCTCTCCACCGCCTCCTGGGCGGCGGCCTCCAAGGCAAGGAAGAACACCGCCTTGCCGTACATTTTGGAGGCCGCCACCACCCTCGCCAACGCCCGCACGTAGGTTTCCATGTGGGGCGAGGCGGCGACCAGGAGGCAGCGGATGCCGTGCCTCCTGGTCAAGGTGGGAAATGGGCCCCGGCCACCAGGAATGGAGTTGGAGGCGGCAGAAGGGGCAGATGACCCGGCATGTGGGGGGGCGGCAGCGGCCACCTGGGCGTATGCTCTGGGGGCCGTAGATGGATCACCCCCAGAGCCGGTGGGGGGAACAGCAGGGGAAGGAGGGACTGTGGTAAATGATGGGGCCACAGGGGGCGGGGCGGCCTCAGCAGTGGTGGATTTGGCATATGGGGCCGGGCCTTTGCCCTTTTTCTTCCCCCTGCCCTTTTTCCCGGCTGAGGTGGTGGTTGCTCCCAAATCTGAGGGAGCGTCGGCCGTGGCAGCAGCGGAGCTCGGGCTGGGGGTCGGGAGGTCAGCCGCAGCGGTTACTTGGGCCGGTGGCAGTGGTGGGACCGAGGGACCGGTAGGGGCAGGGGTCTCCTCCATCCTGGGGGGTGGGTGGAAGGAGGTACAGATGGCAAACGGGGAGATGGGGGGGCAGGGATTAACCACTCCTCCTCACCGAGCAACTGGCAGGGGAGGAGGGTGTCAAGGAGGGG
Organism: Pelodiscus sinensis; assembly: GCF_052426305.1. Classification (NCBI taxonomy): domain Eukaryota; kingdom Metazoa; phylum Chordata; order Testudines; family Trionychidae; genus Pelodiscus; species Pelodiscus sinensis. The sequence continues at coordinate 9,420,933 of NC_143074.1, read as the reverse complement.
GCAGGGAGTGGAGAAAGGGAGGGCACTGGGTACAGGAAGGAATAGCCGGTGGGGAGCGGGGAGGTAGGTTAGCAGCTACTCCTCCCCGATAAGGCTGTAACTAGGGAGGAGGGTGCTACCACGGGGGAAGGGAGGGAGAGAAGGGCACGAGAGAAGGGAATATACAGTTGGGAAGGAAAAAAGGGAGGGGAGTAAAGGCAACCACTCCCTCCCGCTAGATTGATTGCAGGGAGGGAGGGTGCTAATAGGGAACCAAGGGGTCTGGAGCCAGCAACTGCTCCTCCCTGTGAGGCTGGAAGCAGAGGAGGAGCATGCTGGCAGGGTGGGCAGGGGGTTAGGGACCAGGCAGAGGGCGGGGGCCGGCTCCTCCGGCTGCACTGGGGTACAAAACAAGGGGGGGGGCTACGGGACCATCAAGGAGGGGGTGAAATGTGCAATGGGGGCTAACTAAAAAGGGGGGGAGGAGAGGGGTAGCAAGCGCTCGGGGCGAGGGCTACTTTTCACTGGCTGCGGGTGGGGAGCTGTGGGGAGGCTAGGGGAGAGGATAATGGTGGGCAAACTAGGGCTGGGCTGGGAAAACAGGGGTTGGAAGGCGGGACACGCTTTAGCAGGCGGGGAAGAGGCGGGGCAGGGTGGGAGGGGTTGTGCTAGGCTTGGGCGGGGCAAGTGGCAAACAAACAAACTCTAGGCTGGGCAGGGTGGATCAGCAAACTTAGGGAGGGAGAGAGAAAGAAACTGGCTAAAAGGGCGGGGTGGGCGAGGCTTCTACGGGGGGGGAGCAGGGGTGAAGGCCCCACCAACCAAACACTGGTGAGGGAGGGGGCCGAGTCCAAGGGGGGGTGGGGTGGCAGGAGCACACCCACGAGTGCTTGTGGGGGGGCCTCAGTCCTTGCCCACTGCTGCAGCGAAACAACCCCAGATGGGAAAAGAAAGGGGGGGTGACAGCTAGCTCCACCGAGGGGCGAGTCCAAATGGTGAACGAGTTGGTGGAGGGAGTTGTGGGGGGTGGTGGTATGGGGAGGGCCTCTAGACCAGGGGGAGAGCTCTGCGCCTCTCCCCCAGCCCCCCCCTTGGTGTCTCAGTCCACCACTACCCTGAGAGCAGGTGAAAAAAACTCAGTTCTTAGAACAAACCCCCTCCACAGTCCAAATGGTGGTCTTGTCCTCTTCCTCCTCGGTGGGGTGCAGGTGGTAGGGCGGCAGCAGCAACGGGCGGGCGGCAGCCAGGTGGGGCAGGCCTCCGGGTGATGGGTGCTAGTGGGGTCCTCCTCCTCCTCCGGAACAGTGGAGGCGAGAGGGAGGGCAGCCAGCAAGCCCCCCTCTCCCCCCGGGCAGCAGCTGGTGGTGGTGGTGGTGGTAAGGAGCAGCGGCTGGGGCTGTGTCCCGGGGAGCAGGCCTCAGCAGGCAGGCAAGCAGGCAGGCGGTTGGGTGGGTGGGTGAGGAGGGCTCCGGCCGGTGTAGAGGCGGGAACAGGAACGGGAACGGGGGGGAGAAGGAAGAGGGAGGCTCCTACACCCTGCTGCCTCTCCTCCTTCTCAGGAGTGTAGTGGGTTGGAGTGGCCACCCACAGACCCCAAGGGGGACACCCCTCATTCCCCGGGGCACACCCCAACGGGCTACAGGCAGTCATCTCAAAAGACAGGGTAAATGAATCCCAGCCCTAATGTGTGAGCTGACCCTGAAAGGTCTCAGTGCAGATGATGGTGATGTGCTTTGAGCAAGGCCATCTGCGTCCTAGACAATGGGTACTTTCCAGCAGGGGCATAGATGTCCCAGGGTTGCCTTGCTCCCCCCACATCCTGGAGACAAGCAGGCATGAGAAGGTGCTGGCCAGCCCGAAAGCCTGCAAGCAGGTGGAGGCAGATGGCATGGCTAGACTTCCCTCTACGTTGCACATACGCTATGTCTGGCAGTGGCAGTTCCCCACAGGGAGAGGACTTCTATCCCTGGCTGCTGGAGGAGGTGGGGGGTAGGGTGCTTGCCGGGGCAGGTGCTACTGGGGTCCTCTCCGCTTCCTCTCCCTGGCACGTTTCCATGCAGGGACTCGGTGTCCTCCACCTCGCTGCACTTGCCTGGGAGCCAATGCTCCCCAAGAGTGAGGGCATGAACCTGTACTATGTGCAGCAATGCTGTGTATTTCTCTGACCCCATCTTCCTTAGTGATGGCTTGTGATAGGAAGGTGCTCCCCAATGGGGTCGGGAGTAAGGCAGGCCTCTCCAGAAACCCTGGGAGCAGGAGCGCAAGGTTCTTTTGTGACAGCCTCATGTGACTGTCTGCTCCAGACTGGTGCTCCATGTGCACCCACATGCATAGGCCAGGAGGAGTACCAGAGGCAGCACCTCCGGTTCCTGAATCAACAGCTCCGTCTCCAGGACCACTGGGTCCAGGAGGACCTGAGGCTGCGCCGGAGGAGTCTAGAGGCCCTGGAGGAGCAGGGCCGTGCCCTGTGAGGCCACCTCCAGAGCCTGCTCGACCGCTTCCCATTTCCTTCTCCTGCTGCTCCCCCTGCTCCCCCTCCTACTCCCCCTGCTCCCCCTCCTGCTCCCGCTCCTGCTTCCGCTCCTGCTTCCTCCACACCCCCTGTCTCTCCTGCCCCCACCTCCACAACCATTTCCCACTGACGCCCCCGGACCCGCAGTGTGGCGAGACGGGAGAGGCAGCCGGACTCCCACCCCTGAGCTTTCCTTTCCCTTCCTCCCTTCCATCCCCTTCCAGCTCCCTCGTCCCAGGTTTCCCCCTCCCCTCTCCAACCCTCATTCCTCCCTTCCCGCACCCAGTTATGTTAAATAAACAGATGTTTTTGTTTCAAAAACAGGTGTCTTTATTTTACAGTAGATAGGGAGGGGAAAGGGGAAGGGGAGGTAGGGTGGAAGAAGGCCCCAGTGGGGCATGCAGGGAGAGTTCAGTCCTCCTCCTCCTCCACCAGGAAGCTCTCCCACAGGGCTTCCCGGATCCGGATGGCCCCCCGCTGGGCTTCCCGGATGGCAGCGGTGCGGGACTGACCGTAGTGTCCAGCCATTCGGTCAGCCTCAGCCATCCAGGCTGGCAGGAAAGCCTCCCCCTTCCGCTCACACAAATTGTGGAGCACACAACATGCTGCCACCATGGGAGGGATGTTGTGCTCGGCCAGGTCCAGACGGGTGAGGAGGCATCGAAAGCGGGCTTTCAGTCGCCCGAAGGCCCCCTCCACCACGATGCGGGCCCTGGTCAGCCTGGCATTGAAGGCCTGGCGGGAGGGATTGAGGTGCCCCGTGTAGGGCTTCATGAGCCAGGGCTGCAGTGGGTAGGCAGCATCCCCCACCAGGCACACGGGCATGTCCACGTCCCCGACCCTGATGTGGTGGTCGGGGAAGAAGGTCCCGGCCTGCAGCCACTGGAACACGGAGGAGTTGCGGTACACCCGGGCGTCGTGTGCTTTGCCGGACCAGCCCACATTAATGTCCGTGAACTGCCCCGGTGGTAACACACGGCCTGCAGAATCACGGAGAAGTACCCCTTGCGGTTGACGTACCGGGACGCCTGGTGTTCCGGGGCACGGATGGGGATGTGCGTCCCGTCGATGGCCCCCCCGCAGTTGGGAAAGCCCAGGGCACCGAATCCCCGAATGACAGCGTCCGGGTCGGCAAGGCGGACCACCCTGCGGAGCAGCACCCGGTTGATGGCCTTGACCACCTGCGGAGAGAGACACAGCAAAGTGCCAATCAGTGGGGTGCCCGGGTGGCTGGGAGCATTCGTGCCCTGGCAGTGCCCCGCGCCCCACTCCCGGTAGCAACCCCCCTGGCGGCGTGTAGTACGGCCGGGACAGCCTGACCCGTCCAGTGCGGGGCGCTTTCGCCTCCTCCCGCCCCCCCTTTGTCCCTGGGGCGGCCCATCCCTTCCTCGCAGCCCCCTTCCCCCCCAGCTCGGTGGCCGACGAGTGCCGTACCTGCTTGAGCACCGCTCCGACGGTGGATCTCCCCACGCCCAACTGGTTCCCGACGGATCGGTAGCTGTCCGGCGTGGAGAGCTTCCAGAGGGCGATGGCCACCCGCTTCTGGAGAGGGATGGCGGGCCTCATGCGAGTGTCCCTTCTGCGCAGGACAGGGGCGAGCCACTCGCAGAGCTCCAGGAAGGTGTCCCTCCTCATCCTGAAGTTCTGGGTCCACTGTCAGTCCTCCCAGCACTCCAGGAGAGGCAGGGGGCTGACGTGCACCAGGTGGTGCCAGGCAGCCTCGAGCCATTGCTGGCAGGCTTGCAGCAGCAAGTCCAGAAAGTGCACCAGAAGGTGCAGTGCGAGCTCTGGCTCCATGTTGCCACCTGCGCCGGCCCCCCCGAAGGGAAGCACCGACACAGACGGGCACAGAGACCAACGCTTTGCTGTCCCTCGGCGAGGTTGGCAAGCAAGCAGGAAAAGCTGAGAACCGGCTGTCCAGGGGGGTCCCTTTAAGCTCGAGCCTCAGATAGCCTCAGACAGCAGCCACACAAAGCAACTACTGACCTGATGCCCTGCCAGAACCGGTTTCAGCTGCCCTTAAATGCCCCCCTGCATCCAATCAGTGTGGACGCGCTAGTTCGAATTAGCAAAACGCTAATTCGAACTAGTTTTTAGTTCTAGATGCGCTAGTTCGAATTAGCTTAGTTCGAATTAACTAATTCTAACTAAGTTAGTTCGAATTAGCGCTGTAGTGTAGACGTACCCTCGGAGTGGTAGACCATGCCTGTCCCAGACAGCTTATAACTTAAAACGTCACTTTTCTTCTTGGATGCATAAATATAGTTCTGGTGAAAGCGAAAAATCTATCTACCCACACGATAGCGATAAGAAACATTCTGCACATTGTCTCAGCTGTACTACTCAGCCCTTAATTGGAGATACCTCTTGTAGATAAGGATGGTGTTGCATTTCTTTATCTGAACTCTTCACTGAGACTATTAGCCCTTGTGCAATGGGCTGGCACCTGTCCCACAAGTCAGTTTGACCTATGAGGAGAGGCTGAAGGAGTTGGGTCTGTTTAGTCTGCAGAAGCGAAGAGTGAGGGGGGATTTGATAGCAGCTCCTGAAGGGAGGTTCCAAAGAAGATGGAGAAAGGCTGTTCTCAGTAGTGACAGATGGCAGAACAAGGAGCAATGGTCTCAAGTTGTGGTGGGAGAGATCCAGGTTGGATATTAGGAAAAACTATTTCACCGGGGCTACAGCTACACTGGCATGATTTTCCGGAAATGCTTTTAACGGAAAAGTTTTCCGTTAAAAGCATTTTTGGAAAAGCACGTCTCGATTGGCAGGACACTTTTCCGCAAAAGCACTTTTTGCGGAAAAGCGTACGTGGCCAATCTAAACGTGCTTTTCCGCAAAAAAGCCCTGATTGCCATTTTCACGATCTGGGCTTTTTTGCGGAAAACAAATCTCTGCTGTCTACACTGGCCCTTTTGCACAAAAGTTTTTCAGAAAAAGACTTTTGCCCGAACGGGAGCAGCATAGTATTTCCACAAAAGCACTGACAATCTTACAAGAGATCATCCGTGCTTTTGTGGAAATTCAAGTGGCCAGTGTAGACAGCTGGCAAGTTTTTCTGGAAAAGCAACTGCTTTTCCAGAAAAAGTGGCCAGTCTAGACATAGCCTAGGAGAGTGTGAAGCACTGGAATAGGTTACCTAAGGAAGTAATGGAGTCTCCATCCCTAGAGGTGTTTAAGTCTCGGCTTGACAAAGCCCTGGCCGGGTTGATTTAGTTGGGATTGGTCCTGCCTAGAGCAGGGGGCTGAATGTGATGACCTTCTGAGGTCTCTTCCAGATCTATGGTTATGTGATTCTATGATTCTATGAACTGCCGGCTAACAAACAGCCAACATTCTTCATATGATACTCAGTCAACGTGTGGAACTCCTTGTGGGAGGATGTTGTGAAGTCTAAGATTATAACAGGGTTTTAAAAGAGTTAGATGAATTCATGGCTATTAGCCAGGATGGGCAGGAATATTGTTCCTAGCCTCCATTTGTCAGAAACTAGGAATGGGCAAAAGGGATGGATGATTACCTGTTCTATTCATTTTCTGTGGGGCACCTGCCATTGGCCACTATCAAAAGACATGCTACTGGGCTAAATGGACCTTTGGTGTGACCCAGTATGGCCATCTTATATTCTTATCCAATGCTAGCAATGTCTGCTTGCTATTGACTGTAGACTGGCTTTGAAATAGCAGCCTAGAAGTTGAAGGGTACAGAGCCCATTACCAAACAACTGAGCTAACCGGCCCATATTCCATGCCTCCTTAATGGGCAATTAGGAACATCCTCTCCATTATGAGATATATTTTTTACCCCCATGTGATGGGGTCTGCCCACCCTCCACTGCACGGGGGGGCCAAGCACGCCTATTGGGTGGAGTATGCCCCTCCCCCGCAGCCCTGCTGGACATGCTCCCAGGGAAGCCTAGGTATAAAAGCCCGCAAAGCAGTTCAGTGTGGGCTAACCTCCAGAGCAGAAGGAGCTACTGCACGAGTGCCGGAACCACAGCCGCTGGAGCAAGAGCTGCCGGGCCAGCTGCCCCCACCACAACAATCTCCGAGCGTGTCCAATCTGCTGTCACTGCACTAGCCATGGATGCACCAGACACCGTGCCTGCCAACGCCACTGTCTCAGTCAGACCCTCATCTCCATGTGGGACCTTCGCCGGTCAGGGGAAGGAGGTAGGAAGCAACCCAGGGCGGGGAGCAGGAAAACCCCCGGCGGGCTCGGCGTGTTTCAGGGAAAACTCCCTGCTGAGCCAGTGGTGGGAACCACCCACCACTGATAGGGTCCTGGGTTGGGGCCCAGTGGAGAGGGGGGGCCCAGGCACCCCTATCCCTTCTTCCCACACCCTGGAGTAAGAGCGGATACTATAAAGGACTAGGCCTCAGAGCCTGTGTTTAAGGGACTAGGCCACCAGGCCTGTTTGTAAAGGACTCGACCCCAGGTCTGAGCTGCACAAGACTAGACACCCCGCCACACCCCACAAGAACTCCCCACATATCCACTCTTTCCTTGGCCATAGGCATCACACATCTTGGGCCCCAATAATTATTTGCAGAAGTTGAGCCACTCTGTTTGGTTATTTGAAATGGGCTGCCATGTTGATGAATTATTTAAGTCCCAGCAGCACCCAATTATGCAAATCCGATTATCTGTTTAGGCAAGCTTTTCTGGAACAGCTTGTACTTGTAATACTTTATTTTCTCTGAAAACAGGGAAATTGAGTAAAAAGAGGTTTCAGGATCCTGAACATTTGTCTCCCCAAGCTGAAAATGGCTGCATCAGTTACATGTGAGTCTGTAAGGTGTGTCGGTATTCTTTACTATAACACCATTATCTCCTTGCCTTCACGCAGAAACAGAGACAGCCTGGGGGCTGCCAGTTTGTAATTTGGCAGCATGGTGTATCTGAGCTGATACAGGAGGAAGTAACAAACGCATCACCTAAGAGCAAGCGAGTGAGGCAAGCTGCAGTTCCATAGCACAGACAATGTGCTCTTCCATGACTGCAGGCCTGTGCAATGCTTGCAGAGATCCCTGCTCATCATGGATATGTTTGAAAGGAGCTTAGTTAAGACACCCACTCAATCAGTCAGAGGCTGGGTGAGGTGAGGTATTTCTAGTGTGAAATAAATCAGTGAACTATGAAAACAAAAAGTTGCTTTTATTAAATCTCTCTCTTTCCTTTCATCTGTCCATGAGTACATTCCAATCCATAGATAAAGGAATGTACTCATGAAAAGATTAAAACTTTGGTGGTTCAAAACACTTATCTTTTAGTATGTGCTATAAGGCTCTGCAGAAATGGAGCCTACGGGGGAGATTTTCCATAACACCTAAGGGGGTTGGGCACCCATCTCTTACTGAATGTCAATGCAAGTTAGAGGCCTAATCCAAAGTCCATTGAAATCAAAGGAGTGACTCCCATTAGTAGTGGTGCACATCTGCACATGCCACATAACATAATTTATTCCGCATGTGGATAGAAAAAAATTAGAGGGAACACTGCTTGCAGGATATCTTCACAGCCTCAGTTACTGGGTTGCCCTTGGACATGCAGGCGTGGGAGGGTGTCTGAAATCAGGTTTGTGACTATGATTCTCTAAGTGTCTATATTCTTGTAAAAAAGAGAGAGCCGACACAAATCTTTACTGTCTCCAGCTCTTTCTGCTCCCATTCTCCTGAAAAATGTACGTCTGTGCTGACAGTAGGTAGCAACTTCTCAGCTTCTCACCTGTGAGCCCATACAACTATTTGGTAGGCCCAAGTGCTCATATCGAAAGGGACTGTGGTTAGGTTAGCTCATCTGAGAGCTATGTTAGGTTAGCTGTCACTCAGGGCCATTGCAATGCCATAATCAGTGTTATTTTGCTAATGTTGAGTACATGGCATATGCAGCCCTTTCCATCCATTTCCTCTCTATGTGATATGATAATGATTTTACAACCCCAGTTGGGAGGGCTGGGGCGGGAAGAGAAGAAGAGATGTATTGTTTATGAGCTTCTAAAAGCAGACATTTCAGCCAGAAAAAATTATGATGAATTAAACATGTAGCAAAGGGACAGAGATAGCTGCAGACAACATGAAATAGGAAACCTTAAATGGCTTGGCTCGTATTAGAGAGACTGAGCACCTAGGTTGGCCTGCTGTTAAGCAGCACATGGGGAATACTCCCTGTTCCTCTGTAATTAGAAGCTCAGTTAATGCATGTATACATCCATTTTTCCTGCCTCATGAGAGTTTTGCTTGACAGAGGGAGGGGCGTTTCATTTCAAAGTGCAGAGAGAGAAATGTGCTTGCTGCAAATGGCTCCTTCTTGTCAATTTAATCAAGAACTTGCAGGAACTTGATTTAAAATGGAAGTCCCATTCAGCTGCAAAGAGAAAAAGAAGAAAATAAATATGTCCATCCCAAGCCCTTTCTGCTGACAGTGCAGTCAGCACATCCTACTTCCCCTGAAGTCAAAAGGAGATTTTCCATCCTTTTCAGTGACTGCTGGAGCTGGGGTTTTCCTCTTGTTGCCCTCTTTAGTATCTCAATCGGTGATGACATTTTCAGTTTCAGGAATCCCATATACCTATTGCTAGATGCTCCAGGATGAAAGCTACTGCTGCTATTTCCTAGCTTGCTAATCCCTTTTGGAGCGGATAGAACTGATCATTTTGAATTTAGCTGATCAACATTTTTCAAATAAAAAGTTGGTGGGTTTTTTAAATGACACACACCACTGACTTTTTCCTAACATAAAATTTTTGAAAATGTTTGTTCTCCACTCCCCCCAACCAAGATATTTTAAATGGAAAAAGTACTGAACTTTTTTATCAAAATATGTTCAAAATTCTTATGGATTTTTTTGTTTACCCAAAAAATGGGTTTTCTATAAATATTCTGCTTAACATATTGCATGGAACATTTTATAAAAGTGGAAAATAGCTCTCTGTTGGAACTTTCGGAATGAAACAAAATGAATTATTTTGTGAAACTAATTTTTCATTTTTTAACCAGCTTTAATTGAGGAACAAATCATATTGGACAAATTGACATAGAAAGAGAGGAATATAGCCCTTGCCAGACTGGATCAAACTCAAGGTCCCAGTAACCTCTCTATGGCTATGTCTAGACTGCAGGCTTCTTTCGGAAGAGATCATCCGAAAAAGCTTCTTCTGAAAGAGAGCGTCCACACTGCCAAAGCGAATTGGAAAAGTGATCTGCTTTTTCAAAAGATAGCATCCATTCAGTGTGGACACTATCTCACATTTAAGCTGTGATTACTATGGACGGAGTAACCACCAGGGCACCTGGACGTTTTCCTCATTCTTCTTCTTTCGAAAGAACTCCCTCTTCCCTGTCCACACACAGGGCTGGATTAAGGGGGGGGAAGGCTAGCCGGGCAGCTGCCCAGGGCGCCAACCTATGTGGGGCACCCGATGGCAGCTGTAAGGGGCGCCACACGTCCGGCTGTGCCACACGTCCGGCTGCCCCTTAGAGCTGCCATCAGGCGCCGCGAGCCCGGGGTCGGGGGCCTAGCAGCACCCCTTACAGCTGCCATCAGGCACCGCGCACCCGGGGCCGGGGGCCGCACAGAGCCCCTTACAGCTGCCATCAGGTGCCATGCACCCAATGGCAGCTGTAAGGAGTGCAGCACGCCCAGGGGCGAAGCCACACATGCGTTGCACACCCGCGCAGCAATGGCTTGAGCCAGCCCTGTCCACACACACATTTTTCTGAAAGAGCTCTTTTGGAAAAAGGCTTCTTCCTCATAGAAAGAGATTTACCAGTATCGGGAAAAAACCCTCTGTTCTTTTGATTTTTTTTCGAAAGAACGCAACTGTGGTGTGGACATAAGTGAAGTTTTTTCAGAAAAATGGCAGTTTTTTCCAAAAAAACTCTGTAGTGTAGACATAGCCCATGACTGTGCTTCTAAAGAAAGTATAAAATCTCTGCCCCAGCAGATGTGGGCCAATATACCTTGCATGTTAGGTTTCATCCCAATGTTTAATAGAGAGAAGCTTCCGCCCTGTAGCGTGAGGTTAAATATCTCTTAATTTTTTGGCACTATTATTACTCTGGAAAATGTTGTTCTCAGTATAAATGTCCAATCCCTTTTTGACTCTTGCTAATTTTTTGGCCTTGATGACTCTGACAGGGTGCAGTCCCGTTGGGGTGCTTCCTGAGGTACTAACAAACTCGATGTCTAGACTACACTGATCTATTGGGAAAAGGTACGCGCATTGTGCTCCGCAATTTGCATACCTTTTTCCAATAGTTTTTTCAGAGGAGGCTTTTCTGAAATTTGGCCTATTTACACTGGGACAAATTTTGGAAAATCCTCTTCTTTTGGAAGAGCCTTCCTCCTCATGGAAGGAGGAAGACAGGGTTTCCAAAAGAGCACATCTGCTCTTCCCTTCCTCCTCCCCCCCCCCCAAAAAAGCAGAAGAGCACACATGTTCCCAGATCAGGTGGAGGGATAGCCAAAGACATTGACACTCACGTTCTTTTTCTCTGGGGCTCCTAACCGCCCTGTCCTACTGGGCCAGCTCCCTGGTCTCACCCAGTCAAGGCCCAAAGCTGAGATCAATGCTCCGCGAGAAGCAATACAGACATTGAATCTCTCCAGACCTAAGGAAAATGCAGTTGAGGGCCCTGCTTCCTGGGAAAACACTTCCCAAATGGGATCAGAACCCCAAATGATTTGTATAGTTAAGCCACCCTTAACAATGAAAGGAGGAATGTAAACACTGAGGGTATGTCTACACTAGAAAGTTAGTTCGAACTAGCGCTGTAGTGTAGACGTACCCTGATTGTTCCCCCAGGTAACAATTATTCACACTGGGCTTGATAGAAAATAAAATATTTTACTGAGTATAAGCAGTAGGGTTTAAGTAGTTATAAGTGAGAACAGGCAGAGCAAAGTATATTAGGGTATGTCTACACTATAAAGTTAATTCGAAATAATAGCCATTATTTCAAATTAACTTTAAGAGAGTCTACACAGGCAAACCGCTATTTCAAAATAAATTCGAAATAGTGGAGTCCTTATTTCGAATTTGGTAAACCTCCTTCTACTAGGAGTAACACCAAACTCGAAATAGCTATTTCAAATTAAGTGCTGTATAGACACTTAATTTGAAATAGGGGGCCTCCAGACCTTCCCAGGGAGCCCTGGTGGCCACTCTGGGCACAACCAGGAAAGCTTACTCTCCTCTTCCCCAGCCCTGGAGACATTAAATGGGTAGACCCTGGCCACAGTGCATGTGCCAGCTCCAAGCCTGCCAGCCCAGAGCCAGCAGTGGCCACCGGGGCCCGGACCCAGTGGCCCCAAAACATAAGCCAGCAAGCCACTGGCAGCCAGCATGCCACCGCTCCCCAGGAGTAGTCTGCCAGCTCCCAGGAGCCTGCCAGGGGCTGGAGAAGGCAGGCGCCTTCCTGGTCCAGGGTGGAGATCATGGACCTTATTCAGGTTTGGGGGGGATGCCCCTAACATCCAGCAGTAGACGGAGGAACGCGGCGATCCATGGCAGGATAGCTGGCAGCCTGGCCACCAAAGGCCACATGCGAACCCAGGAGCAGGTTAGCATGAAAGTTAGGTTGGTCCAGTGAGATCCCCACCCGTGACCCCTGAGCTTCCCCTCCCCCTTCTTCCCCTTTCTCCCTCCACCCAGGTTTCCCCCTCCCCTCTTCCACCCTCTCTCTTCCCCTCTCCCACCTCCTTTTCCCATTCTCCCCAGAGGTTCATCCCCCCCCCCGCCTGTTTTGTTCAATAAACCCAGTTTCTATTTTTGAATATACATGTCTTTTATTTGACATCAGGACGGGGGGCTAGGGAGGAGTAAGTGGAAGGACGTGAGGGAGGAATGGGGCACAAGTCCCCAGTAGGGAGGACCGGGGAGACTCTGAGGGCTTCTCAGGGTGGACGCTCTCCCTCAGGGCTTCCTGGATCCTGACAGCCCCCCGATGGACTCCCCGGATGGCAGCCTGCAGCAAGTGCAGCCAGGATGATGGCAATGACCCCACGAGACGCACCCGTGTGCCCAGGGGCAGCTCTGGCTCCATGTGGCCGAGTGCTATGGTATCCCGAGTGCAAGCTCTCCAAGGATATGTCTACAATACAAAGTTAGTTCGAACTAACGGACGTTAGTTCAAACTAACTTTCCTAGGCGCTACACTAGCGCTCCGTTAGTTCGAATTTAATTCGAACTAACGGAGCGCTTAGTTCGAACTAGGTAATCCTCATTTTACGAGGATTAAGCCTAGTTCGAACTACCTAGTTCGAATTAAGGGCTGTGTAGACCCTTAATTCGAACTAGTGGAAGGCTAGCCCTTCCCAGTTTGCCCTGGTGGCCACTCTGGCCAACACCAGGGAAACTCTATTGCCCCCCTCCCGGCCCCGGAGCCCTTAAAGGGCCACGGGCTGGCTACACACTTTGTGCCAGTTGCAAGGCTGCAAGCACCCGTGCCTGCACAGCCTGCACCTGCCACAGGATGAGCCAGCCATCCGAGGGCTCCCGGCCCTCCACTGCTCCCCAGGACCAGCCTGGCGGCTCCCAGGAGCCTGCCCGGGGACGCAAAAGGCGGGCGCCCGCCTGGTCAAGTGCGGAGATCGTGGACCTCATCGAGGTTTGGGGGGAAGCCTCCAATGTCCACGATCTCCGCACTAGCCACCGGAACGCGGCCGTCTACAGCCGCATGGCTGCCAGCCTGGCCGCCAGGGGCCACCAGCGCAGCCGGGAGCAGGTGCGCTGCAAGATCAAAGACCTGCGGCAGTCCTACTCCCGGGCCTGCCTGCCAGGGGCCGACCCGGAGGCCTGCCCCCACTTCTATGCCCTGGACCGCCTCCTGGGGGCTCATGCCGTCCCTTCCCCCCGGGACGTGATTGACCCTGGGGCAGAGAGCCAGGAGCCTGCCAGCAGCCTGCCCAGGACGCAGGACCCCCGAGGCATGCCACAGAGCCACTCGCCTGCGTCGTCTGAGGCCGGGGAGGCGTCCACCTGTGAGTACCCTCGTGTTCCCCTTATGTGTACGGGGGGCTGGGGCGAGAGGGAGCCCCGGGACCGTGCGCCTGGGCCTTGCCCACCAAGGAGCAGCAGCTGGGGATCCTGCAGGGGCCCTGGCCTTGCAGAGGGGAGCTGGGTTTCACACACCTGGGCCCCTGGGGTAATTGACCGCTGGTCTTGTTGCACCACAGCCACAGCACCTGGGACTGCAGGGCACACCACTCCGCCTGCAGCAGCCGCCCACGCCCGGGCAAGCAGGACAGCCAGGAACCAGGAGGACTACCAGAGGTGGCACCTCCGGTTCCTGGATCAACAGCTCCGTCTCCAGGACCACTGGGTCCAGGAGGACCTCAGACTGCGCCGGAGGAGTCTGGAGGCCCTGGAGGAGCAGGGCCGTGCCCTGCGAGGCCACCTCCAGAGCCTGCTGGAATGCTTCCCATTTCCTCCTACCCCTGCTCCCCCTCTTGCTCCCCCTGCTCCCCCTGTTCCCACTCCTGCTTCTGCTCCTGCTTCCGCCACACCCCCTGTCCCTCCTGCCCCCCCCCCACAACCATTTCCCACCGACACCCCCGGACCCGCAGTGTGGCGAGACGGGAGAGGCAGCCGGACTCCCACCCCTGAGCTTTCCTTTCCCTTCCTCCCTTCCATCCCTTTCCCTTCCAGCTCCCTCGTCCCAGGATTCCCCCTCCCTTCTCCCACCTTCATTCCTCCCTCCCCCCACCCCAGTTATGTGAAATAAACAGACGTTTTTGTTTGAAAAACAGGTGTCTTTATTTTACAGTAGGTAGGGAGGGGAAAGGGGAAGGGGGGTAAGGTGGAAGAAGGCCCCAGTGGGGCATGCAGGGAGAGGTCAGTCCTCCTCCTCCTCCACCAGGAAGCTCTCCCACAGGGCTTCCCGGATCAGGATGGACCCCCGCTGGGCTTCCCGGACGGCGGCAGTGCGGGGCTGACCGTAGTGTCCAGCCATGCGGTCAGCCTCAGCCATCCAGGCTGGCAGGAAAGCCTCCCCCTTCCGCTCACACAAATTGTGGAGCACACAACATGCCGCCACCACGGGAGGGATGTTGTGCTCGGCCAGGTCCAGACGGGTGAGGAGGCATCGAAAGCGGGCTTTCAGTCGCCCGAAGGCCCCCTCCACCACAATGCGGGCCCTGGTCAGCCTGGCATTGAAGGCCTGGCGGGAGGGATTGTAGGGCTTCATGAGCCAGGGCTGCAGTGGGTAGGCGGCATCCCCCACCAGGCACACGGGCATGTCCACGTCCCCGACCCTGATGTGGCGGTCGGGGAAGAAGGTCCCGTCCTGCAGCTGCTGGCACACGGAGGAGTTGCGGTACACCCGGGGGTCGTGTGCTTTGCCGGACCAGCCCACATTAATGTCCGTGAACTGTCCCCGGTGGTCACACACGGCCTGCAGAATCACGGAGAAGTACCCCTTTCTGTTGACGTACCGGGACGCCTGGTGTTCCGGGGCACGGATGGGGATGTGCGTCCCGTCTATGGCCCCCCCGCAGTTGGGGAAGCCGAGGGCGTCGAATCCCCGGATGACGGCGTCCGGGTCGGCAAGGCGGACCACCCTGCGGAGCAGCACCTGGTTGATGGCCTTGACCAACTGCGGAGAGAGACACAGCAAAGCGCCAATCAGTGGGGCGCCCGGGTTGCTGGGAGCGTGCGTGCCCTGGCAGTGCCCCGCGCCCCACTCCCGGAAGCAACCCCCCTGGCAGCGTGTAGTACGGCCGGGACAGCCCGACCGCTCCGGTGCAGGGCGCTTTCGCCTCCTCCCGCCCCCCCTTTGTCCCTGGGGCGGCCCCTCCCCTCCTCGCAGCTCCCCTCCCCTTCGGCTCGGTGGCCGACGAGTGCCATACCTGCATGAGCACCGCTCCGACGGTGGATCTCCCCACGCCGAACTGGTTCCCGACGGATCGGTAGCTGTCCGGCGTGGAGAGCTTCCAGAGGGCGATGGCCACCCGCTTCTGGAGGGGGATGGCGGGCCTCATGCGAGTGTCCCTTCTGCGCAGGGCAGGGGCGAGTCACTCGCAGAGCTCTAGGAAGGTGTCCCTCCTCATCCTGAAGTTCTGGGTCCACTGTGGTTCTCCCAGCGCTCCAGGACGATGCGGTCCCACCAGTCGGTGCTGGTGTCCAGACGCGGCTCCTCCACGGCCCCCAGGGCGGCCAGGCGGTGAGGTAGGGGGCTGACGTTCACCAGGTGGTGCCAGGCAGCCTCGAGCCATTGCTGGCAGGCTTGCAGCAGCAAGTCCAGAACGTGCACCACAAGGTGCAGGGCGAGCCGTGGCTCCATGTTGCCACCTGCGCCGGCCCCCCCGAAGGGAAGCACCGACACAGACGGGCACAGAGACCAACGCTTTGCTGTCCCTCGGCGAGGTTGGCAAGCAAGCAGGAAAAGCTGAGAACCAGCTGTCCAGGGGGGTCCCTTTAAGCTCGAGCCTCAGATAGCCTCAGACAGCAGCCACACAAAGCAACTACTGACCTGATGCCATGCCAGAACCGGTTTCAGCTGCCCTTAAATGCCCCCCTGCATCCAATCAGTGTGGACGCGCTAGTTCGAATTAGCAAAACGCTAATTCGAACTAGTTTTTAGTTCTAGACGCGTTAGTTCGAATTAGCTTAGTTCGAATTAACTAATTCGAACTAAGTTAGTTCGAATTAGCGCTGTAGTGTAGACATACCCCAAGACAGGGCTGCTTTGTTGTCCCTCATCGAGGTAGAAAAGCAAGCGGGGAACCCTGAGAGCTGTCTGTCTGGGGTGGGGGTAGGGTCCCTTTAAGCATGGAGCTGAGTTAGCTTCAGTCAGCAGCCCCACACACTAAGTCCTGATGCCCTGCCGACACTGGTTCCGGCCAACCTTAACTTTGGTTCAGTGTCCACTCAGTGTGGACGTGCTATTTCGAAATAGTTTTTATGTATAGATGCGTTATTTTAAATTAGCTTAATTCGAATTAACTATTTTGAATTAAGTTAGTTCGAATTAGCGCTGTAGTGTAGACATACCCTTACATACTTAAAATAACAGAAAACGCTGAACTAATTCTAACACTGAAACTCAGTACAAACTTATTACAAACAGCCTAAATCTTTTCTTGTTCCAACTAAGGCTTCAAAACCAGGGACATTTTTCTCTCCCTAGGGTCTTTGGTTCATTCCTTTGTGTGTATCAAGCCAGCCAAAAGACAAAGACCTGCTAAGCTTCTGAAGGGTATGCATGTGGTTTGGAAAGTAGGTATGCATAAAGAAGCATGCTGTGGCTCACCACCCTAGCAACAGCCTAGAAAAGGCCAAGGGGAGGGGGGTGAACTCAACATGTGGAGTGGAGAAGTACAAGCATGTGACAAACAAAGCCATATATGGAAAGGTTGAATCTGATTGGTTTAGAAGTTTGTGTTATGTAACCTGTAACCATGTGCTATAAAACAGCAAGGGGAGGGGCTCCTTGCTAGAGGGGCTCTGGCTGATTTTAGTACCAGGGGCTCTCCCTTTGTGCACATTGAATAAAGTATTGAATTGAATTGAATTGAATTGAACTGAATCGAATCGAATCGAATCGAATCGAATTGAATTGAATTGAATTGAACTGAATTGAATCGAATCGAATCGAATCGAATCGAATTGAATTGAATCGAATTGAATTGAAGACCCTTGATTCTGCCCAGCACCTGACTCTCTGGGAACCGCAAAATCCCAACACTTCCAATAATTTTAAAAATTCTATTTTGCATGGGAAGTTACCTGGCTAGTCCCTATCGGTTAGGAAGGTCATGTGACTTCCTAAGACCAACCAATGCAAAGACTTAAGAACAAAGGACTATTTACCTAT
This sequence comes from Pelodiscus sinensis, assembly GCF_052426305.1. Lineage (NCBI taxonomy): Eukaryota > Metazoa > Chordata > Testudines > Trionychidae > Pelodiscus > Pelodiscus sinensis. The sequence continues at coordinate 9,403,626 of NC_143074.1, read as the reverse complement.
GATTTGCCCAGACATTGAGGCATCCCAGCATTGGAAACACCCTTGATGGCTTTCCTTTGCTCATTTAAACCATAAAACATTCCCTACTCCATATCTCTAACGTTACATAGAAGAGTGACATATACACCAAAACAAGATAAACAGATCCAGTGGATTATGACATGAAGATTGATAAATTACATGAGATAATTTATTTAAAGCATATCTGTTTCCACCAGTCCATTTTCTAAAGCATGGGGGGAGGCGGGTCCATCACAATGACTTCATGTGAAAAAAATATTTCCTTTGATCACTCTTCAGTTTAATTCCATTTAATGTTACTTTGTTCTGTTGTTGTGAGACGGGACAACAGAAGTTCCTGATAGTCCTTTAGAGCATTCATTATTTTCTATAGTTGTATCAAGTCCCTTTTTATTTTTCTTCTTTCTAAAGTAAACATTCTCTGTCTTTCAAGCTCTTGCCATATGGGAGTATTTCCAGATTCTACTGAGTCTCATTACCATTCTCCGAATTTCCTCTAATTCTGCCACACATTGTGGGAGATAGGATGACCAGTGCCACCCACAGTTTTCCAGATGAGACTGTACCATTGCCATATTTTCTCCATCCAATTCTTCTTCCTGCTTAATTTTTTTAATCTATGAGAAGAAATCTTTATTGATCTGACTATACTTTAGCCCTTTCATCTGTGAATAATTAATGAACAGACTTTGTATGTTATGAATTTTTCTGTTCTCCATAACCACTCCAGAGTCTGTATGAGCAAATTACAGCTTGAGGTTTGTTCACTCAAACTGTTCACTGTTTGCTATTCATGGTAGGCGCTTAGTTACCCAAGTCATATGGTGTGTTTTCAGGTTCTTGACTGAATTACTGCAGCATTTCTAAAAAGGAGAATAAGAAATTGCAAATAGTGAACAGTAAATGATAAATTAAATATAAAAACCTGTGCTGACACAACTTGCTTGCACGTGATTGTTACACAAAGACTAGTTATTGCACCAAGCTACCAAACATGGCTGAACCACAGAACCAAACAGAAGTCAGATGGATACTCTCAAGTACTGCTTTTGCTGATTTATCCTAGCACTAATCCATAGAGAGCTTCAGGGAGTCTCTTCCACGTGCTTGTGTCAGAATCACTGTGGAATACGGCTCAGCATGGTAAGCCTCAGTTTTAAAAATGAGCCTTGGTGGTTCACATTCATGGCTGGTGTTACTGGAGACAGCTACATTGATTACTGTTCACAGCCCAGAGGTTCCAATCTCAGAAGCAATGAGGACTCAGTCCTTCATTGTGAGGCAGGTCAGACGAATACCACATGGTACCCATGGGTTTTTACAAAGCAATGGGGACCCATCTATTCTGTCTGTACTTATTTCCATGCTCCTTTCCTTACAAGTAGGGATCTACCTCAATGTTGTTGACCAATATTTTCTCCTCCCATCATTCCTGAAGCCTCAGCTGAGCATGACTTTCATGTGACCCTCTGTGGCGATACATAAAACAAAATTAAAGGGCTATTAAAAAGTAGGCCATATTCTTCCTTCTTTGGCTGGATGATGGGATAGTAACTAAAGGCTAGGATAAAAGAAAGAAGAAAGAGATAAAAGTACATGATACTACAAGATACTGAACTAATGGATGATTTTAACTAGCAAGATAAATGCCACTGAACATGAAGCCAACACAAACATCCCTTAGGTTACTATCTGATGATCCAAGGAGCAGAGAATCCAACCAGAAGAAAAGTTCTCCTATGTCTTATAGAGCTATGTTTTACAGAGTTACAATGGATGCAAGTACTCACAAGCACTCACATTTATTATAGTAAGGAATTGATTCATAGAGCACTGTAGTATTTTTCTTTTGTCCCTTGCCATCAAGGAGATTGGTAATGGGCAATGTGGCGTATGATGCTGTGGGACTTTGATGGGAGTTTTCTAATTCTTGTTATATTTCTATTGCTGCAAGTTTATTTAACTAGCTTGAGGATAATTAATGCATATGTTTATTTTGTGAATGATCATCAAGGGTACTCAGGGAGAGTGAGGTAGATACAGGAGAGTTGAGAGGGAGCATTATAGGGCAGAAAAATTACAAACAAACAGGTTAGATTGCAATAAGAAGACTCCACAATGAAGGGATAACAGACTAAAATTCTCTGTGTGCAAGGAATGTGAGGTGGCCAATGTAGCTTTGCTGATCAAATATTAGAGGGTAAAAGAACAACCTGTGTTAGAGACAGAAGTGTAGTAAAAGAAACAAAACTACACAGAGGTGGTTAAGATATGCAGGAAAAACACAAAGGCAGCAAAACAGCAGAATGAATTAGTGATCATTAATGGGTCTAGGGAAAATAAGAGGGGGTTTCAAAATTTAGAATATGTAACCTGCTGGATTTGGTGGGAGAAGTTAAAGAGTCAATGTAGTACCATTAATAAAGTAGGAAGGGACTAAAATTAAAGATGACCAAGTTACAGCTAATATGACCAAGATATCAAACTCTTCTCTAAAAGACAGCACATAACAAGAAAAATGAAAAAAAATAGGATGGACTATTAGGAAGCAATGAAAATCTTGTCTATGTAGCTTTTGATAAGGTGCAGATAAAAGGATACCTAAACTGAATACAGTGGCATTCTGTTTGACTGATCACCACTTGTAGTGATCCTTGAGCTTTCTGGATCAAAGCTTACTTTCAAAAGTGAGTTCCCATTTGAGTTGATGTTTTTTGCCTCTTGCTTATACAACTCAGTGAGACTTCTGGTCATACGGATTAGACTGAGAAATTATTTCTCTTTTTTATGCATTCAAAGCTAGAGAAGAAACTTGTGTTATTGAGAGCCAATAAAACTCTCAGGGTATGTCTACACAACAGCGTTATTTTGAATTAACTTAAATCGAATTAGTTAATTCAAATTAAGCTAATTCAAAATAACGAATCTAGACACAAAAACTAATTTGAAAGAGTGTTTTTCTAATTTGAAATAGCACGTCCACGTTGAGTGGACCCTGAATGAAAGGTAAGGCTGGCTGGAACCAGGGCCGGCAGAGCATCAGGGTCGGACTTAGTGTGTGGGGCTGCTGCCTTAGGCTAGCCAAGGTTAGTGCTTAAAGGGACCTGACCCCTCCATCTCGGAAAGACAGTTCTCAGGCTTTTCTGCTTGCTGGTCCACCTCGCTGAGGGACAGCAAAGCATTTGTGTCTCGGAGTGCTCTGCTTGCCCTCACTTGGGGCACCACGGCACTCTGCAACATGGAACCAGACCTGCCCCCGGGGACACTGCTGAGTCTTGTGGATATGTTGCCGGCAGCCTGGCTGTACTGTCTGCAGGCTGCCATCCGGGAGGACCATCGAGGGGCTGTCAGGATCCAGGGGGCCCTATGGGAGAGCTTCCACGTGAGGAGCACTAACAGTCTCCCCGGTCTGCCCCACCGGGGGCTTGTGCCCCATTCCCCCCTCTCGTCCTTCCACTTACTCTTCCCTAGCCCGCACTTCCTGATGTCAAATAAAATACATGTATTTTCAAAAATAACAACTCTCTTTATTGAACACAACTGGGGAGGGGGAATGAAACTGTGGGGAGACGGGGGAAAGGAGGTGGGAGAGGGCAGGAGAGAGGGTAGAAGGGGTAGGGGAAAAACTGGGAGGAGGGAGCAGGAAGGGGGAAGCAAGGGGAAGAAGGGGGAGGGGAAGTTCAGGTATCAGGGGTGGGGGACTTGCTGGGCCAACCGCCTCCCAGCACGGTGAGGGAGGGGGCCTCAGTGTCCCTGGGAGGATGGGGAAGAGGGTGCGAAGGTTGAGGTAGGGGGTGTTGACATTGAGGGGGAGGGTGTGGAGGTTGAGGAAGAAGAGATGGGAGGGGGGGCAGGAGTGAGAGGAGGGACAGTAGTTGGGGGGGCAGCAGGTGCAGGACCGGCACAGGACACCATGCTCTGCAGCAGGTGTCGTACCTCGGTGTTTTCGTACCTCGGTACCTTCGGTGATCTGCACTGTCAGTGTCAGCGTCGTCTGGTCTGGGTCATCCTGGCGCGCTCCTGACAGGACCTCTACTCTGTCGGTGATAAACTTTCGGCTGCGTGTGTAACAATCGGTACTCCCTTTATCCAGAGTGTTAGACCCCGTGCACTTGGGTCAACACGGGAGATCTCTGAGAGGCCCGGGAAACAACAGATGCAGGGAAGGTTTGAAATCAATCGAGCAGGTTTATTGTCAAATGCGAAGCTCTACCAGTTGGTAACAGAGATCAGTACAATGTTACACCAGTGTGCACTATGGCCTATTGCTGTATAACAGATATTAACAGCAGTTAGTCAAAGTTAAGCTACTGTGCATTCTGTAAGTTTAGGCAATGACACCTGCCGTTCAGGCACCTAGTATGCCCCCCCCAGGTCGGCCAGAGAGCACCCTCTGCAGTGTCCTTTTATAGACAGGTACAAACAACTTACATCATTTCTTTACGTACCAGGTTACCACCCTCTGTTGCCTAGTTACCACCCCTCACCTTATGGAAGGGGGTTTACTTACTATCCTTCATGCTGTCAATCTCAACCCGGTCCTGAACCTAGGTCGGTATGTACATTAGTTTTTAGGGAGTCTTTGTACCAAGACATTTCTTATTAAGATGTTCCAATACTCCCCTTTGGCTCACAGTCTGTACCCAGTGCCTCCCTGTGTCCTTCCATGCTCAACCTAACTTACACAATCACACAGTTATCAGTAGGGCCTCTTTCTTGGCTCCTGTGTTACTGAACCAAAGTCTTGCTCATTAGATTGCAGGCCTGTTGCTGTTTCCATGTTGCAGGCCTTAGGCCTGCTGACTCCATGTTACTGACCCTCAACTTACTAAAGCAGGGCCTGCTGGTGACAGTTCCTCACTCTGTCCTCCGTAAGCTGCTCCTGGAGCAGCTGCAGGTCCTCCAGCATCCAGGCCTGGACGGTGTGGTGCAGGGCTCGCAGGGGCCCCAGAGGCTGGTCCCAGTACTCCTGCCACATGGTGGTGGTCCGGAGCAGGCCACGGGTGCAGGAGCATGTCCCGAGCAGGGTGGTGCACCCTGCACAAGCACCTGGTACAGCTGTAGAGAAAGAAGAGAAGTGGTCAGTTCTCCCTGGGGACACAGTGGATGATGCCCAGCCCTGCCCCTCCCCTCTCCCCCCCCCCCGTCAGAGCTGTTGTGCTTGCATGCCCTGCACTGTCAGAGCTGTTATGCTTGCACATGGTCAGGATGTCTGGCTCTCCCTGGTACTGGAAGCAGGCCCAAGACCGCACCCATGCCCCTGTGCCGTGTATAGTGTCGGGGTGGGGGGAGATGTCCCCTGTCTCTGTGTAGAGGGGGAGTGTGAAGGGAGAGCATCCTGCTGGGTCCTGCCCTGGGGTCGGGAGTGTGTCAGGTTTCTTCACACACTCATGTGCCTATTGGGCCACGGCCCCTGGGTGTCATGCAGCTGGAGCCATCTGCTCAAGGGTGGCATGGCACGTGCTCACACATGCACAGGTGGCTGCGTGATCTGTGGGAGGCATGGCCCACGCGTGGTCCCTTGTCTCCCTCCCCACCTAGACAGCCACGTTCCTCACCTAGTGCGGAGATCATGGATGTTGGGGGCCTGCCCCCAAACCTCAATGAGGTCTGTGATCTCCACACTAGTCCAGGAGGGCGCACACCGTCTACAGCCCCTGGCTGGCCCCTGGGTGCTGGGGAACTGGACAGGGGACGGCTGGCTGTCACTGGCTGCCTGGCTCATGCTGGGGCCACTAGATCAGCAGCAGACACTGCTGGCAGGCATGGCTCTGCCAAGTGCCATCTGGCCAGAGTCTGCCCTTTTAAGGGCCCCGGGGCTGGGGGAGAGGAGAGGAGTTTTCCTGGTTTGGCCCAGAGTGGCCACCAGGGGGAACTAGGAAGGGCTGGAGTCCCCTAATTCAAAATAAGTGTCTACACAGCACTTATTTCGAATTAGCTATTTCAAATTAGGCGTTATTTGTCTGTATAGATGCTATTAAAGTTAATTCGAACTAACGGCTGTTAGTTCAAATTAACTTTGTAGTTTAGACATACCCTCAGACAGTTTATGGGAGTGCTAGTCAAAGCCAGGTATAATTTCATATACCTGTCTTGCCATTTAAAATTTCATCATTTGTACATTTGGGTTTGTGATTTGGAGAGCTCACTGTTTCATAGATTTGTATGGGGTGAGCTTTTAGTTTGAATAGTTGGCACCCACTGTAGTCAATGAAAGTCTGTCCATTAAATGTGATGGAAGTTTAAATCCAGCTGCCTAAAGGGATAATGATTTCTCAGCAGGTCTATATGACATGCAGCCCAGCATCTTAATGGAACTGTTTCATGAACTCTTAAAATGTATGGAGAGATGGACAGAAGTAGGAAAAATTATGGTTCTTACTGTCTTCAGTGGAGTTGCTCTTGATTTAGACCACAATAAGGGCAGAATTCCATGAGATGCAACAGTTAACTCGAACTAAGGACTTAGTTTGACTGCTGCGTGTAGCCGCAGGCAGTTAGTTCAGACTAAGGGGATTTAAAAATGGCACCCGGACAGGAAGATGTAAATAAAGCAGGGGATATTTAAATCCCGGGGTTCATTTGCAACTTCAAATGCCTACATTAGCCTCCCTAGTTCAAACTAGGGGGCTAGTGTAGACATACCCTATAGCTCCTGTCTCCTGGCCCCTCTTAAAGCTGCAGGCACCCTGAACAAGCCTTGTGGCAGGAAGCCTGCCTGAGAACAGCAACTCACTGCGCAGCTATCCCTGCCACAGGCCTTGCACTCATGGCCCAGCCTCAAGCAGAGCCAGGGGTCCCAAGACCCACCCAGGGGGACCAAGAGGCATGCACCCTCATGGTCCAGAACAGAGATCCTGTCCCTCCTCAAGCTCTGGGGCAAGGAGGTCACCTTGCAGGATCTCCGCTCCAAGCACTGCAACACAGAGATCTATGAGAGCATGGCCGAGCCCCTGGTGGATTGCGGACACCCACCCTGGACCTTGGAACAGGTCCAGAGTAAAGTTAAGGAGCTCCACCAGGGATATCTTCGGGCCAGAGAGTGCAACTCACACTCAGAGGCAGGACCCCATACCTGCCCCTATTACCAGGATCTGCACCAGATCCTGGGAGGGTGGGAAACATCTTCCACACCTGTTTTGGTGGCCTCCGGCCTCCAGACCCCTATCATCATGATGGAGGAAGAGCAGGAGGACCAGAGCCAGCTGAAGGAGGAGGAGGAGAAGGACACAGTCACCCTGTCCCCGGAGCCAGTGCCTGTCAGCCTGGATGTCTCCCAGGCCTTGTCGGACACGAGAGAGAGCTCTTCATGTGAGTGGTCTTAGTTTGTCACACACACAGGTGGGGAAGACTGGCACACAGGAGGTAGGGGGTGAGTGTGACTCGGGCTGCTCGGGCTGGACATCGTGCTGCGGTACACGCAGGGGAGGCCACACATATCCTGCCATGGGGCTCGGGGGGCCCTCCCAGCACCTGCCAAGACTGGAAGTAGGCTAGTCACAAGGGCACAGGCACAACCCCAGACACCAAGAAGTGCTGCACACAGCACATGGGTATGCCTGCATGTGCAAGGCACCACCCATTCCTGCAGGCAGAGCTGTGAGCTGCGGGTGTGTGTCTGGACACCAGAGAGTGCCAGGCTGCTCCTGGCTACTCTGCCCCCCTTGAGGGGATCCCACTGCAGCCAGACACTTCCCTTGCTTGCTTGTCCATGAGCCGGAGGTGGAGGGGGGGAGGAGAAGGGGTAGCATGGTCTCCTGGGCACCTTGGGGCCCCTGTGAGGCAGAGCCCTCTGTGCAGGCAGCACATAGCTTAGCTCCTGGGACATCCCCCTCCTCTGGGCTGAGGACTGTTGGTCACTGCTCACAGAGGAGGGCATGGCCTCAGGGACAGTGTGCACATGGATGATGGCCTGCCTCTCCCTCTTTGTGTTCTTCACAGCCAGATCAGCTGGGACAGAGAGGCGAGCTACACCAGCAAAGCCAGCCGCCAGAGCCTGGGGGAACTGAAAGCGTGACAGGGTCCAAGAAGACCTCATGTGCCAGCATGTCAGCATCCTATAAATTATTATTTCCCACCCCTGCACTAGCTCAGTTACTCTGGCTGAATGATGGGGTGGAATCAAAGTTCTGCCTATTTCTTATATCATCCCCACGTCAAGTGCCCAAACCTCAGCTGCATGCTCTCAAAGTTGTGTAAAAGCACATGAATAGCTCCCCTTTGTCCTGGGCATTCTCAAGCCTTAGGTCTAGGAAGCCTACTTACAGTGTCAAGGGTTGTCAAAAGCCAGCCATAGATAATTCAGAAAAATTATTATTGTACATGGAATTCATTAAGTTGTGTCCTGTACATGGGAACCTACTGACACTATTCATGAGGCCAGGGAAAACTCATCTTGATCAAGGTTGGCAGAATCTGACCTTCAAGTATTAAGACATTTCCTAAAATTGGTATAAAACATCACATTATTTATTAAATAACTCTGCCTGTGATTTGTAAGCAATATATATTTACCTTGTCCCTACATAGCACATCTGAGAGATATTGTGTAGTCTCCTTTATAATGGTGATATTAGAGATACAAATGGCATGAAGAGAAGAAGTGTACAAAAAAAGACCTGTTTATTAATAAAATGCTGTCAGATTAACTAACAGTAAAGCAAAACCTATCTAGAAAGTGCTTGAAAGATAATTCTTCATTCCAAAATGGTATTTTGGAGTTATGCAGTAATAAAAATTGCTTTAAACTTTCCATGAGATTAAAAGTGCTGCTAAAAAATTGCTGCTAAAAACTTAAGTTTAAAGTAAGTACTAAATAATAGACATTAATGTTGGAATCATACTATGGTTATATTACATTTCAAAGAGAGGCACTTCTCTACATTTTCAAGAGGTAAACGGCATCTGATATCACACTTCAGCTCCTCCATGCAGCTAAACAGCCTCAGGAAATGTGCAGATTTTAAATGTCAGACAGGGCCTGATTTATAATTCACTGAAAGTCAATGGATTTTTTTCCATTGGCCTTCAATGGCCTTTGGACCAGGTTCTTGATGCCCAGAGAAGGCAATGTATTTACATTTGCTTGGCAACAGGGTCTAGACAAGTGGCTATCTTTACAGCTTCAGAGTTATAGAAATCCAAGCAATTCTACAGAGCTAATTCAATGGACTCCTGACCAGGTTTTCCTAACCCAGAGAAAAGCTTTGTGTGCCAAAATCTTGTCTCTTTTGCCAACAGAAGTTGGTCCAATAAAAGATACTATCTCACCCACCTTTGGTTTAGGCTGCTTTCACATTTTTATATTATGCTACACAGGACATTTAGGGTGTGTCTAGACTACAGAGTTTTGTCGACAAAAGTGGACTTTTGTCGACAAAACTATACCTGCGTCTACACTACCGCTGAGTTCTGTCGACATAACGTCGACAGAACTCAGCAGTTTTGTCGACGCTGGTAAACCTCATTTTACGAGGCATAACGCCTTCTGTCGACAGAGTTTCTGTCGACAGAAGGTGTTATTGCATGTAAACTGTCCTTTGCGTCTACACTACCATTATCTGTCGACAAAACTTCTGTCGACAAAACCCTGTAGTCTAGACGTACCCTTAAGGAAGAAATCACAAAAATGTCAGCAAATCAGAGGGAAATCAGAGAAAAGAAACCTAAAATGGCTTTGGGGACTGATTTATTAAGAAAAACTGATGCCAAAGCTTTCAACTTTTGGATTCCTTGCTGGTGTTGAAGTCTCAGGGTATGTCTACACTACAGCACTAATTCGAACTAACTTAGCTCGAATTAGTTAATTCGAACTAAGCTAATTCAAACTAACGCGTCTAGAACTAAAAACTAGTTCGAATTAGCGTTTTGCTAATTCGAACTAGCGCATCCACACTGATTGGACGCAGGGGGGCATTTAAGGGTGGCTGAAACCGGTTCTGGCAGGGCATCAGGTCAGTAGTTGCTTTGTCTGAGGCTATCTGAGGCTCGTGCTTAAAGGGACCCCCCCCGGACAGCCGGTTCTCAGCTTTACCTGCTTCCTTGCCAACCTCGCCGAGGGACAGCAAAGCGTTAGTCTCTGTGCCCGTCTGCGTCGGTGCTTCCCTTCGGGGGGGCCCTGCAACTTCTGGAGCACTTTCTGGACTTGCTGCTGCAAGCCTGCCACCAATGGCTCGAGGCTGCCTGGCACCTCCTGGTGCACGTCAGCCCCCTGCCTCTCCACCTGGCCGCCCTGGGGGCTGTGGAGGAACCACGACGGCACCCCGGCACCGGCGTGCCCCGCCGCATCTGGCGTCTGGACACCAGCACCGACTGGTGGGACCGCATCGTCCTGGAGTGCTGGGAGGACCGACCGTGGACCCAGAACTTCAGAATGAGGAGGGACACCTTCCTGGAGCTCTGCGAGTGGCTCGCCCCTGCCCTGCGCAGAAGGGACACTCGCATGAGGCCCGCCATCCCCCTCCAGAAGCGGGTGGCCATCGCCCTCTGGAAGCTTTCCACACCGGACAGCTACCGATCCGTCGGCATGGGGGTGCTCGTGCAGGTATGGCACTTGTTGGCCACTGCGCCGGGGGGAGGGGGGCTGCGAGGAGGGGATGGGCCGCCCCAGGGACAAAGGGGGGGCGGGAAGAGGCGAACATGCCCCGCACCGGAGGGGTTGGTCTGTCCTGGCCGTACTACACGCCGCCAGGGGGGTTGCTTCCGGGAGTGGGGCGTGGGGCACTGCCAGGGCACGAATGCTCCCAGCCACTCAGGTGCCCCACTGATTGGCGCTTTGCTGTGTCTCTCTCCGCAGGTGGTCAAGGCCATCAACCAGGTGCTGCTCCGCAGGGTGGTCCGCCTCGCCGACCCAGACGCCGTCATCCGGGGATTTGGCGCCCTCGGCTTCCCCAACTGCGGGGGGGCCATAGACGGGACGCACATCCCCATCCGTGCCCCGGAACACCAGGCGTCCCGGTACGTCAACCGCAAGGGGTACTTCTCCGTGATCCTGCAGGCCGTATGTGACCACCGGGGACAGTTCATGGACATTAATGTGGGCTGGTCCGGCAAAGCACATGACACCCGGGTGTACCGCAACTCCTCCGTGTGCCAGCGGCTGCAGGACGGGACCTTCTTCCCCGACCACCACATCAGGGTAGGGGACGTGGACATGCCCGTCTGCCTGGTGTGGGATGCCGCCTACCCACTGCACCCGTGGCTGATGAAGCCGTACACGGGACACCTCAATCCCTCCCGCCAGGCCTTCAATGCCAGGCTGACCAGGGCCCACATCGTGGTGGAGGGGGCCTTCAGGCGACTGAAAGCCCGCTTTCGATGCCTCCTCACCCGTCTGGACCTGGCCGAGCACAACATCCCTCCCATGGTGGCAGCATGTTGTGTGCTCCACAATTTGTGTGAGCGGAAGGGGGAGGCTTTCCTGCCAGCCTGGATGGCTGAGACTGACCGAATGGCTGAACACTACGGTCAGCCCCGCACCGCCGCTGTCCCAGAAGCCCAGCGGGGGTCCGTCCGGATCCGGGAAGCCCTGCGGGAGAGCTTCCTGGTGGAGGAGGAGGACTGACCTCTCCCTTGCATGCCCCACTGGGGCCTTCTTCCACCCTTCCCCTTTCCCCTCCCTACCTATTTTTCAAACAAAAACGTCTGTTTATTTCACATAACTGGGGTGGGGGGAGGGAGGAATGAGGGTGGGAGAGGGGAGGGGGAAACCTGGGACGAGGGAGCTGGAAGGGGAGGGAAGGGAGGAAGGGAAAGGAAAGCTCAGGGGTGGGAGTCCGGCTGCCTCTCCCGTCTCACCACACTGCGGGTCCGGGGGCGTCAGTGGGGAATGGTTGTGGAGGGTGGGGCAGGAGGGACGGGGGGTGTGGAGGAAGCAGGAGCGGGAGCAGGAGTGGGAGCTGGGGGAGCAGGGGGAGCAGCAGGGGGAGCAGCTGGGGGAGCAGGAGGAATTGGGAAGCAGTCGAGCAGGCTCTGGAGGTGGCCTCGCAGGGCACGGCCCTGCTCCTCCAGGGCCTCCAAGCTCCTCGAGCGCAGCCTCAGGTCCTCCTGGACCCAGTGGTCCTGGAGACGGAGCTGTTGCTCCAGGAACTGGAGGTGCCGCCTCTGGTAGTCCTCCTAGTTCCTGGCTCTCCTGCTTGCCCGGGCACGGGCAGCTGCTGCAGGCAGGGTAGCGCGCCCTGCAGTCCCAGGTGCTGCGGTTGTGGTGCAACAAGACCAGCGGTCAATTACCCCAGGGGCACAGGTGTGTGAAACCCAGCTCCCCTCTGCAAGGCCAGGGCCCCTGCAGGATCCCCAACTGCTCCTCCGTGGTGGGCAAGGCCCAGGCGCACGGTCCCGGGGCTCCCTCTCGCCCCAGCCCCCCGTACACATAAGGGGAGCACGATGGTACTCACAGGTGGACGCCTCCCCGGCCTCAGACGACACAGGCGAGCGGCTCTGTGGGGTGCCTCGGGGGTCCCAGGTCCTGGGCAGGCTGCCGGCAGGCTCCTGGCTCTCGGAGCCCTCCTCCTCCGTCTCCTGAAGCGGTCCCTCTGGCCTGGGGTCTAGCACGTCCCTGGGGGCAGGGACAGCATGAGCCCCCAGGAGGCGGTCCAGGGTGTGGAAGTGGGGGCAGGCCTCCGGGTCGGCCCCTGGCAGGCAGGCCCGGGAGTAGGACTGCCGCAGGTCTTTGATCTTGCAGCGCACCTGCTCCCGGCTGCGCTGGTGGCCTCTGGCGGCCAGGCTGGCAGCCATGCGGCCGTAGACGGCCGCGTTCCTGTGGCTAGTGCGGAGATCGTGGACATTGGAGGCTTCTCCGCAAACCTCGATGAGGTCCACGATCTCCGCACTTGACCAAGCGGGTGCCCGCTTTTTGCCTCCCCAGGCAGGCTCCTGGGAGCCACCAGGCTGGTCCTGGGGAGCAGTGGAGGGCTGTGTCCTCGGGTGGCTTGCTCATGTTGTGGCAGGTGCAGGGTCTGCTGGCTGGGTGCTGGCAGCCTTGCAACTGGCACAAACTGTGTAGCCAGCCCGTGGCCCTTTAAGGGCTCCAGGGCCGGGAGGGGGGCAATAGAGTTTGCCTGGTGTTGGCCAGAGTGGCCACCAGGGCAAGCTGGGAAGGGCTAGCCTCCCACTAGTTCGAATTAAGGGTCTACACAGCCCTTAATTCGAACTAGGTAGTTCGAACTAGGCTTAATCCTCGTAAAATGAGGTTTACCTAGTTCAAACTAAGCGCTCCGTTAGTTCGAATTAAGTTTGAACTAACGGAGCGCTAGTGTAGCGCCTATGAAAGTTAGTTCGAACTAACGTCCGTTAGTTCGAACTAACTCTGTAGTGTAGACATACCCTCAGATAGTAGTATCCATGGGTAATCCTCTTCACTGTCTCTGGTTGGCTAAGAAACTACACCCCATCAGGGCAGATATAGATCTGGCCTCAATGTTCATGCCCTTATCAGCTCTTGGCTAGACTATAGCAATATGATATATCTGGGCATGAAACCTTCAGTGCTTAGGGGACTCTAATTAGTATAGAACACTATGGGCACAACACACCCATCCTCCAATTTCCACATTTGCTTTCCTTCAGCTATTAAATCAGCTTCAGGTTTTTGGTCCTGATCTTGAAGTTGCTCATTCGCCCGGGTCAAGTATATCTATAAGATCAGCTATATCTCTATTACTATAAAATCAGCTAAAGCTCTGGGGTTAAAACTACAGTCAACAACTCCTCATGCTTATGGGAGACTGAACTTTTCAGGAGTCAGTCTGAGATCATGGACCGAAACCTCAATGCTTTCCAACGCAGGGCACGGTACATTTGACTCCTTTCTCTAACATATATAACATCCAATAGTCTAAATTACTTGGCCCTCTGATGTATTTAGCAAGCCTGAAATTTTAATTTTAATTAGCTGCCTGAGTGTCTATTTAGGTGTATAACTGTAGTCATCATTTGAAAATTGTAGTTAATGCTTCATTAAACAACTACTAAGTGGGCTAAGACAACTGTCATCAAGGATTTGAAAGGTGGAAAATTGAAAATGTAACAGGGTCCTGGCCAACAATTAGAGCTCCTAGAAGCTATCCTAATACAAATATTAAGAACTAGAAGATTTACCCAGCATTGCTTGGGTCCTTAATTCAAATAAGTCTTGCTTTTCTTCATTTAAATGATTGCTCTGGGATGGGTCTGGGGATGGGGGGTTCAGTAGACAGGGTGTCCCAGGAAGAGAGGACAATCCCAGCCCTCTCTCATTGCAGTAACTTGGAGACAGGTGAGACATGGCTGTCCATGGCTGCTGCAGCAGACATAATCACAAAAGGGATGCATGTCTCCTGGCTGGGGGACAGACAGACACACAAACAGACAAACTCTGAAATGTATAGTAGATGGCTGTTCCTTTCTCTGCTCCTACCATTTGCTGGCCCAATAGGGTTATAGCTGTCCCAATCCCCATCTCTGGCTCTCTTTGCTTCCCCCTGTGGTCATTCTACAGTATAACTGTACCTCCTTCTGGTCCCCTCTCTTTCCATTTTATGATAAACAGTTGAATCCCAGGCACATCCCATTGTGCTGGCACAACCAAACCCTGACCTTGCTTTAAGTTATGGTAAGAAGAAACTGCATGCCACATTTGGTGGCCCTCGCTATTAGCATTTAGGAGGCTTGCTTAAACAAACAGACTCACAGACAGATGAGCAGATGCACAAACTCTCTCAATTATATAGTAGATATTAAACATCAAAGATAAATAATTCTTTGGAGGGGTGGAGTAAGAGGAAGGGGAAAATTAAATGACTAAAATTAAGAACCGTGGATTGTAAATGAGCAAAGAAAAAAATAAGGTAAATCTCAAACCATTTCTTCCTCCACTTACCTCTTCTCCTCTGTGAAAAAGTTTCCTGAGGGAAACAAAGCTCCACTATATAAATCTAAGGGAGTTGACAATCTGGCCAGGACCCTTACCAATTTGCAGGGGGTGAGAAGAAGGCATCTCTGAGCTCCTGGAGGGGTGGGGCCTTGGATAGAAGGGATGGAGATAAGAACAGCCAGACCTCAGACCACAGTGTGTACCCCCTCCCCCAGCATTGCTTCAAGCATGCAGTGGCAGTGACTGGGAGCACCAGGCCCTTTTGAATCATGGGGCCCTGGGGCAGTTGCCCCGTTTGTCCTCCCTGTCAGCAGGCCTGTTTAAATAATTTAGGAAATTAGACTGGACAAAGTATTGAAAGGAGCAACCTCACCATGGAGAAAGGATGGATAAAATGACCTGAGGAGAGTTGTTCCAAAAAAGATGGAGAAAGTTACAGTTTTAAAGCCACCTCCGCCTCTTTTGCTTTTGTAAGATATTTCAGATTTTGGAAGTAAGATTTTTTGACCTGCTTTACTGTTGGTCAAAATATAAATCAACATTTTTTGACAAAGACAATTTCCAGATTTTTTGTGTATATGTTTCAAAATACTGAAGTTCCAAATTTGAGAAAAAACATCAATCAGCTGTGCACCTGAGTGATATTTGTGATTTTAAGAATCTATAGCATTAAAAAAAATATTTATCTATTTAGCTGCCGCAAGCTGTAGGATCTTTAATAGTTTTTATGGAACCTCTGAACACTACGACAGTATGAAAGGGAAAGCGATAAATTGGTCACTTCTTAGATGATTTAAACCCACATACCTGCATTGAGTACAATGGCACTATATCCAATACTCCCACTCAAGATCCAACCCACAATGTTTAAAAGTTCAGACCTACATCCTTACTTACTAAGAAGTGCAGGGTGGGTCCTTGAAAGTTTAGGCAATGTTGGGGCTAATGATTTTTTCACATGAATGTTTAAAGAGAACTTTATTAGTTGGTTCCCAGAAAAAATAGATTACTTTTGTTCTTGCTAGCAGTTCAGTAATAGCATTCAGTCATGTTTTTCTGCTCCTTGGGTATACATTAGTTTCTTATGCAGTTTTCAGCAGATACAATAGGCTCAGAGAGACAATGAGGGGATAGGAAGACAGTGAGGGTATGTCTACACTGCAGCCTAATTTGAACTAGGGCTGCAAATGTAGGCAAATCAAGCCCGGGATTTAAATATCCTGCGCTTGATTTGCATCTTCCCAGCCAGGTGCCATTTTTTGAAATTTACAAGCCCAGAATAACTGCCCGTGTTTACACGCGGCAGTGAAACGGGCATTCAAAATAAAGCCCTAGTTTGAACTATCTGTTATTCCTCCTGCAATGAGGTTTAACAGGTAGTTCGAACTAGGGCTTTATTTCAAGATGGAGGAGTTGCACTGTATGTAAGGGTACGGCTACACTAGGGAGGCTAATGAGGGAAACTGAAATTGCAAATCAAGCCCAGGATTTAAATATCCCGCGCTTGATTTGCATGTTCCCAGCCAGTCGCCATTTTAGAAATTGACTAGCCTGAAGTAACTGCCCGTGTCTACACGTGGCAGTGAAATGGGATTCCGATTTAAAGCCCCTAAATCGAATTAGCTGGTAAACCTCATTGCAGGAAGAATACCAGCTAATTCGAGTTAGGGCTTTAAATCAGAATCCCGTTTCACTGCCGCGTGTAGACATGGGCAGTTACTGCAGGCTTGTAAATTTCAAAATGGCACCCAGCTGGGAAGATGCAAATCAAGCACGGGATATTTAAATCCTGGGTTTGATTTGCAATTCCAAATGCCTACATTTCCAGCCCTAGTTCGAATTATGCTGCAAATGTAGACATACCCTTAGATACAGTGGGGCAGGGAACTGAAAGCTTTCTCTGCGTTCCCTCACATTCCTTTTTTCGATGCTGTAATTCCAGCAAGCAAGTATTAATAATAAATAAAAAGAACCATGAGGGTTATCAGAAGTGATCCCTTCCCACTTTCAAGTAGATCTAAACTTCTTTTTATTGATTTGATGCAAACTTTATTTCGTCCAGAGCATTTCTACATAAGCTTTCAAGGAAGATCTGAGTTTGAGCAACCTAGGCAAAAGATCCTTCCCTTTCCTATTCCAAGGAATGAGGAAAAAAGCCTTCAGACATCATGAAGATGTCTGCAGTATTTGTAGCTGAAGTGTTTTCCTAGGAAAATGGACATGTCCAAAGCACTGAAGAATGCAGGGCCTGTACAGGCAAGTTGCTAGCTGATTTAGTCTCACTTCACACTAAAAGGGTAATATCAAGCAGTATTTTATTCTGGAATTTTCTGTTTTCCCTGTGGCAAAGCTTTATGTCTCATCTCTGTCTGGGCATTTGCAAAGTGACCTTACCATTGGTGCTAAAGGATAGAAGCTAGACTTGTATCTAAGTTGGAGGTAATAAGATGCAACTATCAAGAACTGCACTTCAGATTGTCCTCTCTGATATACTCATGCACTCTCTTTAGAATTTGTATTTTTTCAGCTTTTGGTTCATTTAAAACCAATGGATTGTGCAAATCAAAACTACTTTCTAGATATTTGTTACATTTCATTGGGATGATGTTCTGTCCTATTTTCCCCCTCAAGCCTTTTGTTTTGGTTTTTAAGGGGAATGCAGAGGTGCTGAAGGACTTTCCTCAGCCTTTAAAGTGAATGTAAATCCTCCTGAAAAGCATCAGTTTAATAATCTCTGAGAATAGATCTGGGATCTTTTGAGCCTGCCACTAGTCCTTCACAAATGCAATTTGATGGTTGAGTGAGCATGGTGCTAAACTGAATCTCACAAGTGCTGAAGCTGAGGATAATAAGTTAATTAATTAATAAAATATACCCAGCATGAGAATTAGCACCATGTTTCGATTTTTCCCTGCTGTTCAATTCTGCCATGATTATTACATCATGTGCATGGGACAAGGTGATAACATCTACAGAATCCCAGCTACTATCCCATTCTCAAATACTTCCCAATGCTTTTCACATACACTGGAACCCTGAGTGCCTGTCCCCCTTTCCCTTTTTACCCACCACCTCTTTTAGAGGTGCAACACGCCCCTGGATTGTGAGAAAAAATAGCTCAGGTTGTTGCAGTTTCACAAGTGTTCTCTCTCTGTCACTTGCTACATGTAGACTTAGCCAGCACCAGTCTGAGTTGTGTATCTCTAGGATGCAGGCCAGGGATCTATCAAGCACTGGAGTATCAGGGATGGTGCTGAGATGAAGCATGTTGGTCTATTCCAAATGCATCACTTAAAGGCACCTGTTGCTCAGCTAGCGGAGATCTTGTAGCACATGGGAAACCATGTAACACAGCATTGCAATGTGCTAGGAAAAATCCAATAGTACACAATTTGTATCTCCAATATTCATCTCATTTTCTTCCCCCTCAGATGCCTTCCTATATTTCCAGCTTGTTGTATTGATGGAACTAAGGGGCGGTTTGTTGTACCACGATGTGTGATATTAAATTCCTCCCTTATTGCTTAACTCAGCAGATTCCCTAGATTGAGAGGAGCGAAATGAAGAGTAAGGGAGAGAGACAGAGAAGTATATTCCCATGACTGGGAAATACAGCTTTCAACTTGTCAACATCCCAACTGTGGACAAAAGGAAACAGCTAGGCCTGGAAATGTTTAATGCAGAGGTAGATTCATTTCCATAGTTCTTGAATAGATCTTTTAATAACATCTGTTTTCTAATGAGACTACTAGACTTGTAATAATATCCAAAAAGCCCAGCTGGGTTCCCTTTGGTTCTGAACCTGCAAGCACTTTATATACAGAGGCTCCTAACATCAGACCTTTGATGCACATGCCAGGAAAAGCACATAGGGTATGTCTACACTACCCTGCTAGTTCGAACTAGCGGGGTAATGTAGGCATACCGCGCTTGCAAATGAAGCCCGGGATTTGAATTTCCCGGGCTTCATTTGCATAAGCGGGGAGCCGCCATTTTTAAAACTCCGCTGGTTCAAACCCCGTGCAGCGCGGCTACACGGGGCACGAACTAGGTAGTTCAAACTAGGCTTCCTAGTTCGAACTACCGTTACTCCTCGTGAAATAAGGAGTAACAGTAGTTCGAACTAGGAAGCCTTGTTCGAACTACCTAGTTCGTGCCCCGTGTAGCCGCGCTGCACAGGGTTCGAACCAGTGGGGTTTTAAAAATGGCGGCTCCCCGCTTATGCAAATGAAGCCTGGGAAATTCAAATCCCAGGCTTCATTTGCAAGTGCGGTATGCATACATTACCCTCCTAGTTCGAACTAGTTACCCATAGTTACTCATGTGCTTAAAGTGAAGCATGTGCTTAAGTGCATTGCAAAAAAAGGCTCCACTGGCAGCAGGAACTTTTCTTTTTCTGATTTTTCAGGATTTCCAGGAGATTGCAAAATCCATCATCTGCCTGGCTCTGCTTCCAAGAGTAATCCTTGTGTATGCTCAGCTTCAGAGAATTATAGAAATGAAGTGCTGGAAGGGACCTTGAGACGTCATCAGGTCTCTGCACTGAGACAGGATCTGGTACAGTTAGACCATCCCTGAGAGATATTTGTCAAGCCTATTCTGAGAAATCTCCAGTGATGAGGCAATTCAGAGCTTCACTAGCCTTCCTTATGGATATCTTGATTGGTAGGATGGTGAAAGCAGATAGGAAAGGAAAAAAGAATAAAAGATGGGCTGTTCTTTAATGACAATAGAAGGGCTTCCTTGAATACAAGTGTTTGAACATAACTATTTCAGGATTGGTGTTTAACTACTTTTCATGTTTCCAAATTTTTCTGGCCAATAATCATTATTTTCTCTCAAGGGTGATTTGTATATTTATCAAAATATTTTTCTAGCAAAGGTACAGCGTATGTCAAATATTAGCAACAAAGAATTCCCACTTCTCTCCCAAGAGGTGGGCTCACATCAGAGAATGCCATATAGATGATATACAAGGCTCCTCCCAATTCATAGCCATTAAAAACATGTCATGGACAGTGAAATCTGGTCTCCCCCCATGAAATCTGGTTTTTTATGCACTTTACCCTATACTATACAGATTTCATGAGGAAGATCAGTGTTTTTCAAATTGGGGGCTGTGAGGGGTTCAGGGTGCGATCACCCCCTCTCTGCCTGTGAGGGGGGATCTGCGGACTCTCTTGCCCTCTCTCAATCTCTCGTCGACCCTCGGGTCCTCCCTATGGGGCCCACGATTTTGGGTGCGATCACCCCCTCCCAGGAGGAGGGGGGGTCAGTGAACCCTTTGGTAGTCACCCGTCCCTGTGGGAGGCGGGGCCAAGGCCCCTGGTCTGGGTTTTCCCCCTTTTCGGGGTTCCGTCTTGTGTTTCTCCCTTGTTACGGTCGTTGGGAGCGGGATGCTCCTTTGGAGGAGGGAGGGGGACCCGGTCCCACCCTCTCCCCGGGTCCCAGCCCGGGGCCCTGAGCATCGGGGCTTGCTAATGCCCCGACGCGGTGGACAGGGGGGTCAGTCCCTCCGAAACTCGTCCACCCACGGACGCCAAAAGTGTCCTGCCCCGGGCTCCTTCCTCCCTCCTGTCGGTTCTTGGTGGTGCCACCTCCAACCCCTCAACTTACTGCGGTTCGGTCGCTCGGCTCCGGGGTCGTCCGGGGGAAGTCGCCGGGGACAGCTCCCTTGGCCGGGTCCACCCTCGGCTTGGCCGTTCCCTCCGGGCCTGGTGCGGTGGGGTCCGACCCTCTTCCGAGGAGGAACTGGCCGACTGCTGGTGGCGACGGCTGTCCCTATGGCCCCGAGGCCAACGTCTGGCCGCCCGCCAGCCTGGGTGCCACTCGGGGCCCGTCCTTGAGAGGGGGCCGTTCCTCCGCCGCTGCGGGGAGGCTTCCCCTGACCGCGCCAGCGGCGGGCCTTTTCAAAATAGCCCGCCGCACCGGCCACTGCCCAGGGCCCCACCCCTTCCTGCAGCGTGCTGGCCTCCGCCCCCGCCGCACGCTCACCGCGTTTCGCCCCGCCCCCTCCTCGCAGGGCTCCGAGGGAGGGGTCAACGCTCCTGTGGCGGCGCAAGCGCGGCGGCAAGCGGACCTGCCAGCTCCTCCGGTTTGTACCTCGGTAACGCCGGGGGGCTCGGGGCTGACTGCCGGCCCTCGGCAGGGGGTGGCTCCAGCCAGCCTCCCCCCGTGGCAGTGACGGCCCGTCACAGGGGCCCTGACCAAAAGGGAATTGCTGCAGCCAGTAGGAATAACTGCTATGCTCATTGTTATCTCATTCTTCCCATACACTGCATTACTTATGACACAGTGTGTATTCAATATGTTTACATGGCCGTTAGATCCAGTTCAGGTGGACTTCTTCTGAAGGGGCATCAAGGTGCCTGCCAGTTAAAACAGACACAATTTTTAATACAGGCTCTAAGTCCTAGCAAACAGAATGATAAAACTGAAGCTTCATCAAGGTTTTTTAAATTACTAAGAGCACCCTAAGATTTTTTTTCCTGGTTGAAACCAGAATAATATTTCATTCCCACTGCTTCCCCTAAAATGAATTTCCTTTGCCTTCTCAGCTGGTGATTTGTTTTGCATTAATGCCCTTCATAACTCATACGTTTCTCCATTAAAAATTAATGCTCGGTGCTGACATAAACAAATGAAATTTGTATTATTAATGTTTTACATAGGTAAGACTTTGTAATAACAGATTCATCATAACAGACTGGTTTAATTAAAAGACTCGCTCGTTCCCTAAACTGATTTCAGACATATTTTTGGATGATGGGAAGAACGTCTTGTAGTACAAACTGGGGAATGGTGATCAATAAGTCATTTGGTGCCTTTTTATAGGTCTGCACTTGGGTTCTCCCATGTGCAGCAGGATGGCATGTAGAAAGGGCAGAAAAGATGAAGATTGACTCTGTCCAGAAAAACAAACCAAGGCCTGTGCATCACTTAAACCTTACACTTAGGCTACACCTACACTGCAGGCTTATTGTTCAAGAACCATTTTGCAGAAGAGATCTTCTGCTGCTGGCTGCTTGTGGACCTCTTTGAGGGACAGCAAAGCTGTAGCAGTGCCTGCTGTGGTTGCCCTGTGCTTCTTTGGACACTACAGCTTTTCCATTTTGTGCCATGGAGCCAGAGATGCCCTTGGGCATGTCCTGGCCCCACACAGCCATGCTACAGTTTGTGCAGCAGTTGGTGCATGGTGCAATGCTGCTCCTGCAGAAGCTTGACTCCAAGCACAATGTGAATTCCTTCTCCCTGGATGCAATGGCTACACTGTGGCAACTGCAGCTCACTGTGGAGAGGCAGTTCTGGAGGCTGGACTCCAGTTCCGACTGGTGGGACCGGTTAGTGATGGAGCAGTGGGACGACCAGCAGTGGCTCCAGAACTTCTGCATGAGGAAGGAGATGTTCCCGGAGCTGTGTGCCTGGCTTACCCCTGCCTTCGAGAGACAAGACATCCAGCTGTGGTCTGCCATCCCCATGGAGAAGAGAGTCACCATCACCCTCTGAAAGCTCGCCACTCCCGACAGCTACCAGTCGGTGGGCAACCAGTTCAGCGTGGGTAAGTCCACCATTGGGGCCCTCCAGATGCTGGTAAGGCCCTCTGGCATGTCCTGCACAGGGGGGGAGGAGGAGAGTCATGGCTGGGGGGGTGCAGTGGGGGTGGGAGGAAGCTCTGTCCCCCGGGGGGTTGTGCCATCCCGCTCTCACACAGTCCCATTGCTGGTGGGGCAGCTTCATCAAGGGGCTTCTAGGGTGTTTGGGGAGAGAGGGCATTAGAGGGGAGTGAGCACCCCTCCTCTCTCATTCTCTGTGTGTTTTCTGTGTTTCTCTGTGTCCTTCTGCAGGTGGTGAGGGCCATTAACTCCATCCTACTGAAGAGGGTCATCCATCTGTGAAACCGTGGTCGGATTCACTTCCCTGAGGTGCAGGGGAGCCATCAATAGGACCCACATCCCCATCCGAGTACTGGACCATCGAGCGACCCGCTTCATCAATAGCAAGGGCTACTTTTCGATGGTGCTGCAGGCCCTGGTCGACCACAGTGGACACTTCATGGACATTTATGTGGGATGGTGGGGCAGGGAACACGATACCCACATCTTTAGAAACTCTAGCCTGTTCTTCAGGTTGGAGGTGGGCACATTCTTCCCCCACTGTGAATTTGTGGTTGCGGATGTACGGCTGCCACTGTGCATCATGGGGGAAGCAGCCTACTCCCTCATACCATGGCTCATGAAGCCCTACACCAGACATCTGGTCCCCAGCAGGGAACAATTTAATGTCCACCTGAACTGGGCCAGGATCCAGGTCAAGTGCACCTTCGGCCATCTCAAGGCGCGCTTCCATTGCCTGCTCACCCACCTTGACATGAGTGGGTGAGCAGGCAACCAACAAGCAGCCCAGGGAAGTGTCTGGCCACAGTGAGATTCCCTTAGGGGTGGCAGAGGAGCCAGGAGCAGCCTGGGGCTCCCTGGGGGCTGCACACACAGGGGCGGCTCACAGCGCTGTCTATGGGTGTGGCTGTTGTCTCTCATGGGCAGGCATGGCCATGTATTGTGTGTGGCACTCCTCGGTGTGTGTGTGTGGGGTCAGGTTTGCACCCTTGTGGCTAGCCTGCTTCCAGCCAGCGGGACCCCGCCCCCCTCCAGTGGCAGGATGTGTGGCCAGCAGGATCCCAGGCGTGCTCCGGGGCTACCTGCTGCACCCATGTGCGACACAGGAACTCTGCACGAGGTTGCACATATGCAGACCACAGCACAGTGTCCAGCCAGAGCAGCCTGAGTGACACTTGCCCCCCTGGCCCGCATGTACCCATCTCCCCCGCCCTCTGAAGTGAGTGACAAAGAGACTGGCGCTGCATGTGCATCCATGTGCACAGACTGCAGCACAAGGGCCAGGCCAAGAAGGTTGAGTGATGATCACACCACAGTTCCTCAGCACCCGCCACCCCTACCCTGTGTGTGTGAAAAACTAAGAGCACTCTCCTGCTGATCCCTCCCTGGCTTAGGAGGATGCCTGGGAGATATCCAGGCCCTGGGGTACCGGCTCCAAGGTGAGCATGGTGATGGGACTCACTGTTTCCTCCTGCAGTAATCCCCTCTAATTCCCTCTCATCACCAATATGTAGGACGTATTGAAGGCATTGATGCAAGCTACGGCAGCCCAACAGGAAGCTGTGTGGGTGCAGCAAGAAATAAACAAACTCGTAATGGAGCAGGCTGCTGCAGATCATGCCCTCCTTGGGAAAGTGTTTGACCAGTTGCGGGGGTGGGCAGCTCGAGCACCTGACAATGAGGGTGCGAGAGCCCTGAGGGCCTCAGCTTGACTCTTCAAGATGTCACCAGAGGATAACATAGAGGCTTACCTCCTTGCATTCAAGAGGACCACGCAGCGGGAGGCCTGGCCCAAGAAAGCTCAGCGAGCCTATTACGACTTACCAATGGAATACACAAGTGTTTTCCCCCGACTCAAAGAAGAAATACTAGCCCAACTGGGAGTAACCATGGCCGCCTGGGCCCAGAAGTATCGCATGTGGAAATACCAAGAAGGGAGGCCCCCAAGAGCCCAGCTGTTCAAATTAATCCACATTGCTCGGAAGTGGCTGCACCCCGATGTCCTCAATGCAGAGGATATCATGGAGACCCTGGTTATTGACCCGTTCGTGCAGAAACTGCCACAGGACCTTCCGGTGTGGGTGGGCCAGCATGACCCCACCACCTATGACAAGGAGGTTGCACTGGTGGAGCGACAGCTAGCAGCGAGAGAGTTAGTTCTTCTCCCTACAAAGGAGAGGTCTGGCCCCAGAAGGAGGCTGCCAAACCCCAACCCATGGGGTCAAGCATCTAAGGGCCTGGGGAGTGCCAGAAAGGCAGTAGGGAGGAGAGAAGCTTCACAGGGGTCACAAATTAAAGGGGATGAGCCAGGAAAATTAACCCCTAAGAGTAGGTCCTTTTTCCCCCAGGGCCCCAGGAAAAACTACCAGTGCTATGGGTGTGGCGAACTGGGCCACACAGCAGCACAGTGTCCCAACCACGAGGAACCAATGCAGTGCAATTTCAGTGACTGGGGTGACCCATGCTCCCTGCTTAATCTGGTGGGAGTGGCAGTTGCCCCCCACACCTACATCCGGGAAGTGTGGGTTGGGGTGGAGACCCTGGCACTATTAGATTCAGAGAGTGCCATCATCCTAATTTCAAGGAAACTGGTGAGGCCAAATCAGCTGATACTGGAAAAACGCACAGGGGTTACATGTGTCCATGGGATGGTGAACTTTTACCCCAGTGCAAGGGTAAAAATAGAAATCCAAGGGACCAGCACCAAGGTCCTAGCTGGAATGGTCCCACACCTTCTCTACCCGGTACTCATCAGAAGGGATTTTCCTGAATTTAGAAGCCTGCTCCCTCCTGAACAACAGGAATCAGGGGAGCACCCCAACGCTAGGGGAACAGATGCCACAAGGCAGCGTACTCCACTATTGCCAGAGATGGCCCAAGATTTGTTCTTCACCCCCGGGGAGGGCAGAAAGCCAAAGAGGCAGAGGAGGGCAGCCAACGCATTGGGCACGCGGATCCTGATGCAGGCTCAAGGAGTTACCTGCATAACTAGACGTCCCCGGGGCTCACAAAGGGAAAGCGGTGGCCTGCAGGATGGAGAGGACCCTGAATCAGTAATGGGAGAGGGACCAGAGATCCTGGGGGAGGCAGAGGCTAGTGCCAGTCACAGCACCATAGGGGCAATGCAAGGACCGGAGGGAACCCCCCTAGGGCCCGAATTGGTCAGTCCAGGAAAAGCGACCTTTGGGTGGGACCAAACGGAGGATCCCTGGTACGAGAATGTCAGGAAAGAGGTGGCTGAGGTAGATGGGGAACCTGTAGAAGGCAAGACCCATGGGCCTGGCCCCTACTTTATTCTCAAGAGGGACCTCCTATACCGTGTGGAGCATATGCAAGAAGAGGAAATACACCAGCTCTTGACACCCTGAAAACATCAACGGACCATTCTAGATTTGACCCATAGTCACATGTTTGGAGTACACATAGGAGTAGAAAAGACACAGGTCCAGATCCTATGCCGTTTCTATTGCCCAGGGGTGCATGAGGACATCCGCTGATACTGCGCTTCCTGCCCAGAGTGCCAATTACACAGCCTTCACCCTCATCTGAGGGCCCCCCTAGTGCCACTGCCAACCATTGAAGTCCCATTTGAATGGATTGCGATGGACTTGGTGGGTCTCCTGGAAAGGACAACCCGAGAACATCAGTATATACTGGTAGTCCTGGATTACACTACGCGGTACCCCAAAGCCATTCCCCTTCGGAATACAGCCTCCAAGAGCATAGCCAAGGCCTAGGTGGAAATATTTGCTCAAGTGGGCCTCCCAAAGGAGATTTTAACTGACCAAGGCACCCCATTCATGTTCCGATTGATGAAGGATTTCTGCACACTACTCCGGGTGCAAATTTTGCAGACCTCGGTCTATCACCCTCAGACCGATGGCCTCATTGAGAGGTTCAATGGTACCCTTAAGTCTATGATCAAGATGGTTGTCAGCAGAGAAGGAAAGGACTGGGACATGTTGCTACCTTATCTCACGTTCGCCATCCGGGAGGTGCCCCAGTCATCCACGGGGTTTTCCCCCTTTGAATTGCTGTATGGACGTCACCCTCGAGGCATCCTGGATATAGCCAAAGAAGGCTGGAAGAAAGATATGAAGGGAGGGAGAAATATTGTGAAGTACGTGACACAGATGAGGAACCAGATAGTCCAGGTTACCCACATGGAAGAGGCACAAGAAGCCCAGCGGGCCTGTTATAATCGCAAGGCCAAGATACAGCAATTCCATCCTGGGGACCATGTCATGGTACTATGCCCACCCATGAAAGTAAACTGCTAGCCCAGTGGCAGGGCCCCTACGAAGTCATCGAGCTGGTTGGGGAAGTAAACTATAGGATAAGTCAACCGGGGCATCGAAAGCAAGAGTAGATCTACCATATCAACCTCTTGAAACCTTGGTTACGCCTGTGTGGTTACCCAGAGGGAGGAGCTTGATCCCCCGACCGAACCCTGAGTACCAGTGAAAGTAGGCCCCGAGTTAATGCTGGCCCAAAGGAAAAAGGTTTCTAACATGATAGCTCAGAACAGCGATATGTTTTTGGAGAAGCCTGGCCAAACGTCAGAGACCACCCACCAAATTATTACCAATCCAGGAGCCCAAGTGACAATGAGGCCCTACGAGGTCCCGGCAGCTAAAAGACAGTAGATAAGCACGGAGGTACACAAGATGCTAAAGATGGGTATCATCAAAGAATCCCATACCCAGTGGTCCAGTCGCATAGTACTGGTGTCGAAACCTGACACCACCCGTTTTTGTAACGATTTCTGACGGTTGAATAAGATCTCCCAGTTCGATGCATATCCCATACCACGCATCAATGAGCTGGTAAACTGCTTGGGCCGAGCACGATATCTGACCACCTTGGACTTAACAAAGGCTACTGGCAGATCCCATTAACCAAGGATGCCAAGGAGAAGATGGCCTTTGCTACTCCAGAGGGGCTATTTCAATACACGGTCCTCCTGTTCTGCCTCCATGGGGCACCAGCCACTTTTCAGCGCCTCATGGACAAGCTGCTGCGGCCCCATGTAGCCTATGCTGCCACTTACTTAGACAATGTCATTATCTACACAGCAGATTGGGAGACCCACCTGAAAAGGGCAGAGGCTGTTTTAGACTCCTTTAGGTGGGCCAGCCTCATGGCAAATCCAGCCAAATGTGCTGTGGGGTTCAGGGAGGCTAAATACCTCAGATATGTGGTAGGAAAAGGGGTGGTAAAACCCCAGTTAAATAAATTAGAGGCCATTCAACAGTGGCCCTGGCCTAAACAAAAGAAACAAGTTTGAGCTTTTTTAGGAGTACTGGGCTATTATCGACGATTTATCCCCATTTTGCAACACGGGACACCCCCATGACAGAGTTGGTGAAAGCCCGGGGGCCTGACCTTGTTAAATGGTCTGAGGCAGTAGAGAACGCATTTGAGGACCTACGGACTGCTCTCTGTAGCAACCCGGTATTGATATCCCCAGACTTCTCTAAAGAGTTTATCCTACAAACTGGCGCATCAGATGTGGGGTTCGGGGCAGAGCTATCACAAACAATTGGGGAAGAAGAACACCCAGTGTTGTATCTTAGCAGGAAACTGCTCCCAAGGGAACACAAGTACACAGTAGTTGAGAGGGAATGTCTTGCCATAAAATTGGCCATGGAGGCACTGTGTTATTACCTCCTTGGGCGACATTTTGAATTGGTAACGGACCATGCTGCACTGCAGTGGATGCAGAGGAATAGGGAAAAGAATGCTAGGGTCACCTGGTGGTTAGTATCCATACAACCTTTCCAATTTAGGGTGCAGCACAGGGCTGGAACCCAACATGGAAATGCAGATGGGCTATCCTGCATGCACTGTTTGGCATCCCAAGTTGCCCAGCCTCTTGGTGTTGAGAAGGGGGGAGTATGTGTGACAGACCACAGCCTGCAAACTGCAAAACTCTTGTAGAAGGCAGCCATATTGGGAGGTGGGTTAATGCTTTCTTGTTTCCAAAGTAGCCTCACCTGAATACAGCCCACCAGTCTGGTAGAAAATAGAGGCCTAATTAGGAGGCAGCTTGCAGCTGGGGTTAATTAAGCACCTGCTGCCAATTAAGGCCTCCAGGGTTCCTATAAAAGGATTCCTCTCAGGCAGCAGAAGGGGAGTTTTTGGAAGGCACACAGAGCAAAAGCTGAACCCCAATGACTGGCCTGTGATGAGAATGACTCGGTAAGTGGGGACCTTTGCCTCTAAGGAAATCCCAGGGCAACAAAGGGGGCTCTGAGTCTCTGAGGTGCTCAAGTAACCAAGAAGCTCAGAATCCCCAGGGAGCTACCAAGGGACTTTGTCATAATGTGTACTAAGTTACTTTGGAATACTGCTAGTTAATTTGAAATAGTGTTACAGTGTAGATGAACTCCCCTGCATTACTTCTGGTCTGCATCAAGGCAATGCCATTGAAATCAATAGCAATACTTACGTAGCCCAGTGAAGAATTGGTTCCATGTTTATCTTGCACCGAGAGAGGAAAAGAAAAATCTCTCCAGGCTTAAGTCTCTGGAAGGCACAGCCTTATGTCTGCATCAACCAGTTTAAATACAACCTTTTGTATGTGTGCTGAAGAGATTTTTACATTGTAAGCAGCTTTCCAGGGAATGGAGGTTAATTGTTTTTTGCATCTTTTCCAAGAGTCTTTGTGTGTTGCAGCTCTGCAGCTGTGCATCGAGCGTGAGATTGCATCCATTTCAGTCTGCAGTCTGGCTGCTCTGAACCTATTTAATTAAATGGAATTGAATCTGCTAAGCAGTTATTGGCAATGTTGTTTTCTGTGCACGGATATACTGTTTGGGAATTCACAGGAGTGCCATGCCTTGGACATTATAATAGTATGTGTTCAATTTTAGTCTTGTCCCACCATGACACAACCAGATAGAGATATGAAAATAAGTGGAATTCCTGAGACAAAGTCGAATTGAAAACTGTGGAATACTGCAAATTGTTGACATCTGAGGCCTTTCCTGCACAAGATTTTAAAGTGGACCAGACTGAATTAATACAGTTTGAAAACTCTTAGGGTATGTCTACACTGCCACCCTAGTTCGAACTAGGGTGGCTAATGTAGGCATTCGAAGTTGCAAATGAAGCCCG
The DNA here is from genome assembly GCF_052426305.1 of Pelodiscus sinensis. Lineage (NCBI taxonomy): Eukaryota > Metazoa > Chordata > Testudines > Trionychidae > Pelodiscus > Pelodiscus sinensis. The sequence goes on along the minus strand of NC_143074.1, from coordinate 9,374,025 downwards.
GGATTTAAATATCCCAGGCTTCATTTGCATCTTGCCGGGCGCTGCTATTTTTAAATCCCCGTTAGTGCAGACTCTGTGCCCACGGCTACACGCAGCACGGAGTAGGTAGTTCGAATTAGGCTCTCTAATTCAAACTACCGTTACTCCTTGTGAGCATACACAATAGCATAACACTCCTTCTCTGAGACAAACCAGGGGCTTATTGATCTGGCCCTGTCTGCCTCAAAACAACCCCCACACCATGTTCAGATGCATCTGTGGTGACAATGAAAGACTTGTCATAGTCTGAGGCCCTTAGAACAGAGTCAGTTCTAAAGAAAGCTTATTTTAAGCTGCCTGGCACTTATCAGTCCACTGGTCCATGTTGGTTGCTTTTTCCTGGTCAGATCTGTTAGTGGTTTGGTGATCTCACTGTAGTGTGGTACAAATCGCCTATAATACCCAGCCAAGCCTAAGAATGATTGGACCTGTTCCTTTGACTTGGGGATAGGCCAGTTTTGGATAGCCTCTACCTTAGCCTGTAGAGGGTTGATAGTCCCTTGACCTACCAAGGTAAATCACGCTGTTTAGGCCAATTTGACATTTTTTTTTGCTTTAACTGTGAGCCCTGCCTCCCTTATGCATTGGAAGACAGCTTGGAGGTGTTCTAGATATTCTCCCCATGAATCAGAGAATATGGACACATTGTCCAGATAGGCCACTGCAAATTCCCCAAATCTGGCAAGTAGATTAGCCACGAGCCTTTGGAAAGTTGAAGATGCACTGTGCAGCCCAAAAGGGAGAACATTAAACTCATACAGCCCTACATGTGTAATGAAGGCTGACTTTTCCTTGACTGCTTCATCCAGAGGTACCTACCAGTAAGTCTAGGGTGGAGATAAACTGGGCACACTCCCAATTTATCCAATAGCTCATCTGTGTGTGGCATTGGTTAGTTGTCTGAGCGAGTTACAGCAATCAGCTTTCAGTTGGCCTCCGTCGGTCAGTTGACCATGGATGACGTATCCTAGTTCTCGTCTTGGTTCGTGTCGAATTGTCTGGGACAGCGTCGGGGACAGCGTCGTTGGTGGCTGAAAAGGCCAATCCGGGACAGGCATTCTTTGCCGCAGAAGTCGCAGCTATAGGTGGTTCCCTGGCTGTTGTTGTTGCGTAACTTCCTGCGGGCTCGCTTTTCTTCTGATGCACGCATCATGTTCGTTTCGCCTGACTTGAGCTGTGTGGTCAGGGTGCCCCTCCACTTTGGGCGGTCTGCTGCGAGGTCTTCCCAGGACAGCTTTCAGTAGTCCACGCAAAAGCGGATTTCTCCCTCAAGTTTGGGAACTAGGACCACTGGAGAAGCCCATGCACTCTCCGAAGGGTGAATTACACCCATCTCTAGCATGTCCTTGATCTCCTTCTCTATAGCTGCCTTGACTGAAGGAGCCATTCAGTAGGATTGGGCCCTGACTGGGCGAGCATCACCTGTGTCAATGGAGTGAAACTCCCATTTGGACCATCCTGGGGTGGCTGAGAACATTGAGGTGAATCTGGTGCACAGCCCCACGATCTGCCGTTGTTGCTCATAAACAAGACTCAGGAGAGGCTTACCTCTTCTACCCCACCTTTGTGTTTCCTGTCATAGTAGATTTCCTTGGACCACTCCACATTCTCCTTCTCCTGAGCAATAAATTGAAGAACCTTGAATTCTCGGGACTAAAAGGGCTTAACGTCAAATTTAGACTTAAGGGTCAGGGTCAGGAAATGCTATGAGGTAATTAAGCATTCCTAGGTGCTCTTGGACTGTGAATGGTCCATCCCAGGATTCTACCATTTAATTGGTCTGAAACACCTTCAAGACCATAACTTCCTCACCTACCTTGAAGGATCGCTTTCTGGCATGCTTATCATACCAGGCCTTTTGCTCTTGCTGAGCATCCTGCAAGTTCTTTTGCGCAAAAGTTTGAGAGTCTCTAATGGTATTTTGTAGGTTGTGTACAAAACCCAAAATGTTAGTTCCAGAAGGAGGGATGGCCCCCTCCCATTGCTGCTTTACTAACTGCAAGGGACCCTTAGCTTTGCGTCCGTACACCAGTTCAAAAGGTGAGAATCCCAAACTGGGATGTGGGACATTGCTATAGGCAAACAGTAACTGTTGCAAAGCCAGGTCCCAAAAATTGGAGTGTTCGTTCATGAATGTGCATATCATAGCTCAAAAAGTCCCATTAAATCTTTCCACCAGGCCATTTGTTTGATGGTGGTAGGGGGTAGCAACTTGAAAGGTTGATTGGTGACTCAGGCAGTCCCCGGGTTACATACAAGGTAGGGACTGTAGGTTTGTTCTTAAGTTGAATCTGTACGTAAGTCGGAACTGGCGTCAGCCGCTGCTGAAACTGATCAGTTTCAACTGCGGCTGAATCTGGATGCCAGTTCTGACTTACATACAGATTCAACTTAAGAAACCCAGGCGTCCTCAAGTCAGCTGCTGCTGAAACTGATCAGCGGCTGATTCCAGGAAGCCTGGGGCAGTGCAACTCTGCCTCGGGCTTCCTGTAGTCAGCCGCTGGTCAGTTTCAGCAGCAGCTGACTTGGGGACGCCTGGGGCAGAGCAGCTGGGGTGCTGCTGGGTTGCTCCAGTAGCGCGGCTCCTCGGCGCTACTGGAGCAACCCAGCAGCACCCCAGCTGCTCTGCCCCAGGCGTCCTGATTCAGCCGCTGCTGAAACTGACCAGCAGTGGCTGAATCAGGATGCCTGGGGCAGAGCAGCTGAGGTGCTGCCGGGTTGGTCCGGAGCGGCGCTGCGGGACCAACCCGGCAGCCCCCAGCTGCTCTATCCCAGGGGTAGGCAAGAAAAGCCTGGTCTGCTGGGGGGGGGGGCACTAGCTGCCCCCCCCAGCAGACCAGGGGGACAGGAGCAAAGCCGCGGAGCACACCCGCAGCGGGACAGCCCAGGCGCGCTTGGGCTGTCCCCCTGCAGGCGTGCTCAGCGACTTTGCTCTCCGTCTCCCTGGTCTGCAGGGAGACGGGGAGCAAAGCCTTGGAGCATGCCCGGGCTGTCCTGCTGCGGGCATGCTCCGCGGCTTTGCTCCTGTCCCCTTGGTCTGCTGGGGGGGTCCAGCAAAGCCGCTTGACCCCCCCCCCCCCCAGCAGACCAGGAACACCAGAGCAAAGCTGCCACCTGGGCGGCTTTGCTCGTTTGCCCGGGAGCAAAGCCGCCCAGGCGGCGGCTTTGCTCGGGTGTCCCTGGTCTGCTGGGGGGGGTCTAGCGGCTTTGCTGACCCCCTTCCCCCCAGCAGACCAGGGAGACCGGGAGAAGCTTTTCTCACCCCGGAGGACATGGGTGGCGACCTGCCACCCGTGAGCTCCAGGGCGAGAAAAGCCCCGTTCGTAAGTGTGGATCCGACATAAGTCGGATCCGCGTAAGTCGGGGACTGCCTGTACAGGACTATGTAGCACTTTAAAGACTAACAAGATGGTTTATTAGATGATGAGCTTTCGAGGGCCAGACCCACTTCCTCAGATCAAATAGTGGAAGAAAATTGTCACAACCATATATATATGCATGGCTTTCCCCGGGTGCCGGGGAGGTATTGGGACCCTGTGGAGCAGCCCAGCTTCCCTCAGCAGCCAGGGAGGGATAGGACCACAGCTCAGCAGCCTGTTTTTCCCCAGCCACCAAAGAGAGCCAGGTTGGGGCCATAGCATGGCAACTGTGGCTCTTCACATGGTCTAGAAGCCTCAGGTAGAAGGGGCAGGGACCTGAGTGGAAGTGGGTGGGGCTGGGGCTTGCCTTTCCCAACTGGCCTTTTACCTGCTGCCTATGTCAAGAGAACCAAATCCAGTCCCCTGTCCTCAAGGCAGGCCCAAGCACCATCTATATCATCCCTGAGAGGTGTTTGTCTAACCTGCTCTTAAATATCTCCAATGATGGAGATTCCACAATCTTCCTAGACAATTTATTCCAATGTTTAACCACCCTGACAGTTTTTTCTAATGTCCAATCTAAACCTTTTTTAACCAATTTAAGCAGCAAGGAGTGAAGGAGAACATGGGAAAAGAGAGAGATGCACGGATGCTATCCTGAGTCAGAATGCAGTCCTGCAATCTGGGACAGTTATGCCTTTCAGGCCCTGGCAAATGGGACAGGCAGCCAATAATGCTGGCTATTGGGACCAGTAGCATCCCCTAATCCCTGTACCCCCAAAGCAGTGCCCATTCACCTCTCAACTTGAACTCTTGCCCCTTGTAATCCAGCTCTTTATAACCATGTAAAGTCCCTGGACCCATGTGGACAAGAAGATCTTCGTACAAGGTGTATGCTCACTTTAACTCCCTCCACCCATCTTGTGCTTGGAATGCTGTTATTATTGAGTTTTATTTACAGTGCTGCAGTAATTAAAGTACCATTGGTTACTTAAGCCCATTGGTTTGTTAAAAGTATTTCCAAACCCAAAGACATTATTTTTCTGTTACTTTTATTAAAAATTTTATTGGATTTTTTATTCTTTCATAATAAAACTGTTTTCAATGCAGCCATATGGATCATCATTGTACTGAGCACAGAAAATCCTTGAAATAAAGCTGAAATAATTCATTAGGTTTTCCAGAAACACATAGGGAATGTTAAACTTCAGCACACACACATACACACACTACCACATTAGTCACAATGTCTCTTTCTATCATGAAACACACCTCCAGCTGCGCTGGGTTAACATGCACAAGACCCAAATACAGACAGTAGGCATCTTTGATAGCAGTTCCCCTGGTGTTTGGTTTCTTTGTGGGACATGTTGCTGACTGGATGATCCTCCAGGCAAGTTTCCTCCCCTCAGCCTCCCATTTCCAGGGAAGGCTTTCGCCCTTGCTCTGACAGTGTATGTTTAGACAACAGTCTTTTGTCAACAGAGGCTTTCTCAACAGATACTGTCGACAAAGAGCGTCTAGACTACATCCAGTTCTGTCGACAAAGCAAGCCGCTTTGTCAACATGAGAATGTAGATGCAAAGGACAGTGTAGAGGCAATAATGCCTTCTGTCGACAGAACTCTGTCAACAAAAGGCGTTATTCCTCGTAGAATGAGGTTTACTGCCATTGACAGAACTGCTGAGTTATTTCAACAGAACTCGGCGGTAGTGTAGACATAGGTACAGTTTTGTCAACAAAAGTTGACTTTTGTCAACAAAACCCTGTAGTCTACACACCCACAAATATATGATACAGCAGCAAAGCACAAGATACAGTTCAAATGGTTGGAATTTTTGGCCTTTCCAACCTATTCTATAAGCAGCACCATTTGCCTTTCAAATAGCTAAATGCACACTTAACTACCATTCTGCTGCTAGTTAGATAATAGCTAAAATGTTCCTTCCTTGGAGAGTATGTCTATACTACAAAGTTTTGTCAGAAAAGCAGCTATTTTCCAACAAAACTTGCAGAACATCCACACTGCAGTCATGTTCTTCCGAAAGTAAATTGAAAGAACAGAGCGGTTTTTCTGATGTTGGTACTCCTTTTTCTATGAGGAAGAAGCCTGTTCCGAAAGAGCTCTTTTGGAAAAAGGTGAGTGTGGATGGGGAAGAGGTGTGGTTGTTTTTTGTTTTTGTTTTTTAAAAGAAGAGGCCTCCAGGAAATAACACAGGTGCCCCTGTGGCCACTCCATTCAAAGTAATCACAACTCTATAGTTCCTGTCTCCTGGACCCTCTTAAAGCTGCAGGCACCCTGGACAAGCCTTCTGGCAGGAAGCTGGACTGTTAACAGCACCTCACCACAAGGCTCTCTGCCATAAGCCTTGTTACTCATTGCTGAGTCTCAAGCCCCCCGCGACCTCTCTGGCCCTTGCAAGGAGCAGCCCCGGGGTCCCAGGACCCACCCAGGAGGACCACAAGGCAGACACCCTCTTTGTCTGGAGCAGAGATCCTGTCCCTCCTTAAGCTGTGGGGCGAGGAGGACACATTGCAGGATCTCCACTCCAAGCAGCAGAATGCAGACATATATGAGCGTATGGGGCGGACACCCACCCCAGACCTAGGAACAAGTCCGGAGCAAATTCAAAGAGCTCCATCAGGGATACATCCGGGTCAGAGAGCGCAGCTCGTGCTCAGGGCCTGGACCCCAAACCTACCCCTATTACCAGAAAGACACCAAACCCTGGAGGGTGAGGAAACGTCTTCCCCGCCCGTCCTCTTGGACTCCAGCCTGGAGACCCCCATCATCGCCTGGCCAGAAGTCACGGCAGAGGAGGAGCAGGAGGACCAGGGCCAGCCAGAGGTGGAGTTGGAGACCATCACCCTGTCCCTGGAGCCAGTGCTAGTCAGCCAGGACGTCTTCCAGGCTTCCTCAGACGTCTGAAAGGGATCTTCAGGTGAGTGCTCTCACTTTGTCACATACACAGGGTGGGGGCGGCAGGCGCACAGGGAGTGGGGTGCAAGTGTCACATTGTGCTGCAGTCTTCACATGTGCAGCACACGGACACAGCACAAGGGAGATTCTGTTGCCAGGTTCAGGGGAGGCCACACAAGTCCTGCCATGGGGGATGAGGGAAGCCTCCTAGCATGTGTCACAGTTGGCATCAGGCTAGCCACAAGGGCGCAGACATGACCCCAGACACCAAGGAGTGCCGCACACAGCACACTGGCATGCCAGCATGTGTGAGGTACCACCCGCTTCCACGGGCAGTGCTGAGAGCCCCAGGTGTGCGTGTGGACATAAGAGCATAAGAATGGCCATCCTCCCCAGTACCCTGCCGACAGTGGACAATGCCAGGTGCCCCAGAGGGAGTGAATCAAACAGGTAATGATCAAGCGATCTCTCTCCTGCCATCCATCTCCATCCTCTGACAAACAGAGGCTGCTCCTGGCTCCTCTGACGCCCATGTGGGGATCCCACTGTGGCCGGACACTTCCCTTGCCTGCTGGTCCGTGGGCCAGAGTGAAGCAGGCAGCACAGTGCCCTGGGCACCTTGGGCCCCTGTGAGGTATGACCCGCAGTACAGGCAACACATGGCCTTGCTCCCAGGACATCCCCCTCCTCTGAGCCAAGGACTGTTGGTCGCTGCTCGCAATGGCGGACACGGCCTCAGGGACAGTCTCTGCACAAATGACTGACTGCTTCTCCCTCATTGTGTTCTCCACAGCCAGGACTGAGGGGCAAGCCACACCACCAGAGCCAGCCACCAGAGTACAGGTGACCTGAAGTTTCACCAGGGTCCATGAAGACCTGATGTGGCAGCATGTCAGCAGACTGCATGACATACAGCAGACCCTGACGCAGAAGATATGCAAGGACTTTGAGTGGTGGAACCATGCCTGGGACCAGCTCATGCAGCAGTGTGACAAAATGTATGTCATCATACTGTACATGATGGCACACCCGCCTGATACCGCTGCTCCTCGCTTCAATCATCCTGCCCACCCTGCTATGCCTATTCCTCCTCCGTCTGCTCCTCGTGCAATGCCTCTGCTCCCTCCCCAGGTGTTGCCCATGCCGCCTCCCCAGGTGATGCCTATTCCCCCTCTTCTCCCCGCCTCCCCCTGCTATCCCTGACCCCATTTCAACCCCCATGTGGTCTCCGGACCCACCTGACCCCAACTCTAACCAGGTCCCTGCGCCTGAGGTGGGACATCTAGCCATCCTCCTTCCCCTCCAGGTTATGAGCCCCCTTCCCCCTGCACACCTTTGTTTAATGTAATATCAATACAGACTTTGTTTTGTTAAAAATCAAACAGGTTGTTTTTATTGAGAGTCAAGGAAAGGGTGAAGGGAGGGGTTGTGGTGGGGAAGGGATAGGGCTGCAAGCCAGCGGCCCCTATTGAGGAGGGCCTGGGAAGAGTTACTGGGGTGCTTGAGAGAACCTCTCCCTCAGGGCCCCTCAGATGCGTACCCCCACCTGATGGGCCTGTCGGATGGCAGTTGTCAGCGACTGCTGGAAGACTTAACCCTCGCTGCTGGTATCTTCCCCTGCACCTCGGGTAAAAGGCCTCCCCACAATATTGTGGAGGACACAACAAGCCACGACCACCTCAGGGATGTTTTGCTCCCCCATGTCCAGGTGGGTCAGTAGGCACCTGAAATGTACCTTCAGGCACCCAAAGGTGCACTCCACCTGGATCCAGGCCTAGTTGAAATGGGCATTACATTGGTCCCTACTGGGGTCAGGGGGCCTGTGTATGGCTTCATTAGCCATGGCATCGGGATTTAAGTCATGTCCCCCACAATGCACAATGGCATCTGCAAGTCCCCAACCACAAAGTCATGGCGGGGGAAGAATGTGCTCACCTCCAGCTTCCTGCACAGGCAAGATTTCCTGAAAATGGCAGCATCATGTGCCCTGCCCAACCACCTGACAAAAATATCCGTGAACTGTCCACGGTAGTTGACCAGGGCCTGCAGCACCATTGAGAAGTAGCCATTGTGATTGATGTACTGGGCCACTCAATTCTCCAGTGCACACATTGGGATGTGGGTCCCATCAATCCCTCCCCTGCAGTGTGGGAACCCCAGGGCAGCAAATCTGGCTACGATCGGGTCCAGGTCCCCAAGGCAGATGGCGATCCGCAGCAGGATCGAGTTGATGGCTATCACAACCTGCAGAAGGAGACAAACGAACACACAAAACAGAGAATGAGAGAGGGAGTGACTGAGCCCTTGGGGAGTATCTGTCCCCCTTCTTTCTCCCTCTCAAACACCTCGGGAGCCACACCCCACAAGGCCAGTCCCCGGCAGGGCTGTGTGAGGGCAGGACGGCACAACCCCACATGGACGGGGGTTCCCCCCCACTTCCAGCCCATCCTGGCAACCCTACCCACCTTTCCCTAGGCTCCCCCTTTCCAGGACTCCCTGCCCCTTGCAGGGATTGCAGCCTGAGAGCTCCTTACCTCCATGAGGAGGGCCCCAATGATGGACTTCCCCATGCCAAACTGGTTGCCCACTAACTGGTAGCTGTCAGGGATGGCAAGCTTCCACAGGGCAATTGCGACCCACTTCTCCAAGGGAGTGTAGGGCCGCTGTTGGGTGTCATATCTCCGGAGAGTGGGGGTGATCCAGGCACAAAACTCCAAAAAAGTGGCCTTCTGCATGCAGAAGTTTTGGAGCCATTGCTGTTTGTCCCACCACTCCATGACCAGACAATCCCACCAGTCAGAACTGGTGTCGAGCCTCCAGAAACGCCTCTCCACAGGGGGATGTGGTTGCCAGAATGTAGCTCCTGCACCCAGGGAGAAGGTCCCCAGAATGAGCTTGGGGTTGAACTGGGTCAGGACTGGGAAGGCAGCTGGCACAACATGCTGCAAAAACTGCAGCATAGCCATGTAGGGCCATCATGTGCCCAGGGGCAGCTGCGGCTCCATGGCACCAAGGGTACGTTTACACTAGCCCCCTAGTTTGAACTAGGGAGGCTAATGAGGGTGACCGAAATTGCTAATGTGGAATGAGGTTTAACAGTTAATTCGAACTGAGGGTATGTCTACACTACAAAGTTAGTTCGAACTAACGGACGTTAATTCGAACTAACTTTCATAGGCGCTACACTAGCGCTCCGTTAGTTCAAACTTAATTCAAACTAACGGAGCGCTTAGTTCGAACTAGGTAACCCTCATTCCACGAGGATTAAGCCTAGTTCGAACTAGCTAGTTCGAATTAAGGGGTGTGTAGACCCTTAATTCGAACTAGTGGGAGGCTAGCCCTCCCCAGATTTCCCTGGTGGCCACTCTGGCCAACACCAGGGAAACTCGTCTGCCCCCCTCCCGGCCCCGGACACCTTAAAGGGGCACGGGCTGGCTACGGTGCCTGTGCCAGGTGCAAGCCTGCCAGCAACCAGCCAGCAGACCCAGCACCTGGCACGGATCGAGCCACCCACCCGATGCCCCCCAGCCCTCCCCCTCTTCCCGGGACCAGGCTGGTGGCTCCCGGGAACTTGCCCGGGACCGCAAGAGGTGGGCACCCGCCTGGGCTAGTGTGGACATCGTGGACCTCGTCCACGACCTCCGCACTAGGCACAGGAAAGTGGCCGTCTAGGGCAGGAGAGCTGCCAGCCTGGCCACCCAGGAGCAGGTGTGCATGAAAATCAAGGGGGTCCACTGAGACCCCCGACCCTGAGCCCTGAGCTTAGAATGGCCGTACTGGGTCAGACCAAAGGTCCATCTAGCCCAGTAGCCTGTCTGCCGACAGCAGCCAACCCTAGGGACCCTGGAGGGGATGGACCGAACTACCATTTGTGACCAAGCCATTTGTCTCGTGCCATCCCTCTCCAGCCTTCCACAAACCTTGGGCAGGGACACCACTCCTACCCCCTGGCTAATAGCACTCCATGGACCCAACCTCCATGACTTGATCTCACGTCCCTTTAAACTCTGTTCTAGTTCTAGCCTTCACAGCCTCCTGCAGCAAGGAGTTCCACAGGTTGACTCTTTGCTTTGTGAAGAACAACTTTCTGTTACTAGTTTGAAGCTTGCTACCCATTCCTTTCCTTTGGTGTCCTCTAGTCCTTCTTTATGGGAACTAATGAAGAACTTTTCTGTATGCACCCTCTCCACCCAACTCCTGCTTTTAGAGACTTCTATCCTGTCCCCCCTCCATCTCCTCTTTTCTAAGCTGAAAAGTCCCAGTCTCTTTAGCCTCTCTTCATAGGGGACCTGTTCCCAACCCCTGATCATTTTAGTTGCCCTCCCCTCTCCCACCCTCTCTCTTCCCCTCTCCCACCTCCTTTTCCCAGTCTCCCCCAGTTTTGTTCAATAAAGACAGATTCCATTTTTGAACACAATTGTCCTTTATTTTGTACATCAAGAAGAGGGGCTAGGGAAGGGTAAGTGGAAGGAGGTGAGGGAGGAATGGGGTACGGCCCCCGATGGGGAGGACTGGGCTGGCTCTACGGGCTTCTGGGGGTGGAAGCTCTCTTGCAGCCCCCCAATTGCCCCCTCTCGCCAGATGGCAGCCTGCGGCAAGTGCAGCCGGTCTGATGGCCGAGTGCTGTGATATGCCCAGTGTGGGTACTCCAGGCAATCCAAGCCAGGACTGCTTTGCAAGCGGGGCACCCTGAGAACTGTCTGTCCGGGGTGGGGGTCGGGAGCCTTTAAGCACAGCCCTCGGCTAGCCTGACACAGCAGCTCCACGCTCTAAGTCCTCCTCTGATGCCCTGCCGGCACTGCTGCCGGCCATCCTTAACCCCGGTTCAGGTTCCACTTAATGTGGACACGCTAGTTCGAATTAGCAAAACGCTAATTCGAACTAGTTTTTAGTTCTAGATGCGTTAGTTCGAATTAGTTTAGTTCAAATTAACTAATTCGAACTAAGTTAGTTCGAATTAACGTTGTAGTGTAGACATACCCTAAGGGGTTTATCTTGGAATCGCGATTCTCTGCCGCGTGTAGATGCGGGCAGTTACTTCAAGCTAGTCAGTTTCCAAAATGGCAACCAGCCGGGAATATGCTAATCAAGTGCAGGATATTTAAATCCCATGCTTCATTAGCAACGTCGGTCTCCCTCATTAGCCTCCCTAGTTCGAACTAGGGGGCTAGTTCAGACGTACCCCAAGAGAAAAGCTGTGGTGTTCAAAAAGCAGGGCAACCACAGCAGGCACTGTGAGAGTTTGCTGTCCCTCGAAGAGGTAGGCAAGCATGCAGCAGAAGCAGAGAAACAGCTGTCCAGCGGAGTCCCTTTAAGCATGAGTCTCTGCAAGGCTCCGGCACCAGCACTCAGAAGCAACTGGTGACCTAAAGCTCTGGCTGAAGTGGTTCCGGGTGGTCTTTTATGCGAGAGAGCGTCCAAGCATTCTGGATGCTCTCTTTCGGAAAAGTGCATCACTTTGTGTTTTTGTGTGTGGACGCTCTCTTTCAGAAGAAGTTTTTCTGGAAGATCTCTACTGAGAAAAGATTCTTCCAAAAGAAGCCTGCAGTCTAGACATAGCCTAGCATCCTCTCAAAATGCCTGGCATTTATGTCTATAAATCTGCCACCGAGGTCCACAATGCCTGGAACACCATAAAGAAATAACACTTTCTTTTTATAAATTCTCACTGTCAGGGTATGTCTAGACTACATGGCTCCGTCAATGGAGCCATGTAGTCTAGACATACCCTTAGTGGGAGAGGGGAAGGGGCTGTGAGGAGGAGAGGGCAAAAGATAGGCACATAGGTGCTATCAACTGTTCTTATTTGGGAACCCTATGCATGCAGTATCAGAGGGGTAGCCATGTTAGTCTGAATCTGCAAGAACAACGAGAAGTCCTGTGGCACCGTATAGACTAACAGATTTATTGGAACATAAGCTTTCATGGGCAAAGTCTTTGTCTTTGCCCATGAAAGCTCTCATTGTCTTTGCCAATAATATCAGTATTACCCAGTTTCATAATCTGGTTAGACAGTATCCTATCAATGGCATAACAGAGTAGCCCCAACGGTTGATATTCCCATGCTGAATTGGTTGGCTAAGACCAGTAACTTCCTGTGGTGGTAAGTATCCAGATGCAATGGCACCTATATATCCATGGATGTAGAGCACTACATGTTGGTTTGCTGTCACTAGAGTCAGTTTGGGCCAGTTCTCAAAAAGGTGCCCCACCCTATCCTGAAGTTTTCTCACCATTGCTCGTCATGCCAGATCTTCTGAACAATCCTTTCCCACCAATCCATACTGATTTCATGGTAGATGATTCAGGAGCCAGTCCAGTTGCTCAGCATACTCCTGCTCTTGCCATCCCATTCTACTGCCACTACTGGAATGCTTCATCCAGCTGCTCGAAGAGTTGCTCCTGCAACAAGTGAAACCAATTGCCAAATGTTCACCTCTAAATGAAGGAAATTGTGTGGTCTCTTCAGGAAGTCAGCAATTCAAATATGGAGTGAGTCAGCCCAAAAGGGATGTAGGGACAGCAGAAACAAGAATTTTAAAAAAATGAACCCACCTGGCATCCCACAATTCATGGCAAAAACAACTGCAACATGGATGCTAGTCAACAGCAAAGCGAAGGGCCATGGGATATGCTGCACCTTCATTTCACAGCAAATGGTTGCTGGGTATTCCCATGATGCAAACTGAAAACTAATGAGTGGTCCGTGTGCATACTATTTGTGCAGGTCTCAGAAGCTCATCAAAAAACTTTGACTCCCTCATTAGGCAGACACTCGCATAGAGTCCACTGATAAAGAGTCATTTGAAAGGAGTACTCAGAGCAGTTCATTGGAGACCTGCCACTGCCTCATTTATTTGATGGGGCTGTGCCAAGTCAGAGCGGGCGTTCATTTTCCTAACTTTGCATCAATAATTAATCAAACCAGGTTTTACATAAGCCTGAACATAAAATTATTAGCTCCTAGAGGTTCTGCCAGCAGTTACCACAAGACCTTTGTCAGCAGCCTCAGAAATTATGTGTTTTAAAGGGATAGAAACATAGATAAACATCCGTTTCTTTCCCCTGTGGGTGCTCACTCAATCAGCTCTAATTCTCTTTCCTTTTGGTCTTTCAGACAAGAAGCTGGTTTGAAAGCAAGCAGTGAGCATACACTGGAAAATGGAGATATGGAGAAGAGGAAAATGGTTCAAGTAAAAAAAACTGGGACTCCAAATTAGACTGTAAGATCTTTGGGGTAGGGGGTTTTTTTTTGTTATTTTTTTTACAGTGCTTAACATCTGGGGCTATCTCTACACTAAGTTATTTCAAAATAACAACTCCTCAAATAACTATTTCAAAATAAGCTATAGCTCTTCACAAGCAGAACTTATTGTTTCAAAATAACAAGCTCTTTATTTTGAAATAGTGGGCTCGGTGGTGTGGACACTCGCCTTGTTATTTCAAAATAAGGGAAATTATTTCAAAATAACTCCTAAGTGTAGACATGCTATGGGAGTCCTGGCATCTACCTGCCTGGGGTTGCGAGGTGCTGCCAGAGCACAAATAATTAATGATAATGATAATGTGAACAGATTCGGTTAGAGTCTTACAGTCTTGTGTTGTCCACAACTGGGATTCAAACTGGGGCCTTGAGACAAAGGATTTAGCCACAGCTGGTAGCGTCTTTAGCCTCATTAACCTCTTCTGTGGACCAGCCACTAGAGAGGGGTCAAAGACTTACATTCTCCTCCTATTTTATACAGTTAACTTCCTAAATTTTTCAAATACTTGCAAGGTTTGTGTGTCTCTGATCTTCTGGTATATAGGTAGGACCCAAAGTCTGTGAAACAAGCCTGTCCTTCAGAGATTTCCAGACGAGTTTTGTAGACTCTAGTCCAGATTCTCAAGACTTGTAGATCAGTATTGCTGCATTGACTTCAATGGAGTGATACCAATTTACTCCACCTGAGAATCTAGCCCTATAAGTAGAGCTTCTATGCTATACATCCTCCACACATGTGCAAATTTTTTCCATCCATGTGTGGAATACATGTTTATATGCACCGAAGCACATGAGAATGTGCACCACCGCACAGTTTACAGGGAACACTGGAAAAAGATACATCTGTGCTCCAGGTGCCTGCAGGAACAGGAAAATGGTTGAGCTATACCCAGATACTCCTGGCAAGATATCTGCAGATATTTGCTATGTATATATTTTCTTGCAGGAAAACATCAGAGGTTAGTTATTTTTCAAGTTTAGCTGGGATGTTTGCTAGTCTGATTGCTCAACTAGATGGGAGAACAGAACTTAGGACCATAGTTCCTCTCATTTTTCTCCTTTTCCCTCTTTGAACAATCATTTTGCTACCCTCCATCTCCTACTGTACATTAGAAGGCCTTGCCTATGATAAATTGTTCTTTGCTCTGCCAGTGATGCTCCAGCAGTCTGTCAGGAACTCAGTAATGAACAGTGCATTTCTGTTAAAAAAAACATATGAGGCAGTCAACATCATCTGAAAAACCACCCTGATGGAATCAGAGCAAAGTGTTTTGCTTGTTTGAACAACTGTTCACCCCTGTTCAAGGATAAGCCAGAAGAATTGCCTAGGATTAGGGGGCAACAAGCAGCCTTGCAACTTGCCTGCCTTGAGCTGCTTGCATGATAAGGTGCTTTCGGAATGAGTTTGCATTATGTTGTAATTGAGGGGAAATGAGATACCTTCATTACCACCTGAGCAGTGCTATCACTCTGGATACAACCATGGCGGCTGCTTCCAAAATAAAATTTGTCACCTAGAACACACTGACTCATTGAAAAGAACAAACTACTTAGGATAACACCTCTCATTCTCTGTTTCCTGCTGTCTATGTTACACAATAAAACTTAAACTGCACTCACTGGGTGGGTCCAAATGCCCTATAACTAGGAATTTAACAAACAGGAGCTAACATTCTCTAACAACTACCTAAAATATACCAGGAGTTTTCTATTCTACAGATTCTAGTGAGTGGTTGGCAACTGAACTCATAAAGGGTGTTTCTGTGATTTCTGAAACAAAATACAGGACTATGTAGCACTTTAAAGACTAACAAGATGGTTTATTAGATGATGAGCTTTCGTGGGCCAGATCCACTGAAGTGGGTCTGGCCCACGAAAGCTCATCATCTAATAAACCATCTTGTTAGTCTTTAAAGTGCTACATAGTCCTGTATTTTGTTTCAGCTACACCAGACTAACACGGCTACATCTCTATCACTATTCTGTGATTTCTGTGCTTCTATCCCACCAGGTCTATAAAGGGGACCTTCCCAGCACCTAAAAGGCTGAATGAAGACAGCTTAGCCAGGCCATATTGCTAACTGTGGGCATTCCACAGACATTCTTCCCATTGGCAACAGGAGTCTTAATACACTAATGTCAACCCACAAGCCAAAATCATAGAATACTAGAAGTGGAAGGGTTCTTAAGAGGTCAAGTCCTGTCCCCCGCCCTCATGGCAGGACCAAACACCATCTAGATCATCTCTGATAAGTGTCTACCCAACCTGCTCTTAAATATCTCCAGAGATGGAGATTCCACAACCCCCGTAGGCAACTTATTCCAGTGTTTAACCACCCTGACAGTTAGGAAGTTTTTCCTAACATCCAACCTAAACCTTCCTTGCTGCAATTTAAGCCCATTGCTTCATATCCTATCATCAGAGGTCAAGCAGAATAATTTTCTCCTTCCTCCTTGTAAACCCTTTTAGATAATTAAAAACTGATATCATGTCCCCTCTCAGTCTCCACTTTTCCAAGCTAAACCTACCCAATTCTTTCAGTCTTCTTTCATAGCTCATGTTTTCCAAACCTTTAATCATTTTTGTTGCTCTCTTCTGGACCTTCTCCAATTTCTCCACATCTTTCTTGAAATGTGGTGCCCAGATCTGGACACAATACTCTAACTGAGGCCTAATCCGTGCAGAGTAGAGTAGAAGAATGACTTCTCATGTCTTGCTTACTCCTGTTGTTGCATCCCAGAATCATAAATCACACTGTTGACTCCTGTTTAGCTTGTGGTCCACTCTGATCTCTAGATCCCTTTCTGCAGTACTCCTTCCTAGATAGTCACTTCCCATTCTGTATGTGTGAAACTGATTGTTCCTTCCTAAGTGGAGTATTTTGCAGTAGACAGCTTATCCAGGCCATATTGCTAACTGTGGGCATTCCACATTATTTTCATTGGCAACAGGAGTCTTGACACTCTAATGTCAACCCACAAGCTAATATGTGTCATCAATAAAGCCCAAATATCAGAAATAATGCGGGGCCACCAAGTTCATGCTGTACAGTAATGGTGAACAGAAGGTAATGGTGATATTGACACTTGTAAATTTGTATATATACACTATAGCCTCTCATGGAGAAATAGCATGGCATCCAGTATAGAACATCTACATGGAAGAAAGATGTCTAGAAGACTGACACACATTGAGGTGTGGAATGAGAACTATGGGACACCTGGTCACAACTGCACAATGCAGACTTCCTTTACACGGAAAAGCAATGGGCTATAGAAATGCTGCTATGTTATAGTGAAAGATGTGTCGGTTTTCCTGAACCATGTGTATCAGAACCTTCCCACAGACCTTTCCTTTTCACCTCATCCTGGGTACTATTTGTTCCTATCCTTGTGGTTCTCCCTGGGAGGTAAAATTTTAATCAGTGCCAAATTATACATTTTTATTGTTACTGCTCACTCCTTCTTTCAGGCGATCTTACTATAGCCAACCACAAGGTTTAATATAAAGAGGGTTGAACAAGTTAGAATTTCTGTCCCTCTTAACAAATTCACCCAATCTAGTATGTTTCAGTGGTGATGGGCTTAGGCATTGGAGAACTGAAGGGGCAGGGGGAAGAAGGAGAAGTGAAAGCAAAGTTTATTTTTATTATTAAATCCTTAAATTCTTAGGGTGCAGTGTATCTGTTATCCTTTGCACTGGGAGTTGTTCTTGGGTCAGTGTTCAAATTCTCTTCCCAAAGGGTGGATATCAGCATCTTCCCACCAGCCTGCCTGTCAGTGTGTCTCTCTATGTCCTTTGTGATATCAGTAAGAACAAGGAGGTGTTTGCCGGCGGAAGTATCTGTGAGCTCTGATGTCTCATAACATTCTCGGTGCTGGGAACATGAGGCAGAGGATGTATCTCTTTCTCTCGACCTTTCTCTTTATCTGTATTACTTGCAGTCAGTATCTCAGCTTCTGCAAATTCATCAGGAAAAAAAATCAATGTAAACTAGACAAGAGACCTTTCCAGACTGAAAAGCAGAGATGGTAGTAGGCGTCCATTAATCCCATTGCTGCAATAAGTCCCTGAAGCAAGGGGACAGGAGAGAAGGTAGAAAGGCAGGGGACAGATAACTAGCAAATCCATTTGTAAGGCTGCTTTTGGGGGTTTTTTGGTTTAGTGTAAGCAGCACTCATGAAATGCACTGAAGCAATGCCATTTCATTTGCCTTCTTGCAGGGTGCAGAGTGTCTGCAAAGTTAGCAGGCCCAAATAAACTAATTTGCATGAAAAGAAAGCAAAGTCTGTACGCATTCATTAAAAAAGAGGAGTGTTAAATTAAACTGGTTACCCCCTAAGCCCAAATCTTGAAAACTCTGACTAGATCAGGGCTTCATTATATTAAAGACCAAGGCACAAGCTTTCTACAATCCACCACATTCACCATACTCCTTGGAGACAATATTCCTAGTGGAGCCAAAAGTAAAATTCACAGTGGCATGGCATTTTCTGAGCAGTGGTCTGGTCTTCAGATTTCCCTGTCATCAGACAGCAGAATGAAGATGGATGTTGTTAACTATATAATGTAAGATTCAGTTCTTCTCATGAATCTTGTGTGTTAATGAGTTGCACTGCTGCCTATAAAGGCAAACTACCGACAGAACCCTCTATGTATAAAGTCAACAGTACAGCTGTGGACAGTCTGGTATTTTTAGTTGACTATACTGTTTAATTATCTGTACAGCACCTAGATCCTGCAGTGATGGGCACAATACAGTGGGGTAGGTTGATAGAGATACATAGACAAGATTAACCTGAAATTAAAGATGTAAAAGACCTAGTAAAATACCTAACCTATCCCTTCCACAAAGCACTTTCCAGTGCTGAATTGCTCTTTGTAGCCCATTGGTTACTCTGTGAGACTTCCACCATTTCTGGTATTGTTGCTTCTAGTGTTACAAAGTCATGAAGTTGTGACTGTGTAGGTCCTCGGCAATTAGAAATTAGGGATGTCAACATGTACTTGACTATACGATTACCTGATAAACCTAGGCTTATCGGTTAATCTTGTTGACTACATGCATTTCCCCCTCCCCAGCTGCCTGTGTATTAGAGGCAACAAGGGGGGAGCTGCAGCTGATGCTGTGGGGGAGCTGGCTTAAAAGCCAGTTCCCCCCAGCACCAGCTCCGTAGAGCCACATGTGAACCCAGGAGCAGGTCTGCATGAAAGTCAGGTTGGTCCAGTGAGACTCCCAACCCTGAGCCCTGAGCTTCCCTTCCCCCTTCTTCCCCTTGCTTCCCCCTTCCAGCTCCTTCCTTCCAGGTTTCTCCTCCCCTCTCCCACCTCCTTTTCCCAGTCTCCCCAGAGATTCATCCCCCCCCCAGTTTTGTTTAATAAACCCAGTTTCTATTTTTGAACATACGTGTCTTTTATTTGACATCAGGAAGGGGGGCTAGGGAGGGGTAACTGGAAGGACATGAGGGAGGAATGGGGCACGAGCCCCTGGTGGGGAGGACTGGGGAGGCTCTGAGGGCTCCTCGGGATGGACGCTTTCCCTCAGGGCCTCCTGGATCCTGACAGCCCCCAATGGACCCCGCAGATGGCAGCCTGCAGCAAGTGCAGCTGGGCTGATGGCAACGACCCCACGAGACGCAGCGGCATGTCTAGGGGCAGCTCTGGCTCCATGTGGCCAAGTGCTGTGGTGTCCCAAATGTGGGCACTCAGGGCACTCCAAGACAGGGTACTCCAAGACAGGTAGACAAGCAAGCGGGGAACCCTGAGAACTGTCTGTCTGGGGTGGGGGTAGGGTCCCTTTATTCCTGGAGCTCAGTTAGCCTCAGGCAGCACCCCCACATGCTAAGTCCTACCCTGATGCTCTGCCGGCACTGGTTCCGGCCAGCCTTAACTTTGGTTCAGGGTCCACTCAGTGTGGACGCGCTATTTCGAAATAGCAAAATGCTATTTCAGAATAGTTTTTGTGTATAGATGCATTATTTCAAATTAGCTTAATTTGAATTAACTATTTTGAATTAAGTTAATTCAAAATAGCACTATAGTGTAGAAATACCCTCACAGTGCTGGTCAGGAAAGTGGAGGAGTAGAAGATAACACAATGACTGCATGTTCTTTGGAGATCTTTGCACACAGCAGGCCAGCTGCCCTGGGATTTCTAGAGGACCAGTTGAATTACATTCAGGGCTAACTGCACAGGTAGAATGGCACAAAATGGCCGAGATTTTCCACTCAATATGGTGCAGCAGTCAAAAAAGCAAACAGAATGGTAGGAATCATTAAGAAAGGAATACAGAATAAGACACAATATCTTAATGTTTCTATATAAATCCATGGTATGCCCCACATCTTGAATCAGGGCTGGCCCGAGCCATTAGTGTGCTCTGGGTCCCTGGAGCGCGGTGCTGCCCCCGGGGGTGCAGCACATGTGAGGCCCTGTTCCCGGGTGTGTGATGTACCCGGGTGCCGGGCACCTGGCACTTGCGCAGCCCTGCCCCAACCCAGTCTAGCAGCCCCGCATGGTGCCCCTTAGCACTCCGGGCGGTAGCCCAGTCAGCCCGTAGCTTGGGCCAGCTCTGTCTTGAATACTGCATACACATGTGGTCACCTCATCTCATAAAAGTTATCTTGGCATTGGAAAAAATTCAGAAAAGGGCAAGAAAAATGATTAGGGGTATGGAATGGCTGCCATATGAGGAGAAATGTAAGACTTTCACTTTTCAGCTTGGAAAGGAGACAATTAAAGTGGGGTATGACAGAGGTCTATAAAATCATGACTGGTGTGGAAAAAGTTAATATAGAAGAGTTATTTACTCCTTCCCATAACACGAGAACCAGGGGGGTCACCAAAGGAAATTATTAGGCATCAGGTTTAAAACAAACAAAAGGAAGTACTTCTTCACACGACACACAGTCAACCTGTGGAAGTCCTTGCCAGAGGTCTTCTGAAATTTTTCTGATTTTGTAAAATCCAAGGCTGTGTCCAGACTCAGGGTTTTTTTCAAAAAAAGTAGCCCTTTTTCGAAAAAACTTCTCCTGCGTCTAGACTACAGCCATGTTGTTTCGAAATTAAATCGAAAGAACGTGGCTTTTCTTTCGACGGCGGTAAACCCAATTCCACAAGGAAGTACGCCTTTTTCGACAGAGATCCATCAAAAATAAGTGAGTGTGGACGCGGGGAGGCCATTTTTTCGAAAATAATGGCCTCCAGGAAGAAGCCCTGGTGGACAATCTGGGGCATGCCTTGCATGTCTCTGGTTCCTGTCTGCAGCCATTTGTTAAAGGGACAGGCACCCTCACAGCCACTTGTGGCAGCAAAGCAGCCAGAGCACACGGCTGGTTCAGTGCAGCATGTCCCAGCCCCAAGACCCTCCTGGCCCTTCTACAGAGCCTTCTGGAGACCCAACTAAATGCCAAATGCCGGGCACCGGAATGGTCTGGTCCAGACCCTTCTCGAGCTCTGGGGAGAGGAGGAGGCCTTACAAGCCCTAAAAAGCAGGCGGCGAAATGCAGACATTTTTGGCCGCATGGCAGGGGCCCTGGCCCAGAGAGGACACTACCCCCGCACCCAGCACCAGGTGCGCTCCAAAGTTAAGGAGCTGCGCCAAGGTTATGTCAAGGTCAGGGAGGATAGCTCCCATTCCGGGGCAGCCCCTCACTCCTGCCCCTATTATTCTGAGCTGGACCAGATCCTGGGTGGTGGTGGACGCGCCAGAGCAGGACCCAGAGCAGTCTGGAGACAGGGACATGGTGCCAGAGGAGGACAGTGAGGAGACGGTGACCCTCACCCTGGAGCCAGTCACACAGACCCCAGAGGCCTCCCAGGTGTCATCTGATGCCGGAGATGAAGCAGCAGGTGAGTGCAGTGAGGTTGTGTAACACCCAGGGGAGGAAAGGGGGGGAGGTGGGTGCACAGTGGGTGATGCACAAGGGAAACCTGTGATGCTCAGGCTGATGCCCAGATCACACACGGTGTTACCTTCAGAATGTCTGATTCCTCTGTCTCAAGGAGAGGGCATGCCCTTTTGGACAGCTGTTGCACACATGACTGATTGTGATAGAAATGTAGTTGTGTTAGTCTGATCTGAGGAAGTGGGTCTGGCCCACGAAAGCTCATCCCCTAATTAACCATCCTGTTAGTATTTTAAGTGGTACATAGTCCAGTTTTTTATGACTGATTGTGTCTTCCTCTTTTCCTCCACAGCCGGACCAGCCGTGCAAGAGGGCCGCAGCACCCCAGCCCCACCTCCATCTCCATCTCAGGGACATGGGAGCTGCAGACACAGGCGTGTGTATGAGGACATCATGAGGCAGCATGTGGCGGCCGTGCAGGACCTCAACACCATCCTACGAGAGAGGGCGGAGGCAGAGGATCGGTGGCATGACTGGCTGATGGAGGAGCTGGTCCAGCAGCGCACATCCCTGTGTGCCACTCTCAGGGAGGTCTGCGGCTTGCCTGCTCCTGTGCCTGGTCCTGCTCCTCCAGCACCCCATGACCCCGCCCCACCAAACCCCCTTCCACAGCAGCATCCCTTTCCCCCCATGGACCTCCCTCTCCCCCAACCCCCCCCAGTCACCCAGCCCCTCTCTCCCCCTGGCCCTCCGCTCCCCCAGGCCTCCCAGTCCCAAGAGCACCTACCCTCTGTTGTCCAACGGACAGTCGCCCCACCTGATCCCGTGGCCATGGTGGACTCCGAACACGAGGCCCAAGCAGGAGACTGAGAGCAGGCAAGCACCGTGCAACCTGATCCCCTTCCCCCCTCCAGGTTTCAAGCACCCCCATCACCCCAGTTAAATAACAAGGATTGTGTTCAAGAAAATGTTTATTGTACATAGTTTGGCATGAAACTATATTTTCTACATCAAAAATTAACAAAAGCTTTTTTATGTTTGCCACAGTTATACTATTTTCCAGTGAGTGATATTAAAAAAATAAACCTGAATTTATTCTTTTGAGACAAACCCTGGTGTTTATTATTTCTCCAAACAGGGTCAGGAGATGGGTTGCAGAGGGAAGCTTTTATTGGGCCAGGGCCCAGTCCCCAGGCAGAAGCCCCTCAGTAGAGTCAGTGGCCTCCACTTGAGAATTGCTCCTGTAGGGCCTCCCGTATGCAAACAGCAGACTGGTGAACCTGGCAGATGGCAGCTGTCCGGGGCTAGGCAAAGTGCCTCTCCTGACCATCAGCACCTGTACCCCACCCTGGTAGGAAGGCCTCCCCTTTCCTCTCCACCAGGTTATGGAAAATGCAACACGCGGCCACCACCTCAGGTATGTTGCGCTCACCCATGTCTAGCCATGTGAGCAAGCACCAGAATCTCCCTTTTAAACGTCCAAACGCACATTCCACCTGGTTGCGAGCCCGGTTAAGGTGAGCATGAAACTGCTCCTTGCTTGCATCCAGGTGGCCGGTGTAGGGCTTCATCAGCCACGGCATCAGGGGGTAGGCGGCATCAGCCACTATGCACACCGGCATATGCACATCCCCAATCGCAAAGTCGTGATGTGGGAAAAATGTTCCTGCCTGAAGCCTCCGGTAGAGGTACGAGTTCCTGAAGATGCGGGCATCGTGTGCCCGCCCTGACCACCCAACACAAATGTCAAAACTGGCCACGATGGTTGACCAGGGCCTGGAGGACCATAGAAAAGTAGCCCTTTCTGTTAATGAATTGGGCTGCTTGATGGGACGGTGCACAGATTGGAATGTGTGTCCTATCGAGTGCCCCTCCACAATTCAGGAAGCCAAGGGCAGCAAAGCCGGCCATGACGCTGTCCAGATCTGCTAGACAGACGAGCCTGTTGAGCAGCTCAGAATTGATGGCCTTTACCACCTGCAGAAAGAGACAGACAACAAAATTTTAGAAGGTGTGCCTTATCTCTTAGGAGGAGATCTCACCACCCACCTTCTCTCTCAAACACCCCGAGAATCTCCTCCTCAGAACTTCCCCCCCCAACAATTCAGGGTGAGTGGAGGAGCTCTCTCCCACTCACACTCCACTTTGCCCTTCCTGACAGTCTCCCTTCCCCCCACCCCAAACTGTCACTGTCCCCAGACATTGACTTACCTCTATCAGTATGTATCCAATAGTAGACCTGCCCACTCCAAATTGGTGTCCCACGGAGCGGTAGCTGTCGGGGGTGGCCAGCTTCCAGAGGGCAATAGCGACCCTCTTTTCCAGGGGGATAGTGGGCCGCAGGTGGGTGTCTTGCCGTTGCAGAGCCGGGGCGAGCCAGGTACACAGCTCCTGGAAAGTGGTCTTTCGCATCCTGAAGTTGCGTAGCCACTCTTGGTCATCCCAGAGCTGCATAACGAGCCAGTCCCACCAGTCAGTGCTGGTGTCAAGCCTCCAAACACGCCTGTCCACAAAGAAGTTTGGAGGCAAGGGCAGTGGGGCTGCATGACGGACGATCCCTTCGTACCTCTGGTCTCGGACCAGATAGGGAAGTAGCCTCATGACTGTGTCATGCAGATGCAGCAACACTTGCAGTATGATGGCGTGGGGCCATCGCCTGCCCAGGGGAAGCTCTGGCTCCATGCCAAAAAAACGGGTCTAAAACAGAAAAACCTCCAAACAAAAAACCTACTGGGATGTCCCAGGAAGCTGAACATTCCAAACCAGCACTGCAATGCCTTGCTTACCTCCTAGAGGGACAGCAAAGGCAGCTGCAGGAGCAGAGCAACGGGTGTTCAGGGGCGTCCCTTTAACTACGCGTCTCTGCAAAGGGCAGGCAGCAGCACCCGGAAGGAAATGCTGCCCCCATGCCCTGGCAGAACCGGTTCCGGGTGGCTTTTACTTTCGAAAGAGCGTCCAGCAGTCAGGACGCTCTTTTTCGAAAAAGCGGATCGCTTTTCTGATCCACGTATTGTAGTCTAGACTCTCTTTTTCAAAAGTATCTTTCGAAAAAGCCTCTTTCGAAAGAGGCTTGCAGTCTAGACATAGCCTGGGCTAGATGGATCTTTGGTCTTACCCAGTATGATCATTCTTACGTTTTTTATATTCTGAGATCTGTTTATATCATAATTAAATATTTATGCACTCTTGAATAGTCTCAAAAATTCCTCACTGTTCTTGTAGTTTGTGCCACTGCACCATAACTCTTTCGGCTTGGTCCTTTTGAAAGCTAAAATACCAATATTTAACTTATGTTTTTATCCTCTGGCTTAGTTGGATTAGATGGATTAGTTTGTCATGCACTGGTGTATCTAGCGATAGAGCTGCCAGTTTCACCTCTGTTGCTGCTCCCCTATAGTTGGAAGCAGGCCTATGGGCTGCTCTCTAGGGGTCAGGCATTCAGAACCCAGCAGCCTTTGTTGTAACTCTGCTGACTGGGTCTCAGAAGATCTCAGCCTTTGACCATTTCCACAGTGGGAGATTAATGAGAGAAATGCTCCTGTTGACTTCCCTTATTCCTTGTGTCAGTGAGGAGTGCTAGTGCCGATGGGGTACCCTCAGCGTTCAATTTAGCAAGTCTTCATTAGACCCGCTAAATCGAACGCCAGAAGATTGACCGCTCTAGTGTTGATCTTCACACAAGTCTAGACATGGCCATAGTGTCATGAGGCTTTAGAAAAGCTGACTTTTGGAAAAAGAGCCCTTGTGAGCATTCTGTCCACACTAATTCTCTAGTTTAAAGCTTTTAATTACCATTCCAGTCAAAATACATTATTACTCCTGACAGCAGCCCCAGATTTTAAAAATTCTGTCCTCATTTTCCCTGTGAAGAGGAACATTTCTTCTTTATGGTAAATTCTGTGAAATTCTCAAAAATTTGAAGGAAAAAAAATCCATGAAAAGTGGAAACCCAGAATGTCTACAATCTCAGGTTCCTACCCAATTTAATATGCTCTAGTTGCATAAGTTTATAATTTCTAATAATTGCCAGTGCCACTGAGGCTGAAAAAGCCATTGAGTGTTTTCAGAACTGAAATCGAGCCATCAATTATGAAAATGTTTCTTCTGCTCAGTTTCCTACTAACCCATTATCTAATAAAAGTCACCAGGGGAAAAAAAACCACATAACATAATATGCCATGTAGGAAACAGTTAACAAATTACATTGTCCCTCAAAACAAAGGAGGTTCAGATAAGAACACCCACAAATTCAGAGTGATCTTCAGACTTGGCAGTGCAAGGAAAATTGCAGACTCAACGCCACTCAGCTGGCATAATTTTTCCCATGAATGTGTCCTCTTTTTTGAAATACTAGAATTACTTTACAATACAAAAGCTTTTTGCAATAAATGACTTTCTTTCCTTGAGCCTCTCCTATCCCTACTCCTGCACCCAATGCACATTGGATGGAAAGGATCATTTACATATAGGCTCTGTCATTAGGGTCACTCTTTATTATAGGCTAGGAGTAAAGTAATTCTATTTAGAAGAAAAATAAAAGTGGGGGAAGTGCAGACACATTCAATTACAGAGGTGATTAAATCTCCAGATGACTGCAAACTGTCTATCTGAAAACTTCTCCTTTGATTTTTGTGGCGTATGGTGGGGAGGCTGCCATTTTTCTATTTTATGATTGTGAGGCCTTTGTCATTCCTTTATGATCTGCTGTGCTATATGAGGTGTGATTTAAAGCCATTCCAGCATCAGAGCACTGCAATTTGGATACATTTATGATGGAATAGAAAAGATGGGAAAGGGAGGTGTGTGGGTTCGTTAGGTGCAGAATTGGCCTATACTGGGCACTGGGTTTGCAAAACATAGAGAGAAATAATAAGGGAGAGAGAGAAAAAAAAGAAAAAAGAAACAAATCAAACCAAAAAAAGAAATAAATAAAACTACACAAAACCAAAACCAAAGGAAGGGCCAGAATGTAAACTAAGTTCCACATAACTATCTGGAAGCTCCATTGACAATCTAAATGATTATTAACTCCAGATAGGGTCGTCCTATCTGGTTTTTGCCCAGACAGTCCATTATTCATGGCCCCTAACTGGTAAAAAAAAAAATCAGAAAATACCAGACATGTAAAATGTCCATTATTTCCTGGTTTTCTTGGACGGAAGGCCAGTGGGAACATTCTTCCCTTTCTTCCCCTGCTACATCTGGTGGGAGCAAGGAGATTTTTAAAGGCGTAGCGACCTTTTTCCTTTTTTTTTTTTTTTTTTTTGCTCAACCATTTTTTTCCTTGTCATGTTCAGGATTTTTTGTGAAAATATCTGGCAACCCTAATTCCAGACACACCACAAGGGGAAGGGGGCAAAAGGAGCAGTTGCCCCAGGGCCCAGTGATTCTAAAGGGCCTGGAACTCCAAGCCCTTTAAAATCACCACTGGAGCACTGTCTGGACTGCTCTAGGTGGCTCTAACGGCTGGGGTACATGACATGCTCCTGATGCTGCTCTGGCCCTGCCCCTTCCACCTACCCCATGGGCCTAGCATGGTTGTTGGCTCCCCTAATTAATGCTAAAAGTATGCTATAGTGAAACTACTGAGACATGAACATAACAGGCCAAAGTGACCCTGACCGTTTCCTGTTTTCCTCACACTCTCTTCTGCCCTACTGTCCAGCACTGTTTGTTGCTCTTGTTTATGGAGCCGGATCTTCAATTACATTATGAGCTCAGTGTTTGCCTAGAATGCTATTGGTAGCATATAAATATGAAAAAATCAACCATCAATTGCAGGGACCTTTATCTCCTCCTTTTCCACGGAGTCAGACCATTAACAATCTCACAATGCCCCTGGGACGTAGGGCAGAGATATTACCCCATTTTAAAGAGGTGGAAACTGAGCATATGTCTACAAAGCAAAGAAAGCTTCCATGTGGCTTCTGGATTTGGGCTGGCGCCTGAGATCTAGAAGTCTTCCACCTTGTAGGGCCCTATATTCTGGGCATCCCAAGCCCAGCAGACTACACAGCAATGAAACAGCCTCTTAGCCTGAGACAGAATTGGATGTCACAGGCCAGCTACAGGTTTTTCTTTGCTGTGTAGACATATCTTGAGGCACTAAGAGATAAAAGGCTTGTCTACACAGTAAAATACAGGAGTATGTAGTACTTTAAAGACTAACAAGATGGTTTATTAGATGATGAGCTTTCGTGGGCCAGACCCACTTCCTCAGATCAAATAGTGGAAGAAAATAGGCACAACCATATATACCAAAGGATATAATTAAAAAAAAAGAACACATATGAAAAGGACAAATCAAATTTCAGAACAGAAGGGGTGCGGGGGGGGAAGGTAAATGTCTGTGAGCTAATGATATTAGAGGTGATAATTGGGGAAGCTATCTTTGTAATGGGTAAGATAACTAGAGTCTTTGTTGAGACCCTCACGCAAAGTGTCGAATTTTAGCATGAATAACAGTTCAGAGGATTCCCTTTTGTGTCCTGTGGTTGTTGGTAAGAATCATCTTGAGGTTAGGTGGTTGTCTATAGGAGACTATGGGTCTGTCTCCCAGAGCCTCTTGGAGTTTGGCATCCTGTTCCAGTATAGGCTGTAGTGTATTGATAATGTGTTGGACTGGTTTAAGTTGGGGGTTGTAGGTGATGACAAGTGGTGTTCTATTGTTGGTTTTCTTGGGTCTGATGATTCTTACCAACAACCACAGGACATACCACACTAATACCAACCCTGGTACCTTCCCTTGCAACAAACCCCATTGCCAGCTTTGTCCACATATTCACTCTGCTGATACCATTATTGGACCTAACCAAATGAGTTATAAGATCAAGATCACATATTCCTGCGCATCCAGAAATATAATTTATTCTATCATGTGCCGAAAGTGTCCGTCTGCTATGTAAATTGGACAAATGTCTCAGACACTTCGCCAAAGAATCAATGCCCACAAAACAGATATTAGACAGGATCACAAAGAAAAAACAGTTTCTTGCCATTTCAACCAGAAAGGACATTGTCTCAACGACTTCTTTACCTGCATCCTGCTTCAAAAGCCTTTTAAAACTGCACTTGAAAGGGAATCCTATGAACTGTTATTCATGCTAAAATTCAACACAGACTCTAGTTATCTTACCCATTACAAAGATAGCTTCCCCAATTATCACCTCTAATATCATTAGCTCACAGACATTTACCTTCCCCTCCCCCCCGCACCCCTTCTGTTCTGAAATTTGATTTGTCCTTTTCATATGTGTTCTTTTTTTTTAATTATATCCTTTGGTATATATGGTTGTGCCTATTTTCTTCCACTATTTGATCTGAGGAAGTGGGTCTGGCCCACGAAAGCTCATCATCTAATAAACCATCTTGTTAGTATTAAAAGTGCTACATAGTCCTGTATTTTGCTTCAGCTACACCAGACTAACACGGCTACATTTCTATCACTGTCTACACAGTGTGATTCTATGCAGGGATTTGATTTCTAAAGCGCACTAACTGGTCCATGCAAACTCTGCTGCGTGCTCTGCAGGCTCCCAAGTGTGCTGTAAGGTAATGCTGTTTGAGACAGTCCCGTGTTAAAGCACACTAGGGAACATTTACTGCAGGCCAGCTGCTGGACCCAATTAGTGCGTAACACAGTAGTGTGCTTAAGAAATCACACCCCATGGCACATAATGCTGTATCATATAGTCCTTAAGTGACTGATGGAGCAAGGAACTGAGAAAACCCCGGTCTCCTAAGTACCAGAGCAGCGCCCTAGACATTAGATCATCCTTCCTTCTCGCTCTCTGGTCTACCCATGAAGAAGATGTTGCATTCCTCCTTGGAATAAGGTGATTATATGAAGTTGTGGGTTCTGATTTTAATTGGAGAGGAGCAACAGCTCAAATTGTCTCCTCGGGCAACTCTCATTATGAAGGGTATTGTGACAAGCAGTGGCTCCTAAAGGCAGAGATACTCACAGATTTCCCAGGATTCCCATAGTCTAACTATCAGTTTAGTTTTCTTCAAGACCTGGTTGGAGTTACAAGAACACTGTGGTATTGTGTTTTAGCTTGCAACAAAAGCATGATCAAAACAGTCTCCGGATTACACATCAACTAAATGAATGCCATGTATTTACTTCAGTGTAAATAGGAAGTTTACAGTGTAAACAGGGGAGTTTGCCTGGGAGTTTGCCCTGGGGGGAGCCCCATAGTGTTTGGTGGTTTTTTCTCTTCTGCCCTTCAAGAGGGTATTTAAAAACATCTGAAGAATCTCTCTGAAGGAAGGCAGGTATGGATAGTGATAGGTCTGCTGTTGTTAGCTGCACAGCACCCTGACATCTTTTGGGAGACCAATACAGCAGGACACAGACAATCCAGGAAGTTTTTGAGGAATGTTGGGGATACCTTCCTGGTACAACTGCTGAAGGAACCAGTCAGAGGCCATTCTCAGCTTGACCTGCTGCTCACAAATAGAGAGGAACTAGTAGGGGGAGTAGATGTGATTAAATTCTAACTAACGGAGCGCTAGTGTAGCGCCTATGAAAGTTAGTTCGAACTAACATCCGTTAGATCGAACTAACTTTGTAGTGTAGACATACCCACAGAGGAGTTATCAAGAGGGCAAAAGTGCAATTGGAATTGCAGCTAGCAGGGGATGTGAAGGGTAACAAGAAAGGTTTCTACAGGCATCTTAGCAATAAGAGGGTGCTCAGAGAGGATGTGGGGGCCTTACTGGTTGAAGGAGGTAACCTAGTGACAGATGATCTGGGAAAAGCTGAAGAATATGCTTTTTTGCCTCTGTCTTCACAGACAATGTCGGCTCCCAGATTACTGCACTAGGCAATGCAATATTGGAAGGAGGTGGGCAGCCTTCGGTGGAGAAAGAACAGGTTAAGAATGATTTAGAAAAGCTAGACATACACAAATTCGTGGGTCTGGATTTAATGCATCTGAAAGTATTGAGGGAGTTTGCAAATGTCACTGCAGAGCCTTTGGCCATTATCTTTGAAAACTCATGGAGATCGGGAGAGATCCAGGATGACTGGAAAAAGATAAATGTAGTGCCCATCTTTAAAAAAGGGAAGAAGAATCCAGGGAACTACAGACCCGTCAGCCTTACCTCAGTCCCTGGAAAAATCATGGAGGGGATCCTCAAGGAATCCATTTTGAAGCACTTGGAAGAGGGGAAAGTGATCAGGAACAGTCAGCCTGGATTCACGAAGGGCAAGACGTGCCTGACCCATCTGATTAGCTTCTATGTTGAGTTAACTGGCTCTGTCGACATGGGGAAGTCAATGACTGTAGAAA
This sequence comes from Pelodiscus sinensis, assembly GCF_052426305.1. Taxonomy (NCBI): domain Eukaryota; kingdom Metazoa; phylum Chordata; order Testudines; family Trionychidae; genus Pelodiscus; species Pelodiscus sinensis. The sequence continues at coordinate 9,343,298 of NC_143074.1, read as the reverse complement.
GGCTTTTGATACGGTCTCCCACAATATTCTTGCCAGCAAATTAAGGGAATGTGGATTGGATACATGGACTGTAAGGTGGATAGAAAGATGGCTAGATTGTGGGGCTCAATGGGAAGTGATCAACAGCTCAATGTCAGGTTGGCAGTCAATTTCAAATGGAGCGCCCCAAGGATCTAAGTCTTGTTTTGTTCAACATCTTTATTAATGACCTGGATGAGGGGATGGATTGCACCGTCAGCAAGTTTGCAGATGACAGTAAGCTAGGGGGAGAGATAGATACATTGTAGAGCAGGGATAGAGTCCAGAGTGACCTAGACAGATTAGAGGATTGGGCCAAAAGAAATCTGATGAGGTTCAACAAGGACAAGTGCAGAGTCCTGCACTTGGGATGGAAGAATTCCAAGTGTTATTACAGGCTGGGGACCAACTGGCTAAGTAGCAGTTCAGCAGAAAGGACCTGGGGATTACCGTGGATGAGAAGCTGGATATGAGTCAATAATGTGCCCTTGTAGCCAGGTAAGATAATGGAATATTAGGTTGCATTAGGAGGAGCATTGCCAGCAGATCTAGAGAAGTGATTATTCCTCTTTATTCGGCACTGGTGAGGCCATATCTGGAGTATAATAGCATCTAGTTCTGGGTCCCCGCACTACAGAAAGGATGTGGATGCACCGGAGAGGGTCCCGAGGAGGGCAATCAAAATGATTAGGGGGCTGGAGCACATAACCTATAAGGAGAGGCTGAAGGATTTTGGCTTATTTAGTCTGCAGAAGAGAAGAGTGAGGGGGGATTTGGTAGCAGCCTTCAACTTCTTAAAGGGAGGTTCCAAAGAGGATGGAAAGAAGCTGTTCTCAGTAGTGAGGGATGGCAGGACAAGGAGCAATGGTCTCAAGTTACAGTGGGGGTGGTCTAGGTTGGATATTAGGAAAAACTATTTCACTAGAAGAGTGGGGAAGTACTGGAATGGGTTCCCTAGGGAGGTGGTAGAATCTCCATTCCTAGAGGTGTTTAAGTCTCGTCTTGACAAAGCCCTGGCTGGGTTGATTTAGTTGGGATTGGTCTTGCGTTGGGCAGGGGAATGGACTTGATGACCTCCTGAGGTCTCTTCGAGCTCTATGATACTATGATTCTATGATTTGGGCAGGACCTCCTGAGGTCTTTTCCAGCCCGAGGATTCTATGATTCTATGATTCTAAGGTAAAGTCATACTTGGTGCCATCATTCACATCAGTGACATTGCAACTACTTCCATCAGAGATCTGAATTTGGTTTAGGTCTCTGCTGTGAAGAACTCTCTATATAGTTTGGTTCCTTTTCCAAACTGGGTCCCTGCCCTTAAACTGTAGCCTCTCCGTACTCTGTTATGGGCTCCCTCCCTTAGCACTCTGTTGTCAGGCCAGGTCACCAGCTGAGTGGCATCGTCTGCTTATGGTGTGTCATTAGGCATGTGCCAAATCTTTCAATCTCTGTTCTTTTGAAGAGAGAAATTGTCAATTACTGGAGGCTCCCACATGAATTCTTCTGATGACAGGAGTCACTTACTGTTTATCATTCTGTTTCCCCCTATCTGATCAGATGTTGGAAGAGGGCTCTGTTTATACATGCATCAAGATGCGGCTTCATTGGTATTCGTTTAGTGGACACTCATGCTCCCATCTTAATAATCATCTTTGCTTTTCATCAAACAGGGCCTGATATAGAGAGAATGGGGGGCAGTGAAGGGTGAAGGGACAGAAATGTAGGACATGCAAGGTTATCAGAGCTCCTTTCTATGGAGGAAAAACAGAGTGAGTTGGATAAATCCAACAATTTATTCACTGGACATTGTAATATTTCAGAGCTCATTTAATTGAATAAATAGCTTGCAAACATTTTCACTGGGTAATCTGACCTATTTTGTGAAATTTTCCAAGCAAAATATTTGAATTTTAAAGTTTTACTATTTTTGCCAAGTTCTGCCCTATCAAGGAAACTTTTAAAGTAGCTTTTGTTTTATTCAACAATTTTCACTAGTAGGCCTGTGATGGAGTGAAGCAACCCCGCACCTACTCCTGGCACAGACAACTCGGGGAGGGGGGTCAAGCCAACAGAGACCATGGTCAGGAGACAGTAGTGTCCGGCACAGAAACCCAGGCAGGGAAGCTGACAGAGCCGAGCGGGAAGCCACTGAATGTGTGCTTGCCACTATGGTGGCTATGATTGCTGAGCTGACTGGACAGGCGTGGGTTGGGGAAGCCAGAGCTGCTGATGAGGCTGCATGGAAGGACTCTGGTGCCAAGACCTGGACCTGGAAGCCTGTGATGAGAAGACTGACACAGTCTACAAGACAGTAGAGTACTCAGAGGCCAATCAGTGTGATGAGGTTGCAATGGCATTCAGCAGCCTGCAGCTAGGGGTATGCTTAGCCATGGACTGAGGCTTCCCACAGTGCCAAGGAGGGGGCTATAGCAAGCCCCAACAACTGGCCTGATGATAAGGGCAGTGCTGTGCACCAAGCATCGTAGAGGAGATCAGTGCCGGAGCTGGTGCCAGAGCTGGTGCCAGAAATGGGGGCTGGAGCTTGGGTCGGTGCCAGAAGCAGTGCCATGGCCACCAGTGGAGGTGGTGCTGGCATTGAGGTTGTCAGCACAGGGGTGGACCTGTGGTGCCCCCTCAAGGCTGGTGCTGGAGCACTTGTGGTGTCGTCATGAGTCTCACTTCCTTCTCGAGGCTGATGCCAAGACCGGGGACCAGGTTAGTCTGATGAGGTCCCTCACGGGCTCAGAAGTGACTGGTGCTGATGGCTGTGGGAGATCATCCACCGGGCTGGGGTCCCAGTGCAGGTTGGAATAAGATTGACCCAACCTCAAAGGTCTGGGTACCAAGCCCGCCGGTGCCCCATTCCCCACCAGAAGGTGCACTGTCGGCACGTGCCACAATGGAGACCTGCCTCTACTCAGCCTCTTTTCTTCTGAGGCACCAAGGATTGAGATCGGTGCTGCCGCCTTGTTGGTGCTGGAGAGGCCCAGTGGGAGCCTCACACACTGAAGCCAGTGTGCTCTGCATGGACGGTGCAGGGTCCAACGCTAGTGCCTATGGGTATGTCTACACTACCCTCCTAGTTCGAACTAGGAGGGTAATGTAGGCATACCGCACTTGCAAATGAAGCCCGGGATTTGAATTTCCCGGGCTTCATTTGCATAAGCGGGGAGCCGCCATTTTTAAAACCCCGCTGGTTCGAACCCCGTGCAGCACGGCTACACGGGGCACGAACTAAGTAGTTTGAACTGCGTTTTGCTAGTTCGAACTAGCGCGTCCACACTGATTGGACGCAGCGGGGCATTTAAGGGCAGCTGAAACCGGTTCTGGCAGGGCATCAGGTCAGCAGTTGCTTTGTGTGGCTGCTGTCTTAGGCTATCTGAGGCTCGTGCTTAAAGGGACCCCCGGACAGCCGGTTCTCAGCTTTTCCTGCTTGCTTGCCAACCTCGCCGAGGGACAGCAAAGAGTCGGTCTCTGTGCCCGTCTGTGTCGGTGCTTCCCTTCGGGGGGGACCGCCGCAGGTGGCAACATGGAGCCACGGCTCGCCCTGCACCTTCTGGTGCATGTTCTGGACTTGCTGCTGCAAGCCTGCCAGCAATGGCTCGAGGCTGCCTGGCACCACCTGGGGAACGTCAGCCCCCTGCCTCTCCGCCTGGCCGCCCTGGGGGCCGTGGAGGAGCCGCGGCGGCGCCCTGGCACTGGCGTGCCCCGCCGCGTCTGGCGTCTGGACACCAGCAGCGACTGGTGGGACCGCATCGTCCTGGAGCGCTGGGACGACCGACAGTGGACCCAGAACTTTAGGATGAGGAGGGACACCTTCCTGGAGCTCTGCGAGTGGCTCGCCCCTGCCCTGCGCAGAAGGGAAACTCGCATGAGACCCGCCATCCCCCTCCAGAAGCGGGTGGCCATCGCCCTCTGGAAGCTCTCCACGCCGGACAGCTACCGATCCGTCGGGAACCAGTTCGGCGTGGGGAGATCCACCGTCGGAGCAGTGCTCATGCAGGTACGGCGCTCGTCGGCCACCGAGCCGGGGGGTACGGGGGCTGCGAGGAGGGGATGGGCCGCCCCAGGGACAAAGGGGGGGCGGGAGGAGGCGAAAGCGCCCCGCACCGGAGGGGTCGGGCTGTCCCGGCCGTACTACACGCCGCCAGGGGGGTTGCTTCCGGGAGTGGGGCGCGGGGCACTGCTAGGACACGCACGCTCCCAGCCACCCGGGCGCCCCACTGATTGGCGCTTTGCTGTGTCTCTCTCCGCAGGTGGTCAAGGCCATCAACCGGGTGCTGCTCCGCAGGGTGGTCCGCCTCGCTGACCCGGACGCTGTCATCCGGGGATTCGGCGCCCTCGGCTTCCCCAACTGCGGGGGGGCCATCGACGGGACGCACATCACCCATCCGTGCCCCGGAACACCAGGCGTTCCGTTACGTGAACCGCAAGGGGTACTTCTCCGTCATCCTGCAGGCCGTGTGACACCACCGGGGACAGTTCACGGACATAAATGTGGGCTGGTCCGGCAAAGCACACAACGCACGGGTGTACCGGAACTCCTCCGTGTGCCAGCGGCTGTAGGACGGGACCTTCTTCCCCGACCGCCACATCAGGGTCGGGGACGTGGACATGCCCGTCTGCCTGGTGGGAGATGCCGCCTACCCACTGCAGCCGTGGCTCATGAAGCCCTACACGGGGCACCTCAATCCCTCCCGCCAGGCCTTCAATGCCAGGCTGACCAGGGCCCGCATCGTGGTGGAGGGGGCCTTCGGGCGACTGAAAGCCCGCTTTCGATGCCTCCTCACCCGTCTGGACCTGGCCGAGCACAACATCCCTCCCGTGGTGGCGGCATGTTGTGTGCTCCACAATTTGTGTGAGCGGAAGGGGGAGGCTTTCCTGCCAGCCTGGATGGCTGAGGCTGACCGCATGGCTGGACACTACGGTCAGCCCCGCACCGCCGCCGTCCGGGAAGCCCAGCAGGGGGCCATCCGGATCCGGGAAGCCCTGCGGGAGAGCTTCCAGGTGGAGGAGGAGGAGGACTGACCTCTCCCTGCATGCCCCACTGGGGCCTTCTTCCACCCTACCCCCCTTTCCCCTTTCCCCTCCCTACCTACTGTCAAATAAAGACACCTGTTTTTCAAACAAAAACATCTGTTTATTTCACAGAACTGGGGTGGGGGGAGGGAGGAATGAAGGTGGGAGAAGGGAGGGGGAAACCTGGGACTAGGGAGCTGGAAGGGGAGGGGAGGGAAGGGAGGAAGGGAAAGGAAAGCTCAGGGGTGGGAGTCCGGCTGCCTCTCCCATCTCGCCACACTGCGGGTCCGGGGGCGTCGGTGGGGAATGGTTGTGGAGGGGGGGGCAGAGGGGACAGGGGGTGTGGAGGAAGCAGGAGGCGAAGCAGGAGCAGAAGCAGGAGGAGCAGGAGGAGCAGGGGGAGCAAGGAGAGCAGGGGGAGCAAGAGGGGGAGCAAGAGGGGGAGCAGGGAGAGGAGGAAATGGAAAGCGGTCCAGCAGGCTCTGGAGGTGGCCTCGCAGGGCACAGCCATGCTCCTCCAGGGCCTCCAGACTCCTCCGGCGCATCCTGAGGTCCTCCTGGACCCAGTGGTCCTGGAGACGGAGCTGTCGGTCCAGGAACCGGAGATGCCGCCTCTGGGGCTGTGTCCAGACTCCATGCCTCCTTCGACGGAGGCATGTAGATTAGCCACATCGGAAGAGGGAAATGAAGCCGCGATTAAAATAATCGCGGCTTCATTTAAATTTAAATGGCTGCCCCGATCTGCCGATCAGCTGTTTGTCGGCAGATCGGGAGAGTCTGGACGCGATGCCCCGACAAAGAAGCCTTTCTTCATCGACACAGGTAAGCCTCGTGAAACCAGGTTTACCTGTGTCGATGAAGAAAGGCTTCTTTGTCGGGGCATCGCGTCCAGACTCTCCCGATCTGCCGACAAACAGCTGATCGGCAGATCGGGGCAGCTATTTAAATTTAAATGAAGCCGCGATTATTTTAATCGCGGCTTCATTTCCCTCTTCCGATGTGGCTAATCTACATGCCTCCGTCGAAGGAGGCATGGAGTCTGGACACAGCCTGGTAGTCCTCCTGATTCCTGACTGTCCTGCTTGCCCGGGTGCGGGCGGCTGCTGCAGGCGGTGTGGTGCGCCCTGCAGGCCCAGGTGCTGCAGCTGTGGTGCAAGAAGACCAGCGGTCAATTTCCCCAGGGGCCCAGGTGTGTGAAACCCAGCTCCCCTCTGCAAGGCCAGGGCCCCTGCAGGATCCCCAGCTGCTGCTCCGTGGTGGGCAAGGCCCAGGCGCACAGTCCCGGGGCTCCCTCTCGCCTCAGCCCCCCGTACACATAAGGGGAACACGAGGGTACTCATAGGTGGACGCCTCCCCTGCCTCTGACGATGCAGGCGAGCAGCTCTGTGGCGTGCCTCGGGGGTCCCAGGTCCTGGGCAGGCTGGCGGCAGACTCCTGGCTCTCAGAGCCCTCTTCCTCCTCCTCTGTCTCCAGGAGCGGTCCCTCTTCCCCGGGGTCAATCACGTCCCAGGGGGCAGGGACGGCATGAGGCCCCAGGATGCGGTCCAGGGCATGGAAGTGGGGGCAGGCCTCCGGGTCGGCCCCTGGCAGGCAGGCCCGGGAGTAGGACTGCCGCAAGTCCTTTATTTTGCAGCGCACCTGCTCCCGGCTGCGCTGGTGGCCCCTGGTGGCCAGACTGGCAGCCATGCGTCCGTAGACGGCCGCGTTCCGGTGGCTAGTGCGGAGATCGTGGACATTGGAGGCTTCCCCCCAAACCTCGATGAGGTCCATGATCTCCGCACTTGACCAGGCAGGCGCCCGCCTTTTGCGCCCTCGGGCAGGCTCCCGGGAGCCGCCAGGCTGGTCCTGGGGAGCAGTGGAGGGCTGGGAGCCCTCAGATGGCTGGCTCATACTGTGGCAGGTGCAGGCTGTGCAGGCACGGGTGCTTGCAGCCTTGCAACTGGCACAAAGTGAGTAGCCAGCCCGTGGCCCTTTAAGGGCTCCGGGGCCGGGAGGGGGGCAATAGAGTTTCCCTGGTGTTGGCCAGAGTGGCCACCAGGGAAACCTGGGAAGCCTTAGCCTCCCACTAGTTCGAACTAAAGGGCTACACAGCCCTTAGTTCGAACTAGCTAGTTCGAACTAGGCGTTAGTCCTCGTAAAATGAGGTTTACCTAGTTCGAACTAAGCGCTCCGTTAGTTCGAATTAAGTTCGAACTAACGGAGCGCTAGTGTAGCGCCTAGGAAAGTTAGTTCGAACTAACTTTCTAGTGTAGACATACCCTTAGCTATCTAGTAGTGATCCACAGCAGAGGAAGAACTGCCTGGATTCTAACTGAAGAGTTCTACAAGCAAGTGGAGACTCAGCATATTGTGCAGATTTGGTAATCAATGACACTTACTGTGACTTAGCTAAACTAAACCTAATTGTAGCACTGCTTCCTAAATTTGTCAGTCTTCTTACTGTGTGGACTGAACTGTTCAAATTTTACTGTTGGTTTTCTCTTTATTTATGTTTATTGCAATGGTGACGATAATGTCTGTGGGTTACAAAATAACTATGTTATGGTGTAAAATTAGATACATAAGATTTTATCACGTTTTTAAATTCATTTCGTTAGTTCCTTTTGGGACTTGAATATGGGGAAGCTGACACAGCAATCCTTGCTGAAAATCTTCAGAGACTGAACTCTGGGTACTTTTCTATGGGAGTTTGGGGGGGGGTTAAGGCACGGGAGAAGGGCAGTGAAGTCTAGCCCACACAAAGTTACATTTACACTGCAGTTAGGCACCTGAGGCTGGCCCATGCCAGTTACTTCAGGCAGTTTAATCACAGTTAGAATTCTGGGCATGGGCTGCAATATAAGTTCTGAGATCCTTCCACCTCACAGGGTCCGCCTGGGGGGTGAAAGGGGACAATTGCCCTGAAGCCCAGCAATTTAATAGGGTTCAAAGCTTAGGGTTACCATCAGGGCACCAGCAACAGCCAAAGAGTCTGGCCCTTTACATGGCTGCCAGAGCCCCTCATGGTGCGGTCTAGGTGGTGCTGAAGTCTAGCTGCCCATAGACCCTTTCCTTCTGCCCAGGGTTCCATGCATTCCTGAGGCCTGGAGCCACCCCCACATCTCATTGCCCAGAGTCTGGAAAAGTTTGTTGCTAGCCCTGGTTGTTATTGTGTGATAGGAACTTGAAATGTTACCGGTTCAAGACAAAAAACACACATTGGATGTTGTTTAAATGTAAGGATACAGCCAAGTCATTCACCATACCGAAACCCGAGAGGTTCAGCAGCATTCAGAAACATTGTGCCTCAAAGAATCATGCAAATTGTCTCCCTTTATTTCTGCTCTGTGCTCTTCCAAGACACTGAAAAAAGTGCAGTCTCTGATCTAGCACCTGACAAAATAAAGTCAGGCAGATAAATGAACAAAGGTTGAGGAAAAGGAACAACAAAAATAGAAAATTTTTAGACCATCAGATTTATAATAATTAATATTAATTCTTTTTTTGTGTGTGATCAACCAGGTTGATAGTTTTCTAGTCGTCTCCCCACCCATTCCTAGATCCCTGGATTCTTCTAGTGATATATATCGGGAGCCATTATTATCAATAGAGCTGCAGTGATTTATCTGAGTCTGTTCATGTGGATTCATAAGTAGTTTGACAAAATGCAACCATTATGCATCAGAGGGTTTATGAAATGAGGATCTGGTGTTTTTTCCTCTCAGCTTCAAACATGAATGGGCCAAATCCTCCCCAGATTCTTTGTTTACATTAACACCTGCAATATGAAACTACTGAGCTGTTCACAGAGCTGTCATCATACAGTTCATCCTCTTAAAACATGCCTTGATCCCACTGTGAATTCTACCAAAGCTATGTATGAGTCCCATGCCATAACACTAGCAACTCTCAGTCACAGAACCTACAGGTGGGTTCCAGTTGGTATTTCTTCCATTGTGAACCTTGGTGCCTGGAACTCTCCGTGAGCCTGCATGAATGGCTTTCACAAGCAATGGAGAAGCACATGCTAGCAAATTGTCAATCTCATAAACAAAGATGTTGTCAAGTGGCCTTATTGAGAAGTGTTTTAAATTAACCTTGACAGAAGAATTAATAAATAATAAGAGATGAATGATTTATAAAGGAATAAATTACACTATACATTTTAAAACAGCACAGTTTCAACTGCTGCAGTGTGAGCCACCTACAGAAACTTCAAGAGTGCTCAGACTTACCAGGAAACTTAGTGTTGTCACCTGTAGACCTGTATGTGGAAGGGTGGGCTGAGAAAAGGAGGAATGTTATGAACTAAGCAGGGCAGTGGGACAGTATTATATTACTGGAAGGAGCCCTGGGATCTGTAAAGAACACTTTGAAGACATGATGGCTATGTCTATGCTGTAGGCTAAAATTGAGTTAAACTACGCAACTTCAGCTATGTTAATTGCGCAGATGAAGTTGAAGTAGCTAAACTCGGCTTTTGGCACTGTCTACACAGCAGGAAGTCGAAGGAAGAATACTCTTCCTTCAACTTCCCTTACTCCTTGTGAAATGAGGGTTACAGAAGTCAGAGTAAGTAGCTCGTTATTTTGAAATTATTTCAAAATAACAGGCTTGCTGTGTAGATGCACTTTCTATTATTTCAAAATAACATGAGTTATTTCGAAATAAGCATGCAATATAGACATAGCTAAACAGTCCTGCAATTCATCAAATGTCTTGGGTAACAGCTAAAGCACTAGATAAGCAAATTTTCTTCACAGTGTAGAACACAGGACTGGAAGGCACCTCTTTGATGACTGAGTTGACTACTTTGCTATTGTAACCCCTCCTGTTCACTAGCCCAGTGAGGTTATTCAGCATAGGAGAAGCCTTGTGGCTTCTTACACAACTGTGGGAAGCCAGGCCTGAGACTCCGTGTAATAGTGTGTGTGTGCACCTCAGACCAGATCCACTCAAACGCACCACCAGGAACAGACTTTATTCTGTAAAAAAACATAGAACAGGATCACAGTTCAGCACCCCCTCCTCTTTCCATGAAGCCTGCCTGCTGCTTCTAGCTCAGTCCCTGCTGAGATCCTGCTGGGGGACAGAGGCTACATCCTGGCAGGAACCAGGAAGTTCTCCCAACATGCTGCAGTTTGTAGTCCACAGATTGTAGTTCCCAGGGCTGCTGTTGAAGCACCCTGGACCTTGGGCTACAACATGAAAGCAGGAAAGTTCTCTTCTTTTCTCTGTAATTTATCTAAGTACTTACAGAAAGTCCATCATTGTTGTTTCTAGGCACTGGCTCTAGTTGAAAGAAAGCTGGTGAAGCCAAATAAAAAGGGTTTGAAATAGTGATGTGAGGTGAGAATATTCTCTGGGGCCCGGGGTGCAAGAATGAGCCGTGCACCCGGGGGCAGGGCCCCGCATGCACCGCGTGCCCAGGGGCAATGCAGTGCGCCCAGTGTCCAGGGCCTGAGGCGCAAGAATGGCTCGGGATGGCTCTGCATGAATTTACATCACCACCTTCCATATCTAGTTCAGCCAAGGTGTCTCATTCTATAAGTCGCTACTTTGATTCTATGAATGAAACTGAAAACAAAGTTTTGGATGAATTTTTTGCATGAGCTATATTCTTTCACTGGTTGAAAATGAAGATTGGATTACTTTCATGTAAAAATTAAGACCATCTTAATGGCGATCGAGGTTTTTTTTGCGGAAAAGCGCGTCTAGATTGGCACGGACTAGATTGCTTTTGTGGAAAAGCATCCATGCCAATCTAGACGCTCTGTTCCAAAAATGCTTTTAACGGAAAACTTTTCCGTTAAAAGCATTTCCGGAAAATCATACCAATCTAGACGCAGCCTTGATGAATACATAGACAGAACAGCTGTTCAGGTTCCACAGTGATGGGCACCCATATCAAAGCTTCAGTGAGGAGGTAGAAATTGGTTTAAGATGGTTCTTTGAAAATAGTTTGCAGGATTCACCAAACTTTAATAGCAAATCCCTGCAAATTATTATGCAATTACCTCCAGGAGGTCAAAAAGTAATTACCATGTAATATGCAGGTTGCCTTGATGAAAAAGAATTTGCTAGGTCTTTATCCTGTAATTATATTATATTATTTCCCAGCATGGTCAGCTGTAACACAATACCTGCACAATATATGACCAATTTATGGCATGACTAGCTTCTAGGATTCGCAATCAGAGAAGACTTTGGTCTCTGGGCACTGAAGCAGCTACAATTACTATTTAACTGGACTTGTGGGTACCAGGCTTCATGGAAATAATTTGTTCCAATGTTTTTCTAAAGGTCTGAGCCAATAATGGAACTGAGCACAGGGCCCCACTAACTGTAAATCCACCACTGGTTCCACAGGAAAATGTGAAAGGTGTCACTTTTCATATTTGTTGATTTGTTGGATCAATTTTGCAATGAGACAGTTTCTCCCAGGAGTACCTATAGTGCGTGACACCCTCTTTCAGTGCTTCCTCTAATCTTTTCTATCCATGTGTGGACTAAATTTTTATGTGCACTAAGGCATAGGCATATGTGCACCACCAATAGAAACACAAACCCTGGCTGTGGGTGCTCTGTTAATCAACTGAGCGGCATTTGAATGTCTCCTGAGTGACCATAGAAGTGCACAGCTTACAGGGAACACTGTACTCTTTGCTGCTATGCCACCAGATTGAGAACAAAGGAACAGAGAGATGATGTCATGCAGTGAGGTTACGGAATGGTCAGAGCTGGGTATTGACCAAAGATCTCCTGAGTTCCAGCCCAATGCCTTAATTAAAGGACCTGTTTCTTCTCTATCATTGTTCCAAGCTTAAAGGAGAAGTCTAGAAGCTGAGGTCAGATGTAATCCCTTCCTGTGCAGCTTTTTCTTGGGTTGGAAGCTAAGTATATCTCCCACTCTCTGCCTTTGTTTTCATATTTTCTGTTTATTAAATTAAGTGCCTAATTACCTGGTATAAGAAAGATGTTGAACAGATGCAGTGACTAGAAACAAGACACAATTACAATGTCACAGAAAAAAACCTCAATTACCTATGCTCTGGATTTCTGTGTCTTGCGTTATGGTTCATGTGTTTTGATGAATACGTTGCTCTGTAGACTTTAACTAATACATTTTGCTACCTGGGCAATAAATTAAGGGATGATCCTGCTTTCTTCTCCTCACTTGCCATTTCTCAGTCATGCCTTGTGACCACACTGAGAGTGGAAAATGTACCCCAAATGGCACCTCGTCATTACAGGAGACAGGCTGAGGGAATGTCTAGAGGAAAGATCTCATCACCTTAGACTGGAGTGGGCAAACTCAGGCCCGGGGGCCAGATCCAGGCTGACATGCATTTCCCTCCAGCCCACACAGCATGGGTACGGCTACACTAGCTCCTTAGTTTGAGCTAGGTAAGGTAATGAGGGCAAGCAGAGTTGAAAATGAAGCCCAGGATTTAAATATCCCTGTGTGTTGGACAGAGCAGAAGAGAGGAGAGGATGGAGGGGGGAGGGGAGTGCTGAAATCAGAGTGTACCCATCTCTGCAGAGAAAGGACTGGGAAGAGGGAGAAACACAGGGGAGCTGCTCCAATCTGAAGCATGGATGGTGAGTGACTCAGAGGCATGCAGAGCAGAGGAGAGGGGAGACCATAGAGCAGGACAGATTTCTCTTAAAGAAACAGCACATGGCTTTTTTCAGAAACTTATCCAGAAGCAGCCAGCACACTCACTCTTTGTGTCATTGCCACACACACTCAGCCTGTGCCACACTGTCTCTGTGCCACACACACTGGGACTGTCACATACTGCCACACACTCAATCTGTGGCACAGTCTGTCTGTAACACACAGTGCCTCTCTTTCACACTCACAGGGTATGTCTAGACTGTATCCCTCTGTCAGCAGAGGGATGCAGATTAGGCAGGTTGACATTGCAAATGAGGCAGGGATTTAAATATCCTGTGCCTAATTTGCATAAAAATGGCCACCATGTTTGCCAACTCAGCACTTTGTCTGCAAAAAGTGGCAGCCTAGAGGGGGGATCTGTCGAGAAAGAAAGCCTTTTTCGACAGATCCCTTATGTCTCCTGCAAGGAGGTTACAGGATCTGTCGAAAAAGGCTTTCTTTCTCAACAGATTCCCCCTCTAGATTGCTGCTTTTTGCCGACAAAGTGCTGAGTCTGCAAAAGGTGGTGGCCATTTTATGCAAATTAGGCACGGGATATTTAAATCCCTGCCTCATTTGCAATGTCGACCTGCCTAATCTGCAACCCTCTCCCGACAGAGGGATGCAGTCTAGACATATCCACACAGCCTCTTAGTCTTTCTCGGTGGCCCCCAGTTCCACCCCTTCTGCCAGAGGCCCCACTCTTTCTGGGAGGCCCAGAACCAGCCTGCAACCTCGTACCAAAATTATTGATGTGGCCCTCCCTGCAAAAATTATTGCCCATTCCTGCCTGAAATGGTACCAGAATGGAAGGGAAACAGGCCCTTAAAGCTTTAGGATAAAAGTGGCTACCACAGTTCTTCCTCAAAGTCCATCCTATACACAGGACCTGCTTTTTACTGTTTTATGCCTGCTGTCTCTTTGGATGACCTCCACATGGTGCACCCTCTCAACTAGGTCCCCTTTCATCACACCCGCTTTCAAATGTAATGCACACTTGCGGAAGTAGCTCTTAGGCCCACAGATACCCCCTTTCTTCTCTGCTGTCAGAAGCACCCAAGGGGTTGAGCACAGCTGGCTTGTGTTATTCCATACAGATATGAGTAGATTCTGAGTAGCTAGGTGAACACAGGTCAGGATGGGTGTACATTTCACGTGTGTGTAACACCTTAATAGCAAGCTGTGAAAAAGGAAGGTAGATTCATTTCATGCTGCTGTGAGCACACCCAATTACTCCGTGCTCAGACTGAGCACTTTTTTTTATCAATAAAGGGCAATTGCACCACTGAGAGTTAATGACAGTTGTGCACATAGTAGAAACTTTTGAGAGTGATTGCAGTGTCTTTTAATACCCATGGAATGTGCTATGCACATGTCTCCTGGCTAAACTAAGCTCGCTGTATTAGTGCCAAGATCATAGCTAGGGCTGGACTCCCAACCCTAGGAGAGAGGATGCTGCATTAGGGCTTGGATCCTGGGCAAGGTGGGGGGAATTGGTTCCACAGTCCTGGAAGGGGTGGGGTCTTGGGAAAAAGAAGCAGGGCTGATGGCTAGCCTCCCCTGCCAGCCCTTTCAGTGCCACCCAGAGCATGCCCTTTTTTATAGCTGAGCCCCAGGGCAACTGTCCCTTTGTCCCCCCTTCAGCAGGCCTGTCCATATGACAAAGCTAAGGACCCCGTGCCAGTATGGATACCACAACCACACTCTCCTGTATCAAGGCCAATGTGAGGACTGAGACACCTTCATCACTGTCGCATTCTGGATCACACTAATCCAATTGTTCATCACAACCCCAAATTCTGCATCAGGCCAGCCTGGCTGATGTTGTGCTGCCTTGTACTGAAGATGATAGCTTTGCTAAGCTTTCGTGTGATCTGAGTCCCTAACATTTGAGAGACAAGAGAAAAGAGGGAAAGAAGAGAATCCCCAAAGAGCAATTTGAAGCATTTTTCCCCCTGAGCAGAAGAGACTGAGGCTGGGAGATGTGCAGTAATGAGATCTCCCTAGACTGGGAAGCATGGACTTCTCTTTGTTAAAAAAGGCAAGCTGACTTGATTAGGGCTCCTCCATCCACCCCCTACAGCTCTGCCTAAGCCCCCAGCAAATGTCTGCCTTTTGTATCAGTTCTTTCTCTTCCAATCACACAGAAAGATGCCTTCAGCTTATTAACGTGCATGTGTTGTGCTGTTGGATTTTGGTGGCAAAGCACTTGAATGGCCTTAGCAGTGACACTCGCTGGATGCAAGAGGCTGAGAGCAATGACATCAATATCCAAAAGCTAAGGGAACAGCAGCCAAGGGTCTGAGAGGGCAGACAGTCCCCAGGAAGCATTCCAATAGTGAGAAATGAAATCAGGAGGCTGTAGGGGGAGAAGATGGCTATGAGGGCCATAGGGAAGGAGAGCAAGAGAGTGACAGAGTGAAACAATCCAGTCAGTGCACAGCTTATGGGGGTGTTACAAGCTCCTCATTGTTCCTCTGCTCTTTAGAAGGGAAGGCACTTGATCTTATCACAGTATTTATATTTCCCCAGAGCCACACCAACTGTACTTCAATATAAATGTAACATCATTAATTGAAATCAGTAATTTCAGTGCTCATTAATCACAAATCTCTAGAAAGGAATATCCCTGCAGCAGTTAATGATCAGCATAAAAAAGACCCAGGTCTTTACCATGTAGTTATGAGCTGTGGGTTCATTTTATAGTTGATTAGAGTGAGTTAAACTATGCCCCTGTCTGTAAGTTATATATTTAATATGAGATGTTGGCAATATGTGAAGTTATCAAAATACCATGGGTGCACTGGAACAGTTCCAGCCACTGTAGCTGGTCTCAGAGAGTTATGTGGCACTGCAGAATTAGCATGATGGAATTAACCAGTAGAAAGCAGGATGGACCAAATTCTGTTCTCTCTCTCTTTCTCTCTCAGTCCTGTAAATGGATAGATGCTGGAACTAAGAGTTCTGGGGTGCAGCAGCACCCCTGGTGTGAAGTGGTTGCCATTATAGATAGGGTTTACAGCTTGGTTCTATGAGTTTCATCACCCTCACTATCAAAATTGTTCCAGTGCCCCTGTGTAAAAGGATGGAACTCCACTGAAGTGAAGGGCGTTCCTCCAGATTCACATCTGTGCAAATGTAACCACTACTGGGCGGGTTTGAACCCGGGATCTCGGGAGCTGACTATAGGAGCCTCTACCCTCTGAGTTAAAAGCTAGCTGTCTCCCATCCCATGCTGTAGAGGTCTTTTGATCTTAATTGTTTCTGTAGTCTAGGTGCCACTTGCATTGCTCAGTAACCACACTAGAGCTATGTCTACACTCGCAGCTTCTTGCTCGAGTAATATGCAAATGAGGCTAAGCATGGAATATCGCCGAGCCTCATTTGCATACCTAATGAACCACCATCTACACTGCCCCTTCTTGTGCAAGGCAAGGCTCTTGTGCATTCGGAGCAAAGAGCTCCTGGCCTTCAGAGACTGCGTACAGGCTTTGGAGGCCAGGGTGGCTGAACTGGAGGAGCTAAGGGAGGCTGTAGAACTGTCTCACCTCTGGTCAAAAGCCCCTGTGCTGCTAAGGAGGATGAAAGGCTCAGGAAAGGAGAACATTCAACTGGAGCAGAGGGAAATGATCCCATAGTTGGGACCCTCCTTCCAGAGGATGTTATAGTATCATCTTGCACTGAGGATACATCTACGGGGGAGGAGAGATTTAGATTTATTAGGATCTGGACAAACTTTTGGGATAAGGGGAGCCTATACAAAAAGGATGGGCTCCACCTAAACCAAAATGGAACCAGATTGCTGGCACTTAACATTAAAAAGGTCACAAAGCAGTTTTTAAACTAAGGTCTGGGGGAAATCCGACTGGTGCGGAGGAGCACACGGATTGGACTGAGACATTTATTAGGGGAGGTTCTATTAATAGAGATGCTCTATGTTCTAGTCAGGAGGAGAGAATGGAAGTATGGGTCAGATCAGATGAGACAAAATCAAATGAAAAAGAGTCTAACACATCAGGAAATGGCAGACAGATAAATAGTAACAAATTATTCAAGTGCTTATACACAAATGCTAGGAATCTAAATAGTAAAATGGGTGAACTAGAGTGCCTAGTTTTAATAGACATCACAGAAACTTGCTAGAATGAGGACAATAATGGGACACAGTCATACCAGGGAGAGGCACTGTACGTGAAAGACAATGTAGAATCAAATGAAGTAAAAATCTTTAATGAGCAAAAATGTTCCATAGAATCTAGTGACTATGAAATGATAAGGGAGATTAGAGAGGCTATCAAATTAAAAAACTCGATAATAGTGGGGGATTTCAACTATCCCCATATTGACTGGGTACACGTCACCTCAGGACGGGATGCAGAGATAAAATTTCTTGATACCTCAAATGACTGCTTCCTGGAGTAGCGGTTCTGGAACCCACAAGGGAAGAGGCTAGTCTTGATTTAATCCTAAGTGGAGCCCAGGATCTGGTTCAACAGGTAAATATAACAGAACCACTTGGAAATAGTGACCATAATGTAATAAAATTTAACATCCCTGTGGTGGGAAAAGCACCTCAGCAGCCCAATACTGTGGCATTTAATTTCAGAAAGGGGAACTACACAAAAATGGGGCTATTATAAGGTGGGTGCATAACTGGCTGGATAACCGTTCTCAGAGAGTAGTTATTAATGGTTCACAATCCTGCTGGAAGGGCATAACAAGTGGGATGCCACAAGGCTCTGCTTTGGGACTGGTTCTATTCAATATCTTCATCAATGATTTAGCTGATGGCATAGAGAGGATGCTTATTAAGTTTTCATTTGATACCAAGCTGGGGGGGTTACAAGTGCTTTGGAGAATAAGGTCATAATCCAAAATGATCTGGACAAACAGGAGAAATAGTCTGAGGTAAACAGGATGAAGTTTAAGAAGGAAAATGCAAAGTACTACACTTAGGAAGAAACACTCAAGTCTCACATAAACAGAATGAGAAGCGACTGTCTTGGAAGGAGTACTGCAGAAAGAGATCTAGGGGTCATAGTGGACCACAAGCTAAATATGAGTCAATAGTGTGGCGCTGTTGCAAAAAAAGCAGACATGATGCATTAACAGGTGTGTTGTGAGCAAGACACGAGAAGTCATTCTTTCATTCTATTCTGTTCTGATTAGGCCTCAACTGAAGTATTGTGTCCAGTTCTGGACACCGCATTTCAAGAAAGATGTGGAGAAATTGGAGAAGGTCCAGAAAAGAGCAACAAAAATGATTATAGGTCTAGAGAACATGACCTATGAAGGAAGACTGAAAGAATTGGGCTTGTTTAGTTTGGAACAGAGAAGACTGAGAGGGGACATGATAGTGGTTTTCAGGTATCTAAGGATGTGTCCAGACTACAAGGTTTTGTCGACAAAAGTGGACTTTTGTCGACAAAACTATACATGTGTCTAGACTGCTGCTGAGTTCTGTTGACATAACGTAGACAGAACTCAGCAGTTTTGTCAACGGCTGTAAACCTCATTCTACGAGGAATAATGCCTTTTGTCGACAGAGTTCTGTCAATAGAAGGCGTTATTTCATCTACACTGTCCTTTGCGTCCACACTGTCATGTCGACAAAGCGGCTTGCTTTGTCGACAGAACTGGATGTAGTCTAGACACTCTTTGTTGACAGAAGCTTTGTCGACAGTATCTGTCGACAAAACTTCTGTCGACAAAAGCCTGTAGTCTAGATGTACCCTTCGGGTATGTCTACACTACCCTCCTAATTCGAAATAGGAGGGTAATGTAGTCATACCGCAATTGCAAATGAAGCCCGGGATTTGAATTTCCCGGGCTTCATTTGCATAAAGCCGGCCGGCGCCATTTTTAAATGCCGGCAGTTCGAACCCCGTGCCGCGCGGCTACACGCGGCACAGAGTAGCTAGTTCGGATTAGGCTTCTAATCCGAACTAGCTGTACTCCTCGTGGAATGAGGAGTACAGCTAGTTCGGATTAGGAAGCCTAATCCGAACTAGCTACTCCGTGCCGCGTGTAGCCGCGCGGCACGGGGTTCGAACTGCCGGCATTTAAAAATGGCGCCGGCCGGCTTTATGCAAATGAAGCCCGGGAAATTCAAATCCCGGGCTTCAATTGCAATTGCGGTATGACTACATTACCCTCCTATTTCGAATTAGGAGGGTAGTGTAGACATACCCTAAAAGGCCGTCACAAGGAGGAGGGAGAAAAATTGTTCTCCTTAGCCTCTGAGGATAGGACAAGAAGCAATGGGCTTAAGTTGCAGCAAGGGATGGTTAGGTTGGACATTAGGAAAAACTTCCTAATTGTCAGAGTGGTTAAACACTAGAATAAGTTGCCTACAGAGGCTGTGGAATCTCCATCTCTGAAGATATTAAAGAGCATGTTAAATAGACATCTATCAGGAATGGTCTAGATCAGTGTTTCTCAACCAGTAGTACAAGTACCACTCAGGGGTACTCGAGAGAAGTCTGGAGGGTACATCAACACAACTGAAATTTGGAGAAAACAAATTTTTGTTTTAAGTTTTACAGTGCTTTATTATTTGTATACTTTTTACACCCAAAAATATCATTGCCTGCCCAGCTACAATTAAGTTGTTTAAACAAATGTGTTGCAATGATAGAAAAAATGTGTGTGTCTGAAAACTGTAGGTATCGGAGTACTTATAATTTTTAAAGGGGGTACTTTATAATAAAAAGGTTGAGAAACACTGATCTAGACAGTACTGGGTCCTGCCATGAGGGCAGGGGGCTGGACTCGATGAACTTTTGAGGTCCCTTCCAGTTCTAATGTTCTATGATTCTATAACAAAGTTAAACAGAAATTAAAAGGTACAGTGACAAAAGTAAAATCTCTGCAAGCTGCAGGGAAACTTTTCAAAGACATCATAATAAAAGCCCAACTTAAATGTTTCCCCCAAATTAAAAAACACAGTAAGAGAACCAAAAAAGTGCCACCATGGCTTAACAACCAGGTAAAAGAAGCAGAGACAGATAAAAAGATATTCTTTAAAAAGTGGAAGTAAAATCTTAGTGAGGAAAATAGAAGGGACCATAAACTGTTTCTCTGGAGATGGGTGACAGGAGAGGGATCATGTGAGGATTACCTGTTGTGATCCCTCCCTCTGAGGCATCTGCTATTGGCCACTGTCGGCAGACTGGATACTGGGCTAGATGGAGCTTTGGTCTGACTGTTCTTATGTTCTTATCTTGAGAATAGGACTGAGAAAAGTTAGAAAAGTTTGGATTGAGCTTCATGAATTTTTGCCCCAAGCATCCAGAAAGGAGAACACTTATGGGCCTTGAATCGGTTCCTGAGCATCTTGAAAGGAGACTTCAGTTACCACCATCACTATGGAAATTTGACTTGTGCATGTCAAGGTCAGAGGTCAGATGGCACTGCTGTCAGGTATTCCACCCCTGGGCCTAAACTGGAAGGCACTACTGTTCCTGTTTAAAATCTGAACTTGGGCATGATGAGTGTGAACTGCAGCTGATACACCAGTCCCCTAGAAGAGGATTCTGTTGGCATCACCATCACACCATCTGAACCCAGACCACAGGCACCAGGTTAGTACTGGAAGTGCCTTTATTATATCATGGCCTTGAGGCCAAATTGCTGCTGCTATCACCTTCATGGATTCTGGGCACAGGCATTAAATGAGTGAAAATACCATGGCTTCTCTTTGCAGAAGGTCTGTAGCCCCAGAGAATGTTCTCAAAGGTATCTCATTGCTATCCCAGCAGCACTCTTCATTTGCTGCATGGAAGCTTATGTTCTTGAAGCAAATAGTCATGAACTTGTGCATATCATTGCACGATATGTGCACAAGAACTGATAAACTAACCAGGGAGTCTAAACTCACATGACCAGGGCATATTATACTCTGAAGCTGTTGGTGTAGCTTGGCTAGAGAACCAGTTGGAGAAGAAGGCCTGGCTGGGAAACTCTCCATCATCAGAGACTGATTTAAGCACCATAAAAATCCTTTCAATGCAAAAGCACAAAGGCGCATACATGGGTGGTGCTTGGTCTTATGTGGAAATCAATTGGTTTTATCCTTTTAAAATCAAACTCTTGTTTCCTTTGATTTCTAATTCAGACTCCCAAGCTGATTTGATTTCTTGTGTACTTTGTGCAAAGCTTTATGAAAAAGGAACAGAGAAATGAGAGAGGGTGCTTGAGACAGCAGGGCTGATTGTTCTTTCCAAGAACCCTGTTGATGGAGAACAAAACAACAGTGAAGTCCCCCTGTCATAGAGGTGTAGGGAGAGACAGCCTGACAGCTGGAAGTGGGCAACCTCTGAACAGCCAGTGATAGAGTTGTGCACTGCTCAGCACTGGTTTTCTATTGAGGAAGAAGAAGCCTCTGATTCCTCCTTCCACCACCAGCCAAGATCTGGTCAATCAATGCTTTGTAAAATAAATAAACACATGGCGTGAATGTGAGCCCTGAGATACTTCCAGATCCTAAAAGGGTCAGAGCACAGGAGCTGGGGAGGGATAATCTCTGTGCCTGGTCAGATGACTGGCATAAGGAAATGCTGTAATCTCAGATCCATGGCATTATAAAAGAGGGAAGCAAGAATGAGGAGTCAATTTCATGAGGAGAAAAATGACTAATGAGTTGCAGAATTGGCTTTTAGCCAGCCAGCAAAAATCATTAACATGATCAGGTTAACAAGAGGTCTATTAAAGTGTCTATCAAAATCATCTTTCTCAAATGGATTTATTGGACAAGAGGAAGAGACTGGGGTCCAAAGAAAACATAATAATAATGGCCTTGCCTCTCCGTGCCAGAAGCTCCCAGTTACTGGAAAAGCGGCAAGACATGGAGTGATTTGCTGGAAAAACAAGAAAACTAAATTCGAAAGCACATTTTAGAACCACCATGAACCTGATCATCTGGACCAACAAAACTGCTGTTGGGTAAAACTGGATTGTGAATAAAATGGCATTCTTCTGCCATAGCAGCTCCCTGATCCCAGGACTGGTGGATACAGTTGTGGTGCATGAGGAAAGAGCAACCTGAAGGCTGCTATATTTTATGCCAAGAGCTAACATTCCTAGGGGCTGTTCTTGTAGCTGGGGATCTGCTGAGAGCTGGGATATCCCAGCCAGGGTGGCTGACAGGCCCCTGGCAGGGTGGGAGGTGGCCTGGCTCTGTGCTCCATGGAAGCGCTGGGACCTCGGGTGGAAGGAAAAAGGCAGGGCTAGTCTCCCTCAGCCAGCCCTTTAGTGCCATCCAAAGAGTGCTGCCCAGGGCTCCAGAAGTGATTTAAAGGACCTGGGGCTCCAGCTACTGCAACAGCAGGGCAGCCAGGAGTCCCAGGCCCTTTTAAATTACCAGACTCCTGGGCAGCTGTCCCTTTTGCCCTCCATCAGCTGGCCTGATCCCAACATGCTGCATACTCCAGATGTCAGGAGGGGAATAAGCAAATGGCTCAGAGGTACGGTTCCAGGCAAACAGAATATCCCCTTCTCTGGTCAGTGTAGCCAGGTTTAAATCCCTGGCATCACTGATTCAGTGCAAAGCAGGCCTAATGGAGCCCTAGAGTTCCAAGGTCTGTGTCTAGAGAAACTGGTCTGTTAGACTTATGTAACTTCACTGGTTTCACTGCAGTGAGTCCTGATTTACACCAGTGTAAGTAAGAGGGGAGACGGACTGATAGATCTGATATTCTTGGCTGCCAGTGTCTTGCTCCAGGTCCCTCAGGACTCCTCAGTTTTTGGAGTCAAAGAGTTTCAGGGTCTTTGATGGCCAGGCTAGCAGAATGCATCTCTGAGAGCTGAAATCCTGTTTCCTTTACATTGATTCTCAAAAGTTTTCAGGGATGATACACAGTGTAGCCTGCCTCAAGGAGCACCCACAGGGCCAGCAAACATGAGTCATCTTATGGACATGTCTCTTTAACTAAATGCTGAACAAAAAACCTGGCAGATGCTTTTCAGATCACTTGAAACAGTCAGGTTGGCTTCTGGGGCTAATCTGGAAGAGCATGTTTCAGCGTATATATATATGTAAATAAAGTGGGCAGGCAACACAACTGTACTAATAGAGTACCAAGGAGAAAGTCAGGTGGCAGAGTGCACTTGCTTCCTGACACCAGCCCCTTGGGGGTCTCATCAGTGCTACATTCTGGACTTGGCTTTGCAGCACTGTTCTTCCAGAACAAGGTGATAGTGTTTCTGTTGATCACCAGGTGCATTGAGGATATGGGTGAGCAGAAGGTCAGGGAAGGGGGAAAGTACAGAGTGCGGTGAGAGAGGAATACATTTCTTTCTGCCTAATTCCTCTCATTACCTTCAAAAGAGAGCAATTGAGTTTTCAGCTAATAGTGCAGTACTACAAGTTGTGATATAGCGGCTACATCTCTCTTCTTGGCAGATATGCAGCACAGGAAAAGCATTGTTTAATTGCAGAGAGTTGGACACATGGCAGGGATGCAGGAATGCATGTGATTCTGAGGCCCACAACACTCTTGGCTCTGACTGCAAGCTCTAGTGGTGCACAGTCCCTGTCACATGATATATGAGCTCAGGCACAAAAGAGTGAGCTAATTAGCAACATCCTCTCAGGTTAGTGCCTGGCTTAGGAGTGTCAGACACAGCAAAGTAGGCAGGAGAAGCAACCCCAACTGCATTGTGGGAGGTCTCCATGGCTATGTCTACACTGCTGAGGGGGAGGGGTCGGAAAAAGATAGGAAAAAGATATGTACATTTGCGTATTTTTTTCCACTTGTTTTTTTGGAAGAGGCTTTTGCAACATTTGGCCTGTCTACACAGGACAAAATGTCAGAAAAACCTCTTCTTTTAGAACATCTCTTATTCCTCATAAAATGAGGAATACGGGGATGCCAAAAGAACACACCCGCTTTTTCGGAAACTGTACGCAGCAGAGTTTTTCCAGGATACTATCCCGGAAAAACTCTGCAATCTAGACATAGCCCATATAAACAGACAGACACATTCCTTCATCCATTGACACAGGTTGCTAACCTTGGGCCGTTCCATTTTTAACCCTTTCATGGCTGGATTTCCACACTCTCACAGGACAGTGGCAATCATTTTAGTGTTCAACTAGGGTTTTTTCATTGACGTCAGTGGACTTTGATCAGGCCCAAAAGCCCTAATTCAACTAGGATCCCTATCATGGAAAAGTGCTTAAGCTTGTGCTAAGCTTCAAACAAGTGCTTAAGTCTCTTTGTGCTGAATGTTAATGATGTCCTTAAGTACATGGTGGTATAGGGCTGGATTTAAGACGTGCTTAAGTGTTTTTCTTAATCAGGTCTTTAGACATTACAGATAGATGAAATATCATTAGAGCTGCATTTTAGCCTGTGCATTTGGAAAATGAAACAGCAGTTATGTGGTTAAAATACATTTCTTATTTAAAATTGTGATTGTAAAATGACAAATTAGAATTGAAATGAAATGGGCTTTTATTTTTTCCCCCGTACCAAGAAGAGATTATATATTTCCCAAACACAATTTCTCTAATCCATATCCTAATGCATTAGAGGCATTCAGCTATTTTGCTGTAGACAAACAAATTTCCCACCCAGTGAGGGATCACAGCCCTGTTCCAGAAAGAAAACAAGTCATAATAATACAGAGACCACTAAATGAAAATGTTAAAATAATTAAAATATAAAAGAAGCTGCAATCTTCAAGAGATTTCAATTTTGGAGCTGCCTGAGGGAAGGGGGTTGGATATCTCACACTGATACACTGTTTGCTAAAGTGTGATAAAGACTTAGAAAAATTGGCAGATTAAATTGAAATAAAAGCTGCGGATGTTTGCATTCAGAAAGCTATTAAAAAGGGTTTGATTGAGCAGCAAGGAGCTTCTTTTTATGCAAGAATGCACCAGAGTGGGATTTTCACCGCACTGATGTCAAAAAAGATCAAAGGAATAGTTTTGTGAGTGATGCTTGTTGTTTTTCTTTACTTAAAACCACAGTATAACACCACTCGTTTTTGTGTTCATGTCAGTAATGAGTGTGAGGTCTGGAGGAGACCTTCCTTTGAGAAAGTGATCTAATGATGATCTCGTGCAGTTTTGGAAGAGAGTTTCCAATCTATTTTTGATAGATATACATGAAAGCTCCCATAGGTGAAACAGAAAGCTTCCAAATTATGCAGCATTAGAGCAATGTTGTTGAATTTCTACCTTCTTGAGGACTTTTCTTTCCTTTCATAGATTTTCCCCATTCAGCAAGTGGCCTTATACAATTGCCACTAAGTTGATCTGGCTCTGTGGGATAAAATTCATCACTTCAGGATGTTGCCCCGAGCTGGATGAACACTAAAAGAAAACAAACAATAAAAACCTCCTATGTGTGGAAAATCATGTGAAGAAAATGAGTGAATTCAATAGATCATTATTTGCAAGTCCCATCTATAACTGTTCATGGACATTTGGATGAATGAAATTCCAGTACTCAGGAGAGGCCTGTATTTAGGTGAATGTCCTTGTTATAGTGTGAAGTTGTGCACTGACTCATGAACAGGAATATGTAAGCGAGAAGAGGTGCATGCTTTGGGAATTATAAAAGCTACAGTCTTTCACATTCAGGAAGTGGAACCAAAGCCACATGCCTCAGGTGACTAGTCAAACAGCTCAAACAACTAATATGAAACACTGAACAGTCCACATATAACCCATGGTTGAAAGAAGCTCACAAAAAGTGTTTGTCAAACTGCTACAAACAACACACATGAAAAATATATTAAAAATACACAGTCTGGCAAATGGCAACGAGAAAAGAAAGTCAAAATACAGGAAACAAATAGTTTATTGCACATAGTTTATGCAGTTGAAGTATCAATGTGGTATCAATATGGTGATGTGGTGTCAAAATAGGATCATGCTGCATCAATATGTCATGTGGCAATACAAGAAGACAACATTCCATTGAAAAATCATTACTTTTGCTGTTATAGGGTATTTCTACACTACAGCGATATTTCGAAATATCTTATTTTGAAATAATTAATTCGAAATAAGATATTTCAAAATAATACGTCTACACACAAAATGCATTTCAAAATAGCGTTTTGCTATTCTGAAATAGCGCATCCACACTTATTGGATGCTGAAACGCATTTAAGGCCAGCTGAAACTGGTTCCAGCAGGGCATCAGGTCAGTAGTTACTTTGTGTGGCTGCTGCCTGAGGCTATCTGAGACTTGTGCTTAAAGGGACCCCCCTGGACAGCCGGTTCTCAGCTTTCCCTGTTTGCTTGCCTACCTCACTGAGGGATAGCAAAGCATTGTTGTCTCTTTCTGTTTTGGTTGCCCTGACTCGGAACACCACAGCACTCAGCACCATGGAGCCAGAGCTGTCTCTGGGCACTCTGGTGCTCATTTTGGATGTCTTGCTGCAAGCTTGGCAGCAATTGCTGGAGTCTGCCTTACAGCATCTGCTGCAGCCCGACCCCCAGGTCCTCTTCCAGACCCTCCTGGGAAACAAGGAGGAGCAGCAGCAGCGCCTGGATGCCAGCGTGCCCCACCGCATCTGGCGTCTGGACACCAGCAACAACTGGTGGGACCACATCATCCTGGAGTGCTGGGGAGACCAACAATGGACCCAGAACTTCAAAATGAAGGACACCTTCCCTGAGATCTGTGAGTGGCTCATCCCCTCTCTGCAGCGATGGGACATACACATGAGGCCCACCATTCCCCTCCAGAAGCATGTGGTCATCGCCTTCTGGAAGCTCTCCACACTGGATAGCTACCGATCCGTGGGGAACAAGTTTGGCGTGGGGAGATCCACCGTTGAAGCAATGCTCATACAGGTATGGCAGTCTCCAGCCACTGTGCCTGGAGGGGGGGATAAACAGGGGATGGGCTGCCCCAGGGAAAAGGGGGGAGGTGGTGCAAGTCCCCTCCCCGGGAGGGTTTGTTCTGTCCCAGCTGCACTACGGACTGCCCATGGTGGCCAGGTTTGCAAGAGGGGGTTGCTCCTGGGGAGGGAGTGCGGGGCAGTGGCGGGGAAGGAGCACCCTGGAACTCCAGTGACTCTTGGTTTTGTGTGTCCCTCTGCAGGTGGTCAAGGCCATCAATAGAGTGCTGCTCTGCAGAGTCATCTGCCTCACTGCTGTGGACGCAGTCATCAAGGGCTTTGGCGCCCTGGGCTTCCCCGACTGCGAGGGGAGCAATCTACAGGATGCACATCCCCATCTGTGCCCAAGACCACCAGGCCTCACTGTACATAAACTGGAAGGGATACTTCTCGGTCATCCTGCAGGCTGTGTCTGACCACTGGGGCTGCTTCCTGGACATGAACGTGGGCTGGTCCAGCAAAGCACATGACAAGCAGGTGTACCACAACTCCTCCATGTGCCAGGGGCTGCACACCGGGACTTTCTTTCCCAACCACCACATCAGGGTCGGGGACATGGATATGCCTGTGTGCCTGGTGGGGGATGCAGCCTACCCACTGCACCCCTACTTATGAAGCCCTACATGGGACACCTCAACCCCTCCTAGCAGGCCTTTAATGCCAGGCTCGGCAGGGCCCCCATTGTGGTGGAGGGTGCCTTCGTCCAGCTGAAGGCCCAATTTACATGCCTCCTCACCTGCCTGGACCTCTACAAGAGGAATATTCCACACGTGTTAACAGCATGCTGTGTGCTGCACAATTTGCGCAAGAGAAAGGGGGACGCTTTCCTGCCAGTCTGGATGGCAGAGGCCGACCACTTGGCTGGCCTGTATGCGCAGCCCTGCATGGCTGCCAGCCAGGAGGCCCATTGGAGGGGCTGTCGGTATCCGGGAGGCCCTGTGGGAGAGCTTCCAGATGGAGGAGGAGTGAACTCTCCCTGACATGACCCACTGAGGCCTTGTGCCTTATTCCACCCTCACATCCTTCCACTTTCCCCTCCCTAGCTCTCCTTCCTGATGTAAAATAAACACACATGTGTTGCCAAAAACAAAGACTGTTTATTGAACATAACTGGGGTGGGGGGGAGAATGAGGGCAAGGAGAGGGGAGGTGAGAAGGTGGAAGAGGGGAGGGATAAACCTGGGAGGAGGGAGCTGGAAGGGGGAGGCAAGGGGAGGAAGGGGAAGGAGAAGCTCAGGATTGAGGTCTTGCTGGTCCACCTGTCTCCCAGCACTATAGGTGCGGGGGTCTCGGCATCCCTGGTGGGGGAGCGGGTATGGAGGGTGGGGTGGATGAAGAGGAGAGGGATGAAGAGGCAGGAGAGGGAGCAGGAGTGGGAGGAGGAGCGATAGATGGGGTGGTAGCAGGGGCTGGAGTGGCAGGAGGCACCAATCTTTGCACCAGGGCCTGCAGGTGGTCACAGATGGCACAGCCCTGGGCAAGCAGCTCCCGTCAACTCTCCCACCACCTGCAATTCTGCATGTCTTCATGCACCTAGTGCTCCAGGATGTGGACCTGCCTTTGCAGGATCCCCAGGTGCTGCCATTGGTACTCCTCCTGATTCCGGGTCACCCTGCCGGCCTGGGTGCGGGAGGATGTCCTGGGCAGGATGATGTGCCATGCACTCGCAGCTGCTGCGGCTGTGGAGAAACAAGAGAAGTGGTCAGTTATCCCTGGAGACACAGTGGGTGAAGCCCAGCCCCTCTCTACAAGGCGAGAACGCCAAGTCTCGGCACTAGCAGAGCCAATGTGCTTGCACACAGGCCATGTTTGGCATGTCCTGATATCCCTAGGAGTGTGAGCTGGCCTAGGACTGCACCCATGCCCTTGTGCTGTATATAGTGTGGAGGTGTGAGGGGAGGGGAGATGTGCCCTGCCTCTGCATAGAGGGGGCTTGTGGAGGGAGGGCATCGTGCAGTGTCCCTCCCCGGGGACAGGAGCATGGCATGTGCCTTCATACATACACGCATGTAGGTAACAGGCCATGGCCCCTGTGTGGTAGCCATCCAGGGCCACATGCCCAGGGTGGCACAGCCAGGGCTGGCCTGAGCCCTTTTGTCACCCCAGGCCCAGGTGCGTGGCGCCACCCCCGGGCGCAAGGCGCATGCACGGGCCCGCCCCTGGGGCACATGGCGCATGTGCGGCCCAGCCACAACTGCTGGCACACAGGCCAGGGCCCGCCCCCGGGGCGCACAGCACATGCACTGCCCAGCCCGGCCTAGGCACCGCTGCTGGCACACACGCTGGGCCATGCAGAGTCCCGCAGCCATGAGGGGAAGGGCGCTACTGGCTGGTTTTGTGGGCACAGCACCAGGCTCGCGGCGCCTGATGGCAACTGTAAGGGACACCATGAACCCCTGACAGCTGCCATCAGGTGCCCCCCATCAGTTGGTGCCCCAGGCTGCTGCCTGGCTCGCCCATGCCTCAATCCAGCCGTAAACATAGCACATGCACAAGTTGCTGCATGCTCCGTGGTCAGCAAGGCCCACACGCACGGTCCCTGGTCTCCCTCCCCCCTTCACTCCCTGGCCTCATCCCCCACGATGCACAGTCCCCAACCCTGATGCTGTGCTCAGGGAAGAAAGTGCCAACCTCCAGCTTGTGGTAAAGACTGGAGTTGCAGAAGACGTGGGTGTTGTGTGCCTTCCCCGACCAGCCGATGAAAATGTCTGTAAACTGGCCATGGTGGTCCACCAGTGCCTGCAGGACCACCGAGAAGTATCCTTTTTGATTGATGTATAGCACTTCATGGTAGTCTGGGGCCTGGATGGGGATGTGGGCTCCATCAATAGCCCCTACCCCACACCCCTGCAGTTGGGGAAGCCCAGGGAGGCAAATCCAGCCATGATGGGATCCAGGTCGCCCAGGCAGATGACCCTGTGCAGCAAGATGGTATTGATGGCCCTCACCACCTGCAGAAGGAGACAAACAAAGAAACAAAACTGAGAATCAAAGGGTTGCTTGAGCCCTTGGGAGGTCCTTGAGCCCTCTCCTTACCTCCCCCCCACAAACACCCCAGCTGCCACTCCTTATGAAACCCAACCTCCTCCCCGCAAGGTTGTATCAGGGCAAGACTTCAGAACCCCCTGGGGATAGGGCTTCTCCCCCACCACTCCCAGTCCACCCCCCACACCTCCAACCCCCTCCTTTCCCTAGGGTCTCCCTTTCCCATACTCCCCCCTCTCCAGAGACTGCAGCCTAAGAGTGCCATACCTGCATGAGGAGGGCCCCAATGATTGACTTTCCCACACCAAACTGGATTCCCACGGACTGGTAACTGTCAGGCATGGCGAGCTTCCAGACGACAATAGCAACCTGCTTCTCTAGGGGTTGACAGGTCACATCTGGGTGGCCTGTAGTCAGAGGGCAGGGGTGAGCCAGAAACACAGCTCCAGGAATGTTTTCCTTCTCGTTCGGAAGTTTTGGAGCCACTGCTGGTCGTCCCTCTGCTCCATCCCCAGCCAATCCCACCAGTCAGAACTGGTGTCCAGATGCCAGAAACATCTCTCCACCAAAGGGTGCAGTTGCAAGGGCATTGCTCCTGCACACAGGCAGAGGTTCTCAAGGAAGAACTCGGTGTCAAGCTAATGCAGGGCCATGAAGGCAGCCTGCATAAACTGCAGCATGGCAGTGTGGGGCCATTGTGTTCTCAGAGGCATTTCCGGCTCCATAGCAAGGAGTGTGCTGTGGGTCCAAAGGCAGGGTGACCAGAGCATGCAGAGGAAATACTTTGTTGTCCCTCAGAGAGGTAGACAAGCAAGCAGAAGAACCTGAGAAATGGCTTTCCGGAGTGGGGGAGGGGCGGGTGTCCCTTTAAGCACAAGTATCAGATAACCTTAGGCAGCAGCTACCAGAAGCAACTGCTGACCTAATGCCCTGGCTGAACTGGTTACGGGTGGCCTTAAATGTGAGGTAGCATCCAATCAGTGTAGATGCTATCTTTTGAAATAGCGCATCACTATTTTGTTGCATTTTGAAATAAACTTTTCTGGAAGATATCTTCTGGAAAAGCTTATTCCAAAAGAAGCTCGCAGAGTAGACATACCTTGAGTCTCTATTTTGCAGTCCCTGCTATGTCTACACTACCAGGTTCAAAATAAGTTATTTCAAAATAATAATTCCCGGAATAACTATTTCAAAATAAGCTTATTCTTCTTCACAAGCAGGAGTTATTATTTTGAAATAACAAGCCTGTTATTTCAAACTAACAGGCTTGGAAGGGCATAGCTACATTGCACACTTATTTGGGAATAAGCTATTTTGGAAGAAATACTCCAAAATAGCTTATTTTGAAATAGAGCCTCCACATAGCAAATGCCCATCAAAATAGTTTTGTCAACTATTGCCAACCCCCACTTCTCTAGGGTACCCCTTTCCAGCACTTCACCACCCTCCTGGGACAATGACCAAGAGCACCCTGCATGACCAGGGCCCTAATGGAACTGGTTCCTGATGGATCCTATACCTCTCCTCCCATCCTCTTACACTCCTCCACCTTCCAACTGTGGAGGCTGTTTAAGGCCTTCAGAAAGCCAGGGTTACTAGGGCAGCAAGCAGAGAGTTTAGAGGGGGAGGTTAGAGGGCGCTAGTTACTACTGACCTTCTTTAAACATACCTTTTATGATAATCTATATTCCAGACATTTAAAAAGAAGCCCAGTTTATAATTAAACTTATTCATAAGAAAATGGAGACAGAAGCCCAGCAGCAGAGTGGGAGCTATTCTGTTTATTGCATTGAGTGTAACATGTATGACTACCTGCCCAATGGCTTAAATGACTGCTTCTTGGAGCAGCTGGTGCAGGAACCCACACGGGGAGAGGCAATTCTCAAAGTAGTCCTGAGTGGAGTGCAGGATCAGGTCCAAGAGGTAACAATTACAGGACCACTTGGGAATAGTGACCATAATATAATAACATTTAACATTCCTGTGGTGGGAAGAACACCTCAGCAGTCCAGCACTCTGGCATTTAATTTCAAAAAGGGGAATTACACAAAAATGAAGAGGTTAGTTAAACAGAAATTAAAAGGCACAGTGACTAGAGCCAAATCCCTGCAAGCTGCATGGAAACTTTTTAAAGACACCATAATAGAGGCCCAACTTAAATGTATACCCCAAATCAAAAAACATAGCAAGAGACCTAAAAAAGAGTCACCGTGGCTTAACCACCATGTAAGAGAAGCAGTGAGGGACAAAAAGGTATCTTTTAAGAAGTGGAAGTCCAATCCTAGTGAGATAAATAGAAAGGAACATAAACAATGTCAAATTAGGTGTAAAACTGTAATAAGAAAAGCAAAAAAAGATTTTGAGGAACAGCTAGCCAAAAACTCAGAAAACAATAGTAAAATGTTTTTTAAGTACATTAGAAGGAGGAAGCCTGCTAAAAAAACACTGGGTCCCCTAGACAATTGAGATACAAAAGGAGCAATCAAGGATGATAAAGCCACTGAGGAGAAGTTAAATGATTTCTTTGCATCAGTCTTCACGGCTGAGGATGTTGGGGAGATTCCCAAACCTGCACCGTCCTTTGTGGGAGATGAATCTGAGAAACTGTCTTGGATTGAAGTGTCATTAGAGGAGGTTTTGGAACAAATGGAAAAACTTAATGTTAACAAATCACTGGGACTGGATGGCATTCACCCAAGGGTATTAAAAGAATTCAAATGGGAAATTGCAGAACTGTTAACTGTGGTTTGTAATCTATCCTTTATATCGGCTTCCGTACCTACTGACTGGAAGATAGCTAACTTGACACCAATATTTAAAAAGGGCTCTGGAGGTAATCCCAGCAATTACAGACTAGTAAATCTAATGTCAGTACCAGGCAAATTAGTCAAAACAATAGTTAAGAATAAAATTATTAGACACGCAGAAGAACATAATTTGTTGGGCAAAAGTCAACATGGGTTCTCTAAAGGGAAATCATGTCATACTAATCTATTAGGGTATGTCTACACTACAAAGTTAATTCGAACTAACTGCTGTTAGTTCAAATTAACTTTAATAAGGGCTACACATGCAAACCACTATTTTGAATTTAATTTGAAATAGCGACGCACTTAATTCAAACTAGGTAAACCTCATTCTACAAGGAGTCATGCCTAGTTTGAATTAAGTAGCCCCTTAATTCGAACTAGTTGGATGCTAGCCCTTCCCAGCTTGCCCTGGTGGCCACTCTGGGCCAAACCAGGGAAACTCTTCTGCCCCCGTCCCGGCCCCAGAGCCCTTAAAGGGCTACGATCTGCCCACGGTGCCCGTGCCAGTTGCAACCCTGCCAGCATCCAGCCAGCAGACCCTGCACCTGGCACGTGATGAGCCAGCCACCCACTGCCACCCAGCCCTCTGCCTCTTCCCAGGACCAGGCTGCGGCTCACAGGAGCCTGCCTGGGGCTGCAAAAGGCGGGTGCCCACCTGGTCTAGTGTGGAGATTGTGGACCTCATTAGGGTTTGGGGGGAGGCCTCCAAGGTCCACGATCTCCACACTAGCCACAGGAATGCAGCCGTCTACAGTCGCATGGCTGCTAGCCTGGCCACAAGAGGCCATGTGTGGAGCAGATCCGCTGCAAGATTAAAGACCTGCGGCAGGCCTACTCCAGGGTCACCTCCAGGGTCTCCCAGCCAGGGGCTGACCCAGAGGCATGCACTCATTACGAGGTCCTGGACTGCATCCTGGGGGCTCACGCAGAGAGTGGGGGGAGAGGTAGCCCAGGGACCATGCGCCTGGGCTTTGCCCAGCATGGAGCAGCAGCTGGGTGTCATACAGGGGCCCTGGCCCGTTCCCCACATGCCAATCTCGCCTTGCAGAAGGGGGCTGAGTTTCACCCACTGTGTCCCCAGGGAGAACTGACCACTGCTCTTGTTTCACCAAAGCCGCAACACCTGAGACTGCAGGGCGCACCACCCCACCTGCAACCGCCACCCGCACCCGGGCCAGCAGGTGCACCCGCAACCTGGAGGAATATCAGTGGCGGCACCTGTGGCTACTGGAACACCAGCTCCACACCCAGGACCACTGGGTCTGGGAGGACCTGCGGCTGCGGCAGTGGAGCTTGGAGGCACTAGAGGAGCAGGGCCGTGCCCTCAGAGGTCACCTCCAGACCCTGGTGGACAGATTCTTGCCTCTTCCTGCTCCAGCCCCTGTGTCCACCCCAGCTCTCACTCCTCTTCCCATCCCTGCTCCCCCTCCCGCTTCCTCCACACCCCCATCCCTCCTGCCCCACCCTCCACACCCACTCCCCCCCCACGCCCCCGCACCCGCAGTGCTGAAAGACAGAAGAACCAGCAGGACCCCCAACCCTGACCTTTCCTTCCCTTCCTCCCCCTAATTCGAATTAGTTTTTGGGTCTAGATGCGTTATTTCGAATTAACTAATTCAAAATAAGTTAGTTTGAATTAGTGCTGTAGTGTAGACATACCCTTAGCGTTCTTTGAAGGGGTTAACAAACATGTGGACAAGGGGGATCCAGTAGATATAGTATACTTAGATTTTCAGAAAGCCTTTGACAAAGTCCCTCACCAAAGGCTCTTGTGTAAATTACATGGCCATGGAATAAGAGGGAAGGTCCTTTCATGGATTGAGAACTGGTTAAAAGACAGGAAACAAAGGGTAGGAATAAATGGTAAATTTTCATAATGGAGAGGGGTAACTAGTGGTGTCCCCCAAGGGTCAATCCTAGGACCAATCCTATTCAACTTATTCATAAATGATCTAGAGAAAGGAGCAAGCAGTGAGGTAGTAAAGTTTGCAGATGATACTAAACTGTTCAAGATAGTCAAGACAGAAGCAGACAGTAAAGAACTTCAAAAAGATCTCACCAAACTGAATGATTGGGCAACAAAATGGCAAATGAAGTTTAATGTGGATAAATGTAAAGTAACTATACATATAGTATGATGGGGGCTAATTTGGCTACGACAAATCAGGAAAGAGATCTTGGAGTTATCGTGGATAGTGCTCTGAAAACATCCACACAGTGTGCTGTGGCAGTCAAAAAGGCAAATGGAATGTTAGGAATTATTAAGAAAGAGATAGAAAATAAGACACAGAATATCCTGCCCGTGGATAAAACTATATGGTATGCCCACATCTTGAGTATTATGTACAAATGTGGTCTCCTCACCTCAAAAAAGATATTTTGGCCTTGGAAAGGGTTCAGAAAAGGGCAGCTAGAATGATTAGGGGTTTGGAACAGGTCTCATATGAGGAGAGGCTAAAGCGACTGGGACTTTTCAGTTTGGAAAAGAGGAGACTGAGGGGGGAATATGATAGAGATATATAAAATCATCAGTGGTGTGGAGAGGGTGAATAAAGAAAAGTTATTCATTAGTTCCGATAATATAAGGACTAGAGGACACCAAATGAAATTAATGGGTAGCAGGTTTAAAACTAATAAGCGAAAGTTCTTCTTTACACAGCGCATTGTCAACCTGTGGAACTCCTTGCCAGAGGAGGCTGTGAAGGCTAGAACTATAACAGAGTTTAAAGGGAAGCTAGATAAATTCATGGAGGTTAGGTCCATAAAAGGCTATTTGCCCGGGGGTAGGAATGGTGTCCCTGGCCTCTGTTTGTCAGAGGCTGGAGATGGATGGCAGGAGACAAATCGCTTGTTCATTGTCTTCGGTCCACCCCCTCCGGGGCACCTGGTGCTGGCCACTGTTGGCAGACAGGCTCCTGATCTAGATGGACCTTTGGTCTGACCCAGTATGGCCATTCTTATGAGGTAGTAGTATAGCCTTTCCCTGGACCATTTTACTACAAAGCTTTCCCTCTCCTCTATGGCATACTTTTGTTCCCTTGGCAGGAGCTTCCTACTGAGGCATAAGACCAGATGTTCTTCATCCCCAACCATTTGTGATAACACTGCTCTAACCCCATTTCTGAGGCATTGGTCTGCAGGATGAACTCCTTTTTAAAATCAGGGGCTATGAGGACAGGGCCACTGCAGAGGGCAGTCTTCAGATCTGTAAAAGCTTCTTCTGCTGCAGTGGTCCATTTTACGATGTTGGGGCCACGGGTTCTGGTCAGATCAGTTAAGGGGTATGCCCAGGAACTGAAGTGTGGAATGAACTTGATAATATCCTACCAGTCCTAGAAATGCCCTGACCTGCTTCTTCCTGGTTGGTCGGGGCCAATTTTGTATTGCTTCCACCTTGATGAGTTGGAGTCTCACTACGCCTACAATATACCCAAGGTATTTAGCTTCAGCTAGCCCAATCGCACACTTAGTGGGGTTTGCCATAAAGCCAGCTCTCCTTAGGGCCTCCAACACAGTCTTCTCCTTCTCCAGGTTTGTATCCCAATCTGGGCTGTGAACAGCATCGTCTAAATATGCGGCCACATACTTGCCATGCGGGCGTAATAGCTTGTCCATAAGCCTTTGGAATGTTGCAGGGGCCCCATGCAGGCCAAAGGGGAGGACTGTATACAGGGCCATCCTTAGGCATATGCAGAATATGCAGTTACCTAGGGCACCACTCTTTCTGGGGCACCACTCTGCCAGGATGGAAGGGAAGCATAGGTGTGTGCTCTGCACTGGAGCTGATAGGGGCGCTGCCGGCACTTATGGCCCCGCCAGAAGACCCCACCGGGCCGAGGGACTCCAGCAAGGAGGCTGGCAAGCTGACCCTGGCTGGGGAAGGTATCGGGCCAGCCGCAAGAGGCACGAGCATGCGCCATCAACACAGGTGGCAGCAGACAGGTGGAGCCGGGGCTGCACTGGGGGCAGTGTTACGCACGGTGACATTGTGGCTCCATTTTTTAAACGGCCAGCCGCGGATTGGGGAAGGAGGAGGAAGGAGACGCGCTGAGCGGGGCGTGGGGGAGCAGAGCCTGGCTAGAGGAAGTACAGCGGTGGGGCCAGCGCTGTGAACCCTGCCCAGGCACAGTGAGCAGCTGGGCCTCTCTCTCTGCCTTCCTGAGGCCTGTCCCACCTCTGCTGGGGACGCAACCCCCCAGCGCTCCCTCTCCAGTGCCGCTCTCTGGGCAGCGGAGCGGCGCACCCCGTGCGCTCTGGTCAGGGGCAGGGCTCCAGGCATGGCTCCCATGCGTGGGCCGAGGAGGCAGACCCAGGTGGCAGCTGGCGCATGTTCCAGCCATGGCTGCACTGGGGGAGATGCTGAGGAAGAGGAGGAAGGTGAAGGGAGCCTCTAAGTCCCTACAAGCATCCAGCCATGAGGAGGGGGAGCAGGTCAGGAGAAGAAAGGGGCAGGCACCAAGGGGCAGGATGGAGAAGAGAGACAAATGCGGGGGGTGGGCAAGTGGAGACAATGAGGAAAAGGGCAGGAAGGGAGGTGTCAGTGGGAGGGGGACAGCATAATGCTGGGAGAGGAGAGGGTAAGGGCATTGGGGGATGGAGCGGGAGGTGCTGGGAGAAGGCTTGAAAGAAGGGGTGGGCATGAGGAAGGCAGGGATGGAGCAAGGCATGTGTGAGGGCATGGGGGCACAGCATGGTGAGGGGGTGGGCATCATGGAAAAAGAAGTCAAAGGAGACAGGGGCAGTGAGGGAAGGGGGAGGCACTAGGAGGATGCAGGGGTAAGGGGATTCTGGGGGTGAAGCAGAAGGGAAGATGCCTGCAGGGGAGGAACCAGCACCAGAAGAGAGAGGCAGGGCAGGTGTGTAGAGGGAGGTGTTAGGAGAGGGGATGAGAAGGGATAGCTCACTTGATCATAGTGGGGCTACTGGAGGAGTGGGCACAGTGGGGAGAGAAGGGCTGGTGGAGGAAGGCGGGTCTCAGGAGGGCTGAAGGCAGTGATAAGGGCAGGAGTGAGGACAGCAGATGAGGGTGAGGGGTTGGGGGCAGCAGGTACCAGGGGAGCTGATGGAGCAAGGGGAGGAGACATGGCAGCAGAGGGAAAAG
Source organism: Pelodiscus sinensis (assembly GCF_052426305.1). NCBI lineage: Eukaryota > Metazoa > Chordata > Testudines > Trionychidae > Pelodiscus > Pelodiscus sinensis. The sequence continues at coordinate 9,305,864 of NC_143074.1, read as the reverse complement.
GTAGAGGTTTATAAGATATTTATTAATAACTTGGGTGCCACACAAGCCCCATGAACTCAGTACTGGGGCACAACACAAAATTCATTCTGCTCATGGGAGGAAACTCTTAGAGAGAACACTTCCCCCAGCCTCTCCGCACCCGAGTTAATATCACACACATTGGGTTAATCCAATTGCAGGATAGTTGCATGAGGTGGGTTTGGTGGGGGCCAAACTAATCCCTTTTGGTAGGAGGATGGTGGGAAGAGTCCTTGGGGGGGGTCACATGACACCTTTTACTTTTGGTCATGTGTCCATGTTGCCCCAAGAGTGTTGCCTCCAGAGGCATGGTTAATGGGGGCCAGAGACGTGGTTAACAGGGGGTCAGGCATGTGGCTAATGGGGTGTCAAAGTACATTTAAAAAAATTCTTTGGGTGCACACCCTAATGAAATGTGCTGTGTATGCCTATGACAAGAAGCAGTGGAGCATGTAACAGCAGGGCTGGGTCCTAGAGAGAGCCGAATGCGCTGCCTGCAGCACAGTCTGAGGGAAGGGATTGGCTGCTGGCGTCTCTGAGAAGGGGAGGAGATAGGGGGTAGAAGAGCAAGTCAGGCATAGGAGCACCAGTTTAATAATCCCGCCTAGGGTACCACAAATCCTAAGGATGGCCCTGACTGTATACTGGAAGAGGCTCTCGGGAGTTGAAAAGGATGTCTTTTCTTTGGCTCCTGATGCCAGAGGGATCTGCCAGTAGCCTTTGGTCAAGTCAAAGGTGGACAGAAATGGACCTTTCACAGTCGGTCAATCAACTCATCTACCTGTGGCATGGGGTAGGCATCACATTTGGACACCTCATTCAACTTTCAGAAATCATTGCAAAACTGTAAGCTTCCATCAGGCTTGGGCACCAAAACAGCAGGACTGGACCATTGGCTATGTGACTCCTTGATGACTCCGAGGTCCAGCATTTTCTTAACCTCGGCTTGGATCTCCCCTCATTTTGCCTCAGGTATTTGGTAGGGCTTAACATTCATCTTCACTCCTGGATCAGTGATGATGTCATAGTAAACCTCGGTTGTTCTCCCAGGCTCTGCGGAAAACACATCATGATTTCTCTCAGTCATATCAGCTACTCCTGCCCCTTGGTCCGGGGTCAATTCAGGGGAAATCCCCACCTGCCTTAATGCATTTTCCTCTTGGGGTGGTGCTCCCAGAGCAACCAATTGCACTTCTCTGTCTTGCCAGGGTTTCAACAAGTTGAATAGACTTCCGATAATCTAGCACCTTTGGGACCTAGGTGGTGCCAGATATGCCAGAGTACCAGGAGGTACTATAAGGGGGCATACTCCCTACCCTAACCCCTCCCCCCCCCACCTTATGCTCAAGTCCCGGAACCTCCGGTACAGCTGTGTGTCTCCCTCCAAGAGCTGGGGCATCTGTGCTGAGCGACCGGCTTTTCAGAGCTGGCTGGGATGTCGTGTGCAACCCAATCCCCCTCCCCTCCCCTTCCCTCGCCCAGAGCCAAACACCTCCCCTCTCTGCTGTCACACAATCCTCCTTCTCCCCCAACCTAATGTCCAGGTCCCGAAGCAGCTGCCTCTGCTCAGCAGCCAGATACTAGCACGTGCAGGCTGGATGCTGTGTGTGCTGGGAACCGTGAGTGGAACGGTGCCGGCCATGAGTGCCCATGTGACTCACAGCAGCCTGGCTGTGGGAGTGGCTGACCTGAGCAGTTCTGGGTCAGGAATGCCGGACAACTGGATGCCAGACAACTGGAGTTTTACTGTATTTGCTCCAGCTTCCACCGGTCAGGCTGGTGAACCTTGTAGTCCACCTCGCCAACAGCTTGTTATTTCATATGGCCCCTGCCCCCGGGCCAGGAGTTTGCTCTCGGCTGTTGGCACCAACACCATCACGCGCTCCCCCACTTAAAACTTCTGGGATGTTGCTTGACGGATGTAATATGCATATTGGACTTCCTGCGCCTTTTTTAAATGTTCTCTCACTATGGGGCTATCCTGTCCCTCATTTGGAGCACATGATCCATGATGTTCCTCCCTGGGTTGGGCTGCTCCTCCCAGGCCTCTTTGGCAAGGTCCAGAATACCCCGTGGGTTATACCCATACAATAGCTCAAATAAGAAGAACCCAGTAGAAGCTTGAGGAACTTCTCCTACAGCAAACATGAGGGGTCATTCTGCCCAACCCACTTCTGCAGGTCTGGTGGTAACCCCCTTGTATACCTGTCGAGGACGATTATTTGGATGATCTTCTCTGGGCTGTGGATCTCAGGTCGCAACCATTTCTGGGGCAGATGGATCAGGTCAACTAACTGGGTTCAGGGGGTTCTGTCTTCCCAATATTTCCATTCATGGAATCTCTGGGCTCTTTCAGCTGCGGTAACCCCTGCCCACACCAGGATCTCAGCCTTCAACTGGGAGTAATTAGAAGCTGCTTCCTCTGCCATGTCGAAATATGCCTTCTGGGCTTCCCCATTCAGGAAAGAGGCTAAAATGCTGGCCCATTCAGCTTGGGACCAGGCCTTCCACAAGCCTGTCCTTTCAAAGGCCAAAAGTTAGGCCTCCACATCATCGTCCCCTGTCATCTTCCGTAAGTAACAACTGGTGAGTAATGGCCAGGTCCTGTCTTGCCTCTGCATTTGGGCAGCCAGGGCCTTCAGCTGATTCATCACCCCCTGCAGGGTGGCTCAGTCCCAGGCTGTCTGGGCTGGTTTGTTTCCTGCTGGAGCCCCACCACTTCTTGCTGAGCAGCCACCTGTACATAGGTAGCCTCTTGCTGGACTGCCATGGCCTGCACCAGTGCCTTCATCACGTTTTCCATATGCATTTCTCCTTTAAGAGAAGAGTGAGGGGGGATTTGATAGCAGCTTTCAACTTCCTGAAGGGAGGTTCCAAAGAGGATGGAGAGAGGCTGTTCACAGTAGTGACGAATGGCAGGACAAGGAGCAACGGTCTCAAGTTACAGTGGGGGAGGTCTAGGTTGGATATTAGGAAAAACTTTCAATAGGAAGGTGGTGAAGTACTGGAATGGGTTACCTAGGGAGGGGGTGGAATCTCCATCTCTAGAGGTATTTAAGTCTCAGCTTAACAAAGCCCTGGCTGGGTTGATTTAGTTGGGATTGGTCCTGCCTTGGTCAGGGGGCTGGACTTGATGACCTCCTGAGGTCTCTTCCAGTTCTATGATTCTAAAAAGGATCAAGTTAACCATTTTAGGGTCGTTGTGAGGCCTCACAGCAACGTCACATGTGGTGTCAGAGGTGGGATAAGGGCCCCTCTTACCCAGGCCAATGCTTGGGCCAATCCCTTGCCCTTCTCCCCAGGAGTTGGGGCTTGCGGCAGGTGTCTGTGGTAGGGAGTCCAGACACTCCTCCTGGGACTCCCTCCCCTGTTTCTGCACTGAAGTTGGTATGACTCACTCTCAAACTTTTCCTCTCTGACTCTCCTATACCTCTCCTCCCATCCTCTCACACTCTTCCACCTTCCAACTGTGGAGGCTTTTAAAAGCCTTCAGCAAGCCAGCAGTGGAGACAGCTGTCCCCAATCTTCCTGAGCCAGCTCCCTCACAGCTGCTTCTAATTGCCCTGCTGCCCTCTGCTCCTATTTAGCAGATCTTTTCACCTGGTTGGGCTGCCTTTTTTCCCCTGCCCCACTGCAACTCCTGGGAAAGAGGAGGAGGAGGAGGAGGAGGAGGAGAGGCAGCAGGGTGCAGAAGCTGCTCTCCCCCTTCTCCCCCCGCTCCTGCACCAGCCGAAGCCCTCCCCACCAACCCTCCTGCCTGCTGAGGCCTGCTTCCCTGGACACTGCTCCAGCCACCACTGCTGCTGCTTCTCACCACCACTTGCTGCTGCTGCCGCCTGAGGGGAGAGGGGGGGCCTGCCGGCTGCCCTTCCTCTCCCCTTCTCCACTGCTCCGGAGAAGGAGGACCCCACCAGCACCCACCACCTGGAGGCCTGCCCCACCTGGCTGCTCCCCGCCTGCTGTTGCTACTGCTGTTGACTACCTGCACCCCGCCGAGGAGGACAAAGACTGCCGGTTGGACTGTGGAGGGGGTTTGTTTGCAAGAACTGAGCTTTCTACCTGCTCCTGGGGTGGTGGTGGACAGAGACACCAGGAGGGGGGCTGGGGGAGAGGTGTAGAGCCCTCCCCCTAGTCCAGCTGCCCCCCATACCACCCCCCCCACAACCCCCTCCACCAACCCCTGCACCACCAAGGAAGCGCCCCTCGGTGGGGCTGGCTGTTCCCCCTGTTTGTGCCACCTGGGACTGTCTTTGCTGCGGCAGTGGGCGAGGACTGAGCCTCCCACAAGTGCTCGTGGGCGAGCTCCCTCCCCCCCCTTGGACTTGGCCCCCTTCCCTCAGCAGTGTTAGGTTGGGGGGCCCCCCTTACCTTGGTTCCCTTGCCCTGTTCCCCACTCTGTTAGGCAGCTCTGTTCCCTTCCCCCCTCCTCAGTTTGCTGACCAGCCCTGCTCAGCTTCAGTTTGTTCTCACCTGCCCTGCCCACATTCAGCTAGTGTGCTGTTTCCCAGCCCCTACTGCCCTATCCTGCCCTGCTAACCCAATGCCCCTTCTCCCCCAGCCCCCCAGAAGTCGTGTAGCCCCACCCAGAGTTTTGCCCCCCTCCCGAGCGCTTGTGGCCTCCCCTTTTTAGTTACCCTCCCTTCACATCACCCCTGCCCCTCAACAGCCCCATAGTCCTTCTTGTACCCCAGTGCAGCCAGAGGAGCCGGCCCCCGCCCTGCACCCACTACCTTGTTCATTGCCCGCCCTGCCAGCACCCTCCTCCTCTGCTTCCAGCCTTGCAGGGAGGACAGGTCGCTGACCCTTTAGGTTTCCAGTCTACTACCCCTGGTAGAACCCTCCCTCCCTGAAATCAGTTAGTGGGAGGGAGTGGTTGGTTCCCCTCTCCCCCTCCTTCCCTCTTCACCCCCCAATTGTGTACCCCCCCTTTTTTCCCTCGCGTGCCCCCTCCCTTGCAATAGCGCCCTCCTCCTCTGCCCTAGTCTTAGCAGGGAGGAGTGGCTGCTAACCCTTCCCTTTTACGGTTGCCCTTCCTTGGACCCAGTGCCCTCCCCCCTCTTCCAGCCCCCCCCCCCCTTCCATTGATGCCCTCCGCTCCTGCCTGCTGTTTGGTGGGGAGGAGTGGTTAACCCCTGCCCCCCCCCGCCCACAGTTTGCTATTTGGACCTCCCTCCACCCACTCCCCAGGATGGAGGAGACCCCCGTCCCTGATGGTCCCTTGGTCCCATCAGTGCCATCGGCCCAAGCAACTGCTGCGGCCGATCTCCCTACTCCCGACCCGAGCTCTGCTGCTGCCACGGCCGCTGCCCCCCCTGACAAGGGTGGATCCTCTGCCTCGGCCAGCAAGAAAAACCGGGGAGGGAAGAAAGGCAAGGGCCCGGCCCGGAAAGCCGACCTCTCCGTGGCCAAAACCGCCCCGCCTGCTGCAGCCCTGACACCGGCTGCAGCTCCCCCCCTCCCTGCTGTTCCCCCCACCGGCTCTGGGGGCGATCCACCTCCAGCCCCCAGAGCGTACGCCCAGGTGGCCGCTGCCGCCCCCCCACGTGCCGGGTCATCCGCCCCGACTGCCGCCTTCAGCTCCATCCCTGGCGGCCGGGGCCCCTTTCCCGCCATGACCAGGAGGCACGGCGTCCGCTGCCTCCTGGTCGCCGCCTCGCCCCACATGGAAACCTACGTGCGGGCGATGGCGAGGGTGGTGGGGGCCTCGGCCGTGGTGGCGGCCTCTAAGATGTACAGCAAGGCGGTATTCTTCCTTGCCTTGGAGGCCGCCGCCCAGGAGGCGGTGGAGAGGGGCCTGGCGGTGGGGGGCGTGCACGTGCCCCTCGAACTATGGAGGACCTGGGCGTACGGGTGGTGCTCACCTCTGCCCCGCCCTTCCTCCCTAATGCCGCCCTGTTACCTTCCCTCTCCACTCTGGGGAAGCCCATCTCGACCATCAGCCCTCTCCCGCTGGGCTGTAAGGACCCCGCCCTCCGCCACGTCCTATCCTTCCGCCGGCAGGTACAGCTGCAGCTGCCGCTGGCGGCGCGTGGCGGGGAGGCGCTCGAGGGGTCCTTCCTGGTGCCCTACCAGGGGGCTCTCTACCGAGTCCACTACTCCTCGGGGGAGACCCGGTGCTTCCTCTGCCGGGCGATGGGGCACGTCTGGAGGGACTGTCCCTTGGCCCGGTCAGGGGAGGCGTCCGGGACCTCTGGGGCCCGTGAGGACATTGGCCCCACCACCGCCAGCCCCCCTGGTAGTCTGGCCTCCGCAGCCGCCCCTCCCCCAACCGACGGCCCTGCTCGGGAGCCGGAGGCACCCCCTCCGACGTGCCCGAGCGGGCAGGCGGGCCCCGCCTCTACTCGATCTGTCTCTGCGGGGCCCGAGGAGGAGAGGGTGGCGCGGCTGCCGCCGGGCAAGGGAGAGGGCCCCCCCCAGGTGGAGGTATCTTCCTCCTTCCCTCCTTTGTCACAACGCCCTCCCCGAAAATCAAACGTACCCCCCGGCCTTGCCCCTGCTGACCAGCCCTCCACCTCCACCTCGGAGAACTGGACGCTCGTCCGGGGGAAGCGCAAAGCCCTCCGTTCGCGGGCTTCCTCTCCCCCCTCCGATGCGGAGGGCGGGAAGGCCCCCCGAAAGATCCCGAGGGGGGCCAGCGCTGTCAAGATCCCCCCCGGCGAGCGTCAGCAGGAGGCGCCGGCCGAGGAAGCCGTGGCAGCGAGGGGGGACGATGAAGTCCCCCCTGAGGAGCCTATCCACGAGGAGGCCTCTGATGGAGCCCCCCCGGCCCTGGGTTCAACCGAGGCCCCCTCCGTCCCCGCCGAGGTAATTGGTGCCTTGGCGGCCGGAGTGGAAGGCTCCGGGGCCGAGGGGATGGAGTTGAGCTCCATCTTTAAGGAGATCGAGGCCCTGGGTCTGACCCCGCTCACCCAGGGGGAGGATGACCCTCCGCCAGCGGGCCAAGGTCTGGGCGGCGACTCTGTGGCGCCGCCCCCCTCCTCTCCCCAACCCCGTGTCCCAGGTGGCCGACCCCATCCTCACGCTCGGGGCACCCCTGATACTACCCACTGGCCCGGCCGACTCGAGAGCCGGAACGGATGCTGCCGAGCCCTCCGGGGCGACAGCTGGCGCCGAGCGACCGAGTCCAGGGGCTGAGGGTGCCCCCCCTCCAGTAACCGGGGTGGGGTGGTCATCCTCCCTTCCCGTTGGGGGCCCACCACAAGATACCATACTGGCCGACACCGAGGCACTAATACTAGATTTTCCATCTGAGCCCGGCGTCGGCGCGGACCCCCCCGTTCCTGTTCCTGATCCTGACCCCCAGGTCCCCATTCGGGAGGCACCGCAGTCTGGTGGAACGGCCACGGGGGACCCCTTCCCAGACCCTGCCTGGGTTTCGGATGCCCCCCCACATCCCGATCCTCCCCCCACCCCCGCTTCTGCCCTTTACGAACCCATCTCCAGTACCGAACCCTCCCCTGTTCCCGATCCCTCTCCTACCCCCATGTCTGCCCCTTTCCCCAACCCTGACCCATCGTCCAGCCTAGAGCCCACCCTCCCCCCCACCCCTACCGTGGAAAACACCCTTCCGTTGCTGTCCCCCCACCCTTTTCCCATCCCGGCCCCAGTCGTGTCACCCGATTCATCCCTACCACCTCCCCAAATGTCCGCTAGTGCCACCCCCGCGAGGGCCGTCTCATTCCCGCTAGCTATGGGCGGCCCTCGGGGGGTTGTTTTTGTATCCCCAGTCCCCGATCCGTTAGGGGCTGCCGTGTTCCCTCCGCCGCCTCCTCCCTTACCGGGGTCGGGGGCGGGCAGCTCGGCGCCAGCTGTGTCGGCGCAGCGACGGGGATCGGACTCCTGTCTGCCCGCCTCCGTGGCCCGTGAGCTCCACCTGGGGGCCCGGACGGAGGAGAACCCCGGTTCCCTCTCGGCGCTGAGGAGCGAGCTGCGCCAATTCCTCGCGGACAACCGCGGGGCAAGAGGAAAGGTGCAGCTCGCCCTCCAGCGCTGGGGGGACTTTCACTCCATCCTTCAGGCCACTAGAGCCCTGTTGCAGCAGGGGAGAGGGGCCAATAGGCAGGACGACGCGGCCTTCCGCCGGGCCCGCAAGTTTCGAGACTCTCTCCTGACCTTCGGGTCGGGAAGCGGTCTGCTGCCGGGCCCGCGGGGGGCCGCTGACTCACCTGCCCGCAAGGATCCACCCCAGCCCTCAGTATGACTTACGCCACCATCGCGACACTGAACGCCCGGGGCTGTAGGGCGGGTCTCCGCAGGAGCCGGGTGCTCTCCTTCCTCCGGGAGGGGGGGTACTCGGTGGTTTTCCTGCAGGAGACCCACACGACTCCAGCCGTCGAGGCTGGCTGGCGGCTGGAGTGGGGGGACGGGGTGTATTTTAGCCACCTCAGCGCTCGCTCGGCCGGGGTGGTCACCCTGTTCTCCCCTGCCCTACAGCCCGAGGTGCTGGGGACTGCCGAGGTTGTCCCGGGCCGCCTGCTGCATGTCCGGGCCCACGTGGAGGGGCAGATGTTGAACCTGGTCAATGTCTACGCCCCGAACGCGGGCCCGGACCAGGTCACCTTTTATCGGCAGGCGGCCACCTTCCTCGGCACTTTGGATCCTCGCGAGTGCCTGGTCCTGGGCGGGGACTTTAACACCATCCTCGATGACTGGGACCGTGTAGGACTCGCGAACTGCCGGGCCGCGGCGGACGTCCTCAGGGAGATTGTGGAACATCACTCCCTGGTGGACGTCTGGCGGGACCACCACCCGGACGACAGTACCACCTTCACTTACGTCTGGGTGGGGAACGAGCGGTCGAGCCACTCCCGGTTGGATCGCATCTACCTTTCGCGATTCCATCTGGCACGAGCCCACTCCTCCAGCGTCCGGCCGGCCCCATTCACGGACCACCATTTGGTGGCCGTGAAAGCCTCTCTGACGGCGGAGAGGCTGGGGCTGGCCTACTGGCACTTCAACAATAGCCTGCTGGAGGATGCGGGCTTCGTGGCGTCCTTCCGGGAGTTCTGGCAGGCCTGGCGGGGGCAGCGGCCCGCCTTTCCCTCGGCGCGGCGCTGGTGGGACGTGGGGAAGGTGCGCGCCCGGCTCTTCTGCCGTGACTACTCCCGGGGCGCCAGCCGGCGGAGGGATGCGGCGATAGAGCAGTTGGAACGGGAGGTGTTGAAGCTGGAGGGGCGCATGGCGTCCGCCCCCGAGGATCCACTCCTCTGCGAGGCGTACCGGGAGAAGCGGGAGGCGCTCCGGGCCCTGGAAGATCACAGAGCCCGGGGCGCTTTTGTTCGATCTCGCATCCACCTTCTTCGGGAGATGGATCGCGGCTCCCGCTTCTTCTATGCCCTGGAGAAAAGGAGGGGGGCTAAAAAGCACGTCACCTGCCTCTTGGCGGAGGACGGCACCCCCCTCACGGACCCGGCGGAGATGCGTGGAAGGGCCAGGGCCTTCTACGCCAGTTTGTTCTCCCCGGATCCGACCGAAGCCGACGCCTGCAGGGCGCTCTGGACCGAGCTCCCGACGGTCAGCGAGGGCGACCGAGACCGGCTGGAGCTGCCTCTCACTCTGGCCGAGTTCTCGGAAGCCCTCCGTCTCATGCCCAACAATAAAACCCCAGGCATGGACGGGCTGACCGTGGAGTTCTACCGCGTGTTCTGGGACGTCCTCGGCCCGGACCTCGTCACCGTCTGGGCCGAGTCCTTGGAGAGCGGGGTCCTCCCTCTGTCGTGCAGGCGAGCGGTGCTCGCCTTGCTGCCGAAGAAGGGGGACCTCTGCGACCTACGGAATTGGCGTCCCGTCTCGCTCCTCAGCACGGACTACAAGATCGTAGCGAAAGCCATCTCGCTGCGACTGCGGTCCGTGCTGGCAGACGTGATCCATCCCAACCAGACCTACACCGTCCCGGGCCGTAGTATATTCGATAACTTGTATTTGGTCCGGGATCTCTTGGAGCTCGGGCATAGGGATGGCTTGTCGTTCGCCCTCCTGTCCCTGGACCAGGAGAAGGCGTTCGACAGGATGGACCACGGGTATCTCCTGGGCACCCTGCAGGCCTTCGGCTTCGGGCCCCGGTTTGTGGGTTTTCTCCGGGTGCTGTACGCCCTCGCGGAGTGTCTGGTCAGGCTCAACTGGACCCTGACCGAGCCGGTCAGCTTCGGGCGGGTGGTGCGCCAGGGGTGTCCGCTGTTGGGCCAGCTGTACGCTCTGGCAATCGAGCCCTTCCTCTGTCTCCTCCGTAGGAGGTTGACGGGGTTGGTGCTTCGGGAGCCGGAGCTGCGGCTGGTCCTGTCGGCGTACGCCGATGACGTGCTCCTCGTGGTCCAGGACCCGGGCGACCTGGCGCGGGTGGAGGCTTGCCAAGCCGTCTACTCGGCAGCCTCCTCCGCCCAAGTCAACTGGGTCAAGAGCTCTGGCCTGGTGGTCGGGGACGGGTGGCGGGCCGGCTCCCTCCCACCCGCGCTTCAGGCCATCAGGTGGAGCGCGGGTCCGCTGCTCTATCTGGGCGTCTATTTATCCGCCACGCATCCTTCTCCGCCGGAAAACTGGCAAGGTTTGGAGGCCAGGGTGGGTGAGCGGCTGCGGAGATGGACAGGACTGCTCCGGTGTCTCTCCCTTCGTGGGAGGGCGCTGGTGCTCAATCAGCTGGTCCTGTCCATGCTCTGGCACTGGCTCAACACCCTGCGCCCGCACCCGGAGGTCCCGGCCAAGCTCCAGAGGGCAGCTTTGGGGTTCCTTTGGCCGGGACTGCACTGGGTCTCTGCAGGGGTCTTGTCTCTCCCCCTGGAGGAGGGGGGCCAGGGCCTGGTCTGCGTGCGTGGCCATGTCCGGACCTTCCGCCTCCAGGCCCTGCAGAGACTCCTCTTTAGTGCAGGTAGTCCGGCATGGAGCATTTTGGGGCACGCCTTCCTCCGCCGCCTCCGAGGGCTCCGATACGACCGGCAGCTCTTTTTTATCCACCCGAGGGGTCTTCCGCGAGACCTCTCAGAACTGCCGGAATTCTACCAGGACCTCCTCCAGACCTGGAAGCTGTTTCTGGCGACCAGGTCCGTTGTGGCCTCCGAGGGAGCAGACCTCCTCGCGGAGCCCCTGCTCCACAATCCAGCCTTGCGCGTGCAGGTGGCGGAGTCTCCGTCGGTGCGCCGGAGGCTGATCCTGGCAGAAACCACCATGGTCGGGGACCTCCTGGACTACGACAGGGGGGACTGGGTGGATCCCCGAGCGCTCGCTCAACGCATGGGGCTCTCCACCCCCCGAACTCCCCTGCGCCTACTCCAGGAGGTGAAGGCGGCTTTGTCGCAGCCCGCTCGCGATCTCCTACAGAGAGCCCTGCGAGAGGGAATGCCCCGCCCCTCCCCTCCTGCAAAGCCTCCGTCCCTCTTTATCGGGCCCCTGTCCCGCGGGCTCCCCCGGCCTCCCCACCCTTGGACCCCCAGCCGCCTGCAAAATCTGCAGCCGGTCTGTTTCCGGACCGCGCCCAGGGAACAGCTGTACACGCTCGTGCTCCACGCTTTGCATTTCCCCACCCTCGTGTCCCGCCCTGATACAAAGTGGCGGGACTATCTCAGACCTATAGAGGGTGGGGAACCCCGATGGGCCAGCGTTTATTCGACCTTAATTCCGCGGCCCGTCGGGGACATCAGTTGGCGGCTCCTTCACGGAGCCGTGAGCACAGGCGTGTACTTGGCGCGGTTCACCCCTATCCCAGACACCTGCCCCTTTTGCGGCGTGAGGGAGAACCTGGCGCACGCCTACCTCGAATGCACCAGGTTGCAGCCCCTATTCCGGTTCCTCCAGAACCTCTTACTGAGGTTCTGGCTGCACTTCTCCCCTCACCTTTTTATTTATGCACACCCCATCCGTGGCCCCACAAAGTCGTGAGACCTCCTCGTCAACCTCCTCCTGGCTTTGGCGAAAGCTGCCATCTTTAATAGCAGGAGGAGGATGCTAGACGAGGGGGTTCTCTGCGACTGTGGGGCCTATTTCCGCTCCTCCCTTGTGTCACGAATCCGGGCAGAGTTCCTCTGGGCGGCATCCACTGGCTCCATCAACAACTTTGAGGAGCAGTGGGCGCTGTCCGGGGTTCTCTGCTCGGTGTCCCCATCCGGCTCCCTTATTTTGAACCTCTAGCCCACACTTCTTGATCCTTTAGTCATTATTTGTCCCAAGCAATCAGTTGAACATGGGTCCAGTGTCCCTCCCATAAGGTTGGGGAGGGGCTTTTAGAAGGTGGGCGGGCTTCGCCCGCCCACCATCCCATGATTTCAAATAGGTCGACTCCTGCAGGCTATTGTTGAAGTGCCAGTAGGCCAGCCCCTGCCACAGTGCTTGTATAGCCACACAGATGATGCAGCCCTGATCCAGCATCTCCCACCAGGTCTCTCACCACAGCTGGATGTCCTCCTCCAGGGTGTACTGCTGTGGTCACAGTGCACAGATGTGCTCTCGTTGGAATTTCTCCTGGGTCCTCCTGTGCTGGTGGGTCACTCAGGGTTGGGAGGTTGCAATAGGTGGTATCGACTGCCTCTCTCTCATAGCTGTTCTGGTTGTGGAGAACAGTGAGACAGTCAATCATCACTGTGCCTGAAGCCTTGCCCTCATCTGTGAGCCGAGACTGACCATTCTCAGGTCAGATGAAGGCAGTGTGTTTGGAGCAAGGCCATCTATGGCTTAGACAGCAGGCCCTAACCTACTGGGACTGAGATGTCTGAAGGGGAGCCTCACTACCCCATGTCCCGGGGCAAGCAGACATGAGAAGGTGCTGACCAGACCAGGACCCTTCGGGCAGGAGAGGGCCATGGGGGTGTTTGGGCTTCCCTCCATGCCATGTACAAGCCAGATCCAGCAGTGGTTGTATCTCATGGGGAGAGGATTTGTATCCCTTCCCACTAGAGAAGAGAGGGACAGGGTATGGGGGAGCAGAGGTGCGTGAGAGCAGCAGATGTTTCTGCACCTCACCACACTGTCCCCAAGAGTAGGTGCTGCCCTGCGTACACAGGCATGCCTGTGTGCCAACTGTGGCATTCCTGAGTGTCAGGAGTATGGCAGGCCTCTCCAGAGCCTATGAGCACAGACTAGTACTCCATGTGCACAGGCTGTTGAGTGATCTCTATGTCAGAAGGCAGAACAAGAAGCATGCCCCAGCACCTTGCTGCCCACCACCTCCACCCTGTGTGTGTAGGTAAAGTAATGGACCATCCCCAGCCTCAGTTGATGCCTGGGAGACATCCAGGGCATGGGGTACCGGCACCAGGGTGAGCATGGTGATGGTACTCGCCTCATCTGGCTCCTACTCTTCCTCCACATCTTCAGCCCTGAGTCCACTACTGGGGTGGGGGGGAAGGAACTGACCCACCTCCTAGGATGTGGTGCAGGTCTGAATAGTAGGGTCAGGTGTTGGGTTCAGCCCTGGAGCAGAAGCTGTGCTCCCTGGCATTGGAGGCCTGTCGGAACTCCTTGAGCTTCATCTGCATTTGCTCCTGGGTGCAGATGTGGCCCTCATCCATCTGGCCATAGATAGCAGCATTCCTGGGTCTGGTGTGGAGATCCTGGAAGTTTGCCTCCTTGCCCCAGACCTCAACGAGGGCCAGGATCTCCACACCAGACTAGGAAGGTGCACGCCTCTTTCATTCCCTAGCAGGGTCCTAGGAGCCTGCTGCCTGCTCAGCTGGAGCCATGGAGGGCTCGGACAGAGCATGAGGATGGCTCATGGCAGCAGTGACAGCCATTCAGGCTGCTGCAGTGTGGCAGAGGAAAATCAAGACCTGCTATCTGCCACAAGCCCTTCCCCTGTGGCCACAGCTTTCAGGGTTGCTGGGGGGGGGAGGGAGGTCAGAGTTTTGATGAGTGTGGACAGAGGGGCCAACAGGACACCTGTGGGAAGGGCTAGAGGCCAATTATTTCATAATAGCTCCAGCTGCCCTGTCTACACAGGCACTATTCTGAAATACCTATTTTGGAATAGGCATTATTCCTCGTAGAATGAGGTTTACAGAATCCAGCATAAGCCTTCCATTAGTTTGAAATAATGGGCTTGCTGCATAGATGCTTGCAAAGTTATTTTGGAATTATGTCCTTTATTCCAAAATAGCACTGCTATGTAGACATACCCTAGAGTGGATGCTCACCTTTTTATTTTGAAATAACTCCCTAAAGTGCCACAGAACTACTTGTTGTCCATACATGGAACTTTATAGCGTAGTGTAATCAGTTCCATTATATATATTCTGTAACTTTTATCAATAAACTTTCTGTTTGTCTAAAGGTTGGAGACAAGCATGAATGCAAATAACCACATGGAGCAAGAAGAACTAGTCTGAGGAATCTGGAATGTTCAGGCATGAAGTTTAAACACCAGAGATGGATAGATACTTTAAAAAACATTGCATGAGAGAAAATCAACAAAAGGGTCATATCCTGGAAAAGACACGGAAAAGAAAGTATTATTTCATTATTAATTATTTGTTGCTACTCTGGATGGTAACAAACTCAAAATATTTTTTCACACCAAAACAGAATTTAAGGAATAAAGAATGGGGGTTTCTTTGGCAGAAACTAGAGTTTTCAAAGTAATCTAAGGATATGTCTGCACTACAGCACTAATTCGAACTAACTTAATTCGAATTAGTTAATTTGAAATAAGCTAATTCAAATTAGCGCATCTAGACTTAAAAACTAATTCGAATTAGCGTTTTGCTAATTCAAACTAGCGCGTCCACACTGATTGGACTCTGGGTCACATTTAAGGGCAACTGAAACTGGTTCCGACAGGGCATCAGCTCAGTAGTTGCTTTGTGTGGCTGCTGTCTGAGGCTCGTGCTTAAAGGGACCCCCCTGGACAGCCAGTTCTCAGCTTTTTCACTTGCTTGCCTACCTCGCAGAGGGACAGCAAAGCATTTTTCTCTCCACCTGCTGTGTCGGTGCTTCCCATTGAGGACGCCGCCACAGTTGGCAACATGGAGCCAGAGCTCACCCTGGGCATGCTGCTCCAGTTTTTGGACTTGCTGCTACAAGCCTGCCAGCAATGGGTGGAGGCTGCCTTGCACCACCTGGTTCACGTCAGCCCCCTGCCTCTCCCCCTGGTCTCCCTGGGGGTCGTGGAGGAGTGGCAGCAGTGCCCGGACACCAGCGTGCCCCACCGCATCTGGCATCTGGACACCAGCAGCGACTGCTGGGACCTCATCGTCCTGGAGTGCTGGGGAGACAGACAGTGGACCCAGAACTTCAGGATGAAGGACACCTTCCTGGAGCTCTGCGAGTGACTTGCCCCTGCTCTGTGAAGAAGGGACACTCGCATGAGGCCTGCCACCCCCCTCCAGAAACGTGTGGCCATCGCCCTGTGGAAGCTCTCCACGCCGGACAGCTACCGATCTGTCGGGAACCAGTTCGGCGTGGGGAGATCCACCGTCGGAGCAGTGCTCATGCAGGTACAGCACCCGCTGGCCATTGGGCCGGAGGAGGTGGGAGGCTGCAAGGAGGGGGATGGGCCGCCCTAGGGAAAATGGGGGGGGGGGAGAGGTGAAAGTGCCCCGCCCTAGAGGGTTCGGACTCTCCCAGCTGTACTACATGCCACCCGCAGAGGTTGCTTCTGGGAGTGGAGTGCAGGGCAGTGCCAGACAATGAACGCTCCCAGCCACCTGGGCGCCCCAGTGATTCGCCATTTGCTGTCTCTCTCTACAGGTGGTCAAGGCCATCAACTGGGTGCTGCTCCACAGGGTTGTCTGCCTCGCCAACCTGGACCCTGTCATCCAGGGGTTCGGCGCCCTCGGCTTCCCCTACTGTGCAGGGGCCATCGATGGGATGCACATCCCCATCCATGCCCCGGAACACCAGGCCTCCCAGTACATCAACCGCAAGGGGTACTTCTCCGTCCTCCTGCAGGCCGTGTGGGACCACCAGGGCCAGTTCACGGACATTAATGTGGGCTGGTCCGGTAAGGCACACGATGCCAGGGTATTCCGGAACTCCTCTGTGTACCAGAGGCTGCATGCCGGGACCTTCTTCCCGACCACCACATCAGGGTCGGAAACTTGGACATGCCCGTGTGCCTGGTGGGGGATGTGGCCTTCCCCCTATAGCCCTGGCTGATGAAGCCGTACACAGGACATCTCAACCTCTCCAGCCAAGCCTTCAATACCAGGCTCACCAGGGCCCGCATTGTGGTCAAGGGGGCCTTCGGGCACCTGAAAGCCAGATTTAGGCCTGAAAGCCTCCTCACCCACCTCGACCTCGCCGAACACAATATTCCCTCCAGTGGTGGCAGCATGTTGTGTGCTGCACAATTTGTGCAAGCAAAAGGGGGAGGCTTTCCTGCTAGTCTGGATGGCTGAGGTTGACTGCGTGGCTGGACAGTACGCAAAGCACCGCACTACCGCCATCCGGGAGGCCCAGCGGGGGGCCATCTGGATCCAGGAAGCCCTGCGGGAGAACTTCCATGTGGAGGAGGAGGACTGAACTCTCCCTGCATGCCCCACTGGGGCCTTCTTCCACTCTCCCCCACTTTCCCTTTCCCCTCCCTAACTCTCCTTCCTAATGTCAAATAAAGACACCTGTTTTGCCAACAAAAATCCCTTTTTATTTTACATAACTGGAGTGGGAGAGGGGACGGGGAAACCTGGGAGGAGGGAGCTGGAAGGGTGTGGAAGGGGAGGAAGGGAAGGGAAAGCTCAGGGTTGGGGGTCCTGCTGGCTCTCCCGTCTTGTAGCACTGCGGGTGCGGGAGCGTCGGGGGGGAGTGAGTGTGGAGGGTGGGGCAGGAGGGATGGGGGTGTGGAAGAAGCGGGAGGGGGAGCAGGGGTGGGAGGAGGAGCGAGACCTGGGGCGGCCGAAGGAGGAGGCAGGAACCTGTCCTCCAGGGTCTGGAGGTGACCTCTGAGGGCACAGCTCTGCTCCTCCAGCACCTCCAAGCTCCGCTGCTGCAGGTGCTCCCAGACCCAGTGCTCCTGGATGTGGATCTGGTGCTCCAGTAGCCACAGGTGCCGCCGCTGGTAGTCCTCCAGGTTCCTGATGCACCTGCTGGCCCAGGTGTGGGTGGCTGTTGCAGGAGGGGTGGTGCGCCCTGCAGTCCCAGGTGCTGCGGCTGTGGTGAAACAAGAGCAGTGGTCAGATCTCCCTGGGGACACAGTGGGTGAAACCCAGCCCCCCTCTGCAAGGTGAGGTCGGCGTGTGGGGAAACAGTCCAGGGCCCCTGCATGACACCCAGCTGCTGCTCCATGCTGGGAAAGGCCCAGGGGCACAGTCCCTGGGCTCCCTGTCCCCCATATACAGAAGGGAAGCATGATGGCACTCACAGGCCTCAGACGACACAGCCAATGTGCTCTGTGGGGTGCCTCTGGGGTCCTGGGTCCTGGACAGGGTCCCTGCAGGCTCCTGGCTCTTGGCGTCCTCCTCCTCCGTGTCCAGGATGGGTCCCTCTGCCCTGGGGTCGATCACCACCCGGGGGGCATAGGCAGCGTGAGCCCCCAGGATGCGGTCCAGGGCCTCAAAGTGGGGGCAGGCCTCCGGGTCGGCCCCTGTCTGGGAGGCCCTGGAGTAGGACTGCCGCAGGTCCTTGACCTTGCAGCGGACCTGCTCCCGGGTCCACATGTGTCCTCTGGTGGCCAGGCCGTCAGCCATGCGGCTGTAGACAGCTGTGTTCCTGTGGCTAGTGTGGAGATCGAAGACCCGGAGGCCTTCCCCCCAAACCTCGATGAGGTCCACAATCTCCGCACTAGACCAGGCGGGCGCCCACCTCTTGCAGCCCCGGGATGGCTCCTGGGAGCCACCAGCCTGGTTCTGGGAAGAGGGGGAGGGCTGGGTGGCAGCGGGTGACTGGCTCATCCCGTGCCAGGTGCAGGGTCTGCTGGCTGGGTGCTGGCAGGCTTGCTACTGGCACAAGCATCATAGCCAGACCGTGGCCCTTTAAGGGCTCCAGGACCGGGAGGGGGGCAGATGAGTTTCCCTGGTTGTGCCCAGAGTGGCCACCTGGGCAAGCTGGGGAGGGCTAGCCTCCAACTAGCTCGAATTAAGTGGCTACACAGCCCTTAATTCGAACTATTTAATTCAAACTAGGCGTTAGTCCTCTTTGAATGAGGTTAACCTAGTTCGAATTAAGCACTCCGCTTAATTAAGTTCGAACTAGCGGTTCGTATGTGTAGCACCTATGAAAAGTTAATTCCAACTAATGGCTGTTAGTTTGAATTAACTTTGTAGTGTAGACATACCCTAAGGAAGCTAGGTGTCCAATTCTCACTGAATTTTAATCCCCATCTTTCAGTTTTTGAAAATCCCAGACAGGGTCTCTAGGGATAGCAAGACTGTGAATATATTTGTTCTGCAATTCTTGCTCAGACCCTCATTTAGCTAATACCATCATTTCCAAATGTATCTAGATTTCTGTAGATGACAAGAGTAGAAGCTGATCTTGCTACCACTTAAATTAATGGGTGTTGTGCACTGGCTTCAAAGGAGGCCAGGATGTGTCTTCAGTCAGTTTGTACTTTGAATAGGCCCACTGATGAACTCACTATCTGGCCCTGTTGAAACTGCAGCTTCTCTTTTAAATGCATGGAATAATCTGATTGTCTGGGCAAAAGGTGCACATTTCACCCTGATTTTTCTATTTGTTCCATTGCCAGTCAGCCAGCGTGACTGCTTTCAATGGACTTGTTAACATTTGGAAACACACATGTGTTTTACTGACAAGATATCCCCATAGCACTGAATAAACGTGGATCAGGAGAATCATAACTGAGAGCTGTGGAATGGGGCGTTAGGGAAAATATTTCACAGTAATATCTGGGCCTTCTTAATTAAAGAATCTGTTTGACTCCATAAAGAAGGGGGTGGAAGAAGGGAAAGAAAGACACAACTCTACTATCATACACCTGAGAATAGGATACATTTGTCTTGATTAGCAAAAGTTTAACTATCACATGCCTTTAAATAGCAGCTTCCTCAGGAGGTTCATTGGCATGAACAACCAGGCAGAAATAAGGGCTAGACAGAAGAGGAGTAATTTTCTGTGGACTATTAAGGTACGTCTACACTACATAGGAAGATTGAAGTTGACGCTGTTGATTTTCCAAAGTTCAAATTAGCGGTCTAGTTAAGACAGCTAATTTGAAGTGAGAGGGGCATTCTGGTCAATGCCTGTAACCCTGCTTTCAAGGGGTATGTCTACACTACAAAGTTAATTCGAACTAACAGACGTTAGTTCGAATTAACTTTGATAGACGCTACACTAGCGCTCCGCTAGTTTGAACTTAATTCGAACTAGCGGAGCGCTTAATGCAAACTAGGTAAACCTCATTTAACGAGGACTAACTCCTAGTTCGAATTAGCTAGTTCGAATTAAGGGCTGTGTAGCCACTTAATTCAAACTAGTGGGAGGCTAGCCCTCCCCAGCTTTCCCTGGTGGCCACTCTGGGCACCACGAGGGAAACTCGTCTGCCCCCCTCCCGACCCCGGAGCCCTTAAAGGGGCACGGGCTGGCTACGGTGCCCGTGCCAGGTGCAAGCCTGCCAGCACCCAGACGGCAGACCCTGCACCTGGCATGGCTCAAGCCAGCCACCCGCTGCCACCCAGCCCTCCCCCTCTTCCCGGGACCAGGCTGGCGGCTCCCGGGAGCCTGCCCAGGTCCGCAAGAGGTGGGCGCCCACCTGGTCTAGTGCAGAGATCGTGGACCTCATCCACGACCTCCACACTAGACACAGGAAAGTGACCGTCTAGGGCAGGATAGCTGCCAGCCTGACCACCCAGGAGCAGGTGTGCATGAAAATCAAGGTGGTCCACTGAGACTCCTGACCCTGAGCCCTGAGCTTAGAATGGCCATACTAGGTCAAACCAAAGGTCCATCTAGCCCAGTAGCCTATCAGTCAACAGCGGCCAACACTAGGGACCCTGGAGGGGATGGACCGAAGACAATGACCAAGCCATTTGTCTCATGCCATCCATCTCCAGCCTTCCACAAACAGAGGCCAGGGACACCATTTCTACCCCCTGGCTAATAGCACTCCATGGACCCAACCTCCATGACTTTATCTAACTTCTCTTTAAATTCTGTTATAGTTCTAGCCTTCATAGCCTCCTGCAGCAAGGAGTTCCACAGGTTGACTATTTGCTTTGTGAAGAAGAATTTTCTGTTATTAGTTTGAAACCTGCTACCCATTCATTTCATTTGGTGTCCTCTAGTCCTTCTATTATGGGAACTAATGAATAACTTTTCTGTATGCACCCTCTCCACACCACTCATGCTTTTATAGACCGCTATCATATCCCCCCTCAGCCTCCTCTTTTCTAAGCTGAAAAGTCCCAGTCTCTTTAGCCTCTCTTCATATGGGACCTGTTCCAAACCCCTGGTCATTTTAGTTGCCCTCCCCTCTCCCACCCTCTCTCCTCCCCTCTCCCACCTCCTTTTCCCAGTCTCCCCGAGTTTTGTTCAATAAAGAGAGTTTCTATTTTTGAACACACGTGTCCTTTATTTTGTACATCAGGAAGGGGGGCTAGGGAGGGGTAAGTGGAAGGAGGTGAGGGAGGAATGGGGTACGAGCCCCCAATGGGGAGGACTGGGGTGGCTCTGTGGGCTTCTCGGGGTGGAAGCTCTCCTGAAGCCCCTTGATTGACGACCCCCGCCCCCCCGGATGGCAGCCTGCGGCAAGCGCAGCCAGGTTGATGGCCAAGTGCTGTGATGTGCCCAGTGTGGGCACTCAGGGCACTCCAAGCCAGGACTGGTTTGCAAGCGGGGAACCCCTGAGAACTGTCTGTCCGGGGAGGGGGTTGGGGCCCTTTAAGCACAGCCCTCAGCTAGCCTGAGGCAGCAGCTCCACACTCTAAGTCCTAATCTGATGCCCTGCCGGCACTGCTTCCGGCCATCCTTAATCTCGGTTCAGGGTCCACTCAGTGTGGACATGCTAGTTCGAATTAGCAAAACGCTAATTCGAACTAATTTTTTAGTCTAGATGCACTAGTTCGAATTAGCTTAGTTCGAATTAACTAATTCGAATTAAGTTAGTTCGAATTAGCGCTGTAGTGTAGACATACCCAAGAGGAGTAAGGGAAGTCAAAGGAAGAGTGTTCTTCCTTCAACTTCCTGCTGTGTAGACAGTGCCAAAAGACAAGTTAAGTTACTTCAGCTACTCAATTAACATAGTTGAAGTTGCGTGTCTTAATTTGACTTTGTCCTGTAGTGTGGACGTTCTCTTAGGAAAGCAGTCTTGGGTGACTGAGTGACTCAGATCTGCAGATCAGTGAGTACAAAATGAATAGACTCATTGAATACTACAAAAGGAAGGAACCTTGGAGGATAGATCCATCAATGACTGTTAGTTGGGGTGGGCAGGTTTGTCAGAAACCGGGAATGGGCAATAAGGGATGGATCACTTGATAATTACCTGTTCTGTTCATTCTTTCTGGGGCTCTGGGGCACCTGGCACTGGCCACTGTTGGAAGACAGGATACTTCATAGATGGACCTTTGGTCTGACCCAGGATGGCCACACATTATGTAGGTCATTGTCTAGTCCCCTAATTTAGAAAGTATCAAAATGGTATGTTTTAACCATTTCAACACTGTCCCCGTCTTCCCCCTCCCCACACACACAAATGTTCTTACACTGGGAAATTTGTTGAAACTGACCAGTTTGGGGTTTAAATGATTTGTCATTTTGCAATAAAAATGTTCAATTAAAAATCATCTTGACCAGCTCTTCTTATAACATTTATTAATCACAGATTAATCCATAATGAATTGCCCACACATGGGACTTTAGAGTGCATTGTGACTATCGATTCATTGGAGTCACAAGTAGATTATTAGGAGCCCCCAATATTTTAGGTGCAATGTTTTAAAATGTGTCTTTGCCCATCTATTGAGAATCCAGATGTGGGTGCTATTGAAGAGACTGCAGTGTCAAAATTATGTTCAGAGCACAGCAGCTACAGAGTATGTCTACACAGCAAAGTTATTGCGAAATAACAGCTGTTATTTCAAAATAACTTTACTAGGATCTACACAGCCAAACTGCTATTTCAAAATTAAATCGAAATAGCAGAGTGCTTATTTTGAATTTGGTAAACCTCATTCCATGAGGAATAACGCCAAATTTGCAATAGTTAAATCGAAATAAGCACTGTGTAGATGCTTATTTTAAAATAGGGGGCCTCCAGCCCTTCCCAGGCTGCCCTCATGGCTACTCTGGGCCAAACCAGGAAAACTCTTCTGCTCCTCCCCAGCCCCAGAGCCCTTAAAGGGGTAGACTCTAGCCACAGTGCCTGTGCCAGTTACAAACCTGCCAGCACAGAGCCAGCAGTTGCTGCCCCAGCCCAGCATGAGCCAGCAACTTACTGGCACCCAGACCTCCACCGCTCCCCAGGAGCAGGCTGGCAGCCCCCAGGAGCCTGCCAGGGGCTGCAAAAGGCCTACCTGGTCCAGTGCAGAGATCATGGACCTGATTGAGGTTTGGAGGAAGGCCTCCAATGTCCATGACCTCCTCACTAGATGCAGGAATGCAGCCGCCTACATGCGGATGGCTGACGGCCTGGCCACCAAAGGCCACATGCACACCCAGCAGCAGGTGCGCATGAAGATAAAGGAGCTGCAGCAGGCCTATGCCAGGGGCACAGGGGGAAGCTCCCAACCAGGGGCTGACCCAGACCACTGCCCCTATTATGATGCCTTTGACCGCATCCTGGGGGGTCAGATGGTCCGTGCCCCCCAGG
This sequence comes from Pelodiscus sinensis, assembly GCF_052426305.1. Classification (NCBI taxonomy): domain Eukaryota; kingdom Metazoa; phylum Chordata; order Testudines; family Trionychidae; genus Pelodiscus; species Pelodiscus sinensis. The sequence continues at coordinate 9,283,165 of NC_143074.1, read as the reverse complement.
TGGTCATCGATCGTGGGGCAGAAGGCCCTGAGCAGGGCATGGAGGAGGAGAATGACGGCCAGAAGTCACAGGCTCCTGGAGGGAGCATGTCACTCACCCAGGACCCCTGAGGCATCACAGCAGCCATGTCACCATTGTCGTACGAGGCCAGGGAGGCCTTGACATGTGAGTGCCATCACTGTCCCCTTATGCAGGGCGGGGGAGGGAAGGAAGAGGGAGACCAGGGACCGCGTGTGTGGGCCTTGCTGACCACGAAGCACGCAGAAATCTGTGCATGTGCCATGCCACCCTGGACATGTGGCCCGGCTGGCTGCCACACAGGGGCCCTGGCCTGTTACCCACATGCGTGTATGTATGAAGGCACATGCCATGCTCCTGACCCCGGGGAGGGACACTGCACGATGCCCTCCCTCCACAAGCCCCCTCTATGCAGAGGCAGGGCACATCTTCCCTCCCCTCACAACTTCAGGCCAGCTCACACTCCTGGGGATATCAGGACATGCCAAACATGGCCTGTGTGCAAGCACATTGGCTCTGCTAGTGCGGAGACTTGCCGTCCTCGCCTTGCAGAGAGGGGCTGGGCTTCACCCACTGTGTGTCCAGGGATAACTGACCACTTCTCTTACTTCTCCACAGCCGCAGCAGCTGCGAGTGCATGGCGCACCATCCTACCCAGGACATCCTCCCGCACCTGGGCCGGCAGGGTGACCCGGAATCAGGAGGAGTACCAATGGCAGCACCTGGGGATCCTGCGAAGGACATCCTCCTGCACCTGGGGACTCAGCAAGTCCGCATCCTGGAGCACTGGTTGCATGAAGACCTGCAACCGTGGCAGGAGAGCTGACAGGAGCTGCTTGCCCAGGGCAGTGCCATCTGCAACCACCTGCAGGCCCTGGTGCAGAGATTGGTGCCTCCTGCCACTCCAGCCCCTGCTGCCACCCCATCTATCGCTCCTCCTCCCACTTCTGCGCCTCCTCCTGCCTCTTCCTCCCCCCCACCTGCCCCACCCTCCATATCTGCTCCCTCCCCCCGGGGACATGGAGGCCCCCGCACCCACAGTGCTGGGAGACAGGTGGACCAGCAAGACCCCCAACCCTGAGCTTCTACTCCCCTTTCCTCCCCTTGCCTCTCACTTCCAGCTCCCTCCTCCCAGGTTTACCCCTCCCCCCTAGGGCCGGCCTTAGGCCGATTCGGTTGAAATGGGCCCCCCGCCTAAGGGGGCCCCACGCTCCTGAACCCAGAAGTGCCAGCGTTATAATAATTAATATAATTCAGAGCCTGGGCCCTGCTCCACCAATGTGTGGAGCTGGGTCTCTCTCTTGGCTCTGCCTGGAGCGGGCCCTGGACTCCCTGCATGTCCTCCCATCCTGCCCCCAGAGTGTCCCCCTCAGCCCCGGACTGTGCCTGCCGTGCGTGGCTTCCCCTCACCGCCTGCTGCTGCCCTGCAAAGTGTTGCAGGTGGGCAGGGCACAGGCGTGATGTGACATCATGCCAGGGATTTTAAAACTCCTCGGAGGCACATTGCGTGGCTGCCTCCGGGTTCGGACTCCAAGGCCTGAGTGCAGACTCCGGCCCCACAACATGGAAGACAGAAGGTAGGGAAGGGGCTTGTGCAGTGAGGGAGGGGCTTGTGGGGCGGGGAAGGGGAAGAAAGGGGAAGGTATCAAGAGACAAATGGCAGGGGGCCAAGTGCAGACAATGAGGGAAAGGGCAGGAGGGGAGGTGTCAGTGGGAGGGGGGACAGGGTGATGCTGGGAGAGGAAAGGAGAGGGAAAGGGCATTGGGGGCTAGAAGGGGAGGGGGAGCTGCTGGGAGAAGGCTTAAAAGAAGGGATGGGCATTAGAAAGGTGGGGATGGAGCAAGTCATGTGTGAGGCACAGAGGAGCAGGAGGGGAAGGGCAGAGTGGTGAGGGGGTGGGCATCAGGGAAAAGAGGGCAAAGGGGGCAGGGGCAGTAAGGGAAGGGGGAGGCACCAGAAGGGTACAGGGGTAAGGGAAGGTGCAGGTGCCAGGGGATTCTGGGGTGAAGCAGAAGGGCAGACATCTGCTGGGGAGGGACCAGCACCACAGGAGAGAGGCAGGGCAGGTGTGTAGACGGAGGTGTTGGAAGAGGGGATGAGGAGGCATAGCTCACTTGATCAGAGTGGGGCTACTGGAGGAGAGGGCCCAGGGGGAAGTGAAGGGCTGGAGGAGGGGGGCAGGTCGCAGGAGGGCTGAGGGCAGTGAGAAAGGCAGGAGTCAGGAAAAGAGAGGAGGGTGAGGAGTTGGGGGCAGCCGGCACCTCATTCCATGAGGAGTAATAGTTAATTCGAACTAAGGACTTAGTTCAAATTACCGTTTCACTGTCGTGTGTAGTGGGCAGTTACTTCGGACTAGTGGAATTTAAAAATGGGAACATGCAAATGAAGCCCAGGATATTTAAATCCCAAGCTTCATTTGCAACTTCAAATGCCTACATTAGCCTCCCTAGTTCGAAGTAGCGGGCTAGTGTAGACATACCCTTAGATACTTCAAAGCTGCTCTCATGTCCATTTTCAGTCTTCTCTTTTCCAAGGTAAACAAGGCCAATTCCTTTAGCCTTGCCTCATACCTCATGTTCTCTAGATGTTTCATCGTTTGTGTTGATCTTCTCTGAACTTTCTCCAGTTTCTCCATGTTTCCTGAAATGTGGTGCCCAGAACTGGACATGATACTCCAGCTGGGGCCTAATGCTCATTCCCTGCCTAGGGGACGTGAGACTGGGCGGGTTAATTTCCAGTCCTCCTGTTTATTCTTTTCCTAAGCCAGGAGGGCACAGTAGTTCTGATGGCGGCTCTGCAGGAAGGCAGCCTGCACTGCCCCCTGCCCAAAACCTTGTGCAGGTGTTAAACAGCTGTCCAGCCCACCCTAGAGGTGACTGCATTTCAGCGTGCCTGAAGCAACACAGCACCAGCAATGGACAGGGGAATGGCTCCCGGGCAGGACTTGCTCATGACTCCGTCAGTCCCATTGGATGGGCCTCCTTTCTTCCCTACCCCTGCTTTGCAATGGGGCTGTAGACTCTGGGGGGAGAGGGGTGGAGGCAGGCAGAGGTGTCTACATCTGCTGTAGGGAGACACATCTCTGTATTAATCATTCTCTCATTGAAATTTTTAACTTTGCAGTGAGTCCTTTTATATGGAAACTTTGTATTACGTCTTGGTAGAATAGTCCCTAGGACAAGTGAAGCAGAGACTGTCCCTGTGGGGTGAATGAGGTGGGAATGTAGAAGGCAGAAGGTGAGCACCTCTGGGCAGTTGCAAAGGTTGGAGAGGGGAGGGAAGCCAGATCCAAGATCAATGAGCCCTGGGAAGTGGGCCCATTGAAAGGAAATTGGTCCTGTGGTTGCCTTGGGGGTCTGCAGCAAGGGCCTGCTTTGGGAAGCCCCCTCTTTGGAGGTGAATGTGGCAGCATTGAGACACCACCCAGAAGCAGGCGCCACAGACACTAACTGCAGATTCATGGGACAGCTCTCTCAGATCTTGCACATGCATGAGATGATAGATCTGCAGGAGGGAGGGCAGTGGCGTAGTGAGGGGGCCAGAGGGGTCAGTTGCCCTTGGGAGAAAAATATAAAATTTAGTTAAAAATAGATGTCACACATTTTTAAAAGGAATACCATATTTTCTGCCTTTTTGTCTATTTTTGTCTCTTTAGGCCCCCACTTAAAATTTTCGAAAGCACGTGAGTGACTAAAGTCATTTTTGAAAATTGGACTTGGAAATCTAAGCTCAGATTTTCAAAGGTAACTAAACTCCTAAAGAGACAGTTGCCAACTCAGATCTTCAAAGATATCTATCTGATCTTTACACACCTTTGAAAATCTGGTCATAAGTGTCCTAGTCAGTTATGAACGTGGGATGCAGGAGCTCAGCCCTAATTCCTTCAGACTTTTTTTTAATTTTAATATTTATCTACACTAATTCCCCTCCTTTCTCTTTCACTGTCCAATAAATGCATTGACCAAAATTATAGGTGCTTTGTGAACATGCTGACTTGAGAGTGGAAAGATTTCATATTGTCATGTATGATTCCTGGTAACCCATCTCAAATATAAAAAACTAGGTTGATACCTGTTCATATCAGGAGCTGTTGAATTCAGTTCACCATTTGCAGTATCTCATTAGGATGTTTAGTGGAGAAGATATGTTGTTATTTTTATTTAAACTGTGGGCAAAGCATGGGCTCACAAGAATTCCTCCATTGTTTTACCATGAGTCAGTTGATTATGTAGGAATCTCAGCTTTAATTTTAAAAAAAAGTTCTCTATACTTCTGGGCCTTACAGCTAAGGAGGAAAGCTTTAAAACATGAACCCTAAATACTCAAGAAACAAAAGGCCAATAAAAATCCAACATGTTTTATTTTTAAAAAATCTTATGATTTGTGGACCATTCTCATAACTTTGTGTAGGCGTTCCTTGTGATTTTGGGGGTGGCAATACTGCTCTTTGATTGGTGAATTTAGAGAGGTCTCTCCCTTCAGTTTCTCTTTCCACCTTCCTTTTTTGTCACAGGTCATCAGAGAATCATAGAGACAATGGAGAGTTTCTATGAAGAGTAGGGTGAGTCCATGACTGGTTAATGACCGGTTAGGGTGACTAACTATTATCAGCCAGTGGTCTGAATGAGCTATCTACTGCCATCTGTTAACCAACTGTAGGAAAAGGCTTCATGAGCAGACCTTATTTATATAGACAACTGACTTTGCCACAGAGATCAGTAGACATACTTGGTGTGTCAAGGTGATCAATTTTGACTGTTTTGGGTTGAAATTCACTTAAAACTTGGAGCTGGGAGAATGAATGTTGTTATCCATATTGTATGATTACAAGACCTGAACTTAGTATGACCTGGCTTAGGGTCTACCATAACTTGAACACTAAGCAGAGGATAGTGAGTCACATCTAACTGAAAGTCACAAAAGATGGAAACAGGTTTTATTTCTGGTGGTATAGAGTCTATTTGGGAGTACTCAATTATATCTGACACTTTACATCCAGTGTTTAAAGGCATTGCTGAATAGAATCAATTGAGTCCTTGTCTTGTCTCAGTGATCGCTTGAGCAAAATTCATTGATAAAATCTTGTCTAGACTGACCTTGGACTCAACATGCAGGCAATGTGTTGAAGGGCAGTGCAAAGGAGGCAATGGTGGGGAGGTACCGTATTACCTAGTGAAATCATTGGTGCTAAAATCATTAAGGCCTGGAATTTGACCACAGAACTGACATTTTCTTAAAGACTCAATTTTTTGCTATTTAAAAAGTAAATCAATGTAACAGAAAACTGCAATACCCTCTGGTAGCTTTTTAAAAATCAAACTTTAAACTTTACTGAAAAAATTGGATAGTTTGCAACTGAAAATATTTGACCTGCACTTAAGGCAACTGATTTAATTTTGTGTAAAATTTTGCATAGTAAAGGCTGGCTTTTTTTTTTTTTTTTTTTTTTGAAAATGTTCTACTACATTTTGATCAAATCTACTTCTGGTGTAATATTTGTGTGTGGCTGTGGTTTGTTGTGTGGGTTTTTTTTTTTTTTGGCTCAACAAAAAATCATGGGTGAGGGGACCCCGCCAAAGTCTTGCACTTCCTAAAGCCGGCCCTGCTGATCAGAGACAGCTAAAAGGTCAGCCCAAATGGCTTTGCATTGTTCATGTATGCAGTGGTGTTGTAGTCATGTCAGCTATGACCATGAGTCAGTCCCAATATACGAGCAAGAAAAGTGTGTGAGGTAATATCCATTATTCAAACACTGCATAGCAAAACAGAATACAGGACTATGTAGCACTTTAAAGACTAACAAGATGGTTTATTAGATGACGAGCTTTTGTGGGCCAGACCCACTTTCTCAGATCCCACAAAAGCTCATCATCTAATAAACCATCTTGTTAGTCTTTAAAGTGCTACATAGTTCTGTATTTTGTTTCAGCTACACCAGACTAACACGGCTGCATTTCTATCACACTTCATAGCGAGAGAGACAAGCTTTTAAACTTACATAGAACTTTTCTTTAGATCTTTTTCAAGCATTCCTCTTCTGTGGAATGACTGACATGGGAATGACTGGCAAGGGAAACCATAAACATAAAAAACAATGAATAGTCTGGGAGCACTTTAAAGACTAAAAAAACATGCAGATGGCATCATGAGCTTTCGTGGGCACAGCCCACTTCTTCAGATGACCAGAGTGTTGGATGTCCAGAATTAAAACAAATAGGGAAGAGGGGGGGAGGGGGGAGCAGAGGGAATAGAAGGAAAAAATTGGGACGGGGAACAAGAAGAGGTAGTGGGTATAAAAATATCAAGGAGAAAGCCGAGTTGGAATGTAACAGGAAAAACAAATAGTTTATAAGCACCTAAAGACTGGATAGTCAAAAGAGGCAGATAAGAGCCATTAGTAGGCAATAGAGAAGATGAGTACTAATAATAGATACAATACAGACAAAGAATCATTCGCACCTTCTTTGTTTGGTATATTGATAATTGCCAGCCGCGCTGTCCGGTGATCTGCACATGCACAGATTGTTCTGTGCATGCGCAGATCACCCAAACCCAGCTCTTCCAGGTTACAATCTACTCACCACGGGAGAGTAGATTGTATTATTTGTTGAGACCTGTTGATAATGTTCCAGACATCCGGTATCTTTATTTAATCCATTAGCATGATGAGTATCAAACTTGTGAATGAATTGTAGTTCCAGTCCTTCCTTGTGTATTTGGCTTGTGGAATTGGTCTGTAACAAAACAGCCACTTGAGATCTGTTAATGAGTGCCCAGGTAGATTGAAGTGTTCCCCAGTAGGTTTTTGTACGTTCCCTTTATGGATATCTGATTTGTGTCCATTAATTCTTTCCCATAGAGACTGTCCAGTTTGTCCAATATATATTGCAGTAGTGTGTTGCTGGCATTTGATGGCATAGATTACATTCCTGGATATGTAGTTAAATGAACCTCTGATTTGGTAGCTTATGTGGTTTGCTCCAGTAATGAATTCGCTTGTATAGATATGTTGGCATTCGGACTGATTGCAGGGTTGGGTTCTTGGATGTTTATGATGTAGCTGTGTAGCATGGTTACCGGAGAGAATTTGTTTCAGGTTGGGGGGTTGTCTTTAAGCGAGGATAGGCCTTTCCCCCAAGGCCTCAAAGTGAGGGATCATTTTCAAAGATAGATTGTAGATAATGCATTAGAGGGGTTTAAGTTGTGGACTGTAGGTAATGACAAGTGGAATTCTGTTATTTTCTCTTTTGGGTTTGTCTTGAAGTAGTTCATGTCTGGGTACTTTGTCTCTGTCAATCTGTTTTTTCACTTATCCAGGTGTGTATTTCAGTTTTAGAAATGCTCTATATAGATCCTGTAGGTGTTTGTGTCTGTCTGTGGGATTGGAGCAAATCTGAGTGTATCTTAAGGCTTGTCTGTATATAATACAGTGAGAAATGTGTCTGGGATGGAAGCCGGAGGCGTGAAAGTAAGTGTAGCAGTCGGTGGGTTTCCGGTATAGGGTGTTGGACATTTGGCCATTATTTAATTGTGCTTTAGTACAGTTAAATTAAGTGGATTTCCTGTGTGGACTGGTCCAGGCTGAGGTTGATGGTGGGGTGGAAGTTGTTGAAATCCTTGTGAAATTCTTCAAGAGTCTTTTCCATGGATCCATATGATGAAAATGCTATTGATGTAGCATAAGTAAAGTAAGGATGTTAGGGGGTGGGAGCTGCGGAAACATTGTTCAAGGTCATCCAAAAAGATATTGGTATATTGTGGTGGCAGGTGCCCATGGCTGTGCCACTGACTTGAAGATACAAATTGTCTCTGAAATGGAAATAGTTGTGGGTAAGGACAAAGTTGCAGAGCTCAGTAACTAGGTGTGCAGTGTTGTTATCAGGGATGGTGTTCCTGATGGCCTATAATCCATCTTCATGTGGAATGTTGGTGTAAAAGGCTTCTACGTCCATAGTTGCCAGGATGGTACTCTCAGTTGCCAGGAAGGTATGATGGTACTGATGTTTTGAAGTTTCCTTAGGAAGTCAGTGGTGTTGTGGAAGTAGCTAGGAATGCTGATAGCATAGGGTCTGAGGAGGGAGTCAGTATTGCCAGATAAACCTGTTGTAAGTATGCCAATGCTGGACATGATGAGTCATCTCGGATTTCCAGGTTTGTGTATTTTGGGTAGCAGATAGAAAGCTCCTGGTCAAGGATTAGGGCGGGTATTGGTGTAAATTTGTTCCTGAGCAGCATTAGGGAGCTTCATGAGCTGTTGTTTCAGGTTTTTTTGGTATTCTTTAGTGAGAATCACAGGAGAGAGGCTTGTAGAATCTGGTATTGGTGAGTTGTCTGGTTGCCTCCTTTTCATAGTCTGTCCTGTTCATGATGACTATAGCGCCTTCTTTGTTAGCCTCTTTGATTATGATGTTAACATTGTTTTTGAGGTTGTGGATAGCATTGCATTTTACATGACTGAGGTCATATGTTACATGTTGTTTGCTGACGATGTCAGCTCGAGCACATTTGTGGAAACAATCACTGTAGAAATCAACACTCTTGTTATGACCATTAGTGGGGGTCCACATAGAAGCTTTCCTCTCCTGGGATTGGTGGGGAGGAGCAGCAAGGTCAGTGTGTTGTACATTGGTGTGCTCGAAGTATTCCTTCAGGTAGAGGCAGCACGAAAATAGGATTCCAGCTCCCCACAGAACTGAATCATATTCTTAGGAGTAGTGGGGCAGAACGAGAGTCCTCGAGATAGGACAGATTCCTCTGCTGGGCTAAGAGAGTGGTTGGATAGGTTGACAATGTTGTTGGGTGAGTTCAAAGTATCTGAAATGAGAGATCCTGAGGCATGAGGTAACTGGCTCTGTAGATATGGGAAAGTCGCTGGATGTGATATAACTTGACTTTAACAAAGCTTTTGATATGGTCTCCCACAATATTCTTGCCAGCAAGTTAAGGAAGTATGGATTGGATCAATGGACTGTAAGATGGATAGAAAGCTGGCTAGACTGTAGGGCCCAATGGGTAGTGATCAACAGCTCAATGTCAGGTTGGCAGTCGGTTTCTAGTGAAGTGCCCCAAGGATCTGTTCTTGGACTAGTTTTGTTCAATATCTTTATTAATGACCTGGATGAGGGGATGGATTGCACCGTCAGCAAGTTTGCAGATGACACTAAGCCAGGGAGAGAGGTAGATACGCTGGAGGGCAAGGATAGGGTCCAGAGTGGCCTGGACAGATTAGAGGATTGGGCCAAAAGAAATCTGATGAGGTTCAGCAAGGACAAGTGTAGAGTCCTGCACTTGGGACGGAAGACTCCCAAGCATTGTTACAGGCTGGGGACCGACTGGCTAGGTAGCAGTTCTGCAGAAGAGGACCTGGGGATTACAGTGGATGAAAAGCTGAATATGAGTCAACAGTACACCCTTGTAGCCAAGAAGGCTAATGGCATATTAGGGTGCATTAGGAGGAGCATTGCCAGCAGATCCAGAGATGTCATTATTCCCCTTTCTTCGGCTCTGGTGAGGCCACATCTGGAATATTGTGTCCAGTTCTGGGCCCCCCACTATAGAAAGGATGTGGACACATTGGAGAGGGTCCAGTGGAGGGTGACAAAAATGATTAGGGGGCTGGAGCACATAACCTATGAGGAGAGACTGAGGGATTTGGGTTTGTTTAGTCTAAAGAAGAGAAGAGTGAGAGGGGATCTGATAGCAGCCTTCAACTTCCTGAAGGGAGGTTCCAAAAGGCTGTTCACAGTCGTGATGGATGGCAGAACAAGGAGCAATGATCTCAAGTTACAGTGGGAGAGGTCCAGGTTGGATATTAGGGAAAACTATTTCACTAGGAAGGTGGTGAAGCACTGGAATGGGTTACCTAGGGCAAGCCCTGGCTGGATTAACAGTTGGGATTGGTCATGCCTTGGGCAGGAGGCTGGACTTGATGACCTCCTTAGGTCTCTGCCAGTTCTATGCTTCTGTGTAGGAGTTTGGATAGTTTATTGTCCTTTTTCTTCTGAAGGGAGATGAAGTGATCCTTGTAGGTGGCTTGCTGAATTGTAGTAAAGTCTGAAAAGATTAAATGCATCTGGAGGCTTGTTTTTTTATGACAGTTTCTAATGTTGAGAACTCCTCCTTGATTTTTTTCTGTTTGTTGTATAGAATGCTGATAAGGTGATTCCTTAGTTTTTTTGTGAGAGTGTGGAATAATCTCTGGCTGTAGTCCGTGGGGTATGTAGATTTTAGTGGGTTTTTCACCCTTACACCCTTAGGGTACATCTAAACTACAGGCTCTTGTCCACGGAATTTGTGTCGACAAACTGTCAACAAAGCTTCTGTTGACAAAGAGCGTCTAGATTACATCCAGTTCTGTAGACAAAGTGAGCCGCTTTGTTGACATGACAGTGCAGACACAAAGAACAGTGTGGATGCAATAATGCCTTCTGTTGACAGAACTCTGAGGAAGTAAAGAGGATGTGGGCTCCAGGCTGGGGAGTTTTGGGGTCAGGTGGAGGGTTGAGGTGCTGAGAAAGCCGAAGGTTTGTGGCTGTGAGGGTGCAGGATTTCAGGATAGGATGCATGAGGGGCTCAGGGCAGGGATGCTGGGAGTATGATGGGCTCTTGACACAGATTTACAGTGTGTGGATGGTGCAGGACTGTTGTGGCAGAAGACAGAGGATGTGGGGGTGCAGGAGTTTGGGGATGTGAGAAGCTCAGGATGGGGGTTCCAGTGTATGATAGGCTCAGGTTTGGGGTGTGCAGGAGTTTTATGATGCTGTGGCCAGATAGGGGGTTGGCCCCAATTGGGGGCTTGTTGGCCAGGCTTCATTTTTAAATAAAATATTATATCAAACACAAAATGTTTCAGCATTGTCTTTATTTATGAGAAGGATGGGGAACCTGTTTTGAGTGAGGGGTCACTGAGCCACTGAAAAGTCAGTTGGGGCTGCACAAGAGAGATGCAAAAAAAAACAGCCCCTCCAAAACCCCCCAAACCTCACTAATGTGGCCCCAACTGTGCTGGTGGGAGTAGCGGACAGAGTGCTAGGGCAGGGTGCTAGTGGGTGTTGGGGCACAGTAGTCATGGGGCAGGGGGAGAGGGAGGTTGGTTAGGGGGAGAGGACAGAGACATCTGGGGCCAGTACCTGGGGATCCCGGGTCTCAGGAAGTGTGTGGGCTGCTCTTCCCCTCCCCTAAACAGCTGGTGTGCTTCCTGAAATGCCTGATCTGTCACTCCACCAGGGACTTTCTTCCCTCCTGCTGTCTGCCTACGTAGGGTGTGTGTGTATAGGAGTCCCAAGACTGTATACCAGCTCCAACTTCTCAGGAAGTGCATGCTCTTCCTCTGTTCCCCACAACAGCCACATGCTTCCTGAGAAGTTGGAGGTGGCACGCAGTCCCAGAATTCCTACTTCCTCCCTCCTCCCACCCCATGCAGACAGGCAGCAAGGGGAAAGTCCCCGGTGGTGTGACAGACCTGGCATTTCAGGAATCATGCCAGCTGTTTAAGGGAGGAGAAGAGCAGCCTAACCTCCCCTTCTCCAGAGCCAGGCACCCCCCTGCTCTACCCCAATCCTTCTCTCCTCCCCTTCTCCAAAGCCAGGCACACCCCCACCCAGCCCAATCCCACTCTCCTCCCCTTCCTCAAAGCCAAGCACACACACACACACACACACACACACACACAAACACACACACACACAACCCAATCCCCCTCCCCCTGCTCTAATCTAATTATTGGGTCCCAGAGCTGCTGCTGCTGCTGCTGCTACAGCTGTGTCTCCCACTCCAAGCACTGAGGCACGTGCACACGAGGTGGCCAGGGCACTGTGAGCAACCCAATCCTCCTTCCCTTTTCCTTCTTCTTCCCCTCCCCATCCCTTCCTCAGAGCCAGACACCTCCCCTCTCTGCTGTAATTCCACAAGGAGTAACAGTTAATTTGAACTAAGGATTTAGTTCGAATTAACGTTTCACTGCCACGTGTAGCCGCGCGGCAGTGAGTTCAGGCTAGTGAAATTTCAAAATGGCGACCGGACGGGAACATGCAAATAAAGCCCGGGATATTTAAATCCCGGGCTTCATTTTCAACTCCAGTCGCCTCATTTGCCTACCTAGCTCGAATTAACAAGCTAGTGTAGACATACCCAAACTGTCTTTTGACCCCACTCATACCAGAAATTTTTGATGCTGCCAAAACATTTGAGCTCATGTACTGCCAAGAGAATTACATTTCTAGCAGTGATCAGCATTAATGTGGCCCATTATCATAAATCTATATGTGGACCAATATATTTGAAAAAGTGTCTTTTGGTAAATCGGTCATAGTTTCTGTGTTATATTAGTTCTTTAAATACAATTGTATTCCATCAGGTCAATTAGAGCTGTGTATTTGGATCTCTATTTCAAGCAGCTCTCAAGCTGTCAATATTTGGCAGAGTTTTTGGGTAAGAAAATTGTGAAAGGATACCACTGGCTAAATAAATCTAGGACATGTCTTCCAAGATAACAAAAGATCTGGAAGTTTTCAAGCTTCCAATACACCCAGTCCAAATGCATTTTTAGGTAAATGATCTAATTGAAGAGCTTTCCATGCTCCAATGTAGGCCAAGCCAAATTGTTTCAAATATCATCATTGTCAATTGGCCATTTTTTGGCAATTAGGCATATGTAAGATGTCTCAAATTTAACATCCCCTCCTCCCTCCACAAACTGAGGTAAACATAGAATCTCTGGTCACTTTGAAAAGTCAAGGCCTGAGATGATATTGCTAAAATATCTACTCTTGTCCTTTACTCAAGATGTACCAGCTCCTATGGACTGGCACAGAAGAGGTACATGACAAACATTCACTAGTGGGGTTCATCCTTTGTTACCTACCAGCCCTGTGCTTTTGGGAGCCAGGGAGTGACATTCATGGAAAACCATCTTCCCTTCTTCCCCTAAGCCTTTGTTGGAATCAGACAAAGCAATGAAAAGGCCGGGGAAGACACACCTAAACTGCTTCAGACAAGGGTGATACAATTAAGGAAACACCCCAGCCTCATTTGCATTAAAGATGGAACAGAGGGACATCTCATTAGCATACAGAATGGAAAGCAGCTCTTCCAAGGCAGGAAACACAGTGAACTATGGGACACCGAAAGCAGAGGAGCACTGCCTGATGGGAAATCCCTGCTCCAGATGCTAATGAACCCAGGCCTGCTCACACCCAAATTAGTCATTATCAGACCAATTCTAGTAACAATCCTATTGACATCTAAAATACTGAAACTGCCTAGTTGCATTGTGAGCTCATTCAAGGAACATCACCCATAATCAGGGGTGATCAGTCTCTATTGTCTCTCCTCTTTCTCTTTGAACTATCCCTATAAAAACTCCTATCCTTGCCCCAAGAAAACTGCTCTGATACCTGGACTTAAACTGCATCAGTTCCATTGAGACTTCTTCATCTCCTGTCTGATCGTGCTGGGGGCTCTGTCCTGCTTTTCTCCTGCCCTTTGGACCCCTCGGCTACCATCATCATCTGGGAACCCCGATCAGTGCAAGCTCCGTGGAGAGGTGAGGTCTCTCTCTCTTTCTCTCTCTCATCAACTATCTCTCTAAGCATAGCCTCCTGACCCTGCCCTGTGTAAACTGTTATATGGTTACCTAATGTTTGTAATCAGTTTCAATTTAGATTTAATACTGTAATTGTTAGATTTAATATTGTAACTTTTTGATATCTATTCACTACTCAGAAATAAATCACTTTCATTGTTAAGCTGGTTGCTTCTCTCTCTTTCTTTCTCTTTTGCTCACTCTTCCTTGAGGGGTGTTGTTTTGGCTTCCCCATTCGTTCTGCAACATCGCTTCTTGTACCCAAGCAAAAGATCCCTGTAGTGCCCAAAATCCTGTGGGGTTTGCTTATTGTGTGGTTTACCAGTGAATGACTGTGGTGTGAAAGTGGAGATAGGGGGTGCTGAACCCGGGGGGTTATGAGGATGGCAGCTTAAAGTGCTGTTTAATCCAGCCCATGGAGTCCAAAGGCACATGAGGGTACAGTGTGGCATTGCTGTGAAACCCAGCCAGCTGAGTCCAGGGACATATGAGGGGGTCAGCTTGTGAGTGCTGAGTACCCAGTCCTCTCAGACGTGCTCTGATTAGTGGGAGTGAGTGCCTGTGTGTGTTGCCACGGTGGCAAGAATCCCATCCTGAGGAACCTAGTTCCTGCAGGAGAGCTCCAGTGGGAGGGGGAATTGGCAGCAGGGAGAATTCAGCTCCATATGAGAGCACAAGTAAGCACCAACCGCACACTGATAGAGTTGTTAACCTTCCCCCAGTCCCATAAGGGTAACCCTGATAAATGAGCATACCCCAGAGTATTGGGCAAATCTGGTAACACCTTTCTCTGTTCAAATTAAGCTTATCCCAAGAGATGGAGGTTTACCATAGTCTGAATCCCAGGTGAAACCTCACTGCCATCTTGCCAACATACTGGGAACAGAACCAGGGAATTCCAAAGCTTAAAGTGTAAACTGCAAAAGAGCCAAGTCTCTGTGGGTACGTCTACACAACAGCGTTATTTTGAAATATCTTATTTTGAAATAGCTGCCTGAGGCTGAGACTTGTGCTTAAAGGGACCCCCCTGGACAGCCGGTTCTCAGCTTTCCCTGTTTGCTTGCCTACCTCGCTGAGGGACAGCAAAGCATTGTTGTCTCTTTCTGTTTTGGTTGCCCTGACTCGGAACACCACAGTACTCAGCGCGATGGAGCCAGAGCTGTCCCTGGCACTCTGGTGCTCATTTTGGATGTCTTTCTGCAAGCCTAACAGCAATGGCTAGAGTCTGCCTCACAGCATCTGCTGCAGCCCAACCCCCAGGCCCTCTTCTTGACCCTCCTGGGGGACGAGGAGGAGCAACAGCAGTGCCTGGACATCAGTGTGCCCCACCGCATCTGGCGTCTGGACACCAGCAGCAACTGGTGGGACCACATCATCCTGGAGCGCTGAGGAGACCAACAATGTACCCAGAACTTCAGAATGAAGGACACCTTCCTCAAGCTCTGTGAGTGGCTCTCCATTGCTCTGCAGCAACAGGAAATGCACATGAGGCTTGCCATTCCCCTCCAGAAGCGTGTGGCCATCGCCCTCTGGAAGCTCTCCATACTGGATAGCTACCGATCCATGGGGAACCAGTTTGGTGTGGGGAGATCCACTGATGGAGCAGTGCTCATGCAGGTATGGCAGTCTCCAGCCACTGTGCCTCGGTGGGAGGGGGGTAAGGAGGTGATGGTCTGCCGCAGGGAAAAGGAGGGCATTGCTCCTGGGGAGGGAGTGTGGGGCAGTGGTGGGGTAGGAGCATTGTCAGACACCCTGGCACCCCAGTGACTCTCGGTTTTGTGTGTCCCTCTGCAGATGGTCAAGGCCATCAATAGAGTGCTACCCTGCAGAGTCATCCATCTCACTGATGTGGACACAGTCATTGAGGGCTTTGGCGCACTGGGCTTCCCCAACTGCAAGGGGAGTAATCGACAGGACACACATTCCCATCTGTGCCCCAGACCACCAGGCCTCACTGTACATAAACCGGAAGGGATACTTCTCAGTCATCCTGCAGGCTGTCTCTGACCACCAGGGCTGCTTCCTGGACATTAAGGTGGGCTGGTTCGGCAAATACACAACGAGCAAGTGTACCACAACTCCTCCGTGTGCCAGGGCTGCACGCTGGGACTTTCTTCCCCAACCGCTGACGGCCTGATTTAGATGTCTCCTCACCTGTCCGGACCTCTCCAAGAGGAATATTCCGCACGTGGTGGCGGCGTGCTGTGTGCTGCACAATTTGTGCAAAAGAAAGAGGGAGGCTTTCCTGACAGGCTGGATGGCAGAGGCCAACCTGCCAGCCAGGAGGCCCATCGGGGGGCTGTCAATATCCGGGAGGCCCTGTGAGAGAGCTTCCAGATGGAGGAGAAGTGAACTCTCCCTCGTGTGCCCCATTGGTGCCTTGTGCCTTATTCCACCCTCACGTCCTTCCATTTTCCCCTCCCTGATGTAAAATAAACACAAGTGTTTTGCCAAAAACAAAGACTGTTTATTTAACATAACTGGGAGGAAGGGGGGGAACTAGAGTGGGAGAGGGGAGGTGAAAGGGTGGGAATAGGGCCGGCTTTAGGAAGTGTGGAGCCCCACCACCCACGGATTTTTTTCTGTTGAGCAAAAAAAAAAAAAAAAACACCACACAAACATCACATCTGATCAAACTGTATAACACAATAGTTGAACATTTAAAAAAAAAGGCCATCCTTTATTATGCAAAATTTTACACAAAATTAAATCAGTTACCTTAAGTTCAGGTCAAATATTTTCAATTCCAAACTATCCAATCTTTTCAATAAAGTTTAAAGTTTGATTTTTAAACAGTTACCAGAAAGCATTGCAGTTCCCTGTTATATTGATTAACTTTTTAAATAGTAAAAATTGAGTGTTTGTTAAGAAAGTGTCAGTTCTGTGGTCAAATTCCAGGCCTTAGTGATTTCAGCACCAATGATTTCACTAGGTAATATGGTACCTCTCCACCATTGCCTCCTTTGCACTGCCCTTCAACACATTGCCTGCATGTTGAGTCCAAGGTCAGTCTAGATAAGATTTTATCAATGATTTTTGCTCAAGCGATCACTGAGACAAGACAAGGACTCAATTGATTCTATTCAGCAATGCCTTTAAACACTGGATGTAAAGTGTCAGATATAATTGAGTACTCCCAAATAGACTCTATACCACCAGAAATAAAACCTGTTTCCATCTTTTGTGACTTTCAGTTAGATGTGACTCACTAGCCTCTGCTTAGTGTTCAAGTTATGGTAGACCCTAAGCCAGGTCATATTAAGTTCAGGTCTTGTAATCATACAATATGGATAACAACATTCATTCTCCCAGCTCCAAGTTTTAAGTGAATTTCAACCCAAAACAGCCAAAATTGATCACCTTGACACACCAAGTATGTCTACTGATCTCTGTGGCAAAGTCAGTTGTCTATATAAATAAGGTCTGCTCATGAAGCCTTTTCCTACAGTTGGTTAACAGATGGCAGTAGATAGCTCATTCAGACCACTGGCTGATAAATAGTTAGTCACCCTAACCAGTCATTAACCAGGCATGCTAAATCATGGCCATGCTAAATCATAGCTATGCTAAATCATGGCCTGCTGGATTCTCTCTCTCAAACAATTGCATATTTTGGTGGCTGAATAATCCCATGTGTAGCCTGGAAAGCACCGTGGTGTGGAATGCTTCTGAATGAAAGGTTTGATCTAAATGCAAAGCACATGAATCTCTTTCTCTCTGTCTCTACCCGTTTCAATTCTTTGCCTCTTTTTTATTCCCATTCACCTCATTCACCTTCCCAAGCCACTCATTCTGTTAATTCTCATTTCCACTTGTCCCCCTGATGGGTTACATGACCGCTGATATGTGTACCTGGAAGATTTTTTTTTATACATATGTCTATTAAACGGGTCTCCTGCAATTTCTGGAGCTTAATCTTTTACTTGAAAGACCTTTTGATCAGCTTTGGATTATTTTGTATGAGTCAATGAAAACACCCTTCCCCCTCCCCGCTCTTTTCTTCTCCCCATTCACTCCTTTCATGGGTCCCTTTGATTACATTGTTTGTACATTTCACAAAGGAGTTACACTTTTTTTTTCTTCTCCCTTTCTTTCGTCTCCTTCCTTGGCTTCTTGTTTCAATCCTGAACACCAGCAAGTTCAGATCCAGCTCCCTTGGCCACCTTTTGGTTAAGTTTGCTCTCCTGGAGCAGTCTCACTGCCTGGATTTTAGCCTGCATCCAGCTTCTTTATCTTTTTATTTTATTTTTCTTTTCAAAGGAATCAGCCTTTTGCTCACTTGGTCTCTGGCTTCTCCTCCAGTGTTTTATTCAGGCTTTGACTGATTGTCTCCATACACTCCTTTTATGCTACTGAATGAATTACTAATGCAGCCCCCTGCCAGGAGAAGCATAGTCTGATCTTGTCCTAAATAGGCCCCTGTTTGCAGGAGATGATGTATAAATGTATCGACTGCATCATTATATATTCATTTAGTGGAATGTAGGTTTAGAAAGAATCCTCTCTGCTTATTTCATAAATGAATTCCTGTGGAGAGGAGAGACATCCAGACTGAAAGCACCTTGAAGTCCATTCCTGCTCCCCTGTGAGGGCACTCAGCATAGCCCTGAATAAATCCATTGCATAGTCATCACCAGGAGACCTGGAAAGGTGAAGAGGAAACTCTCCCACTTTTGAAGGACTAGCACCATCTGCAGGGGATGCGGCATGACTGGAATCACTCAGGCCTGGGAGTTAGGCTGACTTAAGGCAGCTTACATTGACATCAGTAGGGAAGTGTTCACTCAACTGACATAACTGCCCTGCTACACTGACTTAGTAAGTCCAACTCCCCAAGCAGTGTAAAGTCATGCTTGACATAGCTAGGTTGACACTACATCAGAGTAGATGCTGTGATGCTTATGTTGAGTGTTACTGGCTTACTGGTGCCTACCCGCAACATTATTTTGAAATAACTAGTGTTATTTTGAAATAACTTAGTCCGCATCTACACAGCAGGCAGTTATTTCGAAATAATGTCAACATACTATCAAGCTGGAGGACTTCTTACTCTGACTCCTGTAACCTTCATTGTACAAGGAATAAGGGTATGCCTACACTAGCCCCCTAGTTCAACTAGGGAGGATAATGAGGGCGACCGAAATTGCAAATGAAGCGTGGGATTTAAATATCCTGCGCTTCATTGGCATGTTCCTGGCCAGTTGCCATTTTGGAAATTGACATGGAATGAGGTTTAACTGGTAATTCGAAGTAAGGGGTTTATTTCAGAATCGCCCTTCTCTGCCACGTGTAGATGCGGGCTAGTCAATTTCCAAAATGGCAACTGGCCGGGAACATGCTAATCAAGCGCAGGATATTTAAATCCCACGCTTCATTTGCAATTTTGGTCGCCCTCATTAGCCTCCCTAGTTTGAACTAGAGGGCTAGTGTAGATATACCCTAAGGGAAGGCAGAAGTTTAGCTTGATTCTTAGCACTACCACAAACTCACTGCGCAACCTTGGCCAAGACACTCTAAGAATCAAATCTCAATAGGTGAAATGTGGCTACCTCTGCTATCTCAGCACAGTGCTGAGGAGGCTCTGGTAATCCAGTGAAGGGAGCCAGGATCCAACAGGGATGGTAGACTCACCAGGCCCCAGGGGCGAAGCTGAGGAGAGGTGGTTCTATGATCCCAGAAGGGGCAGGCCTGTAAAGGGCTCTGCCCTTTTTATGAGCACCCCTCAGTGGCCGAGGGGAGTCTTGTAATCTCTCTATCCACCTGTCTGCGGGAAAGGAAGTGTCCAGTATGTGGCCTGGGAGCAGGCTTCTTCTTACCTCCTATTGTGGCTGCTGAAGGTTGGTCGGGGGGAACCCAGGCCCATACAGTCCTCTGGGTCCCATATAAGTAGCAATTACCTGCTGAGTCCCTTATTTCATAGAGGGATAAGGGATCTTTTGGAAAAGGCTTTATTTTCCGCAAGATCAGCGTCTAGACTGGCGGTTTTTTCCGGCAAAGCTCCATGCTGAAAAAAAGCGGCAGCTATTTTTATGCTAATGAAGCGGGGGAGATTTAAATCCCCACTTCACTAGCAATTGCAATATGTCTAATTTACATCCCTTTTATGAAAAAGGGATGTAGTCTAGACGTAGCCTATGAGTTTTCTCTGCAAAAAATATGCTAATGAGGGTTTCTTTTTGTTCAAAAACCCTTTTCCCACAAGATCCTTATGCCCCAAAAAAGGAGGTTTATCGATCTTGCAGTCAAAGGGTTTTTTGCGCAAAAAGAAAATGTCCAAACTGCTTGTTTTTACACAAAACCCCAGTGCAAAAATGGATCAGCAGAAAATATGCAAATGAGATTGAGACTCGTGCAAATTAGTCCCTTATTAGCTTTTTTTCAGCACAGAGCTTTGCCGGAAAAAAGCACCAGTCTAGACACGGATCTTTCAGAAAAGGCTTTATTTTCTGAAAGATCCGCATCTAGACTGGCGGCATTTTTATGCTAATAAAGTGGGGGAGATTTAAATCCCCGCTTCATTAGCAATTGCGATACGTCTAATTTACATCCCTTTTACGAAAAAGGGATGTAGTCTAGACGTAGCCAAGGGGATTGAGTGATCTCTCTTACCCACACAAACACAAACACACAAGCACAAACACACACATCCATTAGTCCATTCACACACATTCATTCATGTCCTCAGGCACTCACACATTTAAACAAGCGTCTGCCACGTACTCTCTCCTTTTATTGGAACTGGGCTACTCCTGTCACTCACACAGGAGTCCCACCTCCACATTTGTCACGGAGGAGCATGCCCAGACCTCCCTCAATCCAGGTCCTTTGTTTGCTTAGGGCAGCATTGTGTCTTTAATTAGTCACCATCTGGCCCCTGGCTCCAGGTGTAATAGCCTTGCTGTTTCCCTCACCCCAAACACACTCCATACACACATACACTCTTCTCTCATGGTAGAATGCAGCTTAGAGCAAGTTACAAGCAAAGTGGCTGAGAGTTACAAAGATTATAAAGTTGCAAGGCTCAACAATCACCAAGCTTACAGTAGGTTTCTGAACTTACAAAGCAAAGTGGCTGAGACTTACAAAGTTGTAAAGCTCAACAATCTTACAACAAGATGCAAAATGTAAAAGACAAGGTAACTGAAAGTTACAAAAAAAACCAAGTACAAAGCTTCAAAGCTCAATAGTTACTAAGAGACATTCCAGAGAACAGCATCTGACTAAGACTTAGAAGACAACTGCCCCCTTAAACAGTGTTCACAGCAATGCAGTCAGCAGCAGGTTTGTCATTTTCTAAGTCATGTTTGGCAGGACCTTACAGTTTAATGCATTTCCTGAAAATGTGTGTATAAATCAAGTAATAGCTCAGGCAGAGGCTTTATGCAACATAGTCCACCTCTCCCACTTGTATAACTTCATAAGGGCAGCAGCAAAACTGGTCTCCTGGCTGATAGTGCCTTTCCTGGGCCCCTTTATTATAATAGCAAGCCTGGATTTGTTGGGCTTTCTCTAGATTTTCTTGGGCAAATTTGGTCACCCATCTCAGTTGCTCCCGCATCTCCACCACATACTGGATTACGTTATGGGACTGGGAGGCTTGCTCTTCCCAGGTCTCTTTGAGCAGGGCCAGTATCCCTCCAGGTGGCTAACCATATACCAGCTCAAAGAGCAAAAAGCCTGTTGAAGCTTGGGGTACCTACCGCACTACAAACATCAAATAAGGCAGTAGTCAGTCTCAAACAGGAGGGTCCATATTCACAAAATTTTTCAGCATGTTCTTTAGGGTCCAATTAAACCTCTCCACCAGTCTATCCGTTTGAGGATGGTAAACTGAGGTTCAAAGAGGTTTTACTTTGAGGAGTGTCCAGACCTCTTTTAACAGTCATGATATAAAATTGGTCTTCTGGTCAGTCAGGATTTCTATAGGAAGGCCCACCCAAGAGAAGAGGTGTACCATCTCAGTGCCCATGGTTTGTGCCCTTATTGAGCAAAGGGTGCACCTACAAGGGGTAAGGGAATTAGGGGAGCCCACCCCATACCCTTTGGTGCTACTAGTTGACAATCCGGACATGATGCACAGAAATCCACAGCCTCCTTATAGACCCCTGGCCAGAAGAATTGAGCCAATCAGTGGGCTAAGGTCTTCTCCCACCTCACATGGCCAGCTAACAGGGGACTGAGTGGGCCAAATTCAGAACTGCTCTCCAGGCCTCCCGAGACACCAAGAGTTGGTAACTCATCTCCCCTGTGTTTGGGTCCTTGTCAGTTCGATACAGCAGGTCTTTTCTGAGCTCAAAGTGAAGGAACGGGAGGCTGGACCTTCTGGGCAACAACCCCATCAATGACTGTGATCCAGGAATATGTCTTTCTCAGGGTCTTCTTTTTATCCTCAGACAAAATCATATGAGCTAGTTAAATATTCCAAATCTACCTCGGGGAGGGGACCCGCTTATGAAGGTTGCCCTGGATCAGAGGGCATGTCCCCTTCTTTGGAGGGGGCATCATCTCCTTTCTGAGACAATTCCTCTTCTGGCTCAGTTTCCCAGCCAGATTAATTTGGAGCCATGCCCTACTGTCTTTCCAATGCTTCCACTGTCCCATAGTCAGCTTCAGCCTCCTTATCCAGAGCTTGGTAAGCTGCCTGGGCCTCCCCAGAGAGGAATGGTGCCAAGCCGGCAGCCCCAAAAGTTCTTTCCCAGCCATCTGTTTGGAGCATGCTGGCCCACTGCTGTCTGGAGCATGCTGTGTGGGGCTCTAGCAAGCAATTTAAATGATCCAGGGCTCTGGCTGCAGGGTAGCAGCGACTGGGAGTCTTGATCCATTTTGATTCGCCAAGCCTTGGTTCAGTTGCCCCTTTGCCTCCCCTCCTTCCCCCCGACTCCCTTCTGTTGGTAGGCTTTCCAGAATCATACCTAGATGGATCCAGCTATGGTGATGACATAGGTGATGTTACCCAGCACAGTGGAAAAAAATAGCACTGGGCTTCCCCATGCTTCATAATTATTCCCTTCCATGCTGGGCTTTGAGCATTTCCATTGCAAAGGGCAAGCTATTCTGTGAAACCGAGTGCCCATCAGTCAACAGAGAACCCAACTCCTAAGTGTGGTTTGTGGCTCTGCAGCTATCAAGTTTTAGTCTTCAGCATGTCTCCATTTCACCACAGCTCATCCTTCTCACTGTACAACTCCTCCAATAGGCCCTCTCCTCCTCCTCCTCCTCCATGTATGCTGAGCATGAAATTATTTGACGCTCCCATAATGTGCTGTGCTTGTGTTTGCAGTAAAACTGCTTGCTAATTGGCACAGTTCATGCTATTTCCATTTGTGTTAGTCAGACCCCTGGGGGCTGGGGAACTTTTTTAAATGCTGCATATTTTAAAGTGTAAACAGGACCTGGTGTTTTATTAAATAAACGTGACAATTGCAATAACGTTTTGTAGATTACAGGAGAAGGAACATAAGGGGGAACATTCCCAGAACCTAAGCAATGTGTATTTTGCTGATGCTTAAGTAAACTTTCCTTTGTTGTTGCTGGTCTTTCCTCCGTGCTAGTCATTTGATACTACTTGAAAACCTTTTCTGCCTAGTGAATCCTCACAATAGGGAATGGAAATGATTCTTTCCTACCTTCTATTTTCCCCACAAATGCTTCCAAATCTTCAGTTTCCCTGAAAAGTAGGCAGGGGGGATTATGCTTTTCCAATTACTTGCTGTGCGTAAGTTTTTCAGCACAAGCAAATTGTTTTATCGTGGAGACCTTATGCCTTAGGTTATGTCTATACTGAACAATTATTTTGGAATAAGCTATTTCAGAAGAAATACTCTGAAACAGTTTTTTTCGAAATAGCGCATCTACACTACAGGGAAGCGTGGAAATTAGTCCAAGGCAGGCTCCCCTAATGTGGATGCACTACCTCGATTTAGAGCCCCAGGAGGCACTGGGGAGTAATTACTCTGAATGGCCTGGGGGAGGAGCTATTCTGAAATAGCGGCAGTGGAGTATCCACACTACAGCTACCACAAAATAGCTATTTCAGAAGAGGTGTTATTCCTTGTGGAATACGGTTTAAAAATGCTGAAATAAGTTGCCCGTTATTTCAAAATTATTTCGAAATTATTTCAAAATAACAGGTTGGCTGTGTGGATGCTCACATAGTTATTTCAGAATAATGGATGTTATGCTGCTATGTAAATGTACCCTCAACTGACAAACCCTGCTGGTTTCACTCAAGCAAGGGCCCCACTTAAGCTAGTGATGGGAGCAAAACCTGCAGGACTGGACACACTGGGTGAATTGCAGTGTCCTGGCTTCTCTCTGGCATCTTGGATCATTATAATAAGAGCAAGAAAGGCTATTACAGGCTTGGGGGTATCTAAAACATCGTCGGTGGCACTTCACTGCCAAAGAAAAGAGTTTACAACCGCACCCCAACACACACAAGTGATTATTCCCCTTTATTTGGCTCTGGTGAGGCCACATCTGGGCTACGTCTATATTGGCAAGATTTTGCGCAAATACTCTTTAATTCAAGAGTTTTTGTGTTAGAGTATTTGAGTAAGAGAGCATCTACACTGGCATGTGCCTTTGCACAAAAGGTGTGCTTTTGCGCAAGAGCATCCGTGCCAGTGTAGACACTCTCTTGCGCAAGTAAGCTCCAATGGCCATTTTAAACATCCAGCTTTCTTGCACAAGAAATTCATGTTGCTGTCTACACTGGCCTCTTGCGCAAGAACAGTTGCGCAAGATGTCTTTTGCGCAAAAGCATCCGTGCCAGTGTAGACACAGCCCTGGAGTACTGTGTCCAGTTCTGGGCCCCCAACTACAGGAAGGATGTGGATGCACTGGAAAGGATCAGGCGGAGCAACCAAAATGATTAGGGGGCTGGAGCACATCATCTATGAGGAGAGACTGAGGGATCTGGGTTTGTTTAGTCTGCAGAAGAGAAGAGTGAGGGGGGATTTGAGAGCAGCCTTCAACTTCCTGAAGGAAAGTTCCAAAGGGATGGAGAAAGGCTGTTCTCAGTAGTGACAGATGGCAGAACAAGGAGCAATGGTCTCAAGTTACTGTAGGAGAGGTCTAGGTTGGATATTAGGAAAAACTATTTCACTAGGAGGGTGAGGAAGCACTGGGATGGGTTACCTAGGGAGGTAGTGGAATCTCCATCCCTAGAGGTGTTTAAGTCTCAGCTTGACAAAGCCCTGGCTGGGTTGATTTAGTTGGGGTTGGTCCTGCCTTGGGTAGGGGGCTGAACTTGATGACCTTCTGAGGTCTCTTCCAGTTCCATGATTTTATGATTCTACACAGGGACCTTTCCTAAGCCTGAGTGAAGATATAAAGTCATCGCCCCTCCCCCACCCCCATCGCCACCCCAAGAGCTCTTTGCATGGAAAGGGACCCTTTTTTCTCCCTTCTTTCTTTTGAGATGCAAGCTATGCTCTCTAAAGCTGATTCCAACTCTCACTGCCAGATGGGATCCCCCACCACCCCCAACCCATTTCTCTGTTGTAGTGCACTTGGGTGCGTTGGGGGCTGGTACTTGATTAAGCCTTTACAATTGTAAACAGCTGGCTCAGTGCTGCTAAGGGCGGGCACCTCCCTCCTTGCCAAGGGAGATGGTTAATTCCTTCTCTGCCAGTCTCAAGATGCCCTCTTCTCACACCATCCAGGAAGTGTGTTTGGGAAGCATTTTCCTATCTCTGCCTTAGGCCATGGTTTCCTCCTTGATGCTTTTCATGTTTTTTTTTAATTCAGGCTGTGTCATTCCTCACCATGTGTCATCCCTCACCCTGCCTAAGATGTACTTTCCTCTTCCTCCATTCTTTATTATCTTCTGCTGCTCTGCAGACATTTCCCCTTTCTGGCTGGATTCACAAAAAGCATTGTTAAGCCATGCTGCAAAAATGCACTGAAGGGAAATCTGACTGAACTGAGCCCAGGGTCCTGCTGTTAGCTGACTAGAGCCAGGGAGAGACAGGGCTCTGCAAAGCCAGCTGTACTCAGGGTGCTGTTAGCTGCCAGCGGCAGGAATAGCCAGTGTGATGGAGCGCTGACATGGGGTGATGGAATGTGACAGCTCTAAATCTTTCCTGTGTAGCCCGTCAATCCGGCTGATGTGTGTGAGTCACAAAAGGGTCATGTGTAAAAAATTTCTCAAGGAAAGTTTTGCTGTGAGTGTCTTGGGAGACAGGGGGTCTCAGAGTGAGCCAGAACTCTTGAATTCTGCTCTTTTAAGTAACATGAGATACTGGGAGATGTTGGGCCCATTCTTGGAGGCAAATCTCTGGCAACAGATCATCTGCTTTGGGCAAACTAGAGCTGATGCTGATTTAGGTCTGCATATTTTATGTGTGTGTATGTTAAAATTAATTGGATTAAATATTACATGTGAATAAAATGTTTTCAGGACAACATATCCCAGGGCTATCTAACTGTGGGTTGATTGTATTAGAACAGCAGTCCCCAAATTAGGAGGTTTGCCTTCGATGGGGGCACAGAGGAAGAGTCCGGGGGGCTGTATTAGGACGTAGGCTAGTTCCCATTGGGTGTGAGGAGAGAACCACCCAGCTCCTGCCCCAGCTTGCAACTCTGCTCCACTCTCCGCCTAGCTCCATCCTTAGCTGCAGCTCCATAACATCCCCAGCCCAGCTCTGCCCTCATTCCCTCCCAGCTCCTCTTCTATCCCCAGCCCCAATTTTGTCCCCAGCTCTACCTTCAGCCCAAACTCTTCTGCTAGGCCAACTGAGCAGTGATGGGGGGGACAGATTCCATTGCTGGCCAGGTGAAGGTGACAGGAAAAGCTTGGGCACCACTGTATTGGAGACTGTTCTCTCAAAGGGGGCATGAAATGTAACGAACAAAAATAGGTGAATTTGCTCACCTCACATCTGGTCTGTGCTGTCCAGAAACTGTCATTTCCAGGATCCAGTACAATGGGCCTCCTATCTGATTGGCTGCTCTGAGTTACAGCAACATATCTGTTAAATCATAGAAATGGCAATAGGCGTGGCATGATGCTGTGGCTCACACTTGTGTATGGCCTCCTGACTAAAAGGTTGCTAAACTCTTTCTCATCTATGGCTCCTTGCAGCACAATCTTTATTCCATAAAAATTCCTGTGGAAATCAGTGGCTGCAGGATTTATACATAAATTGTGCTGCAAATTTATGTGTACAGAAATCTGTTACAATTTAGGAATGGCAGCATCAGGCCCTTATGTAATTTGACCCCTTGAAATTCCATGGTGATGGCAAGGACAGAACTTAATTTCTGCTGGTTCACAACCTAAAGTCTCTTCTACCTGAGCTAAAGGCAAACTTCTGTTGGCAGTTTGGCATTCATGACACATTGATTCCATCCAGAAGATGGCGGTGGGTACATTTGACTCCTAGCCAGCTCATAACAGGTATGCCAGTGTGCATAGGAATCACTTGACTCATTTTTGAAGTGCAGCCACATCTAAAAGGAACTGTTTAACAAAATTAAACCAGTTTATAGCTAGGAAACATACTCTGGGCAAAGCAGAAGGAAGACTCCTTTCTCTTATCACCTTCTGTTAGTTGCTTTCCCTACTATACTTTTCTGCCTGCTTGGTGCAACTAATATACTCATTCTGTGTGTCAGATTAGTACAGATTACCTTGGTCTACCATTTATAGCTCTTTACACCCAGGTATGTCCTATGAACAGTTTACTCAAAGTTTTTCATCACCTCAGAAATTTCTCCCCAGTGTATAAATTGTTTAAATCACAGGTTTAAAATTTAAAGATAGGCTTTGCATTGCAAGGTGAATGCAATACAATTAGGGTACGTCTAGACTACATGGCTCCGTCGACGGAGCGATGTAAAATAGTTTACTCAGCAAAGTCAAAGAAGTGGGGATTTAAATAATCCCCTCTTCATTAAAATAAAAATGGCCACCGCGTTGTGCTGACAATCAGCTGATCCGGCACAGCATGGCAGTCTAGACACAGTGCAGGTGACAAGGGAAGCCTTTCCCGAGGCATAAAGCTGCAATTAATTTCTGTGTAAACTTTATCCTCTTCCCCTTCTGTCCCAGTGATGCCTCTTACAATGGCCGCATTGAAGGCTGCAGAAATCTCAGGTGGAAAACTGGAGGGGTGTGTGTATGTGTGTGTGTGTGTGTGTGTGTGTGTGTGTGTGTGTGTGTGTGTGTGTGTGTGTGTGTGTGTATACACACTCCTGTGTATAAGTCTGAATGTGTGTGAGTGAGAAAGAGAGCACTATGGATAGACAGGACTCCCAACTGATGAGCCAGAAAGACAAATTCACCATAGCTGAATATTTCTTGTCTCCTGATGCCAGGAGTAGGAAGCTCTGCCAAGAGAAATTTGTCCCATTCTTGCCCCCACAATAGTTGGAGAACTCTACAAAGTGTTCATTTTTTCTCACAATGCTCCCATTTTGTTTTCTCTTCTGATTTTCTGTTTTGTTTGTCATGCCTCTGAATTGCTGAAGTCATCTGCTTTTTTGTATCTTCCTGAGATTGCCAGGGGGGAAAGCATCTTCCCAAACCTGCTGACTTTCCTCAGACCCACAGACATACAGGTGCGGATATAGGGCAGGACGAACGGGGCCTTGGGCTGTGTCTACATTGCAGGCTTCTTGCACAAGAATGTATGTTCTTGCGCAAAAATTTGCCTAGCGTCTATAATGCACACGCGTTCTTGCGCAAGTAACTTTACAGTACAGTGTTGGAGCAGAGGGCTTCTTGTGCAAGAGCTCTGATGCTCCGTATGAGGAAGAAGCCTTCCTGCGCAAGTGTTCTTGAGCAAGAGGGCAGTGTGGACAGGCAGCCAAGAGTTTTTGTGCAAGAACTGGCCTCCTAGGAAAAAAAACAGATGGCCACTTAGATGCTCCATACCCACACTCAAACTCGATACTTCCTGGTTGCCGGACCACCCCCCCTTAAAGTCATACGCAACCTGCAGATGCTGCATGGCAGCAGCAGCTCAGCCACCATGCAGCTCTGCCCTGCTGCATCCAGGAGCCCCAGGATGTCTGCTCCACAGGCACCCCGAGAGCCTGCACCTTCCTCCCAGAAGCCATCCCAGCAGGCCCAGAGGGGCACCAAGAGGCATGCCCTTTGCTGGTCCAGGGCTGAAGTCGAGGCCCTTCTGGACCTGTGGGCAGAGGTGGAAGCCCTCCATGACTCCCGTGCCCGTCACCACAACATGGACATTTTCAGCCGTATGGCCCAGGCACTCTCAGAACAGGGACATCCGGCACCAACCCTTGAACAGGTCTGGGCTAAGGTCAAGGAGCTGCGCCTGGGCTATGTCCGGGCCACTGAGGGCGAGGGGGCAGGATCCGACACCTACCCCCTCTACAACTGCCTCCATGCCATCCTCGGGGAGACGGCAGTCCCAGGACCCTTGCCAGCAGTGGACACTGGGCCTCCTGACCTGGAGGAGGAGGGTGACCTCACTACCGGGTCCGACGATGAGGGAGACAACCGCAGCAGCACTGTCACCCTGCACCTGGAGCCAGTGCCCAGCAGCCAGGACATCTCCTGGGCCTTATCCGAGGCCAGCGATGGATCTTCCAATAAGTGTTGTGCTTCTCACTCGCAAGGGTAGAGGAGCTGGGTGCCCGGGGGGAGGGGGAAGGCGCGTCACTCAGGCAGTTCGAGCTGGTACGCCGTACAGCAGTATGCAGCACGTGCAACCTTGTGTAGCCTGAATGTGTGGCATGTGGATGCGGCAGGCAGCTCCAGGGCACGCCTGGGACCCTGCTGTTCACACACGTCCTGCCCAGGGAGGGGAAGGGAGATGTTGGCTGGAAGCAGCCAAGGCCCCAAGGGCTCAGGCCAGACCCCACACCTCCTGAAGGGTGCCACACACAGACAGCATGCAGCCATGCCTGCTCATGTGACACAGCATCTGCTACTGGGAAAACCGCAGCAAGCCAGACCTCTGAGCATGGCCCTCACGGAGCCCCTTGGCTGCTCCCAGCCCCTAGGCTGCTCCTGAGGGAAGTCCCCCCACTGTGGCGACACACTTCCCTGGGCTAGTTGACTGAGGGCTGGAAGGAGTGGGAGCGGGGAAGCAGCCAGCCTCCCAAGGGTTACAATCCATGGAGGATCACTTCACTCCAGGAATGTTGAGCTAGGCCTTTATGAGAACATACACGCAGGGGACTGATTGGGCCCAAGCCACAGTCGTGTGGTGTCATGTGGGGCTCAAGGCATAGGGCACGGGGCTCAAGGACAGTGTGGGAATGGCTGCCTGACCGTCTTGTCATTTTCTGTGTTCTCTGCAGCAGGACCACCCAGGAGTGAGGGACCCTCCAGCCCTGCACCAGCAGCACCAACCACCCAGGCACCAGTCTGGTGGACCAGGCAGCAGGACCAGCTTCTCTGGTGGCACATCCAGGCCGTCAAGACGATAGAGGCAGTGGTCACCACAAAGATACAGGGCTGACCTGGAGTGGCTGCAGCAGGCGTGGGAGCAGTTCCTCCACAGGTGTGACAGGATGTACGACACGATAACCACCCTGATGTCGCACATCAGCCATGCCGTGCATTGCAGCATGGCCTTGCCACATCCTCCTGCCCTCCCTGCTATGCCCATGCCCACTCCAGCCACCCTTCCTGCTTCCATTGCCATGTCCCCTCCTGCCACCCTTTCAGCCGCCTCTCCAGCTGCCATTGCCCGTGGAGGTGCTGGCAGGAGCCGCCCTCCCAGCAATAATTCCCCCTCCCAGGTAAGAGCCTCTTCCTCCTCCCCCTCCCAGTTCAGAGCCCCCTCTCACTGCCCACCCTTCTTCCCTGTTGTAAATAAAAATAAAGTTTCATCTTGTTTCAACAAAAAACCGGTTTTGTTTATTGAAAGGTGAGGGGAAGGGGGTGGGAAAGGTTGGGGATGGGAGGAAGATGTAGATGGGAGACAGAAGCAACCCTACTGTGGGGCCTGGGAGAACATGTCCTTTAGGACCTCCCAGATGCGCACCCCATCGTGGTGCACCTGCCGGATGGCAGCTGTGCGGGGCTGCTCAAATGCCCAGCCCTAGCCTTCCATGCACACTGGGAGGAAGGCCTCGCCCTTCTGCTCCACTATGTTATGCATCACACAATATGTTACCACAATCTTAGCAATGTTCTGTTCACCTATCTCAAGATGGGTGAGCAGACAACTGAATCTGGCCTTCAGCCATCTGAAGCACACTCAGCCTGGTTGAGGGGTGCCCATCCCGCTGTGATGACCTCTGATGCCCTCTGCCCCCAAACATGCCAGGGCTCCCTCACCCCAGAGCCCCCCCCCCCATACCAGCAGGTCTGTATGAGGGAGGGATGGCACAAGCCCCTGGGCTTCCCCCCCCCCCCCTCCCCTGCCCCGCCCCAGCCTGGATTCTTCCCTTCCCCAGGGCAGGGGTGAGGCCCCCTCCCACCGCCCCAGACTTACCTGCATCAACACAGCACCGACTGTGGACCTGCCCACCCCAAAGTGGTAGTTGTCCCGGGTGGCCAGCTTCCATAGGGAGATGGCGACCCTCTTGTTAATGGGGATGGTGGGGAGTGTCGCGTCTCAGGAGCGCAGGGGCGAGCCAGGCACACAGCTCCAGGAACGTCTGCTTCCGCATCCTGAAGTTCTGGAGCCACTGATGGTCATCCCATTGCTCGAGGATCAGCCGGTCCCACCACTCAGTACTGGTGTCGAGTCTCCAATATCGCCTCTCCACGGTGGGGTGGGAATGCCACTGGGACACCACCACATCCAGGGAGAGGGAGTGAAGAGTGAGGTCGGCAATGAGCTCATGCAGGAGTAACAAGGCAGCATGGAGCAGCAGCTGCAGACACTCCAAAATGGCCGTGTGGGGCCAGAGCAGGCACAGGGCCACCCCTGGCTCCATGGCACAGCAAGCATAAGGCAAAAGGCACAAAAGGCACTAGGGCACAAGCTGGGGTGTCCAATGAGGCAGAGGGCAACCACAACTAGCACTGCTACAGTTTTCAGTCCCTACAAGAAGTCCCAAAGCATGCAACAGGAGAGAAACAGCTGTCCAGGGAGATCCCTTTAAGCACACGTCTCAAAGGAGCTGCAGCCCCCGCCTGTGAAAAGTAGTTCTGGGGGGAAGTCTTTGCGCAAGAGCGTCCCGCCAGTGTGGATGCTCTCTTGCGCAAAAGCACATGGCTTTTGCAATGCGTTTTGACCAGTGTGGACGCTCTCTTGTGCAAGACGTTTTGCGCAAAAGAGTTCTTACACAAAATGGGTCTTGTGCAAGAAGCCTGCAGTGTAGACATAGCCATAATGTGACTTCACAGCTGCTTGTTATCTATTTACCTCCTAGTTTGTTTATCTTGAAATGGCCAGTGGAAACAGCTCACATTTTTGTCTTGATAAGGATCCAATCATGGAAGCCGATTGACCTTCTTTGAGCTTTTCTCTTGTATTTACACCTTTCAACCAGCTTGAATTGTTTAATCTGCAGCTAATTTAAAGACATACAGCCTCTGATATATCAGGAGATGAAGATAAACGGCTGGAGAGTTTTTATGAGTAAAAATCTCTTTTGATTTTAGTACATAAATCATTTGTTGTGGAGTCGCTCATTCTCTTTAGGCAATGCCATAATGAAAAATTCAATCTATTCATGAACAGAAAGTCAAGGATTACAAATGGTTGGAGGGGAAAGACTCTACTGAAAAACTCAGATTTATCTCTTAATACTCCCCTAACATACTTCCTCCTCCCTTTTTTTTCCAGTGTGGACTCTGAATTTAATTTCACATTCTTTGCTCACAAAAGTGAACAGGAAGTGGGAAGGAATCCTCAGGGGATGGTTAGGGCATGTTTACAGTAATCCCCGGAGCAGTTTTCAATCCTTGTCGCCTAATTTGATATAGAAGGGTTGGAAAGATGCTCATGAAGGGTTTCCTGCTGAGGGCCAGATTGCAATCCCCTTGCAGCTAGGGGTTGTAGACACAACTGGATCCAAATGCAGAGCAGGAACTAGGTTATGACTAAGGGTAGGTCTATACTGCAATTAGACACCAGTGATGGGCATCTGCCAGCTAATTTGGGCTCAAGGGGCTCAGTCCTAATCAGTGGGGCTAACAGCCTTGCCAGGGGCAGGGATCCTGTTCTGCTTCTCAGGAAAGGACAAGGCCTTGGGTGGAAGGGGTGGGGACAAGGCAGACAGCCTCCAGGGTTGCCCAGACCATGGTGCATCCCACCAATCCCTCAGACCCACCTGGAGCATGTGGTGTGGCACTCCGGCTGTGATGTAAAGAACCCGGGGCTCTGATGCTGGTGCTGCAGTAGCAACGACAATGTCTGGGAGCCCCAGGCCCTTTTGTATTGCTTGGTCCTGGGACAACTGTCCCCTTTGCCCCCATCATTGGGTTCCTCAGAGCTGTTTAATTATGGTGTGGATGTTCTGGCTTGTGTTGTAGCTTAAGCTCTGGGACTTTCCTACCTCATAGAGTAAACCCAGATATCTAGACTGCAATTAAACAACCCTTATCCTAAGCCTTTTAGCTTGAGTTGGGTCAGCTCTAGCATTTTAATGGCAGTGCAGACATAAATGAGAGTCACTCTCATCCCCTTGCTTTCTCCTTCTCTGGCAGGGGAATTAAAATGATCCAGCCCCATTACTTTCAGTGGCTGTGTCCAGACTCCATGCCTCCGTCGACGGAGGCATGTAGATTAGCCAGCTCGGAAGAGGGAAATGAAGCCGCGATTAAAATAATCGCGGCTTCATTTAAATTTAAATGGCTGCCCCGATCTGCCGATCAGCTGTTTGTCGGCAGATCGGGAGAGTCTGGACGCGATGCCCCGACAAAGAAGCCTTTCTTCATCGACACAGGTAAACCTGGTTTCACGAGGCTTACCTGTGTCGATGAAGAAAGGCTTCTTTGTCGGGGCATCGCGTCCAGACTCTCCCGATCTGCCGACAAACAGCTGATCGGCAGATCGGGGCAGCTATTTAAATTTAAATGAAGCCGCGATTATTTTAATCGCGGCTTCATTTCCCTCTTCCGAGCTGGCTAATCTACATGCCTCCGTCGACGGAGGCATGGAGTCTGGACACAGCCAGTGTGTTTTGCTGTTAGTTTCAATGGTGATCTCTTACTCACCAGGGGTGTGTCTAGACTACATGCCTCCTTCGACGGAGGCATGTAGATTAGCCAGATCGGAAGAGGGAAATGAAGCCGCGATTAAAATAATCGCGGCTTCATTTAAATTTAAATGGCTGCCCCGATCTGCCGATCAGCTGTTTGTCGGCAGATCGGGAGAGTCTGGACGCGATGCCCCGACAAAGAAGCCTTTCTTCATCGACACAGGTAAGCCTCGTGAAACCAGGCTTACCTGTGTCGATGAAGAAAGGCTTCTTTGTCGGGGCATCGCGTCCAGACTCTCCCGATCTGCCGACAAACAGCTGATCGGCAGATCGGGGCAGCCATTTAAATTTAAATGAAGCCGCGATTATTTTAATCGCGGCTTCATTTCCCTCTTCCGATCTGGCTAATCTACATGCCTCCGTCGAAGGAGGCATGTAGTCTAGACACACCCCAGGAGTAAAAGTTTTACAATCTAGCCCTGTGTAAACTCAGAAAGGGTATGTCTACACTACCCCCTAGTTCGAACTAGCGGGGTAATGTATGCATACCGAACGTGCAAATGAAGCCCGGGATTTGAATTTCCCGGGCTTTATTTGCATGAGCCGGCCGGCGCCATTTTTAAATGCCGGCTTGTTCGAACCCCGTGCCGCGCGGCTACACGCAGCACGAGCTAGATAGTTCGAACTAGCTAGCCATTCCGAACTATCTGTACACCTCATATGCATACGTTCGGTATGCATACGTTCCACAAGGCGTACAGATAGTTCGGAATGGCTAGCTAGTTCGAACTATCTAGTCCGTGCCGCGTGTAGCGGCGCGGCACGGGGTTCGAACAAGCCGGCATTTAAAAATGGCGCCGGCCGGCTTATGCAAATAAAGCCCGGGAAATTCAAATCCCGGGCTTCATTTGCACGTTCGGTATGCATACATTACCCCGCTAGTTCGAACTAGGGGGTAGTGTAGACATACCCATAGAGAGCTGAATTAGGCTAACCAAAACAATTCACAAATTGAGGCTGATTTGGTTGGAAAAAACATTTGGAACTGTTGAAATGGTTCAGATTGGCACATCTAAAATGAAACATTGTGTCTTTCTGTTCTAGAGAGAGGTTTCTTTTCAACTGAAACAAAACTTCCTCAGTTTGACCAAAATTTGGAAAAAAAAATATTTTGGTCCACCCCTCCCCCAGCGATTTACAAACAAAAAATTTAGAGGTACACCTTCAATGTTATTCAGTTAGTCAAAAACCCCTACTCATAAATAAAATCTGCAGTTAACGTACAGGAGCATCAGGAATCCCATTTTATAGCCTTACTGATTGGGCCTGATTCTCCTCCCACAACAGTGTAAATTTGGGCTATGTCTACATTGGCAAGATTTTGTGCAAAAGCACCTGCTTTTGCGCAAAATCTTGCTGCCTATCTACACTGGCCGCGAGTTCTTGCGCAAGAACACTGACGTTCTAATGTAAGAAATCAGGGCTTCTTGCGCAAATACTCTGACGCTCCCGCTCAGGAATAAGCCCTCTTGTCCAAGTGTTCTTGCGCAAGAGGCCAGTGTAGACAGGCAGCCAAGACATTTTGCACAAAAGCAGTATAAGTGGAAAAAAGCCCTAGTGGCCGCTCGGATGCTCCGTACCTGCAGGCAGCTCCGGACTTCCTGGTAACTCGAGCCCCCTTAAAGGCAGACGCAGCCTGCAGAGGCCATGAGGCAGAAGCCTTTCTGCTGCCTCTGCCCAGAACTCTACCATGCGGCTCTGCTGCTGTCCCCAACAGCCACCAGGATGGCCACTCCAGGGGGGGAAGCCACCTGCACCCCCAGCACAGGAGGCCCCAAGGGGCAGAAAGCGAAGAGCCCCATCCTAGTCCTGGAGGAGCTCGAGGCCCTCCTGGACCTGTGGGAGGAGGAGGAGGCCCTCCACGACACCTAGGGCACCCGTCGCCGCAATGCAGAGATCTTCCAAGACATGGCCCAGGTGCTGTCACACACCAGGAACATTCAGCCCAGACCCTTGAACAGGTCCGGGCTAAGGAGAAAGAGCTGCACCTGGGCTATGTCTGGGCCAGCGAGGGCCAGGGGGCAGGAGCCAACAGCTGCCCCCACTACCAACGGCTCCACCGCATCCTGGGCCAGGCACCACCCCAGGGACTGTCTGTGCCTGTGGACACCTGCAGGCGCCCCCCCGTCACCAGGCCCAGCGAGGGGGGGGGAGAAAGACGAGACAGCCAGCAGGTCGGAGGACGAGGGCAGCACTGTCACCCTGCAGCTGGAGGTCGTCTCCAGCAGCCTCGATGTCTCCCATGCGTCCTCGGAGGCCGGAGAAGGATCCACTGGTGAGTGTTGCACTTTGCACTCACAAGGGCAGGGGGGAGCCAGGCGCCCGGAGGAGGGAGGGGGAGAGAGCGTCACTCAGGCCGCGTGAGCTGCACGCTGTGTAGCATTAGCAGTATGCAGCACGTGCAGCCTGGTGACCGAGCGGCAGGTGGCCGCAGCAGGCAGCTCCAGAGCACGCCTGGGACCGTGCTGCTCATTCACGTCTGGAAAGCTGGATGCCGGCTGGAAAGAGCCAGGGCCCCAGGGGCTCAGGCCACAGCCCACAGCTCCGCAAGGGTGCAGCACACAGAACGACACACTGTCCCATGCCTGGCTGTGAGGCACAGCCAGCTGCTCCTGGGAAAACCGCAGCATCACAGCCCTGTGAGCGTGGCCCCCACTGAGCCCCTCGCCTGCTCCCGGTACCTTGGCTGGTCCCCTAAGGGAAGTCCCCACTGTGGCCACACATGTCCCCGGGCTACCATATTGTGAGGGCTAGCGGGAGGGGGAGGAGGAAAGCGCTCAGGCCAGCCTGAGGGCCACCTGAGTTTTGCTGCAAGGATGGTGCACTCCCCAGTCACCCCTGGTTCTGTCCAGGAGAGAGCCACATGATGGGGGCTTTGAGAGCCCAGACCATGTCTGCCATATGTGCTCCCAGGCACTGTGTGGGATTCATCTCGCTCACTGTCAAACACCACTGATTAGCCCAAAGCCTCACAGCCTCCACCGGCAGGGAATTCCACAGGTTAACACAACACCAGAGCCCTCCCACCCCCCAAGGGGCAAGGACACAGACTGGTGGTTACAATACATGGAGCAGGATCCTACTCCAGGGGCGGTCCTCCTTGCAAACATACAATACGGGGAGAGGGTGCAAGCCACACTACTGTGGTGTCACCTGGACTCAGAGGTGGAGGGCATGAGGTGTGGGGACAGTGGCCGGGCTGCCTGACTGACCCATCCTTTCTTCCATTCCCTGCAGTGGGACCAAGCAGGAGCGGGGGACCCTCCAGCCCTGCGGCAGCAGCAGCACCCCAGCCACCCAACCACCAAGCCGGCGGGTCCGGCGGCAGGACCAGCTGCTTCGGCAGCATGTGCAGGCCGTCGAATGGGTGGAGGCAGCCATCACGTGCTGGGTGGAGGTGGACCTGCAGTGGCGCCAGCAGGCGTGGGTCC
The DNA here is from genome assembly GCF_052426305.1 of Pelodiscus sinensis. Lineage (NCBI taxonomy): Eukaryota > Metazoa > Chordata > Testudines > Trionychidae > Pelodiscus > Pelodiscus sinensis. The sequence continues at coordinate 9,245,994 of NC_143074.1, read as the reverse complement.
CCTTCCAGGCCCCGTGTGTGCGCATGGCACATGCCCTCTCCACCCTCACCGTGCACATTGGCCATGCCATCCTTTATGGCATGGCATTGCCCCATGCACCCGCCATCCCTCCCATAGCAATGCCCGTGCCCCCTCCTGCTCCTGCCCCTCCTGCTCCCGCAATGCTCCGTGCTGCCTACCCTGACGTGGCCTCACCCCCATGTGCAGGTCCGCCCCCACAGAAGCAATCGCAGGGGCCACCCCTCCCAGCAGTAGCTCCTCCCCCTCCCAGGTAAGAGTCTCCTCCCCCCTCCCACCTACATCTCCCCACTCCCCATTGTAAATAAAAAGTTCAAATGTTGTGTTCCAAAAAAACCTGTGTGGTTGTTTATTGGGAGGGGAGGGGAGAGAAGAGGAGGAGGGAAGGGTTGGGGATGGGAAGGAGATGTAAAGGGAGACAGAGGCAACCCTACTATGGGGCCTGGGCAAACATCTCCATCAGGGCCTCCCAGATGCGCACCCCATCGTGGTGCGCCTGGTGGATGGCAGCTATGCGGGGCTGTTCGAAGGCCTGGCTTTCACCTGCCATCCATGCTGGGAGGAAGGCCTCCCCCCTCCATTCCACGAGATTGTGGAGCATGCAGCATGCGGCCACTACCTCCGGGACATTCCGCTCACCCATCTCGAGACAGGTGAGCAAACAACAGAACCAGGCTTTCAGACGCCCGAAGGCGCACTCTACTTCATTGTGGGCCTGGTTGAGGCGGTCGTTGAACCGGGCCCGGTTGTGGCCTGGCCGCCCCGTGTAGGGCCGCATTAGCCAGGGCAGCAGGGGGTAGGCCAAGTCCCCCACAATACACGTGGGCATTGGCACGTCCCCGACAGTAAATCCCCGCTGGGGAGAGTAAATGACCACCTCCAGTCTCTCAAACATGCTGGAGTTTCTTAGAATGCAGGCATCGTGTGCCCTGCCGGACCAGCCCACATAAATGTCCAGGAAGCGGCCACGGTGGTTCATGAGGCCCTGGAGCACGATGGAGAAGCACCCCTTTCTGTTTATGAAATGGACCGCTCGATGCTCCGGGGCACCAACGGGGATGTGGGTTGCATCTAGGGCTCCCCTGCAGTTGGGGAACCCAAGGGCAGCAAAGCTGACCACAGAATCCTCCACGTCGCGCAGGCAGATGACTCTCCGGAGCAGGACGTCATTGATGACACGGACAACCTGCAGAAGGGTGCAGAGAAACACAGGGGAACTCATCACATAAGGCAGGGTAAGTGTGTGCTCCCTTGGGCCCGCCCTTCCCCCCCCCCCGTGATGCCCTCTGTCCTCACACACACATGCACCAGGTTCCCTTCTCCCCCCAGCAGACCAATGCAAGGGAGGGATGGCCCAAACCCCTGGGTGACCCAGCATGGAGTCTTGCCTGCCCCTGGGCATGGAGTACAGCACCCTCTCTGCCCCCCCACTCTCCCTGGGACTTACCTGCATGACAACAGCACCAACGGTCGATCTGCCCACCCCAAACTGATGTGCCACCGATCGGTAGCTTTCCGGGGTGACCAGCTTCCATAGTGCGATGGCGACCCTCTTGTCCACTGGGATGGGTCCCTGGTGAGGGTCCTCTTGTCCCTGGTGAGGAAGTCCAGAGCGACCTGCACCTCGAGGTCCTGGACGAGGAGTGCAGCAGCCTGGGGCACCAGCTGCAGGCACTCCAAAATGGCCGGAAGGGGCCAGAGCAGTCACAAGGCCACCCCTGGCTCCATGGCACAAGAAACAAGCTGAGCTACAAAAATCAGCCAAAGGCACTAAAGGCACAAGGCAATCGTATCCAAAAAGGCAGAGGGCAACCACAAATAGAACTGCTATGGCTGTCAGTCCCTGCAAGAGGTCCTATAGCACGCAGCAGGAGAAAAAGGACTGTCCAGGGAGATCCCTTTAAGCACGTGTCTCAAAGGAGCTCCAGCCCTCCCCTCCCCCCCGGAAAGGGCTGATGCCCTTTTGCCCTCTTCAAAATAATTCCGGGCTTCTGCTTTTGTGCAAAAGCGCATCGTTCTTACGATGAGTCCCGGACCAATGTAGACACTCTCTTGCGCAAATACTCTAACGCAAAAACTCTTGAATTAAAAGTATTTGCGCAAAATCATGCCAGTGTAGATGTAGCCTTGGAGTAGAATCAATGGGTCACATTCTCAGCTTGTGTAAATGAGTAGCTCCATTGACTTCAAAGGAGCAATGCCAGTGTATACCAGGCGAGAGCCCAGTTCAATAGCATTACAAGAGACCCAAAGGTGCAGCCGATTTATAAATTGGTACAACTAGTCCATCTTGTTGCACCTCACTGGTCATCACTGCATATCCTATAGGCTTAGGGTCAGATTTTCATACCCTCATTCATGCTAAGAAATGCCTTCATCTGCATGAAATTACAATGATTATGCAACATGGTAAGGGCAAAAGAATTAATACCTGTGTCTAATTCCACACCACACAGTACTAAATTGGTGGCTATTTACCGATCTTAGCCTTCTAAGTTGCTCTTTCTTGCTTGTATATTTGGTCTGGCAGCTCTTACCACACTACACAGGCTCTTTTAAAAATTCCTGAACCTTATCAGGGAAATTCTACCAAAACAAAAAGGAGGGAATTTGTTTGGATTGTGCAACTTTCTATTCACACAACTAAATCTCCCAGAGCTACTTTGAACATTTGCCCCTAAGAGTCCTTGGGGGATGAATTATTAAAACATCAGTCCCCTCTCCCCTCTCCTCATCTCTGGAGTTAAAAGAGAAATAATGTGAGATCAAAACCCCAGCAAGGAAACTGATGTGAACTGTTCAGAAGAGATGCAGTTGCTTGGAACAGTGCAACTTTTTTTAAATGATTTCTTGCCACATCAAAGGGGTTTATGATTTATCAGAGGGTGCCATGCAGGAAGTGCAGAATAGTGATCTAAAGAAGAAAGTATTGCTTATGGTACATGAATAGGTTGCTTGTTTGTGAGGTGTGCATGGGGGTGGGGGATCAGGGAAGGGACTCTTCTCAGATCTTTTATTATGCCTGAGAATTTCATTTGCAGATAACCTTTCTGCATCCTTTCACCATCATTCAATTATTCACTTGCTCCATTTCGTGGGATTGTCCTGCAGGACTCCTGGGACAAAGAAGTGGATTAACAGAGCCAAGGTCTAGCTTGTGGGAAGCATCTGAGTAAGATGAGGGGAAAATCCAAGGGTATTCTCAGTCCCAATAGTATCTAGATGAGAAGACCAGATGCTGAATTTATGGCTTGCAACCTGAGAACAACAGCTACTTCCTCACCTAAACCTGCAACATCAACAAAAGACTCCCTTGGGTCTGTACCACTCCCCCACCTGCCAAGAGTGAGTGGGAAGAGTGTGTGTGTGTGCAAAGGGGGGACATTCTACTCCATGTAAGTGGAGAATTCTAATTTGATTGATGTGACTAGCGTGACCAGAAAGCAAATGTGAAAAATCTGGATGGGGGATATATAGATGCCTATATAAGAAAAATCCCCAAATATTGGGACTGTCCATATTAAATCAGGACATTTGGTCACCAGAGGTGTAACTGATTACTAGAGGGGGAAAGGCAATGGAGTATCAGGGCCCAGGTATCTTCAGGGTCCATCTGACGTCCCTTATTGTAAGCTCTATAGATTATCTTACCTTTCCCCACCCTATTGTAAGAGCATAAGCATGGCCATCCTGGGTCAGAGACCAAAGGTTCATCTAGCCCAGTATTCTGTCTTCTGACAGTGGCCAATGCCAGATGCCCCAGAGGGCGTGAACAGAAACATGCAATTATCAAGTGATTCCTCTCCTGTCATTAATTTCCAGTCCCTGACAAACAGAGGCTGGGGAAACCATTCCTACCCATTCTGGCTAATTGATGGACCTAACCTCAATGAATTCATCACCTCTCCCATAATTCGTCTTTTCATGACCCACAACATAAGATGTCTCCTGTGCCTCTAATTCCCATTTCCTCTTCCCTCTTGCCCTCATGGATTTCTTCTCCATTCTTTGCTTGAGACTGGTCCCCTCTGTAAAAGAAAAGGCTCATGAGGAGAACGTCCAGTGGCTCTTCAGCACAAGATGTTAGCAGAGTGAACTCCTCATGGTCCTGCAGCGGTGAGACATGAGCTGTGCAGTTGGAGTGGTCACAGAAATAATGTAAAAGAGATAAAAAATAAAGTAAGTAAAGGTCAGATCTAAATGATTGGAAGCTCAGATCAGTGTCTAAACTTCCCAGCTGGCTACTATTGTTAATACTGGGCTATACCATGGTGTGACAGGGCACTGGCCCTGCACTGGCCCTGCACTGGCCCTTTTAAGAGCAAACCATGGCCCGAAGCAGGGTCTGGGAATTTGGCCCCAGCTGAGGTCATGTTAGATGATTGGGGCCCAGCTGGGAACCATATAAAATGATGGGCTGCTGCTCCTGTAAGGGGGGCAGTGAGAACCTGGCTGCTGAGGGAGGCGGCGGCGGCGGCGGCGGCGGCTCCTCCTCCTCCTCCTCCTCCCTGGAGCTCAGGCAGGGCTAGGGGAGCTCTGGCCCGCAAATCCTCAGACTGCAGGGCTTGAAAGAAGGCCCGATGAAGGAACATCGACCCCCGGAAGGGGGGCTCAGAGACAGACTTGGGCACTGCCGGAGGGCAGTGTGGCGAAGAGGACGCCGCAGCCGGGAGTAAAGAGTGGAGACATCACCCCAGAGAAGGCACCCTACCCGCCGAGGGAGCCAATTCCTGAGGACAGACGGCAGGGGGGTTACGGTGGTGAGTGCAACCCCTCACACATGGCCTCAATACAAATGCTTCTGAGAGTGGGGGACTCTTTGATCTGGAACTGGATTAGGACTTTGAGAATGATGGGAAGAAAGAGTTAACGCCTAGGATGTTTGCCACATGGAAGAGAGACCGGGGGAAAGGCAAACTAAATTAGACATTCCCTCTAATGCTTCTGTAGGGAAAGGCGGGGATAGGAGACTAGTCCTGGTGGAAGAAGATGATGTATGTGCGGGAGTTCATGGATGCCCAGGGTTGCCCTTATGAACACCTCTGCAGTGGCTCCAGAGCCTCCTTCTGTCTGTGACCCTGTCCTCTGAGCTCTTTTGGATTAATGGCATGATTTCCTGTCCCCCGTCCCTGCCTCCCTCCCTTCTTGCCCTTCCACTCTCTCTCACACACACACCCTACTTCCACTTCATATCACAGCCCTTTATCCCCTGCAACAGGGCAAAGTTGGTTGTTTAATCTCCCCAAAATCAGGGCTTCATGCAAAGACACATTCAGGCATCCTGCAAGCATGAAAGTTTTAATATCCCACCCCTAGAAGAGTTGGACTATGTCTACACTACAAAGAAAAGTTGGGAAAAGATACACAAATTGTGAACCGCAATTTGCGTATCTTTTTCCGCTTTTCTTCAGGAAGAGGCTTTTCCAAGCCTCTACATGGGGCCAAATGTAGGGAAAAAAACCTCTTTTGGAACATCCCTTCTTCCTTGTAGAACAAGGTTTACAGGGATGCTGAAAAAACTTGTCTGCTTTTCCGAATTTTTTTTTCAGAAAAGCAGATGCGTTCCTTGGACACAGCAGAACTTTTCTGGGATACTGTAACAGGGCAGCTGCCCTGTACTGGCCCTTTAGGAGCCAAACCCCAGCCTGGAGCAGGCCCGGGGAGTTCAGCCCAGCTGGGCGGCGTTGGCCAATTAAGGCCCAGCTGGGAGCTATAAAAGGGAAGGGCTGCCTTCAGCAAAGGCAGTGTGAGCCTGGCTGCCGAGGGAGCAGGACGCTCCCTGGAGCTAGGACAGGGCTAGAGAGCCAGGCTGGGCCAGGGCGCTCGGACAGCCAACCGGCCAGCCTGCTAGGCCTGCGGCAAGGCCTGTTGGAGAGACACCAACCCCCGGAAGGGGGGCTCAGAGCGAGTGACTTGGGCACTGCCGGAGGGCAGTGTGGCGAAGAGAATGACGTGATTGGAGGATTCCAGAGGGGAAACGCCACGTGAGCGGAGGCCCGTGTGGGCGGAATGGACTGATTCTGGGGACAGACGACGGACCCCCGCTACGGTGGTGAGTGACCCCCTCACAGATACCAAAAATCTCTGTAGTCTAGACATACCCTTGAACTAGCTGAGAGAGGGGACGCTTTGGTGGGAACACCCGATACAAAAACCTAGCCAAGAAAGGCAGTGCTTACCTTGCATACAGGATAAAAATCCCAACTTATAGGTGCGCACAGGGCATTATGAGTCAGTTAGCCACCCCCTTTGAAAGGACCAAAGTTCTGCAGCAGGAGATGGGTGCTCTCAGGCACACCCTTGAAGAAGGTAGCTGCAGGAATCACACTGAGACGTCTCCCGTTTTCATCTTCTCAGCCCCAGACCATTAGGCCTCAGTGTTTCCCTACCAAGAAATAGCTTCATCTGAGATGCTGGATATGAATCAACAGTGTGCCCTTGTAGCCAAAAAGGCTAATGGCATATTGGGGTGCATTAGAAGGAGCATTGTCAGCAATGATTCTTCCTCTTTATTCAAAACTGGTGAGGCCACATCTAGTCCTGAGGCCCCCACTATAGAAAGGATGTGCACACATTGGAGAAGGTCCAGCAGAGGGCAACCAAAATGATTAGGGGGCTGGAGCACATGACCTACAAGGAGAGGCTGAGGGATTTGGTCTTATTTAGTCTGCAGAAGAGAAGAGTGAGGGGGGATTTGATAGCAGCCTTCAACTTCCTGAAGGGAGGTTCCAAAGAGGTTGGAGAGAGGCTGTTCACAGTAGTGACAGATGGGAGAACAAGGAACAACGGCCTCAAGTTACAGTGGGAGAGGTCTAAGTTGGATATTAGGAAAAGCTATTTCACTAGGAGGGTGAGGAAGCACTGGGATGGGTTCCCTAGGGAGGTGGTGGAATCTCCATCCCTAGAGGTGTTTAAGTCTCGGCTTGACAAAGCCCTGGCTGAGATGATTTAGTTGGGATTGGTCTTGCTTTGGGCAGGGTGCTGGACTTGATGACTTCCTGAGGTCTCTTCCAGCCCTAGGATTCTATGATTCTATGACTGTCATGTTGAGGCCTCTCAGCTTGTGACATGGAAGAGAAGCAACATTATTTCCAGGCTTCTTTGGGCAAATTCAAAGCAGCAGGAGCCTGAAGCCCATTATTTTCATTCTAACCTAAGGCAGCAGTCAATATGACGGCTCTGCACTCCAGCTGCTTCCCAACTTTAATTTAGTAAAGTGATGCTAATGAGATTTCATTGAAAGGAATGACCAGGACTACTGGTCTTGATAGCAGCAGCTGAGGCAGGCACCTAAGCTCCCTGGGAAATGCACGTTTAACAAACTGTTTCAAAATATTCCTCAGTCACCAGCTTCCTGCAGGATGCTTTTTCAAATGCATTTATTATGCAGGTACGTGGTTATTAAACTGGGATTTTATGGCTAGTTTGGTGGGAATAAAGAGCAATAAGCCTCTGTATCGAGTAAGTAATAAACATGTCCCTATCCAGCCTTGTCCTCCCACTCCCAAATGAAACCTTAGCCCAGATAAGAGCTTTGAACAGTTGGGAAACTGAGTAATGAGAAAGCTAATGGCATTAAGTGCAGTTTGCAGAGCCACAGGGCATTGTGTTTAAGGCCAGAAGAGCCCACTAGAGCTAATCTGACCTCCTGTATGTCATGGGCCACCCAGAACCCTCATATTAAACCCCACAACTGAGATGTACCTAGAATGTTTCAGCCCACAGGGGACAGGATATGAGCCACAAGCAGAGAATAGAAGGGACCAACGTGCAACAGTGAAGAGGAATTGGAGAGCTTCTTCTGCTGAAAAGTGCCTGTCTGAATCCCTGGGTAAAGGGATGAATGTGCCAACCCCTGGACCATAGGGTGATTGAGGCTCTGCAAGCCTGAGATGAGGTGGTGGTTAACAAAGGCCAGCTGGGACAAAGGGTTGGCTTTTGATTGTTATTGTAGGACTAAGGTAGAGGACTTTGTAACCCCAGAAGAGACTGAACTCTATAAAGTAGTCTGGCAAGAGGATCAGGACTCTCTTACAATTGGACAGAAGAGGGAAACTGAAGCAAAAGTGAGGGGTCAGCATGGGACATGCTGGGATGGCAACTTTGCCATATGATGCCAAGAAGGGTTTATTGTCAGCACCATGTGAAAATCTTCTGGGAGGTATAATGAAATCACCTGACTGTCTGCTAGAGGAGATCCTTAATCAGACCTAACCCTTAGTCCCTGCGATGGCATGCTAGAGTCACATGGGTCAGGCAAGCTCAATGAGTGAGCTCATTAATAGCTTTTCCAAAAGGGAGTCGTTTGAGACAGAGGTGACAAGATTCTTCAGTTCTGTAGATGGTGTCTTGAGCAAGGGTCAAACCATCTCCAGCTTCAGGAGCTGGCAAGCACCCAGCCCTCCCCAAGGAAGGCATTAACTATTCCTCCCAGCCCCATGACGTGATGAAATTAGCATAGTAGCCTAATGAGAGTTGGTTGCACATGTCACAAAGTGAGAATTGGTGCTTTTGCACAGCTCCATTTGCAAGGTGTGTCTTAAAAGGATGATCCTGGCCTATTAAGGTTAAACAGGGTCTGACTTCAATGCCAATTGTCCTCTGAGAAGGACCTCCCTTTCTCCCCTCATTGAGCTCCCTAAGAGCTTCCATTTCTCCTGCTCACCTGCTTGGAGAAGTGGCTGAGGTGACCTGAGGAGGGGGAGAAAGCTATGGTAGCTCCTGGATTAATTGAGTATTTCTTTGTCAGGGCAGCTCCATTCCCAGAAGTAACACAAAAGGTACCTTTTCCAATGCCATGTTCTGAGATGTGTTTAACAAGGAAGCAGCAAGATTTGAATATAGTGACATTAGACTTTGTCTGACAAAAGCATCAATATCAGTACATAATTAATGCAAGGATCTTATCTAACGTGGACTGAATAGGGACAGAGTGCTCTCAGAAATCAATTTGCAACCTGAATTACAACCACTAAAGAGTAAACCTGACAGGGCAAAATGAAAAGGGAAAGGCAGGGGAGCACTAGTGTTGGAGGAACTAGAACACCATGCCATGCCAAAGTTCTCTTTCTCGCTTCCACTCTTATTTAGGAAGCTATTCATTCACACCAGTATGGCAGCATTTATGCATTTGCAGCCTCTATTTCTGCAGGTGAAGGCTATGGCTCCACTTAAGCTGGGGGGGTATGATTGCAGAGATAAACCCAGGCTAGCTCTACTCAAGCTAAGTCTCCTAAAACTATCAGTACAATTGGCGTAGCACTGGTGGGCAGCTTGGCCTAGCCATCTTACATAGCTTATCTGGAGCCCTGGAAGAATATTTGGGAAGCCTGTGCTACCCTGCTATATTGCTATTTGTAGCATGTTCCTAAAGAAGAGCTAGAGTGGGTACATCTACACAAGCTAGGGATTCCCTCTTCTGTGCAAATGTAGACATAACCTAGAATTGCAGCCAGGGCTACATGGAGGGTTTTTAACTAACAGCAACTTTTCTGTGTGAGGAGAAGCCAAGTATGTATTCTGAGCAGAGTTTATGCCTATGGCTCAGCTCCTCAGAGGAAAGGTGACAACCTATGGTTAAATCCCCCTCAAATAGAGATCTTATCAAGTGTCACACAGGCCTTGGTCAGCTTCTGGAGGGGAACTTGCCAAGGAAAACTGCAGTGGGTGGCACTCTTTGCTTTGAGTCAGTTCTGAATCTCAGCTTTGGCCTGAGATCAGGGGACAAAGTGCTACAGGAAAGCAGTGATTGTTTTTTCATCTGGCAGTGATTTAATACTGGTAAATCTGAGTCTAGAGTTTTGATTGACACTGGGCCAATCTATCTTTCCCCATCAATCAACCACAAAACAAAAGACCTCTTAATGGTCCTTAACGGTAAAACCCAGTGGGGGTAACTATTCCAAGTGAGAATAAGGAATACATTCCCAGGAACCCCTGTCAATAGATGCCTTGCGCACAGCCCTCCTGCTTAGCAAGATGGCTCTTTTTTATGCCTCTCTGACCGGAAGAATACTACAAAATGGTCCCTAAGTCTGGAGATCCCAGTTAAAAGGGGAAGTGTTCTACCTGTAGCAGGCAGTTCAATAAAGAGTATCTGGTGTTTGGGCAATCCTTTAAGAACTTCCAGCTGTTTTGACCTCTCCCTTATGCTATGCTGCCACACCCAGGTGAGCACTGAGAGTCCACAGGCCTTTCATGCACACATGGGCTACGTCTACAGCCTATGGTTAAATCCCCCTCAGATAGAGATCTTATCAAGTGTCACACAGGCCACTTTTGTGCAAAATCTTGCCACCTGTCTACACTGGCCGTGAGTATTTGTGCAAGAACACTGACTTTGTACTGTACAAAATCAGTGGTTCTTGCGCAAATACTTTGACACTCCCACTCAGGGATAAACCCTCTTGCACAAATATTCTTGCACAAGAGGGCCAGTGTAGACAGGCAAGCTAATTTCTTGCACAAGAAAGCTTGATGGCTAAAATGGCCATCGGAGCTTTCTTGCACAAGAGAGCATCTACACTGGCTCAGATGGGTGAACTAGAGTACCTCGTATTAAATGAGGAGATAGACATAATAGGCATCACTGAAACCTGGTGGAATGAGGAAAATCTGTGGGACACAATCATACCGGGATATAAAATATATAGAAAGGATAGAGAAGGCTGGGGGGGGGGGTGGTGGAGTGACACTGTATGTGAAAGATAATGTAGAATCAAATGAAATAAAAATATTAAATGAATCAACATGTTCCATAGAATCGCTATGGATAGAAATTCCATGCTCCAATAATAAGAAATTAGCAGTAGGGATATATTACCGACCACCTGACCAGGACAGCGATACTGACATAGAAATGCTGAGGGAGATTAGAGAGGCTACCAAAATAGAGAACTCTATAATAATGGGGGATTTTAATTACCCCCATATTGACTGGATACATGTCACCTCAGGAAGAGAAGCGGAGATAAAATTTCTCAATGGCTTAAATGACTGCTTCTTGGAGCAGCTAGTGCAGGAACCCACAAGGGGAGAGGCAATTCTCGATTTAGTCCTGAGTGGAGTGCAGGATCAGGTCCAGGATATAACTGTTACAGGACCGCTTGGGAATAGTGACCATAATATAATAACATTCAACATTCCTGTGGTGGGAAGAACACTTCAGCAGTCCAGCACCCTGGCATTTAATTTCAAAAAGGGGAATTACACAAAAATTAGGAGGTTTGTTAAACAGTAATTAAAAGGCACAGTGACTAGAGCCAAATCCCTGAAAGCTGCATGGAAACTTTTTAAAGACACCATAATAGAGGCCCAACTTAAATGTATACCCCAAATTAAAAAACATAGCAAGAGACCTAAAAAAGAGTCACCGTGGCTTAACCATGTAAAAGAAGCAGTGAGGGACAAAAAGGTACCTTTTAAGAAGTGGAAGTCCAATCCTAGTGAGATAAATAGAAAGGAACATAAACACTGTCAAATCAAGTGTAAACATGTAATAAGAAAAGCAAAAAAGATTTTTGAGGAACAGCTAGCCAAAAACTCAAGAAGAAATAACAAAATGTTTTTTAAGTACATTAGAAGCAGGAAGCCTGCTAAAAAGCCTGTGGGTCCCCTAGATGATCGAGCTATAAAAGGAGCAATCAAGGACGATAAAGCCATTGCGGAGAAACTAAATGATTTCTTTGCTTCAGTCTTCACGGCTGAGGATGTTGGGGAGATTCCTGAATCTTCACCGTCCTTTGTGGGTGATGAATCTGAGGAACTGTCCCGGATTGAAGTGTCATTAGAGGAGGTTTTGGAACAAATAGAAAAACTTAATGTTAACAAATCTCCGGGACAGGATGGCATTCATCCAAGGGTTCTAAAAGAACTTAAATGGGAAATTGCTGAGCTATTATCTGTGGTTTGTAACCTATCCTTTAAATCGGCTTCCGTACCTAATGACTGGAAGGTAGCCAACGTGACACCATTATTTAAAAAGGGCTCTAGAGGCGATCCTGGCAATTACAGACCGGTAAGTCTAACTTCAGTACCGGGCAAATTAGTCGAAACAATAGTAAAGAATAAAATTGTGAATCATGTAGAAGAACATAATTTGTTGGACAAAAGTCAACATGGTTTCTGTAAAGGGAAATCCTGTCTTACTAATATATTAGAGTTCTTTGAAGGGGATAACAAACATGCGGACAAGGGGATCCAGTAGATATAGTATACTTGGATTTTCAGAAAGCCTTTGACAAGGTCCCTCACCAAAGGCTCTTGTGTAAATTACATGGCCATGGGATAAGAGGGAAGGTCCTTTCTTGGATTGAGAACTGGCTAAAAGACAGGAAACAAAGGGTAGGAATAAATGGTAAATTTTCAGATTGGAGAGAGGTAACTAGTGGTGTACCCCAAGGGTCAGTCCTGGGACCAATTCTTTTCAACTTATTCATAAATGATCTGGAGAAAGGGGTAAGCAGTGATGTAGTAAAGTTTGCAGATGATACCAAACTGTTTAGGATAGTCAAGACAGAAGCAGACTGTGAGGGACTCCAAGAAGATCTCACCAAACTGAGTGATTGGGCAACAAAATGGCAAATGAAATTTAATGTGGATAAGTGTAAAGTAATGCACATTGGGGAAAAATAGCCCCAACTATACGTACAGTATGATGGGGGGCTAATTTGGCTATGACAAATCAGGAAAGAGATCTTGGAGTTATCGTGGACAGTTCTCTGAAAACTTCCACACAGTGTGCAGCAGCGGTCCAAAAGGCAAATAGGATGCTAGGAATTATTAGGAAAGGGATAGAAAATAAGACCCAGAACATCTTACTGCCCCTGGATAAAACTATGGTACGCCCACATCTTGAATACTGTGTACAGATGTGGTCTCTTCACCTCAAAAAAGATATTTTGGCCTTGGAAAGGGTTCAGAAAAGGGCAACTAAAATGATTAGGGGTTTGGAACGGGTCCCATATGAGGAGAGGCTAAAGAGACTAGGACTTTTCAGTTTAGAAAAGAGGAGACTGAGGGGGGATATGATAGAGGTCTATAAAATCATGAGTGGTGTGGAGAGGGCTGATAAAGAAAAGTTATTTATTAGTTCCCATAATAGAAGAACTAGAGGACACCAAATGAAATTAATGGGTAGCAGGTTTAAAACTAATAAAAGGAAGTTCTTCTTCACACAGCGTGTTGTCAACCTGTGGAACTCCTTGCCAGAGGAGGCGGTGAAGGCTAGGACTATAATAGAGTTTAAAGAGAAGCTGGATAAATTCATGGAGGTTAGGTCCATAAAAGGCTATTAGCCAGGGGATAAAATGGTGTCCTTGGCCTCTGTTTGTCAGAGGCTGGAGAGGGATGGCAGGAGACAAATCGCTTGATCATTGTCTTCGGTCAACCCTCTCTGGGGTACCTGGTGCTGGTCACTGTCGGTAGACAGGATACTGGGCTAGATGGACCTTTGGTCTGACCCAGTACGGCCGTACTTATGTTCTTCTGTAGATGCTTTTGCACAAAAGATGTCTTTTGCGCAAAAGCATCCATGCCAGTGTAGGTGCTCTCTTGCACAAATACTTTGAACAGAAAAACTTTTCCGTTAAAAGTATTTGCGCGAAATCATGCCAGTCTAGATGCAACTTTAGAGTATTTGCGCAAGAGAGCGTCTACACTGGCATGTGCTTTTGCGCAAGAGATGTGCTTTTGCGCAAAAGCATCCGTGCCAGTGTTGACGCGCTCTTGCGCAAGAAAGCTCCGATGGCCATTTTAACCATTGGGCTTTCTTGCGCAAGAAATTCATGTTACCTGTCTACACTGGCCTCTTGCGCAAGAACACTTGCATAAGAGGGCTTATTCCTGGGCGGGAGCATCATAGTTCTTGTTCAAGAATCACTGATTTCTTACATTAGAACGTCAGTGTTCTTGCGCAAGAACTCGCAGCCAGTGTAGACAGGCAGCAAGTTTTTGCACAAAATCTTGCCAATGTAGACACAGCCATGCAGAACATTCCCGGGGTAATGCAGTGGTTAAATAATTTTTGAACACTTCTTGTGGTGTATGAAGGCACGGACTCTGGCCGGTGCAAGCACGAAATCATTTTATTGAAAGATTACAACTACCTTTATACCCTTAAGTTTACAAACTGCTTTTTCCCAAACTGCTTTTTCCCAGTCACAAAAACAGCATTCTCGAAGGTCATTGACTTAGGCAGATGTTGTTATTGTTGGCTCAGGACTCTTGCTTGGTTTCGTCCTTGGGACGCTCTGTCATGCGGCCAAAGCACTATGCTTGCTGATTCTCTACATCTCCCCCTCTTTTATACAAAGCAATACCATTAATAAGTAACATTGTCATTACACGAGCCTCAACTTTCTGAGCAGAACGAATACAAGAAAAAAGTAAAGAAAGAATTATAAAAAGCACAATAAGAAGCCCACTAGCAAGTCCAATAAACACCCACATGCGCAAATTTAATCCAGAAAACCACATAGTAGGATTAAGCCAAGATAAGTCAGATTGCAAAGTAGCAAAAGCCTTTTGTGTGGTTAATTCTTGCAATTGCTGAATTTGGTTCTTCAATTGAACATGCAAAGAATTAACATGAGAACGTAAAGAAACATCAAAGGCATCCTGTAAATGGTGTTTAACAAGGTTCCAATCATGAACTGATGAATTCCAGGGGAGGGATGTCACACAGAGACCTCCAGCAGTGTGCTCCCAATCACAATGCAGAGACAACCTAGTCTTTAAGGCTGCGTGCCTATCACCAAGCCAAATGACTGCGGCTTCTAGGGCATCAAGCCGCGCCAATATCTCTTCATCAATGGTCTTCTGCGTTTGGAACTCCCGTGTAACGTTTTTTAGAGTTTCCCCTACCATTTTTGCAGTCTTAACCGACTGAGTTAAAGAGGCAATAGCAGCAGTGGCAGAAGCAAGAATAATAATTGCCGACAAGAGCAAAAATCAGCCACCCCAAAAATCGCTTCGTACATCTACGAGTGTTAGTAATCTCCTCCTGCAGCAACCTTGTAAGATGGCCAAAATCACTATCTCCTTCCCAGTCTCGTGTGAGATTAACAGGAATCCATAACTCAGAGAGTCGTCGAAGGGGGAACACAAAGGTTACATTATCACTCATGGAAATGCAGGTCTTATATCGCACCTCAGACACCATAACAGAATAACAAGAATGGGAAAAAAAAATTTACATCTCTTAAAACTTGCATTTTGTGCCAAGGCAAAAACATATGGATGCGAAGTACAAACCATAACACTATTATCTTGCTGCTTAATATAGTTAGATGTATAATTCTCTAAAATCAAACTCTCTAAACTATAACCCATAAATGCTAACCCTATCCGCCACACC
Source organism: Pelodiscus sinensis (assembly GCF_052426305.1). Classification (NCBI taxonomy): domain Eukaryota; kingdom Metazoa; phylum Chordata; order Testudines; family Trionychidae; genus Pelodiscus; species Pelodiscus sinensis. Next base: position 9,230,621 of record NC_143074.1, on the reverse strand, counting down.
CCCTTATGTAACATGGAGGCCGTGGCATTATCCCCATTAGTAATAAATTGTAACACAGGACCGGCAGAGCCTCCCCCATGCCATGAAAGGCTATGATTATACCGGCCGAAGGGGACAGTGCGATTGTCCACTTTATCCCACAGCATACCGTGCCGGCCCCAATCCACAACCGTGCCGAATTTGCCCCGGAGTACCAGGGGGCTGTGTCCACGACATGCCTGCCAAACCGGTGCCGCGTGCGCTGATATCCTCTTTATCATGCAGCGGGGCAAATCAGGGGCGTACGGCTCCCAAGAGTCATTGCCACTTCCGTGCATCCCGGGAATGCTCAGTAAGGTATAGTTAACCCTTCCGTCGTGCTCCCACGCCACTAGGTGCAACTGTGGCTGCACGGGCACACAACCTGAGTCATGAAGGGTAGAAAAGCAAAGTGGTGGGAGGTCAGTGACAAAGGTGACATTGGTAACATTAAGGACCTCGGTTTCTTGTTCCGCTGTAGGGGGTATCCACACCCCTCCTACCCAATCGGTACCATTGTTACTGATGGGCGGTGAGGGATCCCACCACGTCACAGGACTGAATACGGGGGGATCAATGATGTGCGCCCAATACAAATGTGCTGTCGCAGTATGCACACAGAAACCGTTCCACAGGAAACACAGAAACACAGCAGTGACCGTCACGGATTTGTCGCTACGGATCGGCAGCGGTCCCTTCATTCTCGAGTTGAATCTCTTGCGTCGATGGCGTACCAATCCTGGCTGGCTTAACAAATCGCACAGGAAGCCAATGGGGACCTGAGGGAAGAGAAACACAGGCATACCCACGTCCCCACGTGATTAATGGAACGGGACCTTGCCACTGTCCGGATTCCAGGTGTCTCTAGTAAACCTGTGGCCGCTCCGGCCACGCAGAGTCTCGCCCAAAGTGGCGCTGTGCTGCCGTGAAAGACAAATCAGAAAGATTTTAAAAGTTTAACACATACATAGCTTTCTCCAAACGCTCCTGTGGGGTCATTCCCACTGGATTCCCCCTTTTTTGTTTATCAAGAAGGGTCTTGAGAGTGCGGTGCGTGCGTTCAACAATCGCCTGGCCCGTGGGGGAGTGTGGAATGCCTGTGGTGTGGCTTACACCCCAATCCTGCAAAAAGGACTGAACTTTGTGGGAGATATAAGCGGGACCATTATCAGTTTTAACAGAAACTGGAACACCCATAACAGCAAAACAATGTAACCAATGCCGAACAACATCACAAGCCTTTTCTCCCACATGGCCAGTAGCAACAATAAGGTGGGAAAAGGTATCAACAGTAACATGTACATAGCGCAATCTGCCAAATTCGGAAAAATGGGTCACATCAGACTGCCAAAGTTCATTGGCCCGTAGGCCTCGCGGGTTAACACCGCTAGGTACCAGAATGGCGGATAGACGCTGGCAATCCGGACAGGCACGAACTATATCTTGCGCCTGCTGTTTAGTAAGGGAAAATTGCTGAGCTAATGATCTAGCATTCTGGTGAAAAAAATCATGTGAAAGTCGTGCTTATCATAACACATTTGAACTATATAGGTTATAACTGCTAGATATTAAAAACAAGATTAAGCATAAGCGCAACATGAATTGTTTGTCTAGCCTCATGCTGGCTGTTCTTCAGGACTTCGTAGTTTGCTTCACCTATCGCTGGCAGGTTTTTCTGGGCTGCAGCTGGTACCTTGGCCTTGGTCTCTCAGGTTTGTTTGCTTTTGGGCCTGGATTGCCGGTACCAAGCCTGCGTTGATCTCTGTCTACTTCTGGACCTGGGTCTCCGGTACCAGGTCTGCAGTGATCCTTGTTGGGGCTAACCTCTGTAGGCGCTGGAACCAGTTGGCAGTGAGAGGCATGAATCCAAGTGGGCAATCCCTTGCACTTTACAGCAGTATGTGTGGTCAGAAGGACGTGGTAGGGACCCTTTCACCTGGGTTCCAGGGCAGTCTTTCATTGGTGAACTTTCACGCAAACCCAGTCTCCTGGTTGTAGTTTATGGCGCGGCTCAGTCGGGTCCTCCTGGAAGGCGTCCTTAACCTGTGAATGATAAGACTATACACACCTCATAAATTCCTGACAATACTTGACTAGGCTTCTTTTAACAAGTGTGGCATCAGCCAGGTTAATTTTGGGTTGCTTAACAATTTCATAGGTCGGCCACATGCAATTTCATGTGGACTGAGTCCAGTTTTCCAATTAGGAGTGGCTCTCATGCTCATTAGGGCAATCGGGAGTGCTTCTACCCATGTGTCAGCTGACGGTCAGGGCAGTGTGTTTGTGTGTGCTGAGAAAAGGTTTAACGTCCGTGACTTTACTGCTAGGACCGGGGTCCCATCGCAGAGGGCAGCCAGAGTGCACACAGGCCAGAGTTCTGACATATTTTAGCAAGTTTGTTCTCTAAAATCCTGTTTCATCTTTTTACTGCTTCTGCGCTCTCCAGGTGTCGCGCACAGTGCAGTGCTTGTCTGGTAGAGTAGTGCTTTGCCAGTTTTTGAACAATTTGTCCAGTAAAGTGGGTACCTTTATCACTGGAGATCACAAGGGGTATTCCCCATGATGGGATGTAATAATTTAGAAGTTTCTTTGCCACTGTGATGGCATCAGTTTTCCTGCAGGGATAAGCTTCTACTCATCTCAAAAACAAGCAAACAATCACCAGCACATTAATTGCCTAAATGTCAATTTTTTTGAATAAAGTCCATTTGTAAATTCAGAAATGGTCCCAAAGGCAGAGGTCTGGTTGCCGGGACTGTCTTTACAGGTTTACCCACGTTGTAGGCTTGGCAGACAGGGCAAGCCAAACAGTAATCTTTGACTGCTTGGGAGAATTTGGGAGCAAACCAATTTTGTTTTACCTTTGCCAACGTGCGACAATCCAGGGAGCACGGAGTCAAGGTGAGGTAGCAAGACCACTGGGGCAACAATGTGGCCAACAGAGCTGCACCAGTAGTGCTCTGGGTGCAAGGTGCACCCTGCCAGTCTCCACTCCTGCTTTCCCGATTCTGGGGCTTGGTCTTGCAGGAGGGCCAGTTCCGAAAGATGGCAAAGGAGCTGGCGATCGTAGGAGAGAAGGGAAAAACAGCAGGTAGAGGAGCACATTTCACTACATTCCAGACAGTACAAACTGCATAGCCTGCTATTAAAACTCCACTAGAATTATAAAAGCAAAAAAACCATCTGTGTAAAGCACAATGTTAAAATTATTCAAGGGACTTAAATTATTCTTTCATTAAAACAACAATATTGTACACACAACGTTTGAAATACATATATCACAAACAAGACACACAAGACAAATCTGGACAGAACACAGAACACAAACTTATTATGTCATGACACAGAACCATGGTTTTTTGTTGTTGTTGTTTTTCTTCAGCTGGCACCAGCGCTTTCTGATGATCTGAAAGACAAGAAAACATTTCTACCCACATTGGGGTGGTGCATTATATTTTAGAACACTTTTTCTTTACAGATTTTTGCTACTTTTTGATCAGCCTGCTGTTACCCAATGGTATGCTTTTATTTTGAACACCAGCTTGAGAGGGTTTGAGTAAATTACTTTATTGTTTAATTATTAAGTTAAAGGTGGCATGCCTCAGTTTCCCTCTTGTACTGCAGACCAGGCTTTTTTTACTGCCACAGAAACTCTCTTAGAACAAGGTGCTTGCTAATTACTATTCCAGCAAACAAAAAGGTTTTCTTTTCCTGAAAAGAATCACATGCAATGTTACAGGCTTACTTATGGGGGACAGTGCCCCCCCTTCCAGAACAGACAGGCAGTTTGCAGACACACACAACCTTGGGTCTGAAAGTAAGCCAAGAGTGCTATCAACTCAGCCTTGAAAAGAAACACAGTGAAGTTTCAGAGTTTGGATTCTTAAAACAATAATTAGTTTCCTTGGAAGACACATTTAACCCTTAGGGTGCAGGTTTTACAAATTTATCAATTCTGAAAGAGTTTTCGCCTTGTTACGTAGGGGGTCCAAAGCCTTCCTGCAGCCTATATTAGCGTTTTCAATAGCCAATTGAAACAGCAACAGGTGCTGAACCTCCTCTGAGTCTACTTATCGTTGTATGGCGGTTTGGAGCCTATCCAAAAATTACACATAGGGTTCCTGGGGGCCCTGGCGGACCGTAGCAAAAGATATGTCCCTTTGTCCCGCATCAGGGACCTGTCATAAGGCTCGAAGGGTCAGCGATGTGGCTTGCGTAAATACCAAGCGATTCATCTGAGCCTGAGCATGGGGAGTAGCATATTGGCCCTGCCCTATGTGTTCATCTATGCCAACATTTACCCCATTGGTAATATTATCCATAACTTGCGACATAACACGGTCACAATACTCGGTGTCCCAAACTGCATACTGCGCCGGGCTAAGTAGCAGGCGTAATAGCGCGCGACAATCATGCAGGGCCATAACATATGACTCTGAAATAGCCACAACCAAATTCATCGTATAAGAAGACTGTAATCCATAATCCTTCACAAATTTGCACAATTCTTTTACAAGTTCATATGGCAAAGCCTCATGTCGGGCGGGCCGTTGGGGCACATATACAATTGGAAAAGCCTGTAGAAGCTGCACATCTTCTCGCTGAAGAGCCTCACATCGGCATTCAGATAAAACCCCTGCCTGTTCATTATGCGAGGGTGCCGTCAAGGGGGGCCCATATGGAGTGACCGTGTGGCTTGCGGACCTGTATGAAGAAGCGGGAGCTAATGCTGGGGCAAAAGGCGGAGGGGCTACAATCGAGGACTGAGAAACAGCTTGTAGCCTCTGAGTCTGTAAAATTTGCTCCGCCGTCGGTGCAGATGCCGCCAGGGCCTTGACGGGCTCAAGCGGTGGGTACGAGTCAGACCCTACGCCAACTGCCGCCGTCCCTGTGTCAAAGGGGGTCCTCGGGCCCGCTGTCCTCAGATTCACTGTCCTCAGGGCCGAGGCACAAGTCGTCAGGCTCCGGGGAGACCGGGACCGTGGCGTACACTGGCTCACAATCCTCCCCGGGGGGGTTTGGGGGAGGGGACGAGGGATCCTCTGGGTCCTGATATGGCCTGGGATCAAATGTTGCTGACGCTTCCTTCAGGACCCGCTCGGTGGGATGCAATGCCCGTATGGCTGTATAAACAGTTCGCCATGTTACTATGATCCCTTTTGGGAGGGATAATGCAAGATGTTCAGAGGTTCTCAATTCCTTGCCCACCTTCTCCCAGAAGGTCAGATCATAAGACCCCCCCCCTTCCAGGAACCACGGGCAATGGTCTCATATCCAAACCAACAGCTGAACCAGCTGTACAGGGGGAACCTTAAACCCTTGTTCCTTCACAATGCGCTGCAAGATCTCAAGCTGCAGTTTTTGCTCTTTCGTGGCAGACTGCCCCATACTGTTACTCTGTCCGCGGCTGCTCACCTGTTCGTCCTGCGAATGGTGATGTCAGTAATTTCGGGAGCTCCTCTCAACAACTTATCCTCCATCCAGCCGCGGGTACACCACCGGTTTGAATCACTCATTCAGTTCAAGCCCTGTATCGGGCGCCATTTGTGGTGTATGAAGGCACGGAAATCATTTTATTGAAAGATTACAACTACCTTTATACCCTTAAAAGTTTACAAACTGCTTTTTCCCAAAACTTCTCTCTGCTTCCTTCCTGAGTTCTCCCTGGGATTTCAGTCATTGCCATATGTTATATTATGGAACATGAGAAATCAAACTGAGGTGGCAATTTTAACACCCTTTATTCATACTACCTATTTTTACACTGATGGATGTACGATATGCAAAGTCTAATTCTCAGCAGAGATTAGCTCAGCACAAATTTTTGCTGGCCTGACCAGGATTGGTGAGGAATGGGAGTGGGTATTCTTTTGGCTCATATGGCAGAGCCATCACCTGTTGACTAAGAAGGGTCCCAGTTGCAGTCTCAGCTGAGTTAATGTGCAAAGCAGACACAGTCCTCCCCACTGTCTGGGAGACTGCTAACTGGTTTAGTTTACTTCAGTGTGTTACCTCCACCATTATAGCTGCAAAATCCCATCTGGTGGAAACGTTCCAGGTGGTTGACAGCTGGAGGGATCCCACCAGCTTCTGCTCAGAAGAATCAAATTCTGCTTGCTGTGAAAGGTTGTCTCTCTTCCTTGGATAAGACCTCTTCCTTGGATAAGACAACAGAGCTAGCAATGTGTATGGGAGCAAAAGCCAGGATAAATCCCATTAGTCCTCTGGCTGAATATAAGTCAATTCCAGGTGCTCAGGCTTTAGAAGTGATGGAATCATTTTGTTGGCAATCAGAAATTTGGGCTATTAGGTGATAATGTTTCTTCTCTTGGCCCCATTACCAAGAACATTTCTCTCCTGTTTTTTATTTACAATTTGCTGATTTTTGTTGTTGTAGTTTCTTCATCAATTTTGAGTGGGGCCTAAAGCACCTTTACCCACTTGTGTCTAGCCAGCCCTATGAGGCAGCTTCTCATGAAAGAACTTTATTACCATTATCCTTGTCTGTATGGGTATGTCTACACTAGCTCATTAGTTCAAGCTCGGTAGGGAAATGAGGGCAACTGGAGTTGCAAATGAAGCCCGGGATTTAAATATCCCGGGCTTCATTTGCATGTTCCCCAGGCACCACCATTTTTAAATCCCCCTTAGTCCGAACTCTGTGCCTGCAGCTACACGCGGCATGGAGTAGGTAGTTCGAATTAGAGATCCTAATCCATGAGGAGTAATGGTAGCTCGAATTAGGATCTCTAATTCAAGCTACCTACTCCGTGCCGCGTGTAGCTACAGGCACGGAGTTCGGACTAAGGGGGATTTAAAAATGGTGGCGTCCAGGAACATGCAACTCTTTTGCAACTCTGGTTGCCCTCATTTGCCTACCTACCTCGAACTAACGAGCTAGTGTAGACATACCCTATCATATCTCTCACCATAGAAATGCAGCCACCTTTGGGTTGGGGAATAGCTACTGTTTATCAGTACACAGCAATGCAAAGGTTTGGAATAGGAAGTAAGAATCTCCTATAACCCTTCTGCCGGATAGGGCAGGCAGCAACCAGGGCCGCTTTCAATATCTAGGGGTCCATCTCACACAGAACCAGCTCAAACCCCCACTCAGTAGCCTGAGAAATTCACACACTCCTGGGCACCTCTGAGAGACAATGCTTCCCCACTCGCAAGCACAGAGTCTGAGTGTAGAAAGGAAAGTTTTACTGAAAGACAGAGAAGTGACGTGGCATTAACTTGGGAAAATACCATGAACAGAGTTCATAGAGCCCCATGAGTAACCGTCCCAGCTCAAATGGATTGAGTAATGTCCTTGGCCTCTCAGGTTCACTAGTCCAACAAGGTAAGGGTTCCATTCACTTACCCAAACTTACCCCGTACCCCACTTCAAACGCCCCACTTACAGCTCTGTCCAGTCAGTGCAGACCCAGACACATCACCCTCATGACTTCCTTCATAGAGCTTGATGTGATGCCACTTGTGTGCTGCCCCTGCTGCCCGCTAGTCATTCCCACCAGCCACTCCGCTGGCTGCCTGCCACCACTCCTTCCCGCTGCCCACCGATCATTCCCACCAACTGCTCCACTGGCCGCCTGCCGCCGCTCCTACCAGCTGCCCGCTGGTCGATCCCGCCAGCCACTCCGCTGGCCACCTGCCGCCACTCCTACCAGCCGCCCCCTGGTCACTCCTGCTACCGCTTCTACTGGGTGCCCACCGGTCAATCCTGCCAGTCACTCCACTGGCTGCCTACCGCCGCTCTTACCGGCCACCCGACGGTTGATCCAGGCCAAACCAGTGACTTCAGCTCTAAGGGTATGTCTAGACTACAGGGCTTTGTCGACAGAAGCTTTGTCGACAGATACTGTCGACAAAGCTTCTGTCGACAAAGAGCGTCTAGACTACATCCAGGTCTGTCAACAAAGCAAGCCGCTTTGTCGACATAACAGTGTGGACGCAAAGGACAGTGTAGATGCAATAATGCCTTCTATCAACAGAACTCTGTTGATACAAGGCGTTATTCCTTGTAGAATGAGGTTTACATACGTCGACAAAACTGCTGAGTTTTGTCGACGTTATGTTGACAACTCACAGGCAGTGTGGATGCAGGTATAGTTTTGTCGACAAAATTCCACTTTTGTTCATAAAATCCTGTAGTCTAGACACACCCTTAGGCTACATCTAGACTGGCCCCAAATTCCGGAAAAGGGATGCAAAGCAGGTAAGTCAGCATAGGGAAATCCGCGGGGGATTTAAATATCCCCCGCGGATTTAAATAAACATGTCCGCCGCTTTTTTTCCGGCTTGGGGAAAAGCCGGAAAAATGCGTCTAGACTGGCACGATCCTCCGGAATAAAGCCCTTTTCCGGAGGATCTCTTATTCCTCTTATTCCTCTTATTCTCTGATTCCTTGAAAGTAGGAATAAGAGATCCTCCAGAAAAGGGCTTTACTCCGGAGGATCGCGCCAGTCTAGACGCTTTTTTTCTGGCTTTTCCCCAAGCCGGAAAAAAAGCGGCGGACATGTTTATTTAAATCCGCGGGGGATATTTAAATCCCCCGCGGATTTCCCTATGCTGACTTACCTGCTTTGCATCCCTTTTCCGGAATTTGGGGCCAGTCTAGACATAGCCTTAGTGATTTCAACTCTTTAGCCACCACCTAGGCTGGCAAAAGATTCCAGCTTTCATTGGCCTAACAAAAAGACTCCTCATGGGCTATATCTACACTGGCGGCTTCTTGCACAAGAACATCTTGCGCAAGGGTTCTTGTATAAGAAGTCTTGCGCAAGAAAACGTCCACACTGCCATGTGTGAGCTGTGTTGTCTTGCACAAGAAAGCTCTGATGGCCATTTTAGCCATAGGGCTTTCTTGCACAAGAAATCCCTGCCAAACATCCACACTGCCCTCTTGCACAAGAGCTCCTGCGCAATAGGGTTTACACCTGATAAAAAAGAGCGTAACTCTTGCACGCTCTTACCACGCTGTACTGTAAATTTCCTTGCGCAAGAGTGGGCAGGCAGTGTGGACGCTCTGCAGATTCTTGAGCAAGAACAGCTATATTTGTGCAAGAAGCCGCAAGTGTAGACATAGCCATGGAGTCTGCTTTAGGTCTATCCTTAAAACATGGGGGAAAGAGACAGGTTGAGCCAGTTTTACAGCTCACACCTGACAGGCATGAAGCAGGCTGACTCAAGCCTTTTAGCCCTTGCCCCACTCCTGCAACTCAGTTCACTCAACTCTGGAAAGGGGGAAGCTTGTTCCTCTGAGACCTCTTACAATGATGGTGTCTCTCCTGCAAGCATTGGTGTCATATATTACAGTACCCACATTTAGGGGTAGCATGATTTCTGACCCCCACAACAACCCCAAATTAGTTACAATACATCACATTCCATTCCAACATTGATCTTCCATCAGCCCTGGCTGAATTGGATTTACATAACCACACCTTGGTTTCCTTCCCCCTCCTGGCATGAGCTTTATTTACATATCAACAGTTAATCTTGCAGAGCTAAACAATTGAAATGAGTATGCCCACCCGCAGGGCAGCTCTCTCCTTTTAGCTGACTGATAGCAAACAAAAAACAGGACTATGTAGCACTTTAAAGACTAACAAGATGGTTTATTAGGTGATGAGCTTTCGTGGGCCAGACCCACTTCCTCAGATCAAATAGTGGAAGAAAATTGTCACAACCATATATACCAAAGGATACAATTAAAAAAATGAACACATATGAAAAGGACAAATCAAATTTCAGAATAGAAGGAGGATGGGGGGGAAGGTAAATGTCTGTGAGCTAATGATATTAGAGGTGATAATTTACCTTTCCCCCCCCCCCCATCCCCCTTCTGTTCTGAAATTTGATTTGTCCTTTTCATATGAGTTCATTTTTTTTTTTAATTGTATCCTTTGGTATATATGATTGTGACAATCTTCTTCCACTATTTGATCTGAGGAAGCGGGTCTGGCCCATGAAAGCTCATCACCTAATAAACCATCTTGTTAGTCTTTAAAGTGCTACATAGTCCTGTTTTTTGTTTCAGCTACACCAGACTAACACGGCTACATTTCTATAACTGATAGCAAGCAGTAATTCAGCCCCTGCTTACACTCCTATTCAGTTGAAAATGCAGGAAGGTTCAAATGGAGAAGAATGTTATTCTGTAATTAGAATTTGGTCAGAACACCAGGATGTTCTGGCATAAAAGTGACATAGGCTTTTTAGTGGACATAAAAGGACAGGAGCATATGAAAGATAATCATCCCAGTAGAAGCAACTGCCAGCTCTTTAGATGTGGAGTCTAAAGAGAACAGGAGGCTTGCAAGAGGGGACCTTTCAGGAACTAGTTAACTCCTTAAAAGGAAACAATTCTGAGTTTCACTCAAAGGCTCAAATGATTTTGAAAGATTTGCATGAAACTCTCAAGTGAGGAAATTTGAAGAGACGTGGGGGCGGGAGAGGGGAGAATGGAGGATACTGTAATTATAGCAAATGACTGACACAGATGCTGAGACAGACGCACAGGGGGCAGAAATGAGGATGAAATATGAGGCTGATTGGTCCAGAATGAGACTTTGGACCATCAGCTTAAAACTCGTCTGTGTGGGAGACAGAGCTTTCTCAAGGGCTGGTCTGATACTGTGGCATGCATTTCCACAAGAGCGGAGGACAGTCATAGACCTCACCACCTTCTGCTCCAAGTGCCATGTGCATTTCTTTGACCTGCCTTCTTTTATATAAACACAGAGCAGGAGATACATTTAAACAAAATATTGTCTGTACTCATAAGTCTCACCCTGGGGAGAGGATGATAGAAAGCAGGAATGTAACAGATGTTTGATATGTTGCTTAATGCACTAGCGAAAGGTGCTCTGGTACTTTGGTGAGGAGGGTGATGGGAGACTAGGAACCTCTCAGTGCCATCTGGCAAAGTGTTCCCTGTGCTGCAACAACAAATCCTATCAGGCATGACAAACTCATGACACCTACCATGCTGCTTTTGTTAGAACCTCACACAACCCTTTAATATTCCTTATCCAAAAAGGGTTGTATGAGGCTTCTAACGAAAGTGTGTGTCATATTGATCCTCATAATCATCATAAGATGTGCATGTGGATGCTATTTAAGGAATTGTATATATGTTCTGGAAATGCATCTTAGAGTTCATGTCTCAGGCGGGGTTGAGGAATGGGTTTTGCCAGACAGTGGATTCAAACATCGATTAAACATTGTAAGCCAACACAATGGAAGTCCATTTTCCCTCGAGCGACAGCCTGGACAACTTGGAGTCAGCACACCAGGAAAGGAAAAGAACCAGGGAGGGGAATGTCTACCTGACTATGGGGCCAAACCAATGAGTTTGGGGAAATACAAGGATGAGTTTTGTAATCTATCCATGAGGGAGCAGAAAGGACAGCACTTTTTTACATTTATGAAAGGAGTATCCCAAACATGCTGGTTGGTGACATCAGGAGATGACTTTAGGTGAGTAACCACTTCAGACAAGGATTTTAGCCTGTTAGTTTATTATAGATGCTAATAAGCACATTATACTGTTTGTTGTATATGTCATCATTGCTGTTTCCATTATCTTTACTCAGTAGCACTTGCATCAAAAGACCTCTCCCTGAGATGTACCAGTCAAGTTGTATGTATACTGCTCTCCTGCAGAAAACAAACCCTATTATTTCTCAAACTCAGGGGGTAGCCGAGTTAGTCTGTACAGGATAAACTTAAAAAACAATATTTTTTTTTATACCCACTACCTCTTCTTGTCCCCACCCCCCCTTCCCTATTTATTTTAGTTCTGGACATCCAGCACTGGTCATCTGCAGAAGTGGGCTGTGTCCATGAAAGCTCATGATGCCATCTACATGGTTTGTTAGTCTTTAAAGTGCTACTTTAAAATATTTGTTGTTTTTTAAGTTTATCCAATTATTTCTGTAAGTATCCAGTGCCAGGGGCAGGATACCACAAGGGGACTCCTTCAGAGGGTCTCACAGGCTGGGGTATATCCATTGCTATCTGCAAGGCAAAGTGAAGCCTGGCAGAGCCCTGAGGAGATTGCTTGGGTGGCTAACAGTCTGGTGTGGTCAGAGAACTGACTTCCAGCTGAACACAAACAGGTCTCTATCTTGTTGAGGTAATGGGATAACATGGTGACTGACAGTCCAGTTGCACATTCACTACTGGTATGAGACTTTGGAATAGAATTGTTATTGTTGCCCTGATGTGACATCACATCACACTCTAAACATGTTCCAAGAGAAGGAACACAATGAAAATAGAGCAGAAGCTGTAGCTGCCTGTCAACCAATTTCATGGTTTGTGTGTGTGAGAAAGCGCAGATTTCCCTTTAGCTGGAGAAGTGGTGTTTTTTTTCTAGAGTCACCCTTTCAAAATAAATAAGGGTTTAGATACAGTGTAAAAAGATTCACAAACTCCAATTAAGAGGTGTCATTCTATAAACTGTTTCTCAGCTGAGCAGTCCTCATTGAAGTTAGTGGCAGGCAAGCTGCCATGTTTATAGAGTTAGACCCTAGTGCTGTAAATTCTGTGAGTTCCCCACTTACCTCCCCCATAAAAAAAAAAATAGATGTGGAAATTCACAAAATGAATTCCATCCTGTCAGCATCAGGAATGGATAATTAGGCTGGATACACCATCACTAAATATGCAATAGGGAATCATCCCAAACTGGAAGAGAGATAGTCTCGGTGAACTAACAGGTCATATCTAGCTTTAAATTCCAGGAACCATGAAGGCTCTGAGAGCTTGTCTGGATGGTAGTTCTTATTAACTAGCTAATTAGCCCGTCATAAGATGGGATTTTCAGGTCTCTCCTCCATGTTGGTCTTTTCTTCTGAGCCTCCATTCTCTCGCTCCGTGTCCCTTTCTCTCTGGGTATGTCTACACTACAACGTTAATTCAAACTAACTTAGTTAGAATTAGTTAATTCGAACTAAGCTAATTCAAACTAACGGATCCAGACTAAAAAACTAGTTCGGATTAGCGTTTTGCTCATTCGAGCTAGCATGTCCACATTAAGTGGACCCTGAACCAGGGTTAAGGATGGCCGGAAGCAGTGCCGGCAGGGCATCAGAGGAGGACTTAGAGCGTGGAGATGCTGTCTCAGGCTAGCCGAGGACTGTGCTTAAAGAGCCCCGACCCCCACCCCGGACAGACAGTTCTCAGGGGTGCCCCACTTGCAAAGCAGTCCTGTCTTTGAGTGCCCAGACTACCCACACTGGGCACATCACAGCACTCAGCTGCACTTGTCGCAGGCTGCCATCTGGGGAGAGGGGGCAATTGGGGGGCTGCAGGAGAGCTTCCACCCCCAGAAGCCTGCAGAGCCAGCCCAGTCCTCCCCATCGGGGGCTCGTGCCCCATTCCTTCCTCACCTCCTTCCACTTACCCTTCCCTAGCCCCTTTTCTTGATGTACAAAATAAAGATAACGTGTCTTCCAAAATGGAATCTGTCTTTATTGAACAAAACTGGGGGAGACTGGGAAAAGGAGGTGGGAGAGGGGAAGAGAGAGGCTGGGAGAGGGGGGGCAACTAAAATGATCAGGGGTTGGGAACAGGTCCCATATGAAGAGAGGCTAAAGAGACTGGGACTTTTCAGCTTAGAAAAGAGGAGACGGAGGGGGGGGAGGATAGAGGTCTCTAAAAGCAGGAGTTGGGTGGAGAGGGTGCATACAGAAAAGTTCTTCATTAGTTCCCATAAAGAAGGACTAGAGGACACCAAAGGAAAGGAATGGGTAGCAGGCTTCAAACTAGTAACAGAAAGTTCTTCTTCACAAAGCAAAGAGTCAACCTGTGGAACTCCTTGCTGCAGGAGGCTGTGAAGGCTAGAACTAGAACAGAGTTTAAAGGGAAGTGAGATCAAATCATGGAGGCTGGGTCCATGGAGTGGTATTAGCCGGGGGGAGGAGTGGTGTCCCTGCCCAAGGTTTGTGGAAGGCTGGAGAGGGATGGCACGAGACAAATGGCTTGGTCACTGTCTTCAGTCCATCCCCTCCAGGGTCCCTAGGGTTGGCCGCTGTCAGCAGACAGGCTACTGGGCTAGATGGACCTTTGGTCTGACTCAGGACGGCCATTGTAAGGTCAGGGATCAGGGTCGGGGGCCTCAGTGGACCCCCTTGATTCTCTTGCACACCTGCTCCTGGGTGGCCAGGCTGGCAGCTCTCCTGCCCTAGCCAGCCACTTTCCTGTGCCTAGTGCGGAGATCGTGGACGAGGTCCACGATGTCTGCACTATCCAAGGCGGGTGCTCACCTGTTGCCATCCCGGCAAGCTCCCGGGAGCCGCCAGCCTGGTCCCGGGAAGAGGGGGAGGGCTGGGGGGCATCGGGTGGGTGGCTCGAGCCATGCCAGGTGCAGGGTCTGCTGGCTGGGTGCTGGCAGGCTTGCACCTGGCACGGGCACCGTAGCCAGCCCGTGCCCCTTTAAGGGGTCCAGGGCCGGGAGGGGGCAGATGAGTTTCCCTGGTGTTGGCCAGAGTGGCCACCAGGGAAACCTGGGGAGGGCTAGCCTCCCACTAGTTCGAATTAAGGGGCTACACACCCCTTAATTCAAACTAGCTAGTTCGAACTAGGCTTAATCCTCGTGGAATGAGGATTACCTAGTTCGAACTAAGCGCTCCGTTAGTTCGAATTAAATTCGAACTAACGGAGCGCTAGTGTAGCGCCTATGAAAGTTAGTTCAAACTAACTTTGTAGTGTAGACATACCCCCACTCTCCTCTTCCTACTGCCTCCCCCTCTCTCTCTCAGCTCTCCTCCGCCTTCGGCCTATCTCTCTGTCTCTCTCTTTCTCTTCTCCCCCTCCTGCCTCTCACTCTCTCTCCACTCTCCTCTGTCTCGGTCGGAGATGCACACTCGTCCAGGCCCCGCCCTCTGGCCATGTACGTCACCGTCCCGTCCCCCTTCGCCTCCGTGGCACTCAGCTGACTTCTGCGTCGCTCAGCCAGGCTTTTGCAGGGGAGCAAGCAGAGTAAGCAGCCATTTGGGTTCCCCCGCAGTGGCCCGGCTGGGCAGCGCAGAAGTCAGCCAAGCGCCATGGCAGAAGGTGAAAGGGGATGTGAAGCGGGGCGGGGCGGTGACATACACAGCCAGGCCCTGCCCTCTGACCGTGTACGTCACCGCCCCCTTCCCCTTCTGCCATGGTGCTTGGCTGACTTCTGCGCCACTCAGCTGGGCCACCGCGGGGAAGCAAGCAGCGCAAGCGGCCATTTGGGCCCCGCGCTCCCCATGCAGCATAGGGGAGCTGCAT
The DNA here is from genome assembly GCF_052426305.1 of Pelodiscus sinensis. Lineage (NCBI taxonomy): Eukaryota > Metazoa > Chordata > Testudines > Trionychidae > Pelodiscus > Pelodiscus sinensis. The sequence goes on along the minus strand of NC_143074.1, from coordinate 9,215,327 downwards.
GGGGACTACGGCACCCAAACGGCCACTTGTGCTGCTTGCTCCCTCGCGGTGGCCCAGCTGAGCGGCGCAGAAGTCAGCCAAGCTCCAAGGTGGAAGGTGAAGAACATGACTCTGGCAACAGCACCGCCCAGAGGGAACAGCCAACATTTCAGCAACAGCACCGCCCAGAGGGAACAGCCAACATTTCAGGTAACAGCGCCCCCCAGAGGGAACAGCCAGCATTTCGGCATTACAGACTCAGACACTGGGCTACTACATATATGATGATGAGGGGAAGAGGAATGCACATAATATACCACGTACCAGTGTCAATCACTCTGTGAACTGGATTATTTTTTCTTTTCGCAAAGTTCCGAAACAAGGTGTCAATGGGTCTTTAAGAGAATGTGCCAAGATAAAATTAAAAGAGACACTAACTCTGCCCTGACAGAAATGAGCGGAAGCAGGCCAGCAGCCAAAGCGCCGAGGGTGCTCATTAGGCAATAGCTCCTTCTAACATGGCCTTGTCATTAAAATGATTGAGTATGATATGATGTGAGTGATGCACCCCAAACTGAAAGCTAGGGTGCCTACAAGCCAGGCTAACCATTGCATGGTAAAGCCCTTGCTGTGAACTCTTGGAATGTGAAAACACTCTCACGTATATGCTATGAACACAGACAGATGGACAGGTAAATTACACACATGCATACATATACACACTAATATAGAGAGTCACGTACATAAATACCCAATTACATATATAAAATGCATGCAAATAGATACAGACATAAATATATCTATGTATCCACACTTACATATATATTTACATACACAAATATAGACATAAATAGACATACATACATGAGTGCCTACACCCTCCACAGACCCCTGGGCAAGCCAAACGGGGAGTGGCTTCATGCTCCTGAGGGGGGGGGGCAGAGGGCAAGAGCAACTGGAGCGGGGCTGAGGGCATCCGCCCACAGTGTTGCCTAGAATACTGTACACCACACTGGCCACAAGGCAGCCTTCAGTGCATGAGGGACCGGGTTCCAGAAATGATTTAAAAGGCCTGGGGGGTCTGGCAGTCAGAGTCAGAATTAGCTGCCTCCTTCATTCTCCCTGTTGATGGGCTTGCATACGTATATACACATATCTGTTTATCAACACACACATGCAAACAGACATGAGAGCAGCCACAGTGGGTCAGCCCAGTGGTTTATCTAGCACAATACCCTGTCTTCCAACAGTAGCCAATACCAGGTGCTTCAGAGGGAATTAACAGAACAGGCAATCAAGTGATTCATAATCCACAAATATACTTCAAACCTAACATTTAGCTATTTTCATCATACAGAGTGTGGGGATCCTTTTTTACATGCAAGTGAACAGCTCTGTTTTTCTAGCACAGAATAATGAAATCATAGAACACTAGAACTGGAAGGGACCTTGAGAGGTCATCAAGTCCAGTCCTCTGCCCTCAAAGCAGGACCAAGCACCATGTAGATCATTCCTGATAGAATGTTTATCTAAGCTGCTTTTAAATATCTCCAATGATGGAGATTCCACAACCTCCCTAGCATGTTATTCCACCCTGACAAGAAGTTTTCCCTAATGTTGAATCCCTAAACCATCCTTGCTATAATTTAAGCCTATTGCTTCTTGTCCTATCATCAGCTGTTAAGCAGAATAATTTTTCTCCCTCCTCCTTCTAACATTCTTTTAGGTACTTGAAATATGTCCCCTCTCAGGGTATGTCTACACTACAGCACTACTTCGAACTAACTTAGTTCAAATTAGTTAATTTGAAATAAGCTAATTCAAATTAGCGCATCTAGACTTAAAAACTAGTTCGAATTAGCATTTTGCTAATTTGAACTAGCGCGTCCACACTAATTGGACTCTGGGTCACATTTAAGGGCAGCTGAAACCAGTTCTGGCAGGGCATCAGGTCAGTAGTTGCTTTGTGTGGCTGCTGTCTGAGACTATCTGAGGCTCATGCATAAAGGGACCCCCCTGGACAGCCGGTTCTCAGCTTTTCCACTTGCTTGCCTACTTCACCGAGTGACAGCAAAGCGTTTTTCTCTCTGCCTGCCTATGTCGGTGCTTCCCATTGGGGACACCGCCACAGTTGGCAACATGGAGCCAGAGCTCACCCTGGGTATGCTGCTCCGGTTTTTAGACTTGCTGCTGCAAGCCTGCCAGCAATGGGTGGAGGCTGCCTTGCACCACCTGGTGCACATCAGCCCCCTGCCTCTCCCCCTGGCCTCCCCGGGGGTTGTGGAGGAGCGGCAGCAGCACGCAGATGCCAGCATGCTGCGCCGCATCTAGCGTCTGGACACCAGCAGCGACTGGTGGGACCGCATCGTCCTGGAGCACTGGGGAGACCAACAGTGGACCCAGAACTTCAGGATGAAGAAGGACACATTCCTGGAGCTCTGCGAGTGGCTCACCCCTGCTCTGTAGCGACGGGACACTCACATGAGGCCCGCCATCCCCTCCAGAAGCATGTGGCCATCACCCTGGGGAAGCTCTCTACGCCGGACAGCTACAGATCTGTCGGGAACCAGTTCAGCGTCAGGAGATCCACCGTCGGAGCAGTGCTCATGCAGCTGCAGTGCTCATGCAGCTACAGCACCCACTAGCCACTGGGCTGGGGGGAAGGAGGGCTGCAAGGAGGGGATGGGCCACCCCAGGGAAAACATGGGAGGAGGAGAAAGTGCCCTGCACCGGAAGGTTCTGTCTGTCCCAGCCGTACTACACGCCGCCCGCGGGGGTTGCTTCTGGAAGTGGAGCGCGGGGCAGAGCCAGGTGTGATGGACCGGGCCGTGTCTGGGCACAGCTGAGGGCGTCCGCTCAGGGAGAATTGCTCAAATCCGGGGCTCCTTACAGCCCCCAGACTGGTGACCTCTCCAAACAGGCCACAAACCAGTCCCACAGAGCGCTTCAGCTGCCTGCCTGAAGCCTCACAAGCAAAACCCCTCCGACATCCCAGCAATATCCATGCCCCAGATGGCACCGGGCATCATACACAGGTGGGGGGTCCTAGCACCCAATCCCACCTACCCAGAACAAGTTCTGTCCGGTTCCAAGAAACCAGCCACAGATCCCTGGTCAATTTACCCTCTGGATCTTACCCACAAATCACGCTGGGCCAATACTTTAGAATATATATCTAAAGGTTTAGTATTACAATAAAGAAAAGCATGAGAGTAAGGTTGTTAAAGAATAGTACGTTACATGCACCGAATCTCCCAGTCCTCGATGCAGGCTCTAGCAGAGATGTTACAGCTGCTGGTTTAAAAGTTCTTGTTGCACATCCTATCATCAGGATGGGTTCACAGGTCTTCTGGGCTCTTCGATCCCTGCAATGCTGCCTCTGGGATGAAGTGCTGAGCTGAGAACAAAATGGCATCGATCTCATGGCCTCTTTATACCTCCTTCCTGGCTTCTTCTAGTATGTAGCAGGTCACTTGGACAGAGGCCAATCTCTGTGTTTCCTGCTGGCTGCTCTCAGGTGACAGCCCCCATTCTTTAGGTGTGTCCATAACCCATTGAGAGCCATTGTTCCACAGGGCCTCGGTAATTAGCATGTCCACAGGCTCGGCCCTGCCCAATGCTTAACCACATGCAGGGAAATCTTCAGTGTCCATACAAGTACATGCTAATAATTGCACACACAGACATTATACAAACACAAGAACAGCATACATAGGATTATCAGATAATAAGCTTCTATTCAATACCTCACATGGCCCCCTTCTATACCATTTTTGGGGCCAATACCCCCACCTCTGGGTGCATCAGTGATCTGGCTGCTCCCCTCAAGATCCAGCAACGTGACACCAGGGAACGAACACTCCCAGCCACCCGGGTGCCCCAGTGATTCGTGGTTTCCTGTGTCCCTCTACAGGTGGTCAAGGCCATCAACCGGGTGCTGCTCCGCAGGGTGGTCCACCTCACCGACCCGGACGCTGTCATCCGGCGGTTCGGCGCCCTCGGCTTCCTCAACTATGGGGGGGCCATCAACGGGATGCACATCCCCATCCATGACCCGGAACACCAGGCCTCCCAGTACATCAACAGGAACGGGTACTTCTCCATCCTCCTGCAGGCCGTGGTGTGACCACCGGGGCCAGTTCACAGACATTAATGTGGGCTGGTCTGGCAAGGCACACGACGCCAGGGTGTTCCGGAACTCTTCCGTGTGTCAGAGGCTGCATGCCGGGCAGGGTCGGGACATGGACATGCCCGTGTGCCTGGTGGGGGATGTGGCCTACCCCCTACAGCCCTGGCTCATGAAGCCCTACATGGGGCACCTCAACCCCTCCCGCCAAGCCTTCAATGCCAGGCTCACCAGGGCCTGCATTGTGATCAAGGGGGCCTTCGGCCGACTGAAAGCCAGATTTAGGTGCCTCTTCACCCACCTCAACCTCGCCGAGCAGCATATCCCTCCCGTGGTGGCAGCATGTTGCATGCTGCACAATTTGTGCGAGCAAAAGGGGAAGGCTTTCCTGCCAGCCTGGATGGCTGATGCTGAGCGCATGGCTGGCCACTTCACTCAGCCCCGCACCGCTGCCATCCGGGAAGCCCAGCGGGGGGCCGTCTGGATCCGGGAAGCCCTGCAGGAGAGCTTCCAGGTGGAGGAATAGGACTGAACTCTCCCTGCATGCCCCACTGGGGCCTTCTTTCACCCTCCCCTCCTTCCCCTTTCCCCTCCCTAACCCACCTTCCTAATGTCAAATAAAGACACCTGTTTTGCCAACAAAAATGTCTTTTTATTTTACATAACTGGGGTGGGGGGAGGGAGGAGTGAGAGTGGGAGAGGGCAGGGGGAAACCTGGGAGGAGGGAGCTGGAAGGGGGTGGAAGGGGAGGAAGGGAAGGGAAAGCCCAGGGTTGGGGATCCTGCTGGCTCTCCAGTCTCGCAGCACTGCAGGTGCAGGGGCATCGGGGGGTGTGTGGAGGGTGGGGCAAGAGGGACGGGGGTGTGGAGGAAGTGGGAGCGAGAGCTGGGGAGGCCGCAGGGGCTGGAGCAGGAGGAGGCAGGAACCTGTCCACCAGAGTCTGGAGGTGACCTCTGAGGGCACTACTCTGCTCCTCCAGCACCTCCAAGCTCCGCTGCCGCAGCCACAGGTCCTCCCAGACCCAGTGCTCCTGGATGTGGATCTGGTGCTCCAGTAGCTGCAGGTGCCGCTGCTGGTAGTCCTCCAGGTTCCTGGCGCACTGGCTGGCCAGGTATGGGTGTGGGTGGCTGTTGCAGGCGGGGTGGTGCGCCCTGCAGTCCCAGATGCTGTGGCTGTGGTGAAACAAGAGCAGTGGTCAGTTCTCTCTGGGGACACAGTGAGTGAAACCCAGCCCCCCTCTGCAAGGCGAGGTCGGTGTGTGGGGAACGGGCCAGGGCCCCTGCATGACACCCAGCTGCTGCTCCATGGCGGGCAAGGCCCAGGCGCACGGTCCCTGGGCTCCCTCTCCCCCCACACCTCCCACACACATAAGGGGAGCATGATGGCACTCACATGTGGAGCCCTCCCTGGCCTCGGACGACACTGCTGATGTGCTCTGTGGGGTGCCTCGGGGGTTCTGGGTCCTGGGCAGGCTCCCTGCAGGCTCCTGGCTCTTGGCATCCTCCTCCTCCATGTCCAGGATGCGGTCCAGGGCCTCAAAGTGGGGGCAGGACTCCGGGTCAGCCCCTGTCTGTGAGACCCTGGAGTAGGACTGCCGCAGGTCCTTGACCTTGCAGCGGACCTGCTCCTGAGTCCGCATGGTGGCCAGGCTGTCAGCCATGCAGCTGTAGACGGCCACATTCCTGTGGCTAGTGTGGAGATCATGAACGTTGGAGGCTTCCCCCCAAACCTGGATGAGGTCCACGATCTCCGCACTAGACCAGGCGAGCACCCACCTCTTGTGGCTTCGGGCAGGCTCCTCTGAGCTGCCAGCCAGGTCCTGGGAAGAGGGGGAGGGCTGGGTGGCAGCGGGTGGCTGGCTCATCCCGTGCCAGGTGCAGGGTCTGCTGGCTGGGTGCTGGCAGGCTTGCAACTGGCACGAGCACCATAACCAGACCGTGCCCCTTTAAGGGCTCTGGGGCCAGGAGGGGGGCAGAAGAGTTTCCCTGGTTGTGCCCAGAGTGGCCACCAGGGCAAGCTGGGAAGGGCTAGCCTCCCACTAGTTTGAATTAAGTGGCTACACAGCACTTAATTCAAACTACTTAATTCAAACTAGGCGTTAGTCCTCGTAGAATGAGGTTTACCTAGTTCGAATTAAGCGCTCCGCTAGTTCGAATTAAGTTCGAACCTGCGGTTTGCATGTGTAGCGCCTATGAAAGTTAATTCGAACTAACGGCTGTTAGTTTGAATTAACTTTGTAGTGTAGACATACCCTCAGTCTTCTCTTTTCCAAACTAAGCAAACCTAATTCTTTCACTCTTCCCTCATAGGTCATGTTTGCTAGACCTTTAATAATTTTTGTTAATCTTTTCTGTACCTTCTCCAATTTCTCTACATCTCTCCTGAAATGTGGTGCCCAGAACTGGACAGAGCATTCCAGTTTCCAGTACTCCCAGTATTCTTGGGAAGGGTGGGTGAGATTCTGTGGCCTGCACTGTGCAGGGGGTCAGACTACATGATCATAATGGTCCTTTCTGACCTTAAAGTCTATGGGTATGTCTACACTACCCCGCTAGTTCGAACTAGCGGGGTAATGTATGCATACCGCACTTGCTAATGAAGCCCGGGATTTGAATTTCCCGGGCTTCATTAGCATAAGCGGGGAGCCGCCATTTTTAAATCCCCGCTGCTTCGAACCCCGTGTAGCGCGGCTACACGGGGCTCGAACTAGGTAGTTCGGACTAGGGTCCTATTCCGAACTACCGGTACTCCTCGTGAAACGAGGTGTACCGGTAGTTCGGAATAGGCACCCTAGTCCGAACTACCTAGTTCGAGCCCCGTGTAGCCGCGCTACACGGGGTTCGAAGCAGCGGGGATTTAAAAATGGCGGCCTCCCGCTTATGCTAATGAAGCCCGGGAAATTCAAATCCCGGGCTTCATTAGCAAGTGCGGTATGCATACATTACCCCGCTAGTTCGAACTAGCGGGGTAGTGTAGACATACCCTATGAGTCTAGGAGTTGAAGTCTAAACAGTGCAGAGTAGAGCAGCAGAATTACTTCTCATGTCTTGTTTACAACACTCCTGCTAATGCATCCCAAAATGATGTTTGCTTTTTTTGCAATAGTGTCACACTGTTGACTCATATTTAGCTTGTGGTATTTGTGGTCATCAAAGTCACAGAGCAATGCAATTTGAAACACTCCAATTTCAAGTCAGCATTTTAGAGGGGCTGGGGAGGCACAGCTTGAGCAATTTGATTGGTAAGGCTTGGAGAAAGCAGGTGCATCCATGATTGCCGATTGTCTCTGAACAGGTCTTGCCACGTCGAATAACACCTTGTCCCAATGCTGCATACCTAGTCACAGTTTTTTGCACCTTGCTCACATCATCTAATGGGATGTTTAAGGCTGCAGAATGAACTGGAGCTGTTGCCTACTTTCAAGGTGGTTCCTGTTTAAATTGGGGGTCTAGCCTGAAAAGAGACTGAATCAACAAGAAAATCAGTAATGTCTCTGAATACACAGAAGGAGCAGATCTGCTGAGTTGGGAGAGTCTCTGCACTAACACACACATTCTGTTTTTGATGTCTGTTAGCACTGTAGCAACAACAGGGTGTGGGGTGTGTGACCTAAAGTCTTGTCTACATCCTCTATGATCACAGGAATATAATGGTCCCACTATAAGGACAAATCTTGTCCTGAGTCACAGCTGTGCATCCCCTCTGATGACAATGGGGTTGCACAGGTGTAAACTTGAGGGCAGAATTTAACCTGCTGGGTCTCTATTATGGATGATAGATGATCCATGAGCAGGACAGAATTCTGACCCTCAGAGAGCCCAGCCTGAGAATGCAAGCCTGCTCGTTAGAAAAAAGCAGGGTTTGAACTTGTGACCTGAACATATCTGATCTGGAATCACTCAGGCTACGTCTAGACTACATGCCTTTTTTGAAAGTATCTAGATTGCATTACACTGATCAAAAAATTGATCTGCTTTTTCGAAAAAGGAGTGTCCAGACTGCTGGATGGTCCTCGGACAAAAAAGGCATCCGGAACTGCTTCTGGCAGGACATGCGGGCAGCCTTTACTTCCCGGTGCTGCTGCATGCCCTTTGCAGAGACACGTGCTTAAAGGGATCCCTCTGAACAGCCATTGCTCTGCTGCCGCTTCTGGCTTGCCTACCTCCTAGAGGAAAGCAAAGCTGCTGCAGTGCTTGCTCTGGTTGCCCTGCTTTCTTGGACACCACAGCAGTTTCTCTTCTGGGTTTTTTTTCTGCTTTTCACTGTTTTTTTGGCCATGGAGCCTGAGCTGTCTCTGGGCAGGCGGTGGCCCCACGCTGCCATACTGCAGCTTCTGCTGCATCTGTCATGAATCTCCTGCCCCAAGTGGACCCAGACCAGACCTTCAAAACCTTTGTCTGGGATGCAGGAGCTCTGTCCTTGCCCCCAAACTTTTTTGGGGACAGGCAGATTTGGAGGCATGAGATGAGTTCGGACTGGTGGGACCGGCTCGTCATGGAGTTCTGGGACAACAACCAGTGGCTCCACAACTTCCGGATGCAGAAGGCCACATTCTAGGAGCTGTATGCCTGGCTCACCCCTGCTCTGGAACACCAGGACACCCACCTGTGGCCCACCATCCTCCTGCAGAAGTGGGTCTCAATCACCCTTTGGAAGCTGGCCACCCCCAACAACTACCACTCCGTGGGACACCAGTTTGGCATGGGGAGGTCTACCGGCGAGGCTATTTTGATGGAGGTAAGTCACTTTCAGGAGACAGACCCTGCTGAGTGGGGTAGTTGAAAAAGGAGGACTGCCAGGCAAGGACAAGAGGGAGTGGGTGATGGAGTGGCACTTGGAGGCAGCTCCTTGGCTGATGCAGGGGAGAAGGGTGACCTGACAAGAGGAGGGGGTTGATTGGGGGGGAGGGTTCTTCTCCCAAGCTCTTAGGTAACCTATCTAACTCCCTGGTTTCTATCTGTCTATTTGTCTCTTGCTGCAGGTGGTGAGGGCCATCAATGTGGAGCTGCTGAAGACCTGGACAACACCTTTGCCAGGTTTGCTGCCCTTGGCTTCCCAAACTGCGGAGAAGCCCTCAATGGGACACACATCGCAATCCACGCACTACCCCATCAAGCAGCCCAATTTATAAACAGGAAGGGCTGTTCCATGGTGCTGTCACCGGGATCATTTTATGGTCATTTGTGTCAGGTGGTCAGGGCGGGCACGTGATGCCCACATATTCCTGCAACTTCTACCTGTACCTCAGGTTGTAGACAGGAACATTTTTCCCCCAGCGGCACCTCACGCTTGGGGACGTGCAGATGTCGGTGCGCATAGTGGCCAACGTGGCCTACCCCTGATACCGCGACTCATGAAGCCCTACACCAGCCACCTGGACATGGGCAAGGAGCTTTTCAACACACATCTTGGCCAGGCTCGCGTCCAGGTGGAATGCACCTTTGGCCGGCTGAAAGGGAGGTTCTGTTGCCTCCTCACACACCTGGAGATGGGTGAATGCAACATCCCAGACGTGGTGGCCACATGTTGCGCTCTCCATAACCTGGTGGAGAGGAAAGGAGAGGCCTTCCTGCTGGGATGGGGGTCAGGTGCTGATGGCGAGAAGAGGCCATTTGAGCAGCCCCAGACAGCTGCCATCTACCTGGCTCACCAGTCTGGTGCCCAAATCCGAGAGGCCCTGAGGGAGAGATTCTCAGAAGAAACCCATTGACTCTCCCCAGGGCCTCCCCCATGGGGGGTTTGGCCTGGTTCATCCTACCTTTCCCACCACAACCCTCACTCTCTTCCCATAAAGAATACACACACACACACCTGGTTTTCTTTGTAAACACACATTAGTTTTTTATTAGAAACACTAGGGCTGTGTCTACATTGGCATCCCTTTCCGGAAAAGGGATGCTAATGAGACACTTCGGAATTGCAAATCCACGGGGGATTTAAATATCCCCCGTGGCATTTGCATTTACATGGCTGCCGCTTTTTTCCAGCTCGGGGTTTTTGCCGGAGAAAAGCACCAGTGTAGATGCGATTCTCTGGAAAATAAGCCCTTTTCCAGAATATCCCTTATTCCTACTTTCAAGCGTCTACACTGGCGCTTTTCTCCGGCAAAAACCCCTAGCCGGAAAAAAGCGGCAGCCATGTAAATGCAAATGCCACGGGGGATATTTAAATCCCCCGTGGATTTGCAATTCCGAAGTGTCTCATTAGCATCCCTTTTCCGGAAAAAGGATGACAATGTAGACACAGCCTAGCAGTATGTGCTGTGTATAAACCACCTTTCTCTTGTTACTGTTCAACTGTTTATAAACAAAGTAAATCTGTCAGTCAAAAATAAAGATTTTGTTCCATAACTGAAATGTCCTTTCACTGGGTGGTAGGGGACTGAAAACCTGGAGGTGGGAGGGGGCTCAAGTAGTCCGCTGCTTCCCTGATCGCAGGGTCCTGCCACCTTCCTGTGTCCTGGCACCGCCATGGCCTTGGACTCGGGTGGAGTGAGAGCCGGTCCTGGCCGGGGCAGATGGGGGGGGGGCGCAGCTGTTGGGCCTGTGAGGGCTTGGGATCAGGAGGGGCAGGAGGTTGAAGGGGGACTGGGGGAAAGGAGGTTTGGGCAGAAAGGGGCCTGGCATGCAGGAGGAGCGGTGCCCATGACAGGGGCAGGCAAGGCTAGGACCTCCTGCATAGTGGCACAGATGGAAGTACGCTGCTGGACCAGCTCATCCAGCAGCCTGTTGCGCCACTCGGCCTCTGCCTCTGTCCTCTGCTGGAGGGTCCTGTTGAGGTCCTGCAAGGCCACTATGTGCTCCTTCAGCAGGTCCGTGTAGGCATGCCAGTATCTGCGGATTCCATGGGTCTGGGATGGTGGTGGGACAGGTGTGGTGCTCCCCTCTAGGGTAGAGGGTCTCGCTGTGGAGGAAAAGAGGAGGAAACAATCAGTGTCTGTGTGCACCCCTGCTGTCCCCAAGTGTGTGCCGTCACTATCAGGGGTTGTCCTTTGGACAGGAGACTCAGGGGTGTTACACGTGACACCACGTGTGAGTTGGGCAGTGGCCTGACAGCATCACAGGGGCCCCACAGTGGCAATGGGACTAGATGGCCCCCCACACTGCCAACCCACCCATGTGTGGTGACCTCTCAAAGCACTCACCTGATGATCCCTCCCCGATGTCCATGGATACCTGGGAGGCCTCCGGGGACTGGCAGACCGGCACCTGGGAGAGGGTCCCTGCTGCATCCTCTTCCTCCTCCTCTGCCTCCTCCTCTGGGTGCCCCTCTCCCGTCTCTCCTGCCTGGTCATCTTCCCTCAGGAGTTGGTCAACAATGTGGTGGGGTAACCTGGACTCCAACCACATCTGCTCCAACTCCTGGTAGTAAGGTCAGCTCTGTGGGGCTTCCCCAGAGCGGGAGCTCTGGTCTCAGGCCTTGGCATATTCTGCTGCAGCTCTTTCACCTTGGCGCTCACTTGGTCCATGGTGTGGGGGTGATACCCTTTCTTGCTCAGTCCCTGAGCCATGCGCCCATATATATCCGCATTCCTGCAGCGTGACTGCAAGGCCTGCAGGGCTTCTTCTTGGGACCAGAGCTCCAGGAGTTTTTTAATTTCTGGCCCTGACCAGGCTGGTGCTCGCCTTTTGGTGCCCCTGGGTGGGTCCTCCTCTCTGTGCTCAGAGGCCAAGGGGGCCTTGAGGCTGGGACATGGCTAGCACAGCTGGCACGGGTGCTCTGGCTGGCTTCTTGACAGCAAGGCCTGTCTGGGTGCCTGTGCCTTTAAGAGGCTGTGGCCAGGAACCATAGAGGTGCTCGGAATGTAAAGGCTGGACTGTCCACCAGGGCTTCTTCCTGGAGGCCTTTTTTTTCAAAAGAACAGGCTCCCCGCATCCACACACACCTTTTTTCGACAGATCTGTCGACAAAGGCGTTCTTCCTCGTAAAACGAGGTTTACCGCCGTCGACAAAACCACCGCGTTCTTTCGATTTGCTGTTGACAGAATGCGGCGGCAGTCTAGACACAGGTACAGGTTTTTTGAAAAAAAGGCCACTTTAAAAAAAAACCAACTGTAGTCTAGACACACCCTCAGTGACAATAAACATGGAGTCCATAATCATCCCTAACAAAACACACATAATTCACTGAGGATCATTGCACCAGCTGGAATGATGATGGCTGACAGTGCCATACCAGACAGTGTATAAGTGAAGTTCCCAGTACTGTCTCAGTCCTGTGAAGCCATGAATTTTGGGGGTGACCAGAGCACCAGTTAGGGTCAGGACAGACACCGCTTCATGTGCTGATCGATAGTTTGAGAACTTGGTGTGGTCAGGTGCTTTTGCCAGCCGCATGGTTCGACATGCTGCACATGCTCAGACTGCGCTGTGCATGCGCTGACCACGCTGTGTGTCTGTGCCAGCTTGTAATCTACTCTCCATGGGCGAGTAGATTACAGTAATTGTCGAGCCCTGCTGATGATATGACTGAAGAGTACACAATGCTTCCTTTGAACATAACGAGCCAGGCTAGGACAAGTCAACCACTGTAGACCCAAGTTCTGGTGCTGACAGGGCATATGGAATGTCTCCAGCTGATCCAAATCTGCCTCTGAGAACAGCCAAGTTTCCAATTCATAGATCAATGCAAGTAGGACAGGTTTGATGGACTCTGAACTTTTTCTCAGAGCAAAAAATATTTTTGTGGCCACAAGCCACATGGACATGTCCAGAAGAGTGGCTGCAAATTAATGATCACTATTAATTATTACATTATGTTGGTGTCGAGAGGCCCCACATGAGATCAGGTTCCCATAATGCAAAGCACTGTGCAGATTATAAAAGGGCCTACTATCTAAATACAGAAGCTAGACAAAAAGTTGGAGAGGAAACAGAGAGGAACTGACACAGTTAGTGTCACCTAGGAACAGAACCCAGTTATCTTGATACCCATTCCAGTGTCTTTTCCATTATACAACACTGTGTCTCAATGCCATTTTCACTGTAAAGCTACACTTTCTTTCTGTCAATCTTCAGTCCAGAAGGGTATGTGGGGAAATATTTCCTCTGGAAGAACTCTTCTAAGGCAATAAAGCCAAAATACTGTCAGAAACTGTCAAAAGAAAAGGTGATGGAGAAAACCAATCCTTATTTTATTTGAACCTACCTTGCCTGTTCTCAGTTTTGCGCTATAGTAAATGGAGATGACCTCTCATTTGTGCAGGAAAGCACAGAGCAGAAGCATTTGTGCAATAGTTGCTCCTTGTCACGTTACTGGATTTTGAGGGGAGCAGACAGATCACTGCTGCACCCATGGGGGGGTGTTGGCCCCAGAAAATGGTATAAAAGGGAGCCATGTGGGGTGTTGAATAGAAGCTCACTGTCTGCTAATCCTATGTACGCTAGTCATGGGATTGTATAATGCCTGTGTGTGTAGTTAGGAATCTGTAATCTGCGTGGATACTGAATATTTCTCTGCATGTGGTTGAGCATTGGGCAGAGCCCGGCCTATGAACATGCTAATTAGCGAGGCCCTGTGGGACAATGGCACTCAATGGGCCACGGACACACCTAAAGAATAAGGGCTGACACCTAAGGGCTGCCAGCAGGGAACACAGCGATAGGCCGCTGGCCAGGTGACCTGCTGCAGCCAAGAAGAGACAAGGAAGAATGTATAAAGATGCCATGTGGCGGACTCCATCTTGGTACTCACCTCAGCACTTCATCCCAGAGGCAGCAATGCAGGGATCGAAGAGCCGGAAAGAACTGTGGACCCATCATGATCCTAGGATGCACAACAAGGACTTTTAAGCCAGCAGCTGTAACATCTCTGCGAGAGCCTGCATCGAGAACTGGGAGATTCAATGCATGTAATGTACTATCCTTTAACAACCTTACTCTCATGTTTTTCTTTATTGTAGTAATAAACCTTTAGATGTTAGATGCTAAAAGATTGGCTCAGCATGATTTGTGGGTAAGATTCAGAGGGTAAATTGACCAGGGATCTGTGGACAATCTGGAACCAGACAGAACTTGTTCGGGGTAGGTGGGATTGGGTGATAAGACCCCACACGTGTGTATGAGGCCCGGGGCCATCTGGGGCACGGATATTGCTGGGGTTTCGGAGGGGTTTTGCTTGTGAGGCTTCAGGCAGGCTGCTGAAGCACTCTGTGGGACTGGTTTGTGGCCTGGTTGGAGAGGTCACCAGTCTGGGGGCTGTAAGGAGCCCCGAAGTTGAGCAATTCGCCCTGAGCGGACACCCTCAGCTGTGCCCAGATACGGCCCGGTCTGTCACACTCCTGAAAGAAGCCTTCATGACTTATAGATTTGGTTAAAATACTAAGGTGCTTTGCTAGCTCCAGGGTAAGTCTGTTGCTAAACAGTAGCTACTGCAGCCCAATCACATTTCAAGCCTAATCATGCCTTGCTATTTTTGCTTATAAGAATGGTTGTGGAACACATACATGTTACTTCCTCTCTTGCTGTCTGATATGTAGTCACCAGCACTGTACCTTTGACACTTCACCACTCTACAGGGATCATGGTCCGACCTCTCTCCTGTTATAAGTAATTAGCATGTTCACTGCAACTGTCTGAGGTGATGAATGTGCCCTTTTTAGTAGGCTTCAGTCTGCAGTGCTGGGAAAAGGATAGTTTTCCATAACATGCAATGAGAGGGGCTGCTGTTCAGATGGATGCAATATGAGAGTGGCCACTGGGGACAGTGAGCAAGCAGAGGAGAGCTATCCTGCAGAGTGTCCACCAGAAGCAGCTGTACCACCAAGGGAGGGCCAGCAGGGCTCAAACTCCTCCAGCACATTGGTAAATAGCACCCCCTGCTCCAAATCCCTTCTCCCACTCCCAGCCCTTGGCCGCAGCACCCAGGGGAGAGGGGGTAAAGGCCCCTGGCAGCTGAGGGAGAGGGCTGGGGGGAGAAAAGGGGCCCCTGGCAGCTGAGAGATGGAGCTGGGGAGAGACAAAGGGCCCCTGGCAGCCAGGGGTAACTGGGAGAGAGAAAAGGCCCATGTTGGATGGGACCTACCTCTTTTAGCCCCTCCTCATGCCCCAACTCTCACTCTCCTACCCTACCCCCGCCCCCCAACCTCCTGCATACCCCTCCCAACCTCCTCAAAGCCCTTCCCTGACTCCTGCACTAACTCCTTGAGGACTAAAAATGTTGTTATGGCATAAACATTTGTGAGTTGCAACTCACTTCATCAGATGCATGTTGGAACTCACAAAAGCTTATGCCATAAAATTGTTAGTCTTTAAGGTGCTCCAAGACTCCTTATTGTTGTTTTTTTTTAACAGACTAATGTGGCTACCTCTGAAACCTGTCAGTGCAACTTCAGCCAGCACAAACTGCTTCCCATGAGGTTCTTGGCAGGTCTACTAGCTGAGAGCATCACAGGAGCTGGGAGATCGGACTTGCCTGTTACTGGTAGAAGGGAAGAAAGTTCTTGAAGTCTGACTGTTCCACACAGAAAACTGAATGTAAGCTGAATTTCTTTGACAACATATGAAAAGGAATCCTCATGGAGTGGGGTCCTGCTACAGGTTGAACCTTTCTAGTCTGGCACCCTTGGCGGCTGACCAGTGTCAAACCAGAGAATTTGCCCAAGCACATGAGGTCAATATTGTCTAGCAGCTTTCCCAACACTTTCATTGCTTGCTGGGCTCTTTAGATGACATTTATGGATAAATAATTGCACATAATTGACTGTTAGAGCAGTCTGTAAAACCTCAAGTGTCATGTCAGTGTGATCTGTTTTACAGGTAAGGAAACTGAGCCACTGAGAAGTGAAAGAACTTTATGTCACACACCGAATTAGTGCCAAAGCTGGCAATAAAAGCCAGGAGTCCTAATTCGTACATGTTTGCTTCAGCGACAGAGCCACAGAAAGAAGTAGCAACCTCCTAAGAACTGAGCCAAAATTAAACAATACAGGTAACTCCATCTTCTTACTATTTTTCTATCTGTTTGGGGGGCTATATTAAATGAGAAGCTGGTAGAATCCAGTTTCAAATATGGCTGGGTGTCCATGCCACAGAAAAATCATCACTGTGGGCTTCAAATAGCTTTTCTTGTGTCAGCAAAGAGACTCGGGATTGAATGGATAACAGGCATTAAATTAACCCTTGGCCTTGGAAGCAGTCTGGCCAAGTCAGGTCTGAGGTGTGTAGGCCAAGCAACAGAACAGAGGAACATCTCCAGGATGGAAGTTTACACTGTTGTTGCTATGCACTTTGGAGAGAGAGGTAATAATTGGAGTCTCTTGCCAGTGCTGATTAATCCAGAGCCTGTCAATGCAGCTTCACTGACCCACACACATGCAACTTTGAAGTAAATGCTAGTACATGTGTCTGCAGTTGAGGATGAGCAAGGGACATGGATTCTGGGCACCTGCCATAATTACACTAGGGATCTCATTCCAAAGTGCGGGATAGGGGCAAGTCTATATCTGCCAAGCTTATCATTTTTTTGGCAATAATTTATAGTTTATGTGAAAGTCCCTTCCATACCTTCATAACCGGTGATTTTATAGCTTAATGAATGCAACACAACTGTGTAATCACATCGTTTCGCAGAGCTCCAGATGTTCAATGGAGCACCTCTGGCTCTAACGCTCCTGCTTAAACATTTGTTGTAAACACCAAAAGCTGTCTGTTTGTTTTAATGTTCTAGCACATCTCATTACCTAGTGAAGGTGAAAGATTGAAACACAATAATGTCTTGCCAGGATTTTTTTTCACTCTACCCTATTCCTTCCTCATTGTATCAATTCACATTGTCTGATTTGCACGTGATGGGATGCCAATATTCTTCTGTTATATGGCTCATTGATTTCTGCTTGTACGAATCTCTACAGACAGACAGGTGGACTCTGCTCAGGGATTTAGGCCTTAGCACAATAGGTACAGATAAGAAGGGCCCAATTCACCACTGCCTTGCCTGTTGTTCAGTTTGCACGAGTGCACTGCAAGTTATTGTTTAAGCAGATACAACTCAACCTTCTAATGTTAGATGGGGTTTCCAATCATGTTAATCTAGATCCGTAGTCACCAACCAGTAGATCGTGAGCTACCGGTAGATCTCAGGGGCTCTAAGAGTAGCTCTTGAGCCCTCTCTGAACTGCGCGCCTGCGCAGTACATTTACATTAGATTTCCTCATTTGAGGAGCAGCTACTCACCAAGCAACAACACAGGTGAGTAGCTGCGAGGAATGGTGGGAGCTGGGAGGGCTGAAACACCCCAGCCAGCTGACTGTGGCTTTCAGCTGAAAGAGGCTGCCCCGCGCTCCAGCTGATCAGCGGCTTCCCCTCTGCACCTGCCCACGTGGAGTTTGGTGGCACCCTGGCTGAGCACCATGGCCAGCTGGTGGGGCAGCCACTTTTCTTCGCTCCAGCCCGGCTGCCCTGCGGTCAGCCTGGAGGGAGCGTGGGTCGGAGGTTTCCCTCCGTGGCTGGTGTAGGGAACTCCCTGCCCCCAACCTTGTTCCCTCTCCTCTGCCCCAAACTTGTCCCCCGCCCTCCTGGCCCCCTGTTCCCTCTCCCTTGCCTCCCCACCCTGCTGCAGAAACCTGCCCCCCCTGCAGAAATTTGTCCCCCAGTACCCTGCCCCCCCCCCGCAGAAACCAGTTCTTTCTGGCACCCTGTCTCCTACTCCAGAAACCTGTCCCCCTGCTCCCCTCTGCAGAAACCTGTCCCCCCCCCAGCACCCTGTCCCCTGCTGCAGAAACCTGTCCTGGCACTCTGCCCCCTCTCCCCTGCCCCCACTGGCACCCTGTTCCCTGCCCCAGAACCCACTAGCACCCCTCCCCAGTACTGTGTCCCCTGCTCCCAAATGACTTTCTATGGGTCAGTGACCCCTGAATCAAGGCAGGTTTCCTGCCATTCTCATAAATGCAGAAACTTTTTGGCTACGTCTACACTGGCCCCTCTTCCGTAAGGGGCATGTAAATTTCAGCAGTCGTCGTAGGGAAATCCGCGGGGGATTTAAATATCCCCCGCGGCATTTAAATAAACATGGCCGCCGCTTTTTTCCGGCTTTTAAAAAAGCCGGAAAAGAGCGTCTAGACTGGCCCCGATCCTCCGGAAAAAGCGCCCTTTTCCGGAGGGTCTTATTCTTACTTTGAAGGAGGATCGGGGCCAGTCTAGACGCTCTTTTCCGGCTTTTTTAAAAGCCGGAAAAAAGCGGCGGCCATGTTTATTTAAATGCCGCGGGGGATATTTAAATCCCCCGCGGATTTCCCTACGACGACTGCTGAAATTTACATGCCCCTTACGGAAGAGGGGCCAGTGTAGACGTAGCCTTTGTGTTTAACATAATATTTTATTTAAAAATGAAGCCTAGCCAACAAACCCCCAATTGAGGCCAAGCCCCCATCTGGCCACAACCACTCCTGCATTCCCCCTTCCCCAGACCCTAGATCTGAGCCTATCAAACACTGGAACCTCCTGCCCTGAGCCCCTCACATACCCCAACCCAAATTCCTGCGCCCTCACATCCACAAGCCTGTGGCTTGCTTAGTATCCCAACACTGCACAGTCTGGAGCCTCCTCCCTGAGCCAGTGTCCTTCCTGCATCTAGATTTCCTCCCAGAGCTTGCACCTCTCACCCCTTCCCACACCCAAATCCCTTGTTCCCACCCCAGAGCCCACACATCCTGTCTCAACACAGCAAGGGTCCAGCTAGACTGAAAGAGTTTTTCAGGATTCTGGAGATATCCCAGAAAAACTCTTCTGCATCCAGGGTTGTGTTTGTTCTTCCACTTTTTTAGTGGAAGAGCAAACAGGCTCTTTTGGTCACCCCTACATTCCTCTTTCCACAAGGAATAAGGTGGCTTCCAAAAGAAGGGTTTTTTTTCTGACATTTGGTCCAGTCTAGACAGGCCAAATGTTGGAAAAACCTCTTCCTACAGAAAAAAATTTTTTAAAGCAGCAGTATAAGGATTGGGGATAGCAAGTGATGGAGAGGAGGAGAATAGAGAGGGCGGGGCTTCAAGGAAGGGGCGGGGCGGTAGATCTTGGCTTAGTCTATCATTTAAAAAGTGATCTTGGGTGTAAAAAGGTTGGAGACCACTGATCTAGATTGACTGAACTATATTGGGGGGTGTGACGGCGCGTTGGGGGTCCCCCGTCTCCTGCACCCCGAAATGGCACAAACAGACTGCACCAGCCGGTGGAATAGAGGAAGTTTATTGCCTCTCCAGGATACAGCACAGCACAGATGGAATCTGGTCACAGAGCTGGGCTAGGATGCCTCAGGCCCCCTTGAGTTGGGGGGAGACTGGGCCCCTAAACTCCAGCCCCTCTCCCTAGGCTGTCTCCTCCATGCTCACAGACAGCAACTAACTAACTCTCTTCCAGCCCTGCCCCCCAGCCAGGGCAGCATTCCACCTTCCTTTGTTCCTCTCCATGGGGGGTGTCTGGCCCTACTGGTTTGCATAGTGACTCATCCTGTTTTACTGGGTCGTGGTACCCATGGCAGCCAGTGGGGGTTACCCCAGAGCCAGCAGCATAGAAACCAGCCAGGTACCCCCACTACGTCACAGTTCTCCCCCCTCCGAGAGCAAACTGAGCAGGGTCACTCCGCTCGTGACCTAGGGAAGTTCGGGTCCTTTGCGTGGGAACCCGCCCTGGGGACATGGGTGCTCCCCTTGACTCGGGCCAGCCGTGGCGAGGCCCCACATGAGCTGGCTTCCCTCTGTCCACTCGCCGCCCCACTCCAGGGCGACTGGCACAGGCCTGTCCTCGGGGGTCACACCCACCCTTCCGCTGGCCTTGATCTCTGGCCAGGGTCTCTCGGGCCGGGGCCATGAGCCCAGCGAGCCTTCTCTGGACAGCCAGGGCGGCTTCCACACCCGACGCTCCATCCAGGGAGGCCTTCCCCTCCCATAGCTCTCTCAGCGAGCCCAGAGGGTCCTCTATCTGGGGTAGAGACCCCCCAAGCCACTTTCCTACTGTCTTGGGCCTTCCCGCCCCTCTGGCAGGAGTCACAGGACCGGCAGTACCGCTGCACGGCTGTAAAGATTCCCGGCCAATAGAAGTGCTGGAGCAGCCTCAGCCGGGTGCTCCGGATCCCCCGGTGGCCCCCAACGGGGAAGTCATGGGCCAAATACAGCAGCTTGAGGCGATGCCTTCGGGGGACAACCAGCTGCCGCTGGACCCCCCCCATGCTCTCGCCTTCCTGGGGGGAAGTCATTCCCGGAACAGGAATCCCCGCTCCCACAGGAATCTCTCCTGGCCACCTCTCCCCTGGGGCTGAGCTGCACGGAGGCCAGCCTGGTCCCTCAGCCTCTGCAAGGAGGGGTCTGCCTGCACCTCAGCCTGGAATTCAGCTGCTGAGGCAGGTATCGGGACCTGTTCCCCACCTTTACCTAGGTCCGGAGTCCCAGCCTGGCTGGACCCCGTGTCCTCTGGGATGGGACCCCGAGGACGCTGCCAGGAGTCCTTCCCTGGACCCACGTTGTCAGCCCCCCGCTGGCTCTGGGTGGTGACTAGAGCCCGCTGGGATTCATGGGGCCACTCCTCTAGGTCATTCCCCATCAGCACCTCGGTGGGCAAGTGCGGGTGCACCCCCACTTCCTTGAGGCCTTCCTGCGCCCCCCATTTCAGATGCACCCGGGCTACAGGCACCTTAAACGGGGACCCATCTATGCCCTTCAGGGTCAGCTGCGTGTGGGGTAGTATCCGCTCTGGGGCCACTATATCAGCGTCACCTCCGCCCCCATGTCCCAGAAACCCGTCACCTTCCTACCATCCACCTCCAGGGTTATGAGGCACTCGCTCCGCAGGGGCCGTCCTGCCCCCACCCGGTACACGGAGAAATCCACCTCCTGAGAATCAGACCTCCCAGGGGAGGTGCACTGAGCATCCTTCCCCTCTCTCTGAGCTGAGGTTTGCCTGCCAGCCCCTGCCTCTGGGGCAGCCTGCCCTTCCTCCCGCCCCAGCCAGTTAACCCTGAAAAGTCCCCGGTCCTGGGACCTGGTGCACTGAGCCCTCTTGTGGCCTTTTTGCCCACAGCGATGGCAAGTTAGGCTTTGGGCTGTCTCTGTCCAGGCCCTGGCTGGTTCTCTGGGGCACAGACGACCTGTTCCTTGGTCTTGCCCCGTAGTTGACTCCCTCCGTCGCTCAGCCGAGATCCGGTCTCTGCGCGGTTCCCTTTCTCTCCGGGACTCCCGTTCACACCCAGACCGGCTCTCTGTGAACTCATCCGCCAGCCTCCCGGCCTCCTGGGGGTTCTCTGGTCTCCGGTCCTTGAGCCACAGCCTCAGTTTGGGTGGGCACGCTTCATAGAACTGCTCCATCATGAACAGCTTGAGCAGCTCCTCTGCGGTCTGGGCTCCGACTCCAGACACCCACTTGCGGCCGTATTGCGACAGGCGGGAGGCCAGATCCACATAGGTCTCCCGTGGCCCTTTCTGTACCCCCCGGAACCTCTTCCTGTACATCTCGGGGGTCAGCCCGAACTTGTGCAGCAGGGCCTCCTTGACTCGGTTGTAATCCCCTGGCTGTAGGTCCTCCAGCTGACTGAGCACTCCGGCTGCCTCCTGGTTCAGTGCGGGGATGAGCTCCTGCAGCCAGTCAGCTGGGGGAACCCGTTGCAGTCCACAGGCCCTCTCAAAGGCACTGAGGAACCCATCTATGTCATCCACGTCCTTCAATTGGGCCACCACGAGCCTCTCCAAGTGTCTGGCAGTCCCGGGACCCTGGGGCCCATCGGCACTTGGCGCAGCCGGTGCCCCGCCGGTTCTCCGCTCTGCCATGGCCAGCTCATGTTGTCGCTGCCTCTCTCGGTCCTGGCGGTCCCTTTCTCGATCTTGGCGCTCCTTCTCTCGGTCCTGGAGGTCCCTCTCTCGGTCCTCTGCTTCCAATTCCTTTATTCGCAGCTGGATCTCCAGCCGCCGTAGCTCCGCTGGGCTGGCTCCTGCCCTAGATGGGCTACGGCTTGCAGGCCTCCCGGGAGATGCTGTCTCATCTCTCCGGTGGGTTCCAGCGCTCCTCCCCCTCTCTGAGCCTGACACACTCTCAGGGGGGGTCTGGCTGCTTCCCCTGGGGACCAGATCCTGGCCCTGTGGCTGGTCATTCTCTTCCAGCTGGGCAATCAGCTGGGCCTTGGCTGCTTTCTGCACAGGCAAGCCCCTCGCTCTGCACAGCCCCACCAGCTCTGCCTTCAAGAGTCGGGCGTAGGCCATCTGCCCGCTGGTCCCCTCGGTGCAGACTCACCAGTCTAGTGCTGCAGCACCCCACGATTCCCAGGAACCGCTTCGCTCTGTCTCCAGCACGCCTTGCTCCAGGGCTCTTGCTTCTACAGTGCCTTGTCGCTCGCCGCTGGAAGCTCCATCCACGGGGTGCAGTGCATCCCACCCCTGACACCAGTGTGACGGCGCGTTGGGGGTCGCCCGTCTCCTGCACCCCAAATTGGCACAAACAGACCGCACCAGCCGGTGGGGTAGAGGAAGTTTGTTGCCTCTCCAGGATACAGCACAGATGTAATCTGATCCCAGAGCTGGGCTAGGATGCCTCAGGCCCCCTTGAGTTGGGGGGAGACTGGGCCCCTAAACTCCAGCCCCTCTCCCTAGGCTGTCTCCTCCATGCTCACAGACAGCAACTAACTAACTCTCTTCCAGCCCTGCCCCCCAGCCAGGGCAGCATTCCACCTTCCTTTGTTCCTCTCCATGGGGGGTGTCTGGCCCTACTGGTTTGCATAGTGACTCATCCTGTTTTACTGGGTCGTGGTACCCATGGCAGCCAGTGGGGGTTACCCCAGAGCCAGTAACATAGAAACCAGCCAGGTACCCCCACTACGTCACAGGGGGGAAGGATTTTTGCCTATCTCCACAAGACCTTAATGGTTACTCAAGTCAACAATGAATTGGGTCCTTGATCTGAGAATGACAGTCATTAGAAAGGAATCATGTAACTGTGAATACAAGGAGTGCTCTGAACTAATTCAAAACTTCCTTGGAAAATGAAGCAGAAAAAGCCACAGGCAAAAAAAGGCTGAGAGGTTCGGTAGCATTAAGCATCTCATAGTACACTGTCTCAACCAAGCCATTTAAATAGAACTCGTTGGGATTTTTTTCCCACCATGAAAAATGTTGGCATTTCGGCAAAAAGTCAAAATCCCAAATAGTTCTTCCAGACACAACAATATGTTGTCCAAAACTTCAAATACATTGATTCAGAAATGCTACTGCAGTGTTTCATGGGAATGTAGTTTGGAGCTTCATGTGCTCATTCTAATCTATAGCTAGGCTCCCTGGTTGGACGATGTCCCCCAAGATGGACCCTGACCTCCCCACTTCAGGAGGCTGAGTATCATAAGAGCTGCATGGCCACGCTGCATCATGGGAGATGAAGTCTGATAGGGTATATCTACACTACCCCGGTAGTTTGAACTAGCGGGGTAATGTAGGCATACCGCACTTGCAAATGAAGCCCGGGATTTGAATTTCCCGGGCTTCATTTGCATAAGCGGGGAGCCGCCATTTTTAAAACCCCGCTGGTTCGAACCCCATGCAGCGCGGCTACACGGGGCTCAAACCAGGTAGTTCGGACTAGGCTTCCTATTCCGAACTACCGGTACACCTTGTGGAAAGAGGTGTACCGGTAGTTCGGAATAGGAAGCCTAGTCCGAACTACCTAGTTTGAGCCCCGTGTAGCTGCGCTGCATGGGGTTCGAACCAGCGGGGATTTAAAAATGGCGGCTCCCCGCTTATGCAAATGAAGCCCGGGAAATTCAAATCCCGGGCTTCATTTGCAAGTGCGGTATGCCTACATTACCCTCCTAGTTCAAACTAGGAGGGTAGTGTAGACATACCCATAGAGAATATGGCTCATAGAGGAGAACTGAGCCACAAAGCAAGAAAATACAACTTCCATCAGGCTCTGTTGCAGCATTTCAAAATAAAAATAGAAATTCTGTTTGTCAAAAAGCCAACTTTTCTTCAATAAATAGGTTAGATGGACACGTACCAGCCAGTCCTACTCTTCAGTTTACATAGCAAGCCTGGGCCTTTTTCATAGAACAGAGTTCCTTGCTAGAGTGCGATACTTGTTACCTCCAGCTAAGTTTCTGGTGTTATACTTTGGCACTTCCTCTTCCAGTGCCAGATGGAACTTGGAAAGACAGAAACTTTCAGAGAGCTTTCAGACAACCCTTAGTTGTCTTTTTGCTGCCACCACTAAGCCTTATTGAGAGCATTGCTGTGTGCTTGTTGCTGATACCTTAACTGCCTTCTTGCTGCTAACACTACCTCATGGCCTTACCTCCTGCCTCTACACACACAGAGCACCTTGCTGCATAAAAAGTGCTATAGCTTCATGCAGATGTACCTATTTATGGCATCTGTGAGGAGATCTGCCATTCGAATAATGGTATCAACCTTATGATTTTATTACTTGTTGCATCTATTGGAACTCTTCACTAAAGTCAATAAACATACTCATGGCCTGAATCATTTTGATCTTGCTCTAGGTGCAGGACTGTATTATGGTTATGAGAGAGAAGGCTTAACAGGGTCTGGATAATGAGAAGGAACCCTATAGTTTTGGGGGGCAGATCCTTTACTAGTGTTCATTGGTGTGGCTTTTTTGAGATAAAAGGATTGTGCCCTCTTTCCATAAGGATCTGGCATTGGAAAACAAGCTAGCTCCATAGTCATGGGAAGCAGAGGTGTAGAGAGGAGAGTGCTGCAGCACCCCCTGTTTTTGTACCTGGTTTCCCTATGCTCAGGGGCCAGTCCCATGGCCAGCTTGCCACCAACTTCACCAGCCCTAGATCCCAACCTCCAGGTGGCCCCTCTGAGATCCTGCTTCACCGTCCCCCAAAATCCTGCTACCCACTGTCTCTGGAATCCAGACCACCAGCACTGCTGCTGCTGCTGCTTGGGGTCCCACTACCAGCTCAGGGCTCTGCAGCTGCCTCCAACTGTGGGAAGGTTGCCAACTCTCCTGGAGCTTATGCCATTTGTGGCAATTGCATCTGGTCCATCTGGTCTGG
The DNA here is from genome assembly GCF_052426305.1 of Pelodiscus sinensis. Classification (NCBI taxonomy): domain Eukaryota; kingdom Metazoa; phylum Chordata; order Testudines; family Trionychidae; genus Pelodiscus; species Pelodiscus sinensis. The sequence goes on along the minus strand of NC_143074.1, from coordinate 9,190,233 downwards.
GAGAGTTGGCAACCCAAGGTGTAACCCCAGCCCAGGGCAGTGGCTAGCTCTTCAAATGGGGGGTGGGTTCCAGAGTCAGAGAGCTATGCTGGGTATTTAACTTGCTCCTCGCAGACAGGCTACATCTACACTGGCGCATTCTCACACAAAAACTCTTTTGCGGAAGACTTCTTCTGCAAAAACTCTTCCAGAAGAGAGCGTCTACACTGGCATGTGCTTTTGCGCAAGAGCATCCATGCCAGTGTAGATGCTGTCTTGCGCAAGAAAGCTCTGATGGCCATTTTAGCCATAGGGCTTTCTTGCGCAAGAAATCCCTGCTGAGCGTCCACACTGCCCTCTTGTGCAAGAGCTCCTGTGCAAGAGGGCTTACACCTGATAAAAATAAGCATAGCTCTTGAGCAAGAAGCCGTCTCTTACCACGCCGTACTGTAAATTTCCTTGCACAAGAGCAGGCGGGCAGTATGGACGCTCTGCGGATTCTTGCACAAGAACGGCTGTACTTGCGCAAGAAGCCGCAAGTGTAGACATAGCCCCAGTGAGGCTGACAGTCACTGGAGGCCCTGGAACAAGCTGTTGGGGGAGATGAGTCTGCACCCCTGAAAGGGGTGGGACCTCAGGTGGAAGGCAGCAGGGCCAAGGGCAGTAAGTCCTTATTGCCGCTCAGACTACAGCATGCCCCCTCAAGGCCTCAGAGTAATGCGGAGCAGCACTTCGGCGGCAATTCAATGGGGCCCAGGGCTCTGGCTGCCACCACTGCCACAATAACAGTGGCAGCAGCCAGGAGCCCTAGGGCAATTGCCCTCTTTGCCCTTCTCCTGCACACTGTCGGCAGGTCTGTTAACACCTGACATAAAGTGAACATGGGGATGAAGAAACAAAATAGCAGAAATGAAATTGCAGATTCTAAGAATCAAAAGTGGTGGTGGGGCAAGAAGCACCGGGACAGGGGAAAACAGAAGCCAACATTAGAAGGAAGATCTGATAGGCAAAAAAGGCCACAGCGCTGAAAAAGCATAGAAGAACTGAGATAGTTACTGAGTGAAACTTTCACAGGGGGAGCTGCAGTGGAGGACTTTAGATATTTCAAAATGATTATCAACATGTAATGGCTGGTAAATTGATTTATTCTTATGTACTTTTGAGAAAATTATGAAAAGTAATAACAAGGCTAACGTACAATAAATCTGCCTTGCTTGCTTCACTCTTAACAGACGAAGATTTAGAGGATTGTGTGAGATTAACGGATGATGAAATGAGTCTTTTGATTTGGTCAGACATGGAGTTCAGAAGCAGTTTGAGCCTCCCCTTACCCAAGCCCTGCAGAACTTTCAACAGGAAGGATGTGAGACAGAGCCCTGGAGGAAATCAGCGCACAGGGAAAGAGGCTGAATAACAGAGGGATCTTCTGGGAATTTAATGCATTGAGAAGGACAGGAGGAAATGGAGAATCTGATATGCTATTAAGAGAAGTCTCTCTTAGAATCTGGCAGAGGAACTAGGGGTGCATCTACACAGTAGCATTATTTTGGAATAACTGACATTATTTCGAAATAACAGAGTGTGATTATACTACAAGACTTTATTTCAAAATAATATCAAGCTGGAGGACTTCTTAATCCTACTTATGGTAACCCTCATTTAACGAGGAGAAAGGGAAGTCAAAGGAAGAGTGTTCTTCCTTTGACTTCTTGCTGTGTAGACAGCGCCAAAAGCCAAATTAAGCTATTTCGACTTAAGCTACACAATTGATGTACCTGAAGTGGTGTAGCTTAATTCGACTTCAGACCTGCTGTGTAGATGTACCCTAGGTGAAAAGAAGGAAGCATGGCAGTGTGAAGGAGGAGCCAGCAGGAATTTACTCCAATCTATGTAGAAGGAAACTACAAAGATCTCTTTGTGGGAATGTAGGGTCCAGTCCTGCTTGCATCCAAACCAATGGCAGGCTTGCCACCATAATTGCCAGGCCCCTGGGCAAGTATGTGTGGGGGCTGTGAAATCCCATAAGAGGTGAGGTGTGTAAAGGGTGTGGCCTCGGTCATAAGGGGCAAGGCCGGGGCAATCAGCCCTCAGCACTGCCCAGACTGCACTGCACGCCTGCTGTCCCTTCGTGCCATCCAGATCACACAGCCAAGGCTCCAGTGGTGATTTAAAGGGTTTGGGACTCTGGCCACTGCTACCTTTTGAATCACCAGGCTCTGGGGCAGTGTACCCCCCTGGCATTCTCCTGTCCCTGGCACCTGACTTGAGTGAGAGCAGAATTAGAACTTTAGGGCCTGAATCTGAGCCACACCTCCTTCATACCATTACTTCAATTACTGTTGATTTATGCCAGTATAAATACAATCAGAATCAAGCACTTCATGCATGGATTTGGAAGAGGGCAAAACTCTCTGGGAATCTTGCATAAATAAAAAGGACCTGCTAGCAACAATGGACTAATTTCTGATCCTACTAGAGTCAAATCTACAGATGAGTTAAAAATTGGGGGAGTGGTAAATAATTAAAAAGCAAGGTTGCTGAGATAGTGATCTGTTTCTAAATTGGGTGCAAGCAAACAATGTATGTTTTTTTAAAGACTCCAGAAGCAACCTTGGCATCCGCAGACTGGTAAACCTAACTTCAGTACCAGGCAAAGAACAGAGTTATCAGACACATAGGTAAACAGGGTTTGTTGAGGGAAGCGTCAACACAGATTTTGTAAAAGGAAATCATGCCTCACCTGTTGTGTAAAACCTCCACCCAATCCAGTATGATGTGAATGGAGGACATGTAACTTTTTGTATTATAAGTCATGTCAGTTTCAGCCATTGCAAGTAAGTGGCGGCTTTCTGCTATTGTAAGCCATGTAACTCTCAGTTGTTCTAAGTCAGTGTTTCTCAACCAGTGATATGAGTACCCTTAGGGGTACTTGAGAGAAGTCTGGGGAGTACGTCAACACAATTGAAATTTGGAGAAAACTGAATTTTTGTTTCAAGTTTTACAGCGCTTTATTATTTCTGTACTTTTTAAACCCAAAAATTTCATCACCCGCCCAGCTACAATTAAGTTGTTTAAACAAATGAGTTGCAATGGTAGAAAAAAAAATGTATGTGTCTGAAAACTATAGGAACTGGGAGTACTTATAATTTTTTTAAAGGGGTATTTTATTTAAAAAAAGGTTGAGAAACACTGTTCTAAGTTATGTCAGTTTCTATTGTAAGCTGTGTAACTTTCATGTAATGTTTCAAGTTTTGCAGCTTCTTGAAGTATTGTAAATTCCAGCTATTGCTTGTACCAGCTATTGGGAGGGGGGGGGAGGGAGAAAGAAGGAAGGGTGGAGGCCCTGGGGAGCTTTACAGTGGTTCCTGCAAGAACCTCTCCATCAGGGCCTCCCAGATGCGCACCCCAGACTCATGGGCTCAAAGCCCCAGTCCTCGCGGGTGGCCTCTGCCACCCACGCCAGGAGTAAGGCCTCCCCCTTGTGCTCCACCAAGTTGTGGAGCACACAGAAGGCTGCCACCACCTCGGGGCTATTCTGCTCCCCAATGTCCAGGCAGTTGAGGAGGTATCAGAGCCATCCTTTCAAACACCCAAAGGCGCAATCTACCTGGAGGTGGGCTTTGTTCAGGCGGACATTGAAAATGTCTTTTGTGCAGTCCAGATGGCCAGTATAGGGGCGCATAAGCCAGGGCATGAGTGGGTATGCCGCATCCCCCACTATGCACACTGGCATAGTCTGGTTGCCCACACGGAACTCCTGTCGGGGGAAAAAGGTGCCCACCTCCAGCTGAGCACACAGGCTGCAGTTGCAGAAAACTCGGGCGTTGTGAGCCCTGCCCAACCACCCCACATGTTAGTGAAGTGGCCCCGGTGGTCCACCAGGGCCTGCAGGACTACGGAGAAGTTGCTCTTGCCGCTCACAAACTGGGCTGCGCGATGTTCTGGGGCCCAGAGGGGGATGTGTGTGCCATCGATTGTGCCCATGCAGTTGAGAAATCCCAGCACAGCAAAGCCACCCATGTTGAAATCCAGGGCCTGGAGCCAGATGACTCTGCAGAGCAGCAGGGAGTTGATGGTCCAGATGACCTGCAGAAGGAGAGATGGGAACAGTGCCAGACAGAGCCATACTTGCGCCCTGGGCAGCAGGCACGCAGCGCATGCACAGCCCTTCCCCCGGGTGCACGGTGCCCCTTACCACTTCAATCAGGTGCCCCCCATATGTTGGCACCCTGGGCACTGCCCAGCTAGCCCCCCCCCCCTTTAATCCGGCCCTGGATGGGAACACATACAACAGAGATTGAGAGAGGAGCTTTGTGCTCCCAGTGGGATGTGGCTGAACCCCCTTGAATCCCCCACCCCACAGGAGCCTCCCCCTTAACCTGTGCCTGCCCCCCCTGACCAGACCAGTGTGAGGGTGGGAAGGCACCAGCCCTCAGGGCCAAGGCTTTCCCCCCCACCCCGTACAGTGCTCAGCCCCCCCCCCACCATCCTGAGGGTCCCCCTTATGCAACACCCCCGTCCCGCATGCAGGGGCTGCATCCTGTGATGTCCTTACCTGCATGAGAACGGCCCCGACAGTAGACCTCCCCTCCTGAAACTGGTGTGCCACAGAATGGTAGCTGTCAGGGGTGGCCAGCTTCCAGAGGGCAATGGTGACCTGTTTTTGGAGTGGGATGGCGGGCCGCAGGTGAGTGTCGTGTCATTGGAGGGTGTGTGACAGCCAGGTACAGAGTTCCTGGAAGGTGGCCTTCCGCATGCAGAAGTTCTGTACCCATTGCTGGTCGTCCCACCACTCCTTGACCAGCCAGTCCCACCACTCCGAGCTGGTGTCCAGCTTCCAATTCTTCTGGGTATGGTGGACTGGGGCAACCATAGTGGAGCACCCGCAGCCAGACAGAGGTTAAGGAGGAAGATCTCGAGGTCCACCTTCATGAGGAAGAGAGCCCCTGCTTGAAGCAGGCACTGCAGGCAGTGCAGCCTGGCCCTGGGGATCCATGGGCATGCCCAGGGGCAGCTCCAGCTCCATAGCACAGGGCATGTAGTCCCCAAAGAGCAAATGGCAAACACAGCAGGCACTGCTGAGGCTTAGCTTTGCCAAAGAGGCTAGCAAGCAGGCAGCAGAGACAGAGAAGCGGCTGTCCAGGGGGAGTCCCTTTAAGCACGTGTCTCTGGAGGGCTCTGGCAATTGCACTCAAGAATAACTGGTGACCTTTAGCCTGGCTAGAAGTGCTTCTGGGTGGCTTTTATATGCGGGAGAGTGTCCAATAGTGTGGACACTCTCTTGCACAAAAATGCCTTGCAAAAGTGAGGTGCTTTGATGTGTGGACGTGCTCTTGCGCAAGAAGCCTTTGTGCATAAAATCTAGCACAAAAGGCTTCTTGAGCAAGAAGCTTGTAGTGTAGATGTAGCCCCAGTGACGAATGCAGAAGAAGTACTCAGAGTACGGGAGAAAAGAAAGCATGCAGACCACAGGTCATACGATCAGCTTGTCGGCTCAGATTGGTGACAGCAGGCAGACACACTGGACCTACCATGCTTGGCTTCTTCTGTTCTCGCTGTGCAAATCGGTGTGATGTGTGTGTGTATGTGTTAAGAGAGAGAGAGAGAGACTATGTGTAACCCTGGTCTGCTGGTCTCCAGTGAAATTAGGTAATATCACCAATTAAAATTCTTTGAGGGCATCAACAAGCATGTAGGGCATGTCTACATTAGGAAATTATTTTGAAATAGCTTATCACATATATAGTAGCCCAATGTCTGTGACTCTGTAATGCTGCAATGCTGGCTGTTCCCTCTGGGCGGCGCTGTTGCCTCCCTGGCTGTTCCTTCTGGGTGGTGCTGTTGCCTTAGTCATGTCCTTCACCTCCCACTGTGGCGCTTGACTTACTTCTGCACTGCTGAGCCGGGCCGCCGCAGCGCAAGTGGCTGTTTGGGCGCTGCAGCCCCCGTGCAGCATGACAGCGGCTTCAGGCCCGCTCCCTGGCCATGAATGTCACTGCCCCACCCCCCTTCACCTCCCACCATGGCGCTCAGCTGACTTCTGCGCCACTCAGCCAGGCCGCCACAGGGCAGCAAGCAGAGCAAGTGGCCATTTGGCCAAAGCTCTGCTAGACTCATGGGCCTTGTGCTGCGCCTTATGGCACAGTTTATCCAAACTGTGCATGTACTGCTTCAGTACAACGATGACTAGTCAAACCAGAAGAGCCCTTCACCCAGGTCCTGACACTCTTGCAAATGACCCACAATCCCCTGGACACCATGGAACGCCGCTTCTGGCAGTGGGAGACCAGTTTGAACTGGTGGGACCACATCATCCTGTAGTGATGGGACAACCAGCAGTGGCGCCAGAACTTCTGCATGCAGAAGGCCACCTTCCTGGAGCACTGTGAGTGGCTCACCCCTGCCTTCAGGTGACAAAACACCTCACTGCAATCCATACCCCTGCAGAAGTGTGTCTCCATCGCTCTCTGAAAGCTTACCATGCTGGACATCTACCACTCCATCAGGAACCAGTTCAGCATGGGGAAATCCATGGTGAAGGCCGTGCTCCTGCAGGTATTCAAGGCCATCAGTAACATCTTCTTGTGGAGAGTCTTCACTCTAGGGAACATTGATGCCATCGTGGTTGGCTTTCCTGCCATGGATTTCCCCAACTGCAGGGGGGCCATAGACAGCTCTCTTATTCCTATCCTGGCCCCCGACCACCATGCTTCTGACTATAAAACAGAAAGAGGTACTTCTCTATGGTGCTACAGGCCCTGGTGGACCATAAGGGATGGTTCACGGACATTAACATCGGCTGGTCAGGGAAGGCACACAATGCCACATCTTCTGGAACTCCTGTCTGTTCCAGAAAATGCATGCTGGTGCTTTTTTCCCTGACCACACATCAGGGTCAGGGACATTGAGATGCTGATCTGAATCCTGGGTGGTGCAGCCTACCCCTTGCTTATGAAGTCCTAATTGGGCAGCCTAGACCCTACCAAGAAGAACTTCAACACCAGGCTGAGCAGGTGCAGCAAGGTTGAGGAGTGTGCCTTTGGCTGCCTAAAGGGGAGGTTCAGGAGTCTCTTCACCTGTCTGGACATGAACAAGCAAAACAACCCCTATGTGGTGGCAGCCTGCTGAGTACCACAACCTCTTTGAAATCTACGGGGAGACTTTTCTGCCAGGCTAGATTGCAGAGGCTGAATGACTGGCCAGGACTTATGAGCAGCTGGACATCATTGCCATTTGATGAGTACATCAAAGGGCTGTGCTCATCCAGGAGGCCTTGAGGGAGAGTTTCAGCCAAAGTCACTTGTGAGACTCTCTCCTGGGTCTGGAGAGATCCTGTGTGCCTGCATTGCCCCTATGTGCCTTTCCTTTCCCAACCCTCTCTTCCCTGTTCTCTCTTCCAACATTCTCCCCTCCCCTGCAGAGCAAATAAAGAAGCCTCTCTTCTTTTGGAAAAAAACAACTCTGTTTATTTGGGAAGGAATTGGGAAAGAACCTGAAATGGGGGAGAGTGAAAAAGAAGAGCTCAGGGATGGGGATGGGACTGGCACCTGCTTTGGGTAGCTTTTGAGGTTTTGTCTGCCTGAGAGGTCCCACAGCTATGTGTTTGGGGGTCCTGATGGTGGTGGATAGCCAAACATGGTGAGGGGGCAGGAGGGAGGAAGAGGTGGGGAGGTGACTGGCGGCCCGCTCCATTTATGAAACCATGTGCGCCATCACAGAGATGCACCAGCTGTCCCAAATGTCCTTCCGCTGCTCCTTCTCAGACCAGTGTTCCTCCCGGTCAGCGTCCTGATCCCAGTGCTCCTTGTTGAGCCCTCATCTGGTCCTATAGCAGATCTTCCTGGGTTCCCTTTCTCCGACAGATCCCATGGAGTCAGGAAGATGATGTGTGAGATGGTGGATGCAGCATACTCTCAGCTGGCCTGACCATGAAGAAAAGTGACAAGGACAGTTATGCGAAGAGACACCGTGTATGAAGCCTAGACTAATTTCTGTGCTGACACCAAAGATCTTGGTTCAGACGATGGCGATGTACCTCGAGCAAGGCCATCTATTGCCTGGACAGCAGGCACTATCCTACAAGGGTCTCACTACTCCCACGGCCTGAGTACAAGCAGGCATGGGAAGGTGCCAGCCAGGCCAGGAGCCTGTGGGCAGGAGGGGAGGACGGAGTGGCTTGGCTGCCTTCTGAGTCCCACACACTGCCAGTGGCCCCAAAAGAACTTCTATCCCTGCGTGCTGAAGGAGGGGGGATTGGGAGAGGTGTGTATGAGTGGCAGAGGCTGATTGCTGGTAAGAGTGCTACTGGGTTCCCCTCCTCTTCCTCTCCCCAGAAGGTTCCCATGCAGGGGATCGGTCTCTGCATCGCCATGCTTGACCATGAGTGGATGGTGCCTGAGTGCAGTTATGAGCCTGTGCCATGTGTGACACTTCTGTGTGTTTCCAAGACCCCAAACTCCTTCAGTGGTGCCTTTTCGTGGGAAGGTGTCCCACCAAGGAGAGTGGAGTAAGGCAAGCCTGTCTAGGAACCTTGTGAGAGAGAGCAAGAGACTCCTTTGTGAGAGCATCATGGAGCTGAGTGCTCCGGACGGGCAAACACATGCACAGGCTGTTGTGCAATCCCCAAGGCAACTAAGCCGAGCGAGGAGTACACAGCCCCTCATTGCCTGCTGCCTGCCCCCCAGGTGTGTAGAGGAGAAGTTCTAGACCTCACCTGAAAGTGCCTTCACCAGGATTATCCGAGGCCTGGGAGACGTTCTAGGAGGGGGGACTGGCTCCATGGTGAGGAGCAGCTCCTGGCTGGCATGCATGGTGGCTTGGCTGGCCTGATTCTCCTCTTCCTCCTTGTCCTCTGCAACCCCACCCTCATGGAGACTGACGTTGTTCATGTGCTTGCTGGACTTGACAACGATGGGGGGGGAGATGACTGGTCCCCCTCCCAGGATGACATTGAGCTGCTCGTAATAGTGGCAGGTGTGAGGAGCCACCCCAGAGCATCCACTCCATTCCCTGGCCTTGTTGTAAGACTACCGGAAATCCTTTTTTTTTTTTCATGTAGACATGGGAGATGGTCCTCACGTGCCCCTTCTCAGCCAGGCAGCTGGCCATACACGTTGGCATTTCTCTTCCTGGTACAGAGATCCTGGAGGTTGGTCTCCTCACCCCAGACCTTGATGGTTTTTCCTAACAGCCAACCTAGATCTCCCCACTGTAATTTGAGACCATTTCTCCTCAGTCTGCCATGTGTCACTACTGTGAACAACCTCTCTCCATCCTCTTTGGAACCTCCCCTCAGGTAATTAAAGGCTGCTATCAAATTCCCCCTCACTCGTCTCTTCTTAAGATGTGCCACAAGCCCTTTTCCTTCAGCTTGCTGCAGGAGAAGGGGAGCAGTGGAGCTCGTAGATATAGCCAGAACGGCCATAAGTGCAGTTGTGAGAGACCTCTGGAGGTCAATTTTTTGAAATAGCAGCAGCTGAGCATCCACACTCATGCTATTTTGAAATAACTATTTTGAAATAAGCATTATTCCTCATGGAAAGCTGGAGTCATTATTTCGAAATAACCAGCCATTATTTTGAAATAATGGGCTTGGTAGTGTGCCCCAGGGCTTGGTGATTACCCATTCTGTTCATTCACTCTGAAACACCTGACATTGGCTGCTGTCAGAAGACAGGATACTGAGCTAAGTGAACCATTGGACTGAGCCAATATGGCCTTTCTTGTGTTCTATACTCTGCGCTAGACCACTCTGATCTTACTGAAGAAGCAGTGAACACCACAGATAAGGTACTGAAATCTTGGTACATCAATAAAGTGATTTTACAGTGCTTTTCCTCCTTATGGACGCTTGCTATAATTTTCATTTATTTTGCTCAGCTGGGGCCTTGCTTACAGGATATGTGAAAAATATTCAATCAGTTCCCTTTACTGGAAAGTATGTTCGTTAAACCATTGTCATAGATACTAATAGGTCTCCTGGTAGATTTTGTTTTAGAAACATCTGACAAAATCCTATGGCAAAGACTTCAAAGCTGAGGCAACATAAGTTTGAGCAATTACATATTAAGTAGTTTAATATTGTAATGTGCAAGTACAGGGAAAAGGACAATGTTTCAGATACCCCTGGCCTTCCCTAGGTTGTACTTTGCTAGGCCCTAGGTGTCTCAAACACTGTCCTTTGCCTTATTCTCCTATCTGCAATATTAGACAACTTAATATAGACAGTAATTAGCAGAGCTAATGAAGCTTTTTCTTTGAACTTCTTGCTAGAGTGCCATAGGATCTGTTAGATATTGAGACAATCTGGAGTGGTTGGAAGGATATTACTTTCACCCCCTATTGAGCATCCACAGGACAGAACATAATTAGACTACAAACTTTGAACTTGCCGAGGTTTATTTTATCTCAGTTTTGGTGTGCGCAAGTGGCTATTAAGTACTCATTTGGATCGTGCTTTCCCTGTGCTACCCAATAATAATAATCATACCTAGCTCTTTATCACACTTTTCATCGGTAGATCTCAAAGTTCTTTACAAAGCAGGTCAGTATCATTAGTTCTGTTTTATAAATAGTGAAATGGAGGGGGGGGGAGGTAAATTTGACTTGGCCAAGGTCACCCAGCAGCAAAGCTGGGAATAGAGCCCAGATTCTAAGTTTCCAAGGTCAAGCTCTGTCTTCTAGGACACACTGCCTCCCCTTCAATTTAGTTTCTCATTTCCTCTTTTGGCCAATCATGTTGAATCTGGGTTTAGTTCTGGTCACACTGGAATAGGACTTTGCTGCTGTGGTCTGCTGCCACACACCTTTCGGACACTTGAGTAGGACCAGTTGCATAGCCCCACATGCACGGTACACCCAACAGCAAAAGGATTATATGTGGTGAAGGGATTTTGCAACCATTTGTGAACTCATCCAAATAAAGTGAGCAGGTTTATTTTGGTACCATTAGTAACAAATGGTGGCTGCTGGAACTGGTTTTGATAGCTAGGATTTCTAAATGGCTCTGACGTCAGGCCGTACAAGTGTACAACCTATCCTGCAGGCGTCATACAGAACATTGAATGAGATTCCTCTCCACCTGCTTGACATAGGTAAAGAGCCTGTAGGGTACTAAGAAGCCCTGGTTCTGCCCGTGCAGGCAGTGAGGCTACATCTACACTGCAGGCTTCTTGCACAAGAGCATCCACTCAGTGTGGACGCTCTCCGGCTGTGTCTAGACTGGCAAGTTTTTCCACAAAATCATCTGATTTTGCGGAAAAAACTTGCCAGGTGTCTACACTGGCCGCTTGAATTTCCGGAAAAGCACTGACGATCTCCTGTAAAATCATCAGTGCTTTTCCGGAAATACTATGCTGCTCCCATTCGGACAAAAGTCTTTTTCCGAAAGACTTTTGTGCGAAAGGGCCAGTGTAGACAGCATAGTACTGTTTTCCGAAAAAAAGCCCCGATCGCGAAAATGGCAATCGGGGCTTTTTTGCAGAAAACCGCATCTAGATTGGCCATGGACGCTTTTCCACAAAAAGTGCTTTTGCAGAAAAGCATCCTGCCAATCTAGACGTGCTTTTCCAAAAATGCTTTTAACAGAAAACTTTTCCGTTAAAAGCATTTTTGGAAAATCATGCCAGTCTAGACGTAGCCTCCCACTTGCGTGTAAGCAGGGTCAGGATAAGCTCTATCCTGACATCTGGTCGTGAATTGCGGAGAGTGGTGCAAAAAGACGTCAGGGGCTGATCTTGTTTGCATAGGCACACCCACCTCACCTAGAATGAGCTCACAGCATCCCAAATGATCACTTTGGCTGCTGTGGGATCCCCAGTCTCTCTGTTATTGAGGCAGGGGGGATAAAGTGTTGTTACCCTGATTATGTGAATCAAGGACAGCGGAACAGTGGAACTGTTTTATGACAGAGGGATTTGCCATCAACTAAGTAGCACTTGCTAGACAAGGGGCATCGGTTCCAAACCCGGTGAAGTAAGAGAGGCTGGGGACAGGTATGTGTGCCTGGTAGTGGGGCCCCCTGTCTGAGAGTCTGAAACACGAAAGCTATGTCTACACTGATGTGATCTTGTGCCAGAGATATGTAAATGAGGCTAAGTGTTGCTGAGCCTCATTTGCATATCTAATGAGCCGCCATTTTTGCAGAAGAGGTTCTTGTGCCAGAAGGAGCTGTCTATACTGCCCCTTCTTGCGCAAGAAAAACCCTCTTGCTCAATGCCATTATTCCTGAAAATAATCAGTGTAGAGGCGTTGCGCAAGAGGGTTTTTCTTGTGCAAGAAGGGGCAGTATAGACAGCTCCTTCTGGCACAAGAGCCTCTTCTGCAAAAATGGCAGCTCATTAGATATGCAAATGAGGCATGGCGATATTCCACGCTTAGCTTCATATGCATATCTCTAGTGCAAGATCACGGCAGTGTAGACATAGCCGAACTGCACCCCCCCCCTCCCACTGTGGAATATCAGAGCTAATTTGGATTCCATTAGGGTTATGTCTACACTTGCGGCTTCTTGTGTAAGTATGGCCCTTCTTGCGCAAGAATCCACAGAGCATCCACACTGCCCACCCGCTCTTGCGCAAGGAAATTTACAGCACGGCGTGGTAAGAGAGAGCGTCTTGCGCAAGCACTACACTCTTTTTTATCAGGTGTAAGCCCTCTTGTGCAAGAGGGCAGTGTGGATGCTCGGCAGGAATTTATTGTGCAAGAAAGCCCTATGCCTAAAATGGCCATCAGAGCATTCTTGTGCAAGAGAGCGTCCACACTGTGGCTATGTCTACAATGGTGCGTTCTCATGCAAAAACTCTTTTGCAGAAGACTTCTGCAAAAACTCTTCCAGAAGAGAGCATCTACACTGGCATGTGCTTTTGCACAAGATATGCTCTGATGGCCATTTTAACCATAGGGCTTTCTTGTGCTAGAAATTCATGTTGCTTGTCTACACTGGCCTCTTCTGGAAGAGCTCTTGCACAAGAGGGCTGTGTCTAGATTGGCCACTTTTTCAGGAAAATCAGCCGCTTTTCCAGAAAAACTTGCCAGCTGTCTACACTGGCCGCTTGATTTTCCACAAAAGCACTGACGATCTACTGTCTGAAATCAGTGCTTTTTCCAGAAAAGCTTTGATGCTCCCGTTCAGGCAAAAGTCCTTTTTGTGAAAAACTGTTGCGCAAAAGGGCCAGTGTAGACAGCTAGCTAAGACTTTTGTGCAAAAGCAGGCTAAACGGAAAAAAGTGGTTTGGACGCTGGGAGACCCTGTAGAAGCCCCGGACTTCCTGGTAACCCAAGCTCTTAAAGCAGACGCAGGCTGCTGACCACACGTGGCAGGAGCGTGCCTCAGACCTCTGGTCTGAGGTCTGCCACGGTGCCCCTGTCGTGCCCAGCAGCCACCTCGAAGCCCAGCATGGCAGCTCCAGGCGCTCAGCCACCTGCACCCCCAACGCAGGAGGCCCGCAGGGGCCGGAAAAGAAGAGCCCCATCGTGGTTCTCAGGGGAACTGAAGACCCTCTTGGACATGTGGCAGGAGAAGGAGGGCCTCCACGACACCTAGTCACGGCGCTGCAACGCTGATATCTTCGGCCGCATGGCCCAGGTGTTAGCCCAGCAGGGCCATCCAGCCCGGAACCTGGAACAGGTCTGGGCTAAAGTCAAAGAACTTTGCCTGGGCTATGTGCGGGCCAGTGAGGGCCGGAGGGCAGAACCAGACACCTGCCCCCACTATGACCGGCTGCATGCCATCCTGGGCCAGCCAGCCCCGCAAGCCCCAGATGTGCCCATCGACAGCAGCATGTGCCCCTCACTGCTTACCCCTGTCTACAGATCATTTATGAATAAGTTGAAAAGGATTGGTCCCAGGACTGACCCTTGGGGTACACCACTAGTTACCCTTCTCCAATCTGAAAATTTACCATTTATTCCTACCCTTTGTTTCCTGTCTTTTAATCAGTTCTCAGTCCAAGAAAGGACCTTCCCTCTTATCCCATGGCTATGTAATTTACACAAGAGCCTTTGGTGAGGGACCTTGTCAAAGGCTTTCTGAAAATCCAAGTATACTATATCTACTGGATCCCCCTTGTCCACATGTTTGTTAACCCCTTCAAAGAACTCTAATAGATTAGTAAGACAGGATTTCCCTTTACAGAAACCATGTTGACTTTTGTCCAACAAATTATGTTCTTCTACATGATTCACAATTTTATTCTTTACTATTGTTTCGACTAATTTGCCCAGTACTGAAGTTAGACTTACCGGTCTGTAATTGCCAGGATCGCCTCTAGAGCCCTTTTTAAATATTGGTGTCACGTTGGCTACCTTCCAGTCATTAGGTACGGAAGCCGATTTAAAGGATAGGTTACAAACCACAGATAATAGCTCAGCAATTTCCCATTTAAGTTCTTTTAGAACCCTTGGATGAATGCCATCCAGTCCCGGAGATTTGTTAACATTAAGTTTTTCTATTTGTTCCAAAACCTCCTCTAATGACACTTCAATCCGGGACAGTTCCTCAGATTCATCACCCACAAAGGACGGTGCAGATTCAGGAATCTCCCCAACGTCCTCAGCCATGAAGACTGAAGCAAAGAAATCATTTAGTTTCTCCACAATGGCTTTATCGTCCTTGATTGCTCCTTTTATAGCTCGATCATCTAGGGGACCCACAGGCTTTTTAGCAGGCTTCCTGCTTCTAATGTACTTAAAAAACATCTTGTTGTTTCTTTTTGAGTTTTTGGCTAGCTGTTCCTCAAAATCTTTTTTTGCTTTTCTTATTACATGTTTACACTTGATTTGACAGTGTTTATGTTCCTTTCTATTTATCTCACTAGGATTGGACTTCCACTTCTTAAAAGATACCTTTTTGTCCCTCACTGCTTCTTTTACATGGTGGTTAAGCCACGGTGACTCTTTTTTAGGTCCCTTGCTATGTTTTTTAATTTGGGGTATACATTTAAGTTGGGGCTCTATTATGGTGTCTTTAAAAAGTTTCCATGCAGCTTTCAGGGATTTGGCTCTAGTCACTGTGCCTTTTAATTTCTGTTTAACTAACCTCCTCATTTTTGCGTAATTCCCCTTTTTGAAATTAAATGCCAGGGTGCTGGACTGCTGAGGTGTTCTTCCCACCACAGGAATGTTGAATGTTATTATATTATGGTCACTATTCCCAAGCGGTCCTGTAACGGTTATATCCTGGACCTGATCCTGCACTCCACTCAGGACTAAATCGAGAATTGCCTCTCCCCTTGTGGGTTCCTGCACTAGCTGCGCCAAGAAGCAGTCATTTAAGCCATTGAGAAATTTTATCTCCACTTCTTTTCCTGAGGTGACATGTATCCAGTCAATATGGGGGTAATTAAAATCCCCCATTATTATAGAGTTCTCTATTTTGGTAACCTCTCTAATCTCCCTCAGCATTTCTATGTCAGTATCGCTGTCCTGGTCAGGTGGTCGGTAATATATCCCTACTGCTAATTTCTTATTATTGGAGCATGGAATTTCTATCCATAGCGATTCTATGGAACATGTTTATTCACTTAATATTTTTATTTCATTTGATTCTACATTATCTTTCACATACAGTGCCACTCCGCCACCCACCCGGCCTGCTCTATCCTTTCTATATATTTTATATCCTGGTATGATTGTGTCCCACAGATTTTCCTCATTCCACCAGGTTTCAGTGATGCCTATTATGTCTATCTCCTCATTTAATATGAGGTACTCTAGTTCCCCCATCTTATTAGTCAGACTCTTAGCATTTGTGTACAAGCACTTTAAAAATTTGCCACTGGTTATTTGTCTGCCCTTCCCTGATGCATTGGATTCCTTTGTATGCGGTTGTTTGTCAGCTCTGGACAATGGTTTGCCCTCTCCCCTCCTCTCTTTCCGACTACAGCTTAGAGAATCTCTATCAACGGATTCTCCTCTAAGAGAAGTCTCTCTCCAATTTACGTGCATCTCCGCACCAATCGTCTTTCCCTCATCTCTTAGTTTAAAAACTGCTCTACGGCCTTATTAATGTTTAGTGCCAGCAGTCTGGTTCCACCCTGGTTTAGGTGGAGCCCATCCTTCCTGTATAGGCTCCCCCTCTCCCAAAAGTGTCCCCAGTTCCTAATAAATCTAAACCCCTCTTCCCTACACCATCGTCTCATCCACACATTGAGACTCTGAAGCTCTGCCTGCCTACCTGGCCCTGTGCGTGGAACTGGAAGCATTTCCGAGAATGCCACCATAGAGGTCCTGGATTTCAGTCTCTTTCCTAGCAGCCTAAATTTGGCCTCCAGGACATCTCTCCTACCCTTCCCTACGTCATTGGTACCTACATGTACCACGACCACCGGCTCCTCCCCAGCACTACACATAAGTCTATCTAGATGCCTCGAGAGATCCGCAACCTTCGCACCAGGCAGGCAAGTGACCATACAGTTCTCCTGGTCATCACAAACCCAACTATCTATGTTTCTAATGATTGAATCACCCACTACTAACACCTGCCTCTTCCTAGCTGGCATTCCTTCCCCATCAGAGGTATCCTCAGTGCAAAAGGATACCGCAACATCCTCTGGGAGGAGGGTCCCAACTACGGGATGGTTTCCCTCTGCTCCCGTTAAATGCTCTGTTCCCTTGAGACTTTCATCCTCCTTAAGAACACTGGGGCTCTCAGACTGGAGGTGGGACAGTACTACAGTGTCCCGGAAAGTGTCATCAACATAGCTCTCTAACTCCCTTAGCTCCTCCAGTTCAGCCACCCTGTCCTCCAAAGCCCGAACTCGGTCTCTGAGGGTCAGGAGCTCCTTGCAACGGGTGCACACATACGCCACCCGCCCACAGGGCAGGTAATCATACATGTTACACTCAACGCAATAAACAAGATAGCCCCCACTCTGCTGCTGGGCTTCTGTCTCCATGTTTGTAATGAATAAGTTTAAGTACAAACTGGGATTCTTTTTAAACTTCTGGAGTATAGATTATTCTAAGTTAGGTTTTAAAGAAGGACACAAGTCACTAGTGCCCTCTAAACTCCCTCTCCAAACTCTCCTGTTACCTGTTCCTGGTCGCGCTCTCCCTGGTCTCTGAGTCACAGGCTTATATAGCTCTGGTAGTCCCTCCCCCTGACTGAGGCTCAGCCAATTAACAGAGGCTTCTAGATTTCAAACCTTTTAGAAGCTCCTTCAAACAAACAAACCAACCAACCAGACAAACACAAGCACATTTAATCAAGCCCTGGTTATTTGAAGACATCTAACTGTTCTAAGGAATTTTTAACATTCTTTTTTTTTATTTTAACTTCTAAACCTACCCCATTTCCTCTAGCATTCATCCAGTCACCATCAAAATGAAAGATTCTAAAGTCGAACAGTAGAACTCCATTTCCCAAGCTCCTCAGGAAAGTGGGAAAGGGTAGATCAAACTCAGGCGTTAGGGTGCTGGTCTACACATCATCAATGCCAAACATGGGCTCAGTTAGCCAACCTGTTATATTATAGACATTATATGATGTTTTTGCTAGGATATATTCTCTCCCACCTCCTCGCTAGAATGGCCATGACCACATATGACTCTAAATAAACCATTTTGGTCTTTACAGGAGTCCTTCCACTAGTTATTAGTAGGCAGATCCTATGCAATGAAAATGACCCTTAATTAGTGTGGCTCCTTTACAGTCGTAGGATATATACGTTTGAACCCCGAAGGGTTTTCTCCAGAGACTAAGCTATATTTGCTTAATTATGTCTGTTCAGTTAATTCTTTGTAATTACTATTTTCTTCCTATTAGACCTTAATTATATACAGTATTTTCATTATAAAGTGTAATGTTTCCCAGAGAACCATGTCAATTACACAGGCAATATTACCAAAGATCTCATTTACTTCATTAAACCAGGGAGCAGTGTCCTCTTGTCAGATTAAAACTGTGGATAGTGTTATGGACTCAATTCTGTCTTTTTCCTACAGTGTATATATTAGAGTTGATCAGAAGTTTGCTGATAGAAACGATGTCAAACGGTTCTACGAAGCCCTTAGATCCTTGTACGGACCTCAGCCCTCAGGGAGTTCCCCTCTACTGGACTCGGATGGTGCAACTCTCATTACTGAGAAGCCTCTGATTTTACAGCGTTGGGCTGAGCACTTCCAATCCGTACTGAACCGCCCATCTTCCATCAATAACGAGGCGATTGATAGACTGCCCCAGGCGGATATCAACCACAGCCTGGATGTCTCACCATCAGAGACTGAAACCTTACAGGCCATCAGCCAGCTGTCCAGTGGCAAGGCCCCAGGATCTGATGCGATCCCAGCGGAAGTCTATAAGGGTGTTGGTGCAGTGCTTGTCGACAAACTCACTCAGCTGTTCCAGTCCTTCTGGAATCAAGGATCTATTCCTCAGGAACTGAAAGACGTGTCCATCGTATACCTCTACAAGAGGAAAGAAAATCAACAAGTTTGCGATAATCATAGAGGAATATCACTGCTTTCCATCACAGGTAAGATCCTTGCACGAGTGTTGCTCAATCACCTGATTGACCACCTGGAACAGGGTTTACTACCCAAGACACAGTGCGGCTTCCGCAAAGAGCGTGGCACAGTGGATATGATCTTCGCAGCCCGACAGCTCCAAGAGAAGTGTCAAGAGCAGAATCGTGAACTGTACACCATCTTTGTGGATCTCACCAAGGCTTTTGACACTGTCAGTCGCGAAGGTCTGTGGCGCATCATGTCGAAGTTTGGGTGCCCTGACAGATTCATCCCGACGGTACGTCAGTTCCACGACGGCATGACGGCTCGTGTTCTGGATGATGGTGAAGCTTCAGAGGCCTTTCCCATCACAAACGGCGTCAAGCAAGGGTGCATGCTGGCACCGACCCTGTTCAGCATAATGTTTTCAGCCATGCTGTCAGACGCCTTTCAGAACAGTTCCTTGGGAATCAGACTGAGATAAAGGACCGATGGGAAACTGTTTAACCTGCGAAGACTCCAGGCTGTCACCAAGATAAAGAAGACTGTGCTACGAGACCTCCTTTTTGCTGACGACTGCGCCCTGAATGCTGGATCAGAGCAGGAAATGCAAGCCAGCATGGACAAATTCGCAGCAGCATGCGACAACTTCGGCCTTCTCATCAACACAAAAAAAACCGAAGTGATGCACCAGCCAGCTCCGAAAGCTCAACATCAAGAGCCCACCATCACAGTGAAGGGACAAAAGCTGCAAGCAGTGGACCAATTTACATATCTTGGCAGCACCCTCTCCCGCACAGTGACAATTGACATCGAGGTCAACTGCAGAGTCACCAAGGCAAACTCTGCATTCGGCAGACTGATGACCAAAGTGTGTGACCGCCATGGAATAAGCCTTGCTACAAAGCTTAAAGTCTATCGAGCAGTAGTGTTAACTACCCTGATGTATGCCAGTGAGACTTGGACTGTATACAGGAGGCATGCTAGGCAACTGAACCACATCCACACGATTTGCCTCTGCAGACTTCTGAGGATCCGGAGGCAGGATAAGGTGCCAGACACAAAAGTCCTTTCTAGAGCAGGCCTGCCATCAGTTTACACCCTGCTGATGAAAGCCCAGACACGCTGGGCAGGCCATGTTGCAAGGATGCCAGATCATCGCATCCCTAAACAGCTCTTCTATGGTGAGCTGTTTCAAGGGAAGTGATTGCACGGGGGACAAAAGAAGCGATACAAAGATACGCTTAAAGCCTCTCTCAAGTCCCTGGATATTGACACCACCTCCTGGGAGATGCTGGCACAAGACCGATTGACATGGCACACGCTGATCTACCAAGGCTGTCAAACATCTGAAGCCAGAAGGACAACCATAGCACAAGAGAAGCGAGCACTCCGTAAAGCCAGAGTTGCAAAAGCTGCAACAGTGGTGCCCACACATGTCTGCCCGACATGTGGAAGAACATTCCGTGCCCATATCGGCCTTATCAGCCATTTGCGGACACACCATGGACAGTCCACAACCCGTTAGATGTCAAGGTCCTCTTCAAATACGATGGACGAACAACAACAACAACATATATTAGAGTTGATCAGAGTATGATAAAACTATGTTATATGAATATTTTTGTGGACAGAAATACCTAGTTCCGTTAGCTATTTGTTGAGTTCTGTTACTCCCTCTCTGGGGCCGTTTAGGCAGTGAAATCGATTGTAAATCCCCAAAAGGCTTACGAATTTTAGAGTGAATCAAAAATCTGGAATAACTTACGTAATCAGAGTTTGAAAGTTCATCATTTGGAGAGGGTCTTTAGAAAGACCATGAAAATGATTAAAGAGCTGGAAAACATGACTCAAGCCGCTAAATCTATTTAATTAATCAAGTTTGGCTGTTTTTCTAAAAGATCCACTCTAGTTCAAACAGGATTTAATTCAAAGAAGTCCTATGTCTGCATTGTTCAGAAGGTGAGACTACATGATCATAATCGCCCTTTCTGTCTTTACAGTCTGCAAATAAATCTGTGAAATAATTGGCATTATTTACTTGAAACAGCAGATACGTGAGAAAGCACAAGGTAAACAGATACAACATAATGAAGGAAATACGAAGGGTAGCTTGGAACATCTATACCCCTATCTCATAAGTAAAAAAACTAAGGGGCATTCCATGAAACATAGAGCATTGAAATAAAAGAGAATATTTTTTCACCTAGTGAGCCTGTGCTACTCCTTACCAAGGGATTAGTCTCATTTAAATCAATTAAAATATGCATATGCTTAAAATTAAGTTCATGCTTAAGTGCTTTGTTGAATAATGCTTTGATGCTCAGCCCTTTGTTGACCAGGGCTCTTTACCTCTGTGGTTCAATTGCCCCACAGGGGTCATTTGTTTTAGGAGCTTAATTAATTAAAACTCAAGCACTTTTGAGATGTCTCATTTACTGACGGTAGCCAATATCATCCTTGCAAAAACTGCAGGTGATAATATTAAATTGCAATTCTGTGGCAACCTGTGAAATGCCTGCGTACAATCACATAAGCACCTAACACATGCTCGGTGCTTTATAAATTATAAATAATACCATTGCTGCAGCAGGACTTTTGATAATAGCTGTATTTATTTATTTATTTATTTTTTACAAACTGACAGCGCTGAACTGGTTACTCAAAATGCCCAGTATTTAATAGGGCACTACAAACCTTCCCTGGAGCATCCAGAAGCTCTGGAGCAGGCAAGGGACACTTGACATTCAAGGGAAACCTGGCAGACTGGAGAAATAATCCTCCGTCATTATCATCAAGTTTCATCATTTTTGGGGAAATTCAGCAGTGGTTTACTTCAACTTTTGTGTGAAGTTTCAAGAGGGTATTGCTCTTCCTTAGCTGGCCTGTTCCTAATCAATGTATGTACAATGCAACATCTTACAATGAAATGCATGTATTTATGCAATGAGCTCTAATGTGCTAAGCTATCACCATACCAAAGCAATATAGCCAGCACAGCAACATGGGATGATGGGAACATGCCTATCCATGGATTGTGTGTGAGAGAACAATAGGATCTACATATCCTTTGTGGCAATGACAGGGAGAACTTAAGCATGAAGGCACAATGTTCTAATTGGAGCTGGGACTTCCATTGCTCTCTTCAATGCCTCTAAATTGTCTACTTCTTTCCAGACAAATACAAAAACAGAACTCAAACACACTGAACCCACCAACATCTGGCTATTCCCAGCAGAAAAAACATTAAGGACGAAGTATCCCCAGAAGAGACCATCTTTTCCTGGGCCAGCACAGCTCATAGATAGGATACTTCAATTTTCTGAACACGAGCTTCAGATATACTAAAAAGGCTACCATGAAAAAGATGGACAAAGTTGTTCTGGCTTGCCACAGAGGACAGGACAAGAGACAATAGGTCCAAACTTCAGTATAGCAGATTTAGATTAAGTCTCAGGAAAAACTTCCTACTGTAAGGACAGCGGAACTGATCACTTAAGGTGGTCAGGGAAGCTTCTTCACTGGATAAAGAGTCTGGATATCCATCAGGCTTGGATGATGAAGACACAATTCTTGCATCTTGGTGGTAATTTAGTTTAAATGACCTTTGCAGTCCCTTCTATCCTTATGGCCCTAGGCTTCCAAGATGGGTACATCTAAACTGATGGCTCCATCGACAGAGCCATGTAGATTACTTTACGCGAAAAAGAGAACTGAAGCTGCGAATTAAATAATCGCCACTTCGTTTAAATCAAAATAGCTGGAGCGCTGTGCTGATCAGCTGGTTGTTGGCAAAGCGCAGCAGGCTAGACTCATTTCACGAGGTATATCACTGTAGTTTACTGATAAGGAAGCCAGGGACCCTGGCAATCAGTACAAGAGTCTGATAAAACAGAGGAGAGAACAAATATTCTTTTTCCTGTGCATAGAAAGTCACTTTTGGTGCAGATGGGCATGGACAGTTGTCCATGTAATCCTTGCTGCTATAAACCCTCTGTCTCCCTCATTCCTAGATGCCACTATACAGTTGCCAAAAAGTGCTTGGCACATAACCAGATATCCTTATGTTTTAAGGGCTGATCTTAATTGTCCTGTTACCTTTTCATTTAAGCTGCAAAGTTTTATTCAGCTAGCAATTTGCTATTTCTATTCACCTCTGTGTCCAAAGAGACACTCAGATAGCCACTCAGATGAGTGGATGGATGAATGGATTCTAAAAGGACAGATAGAAACTAGAGCTGGTTAGAAAGTTAAATTCCTGTCTCATGGGAAATCGTGACATTTTGAATTTTTTTTCCATTCTAAATTAGAAGAAAAAGTCAAAATCTTGACATTTACCACACAACAGAAATGCTAAATAATTCTGCTTTGGAAACATTGAAATATGTTTTCAATAATGGTGAATCATTTCATTTTGATAGAGGCTAAACTTCTTGTTAATGTCAAAATATTATGATATAATAGTAAAATATTTACATATAATATAGTGATGTTAATTTATTAATATGATATAAAAGTCATAACAAAATTGCTCAAAACAATACACTTGAAATTAAATGTTTTTATATGACTGAACCAAACTGACAAATTGCTAGCAAATATTTTGAATTAGATGAAATTGTATTTTCCAATGGAAAAGCTGGTCTGTTGGGGAAAAAAAGTCTCTTATGGAAATGCAGAAGGAAAGGTGTATGGAGTTGGGCTCAGAAATTGATTAATGGCCTGAAAGGTTGGATTTATACAGAGAGGAGCTGGAAAGTGTCAGGCTAGGTGGACATCAGAGATTGTGCACTGAGGGGTAGACTCCTGACCCCATTATTCAGTGGGTGGCAAAACTCTTGTTGACTTCAAAGTGGGTAGTTGGGAATTTCTCAGAATTAGAATTAGTTAAAAATGCATCTACACTGCACCATAACTCAAAATGAGATTCGCAATTTGAGCTACTCAGATTGTGTATCTAATTTCAGTGCTATTTCTAAATAGCTTATTTCATCATTTGGTGCTAGCTACACAGCCACATTTCAAAATAGAGTGCTATACCAAAAATCCCTTACTCTTCGTAGACTAGCGAGCCCAAAATGACAGACTTCCTCTGAAGATGAGGGATAGCAATTTTGGGATACTCCGGTAGGACTTAGTTCGAATTACAGTTTCACTGCCACGGGCAGTTACTTCGGGCTAGTGGAATTTCAAAATGGTGACCGGACAGGAACATGCAACTAAAGCCAAGGATATTTAAATCCCGGGCTTCATTTGCAATTTCAACTGCCTACATTAGCTTCCCTAGTTCGAACTAGGGGGCTAGTGTAGACATACCCAAATAGTGTTGCAATATAGACGGACCCTCAGAGAAAATCAGGGCCATCCTTAGGCTGTATTGAGCACTATGCAGTATTATTAAACTCATGTTGTTATGCCTGATGGCAGCTGGGGGGAGGGGATGATTATTTAGAGACATGATTTTATATTCTTCAGAAACGTTCTTATTAAATATGTTTAAAGCAGATTTTAAACTAAAGTCCTGTTGACTAACACAGTAAATTCAGAAACTGGCAGTAAATACTTGGGGTTCACAAATAGCTGTTCAATAGCTTCCTTGCCACTTGACTGGCTTTTTCACAAGTTCCATGTTCTGCTAATACTTCTGGCAGGCTTTTTCGCTTTTAAATTAACTACATCTTCTCTGGAAGAAGTGAAGCCATGTTGGGACCATGAGAGTGGTTTGACTGGCCTTAAGCAGCTGGGCACTGAAGCGTTTGTCCTGCTTTAGCAGGTCAGTCACTCTAATCTGATCAGTAGTAATATGATCAGGAGCTGGGATAACATATGTGTATTTTTCCATGTTGTCCCTATCATTGGTAATGTCTGTGACCTAGGGTGTGTCTAGACTACATGCCTCCTTCGACGGAGGCATGTAGATTAGCCAGATTGGAAGAGGGAAATGAAGCCGCGATTAAAATAATCGCGGCTTCATTTAAATTTAAATGGCTGCCCCGATCTGCCGATCAGCTGTTTGTCGGCAGATCGGGAGAGTCTGGACGCGATGCCCCGACAAAGAAGCCTTTCTTCATCGACACAGGTAAACCTGGTTTCACGAGGCTTACCTGTGTCGATGAAGAAAGGCTTCTTTGTCGGGGCATCGCGTCCAGACTCTCCCGATCTGCCGACAAACAGCTGATCGGCAGATCGGGGCAGCCATTTAAATTTAAATGAAGCCGCGATTATTTTAATCGCGGCTTCATTTCCCTCTTCCGATCTGGCTAATCTACATGCCTCCGTCGAAGGAGGCATGTAGTCTAGACACACCCCTGGGGCCAGATCTTTTCCCTTAGGCCGCTCCAGAACGCACCTCACCTCCTTACCTTCAGAGGGTCCCTTTTCCTGCTTCCAGGGCAGTGTAAAGGCACAGACAGGAACCATTGACAGCATGTGAGGCAGTAGCAACAAGGGAGACTTCTGCCAAGACATCTTGCAGCTTCAGGTTGCTTTACTGCCAGGGGAGAAAGTAAAGTTATTTTTATCCTGATATGGGGAGAGGGCACACTAGCTAAGGGGGGGGATGTGACCTCCCCTATGTGACTTCACCCTGACGCAGCCCAGGGCTCCCACTCTCTTTCTCTCCTCTCCCTATCCCACATTACCTGGGTGGGGGAAGGCTGGGAGCAGTATGGCAGCTGCAGGAGCTTCTGGAAGTTCTGCCATTTTTCCCACTTTGCCCCTGTCAGCAGGGAAAAGGAGTAGAAGCCCACTGTCCTGCCATGAAGCAGGGTCTCTTCTGACTCTGTACAATGGCAGCCCTGCCAGAGAACAGGGCTAGGGGGCCAGGCAGGCTGGCAGTTCTCCTTTTCCCTCTGGGGGGAGGCATGCAGCGAGGCAAGGAGCAGAAGGCCAACAGTTTATCCGGTGGCTGTATCACTTCCTGCCCTGTTCTCCTGTGGGGTTGCTGCTGCTGTACAGAAGAAGCTGGAGGAGAGGCAGCTGGAGGAGAGGGGCTGGGGATGGTACAGTGACTATAACTAGCTGGCCACTTTCTTGACCGTACAAGACAAAACAGGGCCAAATTGGGCTAATTTTATCTATGCCTACTGCAGTCCCCATGGCTTCCGTTGGGAACAAAGACACACATTCTCATTGGAATAGTGGCGCCAATGAGCTGAAGCACGGCTGAGGGAGGGCAGATTGTGGGAAAATGAGTGGGGCAGTGACCTGGAGGGTAAGCCTTAGTCAACTGAAATTGTTGAAGCTCAGAGCAGACACCACTCATTGATAATTTCTTCTTGCTTCCTGCAGGAATTGAATTGACGTCCGACACGCACTCACAGTCAGTACTGAAGACTGAGTGATGGGAGCTGTTGAAAAGGTTCTAATCCTGGGTGAGTAGATGTCTGATAAGGAGACCTCAGAATAGACTGGAAGGATTGGCCACATCCCAGGCCAAATCTCCATCCCTAGTGCTCCTCTCTGAAACTTGACATTTCCTTTGGTACTCTAAGCTCCTTTGTAACCTGTGCAGTTATGACAATTATAAGACAATGGGATCGAAATAGGTCTTTCTAGAGTGAAAGCATTGCTTCCTTTGCTTGGTCCCACTGGGCTCCCGAAACAGTCCTGATACTGGACAAAGTGTTCAGACAAGAACCCAAGAAATTTCAGAGTGCTAATTGGGACATGAAATCAGTAATATAATATAGATAAAACTCAATAGTTTGGGCATCACCTGCTTAATTTTGTACACGCCTCCAGCAAGCTTCCTTGAATCCTTACAGTTTAGATATCTGCCTAGACTATCCAGAAAGGACATGAGTATTTTACACATTCCATCGCCTGCCACTGAAATTTGTCACGTCACTTCTGACAGAGCCTGGGAGTGACTTGAAAATCATGTGTGATATAACATTCTGCAGCAAAACTTTGTTGCATATGCTAATTCTCCCTGTTTGTGATTTAGTACTGCAGCTAATGCTTTTGATGTCAGCCTAAGTGAGATAGTAGGGTTTAAAAATTCATAGCTGAACTTTCATTCATTTAACTTTGGTTAGGCATGAGCTACGTGGTGGGTGAAGAAGTAGGGAAAGGGAAAGTTTTTCACTGTGAAATACTTTTAAATTAAAACAAGAAGGTATACAAGAGGGTAGAGGGAAAAAAATTGTACTTCAGTTCTGGTCTGGAAAAAAGAGAGATAAGAATCGAAATGAAGTGGAGGAAGAGATGCCTCAAAAGCAGAAGACAGGCTTATGAAAAATATATACCTTCACCAAAGGAATATGGAATACAAATTGGCTCTTTTAAAAAAAATATGCTGTTAAAATAGAGGTTTGGGGGAGAGGGAATATGTCTCTTAAACATGTTCAGGACATTTCTGCATACTACAGAGCTGGGATTGTTTATTAGAAGATAAGATAGTGAAAAATGTATTTTGCAGAAAGAAAATAGTAAAGCTGGTTTCCCAGCAGATAAGAAGCAAAATTTCTATTTTATGCTCAATTGAATGATTCAGTTACATTATGTGGGAAGCAGCAGTGAAATAACACCCTTAGGAAATGAGACTGGGAGGACATGCTGGTTCAGAGAAGGCAGCTGCAGGTCCTTCACCTAGCGGCCTGGCAAACCCAGCCCTAGGACTACAGAATAGGTAAGGCTGAATTATTATCTCCCTCCTGAGCCAATTAGGTAAGTGATAACAGTCCCAACTAGCCACCTGATGTAAAACTGAAGTAAGGTAGCATTTGGCCCCGGTGCATTCATCCTTTCACCGGCCATGGGACATTAGCACTTTACCAACAACATTCCTTTTTAATATTTAATTATAAAGCCTTTCCTCCTGTCAATATAAACACATCACAAACTTTACCAGCCTGAGGCGAAAATGAGTCAAGGTGAATTGAGATGGCTGAGCATGTAGTGGGAAGAAATGGTGTCAATGGCTCCAATATGAAATTGTCAGGCATGGAGCAAGAGTGATTATCTTTTTTCCCCTGTAGTACACCTTTACATTTCTAGGGATCTGGTGTCTGAAAAGGCAGATACCCTCTAGTGACACAGACTTGATGTGACATGTTGGAGGACCGGCATATGTGCTCAGAATTGCCAGCTTTTGTAATATTTCACTGTGTTGTTTTCACAATCATTATTGTTTTTTCTTAAAGCCCCAGCTCCTGGAATCAAGTAATTATGAGAGAATCTCAGCTTTCACTTTTGTTTTTTTAAAATAGGTTTCTATCGCAGTTTATTGCAAAATAAAATCTGAGAATGTGAATTGAGTGCCTCCTATAGGCTCAGAAACTAGAAGGCATATGAAAATGTATTTAAAAAAACCTCATAGATTTCACGGAAGTCTCATAATTTTGGGGGACTTGACTCATTGTTATTGAGTGCTGAAGGATGGCAATACCACACACTGTGTGCTCTGGTTCATATAAACAAAATATCATGCATGCTAAAAATTGATGGCTATTCCTTTCAAATACAAAAACAAATGGAAAAGCATGTGGCTCATTAGTACCAGTGTTCTCACTGCACTATAAAAATTCAGCTTAATATCATGCTTGCTGTGTCCTTGATAAGCCCATGTTTATTTACTCAGCTATTTATTTCATGATATGGTTAATGCTTTGAACAGGTCTCTGCACCATGAGCAACCAAAAAGGAAATCATTATATGCCACAGAGATCAACTCGCTCTATATAGGCTGTCCGACACCATGTCTAAGAGAAGCAATTGTGACAGACTTCCCCCCCATAGACATAAATATACATCACTCAAAGATGTTTTGAGCAAATTCTTTCATGTAACCTATCAATCTCCATGTCATGATCCGCTGGTTCTGTTTATCTCACTTTGATGTATGTATCATTTTTGTGTGTAAAATGAGACATATGGAATGGGGGAGTTTCCAGTGTGTGAATAAGAGACATGGCGGGTATTACCTTCGAAGTCTTGATGAGCAACTGTTAAACAATCTCTTTTGTCCTTAAGTCTAAGCAGTGGTTGGTAGGGAGAGGCCTCAATTCCTTAACAAAAAGAATAGGGAAGCAGAAGCCTGGGCCTTTAGGCTGGGTTGCACCTGAAGGAAGGAGCCCAAGACCCCAGGATGGGGAGACAGCCCTGGTTTGGAAGGGCAGCTGGAAAAGAGGTTTTTACGGTGAGTTTGAAGCGTTTGTAACTGAAGTGTTAGCCAAGCGTTTTTGTTTGTTTTGATTGCTAACCTACTTTGCTCTGCCTGTTCTTGCTTCCACTTATTAAAATCATTTTTATTTTCTATCGAACCCAGTGTAAGCAATTGTTATCTGGGGGCGCAACAAGTGTACACAGTCCCCTTTCATTGTTAAAGGTTACATACTAATTCTTTGCAGTTTGATCCCATTTGGGGACTGGTACCCCAGGGAGCTGGGCCCTAAACGTCTCTCTCCTTGGACTTGAAGAGGTTCAGTGTCTGTGCTGCTTGTCTGTGGGGGCAGTGATCTCAGCTCAGGGTCTTGGCTGGGGGAGACCAGTGGAGCTGGCCCAGCAGGACCAGGGGGTAAGGCACCCCAGAAAGTGGGAAGGTGAGTGGCAGTGGCAATGTCAGCACCATAGGAGGCACCCCCGAGGTGACCTCACCCCATCACAGCTCTATGCAAATTAGGGTTAATGTGTAAGTTCAGATGATAACCATAAAGTTCAGAATCCAAACTCCTCAGTTAAAGCATGTGGAGCAGAAATTTCTTTTGGACTGAACATGATATGAAAATATTTGTGAGACTGGTAATGGGTCGTATTCAAATCCAACCCTTGTGTAGAATGTGTGAAGGTCTCAATCTTCACAGAGCCTAATGACGTCATTAATGATTTCTCAAAGAAAAATTAGCATACCCGTTTTACAGGTATTAAAAAGGAATGTTGTTGGTAAAGTGCTAATGTCCCATGGCCAGTGAAAGGATGAATGCACCGGGGCCAAATGCTACACAGAGAAATGCAAACCCTTTACTAATGACTAGTGGTGGTTATCGGTACAGCTAAGCTGATGGCATGGATGCTCGTGCACAAAAGCACATGCCAGTGTAGATGCTCTCTTCTGGAAGAGTTTTTGCAGAAGAACTCTTCCGCAAAAGGGTTTTTGCATGAGAACGCGCCAGTGTAGCCGTAGCCACCCTATTTATTGGACCAGAGTAAAAGCTTTCTGACCTAATGGTGGTCTGTCAGAAAACGCTGATTGAGCAAAACTGAAATGCTCTGAGGGAACACAGCAATTGTATCAAACTTTGAAAAGGATTGAAATGAATTGTTTTGATAAGGTTGATATAGTTCATTTAGACTTTTATGATATTATAACAGTCAGAGCACTTGGACTTTTTAATCTATAACTGATAACATAAAAGCCAAGACAACCAAGTCATACCTAAACATTTTGACCTTATCAAAATGAACTGTTTCAAGAATGTCAAAATAAAATGGCATTTTGATTTCCTAAATGAAAATTTGGATTGGTCCATCATTAACCTTTATCAAGGGCATAATAATGTGCCTGTGCACATGAAGTTTGGCTCAGTCCATAAGGTTAGCAGAGGAGCTAGTCAGAATCCAGAATTCCCATTCCATGTGAAATTTCAAAAATGTATTCTGAATAAAAATGGCAAAAATAAAAAAAAATAAAAATTTTGTAATTTTCCATGGAATGGAAATACCAGGTTCCAGCCATCTCCACTTCTGCTAACCTGGGGTATGGTTGCACAGCAAAGTTACTTTGGAGTAATGGCCATCATTTTGAAATAACTATGAAAGCGTTTACATAGCAGTTGCATTTTTTTTCGAAATAATTTCAAAATAATTGGTGGGTTTTTTCCAGCATTGGTAAACCTGATTCTATGAGAAATAGCACGTCTTCGGAAATAGCTATTTTGAAATAGGGGTTGTGTAGAAAGAGCAGCTGCACTTATTTCAAAATAAGGGGTCTTCAGACCTTCCCAAGTTGGCTACTTTGTCTGCTGGAAGGGGTGTCCATCCCTTCTAAAGGTGCCCTGCTGGCCACTCAGCCAAACTCTGTAGTTCCCCCTTCCCCTGCATCCTCAGGGGAAAGGGCTTGTGGCAGACAGAAGCTGCCAGTACCACAGATTTTTTTTCAAGAAATGAACGAGTCTGCTTCTCCCAGCCAGCCCTCCGAAAGAGGTGTGCACCTTCCTGGTTTGGTGCAGAACCCTCATCGAGGTCTGGGAGGAGGAGGCAAACCTCCACACTCTTTGCACCTGACGCAGGAATGCAGATGTCTAAGGCCAAATGGACAACAGCCAGGACACATCTGCACCCAGGAGCAGTGCGGATGAAAGTCAAAGTGCTCTGCCAGGCATACAAGAATGCAGATCCCGTTCTGGGGCAGAACCCCACACCTGCCTGTATTTCGAGAACCTGTACTGCATCCTGGGGGGGGGGGGTGTCAGTCCCTTCCCCACCCCGGTAGTGGACTTGGGACTTGACATGCTTATTGTCACCCTCCCGGGGACAGAAATAAGACAGAGGAGGAGGAGGAGGTGGAGAAGGATGAGGCAAGCTGTCACTCTCCTGACCCTGGAACTAGTAGTACCCCTTGCTCTGGACGTACCCTAGGAATCATCCAAGGCCACAGAAACCACACCAGGTGAGTGCCATCATATTGCCTGTATCAGTGGTCTCCAAACTTTTTACACCCAAGATCATTTTTTAAATGTCAGAACAAGCCAAGAACCCCATCCTTCCCCCAAGACTCCACGTCTTCCTTGAAGGCCCGCCCTCTCTGATCTCCTCCTCTCCATGACCTGCTATTCCTGGCCACTATACACTTCTAAAGGGGGGAAAGCTGGGAGGCCCCAGGACAGGTGGGATAAGGGGCTTCCCCACAGTAAGGTGTTAGGGTGGGTTCCTGTGTGGCCTAAGGGCTAGGGCACTCACCTGAGGCAGATAGGTTGTGGGTTCAAGCCCTGCCTCCACCAGGCCAGGTCCAATCCAGCCAGCCAAAAACCAGCCTGATGGTATGGTTACACCGCCATTTTTTTCAATTCTTCTATAAGAAGAGTTTTTTCCCCAACATTTTGCCTGTCTAGACTTGGACCAATGTCAGAAAAAAATGCTTTCTTCAGAAGCCCCATTATTCCTCATGGAACAGGAAATACAGGGGTTGCTGAAAGAGCATGTTTTCTCTTCCACTAAAAAAAGTAGACCAGACACAGCCCTGAATGCAGACGATTTTTTCTGGGATACCTCTGGATACCACAGAAAAGTCAGTTGGGGGGACCACACAACTTAGATGCAAAAGAAAACAAAACTCCGCCAAAAAACCCCAAGCCTCACTGTGCTGGTGGGCAAACCCCCCAAAGGGCCATGGTACTGGGAAAGGCTGCTCGGGACAGGGTGCCAGTGGGTGCTGAAGCAGGGACCAGAGTGCTGGGGTAGCGGACAGGCTGATAGGGCAGGTAGTAGGCTGCCAGTGGGTGCTGCAGCAGAGGCGAGGGTGTTGATGGGGGCAGGGAACAGGGAGTCCCAGGCACTTGCCTGCTCTGGGGACTCCTACCCCACCCCTGCAGAGGAGGGAAGTCTGCACACACCTCCTCCAGGGACTCCTGCTCCCCTCCCCACGTACACAGGAAGTCCCCAGCATGCCACAGACCTGGGTCTGGTGCCACACCAGCCACTTGGGGTAAGAGCAATCAGCGCACTTCCTGAAACCCCAGAAGTGGCGCACTCCTGCCGGACTTCCATCCACCCTTCAGGAAGCCTCCATAGTCGCTGGCGGTAGGAGGAAATGGGGGACCCCCTAACACCCTATTGATCGATCAGTCGATCAGGATCGATGGAGTTGGTGACCATGGCTCTATACACACAGGGTGCAGGGGGTGGGAGACAAGGGGGTGGGGGTGGCGCTCCTCACTCAGCCTTTGCTGCCTGGGGAATCATGCAATAGCCAGTGCACATGGGACCATGTGGAGCGATGGTCCAGGGTGCATAGATACAGAAAGCTAAACCAGATGACCCTTGTGCTATTGGCCACAGAGAGTCTGGAGAGGCCTGCCATACTCATGATACTGGGATAGCACACCCTCCCTCCACCACTGCAAGGAGGCTGGGGACATGGACACACACACTCAGCACATGGGCATGCCCTCCCTCTTGGGACAATAGCCACTCCTGGGGATGGTGAGGCACAGGAGCATCTGTCCCTCTCCCTCCCACCCAAAACCCTGTCCCTGTCTCCCCAGCAGGCAGGGATACAAAGGCCTCTCCCTGTGGGACACTGACATCGTCAGACCCGGCAGGCACATGGCCCAGAGGGAAGCCCCCCACCTTCACATAGCTGCTTTTCCCTGGGATCGGGGTGGGCCTCCCCTCCTATTAGGGACATATGGACCCCTGCAGGCAAGAGCCCACTGACTAGAGTGCACATGCTCCAAGCACATAGCATTTTTCTGCTGGAAAACTCTCACTCTCAGCTCAGAGATGAGGGTTAAGATTAGTCTCAGGGGTAGGGTTAGGGTTGCCTGGGATGACTGACCATCTCGCTTTATTCTCCACAGCTGGACCAGCTGCAAGAAGAGGGCAGTCAACACCACTGAGGGTGTTCTCCCAAATCTGAGGCACCCACAGGCGCTGAATTCCAGAGTGAGCACCTTGCAATCCATGGAGCAGATCATAGACCGTAGGCACCAGAAAGATCTCCAGCTACTGAGAGACACCTAGCAGGAGATGCTGGATCAAGGCTGCACCTTCCATGTCGCCTAGGTGGATGAACCTGCACAATAGGATGTTGTTGATGGCCTGTATCACATGTAGAAGATTACAGCCAAACAAACAGAGAATCAGAGGGTGGCTAGAGCCCGAATCTTCCCTCCTGGGACAGTAGCCCAAGAATGCCATACCACATGAGCACAGCCCCAACGGTCAATCTCCTTATGTCGAATTGACAGATTGGTAGCTGTAGGGCGTGGTGAGCTTCAACAAGGCAATGGGCAACCCGCTTCAGAAAGGGGTTGGTGGGGGCTCATCTGAGTGTCCCATCACCTGTGGGCAGGGGCAAGTCATTCACAGAGCTCCAGAAGGATGTCCTTCCTCACCCAGACAGTCTGGCGCCACTGCTGGTTGCTCCGTGACATAACAGCAGTATGATGACCCAGTTGCACTAGTTTGCACTGATATTCAAAGGCCAGAGGCATAGTGTGAAGGGGAAGGCAGGTGGGATAAAAGACTGGTTAAAAGACAGGAAACAAAGGGTAGGAATAAATGGTAAATTTTCAGATTGGAGAGGGGTAACTAGTGGTGTCCCCCAAGGGTCAGTCCTGGGACCAATCCTGGTCAACTTATTCATAAATGATCTGAAGAAAGGGGTAAGCAGTGAGATTAGTAAAGTTTGCAGATGATACCAAACTGTTTAGGATAGTCAAGACAGAAGCAGACTGTGAGGGACGCCAAGAAGATCTCACCAAACTGAGTGATTGGGCAACAAAATGGCAAATGACATTTAATGTGGATAAGTGCAAAGTAATGCACATCGGGAAAAATAACCCCAACTATACGTACAGTATGATGGGGGCTAATTTGGCTATGACAAATCAGGAAAGAGATCTTGGAGTTATCGTGGACAGTTCTCTGAGAACTTCCACGCAGTGTGCAGCGGTGGTCAACAAGGCAAATAGGATGCTAGGAATTATTAAGAAAGGGATAGAAAAATAAGACCTAGAATATCTTACTGCCCCTGGATAAAACTATGGTACGCCCATATCTTGAATACTGTGTACAGATGAGGTCTCCTCACCTCAAAAAAGATATTTTGGCCTTGGAGAGGGTTCAGAAAAGGGCAACTAAAATGCTTAGGGGTTTGGAACAGGTCCCATATGAGGAGACGTTAAAACGACTGGGACTTTTCAGTTTAGAAGACTGAGGGAGGGGCATATGATAGAGGTATATAAAATCATGAGTGGTATGGAGAGGGTGGAAAAGTTATTTATTAGTTCCCTAAATAGAAGAACTAGAGGACACCAAATGAAATTAATGGGTAGCAGGTTTAAAATTAATAAAAGAAATTTCTTCTTCATCTAGCGTGTAGTCAACCTGTGGAACTCTTTGCCAGAGGAAACTGTGAAGGCTAGAACTATAATAGAGATTAAAGAGAAGCGAGCTAATTTCATGGAGGGTTAGGTCCATAAAAGGCTATTAGCCAGCGGAAAGAAATGGTGTCCCTTGGCCACTGTTTGTCAGAGGCTGGAGACGGATGCCAGGAGAGAAATCGCTTGATCATTGGCTTCTTTCCAACCTCTCTGTTTCTGGCCACTGTCAGCAGACAGTCTACTGGGCTAGATGGACCTTTGGTCTCACCCCGTACAGCCATTCTTATGTTCTTATGTGCCTGCAGCGAGGAGAGGAGAGTCTGCCAAAAGAGAAGGGGTTTGGGCTCCTGCAGGGTCTGGGAGGCAGCCTGTAGAAACTGCTGCATGAGGTGTACCACAAGCTGCACCACCCGTCGACTGCCCAGAGGCAGCTCTGGCACCATGGCTGGAGAGCTGAAAAGGCCTCAAAGGCAATCACAGCAGGCAAAAGAAAAGGCTTGCTGTCCTGCAAGGAGGCAGGCAAAGGAAAAAAGCCTGAGACATGGCTGTACAATGGGACCTTTTGAGCACCAGCCTCAGATAGCCTCAAGCAGCAGCTGCAGGAAATAACTGCTGCCTCACCTGACATGGTTCCGAGTTAGTGACCAATGTGTGTGGACACTATATTTTGAAATTGCTACGTGTTATTTCGACATGCTATTTTGAAATAACCTATTTTGGTGTATTTCTCCCAAAATTGCTTTTTAGATTAATGATGGCCTGTGCAGCTGTTCTAACTGTTGCTTCCTCTTTGTTAAAGAGCTTCAAATACAAATTTATCCTGCTGGCTGAGCTGTTAGTAAAACCTCCTAAATAAGGAGACTAGCAATCCCCCCATCAAGTGGAGCAATTGAAAATTATAGAAACGACCTGCCTCCAGTACCCGGCTACAGAGGAGAAAGCACACTACTCTGTCTTATGGGTCAGTGAAGTGTGAGGACAGTGTCACTGCTCTCAGAAACGCACAGAGGAAAATGGGTTGAGGGGCTCAGAAGAATGGAAGTGCTTTCAGAAACATTCCCCCACGCCCATCTGGTGCAGAATCAAGAAGCCAGGGAGCAGCAGGCCAGTTGGGATGCGACCATGTTTGCCTCCCTGACTGCCCTAATGGAGCCTCTTGCAATGTGCATAAAGCAGGCCTCCTTCCAAACTCCTTTCTGCCTTGATGCCACCTCCAGTCCCTACTCCTACAGCCCCCTTGGCTCCCACACCTAGGCACCCAGGATACAAGGAAGGGGCAGTCATGACTCATGGGCAGTCAGTTTCTCCAGGGCCTCAGAAGCCAGTTCCACCTGTGTTCTTGAGCCCCCTTTCACTACCTTCCCAACCTCATTCCTTCCTTCCTCTGCTGTTTTCCCCTTTTAAAAAACTCCTGTTCAAAGGAACTTTGGTCTTTTTAGTGCTTGTACTGTAGGGGTAAACATAGGAATGCAGGGGTATCTTGTGGAAAGCCATGGGACAGCGTCTCAAAACTGGCCTTGCATAAAACTATCCTACGAGGACTCTGATTTGTGCAGCCTTGTGTGCTCCTTGCGGCACTGGTAGAGTCTGAGACGGCCATTAACCAGCCAGTCTCCCGCCCCAGAAACCACAAAGCAGATATGGATCAAAAGCACCCAAGTGGGATTAATTGCCAAGGAGGGTACTATTTGCTGCGCCACTAGACATTTACTCCATGACAATTAAATACTCTGGATTATAGTGCTCTCCAACCCCCAATGAGCATGCTTTGAGCTGCACTTTTATACACTGGCACAAACAAGTTACATAGGTTGACAACCTCTGTTAGCTAGTTGCCACCCCTTAGCGCACAACAGGGGGATTCCATTGCTAGCCATCATGCTGTCAATTTAGACCTTTCCTGACCTGGGTCAATATGCTTGTAGAGTGGCAGCTAGTACCAACATGGTTTTTAATGCGGTATTCCATTATTACCCCTCTGGAATGTGTTTTAAGGGCTGTGCCTGGCACCTTTTGATTTTCTGTATGCTTGACGTATTACTCTCTTTAGCCAACCTGCTTTCCTGCTTGCAGTTTCAGTGAGCCAAAGTCTTTCACACTAGATTTCAGGATACTGATTTTATGTTACGGACCCTCATCGTATTACATTGGCCAGTTGCTCAAAATCTCTGGCTAGGTGCTCTTCTACAGACACCTTACCCTGCCAGAAAAGTTTCCCTCTTGTTCTCACACAGGTTCTGGTGCAGGCTGACACCACAAAGGTTGTCACTGAGCTGCAACTGGGTCAGAAGAGTCCTAAACCTACCCTTGAAATGTCCAACTGCACATTCCACACACACACCCCCATTCTGCACCTGTCCAGCTGTTGTTGAACTCCTTCTTCCTGTGGCCAGGATGACCAAGTATGGCTGGGTCACCCAGTGGCACACTAAGCATTTCCACATCTCTGAATTTGGTTTTCCTGTCTGGGGAAAAAAAATGTGTCATTGTGCAACTTTCTGTAGATTTAAGAGTTCCTAAACATTGCACCATGCACCATTCCTGACTCTCCCACGTTGATATCAGTGAAATGACCCTTGTGATCCACCAGTGCCTGCAGCACCATGGAGAAGTACATCTTGGGGGGTGATACACTCATGAGGTTTTCCTAGTTCGAACTAAGCGCTCTGCTAGTTCGATTCAAATTTGAACTAGCGGAGCGCTAGTGTAGTGGCTATGAATGTTAGTTTGAACTAATGTCTGTTAGTTCGAACTAACATTGTAGTGTAGACATACCCTCAGAGACATGGTGGTTGCGGGGGGGGGGCAGATGGGGATGTGCATTCTCCGCATGCCCCCCTTCCCCCCACTGCAGTTAGGGAAGGCAAAGCCATACACTATGTTGTCCATGTGTCTCAGAGTCACAACCCTGTGTAGCAAAAGGCGACTGATCACCTTCGTTACCTCTATAACAACAGCCCCCATAAGAACATAAGACCATCTAGACTGGGTCTGACCACAGGTACATCTAGCCCAGTATCCTGTCTTCTGCCAGATGACCCATGGAAATGAATACCTGTGCTTTTACTGGTGTGGTATATTCAGGAACATCGCCACTTTGTCGTAACAGTGTCCGAAGAGTGGGCACATTCTTTCAGCATCCACTTGAAGAGTGGATTAAGGGATGTTCCAAAACAAAGGTTCCTGTTTGGGGTAGACAAACTGCAGTAATGTCTGGGGAAGACTCTGCTTTTGAGCAAACGTAGGGATTACGTACTGAATAATGTTCGAACGCTAGAACTCTATGGTGACAATATGAGGATGGAGGCCATGCTGTGAGAAAAAGCGAATGGCGGAGAAAAAAAAACCCCAGTGTCTTTGAGAGTCCACAACTAAAAGGGCATAATTATGGGTTTTTTAATCAGCTCTTTTATAATATAGGTAGTAAAGGAACACCAAGTAGCATGCACTCATATTTTAAAGTCTTCACTGCATCCCTTCGAAACATTTTCAATGACTAATTAACTTCACTACTAACAACATGCAACTTAGGTCCTGGCTAAACTTGTCGAGCTTGAACTTCCAGCCATTACCGTAAATTGCTAATGCTAATCGGAAGTTGGTCAACGGTAGTTTTTAAGGCACTGAGTGACAGTCTAAAGGTGATCGCTGTGTCCCAACGGATCAAAGTTTGAGTGTATGCGGGGTTTTCAATAGCTATGGTAGAGTTTACCATAGTTAAAGGTGCTATGTGAAGTCCTTAATTTTAGCATCTTAATTAGCATCTTAATTTTTTTTTCAAATTTATTAACACACTCAGGAAGCTATTTTCAAGTTTATGGGGCACTAGCACCTGGCACAAAAATTCGTTTAATCAGTGTACTCTACGTAGCCTCAGCCACTTTTGCGGATATGACTACCCGCAGCTGTTACTAACGAAAAGCCAACTATGTTGCTGCAGTCACATCCGTATCTTGCAAAAGTAAGCTACAGCTAACGAGCTGTAGTTCTATCAAATACTGGTTAATGAGCGTCTAAGTGTAGGGCTCTGACAACACACTCTGTGCCTTGCAGACAACCAGTAGATGTGTGGCGCGTTCTACCCTAAGGCGCTCGTGGATACCCTTTATCTTATTAAGCTTACTTCCAGTGTAATGAGCAAAAGTACTGGCGTCTTAACACTACGTGTGTAGAACGCCCTTGGAACATAGTTCGTGTTGCTAGGGTCACAACCAACTTGCAGTCCCTAATTGTATTGCTATCATCTAGTGAAGAACAGTGCTCAGTAAATGTATGGTGTTCATTGGCTAGAGCGCACCTATGCGTAATTGGTACAAGAAAAAAAAAGGTCTTAGGACAAGACACACGTGTGTGATCTGGCACTGAAATAAAGGCCACATAGTAACACTGAAGATTTGGAATGCACCACTAACCATAATAGATTCGGAACGTTTACGGGAAAAGAAATTAGCGAGTGCATTCAAATTAAAAAGTGCAATTTGAAATCTAATCAATTTACTCACCGTAAATTGAGTAAATTGAGTAGGGGTGCTATGCGGCTTTAGTCGGTGCTATGCGGCTTTAGTCGGTTTTTTTATTATGAAGGCTCTCGTAAAGTGTCACGTACAGTAATTTACAGTGGTAATATATAAGCCTAGTTTAAAAAAATTAAAAGATATTTTTATAACTTTATTTTTCAACTATTGTCCTGTTTCCAGCTCAGTAATAAGGAATTTTTTTTTTTTTTTTATTTCATGCGTGGCGAGAGACGCCAAAGGCCCTTCAAAGTTAGTTTCTGATGTATTTGTACAGTGGACGGCAACAGCTTGGTGGCGTCTAACAGTAAATGTAAAGTACAGACCCCCAAAGCTCTGCTAACGCCAAAGCGTTAAGTCTGAATTTAATCAATGTCAGTGCGTATTCCAGCTTCAAAACACGAGACCAGTATGTTCAGGGGGGTGCGCTGCTAGCAAAGCGTCATATTTCGGAACAAGTCTTCAACACTTCATAATTTGTGGGATTCTGGCTGCTTTCTGCAAAAACAAAATCGACTTGGCGTGAGAGGCAAGAAAGAAGTTGTCCAGAACATGTCCGTCTCCATTACTGAGCATTCCCCCAATAATCTATTGGACCCACTTATTCCATGGAGCTACGGGGGGAGGTCTTGCTGGGTTTCGAGAGGAAAATCCCTGATAGAAAAATTTTGGGATGTGGAATCTACAAACACAGATTTGTTTTTTCCTCTCTGTTTTTTTGTCCTGTCTCTTTCGGTCAAGGTTTTTTTCCATGTGTGAATGTTTACCATTTCTGTGTGAAACATTTCACACAACTTCCAACCAAAATGCAGGACAATGTAGCACTTTAAAGACTAACAAGATGGTTTATTAGATGATGAGCTTTCGTGGGCCAGACCCACTTCCTCAGATCTGAAAGCTCATCATCTAATAAACCATCTTGTTAGTCTTTAAAGTGCTACATTGTCCTGCATTTTGCTTCAACTACCCCAGACTAACACGGCTACATTTCTATCACTAACTTTCAACCACTGATCATTCTAGCCTACTGCCATCTGCAATGCTAACTTGCAGTTACATGGCCTGCTTCTTCTTAGCCTTGCGCTTTATGTAGCCATTTACCTCCGTGCAAAGAGACTGTGCCTACCAACCGAGTGGGCAGTTAAGTGAGGTGTAAGTGACATATAAGGTGGAGAATAAACTCTATGTCATTCACTTAGTCTAACAGTAAATTATTTACCACCGTTCATTTAAAATTTTCTGAACTACGCAAAAATGAAGAAATCTTACACCCGTCGACCTGCATCTAGCCTAAAGACAGCTGAAATGTATATACGTTCCCATTCCTATTGAGTACGACGGTGAATAATATTTGAACCATGTCAACATGGCGAAAAACAGCTAGGATTAATGATTTCCCGCGATTATAATTAAAGCTTGACTGTGCTTCTCCTTTCGGGTCTGTTGCCTTTCCATCAGCAACCTTGACAGCAAGTTGTGGCAACATAACTATGTGTTTGGCTTACCTTAATTTATTACCAGAACCTATTTTCCTGGAACAAGCGCTATTATTCATAGTTGAACAGCAAACACTTTACAGTTATTGGTGTTATGAATTTTCAGTAATGGTTTTTGTGGCAATTTAATCTGTTCCAACTATGACACATTTTTACAATGACAATTAAATTAAAAAAAACATCAAATAACAGTCTTATCAACATATCAAAAGTCTCAGGCAGCTTTCACTTTCGGATAGGCCATATATCTATAGTTCTGTAAATTTAAGTGAATTCTCGCTATAAATTGTGGTACATTTGTAAAGAAATGCTGGTATATTGAAAGGAACAATCTTTATTAGTTCATGAAATATTATTTGAAATGTGGGTTTATTAACTTCTTATACCATGCTTAATTGTTAAGCACACTTAAATTGAAGTACTCTACAAGCAAAATGCCTGCCCTTGGATTTGGTAATTTCC
This sequence comes from Pelodiscus sinensis, assembly GCF_052426305.1. Lineage (NCBI taxonomy): Eukaryota > Metazoa > Chordata > Testudines > Trionychidae > Pelodiscus > Pelodiscus sinensis. Next base: position 9,149,292 of record NC_143074.1, on the reverse strand, counting down.
TTATCTTAATGAGAGCTTTTATTTCCATTGGTAATCACTATCTATAAAGCATTGATCAATAGAGTCACGTATGTTACGCTACGCGCTAGTAAATTACTTTTAATACTTCCCAGTTGAGACTGAATCCCTAAACCCTAAATCGTCCCAATAGACAGTCTAGTTTGGGTGGCGCTATAAATTCGCTTCTAGATTTCATTCGCTTGCGCCAGGTTTTATGTCTGTGTGTTCAAGTTCACTTTTGGCCACAGCTTGTCAAGTAAATTCTGCATGAGCAACACCCCAGAAATTCTAACAGAAAGAATCTAACAATCGCTAGGGACAAAGAGGGCAATTGAGCAGATGGCCAAGTGACTCAAAAGCCCTAGGGCTACCGGTAGCAGGCAGTGTCCTGTGCCTTCCACCTGGCATGCTACAGATAGTGTGTGGGGGGGGGCGGAGGGGCGACACACCCCGGTCAATAGGGAATGTCCTTTCGGGAGCACAGAGCTGCCGCCACACCCTGGCGCTTAGAAACTTCAAATACAATCAGGACCTAGATATCCCCGTAGACGGCTTACAATCTGAGCCGATAAGTCAAACAGAATGTAAGACAAGAGTAAAGTTTAAAACAGAACGTGTGAGCTGGTAATATGGCTTATCTATGTATGACTAACTCTTTTTTCTTTCCTGCTCTTTCTTCACTTAAACATAATTTGTAACTGTTCTCTCTGTTACACCACAGCTGACTTCTCAGCACACAAAGAGGCGCGCGTTAGATACTCCAGTTTGAGGACTTGCCAACATTACACTAGAATCAGATAACAGTTTTTCGTCTTGCGCACTGTCTTATGCTACAAGTACGTGAAAATCTCAACTTTTAAAAAAAACCACCTAAAGATGTCACGATAAATAAAAATAAGCAGCTGCGCAAGCCGCCAAATAATAGCAAAAAGGAAAAGCTGAAACAAACGCAAACTATGCCAGTAGCCTCATCATACTGAGTAGCCGCGACTCGAGCTAGGTTTAGCTTCACTTAGTATTCTGCTGCCAAGTGTTTAAAACAAGTGAAAATATTTCAAATAAGAGTCCCAGCCAGACCTAGCCATTAATAGAGTCTTCCTACGTAAAGCAGTTAAGCCACTCAGCGCTGCCCCGTAAGGCATTACTTTGAAAACTGTGCTCAATTCTGAACCATTGAGAGAGTGGTAGTCAGATTGTGGTCCCCGCCTGGGATGTTGCGCCCCCCCCCCCCAGACTACGCCTGCTGACTCTGTCCATTAGGACATACTGTCATGAGAGAAGGGCTGCCTACTGACGCTGGCCCCTATATCCACAGTACCCTGAGACCTGACTACTGACTGGGAGACAGTACTGAGCTAACGGACAGCATTATTGACTTGAGCTACTAAGTTCAACTACCATAAGCCCTTCTGTTGAACTAACAAGCAGAACGGATACACAGTTTATGGCAAAATCACTTCAGCTGTCCATGAGGACTAATCTGTAATCCCAGCCCTCCCTCTGCCTTGCGCATGCCCCCTCCTCTGGTTTGCCCATGCCCCCTCCTGAGGTTTACCCCACCCTCAACACCTCCTGGTGCAGCCTGCCCAAGCCGGCGGGAGAAGCCTCCCTTCCCACCCATTTGGCCCTCCCAGTTCAGAACCCCCTCACTCCCTGTTCAGAACCCCCCTCCCCACAGTCCACCCCCTTCCCTTTGTAGATAAAAGTGCCTTTTCCGGGCTCAGTACATGATATTTATTGGGCGGGAAGGGAAGAGTGGCTAGAAGGGGTGGTGTTGGAAGTGGGACGTGGAGGCATGGAGCGAGTCCTGAGCTTGAAAGCATAGGTGCAGCCTACTGTGGGACCCAGTCCAACAACACCTAGAGGGCTTCCCGGACCCCGCACCCTGTCACGGGTCGCCTGTCAGGTGTCAGCTGTCTGGGGCTGCTGGTAGGCCTGGCCCTCCCAGTCATCCACACCTGGAGGAAGGCTTCCCCCTTCCCCCTCCATCCCTCGGAGCAGTGAGTCACCAGCGCCATCAGGAAGCTGTGCAAGCTTACTGACCATAATGGTCCATGGACAACCAGATTGGAGTGGGCAACTCGGGACCCGCCTCATTGCAGGTCTGGCACCCTTAGACCGTGGAGGGGAGACCTACTGGAAAGGTGAACCCTAGGGAAAGGAGGCATTGGGGAAATGGGTGGGAGCTGGGAAGTCCCGTCTCTGGGAGGGGGGGGGGTGAAGTCCTGTCCTCACACAGCCCTGCAGACGGGGCAGATTTCATAGAGCTCCGGGGATATTGGGGTGGGGAGGAGGGAAGGGATGAGGGCTTGGGAACCTCCCAAGGACTCAGGCACCCCCTCTGATTCTCTATTTTAAGTGTTTGTCTCCTTCTGCAAGTGGTAAGGACCATCAACTCCGTCTGCCTGGGAGACCTAGACCCTCTCGTGACTGGATTTGCAACCCTGGGTGGCCCCAACTGTGGATGGGTGTGGGGCAGGGGAGCTATAGATGGAACCCACATCCACTATGCAGTGCCATGCAGAAACAGAAAAGTGCTAGAAATGTTAGTCTGGTGTTGCTAAAACAAAATACAGGACTATGGAGCACTTTCAACAGAAAAGGTTACTCAACTGTGGCCAGTTCACGGACATCTTCGTCATCTGGTCGGGGAAGGTGCAGGCTGTGGCTGATTAAGCCATATACTGGATACCTTGATTCGAGCAAGGACTGCTTCAATGGCTGCCTGGGCAGGGCCCACATGCTGGCCGAATGTGCCTTTGAGTGCTTGAAGGCATGGTTCAGGTGCCTCCTGACATCCCTGTGGCTATGGGGGAGCAGACCATCCCCCAGGTGATATCCACGTTTTGAAAAAAAGAACTGTTCGCTCATTTATTTGGGATACAAGTAACTATGGGGCGGCGGCGGGCTGAGAACCTGGAAATGGTGGTGGGGAGGGAACAGAGAACCTTGGAGACTCTCGACTCTTTCTTAGCATAAACTTTTATATTAACTATATGTTCTATTAAAGCATAAAAATGAGTTTATATTTGAGGCAAGTTAAGCAGCTCAAAGCAAGTGACCGCTTATGCAGGCGTGAACTTTATCACGTCTTGTCCATGGGACTCGAAAGGCTACTTTTACACAGACAGAAAAATGGGATTCCCTGCACATGGCAGAGGCACAATAAAGTCTGGCTAATAGTGCGCTAAGAGCTGGAACAAAGAACTAAGTGACCCATTTTGAAAAGGGTGCATTCAGAGACTTGATTAAAGCCAACAGCTTATTCCAGGAGTTCAACAGGGACGTTGCAAACTTGATATATAAAATCAAGTAACTTGATATATAAAATCTTCTACTTTTCCCGGCTCTACGCCCAAGGGCTCGCGGAGTTGAGGGGAATGGCCCGGGATGGAAGGGGTCACGACTGCTTTGGCGGCTCAACACATTTCTCAAGATCGCTTTAATGCTTCATGGGGTATCTGCAAATGGTGTATCTGTGACATGAGTATGACGTCTAGAGCCGTACATAATTTAAAAAAATGCTTGAGTTGGTCTAGAACTTAGCCTTTCAAATTTTAATCCCAATGGTTCCATTGGGCTTTTGTGTTCTTACTGATGCCATGCTCTTTCAAGGTTTTATGCCTTAGTCCTGGAATTGTAGTCGTTTTTGACACTCAGCTGATTATGTATGACTAAGTCTTTTTTCTTTCCTGCTTTGTTCACTTAAACATAATTTGTAACTGTTCTCTCTGTTACACCACAGCTGACTTCTCAGCACACAAAGAGAGGCGCGTTAGATACTCCAGTTTGAGGACTTGCCAACATTACACTAGAATCAGATAACAGTTTTTCGTCTTGCTCACTGTCTTATGCTACAAGTACGTGAAAATCTCAACTTTTAAAAAAAACCACCTAAAGATGTCACGATAAATAAAAATAAGCAGCTGCGCAAGCCGCCAAATAATAGCAAAAAGGAAAAGCTGAAACAAACGCAAACTATGCCAGTAGCCTCATCATACTGAGTAGCCGCGACTCGAGCTAGGTTTAGCTTCACTTAGTATTCTGCTGCCAAGTGTTTAAAACAAGTGAAAATATTTCAAATAAGAGTCCCAGCCAGACCTAGCCATTAATAGAGTCTTCCTACGTAAAGCAGTTAAGCCACTCAGCGCTGCCCCGTAAGGCATTACTTTGAAAACTGTGCTCAATTCTGAACCATTGAGAGAGTGGTAGTCAGATTGTGGTCCCCGCCTGGGATGTTGCGCCCCCCCCCCCCAGACTACGCCTGCTGACTCTGTCCATTAGGACATACTGTCATGAGAGAAGGGCTGCCTACTGACGCTGGCCCCTATATCCACAGTACCCTGAGACCTGACTACTGACTGGGAGACAGTACTGAGCTAACGGACAGCATTATTGACTTGAGCTACTAAGTTCAACTACCATAAGCCCTTCTGTTGAACTAACAAGCAGAACGGATACACAGTTTATGGCAAAATCACTTCAGCTGTCCATGAGGACTAATCTGTAATCCCAGCCCTCCCTCTGCCTTGCGCATGCCCCCTCCTCTGGTTTGCCCATGCCCCCTCCTGAGGTTTACCCCACCCTCAACACCTCCTGGTGCAGCCTGCCCAAGCCGGCGGGAGAAGCCTCCCTTCCCACCCATTTGGCCCTCCCAGTTCAGAACCCCCTCACTCCCTGTTCAGAACCCCCCTCCCCACAGTCCACCCCCTTCCCTTTGTAGATAAAAGTGCCTTTTCCGGGCTCAGTACATGATATTTATTGGGCGGGAAGGGAAGAGTGGCTAGAAGGGGTGGTGTTGGAAGTGGGACGTGGAGGCATGGAGCGAGTCCTGAGCTTGAAAGCATAGGTGCAGCCTACTGTGGGACCCAGTCCAACAACACCTAGAGGGCTTCCCGGACCCCGCACCCTGTCACGGGTCGCCTGTCAGGTGTCAGCTGTCTGGGGCTGCTGGTAGGCCTGGCCCTCCCAGTCATCCACACCTGGAGGAAGGCTTCCCCCTTCCCCCTCCATCCCTCGGAGCAGTGAGTCACCAGCGCCATCAGGAAGCTGTGCAAGCTTACTGACCATAATGGTCCATGGACAACCAGATTGGAGTGGGCAACTCGGGACCCGCCTCATTGCAGGTCTGGCACCCTTAGACCGTGGAGGGGAGACCTACTGGAAAGGTGAACCCTAGGGAAAGGAGGCATTGGGGAAATGGGTGGGAGCTGGGAAGTCCCGTCTCTGGGAGGGGGGGGGGTGAAGTCCTGTCCTCACACAGCCCTGCAGACGGGGCAGATTTCATAGAGCTCCGGGGATATTGGGGTGGGGAGGAGGGAAGGGATGAGGGCTTGGGAACCTCCCAAGGACTCAGGCACCCCCTCTGATTCTCTATTTTAAGTGTTTGTCTCCTTCTGCAAGTGGTAAGGACCATCAACTCCGTCTGCCTGGGAGACCTAGACCCTCTCGTGACTGGATTTGCAACCCTGGGTGGCCCCAACTGTGGATGGGTGTGGGGCAGGGGAGCTATAGATGGAACCCACATCCACTATGCAGTGCCATGCAGAAACAGAAAAGTGCTAGAAATGTTAGTCTGGTGTTGCTAAAACAAAATACAGGACTATGGAGCACTTTCAACAGAAAAGGTTACTCAACTGTGGCCAGTTCACGGACATCTTCGTCATCTGGTCGGGGAAGGTGCAGGCTGTGGCTGATTAAGCCATATACTGGATACCTTGATTCGAGCAAGGACTGCTTCAATGGCTGCCTGGGCAGGGCCCACATGCTGGCCGAATGTGCCTTTGAGTGCTTGAAGGCATGGTTCAGGTGCCTCCTGACATCCCTGTGGCTATGGGGGAGCAGACCATCCCCCAGGTGATATCCACGTTTTGAAAAAAAGAACTGTTCGCTCATTTATTTGGGATACAAGTAACTATGGGGCGGCGGCGGGCTGAGAACCTGGAAATGGTGGTGGGGAGGGAACAGAGAACCTTGGAGACTCTGGACTCTTTCTTAGCATAAACTTTTATATTAACTATATGTTCTATTAAAGCATAAAAATGAGTTTATATTTGAGGCAAGTTAAGCAGCTCAAAGCAAGTGACCGCTTATGCAGGCGTGAACTTTATCACGTCTTGTCCATGGGACTCGAAAGGCTACTTTTACACAGACAGAAAAATGGGATTCCCTGCACATGGCAGAGGCACAATAAAGTCTGGCTAATAGTGCGCTAAGAGCTGGAACAAAGAACTAAGTGACCCATTTTGAAAAGGGTGCATTCAGAGACTTGATTAAAGCCAACAGCTTATTCCAGGAGTTCAACAGGGACGTTGCAAACTTGATATATAAAATCAAGTAACTTGATATATAAAATCTTCTACTTTTCCCGGCTCTACGCCCAAGGGCTCGCGGAGTTGAGGGGAATGGCCCGGGATGGAAGGGGTCACGACTGCTTTGGCGGCTCAACACATTTCTCAAGATCGCTTTAATGCTTCATGGGGTATCTGCAAATGGTGTATCTGTGACATGAGTATGACGTCTAGAGCCGTACATAATTTAAAAAAATGCTTGAGTTGGTCTAGAACTTAGCCTTTCAAATTTTAATCCCAATGGTTCCATTGGGCTTTTGTGTTCTTACTGATGCCATGCTCTTTCAAGGTTTTATGCCTTAGTCCTGGAATTGTAGTCGTTTTTGACACTCAGCTGATTATGTATGACTAAGTCTTTTTTCTTTCCTGCTTTGTTCACTTAAACATAATTTGTAACTGTTCTCTCTGTTACACCACAGCTGACTTCTCAGCACACAAAGAGAGGCGCGTTAGATACTCCAGTTTGAGGACTTGCCAACATTACACTAGAATCAGATAACAGTTTTTCGTCTTGCTCACTGTCTTATGCTACAAGTACGTGAAAATCTCAACTTTTAAAAAAAACCACCTAAAGATGTCACGATAAATAAAAATAAGCAGCTGCGCAAGCCGCCAAATAATAGCAAAAAGGAAAAGCTGAAACAAACGCAAACTATGCCAGTAGCCTCATCATACTGAGCAGCCGCAACTCGAGCTAGGTTTAGCTTCACTTAGTATTCTGCTGCCAAGTGTTTAAAACAGTGAAAATATTTCAAATAAGTGTAGAGTCCCAGCCAGACCTAGCCATTAATAGAGTCTACCTACGTAAAGCAGTTAAGCCACTCAGCGCTGCCCCGTAAGGCATTACTTTGAAGACTGTGCTCAATTCTGAACCATTGAGAGAGCGGGGATAGTGGTCCCCGCCTGGGATGTAGCGCGCCCCCCACCAGACTACGCCTGCTCACTCTGTCCAGTAGGACATACTGTCCTGAGAGAAGGGCTGCCTACTGACGCTGGCCCCTATATCCACAGTACCCTGAGACCTGACTACTGACTGGTAGACTTACTGAGCTAACGGACAGCATTATTGACTTGAGCTACTAAGTTCAACTACCATAAGCCCTTCTGTTGAACTAACAAGCAGAACGGATACACAGTTTATGGCAAAATCACTTCAGCTGTCCATGAGGACTCACACTTATTTTGCACGTCTTATAGCCACGCTGCGCAATCGAGCGCATTGAGCGCACTGTCACAGAGAAGATTCGCACAGCTGCTTAGTGGTGTGGAGCGCTGAGCCCCTGTGGGCAGCATCCTGAGCACGATCGCAGAGTGAATGAACCCTGTACAGCAGCCAAAGGCTGCCGGGCCCACCTCTGTAATCCCAGCCCTCTCTCTTCCTTGCCCTTGCCCCCTCCTCTGGTTTGCCCATGCCCCCTCCTGAGGTTTCTCCCACCCTCGACACCTCCTGGTGCAGCCTGCCCAAGCCGGCGGGAGAAGCCTCCCTTCCCACCCATTTGGCCCTCCCAGTTCAGAACCCCCTCACTCCCTGTTCAGAACCCCCCTCCCCACAGTCCACCCCCTTCCCTTTGTAGATAAAAGTGCCTTTTCCGGGCTCAGTACATGATATTTATTGGGCGGGAAGGGAAGAGTGGCTAGAAGGGGTGATGTTGGGAGTGGGAGGTGGAGGCATGGAGCGAGTCCTGAGCTTGAAAGCATAGGTGCAGCCTACTGTGGGGCCCAGTCCAACAACACCTAGAGGGCTTCCCGGACCCCGCACCCTGTCACGCGTCGCCTGTCAGGTGTCAGCTGTCTGGGGCTGCTGGTAGGCCTGGCCCTCCCAGTCATCCACACCTGGAGGAAGGCTTCCCCCTTCCCCCTCCATCCCTCGGAGCAGTGAGTCACCAGCGCCATCAGGAAGCTGTGCACGCTTACTGACCATACTGGTCCATGGGCAACCAGATTGGAGTGGGCAACTCGGGACCCGCCTCATTGCAGGTCTGGCACCCTTAGACCGTGGAGGGGAGACCTACTGGAAAGGTGAACCCTAGGGAAAGGAGGCATTGGGGAAATGGGTGGGAGCTGGGAAGTCCCGTCTCTGGGAGGGGGGGGTGAAGTCCTGTCCTCACACAGCCCTGCAGACGGGGCAGATTTCATAGAGCTCCGGGGATATTGGGGTGGGGAGGAGGGAAGGGATGAGGGCTTGGGAACCTCCCAAGGACTCAGGCACCCCCTCTGATTCTCTATTTTAAGTGTTTGTCTCCTTCTGCAAGTGGTAAGGACCATCAACTCCGTCTGCCTGGGAGACCTAGACCCTCTCGTGACTGGATTTGCCACCCTGGGTGGCCCCAACTGTGGATGGGTGTGGGGCAGGGGAGCTATAGATGGAACCCACATCCACTATGCAGTGCCATGCAGAAACAGAAAAGTGCTAGAAATGTTAGTCTGGTGTTGCTAAAACAAAATACAGGACTATGGAGCACTTTCAACAGAAAAGGTTACTCAACTGTGGCCAGTTCACGGACATCTTCGTCATCTGGTCGGGGAAGGTGCAGGCTGTGGCTGATTAAGCCATATACTGGATACCTTGATTCGAGCAAGGACTGCTTCAATGGCTGCCTGGGCAGGGCCCACATGCTGGCCGAATGTGCCTTTGAGTGCTTGAAGGCATGGTTCAGGTGCCTCCTGACATCCCTGTGGCTATGGGGGAGCAGACCATCCCCCAGGTGATATCCACGTTTTGAAAAAAAGAACTGTTCGCTCATTTATTTGGGATACAAGTAACTATGGGGCGGCGGCGGGCTGAGAACCTGGAAATGGTGGTGGGGAGGGAACAGAGAACCTTGGAGACGCTGGACTCTTTCTTAGCATAAACTTTTATATTAACTATATGTTCTATTAAAGCATAAAAATGAGTTTATATTTGAGGCAAGTTAAGCAGCTCAAAGCAAGTGACCGCTTATGCAGGCGTGAACTTTATCACGTCTTGTCCATGGGACTCGAAAGGCTACTTTTACACAGACAGAAAAATGGGATTCCCTGCACATGGCAGAGGCACAATAAAGTCTGGCTAATAGTGCGCTAAGAGCTGGAACAAAGAACTAAGTGACCCATTTTGAAAAGGGTGCATTCAGAGACTTGATTAAAGCCAACAGCTTATTCCAGGAGTTCAACAGGGACGTTGCAAACTTGATATATAAAATCAAGTAACTTGATATATAAAAATCTTCTACTTTTCCCGGCTCTACGCCCAAGGGCTCGCGGAGTTGAGGGGAATGGCCCGGGATGGAAGGGGTCACGACTGCTTTGGCGGCTCAACACATTTCTCAAGATCGCTTTAATGCTTCATGGGGTATCTGCAAATGGTGTATCTGTGACATGAGTATGACGTCTAGAGCCGTACATAATTTAAAAAAATGCTTGAGTTGGTCTAGAACTTAGCCTTTCAAATTTTAATCCCAATGGTTCCATTGGGCTTTTGTGTTCTTACTGATGCCATGCTCTTTCAAGGTTTTATGCCTTAGTCCTGGAATTGTAGTCGTTTTTGACACTCAGCTGATTATGTATGACTAAGTCTTTTTTCTTTCCTGCTCTTTGTTCACTTAAACATAATTTGTAACTGTTCTCTCTGTTACACCACAGCTGACTTCTCAGCACACAAAGAGAGGCGCGTTAGATACTCCAGTTTGAGGACTTGCCAACATTACACTAGAATCAGATAACAGTTTTTCGTCTTGCGCACTGTCTTATGCTACAAGTACGTGAAAATCTCAACTTTTAAAAAAAACCACCTAAAGATGTCACGATAAATAAAAATAAGCAGCTGCGCAAGCCGCCAAATAATAGCAAAAAGGAAAAGCTGAAACAAACGCAAACTATGCCAGTAGCCTCATCATACTGAGCAGCCGCAACTCGAGCTAGGTTTAGCTTCACTTAGTATTCTGCTGCCAAGTGTTTAAAACAGTGAAAATATTTCAAATAAGTGTAGAGTCCCAGCCAGACCTAGCCATTAATAGAGTCTACCTACGTAAAGCAGTTAAGCCACTCAGCGCTGCCCCGTAAGGCATTACTTTGAAGACTGTGCTCAATTCTGAACCATTGAGAGAGCGGGGATAGTGGTCCCCGCCTGGGATGTAGCGCGCCCCCCACCAGACTACGCCTGCTCACTCTGTCCATTAGGACATACTGTCCTGAGAGAAGGGCTGCCTACTGACGCTGGCCCCTATATCCACAGTACCCTGAGACCTGACTACTGACTGGTAGACTTACTGAGCTAACGGACAGCATTATTGACTTGAGCTACTAAGTTCAACTACCATAAGCCCTTCTGTTGAACTAACAAGCAGAACGGATACACAGTTTATGGCAAAATCACTTCAGCTGTCCATGAGGACTCACACTTATTTTGCACGTCTTATAGCCACGCTGCGCAATCGAGCGCATTGAGCGCACTGTCACAGAGAAGATTCGCACAGCTGCTTAGTGGTGTGGAGCGCTGAGCCCCTGTGGGCAGCATCCTGAGCACGATCGCAGAGTGAATGAACCCTGTACAGCAGCCAAAGGCTGCCGGGCCCACCTCTGTAATCCCAGCCCTCTCTCTTCCTTGCCCTTGCCCCCTCCTCTGGTTTGCCCATGCCCCCTCCTGAGGTTTCTCCCACCCTCGACACCTCCTGGTGCAGCCTGCCCAAGCCGGCGGGAGAAGCCTCCCTTCCCACCCATTTGGCCCTCCCAGTTCAGAACCCCCTCACTCCCTGTTCAGAACCCCCCTCCCCACAGTCCACCCCCTTCCCTTTGTAGATAAAAGTGCCTTTTCCGGGCTCAGTACATGATATTTATTGGGCGGGAAGGGAAGAGTGGCTAGAAGGGGTGATGTTGGGAGTGGGAGGTGGAGGCATGGAGCGAGTCCTGAGCTTGAAAGCATAGGTGCAGCCTACTGTGGGGCCCAGTCCAACAACACCTAGAGGGCTTCCCGGACCCCGCACCCTGTCACGGGTCGCCTGTCAGGTGTCAGCTGTCTGGGGCTGCTGGTAGGCCTGGCCCTCCCAGTCATCCACACCTGGAGGAAGGCTTCCCCCTTCCCCCTCCATCCCTCGGAGCAGTGAGTCACCAGCGCCATCAGGAAGCTGTGCACGCTTACTGACCATACTGGTCCATGGGCAACCAGATTGGAGTGGGCAACTCGGGACCCGCCTCATTGCAGGTCTGGCACCCTTAGACCGTGGAGGGGAGACCTACTGGAAAGGTGAACCCTAGGGAAAGGAGGCATTGGGGAAATGGGTGGGAGCTGGGAAGTCCCGTCTCTGGGAGGGGGGGGGGGGGGGTGAAGTCCTGTCCTCACACAGCCCTGCAGACGGGGCAGATTTCATAGAGCTCCGGGGATATTGGGGTGGGGAGGAGGGAAGGGATGAGGGCTTGGGAACCTCCCAAGGACTCAGGCACCCCCTCTGATTCTCTATTTTAAGTGTTTGTCTCCTTCTGCAAGTGGTAAGGACCATCAACTCCGTCTGCCTGGGAGACCTAGACCCTCTCGTGACTGGATTTGCCACCCTGGGTGGCCCCAACTGTGGATGGGTGTGGGGCAGGGGAGCTATAGATGGAACCCACATCCACTATGCAGTGCCATGCAGAAACAGAAAAGTGCTAGAAATGTTAGTCTGGTGTTGCTAAAACAAAATACAGGACTATGGAGCACTTTCAACAGAAAAGGTTACTCAACTGTGGCCAGTTCACGGACATCTTCGTCATCTGGTCGGGGAAGGTGCAGGCTGTGGCTGATTAAGCCATATACTGGATACCTTGATTCGAGCAAGGACTGCTTCAATGGCTGCCTGGGCAGGGCCCACATGCTGGCCGAATGTGCCTTTGAGTGCTTGAAGGCATGGTTCAGGTGCCTCCTGACATCCCTGTGGCTATGGGGGAGCAGACCATCCCCCAGGTGATATCCACGTTTTGAAAAAAAGAACTGTTCGCTCATTTATTTGGGATACAAGTAACTATGGGGCGGCGGCGGGCTGAGAACCTGGAAATGGTGGTGGGGAGGGAACAGAGAACCTTGGAGACTCTGGACTCTTTCTTAGCATAAACTTTTATATTAACTATATGTTATATTAAAGCATAAAAATGAGTTTATATTTGAGGCAAGTTAAGCAGCTCAAAGCAAGTGACCGCTTATGCAGGCGTGAACTTTATCACGTCTTGTCCATGGGACTCGAAAGGCTACTTTTACACAGACAGAAAAATGGGATTCCCTGCACATGGCAGAGGCACAATAAAGTCTGGCTAATAGTGCGCTAAGAGCTGGAACAAAGAACTAAGTGACCCATTTTGAAAAGGGTGCATTCAGAGACTTGATTAAAGCCAACAGCTTATTCCAGGAGTTCAACATGGACGTTGCAAACTTGATATATAAAATCAAGTAACTTGATATATAAAATCTTCTACTTTTCCCGGCTCTACGCCCAAGGGCTCGCGGAGTTGAGGGGAATGGCCCGGGATGGAAGGGGTCACGACTGCTTTGGCGGCTCAACACATTTCTCAAGATCGCTTTAATGCTTCATGGGGTATCTGCAAATGGTGTATCTGTGACATGAGTATGACGTCTAGCGCCGTACATAATTTAAAAAAATGCTTGAGTTGGTCTAGAACTTAGCCTTTCAAATTTTAATCCCAATGGTTCCATTGGGCTTTTGTGTTCTTACTGATGCCATGCTCTTTCAAGGTTTTATGCCTTAGTCCTGGAATTGTAGTCGTTTTTGACACTCAGCTGATTATGTATGACTAAGTCTTTTTTCTTTCCTGCTCTTTGTTCACTTAAACATAATTTGTAACTGTTCTCTCTGTTACACCACAGCTGACTTCTCAGCACACAAAGAGAGGCGCGTTAGATACTCCAGTTTGAGGACTTGCCAACATTACACTAGAATCAGATAACAGTTTTTCGTCTTGCTCACTGTCTTATGCTACAAGTACGTGAAAATCTCAACTTTTAAAAAAAACCACCTAAAGATGTCACGATAAATAAAAATAAGCAGCTGCGCAAGCCGCCAAATAATAGCAAAAAGGAAAAGCTGAAACAAACGCAAACTATGCCAGTAGCCTCATCATACTCAGCAGCCGCAACTCGAGCTAGGTTTAGCTTCACTTAGTATTCTGCTGCCAAGTGTTTAAAACAGTGAAAATATTTCAAATAAGTGTAGCGTCCCAGCCAGACCTAGCCATTAATAGAGTCTACCTACGTAAAGCAGTTAAGCCACTCAGCGCTGCCCCGTAAGGCATTACTTTGAAGACTGTGCTCAATTCTGAACCATTGAGAGAGCGGGGATAGTGGTCCCCGCCTGGGATGTAGCGCGCCCCCCACCAGACTACGCCTGCTCACTCTGTCCATTAGGACATACTGTCCTGAGAGAAGGGCTGCCTACTGACGCTGGCCCCTATATCCACAGTACCCTGAGACCTGACTACTGACTGGTAGACTTACTGAGCTAACGGACAGCATTATTGACTTGAGCTACTAAGTTCAACTACCATAAGCCCTTCTGTTGAACTAACAAGCAGAACGGATACACAGTTTATGGCAAAATCACTTCAGCTGTCCATGAGGACTCACACTTATTTTGCACGTCTTATAGCCACGCTGCGCAATCGAGCGCATTGAGCGCACTGTCACAGAGAAGATTCGCACAGCTGCTTAGTGGTGTGGAGCGCTGAGCCCCTGTGGGCAGCATCCTGAGCACGATCGCAGAGTGAATGAACCCTGTACAGCAGCCAAAGGCTGCCGGGCCCACCTCTGTAATCCCAGCCCTCTCTCTTCCTTGCCCTTGCCCCCTCCTCTGGTTTGCCCATGCCCCCTCCTGAGGTTTCTCCCACCCTCGACACCTCCTGGTGCAGCCTGCCCAAGCCGGCGGGAGAAGCCTCCCTTCCCACCCATTTGGCCCTCCCAGTTCAGAACCCCCTCACTCCCTGTTCAGAACCCCCCTCCCCACAGTCCACCCCCTTCCCTTTGTAGATAAAAGTGCCTTTTCCGGGCTCAGTACATGATATTTATTGGGCGGGAAGGGAAGAGTGGCTAGAAGGGGTGATGTTGGGAGTGGGAGGTGGAGGCATGGAGCGAGTCCTGAGCTTGAAAGCATAGGTGCAGCCTACTGTGGGGCCCAGTCCAACAACACCTAGAGGGCTTCCCGGACCCCGCACCCTGTCACGGGTCGCCTGTCAGGTGTCAGCTGTCTGGGGCTGCTGGTAGGCCTGGCCCTCCCAGTCATCCACACCTGGAGGAAGGCTTCCCCCTTCCCCCTCCATCCCTCGGAGCAGTGAGTCACCAGCGCCATCAGGAAGCTGTGCACGCTTACTGACCATACTGGTCCATGGGCAACCAGATTGGAGTGGGCAACTCGGGACCCGCCTCATTGCAGGTCTGGCACCCTTAGACCGTGGAGGGGAGACCTACTGGAAAGGTGAACCCTAGGGAAAGGAGGCATTGTGGAAATGGGTGGGAGCTGGGAAGTCCCGTCTCTGGGGGGGGGGGGGGGGGTGAAGTCCTGTCCTCACACAGCCCTGCAGACGGGGCAGATTTCATAGAGCTCCGGGGATATTGGGGTGGGGAGGAGGGAAGGGATGAGGGCTTGGGAACCTCCCAAGGACTCAGGCACCCCCTCTGATTCTCTATTTTAAGTGTTTGTCTCCTTCTGCAAGTGGTAAGGACCATCAACTCCGTCTGCCTGGGAGACCTAGACCCTCTCGTGACTGGATTTGCCACCCTGGGTGGCCCCAACTGTGGATGGGTGTGGGGCAGGGGAGCTATAGATGGAACCCACATCCACTATGCAGTGCCATGCAGAAACAGAAAAGTGCTAGAAATGTTAGTCTGGTGTTGCTAAAACAAAATACAGGACTATGGAGCACTTTCAACAGAAAAGGTTACTCAACTGTGGCCAGTTCACGGACATCTTCGTCATCTGGTCGGGGAAGGTGCAGGCTGTGGCTGATTAAGCCATATACTGGATACCTTGATTCGAGCAAGGACTGCTTCAATGGCTGCCTGGGCAGGGCCCACATGCTGGCCGAATGTGCCTTTGAGTGCTTGAAGGCATGGTTCAGGTGCCTCCTGACATCCCTGTGGCTATGGGGGAGCAGACCATCCCCCAGGTGATATCCACGTTTTGAAAAAAAGAACTGTTCGCTCATTTATTTGGGATACAAGTAACTATGGGGCGGCGGCGGGCTGAGAACCTGGAAATGGTGGTGGGGAGGGAACAGAGAACCTTGGAGACTCTGGACTCTTTCTTAGCATAAACTTTTATATTAACTATATGTTCTATTAAAGCATAAAAATGAGTTTATATTTGAGGCAAGTTAAGCAGCTCAAAGCAAGTGACCGCTTATGCAGGCGTGAACTTTATCACGTCTTGTCCATGGGACTCGAAAGGCTACTTTTACACAGACAGAAAAATGGGATTCCCTGCACATGGCAGAGGCACAATAAAGTCTGGCTAATAGTGCGCTAAGAGCTGGAACAAAGAACTAAGTGACCCATTTTGAAAAGGGTGCATTCAGAGACTTGATTAAAGCCAACAGCTTATTCCAGGAGTTCAACAGGGACGTTGCAAACTTGATATATAAAATCAAGTAACTTGATATATAAAATCTTCTACTTTTCCCGGCTCTACGCCCAAGGGCTCGCGGAGTTGAGGGGAATGGCCCGGGATGGAAGGGGTCACGACTGCTTTGGCGGCTCAACACATTTCTCAAGATCGCTTTAATGCTTCATGGGGTATCTGCAAATGGTGTATCTGTGACATGAGTATGACGTCTAGAGCCGTACATAATTTAAAAAAATGCTTGAGTTGGTCTAGAACTTAGCCTTTCAAATTTTAATCCCAATGGTTCCATTGGGCTTTTGTGTTCTTACTGATGCCATGCTCTTTCAAGGTTTTATGCCTTAGTCCTGGAATTGTAGTCGTTTTTGACACTCAGCTGATTATGTATGACTAAGTCTTTTTTCTTTCCTGCTCTTTGTTCACTTAAACATAATTTGTAACTGTTCTCTCTGTTACACCACAGCTGACTTCTCAGCACACAAAGAGAGGCGCGTTAGATACTCCAGTTTGAGGACTTGCCAACATTACACTAGAATCAGATAACAGTTTTTCGTCTTGCTCACTGTCTTATGCTACAAGTACGTGAAAATCTCAACTTTTAAAAAAAACCACCTAAAGATGTCACGATAAATAAAAATAAGCAGCTGCGCAAGCCGCCAAATAATAGCAAAAAGGAAAAGCTGAAACAAACGCAAACTATGCCAGTAGCCTCATCATACTCAGCAGCCGCAACTCGAGCTAGGTTTAGCTTCACTTAGTATTCTGCTGCCAAGTGTTTAAAACAGTGAAAATATTTCAAATAAGTGTAGCGTCCCAGCCAGACCTAGCCATTAATAGAGTCTACCTACGTAAAGCAGTTAAGCCACTCAGCGCTGCCCCGTAAGGCATTACTTTGAAGACTGTGCTCAATTCTGAACCATTGAGAGAGCGGGGATAGTGGTCCCCGCCTGGGATGTAGCGCGCCCCCCACCAGACTACGCCTGCTCACTCTGTCCATTAGGACATACTGTCCTGAGAGAAGGGCTGCCTACTGACGCTGGCCCCTATATCCACAGTACCCTGAGACCTGACTACTGACTGGTAGACTTACTGAGCTAACGGACAGCATTATTGACTTGAGCTACTAAGTTCAACTACCATAAGCCCTTCTGTTGAACTAACAAGCAGAACGGATACACAGTTTATGGCAAAATCACTTCAGCTGTCCATGAGGACTCACACTTATTTTGCACGTCTTATAGCCACGCTGCGCAATCGAGCGCATTGAGCGCACTGTCACAGAGAAGATTCGCACAGCTGCTTAGTGGTGTGGAGCGCTGAGCCCCTGTGGGCAGCATCCTGAGCACGATCGCAGAGTGAATGAACCCTGTACAGCAGCCAAAGGCTGCCGGGCCCACCTCTGTAATCCCAGCCCTCTCTCTTCCTTGCCCTTGCCCCCTCCTCTGGTTTGCCCATGCCCCCTCCTGAGGTTTCTCCCACCCTCGACACCTCCTGGTGCAGCCTGCCCAAGCCGGCGGGAGAAGCCTCCCTTCCCACCCATTTGGCCCTCCCAGTTCAGAACCCCCTCACTCCCTGTTCAGAACCCCCCTCCCCACAGTCCACCCCCTTCCCTTTGTAGATAAAAGTGCCTTTTCCGGGCTCAGTACATGATATTTATTGGGCGGGAAGGGAAGAGTGGCTAGAAGGGGTGATGTTGGGAGTGGGAGGTGGAGGCATGGAGCGAGTCCTGAGCTTGAAAGCATAGGTGCAGCCTACTGTGGGGCCCAGTCCAACAACACCTAGAGGGCTTCCCGGACCCCGCACCCTGTCACGGGTCGCCTGTCAGGTGTCAGCTGTCTGGGGCTGCTGGTAGGCCTGGCCCTCCCAGTCATCCACACCTGGAGGAAGGCTTCCCCCTTCCCCCTCCATCCCTCGGAGCAGTGAGTCACCAGCGCCATCAGGAAGCTGTGCACGCTTACTGACCATACTGGTCCATGGGCAACCAGATTGGAGTGGGCAACTCGGGACCCGCCTCATTGCAGGTCTGGCACCCTTAGACCGTGGAGGGGAGACCTACTGGAAAGGTGAACCCTAGGGAAAGGAGGCATTGTGGAAATGGGTGGGAGCTGGGAAGTCCCGTCTCTGGGAGGGGGGGGGGGGGGTGAAGTCCTGTCCTCACACAGCCCTGCAGACGGGGCAGATTTCATAGAGCTCCGGGGATATTGGGGTGGGGAGGAGGGAAGGGATGAGGGCTTGGGAACCTCCCAAGGACTCAGGCACCCCCTCTGATTCTCTATTTTAAGTGTTTGTCTCCTTCTGCAAGTGGTAAGGACCATCAACTCCGTCTGCCTGGGAGACCTAGACCCTCTCGTGACTGGATTTGCCACCCTGGGTGGCCCCAACTGTGGATGGGTGTGGGGCAGGGGAGCTATAGATGGAACCCACATCCACTATGCAGTGCCATGCAGAAACAGAAAAGTGCTAGAAATGTTAGTCTGGTGTTGCTAAAACAAAATACAGGACTATGGAGCACTTTCAACAGAAAAGGTTACTCAACTGTGGCCAGTTCACGGACATCTTCGTCATCTGGTCGGGGAAGGTGCAGGCTGTGGCTGATTAAGCCATATACTGGATACCTTGATTCGAGCAAGGACTGCTTCAATGGCTGCCTGGGCAGGGCCCACATGCTGGCCGAATGTGCCTTTGAGTGCTTGAAGGCATGGTTCAGGTGCCTCCTGACATCCCTGTGGCTATGGGGGAGCAGACCATCCCCCAGGTGATATCCACGTTTTGAAAAAAAGAACTGTTCGCTCATTTATTTGGGATACAAGTAACTATGGGGCGGCGGCGGGCTGAGAACCTGGAAATGGTGGTGGGGAGGGAACAGAGAACCTTGGAGACTCTGGACTCTTTCTTAGCATAAACTTTTATATTAACTATATGTTCTATTAAAGCATAAAAATGAGTTTATATTTGAGGCAAGTTAAGCAGCTCAAAGCAAGTGACCGCTTATGCAGGCGTGAACTTTATCACGTCTTGTCCATGGGACTCGAAAGGCTACTTTTACACAGACAGAAAAATGGGATTCCCTGCACATGGCAGAGGCACAATAAAGTCTGGCTAATAGTGCGCTAAGAGCTGGAACAAAGAACTAAGTGACCCATTTTGAAAAGGGTGCATTCAGAGACTTGAATAAAGCCAACAGCTTATTCCAGGAGTTCAACAGGGACGTTGCAAACTTGATATATAAAATCAAGTAACTTGATATATAAAATCTTCTACTTTTCCCGGCTCTACGCCCAAGGGCTCGCGGAGTTGAGGGGAATGGCCCGGGATGGAAGGGGTCACGACTGCTTTGGCGGCTCAACACATTTCTCAAGATCGCTTTAATGCTTCATGGGGTATCTGCAAATGGTGTATCTGTGACATGAGTATGACGTCTAGAGCCGTACATAATTTAAAAAAATGCTTGAGTTGGTCTAGAACTTAGCCTTTCAAATTTTAATCCCAATGGTTCCATTGGGCTTTTGTGTTCTTACTGATGCCATGCTCTTTCAAGGTTTTATGCCTTAGTCCTGGAATTGTAGTCGTTTTTGACACTCAGCTGATTATGTATGACTAAGTCTTTTTTCTTTCCTGCTCTTTGTTCACTTAAACATAATTTGTAACTGTTCTCTCTGTTACACCACAGCTGACTTCTCAGCACACAAAGAGAGGCGCGTTAGATACTCCAGTTTGAGGACTTGCCAACATTACACTAGAATCAGATAACAGTTTTTCGTCTTGCTCACTGTCTTATGCTACAAGTACGTGAAAATCTCAACTTTTAAAAAAAACCACCTAAAGATGTCACGATAAATAAAAATAAGCAGCTGCGCAAGCCGCCAAATAATAGCAAAAAGGAAAAGCTGAAACAAACGCAAACTATGCCAGTAGCCTCATCATACTCAGCAGCCGCAACTCGAGCTAGGTTTAGCTTCACTTAGTATGCTGCTGCCAAGTGTTTAAAACAGTGAAAATATTTCAAATAAGTGTAGCGTCCCAGCCAGACCTAGCCATTAATAGAGTCTACCTACGTAAAGCAGTTAAGCCACTCAGCGCTGCCCCGTAAGGCATTACTTTGAAGACTGTGCTCAATTCTGAACCATTGAGAGAGCGGGGATAGTGGTCCCCGCCTGGGATGTAGCGCGCCCCCCACCAGACTACGCCTGCTCACTCTGTCCATTAGGACATACTGTCCTGAGAGAAGGGCTGCCTACTGACGCTGGCCCCTATATCCACAGTACCCTGAGACCTGACTACTGACTGGTAGACTTACTGAGCTAACGGACAGCATTATTGACTTGAGCTACTAAGTTCAACTACCATAAGCCCTTCTGTTGAACTAACAAGCAGAACGGATACACAGTTTATGGCAAAATCACTTCAGCTGTCCATGAGGACTCACACTTATTTTGCACGTCTTATAGCCACGCTGCGCAATCGAGCGCATTGAGCGCACTGTCACAGAGAAGATTCGCACAGCTGCTTAGTGGTGTGGAGCGCTGAGCCCCTGTGGGCAGCATCCTGAGCACGATCGCAGAGTGAATGAACCCTGTACAGCAGCCAAAGGCTGCCGGGCCCACCTCTGTAATCCCAGCCCTCTCTCTTCCTTGCCCTTGCCCCCTCCTCTGGTTTGCCCATGCCCCCTCCTGAGGTTTCTCCCACCCTCGACACCTCCTGGTGCAGCCTGCCCAAGCCGGCGGGAGAAGCCTCCCTTCCCACCCATTTGGCCCTCCCAGTTCAGAACCCCCTCACTCCCTGTTCAGAACCCCCCTCCCCACAGTCCACCCCCTTCCCTTTGTAGATAAAAGTGCCTTTTCCGGGCTCAGTACATGATATTTATTGGGCGGGAAGGGAAGAGTGGCTAGAAGGGGTGATGTTGGGAGTGGGAGGTGGAGGCATGGAGCGAGTCCTGAGCTTGAAAGCATAGGTGCAGCCTACTGTGGGGCCCAGTCCAACAACACCTAGAGGGCTTCCCGGACCCCGCACCCTGTCACGGGTCGCCTGTCAGGTGTCAGCTGTCTGGGGCTGCTGGTAGGCCTGGCCCTCCCAGTCATCCACACCTGGAGGAAGGCTTCCCCCTTCCCCCTCCATCCCTCGGAGCAGTGAGTCACCAGCGCCATCAGGAAGCTGTGCACGCTTACTGACCATACTGGTCCATGGGCAACCAGATTGGAGTGGGCAACTCGGGACCCGCCTCATTGCAGGTCTGGCACCCTTAGACCGTGGAGGGGAGACCTACTGGAAAGGTGAACCCTAGGGAAAGGAGGCATTGTGGAAATGGGTGGGAGCTGGGAAGTCCCGTCTCTGGGAGGGGGGGGGGGGTGAAGTCCTGTCCTCACACAGCCCTGCAGACGGGGCAGATTTCATAGAGCTCCGGGGATATTGGGGTGGGGAGGAGGGAAGGGATGAGGGCTTGGGAACCTCCCAAGGACTCAGGCACCCCCTCTGATTCTCTATTTTAAGTGTTTGTCTCCTTCTGCAAGTGGTAAGGACCATCAACTCCGTCTGCCTGGGAGACCTAGACCCTCTCGTGACTGGATTTGCCACCCTGGGTGGCCCCAACTGTGGATGGGTGTGGGGCAGGGGAGCTATAGATGGAACCCACATCCACTATGCAGTGCCATGCAGAAACAGAAAAGTGCTAGAAATGTTAGTCTGGTGTTGCTAAAACAAAATACAGGACTATGGAGCACTTTCAACAGAAAAGGTTACTCAACTGTGGCCAGTTCACGGACATCTTCGTCATCTGGTCGGGGAAGGTGCAGGCTGTGGCTGATTAAGCCATATACTGGATACCTTGATTCGAGCAAGGACTGCTTCAATGGCTGCCTGGGCAGGGCCCACATGCTGGCCGAATGTGCCTTTGAGTGCTTGAAGGCATGGTTCAGGTGCCTCCTGACATCCCTGTGGCTATGGGGGAGCAGACCATCCCCCAGGTGATATCCACGTTTTGAAAAAAAGAACTGTTCGCTCATTTATTTGGGATACAAGTAACTATGGGGCGGCGGCGGGCTGAGAACCTGGAAATGGTGGTGGGGAGGGAACAGAGAACCTTGGAGACTCTGGACTCTTTCTTAGCATAAACTTTTATATTAACTATATGTTCTATTAAAGCATAAAAATGAGTTTATATTTGAGGCAAGTTAAGCAGCTCAAAGCAAGTGACCGCTTATGCAGGCGTGAACTTTATCACGTCTTGTCCATGGGACTCGAAAGGCTACTTTTACACAGACAGAAAAATGGGATTCCCTGCACATGGCAGAGGCACAATAAAGTCTGGCTAATAGTGCGCTAAGAGCTGGAACAAAGAACTAAGTGACCCATTTTGAAAAGGGTGCATTCAGAGACTTGATTAAAGCCAACAGCTTATTCCAGGAGTTCAACAGGGACGTTGCAAACTTGATATATAAAATCAAGTAACTTGATATATAAAATCTTCTACTTTTCCCGGCTCTACGCCCAAGGGCTCGCGGAGTTGAGGGGAATGGCCCGGGATGGAAGGGGTCACGACTGCTTTGGCGGCTCAACACATTTCTCAAGATCGCTTTAATGCTTCATGGGGTATCTGCAAATGGTGTATCTGTGACATGAGTATGACGTCTAGAGCCGTACATAATTTAAAAAAATGCTTGAGTTGGTCTAGAACTTAGCCTTTCAAATTTTAATCCCAATGGTTCCATTGGGCTTTTGTGTTCTTACTGATGCCATGCTCTTTCAAGGTTTTATGCCTTAGTCCTGGAATTGTAGTCGTTTTTGACACTCAGCTGATTATGTATGACTAAGTCTTTTTTCTTTCCTGCTCTTTGTTCACTTAAACATAATTTGTAACTGTTCTCTCTGTTACACCACAGCTGACTTCTCAGCACACAAAGAGAGGCGCGTTAGATACTCCAGTTTGAGGACTTGCCAACATTACACTAGAATCAGATAACAGTTTTTCGTCTTGCTCACTGTCTTATGCTACAAGTACGTGAAAATCTCAACTTTTAAAAAAAACCACCTAAAGATGTCACGATAAATAAAAATAAGCAGCTGCGCAAGCCGCCAAATAATAGCAAAAAGGAAAAGCTGAAACAAACGCAAACTATGCCAGTAGCCTCATCATACTCAGCAGCCGCAACTCGAGCTAGGTTTAGCTTCACTTAGTATTCTGCTGCCAAGTGTTTAAAACAGTGAAAATATTTCAAATAAGTGTAGCGTCCCAGCCAGACCTAGCCATTAATAGAGTCTACCTACGTAAAGCAGTTAAGCCACTCAGCGCTGCCCCGTAAGGCATTACTTTGAAGACTGTGCTCAATTCTGAACCATTGAGAGAGCGGGGATAGTGGTCCCCGCCTGGGATGTAGCGCGCCCCCCACCAGACTACGCCTGCTCACTCTGTCCATTAGGCCATACTGTCCTGAGAGAAGGGCTGCCTACTGACGCTGGCCCCTATATCCACAGTACCCTGAGACCTGACTACTGACTGGTAGACTTACTGAGCTAACGGACAGCATTATTGACTTGAGCTACTAAGTTCAACTACCATAAGCCCTTCTGTTGAACTAACAAGCAGAACGGATACACAGTTTATGGCAAAATCACTTCAGCTGTCCATGAGGACTCACACTTATTTTGCACGTCTTATAGCCACGCTGCGCAATCGAGCGCATTGAGCGCACTGTCACAGAGAAGATTCGCACAGCTGCTTAGTGGTGTGGAGCGCTGAGCCCCTGTGGGCAGCATCCTGAGCACGATCGCAGAGTGAATGAACCCTGTACAGCAGCCAAAGGCTGCCGGGCCCACCTCTGTAATCCCAGCCCTCTCTCTTCCTTGCCCTTGCCCCCTCCTCTGGTTTGCCCATGCCCCCTCCTGAGGTTTCTCCCACCCTCGACACCTCCTGGTGCAGCCTGCCCAAGCCGGCGGGAGAAGCCTCCCTTCCCACCCATTTGGCCCTCCCAGTTCAGAACCCCCTCACTCCCTGTTCAGAACCCCCCTCCCCACAGTCCACCCCCTTCCCTTTGTAGATAAAAGTGCCTTTTCCGGGCTCAGTACATGATATTTATTGGGCGGGAAGGGAAGAGTGGCTAGAAGGGGTGATGTTGGGAGTGGGAGGTGGAGGCATGGAGCGAGTCCTGAGCTTGAAAGCATAGGTGCAGCCTACTGTGGGGCCCAGTCCAACAACACCTAGAGGGCTTCCCGGACCCCGCACCCTGTCACGGGTCGCCTGTCAGGTGTCAGCTGTCTGGGGCTGCTGGTAGGCCTGGCCCTCCCAGTCATCCACACCTGGAGGAAGGCTTCCCCCTTCCCCCTCCATCCCTCGGAGCAGTGAGTCACCAGCGCCATCAGGAAGCTGTGCACGCTTACTGACCATACTGGTCCATGGGCAACCAGATTGGAGTGGGCAACTCGGGACCCGCCTCATTGCAGGTCTGGCACCCTTAGACCGTGGAGGGGAGACCTACTGGAAAGGTGAACCCTAGGGAAAGGAGGCATTGGGGAAATGGGTGGGAGCTGGGAAGTCCCGTCTCTGGGAGGGGGGGGTGAAGTCCTGTCCTCACACAGCCCTGCAGACGGGGCAGATTTCATAGAGCTCCGGGGATATTGGGGTGGGGAGGAGGGAAGGGATGAGGGCTTGGGAACCTCCCAAGGACTCAGGCACCCCCTCTGATTCTCTATTTTAAGTGTTTGTCTCCTTCTGCAAGTGGTAAGGACCATCAACTCCGTCTGCCTGGGAGACCTAGACCCTCTCGTGACTGGATTTGCCACCCTGGGTGGCCCCAACTGTGGATGGGTGTGGGGCAGGGGAGCTATAGATGGAACCCACATCCACTATGCAGTGCCATGCAGAAACAGAAAAGTGCTAGAAATGTTAGTCTGGTGTTGCTAAAACAAAATACAGGACTATGGAGCACTTTCAACAGAAAAGGTTACTCAACTGTGGCCAGTTCACGGACATCTTCGTCATCTGGTCGGGGAAGGTGCAGGCTGTGGCTGATTAAGCCATATACTGGATACCTTGATTCGAGCAAGGACTGCTTCAATGGCTGCCTGGGCAGGGCCCACATGCTGGCCGAATGTGCCTTTGAGTGCTTGAAGGCATGGTTCAGGTGCCTCCTGACATCCCTGTGGCTATGGGGGAGCAGACCATCCCCCAGGTGATATCCACGTTTTGAAAAAAAGAACTGTTCGCTCATTTATTTGGGATACAAGTAACTATGGGGCGGCGGCGGGCTGAGAACCTGGAAATGGTGGTGGGGAGGGAACAGAGAACCTTGGAGACTCTGGACTCTTTCTTAGCATAAACTTTTATATTAACTATATGTTCTATTAAAGCATAAAAATGAGTTTATATTTGAGGCAAGTTAAGCAGCTCAAAGCAAGTGACCGCTTATGCAGGCGTGAACTTTATCACGTCTTGTCCATGGGACTCGAAAGGCTACTTTTACACAGACAGAAAAATGGGATTCCCTGCACATGGCAGAGGCACAATAAAGTCTGGCTAATAGTGCGCTAAGAGCTGGAACAAAGAACTAAGTGACCCATTTTGAAAAGGGTGCATTCAGAGACTTGATTAAAGCCAACAGCTTATTCCAGGAGTTCAACAGGGACGTTGCAAACTTGATATATAAAATCAAGTAACTTGATATATAAAATCTTCTTCTTTTCCCGGCTCTACGCCCAAGGGCTCGCGGAGTTGAGGGGAATGGCCCGGGATGGAAGGGGTCACGACTGCTTTGGCGGCTCAACACATTTCTCAAGATCGCTTTAATGCTTCATGGGGTATCTGCAAATGGTGTATCTGTGACATGAGTATGACGTCTAGAGCCGTACATAATTTAAAAAAATGCTTGAGTTGGTCTAGAACTTAGCCTTTCAAATTTTAATCCCAATGGTTCCATTGGGCTTTTGTGTTCTTACTGATGCCATGCTCTTTCAAGGTTTTATGCCTTAGTCCTGGAATTGTAGTCGTTTTTGACACTCAGCTGATTATGTATGACTAAGTCTTTTTTCTTTCCTGCTCTTTGTTCACTTAAACATAATTTGTAACTGTTCTCTCTGTTACACCACAGCTGACTTCTCAGCACACAAAGAGAGGCGCGTTAGATACTCCAGTTTGAGGACTTGCCAACATTACACTAGAATCAGATAACAGTTTTTCGTCTTGCTCACTGTCTTATGCTACAAGTACGTGAAAATCTCAACTTTTAAAAAAAACCACCTAAAGATGTCACGATAAATAAAAATAAGCAGCTGCGCAAGCCGCCAAATAATAGCAAAAAGGAAAAGCTGAAACAAACGCAAACTATGCCAGTAGCCTCATCATACTCAGCAGCCGCAACTCGAGCTAGGTTTAGCTTCACTTAGTATTCTGCTGCCAAGTGTTTAAAACAGTGAAAATATTTCAAATAAGTGTAGCGTCCCAGCCAGACCTAGCCATTAATAGAGTCTACCTACGTAAAGCAGTTAAGCCACTCAGCGCTGCCCCGTAAGGCATTACTTTGAAGACTGTGCTCAATTCTGAACCATTGAGAGAGCGGGGATAGTGGTCCCCGCCTGGGATGTAGCGCGCCCCCCACCAGACTACGCCTGCTCACTCTGTCCATTAGGCCATACTGTCCTGAGAGAAGGGCTGCCTACTGACGCTGGCCCCTATATCCACAGTACCCTGAGACCTGACTACTGACTGGTAGACTTACTGAGCTAACGGACAGCATTATTGACTTGAGCTACTAAGTTCAACTACCATAAGCCCTTCTGTTGAACTAACAAGCAGAACGGATACACAGTTTATGGCAAAATCACTTCAGCTGTCCATGAGGACTCACACTTATTTTGCACGTCTTATAGCCACGCTGCGCAATCGAGCGCATTGAGCGCACTGTCACAGAGAAGATTCGCACAGCTGCTTAGTGGTGTGGAGCGCTGAGCCCCTGTGGGCAGCATCCTGAGCACGATCGCAGAGTGAATGAACCCTGTACAGCAGCCAAAGGCTGCCGGGCCCACCTCTGTAATCCCAGCCCTCTCTCTTCCTTGCCCTTGCCCCCTCCTCTGGTTTGCCCATGCCCCCTCCTGAGGTTTCTCCCACCCTCGACACCTCCTGGTGCAGCCTGCCCAAGCCGGCGGGAGAAGCCTCCCTTCCCACCCATTTGGCCCTCCCAGTTCAGAACCCCCTCACTCCCTGTTCAGAACCCCCCTCCCCACAGTCCACCCCCTTCCCTTTGTAGATAAAAGTGCCTTTTCCGGGCTCAGTACATGATATTTATTGGGCGGGAAGGGAAGAGTGGCTAGAAGGGGTGATGTTGGGAGTGGGAGGTGGAGGCATGGAGCGAGTCCTGAGCTTGAAAGCATAGGTGCAGCCTACTGTGGGGCCCAGTCCAACAACACCTAGAGGGCTTCCCGGACCCCGCACCCTGTCACGGGTCGCCTGTCAGGTGTCAGCTGTCTGGGGCTGCTGGTAGGCCTGGCCCTCCCAGTCATCCACACCTGGAGGAAGGCTTCCCCCTTCCCCCTCCATCCCTCGGAGCAGTGAGTCACCAGCGCCATCAGGAAGCTGTGCACGCTTACTGACCATACTGGTCCATGGGCAACCAGATTGGAGTGGGCAACTCGGGACCCGCCTCATTGCAGGTCTGGCACCCTTAGACCGTGGAGGGGAGACCTACTGGAAAGGTGAACCCTAGGGAAAGGAGGCATTGTGGAAATGGGTGGGAGCTGGGAAGTCCCGTCTCTGGGAGGGGGGGGGGGGTGAAGTCCTGTCCTCACACAGCCCTGCAGACGGGGCAGATTTCATAGAGCTCCGGGGATATTGGGGTGGGGAGGAGGGAAGGGATGAGGGCTTGGGAACCTCCCAAGGACTCAGGCACCCCCTCTGATTCTCTATTTTAAGTGTTTGTCTCCTTCTGCAAGTGGTAAGGACCATCAACTCCGTCTGCCTGGGAGACCTAGACCCTCTCGTGACTGGATTTGCCACCCTGGGTGGCCCCAACTGTGGATGGGTGTGGGGCAGGGGAGCTATAGATGGAACCCACATCCACTATGCAGTGCCATGCAGAAACAGAAAAGTGCTAGAAATGTTAGTCTGGTGTTGCTAAAACAAAATACAGGACTATGGAGCACTTTCAACAGAAAAGGTTACTCAACTGTGGCCAGTTCACGGACATCTTCGTCATCTGGTCGGGGAAGGTGCAGGCTGTGGCTGATTAAGCCATATACTGGATACCTTGATTCGAGCAAGGACTGCTTCAATGGCTGCCTGGGCAGGGCCCACATGCTGGCCGAATGTGCCTTTGAGTGCTTGAAGGCATGGTTCAGGTGCCTCCTGACATCCCTGTGGCTATGGGGGAGCAGACCATCCCCCAGGTGATATCCACGTTTTGAAAAAAAGAACTGTTCGCTCATTTATTTGGGATACAAGTAACTATGGGGCGGCGGCGGGCTGAGAACCTGGAAATGGTGGTGGGGAGGGAACAGAGAACCTTGGAGACTCTGGACTCTTTCTTAGCATAAACTTTTATATTAACTATATGTTCTATTAAAGCATAAAAATGAGTTTATATTTGAGGCAAGTTAAGCAGCTCAAAGCAAGTGACCGCTTATGCAGGCGTGAACTTTATCACGTCTTGTCCATGGGACTCGAAAGGCTACTTTTACACAGACAGAAAAATGGGATTCCCTGCACATGGCAGAGGCACAATAAAGTCTGGCTAATAGTGCGCTAAGAGCTGGAACAAAGAACTAAGTGACCCATTTTGAAAAGGGTGCATTCAGAGACTTGATTAAAGCCAACAGCTTATTCCAGGAGTTCAACAGGGACGTTGCAAACTTGATATATAAAATCAAGTAACTTGATATATAAAATCTTCTACTTTTCCCGGCTCTACGCCCAAGGGCTCGCGGAGTTGAGGGGAATGGCCCGGGATGGAAGGGGTCACGACTGCTTTGGCGGCTCAACACATTTCTCAAGATCGCTTTAATGCTTCATGGGGTATCTGCAAATGGTGTATCTGTGACATGAGTATGACGTCTAGAGCCGTACATAATTTAAAAAAATGCTTGAGTTGGTCTAGAACTTAGCCTTTCAAATTTTAATCCCAATGGTTCCATTGGGCTTTTGTGTTCTTACTGATGCCATGCTCTTTCAAGGTTTTATGCCTTAGTCCTGGAATTGTAGTCGTTTTTGACACTCAGCTGATTATGTATGACTAAGTCTTTTTTCTTTCCTGCTCTTTGTTCACTTAAACATAATTTGTAACTGTTCTCTCTGTTACACCACAGCTGACTTCTCAGCACACAAAGAGAGGCGCGTTAGATACTCCAGTTTGAGGACTTGCCAACATTACACTAGAATCAGATAACAGTTTTTCGTCTTGCTCACTGTCTTATGCTACAAGTACGTGAAAATCTCAACTATTAAAAAAAAACCACCTAAAGATGTCACGATAAATAAAAATAAGCAGCTGCGCAAGCCGCCAAATAATAGCAAAAAGGAAAAGCTGAAACAAACGCAAACTATGCCAGTAGCCTCATCATACTCAGCAGCCGCAACTCGAGCTAGGTTTAGCTTCACTTAGTATTCTGCTGCCAAGTGTTTAAAACAGTGAAAATATTTCAAATAAGTGTAGCGTCCCAGCCAGACCTAGCCATTAATAGAGTCTACCTACGTAAAGCAGTTAAGCCACTCAGCGCTGCCCCGTAAGGCATTACTTTGAAGACTGTGCTCAATTCTGAACCATTGAGAGAGCGGGGATAGTGGTCCCCGCCTGGGATGTAGCGCGCCCCCCACCAGACTACGCCTGCTCACTCTGTCCATTAGGACATACTGTCCTGAGAGAAGGGCTGCCTACTGACGCTGGCCCCTATATCCACAGTACCCTGAGACCTGACTACTGACTGGTAGACTTACTGAGCTAACGGACAGCATTATTGACTTGAGCTACTAAGTTCAACTACCATAAGCCCTTCTGTTGAACTAACAAGCAGAACGGATACACAGTTTATGGCAAAATCACTTCAGCTGTCCATGAGGACTCACACTTATTTTGCACGTCTTATAGCCACGCTGCGCAATCGAGCGCATTGAGCGCACTGTCACAGAGAAGATTCGCACAGCTGCTTAGTGGTGTGGAGCGCTGAGCCCCTGTGGGCAGCATCCTGAGCACGATCGCAGAGTGAATGAACCCTGTACAGCAGCCAAAGGCTGCCGGGCCCACCTCTGTAATCCCAGCCCTCTCTCTTCCTTGCCCTTGCCCCCTCCTCTGGTTTGCCCATGCCCCCTCCTGAGGTTTCTCCCACCCTCGACACCTCCTGGTGCAGCCTGCCCAAGCCGGCGGGAGAAGCCTCCCTTCCCACCCATTTGGCCCTCCCAGTTCAGAACCCCCTCACTCCCTGTTCAGAACCCCCCTCCCCACAGTCCACCCCCTTCCCTTTGTAGATAAAAGTGCCTTTTCCGGGCTCAGTACATGATATTTATTGGGCGGGAAGGGAAGAGTGGCTAGAAGGGGTGATGTTGGGAGTGGGAGGTGGAGGCATGGAGCGAGTCCTGAGCTTGAAAGCATAGGTGCAGCCTACTGTGGGGCCCAGTCCAACAACACCTAGAGGGCTTCCCGGACCCCGCACCCTGTCACGGGTCGCCTGTCAGGTGTCAGCTGTCTGGGGCTGCTGGTAGGCCTGGCCCTCCCAGTCATCCACACCTGGAGGAAGGCTTCCCCCTTCCCCCTCCATCCCTCGGAGCAGTGAGTCACCAGCGCCATCAGGAAGCTGTGCACGCTTACTGACCATACTGGTCCATGGGCAACCAGATTGGAGTGGGCAACTCGGGACCCGCCTCATTGCAGGTCTGGCACCCTTAGACCGTGGAGGGGAGACCTACTGGAAAGGTGAACCCTAGGGAAAGGAGGCATTGGGGAAATGGGTGGGAGCTGGGAAGTCCCGTCTCTGGGAGGGGGGGGGGGGTGAAGTCCTGTCCTCACACAGCCCTGCAGACGGGGCAGATTTCATAGAGCTCCGGGGATATTGGGGTGGGGAGGAGGGAAGGGATGAGGGCTTGGGAACCTCCCAAGGACTCAGGCACCCCCTCTGATTCTCTATTTTAAGTGTTTGTCTCCTTCTGCAAGTGGTAAGGACCATCAACTCCGTCTGCCTGGGAGACCTAGACCCTCTCGTGACTGGATTTGCCACCCTGGGTGGCCCCAACTGTGGATGGGTGTGGGGCAGGGGAGCTATAGATGGAACCCACATCCACTATGCAGTGCCATGCAGAAACAGAAAAGTGCTAGAAATGTTAGTCTGGTGTTGCTAAAACAAAATACAGGACTATGGAGCACTTTCAACAGAAAAGGTTACTCAACTGTGGCCAGTTCACGGACATCTTCGTCATCTGGTCGGGGAAGGTGCAGGCTGTGGCTGATTAAGCCATATACTGGATACCTTGATTCGAGCAAGGACTGCTTCAATGGCTGCCTGGGCAGGGCCCACATGCTGGCCGAATGTGCCTTTGAGTGCTTGAAGGCATGGTTCAGGTGCCTCCTGACATCCCTGTGGCTATGGGGGAGCAGACCATCCCCCAGGTGATATCCACGTTTTGAAAAAAAGAACTGTTCGCTCATTTATTTGGGATACAAGTAACTATGGGGCGGCGGCGGGCTGAGAACCTGGAAATGGTGGTGGGGAGGGAACAGAGAACCTTGGAGACTCTGGACGCTTTCTTAGCATAAACTTTTATATTAACTATATGTTCTATTAAAGCATAAAAATGAGTTTATATTTGAGGCAAGTTAAGCAGCTCAAAGCAAGTGACCGCTTATGCAGGCGTGAACTTTATCACGTCTTGTCCATGGGACTCGAAAGGCTACTTTTACACAGACAGAAAAATGGGATTCCCTGCACATGGCAGAGGCACAATAAAGTCTGGCTAATAGTGCGCTAAGAGCTGGAACAAAGAACTAAGTGACCCATTTTGAAAAGGGTGCATTCAGAGACTTGATTAAAGCCAACAGCTTATTCCAGGAGTTCAACAGGGACGTTGCAAACTTGATATATAAAATCAAGTAACTTGATATATAAAATCTTCTACTTTTCCCGGCTCTACGCCCAAGGGCTCGCGGAGTTGAGGGGAATGGCCCGGGATGGAAGGGGTCACGACTGCTTTGGCGGCTCAACACATTTCTCAAGATCGCTTTAATGCTTCATGGGGTATCTGCAAATGGTGTATCTGTGACATGAGTATGACGTCTAGAGCCGTACATAATTTAAAAAAATGCTTGAGTTGGTCTAGAACTTAGCCTTTCAAATTTTAATCCCAATGGTTCCATTGGGCTTTTGTGTTCTTACTGATGCCATGCTCTTTCAAGGTTTTATGCCTTAGTCCTGGAATTGTAGTCGTTTTTGACACTCAGCTGATTATGTATGACTAAGTCTTTTTTCTTTCCTGCTCTTTGTTCACTTAAACATAATTTGTAACTGTTCTCTCTGTTACACCACAGCTGACTTCTCAGCACACAAAGAGGCGCGCGTTAGATACTCCAGTTTGAGGACTTGCCAACATTACACTAGAATCAGATAACAGTTTTTCGTCTTGCTCACTGTCTTATGCTACAAGTACGTGAAAATCTCAACTTTTAAAAAAAACCACCTAAAGATGTCACGATAAATAAAAATAAGCAGCTGCGCAAGCCGCCAAATAATAGCAAAAAGGAAAAGCTGAAACAAACGCAAACTATGCCAGTAGCCTCATCATACTCAGCAACCGCAACTCGAGCTAGGTTTAGCTTCACTTAGTATTCTGCTGCCAAGTGTTTAAAACAGTGAAAATATTTCAAATAAGTGTAGCGTCCCAGCCAGACCTAGCCATTAATAGAGTCTACCTACGTAAAGCAGTTAAGCCACTCAGCGCTGCCCCGTAAGGCATTACTTTGAAGACTGTGCTCAATTCTGAACCATTGAGAGAGCGGGGATAGTGGTCCCCGCCTGGGATGTAGCGCGCCCCCCACCAGACTACGCCTGCTCACTCTGTCCATTAGGACATACTGTCCTGAGAGAAGGGCTGCCTACTGACGCTGGCCCCTATATCCACAGTACCCTGAGACCTGACTACTGACTGGTAGACTTACTGAGCTAACGGACAGCATTATTGACTTGAGCTACTAAGTTCAACTACCATAAGCCCTTCTGTTGAACTAACAAGCAGAACGGATACACAGTTTATGGCAAAATCACTTCAGCTGTCCATGAGGACTCACACTTATTTTGCACGTCTTATAGCCACGCTGCGCAATCGAGCGCATTGAGCGCACTGTCACAGAGAAGATTCGCACAGCTGCTTAGTGGTGTGGAGCGCTGAGCCCCTGTGGGCAGCATCCTGAGCACGATCGCAGAGTGAATGAACCCTGTACAGCAGCCAAAGGCTGCCGGGCCCACCTCTGTAATCCCAGCCCTCTCTCTTCCTTGCCCTTGCCCCCTCCTCTGGTTTGCCCATGCCCCCTCCTGAGGTTTCTCCCACCCTCGACACCTCCTGGTGCAGCCTGCCCAAGCCGGCGGGAGAAGCCTCCCTTCCCACCCATTTGGCCCTCCCAGTTCAGAACCCCCTCACTCCCTGTTCAGAACCCCCCTCCCCACAGTCCACCCCCTTCCCTTTGTAGATAAAAGTGCCTTTTCCGGGCTCAGTACATGATATTTATTGGGCGGGAAGGGAAGAGTGGCTAGAAGGGGTGATGTTGGGAGTGGGAGGTGGAGGCATGGAGCGAGTCCTGAGCTTGAAAGCATAGGTGCAGCCTACTGTGGGGCCCAGTCCAACAACACCTAGAGGGCTTCCCGGACCCCGCACCCTGTCACGGGTCGCCTGTCAGGTGTCAGCTGTCTGGGGCTGCTGGTAGGCCTGGCCCTCCCAGTCATCCACACCTGGAGGAAGGCTTCCCCCTTCCCCCTCCATCCCTCGGAGCAGTGAGTCACCAGCGCCATCAGGAAGCTGTGCACGCTTACTGACCATACTGGTCCATGGGCAACCAGATTGGAGTGGGCAACTCGGGACCCGCCTCATTGCAGGTCTGGCACCCTTAGACCGTGGAGGGGAGACCTACTGGAAAGGTGAACCCTAGGGAAAGGAGGCATTGGGGAAATGGGTGGGAGCTGGGAAGTCCCGTCTCTGGGAGGGGGGGGGGGGTGAAGTCCTGTCCTCACACAGCCCTGCAGACGGGGCAGATTTCATAGAGCTCCGGGGATATTGGGGTGGGGAGGAGGGAAGGGATGAGGGCTTGGGAACCTCCCAAGGACTCAGGCACCCCCTCTGATTCTCTATTTTAAGTGTTTGTCTCCTTCTGCAAGTGGTAAGGACCATCAACTCCGTCTGCCTGGGAGACCTAGACCCTCTCGTGACTGGATTTGCCACCCTGGGTGGCCCCAACTGTGGATGGGTGTGGGGCAGGGGAGCTATAGATGGAACCCACATCCACTATGCAGTGCCATGCAGAAACAGAAAAGTGTTAGAAATGTTAGTCTGGTGTTGCTAAAACAAAATACAGGACTATGGAGCACTTTCAACAGAAAAGGTTACTCAACTGTGGCCAGTTCACGGACATCTTCGTCATCTGGTCGGGGAAGGTGCAGGCTGTGGCTGATTAAGCCATATACTGGATACCTTGATTCGAGCAAGGACTGCTTCAATGGCTGCCTGGGCAGGGCCCACATGCTGGCCGAATGTGCCTTTGAGTGCTTGAAGGCATGGTTCAGGTGCCTCCTGACATCCCTGTGGCTATGGGGGAGCAGACCATCCCCCAGGTGATATCCACGTTTTGAAAAAAAGAACTGTTCGCTCATTTATTTGGGATACAAGTAACTATGGGGCGGCGGCGGGCTGAGAACCTGGAAATGGTGGTGGGGAGGGAACAGAGAACCTTGGAGACTCTGGACGCTTTCTTAGCATAAACTTTTATATTAACTATATGTTCTATTAAAGCATAAAAATGAGTTTATATTTGAGGCAAGTTAAGCAGCTCAAAGCAAGTGACCGCTTATGCAGGCGTGAACTTTATCACGTCTTGTCCATGGGACTCGAAAGGCTACTTTTACACAGACAGAAAAATGGGATTCCCTGCACATGGCAGAGGCACAATAAAGTCTGGCTAATAGTGCGCTAAGAGCTGGAACAAAGAACTAAGTGACCCATTTTGAAAAGGGTGCATTCAGAGACTTGATTAAAGCCAACAGCTTATTCCAGGAGTTCAACAGGGACGTTGCAAACTTGATATATAAAATCAAGTAACTTGATATATAAAATCTTCTACTTTTCCCGGCTCTACGCCCAAGGGCTCGCGGAGTTGAGGGGAATGGCCCGGGATGGAAGGGGTCACGACTGCTTTGGCGGCTCAACACATTTCTCAAGATCGCTTTAATGCTTCATGGGGTATCTGCAAATGGTGTATCTGTGACATGAGTATGACGTCTAGAGCCGTACATAATTTAAAAAAATGCTTGAGTTGGTCTAGAACTTAGCCTTTCAAATTTTAATCCCAATGGTTCCATTGGGCTTTTGTGTTCTTACTGATGCCATGCTCTTTCAAGGTCTTATGCCTTAGTCCTGGAATTGTAGTCGTTTTTGACACTCAGCTGATTATGTATGACTAAGTCTTTTTTCTTTCCTGCTCTTTGTTCACTTAAACATAATTTGTAACTGTTCTCTCTGTTACACCACAGCTGACTTCTCAGCACACAAAGAGGCGCGCGTTAGATACTCCAGTTTGAGGACTTGCCAACATTACACTAGAATCAGATAACAGTTTTTCGTCTTGCTCATTGTCTTATGCTACAAGTACGTGAAAATCTCAACTTTTAAAAAAAACCACCTAAAGATGTCACGATAAATAAAAATAAGCAGCTGCGCAAGCCGCCAAATAATAGCAAAAAGGAAAAGCTGAAACAAACGCAAACTATGCCAGTAGCCTCATCATACTCAGCAGCCGCAACTCGAGCTAGGTTTAGCTTCACTTAGTATTCTGCTGCCAAGTGTTTAAAACAGTGAAAATATTTCAAATAAGTGTAGCGTCCCAGCCAGACCTAGCCATTAATAGAGTCTACCTACGTAAAGCAGTTAAGCCACTCAGCGCTGCCCCGTAAGGCATTACTTTGAAGACTGTGCTCAATTCTGAACCATTGAGAGAGCGGGGATAGTGGTCCCCGCCTGGGATGTAGCGCGCCCCCCACCAGACTACGCCTGCTCACTCTGTCCATTAGGACATACTGTCCTGAGAGAAGGGCTGCCTACTGACGCTGGCCCCTATATCCACAGTACCCTGAGACCTGACTACTGACTGGTAGACTTACTGAGCTAACGGACAGCATTATTGACTTGAGCTACTAAGTTCAACTACCATAAGCCCTTCTGTTGAACTAACAAGCAGAACGGATACACAGTTTATGGCAAAATCACTTCAGCTGTCCATGAGGACTCACACTTATTTTGCACGTCTTATAGCCACGCTGCGCAATCGAGCGCATTGAGCGCACTGTCACAGAGAAGATTCGCACAGCTGCTTAGTGGTGTGGAGCGCTGAGCCCCTGTGGGCAGCATCCTGAGCACGATCGCAGAGTGAATGAACCCTGTACAGCAGCCAAAGGCTGCCGGGCCCACCTCTGTAATCCCAGCCCTCTCTCTTCCTTGCCTTGCCCCCTCCTCTGGTTTGCCCATGCCCCCTCCTGAGGTTTCTCCCACCCTCGACACCTCCTGGTGCAGCCTGCCCAAGCCAGCGGGAGAAGCCTCCCTTCCCACCCATTTGGCCCTCCCAGTTCAGAACCCCCTCACTCCCTGTTCAGAACCCCCCTCCCCACAGTCCACCCCCTTCCCTTTGTAGATAAAAGTGCCTTTTCCGGGCTCAGTACATGATATTTATTGGGCGGGAAGGGAAGAGTGGCTAGAAGGGGTGATGTTGGGAGTGGGAGGTGGAGGCATGGAGCGAGTCCTGAGCTTGAAAGCATAGGTGCAGCCTACTGTGGGGCCCAGTCCAACAACACCTAGAGGGCTTCCCGGACCCCGCACCCTGTCACGGGTCGCCTGTCAGGTGTCAGCTGTCTGGGGCTGCTGGTAGGCCTGGCCCTCCCAGTCATCCACACCTGGAGGAAGGCTTCCCCCTTCCCCCTCCATCCCTCGGAGCAGTGAGTCACCAGCGCCATCAGGAAGCTGTGCACGCTTACTGACCATACTGGTCCATGGGCAACCAGATTGGAGTGGGCAACTCGGGACCCGCCTCATTGCAGGTCTGGCACCCTTAGACCGTGGAGGGGAGACCTACTGGAAAGGTGAACCCTAGGGAAAGGAGGCATTGGGGAAATGGGTGGGAGCTGGGAAGTCCCGTCTCTGGGAGGGGGGGGGGGGGTGAAGTCCTGTCCTCACACAGCCCTGCAGACGGGGCAGATTTCATAGAGCTCCGGGGATATTGGGGTGGGGAGGAGGGAAGGGATGAGGGCTTGGGAACCTCCCAAGGACTCAGGCACCCCCTCTGATTCTCTATTTTAAGTGTTTGTCTCCTTCTGCAAGTGGTAAGGACCATCAACTCCGTCTGCCTGGGAGACCTAGACCCTCTCGTGACTGGATTTGCCACCCTGGGTGGCCCCAACTGTGGATGGGTGTGGGGCAGGGGAGCTATAGATGGAACCCACATCCACTATGCAGTGCCATGCAGAAACAGAAAAGTGCTAGAAATGTTAGTCTGGTGTTGCTAAAACAAAATACAGGACTATGGAGCACTTTCAACAGAAAAGGTTACTCAACTGTGGCCAGTTCACGGACATCTTCGTCATCTGGTCGGGGAAGGTGCAGGCTGTGGCTGATTAAGCCATATACTGGATACCTTGATTCGAGCAAGGACTGCTTCAATGGCTGCCTGGGCAGGGCCCACATGCTGGCCGAATGTGCCTTTGAGTGCTTGAAGGCATGGTTCAGGTGCCTCCTGACATCCCTGTGGCTATGGGGGAGCAGACCATCCCCCAGGTGATATCCACGTTTTGAAAAAAAGAACTGTTCGCTCATTTATTTGGGATACAAGTAACTATGGGGCGGCGGCGGGCTGAGAACCTGGAAATGGTGGTGGGGAGGGAACAGAGAACCTTGGAGACTCTGGACTCTTTCTTAGCATAAACTTTTATATTAACTATATGTTCTATTAAAGCATAAAAATGAGTTTATATTTGAGGCAAGTTAAGCAGCTCAAAGCAAGTGACCGCTTATGCAGGCGTGAACTTTATCACGTCTTGTCCATGGGACTCGAAAGGCTACTTTTACACAGACAGAAAAATGGGATTCCCTGCACATGGCAGAGGCACAATAAAGTCTGGCTAATAGTGCGCTAAGAGCTGGAACAAAGAACTAAGTGACCCATTTTGAAAAGGGTGCATTCAGAGACTTGATTAAAGCCAACAGCTTATTCCAGGAGTTCAACAGGGACGTTGCAAACTTGATATATAAAATCAAGTAACTTGATATATAAAATCTTCTACTTTTCCCGGCTCTACGCCCAAGGGCTCGCGGAGTTGAGGGGAATGGCCCGGGATGGAAGGGGTCACGACTGCTTTGGCGGCTCAACACATTTCTCAAGATCGCTTTAATGCTTCATGGGGTATCTGCAAATGGTGTATCTGTGACATGAGTATGACGTCTAGAGCCGTACATAATTTAAAAAAATGCTTGAGTTGGTCTAGAACTTAGCCTTTCAAATTTTAATCCCAATGGTTCCATTGGGCTTTTGTGTTCTTACTGATGCCATGCTCTTTCAAGGTTTTATGCCTTAGTCCTGGAATTGTAGTCGTTTTTGACACTCAGCTGATTATGTATGACTAAGTCTTTTTTCTTTCCTGCTCTTTGTTCACTTAAACATAATTTGTAACTGTTCTCTCTGTTACACCACAGCTGACTTCTCAGCACACAAAGAGGCGCGCGTTAGATACTCCAGTTTGAGGACTTGCCAACATTACACTAGAATCAGATAACAGTTTTTCGTCTTGCTCACTGTCTTATGCTACAAGTACGTGAAAATCTCAACTTTTAAAAAAAAACCACCTAAAGATGTCACGATAAATAAAAATAAGCAGCTGCGCAAGCCGCCAAATAATAGCAAAAAGGAAAAGCTGAAACAAACGCAAACTATGCCAGTAGCCTCATCATACTGAGCAGCCGCAACTCGAGCTAGGTTTAGCTTCACTTAGTATTCTGCTGCCAAGTGTTTAAAACAGTGAAAATATTTCAAATAAGTGTAGAGTCCCAGCCAGACCTAGCCATTAATAGAGTCTACCTACGTAAAGCAGTTAAGCCACTCAGCGCTGCCCCGTAAGGCATTACTTTGAAGACTGTGCTCAATTCTGAACCATTGAGAGAGCGGGGATAGTGGTCCCCGCCTGGGATGTAGCGCGCCCCCCACCAGACTACGCCTGCTCACTCTGTCCATTAGGACATACTGTCCTGAGAGAAGGGCTGCCTACTGACGCTGGCCCCTATATCCACAGTACCCTGAGACCTGACTACTGACTGGTAGACTTACTGAGCTAACGGACAGCATTATTGACTTGAGCTACTAAGTTCAACTACCATAAGCCCTTCTGTTGAACTAACAAGCAGAACGGATACACAGTTTATGGCAAAATCACTTCAGCTGTCCATGAGGACTCACACTTATTTTGCACGTCTTATAGCCACGCTGCGCAATCGAGCGCATTGAGCGCACTGTCACAGAGAAGATTCGCACAGCTGCTTAGTGGTGTGGAGCGCTGAGCCCCTGTGGGCAGCATCCTGAGCACGATCGCAGAGTGAATGAACCCTGTACAGCAGCCAAAGGCTGCCGGGCCCACCTCTGTAATCCCAGCCCTCTCTCTTCCTTGCCTTGCCCCCTCCTCTGGTTTGCCCATGCCCCCTCCTGAGGTTTCTCCCACCCTCGACACCTCCTGGTGCAGCCTGCCCAAGCCGGCGGGAGAAGCCTCCCTTCCCACCCATTTGGCCCTCCCAGTTCAGAACCCCCTCACTCCCTGTTCAGCACCCCCCTCCCCACAGTCCACCCCCTTCCCTTTGTAGATAAAAGTGCCTTTTCCGGGCTCAGTACATGATATTTATTGGGCGGGAAGGGAAGAGTGGCTAGAAGGGGTGATGTTGGGAGTGGGAGGTGGAGGCATGGAGCGAGTCCTGAGCTTGAAAGCATAGGTGCAGCCTACTGTGGGGCCCAGTCCAACAACACCTAGAGGGCTTCCCGGACCCCGCACCCTGTCACGGGTCGCCTGTCAGGTGTCAGCTGTCTGGGGCTGCTGGTAGGCCTGGCCCTCCCAGTCATCCACACCTGGAGGAAGGCTTCCCCCTTCCCCCTCCATCCCTCGGAGCAGTGAGTCACCAGCGCCATCAGGAAGCTGTGCACGCTTACTGACCATACTGGTCCATGGGCAACCAGATTGGAGTGGGCAACTCGGGACCCGCCTCATTGCAGGTCTGGCACCCTTAGACCGTGGAGGGGAGACCTACTGGAAAGGTGAACCCTAGGGAAAGGAGGCATTGGGGAAATGGGTGGGAGCTGGGAAGTCCCGTCTCTGGGAGGGGGGGGGGGGGTGAAGTCCTGTCCTCACACAGCCCTGCAGACGGGGCAGATTTCATAGAGCTCCGGGGATATTGGGGTGGGGAGGAGGGAAGGGAT
Organism: Pelodiscus sinensis; assembly: GCF_052426305.1. NCBI lineage: Eukaryota > Metazoa > Chordata > Testudines > Trionychidae > Pelodiscus > Pelodiscus sinensis. Next base: position 9,108,711 of record NC_143074.1, on the reverse strand, counting down.
GAGGGCTTGGGAACCTCCCAAGGACTCAGGCACCCCCTCTGATTCTCTATTTTAAGTGTTTGTCTCCTTCTGCAAGTGGTAAGGACCATCAACTCCGTCTGCCTGGGAGACCTAGACCCTCTCGTGACTGGATTTGCCACCCTGGGTGGCCCCAACTGTGGATGGGTGTGGGGCAGGGGAGCTATAGATGGAACCCACATCCACTATGCAGTGCCATGCAGAAACAGAAAAGTGCTAGAAATGTTAGTCTGGTGTTGCTAAAACAAAATACAGGACTATGGAGCACTTTCAACAGAAAAGGTTACTCAACTGTGGCCAGTTCACGGACATCTTCGTCATCTGGTCGGGGAAGGTGCAGGCTGTGGCTGATTAAGCCATATACTGGATACCTTGATTCGAGCAAGGACTGCTTCAATGGCTGCCTGGGCAGGGCCCACATGCTGGCCGAATGTGCCTTTGAGTGCTTGAAGGCATGGTTCAGGTGCCTCCTGACATCCCTGTGGCTATGGGGGAGCAGACCATCCCCCAGGTGATATCCACGTTTTGAAAAAAAGAACTGTTCGCTCATTTATTTGGGATACAAGTAACTATGGGGCGGCGGCGGGCTGAGAACCTGGAAATGGTGGTGGGGAGGGAACAGAGAACCTTGGAGACTCTCGACTCTTTCTTAGCATAAACTTTTATATTAACTATATGTTCTATTAAAGCATAAAAATGAGTTTATATTTGAGGCAAGTTAAGCAGCTCAAAGCAAGTGACCGCTTATGCAGGCGTGAACTTTATCACGTCTTGTCCATGGGACTCGAAAGGCTACTTTTACACAGACAGAAAAATGGGATTCCCTGCACATGGCAGAGGCACAATAAAGTCTGGCTAATAGTGCGCTAAGAGCTGGAACAAAGAACTAAGTGACCCATTTTGAAAAGGGTGCATTCAGAGACTTGATTAAAGCCAACAGCTTATTCCAGGAGTTCAACAGGGACGTTGCAAACTTGATATATAAAATCAAGTAACTTGATATATAAAATCTTCTACTTTTCCCGGCTCTACGCCCAAGGGCTCGCGGAGTTGAGGGGAATGGCCCGGGATGGAAGGGGTCACGACTGCTTTGGCGGCTCAACACATTTCTCAAGATCGCTTTAATGCTTCATGGGGTATCTGCAAATGGTGTATCTGTGACATGAGTATGACGTCTAGAGCCGTACATAATTTAAAAAATGCTTGAGTTGGTCTAGAACTTAGCCTTTCAAATTTTAATCCCAATGGTTCCATTGGGCTTTTGTGTTCTTACTGATGCCATGCTCTTTCAAGGTTTTATGCCTTAGTCCTGGAATTGTAGTCGTTTTTGACACTCAGCTGATTATGTATGACTAAGTCTTTTTTCTTTCCTGCTCTTTGTTCACTTAAACATAATTTGTAACTGTTCTCTCTGTTACACCACAGCTGACTTCTCAGCACACAAAGAGAGGCGCGTTAGATACTCCAGTTTGAGGACTTGCCAACATTACACTAGAATCAGATAACAGTTTTTCGTCTTGCTCACTGTCTTATGCTACAAGTACGTGAAAATCTCAACTTTAAAAAAAAACCACCTAAAGATGTCACGATAAATAAAAATAAGCAGCTGCGCAAGCCGCCAAATAATAGTAAAAAGGAAAAGCTGAAACAAACGCAAACTATGCCAGTAGCCTCATCATACTCAGCAGCCGCAACTCGAGCTAGGTTTAGCTTCACTTAGTATTCTGCTGCCAAGTGTTTAAAACAGTGAAAATATTTCAAATAAGTGTAGCGTCCCAGCCAGACCTAGCCATTAATAGAGTCTACCTACGTAAAGCAGTTAAGCCACTCAGCGCTGCCCCGTAAGGCATTACTTTGAAGACTGTGCTCAATTCTGAACCATTGAGAGAGCGGGGATAGTGGTCCCCGCCTGGGATGTAGCGCGCCCCCCACCAGACTACGCCTGCTCACTCTGTCCATTAGGACATACTGTCCTGAGAGAAGGGCTGCCTACTGACGCTGGCCCCTATATCCACAGTACCCTGAGACCTGACTACTGACTGGTAGACTTACTGAGCTAACGGACAGCATTATTGACTTGAGCTACTAAGTTCAACTACCATAAGCCCTTCTGTTGAACTAACAAGCAGAACGGATACACAGTTTATGGCAAAATCACTTCAGCTGTCCATGAGGACTCACACTTATTTTGCACGTCTTATAGCCACGCTGCGCAATCGAGCGCATTGAGCGCACTGTCACAGAGAAGATTCGCACAGCTGCTTAGTGGTGTGGAGCGCTGAGCCCCTGTGGGCAGCATCCTGAGCACGATCGCAGAGTGAATGAACCCTGTACAGCAGCCAAAGGCTGCCGGGCCCACCTCTGTAATCCCAGCCCTCTCTCTTCCTTGCCCTTGCCCCCTCCTCTGGTTTGCCCATGCCCCCTCCTGAGGTTTCTCCCACCCTCGACACCTCCTGGTGCAGCCTGCCCAAGCCGGCGGGAGAAGCCTCCCTTCCCACCCATTTGGCCCTCCCAGTTCAGAACCCCCTCACTCCCTGTTCAGAACCCCCCTCCCCACAGTCCACCCCCTTCCCTTTGTAGATAAAAGTGCCTTTTCCGGGCTCAGTACATGATATTTATTGGGCGGGAAGGGAAGAGTGGCTAGAAGGGGTGATGTTGGGAGTGGGAGGTGGAGGCATGGAGCGAGTCCTGAGCTTGAAAGCATAGGTGCAGCCTACTGTGGGGCCCAGTCCAACAACACCTAGAGGGCTTCCCGGACCCCGCACCCTGTCACGCGTCGCCTGTCAGGTGTCAGCTGTCTGGGGCTGCTGGTAGGCCTGGCCCTCCCAGTCATCCACACCTGGAGGAAGGCTTCCCCCTTCCCCCTCCATCCCTCGGAGCAGTGAGTCACCAGCGCCATCAGGAAGCTGTGCACGCTTACTGACCATACTGGTCCATGGGCAACCAGATTGGAGTGGGCAACTCGGGACCCGCCTCATTGCAGGTCTGGCACCCTTAGACCGTGGAGGGGAGACCTACTGGAAAGGTGAACCCTAGGGAAAGGAGGCATTGGGGAAATGGGTGGGAGCTGGGAAGTCCCGTCTCTGGGAGGGGGGGGGGGGTGAAGTCCTGTCCTCACACAGCCCTGCAGACGGGGCAGATTTCATAGAGCTCCGGGGATATTGGGGTGGGGAGGAGGGAAGGGATGAGGGCTTGGGAACCTCCCAAGGACTCAGGCACCCCCTCTGATTCTCTATTTTAAGTGTTTGTCTCCTTCTGCAAGTGGTAAGGACCATCAACTCCGTCTGCCTGGGAGACCTAGACCCTCTCGTGACTGGATTTGCCACCCTGGGTGGCCCCAACTGTGGATGGGTGTGGGGCAGGGGAGCTATAGATGGAACCCACATCCACTATGCAGTGCCATGCAGAAACAGAAAAGTGCTAGAAATGTTAGTCTGGTGTTGCTAAAACAAAATACAGGACTATGGAGCACTTTCAACAGAAAAGGTTACTCAACTGTGGCCAGTTCACGGACATCTTCGTCATCTGGTCGGGGAAGGTGCAGGCTGTGGCTGATTAAGCCATATACTGGATACCTTGATTCGAGCAAGGACTGCTTCAATGGCTGCCTGGGCAGGGCCCACATGCTGGCCGAATGTGCCTTTGAGTGCTTGAAGGCATGGTTCAGGTGCCTCCTGACATCCCTGTGGCTATGGGGGAGCAGACCATCCCCCAGGTGATATCCACGTTTTGAAAAAAAGAACTGTTCGCTCATTTATTTGGGATACAAGTAACTATGGGGCGGCGGCGGGCTGAGAACCTGGAAATGGTGGTGGGGAGGGAACAGAGAACCTTGGAGACTCTGGACTCTTTCTTAGCATAAACTTTTATATTAACTATATGTTCTATTAAAGCATAAAAATGAGTTTATATTTGAGGCAAGTTAAGCAGCTCAAAGCAAGTGACCGCTTATGCAGGCGTGAACTTTATCACGTCTTGTCCATGGGACTCGAAAGGCTACTTTTACACAGACAGAAAAATGGGATTCCCTGCACATGGCAGAGGCACAATAAAGTCTGGCTAATAGTGCGCTAAGAGCTGGAACAAAGAACTAAGTGACCCATTTTGAAAAGGGTGCATTCAGAGACTTGATTAAAGCCAACAGCTTATTCCAGGAGTTCAACAGGGACGTTGCAAACTTGATATATAAAATCAAGTAACTTGATATATAAAATCTTCTACTTTTCCCGGCTCTACGCCCAAGGGCTCGCGGAGTTGAGGGGAATGGCCCGGGATGGAAGGGGTCACGACTGCTTTGGCGGCTCAACACATTTCTCAAGATCGCTTTAATGCTTCATGGGGTATCTGCAAATGGTGTATCTGTGACATGAGTATGACGTCTAGAGCCGTACATAATTTAAAAAAATGCTTGAGTTGGTCTAGAACTTAGCCTTTCAAATTTTAATCCCAATGGTTCCATTGGGCTTTTGTGTTCTTACTGATGCCATGCTCTTTCAAGGTTTTATGCCTTAGTCCTGGAATTGTAGTCGTTTTTGACACTCAGCTGATTATGTATGACTAAGTCTTTTTTCTTTCCTGCTCTTTGTTCACTTAAACATAATTTGTAACTGTTCTCTCTGTTACACCACAGCTGACTTCTCAGCACACAAAGAGAGGCGCGTTAGATACTCCAGTTTGAGGACTTGCCAACATTACACTAGAATCAGATAACAGTTTTTCGTCTTGCTCACTGTCTTATGCTACAAGTACGTGAAAATCTCAACTTTAAAAAAAAACCACCTAAAGATGTCACGATAAATAAAAATAAGCAGCTGCGCAAGCCGCCAAATAATAGTAAAAAGGAAAAGCTGAAACAAACGCAAACTATGCCAGTAGCCTCATCATACTCAGCAGCCGCAACTCGAGCTAGGTTTAGCTTCACTTAGTATTCTGCTGCCAAGTGTTTAAAACAGTGAAAATATTTCAAATAAGTGTAGCGTCCCAGCCAGACCTAGCCATTAATAGAGTCTACCTACGTAAAGCAGTTAAGCCACTCAGCGCTGCCCCGTAAGGCATTACTTTGAAGACTGTGCTCAATTCTGAACCATTGAGAGAGCGGGGATAGTGGTCCCCGCCTGGGATGTAGCGCGCCCCCCCACCAGACTACGCCTGCTCACTCTGTCCATTAGGACATACTGTCCTGAGAGAAGGGCTGCCTACTGACGCTGGCCCCTATATCCACAGTACCCTGAGACCTGACTACTGACTGGTAGACTTACTGAGCTAACGGACAGCATTATTGACTTGAGCTACTAAGTTCAACTACCATAAGCCCTTCTGTTGAACTAACAAGCAGAACGGATACACAGTTTATGGCAAAATCACTTCAGCTGTCCATGAGGACTCACACTTATTTTGCACGTCTTATAGCCACGCTGCGCAATCGAGCGCATTGAGCGCACTGTCACAGAGAAGATTCGCACAGCTGCTTAGTGGTGTGGAGCGCTGAGCCCCTGTGGGCAGCATCCTGAGCACGATCGCAGAGTGAATGAACCCTGTACAGCAGCCAAAGGCTGCCGGGCCCACCTCTGTAATCCCAGCCCTCTCTCTTCCTTGCCCTTGCCCCCTCCTCTGGTTTGCCCATGCCCCCTCCTGAGGTTTCTCCCACCCTCGACACCTCCTGGTGCAGCCTGCCCAAGCCGGCGGGAGAAGCCTCCCTTCCCACCCATTTGGCCCTCCCAGTTCAGAACCCCCTCACTCCCTGTTCAGAACCCCCCTCCCCACAGTCCACCCCCTTCCCTTTGTAGATAAAAGTGCCTTTTCCGGGCTCAGTACATGATATTTATTGGGCGGGAAGGGAAGAGTGGCTAGAAGGGGTGATGTTGGGAGTGGGAGGTGGAGGCATGGAGCGAGTCCTGAGCTTGAAAGCATAGGTGCCGCCTACTGTGGGGCCCAGTCCAACAACACCTAGAGGGCTTCCCGGACCCCGCACCCTGTCACGGGTCGCCTGTCAGGTGTCAGCTGTCTGGGGCTGCTGGTAGGCCTGGCCCTCCCAGTCATCCACACCTGGAGGAAGGCTTCCCCCTTCCCCCTCCATCCCTCGGAGCAGTGAGTCACCAGCGCCATCAGGAAGCTGTGCACGCTTACTGACCATACTGGTCCATGGGCAACCAGATTGGAGTGGGCAACTCGGGACCCGCCTCATTGCAGGTCTGGCACCCTTAGACCGTGGAGGGGAGACCTACTGGAAAGGTGAACCCTAGGGAAAGGAGGCATTGGGGAAATGGGTGGGAGCTGGGAAGTCCCGTCTCTGGGAGGGGGGGGGGGGGGGTGAAGTCCTGTCCTCACACAGCCCTGCAGACGGGGCAGATTTCATAGAGCTCCGGGGATATTGGGGTGGGGAGGAGGGAAGGGATGAGGGCTTGGGAACCTCCCAAGGACTCAGGCACCCCCTCTGATTCTCTATTTTAAGTGTTTGTCTCCTTCTGCAAGTGGTAAGGACCATCAACTCCGTCTGCCTGGGAGACCTAGACCCTCTCGTGACTGGATTTGCCACCCTGGGTGGCCCCAACTGTGGATGGGTGTGGGGCAGGGGAGCTATAGATGGAACCCACATCCACTATGCAGTGCCATGCAGAAACAGAAAAGTGCTAGAAATGTTAGTCTGGTGTTGCTAAAACAAAATACAGGACTATGGAGCACTTTCAACAGAAAAGGTTACTCAACTGTGGCCAGTTCACGGACATCTTCGTCATCTGGTCGGGGAAGGTGCAGGCTGTGGCTGATTAAGCCATATACTGGATACCTTGATTCGAGCAAGGACTGCTTCAATGGCTGCCTGGGCAGGGCCCACATGCTGGCCGAATGTGCCTTTGAGTGCTTGAAGGCATGGTTCAGGTGCCTCCTGACATCCCTGTGGCTATGGGGGAGCAGACCATCCCCCAGGTGATATCCACGTTTTGAAAAAAAGAACTGTTCGCTCATTTATTTGGGATACAAGTAACTATGGGGCGGCGGCGGGCTGAGAACCTGGAAATGGTGGTGGGGAGGGAACAGAGAACCTTGGAGACTCTGGACTCTTTCTTAGCATAAACTTTTATATTAACTATATGTTCTATTAAAGCATAAAAATGAGTTTATATTTGAGGCAAGTTAAGCAGCTCAAAGCAAGTGACCGCTTATGCAGGCGTGAACTTTATCACGTCTTGTCCATGGGACTCGAAAGGCTACTTTTACACAGACAGAAAAATGGGATTCCCTGCACATGGCAGAGGCACAATAAAGTCTGGCTAATAGTGCGCTAAGAGCTGGAACAAAGAACTAAGTGACCCATTTTGAAAAGGGTGCATTCAGAGACTTGATTAAAGCCAACAGCTTATTCCAGGAGTTCAACAGGGACGTTGCAAACTTGATATATAAAATCAAGTAACTTGATATATAAAATCTTCTACTTTTCCCGGCTCTACGCCCAAGGGCTCGCGGAGTTGAGGGGAATGGCCCGGGATGGAAGGGGTCACGACTGCTTTGGCGGCTCAACACATTTCTCAAGATCGCTTTAATGCTTCATGGGGTATCTGCAAATGGTGTATCTGTGACATGAGTATGACGTCTAGAGCCGTACATAATTTAAAAAAATGCTTGAGTTGGTCTAGAACTTAGCCTTTCAAATTTTAATCCCAATGGTTCCATTGGGCTTTTGTGTTCTTACTGATGCCATGCTCTTTCAAGGTTTTATGCCTTAGTCCTGGAATTGTAGTCGTTTTTGACACTCAGCTGATTATGTATGACTAAGTCTTTTTTCTTTCCTGCTCTTTGTTCACTTAAACATAATTTGTAACTGTTCTCTCTGTTACACCACAGCTGACTTCTCAGCACACAAAGAGAGGCGCGTTAGATACTCCAGTTTGAGGACTTGCCAACATTACACTAGAATCAGATAACAGTTTTTCGTCTTGCTCACTGTCTTATGCTACAAGTACGTGAAAATCTCAACTTTAAAAAAAAACCACCTAAAGATGTCACGATAAATAAAAATAAGCAGCTGCGCAAGCCGCCAAATAATAGTAAAAAGGAAAAGCTGAAACAAACGCAAACTATGCCAGTAGCCTCATCATACTCAGCAGCCGCAACTCGAGCTAGGTTTAGCTTCACTTAGTATTCTGCTGCCAAGTGTTTAAAACAGTGAAAATATTTCAAATAAGTGTAGCGTCCCAGCCAGACCTAGCCATTAATAGAGTCTACCTACGTAAAGCAGTTAAGCCACTCAGCGCTGCCCCGTAAGGCATTACTTTGAAGACTGTGCTCAATTCTGAACCATTGAGAGAGCGGGGATAGTGGTCCCCGCCTGGGATGTAGCGCGCCCCCCCACCAGACTACGCCTGCTCACTCTGTCCATTAGGACATACTGTCCTGAGAGAAGGGCTGCCTACTGACGCTGGCCCCTATATCCACAGTACCCTGAGACCTGACTACTGACTGGTAGACTTACTGAGCTAACGGACAGCATTATTGACTTGAGCTACTAAGTTCAACTACCATAAGCCCTTCTGTTGAACTAACAAGCAGAACGGATACACAGTTTATGGCAAAATCACTTCAGCTGTCCATGAGGACTCACACTTATTTTGCACGTCTTATAGCCACGCTGCGCAATCGAGCGCATTGAGCGCACTGTCACAGAGAAGATTCGCACAGCTGCTTAGTGGTGTGGAGCGCTGAGCCCCTGTGGGCAGCATCCTGAGCACGATCGCAGAGTGAATGAACCCTGTACAGCAGCCAAAGGCTGCCGGGCCCACCTCTGTAATCCCAGCCCTCTCTCTTCCTTGCCCTTGCCCCCTCCTCTGGTTTGCCCATGCCCCCTCCTGAGGTTTCTCCCACCCTCGACACCTCCTGGTGCAGCCTGCCCAAGCCGGCGGGAGAAGCCTCCCTTCCCACCCATTTGGCCCTCCCAGTTCAGAACCCCCTCACTCCCTGTTCAGAACCCCCCTCCCCACAGTCCACCCCCTTCCCTTTGTAGATAAAAGTGCCTTTTCCGGGCTCAGTACATGATATTTATTGGGCGGGAAGGGAAGAGTGGCTAGAAGGGGTGATGTTGGGAGTGGGAGGTGGAGGCATGGAGCGAGTCCTGAGCTTGAAAGCATAGGTGCAGCCTACTGTGGGGCCCAGTCCAACAACACCTAGAGGGCTTCCCGGACCCCGCACCCTGTCACGGGTCGCCTGTCAGGTGTCAGCTGTCTGGGGCTGCTGGTAGGCCTGGCCCTCCCAGTCATCCACACCTGGAGGAAGGCTTCCCCCTTCCCCCTCCATCCCTCGGAGCAGTGAGTCACCAGCGCCATCAGGAAGCTGTGCACGCTTACTGACCATACTGGTCCATGGGCAACCAGATTGGAGTGGGCAACTCGGGACCCGCCTCATTGCAGGTCTGGCACCCTTAGACCGTGGAGGGGAGACCTACTGGAAAGGTGAACCCTAGGGAAAGGAGGCATTGGGGAAATGGGTGGGAGCTGGGAAGTCCCGTCTCTGGGAGGGGGGGGGGGGTGAAGTCCTGTCCTCACACAGCCCTGCAGACGGGGCAGATTTCATAGAGCTCCGGGGATATTGGGGTGGGGAGGAGGGAAGGGATGAGGGCTTGGGAACCTCCCAAGGACTCAGGCACCCCCTCTGATTCTCTATTTTAAGTGTTTGTCTCCTTCTGCAAGTGGTAAGGACCATCAACTCCGTCTGCCTGGGAGACCTAGACCCTCTCGTGACTGGATTTGCCACCCTGGGTGGCCCCAACTGTGGATGGGTGTGGGGCAGGGGAGCTATAGATGGAACCCACATCCACTATGCAGTGCCATGCAGAAACAGAAAAGTGCTAGAAATGTTAGTCTGGTGTTGCTAAAACAAAATACAGGACTATGGAGCACTTTCAACAGAAAAGGTTACTCAACTGTGGCCAGTTCACGGACATCTTCGTCATCTGGTCGGGGAAGGTGCAGGCTGTGGCTGATTAAGCCATATACTGGATACCTTGATTCGAGCAAGGACTGCTTCAATGGCTGCCTGGGCAGGGCCCACATGCTGGCCGAATGTGCCTTTGAGTGCTTGAAGGCATGGTTCAGGTGCCTCCTGACATCCCTGTGGCTATGGGGGAGCAGACCATCCCCCAGGTGATATCCACGTTTTGAAAAAAAGAACTGTTCGCTCATTTATTTGGGATACAAGTAACTATGGGGCGGCGGCGGGCTGAGAACCTGGAAATGGTGGTGGGGAGGGAACAGAGAACCTTGGAGACTCTGGACTCTTTCTTAGCATAAACTTTTATATTAACTATATGTTCTATTAAAGCATAAAAATGAGTTTATATTTGAGGCAAGTTAAGCAGCTCAAAGCAAGTGACCGCTTATGCAGGCGTGAACTTTATCACGTCTTGTCCATGGGACTCGAAAGGCTACTTTTACACAGACAGAAAAATGGGATTCCCTGCACATGGCAGAGGCACAATAAAGTCTGGCTAATAGTGCGCTAAGAGCTGGAACAAAGAACTAAGTGACCCATTTTGAAAAGGGTGCATTCAGAGACTTGATTAAAGCCAACAGCTTATTCCAGGAGTTCAACAGGGACGTTGCAAACTTGATATATAAAATCAAGTAACTTGATATATAAAATCTTCTACTTTTCCCGGCTCTACGCCCAAGGGCTCGCGGAGTTGAGGGGAATGGCCCGGGATGGAAGGGGTCACGACTGCTTTGGCGGCTCAACACATTTCTCAAGATCGCTTTAATGCTTCATGGGGTATCTGCAAATGGTGTATCTGTGACATGAGTATGACGTCTAGAGCCGTACATAATTTAAAAAAATGCTTGAGTTGGTCTAGAACTTAGCCTTTCAAATTTTAATCCCAATGGTTCCATTGGGCTTTTGTGTTCTTACTGATGCCATGCTCTTTCAAGGTTTTATGCCTTAGTCCTGGAATTGTAGTCGTTTTTGACACTCAGCTGATTATGTATGACTAAGTCTTTTTTCTTTCCTGCTCTTTGTTCACTTAAACATAATTTGTAACTGTTCTCTCTGTTACACCACAGCTGACTTCTCAGCACACAAAGAGAGGCGCGTTAGATACTCCAGTTTGAGGACTTGCCAACATTACACTAGAATCAGATAACAGTTTTTCGTCTTGCTCACTGTCTTATGCTACAAGTACGTGAAAATCTCAACTTTTAAAAAAAACCACCTAAAGATGTCACGATAAATAAAAATAAGCAGCTGCGCAAGCCGCCAAATAATAGCAAAAAGGAAAAGCTGAAACAAACGCAAACTATGCCAGTAGCCTCATCATACTCAGCAGCCGCAACTCGAGCTAGGTTTAGCTTCACTTAGTATTCTGCTGCCAAGTGTTTAAAACAGTGAAAATATTTCAAATAAGTGTAGCGTCCCAGCCAGACCTAGCCATTAATAGAGTCTACCTACGTAAAGCAGTTAAGCCACTCAGCGCTGCCCCGTAAGGCATTACTTTGAAGACTGTGCTCAATTCTGAACCATTGAGAGAGCGGGGATAGTGGTCCCCGCCTGGGATGTAGCGCGCCCCCCACCAGACTACGCCTGCTCACTCTGTCCATTAGGACATACTGTCCTGAGAGAAGGGCTGCCTACTGACGCTGGCCCCTATATCCACAGTACCCTGAGACCTGACTACTGACTGGTAGACTTACTGAGCTAACGGACAGCATTATTGACTTGAGCTACTAAGTTCAACTACCATAAGCCCTTCTGTTGAACTAACAAGCAGAACGGATACACAGTTTATGGCAAAATCACTTCAGCTGTCCATGAGGACTCACACTTATTTTGCACGTCTTATAGCCACGCTGCGCAATCGAGCGCATTGAGCGCACTGTCACAGAGAAGATTCGCACAGCTGCTTAGTGGTGTGGAGCGCTGAGCCCCTGTGGGCAGCATCCTGAGCACGATCGCAGAGTGAATGAACCCTGTACAGCAGCCAAAGGCTGCCGGGCCCACCTCTGTAATCCCAGCCCGCTCTCTTCCTTGCCCTTGCCCCCTCCTCTGGTTTGCCCATGCCCCCTCCTGAGGTTTCTCCCACCCTCGACACCTCCTGGTGCAGCCTGCCCAAGCCGGCGGGAGAAGCCTCCCTTCCCACCCATTTGGCCCTCCCAGTTCAGAACCCCCTCACTCCCTGTTCAGAACCCCCCTCCCCACAGTCCACCCCCTTCCCTTTGTAGATAAAAGTGCCTTTTCCGGGCTCAGTACATGATATTTATTGGGCGGGAAGGGAAGAGTGGCTAGAAGGGGTGATGTTGGGAGTGGGAGGTGGAGGCATGGAGCGAGTCCTGAGCTTGAAAGCATAGGTGCAGCCTACTGTGGGGCCCAGTCCAACAACACCTAGAGGGCTTCCCGGACCCCGCACCCTGTCACGGGTCGCCTGTCAGGTGTCAGCTGTCTGGGGCTGCTGGTAGGCCTGGCCCTCCCAGTCATCCACACCTGGAGGAAGGCTTCCCCCTTCCCCCTCCATCCCTCGGAGCAGTGAGTCACCAGCGCCATCAGGAAGCTGTGCACGCTTACTGACCATACTGGTCCATGGGCAACCAGATTGGAGTGGGCAACTCGGGACCCGCCTCATTGCAGGTCTGGCACCCTTAGACCGTGGAGGGGAGACCTACTGGAAAGGTGAACCCTAGGGAAAGGAGGCATTGTGGAAATGGGTGGGAGCTGGGAAGTCCCGTCTCTGGGAGGGGGGGGGGGGTGAAGTCCTGTCCTCACACAGCCCTGCAGACGGGGCAGATTTCATAGAGCTCCGGGGATATTGGGGTGGGGAGGAGGGAAGGGATGAGGGCTTGGGAACCTCCCAAGGACTCAGGCACCCCCTCTGATTCTCTATTTTAAGTGTTTGTCTCCTTCTGCAAGTGGTAAGGACCATCAACTCCGTCTGCCTGGGAGACCTAGACCCTCTCGTGACTGGATTTGCCACCCTGGGTGGCCCCAACTGTGGATGGGTGTGGGGCAGGGGAGCTATAGATGGAACCCACATCCACTATGCAGTGCCATGCAGAAACAGAAAAGTGCTAGAAATGTTAGTCTGGTGTTGCTAAAACAAAATACAGGACTATGGAGCACTTTCAACAGAAAAGGTTACTCAACTGTGGCCAGTTCACGGACATCTTCGTCATCTGGTCGGGGAAGGTGCAGGCTGTGGCTGATTAAGCCATATACTGGATACCTTGATTCGAGCAAGGACTGCTTCAATGGCTGCCTGGGCAGGGCCCACATGCTGGCCGAATGTGCCTTTGAGTGCTTGAAGGCATGGTTCAGGTGCCTCCTGACATCCCTGTGGCTATGGGGGAGCAGACCATCCCCCAGGTGATATCCACGTTTTGAAAAAAAGAACTGTTCGCTCATTTATTTGGGATACAAGTAACTATGGGGCGGCGGCGGGCTGAGAACCTGGAAATGGTGGTGGGGAGGGAACAGAGAACCTTGGAGACTCTGGACTCTTTCTTAGCATAAACTTTTATATTAACTATATGTTCTATTAAAGCATAAAAATGAGTTTATATTTGAGGCAAGTTAAGCAGCTCAAAGCAAGTGACCGCTTATGCAGGCGTGAACTTTATCACGTCTTGTCCATGGGACTCGAAAGGCTACTTTTACACAGACAGAAAAATGGGATTCCCTGCACATGGCAGAGGCACAATAAAGTCTGGCTAATAGTGCGCTAAGAGCTGGAACAAAGAACTAAGTGACCCATTTTGAAAAGGGTGCATTCAGAGACTTGATTAAAGCCAACAGCTTATTCCAGGAGTTCAACAGGGACGTTGCAAACTTGATATATAAAATCAAGTAACTTGATATATAAAATCTTCTACTTTTCCCGGCTCTACGCCCAAGGGCTCGCGGAGTTGAGGGGAATGGCCCGGGATGGAAGGGGTCACGACTGCTTTGGCGGCTCAACACATTTCTCAAGATCGCTTTAATGCTTCATGGGGTATCTGCAAATGGTGTATCTGTGACATGAGTATGACGTCTAGAGCCGTACATAATTTAAAAAAATGCTTGAGTTGGTCTAGAACTTAGCCTTTCAAATTTTAATCCCAATGGTTCCATTGGGCTTTTGTGTTCTTACTGATGCCATGCTCTTTCAAGGTTTTATGCCTTAGTCCTGGAATTGTAGTCGTTTTTGACACTCAGCTGATTATGTATGACTAAGTCTTTTTTCTTTCCTGCTCTTTGTTCACTTAAACATAATTTGTAACTGTTCTCTCTGTTACACCACAGCTGACTTCTCAGCACACAAAGAGAGGCGCGTTAGATACTCCAGTTTGAGGACTTGCCAACATTACACTAGAATCAGATAACAGTTTTTCGTCTTGCTCACTGTCTTATGCTACAAGTACGTGAAAATCTCAACTTTAAAAAAAAACCACCTAAAGATGTCACGATAAATAAAAATAAGCAGCTGCGCAAGCCGCCAAATAATAGTAAAAAGGAAAAGCTGAAACAAACGCAAACTATGCCAGTAGCCTCATCATACTCAGCAGCCGCAACTCGAGCTAGGTTTAGCTTCACTTAGTATTCTGCTGCCAAGTGTTTAAAACAGTGAAAATATTTCAAATAAGTGTAGCGTCCCAGCCAGACCTAGCCATTAATAGAGTCTACCTACGTAAAGCAGTTAAGCCACTCAGCGCTGCCCCGTAAGGCATTACTTTGAAGACTGTGCTCAATTCTGAACCATTGAGAGAGCGGGGATAGTGGTCCCCGCCTGGGATGTAGCGCGCCCCCCCACCAGACTACGCCTGCTCACTCTGTCCATTAGGACATACTGTCCTGAGAGAAGGGCTGCCTACTGACGCTGGCCCCTATATCCACAGTACCCTGAGACCTGACTACTGACTGGTAGACTTACTGAGCTAACGGACAGCATTATTGACTTGAGCTACTAAGTTCAACTACCATAAGCCCTTCTGTTGAACTAACAAGCAGAACGGATACACAGTTTATGGCAAAATCACTTCAGCTGTCCATGAGGACTCACACTTATTTTGCACGTCTTATAGCCACGCTGCGCAATCGAGCGCATTGAGCGCACTGTCACAGAGAAGATTCGCACAGCTGCTTAGTGGTGTGGAGCGCTGAGCCCCTGTGGGCAGCATCCTGAGCACGATCGCAGAGTGAATGAACCCTGTACAGCAGCCAAAGGCTGCCGGGCCCACCTCTGTAATCCCAGCCCTCTCTCTTCCTTGCCCTTGCCCCCTCCTCTGGTTTGCCCATGCCCCCTCCTGAGGTTTCTCCCACCCTCGACACCTCCTGGTGCAGCCTGCCCAAGCCGGCGGGAGAAGCCTCCCTTCCCACCCATTTGGCCCTCCCAGTTCAGAACCCCCTCACTCCCTGTTCAGAACCCCCCTCCCCACAGTCCACCCCCTTCCCTTTGTAGATAAAAGTGCCTTTTCCGGGCTCAGTACATGATATTTATTGGGCGGGAAGGGAAGAGTGGCTAGAAGGGGTGATGTTGGGAGTGGGAGGTGGAGGCATGGAGCGAGTCCTGAGCTTGAAAGCATAGGTGCAGCCTACTGTGGGGCCCAGTCCAACAACACCTAGAGGGCTTCCCGGACCCCGCACCCTGTCACGGGTCGCCTGTCAGGTGTCAGCTGTCTGGGGCTGCTGGTAGGCCTGGCCCTCCCAGTCATCCACACCTGGAGGAAGGCTTCCCCCTTCCCCCTCCATCCCTCGGAGCAGTGAGTCACCAGCGCCATCAGGAAGCTGTGCACGCTTACTGACCATACTGGTCCATGGGCAACCAGATTGGAGTGGGCAACTCGGGACCCGCCTCATTGCAGGTCTGGCACCCTTAGACCGTGGAGGGGAGACCTACTGGAAAGGTGAACCCTAGGGAAAGGAGGCATTGGGGAAATGGGTGGGAGCTGGGAAGTCCCGTCTCTGGGAGGGGGGGGGGGGTGAAGTCCTGTCCTCACACAGCCCTGCAGACGGGGCAGATTTCATAGAGCTCCGGGGATATTGGGGTGGGGAGGAGGGAAGGGATGAGGGCTTGGGAACCTCCCAAGGACTCAGGCACCCCCTCTGATTCTCTATTTTAAGTGTTTGTCTCCTTCTGCAAGTGGTAAGGACCATCAACTCCGTCTGCCTGGGAGACCTAGACCCTCTCGTGACTGGATTTGCCACCCTGGGTGGCCCCAACTGTGGATGGGTGTGGGGCAGGGGAGCTATAGATGGAACCCACATCCACTATGCAGTGCCATGCAGAAACAGAAAAGTGCTAGAAATGTTAGTCTGGTGTTGCTAAAACAAAATACAGGACTATGGAGCACTTTCAACAGAAAAGGTTACTCAACTGTGGCCAGTTCACGGACATCTTCGTCATCTGGTCGGGGAAGGTGCAGGCTGTGGCTGATTAAGCCATATACTGGATACCTTGATTCGAGCAAGGACTGCTTCAATGGCTGCCTGGGCAGGGCCCACATGCTGGCCGAATGTGCCTTTGAGTGCTTGAAGGCATGGTTCAGGTGCCTCCTGACATCCCTGTGGCTATGGGGGAGCAGACCATCCCCCAGGTGATATCCACGTTTTGAAAAAAAGAACTGTTCGCTCATTTATTTGGGATACAAGTAACTATGGGGCGGCGGCGGGCTGAGAACCTGGAAATGGTGGTGGGGAGGGAACAGAGAACCTTGGAGACTCTGGACTCTTTCTTAGCATAAACTTTTATATTAACTATATGTTCTATTAAAGCATAAAAATGAGTTTATATTTGAGGCAAGTTAAGCAGCTCAAAGCAAGTGACCGCTTATGCAGGCGTGAACTTTATCACGTCTTGTCCATGGGACTCGAAAGGCTACTTTTACACAGACAGAAAAATGGGATTCCCTGCACATGGCAGAGGCACAATAAAGTCTGGCTAATAGTGCGCTAAGAGCTGGAACAAAGAACTAAGTGACCCATTTTGAAAAGGGTGCATTCAGAGACTTGATTAAAGCCAACAGCTTATTCCAGGAGTTCAACAGGGACGTTGCAAACTTGATATATAAAATCAAGTAACTTGATATATAAAATCTTCTACTTTTCCCGGCTCTACGCCCAAGGGCTCGCGGAGTTGAGGGGAATGGCCCGGGATGGAAGGGGTCACGACTGCTTTGGCGGCTCAACACATTTCTCAAGATCGCTTTAATGCTTCATGGGGTATCTGCAAATGGTGTATCTGTGACATGAGTATGACGTCTAGAGCCGTACATAATTTAAAAAAATGCTTGAGTTGGTCTAGAACTTAGCCTTTCAAATTTTAATCCCAATGGTTCCATTGGGCTTTTGTGTTCTTACTGATGCCATGCTCTTTCAAGGTTTTATGCCTTAGTCCTGGAATTGTAGTCGTTTTTGACACTCAGCTGATTATGTATGACTAAGTCTTTTTTCTTTCCTGCTCTTTGTTCACTTAAACATAATTTGTAACTGTTCTCTCTGTTACACCACAGCTGACTTCTCAGCACACAAAGAGAGGCGCGTTAGATACTCCAGTTTGAGGACTTGCCAACATTACACTAGAATCAGATAACAGTTTTTCGTCTTGCTCACTGTCTTATGCTACAAGTACGTGAAAATCTCAACTTTTAAAAAAAACCACCTAAAGATGTCACGATAAATAAAAATAAGCAGCTGCGCAAGCCGCCAAATAATAGCAAAAAGGAAAAGCTGAAACAAACGCAAACTATGCCAGTAGCCTCATCATACTCAGCAGCCGCAACTCGAGCTAGGTTTAGCTTCACTTAGTATTCTGCTGCCAAGTGTTTAAAACAGTGAAAATATTTCAAATAAGTGTAGCGTCCCAGCCAGACCTAGCCATTAATAGAGTCTACCTACGTAAAGCAGTTAAGCCACTCAGCGCTGCCCCGTAAGGCATTACTTTGAAGACTGTGCTCAATTCTGAACCATTGAGAGAGCGGGGATAGTGGTCCCCGCCTGGGATGTAGCGCGCCCCCCACCAGACTACGCCTGCTCACTCTGTCCATTAGGACATACTGTCCTGAGAGAAGGGCTGCCTACTGACGCTGGCCCCTATATCCACAGTACCCTGAGACCTGACTACTGACTGGTAGACTTACTGAGCTAACGGACAGCATTATTGACTTGAGCTACTAAGTTCAACTACCATAAGCCCTTCTGTTGAACTAACAAGCAGAACGGATACACAGTTTATGGCAAAATCACTTCAGCTGTCCATGAGGACTCACACTTATTTTGCACGTCTTATAGCCACGCTGCGCAATCGAGCGCATTGAGCGCACTGTCACAGAGAAGATTCGCACAGCTGCTTAGTGGTGTGGAGCGCTGAGCCCCTGTGGGCAGCATCCTGAGCACGATCGCAGAGTGAATGAACCCTGTACAGCAGCCAAAGGCTGCCGGGCCCACCTCTGTAATCCCAGCCCGCTCTCTTCCTTGCCCTTGCCCCCTCCTCTGGTTTGCCCATGCCCCCTCCTGAGGTTTCTCCCACCCTCGACACCTCCTGGTGCAGCCTGCCCAAGCCGGCGGGAGAAGCCTCCCTTCCCACCCATTTGGCCCTCCCAGTTCAGAACCCCCTCACTCCCTGTTCAGAACCCCCCTCCCCACAGTCCACCCCCTTCCCTTTGTAGATAAAAGT
Organism: Pelodiscus sinensis; assembly: GCF_052426305.1. Taxonomy (NCBI): domain Eukaryota; kingdom Metazoa; phylum Chordata; order Testudines; family Trionychidae; genus Pelodiscus; species Pelodiscus sinensis. The sequence goes on along the minus strand of NC_143074.1, from coordinate 9,090,074 downwards.
GCCTTTTCCGGGCTCAGTACATGATATTTATTGGGCGGGAAGGGAAGAGTGGCTAGAAGGGGTGATGTTGGGAGTGGGAGGTGGAGGCATGGAGCGAGTCCTGAGCTTGAAAGCATAGGTGCAGCCTACTGTGGGGCCCAGTCCAACAACACCTAGAGGGCTTCCCGGACCCCGCACCCTGTCACGGGTCGCCTGTCAGGTGTCAGCTGTCTGGGGCTGCTGGTAGGCCTGGCCCTCCCAGTCATCCACACCTGGAGGAAGGCTTCCCCCTTCCCCCTCCATCCCTCGGAGCAGTGAGTCACCAGCGCCATCAGGAAGCTGTGCACGCTTACTGACCATACTGGTCCATGGGCAACCAGATTGGAGTGGGCAACTCGGGACCCGCCTCATTGCAGGTCTGGCACCCTTAGACCGTGGAGGGGAGACCTACTGGAAAGGTGAACCCTAGGGAAAGGAGGCATTGTGGAAATGGGTGGGAGCTGGGAAGTCCCGTCTCTGGGAGGGGGGGGTGAAGTCCTGTCCTCACACAGCCCTGCAGACGGGGCAGATTTCATAGAGCTCCGGGGATATTGGGGTGGGGAGGAGGGAAGGGATGAGGGCTTGGGAACCTCCCAAGGACTCAGGCACCCCCTCTGATTCTCTATTTTAAGTGTTTGTCTCCTTCTGCAAGTGGTAAGGACCATCAACTCCGTCTGCCTGGGAGACCTAGACCCTCTCGTGACTGGATTTGCCACCCTGGGTGGCCCCAACTGTGGATGGGTGTGGGGCAGGGGAGCTATAGATGGAACCCACATCCACTATGCAGTGCCATGCAGAAACAGAAAAGTGCTAGAAATGTTAGTCTGGTGTTGCTAAAACAAAATACAGGACTATGGAGCACTTTCAACAGAAAAGGTTACTCAACTGTGGCCAGTTCACGGACATCTTCGTCATCTGGTCGGGGAAGGTGCAGGCTGTGGCTGATTAAGCCATATACTGGATACCTTGATTCGAGCAAGGACTGCTTCAATGGCTGCCTGGGCAGGGCCCACATGCTGGCCGAATGTGCCTTTGAGTGCTTGAAGGCATGGTTCAGGTGCCTCCTGACATCCCTGTGGCTATGGGGGAGCAGACCATCCCCCAGGTGATATCCACGTTTTGAAAAAAAGAACTGTTCGCTCATTTATTTGGGATACAAGTAACTATGGGGCGGCGGCGGGCTGAGAACCTGGAAATGGTGGTGGGGAGGGAACAGAGAACCTTGGAGACTCTGGACTCTTTCTTAGCATAAACTTTTATATTAACTATATGTTATATTAAAGCATAAAAATGAGTTTATATTTGAGGCAAGTTAAGCAGCTCAAAGCAAGTGACCGCTTATGCAGGCGTGAACTTTATCACGTCTTGTCCATGGGACTCGAAAGGCTACTTTTACACAGACAGAAAAATGGGATTCCCTGCACATGGCAGAGGCACAATAAAGTCTGGCTAATAGTGCGCTAAGAGCTGGAACAAAGAACTAAGTGACCCATTTTGAAAAGGGTGCATTCAGAGACTTGATTAAAGCCAAAAGCTTATTCCAGGAATTCTTGGATGGGGGAGAAGAGCCTCAGGTTTGGGCTGACAGTGGCACATGGCTCGGATGCTTCTCCACTTTTTGTGCAAGGACCTCGTCGACCTCAGGGGTGGGCTGGTCCTGGGAGGCTTAGGGGGACCGACAGGAGGGGGGACTGGAGTGGGGTCAGGCCTGGGAGGGAGAACAGGGACTGGAGCAGGGACTAGGACTGGTGCCTGGTAGGTCAGGAGCTCCTGGATGATTGCACACATGTTGCGTCCCTATTGCAGCAGCTCAGGCCACATCTGAGCCCGCCACTACGTATCATCCTGGACCTTCTAGACCAATGTCTGCTGCATGTCCTGGAGGATGGATACATGCTCCCTCTTGAGGGCCTTCTGCACCCTCCAGCACCTGTGGCTCCCCTGGGATTAGGCAGCTAGCTAAGCTGGTGTCGATCACCCCACAGTCACGCCTGGTCTGACTGGGGAGAATAAAGAGAGACTCCTTCCAGCAGTAGCTTGTGGTGGGAGGGTTTTCCCCTGGGCGGGGGGTGAAGAAGTGCGGGCAGCCTCCCTAGAGCCTGTGAGCAGGCGCCCAGGGGTGCGCCGGTGCTGCCTCCTGGGGGATGCATGGCGCAGACTGAACGTGCATGGACTGTAGTGCAATAGCAAGGGTGAGAAGGCTTAGTGACAAGCACACCACATCCTCCCCCCAATGCTCACCACCCCCACCCTATGTGTGTGAAAAACTAAGAGTACTCATCTGATGATCCCTCCCTGGCCTCGGAGGATGCCTGGGAGACATCCAGGCCATGGGGTTCCGGCTCCAAAGTGAGTGTGGTTATCGTGCTCTCTGTTTCCTCCTCCTCCTCCTTATGGGCTGGGACCCCAAGGCAGGTGCTGGTAGGTGTTTCCAGCCCCAAGTCCACCACCAGTGGGTAGGAGCTGCACGGCCCCCCCCAGGATGTGGTGCAGATCTTCAAAATAGGGACAGGAGTAAGGTCCTGCCCCAGAGAATGAGCTGCACTCCTTCACCATGGTGTGGGCCTGCTGGAGATCTTTAACTTTACTGCGGACCTGCACCAGGATTCTGGTATGGCCTTTTGTGGCCAGGCTCTCAGCCATCTGGCCATAAATATCTGCATTGTGCCGTATGGAGCAGAGATCCTGGAGGTTCTCCTTGTGGTCCCATACCTCCAGGAAGGCCAGGGTCTCTACTCCAGACCAGGAAGGCACATACCTCTTGCGGCTCCTGGCAGGCTCTGGGAGCCCTGTGCAATGCTCCCTGGGATGGGCAGAAGGCTCTTGGGGGGGGGGGGGCTTGTGACTGGGACATGGTGCCCAGACATGTTGCCTTGGTAGCTGCGCTCTGGCTGCAAGCTCTGGAGGCCTGCTTCTTCCCATTGTGATGTGTGTGGACTGAGTGGCCAGCAAGGCACCTGTGGGATTTCGTGGAGGCTTCTTTTTTTGACAACGCGCCCTATTCCATGTCCGAAAGCTTTTTTGGAAAAGGGCTTATTCGTCATGGAATGAGGTTTACCACCCTCCAACTTCCTGTCAAACTAACACGATTGCAGTGTGGACACCACTAGTGTTTTTCCAGAATGATGGCCATTAGTCTGGAAAAAACCAGTGCAGTATAGACACACCCTCAGACTCCTAAATGTTAAGACCAGCAGGGTCTAGTCTGACCTCCTGCACGCTAATAGCATGCTCCATAGTACTTCACAGCCCTTCCCATATAGCGCCTCATCATTACCCGTTGCAGACACTGGCTGCTAGTTGTTGATGGCCACTTTATATCCATTTGTTGTTGGGACTACATTGGCACTTAATTCAAATAACTTTGCTTCCTCCTTGCTATTTATTCCCCTTTTGCAGAAAAATTTTATCCTCCCTTAGCCTTCTTTTGGTGAGGGTACACATGCCAAGATCTTAGAATCTCATTTCATGATGTAGGTTTTTCCATTCCTCTGATCATCCTAGTAGCACTTAGCTGCACCTGTACCAGTTTGAATGAATCTTTCTTAAACACTGAGACCAGGACTGCACACAGAATGCCAACAGAGCTTCTGATATAACTTGGCTAAGCATCTAGCTCTCAATACTGGAAATGGCCTCTATCTTTGTAAGAGGCAAACCAAAGCCCTCCATCCAAACGAAATCTAGATATAGTTATCTTAGGTTATTGTCCTGGGTTCAGGACATCTGTGTTCTGTTCCTGGCTTTAATTAAACCTGCTATATTACTGTAAGCATTTCACCTCTTTGTCCCTCAGTTTCCCCTCTTGTCTTATCTATTTTGACAGTAAGCTCTTTGGGGAAGGGATTGATTGTGTCTGTACAATGCCTAGCACAATGGTGTTCTAATCTTAGATAGGGATTGTAGGAGGCACGTGATATTAATAGATCTGGCGTTCACTTGTGGTTGGGGGTAGGCTGACTGAGTCTGCTGAAGAAAATGAGCCACTGATATTTGTCCATCACCAATACTCCAGGGTTAAAATCTCCAAGAAGTCGAATTTACTAGAGCCTGCACACATTCTGGGAGTGGAAATTAGGTGGTTTATTGTAAAAATAATAATGTTTCATGTAAGAGCTCCCATTTCACACTATCTTTACAACACAAGATGATCTCTCTGGGGAAGGTGAAAAAGAATTATAATTACATCTGTGAAGGAAAAAAAACCCGGAGAAATAAACATTTGCCATATGGCATGTGGAAAATCTTTGGGAACAGAATAAATAAAGGGGGGGGTTCTTTTGTTGTTTGTTGTTTTCATTTATATTGCTGTGCTGTATAGGCTGACTGGTGTTCACAGTTATATTTTCCTTTTTTAAATAACTATGCCCTGGAAAATTTAACTTCATGACTGTTAATAACACTTGCTGTTGGCAGACTCAAAACTGATGTATAGGCACTCAAACGTCATGCCCCAGGGTATATGTTGATTGCTTCTGGGGTCAGGATGATACTTGTTACTGCATATCCATCACTGGCTATGCTGCATATCCATATCAGTTGGGTAGACTATAGGGTGGGAATGGTTTACCTTCATCATCATCTAGAGAATACATGCAGCATTAGCTAGAGACCACAAGGCCAATTCGTATGGGCCATCAATAAAATATTTCAAATGTGATGGTAGGGAAAGAGTGACAGGTAAAATAACTGTGAGATGATCTCTATGGTGCCATTTTCCTTAGTGCATAGGATCTGAGAGGACTCCCCCTCCCACCACTCGGACTCCATTATAGCTTGCTTCCTGATAAATTACAGGTGCAGCAGCCAGGCAAGAAAGCGCCAAAAGGAAAACCACATATCGCCCCTGCTGCGATGTGTAGGACAAGTTATATATGGTCACTGGGCTGCAGCCCCAAGCACAAGGGATATGTAGTCACTATTCCAAGTCATTGGTTGGAGCACTGGCAACCAGGGAAGGAAATGGGAGTTGCACGGAAGCTCTTGGCCCCTGATGGAGGGGTCTGGTTATTACCTTATAATCCCAGGCGTGGCAGATTAGTCAGGCCTTGTCTAGACTAACTCCCCACATCAATCTACCCTATGCAACTTCAGATATGCAGATACTGTAGCTGAAGTTGCCATACTTACCATGGCACTTTCCATGAGATAAGGTCAGTAGGTGCTGCTCGCCTGCAATTCTGGCTACTCTTCTTGTCCTGGTGGAGGACCAGAGTCGATAGCAGAGCACTCAGGCTAGATCTACACTACAAAGTTTTTGTGCACAAACCTGGGGCACGTCCACCCCTCAAATGAGCTCTTGCGCAGTTAAACTGCAGAAGAGAGGGCATTTTCCACTGTAGATAAATCTCCTTTTCTGAGGCTTAACTCCACACACGCCCTGGAGTACAGCACATAGCACCTGGGCATGCCTGCAAATGAGCAGCAGCAGCCACTCTCACCTAATAGCCCAGCAGGTGTGCAGACCCCAGGGAGGGCCAGGGTGCTCACTGCTCCTGTGCCACCCATGCAGGGATCCACTGTGGCGGTATACTGCCCTTGCCTGCCTGGCTGTGGTGTGCGTGTGTGTATGGGGGGGGGAGGGGGGAGGCGGGGCGGGCAGCATGGCCCTCTGGCCACCTCGGGGCCCCTGTGACACAGGGTGTGCTGTGCATGCCACACATGGCCTTGCACCTGCCGCTCACAAGGAACGACAAAGCCTCAGGGAATGTGTGTGCGGTGTGGACTGACCACCCCTCTCTCTTGTGTCTTCTCCATAGCCAGCGCAAGCGGGACCAGCCACACCACTGCTGCAGCCACCACCCAGGGACCGGACAAGCCGCAGACGAGCCAGGTCTAGGGAGGAGCTACCCTGTCGTGCCAGCTGAACGCCAACCTGGAGTGGTGGCAGCAGGTGTGGCATGACCCTGCTGGTCATCCTGTTCCACCTGGGAGAACAGGTGCCTGCTGCCGCTGCTCCCGCCTTCCACCCACCTGCCCCCCCATCCCATGGCCTAACCATCTGCCCACCCTGCCATGCCTTTCCTCCATCCCAATGCCATGCCTCTGCTCCCTCCCTTCCCCATGACCCTGGCTCCTCCCCCAGTCATGCCTATGGCCCTCCCATGGTTCCTCCTCCTCCCCACCTGCCAACCCTGGCAATGCTCCAGCCGCTCCCCCCCCCAGCACATTGAGGCCCCCAGAACCGCCCAACCCCAACAACGTGCCTGAACACAAGGGGGCTCAGGTATCCATCCCAGTACTCCTCCCAGTCCTCATCCTCCCTCCCAGTGATGATTCCCCCTCCCACTACACACAGCCCCCCACTTCCCTATATCACCCTCATTTTTGTTAAATAAAAAGACTAATTTTGATTGAAAACCAAGAGGTCAGGATAGGGGTAAGGAGAGCGGGTGAGGGGGAAGGGAGAAAGAAGGAAGGGTGGAGGCCCTGGGGAGCTTTACAGTGGTTCCTGCGAGAACCTCTCCCTCAGGACCTCCTGGATGCGCACCCTGGCTTCATGGGCCTGGTGGGTTGCAGCTCTTCAGGGCTGCTCAAAGCCCCAGCCCTCGCAGACGGCCTCTGCCACCATTGCTGGGGAGGAAGGCCTCCCCCTTGCGTTCCACCAAGTTGTGGAGCACACAGCAGGCCACCACCACCTCGGGACTATTGTGCTCCGCAAAGGGTGAGGAGGCAGTGGAACTGTCCTTTCAAACACCCAAAGGCGCACCAGGTGGCCAGTGTAGGGGGTGCATTAGCCAGGGCATGAGTGAGTAATGTCCCCCACTATGCACACTGACATAGTCTGGTCGCCCACAGGGAACTCCTGTGAGGGGAAAAAGGTGCCCGCCTCCATTTGGACACACAGGCTTGAGTTGCAGAGAACTCAGGCTGTGAACCTTGCCCGACCACCCCACATAAATGTTAGTGAAGTGGCTCCAGTGGCCCACTAGGGCCTGCAGAACTGCAGAGAAGTAGCCCTTGTGGTTCACAAACTGGGCTGCACGATGGTCCAAGGCCCAGATGGGGATGATCCCATGCAGTTGGGGAATCCCAGCACTGTTTGCAGTGCCCATGGTGGCGTCAAGGTCCTGAAGCCAGATGACTCTGCGCAGCAGCAGGGAGTTGATGGTCTGGACGACCTGCAGAAGGAGAGATGGGAACACATACAGCAGAGATTGTGAGAGGAGTTGTGTGCTGCCAGTGGGACATGGCCACTCCGCCATTGTGGCCCCCCCATTCCACGGGAGCCCCCCCTCATTAGCCCGTGCCTGCCCCCCAACCAGGCCAGTGTTGAGGGTGAAAAGGCATCAGCCCATAGGGCCAAGGCTTTACCCCCACCCTGTACAATGTTCAGCCCCTCCTCCTCTCCAGTCCTGAGGTTCCCCCTTATGCAATACCTCCTGACCCATCATGCAGGGGCTGTATCCTGAGATGTCCTTACCTGCATGTGGACAGTCCCAACGGTGGATCTCCCCACCCCAAACTGGTGTGCCACCGAGCAGTAGCTGTCAGGGGTGGCCAGCTTCCAGAGGGCGATGGTGATCCGCTTTTGGAGTTGGATGGCGGGCCGCAGGTGGGTTGGAGGGCAAGTGCCAGCCAGGTACAGAGCTCCTGGAAGGTGGCCTTCCACATGCAGAAGTTCTGTACCCATTGCTGGTCATCCCACCGCCCCATGACCCAGCTGGTTCCACCACTCCGAGCTGGCGTCCAGCCTCCAAATTCTTCTGGGTAGTAGAGCACCTACAGCCAGACAGAGGTTAAGGAGGAACATCTCGGGGGCCACTGCCATGAGTAAGAGGGCCCCTGCCTGAAGCAGGTACTGCAGGGAGTGCAGAGTGGCCCTGGGAGTCTGTGGCATGCCCAGGAGCAGCTCCGGTTCCATAGTGCAGGGCAGACTGGTGGTCCCCAAAGAGAAAAGGGCAAACACAGCAGGCGCTGCTAAGGCTTAGCTTTGCCAAAGAGGCTAGTAAGGAAGCAGCAGAGACAGAGAAGTGGCTGTCGAGGAGCGGTCCCTTTAAGCACGCGTCTCTGGAGGACTCCGGCAAAGGTACTCAACAGCAATTGATGACCTCTAGCCCAGCTACAAGTGGTTCTGGGTGGCTTCTATATGTGGGAGAGCATCAACTAGTGTGCTTTTGGGGTGCTTTGATGTGTGGAGGTGGTCTTGCATAAGAAGCCTTTGCGCAAAAAAACTAGCACTACAGACTTCTTCACAAGAACACTGTAGTGAAGACGTAGCCTCAGTGACATATCTAAGCAGACTCGATAACTAGACTACTGGTGGATCCATCTCTGCAGTATCAATCCACCGCTTAGTTTAGACAAATCCTCAGAGACCATGGAAGTTGAGGTTTTCATTACACATCCCTTCCATCTGAAGTCTTCTAATGCTTAGCTCTTTTATACTGCTGCTCAAAGGATGGCAAACCATTTTTAAAGGTGGGTAAATTGAGGCACAGAGGGTTACATGAAGATCAGTGGCACAGCTGAGGGCAGAACTCAAGTCTCCTAATTCAAGTCTGTCCCCTGTCCCCCTATGACACTACTGCCTTCATGCTGTTTAAAAATGGGGGTAATATAATTCTGATGGTTTCTTCAATATCAGGATTTTCTTTTTGTGGTTGTATTTCCCAATATGCTATAATAATTCATACATTTTCATCAAAATTGAAATGTACATAAGAGCCCTTCATTTCCTTTATGCTGCCTTGTATTCATCAGGAATACAGCCGAACAAAATGCAAGTGAACAGTAAAAGTTATTTGCAAATTCTTCAGCTCAAGTAAAACAGATTGTCTTTCTATAAGTCCTTCCCTTCCCCGTCACACATGGTATTTACAATGCTCCGGCAGGAGTTGGTGGAGACCATTCTGATCCTCAGGAAAAGATCATGACTGAAAGTTCAACATTCCATTTAAGAGTCTTCTACCTAAAATATTAATCAATATCCCTCTAAGGAGCTTTTGTTTCATGTCTCTCCTGTAACGGATAAGATGTACAAATTAATTAATACTCAATATAAGCTCCAATGTCTAATACTGAGGACAAAACCATGGAGGGTTACTATCAGCCCATATCTATTTCAATCACTCATTGGTGTCAGCTGAATAGCCTCACACAGAGTCCATAATATATCCCTAAACCAGCTGATTCAAAAAACATTTTCACATCCAGCTGCTTCTAAGTCTGGTTTTTTCTATAGATCTCCATATACATAGAGTGCTGTGTAGGAATCCCACTGAAATAACTTTTATGGGCAAGATTCATTCCTAGACTTACCCCATGGGTAGTCTGAGTTTTATATATTGAAATTACATTATATCTTTACCAGTAACACTTCAGATTACAGCAACCAAAAGAATGACATGAATGTAGTTTGCAACTCACCACTGCTGGCGTATGCCTCATTTTATTCAGTTCATTCAGTTACACTGAGTCAGATTGATGATCTCTTTATTGTTCGCTTCACATCCTGGTTCTCATCTCTAAGCAGAATGCTGTAAGGTTCAGGTTTCCATTACTGCAGGGAAACATTTATGTTAACAATAATAGCTATTCATAAAAAGCCTGTTTTCACTGCATGCAAGGCCCAGATTTTTAAAGGTATGTAGGCATTGCTGCACTCAGTACTGTAATGACTAACTGACATAGGAGCCTAACTCTCCTTTTCAACATGGATTTAGGCACTCTGGTGTCTACATCCCATAGACTGTTGACGGAATTTCTAAATGTTTAATCCCTGTTTGAAAACAACATTTAGGCTCTTTGGCCAGTTAGAAGCTTGTGAGAATGAGTGCAGGAATGCCTATGTAGTTTTAAAAAGCTGGGCCCAAATGCCAAGTAGCTCTGCAATTTCCTACTTGACTTCAGCGAACTTGGGATCAGGCCTCAAGTGGTTTCCTGCAACTCCTGTTGAAATCAATCCATTTATTATTTGTAGTCCAGAAACAGTGTTTCCAGTGCTCAGAGCTATTTAAACACATAGCAAGTAACAGTCCTTCCCCCAAGACCTTAAAGCTAAGCAGAGCAATCAAACCCTAGTTTCCAGAAAGCTGATCCAGCAGAAGGGCAATGTTTCAGGTATTCACCTGGTCCAGGCATCAGAATCTAGCTTAAAACCACTTAAAAACAATTCCATGAGACTGTTTCTAGTCACATTCTGGGGGCTTGATGTAAACTGTAGCTGGTGTAAACTGGCATAGCTCCGTGAACATCAGTGGAGATGACGGGACTCAGACAAGCTGGGTTCTAACTCTAGATATGCTGTCTTGCTTTATGCTCACAAATTCCTTCTTTGTTTCATTTTGTTTTCTCTCAGAATCCAGATTCTAGTTCTAAATTATCTGACAGTATCAGAGCATTCGTGGGCATAGCACACGTCTTCAGATGACTGCTACTAGTCAATTGCTGTTTTTAAAGTTTTTAAAGTTTTTCCTGTTACAGACTAACTCAGTTACCCCTCTGAAGCTTTTGAACATGCAAGGCACTGCATTTGGCTTTATGGAGTGGAAATCCATCAACTACACAAAGAATCTAGCACAGATCCAAACAGACATCATCTTCTTTTCCAAATGCAAACAGATGAACATCATACTGAAGGGACTGAGGAGGAAAAACACACTGAAATCTACATATCCCACAGATAACGGCCAGTGATTATGCCACACTCTCACAACGAAACGGAGAAATCACCTTATCAGCATTCTATGCAATGAACAGAAGAAAATCAAGGAAGAGCATGCAACATTAGAAACTACCATTAAAAAAACCAAGCTTACACACACACTTCATCTTTTCCATCTTTTCCAGACTTTACTAAAATTCACCAAACCACCTCCAAAGATCACTTCATCTCCCTTCAGAAGAAAAAGGACAATAAACTATCCAAACTCCTACACGCCTCAGGATCTCTCATTCCTGATACTTTCAACTCACCTAGCAACATTGTCAACCACTCTCTTAGCCCAGCAAAGGAATCTGTCCAATCTCGAGGACTCTCCTTCTGCCCCACCATCCCTATGAATATGATTCAGTTCTCTAATCCTATTTTTGCCTCCTTTGCCTAAAGGAATATTTCCAATACACCGATGTACAACACACTGACCTTGCTGCTCCCTCCCACCAATATTATTGCTGTGATTTCACTAAAACACATGTGGAGGGAGGGGTGAAGGTGGGTGATATCACATTCTGATTAGAAGATTCAATTAGGGAGTGAATAGGGGTGTGGAAATTTCAATTCTCTCTCACCAGGCTACATAATAGAGAAAATGCTTTGCTTCCAAACCAGTGAAGTGGCTGCATATTGTAATCCTCTATTATGTAGAAAAATACCAAATGAGATATTACCCATTTCCTCAGCCCTGCAGAAAAGTTCTTTTTTCCCTTTGAAAAAATAAGAGAAATGGAAATGAATTAGGGAGCTTTTGTGAGACCTCTACTCTCACTGCTGGCTAGCTACTCAAACTCATTGGTCTACTGAAGTCAATTGGCCCACTGGTGCAATCAACAACTCACCAATATAAGCAATGGGATTAGAGTGTGGCCCTTATTCACTCCCTACTCTCTAGAGGTCCCAACTACATTAGGTATTCTTCTCAGAGAAAGTCCCTGCCCCAAAAAGCCTACAGTCTAAATAGACAAAAGAAGGGGAAAACAAAGGTAGAGGGGAAGTGACATGTGGAGCTGCTCTGTGGCCTGGACTAGATATTCTGGGCTGGTGCCCTACCCATAAGATCACATTGGCACTCAATCCAACTGGCAACAATAGTTGAGGGAAGATGAAATGGACTTGACTCTGCAAGCCTGGAGGGTTGGAACTGGTCTCATATGGAGAGGGATTAAAAAGACTGGGACTTTTTAGCTTAGACAAGCAAAGACTAAGGGGGGATATGATAGCAGTCTATACAATCATGACTGGTGTGGAAAAAGTGAATAAGGAAAAGTTATTTACTTGTTCCCATAATATAAGAACTAGAGGCCACCAAATGCAGGGCCGGACTAAGGGGTGGGCTAGCCGGGCAGCTGCCCAGGGTGCCAACTTACGGGGGGGTGCATGGCTCCCAGCGGGCTGCAGTGGCCGCCCCGGGCGGAGGCCATGTTAGCACTGGTCAGTAGTGCCCTTCCCCCCATGGCTGAAGGGCCCTGCACAGCCAGGTGCAGCCCACCCTGGGCGGCCCCAGGCTGCACGCCATCAGCAGTGGCCTGGCCGACTGGGCAGCGCATGTGCCGTGCGTTTGCCCACACACACCGGGGGGTGGGCCTGCGCATGCGTCATGTGCCCGGAGGCGGGGCCGCATGTCCCGGGGGAGGGCTTGCATATGCGTCGTGTGACTGGAGGCGGGGCTGTGTGACATGAGGGGCAGTGCTGTGCGCCTGGGGCCCAGGGTGCCAAAATGGCTCGGGCTGGCACTGACCAAATGAAATTAATGGGTAGCAAGTTTAAAACAAACAAAAGGAAGTTTTTCTTCACACATGGTCGGCCAGTGGAACTCCTTGCCAGAGACAGCTGTGAAGACCAGGACTTTAACAGCATTAAGAAAGAACTTGATACATTCTTAGAGGTTAGGTCCATCAATGGCTAATAGCTAGAATGGTGTCCCTAGCCTCTATTTGTCAGAGGCTAGAAATGAATGACAGGAGAGGCCCTGTTCTGTTCACTCCCTCTGGGACACCTGGCATTGGCCCCTGTTGAAAGACAGGATACTGGGCTAGACTGACCTTTGGTCTGACCCAGTATAGCCATTCTTATGATCGTAATTGAACTCACACCAGTCCTCCACTGAAGCCAATGGGGTCAATGGTGTGTGAGAGGAGACATGACCCTGGAACAGCTAGATCTGTTTCACCTGAAATATTTATTTGTACATATGGACAATGAGTATTTACAGCTGTTGACATGGGAAATATGTGTTGCTTCCCAACTATTCTACCCTTTAGACAGTAGCCACTCTGGCTGGTGGCCACTCTGGCAATTTTTACTGTAATACTCAATTAACTTTAGGAAAATAGATAAATATACATATATAAATGTCCAAATCATTGTAATAGTTTTTATTCAGACTCAATAAAGATGTACACTCTGTTCTGGATCTAAACAAAGTAGAAACAAATAATGTGTTTTGCCATGTCTCACCTCTTTTGGTTGTTGATTCTTTTGCTTTTTTTAATTGCTTTTTTTTTTTTTAGGAATTGCTAGCTAGCATACCTCTTTCTATGAAAAGTGATATTTGTATTTTGCTACTATCACTTTTCAGAGCAACAAACATACTAGCGAGCAATGATGTTAACAAACATATAAATATCACTATTTACAACAGACTTACTCACTCTGGCAACCTGTAGGGTAAATTAACCCTAGATGGGGAGCTGGGTAAGGATGACAGAAGAGTGAGCTGGGAACCAGAGCCTTGCAGCTATGGAGTAAGGCCTGTGAGGGCTGGGGGTGATGTGTATGGGGGGCAGGAAGGTGAGCTAGGGGCCTGCAGTCCCTGCTGCCCAGCAGGGAGCCATGATTGGATTGTGTGGCCCCATAACTGGAGTCTCAAACCCTGTGTTTGGGGGGGCGTCAGAGCCCACTGCTGCATTGCTGGAGCTTGGGGCCAGAGGAGCAATGGATGATGGGAAAAGGGTGAGCCTGGGGTGAGGGCAAGGTTCAGGTTAAGGACCTATGAACAAAAGATGGAAATTGCTGCCCACCCCTTCAGGTCTGAAATATGAGCCCCACTGCCTGATTGCTCCTCCAGCATTTGTCTCTCCATAGGGACTTGCAACTCTGCGGGAGGGGCCACTGTTTGATCCTCTCCATTACCACCCCATGAGTCTGTAGCTGCATGGCAAGTCTCTGGAGGCTGCATTTGAGAAACGCTGCTTTAGATTATGCATTAGATTGGCAGTAAAATGTGGGCTTTATCCTGAGATCTCAGTGTCACCAGTTAATCTTTCTGGGGGTGGGCAACAAGGGAGGGGGTCACTCGATGATTCCCTGTTCTCTTCATTCCCTAGGAGGCACCTGGCATTGGCCACTGTCAGAAAACAGGATGTTGGGCTAGGTGGATCCAATATGGCCTTTCCTATGTTCATTGGAGGAGTCCCTTTCTTTGCTGTAAGAAACTGTACATCCTTCCACAGAAGAAAGAAGAGGAGAGGAGTCACTTTTGGGTATTGGGATGAGTCTTCAGGAGGAAATGGCTGAGGTAATACATATCCAACTGTGCCTGATAAATTCAAACCTGTCTCACTCACACTGGCTAAAGCTTCTTCCCCCCGGTACCAAATACAGGCCAATGGACTGAGTGTATGTGGGTATCCCACCAGGGCCAAGCAGTTTGAGGCTGATTTTCCTCTTCAGGACACAAAGCAGTGGCAGAAACACTCCATATCTCCTACTGCAGCCTCAGCATTTGAGAAGCCACTGCAGGGGCTCACACCCTCTGACATGCAGACTCAGGGCTGCATGATCCATGCAAGGATGGCCCAGATCTACCTCTACTATTCCCTCACTCTCAAGCCACCTGCTGCTGTTGTACACATTGGTTCTTGGTAGAAGTGAGTCACATACTGCAGATCTCCTGCACAAGTGTCTCAAATCTCCTAACTGCCCCACCAGCATAGTGGGACCATTCCAATTCCACTATGACCAATGGTCTCCTTGGATGCAGAGGAGGGGGCAGGAAGTGTTCCCCTCTGAAGACCATGTTCAGCTAGATAGCAGTCTCATCCATGCTCTCCTGGGGCAGCTGATGATGCACCACGCAGAAGAGAGAGAGCAGATATGTGCTCTATAAGTAAGCCCCCATTTCCCTGGGGGCCAATGACTGTGGATTTCATTCCCATGTGGTGACAGCTCTGAATGATGCTAACAAATTCAATCACATAAGAGTGATTTTTGAACTGGCTAAGATGTGGTAAATCCCTTTATATTATCAGAATAGATCTGACAATGGTCTTTGCTTATGTAGATCATAAGCATAATAATTATCTTTTATGGTGAAGTACTTCAGTATTATGGGACACCGGTACTTTTTCAAAGTAGTTACTAACTCATTAAATAAAGAAGTTAGAGCTGGGAAGTGTTTGATCAATGGCTGGTTTGGGGACAACTTAAGCACAAATGCTACTTGAAATAACAAGGCTGCCCTTTTAAAGGGCCAACCTCATTCCCCAATTTCAAACCAGGGCTGCATATGGGCATACAAACAAAGCTACTTTTTATTCAGCCCCTTTTCCAGGGAATGTCCCTTTAGCCCCTGAGCCAGCACAATGAGAACATTAAGCATTATATTGACTCACCCGCAAGTTGTGCACATGCCTAGGACATGCTTACTCTAGAAAAGTATTTCAAAGTTACTAAATTTGACTTAGTAACTCATTAATGTGAGCTAGCTACTTCAGACTTAGAACCCCAGGAAGCACTAGAAAGTAGTTAGCACGAATGACTCTGGGGAGTAATTATTTGAAACAGAGGCACTGGAGTGTCCACTCTACCATTATTTCAAAGTAACTATTTTGGAATTAGCATTATTCCTGATAAAAATCAAGAGTACAGATTTCGAATTCTGCAGCCTCTTATTTCAAAATAATGAGCTTGGTAGTATGGATGCTCCGCTTATAAATTTGACTTTAGGGGGTTATTTCAAAATTAAGTCCTAGTGTAATCCAAGACCAAGTGTTTGCTGGATTATGCCTGCATCAGCATGTTATGGGGGTTCCCTCCTGTGCAAAGAATCAGCATGACAAGGTCACTGCAGCACCTAAGCCCCTGTTGTGTGAGAATTGAGGGTAAAGAGGCCCCTACACAGGGGTTCATGAATTTTACCCACTGAGATCCCAACATGACGGATGTTAAAAGTGGATCTCAAAATCTACTTTCACATAGATCCATTTATCGAGCTTGCCCTATGTTCACAGAGCACCAGAAGCAATCTGTTGGAGCTGAGAGGATAAATTTACCCTATTCAATTAGTTGATTGTGTAGATAGCATGCCCCCTTTATTCTCTATAAATGATCACATCTCTTTAGATAGCAAAGCATCATCTGTTGTTTCTAGTCCCTAGATTAATTTTATCAATAATAACCTGCTTTGAGGGCTAGCCACAGAATGGAAAGTAATGTATCCATTTTTGTCAGAGGGATATTAATAGAGCCATTTGTCCCACCTCAGCAGTGCCTTGTTCCACCCAGCACCAAACTCTGGATGGAAGAGGAATGCCAGTGAAATAAGACGTGGTTCAGCATTTGTTTAAGTATTGGAGAGCCAAAACCAAAATCATGAAGCTTAGCAAGAATCAAAGCAACTCTTTATTTTGACCAGTGAAATGGAGCAAAACTTCCAAACTTTTGTATCTACCCCCATTTTCCCTATCCTAATCTTTGGATTAAATTCATAAACATAAAACCTAGATTCTAACAAGTCCAGCAGATGCTCTTGGTTCTGAAAATCAAAAACCACCCACATATTTGCACATCTCTAGAAATCATACAATTATAGAATCCTAGGGCTGGAAGAGACCTCAGGTCATTTCGTCCCACCCCCCTGCCCAAAGCAGAATCAAATCCACATTGCATCATACTAGTAGTGTAAGGTGGCCTCTAAATGAATGTAAACGTGTGATAGGCCCACTACAATGCCATTCTGGTGTAAATAATCTTTATATAACTGAAAGTCAGGTAATTAATTTCTCTGTGCCTTGGATTTCCAGGTGTAAAATAGTCTTTTGCTCTTTATGTGTCTGTTTTCTTTATTTAGGTTATAAGGTCTTCAGTGGAAGGACTGTTGCCTACAATACGTTTGTATAGCACCTAGCACACTAGGGTTGAGGGCTTGCTTGAGGCTTCTAGACAATACTAAAATTTAAATAATAGCAATGAGAAAAGAGTATGTGCCTCAGACCAGTAACGTGATCCCTGTTATACTACAGTGTCTAGATGGTTTGAACCATCAGTGGTTTGAACATTGGCTTGCTAAAACTCAGGGTTATGAGTTCAAGCCTTGAAGGGGCCATTTAGGGATCTGGGGCAAATCTGTCAGGGATGGTACTTGGGCCTGCTGTGAGGGCAGAGGGAGAGGACTTGATGACCTCTTAAGATCCCTTCCAGTCAGGGGCAGATGAGGGTTTTGCGGGGCCCAGGGCAGCACAATTTCGTGAGGGCCCCCCCCTTTGACACAGCACTTGTGCCGTGGTGCCATAGCACATACTCGGGGCCTCTTGAAGCATGAGGCCCAGGGCAGCCACCCCGCTCGCCCTGCCCTATATCCACCGCTGCTTCCAGTTCTATGAGATGGTATATCTCCATATTATTATAGAGCTGGGAGTCTCTTTGTCTGGGTTTTTATGACTCTTTTAGGGTCTAGAAGAGAAGGCTGAAGTTGAAACATGGAAACAGTGGGCTTACAGGTTGATACCCTGCCAGGAATCATAACAAGCCCTGAAATTGGTATTTTCACCCTCATTTGGATAATCAGGTGTAAATATACATTTTAATTATTTACTTAATTAAGTCAGTAATTTGCTGCCCATCAGAAATACTTGATGATATTTCAGTGCCATCTGTTTCCTAATTGAACTTAATCTCTAAAACATGTTACAAAAATATCCACAAAATAATAATGATAAAAACAAAACAGTCCCCCCCCATTCCATCCCTCTTAATCACTGCCATGTGTAGTCATTTTCAGGTGTGTGTGGGGAAGACAGGTGTGCAGCTGTGCCATAATTTCATATTTAGATGCACTATGAAGTGGATGGGAAGATATATCTCGATGATGAGAATGACAAGATGCACATGAAATGAGGATGGCCTCTATGCACATGGATGAAAGTCAAAGAGCTGACCAACAGCCAATGTTCCACTTAAGAATGCACATTTCTCCCCGCACTTCAAGGAATTGTTTTAGAGCAAATCATAACTGCTGGTTCTTAACGTGTTGCAGAGAAGCACTCTGGCCTGTGGATGCTTCCTCAAAATTTATCTGAACCTCTTCAGTCCACAAAATGAGGCTGGAACCTTCTTGTCTCATGAGATTTGTTGTTTTGGTTGAACTGGAAATCTTGGGAGAATAGCCTTCCACTTGCTATGTCAGTATGTCTATTTCTAAGCTCCTCTGGAACTCAGAAATTTAGGAAACTACCAGTCCAAGTTATTTTATCATGACCAAGATTGTTGTATCTGAGTGTCTGGATGCAAGGCAATTAAACGTGTTTTCTTAAAAATTAATTACTTTATCAAGCATCATGAGATATATAGATTCAGGTTTAGTTCAAGTTTGGAATGAAGGTTTGGGTTCGTGGCTATCATATCCTTACTCTATGAATCTACTTTTCTCACTGATTAAGTTGTCAGAGGGAAAGTCCATCTAATGGTTTCCAAGAGACTGATATGTAATTTGTGTGTTCATGTCAATTGACTTTGCTGCATGTAAAAGAACTGGCTTTCAATCATATTTCTTCATGTGGCCATATGCCAGAGCTCATACCAGTGCTGCCAAAGGCTGATTTCCCTTTCCCAGATGGCCTGTGAATTGCATAGAAAAGAGTGTATAGAATTCAATTCTCTTCCTTTTCATTTCTTCCCAAACTCTCTGATGTGAGTGTGTTATATCATATTGATATCAGCCCATTACCAGAACTGCGGCGCTGGCCCCAGGTGCACAGCACATGGTCAGTGCCGGCCCTGGGCACGCGGCGGTTAGGCGGCCTCCACCCCCGGGTGAGTGGCGCGAGGGCTGTGCCAGCCCCAGGTTTCCAGCGTATGGACGGCGCTGACCCGGGCATGTGTCATATGGGTGGCGCTGGCCCCAGGTGCACAGCGCTGCCAGCTCCTGGGCACGTGGCACAGGCGCCGGCTCCGGGCACGCAGCCCATGGGTGGTGGCGGCCTCACTCCCAGGAGCACGGGACATTGACTGTTCTGGCCCCGCACGTGCAGCATATGGGTGGCCCCATCCCTGGGTGTGCAGCACAGTTGTGGCACCAGCCCCGGGAGTGCAGAGCATGGGTGGTGCCAACTCTGGGCACGCAGCGTATGGGTGGCCCCGCCCCCAGGCCTGTGCGCAGCCCCGCTCCCGGGTGCATATGTGGCCCCACCCCTGGGTGCCCGGCGTGTGAGCAGCCCTGCCCCCAGGCACCCGGCAGCCCCAAAAGGTTGGCGACCACTGAAACAGATGAAGAGTGGTGTCTTGTTTGTAGGTCTGTCTGAGACTTAAAATCAAACCAAGTACAGTATAATGAAAATTGAAAGAGTAGTTTGTCAATTTTTTTAAAACAAATGACAGTTTGGAGTGCAACTTATAGGAGTTTTCTGACTTAATATTTTAATGCACTTTCATGATCTATTTGTTAAGGATGTCTCAATTAAGGAAGCAAAATGCAGGACAATGTAGCACTTTAAAGACTAACAAGATGGTTTATTGGATGATGAGCTTTCGTGGGCCAGACCCACTTCCTCAGATCAAATAGTGGAAGAAAATAGTCACAACCATATATACCAAAGAATACAATTAAAAAAATGAACACATATGAAAAGGACAAATCACATTTCAGAACAGGAGGGGGATGCGGGGAGGAGGGGGGGAAGGAAGGAAGGTAAGTGTCTGTGAATTGATGATATTAGAGGTGGGGAGAGTGGGATATTTGTGAGCTAATGGTATTAGAGGTGATAATTGGGGAAGCTATCTTGGTAATGGGTAAGATAGTTTGAGTGTTTGTTCATTCCTTCTTGGAGAGTGTCGAATTTTAACATGAATTACAGTTCAGAGGATTCCCTTTCAAGTGCAGATGTAAAAGGTCTTTGTAGCAGAATGCAGGTGGTTAAGTCATTGAGAGAGTGTCCTTTCTGGTTAAAATGGCAAGAAACTGTTTTTTCTTTGTGATCTTGTCTGATATCTGTTTTGTGGGCATTAATCCTTTGGCGAAGTGTTTGAGATGTTTGTCCAATGTACATAGCAGACGGACACTTTCGGCACATGATAGCATAAATTATATTTCTGGATGCGCAGGAATATGTGTTCTTGATCTTATAACTCACTTGGTTAGGTCCAACAATGGTATCAGCAGAATGAATATGTGGACAAAGCTGGCAACGGGGTTTGTTGCAAGGGAAGGTACCAGGGTTGGTATTAGTGTGGTATGTCCTGTGGTTGTTGGTAAGAATCATCTTGAGGTTAGGTGGTTGTCTATAGGAGACTATGGATCTGTCTCCCAGAGCCTCTTGGAGTTTGGTATCCTGTTCCAGTATAGGCTGTAGTTTATTGATAATGTGTTGGACAGGTTTAAGTTGGGGGTTGTAGGTGATGACAAGTGGTGTTCTATTGTTGGTTTTCTTGGGTCTGTCTTGAAGTAGATGGTTTCTAGGTATTCGTCTGGCTCTTTCAATTTGCTTTTTTATTTCTCCGGGTGGGTAGTTGAGGTTTATAAATGCTTGGTAGAGATCCTGAAGCTTCTGGTCTCTGTCAGTGGGATTAGAGCAGATGCGGTTGTATCGAAGGGCTTGGCTATAGACGATGGATCGTGTGGTGTGTTCTGGATGGGAGCTGGAAGCATGTAGGTAACTGTATGAGTTGGTGGGTTTTCTGTAGCGAGTGGTGTCTAATTTTCCATTGTTGATTTGTACTGTGGTGTCCAGGAAGTGGATCTCTCGTGTAGAATGGTCCAGGCTGAGGTTGATGGTGGGGTGTAGGTTGTTGAAATCTCTGTGGAATATCTCCAGTGTTTCTTGGCCATGTGTCCAGATCATAAAGATGTCATCGATGTACCGTAGGTAGAGGAGGGGTGAAAGGGGACGGGAGTTGAGGAAACGTTGTTCTAGGTCAGCCATAAAGATGTTAGCATACTGTGGGGCCATGAGTGTACCCATGGCTGTGCTGCTGATCTGGAGGTATAAGTTGTTCTCAAACTGGAAATAATTGTGGGTGAGAACAAAGTTACATAGGTCTGCTATCAGGTTGGCAGTGGTGTCCTCTGGGATAGTGTTTCTAATTGCTTGTAATCCGTCTTCATGTGGGATGTTGGTATATAGAGCTTCTACATCCATGGTTGGCAAGGATGGTGTTATTGGGGAGGTTATCGATGTTTTGTAGTTTCCTTAGGCAGTCAGTAGTGTCTCGGAGATAGCTGGGGGTGTTGGTTGCGAAGGGTTTGAGAAGAGAGTCTACATAGCTGGATAGACCAGTAGTGAGCGTGCCAATACCAGAGATGATGGGACGTCCGGGGTGCCCAGGTTTATGGATCTTGGGAAGCAGATAGAACAATCCTGGTCGGGGGTCAGAAGCTGTTCCCGAGTAGCTGTGGGGAGGCTTTGTTCCCGAGTAGCTGTGGGGAGGATTTTAAGGAGACAGTGTAGTTTCTTTTGGTATTCCAAGGTGGGATCAGAGGGGAGAGGTTTGTAAAATGTGGTATTCGAGAGTTGTCTGGTTGCCTCCTGGTTATAGTCGGCCTTATTCATGATGACCACAGCACCCCTTTGTCAGCTGGTTTGATTATAATGTCCAGGTTGTTTTTGAGACTCTGGATGGCATGGTGTTCAGCGCGGCTAAGATTGTGTGTCGCTTGTTGTCGTTTGCGAATAATGTCAGTCTGTGCGTTGTTGCGGAAGCTTTGTATATAGAAATCCAGATTGTAATTCCGACCGTCAGGGGGAGTCCATATAGAATTATTTTTCCTTTGGTGTTGATAGGGGGGATCTGGTAGGTCAGATTGATGTTCATTGGTGGTTTGGAAATATTCTCGGAGGCGGAGGCGGCGAAAAAAAGCCTCAAGGTCACCACAAAATTGTATCCAGTTTCTATCAATTAAGGAATTATTTTTAAATGTATAATTTTTAAAGTATTGAAATATTTTTCTGCAAATATGGCTTATTTAAGCATCAATAAAATTTACAAACAAGCTAAATGTGAATCATTCCAAACTGTAAACTCTGTTACTATGTTATAAGTATGTAATATAACTTAAGCAGCTTTTGGTCGTGTAAGCCCTTATAACAGTTTAAGAAGTTTACCAGAAACCTTCTAAAATGGTAGAGTGGCATAAGCAGTTAGAGCCCACCTCACCTGAGCCCAGATGCAGGTGGAGCGCACTTTCAGGCGCCTCAAGGGATGCTTCTTCTGCCTCCTCACTTGCCTGGACATTGGGGAGCACACTATCCCCGAGGAAGCAGCGACATGCTATGTGCTCCACAATATTGTGGAGTGCAAGGGGAGGCTTTGCTCCTGGGGTAGGTGCCAGACAGGTCTGTATGTTTGAGCAACCCTGGACAGCTGCCACCCTTTAGGCCCATCAGGCTGGGGTATGCATCTGGGAGGCCCTGAGGGACACATTTTCTCAGGCCCTCCAGGAACTCTCCCCAGGGCCTCTCCAACAGGGACTTCTGCCTTTCTGCTCTCTCCCTTCCCCCTCTCGCTCCCTCCCCTTACCCCTTCCCTGATCTCCCAACAAACCCTCCTGTTTGGTTTCAGAAGAAAATGTGTCTTTTTTATTAAACATAAAAGAGAAGGTGGGCAGAGGGAGAGAGGATGTCTGAACTGGGAGTGGGGATCAGGACTGGGAGGAGTAGTGGAGTGGCCTGTGCTGCCAACTTGGGTGTGGGGACCTCTTTGGGGTTGGGTGGGTCCGGTGACCAGAAATGGTTGGGAAGGAGGGGCATCTAGAGTGGGGTCAGGGCTGTCAAGGGGGCAGGAGGAGGGGCCACAGGCTTTGCTTGGGCAGGAAACATGGGCATTGGGAAGGGAGGAGCAGAGGCATGGCACGGGGAGGGATGAGCGACATAGTAGGGTGGGCTGATGGATGGGCAGGGCCATAGAAGGGGGTTCAGGAGGGTGGAAGGCAGAAACAGCGACATTGGACAGGTGTTCTCCTGTGCGGGACAGGATGTTACAGATGTTGTCGGACTGCGACATCATCTCAGTCCACGCACGCTCCCGCCATTCTAGGTCGGCATTGAGCTTGCATGACGGTGTCATGAATGTTGTGCATGATGCCGACATGTTGCCGCATGAGGTCCTGGCCCGTCTGCGACTCCACCAGACTCTGGAAGCTGGCTCCAGTGGTGGTGTGGCTGGGACCTCCGTCCTGGCTACGGAGAACACTCAAGAGGGAGAGGCCATCAGTTGTCTCTGCACACACATTCCCTGAGGCTGTGCCATCCTCTGTGAGCAGCGACCACACCAATCCATGGCCCACAGGAAGTGGATGTGCCAGGTGCAAGGCCATATGTGGCCTGCACAACACTCCCTGTGTCACACAGGCCCGGATGGGGCCAGAGGACCATGCTGCCCCCTCCCCCCGCCACCCTCCACCCCACACACACACCATGGCC
The DNA here is from genome assembly GCF_052426305.1 of Pelodiscus sinensis. Classification (NCBI taxonomy): domain Eukaryota; kingdom Metazoa; phylum Chordata; order Testudines; family Trionychidae; genus Pelodiscus; species Pelodiscus sinensis. The sequence goes on along the minus strand of NC_143074.1, from coordinate 9,066,764 downwards.
AGGCAGGCAAGGGAAGTGTATGGCCACAGTGGGATCCCCTCATGAGTGGTAGAGTAGCCGTGAGCAGCCTAGTCTGCCCTGGAGTCTGCACACATAGCTGAGACTTGCTGGGCTATCTGTGGGAGCAGCTGCTGCCTTGCACGTGCAGGCGTGCCTGCGTGCAGCACTCTGGGGTGTGTGTGGGGTTGTGCCTGCACCCTTGCAGCTAGCCTGCTTGCAGATGGGTGCACCCCCTTCTGCACTGGAGGCAGAACATGTGTGCCCATACATGAGGCTCGCAGCAGGATTCTGGCCATGTTCAGGGGCTGCCTGCAGAATGCAGAGTGCTGGCCGAGGAGCCAAAGCTACACTGTGCTCTCTGCTCCCTGTGCACCCGACTCCCCCATCCTGTGTGTGTGAGACAGTGTGACCACTCACCTTAAGATCCCTCCCAAGTCTCTGAGGAGGCCTGAGAGATGTCCTGGCTGGCGGGGACCAGCCCAAGGGACAGAGTGATGGTCCCAGTCTCCTGCTCCTCCTCCAGCTGGGGCTGGACCTGGCTCTCTGGCTCCTCCTCAAGGACGACCTCCGGGCAGACAACCACCGGGCTTTCCAGCCCTGAGCCCACCACGATGGGGAGGGGGAGGGAGGAGGAGAGGTTTCCCCACTCCCCAAGATGTGGTGGGGCTCAGTGTAGTAGGGGCAGGTGTGGGGTCCTGCCCCCTGAACACACCCTGTGCTCAGTGGCCCTGAAGTACCCCTGACAGAGCTCCTTCACCTTTGCCCGGACTTGCGCCATGGTCCGGGCAGGGTGACCTCACTCCGCCAAGGATATGGCCATGTGGGAGAAGATCTCCGTATTGCGGCACTTGGCCCGGGGATTCTGAAGTGACTCATCCTTGCCCCACAACTCAAGGAGGGTTGCAATTTTCATCCCCCTGGGGCTGCTCCTGGGAGCTGGCTGTTTTTGCGCAAAAATCCTGTAGTGTAGATATAGCCTGGGCGCCTGGCCAGCACACTTTAATTAATGGAGATTAATGTGATGGGGCCTTTAGCTAGGGTGACAGAGTCCTTGTCATCCATATGCATGATCAGGTTGGTTAGTGGGAACCACTTCTGGTTCGGCTGGAGGGAATCTCCACAGGCATTAGCCAAAAGCTCTGTTCAGCACATGTTCAGAGGCTGGGTGCTAATTCAATTTCAGTGGAGACCTGTAGTAATCAGAATGAAAAATCTTTCCTTAACACTCTTATTAAACCTTAATCTTAGTCTTATTCATCATTATTAGGCCTGGAAATTGGGCTGAATATTTCAATGAAGCGAAATGAAAAGACAGAGAGGTTTTGAGTGTGAGGATGGATGGGGGAAAGGGGAGAACAGGATTTAAGGAGACAACTTGAATTCTCTTTAAGCAACTGAAGAGTGAGTAATCCCTCCAGATTCAGAAGCTGATGGAAGCAACAGATTTTCAAACTTGGCAAAAATGCCGATTAGATTCCAGTCTTATAATATTAGTCTTTCAAAGGCTTCTCAGAAATGTGGAAATGGAGTAGGAGGGAATTAAGATATAAAGAAAGGATGAATCAAGAGTTTAAAGTTACCAGGATGATTTAAGTAGTACTGAAATCTGACTTCATTTAGTCTTGTGCCTTGACCAGGCAAGACAGTCAGCTAAAATAGATCTGTATCAGCCAGATCTCTGAGGGAGAGGGACCTGGTGTCAGCTGTCACATTGCAAATCAGATTCTCTTCTCCCATCATTTTCACATGGACTTACTCACTCATGATTTGCTCCAGTGTATCTCAAAAGGGGCTCAGGACTTACGTTTCCCGCCTTCCCCAGATGGTTTCTATTAAAGGCAAGCTTCTGATCTCTTTTTCTCCAGCACAGAGCTGCATTTTGATCTCGTTACCCAGGATCATGCCACCAGCATTAGTTTCATTGGCATAAATGAGGTCACTATCTGGCTATAAAACTACGGATACTTTTCAAACCACAGTAATACTGTTAAAATTGGGACCAAATGGTGCTCTCTTCTTCCCTCCCCACTTCCTGTCTACCTGAAATAATTCATCCAACTCATTGAAAGGTTGTACAGACCCACTCTCTAGATCCTGAAATACTAAAACAATCTATTTAACCTTTACATTAGTTAATGCATACATTAGACTGAGGAACTATATATGATCATAAAAATGTGAGAAATTGAAGCACTCTGACATAAAATCAAACAGCTCAGCCATAAAAGGTGTCACTTCTATGTGATTAATTTGCCAATATGTCTGTGTTGCTAAACTAAATCAAACTACAATTTTTCCCGCGTGTATTGCATTTAATGGAGTCTGTTAATGACAGTGATACCTTGTAGATCTCCTGGAATGGGCATGCATGCCTTAGCACTACAGAAGGGCAATTCCTTTGCACTACTGTATATTACGAGCTTTGCCTTATATGACTCAGTGTCAATCTCCATGTAAGCATAGACAAGCTGAGCTGACTTCTCAAGCTTCCTCTTCTTTCAGATGCAGACTCTGTGCACAGTCCAGTTCATGAGGGAAGGCTTTCTTTTGGTGTCTGTGACAGAAGCTGCATCCCATACCAGCCTGTCTTTTAACCAGTTCTCAATCCTAGAAAGGACCTTCCCTCTTATCCCATGGCCATGTAATTTACACAAGATCCTTTGGTGAGGGATCTTGTCAAAGGCTTTCTGAAACTCCAAGTATACTATATCTACTGGATCCCCGTTGTCTGCATGTTTGTCCCTTCAAAGAACTCTCATAGATTAGTAAAGTTTCCCTTTACAGAAGCCATGCTGACTTTTGTCCAACAAATTATGTTCTTCTACGTGCCTCACAATTTTATTCTTTACTATTGTTTCGACTAATTTGTCCGGTACTGAAGTTAGACTTATCAGTCCGTAATAGCCAGGATCACCTCTAGAGCCCTTTTTAAATATTAGTGTCATGTTGGCTACCTTCCAGTCATTAGGTACGGAAGCCGATTTAAAGGATAGGTTACAAACCACAGATAATAGTTTAGCAATTTCCCATTTGAGTTCTTTTAGAACCCTTGGATGAATGCCATCCGGCCTTGGAGATTTGTTAACATTAAGTTTTCTATTTGTTCCAAAATCTCCTCTCAAGACACTTCAATCCAGGTCAGTTCCTCAGATTCATCACCTACAAAGGACGATGCAGATTTGGTAATCTCCCTAACGTCCTCAGCCATGAAGACTGAAGCAAAGACATCATTTAGTTTCTCTGCAATGGCTTTATCGTCCTTGATTGCTCCTTTTATAGCTCGATCATCTAGGGGACCCACAGGTTTGTTAGCAGGCTTCCTGCTTCTAATGTACTTAAAAAACATTTTGTTATTTCTTTTTGAGTTTTTGGCTAGCTGTTCCTCAAAATCTTTTTTTGCTTTTCTTATTACATTTTTACACTTGATGATTAGACAGTGTTTATGTTCCTTTCTATTTATCTCACTAGGATTGGACTTCCACTTCTTAAAAGATGCCTTTTTGTCCCTCACTGCTTCTTTTACATGGTGGTTAAGCCACGGTGACTCTTTTTTAGGTCTCTTGCTATGTTTTTTTATTTTGGGGTATATATTTAAGTTGGGCCTCTATTATGGGGTCTTTAAAAAGTTTCTCTTGCGCAATAACTTTTTGCGGAAAATCTCTTCCGCAAAACATTCTTGTGCAAGAAGCCTGCAGTGGAGACATAGCCTAAGGGGGGATATGATAGAGGTCTATAAAATCATGATGGGTGTGGAAAAAATGAATAAGGAAAAGTTATTTACTTATTCCCATATTATATGAAGCAGGGGGTCACTAAATGAAATTAATAGGCAGCAGGTTTAAAACAAACAAAAGGAAGTTTTTCTTCACTCAGCACAGTCAACCTCTGGAACTCTTTGCCAGAGGATGTGGTGAAGGCTAGGACTTTAACAGGGTTCAAAACAGAGCTCGATAGATTCATGGAGGTTAGATCCATCAATGGCTATTAGCCAGGACAGGTAGGAATGGTGTCCCTAGCTGCTGTTTCTCTGGGGGTGGGTGTTAGGAGAAAGATCACATGAGAATTACCTTTTGTGTTCCCTCCCTCTGGAGCATCTGGTATTGGCCTCTGTTGGCAGACAGGATACTGGGCTGGATGGACCTTTGATCTGACCCAGTATGACCATTCTTATGTTCTTAAAAGTTTCAAAAAATAAGTTTTTTCTACATTTTCTGGGAAAGGAAGACATTCATGAAACTTAAAACTGAGGGCATGGGCAAGGGACACGTCAGTCTTTGAAAAGCACGTTCAGTTTTCAATAAGAAAATTAAAGTTTTTAAAACTATCTTTGTAATTTGTAGTTTTGGTTTTTGAAAAGCAAAAATAATTACCAAAAATGTGCTTCACCACCCTCCCAGCCCTCTCCAACTATTTAGTTCCCTCTTCTGTCACCTGCAAACTAGATTCTAGGACTCGAGAAAACTCCAAAACTCCAGAACTTTCCAATGTTGTTGAAAGTTTGGTCCATCTCACATCTATTATCACGTGAACTGGTGGGACCATTAGACATGAGAATGTGTGCTTTTCCTCCCTATTCAACACCTTTAGAACAATGGAGAAGCAGCAACCATTGCAGTCATTGCACCCAGCAAAAGGCAAACATGAGGGAAAATGTACCTTCTGCTCTTTGAAGTTCCAAAGAAAGGCAGGAAATGGCTTTATCACCCATTCCCTCTAGACATGCAGTATGTCAGTGTAGATGCAACTTGGGGCTAACTGGACCAGATCACTCCTCTCACATAAGCTTTCATCACTAGTTGGGGGCAGTGAGGCAGGTTTCAGGGCCTGCTGGAAGTGGTAGGAGGATATGGGGAGAGAGGAAAGACAGGAGAGTGGCTTGAAGGCTGCATGAAGCCTTGTAAATTACTGTGGTATAGGTGGCTACTCAGGGCATGGATGTGGCTTATCTACATTCTGCAAAGCACTATGTAAATACCAACAGACAGTAATTTAAAAGCTTCATGACCCTTTCTGTGACCTGGGCTCAAGGGCAGCTTGAGTAATTTAGGCACCAGTCCAGTCCCACTTATGTCCTATTTTGAGGCATAAATGGTGCATAGGCCTTTTTGCTGGTCCTCATGAGATTTTTCTACCACAGGACAAAATGTCCTGAGAGAGGATATATTGGTGCACCCAAAGATAGAGAGATTCCAGTCTGAGAAAGAACAGTACTTGAAAAAGCTAAACTAAAGTCTCGGAGGTATGATTTAATACATTATCTAAGGCAAATCATGGCATAACATATGCAAATGTGAAATCTGAGAATTTTGTTCAAAGTATTGGCGTATCATTTAAACTTGCGTTGCATGAATCAGGGCAACCTCCCCAGGTCCCATGCTTTTGTGGCCCCTGTGGTGGCTGTCCCAACTGTCTTATGGTTGGGAGGGAGTAGGAGATTATGGGGCTTGGCACAGTGGCTGCAGGGTTTGCCTTCCCCACTTACCACATGCGTGATGGGAGCCAGAGTGTCCCAGAAGCCTGCTCTATGCTGTCCTCTCCCAGCCCACTACAAAGCTTCTCAGAGACAACAGGAAGCAGAGAGCCCAGCCCCAGTGCTCTAGTTCCTGTCACCCATGGAGAAGCAGAGCTCAGCAGGCTGGGAGAGCAGCATGGCAGGGCAGAGCAGGCTGCTGTGCCACTTGAGCTCCTGCTGCCTATGTGGTGACTGGGGAGGCAGGGAGGCAACCCTACTATTGCTGCACCCAGTTCCCATAATCCCTCAGGAAACATTGCTCAGGGAAGGGGGTAAAGGAATGGGCAGGGGCAGAGCAGAAGTGGGCTTAGGGAAAGGATGGCGAGGGGAAGGGGAGGGACCTGTGGCAGATCCCACACATGGAGCACTGGAGGGTGGGGAGGAGGGTGCCCTACCTCTCCTCTCCCACTGTGGACAACAAAGTAAATCCATTGACTTCAGTGGAGGTTATATACACTGATGTGAGATCATAATCAGGCCTCATATATATCTTTTAAAAACCTACTCATTAAGAGAATTGTTACCAGTGACTTGTGCTGGTACAAGCCTAATCATCTTTACCTCTTAGCATGAAGAAAAAGTACTCCACACCAGAGTCTTTTTATAGCAAAGTATTTCAGGAGAGGAACAATATGTAAAAGATGCTAGCAAAACGGGATCACTTTGCATTTGCCTTCACCAAGGAGTCTGTCTCTGTTTTGAATTTACTAAGTAGTGTTACAGTAATTTCCAAAGTGCTGAATAGTGATAGAAATATAGCCGTGTTAGTCTGGGGTAGCTGAAGCAAAATGCAGGACTTTCCAAAGTGCTGTGTGTCTTACATCAGGCATGACTGACAGTTCTTAAGCACTGTGCCATGTTAAGCAAATCTACCTCCTCCTAGGGTGGAGGTAGGTGAAGCCAGAGGAGGGGTTCTACACAGGGAGAGATTCCAAGTTGCAGTAAACAAGGGCATTTCTCAAGGTTCCTTGGAGGGAGGCTAAAGGAGCATGCAGAAAACAGTAAATATTAGTCCGGATTTTAGCAGCAACTAGTTAAATTAGAAAATGAAAGGTTAAAAATTAAATGGCATGTGAGATACTGTTCCTGATTTAATGCCACTGAAGCTGCAAGTCTCTCGCTCTCTCGCTCTCTCTGTCTTTGTGGCTCTTCTACTAATAATTCACCATATAAATGTATTCCTGGCACAAATCACAGTGTCCTAAGATTCTTGATTATAATCATAATAATGGGTTTTTGAAAGCGTGCAAGTGGTTCCGGGAATTATAAGAAGGGTTTAAGACAGACGTGGTGTTTATGTGGCTCGTGTTTGTTGCATATTAAACTGAATTTAGCAGAATAGCTGGTGTGGTACTTTTAAGAAATTTCAAAACACACAATTAATTTAAACTTTCCTGGAACTATTCTCCTATCCTTGAGATACAGAGATGCGCACACAATCATTTCCACACAAGAGCAAGAATTTGGGGGCAAAGCCAGTCAACTAGGAATGGTAAAATAGAAATCTATTGTGTTTTCCTTGTTCTCATGCTCATTCCAAACACTTTCTTTAATTTACTATTAGAAAATATGTATTTGGTGATTTTAAATTTCCTAATGGAATCTTTTAAAAATTATCCTTAAATCAGGGATGGAAAAGTCCTTGGTTCCCCGACCTAACCACTGCAGAATTGTTTCCATCTCTATACTATCTTCTTCAAGTGACTTTGTTCGAAAGTTCTAATTTTTAAGGTATCAAGTGTAACAGGCTTACCTTCAAGAAACTCTTTTACAGTCTAATTTCACTGATAAGAGGGTATTTTCCCTGGTTTATAGCCTAATATTCTCTGTAACCAGAGACATTCCTGTTGGCCCATCCCACAAAGAAATTCAAGAGCAGGCCCTTAGAGGGCTGATTTACACTGGAAAGTTTATTTGAATTAAGGTAGGATATGAATTTAACACCCCACAACTATTCATGAGTAATTTCTGGGGACACTAGTTAGGGAATAAAATGGCCTTGTCCCTGTCTAAATTAATCCACCCACTGACATTAGGACAGAGTCACATTGACTTTGGATCCTGTGGCTGGAGTGCCCCACTATGTGGATCCAGTGATGTCCCAAGACCTTTTTGAATCGCCTCCTCTTTGTTGCTTGGGTCCATGTTGCTTGGATGGAATGGAGGGCACAGAATCATGGCTGTGAAGGGAATGATTCAACTGTGTGTGACTAAACCAGAGGAGTGAAACAGTGAGTAGGGGTATGTCTACACTAGCCCCCTAGTTTGATCTAGGGAGGCTAACGAGGGCAAACGAAATTGCAAATGAAGCGCGGGATTTAAATATAATTCATTAGCATGTTCCCGGCCAGTTGCCATTTTAGAAATTGACTAGCCCGAAGTAACTGCCAGCGTCTACACGTGGCAGTGAAACGGGATTCCAAATTAAAGCCCTAAATCGAATTTGCTGGTAAACCTTATTGCAGGAGGAATAACAGCTAATTTGATTTATGGCTTTAATTTGGAATTCCGTTTCACCGTGTTACTTTGGGCTAGTCAATTTCTAAAATGGCTGGGAACATGCTAATGAAGCACAGGATATTTAAATCCTGCACTTCATTTGCAATTTTGGTCACCCTCATTAGCCTTCCGAGATTGAACTAGGGGGCTAGTGTAGACATACCCTAGGTCTAGAGGCTTTTGATGCAGCATTGGTAGGCTGACAGCACCAGATCTGGTGCTTTGCTGGAGCAGAGCACGGTCTATGGGGCTTTGGTTGGGATCACAGGATGCATGTATTTAGCCTATATTGAACTCATCTCTAGTCCCCTCAAGGTGGATTCCATGTGACTCATTTCTGTGTTTTGCATCTTTCTCATGGCTGCATTTACCAAGGCTGCACCTCAGCGCTCCCATGGCCAGAGGCTGTCAGATCCCTTTGGAGAGAACCAGCCACATATATTGCTGTCTTCCCAGCAGCTGCAGACTGCATGTTGATCATGTTTCTCTCCTTTGTTAACACAATTGCTTTCACCTTTACATAAATCAGATTTAGAGAACACATTGCGTCTCTGAAGCCTTGGGATACCTCCAGGCCTCTCAGTTCAATGGAGCTCATTATGGAAATCAGCTAAATGCTGAGCAGAGAGATAAGTGCTAACTGTTTACCAAACCCCTCCACCAGAGATATACAGCAAGAGCTAATGGGAACTCATTTGCAGCCTTACTCAGTCATTCAACCCTCTTTATCTGCTACTCTGACTAATCTACAGGGAGAAATGCCCTGGTTTGCATAAGAGGTGGAGATCCTCTGCAGGGGCATGGGGGCTTGTGTGCCTGTAGAGCCCTGCAATTCCATGGATATCGGCTTTATAAACACAGGTATCCTCATCTGCAGACGTAGATGTGAATATCTGCAGCTCATTTTTGTGGATACAAATGTATATATAAATTTTGTATCTGTTCAAGGCTCTAGGACAATGGTCTCCAGCCTCTTTAAGAACAAGATCACATTTTGAATTCAAGTGCAATCCAAGATCTTCCTCAAACCCAAAGACCCTTGTCCCGTCTCCTTTGTGCCCCTTGTCTGAGGCCTTGCCCATGCTCACTCCATCCACCCTACCTCCCCCATCCTCCCTCACTTTCACCAGGCAGGGACAGAGGGTTGGGGTGCAGCCTTTGGTCTTGGATTAAAGGATCTAGAGTGAGAGGAGACCTGAGATTGAAGCAGGCAGTTAGGGTGCTAAAAAGGGTTCTAAGTGTATGGTCTGGGAGGGCATTTGGATGCAGGGGTGCTCAGGTCTAGGGCAGGGACTTGGGATGCAGGAGGGAGCTCGGGGTGCAGGAGGGAACTCGGGATGTAGGAGGGGGCTCATGAATGGGGTAGGGTTTTGGGATGTGGGCTCCAGCTCTTGGGTTGTGGTGCAGTGGGGCTAAGGCAGGTTCACCTCTGCTCTGGCCATGCACCACTCCCAAAAGCAGCCAGCAAACTGCATCCCAAGTCATGTCATGCCCCCTCTCTGTTCTGTGGACATGGGATATCTGAAGGTAGGGAGGTGGGGTGGGTTCTAGAGTGGACTAAGGGATAGGGCATTCACCCGGGAACTCCTCCACCCACTGTCATGCTGCTCCTGCCCTCTGCCTTGGAGCTGCCCTTGGGAGCCTCCTGCTTGCTGTGCAGGGTGTGGCAGGGAGAAGATGTGGGGGGAGGGGCTGTTGTCAAGGTGTCCTTCCTCCCTGCCACTCCTGTATCCTCTCTCCACGCAGAGAGAATGGAATGGCGGGAGCTTGGCAATGCAAATCTCTGTCACTCGTACACCGTGTTTATCTTTGTCATTCTCACAAACACACATTGTCCTCTCATCTCCTGACCCACCACACATATGGGGGGTTTTACTAATTTTACTGCTCGCAAAGTGGGTTGATTTTAGTTTTTGATTGGTGTGTGCATTTCATAACTTGCATTTCACTTATGCTTAAATTTAATTATTTGAGTAGTAAGTTCAAAAATGCCTAACTTGTCATGTCTCGAGTAATTATCCTGATGGTAGTTGAAAAATGTGTGGAAAATTCTGACCTAATAGCATTTTTCCTTCTTGCATGGCCATACATAGTCAGGTGGAGGGAGTCACAGGAAGTAAGTAGAGGAGGAAGGCAAATTCCTGCCAGGTTCTCGCCCTTGATCAGTGATGAAGAACTGTTAGCCAGGGGAGGCTGTGGATCAATGGGAGCTGCACATGCCAGCTGCTTTTGGGAGAGGAATGAGTTTGCCTTGGGTCTGCTGCCCCAGTGTTGGCTGTCCCACTGCTCCCAGGGTTGATGGGACTTGAACTCACCACCCTATGCTCCTCACGGGAATGCTTTATCCCCCTAAGCCATGCCAGAACCCACCCAACCTGCAGCTGGTCCCTTATCCTGCTTTCTTAGGGTATGTCTACATTGCATTCCTCTTTCAAGATAGGAATGCAATAGAACGAAATTGCAAACGAATCGCGGATTTGAATTTCCCATGCTTCATTTGCATAATTGTGTCTGGGCGCTATTTCAAAATACCCTATTTTGAAAACAGAAACGCAGTCTAGACACAGTTATTTCGAAAGAAAACCCTTCTTTCGAAATTACCCTTACTCCATATAAAATGAGGTTTAAGGGTAATTTCGAAAAAAGGATTTTCTTTTGAAATAACTGCATCTAGACTGCATTTATTTTTTTGAAATAGGGTATTTTGAAATAGCGCCCAGACGAGATTATGCAAATGAAGGGCAGAAAATTCAAATCCACGCTTCATTTGCAATTTTGTTCATCTGCATTTGCATTCCTCTCTTGAAAGAGGAATGCAATGTAGACATACCCTGAATGCGGGAGCCAGGTCCATCGTGTCTGAAGGGGAGGCAGGATTAAGCCCACCAGCCTGTGCTCCAGAGGCTGAAGCCCTCACTCCACCCTCCCTACCTTCAGCGGCTCCCTTATTCTATGCTGGCTGTCTGGCTGCTCCCAGGGTAGTTGGGGGTAGGGTAAGAGGGAGCACAGGGCAGGGCAGGACTGGAGCTGCCAAGGGGGGACTGGACTCAAACCCACCACCCTGTGCTCCCCAGGTGAATGCCCTATTCCACTTCAGAAAAAATAGTAGATTCTATTTTTGTCCTCTGGGGCTGTGTCTACACTGCATGCTCCTTGCGCAAGAACAGCCCTTTTTTGCGCAAAAACTTGGTAGCTCTCTACACTGCACACGCATTCTTGCACAACTAAATTTACAGAATAGCATCGGAAAACAGGGCTTCTTCCAGAAGAGTTATTCTTCTCCCCATGAGGAAGAAGCCCTCTTGTGCAAGAGCTCTTCCACAAGAGGGCAGTGTAGGCAGGCAAAATGAATTTCTTGTGCAAGAAGCCCCTATGGTTAAAATGGCCATCAGAGCTTTCTTGTGCAAGAGAGCATCCACACTGGCATTAATGCTCTTGCGCAAAAGCATATAGCAGTGTGGACGTGCTCTTGTGGAAGATTTTTTGCACAAGAACTCTTCTGCAAAATAGTTCTTGTGCAAGAAGCCTGCAGTATAGACGTAGCCTCGAAGTTTAGAGCTTCAGCTGAAAGCCTGAGAGACCATTAGTTCAATTAGTGCACTGGAAACAACAATCAACATAGAATCATGCCTAGAGTTGTTTTAAAAGCTGCAAAGCTTTGAACTTCTACACTCACGTTAACTGTTTCACTTAACTAAGATGCACAACTGTGTTCCCATTTAAAACTTGGATACAGAGTGGGGGAGGGGGCACCTTGACATCAGTGCCCCTCCTCTCGCTCCCCTGCCCTGCACAGAAAGCAGGAGGATCCTGAGGAGACAGTTCCAAGGCAGGAGATGTGCAGCAGTGGGGGGAGGGGCAGCTGAAGCGCTGGCACTTGACAGCCTCTTGGCCAAACCAGCTAGGATCCCCTGTCAGAGGCTCCAAGATCGACCAGTAGAGCCTGATCTCCTGGTTGGTGACCACTGGGGTAGGGTTAGGGTTTGTGTTAGGGTTAGGTGTGGGGGAGGGGTTAGGGTTAGAGCATTGGCCTCCATCCTTTTTAACCACAAGATCACTTTTTTCAAACCCAAATGCCCTTCCCCAGCTTTCTTCCTGCCCCTTCTCTGGGGCCCTGCCCCTGCTCCACCCCTGCAGCGAGGCCTCACCCTGCTCACTCCATTTCCCTTCCTCCCCGAATCTCATTCACTTTCACCAGGCAGGGGTAGGGAATTGGGGTTCAGGCTCTGGTCTTGGGCCAATGGGTTTGGAGTGTGGGAGGAGACTCCCTGAAAGAAGGGAGAGAGGAGGGATTGGTTCTGGAGTGCTCTAGGGGATAGGGCACTTGCCTGGGGAGTTCAGAGTTGGGGTCTTGAGTCCCTCCACACCCCCCCCCCCCAAGAGCAGCCAGACAGCCAGCACCAGCTGCCCTAGCGATGCACGTGGCTCCTGCATTAGGAAGGCAAGATAAGGGACCCTCTAATGGAAAGGAGGTGGGGTGAATTCTGAAGTGGCCTTGGGGATAGGGCATTCCCCTGGGGAGTGAAGGGGGGTGGGCTCAAGTCCCACCAACCCCAGGAGCAGTGGGACAGTCATCAGCAGAGTCAAGGCAAGCCCACTCCCATCCTGGCCCCCCACCGCTCCCAAAAGCACCTGGCATGCATAGCAGTGGCTCCATGCACCACTCCTCATCCACAACTGGCTCCAACCCCACAGCCTCCACTGGCCACAGTTCTCCATTACTGATCAATGGGAGCTGCAGGAGCAGGCAAGGACAGCACATGGAGACCCCTTGTGCTGACCTTTCCAGGGGCTGTGGGGACATGTCAGTGACCTCCAGGACCACAACCACCATCAGGACAATTACTCCAGACATGACAGGTTAGGCATTTTAGAACTCACTTCTCAAAGAATTAAATTTAAGCATAAGAGAAATGCAAATAAAAAACTTGTTGGTAGATCACATCTAAAGCTTTGCTAGTATGAAAATATTTCATGTCAACTGCCTTCCCTATATCCAGAGAGCCAGTTACCTCATCATACAACACAATCTGGTTGGTCAGGCATGACTTTCCCTTGGTGAATCCATATTGACTTTTTCCAGTAATCCAGGACCTCCCCTGATAACCACAAGTTTTCAAAGATAATAGCCAATGGTTCTGTAATCACATCAGTCAACTCCCTGAGCACCCCATGGATTTGTGATGCATTTAGAAAAGCTGAATATAACCAGGTAGACCAGAAATAACAAATGTATATTATGGCTGGTCTTAACCAGTTATTTTGGGTTTTTCCAAGCTGTGGAGTACCTGTTAAGTGTGAGAATATACTTGGAAGCCCCTATGCCATTAAAGGTTGCTTTATCTTATCACTCTGGCTGTGTCTACACTGCACCCCTTTTCCGGAAAAGGGATGCAGATGAGACAAGTTGGAATTGCAAATGAAGCGGGGATTTAAATATCCCCCGCTTCATTTGTATAAACATGGCTGCTGTTTTTTTCCGGCTCGGGGCTTTACCGGAAAAAAGCGCCAGTCTGGACGGGGATCTTTCAGAAAATAAAGTCTTTTCCGAAAGGTCCCTTATTCTTCTTAAATCAGGAATAAGGGACCTTTCGGAAAAGGCAAGCTCCCTCCCATCCATCTTGCACGATCTCAAAATAAAAAAGGAGTCATATAAAAAATGGAAACTAGGACAACTAACAAAGGATGAATATAGGCAAGCAACACGGGAATGCAGGGGCAAGATTAGAAAGGCAAAGGCACAAAATGAGATCAAACTAGCTACAGGCATAAAGGGAAACAAGAAGACTTTTTATAAATACATTAAAAGCAAGAGGAAGACCAAGGACAGGATAGGCCCACTGCTTAGTGAGGAGGGAGAAGCAGTAACAGGAAACTTGGAAATGGCGGAGATGCTCAATGACTTCTTTGTTTCGGTCTTCACCGAGAAGTTTGGAGGTGTGCCTAACGTAGTGAATACAAGCAGAGAGAGGGTAAGTTTACAAGATAGGATACACAAAGAACAAGTTAAAAGTCACTTAGGAAAGTTAGATGTCAGCAAGTCACCAGGTCCTGATGAAATGCATCCCAGGATACTCAAGGAGCTGATAGAGGAGGTATCTGAGCCTTTAGCTATGATCTTTGAAAAATCATGGCAGACAGGGGAGATTCCAGAAGACTGGAAAAGGGCAAATATTGTGCCCATCTATAAAAAGGGGAATAAGAACAACCCAGGAAACTATAGACCGGTCAGTTTAACGTCTGTCCCAGGGAAGATAATGGAGCAGGTAATCCTATGCAAACACTTGGAAGGTAATAAAGTGATAGGGAATAGCCAGCATGGGTTTGTGAAGAACAAGTCATGCCAAACTAATCTGATAGCTTTCTTTGATAAGATAACGAGCCTTGTGGATAAGGGAGAAGCGGTGGATGTCATATACCTAGACTTTAGTAAGGCATTTGATACGGTCTCGCATGATATTCTTATTGATAAACTAGGCAAATATAACTTAGATAGGGCCACGATAAGGTGGGTGCATAATTGGCTGGATAACCGTAGTCAGAGAGTTGTTGTTAACGGTTCTAAATCCTGCTGGAAAGGGATAACAAGTGGAGTTCCTCAAGGGTCTGTTTTGGGACCCGTACTGTTCAATATCTTCATCAATGACTTAGATATTGGGATAGAGAGTACGCTTATTAAGTTTGCAGATGATACCAAACTGGGTGGGGTTGCGACTTCTTTGGAGGATAGGGACATAATTCAAAATGACCTTAGCAAGTTAGAGAAATGGTCAGAGGTAAACAGGATGAGGTTTAATAAAGAGAAATGCAAAGTGCTCCACTTAGGAAGGAACAATCAGTTCCATACATACAAGATGGGAAGCGACTGTCTAGGAAGGAGCATGGCAGAAAGGGATCTAGGGGTCATAGTGGACCACAAGTTGAATATGAGTCAACAGTGTGATGCTGTTGCAAAAAAAGCAAATATGATTCTAGGTTGTATCAACAGGTGTGTTGTAAGCAAAACTCGTGAAGTCATTCTGCCGCTCTACTCTGCACTAGTTAGGCCTCAGCTGGAGTACTGTGTCCAGTTCTGGGCGCCACATTTCAAGAAAGATGTGGAGAAATTGGAAAGGGTACAGAGAAGAGCGACAAGAATGATTAAAGGTCTAGAGAACATGACCTATGAAGCCAGGCTTCATGAACTGGGCTTGTTTAGTTTGGAAAAAAGAAGATTAAGGGGGGACATGATAGCGGTTTTCAAATATCTAAAAGGGTGTCACAAGGAGGAAGGAGAAAATTTGTTCCTCTTGGTTTCTGAGGACAGGACAAGGAGTAATGGGCTTAAAGTGCAGCAGGGGAGGTTTAGATTGGACATTAGGAAAAAATTCCTAACTGTCAGGGTGGTCAAATATTGGAATAAATTGCCAAGGGAGGTGGTGGAATCTCCCTCTCTGGAGATATTTAAGAACAGGTTAGATAGACATCTGTCAGGGATGGTGTAGGTGGAGCTTGGTCCTGCCTTGAGGGCGGGGGGCTGGACTCGATGACCTCTTGAGGTCCCTTCCAGTCCTATTATTCTATGATTCTATGATTCTATGATCCACACATCAGGACATCAGGTGGAGTGTGGGTCCACTACTATAGCTGGGGATTTTTCTCTCTGCCACATAGCCCTTTCTTCCGGATAACTGGCAAGGTTTAGAGTCCAGGGTGGTTGGGCAATTGTAGAGATGGACGGTACTGCTTCGGTGCCTCTCCCAGCGTGGGACTGCACTGGTGCTTAACTAATTGGTCTTGGCCATTCTTTGGTCCCAACCCCACATTTTCTGGCTCAGATCCAGCAGCTGATGCTATGGTTCTTCTGGCCCAGGACTGCATTGATTCTCTGTAGGGGTCCGCCATCTCTCCCTGGTGTGTTTGTGCATGTGGGTTCATGTCCTCCACATCTAGGCCCTGCAGAGACTCCTATTTGATGCAGGTAGTCGAGCATGGAGCACGCTGGCACATGCTTTTCTTTACCACTTCTGAGGGCTCTGATATGATCGGCAGCTCCTTTATTTGAGCGTCTTCCACAAGACATCTCCGAGCTGCCAGCCTTCTACCAGGATCTCCTCTGGACCTGGAAGCTGCTTTTGGCAACTTTGCAGAGCCCCTGCCACACAAGCCCCATCTACATGTGCAAGCAGGTGAAGGTTGGTCTTGGCAGAAGTCACAAGGGTTGGAGATGTCCTGGACTACTACCGGGAAGACTGGGTGGATCCTCTGGTGCTCGCCCAGAGTATGGGGCTAAATGAATTAAATATGAATGGTGATGTCTATCTCCTAGAACTGGACGGGATTGTGAAAGGTCATTGAGTCCAGTCCCTTGCCTTCACAGTTGGACCAAGTACCATCCCTTACAGATTTTGCCCCAGATCCCTAAATGACCTACTCAAGGATTGAACTGACAGCTCTGGATTAAGCATGATATCACTGAGCTATCCCTCCCCAGCATGTACTTTGGAAGGTGAAGGACCCTTTGCCACCCACTACTCAGATCTTTCTCAACAGAGTCCTGTGAAAGGTGCATCAGTTGGTGAATACTCCACTGTGCTGTGAGCATGGGTTTGTAGGTGGTGCAGTTCACCCAGTTCCTGAAACTTGCCTCTTTGGTCTGTGGCATGAGGGAGACCTTGGTGTACACCTAGAGCCCCTATTTCGGCACTTCCTCTTTTGAGGTTCCAGCTGCACTTTTCCTCTCACCTACTAATCTACGCACACCTCATCTATGGCCCCACAAAGTCACGGGATCTTCTGGTCAACCTCCTCCTGGCTATCGCAAACTGGTGAGTTACAAAACCAGGGAGCAATGGTTGGCTGTGAAAGGGGCTTGTGCCTGTGGCACCTATTTCCATTCCTGCATCTGCTCACACATCTGGTCAGAGTACCACTGGGCAGCGTCTGCTGGTTCTCGTGACACCTTTGAGGGGCACTGGGTGCTAGCTGGGGCGCTCTGCTCAGCATCCCCATCCGGTTCCCTTGTTTTAGTCCTTTTCCCCCTCAGCCTGTTTTCTCTTTATTTGTCCCAAGTAATTATTTGGTTTTTCTAGGCTGTAAGGACCCTCCCGGTATGCCCACCCATCTCTCAGACTCCTGGTTTCTGGCTGCACCAATATTGTTCTTTCTATTGTCTCCAATACCCTGTGAGAACAGTTCAGAGTGCTAGGGAGTGTGTCTGTTTGAAAGCCTCTTCTGGAGGGTGAGCTGTGTCTGTGCCACAGTTCTAAAGGCCTAGCTGGCCCTTTCACTGCTACTAATACCAACAGTTTGAAAGGGAGGTCAAATGCTCTCCGCTCTACCTAACTAATTGTTTAGCGATAGAAGCAGAAAGGTGAGAATTCTGCTTTGCAGCAGTGCCTACATTTGCTGAATAGGTTCACCTGGAAATCCTCATGAATAAATAATAATAAATGTATGTACATTGCAATAGGCTTTCCCCTCCTCAAATATGCTTTGCATTCAATTTCTAGCAACATTACCACTAAAATGCAGCTGGGGGGGCGGGCGGGGGAGGAAATTCAGCAGCTGTCACTGCACAGCAATACTCTATATGAGTTTAGGGTAGGACATGATGAAGGATAGCACAACTAATTGAAACTACAGAGGGCATTTGAAGGAGTAGAATAAACTGTCTGTACTGGAATTTGACCAAAAACCTGGGGACTCATATGCCTATTCTTGTAAAATATGCCAGGAAATCCTTATTAACCCAAGTTAGACATGTACTGGTGTTTTCAGCTCAACCTCACCTCCAGCTGTGTGGTGTCTCCTAATGTCCCTTTGTCATATTAGTTCATGTCTATTTCAGATGGAATCACACCACTTATTCACTAGTGGCAGTTGAGTTCAGAATCCACAACCACTCTCTCATCCAACTTCTGACATGCCTGATCTTAGCTTGTGCGAGCTAATTAGCTTCCTAGCCCTAGCCATAGGGCTTTCCAACAGTGTTGTAGTTTTGCACATGTCTGAATTTTATTGTAAATAGAAGTTTTAAACTAATTGGTTACTTGACCAGCTGCTGCCGTCTGTCAGACCTTGTGTGTCAGCATTAATTCCCGATCTGTGATGAATTGAGGAACTTAGCAATATTGATGTTGGGACCTGCTGTGACTTGCTCTAGTTTCCAATGAGTTCAGGATCCTCCATTTCAGTACGAAGCACTCCAAGAGCTAAGCGAGCACTGAGCATAATGGAGAGGCACAAGTCAGGCTCCAGTACAGAGCACAGCATAGACCCTCTACATAATACAATTCTAGGAATGTCCTAGTATGGCTGTAGACTAAGTGTGAGGAAGCTGCTAGAAATGTGGCTATATTGTTGAGAATATCACCAAATTTAATCCTCTGGGGTTAGGGGCGACAGGAGAGGGTAGCGGCAGAGGGCAGCTGAGCAATGCAGTCATAGCTCAATTGGCTTGCCCAGCTCCTGTCTCTGCTCCCTAGTGATAGTGCCAGGAGTTGGGGTAGCAAAGCAGCGCCGCGTTGCTGCATTTTCCTCTGCTGCTGACTGAGAGTACAGGGGGAAGGAGCGACACCAGCTGCAGACATCATCTCCCCCCCCCCCACTGGTCTCCCAGGCTGCCCAGAGGCTCTGGCCATTGTCCTTCATTTCCACAGCATTTGGGGCTCATTTGTCCCTCACCTTCCCTTGGGTTGCCCCTGGCTCTGCATGTCATGTGCTGTTTCTGTCCAAGTCTAAAGTTCTCAGCCATTTCGACTTTACATGTACAACAGCAAAGCATATATCCATGCCGCAGCACTGGCAGATTGTGTAATTTTTGGCGGTGCTCTCCCATGCCATATACCAGAGCACCATCTGCCGCTGCTATCACAGAATCATTGAAGATTAAAGTTGGAAGAGATCTAAGGAGGCCAAGGAGTCCAGCCCCCTGCCGAAAGTAGGACCAACCCCAACCATGCATGTGTCTAGCCGCGGCTTAAAACCTTTAAGGATCGAGAGGCCCCGCTCCTCTCTAGGGAACCCCACAAGTGCTTCCCCACAAGTGAAATAGTTTTTCCTCATATCCAACCTAGACCTCTCCCAGTGTAACTTGAGACCGTTACTCCTTTTTCTGCCATCAGTCGCTGCTGAACAATCCACCCTCTTTGGACCCTCCCTTCAGGCAGTTGAAGGCCACTATTAAATCCCCCTCTGCAGACTAAACAAACCCAAATTCCTCAGATTCGCTTCAGAGATTGTGTGCTCCAGCCCCCTAATCATTTTGGTTGCCGTCTCCTCCAATGTGCCCACATCCTTTCTATAGTTGGGGGGGGGGGGGGGGGGTTAGAACTGGACGCGATACTCCCAGATGTGGCTTCACCAGTTTCGAATAAAGAGGAATCCTCCCTAGATCTGTTGGCAATGCTCCTTCTAATGCCATTAGAAGGGTACATGGGTACATCCAGTTTCACCAGCTGTATATGAGCTATATTCATAGATGACGGTTGATATCCAATCCCGGCTCACGCTTTTCATATGTCAACTAAATAAGCCCACTTCCAACTACATCGGCAAAGACATGTGACCCCCTGCAATAATTTTTGTTGGCTTCTGCTGCACTCCTTCCAATTTTTACACAGACTTTCAGTAGTCCGGGGCCCAAAACTTGATGCAGTACTCCAGATATGGCCTCACCAGTGCTAAACAGCGTGAGTGCTGGAAAAAAAATCACTTCTCTCAGTGTGCTAGTAATACTCCTTCTAACACAGCCCAATATACTAGCTATATATGCAGCTATCATGGGAACAGTAAGTGGAGGCGTGCGGGGTTAGCCACAGGCACGGTTGCTGGGGGGCCCAGCTTAAAAGTTGATTCCCCCAGCTCCAATTCCGTTTCTCTTTACGCCAGGCCCCTCTGGGGCGCTTTTACTTTTCTAAGTGCACGCCCTCTGTCCCCCGTCTCCATGCGGCATTTCAGACTTTGAACGGCACAAGAGCTCTTGCAAGAAGGGCAGCAAACAGCAGGTCCTCCTTTGAACAGACGCGTCAATCCATCGGGCTCTTGCTACATTTCGACGTGGAAGCAAGCGCCTTTATTGACTAATCAAATAGTCACTGGAACAATTCCATCGACTATTTGATTAGCCGATTACTCTAATTGTTAACATCTTTAGGCCATACTTCTTTAACGTGCCAGCAAGCATGATATGTGAGACCATCTCAAAAGCTTAGGTAAATTTAAGGTGTAGCATGTCCATACACTTTTCTTATGTGCACAGAGAAAGTTATCTCATTGTAATGGACAATCAGGTTGGTGAATCATGTTGACTTTTCAAGTGCTTCAAAATGGCTTCCTTTGACTATCCTCTCCGTGCTTTTTTTAGGGATGCAGGTGAAGCTCGCTGGTCTATAGCTCTCTGGTGTCTCCGTCTTCCTTGTTTTAAAAGATGGG
This sequence comes from Pelodiscus sinensis, assembly GCF_052426305.1. Classification (NCBI taxonomy): domain Eukaryota; kingdom Metazoa; phylum Chordata; order Testudines; family Trionychidae; genus Pelodiscus; species Pelodiscus sinensis. Next base: position 9,046,339 of record NC_143074.1, on the reverse strand, counting down.
TGCTGTAGTTGCCGTGTCCCACTCATGTGGGACCTTGCTTAGTCACCATGGGTTTTCACATATAATGGCCAATGGCTCTGCAATCACATAGCCAAGTCTGTCAGCCCGCACATGTGGTAGGCTAGACGGTCGGCTGCATTTGTGGCTGTCCCTCATCTCAGTGTAGTTTTACTTGTGGTTTGGGTCGCTAGGCTTTGCAGGGTGTGCCAATTGACCCATAACAGCACATAGGTCATGCACCCACTGTGAGCAAGCACCTCACCGCATCTGCCCTTGTCACTAGAGTAATAAAGGTTACTCTAGTGGGCTGGCAAAATCTGTGGACTAGAGCGCTCCTGTTGCTGGGGACCAAGAGTGGCCCGGTGAGGGGCCGACAATGGCCAGGTTGGGCAACAGAGAGTTGTCTGTGAGGAGAACCCAGAAGGACAGCTGGCAGCTTTCGGGGAGATCCTGGAGCCTGGCAGCAGAGGTGCTAGAATTGACTGCCTCATATCCTGAACTCTGTCATGCAGGGCCAGTGAGATCCCATGGGTAGTGGACAAGAGCCATGCAAATTGTACTAATGGGGGGGGGGGGGTAATGTGTCGATGGAACCCAGCAGACTCGGATAACGCTGTCTGAGCAACAGTAAACAAAGCCTCCATCCCAAACCACATCAATAAAGCATATGACAGCATCGAGGCCATCGAGAACCTGTCAGCACTCTCTCTAGCCACTAGCACTGCTTTTGATATCATAGGAGAATAGAGGCATCTGCAAAGCAAGCTGCTTGCACTAAACAAGCAGGTTAATGAGTCGACAGACTCTCCAGGGATGCACATGAACATCCATCCTCTGAGAGAGAAATGTAAAACAGAGCGGGGGGGGGGGCGCAACGGAGAGCCCCGCTTGCTCTTGTGTGAGAGGGTTGTGAATGAAGACATATAGGCAGGTGCCGTTTGCATTTTAGGATGTTGGGTAAAGTGTCCTTGGGCAGTAACTGCTCCATAGTGTGGTTCACGAAACCTCACAGATCTCTACTGCTTTAGCTCACCATAGTCGTACAGGTTTCTCTGTCTTTTTGGTGTCACACCAGCAGCCCCTTTCCAGGAACTAGACACCACTGATATTCTACTTGCCTCTTCCCACAAGTGTGTGGTGGGAGAAACACCACCTGGCTTCAGCTATACCAGGGTTAATAAGTCGGAGTAAGTGAAGCCAATATACACTAGTGTTTGTCTAGCTTCCGGATTTAAGCTTACGCTCTAGCCCTTGAGTCACTGCTGCCTCAAAGAGTGCGATGCTGACTCCTCTAGAGACCGTTCTAATTTTCTTTGTAATGTACTATAAGATGCCCCCTGCCTTTCTGATTGACTAATCACACTGCCTTGAGAAGCAGCTTACTTTTCTTTAAGGCAGAGACGCCTGCTGTAGGCATGGATGGCCCAGATGCTATATGGGAATCGCTTCACTTTTCTTTGATTGGTAAACCTCGCGCACCAGTTGTAAAGCACTTCCGTTCATGAGTGGAACAAGGCTTGCAGCCGATGATGAGGCTTTGCAAATATGGAAGGGATGGGTAAACTTTAGTGGTGGTGGTGGGGGGGGGTTAAGCCCCCCCCCCCACAATGTTTCCATTGAGTTCATTGAGTAAGGCTCAAGGCCTAGGCGACAAACTGAAAGTAAAGTTTAATTTAATTTTACATCATCCTTTAAATGATGTAAAGTGGCTAACTAAAATCTGGGCCATGTATTAAATGTACCTGGCATACCGCATTGTCGCTAGTGTTTGAGTAATTTGCAATTTAAATGTTTACTAAGAAAAATCCACACTTTAGGCTGCACGACTACTCGCTGTTCAAATATTTAGGCTGTGTTTCTTCGTTGTGATTGTTCACAGGCACGTTGATAGTCTTCCGTTCTTTAACTGGCTGAGGAGCTGTTTCAGCGCCATAGTAGTTGCTAAGTTGTAGTCTAGGAATTGCTTTTCTGCGTAAAGGCCAGTGAAATGGAAATTTCTGAAACTTTGGTCATTTCGAGGTAACGTGGCTTACTGGCCCCAACATTTTGTAACGCCTGTTTAATCATAGTGAGATGGAAAATAAAGGGAAGGTTTCATAAATCTTGGTCGCTTTGTGTGAGCATCTATCATTACTTTTTCATACTCTTTTTTGAGAAAGGCTCTGATTATATTTTCTGCTTCAAACAAGCTCTTCACACTGAAGGGCCTGGGTTTAAGCTTTATGGCCGTAACATGATGGCTGTGCCCAAATGACAACGGGGGGGGGGGGGGGCTCATCCTAGGATTTGTACACACACTAGCGATGAGACCGTGGCCTGGATTGCTTTGTGTTGCTGAGGGACTTGTGACCAACTGCTAACGTTGGGCGATACTCTCAGCTGGGGCATTGCTCGCGTCTTCGCAGGAAAGTTGTCTGTGAATGGGGACTTCTGCAGCTAAGGACCAATGAGGGTCTTTTATATTCAGACTCTGAAGTTTGCGAGTCTCAGCTCTATTAGCATTATGGAGTATGCCAGGTACATTTAATACATGGAAAAGAAAGGCACTCGTGTTCCGGATGGCCATGAAAGGCTTTTTTTTTGGGAGGGGGGAACGGGGGACAAGCTGACACCCAGCCAACCGCTAAGTGAAAGGCTGCCTCAGGGCTCTTCACCTCAAAGCGAGAGCGCCATGGATCCGTCATTCCTGAGAGCAGTGCATCCAGATACAGCTTGGCCGTGTAGGCTTTGGAGAGTAGTAGCACTCAGGTAGGTCTCAGTGCTCCTATGGGGGTTCACAGAAGGCATGTAGAGCTCTTGAAGTTAACGCCTGTGGTGAGGGCAAGCAGAAGCCGATTAACAAAGGGTCATGGCGTAAGTTCATGGACTTTCGCTCGATGATTGGGAATATAGCCAAGCATATTTTTAGTTAATAATAATTAATTAATCTTCGTCACTAATCAATAAAGCTGTACAACACCTAAACTGTTGGCTTCAGAATATTTAACAATTGCAATAATGACGTGTGTTCTATAATGCCTTTCTTCAAACTCCTAAAGCAGTTGAAAAACCTAGGTTGCACAGAGCCAACCTTTAGGCTGCCACATCGTTCTGTTTGGAAACGACAAGTTGTGGTCTTGGGGCAGCAGACTGCAAATTCTCATACAGCGGTATCGTTCAGAAAATGGTCAGTGACGATGAAAATACATTTTTTCCCATCTAGGCAGCTCCTTAGCTAAATTTAGATATGTCAGATAACTCAGAGCTTCCCAAACTTACAGTCATAGTTAAGGGTGCGGCTATAGTCGATAATAAAGCGCAGGAGGAAGACATGACAAATACGATAGAGAAATGTGAGACATTTAAATAGGATCCTGTTGCCTCAGCAACCAGCCAGGGCACAATATAAAGTTGCGAAATATAGTCAAAGCAAAGACCCCCCCCCCGACACTTTTTTCCTAGATCATCTTTAAATGCAGGGTCTCTCTCGCTCTTTTCCCCCAATGTGGCTCGCAGCCTGACCGAATGTGTGGCTTGGTTTGAGCAATAAATCTACTTTACTGCTTACTTGCTATATACGTTTGAGAGCAGAAATGCGCTCAGGGTGTTGAAAAAGGCACCAATTCATAATGTACCCCCCGCCCCCCGTCATTGTGCTCTTTTAGCCTAAATTCCCTAGTGTTGGATTAATGCAGGACAGAGAAAATGCTGTTGACATGGAGAAAACAGGGTGTGCCAGCGCACATTTTCCTGTCTTGCTCTCGCGCTCTCTGTCTCGCTCTGTGCAACAGCATTTTAGACCTACTCGATACGGCCAAGCCTTGATGAAGCCAAAGATAAATTATACTCTTGCTCAGGTGACCCTCCCATTTGTGCACGACAGTCTGCTGTGCTACGCAGGGTTCAAGACTTCTGCAAAAACCCTGCAGCACAACACAACTATGGTGGCCTGCTAATAGAGTTACAGAGGATTCCACTCCATACTCAAAGACGATTTACAAGCGGAACCCTAAATATGCGCAGTACAGTACCTCCGCTTTGGAAGCCTAGGCGCAGCGAGACAGTTGTAGCTGATTATGCTAAGAAGCCTTTGGAGCCCTAAGCAATTTAAGAACTGTATTTAGTTGTGAGTATTGGGTTTGGAAGGAGTTTTTTGATTACATGCTTTTTTAAAAAGCTCATCCTATATTGACTAGCTATGTCATTATTTTTTCTCCCCTATTCCCAAAAGCTTCATTTCCTAACAGTTTATAGGTAGAGCTTGAAACTACGAACATATAGTTAGCTTATATTGCGCTAAAACAAAAGATTCCACGCCACTGGATTAGTTTTGCTGTAAGTAGCAACTCAGAGCCCTTGTTATTGTGTGAGAAGAGCTGTTACTATTCTATAATAATTACACTATAACGTGTGACTCATTTCCTATGTTGTTGGCATTTCTACCATCTGTTAAAAATAAGCACTAGCTATCATTTTTCTGAAATATTCAAATGGGACTATTAAAAGAAAAACCCAATAATTTACAGTACTTCATGTAAACTATTCCTCTCTTTTTGACCAAGTCTACCCCATGTGTTAGCGTTCGTGAGGTGTGCCGTGGCACTGGGCGCTGGGGTTTATGGGGGGGGGGGGCGAGAAGACCGGGAAAGTTGATTCCCAGCGACTTTAAATGGGGGAAAAAAACCCGCCACAAAAAACGGCCTTCACTAGCTTGTCAGGCACTCGCTAGTCCGCTGAGTCTACTTTACATTTCAGGGACGGCCAGGTTCTAGTTCCCCAGCTTGACGCGAAAGACTTGACTGTGGTAAATAGTAATGGTAGACAACGTAGGTAATACGCTGACTAGCATGCCATAGCTGATTTTTTTTCCCGCGCGCGTCATACTCCGCACACACAATCAGAACTGAATTGAAGCACAGCGTGCTAGGAAATGTTTATGGCTGGATAATATATACATGGAATTCGCGCCACAGTTCTAGTACAAAGTTAGTCGCCATGATACCAGTACACGTCCATTGTCCTATAGCTGTGGGGGGAGACGTCGGTGGACGTGACACACGAATTTCATTTATTTAAAAACCCGTCACGTGAGCTGAAGTCTTAGTCTTACCCTAATATCATGGTTAAAAAAAATGTGTGTGGACCTTCAAAATTAAGTTTTTCCTCCTGTAAATGTGATAAAGGAGCACTAGTCATTTTCCAGGGTTTTTAAAAGTTTCTAAACCATAAAACCAGCATTAAAGGAAAAAGGTTAACCAGGTTCAAATTTGATTGTAATGAATTTACTGGTGCCTCTGGTTTCCTTTTCGAGATTGTCATGACTTGGTCACTAGTAATTAGTCAGACCTCTTTGTTGCACTATTACTAGTTTATTGTACTTAAAAGTTTGCTTAGCTAACGCGTCAATAATGGTTTCGTATTAAAAATACATTTTAATGACTTTTTGACTGGCCATAAGGACGAGATTTTATTCATGAACTCTGTGGCCTACAGAAACAAGCACTCCATAAATGAGACCTTTTTCTTCTCCAGCCTGGGTATATCTGCTCTTTTCTCAGTGTCTTGCAGTCATATGCTTCTCCTTTTAAGCCCAACAATACTTTCTTTCGCAACAGAGAGACATCTAAAGTACCAACATAAAGCTAACAGCCAAAATAGTATGGTGCTGGGGGGAGGGTTAGGGAGATTTGTATTGCTTGGTATTGCTCGCGGTGTGGAGTCAACATCCAGTCACAAACACTTTCTTACATGGTGGGTGTTTCAAGACACGCAGTTCAAACAGAAGACTTTTGCATTCATCTGTAATTGCCATCTATAGGTATATTTTAGCTATCTAATTGGCTCCATATGCGCCATTAGCTGGGAAACGCCTTCAGTTTTGTTTTTTCAATGCAAATTTTGTACTTACTATCAGGCTTTGCGGTTTTATGCATTGTATACATTTGCGAAGCCTCCACATGAAATGTCAATTTTTCTCATCGTTTAAAGGCCTTTTTTCCTGCCACTTAAACTGTGCTGTCTAGGGGTTCCGTTTGTAGTTTCCTGACACTGAGAACAAGGTCCAAAGGCCGGTCAATCAATCAAAGTATGTCTTCTCTATGTCATCTTCAGACTCCGTCACGGGAAAAAAAAACCATTCACGTTTCCGATTTTTAATTAATTTAAAAAGAAAAGTAATATGTCATCAATTACTGCCTAGAGCACTTGGTCATTTTTAGACAGAAAGAAGTTCAGGAAAAATCATGTCTTCCCCTCCCCTCCACCCCCCTTCCGGCCAACGCATGATAATTATGTTTGTAAACCCTGTATACTCATAGTCAGTGAGCTGGAAAGATAAATCCTTTGTGCTGAAGGGATACTTGCATATGTCAAAAAGCTTGTTAAATAAAGATGGCCCATTATTAGTATAAACCTTAATTTCAACATTGCCTTTGCTTTAAGGGTGAATTCTCAGTGAGCGCCAAGCAGTGTGACCTGAAAATAGCCATAACCAAAGTCGAGGGGAGGTAGGGTTTAACTAGACACGTGTTCAGCTTTGCTGTGCTAAGAAAAAGCGGGATTATATTAGATCTTCCCCCGTGTCCACAATGTGAAGAAAAGATAAGGCACACGAAACTAAGAAATAACGCAGGAGTGTGCTAAGCAGCAAAAGGCTCAACAGAAACACCAGCGAACAAAGAACCCCACAAATCGCAAACTTTTAGGTACACGCTCTATGAATTGAGAGCCGGAGAAGGATATGAGTGACACTTTTGACCCTGCCCGTTTTCCTCTCGATTGGCCACTTTTGGGATTATTATCACATAATGGGTGTCTCGGCAAGAATTTTGGTCGTGCTTGTTTCGTAACCAACCTCTTTGCCCAGGTCCCTGATGCATCTTCCTGGTCTTAAATCTGTAGCTCATCTGCTGTGCACTGCCTAGATAAGCTGGCCACCTGTGCACCGTGCTTCCCTCTAGGTATTACTTAATTTGACTTAACCCCCAAAGAAAGCAAGGGGGGAAAAAGCTGTTTGCTATCTTTATTTACTTTACTAATACCCTTTTTATAAATCACAAGGCAGACGGTGGGCCTTTACAGCACTGGGCTCTTCTACATAGGAGTAATGGAATACCTTCGTTATTTGACATTATCGTTGCTTGACTGGACCAGTTTACGTGATTTAAATTTTAAGCTACCGGTAAACTTCAGATGCATCTTCCTGGTCTTAAATCTGCTTTTTCAGAGGCCCTCTTATCGCATGGTATTAAACTCGTAGTCTGACAGTACCACTTGACTTGAGTGGAAGCCGAACAACACATGCCCGGATTTATTGATCACATTTATTTTGCCTCTTTTCTTTATCGCTTTTATTTTTTCATAGTAGCTCTCGCGGATCTTTTGTGACTTCTATGTCAGCTCGGTTTTACCGCATTACCCAGTTCCCACCAAAGGACAGATGCTTGCTAGCTTAGTCGGTGGTCTTGACTTCTACACCAAACTAAGCAAGAGCGGGCCATAAAACCTTTGGCTGAAAACCTTTCAAACTGTGCACATTATAAAATATTGCAAAACACATGCAACTGCCTGGGCAGTCATCTGGTGCGCCAACACCCAGGAAAATAAACGTCTTTGGCAGTAGCTGCAGATGATGCAGACTAGATCAGGATTAACACCCAAATACACGTCCTGGAACCTGTTGCTCACAGCCAATAGGCACTTCCACTACTTTCTTGGCCACTTCACCTCCAGTTAATTACTGTGACTTGTCTGAACAGTTGATAAGGCCCTAATTGGGGGGGGGGGGGGGTCCCGATGACATAGATCTACTCGCCATACAGTTAGTTCGAAATAATGTCAAAATACGGCTGAAGAAGTCTTACTCTGATGCCTGTAAACCAACCAACTACTGTAGGTCAATTTACTTAGCTTATGTCAAATTTAAGCCCTGAAGTGTAGATTTTTCGAAATAACATTTACCTGGCGCACTTCGTAAACCCATTCCTGAAGAAGGGGGATGTTCCCACGCATGCGCATGGTGCCATCTACAATACATGTTTTGTTTGTCTTTAAAGTGCTACCAGACCATTGGTGTTTTTGTTTTTTCCTGACAGACTAACTCAGCTACTCCCTGAAACTCATGTAACATTAACAAAAACTAAAGGAAGTTGGGGGAAGAGTGCTCCTTCTCGGCCTTCCTGATGTACCAACAGCAACATAAGCAATTTCTAATTAAGCTGCTAATTTGACATGGCAATAGTTGCGTGGTTTAGCTCAGCGTTAGCCCTGCTGAATAAACATGCCCAGAATGACTTGCCGGCCTAGTGGAGCACTGGCATTATTGCAACTTGCCAGGCTCACAGAGCAGATCCCTCATCCTCAGGCTTTGGGGGGGCGAGAGATGTCGTCACCTTGCTGCTTTTCCGACAGTTTTCGATTTTCCATAGTAATTTCCCCAGACACTTAAAAAAAACCACTGTGCGGCTCTAGTGAGATCATAACTAGTCTTTTTACTTCCCCACCACAGACAGAGGTTGTTGGGCTGCATTATCCATTTTCGTTAGTATTCCCCATCTGGGCTGGCTCCCACGGGTATCAGAAAAGCCTCGTCAATGCCTATTACTTGTTTGCTTACTGTATCATAAAACCGAATATAAATCGTACCGAAATCCACCAGCACACAGCAAATAACTCACTGGTTCCAAATTAAATTCGGTGAAAGGTGAGTTGCATAGGGGGGCCATGTCTGGATTTAGTCAGAAGCCAGGAACACAGTAATTTTCTACTCAGGGGCAATTTAGCACAGAAATAAAAAAATTCGAGTGAACTTTTAATACTCCACGAAGACACTCTGGTGCTGGAACTCGTTAGTAGCCATCACTAGAGTAGATGAATTACGTACATTGTTCAGTTTGTCCAATGGGCTGGGTCAGGCAGCCTTTGAGTTGGAAAAGTGCTACGGCATCACATGAAATCGCCTGTCTGTGCCACTCTGTACGCAACAATCTCATCACAGCGTGGTTCTAGGTTTCATTGATTTATTTGGTGCTGGCTCTCACCATCTGTGCTCTGGATTAACTGGGGGAAATGCAGCACCGGTAAAAATTAACACGTCCGACATGTGGCATATTTCGTCTCAAATCCCCAACTGCTTTGCAGAGGCAGACCTAGGAACTGAGAGGCAAAGCAACTTATCCAAGGCCACAGAGCAAATCAGTGGGTTGGCAGGGACCCAGCTGTTTGCCTGACACTAATCCATCTGTCTCTGATGGGCGTTTAGTAACAGAGCTGTAGCCCTGTTAGTCTGGTCTTGCTGAACCAAAAGACAGGACTATGCAGAAATTTATAGACTAACAAGATAGTTTGCCCCACTTCCTCAGCTCAAATTGTGGAAGAAAATCGGCATCTATACGAAAGGGATTCAATCAAAAAAGTGAACACATATAAAATTGACAAATCAGATTTTAGATGGGGGGGAGATGATGGGGGAGGTTGGTTGCTATGCGTTAATGATATTGGGGAGATAATTCGGGAAGCGATCTTCGTAATGAGTAAAGTAATTAGCATTTCTGATAAATCTCATTTGTACATAAGATGTCAAAGTTAAGCATGACTGACAGTTCTGAGGTTTCCCTTTGTAGGCAGCATCAGGTCATGCTCTCCTCACTCTGTTCTACCAACTATGACATGATGGGATTCCCTTCTAGGGTCAAACTTAGGCTACCTGTAGACTGCACTGTTAAATTGAAACCTTTTGACCGAGGCTGTTTCGAAATTTGGCGCAGCTACACAGTGCCAAATTGGGAAAGAAAGTGCTCTTTCGAGCCACCCCTTATAGAACGAGGTTAACAGCCTCCGTTCTTTCAAATGGATCCATTCCTTGGATGTGGCATTGCTTTTTCAGGATACTTCCGGTAGCCCCCCAAAAATAATGCAGTCTAGACGTAGCCTACGTTTCCATCACTCATTCGGTCCTCCGCCGCTTTACTTAGCCCGAATAGGTGTGTGTGTGGGGGGGGGGGGGGGGGGAGGTGAGGTACGGAGCCATTTGGAGCAAAATGCAGGACAATGTAGCACTTTAAAGACTAACAAGATGGTTTATTAGATGATGAGCTTTCGTGGGCCAGACCCACTTCCTCAGTGAGGCAGGAACTTGTTAGCTATGCATTGCCAGGGGGCCAGAGCTTTTATTTCATTTGGAGCAAACTTTTCCACCCACCATCCTGCAGACTGGGGAGAAGTCATGGATGAAGTAGTACTCCCTTCTCAACTCCCTTCCTGTCTTCTGCTGCAGCTTGACTCTTAGCCTCAAAAGCTTTTCCTTTCCTCAAAGCTCTTCCTTCCCGTGTTCTCTTTGTGCCTTCTCAGGACAGCTCATTCGCCTCTCCCTGCCCCAGTTTCTCACCTGTCTGAAGGGTGACAGGATGGCAGTTCTTTAGCCATCTCTCCCTTGCAGCTCTCTGCCTGCCCCCAGCAACCAGTCCTACCATGCATCTCCTGCATCCGTGGTAAGAAAAAAACAGCAGAGTTGCGGAGAGTAATAATTAGTCACATTGAGTAGGAAGAAGAGGACTGTGTTCTCTGCAAGGACCCAGGGCTGTGTCCTCTAGAAAGAGGGAGGAAGAAGGGATGATCTGGGAAGAGGCGCCGAGGAAGAGAAGGACAAAGCAGAGATAATTTGCCCCAGTGCAAATTATTGCCTCCCTCCTCTTACTTACAAGGAGATGCTTGGGAAACTGACGTTGAGTTAGATCACTCACTCTCTGTGGACAAAGAGAAGGGCAGGGGAATCTAACACGCCCTCCCTGGCTCTACCCTCAACCCTTCCCCAGCCCAGATGCTGAAGCACACTTCCGTCCTGAGCCATGCACCCCCTCTGCCCACTATCTCCTTTGGTGCAACACAGCACGACTAGGTTTATTTAGTCGTCTTCAAGCGAATGTCGCATGTTGGGCAAAGCCCTCCATGAGAATCCTCTTAATTTGTTTGATGAGACCCCTCCTGCTGAAGCCAGACGAAGACAAGCTGATTGGCTCTTGTGCTTAAACTCTCCATAATGAAACGAACCAGCTTTGCGTCTGCTCTCAACATGGCAGCCAATCTAAGCAAGAGGCGGGAGAGCTTATGTATGAGGTGGAGGAGAGCGCTGCTTCTAATGGCATCATTTCCATTTCACAAGAGCTAATCCTGCCTAAGTCAATGGAGCCCTGGCAGTCTCGTGAAATTGGGTTGGAACTCATTCAGTTTATTATAGGCTTTTTTAACCTCCACTTCTTAATTAGGCAGATGCCGGACTGAAATGGGAAAAAGTAGCATTTTCCCCAGCCCATCTTTTTCAGGCAGAGCAGAAGTGTTGACTTGAAATATTAATATTTTTTTTACGCCAGAAATAATACTCAGACCATCCAACTTTTATTTCAGGGGGTGGGAAATAGAGCCAAAGATTTCAGTGTGTTTGTGTACAGGCATGGGGTGAGCCTCACACAAGTCTACTGATGGAAGCAGGAGTGGAGGGAAGCGCTGTGAGGCTCACGACATGCCTGTACATAAAACCACTGCAATCGTTGGCAGGAAGTGGAGATGTAAATGCTAACACCTCATTCTATTTCCCCCTGAAATTAATGTTGGAAAATCTGACTAGCTCCAGGACAAAGCAATAAAAAAAACATAGCCTGAAGGCTTTCACCCCACTGCTCCGATTGACTATAATTCCATCTAGAAGTAGAGGGGTAGCTTTTGCACCCTCTTCCACCCAGAATCACTCCCATTCACTCCTGCACCCAACCTCCTGTCCAGATTTCCCCCCTCCCCAGTACACTCCCTCCCACCTACAGTCACACCCTCACTTAACTCCTGGACTCTCCTTTCCACCCAGACCCCCATACCCCAAGCCTGCTTCTCAGTCAGGCTGCTGAGAAGCAGAAAGACACGTCCCACATTCCCCTCACACCTCAGCACCTAAGGGAGCCTCCCCCCTCGTGCGCTCTCATGTATGAGGGGAGTGTTTTTGCTGCTCAGTCTGAGAGCATCTGAGTGAGGTGCTTTTCTTTGGTTTTTTTTGCTTCTCCTTTTTATGCAGTCCCTGACTGATTTTTCTATGGGTCAGCATCTCCCAACCCAAAACAGCTTCCTCACCTCTGTCCTATAGCTTTGCTAGAACGCCCCATCTTGGGGGGGCAGTGTGGCAAAGGGCAGTATTTAATGCCACATGACTAGCCCAAGGGTACCAAGGAATAGATTCACAGCCTCTCACATAATTCCAGGGAGGGCCATAGGGAAGACAGACTCAAGGGGAAGAAGCTGTTTTGGAGAGATGGGTGAGGACTTGGAGCGTTGTTGGTATAAGCACTCTTGCATATCTGGCCTTTTCTTCCCCTTACCCCGCCATCACACTTTCCAGTTGAATAAAATGTGACTTTGCCCTAAATAATTCATGGCCTGTCTACTTCCTGAAAGTTTTGGTTAGCACAGAATGACACGCTGTACCCTTTAATGTACCCTTTATATCCTTTCATTTATAATTTAGGAACTGGCTGCTGATAGTGGTAGCACAAGTGAAATGCAGGCATCTACAGGCAGACCCCGCCAAAATAGCTTCCTCCCCTGCCTTGGGAGGAGGCAAGAAGTGAGGCCAAGAGCCATCAGAGAAAACCCTGCCCATGTCTGTCCTATATTATAATTTCCCTGTAGGATAGGAATGGGAAAATGACCCTAGTGCAACAGTAAGAGGGATGGTAGCTCCTATGCATTAGAAGAAGTTACCCTCTGCCATCTTATAAGCAGGTTCAGGCTCCAGGGCGCCATTTTGGGAGCGTGAGGGGCAGTAGCTGTGCACTCCAAGGCTAGGTCTAGACTGCATCCCTCTGTCAGCAGAGGGATGCAGATTAGACAGGTAGACATTGCAAATGAGGCAGGGATTTAAATATCCCGTGCCTAATTGGCTTAAAAATGTCTGTCATGGTTGCGACAGATCCTTTATGCCGCCTGTAAGTCAGTTTACAGGCTCGGTGAAAAAAGGCTTTCTTTCTCGACAGAGACCCGCTACACTGTCGCTTTTTGTCGACAAAAAGGACTTTGTCGACACAGCTTGCCTTTCGTTCTGTTCCCCAGAGAATAATGGGAGTGAGCTCCCTTCACCAGCCAGGTGTGAGAGGCAGGCACAGAACACAAACACTTCCCCCTTAGCATCCAGGGAACAGGGTCCAGGAAGAGAGGCAAGCCGCGTCCTGGCGCCATTGGTCAGGATGATAAGCCCATGGCCGTGTATCAAGGGAGAATATAGTGCTTCCCCACCACATTAGGAACGCACTGTAGCATCATGGATCACACACTGGACTGGATTTCAGGAGACCAAGGATCAGTACCTGATTTTGCCATTTAGCCATTGACCTTTAGCAAGTTAGGTAGATCCAGTGCTTCAGTTTCCCCATCTGTAAAATGGGGATAATGCTATGAACTTCCTTTGTAAAGTACTCTGATATCTCTGTGAAAAAGAGCTATGTATTAATTATGATGCTATTGTAACCATCCCATATAGTGGCACGTAGACCACTTACAGCAAGAAATAAGACCAAGAGAGCTCTACAGCCTAAGCTGAGAACTAGCTGGCATTATAGTTCTGTGGAGGCTCCTATACTGAGCTCCAGAGGGCTCAGGTGAACTCTGCCCAGTGGTGGTTGATGATCCTTACAAAGAAGTGGTGAGATGATTCACACTCAGTAGATGGTGCAGGTTTAGTGATGAGCGACATAAACTAAGAATTTGGTGAACTAACTCTTAGCTTTGGGGTTCTCCCTGTTTCTTATCGTGTTTTGTGTGGACTGAACTGTTCAAATCATACTTTTGGAGTTCTTATTTTAATTTATGTTCATTGTAACTGTGAAGACAATAGGTGATAAAATTGTTCTGTTACATTGTAAAAATTAGATTATTTGTTCTTCAGCATAAGATTTTATGAAGTTATTTAATTAAATCCATTTCTTTTGATGCTTGAATGTAAGGAGGCTGAAGCACTGTACAATCCCTGCTGAAATTCCTTAGGATATAGCAATACTGCAAGCTTTTTTCACAAACGATCTTCCAGAAAAGCTTATTTTGAAAAAAAGCATCTACACACAAAAAGCTCAATGAAATGGGGATTTCCTATTTTGAAAGCTAGTGTCCACACTGATAGCGCACATTTAAGGCCACCCAGAATCAGTCAGTAGTTGCTTCCGGGTACTGTTGCTGAAGGTTATTTGAGCTGTGAACTTAAAGGGACCCCCCCCCCAGAGAGCCATTTCTCAGATTTCTTGCTTACCTCTCTGAGGGTATGTCTACACTACCCCCCTAGTTCGAACTAGGGGGGTAGTGTAGACATACCCTGAGAGACTGCAAAGCATTTCGAATGTGTGCTTGGTAGCCCTGCTTCAGGACACCCTCACACTCCCACCTTTGGAGCCGGAGCTGCCTCTGGGCATGCAACGGGCCCCTGGCTGCCATGCTGCAGTTTCTGCAGAAGTGTCTGCAGTCTGCTTTCATGGTCCTGCATGAACTCAACCCCATATTAATTGTGGAGAACCTCTCCTTGTGTATGGGTGTGCTGTGCTTGCAACCATACCCCAGTATGGAGCGCTGCTTCTGGCAGCTGGACACGAGTTCTGACTGCTGGGTGTGGCTAGTGATGGAGTGGTGGGAAGACCAGCAGTGGTTCCAGGTGGTGTCAGCATGCTCTGTGCTCCGCAACATCGTGGAGTGAAAGGGAAAGGCCTTCCTTCCAAGGCTGGGGGCAGAAGTCATCTGGGAGGAAAGGTCCTTTGAGCAACTGTGCACAGGTGCCATCTGCCAGGCCCATCAGGCACGGGTGTGCATCCAGGTTCCGTGAAGGAGAGTTTATTTCACGGACCCCCCGTAACTCTCCCAGGGTCTCCCCACTAGGGACTTGTGCCTTGCCCCTGTCTGCCTTTCCCACAGCAACACCTCCCTCCCCCCTGCACCCCTTTTCCCTGGATACACAATAAAAGTGTTTTGATGGTCAAAACAGAACTTTGTGGTGATTTATTTGGGGTAGAAGTAAGTGGGAAGGAGAGGGGATGAGAAACTGGGAATGGCAAGGGGGCTGAGAACCTAGGAGGGGGGAAGAGGAGGGCTGAGAAGCTTGGAGGGAGGAGGAGAGTTTGGGGTTGAGAGTAGCACAAGGGTTGCCTCTGCCTTATGTGCAGGCATCTCGGAGACCTCGGGAGTGGGGATTGGCAGGAGTGGGGACTGGAGTGGGGTCAAGCATGGGAGGGGGAACAGGGACTAGGCAGGAGCAGGAACTGTCACTGGGGCAGAAGCTTGCTCTGAGCAGGTTAGGAGAGCCCCGATGGTCACAAACATGTTGTGTCGCTGCTGCAGCAACTCATTCACATCCGTATTCGCTACTGTGCATCATTCTGGACCTTCTGGGCCAGCGTCTGCTGCATGTCCCGCAGGATGGAGACATGCTGCCTCTTGAGGATTCCCTGCATTGAGAGGCTGGTTCAGGTGGTGTAGATTGTCCCACTGTCATGCCTGGTATGGCTGGGGAGAATAAATCAAGTTTATCAGTCATCCCTGGAGACACTGTCCCTGAAGTCTTGCCCTCATCGGTGAGCTGAGAGAAATAGTTCTTAAGAGAGAGGAAGGTGATGTCCCAGAAGCAAGGCCGTATGTGGCCTGGACAGCAGGCCCTGCCCTAAAGGGGCTCAGCAGCCCCCAGGGGAACCATGCTTTCCGTCCCCCCCCCCCCACATGTCCCACGGACAAGCAGCCAAGGGAAGTGTCCAGCCACACAGATGCAATGGACAGCAGGGGGCCTCAACGTGCCTGGACTTCCATCAGTGTAGATGTAGCCTAAGGTAGGTACGGGAACTGTGGTGGGATACAAATTGCGCATTGTGTACCGTTGTTGAAAACGTGCCCGCTTGTTTTGATAGGTGCTTCGCGTAGAGGGCTGCCAACTGTTCAGTAGAACTTGTTTAACCCGTCCAAACAGGTTATCACACTTCTTCATTGTTTAACCTGTCCAAACGCTGTGAGTTCTTGGTTTTGATAGTGAGGTAGTATCGCTACTATCGGTGTGTCTACACTACACTATGTAGCACTTTAAAGACTAACAAGATGGTTTATTAGATGATGAGCTTTCGTGGGCCAGACCCACTTCCTCAGATCAAATAGTGGAAGAAAATTGTCACAACCATACATACCAAAGGATACAATTAAAAAAATGAACACATATGAAAAGGACAAAGGATTTGAGGATTTGCTTTGTCAACAGCACTGGTTGTAGTCTAGACACTCTTTGTTGACAGAATCTTTGTTGACAGATACTGCCATAGGCTGTGTGAGGAGATTCAGCACCGCCGGGAGAGGGATAGGTTGAACTATTGACAGATGGGGTACGTCTAAACTACATGTGAGTAGAGTGTGTCTCCGTCGATGGAGCAATGGAGATTAGTTTACATGAAAAAGGGAAATGAAGCTGCTATTTAAATAATTGCCGCTTCGTTTAAATCAAAGTGGCCACTGCTCTGTGCCGAGCAACTGATTGTCGGAACACCACAGATGTCTAGACAGCGATCTGCCGACCCCAGAGCTCTTCGTTTATGAGGCATAAAGGATCTGCCGCCGAAGGTGGTTCTGGGTTAGGCAGATCCCTGTCTAGCCTGCCGCGCTGTGCCAACAATCAGCTGATCAGCAAAGCACGGTGGCCATTTTGATTTAAATCGCAGCTTCATTTCCCTTTGCTGTCCTGCCTAATCTAGACACACTTATAGCGTAGATAAGAGCTACACTAGGGCTACCAGGGCTGTCTTGGCCAGGCTGGGGCTATTAATATTACTGTGGCCTGATCGGATCTGATCTTTTTGATCAGGCAATAAGCAAGATGGGTGGTAAGGCATAAAGCAGGGGAGCCTAAAGGCATTTGCAGTTATGAGGTGTGGGAAAGAAGTCTATAGATGGAAAGCCCCATTTGCAGAAGATTGAAAGGAGGCCATTCGTATTGAACTCCCACTCATGCTGAGCTGAGAAATGTCTGCTTAGTTTGTCGGCTCCCACATCATTGTCCTGGTATGTACTTGGCTGTTGGGTTATCTGGTTTCTGATGCACCAGTGCCAGAATCTGACTGCTTTGGCACATAGAGAGTGTGAGCACACACTCCTCTGCTGGTTGACATAAAACATAGCTGGTGTGTTGTTCGTGAGGCCGTGGATAGTTCTGCCCTTTATCAGAGGAAGGAAATGTGTGCGAGCCCTGTGAATGGTCCTGAGCTCTAGGATATTGATGTGAAAGTTTCTCTTGTGTTGAGCTCATATTCCCTGTACTGATGCTGCACCACAGTGGGCTCCCCAGCCCAGGAGTGATGCATCTGTTGTTGTAGTAACTGATGGGTCTGGTCGGTGGAAGGGTATACCGACGAGGAGCTTGTTCAGAGATAGCCACCATTCGAGGCACTGGTGGAGGAAGCGAGAGGTGCTTCACGAGGCCTTGTAGGGTAGTATATAGTTCATTGTGAGCCAATGTTGTAGGCAACACACGTGCAGCCTTGAGACCAAGGCCTCTATATGCCCCAATAATAGAAGGCACGTCCAGACCACGGAGAAGGAGGCCTGTCTGACCTGCTGAACAAGGTTGCAGATCGCCCTGAATCTTTGTCGCGGGTGGTAGGCTCTTGCTGTGACTGAGTCTCGAAATGCGTCAATTATAACTATCTTCTCCCAAGTCGTGAAAAATATTCCCTGAAAATAGTTGTCATGATAGTAGTTTGCTGGTAGGTAGGGCCTTTGATTAGACAATCGTCTAGGTAAGGGAATATAATGATGTTTTGGCATCTGAGAACAGCTGTAACTAAGGCTAGGGTGGTTGAAAATACTCAAGGGGCCATAGACAGGCCAAAGGGGAAGACTCTGTACTGACAATTGCTCATAAGGTGGACTGATTTGTGGATGGCTGTTTTTGCTGATTCTGACTCCTATTAGGGCATTGCTTGGGCCTGTTATATGGCTTCTGCTGCTACCTGTAATAGTTGTAATTATAATCCCACGTTTTTTGGTAGGGATATACGCTTCTTATTGGGAGGGGTGTACATGCTCAACCGAAGCCATGGGGCTCTGTGCATTACTGTGGCTCTAGCTGCAGAGTCTGCCACATCCACAGTGGCCTGAAGAGCTGTTTTCACTATTGATAACCCCCTCCTTACCGATGGATTTTCTATCTTCTCTCTGGTTTGTGGGCAGAACAGAGGCTGGATTTTGCTAAAAAGCATCCGAAGGTTCAAGGATAGCTTCGTTGATGAATAAAGCTATCTTCGAGGATGCTGAGGGGTGTAATAGCATGAGGAATTTGTATTGTTTGTCCTGCACCTCTTGTAATGTGATGTCTTGTGATAGTGAAAAGTTCCTGAAAATGTTTCAGGTCATCCGCCAGAGGAGACGGAGAGATCTAGAATATGCTTCCTCCTGCCTGGCTCTGGGTTCATGTGAGGAACTTTCTGAATCTGACTGAGGTAAGCTGTCATGGAACCCGTTTGAGCAATTACTGAGAGTAGGTGAGGAGCATGCAGACCTTGTGGGTGAACGCCTAGAGGTGCAGTGTTGCTGTGATGTAGAGGCTGTGTGCCTTGAATGGTAACTATGGGAGGACCTCTGTTGGTACCCTTACCATGTATCCCAGGGGCCCCACTGAGGCAGGAGCTGATGTGGGGGATACAGCCATGGATGGGATGGTGTTGAAGGGAATGAGCCCTGTATGAATGCCAAGAAGCTAGTGATGGAGAAGGAGATGAGTGGCCTGACGAGAGCCTCCTCCTATCATAATCAGATGTTGGGGATAGTGGTTGTGACGGCGCGTTGGGGGTCCCCCGTCTCCTGCACCCCGAAATGGCACAAACAGACTGCACCAGCCGGTGGAATAGAGGAAGTTTATTGCTTCTCCAGGATACAGCACAGCACAGATGGAATCTGGTCACAGAGCTGGCCCCCTTGAGATGCCTCAGGCCCCCTTGAGATGGGGGAGACTGGGCCCCTAAACTCCAGCCCCTTACCCTAAGCTGTCTCCTCCATGCTCCCAGACAGCCAGCAACTAACTCACTCTCTTCCAGCCCTGCCCCCCAGCCAGGGCAGCATTCCACCTTCCTTTGTTCCTCTCCATGGGGGGTGTCTGGCCACTGGTTTGCATAGTGACTCATCCTGTTTTGCTGGGTCGTGGTACCCACGGCAGCCAGTGGGGGTTACCCCAGAGCCAGCAGCATAGAAACCAGCCAGGTACCCCCACTACGTCACAGTGGTGTAGGCAAGTGTTAGCGTGCCCCTGTGCCGTGGAGCGTGGCGAGCCAGTTATTCCTCTTGACTCAGACTGAGGAGGTTTTTGTAGGTGCTGAATTTTGCGCAGCGCTTTCTTGTGCTGCAGTGCCATGGGGCGGTCAAAATCACTCTGCCTAGTCAGATTGGGTGCAGAGGGATAGCTCACTGGAGCTGATGGAGGAAGCATATGAAGCTTATCTGCTGCTGCTGCTGCCTCAGTGATGTCTCAGTCTTGGTTTGTGCCTCAGCTCTCCTGGCTGGCACTGACTTGCGTTTCTCAGCAGTACCAGAGACTGATGGCACCGGGGAAGGAGAGCGTCTAGACAGGGAGTGTGCCGGGGAGGCCCTTGCAGCTTGAGAGCCTTTGTGGGGTGATGAAGCTGCCCTATCCAAGGGTTTTTGCTGCGCCTGCACCTCTTCTGGTTTGTCCCTTGGTGTTTGAAGAGGCTTTTCCCAGCTAATAGTATTGAGCTGCATTTCACGGTCTTTTGTGGCCCCTGCCATCATATTCAGGCAAGGAAGGCACTTCTGTGACACGAGACTCCCCGAGGCAATTGACACATGAGGCATGGCCATCTGAGGTAGGCACTGAGTCGCTACGAGCATTGCAATTTTTGAAGCCGGGGGAGCCTGGCATTGTTGCGGAGAAGAAAAGCTGCGACGGTGGCTGCTGCTTTTTTTTTCTCTTTTAAGAGAAGTAAAAATTGAAAAAGTTTGAACTAAGTAAAACTATGACTAACTAAAACAAATAGAGGATTTCTGTTGTCGCTGTCAGGAAGAAGCGCAGTGCTCTGAACGCCGTCTTCAGCCAGGGGTGGTTGAAAAGGAACTGACGGGATTCGCGCTGCGCCTGCATTCCACGATCTCCAGGGAGGGGAGGGGCCACTGAGTGTGCAGGCTCGACGTGAGAGGCACTACTCACAAAAATCTCCTATCCCCGGCACAGGCACACAGTGAGGCCTGAGTGGAGCACCCACAGGAACACCACTCGATGAAGAACTCGCTATTCCGCAACAGTATACACCCTCTTCTGAAAAAGCTTTTTCTGAAGAGGCCTTATTCCTCATGGAATGAGGTTTACCAGCATCAGAAAAATCCCGCCATTATTTCGATTTTCTTTTGAAATAATGCAATTGCTGTGTGGATGTTAGCATTGCTTTTCCAGAATAATAGCAATGATCCCAGAACAATGGTCCAGTTACTTTCTATGGGAGTTGAGGGGTTTTATTTATTTTAAGCACTGGACAAGAGCAGTGAAGTCCATCCCACCCAAAGGTTCTCCTATACTCCCATATTTCTTATGCAAATACAATTTTGAATATAAATATGCATAACTCAGAAATGTTTTATGCAAAACAGGTCAAGTAATCTGTTTTTCAAAAGCCTCTGATCCCTTGAATGTGTATATTTTATTTGTTTGCATGTATTATTCTTGTATATGAAGTTAGAAATATGAAGTGTAAACCTGCTTTTAAATCTAAAGTTTTTAGTGAAAGCCATTAGCGGTGCTGAAGGGGTTAATGATTCAGTGCTCAAGCTAGCAAGCTGCAAATGTCTTGCTTTGCCTATAAGCCCAAGCTGTGGGTGGTCCTACAAAGATATTTGACCATGCCACCTGGTTCTGGAATCTGTTTTGATGCTGGTATTTTTCCACGGGGATGGGGAGAGAAAAGAAAGAGTTCCTGGGGGACATTCTACCTAACTTAAGGAATGGGGAACAATCGATGTGGTCTTCAGCTGGATTTTGAAAATTGCCTCTCCACTCTAAAAGAATACATAAGTTGTCAGAGCCTGACCAGAGAAAAGATCAGACCTAGCTTGAAGGATTTTACCAGAAATAAGGACTCGAGTGAGAAATATACTTTGTAACAATTCGGGCATGTCTTACATTTCAAAATAACGCCCCTTATTTTGAAATAACAAGGCAAGTGTCCACACTACCAAGCCTGTTACCTAGAAATAATAACTCCTGCTTGTGAAGAGGAATAAGCTTATTTTGAACTAGTTATTTCAGTAGTTATTATTTTGAAATTACCTAGTAGTTTAGACATAGCCTTAGTGTACTAGACTTAGCTGGCATGTTTTGTTTATTTTAGATTAATAACTTGCTTTGATCTGTCTGGTTTAACTTGCAATCACTGGACTCCTACTTTTTATACTTAATAAAAACCCTTTTGTTTATTATGAAATCTTGTGTAAGTAATTATTAGGGGACAGGAGCGAAGCAAACCGCTCTTTCATGGCTAAAGAGAGCAAACTTATGAGCTTTTTAGTGTAAAACTTTTATATAGAGCGAGGTGGATTTATTTGGGGGTTTGGTCCCTTTTGAGGTCTATGCTCCTTGATGCTGTCACATCCCTTTAGCTGAGCCCTTCCTCAGCTGTTTTCAGCATATATATATATTACTCTGCTAGGGGGTGGGGGGCTGTTATCCCAACTTTGTGCCTGGGCTGGTGAATGGGGGAGATTAGATCTTCTGGCCCAGCAGGGAAGGTGCTGGGGTGCCACAGACGGCAGGTTGGCAGGCTCAGTGGTAAGCTCAGTACACCGAGGACAGGCTCAAGGGGAATCTGCATACAATCCGCCACATTAACATCATCATACTCATATATAGGAAGATGCAGTCTAGTCCAGTTAGGACACTAGCTTGGAAAATGTGAATTCAAATCCTTGCTCAACTACAAACTTCCTGTGTTTGGAGTAAGGAATAAGGGAAGTTGGGGGAAGAGTACTCTATTTCAAAATAACTGCTATGTAGACAGTGTCAAAAGTAAAAATAAGCAATTTTGACTTAAGCTACGCAATTAGTGAAGCTCAAGTTGGTCTTCATTGGTTCATCTGCACAGCACCCTTACCTCGAAATAAGCTACCCAATTTAATTGTAGTTAATTTCAAAAGCTTATTTTGAAATTTGGTGCTGTCTACACAGCACCAAATTTTGCGCAAGAACCTGTGGAGCATCCACACCTCAAGCATGCTTTTGCACAAATAAATGGACAGAAAAATGGCAGACGAGCGGGCTTTTGCCGGTGTAAGTAAACCTCCTTCTACGAGGCAGAACTCCTTTTTGTGCTCTAGATCTTGCACAAAAAAGCAAGATGCTCCAGAGGGGTTTTTGTGCAAGAATTGGCCTCCAGAGAGACAAAATGGTGGCCTCTTGGCCACTCCGGCCAACTCACTCAGAATGCTATTGTTCCTGTCTGGTGGCCACCTTTAAAGTTGCAGGTACCCTGCACAAGCATTGTGGCTGGAAGTTTGCAGGGAGCAGGTGCCTTCACCGCACAGCTCTGCTTCAGCCATAAATGGCCTCCTGCCAAGCTCCATGAGAACACCCCCTGGCCCTTCCAGAGACCAGCCACAGGGATCACAGGATCCCCTAGAGGGACCAAAAGGCATGCTCTCACCTGCAGTAGGCCTGAAATCACCACCCTCCTTGACTTGTGAGGCAAGAAGGAATCCCTGCAGGACTCCTGGGCCAAGTGCTGCAATGCTGAGAGCTAGGTGGAGCGAGGTCACCCTGCCTGGACCATGGAATCCAGGCTAAGGTGAAGGAGCTCCATCAGGGGTATGGTAAAACCAGGGCGTGGAGGTGGCACTTAGGCACAGGACCTCATACCTGCCCCACTATGCTGAGTTCTACCACATCCATGGGGGGGGGGGAAGTGGGGACCCTCTTCCCACTCTATTGTGGTGGACTCCGGACTGGAGCAGCCAGTAGTCCAGCGCCCAGAGCCTGTCCCCAAGCTGAAGGAGACCGAAGGGCAGGTCCAGCCCTGATGGAGGAGGAGGATGATGACCAGGACAGTGGGAACATCACCCTGTCCCTAGAGCCAGTCCCTGCCAGCCTGGACATTTCCCAGGCCTCCTAGGAGAGATCTTCAGGTACGTTGGCACACACAAACACACACAGAATTGGGAGGTGGCTGCACAGGAGGTGGGAGGCACAGTGTTGCGTGGGCTGCTAGGCCAGCTCATGCTGCTGCAGTGTGGGCATGTGCAGCGGGAGTGTGCGGCATACGGCCACAGCAGCCAGCCCCTCAACGTGCCTGAAAGCCTGCTGCCACCTCATGCCTGGCCACACAAGTCCTGGCCCGAGGGGCTGCAAGCAGGCTAGCCACAAGGGCACAGGCACAGCACCCCACACATGCCGTGCAGTGCTGCACACAGTCTGCACATGAGAGACAGCAGTTGCTGACACATAGAGCAGAGTGAGTCACAGCTGTGTGTGCACCCCTCAGGGAGGAGCAGGCTGCTCACAGCTTATCTGCTGCCCATAAGGGGATCTACTGTGGCCGGACACTTCCCTTGCCTGCCTGGCCATGGTGTGTGTGTCTGAGGGGTAAGGGAGAGGGCAGCATGGTCCTCTGGCCACCTCAGGGCTCTTGTGACACAGGGTATGTTGTGCAGGCCACACATGGCCTTGCACCTGGGACACCCCCCTCCTGCAGGCCGTGGACTGGTGCTGTTGCTGCCCAGATGGGGATGTGCATGCTGTTGATGGCTCCCGACCCCAGAGCAGCAAATCCACCTATGGTTGCAACAAGGTCTTGGAGCCTAACGATGCTGCGCAGCAGCATGGAGTTGATGGCCCAGACGACCTGCAGAAGGAGACAAAGAAACACACAGACCAGAGAATCAGAGAGATGAGCTCTTTGGAGGTGCCCATCCCTCTACCCTCCTCTGACCCCCAACTTCCCAGGAGCCACCGCCTATGAGCCCGTCCCTCCCCCCCACCCCCTGCCGGCAGCAGGGCGGTGTGAGGGTGGGACTGCTCAAGTCCCCGGGGCCAGGCCTTCCCCCCACCTCAAATCCCCCCCATCAACCTCCAGCCCCCCCCATCCAGCACCCTTCCGCCCAGGCAGGTACTGCAGTGCGTGAGCTCCTTACCTTTATCAGGATGGCCCCCAACTGTGGACTTCCCCACCCCAAACCGGTTGGCCACAGACCAGTAGCTGTCGGGGGTGGCCAGCTTCCAGAGGGCAATAGCGACATGCTTCTGGAGGGGATGGTGGGTATCATGTCTCTGGAGGGTGGGAGTGAGCCAGGCACAGAGCGTGAGGAAGATGGCCTTGCACATCCGAAAGTTGAGCAGCCACTGCTGGTCGTCCCACCACTCCATGACCTGCTGGTCCCACCAGTCCGAGCTGGTCTCCAGCCTCCAGACCCTCCTGGGTAAGGTGGAGTATGGGAGCCAGACTGGAGTAGCCACCGCAATGCAGAGAGACATGAGGAGGAGTTTGGTGTCCACATTCAGCTGCAGCAAGTAGGCTGCTGGAATCAAGTGCTGCAGAAAGTGCAGCATGGCTGTGTGGGGCCGTCGCATGCCCAGGGGCAGCTTGGCTTCATGGCAAACAGCAAAAGGCAAAAAACGGTGTCATCCCCAAAAAAGTAAAGGGCAAACACAGCAGGCACTGCTGAAGCTTAGCTTTTCCAAAGAGTGTGGATGCTTTCTTATGCAAAAGCGCATTGCAAAAGCAATGCACTTTGAGGTGTGGTTGTGCAAAAGGCTTCTTACGCAAGAAGTCTGTAGTGTAGACATAGCCTTAAAGCTGCAGAATTGCTATTTTGGGATACTTCCAATATCCTGAAATAGTAACGCTGTCTAGAGTAGCCCATGAAATGAGGTTTACAGAAGTCAGAGTAAGAAGCCCGTTATTTCAAATTTATTTAAAAATAATTGGCTTGCTTGTAGATGTGATGTCATTCTGAAATAAAGCTGCTGTGTAGACGTAGCCTATGGTACAATGTGTAGAAAGCCATGTGCTGTGCTCCCCCTTCTTATAAAATCAAGCTAATTTCTCATAGACTGAAAGAATACCTGGGGGTTCATTTTACCCCAGATATAGTTCCAAAGGTTCATTGTTTACCCACAAAACAGGATGATCTTGTCCTTATTTTTTCATTCAGTCCCTGTAACCTGTTGATTAGTGCTTTGCTCAGGCTGTGAACTGTTCATTGTGAATGCTACAACATGCCATTTGCACACAATCAGACAAAGTGAGAGAAGCATCTTCTCCCCTGTTTCCCCGGGAGTATGTGGATGATTCTTGTATGACCTATCTGCACTTAGAAGGCTACTGACAGCTGAGATTGCACACAATCACAGACTACTACCCAGCTTTCTCTAAGCAATCACACGTGTTCTTAAGTGAAAACATTACTGAGAAACCACATACAAAATGAAAAGTTCCTATCTGCCTGCTAAAAGCATCCCAAAGATGTCACCCAGAACCACTGAGGGACTTAGGAAGATCTCAGGGACAGGACTGGGACCTCCCTTAGACAGAAAGTCCTGTCCATTTGCTGAGTCAGAAATTGAGACTATTTAACCAAAAAGCCCTTTCTTTGTTTGTTGGTCTCTGGAAAATCCAGTTTGAACCCAATACAAACTTCTGGTGGCAGCATCTTTCTGGGGGTGTTACAACCTGTGTGAATTTGCCTACATGCCCCCTACTATTGTGTTCACAGAGGGCTGTGTTTATCCTCACCAATGGAATTACATATAGTCCCTGGCCAAAGTGACACATCAGCCTAATATAGCAAAATCTCCCAAAGATATTGAAGGGAATTGCCACAGTTATCATAGTTGGAGTGAGAATAGCTATCATTTAGCAGAGAAATAGACAAACTATTTCTCCTGGTCATGTCTGAGGATATGTCTAGACTACATGACTCTGCTGGCAGTGGCATGTAAAGTAGGCTACCTGACATAGCCAATGCAGTGGGGATTTAAATATCACCGGCTTCATTAAAATAAAAATGTCCGCCACGCTGTGCCGGCTCATCTGATCATTGGCACAGCGAAGCAGTCAAGATGCGGATCAGTCGACAGGGAACGCCTTTGTCGACCACTCCTGTAAACCGGGGATATTTAAATACCCGCTTCATTGACTATGTCGGATAGCCTATTTTACATGTCTCTGGGGCAGGCCCACCAATAGGGGTGCAATTGCTTTGGGGTCCTGCGATTCAAAAGGGTCTGTGCCTCTGGGCACTGCTGCCAAAGTGGAACCCCAGCCTTTTAGAATTACCGTTGGAGCGCTGTGTGGCATGTCCCAGCTGGCTCTGAGGGCCAGTATGGGAGAGGGGAGCCAGGTCATCCAGGCAGCACTGGGGACTAGCTAACTCAGCCCCACCTCTTCTGCCTGAGGCCCATCCCTTCTGGGAGCATGGATTTGCCTCTCCCTTGCATTGTTCAGGGGCCCAGGGATCCCGTTGATTCCCCTGGCAGGGGAAGGTGGTGAGGGACCATTCTGCTGGCCCTATACTTCCGGGAAATCTCCCTCCATCAGGTAAATTTTTTCCCATCTGGAAAATGCTGTTTTCAAATAAAAAAATGATGGGAAAGTTTAAAGTGAAAGAAACATTTTTTTGTTTTTGTTTTTCTATAGTTGCATTTTCAAAACTGTTTTTTTAATGAAACCAACAAAAATTTAAGCTTTGCTTCTTTTTGAAGCTTTCCTGCTCCCCTCCCCAGCATTTTGAATAAAACTTTTTTTCCTTGACACTTTTTTACCAGGCAAATGTTTTTGAGTAGCCATCTCAGTTTCACACCCGTTCTATACCATGGTAGTCAGCAGGAAAGTGCAGCAATGGAGCCAAGATAAGTCTCTCTGTTCTCATCTGCAAGCCCTTTATAGCCCTGATACCCTAATGCAAATGACTCTCTGGGATTAGAATAACAGAGAATTAGGCTGTGTTCAAAATATCGAGTATGGTTCAGACTTCTTCTCCCTTTTTCTTGCTATCTGTGTATCTGTCTTTGAGGTATAATTGGCCACAAATTCCTGCAGCTCTCCTCTGCTCTGGCTGCACAGTACAGCAATGCCTTTGGCTATCGGCTTTTTACGTATATTTCATTAACATTCAAAGTTGACACTTTTACTTGCTAATGATCTCCCAACATTTAATAAACACAGCCTAAGAGTTTTATAACCTGTTAACTTGCAAGTGGCAATAATTAAACAAAAATGATAAATAATTAAGGTCTAATTACATGATATCAGTCATTTCATTTTCCGGCAGGCGCTCTAAGTTCATTGCCACTGCTGATTGGGAGCCCTTTCTGAGTTGTTTGGCACTCCTTTGTAAGTGGCTGGATGAAGAATCAGAAGCCATGTGGCTTTATGATAGAGAAGAAAGAGAAAATGTGCTTCATTAGCTGCGTAATTGTCCCTTTCTACCTCTGAAGATAATCCCCACCGAGGCTATTGCATGACATGAGTTTTGGGAGCCAGAAAATAGAGTCATTATGTTTCCACTTCCTGTGACAGACCGAGTTGTAGAAAAGGGGTTGGATATAAGCAGGCCTAAGACACTTGCTCACAAAGCTCCAATGATTCCCCCTAACCTTGGGTCTGGCTTTAGATCCAGCCTTTGTGATATGACACAAGAGAATGAACTAAAATCTGGGATCCAGGCAGTTGCTCATTTCTGTAGCAGGATCCAAAATCATGATTAAATCCTCAGCTGGTGTGAATTGGAATAGCTCCATCTGAGCTCCAATTCAGAGCAGGTGAGTCTCTGCATTTTAGAATCATCTCCAGTGGCTATCCAAGACACAGCCAATGCAGGGAGGATTTTGGGGGCTGGATTCTGTGACCTCCTGAGGTCTCTTCCAATCCTGTGGCTACGTCTACACTGCAAGAACTGTTTTGTGAAAGAGTTCTTGAGCTAAAGTACTTGCGCAAGAGCGCATCCACACTGCTTAAGAGAGCGTCCACACTGGCGGGACGCTCTTGCGCAAAGACCTCCCCCAGGAACCACTTCGGACAGGGCAAAAGGGCACCAGTATCTTCCGCAGGCAGGGGTTGGAGCTCCTCTCAGACACGTGCTTAAAGGGATCGCCCTGGACAGCCATTTCTCTGCTTTGGGACCTCTGGTAGGGACTGAAAGCTGTAGCAGTAACTGTTGTAGTTGCTCTCTGCCTCTTTGGACACCACAGCTTGTGCCCTAGTGCTTTTGGGGACTTGTCACTTCTCCTTGCTGAGCCATGGAGCCAGGGATGGCCCTGAGCCTGCTCTGGCCCCACACAGCCATTTTGGAGTGCCTGCAGCTGCTGATGTACACTGCCTCGCTACTCCTGCATAAGCTCAACACAGCGCTCAGTCTGGACTCCCTCTCTCTGGATGCTGCGGCTTCACTGTGGCATCCCTACCCGACCGTGGAGAGGTGATAGTGGAGACTCGACACCAGTTACGACTGGTGGGACCAGCTGGTTCTAGAGCAATGGGACGACCTTGGTCATCAGTGCCACCACTGCAGGGCTGAAGGGTCCTTCTCTGGTCCTGCTGCAGAGAACACAGAAAGTGGTGAGGCGATCAGTCAGCCCTGCTCACAGTGTCCCTGAGCCCTGGGCCCTCCTCCCTGAGCCTCATGTGACACTATACAACTGTGGCTTGGGCCCAATCGGTCCCCCATGTGTGTGTTCACAATAAGAATTAGCTCAAAATCCTGGGGAGTGAAGTGATCCTCCACGGACTGTAGCCCTTGGGAGACATTACCGTGAATGACGACCCCTTTTGTCTGCGTCCTAGTCACTTGGCATGCTGTGTCTGTCTGCCTAGCACTGTGCACACTCCCTCCCCAAGGTAGAGCACATGGCTTCTACTCTTGTCGCTGTATGTGAGCATACACCATTGGGATGCTGTAGTCATGTTTGCATGCATATCCCCACATTGCATGGGAGCAAGCGTGGCAGACGAGATCTGGATTCTCGGACTACACTCACTGATTTCCTCAGAGATGCAGCCAGGGCTACTGAGGAGTGTACCGTCCCTGCAGCAAGACTCAGTGGCCAGAGGCTCGGGCTGGCTGCTTCCCTACTCCCCCTTCCCCAGTCCTCGGACAAATAGCCCAGGGAAGTGTGTGGCTTCAGTGGGGGGATTCCCACGGGGGCAGCATAGGGGCCGGGAGCAGCCAAGGGGCTCCATGGGAGCCATGCTCAGAGGTCTGGTTCGCTGTGCTTTTCCCAGGAGCAGCTGCTGTGTCACATGGGCAGGCATGGTTGCGTGCTGTCTGTATGCGGTAACCTGCAGGAGGTGTGGGGTGTGGCCTGCGCCGTTGGGGGCTTTGCTGCTTCCAGCTGGCATCCCCCCTCCCTCCTCCGGGCAGGATGTGTGTGAACAGCAGGGTCCCAGACGTGCCCTGGAGCTGCCTGCCACGTCCACGTGCCATACAGTCAGGCTGCATGAGGTTGCATGTGCTGCGTACTGCTGCACGACATGCAGTTGCCTGAGTGACACTCCCCCCCACCCCCGGCACCTGCCTCTCCCACCCTTGAAAGTGAGAAGCGCAACACTCACTGGAAGATCCGTCGCTGGCCTCGGATGAAGCCCAGGAGACGTCCCGGCTGCTGGGCACTGGCTCGAAGTGGAGGGTGATGGTGCTGGTGCAGTCATCTCCCTCGTCTGACGATGCGGTGGTCCCGGGAGGCCAATTATTGCACAACTCCCTGCTGCCTGTCCACACCACCCTCTTGTGCAAGAAGCCTTCTTCCTTGTATGGAGCATCAGAGCGCTTGCTCAAGAAGCCCTCTGTTCTGTCGCTGTACTGTAAATTTACTTGCATGCAGGGTAGATGCGCTGCAAGTTTTTGCACAAAAACGGACTTTTTTGCACAAGAAGTTTGCAGTGTAGATGTAGCCTGTGATTCTATGATTCTATAATCTTCCATTGCCTGGTGAAATGAGGGGAGTGTCAGCTGGGAGATCACAGCTGTCTCCCTTTAGGAGCGGGACAACAAAGCAGGCAGAGAGCTGGCAAAAAAAGGGAATGGTATGCACATCTGTAGTCTTTTTAAGCACAACACAAGGACAGCAGAGGCAAGTGCTCTGGAGTAGGGAAGCAGCCAGCCCGAGCCTCTGGCCACTGAGTCTTGCTGCAGGGACGGTACACTCATCAGTAGCCCTGGCCCAGGAGACTGAAGTCCTCTATGTTTCTAACAGTAAGGGCAGACACAGGGCTAATAAAAAGGAGGGGAGCTAGCAGTACTGAAAATTGAATCTCCTTCTCTCATGAGAGGATTAAATGAATTACAGAAAAATAACATGGGGGAATGGAACCTCTTGTTCTTCCTCTTGGAGGTAGCACTTGTCCTGGGAGTAAATGGCTTTCCTCCCTTGGTTTCACTCAGCTGAAGATAAGTCCTGAGCTGGTGTGTTTGATTAAAGGAATGCCAGAGCTAGCACATGATCATAAACTAGAAACTGAATCCCACTCTGTTTGGTGGCAGAGTCAAACCCAGCTTCACCCTCTAAAGCAGGGGGAACAAGTGCAGTATCCCCACTGGGGAGTCAAGCAGGCAAGATGTTTCTTTGACATTTCCTCAGCTTATCATTCTGTGATGCACTGGATGGCAAAGACTGGGCAGAAAGGAAGTTCTCCAGAGGGAGCAATTAGTGCAATAGGGTGGCAGTAGAAAAGGGCAAAGCTCCTAGAAAATGGAGACACATTAGCTGCCTCTGGCAGTGTGTGAGGTGTGGGTTCTGTGTTCCAGGAACTGAAACATTTTCAGAGTCACATGGTCCTGCCACCAACTACCTGATTGGCCTGGGTCACTTGTTACTACTAGCCAGCATATAGCTGCCTGTGCTTATGCCACTTGGGACCTCAAGAGTTTAAGGCTAAACGGACCAAGAAGGAGGATGTTCTGCTATGGAGCAAGGTCCCTGTGGGGATTCAGATTTGGACTGAGATTTGCCTACTCCCCACTAATGGGGACAACTGCTCCAGGGTCCAGTGATTCAAAAGGGCCTGGGGTCCCCAGCTGCTACCACTGCCACCACTACTACAACAAACCCAAGACCCTTTAAATCACTGCCAGAACCCTGCATAGTGCACTTGAGGCAGCTTTCAGGGCTGCGTGGGATACATGTGGCATGCTCCAGGTGGCACTGAAGCTGCCTTGGGGAAACTAGCCCCAGCCCCTTCCCTTCTGCCTAAGGCCCCACCCTTTCCAGCAACCTAGGGTTGGGACTCCCCTCTGCCTTATTCAGGGTCCTGGCAAAGCTGTCAGCCCCACTATGGGAACCTCTCACAAGATCAGCCCAAGAGGAAAAAGAAGAGCTGCCATCTGCTACCTCTCCCCCAGTTCTCTTCTAATGTTTAGCTCCTTCCTTCCTGATTCTTGCTGCTCCCATCATGTCCTTTTTATAATAGAGGCAGAGCTTATTTCTGCAGAGCTGCCCAATTGGTCTGGCTGCCCTGCACATTTCTGCTCTCAGATCAGGCAACCGTAATCCTTCCTCTGATAAGAGAAAGAAATAGGGTAAACCCTTCCTTGCCAAACTTTGGTTGAGTCTGTTGCACTTCTGGCCCAATGGCCCTACTTCAATGCAACGCACCGTATAAGTGTCTTCAAAGGATGCATGAGTCAAGCCAATTTTCAATAGCACATAAGTGACTTAGGAGTGACTTTCATTGGCCTTGAGCTCCTATGTCACTATCAATTAACTTTCTATGTACTCATTCTGACCTATTCCCCAGAGCAGGTTGGCCATCATATTCTGCACTAAATGAAGCTTCTTCAGAAGGTAGTTCCATATAAGGAATATAGCAATGCTCCAATCTGCCAGATGTTTAGATATCCCGCAAGGTCTACACCTACAAGGAAGGGCTACCACTTCTTAGCTAACTACAGATGGAAATAAAGCAGTGGCAGAAGCATTGCTACTTGGGAATCCAAGAGAAGTTGGGCTCCCAAAGCATCCCGAGATTGCCAGCTTCTTTAATAAACAATGGACATGGTCCATCAAGAGATGGTGAAAATGATGGAGGCTGTAATGTCCTCATTTGTTTCTGATGAAGTACAGTTATCTGAGCACCTATCACTAATGTAGACATCATCTTCATGCAGTGCAACATAGTTTTGCCAGAGGAGAAAGTGTACAGAGCATTAGATGAGAAGTGCAATGCACCATTCATCTAGAGGAGATTGTTGTTGCTGAAGTATAACAAGAGTTTACAGCACAGAGATGAGAAATGGTATAACATTCTGGTCACCAGAGTACATTAGACACAACCCATGCAACAAAGCTCTCTTCTGCCTCAGAAAGGGTGATGTTCAAAGATGAGTGTTATTGGCCTCACACTGCTGCAGATTTAACTAGACAGTCCTGCATGTGGTGCTAGACATGATACATGTGCTTCTTGCCAAAATCCTGGTCTGTAGGTAGCCACTGTACCAGCTGAAAGAGAACAGACTAAGCTGGTAGAAGCTGTGCTAAGCTCCTCTCTACTGGATGTCATTTTTTGCCTTACAAAAAAGCTGACAAAAACTTGACACACAATCTGCCAAGGGGTCTGTTTCTTCTTGACTATATGGATCACCATAAGCCAGTCTTCTCATTGCCACTATTGTACAAACTCAATTGTCTTAAATTACCAGTACCCTGCTCTGCCTGCCGTATACTTTGGTGTCTGTGCATTAAATATTTATTGGAAGATTCATTATTTGGGCATTAAATATTTATTGGCATGAGAGGAGGAATCAGATGATTTGTATTTAGTTTCTACAAATTGTCTTGGAATTGAAAATGTCTGGTTTTTACAGGGTATGTGAGTTGCTGATTTTTCAATCCTGGACTTTTTTGTGGCAACACTTTATTGCCTGTCCTTCAGACACCCTTTTTCCTGCTGTGGCTGGCTGCCTGCACTGTGGAGATTAACTTTGTCATCAGTATGCTTGCATTTTGTTTATAAACCCTATAGTTTAAGAAAAATTCTCCCCCCACTTGTACAAAGCAATCACTCAAGACACTCAATATAATTGCTATTCTTACTTGGAGATGTCTTCTTGTATTCTGTCTCTTTAAGCAAAGTTTATGGCTTAAAAAGTAATTGATTTGCAATGGTATTTAAGATGAATGCTTAGGGACACTGCTGTGCTCTTGTGTAGTACAGTTGCCTAGAGAAAACCATTGCCGAGGCAAAAACATTGACTTTTTGTGATGTGGTCTCTTCTGATACACTCAGTAGGGGTGAGATTTGCTCTATTTTTATGGGATTGTCTGCGATTTTTACAAAAACAGTTTGGACACCAAGTGCTGTCTTGGAAGTTCTGCTGAGGATTAGCTGATGGGTGTGGGTGGAGAGACAGACACTCCTTGCTTTGCTTTTCTGCACATTCCATTCTCTTGCTCATTGGATTATGTGTCATCCCATTTCTGGAGGAAAATCATTTTAAGGGAGGGAATGGAATAGGCTGGGAATTGATGGAGCAAAATATGGAGTGATGAAGGGAGAAATTGTTGGAATGAGGGCTCTGGATTTCATTTAAGAAAAGTGTTGGTGAAGGTTTCCCCAATGCAACTTGCAGCTTCATTTGTTCATGGAATTAGAGATGAAAGAAACTTGGTGAGGAGAACATCAGCTAAGCACAGGGGATGAAATCCTGACTGCCTTAACCTCAATAGGGCTGGGATTTCATCAATTGTTTTCACGGGTAGATCTAAATTGTAATGAAGCTAGGATTCTGGGTTCACAGTCAAGGCTGAATCAGGCAGAGGCACATCTTCGATTCAGACCTGATAGTCTCCAAGCCCTGGTCTATACTAGGACTGTATTTTGAAATAACCCCCCAAGTCAAATTTAAAAGTGGAGCATCCATACTACCAAACCCGTTATTTCAAAATAATGGGCCGTGGAATTCGAACTCTGTACTACTTTTCATCAGAACTACTGCTAATTCCAAAATAGTTATTTTGAATAATGGTAGCGTGGATGCTCTGGTGCTGCTATTTCAAAATAATTGGCCTCCAGAGGCCTCTTGCAGCTGCAGCTCTGACAACTTTGGCCACACCAAGCATCTCCAATGCCCTCCTCCTCCTGTAGAGCTCTAAAAGCCCTTGGAAAAGAAGGGCTTCTCACACGTGGCCAGCAGTATGAGCCCTGTGTGAGAGACCAGGACCCGAGGCAGACAAAAGTAACCCCAGTGCACCCTCAGACACCCCGATGGCTGCGATCACTTCTCCTGCTCCTATAGCCACCACTGCCCAGGGACTCAGGAGAGCTCTGGCCTGGACTGGAGCAGAGATCCTTGACCTCATCAAGGTGTCAGGGGAGGAGTCCAACCTCCAGGATCTCCGCATCAAGAAGCACAATGCCAACATATATGGCAGGATCTCCACCAGCCTGGTCAAGAAAGGGCACACCAGAACCCTCAACCAGGGTTGGTTCAAAATAAAAGAGCTGTGCTAGGCCTATCACAAGGCCAGGGAGCAGAGCGAATGCTCTGGGATGGCACCACACCCCTGCCATTACTACGAGCAGCTGGATGCCATCCTGGGAGAGGGGCTGGTTACCTGCCCCACCGTCATCATCAAGTCTGGCCAGGACATGCCTGGCGTCAGTCTGAAGGAGAGCTGGGTGTCGGAGGAGGAGGCGGCCAGCCAGGTGACTATGCCCGCCAGCCAGGAGCTGCTCCTCACTTGGAGTTGGTCTCCCCCATGCCACCCTGTTCCCCCCTCTTGCCTGCAGGCTCCTGGCCTGGTTGGCACCTTCCAGATGGTGTACCTGCCTCCTTCATCCAGGGACTTCAGAAAGAGTGCCAGAAACGGGCCACTAACTGGGAGGAGTGCCAGAGAAGAGTGCCAGACTGGGAGGAGTGCCAGTGCTGATGGGGAGCAGAGAAAGGCCACTTGGGAAGAGCTGGAGTGACAGCATGACACCATGTTCACCATCCTCACTATCTGCATAGAGCAGGCCACCAGCCACCTCCTGCTTCCATAGCTTCCCCTCCAAGACTCCAAGGTGATATTAAAAATCACTATAGGTATGTCCACCTCTCATGGTGCGGTCCAGGAAAAAAGTGCCGGTGTGCAACTTTCAGAAGAGGCGTGAGTTCCAGATGATGCAGGTATCATGCTCCTTTCTCGACCATCCCACAGTGATGTTGGTAAAGTGTCCTTTGTGATCCTCAAGGGCCTGCAGCACCCTGGAGAAGTATCCCTTCCTGTTGATGAACTCCGAGGCATGGTGGTCAGGGACCAGGATGGGGATGTGTATGCCATCTATGCTCCCCCAACCCTGCAGTTGGGAAAGCCCATGGCAGCAAAGCCATTGACAATGGTGTTCACATTTCCCAGAGTGACGATCCTCCATAGCAGCATATGGTTGATGGCCTAGGCTACCTGCAGGAGTACGGCCCTGACTGTGGATTTCCCCATGCTGAACTGGTTCCCAATGGAGCAGTAGCTGTTCAGCGTGGAGGGCTTCTACAGGGTGATGGCCACATGCTTTTGCATGAGGATGCGGGTCTCTTGTAGGTGTCCTGTTGCTTGAGGGTGGGGCAAGAACTCGCAGAACTCCAGGGAGATAGCCTTCTGCATGTGGAAGGTCTGCAGCCACTGCTGATCATCCTATCCCTGCAGGACAATCTGGTCCTACCAGTCCACGCTTGTCTCCATCCATGAGAAGTGGCATTCCATGGTGTCCAGGGGATTGAGGGGCATGTGCAGCAGCTGGGTGTGCCAGGAGCTGGGTGAGCAGGGCCTGCAGGCTATGCTGAGGTTCATTCTCTTTATCCTCATCCTCATCCTCACCCTGCTGGAGCTACATGCAGGCAGTTTGGAAGTTGTCACGTTATTGTATTCTAAAGATCATTCTTGCACCCGTGGAGGGGAGAGGAGTTGCCCCAAAAGTCTGTATAAAGGGGGCCATGTGCGGTGTCACATGAAAGCTTATGTTCTACTGATTCTGTATATGCTATTCATGTACTTGTATAATATCTGTATGTGGAGTTATATGTATTCTGTGTTGATGCTGGAAAATTCTCTGTCTGAGGCAGAGCAATGTGCCAGGAATGTTTGTTCAATGGTTACGCTAATTAGAGAGGCTCCAGGGACAATTGCTCTCTAGGGGTACGTCTAAACTACATGCCTCTGTCGGCAGAGGCATGTAGATTTGTTTATTCAGCAAAGGTAAATGAAGCCACGATTTAAATGATCGTGGCTTCATTTACATTTACATGGCTGCCGCGCTGAGCCGACAAACAGCTGATCAGCTGTTTGTCGGCTCGCCGCAAGTCTGGACGTTTCCCCTGTCGACATCAAAGCCCTTTGTCGGCAGCCCCGGTAAACCTCATTCCACGAGGAATAACGGGGCTGCAGACAAAGGGCTTTGATGTCGACAGGGGGAACATCCAGACTAGCGGCGAGCCGACAAACAGTTCATCAGCTGTTTGTCGGCTTAGCGCGGCAGCCATGTAAATGTAAATGAAGCTGCGATCATTTAAATCATGGCTTCATTTGCCTTTGCTGATCTGTCTAATCTACATGCCTCTGCTGACAGAGGCATGTAGTCTAGACACAGCCTAGGTGCCAAAGACACTCTTGAGGAATGAATCTGGATGCCTGCAGACCAGCCAGAATAATGATTGCTGGCTTGGGACACAAGGATAGGTCCCTGGGCCATGTGACCCAATCCAACTTGGAAGAGACCAGGGATGGACATAAAATGCCATGTGGCAGACTCCATTTTGGTCTTCAGTTTAGCTCCTGATCCCAGATGCAGCCTTGCAGGGAACAACGAGCCAGAAAGAACTGTGGACCCATCCTGACATAATAGGTACACCAGAGACTTATAAGATAGCAGTTTATAACATCTCTGCTAAGAGCCTGTATCAAGAACTGGGTGATTCGATGCATGTAATGTATTCTCCTTAACAACCTTACTCTCATGCTTTTCTTTCTTTTATGAATAATCCTTTAGATTTTAGATTCTAAAGGATTGGCTCAGCGTGATTGTGTGGGTAAGATCCAGAGTATAAATTGACTGGGGCCTGTGGCTGGTTTCTTGGGACCAGAAGAAACCCTTCGGGGTAGTCGAGATTAGGTTCTAAAACCCCTGCCAGATTGGCAGCTGAAGTGCTCCGTGATTGGTTTGTGACCTGTTTGGAAGGTCTCCAGTCTGGGGCTGTAAGGATCCCTGAGTTTTGAGCAATTCACCCTGAGTGGATGCCCTGAGCTGTGCCCAGACCTGGCCCAGCCTGACACAGAAGTACTGCACCATGAGGCAAGCATGAGGCCCATGACCCTGGCACTGCTTTGCAGCAGGCTCTGACTCCCTGGTATTAGTGCTGTGGTGTCTGTGCAGGCAACCAGAGCACAAGAAGGTGCATGCCCACCGTGTCCTTTTTCTGTCCTGAGAGGAGGAGGCAGTGGAGGAGTGGCATGTGAGACATGGCCGTACAGAGGAGCCCCTGTAAGCATGCATTGCATCTTGCTGGACCAAGCAGCCACAGGTTGTATTTGTTCTCCTGGTGCCCTCCGCAGAGTGTTTCCTGGGGCTCTAAGTCCTAGGTAGGTTCTGTTCAATGTGGGCACACTATTTCAGACTAATTCAAACTAGTTTTGAGGCTTCCCTGTAGTGAGGACATGCTAATTCAAATTTGATAAATAGGCAGTTATTAAGTCGAATTTAATAATTTCAAAATAGTTTCCTGGTGTAGTCACGGGCTAAATGCAGCAAGCTCTTCTTGCACAAGCTTGGCTTCAGAAGAAATCTTGTCCCAGTCAGCCACTAGGAAGCATAGTCATTTCCCAAGGCCAGAGGGTACACAGAAGGAACCAAGACTAAGCACTGCCACAGTCAGGGCCGGCCCGAGGCATTCTGGCACCCTGGGCACAGGTGTGCGGCGCCGCCCCCAGGTGTACAGCGCATTCGCGAGCCCACCCGTGGGGAGCAGGCCCACATCCCTAGGGTGCACAGGCCCGCCCCTGGGGTGCACGGAACACGCGCGGCCCGGCTACAGCCACTGGCGTGCAGTTCGGGGCCTGCCCTCGGGGCACACGGCGCAAGCGTGGTCCTGTCAGGCCCGTCTGTTGCTGCTGGAGCACGTGCCAGGCCGTGTAGGGCCCCGCGGCAGTGGGGGGAAGGGCGTTGCTGGCCGGCGTCGTGGGGATGTGGGCAGGCTGGCACTGCAGGAGTCGGGCGCACGGTGCCTGATGGCAGCTGTAAGGGACACTGCGCGATCCTTACAGCTGCCATCAGGCGCTTCCCATCGGTTGGCGCCCTGGGCAGCTGCCTGGCTTGCTAATGTCTCCGTCCAGCCCAGGCCACAATATATAACAAAAAGGTTGATTCCCTCAGCCTGTCATATCTGCCACCTGTCAAGTACTGGTATAGCCACTTGGGAAATTTTTCACACAGTTTGCCAGGAAAATGCAGTTTGGAATAGATCAAAACATTTGTGAATTTAGGTGATATTTGGAGAATAATTTTGTCTGAAAGAAAAAAAATGGTTTTTTTCTCCCCAAATAAGTCAAAGCATTTAGTTTTGATGCTTTTGAAACAAAATATTTTGACTTTTCATTTCAACATGACATTTTGTTTTGAAATGTAGCTAGATTTATATTTTAAGGGTGCAAACAGCTCAAAGTGTAACTAAATAAAATAAAACAAAACCAACCAACCAGCCAAAAATTGTTGTGGGTTGAACAAAACATGCACTTTGACCCATTTTTTTTGAGAGGGGGATGTTTCATTTTGGTGACAAAAAATCTTTTTTGAGTCAACCTGTTTTTTTTCCCTAGGTTTTTCTGTTCAGCCACCGAACCAAAAAAAATCAATTATTTGCTCAGGTCTCCTGCTCTTCTCAATCCTGCCAAACATCACAGCTGGATCTAAGATAATCAGTTCCTAACATCTACAGTATGCTTTGGATGTAAGGATGCTCTATAAAATACACACTCCTTACTCTGCAAAAGTGATTACATTCTATTGTGTCAGGCACTAGTTGTGACACAATTATTCAGTTTATTCTTAATTCGTACATATGGATGCTTTGGACTACAATGACCCCTGTGAAGT
Source organism: Pelodiscus sinensis (assembly GCF_052426305.1). Lineage (NCBI taxonomy): Eukaryota > Metazoa > Chordata > Testudines > Trionychidae > Pelodiscus > Pelodiscus sinensis. Next base: position 9,007,271 of record NC_143074.1, on the reverse strand, counting down.
CATTATAGGCACTTACATCCATGAGTTGCATAAAGGGCACATTAATAAGCAGCAAATAGAAGGAGACAATAAGGGGCCCAAGAAGTCATTAAGTCTATTGTGTCAGTCTGATTGTAGCCTGTGGAGGCACTGAATCTGCAAACTAAAAATATCTTTAGGAAATGCTGTTGACAGTTACTGTAAATTGGCAGCAGCATCCTCCCCACACATGCACAGGCCACCAGACCTGCTCAGAGCAATACACTCTATTGGGCATTCAGCTACGCTGGCATAGCAGAAATATACAAAGGGGCAGGCTTTTCAGAAACAAAAGCCATTTTCAACAACTGAGTTTGGACTAAACCCTACACTGTCATTCTAGGAGCTGTATAAAAACACAGACAGTCTCTGCCATGAAGAGCATTCATTCTAAAGTGACATGACAGACAGGTTGGGTGGGGAAAAACAAATGGTCTGCTATGAGTTGTGCTTAATACCGGCTACTAAAGCTAGATTAAGGCAATCTGATGCCCTGAGACAGTGGCTCTCAACCTTTCTAAACTATTGTGCCCCTTTCAGGAGTCTGATTTGTTTTGCATACCCCCCAGTTTCATCTCACATAAATACTTCTTGCTTACAAAATCAGACATAAAATCTACAAAAGTGTCACAGCACACTATACTGAAAAATTGCTGACTTTCTCATTTTTAGCCATTTAATTATAAAATAAATCAATTGGAATATAGAGCAGTGTAAGCAAGTCATTGTACGTATGAAAATGTAGTTTGTACTGATTTCACTAGTGCTTTTATGTAGCCTGTTGTAAAAGTAGGCAAATATCTAGATGAGCTGATGTACCAGGAATACACATACCTCTGGTTGCAAACCACTGTGTTAGACAGATCCAACCCTACGCTCCTGCCCATCTTGGCATGGCTATGAAGGTGTCACTCTCATAAGATCTGCCTCCTGGGGTCCTCCCAGTCACTGGCCACCTGTTCCCAGCCTTTAGGCAGGCTGGAGCCAATGCAAAGGACAGTGTCACCTCATTCAAGCAAGCAGAGGGCCACAGGTGTGATAGTCCCGTCTAACAACCGCCCCTGCAGAGCCCTAATAATTTGGCTGTAATGGCCTGCCAAGAGTATCAGTTTCAGAGGTACCAACTGATTAAGACGTATGAGGCAGCTCCACCTTTCAGAGTTATTGTTTCAGGCTCTTTGCAGATATGGGCAGATGCCACCACATTCAGGTCATATTTTCAAGCTTTTCTTCACTATTGCTGGGCCAAGGGACATTTCTTTTTTAATGAAAAACTGACATTGTGTTATCATTACATAACTCCAGGAGCTGGGGCCTGGGTGAGTACTCAGGCCTTAATCTGGCCCTGCTGACTACCCCAGCTGGTACTGGTCACTGATGGGGACTATATGACAATCGTTTGATCTAATATGACATTTCCTATGACCTTTGTTATGACTCTGGCTCTTCACAGTACAAAGCAGTATGAAAAAATTCCACAAGCACAGCTGGGTCCCCAATAACCATGTTAACTAAATATACTCAAATACTCCTGGCCTATCTACATATATACAGACTTTCTGACTGGTTTCAGATGGCTTCTAAAACACAGAACACAGTAAGTGCCTCTGCACGGATCACAAACTTTTTAAAGGGATACTACCCTAGTCCTATATAGCATATTCCTAGGAGGAAATTTTAGATCGTAGAAAACTGCTGAGAAAAAGAATAAAAGAAGGTGATGTGTATTGCAAGTGTGCAACTAACCTTGGCCTAACAAGGATTGGGACCACGAGGTAACGAGTGCAAATGGCTTTAATTGCTTTAACCTACTCTGAAAGGAGGGGAAAGGGGAAACTCAATTTCAGTATCCGCAGTCACACTTACAGTCCAACAAAATACAGGCTGGCACCAGACACCAGAAGTTCATGTTGAGGTTCATGCTGTTGGCATCTTCCCATGATGAGCCTGGAACCGATTCACTGGCCAGGCAATCTGAGCAGAGTGCACCCTCGGGAGGTCCTGCTTGGTGATTCCCATTTGGGTTCTCTCTCTCTTTTCATTGGATCAATGATGTTACAGGCCATGTGCAGTTTCTGGGTCCATAGGCCTTCCTCACTGTCCTCTCTGGGCTGTGTGCACTCTGTGCAGGGGCCAAGTGCACTCATGTTCAGGTGAGTAAAAGTTCACCCACTTCATGTTCGTTTCCCACACACACCATGCATTCAGTCAGGAAGCGGGAACCATAAGGGGAATTTACAGAACCCTAAGCCGATAACAATTCAGCTTTACATCAATTATAACTTTCAAACAGGTAACAATGTTCTTCACCCTCAACAATGTGGATTTGGGTTTTGAAATCCACCCCCAAAAAGAAAAGGAACAAAAGGAATAAAAGTTCGAACTAGGGGGGTAGTGTAGACATACCCTCAGGGTGGAGACAGTTTTCCGGCCTGGTTCGCGAGTAAGCTCCCCCCAAAATCTAGGGAGCTGGATTATGGTGGGGCAGGGAGGTAGGGAGACCTAGGCCTTCCCACTCCACCGGGTCCTGGCCCAGGGCCCTGTTGGCAGCGAATGCGCTCGCTGCCTGCTCGGGGGGGGAGACTGCCAGAACATGCAGAGCTCCCGGAGGACAATCCTCTGCCCTGGGCCACTTCCTACCCCACTGGTGCATGGCGCTGTCCTTGTGTGTGACTCCCGCAGTCACTCCCAGTCTGGCGACCCCTTGCCCAGCATTGTTGCTGCGACTGCTGTGGCGGCTGGTGCTGCTCTGGGGGTGATGGCACCGGGGGCGGCTCTGGTTGCAGAGGCTGCTCAGGAGCTCCTGCCTGAGCTCCTCCCCTCCAGTGGTCATCCCCATCTATCCCAAGTAGCCCTCTTTTATACCCAGTAGAGGGAGTATGCCCAGCAATCTACAGGGGTTGTGTCCTCCCTGTCCCTCACGGTGGAGTTAACACCATCTGTCCTGCTGTGGGGGGATCTTACCCCATCACAGTTAGGTAATAACTTTTATTGGAATATCTTTTATCTCCTGTTGGTGAGGGAGACAAGCTTTCAAACCACACAGAGATCTTCAGGTCTGGGAAAGTTACTAAGAATATTACAGCTAAAAACAAAATCCAACAGATTGTTAAGCATACTTATTTAATTGTGAAACTCTTCATACTGTATCTGGACCTGAAGAAGAGCCCTACATAGCTTGAAAGCTTGTATCTCTAATATCTTGGAACCAACATGGATAAAACACTGCAGCTATGTCTATACTGCCCAGTCTTGCACAAGAACATATGAAAATGATGTGCGGTGGTGAATATCGGCGTGCCTCATTTGCATACTTAATGAGCTGCCATTTTTGCGCAAGAAGGGGCAGTCTACACTGCTCCTTCTTGCGCAAAATCCCCCCTCTGCCTGAAAATAAGCGGCAGAACAGCTCTTGCGCAAGAGGGGGTTTTTGTGCAAAAAGGAGCAGTGTAGACTGCTCCTTTTTGTGCAAAAGCCCCTTGCACAAAATGATGGCTCATTAAGTATGCAATGAGGCACGGTGTGATATTCATCGCTGTGCCTCATTTGCATATGTTCTTTTGCAAGACTCTGCAGTGTAGACATAGCCTGGGTCTCTAATAGGATGTTTAACTCACATTGAATAATGCATATTAATTACTTTGCTACCAACTTTATTGTTCAGTGCATCAACAATACAGTCGTTTATTTATCAAACAAAAACAAGAGGGACAACACATGCAGTGGACAGACTTTTACTTCTCTATCTAGCCAGGATTCCTATGCCCAAATTTCAGCCATCATGGAATTTTTATGATCATGTTTTAATCCTAGCATAAAAGTTTTTCTTTTTGTCTAAACTTTCTAAAGTTTTCTTAGTGCACATACACACAAGAGGAAAAACAAAATGTCAAAGGAAGCAAAATTTGCGTATAGAAAGCAAAGGCAGAAGCATTTCCCACTGTTAAAAAAAAAAGAAAGAAATGTGTGAGAACAGTGCCAGATTGACAGTCTTGGAGATTGAACTCCTCTGTCTACAGAATGAGTCATGTTTGGACATCATCATATACAGGGCCCAACATTGCTTCAGCCCTATAGGGATTGTTCAACCCTATAGGGATAAGGGCAGTGTTTAACCACCATGGCACATCCTTTGCTAAGATTACAAGTAAGAACAGGGCAGTTAATAGTGAGGATGACGGGTTTGTAATGGGGACACCTCTGCCCACTAACAAGTGGACTGAGACCTGCCAAGCCATTTCATAAATGCTATTACTATCTTCAGCTAGAGATGAGCGAGGAAGTGGGTCCGGAGAGATGAATGATTTTTGACAGTCGGCTGACACCATTCTGGGATGTGCTGAAAAAAGGAAGGTTCGAATGACAATGCTGCTGCTGTGTGGTGCTGATAACACAGCGAGTGGTGTGGCTGCAATGGAAGCAGCTGTATTTGGAAGGGTCAGCTGGCTGCCTCTCGCCCAGCCTGGCATTTTGCTGAGGCCAACTCTCAGCATTTGCCTTTGTTGCTGGGCTTCTTTGCAAAGGCATTTATCAGTCTCTGCTTTTGTGCTTTCATTAACTTTTATTGGCCTCATACAGCAAAGCTGTGTAGTTAATTTCATTCAATTAGACAATGAGGGGGGAAGGAGTAAGAATAGGAGAGAAAGAATATTTTTAAAAATGTGATGGATAATGGTGTCCCTGATACAGTAAGAAATGCCAGGTCTTCCTTGTGTTGAACCAGTCACAGCAAAGGTATGCAGAACACAAGCAACCAGCTGAGTCTTCCCACTCCTGTTTGCTAGTGCTGGGATCTTGTAAGTTTCCATCAGCTCTTCATGTCTCCTGCAGCCTTAATCTTTCCAGGAACAGCACTCAGTGCACTGATGTCCTTTTGCTGAGGGTAGATAGGCCCTGGTAGAAGGACCCACATTTCCCATATACTAATAAATAAGCATGTCTGTGCTCTTGACCCTTGGCAATGGATCACCACATTATATTATTATTTTGCTTGCAACAACACCCTTGATTAGGTTCATTGTAAAGACTGAACTAAGGACTAGGGCTGGACAGAGAATGGAAATGCCAAATATTTCAAAATGTGGTTTCATTCTGATTTGGAATGAAACCCCAAAGTTTCAAAATTTCCCATGAAAAGAAATGGACCCCCAGTCTGGGTCAGCCCACAGAGACTTTAGGCTGCCACAGATTCATGGTTTTGGGAGCCAAGACTAGAAAGTTACTGGATCCCTATCAGCCCACTGCAGGCTGCCAAGAAGCTGGGGAGGGGGGGGGGAGAAGGGGGGCCTGGCTGGCAAAAATGGATCCCTGCCTGGATTCCATAGAACTGTATCAAAATGAACTATCCCTGTGAAACATTTTGATTTTGATGAAGCAGCAAATTCCAAGGAAAAAAATGTATCATTGGAAAAATTCCAATGAGTTCTACCAAAGGTCTGAAAGTGGAAGCCTCTAGTGCTTGGGTTAAGGGACAAGTTCTATATTAGCTCAGACAGCAATAGACTCAAGTCTAGCCACTAGAGGAGGATAGAGAGCCACTCATGCTTGGTGTAGAGGAGCATGTATGTCTACTCTGCCATAGAAAGTCCACTTAAGGTTCGCTAGTCCAGCCAAGTGAATAATACAGCTAGAGTCAATGTACCTTGGGTCAAGTTACCACAGAGTCTATGCCACAGGGGGTTGATGGAAGAACCTCTCCCAGGGTATGTCTACACTACCCCGCTAGTTCGAACTAGCGGGGTAATGTATGCATACCGCACTTGCTAATGAAGCCCGGGATTTGAATTTCCCGGGCTTCATTAGCATAAGCGGGGAGCCGCCATTTTTAAATCCCCGCTGCTTCGAACCCCGTGTAGCGCGGCTACACGGGGCTCGAACTAGGTAGTTCGGACTAGGGTCCTACTCCGAACTACCGGTACTCCTCGTGAAACGAGGTGTACCGGTAGTTCGGAATAGGCACCCTAGTCCGAACTACCTAGTTCGAGCCCCGTGTAGCCGCGCTACACGGGGTTCGAAGCAGCGGGGATTTAAAAATGGCGGCTCCCCGCTTATGCTAATGAAGCCCGGGAAATTCAAATCCCGGGCTTCATTAGCAAGTGCGGTATGCATACATTACCCTCCTAGTTCGAACTAGGAGGGTAGTGTAGACATACCCCCATTGACTTATCTTACTCTCCTCATCTGGGGGCAAGTAATGGGGTCAACTGCAAAGTGATCGGTAGTTGATCTGGTAGACCCACTAAATCGACTGCCAGCGGACCAGTCTCAGAGCAGCGATCTCTACTGCAGTGTATATGTAGCCTTAAAGTTGGTCTAATATTACAGTGGATTTAATACCAGACTATCTGATTTTTAATTACCAGAGACAGGCCCCACCATTGACATCAGTGGCCTCATCAGAAGAGGAAAAGAGGCAAAGAAAAAAATCAAAGACAAAAAGCATAGGCTTAAGAATTGTGTGTCAAGTGTGGCACATGGGGATACTGAGCAGAGAATGCTGGACCATGGGAGAAGATCAAAGGATGCTCCCAAATGGAGGCATGAGCAAGTGGAGGTAAGCTAGAAATCAGGGCTGCCATTGCCCATATGCAGAATATGCTGCTGCATAGGGCACCCGAAAATTTCAGGCGCCACTAAATCTTAATGTCCATCTACTCACCTCTTCCTATACCTGTTCTGTGGCTCTTCTTCCTTTGGAGAGGATCTAGTTAACTTAAAAGTGATGAAAAATCCCACCAGACCTGGTAACATAACACTGAACCTGTGAAAAGTCATTCAAGTGGTAATGAAGTCATGTAACAGGCCTTTGCCAGCCCCAGGTATATACTGTCTGTTTCTGAATGTACTTTGTTAGTTTCTGGAACCTGAGTTTAAAATTTGCTTTAAACTTCTTCCCTGTGAGCCAGAACACGCAGTGAGGCTTGGGGTTTTCCCCCTCCTCCAGCGGGCGCACTGCTGTTTCCTCAGCTGGAGGGAATGAGAAAGGGGATGGGGAGCGCTTCTTCCTCAAGAGTTGGATCACGCAGCGAGGCTTTGGGCTTTCTTTCCCCTGCCCAGCAGGAAGCCAGCACTGGGCTCCAATGGAATCCAGCCAATGGGAGCAGCCGAGGCAGTGCCTGAGACCAGAGAAGGGCATAAAGGCAAGTAAGTGCCCCCACCCCTTCATGCTTAGACCACTGCATCCCCAGCCAACTCCTGCACCCTTCCCCTGGCCAGACACCCTGCCTACAGCCTGCTCCTGCACCCTTCCTTGCTCCTGCACCCTCTTCTCTGGCCAGACACCCTATTTCCAGCTTGCTTCTGCACCCTTTCTCCCATGCAGACCTCATCCCCCTGCTGTACCCCACCTCCCACCCAGATCCTGCACCCCCATTCCTCTCACTGGCAACCCTGTCCCACACACTGAACCCTCCATTTTTGTCCCAACCGCAGAGCCTAGGGCAGGCATGTCAAACTCAAAGCCTACTGAGGGCCTCACAAATGAAAACTGATAGCTTTCAGGGCCACCAAAGAAAATGTACTTATATCGGAAAGTCATAATTATTTATTATTATAGATTATGTTTTAGGTATATTTTATAATTTTTGAGGCCTTGTTTTAATATAATACTATAATTTGATGTGTAAAATTGTTTTGTGCCCATATAAAATAATTTTTAATTTAAGTATAAATTTAAGTTACTTTTTAATTTTTTGTATGATACATAACTTGTTTTGTTGAAATATGAACAAGTATAGACTATGGTTGATCAAATAAAACAGGCTTCTGTGAAAATTTCAGATACTTTGTGGCTGTGTCTACACTTTGTGGCCCCTTGAATTTCCGCAAGAACACTGACTTCCTACTGTCTGAAATCAGTGCTTCTTGCGGAAATACTATGCTGCTCCCGTTCGGGCAAAAGTCCCTTTTGCGCAAAGCTTTTGCGCAAAAGGGCCAGTGTAGACAGCTCAGACTTGTTTTGCGCAAAAAAGCCCCGATCATGAAAATGGTGATCGGGGCTTTTTTGAGCAAAAGCGCGTCTAGATTGGCACTGACGCTTTTCTGCAAAAAGTGCTTTTGTGGAAAAGCGTCCGTGCCAATCTAGATGCTCTTTTCCGCAAATGCTTTTAACGGAAAACTTTTCCATTAAAAGCATTTGCAGAAAATCATGCCAGTCTAGACGTAGCCTGTAAGTTTGAGATTTTGCATAAACATATAATATTCACGCAATTGCAAAAAATTGACATATTTATTGATATAAAATTAATATACATTTTGTGATTTTATTTGGGAATAAATAAATAAAAACCAAAATATTAACAAAATATTCCCCCCCTTTCCTCCAGAGCTAGGCACTCCCATACCCCCGTTCTAACCCAATCCCCCCTCTTTGGAACCTCTTTTTTGATAGGTGAAGGCTGCTATCAAATCCCCCCTCACTCTTCTCTTCTGCAGATTAAATAAGCCCAAATTCCTCAGTTTCTCCTCGCAGGTCATGTGGTCCAGCCCCCTAATCATTTTAGTTGCCGTCCACTGGACCCTCTTCAATGCATCCACATCCTTTCCGTAGTGGGGGGCCCAGAACTGGATGCAATACTCCAGATGTGGCCTCACCAGTGCCGAATAAAGGGAAATAAGCACTTCTTTAGATCTGCTGGCAAAGCTCCTCCTAATGCAACCTATTCACCTTCTTGGCTACAAGGGCACACTGTTGACTCATATCCAGCTTCTCATCCACTGTAATCCCCAGGTCCTTTTCTGCAGAACTGCTACTGAGCCAGTTGGTCCCCAGCCTGTAACAATGCTTGTGATTCTTCCATCTCAAGTGCAGGACTCAACTCGTCCTTGTTGAACCTCATTAGATTTCTGTTGGCCCAATCCTCTAATCCCTCACAGGGGGTTTTTGCACAGGAAGTGGCCTGCTGGACATTCCTGAAAACTCATCACAGATCTATAGTTCCTGTCTGCTGGCCCCTCTTAAAGGTGCAGGCCCTCTGCAGAAGCTTTGTGGCAGCAGCTGTCTACGCAGCTTCCCTTGCCCAACCATGTGAGCATGTCTGCACCTGAGGCCCCCCGTGACCTCCCTGTCCCTCGTGAGGAGCAGCCCTAAAAGTCACAGAACCCACCCAGGGGCACCAAGAGGCGCGCACCCAGCTGGTCTGGGCCTGAGATAGAGGCCCTCTTGGAGCTCACAAGGGCACAGACCAGACCCCACACACCCTGAGGAGTGCTGCATGCACTATGGGGCCATGCCTTCCAGTGCGAGACAGCAGCCATGTCCGTACACATCGCTGTGAGCTGCCCCTGTGTTTGCAGCCCCCAGGGAGCCCCAGGCTTCTCCCAGCTCCTCTGCTACCCCAGAGGGAATCCCCCTGAGGCCACACTTCCCTTGTCTGCTTGTCCGTGAGGGGAGACAGAGAGGAAGCAGGCAGCCCATTCCTCTGAGCCACAGTCTATTGCTCGCTGCTCACAAAGGAGGGCATGGCCTCAGGGACAGTGTCTGAAGGGATGACTGACAGCCTCTCCTTCTTGTGTGTTCTCCACAGCCAGACCAGCTAGGAGTGAGGGGCCAGCCAGTCCACCGTTGCCACCTGCCAGAGGTTGGGGGACACAAAAGTGTGCCAGGCTCCAGGACCAGCTCCTGTGGTGCCATGTGACTACCATCGAGGAGATGCAGTGGATGCTGGCGGAGAAGGCTCGCTCTGACCAGGAATTGCACCAGCAGTCCTGGGGCCACTTTATAGAGCACTGTGATCACTTTGGTGATCTAATGGCCAGCATGGTGGCTCATATGGCCCATGCTGCCTCCCATGTTTCCCACTCTCCTGCCCCTCCTGCCACCCCCCTTCTGTCCCTCATCCTCCCTGTGTTCCCTGCACCCAAGGTGGTGCTGGCAGCAGTCCCAGGCAATCATAAGCCCCCCTTCCAGTTCAGAGCCCTCTCCCACAAAAAGTTATTGCTCAAGAAGCCTGCAGTGTAGACATAGCCTAAGTGATTGGGCAACAAAATGGCAAATGAAATTTAATGTTGATAAATGTAAAGTAATGCACACTGGAAAAAAATAATCCCAACTCTATATAAAATATGATGGGGACTAATTTGGCTACAACTACTCAAGAGAGAGATCTTGAAGTCACTGTGGATAGTTCTCTGAAAACATCCACTCAGTGTGCAGCGGCAGTCAAAAAAGCAAATAGAATGTTAGGAGTAATTAAAAAAGGGATAGAGAATAAAACCATGGTATGACCACATCTTGAATACTGCTTTCAGATGTGGTCACCTCATCTCAAAAAAGATATATTGGCATTGGAAAAGGTTCAGAAAAGGGCAACAAAAATGTTTAGGGGTTTGGAATAGGTCCCATATGAAGAGAGATTAAAAAGACTTGGAAGCTTAGAAAAGAGGATACTAAGGGGGGATATGCTAGACATCTATAAAATCATGACTGGTATGGGAAAAGTGAATAAGGGAAAATTATTTTCTTATTCCCACAATATAAGAACTAGGCAGCAGGTTTAAAACAAACAAAAGGAAGTTTTTCTTCACTCAGTGCAGTCAACCTGTGGAACTTCTTGCCAGAGAATGTGGTGAAGACTATAACTTTAACAAGGTTAAAAAAATGGTTAGATAGATTCATGGAGGTTAGGTCCACCAAATGGCTATTAGCCAGGATGGGTAGGAATGGTATCCCTAGCCTATTTTCTCTGGTGGTGGTGACAGGGGAGGGATCACGTGAGGATTACCTGTTGTGAGCCTTCCTTCTGGGGCATCTAGTATTGGCCACTGTCAGCAGACAGGATATTGGGCTAGATGGACCTTTGGTCTGACCCAGTATGACCGTTCTTATGTTCTTAAGTGACCTTGGGTAGGCGGGGTTTGTGATCTGGGACAGGAGATTAGGGTGTCAGATCTGAAAGGGGGTATGGGTGCAAGGGCGGGGGCAGAGGGTTTGGGTATTTTGATGGGGTAGCAGGAGTTGGGGAAGGGAGCGAGTGGGGTGCCAGAGGCAGCCTGTCTGCCTGCAGAGCTAAGGCTTGCAGAGCTTAACACATTTCCTAGCCAGCCAGCCTGCTTGCCTGGCCATGTGTTTTAGTGAATATCTGAGCCGAGGAGAGGGTGTGTGGTTCTTCTTGGCTGCCTGTTATTCAAACAGGCAGCTCCTATTGGACATTTTCTGGCCAGAAATTGGCCAATAGGATTGTGTGTGGGAAGGTGGGAGGGTGGAGGCAACTCCTGAAGCTTTACTCCCTCCCCTCCAGTTTTGAAACAGAAATGGGGTCTGGCAGCCGTGTTTCTGAGTGGCATGTGGGGCTGTGAGGCAAGTAGAGGAGCCTGCCTGGGTCTCCCCGCAGCCTCTGTGGGCCAGATCCAGTGGTTTGGTGGGTTGGATGCAGCCCGTGGGATGTATTTTGCCCAGGCCTGATCTAAGGTCTCATCTAGTGTAACTTTGCTTTGCTGAATGGAAGATGCAGTTGCAATTTGGTGTATATATGTCTTACTTTACACAAAGAAATCATCCCATGCAGATTAATAAAGTTATCTACTAGGCCCACAGATGGGGGGCAAAGAGGGCAACTGTCCCAGGGCCCAGCGATACACAAGGTCCTGGAGCTCCCAGACAATTCTACTACTGTAGCATTTGAAGCTGGAACCCTGGTCCCTTTAAATTGCTGTTGGAGAACGATGCAGCATGCTCTCTGCATCACTGAGGGCTGCTTGGGGGAGGAATGGTGCTCTCTGGACAGAGCTGTGGGCTGCCTAGTTCCATCTTCACCCCTTCCACCTGAGGCCCTGTGTGACGTAGTGGGGGTACCTGGCTGGTTTCTATGCTGCTGGCTCTGGGGTAACCCCCACTGGCTGCCGTGGGTACCACGACCCAGCAAAACAGGATGAGTCACTATGCATACGAGTAGGGCCAGACACCCCCCATGGAGAGGAACAAAGGAAGGTGGAATGCTGCCCTGGCTGGGGGGCAGGGCTGGAAGGGAGTTTAGTTGGTGGCTGTCTGGGAGCATGGAGGAGACAGCCTAGGGAGAGGAGCTGGAGTTTAGGGGCCCAGTCTCCCCCCAACTCAAGGGGGCCTGAGGCATCCTAGCCCAGCTCTGTGACCAGACTACATCTGTGCTGTGCTGTATCCTGGAGAGGCAATAAACTTCCTCTACTCCACCGGCTGGTGCGGTCTGTTTGTGCCATTTCGGGGTGCAGGAGACGGGGGACCCCAACGCGCCGTCACACTGGTGTCAGAAGTGGGATGCACTGCACCCCGTGGATGGAGCTTCCAGCGGTGAGCGACAAGGCGCAGTAGAAGCAAGAGCCCTGGAGCCAGGCATGCTGGAGACAGAGCGAAGCGGTTCCTGGGAATCGTGGTGCGCTGCAGCACTAGACTGGTGAGTCTGCACCGAGGGGACCAGCGGGCAGATGGCCTACGCCCGACTCTTGAAGGCAGAGCTGGTGGGGCTGTGCAGAGAGAGGGGCTTGCCTGTGCGGAAAGCAACCAAGGCCCAGCTGATTGCCCAGCTGGAGGAGAATGACCAGCCACAGGGCCAGGATCTTATCCCCAGGGGAAGCAGCCAGACCCCCCCCTGAGAGTGTGTCAGGCTCAGAGAGGGGGAGGAGCGCTGGAACCCACCGGAGAGATGAGACAGCGTCTCCCGGGAGGCCTGCAAGTAATAGCCCATCTAGGGCAGGGGCCAGCCCAGCAGAGCTGAGGCGGCTGGAGATCCAGCTGCGGATCAAGGAATTGGAAGTAGAGGACCGAGAGAAGGAGCGCCAAGATCGAGAGAGGCAGCGACAGCATGAGCTGGCCATGGCAAAGCGGAGAACCGGCGGGGCACTGGCTGCGCCAAGTGCAGATGGGCCCCAGGGTCCCGGGACTACCAGACGCTTGGAGAGGCTTGTGGTGGCCCAATTGAAGGACATGGGCAACATAGACGGGTTCCTCAGCTCCTTTGAGAGGGCCTGTGGACTGCAACAGGTCCCCCCAGCTGACTGGCTGCAGGAGCTCATCCCCGCACTGAGCCAGGAGGCGGCCGGAGTGCTCAGTCAGCTGGAGGACCTACAGCCAGGGGATTACAACCGAGTCAAGGAGGCCCTGCTGCACAAGTTCGGGCTGACCCCCGAGATATACAGGAAGAAGTTCCGGGGGGTACAGAAAGGGCCACGGGAGACCTATGTGGATCTGGCCTCCCGCCTGGCGCAATACTGCCGCAAGTGGGTCTCTGGAGTCGGAGCCCAGACCGCAGAGGAGCTGCTCAAGCTGGTCATGATGGAGCAGTTCTATGAAGCGTGCCCACCCAAACTGAGGCTGTGGCTCAAGGACCGGAGACCAGAGAACCCCCAGGAGGCCGGGAGACTGGCGGATGAGTTCACGGAGAGCCGGTCCGGGTGTGAACGGGAGTCCCGGAGAGAAAGGGAACCACGCAGAGACCGGATCTTGGCTGAGCGACGGAGGGAGTCAACTACCGGGCGAGACCAAGGAACAGATCATCTGCGCCCCAGAGAACCAGTCAGGGCCTGGACAGAGACAGCCCAAAGCCTAACTTGCCATCGCTGTGGGCAAAAAGGCCACAAGAGGGCTCAGTGCACCAGGTCCCAGGACCGGGGACTTTCCAGGGTTAACTGGCTGGGGCGGGAGGAAGGGCAGGCTGGCCCAGAGGCAAGGGCTGGCCGGCAACCCTCAGCTCAGAGTGGAGGGAAGGATGCTCAGTGCACCTCCCCTGGGAGGTCTGACCCTCGGGAGGCGGATTTCTCCGTGTACCAGGTGGGGGCAGGACGTCCCCTGCGGAGCGAGTGCCTCATAACCCTGGAGGTGGATGGTAGGAAGGTGACGGGCTTCTGGGACACGGGGGCGGAGGTGACTCTGGCCCGATCCGATATAGTGGCCCCAGAGCGGATACTACCCCACACCCAGCTGACCCTGAAGGGCATAGATGGGTCCCCGTTTAAGGTGCCTGTAGCCCGGGTACATCTGAAATGGGGGGCCAAGGAGGGCCTCAAGGAAGTGGGGGTGCACCCGCACTTGCCCACCGAGGTGCTGATGGGGAATGACCTGGAGGAGTGGCCCCATGAATCCCAGCGGGCTCTAGTCACTACCTGGAGCCAGAGCCAGCGGGGGGCTGACAACGTGGGTCCAGGGAAGGACTCCTGGCAGCGTCCTCAGGGTCCCATCCCAGCGGACACGGGGTCCAGCCAGGCTGGGACTCCGGACCTAGGTAAAGGTGGGGAACAGGTCCCGACCCCTGCCTCAGCAGCTGAATTCCAGGCTGAGGTGCAGGCAGACCCCTCCTTGCAGAGGCTGAGGGACCAGGCTGGCCTCCGTGCAGCTCAGCCCCGGGGGAGAGGTGGCCAGGAGAGATTCCTGCGGGAGCGTGGACTCCTGTTCCGTGAATGGCTTCCCCCCAGGAAAGTGAGGGCAAGGGGGGTCCAGCAGCAGCTGGTCGTCCCCCGAAAGTATCGCCTCAAGCTGCTGTATTTGGCCCACGACGTCCACGTTGGGGGCCACCGGGGGATCCGGAGCACCCGGCTGAGGCTGCTCCAGCACTTCTATTGGCCGGGAATCTTTACAGCCATGCAGCGGTACTGCCGGTCCTGTGACTCCTGCCAGAGGGGCGGGAAGGCCCAAGACAGTAGGAAAGCGACTTGGGGGTCTCTACCCCAGATAGAGGACCCTCTGGGCTTGCTGAGAGAGTTATGGGAGGGGAAGACCTCCCTGGATAGAGCATCGGGGGTGGAAGCCGCCCTGGCTGTACAGAGAAGGCTTGCTGGGCTCATGGCCCTGGCCCGAGAGACCCTGGCCAGAGATCAAGGCCAGCAGAAGGGTGGGTGTGACCCCCGAGGACAGGCCTGTGCCAGTCGCCCTGGAGCGGGGTGGTGAGTGGACAGAGGGAAGCCAGCTCATGTGGGGCCTCGCCACGGCCGGCCCGAGTCAAGGGGAGCACCCATGTCCCCAGGGCGGGTTCCCACGCAGAGGACCCGAACTTCCCTAGGTCACGAGCGGAGTGACCCTGCTCAGTTCGCTCTCGGAGGGGGGAGAACTGTGACGTAGTGGGGGTACCTGGCTGGTTTCTATGCTGCTGGCTCTGGGGTAACCCCCACTGGCTGCCGTGGGTACCACGACCCAGCAAAACAGGATGAGTCACTATGCAAACGAGTAGGGCCAGACACCCCCCATGGAGAGGAACAAAGGAAGGTGGAATGCTGCCCTGGCTGGGGGACAGGGCTGGAAGGGAGTTTAGTTGGTGGCTGTCTGGGAGCATGGAGGAGACAGCCTAGGGAGAGGAGCTGGAGTTTAGGGGCCCAGTCTTCCCCCAACTCAAGGGGACCTGAGGCATCCTAGCCCAGCTCTGTGACCAGACTACATCTGTGCTGTGCTGTATCCTGGAGAGGCAATAAACTTCCTCTACTCCACCGGCTGGTGCGGTCTGTTTGTGCCATTTCGGGGTGCAGGAGACGGGGGACCCCAACGCGCCGTCACACTGGTGTCAGAAGTGGGATGCACTGCACCCCGTGGATGGAGCTTCCAGCGGTGAGCGACAAGGCGCAGTAGAAGCAAGAGCCCTGGAGCCAGGCATGCTGGAGACAGAGCGAAGCGGTTCCTGGGAATCGTGGTGCGCTGCAGCACTAGACTGGTGAGTCTGCACCGAGGGGACCAGCGGGCAGATGGCCTACGCCCGACTCTTGAAGGCAGAGCTGGTGGGGCTGTGCAGAGAGAGGGGCTTGCCTGTGCGGAAAGCAACCAAGGCCCAGCTGATTGCCCAGCTGGAGGAGAATGACCAGCCACAGGGCCAGGATCTTATCCCCAGGGGAAGCAGCCAGACCCCCCCCTGAGAGTGTGTCAGGCTCAGAGAGGGGGAGGAGCGCTGGAACCCACCGGAGAGATGAGACAGCGTCTCCCGGGAGGCCTGCAAGTAATAGCCCATCTAGGGCAGGGGCCAGCCCAGCAGAGCTGAGGCGGCTGGAGATCCAGCTGCGGATCAAGGAATTGGAAGTAGAGGACCGAGAGAAGGAGCGCCAAGATCGAGAGAGGCAGCGACAGCATGAGCTGGCCATGGCAAAGCGGAGAACCGGCGGGGCACTGGCTGCGCCAAGTGCAGATGGGCCCCAGGGTCCCGGGACTACCAGACGCTTGGAGAGGCTTGTGGTGGCCCAATTGAAGGACATGGGCAACATAGACGGGTTCCTCAGCTCCTTTGAGAGGGCCTGTGGACTGCAACAGGTCCCCCCAGCTGACTGGCTGCAGGAGCTCATCCCCGCACTGAGCCAGGAGGCGGCCGGAGTGCTCAGTCAGCTGGAGGACCTACAGCCAGGGGATTACAACCGAGTCAAGGAGGCCCTGCTGCACAAGTTCGGGCTGACCCCCGAGATATACAGGAAGAAGTTCCGGGGGGTACAGAAAGGGCCACGGGAGACCTATGTGGATCTGGCCTCCCGCCTGGCGCAATACTGCCGCAAGTGGGTCTCTGGAGTCGGAGCCCAGACCGCAGAGGAGCTGCTCAAGCTGGTCATGATGGAGCAGTTCTATGAAGCGTGCCCACCCAAACTGAGGCTGTGGCTCAAGGACCGGAGACCAGAGAACCCCCAGGAGGCCGGGAGACTGGCGGATGAGTTCACGGAGAGCCGGTCCGGGTGTGAACGGGAGTCCCGGAGAGAAAGGGAACCACGCAGAGACCGGATCTTGGCTGAGCGACGGAGGGAGTCAACTACCGGGCGAGACCAAGGAACAGATCATCTGCGCCCCAGAGAACCAGTCAGGGCCTGGACAGAGACAGCCCAAAGCCTAACTTGCCATCGCTGTGGGCAAAAAGGCCACAAGAGGGCTCAGTGCACCAGGTCCCAGGACCGGGGACTTTCCAGGGTTAACTGGCTGGGGCGGGAGGAAGGGCAGGCTGGCCCAGAGGCAAGGGCTGGCCGGCAACCCTCAGCTCAGAGTGGAGGGAAGGATGCTCAGTGCACCTCCCCTGGGAGGTCTGACCCTCGGGAGGCGGATTTCTCCGTGTACCAGGTGGGGGCAGGACGTCCCCTGCGGAGCGAGTGCCTCATAACCCTGGAGGTGGATGGTAGGAAGGTGACGGGCTTCTGGGACACGGGGGCGGAGGTGACTCTGGCCCGATCCGATATAGTGGCCCCAGAGCGGATACTACCCCACACCCAGCTGACCCTGAAGGGCATAGATGGGTCCCCGTTTAAGGTGCCTGTAGCCCGGGTACATCTGAAATGGGGGGCCAAGGAGGGCCTCAAGGAAGTGAGGGTGCACCCGCACTTGCCCACCGAGGTGCTGATGGGGAATGACCTGGAGGAGTGGCCCCATGAATCCCAGCGGGCTCTAGTCACTACCTGGAGCCAGAGCCAGCGGGGGGCTGACAACGTGGGTCCAGGGAAGGACTCCTGGCAGCGTCCTCAGGGTCCCATCCCAGCGGACACGGGGTCCAGCCAGGCTGGGACTCCGGACCTAGGTAAAGGTGGGGAACAGGTCCCGACCCCTGCCTCAGCAGCTGAATTCCAGGCTGAGGTGCAGGCAGACCCCTCCTTGCAGAGGCTGAGGGACCAGGCTGGCCTCCGTGCAGCTCAGCCCCGGGGGAGAGGTGGCCAGGAGAGATTCCTGCGGGAGCGTGGACTCCTGTTCCGTGAATGGCTTCCCCCCAGGAAAGTGAGGGCAAGGGGGGTCCAGCGGCAGCTGGTCGTCCCCCGAAAGTATCGCCTCAAGCTGCTGTATTTGGCCCACGACGTCCACGTTGGGGGCCACCGGGGGATCCGGAGCACCCGGCTGAGGCTGCTCCAGCACTTCTATTGGCCGGGAATCTTTACAGCCATGCAGCGGTACTGCCGGTCCTGTGACTCCTGCCAGAGGGGCGGGAAGGCCCAAGACAGTAGGAAAGCGACTTGGGGGTCTCTACCCCAGATAGAGGACCCTCTGGGCTTGCTGAGAGAGTTATGGGAGGGGAAGACCTCCCTGGATAGAGCATCGGGGGTGGAAGCCGCCCTGGCTGTACAGAGAAGGCTTGCTGGGCTCATGGCCCTGGCCCGAGAGACCCTGGCCAGAGATCAAGGCCAGCGGAAGGGTGGGTGTGACCCCCGAGGACAGGCCTGTGCCAGTCGCCCTGGAGCGGGGTGGTGAGTGGACAGAGGGAAGCCAGCTCATGTGGGGCCTCGCCACGGCCGGCCCGAGTCAAGGGGAGCACCCATGTCCCCAGGGCGGGTTCCCACGCAGAGGACCCGAACTTCCCTAGGTCACGAGCGGAGTGACCCTGCTCAGTTCGCTCTCGGAGGGGGGAGAACTGTGACGTAGTGGGGGTACCTGGCTGGTTTCTATGCTGCTGGCTCTGGGGTAACCCCCACTGGCTGCCGTGGGTACCACGACCCAGCAAAACAGGATGAGTCACTATGCAAACGAGTAGGGCCAGACACCCCCCATGGAGAGGAACAAAGGAAGGTGGAATGCTGCCCTGGCTGGGGGACAGGGCTGGAAGGGAGTTTAGTTGGTGGCTGTCTGGGAGCATGGAGGAGACAGCCTAGGGAGAGGAGCTGGAGTTTAGGGGCCCAGTCTTCCCCCAACTCAAGGGGGCCTGAGGCATCCTAGCCCAGCTCTGTGACCAGACTACATCTGTGCTGTGCTGTATCCTGGAGAGGCAATAAACTTCCTCTACTCCACCGGCTGGTGCGGTCTGTTTGTGCCATTTCGGGGTGCAGGAGACGGGGGACCCCAACGCGCCGTCACACCCTGCTCCTTCCAGGGGCACACAACAGCCCCCACTTTGCTGTGGGGCTTGGCAAGGCTGTTGGGTCTACTGTTAACCACTTTCACAGTTAGAATGTCGAATTGACTGTACATCCAGATTTTCTCCTGAATTCCACCTCTGCTGTTGGTATTCAGGGTTGAACACTGAGCTGCCAATCCCAGGCAGCAGCTGTGAACAGGGGATTAAATGTAGATTGTTAGCTCCCATTTAGTAGAAGGTTTGGTGATCTCCCAGTAGCAGCAAGAGTTCCAAATCAGGTTAATTCTAACCAGAGTCTGACGATTTCCCATGGAGCAATAGGTCACTAAGGGTGTGTCTAGACTACAGGATTTTGACGACAAAGCTTCTGTTGACAAAGAGCGTCTAGACTACATCCAGTTCTGTCAACAAAGCAAGCCGCTTTGTCGACATGAGAGTGTAGAGGCAAAGGACAGTGTAGATCCAATAACGCCTTCTGTCGACAGAACTCTGTTGACAAAAGGCGTTATTCCTCATAGAATGAGGTTTACCACCATCAACAGAACTCGGCGGTAGTGTAGATGCAGGTATAGTTTTGTTGACAAAAGTCCACTTTTGTCGACAAAACCCTGTAGTCTAGACACACCCATAGACTCACAATGCATATCTCTGGCTACGTCTAGACTATGGAGTCTGACGTCCAGGAAACACATCTCTTTCAATGTTTTTTGTGGAAGAGAAGATGCACTCTTTTGGAAGTCCTGTCTTCCTCATTTCACGAGGAAGAAGGGATCTTCTGAAAGAGAAGGTTTTTCCAAAATTTGGCCAAGTGTAGGCAGACCAAATTTCCGAAAAGCCTCTTCCAAAAATAAAATCGGAAAAAGGTACGCAAATTGTAGAGAGCAATTTGTGTACCTTTTTCCTATAAAATGCTGTAGTCTAGACGTAGCCTCAGCAATGGAGTTATCCTCTTTCAAGCACAAAACCCATGGACCAATCTGCCTGACACCTGAGACCTGCCTTTGTTCCATTTGTAGAAGCCTTATTTTGATAGCTATGGCACATTCCCTTTCTGGAATCAGAAGCAAGAGGTACTAGTGGTAGTTGGAATGAAGGAATACCCTGTGAGTTTCTTCTCAATTAGCCTAATGAGTCTTTTGGCTCCCACATGATGACAAGTAAATGAATTTGCCCTTTCTCTGACAAGTTCTTATGGGACTGATCTGAAGCCTTTTGTAAAAATGTATCAAAAGTACAAAGTCATAGTTGTCCGACTATGAAATTAGTTATTGATTAATAGTGCATCCAAATATCTATGTTGTTCTTTCTAGAAGAAAAGAAAACAAATCTCTATGTTCATATTTCACTATATATGCAGGAAGGATGTTAAAATGCGGTTAAATGACTAGTCGACGGAATTTCCATCAACTAGTCGACTAGTTGATAGGCACGTCCTCATTCCTCCTTTGAAATGTACAAGAGCCCCAGTAGGAATACGGAACTCCACATACAGCCTAGGGCCAGCTGGGGTTCTTGTGCATTTCAAAGCTATGGAGCCCAAGCTATGCTGCCTGCCTCTAGAAGCCTGGGGTCAGCTGGGGACTCGCCAGCTGATCCTGGGTTCTGGGGAAATGCCATGGGGAGCCCAGGGTCAGCTGATTGGAGTGCTGATGGGTGCCCATAAATGGGATGGGAATCTTGTCTTTTCTTTAGGAATTGGAGAACTACTTTGCATAACTGATCCAAATAATCACTTAAGCTTGAAATGAAGTTTGAAAAAGTTAAGATCACTCTTCCCAATTGTGTTTCCTTTCTGCATAGCTGGGTGCTTCTTTGCTAGGGAAAGGAAGTACTGAAATCCGTAAAAGCAAGATTTTCTGTTTTGCTCTTCTCATTTTGGCTGAAAGCATCAGGTATCATGTAAGAAGTAATGTTCTTAGACAATGCCCTGCCATTATTACATCTAAGAGGGTCAGATAGTTTGGGTAGATTTCAGATAATCATCCAAACCTAACCTCATCAGGGTTCTCTAGCATTGTATTCCAAACATGAAAAAGTCCAGGCCTTATTCAGCTGGAGATAGATAGCATTTCACAAAACCATTTCTACTTCTTGCCATTGAAATCCATTTGCTGGCCCTTTCAAATAAAGACAGGTTATATATAGTTTCTAGCACTTCTTTATAAGTTTCTCTGGAGTAAAATCTCTCACTTGCAAGCCCTCTAGTTAAGACTTGCATTTCTGATAACTTCCCATGCATTATTAACCTAATTGCACCCAACATATATTATATGATTTTCATTAATATTTTTAACACATTACTGCATCTTTACCCTTGAGCAGTCAACCAAGTTTTCATCTCCATAAAAATGGGCTGCTTGGAGTCAGACAATCACTTCCAGTCCATAAGGTAAATTCTCTTTCTCTGCTTTCCATTTTGTAATTTCTTTAACCATCTGCATAATATATTTTGGAAGCTTATTTGCCAGTAAAGTTACTCCCAAAGTGCAACCAGCTATGACCTCCAGAGATGTGCTAACTTCTTCCCAAGCATTATGAGAAGGTGTTGAAGAGAAAAAATTAGACCGGATTCAAAGGCCCTGTCTCTTCAATGGAATGACACCTACCAGGGAGGAATTTGACCCTGTCTTTCAGTTATAAAATTAATAAAATAAAATGGAGGTGGTCTCTTACTATTCATTTGTCCAGCACAATGAGGCCTGGAGTGTTACTATTTACTAGCACATTTACCTGCTGTTGCTCAGTCCCTTAAGGAGAGGCTCAGGGAAAGAGGCCAGGAGCATGGGGAGTCAGTGTTGGAAGTGACGATGGGCTCTGGGCGTGGTTAATGGGGGTTAGGGGTGTGGTTAATAGGGGTCAAAGTACATTTAAAAAAATTCTTTGGATGCACACTCCAATGAAATGTGCTGTGCATGCCTATGACAGGAAGCAGTGGAGCATGTAACAGCAGGGCTGGGTCCTAGAGAGAGCCGAATGCACTGCCTGCAGCACAGTCTGAGGGAGGGGATTGGCTGCTGGGGTCTCTGGGAAGGAGAGGGAGTAGGGGTGGAAGAGCAAGTCAGTCATAGGGGCACCAGCTTAATAATCTCGTGTAGGGCACCGTAAATCCTAAGGACGGCCCTGGATCTGCGTCTTGACTTGCGCGCTGTGCTGACTATCAGCTGAGCTGGCACAGCGCGGCGGCCATTTTTATTTCAATGAAGCCAGGGATATTTAAATCCCGGCTTCCTTGATTATGTCGGGCAGTCTAATTTACATGCCCTTTGGCCGTATATGTTGTATATGTCAATGTTGTGCTGTCGGGAGCAGAGATCCTGGAGGGCCTCCTCCTCACTCCACACCTACATCTTTGCCCCAGACCATGACAGTGCATTCCTCTTCTGGTGCCTGGCTGGGTCCTCGGATCTCTGGTCATGCTCCCTTTGAGAGCCAGCGGGTTCTTGGGGGGCTTGTGGCTGTGTTATGAGTCCCAAAGGCTGTGGCAGGGTGAACCACATGGTGAGGTGCAGCTCCCAGTGCCAGCTTCCTGCCACAAGGCTTGTCCCATGTGCCTGCAGCCAGGGCCGGCCTGAGCCATTCGTGAGCCCCGGGTCCCGGGATTGTGGCCTTGCCCCTGGGCTCCACCCCTGGGCGTCTCCAGGCCCTGGGCGCCCGGTGCATGCATGGCCCCACCCCCGCCCGGTCTGGCAGCCCCGTGTGGTGCCCCCTACAAAGGGGCGCCCCGGGTGGTAGCCCGGTCAGCCCATAGCTTGGGCCGGCTCTGCCTGCAGCTTAAAGAGCAGGCAGGAGACAGGAGCTATAGAGTTGTGATGAGTTCGCATGGAGTGACCACCAGGACAAATGTTATTTTCTGGAGGCCTCTGTTTTTGAAAGAACTTCCTCTTCCACACATGCTTTTCCTTGAAAAAGCTGTTTTGGAAAAGGCGTTCTTTCTCATAGAATGGGTTTTATTGCTGTCAGGAAACGCCTCTGTTCTTTCCACTTTTTGTTAAAAAGAATGGAATAGCAGTGTGGACACAAGCATTGTTTTTCTGGAATAAGGGCCATTATTCCAGATAAATGCTGTAGTGTAGACATACCCAGACCCATGGAGGAAGTTGCCTCATTCCCCCAGAGAAGACAATGTGCAGCTAAGGCTCTAGGGTACCACGCTGACATTGCGCCAAGGGGGTACTGCTGCTGCTCCCATCTTGGCAATGATGGTGGCTCTGCTAGACATGTGCACAGCCTTTGATTAACTTATTCCAGTTATTGGTTCCTTTAACACATGCACTATGGCTGAGTCAGTTCTGGGTCACATATGGGATCACATGCTGGGAGAAGTTGCAATTATATAGTATATAGTATCAGTTTAGGATGGAAGGATGTTTGTGTGGACAAGGAGAGCTAGAGATATGTTGGGGGCTTCTGTAGATTCTTCTAAGCATGCAAACACTTGCTGGCATTGCCTAAGTATACCAAGTGTGCCTGCTTGCCAGTGTAGGATTTAAACACACAGCTCTTCAAACTCATTTTGCCAATTTAACTCCACCTGCTTACCCAAATACATCGTCCAAAAGAGCCCCCCAAAATTGCCGCTTCCTAAGCACAGGTTTCAAGGTGACCTTCTGGTTAATATGACCTGGAGGTCCTATCTGTGCTAATAGCGTCATTAGGATACAAGCCCAAGAGAAGCAAACAAGTCCTACCCTATATTCCAGTAGCCTTTATTAGTATCCAGATTTTTGCCTTAAGTGAACTTCATTAATTTTACTCTGGATTCTGTTGGCTTCATTTGAAGGACCAGTTTACTTTGACCCAGAACCTAACTGGAACCATTAAGAACCAGTTGCCCATATCCAATTGGGATTTCCAGTAGCCTTGTCCCATCATGACAGAATCCCCCAGAGGTGAACCACCAAGGAAAGCCAATGAAGCCAACCTACCTCCCTTTCAGCTTAGCCATTCAGACACATGGAGTGAGCCTTTTATAGGAAGCAATAAGCTTGTGGCAAGCTAGTTTCTAATTGCTTTTGAGTTCTGGACCCTCTGGTGACCAGCAACACACCAGGAACAAATGAAAGTTTCTGGAGTTAAAAAAAAAAATGAAAAGAAAGAAAAAGTTTTGGCTTCTGAAGCGGGGAAATAGTTTGAGGCTATGTTTTAATTAAAATGAATATCTGCGCTATCTTAATGTTATTGCCAGTTAAGTGTAGCAGGGTGATTTAGAGTTTTATAACACAATTATACTCCGGTAATGAAGCTCTGTAGAATTATCCTTGGAATTTAGAATGCAGAGGGGAGCAGTAGTTCTCATTTGTAACCATGTTAAGGCCTTTATTGTTACAGTATTTTCTGTTTTCCTCAAAGATTGAGTTAATCGTATTTAAGTCTCTGGTTACATTAAAGAGAGATTGAGAATGGACAACAGGAGCTGTTAGACTGTCCCTGCAGCAGTTCCTAATGCTCTTTTCTAAGTAGAGAGATTTAACTTGAGCTCTGCTACTGCTGACAATACCAGCTCAACTGACTTAACCCTTTTGCTGCCCTGGCTCAACTTGCTCTTTATCAAATGGGGCAGAATGCATGTGGCAGCTTATAATGCAAGCCAGGAAAATTACACACAATGGCTGTGTCTACACTGGGCCACTTATTCCGGAAAAGCAGCCGCTTTTCCGGAATAAGCTGCGAGCTGTCTACACTGGCCCCTTGAATTTCCGGAAAAGCAACGATGCTGTACTGTACAAAATCAGCCGCTATTCTGGAAACCGTACACTGTTCCCGCTCGGGCATAAGTCCTTATTCCGGAAAAGCTTTTCCGGAAAAGGGCCAGTGTAGACAGGTTTTCCGGAAAAGCAGAAGAAACGGAAAAAAGCGCTTTGGACGCCGCGAGACCTCGTAGGAGCCCCGGACTTCCTGGTAACCTGAGCTCTTAAAGAGCTCGGAGGCTGCTGGGCGCCCGTGGCAGGAGCCTGCCGGAGAGCGTGCAGCTTGAGCTCTGGCATGTGGCGCTCTACTGCCCAAGAGCCACCTCTGAGCCCAGAATGGCAGCTCTGGGTGGTGAGCCACCTGCACCGACAGGGGAGGAAGCCGCCAGGGGCCGGAAACGCCGGGCCCCATCCTGGACCCCCAGGGAGCTGGAGACCCTCCTGGACCTGTGGCAGGAGGAGGAGGGTCTCCACGACCTGCAGTCCTGCCGTCTCAATGCAGACCTGTACACGCGGCTGGCGCAGAACCTGGCACAGCAGGGACACCCCGGCCGCAACTGCGAGCAGGTGCGGTACAAAGTAAAAGAGCTACTGCTGGGATATGTGCGGGCCACCGACGGAAGGGGGGCAGGACCCGATGCCTGCCCCTATTACGACCGGCTCCTCGCTTTTCTGGGCTAGCCAGCCCCGGAAGCCCCAGCTGTCCCTGTGGACACCTGCCAGCGCCCCCCCATCAACCGTCCCACCGAGCCAGGGGAGGGAGAAGACAGCGCCAGTGCGTCCGGCGGTGAGGAGGCCAGCGTTGCCACCGCCCAGCAGGCCCCCTCCAGCAGCTCCTCCGAGGCCGACGCCGGGGAGGAACCCACTGGTGAGTTTGTGCAGTTTGCACTCCCATCAGACAGGGGGTGGAGGGCGGGGGGGGGGGCAGGTGCCCGGAGGGGGGAGGGGTAGAGCATGTCACTCAGGCCACGTGAGCTGCACACTGCATGGCATGAGGCAGCAAGCAGCACGTGCAACCACGTGCAGCCTGGTGACCGAGCGGCACGTGGCCGCGGCAGGCAGCTGCAGGGCACGCCTGGGACCGTGCTGCTCACACACATTGGCGGGACCAGGGGAAAGGGTGGATGCTGGCTGGAACTGGCCAGGGACTCAGCCCAGAGCCCGCAGCTCCGCCAAGGGCGCAGCATGGAGAACGGCACACTGTCCCATGCCTCGCTGTGAGGCACAGCCAGCTGCTCTTGGGTACACCGCAGTGTCATGGTCCTGTGACCCTGGACCTCCACCGAGCCCCTCGCCTGGGTGCCCGCAGCCGGGTGGTGGCTCTCTGCAGCGTGGGGGTGAGCCAGGTGCACAGCTGCAGGAAGGTCCGCTTTCTCATTCGGAAATTCCGGATCCACTGGTAGTCGTCCCATTGTCCGAGGACCACCCGGTCCCACCAGTCGGTGCTGATGTCCAAACTCCAGATGGGCCGGTCTACGATCGGGTGCTGATGCCACACGGTTGCCAGGGCCTCCCTGGTGAGGGAGTCCAAGGTGATCTCTGCCTCCTGGTCCATGAACAGCATGGCACCGGCCTGCAGCAGGAGCCGCAGCCACCTGTACAGCCCCAACAGGGGCCCGACCAGGCACATGGCCACCCATGGCTCCATAGCAGACAGAGCAGGGCAGAAAAAAAACCGCAGGCAAAAGCAGTTGGGGCCAAAGGGTGGTGTCCCCAAAAGTCAGAGGGCAACCACAGACCCTGCAAAGGGTGCCAGTCCCTGGCAGAGGCCCCAAGGCATGGGAGCAGGAGACCAACGGCTGCCCGGCGAGACCCCTTTAACCATGTGTCTGAACGGCGCTCTGGCCCCGCCCCCGGAAAGGTCTGGTGGCCTTTGCCCTCTTCAAAATGGCTCCCGGCTTCTGCTTTTCTGGAAAAGCGTGCCGCCAATGTAGACGCGCTTCTCCAGAAAAACGCTTCGTTACAACGATAACTCCGGGGCCAATGTAGACGCTCCTTTTCCGGAAAAACTGAAAATGCAATAGTATTCCGTTTTAAGCATTTCCGGAAAAAGGTGCCAGTGTAGACGTAGCCAATGTGGAAATAGCTCTCCAGAACTTAAAAGAGTAGCAGGGAATACAGTGTTGCTGTATGTGCCTTCACATCAGAAAAGGGATTATTACAAGCAATTTAAGTTTGTTTGAATAAAAGCTGATTATCACCCAACTGTTTGCCTTAGTGATGCTTTGATAATGTGTGTGCGCAGGTGGGAGGGTCTGCTTTTGTCCTGTTTCTATGTGGGATACTCAAAGAGCACTGGAAGAGATTTGCCCTTTCATGTGTCCGTGTAGCTTTGTCCATCTGCAATCCTGATTTCACTTGTTCCAAACTTCACAGCTTGTGGCATTGGGCCATACGCAGTATGCAGCATGAAAATGCACCAAAGGTGTGCGACTACGCTGGCACGGCACTGACTAGTGTGGCCTGGGAGCTATGCATGCTGTCATGCATGCCTCCCATGCATAAGAGAGTAATTATTTTGGGGATATGTGGGTTTCTGAGATACCCTGAAGGCAGCTGGGCTAAACACACAGAGAACAAATGGAGCATTAATGAATTAAAATGGAAATCTATGGTTTCTCTCTCCCCTTGACTCCGACATCTCTCTAATTGATAAAGGCCCACTTATTTGTTTCTAGAGATGGAAATGAAGATTTGCAAGGTTTTCTTACTTCACCCAAATGAACCTTCCCAACTGGAAACACTTTTGAAAGAGCTGGGTTACCTTCACATTATTTTTCAGTTCCTAGCTGCTGCTTTGGATTATAGACCCAGACTGGAAGCAGAAATGACAGTGTCAGGAGATAAGCTGTTTTTAGGAGATTTCTAGCCTACATTTGCAGACCCAAATGGCTTGGGTACTAATCCAAGCAGCTTGTAAAAACTTAGAGAGTCTCTCATCAAAATTGTTTTCATCTCACTTCTTATAATGATTGGAATCCAGACTGGACAAACTAGGGATATTGAGTATCCCCTTAGGAGCATGGTGTTCAGGGCTAGCTGTGGATCACTCACACTTGAGGTGAGGTGAGGCTAAGCACATACAGCACCCATAGCTACTCACAGACCGAGATGTAGTCAAAGCACAGAGAGGGCATAGCAAATTGTGCATGAAGGTAATTTTCCCCTCATTTCAGAGGTCTATCCCCTTCTATTCCAGAATCTTATCCCCAAGAAATTAGGCTTGTTTAACTGTTCAGTTTCTCACGCCTGTTCTATAAGAGAGAGCATCTTACAATGATGAATGCAGGGCTTTGGAATTGGATACTATTAACATTATACTAGGACACAAAGGCCCAGTGTCACTACTTCCAATGACACTTTGAATGTGAGCCATTGCAAGTTTACTTCATAGTAACAAGAGTGGATCCTTGTTAATATATCTGCTAGGTCCTTGACTGCACCACCATTATTCACACTGAGAATATATCTACACTACAATGAGCTGTCAGAAAAAGGTATGCAATTTGCTCCACAATATGCGTACCTTTTACCAATAGTTTTTTTTGGAAGAGGTTTTTCTGAAATTTGGCCCATCTATACTGGGCCAAATTTTGGAAAAGTCTCCTCTTTTGGACAAGCCCTTCTTTCCCATGAAAGGAGGAAGACAGGGCTTCCGAAAGAGTGTATCTGCTCTTCTGCAAAAAAAAGTGGCAGAGATTTTCTGGGATACCTCCAGTAGCCTGGAAAAACCCTGTAGTGCAGACATAGCCCCAGTCATGTACTACCCTGTTAGTAGGACCATTGAAAATCATGTCCATGGGTTAAGATGTTGTTCAACCTACATAAGGGTGCCAGGACTTGCCCTGAAGTTATAAGTCAATTTTCATCTGCACTTCCTAGAAAGCCCAGCTTTCAGGTTGCTCATCTTTCTCTGCAGTGTAAATACAGCTGGCAGAGCTGGATAAAAACACACAAGTTATGCTTTGACTCAAGGAAGAGGTGGGGGGTCTTAGTATAAAAATAGGTCACTTTCCTAGACAGAGAGCAAGCATATGTGCTCATTCTGCAAACTACTGGGCCCTTGTCGACAGTCTGTTACAAGTCCATGATCATGGAGTCAAGACTCAGCATTAAGGAACCCTGGGCTATAATATACAGACCTCCAGACACAGGTGCCCTGGAGCTAGAGATAATGTCTCAGGACTCACAGGCAAGTCTCTGTGTGTCTTTTATTGCATTTTTAAAAATGATTTGCTATATCAATTGGGCTCATGCCAGAGATTAAATACATCTCACACTGAATCAAACTGTCTGCAGTAGAACAGGCTTATACTTTATGCTGCTGTAGTAAGCCATAAATAAGTCACAAATGGTTCCGACTCAAGCAAAGACTGGCTTAAATTGTGTGCTTGGAAGGCCAGTGGTGGGAGAGCAAGTTCAATAGCTAGGAGCCTGCCACCAAATCCCAAGGAATTTACATGGAGGGATTATCTGCAAAAGTGCTTCTGGTGATTTGGCACAGGCTCACTGCGAATGGTCCAACCTCCATATGCTTTTATCCCTCATGCCCATCAGAAGAAAGTTAGCTACAGATTCAGCTTATAGCTATGCCTGCAGAGCTTGCTCCACTAGGGAGAACTTAGCTTAAAAGGGAGAACTCACAGAAAGGAGCAGCAGGATGGCAGCTTCTGTGCCTCACTGTTAGTTGACTCTAGCATCAGTCACCAGGAGGATGACAGCTTATAAATCTTTGCCACCTAAGCATTGACCAGACCAGGTTCACGCCGATTGTTGCAGTGATGGGTTGAAGAGAAACTCTGACCATTGGTACCAAATCACCTTAAAGAAGCCAAACCTCTATAGATTTTTATAAAGGAAAACTCAGAATGGAAATCCCCTAAATTGGAAGTTTTGTATTCATGTGAATCTGAAAAGGCTAGACTAAAGTTCCCAAAAAGGGAACAGAACATAAGAAGAGGAAGAAACTCTGAAAACACGGACATGGGACCTGAAAAAGGGCTGGCCTATCACACCTATCAATAAAAGAGAAAACTAAAGGGGGATATGCCTGTACAGTTATGACTGATGTGGAGGAAGTGAACAAGAAAAAGTTATTTACTTTTTCACATAACATAAGAACTAGGGGTCACCAAATAAAATTAATATGTAACAGGTTTAAAACAAACAAAAAGAGGTATTTCTTCACACAATGCACAGTCAACCCGTGGAACTCCTTGACAGAGGATGTTGTGAAAATCAGGACTTCAGCAGGATTGAAAAAAGAACTAGATAAATTCATGGCTGATCAGTCCTTTAATGCTATTTAGCCAGGATGGGTAGGAATGAGTCAACAGTGTGCTCTTGTAACCAAGAAGGCTAATAGCAAATTAGGGTGCATTAGGAGGAGTATTGCCAGCAGATGAAGAGAGGTAATTATTCCCCTTTATTCGGCACTGGTGAGGCCATATCTGGAGTACTGCATC
Organism: Pelodiscus sinensis; assembly: GCF_052426305.1. Taxonomy (NCBI): domain Eukaryota; kingdom Metazoa; phylum Chordata; order Testudines; family Trionychidae; genus Pelodiscus; species Pelodiscus sinensis. The sequence continues at coordinate 8,977,409 of NC_143074.1, read as the reverse complement.
GAATTCAGGGTCCCTGATTACAGAAAGGATGTGGACACCCTGGAGAGGGTCCAGCATAGGGCAATGGAAATGATTAGGGTGCTGGAGCACATGACCTACAAGGAAGGTCTGAGGGATTGGGGCTTATTTAGTCTGTAGAAGAGAAGAGTGAGGGAGGATTTGATGACAGCCTACTGCTATCTGAGGGGAGGTTCCAAAGAGGATGGAGAGAGGCTGTTCTCAGTAGCAACAAATGGCAGAACGAGGAGCAATGGTCTCAAGTTGCAATAGGGGAGGTCTAGATTGAATATTAGGAAAAACTATTTCCCTAGGAGGATGGTGAAGTACTGGAATGGGTTCCCTAGGGAGGAGGTAGAATCTCCATCCCAAGAGGTTTTTAAGTCTCGGCTTTAGCCCTGGCTGTGTTGATTTAGTTGGGATTGGGCCTGCTTTGGGCAGGGAGCTGGACTCAATGACGTCCTGAGGGCTCTTCCGGCCCTAGGATTCTATGAATGGCTTTCTTAGCCTCCTTTTGTCAGAGGCTGGGAATGGGTGACGGGAGGGATCGCGTGCTGATTCTCTGTTCTGACATTTCCTCTGCAGCATCTGGTATTGGCCACTGTCAGAAGACAGGATACTGGGCTAGATGGATCTTTGGTCTGATCCAGTATGGCCGTTCTTATGTTCGTATGTTCTTAAAAGCTAGGCCTGCTGATGGGGGAAGGCAAGGAGGGACAATTGACTGGTGATTCAAAAGGGCTGCTACTGCTGCTGCAGCAGCTGGAGCTTTAAATCACTGCCAGAGCCCTGTGCAGCATGCTCCAGAGCTCTGGGTGGCCCCACCTCATCTTTTCTGGGAGCTTGCATCCACACCCGCACAGTCAATTCTGTCACAAACACCCCGACGTAATAGACAGCAGATTTTTTTTAAAGGAAATATTTATTGACACTTTGCTCAGTCACCCTGCAGAACTCATTACCAGGGGATGTTGGGAAGCCCAGCAGAAGAACTGGGTTAAAAACCAATTGGATAATTTCATGGAGGATAACTCAAGCCCATGCGCTGGGTGTCCCTAAATCTCCAAGAGCCAGAAGCCAGGAGTGGACAACAAGGGAAGATCTACTTGAAATTGCCTTGTTCTATTTATTTCTTCTGAGGTATCTGACATTGTCAGAAGATATGATACTGGCCTAAAGTGACCACTGCCCTGACCTTCTATGGCCACTTATGTCCCTTTGGAGTGTGAAATCTAAGGCTACCATCTACTCTGCAGGCTTTTGCCAGCAGAGAGTATTTGCATGTCTCTGCAGATGCTTTTTGCGCAAAAGGTTTTTGCACAAAACCAAGCAGTGTAGATGGGTCCCTTTTGCACAAGATCCTGTATACCTCCTTTTTTGAGGCATAAGGGATCTTGTGCAAAAAGGGATTTTTGCACAAAATGGACCTGTCTACGCTGCTTGTTTTTGTGCAAAAATATCGTGCGCAAAAGCATCAGCAGATATGTTCTAGTCTATTCCAGATTCTATACACTGCCCATCACAATAGAATCAGAGTACATAGTGAATGACCAAAATTGGCATGTTGTCACAAATTCAGGTGGCTGTGCTCATAGTAGAAATGTATAAACTGACTCCAATCAAATAAGAATTGCCGTGAAACGTCACTCAAAAATAGGCCTAAACATCAATCACTTTTTGGAGATATGACCAAAATTAGATACCAGTTAAATATTTTTCAGTTTCACATCTTCTTGGGTTCTTGGGACCCGCCAAGACTGAACATACTGGCTGTGTCTAGACTGCATCCCTTTTTCATAAAAGGGATGCAAATTAGACATATCGCAATTGCAAATGAAGCGGGGATTTAAATCCCCCCGCTTCATTAGCATAAAAATGGCTGCCGCTTTTTTCCATCTCGGAGCTTTGCCAGAAAAAAGCGCCAGTCTAGACATGGATCTTTCGGAAAATAAAGCCTTTTCCAAAAGATCCCTTATCCTTCATTTTAAGATGGATAAAATGAGGGATAATGGATCTTTCAGAAAAGGCTTTATTTTCTGAAAGATCCGCATCTAGACTGGCGCTTTTTTCCGGAAAATCTCTGAGCTGGAAAAAAGCGACAGCCATTTTTATGCTAACGAAGTGGGGGGGATTTAAATCCTCGCTTCATTTGCTATTGCGATATGTCTAATTTACATCCCTTTTACGAAAAAGGGATGCAGTCTAGACACAGCCAAGGAGTAGGGGAAGTCGAAGGAAGAGTGATCTAGACCAGTGTTTCTGAAAGTGTTCTCTGGAATCACTCTCAGAAACACATTAACTGGCTGCCCTGGTTTGTTTATTTACCGGCACCATGACCACAGAGCCCCGTGACTCCCATTAGCTCTGTTTTGTCCTTTGCAGACAAAGGGAGCCGTGGGAAGTGGCGTGGGCTGTGCCACCACTTCCTGGGGCTCCCCTTGACTGCAAAGGATGAAATGGAGTCAATGGGAGCCACGAGGCTCCGTGGCTATGCAGCTTCTTGGCTGCAGATGTGAAACTGTTCTAGACAGTGCCAAAAGCTAAATTAAGCTATTTCAACTTCAGCTACACAATTGACATAGCTGACAACTTTGTGGAGCTTAATTCGACTTTTGCCCTGCTGTGTAGACGTGTCCTAGTTGTTTAGCCATGCTAAAACACAAAATTGTACGGAATTGTATGTGTGTGCTTCTAAATGCATACACACATGGAGGTCTGTTCATCACAGCTCTGCAACCCAGCGATCTTCTACCTATATTATCAGCTCTTCACATGGGAAAGAAAGGTCCTTATCCCTGAAGGACAAATTTCACTTCTGTCCAATACAATCAAGATGCTGCTGGACATTTGCATTTGATAGCTTCTGAATTGCAAGCTAATGTTTGTTGCATATTTCTGAAAAGTAATTGAGTGTGCGCTGGGGTGTGTGTCATGCGTTTGGCAGAATCTGTCATGTGGAAGAGGCAGGAGGCCACCGTCACCTCAATGATACAGGGCTAGCTAAAGAGAAAAATAACAATATACAGTCAAAAGCTGTTTACTGATTAAAGTCAAAGCAAACCCAGCCTTTCCAAGAGAGTAATCACCTGTTATTCATAAGAAGCATCTGAAAGTCTGAGGGTATGTCTATACTACAGCACTTTTTCAAATTAACTTAATTCGAATTAAGCTAATTCGAAATAATGCATCTAGACACAAAAACTATTTTGAAATAGTGTTTTGCTATTGAGTGGACCCTGAACCGAAGTTAAGGCTGGCCGGAACCAGCGCCGGCAGGGCATCAGGTTAGGACTTAGTGCATGGGGCTGCTACTGGAGGGACCCTACCCCCACCCAGACAGTTCTCAGGGTTCCCCACTTGCTTGTCTACCTAGATAAGGGACAGCAAAGCAGTCCTGTCTTCGAGTGCCCTGTGTGCCCACACTTGGGACACCACAGCACTCGGCCACATGGGCACGCCTTGCGGGAGTCTTGTGGGGTCATTGCCATCAGCCCAGCTGCACTTGCTGCAGGCTGCCATCGGGGGGGGGTCCATCGGGAGGGGTCCATGAGGAGTAATGGTAGTTCGAATTAGAAAGCCTAATTCGAACTACCTACTCCGTGCCGTGTGTAGCCGCGGGCACGGAGTCCGAACTACCGGGGCTTTAAAAATGGCGGCGCCCGGTAAGATGCAAATGAAGCCCAGGATATTTAAATCCCAGGCTTCATTTGCAACTTCAGTTGCCTACATTAACCACCCTAGTTCGAACTAGGGTGGTAGTATAGACATACCCATAGAGGGTTGAAAATTGAATTTCTTTGTATGGGAGAGATAAAGCAGGAGTTGAGAGACACAGAATGATTTAAACCCAGCCAGGACTATCAATACCCCACAGATTTCAGGGCATAGGAGTGAACTGAACAAAGAGACAATTAGAAGTAAGTAACAGGGAAATGTGAATCTAGTCACATTTAGAGTAATTTTTCTTTATTTTGTGGTTTGGTTTGAACTGCTCTGTGTGATTCAATGCCTCCCTTTCCCATTTACTATCACCTAAGCCAGTGGTCTCCGACCTTTTTACACTGAAAATCACTTTTTAAATCTCAGAACAGGCGAAGATCTACCACCTTGAAGCCTCGCCCCTTCCTTGAAGCCCTGCCCTCTCTATTCTCCTCCTGTCCATCACTTGCTACCCCCAGCCCTTACTTACACGCGCTGATAAAGAGTTTATTTTTAAATTATACAATATATAAAATTAAAATCACGTGTTTATAGTTATGAAATAAATGGTCTGTTTTTTATTCATGCTATTTAAATCTAAAATGAATCATTTATAATTATACATTTTGTGGGGACAGAGTTCTGCGGCTGGGGGCAGGGGTGCTGGGAGGGCAGAGGACAGGGTTCTGCAGCAGGGGACAGGATGCCAGTGGGGACAGAGTTCTGTGGCTGGGGACAGGGGAGTGGGGACAGAGTTCGGGGAGTGGGAACGGGAATGGGGACAGAGTTCTGTAGCTGGGGACAGGGGAGTGGGGTCTGGGGAGTGGAGACAGGGGTCAGGGTGCCAGTGGCAGCAGAGAGTCCCCTGCATCTGCCTCCTCCCAGGATTCTCCTCCCTCAGAGCGAAGCCAGCACATGCCTCCTCCGGGCCCACTCTCTCCTCCCCCAGCGGCTCTGGGAAACCCTGTGCGTGCCTGCCCTGGGGCCAACCCCCCCTCCCGCGGCGGGGCAGCCTGCCCCAGGGCCAAACCCCCTTTCACGGTACAGCCCAGCCCGGCCCATCCCCCCCTTCCCCTCTCCTCCCACTGTGCGGCCAACCCCCGCGGGTACCTTCCCCGGGGCCAAACCCCCCCTCCCGCGGTGCAGCATGCCAACCCCCTCCTGCAGTATGGCTAACCCCCGTGGGTGCCTGCCCCAGGGCCAAACCCCCCTCCTGTGGCACGGCACAGCATGGCATGGCATGGCATGGCCAACTCCCTCCCCTCCTGCAGCACGGCCAAACCCCGGGGCCGACCCCTGCTCCCACAGTGCAAGGAAACCCCTGTGCTCAACTCACCCCTCCGGTGCCGGCAGTGCAGGGAAGCCTCCGCACTCCTCCTTCAGGGCCGACGCCCCCTCCCCCAGCATGCAAGAGAGCTGTGGGAGGTGAGCAGCCCGCACACTTCTGGAACTCCTGGAAGTGATGCGGTCTTCAGACAGGACTTCCGTCCACCCCACGGGAAGCCAGTACTACACTAGAGGTAGGTAGTGGGGCTTCTCGGGGGTGGGGGGAAAATGGCGGGTGGGGTTGCCCGAACGCCTCGTGATCGGCTAGTCGAGGCCTCGCGATTGACCAGTCGATTGCGATCGACTGGTTGGTGACCACAGATCTAAGCATTGTGCCAAGGCTTTTATCTGTTTTTTAATTTGTTTTTCTTAGATGCTCTGTAACATCTAGCAACCAAGTATGCTTTATCAAGTTTATTTTTCATTTTGTAACAAATCTTTTTCTAAGGTGATGATTTGATTCTTGTGTCCTGGAAGGTCTGTCTGTGTGTATCTGCATGCCTCTGATTGAGGGCTCAGCTATCAGAGACTGTAGCTTGTTTTTCTCTTTTCTTTTTCAAGTTCTTTTGGGGCAAAAGAGCTTGGAAGACCCCTGAGAATGATTTCAAATGCTCACCCCTGATTTTTAGAGATCAAAAAGCATTGATGGTGGCAGGAATTCCCCAAAATCCATGTATTGTAATTCTGGGGGGGAAGTCTTTGATAACCAGTGTCTGTAAAGGCAAATAGTGATAGAGATGCAGCCGTGTTAGTCTGGTGTAGCTGAAACAAAAGAGAGAACTATGTAGCACTTTAAAGACTAACAAGATGGTTTATTAGGTGATGAGCTTTCGTGGGCCAGACCCACTTCCTCAGATCAATATGTGGAAGAAATTCACTATTCTATATGCAAGGCACTACATTTAGCTGTTTGGAATGGAAATCCAGCAACCATAGACTCTCTCAGGGTATGTCTGCACTACCACCCTAGTTCGAACTAGGGTGCTTAATGTAGGCAACCGAAGTTGCAAATGAAGCCCGGGATTTAAATATCCCAGGCTTCATTTGCATCTTGCCAGGCGCCGCCATTTTTAAAGCCCCGGTAGTTCGGACTCCGTGCCCGCGGACTTCCACGAGGAGTACCGGTAGTTCGGATTAGAGAGCCTAATCCGAACTACCTACTCCGTGCCGCGTGTAGCCGCGGGCACGGAGTCCGAACTACCGGGGCTTTAAAAATGGCGGTGCCCAGCAAGATGGAAATGAAGCCCGGGATATTTAAGTCCCGGGCTTCATTTGCAACTTTGGTTGCCTACATTAACAACCCTAGTTCGAACTAGGGTGCTAGTGTAGACATACCCACAGAGAGAAAGCTGTTGCCTGCCATTTCAGCCAAACTGATCATTCACTTAATGACCTTAAAACATGCATATTGCTACAAAGAGACTTTAATTCCAGACTTCAACGAGAAGCTTCAGAATTGTCATTCATGCTTAAGTTTGACACTTTATCTATGGGTTTAAACAAAGACTCTAATTATCTCACCCATTACAAAGATAGCTTCCCCAATTATCACCCCTGATGTCATTACCTCACAGAAATTTACTTTACCCCCTCACCCCCACTCTGTTCTAAAATTTGATTTGTCAATTTCACATGCGTTCACTTTTTTTTTGATTGTATCACTTTTGTATATATGGTTATGCTGATTTTCTTCCACATATTGATCTGAGGAAGTGGGTCTGGCCCACGAAAGCTCATCACCTAATAAACCATCCTGTTAGTCTTTAAAGTGCTACATAGTTTTGTCTTTTGTAAAGGCAAGTTTTGAGTTCTTTGTGGGCCCCCATCTTCTGCACTCTGCATGCCAGAGAGAGGAACAGCCCTGACAATGCTCTATTCAAAATAGCTCTATAGCCAACCTATGTCTCTTCCTATCCTATCTTTTACACATATATTTTAGCATGAATGCTGGTACAGCCTTTTCCCGACTTACAAACAAGTTACAGACCAAGCAATTGGTCGTAGCTCAGTTTGTTCATAAGTCGGACCCCATAGAGTTACACGCGACCACACTGTTTGTAAGCGCGGATTGTGTTCATAACTTGGGGTCCACCATTTACGACAACTTCAGTTGTAATTATGAACGGTCGTAAGTTGACCATTCGCAACTCAGGGACCGGCTGTAATGCAAGGCCTGCAAGATTTAATCTGTCCAGTATTAGTTGGTTTTAGGAGTAAAATATTTGGATAAGAAAGGGTTAATGTACCGTCTAGAAATTATTTGGTCTTAAAATTTCTTTTCAGAAAGTATGAAAGACTCTATGGCAAAATTGTCAGTTGGGTCAGTATACAGAGGGATATGTGTGTCAGTTCCTTGTGAGCTCTGGTCTAAATAAGACCAGAATTTAGGTCCAGGGTTAAGTTTAAACGTGGAAGCAACAGGGGTGATGTTGTGATTGGTGTCTGCTATAGACCACCGGATCAGGTGGATGAGATGGATGAGTCTTTCTTCAGACAACTTAGAGAAGCTTCCAGATAACAGGCCCTGGTTCTCATGGGGGACTTCAATCACCCTGACATCTGTTGGGAGACCAATACAGCAGTACACAGACAATCCAGGAAGTTTTTGGAGAATATTGGGGATAACTTCTTAGTACAAGTGCTGAAGGATCTGACCAGGGGCCATGCTGCTCACAAACAGGAAGGAACTAATAGGGGAAGCAGAGGTGGGTGACAACCTGGGAAGCAGTGATCATGAGATGGTAGATTTCAGGATCTTGACCAAAGGAAGAAAGGAGAGTAGCAAAATACACACCCTGGACTTCAGAAAAGCAGACTTTGACTCCCTCAAATAATTGATGGGCAGGATTCCCTGGGATGCTTTCGTGAAGGGGAAAGGAGTCCAGGAGAGCTGGCAGTATTTTAAAGCACAGGAAGAAACCATCCCGATATGTAGTAAGAAAAGCAAATATGGTGGGCGACCAGATTGGCTTACCGGGGACATTCCTTAAACACAAAAAGGAAGCTTACAAGAAGTGGAAATTTGGACAGATGACTAGGGAGGAGAATGCAGGGGAGATATCAGGAAGGCGAAAGTGCAATTGGAATTGCAGCTAGCAAGGGACGTGAAGGGTAACAAGAAAGGTTTCTATAGGCGTGTTAGCAATAAGAGGGTGATCGGAGAGGGTGTGGGACCTTTACTGGATGAGGGAGGTTACCTAGTGACAGATGATGTAGGAAAAGCTGAAGTATTCAATGTTTTCTTTGCGTCTGTCTTCACAGACAAGATCAGCTCCCAGACATTAATGCACTAGGCAACGCAGTATGGGAAGGAAGTGGACAGCCCTTGGTGGGGAAGGAACAGGTTAGGAACTATTTAGAAAAGCTAAACATGCACAAATCCATGGGTCAGGATTTAATGCATCTGAGGGTACTGAGGGAGTTGGCAAATTGCCAAATGGCCTTTGGCCATTATCTTTGAAAACTCGTGGAGTTTGGGAGAGATCCCGGATGACTGGAAAAAGGCAAATGTAGTACCCATCTTTAAAAAAGGGAAGAAGGACAATCCAGGGAACTACAGATCAGTCAGCCTTACCTCAGTCCCTCGAAAAATCATGGAGAGGATCTTCAAGGAATCCATTTTGAAGCACTTGGAAGAGGGGAAAGTGATAAGAAATAGTCAACATGGATTCACAAAGGGCAAGTCATGCCTGACCAATCTGATTAGCTTCTATGATAAGGAAGCTGGCTCTGTGGATATGGGGAAGTCAGTAGATGTGATATACCTTGACTTTAGCAAAGCTTTAGATATGGTCTCCTACATTATTCTTGCCAATAAGTTAAGGGAGTATGGATTGTATAAATGGACTGTAAGATGGATACAAAGCTGGATAGACTGTCGTGCCCAAAAGGTAGTGATCAGCGGCTCGAAGGCACGTAGGTGGTCTGTTTCTAGAGGAGTGCCCCAAGGATCGGTTCTAGGACTAGTTTTGGTCAACATCTTTATGAATTACCTGGATGAGGGGATGGATTGCTCCCTCAGCAAGTTTGCAGATGACACTAAGCTAGGGGAAGAAGTAGATAAGATGGAGGGCAGGAATAGGGTCCAGAGTGATCTAGACAGATTAGAGGATTGGGCCAAAAGAAATCTGATAAGGTTCAACAAGGACAAGTGCAGAGTCCTGCACTTGGCATGGAAGAATCCCAAGCATTGTTACATGTTGGAGACCAACTGGCTAAGTAGCAGTTCTGCAGAAAACTGGGGATTATAGTGGATGAGAAGCTGGATATGAGTCAACAGTGTGCCCTTGTAGCCAAGTTGGCTAATGGCATATTAGGTTGCATTAGGAGGAGCATTGCCAGCAGAGCCAGAGAAGTGATTATTCCCTTTTATTCAGCTCTGGTGAGGCCACATCTGGCCTAATGTCCAGTCTAAACCTCTCTTGCTGCAGTTTAAGCCCATTGCTTCTTGTCCTATCCTCAGAGTCCAAGGAGAACAATTTTTCTCTCTTTTCCTTGTGACATCCTTTTAGGGTATGTCTACACTAGGTCATTAATTCGAGCTAGGTAGTCAAATGAGGCAATCGGATATAATATCCCGGGCTTTATTTTCATGTTCCCATCTGGTTGCCATTTTGAAATTTCACTAGCCCGAACTCCTTAGTTCGAATTAACTGTTAGTCCTTACTCCACGAGGAACTAAGGACTTAGTTCGAATTAACCTAGTGAAATTTCAAAATGGTGACCAGACGGGAACATGCAAATAAAGCCCGGGATATTTAAATCCCGGGCTTCATTTGTAACTCCAGTCGCCTCATTTGACTACCTAGCTCGAATTAATGTGCTAGTGTAGCCATACCCTTAGATACCTGAAAACCGCTATCATGTCCCCTCTCAGTCTTCTCATTTCCAAACTAAAGAAGCCTAATTCTTTAATTCTTCCTTCACAGGTCATGTTCTCTAGACCTTTAATCATTCTTGTTGCTCTTCTCTGAACCTTCTCCAATTTCTCCACATCTTTCTTGAGATGTGGTGCCCAGAACTGGACACAATATTTCAACTGAGGCCTGATCAGCACAGAGAAGAATAACTTCTCATGTCTTGCTCACAACACTCCTGTTATTGCATCCCAGAATCATATTTACTTTTTTTGCAACAGCATCACACTGTTGACGCATGTTTAACTTATCATGCACTATGACCCCTAGATCTCTTTCTTCAGTGCTCCTTCCTAGACAGTCACTTCCCATTCTGTATGTGTGAAACAGATTGTTCCTTCCTAAGTGGAGTACTTTGCATTTGTCCTTATTAAACTTCATCCTATTTACCTCAGACCATTTTTCCAGTTTGTGCAGATCATTTTGAATTATGACCCTATCCTCCAAAGCAGTTGCAACCCCTCCCAGTTTGTATCATCTGCAAACTTAATAAGCGTACTTTCTATGCCAATATCTAAATCGTTGATGAAGATATTGAACAGAACTGGTCCCAAAACAGACCCCATGTGGAATTTCACTTGCTATGCCCTTCTAGCAGGATTGTGAACCATTAATAACTACTCCCTGAGAATGGTTATCCTGCCAGTTATGCACCCACCTTATAGTAGCCCCATCTAAGCTGTATTTGCCTAGTCTATTGATATCTTATGGTCTTGCGAGACCATATCAAATTCCTTACTAAAATCTAGATACACCACGTCCACCGCTTCTCCGTTATCCACAAGACTCGTTATCCTATCAAAGAAAGCTATAAGATTGGTATGAACACGATATTTTCTTTATAAATCCATGCTGGCTGTTACCTATCACCCTATTATTTTCCAGGTGTTTGCAGATGAATTCCTTAATTACTTGTTGCATTAGCTTTCCTGGCACAGAAGTTAACTATTTCTGGTCTGTAGTTTCTTGGGTTCTTATTTCCCTTTATATAGATGGGCACTATATTTACCCTTTTCCAGTCTTCTGGAATCTCTTCTGTCTTCCATGATTTTTAAAGATGATAGCTAAAGGCTCAGATACCTCCTCTATCAGTTCCTTGAGTATTCTAGGAAGCATTTCATCAGGCCCTGGTGACTTGCAGATATCTAACTTTTCTAAGTTATTTTTAACTGGTTCTTTTTTTATTTTATCTTGTAAACCTGCCCCCTTCCCACTAGTATTCACTATGTTAGGCATTTCTTCATCATCAGACTTCTCGGTGAAGACCGAAACAAAGAAGTAATTAAGCGCTTCTGCCAGTCCCAAATTCCCGGTTACTGTTTCTCCCTTCTCACTGAGCAATGGGCCTACCCTGTCCTTGGTCTTCCTCTTGTTTCTAATATATTTATAGAAAGTCTTCTTGTTTCCCTTTATTCCCATAGCTAGTCTGAGCTCATGTTGTGCCTTTGTCTTTCTAATCTTGCCCCTGCATGCCTGTATTGTTCGCTTATCCTTTCTAATTTGTCCTAGTTTCCACTTTTTTATCTGACTCCTTTTCGATTTTTAGATCATGCAAGTTCTCCTGGTTAAACCAAGGTGGTTTTTTGCCATAATTTCTATCTTTCCTATGCAGTGGAATAGCTTGCTTTTGGGCCCTTAATAATGTCCCTTTAAAAAACTGCCAACTCTCTTCGGTTGTTTTCCCCCTTAGTCTTGCTTCCCATGGGACCTTACCAGCTCTCTGAGCTTACCAAAATCTGCCTTCCTGAAATCCATTGTCTCTATTTTGCTGTTCTCCCTTCTACCATTCCTTAGAATCACGAACTCTATGATTTCATGATCACTTTTACCCAAGCTGCCTTCCACTTTCAAATTCTCAACCAGTTCTTCCCTTTTTGTTAAGATCAAATTCAGAATAGCTTTCCCTCTAGTAACTTTTTCAACCTTCTGAAATAAAAAGTTGTCTCCAATGAAGTCCAATAATTTATTGGATTGTGTGACAGGGCAGAGGTGCCCTGCACTCCGGTCCCGCCAGTGGCCGCTTTCCTGTCAGCCCCCTGTGTGCCAGCCTCCCCGTGTGTGTGACAACTCACCTGAAGTTCCCTCCCCAGCATCTGCCGGGGCCTGGGAGATGTTCTGGGTCACAGGCACTGGCTCCAGGGATGGGGTCATGGTCTCTGTCTCCTCCTCCTCTTCCTTCTCCGGCTGGTGCTGGTTCTCCTGCTCCTCCTCCTCCATGACCTCCGGCCAGGCAACAAAGGGAGTCAGGAAGCCAGAGTCCACCATAACAGGTGGGGAAGATGTTTCCCCATCCCCCAGGATCTGGTGCAGCTCGTTGAAATAGAGGCAGGTGTGGGGTCCTGCTGCTCAGCGCAGAATGCACTCTCTTGCCTGGACATATCCGTGGCGGAGACCTGTTCCAAGGTCCAGGGTGGGTGTCTGCGCTCTGCCAGGGACTCGGCCATGCACGTGAATATCTCGGCATTGCGCCACTTGGAGCGGAGATCCTACAAGGTGTCCTACTCACCGCACTGCTCGAGGAGGGACAGGATCTTTGCTCCAGCCCAAGAGGGTGCCCACATCTTGGTCCCCCTGGGTGGGTCCTGGAACTCCTGGGGCTGCTCCCTGCGAGGACCAGAGAAGTTGCGGGGGGCTTGAGGCTGGGCCATGAGTGGCAAGGCCTGTGGCAGGGAGAGCCGCATGGTGTGGTGCTGCTCTCATGCTGGCTTCCTGTCATAAGGCTTGTCCAGGGTGCCTGCAGCTTTAAGAGGGGCCAGGAGACAGGAACTATAGAGTCCTGATTAATTTGGATGGAGTGGCCACCAGGGCACCTGTGCTTTTTCCTGGAGGCCTCTTCTTGCACCCAAAAAAAACAAACAAAAAAAACCCCACAAACAAACAAACACCCTTCTCCCTGTCCACACACACCTAGAATCATAGAACCAAAGAGCTGGAAGAGACCTCAGAAGGTTATCAATACCACCCCCTGCTCTAGGCAGGACCAATCCCAGCTAAATCAACCCAGCCAGGGCTTTGTCAAGCCGAGACTTAAACACCTCTACGGATGGAGACTCCACTGCTTCCCTAGGTAACCCATTCCAGTGCTTCACCACTCTCCTAGTGAAATAGTTTTTCCTAATATCCAACCTGGACCTCTCCCACCACAACTTGAGACCATTGCTCCTTGTTCTGCCATCTGTCACTACTGTGAACAGCCTTTCTCCGCCTTCTTTGGAACCCCCCTTCAGGAAGTTAAAGGCTGCTATCAAATCCCCCCCCTCACTCTTATCTTCTGCAGACTTAACAGACCCAACTCCCTCAGCCTCTCCTCATAGGTCATATGCTCCAGTCCCCTAATCATTTTGGTTGCCCTCCGCTGGACCCTCTCCAATGTGTCCACTTCCTTTTCGTAGTGGGGGGCCCAGAACTGGACACAATACTCCATATGTGGCCTCACCAGAGCCGAATAAAGGGAAGTAATGACATCTCTGGATCTGCTGGCAATGCTCCTCTTAATGCAACCTAATATGCCATTAGCCTTCTTGGCTACAAGGGCACACTGTTGACTCATATCCAGCTTCTCGTCCACTGTTACCCCCAGGTCCTTTTCTGCAGAACTACTACTTAACTGGTTGGTCCCCAGCCTGTAACTATGCTTGGGATTCTTCTGTCCCAAGTACAGGACTCTGCACTTGTCCTTGTTGAACCTCAACAGATTTCTTGTGGCCCAGTCCTCCCATTTATCTAAGTCACTCTGGACCCTATTTCTGCCCTCAAGCATATCTACCTCTCCTCCTAGCTTAGTGTCATCTGCAAACTTGCTGAGGGTGCAATCCATCCCCTCATCCAGTTCATTAAAGATATTGAACAAAACCGGTCCTGGAACTGAACACTGGGGCACTCCGCTAGAAACCGACCGCCATTCTGACACCGAACCGTTGATCACTACCCGTTGGGCCCAGCCTTCTAGCCAGCTTTCTATCCATCTTACCATTCATTTATCCAATCCACATTCCCTTAACTTGCTGGCAAGACTATTGTGAGTGACAGTATCAAAAGCCTTGCTAAAGTCAAGGTATATCACATCCACTGACTTTCCCATATCCACAGAGCCAGTTACCTCACCATAGAAGCTAATCAGATTGGTCAAGCATGACTTGCCCTTTGTGAATCCATGCTGATTATTCCTGATCACATTCCTCTCTTCCAAGTGCCTCAAAATGGATTCCTTAAGGATCCCTTCCATGATTTTTCGGGGGACTGAGGTAAGACTGACCGGCCTATAGTTTCCTGGATAGTCCTTCTTCCCTATTTTGAAGATGGGCACTACATTTGCCTTTTTCGAGTCATCCGGGATCTCTCCCGATCTCCATGACTTTTCAAAGATAATGGCCAAAGGCTTCTCAATGATATTTGCCAATTCCCTCACTACCCTCGGATGCATTAAGCCCGGACCCATGGATTTGTGTACATTTAGCTTTTCTAAATAGTTCCTAACCTGTTCTTTACCCACCAACGGCTGTCCATCTTCATCCCATCTTGCGTCACTTAGCGCATTAGTCCAGGAGCTGACCTTGTCCGTGAATACAGAGGCAAAGAAAGCATTGAGTACTTCAGCTTTCCCCACATCTTTCACTAGGTTACCTCCTTCATCCAGTAGGGGCCCCACATCCTCTCTGATCACCTTTTTCTTGTTAACATGCCTGTAGAGACCTTTCTTGTTATCCTTTACATCCTTTGCCAGTTGCAATTCCAATTGCGCTGTCACCTTCCTGATAACCCCCCAGAATTCTCGAGCTATACATTTATACCCCTCCCTTGTCAGTTGTCCAAGTTTCCACTTTTTGTAAGCTTCCTTTTTGTGCTTAAGTTCACCAAGGATTTCCCCGGTAAGCCAATCCAGTCTCCTACCATGTTTGCTTTTCTTGCTATGCATTGGGATGGTTTCTTTCTGTGCCTTCAATAAGGCTTCTTTAAAATACTGCCAGCTCTCCTGGACGTTTTTCCCCCTTCATGTTAGCATCCCAGGGGATTCTGACCATCAGGTCTCTGAGGGAGTCAAAATCTACTTTTCTAAAGTCCAAGGTGTGTATGTTACTACTCTCTTTTCCTTCTTTGGTCAGGATCCTGAAATCTACCATCTCATGATCACTGCTTTCAAGGTTGTCACCCACCTCTACTGCCCCTATTAGTTCCTCCCTGTCTGTGAGCAGCATGTCAAGCCGCGCACGGCCCCTGGTCGGATCCTTCAGCACTCGTACCAAGAAGTTATCTCCAACATTCTCCAAAATCTTCCTGTATTGCCTGTGTACTGCCGAATTGGTCTTCCAAGAGATGTCAGGGTGATTAAAGTCCCCCACGAGAACCAGGGCCTGCGAGCTGGAAGTTTCTCTCAGTTGTCCGAAGAAAGCGTCATCCACCTAACTCGGTGGCCTGTAGTAGATACCAACCCCCTTTCAGAAAAAGGCTTTTTCCTTGTAGAAAGAGGATTACCAATTCCGGAAAAAATCCCTCTGTTCTTTTGACTTACTTTGGGAAGAACACTTTTATAGTGTGGATGGCTGTTTTTCTGACAGAACTCTGTAGTGTATACATACCCAGCGGTATGTGTGAATTTCCCAGGCTACTGGGTGAGGGCTCGAGCCAGTTCTGTATGGGACGAATGAAAAGGAACCTCTAGATATTGAGCCATGCCTGGGCTGCTGCCAGCGCTACCTGACAGAAGGGTTATATAGGCTTTTTACAGAATAAAGCCTGTTCCTGCTCATTTGAGTGGGTCTGGTCTGAGATGCACACACATAATACACAATGCAGAGCGCATCAAGGAGCCTCAGGCCTAGCCTCCATAGTTGTGTAAGAAGTTTCAAAGCTTCCCCTATGCTGAATAACCCAGCACTGGGTTAGTCAACAGGAAGGGTTACATTTTTGGGTTTGCTGTTGGTGCCATGACTCAGCTAGGGGAAGCTTGCACAGAGTTGGGAATTTGCAGCACTAGAGCACCGGCACAGCATGGACTAACAGTTTGGAACCCAGGGGGGTTGGTATGACCCGGTTTGGTGTCAATGAAAGTAGAGACCCACAATGGGTATTGTGGCCTAGAGACCCCTATTGCTAAGAGTATAGGTGTTGGAGGGGAAACCTTTGGAGGGGAAACCTTAGGGAGGAGCATAGCAGTGCCATACCTCCCTGCCCAGCACCAAATCCATGGGGTGCCTGTGTTCAGTGGTGGTGCAGATAGCAGGGTAGACATTGAGGACTGGATAAAAGACTGCTAGCAGCCACTGGCATTCCTGAGCCTTTGACGTTCCCCACCCTTGTCAGATACCTAAGTGGGGTGGGTGGGGGGAGGGGCTGCAAAATAGTCCTTAATCTGCCACCTCAGGAGCAATTTCTAGCCCAAGCTGTTGAAGAGCTTAGAACAGAATATAGTGACTGTCATTTATCATTGGATCACATGGCAGACTTTTATGAGAGGTGCTAAAGCCCTAGAGAGACAGCTTCAGTCTATGCCATTGCGTTAGAAGCCTTACTGCGGGTAGTAGAGGAGAAGCTCCGATAGGGCCAACCCTTCCCTGATTGGGACTATAAATTGGCACAGCAGTTCATGCGGGCCATCCGGACCAAGAACTGCGGGAGAGGTTGGCACCTATGCAGTCTTACCACATGACATTCCAATAGTTGCAAAGAGAACTGTGTCAGCTGGCCCAGGAGAGGAACATAGAGGGTAGAATGCATGGGCTAGTCCAGAGGATAAACAGCTTGCAACAAGCCACCCCATGTGAGGATGCTGTGCAGCTACTCCTAAGGTACCTGTGCCCAGCAGTACCCCAGATCATGCGATACTGGAGGCAGTGAAGGGCCTAGCTCGGCTAGTTCAAGAACTGACAGTCCTCCAGAAACAGAGCCATGTGAGAATGGGACAGCTGGAGGCATAGGCATTGCGGCAAGGTGTAGTAGTGAGGGTGGCACCCCAAAATTCTAGATGGTGAAGTGGTGGAAGTACCCTTGATGTTAGAACCCATGGCACAAGAGGCCATTTTGTACGCCATCA
This sequence comes from Pelodiscus sinensis, assembly GCF_052426305.1. Taxonomy (NCBI): domain Eukaryota; kingdom Metazoa; phylum Chordata; order Testudines; family Trionychidae; genus Pelodiscus; species Pelodiscus sinensis. The sequence continues at coordinate 8,960,441 of NC_143074.1, read as the reverse complement.
TTGTGGACAAGAAGGACACACAGCCAGTTGTAAGAACTTCCTGGTTCCTGCCAGGATGTACCCTTTGCCCCCAGCAGGGTCTTAGCAGGGACTGTGCTAGAAGCAGCAGGCAGGCTGCATGCAGAGAGAAGGGGCTGCTGAACTGTGATCCTGTTCTATGTTTTTTTTACAGAATAAAGCCTGTTCCTGGTGGTTTATCTGAGTGGGTCTGGTCTGCGGTGCACACACACTATTACACAACGCAGAGCACAGCAAGGAGCCTCGGGCCTGGCCTCCCGACAGTTATGTAAGAAGTCACAAGACTTCCCCTATGCTGAATAACCTCACACTGGGCTAGTGAACAATAGCAATATTCAAGGAAAAAGATGAGACTGAGCTGCAAAAAAATTCAGATCCATAGCATGAACATCATCCACAGTTCTGGTCTGATCCAGAGTTGGCATTCAGGTCTGTCTCTCATTCTAGTTCTCTTCCTCCATGTGCCTTGATTTTTCCTAGATTTAACTGTGAGTGTTAATTAAGTGGCTTAACCTGCAGGAGGAGGCAATCACAGAAGGAAAGCAAGATAACTCCCACTGTTAAATGTTTGACAGTTAAGCTCTGTGAAGAATGGGAACTCCTAAGGCAGGTTCATTGTGACTTTGCTCTCCCCACTTCAGCAGCAATGCTGTCAACAGTCCTTTCCATGAAAAGCCAGGACTTGAGGGGCCATCTACACAGCACACGAAACTCAACATAACATACAAAGCTTATTTTGAGTCTATTTTGAAATAGCTTATTTCGCCATTTGGCGCTGCCTACACCGCACCATATCCTGAAATAAAGCACTACTTCGAACCATCCCTTATTCTTCCTAGAATGAGGTTTACAGGGATGGTGTCACAGGGTGAGTAGCCCGTTCCCCCAAGTCTAGCTCCTGCTAAAGCCTCTCTTGGCTGGGCATTATGGCTCAGCGGCCTAGTCTAGCACATCACAGTTGGCAAGATAAGGAGGCCCAGTGGCCGAGTCTATGGGTATATCTACAGTGCAGAGTTTTTCTGGAAAAACGGCTGGTTTTCTGGAAAAACTACACTTGCATCCACACTGCAATTGCATTCTTTCGACAAAAAGTCAAAAGAATGCAGGGGTTTTTCCTGACAGTGGTAAATCTCTTTCTACGAGGAAGAAGCCTTTTTCTGAAGGAGCTCTTTTGGGAAAAGGCGTGTGGATGGGAAAGAGGGTTTTTTTTCGAAAGACGAGGTCTCCAGGAAAAAGCACAAGTGCCCTGTTGGCCACTCTGTCCACGGCAATCAGAACTTAAATGTGAGATCGTATCCAATGAACATGGATGCTATCTTTCAAAAAAGTACATCACTTTTTCGTTGTGCTTTGCTGTGTAGACACTCTTTTTCTAAAGAAATTTTTCCGGATGAAAAGCTTTCCTGAAAAGCTTCTTCCGAATGAAGCCTGCAGTATACACAGACTATAGCGCACCTGTACGGACTAGTGGCCAAGTCTCTCTCCCTGATTGGTGGGGTAGTGAGACCCAGTGACCAAGTCTATAGCCCCCTGACTGCAGGGCAGGAAGGCCCAGTGGCCTAGTCTATATTGCATTAGATTGGCTCCCCCTTCTGGGGATCAAGGGAGGTGGGGGTAGGCAGGGCCCTATCAGTGGTAGGTAGTTCTCACCACTGGTTCAACAGGGAATCTACCTAAAACACACCAAGACTGCCGGGAGGCTTCCTGCTCCCCACTCTGGACTACTTCCTACCCCAGTCCACTGGATGGTATAGCCCCACCTGTGATAGCTGATGCTGCTGAGACTGCGGCGGTGTCTGCTGCTGTGGCTGTGGCAGCTGCTGCTATGGCTGGTGTGATGGCTGCGGCTCGTGCTGTTCCTGCTGGGTCAGCTGCTCCTGTGTTCTGGAAGGAGCTCCTTCCCCTTCTGTGGTCAGCCCCAACTGAGCTGCTCCTTTGGCCTTTATATTGGGTCTTCAGTTGAAGCATGCCCAGCAGGAACATGATTCCAGGCCAGTGCAGGGTTGGTACAGCCCATCACAGATGGTAAAATAGCACATCCACTATATTTTGAAATAGTGGACATGGTCAAAAGACTCGGGGTAGCAATTTCGGGATACCTCTGGTATCCCACAATAACTTTGCTGTATAGACATACCCAAGGAGTCCCTGTGCCATGGGACTGTATTAGTCTGGGTGCTAAAGAACTGGAGAGCCTGTCTATGTGCAGCAGCGTCAGTAAAGAATCCTCTTTATTTTCATTACAACTGAGTTTTGCCTATTTTCTACCATGTGTCCAGACTCAGGGTTTTTTTTGAAAAAAGTAGCCTTTTTTCGAAAAAACTTCACCTGCGTCTAGACTGCAGCCGCGTTCTTTCGAAATTAAATTGAAAGAATGCGGCTTTTCTTTCGACGGTGGTAAACCTAATTCCACGAGGAAGAACGCCTTCTTTCGAAAGTGCTCTTTCGAAAGAAGGCGTTCTTGAAAGCAAACAGGCTTTTTAGAAAGAGAGCATCCAGACTCCCTGGGTGCTTTCTTTTGAAAAAGCAGCTTGCTTTTTCGAAAGTTCCGCATGCAGTCTAGACGCGCTCTTTCGAAAGAGGCTCTTTCGAAAGAGGCTTGCAGTCTAGACATAGCCAGAGAATGGTACATGTCTTATGGTCTAGGTACATGCATGTTACTTCATTTTGCTTGCAGTGATCCCCTTAGTATCTGCTTGTTTTTTCCTCATAAAATTTCATGGGCCACATTTGCTCCCCAGTCCCTGATAAGAAGTGTTTCCCTTGGCTGGCTCTGTGGGCCTGCTCTTTTGCACCCTTCCATTTTCCTCCCTATCAAATTCCACAGCCTCCTGGCATCTACAGCTGCCAGGGCAGCTGGAAGGGTTAAGGCGTCAGGCTGCGGTGGCTGTGCAGTTGTGTGATTTATGGCAGCGAGTAGATGCTCCTCGGCAATAGGGAGAAGGATATCAATCCTGGGAAGTGAGGTGTACGTGAAAATTGAAACTGTCAGACTGTGTGCTCCCTGCTCTGTCTCTGGCTTTTTTCCCCTGGTTTTAATTAAAAGTTTTTGTCTGTAGATGTAAAAGTTTAATAAATCACGAGTGACCTGAAAACACACAGCCTTATCTTTGCCTGCTTCAAGTGCTCCCTGGCCAGCACTCCAGGGTTTTTCTAGACCTTGTTTTCTGGGCACTGGCTGAATTTTTGACCTGTCCTTTAGAAATATGCTCTGTCTCAACAGCTGGCACTGACTAGTGATGGTGAACCATGTTTGCACAACTTCAGACACAGCTTTTAGCCTGACCTTGATGTCTGAGCATGAATCCTGTTCCTGCATGAGGAAAGGGCACAAGGCAGTGAGAATTGTGTGAAGGGAGAGTTATTTGACTCAGGATTTCACTATATTGAGTCCCACTAATGCTATCTACTCAGGCCCATTGTTCCACATCTTTACTGTGGAAGCTGAACTGTGATGTCTCTCAGAACCAGAAACAAAAGACAGGACTATACAGCACTTTAAAGACTAACAAGATGGTTTATTATGTGATGAGCTTTTGTGGGCCAGAAAAGCTCATCACCTAATAAACCATATTGTTAGTCTTTAAAGTGCTGCATAGTCCTGTCTTTTGTTTCAGCAAGACCAGACTAACATGGCTACATCTCTATAACTATTCTACATCTCAGAACCAGGAGTGCTTATGTAGGAAAGCAGTGTTGCACAGTGCCAAGTGGTAGCAACCAGCACTCAGGGGGCATAAAAAAGCTGGTGAGTGATGGCCCAGCCTTGCTGAGCTCTGTTCCATCTTGTAGGCATGTGTCTATCCTGCCTCCAAAGGTCCTAATTTGTCAGGCAAATGGGAATGCAAGAAGATATCACCAGCCCAATCTAACAGGGAGATATCAATCTTTCTTTGATGAGGTACCACAGGGGTATGGCACATTCCCCAGAACTTGCAAAACTGTTTGTATCCGAGAGACACCTACGTCTACATTCCTGCTTTTTTGTGGAAGAGGAAATGCAAAGGGAGCACTAATTAGCATCTCGCAATCTCATTTGCATATTCTCTTCTGATCCTTTCTGTGGAAGAGGTTTTTGCACACAAAAAAGCATCATAGATGGGTCCATTTTGCACAAAAAGCCCCTTCTTGAGCAAGAACCCTTACTGGTATTTCTCAAAAAATGAGGTTTACAGGTTCTTGTGCAAAAGGTTTTTTTTGCGCAAAATGGACCCATCTACACTCCTTTTTTTGCACAAAATCCTTTTCCACAAAAAGTATCAGAAGAGAATATGCAAATGAAACACGAGAAGTTGCTAATGAGAGCTTCGTTTGCTTTGCCTCGTCTGCAAAAAGGAGTCAGTGTAGACATAAAATCCCAGCTGGAGTAGTTTTACCCTCTGGCTGATTACTTTTGCTCTGTGCTATCATGATAGAAGGATAGGACAGTCTGGTAGGGAAGATGCACTGTTTATTTAAGTATTTTCATTGTTTTAAAAGTAATATGCATTTTATGGAATGTCTCTAACTTGGGCTTTTTATGTATATATTTTATGTCCATGCATTTTATGGAGTGATTTGACAAAACAGGTGAATAAATTCTGCCAAGAATAAGAAACTGGGGAATGAAATGAAACAGAGCACAAGGAGCAAGAAGACTACTTCAGCCTGCCTACCTTTGGGGTTTTCATATAGATCTTCTCACAGGAAAGTCATGGGAAAATGAAATTATTTTGATTAACCCTGAGATTATTTGTAATGGAGCCAGTGTTGCTGGAATAAAATAACTATAAAGGGAGAAGTCTCATCACAGGATTTTTGCATTAAGGTGCTTCTTGCTTCTAGATAGGTTTAATATATAAAAGATGAAGAACTTCTCTGCTGCAGATAACAACTGGTTTTTTTATAGCACTTTTTATCCCTTAGTCTTGAAGCACATTTCATGGAAAGAACTTTGTCACTCATCTCTTCACCCACTTCAATGGCATCCAGTCAGGTGAATATCATTATCCCTGTTTTACATATTGGGAAACTGAGGCATTGAGCCATTAAGTGACTTGCTCGAGGCTGCCTAGCAAGCCAGGAGCAAAGTCAAACATAGAACTCACATTTCCTGAAACCCAGTCCAGTAATCTCCCTTGTGTCACCACGTGGAGGATGCCACATACTCCACACATGATAACTCCACCAAAAGTCCAATGAGTAAGCAAGACAGATAGAGACAAAATTAGAAACACCTCTGCAGTCCCCTTGCTTTTGTGGAGCAAATCATCTTACTTTTGCATTTTCACTTCACAGCCTTTTATTAAAGTTTATTTTTACCTCAGTGCAAGAGGTTAGGAGCACGTTTCTCTTGCATTGATGGCTTGGCATTTAACTGTGTCACTTGGTATTTCATACCTGGACAAAATTAACCTCTGAATGCAGGTATTGGCTACCTCCCTGCCATGGCCATTTATTCCCAGACTGGTTTTTTTCCCCTTGGGTGTCGAGTCTAATGAAAGGGGAAACTTGTTTGACAAGCCTTGTGCTAGTTTGGCAAGAAGAACCTGGTATTTTCCTTCCTCTTCCCAGCGGGACAGAAATAGTAGGAAAAGGGGGAAGATGTCAGCATCAGACAGCTTCCTATTGGCTGCTGACTGCAGCTTGTTTAAGAAGCTGCCTTGCTTAGCCCTCAGCAGTCACAGTACAGGATCAAGACACTGCAATGCAAATGAAAAGCAAACTGATTTCCTCTGTGCTCTTTGCTGGCCCAGGAAGTCACTCAGCCACCACCACATCATCTGCAGGAAGAAAGGATGGGAGTGACACCTCTTAGTAAGGGCCTTGTCTCTGCCTTTCTTCCATTTGGAAATGGTGCAAGAATAAGGAATGAGGAGGAAATGTAGGTGTCATGTGGTGTCTGCTGTCTGTGTGACAATTGATGTGGGACTGGCAGTCCCAGGGCCTGCAGCCTCTCTTTATCCCCAGAAAAGGCACAACCCCAATGCTGCCCTTTCTATTTGCTTTCCCCCTCCTTCTGGCAAAAGCATTCAGTTCTTGGCTTTTCTGCTGACTAACTACTGAGTTTCTAGAGCAGATGGTGATGTTTGTGTCAGCAGTGTGGCTACTTGGAAATGGACTGGTAATCATCAGACCAACAAACCTCGGTGAGGAGATAGTGACTCATAACAGCCACTGTCCTGCTCTCGCTTGAAACTCATGATCTAAAGGTGAAAGATGTTTCCTTGTGTTTTAGTTTCTATTGTTTTATTGTAACTCCTACTGCATCATGATCATCATACCCTGCTCTGATGTGCTCAGCCATGTTGCAGTGGACTGGCATTTTGTTGTGATATCTCAATCCAAAGGGATACAAGGCAGGATTCCCAGAAGGAACTACAGACTCAACAGCCCAGTGTTACTGAACATAGCACACTGAGGCTATGTCTGCACAGCAGTGTTATTTCGGAAAAACTGATGTTATTTTGAAGTAACAGTCTGCATCTACACAGCAAGCCGTTATTTCGACATAATGTCGAAATAATGTCAAGCTGGAGGACTCTTACTCTGACTCCTATAACCCTCAGGCTGTGTCTAGACTACATGCCTCTGTCGTCAGAGGCATGTAGATTAGACACATAGGCAAAGTCAAATGAAGCCGCAATCATTTAAATCGCGGCTTCATTTGACTTTGCGAAAACAACAAATCTACATGGCTCCGTCGACGGAGCCATGTAGTTTAGACGTACCCTCATTGTACATGGCATAAGGGAAGTCAGAGGAAAAGAGTGCCCTCGCTAAGACTTCCTGCTTGTAGATAGCACCAAAAGCCGAAATAAGCTATTTTTACTTAAGCTAGGCAATTGACTTAGCTCAAATTGTGTAGCTTAGTTCAGCTTTAGCCCTGCTGTGTAGATGCACCCTATGTCCTCAGCAAATACTAAAATACAGGAAGCAATCTAGTACCTTTTTACCATGGCTTATTTTACCATCTAGGCCCTTAAGCAGGGATGGGGAATGTAAGGCCAATGGGCTGGATGTGGCCCCCGGCTTGCCTGGATCCAGCCCCCAAGGCTCGGGGCTCCCCCCAACATTGAGGACCTTGCACTTGTGCTCCAGTCCTTCCTACCATCCCTCCACAGGGCTGGAGCACACAAAATCTACTAGCCTGTGACTCCCTATGGTCTGATGTATGAAGGGAATGTGAGGAGTGTCTTTCTCAGTTGAGGGCCACCTCAGTGAGGACTTGGGGTTTTTTTTCCTCTTTTTTTGCTTCTCACTTGTGTGTGGCACCTGATTCAAAAAAGGTCCCTCACCCTTGCCTTTAAGGAACAGAAGCTTCAGAAGTGTAGCCGAGTTAGTCTTTAAGGAACTATTAGACTATTAGTTGTTTTTTAAGTTTTTCCTGTTACAGACTAATAAAACGTGTAGATCGTATCATGAGCTGAAGAAGTGGGTTGTGCCCACAAAAGCTCATGATACCATCTTCATGTTTTGTTAGTCTTTAAGGTGCTACTGGACTATTTGTTGCTTTTTAAATTTTAAGGAACAGGCAAATGTTGCTCCCATTTCTTTCTTTGCAACTTGTGTCTAAATCTCGCCACATTCCTGGCTACAGAAGTTTTTTAATGGAGAGACTTGTGGTCTCAACACCATAGCACATTTTCATCCAGACGATGAGGCACGCCCTGGGTAGTTGGAGCATAGTGATCATATTCAGGTCATAAGTGGTCCTTTTAGAGCTAACTCTGCTGATGGAACACTGGGAATAGTTAGGGAAGGAATTCTGGAGATGAAAGAGCACTGAATAACTTTTCCTGAAAGCTTGGGAGAAATCAGTTCCAAACAGCACAATGAATATATTGGTTGAGTAGTTTATTGGAAACCCAGAATTAAAAGGCTGGGAAATGATTATTTCTATTATTCCAAGAGTCATCTCTTCAGGTAATAGGACCCTAGAGATCCCAGGAGATATTGGGTCCTCCAGAATGGGCAGGATTTTCATATGTGATAGTTAAATAAGCTAGGCAATTGACTTAGCAGGAAATGGTTTCCTGTCTTGTGAGAATTTTACAGGTTTTGATGCTTTTCCCAGCCCAAATCAAGACAGGTCAAAAATCTCAGTTTTGTGTCCCTCCCAGAAAATTTTAGTGTGGGTCAGTCAAGGTGTTTTGCTAATTTTGAAATATTGTTTCAGTTTTGATATTTTATTTTTAACCCTTTAAGAATAAATTAATAAAAAATTCAAAATAGAACTAAAACACAAAACTCTCAGTTTGAAAAATGTTAAAAACGGGACTATGGTGACTTCTTTAGCATCCCCTACAAGCCCTGCCACCCACCAACCTGGTGTCCAGGCATGGTGCTGCAGCTGCCCACTCTTCTGCTTCCAGTACTCCCGGTTTGACAAGCTACTGCTTTTACTGATGCCGTTCCCAATAGCCCGGCAGCTTCACAGAGACCTGCTTTATATCTGTGGATATCTGCATTAGTAAACATGCATTTTGTATTCATGCAGGGCACATGTAGCTCAACCCTATGGCTAGGTCTCACAGTTCAAACCCCCTCCCAAGTACAACAAACTCAAACAGCAATTCCTTGACCTTCAGGGCCAATTATAAATTTAGTTATTTCTTACCCTTCCAGGGGTTGATTCCTGTGGTCAGCAATAAGCCCCGGCCTGACCCAGTTTCTTTGACAGTAGCCTATGGCATATCTATTCTCACTCCACAACATCCTTCTAGGAACTGCCTTGCTAGCATTAGCAGCAGGTTGTGTTTTTATTTCAACCTACTGGGACTTGATTAGTTATTGCTGATCACCAGCCCTTGTAGCTGCTGGAGGACTAGATCTCAGTGGTTTCCAAAATGGCTGCTCCTAGGATGCTTCTCTAGGTCATTTCAAAGGTCTGAGACTCTGATTTTTCCTTTAGAAAAATCCATTTCCTAGGACTGGGTGCAGCAAAGCAGTGGGACCGCCAGGCAGGCCTGCCAACTGGGAGTGTGGAGGGAGAAACCACCCTGGGGCCTGGTAATTCAAAAAGGCCTGGAGTCCCAAGCCCTTTAAATCACTAGTAGATCACCATGGGTATGTCTACACTAGTGCGAGGTCACACACAGCACAACACAGCAAGCAGTGAATGCAAAACCAGAGTGGATCCAGGGCCACAAGAGTGGGCAGCACCCCCACTGTGTCACATCTCTTCCCCCTTCAAGACTGAACTGAGCGGGGTCACTCCGCCTGTGGCCTGGGAAGTTGGGTCTCCCCACTACGTGATAGAGCATCAGCTATGATATTGGTGTTCCCCTTGACATGGATCACTGCCACGTCATAGTCCTGCATGTCGTAGTCTCAGCAGCTTGGCGTTGGTCCCCTTCATCTGGTGCAGCCAGCTCAGGGGGCAGTGGTCGGTGTACACTGTGAAATGCCACCCAAACACGTATGGCAGCAGCTTTTGAAGGGCCCATACCATCACCAGGCATTCCTTCTCTATGGCTGCATAGCTCTGCTCCCAGGGCAGCAGCTTTCTGCTCAGGTACAAAATGGGGTGTCGCTCCCCCTTCTCATCTCTGACTATTCCTGGACTGGAAGTTAGCGTAGTGGGTTCCCCTACCAGCCTCTGGGAAAGTGGCACTGAATCTGTCCTTGGACTAGTAGGCTGACTGGAATAGCATGTGGGGCACTGATCCAGTGAGACTTGGATACACCTTGGTAGGGGAAAACTGTATAGTGACTTGGCTGGAGGACCAAGCCATGAAAACAGAGCACTCTGAGTTGCAAAGTGAAACAGAGACAGAGAACAGCAGAAAAGGGGCATTGGACCTGGAAGGAGTTAGTATCCAGAGCAGCCAGGAGAAGGGGTCCTAGTGCTGAGTGGACCCAGAACCAACACTTTGGAATACACAGAACCCAAAATATCAGAGGGGTAGCCGTGTTAGTCTGGATCTGCAAAAGTGACAGGGAGTCCTGTTGCACCTTATAGACTACCAGATGTATTGGAGCATAAGCTTTCGTGGGCAAAGACCCACTTCGTCAGATGCATGTAGTGGAAATATCCAGAGGCAGGTATAAATATGCAGGCCAGAATCAGGCTAGAGATAACGAGGTTAATTTAATCAGGGAGGATGAGGCCCACTTCTAGTAGCTGATCTGGAGGTGTGAACACCAAGAGAGGAGAAGCCATTTTTGTAGTTAGCTAGCCACTCACAGTCTTTGTTTAATCCTGAGTTGATGGGGTCAAACTTGCAGATGAACTGTAGCTCAGCAGTTTCTCTTTGAAGTCTGGTCTTGAAGTTTTTTTGCTCCAGGATGGTTACCTTTAGATCTGCTATTGTGTGTCCAGGGAGACTGAAGTTTTTTCCTACAGCTTTTTGTATATTGCCATTCCTAATATCTGATTTGTGTCCATTGATTCTTTTACGCAGGGACTATCCAGTTTGGCCGATGTATATAGCAGAGGGGCATTGTTGGCACATGATGGCGAATGTTACATTGGTAGATATGCAGGTGAATGAACCAGTGATGATGTGGCTGATCTGGTTAGGTCCTGTGATAGTGACGCTGGTGTAGATATGTGGGCAGAGTTGGCACTGAGGTTTGTTGCATGGATTGGTTCCTGAGTTAGAGTTACTGTGGTGTGGTATATAGTTTCTGGTGAGAATTTGCTTCAGGTTGGCGGGTTGTCTGTGGGCGAAGACTGGCCTGACTCCCAAGGCCTGTGAAAGTGAGGGATCATTGTCCAGGATGGGTTGTAGATCACTGATGATGTGTTGGAGAGGTTTTAGCTGAGGACTGTAGGTGATGGCCAGTGGAGTTCTGATGGTTTCTTTCTTGGGCTTGTCCCGCAGCAGGAGGCTTCTGGGTACATGTATGGCTCTGTTAAGCTGTTTCCTTACTTCCTCATGTAGTGGGGTATCGTACGATACCTTATGTGGGTATCGTAGTTTCAAGAAAGCTTGTTGAAGATCTTGTAGGTGTTGGTCTCTGGCTGAGGGGTTGGAGCAAATGTGGTTGTACCTCAGTGCTTGGCTGTAGATGATGGACCGTGTGGTATGTCCGGGATGGAAAGTGGAGGCTTGAAGGTAGGCATAGCGATAGGTAGGTTTTCAGTATAGGGTGGTGTTTATGTGACCGTCAATTATTTGCATCGTGATGTCCAGGAAGTGGACCTCCCGTGTAGACTGGTTCAGGCTGAGGTTGATGGTGCGGTGGAAGCTGTTGAAATCATGGTGGAGATTTCAGAAATCTTCCAGAGTTTCTTTCCCATGGGTCCAGATGATGAAGATGTCATCAGTGTAGCGTATGTAGAGAAGGGGCGTGAGTAGACGAGAGCTGAGGAAGCGTTTTTCTGGGTCAGCCATAAAAATGTTGGCATATTGTGGGGCCATGAGGGTGCCCATAGCAGTGCCACTGGTATGGAGGTATATATTGTCACCAAATCTGAAATAATTGTGTGTGAGGATAAAGTCACAGAGCTCAGTTACCAGTTGTGCTGTGGCATCATCAGGGATACTGTTCCTGACAGCTTGTATTCCATCTATGTGTGGGATGTTTGTGTAGCGAGCCTCTACATCCTTCAAAACTTAGATGGCTACAAACAAAACTCCCATTTCTGTGGAGCTGTTTTGCTCAGCTGAGGAAGACTGAGGCCAAAGACAGAAGGTACACACAGTAAAGCCAATGACCACTGTGAACTTTCACTTGTAGGCCTTATGGACATGTCTTGTTCCATTAGTTGAGATTTTAAATAAACTTGAAAGACCAGACAGTCCACAAAAGCATGTTTCCCAGCAACACAGATAAATCCATGTGTGCTGTTGTACGTACAGGTAGAATTCTGAGTGCTTAGTGTTTTGCTGTCAGGGATGTATTTTTAAATATGTGCCACAAGAAATCATAGAATCATAGAACTGGAAGAGACCTCAGAAGGTCATCAAGTCCAGCCCCCTGCTCTAGGCAGGACCAATTCCAACTAAATCAACCCGGCCAGGGCTTTGTCAAGCCGAGACTTAAACACCTCTAGGGATGGAGACTCCACTACTTCCCTAGGTAACCCATTCCAGTGCTTCACCACCCTCCTCGTGAAATAGTTTTTCCTAATATCCAACCTGGACCTCTCACACCACAACTTGAGACCATTGGTCCTTGTTCTGCCATCTGTCACTACTGAGAACAGCTTCTCTCCATCCTCTTTGGAACCTCCCTTCAGGAAGTTGAAGGCTGCTATCAAATCCCCCCTCACTCTTCTCTTCTGCAGACTAAACAGACCCAAGTCCCTCAGCCTCTCCTCATAAGTCATATGCTCCAGCCCCCTAATCATTTTGATTGCCCTCCGCTAGACCCTCTCCAGTGCATCCACATCCTTTTTGTAGTGGGGGGCCCAGAACTGGACACAATACTCCAGATGTGGCCTCACCAAAGCCGAATAAAGGGGAATGATGACATCTCTGGATCTGCTGGCAATGCTCCTCTTAATTCAACCTAATATGCCATTAGCCTTCTTGGCTACAAGGGCACACTGTTGACTCATATCTAGCTTCTCATCCACTGTAACCCCCAGGTCCTTTTCTGCAGAACTACTACTTAACCGGTTGGTCCCCAGCTTGTAACTATGCTTGGGATTCTTCCGACCCAAGTGCAGGACTCTACACTTGTCCTTGTTGAACCTCATCAGATTTCTTGTGGCCCAATCCTCCAATTTGTCTAAGTCATTCTGTACCCTATCTCTGCCCTTAAGCGTATCTACCTCTCCCCCCAGCTTAGTGTCATCCACAAACTTGCTGAGGGTGCAATCCATCCCCTCATCCAGATCATTAATAAAGATATAGAACAAAACCGGTCCTAGAACCGAACCTTGGGGCACTCAGCTAGAAACTGACCGGCATCCTGTTTAAATGTTTAAAAATAGCTCCCATCTTGAGAAATGAATATTGCAGGAGACAGTGCATGTCAGCCATCAACACAGCTGTCCAGTGCTGCCATGCATATGAGGGTGGGACAAGGAGGGGCTCCATCCTATCTCAGCATCCCCTTTCTTCTTGTAACACATCCCTCCCCCTCTGTGCTGATGACCTGATTGAACTGCACATCTCACTTGCTCTTTCCTATCTCTGGACATGTTGCTTCCACAGCAGAGAAACATGGCCAGGGCTGCCAATGGGGAGTGGGGAGTGAGGGGGCAAAGGAAGCAGCTGCTGCAGGACCTGGTGGTTTAGAAGGGTTCCGGACTCCCAGCCACCTCCAACACTACCGCAGCAGCATCAGTGGCCGGAGCTCCGAGCCCTTCTAAATTACTGCTTGAGCCACCATGTGTGCAATCTGAGCAGCATCGAAGGGCTCTAGCCCTCCTCCCTGGCCAAGGTTCTGTCCCCCCCTCCCCCCCCACACACACACTTTCCCAGGGTCCTGGGGTTTCTGTCCTCATCCCTGAACATGGCGAAACCTGGAAAGGCAGAGCTGCTGTAGCGGGAAAAGATGGGCCTAAATCAGCAGCAAACTACATGAGCCTGAACAAGCACAACCGTGAAGATCATGAAGGAGGAGCAGTACCCAGAAGTATAGAGAATATGTGTGCCGAGCACAGCTGGGGAAAAGAGGAAGCGACAGATGTGTCTTCCCAATGTAGCACAGAAGTAGCCATGTTAATCTGCTTCAGCAAAACCAGCAAGCGGAACTATAAAGATTAACAAATTAGGACATTAGGGCATAAGCTTTTGAGAGAGACAACTCACCTCCTCAGACGCTGAAGAGAAACCAGAAAAGGAAGAGGAAACTTCAATGTGAGAACAACTCCATGTTTCCACTTAAGCCTTTTTTCAGGGTGTCAAATTTTCATATGGAATTCCAGCTCAGCAGTTTCTCCTTGCAGAAATAGACTCAGTATCAAAGATGGCTGCTTACCCCAATGTAGGATGTACAGTAATTCCTCATTTAACACTATAGAGATGTTTCAGAAAATGAGCGTGTTAAGTGAAAACGTGTTACGCGGGGTCAATTTTCCCATTGAAAATAATGGAAAAGGTGGGGGTTGCGTTTCAAACGGTGGTGTCTGTTGGGACTAGGACACAAGGTTGGGGGAGAAAGGGGACTGGGTTACAGCAGGGGGGGAGGTGTTTGGCTCTGGGGAAGGGGAGGAGAGAGGAGGGGTATTGGGTTGGGAGTATGCCCCTGTGATGGGTCTGCTGGGACCCGCACTGTGTCCAGAGAGGGGGGGTTGCCGAGGAACAGCGCAGTGAGCCGCAAACTCTCCGCTGCTTTGCAGGGAGGTGGAGGAAGCCCCGTGCAGCTGCCAGCAACAGACTGGCTGAGGAAACCCAGTCGCGGGCCTGCAAGCAGGGGTAGAGGAGAGGGGGCAAGGCATCCGGCAAGGGAGAGTTAGCGGGGAATGGTGCAGTGAACGGTGAACCCTCCACCGCTTTGCAGGGAGGCAGGGGAAGCCCCATGCAGCTGCCGGCAATGGGCCGGCTGGGGAAATCGTGTTATTCCGGGGATGATCGTGTAATTCAAAAAACGTTCCCCCAACTTGTTAAGCAGGCACGTATTAAATGAGGAATTACTGTACCAGCACTGCCTTACATCTGTGCAAGCTAGTCTCCCTCATGTTCACACAGGCACGCGCTCAGAAGTGTCAGGTGCCCTAAAGCTGTGCGGAGGGGAAAGGCTGTTCAAGCTGCCTGTTTGTAAGTTAGCTTTAAAATGACAGAGCTGCCATCACTCCTTTTGTTCAAAAGACCCAATTACACTGACTGTTTACAGCTTCCTGCCAGACGCCTTTCTCAGCTGCCAGGAAGGAAGTGGCTAATGAAGTGTGGTGTGCAAAGGAAAAGGCTGTACCTTTGGGAAGACTTTTAAACTCCACTAGCTTTAGGGGAGCAAAGGAAAGTGCTTCAGGGCAAGGGTCATTGCAATTGGGAAATGGATCTTCCCTCCTAAACTAGGAAGCACTGAGAAGGTTTCTATGAAATGGTGATTAAAAAAACCCCTCAGGCCCTCTCTATGCTAATTTCTTAGCCCCAATGCAGCAGAACCACTGCAGGCTTGTTGCTGAAATATAGCCACAGGTTGAACCGCTCCGTTCTGGCAACATCTGTGGTCTGGCAAAATCACAGGAGGCCGGTATGCAGGAATTTCTGGGGGGAGGAGGGTGCATTTTTTGTAAGTGTGGACCACAAGGGTGTGAATGTGTAACCCACACACCTAGGCTATGTCTATACATTCAGTGGACCGCAGACTTCCAGCCAAACTGTTGGATCTCTGGCGTGTCTGAGGGTGGTAAGGATCAGAGATGTTCTTTAATCTTGGGGCTGCATGAAGGTGATTAGGTTTGGTTTCGTGTTCCATGAGTATTATTGATCTGCTGGAGGACTGATGTGCCAGTCACTGTCAGCACCTCATCTTTGCTGTAATTGAATGACTTATTTGCTAGGGCCATGCACTATAGTCTCCAATACATTAACAATATTTTAAGAAAAGAAATATGTTGTCTTGTCAGAGATTGAATAATTTCTGAAGGTTCTATACATCTCACTCAAAATGCAATGAAATGTGAATCCATAAATCAATGAATTGATGCAGATGAAAACCTGAATGGTGAAATGGTGAGCCATGAATCCTATTTGCATTGACAAGTCTCGCCGGATGCTGGAACTGGCAGACACAATTGCACCAACATGGTAGGCCTTGGTCCCAGGAGGCAGGGGAACTGCAGACATAGCCCTGGTGTCCCTCTTTTGAGATGCTCCGTTGCAATGTCTAGCCATGTGAACTGCAGCAGTAATATATATATATATTATATAAAAATATTATTTCTGAAGAGGCACCAGATGGATAATTGTAGCCCCTGAGTGCCTAATCTGCTCTCCAGGACACGGACACATTTCTGAGCCAACAAAACTTAATTGAACTTTCCATTCCATCTGGAAAAGGTTATGGATCTAGCAAGTGCAAACGAAAGGAAGGCTGAAAAGGTCATCTGTTCCATTCTTTCTGTAATGGATTGACCAGGGGCATGTTTTTATCTTTCTCGCAACTACTGGATTGTAAAACTTAATTAGCAAAGTCACTTCTCTCCCCTGTCTAAAGGCATGTGTGTGATGATTACACATAGATCACATTTTATGGACATGTCATGTTTGCAGCTGAGACCAATAGCCAACAGGAGGGACTTCTTCTGACACCTGTTTACAGCACTGCTCTGGAGGAGGCCACAAGGGAAAAAAAATTGAACGGCCAAATTCAGCACTGGAATAAATTAGTCTTGCTCCCAGTGAAATCAGATGTGCTTACACCTGCACTGAATTTGTCCATTGACCCTCTGTGAAAAGAATAAGAAAAGGGAATAACAGCTAAAGACATGCATGCAGATCTGCAAATGGAGAGGAATAGAGGAAGGAGAAGAGAAAAAAGCAGAGAAAAGAGCACATAACCCTGAATTCAGAGAGCAGAACCACTTCCATCAGGCCCAGAGTGCAATAATTATACTTTCATGACTGAAAAGTGAAATCTTATCCTCTACAACCACAGCTAGAATGGAAGAAATGTGGAGTTCTGTTAACCTTATCTTCAATTCATACAAACCATCACAGAGAAGGTAGAAGAGAATTGCTGTAGGTTGAAATTAGAGCTCTCTGAAAAATGCCAAAATTCAAATGATGGATGCTCCGCTGTCGACATCAAAGCCCTTTGTCGGCAGCCCCGGTAAACCTCATCCCACGAGGAATAATGGGGCTGCCGACAAAGGGCTTTGATGTCGACAGGGGAGCGTCCAGACTAGCGCGCTGAGCAGACAAACAGCTGATCAGCTGTTTGTCGGCTCAGCGCGGCAGCCATGTAAATTTAAATGAAGCTGCGATCATTTAAATCGCGGCTTCATTTGACTTTGCCTATGTGTCTAATCTGCATGCCTCTGACAACAGAGGCATGTAGTCTAGACACAGCCAAAATGGCAAATGAAATTTAACATAATGGATATTAGACCAAATAATCCCTACCATACATACTAATTTAGTATGGGGGTGGGGACTAATTTAGCTACAACTATTCAAGAAAGAGATCTTGGAGTCATTGTGGATAGTTCTCTGAAAACATCCATTCAGTGTACAATGGCAGTCAAAAAAGCAAATAGAATATTAGAAATCATTTAAAAGGTGTTATAGAATAAAACAGAGAGTATCTTATTGCCTATATAAAACCATAGTACTCCCACATCTTTAATTCTGCATACAGATGTAGTCACCTCATCCCAGATAAGATATATTGGCATTGGAAAAGGTTCAGAAAAGGGCAACAAAAATAATTAGGGGTTTGGAACAGGTCTCATATGAAGAGAGATTAAAAAGACTTGGACTTTTCATCTTAGAAAAGCAGAGACTAAGGGGGGGATATGATAGAGGTCTATAAAATTATGACTGCTGTGGAAAAAGTGAATAAGGAAAAGTTATTTACTTGTTCCCACATTATAAAAACTAGGGGTCACCAAATGAAACTAATAGGCAGCAGGTTTAAAACAAGTTTTTCTTCTCTCAGTGCACAGTCAACTTCTGGAACTCCTTGCCAGAGGATATGGTGAAGGCTAGGATTTTAACAGGATTCAAAAAAGAGCTAGATAGTTTCATGGGGGTTAGGTCCATCAATGGCTATTGCCCAGAATGGATAGGAATCATGTCCCTAGCCTCTGTTTGTCTGGAGGTGGGTGACAGGGGAGAGATCACATGAGGATTACCTGTTGTGTTCCCTCCCTTTAGAGAAGGGGTGCCCAAACTTTTTTCAAAGAGGGCCAGATTTGATGAAGTGAACAAGCGTGAGGGCCGACCATTTTGCCTGACATTCTTTGAACCATTAAAATTAAATGCAAATTAACTATTTTATGCAAAGTTTATTTCAAACGGCATACTTTTCATTTAGTCACATGGATGACAAATCTAAACAGGTGTTAAATCACTCTGCCTTTCATATCTGAAGGCCAGATGAAAAAAAAATCCAGGAAGCTGAAATTTATGTCAGGAACATTGTAAAGTACATTACATATTATTGGTAATAAAGGTTGTCTGTCAACTTTTAAGTTCAAAAAATATGAACAGGAACATAACGCCAAGTATACATGTTGTGTCCAAATATATTTATAACTGATTTAGACCAACTGACATTAACTGAGATTTTACAATGTATTCATCTCAATACATATGGATTCGTTGGGGGCCATAAAAGATAGATATTGCCAAATTACCTGTGGGGCCGTATTAAACCGGAACACGGGCCACAATTGGCCCGCAGGCCAGACTTTGGACATGCCTGCTTTAGAGTATGTGGTATTAGCCACTGTTGGCAGATCAGATACTGGGCTGGACGGACCGTTGGTCTGACCCGATATGGCAGTTCTTATGTTCTTATGTTTTTAATAACTCTAGGGAGTAGCTATTTTAAAATAGCAGCAGTGGAGCATCCACACTAGTGCTATTTTGAAATAACTATTTCAAAATAAATGTTATTCCTGGTGTTATTCCTGGCAAGTTATTTCAAAATAACCTGTCTCTTATTTCGAAATAATGAGCTTGACAGTGTGGATGTTCTGCTTGTTATTTCAAAATAGGGGTGTTATTTCAAAATAACTCCCTAATGTAGATCAGGGCTCGGATGTTTATTCATACACCAGCTGGATCTTTCAGTTTCTAGGCCAGACTAAAGTCAATTTATTCTCCCTCTTTTCTATTCTTCTAACCCTTCCCAGGTTCCAAACATCATTGCAGATGTGGGCTTTGCTTTCAGAACTCACATATGATTGGAGATTTCTAGCATTCCAGATTGTGGGGTTCTTCTGAGCTGAAGTTCTGAATAGATCCAGAGCAGAGACTGAGATTTTGACAACCCTAAAGTTCAGAGGGTTGGAGAGCTGCACCTAAGGTTCAGCTGTTGGCATTAGTTCTCCTCAAGCTAGTGCATTAAAAATGGCAGTGTAGTCACAGTAGCATGTGTAACAGAAAGTGGCAACATGGGCTAGCTACCTGAAATACAAACTTACATAGTTTCAAACAGCTTGGAACCATTATTTGCCGTTAACACAACTATGTCTACTTAAGCTCAGAATCGGACTCCCAGCACATAGTGTAGATGTAGCCTTCGTCACAAGGGAGAGTGGAGTATCAGCTGCAGGCAGAGGTGAATTTTAAGAGTTAAGAGCACTGCATACACCCCCATCTAAGACAAGGGAAAGGACTGTTTCAGAGAGAGTATCCAGGAAAGACACATCTCTTGCCACAGCTGTCCCCTGCTGAGTAGCATCTCCTTGGTGTGCATCTGATGCTGCAAAGGAAAGTGTGAGACCATCAGTGTAACACCTTGTGGGAGATAAAGAGAGAGGAGATATGGAGGGAACATACCTACAGCAAATCAAACTACATCCATACAATCAGTCATTAATTGATTGGACAATGACCCTACCACTCTGATGTTGCCAACTTCCATCCAGAGCCAGTGATGAAAAGCTGTGCAGCATGCAGTGGTCTCCAGACATAACAAAATAAGAAGCTCTGACTTTTTGAGTCCCACAATAAACTCTACACAGAGTCCAGGAGATTTAGGCTACTAAAGGGAATTTCTTCTAGAGGATTTTAGGGACTAATGACTGTGCCATTGCAGTGACAAGCTGCATGGAGTGATCAGGCAAGAGACAGGTACACTATTACATCCAAAGGCCCCACTTCCACCCCACTAGTCACTATTCAGAAGCAAACTGAGTTGTGTGGGGTTTTCCCCCAGTGATTTTGGAAGCACAGCTCTAGAAATTAGTGTGTGATGTACTATGGCTTGTGTATGCAGATCAGCATTGATGGGCCCAATGGTACCAGTTTGCCTTAAATTCTATGAATGCAAAATCCTCTTGAAGAAATTTTTTCCCCACGGTTGGGGATGTGCACATGCCTTTGTGCATAATGGGGACCATTGCATGTTGTTCACAGCCCCCCTCCCCCTCCCAACCTTTTCCCAATGTTTCATTAATACAAAGTTCATGTTTGTAAAACCAAACAGGTCAGGGAAAGGGCAAAGGGAGGGGTTGTGGTGCAGAAGGGGTAGAGCAGCAAGCCAGAGGCCCGTATTGGGGTGGCCCTGGGGAGAGTTACTGGGGTCCTTGAGAGAACCTCTCCCTCAGGGCCACCCAGATGTGCACCCTGACCTGATGGTCCTGGTGGGTGGCAGCTCTCCAGAGCTGCTCAAACGCACGGCCCTTGCAGCAAATGTCTACCCCCTACCCCAGGAGGAACGCCTCTCCCTTCCACTCTGCAACACTGTGGAGGACGCAACATGCTGCCACCACCTCGGGGATGTTGTCCTCTTCTACTTCCAGGCCGGTGAGGAGGCACTGGAAACATGCTTTGGGCAGCCAAAGGCCCACTCCACCTGGATCCTGGCTCAGTTCAGGTGGGCATTAAACATGTCCCTGCTGGGATCCAGGTGTCTGGTGTATGGCTTCATGAGCCATAGCATGAGGGGCTATGCCACATCCCCCATTATGCACAAAGGCATGTGCACATCCCCCACCATGGGGAAAAAATGTGCCCACCTCCAGCTTGCAGTACAGGCTTGAGTTTTGGAATACTCGGGCATTGTGTGCCCTGCCCGACCACCGGACAAAAATGTCCATAAATTGTCCCCCGTGGTCAACTAGGGCCTGTAGGACAATGGAAAAGTAGCCCTTTCGGTTAATATATTGGGCCACTCGATGGTCCAGTGCTTGGATGGGGATGTGTGACCCATCAATGGCAGTTGGGAAACCCCAGGGCAGCAAATCCGGTCACAGTCGCATCCAGGTCTCCGAGATGGATGACCCTCTGCAGCCGGCGGGAGTTGATGGCCCTCACCACCTGCAAAAGGAGACAAAGAAGCACACACAAAACAGAGAAAGAGAGAGGGTGTGCCAGAGCCTTTGGGAGGTGGCCACCCATCTCCCCTCCCCTGACCCCTCCCAACATCCCAAGAGCCACCCCCTATGAGGTGGCCCCCACCAGCAGCAGGGCTGTGTGCGGACGAGATGGCACAAGGCCCCGGGGACAGGTCTTCCTCCCCTCCCCCACATCACCGCCTACAGCTCCCAACCTCCCTTTCCCAAGGGCC
The DNA here is from genome assembly GCF_052426305.1 of Pelodiscus sinensis. NCBI lineage: Eukaryota > Metazoa > Chordata > Testudines > Trionychidae > Pelodiscus > Pelodiscus sinensis. Next base: position 8,939,357 of record NC_143074.1, on the reverse strand, counting down.
TGTCTTATCCAACACTCTTCACCCTCTGCAAGGACTGCAGTGCCAGAGTGCCTTACCTCCATGAGAAGGGCCCCGATGGTGGACTTCTCCATGCTGACCTGGTTTCCCACTGACTGGTAGCTGTGAGGGGTGGCCAGCTTGCATATGATGATTGTGACCCACTTCTCCAGGGGGATGGTGGGCCACAAGTGGGTGTCGATTCTTCAGAAGTCAGGTGCAAGCCAGGCACATAGCTCCAAAAAGGTGGCCTTTCACGTGCGGAAGTTTTAGAGCCACTGCTGGTTGTCCCACTGCTCTATGACCAGCTGGTCCCACAACTCCGAACTGGTGCCTAGCCTCCAAAAATATCCCCCGCGGCATTTGCATTTACATGGCTGCCGCTTTTTTCCGGCTAGGGGTTTTAGCCGGAGAAAAGCGCCACTCTAGACGCGATTCTCCGGAAAATAAGCCCTTTTCTGGAAGATCCCCCGCGGATTTGCAATTCTGAAGTGTCTCATTAGCATCCCTTTTCCGGAAAGGGATGCCAATGTAGACACAGCCTAAGGGTGTGTCTACACTGCACAGTTATTTCGAGATAACTCACGTTATTCTGAAATAATGCGAGCATGTACACAGCATAAGAATGGCCGTACTGGGTCAGATCAAAGGTCCTTCTAGCCCAGTATCCTGTCTACCAACAGTGGCCAGCACCAGGTGCCCCAGAGAGGGTAGACCGAAGACAATGATCAAGCGATTTGTCTCCTGCATCTCTCTCCAGCCTCTGACAAACAGAGGCCAAGGACACCATTTTATCCCCTGGCTAATAGCCTTTTATGGACCTAACCTCCATGAAATTATCTAGCTTCTCTTTAAACTCTACTATAGTCCTAGCCTTCACAGCCTCCTCTGGCAAGGAGTTCCACAGGTTGACTACACGCTGTGTGAAGAAGAACTTTCTTTTATTCGTTTTAAACCCGCTACCCATTAATTTCATTTGGTGACCTCTAGTTCTTCTATTTAGGGAACTAATAAATAACTTTTCTTTATCGGCCCTCTTCACACCACTTATGATTTTATATACCTCTATCATATCCCCTCTCAGTCTCCTCTTTTCTAAACTGAAAAGTCCCAGTCGCTTTAACCTCTCCTCATATGGGACCTGTTCCAAACCCCTAATCATTTTAGTTGCACTTTTCTGAACCCTTTCCAAGGCCACCTTTTTTGAGGTGAGGAGACCACATCTGTACACAGTATTCAAGATGTGGGCGTACCATAGTTTTATACAGGGGCAGTAAGATATTCTGTGTCTTATTTCCTATCCCTTTCCTAATAATTCCTAGCATCCTATTTGCCTTTTTGACCACCGCTGCACACTGCATGGAAGTTCTCAGAGGACTGTCCACGATAACTCCAAGATCCCTTTCCTGATTTGTCGTAGCCAAATTAGCCCCCAAATTATTTTTCCCGATATGTATTACTTTACACTTATCCACATTAAATTTCATTTGCCATTTTGCTGCCCAATCACTGAGTTTGGTGAGATCTTCTTGGAGTCCCTCACAGTCTGCTTCTGTCTTGACTATCCTAAACAGTTTTGTATCATCTGCAAACTTTACTACCTCACTGCTTACCCCTTTCTCCAGATCATTTATGAATAAGTTGAAAAGGATTGGTCCCAGGACTGATCCTTGGGGGACACCACTAGTTACCCCTCTCCAATCTGAAAATTTACCATTTATTCCTACCCTTTGTTTCCTGTCTTTTAACCAGTTCTCAATCCAAGAAAGGACCTTTTCTCTTATCCCATGGCCATATAATTTACACAAGAGCCTTTGGTGAGGGACCTTGTCAAAGGCTTTCCGAAAATCTAAGTATACTATATCTACTGGATCCCCCTTGTCCACATGTTTGTTAACCCCTTCAAAGAACTCTTCAAAGCCATTCCATTCTTTTGAAATAATTTTGAAAGAATGGACTGCTTATGCCAAAATCTGTAAATCTCATTCTACAAGGAATAATGCCTATTCCAAAATAGCTCTTTTGAAATAAGATGTGTGTAGATGTTCCACTGCTGCTATTTCAAAATAGGCCCTCACCAGGGCCATTCTAAGGGCCTGTTTACACTGCAACACTATTTTGAAATAACTAGCGCTACTCCAAACTAACGTAGTGCACGTCTACACAGCAGGCAGTTATTTTGAAATAGTGTCAAAATACTGTCAAACTGGAGGACTTCTTACTCCTATTCCTGTAACCCTCATTGTACAAGGAATAAGGAAAGTCAGAGGAAGAGTGCTCTATATCGAAATAAGACATGCGATTGATGTAGCTCAATTTGCATAGCTTATTTTGAGTTAAGCCTGCAGTGTAGACACACCCTAATTTATTCCTCCCCAGTGCCTCCTGGGGCTTTAAATCGAGATAGCATCGAGATACATTAGGGAAGCCTGCCTCAGACAAATTTTGATGCTTCCCTGCAGTGTAGATGTGGTATTTTGAAATAAGCATGCAGTGTAGACATACCCTAAGTGAAAAAACTTAAAAAACAACAAGTAGTTCTGAGGCACCTTAGAGACTAACGAAACATGTAGATGGTATCATTAGTTTTCACGGGCACAACCCACTTCTTCAGATGAATGGAATAAGGGGTCCCCTAACTCCTGGGAGGGAGCCTATTAGAGGTGCTGGACTAGGGTCAGCCTTGCTGGGATAAGCATAATAAATTGAAGGGAACTGGAAGCCTAAAACACAGGTCTGGGAGGAGAGGGTGTCCTGTCTGTGTTCATTGAAGGATGATGGCTGCAGGTCTGAGAACTAAAAGAAGGACCACAGGTGGGGGTAGAGATAAAGTTAACCCTGGGAAAGTGGCTGGTATAACAATCTGAAAGTCCCTCAGGTTATTATGATTTACACCAACTAAGGATCTGCCCCATCAAATTGTAAATTCAAACTGGCATAAATCCAAATATTACACACAATTCTGCCCTTTTCATTGTCACTAATAATATTCTTTAGCATGACAGATCCATAACTTCTCCAATAACATTCCCGCATGAACTTTACAACACTTCTGTGGAATTGGAATATTATCTCCATTATGCAGATGAGGGAGGAAAGTACAAAAAGGAAAAATAACTTGCCCTAAGTCCTACAGAGAGTCACTTTCAGGTTTGGAATCCACATCTTCTGGCTCCCAGTGCTGGGTTCTAACAATCAAAGTTCTCTATTAGTTACAGCAGGGTTGGTTGAGATTTAGTCACTGGTTCAAATGTTGCCTCTGAAATGGAAGTATCTATTTCCCTTTAGAAATTCACTGAGGCGAAATCTACACTGCAGGCTTCTTGTGCAAGAAGCCTTTTGCGCGAGTTTTTGCACAAAAGCTGCTTGCGCAAGAGGATGTCCACACATGAAAGCACATCGCTTTTGAGATGCACTTTTGCACACGAGAGCATCCACACGATTGGACACTCTCCTGCATCTAAAAGTCACCCAGAACTAGTTCTAGCCGGGCTAGAGGTCATCAGTTGCTCTTGAGTGCAGTTGCGGGAGCCCTCCAGAGACGCACGCTTAAAGGAACCCCCTGGACAGCCGCTTCTCTGTTCCTTCTGCCTGCTTGCTAGCCTCTTTGGCAAAGCTAAGCTTCAGCAGTGCCTGCTGTGTTCGCCCTTTGCTTTTTGGGGGATGACACAGCTTTTCACTACTCTGCCCTGTGCTATGGAGGTGGAGGTGCCCCTGGGCATGCAACAGACCCCCAAGGCCATGCTGCACTTCCTGCAGTACCTGCTTCAAGCAGGAGACCTCTTCCTGATGGAGGTGGACCCAGAGATATTCATCATAACCTCTGTCTAGCAGAGGGTGCTCCACTCTGGCTGCCCCAACCCACCATACCCAGAAGATGCTGGAGGCGAGAGCATCTGTGTGTTAGGACCAGCTGGTTATGGAGCGGTGGGATGACCAGCAATGGGTGCACAACTTCTGCATGTGGAAGGCCATCTTCCAGGATCTCTGTGCCTGGCTCACATCTTCCCTCCAACGACACAACACCCACCTGCATCCCACCATCCCACTCCGAAAGTGGATCGCCATCATCCTCTGGAAGCTGGCCACCCCAGACAGCTACCGCTCGGTGGCATACCAGTTTGGGGAGAGGAGGTCCACCGTCAGAGCCATGTCCATGCAGGTAAGGAGATCACGGGATGCAACCCTTGCACAGGGAGAGGCGGGTGTTGCATAAGGGAGACCCTCAGGACAGGGGGGCTGGTCACTGTACAAGGTGGATTGGGGATGGGGGGAAAGCCCTGGCTCCGGGGACTGGTGCCTTCTTGCCCTCACACTGGCCTAGTGGGAGGGGGTGGACATGGGCTTGGGGGGGGCTCCTGTACAGGTGGGTTGGGAGGGGGGATGGCCACATCCCACTGGGAGTGCATAGCCCCTCTCTCAATCTCTGTTTTGTGTGTTCCCATCGCTCCTTCTGCAGGTCGTCCAGGCCATCAACTCCATGCTGCTACGCAGAATCATCCAGCTCCAAGACCTCAACGCCACCATGGGCAGTCCTGGGGTTCCCCAACTGCACGGGAGCAATCTATGGCATACACATCCCCATCTGGGCCCCGGAACATCCAGCGGCCCAGTTCATTTATTCATTTTATTTATTTAAATATTTTTACCCTGCTTTTCTATTTAAAATATTCAAGGCGGCTTACAAAAAAACATAATACAAATATATATACAAATTTAAAATATGAGACCCCAGAAGGACATAACTGTTTGTCAACTGAAAGGGCTACTTCTCGGTACTCCTGCAGGCGCTGGTTGACTACCGGGGCCATTTCACAAACATTTATGTGGGGTGGTCGGGCAGCGCTCATGATGCCTGAGTTTTTTGCAACTGCAGCCTGTGTGTCCAGTTGGAGGCGGGCACCTTTTTCCCCCAATGGGAGTTTCCAGTGGGTGACCAGACTATGGGTATGTCTACACTACCCCCCTAGTTCGAACTAGCGGGGGTAATGTAGTCATACAGAGTTGCAAATGAAGCCCGGGATTTGAATTTTCCGGGCTTCATTTCCATAAAGCCGGCCGGCGCCATTTTTAAATGCTGGCTAGGTCGGACCCCGTGCCGCGCAGCTACACGCGGCACGGACTAGCTAGTTCGGATACCCAGCGAGTATCCGGTGGCTGGTGGCTGTGGCAGTGGTGTGACTGGGCCCTCCATCCTGACTGATCCGGCTGTGGAGAAGACACAAGGGAGCGGGGTGGTCAGTCCATCCTGCACATGCATTCTCTGGGGCTGTGCCCTCCTTTGTGAGCGGCAACCGCAGCTGTCTGCAGCCCTCGGGAGGGTGATGTCCCAGGTGCAAGGCCCTGTGTCACTGGGGCCCTGAGGTGGCCAGAAGCCCATGCTGCCTGCCCCCCCCAACACACACACACACACACACACACACACACACACACACACACACACCATGCCCAGGCAGGCAAGGGAAGTGTACGGCCACAGTGGATCCCCTCATGGACAGCAGAGGAGCCAAGAGCAGTCTGGCCCTCCCTGGGGTCTGCACACACAGCTATGTCTCGCTGGGTATCAAGTGGGAGCAGCTGCTGCCTCTCATGTGTAGGCATGCCCGTGTGATGTGTGCAGCACTCCAGGACATGTGCAGGGGTTGTGCCAGCACCCTTGCAGCTAGCTTGCTTGCAGTTGGCTGCACCTCCCCTCTCCCCTGGGGGAAAGACTCATGTGGCCAGGCATGAGGCTGACAGCAGGCCCCGTGCCACGCCCTCCTGCTGAATGTGCCCAGACTGCTGCAGCATGTACTGGCCTAGCAGCCCACGTGAGATTGTGACTCCCCCACAGGGGGCTTTTGCCAGTAGAATTATTCCTCTTCCCATGAAAAATAACTCCTTTTTGCGCTACAGCTCTTGTGCAAAAAGGCATGTGTGGACGCTCCACAGGGGTTTCTTGTGCTAAAAGAGCCTATCAGAAAAAACACAGGTGCTCTGATGGCAATTTGGTTAATGACAATCAGCTTTCTTGCTCAAGAGAGTCCATGCAATGTGGATGCTCTCTTGCTCAAAAGCGCATCGCTTTTGCAATGCACTTTTGAGGTGTGGACATGCCTTTGCACAAGAAGCTTTGGGGAAGATCTGTTCCGCAAAAAGCTTCTTGTGCAAAAACTTCCTGCCTGTCTACACTGGCCGCGTGTTCTTGCGCAAGAACATGGATATTCTAATGTATGAAATCAGTGCTTCTTGCACAAATACTCTGACGCTCCCACTTAGGAAGAAGCCGTCTTGCAACAGGCAGCCAAGACATTTTGCGCAAAAGCAGTCTAAATGGAAAAAAGCCCTTGTGGCTGCTTGGACACTCTGTACCTGCAGGCGGCTCCGGACTTCCTGGTAACTCGAGCCCCCTTAAAGGCAGATGCAGCCTGCAGAGGCCACGAGGCAGAAACAGCTTTGCCACCTTTGCCCAGAGCTCTGCCATGTGGCTCTGCTCCCTGCAACAGATACCAGACCACCCAGGATGGCCGCTCCAAGGGGGGAACAACCCACACCCCCAGTGCAGGAGGCACAAAGGGGCACAAAGCGCTGCACCCCTTCCTGGTCCACAGGGGAGCTCGACTCCCTCCTGGACCTCTGGGCCGAGGAAGAGGCACTCCACGACCCACGGTCCCATCGGTGCAATGCGGACATATTCCGTCGCTTGGCCCAGGCGCTCTCTGACCAGGGTCATCCAGCCTGGACCCTGGAACAGGTCCGGGCTAAGTTCAAAAAGCTGCACCTGGGCTATGTCCGGGCCAGTGAGGGCCAGGGGGCAGGAGCCGACACTTGCCCCCACTTCCAGCAGCTCCACCGCATCCTGGGTCAGGCACGATCCCACGGACCCTCGGTGCTGGTGGACAGTGAGGGGGAGGAGGAACAACAGCTGCCCAGTGGGTCAGAGGATGAGGCGGATCAGGGGAGCAACAGGACCCTCCAGGCGGAGGCCCTTCTGTGTGTCTCCCGTGTCTCCCGTGTGTCCTCGGAGTCTGGGGAAGGATCCACCGGGTTGCACTTTGCACTTTGCATTCACAAGAACGGGGGAGAGGGGGTGAGCCAGGTGCCCGGAGGGGAGAGGGGAAGAGCGTGTCACTCAGGCCACATGAGCTGCGCGCTGTGTAGCATTAGCAGTATGCAGCACATGCAACCATGTGCAGCCTGGTGACCGAGCGGCATGTGGCCGCGGCAGGCAGCTCCAGGGCACGCCGGGGACCGAGCTGCGCACACACATCTGGCAGGACCAGGGGGAAGGGTGGATGGCAGCTGGAACCAGCCAGGGCCCCAGGGGCACAGGCCAGAGCCCGCACCTCCTCAAGGGTGCAGCACACAGAACGACACACTGTCCCATGCCTGGCTGTGCGGCACAGCCAGCTGCTCCTGGGAAAACCGCAGCATCACAGCCCTGTGAACATGGCCCCCACTGAGCCCCTCGCCTGCTCTCGGTGTCTTGGATGGCCCCCCGAGGGAAGTCCCCACTGTGGCCAGACTTGTCCCTGGGCTACGTGTGTGAGGGCTAGCAGGAGGGGAAGGGGGGAAGCGCTCGGACCGGTCCTAGGGCCACCTGAGTTTTGCTGCAAGGATGGTACACTCCCCAGTCACTCTCCAGGAGACATCCCATGTGAGGGGATCTGAGAGCCCAGACCATGTCTGCCAGATGTGCCCCAGGCACTGTGTGGGGATTCATCTTGCTCCCTGTCAAACACCATTGATTAGCCCAAAGCCTCACAGCCCTTCCTCCTCCCGCAATGCCCCCCACGATGGGGTGCGCATCGAGGAGGCCCTGACAGAGAAGTTCTTCCAGGCCCCACAGTAGGGTTGCCTCTGTCTCCCTTGACATCTCCCCTCCCATCCCAGGCTAGTCAATATCTAAAATGGTGACCAGCCGGGAACATGCTAATGAAGCGCGGGATATTTTAATCCTGCGCTTCATTTGCAATTTTGGTCACCCTTATTAGCCTTCCTAGATTGAACTAGGGGGCTAGTGTAGACATACCCATAGGCAAAATACCTTTCTAACAATTGACCATCCATCAGGCCTATAGCACTGACTGAACTGGATTTACATAAGCACACCCAGGATTTTTTTCCCATTCCAGCATGAACTGTATTAATATATCAACAGCTGAATACCTTACAGGGCTAAACAACTGCGCGAGCATAACCACACCCAGGATTCCTTTCCCCTTCCAGGTGACTGTATTGGAAGCAGTGATTCAGATACACATAGAACAGGATCACAGTTCAGCACCCCCTCCTCTTTGCATGCAGCCTGCCTGCTGCTTCTAGCTCAGTCCTTGCTGAGACCCTGTTGGGGACAGAGGGTACATCCTGGCAGGAAACAGGAAGTTCTTCCAACATGCCGCAGTTTGTAGTCCACAACTTGTTGTTCCCAGGGCTGCTGTTGAAGCACACTGGACCTTAGGCTACACTAGGATGGCTATTGCTGTGGTATTTAAAATGACAAATCTTAGTACCTTTTCACAACAAGAACTTTAGTTTTTTAAGCTTCTGAAAGTTCTGTTTTTCCTCCCATTTAAGTTCCAGGGACTGAAAATAGGATGTGTTGGGATCTTCCTAAATAGGCTTGTGCTTGTTTTCTAAGAATAGGAGGTTCATAGAAGCTTTGCATTAGTCAGTCAGCATCCACACACAGCTGGAATTCAGAGCCATTTGCCCTTCCTCAACTTCAAGGTCACCTTGAAAAGGTGTATTCACTGGACTAAAAAAACACAGTAAAAACCAAAGCAAAATCCCAATGATAGATCACGAAGAGCCATGGGGTCATTTTGGATGAAATCTGCCTCCACATGAATAAACAGTGACGAGCCAAAGACAAATGAGTAAGATTCCTGGTAAAATATTAAATCCTGGGTTGAACAAGAGGACTGGAAAAATTACAATTAAATAAAAAATACGAAACATAAAGGAGGGGGCCAAAGGCAGAGAAGGAAAAGACTGTGTAAAAGGTTAAGCTAAAATGAAAAGCAAAGTTTCAAGCACACAGAAATCAAGATGTCAGTGAAGGATTTTAGCCAAGCCTCCAGGATACAGCAGGAGGAAACTATGTACACAAATGATATTGTAAACATTGATTGAGGGTGATCTGTCAATTGAGGGCCTCATTCTCCACAGAGTAAGGAAAAGTCTGGGGGCCAAAGAGCAATGTATGCTAATAGCCAAGAGCCATTGGGCTCTTTTGACACTGCCGCAGCAAGATCTGCCTTTGAAATAAAATAAACAGATCTGTGGATGAAAATTGCTATATAAAAGAATCCAAGTAATTTCAAAGGGAGGTGGGGCTACACTAGTCTTATTTTACACAGAGAAACTTCTATACAGCAACTTACTTGAGGTATAGATAAGTCAAAACCAAACAGGAGGGGCATGATGGCTGTGTGGTTTATGGCAGTAGCTTTGGCTTCAGGAAATCTGGGGTCAGTTTCCCACCTCTACTACTATTTTGGGGCAAATTACCTACTATAAAAGAACAATCTTTGCTTTCCCCCTACCGTTTGTCAGGCTTGTCTATGGAAATTGAAAATTGTACAGTACATGGGTTGGCTGTTAATGTGCATGGTGAAGTGCAAGTGCCAAGGTGCTTGCATTACACAGGAGAGATGAACAAATGCAGTTCTTTAAGCAGTAACATCCAGGGTGTATTTGTTTTGATATTTTGGCCCCACAGATTTGTTATGCCATTTCATTTTTTTTAAAGTTAGCAGGTGAGGTTTTTTTTAAGTAATAGAAGTGGAATACAATTCTAAAGGGAAATCCAAACATGGCAAAGCAGTGCAATGTGCCTGAAGAAGAAAAGCTTTCAAGTGACATGAGACTGACTAGATAGACAAGGATGAAAGAAAAGGAAGAGAAAATTGTTCTCCTTCTGATGAGACCTACTGAAGGGATTGAAACAGACTGATGTCCTATTCCTTCCATGATGCCTTGGTCAATGATCTTGTCAGGTATCTTAGCAAAACAGCATTAAGCTTGGTTGGCACTAGGATGGGAGGCCATAGGGAAAGCCATGGTACTGTAGGATATAGGGTTAATGAATTGCCTTGGAAGCAGCCTTGAGCAAATACTTGTTAAGAGGTGGTGGCACACTGTATGGAAAAGCAGCTGCCTGTCTGGGGGAATCTAAATGGAAGGTTATAGTCACTCAAGGCCTGAGGATGCTTTCCACACGAGGACTGCTAGTGGTTGCCTCAACCTCCCTACTAATCCCCTCTTGAGTAATTGCCCCCGCACGTCCAATTAAAGAAAATGCAGAAGCAGCAGCAGCAGCAGGCAGAGCACCCAGTTTCTCTTCTCTCTGTTCCCATTCACATATAATGAATGATCTTTATCTGTTCTGGTAAGTCACCTCTGGGTGGCCACCTTAGTTAACCTTAGCAACCCTTGTTGACCTGATTAGCTGTTGGATAGTGTTTATAACACAGTCCAGAAGTCACATTTCTGTCCAGAGGCTGCTGCCGATCCAAAGGTGACAAGATGATAATGTTACCTTACTCTGGTTTGCAAAGATCTTTGGGCGGAAAGTCTCTAGAAGATGCTATTATCCTTAGTAATGGAAACACTTGGGTTTAGTGAGAGATCTAGGGAAGATTTGGGGCATGGGAGCTGCCTCCTCCTCTTGTAAAGCCTGATTTCAAACAGCAGGGAGCTGTAGATACTGGCTATGGTAATCAATCAGCGATAGAACAGGGCAGCATCCAGGGAGTGTGAGTCAGCATGGATTCACAAAGGGAACTAGGCCTAACAAATCTGAGTAAATTGTTGGGGGAGCAACAAAAGGAAGGGAACACTGTCAATGTTGGCACTCAGGGAGCTCTGAATAGGCCCCCAGCTAACTCAGCTGTGCAAGCACACAAGCATCGGAGAGTACAGTCTCAGGAGCCAGTCAATAGGAGAAACTGGCAAGGCCAGATGTGGCATTCACAGTGATGAGAGGGATACCCCGCATCTCTGCTAGTGCGTCAATGCTGTAAGGGCAGGTGAATGGCTTTCTAGTTTCTGAACCCATTGGGATCCATTGAGCTGCTTCTGTCACTGTTACAGAGGATCTGTCACTTTTCAAGCACTAACATGCCTTGCTAGACAGTTAGGGCTCTCCAGACAAGATCCCTGCAAAGGGAAGGCTGTAGATGTCACCCCTTCTCCTATGGGGGATGAGTCCTGTGGAGGAATCTCTGTGGCTAATTTTCCAGGGAAGAAACTACTTATGGAGCATCAGTATGGTCCCTCAAAAGGCCAGAAATCTGCCATGCAGAATACAGCAGGATGACTAACTCTTGGCTGGATGTTTCTTTGGTTCAAATTCAGCCACAAATTTACTGGCTTGCCGAAATAGGATCCATCAGAGCAGTGGGAGCTATCATCTATGAGTAGAGATTCAGCACTAACAAGTGAAGAAGAAAATAGCACAAAAAGTAGGTAGTAGGGGGTATGTCAACATTGCAGTGTTATTTTGAAATATCTTATTTTGAAATAGTTATTTCAAAATAGCTTATTTCGAAATAATGCATCTACACACAAAATACATTTCGAAATAGCATGTCCACACTGAGTGGACTCTGAATTGCATTTAAGGCTGACTGGAACCAGTTCCAGCAGGGCTCCAGGTCAGGACTTACTGCGTGAGGCTATCTGAGGTCTGTGCTTAAAGGGACCACTTCCCTGGACAGCCATTTCTCAGGTTTCCCCGCTTGCTTGTCTACCTCGATGAGGGATAGCAAAGCATTTTGTCTCTGTGTGCTTTGATTGCCCTCACTTGGGACACCACAGCAACATGGAGCCAGAGCTGCCCCTGGGCACTCTGGTGCTTCTCTTGGACACATTGCTGTGAGCCTGGCTGCACTTTTTGCAGGCTACCATCTGGGAGGTCCATCGGGGGGCTGTCAGTATCCAGGGGGCCTTGCAGGAGAGCTTCCACCCTGAGGAGCACTAAGTGACTCCCTGGTCTGCCCCACTGGGGGCTTGTGCCTCATTCCTCCCTCACGTCCTTCCACTTATCCCTCCCTATTCCCCGTTCCTGATGTCAAATAAAATACACGTATTGTGTTTTCATGAACACAAACTCTCTTTATTTAACAAAACTGGGGGGCGGGGAATGAAACTTTGGTGAGACTGGGGAAAGGAGGCGGGAGAGGGGAGAAGAGAAGGTGGGAGAGGGGAGGGGTAAACCTGGGAGGAGGAAGCTGGAAAGGAGAAGCAAGGGGAAGAAGGGAGAGGGGAAGCTCAGGGCTCAGGGTTGGGGGTCTCACCAGACCAACTTGATTTTCATGCAAACCTGCTCCTGGGTTCACATGTGGCCTTTGGTGGTCAGGCTGGCAGCTATCCTGCCATAGACGGCTGCGTTTCTCTGTCTAGTGCAGAGATCATGGATGTTGGGGGCATCCCCCCCAAACCTGAATAAGGTCCATGATCTCCACCCTGGACCAGGAAGACGCCTGCCTTCTTTGGGCCCTGGCAGGCTCCTGGGGAGCAGTGGAGGGCTGGCTGCCAATGGCTTGCTGGTTCATATTTTGGGGCCACTGGGTCGGGGCGTGACTGCTGGCTCTGGGCCGGCAGGCTTGGAGCTGGTACAGGCACTGTGGCCAAAGTCTACCCCTTTAAGTGCTCTGGGGAGGCAGAGAGGGAGAGAAGTGTTCTTCGTTGAGGCTGGAGTGGCCACCAGGGCATAGAGGGAAGGCTGGAGCCCTCTATCATATATATATAGTAGCCCAATGTCTGTGACTCTGTAACGCTAAAACGCTGAAACACTGGCTGTTACCTCTGGGTGGCGCTGTTGTCTCCTGCTGTGGTGCTCTGCTGATTCCTGCACCCCTCAGCCGGGCCGCCGCATGGGAGCAAGCGGCGCAAGAGGCTGTTTGGGGTCCGCGCTCCCCATGCAGCACGGGGGTCCCCGTGTAGTTGTAGGGATAACATATTAATGTACTGAAAATGATTCCTCCAAATGGAAGTGACTCCCCATAATTTGTTCCCCACAACTTAAACTGTTTAGATTTATTATTAATTCTTCTTATTATTATTATTTGTTAAGATTGTTAAATGTTTAGATTTATTATTATTATTGCCCCTTTAGAATATAATGTATTAGGTCATGTAACTTAGAACTGTTAAGAATATAATCCTATGTAGCCAGAAACAGCCCCCCCCTCTGCCCCAGGGCATGCTCAAGCTTGTGCAAGGGGCTGCTTGAAATTGACATTGCAGAGATACATTGTAACAATGCATTGTCAAAGCAGTAACTCTGCTATGGGAGCCAAGCCCTGTAATTGACTAAGGGCATTGTTACATAATTGACGCCTGTTCTCTTTAAAACATTGTAACTTTACTTAGCACTCAGAGAATGTTTTAAGCAATACCACCCAGAAACTTTTGTAACTACAACTTTTATTATTATACAAAATACTGTACGAATGTATGAGAGAGTGCTTGGACGATGAATGAATGGTTCTGAGAGGTGCCAGCCTGAGAATACAGCAACAAAGGGCTGAAGAAGGCGTCAGGTGCCAGTGCAACCAAAAGATATCAAGTGGAGAAAACCAAGTACTGGAGGTCCACCCGATGAGATCACTGACGAGCACCTGGCAGCCACCCTGGAGACATCAGCATGATGCAGCAATTTCCATAGACTGGCATAGGAAAAAATTCCTATAAGAACTGGACTAAAAAACTATGGAATTAGAGTCCAAGGTTCTGCTGCCAGCCTACCAGGAGCTTCAGATGCGCATCTGATCAGGACTTCGCTCCCCACTACCATCACTTGTGTACAGAGTACCTGGCCAGTATTCTGTCACAAGCAACTTCCAGGCTGGTAACTATAACAAATACACAGAACCTGAATGAATGGATGAATGAATGTTTATATGTAAAAGGGTTAAGTAGTTAAACAACATTGTTTGCTTCTATTTTTTCTTTATTTTTTATTATTATCTTTACAATAAATGTGGCTTTTTGCCTTATCCCCCTCATAAGATCCTGCTTGCTTTTATTTGGTACAACACAGTGCCGCGCTCCCCATGGAACACGGGGCCCAAACGGCCGCTTGTGCCGCTTGCTCCCCTGTGGCGGCCTGGCTGAGCGGCGCAGAAGTCAGCCGAGCACCACGGCGGGAAGGGAAGGGGGGCGAGGTGGTGATGTACACAGCCAGGGTGCGGGGCCTGGCCGTGTACATCACTGCCCTGCCCCCCTTCTCATCCCACCATGGCACTCGGCTGACTTCTGTGCTGCTCAGCCGGGCTGCTGCGGGGGAGCCCAAATGGCCTCTAGCTCCCCTGCGGCAGCTCAGCTGAATGGCACAGAGGTCAGCCGAGTGCCATGGTGGGAGGCGAAGGGGGGCAGGGCAGAGGCATGACAGCGGCTCCAGGCCCCACCCCCTGGCCATGAACAGACCCTGGCCGGGAGGAGGGCAGGAGAATGAAGGGGAGAGGGAGGTGGAGGACAACTGGGAGGCTGCAGGATCAGTGCTGGGGTGAAGGGAAACAGTACAGGGGGGCAGCTGGAGCTTATAGGCACATGCATTTCTGTAGCTCAGATTGAAGAATTTACTGTTGTGGGTATATCCAGGTAGAAACTCTGCTGCCGGTCCCTGGACTGTTGCATTTGGGTGGGAGATTCTGTTTCAGGCCAATGTGGTATCTAAACTTTGGCTTCTCTCAAAAGACAAGACTTTCCTCTCAAGGCCACACAACTCTGATATCCATGGGAGAGAAGAGTTTTGTGTGGAGATCCTCTATGTGGTGCTGGGAGTTTTATACAATAGGGGTATGTCTACACTAGCCCCCTAGTTTGAACTTGGGAGGCTAATGTAGGCATTCGAAGTTGCAAATGAAGCCCGGGATTTAAATATCCCGGGCTTTATTTGCATGTTCCCGTCCGGTCGCCATTTTTAAATTCCACTAGCTCGAAGTAACTGCCACTAGCTCGAAGTAACTACACACGGCAGTGAAACGGTAATTCGAACTAAGTCCTTAGTTCGAATTAAGTGTTATACTTCATTTCAGGAGGAGTAATAGTTAATTTGAACTAAGGACTTAGTTCGAATTGCCATTTCTCTGCCGCGTGTAGCCGCGGGCAGTTACTTTGGGCTAGTGGAATTTAAAAATGGCGACCGGACGGGAACATGCAAATAAAGCCCAGAATATTTAAATCCCGGGCTTCATTTGCAACTTCAAATGCCTACATTAGCGTCCCTAGTTCAAACTAGGGGGCTAGTGTAGACATACCCTAGCATATTTGGGTTTCTCAGAAGAGGGGACAGATTCTAACTCTTCTGAAGACTTCTATGTGGCTAGATCTAAAGCTTCTCCTGATGTGGGATTCCATTGAATTCAGTGCCATAGCTTCATGGACAGAGACTCTAGGATCAGATCCTTTTTGTCCTACCATCTCCCCTTCTCTTATAAAACTTCATCTGACTATTGTGTTACCAGCACAGTTTGGGGCTTCCATTCCCTTCTCAGGGCCCAATGGCCCTCTCTGAGTAAACAAGATCTTGTGCAGCATAGGGGCCTTTATCACACAAATATTCTTAGACCCATCCATGTATTTACTAGTAATTAACAATCAACTGACAGAATACACACACAAAACATCTAAGGCTAGCCTCTCCCAACAAGGCAAACAATGTCTCCTGATGGCCAGTCACAGTGAGATCTCATCCTAAGCTCCAGATTCTATATAATCTAGTCGTTAAAAATAGTAGCAGCTTTGGTCTTAAGCTGTATCCCAGAATAAAGTTCCAACAAGCTTTTTTCTGACCGTTATTATATAATTAAAGTGAGGATTGCGTGTATCTAGGCCTTAACCAATTATTTTACTTAAAATGTAGCTATGCAAAAATAACTCACTAACCAATCCTTCTCCCCACACAGTTGTCCATATGCCTAAGGCGGCCTACTGAATGGCTTTTGTATTTTTAAAAGTTAGAAAAAACGTCTCAAGGTCTACTTATCTTTATGCTTTGTTAGGAGGAAATGCTTGCCTCAACAAACCCTCAAAATTTCTATTATCAAGAAGAGACTGCAGAAATTCAAGGTTAGCATGTCCATTCTCTCCCCATTCTCATGGCTTTGTGAATATCTATATATCCCCATTTGTAATAATGTGGATGATACTCTATCTGTTTGCCTACACCAAGGCTGAATTCTCCTGACCCTATAGTTTTGTTTCCAATTTATGGTGGATGAGCATAAAAGATCACTGCAGATTATGCTTACTCCATACACAAGATGGCTGTAAATCATGTCAAGTCATAGAAGCTTAGAATCACAGGGTTGGAAGAGCCCTGAGGTGGTCATTGAGTCCAGCCCTCTGCTGAAAGCAGGACCAACCCCAACTAAATCATCCCATTAGAGGGGTGGCTGAGTTAGTCTGTGCAGGGTAAACTTAAAAAACAACCAATACTCTGGTAGCACTTTAAAACTAACCAAACATGAAGACGGGATTGTGAGCTTTCATTGCACAACCCATTTCTTCAGTGTTGGATGTCCAGAATCAAAAGTAAGAAAAGCAGGAGGGGTGAGAGGTAGTGGGTACATAAATATCAAAGGGAAAGCAGAGGAGTACGTAACAGGCAAAACTATAAGCACCTAAAAACTGGATAGTTAAAAGAGGCAGATAAGAACCATTAGTTAGCAATGAGGTCTAGACTACAGGCTTTTGTCGACAGAAGTTTTGTTGACATAATGTCAACAAAGCTTCTGTTGACAAAAGAGTGTCTAGACTACATCCAGTTCTGTCGACAAAGCAAGCCAATTTGTCGACATGAGAGTGTAGATGCAAAGGCACAGATGCTTTTGTGCAAAAAGAGCTTTTGCGCAAAAGCATCCATGCCCAGTATAGACGCGCTTTTGCGCAAGAAAGCTCCAATAGCCATTTTAGCCATCAGGCTTTCTTGCACAAAAAATTAAGGTGCCTGTCTACACTGGCCCTCTTGTGCAAGTATCCTTGCGCAAGAGGGCTTATCCCTGAGCAGGAGCGACAAAGTATTTGCGCAAGAAGCACTGAATTCTTACATTAGAACGTCAGTGCTCTTGCACAAATTCAAGTGGACAGTGTAGACGCACCCGTAGGATATGTCTACACTGCCACCCTAGTTTGAACTAGGGGGGCTAATGTAGGCATTCGAACTTGCAAATGAAACCCGGGATTTAAATATCCCAGGCTTCATTTGCATGTTCTCAGGCACTGCCTTTTTAAAATGCCCCGTCGTTCAAACTAACTGCCCACGGCTAGATGCTGCACGAACTAGGTAGTTTGAATTAAAGCTCCTAATTCGAACTACTATTATTCCTCCTGCAAGGGTGGCAGTGTAGACATACCCCCAGAGAGAGAGAGGAAGAATACTAACACTGGATTCTACACCAAGAAAGAACCATTATTGCCTTCATTGTTTGTTTCTTTGGTTGATAATGTCCCAGGAGCCACCCCCTGTGAGGCTTCCCCCCAGCCTTATAGACTGTGTGAGGGCAGGATGGCAGAACCCCCCAGGAATTGGGCCACCTCCCCCACTCCCAGCCCACCCCTGCATCCCCACTCTGCTTTCCCTAGGGTCCTCTTTTCTAGGACTGCCTGCATCCTGCAGGGACTGCAGCCCAAGAGTGCCTTATCTCCATGAGGAGGGCCCTGATGGTGGACTTTCCCATGCCGAACTGGTTGCCCACTGACCAGTAGCTGTCTGGGGTGGCCAGCTTCCAAACAGCAATGAAACCCACTTCTCCAAGGGGATGGCGGGCCGCATCTGGTTGTCCAGTTGACAAAGGGCAGGGGAGAGCCAGGCACGCAGCTCCACGAAGGTGGCCTTCCTCATTCTGAAGTTTTGGAGCCACTTCTGGTCATCCCACTGCTCCATAACCAGCCAGTCCCACCAGTCAGAACTGATGTCCAGCCTCCAGAACCTTCTCTGTACAGTGTGGTGCGGTTGCAGTGGCATTGCTCCCGCATCCAGGTGGAGGGTCTCACTGATGAGCTCTGACTCGAGCTCATGCAGGACCATGAATACAGTCTGCACAAAATGCCGCAGAAGCTGCAGCATGTTAGTGTGGGGCCATTGCATGCCCAGAGGCAGCTCTGGCTCCATGGCTAGGAGCATGCTGTGGTGTCCTGAAGCAGGGCAACCAGAACATGCACGGATAAAGCTTTGCTGTCCCTCAGAGAGGTAGGCAAGCATGCAGCAGAAGCAGAGGAAAGGCTGTCCGGGGGAATCCCTTTAAGCCCATGTTTGAGCTAATCTTAGGCAACAACACCCGGAAGCAACTGCTGACCTAATGCCCTACCTGAACTGGTTCTGGATGGCCTTAAATGTAAGATAGAGTCCCATCAATGGATGGGATCCCACTATCTTTCAAAAAAGCACATGGCTTTTTCATTGCGCTTTTGCTGTATAGACACTTTCTTTCAAAATAATCTTTTCCAGAAGATTTCTTCCGGAAAAACTTCTGAAAGAAGCTTGCAGTCTAGACGTAACCAGTGAAAATCCCTGGGCTGTAATCCTTAGTTGCAAAAGAGAAAAACAATTAGTCAGCTCAGACATGATTTCCAAACCCCCAAACAAGGAAAACAATAAACCTTGATGGACTATCTAAACTTTTCCCTACTTACACATTTCAAGAAGTCCATTCTTGGAGAGAGAGCCTGTCTCCCATCTCCCTCAATACCTGGGAGAAACTACTCTGATCTCAAAGAAAGAAGAGAGAAAGAAAAACCCCTCTCTCCTGGCTTGAAATTCCTATCTGCATTTATATTGGCTGACTGCCTGAACTCCTTCCCTAGGTGCATCTCTATTTTCTTAACCCTTTCCTCACTCTTCAGGTAAGTCAGACTCTCCTTAGGAGCTTCTATTTATTACAGGTGGCCCAGAATTGGACACAATACTCCAGATCTGGCCTCACCAATGTCGAATAAAGGGGAATAATGACTTCCCTAGATCTGCTGGCAATGTTCCTTCTAATGCACCCCTATATGCTGTTAGTCTTCTTGGCTACAAGGGCACACTCTTGACTCATATCCAGCTTCTCAGCCACTGTAATCCCCAGATCTTTTTCTGCAGAACTGCTACTTAGCCAGTCAGTCCCCAGCCTGTAACAGTGCTTGCATATTTTTTTCTGATTTACTTTCAAAAGAGGCTTTTCTGAAATTTGGTGTGTCTACACTGCCAAATTTCAGAAAAAAGTACTCTTTCGACACATCGCTTCTTCCTCATAGAACGAGGTTTACAGAGATGGTGAAAGAGTGCATCCTTGTCATCAAAATTTTTTCAGAAAAGTGGACGCATTCCTTGGACACAGTATTGCTTTTCCGGGATACCTCCAGTATCTTGGAAAAGTACCGCAGTCTAGACATAGCCCAGATATGCTTTATCAAGTATATATTTTGTTTTGTAATAAAAATCATTTTTTAAGGTGATGATTTGATTCTTGTGTCCTGGTTAGGTAACAGGCGGTCTGTCTGTCTATGTGTGTCTGCATGCCTCAGACTGAGAGGTCAGCTACCAGAGACTGCAACTAGTTTTTCTCTTTATTTTTTCAAGCTCCCTTGTGGGATACCCTTGGGGAAGGAAATCCAAGTGCTTTCTTCCTGGGTTCAAGAAGAAAGGTGCTTGTTTCACTTGGTGGTGGCAGCTTTTTTATTAGAGATCAATGGGAAACCATATTTTGGTGCCTTCCTTGGCCCTGGTTATCCATGCAGATGGCTTAGCAGCATGAGCATAGATCCTGTTTTGCATGAAATCATTGTGATGTTGATGTCTACCTTCATGCACCTAATGGTTATTATGTTGAGAGTATCCACACATCACTCCACCTGGAAGAGGACAAGAATGAATCTTGGGATCTCATGGACTCATTTTACAAGCAAGCCCTTGTGCTAATGGAAATACAAGTGGCAGTCGATCCTCTGGACACAGTGGAATGCCAGTTCTAGTGCTGTCAGACAAGCACTGACTGGTGGGACCACATAGAGCTACAGGTATGGGATGATTAAGCAGTGGCTGCAAAACTTCTAAATGTGTAAGGGCACTTTCATTAAATTTGTGAATGGCTTTCCCCTGCCCTGAAGTTCAGGGACACCTGAATGAAACCACTCTGACAGTGGAAAAGTGTGTGGCAATTGCCCTGTGGACGCTTGCAACACCAAACAGCTAACCAGTCAGTTGGGAATCCATCAGTGGGGAAATCTACAGTGGGGGCTGTTATATAGGTAGCCAAGGTGATCAATACCATTCTGCTGCAGAGAGTAGTGACTCTAGGAAATATGGATACCATAGTGGATGGCTTTGCCTAACTGCAGTGGGGTGATAGATGGAACACACATCCCCATCTTGGGCCCTGACCATCTTGCCAAGAAGTACATAAACTATAAGGGGCACTTCTCCATGGTGCTAGATCACAAGGGTCATTTCATTGACAACAATGTGGGATGGTCAGGAAGATGCACACATCTGACTCTTTAGAAAGATGCACACTGTAACCTTTTCTCCTGACCAGAAAATCAGAATCAGAGAGGTGGAAATGTCAATATTGATCCCTGGTGACCCAGACCAGTGTTTCTCAACCTTTTTTATAAAGTACCCCTTTTTCAAAAAAATTATAAGAACCTGCTTCAAAGGCCTTTTAAGACTGTACTTGAAAGAGAATCCTCTGGACTCTCAATCATGATTAAATTCGACACTTTATGCCTGAGTTTGAATAAAGAATCTAATTACCTTACCCATTACAAAGATAGCTTCCCCAGTTATCACCTCTAATATCATTAGCTCACAGACATTTACCCCCCCCACCCTCTTCTGTTCTGAAATTTGATTTGTCCTTTTCATATGTGTTCATTTTTTAAAATTGTATCCTTTGGTATATATGGTTGTGACAATTTTCTTCCACTATTTGATCTGAGGAAGTGGGCCTGGCCCACGAAAGCTCATCATCTAATAAACCATCTTGTTAGTCTTTAAAGCGCTACATAGTCCTGTTTTTTGATTCAGCTATAGTTTTCAGACACACATTTTTTTTTCTTATTGCAACACATTTGTTTTAACAACTTAATCATAGCTGAGCAGGTGATGAAATTTTTGGGTGTAAAAAGTACAAAAATAATGAAGTGCTGTAAAACTTAAAACAAAAATTCAGTTTTTCTCCAAATTTCAGTTGGGTTGATGTACTCCGAGATCTGATGGGCAGAATCCCCTGGGATGTTAACATGAAGGGGAAAGGAGTCCAGGACAGCTGGCAGTATTTTAAAGAAGCCTTATTGAAGGCACAGAAAGAAACCATCCCGATGCGTAACAAGAGAGGCAAACATGGTAGGAGACTGGACTGGCTTACAGGGGAAATCCCTGGTGAACTTAAGCACAAAAAGGAAGCTTACAAAGAGTGGAAACTTGGACAAATGACCAGGGAGGAGTTTAAAGGTATAGCTCGAGAATGCCGGGGGGCTATCAGGAAGGCGAAAGCACAAATGGAATTGTGACTGGCTAAGGATGTGAAGGATAACAAGAAAGGTTGCTACAGGCATGTTAACAAGAAGAAGGTGATCAGAGAGGGTATGTGGCCCCTAATGGATGAAGGAGGTAACCTAGTGACAGATGATGTGGGGAAAGCTGAAGTACTCAATGCTTTCTTTGCCTCTGTATTCACGGACAAGGTCAGCTCCTGGACTTCTGCGCCAAGTGACGCAAGACGGGATGAAGATGGACAGCCCGTGGTGGGTAAAGAACAGGTTAGGCACTATTTAGAAAAGCTAAACGTACATAAATCCATGGGTCCAGACTTAGTGCATCCGAGGGTACTGAGGGAGTTGGCAAATGTCATTGTGGAGCCTTTGGCTATTATCTTTGAAAAGTCGTGGAGATCTGGAGAAATCCCGGATGACTGGAAAAAGGCAAATGTAGTGCCCATCTTCAAAAAAGGGAAGAAGGATGATCCAGGGAACTATAGGCTGGTTAGTCTTACCTGGAAAAATCATGGAAGGGATCCTTAAGGAATCCATAATGAGGCACTTGGATGAGAGGAAAGTGATTAGGAAGAGTCAGCATGGATTCACGAAGGGCAAGTCGTGCCTGACCAATCTGATTAGCTTCTATGATGAGGTAACTGGCTCGGTGGACATGGGGAAGTCAGTGGATGTTATATACCTTGACTTTAGCAAGGCTTTTGATACGGTCTCCCACAATATTCTTGCCAGCAGGTTAAGGGATTGTGGATTGGATAAATGGACGGTAAGATGGATAGAAAGATAGCTAGAAGGCCGGGCCCAGTGGGTAGTGATCAATGGCTCGATGTCAGGATGGTGGTCGGTTTCTAGCGGAGTGCCCCAAGGTTCGGTTCTAGGACCGGTTTTGTTCAATATCTTTATCAATGATCTGGATGAGGGGATGGATTGCACCCTCAGCAAGTTTGCGGATGACACTAAGATGGGGGGAGAGGTAGATACGCTTAAGGGCAGAGATAGGGTACAGAATGACTTAGACAAATTGGAGGATTGGGCCACAAGAAATCTGATGAAGTTCAACAAGGACAAGTGTAGAGTCCTGCACTTGGGACGGAAGAATCCCAAGCATAGTTACAAGCCGGGGGCCAACCGGTTAAGTAGTAGTTCTGCAGAAAAGGACCTGGGGGTTACAGTGGATGAGAAGCTAGATATGAGTCAACAGTGGGCCCTTGTAGCCAAGAAGGCTAATGGCATATTAGGTTGCATTAAGAGGAGCATTGCCAGCAGATCCAGAGATGTCATCATTACCCTTTATTTGGCTTTGGTGAGGCCGCATCTGGAGTATTGTATCCAGTTCTGGGCCCCCCACTACAAAAAGGATGTGGACGCATTGGAGAGGGTCCAGCAGAGGGCATCCAAAATGATTAGGGGGCTGGAGCATATGACTTATGAGGAGAAGCTGAGGGACTTGGGTCTGTTTAGTCTGCAGAAGCGAAGAGTGAGGGGGAATTTGATAGCAGCCTTCAACTTCCTGAAGGGAGGTTCCAAAGAGGATGGAGAGAGGCTGTTCTCAGTAGTGACAGATGGCAGAACAAGGAGCAATGGTCTCAAGTTGTGGTGGAAGAGGTCCAGGTTGGATATTAGGAAAAACTATTTCCCTAGGAGGGTGGTGAAGCACTGGAATGGGTTACCTAGGGAAGTAGTGGAGTCTCCATCCCTAGAGGTGTTTAAGTCTCGGCTTGACAAAGCCCTGGCCGGGTTGATTTAGTTGGAATTGGTCCTGTCTAGAGCAGGGGGCTGGACTTGATGACCTTCTGAGGTCTCTTCCAGTTCTGTGATTCTATGATTCTACCCCCCAGACTTCTCTCAAGTACCCCTGAGGGTACTCGTAGCACTGGTTGAGAAACACTGCCCCAGACTACGACTTGCTCCCATGGCTCATAAAGCTGTACATTGGGGCTACGTCTAGACTGGCCACATAAGACGGAATAGGCATGCAAAGCAGGCAAGTCAGAATAGGGAAATCCGCGGGGGATTGAAATATCTCCTGCGGGATTTAAATAAACATGGCCGCCGCTTTTTTTCCGGCTTTGGGAAAAGCTGGAAAAGAGCGTCTAGACTGGCGTGATCCTCTGGAATAAAGCCCTTTTCCGGAGGATCTCTTATTCCTACTTACATACCCTAAGGGGCCACATTTTGGTGACAATAAAGAAAACAAGCTCCCCCTCAAAAAACCCAACCAAAATTCACCGATCTGGCACCTGATGGGGGCACCAGGAACTTCTCCTTTGCTGGTCAGAGTCTTAGCCATGAGCCCATTCACTTCTCTCCTGACATGGCAAAGATATCAAATCTTTCTCTAGTGGAAGCTCTTCTCCTTCTGCTTGGCATTCTGGACAACTCTGTGAATGAACACTTTTCAAATGCTATAAATATTTTATGAATGTTCATCCACTTACTTTAATGGGGGATTGTAAAAGCATTTAACCATATTACACCCAATCTCTCAGACACTGCATTATTTCACCAGAACTGTTTTATTAGGAGCAACTAGCAGGGTTGTTGGGATTTTGTTTATAATATCTCAGAGCAGATGAAATCAAATGGCAGTGAAGGGAAAACAACCTTGCCAGCAACATGTCCAGAGTTTGCTCCGATGCCCTGGAAAGGTTTCATTTGCTGGGTTTTGCTTGACTGGATGTGAGCTTTTCAAAGGACTGTTTTTATGGACTCAGCTCGAGCTGGAGTATGGACGTTTAACAACCTCCCCCAGCACATGCACGCCAACTGCAGCATGCACAGCTGTGAACATCTGTCACTGCCTGGCAGATGTAGCAAGTGAGCAGTGTCTGGAAGAGTTCACCATCGCTGCTTGGCCTGGGCAGTCCCTGATGTCTCCCTACTCCTTCCTTCTCATTGCAGCCAGTGAAAGGATGAGAAATACCCAGGCTGCTGCTGAGACACAGCTGTGAGTTGAGTGCAGACACTGATTCTATCAGTGACCAGCAGAGGTGGATAGAATCATAGAACTGGAAGGGACCTAAAGAGATCATCAAGTCCAGTCCCTGGCCCTCACAGCAGGACCATGCACCATCTAGATCATCCCTGATAGATATCTGTCTAAGGATATGTCTACACTAGCCCCCTAGTTCAAACTAGCGAGGCTAATGAGGGTGACCGAAATTGCAAATGAAGCGCAGGATTTAAATATCCCGTGCTTCATTAGCATGTTCCTGGGCAGTCGCCATTTTGGAAATTGACTAGCCCGGAATAACTGCCTGCGACTACATGTGGCAGTGAAACGGGAGTTTGAAGTAAAGCCCTTAATTTGAATTAGCTGTTAAACCTCATTCCGGGAGGAATAACAGCCTACCCCCTGATGCCCATGGCTAATGAAGCCATTTACAGGCTTCTTCCTCATAGAAAGAAGTTTACCAATGCTGGAAAAATCCCTCTGTTCTTTCAATTTTTTTTTGAAAGAACACAATTGCAGTCTGGATGTAATTGAAGTTTTTTTTTGAAAAATGGCTGTTTTTTAGAAAAAACTCTGTAGTGTAGAAATACCCTCAGTCTTCTCTTTTATAAACTAAACAAGCCCAGTTCTTTCAGCCTTCCCTCCTTGCTGTTTTTCTAGGCCTTTAATAATTTTTGTTGTTCTTCTCTGGACCTTCTCCAGTTATTCCTCATCTTCCTTGAAATGTGCCGAGAACTGGACACAATACTCCAACTCAGGCCCAATCAATGTAGAATAGAGCTGAAGACATCTCATGTCTTGCTCACAACACTCCTGTTAATGCACTCCAGAAACATGGTGTTTTTTTTCAGCAGTGTCACACTGCTGACATGTATTTAGCTTGTGGTCCACCATAACCCTTTCTGCAGTACTCCTTCCTAGACAGTCACTTCCCATTCTATGTGTGTGAAACTGAATGTTCCTTCCTAAATGGAGAACTTTGTATTTGTCCTTATTAAATTTCATCCTATTTACCTCAGACCATTTCTCTAGTTGGTCCACACCATTTTGAATTATGGCCTTATCTTCCAAAGCACTTGCAACCCTTCCTAGCTTGATAATCTGCAAGCTTAATAATCAATGTGAGAAAGCAGCTGGTATGGACCGTGTAAAGTAGCACTTGGAGATCCTGCTCACTGCTTCTGCTGTGATCCAGCAGTTAATATCCTGCCGTGGCAATGAGCAGCAATAAATGTGAGAAAGCTCTGTGGGAAAGCCACAGGCTTTCCCATAACCTTGCACTGCCTCTCCTCCATTCCTCATCTCATCCCCACCCCACCATAACAAATGAATGCCTCCTTCAGCCTGAGACTGCCTATCACATGGTGACTGGCCCTTGACAGTAAGGTTATGATCAGCACATGTACACCCCTCAAGTTCCTTAATCAGTTAGGCCCTAGAACAAGGGTAACTGATTTGCATATCTTCCTAGCAAGGTGGCTTAACGATGAGGAGGCAGGGGCAGAAGGAATAAAAAGCCAGGGGAACCCAGTAAGGGGACAGAAAGACAAGAAAGGACTTTGAGGTAGGACCCACAGAGAGCAGGTGTGGGTGATGTGTGGAAGAGTCCTGGAGAGGGGGCTTAGTGAACCATGTGCAGTCCTGTTGGAAGAAGGGGAGCAGACTGGAAGCCTCATGAAAACTGACCAGGAACCATGGGCCTGGATGCCTGCATTTTGTAAGTTAGTTTAAAGCCCAACACATGAAGACCTCAGGGAAGAGCGATCAAAAATACCCTATTAGAGAGGTGAGGAGAGGACTGTGTTTCTCCCTCTATTTGAATTTAGTTTCTAAAACCAACCTTGGAAAGGGGGATTTCTTGTATGATCCTGAGTTCGTGTTTGCTTTGAAACTCTTCTGGAAGAAGAGATACTGCAGACTAAGTGACTGCAGAGCCAATACCAATTAGCAGGGGCCACTGCTGCATGGGTCTGGTCCGTCTTCCTGTGTCATACCACCATGCTTGAGATCTGCACAGCAAGGCTACGTCTAGACTGCATCCCTCTGTTGACAGAGGGATGCAAATCAAGCACATCAAAATTGCTAATGAAGCAGGGACTTAAATATCCTGTGCCTCATTAGCATAAACATGGCCACTGCTTTTTTTTCCAAAACAGTCTAGATTGGGATCTGTCAAAAATAAAGCCTTTTTCGACAGATCCTGTATTCTTCAAAAGCTGAGGTTTACAGGATCCATTAAAAAAGGCTTTATTTTCGACAGATCCACACCTACACTGCCTTTTTTTTTTTTTTTTGAAAAAAACCCTCCGTTTAGAAAAAAAGCAGCGGCCATTTTTATGCTAATGAGGTATGGGATATTTAAATCCCCGCTTCATTAGCAATTTCGATGTGCTTGATTTGCATCCCTCTGTTAACATAGGGATGCAGTCTAGATGTAGCCCAAGGGACTAATTCAGCCTGAGGGCAGGTATCCTCAACAGAGCCTATACCAGGCTGCATCAACACAGTGGAGAGCTATCTTACTGCTGTACCTAGAAATGTATCTGACCCCACATGCATGATCCAAACATTGCCTTGAGTGCATTTGTACAGTAGGTGAGGGCTCAGATGCAAACTCTGTCTGGAAACAAGTTGTGGTTTTACAGAACCTAAGCAGGCTCTAGTGAAATGAGTGGAGCATACCCAGCATTTCCAATAGAGCTACGTTGTGGAAGCCATAGCTGCAGAACCATTCATAGCACAGAAGAGCAGATACCCACTTCCATCTCCAACTGTATGGTCTGAACAGAGCAAGGAAATGGGTCACAGTAGATGTAAACACACTAAAACCAAAAGGCATTGGGGAGGCTACAAGCACAGATCACAGGGAAGAGGCAGATGGGTTCAGAACCTCTGAAAGGTCCGTTGCATGTGCCTGAATTTAGGATCCTCTTTTACCAGGGTTTGGCAGTGATCCTCTGAACTTTGTAGTGCAATATTGGATGTGTGCAGCAAATTTCTTTGGGCTTGTACCAACAGCACACAAGCATCTCTGTGATCTTTATTATGAAATACGCATCAAGGTTCAAGTGTCCCAAGACAGAAATCAGAAGCAATAAATAGTAACTCTACCTCCAAATCCACGGGGTGATATCGAAAATTTCATCCATAACCTCCAGCTACCTCTTTCTGTGCCTCTAGCACCAAGTGGTGGATAAAATGCACCCCCAATTTATTCCTAGTATCATACATGGATCTTTAAAAGCCCATTA
Source organism: Pelodiscus sinensis (assembly GCF_052426305.1). NCBI lineage: Eukaryota > Metazoa > Chordata > Testudines > Trionychidae > Pelodiscus > Pelodiscus sinensis. The sequence goes on along the minus strand of NC_143074.1, from coordinate 8,911,691 downwards.
AGTTCTTTTGGACCATGTCACCATTGGTTAAATGAATTTACAGTCTGACAGACTGATTTATGAATGCCCATTCTGCTTTGAACTGGACGGTTGGTGATTTTATACCTCCAGCCATGCGGGACATCAAGCTATGCTGATCAAAGAGGCGCCAATTTCACTGGAATGATTGATTCAAGCCTGAAGAAGAATTACAGTGAAAACATACTCTCACACCACAGTAATCACAGGTCAGTGGCATCTCATACCATCAAAGAGTCCAAGTATGAAGTGTGGAATGCTGGAGGATTTTACCCTTTTTAATCCTCCCGCTCACCCCTAAAATCAAGTCATCATTCATCCATGTCAGAGCACTCAAAAGGCAGTGCTATTAAACTGTAACACTCAAGTTGCTGCTACTGGTAGTGCCTTTTAGATCTTAGATGCTGACGTAGAGGAAGAGTTGTACTGCGCCACTGGGAAGGCACATGTTTAATGATACAGTATCTTTGGAGTGGGATGCCTTGGGGACTCAGCACCCTGTTGCTGTGTGGTCAGCGATGCTCCCTAGTTTATTCATTCCTAACCAGGGCTGGTCAAAACTGTTCTGTCAAATTTTTCAGGTGGAAAATTAAATGTTCACAGAAAGTGTCTGATTTCCTCACTATTTTTGGTTGTCAGTGGGAAACCCCAAGTCTGAAAGTGCTTGCTTTTTGGGTGCTGTTGGTCAAAATATTTTCAGTTTTTGGCGAAAATTCTCTTATTTTTGATTAAACTGATTTGGCTTCTGGTTGCCAAAAACTGACAAGGTCCTTGATTTTTTGACAAAAGTTCAAAATTTCCATTTAAAAAAATCCCTCCCTATTTTCATGCCACATCTGTTTTCAGCCTGTTCGTACTGTGACCCCATATCATATTCAAAAACATATTTCAAGATCCCCTTTCCTTTCTATTTATAAAGAAATATTACAAACCCCATGGGGCCCAAACTCACAGGTTGAGTGCTCTTATACTAGCTGTACAATTGCTCTTCAATATGGGAGGAGAACAGGCACTAATGAACATGGACAATTCCAGATTTGGGACTAAATCCTGAAGTATTTACTCAAACCTTACACCAGCTGAACTCAAGAAAGTTGTTCTCCTGAGGCTTCTGTTCCCCTTGCTCTTTTCTGGGTGGTCTTTGCAGAGAATTTTTTTTTGGGGGGGGTGAATGGGAAGAGGGGTTGAAAGAGAAAGTTATGACAATCCCCTGGATGATATAGGTTCAACTCAGTCTCTTTGCCACACACAATAAAGTATAAAGAATGCTTCTGAAATAACCCCCAAGAAAGATAGAGCCCCAGTGACTAAGCTATCTTAGCACCAGGAGGCCCTTCTTTCTGCTCTACCACAGGCTTCCTATTTGAGCTTGGGCAGATAATGTGGGGTATGTCCACACTGCCATGCAAAAACTACGGCATCTCTGCGGCCATAGAACTGGAATGGAGACACTTTGCACATCAACTGATGGTTTTCTTCTGCCAATAGAGATAAAGCACCTTGAGAAGTAGTAGCTAGAATGCTTCCATTGACCTAGTTGTGTCTCCTGCAGGGTTAGAGCTACGCAACAATAATATTTTTCACAGCCCTGAATGATATAGCTAGGTTGACCTAAGCTTTAGGTATAGACCAGGCCTTGGTTTCACTGTGCCCCTGGTATAAAATGGGGACAATAATACTATTAGACCTAACTGGGTTCTGATGAGGATAAACAGAGTAATGCTTGGTGTTCAGATGTTACCAGACTGGGAGCCTGTGTCAAAGCTTCCCCAGTGCAGCTGGAGGATCCAGACTTGCTGTCCTATGCTGGGAGTTGTGTCCCTTGTTTTTTTGTATCCCCCACCCTTTTTTGTTGGTACCCTCCTGCCTTGCTTCCAGCCTAGTGGGAGGGGAGGGGGGATTGATGATCATTCCCTCCCTTTCCTTCCCTCCTCACCTTCCTGCCCTATTGCTTCTTTTTATCCCTCCCAGTGCTTGTTCCCACCCTTCCCTATGGCCGATGTTTCCATGGGGAGGTTGCCCTGCAATGCCCCTGCTATTCTCTCCTCTCCCATTCTCCCATCCACCTTGCAGGCTTGGCACTCCTCCCCAGTTGCAGCTGGGGAGAATATTCCATTCATTGCCCTGGGAGAGGGTGCTGACTCTTCCACCACTCCCCAAATGCTGTACAGTAATAGAAGGTGGCCAAGGGGGCCACAATGACTGTGGAATGTGTTAACACCTCCATTCCAGAGTCCCTAGCAGGGGATGCCAAGGAGGATGTTTCCTTTACCCCCTCCTCCACTGTGCCCACTACTACTGTGGAGGTGGCAACTGATGGGGAAAACCCGGTGATGGGGGGCAGTGGTCTTTCTTTTCCATATCAGGAAGGTGAGGCCCTGGACTTAACCTGGGCTGCCTCAGTGGTAGATATCCCACCGCTAGAAGGCCATGGGCATGGTGCCTACCATTTATTGCCTCCCCCTTCTCCTTGTCCCTCTGGCTCACCCTTTTCCCTGCCTCTGAGCTGCCCCAGAGTGCACCCACTGAACAGGCCATGGATGATATTTTGGCTAAGGCCACCGAACCGGACTGGTGACAGCTAATACTCTACACTTAAGCCCTGAGCCCCTGGATGTTTCTGGTGATCAGAAGCTCTTGTTGTTCCCTGTCACTCCCAGCACTGAGGCCTCCGATGCTGCCCTTTGTGTGGTGCTAGGGCCTGGTGCTGAGGAGACACCTTCTCCCACAATCCCTACAAATCATCTACTCTGTGAGAAGGCTTCGTGCCCCAGTGCCTCTGCCGTTCTGGCTTCTGACACCATTTCAGCCACCAGTACCTGTCCCGCCCCTGCTCCTGGATCTGTCCCTCTCTTGAATGAACGAGGCATTCTTCCTCCTGATTCCCTTCCACCTCCTCCTTTTCCTCCTTCTCCCAATCCCCTTCATCCTCCGCCTCCTACTCATCTTCCTCCTCTTCCCAATCTCTTTCCTGCCCTGCCCTCTTCCCCTCTCCTTACCTTGTTGCAGCTGCCTATTAGGTTGCCATATTTGCCTTAGACATTGGCCCCTGAGGAATGGTTTTTATCTCTCCCTCTCCCACCACACCTGGGGCTGTTGTTGTCCCTCTGCCACTGCCCTTCATGTCACAGCAGGGACTTGGTCCCTGCTTTCCTGTCATGATTGTCCATTGGACGCATAAGGGGTCTGGAGTGAGGATGTTCGGGGGTCCTGAATCCCTGCTGCCCACTGCACTGAAGGCCAAGATGCGCAGTTTCTTGGAGGACATTTGTGGCTCCAAGAACAAGATGCCCCTCACCCTTCATCACTGGGGAGATTATCCTCTTGTCCTTTGGACTGTCAGGCCTTTTGGGGGGGGGGGGGGCAAAGGGATTGGGTGGCAGGATGCTGAGGCCTACCAGGGCATCGTCCATGATGCCCTACTTGTGTTTGGAGTTAGTCAGGGCTTGCAGTGGGGTTCACTGTGTTCCCACCAGTGAGGATCTTCTCCAGCCCTCCTAATGCCACAGATTGCTTTTGCCACTTTGAACACCCAGGGCTGTAGGTTGGATCTCTGCAAGTGCTGGGTGCTCTCCTTCCTTTGGGAAGGGCGTACTTGATCGTAAACTCATACCACTCCAGCTATTGAGGTCATTTGGTGACTGGCATGGTGGGGGCAGGGTCTACTTTAGCCACCTGTTGGTTCATCAGGGCAGAATGGCAACCCTGTTCTCCTCATGCCTACAGCTGGAGGTGCTGGAGACTGCTGAGATTGTGGCAGGTTGCCTGATCTATCTCCAGGTTTAGGAGGAGGGGCTGCCATTGCATCCTGTCATTATTTATGCCCCAGTATCCAGCCCAAAGCAGGTTTGTTTCTTTCACCAGGCATCTGCCATCCTCGGCTCTTTAGAGCTTTGCGAGTGCCTGGTCTTGGGTGGGAATTTCAACGGAACACTCAAGGAACAGGACTGCATGGGGACCGAGCAGTACCAGGCAACTATGGAAGTCTGCGGACATCTTGCATGACCACCGTCTAGACGAGGACACTGAGTTCACCATCAATTTAAACACACCCCACAAAGTCGCTGGACCCCCTCTTAACCTTCTGGCTATGGCCAAGATAGCCATTTATAAAATCAGGGAGCTGAGGTTGCCTGAGGGAGGGGCTTGCGATTGTGGGGCTATTTCCATTTTTCTATCAGTTCACGCATCTGGGTGGAAATCCTCTGAGCGATGTCTGCTCACTCCCTTAATGCTTTTGAGGAACAGCAGATGTTGTCCAGGGCTCTTTGCTCCATGTCCCCTTCTGGTTCCTTTGTTTTAGCTCTTTGGCCTTCACATCTGTCCCTGTTGTTCTTTTTATTTGTTCCCCATAATTATTTGGATTCCAGCCCTCAGTGGATCTTTCCTGTAGGATGGGGGAGGGTTCCTTAGATGTGGGCGAGCTTGTGCCTGTCCACCTCCCGGTATCCAATAGGACCATGCTCCTGTACCTCTCTGGCCTGATCTTGTCACAGGGCCATATAAGTACCATAAATAGATAACCTGCTACATTCCCTATGATTTGGAAAGTGAGTCATTCCGTTTCCATCAAACCCCCCACATAAAAGAGAAAAAGGAAACACTGCAAAAACCTCTGTCCATAATTGCTAGAGTCAGCAGACAAGCAATTCCTTCTGACCCAGGTTATGTGATGCATCTAGGTGGTAAAGCTCCCTAACAAACAGTCCTTGGTGTCACTCACAGCTCACTACAAATACACCAGTGGCTCACAATACAAAACCCTACACTCACCATATGTCTGAATGAAATACGACACACACACAAAATACGGAATGGATCACAGCTTGGATAAGATCATGCCAAAACTAGTTTGAAGAGTCTGGGGATTTAGCCAATGAGCAACTTGTAATGTATAAGAAACAGCTGTAATATCAAGAGAAATCAACGCTGTACTGGATCTAGAAAATGTCAGCCTCTCATTTGGACACTGGATAAATAACCCTGCCTTTTTATAACATATCTGCATAAAATACCCTGTTCCCACCAGTTTTTTAAAAAGCTACACCATCTATTTATGGACATGTACATATAATATTACATCAAATACTTGAGCACATTGTACAGAACTATGTCCCAAAAAGTAATAGCAATAGGGGACCTGTATTTTCCTGATTATTATAACACTACAACTGTAAGACTTTACCTATGTATGTGGTTTATGTGCACATTGTATACTTCTCTGGCCTATTGCCAAAAGCCTCAGGCCTACTTCCAAAAGTAAAGTAAAATCCATGAATCCCTTTGTGATTCTCTCTGCAGGGAGCCCAGTACCTTGAGCAGCTGTGTTACCTCTCTGCCTAAGTAAGGGAGAACTTTTGTGGTGCTTAAATGGTGTGTCAGCTCCTTGCATTCCCAATCTGTCACCTTACCAGCAAGCTCCCTAAGATTCTGTCAATTTAAACCTTGCCTTGCAGGTAACATTCAATGAACTCGAGTTCTCAAGGTCCCCAGAGACGTCTTGCTACAGTGTCCAGTGTCTGGCACTCTGAGCTCACAGAGTTGATTATTGATAGAAATGTAGCCGTGTTAGTCTGGGGTAGATTATGTCTATCTCCAAAGAGACAGAATACACATCAGTCTGTTGCCTCAGTGAAGACACTTTATTAATACACAATACTGAGATGGCTTATAGTAAAACTACGCATCAGTTTATTAATAAAGAAAGGAAATGTAAGTGATATCGAGCAAGAGAAGAAAAAGCCGGATAGGATTACAAACAAAACTAACTTAAAAAACAACAATGGTCTTGTAGCTCCTTAGGGTGCGTCAACACTGTAGGGGGCTTAACTCAAAATAAGCTACACAGACCGAGCTACATCAATTGTGTATCTTATTTTGAAATAGCTTATTTCAAAATGGGGAGTGTTGGCACAGCATTCATTTTGAAATAGAGCACTCTTCCTCTGACTTCCCTTATTCCTCGTACAATGAGGGTTACAGTAATTAGAGTAAGAAGTCCTCCAGTTTGACAGTATTTTGACACTGTTTTAAAATAACTGCCTGCTGTGTAAATGAGGACTAAGGTATTTTGGAATAGAGCTAGTTATTTTGAAATAGCGTTTCAGTGTAGACACACCCTTGAAAGACTAACCAAAAAATGTATGGATAGTCTCTAAGGTTCTACAGGACTATTGTTTTTTAAGGTTTTTTTTTAGTTATAGACTAACAGGCCTAACTCTCTAAGGGTATGTATACACTATAGCGTTATTTCGAATTAACTTATTTCAAATTAGTTAATACGAAATAAGCTAATTCAAAATAACGCATCTAGAACCAAAACTAATTCAAAATAGCGTTTTGCTATTTCGAACTAGCGCGTCCACACTGATTGGACTCTGGATCGCATTTAAGGGCAGCTGAAACCAGTTCTGGCAGGGCATCAGGTCAGTAGTTGCTTTGTGTGGCTGCTGTCTGAGGCTATCTGAGGCTCATGCTTAAAGGGACCCCCCTGGACAGCCGGTTCTCAGCTTTCCCGCTTGTTTGCCTACCTCACCGAGGGACAGCAAAGCGTTTTCCTCTCCGCCTGCTTTGGTAGCTCTCCTTTGGGAGAGCTCAGCACTCGGCACCAAGAAGCCAGAGCCGCCAGTGAGCACTCTGGTGCTCATGCTGAACATGTTGCTGCAAACCTGGCAGCAATTGCTGGAGGTTGTCTGGCACCTCCTGCTGCAGGCCAGCCCCCTGACCCTCCCCCTACCACTCCTGGGGGTCCTGGAGGCCAGTGTGCCCCGCCGCATCTGGCGTCTGGCCACCAGCAGCGACTGGTGGGACCACATCATCCTGGAATGCTGGGGAGACCAACCGTGGACCCAGAACTTCAGGATGAAGAAGGACACCTTCCTGGAGTGGTTCGCCCCTGCTCTGAAGTGACGGGACACACGCATGAGGCCTGCCATTCCCCTCCACAAGTGGGTGGCCATCGCCCTCTGGAAACTCTCCACGCCAGATAGCTACCGATCCGTTGGGAACCAGTTCAGCGTGGGGAGATCTACCGTCAGAGCGGTGCTCATGCAGATACGGCACTCACTGGCCACTGAGCCAGTACGGGGTCTGCAAGGAGGATGTGGGCTACCCCAGGGAAAACGGGGGGGAGGTGGTGTAAGTGTCCTCCCTGGGAGGGGTCGGTTTGTCCCAGCCGTGCTACAGACCGCCCGCGGTGGCCAGGATTGCAGAGGGGGTTGCTTTGGGAGTGAAGCACAGGGCAGTGGTGGGGAAAGAACACTCCCAGCCATCCTGGTGCCCCAGTGACCCTCGGTTTTGTGTTTCTCTGCAGGTGGTCAAGGCCATCAACAGGGTGCTACTCCGCAGAATCGTCTGCCTCACCGACTTGGATGCGGTCATTCAGGGGTTCGACGCCTTCAGCTTTCCCAAATGCGGGCGAGGGGGCAATCGACGGGACGCACATCCCCATTCGAGGTGTAACAGTTAACTCAAACTAATGACTTAGCAGTTAGTTCGGACTAGGGGGATTTAAAAATGGCTCCCAGATGGGAAGATGCAAATAAAGCCCAGGATATTTAAATCCTGGGCTTCATTTGCAACTTCAAATGCCTACATTAGCCTCCCTCATTCGAACTAGAGGGCTAGTGTAGACATACCCATAGAGATGGAAGAGACCTTAGAAGGCCATCAAGTCCAAATAGTTTTTCCTAATATCCAACCTGGACCTCTCCCACCACAACTTGAGAGCATAGTTCCTTGTTCTGCCATCCATCACTACTGTGAACAGTATTTCTCCAGCCTCCTTGGAACCTCCCTTGAGGAAGCTGAAGGCTGCTATCAAATCCCCCCTCATTCTTTTCTTCTGCAGACTAAATAGACCCAACTCCCTCAGCTTCTCCTCATAGGTCATAAGCTCCAGTCCCCTAATCATTTTGGTTGCCCTCCCCTGGACCCTCTCCAATGCATCCACATCCTTCCTGTAAGTGGGAGCCCTAGACACAATACTCCAGATGTGGCCTCACCAGAGACGAACAAAGAGGAATAATCACATCTCTGGATCAACTGGCAATGCTTCTTTTAATGCAACCTAATATGCCATTAGTCTTCTTGGCTACAAGGGCACACTGTTGACTCATGTCCAGCTTCTCATCTATTGTAATCCCCAGGTCCTTTTCTACAGAACTGCTACTTAGCCAGTTGGTCGCCAATCTGTAACAATGCTTGGGATTCTTCTGTCCCAAGTGCAGGACTCTACACTTGTCCTTGTTGAACCTCATCAGATTTCTTGTGGCCCAATCCTTCAATTTGTCTAAGTCACTCTGGACTCTATCCCTTCCCTCCAGTGTGTCTACCACTCCCCCAGCTTAGTGTCATCTGCAAACTTGCTGAGGGTGCAATCCATCCCCTCATCCAGGTCATTAATAAAGATGTTGAACAAAACCGGTCCCAGAACTGAACCTTGGGGCACTCTGCTAGAAACCGATTGCCATCCTGACATCGAGCCGTTGATCGATGGGCCCGGCTTTCTATCCATCTTACCGTTCATTTATCCAATCCACATTCCCTTAACTTGCTGGCAAGAATGTTGTGGGAGACTGTATGACAAGCCTTGCTAAAGTCAAGGTATATCACATCCACTGACTTCCCCATGTCCACAGAGCCAGTTACCTCATCATAGAAGCTAATCAGATTGGTCAGGCATGACTTGCCCTTCATGAATCCAAGCTGACTATTCCTGATCACTTTCCCCTCTTCCAACTGCTTCAGAATAGATTCCCTGAGGATCCCCTCCATGAGTTTTCTGGGGACTGAGGTAAGACTGACTGGCCTATAGTCAGTATAGATCATCCTTCTTCTCTTTTTTAAAGATGGGCACTACATTTGCCTTTTTCCCATAATCCGGGATCTCTCCTGATCGCCATGACTTTTCAAAGCTAATGGCCAAAGGCTCCTTAATGACATTTGCTAATTCCCTCAGTACCCTTGGATGTATTAAGTCCGGATCCATGTATTTATGTATGTTTAGCTTATCGAAATAGTTCCTAACCTGTTCTTTCCCTACCAAGGGCTGTCCACCTCTGTTAAAATGCAGAGCTTTTAGTTTTTCCAAAAGAGTGTCCTTTATTTTTTCATCAGGAAAGGGGGGAAAGGGGGAGAAGGGAGGGGTAAGTGAGAGGATGGCAGTAAGGGCCAAGGCAGAAGCCCCCAGTGGGGCAGAGCAGGGGAGAGTGTCACTGGTTCCCTGGGGAGAAGCTCTCCCTCAGGGCTTCCTGGATGTGCAGAGCCCCATGATGGGCCTTCCAGATGGCTGCTTGTAGGTCCAGCCTATGTGGTCAGCTTCTGCCCTCCACCCTGACAGGAAGACCTCCCTCTTCTTTTCACACACATTATGCAGAACATAGCACACAGCCACCATATGTGGGATCCAGGAGGGTGAAGAAGCATCTAAACCACACCTTCAAATGGCCAACTGTACCCTCAACGACCATGTGGTCTCTCCTTAGCCTGGCATTGCATACCTCTCTGGAGGGGTTGAGATGGCCAGTGTATGGCTTCATGAGCCACAGCTGCAGAGGATAGCCCGCATCCCCCATGAAGGAGATGGGCAAGTCCTCATCTCTGACAATGAAGTTACAGTCATTGAAGAAAGTTCCGATGTGCAGCTTCTGGAACATGCTCGAGTTATGAAACACACGTACATCATGCGCCCTGTCCGATCACCCAGTATATATGTCTGTGAACTGGCCCTGGTGGTCAGTCACATCCTTCAGGACCTCTGAAAAGTATCCCTTTCTGATAATGTACATTAATTCCCTGTGGTCTGGGGAATGGATGGAGATGTGGGTCCCATTGATAGCTCCACTGCAGTTGGGGAAGCTCAGGGCGCCAAATCTGGCATCCATGTATGCAAGGCGGATAACTCCACACAGCAGGATGCTGTTAATTGCCCTAGCCACCTACAGAAGGAGACAAACAAAGGGCATGTCTACACTAGCCACCCTAGTTCGAACTAAGGTGGCTAATGTAGTCATTCGAACTTGCAAATGAAGCCCGGGATTAAAATATCCTGGGCTTTATCCCGGGCGCCGCCATTTTTAAATGCCCGTTAGTTCGAACCCCCTGTCCATGGCTACACGCGGCACAGGCTAGGTAGTTCGAACTAAAGCCCCTAATTCAGATTACCATTACTCCTCCTGCAATGAGGTGGCTAGTGTAGACATACCCAAACAGAACAACAGGGGTGCCAGGACCACTGAGAATTCCCTCAGTCCCCCCTGCTAGTCTCCCTCCCTCCCACTCACCAGGAGCAACCTCCTCCAATCACCCCAACTTTGTGAGGGTGGGACTGAACAAACCCTCCCGGGGAGGGAGCTTACATCACCTCAACCCCACCTCCTTTCCCTAGGGAATCCTATTCTGTCCTTCCAGGGGCGGCCCGTGACTATAGGTGGACTCAGCCGCTGCCTAGGGTGCTGCCTTCAATGGGGCACCCAGAACGCCCGATGATGATGTCACAGGGTGCCTGGGGCACCCAATGATGATGTCAATCCATCGCTGGCCCTGCAGGCAAGGGCACTGATCACGCGTTCCGCCTGGGGCACCAGCTGCCTCAGCCCACCAATGGCTGCTCCTGTATCCTTCCAACCCCCCCCCCCCCGAGACAATTGCCCAAGAATGCCATACCTGCATTACCAGGACCCTGACAATTGATTTCCCTACGCCGAACTGGTTCCCCACGATTGGTAGCTATCCAGGGTGAAGAGCTCCCAGAGGGCAACGGCAACTGCAACACACTTCTAGAGGAGGATGGTGGGCCTCATGTGCACAAAAAAAGTTTTTTTTATTGTCTCTGCAGGGAAGAGGGGTGGAGGAGGGAGGAGAGGGGTTGTTGGAGGAAAGGCAGAGAGGAGCAAGGCACAGGCCCCTAGTGGAGAGGCCCTGGGGAGAGTGTCACTGGGATCCTTGTGAGAAACTTTCCCTTAGGGGCTCCCAGATGCATACCCCCCTGATGGGCCTGCCGGATGGCAGCTGTGCATGGCTATTCAAAGGCCCTGCCCTCCCATCTGGCCTTTGCCCCCCACCACAGAGGTTGTGGAGCATGCAACACTTGGACACCACCTGGGGGATGTTCTACTCCCCTACATCCAGGCGCATCAGAAGGCATTGGAAACAGGCTTTGAGATGCCCAAAGACTCACTCCATCTGCATGCAGGCCCTGCCCAGCCTGGAATTAAAGTGTTCCTTGCTGGGATTAAGGTGTCCAGTGTAAGGCTTTATGAGCTACAGCATCAGAGACTAGGTCATGTCCCCCACAATGCTCAATGGCATGTCCATGTCCCTGATCTTGGTGGTGCGTTCAGGGAAGAAAGTGCAGGCCTCCATCTTGTGGAATAGGCTAGAATTGTGGAACACGTGAGCATCGTGTGCCTTCCCCGACCACCCAATGTAGATATCCGTTAACTGCTCACAGTGGTCAACCAGGGCCTGCAGGACCATGGAAAAGTATCCCTACCAGTTTATGTAGAGAAATGCCTGGTGATCAGAGACCTGGATGGGGATGTTGGTGCAGTCAGTGCCCCCCTCCACAGCTGGGGAAGCCCATGGTGGCAAAGCTGGTGAAGACGGGGCCCATGTCACCCAGGTGGATGACCCTGCACATCAGGACGGTATTGATGGCCCTGCAGAAGGAGAGAAACAAACAAAACAGAGAATCACAGGGGTGACAGAGCCCTTGAGAGGTCACTGAGCCCTATTTTCCCCCAACCACATCAGGAGCCACCCTCTATGTAGCCCCCCCCCCCAGCTGGGCTGTGCGAGGGCAGGACTGGAGAACTGCCTAGGGAAGGGGACTTCCCCCCATCCCCACTCCCCCTTTACCTAGGCTTCCCCTTTCCAGCACTTCACCCCCACTCTGGGGACTGCATCCTAGAGCACCATACCTGCATGACGAAGGCCCTGATGGTCAATTTCCCCATGCTGAACCAGTTCCAGTGTGGTGAGCTTCCAGATCGTGATGGTGACCCGCTTCTCCAGGGGGATGGTGGGTCACATCTGGGTGTCCCTTTGCATGAGGGCAGGGGCAAGCCAGGCACACAGCTCCAGGAATGTCTCCTTCCTCATGTGGAAATTCTGGAGCCACTGCTGGTCATCCCACCACTCCATCACCATCTGGTCCCACCAGTCAGAACTGGTGTCCAGCCACCACAGTGGGCTGAAGCTGGAAGACCTGCACACTCAGACAGAGGTGGAGGGTCTCCTCAAGCAGATGGGGGTTGCTCTCCTTCAGGGCCAGGAGGACAACCTACATGAACTGCAGCATGAAAATTAGGGGCCATTGTGTGCCCAGAGGCAGCTCCGGCTCCATAGCTACAAGTTCTGTGATGTCCAATAACAGGGCAACCAAAGCACACAGGGAATATGTTTTGCTTTCCCTTGGAGAGGTAGGCAAGCAGGAGAAGAACCTGAGAAACAGCTGTCCAGGGGAAGCCCTTTAAGTATGCTTCTCAAATAACCTCAAGCAACAGCTCCAGGAAGTAACTGCTGACCTGATGTCCTGCCTGAAGTGGTTCGGGGGGACTTAAATGAGATTCTGTGTCCAATTAGTGTGGACACTCTATTTGTGTATAGACAAACTATTGCATCTATAGCTTATTTTGAAATTTGCATGCAGGCCCTTTTCTTCTCTTTCATCATTCAGAAAACCTTTGAAATGCATTCTTTGAAAAGTGAACCCAGACAAAGTTCCCGTCCCCTGCGGCTTGTTTTTGGGGTGCAGACACCAAACCCTCCATTCATCCTCTGGCCAGCTTGCTTTCTTGATTGGCTTGATTACTTTGTTTATCTTAGATGCAAATGTACTTCCACTGTCAATTGATATTACAAACACGGGCAAAACAACATTCTTTTGTCTAGCATAAACTTGATTATCCACTGACATCGCTTGGTTTGAACATATTTCCAGCATTCATGCATAACTTCTTATGCATAACCAGTACATAGATCACACAATGATATTCATGAATAACATGTCACCAGTTTACATATGACACCTTAACAAGACACTGTTTAGCTAAATATTCTGACAATTCCATATTGGCTGCACCTTTGCTGGCTTGCAAAAAGGGGTCTTAAGGTCACACTCTTAAATCCTTAATCTGAGTTATTCAGGATCCTCCTTGGATTCTTTGTGTGCACACCCTCATGTTCCCAAATATAAGTGCTGCTTTGCAATGGCTCAGACGTTTGCTGACAACTTGTTGACTGAGGCTACATCTACACTAGCCTTTTTCTGGAAAAGCTTATGCAAATGAAGCATGGAGTGGAATATCGCCGTGCTTTATTTGCATAATTAATTAGCAGCCATTTTTGCACAAGAGGCTTTTGCACAAAAAAGAGCTGTGTAGATGGCTCCTTTCTACGCAACCCCCCCACACTTTGTACAAGAGCCGTTCTTCCTAATTTTTTCAGATTGTAACTCACAATCTAGCAGGTATGAGGGAAGGAGAAAATAATTCATAGGAATCTCTAAATTCAGAACAGTAATCCTGGCCATTAATCACATTCACCCTGTTTCTATTTCTGTATCTGATGTCAGCTGGACAGCTTCTAGTGTTGGGCTCTCAGGCCCTGTCCTGGACTATATGCCTCTAACATTAGCATAACTAGAAAGATGGTTTGTGACGGAGGAATGAATTCCACTGCCAATCTATATCAGACTCCCCTAAATGGCCAGAGACAGCCTCTTCCAGATGAGATTTTTACTGGTCTGTTATTTCTCATCCAATACAGCATATGTTTCAGCTTGTGACAGTTTGGTGTCTTGTTTCAGAGTCCCAGAAAGTCAGGCCATGTTTCTTCTGTCTGCTTCTTTTCCCTGAAATAACAGGCCTGGGATGGCAAGGAAAGATGAAGGCAGCATTAATCCACCCCTTTGGCTCTGCTCTGGAGAGATGCTGCTCCTTTGGCCCTTCTCCTTCCAGCCAGACAAACACAAGGTGGTTGTGTGGGTAGTGCTGGAGGGGAGGGAATCGATTCTGTCCCCCTAAGCTATGGTGTCCACCCAGCCTGCACACTAAGGCTATGTCTAGACTACGCTGAAGTTTCGAAAGAGGATATGCAAATTCTGTGGGAATTTGCATATCTTCTTCCGATCTCACTTTTGGCATATTAGGTTGCATTAGGGGGAGCATTGCCAGCAGATCCAGAAAAGTTATTATTCCCCTGTATTTGGCTCTGGTGATGCCATATCTGGAATATTTCTGGGCCCCCCACTATAGAAAGGATGTGGATGCATTGCAGAGGGTCCAGCGGAGGGCAACCAAAATGATTAGGGGCTGGAACATATGACCTATGAGGAGACACTGAGGGATTTGGGTTTGTTTAGTCTGCAGAAAAGAAGAGTGAGGGGGGATTTGATAGCAGCCTTCAACTTCCTGAAGGAGGGTTCCAAATAGGATGGAGGAAGGCTGTTCACTGTAGTGACAGATGGTGGAACAAGGAGAAATGGTCTCACGTGACAGTGGGGGAGGTCTAGGTTAGGTATTAGGAAAAACTATTTCCCTAGGAGGGTGGTGAAGCACTGGGATGGGTTACCTAGGGAGGTGGTGGAATCTCCATCCCTAGAGGTTTTTAAGTCTCGGCTTGACAAAGCCCTGTCTGAGTAGATTTAGTTGGGATTGGTCCTGCTTTAGGCAGGGGGCTGGACTTGATGCCCTCCTGAGGTCTCTTCCAGCTCTATGATTCTATGAAAACAGAGCTTTCAAAAGAGAAAGTAGTCGGGACACAGTTTTTTAAATGAGGTTTACGCGGAATTTGCATATTCTCTTTCAAAACTTGAGTGTAGTCTAGACAAGTCCTGAGGCTATGTTTACACTGCAGACTTCTTGCGCAAGAAGCTTTTTGTGCAAGAGAGTGTCCAGACTGCATGGATGCGCTTTCGCAAGAAAGCTCTGATTGCCATTAACAGAATGGCCACCAGGGAACCTGTGCTTCTTTCAAAAAAACCCCTTTCCCATCCACACACACCTTTTTGTGCAAGAGCTCTTGCGCAAAAAGGAGTTATTCCTTGTAGAAAGAAGAATACCTACACCGCAAAAACCCCTCTGTTCTGTCGATTCACTGTAAATTTTCTTGTGCAAAAACTTACTTGAAGTGTGGATGCTCCACGAGTTTTTGTGCAAAAACTCTGCAGTGTAGACATAGCCTAAGCCCCCTCTGTGGTGGCACGTTGGGGTTTTCCCATCTCTTGCACTCCTGTAATGGCACGGACAGACTCCACCAGCCAGTAAAATAGAGGGAGTTTATTGCTTCTCCAGGATACAGCACAACACAGATGTAATCTGGTTACAGGGCAGGCCTAGGATGCCTCAGCCCCCCTTGAGATGAGGGAGACTGGGCCCCTAAATTCCAGCCCCTTTCCCTAGGCTGTCTCCTCCATGCTCCCAGACCGAAACTAAAACTCACTTCTAGCCCTGCCCCCAGCCAGAGCTCCACTCCCCTTCTTCCCATTGTTCCGCTCCCTCGGAGATCACTGGTCAGACAGGTTTGAAGACCCCTTGCATAATGACTCATTCCCTGCCTTGTAGGGCCGTGCTGCAGCCAGCAGCCAGTGGAGGTCACTCACAATCCACTGCCCAGCATAGCAACCAGCAAGGGGTTACACCCTCCCATGGCTTTCTACACTTATCCTAGGGGGGAGGGTTGGTAGAAATGCAAAGACAAGACTGACTGAAGGGTAAGACTTTTATATGTTGCGATTCAAAGCAACCAGAATGTATTCTGAACGCACACTTGGGTCTAGTATTGATTGGGTCTAGTAGGCTGATTCTCTGGCAACCTCAGAAAGCCACTAACACTACTGAACAATGAAGCCAAGTGTGTGTTACTGTGCCTCTAATGGCTGCTTACCTACTTTACTATCACACTTAGGGCCATGAGTCTCATTTACACTAAGCCCACCTTATGTTGCTCTGGCTGGATAAAGGGCCCTTAAAGTGAGTAATCCCCCATCCCTCCCAAATGTTCTGTAATTAAAATCAAAATGAAATGTTTTGTTCTCTGTCAGATCGATGTTAATCTGTCTGTGTTTCTGCAGAATCACATGGGAGTGTTGATTTAAGTACCTCAAATTATTTTTCTTTCTGGCTGGACTTTCTGGCTGGACTTTATCTCCCATGATGCACTATGGTCTCCCCTCTGGTTGAGCTGATGGGATACATCGGGGAGACACATGACTGTGTGAGATGAAGTGGGAATTGTGCTCACTCTGTTTGCTTTGTTGTGTTGCGGGTGATTTCTGCTGTCCTTTGGTGGCCTCATGTGTGTGTCTCAGTTTCCCTGGACACTGCTCTGCTGTCTACAGGCGGATGGGAATTGCAGATGTGACTCACTGAGGGAGAATGCAGCCCATCAGCCTGAGTCTGAGAGGGAGTGTGACCAGGTTACACCTTTTGCCTGGGAAGCCAGACATTAGTAGGGGACATTAGTAGGCGGGGCTGCCTGCAGATAGGGGACAGGCTGCTCAGGGAGTGGTGTTTTCCAAGGGGGCTTAGAGCAGGATGGGGGAAGAGGCCCCTTCTCCCCAAGATGGGTGGACTGACTAGTCCTGGTTCCTGTGCTAACAAGTCTGGGCTACTCTGTGTCCCTGTGAACCAATAAACCTTCTGTTCTACCTGCTGGCTGAGAGTCACATCTGGCTGCAGATAGGGGTGCAGGGCCTGGAGACTTCCCACATGTCAGTGATACCGTGGTACCTCCTGAATAGGAGTGAGGACACTCTTTGAAATACTGGAATTCTCTGTAGGAATGAAATTCTGATTTTTGAGGTACATGCTGGAAGGTCCAAAAGTAGTTGGGGTAGAGATTTGATGCTCTGATAGTCGGGCAATGCATATTTTTTTATGTATAGCTCTCATATTAGAGGTAAGAATGCAGGTCTTCTTTTATCCAGTATACAGCCTCTCTAAAGGAATTGTCAGAACATCTGGGGACCCATTACACTTAATATAGTGTCACGGGAAATGTGAATGCGCTACCTCCAGTAAAAGTTTTGGGAACTGCTACATTTCAGATAAAATTCAGTATTTTCTTTTCATTGTGCATTTCCACCATGCATTGGTAACAGAGCCCTTTCCCTAGCCAGTGTGATGCGATGCATTTGTTAGCTTCCAACACTAGAATTCAGAATATATATTTTCCCCTTATTTGGTTGCAGATCTCAGGCATTTTCCCAACGACATATAAATTGGATCCCATGGGATCCAAAACACCATCTGCTTCTACAAACATGTCATCTCTGGACAACCCTAACTAATACAGGTATAATCACCACATCACTTGCAATCTCTTCAACAGTTTTTGGTAATACTTTTAAATCTATTTTACATTGAAATAACACAGCTTGCTGTGTGAGCCATGAGAATAGTCCATGTATGTAATTTCTAGCTTGAAAATTAATGGGAAATGCTGATTGACTTTATCCATGTAAATTAAAAGAAAATTCTAACAAAGCTACAATAAAAAGGGTACATTTGTTCATTGGTATATTGCCAGCTGGTACGGAGGTTTTATTAATATCGTGCAATATTTAGGTCATAAATCAAAGCCGAGCCCTTATTGCACATGCAGAGAAAATTACTTTCCAGTGACATATGGCACAACCTTCAACATTTATTAATTAATAAAATTCCAGTAAATCTACTAAAACTCAGATACTATTTTTCACCCTCATATTACTTTCTTATGTACACTGTTAACCACAGAGATAATTGAGTTTGTAGGCCAAAGGTGAGAGTTTATTTCAAAGCTAGGGGGAATTACCCTCCAATGATCCAGGGCATGAACTCTTTGTCTATGTCTAGACTGGCCAGTTTTTCCAGAAAATCAGCCACTTTTCCGGAAAAACTTGCCAGCTGTCTACACTGGCCACTTGAATTTCCGCAAAAGCACTGACTTCCTACTGTAAGAAATCAGTGCTTTTTGTGGAACTACTATGCTGCTTCCATTCGAGCAAAAGTCCCTTTTGCGCAAAACTTTTGCGCAAAAGGGCCGGTGTAGACAACTGGGATTTGTTTTCCGCAAAAAACAAATTCCCATCGAGCATGCTTCCTGAGCAAATTATACGGACGGCTGTGTGTTCATATCAATATGGGTTTTAGTCAAGGGCACTCCTCAGCAGCCTCTTGGTCAGCAATTGGCATATCTCTGTTTACAGCCATTCACGGTCACTGAGCCTGCATATCCAGGCAAGCAAATATGGATGTTACAAGGGGGGGGGGGGAGGGTTCCTGTCTGGCTACACTTTTCCACCCTTGATATTCCTGAGCAGTTTGTCCTTTCCTTCTTCACTCAGGTCTCTAGGGCTATGTCTACATAGCAGCATTATTTTGGAATAACAGCAACGTGTCTACACTACAAACCAATAGTTTGAACTAATGGCAAGCTAAAGGACTTCTTCCTTTAACACCTGTAACCCTCATTTTACAAGGAGTAAGGGAAGTCGAAGGAAGAGTGTTCTTCCTTCGACTCCTGCTGTGCAGACAGTGCCAAAATTAAACTATTTGGACTTCAGCTACGCAACTGACATCACTCAAGTTGCATAGCTTAATCTGACTTTTGCCCTGCTGTGAAGAGGTGCCCTAAGCGACCTCAGCAGCTCCTATGCTTTTATTAGCTACCACACGTAAGCTAGCAGATCACAAACTATCTCTCTAATCAGAAGTCTTTTCTTCAGTACAGTCTTGGCTCTGCCTCTCAACTGCTGTAAGTAGAATTGTTTTCTCAAAAGGTCTGTTTCCCACCTCTTCTTCTAGACATTTTCTTTCCCCTACCTCTTTAACTCCCCCATCGACTTAATGTAAGTCCATCCCTTTCCTCTCTCTCTGCTACTGACTTTGTATGCCTCAGTAGTTCAGCCTGCTGCAAGTGCAATTAATCCTCAGAGCAGCGTTCCAAAGGGTATTCTGCAGCATAGGGTTGGTTGGCTAGCTCCTTTTCCAACTAAAGCCTAAGTTGCTGGGACTGATAGGGTATGTCTAGACTACAGAGTTTTTCTGGTATATCAGAGGTATCCCAGAAAAGCTCTGCCATGTTCAATTTAGAAAAAATTTAGAAAAGCAGATGAGTTTTTTCGGCATCCCTGTAAACCTCATTCTGAGAAGGGATGTTCTGAAAGAAGGGATGTTCTGAAAGAGGGATTTTTTTCCAACATTTGGCCCAGTGTAGATGGGCCAAATGTTGGGAAAGCCCTTTTCAGATAAAAAGTGGAAAAGATATGCAAATTGCAGTTTACAGTTTGTGTATCTTTTTCTGACTTTTCTTTGTAGTCGTACTGGAGTCACTGGGTGACATTTTATGGACTAGGTTGTGCAGGATGCCAGATGTGAGACCAAAATGGTCCCTTGTGGCTTACACTCTATCAACAGCTCCCTCTTCCCTTCTGCATCACATTCAAGCTCAACTAATTCCTCAGTTTCCAGAGCACCCTTCCTGCTTACACCCGAACGCTCATTTGCTGCTCTGCCCTTCCTATACCCTATATCAGAGGTTCCCAAACTTTTTGACAAGGGGACCAGTAAATCCATTCACAAGCTTTTGGAGGACCAGTAACATTCATTTGCATATTTGCACATTCATTAAGCAAATGATGAATATTCAAATAAGTTGTTTCTGGTCCTCCCAAAGCCCCCAGTGCCAGCGTTAGCAAAGTTTTTGATACAGTCACCCACAATATTCTTGACAGTAAGTTAAGGGAATGTGGATTGGATAAATGGACTGTAAGATGGATAGAAAGCTGGCTAGATCAGGGTTTCCCAAACTTTTTACTTTAGTTGGAACCCATTTTTTTTCAGTACTGTTTTTTGCAGTCCAAAAATATAAACACACACAAAAAAAAGAATGAAAAATGAATAAATTTTCAGTGTTTCACCCAGCTGCATCCTCCACCCAGCCTGGGCCAGGGCTTGGGGGCCCGGTGCCGTATGGGCACTCCAGGAGGCGGGAGCAGGAGCAGGAGCAGATTGGGGGTAGGGTATCTGGTTAGGAGGGAGGGTGCAAGGAAGAGTAGGGTTTCCAGGTGTCCGGTTTTGTACCGGACAGGCTGGTATTTGAAGGTTTTGTCCGGGAAACAAATTGAGAAATTACCATATAAAATGTCCGGTATTTTCCAATTAGGTAAGTTTGATTATTATTAGGTGTATCAGTCCTTAGCTGGGAACTGCCTGGCTGGTAGATGTGCTCACGTTGCCTGAGTGTGTCTGCCTCCCAGGCTGTTCGCAACTACTCGAGGGAGGGCATGTGTGTGTGTGGGAGAGGGGTGGGGGGGGGGGCAAAATGGAATCTCTGGCCAGACTCACTCGTCTGCCAGGGTCTGTAGGGTCTGCATGTGCCCGGATCAGTCCCGCTCCCCCTCCCCGCCTTCTCCTCCCGATCTCCCCAGTCCAGCCCTGCTGCCCCCGTCCAGCCCTGCTTCTGGCAGCTGGTTCCCCCCACCACCCACCAATCTCCCCCGCTCTCCTGACGACCCCCCTGACCAGCCCCACTGCCCCTGTCCAGACCTGCTTCCGGCAGCTGGTTCTCCTGTCCTCTTCCTTCTGATCTCCCCCGTCCAGTCCCCTTGCCCTCCCTGGTTCCACCACCTGCCCTCCCCTATCTCCGCAGGATAGCCCCGCTGCCTCCAACCCTGCTTCTGCCGCCCGCCCGCCCGGATCTCCACCAGACAGCCCCGCTACCCCTAACCCTGCTTCCGCCGGCTGGCCACCTGCCCTGATCTCTGCAGGACAGCCCCGCTACCCCTAACCCTGCTTCTAGTCGGCCGGTTCCCCCCCGTCACCTCCTCCCAGCCTGCCCTGCTCTGCTCCCCTCCCAGCAGCCACCAGGCATCCCACGGCCTGGTACTATTTGCTCCTCTTCTTGTTTCCTCATTCTCATGACACAGGTTGTTGGGTGGGGGGTGCCTCTCTCTGTGGGAGCATCAAGAGACCTTGCTTTTCTCTTAAATCCTTCTTCATTCCTTCGTTTCTCAGGTTTATTCCAGCCACCTTTTTCCTCTTATATCCATCAGTAAGCCTAGGGAGGGCAGGAGAGGAGAGACTACCTTGATGAGAGTTTGGCCATAGCCATATCTTTAGATTTCTAGCACCATTTGAATTCCCACATAGAACTGGATGACTTCTAGTTGTTATTTATTGGTTCCATTCATCTATTGTGTTAATAGTGTAACCCTTCTACCATATAGCACTCTGCTTGTTCCACCTGCTCGCTGCTCTCTGATGCTACCCTGCTGGCCATTCATTGCCCCTTGCTGCTGCTGCTTTGCTGGCCGCTCATCACACCTCTCCATTATCCATCTTCTGCTGGCTTGTGGTGGATTTTGCTCTGGGCCAAACCTTGTGATTTCAGCTCTTCGCCCAAAGCACAGTCCATCCCCAACAGATTCCAGCATCCACTGGAATACATTTACATACAAAAGGGACTCCTTATGGAGCTTTTCTTTGACTCTGTCATTGAAACAGTGGGGAGAAACATGCTGAGCCAATCTTACTGCTCACACCTGGAGGACATGCTGCCTGCTGACTCACCTCCCTCCCCAGCTCAAGCTATAGGTCTTTGAAAGAGCAACCTCTGTCCATCCAAGTGTATTTGCACCAACAGGGTCTCTTCTTTTAACTAAATTAAACACAGTCTGACTTTTCTGCATTGTGGATTCCCACACTAACTGCAAGCATTGGTGGTCATATCTCACAATTCCTGACATTAGTTTTAATACAGTTTGTGACCCACACAACAGCTAAATTGGTTACAAATTGGGCATCTAACAGTTGAACATCTAGCAGGCCTGAGAAACCTGATTGAAGTATATTTACATAACCACACTCAGGATTCCTCTCTTATTCCAGCTGGCTGTAATGGAAGTGTTGATTCAGACCCTGCTTACATCAGCAACACTGGTTGATTTCTGTCTGGTTAGTGCTATTGCTTAGACTTCTGTATCATGAGTTTTATAGCCAGGAAGATCTTCAGGTTCCTCAGTGGTGGTGAAGAACTAAGGAATGGACTTTGTGTGGGTATGGAAACCTATCAGGCTATGTCTAGACTGGCATGATTTCCTGCAAATGCTTTTAACGGAAAAGTTTTCCGTTAAAAGCATTTGTGGAAAAGAGCATCTAGATTGGCATGGACGCTTTTCCACAAAAGCACTTTTTGTGGAAAAGCGTCCGTGCCAATCTAGACGCTCTTTTGTGCAAAACAAATCTGAACTGTCTACACTGGCCCTTTTGCACAAAAGCTTTTGTGCAAAAGGACTTTTGCCCAAACAGGAGCAGCATAGTATTTCCTCAAGAAGCACTGATTTCTTACATGAGATCGTCAGTGTTCTTGCAGAAATTCAAGCGGCCTGTGTAGACAGCTGGCAAGTTTTTCCACAAAAGCAGCTGCTAGACACAGTCTAGATACAGCCTCAGAGTATGGCATCCATATTGTTTGGATTCTGCCTCCACCTCTGCACCTCCAGTCACTGCTCCCTGATATTTTCTCTGATGCAGGTGGTTAAGAACGCCAACACCAGAAGGAAAGGGCTGGCCCACAGTCAGTAGCCACCACTTTCTAGCCATCCAGCTCTGAAAGCAGTAATGCAGAAGTAAGGGTGGCATGGTATAGCTTTGCCACCTTCAATTCTGCATTGTTGCTGGCACCGGCGCTGCCTTCAGAGCTGGGCACTCATAGGTGTATTCCCGAGCTGCAATTTTAAATCACCGACTGGCTGTTTCAGAGACCTGACATTATAGTGGTCCCTTCTGGTCTTCCAGTTTATGAACTGGAAGGCACTGCTAGTGTGTCCCTCAGTCCAAGTAAATAATGAGCATAGGGTCTTTTCTTTCCTTGGAAGTCAGTTAGGGTGCTAGAGCGTAGAGCTGTTTACAAAGTTTGGGGTCTTCAGCCATGTTTAGTTCCCAGCCTTACAAGCTCTTGGCTGAAGAGTAGGTATTTAGGGCCAGATTTTCAAAAGGCATATTGCACGCTGAGGGTCCTGATTGTGACACTAGGCATTTGGACATCCGACCCTTTAATGCACTCATTTCCTCACTCTTGATGCCTTGTGCTCTGGTTTTACTGGAAGATTTACCTGGTTGGCAGTGGTTTCAGATGGGATGGCGGATCAGAGGAATTTAATTTTGCAATACTACAATTAAGTGCACCCAGCCATAATTTGTATGGCTCATGTGTGGATAAATTGCTATAGACACTATATCTATAAAAGATAGAGTAGAGTCTGTGTTATTCACAAAATAAAGCCTTGTTTTATTGCTCTAGCCCTTATAGTACTGAATGTAAGTCACCCAATTGCTTCTATTAATGATTTGTAGACAGTATTATTTGAGCCTGAGCTGCGGAACCAGAACAGTTTTGTTTCACCCAAGAAAAAATGAGAGAGAGAGGAGGAAAAAACCCCTAACAAAAACCCTCCAGCTCTAGTGATTGATTCCTGCTGTCAGGAATCATTAGGCATTTGGTACTTATGGAGGTGTTGGGCTGTGGGCCCATGGTAGATAATCCCTCAATCCCTAAATCATTTCACTGTAAACATAATCTTTGAGTAGCGAAGTCATTCTTGGGAATTTGCCAACATCGAGGGATGGAGCTTGTCAAATGATTTCTCCACTTGCATTTGGATGCAAATTGCTTAAAAAACTGAATGGCAGGCAAGCCATGAAGGTGCTGAATCAGCGGCTGAAAAATGAACCCACTACTATAAGGGAGCCCTGCTCATTCTGTTGAAATCCCCCTGTTACCACAAACGGCTCTTGGAGCCACCGAGCTTGTGCTGACCTGCCCCTGAGCCATGGCCTTTCTTCAAGAGCTGGACAAACAAATGGGCTTTGTTCTTTGCAGTGTGTGCATTTGGCTTGTGAGCATGTAGGACACTGCTGTTATACTACTCTCTGCTTCTGATGTACTGGTATAGGACTTATTTTACTTACAGTGAGCTAAATCCTTACATTGCACTCTATTCTATAGGTTGCAGCTAGCACTAGGTGTCCACCCTCTAGCCTTCAGTCTGCTTCTTTCCGAAGCACCAGTGAAAAAGAGATAGGGATTTTGCCAGCATGTCCCAAATTGGAACAGCTCTTGGGCTCTGTTGGAAAGAGGAGTTGGCAGGTGTAGCTGACAGCAGAATCTGTTCATATGATTGTGACATATTGCAATACCCCCTTGTTTATGAAGTTATGAGCCATTGGGATCTGAAAGTATGCCAAAGCTCTCATTTTGGAAGATACTATTACTATTACTTCTGTGTATCCCAGACCAACCAAGGATTTGCGCAAACATCCTTCAGACGTAGTTATCAAAAGTTAAGTTGAACAAAAATGGAAGTGACTAAGGAGATAACGTTGGAAGCAGATGTGTTAAGAGAATGGGCCAGATTCCTCTCCGGTGAAAGTCTGATTGTGATGGAGTCATACCAAAGGACGAATTTGATTCTGTATTGTGGGGGGACAACAGAATTGCCAGGCCCCTGGGCAAATTGCCGGGGGGGAGGGGCTGGTTCTGTTCTCCTGAAAGAGGTAGGGCCTCAGGTGGAAAAGGGTGTGACTGGGAGCTAGCCTTCCCACACCAGCCCTTCAGTGCCACCAGGGGCTTTGGCAGCATTTTAAAATGCTGTAGTAGCAGCAGCAGTGTCGGGAAACCCCAGGCTCTTTTGTATCACCAGAGCCTGGAACAGTTGCTCTCTTTGCTCCCTTGGGCCCTGCCCCATCAGCAGAGCTGCTGTATTGCTTAGAGATGTTCATGCAGAGTGGACCAATAGATTATCCAATCTGACTTCATGAAAAACACGTGGACCAACCAGTTACCCCCTTGGTTATCATCAACTGGTATCAGAACCAGATTCATCCTGGCGTTACCACTCTGCTCTGGTTATGAAAGACAGTGGATCTTGTATATTTGTGTCTCTAAAAGCAGTAACAGGGAGACCCACATTTTTCTTAAGACATGTGGGAAGCCAGGGCACTGAGAAACAACCTTTAGGTTAAAGTTTTGCTCTTTTTCTCTGCAGTGATGCAGACAACATCCCCTTACTTTACAATTCAAGCTTTGTGTCTGCCAAGCAACGGGTTTGATGCTACTCAATTGGGCAGGCTCATTTCCCGGCATCTTCTATTTTGGGATGTTGCCTGATGTCTCGACAACCTGCTGATCAGTTCTGTGCTCCCCAGAGAGAACTGGATCCTGGGTGCCCTTAGAACGGCAATGAGTGATTGCTGACAAGAACCGGGTTAGCTATCTAGGGGTATGTCTACACTGCCACCCTAATTCAAACTAAGGTGGCACTGTAGACATACCCAGAGAGAGCAGACTCCACATGAGGAGCAGTTTGAATGAAAGTGGTGGGGCATAGAGGATCTCTTTCCTATGTAGCACCACAGTAATATCAGTATTAGAATGGTTTCAGCTCATCTGGTTAGTGGGTCACAAGAGTCTCTCTTAGGTGCTTACAGGATCCTGTTGTCAATGTTTCTGAGCATCTCACAATGTTTAATGTGTTTAACCTCATAATCCCTGAGGCTACGTCTATACTGCACCCTTCTTCTGTGAAAGCTTATGTAAATGAAGCGTGGAATAGAATATCGCCACACTTCATTTACATAATTAATTAGGGGCCGCTTTTGCACAAAAAGGAGCCATCTACACAGCTCCTTTTTGTGCAAAAGCCTCTTGCACAAAAGCATCCCCTAATTAGTGATGCAAATGAAGTGTGGCAATATTCTACTCCGAGCTTCATTTGCTTAAGCTTTTGCAGAAGAAGGGCGCAGTATAGACATAGCCTGGGAGAGGCAGCACAGTGCTGTTATCCTCCTTTCACAGCTGGAAACTAAGGCACAGACTTGCCCAAAGTCACACAGAAATCAGGTCAGGGAATTAAACCTGAGTTCTCAAAGGAAGGCACATGCTGGTGCCTTAACCCCTGAGCCATTCTGCCTCTGGGACAAGTCTCATATGTCTTTATGGGTATGTCTACACTACAGCACTAATTCGAACTAACTTAGGGTATGTCTACACTACAGCACTAATTCGAACTAACTTAATTCGAATTAGTTAATTAGAACTAAGCTAATTCAAATTAGCGCATTTAGACTTAAAAACTAGTTCGAATTGGCATTTTGCTAATTTGAACTAGCGCATCCACACTGGACGCTGGGTCGCATTTAAGGGCAGCTGAAACCGGTTCCGACAGGGAATCAGCTCAGTAGTTGCTTTGTGTTGCTGCTGTCTGAGGCTATCTGAGGCTCGTGCTTAAAGGGACCCCCCTGGACAGCCTGGTCTCAGCTTTTTGCTTGCTTGCCTACCTCGCCGAGGGACAGCAAAACGTTTTTCTCTGCGCCTGTCTGTGTCGGTGGTTCCCATTGGGGACGCCGCCGCAGTTGGCAACATGGAGCCAGAGCTCACCTTGGGCTTTTTGGTGCAGTTTTTGAACTTGCTGATGCAAGCCTGACAGCAATGGGTGGAGGCTGCCTTGCATCACCTGGTGCACATCAGCCCTCTGCCTCTCCCCCTGGCCTCCCTGGGGGTCGTGGAGGAGCGGCAGCAGCGCACGGATGCCAGCGTGCCCCGCCGCATGTGACATCTGGACACCAGCAGCAACTGGTGGGACCACATCGTCCTGGAGCGCTGGGGAGACAGACAGTGGACCCAGAACTTCAGAATGAAGAGGGACACCTTCCTGGAGCTCTGTGAGTGGCTCGCCCCTGCTCTGCAGTGACAGGACACTCGCATGAGGCCCGCCATCCCCCTCCAAAAGCGTGTGGCCATCACCCTGTGGAAGCTCTCCATGCTGGACAGCTACAGATCTGTCGGGAACCAGATTGGCGTGGGGAGATCCACTGTCGGAGCAGTGCTCATGCAGTTACGGCACCCACTGGCCACTGGGCCAGGAGGGAAGGGGGACTGCAAGGAGGGGATGGGCCGCCCCAAGGAAAACAGGGGAGTGGGGAGGAGAACATAAGAACATAAGAACGGCCATACAGGATCAGACCAAAGGTCCATCTAGCCCAGTATCCTGTCTGCCGACAATGGCCAGCACCAGGTGCCCCAGAGAGAGTGGACCAAAGACAATGATCAAGCAATTTGTCTCCTGCCATCCCTCTCCAGCCTCTGACAAACAGAGGCCAAGAACACCATTTTATCCCCTGGCTAATAGCCTTTTATGGACCTAACCTCCATGAAATTATCTAGCTTCTCTTTAAACTCTATTATAGTCCTAGCCTTCACAGCCTTCTCTGGCAAGGAGTTCCACAGGTTGACTACACGCTGTGTGAAGAATAACTTTCTTTTATTAGTTTTAAACCTGCTCCCCATTAATTTCATTTGGTGTCCTCTAGTTCTTCTATTTAGGGAACTAATAAATAACTTTTCTTTATCGGCCCTCTTCACACCACTTATGATTTTATATACCTCTATCATATCCCCTCTCAGTCTCCTCTTTTCTAAACTGAAAAGTCCCAGTCACTTTAACCTCTCCTCATATGGGACCCGTTCCAAACCCCTAATCATTTTAGTTGCACTTTTCTGAACCCTTTCCAAGGCCACCTTTTTTGACGTGAGGAGACCACATCTGTACACAGTATTCAAGATGTGGGCGTACCATAGTTTTATACAGGGGCAGTAAGATATTCTGTGTCTTATTTTCTATCCCTTTCCTAATAATTCCTAGCATCCTATTTGCCTTTTTGACCGCCGCTGCACACTGCGTGGAAGTTCTCAGAGGACTGTCCACGATAACTCCAAGATCTCTTTCCTGATTTGTCGTAGCCAAATTAGCCCCCATCATACTGTATGCATAGTTGGGGTTATTTTTCCCGATGTGCATTACTTTACACTTATCCATATTAAATTTCATTTGCCATTTTGTTGCCCAATCACTCAGTTTGGTGAGATCTTCTTGGAGTCCCTCACAGTCTGCTTCTGTCTTGACTATCCTAAACAGTTTTGTATCATCTGCAAACTTTACTACCTCAGGGTATGTCTACACTACCCCCCTAGTTCGAACTAGGGGGGTAATGTATGCATACCGAACTTGCTAATGAAGCCCGGGATTTGAATTTCCCGGGCTTCATTAGCATTAAGCCGGCTCCGCCATTTTTAAAAGCCGGCTTGTTCGAACCCCGTGCCGCGTGTAACGAGGTGTACAGATAGATCGGAATGGCTACATAGTTCGAACTATCTAGCCCGTGCCGCGTGTAGCCGCGCGGCACGGGGTTCGAACAAGCCGGCTTTTAAAAATGGCGGAGCCAGCTTAATGCTAATGAAGCCCGGGAAATTCAAATCCCGGGCTTCATTAGCAAGTTCGGTATGCATACATTACCCCCCTAGTTCGAACTAGGGGGGTAGTGTAGACATACCCTCCCTGCTTACCCTTTCTCCAGATCATTTATGAATAAGTTGAAAAGGATTGGTCCCAGGACTGATCCTTGGGGGACACCACTAGTTACCCCTCTCCAATCTGAAAATTTACCATTTATTCCTACCCTTTGTTTCCTGTCCTTTAACCAGTTCTCAATCCAAGAAAAGACCTTCCCTCTTATCCCATGGCCATGTAATTTACACAAGAGCCTTTGGTGAGGGACCTTGTCAAAGGCTTTCTGAAAATCCAAGTATACTATATCTACTGGATCCCCCTTGTCCGCATGTTTGTTAACCCCTTCAAAGAACTCTTCAAAGCCATTCCGTTCTTTTGAAATAATTTTGAAAGAATGGACTGCTTATGCCAAAATCTGTAAATCTCTAACAGATTAGTAAAACAGGATTTCCCTTTACAGAAACCATGTTGACTTTTGTCCAACAAATTATGTTCTTCTACATGCTTCACAATTTTATTCTTTACTATTGTTTCAACTAATTTGCCCGGTACTGAAGTTAGACTTACCGGTCTGTAATTGCCAGGATTGCCTCTAGAGCCCTTTTTAAATATTGGTGTCACATTGGCTACCTTCCAGTCATTAGGTACGGAAGCCGATTTAAAGGATAGGTTACAAACCACAGATAATAGCTCAGCAATTTCCCATTTAAGTTCTTTTAGAACCCTTGGATGAATGCCATCCGGTCCCGGAGATTTGTTAACATTAAGTTTTTCTATTTGTTCCAAAACCTCCTCTAATGACACTTCAATCCGGGACAGTTCCTCAGATTCATCACCCACAAAGGACGGTGCAGATTCAGGAATCTCCCCAACATCCTCAGCCGTGAAGATTGAAGCAAAGAAATCATTTAGTTTCTTCGCAATGGCTTTATCGTCCTTGATTGCTCCTTTTATAGCTCGATCATCTAGGGGACCCACAGGCTTTTTAGCAGGCTTCCTGCTTCTAATGTACTTAAAAAACATTTTGTTATTTCTTTTTGAGTTTTTGGCTAGCTGTTCCTCAAAATCTTTTTTTGCTTTTCTTATTACATGTTTACACTTGATTTGACAGTGTTTATGTTCCTTTCTTTTTATCTCACTAGGATTGGAATTCCACTTCTTAAAAGGTACCTTTTTGTCCCTCACTGCTTCTTTTACATGGTGGTTAAGCCACGGTGACTCTTTTTTAGGTCTCTTGCTATGTTTTTTAATTTGGGGTATACATTTAAGTTGGGGCTCTATTATGGTGTCTTTAAAAAGTTTCCATGCAGCTTTCAGGGATTTGGCTCTAGTCACTGTGCCTTTTAATTTCTGTTTAACTAATCTCCTCATTTTTGTGTAATTCCCCTTTTTGAAATTAAATGGCCAGGGTGCTGGACTCCTGAGGTGTTCTTCCCACCACAGGAATGTTGAATGTTATTATATTATAGTCTCTATTCCCAAGCTGTCCTGTTACGGTTATATCCTGGACCTGATCCTGCTCTCCACTCAGGACTAAATCGAGAATTGCCTTTCCCTTTGTGGGTTCCTGCACCAGCTGCTCCAAGAAGCAGTCATTTAAGCCATTGAGAAATTTTATCTCCGCTTCTCTTCCTGAGGTGACATGTATCCAGTCAATATGGGGGTAATTAAAATCCCCCATTATTATAGAGTTCTTTATTTTGGTAGCCTCTCTAATCTCCCTTAGCATTTCAATGTCAGTATCGCTGTCCTGGTCAGGTGGTCGGTAATATATCCCTACTGCTAATTTCTTATTATTGGAGCATGGAATTACTATCCATAGCGATTCTATTGAACATGTTGATTCACTTAATATTTTTATTTCATTTGATTCTACATTATCTTTCACATACAGTGCCACTCCACCACCCACCAGGACTGCTCTATCCTTTTGATATATTTTATATCCCGGTATGATTGTGTCCCACAGATTTTCCTCATTCCACCAGGTTTCAGTGATGCCTATTATGTCAATCTCCTCATTTAATATGAGGTACTCTAGTTCACCCATCTTATTAGTCATACTCCTAGCATTTGTGTACAAGCACTTTAAAAATTTGCCACTGCTTATTTGTCTGCCCTTCCCTGATGCATTGGATTCCTTTGTATGCGGTTGTTTGTCTGCTCTGGCCCATGGTTTGCCCTCTCCCCTCCTCTCTTTCTGACTACAGCTTAGAGAAGCTCTATCAATGGATTCTCCTCTGTCAAAGTCTCCCTCCGATTTACGTGCATCTCCGCACCAATCGGCTTTCCCCCATCTCTTAGTTTAAAAACTGCTCTACGGCCTTTTTAATATTTAGTGCCAGCAGTCTGGTTCCACTCTGGTTTAGGTGGAGCCCATCCTTCCTGTATAGGCTCCCCCTCTCCCAAAAGTGTCCCCAGTTACTAATAAATCTAAACCCCTCTTCCCTACACTATCATCTCATCCACGCCTTGAGACTCTGAAGCTCTGTCCTGCCTACCTGGCTCTGCGCGTGGAACTGGAAGCATTTCCGAGAATGCCACCATAGAGATCCTGGATTTCAGGCTCTTTCCTAGCAGCCTAAATTTGGCCTCCAGGACATCTCTCCTACCCTTCCTTATGTCATTGGTACCTACATGTACCACGACCACTGGCTCTTCCACAGCACAACACTTAAGTCTATCTAGATGCCTCGAGAGATCCGCAACCTTCGCACCAGGCAGGCAAGTAACCATGCGGTTCTCCCGGTCATCACAAACCCAACTATCTAGGGGTATGTCTACACTACAGCGCTAGTTCGAACTAACTTAGTTCGAATTAGTTAATTCGAACTAAGCTAATTCGAACTAACGCGTCTAGAACTAAAAACTAGTTCGAATTAGCGTTTTGCTAATTCGAACTAGCAAGTCCACATTGAGTGGACTCTGAACAGGGCTTAAGGATGGCCGGAAGCAGTGCCGGCAGGGCATAAAAGGAGGACTTAGAGCATGGAGATGCTGTCTCAGGCTAGCCGAGGGCTGTGCTTAAAGGGTCCCGACCCCCACCCCGGACACACAGTTCTAAGGGGTGCCCCGCTTGCAAAGAAGTTCTGGCTTGGAGTGCCCGGAGTACCCACACTGGGCACATCACACCACTCGGCATCAGCCCGGCTGCACTTGCCGCAGGCTGCCATCTGGGGAGAGGGAGTAATTGGGGGGCTGCAGGAGAGCTTCCACCCCCAGAAGCCCGCAGAGCCAGCCCAGTCGTCCCCATGGGGGTTCGTACCCCATTCCTCCCTCACCTCCTTCCACTTACCCTTCCCTAGCCCCCCTTCTTATTGATGTACAAAATAAAGATAACGTTTCTTCCAACATTGACTCTGTCTTTATTGAAAAAAACTGGGGGGGACTGGGAAAAGGAGGTGGGAGAGGGGAAGAGAAAGGCTGGGAGAAGGGAGGGCAACTAACATGATCAGGGGTTGGGAACAGGTCCCATATGAAGAAAGGCTACAGAGACTGGGACTGTTCAGCTTAGAAAAGAGGAGACGGAGGGGGGACAGGATAGAGGTCTCTAAAAGCAGGGGTTGGGTGGAGAGGGTGCATTCAGAAAAGTTCTTCATGAGTTCCCATAAAGAAGAACTAGAGGACACCAAAGGAAAGGAATGGGTAGCAGGCTTCAAACTAGTAAGAGAAAGTTGTTGTTCTTCATAAAGCAAATAGTTAACCTGTAGAACTCCTTGCTGCAGGAGGCTGTGAAGGCTAGAACTAGAACAGAGTTTAAAGGGAAGTGAGATCAAGTCATGGAGGTTGGGTCCATGGAGTGGTATTAGCCAGGGGGTAGGAGTGCTGTCCCTGCCCAAAGTTTGTGGAAGGCTGGAGAGGGATGGCACGAGACAAATGGCTTGGTCACTGTCTTCGGTCCATCCCCTCCAGGGTCCCTAGGGTTGGCCGCTGTTGGCAGACAGGCTACTGGGCTAGATGGACCTTTGGTCTGTCCCAGGACGGCCATTGTAAGCTCAGGGCTCAGGGTCGGGGGTCTCTGTGGACCCCCTTGATTTTCATGCACACCTGCTCCTGGGTGGCCAGGCTGGCAGCTCTCCTGCCCTAGCCGGCCACTTTCCTGTGCCTAGTGCGGAGATCGTGGACGAGGTCCACGATGTCCGCACTAGCCCAGGAAGGTGCCCGCCTCTTGTGGTCCAGGGCAAGCTCCCGGGAGCTGCCAGCCTGGTCCTGGGAAGAGGGGGTGGGCTGGGGGACATCAGGTGGGTGGCTCTGTGCCGTGCCAGGTGCAGGGTCTGCTAGCTGAGTGCTGGCAGGCTTGCACCTGGCACGGGCACCATAGCCAGCCCGTGCCTCTTTAAGGGGTCCGGGGCCGGGAGGGGGGCATAGAGTT
Source organism: Pelodiscus sinensis (assembly GCF_052426305.1). NCBI lineage: Eukaryota > Metazoa > Chordata > Testudines > Trionychidae > Pelodiscus > Pelodiscus sinensis. Next base: position 8,878,968 of record NC_143074.1, on the reverse strand, counting down.
TCCCTGGTGTTGGCCAGAGTGGCCACCAGGGAAACCTGGGGAGGGCTAGCCTCCCACTAGTTCGAACTAAAGGGCTACACAGCCCTTAGTTCGAACTAGCTAGTTCGAACTAGGCGTTAGTCCTCGTAAAATGAGGTTTACCTAGTTCGAACTAAGCGCTCCATTAGTTCGAATTAAGTTCGAACTAACGGAGCGCTAGTGTAGCGCCTAGGAAAGTTAGTTCGAACTAACGTCCGTTAGTTCGAACTAACTTTGTAGTGTAGACATACCCTATGTTTCTAATGATCGAATCACCCACTTCTAACACCTGCCTCTTCCTAACTGGTGTTCCCTCCCCCTAGGAGGGCGAAAGTGCCCTGCACTGGAGGGTTTGGTCTGTCCCGGCCGTACTACACACCGCCTGTGGGGGTTGCTTCTGGGAGTGGGGTGCGGGGCAGTGCCAGGGAACGAACACTCCCAGCCACCCGGGCACCCCAGTGATTCGCGCTTTGCTGTGTCCCTCAGCAGGTGGTCAGGGCCATCAACCGGGTGCTGCTCCACAGGGTGGTCCACCTCGCTGACTCGGACGCTGTCATCCAGGGGTTCGGCGCCCTCAACTTCCCCAACTGTGGGGGGGCCATCGACGAGACGCACATCCCCATCCGTGCCCCGGAACACCAGGCCTCTCAGTACATCAACCGAAAGGGGTACTTCTCTGTGCTCCTGCAGGCCGTGTGTGACCACCGGGACCAGTTCACGGACATTAATGTGGGCTGGTCCGGCAAGGCACACGATGCATGGGTATTCCAGAACTCCTCCGTGTGCCAGAGGCTGCAGGCTGGGACCTTCTTCCCCGACCGCCACATCAGAGTCGGGGATGTGGACATGCCCGTCTGCCTGGTGGAGGATGCAACCTACCCCCTACAGCCTTGGCTCATGAAGCCGTACACAGGGCACCTCAACCCCTCCTGCCAGGCCTTCAATGCCAGGCTGACCAGGGCCCGCATCGTGATCGAGGGGGCCTTAGGCTGACAGAAAGCCAGATTTAGATGCCTCCTCACTCGCCTCAACCTCACCGAGCACAATATCCCTCCCGTGGTGGCAACATGTTGCGTGCTGCACAATTTGTGTGAGTGAAAGGGGGAGGCTTTCCTGCCAGCCTGGATGGCTGAGGCTGAGCACATGGCTGGCAAGTATGCGCAACCCCGCACCGCCGCCGTCCGGGAAGCCCAGCGGGGAGCCATCCAGATCCAGGAATCCCTGTGGGAGAGCTTCCAGGTGGAGGAGGAGGACTGAACTCTCCCTGCATGCTCCACTGGGGCCTTCTTTCACCCTCCCCCCCTTCCCCTTTCCCCTCCCTAACACCCCTTCCTAATGTCAAATAAAGACACCTGTTTTTACAACCAAAATCTCTTTTTATTTTACATAACAGGGGTGTGAGGAGGGAGGAGTGAGGGTGGGAGAGGGGAGGGGGAAACCTGGGAGGAAGGAGCTGGAAAGGAGTGGAAGGGGAGGAAGGGAAAGCTCAGGCGTGGGGGTCCTTCTGGCTTTCCCGTCTTGCAGTACTGTGGGTGTGGGGGCGTTGGGGGGAGTGAATGTGGAGGGTGGGACAGAAGGGACAGGGGGTGCGGAGGAAGCAGGAGGGGGAGCAGGGGTGGGAGGAAGAGCAAGAGCTGGGGCAGCCGCAGGGGTTGGAGCAGGAGGAGGCAGGAACCTGTCCACTAGGGTCTGGAGGTGACCTCTGAGGGCACAGCTCTGCTCCTTCAGCACCTCCAAACTCCTGTGCTGCAGCCGCAGGTCCTCCCAGACCCAGTGCTCCTGGATGCGGATCTGGTGCTCCAGTAGCCACAGGTGCTGCCACTGGTAGTCCTCCAGGTTCCTGGTGCGCCTGCTGGCCCGGGTGTGGGTTGCTGTTGCAGGCGGGGTGGTGCGCCCTGCAGTCCCAGGTGCTGCAGCTGTGGTGAAACAAAAGCAGTGGTCAATTCTCCCTGGGGACACGGTGAGTGAAACATAGCCCCCCTCTGCAAAGGCCAGGGCCCCCGCATGACACCCAGCTTCTGCTCCATGGTGGGCAAGGCCCAGACGCATGGTCCCTGGGCTCCTTCTCCCCCCACATCCCCATACACATAAGGGGACCATGATGGCACTCACATGTGGAGCCCTCCCCAGCCTCAGACGACACAGCCAATGTGCTCTGTGGGGTGTCTCGGGGGTCCTGGGTCCTGGGCAGGCTCCCTGCAGGCTCCTGGCTCTCGGCGTCCTCCTCCTCGGTGTCCAGGACGGTTTCCTCTGCCTCGGGGTTGATAACCACCCGGGGGGCATGGACGGCGTGAACCCCCAGGATGCGGTCCAGGGCCTCAAAGTGGGGGCAGGCCTCCGGGTCGGACCCTGGCTGGGAGGCCCTGGAGTAGGACTGCGGCAGGTCCTTGACCTTGCAGTGGATCTGCTCCCGGGTCCGCATGTGGCCTCTGGCGGCCAGGCTGTCAGCCATGCGGCTGTAGACGGCCACGTTCCTGTGGCTAGTGTGGAGATCATGGACGTTGGAGTCTTCCCCCCAAACCTCGATGAGGTCTACGATCTCCGCATTAGACCAGGTGGGCACCCACCTCTTGCAGCCCCAGGCAGGCTCCTGAGAGCCACCAGCCTGGTCCTGGGAAGAGGGGGAGGGCTGGGTGGCAGCTGGTGGCTGACTCATCTTGTGCCAGGTGCAGGGTCTACTGGCTGGGTGTTGGCAGGCTTGCAACTGGCACAAGCACAGTAACCAGACCGTGGCCCTATAAGGGCTCCGGGGCCGGAAGGGGGGCAGAAGAGTTTCCCTGGTTGTGCCCAGAGTGGCCACCAGGGCAAGCTGGGAAGGGCTAGCCTCCAACTAGTTTGAATTAAGAGGCTACACAGCCCTTAATTCGAACTACTTAATTCGAACTAGGCATTAGTCCTCGTAGAATGAGGTTTACCTAGTTCGAATTAAGCGCTCTGCTAGTTTGAATTAAGTTCGAACTAGAAGTTTGCATGTGTAGCACCTATTAAAGTTAATTCAAACTAACGGCTGTTAGTTCAAATTAACTTTGTAGTGTAGACATACCCTATCTGACTACTTTCGGTTCCTTCTCTGTGCACCCTGGTGCATTTCAGTCAGAGATTCTCCATGAAGATTGCTCATCATGTCACAGTGAATGAGAGCTCTTCTCCCTGCAGAATGGGCACAGTATCTCCTAGGAAGGAAATGTCATCTAGGCCTCTGTCCAAACCACAAAGCACATTTTTTTAAACTTATGCCATGATACTTTACTTGCACATAGCACTTCTCTTGCTGCCAGATCCCCAAGCACTCCGCGGTTGGCATGTTAAAAGATCACTTCCATCCTGTACCCAAAAGGCAGCATCTTCTGGGCTGAGAGGCAACAGATAGCTTTACACCTACGCAACATAGATTTTTTGAGGGGGAGAGAGGAATAACTTCTGCACTAACACGGCTACATTTCTATCACTAACTTCTGCATGAAACTGAAGTGGGGCAGGATTGGAGTAGTACAAATGTAATTTACAGGGGATGCTGGCTGTTTAATGTCCCTGTTCAGAAAAAAAATATACTACTAGATTGTAGAATAATCAAAGTGATTTGGGCTGGTTTTCCTCACTCCACAGCCTTAACATACTGCCCAAACTCTATAATCCTGGTTCAATCCTGAATGTAAAGGGAAAAGCTGCCACGTTCACTTTCAGCATCCTATCTATTCAGAGGCGGTTTCTTACCTCAGTCCACCTCCTTAGCTTAGAAAAGCAATCCAGCCCACAGCCTGAGGTTGGATGCCTGGCATGAGGTGTCATTGTGGGAGTGATTATGAAATCACAGGGCCAGGAATTAGAACCTTGACACCATGAGAAAGAAAGGGGATGGAGGAGGACACAAGAGGTGTGTGAGCATGTGCGCATGTGCACACACATGTGTGTTTACAGTATATAGTAATAAAAGCCACAATGGAAAAATGTGGGTTTAAAAATCAGTTACATGGGCCAATCATGAGCCACCATTCAATTTTTCCTCATCTTTTGTGCAGACAAGGGTCACAGAGATCAATGGAAGTTTGGCGAAGAATTCAACATTTGGCCCATTTTCTATAGGCTTATGTGGGTTTCTAGGCTGCACTTATCACCGCAGTTTCTGGGCTTGTGAGGCTGGGAACTTCCCTGGCTTCTGTGGTCTCTTTATACAGATGGCTACTATCATACTAATTTGCCCAGTCTCTCTGATTCCTTATCTCTGGGGCATAACAGTAGGGTCTATGTTTCAAAAAGAGAGCAGTAATTCTTAGGGCTTCGGGGTATTTTTGTGCCCAGCTTGAAAGATCTTAAAGGGGAACTTCAGTGGGTTCTATTTGGAAACCATGGGAGGGGGTGGGCAGTCACAGCCTGCTCACTTCTCAAAGTCCCTCCCCCAGCCCTGTGAGAGGGACGACTAGACCCAGAGTCCAACTGATTTCTGGGGACAAATAATGACAGAAGGGATCAAAAGGGGTCACAGGTTTAAAATGAGGGAACCGGATGGGGACACCAAGCAGAGAACCCCAGACAGAGCCCACTGCTCCTCAAAGCTGTCAATGGAGCCAGTGGACGCCGCCCAGAGGGACTCTGCCTGGATACGTGAAATCAAGGAGGAATGAAAGTAGGCCCCACAGTTGCAGAACGCCCCCTTGTCCAGCATCCTCCTTCTGGTGGTGTAGATGGTGGCTTTCACCAGGGCCAGGAGGAGATTGACAAGGAGGTCTCGCAAGTTTGTGGGGCCACATATGGGGTGCACATAAATAAAAAGTGTGGGGAAAAATGCAGCCAGAACTTCAGTAAGAGGTTCTGGAGGAGCTGGGTTAGGGGCTGCAACCTGGCACATTCTAGATACGTATGCACCAGGTTTTCCCTCATTCCACAAAATGGGCAGGTGTCTGAGATGGGGGTGAACCACGCCAAGTACACGCCTGTGCTTATGGCCCTGTGCAGGAGCCACCAACTGATGTCCCCGATGGAACATATGCTGGCCCATCTGTGGGGAATATATGCTGGCCCATCTGTGGGGAACCCCCCTCCACAGGTCTTAAATAGTCCTGCCATTTGCTGTCAGGGTGGGGAAATGCAGAGTGTGGAGAACAAGTGTGTACAGATGTTTTCTTGGCACGGTTTGGAAGCAGACTGACTGCAGATCTTGCAGCCGGCTTGGAGTCCAGGGCCCACAGAACAGAGGCCCAATAACAATGGACGGAGGCCTTGCAGGAAGGGAAGGGTGGGACATACCCTCTTGTAGGGCTCTCTGCATAAAACCGAGAGCGGACTCTAGCAAGGCCACCTTCACCTCCTGGAGTAGGCGCAGGGAGGTTCGCAGGGTGGAGAGCCCCATGCGCTGAGCAAGCACTCAGGGATCCACCCAGTCCCTCCTGTCATAGTCCAGGACCTTGGTGGTTTCTGCCAGGATCAGCCTCCGGCGCACCGAGGGAGACTCTGCCACCTGCATGCACAAGGCTGGATTGTAAAGCAGGGGCTCCGCGAGGAGATCTACTCCTCGGTGGCCACAACGGACTTGGTCACTGAAAACAGCTTCCAGGTCTGGAGGAGTTCCTGGTAGAATTCCGGCAGCTCTAAGAGGTCTCGCGGAAGGTCCCCCGGGTAAATAAACAAGAGCTGCTGGTCTTATCGGTGCCCCTGGAGGCGGCGGAGGAAGGAACATGCCAAAGTGCTCCATGCCGGACTACCTGCACTAAAGAGGAGTGTGATGGGTTGGAGCAGCCCCATTCTGCTGGGGCTGATCCACCCTGCACTGCTCCCACGGTGGCGTGTGTGCTCCTCGTGTCATGGTGGGCAGCATGGGCCCCTTGCACACACTGTTCGGCGGCCGCGGCCCAGCTGACAGGTGCAGGCCCAGATGCTGGGGGAAACCTCAGGAGCATCAGGACGTCCCTGACCCTGGGGTCAGCGGGTGATGTCAGGGAGAGTGACTCCAGGAGGGGATGAAAAGGAGAGCCGGGGGAGCGAGAGGGAGGAGGAAGGAAGGAGAGGATCCTGGAGAGGTGTAGAAGCAAGAGGAGAAGCTGGAGAGGAAGGATGGGAACGTGACAGCGGTTAGCGGGGAAGGAAGCGGCCCAGGGCAGGGCAATTGAGGACGTGCGGGTGGGCTGGTGAGTTTCGGGTATCAACCCTACCGGCCAGAAAGGACGCTACTAGAGCCTGTCCTTAGGGCCCTGGGCTGGGGCCGGTGAGAGAGGGCAGGCCTGGGCCCCCCTACCCTGCACCCCACGGTCCGGAGGCCAGAAAGGAGCGGTAAGCCCGAATTTAGACACGCATGCCAGACCAGGGCACTTGGCGAGACTGGAACTTGTTTATTCAGGACACCCCACTGAACTGAAGGACGTACACAAAAGCGGGGGGGGGGGAGGGCAAAGGACCATTGTTATACAAGGAGTCTCTGCAGGGCCTGGAGGCAGAAGGCACGGACCTGAGTGTGCACACAGATCAGGCCCTGGCCCTCCTCCTCCAGGGGAAGAGACACAGTGCAGTCCTGGCCAAAAGAACTCCAGAGCTGTCCTCTGGAACTTGGCCAGGCCTCAGGGTGTTTAGCTGGTGCTAGAGCATGGACAGGACCAGCTGATTTAACACCAGCACCCTCCCGTGAAGGGAGAAACACTGGAGCAGTCCTGTCCATCTCCGCAGCTGCTCACCCATCCTGGCCTCCAAACCTTGCCAGTTCTCCAGTGGAGAGGGATGCAGATAAATAAACGCCCAGGTAGAGCAGTGGACCTGTTCCCCACCTGATGGCCTGAAGCGCGGGTGGGAGGGAGCCTGCCCGCCACCTGTCCCCGACCGCCAGGTCAGAGCTCTTGACCCAGTTGACCTGGGCGAAGGAGGCTGTCGAGTAGATGGCTTGGCAGGCCTCCACTCACGCCAGGTTGCCCGGGTCCTGGACTACGAGGAGCACATCATTGGTATACTCCAACAGGACCAGCTGCAGCTCCGGCTCTTGGAGCATCAACCCCGTCAACCTCCTATGGAGGAGACAGAGGAAGGGCTCGATCATCAGAGCGTACAGTTGGCCCAACAGTGGACATTCCTGATGTACTCCCCGCCCAAAGCTGACTGGCTTGGTCAGGGTCCAGTTGAGCCTGTCCAAACACATTGCGAGGGCATACAGCACCAGAAGAAAACTCACAAAACGGGGCCCGAAGCCAAAGGCCTGCAGAGTGCCCAGGCGATACCCTTGGTCCACCCTGCTGTTGAACACCTTCTCCTGGTCCAGGAACAGGAGGGCGAATGACAGACTGTCCCTACAGCCAAGCTCCAAGAGATCCAGGAGCAGGTACAGATTATCGAAGATGCTACGGCCCAGGACGGTGCAGGTCTGGTCAGGGTGGATCATGTTTGCCAGCATGGACTGCAGTCACAGTGAGATGGCCTTTGCTATGACTTTATAGTCCATGCTAAGGAGTGAGATGGGGTGCCAATTCTGAAGGTCGCAGACGTCCCCGTTCTTTGGCAATAAGGCCAGCACGGCTTGCCTGCACGACAGAGGGAGGACTCCATTCTCTAAGGACTCGGCCCAGATGGTGACGAGGTCGTCCCAGATCACGTGGTAGAACTCCTTGGTCAGCCCATCCATGCCTGGGGTTTTGTTGGTGGACAGAGGGCTTCCAAGAACTCAGCCAGAGTGAGTGGCATCTCCATTCGGTCCCTGTCATCTGTACTGACCATTGGGAGCTCTGTCCAGAGCACCCTGCAGGTGTCAGCTTCGGTTGGATCCGGAGAGAACAAACTGGTGTAGAAGGCCATGTCCCTTCCATGCATCTCCTCTGGATTTGTGAGGGGGGTGCTGTCCTCTGCCAAAAGGCTGGTGATGTGCTTTTTAGCCCCCCTCTTTTTCTCCAGGGTGTAGAAGAAGCGGGAGCTGCGATCTATCTCCCAGAGGAGCTGGATGCGGGATTGAACGAAGGCGCCCCGGGCCCGGTGGTCCTCGAGAGCCCAGAGTTCCTCCCGCTTCTCCTGGTATGCCTTGCAGAGCGGTGGATCCTTGGGGTCGGATGCCAGGAGCCCCTCAAGCTTCAAAACCTCCCATTCCAATTGCTCTATTGCTGCATCCCTCCGCTGGCTGGCACCCCAGGAGTAGTTGCAGCAGAAGAGCTGGGCATGCACCTTCCCCACATGCCACCATTGCAGGGAAAGGCGGCTGCTGCCCCCGCCAGGCCTGCCAGAACTCCTGGAAGGACGCCACGAAGCCCACATCCTCCAGCAAGCTATTATTAAAATGCCAATAGGCTGGCCCCAGCTTCTCTGAACTCAGAGAGGCTTTCACGGCTGCCAAATGGTGATCTGTGAACGGGGCTGGCTGAATGCTGGAGGACTGGGCTTGCGCCAGATGGAACTGTGCTAAATAAATGTGGTCCAATCAACCCCACCCGGACATAGGTGAAGGTGGTGGTGTTGTCCGGGAGATGGTCTTGCCAGACATCCACCAGGGAGTGATGGTCCACGATCTCCCTGAGGACACCTGCTGTGGCCTGGCAGTTCTTGAGTCCTGCATGGTCCCGGTCCTCGAGGGTGATATTAAAATTTCTGCCCAGGACCAAGCATTCGTGAGGATCCAGGGTGCCAAGGAAGGTGGCTGCCTACTGGTAAAATGTGACCCAGTCCGGACCCACGTTTGGGGCATAAACATTGACCAAATTTAGCGTCAGCCCCTCCACACAGGCCTGGACGTGCAGCAGGCGACCTGGGACAACCTTGGCAGTCCCGAGCACCTCGGGCCGTAGGGCAGGGTAGAACAGGGTGACCATCCCAGTTGCACAAGCGCTGAGGTGGCTAAAGTACACCCCGTCCCCCCCCCCCACTCCAGCTGCCAGCCAGCCTCAACAGCTGGAATTGTGTGGGTCTCTTGCAGGAAAATCACCGAGTACCCTCCCCCCACAAAGGAAGGAGAGCACCGGGTTCCTACGGAGACCTGCCCTATAGCCCCGGGCATTTAGCATTGTGATGGTGGTGCACTTCATGCTGAGGGCTGGGGTGGATCCTCACGAGCAGGGGGATCATAGAATCATAGAATCATAGAGCTGGAAGAGACCTCAGAAGGTCATCAAGTCCAGCCCCCTGCTCTAGGCAGGACCAATCCCAACTAAATCAACCTAGCCAGGGCTTTGTCAAGCCGAGACTTAAACACCTGTAGGGATAGAGACTCCACTACTTCCCTAGGTAACCCATTCCAGTGCTTCACCACTCTACTAGGGTATGTCTACACCAGCCACCCTAGTTTGAACTAGGGTGGCTAATGTAGTCATTCGAACTTGCAAATGAAGCCTGGGATTAAAATATCCCAGGCTTTATTTGCATGTTCCTGGGCGCCGCCATTTTTAAATGCCCGGTAGTTCGAACTCTCTGCCCGCAGCTACATGCGGCACGGACTAGGTGGTTAGAATTAAAGCTCCTAATTCGAACTACGGTTACTCCTCATTGCAGATGAATGAGGAGAATGGGCAGGGAGTTCAAACTACCGGGCATTTAAAAATGGCGGCGCCCGGGAACATGAAAATAAAGCCCGGGATATTTAAATCCCAGGCTTCATTTGCAAGTTCGAATGACTACATTAGCCACCCTAGTTTAAACTAGGGTGGCTAGTGTAGACATGCCCCTAGTGAAATAGTTTTTCCTAATATCCAACTTGGACCTCTCCCACCACAACTTGAGACCATTGCTCCTTGTTCTGCCATCTGTCGCTACTAGGATCATCGGCCTCCCGCAGGCCCCGCAACAGGCCCCGCAGTCCCCGAAGGCAAGGAGAGCATAATGGAATTTGCAGGCCCACTGGTAGGCCGTGATGTCCTGCCTCTTGGTCCCTCTCCCCTCCTGCAAAAGGGTCTTTGTGACCCCCAAGATGGAATGAAAGTCCTCCCAGCACTGAAGGGCCAGCTCCACCTTCCCCTTAGCCCTTCATTTATCCGTGAGGAATTGGTGGAGCTCAGCCCCCAGCGCTGAGGGCATGCAGGACTTTTCCTCCATCTGGTCCCCATAATAAACCTCGCGGGCCACGGAGATGGGCAAACAGGGATATGATCCCTGGTGCAGCGCCAGGAACAATGGTGCTGCACTGCCCATCCCGAACTCTGGAGAGGGAGGGGGTGGCGGAGGGAACAAGGCAGCCCCTAGTGGATTAGAGACTGGGGACACGAATACCACTCCCTGAGGGCTGCCCACAGCTAGCAGGAATGAAACAGCCCCCGTGCGGGTGGCAGTGACAACGGGATGTGGGGATGCTGCAGGGGGTGGGGAGCAGGCATTACTGTAGGGGCAGGAGTGGGGGAAGATGAGGGGAGGGTGACGGGGAAGCAGATATTGTGATGGGGCAGGAAAGGGGATGGGTTCAGGGCTGGATAGTGGGTCAGGCACGGGGGGGGGGAAACGGTATCCATGGGAGAGGGGTCAGGAACGGGGGAGGACTTGGGGTTGGAAATTGGTTCATAGAGGGTGGGAATGGGACCAAGGGCATGAACGGGGGGGGGGGGGGGGGGGGGAGGAGGAAGGGAGAGAGGAGAGGATCAGGGCAAGGGAGGGAACCAGAGCTTTTGTCAGAGTCAAGGGGACAATCCCCCGAGTTTGTGCCATTGGGCCATGGCGCCTCCCAAATGAGGACTGGGGGAGCAGGAGCAGGAAGGGGGCATGTGCTGATGCCGGGTTCAGGTGGTGAAACGGAAGCTATGACCACAGCATTGGCCAAGGAGATGTTCTCTGCTGGGCCCCTGACAGATGGGAAGATGGCTGCCCTGCCTCACTTGTGGGAGAGGGGGTGCCTCTGAGCTCAGGACCTGGCTGCTCGGCGCCAGCTGTCGCCCCTAAGGGCTTGGCGGCTTATGCTCTGGTGCTCGAATCGGCTAGGCTGATGGGTAGCACTAGAGGCACCCCGAGCGTGAGGACGGGGTCGGCCACCTGGGCCATAGGTGTGGGGAGAAGAGAGGGTGGCGCAGCAAAGTCTGAGGCCTGCTGGTGGAGGGTCATCCTCCCCCGGGTGAGCAGGGTCAGACCCAGGGCCTTGATCTCCTCAAAAATGGAGCTAGGCTCCATCCCCTCTGTCCCAGAGCCCTCCCCGCCAGCCGCCGAGGCAACAATTACCTTAGTGGTGGCAACGGAAGGCTCAGCTGGCACCAAGGCTGGGGAAGGTCCACCTGAGGCCACCTCATGGATGGGCTCCACAAGGGGGATGGAGACGTCCCTCCTCGCTGCCACGGCTTCCTTGGCCGGCGCCTCCTGCTGACTCTTGCCGGGGGCACTCTCCGCAGCGCTGGCCCCCCTTGGGATTTTTCGGAGTGGGGCCTTCCCAATCTCCTCATCGGAGGGGGGAATTGAGCCTGCAGACCGTGGGCTCTGTGGTTCCCCTGGACGAGGTGGAAGCGGAGGGCTGGTCAGCAGGGGCGAGGCCAGGGGGTGCAGTTTTGTTCGGGGGGACGTTGAGGTAAGGGAGGGAGAGAGGGGGGTGGGAAAACCTCCTGGAGGGAGCCCTCTCCCTTGCCTGGCAGTGACCATGCCACCCTCTCCTCCTCGGGCCCCACAGAGACAGGTGGAACTGAGGCGGAGCCCGCCTGCTCGCTCAGGCATGCTGGAGGGGGTGCCTACAGCTCCCGATCAGAGCCATCAGTTGGAGAAGGGGGGGCTGCGGAGGCTTGATTACTGGGGGGCCGGCGGTGTCTGGGCCAGTGCCCTTCTGGGTCCGGGGACTGGATGCCTCCTCTGATTGGGCCAATGGGCAGTCCCCAATAAAATAGAGAGTAATAATTGGTCATTTATGAAAACGTTGGCCTAGAGTTTCATGCCAAACCCTCCTCAAGTAGAGAGGAGCAGGTCACCAACACATTCCCAGCATGAAATACTGGCCTTCACTAAAGTCACCATTCATCTCTCATTTACTTCAATGGGGCCAGGACTCTGGTGACATAGGTCTTAAGTGTTCTGGATGTCAGACACACCCAGCCTGTTTCCAAAGCCAGTTAGCTTCAGCAGGAGCTAATTGCACAGTCACCACTTTAAACCCAAATTGGTTAGAGGCTCCTAATACTGTTTATTTAGGAAGTGGCTTTAAAACTTTGGACTCTACTGAAGCCTGACTTGCTCTTTATTGAGCTCATGCCCAGATGTTACTGCTCTCACTACTATGTACTGATTACAGCACGATTCTAATTTCCTTGTTGCACATCTATAAATTCCATTTGCTAATAGCAATCCAACGTTTTCAGGCTGTGCACTCCTAGCTCCATCAGTGAGCTTCCTCCAGCAATTCTAGTGACTCCCATTCTGCTCCTGACCTTACATCGATGGGACCATCTCTGCACAACACCCTGCTTGCTGTGCCCCCACCCTTTCTCTTTTAGGAAAGCTTTCTGGTATGGCTTGCTCCCTTAGGCTGCCCTCTGGTGGGAATTGTGGCAAAGTGCAGTCCAGGCATCACTGCAGCCAAGCACCCCGCCCAGAGTACAGGCAGCAGGAGATGTAGAGTCCTCTCCCTGCTGAGATAGGTCTCACTCATGATTCAAACAAGTGTCCTCTCCACACTAGCTGAGAGGAGCTTTCTAGGGTGATGGTGAGCAACCTGTGGGCTGCATGCAGCCCACTAGGGGAATCTGATTGCAGGCCATAAGAAGATTTTTTTTATAGTCTGCAGATACTACCCCGACCTCCCTGAAACTCCCAGTGGCTGCTGTTTTCTGTTCCTGGCCAATGGGAGCCATGGGAAGTGGTGGCCAGCTTGTTCCTGAAGCCCCTTTGCCTGCAGGCGCCACCCCCACAGCTCCCATAGGCTGAGAACAGAACTGTGGCCACTGTGAGCTGTGGGAGGGCTACCCGGGAATGGTCAACATCAGCAAAATGAGTGTCAGCCTGCAATCACATTAGTCTGATGGGATGCATGCAGCCTGTGGGCCACAGGTTGCCCACCACTGCTCTAGAGAGATATCCCACCTTCCTCCCACTTTGTAGCACCAACTGTGCTCAGTGGCCTCATCCCACCTATCACTATTACCCCTCCAACTCCATGACTTTTCTGAATTCCCTTCCATGTATTAGTTGGCAGGGGGCATCTAACCAGGATCACATCTCCCCACACTCTAACCAGTTCATCCACCGGTGGAGAGGGTGGGCATTAATAGTATGTTTTCCTACAGTAGCTCCTAGAAGTCCTACTCCAGACCAGGTCTCATCGTGCCAAGCACTGAACACTGAGGACAAGAGTCCCTCAGCCAGAGAGCTCACTGTGTAAACAGAAAGGTTGGGGAACAGGCAATCTTATTATCCCCATTTTACAGATGGGGAACTGAGACCCAGAGGCCTACAAGTGACTTGCCCAAGGTTCCCCAGGAAGTCTGTAGTAAAGCCAGGAACTGAATGTGATTTTCATGAGTCCCAGCAGAGTACTTAGCCTCAAGACCCTCCTTTCCTCTTTCAGATCAATCTCAGTGGGCACATCTGCTGTCCACTCTTTAAATATCTCATGGCACCTCTTCTTCAGCCTATCCCATAAGCTCTTCTTCCCCCTTGTTTGGGACATCCTTACTGGCCCATCCTAGCTAGAACCTAGGGCCCAGTATGAGACAGAATGGGACCTGTAAGGACAATACATTCCAACTTTCTCACTGGGCTGCTTGCTCATAGACTTCCTTCCACCTTTAACTATCTTACTTTGCTCCTATTTAGCAACTTCCCATCCTGCAACAATGTAGCTATATGGAGACTGCCATGATCTACAGTCCCTATGAACCTGCTGCATTGAACATGTGTGGCAGAAAAAGACTTATCTGGTTGCAAGCTATGTCTTGAAATCAGAAGAGGTGGCTGGAAAAGGGGCTTTGGCAGTGGAAAAAGGGCACAGTGATAGAGTGTAAAACAAGGTTTAAAGGGTCAGTGGTATCAGTGCTATTCAGCATAAATGGAAATGATCTGAAAAAAGGGGTAAAAGAGTGAAGTGGCAAAATTTGTGGATGATACAGATTTAATCACAATGGTAAAGTCCAAAGCAGACTGCAGAGATTTAAAGGACTTTGGCTTCCTTGACCATGGGATGCTATTCCAGGAAGGACTGCTAAGCAGGGATGGCGTTCACCTTTTGTGGAAAGGGACGACCATATTTGGATACAGACTGGCTAACCTAGTGAGGAGGGCTTTAAATTAGGTTGGATGGGGACAGTGACCAAAGCCCACCGGTAAGTGAAGAACATGGAGACCTGGGAGATGGGTCAGAAATGGGAGAGTGTGGGCTATAATAGCAGAGAAACAGGAGGGACAAGGCAGTACTGGGAGGCAAGATCAAATCAGTATCTTAGATGCATATATAAAAATGCAAGAAGTATGGATAATAAGCGGGAAGAACTGGAAGTGCTCATAAATAAATACAACTATGACATCGTTGGCATCACAGAGACTTGGTGAGAAATACACATGATTGGAATATTGGTATAGAAGGGTTTGTTATAGAAGGGATTACTCAGGAAGGTTAGGCGGGGAAAAAAGAGAGGAGGTGTTGCCTTCTATATTAAAAATATATACACTTGGACTGAGGTGGAGATGGATATAGGAGACAGATGTGTTGAGAGTCTCTGGGGTAGGCTAAAAGGGGTAAAAAACAAAGGTGATGTCATGCTAGGGGTCTACTACAAGCCACCGAGGTGGAAGAGGTGGATGAGGCTTTTTTTAAACAACTAATAAAATCATCCAAAGCACAGGATTTGGTGGTGATGGGGGACTTCCCAGATATATGTTGGGAAACTAACACAGCAGGGCACAAACTATCCAATAAGTTCTTAGACTGCATTGAAGACAACTTTTTATTTCAGAAGGTTGAAAAAGCTAGTGGGGGGAAGCTGTTCTAGATTTTATTTTAACAAATAGGGAGGAACTGGTTCAGAATTTGAAAGTGGAAGGCAGCTTGGATAAAAGTGATCATGAAATCATAGAGTTCATGATTCTAAGGAATGGTAGAAGGGAGAAAGCAAAATAGAGCCAATGGATTTCAGGAAGGCAGATTTTGGTAAGCTCAGAGAGCTGGTTGGTAAGGTCCCATGGGAAGCAAGACTAAAGGAAAACACAACCAAAGAGGGACATTATTAAGGGCCCAAAAGCAAGCTATTCCACTGCGTAGGAAAGACAGAAAGAATGGCAAAAGACCATCTTGGCTTAACCAGGAGATCTTGCATGATCTCAAAATCAAAAAGGAGTCATAGGGTATATCTATACTGCCACCCTAGTTCGAAGTAGGGAGCCTAATGTAGGCATTCGAACTTGCAGAAGAAGCTTGGGATTTAAATATCCCAAGCTTTATTTGCATGTTCCCGGGCGCCGCCTTTTTTAAATGCCCTGTAGTTCGCAGCTACACACAGCACGGACGAGGTAGTTCGAATTAAAGCTCCTAATTCAAACTACCATTACTCCTCATTGCAAGAAGCTACGTGGAACAGAGACCATCTCTTAGCGTGTCTGTACTACACCTAAAACCATGGACACTGGTCTCTGATGTCAAAAGGTATGATAATATGGATCCTAAACTGGGAGGTTTACATGCCATGCACGTCGCAGTTGGGGGTGAAAATGAGCTTTTGTATAAAAAATACCTTGCCATTTATGTCCAGCCAGGGGAATGATGGAAAGAATGTTGCAAACAGTCAGTCTCTCAGGATCCCTGCAAGATGACCACTCGGCACCTTGGTGCTGCCACTTCTGCTGCAAGTGCAAAGCATGCTCTCAGATCTAGCCCTACACATGGCAGTAGATAGGTTCTGAAGCCTGGGCAGAATATGCTAGGGTTTCTTGTGCTATGCTGCCTCCTAATCCATGGTAGGCTCCAGCATGTCATTTTAGATTCTGTCCGAAGTCATTCATTTAACTGATGAGCCTGAATGCCTCCTGATGCGCAGAACTGGGAGACTGGCGTTCGCTGACGAGACCAACGTGAGGCACAACTGGAGGGATAGCCAGCAATAAGCAAGGGGGTCTTCATTCAGCTCCAGTTCTGTCACTCCTCTGAAAGGCCCAGCTTGCAGTTCTGTGTCTGTCGGCACCAGGATCCTACAGCTGACAGGCCCCAGCGATGGTGGGTTCCATGCTTATGGAATTACTTGTTCTCCAAAAATGTAAAGGTCAGGGTCACATGGCTGGAGAGCCACACCCAGCTCCACCTATCATAGCAGCCATCTGAGAAGACAGTCCCAGCTCAGCTCAATCTATGGAAATTGTCTGGGGTGGCCATCCCTGCCCAAGGGACAAATGGGATTTGCTAACTCATGGTTCGTCCTAACTTGGTCCTTGTTTCCCAGCCTCCACTTGGTTCCTCCGGCCCTCATCAACCTCCATCTGTCTGTCTCTCCCTAACTATTCTTCGGTGCGCCAGCATTGCAGTGACTCATTCACGCTCCCTGCAGTAATTACCAGCAGAGCTTTCTCTCGTCACAGCTCTTAAGGTGGGCTCATGCTGTGATAAATAAGCTGCTTAGCAGCATGGAATGAAATGGTATTTAAAGTTTAATATCTTTTTTTAGCCCCTTTTCAAAGAACACTGATTGTGTGATCTGTTTTGGGAAAATGCAACGTACTTGGTTGCTTTCAGTCTGCTGTGGGGTGAAGTGGTTCTGGGGCAATTGCAGTGGTGGGTGGGTGGGAGTGGACAGAAAGATGGTTTACCATGGTACTAATGATGAAACCAGGCTGCATTCCCTCTTTCTGGCCTCCTGAAGCTTTGTAAAATGACTCATTATGCAGTTGAATTTGAGCCTGGCAGCTTAGCTCTGCCACCACAACTCAGGCTGCATCAGCAATTTGCACCATGCCCAAGTCTCATCCAACATCTTCCTCTGGCAGAGAAGATGACAAGGTGCCATTGGGCAGTTTTGCCATCCCTAGTTTCCAGGGGCATCTTAAGGCCTCACTGTGGAGAAATGAGCTAAGCCAGACTGCCCTTGCCCTCAATGGTAGTGTAATGGTAGTGTAATGCCTTTGCTCTCACAACCTGCTGGTCACTCAGGAATTAGCTCTTACTCAGCAACTCCTGTTTTGGCCGGAGTCTCACTCATTGTTGCTCTCCCCATCCTCTGGTTTGGGCCCGCACCACTCCTAGGACCATGGTATCCACCACTCTGGTTTCTCACCCCCTTTCCAGGCTTATCAGCAGTCCGCAGCCTTATTCTTGTCACTGTGGCCAGCTGCAACCTCAGTCCAGCTGCTCACTTCAAGGGAAAGCCACTGCCAATAAAGGCTCTATTTGAAATCTTGGGAGGTGGGCAGGTGCAAGCTCGCTCACTTCTAAAGGCCCTTCCCCCAAACTCATGGGAAGGACCACTGGACCTGGGTTCCAACAGATTACTTGGGACAACTAATGACAAACAGGGTCAGGGTTCAGGTCAGAGGTTCAAAACAAGGGAACCAGAAGGGGACACTGAGCAGAGAACCTCAGACAGCACCTATTGCTCCTCAAAGCTATCTAGAGAGCCAGCAGACACCGATCAGAGGAATTTTGCCTGGATATATGCAATCAGGAAGGAGTGGAAATAGGCCCCAGACACAGTGCACCCTCTCATCTAGCATCCTCCTAGTGTTATAGATGGTGGTCTTAGCCAGGGCCAAGAGGAGGTTGATGAGGAGGTCCCACAGATGGGGTGTGCATAAATGAAAAAGTGCAGCCAGAACCTCAGCAGGAGGTTCTGGAGAAGCTGCAATAGGGGCTGCAACCTGTCACATTCGAGTAAGGTGTGCACCATCTTCTCCCACATGCCACATAAGGGGCAGGTTTCAGGGATAGGGCTGAACCATGCCAGGTATACGGCTGTTCTCATGGCTCCATGAAGGAGCTGTCAACCAATATCCCCAAAAGGCTGCAGTACCAGGGTAGAATAGAGATTAGCCCACCAGGGTTTCCCACCCTCTATAGGTGGCAAATAGTCCTGCCACTTGGTATTGGGGTGGGACACGAGGGTGTGGAAATGGAGCATGAGTGTGCACCATTGGTCTCTGGGTGCAGTGTGACGGACCGGGCCGTGTCTGGGCACAGCTGAGGGCGCCCGCTCAGGGCGAATTGCTCAAATCCGGGGCTCCTTACAGCCCCCAGACTGGTGACCTCTCCAAACAGGCCACAAACCAGTCCCACAGAGCACGTCAGCAGCCTGCCTGAAGCCTCACGAGCAAAACCCCTCCGACGCCCCAGCAATATCCGTGCCTCAGATGGCCCCGGGCCTCATACACCGGTGGGGGGTCTTAGAACCCAATCCCACCTACCCCGAACAAGTTCTGTCCGGTTCCAAGAAACCAGCCACAAATCCCTGGTCAATTTACCCTTTGGACCTTACCCACAAATCACGCTGGGCCAATCCTTTAGCATCTAACATCTAAAGGTTTATTATCACAAGAAAGAAAAGCATGAGAGTAAGGTTGTTAAAGGATAGTACATTACATGCATCGAATCTCCCAGTCCTCGATGCAGGCTCTAGCAGAGATGTTACAGCTGCTGGCTTAAGAGTCCTTGTTGCACATCCTAGGATCAGGATGGGTCCACAGGTCTTTCTGGCTCTTCAATCCCTGCATTGCTGCCTCTGGGTATGTCTACACTACAATGTTAGTTCGAACTAACGGACGTTAGTTCGAACTAACATTCATAGCCGCTACACTAGTGCTCCGCTAGTTCGAATTTGAATCGAACTAGCGGAGCGCTTAGTTCGAACTAGGTAAACCTCATTTTACGAGGATTAAGCCTAGTTCGAACTAGCTAATTCGAATTAAGGGGTGTGTAGCCCCTTAATTCGAACTAGTGGGAGGCTAGCCCTCCCCAGGTTTCCCTGGTGGCCACTCTGGCCAACACCAGGGAAACTCTATGCCCCCCTCCCGGCCCCGGACCCCTTAAAGGGGCACGGGCTGGCTACGGTGCCCGTGCCAGGTGCAAGCCTGCCAGCACCCAGCCAGCAGACCCTGCACCTGGCACGGCACAGAGCCACCCACCCGATGTCCCCCAGCCCACCCCCTCTTCCCGGGACCAGGCTGGCGGCTCCCGGGAGCTTGCCCTGGACCGCAAGAGGCGGGCACCTTCCTGGGCTAGTGCGGACATCGTGGACCTCGTCCACGATCTCCGCACTAGGCACAGGAAAGTGGCCATCTAGGGCAGGAGAGCTGCCAGCCTGGCCACCCAGGAGCAGGTGTGCATGAAAAATCAAGGGGGTCCACTGAGACCCCCGACCCTGAGCCCTGAGCTTACAATGGCCGTCTTGGGTCAGACCAAAGGTCCATCTAGCCCAGTAGCCTGTCTGCCGACAGCGGCCAACCCTAGGGACCCTGGAGGGGATGGACCGAAGACAGTGACCAAGGCATTTGTCTCGTGCCATCCCTCTCCAGCCTTCCACAAACTTTGGGCAGGGACAGCACTCCTACCCCCTGGCTAAGACTACTCCATGGACCCAACCTCCATGACTTGATCTCACTTCCCTTTAAACTTTGTTCTAGTTGTAGCCTTCACAGCCTCCTGCAGCAAGGAGTTCCGCAGGTTAACTATTTGCTTTATGAAGAAGAACAACTTTCTCTTACTAGTTTCAAGCCTGCTACCCATTCCTTTCCTTTGATGTCCTCTAGTCCTTCTTTATGGGAACTCATGAAGAACTTTTCTGAATGCACCCTCTCCACCCAACCCCTGCTTTTAGAGACCTCTATGCTGTCCCTGCTCCATCTCCTCTTTTCTAAGCTGAACAGTCCCAGTCTCTGTAGCCTCTCTTCATCTGGGACCTGTTCCCAACCCCTGATCATGTTAGTTGCCCTCCCTTCTCCCAGCCTTTCTCTTCCCCTCTCCCACCTCCTTTTCCCAGTCTCCCCCAGTTTTTTTCAATAAAGACAGAGTCAATGTTGGAAGAAACGTTATCTTTATTTTGTACATCAATAAGAAGGGGGGCTAGGGAAGGGTAAGTGGAAGGAGGTGAGGGAGGAATGGGGTACGAGCCCCCGATGGGGAGGACTGGGCTGGCTCTGCGGGCTTCTGGGGGTGGAAGCTCTCCTGCAGCCCCCCGATTGCCCCCTCTCTCCAGATGGCAGCCTGCGGCAAGTGCAGCCGGGCTGATGGCTGAGTGGTGTGATGTGCCCAGTGTGGGTACTCCGGGCACTCCAAGCCAGGACTGGTTTTCAAGCGGGGCACCCCTTAGAACTGTCTGTCCGGGGTGGGGGTCGGGACCCTTTAAGCGCAGCCCTCGGCTAGCCTGAGACTGCATCTCCACGCTCTAAGTCCTCCTCTGATGCCCTGCCGGCACTGCTTCCGGCCACCCTTAAGCCCTGTTCAGAGTCCACTCAATGTGGACTCGCTAGTTCGAATTAGCAAAACGCTAATTCGAACTAGTTTTTAGTTCTAGACGAGTTAGTTCGAATTAGCTTAGTTTGAATTAACTAATTCGAACTAAGTTAGTTCGAACTAGCGCTGTAGTGTAGACATACCCTCTGGGATGAAGTGCTGAGCTGGAGACCAATATGGCGTCGACCACATGGCCTCTTTATACATCCTTTCTGGTCTCTTCTTGGCTGCAGCAGGTCACCTGGCCAGTGGCCAATCTCTGTGTTCCCTGCTGGCAGCTCTCAGGTGTCAGCCCTCATTCTTTAGGTGTGTCCTTGGCCCATTGAGTGCCATTGTCCCACAGGGCCTTGCTAATTAGCATGTCCACAGGCCAGGCCCTGCCCACCACATGCAGGGAAATATTCAGTATCCATACAAGTACATGCTTATAATTGCACACACAGACATTATACAAACACATAAACAGCGTCCATAGGATTAGCAGACAGTGAGCTTCTATTCAACACCCCACATGGCTCCCTTTGGACCTTACCATTTTCAGGGGCCAACACCCCCACCTATGGGTGCAGCAGCAATCTGGCTGCTTCCCTCAAATTTGGTAACTTGACATGCAGTTCAGAAATGGATCGGCTGCAGGTCATGCTGCTGGCTAAGGTTTCAAAGGGGAGGAGGCTGGGGGTGCTCATGAAACAGGGGCCTGATAAAAATGGCCAGAAGGCTTGCAGTGAGGCGGGGCAGGGCATACCCTCTTGTAGGGCCTGCTGCAGGAAAATGAGAGGGGAATGACAAGGCCATCCTCACCTTCTGGAGTATGTGTAGCAAAGGGTATCAGAAGTATGGAGAACTCTATGTGGCAACCGCGCACCCGGGGATCCACCCAGTTCCCCCTCTCATAGTCCATGAGGTCTCTAACCCTGGTGGTTTCTTCTAGCATCAAACTCGGGTGCACCAAGGGAGATTCAACCACCTGCAGACACAAGGAAGGGTTGTATAGTAGGGGATCTGTGAGGAAGTCTGCTCCCTCAGAAACCATAATGGACCTGTCATTGACAAGAGCTTCCAGGTCTGGAGGAGGTCCTGGTAGAACTCTGGCACTCTGAGAGATCTTGTGGAAGACCTTGGACAAAGGAAAAAGAGCTGCCAGTCATATCAGAGCCTTCAGAGGAAGGTGTACATCAACATGCTCCACACCCGACTACCTGCACCTTACAGGAGTCTCAACAAGGCTTGGAGGTGGAAGGTATGGACCTGGATGCAGAGGCAAACCAAGTCCTGTCCCTCATCCTCAAGGGGAAGACTCAAACTCTGCAGAGACGTGGTGCTATCCTCTGGAGCCAGGCCAGGATCTTTGGGGCTGGGCTCAGAGTCTTGAGCCAGTGCCAGAGCATAGCTGGGACTAGCTGCAGGGAGAGACATAGGATCAGTCCCATCCACTTCCTGGTGGGGAGGGATGTGTGGTGGAAAGGTAGACACAAAGATAGAGCAGCAGACCCGCTCCACTTAATGGACTGAAGAGCAGGTGGAAGGGAGCTCGCCAGCCAGCCGCTCATCCTTGACCATCAGGCCAGATCTCTTGACCCAAGTTGACTCATGTGGAGGAGGCCACCAAGTAGGTAGCTTGGCAGGCCTCCACACACACCAGATTGCCCTGGTTCTGAACTATGAGGAACATGCCATTGGTATATGCCAACAGGACCATCCACAGCTGTGGGGCACAAAGCACCAACCCCATCAACCTCTGGCAGAGAAGACAGAGGAAGGACTCAACCACCAGGGCATACAGCTAGCCCAACAGTGGACAGCCCTGACGCACTCCCTGCCCAAAGCTGACAGGCTCTGTCAAGGTCCAGCTGAGCCTCACCAACCACTCTGCAGAGGTATTCAGCACCTGAAGAAAGCCCATGAAGCAGGTCTTGAAGCTAAAAGTCTGCAGACTGCCCAGGAGATACCTGAGGTCCACCCTGTTGGTTCAGGGACAGGAGAGTGAACAACAAAGCATCCCTACACCTGAGCTCTAAGAGGTCCTAGACCCAGTACAGGTTATTGAAGTCGGTATAGCCCAAGATGGTGTGGGACAGGTTGGGGTGGATCACATCCACTAGCACAGACTGCAGCCACAGTGAGATGGCCCACAGTCCACAACAGCCACTCCTCAGTGTATCTAGGGGCAGTGCAATGGAAGGGGATGCAGGCCCATCCACTACTCTGGGTCTCAGCTCAGAGACCCTCTGGTCGCAGCCTTGTCCTGCCTTCCTTCACTCCCTCTTTACCTGCCGCCTGCTACTGGGCTGCTCTCCCTGTGACCCTGGCATCTCCTTGGCACTTGTGTCAAGGCCTCTGCCTCCATCTCAGCAGTGCTTCTCAGGGAGCTAGCCCTACACTCTCTGATCAGGCCCTAACTACCCCATCCCTGCTGAGCAGTCCTGCCCCAGCAAGCTGCCCTATTATTGGGTTCTTAAAAGCCTCACTTTGATTGGTCATGGTTCTGCACAAGGTCCCTCTTGCCTGCTTTAGCCCCTTCTGGCCACAGTGGGGCAGCTGTCCCACTATAAGAAGCCAACAGGCCGAAGATAGAGCATGGGAAAGTCAGGGAGGGGAAAAGTGAGGTCAGCAAGGCAGGTCTGTTAGCCCAGACTGCTACCCCCACCCTGCTTGGCATGACATGGCATCGCATAGCAACTGGTCACCAGCCCCTAACTCTTGTAACCTTCCTCCCCCAACAAACAAACTACAAAGCCCATTTATGACGACATATTGTTAAAAAAAAAGACATTGCTTCTCTGCAAACTCTTCCATCCAATATTGCACAGCTCTGGCTAAAGTCCATAGTGCTTATGTGATGCACAGTGGGTGGATTTGTCAGTGCTGCATTAGGTCTCTCAGTGCTTCCCTGCGTGGGGGTGAGAGCATTATCCTCACATACCAATGTGGAAACACAGACACAGGGAGATGAAATGACTTGCCCTGGGTCATTAGCAAAGCTGAGAATTGACCTCAAGATCCCTGTCTCCTAGGTCCTAACCATTAGGCAGCATCGTCTCACCTCCTTGGTGCAACCAAGTTGCTCTGGGAGTGGCTTGCAGGCATCAGCAGCAAAAATTGGGGTGTGTGGCAATTCCTTTTCTTCCTGCAACTGTGTGGCTCACAGGCAAGTCCCAGAGAGCAGTGAATGTAGGTGAAAGGTGCCCTGTGACAGGGTGTTTGCTCTGCACTGGCCCTTTAAGGACAAAACCCCAGTCCTAAGCAAGGGCTGAGAGCAAAGGCCCAGCTGAGGCAGTTCTGACTAATGAGGATCCAGCTGGGGCTATATAAAGAAGGACTCCTGGTAGGAGAGAGTGGACTGACTGATGCTTTGGACAAAGAACAGTAGGGACTAGATTGCCAGGGAAGTAGGAAGCTTCCTGGAGATAAAGCAGTGCTGGGGAAAGAAGGCAGGGCTGAGGTGGCTCTGGCCAGCCAAGCTCCAAGGCTGCAGGGCCCTGAATCAAGGCCTAAAACTACTGGGGCTGCAAGGGGCAGCAATGGTAGGTGGGGCAGCAGGTCCACACCCCTTTGCTAGTGATGAGTGGCCATTACAAATTGCAGTTTACCCCTGAGGTAGGGGCTAGATGAAAACTGACAGTGGGTCACTGAGGCAAGGTGGGTACAGGGGAACTGGGAAGAGATACATGGGGAGACACCAGCTAGAGGGAGATGTCCAATGAGCCAACCAGCTAATTCCCAGGACTGCTGGCTGGAGGTGCTATGGTGGTGAGACAGCCCCATGACATGCCCTGATTGGACCCTGTGGGAGGACAGGGCAAGAAGGCCCTACCCAACATGTTCTGCGCCTTGTGAGGTGGCGGCTAGTAGTAAGCAAGTAGGCAGGGGCAAGAAGGAGGCAAGAGATATGGGGGGGGAGGGAGGTGACTGTTGCTATGAACTGTGTTCAGATTTCACACCTACAGAAAGCTGGCAGACTCCAAACAAGCTCTCTGAATTCAAAGCCCCATGAATCAAGATACCAGGAACATATGAGTGATTCCAAAGGCTCGTACTGCTTTGAGTAACAATTTATAACAACAAAAGCCTCATTTAAGACAGGGACCCCGTGGGAATGTTCCCATTCATTTCCCTCTTCCGTAGGTAATTGCAGGAAGATGACATTTAAGTTGTCTTACAAAAGGGAAGAGAGAGCGAGAGCTGCTGCTGCAGGGGGATGAAGGAGAGATCATAGAACACTAGAACTGGAAGGGACCCTAAACCTCCCTTGCTGCAGTTTAAGCCTGTTACTTCTTGTCCTAGCAAGGTAGTCTGGATCAGGTTCTGGAAGGGGAGGGGAGCAGGAGCTATTTCAATGTGGATTCTTAGCAGGTGGAGCAAAGGGTTGCTCGTGAGGAGGAGGGCGGGGGGAGAAGGATGCAAGGTCCTGAACTGTTAGATGATCTCTGAGTGCCCTGGAGCAGGGGAATTCGGGACCTGGTGCATCTCACCACCTATGGAGGGGGACTGATTCCTCACAGGAGTGTGTCAATTCTGAAGTGCTCAGTGGGTAGAAATTGGGTCCATGGCACCAATGCCCAGGTGAGTGTACCAGTGCGCGGGTGCAGCACCTGCCGTACATGGAGTTTTGGAGTCAGAGCGTTGGTCCCAGAGTTCAGGTTTGCAGATCCTGGCTCATACAGGACCTGGGAGTTAGAACCGTGCCAGGCCATAGCTGGAGATGGAGCTGCATGTGAAGTGGACCTAGGAGCCTGAGAACCCTGGGTATGTCTACTCTACCACCCTAGTTCGTAGTCAACCGGAGTTGCAAATGAAGCCTGGGATTTGAATTTCCCGGGCTTCATTTGCATGTTGCCAGGCGCCGCCATTTTTAAATGTCCGCTAGTTCGGACTCCGTGCCCGCGGCTACACGCGGCACGAACTAGGTAGTTCGGACTAGGCTTCCTATTCTGAACTACCGTTACTCCTCGTGAAAATTAATGGCCTGTGATATACAGGAGGTCACACTAGAACAATGATTTTTTTGTACCTTTTTTCTCATGACCCTGTTGAAGAAAATTGTTGATGCTGCAACCCAACCTAATTTGATATAGTGTAGGCTCTGGGGTGGGGCATAGGATGAGAGCTGCATGAGGAGGAGAGATGCACGATGGGGCTCTGGCTTTGGGGAAGGGTCTGGGCTACGGCAGGAGGGGCTGACCTTGAGTGGCTCCCCACCAGTGGTGCAGTGTGGGTGCTAAGGCAGCTTCCTGCCTCTCCTGGCACTGCAGACCATGCTGTGGCCTAGAAGCAGCCAGCAGCAGGTTCCCAGCCCATGGGAATGCAGAGCTAGAGCTCAGGGCAGGTGTAGTGGGCTGAGTCCTATGTGTTGTCCCCCTCCCACCTAGGAGTCGGGCCTGCAGCTGGCCATGTCTACAGTGCCAGGACAGGCAGGAGGCTATCTTTGCACCCGCACTGGTCACCTGACCCCCTGCAGCATCGAGACTCCATGCCTGATATTCCATGACCCATTTTAGTTTGTAAACCACTGCACTAGATGATCCAATAGGATCATCTTTAAACTCTATAAAATCCTGGTACTAGTGCCCAAGTGCATGGGTTGTGGTGAGCTCCTGAGATGAGAATTTCAAAATATTTCACTCACATTCATCGAGGGCCCTAATTGCTGAGCAGAGGCAGGGGTTATAGAACTAGCATGGTTGCAAAAAAACAAAACAAAAAAACCCCAATATGCCATTGCAAGGATGGGACAGGGCTGGGAGAAGGCAAAGGGGGCTGATCTAAAGGACAAACGATAGCTTCTTTCTTATCAAATCCCTCATCAATCAATCTAGGAGATGCATGCCTGGTGTTCTCATGACTGCTAGAATCCCTCTGGTAATGTTCTGCTTTTTTAAAAAAGGGTTTCCCTCAGGTCCCCTAGCAACAGCTGCACATGCTGGAAGAAGCTTTTACAAGCAATCCTGACAAGATGGGTGCTAAATGTGGCCTGCTGAGGGGCTTGGGTGGGACCTACTGGACTGTGTTGGATGCCATCAATCATTGGTAGCTGCCCATCCTTCCCAAGGAACCAGCGAACCATGAATAAAAGCAAAGCCAAACTCGTGTGGCTGTGTCTACACTGGCACGTTCTTGCGCGAAAATGGCCACTCTTGTGCAAAAACATGCTGCCTGTCTACACTGGCCGCGCGTTCTTGCGCAAGTAAACTGACATTGTACTGTAGAAAGTCAGGGCTTCTTGAGTGAGAACTCTGACACTCCCTCTCAGAAAGAAGCCCTCTTGCACAAGAGCTCTTCCAGAAGAGGCCAGTGTAGACCGGCAACATGAATTTCTTGCGCAAGAAACCCTTATGGTTAAAATGGCCATCAGCGCTCTCTTGTGCAAGAGTGTCTACACTGGCATGGATGCTCTTGCGCAAAAGCACATGCCAGTGTAGATGCTCTCTTGTGGAAGAGTTTTTGCACAAGAACTCTTCTGCAAAAGAGTTCTTGTGCAAGAAGCTGCCAGTGTAGACGTAGCATGCAGTGAAGGAGAAGCAACAGCAGACACTAGAGTTGTGTGAAGTGTTTGCAGTGGGATTCACAACTGTTTGCAAGTCTAGGCTTAACATGAGGGTGATGCAACATTCAGGGCCCTACCACACACTCACGCTTTTGTATATACTGTAGTGGGGGTGGGGAAGGCAACAACCCTGAATGGGCTGTGCAGAGTAACTGTACACCATATTATTGTCCTCCATGGGCCTTAATACAATTCTGGCAGGTTTTGCATGGCTTAGCTAGGAACCCTACTCAAGTGGATAAGATTGAAAGTAGACCTACTTGGAAAATTTCCAAGTTTTTCAAAATGGCAAATACCAATTTATTAAAGCCAAAACTGTTTGTGGGAAATTGTTGGTTGTGACAACTGGAAAAAAGTTGAAAAAAAATGTTAAAACTGTAAAAACAGCCTGTTGACATTTTTTAAACAAACAAAAACAAACAAAGTTTCAAAATGTGTTTGTTTATACAAAATTTATTTATTTTAAAGGTAAATGTTGAAACAAAATAGTTTGGTTGACCCAATTCGTTCTCTTTCTTTTGGGTTGCTAGCTGATAAAAATTTGAGGTATTGGCAAAAATTCAGATTTGGACTTTTTATCTTAATGTGCATGGGAAAATATTCAGAAATTCTTATTTGCCTCCTAGCTTTCATTGGAAGGTCTCATTCAGCCACCCCTTTTCTAAGGACAGAGACCAAAATCATAGGCCTGGATGAAAATCTTCATCTACCTATGCCATTGCTTCTGTACTGGAAGGGGTGGGGAGCCACTGGGAAGAGGCATAGTAACAGTTTAGTCTTGCTCAGGAGAGTTTCAAGTGCCACCAGGTTGTTTAGTAGAGCACCCACAGCTGGGTTTGTATTTCTACATGCCTCGGTAGATGTAATGACATTATTTTGTACATGGATGGGTGGAAAAATTAGAGGAAACGTTGGAGTCAGCTTCCCCCTCCCCAGCATGGGACACAGGGAGATCTGGGAAGCGTGAAAGAGCCTCTTCCTCTTACTCTTTTGCACCACTTCAGAGCTTTGCTCAGAGACCTGATTTAAATGTTTTAGAAAGGTTTTAACCCCAGTGAAGCCCCTCATCTCATGAGTTGCAAAGACACAGTTCAGTCTTTTCCCTGCCATACTCAGACAGCCAGAGAGGAACCTAAAGGCTGAGGCTGATGTAATCCAATGCACTGTTCATAGGGTGTGTGCATGTGTGTTTTTATATACTACAATGGAAAGGTGCAGGAAGGGGCTGTCTTCGGGGAGCTTGTTTCTGGGGTCAAGCTAATTGGCCCTGCAATGGTAAAGGTGGCTTGGCTGTGGGCAAGAGGTGATGTGACATACTGACAAGTCCTAAGAACATCCACTTCCATGCCAAACAAATCGCTGCAACTCTTCCACTTGTGTTTGGGGAGCCAACTGGAGGCAATGACTATCCCAGGAGGAGTCTGGAATAGGTGTGGGATGTCACAGCTTCGACACAAGTCCTTGCAAGGCATGGTGCCTTTCCTCTGCCTCCCAAACACATGAGCTTTGCCCAGCTAATGAACACAAAGTCACATCTGGGATTACTGCCTCTTCTTCCCTCTCTCCCAATTTGCATGAAAGGCTGTTTCTGGTGGTGATGGAGCTGAACCCTCATGGTTGAATTCAGGGCATGCACAGACGGATGGTCCTGCATCATTCTTGCTATCAGGGAGGGAGTCTTTGCTGTATCAGAGTCTCACCTCTAAAATCCTACAGGTCACAGCTCATGGGAACTTTCACCATTTTTGGTATGTTCCCCTCATGCTGGGGGAGCTCTGTCAACTTTATAGCCAACATATGCCTCCCCCATTTGTTTTCTTGTTTTGCTATAGACTTAAGTTCTTTCTACCCATTGACCAGAAGGGGTTGCTGCAAAGCAACACACAGCTTCTCCTTTCCTTCAAGCCCATCCTGATGAGTATGTGTTGCTCTGTCCCCATTCAGGGTGGAAACTTGAATTACCAGCATTGCACTATCATGTAACAAAGAAGGGGCTAAATGGAGGCTCTGTGGCCTTGGCCAGCCTGAGACCCTACTGAATGGTTCCTTTTATCTGCGTGACAAGGGTTCCTAGAACCATGGATAAGCATCTTTCATATTTTGCATCTAAATCACCTTTTCGTTCTCTTCTTTATCACTAGATCACTAGTTTATCTCTGCCGGTCGACAAAGGCTTCCTTACTGACAGCGGCACGTCCAGACTGCCCTGATCTGCCGACAAACAGCTGATTATCAGCTGGTCGGCAGAACGCGGCAGCCATTTAAATTTAAATGAAGCCATGATTATTTAAATCGCGGCTTCATTTCCCTCTGCCGATCAGCCTAATCTACATGGCTCCATCGACTGAGCCATGTAGTTTAGACACACCCTAAGTTCCTGGCCCATGGTAAATTTCTCCTCCATGACACAAGTATATTATTTTGTTACTGTTCCATCTAGTCATTATGCTTGCAAGAGGAATATTGTGGTGATAATAAAAGTTATTTCTCTTTTTTTTATTAACCTCGTAGTGGTTTATTTTTGTGTCATGGTTTGTACTTTAAGGGTGAGATTTCCCAAGTAGTCTTTCCCTGGTTGCTTTATTAATATTTGGGTGGTGGCAGCAGAGATATTTATCCCCAAAATCTAGGTTGTTAAGATTTTGGGGGGAAGTTTTATACCAAAGCCTGGTAGATAAGGTTTTGGGGTACTTTTGCTGGCCCCCACTCCTGCATTTATTGTGTGAGAGTGGGGAAGGTGCCATAACAGGTAGACTTACTACTTTTATGATCGTCAGAACCAAGAACACCAGGTCAGTTTGAGAGGGGCCTTCAGTGGCTTGCTAAGCTCTAACCACATGTAAAACCATTATTTTATTATAAACAAAACTCTCATATTTGCCTCTAGTTTGAGAAGAAAGTGTCCAACTGCCAGAGGACTAATGTAGTATTCTAGTTGCCATCAAAGGGTTTTATTTTTGAGCATAAACAGAAAGCAAGTGGAAAAGGGCTTACTATTATTTTCTATTCAGTGATGTTGAATGTTTAATCACAGCTTCACAAGGCCACATGTTTCTCTTGGATTTTTCCATTTGCTTCAGTGGCTCACCCTGGCTTGGTTACAGACCTCAGGCTAGTCTCAATGGACTCTCTTGCTTTGTCTGGACTTGTCTGTTATCACTAATTTGTTGAAAGGCCGTCAGTACCAGTGGGAGAGATTTTTTTTTCAAGGTTTTATAACAATGCTTTTGTAATAAAAATCTCTTATTGGAGAGAAATTTTAATAAAATATGTATTTTCTTCTGAACTGTTGGCAGGGAAATTTGATCAGGTTCCCTTGGTGTGGAAGAATTTCAGGAGTTGCGTTAGGAATTGCTAGCACATTGTTATTCCCAAGATCTCAAAATAAGTCCAGATTGGCATCCAAAGAAGCTGTTCAGATCTTTCTGCAGGGGTCCTGCTATCAAATGCGGGGATAGAAGTTATTACATTCGATACAGATGAATGAGCATTTTTCCAGAATTTGGAAAGCAATATTCTAAGTGTCCAAAGCTCAGAAGGTTTAATAAATGCATTGGAGTCTAACTGGTCTTTTTGAGGAAATGGGTTTCTGACAGAAGAATAAATAAAATCCAAATATTCCGAAGCACACAGATTCACAAAGGAGTCTGTACATCACAGTTAATGAACAAAGCTGGTCAACATTTTAATTTTAAAAATATCAAAATTTGATCATTTTTCAAAACTTGATATTTTGTGAAAGCATTTCATTTAAAACATCATATTGCATAATTAAAAGCTGAACACTTTTGCTGTTATTACTGTCTCTGTGTTACCAATTTTGAGTGATCAGCTTAGCTGCAGGGTATGGTGATTTTTTTTCCAAAAGCAAACATTTTCTTTTCAAAGGTTTCCAATGTCAGAAATTATATTTTTTAAAAAGCTTGGAAAATCTGCATAATGAAAAATCAGGAGAATGCTGCAGACAGTTTAGGACTACTCAGAGATGTTCTTAAATGCTGGATCAAGGCCAGAGTTCTCAGTATATTGCAGGACTTAGTCCAGAAGGGATCAGCTAAGTATTAGAAGGGTGTTCTTTGAACCATCAGCTCCAGTAAAGTTAGTGAAGTAATCTGTTGAGTATTCAAACCTCTTTTCCAGGTCAACCACCCTAGAGAACGCAAGTGTTGTATTCCCAGGAACATGATTTCTGAGCCCCTGGGCTAAGCAAGATTACTTCCATGTATAATCAGATCGAAGAGATGTTCTATGAGTTTCGAACTGTGTTCCAATACACACTGGATAGGAAATACTGTTCAAACTACCTCTGTTATTGGCATGCACAATTTCAATGTCAGATGATTGTGGATTCTTGAACAGCTGATGTATCCCTTGCCTTATTTGCAGAAAAAAAAAAGTAGAAGCCTTATATTCTTTTTCTGTTATTTTCCCTCCTTTCATGTGAGAGGTGAAATATTGGTGGTTGTTCTTACTAGGATTTGTGGAACTATTGGTTATAAGGAATTTTCATTAAGAATTTATGCTCTGTTTCAGTGAATCGTTCAACATTTTAACTGCTTAACTATAAGGATTAACTTAACTTAAATTCCAGTGATTTCAACAGAGCTGTAGCACATACTTCAGTGGTTTGCAGAATTAGAGACTTAATCTGGTTAGCAACTTGTTTCTGTTTTTACCAATCCTGCTTTATCTGAATGAATTATTTATTTGTAAGTATTCACCAAATAGGTTGGGCTAATTATTATCTCAGCCTATGCGCTCTCGCTTTTTGCATTACACTATTTGACACTCATTCATTACTAATTTTGTCTGATTGGTCAAGTACATCGTGTGGCATTATTTCTACTTCCTGAAGTTTTTTAAAAAGGAGGATAAAATAATTAACAAAGAATGGACAACATACTTTCTTACATAAATCATAATACTAGTATCGGTGAAATATTCAATATTTGCAAATACTTCAATAAATTCTCTGCATCTGTTCAAATGCTAAAGTACAATGAATAATTGGACACTATGAATCTCGCTTCATTGAACTGATTGCTTTAATTCACTATAGAGCAGATTTTCAAAGGTATTTAGATGTTTAAAGATGAAGATAATTACCTCATGGGATTTTCAAAAGTACCGTACTTAAACAGAAGAGGTGCCAAACTGCCACTGAAAGCAAAGTGCTTAGGACTATTTGAAAATGCCATTTATCACCTAACTATGTCTAAATTCCTTTGAAAATGTGGTCTGAAGCTCCCAATTCAGCAAAGAATGTAAACACCACTTTGAGGCTATGTCTAGACTACAGGTTTTTTTTGAAAAAAGTGGCCTTTTTTTGAAAAAACGTCACCTGCATCTAGACTGCCACTGCGTTCTTTAGAAATTAAATCGAAAGAACGCGGTAATTTTTTCGACAATGGTAAACCTCATTTTACACGGAGATCTTTCAAAAAAAGGCATGTATGGATGCGGGGAGCCAGTTTTTTCAGAAAAAAAAAGGCCTCCAGGAAAAATCCCTGGTGGACACTCCATCTGCATAAAACACCTCTATTGTTCCTGTCTGTAGCCATGTCTTAAAGGCACAGGCACCCTGGAAAGCCATTGTGGCAGGAAGCCAGCCAGGGCAATCCACTGACCACACAGCTCTCCCTGCCTCTCTGCATGGCACAAGCACAAGACCCCCGAGATCCCCAAGGACCTTGCAGTGAACCATCCCATGACCTATCCAGGGGCACAAAGTGGCAAGCTCCAGCCTGGTCACAGCCTGAGGTCCTGACCCTTTCAGAACTGTGGTCAGAGGAGGAGTCCCTGCAGGCTCTGCATTCACGCCACAGGAATGCAGACATTTACAGCCCGATGGCCGAGGGGCTGGCAAACAAAGGCTACCACCCCACACCTTGGACCAAGTGCAGGCCAAGGTTAAAGAACTAAGACAGGGGTATGCCAGGGCCCATGAGCACAGCTCCAGCTCCAGGGAAGCACCTCAAGAATCCTGGGGGGTGGGGAACCCCTATCTGCATGGGTGCTCACTGAGTCAGGGTTGGAGACACCCGTCCAGCACTGCCAGGAGGTGGATGAGGGCAACCCCGAAGACCAGCAGCTCCAGGACAAGGAGGAGGACCCCAAGAGTGTTGTGACCCTCACCCTGAGCCGGTCTCCCAGACCTAGGAGGCCTCCCAGGCAACTTCTGACCCTGGGGAGGGAACATCAGGTGAGTGCTGTGAGGTTGCCACACACAGAGGGTGGGGGAGGTGGGAGCACAGGGGATGGGGCGCACTCTACATGTGTCATGCTCTGCCTGGACAGCATGCAGCTGTCCATGCACATGCAAGCACGTTCAGTCCCAGGGCACACATGGGCAGCTGCTCACAGCCTGGGGAGGGCCCCCCACATGTCTGACTTCAGGGAGGGCTGGCCTCCCCCCGCCAGGAACTGCAAGAAGCAGGCTGGGCACCAGGGCGCATGCACGACACCACACAGACCACCAACTGTCACACATAGCACTTGGACATGTGTGCAAGTGTGACACAACAACCGCTCCTGCAGACAGTGTTTCCACGTGCAGGCTGTGACGGACCGGGCCGTGTTTGGGCACAGCTGAGGGCGTCCGCTCAGGGCGAATTGCTCAAATCCGGGGCTCCTTACAGCCCCCCACTGGTGACCTCTCCACACAGGCCACAAACCAGTCCCACAGAGCACTTCAGCTGCCTGCCTGAAGCCTCCCGAGCAAAACCCCTCCGACACCCCAGCAATATCCGTGCCCCAGATGGCCCCGGGCCTCATACACAGGTGGGGGGTCCAAGAAACCAGCCACAGATCCCTGGTCAATTTACCCTCTGGACCTTACCCACAAATCACGCTGGGCCAATCCTTTAGAATCTATATCTAAAGGTTTATTATTACAAGAAAGAAAAGCCTGAGAGTAAGGTTATTAAAGTACAGTACGTTACATGCACCGAATCTCCCAGTCCTCGATGCAGGCTCTAGCAGAGATGTTGCAGCTGCTGGTTTAAAAGTTCTTATTGCACATCCTACGATCAGGATGGGTTCACAGGTCTTCCGGGCTCTTCAATCCCTGCAGTGCTGCCTCTGGGATGAAGTGCTGAGCTGAGAACAAAATGGCATCGACCACATGGCCTCTTTATACCTCCTTCCTGGCCTCTTCTTGCATGCAGCAAGTCACCTGGTTAGAGGCCAATCTCTGTGTTCCCTGCTGGCTGCTCATTCTTTGGGTGTGTCTTTGGCCCATCAAGTGCTATTGTCCCACAGGGCCTGGCTACTCAGCCTGTCCATAGCCATGCTTACCCACATTCAGAGAAATATTCAGCTTCCACACAGATTACAGATTCCTACCTACACACATAGACATTATATACTCACATAAATAGCGTACATAAGATCAACAAACAATAAGCTCCCATTCAATACCCCACATGGCCCCCTTCTATATCATTGTTGGGGCCAGCACCCCCACCTATGGGTGCAGCAGCGATCTGGCTGCTTCCCTCCAATTCGGTAATGTGACACAGGCGTAGGGCAGGTGGAGGTCCTGGGAGAGCCAGTTGCTCCAGGCCCCTCTCCTATACCTGGGAACCCACTGTGGCCGGACACTTCCCTGGGTTGCTTGGCCATGGTGGTGGTATGTGGGGGGGGGGAGAGGGAGGGATAGGATGTTGCTTTGGACACCTCGGAGCCCCTGTGAGGCCGGGGTTGCTGTCAGAACATTGGCGTCCCTTGTTCCAAGGACAGTTACTCACTGCTCACAAGCAGGGACAGTGTCTGCAGGCATGACTGACCCCTTCTCTCTCTTATCCTCCACAGCCAGACCAGGTGGATCTGACCAGTGAGCGACACCTGTCCCACCACCCAGCTGGGACCATGGAAGCCGCAGGCAGTGATGCATGTACACCGACCACATGCACAAGCACATTCAGGTCCTCAAAAGGCTGGAGGAGACCATGGCCGAGAGGATGCGGGAAAAGGCTCTGTGGCACAATTGCTTCCCGGATGAGCTCGTCCAGCAGTGGATGACAATCTGTGCCACAATCCAGGAGGCCGTGGCCTTACCAGGTCCTGTCCCCATTGCCGCTCCTCCTACTCAACCTGCTCCAGCCCCCCCCGCATTCCCTTCCCCCCCTGCCCTCTCTGAACCCCTTTCCCCACCTTACCCCCAGCCATCGCAGACCCAGCTGCAGCCCCTCCTCCTGCCCAGCCCCCTACTGTCCCAGGCCCCACACAATCCCGAGCACATCTAAGTCCACAGACCTGAGGCAGCAGGAATTTGAGGTGCAGACGACACCCTGTGCCTTGAGCCTCAGGGGCGGCCCGTGAGCCTAGGCAGACTAGGCAGTCGCCTAGGGTGCCTCCGGCCCGGGGCACCCAATGATTACGTCACAGCCATTGACGGCTGTGCAGGTGGGGGCGTCGATCGTGCTTTCCTCCTGGGGTGCCAGCTGCCGCAGCTGGCCTTAGGCCGCTCCTGTTGAGCCTCCCTCCCCCTCCAGGTTTACAGTCCTGCTCCGCCCTCCAGGTTTACAGCCCCCTCCTCTGCAGTTAAAGAAATGTTTTTATATTTAAAAGAACACTGTTATTTTGTTATTGATTGTTATTCAATGCACATTTTATTGGTTATTTAATACACAATCTATTTTTCAAAGAAACCTGGTATCTGTTTTTATTGTCCGGAGAGTGGGGCAGGGATGGGTTGCAGGGGGGAAAAGGTCTTCGGGGGGGGGGGGGGGGCAGCCAGGCCCAAGCCCCCATTGGTGAGGCCCTGGGGAGAATCATTAGGCTCCTTCTGAGAATCTC
This sequence comes from Pelodiscus sinensis, assembly GCF_052426305.1. Classification (NCBI taxonomy): domain Eukaryota; kingdom Metazoa; phylum Chordata; order Testudines; family Trionychidae; genus Pelodiscus; species Pelodiscus sinensis. Next base: position 8,843,338 of record NC_143074.1, on the reverse strand, counting down.
TCACGCAGGGCCTCCCAGATGTGCATGCTGGCCTGGTGGGCCTGACGGATGGCAGTTGTCCGGGGCTACTCGAACTGCCTCCTCTCCACATCAGCACATGTCCCCCACCCTGGGAGAAAGGAGGAGTCCCTGCAGCACACAACACATGACCACCACCTTGGGGATATTGCATTCCCCCATGTCTAGGTGAGTGAGTAGGCACCTAAAATCTTCCCTTCAGATGCCCGAAGGAGCATTCTATTTGCAAGCAAGCCTGGTTCAGGTATGCGTTAAATTGTTCCCTGCTCATGTCCAGATTGCCAGTGTAGGGCTTCATGAACCAGGGCATAAGGGGATACACCGCATCGGCCATGAGGCACATTGGTATCTGCACTTCCCCAACCGCAAAGTTTTGCTGCGGGAAGAATGTTCTAGCCTGCGGTACAGGTAGGAATTACTAAAGATGCGGGCTTCATGTGCCCAGCCCGACCACCTGACAAATGTCCGTAAACTGTCCCCAGTGGTTGACCAGGGCCTGCAGCACCATGGAAAAGTAGCCCTTTCTGTTTATGTACTGGGCTGCTCAATGGGGCGGTGTGTGGATAGGGATGTGAGTCCCATCAAGCAGTCCTCTGCAGTTCGGGAATCCTAGCCCAGGAAAGCTGGCCATCATGGTGTCCAGGTCTCCGAGGCGGACAATCCTGTGCAGCAGCTCCAAGTTGATGGCCCTCACCACCTGCAGAAATAGACACACAGAAACTCACAAAACAGGAAATTAGAGGGGGTGCCTGAGCTCTTGGGACGTGCCCTCCCCTCACGCGCCCCCCCCCCAGCAGCAGGGCAGGGTGAGGCCAGGAGGCCCCACCACTCCCATTTCATCAGCCACTCCCTCTGTCCTTTTCTGACAGTCCTCATTTTCTGGCCCCCCAACCTCTCAGGGACTGTCCCCTGAGAGTGACTTACCTCCATCAAGAAGACCCCAACAGTAGACCTCCCCACTCCAAACTGGTGTCCCACTGAATGGTAGCTGTCGGGGGTGGCCAGCTTCTGCAGGGCAATAGTGACCCGCTTCTCCAGGGGAATGGCGGGCCGCAGGTGGGTGTCCTGTCATTTTAGGGCAGGGGCGAGCCAGGTACACAGCCCCTGGAATGTGGCCTTCCACATTTGGAAGTTTCGGAGCCAATGCTGGTTGTCCCACCGCTCCATGATGTCAGAACTGGTGTCCAGCCTTTAAAATTGCCTCTCCGGGAAGAAGGCCATTGGTGTTGCAGCCTGGGCGAGGGGGGGTCAAGGCTGGGTTCTGAGTCCAGATGGGGCATGAGCATCATGACGGTGTCATGGAGGTGCAGCAGAGTTTCCAGCATGATAGTGTGGGGCCATTGCCTGCCCAGGGGCAGCTCCTGCTCCATGGCAAAAACAAAATTAAAACCCAGGAAAACCAACAAAAAAACAAAGTCCGGTGGTGCCCAAGAAAGCACGGCACACTCTGCTGAAGCTCTAGCTGCAGCAGCAGCAAAACAGCTGTCCAGGGGGGTCCCTTTAAGCACACATCTTTGCAAAGGGCATGCAGCAGCACCCGGAAGTAAATGCTGCTCCCATACCCTGCCAGAAGTGGTCCCGGGTGCCCTTTTTTCAACAGAGCATCCAGGAAGTCTGAACGCCAAATTTCAAAATAAGCTGTTTCGAAATTAACTTGAAACAAGCTTTGCAATTTGGGGCTTATGCAGCCATTCTAGCATGGTAGTGTAACCATGGAAGTGGGAGCAGCAGCAGAGATGGCATTTTGCTAGCGTATCCCTGTACAAACTAGCCTCAGTCCCATATGTTCTCAGGGCTGCTAGCACGTTACCACAGGGTATGTCTACACTACAGCGCTATTTTGAATTAACTTAATTCGAAATAGTTAATTTGAATTAAGCTAATTCGAAATAATGCATCTATACACAAAAACTATTTCCAAATAGTGTTTTGCTATTTTGAAATAGCACATCCACACTGAGTGGACCATGAACCAAAGTTAAGGCTGGCCGGAACCACTGCTGGCAGAGGCTAACTGAGCTCCGTGCTTAAAGGGACCCTACCCCCACCCTGGACAGATAGTTCTCAGGGTTCCCACAGCACTTGGCCACATGGAGCCAGAGCTGCCCCTAGGCATGCCAGTGCATCTCGTGGGGTTGTTGCCATCAGCCCGGCTGCATTTGATGCAGACTGCCATCCAGGGGGTCCATCGGGGGGATGTCAGGATCCAGGAGACCCTGCAGGAGAGCGTCCTCCCTGAGGAGCCCTTAGAGCCTCCCAGGTCCTCCCCACTGGAGGCTCATGCCCCATTCCTCCCTAACGTCCTTCCACTTACCCCTCCCTAGCCTGCCTTCCTGATGTCAAATAAAAGACACGTATGTTCAAAAATAGAAACTGGGTTTATTGAACAAAACGGGGAAGGGGGGTGAACCTCTGGGGAGACTGGGAAAAGGAGGTAGGACAGGGGAGGGGGAAAGCTGGAAGGCAGAAGCAAGGGGAAGAAGGGGGAGGGGAAGCTCAGGGCTCAGGGTTGGGGGTCTCACCAGACCAACTTGAGTTTCATGCCAACCTGCTCCTGGGTTCACATGTGGCCTTTGGTGGCCAGGCTGGCAGCTATCCTGCCATAGATGGCTGCGTTCCTTCATCTAGTTCAGAGATCATAGACGTTGGGGGTATCCCACCCAATCCTGAATAAAGTCCATGATCTCCACCTGGGGAGCAGTGGAGGGCTGGCTGCCAGTGGCTTGCTGGTTCATGTTTTGGGGCCACTGGTTCAGGGCCTTGGTGGCCACTGCTGGCTCTGGGCCAGCAGGCTTGGAGCTAGTACGGGCACTGTGGCCAGGGTCTATCCCTTTAAGGGCTCCGAGGCTGGGGGAGAGGAGAGTAAGTTTTCCTGGTTGTGGCCACCAGGGCTCCCTGGGAAGGGTTGGAGGCCCCTCTATTTCGAATTAAGTGTCTACACAGCACTTAATTCGAAATAGCTATTTCGAATTTGGCGTTACTCTTCGTGGAATGAGGTTTACCAAATTCGAATTAAGGGCTCCACTATTTTGATTTAAATTCGAAATAGTGGTTTGCATGTATAGACGCTATTAAAGTTAATTTGAAATAACGGCTGTTATTTCAAATTAACTTTGCAGTGTAGACATACCCACAGCTACTGAGTGTGCTACTGCAGCTACAATACTGTAGTGTAGATAGCCTCTAGCTCAGAGAAGAGCTAGCATGAATGTGTCAACAAGGTGAAATTTCACTTCCTGCTCATAGCGCAGAGGTAGCCTTAGACACTTATTTGCATTTCATTTGGGGAAAAGCAAATTATTGGGGGGAGGGACATTCAGAACCCTAGTGAGCTTGGTTCAATGGAGGAATCATGGAAAAACCATGAAGGATGAAGTTGTTGTACCTCGGTGTTCTGTACCTCGGTACCTTCGGTGGTCTGAACTGTCAGTGTCAGGGTCGTCCTGGCGCACTCCTGACAGGACCTCTACTCCATCGGTGATGATAAACTTTCAGCTGTGTGCGTAACAATCGGTGCTCCCTTTATCTAGAGTGTTAGATCCCATGCACTAGGGTCAACACAGGAGATCTCCGAGGGGCCCTGGAAATGACAGATGCAGGCAAGGTTTGAAATCAATCGAGCAGGTTTATTGTCAAATGCGAAGTTCTACCAGTTGGTAACTGAGATCAGTACAATGTTACACCACTGGGCACTATGGCCCGCATTGACAAGGTACCAACACTGGGCAGGCCTATTGCCGTATAACAGATATTAACAGCAGTTAGTCAAAATTAAGCTACTGTGCATTCTGTAAGTTTAGGCGATGACACCTGCCGTTCATGCACCTAGCACCCTCTGTGGTGTCCTTTTATAGACAGGTACAAACAACTTAAATCATTGCTTTAAGTACTAGGTTGCCACCCTCTGTTGCCTAATTACCACCCCTCACTTTACAGAAGGGGGGCTTATTTACTATCCTTCATGCTGTCAATCTCAACCCGGTCCTGAACCTAGGTCGGTATGTACATTAGTTTTTGGGGAGTCTTTGTACCAAGACATTTTTTATTAAGATGTTCCGTTACTCCCTTTTGGCTCACAGTCTGTACCCAGTGCCTCCCTGTGTCCTTCCATGCTCGACCTAACTTACACAATTACACAGTTATCAGTACGGCCTCTTTCTTGGCTCCTGTGTTACTGAATCAAAGTCTTGCTCACTAGATTGCAGGCCTGTTGCTGTTTTCATATTACAGGCCTCTATTTAGGCCTGCTGACTCCATATTACTGACCCTCAACTTACTACAGAAGTATCCTAAGAGGTACTCTAATTAATGCATGAGTGTCTTAAAACTCTTATTTGTTTTAATAATCATGATCCCTGCTCCCTGAAAATGGTTAGGCAGCTAGTCTGTTATGGCCATTACTTCTCCTGGGCTATGTCTAGACAGCAAGCCTCTTTCAAAAGATACTTTCGAAAGAGCCTCTTTCGAAAGAGAGCGTCTAGACTACACGCGGAACTTTCGAAAAAGCAAGCCGCTTTTTCGAAAGAAAGCACCCAGGGTACGTCTACACTACAGCGCTAGTTCGAACTAACTTAGTTCGAATTAGTTAATTCGAACTAAGCTAGTTCGAACTAACGCATCTAGAACTAAAAACTAGTTCGAACTAGCGTTTTGCTAGTTCGAACTAGTAAGTCCACATTGAGTGGACTCTGAACAGGGCTTAATGATGGCCGGAAGCAGTGCTGGCAGGGCATCAGAGGAGGACTTAGAGCGTGGAGATGCTGTCTCAGGCTAGCCGAGGGCTGCGCTTAAAGGGTCCCGACCCCCACCCCGGACACACAGTTCTAAGGGGTGCCCCGCTTACAAACCAGTCCTGGCTTGGAGTGCCCGAAGTACCCACACTGGGCACATCACACCACTCGGCCATCAGACCGGCTGCACTTGCCGCATGCTGCCATCTGGGGAGAGGGGACAATCGGGGGGCTGCAGGAGAGCTTCCACCCCCAGAAGCCCGCAGAGCCAGCCCAGTCCTCCCCATCGGGGGCTCGTGCCCCATTCCTCCCTCACCTCCTTCCACTTACCCTTCCCTAGCCCCCCTTCTTATTGATGTACAAAATAAAGGACACATGTGTTCAAAAATAGAAACTCTGTTTATTTAACAAAACTCGGGGAAACTGGGAAAAGGAGGTGGGAGAGGGGAAGAGAGAGGCTGGGAGAGGGGAGGGGGAAAACTGGGAGGAGGGAGCTGAAAGGGGGAAGCAAGGGAAAGGAGGGGGTGGGGAAACTGAAGGATCAGGGGTGGGGGTCTCGCCGGGCCGACCGCCTCCCAGTACAGCGAGGGAGGGGGCCTCGGCGTCCCCGGGGCGATGGGGTGGAGGGTGCGGAGGTTGAGGTGGGGGGTGTGGACATTGAGGAAGAGGTTGTGGGGGTTGAGGAGGGAGAGGTGGGAGGGGGAGCAGGAGTGGGAGGAGGGACAGCAGTTGGGGGGACAGCTGGTGCAGGATCAGCACGGGGCACCATGCTCTGCAGCAGGAGCTGCAGGTTGGTGCTCAGCCCTCGGACCTCAGACAGCAGCTCGTGGCGGACCTGCAGGTCTTCCTGCATCCATGACCGTAGTGTGCGGTGCACGGCTTGCAGGGCCCCAAGGTGCTGGTCCCAGTATTCCTGCTCTGTGCTGGCAGTCCGGAGCAGGCCGCGGGTGCGGGAGCATGTCCCGGGCGGGGTGGTGCGCCCTGCACGAGCAGCTGGTGCAGCTGTAGAGAAAGAAGAGAAGGGGTCAGTTCTCCCTGGGGACGCAGAGGATGATGCCCAGCCCCCTCCCCAACTCCGCAACGTGAGGGTGACCATGTCCTGCACCGTCACAGCCGCTGTGCTTGTACAGAGGCCATGGTCAGGATGTCTGGCTCTCCCCGGGACTGGAAGCTGCCCCAAGACCGCACCCATGTCCCTGTGCCATGTATAGTGTGGCCGGGGCGGTGGGGGGAAAGGGGAGATGTCCCCTGCCTCCGTGTAGAGGGGACATGTGAAGGGAAATCATCCTGCTGGGTCCTGCCCCGGGGTCGGGAGCATGTCACGTCTCTTTGCACAAGCATGTGCCTATTGGGCAATGGCCCCTGGGTGTCACGCAGCTGGAGCCACCTGCCCAAGGGTGGCATGGCACGTGCTCGCACGTGCACAGGTGTCTGCGTGATCCGTGGAAGGCATGGCCCACGCGCGCGGTCCCTGGTCTCCCTGCCACCTCCCCCCCCGAACTACTTAATTCAAACTACTTACCTGGTACAGTCTCCCTGGACGACGCTGCTGGCGGTGACCCTTCCGGTGTGCCCAGGTCAGGGCCCTCTGGTCCCGGCTCAATGTCCCCCGGGCTGGCACGGACCGCCCTGCCCCCCAAGACTTGGTGGAGGGCAGTGAAGTAGGGGCAGGTGGCAGCCCCTGCAGTGGCGCCGCCTCTTGTGGCCCTGGCGTACGCCTGGCGCAGCTTTTTAATTTTAATGCGCACCTGCTCCTGGGTGCGCCTGTGTCCCCTGGTGGCCATGGCGGCTGCTATGCGCCCATAGACGGCCGCATTCCTCCTCCTAGTGCGGAGATCATGGACGTTGGGGGCCTGCCCCCAAACCTCAATGAGGTCCATGACCTCCGCACTAGTCCAGGAGGCCGCGCGCCGTCTACGGCCCCTGGCTGGCCCCTGGGTGCTGGGGGACTGGGCAGGGGACATGTCACTCCCACTGGCTGCCTGGCTCATGGTGGGGCCACTGGTTCGGGGCAGAGACTCCTGGCAGGGCTGGCTGACTCCAGTGCCGTCTGGCCAGAGTCTACCCCTTTAAGGGCCCGGGGCTGGGGGAGAGGAGAAGAGTTTTCCTGGTTGTGCCCAGAGAGGCCACCAGGGGGAACCTGGGAAGGGCTAGCCTCCCACTAGTTCGAACTAAAGGGCTACACAGCCCTTAGTTCGAACTAGCTAGTTCGAACTAGGCGTTAGTCCTCGTAAAATGAGGTTTACCTAGTTCGAACTAAGCGCTCCACTAGTTCGATTCAAATTCGAACTAGCAGAGCGCTAGTGTAGCACCTATTAAAGTTAGTTCGAACTAACGTCCGTTAGTTCGAACTAACTTTGTAGTGTAGACATACCTCCAGTGAGTCTGGATGCTCTCTTTCTAAAAAGCCTGTTTGCTTTCAAGAACGCCTTCTTTCGAAAGAGCACTTTCGAAAGAAGGCGTTCTTCCTCGTGGAATTAGGTTTACCACCGTTGAAAGAAAAGCCGCATTCTTTCGATTTAATTTCGAAAGAACGCGGCTGCAGTCTAGACGCAGGTGAAGATTTTTCGAAAAAACCCCTGAGTCTGGACACAGCCCTGCTGATTTTCATCTTCCCATTGCTGCTTTGTACTGCCTCCTATCAGCCACCTATTTTCTCTGGAGCAGGTCCGGAGTAAGGTAAAGGAGTTGCAGCAGGGCTATACCAGGGTCAGGAAGTGCTGCACCCTATTATAATGAGCTTCACCACATCCTGGGGGGCGGTGTAACCCTTTCCCCACCACTGGTAGTGGACTTGTGGCTGGAAACACCCGCCATCACCTGGCCTAGGGTCCCAGCCCAGGAGGAAGAGGAGGAGTTTGAGGAGGAGGAAGAGACAGCGAGCAACATTACCACCATTGCCCTGGAGCTGGAACCCCAGGGCCTGGATGTCTCCCAGGCATCCTCTGAGACTGGGGTGGGATCAGCAGGTATTGAAACAGTCCCTGCTTGGGTCCACGTGGCAAGTGTATGGCTTCATCAGCCATGGCATGAGGGGGTAGGCTGCATCCCCCACGATGCACAGTGGCATCTCTACATCCCCAGCCCTGAAGTTGTGCTCGGGGAAGAAAGTGTCAACTTCCAGCTTGTGGTAGAGGCTGGAGTTTCTGATAAAAATGTCCGAAAACTGTCTGCGGTGGTTGTCCAGGGCCTGCAGGACCATGGAAAAATAGCCCTTTCGATTGATATACTGGGCAGCATGGTATTCTGGAGCACAGATAAGCTTGTCAGTTCCATGTATTGCTCCCCCCTCCACAGCTGGGGAAGCCCAGGGCGGCAAATCTGACTATGATGGGGGACAGGTCTCCCAGCTGGATGAACCTGTGCAGCAGGACAGAGTTTAAAAGAAATTATCATACAATTTGTCCCAGGACATGGTCTGGATGGTCTGAGGGACCTTTTTCATCTCAATTTCTGTAGGACAAGTAAGTCCTGCCTTTTGATGAGCAGCTATCAAAAGGCAGTGGGATGGTATTAGAGTTGGTCAGAAAATGGATTTTTCCTCCTGGGTGAGGGTGGGAGGAGAGCTTAAACCTGAAACAAATTTTTTGGGGTGTGAACATTTTTGTTGAGTTGGAAATACAATTTTCTGTTGAAAAACATTGATGGAAAATGCCTAACGGGAAGAATTTTTCTGGAGGGTTTTGTGTGGCATGCTCAAGCAGAGCTGAAGTTTTTAGCTCTGGTTTTAGCTAGCAATATCACAGTGTTAGTATTTCTATTTAGAAAACAAGCCCCCTCCTTTTCTTTGCAACTCCTTTTCCTCCACTGCCAACAAGATGCCTTTCCCCTCTATAAGCAGAAACATCATGGTCTCAGCCCTCCTTATGTACCGTCTGGACTCTGCCCATGGCTCACCTCTCCAAATGCTTCATAAATCCAGCCAGCTTCCTCTGGCTACTGGAACTCAGGGAGCTGCTGTGTTTTACTGTGCGGCTCCCCATCTCCTCACAAATAATGTCCACACAGTAAGAGAATCAAGTGTCAGAACCAATCGATTTACAAGCTAGCCATCAGCCGCAGTGCCCTGCTCATTAGAAACAATTTGCATGCTGAGTATCAGGATGACAGCCCTAGCAAGGGATTTGTTTAGCTAATTTAGAGTAATGGAGAAGAGAAATTAATCACTTTAACAGTCATGCTCCCTGGCATGGTAAGTCTAGTAGTCATCCCACCCACCTATCAGCTCTGAAACCTCTCCTTATTTCCTTGCCAGTGAGCCCCAGAGCAGAGAATACAGTGTTACAATCACAGGCTCACAGTAAGAGGCCAAGAGCTGTCTGTGCAGAGGAAAACACAAGGCAGCTACAGAGCACACACAGCAAGTTTAAAGCAAACAGGATTATCTGTTGAGAACACTTGAGACTGCTCATGCTTTTGAAACAGAAGACCAAGACAGCAATCTAAATTGAGCACTGATCAGTACCCCCAAATCTGTTCTCCACCAAACCCAAGAGTAACGTGACACTAGGATAGTGTTTAATTAATGATTTGTTGAGGGAATGCTGCCTGCATGCAGAAATCACGTGCACAGCAATAACTCTGGCCTTCGAAAATGGGCAGGTGTTTTACTCCTGAGAAAAGGCCTGGGCCTGCAGAACACTGTGTCTGCTCAGCACAGGGCCAACTAGGAATGAGTTCTGGCTCTTCTTGGTTATTGTTTGTTTATTTATTCTTTCAATTACCAAGCACAAACCAGAAGCACCTATTCACAAAGCCCTTGGTACCTTCATGTCAGTTACAATACTCCACCATGCAAAACATTTCAATCGCAGCTGGTACAAAATAGCCAATTAACCATGCTATGGGAGTTTTACTCCTCTGGGAGGTGCTTTGCATGCTTTACCCACATGAGAGATCTGGTCTGCACCCATATGGTTAAACTTGACTGATACTCTTCTAATTATTAATATTACAGTAATGCCTGGAGGGCCTTGCTGACACTGGGTCCCAGTTCTGGTTGGCCCTATGTTGGCAGATAGCAAGAGACTGTCCTTGTAATGAAGAGCTTGTAGTCAAAATAGGACAGACAAATGGTAGAAGAGGAAATGGGGGCTCATGAGGTGAAGTAACTTGCTCAAGGACACACAGTGGAAGAGCCAGGAAACTACTGACCCTCAGTTCAATTCCTTATCTATTAGACTACACTGCCTCCCAAGACCAATGCTAATTCCTCCTATAGCCTAGGATAAGCCTCTTTGCAACTCTTTCCTCAGGTTTGTCACCGGAGATGTAGGGTTAATAATATTCATCTACTTCACTGAGGGTTATTGAAATTTGAAGATCAAAGTGTTACCTAAATGCAGACTGTTATTATTATAGTCACCCCAACATCAAACATTTGCCCTGGTCTCTCTTACTAATAGAGTTGGGCCAAATTCAAGATATTGCCTCTCCTTCCTTGTCACACCAGTATCCTGGGACCAACATGGTTACAACAACATAGCATACCAAAGCGTACAGATCCAAGATGGCTGACCCTTTCAAAGCCTGTTTATCCTTCACCTTCCCACATGAAGTTTATCAGCCTCATCTGTGTTCATCAAACGGACAGGAAGATGGCATGAATGTGCTTGTGCATCGGTCTCTATACCCAACCATGAGAGGGGTAGTTAATGCACTGGCTGGCAAAATCTCTGGATCTTGCAGGTCACTATGTGGGTGGCTCTTTGCTGTAGAATTCACAACCATTGGAGAGCAGAAATCCAATCTCATCATCTGTAGGTGCACATATGACATCTCTTTTGACAGGCCTTTGCTCAATGACTGTGGCTTCAGAATGACAGGCAATATTTTTTTCTAGAGTCAGAATGATTGAGTGTAAATAAGGGTCATGAAGTAAGGGAGAGGTAGAAATATCGGTCCTTTTGCCAGGCCTGTCTATGAGGCATCTAAGCAAAAATATGAATGCTATAAAATAATATGCTTGATTATGTGTATGGACCAAGGCTTTCAATAGCAGAATCTAAAATTAGATTCTGAAATCTTTGATTGTCAGCAGCTCCCACTGGAAAACCAGGACAGATTCCTAAATAAAGCTTCAAGAGCTTTACTTTCTCCCCATATAAAAACCTTAAACATGGCACCTACCTTTCATCTTCCCACATGAAGTTTATCAAATCCATCACACCACCCCTTTTTTATAATCTTATCTATCTAACCTTTGATATAGTTGACAGACCCTAGCTGTTGGCAGGTAAGGCTGTGTCTAGACTACATGCCTCTGTCGGCAGAGGAATGTAGACTAGACAGATTGGCAGAGGGAAATGAATCCGCGATTTAAATAATCACGGCTTCATTTAAATTTAAATGGCTGCCCCGCTCTGCCGATCAGCTGTTTGTCGGCAGAGCGTGGCAGTCTAGACGTTCCCCTGTCGACAGAAAACCCTTTTGTTGTCCGCCCCGTTATGCCTCGTGGGATGAGGTTTACCGGGGCGGTCGACAAAAGGGTTTTCTGTCGACAGGGGAACGTCTAGACTGCCCTGCTCTGCCGACAAACAGCTGATCGGCAGAGCGGGGCAGCCATTTAAATTTAAATGAAGCCGCGATTATTTAAATCGCGGCTTCATTTCCCTCTGCCGATCTGTCTAATCTACAGATGCACCGACAGAGGCATGTAGTCTAGACCCACCCTAAGAGAGAACCTGGGACCTACCCCTAATGAAAGTTGAAAAGAGGATGAAGAGAGTCTGTTCTCAGGGTGACACAACAGAACAAGAAGCAAGTTGTGGTGGGGGAGGTCTAGGTTGGATATTAGAAAAAACTATTTCACTAGGAGGGTGGTGAAGCACTGGAATGGGTTACCTACGGAGGAGGGGGAATCTCCATCCCCAGAGGTTTTTAAGTCTCGACTTGACAAAGCCCTGGCTGGGTTGATTTAGTTGAGGTTAATCATACTTTGGGCAGCGGGCTGGACTTGATGACGTCCTGAGGTCTCTTCCAACCGTAGGATTCTATGATTCTGTGACCTTAGGAACTAAAGCCATGAGCCTCTACTGCAGTGTTTCTTAAACTTTTTAAGACCAAGGAACACCAAACAATAATTTTTTTTTTATGAGGAACACCAAGGATTTTTTGTTGAGTTTTGGGGGAAAGTTATCGAGCAAAAATAAAGATCGCCTGCCCCTTTAAGGGCAGCCATTTTGAACTCTGTTGTTCTCCACAGCACACCTCCTACTGCCTTGCAGCACACCGGTGTGCCCCGGAACACAGTTTAAGAAACACTGCTCTACTGCATGAGCTAAAGCCAACGGATGCTTAGGAAAGGCTACTGAACAGACTTCACTCCCCCTTCTCAGTGATCTCAGTGCCTCTGGGTTGCATTCATAGCATGGTGATGGGGGTGTGATGGGGTGTACAAACCCCATACTGGGCAACAAGGGGACAAAGGACTATTATGAGCTCAACCAGCCCTCCTTGACACAGCTGAAGCAAATGCTCCATCTGCTGGAAAATTAAAAGTCAGGAAATTAGCTCGTTTGAGTGGCAGGTGAGCAGAACTGCAGCCCACAGTTCCAGCAGTGCAGGGCTAAGCCAAGTGGCTATGACACAGCTGCCCAAAGGGGCCCTCCCAAAGGGAAGGGAGGTCCTGACTGACAGACATTGGAAATTAGTTCCCTCTTAGGCTACATCTACACTGCACAATTATTTTGGAATAAGCTATTCCTAAAGAAGTACTCCGAAATAACTTCCTTTGAAATAGCGCGTCTACACACAAATGCCCATCTAAATAGTGCTGAGCTATTTCAAAATAGAGCATCAGCACTGATTGGACGCTAACTCACATTTAAGGTCACCTGGAATTACTTCAGGCAGGGCATCAGGACTGCACTCACTTCCTGTGGCTGCTGCCTGAGGCTAGCTGAGGCTCGTGCTTAAAGGGATCCCCCACCCCACACCCTGTGCAGCAGTGTCTCAGGTTCTTCTCTTTTGTCTACCTCCTCTAGGGACAGCATACCCATTCCTCTGCTTGCTGTGATTGCCCTTGCAGACACCTCAGCTCTCCAGCTGTGGAGGCGGAGCTGCCTCTGGGCAGTCGATGGCTATTGCAGCTTGTGCTGCACCTCATGCAGCAGCTTCTGCAGGCTGCCTCCCAGACCCTGCAGGAACCCAACTCCCTGCTCATCTTGGAGACCCTCATTGGCTCTCTGTGGGCGCGGCTCATGCTGCTGGATCCCACCTGCTTTCCCCTGCACACTGGGCACCAGCACTTCTGGCATCTGGACACCAGTGCCAACTGGTGGGACCAGCTTGTCATAGAGTGGTGGGACAATCAGCAGTGGCTCCAGAATTTCCGGATGAGGAAGGACACATTTCTGGAGCTGTGTGAGTGGCTTTTCCCTGCCCTCAGGGGATGGGACACTGACGTGTGACAGAAGTGGGTCGCCATCTTCCTGTGGAAGCTCACCATGCTGAACAGCTACCAACCTTCTGGGAACCAGTTCAGTGTGGGGAGATAGACCATTGGGACCCTGGGCCATGCAGGTATGGTGCTCTTGGGTGATTGTCCAGGAGGGGGTGAAGTGCTGGAATGGAGTATTCTCCAAGGAACGCTCCCTATGGAAAGGGAAGGGGTGGAAGCTCCCTCCCTCGAAGGTTTTTCAGTTCTACCCGCACAAAGCCCTGCCAGGGGATGGAGTAAATGGGGGTTGCTCCTGTTGTGGAGGGGATGGGACGGAGGGTTCCAGGTTCCCCTGAGGGCTCTGGCAACCCTGTGATTCTTGTTTATGTGTCTTCTACAGGTGGTGCAGACCATCAACACCATCCTGCTGCGCAGGGTCATCAACCTTGGCAATGTGGACGCCATCATTACCGGCTTTGCTGACATGGGCTTCCGTAATTGTGAAAGGGCTCTTGACAGTATCCACATCCCCATCCAGGCCCTCGACCATCAGGCAGCTCTGTACATCAACCAGAATGGGTACTTCTCGATGGCACTGCAGAGTGTCACAGATCAATGTGGCCTGTTCACTGACATCTATGTTGGGTGGTCGGGGAAGGCGCACGATGCCCGCATCTTCCACAAATCCAGTGTGTTCCAGAATCTGCATGCCGGCACTTTTTTCCACAACTGCGCCATCGGGGTTGGGGATGTGGACATGCCCATGTGCATGGGAGGAGATGCAGACTACCCTCTTTGGCCCTGGCTAATGAAGCCCTACATCGGCCACCTTGGCCACTCCAAGGAACGCTTCAGCACCAGGGTCAGCAGGGCCCACATGGTGGTGAAGGGCATCTTTGGGCATCTAAAGACAAGGTTCCATTGACTCCTCACCCAGCTGGATGTTGGGGAGTGGAACATCACACATGTGCTGGCCGTGTGCTGTGTCCTTCACAATATTTGTGAGAGGAAGGGGGCGGCATTCCTCCCTGGGTGGGGGGCAGGGCCTTCGAGCAGCGCTGCCATCTGGCAGGCCCATCAAGGGGCCGTGCACATCTGCAAGGCCCTAAGGGAAAGTTTCTCACTAGGATCCTAGTGACACTCTCCTCTGGGCCTTCCCCTAGGGGCCTGTGCATCGCCCCTCTCTGCCTTTCCTCTCACACCCCTCCTTGTCAAGTCACAGGTGCAGGGTCCAACAGAGTTGTGGATTCACTCCAGGACAGAGTCGATTAGGGATAGATAGTTGCTTTTATTAATCTCACTACGTCACTTCTATTACAAGCTTAATACTGCCAGATGGTTACACAGCTACTGCAAAGTAATACAACAATTAGCATAGGCAAAGCAATGCATATAGGAGTAACAGGCACTTGGCAATGCTTATGCCCATTTAGTTTGTGAAAAGTCCCGTTCTGGTCACCTCGCACCAGGCTGCAGTGGACGTGGCTGCAATTCAGGACACCATTCGAGGTTTAGGTTCCTGGTGAGACTCACAGGGAGGCGGGACTCCCAGGGATCTTATGCTGCAGTTGTTTAATGGATGTGCACGCATCTGGCTCAATGCTATTCTTATCACTCTTATGGGCTGAGACCAGGGTCAAACTTGTTTACTGCTTAGTAGTTTCCCAGCTCAAGGCCTGGGTTAGAGCTGTTAAAGCCCAGCTGCTCTTTGTGCTTGCAGTGTCCCACACTATTCTAAGCTGGGTACAGCAGAGCTGGAAACTTTCATCCTAGTCCTGCTAAGCTGCATAGGACTTTTATGTGACACTCCCTTTCCCTTTCCCTTGTCCCCTACAGAGACAATAAACCACACTTTTTGTTTTGGAAAAAATAAACTCTTTGCTTTTTTTTATTTGCAGTTAAAGTAACTGGGGAAGGACTGAGGAAAGAACCAGAGAAGGGGGATGAAGGGGAGGGAGAGGCTAAGGCTGGGAGTAGTGTATGGCTCCAGTGATCCCACTGCCATGGGTGTGGGGGCCTTGGTGGCCAGAGGAGGAATTGAGGGAGAGGCAGGAGGAGCAGGGACAGGAGTAGGAAGCATGCTGGTGATCAGGGATTGATTTGCCGCACACATGATTTCCCTGCTTCAGCATCTCCCACCAGATGTCTTGCCACAGCTGAATATCTTCCTGTAGTCTCTGGTCCAGGGTCTGCTCCAGGGTTTGGAGTGCCACAAGGTGCTCCTGCTGGAACTCATCCATGGGTCTCCTGCACTGGCGGTCCCTCGGGGTTGGGAGGTGTGACAGACTGGGTTAGGTCTGGGCACCACTGAGGGCATCTGCTCAGGGTGAATTGCTCAAAACCAGGGCTGCTTACAACCGTAGACTGGAGACCTTTCCCAAACAGGTCACAAACCAGTCACACCAAGCACTTCAGCTGCCAATTTGGTCAGCAGGAAGCCTCACGAGCAAAATCCCTCAGACACCCCAGCTCTCCCTATACCACAATCAGCCCCGGGCCTATACACAGATGAGGGGTTATAGAACCCAATCTCACCTACCCCAAATAGTTCCTCCCAGTCCCAAAGAACCAGCCACAGAACCCCGTTCAATTTAAACTTTAGATCTTACCCACAAGAGCACGCTGGGCCAGTCATTTAGAATCTAAAATCTAAAGGTTTATTAATAAAAGAAATAAAAGGTTATTAAAGAGAATTCATTACATGCACCAATCACCAAATTATTGATGCAGGCTCTTAGCAGAAATGTTACAAATTGCTATCTTAAAAGTCTCTCGTGTACATCCTGTGTCAGGATGGGTCAGCAATCCTTCCCGGCTCTCTGTCCCTCACAAGGCTGCATCTGCAATCAGTAGCAGAATTGAAGACAAGATGGAGTCCACCTCATGGCATTTTATCCATACCTGGTGTCTCCCAAGCCAGAGTGGGTCACATGGTCAAGTGACCTGACTGTGTTTCACATGATGGCAGCCATTAAACCCTGATTGGTTGCAGGTTTCCAGACACATTCCTCAGGTGTGTATTGGCCACCTTGAGAGCCATTGTCCTTGGGGCCATGCTAATTAGCATAGTCATTGACTGAACAATCCTTCCTTACAACAGGCAGTCCAGACCCCAGCTCTGTCTCAGGCAGAGTCCATGTTCATAACTCCACATACAGATACCACACAAGTACATGAGTAGCAGATATAGATGATTCTCCACATAAGCTTTCATTTGACACCTCACGTGGCCCCCTTTGTATAGACTTAGGGGCAAACACCCCCTCATGGGTACAGCGGTGATCTGGCTGCTCCCCTTAAAATCTAATAATGTGACAGGAGGCTGCCCCAGGTGGTGTTGACTGGGGTTGGGACTGGTCCAACTGTGGACAACAGGGAGATGGTCAGTCATCCCTGGAGACACTGTGCCTGAAGCTTAGCCCTCACCTCTGTTGGGATGAAGATGAAGTGCTTGGACCAAGGCCATGTGTGGTTTAGCCAGTGGGCCCTTTCCTGTAGGGGCCCAGATGTCCAAGGTGGGAGCCTCACTACCTCCATCTTCTGGGGCAAGCAGGCATAGGAAGGTGCTGGCCAGACTGGGATTCTACAGGTGGGAGGGGGGCCACGGCAGCTGGGCTTCTCTCCATGCTGCGCTTCCCCTGGGTCTGGCAGTGGTGGCGTCCCCCAGGGAGAGAACTTATATTCCCTGCCTGCTGGGGGAGAGGGAGGCAGGGTGTAGGGGGGAAGTGTGTGAACAGCAGATGCTCCTGCACCTCGCTGCGCTGTCCCAGGGAGCAGGTGCTGCCCTGAGCGTGCGGGCATGCCCGTGTGCTATGTGTGGCACTGCTGAGTGTGTTGTAAGTATCTCCATATCCCCAGCCTCCTTCAATTGGTGGCTTGTGGAGGGAGGGTGTCCTGGTGTCAGGAGTATGGCAGACATCTCCAGACACCCTGTGGCCAATAGCACAAGGGTCCTCTGGTGCAGCACAGGCTACTACACAATTCCAGGCCACAAAGGCTAAGCGAGGAGCGCGCATCTGCCCCTTGCTGCCTGCCATCCCCCCCCCCATGAGTGTAGGGAACTTGATGGCACTCACCTGATGTGGCTTCCCCGGCCTCGGACAATGTCTAGAACATGTCCAGAGTGTGGGGTACTGGCTCTAGGGTCGGGAGGGTTGTTGTGCTGACCTCATCCAGCCCCTCTTCCTCCTCCCTGGCTCTGTCCCCCAGGAGGGTGATGATAGGTGTCTCAGGGTATGTCTACACTAGCCCCCTACTTTGAACTAGGGAGGCTAATGAGGGCGACCGAAATTGCAAATGAAGTACGGAATTTAAATATCCCATGCTTCATTAGCATATTCCCGGGCAGTCGCCATTTTGGAAATTGACTAGCCCGGAAGAACTGTCCATGTCTACATGCAGCAGAGAGGGACGATTCCGAAATAACCCCCTTACTTTGAATTACCAGTTAAACCTCAATTACCATTCCATGAGGTTTAACTGGTAATTTGAAGTAAGGGGTTTATTTTGGAATCGCCCTTCTTTGCCGCGTGTAGACGTAGGCAGTTCTTCCGGGCTAGTCAATTTCCAAAATGGCAACCGCCCGGGAATATGCTAATGAAGTGCGGGATATTTAAATCCTGCACTTCATTTGCAATTTCGGTCGCCCTCATTAGCCTCCTTAGTTTGAACTAGGGGGCTAGTGTAGATGTCTCAAGCCCTGAGTCTACTACTGGGGGTGGAGGAAGGGACTGCCTCTCCCCCATAGCATGCGGTTCAGGTCTTCACAGTAGGGCAAATGTGGGGTCTGCCCCAGAGTAGGAGTTGTGCTCCCAGGCCATGGCATATGCCTGGTAGACCTCTTGAACTTTCTTCTGCACTTGGCTGGTGGTGGCCAGGCTGTCATCCATGCGGCCATAGACGGCATTCTGGCATCTGGTGCGGAGATCTTGAAGGTTGGTCTCATGCCCCAAACCTCAATAAGGTCTAGGATCTCCACAGCATACCAGGAAGGTGTGTATCTTTTCTGTCCCTGGGCAGAGTCCTGGGAGCTGGGAGACTGCTCCCTGGGAGCAGTGAAGGGCTTGGTGGGAGCAGCTATTCTGCTCATTTTGAGCTCTCTCGAGACAGTGGCAGCTATTGAGTGGCTCAGGGCTGTCAGGGCCTCTTGCCTGCCACAAGCCTTTTCCCCTCAGGCTGCAGCTTTAAGAGGTCCAGGGTAGAGATGTTAAGAACTAGTTGACTGGAATTAGTCAACTAGTTGCCCCCACTTGCTGCCACTATCAGATAGAGGCATAAAGGAAGGGGAGAAGAGAGGGGTTCTTCAAAGCGGCAGCACTGCTTGGAGCCCGTGGTCAGCTGGAGACTTCCCAGCTGATCTGGGTTCTGTGTGGTGCTGCCCCTTTGAAACACCGCAGCAGCATTTCAAAGGGGCAGTGCCGCCCTATTGCCTAATTGAATAATCGATGCAAAAATACATCGACTATTCAATTAGTCAGTTACATGCTACTTAACATCCTTAGTCCAGGAGGAGAGGGGACTACAGAGTCTTAATGGGTATGTCTACATTACAGCACTAATTTGAATTAGTTAATTCGAACTAAGCTAATTTGAACTAGTGCATCTAGACCTAAAAACTAATTCAAATTAGCATTTTGCTAATTCGAACTAGCATGTCCACATTGAGTGGACCCTGAACCGTAGTTAAGGATGGCCGGAAGCAGTGCCGGCAGGGCATCAGGTTAGGACTTAGAGCGTGGAGCTGCTGCCTCAGGCTAGCTGAGGGCTGTGCTTAAAGGGACCCGACCCCCACCCCGGACAGACAGTTCTCAAGGTTTCCCGCTTGCTTGTCTACCTTGATGAGGGACAGCAAAGCAGTCCTGTCTTGGAGTGCCCTGAGTGCCCGTACTTGGCACATCACAGCACTCAGCTATCAGCCCAGCTGCACTTGCTGCCATCCGGGGGGGTCAATTGGGGGGTTGTCAGGATCCAGGAGACCCTGCAGGAGAGCTTCCACCCCGAGGAGCCCGCAGAGCCACCCCAGTCCTCCCCATTGGGGGCTCGTACCCCATTCCTCCCTCCCTAGCCCCCCTTCCTGATGTAAAAAATAAAGGACACGTGTGTTCAAAAATAGAAACTCTCTTTATTTAACAAAATGGGGGGGGGATTAACCTCTGGGGAGACTGGGAAAAGGAGGTGGGAGAGGGAAAGAGAAAGGGTGGGAGAGGGGAGGGGGAAACCTGGGAGGAGGGAGCTGGAAGGGAGAAGCCAGGGGAAGAAGAAGGAGAGGAAGTATAAAACTATGGTACGCCATATATTCAGTACTGTGTACAGATGTGGTCTCCTCAACTCAAAAGAGATGTTTTGGCCTTGGAAAGGGTTCAGAAAAGGGCAACTACAATGATTAGGGATTTGGAACAGGTCCCATATGAAGAGAGGCTAAAGAGACTTGGACTTTTCAGGTTAAAAAGAGGAGACTAAGGGGGGATATGATAGAGGTCTATAAAATCATGAGTGGTGTGGAGAGCGTGCATAAAGAAAAGTTCTTCATTAGTTCCCATATTATAAGGTCTAGAGGACACCAAATGAAATGAATGGGTAGCAGGCTTCAAACTAATAAAAGAAAGTTCTTCTTCACAAAGCAAATAGTCAACCTGTGGAACTCCTTGCTGCAGGAGGCTGTGAAGGCTAGAACTATAACAGAGTTTAAAGAGAAGTTAGATAAAGTCATAGAGGTTTGGTCCATGGAGTGCTATTAGCCAGGGGGTAGGAACGGTGTCCCTGGCTTCTGTTTGTGGAAGGCTGGAGATGGATGGCACGAGACAAATGGCTTGGTCATTGTCTTCGGTCCATCCCCTCCGGGGTAGCTGGTGTTGGCTGCTGTCGGCAGACAGGCTACTGGGCTAGATGGACCTTTGGTCTGACCCCCTAAGGCTGTTCTTATGTTCTAAGCTCAGGGCTCAGGGTCGGGGGTCTCACTGGACCACCTGGATTTTCATGCAAACCTGCTCCTGGGTTTGCATGTGGCCTTTGGTGGCCAGGTTGGCAGCTATCCTGCCCTAGACCGCCAATTTCCTGTGCCTAGTGCGGAGGTCGTGGATGTTGGAGGCCTCTCCCCAAACCTGGATGAGGTCCACGATCTCCGTACTAGACCAGGCGGGCGCCCGCCTCTTGCAGCCCCGGGAAGGCTTCTGGGAGCCGCCAGCCTGGTCCCGGGAAGAGGCGAAGGGCTGGGTGGCAGCGGGTGGCTGATTCATGCCATGCCAGGTGCAGGATCTGCTGGCTGGGTGCTGGCAGACTTGCACCTGGCACAAGCACAGTAGCCAGACCATGGCCCTTTAAGGGCTCCAGGGCAGGGAGGGGGGCAGAAGAGTTTCCCTGGTTTTGCCCAGAGTGGCCACCAGGGCAAGCTGGGAAGGGCTAGCCTCCCACTAGTTCGAATTAAGTGGTGAGGGGGAAATCTCGCTCCCCTGGGGTACAGAGCCCCCAGAAGGGTTCGAGGCCGGAGGTCAAATCAGTGAGGCAGGAAAGAAACCTAAAAGAGAAAACTTTATGATGCATGCATGCAGGCTGTCACTTCCAAGAGTGAAGCAGCAGCCCTGACAGACAGATTCAGGTATCCTATATACAGAATGCTTAGACAGTTCAGTTGTGGATTGTTCTTCTTTAACATATCAAAGTCTCAGCAGAAGTACTTTGAGACTTCTGTTCACCCCAGGAGTGCTAGAAGTAAGTTTTTACAGTACACAAAGCCACATGAGAACTTGAGTGGAGGAGTCTACAAGGCAAACTGTGACAAAGATAAGGGTTTACATGACAAATTGTGACAGACTAGGAGTATCCATGAATTTGAGATAGTCATTTGTAAGGGTCTTTGATTAGAGCTAATTTGATTTCTCTCTGTTACAGGGAGAGAGGCCTGGAAAACTTTTTAACCCTTACAGCAGTTTTCTTTTAGAAAGTTATGATTTCTGCACAGTCTCCCCTTAGACACAATTGGAGTTATTTGATTTTTCTCCCACAATTCCCCCCTTTAATACTCCTATTGGAGTATTACTCAAAGTTATTTTAGACATTCTTAAGTATTCTTCTTTTGCTAGGATGAATTCTTATCTTAGAGGGAGGTTTTCTTTATCAGTTGGGTAAATGATCCACTGCCCATTCACCCACAGATCTTTACCAGTGCCAATATTGCTTTTAAAACATAAGGGAAACATAAGGGAAGCATTCCCTGATGGATGTAATGCTTGAGTAAGGGGAATCCCTGAGGCAATCAGATTTTTATGCCAAATCTGCCTGTTCCCCCCCATGACTATGTACTTCTGGCACAGTGTTATCATTCTGGGCATCTACCCACTCCCGCTCTCCTGTAGAGTACTGACTACCAGTAGATCTGAATTTTAGGGGTCTGGTCCATAGGGAGGCAGGAGTTGGGATAAACTGTAATGGTAAAAGGCCTTCAGAGCCTTTTATAAGCTGTTCACATATCCAACAGTCACTTGTATCACTTGTATTGGTGAGGGACACAACCTTTTGCAGGGCTTCCCAATAAGGGTGGGGAAAGTTATATACTAAGGCTATTCTGACTACTAAAAGAAGGAAAACAATCCCCATCTTATTATAGTATCTTAAGTCTCTAAAGTAGAAAGGATAATAATAATATAGTAATTAGCTAGCAACTAGCAAAGCAGTCTCTTTAACTAAGCTTAATCAGTTAGTATTGTTTGGCTTGCCTCTGCAGGCACTCTTCGAGATTTCGTAGTCTCTTAGTTCACTCAATACTGGAATGGATTTCCCTTTGTGAGAGCTACAGGGCTCCAGGCTCACCTGTAGGTCTTTGCTGGTACAGTCCTACCTCTCAGGTTGTACCTCGAAGCTCCTGGTGGAGGCCGGTTTGGTAACAGTCTGGTTTGAGAGTCTGCCGCCTCGGTCCGCTGAACCTCGTCCTCAGGTGATTCCTCCAGGGAGGGGTCCTGGGTGACGGGGTCAATCAGCTCTGTTGGATCTGCAGTTCGGCGTACATGACTTGCGTGGATCCACCTTCACTTTTACTGCTGTGTGGGTGATGGGCCCTCCTTCACTTTTACTGCTGTGTGGGTGATGAACAGCAATTGGAACGGTCCTTTCCACCGGGCTGTCAGGGAATTCTTTCTGCGATGTTCCTTCACGAACACGTAGTCGCCTGGTTGGATGTTGTGGCACGGTACATCAGTAGGTACTGGGAGGGCTTCCTTTACCCGCAGGTGCAAGCTCTCCTAACCGTCATTTTATGTCTAGGTTTCTTCTTTCTGTGTGGCCGCTAGCCTGTGGGTCTCCTGCAACATTAAACTGCTTACAAATCACACATGAATTAGATATTCTTGAGACAGCTTCTAGGTGCATGCCTGGGGCGTACCATTGTTTTGGGATTTGTGAGGCCACCCCCCTTTTGCTCATGTGTGTCATTTGATGAGACACCTGAGCAAGCTGCCGTGTGAGAGATTTTTGGGGCAACTGGGCAGCCATCAGGTGCGCCCATTATCCCAGCTGGGGATAAGGAGCAGCCTGCTTTCTCCCAAAGGTTTCTCTCTGCAGGTTGAGCAGCTTGCTGTAGTTCTATCAGGTCCTGCAAAGAAACAGGGAGAGAAAGAGAGACCAGAATCTGAAAGGGAGCCAGAGGTCCATGTGCTGCTGCATGTCTGGCCGTTGCATCAGCACTCCCATTACCCAGAGAAACAGGATCAGTGGCACCTGTGTGGGCCGGGCAATGGGTAATAGAAAGGGATGTGGGTAGCTGAATAGCATCAAGGAGTTGGGAGATAAGGGGACCATGAGAGATAGCAGAGCCAGAAGGGGTAAGGAAACCTCATTGTTTCCAAATTTGTTCTGTGGCATGACAGACAGAGAAAGCACACTTTGAGTCAGTATAAATGGCAGCAGACTGTCCAGAAGCTAAAAGGCAAGCACGAATTAAAGTGATGAGCTCAGCAGACTGAGCTGATTTGATTTCTGGAAGAGAAAAAAAAACCTTTAAAACATTATTATCTGAGACCACTGCATATCCAGCCTTTCCTTTGGTGTCCTCTAGTCCTTCTTTATGGGAACTAATGAAGAACTTTTCTGTATGCACCCTCTCCACCCCACTCATGCTTTTAGAGATCTCTATCCTGTCCCACTTCTGACACCAAATTGAGGGGGAAATCTCGCTCCCCTGGGGTACAGAGCCCCCAGAAGGGTTCGAGGCCGGAGGTCAAATCAGTGAGGCAGGAAAGAAACCTAAAAGAGAAAACTTTATGATGCATGCATGCAGGCTGTCACTTCCAAGAGTGGTGATAGAAATGTAGCCGTGTTAGTCTGGGGTAGTTGAAGCAAAATGCAGGACAATATAGCACTTTAAAGACTAACAAGATGGTTTATTAGATGATGAGCTTTCGTGGGCCAGACCCACTTCCTCAGATCAAATAGTGGAAGAAAGTAGTCACAACCATATATACCAAAGGATAGAATTTAAAAAAATGAACAAATATGAAAAGGACAAATCACATTGCAGAACAGAAGGCGGATGCGGGGGGGTGGGAAGGGGGAGGAAGGAAGGTAAGTGTCTGTGAATTGCTGATATTCACAGACACTTACCTTCCTTCCTCCCCCTTCCCACCCCCCCGCATCCGCCTTCTGTTCTGCAATGTGATTTGTCCTTTTCATATTTGTTCATTTTTTTAAATTCTATCCTTTGGTATATATGGTTGTGACTACTTTCTTCCACTATTTGATCTGAGGAAGTGGGTCTGGCCCACGAAAGCTCATCATCTAATAAACCATCTTGTTAGTCTTTAAAGTGCTATATTGTCCTGCATTTTGTTCCAAGAGTGAAGCAGCAGCCCTGACAGACAGATTCAGGTATCCTATATACAGAATGCTTAGACAGTTCAGTTGTGGATTGTTCTTCTTTAACATATCAAAGTCTCAGCAGAAGTACTTTGAGACTTCTGTTCACCCCAGGAGTGCTAGAAGTAAGTTTTTACAGTACACAAAGCCACATGAGAACTTGAGTGGAGGAGTCTACAAGGCAAACTGTGACAAAGATAAGGGTTTACATGACAAATTGTGACAGACTAGGAGTATCCATGAATTTGAGATAGTCATTTGTAAGGGTCTTTGATTAGAGCTAATTTGATTTCTCTCTGTTACAGGGAGAGAGGCCTGGAAAACTTTTTAACCCTTACAGCAGTTTTCTTTTAGAAAGTTATGATTTCTGCACAGTCTCCCCTTAGACACAATTGGAGTTATTTGATTTTTCTCCCACAGTGGCTACACAGCCCTTAATTCGAACTACTTAATTCGAACTAGGCGCTAGTCCTCGTAGAATGAGGTTTACCTAGTTCCAATTAAGCGCTCCTCTAGTTCGAATTAAGTTTGAACTAGCAGTTTGTATGTGTAGCGCCTATTAAAGTTAATTCGAGGAGTAACGGTAGTTCGAACTAGGAAGCCTAGTTCGAACTACTTAGTTCGTGCTGCATGTAGCCGCGCGGCACGGGGTTCGAACGAGCGGGGATTTAAAAATGGCGGCGCCCCGCTTATGCAAATGAAGCCCGGGAAATTCAAATCCCGGGCTTCATTTGCAATTGCGGTATGCCTACATTACCCTCCTAGTTCGAACTAGCGGGGTAGTGTAGACATACCCTCATATAGCTATTTCAGAATAATGTCCGTTAATCCGAAGTAACACTGCTGTGTAGACGTACTTCTTTTGGTTTGGATTTGGCAGTCAGGAGTTGTGGCCATAACCATTAGGCCATGCTGCTGAACCAGACACTGCGTGGGGACCATTACATATGTTCAGAACACTGACATGCTATCATAATCCTTCACTGTTTGTTCTGTTTGGAATATTATATTCTCTCTTTATGGCATACAACTCCGATTGAAACCCACAGAAGTCAAGGAGATTTCAATGGGCTTTGGGTCAGATTCTCGCTAAAGTATTTGCACCAAAGACTTCCAAGTGATGTGAGAGGTGTCAGGAATTCTATTCTGTGCTTTCATCAGAAGAGTCTCAATATTTTTTTTTAAAGATTATCTTTGCCATTGAAAATTTTAAAAATGTTTTATAATAAAAGCTCAGAAACAAGAGTACACTTTAGTTGCAATAGAATGTGTATTAGCATAGTTTGATAATTTTTTATCATTTTTGCATGCATTAGAATGAAGCATTCTGTAAAAATTAAACATTATATGCAAATGAGTGCAACAAACCTTCTTTTTGAATAATAATTCATTATCTCCCTATAGTATATGTAAGTGGTTTCCTCTTTTTAAAAATATGCACTGTAGACATTAATTCAGAATATCAGAAGTTTACAGAGATCCACTGAAATTATAACAGAGGAACACATTCTTCATTTGCATAAATCCCAGAATCCCACCTGCCAAAAGCTCCAACTATTAATAGGCTATATGAATGTCACTCGGTATTCATTTATAATACTGTCATTGTAGCATAATGCATACTTAGGGCACATTTTAAGACTCATTGTAATTAACAAAGCACACCATTACAAGAAAGTGTTTATTTGTGCTATAGAATAAAGATGTTGCATTAGGAAACAATTATCACTCTAGAGGTGCTGAATTACACCTTTAGAAGTTTTTCTTCCTCATATTGAATGTGATACATTTTTGACCAAGTAGTTGCATTTTATTTTATTTTATTTTATTTTATTTTATTTTATTTTATTTGTTTAAAGAAACAGCAACTATGTACATGTATAATTACAATAATGTTAATTCACGTTCCAAGTTCTCAACTGATTATATGTAATTATTCTTCACCCCTTGCTGAACTTACATGGGAAATTGTTCTTCTCATATATTTTCACCTGAGGAAACTGAATCAGATTTTGGACTGGGATTTGCATTTTCCCCCTAGTTTCATAGAATGTAAGGTCAGGAAGGACCATTAGATTATCTGTTCTGATCACAGTTCACTAACATCCACTCAAACACCCTTGCTTTGAGCCCAATGTTCTAGTTACAGCAACGCACCCTGGTTCTCAGGAGACTAACCTGTTTTGTGACAAAGGTAGAGAACAGGAGAGACTCAGGTGGAATCAGTGCCTAAGGCCCTTGCAATGGCAGAGAACTGATTAAGTGAAACATCTCGGCTGTGTCTAGACTGGCCAGTTTTTCTGGAAAATCAGCCGCTTTTCCGGAAAAACTTGCCAACTGTCTACACTGGCCGCTTGAATTTCCGCAAAAGCACTGACTTCCTACTGTAAGAAATCAGTGCTTTTTGTGGAAATACTATGTTGCTCCCGTTCGGGCAAAAGTCCCTTTTACACAAAACTTTTGCGCAAAAGGGCCAGTGTAGACAGCTGAGATTTGTTTTGCTCAAAAAAGCCCTGATCGTGAAAATGGCGATCGGGGCTTTTTTGCACAAAAACATGTCTAGATTGGCCATGGACGCTTTTCTGCAAAAAGTGCTTTTGCAGAAAAGCGTCCTGCCAATCTAGGCGCTTTTTTCTGAAAATGCTTTTAACGGAAAACTTTTCTGTTAAAAGCATTTCCGGAAAATCATGCCAATCTAGATGTTGCCCTCCAGATAATCCTTTGCATTTGGCATCTCCCAGATGATCCATTTGCACTTAATTAGGCCTCTTTGAAGCTCTCAGTTTAAGTGACTTGCCAACAGTCAGTCGGTGTGAGAGCTGGCCTTAGACCATATCCTAGTTACCAATGCTCAAGCTATTAGACCCTGAGGCCCCAGTATGTGCCCTGTCGATGTGTATTCTCTTCAGCCCTATGTGAAACCTTCTGAAACAAGATGGTTTCAAAGATACATACATGGAAAGGGTATATTGTTGAAGGCTGGATCCTGAAATGCTTCCTAGGCAACTTCCTGTGAACATCAGCTCCCTATCCCGAAAGCTCTAAGTGAGCTCTGTGTGATTTTGGCCAGATGTAAGTCTCTCAGGCTTTAGTACTGTGTAGCTTATACGTCCTCTCCTCCTCAAGCAGTCATACCCTTTGATCACGTATGTCAGGCCTTGGTCACGCACCCCATATGTCTGTCAGAGCTAATCAAGAGCAATGCCACAGAAGGCATCTGAGGAAGTGGGTTTTACCTATGAAAGCTCATGATAATACCTCTAGGGTTGCCAGCTGCTTTAACCAAAAATACCGAACTCCCCCAGCAAAAAAAAAAAAAAAAAAAAAAAAAAAACAGGGAAGAAAATTCTGTTGAGACCAAAGCTGTTGAGCAAAAAAAAAAGGACCCTGAGAATTGTTAAGCAAAAAGAATTAAAAAACCCAGCGTGGCCCCTTTCAGAAATGGTTTTGAGGCTTTTTGACCTTAGCAGGCTGCTGGCAGCAGTCTGCCATCTTGTCTCCCTGCTCCAGGCCAGACAGCTCCTCTGTGGAATCAGGTAAGCACCCGGGATTTTCGCTTCCTGGCTGGGAAAAATCAGAAAATACCAGATATTTTAGGTGCCTTGTATTTTCTGATTTTTTTTTATTGGACATGAGGTGAAAATACCAGACACCTGGCAATCCTAAATACATATTTGTTAGTTTCTAAATTGCCATGGGACTGCTTGCTTTTTTAAAAGTTATAGGCTAACACAGCTGCCCCTCTGAGACTTTCTATTGAAGGAAGTCACACCAGTGTCAGTCCAGTGCAACTAAGAGGAGAATCAGGGCTCAGATGTTACCATCCCTCATGTGCATGCAGTGAATAGATCACTCAAGGACATGGGCAAAATTTAGCTATGTCAAATGTGGATTCCTGCAATACTCCCCGACATCAGACAGAAAGTTCCATTGATGCAAGTCATTCCCAGTCTGTGAATGGGTGCTGCACTCCTTTGGGAGGGTGAAGAGTGCAAGGAGAGGATCATGAGTGGTGAGGAATGCTTCAGAACTCTGAATCTGCTCCCCGACCCACTGCAAAACCAACTGTCACTGAACTGCTCTTTGAAAGCCACCCATCAGCTTTTCCAGTAGCTCTTAGTGCAGCTAACAGGGAGCCTTTTTCTCTCTTCTGCAGTAGTTAGCTCAATGGTAGACGCATGAATGCCATGTGGCACTCTGATCCCCCTGTGTAGATTGGCTCCCCACCTTCAGTAGCATACACGTTCTTCCCCTCACTGCCCTGGAGAGCCGGGGAATGGCAAAGAGGATTAATTAGAAGGCAGAACAAGCTGGAAAGAGATATAACCCCCCACACGTTTAAATAAGATGGAAAGAAATAAAACAAACACAATAAGGGAAGAAAGAGAATGAGGAGGATGGCGATAACTGTAGTGGCTAAGAACAAAGAGACTTAATCTGTCTGTCTGTTGTGAGTGGTGGTGAAGGGGGTGGGGGGCAATGAGAGAAAGTTGTTGGGATGCACTCATCTCTCCTGCTGCCCTGTCAGCAGCTGCTATGTGACTGCTTGACGTTTCCAGCACTGCCTCTGGCTGTGGAATCTGACTCTGGGAAGTCCTCAAGCAAACCCACAGGCAGTATATATTTTGGCAACCACTGCCAATGCTGCATGCCCCGGGTTTGCACTGCCCGCGTGTGCACAGAGGGCAGATTTAATCAAACGACTTGGTGCTTCCCTGCGATTTTTCTTTATGTGTAAATCACGTTGAATTGTAGTGCTCCTTCACATTGTGCCCTCTTCCTCCTTGAATCCCACAGTGCTACTTCAAATGCCTCCTATTAATAAACCTACACTGACATGTCTTCCCTTCAGACACACACTAGACTCAGGAGGACACTTACATAGCCTGTCCAGACAGTCTTCTAGCTTCTAGCCCAGCCAATAGGGATCACTAGCAAAATACCACAAATCTTTCAAGGGCTGTGTGTACCACATCCCTACTGTTATTATAACAAATGCATTTCCTACTAATACAGCCATCATGGTATATTCATCTCTGGGAGCTAAACCCACAGACCTGCCTTCCAGATCAGTTCTGAAGTAGACTATGAACTATCAGAGGAGCAGCATTTTAGCAACATTGTTAGTCTCAACTTTTTAAACATCTAAATTTGAAATGTTGACAATTTAATTAGTGAAATTTTTAATTTTGAAATATTTTGATTCATTCCAATATGAGACTAGAATACACTTGTTGGCTAAAGATACTGGAAAGTAATAGGTTCCCATAAACTTGAGCTCACTAGACAGTCTATGGATCCAAAAGCACTTTGAACCTTAACCAAGAAAGCTGGTCAAAAAAGGACTTTTTGCATCAAAAAAATAAACAATTAATTTCTTATCAAAGTTTTCTACAGAATTTTTTTATTAAAAAATGCAGCTAAAGGTCAAATTTAAAACCTGAAAATGTTGTGTGAAAAGGTGCCAACACCCAAAGGATTTTGGTAAAAAAAATTAACATTCACATTTTCAAGGGCAAGAAGGGGCTATTAATATGCCCTCTTATGTGAAAGAGGCCATAGAATTTCACAGTTTTCCCGTATTTACTCCCAAATTGTGCTTGACTAGAGCATATGGCTCAGAAAAGCATCTAATCTGGCAATGAAGATATCAAGAAGTGAATCCTCCACCACTGCCTTTGGTAGTTTGCCCCAATGGTTAATCTCCTGCAGCATTAACAATCTATGTTATGTGTCTAATTTGAATTTGTCTGGCTTTAGCTTCCAGTCATGGTTCTCATTATGCCCTGCTCCGCTAGGTTAAAGAACTCATTTGTACCTGGTATTTTCTCCTCATGAAGATGCGATCATCAAACCACCTCTTGATGTTCTTTTTTAAAATACACTAAACAAATTGAAACCCTTAATTCTCTCATTTCACAGAATTTTTTTAAGACCTCAAATATTCTTTGGGTCTTTTTTTTCTTTCTCCTCTGTTCACTCTCTGTTGCTGTGTTCCTCGGACTATGGTGCTTGGCCAGTGTTGTTTCATCAGTGGCACACCAGTTCTCTGTATTCCAGGGGTATGGGCCAGGATTTCCATTTCCTAAATCCATGGTTACAAACCTGTATGTAACACTGGCTGGGATGCAAAAAATCATGCAGCAAAATAAACATCCACAAAGGGATAAAGTGTTGCTTGTGAATATACATTTATCCTTTGCATTTTCTTCCCATACTACACACAGAAACACAACTCTCAGGGAAACACATACACATAGATACTGACATGCATAAACATAGATCCACATGCAGAAACACACCGCTTACAGAGATTCACATACAGATTCCCAGACATATATATTTATAGATACACATATACAGACACACACACACACACACACACACACACACACACACACACACACACACACACACACACACATTTTGAATGTTCCCTTCCTAGATAATGCTTCTGCTGTGTCTGTGCACGCAAACTATATGCCTCCATATATAAACATACCAAAACACCACCAATCTTAGTATCATCTTTCTTCAGCAAGTTTGTTTAAATATAGGTGTTGGATTGGCTCCAGAAGGAGGTACAAGTGGTTTCAGGCTCAAGACAAATTGTTATGAATTTGACAATTCACGGTGTGAATATTCTTAGTGAATGTTTCCTTCTCTAAGGAGACCAAAATATCAATTAACATGAGTGTTAATGTTATCGCTCCTAGTTTATGTGTGTATGTATAGGTATTATTTATGTTCTTCCATTCTGGCTTCAAATGAAAAATCTTCTTGTCTAAACAGGTATGTCAAACACCACAACTGTGTCATTTCACTATTTCACACACAAACTCCCACAGGTATGCAGGGGAAAAGCTGCTGAGTTTGTATTGCTGGAACTCATTGCTGGAACATCCCAGAGCTCTGAGTTTGTGGTTGGTTTTTTTGTTTTATTTTCGTGTTTTTTCTATTCTCCTCTTGAAGTTGAGGAAGAAGCAGAAATTATTCTTCTCGCTTGCTGCATGCAAGTTTTCCTCTTTGTGATTTTCTAGTTTTCTTTTTGCTTTCTTACGGCCAACACAGTGGTTGGTGAATACAAAATCAGCCATCTCAGACAGAGGCCAAGCATCCTGGGAGAGAGAGCAAGCAGGAGAGAAAGAGACAAGATCAGCCCGTGCAGAACACAACATTTTAACGCCAGGGGCCATTTTCTCTCCTTCTGTAAAACAAACAGTCAAATAAATACATAACAGTAAATAATAATAATTAATGAATAAACAAATGAGAGCCATGGAGAAAGATGCCTCCTAATGTTGTCAGGCTGATTCTTCCTCTGCTGGCAACTCCTATTGTTCAGTCCTTGCACTGCAGTGATAAGGAGCGTTTACCTCAACAGGAGTGTTCTGTTTGCTGCTGGTTACTGTGACATGTGGCAACAGAAGGGTCTTTTTTTATCATCTCTGTACAAATCAGCACGTCTGATCAAAGCTGTGACTCCCCTATGGGACCAAACCAACTGGCAAAGGTGCCCTGGTGGCCACTCAGTCCAAGGTAATCAGAACTCTATAGTTCCTGTCTGCTGGCACCCCTAAAAGCTGCAGGCCCCCTGTCCCTCGAGCCGTTGAGCACCACCCAGGATATCTCCCAGGCCTCCTCGGATGCCTGGGAAGGATCTTCAGGTAACTTGTCACACACATACACAGGGCGGGGAAATTGGGGGCACAGGGAGCGGGGGGATGAATGTCACTCTGGCTGCACATGGTGCTGCAGTCTGTGCACATGCAACCACGTGCAATGGGCGGGTGCGGCATGCGGATCCTGAACATGCCCGGGATCCTGCTGCCAAGCTCAGGGGAGGGCACACACATCCTGCCCCCTCAGGGAATGGGGGGTGCACCCAGCTGGAAGCAGGCTAGCCACAAGAGTGCAGGTACAAGCCCAGACACACCCAGGAGTGCTACACACAGCACACAGGCATGCCTGCACATGCGAAGCAGCAACCACTCCCACAGATAGCACAGTGAGCCGCAGCTGTGTGTGCAGACCCCAGGGAGGGCCAGGCTGCTCCCGGCTCCTCTGCCACCCAGGGGATCCCACTGTGGCCAGACACTTCCCTTGCCTGCCTGTCTGGTGTGTGTGTGGGGAGGGGAGGGGGGAAAGAGGGCAGCACAGTCCTCTGGGCACATTGGGGTCCCTGTGACACAGGGCATACTGTGCAGGCCACACATGGCCTTCCACCTGGGATATCCTCTTCGTGTTTTGGTCGGCGCTCACAAAGGAGGGCATGGCCTCTGGGAATGTGCGTGCAGGGATGACTGATGGCTTCTCCCTCTTGTGTGTTCTCCACAGCCGAACACCACCGCAGCCACCTGCCAGAGTCCAGGGACCCGCAGACGAGCCAGGGTGCAGGAGGACCCGATGCATCAACATGTCAGACCTTGAATGGGAGCAAATGATGGTGCGGTGTGACACCATGTGCGGCATCATGTCCTGCTTGATGGAACACTCACCTGATGCCGGTGCTCCTGGCTTCCACCCTCCTGCTCCCCCTCCTGTGGCCTTTGCCCATCTGCCTGCCCACCCTGCTGTGCCTCTGATCCCTCCCCATGCCATGCCTCTGCTTCCTCCCATAGTATTGGGCCATGCCTCCTCCCCAAGTGATGCCTATGGCCCCCCTCCTGTCCACTCCTTTGTGGGCCCCAGACCCTCCCCCCAAAGAGGACCTTGCACCCGAGGTGGCACAGCAAGCCACCCCGCTACTCCTCCCAGTCCTGATCCCCCCTCCCAGTTCAGAATTCCCTCTCCCAGTTCAGAATTCCCCCTCCCCCTGCCCACCTTTTCTTTATATACAATAAAGAAAGACTAGTTTTGGTTTCAAAACAACCAGGTGTGTTTATTGGGAGGTCAGGGAAGGGGCAAGGGGAGCAAATGAGAGCTGCGAGGCAGAGGCCCCTGTTGGGGAGGCCCTGGGGAGAGTTATACGGCTGCCTGAGAGAACCTCTCCCTCAGGGCCTCCCGGATGTGCACCCCAGCCTGATGGGCCTGGCGTGTGGCAGCAATCTGGCACTGCCCAAACGCACAGCCCTCACGGCCGGCGTCTGCCTCCCACCTCAGGGAGAAGGCCTCCCGCTTGTGCTCCACCATATTGTGAAACACACAGGACACCGCCACCACCTCAGGGATATTATGCTCCCCGACATCCAGGCAGGTGAGGAGGCTGTGGAAATGTGCTTTGAGGTGCCTGAAGGCGCACTCCACCTGCATCCTTACTTGGTTGAGGTGTCCATTGAGAAGGTCCCGGCTGGGTTTGAAGTGGCTGTTATACAGCTGCATTAGCCAGGGCATGAGTGGGTATGCCGTATCCCCCACTATGCACACTGGTATGTTCTGGGGCCCACCGAAAAGTCCTGGTGGGGGAAAAAGGTGTCCACCTCCAGCTTGGCACACAGGCTGGAGTTCCGAAACACTCGGGCTTCGTGTGCCCTACTGACCACCCCACATAAATGTCTGTAAAGTGGCCCTGGTGGTCCATCAGGGCCTGCAGTAGCCCCTTCTGTTTATAAACTGGACTGCTTGATGGTCCAGTGCCTGAATGGGGATTTGTGTCCCATCAATGGCTCCCCCACAACTGGGGAACCCTAGGGCAGCAAATTCAGCTACAGTCATGTCCAGGTCCTCCAGATGGACTACTCTCCGCAGCAGCACGGAGCTGATGGCCCTGACCACCTGCAGTAGGAGACAAACACAGAAAACAGAGAATGAGGGAGGGGGTGTGTTAGCCCTTGGGAGGTGCCCATCCCCTTTCCCTCCTCTGCCCCCCCCAAACCCTCCAGGAGCCACCCCCTAGGAGCCTGTTCCCCCACCCCTCCAGCAGCAGAGCTGTGTGAAGGGTGGGATGGCACAAGTCCCTGCGTACAGGGCTTTCCCGCCACTCCCACTACACCCCTTCAGTCCCCAGTCCCCCTTCCCAAGGGTCCCCCTTATCCAACACTCTCCCCTCCCCACCGGGTGGGGACTGCAACCCCTGAGCGCCTTACCTGCATAAGCAGGGCCCCAACGGTGGACTTCCCCACCCCAAAATGGTTGGCCACCAAGTGGTAGCTGTCGGGGGTGACGAGCTTCCACAGGGCTATTGCAACCTGCTTCTTCAGGGGGATGGTGGGCCGCAGATGGGTGTCATGTCTTTGGAGGGCAGGTTCCAGCCAGGCACAGAGCTCGAGGAAGATGGCCTTGCACATTCGAAAGTGGTGCAGCCACTGCTGGTCATCCCACCACTTCAGAACCAGTTGGGCCCACCAGTCCGAGCTGATCTCCAGCCTCCAAAAACACCTCTGTACACTGGGGTGCGGCAGCCATGCAGAGGATCCTGAGAAGGAGTTTGGAATCAACATTCAGCAGGAACATGTAGGCAGCTGGAAACAAATGCTGCAAAAATTGCAGCATGGCCATCTGGGGCCATTGCCTACCCAGGAGCAGCTCTGGCTCCATGGCACACACAGGAAAAAAGCTGTGGCATACCCAAAAAGAACAGGGCAACCACAGCAGGCACTGCTGAAGCTTTGCTGTCCCTCAAAAGAGGTCTATGAGCAGGCAGCAGGAGCGGCTGTCCAGGGGGGTCCCTTTAAGTGTGTATCTCTGCAGGGCTCTGGCAACAGCACTGGCGACCTAAAACCCAGACAGAACTGGTTCTGGGTGGCTTTATATGTGAGAGAGCATCCAATGACAGCTGTTCTGTCAGTCAGAAATCACCAGGGGGTATGGCTTTGATGATCATGCCCCCTTCCGCAGACTATGCTCTCTGGGGCTATGTCTACACTGGGCCAAATTTCGGAAAAACTTCCTCTTTCGGAAGAGCCCTTCTTCCTTGTGAAATGAGGAAGACAGGGCTTCTGAAATAGAACATCTGCTCTTCTGCAAAAAATGTCAGAAGAGCAGACGCCTTCCCTGGACGTGGCAGAGTTTTCCTCGGTTACTTCTGGTATCCCGGAAAAACTCTGGAGTCTAGACATAGTCTGGGCTAAGAACCAGAAAGAGCATGGCATAGACAGAACCAGGCAGATAGAGCTATTGACCCTTTTTACTGTGCAATAATGCAAAAGATTCCTACTGAGGCAAGAACCTAGCCCCTAGGTGCGAGTCAATATGATGAGTAGCAGAATGGAACGGACCCTCCTGAGCACAGCCTTGTGGCTTCGCTGTAAAGAGGAAGAAGGCAAACAATTTCCTCTTGATTATCCTGCCACTGCTGTAGCAGGTGTGGGACTTTCTAGGGTGGACTGCTTCAACATGTAGGCCTACAGAAGAAGAGATGTGGAAATTGAACAAAACCAGCTAAACTTTTGGTCTATTTATCCAAGTGACTTGAGACTTCAGACAGGTCTTACAGATTATATCATCCTCATCCTCATCCTCATCATCACCATCCTCACTAAGAATACTAAATAATACATTAGTGCTACCCCATGAGCTCTCTCTAACCTGCCAGACCCTGATTTCACAGGAGAGGTTTCCAATTAGCTTGTCATGTGAGCTCATTTAATCTTTCAGGCCCCTCTTTCTCCAGGGCCCCAGCTACTCTTCCCTGTCCCCGCTGTGTCTCAGAGGAATGGATGATTTCCAGCCGGCTAGAGAGCAACTGAGAATGGTGTAATTGCAATATAATTAATGAATTAAAAGAATGAGATGTTTTAAGTGCTTTTAATATCCCAGTCCCTATAATTATCTGCAGGAAACGTGTTCATTAACAATCTCAGAGTACAAGGCCGTGGCTTATGCCAGTGAGTGCTACCTTCTTGGGGGAGTAGGGTGGGGA
Organism: Pelodiscus sinensis; assembly: GCF_052426305.1. NCBI lineage: Eukaryota > Metazoa > Chordata > Testudines > Trionychidae > Pelodiscus > Pelodiscus sinensis. The sequence continues at coordinate 8,807,568 of NC_143074.1, read as the reverse complement.
GAATCTACTTTTGTGATCTTTCCGGGAACTTTGCTTTCTCCCTAAACTTGGATCTAGCTGAGATAAAAGATAGTCAATGGCACCATGATCTGAATTAGTCCCTTGCACTTGACTGTAGGAATTGGAAGGCAGGATGGCCTACTGGACACAGCATTAGACTGGGAGTAAAGAGATGTGAGTTGTATTCTGAGCTCTGCTGTGCAGTTTTGTGTGTACAAGATCCAGATGAAATAGGCCACTTTCACCATGAAGATATTTCCCTGTTCTGCCCTATGACCCGCCCCCATGGATTACAATGGGCATTGCACCCATGTATGCCAAAACTGAATGAGATTCTGTACACAAATTATTAAGCTTCACTCAGTAAGCTACACTGAAGGCCAAGCAGGATGGCATAGCAAGTGCCTGACCAAGCAAAGGAGTCTCCAATTGCCATGGCTCTAATTTGAATCAATGAATCACTTCTGGGAATTACCCACCATGCCTGATTGGAACTGAAAGGACATTGAAGTAAGGAAGTTCACACATGGAAGCTGTGTCCCTAGCAGGGGGCTGCTTGACTCCCATCCTGCTTGCATGAGTGTAAGTCAAGAGTAAATCCATTGACATGATGGAATTACTGGCATGATATCAGAAGAGATGGCCCATTGGAGTCCTGAGGGCACTGTCACAAGGAAGCTCATGCTGTGAAACTGACTGATAGGGCCTGGTTCTGTTCAAAGTTCTGTCCTTCCTAGCATCTTAAATTGTAACTCAAATCAGCCAGCTCTGTGACTAATGCATTCCGTGGAGGGACCGGTTCTGCTGCACACTAGGCTGGAGGCTCTGTGACACTGTACATTGTTTTCTGGTACATTTTCGGACTAAATGAGCATTTCATTTGGAGGGGGCCAGCAGCCAGCGCTCAGACATGCTCAGCAACATGCCACAGAATGAATCGTAGGGTTATCGCACATTTCAATTCCTAGCCTATTTGTGCTGAAAAGGCAACGCTATCCAGTAGGTGGGAGAGGAATAAAACAATCCAGGGGCTGAGGAAGAGGCCGAGAGTTCCCAAGAGCCACAGAGAGGGCAGGAGATCATGACGGGAGCAGGATCTGTACGGAATGGAAGGGGTGCTCGTGCAGCGTGAGTCCCTCTCTCTTGACATTGGCGTTCAGTTTCCAGATCCTTTCAGTGCAGTGCCAGGCTGAGCCCTGGCATCATGGCTGGAACGCGGGTCTCAGGACAATCCCATGGCCCAGTCATGACAAATATCTTACAAAGCTGAGGTGCTGCAGGATCCCAGGGTCCATCTTTACCACATGCCCCAACAGTGACAGTTCAGAGTCTGTGTTGGTAGAGCTAAAATACCACAGCCCTGCACCCCGGCATTACCACATGTCCCAATCTGGAGAGCAGGGTACCTTTTTTGAAGGTAGGAGCTATATGCAATTGTTCAAGTCTCAACTTGCAGATGATCAGACAGGCACTTAGATGTATAGGAATAACACCCTCTAGCTCTTGCCATCAATGGCTTGCCAAGTGCTTTGCAAAGGAGAATGGTATCATTTTACAGATGTGGAATATGAGGCATAGTGAGGGGAAGTGACTTGCCCATGGTCATTCTGCAGGTCAGTGGCAGAGCTGGGAACTGAGTCCAGATCTCCTGGGTTCCAGTCCACTGAACTATCTTCTAAGCAATGACACCTTTGAGAGGAGCTTAATTTCCCAATCTATACTGAGACACTTCCACGCACTGGAAAGCTGGTCTTAAACTGGGAACACCTACAAGCAGGGCCACGTCTTCCTGGGTGCTTCTGCTAGATCCAGTATGGTTTTGCCCCAGGCTGCTCCTACAACACAAATAAATTCCAATCACAGTCCTACATGCATTCATAGAACTCTGCTGCCTTCAACTGGTTTAACTCTGGGGTGTACAGGGCCTGCAGCGTCATCCCAGGGAATCATCCACTTTGCACCTGCACTTCCTTTCCAGCCTGCACAGCCATCTACCAATCTGTCTGAAATGAGTTGAGCTCTCCATCTCCTCTGCCTGTGCACCTGGAAGAACAGGACCATCTGGCAATGCCACTCCTACGTGGAGGCAGCAACAGCAGTATGGATGGAAGCCAAATTCTGCTTTAACCACGACATAAGGTAGGTGTCTGAGTGAATCTCCAGTGGACTTCACATGTTTTTGTAATCTTCCGCTGGCTGATGAATTGTCAGGGTGGCCAGCTGTGTCCTAAAGAGCCAGGTCATATTTTAGAGTCTCAGTTTGTATTAGTGAACAGTGACCTTTGAGCCTTTGGGTCTTGCAAGAGCTACAGCTGCTCTGCCCATCAGCAGGTGTGTGCTGTACCCATAGGAAATGCAACTGGTGGCCAGTGGAATGTGAGAGGGAATCAAAAGGTGTAAAGAGACAAATGAATTTTACTGGCTGAGCCATAATTATATAATAATGATCCTGTATCCAGTAACATTTCTTATTCTTGCAATTTAAAGCACAGGCCTAGAGACAGGAAAACTGCATTCTGTTTGCTGCTTTGACACAGCTTTGCTGCACATCTTTATTGAAGCAAGACAGGTGAGGCAGCATCTTTTATTAGACCAGCTTCTGTTGGTGAATGAGACAAGTTTCTGAGCTTTAGGCCTGAATTTCACAAGGGCCCAGGCACATCTTTCTATATAAGTTCCTCTCTCCTGAGGTTAGCCTTCAGCTTCCAGATCATGGCATTGGAGCACCAAGCTGAGCCCTTGCACCATAGCTGGAATGGAGTTTTTAGGACAATCCCACATGCTAATCATGACGGTGAAGAATTAGCTTACAAAGCTGAGGTGCTGCAAGGTCCCAGGATCCATCCTTACCACATGTCCAGTAGTGGCAGCCTTGATAGAAACATAACAACAGTCCATCTATCCCAGTAACCTGTCTTCCAACAGTGGCCAGGTGCTTCAGAGAGAATGAACAGAAGAGGGAATCATCAAGTGATCTCTCCCTTGCTGTCCATTCCCAGCAAGCAGAAGCTAGTAGGGACTCATATCCCAGACTGGAAAACCCAGACCTGAAGAAGAACTCTGTTCAATCTTGAAAGGTTGTCTTTCACCAGAATAAGTTATCTCACCTCTCTAGTCTGGGATCAATTCAGCTACAATACAGTGCTGCAAACAACTATCTTTGAAGAAGTCACTTAACCCCATTGAGCCTTGATTTTCCTTTCTGTAAAATGGGCGTGCTAGCATTTAGCTATGTGACACAGCTCATTGGTGTTCTTGGAAGGTTTTGAAATCCCCAGAGAGAATGTGCTATAGGCATGCAATAAAAGTCCTGCCCTTCATTCAGCACTAGTGAGACCACATCTGGAGTATTGTGCCCAATTCTGGGCCCCCCACTACAGAAAGGATGTGGACGCATTGGAGAGGGTCCAGTGGAGGGCAACCAAAATGATTATGGGGATGGAGCATGTGATGTACAAGGAGAGGCTGAGGGATCTGAGCTTCTTTAGTCTGCAGAAGAGAAGAGTGAGGGGGGATTTGATAGCAGCTTTCAGCTTCCTGAAGGGAGTTTCCAAAGAGGATGGAGAGAGGCTGTTCTCAGTAGTGACAGATAGCAGAACAGGGAGCAATGGTTTCAAGTTACAGTGGGGGAGATCTAGGCTGGATATTAGGAAAAACTATTTCCCTAGGAGGGTGGGGAAGCACAGGAATGGGCTCCCTAGGCTAGTGGTGGAAACTCCATTCCTAGAGGTTTTTAAGATAAAGCCCTGGCTTTAGTTGGGATTGGTCCTGCTTTGGGCAGGGGGCTGGACTCAATGACCTCCTGAGGTCTCTTCCAGCCCTAGGATTCTGTGATTCTGTGATTCTATGTAATTCAGTGATATGGTCAAAATTGTTAAAATTTCAACCAAAAATGTCCCCATAATTTCATATTTGGATAAAAAGATGGTAACAATGGGGATGACATTTCATGAATTTTTTCTAATCTTTTTGACCAACAATAGAATGTGCATGACATTTTTTTAAAACAATCAGTGACATTTAATATTTTCAAAATGCTACATTAGAACTGAGGTGGGGAACTTGGGGAAAAAAGGAAAATTGTGATATCCTCCCTCTGATCTCCACTGGGGCTAGGGCTGCTTTGAAAATCAAGCAAATGAATATCTGCAGGAAGTTTCCTCTGGGCACAGTAGATTATGAACAGCTCCATGTCCCCCGCCTAAGCTGAAGCTGACCCTTCTCCTGCTGGTAAACCTTGCGGGTGACTGTACATGGAGGAGACACCTGGGGGACACCTGCTGGTGTTCTGGCCACCCATTGAGTAGCAGAGAGGGGGGAAGTCAGCTGCTCATTGAATATGTAAGCACATTTCTCTCTCCTGCCCTCGCCCGTTCAATAATGTAAATAAAGTCCTTGAGAAGCCCATTACTTTCATCTGCTGTTCTTAGAGAACTCCTTGGGTGTTCCCTTGGCAGTTCTCTTTGCACATAAAAATAATGCTAAAAATAATCCATGGAAAACAACACACACAAACCCCAAATCCTTTCACAGTTTTGGCTTTTAAAGAACTTTCCAGCATTTGAAAAATTGCAAACACTTTGCCACTCTCCAACTCCACTGCCATTTGAAAGTCTAATGAGTGCTGGCTGCTTTCTTTCTGGAGACAGGGGTCCAAGGACCATGTGGCTCAGCCCACATCAGTGCAGCATGGAGAACCATAGAAGGTTCCCTGCCAACAGCCACCCGGCCTGCCACCTCTCCCTGCTACTGGTTCCACTTCCAGACCAGCTTGCCCCCTGCCTCGGCTCAGCTGGGCTGCCAGCACTGACTGGGCATGCTCAATGCTCGCACCTCTGCTGCTGACCCGGGTCTGCTCCCAGCCTGCCTACTGCCAGGCTGCTGAATGCCAGCCCTAGCATTGCTGCCGCTGGTTCTGTCCCCATTGCTGCTGACTCTGGTCCCAGCAGGCTGCTGGATACTGGCCCTAGACTGGCTGCTGGACTGCCAGCTGCAGGCCCTGGCCCCAGTGCTGGATACTGGCCCTGGCTCCACCATGGTTCCTGGCCATGGTTCCTTGCCAGACCATGGATTTTGCCAGACCAGACAGTCCAGCTGCATCTAGACTGGCAAGTTTTTCCACAACATCAGCTGCTTTTGTGGAAAAACTTGCCAGCTGGCTACACTGGCCGCTTGAATTTCCGCAAGAACAATGACTTCCTACTATTTGAAATCAGTGCTTCTTGCGGAAATACTATGCTGCTCCCGTTTGGGCAAAAGTCCTTTTGTGCAAAGCTTTTGCGCAAAAGGGCCAGTGTAGACAGCTCAGATTTGTTTTGCGCAAAAAAGCCCCGATTGCAAGAATCTAGATTGGCACGGACGCTTTTCCACAAAAAGTGCTTTTGCAGAAAAACATCTGTGCCAATCTAGACGCTCTTTTCCGCAAATGCTTTTAACGGAAAACTTTTCCGTTAAAAGAATTTGTGGAAAATCATGCCAGTCTAGACGTAGCCTCCCAGTTTATGGAGATATAACGTAGCATTTCCCTAAAAGGACCAGTTGTCACTATGCCATTCATTGGGGCTACTCAGAATTCATGGTGAGAGAGAGGGTAGCACTCAAATCTTATCCTTAATTCAAGGACTTAATTCAACCACTGATGCTAAAGGAGACTTTGCTCTTAACAGTACAGGGCTTATAATACGTAGAGCTCTGTGTGGTTACAAAATTTGCACCCGCATCCACATCAATATCTGCAAAAATGAGCCATGGATAGCTGCATCTACATCCATGGATGTAGATACCCATGGATATAAAGTGGATATCTGCAAATTTTCTGTGTTTTAAATACAAAATTTGTATCTGCAAAAATGAGGAATGGATATAAAGCAGATATCTGCTGATTTGCAGTGCTCTAATGATACTTAAGGTATGTCTACACTGCAGCATTTTTCCAGAAAAACTATACTTACATCCACACTGCTATTGCTCTTTCCCCACCTGTAGGTGGACTCGGGGCTCAAGACAGAAAGTCAAAAGAACACGGTTTTTTTTCCAATAGCGGTAAAGCTCTTTCTATGGGGAAGCTTCTTCCTAAAAGAGCTCTTTCAGAAAAAAGCATGTTTGGACGCGGAAGAGGCTTTTTTTTTTCAAAAGAAAAGGCCTCCAGGAAATAACACGGGTGTCCTGGTGGCCACTCCCACCAGACTAATCACTCTATAGTTCCTGTCTTCTGACAGCTCTTAAAGCTTCAGGCACCCTGGAGAAGCCTTGTGGCAGGAAGCCGGCCCTGGAAGCAGCACCTGACCACCCGAGACCTCCCTGACCTTCACAGGGAGCAACACCAGGGCTCCTAGAACCCTGCCAGGTGTAGTAAACGGCATGTGCCCTCCTAGTCTGAAGTCCCTCCTGGGGCTGTGGGGCAGGAGGAGACCCTGCAGGATCTCCACTCCCGAAGCAGGAATGCTGACGTCTGTGGGTGCATGGCTGAGGTCCTGGCAGAGAGGGAACATACCCCCTCCCCCTGGACCTTAGAACAGGTCTGGAGTAAAGTGAAAGGAGCTCCCTCCAGCAGGGCTACGTCAGGTCCAGGGAGCACAGCTCTCGCTCTGGGGCAGGACCCCACTCCTGCCCCTACTACCAGGAGATCCACCAGACATGTCACAGGCATCCTCTAATGGCGGGGAGGGATCGTCAGGCGAGTGCTCTCAGTTTTACACACACACAGGGCAGAGGAGGAGGTGGGCGCAGAGGAATGAGGTGCGATTGTCACTTGGCCTTCTCAGCCTGGACATTGTGCTGCAGTTGGTGCACGTGGAAACACGTCTGGCGCTAGTCTGCACCACGCGGCCTCAAGAAGCAGCCCTGGAACACCCCCGGGATCCTGCTCACAGGCTCAGGGGAGGCCACACACACGTTTGACCTTTGGGAGGGACGTCTGACCCCTGGAGAGGATGTCTGAGCCTTACAGGGATGTCTGACCCCTGGGGGGGGGGGGGGGACACCCTACCCTCCCACCACCAGCCAACACTGGAAGCAGGCTGGGCACAAGGGCACATGCATGACCCCATACAGACTAAGGAGTGCTGCACACAGCACATGGGCATGACTGAACGCGTGAGGCACCATCTGCTCCCACAGACAGCGCTCACAGGCACTGGGGTGTGTGTGGGCCAGACTGCTCCAGGCCCCTCTCCCACTTATGGGATCACACTGTGGCCAGACATTTGCCTTGCCTGCTTGTCCGTGGTGAGGTGGGGAAGTGGGCATCATCATCCCCATGGCACCTCAGAGTCCCTGTGAGGCAGGGCCTGCTGTGCAGGCTACACATGGCCTTGCTCCTGGTACATCCTCATCCTCTGGCCCGAAAAGTGTTGCTTGCAGCTCACAGAGGAGGGCACAGCCACAGGAATAGTGTGTGCACAGATGACTGACCGCCTCTCCCTCTTTATTCTCCACAGCCAGACCAGCTGTCGCTGAGGGGCGATCCACGCCAGCCAAGGCAGCCGCCTGACCCTGGAGGAGCCGCAAGCGCATGAGGGTCCATGAGGACCTCCTGAGGCAGCAGACCCTGGCATAGAAGGTCCAGGAGGATACTGAGTTGTGGAGCCACGTGTGGGACCAGTTTGTGCGGTAGGGTAACAACATATACGCAATCATGTGGGAAATGATGGCACACCCGGCTGCTGTCCCTGCTTCTTCCTCCCCTCCACTTCCCGCCCGTTATGCCTATTCCCCCTCACCCTGCCCCCAAAATGATTCCTCTGCCCCTCCCTCTGCTCCAAGTGATGCCTCTGCCCCTCCCCCTGCCCCGCTGCCATCCTTGATCCCACTCCAGCCCCCTCTCCTGGCCACCCCCCCTGTTGTCCTCTGCCCCAGCCAACCCCAAGTTCGCCGAGGTCCCCTGACCTGAGGTGGCACTTCCAGTTGCCTCACATGCCACTCCCAGCCCTTAGCCCCCCTCCTTCCTCCAGGTTCCCAACCCTCCTCCTCCCCAGTTTATTTTAGTGAAAGAAAAATACGCAGTTAATTTTGTTCAGATCTAAACAGGTGTGTGTACTGAGACTGAAGGGAAGGATGGATGGCAGGGCTTGTGGTGGGGAAGGGAGCAAGGCACAGGCTAACGAGCTAGTGTAGACGTGCCCAGAGTGACTCTTCTGTCATGTCTCAGATCTTGGATGCAGGCCAGCAGATGGGTGCCTCCATCCCCTCAGAAGGGCATCCCTGACCACCATCACCGTAAGTGTTCTCTTGTGTGCAAATAAATATAAACTGTGCAGCCAGACAACACATTTTAGGGTAGCCCAATTGTAGTAGCCTTCCCACTAGGATATAGGGCAGAGACCAGTCGCGAAGGGAGAGCCTCTGGAGCAGCCATGGACAGCTGCCATCCGCCAGGCCCATCAGTTGGGGTGTGCATCCGGGAGGCCCTGAGGGAGAAGTTCTCTCAGGGACCCCAGTAATTCTTTCCAGGGCCTCCCCACTTCCTCTCCAGAATGTTGTGGTGGACACAACACATTGACACCACCTCGGGGATGTTGTGCTCCCCCATGTTCAGGCAGATGAGGAGGCAGCTGAAATGCCCCTTGAGGCGCCCGATGGTACACTCCGCCTGGATTCGGGTCTAGGTCTCCCAGGCAGATGACCCTGTGCAGCAGGATGGAATTGTTGGCCCTCATAACCTGCAGAAGGGGACAAACAAACAAACATGCTCTTGGGAGGTTCCCGGACCCTCCCCCATCCATACCCCAAGAACCACCCTCCATGGGGCCACTCCCCAGCAGGGCTGTGTGAGGGTGGGATGACACAACCCCCCAGGGAGGGGGACATGATGAGAAAAACATGGGGGCCTTGGAATCTCTCAAGGAGTGGGAGCAGCTTAGTGCCAGGGATCAGATAAAGACAATTAAGGAGCATTAGAGCATTTTAAACACTCAGGACCAAACAAGTCATGCTCAAATCATCCTTCTGGGAAAAATTGGGCTACCCTAAAATGTGTTGTCTGGCTGCACAGTTTATATTTATTTGCACACAGGAGAACACTTACGGTGATGGTGGTCAGGGATGCCCTTCTGAGGGGATGGAGGCACCCATCTGCTGGCCTGCATCCAAGATCTGAGACATGACAGAAGAGTCACTCTGGGCACATCTACACTAGCTCGTTAGTCCGAGCTAGGTAGGGTAATTAGGGCAAACGGAGTTGCAAATGAAGCCTGGGATTCAAATATCCCGGGCTTCATTTGCATGTTCCCAGGCGCCGCCATCTTTAAATCCCTCTTAGTCCGAACTCCGTGCCCGCGGCTACACACGGCATGGAGTAGGTAGTTCGAATTAAAGATCCTAATTCGAACTACCGTTACTCCTCATTCCACGAGGAGTAGCGGTAGTTCGAATTCGGATCTTTAGTTCCAACTACCTGCTCCGTGCCACATGTAGCCATGGGCGCTGAGTTGAGACTAAGGGGGATTTAAAGATGGCGGCGCCTGGGAACATGCAAATGAAGCCCAGGATATTTAAATCCCGGGCTTCATTTGCAACTCCACTTGCCCTAATTACCCTACCTAGCTCGGACTAATGAGCTAGTGTAGACGTACCCTCAGGCTTATCCATTCCAGTGCTGTTCATGTACATGGGCACTAATGAAGTGGCCAGGAGTGATCTTGAAGAAATCATCAGTGACTACAGGGCTCTAGGAGAAGGGTGAAGGAGTCTGAAGCACAAGTGGTGTTCTCATCCATCCTCCTGGTGAGGGTAAGGCCCAAGGGAGTAACACACAAATCCTGATGAATATGTAGCTGCATAGATGGTATTGACAGAAGGGCTTTGGCTTCTTCAACCATCGGATGATGCTCTGGGAAAGAAGACTGCTGGCAAGAGATGGGGTCCATTTGACCAAGAAGGGGTAGAGCATCTTTGCACAATGACTTGTCAAACTAGTAATGGGGGCTTTCAATTAGATTTTAAGAAACAGGAGAGAAAAACCCACAGGTAGTTACCATAACAGAGAGCTACATATGTAGGTAAATCCATTTATTCATGACTGAATATTGATGACAGGATAGCAGAATTTTCAGCACCCTTAATAATTCCTTCCTTACTTTGAACACTGAGCAAGGATCTGACACACACAATCCATCCAGCTCCTTAATCATTGCCCCTTACTATGATAACATTCCACCATTCCATCCTGAATACCTTTCTCAAGGTTTTTTCCATCTTTACACCTACTGGACCTTTTGTTGATTTCTGACATCAGCATCTTCTCTCCTGCAATATTTCTAACATTCAACTTTTTTTTTCTGTCCAGGGAAAAAAGACACAAGCATCTTCATCAGTACAACATCCCAAAAGCTTCAATTTTCTTCTCATCAGCAGCTTTAACTTACCTCATGTCATACTCATGCTACATTATGGGGAAAAATAGGGTTTTTTTTTTTTTACCAGTTTTGCCATTGTACATTTTGAGATACCATCTTTCCCCCCATACTTTCTTCAGGAAGACCATACCTGAGCCATTAAGTCCAACCCCCTGCTAAAAGCTTATTTTAGTTACTCGTGTCAACATAGAGCAGCGTTTCTTAAAGGCTGTGTGTAGACTGGCAAGTTTTTCCACAAAATCATCTGATTTTGCGGAAAAACTTGCCAGCTGTCTACACTGGCCGCTTGAATTTCCGCAAGAAGACTGACGATCTCATGTAAGATTGTCAGTGTTCTTGCGGAAATACTGTGCTGCTCCCGTTTGGGCAAAAGCCCTCTGGCACAAATCATTTGCGCAAGAGGGCCAGTGTAAACAGCACAGTACTGTTTTCTGCAAAAAAGCCCCGATCGAGAAAATGGCGATCGGGGCTTTTTTGCGGAAAACCGTGTCTAGATTGGCCATGGACGCTTTTCCGCAAAAAGTGCTTTTGCAGAAAAGCGTCCTGCCAATCTAGACGTGCTTTTCCGAAAATGCTTTTAACGGAAAACTTTTCTGTTAAAAGCATTTTCAGAAAATCATGCCAGTGTAGACGTAGCCAAAGAGTGTGCCGTGGCACACGGTGCACCGCGAGGCAGTCAGAGGTGTGCCGCAGAGGTATGGTGACCATATGTCCCTTTTTTTCGGGGCAGTTGCAGATTTAAAGACTCCCAGCACTAGCACTAGCGCATTGCAGCAGCAACTCCCCGCCTTGGTGCTTTGTGCGGGCAGCCAGGGCCACCGCTGGTGGAACTCAGTGTCCAGAGCTCCAAGCTCACGTGCAGCATGTGCCACCGTCCGGCGACCCCTCCCTTCCTTGCCCCCCCGTGGCCCTCCCCTCCAGCTGCGGGACTGCCTCCACCATGCGCGGCTGCCAGCCCAGCCTCCTCCATCCACAGGCGCTCGCCACCACTGCCAGAGGGGGAGAGGCACTGGTTGGGGGTTAATCCTGGGAGCGTTCAGAGCCCGGCTGGAGCGCTGCAGCGTGAGGAATGTTTGGGTTCTGCCGCTGTGCTCTGTGCACGGCCCTTTCTCCCCTCACCACTTCCCACCCTGCTGGGGGAGTGGCAGTGCACGGACCCACTCGCTCTGCCGCGCTCCGCAAGCTGGGTCTGGTGGCCGTGGAGATTTCTCCCCCCTCGCTCCTCCTAATGTGAGCCACAGCTGGTTCAGGGACTGGACTGCACTAAAATTAGCATCATGGGCAGCCCAGCAAGCAGTCTTGCCCAAGAAGCAGCTGGGGCCGGGACTGCAGGGACATCTGGGGCCTGATCACAGACTCCAGCCCCACAACTGGAAGGCAAAGGTGAGGGAGGGGCACGGACAGAACTAGGGAGAAGGAGGATGGGAGAGGAAGGGGCTTGTGCTGAGGGGTGGGGAGCAGGGCAGGAGAAGAAAGGGGAAGGCACCAAGGCTGCGTCTAGACTGGCAAGTTTTTCCGCAAAAGCAGCTGTTTTTGCTGAAAAACTTGCCAGCTGTCTACACTGGCCGCTTGAATTTCCGCAAGAAGACTGATGATTTCACGTAAGAAATCAGTGCTTCTTGTGGAAATACTGTGCTGCTCGCCTACGTCTACACTGGCATGATTTTCCAGAAATGCTTTTAACGGAAAAGTTTTCCGTTAAAAGCATTTTCGGAAAAGAGCGTCTAGATTGGCAGGACACTTTTCCGCAAAAGCACTTTTTGCGGAAAAGCATCCGTGCCAATCTAGATGTGGTTTTCTGCAAAAAAGCCCCGATCACCATTTTCTCGATCGGGGCTTTTTTGCGGAAAACAGTACTGTGCTGTTTACACTGGCCCTCTTGCGCAAATGATTTGTGCCAGAGGGCTTTTGCCCGAACGGGAGCAGCACAGTATTTCCGCAAGAACACTGACGATCTTACATGAGATCATCAGTGTTCTTGCGGAAATTCAAGTGGCCAGTGTAGACAGCTGGCAAGTTTTTCCGCAAAAGCAGATGATTTTGTGGAAAAACTTGTCAGTCTAGATGCAGCCCTCGGCTACGTCTAGACTGGCATGATTTTCCGGAAATACTTTTAACGGAAAAGGTTTTCCGTTAAAAGTATTTCCGGAAAAGCGCATCTAGATTGGTCCCGGAGTTATCGTTATAATGATGCGCTTTTGCGGAAAAGCGCGTCTAGATTGGAACCATTTTGGAAGAGGGCAAAAGGCCACCAGACCTTTCCGGGGGCAGGGCTGGAGGTCCGTTCAGACACGTGCTTAAAGGGGTCTCACCGGACAGCCGTTTGTCTCCTGCTCCGTGCGTTGGGACCTCTGGCAGGGACTGACAGCCATAGCAGGTTTGGTGGTTGCCCTCTGACTTTTGGGGACACCACTCTTTTGCCCCCAACTGCTTTTTCCTGATTTTTCTTTTTTGTGCCCTGCTCTGTCTGCCATGGACCCGTGGGTGGCCATGTGCCTGCTCTGGCCCCTGTCGGCCATTTTCGAGTGCTTGCAGCTGGTGCTGCAGGCCGGTGCCCTCGTGTTTCAGGACCAGGAGGCAGAGATGGCCTTCGACTCCCTTACCAGGGAGGCCATGTGGCATCAGCACCCCACCGTGGAGAGGCCACTCTGGAGATTGGACACCAGTACGGACTGGTGGGACCGGCTGGACCTTGGGCAATGGGACGACCAGCAATGGCTCCGGAATTTCCGCATGCGAAAGTGGACGTTCCTAGAGCTGTGCGCCTGGCTCACCCCTGCGCTACAGAGAGTCACCACCCGGCTGTGTGCACCCAAGACAAGAGGGTCGCAATCGTGCTGTGGAAGCTGGCCACCCCGGACAGCTACCGCTCGGTGGCACAGCAATTCGGGGTGGGAAGATCCACCGTCAGTGTCGTCATGATGGAGGTAAGTCCCAGGGGGGTGAGGTGCGGGGAGGGTGCTGCACTCCATGCCCAGGGACAGCCAAGACTCCAGGCTGGCTCACCCAGGGTATGTCTACACTACCACCCTAGTTCGAACTAGGGTGGTTAATGTAGGCAACCGGAGTTGCAAATGAAGCCCGGGATGTGAATTTCCCGGGCTTCATTTGCATATTGCCGGGCGCCGCCATTTTTAAATGTCTGCTAGTTCAGACTCCGTGCCCGCGGCTACACGCGGCACGAACTAGGTAGTTCGGATTAGGCTTCCTATTCCGAACTACCGGTACACCTCCTTCCACGAGGAGTAACGGTAGTTCGGAATAGGAAGCCTAATCCGAACTACCTAGTTCGTGCCACATGTAGCCGCGGGCACGGAGTCCGAACTAGCGGACATTTAAAAATGGCGGCGCCCAGCAATATGCAAATGAAGCCCGGGAAATTCAAATCCCTCCAATTGTAAAGCGTCAGTTCCAAGCACATCGGCCGTTATCGTGAATGTTCGTCGAGTGTGTCGGACGTAGTTAGGGTTTTTCTTTTAGTTTAGGGTTTAGGCCACCATCACCTGTCCGAGCTGTCCCGAAGAACAGGAAGAGGATTCATGGTTCATGCAGAAGCCGTACCCGATTCCAGTCGTCTTCGAGGGATCTCCTGGCTGTTCCTCTCCCAAGGCCCGGAAAGACCAAAGGATTGAGGTTGCCAGCTTCGCCATCATCTGCCGTTGAGGGATCTCCTGGCTGTTCCCCTCCCGAGGCCCGGAAGGACCAAAGGTTTGAGGTTGCCAGCAACACTACAATCGTCCCTGCGTCTAGACTATGTTTGTTATCTATGCTAATATAGTTGTGGTTTAAATTTTACTTAAAAGTGTCAAGTATTTATTTATGCGCCACAAACCAATGACCACTTAAAGAGACGACCGGTGATAGATACAGAATTTTGTGTCCGCATTTTGTAATCCTTGTTAAATTTAGGTGGCTAATTGGCATCTCAAATCATTTATTACAGTTACCTCGAGTAACACAATAACCAACACAATAATCAACTGAAAAATTGTCTTTTTATTTACAAGGAGGAGGAGGAGACCTTAAATAAAATAAATTAATGGAGATTGCCTGTCTCCTAGAACTGGAAGGTACCTTGAAAGGTCATTGAGTCAAGTCTGCTGCTTTCACAGCAGGACCAAGTACCATCCCTGACAAATTTTTGCCCCAAATCCCTAAATGGCCTCCACAAGGATTGAACTCACAATCCTGGGTATAGCAGGCCAAAGCTCAAACCACTGAGCTATCCCTCCCCCCTTCAACTGGGATGGGGAGAGGGAGGAGCTTCTGGGAGGGGTGGCCCCTGCGAGCATTCCTGTGGGGGCGGACCTGCACATGCGGGGCAGGCCGCATCGGGGCAGGCTGCACGGGGAGGTGGGTAGGGGCAGGAGGGGGCATTGCAGGGGCAGGAGGGGGCATAGGAGGGGGCATTGCAGGGGCAGGAGGGGGCATGAGCAGTGCTAGGGGAGGGATGGCGGGGTCATGGGGTAAGGCCATGCCATAATGGATGGCGTGCGCTATGTGTGCTGTAAGGATGGCCATGGAGTCAGCCATCCTGATGCACTGGGCCTGGAAGGCAGCCCAGGCCTCCTGGCGCCATTGCAGGTCCCCCTGGACACGCTCGCGAATTCCCTCGACCGCCTGTACGTACCGGCAAAGGAGCTGGTCCCAGTGGCGGAGCCTCTGCCTCCGTGGTTGGGCAGCTGGGGGTGCCGCTGCTGCCGGATTGGAGGGTCCCTGGCTTGTGCTTGGTCCCGCTGCAGGGAAGAGAAGAAAGGATGGGTCAGTCAGGCAGCCTGGCCCACTGTCCCCACACCTCATGCCTCCACCCCTGAGCCCAGGTGACCCCACAGTAGTGTGGCTTGGGCCCACTCGGTTCCCCCCTGCATCCCGTGTTGTATGTTTGCAAGGAGGACCGCCCCTGGAGTAGGGTCCTCCTCCATGTATTGTAACCACCGGTCTGTGTTCTGGCCCTGTGGAGGGCGGGAGGGCGCTTGTGTTGTGTTCACCTGTGGAACTCCCTGCACCGGAGACTGTAAAGGCTTTGGGCTAATCACTGGTGTTTGACAGGGAGCAAGATGCATCCCCACACAGTTGCCTGGGAGCACATCTGGCAGAAGTGGTCTGGGCTCTCAGATCCCCATCATGTGGGATGTCTCCTGGACGGAACCAGAAGAGTGACTGGGGGGGGGGGGTCCCATCCTTGCAGCAAAACTCAGGCAGGCCTAAGAGCAGCCCGAGCACTTCCCCCCCTTCTCCCTCACACACGGTAGCACTGGGACATGTGTGGCCACAGTGGGGACTTCCCTCGGGGAGCCAGCCAAGGCACCAGGAGCAGGCGAGGGGCTCGGTGGGGGCCACGGTCACAGGGCTGTAACGCTGTGGTTTACCCAAGAGCAGCTGGCTGTGCCTCACAGCGAGGCATGGGACAGTGTGCCGTTCTCCGTGCTGCACCCTTGTGGAGGAGCGGGCTCCGGGCTGAGTCCCTGGGGCCCTGGCCAGTTCCAGCCGGCATCCACCCTTCCCCCTGGTCCCGCTGAAATGTGTGTGAGCAGCACGGTCCCAGGTGTGCCCTGCAGCTGCCTCCCGCGGCCACGTGCCGCTCGGTCAGCAAGCTGCACATGGTTGCACATGCTGCTTGCTGCCTAATGCTACACAGTGTGCAATTCACGCGGCCTGAGTGAAATGCTCTCCCCCTCCCCCTCCGGGCGCCTGGCTCCCCCTGCCCCTCGCCCTTGTGAGTGCAAAGTGCAAGACTCACCGGTGGATCCTTCCCTGGCCTTGGAGGGGCTGCTGGAGGGGGCCTGCTCCTCCGAAGCGCTGCTATCTCCTTCCCCCGCCTCAGTGGTTCGGGTGACGGGGGGGAGGGGGTGCTTGCAGGTGTCCACTGGCACGTCTGGGGCTTGCGGGGGCTGGCTGGCCCAGGATGGCATGCAGCCAGTTGTAGTGGGGGCAGGTGTCTGGTCCTGCCCCCCTGCCCTCATTGGCCTGCACGTAGCCCAGACGCAGCTCCTTCACCTTCGTCTGGACCTGGTCGAGGTTCCGGGCAGGGTGTCTGTGCTGGGCCAGCGCCTTGGCCATGCTGCCGAAGATATCAGCGTTGCGGCGCCGGGACCTGGTGTCATGGAGGCCCTCCTCCTCCTGCCAGAGGTCCAGGAGGGTCTCCAGCTCCCTGGGGGACCAAGAGGGAGCCCGTCTCTTCCGGCCCCTGGGGGTCTCCTGCGCTGGGGGTGCAGGTGGCTCACCGCCCGGAGCTGCCATGGCTGGCTCTGATGGCTGCTGGGCAGGACAGGGGTGCTGTGGCAGACCTCAGGGCAAAGAGCTTTGTGGCACGCTCCTGCCATGTGCGCTCAGCAGCCTGTGTGTTCTTTAAGAGCTCGGGTTACCAGGAAGTCCGGGGCTCCTACGGGGTCTCCAGGCGTCCAAACCGCTTTTTTCTGTTTGTTTATCCTGCTTTTGCACAAAAGCGTTAGCTAGCTGTCTACACTGGCCCTTTTGCGCAACAGTTTTTCGCAAAAAGGACTTTTGCCCGAATGGGAGCGGCAAAGCTTTTCCGGAAAAGCGGCTGATTTTGCACAGTAGATCATCATTGCTTTTGCGGAAAATCAAGCGGCCAGTGTAGACAGCAGGTAAGTTTTTCCGGAAAAGCGGCTGATTTTCCGGAAAAACTTGCCAGTCTAGATGCAGCCCTCCAGTTCAGGCAAAAGTCCGTTTGTGCAAAAGGGCCAGTGTAGACAGCTCAGATTTGTTTTGCGCAAAAAAGCCCCGATCGCGAAAATGGCGATTGGGGCTTTTTTGCGCAATAGCACGTCTAGATTGGCACAGACGCTTTTCCGCAAAAAGTGCTTTTGTGGAAAAGCATCCGTGCCAATCTAGATGCTCTTTTCTGCAAATGCTTTTAACGGAAAACTTTTCCATTAAAAGCATTTGCGAAAAATCATGCCAGTCTAGACGTAGCCCAAGGGTCAGGGTGGAGGAAAGACAAATGCAAGGGGGCCAAGTAGAGACAATGAGGAAAAGGGCAGGAGGTGGAAGGGGAGGTATCAGTGGTGGTGGGAGGGTGGAGGGAGACAGGGTGATGCTGGGAGAGGAGAGGGGAGAGGAGGGGCATTGGGAGCAAGAGGGAGGAAGGGGAGGGGGAGGTGCTGGGAGAAGGGTTGAAAGGAGGGGTGGATTTGAGGAAGGAGGGGATGGAGCAAGTCATGTGTGAGGGCACAGGGGCATGAGAGGAACTGGGGCAGAGGATGGTGAGGGGGTAGGCATCAGGGAGAAAGAGGGCAAGGGGGGCAGGGGCAGTGAGGGAAGGAGGAAGCATCAGGAGGGTGCAGGGGTAAGAGAAGGTGCAGGTGCCAGGGGATTCTGGGGGTGAAGCAGAAGGTCAGTCACCTTCAGGGGAGGGACCAGCACCAGAGGAGACAGACAGGGCAGGTGTGTAGGAGAGGAGATGAGGAGGGGTAGCTACACATGATCAGAGTGGGGCTACTGGAGGAGTGGGCACAGAGGGGAGAGAAGGGCTGGTGCAAAGGGGCAGGTCCCACAAGAGCTGTGGGCAGTGAGAAGAGCAGGAATAAGGATAACAGAGGAGGGTGAGGGGTTGGGGGGCAGCAGGCACCAGGAGAGCTGATTGAGTAAGGGGAGGAGACAGGGCAGCAGAGGAAAAAGGTAGAGGTTTATAAGATATGTATTAATAATTTGGGTGCCACAGTAGCACATCCAAACAAGCCACATGAACTCAATACTAGTGCACAACACAAAATTCATTCTGCTCATGGGAGGAAAATCGTAGAGGAAACACTTCCCCCAGCCTCTTCCCCTGCTCCTCCCGGAGGGTACGTCTACACTACAGCGCTAGTTCGAACTAACTTAGTTCGAATTAGTTAATTCGAACTAAGCTAGTTCGAACTAACGCGTCTAGAACTAAAAAGTAGTTCGAACTAGCGTTTTGCTAGTTCGAACTAGCGTTTTGCTAGTTCGAACTAGCGCGTCCACACTGATTGGACGCAGGGGGGCATTTAAGGGCAGCTGAAACCGGTTCTGGCAGGGCATCAGGTCAGTAGTTGCTTTGTGTGGCTGCTGTCTGAGGCTATCTGAGGCTCGTGCTTAAAGGGACCCCCCTGGACAGCCGGTTCTCAGCTTTTCCTGCTTGCTTGCCAACCTCGCCGAGGGACAGCAAAGCGTCAGTCTCTGTGCCTGTCTGTGTCGGTGCTTCCCTTCGGGGGGGCTCGCCCTGCACCTTCTGGTGCACGTTCTGGACTTGCTGCTGCAAGCCTGCCAGCAATGGCTCGAGGCTGCCTGGCACCACCTGGGGAACGTCAGCCCCCTGCCTCTCCGCCTGGCCGCCCTGGGGGCCGTGGAGGAGCCGCGGCGGCGCCCCGGCACTGGCGTACCCCGCCGCATCTGGCGTCTGGACACCAGCAGCGACTGGTGGGACCGCATCGTCCTGGAGCGCTGGGACGACCGACAGTGGACCCAGAACTTTAGGATGAGGAGGGACACCTTCCTGGAGCTCTGCGAGTGGCTCGCCCCTGCCCTGCAAAGAAGGGACACTCGCATGAGACCCGCCATCCCCCTCCAGAAGCGGGTGGCCATCGCCCTATGGAAGCTCTCCACGCCGGACAGCTACCGATCCGTCGGGAACCAGTTCGGCGTGGGGAGATCCACCGTCGGAGCGGTGCTCATGCAGGTACGGCGCTCATCGGCCACTGAGCCGGGGAGGAGGGGGGCTGCGAGGAGGGGATGGGCCGCCCCAGGGACAAAGTGGGGGGGGCGGGAGGAGGCGAAAGCGCCCCGCACCAGAGGGGTCGGGCTGTCCCGGCCGTACTACACGCTGCCAGGGGAGTTGCTTCCGGGAGTGGGGCGCGGGGCACTGCCAGGACACGCACGCTCCCAGCCACCCGGGCGCCCCACTGATTGGCGCTTTGCTGTGTCTCTCTCCGCAGGTGGTCAAGGCCATCAACCGGGTGCTGCTCCACAGGGTGGTCCGCCTCGCCGACCCGGACGCCGTCATCCGGGGATTCGGAGCCCTCGGCTTCCCCAACTGCGGGGGGGGGGGGGCCATCGACGGGACGCACATCCCCATCCGTGCCCCGGAACACCAGGCGTCCCGTTACGTGAACCAAAAGGGGTACTTCTCCGTCATTCTGCAGGCCGTGTGTGACCACCGGGGACAGTTCACGGACATAAATGTGGGCTGGTCCGGCAAAGCACACGACGCACGGGTGTACCGGAACTCCTCCGTGTGCCAGCGGCTGCAGGACGGGACCTTCTTCCCCGACCGCCACATCAGGGTCGGGGACGTGGACATGCCCGTGTGCCTGGTGGGGGATGCCGCCTACCCACTGCAGCCCTGGCTCATGAAGCCCTACACGGGGCACCTCAATCCCTCCCGCCAGGCCTTCAATGCCAGGCTGACCAGGGCCCGCATTGTGGTGGAGGGGGCCTTCGGGCAACTGAAAGCCCGCTTTTGATGCCTCCTCACCCGTCTGGACCTGGCCGAGCACAACATCCCTCCCGTGGTGGCGGCATGTTGTGTGCTCCACAATTTGTGTGAGCGGAAGGGGGAGGCTTTCCTGCCAGCCTGGATGGCTGAGGCTGACCGCATGGCTGGACACTACGGTCAGCCCCGCACCGCCGCCGTCCGGGAAGCCCAGCGGGGGGCCATCCGGATCCGGGAAGCCCTGCGGGAGAGGTTCCAGGTGGAGGAGGAGGAGGACTGACCTCTCCCTGCATGCCCCACCGGGGCCTTCTTCCACCCTACCCCCCCCCTCCCCTTTCCCCTCCCTACCTACTGTCAAATAAAGACACCTGTTTTTCCAACAAAAACGTCTGTTTATTTCACAGAACTGGGGTGGGGGGAGGGAGGAATGAAGGTGGGAGAAGGGAGGGGGAAACCTGGGACGAGGGAGCTGGAAGGGGAGGGGAGGGAAGGGAGGAAGGGAAAGGAAAGCTCAGGGGTGGGAGTCCGGCTGCCTCTCCCGTCTCGCCACACTGCAGGTCCGGGGGCGTCGGTGGGGAATGGTTGTGGATGGGGGGGCAGAGGGGACAGGGGGTGTGGAGGAAGCAGGAGCGGAAGCAGGAGCGGAAGCAGGAGGAGCAGGGGGAGCAAGAGGGGGAGCAGGGGGAGGAGGAAATGGAAAGCGGTCCAGCAGGCTCTGGAGGTGGCCTCGCAGGGCACGGCCCTGCTCCTCCAGGGCCTCCAGACTCCTCCGGCGCAGCCTGAGGTCCTCCTGGACCCAGTGGTCCTGGAGACGGAGCTGTCGGTCCAGGAACCGGAGATGCCGCCTCTGGTAGTCCTCCTGGTTCCTGGCTGTCCTGCTTGCCCGGGCGCGGGCGGCTGCTGCAGGCGGTGTGGTGCGCCCTGCAGGCCCAGGTGCTGCAGCTGTGGTGCAAGAAGACCAGCGGTCAATTTCCCCAGGGGCCCAGGTGTGTGAAACCCAGCTCCCCTCTGCAAGGCCAGGGCCCCTGCAGGATCCCCAGCTGCTGCTCCGTGGTGGGCAAGGCCCAGGCGCACGGTCCCGGGGCTCCCTCTCGCCCCAGCCCCCCGTACACATAAGGGGAACACGAGGGTACTCACAGGTGGACGCCTCCCCGGCCTCTGACGATGCAGGCGAGCGGGTCTGTGGCGTGCCTCGGGGGTCCCGGGTCCTGGGCAGGCTGGCGGCAGGCTCCTGGCTCTCAGAGCCCTCTTCCTCCTTCTCCGTCTCCAGGAGCGGTCCCTCTGCCCCGGGGTCAATCACGTCCCGGGGAGCAGGGACGGCATGAGGCCCCAGGATGCGGTCCAGGGCATGGAAGTGGGGGCAGGCCTCCGGGTCGGCCCCTGGCAGGCAAGCCCGGGAGTAGGACTGCCGCAAGTCTTTAATCTTGCAGCGCACCTGCTCCCGGCTGCGCTGGTGGCCCCTGGTGGCCAGGCTGGCAGCCATGCGTCCATAGACGGCCGCGTTCCGGTGGCTAGTGCGGAGATCGTGGACATTGGATGCTTTCCCCCAAACCTCGATGAGGTCCACGATCTCCGCACTTGACCAGGCGGGCGCCCGCCTTTTGCGCCCCCGGGTAGGCTCCTGGGAGCCGCCAGGCTGGTCCTGGGGAGCAGTGGAGGGCTGGGAGCCCTCGGATGGCTGGCTCATGGTGTGGCAGGTGCAGGCTGTGCAGGCACGGGTGCTTGCAGCCTTGCAACTGGCACAAAGTGAGTAGCCAGCCCGTGGCCCTTTAAGGGCTCCGGGGCCGGGAGGGGGGCAATAGAGTTTCCCTGGTGTTGGCCAGAGTGGCCACCAGGGAAACCTGGGAAGCCTTAGCCTCCCACTAGTTCGAACTAAAGGGCTACACAGCCCTTAGTTCGAACTAGCTAGTTCGAACTAGGCGTTAGTCTTCGTAAAATGAGGTTTACCTAGTTCGAACTAAGCGCTCCGTTAGTTCGAATTAAGTTCGAACTAACGGAGCGCTAGTGTAGCGCCTAGGAAAGTTAGTTCGAACTAACGTCCGTTAGTTCGAACTAACTTTCTAGTGTAGACATACTACGTCTAGACTGCAAGCCTCTTTCGAAAGAGGCTTTTTTGAAAGATACTTTCGAAAAAGCCTCTTTCGAAAAAGACCGTCTAGACTGCAAGCAATACTTTCAAAAAAGCAAGCTGCTTTTTCGAAAGAAAGCACCCAGGCAGTGTGGATGCTCTCTTTCGAAAAAGCCCTGTTTGCATTCAAGAACACCTTTTTTCAAAAGAGCACTTTCGAAAAAAGGCGTTCTTCCTCGTGAAATGAGGTTTTCCGCCGTCGAAAGAAAGATTTAATTTCGAAAGAACGCAGCTGTAGTCTAGACGCAGGTGAAGTTTTTTCTAAAAAAGGCTACTTTTTTTGAAAAAACCCTTGAGTCTGGACACAGCCTTAATGTGATACAAATTGGGCTAATGCAATTGCAGGATAGTTGCATGAGGAGGGTTCGGTGGGAGCCAAACTCAGCCCTATTGGTAGGAGGATGGTGGGACAAGTTCTTAGAGGGGGTCATACGACACCTTTTACTTCCAGTCATGTTTCCATCTTGATCCCAAGAGTCAGGGGCATGGTTAACAAAGATCAGGGGGTGTGGCTTATGTGTCCCTACTTTTCGCTCAGAAAATACAGTCACCATATGCAGAGAGAACAGAGTTCAAATGGCCCTTAAAGGGCCAAGCCTTTTTTTATTTTTGCTCAGCAAAAAAATCTTTGGTGTTTCCCACAAAAAAAATTATTGTTTGGTGTTCTTTGGTCTTGAAAAAATTAAGAAACACTGACATAGATGCATTTCATTTCCATATTCAGTCCACATTCTTCACTAGGGCTGCGTCTAGACTGGCATGATTTTGCGGAAATAATTTTAACGGAAAAGTTTTTCCATTAAAAGTATTTCCGCAAAAGAGCGTCTAGATTGGCACAGATTGGATGTGGCCGCAGCGGGGACTTCCCTGTGGGAGCCAGCCAAGGCACCAGGAGCAGGCGAGGGGCTCGGTGGGGCCACGGTCACAGGGCTGTGACGCTGTGGTTTTCCCAGGAGCAGCTGGCTGTGCCTCACAGCCAGGCATGGGACAGTGTGCCGTTCTCTGTGCTGCAGCCTTTCAGAGGAGCAGGCTCTGACCTGAGTCCCTGGCCGGTTCCAGCTGGCATCCACCCTTCCCCCTGGTCCCGCTACATGTGTGTGAGCAGCACGGTCCCAGGCGTGCCTTGGAGCTGCCTGCCGCAGCCACATGCCACTCGGTCACCAGGCTGCACGTGGTTGCACGTGCTGCTTACTGCCTAATGCTACACAGTGTGCAGCTCATGTGGCCTGAGTGAAATGCTCTCCCCCTCCCCCCTCCGGGCACCTGGCTCTCCCCCTCCCCTGCCCTTATGAGTGCAAAGTGCAACACTCACCAGTGGATCCTTCCTCAGCCTCCGAGGATGCTTGGGAGACGTCGGGGCTGCCGGAGGGGCCTGCTGGGTGGCAGTGCCGACCTCATCCTCCGATGAACTGCTGCTGTCTCCTTCCCCCGTCTTGGTGGTCTTGGTGATGGGGGGGGGCGCATGTTGCTGTTGACGGGGACCTCTGGGGCTTGCGGGGCTGGCTTGCTCAGGATGGCGTGGAGCCGTTGGTAACGGGGGCAGGTGTCGGCTCCTGTCCCCTGGCCCTCGCTGTCCTGGACGTAGCCCAGGTGCAGTTCTTTTACTTTAGCCTGGACTTGCTCGAAGGTCCAGGCTGGATGGCCCTGCTGGGTGAGCGCATGGGCCATGGGAGAAAAGATCTCGGCATTGCAGCGCTGGGAGAGGGTCTCGTGCAGGGCCTCCTCCTCCTGCCACAGGTCCAGGAGGGCTTCCAGCTCCCTCGGGGACCACGATGGGGCCCGTCTCTTTCTGGCCCTGGGGGCCTTCTGTGCTGGGGGGGGGGCGGTGGCTGATCCCCACCTGGAGCTGCCATCGTGCTTGGGGGGGGCGTGTCTGCTGGACGGCAGGGGCCACGTGGCAGAGCTATGGCCAGAGAGCTTCTGTCTGGTGACCTCAGCAGCCTGCGTCTGCTTTAAGAGGGATCAGATTACCAGGAAGTCCGAGAGCTGATTGTGGCTACGGAGCCTCCGAGAGTCCATAGGACTTTTTTCCATTTAGCCTGCTTTTGCGCAAAACGTTTTAGCTGCCTGTCTACTCTGGCCCTTTTGCACAAAAACATTTCCGGAAAAGGGTTTTTGCCAGAATGGGAATGTCAAAGCATTTGCGCAAGAAGCACTGATTTCGGACAGTAGAACATCAGTGCTTTTGCACAAAATCAAGCAGCCAGTGTAGACAGCTGGCTGCTTTTGTGCAAAATCTTGCCAGTCTAGACGCAGCCAGAGAGTTGTGACATCAACATACCTTAGGTTGGTTAAGAGTTAAATATTAGGGGAGAAATAGAAAATTACAATAGGGCTAGAGGAAAAAAGAGGGATAACAGAGTCAGAATCTCCCCAACATCTTAGAATTCTATATACAAATGCAGGGAGTATGGGGAATAAACAGGAAAAACTGGAAATATTAGTACACAAGCTAAAATTATGACATAATTGGCATCTCAGAGACTTGGTGGGATAAATCTCAAAGCTGGAATATTGGTATAGAGGCATATAGCTTGTTCAGGGAGGACAGGCAGGGAAAAAAAGTTGTTGCATTATACATCAAGAATACGTACACTTGTTCTGAGGTCCAGAAGGAAGAGAGAGGCAAACTCATTGAAAATCTCTGGGTGAAGATAAAAGAGGAAAGAACAGGGTCGATGTGATTGTAGAAGTCTACTATAAACGTATGTATCATGAGGAGGAGGTGGATGAAACATTTCTAGAACAACAGAAATATCCAAAACACAAGACCTGCTAGCAATGGGGCACTTTTACTCCTCAGACATCTGTTCAAAAAAGTAGTACAGCAACACACAGAATGTCCAATAAGTATTTGCAATGTTTCAGGGGCAGATTTTTATTTGAGAAGGTTTAGGAATTAACCGGAAGGACAGACACTTTAGACTTTATCCTGACTAACATGGAGGAATGGTTTGTGAATCCTCAGGTTGAAGGCAATCTGGATGAAAGTACTCTTGACAAGATAGATTTCCTGACTCTGTTGAAAGGAAGGAGTGAGGCCAGCAGACTAAGGCTAACAGAGAAACAAACAACAATAAATAAACTCAGAGAAATTATAGGTCACAAATCCCATGGGAAGAATACTAAAGGGGGTAAGACGTTCGAGAGGGCTGGGCTTTTCTCAAAGGGTGTGTATACACAGCAAAGTTATTTCAGAATAACAGCTGTTATTCCAAAATAACTTTGCAAACATCTACACAGCAAAACCATTATTTCAAAATAATTTTGAAATAGCGGACGGCTTATTCTGAGTTCTGTAAACCTTGTTCTATGAGGATTAGTGCCCATTCTGAAATAGATGTTTCAGAATAGGGGCTGTGTAGGCAGGGAATAGCTATTTGGAAATAGGGGGCCTCCAGCTCTTTCCAGGGTGCCCTGCTGGCAGCTCTGTCTACACACAGGAAAACTCTACCCCCCTTTCTCTCAGCCCCCCCGCCCCTGGAGCCCTTAAAGCTGAAGTCTCTGCAGACAGGGTTTGTGGCTTGCAGCAGGACTCACAGCCATGAGCCATCCTGAAGCTGCCCTAACTTGATTTAGCCCATGATGAGCCAGTTTAATGCTGCTACCCAGCCCTCCATTGCTCCCAGGGAGCAGTCAGACAGATCCCAGGAGCCTGCCAGGGGCCACAAAAGATGTGCACCTTCCTGGTATGGTGCAGAGATCCTGGACCTTATTGAGGTTTGGGGAGATGAGAACAACCTCCTGGAACTCTGCACTAGATGCAGGAATGCAGACATCTATGGCCAGATAGCGGACAGCCTAGGGAGTAAAAGCCACATCGGCACCCAAGAATAGATGAGGATGACAGTAAAAGAGCTCCACCAGGCTTATGCCAGGGCTCAAGAGGGCAACTCCCGATCCAGGGCAAAGCCTCAAAGCTGTCCTTATTATAAGGAGCTTGACTGCATCTTGGGGGGTGGGGCAATCCCTCCGTCTCTCCGCCCCCTTCTTCCCCCGCAGTATAGCATCTACACTGCCTCTTTTTTGAGGAAGAGGCAATACAAATGAAGCATTCATTAGCAACTTCTTGCATTTCATTTGCATATTCTCTCCCAATGCTTTTTGTGGAGGAGGTTTTTGCGCAGAAAAAAACAGTGTAGATGGGTCCGTTTTGCACAAAAAACCCTTTTGTGCAAGAACCTGTAAGCCCTTCTAGTCCCCCTCCCTCCCATTCACCAGGAGAAACTCCCTCGAATGATCCCAACCCCTGGCAGGGCTTTGTGAGTGTGGGAGAGAACAATCGCTCCCAGGGAGGGGGCCTGCACCACCCCCAAATTCTCCCTTTCCCTAGGGAAGCCCATTCTGCTCTTCTACCCCTCTCCTGAGAATGCCATACCTGCATGACCAGGGCCCTGACAGTTGAACTATCCACGCCGAACTGGTTCCGCATGGATTGGTATCCTTCTTCATTCCTTCAAAAGTTCTGGAGCCATTGTTGGTCTCCCCAGCACTCCAGAATTATGTGGTCCCTCCAGTCTGCATTGGTGTCCAGATGGTGGGTGGCATGGTGCATGGCAGCGGGGCATGGTGCCCAGGCCAGGACGGGCAGCCTTCAGCTGCTGGAGCCACTCCCCCGCATACTCAAGAAGGGTCTGCCACAAGAGCTAAGGGTTGGGTTCCTGCAGAGCTTGGGAGGAAGCCTGCAGAAAGTGCTGCATGACTTGCAGCAAAAGCTGCAAGAGAATGAAGACAGCCCAGAGGCAGCAACTGCTCCATACCGGAGAGTGCTGTGGTGTCCTGAAACCAGGCAATCAGAGCAAGAAGAGAATATGCTTTGCTGTCCCTCAGAGAGGTAGGCAAACAAGCAGGGAAACCTGAGAAACAGCTGTCCAGGGGGGTCCCTTTAAGCACGAGCCTCAAGCAGCAGCCACACAAAGCAACTACTGACCAGATGCCCATCCTGAACTGCTTCCAGGTGGCCTTAAATGCAATTCAGCTTCCAATCAGTGTGGATGCACTATTTCAAAATAGCTATGGGTATGTCTACACTACCCCGCTAGTTCGAACTAGCGGGGTAATGTATGCATACCGCACTTGCTAATGAAGCCCGGGATTTGAATTTCCCGGGCTTCATTAGCATAAGCGGGGAGCCGCCATTTTTAAATCCCCGCTGCTTCGAACCCCGTGTAGCGCGGCTACACGGGGCTCGAACTAGGTAGTTCGGACTAGGGTGCCTATTCCGAACTACCGGTACACCTCGTTTCACGAGGAGTACCGGTAGTTCGGAATAGGCACCCTAGTCCGAACTACCTAGTTCGAGCCCCGTGTAGCCGCGCTACACGGGGTTCGAAGCAGCGGGGATTTAAAAATGGCGGCTCCCCGCTTATGCTAATGAAGCCCGGGAAATTCAAATCCCGGGCTTCATTAGCAAGTGCGGTATGCATACATTACCCTCCTAGTTCGAACTAGGAGGGTAGTGTAGACATACCCTTGGTGATAGTTCAAAACACATTTTGTGTGTAGATGCATTATTTCAAAATAAGCTATTCCGGAAAATCTGTACCAGAATAGCTTATTCTGAAATAACGTTGCTGTGTAGACATAGCCAAAGAGACAATATTAGAGGCACAACAAGCTTTCCTGATTCTAAGGAAAGACAGAAGAATATTATGTGCAGTCGGGCTTCATCAGGAACTTTTTAATGACCTGAAAATCACAAAGGAGTCTTATGAAAAGTAGAAACGTGGACTGATTGCTAAAGATGAGTATGAAAGAATATCACAAGCATGTAGGGACAAAATCCAAAAGTCTGAGGCAAAAAATGAATTATACTTAGCAAACATATACAAGACAATAAGAAAAGATTCCCTAAATGCACTGGGAGCAAAAGAAAGATGAAGGAAAGTGTAGGTCACCTACTTATTGTTAATGAGAATTAAATGCATGTACCTTGACATGACTAACAAAACCAGGATGCAAGAAGACATCATGATTAATAGACAAGCTGAACAGGCTGTAGATGAATTTAGCTATCTGGGATTACATATAGCCAACCAAGGAGGCTTAATTTTTATAACAACAAGGTAGGAACACAAACCACAATAGGGAAAAACAGGTTAAAGAATATTTACACAAGTTAGATGTATTCAAGACAGCAGGATCTGATGAAATTCACTCTAGGGTACTTAAGGAACCAGCTGAAGCATTCTTGGAACTGTTAGCAATTATCCATGTGAACTAATGGAGGATGGCTGAGGTGCTATAGGACCAGAGAGAAGCAAAGATAGTACCTATCTTTAAAAAGGGAAACAAAGGGAGGCTGGCAAATTATAAATCAGTCAACCTAACTTTGATGTCTGGAAAAATACTAGAACAAATTAATTACTCAATCAATTTGAAGTATCTAGAGAATAATAGGGTTATAAGTAATAGCTAACATGGATTTTTCAAGAATAAATCATCCCAAATCAACCTAATTTTCTTTGTTGACACAGTTTCTGGCCCACTAGATAAAGGAAAAGCAGTAAACGTTATATTTCAATTTTAATAAGGCTTTTGACAGAGCCCCACATGACTCTCTCATAAGCAAGGGAAATGTGGTCTAGAGGAAATTACTCTAAGGCATGTGCACAACTGGTTGAGAAAACGTATTCAAAGTGTAGTTACCAATGGTTTACTGTCCAACTTGGGAGATTTATCTATTGAGTTCCACAAGGGTCACTTATTAATGATTTCACTAACAATGTAGACCTTATGGCTACGTCTACACTGGCCCCTTTTCTGGAAGGGGCATGTAAATTTCAGCAGTCGTCGTAGGGAAATCCGTGGGGGATTTAAATATCCCCCGCGGCATTTAAATAAAAATGTCCGCCGCTTTTTTCCGGCTTTTAAAAAAGCCGGAAAAGAGCGTCTAGACTGGCCCCGATCCTCCGGAAAAAGTGCCCTTTTCCGGAGGCTCTTATTCTTACTTCAAAGTAGAATACTTCTTACTTCAAAGTAAGAATAAGAGCCTCCGGAAAAGGGCACTTTTTCCGGAGGATCGGGGCCAGTCTAGACGCTCTTTTCCGGCTTTTTTAAAAGCCGGAAAAAAGCGGCGGACATTTTTATTTAAATGCCGCGGGGGATATTTAAATCCCCCGCGGATTTCCCTACGACGACTGCTGAAATTTACATGCCCCTTCTGGAAAAGGGGCCAGTGTAGACGTAGCCTATAAGATTTGATGACATCACTAAACTCCAAGGGGTTGCAAGCACTTTGGAGGGTAGGATTAGATTTCAAAATGACCTTGACAAATTGGAGAATTGATCTGAAATGAACAAGGTGAAATTCACTAAAAATGAGTGCAAAGTACAACACTTAAGAAGGAAAAAAAAATCAAACATACAACTACAAAATACGGAATAACTAAATAGGAGGTGGTACTGCTGAGAAAGATCAAGGACAATGGTTCTCAAACTTTCCGGCCCGCAGCCCACCCTGTTCAGCACAGACCTTTCAATGGACCAACAGTCAACAACCCATGCTGACAAAACGAATGCAGGAGAGTAGGGCTGCAGGGTCTGTCTGGGAAGTAGGATGCTGGAGCGGGCTGGGTATGGGGGTCTGGCCAGGAGACAAGGTGGTGGAGTAGGCCATGGGTGCAGGGTATTGGTGGGAGGGGCACGGGAAGCACTTACTTGACTGTTCCTCCCAGCACTCCCAGTCACCACCACCCTGCTCCCATTGACTGTGATTCTGGCCAATGGGAGAAGCATATAAAGCTTCCAAGCAAGACATTTCCTGTGCCTCTGGGGAGTCACTTCCTTCCCCTGCAGGCCAGATCCAGCCCATGAGGTACCCTCCACCCCCTGAAATGGGAAGCTGGCACTGGTGCTCCAGCCTCCAGGGCAGAGAGGTATAAGCCCACAGCCCACCTGAGAGATGATTGGTCCACAGACCACACTTAAAGAACCGCTGCTCTGGATGATCAGAATGGTCCCTTCTGGCCTCTGACAAGCTCTTCTGGGCCTGGCAGTTCCATATACCTGGTGTCATATTTATAAAGCACTGAAATGACGTACATGTGTCAGGCAATGGGATGCAGGAGCCTAAGCACCTTAGGGGGTTAAGAAAATTATCACATTTTCTTCACATGGACACAGAGTTTCCAAAGGGCTCAGTACACAGTGTAGTCACTTATTTGGGGACCTAAATAATAGTGGAGGTCTCTTCAAAATCTGGCTACACTTGGGGGGAACTTTGAAAATTCTGGCCCCTGCATCAAGACTGAAAGGAACATGCTCCAGGGGGCTCAAAAGCAGGAGCTCCTAGCTCAGTACCAATGTGCCTGGCTAAAGACAGGTGTCAGGTGACCTCCTGTGAGGCCATGGAAAGCATCTCTCAGTGCATCAGGCTCCTCCTTACTGGTGGGTGGCTGTGGTGGAGGAAATTTGACAGTTGATATTTTGGTAATTGAGGTAATCATCTCCAAGACCAAAGCAATCAAACCAGAATCATTCTCTGCTCCCCTGGGGAGAGGAGCACTAAGAAATTCACATCGTAAGAGTTCAGACACTGAACCTTTCCCACAATCAGGATTTAGGAGCACATTATCTAGCAATGCACAGGAAACTCTCTGTTAGGTGTTTGCTTTGCAGTCATTCCATGGGCTGATCTCCCTCTAACGTTTACAGTATTCCACAAAATGGGCTAACATTAAATTATTCAGTATCCCAATTTCTTCTGCCATTCTTCCTGTTAAATTGCTGGCATGCATTACATAGCAGCAGAACATCGGTCTGGTTTAGTTAAGAGGGACACTCCAATGCAGTGGTTCTCAAACTTTCTGGCCCATGGCCCACCCCACTCAATGGAGATCTTTCCGCAGACCACCACGATGATGACAAAATGCCTGCAGGAGGGAGTCGGGGTGGTATCTGCCAGGAGGTATGGTGGAGAAGTAGTCCGGGGATGGAAATCTGGGTAGGAGGTTGGGTACAGGAGCTGTCTGAGTGTGAGGAGGTTTGGGTGGGAGCTAGAGTGCGGGAGCTGGTGCGGGCTGCGAGTGTAGGATGTTGGCGGGAGGGGGAGGAGGAGCACTTACTTGGCTTCATGCCTCCCATCACTCCTAGGAACTGCCCCCTGCTGCTCCCATTGGCCATTATTCCAGCCAATGGGGGAAGTGAGGAAAGCCTCCAAGCGAGTGGTTTCCTGTGCTGCTGCTTCCCCTTCCCCCAGCTGGGGGAGCTACTTGCTTCCCCTGCAAGATTGGAGCACCAGCACCAGCTTCTTATTGCAGGGGGTGGAGGGAGTCTAGCCTGCGGGGGAAGGAAGTGGCTCCCCCAGCCAGGGGAAGGGGGAGCAGCAGTGCAGGACACCGCTCTTTGGGAGGCTTACCCCACTGCTCCCATTGGCTGGAATCATGGCCAATGGAAGCAGCAGGGGACAGTGCCTGAGAGCACCAGTGCAGACTCCCTGCTGCAGGAGGGGGGAAAGCCTTGAGCCTGTGGCCCACCTGCAAATCAGTCATGGACCACACTGAGAACCACTGACCTAGGGGTGATAGTGGATCACTAGATGAGAATATAAGACAGCAAAGTGATGCTGTTGTAAAAAAGGCTAATATCTCTTTGAGGGTGTATTAACAGGATTCTCATATGCAAGCTATGGGAAGTAATTGTCTCACTTGGCACTAGGGACAGACCCATATACAGTGGGGCTGTGTCTACATTGGCACCCCTTTCCGTAAAAGGGATGCTAATGAGACCAGTCGGAATTGCAAATGCCGCGGGGGATTTAAATATCCCCCGTGGCATTTGCATGAACATGGCTGCCGCTTTTTGGGTTTTTGACGGAGAAAAGCGCCAGTCTAGACGGGATCTTGCGGAAAATAAACCCTTTTCCGGAAGATCCCTTATTCCAAATAAACCCTTTTCCGGAAGGTCCCTTATTCCTACTTGAAAGTAGGAATAAGGGATCTTCCGGAAAAGGGTTTATTTTCCGCAAGATCCCGTCTAGACTGGCGCTTTTCTCCGTCAAAACCCCGAGCCAGAAAAAAGCGGCAGCCATGTTCATGCAAAAGCCGCGGGAGATATTTAAATCCCCCGCGGCATTTGCAATTTTGACTGGTTTCATTAGCATCCCTTTTATGTAAAGGGGTGCCAATGTAGACACAGCCTGGGGGTATGAAGGGTGCAAACGTACCCCCCTATCGTTCTCCAAGTAAGTGTGAGGCAGAAGTAGCGTATTGCCCCAGCATCCCTCCCCCGTGCTCTGGCCCGCCAGGGGAAGGGTGGGGCTGGTTCCTCAACCCAGGACCCAGGCTGGACCATGGGGGAGGGGCAGATATCAGCCCCTCCCACGGCTCACTCCCACACACAGAAAGTCCTGCATATGGTCCTCAGTGAGGCCTCAACTGTAGTTCTGTGTGCAGTGCCGGGTGTCACACTTTAAGAAAGAAGTGAATAGGTAAGAGATAGTCCAGAAGAGAATGACAAAAGAGATAAAAAAAGGTTTAGAAAACCTGGCCTCAGAGGAAAAGTTAATAAAACTGAGTGTGTTTAGTCTTAAGAATACTGAGGGTCAACTTGGTAACACTCTTCAGATATACTAAGGGCTATTCTAAAGAGGAAGGAAGTCAGCTGTTCTTAGTGTCCACTGAAAATAGACAATGGACTTAATCTGCAGCAAGGGAAATTAATTTACATGTTAAGAAAAAAGTCTAACTATAAGGATAGTTAGGCACTTCCAAGGAAGGTTGTGTAATTTCTATCACTGGATGGTCTGAAGGTTAGACAAACAAATGCAAAGGATGGTCTCGGTATATCTGGTCCTGCCTCAATGCAGGTGGCTGGGCTAGATGATCTTTTTGTGGTCCTTTTCAGCCTTAGACTTCCATAGTAGCTGTACCTGCATTGATAATTGCAAAAGGTTAAGTCAGTTCCTCATCTGTCTTTTTTAATTACTTCTGTGCTAGAGCCCTGGCAAGGGCTTTGAGAATATCATTCCCCTCCTTGCTTAAGCAATGGCCTTTGGCACCTGCAATATTGACAAGTACTCCACTTGGAAAGGTACAGTTACCTTTCCATGAAAATTCATGTGAGAAAATTCAATTGGTCAACATGTTAAGGAAAAATTGAGCAAAACACAAGTACAGACTGTGTAAATTTGCAAAAAATATGATCCCATTTATTGAATCCATATTCAAAATGTTGATAAAGATTTCTGTCATGGTTCAAATTTTGATTTTTGGATCTGCTCTGTGAAAAACAGAATGAATTTTTCATGAAAATATTGGCAAAAATGAATGTTCCCCCATTTTTTTCTGGTTAAGTTCTTAAATTTTTAAAACCAGCTTTTACCCATTCTTAAATTTGAAAGACTAGTGGTGGGAAAATGTTTACACTTTTGCCTAGCCCTCGAAAAATAAAGGTGGAAGGGTTTCTTTTTTTAAATAATTTTTAAAAAATCCCAGGCTATTTTAAACAATGCCAAAGATGCAGTTTATACTGTACATTTTTGTTTTGATGTTTGTTTTATTTGTATCATGCTCTCTTGGCAATTTTTACTAGACATGCATTTATGGAAATCGGTTAAAATGGCTGCTACTAGCTAGTAGTTCCCATTTCAGTGAAGACCAGCACGCCTCCGTTCTCTGTTGCTATCTGACCTGTCATATGTAACCTTCCCCAATCTCACCAATCTCAACATTGGTCTTCTACCTACTGCTTTCTACCTCCTCTGCCCAGACTCCAGAAAACATTTTTCATTTATCTCTTTTATCACCCTGGCTACATAGAACTCCTTCACCTACTGCCTTCTCCTGTTTAGCTTCTTTCCACAACCCGTATCCTGGAGTCAAATCAGCATTTGTTGGACACTGTCAGTACCCATTACATTCTCCCAATATTGAATTCATTGTGATCCTATGAATAAAGCTCCAGGAGAGTAAAAGTATTTTCAGGTAATTTAATCACATGAGAGCAGTGGGTCTTTTTCTTTTCTATTCATTTCAAGAGCAAGGTTCAATCGACATTCATTATTCCAATCACCTTTGAACTGAGGCTGCAGTAGAAATGGGTAGAAAGAACTCTTGGCCTTCCAAAATATGATGGCTTTTCAAGCTTGCAGTTTGGAAGCCTGGAAAAATTTGATTTTAATTCTTGTCCTGACCTTAGACACCATGTTAAATGGTCCTTTTACTTTACACAAATACAAAAGAGTGACAGTAAAATTAGCTGACAAGAGAAGCTGAGTAGTCCAGCAAATAGAGCTGATTAAAAACGATGGAACAATTTTACATTAGAAAATGCTCTTTTGTCTATATAAAAATATTTCATGGGACTGTTCAATCCATTATTGAAATTGAACATTTTATCTTGATTTTCTTGCTTTGTTTTGACTCTCTCATATAATTTTATATCAACTTTATTGTTTCATTTACATTTATTTTAATATCTACCATTTAATAGTTTATATTACACGAGAAGATTTACCAGCTGTTGCTCAGGTCCTTAATACAAATATGTTTTGTTTTTCTTCATTTAAATCATTGTTCTGGACTGGGACTAGAAATGAAGGGTTCAGTATGCAGATGGCCTGGAGGAGAGGGGACAACCCCACTGTGATGGAGTGGTTTCCTTCAGACAAGGCACAGAACTGAGATTAGCACACCTCCCCTCCCCCAAAGAGCAATACAGACACTGAATCGTTTTGGGTCTGAGGAGAATGTAGTTTCGGGCCCAGCTTCCAGGAACCCAACCCTCAAATGGTATCAGAACCCCAAATAAAGTATTCAGGTAAGCCCCCTTTAACAATGAAGGGAAGATGCACATACTGATTGATCCCACAGTAGATTATTATTTACACTGTGCTTGATAGTATATACAGGTGATCTTATTAAGTACAAGTTGTAGGATTTAAGTGGTTGCAAGTGAAAACTGGCAGAGCAAAGGGAATTACAAATTTATAACAACAAGAAACGCACAGCTAGTTCTAACACACTCTTAAGCTTATTTACAAACTCACTCTAAAATTCTTCTTACTTTGGCTAAACCTCCAAGCCAGGGAAGATCTTTTTCCCCTGGAGTCTCTGGTTCATTCTCTTGGGAGTGACATGCCAAGCAAGGACAAATGAACAGCTCACTTCCCATTGTCTTATAGCAGAGGTGGGGAACCTTTTTGTGGATTAGGTCTGCTGACCGAGAGAAAAATGGGCCGGGGCCACACACAAGTGAGAAGCTAAGTGGGAAGCCCCTGACTGAGAAGGAGAAAGACACTCCCCTTGTTCCCCTTGAACACCAGAGCTTAGGGGGGCCCAAGCTAGTAAGAACATAAGAACATAAGAATGGCCATACTGGGTCAGACCAAAGGTCCACCCAGCCCAGTACCCTGTCTGCCGACAGTGGCCAATGCCAGATGTCCCAGAGGGAGTGAACCGAATAGGTACTGATCAAGCGATCTCTCTCCTGTCATCCATCTCCACCCTCTGACAAACAGAGGCTAGGGACACCATTCCTTACCTATACTGGCTAATAGCCATTAATGGACATAACTAGATAAATTCATGGAGGTTTTCTTTTAAACCCTGTTATAGTCCTAGCCTTCACAACCTCCTCAGGCAAAGAGTTCCACAGATTGACTATGCGCTGTGTAAAGAAACGGTGAGGAGTCCTGCGGCACCTTATAGACTAACTGAAGTGTTGGAGCATAAGCTTTTGTGGGCAATGACCCACTTTGTCAGATGCATGAAAGCTTATGCTCCAACACTTCAGTTAGTCTATAAGGTGCCACAGGACTCCTCGCTGCTTTTGCAGATTGAGACTAACACAGCTACCCCTCTGATGTGTGAAGAAAAACTCCCTTTTGTTTGTTTTAAACCAGCTGCCCATTAGGTTCATTTGGTGGCCCCTAGTTCTTGTATTATGGGAACCAGTAAATAACTTTTCCTTATTCACTTTCTCCACCCCACTCATGATTTTATAGACCTCTATCATATCCCCCGTTAGTCTCCTCTTTTCCAAGCTGAAAAGTCCTAGTCTCTTTAATCTCTCCTCATATGGGAACCGTTCCAAACCCCTAATCATTTTAGTTGCCATTCTCTGAACCTTTTCTAATGCCAGTGTATCTTTTTTGAGATGAGGAGACCACATCTGTACGCAGTATTCCAGATGTGGGCGTACCATGGATTTATATAAGGGCAATAAGATATTCTCCATCTTATTCTCTATCCCTTTTTTAATGATTCCTAACATCCTGTTTGCTTTTTTGACTGCCACTGCACACTGCATGGACATCTTCAGAGAACTATCCATGATGACTCCAAGATCTCTTTCCTGATTAGTTGTAGCTAAATTAGCCCCCATCACATTATATGTACAGTTGGGGTTATTTTTTCCAATGTGCATTACTTCACATTTATCCACTTTACATTTCATTTGCCATTTTGTTGCCCAATTACTTAGTTTTGTGAGATCTTTTTAAGTCCTTCGCAGTCTGCTTTGGTCTTAACTACCTTGAGCAGTTTAGTATTGTCTGCAAACTTTGCCACCTCACTGTTTACCCCTTTCTCCAGATCATTTATGAATAATTTGAATAGGATTGGTCCTAGGACTGACCCTTGGGGAACACCACTATTTACCCCTCTCCATTCTGAAAATTTACCATTTATTCCCACCCCTGGGGTATGTCTAGACTGCATCCCTCTGTCGGCAGAGAGATGCAGATTAGGCATGTCAACATTGCAAATGAGGCAGGGATTTAAATATTCCGTGCCTAAGTTGCATAAAAATGGCCGCCATGTTTTGCCGACTCAGCACTTTGTTGGCAAAAAGCAGCAGTCTAGAGGGGGATCTGTCGAGAAAGAAAGCCTTTTTTGACAGATCCCTTATGCCTCCTGTAAGGAGGTTTACTGGATCTGTCAAAAAAGGCTTTTTTTTTTGACAGATCCCCCTCTAGACTGCTGCTTTTTGCCGGCAAACTGCTGACTTGGCAAAATTCAGCAGCCATTTTTATGCAAACTAGGTGCAGGATATTTAAATCCCTGCCTCATTTGCAATGTCAACTTGCCTAATCTGCATCCCTCTGCCGACAGAGGGATGCAGTCTAGACATACCCTTTGTTTCCTGTCTTTTAACCAGTTTTCAGTCCATGAAAGGATCATCCCTCTTATCCTATGACAACTTAATTTACGTAAGAGCCTTTGGTGAGGGACCTTGTCAAAGGCTTTCTGGAAATCTAAGTACATTGTATCTACTGGATCCCCCTTGTTCACATGTTTGTTGACTCCTTCAAAGAACTCTAACAGATTAGTAAGACATGATTTCCCTTTACAGAAACCATGTTGACTTTCCCCCAACAAATTATGTTCTTCTATGTGTCTGACAAATTATTATTTTTTTTACTATTGTTTCAACTAATTTGCCCGGTACTGAGGTTAGACTTACTGGTCTGTAATTGCCGGGATCACCTCTGGAGCCCTTTTTAAATACTGGTGTTACATTAGCTATCCTCCAGTCATTGGGTACAGAACTGATATAAAGGATAGGTTACAAAGCATAGATAATAGTCCCGCAATTTCACATTTGAGTTCTTTCAGAACTCTTGGGTGAATGCCATCCAGTCCCAGTGACTTGTTACTGTTAAGTTCATCAATTAATTCCAAAACTTTCTCTAATGACACTTCAGTCTGTGACAAATCCTCAGATTTGTCACCTACAAAGGACAGATCAGGTTTGGGAATTTCCCTAACATCCTCAGCCACGAAGACTGAAGCAAAGAATTCATTTAGTTTCTCTGCAATGACTTTATTGTCTTTAAGTGCTCCTTTTGTATCTCGATTGTCCAGGGGCCCCACTGGTTGTTTAGTAGGCTTCCTGCTTCTGATTTACTTAAAAAAACATTTTATTATTACCTTTTGAGTTTTTGGCTACCTGTTCTTCAAACTCCTTTTTGGCTTTTCTTATTACATTTTTACACTTAATTTGGC
Source organism: Pelodiscus sinensis (assembly GCF_052426305.1). Classification (NCBI taxonomy): domain Eukaryota; kingdom Metazoa; phylum Chordata; order Testudines; family Trionychidae; genus Pelodiscus; species Pelodiscus sinensis. Next base: position 8,769,723 of record NC_143074.1, on the reverse strand, counting down.
AGTGTTTATGCTCGTTTCTATTTACCTCACTAGGATTTGACTTCCACTTTTTAAAAGATGCCTTTTTATCGCTCACTGCTTCTTTTACATGGTTGTTAAGCCACCGTGTCTCTTTTTTGGTTCTTCTACTATGTTTTTTAATTTGGGGTATATATTTAAGTTGGGCTTCTATTACGGTGTCTTTGAAAAGTATCCAAGCACCTTGCAGGGATTTTACTTTAGTCACTGTACCTTTTAATTTCTGTTTAACTAACCTCCTCATTTTTGCATAGTTCCCCTGTCTGAAATTAAATGCCACAGTGTTGGGCTACAAAGGTGTTCTTCCCACCACATGAATGTTAAATGTTATTATATTATGGTCACTATTTCCAAATGGTTCTGTTATAGTTACCTCTTGGACTAGATCCTGCGCACCACTCAATTGAGTCTAAATTTTCTTTCATATATAGTGCTACTCCCCCACCCGCACGACCTGTTCAGTCCTTCCGATATATTTTGTACCCTGGAATGATTGTGTCCCATTGATTGTCCTTACTCCACCAGGTTTCTGTGATGCCTATTATATCCGTATCCACTCTAGTTCACCCATCTTATTTTTTAGACTTCTAGCATTTGTGTACAAGCACTTTAAAAACTTGTCACTGTTTATTTGTCTGCCTTTTGCTCATGTGTCAGATTCTTTTTGATGTGAATGTTTTTGTCTGATCTGGCCCATACTTTATCTTCTTCCATCCTCTCTTCCTGACTAAAACCTAGAGAATCTCTATCAATATACTTTCCTCTAAGAGACATCTCTGTCCGATCCACATGCTCCTCTGCACCAATCAGCTTTCCACCATCTCTTAGTTTAAAAGCTGCTCTGCAAACTTTTTAATGTTAAGTGCCAGCAGTCTGGATCCACTTTGGTTTAGGTGGAGCCCATCCTTCCTGTATAGGCTCCCTCTATCCCAAAAGTTTCCCCAGTTCCTTATAAATCTAAACCCCTCCTCCCTACACCATTGTCTCATCCACGCATTGAGACTCTGAAGCTCTGCTTGCCTACCTGGCCCTGCGCATGGAACTGGAAGCATTTCTGAGAATGCCACCATAGAGGTCCTGGATTTCAGTCTTTTTCCTAGCAGCCTAAATTTGGCCTCCAAGACATCTCTGCTACCCTTCCCTATGTCATTGATACCTACATGTACCACGACCACCAGCTCCTCCCCAGCACTACACATAAGTCTATCTAGATGCCTCGAGAGATCTGCAACTTTTGCATCAGGCAGACAAGTCACCATACGGTTCTCCCAGTCATCACAAACCCAGCTATTTACATTTCTAATGATCAAAACTCCCATTACTAACACCTGCCTTTTCCTAATGACTTGAGTTCCCTCCCCCAGAGAGGATACCCCAACATCTGGAAGGAGGGTCCCAACTATGGGAAGGTTTCCCTCTGCTCACATTGACTGCTCTCCTTCTCTGAGTCTTTCATCCTCCTTAACAGCGCAGGGACTGTCTCACTGGAGGTGGGACAATTCTACAGTGTCCCGGAAAGCCTCATCAACATACCTCTCTGCCTTTCTCAGCTCCTCCAGTTCAGCCACCCTGGCCTCCAAAGCCTGTACGCAATCTCTGAGGGCCAGGAGCTCCTTGCACCGAATCCACGCATACACCACCCGCCGATTGGGCAGGTAATCATACATGCTACACCAAGTGCAATAAACAGGATAGCCTCCACTCTGCTGCTGGGCTTCTGCCTGCATTCTCTCCTACAACTACCTAGATTATTGATAGGGTTTTTAGTTAAATCAGGAAGTTTTGATTAAAACCTGTAAACTAAACTATAAAGAATGGCAAGTAAACCTCAGCCCCTTCCCACTCCCCTTCAAACTCCCTCTCACAACTCCCTGTTTGCTGCCCCTGTTCGCAAAGCTCCCTGCATTCACAAAGATTCTGTGTGCTCTAGCCCTGCAGGTGGGTGGCAGGTGGGCTGGAGCACGAGCATGGGCTCCCCAATGCTGAGCCTGGGGGTTCAGATCCAGGCAAGCCAGAGGCCACATATGGCCCCTGTGCCTGAGATGCCTCCCCTCTGTTTTATAGATTCCGCTTTGGGTGAGAACTTGGAGTTCTCTCTCCCACCTTCGATGGAAAATTACCTGGTCAGACCCTACCAGTTGAGGTGGTCACATGGCTTCCTAAGAATAACCACTGCTTAGACTAAAAACACAAAAAAGTCATTTACAGGTGATCACCCAGACATTGAGGGAAACACCTTTGATGGCTTTCATTTGCACATTTAAAACCATAAACTATTCCATACTCCATCTTTCTAACTCTACATACAAGAATGATGCATACACCAAAATAAGATATACAGATCCAACAGACTGTGACAATAAAATTGATAGGTTACATGATGTATTTTGTCCAAAGCATCTTTGATTTATGCATATTTGTGTCCATAAGTCAATTTCATAAAGCATGGGAGGCGGGAATTGTCATACCCAGCCCTCTCTCACCCTAGCAGCTTGGGGCTGTGAGAAGTACATGTTCATGGCCACTGCAGCAGTAGCAGGCACAGTCAGGGAAGGGATGCATGTCCCCTGTCTGGGGAACAGGCAGACAAACAGAAACACAAATACACTCTCTGAAATATATAGTAGATAGCTGTTCCTTTCTCTGCCTCTATCCCCAGCTGTCCTGGTCCCCATTTCGGGCCCTTTGCTTCCCCCTGTGGTCTTTCTGCATTATAACTCCCTTCTACCAGAACCTTTCCTTTCCTTTATATGAATGCCATGCACATATCGAATGCCATGCACATTCCATTATCCTGGCACTAGCAGACTCTGACCCTGCTTTAAGTTATGATAAGAAGAAGCTGCATACCTAGCTTTTACCTTTTAGGAGCAGTTCTTGAACAAATGCACTCAGAGATGGACTAACAGACAGACAGACATTTCTAAAATATATAGTAATGTGTTCAATATTATTGAGGTGAAAGGTTTAGACATTAGCCAAACAATAAATTGCAGTATGGTCATTTCTCTGTTTCCATAGAGAAATATTTCAGAATTTTTGTTCTGCAAAATGTTTTGCCTTTTTGTTCTGATTTGGGACAAAAATGAAAAATATTTTGCAGAACAGATATTCTGAAAAATATTTCTACTTCTGATTTGAGACAAAAAGAAACTTCAAAGTGTTGTGTTTTTCCATTTTACCAAAATTCTGTGTTCTAATCAGTTCTAAGGGTACATCTACACAGCAGCATGACGTTGGAATAATGGACGTTATTCCAAAATAACTATGTGAGCATCTAGACAACTAATCTGTTATTTCAAAATAATTTCAAAATAACGAGTGGCTTATTTCAGCGTTTGCAAATCTCATTCAACGAGCAATAACACCTCTTCTGAATAGCTATTTTAAAAAAAGTGCCTGTGTAGACAGGGTGGCTGGAATTATTTCAAAATAATTGGTCTCCAGCCCTTCCCATGGCACCCTGCTGGCTGCTCTGTCTACACTCATCAAAACTCTTTAGCCCCCCTTCCCCTTGGACTCCTTAAAGCTACAGCCTCAAGGGAAAGGCTTGTGGCAGATAGCAGGCCCTGACAGCTCTGAGCCACCCAGTATCTGCTACTGCATGGAGGAAGCAGAAAATGAGTGACACTGCTTCTCCCACCCTACCCTCCACTGCTCCCAGGAAGCAGTCTCCAGCTCCCAGAATCCTGCCTGGGGATGAAAAAGACACACATCTTGGTCTGGTGTGGAGATTCTGGACCTTTTGGAGATTTGGGGTGATGAGACCAACCTCAAGGATATTCACACCAGATGCTGGAATGCTGATGTCTATGGCTGCATTGCCAACCACCTGGCCACCAAGGGAGATAGCCACACTCAGGAGCAGGTGTGGATGAAAGTGAACGAGCTCTGCCAGGCATATGCCATGGCCCAGGAGCATAGCTCCTGTTCCAGGGAAGAACCCCACACCAGCCCCTAATATGAGGACCTGAACCACGTAGTAAATAGTGGATTTAGGGCTTGAGATGCCCGTCGTCTCCATCCCAGGGCACAGAGATGCAGAGGAGGAGGAGGAAGAGGACGAGCTGGACGAGGCCAGCACAATCACACAGCACCAGGAGGCAGCACCAGAGGACCCTTATGCTATTGGCAATAGGGTGTCTGGAGAGGTCTGTCAACACAAGCCACCACTAGAAGATGGCTGAGGACATGGAGACATACACACACATACATTCAGCAGTGCCACACATAGCACACAGGAGTGTCACTGTTGATGCGCTACAGAAAGGTGTCCTTCCTCATCTGGAAACTCTGGAGCCACTGCTGGTTGCCCCACCACTCCATGGCGAGCTGGTCCCACCAGTCAGACCTGTGCCCAGAGGCCAGAAGCGGTGGGGCTAGCTGTGCAGGGAAGGGCAGGTGGGATTCAGCAGCTTGAGCCACACCTGCAGAGAGCCAATGAGGGTCTCCAAAGTGAGCAGGGGGTTAGGATCCTCCAGGGCCTGGGAGGCAGCCTGCAGAAACTGCTGCATGAGGTACAGCACAAGCTGCAATAGTGGTCGACTGCTCCACAGCCGGAAAGCTGAGGTGTCTGTAGGGCAATCACAGCAGGCAAAGGAATGGGTTTGCTGTTCCTCAAGAAGATAGGCAAAGGAGAAGAGAATAAGACACTGCTGCACAGGGGGGTCCCTTTAAGCATGAGCCTCAGCTAGCCTCAGGCAGCAGACATGGGAAGTGTGTGCTGTCCTGATGCCCTGCCCTGAAGTGGTTCTAGGTGACCTTAAATGTGATTTGGCATCCCATCAGTATGGCTGTTCTATTTCAAAATAGCTCAGTGCTATTTTGATGGGCATTTGGTGTGTTAATGCACTATTTCATTATAAACTATCTCGGAATATTTCTTCCAGAATAGCTTATTCCAAAATAATCATGCAGTGTAGATGTAGCCTAAGAGCAAATTCATTGAGGAAGATGTCAGCCAGAGAATAAACAATTTAGTTAGACACATGAGCCTACATTCCCTTTAATGGTTGCACTGCATATATTACAACTCAGGCCTCCCAATTACACCATGCATACATTGAAGTCATCAGCTGGGATCTAACCAAAGGTCTTCAGCAGTAATAAAACAGGCCTTTGCCAAGAGGTTCTAAAGAAGACCTTTGCCAGCTCTGAGAAAGGAGGATGCATAGTGACATGGAGCAGTCACCAAAGGGTGTCATGTTTTCACACTCATGAGGCTAGTGCTTTATACTACACATGCAATGAAGTCTCATATGTTTTCCCCAGCTATTGTGACGACATGATAAATGCAGGTAGTATAGTTAACCACATGTGTCTATGGTAGTTGGAATGCCAAAGAAACAGAGAACAGCTGAAAATGGTGACTAGCATTGTGCTTACAGAAAATATAATGGTGGCCACATCCCATCATTTGTCATGAATACAATCAAAGTATATATGATTGGAGACAGTAACATGCTTTCCAGGCAGATGTACTCACCACAGTAGGCTATGAGTTCTTAAACATATGGACATAATACAGTGAGCTTGTGTAAATCACTCAGTTGAGGTCAATGGAGCTATGTACCTCTATAAAGTGCCATGCATGTTTATACTGCTAAGTAAATATTTCTAAATAATACATACATGGATGCAAAGCTCACATGAATCCCACATATAAAAATGCATATACATAGGCAATTCACCTAGCTACAAAACACATAGAAAACCAACCAAAAGCAGGCTGGAAGGACATGTACAGCTTGTAAATGCATGCCTATCTATCTATCTATCATAAATTTCCATTGAGTCTATCATCATGGTATGTAGGTTTATACTATACAGGGTCACATGAAGAGAAAAATGTAAACACATAGGCTATGTCTAGACTACATGGCTCTGTCGATGGAGCTATGTAGTCTAGACGTAGCCATATATACATTTATGTGCACAGCTATCTCACAAATACATTTTATGACAAATGAATTATATGTACATATGCCACACTTAGATGCATAGACAAGAGTAGGCATGTATGCTTCTGCACACACACATTCAAGTACATATGTTCAAACATGGGGAAGCACAGATACATTCACAGATGCATCAGCTTGGAGAACATGGAAATACATACTTTTATTCATAAACGGATGATGTGAGAGATAAAAAACCAGTGAAAGATTAAAAGGCATCATTTAAAAGTGGAAGTTAAATCCTAGTAAGAAAAATCGAAAGGAGCATAAACTCTGTTAATTTAAGTGTAAAAATATAATAAGAAAAGCAAAAAAGGAGTTTGAAAAACAGCTAGCCAAAAACTCAAAAAGTAATAGCAATATGTTTTTTAAGGTCCAGCAGAAGCAGGAAGCCTGCTAAATAACCAATAGGGACCATGGACAATCAAGACGGTAAAGGAGCACTCAAAGATGACAAAGCCATTGCAGAGAAAATAAATGCATCCTTTGTTTCGGTCTTCACACCAGAGGGTGTTAGGGAGTTTCCCAAACCTGAGCCATTTTTATAGATGACAAATCTGAGGAATTCTTCCAGATTAAGGTATCATTGGAGGAGGTTTTGGAACAAATTGATAAACTTAACAGTAACAAGTCACTGGGACCAGATGGCACCCAAGAGTTCTGAAAAAACTCAAATGGGAAATTGTGGAACTACCGTATTTTCCGGCATATAAGGCGACTGGGCGTATAAGACGACCCCCTAATTTTCTAGTTAAAACATAGGTTTTCGCCTATACTCGCCGTATAAGACTACCCCCCCTTAAGAGGCCAACCGGCAGCGCCCCAGCTGCTCTGCCCCAGGGTCCACAACAAAAGCCTGGTCTGCTGAGGGGGGGGTGCACTAGCTGCGCCTCCCCCCCCTCAGCAGACCAGGGACACGGGGAGCAAAGCCGCAGTGGCAGCGGGGTGCCGCGCCTCTGAGGCTTTGCTCTGGCAAAGCCTCAGAGGCGCGAGACCCCTCCGCCTCCCCGGCTTTGCTCCCGGTGTCCCTGGTCTGCTGGAGACGGTCCCCAGCAGACCAGGGAGACGCGGAGCAGCTTTTCTCGTCCCGGAGTACATGGGCGGCGGGACCGCGAGGTCCCGTTGTCCGTGTCCTCCGGGGCGAGAAAAGCCCCGTTCATACCTGCAAGTCAGGGACTGCCTGTATGTTTATACCCGGTGTATAAGACGACCCCCAATTTTTGGGGGATGTTTTTTAGTATAAAAAGTCGTCTTATACACCGGAAAATACGGTATTAACTGTAGTTTGCAACTTTTCCTTTAAATCAGCTTCTGCACCAATGACTGTAAGATAGCTAACGTGATGACAATATTCAAAAAAGGCTCTAGAGGTGATCCTGGCAATTACAGAGTGGTAAGTCTACCGGGCAGATTAGTTGAATCTATAGTAAAGAATAAAATTGTCGGACACAGATGAACATAATTTGTTAGGGGAAAGTCAACATGGTCTCTGTAAAGGGAAATCATGCCTTACCAGTCTACTAGAGTTCTTTGAGGAGGTCAACAAATATGTGGACAAGGGGGATCCAGTGGATATAGTATACTTAGATTTCCAGAAAGCCTTTGACAAAGTTTTTCTTCACACAGCACACAGTCAACCTGTGGAACTCCTTGCCAGAGGATGTGGTGAGCACTAGAACTTTAACAGGATTCAAAAAAGAGCTAGATAGATTCATGGAGGTTAGGTCCATCAATGGCTATTAGCAGGGCTTGACAAATGGCGGTGAAACCTACTCGCCAGCCCCGCACTGCGCATGCACAAGACCCTCATTGCACATGCGCGTGCCACTGGTGAATGGGGTGACCGGCTGAAATCTATTTGCCATAGGCGAGTAGATTCAGTGATTTGTCGAGCCCTGGCTATTAGCCAGGATGGTGTCTGTACCTCTGGAAGTGGGATACAGGGGAGGGATAACATGAGGATTATCTGTTTTGATCCCAGCATCTGGTATTGGGATCTCAATATACATACAAAGCTACACATACACAACTCTGTGCCACATATTCTGGTTCAGTGCTGGGCTGCCACTGGTCAGCAGAGCATTTGCTGGTGTGCAGCAGAAAGATGTTTGGTCACATGGGGTGGACTCTCCTTTCTTTAACTGCTGTGGGCTATGATTGTCAGATCCGAGGAGAAGCTGGATTCCCAGTAGGAACACTCTGTAGGAAGAAATATGGGAGGTGAGAGGATTCTTTCATTTTAGAAACATAAAAATTGCCAGTGAGGATCAGATCTGAGGCCCAACTGGGACCAACAGTAGATACTTAATAGGGAGATCAAGAAAAAGCCTCCTCCAAGGTCCAGTTGTGAGAAGATGGCTCCAGCTAGGAAGCAGAAGGTTTAATAGCTTCTCCAAAATTCTGCTTTATTTTTTTTTAAGTTTGAACCATTCTCCAGCACTTTCAGTTTCCTGGCCTTTGGCTTTGGATTTCCAAGTGTCTGGGGAAAGTCTAGATCTCCTGAGGAAATGATGGAGAGCAGAAAACCCTGGGCTACTTTACTTGTGTTTTTAAATAAGTCCATTGGGCTGTGTCTTTCCATGACATCAGCTTACAACAAGACCCCCCTACATAAATGCAGTGGAGTTGCACCTACAAACATTACACAGGACTATGTAGCACTTTAAAGACTAACAAGATGGTTTATTAGATGATGAGCTTTCGTGGGCCAGACCCACTTCCTCAGATCAAAGGATCTGATCTGAGGAAGTGGGTCTGGCCCACAAAAGCTCATCATCTAATAAACCATCTTGTTAGTCTTTAAAGTGCTACATAGTCCTGTATTTTGTTTCAGCTACACCAGACTAACACGGCTACATTTCTAACACTACAAACATCAGTGTGCCAAAGTATTTCATTCAACACCACAGCCACCTAGCCAGGTCTATCTACCTTGCAAAGCTTTGCAACCAGTGTCCTAGCCATTTCCAATAAGTCTCTGTGCTCTCTTTAGCATCGTCACCAGAATCACAGGTATCCAGGTAGAGATCTCTCTGCTGTAGAGCAATCACACTGATATGAAAGGCTTGCTGGTAGACCTTGATGTACCCTGTAGTATCGCAGTTAGTATCAGTCACCAAGTTAGTTGTGTGACAATGGCAATGAAAGAACTGAGCCTTTAATGCTGTGCTTGGAAAATGCTCATCTGTGAAGCAATATAAACTATGAGGGGAAAGAACCTACATTCCTTTCTGAGTGGAAGGTGGCAGCATGACAAGCAGAGACTTGTCAGGCAAGGAGCCTGTGAGTGAAAGATCTTGGCTCTGATATGAAATGGAAAGCAGGATGCTTCTGAGAACGCAGCCCTAAGTCTGGACAAGGGAAATAAAACATTTATGGTTTTGGAATAAAGCTACTTTTTGAATTTTAGCACAAGGGGAATCTTGTGCATTGAAGTAGCTGTTCCACTGCCAGCTCCCGACAGCGGACTGACATCAGAATGCATCCAAAGGATCCATCACACTACAAACGTTAGGAAGCAAACTCCCACTATACTGAATGAGATAGTGGTATTATCCACACTGGAGATATAACATGTAGCACTGGGGGGAGGGGCTGACAGACTTGCTGGGCCTCTGAGCAAACTGTGTGGGGTGGGGGGATGGCTCTGCGCTCCCAGAAGGGGTGGAGCTTTGGACAGAAGGGGTTGAGCTGGGGCAGCCAGTCCTATAGTGCCACCCGGAGCCCACCACGTTGCTCCACCCCCGGCTATGTCTATACTTCAGCCTTCTTCCACAAAAGCTTAAGCAAATGAAGCGTGGAGAAGAATATCACCATGCTTCATTTGCATAATTAATTAGCAGCCATTTTTGCGCAAGAGGCTTTTGCGCAAAAAGGAGCTGTGAAGACAGCTCAATTTTGCGGAAAAAACCCCTCTTGCGCAAGAGCCATTCTTCCTTATTTTTTCAGGAAGAATGGCTCTTGAGGCTTACCAAGTCATTCTCATCACATGCCAGTCCTTGGGGTTCTGCCTTGCCTTGCCTTGCCTTGCCTTGCCTTGCTGTCTTCTGTGCACCTTCCAAAAACTCCCCCTTGCTGCCTGGGAGGAATCCTTTTACAGGAACCTTGGAGGCCTTAAATGGCAGCAGGTGATTAATTAACCTCAGTTGCAAGCTGTCTCCCAATTAGGCCTCTATTTTCTACCCTGGCTGCTGGCCTGTGATGAGAATGACTCGGTAAGCGGGGACCCTTGCCTCTAGGGAAATCCCAGGACAACAAAGGGGGCTCCATGAGTCTCTGAGGTGCTCAAGTAACCACCAAGAAGTGCAGAACCCCCAGGGAGCTACCAAGGGACTTTATCATACTGGTGTCAGGAGCAGGATGGTCTTTACTGCATGGCAGCAAAAAGGAAGGGAAAAAACAAACAAACATACAAACAAACCCCAAAAATAGAGAGAGCACTTGGGTGTGGATCTGGAGGTTTGTCTTCACTTCCCCCCATGCTCCCTGTTACCCGGGTAATTCTCTCTAATGCCCTCTCATCACCAAAATGGAAGACATAGTGAAGGTATTGGTGCAAGCTACAGCAGCCCAACAGGAAGCCGTGCAGGTGCAACAAGAAACAAACAAACTCATAATGGAGCAGGCTGCTGCAGATCGTGCCCTCCTTGGGGAAATGTTTGACCAGGTGCGGGGGTGGGCAGGTCGAGCGCCCGGCAGTGAGGGTGCGAGAGCCCTAAGGGCCTCAGCTTGCCTCCCCAAGATGTCATCGGAGGATGACGTAGAGGCTTACCTCTTTGCATTCGAGAGGACTGCGCAGCGGGAGGCCTGGTCCAAGGAACAATGCTTCCTTGCCCCGTTCCTTTGTTAAGAGGCTCAGCGAGCCTATTACAACTTACTGATGGAACACGCAAGTGTTTTCCCCTGACTCAAAGAAGAAATACTAGCCTGACTGGGGATAACCATGGCTGCCCGGGCCCAGAAGTATTGCACGTGGAAATACCAAGAAGGGAGGCCCCCAAGAGCCCAGCTGTTCTAATTAATCACTCAGAAGTGGCTGCTTCCTGATGTCCACAGGGCAGAGGATATCATGGAGACCCTGGTTATTGACCAGTTTGTGCAGAAACTGCCACTAGACCTTCGGGTGTTTGTGGACCAGCATAACCCCACCACCTATGACAAGGCTATTGCACAGGTGGAGTGACGACTAGCGGAGAGAGAGTTAGTTCTTCCCCTACCGAGGAGAGGCCTGGACTCAGAAGGAGGCTTCCAAACCCTAATCCATGGGGTCAAGCATCTAAGGGCCTGGGAAGCCCCAGAAAGGAGGTAGGGAGGAGAGAAGCTTCACAGGGGTCACAGATTGAAGGGGATGAGCCAGGAAAATTAACCCCTGAGAGTAGGTCCTTCCCCCCCAAAAAAAACTACCCCGCCCCTGAGACCTTAATTGGAACCAGGTGCTTAATTAACCCCAGCTGCAAACTGTCTCCTAATTAGGTCTCTATTTTCTACCCTGGCTGCTGGGCTGTGTTCAGAGGCTAATTTGGAAACAAGAAAGCATTAACCCACCTCTCAATATGGCTGCCTTCTATAAGAGTTTTGCAGTTTTCAGTCTGTCACACTATAGATACAGAAATATATATGGAAATGATAAACATAATTATGCTTTTCCCATATTTTTGAGCCTTTTATGAATACAAGCCAATGAAGCTACCTGTAAGCTAGAAACCTTCCTCAGAAACCTGGGGAATTATCAGCCACACCCAAATAATTCTTTAGCCACTGCATCTGAGCTCCATTAATTGTCCAAACAGCCAACAAGCTCACAAAAGAAACCAATCTCTTCCAGGTGGGGTTTTTTACTCAGCCACCATTCTCAGACTTGGTCCTCCTTTCATGGACTTCAAAAGGCTCTTGGCTGTTCCTGATTCCTCTTTCTGTCTCATCTTTTCCCTTCCATTCCCTGCAGCTTCCTGCAGTTCTTTACTGGAAGTCATTATTTCAGGAAGTCATTATTTCAGGCCTGATCTACGCTAGGACCTTAGTCCGAAATTAGCTCCCCAAGATCAATTTTCTAAGTGATGCATCCACACTAGTAACCCTATAATTCTGAAGTAAGGGGCTGCGGAATTTGAACTATATAGTCCTGCTTTTCATGAGCAGTAAGTAGTCCCGAACTTGTAAGTCTGAAATAACATTAGTGTAGATGCTCCAGTGCCGCTAATTCAAACTAATTGGCCTCTAGGAAGCTTCCCACAACTTCCCAAAGTGCTCCCTGGGGCTCCGAGGCAGGCTCCATTAGTGTGAACACACCACCTCGGACTACATTTGATTCTTCCCTGTAGTGAGGACACAGAACTTCAAATTTGTAAACTGGGGTGCCCAGGAGTAGAACTTAGTATATTTGAAATAAATGCTTCAGTCATACACCAGCACAGGATCTGGCAAATGGGGAATTACAGATAGCTGGTAAAATTCATGCCTGTCCTATCAGCCAACACAAGCCACATTAGGGGTGTGTCTACACAGCAAAGTTATTTTAGAATAATGTACACTAGTCCAACATAACTATTGCGAGTGTCTACACAGCAATTTCATTATTTTGGAATAATTTCAAAATAACAGATAGCTTATTCTGACTTCTCTAAACCTTATTCTATGAAGAATAATGCCTATTCTGAAATAGATATTTCAGAGTAAGGGCTGTGTAGACAGGGTAAAAGCTGTTATTTCGAAATAGGGGGCCTCCAGCCCTTCCCAGAGTGCCCTGCTGGTTGCTCTGTCCACACTCGGCCAAACTCTGTTACCCTCCCCCCTTCCCTGGAGTCCTTAAAGTTGCAGCCTCTGCAGAAAGGGCTTGTGGCACACAGGAGGCTTTGACAGCCCTGAGCCACCCTGCATCTGCACCTGCCTCTCTTTTCCCCCACAATGAGCCAGTCTGCTTCTCCCACCCAGTGCTCCTCTGCTCCCAGGGAGCAGTTAGGCATCTCCCAGGAGCCTGCCCGGGGCCAAAAAAGACCCCCGCCTTTCTGGTCTGGTGCAGAGATCCTGGACTTTATTGAGGTTTGGGGTGACAAGACTGACCTGCAGGATCTCCGCACCAGACACAGGAATGTTGATGTCTATGGCTGGATGGCCAACAGCCTGGCCAACAAGGGGCACATCCAGACACAAAGCAGGTGTTAATGAAGGTTAAGGAGCTCCGCAGGCATATCCCAGGGCCAGGGAGGGCAACTCCCACTCCGGGGCAGAATCCCACATCTACCCTTATTTAAAAGAGTTGGAGTGCGTCCTGGGGAAGAGGGGGCAGTCCCTTCCCCCTCTGATTGTGGTCTCTGGGCTCGAGAGATGAGGAGGAGGAGATGGAGGAGGAGCAGGAGCTGGACAAGGCCAGCATCAGCACCCTCTTGACCCTGGAGCCAGTACCTCTCCCTGTGGACATATTGCAGGCATTGTCCAAGGCCAGGGAAGGAACATCATGTGAGTGCCATCACTTTCCCTTCACACAGAGTGGGGAAGGGGTGGGCGGCATGAGGTAGCTGGGCACTCCTTGCTTGGCCCTTGCTTCCCAAGGATCGCGCAGCAGCCTATGCATGTGAGAGCATGTGTCATTCTGCTCCTGGCCACACAGCCCCAGGAGGCTGCCACAGACTGCCCTTGAGAGGCCTGCCATGCTCATGACTCTGGGGTGGGACACTCTCCCACCACAAGCTGCCTCTAGGAGGAGGCTGGAGACATACACACACAGACACAGACATAGAAAAAGACACACATACTCGGCAGTCCTGCACATGGCACATGGGCATGCTCACACTCCTGGGGCAGCACCCACTTGCTGGGACATCTGGGTCTACTGGCCAGAGTGCACATGGCCTTGCTCCAAGCATGTCACCTTTGACTGAGCTGAGAATTGTTGCTCCTGGCTCACAGATGAGGGTTAGGCTTCAGGCACAGCATCCCCTGGGATGACTGACCATCTCTCTTTATTCTCCACAGCTGGAGCAGTTGTAAGAAGGGGACAGTCAACACTACCCAGGACTGCCTCCCAGACCCAAGCCATCTGCAGGTGCCACAGACTAATGGATGAGTTCCAGAGGCAGCACCTGGCAGCACTCTGATCCCTGGAGCAGACCATCGACCACAGATTCCAGAAGGACATCCAGCTGTGGTAAGACACCTGGCAGGACCTGCTGGAGCAGGGCTGCTCCCTGTGCGCGGATGTGCACTCCCTTGATGACAGCAAGATGCCTGCTCCTGTTCCAGCTTCTGCTCCCACTACTGCTGTTGCTGTAGCACCTTTTAGAACATGGCAGAGTTCCTTAATACATGTGCGTTGTGTGACTTCCCTGACCACCTGACCGAGGTGTCGGTGAACTGGCCCTGGTGGTCCATCACGGCCTGCAGGACCATTGAAAAGTATTCTTTCTGGTTAATGTACATTGATACCTGGTCGTCTGGGGCGCGGATGGGGATGTGGATCCTGTCAATAGGCCCCCTGCAATTGGGGAAGCCCATGTTGGCAAACTCTCTAAGGGTATGTCTACACTACCACCCTAGTTCGAACTAGCGGGGTAATGTAGGCATACCGAACATGCAAATGAAGCCCGGGATTTGAATTTCCCGGGCTTCATTTGCATAAGCCGGCCGGCGCCATTTTTAAATGCCGGCTTGTTCGAACCCCGTGCCGCGCGGCTACACCCCACTTCTGCTTTTAGAGACCTCTATCTTGTCCCCCCTCCGTCTCCTCTTTTCTAAGCTGAGAAGTCCCAGTCTCTTTAGCCTCTCTTCATATGGGACCTGTTCCCAACCCCTGATCATTTTAGTTGCCCTCCCCTCTCCCAGCCTCTCTCTTCCCCTCTCCCACCTCCTTTTGCCAGTCTCCCCCAGTTTTGTTCAATAAAGACAGATTCCATTTTTGAACACAATTGTCCTTTATTTTGTACTTCAAGAAAAGGGGCTAGGGAAGGGTAAGTGGAAGGAGGTGAGGGAGGAATGGGGCACGAGCCCCCGATGGAGAGGACTGGGCTGGCTCTGTGGGCTTCTGGGGGTGGAAGCTCTCCTGCAGCCCCCCAATTGACCTCTCTCCCCAGATGGCAGCCTGCAGCAAGTGCAGCCGGGCTGATGGCCGAGTGGTGTGATGTGCCCAGTGTGGGCACTCCAGGCACTCCAAGCCAGGACTGGTTTTCAAGCGGGGCACCCCTGAGAACTGTCTGTCCGGGATGGGGGTCGGGTCCCTTTAAGCACAGCCCTCGGCTAGCCTGAGACAGCATCTCCACGCTCTAAGTCCTCCTCTGATGCGCTGCCGGCACTGCTTCCGGCTATCCTTAAGCCCTGTTCAGGGTCCACTTAATGTGGACATGCTAGTTCGAATTAGCAAAACGCTAATTCGAACTAGTTTTTAGTTCTAGATGCGTTAGTTCGAATTAGCTTACTAATCTATTAGGGTAGAATCATAGAATCATAGAACTGGAAGAGACCTCAGAAGGTCATCAAGTCCAGCCCCCTGCTCTAGGCAGGACCAATTCCAACTAAGCCGAAACTTAAACACCTCTACGGATGGAGACTCCACTACTTCCCTAGGTAACCCATTCCAATGCTTCACTACCCTCCTAGTAAAATAGTTTTTCCTAATATCCAATCTGGACCTCTCCCACCACAACTTGAGACCATTGCTCCTTGTTCTGCCATCTGTCACTACTGAGAACAGCCTCTCTCCATCCTCTTTGGAACCTCCCTTCAGGAAGTTGAAGGCTGCTATCAAATCCCCCCTCACTCTTCACTTCTGAAGACTAAACAGACCCAAGTCCCTCAGCCTCTCCTCATAAGTCATATGCTCCAGCCTCCTAATCATTTTGGTTGCCCTCCGCTGGACCCTCTCTAATGCGTCCACATGCTTTTTGTAGTGGGGGGCCCAGAACTGGACACAATACTCCAGATGTGGCCTCACCAAAGCCGAATAAAGGGGAATGATGACATCTCTGGATCTGCTGGCAATGCTCCTCTTAATGCAACCTAATATGCCATTAGCCTTCTTGGCTACAAGGGCACACTGTTGACTCATATCTAGCTTCTCATCCACTGTAACCTCCAGGTCCTTTTCTGCAGAACTACTACTTAACTGGTTGGTCCCCAGCTTGTAACTATGCTTGGGATTCTTCCGTCCCAAGTGCAGGACTCTACACTTGTCCTTGTTGAACCTCATCAAATTTCTTGTGGCCCAATCCTCCAAGGACTTGTCTAAGTCATTCTTTACCCTATCTCTGCCCTTAAGCGTATCTACCTCTCCCCGCAGCTTAGTGTCATCCGCAAACTTGCTGAGGGTGCAATCCATCCCTTCATCCAGATCATTAATAAAGATATTGAACAAAACCGGTCCTAGAACCGAACCTTGGGGCACTCTGCTAGAAACCGACCACCATCCTGACATCGAGCCGTTGATCACTACCCGCTGGGCCCGGCCTTCCAGCCATCTTTCTATCCATCTTACCGTCCATTTATCCAATCCACAATCCCTTAACTTGCTGGCAAGTTAGAGACCGTATCAAAAGCCTTGCTAAAGTCAAGGTATATAACATCCACTGACTTCCCCATGTCCACCGAGGCAGTTACCTCATCATAGAAGCTAATCAGATTGGTCAGGCACGACTTGCCCTTTGTGAATCCATGCTGACTATTCCTAATCACTTTCCTCTCATCCAAGTGCCTCAATATGGATTCCTTAAGGATCCCTTCCATGATTTTTCCAGGAACCGAGGTAAGACTGACCGGCCTATAGTTCCCTGGATCATCCTTCTTCCCTTTTTTGAAGATGGGCACTACATTTGCCTTTTTCCAGTCATCCAGGATTTCTCCCGATCGCCACGACTTTTCAAAGATAATAGCCAAAGGCTCCCAAATGACATTTGCCAACTCCCTCAGTACTCTCGGATGCACTAAGTCCGAACCCATGGATTTATGTACGTTTAGCTTTTCTAAATAGTGCCTAACCTGTTCTTTCCCCTCCACGGGCTGTCCATCTTCATCCCACTTGGCGCAGAAGTCCAGGAGCCGACCTTATCCGTGAATACAGAGGCAAAGAAAGCATTGAGTATGTCAGCTTTCCCCACATCATCTGTCACTAGGGGAACTAACGCATCCAGACTAAAAAACTAGTTTGAATTAGCATTTTGCTAATTCAAATTAGCATGTCCACACAGAGTGGACCCTGAACTGGGGTTAAGGATGGACGGAAGCAGTGCCGGCAGGGCATCAGATGAGGAGTTAGAGCATGGAGCTGCTGTCTCAGGCTAGCGGAGGGCTGTGCTTAAAGGGACCCGACCCCCACCCCGGACAGACAATTCTCAGGGGTGCCCCGCTTGCAAAGCAGTCCTGGCTTGGATTGCCCGGAGTACCCACACTGGGCACATCACAGCACTCGGCCATCAGCCCGGCTGCACTTGCCACAGGCTGTCATCTGGAGAGAGGGGACAATTGGGGGGGCTGCAGGAGAGCTTCCACCCCCAGAAGCCCACAGAGCCAGCCCAGTCCTCCCCATCAGGGGCTCGTACCCCATTCCTCCCTCACCTCCTTTCACTTACCCCTCCCTAGCCCCCCTTCCTGATGTACAAAATAAAGGACAATTGTGTTCAAAAATAGAATCTGTCTTTATTGAACAAAACTGGGGGAGACTGGGAAAAGGAGGTGGGAGAGGGGAAGAGAGAGGCTGGGAGAGGGGAGGGCAACTACAATGATCAGGGGTTGGGAACAGGTCCCATATGAAGAGAGGCTAAAGAAGGACTAGAGGACACCAAAGGAAAGGAGTGGGTAGCAGGCTTCAAACTAGTAACAGAAAGCAAAGTTCTTCACAAAGCAAAGAGTCAACCTGTGGAACTCCTTGCTGCAGGAGGCTGTGAAGGCTACAACTAGAACAGAGTTTAAAGGGAAGTGAGATCAAGTCATGGAGGTTGGGTCCATGGAGTGCTATTAGCCTGGGGGTAGGAGTGGTGTCCCTGCCCAAGGTTTGTGGAAGGCTGGAGAGGGATGGCACGAGACAAATGGCTTGGTCACTGTCTTCGGTCCATCCCCTACAGGGTCCCTAGGGTTGGCCGATGTCAGCAGACAGGCTACTGGGCTAGATGGACCTTTGGTCTGACCCAGTACGGCCATTGTAAGCTCAGGGCTCAGGGTCGGGGGTCTCAGTGGACCCCCTTGATTTTCATGCACACCTGCTCCTGGGTGGCCAGGCTGGCAGCTCTCCTGCTCTAGCCGGCCACTTTCCTGTGCCTAGTGCGGAGGTCGTGGACGAGGTCCACGATGTTCGCACTAGCCCAGGCGGGTGCTCGCCTCTTGTGGTCCAGGGCAAGCTCCCGGGAGCTGCCAGCCTGGTCCCGGGAAGAGGGGGAGGGCTGGGGGGCATCGGGTGGCTGGCTCGAGCTGTGCCAGGTGCAGGGTCTTCTGGCTGGGTGCTGCCAGGCTTGCACCTGGCATGGGCACCATAGCTAGCCCGTACCCCTTTAAGGGGGCCGGGGCCGGGAGGGGGGCAGTAGAGTTTCCCTGGTGTTGGCCAGAATGGCTACCAGGGAAACCTGGGGAGGGCTAGCCTCCCACTAGTTCGAATTAAGGGTCTACACAGCCCTTAATTCGAACTAGCTAGTTCGAACTAGGCTTAATCCTCATAAAATGAGGTTTACCTAGTTCGAACTAAGCGCTCCGTTAATTAAATTCGAACTAGCGGAGCGCTAGTGTAGTGCCTATGAAAGTTAGTTCGAACTAACGTCCGTTAGTTCGAACTAACTCTGTAGTGTAGACACACCCCCAGTCAATGAGACTTAGGCTTCTAATGCCTAAGGAGCAGATTTCCAAAGGTATTTTGGAGCATGAAGGTGCAGCAAGGCACCTAGTGAGATTTTTTCAAAAGCACAGGAGCAGGATAGACTCCTAACTGTCATTGAAATCCATACACTTAAAAAACAATAAATGGTCTGGGAGCACTTTATAGACTAACAAGACATGTAAATGCATCATAAGCTTTCGAGGGCACAACCCACTTCTTCAGATGACAGGAGTATCAGAAGTCCAGATTTCCTCTCCCCCCCCCTTTCCTCTTCCCTTATTTATTCTTGGATCTGGACTTCTAATACTCCTGTCATCTGAAGAATTGGGTTGTGCCCATGAAAGCTCATGATGCCATCTACATGTTTTGTTAGTCTATAAAGTGCTACCAGACCATTTGTTGTTTTTTAAGTTTATCCTGTACTGACTAACTCCGCTAACCCCTGAAGCTATTGAAATCCATGTAATTTAGGGTATATCTACACTAGCCACCCTAGTTCAAACTAGGGTGGCTAATGTAGTCATTCGAACTTGCAAAGGAAGCCCGGGCAGGGGCAAGCCATTCACAGAGCTTCAGGAAGGCAGCCTTCCACATGCGGAAGTTCTAGAGCCGCTGCTGGTCATCTCATTTCTGCTTGATGACACTGTCCCACCTGTCAGAACTGGTCTGTCACTACCAAAAGCAGTGTTTGACAGTGTTTGGGGAGAGGGATAGCTCAGTGATTTGAGTATTGGCCTACTGAAGTCAGGGTTATGAGTTCAATCCTTGTAGAGGCCATTTAGAGAGTTGGGGCAAAAATTTGTCAGGGATGATACTTGGTCCTGCTGAGAAGGCAGGGGATTGGACAAAATGACCTTTCAAGGTCCCTTCCAGTTCTAGGAGACAGGCAATCTCCATTAATTTAATTTTCAGCAGCAGGAGTGCCAGGACCTTGGGGAAGAGGTCTTCCAAATTTGGGCTGCTTGTCATCCTGCTGGAGCAGCATATGGGCAGTTTGGACAAACTGTGTCATGAGGCGCAACATGAGGTCTGTGAGCCTGGCACTGCTTTGCCGCAGCTCCAGCTTCATGTTCTCAGTACTATGGTGTTTGCAAGGACCACCAGAGCACACTGTGTCAGTTTAGTGTCCCACGGGGGGGAGGAGGTGGAGGAGTGGCATGTGAGATGTGGTCGTAGAAAGGAGCCTCTGTTAGCACGTGTCTCAGCTTGCCTGAACAAGTCCTTTCGGGGGCTCTAAATCCAAGGCAGGCTCCAATCAGTGTGGACGCACTATTTCAAAATAATTCTGAGCTATTTCAATGCTCCCTTATAGTGTGAATGTGCTAGTTGGATTGTGTTATTTGGGGAGTTATTTAGAATTTACTTATTTTGAAATTATTTCCTAGTGTAGACATGCCCTCAGAAATATGTCCCGATAGGATTCTACTTAAGCAGCAGAAGAATAAATGCATCTATACTTTTATTACAGCCACTTTTGTAATGTTCTTTTTGTATGTACTGACTAATGTTATCTTAATGGGATAAGCTAAAGGCCCTATTGAAACAGCTTTAAGCTCAAAGCAGGATTCCCTCAAAACATGAGCGACCTGCCTGTTGACTGTGGGTGAAGTTGATGAGGAGCCAATCTTTGGCTGGAGTAAATTGGCATAGCTCAGCTAAAACCCCCGGAGTATGATTTACTCCAGCTCCGGATCTGCCCTGTCTGTCTAGTTTTTCTGCTTGGTTTGCAGTTTAAAGTGATCTCAGCTATTTTATTAACCACTTTGCTTTCTCTTGATAGTTTAGTGTGATTGCAATACTGAACAAGTCTCCAAGAAGCACAAATGGCAGCACATGGAAAAGTGCCAATTTATATTTCCTGGGGCATTCTTTTCCTAAGAATTTTGGACTAGCATTGAGGCCCCTGCAAAAGTTTCTTTTATGATAACATTTGGCACTGTTATCATAGCATCTGAGGGTGTGTCTACACAGCACCCTAAACTCAAAATAAGATGCAATTTGCGCTAAGTAAATTATGTATCTTACTTCAAATCTATTTAGAAATAGCTTATTTTGAAATTTAGTGTATCTACACAGCACCAAATTTTGAAATAACGTGCTAATTCAGGCAATCCCTTATCCCTCGTGCAATGAAGTTTACCAGGATGGTGAAATAGCATATACGTTATTTCAAAAAAAATGGGCAGCTTGTGTAGACGTGAGGTAGCTATTTCAGGATACGTGTAGTATCCTGAAATAGTCATGCAGTATAGATTTACTCTGAGAGTAAGTTCTTGACAAACAGGACTTAGTTATGTTTTGTTGTGAGGTTGGTAAGAATTCTTGTCCCCATTTTGAAGATGGGTCATTTGAGTCCTAGAGACATTGAGGCCAAGAGCAGCTATGCACTGAATCATTGCAGAGCCAGGAATAAAATGCTGCCTCTCAGTCATGTGGTCCAAGCATCTGATGATCCTCTCATTGATACTCATTCAGTGCCAAGTTTTTAACATTAGCAAGGCCTTCATTTTTGTGGATGCCGAACTGCAGGTGTAAATAATGACAAGCCGTGTTTCCTGTAAGCTGTGCACTTGGGCAACCAACCAACTGTGTGCCTAGTTGATTAGCAGCATGCCCAGAGCTGCCATCATGTGTTTCTAGTGGTGGTGCACATCTGCACATTCCTCAGTCCACATAATAAAATGTATTCCTCATGTGCATAGGAAAAATTAGAGGGAACGTTGATGACAAACACAATTTTAAACTTGCCATGGTTGTGTCTGCAATGTAGTTTACAGCACTCCTCAAAATTCAGATTCTGCCTGCAAATCAGGGCCTTAAAAATCAAAATCACCTGACATTGCAAATAAAAGCAAGCCCAACATTTTATTTGCAATTGCGAAAACTTGAGGCTGCTATTTGAAAGTCTGGCCCATAATATCAGACAGATCAGACCCTTCCTACTGGAGGTGAATGACCTAAATGGCCCAGATATGATGAGTTTTAGGATCTGACACTGTTTCTTCCAACACCTCTCCTTGTAGCAATGAAGAATCAATATGCAAAAGCCATAAGCATCACAGAAGCCGTGTGCAACCATCCCCACTTTTTGCATTGTGGTCTTATTGGATCTCAAATAATAAACAAGACTGAATTCATACAGAGTTTGAAGGGGAGAGAGATCGGGGGCGGGGGGGAGAGATAACGTGTTTCACATGGAGCAGTGCTGGGTATGCAGTACAGAGGGAGCACTTTCCTTTGAACCAAACCTCAGCATGGTTCCAAGAGAAGTTGTGCTGCTGGAGCTGCCTTTTTTGGATGAGATGTGAAACCAAGATCCTGGCCATTTGAAGTCATTAAAAACCCCAGGGCACTTTTGCAAGAGTAGGGTTGTTATTCCCCATCTCCTGGCAACATTCCAACTAATTATATTCTGCCTTCCTCACTACCCCAAACAACTTCTTCTGTTGGACACAACATACTAATTCCTTTTGTCTAAATCAGTGCATAGTGTGGTTGTGCACTGGTGAGCTTTTGTTATGTCCCACCCCAGCGATGATTTCATTTTAGTGGTGGGTGGGATGAACTTTATATAACTCTTCCCGCCAACCCTAGTGTTTTGTGGGGTGTAATTAGTCATTGTTTGCAAAGCGCTTTGAAATCCTCAGATGAAAAGGCTCTACCAAAATGCTGAACCATCTGATGTTTTTTATAACATGCTCCAACTCAACTCAAGCAGTCGCGCCATCCAAACACGAATTTTCCAGTTATTTGCTCTGCACGGATCCATCTGTTTCCCTCCCTTTTGATTCGCCAGCCTCAGAGAAATCTGCACTTTTGCAGACAGCGTGGAGGCGTCGGGTGGGGGTGGTGGAGAAGATGAAGAACTCAGTGATATATGGAGTATATAGAACAGTGTATAATATACTGAGTGATGTAACAGTAAGAAAGCTAAGTGAATGCCACTGCCTTGTGATTTACTGCTTGTAAATGCCTTCTCCTCTGAAATGCTTTTAATTTAATAGACAAACATCTAGGATAAAGGCTCACTAGAGACACGAGTGATAGGATAAACACCGAGAGATTAAAGACCTGCAGGGAGAATGCACGATTCTGTTATTAAAATCCCAAAGTGTTCCCTTAAAATTAGACCCTAGCAAGAGAAGAAGCATGGAAAACCTATGCTTAAAAGAGGGGCCGCTATTGTGCTGAACATTTCAGCATCATTTGCTAAACAAAGTGAAACAGAATAATAATGCCAAGCTGGGTCTTCCGCTTGATTTTCCTCCCGCTGTCCTTAACTATCAAAGAGGCATCAAAGAAACCTACCTATTAGCTGCCTGTACAGAACAATTTCTATAGGCAGCCGGGAAGCCATCAATGCCAGATTTTCTATGGCCCCCTAATTGCACCCCATACAGCGTAGCTGCTGTTCGGCCCATGCGGCAGATGCATTTGCATAGGGCATTGCGTGTCAGTAGAACCCAGTGTAAGAAGGAGCCCATCCTGCTGTGTATTGTTTAGTATGATTTATTATTTGTTTTACGGTAGCATCTAGATGCTCCAAGCAAGTTCAAGGCCCCATTGAACTGATTGCTATCAGTCCCTGCCCCAGAGATCTTACCGTTGAAAGAGGCAAGACGGCTAGTGGGTGGGAGAAAGGAGATATTGTTACCTCATTGCACACCAGGGGAAATTGAAGCTCAGAGATCCCCATTTAACAAAGCACTTCAGCACCTGTTTAGTTTTAATCAGATGTTTATGTGCCATTGACTTGCATTCTGCAGGAGGTCTGACTACATGATCCTGGCATTAAGATCTATGAAAAAGTTTGCTGGAATGGGGCTGGATAAATGACTGGGCTTGCCTAAAGTAACATGGAAAAGCTGGGAATTGAAACCAGATCTTGTATCCCAAACCAGAGACTTAACCCTAAACCCACCCATTATTATCTCATGAACACCTAAATGACAGCCCCTGATATGTGACTGACCTCCATTGACACTGCTGAGTCCTCTCTTTTGAATGCTACCTCCTGCATCTGTGGACATGGCCAACCCGGCCACTCCTTTATTTTTCTAGATCTGGGAGGGGGAGGGAAGGAAAAGTTCACAATAATGTCTAAGAGCTTGACTGGGGCTCATTGACCAGCAGCCACCTTGGAGGCACATGGGCAGTCACCAAAGATGCTCTCAGCCTGGCAGCAGGGCATGCAGATTCTGGTTAGCAAAATGAAAGGTTAAAGAGATGTGTATGGCTTAGCATTGCTGTTCTCTTGAACGCTAGACTTTCTGACTACTTACATTAATATGACCGACTATGTAATTTGGATGATGTGGCTAAATAATTGATGAAGTCTCAGTTGGTAAATGTGCTGTATACAATAGTTAAATAGAGTTGCATTAGTGGCTAGTTGCTCTGGGTACTATATTAAGAAGTATCTGAGTTATTTTGGTAGCTAGAAATTCTGAATACTACAGTTAAGTAGCACTTGTGTTGTTCTGGTGGCTAGTGCCACTCCATATTATAGTTAAACTTTAAGCTTTTCCTTGCACGGGACATGTTGCCATGTTTCTGAAACAGCCCTTCTGGGCCAGTTTCTGACACCATTTGTTTCTCTCAATAAAGTTTGTCTACATAAAGATACTGATTGGAATAGCTTCTCTGGACTAGCTCCCCTTGTAGACCTTCTTATTCCAAATGGATTTAGCTGAATCAGAAAAAGGCTCTCTGATTCCAGAATAAGTGTGTCCACTTGGAAATAGCTAATCCTGAAATAGCTAATCCACTTTAAATTCACATCCTCCCTTATTCCAGAATAACTTCCCCATGTAGACATGTCTTAAGAATGGCCTTACTCCAGTGCCAATTCCACTGACACCAATAGGACTGTCTGTAGGGTAAGGTGGTGTTGGTATTTTGTAAGGTATGTGACTCTCATCTTGCCTGGATCACTTGATATAGAACTGCTTTCCTTTGTTCTCTAGGGGTGCTCTCTTTTTTCCTGGGTGCACTTAGAGGTCACCAAGAGATCTCTGTTTAGACACAGACGTACACTGTGTCTTCCTGAACTGAGTCCAGTACAGGATCAGGCCCCAGATTTACATGGCTGCACATGGAGGATGCACCCTACCAGAAAACTATTTCCATTTAATAGTCATCAATAGCAAATTAACCAAAACCCAGCTGATTCTGGCAAGCACAGTTAACAGCCATGTATTAGTCACGTATCACTGACATAGATGTTAGACTTCCATAAATAGGTTTTTAATGATCAAATATTACTTAATGTACTCTGAATAGCACATTAAATGGAAATTAAATGCACGGTTTAGTGTATCATCTCTTTGCATGAACTCAGAAGCATCTTTCTCTAGTGTATAAACATTGATAATACATCTATTGTTCCTCAGAATTCCACAGCCTCCAGATGTTGGAGTGTTGGGTCTCAGGGGTGTGTGTGGTCCTAATCAAAAAGGTTGTTGTTGGCTGTCAATCTCGCCCATGAAATGATATACCATAGTAGAGAAAGCAATGGACAAGGAGTCCAATGGACTGGCAGCCCCTGACCTTGGGCAAATCATCTCACTGCTGTTTCTTTCACACCCTTCTACTTGTCTAGCTAGATTGCCGACTGTTCAGCACAGGGGCTGTCTCACTCTGTGTCCGTGCAGCGTAGAGCCCTGGGGGCATTGATCTCATCCCGGGCCTTGAGGTTTTATTGGAATGTGAATAATAATGTTCTTCCTAACTTTATGCATGAATATTACTTTGTACTTACAGCCTGTGCTTTGTTCACGATCCCAAAGCACTTTATAAATATTAACGTGTTACTAAGGTCAGAAGATGATGATGCTCATTTATTATTAATTACAATAGCAGCTAGAGATCTCAGCCGAGTTCAGATCCCAAGACATATACATAGTAGGAATCAACACCTGCTCTGAGCTTATAACCTTAAATAGACAAGACAGAGGAAGGAATTAATATTCTGCCCATCTTTTGGATGGGGATCTGAAGAACAGAGAGATCAAATGAGGTCACACAAGAAATGTGTGTGGCAGAGGTGGGAATTGAACCCCCATGTCTTGGTCTATATGTGTAAATTTAAGGACAGAAAGCACCACTATGACCGCCTGCATAATCTAGGCTATAGAATTTAACTCAGTAATTTCTGTGCCATCCTTTAGACCCCTGGTCTAATACCTTCACCACCAAAACACCAGGGCTACATCTACACTGCAGGCTTCTTGCACAAGAAAGGTTTTGCACAAGAGTTCTTAGGCAAAAGTTCTTGCGCAAGAGCACGTCCACACTGGTCAAAGCACATCGCAAAAGCGAAGCGCTTTTGTGCAAGAGAGCATCCACACTGGCAGGACACTCTTGCACAAGCACCCCCCCCCCCCAGGAACCACTTCGGACAGGGCAAAAGGGCACCAGGACCGTCCAGGGCTGGGGGCTGTAGCCCCTCTGAGACGTGCTTAAAGGGATCACCCTGGACAGCCATTTCTCTGCTTTGGGATCTCTGGTAGGGACTGAAAGCTGTAGCAGTAACTGTTGTAGTTGCCCTCTGCCTCTTTGGACACCACAGCTTGTGCCCTAGTGCTTTTGGGGACTTGCCACTTCTCCTTGCTGAGCCATGGAGCCAGGGATGGCCCTGAGCCTGCCATTGTGGAGTGCCTGCAGCTGGTGCCATATGCTGCCTCGCTACTCCTGCACAAGCTCAGTGCCAAGCTCACTCTGGACTCCCTCTCCCTGGATGCGGCGGCTTCACTGTGGCATCCCTACCCGACCGTGGAGAGGTGATACTGGAGACTCGACATCAGTTCCGACTGGTGGGACCAGTTGGTCTTGGAGCAATGGGATGACCAGCAGTGGCTCCAGAAATTTTGGATGTGGAAGCAGACGTTCCTGGAGCTGTGTGCTTGGATCGCCTCTGCACTGCTCAGACACGACACCTAGCTGTGTCCCGCCATCCCCAGCAAGATGGTTGCCATCTCCCTGTGGAAGCTGTCCACCCCAGACAGCTACTGCTCAGTGGCAAACTGGTTTGGTGTGGGCAGGTCCACAGTGGGTGCCGTCTTGATGCAGATAAGGCCTTCTGTGGGCTTGCAGTCCCTTCTCAGGGGAAGGGAAGAGTCCAGGCTGGGGGGGATGGGACGGGGGGAGGGAAGCCCTGTCATCCAGGGGCTGGTGCTGTCCCTCCCTCACATGGCCCTGCTGGTGAGGGGGGGAAGTGGGGCAAAGGGACTTGGCGTGTTTGGGGGGAGAGGGCATCACAGGGGGATGGGCACCCCCCAAGGGCTCATGCATCTGCCCAGTCTAATTCTGTGTGTTCCCTTGTTTCTGGGTGCCCTTCTGCAGGTTGTCTGAGCCATCAATGGCATCCTGCTCAAGAGGGCCTGTGGGATGTGGATACCACCATGACTGGCTTCGTGCCCTGGGATTCCCCAACTGTGGGGGAGCCATGGATGGGACCCACATCCCTATCCAGGCACCAGAGCATCTAGTGGCCCACTTCATAAATCAGAAGGGGTACTTCTCAAGGGTGCTCCAGGACCTCGTGGACCACCGTGGCCACCTCATGGATATTTATATGGTTGGTTGGGCAGGGCACATGACGCCCAAATCCTCCAAAACTCCAGCCTGTTTTGCAGGATGAAGGCAGGCACTTACTTCCCCCAGCAGGAATTTACGGTTGGGGACTATCGCATGCCACTGTGCATCGTGGGGGACGTGGCCTACCCCCTCGTTCCCTGGCTGATGTGGCCATACACTGTATGCATGGACCCCAGGTGGGAAACATTCAAACATTGAACCGGGTGGAGTGCACCTTCCGACGGCTGAAGGCGAGATTCCGTTGTCACTTCTGTCTGGCATCCACGTCTCCCTCCCATCCCCAACAGTGCCAGCTCGAGCCATTCTTGTGCCCCGGGGCAGCAGGCACACGGCGCATGCACAGCTCCCATGCCCCGAGTGCATGGCGCCCCTTACAGCTGTAATCAGGAGCCCCGGGCTGTAAGGGGTGCCATGTGCCTGGGGATGGGGGCTACATGGCGCCACTTACAGCTACAATCAGGTGCCCATAGGTTGGCACCCCAGGCAGCTGCCCGGCTAGCCCCCCCTTAATCTGGCCCTGATCCCCAATCCTTCCCTCCTCCTCTTCCCTCTCCTCCCAATAAACACAACTGTTTTTGGTTAACAAACAAGAAACTTTATTGTCTACACAGAGACGAAGAGTGGGCCGTGGGAGGGAGCTCTGAACTGGGAGTAGGGGGGAGGAAGAGGCTCTGAAATGGGAGGGGGAATTATTGCTGGGAGGAGTGGCTCTTCCCAGCACCTCTGCAGGTGCAGAGACCTCACCACCCTTCAGCCCGGGTTGGGGCAGGCAGCAAGGGGAGGTGGGCAGGATGGGGTGCAACAGGAGGGGGCATGGGCATGGCAGGGAGGGCAGCAGGGTGGGGCAAGGCCATGCCATAGTGCACGGCTTGGCCAGTGTGCGAGATCAGCACAGCGATGCTGTCACACATGCAATCTCAGCGCTGCAGGAAATGGCCCCATGGCTGCTGCTGCTACTCCTGGTCGGCCCGCATCTTCGTGTGGACCACCTTCTCCATCCTCTCCACGGCTGCACATGACGCCGGATGAGCTGGTTCGCTGCCTGGCCCGCCGGACTGGTGCCTGGGTCATCGGTGCCACCACTGCAGGATTCCTCGCTCCCGTCTGGTCCTGCTGCAGAGAACACAGAAAGTGGTGAGGCGATCAGTCAGCCCTGCTCACAGTGTCCCTGAGCCCTGGGCCCTCCTCCCTGAGCCTCATGTGACACTACACAACTGTGGCTTGGGCCCAATCGGTCCCCCATGTGTGTGTTCACAATAAGAATTAGCTCAAAATCCTGGGGAGTGAAGTGATCCTCCACGGACTGTAGCACTTGGGAGACATTACCGTGAATGACGACCCCTTTTGTCTGCGTCCTAGTCACTTGGCATGCTGTGTCCGTCTGCCTAGCACTGTGCACACTCCCTCCCCAAGGTAGAGCACATGGCTTCTACTCTTGTCGCTGTATGTGAGCATACACCATTGGGATGCTGTAGTCATGTTTGCATGCATATCCCCACATTGCATGGGAGCAAGTGTGGCAGATGTGATCTGGGTTCTTGGACTACAGTCATTGATTTCCTCAGAGATGCAGCCAGGGCTACTGAGGAGTGTACCGTCCCTGCAGCAAGACTCAGTGGCCAGAGGCTCGGGCTGGCTGCTTCCCTACTCCCCCTCCCCCAGCCCTCGGACAAGTAGCCCAGGGAAGTGTGCGGCCAGAGTGGGGGGCTTCCCTCGGGTGCAGCAGAGGGACCGGGAGCAGCCAAGGGGCTCCATGGGGGCCACGCTCAGAGGTCTGGCTTGTTGCACTTTTCCCAGGAGCAGCTGCTGTGTCACATGAGCAGGCATGGCTGCGTGCTGTCTGTATGCGGTAACCTGCGGGAGGCGTGGGGTGTGGCCTGCGCCCTTGGGGGCTTGGCTGCTTCCAGTTGGCATCCTCCTTTCTTCCCCCGGGTAGGACGTGTGTGAACAGCAGGGTCCCAGGCGTGCCCTGGAGCTGCCTGCTGCGTCCACGTGCCACACAGTCAGGCTGCGTACTACTGCACAGCATGCAGCTCAAACGGCCTAAATGATGCTTCGCCTCTCCGCCCCGCCCCCCCCCACCTCCAGGCACCTGCCTCTCCCACCCTTGCAAATGAAAAGCACAACACTCACCGGAGGAGACGTCCCGGCTGCTGGGCACTGGCTAGATGTGGAGTGTGATGGTGCTGGTGCAGTCATCTCCCTCATCTTTGGAGCCAGTGGTCAGGTCGCCCTCCTCGTCCAGGTCAGGCGGCCTGACCACAGGGGCGCGCAGCCCGGTGTCGACCACCAGCGAGGGTCCTTGCACCACTTTGTCGGCTCCTGTCCTCTTGCCCTCCGTGGCCCTCATGTAGCCCAGGTGCAGCTCCTTGACCCAGACTTGTTCAAGGATCCGGGTCGGATGTCCCTGCTCGGGCAGTGCCTGGGCCACATGGCCGAAGATATTGGCATTGCAATGATGGGACTGAGGGTCGTGGAGGGCTTCCTCCTGGCACCACTGGTCCAGGAGGGCCTCGACCTCTGTCCCTGACCAGCATGAGGTGTGCCACTTTGTGCCCTTCCTTGGCTACTGGGAGCCTTGAGGTGGCTGCTGGGAGGGAGGTGCAGGCTCATAGGGTGGCTCCGAGGCAGACATCTCCTGGGGCTCCTAGGTAGCAAGGCAGAGTCACGTGGTGGAGAGCTGCCAGCTATGCTGCTGCTGCCATGCAGCATCTGCAGGGTGCCTGAGCCTTTAAGCAGGGTCCGGCAACCAGAAAGTAGCGAGCTGTGAGTGCAGGTATGGCGCGTCCAAGCGGCCACCTGCATTTTTTCCTGGGAGGCCAATTCTTGCACAAAAACTCCCTGCTGCCTGTCCACACAGCTCTCTTGCACAAGAAACCTTCTTCCTTGTTTGGAGTGTCAGCTCCTGTGCAAGAAGCCCTCTGTTCCAACGCTGTACTGTAAATTTACTTGTGCAAAAACGCACTTGCAGTATAGACGCTCTGCAAGTTTTTGCACAAGATTAGCCGTGTAGACGTAGCTTGTCTACTCAGTCATATCTGCTGCTTCCTTGTCTTACAGAAATATGGTTTCACTATGTTTACTTGTGTTAGCGCTGTGGAACAACACAACAGTGAAAAGCATGAATAATATTTGGCAAGGAAGATAGAAAGAACCCAGTTTAGCTGTGTGTTACCACACTGTTTGCAGAGACGATGGTGAAGAAAAGCAATATTCTTTTGCCTTGTAAATTGAATACATCTGATCTGGAGTCACTGAAAGAAAATAAACTTTAAACCTCACAAAACCTGTAAAAGAAACACTTACTTTTCTGTATAATACTGTGTTAACTAATATTTAGCATGTGTAGAGTTCTTTGCAGCTGTAATGCATGGTACTAATATGAGTTAGTTCATTTAGCTTTGTAGTATTTCCATTCTTCATCTGAAGAAGTGGGTTTTGCCCACAAAAGCTCATGATACTTCTCTAAGATGCTATAGGACTACTTGTTGTTTTTACATACCCATGGATAACAATCTCCATTGCACGTGTAATTAAACTGGGGAACTTCTACACAGGTCGGACTTCCCCGGTCCAGCACGTTCGGGACCTGACCCATCCCGAATGAGAGATTTTGTTGGACCGGGGATGGTCAATTCTGTCCTCTTTGCTGATGGTCTCTGGGCTCTCCCAGGGTCCATCAGCAGACATGCCCGGGCTCCCCTCTGGGCTCCCTACCTCCAGCTGGCTCCCCACCTCTAGATCTGCACCCCTGTCAAGCTGTACTGCTGGCCCCAACCCCTATTGCTGGCTGGACCCGGCACCCCCAGCCAAGCTGTGCTGCCGGGTCTGGCCCTGGCCCTGGCTGTCAGATGATCTGTGCTGTTGAGTCCTGCCACAGACACTGTGCACATTCTTCTCTGCCAGATCTAGCTCTGGCCCCAGCTGCCAAGTAGGCTCCACGCCCCCAACCAGGCTCTGCTTTTGGCCTCAGTCCTGGCCACTGGACTCCACACTACTGTCTCCCTGCCTCCAGGCTAGCTCCACTCCGGGCTACCAGCTCCTCTCTCCACTGGGGCTCTTTGGTCCTGCACCTACTGTACCACAGGTGTTGCTAGACCAGAGAGTCCCAGACCACAGAGGTTCAACCTGTAGTTACCCTGAAGTGGTATGATTTTGACAAGTCCCAGAGCCAAAGTGCAGGTGAGAGAATATTCCCATAAAGTTTCCAGCTCCATTTCTGAAGTCCAAGTGGCTTGGATGACAATTTGTATTGCTGGATGCTCTTGCAGACCCAAGTTCCAAGCTATCAAAAGCTCACTCTCACGTTTAGTGGTCAGCTCCAGGGTCTTTTTATTTTCAGGATCTTTCTATTTTAAAGCCCCATGATTTTTTTCCAGCTTCATTTTCAGGGTCCAAGCTTTTGGAAGGACTCAGAAGACATACTCCACAGGTACAATCAGCAAGGAATTCTCCTTTGGGATAATGTTTATAACAAAAATAAAAGCTTATCCCATAAAAGTCCCTCAGCTTGTGTGACACCCTTAATCCGAAGTGACACACAACGGTGTGGAGCATGACAGTGCTCAGTCTTTCTCCTGGCCAGGATTAGGGAGGGTGTGAATTTAAAGGAAGAAAGGTTAACCCCTTATTCACTGAGGACAAAAGGATGCCACTTCCATCCCATCACAGCCCTATCACTAATAGTGTCCCCAATCCATTGTCTGCTTAATACCAGATATAAGAACTCTGCAGACCGCAGCCAAAGTCTTTAATCAAACATCAATGTCCGCATTTAATGACTTATCTCTAAAATTACAACAATTTGAATTTTGAAACAGGAGAAATGCTGCCTCTCACATCTTCATTACTCTTCAGTTTGTCCCTTCATGCTGACTTGCACTCCTTCACCAACGACCATAAATACCGTCTGTCGTTTTTATGATTATTGGTGGTTAGACCTGATGAATATTGATACACTGCAACTCTGCAGTAGATATTAAATACATTAGCCAATCTTCCACCCTCTCCCAACCCCACCCGTTAATGCTTCATCCAATATGAATCAATATTAGTTTAATAATTAACATGTTTAAACATTTTTATGTATATTTCATGATGAGAAGATCTATGTTTATTTTATGAAGATAAAATATTTAATTCCCAGGGAGTTTTACTGTGCTGTCACCACAGCATCAAATAGGCCTCTCCACTATTCCTGACAGAGCATCTTTCTGTCTCTTCTAGGTAAAGCAGAAGCTCTAAACAGTTTGGCTGATAAGATCAGTGTCATGTGTCTGAATTGCAGCTGGGTTGCGATGGAAGACTGACAGTGTTTTCATCATTTAGGAAGGGGTTGAACCAAATAGTTGAGGTACAAAAGGACTTGGGATCTGACCCAAAGAGAAGAGTACAAGGCTCTTTTTGAAAAGAAATTCAGTGTACAAGTTTAAAGCACCTTCAAATATCCATGGGTAAGTCTACACTACCACCCTAGTATGAACTAGGGTGGTAATGTAGGCAACCGGAGTTGCAAATGAAGCCCGGGATTTGAATTTCCCAGGCTTCATTTGCATAAAGCCGGGCGCCGCCATTTTTAAATGTCCGCTAGTGCGGACTCCGTGACGCGCGGCTACACGCGGCACAGACTAGGTAGATCGGACTAGGCTTCCTAGTCCGAACTACCGTTACTCCTCATTTCACGAGGACATTTAAAAATGGCGGCACCCGGCTTTATGCAAATGAAGCCCGGGAAATTCAAATCCCGGGCTTCATTTGCAACTCTGGTTGCCTACATTACCACCCTAGTTCAAACTAGGGTGGTAATGTAGACATACCCCATGAGAGTGAGTGGGTGATTTGAGAGGAGGAGGGAAGAGACGAGATCTAACCATGGAAACTGACCTCTTGTCTGACTTAAAGATCCTATTGTGATTTTTGCATGAGCAGTGGGCCTCATCTTCCCTTGAGATACAATGTGTAACTCCAACATCAGCTGGTTTGCATCTCCATTACTCTGTTCTTGTGCTTGGGGCAGGGGTGGAGTTTGTGAGGGTGTTGGTCCTCAGGCTGGAGGTTGTGAACAGGTTAGAGGCCGTGATCATCTTGCTCTACCTGTACTGCTAAACGAGAAGGGGGTGGGTATTAACTAATTCTCAGCTTTATAGGAGAGGATTCCAGGAGATGTCCTAGTAAAGCAATGAAAGTCTCAATGTGAAAAAGTGGAAAACCCTTGAGTTAGAGCAACCTCCGGGTCACTCTGACTTACACGCTGCAGTCCATAGTCCCCTAAGCACCCTGAGAAGCAGAAAATAGCCATAATACAGAGTGCTTTGTACACACCTCCAACACTTGTGGCTGATAGGATGGTTGGTGGAGAGGCCTTGCAGCAGATTTGCACTGCCAAGGATCCTTTATCAGGAAACTGCTTCTGCTCACTTTCAGACCTTTTTAGACTTCCCGAGTGGCCCTTAGTGTAGCTGAGAATCAAACTCACAGTACATGCATCCGAGGAAACTACTGGACCTAAAATCCAGCTCCAGAGTTCTGGCCCAATTCCAGTTTGAACACTTACTTTCTGCTTTCCTAAATTCCCCTGCACTTGGAGACAACATCATCTTTCCTTTCTCTCCTAAACCAGGTGCAGTGTTGTTGTGGACTTAAACACTAAGGCTATGTCTACACCCACGGCTTCTTGCGCGAGTAATATGCAAATGAGGCTAAGCGTGGAATATCACTGAGCCTCATTTGCATACCTAATGATCCACCATTTTTTTCAGAAGAGGCTCTTGTGCAAGAAGAAGAGTCTACACTGCCCCTTCTTGCGCAAGAAAAACTCTCTTGTGCAATCCTGTTCTTCCTGAAAAGTAATAGGTGTAACGGCATTGCGCAAGAGGGTTTTTCTTGTGCAAGAAGGGGCAGTGTAGACTCTCCTTCTTGCACAAGAGCCTCTTCTGAAAAAAATGGTGGCTCATTAGGTATGTAAATGAGACTCGGCGATATTCTACGCTTAGCCTCATTTGCATATTACTTGCGCAAGAAGCTGTGAGTGTAGACATAGCCTAAGCGTGTTGCACCCTGGTGCTGGCTGCACAGCGACGACGCGTTAAGGTGGGGTGGGCAAAAGGGCTTCTGTGGGCCGGATCCAGCCCGCCAAGTGGATGGATCTGGCCCACGGAGGCCCTGCTGCTCCCCTGCCCCAGGCCAATTAGGGCCTGGGGGCAGAAAGGCACACGAAGCCTTCTCCGCTCTGCCCCCACCCCACAAGCAGTGCAGTCCTGCGGGGGAGTGCGTGAAGCCTCCTCCTGCCCTGCCAGGACACGCACACTACTCACAGGGTGGGGGCAGAGTGGAGAAGGCTTTGCGCACTTCCCTGTCCCCATGCCCTAATTTGCCCTAATTAGCCTGGGGGCAGGGGAACGTGCAAAGCCTCCTCTCACCCTGCCAGGAGCACATGGCACTTTGAAGCGCTGGGCGTTGCTCACAAGGTGGTTGGGGTGGGGTAGGGGAAGAGTGGAAGAGGCTTCGCACCCTCCCCTGCCCTCAGGCCCTAATTGGCCTAAGAGCAGAGGAGCGGGGGAAGTCTCCTCCCACAGCAAGGCCTTGGGCACCTAGGGGGAACATGGGGAGGGAAAAGGTACTCCCTCACCCCCAGACCAATCATT
Organism: Pelodiscus sinensis; assembly: GCF_052426305.1. Classification (NCBI taxonomy): domain Eukaryota; kingdom Metazoa; phylum Chordata; order Testudines; family Trionychidae; genus Pelodiscus; species Pelodiscus sinensis. The sequence continues at coordinate 8,734,720 of NC_143074.1, read as the reverse complement.
GTCTGGGGGTGGGAAACCTGGAAATACCACGGCCCTGCCCCTTCTGCTTGATGCCCTGCCCCTTCCTGTGCGGCCCGAGGCCACTTCAAAAATTTCCCAAGTGGCCCCAGGCAAAAAAATTATTGCTCACTCCTGTGTTAAGGGATTTTATTCTTTTCTGCACTGGGGCATGCTAGAGGAATATCAGTGAGGAGGCCCAATGGGAGAAGCTTTGGACCCGATCCAAACCCCACTGAAGTAATTGACAAGATGCTTATTGATTTCAATGGCCTTTGGGTCAGGCCTTTTATATCCTGACAAGCCCCTAACCGAGGTGCATACAAACTGTTTATTTCTCTACCAAGACTGAAACAGTGAACTATGTCAATACCACTATGATACAACGAAACGCCTGTGCAGCTACCGTGCTTCCTTGGAGATGTGTGGATGAGGCCGAATGGATCTGTAAGTCCATTGTGGAACACTCCCCCCCCCCCCAAGCCCGTCACCTCAGCAGACTCTGAATCTGTCACGAAGGGTTGCATGCAGTCCTATGCAGACAGTCATCACTTGAGTCTAGTTAAATGGCAATTATGAGATGCCTAGATTTTACACTCTTCTTTGCACAGAGGTGAATGCTATTCTAGGGGAAATAGCTGCCTTTGGCCACTGTAGAATCACGGATAATAATGAGATAACAGGCTGAGAGGTCATTATAAACCAGGCAAAGGTTCCCTGTGAAAATGAGATTAATGTGATAGGGTATGTCTACACTACCCCGCTAGTTTGAACTAGCGGGGTAATGTAGGCATACCGCACTTGCAAATGAAGCCCGGGATTTGAATTTCCCGGGCTTCATTTGCATAAGCGGGGAGCCGCCATTTTTAAAACCCCGCTGGTTCGAACCCCGTGCAGCGCGGCTACACGGGGCATGAACTAGGTAGTTCGAACTAGGCTTCCTAGTTCGAACTACCATTACTCCTCAATTCACGAGGAGTAACGGTAGTTCGAACTAGGAAGCCTAGTTCGAACTACCTAGGTCGTGCCCCGTGTAGCCGCGCTGCACGGGGTTCAAACCAGCGGGGTTTTAAAAATGGCGGCTCCCCGCTTATGCAAATGAAGCCCGGGAAATTCAAATCCCGGGCTTCATTTGCAAGTGCGGTATGCCTACATTACCCTCCTAGTTCGAACTAGGAGGGTAGTGTAGACATACCCATAAAGATTATTGTTTGTTTCCATGTATTTGTGGAGAACTATTTTCCTGGTCACAATCCAGTGACTCCCAATATTCTACTTATGGGTGGCAGGACAGGTCCTGGTATTATACCTGACCTCATGCAGTGACAGGATATAGGTGGGGGGCAGGGAGTGGAAGATGTATTTCCATAAGAACAGCCATATCGGGTCAGACAAAAGGTCCATCTAGCCCAGTAACCTTTCTTCTGACAGTAACCAATGCTAGGTGTGCCCAGAGCAGGGCTGGGCAAAACATGTCCCAGGGGCTGGATCCAGCCTGCCGAGCCACTGGATCCGGCCCAGGGACCACCCTGTCGGGACCATGAGGCACACACAGCTGCCGCAGTTTAAAACAGTGCCTGCAGCTCTCTGCTCTGCAGGGAGGGGAGGTTTTGTGAGATCACCCCAACCCCCACCCCAATCTTCAGCTCTCATTGGCCAGAAACACCCAGCCAATAAGAACTGACCTCAGCTAATCTCTATTGGCTGGAAACAGCCAACCAATTGGTGCTGAGAGATTGACCTGAGAGACTGGGCAGTGCAAGCCTCTTCTCCCACCCTGAGTTGAGAGCCACTGGAGGGAGCAGCCTGCATTTTCCAGCAGGCTGGAGCTGCAAGAGGCAGGGACCCCAGCCTGCCTTGGGGATGCTGCAGCCTGCTGGCCAGGAGACACTTAGGTAAACTCCTCCCAGACAGCACCTGCTTCTGGCACTCCAACCCCTCCTGCACCCCAACTCCCTCCCCCAGGACACCATCCAAACTCTCTGCACCCCACTACCCTGCCCCAGGTGACAACTCCCTCCCAGACCCTGTACTCCCTCCTACACCCCACTCCCAGGCTAGAATCCTCTCCTGCACCCACATTCCCTCCCTGAGCCTACACCCCAATCCCCTGACCCAGTCACAACCCCCTCCTTCAACCAAACACTCTTTCAGACCCCACTTCATCTCCTGCACTTCAGTCCCTTACCCCGTGCATCCTTATGCATCCAACCTCCAATCTAGACTATGAACCCCCTCCACAGAAAAGTGCAGCCCTTGACCATTTACCAAAATCTTGGCGTGGCCCCCCTACCAAAAATTATTGCTGACCCCTGTCCCAGAAGGAATTAACACAATAGTTAATCATCAAGGACATGTCTAGACTACATGAAAGTAGTAGAAAGAGGGATGTAAATTACAGATGGTCCCCGAGTTGCAAACGGTCGAGTTACGACTGGTTACATTTACGACCAAAGTGTTCGTAAATGCAGTCCCCAAGTTACGAATGCGATCTGCACTTACAAGCAGCGCGGTCGCCATGGAACTCAATGGGGTCCGAGTTACGAATACTTCGAGTTACGGCCAAGTGTTTGGTCCGTAACTCATTCGTAACTCAGGTAGAGGCTGTAGACAGATAAAAATTGCAAATGAAGCCAGGATTTGAATTTCCCACACTTCATTTGCATAATGGTGGCCACACATTCTTTCGAAAAGGGGCTTTTTGAAAGTGAAACCACCATCTAGACACGGTTCTTTCAAAAAAAGAACAGGATCTTTTGAAAAAGGGTTTTTTTTAAAGAACCACGTCTAGATGGCAGTTTCATTTTCGAAAATCCCTTTTTCAAAAGAACGCACGGCCACCACTATGCTAATGAAGCACGGGAAATTCAAATCCCGGCTTCATTTGCAATTTTGATCTAATTTACATCCCTCTTTCGAAAGAGGGACGTAGTCTAGACATGCCCCAAAGTGATCCATCTCTTGTTGCCCATTCCCAACTTCTGACAAAAGGGACAAAATCCCTGCCCATCCTAGTTAATAACCATTGATAGACCTGTCCTCCATCATTTTATCTAGTTCTTTTTTTGAACCCTGTTAAAATCCTGGTCTTCACAACACTCTCTGGCAAGAAGTTCCACAGGTTGACTGCACTGTGTGAAGAAATACTTCCTTTTGTTTGTTTTAAACCAGATAGCTACTAATTTCTTAATGAATGTCATATCTACCCTTCCCAGGACCATACAAAACCAGGAAATTATTCTGTGAAAACTTTTCACAACACTCACTGGTGCTTTGTTTTGCACTTGACATTTTCTGGCAAAATTTCCCAAGATATGATTCACATGCTGAGATATGTGAAAACATTTTTTTTGATGCTTTGCAAATTTCCATGTGAAAACAGATCTAGAAATGAAACAGCAATGTTTTCAATTATGATTTTTGGGGATGCTGGGAGGGGGAACATGTTGAGGTTTTTCATTTGGAATATGCACGTGCTTCTAAATTACAATGGAAAAACTTTGGGTGTTCTTTGTGACATCTGAGCACTTGTGGGATTTTACAACTAACTGTGAAAACCTCAGATTTCAAGGGTCATTTTTATATTAATTTCACTATGAATATTTTCCGCCACTTTAGCTGAGACTAACAGCTATATTAATCTACTACCTCTAGGCTGTTAATCTTGGTACAGCAACCTGTGCCTTGGAAAATTTTGAGTACTGACAGAGCTGTCTAAGAATATTTCTTATGGCTTGTGGAGTGTATTCCTGATGCATATACTTTCCATGTAGCTAGAATTTGGTCCTTTGTAATATGTAATTTCCGCTAAAACCTGCCCAATCTGGGTACGTCTACACTACAGCGCTAGTTCGAACTAACTTAGTTCGAATTAGTTAATTCGAACTAAGCTAGTTCGAACTAATGCATCTAGAACTAAAAACTAGTTTGAACTAGCGTTTTGCTAGTTCGAACTAGCGCGTCCACACTGATTGGACGCAGGGGGGCATTTAAGGGCAGCTGAAACCGGTTCTGGCAGGGCATCAGGTCAGCAGTTGCTTTGTGTGGCTGCTGTCTGAGGCTATCTGAGGCTCGTGCTTAAAGGGACCCCCCTGGACAGCCGGTTCTCAGCTTTTCCTGCTTGCTTGCCAACCTCGGCGAGGGACAGCAAAGCGTCGGTCTCTGTGCCCGTCTGTGTCGGTGCTTCCCTTCGGGGGGGCCGCCGCAGGTGGCAACATGGAGCCACGGCTCGCCCTGCACCTTCTGGTGCACGTTCTGGACTTGCTGTTGCAAGCCTGCCAGCAATGGCTCAAGGCTGCCTGGCACCACCTGGGGAACGTCAGCCCCCTGCCTCTCCGCCTGGCCGCCCTGGGGGCCATGGAGGAGCCGCGGCGGCGCCCCAGCACTGGCGTGCCCCGCCGCATCTGGCGTCTGGACACCAGCAGCGACTGGTGGGACCGCATCGTCCTGGAGCACTGGGACGACTGACAGTGGACCCAGAACTTTAGGATGAGGAGGGACACCTTCCTGGAGCTCTGTGAGTGGCTCGCCCCTGCCCTGCGCAGAAGGGACACTCGCATGAGACCCGCCATCCCCCTCCAGAAGCGGGTGGCCATCGCCCTATGGAAGCTCTCCACGCCGGACAGCTACTGATCCGTCGGGAACCAGTTCGGCATGGGGAGATCCACTGTCGGAGCAGTGCTCATGCAGGTACGGCGCTCGTCGGCCACCGAGCCAGGGGTGAGGGGGGCTGCGAGGAGGGGATGGGCCACCCCAGGGACAAAGGGGGGGGGCGGGAGGAGGCGAAAGCGCCCCGCACCGGAGGGGTCGGGCTGTCCCGGCCGTACTACACGCCGCCAGGGGGGTTGCTTCCGGGAGTGGGGCGCAGGGCACTGCCAGGGCACGCACGCTCCCAGCCACCCGGGCGCCCCACTGATTGGCGCTTTGCTGTGTCTCTCTCCGCAGGTGGTCAAGGCCATCAACCGGGTGCTGCTCCGCAGGGTGGTCCGCCTCGCCGACCCGGACGCCGTCATCCGGGGATTCGGCGCCCTCGGCTTCCCCAACTGCGGGGGGGCCATCGATGGGACGCACATCCCCATCCGTGCCCCGGAACACCAGGCGTCCCGTTACGTGAACCGCAAGGGGTAATTCTCCGTCATCCTGCAGGCCGTGTGTGACCACCGGGGACAGTTCACGGACATAAATGTGGGCTGGTCCGGCAAAGCACACGACGCACGGGTGTACCGGAACTCCTCCGTGTGCCAGCGGCTGCAGGACGGGACCTTCTTCCCCGACCGCCACATCAGGGGCGGGGACGTGGACATGCCCGTCTGCCTGGTGGGGGATGCCGCCTACCCACTGCAGCCGTGGCTCATGAAGCCCTACACGGGGCACCTCAATCCCTCCCGCCAGGCCTTCAATAACAGGCTGAGCAGGGCCTGCATCGTGGTGGAGGGGGCCTTCGGGCGACTGAAAGCCCGCTTTCGATGCCTCCTCACCCGTCTGGACCTGGCCGAGCACAACATCCCTCCCGTGGTGGCGGCATGTTGTGTGCTCCACAATTTGTGTGAGCGGAAGGGGGAGGCTTTCCTGCCAGCCTGAATGGCTGAGGCTGACCGCATGGCTGGACACTATGGTCAGCCCCGCACCGCCGCCGTCCGGGAAGCCCTGCGGGAGAGCTTCCAGGTGGAGGAGGAGGAGGACTGACCTCTCCCTGCATGCCCCACCGGGGCCTTCTTCCACCCTACCCCCCCCTTCCCTTTTCCCCTCCCTACCTACTGTCAAATAAAGACACCTGTTTTTCAAACAAAAACGTCTGTTTATTTCACAGAACTGGGGTGGGGGAGGGAGGAATGAAGGTGGGAGAAGGGAGGGGGAAACCTGGGACGAGGGAGCTGGAAGGGGAGGGGAGGGAAGGGAGGAACGAAAAGGAAAGCTCAGGGGTGGGAGTCCGGCTGCCTCTCCCGTCTCGCCACACTGCGGGTCCGGGGGCGTCGGTGGGGAATGGTTGTGGAGGGGGGGGCAGAGGGGACAGGGGGTGTGGAGGAAGCAGGAGCGGAAGCAGGAGTGGAAGCAGGAGGAGCAGGGGGAGCAGGGGGAGCAAGAGGGGAAGCAAGAGGGGGAGCAGGGGGAGGAGGAAATGGAAAGCGGTCCAGCAGGCTCTGGAGGTGGCCTCGCAGGGCACGGCCCTGCTCCTCCAGGGCCTCCAGACTCCTCCGGCGCAGCCTGAGGTCCTCCTGGACCCAGTGGTCCTGGAGACGGAGCTGTCGGTCCAGGAACCGGAGATGCCGCCTCTGGTAGTCCTCCTGGTTCCTGGCTGTCCTGCTTGCCCGGGCGCGGGCGGCTGCTGCAGGCGGTGTGGTGCACCCTGCAGGCCCCGGTGCTGCAGCTGTGGTGCAAGAAGACCAGCGGTCAATTACCCCAGGGGCCCAGGTGTGTGAAACCCAGCTCCCCTCTGCAAGGCCAGGGCCCCTGCAGGATCCCCAGCTGCTGCTCCGTGGTGGGCAAGGCCCAGGCGCACGGTCCCGGGGCTCCCTCTCGCCCCAGCCCCCCGTACACATAAGGGGAACACAAGGGTACTCACAGGTGGACGCCTCCCCGGCCTCTGACGATGCAGGCGAGCGGGTCTGTGGCGTGCCTCGGGAGTCCCAGGTCCTGGGAAGGCTGGCGGCCGGCTCCTGGCTCTCAGAGCCCTCTTCCTCCTCCTCCGTCTCCAGGAGCGGTCCCTCTGCCCCGGGGTCAATCACGTCCCGGGGGGCAGGGACGGCATGAGGCCCCAGGATGCGGTCCAGGGCATGGAAGTGGGGGCAGGCCTCCGGGTCGGCCCCTGGCAGGCAGGCCCAGGAGTAGGACTGCCGCAAGTCCTTTATTTTGCAGCGCACCTGCTCCCGGCTGCGCTGGTGGCCCCTGGTGGCCAGACTGGCAGCCATGCGTCCGTAGACGGCCGCGTTCCGGTGGTTAGTGCGGAGATCGTGGACATTGGAGGCTTCCCCCCAAACCTCGATGAGGTCCACGATCTCCGCACTTGACCAGGCGGGCGCCCGCCTTTTGCGCCCCCGGGCAGGCTCCTGGGAGCCGCCAGGCTGGTCCTGGGGAGCAGTGGAGGGCTGGGAGCCCTCGGATGGCTGGCTCATCCTGTGGCAGGTGCAGGCTGTGCTGGCACGGGTGCTTGCAGCCTTGCAACTGGCACAAAGTGAGTAGCCAGCCCGTGGCCCTTTAAGGGCTCCGGGGCCGGGAGGGGGGCAATAGAGTTTCCCTGGTGTTGGCCAGAGTGGCCACCAGGGAAACCTGGGAAGCCTTAGCCTCCCACTAGTTCGAACTAAAGGGCTACACAGCCCTTAGTTCGAACTAGCTAGTTCGAACTAGGCGTTAGTCCTCGTAAAATGAGGTTTACCTAGTTCGAACTAAGCGCTCCGTTAGTTCGAATTAAGTTCGAACTAGCGGAGCGCTAGTGTAACGCCTAGGAAAGTTAGTTCGAACTAACATCCGTTAGTTCGAACTAACTTTCTAGTGTAGACATACCCTCTGAGAGTAAAATAAAAACCTGGGACAAAGGGTGGCAGCATATTTTAACACAGCAGCCACCAAGGTCAATTTACCTGGGTTAAAACCACTGCCTCCATGGTGACAGCAGCAGAGACTGGAGAAGGGAGAAAGATGCTCTATAGTACATACACATACCACCTATTTGTAGTAGAGCACAAGGAACCTGTATGTTTATGTTCCAGACCCAAAGCCTTTATAAGATCTAAAACTCATCTCTAGGCCAGGAGGTGTAAAGACTCATCACACATGAATGCCATTAAATTCAGATAGAAGCTTAGTTTGCGCCACAGGCGGTGTCCTGAAGAGTTCCAGTGTGTAAGTCGGGGTCTGTATTACAATCTGCTGTCTAAATGGCATACTGGGTGCTATGCTTCAGTGCGACCCGCAAAATAACATGGTGAGGCAGCGTGCCAGAGACCTGCGATGGCTGTTGTCTGGCAACAGCAGCTAGTTCTGATTGTGTGTTATTCCATGTGCCTTTAACAGTGGAACAAAGACTTGCAGGGAGGCTGTGTTCCGTTGTGAGTAGCACCCTGTTAATTGCAATGCACGGCTTTACACCAGCACAGCAGGACTTGCGTTACAAAGATGGACCATCGATTCCATGACAGTGGAGTGGCTAATGGGGCTGTACTGAGGATGCTTGCTGCCTCATGATAAAGGTGAGTTCTTTGTTGCACCTTAAACTCTCTTAAGATCAAACAGATGACATCTCTTTTTGCCCTCACAAACCCTGCACTCTCCACTGACTATGCCCTTCAGCCACACCCTCTTTTCTCAAAGCCACCACCCGCCTACACCCTGTGCACCATCCCTCTTCCACCTGCTTCCAGAGTATGACACCTTTTCACAACTGTTCTCTACCAATTTTTGCTCCTTCTACTCCTGGTGCTGTGGTTGATGCTCCAGGTGCTGCTAAACTCTACAACTGTGTGTCCTCCAAAACCTGAAGGAGCTGTGCCATGTGTTCTAACAAACATCCAGGGTCCTTTCCCAGCTGGGCACTTCAGCTTGCCTGGTTTCCATCAGTCATAGTGGCCTACAATGACCCATAACCTGCTTCATCCCTTTATAAATCTCTTCTGAAAAATACCAGTGCATGTAGGCAAGTGAAGGTACCCCTGCTCTCATGGTGTTGACAGTAAACTGCTGTGCATCAGTGCAGTGAAAGGTTATACTGTGTAAATGGGCATATTTTTTTACCCCTAAGGGAACCCTGTTCACTGCAAACTCCTCCACAGTCCGTCTCCCAAAGTCAGGGGAAGGTTTTAATACAGCTGAGCAACATATCACAACACATTTCCTGCCACATTTTTCCCCTTTTGTTGAATTCTGAATGATTCTTTGACTCTGCCATGATACCCATATCACTTTCCATGACCTTTCATAGATGAGTGTTTGGAGGTGAGATTTTTTTCACACACAAAGAGAAATCTTCACCCCAACAATGCTCATTAGATACCTAAGAAATATTATCCTTCTGGGGTTGGTAGTGAAGGATGGGGAGGAGGTAGACAATGTTATAGTAAGCCTTGAGACATGTGATGTTGTCTGTAAGGTTCCAGTTCCTGGAGGCAAGAGGTGATGTGGAAATCTCATCTTTCAATTAGAAGCTTCTACTCCCTTCCAGATGCAGGGAAAGGATTGAAAATAATGAACCCTAAAGGTCCAAAAGCCAGAAAGAAAAAAGAATTCCAAATGCATTTTGTAAAACTCATGATTTCTATGCCAGACTAATGATTTTGGGAGTTGCTCTGTGAATACCTGGGAAAGTCCCCTTACTTGAGAGAACTCTTTGCTCCATCCTCTGTGAATGGAGTATATGCAGGAGGTTTCTCCCAAAATAACACCCTCTCAATGCCTCCATGTTTTGTTCAAGCATTCCTTCTCTTTACAGTGGCTAGATCACCCAATTAGGGATCAGAAACAAAACATGTGACTTAGGTGACCAATCATATAGCAAGCATTCAGCATATGAGCTATCTACAATTGGGAAAGGCCCAGTGGCACACAGAGCCACTTACACTTCCCTCCTGTGGCTAGGACTTTAGCCTGGGACTTAGTAGACCTGGATTCAGTTTGCTTCACTATAACTAAATTCCTTTGCCATGTCGGACAAGTAACCCTCTGTTACTCATCTATGAAATGTTAATTATACTTCCATTCCCACATAGTGTTCTGAGGCTAAATATGCTGAGGAGTGTGAAGCATGTGGAGGCCTACTTTCGATATATGAAGTTATCTTTATTGTGCACTGTGCATGTACACACAAACACCAGATGCATGCCTAGTCATATATTTACAATTATTGTCATTTACATGTACAAATATGTACAGTCATACACCTACACACTCACATTCCTCCCAAAACACACTCCTACACACACACAAGGCCATGCATAGCTATATTTAAACATATAGTGAAAAAACACTTTGCACAAGCATCTCTGTACAAAGTGCAAGCTGGTCTCTATATTGGAGGAGAGGATTAAAAGACTAGAGACCCAAATATCAATCATGCATTGCATCAGAGCAAATGAAGACTTTTTGGACAGAAGTCATCATTTGATACAATAGATATAGCATGCTGAAGAGAAGACAGTGTAGAAAGGAGAAGAAAATTGACAGCATGCAACCTATAAGCATGAGGAAGAAAGAGGAAAATCTATGTACACTGCCCCCTCCCCCCATGCAGATAGAGGTTAAAAAAACATTTCCAGGATTTCTTCATAGATTTTATGGCAGAGACTGGTTTAGAATAGTCATCTGAGTGAAAGGATCAGCTCAGAAGCCACGGGCTGCATTGTCCTAGGCATGGGGGTTCCATGATCACCGCTCCCAAGAGGAGGAGACAGGTGGTGGTGGTTATGAGCTGCCTCCTAAGGGGGATAGAATCATCCATCTGCTGTTCAGACTAGAAAACCTGAGAAGTGTGCTGCTTGCCTGGAGCTAGAATTCAGGATGCTATGGAGTATCTATCAAGGCTCACAAAGCCCTCAGACTACTACCCCTTCCTACTTCTCCATGAGGGCACTAATGATGCTGCCAAAATGACCTTACATGGTTCACCGCAGACTGTGTGGCTCTGGGAAGAAGGATAAAGGGGTTTGAGACATAAGTCATGTTCTTGTCCATCCTCTTTGTTGAAGGAAAAGGCCCAGGTAGGGACCATCGAATTATGGAAGTAAATAAAAATAGCTGCAAAGGTAATGTTAGAGAGAGGGCTTTGAATTCTTTGACCATGGAATGTTGTTCTATGAAGAATTTATAGGAAGAGATGATATCTACCTCATGATGAAATAGAAGAGAATTTTTGCAGTCTGGCTTGCTAACCTAGTGAGAAGGGCTTTCAACTTCTTTGCTAGGGGATGGAGACCAAATCCATGGAGAAATGGGATACTGGACACACAACGAGGAGGGCGCAACAGGCAGAGAAAGTTGGGCTAGTTATCATAGGTGCTTGTACACAAATGTAAGAAGCCTGGAAAACAAGCAGAAAGAATTGGAAGTCCTGGCACTGTCAAGGAACTATGATATAATTGAAATAACAGACTTGGTTGGGTAACTCTCATGACTGGAGCACTATCATGGGTGGGTTTAAATGTTCAGGAGGGACTGGTGCAGGAGAAAAGGTGAGAAGTTGTATTATATGTAAGAGAGCAGTATGCTTCCTCATAGCTTCAGTGTGAAAAAGGAGAAAAGCTTGTTGAGACTCTTTGCATTAAGATTACAGGTGAGAGCACAAGAGTGATGTTGTGATAGGTGTCTGCTATCGACCATCAGACCAGGTGGATGAGGTAGGTTTTCTTTGGACAACTAGAAGAACTTTCCAGCTCATAGGCCCTGGTTCTCATGGGGTACGTCTACACTACAGCGTTATTTCGAAATATCTAATTTCAAAATAGTTTATTCAAAATAAGATATTTCAAAATAACATGTCTACACACAAAATGCATTTTGAAATAGCATTTTTCTATTTCGATATAGCACGTCCACACTGAGTGGACTCTGAATTGAATTTAAGGCTGGCTGGAACCAGTTCCAGCAGGACACCAGGTCAGGACTTACTGTGTGGGGCTGTTGCCTGAGGCTAACTGAGGTCGGTGCTTAAAGGGTCCCCCACCCCCAGACAGCCAATTCTCAGGTTTCCCTGCTTGCTTGTCTACATCAATGAGGGACAGCAAAACATTTTGTCTCTGCGTGCTCTGGTTGACCTCACTCAGGACATCACAGCACTATGCCACATGGAACCAAGGCATTCTGGTGCTTCTCGTGGACGCATTGCTGTGAGCCTGGCTGCACTTGCTGCAGGCTGCCATCCGGGAGGTCCATCGAAGGGCTGTCAGTATCCAGGAGGCCCTGCAGGAGAGCTTCCACCCTGAGGAGCACTAACAGTCTCGCTGGTGTGCCCCACTGGGGGCTTGTGCCTCATTCCTCCCTCACGTCCTTCCACTTACCCCTCCCTAACCCCCTTCCTGATGTAAAATAAAATACACACATTTACATAAATACAGACTCTCTTTATTTAACAAAACTGGAGGGGGGGGGATGAAACTATGGTGAGACTGGGGAAAGGAGGTGAGAGAAGGGAGAGAGGGGGTGGAAGAGGGAACGGGAAACCTGGGAAGAGGGAGCTGGAAGGGGGAAACAAGGGGAAGAATGGGGAAGGGAAGCCCAGGGTTGCGGGTCTCACCGGGCCAACTGTCTCCCAACTCTGAGGGTGCGGAGGCCTCGGCGTTCCAGGGAGGAAGGGGAGGGAATGCAGGGTGAGGAGGGAGTGGAGGGTGTGGAGGAGGTGGAGGGAGAAGCGGGAGGAGGAGAAGGAGTGGGAGGAGGAGTGATAGCTGGGGAGGCAGCAGGTGCTGGAGCGGCAGAAGGCAGCATGCCTCACCAGGGACTACAGGTGCTGGCAGATGGCACGGCCCTGGGCAAGCTGCTCCCGCCGGAGATGTAGGTCTTCTTGCACCCAATGCTGGAGGGTGCGGTGCAGGGCTCGCAGTGCCCCCAAGTACTACTCCTGGTACCCCTCCACTGCACGGATGGTCCTGTGGAGCCCTCAGGTGTAGGAGCATGTCCCGGGTGGGGTAATGCACCCTGCATGTGCAGCTGGTATGGCTGTGGAGAAACAAGAGAAGTGGTTGGTTATCCCTGGGGACACAGTGGGGGTATGTCTACACTACTCCGCTAGTTCGAACTGGGGGGTAATGTATGCATACCGAACTTGCTAATGAAGCCCGGGATTTGAATTTCCCGGGCTTCATTAGCATAAAGCCGGCGCCGCCATTTTTAAAAGCCGGCTAGTGCGAACCCCGTGCCGCGCGGCTACACGCGGCACGGGCTAGATAGTTCGAACTACGTAGCCATTCCGAACTATCTGTACTCCTGCTCCTGGGTGCGCATGTGGCCCTTGGTGGCCAGGCTGGCATACGGCTGTAAATGGCCGTATTCCTGGTATCCGGCTGTAGATGGCTGCTTTCTTCCATCTAGTGTGAAGATCATGGACATTGGAGGATTCCCCCCAAACCTCAATGAGGTCCATGATCTCTGCAGTAGACTATGCAGGTGCCCACCTTTTGTGGCTCCTGGCAGGCTCCTGGCAGGCTCCTGGGAGCTGGGGGACTGGTCCTGGGGAGTGGTGGAGGGCTGGCTGCCAGTGGCTTGCTGGCTCATGTTTTGGGACCACTGGGTTGGGGCAGCAAAGACTGTTTCCTGGGCTGGAAGGCTTGGATCTGGCACAGGCACTGTGGCCAGAGTCTACCCTCTTTAAGGGCTCCGGAGTGGGGGGGAGGGAGAGGAGCGCTCTTGGTTGTGGCCAGAGTGGCCAGCAGGGCACTTTGGGCAGGGCTGGAGGCCCCCTATTTCAAAATAAGTGTCTACACAGCACTTATTTCGAAATAGCCATTTCAAAATTGGCATTATTCCTCTTGGAATGACGTTTCCCAATTTTTAAATAAGCGCTCCACTATTTTGATTTAATTTTGAAATAGCGGTTTGGCTGCGTAGACACTAGTAAAGTTATTTTGAAATAACAGCTGTTATTTCAAAATAACTTTGATGTGTAGCCATACCCATGGAGACTTCAATCACCCTGACATCAGCTGGGAGAGCAATATAGCAGTGCACAGACAATCCAGGAAGTTTTGGGAAATGTTAAGGGCAACTTCTTGTTGCAAGTGCTGAAGGAACCAACCAGAGGCCATGCTCCTCTTGATCTGCTGCTCACAAACAGGGAAAAATTGGGAGTGGAAGAACAAATGAATAGCAGTGACTGTGAGATGGTTGAGTTTAGGATTCTGACTAAAGGAAAAAGAGCAGTTAAATACAGACCCTGGACTTCAGAAAAGCAGACTTGGACTTCCTCATGGAAGTGATGGGCAGGATCCCCTGGGAGGCTAATAGAATGGGAAAGAAGTGCAGGAGAGCAGGCTGTATTCTGAAGAATCCTTATTGCGGGCTCAGGAACCAGGAGGTTTAAAAACCTTTCCGGGCTCCTGGGAAAGGTATGGGGGGGCCTGATCTCAGAAGCCAGACCTCAGAAACACCCAAACCATCATGCTCCCTCCCCCCAGCCAACCCTTATGCTGCCTGGAGCATGCAGCATGACACTCCAATGATGATTTAAAGGACTTGAGGCTCCAGCTGCCACCACCACTGCCACAGTAGCAGCAGCAACCTTGGCCCTTTTGAATCACTGGACCTGGGGGTAGTTGCTGCCTTTCCCTCCCCCCGTTGAGAGGCAGGAGCAAACCTTCTTGATGTGCAGAAAGAGTAGCAAATATGGTAAGTGACCATCTTGGCTTAACAGAGATACATGGGAAGAGAATAAAGTATCTCCAGCTGATCACATGGGAAGGACAAGTCCTGGCACAAAAAGGCCCCATATCCTCAAACCTACTGCTCTGTAACATATCAGTTTCCATGCAACCAGCCTCAGAAGAGAGAATTAGAACCAACTTCATCCTCCAGCTTCTCCCTTTGCACTACTCCAGCACAGAAACTAGGGCCTGCAGGGTTAAGACGTGATTCTTTAAGAAGAATGTTTGGAACCAATAGAAACCATCTGCATAATTTTTAAAACAGCCTATTCCTGGGACTAGATGATGCTGTGAGATAAAGCCTAGGCAAACTTGTTAACACAGCTGTGCAGTAGGGTGTGAAATAATGCTAGTGGCATTAGAAAAAGTCCTGACAGACAGGTGACCACACCAAAAGCAGCTTGTACATTTTCTTGTTATGCAGAAATATCAGTGTTTTGTCAAAAGGCCAAAAAATATCCCCCTCTTTTGGTTGCTGAACACTAAAAAATGTTGGCTCATACCCAAAAACATTTCATTTTCCAGGTTTTCAGTTGTCTGATGAAAAATGAGCATTTGAAAAGAATGCAGAACCTTTTTTTTTCAAAATGTTCATGCAGCTGGAAACCCAATTTTTCACTGAAAAAGGTTTAGATGGAAAATTTGCAACCAGCTCTTTCCACAGTTGCACAGCATCCCAACACCACTCCATCCAGAGATCTATTTTGTTCCACTGACAGCAAACTCACTTCCCATCCCTAGATGTAATGCCTTCCAGTCAAGGTTGAGAGGCATGTGCAGGGAATGGTGCAGTGTGCTTTGTATTGGCACTATGCCTACTGGCTGTCAAATTGGCACCTTCCAACAGCACAAAACACATAGTGGGAAAAGCATTGAGCAGAAATAAAAGTGTTTATTTGTTGAAGGGGAAGCATGTTTTTGTTGACTCAACCTTCATTAAATGGTTCTCATTACTGCCACAGTGTGAGCTGTTGGCACAGAAACACAGCTCTGCCAGTAAAACAGAGCCATCTGGAAACGAAAGAGGGGTGGGAAACCAAAGCTGAGGGCAGGTGAAAGACAAGCATGCCTGGTTTACCTTTACACACACACTCTGTCCCATCAGATCCTGTCTCGATGTGAAAAGTAGCAGGAGAAGCTATGCTGGGAGGCACCAGGAGACCATGTGGCTGAGCTATAAATCTCATTCAGTCGGAAAGGAAGATTTATGCTCAGGGTGTGAAAGTGATGCCTGTAGCACACCCAGGCACAATGCACACACAGGCACAGATACATACCCATCCTTTGAAAACACAGACTGTGCCAGAGCTGGGAGACCTAGGAAAGGTGCAGTCCTAGTTAGAACTGAATTATTTTCATGACTTTCCAACACTGTTAGGAAAACAAACCAGGGGCTTATGTATTACGTGTATCTCCAATTTGCATTTTGATTGGCTAACGTGCCACAGTAACATATTGATCTGTCAAAGACATCTGACAGTTTTCAACAATTGCTGAAACGGCTTTTAAAACAGACCTGTGAGAGCGGGTGCAGGGGGAGCCTGCCTCATGAGTGAGTTCTTTCATCTGCTGAAAGCTCTCCAAGACCACAAGCCTGGGGGTGACTTTAAATAGAATCAATGAGTCAATGGAGAAATATTTTTAAGGGGGAAATATTGAAACCTTCCAACAGAGTGTCATTTTCTCTCTTCAACACGTTCGCTCTTCTCTCTCTTCCTCCATTAGCAGCCCAATCCTGTCGGGAATGAAGTGCCTTCCATGCCTGTTAGAATCAGTTACAGGAGGACACTGAGCCCCTCACAGATTGGAGTTTCTGGCTGGTCTTGCACTCAGGTTGTTTTCCGGTTTTGAAGACCCTGGCTCTCAGCACTGCTTTTCCTCCTGCGCCCTGTCCGCTAAAGGCAGATAATTCAGGGGCTTCCCCAGGAAGGCAGGAGAGGGAGATGTTGATTCCTGGACAGACAATGTGCAGAGGCTCCTCTTGTAAGCCGCAGTCAGAGCACTTCTGGCACCAAACTGCCCTGAAAGACCTGCTCAGGGTGTACAATAGAAACTAGAGCTCACGTCCCTTCACTGGAATCTGTCAATGTTGGCTCCACAGCCAGAACATTGCTATCACAGGAGTGCCCCCGGCAAAAGGTCTGGATAGAGAATTCTCAGGAACCACTCTCTGGGGAGCAGAAAAGAATTTGAAGGAGCTGAACATAGCACCACACAGTTGAGCTTAGCAGAAAACAGATTTCCTGTCCCATGGACATTTTTGAGCATTTAATTTTTTTTTTTCACCTTGAGTCCCAATGAAAAAAAGTCACAATCTAAGGAAAAAAAAAAACCAGAACAACCAACCCAAAACCAAACCCATAAAATATTACAAAAAAAAAAAACCTGTTTGAATCGACTGAAACATTTTGTTTTAATGCTGACCAGTTTTCTTTTAATTCTAATTAGCTGGCTTTTCAAAACAAATTGTCATTTCAGAGTGGAATATGTTTTTTGTTTGGAAAACACACAGATGAAAGGTTTCAACATTTTTGAAGCAATCTTTCCACAAATTTTTCAAGCCAAGAAATTTTTTCACTTTTCTTGGGAAAATTTTTGGTTTTCACTAACCAGAATTTTTCTATGACAAATCTCTCTCTCCCTTTTTGTCAAAAAGTCACAACCAGATCTCTTGGACAGGCCCTGAAGAGAACTCAGCATAGCTGGCAATCTTGCAAAAATGGCTTAAAAGCTACTATTACACTCCCTTGTTTCTATTGCAGAGATTTAAAGATCTGATTTGCTCTCTCACACACACTTTGTAACATACATGAGTCAGCCAAGCTTGGGGATAGCTTTAGAAACACCTCCATGACCTCTCCAGAATCCTGGGTCAGACCTGTGCATTGTGACATAATAATGATGGATGAGAATCATTTATACTTTGGGGGAAGAGGGTGAGCAAAACATTGTTTCATGGGCCTGCCTCAAACTGCACCGACCTGCCTCTTTTTCCAGAGCAGCATGCAAATTCTCAACCTGAGAGTGCATTTTTCTTTCTGCCCTCCAGCTTCATTCTGATACCAGAATAACTCATGTACTTTTGACCTCACAGATAATCCAAAGTCTGCCTAACAAACTACTCTTCATTCTAGAAAAACACACAGATGCTTTGTCTGCACAGGAGATGCAAACTATGCCTAAAGCAACCAAGGAGTCTGCAAACACTGATGCAAACATTTCAATGTGCACACAAAGGTCACACTCACTTTGGTGTGAACCATGGCCCTTTTACCAGCTTCTATACTAGGATTATTCTAATTTTCAGATGATTTATGGGTACTTATCACTTGATTCTTAGTACAGGTCCTCAAAACAGTGGATTCTGGGAGATTTCAAAATGTTACTGGGACACTGGAGCAATAGCGGGAGGAGTAAAACACATTGGCCCTAGGCCAGGTCCTAGGCCTGGAGCAGTTTGCACTGTCCCAATATTTATCTCTGACAGACGTAAGTGCATTAGATTTGATCTCAGGAAACATGTATTCCATGTGGAGCACTTTTGTGTGTGTTGCAAGATTGCTAAGGGAAAAAAAGAAACTGTCTGCAGTATGGTAAAATTCTCTAGTGTAGACCAGGCCTTAGCTACCCTACCCACTAGCTTCTCCCTGCTTCTAGATTATCTGCTATACACCTAGCTTTGCCTGGATTCTTCCTATCCACCAGTCTGCTCCTCAAACATCCGCTCACCATGTTGCTCATGGTGGCACTTTTTGACTCACCTCGTGTCCTATATTTGTTTGCTCCAAGCACATTAGTGCCCAGGTCACATATTGAATCCTGTGAACTACATCCCAATTTTATCCTTTCATGAGGAGAAAGTAAAAGTTCTTTGGAATGCTACTTTTCTTCCTTCACCAGGCTTTTCCCAAGGATGCTCTCCCTTTGGCCTCAAATAATCAGAAAGACCTGTGTGATGATTAGGAAGAGCTGCCCTGGAGCAAAGTTCAAGCTGGTTTTGGCTTTGTTCGCTTGCCTCTGACAGCTCTCGTGCAGTAGTTAACAGCAAACAGTTATTAATTTCTCATCTCTGCTGGTTAGTGGAGTGGGTGGCTAGTTGGCCTGAGGGCTGGGAGAAGTTTTCAGCTTTGGTTTAAATATTTTAATGGATTGCACAAGCCTGGTGCAGGCAGGATCTCAGGTGCTTGAAGTGTTGCAGAAGAGGAGTGAAGGAGGATGACAGGAGGAGAGGATGATGTGGCTGCCAAGCCCAGCTCTGCAATTATAACTGGACTGCACTACAGTAATGGCCATTGGTAGCAATTTGTGTCATGCTGCCCTGGGCTCTGAATTCTGCAAATCTGTTCATTGCAGCCCCCCGCTCCCGCGTGATCAAATCCCGTCAAGTCCGCAGTTTATAAATGGCCTGTTACATTTATTACATGAGCCCTGATTGCAAATCTGAAAACATTTCCATGTCCCCAGGCCAAGATTTTCAATCTAAAAAAACCTCCTCAGCCAGGGTCTGTGCTAAGACTTTTCGGATATTCTAGCCAGTGTAATTTGTTTAAAAATCCAATACGGCGATTTTCATGGAGCAGCAAAGAGAAGCAGTGCTGGTGTTGGAACATCCCATAAAGAGAAAGCCAGGCGACATCTTCTACACCCAGTTGAACCTAGCTGCTTCATTCCATCTCTTACTACCACCTAGTCATAGACTCCAAATCATAGGACTGGAAGGAACCTCATGAGGTCATCAGATCCATTCGACCCCAAACACTGCAGGCCTGGTTCTCACTTACACCATGCCTCCTTCATGATCTTCTGGCAGTGTAAAGGGAACCTAATGGGGCAGAAATGACCCTAGGTGAATATCCACTACACAGGGAGCCACCATAGCCAGCATACAGCTAATGTGAGGGATCTGTCAGACAGGACCCCACTGTGGTTGGGTTTGTCAGACTAGGCTGGGGAAAAGCCAGAGGCAAGCAGGGGATCTTGCCAGAGTGAGGAGTGCTGTGCTTATTTTCTGTTTCCTTGGGACCAGAAGGAGGTTTTTGGGAAGCTAAGGAAAAGTTAGAACATCCCAAAGCTGCTCTTACACCAGGGGGTCAGGATCAGGAGGACCCCAGGAAGGACCCAAGAATATGGTGAGTACAAAGGTGATTTACCTGGTATTGGGGCGTGGGACTTTAATGGCTGAGCTCCCCGGACAGAGAATCTGGACAGAGTAGGTTGAAGCTTTTGTTATGCACAGTCAGCTGGAATGAGACACAGAATCAAGCATATCTTTTGCAAGTAGCTCCAGTGCTGAATGATCACTGAGGGAACCCCACAGTTTAAAGCCACTTCTGCCCCACTCTCTGTTCCTGCTCCAAAGAGGGAAAACCCGAGAGTCAAAGCCTCTGACTGTTGGCATTAGACACTACCCTGTTGTTAAGCAACATGGCACAATTGGCAGGGCATGATAACCATAGTACAATAGAACGCCAGGAATGACACTAGAATGTGTCTAGGCCTAACTTGATGAATATTTCTAACTCCCAAAAAGGGAGAGCACAATCTAGGGTGAGGAAGAGACTGGAAGGGAGAGACTTCTCTTTCCTGGCACTTTGTTTGGAGCGGCAGCACAGAGTTTGGAGATGTGGGGGGAGAACAGGAACCTCCCTGGCTCCCTGCACTGTCTACCCAGGGCTGCAGCCCATCAACTGTAGAACTCTCTGATTCTGCTGCTCCGTCATAGCAAGCACTCCAAGGATGCAGGGCTTTCTGGATAAGGAGGCGAGGTGGGGTTCAAAGTAAAGGTAATTACCACCAGCTAGAAAGGCTATTTGCAGAGGTGTTTAAAAGCCTCTGAGAAGGTTCTGCATAGTCAAGGGGCTCCTACTGCAGTTGGGATCAAGAGAAATTCCACAATCCATGGAACATCCTCTCTTAATCTCTCACTGAAAGCTCCATATCCCTACCTGCATGGCTCACAGCTACTTCTGCAGCCCTTATCTTGTATCCTTCCCCTTCTAGGGTTTCACCACTATGCTCCAGGGTGATGGGCTCTGGGTTATGCACCTTACTGCCAATGGGGTGTAGCCATCTCAGGCCCCTCATCCTTCTTCTATACACACCTCTGAAGCTCCCTCTGTGGGTCCCTGCTTCCCCTTGCACCTTTCTAACAGCTCTGATGAATCTGGGTGCTTGGATTTCAGAAGCGCTAACTCCCCGCCCGACCTTTGCTTGAGGCCTTGGTGGTGGGCTGCAGACTGGCCAGTCTGTTGGCACTTCAGGCCTTGTCCATTCTTTTGGCCTATCTCTAATACCTTCTGGCTCCGTCTAGACTGGCATGATTTTCCGGAAATACTTTTAACGGAAAAGTTTTCCGTTAAAAGCATTTTCGGAAAAGAGCTTCTAGATTGGCACGGACGCTTTTCCGCAAAAGCACTTTTTGCAGAAAAGCGTCCGTGCCAATCTAGATGCTCTTTTCCGCAAAAAAAAGCCCCGATCGCCATTTTCACGATCGGGGCTTTTTTGCACAAAACAAATCTGAGCTGTCTACACTGGCCCTTTTGCACAAAAATTTTGTGCAAAAGGGACTTTTGCCCAAACGGGAGCAGCATAGCATTTCTGCAAGAACACTGACAATCTTACATGAGATCATCAGTGTTCTTGTGGAAATTCAAGTGGCCAGTGTAGACAGCTGGCAAGTTTTTCCGCAAAAGCACCTGCTTTTGCAGAAAAACTTGCCAGTCTAGATGCAGCCTATTATTGCTTATTTACTTGACCCACGCACAAAACCTTGGGGAGGGAATATTGTCCTCCCCCCTCCCCGCTACCCCACCTGCTGGAGGACAGTCCCTAACCCAGTTTGCTCTTCTCTCTGCACTGAAGGCCTCACCGTTCCAGGCTAGAAAAGGGAAATTTAATTAGAATAGTATTCAGGAGGTTTTCAATTTTTTCTACCAATTAGAGTTTCATTAAGGCCATTGAATTGCATTTGCCAGAGAGAGAGAAAGAGAGAGAGAGGCAGTCCTTTTGAAGAGTATTATTTTAAGATGGGGGAGGGTTGCATGTTGTAAGCTGCTGATGACATCAGGAGTTGACTTAGCTTATTAATTAATTACTGATCGTTAGCCTGGGTTGTAGCTGGGATCACAAGGGAATGGGAGAAGGGGCAGCTGAGGAACATTTGACCATTTCTTGTGAGCATCTCTGAAGAAGCCCACCTGTGCTGGACTGTGACATGCCCATGAGGGGGGTGAAGTCTCTGTGTTAGCCTGGCAGTGCAGTCGGCAGGGTTCTTGCCCCACTTATTGCCACTCAGCTGGGATAAAACAGCAAGGCTGCTGCCGCCGATCCAAAACGAGCCCTGGGGAAGCAAGGTTGAGTTTGGGCTTAAGGTGCTAGAGGCCTGGGCTCACTTCCCAGCTGTACCAGGCTCCATTTGTGATTTTGGGCTAGTCCAGGACTAAGCAAAATACATAGAGGGGTGGAGAGGGTGGGGGGCTTCCTGTGTTCTCCCAGCCCAAGCTACAGCTCCTATAGGCTGGAAACAACTGGCCAATAGGAGCTGAGAGATTGGCCTGGGGGGTGAGGGCAGCACAAACCTCTTCCCCTTCTGGGAGTTGAGAGGCACATGGAGTGAACAAACTTGCAGTTGAAAGTGATCTGGGACTGCTGCAAGCAGGGAGCCCAGCCTGCCTTGTGGGTGCAGCAGGCTTAGGTAAGCACCTCCTAGTCAGGGCCTGCCTCTGGTACCCCTGCCCCTTCTGCACCCCAACTCCCTCCCACAGGTCACCATCCAAACCCTCGGCACCTCCCTGTCCCAGGTCACAACGCCTCCTGGATCCTGTACCCTCTCCTACACCCCACCCCCAGGCCAGAATCCTTTCCTGCACCCAAACTCCCTCCCACCCCTGCATCCCAATACCCTGACCCAGGTCACAACCCCCTCCTTCACCCACACTCCCTCTCAGCCCTCACACCATCTCCTGCACCCCAGTCCCTTACCCCATGTGCCATTCTGCACCCAACCTACACCCAAGATCCCGCATCTCCTTCACAGAAAGTGCGGCTCTTGAACACTTTCCAAAATCTTGGAGTGGCCACCACCAGAAATTATTGCCCATCCCTGTGTTAGTCACTTACTGGGCAATACGCCTCTGTTTCCCATCTCTGGAATGGGGCAGTAACAGCGGTGCTTGTCTATTTAGTTTGTAAATGCTCCAGGAGGGTTCTGTTTATGTTGTGTGTATGCCCAGGGTCTGGCATGCTGGTGCCTCCAGCTTCTGCTGTAGAAGACATCATAGTACATGCACTCTACCAGAGGGGTTCTGGGTAAAGAGCTGAGCACTCTCTGTATGGATCTCTCTAGAGCATCATTTATCTACAGTTCAGCCTGCAGATATTACTATCAGTGGTTACCGCCATTATCCTTGGTAGAGAAGATGCTGCCTTGGGGTTTGGGATCTGGCTGGCAAAAATGACCCTGATGCATCATATCCTCAGCTCCAGTATGGGGAAGGGTTAACCTCTGTCTTCAGATTGCATTGTATTTTATTTTACTTTGCAACTGATTCTCCGTCCCTCTGCTCCCAGCACTGCTTTGTCTCTCCCTTCATCACTCTCAAGGTCACCATTGATCAGCTTCCGAGTGCTTTACAGCTGCAGCCTTGGACAGGCAGAAAGAGAAATTGATTGCAGTCAATTCAGCAGCAGATTGAATTGTATTGACTTGGCCTCTATTCATGCAGACGAGGAGCTTTGCTACCTTTTAATTACCACGGCTATCCTTCTCAGTATCAATGGGCCCGCGAGGCAATGCAGGGAAGGATCAGCTGGCCTTGCCACAGTGCCTTTAGGTCTGCGGAGCTCTTCCTGCCACATGGCATTGGAAGTGATGTTTTGGTTTCTGGGGTGTGATCCCAGAGTGGGGCTGTCTCCACCCAGCTGCAGATGATGCACTGAACACTGTGGCTAATGCTGCGTTTCAACCCCCTCCGCCTGTTCAATGCCCACAGGGTATAGCGTCTCCTGCAGGAGAGGGCTATTCAGCAGAGTGGGTGTAGCCATGTGCTAGGGACTGGCGTTGTATTTTGCAGAAGAAATAGATCACAGAGGAATGAGGTCAGCAGCAGGAGCTTTCTGCTGCACCAGAGATGTTGGGAATCACAGAGCTGGAAGAGACCTCAGAAGGTCATCAAGTCCAGCCCCCTGCTCTAGGCAGAACCAATCCCAACTAAATCAACCCGGCCAGGGCTTTGTCAAGCCGAGACTTAAACACCTCGGCTACGTCTACACTGGCCCCTTTTCCGGAAGGGGCATGTAAATTTCACCAGTCGTCGTAGGGAAATCCGCGGGGGATTTAAATATCCCCCGCGGCATTTAAATAAAAATGTCCGCCGCTTTTTTCCGGCTTTTAAAAAAGCCGGAAAAGAGCGTCTACACTGGCCCCGATCCTCTGGAAAAAGTGCCCTTTTCCGGAGGGTCTTTGAAGTAGGAATAAGACCCTCCGGAAAAGGGCACTTTTTCCGGAGGATCGGGGCCAGTGTAGACGCTCTTTTCCGGCTTTTTTAAAAGCCGGAAAAAAGCGGCGGACATTTTTATTTAAATGCCGTGGGGGATATTTAAATCCCCCGCGGATTTCCCTACGACGACTGGTGAAATTTACATGCCCCTTCCGGAAAAGGGGCCAGTGTAGACGTAGCCCTCTAGGATGGATACTCCACTACTTCCCTAGGTAACCCATTCCAGTGCTTCACCACTCTCCTAGTGAAATAGTTATTCCTAATATCCAGCCTGCACCTCTCCCACCACAACTTGAGACCATTGCTTCTTGTTCTGCCATCTGTCACTACTGAGAACAGCCTCTCTCCATCCTCTTTGGAACTTCTTTTCAGGAAGTTGAAGGCTGCTAGCAAATCCCCCCTCACTCTTCGCTTCTGCAGACTAAACAGACCTAACTACCTCAGCCTCTCCCCATAGGTCATATGCTCCAGCCCCCTAATCATTTTGGTTGCCCTCCGCTGGACCCTCTCCAATGCGACCACATCCTTTCTGTAGTGGGGGATCCAAAAGTGGACGCAATACTCCAGATGTGGCCTCACCAGAGCCAAATAAAGGGGAATAATCACATCTCTGCATCTGCTGGCAATGCTCCTCTTAATGCAACCTAATATACCATTAACCTTCTTGGCTACAAGGGCACACTGTTGACTCATATCCAGCTTCTCATTCACTGTCATCCTCAGGTCCTTTTCTGTAGAACTACTACTTACCTGGTTGGTTCCCAGCCTGTAACAATGCTTGGGATTCTTCCGTCCCAAGTGCAGGACTCTGCACTTGTCCTTGTTGAACCTCATCAGATTTCTTGTGGCCCAATCCTCCAATTTGTCTAAGTCGCTCTGGTCCCTATCTCTGCCCTCAAACGTATATACCTCTCCCCCTAGCTTAGGGTATGTCTACACTACAAAGTTAATTCGAACTAACAGGTGTTAGTTCGAATTAACTTTAATAGCGGCTATATATACAAACCGAATTTAAATCAAACTAGCGGAGCGTTCATTCTACGAGGCCTAACGCCTAGTTCGAATTAAGTGGTTCGAATTAAGGGCTGTGTAGCCACTTAATTCGAACTAGTTGTAGGCTAGCCCTTCCCAGGTTGCTCTGGTGGCCACTCTGGGCCAAACCAGGGAAACTCTTCTGCCCCCCTCCTGGCTCTGGGGCCCTTAAAGGGGCATGGTCTGGCTATAGTGCTTGTGCCAGTTGGAAGCCTGCCAGCGCCCAGCCAGCAGACCCTGCACCTGGCACGGCATGAGCCAATCACCCGCTGCCACCCAGCCCTCCGCCTCTTCCCAGGACCAGGCTGGCGGCTCCCAGGAGCCTGCCCAGGGCCGCAAGACAGGTGCCTGCCTGGTCTAGTACGGAGATCGTGGACCTCATTTTGGGGGAGGCCTCCAACGTCCACGATCTCCACACTAGCCACAGGAACGCAGCCGTCTACAGCTGCATGGCTGCCAACTTGGCCACCAGAGGCCACATGCGGACCTGGGAGCAGGTTGCATGAAAATCAAGCTGGTCCAGTGAGACCCCCGACCCTGAGCTTAGAACATAAGAATGGCCATACTGGGTCAGACCAAAGGTCCATCTAGCCCAGTAGCCTGTCTACCAACAGCGGCCAACACTAGCTACCCCAGAGGGGATGGACCGAAGACACTGACCAAGCCATTTGTCTCGTGCCATCCATCTCCAGCCTTCCACAAACAGAGGCCAGGGACACCATTGCTACCCCCTGGCTAATAGCACTCCATGGACGCAACTTCCATGAATTTATCTAACTTCTCTTTAAACTCTGTTATAGTTCTAGCCTTTACAGCCTCCTGTGGAAAGGAGTTCCAGAGGCTAACTATGCGCTGTGTGAAGAAGAACTTTCTTTTATTAGTTTTAAGCCTGCTACCCATTAATTTCATCTGGTGTCCTCTAGTCCTTATATTATGGGAACTAATGAAAAACTTTTCTTTATTCACCCTCTCCACACCACTGAAGGTTTTATATACCTCTATCATATCTCCCCTCAGTCTCCTCTTTTCTAAGCTGAAAAGTCCCAGTCTCTTTAGCCTCTCTTCATATGGGACCTGTTCCAAACCCCTAATAATTTAGTTGCCTTTTTCTGAACCCTTTTCAAAGCCAAAATATCTTTTTTGAGGTGAGGAGACCACATCTGTACACAGTACTGAAGATATGGCGTACTGTAGTTTTATACTTGTACTCCTCCTTCTTCCCCTGGATTCCCCCTTCCAGCTCCCTCCTCCCAGGTTTCCCCCTCCCCTCTTCCACCCTCTCTCTTTCCCTCTCCCACCTCCTTTTCCCAGTCTCCCCAGAGTTTAATCCCCCCCCCCACAGTTTTGTTAAATAAAAAGAGTTTCTATTTTTGAATACACGTGTCCTTTATTTTTTACATCAGGAAGGGGGGCTAGAGAGGGGTAAGTGGAAGGAGGTGAGGGAGGAATGGGGCACGAGCCACCAATGGGGAGGACTGGGGTGGCTCTGCGGGCTCCTCGGGATGGAAGGTCTCCTGCAGGGCCTCCTGTATCCAGACCGCCCCCCGATTGACCTCTCTGGAAGGTAGCCTACGGCAAGTGCAGCCGGGCTGATGGCCGAGTGCTGTGATGTGCCGAGTGTGGGCACTCCAAGACAGGACTTCTTTGCTGTCTCTCATCGAGTTAGACAAGCAAGCGGAGTACCCTGAGAACTGTCTGTCCGGGATAGGGGTTGGGTCCCTTTAAGCACAGCCCTCGGCTAGCCTGAGGCAGCAGATCCACACTCTAAGTCCTAACCTGATGCCCTGCTGGCACTGGTTCCGACCAGCCTTAACTTCGGTTCAGGGTCCACTCAATGTGGAGATGCTATTTCGAATTAGCAAAAGGCTAATTCGAATTAGTTTTTAGGTCTAGATGCACTAATTCCAATTATCTTATTTCAAATTAACTTATTCGAATTAAGTTAGTTCAAATTAGTGCTGTAGTGTAGACATACCCTTAGTGTCATCGGCAAACCTGCTGAGGGTGCAATCCATCCCCTCATCAAGCTCATTAATAAAGACAATGAACAATACCAGTCCTAGAACTGAACCTTGGGGCACTCCGCTAGAAACCAACCGCTATCCTGACATCGAGCCGTTGATCACTACCCGCTGGGCCCGGCCTTCTATCCATCTTTCTATCCATCTTACCATCCATTTATCCAATCCACATTCCCTTAAATTTTTGTCAAGAATATTGTTGGAGACAGTATCAAAAGCCTTGCTAAAGTCAAGGTATATCACATCCACTGACTTTCTCATGTCCATAGAGCCAGTTACCTCATCATAGAAGCTAATCAGATTGGTCAGGCACAACTTGCCCTTTGTGAATCCATGCTGACTATTCCTGGTCACTTTCCTCTCTTCCAGGTGCCTCAAAATGGATTCCTTAAGGATCCCTTCCATGATTTTTTCAGGAACCGAGGCAAGACTGACCGACCTATAGTTCCCTGGATCACCTTTCTTCCCTATTTTGAAAATGGGCACTAGATTTGCCTTTTTCCAATCATCCGGGATCTCTCCCGAATCTCCACAACTTTTCAAAGATAATGGCCAAAGGCTCCTCAATGACATTTGCGAAATCCCTCACTACCCTCGGATGCATTAAGTCCGGACCAATGGATTTGTGTATGTTTAGCTTTTCTAAATAGTTCCTAACCTGTTCTTTACTCAATGCTACATCCAATCTTGCGTCACTTAGCGCATTAGTCCGGGAGCCCACCTTTGTCCGTGAATACAGAGGCAAAGAAAGCATTGAGTACTTCAGCTTTCCCCACATCATCTGTCACTAGGTTACCTCCTTCATCCAGCAGGGGCCCTCTCTGATCACCTTCTTCTTGTTAACATGCCTGTAGAAACCTTTCTTTTTATCCTTCACATCCTTTGCCAGTCGCAATTCCAATTGTGCTTTCATCTTCCTGATAACCCCACGGCAGTCTCGAGCTATACATTTAAACCCTTCTCTGGCCATTTGTTCAAATTTCCACTTTTTGTAAGGTCCCTTTTTGTGCTTAAGTTCACCAAGGATTTCCCCCGTAAGCCAGTCCAGTCTCCTATCATGTTTGCCTCTCTTGCTACGCGTCAGGATGGGTTTTTTCTGTGCCTTCAATAAGGCTTCTTTAAAATACTGCCAGCTGTCCTGGACTCCTTTCCCCTTCATGTTAGCATCCCAGGGCATTCCACAAGGAGTAATGGTAGTTCGGACTAGGAAACCTAGTCCGAACTACCTAGTCCGTGCCGCGTGTAGCCACGCGGCATGGGGTTCGAACGAGCTGGGATTTAAAAATGGCGGCGCCCGGCTTATGCAAATGAAGCCCGGGAAATTCAAATCCCGGGCTTCATTTGCAAGTGCGGTATGCCTACATTACCCTCCTAGTTCGAATTAGGAGGGTAGTGTAGACATACCCTGAGGGAGTCAAAATCTGCTTTTCCAAAGACCAAGGTGTGTATTTTACTACTCTCTTTTCGTCCTTTGGTCAGAATCCTGAAATCTACCATCACTGCTTCCCCTATTAGTTCCTCCCTGTTTGTGAGCAGAAGGTCAAGCTTCGCATGGCCCCTGGTCAGATCCTTCAGCACTTGTAACAAGAAGTTATCTCCAACATTCTTCAAGAACTTCCAGGATTGCCGGTGTACTGCCGTATTGGTCTCCCAAGAGCTGTCAGGGTAATTAAAGTCCCCCACGAGAACCAGGGCCTGCAATCTGGAAGCTTCTCTCAGTTGTCCGAAGAAAGCCTCATCTATCTCATCCGTCTGATTCGGTGGCCTGTAGTAGACACCAACCACAACATCACTGCTGCTGTTTGCACCTCTAAACTTAACCCATAGACTCTCAACAGGTTTTTCTCTGTCTATATACTGGAGTTCTGAGCAATTATAGTGCTTTCTTACGTATAGTACAACTCCTCCTCCTTTTCCCCCCTGCCTGTTCTTCCTCAACAGTCTATATCCTTCCATGACAGCACTCCAGTCATGCGAGTCATCCCACCAAGTCTGTGTTATCCCAATTAAATCATATTTCTTGGACTGGGCCAGGGCATCCAGTTCTTCCTGTTTGTTGCCCAGGCTTCTCGCATTAGCGTGCAAACACCTCAGATTAGCAGTTGATCACCCTATCTTATCCATTCGAATCAGTGGTCCTCCTTTCTTACTCGTTCCTCTTTGCATTTCTTCCCGGTATCTGACTTTCCCACTCCTCTCAGGGTTTTGGTCACCGTCCCCCAACGAACCTAGTTTAAAGCCCTCCTCACTAGGTTTGCAAGCCTGCCCACGAAGATGTTCCTTCTTCTCTTGGTTAGGTGGATCCCGTCTCTTCCTAACAATCCTTGTGCCTAGAACAGAGTCCCATGGTCGAAGAAACCAAAGCCCTCTCTGCAACACCACCTGCAGAACCACGCATTTACGTCCTCAATTCGACGATCCGTGCCCAGTCCTTTCCCTTCAACAGTGAGGATGGACGAGAACACCACTTGAGCTCCGAATTCTTGGATCCTTCTTCCCAGCACTACATAATCTGCAGTAACCCACTCAAGGTCATTCTTGGCTGTTTCTTTAGTTCCCACATGGAGAAGCAGGAAGAGGTAGCAATCCGAAGGTTTGATCAGTTTGGTAAGACTCTGTCACATGCTGAATTTGAGCTAAGCAGCACAACTCTTCAGATTCCAGGTCAGGATGGCAGATGGATGACTCAGTCCCTCTTAGGAGGCAGTCCCTGACTACCACTACCTGTCGTCAAAGGACAACAGGAAGATCGATAAGCTGTAGGTCACCTTGTCAGCAGCATTTCCCACCCCTGTCTGGCTCTCTGTCTTTATGTTAGCATGCATAGAGGAAGGACACGCTGCTGAAAATTTTCTCAAATATTGGTGTGAGCCATTCTGCTGTTAGCAAAGTTTTTGGCCGAATCATGAAATCTCTGCTTAGGTAGTGAATATTCTGTGGCTAAGGCTTACTTCACATGCTAGTTTCTACTCCTGGCCTTCCCTACAGACTCATTGGCCAAGCCAAAGTGCCTACTGCTACAGTAGAAACTTCATTTAGCTCTTGAACAAACTGTGGGCTTGACAGCTTGAAGAACGAATTCTCCTTTTCATTTACAGACCTGCTATCCACAGCATCAGCACCCAGCATAAGAGAAGAGTAGACTCAGGCCCATTCGGTCCTTGGCATCTCCGTAGAGACATCTCATAATGATGCTAATATGGGCCAAACATTATGCTGGCTTTGTGTGTTAGATGGTCAGCATCTGGGGAGGTGATGGAAACCAAGCAACAGAGGCCATCACTGGATATTAACAAACTGTATGTTCCTTCTTCCGTTGTAGTTGGACTGGAGATCTACAGGTTGTGTTCCCACATCCATTCATTTTCCCGATTCACTGGATATGCAGCAAGGTATGATCTGGGTATCAGCTCTGTCAGATAGCAGTGGGTGACAAGACGCAGATTTTCAGTCACCTACAATGGGCAGCAATTCCTTTTTTTACTTTATTTTTATTTTTTTTGCAGCATGTGTAGATGCAGTTGCAAAATACACGTGTATGTTTCTACCGCCACTGCCAGGGATTCAAGCCCTTGGTCTGATAGGTAAGTCAACCCCAGCTTGTTACCAACCCCCTGAGCCATCCTGCCTGCTTAGCAGTATGGTGCCCCTAGTCCCTTTTGGGGAGATGCCTGGTGTCTGCCTTTCTCACCCACCATTGCAAAGCACATGCAGGTGGAGCACAAGCCACAGAGGGTACTGTGCAGGCCCCTCCTCCTGCCCTTTCAGAACGACACTTCCTCTTTTCACAGCATGCCAGAGGGGAGACGTGAATCCCAGCACGTTACTACGCCAGAGGAGGCAAGGAGCTGCCCCAATCTCCCTCCTTTCTAGCTGTTAAAATGAATTCTTCTCACATTAGCAAGGCTCCCTGAGGCCTTGGGAGAACAGGTGCTCACTTGACCCACGTGTCACCTCCATCTAATATATCACATCAGCCTCAGGGGAAAAATGCAGGCTCAGCTTCTACCCCACCCCCATCCCAGAAGAGGCCTGGCTCTGTGCAACCACAAGAGGAGAGCTGTGCGCTGGGGAAAGAAGAACAACAAAAAAGCACACCTTCCTGGAGGGAGCAAGAAATTGCCTATCACACCACTCAGCCATCTTGCCAGGTTTCCTGACTCAAACGATGAATAATTCTTCTGAGGGCAGCAAAAATCATTTCAATGCACTGAATTGTGCAGTGCAATTCATGGAGGAACGCAGGGATGTGCATGAAGAAATACCTTTGTGTCCCTGGGGCAATCAGTTGAAATCCTGCCAAAGTGTGTCAGTCCAGTCCTCTGTTCTTATCATGCAGCACTACTAGGGCTAGTATTGGTTCCAGTGCTGGAAACCCCCAGGTGATAAACTCCTTTCTTGGCCCAGTTCATGAGAGAAGCACTGGAGGGAAGCCGGTACAGGAAATGTTTCCTTTAGGAGACACCTCTGCTCTGAGAAAACCCCGAATTCACCAGGCCTTGAGAGACCCTACTGACTGAGAAGAGAGATCAAGTTATTACCCCTGCATGAATTAAATGCCATGCTTATCATTACCTGTGTGGTGGCAGGTCTGAAGAGAGACAACGCGGTCCAGGTCTAACCACTGCAGAACTCCTCTCACTAATACCACCAGAAAAAGCTTTGATTAGGTCCTTGTTGGGCAGAATGCACAGCCCCTTCTCAGGCAAATTGTGCTGAGGACTACTCTGAGTAAAAACTGAAGGCCTAGTAGCCCCTCAGGGTATGTCTACACTACCACCCTAGTTCGAACTAGCGGGGTAATGTAGGCATACCGCACTTGCAAATGAAGCCCGGGATTTGAATTTCCCGGGCTTCATTTGCATAAACTGGGCGCCGTCATTTTTAAATCCCTGCTCGTTCGAACCCCGTGCCGCGCGGCTACATGCACCACGGGCTAGATAGTTCGAACTAGCAAGCCATTCCAAACTATCTGCACACCTCGTTCTATGAGGCGTACAGATAGTTTGGAATGGCTTGCTAGTTCGAACTATCTAGCCCATGCCGCGTGTAGCCGCGCGGCACGAGGTTCGAACAAGCCGGCATTTAAAAATGGCGCCGGCCGGCTTATGCAAATGAAGCCCGGGAAATTCAAATCCCGGGCTTCATTTGCAAGTGCGGTATGCCTACATTACCCCGCTAGTTCGAACTAGCGGGGTAGTATAGACATACCCCCAGAGATACACAAGCAGAGAAAGAACCCTCTGTGCATGGAGAGGGGCCCCGGCTGCCTCCATGTCAGGATTATGACCTCCATGACAATGATCAGTAGGTTGTGTGGAGGAGTTGGGTAGACTGAGAGAGAATTAGATGTAGTCTCCCCTCACTGGCCCTATGGAGTTCAGGGCAGGAGCATATCAGCCAGGGCCTGTGTTATATTTCCATAGTACTCCTGCCTCAACCATGACAACTGCCAGCAGCCACTAGTAATACATCTGCACTAGTCCTGAAAGAGGTCCATAGCTGGCATGGAGGCCCAGAGCTTCTGTCTTGATGGCCTCAGAATCCATCAGTGGCAGGCTTGCGGGGAGCAGACCCAAAGCAGAGATACATCAGGGAAAACCCCTCCACCTCTGAAGGAACAATTAGGGGAAACTGTACAATAGGACAGTGGTCACTAACCAGTAGATCTTGGAGCCTCTGACAGGTGATCCTGACAGGTTTGGCCAGGTGGCTATCAAGTGCAGCACTTCATCTGCCCCTTTCAGCAGTGCCATGTTGCTCCTGCCTTGGAGGTGCCCAACTCTCAGGAGTCTCCTGGTTGTTGTGCAGGGCATGGGAAGAAGGGGAGGGGGTGCTGATGTCAGGGTGCCCTTCCTCTCACCCTGTACCCCTTCTCCACAGAGCAGGGGGGGCAAGGATGGAGAGTTTGCTGGCTGCTTTTGGGAGTGGTGAAGGGCCAGCGTAGGGGTAAGTCTGCCTTAGCCCCATGCATCACCACCCAGAAGCCACCTGTGGTAAAGTGCCCAGCTGGAGCCTACATTCCAAACCCCAGCCCCAGTCCTAAACCCCCCAGCACCACAAACCCCTGCCTTAGCCCTGAGTCCCTGTGCACCCAAATTCCCTCCCAGAGCTTGCACCCTGAGCCCCCTCTTGCTCCTCAACTCCCTGCCCCAGCTCAGAACCCCTCCCACACTCCAGATCCTTTAGCCCAAGATCATCATCTGCATCCCCCTCCACCACATCCTAACCCTCTCCCCCCAGTCTGATAAAAATGAGTGAAGATGGGGGAGGGAGGATGGAGTGAGCAGGGCAGGGCCTTTGGGAAGGGGCAGGAAGGAGGCAGGACAAGGGTGTTTGGGTTTGAAGTAGATCCTGGGTTGCACTTAAATTCAAAAAGTGATCTCATGCTTATAAAGGTTGGAGACCACTGCAATAGGAACTTGGTAGTTTTTCTTCCCTTTAGCCACAAGGGAAATGGTAGGACTGGAGGATGAGGCACATCCTATTTGAATAAGTTGACTGTATCCTTGCTACAAACTACATTTTCCTGATTACATGAAGATGGGCCCAAGCTATAGAGTTTGGATCCTGATCTGTGGGTATAACTTACACACCTGCTCGATGTGGTGCACTGTCCATCAAGTGGCACTGAGACCACTTACAGAGAGAATAATGAGTCTGCTCTACAGTCTTAGCCGAGTGCCAGCTTTTTTTTTTTTTTTTTTTTTTGGCAGCTCATGTAGTAGAGGCTCAAGCAATAATCTTCAGAGGTCCTAGTTCCATTCTGCCTCTGGTGTTACATCAGCTCTTTGGGACTTGAATTGTCTCATTTTTATTCTTATTCTGTGTTTGAACAGAGCCTAGCACAACAGTCCATGGTCCATGACTGAGACTTGTGAGAGCTATGCTAACACAAATTAATCATAATTATGATAATAATTTGAATGCCAAGAATGTAAGGAGCATGTGGGTACAGTATTCTGGTTCATGGGTCATAACCTAATTCTGTGTCCTAATTGCTTGATCTATCATGGCATTTAATTCATACAGGTACCTGAATATGGCTGGTGCATCCAAATGATGCACAACATGGACTGATTCCACATTTCTTGGCATGTTGCCAGTGAAGCCCAAAGTCATATTTGTTTATTTTAATGGACAAGAAAGTAATGTAGAGAGGTGACTGTAATGACTAGAGCCTGGTGGATAATGCTGTCAGGTGCACTCCCCCCACTGTGCCTCAGTGACCCCTGACTGTCCTCATCTAGCCCCTCTCAGGGCAAGTTACAGTCTGTACGGGTTGCTCATCATTGGCATTATCTCTACTGCCCTGCTTACCTAGGCTGCATTGTAATCCGCCTCTGAACCCTGGGCCTTGCCTCCAGCCCCTAGCCAGGGGGAGTCTTGGCTGGCCCTCCCCCAGCTATTCTCCCTCCTGGGAACCCCTGCTTCCTCTGTAGTTAGCCCTTCACTGGCTCCCAACCTCTAAGCAAACTGTGCCTCTCTATATAGTTGCCAGCTGGGCCCTCACTCACCCTAATGGCTTCAGCTGGCCTCTTCAAGCAAACTGTGCTTCACTAGATAGCTGCCAGCTGGGCCCTCACTAGCCCTAATGGCTTCAGCTGGCCTCTCTGTTCTCAGCCCCGGCTCAGGGCCTGAGTCTTGGCCTTAAAGGGCCAGTGCAGGGCAGGCGCCCTGTTACAAATGCAAACAAATTCCTTTGAACTTTTGTTTGACTTTCTCATTTAATTATCTCTTGTCATGTTCACATTCTGACTGTATGAATTTGAGGAATCTCTTGGTTGGAAGATGTAGGGAGCAAGTGTCATAGTTGCCTGAGGTCTCACAGGAACCAAATTTTGAATAGACAGTTGCAAGCTGGAAGCATTCAAGAGGGAAAGAGCATTGCTATTGAGCCATGTGACTTAATTGACTGATCATAACTAAACAATGCAGGACCAGAGTGAATGTTTACAGCCAATGGTTATAGAGATAAAAAAGGATGAAAAGATATTCATTTGATTAACTTGAAAAATGAAGAAACCTGAGAAAACTGGGATCTGCTCAAAGAATATTCCACTACAGGTTAAATCTCTTGGAAATTCTGCATTGAACTCTCTGAATACTGAAGGTAAACAAACATATTAAAAAGTATAAGATAACTGGAGGAAAAATATATGTATCTATACCAACAAACAGGAGTCATTCAATTTATTTGGAGTAGGTGCAGAACAAATGCTGATAAAGAGCACGTACACGGGGACTATGTCTATACTGCCCCCATTTCGCGCAAAAAATATGCAAATGAGGCAACGCATGGAATATCGCAGAACCTTATTTGCATAATTAATGAGGCTCAATTTTTGTGCAAGAGGCTTTTGCACAAAAAAAACCCTCTTGCGCAAGAGCCGTTCTTTTTGAAAAAATGAGGTGAAGCTATAGCCCGCAGACACTTTTCTGCACCCCTGCAGCCTCACACGGGTAACACTGAGGCTACATCTAGACTGCCCCCTTTTGTGCAAGAGAATATGCAGATGAGGCAAAGCGGTGACTATTGCCACACCTAATTTGCATACTTAATGAGACGTCATTTTTGCACAAGGGGCTTTTGCACAAAAAGGAGCCATGTACACAGCTCCTTTTTGCGCAAAAACTCCCTCTTGAGCAAGAGCCATTCTTCCTGAAAAAATGGGGATGCAAGAGGGGGTTTTTGCATGAAAAGGAGCCATGTAGATAAAGTACATACACGGGAACTATGTCTATACTGCAGATGGCTCCTTTTTGCACAAAAGCCTCTTGCGCAAAAATGGAGTCTCGTTAATTATGCAAATGAGGTGCGGCCATATTCCACATTGCACTCATTTGCATATTTCTTGCACCAAACGGGTGCAGTGTAGACATAGCCTGATGCTTTAGGGAAAGTCGAGGCTACAATATCACTAGCTGATTTTTGGCCATTGACTGCTCTTTGACTCAGTTTCTCCATATGCCAAATGCAGATTATGTTTAGAATACATCTAGGCTGTGTCTACACTGGCACCCCTTTCCAGAAAAGGGATGCTAATGGGACCAGTTGGAATTGCAAATCCCGCAGGGGATTTAAATATCCCCCGTGGCATTTGCACGAACACGGCTGCTGCTTTTTTCCGGCTCGGGGTTTTGCTGGAGAAAAGTGCCAGTCTAGATGGGCTCTTGCGGGAAATAAGCCCTTTTTCGGAAGATCCCTTATTCCTACTTTCAAGTAGGAATAAGGGATCTTCCGAAAAAGGGCTTATTTCCCACAAGATCCCATCTAGATCCCATCTAGACTGGCACTTTTCTCCGGCAAAACCCTGAGCCGGAAAAAAACGGCAGACGTGTTTGTGCAAATGCCGCAGGGGATATTTAAATCCCCCGCGGCATTTGCAATTCCGAAGTGTCTCATTAGCATCCCTTTTCCGGAAAAGGGTGCCAATGTAGATACAGCCCCTTTGTTTTGTTTCTTTGTTTCCTTTTGCAGGTGGAGATGGCCATAAACACCATCCTCCTGTGCAGGGTCTTCCACCTGGGTGACCTGTACCCTGGGCTTCCCTAACTGCAGAGTGGGCTATTGATGGAACCCATATCCCCATCCGGCCCCCGACCACTGTGCAGCCCAGTACATCAATCCAAAGGGATACTTTTCTATGGTGCTGCAGGCACTGGTCAACCATCACAGGCAGTTTACAGACATTTTTGTTGGATGGTTGGGGAAGGTGCATGATGCCCACGTCTTCAGAAATTCCAGCCTCTGCCACAAGCTGGAGGCTGGCTTTTTCCTCCCTGAGTGCAGCATCTGGGTTGGGGACATTGAGATGCCACTGTGCATTGTGAGGGACATGGCTACTGCCTATTGCCGTGGCTGATGAAATCCTACACTGACAACTTAGACCCAAGCAAGAACTGCTTCAGTGGCCGCCTAAGCAGGGGCAGTATGCAGGCCGAATTTGCCTTTGGGCACTTGAAAGTGCTGTTCGGGTGCCACCTCGCCCAACCCGTCTTGATGTGGGGGAGCACATCTTCCAGGTGAGATCTGCATGTTGTGTGCCCTGGAGAGGAATTGCATTGTGGAAAGGAAGGGAGAGGCCTTCCTTCTGGGGTAGGGATTGTAGGCCGGCTGGGACAGATGGGCCTTCAAGCAGCCGTGCACAGCTGCCATTCGCTAGGCCCATCAGATGCGGGTGCACATCCCAGGAGGCCCTGAGGGAGAGTTTCTCTGAAGGACCCCAGTAACTCTCCCCAGGGCATCCTCACTAGGGGCCTGTGCCTTGCCCATCTGCCTTTCCTCCAACAATCCCTCCCTTCCCCCCTTGACTCCTATTCCCTGTAGACCCAATAAAAAACATGTTTGTTATGAAAACATTTTTTTGCCTTTTTTTTTTTTGGATAGAAGTAACTGGGGAGAAGGGGGGAGGCTGAGAACTTGGAAATGGAGATGGGGAAGGGGGCTGAGAACGTTTGAGCAGGGAGGAGAGACTCAGAGCTAGGGCTATGAGTGGCGTGTGGCTCAGGT
This sequence comes from Pelodiscus sinensis, assembly GCF_052426305.1. Lineage (NCBI taxonomy): Eukaryota > Metazoa > Chordata > Testudines > Trionychidae > Pelodiscus > Pelodiscus sinensis. The sequence goes on along the minus strand of NC_143074.1, from coordinate 8,697,321 downwards.
GTTTCTTCTGCCTCATGTATGGGTACCTCGGGACCTCGGCAAGGGGGTGTCTTGGAAGGATAGGGAGATAGGCAGGAGGGGGCCTGGAGTGGGGTTAGGCAGGGGAGGGGGAGCAGGGACTGGAGCAGGAAATGGGACTGGTGCTGGGTAGGTCTTGATCTCCCAGATGGTTGCGCACGTGTTGCGGCCCTGCAGCAGCAGCTCAGTCCACATCTGGGCCCACCACTGTGTGCTGTCCTGGACTTTCTGGGCCCAGCATCTGCTGAATGTCCTTGAGAATGGAGACATGCTCGCTCATTAGGTCCTCCTGGACGCTCCAACGCCAGAGGCTCCTCCAGGGTCAGGCGGCTGGCTCGGGTGGTGTTGATCACTCCGCAGTCATGGCTGGACCAGCTGGGGAGAATAAAGAGAGGTGCTCAGTCATCCCTGGAGACACTGTGCCTGAGGCCTTGCCCTCATCTGTGAGCTGAGAGCAACAGTTTCTGGGTCGGAGGAAGGTGATGGTCTGGACAGTGGGCCCTGCTTCCTGCCCTTCCACCCCCCACTCTCCCTCCCATGGACTAGTAGGCAAGGGAAATGGCGAGCTACACTGGGATACAATGACCAGGAAAGGGACCTCGAGCTGCCTGGGCTTCCATTGGGGCCGTACACACACCTGTGCCTGGCAGCGCTGTCCCCATCAGAGGGTGCTGCCTCAAGTACGCAGGCATGATTGTGTGCCATGTGCAGTGGCTGGTGAGGGGAGGGTGTTCCCCCCCTCCCGGGTTAGAAGTGTGTGTGACCTCCCCAGATCCTGTGAGCAGGAACCCAGGGGTGCTCCAGTGCTGCTTCTTGGGGCTGCATGACGCAGACTGGTGCTGCACGAACATCCATGAGCATGGACTGCAGCGCAATGGGCAGGGCGAGAAGGTTGAGCAACAATCGCACCACAGGCCATCAGCACCCACCACCCCTGTCCTCCATGTGTGAACAACAAAGACTACGTCTATATTGGCAAGATTTTGCGCAAATACTCTTTAATGCAAGAGTTTTGGCGTTAGAGTATTTGAGTAAGAAAGTGTCTACACTGGCATGTGCTTTTGCGCAAGAGCATCCGTGCCAGTGTAGACGCTCTCTTGAGCAACAAAGCTCCGATGGCCATTTTAAACATCGGGCTTTCTTGTGCGAGAAATTGATGTTGCCTGTTTACACTGGCATCTTGTGCAAGAACAGTTGCGCAAGAGCGCTTATCCACATTCTTTTAAATTGTTGGCAAGAATATTGTTGGAAACCGTATCAAAAGCCTTGCTAAAGTCATGGTATATCACATCCACTGACTTTCCCATGTCCACAGAGCAGGTTACCTCATCATAGAAGCTAATCAGATTGCTCAGGCACGACTTGCCCTTTGTGAATCCATGATGACTATTCCTAATCACTTTCCTCTCTTCCAAGTGCCTCAAAATGGATTCCATAAGGATCCCTTCCATGATTTTTTCAGGAACCGAGGTAAGACTGACCGGCTTATAGTTCCCAGGATCATCCTTCTTCCCTATTTTGAAGATGGACACTACATTTGCCTTTTTCCAATCATCCGGGATCTCTCCCTATCTCCACAACTTTTCAAAGATAATGGCCAAAGGCTCCTCAATGACATTTGACAACTCCTTCAGTATCCTCGGATGCATTAAGTCTGGACCCATGGATTAGTGTATGTTTAGCTTTTCTAAATAGTTCCTAACCTGTTCTTTACTCACCAATGGCTGTCCATCTTCATCCCATCTTGCGTCACTTAGCGCATGGGTCCGGGTGCCCACCTTGTCCTTGAATACAGAGGCAAAGAAAGCATTGAGTACTTCAGCTTTCCCCACATCATCTGTCACTAGGTTACCTCCTTCATCCAGTAAGGGCCCTCTCTGATCACCTTCTTCTTGTTAACATGCCTGTAGAAACCTTTCTTGTTATCCTTCACATCCTTTGCCAGTCGCAATTCTAATTGTGCTTTCGCCTTCCTGATAACACCCCGTCATTCTCGAGCTGTACATTTAATCCCCTCCCTGGTCATTTGTCCAAGTTTCCACTTTTTGTAAGCTCCCTTTTTGTGCTTAAGTTCACCAAGGATTTCCTCTATAAGCCAATCCAGTCTCCTACCATGTTTGCCTCTCTTGCTACGCATCGGGATGGTTTTTTTCTGTGCCTTCAATAAGGCTTCTTTAAAATACTGCCAGCTGTCCTGGACTCCTTTCCCCTTCATGTTAGCATCCCAGGGGATTCTGCCCATCAGGTCTCTGAGGGAGTCAAAATCTGCTTTTCTGAAGTTCAAGGTGTGTATTTTACTACTCTCTTTTCCTTCTTTGGTCAGAATCCTGAACCCTACCATCTCATGATCACTGCTTCCCAGGTTGTCACCTACCTCTTCTTCCCCTATTAGTTCCTCCCTGTTTGTGAGCAGAAGGTCAAGCTGCTCACGGCCCCTGGTCAGATCCTTCAGCACTTGTACCAAGAAGTTATCCCCAACATTCTCCAAGATCTTCCAGGATTGCCGGTGTACTGCCATATTGGTCTCCCAAGAGCTGTCAGGGTGATTAAAGTCCCCCACGAGACCCAGGGCCTGCAATCTGGAAGCTTCTCTCAGTAGTCCGAAGAAAGCCTCATCTATCTCATCCGCCTGATTCGGTGGCCTGTAGTAGATACCAACCACAACATCACTGCTGTTGTTTGCACCTCTAAACTGAACCCATAGACTCTCAACAGGTTATTTTCCCTCTTTATACTGGAGTTCAGAGCAATCATAGTGCTCTCTTCCGTATAGTGCAACTCCTCCTCCTTTTCTCCCCTGCCTGTTCTTCCTGAACAGTTTATGCCCTTCCATGACAGCACTCCAGTCACACGAGTCATCCCACCAAGTCTCTGTTATCCCAGTTAAATCATATTTCTTGGAAAGGATGCCTGAGAGACATCCAGGTTACGTGGTATCAGCTCCAACATGCGCTTGGCAATGGTGCGCGCCGTTTCCTCCTCCTTCTCCTCTTCATGGGATGGGACCCTTGGGTGGGTGACGACGGGCATCTCTAGCCCCGAGTCTACCAGCAGGGATAGGGATCTCCGCCCCAGACCAGGGCATTGCACACCTTTTGCAGCCTCTGGCAGGCTCCTAGGAGCCCTGTGCATGCTCCCTGGTATAGGCAGGGGACTCTTGCGGAGCTTTTAGCTGTGACATGCTGCCCAGACATCAGGCACTGGCAGCTGTGCTGAGGCTGGAAGCTCTGAAGGCCTGCTTCCTGCCACAAGCCCTGACCCCTGTGTCTGCAGCTTTAAGAGCTGCCAGGAAACAGGAACTACAGAGTTGTGATGAGTGTGTACAAAGTGGCCAGCAAGCCACTTGTGGTATTTCCTAGAGGCCTCTTTTTTCAACAAAACTCCCTATTCCACGTCCACACACACCTACTTCTGAAAAAGCTTTTTCAGAAAAGGGCTTATTCCTCATGGAATGAGGTTTACTGCCGTCAGAGAAAGCTGTCTGTTATTTCGACTTTCTGTTGAAATAATGAAATTGCAGTGTGGATGTTATTCTGGAAAAAAAGTGCAGTGTAGATACACTCTTAAGGGTATGTCTAGACTACATGGTTCTGTCAACAAAGCCATGTAGATGAGTTTACTAGACTGCTTCATTTACATCAAAATGGCTGCCGTGCTGTGCTGATCAGCTGTTTGTCGACCGCTCTGGTATACTTCATGAAATGAGGCTTCCCTTGTCGACCGCGGCGCGTCCAGACTGCCCTGATGTGTTGCCAAACAGCTGATCAGCACAGCGCAGTGGCCATTTTGATGTAAATGAAGTGGCAATTATTTAAATCGCCGCTTCATTTTCCTATGTCTAGTAAACTCATCTACTGGGCTTCGTCAACAGAGCCATGTAGTCTAGACATACCCTTAGAGTCAGTAGTGGAGACAAAGCCTATGTTGGCACAGCTAGGCAGGTGTAGACACAGCATACAGAGTGGGTATGTCTACAGTGGAAATGTTACAAAGACACAGCTGCAGCGCTGCCACTTCCCTATTGTCATGTAGACACTACAGCGACAGAAATGCTTCTTCCATTGTTATAGTAAATCCACTTCTCCAAGAAGCTCTAGCTGAGCAGCATGCATTTTGCTGACATAAGTGGCGCATAAACAAGGCCTTAGTCACATAAGACACGACATTTTTCACAGCTCTGAGGAATGCAGGAAAGCTGACCCAACTGTTGTGTACACCAGCCATGACTGAAGGATCTTTTCTGCCAGTGCTAAAACACCACCTCCCTCAGTGACATTCGTTCTCTTCTGTCCTCATAGCTCTGTTTCCACTGGTGGAGGGGTTGTTGCCATAGCTATATTGGTGAAGGGTGTGTTTTCTTCATGCACCTCACCATTATAGCGATGCTGGTATACATTTTAAGTGTAGACCAGGCCTCATACCCTTCGTTGTAAAGTAAGTTGAGAGAGAGCAATGTTCTGATGGCCAGGCCTGCTGATGGGAGAGGGAGACACAAAGGGGGCAGTTGCCTGGTGCCTGAAGATTAAAAGGGGCCTTTTAAATTCCTGCCTGAGCATGTTCCCTAGCACTAAGGGCTGGGGGGGAGGGGTGTCGCGCTCCAGGCAGAACTGAGGGTTGGTTGCCCTCAGCCCCAACCCTTCTGCTCTTGCCCCCTCACCTTTCCCAGGGTTCCATGGTGGCTGTCAGTTCTTCTCTTTATGGCTCTCATCCCTCTCCTGTGAGGCAGCTCCAGCACTGCAGCTTTGACACTGTAGCATCATAGTGTAGACACTTCCTACGTCAACTTGAGAATTTTTTTCTGTCACTGCAGTTAATTCATCTCTCTGAGAGCCGTGACTAGGTCAACAGAAGAATTCTTCCATCAGCCTACACTCAGGGTGAGATTGGTTTAACTACATTGCTTAGGGGTATTAATTTTTCATATACTGGACCAAAATAGGTAGGTCAACCTAAATTTTAAGGGTGGACCTGTCCTAAAGCATTGGAAGCAATTAAACTGGGTACCACTCACTAGAAACATGATCCTCAACCATTCATGCTAAAAGGTGATGGGCAACTTCTGGCAGCTGTCACAGATCCTCACTAGTTTCTCATTCAGCCAAGCCTCACTCTGTGGCGATCTGTGTTACATTATTGGAAGTGCTAAGCATTAGTATTATTTATTTCCCTTCCTACCATAAGCAATTAAACACAGACTCATTCTATCCATAAACAGCAATAGCCTGAGGAGAGTGGGAAGGACAGGCACAGAGAAGAGGCACTTTATCTTTGACACATGCTCACAGGCAGAGGGGTGAAGGTCAATGGCTAGACATTGTATTGCTCTGATTAAAATGTTGACAACCATACATTTAGTTTTATGAAATTACCAATTGATCTGTGATTGCAGGGTCCAATCAATGCTCTGAAAATATACGGTGCAGAAAATCAGATGATAGGCTAGGTTATCCTTTTGCATCTAGCTCTATGTAAGGGGCAGCTCAAGAAGCAACACAGCTCTGTGAGGCAGAATTCATTCCTCTTTTCCACCTGGAGGGAAAGTAATTTGCCACTGGTTTTCTTGCCTGCTGTCCATTTGGCCACCCTGTCCTTTTGTGGCCAGTTTAGACAGGAAGCTCTCTGAGGCAAGGAGCATGTATATATAAGCCATGTGTACATATATGGTGAGATAGAAATATTAAAGCCCCCGTTGAATTAGGGATCAGTTGGTAACTTCATCCCCAAAGAGAACATTAAGCAATATTTTGATCTACCAATGGACACTGGTATCTGTGGTTATCTGACACAAAGAAAATAACAATTTATCATTCATTTCTACTATCCCATTTGTCTCTAAAAATTCCAGTGCTCTTTACAGAGAAGAACATCACCCCCTAGTGAAATGCAGCTACCTCTGTTGTGGAACTTGGCAGTTGTTATATAGACCAAAAGAACTCTACATATCTGTGTCTAAAAAGGGAATGGAAACTTCTTTAAATGTGACTTTGGAGGGAAAGTAGGCCAAATGCAAATAATCTGAGCTATAATTTGACTGAGGAACTCTCACAAGATATATAGAATCATAGAATCATAGAACATTAGAACTGGAAGGGACTTGAAAGGTCATTGAGTCCAGTCCCCTGCCTTCATGGCAGGAGCCAATACCGTCTAGACCATCCCTGATAGATGTCTATCTAAACTGCTCTTAAATATCTCTAGAGATGGAGATTCCATAACCTCCCTAGGCAACGTATTCCAGTGTTAACCACCCTGACAGTTAAGAAGTTTTTCCCAATGTCCAACCTAAACCTCCCTTGCAGTTTAAACCCATCGCTTCTTGTCCTATCCTCAGAGGCCAAGGAGAACATTTTTTTCTCCCTCTTCCTTGTGACATCCTTTTAGATACCTGAAAACTGCTATCTTGTCCCCTCTCAGTCTTCTCCTTTCCAAACTAAACAAGCCCAATTCTTTCAGTCCTCCTTCATAAGTCATGTTCTCCAGACCTTTAACCATGTTTGTTGCTCTTCTTTGGACCTTCTCCAGTTTCTCCACATCTTACTTGAAATGGGTGCTCAGAACTGGACACAATACTCCAACTGAAGCCTAATCAGTGCAGAATAGAGCGGAAGAATGACTTCTTGTATCTTGCTCACAACACTCCTCTTAATGCATCTGTGGCAGGGTCTGCCCACCCTGTCACGTGGCTATAGCTATTCCGACATGCAGTTGCCACACTTAATTGGTCACCGGACTCCCAGCCCACTCACTAGTCTATAACTCCCATGCCCCATGCAGAACTCTCAGTCCACCAGTAGTCTGCTCCACGGGGCTAATGGTCTACTAGTCACAATCAATAGATGTCCATGACCCCAGAGTACTAGGGCCTGATGGCCAGATTCAGAGAGAGTCCCTTAATTCAGGGTTGTAGGGCCTGATAGCCCAAACCAGTGAATGTCCCCAGTTGCAGGGCAGTAGGGCCCAATGGCCAGAGTGAATAAGTGATCCTGTTTGTTGGGCAGTAAGGCCCAATAGCCAGTGTCAATAAATACCCCAATGCAGGACATTTGAGGCCTAATGGCCAGAGTCAGTGAGTCAGGGTTTTGCCCCTGGTAGGGGGACCTGGCCCCACCCTGCTTCACCGGGTCCCGACCCAGAGCCCAATGAGCATAGGGGTTGCCTACTGCTTCCTCTCGGTGGGGACTCTAAACTACATGGCTCCATCAATGGAGCCATGTAGATTAGGCTGATCGGCAGAGGGAAATGAAGCCGCGATTTAAATACCTGGGCTCTGCTGGGAGCCTGCCCAGCAGGGCTGGAGGTGTAGGGCCTTCTTAACCAGCTGGGCCTGGGCTACTCCCTGCCCTTCAGTGCGGGGCCTGTCTGCCCCATCACAGAAGCAAAAGATTAAAATGAAACATTTCAATTGACCTAAACCTTTTCGTGTATGTGTATGAACATCTTTGAGATTTTGACTTTTCATCCTGGACAGGAGAATTTTCATATTATCCTGACAAGCTCTAGTAAAACCCAACAGAAGATCTCAGTGTTTGACTTGTTGGAGAGACCTGCAACACCCTTTCACTCAATTGATGAGGTCCTGACTTAGTTTGCAATTGCCTTGGCTCAAACAAGACTCCCACTGAAGAGCCTAAGAATGTTTGCAAAGTGTTGGGATCTCTGTTAGGTTACACTCCTAGGGGAGTCTCTTAATCAAAGTGAATGTTTTAAGGTATTACAATATTGGACAGACAAGGATCCTGTTCAATTATTTTATCTGTGTAGCTGTAATACATGGAGATCCCCATTAAGATAAAAGTCTCATTGTACAAGATGCTATAAACACATGCAAAAATAAAGAGCTGAAAATCCTCATATGTAAAGAGAGGAATGAGTTGAATACAAAAAAATGTGGGAGGAAATTATACCACTGACGCAATCATGATTAGTTTCATAAGCAGCAGTCTCATGCTTACTGTCTAGCCCAGGGGTGGGCAATACATTTTGATGGGGAGGCCACTTCAAGAATTTGAAAAGCAATCAAGGGCCGCATTCTTCCATGATATTAATGGAGGAAGTGCAGGGTCTGGGATCGAGGTTGGGTACAAAAGGGAGGTTGGGAGTTTGGGTGAAGAAGGCAGTTGTGACCTGGGGCACGGGACTGGGGTGCAAGGGGTTGGATTGTGACCTAGGGCAGGGAATTGGGGTACAGGAGGGGGTGCAGGGATTTGGATTGTGAGCTAGGGCAGGAGGGGACTGTAATCTGGGGCAATGGATGGGGTGCTAGATCTGGGAAGTGATATGGGTACAGGAAGGGGCAGAAGATTTGGGTCTATGGAGTAAGGGGTAGGAGTGGGGGGGCAGAGGGTTGGGGAAGGGAAGGACTGGGGTGCCATGGGCAGGCTCTGGCCAGGAGATTTACCAGCCAGGAACCATTCCTCAATCAGCCTTCCTGCCTGCCCTACCCCCACACAGGCTGGCCAACGTGCTGCAACTGGGAGCAGCTCCTAAAGCTTTCTCCCCCCTCCTCCGGACTGACAGTTTTTAAAGAAAACCCGCTCTGCAGCTGCATTTCTGAGCAGTGTGTGGGTGGGACAAGGCAAGAGGAAGCCTTCCTGAGGCTCCCTGCAGCAAGTGCAGGCTGGATCCAATGGCTTGGTGGGCTGGACCAGGCTTTGTGGGCCGTATTTTGCCCAGGCCTGGTCTAGCCATTGTTGAGCATTCTGTAGGATTAAGCAAGTTTTTATTTTTATAACAATTGTCTTGATGGAGCATATTGTCTACAGTGAATATTGTCTGATTAGAGATGCCATGCTTTTGATGGATCTCTCTCAGACCCCTCTAAGTGGGGGGAGGAGGTTAATCTTAATATTAGGAAACAGACTAGCCTGTGTTGGGAATAAAACTCTTCTCAGTCTAAGAGCTCATTGGCAAAAATTTCATATCAGGATATGTTTGGGGGGAATTTCCCCCTTTTTCTTTTAATGTAAGAATATTCAGAAAACAGAACTTAACACAAAAATTCTAACAGAATCTTAACAATAATAGCTGGATTATCCAGCTTCCCTTAAAACCTATAGAAATGTTTGATGTGCAAAGACACATGTATTGTTGCACATTCTGTTGGAATTTGTGATATGAAATTGTCAGTTCTTAGGCAAGATGGAGAGAAGGCCAGCGTGAAAGAAAGTGTGCTCCATTGGTTAGCATGATTCCTGTGCTAAGAGGCCAGGGATCAGTTCCCTGTTCTGACACAAGTGACTCATTTTCCCCTACTGCAAAACAGTGGTAATAGCGCTGCCTTACATGGCAGCGATGTTATGAGGATAAAAATATTAAAAGACTGTGAGATCATCAGAGACAATGGGGGTCCATTATGTCCCATGTATAGATCCAGTCCCTCCTACCCAGGATCCAAATCTCATTTGGGATGAATGTAATAGTAGGTTGCTGTTGCCTCTGCATCTTCCTTGTTCTGCTAACTACAGGATTTTGAAACTGACACAAGATACTCCAACCAAAGGTCAGTTTCACAATGTTCTCCACAGCTGTGGAATTGGGGAGTGATCAGATGTTATCTAGATGCATTTATGAATGGGCTTGTTGGGATCTGAATCAAGCAGGTACCTAAAATACTAATTTAGGTACAAACCCATTTCCCTCATTATATATATTTATAATACATAAGTAAAATATATTCATGTAGTAATGTAGTATTCACTATTATTTGTGGTGTTTGTAGTGTGTGTATCACACCAATATTTGTGGTCCTGTACATAGCTTTTCTCAAAATATAAACATCTTCTCTTTCCTTCTTGCTGGAGAATGCTCAGTTTAGTAGTTGCAGCACCAAACAGAGATATTTGGTGTCTACTCCTGGCTCTGCCACTGATTGGCTGCATGATTTTGCATGAATCACTTGATCAGTCTCTGTCTCAGTTTCCCTACTTGTAAAATGAGGCTAATGACATTATTTCTTAAGAGGGTGGTAGGGATAAATTAACGTTTTTAAAGTGTCTCTGGATGTTTCACAGTTGATAGCATGCTGTAGTAGAATCATAGACTACCAGAACTGGAAGGGACCTTGAGAGGTCATCAAGTCCTGTCCCCTGGACTCATGGCAAGGCCAAGAACCATCTAGATCAGGGGTGAGCAAAAGGGCCTCTGCAGGCTGGATCCGGCCCACCAAGCAAGCTGATCCAGCCTGCGGAGGCCCTGCCGCTCCCCCGTACTCAGGCCAATTGGGTTCTTGGGGTGGGGGAGCGCACAAAACTTCCTCTCATCCTGTGCAGAGCACACTGCACTTCAAAGTGCTATGCGCTCCATGCAGGGCAGGGGGAGATGTCATGTGCTCCCCCACCCCCAAACCCTGATTAGCCTGGGGGCGAGAGGAGTGTGCCAAGTTTCCTCCGCCTTCCCCCCTCCCCATCCTGCGAGGAGCGCATGGCACTTCAAAGGGCAGGGAGGAGAAAGCTTCATGCAGCTCTCCCACCCCCAGGCCCGGATTGTCCTGGAGGCGAGGGGAGTGTGTGAAGCCTCCTCCTGCCCTGGAAGGAACGCGAAGCACTTTGAAGTGCTGGGTGCTCTTTGCAGGGTGGGGGTAGGGCAGGAGGAGGCTTTGGGTGCTCTCCCCACCCTCAGGCCAATCAGGGCCTGGGGGTGGGGGAGCTGCGTCAAACTTCCTTTGCCCTTCCCTGGCCCTATGAGGAGAGCACAGCACTTCAGAGTGCCACGTGCTCCTCACAGGGTGGGAGGAGGCTTCGAGTGCTCCCCCACCCGTAGGTCCTGATTGGCCTGGGAGCAGTGGGAGCTCCCAAAGCCTCCTCCTGCCCTGCAAGGAGCATGCAGCAGGGCGCAGTGGGTGCCTATTGGGAAGGGGGTGCAAAGGGGCCCCCTCACCCCAAGAACAATCATGGTCTGAGGGTGGGGTTAGTCAGAAGCACTCTGGCCCTGCCCCTTCCAGCTTAGGCCCCGCCCCAGCTGGTAGGTTCCGGGGCACTTTAAACATTTTTGAAGTGGCCCCCGGCCAAAAATTGTTACCCACCCCTGAGCTAGCTCACCCCAGACAGGTGAATGTCTAACCCGCTCTTAAAAACCTCCAATGATGGAGATTCCATAACCTCCCTAGGCACTTTATTCCAGTGCTTAAACACCCTGACATTCTACGAGGTGTAACAGTTAACTCGAACTAAAGACTTAGTTCGAGTTAACGTTTGACTGCCACGTGTAGCCACGGGCAGTTAGTTTGGACTGGGGGGGAGGGTTAAAAATGGCGACCAGATGGGAAGATGCAAATAAAGCCTGGGATATTTAAATCCCGGGCATGATTTGCAACTTCAAATGCCTCCATTAGCCTCCCTAGTTCGAACTAGCGGGATAGTGTAGACATACCCCTAATGAAATAGTTTTTCCTAATATCCAACCTGGACCTCTCCCATCACAACTTGAGACCATTGCTCCTTGTTCTGCCATCTGTCACTACTGAGATCAGCTTTTCTCCATCCTCTTTGGAATCTCTCTTCAGGAAGTTGAAGGCTGCTATCAAATCCCCCCTCACGCTTTGCTTCTGCAGACTAAACAGACCCAACTCCCTCAGGGTACGTCTATACTGCATCCCTAGTTTGAACTAGGGATGCAAATGGAGACAACCGAAGTAGTTAATGAAGCGGAGATTTAAATATCCCGCGCTCCATTAACATGATCTCGCCGGTGCGCTAGTTCGAATCACAGCTGACTCGAACCAGGAAGTGCGCGCCGGGACGCGTTAGTTCGGACTAAAGCCCTTAGTCCGAACTAATGTTACTCCTCAAAAAATGGCACTCGGCTAGAAACAGACCGCCATCCTGACATAGAGCTGTTGATCACTGCCCGCTGGGCCCAGCCTTCTAGTCATCTTTCTATCCATCTTACCGTCCATTTATCCAATCCACAATCCCTTAACTTGCTGGCAAGAATATTGTGGGAGACCGTATCAAAAGCCTTGCTAAAGTCAAGGTATATCACATCCACTGATTTTCCCATGTCCACAGAGCCAGTTACCTCATCATAGAAGCTAATCAGATTGATCAGGCAGGACCTGCCCTTTGTGAATCCATGCTGACTATTCCTGATCACTTTCCTCTCTTCCAAGTGCCTCAAAATGGTTTCCTTAAGGATCCCTTCCATGATTTTTCCAGGAACTGAGGTAAGACTAACGGCCTATAGTTCCCTGGATTGTCCTTCTTCCCTTTTTTGAAGATGGGCACTACATTTGCCTTTTTCCAATCATCCCGGATCTCTCCCGAACTCCACTACTTTTCAAAGATAATGGCCAAAGGCTCCTCAATGACAGTTGATAACTCCCTCAGTACCCTCATATGCATTAAGTCCAGACCCATGGATTTGCGTACGTTTAACATTTCTAAATAGTTCCTAACTTGTTCTTTCTCCACCAAGGGCTCTCCACCTCCTTCCCATCTTGCGTTACTTTGAGCATTAGTCTGGGAGCCGACCTTGTCCATGAATGGATAGGCAAAGAAAGCATTGAGTACTTCAGCTTTCCCCACATCATCTGTCACTAGGTTACCTCCTTCATCCAGTAGGGGCCCTCTCTGATCACCTTCTTCTTGTTAACATGCCTGTAGAAACCTTTCTTGTTATCCTTCACATCCTTTGCCAGTCGCAATTCTAATTGTGCTTTTGCCTTTCTGATAACCCCCAGGCATTCTCAAGTTACACATTTAAACCACTCCCTGGTCATTTGTCCAAGTTTCCACTTTTTGTAAGCTCCCTTTTTATGCTTAAGTTCACCAAGGATTTCCCCTATAAGCCAATCCGGTCTCCTACCATGTTTGCCTCTCTTGCTACACATCGGGATGGTTTTTTTCTGTGCCTTCAATAAGGCTTCTTTAAAATACTGCCAGCTGTCCTGGACTCCTTTCCCCTTCATGTTAGCATCCCAGGGGATTCTGCCCATCAGATCTCTGAGGGAGTCAAAATCTGCTTTTCTGAAGTTCAAGGTGTGTATTATACTACTCTCTTTTCTTCCTTTGGTCAGGATTCTGAAATCTATCATCTCATGATCACTGCTTCTGAGGTTGTCACCCACCTCTACTTTCCCTATTAGTTCCTCTCTGATTGTCAGCAGAAGTTCAAGCTGCCCACAGCTCCGGTCGGATCCTTCAGCACTTGTACCAAAAAGTTATCCCCTACATTCTCCAAAAACTTCCTGGATTGCCTGTGAACTGTCGTATTGGTCTCCCAATAGATGTCAGGGTGATTAATATCCTCCACGAGACCCAGGGCCTGCAATCTGGAAGCTTCTCTCAGTTGTCTGAAGAAAGCCTCATCTACCTCATCCACCTGATTTGCACTTCTAAACTTAACCCACAGACTCTCAACAGGTTTTTCTCCATCTATATACTGGAGTTCAGAGCAATCGTAGTGCTTTCTTACATATAGTGCAACTTCTCCTCCTTTTCTCCCCTGCCTGTTCTTCCTCAACAGTCTATACCCTTCCATGACAGCGCTCCAGTCATGTGAGTCATCCCACCAAATCTCTGTTATCCCAATGAAGTCATATTTCTTGGACTGGGCCAGGGCCTCTAATTCTTCCTGTTTGTTTCCCAGGCTTCTCGAATTAGTGTACAAACACTTCAGATAACCAGTTGATCGCCCTATCTTCTCCATTTGAATCAGGGGTCCTCCTTTCTTGCTCATTCCTCTCTGCATTTCTTCCCAGTATCCAACTTTCTCACTCCCCTCAGGGTTTTGGTCACCGTCCCCTGGCAAACCTAGTTTAAAGCCTTCCTCACTAGGTTTGCATGCCTGACAGGGAAGATGCTCCTTCCTCTCTTCGTTAGGTGGATCCCATCTCTTCCTAACAATCCGTGTGCCTGGAACAGAGTCCCATGGTCGAAGAAACCAAAGCCCTCTCTTTGACACCACATGCGCAACCACACATTTACTTCCTCAATTCGACGATCTCTGCCCAGTTCTTTCCCTTCAACAGTGAGGATGGACAATAACACCACTTGCGCTCTGAATTCTTTGATTCTTCTTCCCAGCACTACATAATCCGCAGTAACCCGCTCAAGGTCATTCTTGGCCGTATCGTTAGTTGCTACGTGGAGAAGCAGGAAGGAGTAGCAATCTGAAGGTTGATCAGTTTGGTAATCCTCTCAGTCACATCCTGAATTCGAGCTCCCAGTAAGAAGCATACCTCTTGAGATTCCAGGTCTGGACGGCAGATAGTTTGCATAAAGCTGGGCGCCGCCATTTTTAAATGTCCACTAGTGCGGACTCCGTGCCACACAGCTACACGTGGCACGGATTAGGTAGTTCGGACTAGGCTTCCTAGTCCGAACTACCGTTACTCCTCGTTTCACGAGGAGCCTAGTCGCTCGGCACAGAGTCCGCACTAGCGGACATTTAAAAATGGCGGCGCCCGGCTTTATGCAAATGAAGCCTGGGAAATTCAAATCCCGGGCTTCATTTGCAACTCCGGTTGCCTACATTACCACCCTAGTTCGAACTAGTGTGGTAGTGTAGACATACCCTTAGGAAGGAGTCCTCGACCACCACCACTCGTTGTCTTCTTTTGGGGGTGGTGGACTATGCATTCCATGCCTTCCAGTAGATGGTGTTCTCTTCTAGTTTCTTCTTTGTGAGGTCTCTTTCAAAGCATTCACCACCACAGAGCCTGTGAAGAGAATCTGAAAGCGATTACTTACCTCTATAGCATTGGGGGATTCCTGTGCTGGCCTTTTTCCCCTTCTAGAAGTTACATGCTGCCAGTTCTCTTCCTTGTCCCGTACTGCCCTCTCTGGCTCTTCTACCTGCTGTGCTTGCAGGTTTAAATACTGCCTTCTATCGAGGTAGTCTTCATCCTTTCTGATCGAGCGTAGGGTTGGCACTTGGGCCTCCAGTCCTCTAATTTTTTCTTCCAAAATGGTGACCAGCTTGCACTTAGTGCAGATGGAATCCGTTCTTTCTTCCGGGAGGAAGACAAACATAGCACACGCTGTGCAGTTATCAACAGCAGACCTACCACCATACATACCTGCTGTCCTGGAAAAAGGATTTAAAGGAAAGGCAAGAGAACCTCGCCCCTGTTCCTCTCCCCTTCCAAACTCCCTCTCTAAACTCTCTAGGTATGTCTACACTACAGCACTAATTCGAACTAGCTTAGTTAATTAGTTAATTCGAACTAAGCTAATTCGAATTAGCGCATCTAGACTTAAAAACTAGTTTGAATTAGCGTTTTGCTAATTTGAACTAGCGCATCCACACTGATTGGACGCTGGGTTGCATTTAAGGGCAGCTGAAACCGGTTCTGGCAGGGCATCAGGTCAGTAGTTGCTTTGTGTGGCTACTGTCTGAGACTATCTGAGGCTCATGCTTAAAGGGACCCCCCTGGATAGCCGGTTCTCATCTTTTCCGCTTGTTTGCCTACCTCGCCGACGGACAACAAAGCATTTTTCTCTCCGCCTGCCTGTGTCGGTGCTTCCCACTGGGGCCGCCGCCGCAGTTGGCAACATGGAGCAAGAACTCACCCTGGGTATGCTGCTCCAGTTTTCGGACTTGCTGCTGCAAGCCTGCCAGCAATGGCTAGAGGCTGCCTTGCACCACCTGGTGCACATCAGCCCTCTGCCTCTCCCCCTGGCCTCTCTGGGGGTTGTGGAGGAGCGGCAGAAGTGCCTGGATGCCAGCGTGCCCTGCCGCATCTGGCGTCTGGACACCAGCAGCGACTGGTGGGACCGCATCGTCCTGGAATGCTGGAGAGACAGACAGTGGACCCAGAACTTCAGGATGAAGATGGACACCTTCCTGGAGCTCTGCGAGTGACTCGCCCCTGCTCTGCAGAGACAGGACACTCGCATGAGGCCCGCCATCCCCCTCCAAAAGCGTGTGGCCATCGCCCTGTGGAAGTGAAAGTGCCCTGTACCGGAGGGTTCGGTCTGTCCCGGCCGTACTACACGCCACCCGCAGGGTTGCTTCTGGGAGTGGGGTGCAGGGCAGTGCAAAGGAACAAAGACTCCCAGCCACCCAGGCGTCCCAGTGATTTGTGGTTTGCTGTGTCCCTCTGCAGGTGGTCAAGGCCATCAACTGGGTGCTGCTCCGCAGGGTGGTCCACCTCGCCGATCCGGATGCCATCATCCAGGGGTTCGGCGCCCTCGGCTTCCCCAACTGCGGGGGGCCATCGATGGGACACATCCCCATCCATGCCCCAGAACACCAGGCCTCCCAATACATCAACAGGAAGGGGTACTTCTCCATCCTTCTGCAGGTTGTGTGTGACCACCAGGGCCAGTTCACGGACATTAACGTTGGCAAGGCACACGACGCACGGGTGTTCCGGAACTCCTCCATGTGGCAGAGGCTGCAGGCTGGGACCTTCGTCCCTGACTGCCACATCAGGGTCGGGGACGTGGACATTCCCATCTGCCTGGTGGAGGATGCAGCCTACCCCCTACAGCCCTGGCTCATGAAGCCGTACACGGGGCACCTCAACCTCTCTTGCCAGGTCTTCAATTACAGGCTCACCAGGGCCCGCATCATGATTGAGGGGGCCTTCGGCAGACTGAAAGCCAGATTTAGGTGCCTCCTCACCCACCTAGACCTTGCTGAGCACAATATCCCTCCTATGGTGGCAGTATGTTGCGTGCTGCACAATTTGTGCGAGCAAAAGGGGGAGGCTTTCCTGCCAGCCTGGATGGCTGAGGCTGAGCACATGGCTGGCCATTACACTCAGCCCCGCACCACCGCCATCTGGGAAGCCCAGCGGGGGGGCCATCCGGATCCAGGAAGCCCTGCGGGAGAGCTTCCAGGTGGAGGAGGAGGACTGAACTCTCCCTGCATGCCCCATTAGGGTCTTCTTCCACCCGCCCACCCCTTCCCTTTTCCCCTCCCTAATCCCCCATCCTAATGTCAAATAAAGACACCTGTTTTGCCAACAAAAATCTTTTTATTTTACATAACTGGGGTGGGGGGAGGGAGGAGTGAGGGTGGAAGGGGGAAACATGGGAGGAGGGAGGTGGAAGGGGAGGAAGGGAAGGGAAAGCTCAGGGTTGGGGGTCCTGTTGGCTCTTCCGTCTCACAGCACTGCGGGTGCGGGGGTGTTGGGGGGGAGGGGGTGTGGAGGGTGGGGCAGGAGGGACAGGGGGTGCGGAGGAAGCGGGAGGGGGAGCTGGGGTGGGAGGAGGAGTGAGAGGTGGGGTGGCCGCAGGGGTTGGAGCAGAAGGAGGCAGGAACCTGTCCACCAGGGTCTGGAGATGACCTCTGAGGGCACGGCTCTGCTCCTCCAGCACCTCCAAGCTCTGCTGCCACAGCCACAGTCACAGGTCCTCCCAGACCAGTGCTTCTGGATGCAGATCTGGTGCTCCAGTAGCCGCAGGTGCCGCCACTGGTAGGCCTCCAGGTTCCTGGTGCGCCTCCTGGCCTGGGTGCGGGTGGCTGTTGCAGGCGGGATGGTGTGCCCTGCAGTCCCAGGTGCTGCGGCTGTGGTGAAACAAGAGCAGTGGTCAGTTCTCCCTGGGGACACGGTGGGTGAAACCCAGCCCCCCTCTGCAAGGTGAGGTCGGCATGTGGGGAACGGTCCAGGGCCCCTGCATGACACCCAGCTGCTGCTCCATGCTGGGCAAGGCCCAGGCACACGGTCCCTGGGCTCCCTCTCCCCCCACGCTCCCCATACACATAAGGGGAGTGTGACAGACCGGGCCGTGTCTGGGCACAGCTGAGGGCGTCTGCTCAGGGCAAATTGCTCAAATCCGGAGCTCCTTACAGCCCCCAGACTGGTGACCTTTCCAAACAGGCCACAAACCAGTCCCACAGAGCGCTTCAGCAAGCTGCCTGAAGCCTCCCGAGCAAAACCCCTCCGACACCCCAGCAATATCCGTGCCCCAGATGGCCCCGGGCCTATACACAGGTGGGGGGGTCCTAGCACCCAATCCCACCTACCCTGAACAAATTCTGTCCGGTTCCAAGAAACCAGCCACAGATCCCTGATCAATTTACCCTCTGGACCTTACCCACAAATCACGCTGGGCCAATCCTTTAGAATCTATATCTAAAGGTTTATTATTACAATAAAGAAAAGCATGAGAGTAAGGTTGTTAAAGAATATTACGTTACATGCATCGAATCTCCCAGTCCTCGATGCAGGCTCTAGCAGAGATGTTACAGCTGCTGGTTTAAAAGTTCTTGTTGTACATCCTAGGGTCAGGATGGGTTCACAGGTCTTCCGGGCTCTTCGATCCCTGCAGTGCTGCCTCTGGGATGAAGTGCTGAGCTGAGAACAAAATGGCATCGACCACATGGCCTCTTTATACCTCCTTCCTGGCCTCTTCTAGTATGTAGCAGGTCACCTGGTCAGAGGCCAATCTCTGTGTTCCCTGCTGGCTGCTCTCAGGTGACAGCCCCCATTCTTTGGGTGTGTCTTTGACCCATTGAGAGCCATTGTTCCACAGGGCCTCGGTAATTAGCATGTCCACAGGCTCGGCCCTGCCCAATGCTTAACCACATGCAGGGAAATCTTCAGTGTCCATACAAGTACATGCTAATAATTGCACACACTGACATTATACAAACACATGAACAGCATACATAGGATTATCAGACAATAAGCTTCTATTCAATACTTCACATGGCTCCCTTCTATATCATCCCTGGGGCCAACACCCCCACCCATGGGCGCATCAGTGATCCGGCTGCTCCCCCCAAGATCCAGCAACGTGACAGGAAGCATGATGGCACTCTCATGTGGAGCCCTCCCCAGCCTCGGACGACACAGCCGATGTGCTCTGTGGTGTGCCTCGGGGGTCCTGGGTCCTGGGCAGGCTCCCTGCAGGCTCCTGGGTCTCGGAGTCCTCCTCCTCCGTGTCCAGGACAGGTCCCTCTGCCCCGGGGTCGATCACTACCCGGGGGGCATGGACGGCATGAGCCCCCAGGATGCAGTCCAGGGCCTCAAAGTGGGGGCAGGCCTCCAGGTCGGCCCCTGACTGGGAGGACCTGGAGTAGGACTGCCGCAGGTCCTTGACCTTGCAGTGGACCTGCTCCCGGGTTTGCATGTGGCCTGTGGAGGCCAGGCTGTCAGCCATGCGGCTGTAGACGGCCGTGTTCCTGTGGCTAGTGTGTAGAACGTAGACGTTGGAGGCTTCCCCCCAAACCTCGATAAGGTCCACGATCTCTGCACTAGACCAGGCGGGCGCCTACCTCTTGCGGCCCCGGGCAGGCTCCTGTGAGCCGCCAGCTTGGTCCTGGGAGGAGGGGGAGGGCTGGGTGGCAGCTGGTGGTTGGCTCATGCCGTGCCAGGTGCAGGGTCTGCTGGCTATGTGCTGGCAGGCTTGCAACTGGCATGAGCACCGTAGCCAGACTGTGGCCCTTTAAGGGCTCCGGGGCCTGGAGGGGGGCAGAAGAGTTTCCCTGGTTGTGTCCAGAGTGGCCACCAGGGCAAGCTGGAAAGGGCTAGCCTTCAGCTAGTTTGAATTAAGTGGCTACACAGCCCTTAATTCGAACTACTTAATTTGAACTATGTTAGTCCTTGTAGAATGAGGTTTACCTAGTTTGAATTAAGTGTGCCACTAATTCGAATTAAGTTCGAACTAGCAGTTTGCATGTGTAGCGCCTATGAAAGTTAATTGGAACTAACACCTGTTAGTTCGAATTAACTATGTAGTGTAGACATACCCTCTTGTTAGCACTCACCTGTTTGTAAGCTCCTTGGCCGCTTGCTCACTGCTTTATAAAGCCTTGGAGTGCCAAGATAAAGTGAGAATCTTAAGGTGCTTCCCTATATCACAAAGACCATGAGGAGTTGTCACCATATTCACAGTTATCCTCCTATTCCCCCTGCCATTACTTGCATGGATGCATTGATCCCTCGGCCATGTATATGGAGCTGATCCAAAGCCCACTGAAATCAGTCAGTGCCTATCCTCTGAGTGAGTGGGAATTTAATACAGTAGTGTAAATAGCACCTTGGGTCTCATCAAATTGCAAGATAGTGTATAGAAATGTGAGATTTATTTTTAATTAGTGTCATATTTTCTTTATCCAGATATCCCATTCAGAGAAAGCTAGAGATGAATAGAAATCCTACAGCATATAGGTACATCCGCCCACAGCAGTCCACTGAAATGAATATCTGGTATAAGAATAAACCCTATCAAAGACTAAATATGCTACAATCAGCCTTTTGTGCAGCAGCAAAACTTTCCTGTGCAGCTGAGAAGAGAATTAAACCCACTAGAGGAAGATAGAGACTCATTAAAAAGAGTTATAACAAATCAGTTATCAGCCGTTTAAAGAATAAACCTGTTAGAATAAACCTGTTAAATAAATCTCAGCAAAGCTAATTAGGTCAGTGTAATACCAGTACAATGGGCTCCCTTTCTTCAGGGAATCCTTAATGATGGCATAAGCCTGTTGCAGGAATACATTGAGTACACAATAAGCCAGGTATTTAAAAGAGCATATTGGTTAGTTCATTCTCCCAATCTGACCTATCTTAAAATTAATACACTCTAATAAAGAATGTTCTGTAGATGCAAAATATCTAAGGAAAAATTAAACTAATCTGTCATGCAAATTATGAAAATCAAACCAAAGATGCACCTCTCCATTTATTATTTACGTAGGCTCTACAAAGTTTTATTCCCCCCGCTCCCTCGCTCCAGAAACAAAATCCAAATCCGTTCTTAAAACTCTGATGATGGCCAGTTCTGTTCTCTGATTCTGCACCAAGGCTATGTCTACACTGGCATGATTTTCCAGAAATGCTTTTAATGGAAAAGGTTTTCCGTTAAAAGTATTTCCGGAAAAGCGTGTCTAGATTGGCAGGACACTTTTCTGGAAAAGCACTTTTTCCGGAAAAGCGTCCGTGGCCAATCTAGACGCGCTTTTCCGCAAAAAAGCCTCGATCGTCATTTTCACGATCGGGGCTTTTTTGCGGAAAACACTACTCTGCTGTCTACACTGGCCCTTTTCCGGAACAGTTTTCCGGAAAAAGACTTTTGCCTGAATGGGAGCAGTATAGTTTTTCCAGAAAAGCACTGATGATTTTACATTAGATCGTCAGTGCTTTTCCGGAAATTCAAGCGGCCAGTGTAGACAGCTGGCAAGCTTTTCCGGAAAAGCGGCTGATTTTCCGGAATAACTTGCCAGTGTAGACAGCCCAATAGTTCAGCAATACTGACACTTAGGCTGTGTCTACATTAACAAGATTTTGCTCAAAAGCAGCCGCTTTTGGACAAAATCTTGTCGCCTGTCTACACTGACAGCGAGTATTTGCTCAAGAACACTGACTTTGTAATGTACAAAATCAGTGGTTCTTGTGCAAATACTCCGATGCTCCCGCTCAGGGATAAGCCCTCTTGTGCAAATATTCTTGCTCAAGAGAGCCAGTGTAGACAGCAACGTTAATTTCTTGCACAAGAAAGCCCAATGGCTAAAATGTCCATCGGAGCTTTCTTGCGCAAGAGAGCATCTACGGATGCTTTTGCGCAAAAGCAAATCTTTTGCACAAAGGCACATGCCAGTATAGATGCTCTCTTGCGCAAATACTTTTAACAGAAAAACTTTTCCATTAAAAGTATTTGCGCAATATCATGCCAGTGTAGACACATCCTCAGACTGTAGAGTTTTTGCAGGATCCCAGAAAAACTCTGCCATGTCCAGGGATCACGTCCGCTTTTTCAAAACAGTTCTTAAGATAGAAAAGTACTTCAGATAGTGTGACATAGTCAGGCCAAAAGGCTACAGGAGAGTAGTCCTTCTGGAGACCAGGGGTATCGGCAGGTGCAAGCTTATGAGTAGAATCCACTGAACCCTGGAATCCAAAAAATTACAGAGGGATAAATAAAAGAAAAACAGGGGCAGATGTGAAAGTCAAAGGGCTCAAACAAAGGAACTGGAAGGGGGAACAAAGCAGAACAGTTTCCAAAAAAGCGAGTGCATTCTTTTGGCATCTCTGTATTCCTCTCGGCTACAGGAATAAGGGATGTTCCAGAAGAGGAGTTTTTTTCTGAAATTTGGCACTGTGTAGATGGGCCAAATTTCAGAAAAGTCTCTTCTGAAAAAAAAGCAGAAAAAGATATGCAAATTGCAGTTCTCCATTTGCATAATTTTTTCTGATAAAACTCTGTGGTCTAAACGTAGCCATAAATGAACACAATTTGTTGAGGAATGGTCAACATGGGTATCGGCAGGTGCCAGCTTATGAGTAGAATCCACTGAACCTTGGAATCTAAATAATTACAGGGGGACAAATAAAAGAAAAACAGGGGCAAGTGTGAAAATCAAAGGGCTAAAACAAAGGAACTGAAAGGGGGAACAGAGCAGAGAGCCCCTCATTCCACGAGGAGT
The DNA here is from genome assembly GCF_052426305.1 of Pelodiscus sinensis. Lineage (NCBI taxonomy): Eukaryota > Metazoa > Chordata > Testudines > Trionychidae > Pelodiscus > Pelodiscus sinensis. The sequence continues at coordinate 8,674,986 of NC_143074.1, read as the reverse complement.
AACAGTTAATCCAAACTAAGGACTTAGTTTGGATTAACTTTAAACTGCTGCGTGTAGCCGTGGGCAGTTCGTTCGGACTAAGCGGGATTTAAAAATGGCGGCCGGAAGGGAATATGCAAATGAAGCCCAGGATATCTAAATCCCGGGCTTCATTTGCAACCCCGGTTCCCTGATTTGCCTACCTAGCTTGAATTAACGAGCTGGTGTAAACATACCCTGACTGTGCCCACTGCTCCATGAAAGCATCAAGGGAGTTAGTAGATGTCATCCAGAGGAATTCTGCCCAGATGTATGAGTGGATACAGGTGCAGAAATAGGCCCCACAGTTGCAGGCCTCTCCCCCAGACAACCTCTGCTCCCTGGTTTTAGAAAGGTCACCTTGGCCATAGCCAGGAGGAGGTTGATGACAAGATCCTGTGACTTTGTGAGGTCACAGATGGGATATGTGGAAATCAGTAAGTGAGGGGAGAAGTGCAGCCAGAACCTCAACAAGAAGGAGCGGAAAGAGGGGCTGTAATCTGGTGCACTCAAGGTAGACATATGCCAGGGTCTCCCTTATGCCACAGAAGGGACACATGTCAGAGACAGGGGTGAACTGTGCCAAGTACACACCCAAACTCACAGTGCCATGTAGGATACTCCAGCTGATGTCCCTGGTGGGCCATGGAACCAAGGTGGAGTATAAACTGGCCCATTGGGGCTCCTCATCTGCTGTTGGTGGCAAGGAGTCCTGTCATTTGGTATCTGGGCAGGACATGAGGGTAGGAAAGTGAAGAGTGTGGAGCACAAGCATGCACAGATGACATCTGGGCACAGTTCATAAAGGGACTGGCTGTAATGCATGCAGCCAACTTGGGTGCAAAGGCTGGGAAGACACATGGGGCTCGCAGCCAATGGAGAAATCCTGAGGGCCAAGATTGAGGGGCAGGCGGGGTGAACCCTCTCATAGAACCTGTTCGAGATAAACCCAAGCACTGGGCAGCAAAGCATCCGTCACCTCCTGAAGTGCATTCCTGGGAGTACAGAGGGTAAAGAGTTCCATGTGCTTACTGGGCATCAGAGAATCCACCCAGACATAGTACAGGAGGTCTCTGATCTTGGTGACTTCCATCAGGACCAGACTTTTGAAATACCGAGCTTGGTAGCATGGACACTCCACTTATCAATTCGACCTTAGGGGGGTGTCCAGGTTGTTCCCAACTCTGGCACTCCGAGTGCAGAAGGTGGGGGCCCACGAAGACCTTAAGTACCTTACCTCCATAGGCTCTGCTTACAAAAACTCCCCAGAGTCACATCTTTACTGACTTTTTTTTGGAGGGGGAGGGCAGCTACCATCACCAAGAGAAATAGATGAAAACCTCTTTCTTCTTGAACCCAGGAAGAAGCGTTTGGACTTCTTCTAGAGAGGTACCCCTAAGATCCTTCAGCACAAAAAAGCTTGAAAAATAAGAGAAAACAAACTGCAGTCTCTGGTAGCTGACCGCTCATCTTAAGCAGATAGACACACAAACAAAGAGACCCTGTTCCTTTCCAGGACACTAGAATCAAATCATCACTTTAAAAAAGTGATTTTTATTAACAAAACAAAAGATGTACATAGAATCATAGAGCTGGAAGAGACCTCAGGAGGTCATCAGATCCAGCCCCATGCCCCAGGCAGGACCAATCACAATTAAATCAACTCAACCAGTGTTTTGTCAAACCAAAACTTAAAAACCTCTAGGGACGGAGATTCCACCACTTCCCTAGGGAACCCCTTTCCAGTGCTTCACCACCCTCCTAGAAAATTGTTTTTCCTAATATCCAACCTGGACCTCTCCCACTGTAACTTGAGACCATTGCTCCTTGTTCTGCCATCTGTCACTACTGAGAACAGCCTTTCTCCATCCTTAGGAACCTCCCTTCAAATCCCCCATCACTCTTCTCTTCTGCAGACTAAACAAACTGAAATCCCTCAGTCTCTACTCATAGGTCATGAGCTCCAGCCCCCTAATCATTTTGGTCACCTTCTGCTGTACTCTTTCCAATGCATACACATCCTATTTGTAGTAGGGAGCTCAGAACTGGACACAATACTCCAGATGTGACCTCATCAGAGCCGAATAAAGGGGAATAATCACTTCTCTGGCTGTGCTGGCAATGCTCCTCCTAATACAACCTAATATGCAATTAGCCACTAAGCTACAAGGGCACACTGTTGACTCATATCCAGTTTCTCATCCACTGTAACCCCCAGGTCCTTTTCTGCAGAACTGCTACTTAGCCATTTGGTCCCCAGCCTGCAACAATGCTTGGGATTCTTCCATCCCAAGTGCAGGACTCTACACTTGTCCTTGTTGAACCTCATCAGATTCCTTGTGTCCCAGTCCTCTAATCTGTCCAAGTCACTCTGGACGCTATCCCTGCCCTCCAGTGTATTTACCTCTCCCCCTAAATTACTGTCATCTGCGAACTTGCTGAGGGTGCAATCCATCCCCTCATACAGGTCATTAATAAAGATGTTGAACAAAACTGGTCCTAAAAGAGATCCTTGGGGCACTCTACTAGAAACCAACCACCAACCAGACATCGAGCTGTTGATCATTACCAGTTGGTCTCGACAGTCTAGCCAGCTTTCTATCCATCTTATAGTCAATTTATACAATCTTTATTCCTTTAATTTGCTGGCAAGAATATTGTGGGAGACTGTATCAAAAGCTTTGCTAAAGTCAAGGTATATCATATCCACTGGCTTTCCCATATCCACAGAGCCAGTTACCTCATCATAGAAGCTAATCAGATTGGTCAGGCACAACTTGCCCTTCGTGAATCCATGTTGACTATTCCTGATCACTTTCCCCATGGATCCCTTGAGGATCCCTTCCATGATTTTTCCAGGGACTGAGTTAAGGCTGACTGGTCTGTGGTTCCCTAGATTCTCCTTCTTCCCTTTTTTAAAGAGGGGCACTACATTTGCCTTTTTCCAGTCATCCGGGATCTCTCCCGATCTCCATAAGTTTTCAAAGATAATGGCCAAACGCTCCACAATGACATTTGCCAACTCCCTCAGTACCGACCAGATGCATTAAATCTGGGCCCATGGATTTGTGTATGTTAAGCTTTTCTAAATAGTTCCTAACTTGTTCTTTCCCAACCAAGGGCTCTCCAACTCCTCCCCATACTGTGTTGCCTAGTGCATTTGTCTGGAGCTGACCTTGTCCATGAAGACAGAGGCAAAGAAAGCATTGAGTACTTCAGCTTTTTCCACATCATCTGTCACTAGGTTACCTCCCTCATCCAGTAAGGGCCCCATACCCTCTCTGATTGCCCTCTTATTGCTAATATTCCTGTAGAAACCTTTCTTGTTACCCTTCTCATTCCTTGCTAGCTGCAATTCCAGTTGTGCTTTCACCTTCCTGATAACTCCCCAGCATTCTCGAGCATTCTCCCCCCTAGTCATCTGTCCAAGTTTCCACTTCTTGCAAGCTTCCTTTTTGTGTTTAAACTCACCAAGGATGTCCCCAGTAAGCCAATCTGGTCACCTACCGTATTTGCTTTTCTTGCTGCATACTGGGATGGTTTCTTCCTGTGCCTTTAAAATACTGCCAGCTCTCCTGGACTCATTTCCTCTTCATGTAAGCATCTCAGGTAATCCTGCCCATCAGTTCTCTGAGGGAGTCAAAGTCTGCTTTTCTGAAGTCCAGGGTGTGTATTTTGCTACTCTCCTTTATTCCTTTGGTCAGGATCCTGAAATCTACCATGTCATGATCACTGTTTCCCAGGTTATCACCCACCTCTACTTCCCCTACTAGTTCCTCCCTGTTGGTGAGCAGCGGATCAAGCTTTGCATGGGCCCTGGTAAGTTCCTTCAGCACTTGCACGAAGAAGTTATCCCCAACATTCTCCAAAAGCATCCTGGATTATCTGTGTACTGCTGTATTGGTTTCCCAACAGATGTCAGGGTGATTAAGGTCGCCTATGAGAACCACGGCCTGCGATCTAAAAGCTTCTCTTAGTTGTCCGAAGAAAGCCTCATCTTCCTCATCTACCTGGTCCAGTGGTCTATAGCAGACACCGACCACAACATCACCCCTGTTGCTTCCACCTCTAAACTTAACCCATAGACTCTCAACTGTTTTTTCTCCCTCTAAATACTGGAGCTCCGAGCAATGATACTGCTCTCTAAGGGTGTGTCTACACTACCACCCTAGTTCGAACTAGAGTGGTAATGTAGGCAACCGGAGTTGCAAATGAAGCCCGGGATTTGAATTTCCCGGGCTTCATTTGCATAAAGCTGGGCGCCGCCATTTTTAAATGTCCGCTAGTGCGGACTCCGTGCACGGACTAGGTAGTTTGGACTAGGCTTCCTATTCTGAACTACCGTTACTCCTCGTGAAACATTGAGGAAGCCTAGTCCGAACAACCTAGTCCGTGCCGCGTGTAGCCACACGGCACAGAGTCTGTACTAGTGGACATTTAAAAATGGCGGCACCCGGCAAGATGCAAATTAAGCCCGGGAAATTCAAATCCCGGGCTTCATTTGCAACTCCAGTTGCCTACATTACCACCCTAGTTCGAACTAGGGTGGTAGTGTAGACATACCCTTAGGGTATGTTTGAACTAGGGAGGCTAATGTAGGCATTCGAAGTTGCAAATGAAGCCCAGGATTTAAATATCCCGTGCTTGATTTGCATCTTCCTGGCCAGTCGCCATTTTTTAAATTTACAAGTCCGGGCTAACTGCCCGCATCTACACGCGGCAGGGACCCGGTAGTTCGAATTAAAGCCCTAGTTCGAACTACCTGTTATTCCTCCTGCAAGGAGTTTTAACAGGTAGTTCGAACTAGGGGCTTTAATTCGAACTACCAGGTCCCTGCCACGTGTAGACACAGGCAGTTAGTCCGGATTTGCAAATTTCAAAAAATGGCGACCGACCAGTAAGATGCAAATCAAGCATGGGATATTTAACTCCCGGGCTTCATTTGCAACTTCGAATGCCTATATTAGTGTCTCTCGTTCGAACTAGGGGGCTAGTGTAGACATACCCTTTCACACAATGTAACAACTCCTCCCCCTTTTCTCCCTTGTCCTTGTTGAACCTCATCAGATTTCTTGTGGCCCAATCCTCCAATTTGTCTAAGTCATTCTGGATCCTATCTCTGCCCTTAAGTGTATCTACCTCTCCCCCCAGCTTAGTGTCATCTGCAAACTTGCTGAGGGTGCAATCCATCCCCTCATCCAGGTCATTAATAAAGATATTGAACAAAACCGGTCCTAGAACCGAACCTTGGGGCACTCCGCTAGAAACCGACCGCCATCCTGACATCGAGCTGTTGATCACTACCCGCTGGGCCCAGCCTTCTAGCCATCTTTCTATCCATCTTACCGTCCATTTATCCAATCCACAATCCCTTAACTTGCTGGCAAGAATATTGTGGGATACCGTATCAAAAGCCTTGCTAAAGTCAAGGTATATAACATCCACTGACTTTCCCATGTCCACCGAGCCAGTTACCTCATCATAGAAGCTAATCAGATTGGTCAGGCATGACTTGCCCTTTGTGAATCCATGCTGACTATTCCTAATCACTTTCCTCTCATCCAAGTGCCTCAATATGGATTCCTTAACATAAGAACATAAGAACGGCCGTACTGGGTCAGACCAAAGGTCCATCTAGCTCAGTATCCTGTCTACCGACAGTGGCCAGCACCAGGTGCCCCAGAGAGGGTGGACTGAAGACAATGATCAAGCAATTTGTCTCCTGCCATCCCTCCCCAGCCTCTGACAGACAGAGATCAAAGACACCATTTTATCCCCTGGCTAATAGGGGAATCCCCTGGATAATCAAAGATCCCTTCCATGATTTTTTCCAGGAACCAAGGTAAGACTGAACGGCCTATAGTTCCCTGGATCATCCTTCTTCCCTTTTTTGAAGATGGGTACTACATTTGCCTTTTTCCAGTCATCCGGGATTTCTCCCGATCTCCACGACTTTTCAAAGATAATAGCCAAAGGCTCCGCAATGACATTTGCCAAATCCCTCAGGGTATGTCTACACTACCCTCCTAGTTCGAACTAGCGGGGTAATGTATGCATACCGCACTTGCTAATGAAGCCCGGGATTTGAATTTCCCGGGCTTCATTAGCATAAGCGGGGAGCCGCCATTTTTAAATCCCCGCTGCTTCGAACCCCGTGTAGCGCGGCTACACGGGGCTCGAACTAGGTAGTTTGGACTAGGGTCCTATTCCGAACTACCGTTACTCCTCGTGAAACCCAGGACCATGAAACGAGGAGTAACGGTAGTTCGGAATAGGCACCCTAGTCCGAACTACCTAGTTCGAGCCCCGTGTAGCCGCGCTACACGGGGTTCGAAGCAGCGGGGATTTAAAAATGGCGGCTCCCCGCTTATGCTAATGAAGCCCGGGAAATTCAAATCCCGGGCTTCATTAGCAAGTGCGGTATGCATACATTACCCTCCTAGTTCGAACTAGGAGGGTAGTGTAGACATACCCTCTGTACCCTCGGATGCATTAATCCGGGCCCATGGATTTGTGTATGTTTAGCTTTTCTAAATAGTTCCTATCTTGTTCTGTACCCACCACGGGCTGTCCATCTTCATCCCATCTTGCGTCACTTAGCGCAGAAGTCCAGGAGCCGACCTTGTCCGTGAATACAGAGGCAAAGAAAGCATTGAGTACGTCAGCTTTCCCCACATTATCTGTCACTAGGTTACCTCCTTCATCCCTTAGAGGCCGCACACCCTCTCTGATCACCTTCTTCTTGTTAACATGCCTGTAGAAACCTTTCTTGTTATCCTTCACATCCTTTGCCAGTCGCAATTCCAATTGTGCTTTCGCCTTCCTGATAACACCCCGGCATTCTCGAGCTATACCTTTAAACCCCTCCCTGGTCATTTGTCCAAGTTTCCACTTTTTGTAAGCTTCCTTTTTGTGCTTAAGTTCACCAAGGATTTCCCCTGTAAGCCAATCTGGTCTCCTACCATGTTTGCCTCTCTTGCTACGCCTCGGGATGGTTTCATTCTGTGCCTTCAATAAGGCTTCTTTAAAATACTGCCAGCTGTCCTGGACTCCTTTTCCCTTCATGTTAGCATCCCAGGGGATTCTGCCCATCAGATCTCTGAGGGTATGTCTACACTACCACCCTAGTTCGAACTAGGGTAGTTAATGTAGTCAATCAAAGTTGCAAATGAAGCCCGGGATTTAAATATCCCGGGCTTCATTGGCATCTTGCCAGACGCCGTCATTTTTAAATCCCTGGTAGTTTGGACTCCATGCCCGCTGCTACACGCGGCACGGAGTAGGTAGTTCGAATTAGGCTTTCTAATTTGAACTACCGTTACTCCTCGTGGAACGGAGTCCGAGGGCATGGAGTCCGAACTACCGGGGATTTAAAAATGGCGGCGCCCAGCAAGATGCAAATGAAGCCCGGGATATTTAAATCCTGGGCTTCATTTGCAACTTCTATTGACTACATTAACCACCCTAGTTCGAACTAGGGTGGTAGTGTAGACATACCCAGAGGGAGTCAAAATCTGCTTTTTTGAAGTCCAAGGTGTGTATTTTACTACTCTCTTTTCTTCCTTTGGTCAGGATCTTGAAATCTACCATCTCATGATCACTGCTTCTCAGGTTGTCACCCACCTCCACTTCCCTTATTAGTTCCCCCCTGTTTGTGAGCAGAAGGTCAAGCTGCGCACGGCCCCTAGTCGGATCTGTGGCGGGTTTTAAGGGTGCGAGCCTCGCACCCCCAAATCCCCCCGGGCTGAGCCGGCGGGGTGGGGTGGGGCTCCGCGAACCCACCGCCTTCCAAATGCCCAGTTGCCCCGTCCCCCGGGGTTCGCGGGCAAGTCTGGCCCCGGGTGCGATCACCCCTCGCCCCGAGTAGGGCCGAGGGGGCTCAGCGGACCCGGACCTGTAACGTCCCGGGCGGCCCCCGGCCGGGGGCCCGACCGGGGCTCTTGAGCCGTCCCTCTACTCTTTGTCCCCTTGCCTTGTTGCCCCTCTCCGCGGGGAAGGGGAGGGGTGTTGCGTTCAACCGTCGCTGCCTTTTTGGGCTTACGCCGAGGTCGGGGTGTGGGGGAGTGGGGGACCCGGGCCCGCCCTCACCACCGGGTCCCAGCCCGAGGCCCTAAGTGAGATGGGTGCTTTAAGGCGCTCCCCTCACGGCAGGCGGGGCAGCCGCCCGAAACTCGCCTGCCCACGGGCGCCAGAACGGCCCCGCCTCGGACTCCTTCCACCCCCGATGCTCCGGCCCCCTGGGCCGGTGCAGAGTCGGGTCACTTACCCCGTCGTAGCCGCCGGGTTCGTCCCAATGCGAGCCTCCAACTGCCGGGGTCGTCTCCCTTGGTCGCCCGGAAAGCCGGGTGCTTGGGGTGCCGGGAAGCCAGGGTGGCTGCCCGCTCGCTTCCCCCTCCTTGGGCGTCCCGGTGCCCCTGTTATGGGCGCAGCCGGGTGACGTCGGGGCCGTCAGCCCCGCCCCCTCCGGCGGATCCCCGCGCGGCTCCGGCCGGAGCGTGCCCGCGGCTTCCGCCCGGGGCGCGAACCGGGGCGCCCGCGCCGGACGCCTCCCGGGCCCCCGGTGCTTCCCCCGTCCCCTCTGGCGCGCGCCCGCCCCCGCCTTTAGCCGCTGCGGGGCCGGCGGCGCCGCGCCGAGCGGCTTCTGGCCGTCCCTGGCCGCCGCTTCCTGCCGGAGCGGGGGGCCTCCCCCGCCCCTAGTGCGGACCCTGCCGGGTCCGTCACAGGATCCTTCAGGACTTGTGTCAAGAAGTTATCCCCAACATTCTCCAAAAACTTCCTGGATTGCCTGTGTATTGCCGTATTGGTGTCCCAACAGATGTCAGGGTGATTAAAGTCCCCCAGGACCAGAGCCTGTGATCTGGAAGCTTTGCTCAGTTGTCTGAAGAAAGCCTGGCCACATGCGGGCATATGCCATGCCACCCTTGGGCAGGTGGCTCCAGCTGCATGACACCCAAGGGCCATGGCCCAATAGGCACATGCGTGTATGAAGAGACCTGACCCTGGGGCGGGACCCAGCAGGGCGCCCTCCCTTCACATGCCCCCTCGACACAGAGGCAGGGGACATCTCCACCCCCCCGCCTTGTCCTCACTATACATGGCAGAGGGGCATGGGTGCAGTCTTGAGGCAGCTCCCAGTCCCGTGGAGAGACAGACATCCCGACCATGGCCTCTGTGCAAACACATCAGCTTCGATGGTGCAGGGCACGGTCATCCACACCTCACAGGGGGTGCCGAGCATCATCCACTGCGTCCCCAGGAAGAAATGACCACTCCCTTTCTTTCTCTACAGCCTCACTAACTTCATGTGTGGGGCGCACCACCTCGCCTGGGACATGCTCCCGCACCCGAAGGCTCCTCCAGATCATCAGCACGCGGCAGAGCTACCGGGACCAGAACCTAGGGCCCTTGTGAGCCATGCACCGTACCATCCAGGCCTGGGTGCAGGAGGACCTGCAGCTCTGCCGGGAGCAGCTTACCCAGGACCGTGCAATGTGCTCACACCTGCAGGCCCTGCTGCAGAGCGTGCTGCCTCGTGCCACCGCAGTGCCTGCTGCCCCCCCAGCTACTGTTCCTCTTCCCACTCCCACCCCCTCTCCCACCTCTCCCTCCTCAACCTCCACACCCTCCTCCCCATTCCCCCGGGGATGCTGAGGTCCCCGCACCGACCGTGCTGGGAGACATGTGGCCCGACGAGACCCCCACCCCTGTGTGCTGACATTCCCCTCCCCCTTCTTCCTCTTGCTTCCCCCTTCCAGCTCCTTCCTCCCAGTTTTCCCCCTACCCTCTCCCACCATCTTTCCTCCCCACTCCTGCCTCCTTTTCCCAGTCTCCCCAGAGTTTCATTCCCCCTCCCCAGTTTTGTTAAATAAAGACAGTTCAGGTTTATGAAAAAATGTGTATTTTAGTTCACATCAGGAAGGGGGGCTAGGGAAGGGTAAGTGGAAGGACGTAAAAGAGGAATGGGGCACGAGCCTCCAGTGGGGAGAACCGGGGTCACTCTGAGGGCTCTGAGGGGTGGACGCTTTCCTGCAAGGCCTCCTGGATCCTGACAGCCCCCTGATGGACCTCCCAGATGGCAGCCTACAGCAAGTGCAGCCAGGCTGATGGCAATGACCCCACGAGAGGCACCGGTGTGCTCAGGGACAAGTCTGGTTCCATGTTGCAGAGTGCCATGGTGTCCCAAGTGAGGGCAAGCAGAGCACTCTGAGACACAAATGCTTTTCTGTCCCTCAGCGAGGTAGACCAGCAAGCAGAGAAACCTGAGAGCTGTCTGTCCGGGATGGGGGGTCGGGTCCCTTTAAGCACAGACCTCGGATAGCCTGAGGCAGCAGCCCTACACACTAAATCCAACCCTGATGCCCTGCTGGCACTGGTTCTGGCCAGCCTTACCTTCGATTCAGGGTCCACTCAATCTGGATGCGTATTTCGAATGAGAAAAATGCTATTTTGATTTAGTTTTTGTGTCTAGATGCGTTATTTCAAATTAGCTTAATTCGTATTAACTAATTTGAAATAGCGCGGTAGTATAGACATACCCTTGGTCACATCCTGAATGCGAGCTCCCAGTAAGCAGCACACTTCTCGAGATTCCGAGTCTGGACGACAGATGGATGACTCAGTCCCTCTTAGGAGGGAGTCCCCGACCATCACCACTGTCTTCTTCTTTTGGGGGTGGTGGTCATGGAACTCACATCTCTAGGACTACACATCCCATGCCTTCCGGTAGATGGTGTTCCCTTCTGATTTCTTCCCTGAGAGGTCCCTGCCAAAGTGTTCTGCACCGCAGTGCCTGTGGAGGGAGCCTGAAAGCAGTTACTTACCTCTACAGGAATAGGGGATAACTTAATTGGCCTTCTTCTTCTTCTAGAGGTTACATGCTGCCAGTTTTCTGCTTGTCCTGTACTGCCCTGACTGGCTCTTCAGTCTGCTGTGTCTGCAGGATTAAACGCTCCCTTCTATCGAGGAAGTCTTCGTCCTCCCTGGTGGAACGTAGTGTTGATACTTGGTCCTCCAGTCCTCTAATTTTTTCTTCCAAAATGGTGACCAGCTTGCACTTAGTGCAGATGAAATCCCTTTTTTCTTCCAGGAGGAAGACAAACATGGCACATGCAGTACAGGTAACAACAGCAGACCTATCACTATCCATACCTGCATTCCTTCTGAGAGATTCCTCAGTTGTTATTAAATACCTCCTTGAAGGGCAGGAGTGTTTCAACACTGGATTGGAACTCTGGGTTGAGTCTCTGACTCTGACACAGACTTCCTGTGTGATCTTGAGCAAGTCATTTAATCACTCTGACTATGTCTAGACAGGATCCCTCTGTCGACAGATGGATGCAAATCAAGCACATCGAAATTGCTAATGAAGCAGGGATTTAAATATCCCATGCTTCATTAGTATAAACATGGCCACTGCTTTTTTTTCGAAACGGAGGTTTTTTGAAAAAAAAAAAACCCGGCAGTCTACATATGGATCTGTTGAAAATAAACCCTTTTTCAAGAGATCCTGTATTCCTCAAAAAATGATATTAAATCCCTGCTTCATTAGCAATTTTGACATGCCTAATCTACATCTCTCTGTCCACAGAGAGGTGTAGTCTAGACACAGCCTCTGTGTCTTAGTTTTCCCCCCTTAACATGGAGATAATAATACTCCTTTCTGCCTTGTTCTATTTAGACTTCAAGCTAGAACAGCCTTGTTTCTTACCATGGCTTATAAAGCACTTAGTACTGCATGGACTTGGTCTTAGTTAAGGTGTTTACGTGCTACTGTTATGTACATAGCAATAGTAACAAGACTAGCCCTTAGCAGCAGGTCAGTGTTATTACTCTTATTTTCCATATGGTGAAATGGAAGCAAAATGACCTACTTGAGGTCACCTGGCAACTCAGAGGAAGAACCAAGAATAGAATTCCGACCTCCTGGCTCTCTGCCCCATACTCTAGCTACTAGAGAACACTGCTGCCAGAGTTGTGCTGGCTTATTTGCCTCAAAAAATGCAGGAAAAGTTAAATGCTGGGCACTTGGGGGAAAAGATCTTAAATGACAGGAAATAGAAAGAAATGTTGCTTTCCCCCTTTCTGGAGAAGGTGTTGCAAGCCACAGAAAAGGGTAAAAACATGAACTGAAAATTACATAAAGAAGCATTTGACAGCAGCAACCTTTTAAGTTGCCTCCAGTGTATGTGTGTATAGCTTGTTGCTGGCTACTGCTACTCTGTCAGTTCCAAAGACTGAACAAAAGGGGTGAGTCTAGCACAGAAGCCATGGAATATGGAACATGACAGTGCTCTTGGAGATAGCTGTGGGTTGGCTAAGAAGCCTCTATGGAGAACAGGCCCAAGTTGCTCTGGCAGCAAAGCAATGCAACGGTAGGAGAAGGGTGCAGGTAGGAAATGAAATCTGAACAAGCCCTCTAAACTAAAGTGCTGTCCAGGGTTGCACCCACCTATCCCAGAAGTGCAGCAACTGAGCAGCTGAGCAAGGGAAAGTGGCAGCCCTGGATAGCAGGAGAGAAGGAAGCAAGTAGGCAATCTTCAGTTATTATCCTCTGTATTACCAGAGGTGCCACCTGAGCTCAAGGTCCCATTGCACTAGGAGCTGTGCAAGCACACAGTATGAGACAAGTTGTGACACTCTGGGGGGTCACACAGACCAGTAAGAGGTTCTGTCACTGCCTACCGAAGACTCCTGAGGATGCATCTACACTGGCATGATTTTGCACAAATACTTTTAACAGAAAAGTTTTTCCGTTAAAAGTATTTGCGCAAGAGAGTGTCTATACTGGCATGTGCCTTTGCGCAAAAGATTTGCTTTTGCGCAAAAGCATCCGTGCCAGTGTAGACGCTTTCTTGCACAATAAATTAACGTTGCTGTCTACACTAGCCCTCTTGCGTAAAAATACTTGCGCAAGAGGGCTTATACCTGAGCTGGAGCGTCAGAGTATTTGTGCAAGAACCACTGATTTTGTACATTACAAAGTCAGTGTTCTTGCGCAAATACTCATGGCCAGTGTAGACAGGTGGCAAGATTTTGCATAAAAGCAATTGCTTTTGCGCAAAATCTTGCAAATGTAGACACAGCCTGGGTGTGTATCTGCTGTGCGGATTTGGCTCAAAGCCCTGCCATCAGCAGCCTGTTCACAACACAGGCTACATTTAGACTGCAGGCTTTTTTAAGAAGAAGCTTTTCCAAAAGAGATCTTCCAAAAAAACTTCTTCCAAAAGAGCACATCCAAACTGCCAAAGCGCATCGAAAGAGTGCGTTCAAACTGATTTTTCGAAAAAGAGCATCCACACTGAATGGTCGCTATCTCACATTTAAGCTGTGATTACTATAGATGGCGTGGCCACCAGGGCACCTGTGCTTTTTCCTCTTTCCTCTTCTTCCGAAAGAACTCCCTATTCCGTGTCCACACACACCTTTTTCCAAAAGAGCTCTTTCACTATAAGGCTTTTTCCTCATACAAAGAGGTTTACCAATGCTGGGAAAACCCCTGTTCTTTCAATTTTCTTTCACAAGAACATGATTGCAGTGTGGACGTAACTGAAGTTTTTTCTGAATAATTCTGTAGTGTAGACATACCCACAGTGGTCTCACCTCGGCTTCCACTTGCCTGGTTGCTTTTTGCAGGATGACACCAGCAACCCTTTCAGTACTGCATCTCCCCTGCTATGTTCAGTCTCCCTCACTGGATACCCAGAGAAGCGATTAAGTGTGCTGCTCCAGAAAGAGAACACTCCAGCCTGGTCGCTGTGCCTAAGGACTTCCCTTTTCAGTTTAACACACAGCACTGAGGTGGCTTTGTAACTAAAAAAAAGGATGAGATTATTAATAGACAACAGAGGCATACGTGATAATAAGTGAGAAAGAAAGATACAAGTCTGGTTACAAGTAAAACAAAACAAAAGTTTTCTAGTGAGGACAGCTTACCTTCAGCAAGTTACAATCAGGCTGTGTCTACACTGGGCCACTTATTCCAGAAAAGCAGCCGGTTTTCCGGAATAAGCTGCGAGCTGTCTACACTGGCCCCTTGAATTTCTGGAAAAGCAGTAACGATTTACTGTAAGAAATCAGCTGCTTTTCTGGAAAAACTATGCTGCTCCCGCTCAGGCAAAAGTCCTTTTTCCGGAAAACTGTTCTGGAAAAGGGCCAGTGAAGACAGCACAGTAGTCTTTTCTGGAAAAAAGCCACGATTGTGAAAATGACGATCGGGGCTTTTTTCCGGAAAAGCGCGTCTACATTGGCCACAGACGCTTTTCCGGAAAAAGGGTTTTTCCGGAAAAGCAGCCTGCCAATGTAGACGCTGTTTTTCTGGAAATACTTATAACTGTGAATGGCTTGCTAACTACAAAAGCAGCTTCTCCTCTCTTGGAATTCACACCTCCAGATCAGCTACTAGAAGCGGGCCTCATCCTCCCTGATTGGATCCATCTCAGCCTGATTCTGGCCTGCATATGTATACCTGCCTCTGGAAATTTCCACTACATGCATCTGACCAAGTGGGTCTTTGCCCACGAAAGCTTATGCTCCAATACTTCAGTTGGGGTACGTCTACACTACAGCGCTAATTTGAACTAACTTAGTTCGAATTAGTTAATTCGAACTAAGCTAATTCGAACTAATGCATCTAGAACTAAAAACTAGTTCGAATTAGCGTTTTGCTAATTCGAACTAGCATGTCCACATTAAGTGGACCCTGAACCAGGCTTAAGGATGGCCGGAAGCAGTGCCGGCAGGGCATCAGAGGAGGACTTAGAGCGTGGAGATGCTGTCTCAGGCTAGCCGAGGGCTGTGCTTAAAGGGTCCCGAACCTCACCCCGGACAGACAGTTCTCAGGGGTATCCCGCTTGCAAAGCAGTCCTGGCTTGGATTGCCCGAAGTACCCACACTGGGCACATCACAGCACTCGGCCATCAGACCGGCTGCACTTGCCGCAGGCTGCCATCTGGGGAGAGGGGGCAACTGGGGGGCTGCAGGAGACCTTCCACCCACAGAAGCCCACAGAGCCAGCCCAGTCCTCCCCATCGGGGGTGCGTACCCCATTCCTCCCTCACCTCCTTCCACTTACCCCTCCCTAGCCCCTCTTCTTGATGTACAAAAATGGAATCTGTCTTTATTGAAAAAAAAACTGGGGGAGACTGGGAAAAGGAGGTAGGAGAGGGGAAGAGAAGAGGCTGGGAGAGGGGAGGGCAACTAAAATGATCAGGGGTTGGGAACAGGTCCCATATGAAGAGAGGCTACAGAGACTGGGACTTCTCAGCTTAGAAAAGAGGAGACGGAGGGGGGACATGATAGAGATTTCTAAAAGCAGGAGTTGGGTGGAGAGGGTGCATACAGAAAAGTTCTTCATTAGTTCCCATAAAGAAGGACTAGAGGACACCAAAGGAAAGGAATGGGTAGCAGGCTTCAAACTAGTAACAGAAAGTTGTTCTTCACAAAGCAAAGAGTCAACCTGTGGAACTCCTTGCTGCAGGAGACTGTGAAGGCTAGAACTGGAACAGAGTTTAAAGGGAAGTGAGATCAAGTCATGGAGGTTGGGTCCATGGAGTGCTATTAGCCAGGGGGTAGGAGTGGTGTCCCTGCCCAAGGTTTGTGGAAGGCTGGAGAGGGATGGCATGAGACAAATGGCTTGGTCATTGTCTTAGGTCCATCCCCTCCAGGGTTCCTAGGGTTGGCCACTGTCGGCAGACAGGCTTCTGGGCTAGATGGACCTTTGGTCTGACCCAGTACAGGCAGTCCCCAGGTTACGTACAAGATAGGGACTGTAGGTTTGTTCTTAAGTTGAATCTGTATGTAAGTCGGAACTGGCATCCAGATTCAGCCGCTGCTGAAACGGATCAGTTTCAACAGCGGCTGAATCTGGACGCCAGTTCTGACTTACATACAGATTCAACTTAAGAACCCCAGGCATCCCCAAGTCAGCTGCTGCTGAAACTGATCAGCGGCTGATTCCAGCAACCCAGCAGCACCCCAGCTGCTCTGCCCCAGGCGTCCTGATTCAGCTGCTGCTGAATCTGACCAGCAGTGGCTGAATCAGGACGCCTGGGGCAGAACAGCTGGGGTGCTGCCCGGTTGGTCCAGTAGCACCCAGAGCGGCGCTACGGGACCAACTGGCAGCGCCCCAGCTGCTGTACCACAGGTGTCCGGAGCAAAGCCACGGAGCACGGGGGTAGCGGGACAGCCCAGACGCGCCGTGGCTGTCCTGCTGCCCTCGGGCTCCGTGGCTTTGCTCTGCTTTGCTCCCTGTCCCCCTGGTCTGCAGACCAGCGGGATGGGGGGGGCCAAAGCAGAGCCAAGCCGCGGAGGACGCGGCCAGCTGACAGCTGTCAGCTGACCGCGCGCTTCGCGGCTTGGCTCTGCTTGGCTCTGCTTTGCCCCCCCCCCCGTCCCCCTGGTCTGCAGACCAGGGGGACGGGGGGGGGGGGGCAAAGCAGAGCCAAGCCGCGGAGCACGCGATCAGCTGACAGCCCAGATGCGTCTGGGCTGTCAGCTGGCCGGGCGCTCCGTGGCTTGGCTCTGCTTTGCCCCCCGTCCCCCCCGTCCCCCTGGTCTGCACACCAGGGGGACGGGGGGGGGAAAGCAGAGCAAAGCAGAGCCAAGCCTCGGAGCGCGTGGGCAGCGGACAGCCCTGTCCGCTGCCCACGTGTTCCGCCGCTTTGTTTCCTCTTCCCTGGTCTGCTGGATACCAGGGAGAGGAACGGCCCCGTTCGTAACTGCGGATCCGACATAAGTTGGATCCGCGTAACTTGGAGACTGCCTGTACGGCCATTGTAAGCTCAGGGCTCAGGGTCGGGGGTCTCAGTGGACCCCCTTGATTTTCATGCACACCTGCTCCTAGGTGGCCAGGCTTTCCTGTGCCTAGTGCGGAGATCGTGGACAAGGTCCACGATGTCCGCACTAGCCCAGGCGGGTGCCCGCCTCTTGCGGTCCCGGGCAAGCTCCCGGGAGCCGCCAGCCTGGTCCCGGGAAGAGGGGGAGGGCTGGGGGGCATCAGGTGGGTGGCTCGATCCGTGCCAGGTGCAGGGTCTGCTGGCTGGGTGCTGGCAGGCTTGCACCTGGCACGGGCACCGTAGCCAGCCCGTGTCCCTTTAAGGGGTCCGGGGCCAGGAGGGGGGCAGAAGAGTTTCCCTGGTGTTGGCCAGAGTGGCCACCAGGGAAACCTGGGGAGGGCTAGCCTCCCACTACACACCCCTTAATTCAAAGTAGCTAGTTCGAACTAGGCTTAATCCTCGTAAAATGAGGTTTTCCTAGTTCGAACTAAGCGTTCCGCTAGTTCGATTTAAATTCGAACTAGCGGAGCGCTAGTGTAGCACCTATTAAAGTTAGTTCGAACTAACGTCTGTTAGTTCGAACTAACTTTGTAGTGTAGACATACCCTTAGTCTATAAGGTGCCACAGGATTCCTCGCCACTTTTGCAGATTCAGACTAACACGGCTACCCCTCTGATACTTGAAATAGAAATAATACTGTGCTTAAGTCCTATTCATTTCAAGAGCTTTGCAGAATAGGGGCTAGAGAGACTAACTGAATTGTCTAAGGTCACAAATTAGTGGCAGAACCAGAACAAAGAATTCTGCAGTATCCTCTCCTGCTTTAGCTACTACCCAGAACTATCTAAAACAAAACGTTTGTATGGAGATATCTTACATCTCTAGGCAAATAGCTTTCCACCCAGTTTCTAAAAATTGATTATGTTGGTTAATTTTTTTAATATGAGATGAAATGTCACAATTGTATGAGTGGAATAGAGCAGCCCAGGGCATGCAGTTACTGTGCACAAACAATCATTTAACTTCTCAAGCTAGCTGGTACAAGTTTGCTATCACCCTTGTCACTCATTAGATACCTGAGGCAAATGGTGGCTATCTCAGAGGAGCAGGAAGCTATAAAATGTGTCTTTTTTTGGTTCTATTCCTTCTCCCCTTCCTTGTTCATTTCCCCCATCCTTGACAAATAAATAATAAATGCCAATAGGGAAAGACTTAAAAAACAACAAAAAGTCTAGTAGCGCTTTAAAAATTAACAAAACATGTAGGTGTTATCATGAGCTTTCATGGGCACAACCCATTTCTTCAGATAGCTGGAGTATTAGGGAAAGAGTTATTTTCCCCCATCTCTTTCTTTCTTTGACCCATCCCCAATGTATTGGTTTATGTGGGTATGTGTACACATGAGAGTTATTTCTGGGTACCAGAGGTACCCTGAAATAGCGACCCCACATCTTTACAAGCCACTTACTATTTTTAAATATTTTTTGAAATAACAGTCACGCTATTATGGCATCCCAGTAATCCTCGAAATAGCACTTTATTTCAAAATTTGGTATCTTATTTCGAGTTTACAGTGCAGTGTCGACATAGCCTATGAGGGTAATGATGCTAGTTGGTTCTAGCCTAAGTTGTTGTCATTCAAAAATTGCACATGCCACAACCCTGGTTTTGTGAAATCTTCAGACATAATTGAGTCTGAGTATGAGATACTGAACTGGCTGTCCTGGAGACTTGGATGTTCTATCCCCAAGAGATGAAATTCACCCCTGAAATTCATCAACAGAGGACCACTTCAATCCCACTTATGCTCTAATTCGAAGAGTGAAATGGGATTTAAGGCTTGGGCGCTCCCTACACACAGAGATGAATTGCATTCCCAAGTACAATGCAGGCAGTAGCACCTCCTCAACACACACACACAGACACACACAGACACACACACACCCCAATCCAACAATGTACCTTGACCTTGGGCAGGCTGGATTCCATCTTATAAGAAAGACAACAAGGGTATTGGTTTTGGGATTGTTGACACGCATCCACTAGAATTCCACCAACTGACTTACTTAGATAAAAAAGCAGCCACCACAAGTCGCCAGTGACCTGGCTCAGAATTAACCTAGAAATGAGATGTCATAGGTCAAACACAATCCGCTCTCCCGGCAAATGACTTAGTGACAGATCTTATTCCCATTGACTTCAGTGAGCTAGGGATCAGGCTCTTAGTTTCTCTGTGCTTCAGTTCCTCTTGTGTAAAGTGGAGAAAATATGTCCTTTCTTCCATCCTTTGCCTGTCTTCTCCATCTCACCTGAAGACTCTTTGTGTTATTCACTGTCTCTTAGGCTATGTCTAGACTTCAAGCTTCTTTTGGATTAAGCTTTTCTGGAAAAAGATCCACCACAAAAAGTGCAACAAAAAAGCAATGTGCTTTTTCAAAAGATAGCGTCCACACTGATTGGACGCTATCTTACAATTCAGGCCACCCAGAACCAGATCAGGCAGGATATTAGGTCAGCAGTTGCCTAAGGCTATCTGAGACGTGTGCTTAAAGGGACTCCCCTGGACAGCCGTTTCTCAGCTTCTGCTGCTCTGATTGCCCTGCTTCAGGATAGCACAGTACACCTTGCTATGGGGCCGGTGCGCCCTCTGGACATGCGATGGCCCCACACTGTCATGCTGCAGTTTCTGCAGCAGTTTGTTCAGGCTGCCTTCATGGTCCTTCATGAACTCAACTCAGGGCTCATGTTTGAGAACCTCTGCTTGTATATGGGAACAATGTCCTTGCAACCGCATCCATGGTGGAGAGATGCTTCTGGAGGCTGGACACCAGTTCCAATGGTGGGACCATCTGGTGATGGAGCGTTGGGATGACCAGCAGTGGCTCCACAACTTCCGTATGAGGAAGGAGACATTCCTAAAGTTGTGTGCCTGTCTAGCCCTTGCCTCCGACAAGAGGACACCCAGATGCGACCTGCCATCCCCCTGGAGAAATGGGTCACCATCATCGTCTGTACTCGCCAGATAGTTACCAGTCCATGGGCAACCAGTTCAGTGTGGGAAAGTCAACCATGAGGGCCCTCCTCATGGAGGTAAGGCACTCCCAGGCTGCAGTCCCTTGGGGAAGGGAGTACTAGAAAGGTAGACTTTTGGGAAAAGAGGGTTGAGGGTGTGGGGGGTGAGCTGGAGGTGCGGGCAGAGGTCGGTTGGGAGGTATGGGCCTTTGAGCAGCCACACACAGCTGCCATCCGCCAGGCCCATCGGGTGGGGGTGCATATCCAGGAGACCCTAAGGGAGAGTTTCTCTGAAGGACCCTGCTAACTCTCCCCAAGACCTCCCCACTAAGGACCTGTGCCTTGGCCCTCTCTGCCTTTCCTCTACCAACTCCTCCCTTCCCCCCTACAATCCTGCTTCCCTGCAGGCCCAATAAAAACAACTGTTTGGTTTAAAAAACAGATAACTCTTTAGTTTTTTATTTGGGATAAAAGTAACTGGGGAGGAGAACCTGGATATGGGGAGGAGAAAGGGGGGGATAAGAACCTGGATATGGGGGATGGGGTGAGAACCTTGGAGGGGAGAGGAGAGGCTCAGAGCTGGGGCTGAGAATGATATGTGGTCCAGGTTCTTGTTCTACCTCATGTCCAGGGACCTTGGCAACCTCAGGGGTAGGGGGGTCCTGGGAGAAAAAGGGGATAGGCAGGAGGGGGACTAGAGTGGGCATGGGAGGGGGCAGGGGCTAACATGGGAGGGGAGCGGGTACTGGAGCAGGGACTTGGACTGGTGCTGGGTAGGCCATCATCTTCTGGATGGTCACACACATGTTGCAGCCCTGATGCAGCAGCTTAGTCCACATCTGGACCCACCACTGCACATCGTCCTGGACGTTAAGGGCCAGCATCTGCTGCATGTCCTGGATGATGGACATGTGTTCCCTTATGAGGTCCTTCTGCCTGCGGCTTCCCTGGGGTTAGGCAGTTGGCTCGCATGGTGGTTATCACCCCACAGTCACAGCTGGTCTAGCTGGGGAAAATAAAGAGACGTGGTCAGTCATCCCTGGAGACACTGTCCCTGATATTTTGCCCTCATCAGTGAGCTGAGAGCAACAGTTCTCGTGGCACATGATGGTGATCTCCCAGGAGCAAGGCCATGTGTGGCCTGTACAGTGGGCCATACCTCACAGGGGCCTAGAGTCCCAAGGGGACCATGATCTCCCCTCCCGCCCCCCTCCCCATGGGCAAGCAGGCAAGGGAAGTGTCTGGTCACACTGGGATCCAATGGCTGGGAGAGGGGCCTCAAGCTGCCTGGGCTTCCATCAGTGCCGCACACACAACTGCACCTGACAGCACTGTCCATGGGAGCAGCTGCTGCCTCGAACATGCTGGCCATGCCCATGTGCCATGTGTGGGGGTGCATGTATTCAGTCTGTGTGGGGGTGCATGTGCCCTTGTTCTCAGCCTCCTTCTAGTGGTGGCTGGTGGTGGGAGAGTGCCCCCTCCCAGGTGTAAGAAATGTGTCTGGCCTCCCCAGAGCCTATGAGCAGGAGCCCAGGGGTGTTCTGGGGCTGCCTCCTGTGGCTGCATAGCACAGACTGGCGCTGCATGTGCATCCATGTGCACAGACTGCAGCGTGATGGGCATAAGCTTTCGTGGGCAAAGACCTACTTCATCAGATGCATGTGTTAGGGTTAGGGTTAGGGTTAGGGTCTTCCCCAAGACAGCTGTTTTGTGAACAATCTGGAGGCTTTTTTCTGCTGTATGGATCATCTCTCTTTTTGCTTGCTGCCTGTGAACAAAAACATGTTACACTGTGCATATTGTGAATTCATATCCCTATGTACCCCTGTTGATTACTGTTTTCCATTTTCCGCATGCATCTGATGAAGTGAGTCTTTGCCCATGAAAGCTTATGCTCCAATAAATCTGTTAGGGTTTGTCTACACTGCCACCCTAGTTCGAACTAGGGTGGCTAATGTAGGCATTCGAACTTGCAAATGAAGCCCAGGATTTAAATATCCCAGGCTTCATTTGCATGTTCCCGGGCGACACCATTTTTAAATGCCCGTAGTTCGAACAACCTGCCCGCGGCTACATGTGGCACGGACTAGGTAGTTCGAATTAAAGCTCCTAATTCGAACTACCGTTAAACCTCCTCGCGGGAACATGCAAATGAAGGCCGGGATATTTAAACCTTGGGCTTCATTTGCAAGTTCGAATGCCTACATTAGCCACCCTAGTTCGAACTAGGGTGGCAGTGTAGACATACCCCTAGTCTATAAAGTGCCACAGGACTCATCATTATTTATGTAGACTAACATGGTTACCCCTCTGATACTATAAGTAAAATATTTCACTGAAATGCATTAAAACAACTATAGCTTTCACTCCATTTCATTGTAGCTATGGTTTCACCACAATTGAGTTCCTAATTGGTTTTCCCTATATACATACATTGTACAGATGCACCAGAGCTAGTAAAGCCTTTCTAAAGACCTTCAAATCAGTTTAAGTTTGAGATAGAAAAAGCAGTTTGGAGGGAGAGAAGGGAAGGAGAAGCGGGGGGAAGGGAGGGGATCCTGCCTTCTATGCACGACCCAAACATCACCCCTTCCTAGAAATGAACTGGCACCAAACTCCATTTTTTAAGTTTGTGATATTCAGATGTCTTTATATTTCTTTTTCACACCCCTTTTAACTTCTGGTTTGCAGCTAGGATCAGCAGTAGAAATGCCAGCCATCTGATAAGAAAGATGTTCTTCTCAAAAGATTTATATTCCAGTTCTGCAGATCCAAGAAGTTTAGGTAGCCTTGGGAGCAGCCAAAACAAGTTACTCAAACTGAAGCAGAGTCCTTAATTTTTGGGGCTTCATCCATCACTAACTTGACTATTTAGAAAGAGATTCATTCCAAATGTACATTAATTTAGGAATAGTGCAATGAGAGAATTTAGCATCATGCATCTGGATTTGCAAATGGCAATGAACCCAAACACATTTTAAGCAATGGTTTATGATCAACAAATAAATACTGCTAGTCCTAAAGAGATGGGTATCTGTGCAATGAACACATCATGCCATCTAAACAAGATCTCCACTTAGTGCAATGTTGTTTGCAGAGGAGAAACAGGGAAAACAATTTCACGAGAGACAGAGAGAACATCAGAATATCAACACAGCACTCACACAGCACATTTAATTCATTTTTAGCCTGTAATAAACAATGAGAACTGCAAAACTTTGACAATAATACATTCTGCATGCTCAAGGAGGGAGACACAAGAGGATATATGGGGGGAAAAGAGATTTCATGATAGCAATGAGAAGATCTCGGGGATAGGTCTGATTATATTCACTAACCCATGAGACACTGAAGTGAGCTTTTGCTGAAGAATCTCAAACAGAAATAAAGTATCTATAGTTTATTGTGGGTATGTGCGGCTCCTTTCAAGTTTTAAAAAGGAACTTACAATACATAGTGAAATCCCATCCGCCAGTCTTCCTTCAAATAGCAGTTTTGTGAACAATCTGGAGGCTTTTTTCTGCTGCATGGATTATCTCTGTATCATACTATGTTCTTATAAACGTCTAATGGTAAAACATAGGATCTTTTTTTGATTATTGCTCTTTTTGCTTGCTGCTTGTGAATAAAAATATGTTACATTATGTGCATTGTGCATTCATATCCCTACGTGTCCTGTTGATTGACTGTTTTTCATTTTCTCCATGTGCCTTCAGTAGGTTTTTTCTACCTCAGAAATTACAGACCTGCAAACTACTCATATGTTCTAGGCTATGCCCTAGTGTGCCTATTTTAGCATTGTGCCTAAAACCAGGCTCTGAGCACATCTAAATAGAACTCTTCAGATCCCGACAGCAAAATGGAAGAGTGGATAGACCAACATTTTAGAACCTCAGAAATAAGGCCTGAAGTGGAAAATTCTGGGCCTAATGGAGCTTTTGCTGATTTATGCTGGCTGAGGATCTGTCCCTCATTCATTGCACAGAGAAGGCAAGAAACTGAAATATTCATTGTTGAAAAGAGAGTTACTGGAGTAAAATAATTTTGCTTTTGCAAACCACATCCAGAAACCTTATCTTCAACACATAAGAACAGACACATAGCTAATATGCTGTAACCTGCTTAGGTTTCCAAAGTAGCAGATTAAACCAGTGGACTATGCACTAAGTGTCCATTCACTTGGGCAAAGCTCATTGCTCACAACAAAGCTGCAAGAGAACATGTTGAATATTCAGTGCACTCAGTAATCCTCTTATGATAAAGACACTATGGAAGCTCTTCCTTGGCATGGAGTGGGAGGCTGGTCAACCTTTTGGTGAAGGTTATTTGTGGCCAGGAAAGGCTTGGCAAAACCCACTGCCGCTCTTTGTTGTGCATGTGTGTGACTTTTGTGTTATCTTTAGCATATCAATGATGATGAACATTTCCTTGAGCACTGGCATTCCAAGAGTTTCTTCATTCTGCTTTCTGGAAGAGGGAGGGCCACCTGAGTGAAGATGTGGACTCACCTGGGTCCTCACCTTTGGAGATGTGGGGTTCAGATCTTGGTGGGCCATCCCAGCTCACTTCCTTGTTTTTCCATCTGATTATCATCCGTTCATAGTCATCAGGATCAGAGAATACTGAGATGGGGTTCCCAAGCAATGCCTCTAAGCCAAAGGCCCTTACAGTCTATAAATGGTTAATACCCCTTATCATAGTGCACTGTCTGAAACAGCACATCCTACATGATTATTGGTGATGGGAGGATCCAGTTGGGGCCCTCTCAAATTGAAACAAACAAGTACAAAACAGAAGGAGTGGAGGTTATAAGTAGATGCCAACAGCAATAATCAAAGAACAGGTAGTAATCGCTACAGGCACTTTATTTTTTTAACAGATGCTTTGTAGATACACAGCTTGTTTAGGTCCTGAGCCTGCAGCTTTTCCTGCTCCTGAGGACTTCATTGAAACCAGTGTGACCGATTTCATGACTGGTGCCACTCCACATGGCAGAATAAGGGAATGTTTGGAGACTATTTGCCTTGCAGTGGAACAATCATTGGGAAAAGTAAAATTCTGGTACGGCTCAAGCACAATGTAAACGTGATAAGCTAAGCCTCAAACCTATCAAGCTAGCCTTTTAAACAGCTTTTAATTCTTCGTAGGGGAGCTTTGCAGAAGATTTAGCTTAAGACAACACTTTGTAGCCTTGGGAGGTAGGGGATGGGAGAGTGGAGTCTAGGGCAGCCTGTCCTTGCATGCTAGGGGAGGACGTGGGTGGTTAATGGCACCCTGCTTTTCTTTCCACGTCCCTAGCAGAGCCATCGGATTGTTCCTCTCTCTGTTTATATGCCAGGGCAACATGAGCTGGTGGCTAGAGGAGAGTTCACTGGGCATGAACTTCCACAGGGACAGGGACCTTTAAAGGCTATTTACAGCTTGAGCCGCTTCGCTGTTCAGATTTGAGTGTGTGTGTGTGTGTGTGCGCGCGCGCGCTCTGCTCTCCCTTCGAACCAGAGCGCCCTGGCCTCTCGGATGACCCTCCTTTGCGTGTCTTTTTTTTCTGGAGGGGAGGGAAAAGGAGATAAATTGCACAACTGCAATTCGCTTTGAGAGCGAGCGAGACGGAGGGAGGGAGATTTTCCTTCCCCAGCTCCAGCCTCTGGACCGTAGCCATCCTGTGAGATTGGCCCTGCAAGCAGACGAGGTAGGAGGCATCAGGATTGCAGCTCAGGCGGTCTGCTGCCTCCTGACGCTGCTCAGTGGCTCTCAACCTATTTCAAGTGCAGCAAATCTCTCCCTTCCCAGCAGGCTGCTGTTACCTCCCGCAGCCCAACGAGGCAGGGCAGAGCTGGCGAAGGAGCAGCCGCCGATTCTGTGTGTTTGGGGGAAAGCCGAGCTCAGACGGATACAAGAAAAGGAGACAGGGCGGCGGAACGGACAAAGGTCCCCCCGGGAAGAGGAACCGATTGGCAGCCTCTCTCCAGAGCTTCAGACGCCGGAGATGAGCAAGCTGCAAGTGCCCCCGAAGAGCTCTCCATGGTGCTGAACTGCGTCCCCGGCCTCCGCAGAGATGCAAAGCGCCCCAAGGAAGCGAGGGACCGGCCTAGGTCCTCGCCTCCAGCGGAGGGCTCCGTGGTCGGAGGATATCGGGAGCCCAGCCTGGGTGCTGCCCCCAACCTTGCAGACTTGGCACTGTTCACCCCTGCCGCCCACCCTGGCCTTGCTTCCCCGCCGCCTCCTTCCTTCTGGCAGAGCACAGTGAGCAGCACAGCCCGAGCTGCCTGTCTGCAATCGCTGTCTGGACACACGCACACGCACACGCACACGCACACACACACACACACAGACGCACAGGCACGCACGCACACCCACACCCATACTCGCAGTGTACATCTCCCCCTCCCCCGCAGGTACAGCTCTGCTCTCGGGCACTGCCCTACACCCCCCTCCGCCCCCAGCCTTCGGACCGCTTTGCACTCTCCCTGCCCCACAGGAGTTTGCAAGAGCGACTTCACAGGTGAAGCGCATCACATCGCAGTGCGGTGAGCGCCCGCCATCCCCAGCTGCTCTGATGTACACACGGGCGCGCACACACCGCGGATCCATCAGGGGAGGGTGCCCCCGCTAGACATTCACCCCCTGCTGCCTTCGGTCCCCCAGTCCTCCCACACCCCACGGTCAATCCAAGATAACTCTACAGTCACACGCGCTCCTGGGCCCTGACCGGAGAGAGATCCCCGCGCTCCTGGAAGGGCCCCCACAAAGATGTCACTACACGCAGCCCCGCGAGTCTGAGCCTCGTTTACACGTCCCGGCCTCTGCCTGCCCAGCGCCTCCGAGCCAGCCCCGCCTCTCATGTCCCCTTCACAGCCCCCGCCCGATTATGTACACAACACTTTTTAGAATAAAATCGCAGGGTTTAGGCTCCTCCCTCTTGCCTCCCTGTTCTCTCCTTCCCCCCATTCATTTTATCCAGGCTGCTTTAAGTCCCTCCCCTGCTGGAAAGCCCAGCCTCTCGCTTCTCTCCCGAAGCCCTTTTCATTTTTATTTCCAGCCCCTCTTCATTCTCCCCGCTGCCTCTACTGCTCCTTCCTCGATGGCTGCAAACTGATCAGCAGAGAAGAAGGGAGGGGGGGAAAGCGGGAAGGAAAAGAAACTAAAAAAAGAGGGAGAGAGAGGGGGAAAGGATTTGTCTCTGCCCTTAATGCCTGCAATCTGGATCAAGGAAAGGGATTTTCTGTCTGAGCATGAAAAGGACTGCTAGAGCCCCAGGATTCCCACGCCTGCATTATCAGAGCAGCACCCACTATGCAAGCTGGACACAGAAGCTCTCCCACAAGTTCCTGTCGAGCCCAATAAAACCCACAGGCGATCAGATCCCGGCCAAAGAGGAACATTAACATCAGGTAAGGGGAGGGTTTCCTTTCGTCTGCATCGAGTCCACTTAGCCCTTCGTCCTCGTGCCCAGGTTTTGAACTGCGTGTCGTGTATTTATGGCGTGATCGCTAATTTTAATATAATATTCTAACATGTCCTATCGAATTCCATTCCCCCTGGAACCAGTGCCGTTGGACACACACACTCTCTCACTCTCTCTCTTTGCGTTGCAGTCTCTTGCCCCCTCCCCTTTGGGTTGCAGGAAGTTAATGTGGTGTTTCAATGCAGAAGTCCTATAACCTAATTAGCTTCTGGGTTTTGTGAGTGTGTGTGTGTGTGTGAGAGAGAGAGAGAGACAGAGAGGCTTGTGGTTGGCAGGATATTTGCACGCATAGGGTTGGGAGTTGCTTCATGCAATGGGATCACGTAGCTAGGGCAAAGTACATTCTAAAATGCATGGGAGGAAGGGTGCAGCTTTCAACTAAAGCAGGGGGTGAGGGTTAAAATCTACAGCTCTGTCTGTGTTCCAGAATAGTGATACATCCTAGGAAATATCCCCGAAGAGATGGTGTCATCTCCACTTAAACCACTGTTCCATTTGTGCAAGTGACAGGCAAATCCTGTAAAAGGAGAAGTCTGTCACTTTAAATCCCACACCAGGTTGATTGCCTCTACTCCTAATGGGAATTGGAAGAAACTGAAATATAGCAAGAAGGTGCGGGGGGGGGGAGAGGATCATGGATCCGAGGACAATTTTGTGTCCCCCCTCCTGGGCTGGGGACTTTTTATGGATTGAGGAGTTGCTCAGTTGTGAAGGCTGCTTGCAACGCTGTCTGATAAAGAAGCACAAGTTTGTGTTTCCTGGTCCATAGAGGATTTGCGGAGGTCAAATGAGAGAGCACCTCCCCACCTTTCCATCATCACCTCGAGGGCCAGCACACATCCCATTTTCTGGCTGAGCCATGAGGAGTCTGGGGGAGTGGGGGTTAAAGGGGGCAGAAACCCAGGAAAAGGGGAAACAAGCTGCAGACAAAATGCTGAGCTTCACAAATGAATTGAGACTTCTGACCGATATCTGGAGTCATGCTGTGGATACTACTGTACGATCGCTTGCATTTTAGCCAGGCTTTCCATCCCATCTGGATGTAGAATAATAATTCATGAATGGGAGTTAAGCTGCTTTCAGGAGAGTTGCAGAGAAGTATTGGGAGGAGAAGATAACCAAGGTTTTGGTGCAAGGTGCTGATTTTTAAAAAAATATATGTATCATAGTATCTAGCGACTCTGTGTGTGTGTGTATGTGTGTGTCCTTCTACAAAACTTGGTCTCTTCTCCTCTTTCACTTGTCCACAAGCCACACACCAGCTCCCCACCCCATACACAGGTCTCTCTCTCTCTCACACACACACATACACTCTTGGATTCACACAGTCTCTCACCCTCACACACACACCATCTTCGTCCCTTGCACTAATCTACTCAAATATCAAACAGTGTTGCCATCCTCACTGGCTGTGCAAGTCAAATCTCCAGGCAGGTTTGATGCCTCCTTCACCCCCACCCCTTTGAAGAGCTCTGGGTAAGGAAATCACTTATAAAGCTTTGGACAATTTAGGGGTTGCCTGCTCCACAGCCCCTTGCCATGCAGCAGCCAATGTTTTGCACGAGTGCTTTTGTTTTACTGCTCTTTGCCTGGCCCCAGACAGGGTAATTGCTTCTCTCCAGCCAAGGCAGACAGGCTCAGTGGAGGGTATAGCTTGAACTGCGTCCCAAGAGAGGGGATTATCCTGCACTCTTCAGACATTGAGCTAGAGATGGGCCAGAATGGCAGAAATGACGTATGCCCTGCTATCTGTGTGGTGTTGGGTATGTGTGAGTGTGCGTGTGTGTGTGTGAGAGAGAGAGAGAGAGAGAGAGAGAGTTTGCAGGATCCATTTTCCCTAATTCTACCTATTGGCATCAAAGTAAAACCCTCTAGTCCTTGGAGCGCAGTATCCCACCACCAACATTTTGCTGTGCTGCCCCCCTGGTTCAAGGATGAACACACTGGTGTGGTGCTGGAGGGAAGATGATGTCACTGGTTTAAGATGTACTAACCACAACCACCACCCCTCCTCCTTCCTCTCTCTTCCAAGGGCCTAGTTAGGAGATTGTGTAATCTCCCTAAGGGCAGGAATCTAATGAGGCCAGCTGACTGGCCTGCTAAAACTTCTGATTTCAGGGACACAATAAGAGGAGATAGTGCTGCCTCTAAAAGCTGGTCCCAAGAGGGCTTGTGAAAGGGTTATTCATGCCTCTCCTCCCCTGCTCCCAGTGAATACCCTGGAAGTGTTTGTTGGGCCAAATAGAATCAAGATGGCATTCCGCTTCTGGTGATTGTTAGGTGAGACTGAGCGTGACCATTGTGTTCTTTATAACACAAATCCTGCTGTCTTCACTCAGTCAAAACTCCCATTTACTTCCCTGAGAATATCAGCACTTGAGGAAACCCTGAAGAATTTGGCTCAGAAAAACAAAAGCTGCATCTTTCTGACCTACTGAGAAATCACTTTGGATTTCCTAGGTTGATCCAGATATGTTCAAAGGCATGAAAAATCAGATTTGGGGTTGAGGTAATCAAAACTCCAGGATTTATGTCAAATATCAGCAAATAAATAAAAAAGAAACTCTGAGGGGATGGGAGAGTAAATAAATAAGGAAACCAATGCAAGTCCCTGTATGAGAAATTAGAGAAGCTGAACAATGTTCAGGACAAGAAAAAAAAGCATGCAGCAATGTACGTGTCTGTCTAATGTCCTTTGTGTGTGTTTGTGCATATGTCAAAAACAAATGCCTATACCATTAAAAACCTTTCTGGTAACACAGTGTTTGCTAGCTGGAGTCCTTTCACTAGTATCTTCATTTACACAGGGAGTTGGTGGGACTGGATGGAATTGGGACTCCCAGACGGGGGCGCTCTGGCTCCATTTGAGTTGTGGTAATGCTTTGCAAAGCAGACCAGCTGTATCCACAGCAGCTAGGCTCCCAGTCAGATTAGACAGTACAGCATTTCCCTAGAATAGGTTTGGCGGGATACAGGCAAAGACTTGCATGAACTGCTCTTCTCGGTGGTGTTTTCACTTCTCACACAGTTGCAGCCAGTAGCTAATAATAATAGCAGGTGATAATAGTTAATAATGACATATACATTGTCTTTCGTCCAAAGGGATCCAGGTGCATTAACAGGCTCTGGGCCAAACCCTTAGCTGATGTAAATCAGCAGACCTCAGCTGAAATCAATTAGGTTATGCTGAGGATCCCGCCCTGTGTATAAAGGAATCCCTTACCCAGTGCTGAAATTAAGCCACTTCTGGGATGGAGGCCAACAGCCAATCTGGGACAGAAACACTACACTTTTAACAGGGGGAGGGAAAAATAGCTTCTCACATTGAAAGTGGAGAAGCAAATTTAAGGATATAATCATTGGGAATGGCCCAGGGGTTTGGTTAACAGCCCTATTCTTGCAAAACGGGGGATCTTAATACTGTTAAGCAAATCATCCTAGACCATGCAGATGCTCCTGAGCTTGCTTTCTGTTTGATGAGGGTGGGAAAGAGCCATGCTATGGAAAGTCCTGTCACTGAGTGGCTCATAGGGCGCAATCTGGTCCATTGGCTTTATTTCTGACCTGAAACACGGTGAGCATCATATTGATGAACTGATTGGTTCACAGTTCACTCAGAGGAAAGGGCACCTCTTATGAGTCACAGACATGTGCCACTTTCCTGCAGTGTTCTGAGTTTTCTATGGAGTCTCCAATGTGGCTATTTACACGACCAACATGGATTTGCTTATGCGATTTGAGAAAAACACAACTCTGTCTAGCATGGCTGCAGGTTGTATCTTTGGTGGCAGTGGTGAAGGGAACCCTTTTATTCCCCTTCTGAGATTGAATCTAGTTTCTGTTTTGCATGGGGAGGGGAGCAGAGTAAATTAATCTGATGACTTTAGTTTGATGTATGGGAGAGGAAAATAGCTGCTGCTGTCATCTTTAGACATGACGGTCTGGGCTTTGCCTTTTTTAATCAGGGTAGAGAGTAGAAGAAAGAAAACCTGCCTGATTCAATGCCTATTGAAGTCAGGGGAAAGATTCCCAATCACTTAAGTGAGCTTAAGCAAGGACAAAATAATCTGTTACATGTTTTTGTGAACGGTGGCTGGGACTAAGGACTCAGGTCTCCTTGGGCACTCCACATAGCAGGGCTAAAGCTGAAATAAGCTACGCAACTTTAGCTATGTAATTGAGTAGTTTAAGTCAAAATAGTGTATTTTGGCTTTTGGCGCTGTCTACACAGCTGGAAGTCCGAGAAAGAGCACTCTTCCTCTAACTTCCCTTACTCCTCACACAATGAGGGTTACAGGAGTTGGAGTAAGAAGTCCTCCAGCTTGACATTATTTTGACATTATGTTGAAATAACTGCTTGTAGTGTAGACATGGGCTATGTTATTTTGGAATATCACCAGTTATTCCGAAATAACACTGCTGTGTAGATGTATCTCTGCTACTTAGGTGGAGGGATTTTAATACAACACATCTTACCCCTTTGCACTTTCCCTTTGAAATACATCGCACCTTGATGGTGCACGTGATGGAACAGGCACCTCCTGCAGCAGAATCAAAGGTGACAAGGGCTGTTTTCAGTTTGTCCAAATGGAGCAGGTGCAGTGGGGAGAACTTAGCAGTGTCTATCATATGTCATGGGCAGGCGATGGAACTTAGTTGTGGAAAAATGCTATTGTGGGGTCGGTCTGCTGATTCTTCTGAGAGAAATGTTGAGTGCGAGGTCAGTGTCTACAACACAGCTGAGTGATGATTGTGGGATGTTGACTAGAGCACTCTTCCAGTTTAGTAACATGAAAAATGCTGCATTTGCAGGTGTTGATTCTAAGGCTCCCGGATTTCAACTCTGAGTCACACACTTGGTTCCATTTAGAGCCCTGCAAATCTCTGGATGTAGATGCAGATAACTGCGGCTCACTTTTGCTGATATGAATGTGGATACACATATTGTATCTAGAACCCTGTGAATTTGAAGATATCCACCTTATATCCGTGGGTATCCGCATCCGTGGATGTCAATGGCTCATTTTTGCAGATGCAGATGCAGATATGGATACAAATTATGTATTGGTGCAGGGCTCTAATTCCACTGATTTCAAAGAAACAACTAGTTGAAGAACTGCTGGATGTGACCTTATGCTAGTAACAGCAGCAACAATTGGTGCTGATTAAAGGGAACTGTGCAGAGCAGCTTTGACTGCTGGTCTCCAGACAGTGACTGGTTAGATGGGGTTCATGATACGTGCTGTTGTTCAGACATGCATCATTGTTGCACACTGTTTATACTGGTGAGACAAATACTTTACGGAGTATGGGAGCCCAGCCATTATGAGGCCCCTTATTGCTTCCTACTCCTCGGCAAATGCTGGGTGCAGGTGTCTGGACTGGAACTAGTGCAGAGCACTGGTTACTGAGGCTCTAGTGCTGGTAGTGACCCTCCTGTATTAATGCAGTACCTTTCATCTGGCTCTGGAAAGTATGGCACCCATCCCTGGATTATTGTGAAGTTAACCTGGCATGAATTATATAGCAGCTGTTTAGCAGCTACCCAACAACCTGAGAGCAGAAGTAAAATGAAACTCTAGAAATGCAAGAGAGCAATTTCATCTGGCTCTTTTGGTTTAAAAGCAAAACATAATTTCAGAATGGAGAAGGAAACATAACATTGTCCATGGAGGCATGCTGACCTGTACACCCCATCTGGGAGGCTCAGTCTATAGCAATCATGCCTTACAGCGAACCTCCCATGTCGAGCAGCTCACATAAAGACAGCAACTCACCTCAGCACTCTTCCTAGTATCCAGGCGGAGTTGGCAGAGAAAGTGCTGCACTGACCAGAAGGTAACAGTTGATGGTGTCCCTTCAAGCTTGTGGCATGCTTGTTGTTGGACAGAGTTTCACCTTTTGCCTGCTGTTCTATCTGAACAAGTAAAAGCAGCAGCCTTGTAGGTATGTCAAGTATTAGTATTGCCTGCACTTTTATAACTAGATCCAGTGTAGCAGAGAGAATAAATAGTAGGAGGCTAGAATCAGAGCTGGTATTAATGAAGACACTGAACAGGACCAGGCTTAGGAGCAAGCCAGGAGGGCAGCCACCCAGGAAATCCGTTTTTGGTTGGAGTCAGGCATAATAGATCAGTTTTATTTATTTACTACAAGATTGACCCAACGTTCCCCAGGCCCTTAATTAATTTTTGTTTTTTGGAAAATAAAATGTAAATGTCCGTGCTTCATTTGAATCATTGCTCTGGGGATATGAGGTTCAGTATGCAGACAGCCCAGGGAAGAGAGGACTACCTCAGCCCTCTCTCATCACAGCAGCTTGGGGCCAGGTCAGAAGTGTCTCTTCATGGCTGCTGCAGCTCCAGCAGGCACAGTTGAGGGATGAGAGCATATTTCCTGGCTGCGCCAGGTCCAGGTTCATCTACCCCCTCTGCTCCCCAGCCAGAGTGATGAACCGAGCAAACTGTGCCCTTTCCCCTCACTTCCTGATGAAGGGAAATAGCCAGTAATGTTCTTGTACAAATGGAGGGGTGTCTTCAACTCCCCCTGCCATCCCTAAGAAGTGCTTGAGGGTGGGATGCTCAGGGTTGGAGCAGTCTTGGATGTGGGGAGCACACCCCCAGCCAACCCCTTTTACCTGACTGATGATTCTGTCTTTTTTGTTTCATTTTATGGGAATTAATCCCATTCCAGGCACAGCCCATTTTCCTGGCACAAGCAGACCTTGCTTTAGGTTATAAGAAGAGGAAGCTGTATGTCGAATTTAGTGGTCCTAGCTCTTACTATTTAGGAGGAGTTCTTGAACATAAGAATGTTCACAGACCAATGTCCTGTCTTCCAACAGTGGCCAATGCCAGGTGCCCCAGAGGGAATGACCAGAACAAGACAGAACAAGGGACCCATCCTGTGTCACCCATTCCCAGTTTCTGACAAACAGAGGTTAGGGACACCAATCCTGTCCATCCTGGCTAATAGCCATTGATGAGCCTATCCTCCATGAATGTATCTAATTCTTTTTTGAACCCTGTTACAGTCCTGGCCTTCACCACATCCTCTGGTGAGGCTCCACATTCACATTCACATTCACATTCACATTCACATTCACAGGTTGACCTTGGGTTGCGTGAAGAAACAATTCCTTTTGTTTGTTTTAAACCAGCTACTTATTAATTTCATTTGGTGACTCCTAGTTCCTGTGTTATGGGAGATGGACAGACAAACAAACACTCTCAAATATATAACAGATTGCATCTTTTGGCTGGGTGGGAGCAGGGCACTAAAAACTCTTTATGCTCCCTGGATGATCAAACATCTAGTGCGGGCCCAGCCAGGAGAGAGTTGCCATCTTATACCAGTGGAGGACTTGTCCTTTAGGGTTTGCTTTGGAATGAGTATCACTCGGAGTGATTCTGGGTATAGTTTTGGCCTGCAGGAATGTCTTTGAGATGTCTACACACCCCACCGGAAATGCAGGCCCATACGCAGGAATTTCTGTAGGGGGTGCTTTTTTGTAAATGTGGACTGCAAAGGTGTGAATGCCCCTCCATGGTTCCCCAAGTAAGAGGGGAAATCAGCCTCAGCCTTCCCCTGGCTGGCCAGAGCATGGGGGAGGGAGGTTCAGGCAGTGCCCTGTTCCTGCCTTGTGCAGGAATTACAAGTGCAGCCAGTGTGCTTAAATCAGCCTCACTGAGGGATAGAACAAACAGAAGCAGCTGGTAGAGTAGCTCAGTGTGGGGTCGAGAAAGGTGTAAGGCATGGAAACTAGGCACAGACAGAGAGATGAAGTGCAACACAGGCTGAATACTGAGCCTGCAGGGCAGGTATAGACACTGGGACAAGCAAGTGTGAACGATACCACCACTGCACAGTTGCACTTAATGGAAACAGCGGTGGGAAGGCTGTGAGCACAGGCATTACAGTATTAGCAACATACTGCTTCATGTAACAACAGTGAGACAGCAAGTGAAGCATTAAAAGCAAGAAAGGTCTCTCTGTGGAACCGAGAAAGAGGTGCTGAGGTTGGATAGAAATTTCACTGGTTCTTTGCGTCAGTGAGCAGCGTAAGAGATGGGGGAAGCTTTTTATTGGCAATTGTGGGGAAACATGAGCAGAGGCTGCAGAGTCCATGAAGCACCCTCAGGAAATGAAGAGCAATAGATAACAAGGATTGGATAATGGTCATGATAAAATTGTAAAAAATAAATAAAATAGGAAATCACAGCAATGCTGAGAAGTGTTATAATGTATCCTTAAGACTATAGTTGTTCCTTGTGCTGCAGGCATGGAGTCATAGCCTACCTCTGATTTGCAAACATTAAAAAATCCCCTTAGCTTCATTGTTTCTATGCACAGAAACCATGATAGCATGTGACTCTGGGTATGCATTTTCCTAAAGACAGTCAACGGAACTATTAGGGAATGACAGATTGTTGAGTTACACCCAGGTTCTTGGCAAACCAGCTGAGGATATTTTTACGGAGAAAATAATCCAGATCTTATATAAGTCTGAAAGGTATGGGTCTAACTAGCGTCTCTTGTTAAAGGTAGAGATGAAAGTAAGCAGGTGCACCAGGGTGTGCAGCTCCAGCAGAGGTGGCTGAGTCTCGGCCAGAGCCAGCAGGGACCTATTTAAAGAGCTGGAAGGGACTCAGATTGCAATATGGGAGTACCTGTAAGAAATGTAAAGTTACTTTCACCACTGGTCAAAGGGTAAATTCTGACTTTCCACCCATTAGTAAAGTTTGACAATGTTAATAAAATAGTGGATAAAAGGAACCCGGTGATTATAATGTATAAGGTATCCTCTTAGATACCTTTTGAAAAAGTCCCCTTTTAGAGAATTTAATACCTCCTGTGAATTAAAAGGTAGCCAAATTCTATCAATTAAGGAGTCACCTTGAAGAGTTGCTGTTCAGAGGAATGGAAGTTACTACTGGATGAACCTCTCTAGTCCGGCACTCTCTGGTCTGGCAACATCCATGCTTTTAGTTAGCCTTTAGTACACTTATCACGAGTGTGGCCAAGATTCCCACAGTCTTATAAAGTTTGTTTACATCCGCAAGTCCTGGCTCTGAGTGTTCTGTGCTGTTATTTACCTCTAATTTACCCCTAAACATCTCGTAAGAGCCCAGTAAGCAGAGGAAGTGTTGGTGATGCTGCTAAATAATATTGACCTCCCATGATTCGGCGAATTCTCTGGTTCAGATCCTGAGGGTGCTGGACTAGAGGTTCAACCTGTAATGGGGAAACCCATTGGTCAATATTGGATCAGCATTGTGCAGTATTTTTGTTTGTGATTTGGAGGAGGGTGTGAATAGCAAGCGGACCATGATGGAAAAGGCTAGTTAAAAACAAGGAGATAGGGGAGCAATTTAAGAAGAATCTGATCAAACCAGAGGACTGACATTAACAGAGGATCAACTTTTAACTTGGAGGAATATAGAGTCAAGGGGGAAAATAATCTTAATTCCCAAGACCCTCTGAGGAAAAGTATGTCACAAGTTAATGGGAGTCTCTTAAATGATGGTACTGAGACTACATAGAAGGGTACATAATGATAAGCATTGCTCACTGCATGAGTATTTAGACAAGTCCCAATTTGGCAAGTTACTTAAACATGTGCTCGATTCTGTTCCCATGCATCAAAGCTCATCTTGGAGGAATTGCTTAAATCCACTGATTGAATAGCTGCTTCAGTGCTTTCCTGAACTGAGGCCACAGTGTTCACAACAAATGCTGTCCTGCCAGTGGATCCATGCAGGCAGACCCTTCACAACTGAGCACAGCCTCATGGACTTTATGACGAGCTGATTGCAGTGTCAAGGCCCAAACTCCCCATACCCACGCATATGTGAATGAACCATGTGAGCCACTGGAATCCAGACTCTTTGATTGTTCCAAAATCTGGGTCAGGAAGAGAGAAGATATATTTCCAAGATAATTATAAAGACCTACCCATCCTCATATTGTCAATGAAGATGGGTGGCAGCTTATAGGTATATTTGTGGCATTAAAAGAAAGGGTAGAAAATAATGAAAAAATACATTCTAACAGAATGATACTAATGCATTTTCAAACTGCTTTACAAGTATTAGCAAATGAAATAAAGAAAGAGACTGAAAAGAATGGGTTATTTAGTCTGGAAAAATAATGGCACTGAAGTACAAGATACACAATTATTTGAAGAATACAGTAGAAGACTGTACTTTGTGATGCAAAAAGAATTAGGGGATCTGTTTTAAACACAACATTTAAAACTATAGAAAAGAAAATATATTTTTCAGTGAACATTCAAGCTACATAACTTTCCTGCAGGAGGCCATTAGCATGACTGGATTTTAAAGGTAAAGGTTGAGCTATGGTAATTAACAGCATTGGCAACTCTGCCATTGAAAGAGCGGCGAGGAGTCCTGTGGCACCTTATAGCCTAACTGAAGTGTAGGAGCATAAGCTTTCGTGGGCAAAGACCCATTTCGTCAGATGCATGTCAATGAAGACAATGATAATCAAATTTCATGTTTCTGAGAATAAACTGTTTATCTTCTAGGGTTAGGAAGGAATTTATCCCCCTTCATAGAGCACACAAGTCCTATAGGACTTGTTCCTGCTCCCACTGAAGTCAAACTGACTCTTCTGAATAAAGGGCATTATAGGAAGGTTTTTGCCATTGAAAGAGGCAAGTTGCCAGGGCATATGGATCAGTAGTCTAGTCTGATGTGACTGCTCCCATGTCACTATGTGAGACATGCTCATTGACTTCAATACACATTGGTGCAGTACCTAAAATGGCAGTTCCCTGGCAGCTGTAATGAGCCTGAGCTGCACATTTTAAATCAGTGGTATTCTTATTATTATTTTTATCATAGTAAAAGCCTAAAGTACAAGCATCCTACATGTTGGTGCTGCTGGAGACTATAACTGCACACAACGGCACGTAGCCCTGTCCAGAAAAGGCCACAATATAAACAATCCAGACAGACAAAGGATGAAAGAAAGGGCCTTTTATTCTTCTTTTACAAATGAGGGATGGAAGTAAAGAGAGATCACAGTTCTTGAAAGTCTGTCCCTGAGAGCTCTCAAGGAACAAGTTCTAAGGCTTTGTCTACATTGGCAAGATTTTGCGCAATACTCTTTAACACAAGAGTTTTCGCATTAGAGTATTTGCGCAAGAGAGTGTCTACACTGGCATATGCCTTTGCACAAGAGATGTGCTTTTGCGCAAGAGCATCCATGCCAGTGTAGACGCTCTCCTGCACAAGAAAGCTCTGATGGCCATTTTAGCCATCGGGCTTTCTTGCACAAGAAATTAATGTTGCCTGTCTACACTGGCCTCTTGCACAAGAACAGTTGCGCAAGAGTGCTTATTCCTGAGTGGGAGTATCATAGTTCTTGCGCAAGAAGCACTGACTTCACACATTAGAACGTCAGCGTTCTTGTGCAAGAACTCCCCGCCAGTGTAGACAGGCAGCATGTTTTTATGCAAAAGCGGCCCCTTTGGCACAAGATCACACCAATGTAGACACAGCCTAAGTGATTTGCCCAAGGTCACAAAAGAAGTCTGTGGCAGAGCCACATCTCCAGACTTTCAATGTACAATCCTAAAAAGATTCTCTTTCCTCTCCCAAGAGCCAAAATTCAAGAGATCCTTTGGATCTGGGATTTCGGATTGGGCCCACCACTACTTCCAGATGTCTCTAAATATAGAGATTCTGCCTTTGTCATTGCAACTCTTTTAAGGCAAGTGTGAATGATTACATTGTAAAGGTGGCATTGCACATCAGGTGTAGAAAAAAGATGCAAAGACATGCAATCAGCTGTGGAGACAGCGACAGCAGTGAAGAAGCCAGGGAAGAATGCAGGGTAACTTTTCAGAGCAGGTGGAAAGGATGAAAGGGAAGCAGCTGCAAAGAACACGCAAGCTCTAGATGGAATAATCAGCAGTCATGAGACGTGTGATTGGGGAGGATCTGACAGCTAGAACATGGAGTTCATTGGCAAGGCAGGTGTAAATGTTGAGATAAGCTGCTGTTTAGGGGGGGATGATTACTCAGCTTATAGGATAGGAAATAAGGGGGAGATATAAAGGGCAGGTGCAAAATCAGTGATAAGGTATTATATTAGGTTTGAATGATTACTGTGTTTGTGAAAGTTTGGATGCAAAGGGAAGGGTGGAGGGAAGATGTGAATGAGGAAAGTTTTCTTTATGAAAAATTAATAGGAGAGATACAGACAAGACAGTAGTCATTGGGTATATTGATGCCTAATTGCATTACAGGAAAAAACTTAAAAAATGAGTGATCCTGCAGCACCCTAGAGACTAACAAAAACCATAGATAGTACCATGAGCTTCCTTGGGCACAATCTACTTCTTCAGTGGAAAGGAAGCTTATTTGCAGATGGTGGAGGTGTGTGTGTGCATGTGAATGAAAGTGAGTGAGGATTTGCATATGGGTGATGAGAACAGGATCAGTGCCATTATGAGTTGTTTTTTCTTGAAGAACTGATACAAGTGCAGTGACTGCAGGCTGGAGGTAGGGCAGGTTCTGATTTCAATCCCATGGATACAAAACAGGAGTAACTCCAGAACTTCCATTGTTATTTTAGACTCACACGTGTATAAATGGAATTAGAATCTTGCCCTTTATTTCGGTGACTGGGTTTCTTAAAGACTGACAGAGCCCGAGAGGGAAGTATAACTTATTTGTCATATGCCAGTCTAGTGAACCTAACTGAAATATATGAGGAGGCCAGGGAGGGATTCATTCCTCACTTTAGCTGCCAATCGGCCAATGCCCTGAGCAGGAAAATTGATGGCCCTTAAATGGTGAGGAAGCGGTGCTGTGAAATGACTCTCATCTTCCTCATCCCTGGAGACCAAACCCTGGAACTCCAGGGCTCAGAGCCTGTGCTACTGCTAAGGGATTCAGACCCAGATCCTTGCTGGGAACCAAAGCAGACTCCTGTGCTGTGTGGCTCATGCAGAGGAGGAGGCCCTGCCTATTGAATGGGGGAGGGAGGCTAACACCTATAAATGCCAGGCATCTCCACAGATGTCCAGCCCTTCCTTTGGAATACTTTTCAGATGTTTGACACAGCCATGTCTGATTGTGGAAAGCAGGGAGGCATTGACCCTCTTTACTTAATATCAACTCCATCACTGGTTCCAAATTTTTTACTTGAATCCCAATATTATTGGGTTTATGTGGCACTGAGGAGAGGGTGGGACAAAGGAGATGTGGGTTGAAAGAGACAGAAGCCAATGAAACTATTGGAAGGAAAGGGGAGCAGAAATTGGAACAGAACCAAAAAGAAATTCAGAGATGGAAAAGGAAAGAGCAGAGGTGGGAAACAGGAGTAAATTCTAATGAAAAATACCTTAAGTTGGCTGTGTGTACACTGGCACAATCTTGTGCAAAAGCGGACGCTCTTGCACAAAAACTTGCTGCCTGTCTACACTGGCCGCTTGTTCTTGTGCAAGTAAATTGATGTTCTAATGTATGAAATCAGGGCTTCTTGCACCAGAACTCAGATGCTCCGGCTCAGGAATAAGCCCTTTTGTGCAACTGTTCTTGCGCAAGAAGCCAGTGTAGGCAGGCAACATGAATTTCTTGCGCAAGAAAGTCCTATGGTTAAAATGGCCATCAGAGCTTTCTTGCACAAGAGTGTCTACACTGGCATGGATGCTCTTGCGCAAAAACACAGCTCTTGTGCAAAAGCCCATGCCAGTGTAGACACTCTCTTCTGGAAGAGGTTTTGCAGAAGAACTCTCCCGCAAAAGAGTTTTTGCGTGACAACGCGCCAGTGTAAATGTAGCCCTTGAGATTTGAATGTCAGTTCACTTTTGTTGTAGTTTATTCTCTCTCTCTTTAAGGGCACTGGCTCAGGTAGATTGTTTTTTTTTAATTTTCTCTCCCTTGGTTAATAAGCATAGTTTTAAATAACAGGAAGGAATAAGTCCACAAACTCAGCAGCTCAACAGATTCACAGAGCCTCAGTCTTTCTGCAATTTCCCATGCCAGGCAATGAGTTTTCAGGAGCTGTTATTATTATCTATTTTATATAGAAACTCAATCTAAGATGGGAGCCACCAGTAGGTTATGCCTGGTACGATCACACATTGAGAGACATTCTCTGCCTGGAATTGCTTACACTCAAAATAGACAAGACAGATAACAGATGGGAGAGGAAACAGAAACATGCAGAGAGAAAGTGATTTGCCCAGGGTCATACAGTAGGTTAGTGGCAGAGTCAGGTAAAGAGAACTTGTTTTATCTGGCTCCCTTGCTAGTGCCCTCTCCACTGGATTAATTATATGCACTTTTTATCATCCTTCATACATCCCTTTCCTGCACTTTCTCTTTATTCCTCTTTAGTCTCGCCTTTCTTGCTCCCTTTCATCCTGTTTTCACTCCTGCTTTCCTCTCTCCTCCTCCTTTAGATGCTCATTGATACTTTAATACATGTCAATAAGAAGCCTTTGCCAGCACTGTTGAAGATTCATAAAGGAAGGGGGTATGTGGATAGAGTGGGAGGGTGGGGATGGAGGAAGAGAAAGAAAGTGATTTATAGATGGTGCTTAACTTATTTCAGTGTCTGGCCCTGGATTCCAGTTGAGGATCTGGGGTAAGATTCAGGACCCAGTCACACATTTTAAAACTGCTACATACAGCACAGTCTCCCACATTTTCCCTGGAAGCAGTTGCGTCCAAATGTAACAAGAAAGAAGCAGATTTATGGACTGTGGCTATGGCTGGAAAGCTGGGGGATTTATCTCATTGAAGCAGACAGCTGACAAAGAGGAAGCAGGGGTTCAAATGAAGGATGAGGGAATGCAAGACATTTTTATGAGATGGCAGAGGGGAAAGGAGAGTATATCTTATCCAAGCAGTGAAAAGAGCTAGAACCTGGGTAGAATGTATGTCTAGGATTTTAGTCATCAGTGTGGGTTTCTGCATGGGGACTTCTTCCAACATTAAAATAAAATCAGATGTGTCTGTGAATATATAATCAAACAGGGGTTATGGTGCTCTCTGCTCTGGGCTCTGCATGCTGGTGGGAATTAGATGACCATCTGGTTTGTCCAGTGTACATCAAAGGCTTAGTACCTGAGTCCAATGCTCCACTATAATTCTTGCTGACTGTCTGAAGTTCTGCAAAAATGACATTTTGTTATTGCTATTCTTA
Organism: Pelodiscus sinensis; assembly: GCF_052426305.1. Taxonomy (NCBI): domain Eukaryota; kingdom Metazoa; phylum Chordata; order Testudines; family Trionychidae; genus Pelodiscus; species Pelodiscus sinensis. The sequence goes on along the minus strand of NC_143074.1, from coordinate 8,632,535 downwards.
ACAATATCCAATGTGACATTGGAAGGCTGGCGGCAAGCATCTGCTTTAGTGCTTTTAGCACTGGAAGGAAGGTGTTACCTAGATTATAATTTCAGTTGCCAAACAAAGAAGGATGAAGCTGGTAGGTTCATGTCAGGAAGAGGCTGCTACCTACATGATGGGCTGATTTTGAATGAACGTACTGCATTGCCTTTGGACCACTGTGTAAATGGCCTTGTAATCTGATAGCCAACTTTTGTCATCGTCTATTGATACAGTGGCTCCAAAGCACCCACCTTCTCTTGGGATGTCCTCACAAGATACCTTTACGCACAAGAGAAGGTTGGTGGAAGTATTCCTGTTCTGAATTTGGTTCACCCCGTTGTAAGAGAATTTTCTTTTAATCTTGTGCCATGGCTGTGATTGGAGAGGAAGAAAGTTTTCTCTTTTTCTGCTGCAGTATCCATCTTGTTTCTACTAGCAGGGCTGTCCTGGCTGGTAGACAGCCAAGCTAATGAAGAAATATTTTCCTCTGTGGAGAAGTTTTCTACTGACTTTACCCACTACCAGCAGAGGGACTGATTTTTGCTTGGGTCAGGCTGCTGAAGAAGCAAATACGTTGTCTTCTCTGTACCAATCTCAGGATGACTCACTCAGTGAGGGTATGTCTACACTACAAAGTTAGTTCGAACTAACGGACGTTAGTTCGAACTAACTTTCACAGGCGCTACACTAGCGCTCCATTAATTCGAACTAATGGAGTGCTTAGTTCGAATTAATGTTGTAGTGTAGACGTACCCTGAGACTCTACGAGTGTCAGAGACATGCCACATTGTGATTTCTACCCATACCCAGTGCAGCTGATAACATCTAGCAGAAGTCTATTGGTGGAAGATGCCAGCAGCACAAGGTGCCCATTTAACCCACTGGTCAGAGTGTTGTGTATGCTCTTACATGACCATTACACAGAACTGTGAGTCTATTTACAGCCCCCACTACAGCCCCTTGTTAGTTTTAGAGGATTTCATGCTAGTCTGGTCCCTGGTTCAATGCCTGCTGTGTCGACCAAGAGGCCAAGCACCACAGCAGCAGTTCTCAAGCCAATGATTGTGAGATCCCTGCTCAAAGGCCCATTTTTAGATGCAGATAGTGTAGCAAATTACTGCCGCTTTCTAATGTCATGCTGAGGCATCTGAATTATCCTCAGCCTTCCCTGACCCACTTTTAAACCTGGGTATGGTACAGAGAATCCACCAGTCTTCTTGGTCAATAATAAAAGAATCAGCAAGGCTACTTGACCTTTCCTCATTGCCAGGAGGAAACCATTGGAAGATCCTTCCTATTCTCTGGGGACTGGGCACAGAGAAGAATACATAATGCACTAGCCTGGAGAGCAGCTTTTCATTCTGCTGGCAATGAGGAGTCAGTGATCTGCAATGGCCCCAGAGAAGGAGAGAAGCACATTGAAGGAGCTCTGCTCTTCTCTCCCAGGAAGAGTTCAGAGGCTGGCAGTGGAGAGTTGTTCATTTGCCTTGACTCTCTGCTGCGGGGTGGATTGTGATCTTTCTTTTTGTGTGAAGGTGCCTCAATGGCATCAGGGAGCTGGTAACAATGAACAAGATCAGCATTTCAGTAAATAAATGTTATCATCTTACATATATTCTCCCCTACAAGTTGGTTTCATTCTTGAATAACTAAAACAAGGTACAATAGATTTTACTCAAACTTGCCAGAAATATCCTTTATCAGCCTGAAACCAAGCATGCAACATTTCAGATGAACTGGAGTATTTTTCAGAAAGTTACAAAGATGTGGAAACATTGGGCTGCAATGAAAGTCTCATTGTGACCTTAATGATGGTAGCATTTACTGTTAGCAATAAGCTGTAATCCATACAGCCAGGCCGTCAGGAGCAGAGGTAGATAAAATGGGAGAATCTTCATGCCACGGTAGAGTTTGAGCGTTGGCCAGAAGACCCTGATCTCCAAACATACAGAGGTGCTGCAATCTAAAAGTCACCAGAATATTAAAGGGTGTTTCTTAATTTCCCCTGGCTTGTACAAGACAATCTATCCTTTCTGGTTAGCAAAGCAGATGTGTGGATGTTAGTTCTGGGTACCATGTAAATTCCTCCTTGCACAGCAGTAGGAGGATGGTAGAAGCATCAAAGAAAGAAGCAGTCTTTACAACATTTATGGCCCTCCTGGTACTGAGTGATGTGCAGAGGGGCCAACCAGCAATTTGGGAAGGGGTGGGGCTTCAGGCAGAAGGGGGAGGGTTGGGGCCAGTGTTTCCTTTAAACTGCAGGGCAGCACAGCTTGCATGGAGCTGGCTGACTGGGTGGGTCTGATTAATCACCTGTGAAGCTGTGTTGCCTCAACACTTAGAGCAGTGGTCTCCAGGGGTGGACTGGCCCAGTGGGGTGCCGGGAATTTCCCGGTGGGATGTCCTCCGAAGGGCTGAAGGGCTGGCTGACAGCTGATGGAGGAGGAGGGGGATTGTGATGGGGCACCGCAGCCCCACACTTTAAATTCCCCGACGCCAGCCATGTATGGGGCATGGTGGGGCCGAGGGAGCACATGCTCAGTGTGCTCAAACACTGCGCAACAGCTGAGAGGGGAGATGACCAGGCGTGGCATGACATCATGGCCCAGGACTTTAAAACTGTCCAACCCAGAGTTGCACCGCATGGCCCAGCTGCAGGCCCGGCATGTGGTCTGGAGCCCCAGAAGAAGCTGGGGCCAGGGCTGCGGGGACTTCTGGGACCCGATCACAGACTCCAGAGCTGCAAACTGGAAGGCAGAGGGGGGAAAATATGGGGAAGGGGTGGGAGAGGAAGTGGCTTGTGCTGAGGGGAGGGGGGCAGGTCAGAAGAAGAAACGGGAAGGCACCAAGGGACAGGGTGAAGGAGAGACAAATGCCAGGGGACCAAGTGGAGACAATGAGGAAAAGGGCAGGAGGGGAGGTGTCAGTGGGAAGGGGGGACAGGGTTATGCTGGGAGAGGAGAGGATAAGGGCATTGGGAGCTAAAGGGGGAAAGGGAAGGTGCTTGAAGAAGGCACCTTGAAAGATGGGGTGGGCATGAGGAAGGCGGGGATGGAGCAAGCCATGTGTGAGGGCACAGAGGCATGAGGGGAACGGGGGCAGAAGGCGGTGAGGTGGTGGGCATCAGGGAAAAAGAGGGCAAAGGGGGCAGGAACAGTGAGGGAAGGGGGGGCCCCAGGACGGTGCAGGGGTAAGGGAAGGTACAGGTACCAGGGGATTCTGGGGGTGAAGCAGAAGGGCAGACACCTGCAGGGGAGGGACCAGCACCAGAGGAGAGAGGCAGGGCAGGTGTGTAGAGGAAGGAGTTAAGAGAGGGGATGAGGAGGGGTAGCTCACATGATCAGAGTGGGGCTACTGGAGGAGTGGGCACAGGGGGGAGAGAAGGGCAGGTGGAGGGGGCAGGTTGCAGGAGGGCTGAGGGCAGTGAGAAGGGCAGGAGTCAGGATAGCAGGGGAGGGTGAGGAGTTGGGGGCAGCAGGCACCAGGGGAGCTGATGGAGTAAGGGGAAGAGACATGGCAGCAGAGGGAGAAGGTAGAGGTTTATAAGATATTTATTAATAACTTGGGTGCCAGAGTGGCACATCCAAACTAGCCACATGAACTCAGTGCTGCTGCACAACAGAAAATTCATTCTGCTCATGGAGGAAACTCTTAGAGAGAACACTTCCTCCGGCCTCTCCGCTCCCTCTGCCCCCGAGTTAATTTCACACACATTGGATTAATGCAATTTCAGGATAGTTGCATGAGGGGGGTTTGGTGGGGGCCAAACTAATCCCGATTGGTAGGAGGATGTTGGGAAAAGTCCTTAGAGAGGGGTCACATGACCTTTTACTTCTGGTTATGTGTCCATCTTGCCCCGAGAGTGTTACCTCCAGAGGCCTGGCTAATGGGAGTCAGGAGGTATGGCTAATGGGGGTCAGGGGTGTGGCTAACGGGGGTTAAAGAGTAAATTTAAAAAAAAATTGATGTGAAAAAGTGGGCCGTTATCAAACCATTTCCCGGGCTTGTTTTGATTGCCAGTCTGCCCCTGGTGGTCTCTAACCCTTTTAACCACGAGATCACTTTTTTCAATATAAGTTCAATGTAAGATCTACCTCAAACCCAAATGCCCTTCCCCAGCTTCCTTCCCGCCCCTTCTTTGAGGCCCTGCCCCTGCTCCACCCCTTCAACGAGGCCTCACCCTGCTAACTCCATTTCCCTTCCTCCCCGAATCTCATTCACTTCACCAAGCGGGGGTAGGGAGTTGGGGTGCAGGCTCTGGTCTTGGGCCAATGGGTTTGGAGTGTGGGAGGGGACTCCCTGAAGGAAGGGAGCACGGTGGGATAGGTTGCGGAGTGCTCTAGGGAATAGGCATTTGCCTGGGGAGCACAGGGTTGGGGGTTTGACTCCCTCTGTCCCCCCAAGGCTACATTGGTAAGATTTTGTGCAAAAGCACATGCCAGTATAGACACTCTCTTGCACAAATACTTTTAACGGAAAAACTTTTCCGTTAAAAGTATTTGCGCAAAATCATGCCAGTGTAGAGGCAGCCTAACAGCAGCTGCCCCAGGGATGCACCTGGCTCCCACATTAAGAAGGCAAAATAAGGGACCCTCTGATGGACAAGAGGTGGGGTGGATTTTGGAGGGACCTAAGGGATAGGGCATTTCTCTAGGGAGTGTAGCATGGTAGGTTCAAGTCCCAGCAGCCCTGGAAGCAGACATCACCAGAACAACAGAGTCAAAACAGGCCAACTCCCACCCTGGTCCCCCCCACTGCTCCCAAAAGAACCTGTTATGTATAGCAGTGGCTCCATACACAACCTCTCATCCACAGCAGCCCCCCCCCCCCAATTCTCCATTACTGATCAATGGGAGCTGCAGGAGCAGTGTCTGCAGGCAAGGACAGCACATGGAGACAGCCCTGTGCTGACACTCCCAGGAACTGCAGGTATATGCCAGCCACCTCCAGGCCAACAATTACTCCAGACATGACAGGTTAGGCATTTTAGAACTCCTCAAAGAATTAAATTTAAGCATAAGAGAAATGCAAGTTATGAAATGCACACACCAGTTAAAAACTAAAACCAACCCACTTTGCAGGCATTACAAGTAGTAATGATTCCCCATGTAGGTGTTGGGTCAGGACAATGTGGCTATGTCTACACTGGCATGATTTTCCGGAAATGGCCAATCTAGACGCGCTTTTCCGCAAAAAAGCCTCGAGCGCCATTTTCGCGATTGGGGCTTTTTTGCAGAAAACAAATCTCTGCTGTCTACACTGACCCTTTTGTGCAAAAGTCTTTCAGAAAAAGACTTTTGCCCGAACGGGAGCAGCATAGTATTTCCGCAAAAGCACTGACAATCTTACATGAGATCGTCAGTGCTTTTGCGGAAATTCAAGTGGCCAGTGTAGACAGCTGGCAAGTTTTTCCGCAAAAGCAGATGATTTTGCGGAAAAACTTGCCAGTCTAGACACAGCCCGTGTGTCTGTGAGAATGACAGACACTCACACAGAGATTTGCATTGCCAAGCTCCTTCCATGCCCTTCTCTCTGTGTGGAGACAGGGTACAGGAGTTGAGGAAGGAAGGACACCCTGACATCAGCACCTTCCTTCTTCTCTCATCCCACACCCTGCACAGAGAGCAGGAGGCTCCCAAGGGGCAGTTCCAAGGTGGAGAGCAGGAGGAAGCATGACAGTGGGTGGAAGAGAAACTGAAGTGTCAGCACTTGAAAGCTTCCCGGCCAAACCAGTCAGGAGCACCTGCCAGAGGCTCCAAGGTCTACTGGTTGATCCTGATCTACTGGTTGGTGACCACTGGCTTAGAGGGAACACTGGTTGGGGTTAGCCTACCCCAGAAAGCCCTAAGTGATGCCCAGAGAATGCCGCACAGTATTCCAGTGGTGATTTAAAGAACTCTGGATACTGGCAATAGTGGTGGTTGGGAGCCATTTTGAATTGACCAGCTCCAGGACAGTTGCTCTCTTTGTCCCCACCCCATTGGCCATGAGCTGGGGGAGTGTGGCCATAGCAACCTGTTTTGCTTTGTACAGGCAGCCCCCATCTCTCATTACCAATGCCTTCCTGGCCTTTCCCACCCCAGAGATCTCCATGCCTGACATTGGCTGTTTCCTGTATGCTATGGGAAGAAGGGGGGCTCTGTGTTACCTCTCTAGTGCTTTCACACAGTGCCATGCACAATTTAGCCCTTAATGGTGCATTAGTGCTCTTTCTGTATATGCATTGTGCAATATGCTTTCATTTAAAATGGAGTCACTGTTCACATGCAATTTAAGCCCTGCACACAGATGCTGGCAGCCTGATTCAGCATAGATCTCAGCCCCGAGACCTCAGTGCCCTCAATCTCTTATTGAATCACAGTGAACACACAGAAACAGTTGGGGATATTTTCCTCCATGAAGACGAAGAATCAATACAGTTGCCTTGTTATCACTTCTGTGCTGAGCCGTTGCTCTCTCTTTCACTTATGCCTCTCTGCTGTAGTTGTTTTCAGACTTACACTCTCCTCCACCATAGACACACTCACGATAATATAACTTAAAAAACAACAAATGGTCCTCCAGCACCCTAGAGACTAAGAAAAAATGTAGATCATATCATGAGCTTTCATGGGCATCATCCACTTCTTCAGATTTTTTTTTCCAGTTATAGACTAACACTGTTACCTGTCTGAGGCTTTTAAACATGCAACGGTAATATATATTCATTTACATCCTGACACAGAGATTAAACAAAAACAACATTTGTAAGGAAGACATCAGGTAAAAAAAAATTAGAAACTACTCAGTTCTACAGCAAGTCAATGTGATTTAGGATCCTAAATCACTTAGGCGTCAGCAACTGTTACCTACACATTTCATTTCATATTAAAATTAATAAGACTATGGAGTGGTCCAGCGTACTTTGCACTAGGCAAAAGATTCTGAGGATGTGGTGCATGCCTAAAGAGTTTACAATTAGGATTAATCGGAGAATGGATTTTCCTTTCTCCAGGAAATTTGAAATTTAAGAAAAATCATTTCAAGTCAGAACAATATTTCTACATTTCTCACAGAACAAAAATTCTGAAAAAGAATATTTTTCTAATTTGGAGCCATAGAAATGTTTAGTTTAGATCAAGTCAATGCAGTATAATAGTATAACATCATATATAAATATGAAATATTAATTTGATATGAAAGTCCAAATGAAACGCTTTACATTGTCTAAGCAAAACATTTTGACATTATCAAAACAAAAAGAGAAAGACTAAATATTTTGTTTTGATATTTTTCCCCACAGAAAATTGACATTTGAATTTTGACAAAAATGCATTTTCAAACAGAAATACCCTTCCGCTGATCTTTTTTTGACCAGCTCTACATACAATCCATCAAAACAGACAAGCAACACACTGCTGACAATAGAACACTCCAGGTGGCCTCTTGATGGATTTATCACAAAGCAAAACAGTTTCAAAGAAGGGAATAAATAAATGACACAGGAAGTGATGGGACTCAATTTAGATAACACAGTCTAAAGGTTAGAGGCGTCCAGATCTGCTAGTTTTGGGTCTGATCCTGGAAAAGTTACCTACATCTCTCAAAGGATCTAAACTGCAGGATCAGTCCTGTGGGTAAGGCCAATAGAAATACAGATCATAAACATCCACTGGGTTTTTGAGATCTTGGTTGTGCTAGAGACCCATCTCTAGGATCAACTTTCCTATTTTAGATTCATGGTGGTAAGAAGAAGGCAGCATAATTTTCCATCCTCTGGAGTCCATATCCCATACTTGAAGCTCAGAAGATAAAGCCAAAACTGTACTCCATGATCATTTTGTTTCTGGCTTCTGGGGTTGGTGAAGGAACTCTCACCCTTGGCCGACATTCTCCTACCTCCCTCGTTTTTTTCAGCATCTTCTTCTATCTGTCTTCCAGGAAATGTGACAAATACATGTTTTGTTAATAATTAAATAATCCCCCCCCCCCTTCCTGGGTTAATTTAAGCTTTTGGTTTAACGCTGAATTTAGTATTACAGGTTAGTACAATATTATATGGTGTTCTTGCAGTTAGACCAAAGCCAAGTCTCACTGACTTTAATAATCTTTATATCAGACCCTACAACACTGTAAACAGTAAGGGTATGTCTACACTACCACCCTAGTTGGAACTAGGGTGGTTAATGTAGGCATTCGAAGTTGCAAATGAAGCCCGGGATTTAAATATCCCGGGCTTCATTTGCATCTTGCCGGGCGCCGCCATTTTTAAATCCCTGTTAGTGCGGACTCCGTGCCCACGGCTACACGCAGCACGGAGTAGGTAGTTTGAATTAGGCTTTCTAATTCGAACTACCATTACACCTCGTTCCACGCATTAACAGGGATTTTAAAATGGCAGCGCCCGGCAAGATGCAAATGAAGCCCGGGATATTTAAATCCCGGGCTTCATTTGCAACTTCGAATGACTACATTAACCACCCTAGTTCGAACTAGGGTGGTAGTGTAGACATACCCTAATTTAGAAAGTGCAGGCTTGTGGCTAGAGCTAGGGCTTGGCAATAAAGATTTCCAGGCTTCTATTCCATAATTCGCTAATGATCTGGTGTTTCCTGGCCAAGTTGCTAAAGCCAATTTTTTCAAACCTGAGTGTCCAATGCAAGGCACCTCTATTGTATATAGGCACCTAAATAAGTAGCCTGTATTCCAGAGGTTTGGATAATTCAAAGCTCCAGGGGAAGTCCTCCAGTGAGATAATTCCCAAGAGTATACCAATGAAAGAGCTCCTCATTGCATCCTACTGAATTGGTGTTTCTTCATCTGGAAAATGGGGATAAATGATACACACACACACACACACTCAGGCTGCATCTAGACTGGCATGATTTTGTGCAAATACTTTTAACAGAAAAGTTTTTCCGTTAAAAGTATTTGCGCAAGAGAGCGTCTACACTGGCATGTGCCTTTGCGCAAAAGATTTGCTTTTGCGCAAAAGCATCCGTGCCAGTGTAGACACTCTCTTGCACAAGAAAGCTCCGATGGCCATTTTAGCCATCGGGCTTTCTTGCACAAGAAATTAATGTGGCTGTCTACACTGACCCTCTTGTGCAAGAACACTTGTGCAAGAGGGCTTATCCCTGAGCAGGAGCGTCAGAGTATTTGTGCAAGAACCACTGATTTTGTACATTACAAAGTCAGTGTTCTTGCACAAATACTCGTGGCCAGTGTAGACAGGCGGCAAGATTTTGTGCAAAAGTGGCTGCTTTTGCGCAAAACATGCCAGTCTAGACGCAGCTTCACTGTATACTTGTGTGGATCCTATCTCTATACTATCTAGCATCTCCCAATCTTTATTATTTATTCACCCAACCCCCTGGGAAGTAGAACAGGCTGCTATCCCCATTTCACAAAGAAGGAATTGGGGCACAGAAAGGCTAAGTGACTTGGTTAAGGCCACACTTGAAATCAGGGGCAGAGTGTGGAACTGAATTCAATCTCCAAGGGCCCAGTCTTGATTCCTAATTTATTAGATCACCCTTCCTACACACTCACTCACCTACCTTACAGGAGTGTTGTGATCAAATCTGCTGTTGGGGAGGGGGCACAAAAGGGGCATTTTTTCAGGGGCCCAAGCAATTTAAAAGGTCCCTGGGGTCTCTGGCGATTGCTGTGGTATCTATGCCTGCTCTGGGGAAATCATCTCTTGTTCCAAAAGTGCATTTGATTTGCCCCATGCATGTTCTGGGGTGGGATTACTGGGAACAGGAACCTGCCTATAGCATATCCAAAGTGTCTTTGAATGAAGAGACGCAGCTGCACCTTTCCACAGAGCCAGCAGGTTGGGTCTGGGGAAGGGAGGGGAGGTGCAGTGATGGTGCCCTGCGGGTGCTCCTTAGCATGGGCTGAGCTGTGGCAATTTGTTTTTGTTTTTTTACTTGTTCAAATTCTGGTCAGGTAAGGGGAGCTCTTGGCTGGGGAGAGCAGTGATCTTGAGCAGTGGGAGCCTGGGAAGAGAGGACTGTGGAGGGAAGGAAGGGGGACAGAGAGAGGAGGGACGTGGTGGCAGGGAAGAAAGAAGTAATTGGTAGGATAGGTGTCAACTCTTTGCAGTGGTTGGGAGATTATGTTTGCTTGGTGAGAACAGGCCTAGGGATTTGGTTCCTTCACTCCTGGGGATATTGGGTCTGAAAGTCTGATACATAAAGCTGGAACCATCATGCTGCCTCAATGGGACACTTTATCTTCTTGGTTCTGTGAGTTGCAGACAGTCTGTATTTTACTGGCATGTCCCTTGGCAATTCTTATTCATTGTCTGAGGTGCTTACTGCTGTTGAAACAATCAACATAAGAAGCCCTCACTTGTTTGTGTGAATAACTGAAAATGAGGTGGCAACTTTTTCAGTCTGATTCTAATAATCTTCCTCTCAGGGGGCAAATAGCAGTTCAGGGCAAGCCCTGACACTTTGTTTGATTTTGTAAAGAAAGGACAGAGATTTCTCAATTATTTTTAACTGGTGTTTGCCATTCTGTGTTCCCCAGGATTAATGAGAGGAGTTTTGGGCTGCCTGTATATGAGAGTATCTAATAAACCTGTGACTGACATTTCTTATTCCCAGATTTAGTGTTGTTAATTAAGTACCTTTTGCACATCTGGCACATGGTACAAAACATGCTCTATTTTGTTGAAAAAGAAATTGCAGAAAAGTGGAGAGTTTTTTAAAAAATAATTTGCTTGGGTTCAGGGATTTGTCTGGAAGGGAACAAGCATGCAGTGAGCAGGGACACAAGATGCACAAGGAAGAGAGGAGGGAGACAGTGGAAAGGGAATGGGGCCAAGGCTGGGAAGCTACTGCCTCCCCAAGGGGAAGCTTCACCACCTGTCCATGCTCCTTGGAGCAGATGAGGGATAGGTCAGACCAGGGCTCTCGTTGTAGGGCTTCTCTGGGCAGAGAGGGGGGGATTGTAGTCCCTTCTGAGGGAGGGAGCAGTGGGTCCATTGATTGTTCTGTTCTGGGGCTCAGAATTGCTGTCAGTGGGCCTGGTTGTGGTGCTCGATGTACAAAACATCTTGGTTCTTGCAAGCATCATGTTAATCAGTGATCGGGGGAACATTAAACACATGCCAATGACTCTCAATAGCCTGGTCTCCAAGTTGTGAAAGTCTTCTGTATTCCTTCTGGAAAGTGCTCAGTAGAAGACTGACTTAAGGCTCCTCAGCTAGTTTCGGGAGTTCTGTGACAGGAATTTTGCATGAAGGGCTAAGGCAGTGATTGACAGAGGCCAAGAGTCTAAATCCAGTGCAAATTATTACATTATATTATAGCCAATGCAAATTATTCAGTCATTCCATGTAATAGCTCAGGAGGCTCAGCCCTGGGCCAGAATCCACCTCAGCCAACAGACCAGACTTCTTTTCCCCACCCCTCCACATCTATCTCTGGGTTCATTTGCATAGTCCTCTGTGTAGTGACAGAACCTGCTGTCCTTAGGAAAAGTGATGGGCTGTGGATTTTAACCTTTTGTATTCTTTGATAGAGGGCTGATACAGTCTGTTGGGACCAGATTTTCCATTTGGTGGGAAATTATAGAGTCATAGAATCATAGATTACTAGAATTGGAAAGGACCTTGAGAGGTCATCAAATCCAGTCCCTTTCATTCATGGCAAGACCAATTCCACAACTGTATTCTATTTTTTCCATTTAAAATGGAAAAAAGGCAAAACAATACAACACAAAACAGAAATCCTGAACACAAACTTCTGAGAGAAATTCGTTTTGTATTGATCATATAGAAATTTTGTATTTTGCTTCAGTAAAACTGAAATGTTTCAGTCTGATTTTGACTGTTTCATGCTATGCTTGCCAACCCCCTTCTAGGCTTTGGAGGGCCCAGTCTCAAGGCCACCCTGGCCCTAGCTCTCCCCTGCCCCCCCAGCTGGCCCCAACTCTCCTCCTGGCTCTTCTCCCGCTGCTGGCCCTGGATCTTCCCTCTGCCAGCCGGCTCCAGCTCTTGCTCCCTCCCTACAGCTGGTCCTGACTCTTGCCCCCCCGCCCCGACACTTAGAAAATTGTTGATAGAGAGATTTCTATTACCTAATATAAAATTTAAAACATTGAAACCAAAAGTCATTTTGAAATAGCAAATTGAAACTCTTGTGTCTGGAATACCATTGCCTAGGAGAAGATTGCATGTTCAAAAGCTTTGGAGGGGTACTCATGTTAGTCTGTAACTGGAAAAACGTAAAAAACAGCCAAGGTCTTACAGCACCTTAGAGACTAACAAAACACGTAAATGGTATCATGAGCTTTCGTGGGCATAACCCACTTCTTCAGATGAATGGAGTTATGCTTGATATATACTGTAACGCCATTCATCTGAAGAAGTGGGTTGTGCTCATGAAAGCTCATGATACCATCTACATTTTTGTTAGCCTCTAAGGTGCTGCAGAAATATTTGTCGTTTTTTAAGGTTTTTTAGTTACAGACTAACATGGCTACCCCTCTGAAACTTATAAAGGCAATGAATGCCAGATGTACAGAAAAAGATATTGGCTAATTATCTTCTGTTGAGGGTGTTGGCAAGTCACAACACATTTCTCTTAGGAGGGTCCAATCATGCTTTGCTTTCTAGCATATTTATACCTTTTCCACATTAGAGCCACCATCCAGTCAATTATTGAGCATTGTGTCTTGCATAACTTCAGTTTACATAACTCTTGCTTTCCATGCTATTTTCATGTTATCTTACTCCATATACAAATATTCCTTGCTTTCAGTACGGAAAAGTGTCCATGCCAATCGAGACGCTCTGTTCCAAAAATGCTTTTAACGGAAAACTTTTCCGTTAAAAGCATTCCCAGAAAATCATGCCAGTCTAGACATAGCCTTTGTGTATTTAGTATACTGAGTAACTTCTTCTTATCTATGTCATTTAATCTCCATCATTGGAGATTTTTAAAAACAGGTTAGACAAATACCTGTCGGCTACGTCTAGATTGGCATGATTTTCCGAAAATGCTTTTAATGGAAAAGTTTTCCGTTAAAAGCATTTGCGGAAAAGAGCGTCTAGATTGGCATGGGCGCTTTTCCGCAAAAGCACTTTTCGGCAAAAAAGCCCCGATCGCCATTTGCAGAAAAACTTGCCAGTCTAGACACAGCCATCAAGTATGGTCTAGATCAGGGGTTGCCAACCCATTTTACAAAGAGAGCCGAAACAGCAGCAGAAAAAATGCGAAGAGCCGCGCCAAAATTGTCAAGCAAGAAAAAAAAAAAGGAGGATATATATCAGGCTCCTGTCGATGGTTGCCATCTTGGGTGCCATTTTGAATCACCACCCTGGTGAGCACAGGGGAGATGTGGGCCGAGGAGGAGGGGCACAGGAGCGGCTTCATGAGCCACACTTTTGAGGGAGAAGAGCCACATGTGGCTCATGAGCCACAGGTTGGCCACCCCGGTCTAAATGGTGCTTGGTCTTACAGTGAGGGCAAGGGACTGGACTTGACCTCTTGAGAGCCTTTCCAGTTTGAGTATTGTATGATTCAATGATTCTAAATCACTTGTGTGACTTTGGATAAGTTACCATGTGTGTGAAGAGCCATGTACCGGGATCGGGGAGTGGGGGGAGAGTTGTTGAACACACAAAAAAAAAAAAAGCAGATGTGCCAGGGGAAAGTTGGTGTTGGTACACCTCCCAGGGAGGAGGCTCCAGGCTGGACAGTGTTCAAATCAGGCGGAGGGTTGGGGTGCTGAGCAAGCCACAGGCTTGTGACTGTGAGGGTGCAGGAGTTTGGGCTAGGGTGCATGAGGGGCTCAGGGCAGGGAGGCTGGGAGTATAATGGGCTCAGGACACAGGTTTGCAGTGTGTGGATGGATGATGCAGGAGTGTTGTGGCAGAAGACTGAGGATGGGGGGTGCAGGAGTTTGGGGATGTGAGAGGCTCAGGTTTGTGGTCGGAGGGGTGCAGGAGTGTTATGTTGCTGCGGCCAGCTGGGGACTTGGCCCCAGCTGGGGGCTTCTTGGCCAGACTTCATTTTTAAATAAAATATTATGTCAAATGCAACATGTTTCAGCATTGTCTTTATTTATGAGAGGGGCAGGGAACTTGTTTTGAGTCAGGTGTCATTGACCCACAGAAAAGTCAGTTGGGCCCACACAAGTGAGATGCAAAAAACAATCCGTCTAAAAAACCCCAAGCCTCACTAATGTGGCCCCAACTGTACTAGTGGGGGCAGGAGACAAAGTGCTGGGGCAAGGTGCTGGTAGGTGCCGGGGCAGGTGGCAGGATGCTGGTGGGGGCAGGGGACATGGTGCTGGTGGGGGCTGGAGACATGGTGCTGATGGAGGGGATATAGCCAGGGCAAGGGGACAGGGACAGTTTGGCCAGTACCTGGGGATCCTTGGTCTCAGGAATCGTACAGGCTGCTCTTCCCCTCCCCTCCGTTCTCTTCCCCTCCCGTAAATAGCTGGCATGCTTCCTGAAACACCAGGTCTGTCGCTCGGCCGGCTGGGGACTTCCTTCCACCTGCTGCCTGCCTGTGCAGGGTGTGTGTGTGTGTAGGAATCCCGGGACTGTATGCCAGCTCCAACTTCTCAGGAAGCACATACTCTTCCTCTGCTCCCCATGACAGCCACGTGCTTCCTGAGAAGTTGGAGCTGGAATGCAGTACCAGAATTCCCCCACTGCAGCCCAATCCCCCTCTCCTCCCCTTCCTCAGAGCCAGGCACTCCCCCAACCCAATCCCCTCCCTCCCTCTCCCCCAGAACCAGGCACCCCTTCACTCTAAACCAATCCCCCTCCCCTGCAACTTTATGCCCGGGGTCCCAGAGCCAGAGCTGCTGCCATGTGCGTCTCCCTACATATGCTGGGCATGTGCGCTAAGCAGCTGGCTTTGAGCATTTGCTGGCTGGGACGCTGGGACGCCATGTGCAGCCTCCCCACCAGATCCTCCTCCCCTCCCCTTCTCTACTCTTCTCTAGAGCCAGGCATCTCTCCCCCTGCTCTAACCCAATCTCCCTCCCCCTTCTAACCTTGTGCCCAGGTCCTGGAGCTGGAGCCGCTGCTGCACCTAGAGATGGAGCCACCACTGCCGCCACCTGTGCTCAGTGGCTGGCTGCTAGCACATGCAGTCTGGGATGCTGAGTGCAACCCAGCCTGCACGTGCAGGATATGACATGAGCGGAATGGTGTGAGCCTTGAGTATGCATGCGGCTCATAGTGGCCTATTCATGAGAGCGGCTGACCTGAGTGGTTCTGTCCCGGTTCTGACAAGAGCCTGAATTTTTTTCTGACAAGAGCCGCATGTGGTTCGCGAGCCATGGGTTGGCCACTACTGCTGAAGTAAAACCACCTCTTTGAGAGGCAGTAGCTAAGTTGACTGAAGAATTTTTCCATCAGTGGCGTCTATACTCGTGCTTCTATACTAGGTCAGGTTACTTGTGAATTTGTTACACCCTGCTTGATGTAGCTATGTCCACCTAAGTTTTAGATATACACCAGGCCTTAGCCTAAATGATTGGACAACAAAAAGTCAAATGAAATTTAATGTTGATAAATGTAAAGTAGTGCGCATTGGAAAAAATTATCCCAACTATACATACAAAATGATGGGGACTAATTTAGCTATAACTATTCAAGAGAAAGATCTTGGAGTCATTGTGGATAGTTCTCTGAAAACATGCACTCAATGGGCAGCAGCAGTCAAAAAGGCAAACAGAATGTTAGGAAACAATAAAAACAGGAGAGAGATTAAAAAGAATGGGACTTTTCAGCCTAGAAAGGAGGTTAGTCTCCTCTTTTCTAAGCTGAAAAGTGGGGGGGATATGATAGAGGTCTATAAAATCATGACCTGTGTGGAAAAAATGAATACGGAAAAGTTATTGACTTATTCCCATAACAAGAACTAGGGGTCACCAAATGAAATTAATAGGTAGCTAGTGTAAAACAAGCAAAACAAATGGGGAAGTTTTTCTTCATGCAGTGCATGGTTGGCCTGTGGAACTCAAAAAAGAACTAGATAAATTCATGGAGGTTAAGAACATAAGAAGGGCCATACTGGGTCAGACCAATAGTCCAGTACCCTGTCTGCTGACGGTGTCCATTACCAGATGCCCCAGAAGGAGAGAACACAACAAGTAATTCTCTCATGCTCTCTCCCCTTTCACCCACTTCCAGACAGAGGCTAGGGACACTATTCTTACCCATCCTGGCAAAGAGCCATTGATGGACCTAACCTCCATGGGCTCATCTAGACTACAGGGAATGGTCGAAAGAAGATATGCAAATTCCATGAGTGAAAGTAATTAAGACGTGACTTTTTCGGCAACCACCCCCCTTTGTTGAAAAGCTGTGTAAACCTCCTTTTTTGAGGATGAACAGCTTTTTGATGAAGGAGGCGGTTTGCCGAAAAAGCAGTGTCTTAATTACTTTCACTTTTGAAAGCTCTGCTTTTGAAAATGCAATCAGAAGAAGATATGCAAATTCCTGTGGAATTTGCATATCTTCTTTTGACCATTCCCTGTAGTCTAGATGAGTCCCATGAATCTAGCTAACTCTTTTTTGAACCCTGTTAAAGTCCTAGTCATCACAACATCTTCTGGCAAGGAGTCCATCAATGGCTACTAGCCAGGATGAATAGGAATGGTGTCCCTAGGCATTTGTCAGAGGCTGTAAATGGATGAATGGAGAGGGATCACTTGATGATTCCCTGTTCTGTTCACTCCCTCTGGGGCATCTGATATTGGCTACTGTTGGAAGACAGGATATTGGGCAAGATGGACCTTTGATCTGACCCAGTATGGCCGTTCTTATGTTCTTTCTGTGTGTCAGTTCCCCGTCTGTAAAATGGGGACAGCAGTACTTCCCTACCTCACAGGGCTGTTGTGAGGATAAAATACATTAATGATTGTAAAACAGATACGCTGGTGAGGTATGGAAATGCAAGTGCTTAGATAGAGCCTTGAAAATCCTATATCAGTACTAGCTATTATTATTTTGGTATGACTTAACTTATCATGAAACTATGGAAGAGTAGACTAAATAATATCTGCAAGGAAACCTCATAGTTAGTCGGAGGCAAGCTTCCCTAATGTAAACATGCCTTCTTGATTTGGAGCCCCAGGAGGCACTGGGAAAGAATAATTTAGAATGGCCCTGGTGAGGAGCTATTTTGAAATAGCAGCAGTGGAGAATCTACACACGCCTTATTTTGAACTAGCCATTTTGGAATAGGAGTTATTCTTCGTAGAATGAGGTTTACAGATTTTGGAATAAGCCACTCGTTATTTCAAAGTTATTTTGAAATAACAGAATGGATGTGTAGATGCTCGCATTGTTATTTCGAAATAATGGCTGTTATTCCGAAATAACTTTGCTGTGTAAACATACCCTGAGGGTGTCATCCTACAAGACATGGCCCCTATCTAGCAAAGCACTTAAACACGTGCTTAAATTTAAACATGGGGTAGCTAAATAGGACTTCAATGGGATGAGTCCCATTCTTAAAGTTAAGCACGGGCTTAACCTGCTTGAGGAATTGGGGCCAGAGTGTTTAGCCCCTTGCTGGCTCTAAGCCCTAATCTTTCTTTGACTCTGACCTTTGCTAATTTATTAGCATCCTATGGCAAACTGTGAAGGTGCTGCAATATAGACGTGTTTCAGATACAAACAGAATTTCGTAATCTGTTCCCTTTGGTAAAGTGCAACAGGAAAAACACCTCTCTCAACCTGCCAAGAACCAAATATGGGATACCAGGAAAAATTATTGGTTCATGAAGCTTAAAGAGATATGCGATTCATTTCTTCACTGCAAACAATGTGTTCTGTAATTTCTCTTTCCTGCATCTGCATTTCTGATGGAATTGCAACAATGAGCGTGAGGAAACATTGAGTACAGGCAGTCCCTGGGTTACGTACAAGATAGGGACTGTAGGTTTGTTCTTAAGTTGAATCTGTATGTAAGTTGGAACTGGCGTCCAGATTCAGCCGCTGCTGAAACTGACCAGCGGCTGACTACAGGAAGCCCGAGGCAGAGTTGCTCTGCCCCGGGCTTCCTGGAATCAGCTGCTGATCAGTTTCAACAGGCTGAATCTGGATGCCAGTTCCAACTTACATACAGATTCAACAGATTCAACATAAGAACCCCAGGCGTCCCCAAGTCAGCTGCTGCTGAAACTGATCAGCGGCTGATTCCAGGAAGCCCGGGGCAGAGCAACTCTGCCTCGGGCTTCTTGTAGTCAGCGCTGGTCAGTTTCAGCAGCGGCTGACTTGGGGACGCCTGGGGCAGAGCACCTGGGGTGCTGCTGGGTTGCTCCAGTAGCACCACTCCTCAGCGCTACTGGAGCAACCCTGCAGCACCCCAGCTGCTCTGCCCCAGGCGTCCTGATTCAGCCGCTGCTGAAACTGACCAGCAGCGGCTGAATCAGAACGCCTGGGGCAGAGCAGCTGGGGTGCTGCTGGCTTGGTCCAGTAGCGCCCAGAGCGGCGCTGCAGGACCAACCGGCAGTGCCCCAGCTGCTCTACCACAGGCATCCAGAGAAAAGCCTGGTCTGCTGGGGGGGGGGGGCGCACTAGATGCGCCCCCCCCCAGCAGACCAGGGAGACGTGGGCGGCAGACCGAGATGCACCGTGTTCCCGCCGCCCAGGTCCTCCGTGGCTTTGCTCCGCGTCTCCCTGGTCTGTTGGAGACCAGCAGACCAGGGAGACGGGGAGCAAAGCCTCGGAGGATGCCGGCAGAGGGACAGCCGCGGTGCGTCTGGGCTGTCCCGCTGCCTGTGTGCTCCGCGGCTTTGCTCCGCGTCTCCCTGGTCTGCTGGGGGGGGAGCCCCCCCCCAGCAGACCAGGGAGACGCGGAGCAGCTTTTCTCGCCCGTCCTCTGGGGTGAGAAAAACCCCATTCGTAACTGCGGATGTGACGTAAATCGGATCCGCGTAACTCGGGAACTGCCTGTATATGTATGAAGCGTAACTCTAAGGGTACATCTAGACTAATTCCCTTTGTTGACAGAGGGATGTAAATGAGGCACTTCGAAATTGCAAATGAAGCCGGGATTTAAATTTCCCACAGTTAATTTGCATAATGGCAGATGCCGGTTTTTTTGAAACATGACTTTTTGATAGAAAATGGCAGTTTAGACGGGGATCTTTCAAAAATAAAACCCTTTTTAGAAAGATCCTGTACTCCTCAAAAAATGAGGTTTACAGGATCTTTTGAAAAACGGTTTTATTTTTGAAAGATCCCCATCCAAAGAGCTGTTTTTCTATTGAAAAGCCCTGTTTTGAAAAAAAACCATGGCTTCCATTATGCAAATAAAGCATGGGAAATTTAAATCATTTGCAATTTCGAAGTACCTCATTTAACATCCCTTTTTCGAGAAAAGGGATGTAGTCTGGACACAGCCTAAGGTTGTAAGCTTGTTTCGGAAGGGAGAGTGCTGACCAGCACCCAGTTTCTAAGGGGTAACTCAGGTACCTAGCAAAGATATCAGCCAGGGGGCTGGGAGAACCAATCAAGATAGAGGCTTGAAATTTGAATTGTATATAGGTCTCCTGCCTGCTTTCTTTGTGTGGGAGAGTTAATATCCAGAGATGAGACAGAATGTTTTAAGCTCAGGCTGGACTCCCATGCCCCAAGAAATTCAGGGTATGGGAGTGGACTGAGCAAAGAGAAAATTATGAAACCAGTCGCGTTCAGGCTAATTTTTCTTCATTTTGTGGTTTGGTTTGAACTGCTCTGTGTGATTCTATTTCTCCCATCCCCCATTACCTTCTAAGCATTGAGCCAGACGTCTTTTTCTCTGTTTTAATCGATTTCCTTTGTTGCTCTGTAACATCTAGCAATCAAATATGCTTTATCAAGTTTATCTTTTGTTTTGGAATAAAAATCACTTCTTTTAAGGCAGTGTTTCTTAAACTATGTTCCTCTGAACACTGGTGTTCCATGAACAACTCGCAGGTGTGCCGCAAACCTCTTCTTTGTTTTTGTTTTTTGTCTGACAATAATTTTTTTTGAAGAAAATTTTCATAGTTGTTCTGCATGAAATATACTATTGTTTGGTGTTCCGTGGTCTCACAAAGTTTAAAAAACACTGTTTTAAGGTGATGATTTGATTCTTGTGTCCTGGAGGGTCTGCCTGTGTGTATCTGCATTCGTCTGACTGAGGGGTCAGCTACCAGAGATTGCAGCTTGTTTTTCCTCTTTTCTTTTTCAAGCTCTTTTGGGGCAAAAGAGCTTGGGGTATCCCTGAAGGTGGTTTCAAGTGTTCACCCCTGATTTTAGGGATCAAAAGCACTTAATGGGGGTAGCAAATTCCCCAAAATCTGTGTATTAGGATTTTGGGAGGCAATTTTTGTAACCAGTTCTTGTAGAGCAGTGTTTCCCAATTTTATTTGGCCATGGAACCGTTTTCAGCTTTTCAGAAATAAAAAGGAGGGGAACCTATGTCTGACATTTCTTCCCCACCTCTTTGAGGCTCCATCCTCTCTGTTCCCCTCCTCTCCATCACTTGCTATCCCCAGCCCTTATACACTCTGAGGCTGTGTCCAGACTCAGGGGTTTTTTCGAAAAAAGTAGCCTTTTTTCGAAAAAACTTCACCTGCGTCTAGACTGCAGCCGCGTTCTTTCGAAATTAAATCGAAAGAATGCGGCTTTTCTTTCGACAGTGGTAAACCTAATTCCACGAGGAAGAACGCCTTCTTTCGAAAGTGCTCTTTCGAAAGTATCTTGCTTTTTCGAAATTCCGCGTGCAGTCTAGATGCTCTCTTTCGAAAGAGGCTTGCTGTCTAGACATAGCCTGACTGGGTTGAGACAGGAAGTGCGGGCTCTGGGGTGTAAATGAGGGATCCAAATGTGGGAAGGGGTGAGAAGTGCAAACTCTGGGAGGGAATTTGGATGCAGGAGAAAGGGATGCTGGCTCAGGGAGGGGGCTCCAGGCTGGGGAATGTTGGGCTCAGGTGGAAGGTTGAGGTGCCGAGCAAGTACAGGCTTGTGGATGTGAGGGTGCAGGAGTTTGGGCTGGATATGTGAGGGACTCAAGGCATGGAGGCTGTGAGTATGATGGGCTCAGGATACAGATTTGTGATGTGTGGATGGTGCAGGAGTGTTGTGGCAGAAGACTGAGGATGTGGGATGCAGGAGTTTGGGGATGTAAGAGGCTCAGGACGGGGGGTTCCAGTATATAATAGGCTCAGATCTGGGTGCAGGAGTGTTATGATGCTGCAGTGAGATGGGCTTCATTTTTAAATAAAATATTATGTCAAACTCAAAAGGTTTTAGCATTGTCTTTATTTATGAGAGGGGCGGAGAACCTGTTTTGAGTCAAGGGTCACTGACCCACAGAAAAGTCAGTTGGGGCCACACAAGTGAGAAGCAAAAAACCCCCTCCAAAACCGCCAAGCCTCACTAATGTGGCCCCAACTGTGCTGGTGGGGACAGGGGACAGGGTCCTAGTAGGTGCTGGGGCTGGGGAGAGTGTGCTGCTGGGTGGCAGGATGCTGGTACAGGTGGCGGGGTGCTGGGGTAGGATGCTGGGGTCAGGGATATGGTCCTGCTGGGTACTGGGGTGCGTGGCAGGGTGCTGGGACAAGGAACAGGGTTGTGCTGGGTTCTAGGGTGGATGGAAGGGTACTGGGGCTGGGGACAGGGTGCTGCTGGGTGCTGGGGTGGGTGGCAGGGTCCTGGGGCTGGGGACAGGGTGCTGCTGGGTGCTGGGGACAGTGCTGGTGGGAGCTGGGGACAGGGTACTTGTGGGGGGTCTGGGCAGAGGACCGGGGCAGCTGAGACCAATACCTGGCAATCCTGCAGGACCTCTGGGTTCCAGGAAGTGTGTAACTGCACTTCCCCTCCCCAAACAGCTGGCTTGCGCACTGCCTGAACAGCAGGGGCTGTTGCACCCCAACAACTTACTTCCACGATGCCGTCCTATGGGGTGGGGACGGTGCAGGGAGTCCCAGGGCAGAGAGCGTTGCCCGCACAATCAGAGCTGCGCAGCCCCACGTCTCCTGACCTCTTGCCTTCCCACTGCGCAAAAAGGCCATGGAACTAAGTTGCCGAGTGCCACAGCCCCAGCTGCTCAGGCAACGCATGCCGGCTCCTTTGGGGAGGGTATGTGCTTTCCTCACCACTGTGGGTCGCATAGGGTCACCCGTCACCTCCCTAGTGTGCTGTCCAGGAGCAACTGTTCCCCTCTGCCCCCACTTTGCTACGCCTCTGCATCGCCAGTGAGGAAGGGGAAACAAGTGTGCTGCTTCTTTAAGAAGCTGGTTAGCCGGCACTCTCTCTTTCAGAGGCAGCGGAGGAGTGCCAGCTCCTTGCAGAACCTCTACTTTCGCTTCCCAGAACCCCAGGGTTCCACGGAGCACCAACTGGGAAACACTGCTGTAGAGGCAAGGTTTTGGAGCTCTCTTGTGGCCCCACACCTTCTGCATTTATAGTGCCCAAGTGGGGAGCCGCCTTGAAACAGAATAAGCTATTCCAGAAGATATCTTCTGGAAAATCTTATTTTGAAAGACAGCATCCACACTATAGAGAAACCTCAAAATTAGTATGAGGCAGGCTTCCTTAATGCGGACGTTGTCGAAGCAAACGCCTCACTCAGTTTACGCGGCTAAACAGACAGTTTTATTGGCCAATAAAAGCAAAGTGAGACAAACGTGGTCTCAGGAAAGCCGGGCCCAGTAAGGCTGCTTAATACAATCAATCCTAGTATCTTTATACCCTTAACCAAACAGTCTGACGTCAGGGCATCCAATTACAGAAATAATCAATTAAACTAGGAAAAACAAAGCCTTATCAACAAGATGGCGGACAGGTACGAGGGAGTACCTCTCCTCTCTGAACCAGCCCAATTAACACATTCCAATAGCACATCTGTCTTGGCCTGGTGCGTGGAGTGATAGAAAGTTCACTCTGGCCTACGTTCAAAGACAAAAAGCTGAAATGGTTTCTGTTATACAAGATGGCTTCTAGCTAAACATAAAATAGCTTCTACAACTCCCCCCTTTTAGCCTTTTAAAGGCGAACCATGAAACCGTTTTACATCTCCATTTTCATCAAAGCCTTTATATACATTTCTTGTTCCTCTCTCTGCTCATCATATTTTAACATCATTACTTCCACATTCCCTTTAGTGAGGGTCTGTCCCTTGTTTTCTTTGCTGTTAAGGTCCTTTGGCATTGGGGCTTCATCATCCATTGCAAATAGTACCCATCGATTCCAAAGTCATAAGGGCCTTTGTTATTTTCCCAGGTGTTATTTCTGTTCCATACTCCATTCAGGACAATGTTTACCTCACACCTGCTTTTCCCCACTCGGGTTCCTGTACCATTACATGTCCAGCAGTATTTTCCAGCTGGTGTCAGAGCTAGGCGGATGTACCCTGGGCTAGTAAACCCTTTATCCTGCCAGGTATCATTTGGCTTTAGCTCACTAAACAATGGGCCATTCATTTGAGTGTTGTTCAGTGGAACTGGAATCATTGGGATGCCTCCTTCTGAATGTACAGGACTGTGAGCACATATCCAGCAACCTGTGGAATTAAATTCTTGGGAAACTTGGTTCATTAAAAGCATAAACACATTTGAACCATATAGGTTATAACTACTAGGTATTAAAAACAAGACTAAGCATAAGCTCAACATGAATTGTTTGTCCAGCCTCATGCTGGCTGTTCTTCAGGACTTCGTAGATTGCTTCACCTATCGCTGGCAGGTCCTTCTGGGCCGCAGCTGGTACCTTGGCCTTGGTCTTTCAGGATCATCTGCTTCAGGGCTTGGATTGCCGGTACCAAGCCTGCGCTGATCCTCGTCTACTTCTGGACCTGGATTTCTGGTACCAGGTCTGCGGTGATCCCCGTCTGCTTCTGGACCTGGGTCTCCGGTACCAGGTCTGTGGTGCTCCTTGCTGGGGCCAACTTCTGTAGGGGCCAGGATGGGTTTGCAGTGGGATGCGTGAATCCAGGTGGGCAATCCTTCGCACTTTACAGCAGTATGGGTGGTCAGAAGGACTTGGTAGGGACCCTTCCACCTGGGTTCCAGGGCAGTCTTTCGCTGGTGAACTTTCATGCAAACCCAGTCTCCTGGTTGTAGTTTATGGCACGGCTCAGTCGGGGCCTCTTGGAAGGCGTCCTTAACCTGTGAATGATAGGACTGTACACACCTCATAAGTTCCTGACAATACTTGACTATGCTTCCTTTAACGAGTATGGCATCAGCCAGGTTAATGTCTGGGCTGCTTAACAGTCTCATAGGTCGGCCACATGCAATCTCATGTGGACTGAGTCTAGTTTTCCAATTAGGAGTGGCTCTCATGCTCATTAGGGCAATCGGGAGTGCTTCTACCCATGTTAAACCAGAGTCCTCACATATCTTAGCAAGTTTGTTCTTTAAAATCCCGTTACGTCTCTCTACTGCTCCTGCGCTCTCCGGGTGTCGCGGGCAGTGCAGTGCTTGTCTGATAGAGTAGTACTTTGTCAGTTTTTGAACAATTTGTCCAGTAAAGTGGGTACCTCTATCACTGGAGATCACCAGGGGTATTCCCCATGATGGGATGTAATGATTTAGAAATTTCTTAGCTACTGTGATGGCATCCGCTTTCCTTCTACCCATCCCGAAAACAAACAAACAATAACCAGCACATATTCAAAGGATTGACATTTAGGCAATTGAATAAAGTCCATTTGTAAATTCAGAAATGGTCCTAAAGGCGGAGGTCTGGTTGCCGGAACTGTCTTTACAGGTTTACCCACATTGTGGACTTGGCAAACAGGGCAAGCCAGACAGTAATCTTTTGCTGCTTGGGAGAATTTGGGAGCAAACCAATTTTGCTTTAGGATTTCCACCATCCCCCCTTTGCCAACGTGCGACAATCCATGGAGCACGGAGGCAAGGTGAGGTAGCAAGACCACTGGGGCAACAATGCGGCCGTCAGGGCTGCGCCACAAATGATCTGGGTGCAAGGTGCACCCTGCCAGTCTTCACTCCTGCTTTTCTGATTCTGGGGCTTGGTCCTGCAGGAGGGCCAGTTCTGACAGAGATGGCAAAGGAGCTGGCGGTGGTGGGAGAGAAGGGTACAATGTTTCAGCCCAAGGAGGACATAGGGCGGCTGTCTTAGCAGCCCGATCGGCCATGTCATTTCCTAATGCAACTTCATTAGAGGAAGAGGAATGAGCTACACACTTAACAATAGCAAGAGCCGAAGGTAAAAGTACTGCATCAAGTAAAGCGGCTACATAAGGCCCATTCTTTATAGAGTGGCCAGAGGAAGTAAGGAAACCTCGCTGCTTCCAGAGCGTACCAAAATCATGAACTACGCCAAAAGCATACCGGGAGTCAGTGTAGATAGTAGCAGACGCTCCTACGGCAATGTTACAAGCCCTTGTTAGAGCTATTAATTCCGCCACCTGTGCGGAAGAAACAGCAGGTAGAGGAGCAGATTCTATGACATCCCAGACAGTACAAACTGCATAGCCTGCTACTAAAACTCCACTAGAATTATAAAAGCAAGAACCATCTGTATACAGTATAAAATCAGGGTTATCTAAAGGCATTTCAGACAGGTCTGGTCTTGGAGAGGTGACGGCTTGCACAACTTGCAAACAGTCATGAGGCTCCCCCTCATAGGGTGCAGGGAGCAGTGTAGTGGGATTTAAAGAGTCACAGCGAATTACAGAGACATTGGGAGAAGCAAAGAGAAGCCGTTCATATTTAACAAGACGGGCATTAGAAAGGTGCTGGGTTTTCCCTTTTAAAAGTAATGCTGACACCGAATGAGGAACAGCCAGTGTTAATGGAGATTGTAAAACCAAAGGTTCTGCTTGCTCTAAAATCCGTGCTGCCGCCGCAATTGCACAGAGGCACGGTGGAAATGAGGCCGCAACGGGGTCAAGATAGGTGCTGTAATAAGCAAGAGGGCGGTATTTATCACCATGTTTCTGCACTAGTACACCTAAAGCACATCCTTCTTTTTCATGACAGAACAAAGTGAAATGACGGGAGTAATCGGGCAAGCCCAGAGCTGGAGCAGAAGCTAGTATTTGTTTCAGAGATGAGAAAGCAGTGTCTTGCTGAGATCCCCACGGTATAGGGGAAGGGGTCGCATTACGGGTGAGCTCCTGGAGCGGTTTGGCTAGCTGAGAAAAGTTAGGAATCCATTGTCTGCAGTAGCCAGCCATACAGAGGAAAGAGCGCACTTGGGAGGGGGTAGTGGGTTTAGGAGCAGAAAGGATTGCCTGGATTCTATCAGCAGAGAGGTGACGGCTCCCTGCCGAGAGGTCGTGGCCCAAATACCGAACCATGGGCTTGCAGAGCTGAAGTTTTTGTTTAGACACTTTATGACCCTTATTAGCTAAAGCAGTGAGAAGTACAACAGAATCTAATCTGCAGGCCTCAAGGGAAGCACTACAAAGAAGCAAATCGTCTACATATTGAATAAGAGTAGAGCCAGAAGGGAATGTAATGTCAGAGAGATCCTGCCATAGAATTTGTGAAAAGTAGGTGGGAGAATCTCTAAACCCTTGTGGCAGAACGGTCCAACAGTATTGCTGTCCTTTATAAGTAAAAGCAGTAAGATATTGGCAATCAGGGTGGAGGGGAACACTGAAAAAGGCGGAGGAGAGATCAACGACAGTAAAATGGGTGGAATCAGGTGGGATAGAGGAGAGAATAGTGGTTGGGTTAGGCACAACAGGAAATTGAGAAATGACAATAGCGTTAATAGCTCGAAGGTCCTGGACGAAACGATAGGTGTCCCTTCCTGGTTTCTTTATAGGCACTATAGGAGTATTACACTCACTTGTACAGTGAACAAGAACACCTTGTGCCAAGAGATCAGAAATAACAGGCTGAATTCCTGCCTCAGCTGCAGGATTCAGTGGGTATTGGGTAATACGGGGCAGACGCTTAGTTTTGTCAACAGAAATGTAAACGGGATCTACTGATATCCTGCCCACTTCGTTTGGGGTGGTGGCCCACAAACAGTTGGGGACCTGGGACAAAAGATCAGCATCCGAATCAGGAATTAAGGGAAATAGTTCAGTGTCAGGACCCTGCAGCAGGTCCTCCACCTCCTGTCGGGTCTGTGCAGGCACTTCAAGATAAACCCCCATCAGGAGTACAGAAAATAGTGCAACGCAATCTGCACAATAAATCTCTTCCTAATAAATTCACAGGGGAAGTAGGACTTAGGAGAAAGGAATGATGCTCAGAAATAGGTCCTAGTACAAGAGACACGGGTTTAGAAACAGGGTGAGGCACGACTTGATTAGAAATACCAACTGCATTAACAACCTGGTTAGAAATAGGAATAGAGAAAGAAGACGCTTGGAGAGTGGATCTGCTAGCACCTGTGTCCACTAAAACCTGGGTGTTTTGTCCAGCAACCTGGCAAGTGAGGGTGCCGTCAGAATTTAGGGGAATAAGCGGAGATAAAAGGGTGAAGTTGCAATCCTCCTCTGGGCACCCCTATTGACTCTCAGCCATTGCTAAAGTAAACTGACCCTGCGGGGGTCTGAAAGCTACAGGCTCTGGCTGCATGGGGCGGTTTGGGCACTGACTTTTCCAGTGTCCTGGCTGTTTGCAATAGTGACAAGTGTTTGCATTTATCCTGGGGTTGCCACGGCCGGCAGAATTTCCAGACCAGGGTGAGCCCCGTGATTGTCGTTCTATAGGACGCCCCCGACTCCTGCCTGTTTTAGTAGGCAGTGATTGCAGAACCATAAGCTTAGGTTCTTTGTCCTGCTTAGCCTTTATACACTGTCTGCAGTGGTTTGCCACTGTCAGAAGCTCCTCTAAGGGTTTAGTTTCCCAGCCGATGGTTATCTGTTTTAACAGGGTCTCGATAGCTGGATCCAGTCCAGTAACAAAAGTGGCACCCAGCGCCTGCTTGGCAGTGTCAGCTGGGTTTTCAATGCCAGAGTGCCTTTCAAACACTTTAGTAAGCCTTTCCAAATAGGCACCTGGTGATTCATTTTCTTCCTGTTTGCAGGTGCTAATTTTAACCCAATTCGGAAGTTTGGGAAAGACTTGAAGGATACTATCAAGCAGTCCATTTCTAGCTCGGGTGAGAGCCTCTTTATTAGCTGCTAAATCTGGGTCTCCTGAAATAGGTCCAGGTGGCCAGCCTGCCTTCTTTAAAATCTTTTTACACTTATCATCAGGCAGAATCACCCTCAAAAGCAGATTGAGGTCTTGCCAGTTAGGATCATAAGACCGTATTACTAGTGCCAGTTCTGCTTTAAATTTTACCGGGTCCTCTTCTACTGAGGGAAAATCTTTGGCCATGGCATGTAATTCGGTTTTGGTCCAGGGTTGGTAAACCCGCATACGCCCTCCTTGTGGGTTTGGGACTTCCCGTAAAGGATAAGCGGCGATGGGGCTATTATTCCCCGTCTCAATACGTGCCACTGATCGTTGTCCTTTAGGAGTTGCTGGCTGGAGGAGAATAGTGCTTCCCCCAGAAATCTGATATGTAATCGGGAACAACACCCCTGTTCCAATTGTCGAAGCAAACACCTCACTCAGTTTACGTGGCTAAACAGACAGTTTTATTGGCCAATAAAAGCAAAGTGAGCCAAACGTGGTCTCAGCAAAGCCGGGCCCAGTAAGGCTGCTTAATACAATCAATCCTAGTATCTTTATACCCTTAACCAAACAGTCTGACGTCAGGGCATCCAATTACAGAAATAATCAATTAAACTAGGAAAAACAAAGCCTTATCAACAAGATGGCGGACAGGTACGAGGGAGTACCTCTCCTCTCTGAACCAGCCCAATTAACACATTCCAATAGCACATCTGTCTTGGCCTGGCGCGTGGAGTGATAGAAAGTTCACTCTGGCCTACGTTCAAAGACAAAAAGCTGAAATGGTTTCTGTTATACAGGATGGCTTCTAGCTAAACATAAAATAGCTTCTACAACGTGCTATCTCGATTGAGAGCCCCAGAAGGCACTGGGGAAGAATATCTTAGAATGGCCCTAGTGAGGAGCTGTTTTGACACAGTAGCAGTGGAGCATCTACACACAGCCTCTTCTGAAAAAGCTTTTTTGGAAAAGGGCTTATTCCTCGTGGAATGAGGTTTACCACTGTTAGAAAAAGCCATCCATTATTTTGACAGAAAGTATTGTTTTTCTGGAATAATGGTCACTATTCTGGAAAAATGACGCACACTAATTCATCTACCACTAGAAGATTTACCAAGCATTTACCTTAACACAAATAATTTTTGTATTTCTTTGTTTAAATCATTGCTTGGGGCAGGGCTGGAAGTGAGGGGTTCAGTATGCAGGCTCTCCCATGGACAGAAGCTGCTGGTGGCTGAGCTGCTACCAGGGGGTGGGAATGAAGGTGGGACTCAAACCTTCAATCATAGCACCAGATGCTGAGCCCTTAGGCATTAGGCCCCTGGGCACTCACACACCTTCCTAAGCCAGCCCCTTCTCACCACAGTAGCTTGGGGACAGGTGAGCAGGACCTCTCATGGCTTCTTCAGCTCCAGCGGGCACAACAGGAGCATGTCTCATGGATGATTTGAATTCCCCTTGCATTCTCCAGACAAACTGCACTTTCCCCTCTCTCCCTGATGCAGGGGAACAGCCAGAAATATTCCCATACAAATTAGGGATGGAACTTCAGCCCCTCCCACCCTACCTGAAGGGTGCCTGGGGGATGGGAGGCTCGGGGCTAGGGCAGCCCCACAAGTGGGGGGGGGATACTCCCTCCACCAGCCCCTTTCACCAGGATGGTGATTCTGTCTCTTTTCTGCATGTTTTTACAAGAAGCAATCCATTTCCAGTAACATCCCATTTTCCTGACATTACCAAACCCTTACGTTGCTTTACGTTATAAGAAGAAGCTGTTTACCAAATTTGGCAATCCTAGTCTTTACCATTTAGGAGGAGTTCTTGAACAAACAGACAGACAGATGGACACACAGACACACTCACAGACAGACAAACTCTCCCAAATATATAGTAGATTAATGTTAAAGGAGAGGTGTGGTTTTAGAACAAGGGCCTTATTGGAATTCCAAAAAGAGTCTACGTCTAGACTGGCATGATTTTCTGGAAATGCTTTTAATGGAAAAGTTTTCCGTTAAAAGCATTTGCGGAACTGAGCATCTAGATTGGCACAGACGCTCTTCTGCAAAAGCACTTTTTGCAGAAAAGCGTCCGTGGCCAATCAAGACGTGCTTTTCCGCAAAAAGCCCCGATCGCTATTTTCGCGATCGGGGCTTTTTTGCGGAAAACAAATCTCAGCTGTCTGCACTGGCCCTTTTGTGCAAAAGTTTTGCGCAAAAAGGACTTTTGCCCGAACGGGAACAGCATAGTATTTCCGCAAAAAGCACTGATTTCTTACAGTAGGAAATCAGTGCTTTTGCGGAAATTCAAGTGGCCAGTGTAGACAGCTGGCAAGTTTTTCCGGAAAAGCGGCTGATTTTCCAGAAAAACTGGACAGTCTAGACACGACCAGAGTCTTTAGAACTGGTGATTGGAAGTCAGGATCTCTGGATTCTTGTTTCTCCTATGCAACTGTCATCTTTGGCAAGTCAGTGTCTCTTTGTAAAACAGGGATAATAAGAATATTGTTCTCTGTAAAATCATCACCCATATCTATCTCACATGATATCTGAATACCTTACAATAGTTATCAGAGTGGTCAAGTACGCATCTGATTTTTCGCTATCTTTATTTCAGAAACAAAGGGGATAGTGGTGCTTAGTTACCACAACGAGGCATTGAGAGCTTCCATTTATGTTTGTAATGCAATTTGAACTTCTTGGATAAAAGCTGCTGTCGTACAGAAGCAGAACTGCAGAATATAATTAACAAATGTGCAGCTATTGGTCATGATGAAATTAAATGTAAATTCCAACATAGATAATACCCAGATAACACAAAGTATTGGCCTCTTTTTGCTACAAAACCTCAGAGTTCTCAAAGAGAATTAAAAGACAGTAGGTGAATTTTAAATGCTCAGGCCTGAATTCTCATTTACATGAAGATCATTTTTTGTCATTCTGGCAGTGCATGGGGACCAAAATTTTGTGCAAATATACTCTAATTTAAAGGTAAGTTTACATTAGCAAAATGGTGGGATGGAACATCACTGTAATGGAGAAGTAGGCCCTCAACATGCTGTCCATGCAGTGTTGACTGTTAATCTCAACTCTGATCAGAATCCCACACCACTTCCATTCAGATACATTAACAAACATTATTCTGGCATATGGTGCATGTTCAAATTTGATATATAAATGTATAAGGACCTGTCAACAGACTCCTGTGCCATGATGCTCTCTACTGAATATACCGGATTTTACCTGCCATATTATTAAAAGGGATCGTCAGTTCTTTCTGCTACTCATTATTGTACTGGTTATTAATTATTTACATTGTAGTAGTATTTAGAGATCCCAGCTGTCCGCAGGGCTATATTTTGCGAAGTGAAGTACAAACTCACAACAAGAGACAGTCCTTGCCCCAAAGAAAATGCAGTCTAAACAGGCCAGGCAGGTAAATCACAAGGCCATCCTTCATTCTAAGGCATTAGTTTTGTGCCAGATGATATTTTCGGTTAGATTTTGGACTCAGAACAAAGGGCTACAGATTTTGGAACCTCCTCCCCTTTTCCAACCCTCACCCAATCTCTGCAAGTCTCTGGGGTGTCTCCATCATTGGGGCAGCTCCAGAAGGCCATACAACACAGTAATTTGAAACTTGAGGCAGTTAGCAGTTAGATTTAATAGACTTTGCAATATTGCCTTAAACATAAAATAATCCCACTTAGTAGGTTTTTATGGCTTCCATGGGGACCAGCCCTGTAGTGTGTATTAATGTTTAATGCCAAACAACATCTTTTTAGCAGCTATGGGGGGAAAAGACACTAATAAAAAATTAAACTTGATTGTGATATAATTGTCTAGACTGGTGGCGGAAAGTCATGATTTTTCCTCTTCCTTTGCCCCTTCTTCTGCTCCCTGCTCCGAATGCTTTTTCTTCCAGCCTCATTCCAGAATCCAGGTTTGCCTTTCTTCTGACTGCGTGGGGCAATATCATTCACATGTGGATTTAGGTCCGGCAACTGATGACTGCATGCAGGGTTAGGAGTCACCCAAGGTCTTTATATCATTACCCTAAACCTGACCGTAATAAACATGGTGGAGGGGGAGATAATTGTTCTCTGTGTGCTTCTGTCTTTGGTCTGAGATGAACAAAGGCAACCAAGATACCATGCAATTCCACATCTGAGATAGTAGATTGGTGATTTGATTGAGGACTGTTACAACCATTCCATCGAGTATTCCACAATGGGTTTGAACTGGACAGGGGATTGGAGGTCAGCTATTTCTCCATTTTAATACAAAAAGCCAATTCTCCCTGCACTGCAGGAATTCAGTAAAAAAGAATGGTTAACGGGGAACTGATCCTGGATGCCTGGCAAATGAGGAAGTTACTGAGGGGTTAAATAATCAGAGAATGGGCATAGTTAGGTCTATGTGTGCAGTAGAGCTGATCATTAGGAGAAACTGATGTTGATGCTTATCTAATAGAGAAGTAGGGTGAACTTTTAACTTTTCATTGTATGGAGAAAGGATATTGTTAGTGCTCAGACTCTGAGGCTATGAAAACTCTACCACATCCTGGGAACGTGTCTGCTCTTCTGAAATTTTTTTTGGAAGAGCAGACATGCGTTTTCAGCATTCCTGTAAACCTCATTTTATGAGGAAGAAGGGATGTTCTGAAAAAGGTTTTTTTTTCTGACATTTGGCCCAGTGAAGATGGGCCAAATGTTGGAAAAGCCTCTTCGGAAAAAAGAAGCGGAAAAAGTTACACAAATTCCGGTTTGCAATTTGTGCAGCTTTTTCCGGAAGAACAGTGTAGTGTAGACATAGCCAGAGAAGCAGAGGTGTGGTTTGAACAGATGACTAGAAGTTAGGCATTCTGTCCTGAATTCTAATTCTGGCTCAGGAACCAGGATCAGAAGACACTTAAGAATTGGTGTGTTCTTCTCATCCAGCCTCAAACCCTCTATGGCACTGGGAAAGCCATTCATCGCTCTTCATTCTTCCCATTAATTATTAGAGTGTGCAGAACCCAAAGCAGCCAAGTCAGGATCAAGGCTTCATTGTGATTGGTGCTGTAGAAACATCTAGAAGGCCAGGAACCCTGCCTCAGGGCTCTGACAAATAGCTAGGCAAAAGAAGGAGAGGGATTATTTTTTAAAATAAATAACACTAGCTTGCCAATTTTATTGAAAATAAATTTAATTGCCTTCTGGGAAGAGGCAGGACAGGAAAAAGGAAGATGGGAGACAGGAAGACAAGAACAGGGATTGCAAGGATAGCCTGCTTAGCTATGGTATGAAATGGTACAGAGTACACCCTGTTGTGGCTGTATTGTTATTACCATCTTTGTCTTAATCACTGCTTCCATTTTGTTCATTAATTTGTATAATTCCTGCCTATTTATTTTAACCTCAGCTTATTTCAGTGGAAGAAGTTCTGTTAAACATCTGTGTAGTGGTTCTGTGATATTTTACTGAACTCTTTTTCATTGTTATATACATCATTGTAGTTGTCTACCCAAAGCCTGCACCCAACTGCGTTGGTAGCTCTGTTCCTTTTCCCTCCCCAACCTCTGTTTCCTTATTGGCCTTGATTTCTCCAGACTCACTCACCTGACAGGAGCATCTTGAGCTGTGTGGAAAATGTTTGGAAGACTATCTATATATGTTAAGAAGTTTCAGAGGGGTAGCCCAGTTAGTCTGTAACAGGAAAAAATTAAAAAACAGCAAATAGTTTAGTAGCACTTTAAAGACTAACAAAACATTAAGGATATCCATACTATTGAGTGGCTGTATGGTCTAGAAGCCATGAGACTGGGATTCTGGGCCTAGTGGTACCACTGATCTTCTGTATGACTGTTAGTGACTTCATCTTTCAGTCTGCGCCTGTCTTCTCTTCCATCCTTTGATTGGCCCATTGGTGTAGAATGCAAGTGCTGTTACATGGACTAGCTGTTGAAATGTGTTTGTGCAAATCCTAACACTACCAGTCTAGGGATTACTATGGAGCTTATTACTGTAGTACTGAAGTGTTTTATGATCAACATTTTTGTGAAACAGGGAAGATTTATCCCCTTTCTGCAGATGAGGAATTGGGAGTAATGAGAAAGTGATTTGTCTAAGGTCATACAATGAGTCCATGGTTGAGACAGGAATTAATTGCAGTTCTGTAGCCCAGCAGCCCACTTAACCAGTAGCCCATACTTCCTCCTTACATAGACCCCCTTCGCACTGCCACAAGACAATGAAGAGTAATAATGCACCATAGTAACTGAAGAGAGGTTCAAACCTGTCCAGCAGAGAAAGCTAACAGAGACTGCTCTAGGATGACATTCATTGCCTCTATTTAATGCTTTTTTTTTCATTTAGTGTAACTTCAGTTGGGGAGGGGGAGGGAATTGCTCAACAGAACACTGGAAAACAAGCTCCATGGATTGTTTAGCTTTGCAAAGTGCTGAAGCGCTTACTTGCAGCAGCATAAACATATGCTGTGCACACGTGCAGCCTCCCACATCCTCCCCTCACACACTCACCACCACCAACACCCAGTCACACTGGATTTTGAGGCACCTGCGCAAACACATGCACACTCATAATCACATGCTGTAGCCTCATGTCACTCACATATGCCTTCCTGATGACATAAATCCATATTCAGATAAACACAGGCACTTTGGACCTCTGTCTCACACACAGACACATACTCTGGGAGTTGTACATGTGTACAGCACACCCGGCACACCCAGATACAGACTCACTCACACACATCTCTCTTCCAGCCAAACCTTTCACAACGGGGATTTAGAAAAGAAGATGTTGTCTGTAATGAATAGCTAATTGATACTACCTGGGAGCCTGCTGTGCTCTCCTCCCTTCTATCTTTGTCACAAAAATGATGGGTAAGGACCATCCCTGCAGTGTGGCTAGCAATCACATTCATCTTCCACTATTGTAAACCCAAGTATCACCCTGTAGGAGGCAGAGCACCAACGATGTGAGTGAGGAGTCAGCATGACTGAATGGCAAGTGCACTGGAATGGGAGTTGGAATCTCTGCCACTGTCCCGTTGTGAGACCTTAGCAAGGCACTTCATCTTCTTATACCTCTGTTTCCCCTCTCACTCATTTTGGGTCTTGCCTAGACTTCTAAGCTCTTCAGGGCAGAGCTGTCCCTTACTCTGTGCACGGGCAGTGCCTAACACAATGGGGCTTTGACCATAGTTAGGTGCCCTACGTGCTACTTTAATGCAAATAACAAAATAATGGTTTATTTGCTCCCACTCCTCAAAGGCCTAGTCTATCAAGCATGGTATGATCTTTATCCTTCAAAGTTCTGCAGGATTTTTTTTCTCTGAAAACTAGATAATTATTACTGTATTTTATTTCTCTCTCTCTCTCTCTCTTTTTTTTTTGGCCCAACTTAAAAGTATGAGCAAGGTCTTTATGGATTGCTCAGATTGCGTGGAGTATGGATTACAGATAATCAGAGAGACATGAAAGCAAAAGACACATTTATCTGGCACAGCATTAAAAGGATGATAAACATGTAATTGAAGCCTGGGGTGCAGCCACCTTGCACATCCGGCCTCCTCTTTCCACTGCAGCATTGCAGAGAACTTCCCCGAGTGAATGAGCAAATGTGGGCAAATGAGGTGTGGCACAATTGGGTTCTGCCCTTGCTGTTTCACAAGGGAATGCATGCTCTGAGAGCATGCCCATAGATCTATGTATCAAACAATGAAACACAGTCAGGTACCCAGAACTGCAGTACAAGTCGACTCATGGCTTTTAAAATCCGGTGTTAAGTTTGTTTTCATGTTGTGCCAACTATTTGAAATAATTAACAGCTACAAAAATATTTCTATGATTACATTTTTAACCATATTTCTTTCTTCTCTCTCTCTCTCTTCTTCTATTCCTTTCATCTTTCTTGCTTTTTTTTCTCTCTCTCTCTCTTTCCTTTTACTTTCCTTTCCTCTTTTCCTCCACAGGACTCCATAGAATGGAGCAAGAATGAGAGGAAAAAGGCAGATAGAAAAGCATGAACTGGAGGCTTGTTGAGTTCCTCTACTTCCTGTTTATATGGGACCATATAATAATACAGCCCTCCCACCAGGAACCAGCTGTTACCAACCAACATGTCTCCAAGGAATTTGATTGGCTTATTTCAGACAGGGGGCCTTTCCACCACTCACGGAGTTACTTATCCTTTGTGGAAAGACATCGTCAAGGATTTACAACCAGATATAAAATATACAGGTATGTTGATTTCCTACAGAGCTCATAGCTTTGCAGCCAATGTGAACTCCAAGGTCACTGTAGAAACTAGTCATTGGTTTAGAGCCATCACTGTTCTATTCAGTCTGGGAATGTTTTTTGACTATCTACTGCCTTTCATTAACATTGACAGGTGCTTCAAACATTCAGCTACAGTTCATGTAAAGCTCTGACGTAAGCGATGAATGCGTGTGGGCATCATGGGGACTAGCACAACATAAAACCAATGCATATAGACAGCAGACCAGGGGAGAACATGTCTGATGTGCCTGTGAATGTGTCATATATGGGCAAAGATTAAATACATGGGCTCACAAATGAGCATATGAAAATGCATCTAGCACTGTGCATATGTACCTGAATAAAAATCTATATGCACATCCAGCCATCTGCCTACTATATATGCATTCATTCACAAGCTAACATACCAATCTGTAAAACCATTAGAAATGCTGGAGTAAGAGGGACCACCCAAGGTCGCCTAGTCCATCCTCCCATGTTATGTTGATGTACCTAGTATAGACACATACCAACATGCCAGTTTTTACACAACTGAAATTTACCTCTAGAGGTACTACCCATCCCAAGTACTCCAAAAACAAGCCCCACCCCCAAAAATCATGTGATTGGCTTAAAATTCAAGAGACTTTTTATAAAAATAATAAATGTTGGGTTCTTTTTATGTGCTTTCTGCATTCTGAGTCTTTAGGCTTTATTCACTTTGGCTGTGTCTAGACTGCATCCCTTTTCCGTAAAAGGGATGCAAATTAGACACATCGCAATTGCAAATGAAGCAGGGATTTAAATCCCCCCGGCTTCATTTGCATAAACATGGCTGCCACTTTTTCCCGGCTCTGAGCTTTGCCGGAAAAAAGTGCCAGTCTAGATGCGGATCTTTTGGAAAATAAAGCCTTTTCTGAAAGATCCCTTATCCCTTATTTTAAGAGGAATAAGGGATCTTTCAGAAAAGGCTTTATTTTCCGAAAGATCTGCATCTAGACTGGCGTTTTTTTCTGGCAAAGCTCCGAGCCGGAAAAAAGCGGCAGCCATGTTTATGAAAATTAAGCGGGGGGGGGGGGGGGAGATTTAAATCCCCACTTCATTTGCAATTGCGATGTGTCTAATTTGCATCCCTTTTACGGAAAAGGGATGCAGTCTAGACACAGCGTTTGTGTTTTCAACCTTGTTTCTTCAAACAAGGACAAAAAACTGTTTTGTATTAATGGAAACTGATTATTATGCAATCTCTTGCTTACAGAAGCAGAGGCTGTTGGAAAAAAATTATTCAAATATTGTGATACATTTGTGACGGTTGACAGCGTTCTTAGGTACACGTGCATATATGCATATCTACACATGTGTATAGGCCCTAGTATACAATTGCAAATGGCACCAAAAACATGCCAATACAAACAAGATAGGTAGGAATTCCTAGGTAGGAATGTCACACAGATGGAAAGACAGGTTTTTGCACTCACACATACTAAAAACAAAAAAGATGGAGTGCGCACACACAATATTCCATGGGCAACCCAATAACTGAAGCATCTGGAATTTGCCCAGTTCTCAGTACCACATTTCAGGAAAGATGTGGACAAATTAAAGGAAGTCCAGAGAAGAGCAAGAAAAATGATTAAAGGACTCAAGATCATTCCCTATGTGACAAGATTGAAAAAAAATGGGGTTGTTTAGTCTTGAAAAGAGAAGACTAAGGGGGGACATGATAACCATTTTTAAGTACATAAAAAGTAATTACAAAGAGGAGGGACAAAAAATTATTCTTTTTGACCTCTGAAGATAGGACAAGAAGCAGTAGGCTGAAATTACTGAAAGGGAAGTTTAGGTTGAGCATTAGGAAAATGTCTTCATTTTCAGGGTGATTAAGTACTGGAATGAGGGAGATTATAGTATTTCCATCCCTGGAAATTTTTAAGAGCAGGTTAGATGAACATCTGTCAGGAATTGTCTAGATTAATACTCAGTCCATGAGTGCAGGTACCAGCATGGTGATCTCTTGAGTTTCCTTCAAGTACTATGATTCTATGCAGTCTAACCTCACAGCATACTGGATAAGACTCTGTCATTGTTCCTCCAGTCCTTTAGGAGGTATGGCATAGAGCACTATAGCTTACAGGCTAGTAAAGGGGTAAGGTGGCTTTCAGACATTGTTCAACCTTCCCCATTCAGAGTTTCACTGGGAGAAGAAGCAGACCCCTGATACTCTAGTTTTTGCTGCCTCATTTTCCCCATGGGTTCCATATCTCATTGCAGCAAAGAACATACGTATATTGCAGGGACACCAATTCTGTACTTGGGATACCTTAATCACCCCCAAGTACATCAAGAGCTGCAAGAGGTACTGTGCAGGGCTGCCTATGGCTCTTCTATTCTGTCTCTGTGCCGAGAGAACTCTCCCTGGCCAGCTAAGGGGCTTTTATGGCACCATATGCCACCCCACTGGAATATAGGGGTGATGGTGGAAGGAGAATGCCCTATGTGCATGGACACATGCTCAGGCACAACCAAGTATGTATATAAATTCACACAAACATCAGTGAACACTCACAATAAAATATACAAATAGACAAATACTGGAGACATGTGCCATGCATTCCTACAGTATTTTACCCACTGCCTTTCCATGCAGATTTTATCCACAAAACAGTCTGTGGAGTTAAATAATGGAAGTGTGGGTAAATAGCAGAATAAGAGCAGTATTAAGAGGTACCTGTGAAAGGCATACAAATTATGTTTTCAAAGTAGATATGAGGTGAGATAGAAAATCATCGAGAGATCACGAGAGACAAAGAAGCTATTGCAAATGGCAGACTGCAGAGAAGGCTCTCATATTTAGAGCAGTGATAGGGTAGGACTGGGTTGAAAAGTGGCAGAGAGGAGAGTAGCCAGTGAAACAGTCTGTGTGATATGCCTCCAACAAATACACAAAGGGTTAAGTGGAAGTGGAGAGCAGTTTCAAACCAGACCCTAAAATGTGCAGGGGAAACAATAGTGGATCTATTGGTCTGTGATATTTCTAAGGCATCCATCACAGAAGTATTCCAATGAAGGGTGGGGTAATCTAGGAGCATGTGAGGAGGTAGGCAATACATTTTACAGAGTTAGGGTGAAGTCATGATTGCCAAGACATAGGAAATATGAGATGACTTAGAGAAGTGAGAGGTAGGAGATAATGCCATGGTTATGAAGGTAGTTGGAAGACATGAGTCAAAAAAGGACATGGAAGCATAGGATTTGTGACTGAATCTTCTCTTCCTGCCTAAATATCAGACACAAAACAAGGACAAGCTCTTCAGAATTAATAATAATAGTAAATCACTATTGAGCATGCTGGACACGGTGCTCTGGAATTCTGCTCTCTGGAATAGGTTAGGTGCCTAGAAGGAAGCTCAGATTTTCTGAAAAGTCAGGTATGTGTCATAACTGGAGCTCCCGTGAGCAGCTTCCCTTTGAAAATCTGCTTCTCTGGCTCCTGATCCACTCAAGCCACTGCGATAAAGCCAACAAACAAACAAAAACACAATCTGCCACTGATGTTCATGGAGAAGGACCAAGCTTTGATGTCGGTGCTCAGCTTGCTATCAGTTGGCTACTGAGGCCTTATTAAAAATCTGATTCCAATTGTAGCTGCTGAGCACTGGAAAATCTGGCCCATATTTCCAGATCCTCAATGGGCATAGGCCAATGGGGCCCTTTTGAAGTCAATGGAGCTAGGTCAGTTTATGCTAGTGGAAAATCTGGATCACAGCCCTCAAACCATGCAAATTTAGAACACAGGGTACATCTGCACAACAGCATTATTTTGGAATAACTGATGTTATTTTGAAATGACAGTGCGTTTCTACACAGCAAGCCATTTTTTTGAAATAATGATGAGCTGGAGGACTTCCTAGTCTGACTCCTGTAACCCACATTTCACAAGGAGTAAGGGAAATTAAAGGAAGAGTGTTCTTCATTCGACTTCCTGCTGTGTAGACAGTGCCAAAAGCCGTATTAAGCCATTTCAACTTCAGCTATAGAATTGACGTAGCTGAAGTTGTGTATCTTAATTCGACTCTTTCTCTGCTGTGTAGACATTCCCATAGAGTGCTGTTAGCATTTGAGATGGGCAAGTCTCATTTTGCAAGCTCCACAGTCTACAGCAAGGACCTACAAAACAAGCCTTTAGCAGCTTTAGTGAGTTTCAAGAGGGAGTTTTGAAGAAGAGTTGGAGGGGGGTAAAGTACACTTGCCATTCTTTAAAACTTTTACACTAAACTAAAAGCAACTCTTCCTGATTTAAATAAAAACCCTATCAATAACCTAAGTAACTGTAGGAGAGAACACAGGCAGAAGCCCAGCAGCAGAGTGGGAGCTATCCTGTTTATTGCACTCAATGTAGCATGTGGGTGGGTGGCATATGTGTGCATTTGGTGCAGAGTTTCTGGACCTCAGAGACCATGTATGGGCTTTGGAGGCCAGGGTGGCTGAACTGGAGGAGCTAAGGGAGGCCAAGAGGTATGTAGATGATGCTTTCTGGGCCAATGTAGAACTGTCCCACCTCTGGTCAGACAGCTCCTGTGCTGTTAAGAAGGATGAAAGGCTCAGGGAAGGAGAACATTCAACTGGAGCAGAGGGAAATGATCCTATAGTCGGGACCCTCCTGCCAGATGTTATGGTATCCTCTTGCACTGAGGATACATTTCTGGGGGAGAGAACTCTACTCGTTAGGAAAAGGCAGGTGTTAGTGATGGAGGATTCGAGCATAATAAACATAGATACCTGGGTCTGTGATGATCGGGAGAACTGTATGATACAGTATGCCACCATGGCTTAACAACCATGTAAAAGAAGCAGTGACAGATAAAAAGATATCTTTTAAAAAGTGGAAATCAAATCTAGTGAGGAAAATAGAAAGGACCATAAACTTTGTCAAATTAAGAATAAAAATATAATAAGAAAAGCCAAAAAATGAGTTTGAAGAACAGCTAGCCAAAAACTCACAAAGTAATAGTAAAAAGATTTTTAAGTATATCAAAAGCAGCAAGCTAGCTAACCAACCAGTGGGCTCCTTGGATGACTGAAATGCTAAAGGAGCACTCAAAGATGATAAAGTCATAGCAGAGAAGCTAAATGAATTCTTTGCTTCAGTCTTCACGGCTGAGGATATTGGGGAGATTCCCAAACCTGAGCCTTTCTTTTTAGGTGACAAATCTGAGGAATTGTCCCAGATTGAGGTGTCATTAAAAGAGGTTTTCGAACAAACTGATAAACTTAACAGTAACAAGTCACCGGGACCACATGGTATTCACCCAAGATTTCTGAAAGAACTCAAATGGGAAATTGCTGAACTAACAACTATGGTTTGTAACCTATCATTTAAATTCGCTTCCATACCTAATGATTGGAAGATAGCTAATGTGCTACCAATATTTAAAAAGGGCTCTAGACGGGATCCTGGCAATTACAGACCGGTAAGTCTAATGTCAGCATGGGCAAATTAATTGAAACTATAGTGAAGAATAAAATTGTCAGATACATAGATGTATATAATGTGTTGGGGGGAAAGTCAGCATGGTTTCTGTAAAGGGAAATCATGCCTTATCAATTTACTAGAGTTCTCTGAGGGGATCAACAAACACGTGGACAAGTGTGATCCGGTGGATACAGTATACTTAGATTTCCAGAAAGCCTTTGACATGGTCCCTCACCAAAGACTATTAAGTAAAGTAAGTTGTCATGGGATAAGAGAGAAGGTCCTTTTGTGGACTGATAACTGATTAAAAGACTGGAAACAAAGGGTAGTAATAAATGGTAAGTTTTCTGAGTGGAGAGAGGTAATGAGTGGGGTACCCCAAGGGTCTGTCCTGGGATCCATCCTATTCAACTTATTTATAAATGATCTAGAGAAAGGGGGAAACAGTGAAGTGGCAAAATTTGCAGATGATATTAAACTGCTCAAGATAGTTAAGATCAAAGCAGATTATGAGGAGCTTCAAAAAGATTTCACCAAACTAAATAATTGGGCAACAAAATGGCAAATGAAATTTAATGTTGGTAAATATAAAGTAATGCCCATTGGAAAAAATAATCCCAAATATACATACAATATGATGGGGACTAATTTGGCTACAACTACTCAAAGAGAGATCTAGAAGTCATTGTGGATAGTTCTCTAAAAACATCCACTCAGTGTGCAGCGGCAGTCAAAAAAGCAAATAGAATGTTAGGAGTCATTTAAAAAGGCAGAGAATATCGTATTGCCTCTATATAAAACCATGGTATGCCCTGTGATGGGGTGTATCTACCTTGCATTAAGGAGCAGGGAGTTGCTCTGTGGCAGGTATCCAATAAGAATCCACCCCCACAGCCCTGCTGGGCATGCTCCCAGGCAGAGCTGGGTATAAAAGCCCAGGGAACAACTCAGTCGGGGCTGACCGCTCGAGGGGAAGGAGCTCAGATGGGAGCTCCTGAACAGCCCCTGCGCAGCTGGCACAGCCACAGCCGCCCCAGGAGCAGCGACCCTGGCAGCAGCAGCCGCAGCCGCAGCCGCAGCCCCAGCAACAGCTCTGGCCACTGAGAAACGACCGAAGAGCTGAGCAACACGTTGGGATGGTAGGAAGTGGCCCAGAGTGGAAAATCATCCTCCCGGAGCTCAACGTGTTTCCGCCTGTATCCCCGCTGAGCAGGCAGTGAAATCCCCCACAGCCAATAGGGCCTGGGGCTGGGACCTGGTTGAGTGGGAGGGCCTGGGTCCCCTACCTCCCCACCCCAGAACAATTCAGCTCCCTAGTAATTTAGGGAGGCTTACCTTCAGACTAGGCCTCTAGGCCATAGTGACCCTGAGAGAGGGGAGTGTGGTTGGGACTAGGCCTGCAGGACTGTGTTTACTCTAATAGGGGGAACTGTGTTTGGAACTAGGACTGCAGAGCCATATATACCCTGTTAGAGGGAACTGTACTTTGGGACTGAGCCTGCAGAAAGTGGGCACGGATTCTGACTTTAGGGCTTCTGGACCATCAAGGGGTCCTGCCCCTCGACAACTTGGTGGAGATCATGGGCTTGGCGCCTGATCTGGCCTTTGAGGTAAAGGGCATTGATTAGAATAGCCAGTGCCCATGGGGAGGGCCTATACTAAAGTAGTCCAAAGACTGTCTTAGATATGGATCCCACAAAGCTGAGAATCAGCAGCAGCAGACGGCCCAAGAGCAGAGGAGCAACAGGGTCAATTATTACAGGAACTCGCAGCCCAACAACAGTTGTAGACAAAGCAGCAGCTAGAGAAACAGCAGCAACTCCTTAGGGAATTGGCTGCCCAGCAGCTGGCACAACAAGACCAAAGGCTCCAGCAACTGACAATGCGAGGGGCTGGCAACTCCTTCACTAGACATCAGTCTGGCCAGGGAAGGGACCTTCAGAGACCTCCAGCACCTGACCATTCGCCTGAGCAAGATGGAAACTGGAAACAACCCTGAGGCTTTTTTAGT
Source organism: Pelodiscus sinensis (assembly GCF_052426305.1). Lineage (NCBI taxonomy): Eukaryota > Metazoa > Chordata > Testudines > Trionychidae > Pelodiscus > Pelodiscus sinensis. The sequence continues at coordinate 8,588,721 of NC_143074.1, read as the reverse complement.
TCCTTTTGAATGGGTTGCCACAGCTGCCAGGTAGCCGAGTGAACACTGGGTGATGAAACTGACCCCCTACTTGACTGGACCGGCCCAACTAGCCTATAGGACCTCCGTGATATTCTGAATTATCCCCAGGTAAAGGCAGCTATCCTTGATCAGGCAGGCACAAGTCCGGAGATGTATCGCTAGTGCTTCCATCAGGAGTGATACACAACCAGAGCTAGACCTCAGGCCGTAGTTCAGAAGCTCTGGGACTTATATCGGTGATGGGTGGAACCTGAGAGGTGGTACAAGTGGCTGAAATGATAGTGGTAGAACAATTTGTGCAAATCCTCCCCACCAGAGGCCAAAGCTGGGTGAGGTGGAACCAACCTAAGTCCTTGAATGAGACCATCTCTCTGATGGAGGACTACAGGGCAGCTGAGGACCTTGGGGAGGGAGGAAAGAGTACCCGGGACTGGCCAGCTCAGAAAGAGAAAGGGAGGGACCAGCCCCAGGCTATCAAGAAGCACGGCCCCCAAGGAAAATACCTCGCCACCCCAAGATAGAGAGGGACTCCAGAGGCCATCTATCCTCCAACAAGCAAGGGGAAGGGGACATCCCCTGCTGGAGAAGGCCGGGTAGATGGAGTCACCCAGATGCTATGAGTGCAGGCAAGAGGGACATTTCTGTTGTTAATGCCCCCACATGGATTGTACCTTTGGACACATGTTGACAGCAGGTCAGAGAGCAAGAGAGAGAGGCCCAGCCAAAGTGCTAGCTGAGCTCCCAGTGGAGGGGACCCCGGTTACTGCCTTAGTAAACTCCGGGTGTAGCCAGACATTGGTTTGGGCAGACCTGGTGGAAGCCCTTGAGCCAGCAGGAACTGCAGGAGACAAGCTGATGCCCATGGAGTTGGGGTTTGGTGGCTCAAGGGAATAGACCTGAGCCAAAAGCGGAACCCACCCCGAAGGGCCATAGATGAACCAATTGAGGAGAGGGGAATGGCTGGACACTGGTGGGGACTTCGTGAGAGACCAGAGGGAAGACCCAACATTGAATTGAGCCTGGGAGCAGGTGAGAGAGTCAGAGAGCAAAGGAGACACCCATAAGCCCAAGGGCCTGCGGTTTCAAGTATGAGCTGACTGCCTCTAGCGGGTGGTCCAGGACCCACAATCTGGGGTGGAGATGTGGCAGCTCCGGGTCCCCACTAAATATAGGAAGGGCATGCTGCAACTGGGCTATGCTAATCCCTGGGCTGGACATCTGGGGCAGGAGAAGACCCTACAGGGGTGGGTCAGAGATTTTTCTGGCCGGGAATCCACCACGAGGTACATGACTTTTGTGAATCCTGTCCCGAGTGCCAGCACACCAGCAAAAAGGGAGTACCAAAGGTCCCATTGGTAGCATTGCCTGTGGTGGGGAGGTCCGTTTGAACGGATCAGCCTGGACCTGGTGGGACCTTTGGAAAAGGCGAGCTCTGGATGCCAATACATTGTTGTGATAGTGGACTATCCCACTAGGTCCCCTGAACCCATGCCATTGCAGAAGACCACTGACCCCACCATAGCCACGGAGCCTCTCAAATTGTTTTCTCAAGTTGGGATACCAAAAGGGATCCTAATCAACCAGGGAACAAATGTATCTTCGAAGCTGATGGCTGAACTGTTTTGGCTGCTAAATATCAAAGCTCTCCTGTCCACCGTGTACCATCCTCAAAAAGACAGCCTGGTGGAACGGTTTAATCAAACCTTAAAATCAATCTGTAAGTTTGTGCAGAAAGACCTCCATATGTGGGATAAACTCCTCCCGGCTCTACTGTTTGCGGTACACGAGGTGCCCCAGGTGTTGACAGGCTTTTCACTGTTTGAAATCCTGTACGGCCAACAACCTCGCAGGATACTTGACCTCTTAAAAGAAAACTGGGAAGAGCAAGAGTCCTAGGTTATGGGCACCATACCCTACGTATTACAACTCAGGCAGCATCTACAGAAACTGGGGGAATTTGCCCAAAGCAACCTCTTGCAGGCCCAACAGGCCCAAGCCCATTTCTACAATTGAGGGGCAAAGCTCCAAACATTCAAATAGGGATACCACATACTTCTCCTGCTAGCCTCGAAGGACTCCAAACTGCTGGTGAAGTGGCAGGGCCCGTTTGAAGTAGTATGGTGAGTGGGACCAGTAGATTATGAAGTGAGACTTTCTGGAAGAAGAAGGGGGGTACGGACATACCCTGTAAACCTGCTGAAGAAGTGGAAGATGCCAGAAGGTCTGTTGTTCGCTCCATACCTGCCAGACCCAGGGGCAGCTCTGGTTCCATGTTGCAGAGTGCTGTGGTGTCCCGAGTGAGGGCAACCAGAGCACACAGGGACACAAATGCTTTACTGTCCCTCATCGAGGTAGGCAAGCAAGCAGGGAAAGCTGAGAACTGGCTGCCCGGGGTAGGGGTCCCTTTAAACACATGCCTTGGATAGCCTCAGGCAGCAGCCACACAAATAAACTCCTGACCTGATGCCCTGCTGGACCCGGTTCCAGCCAGCCTTCAATGCAATTCAGTGTCCACTCAGTGTGGACGCACTATTTCGAAATAGCAAAACACTATTTCAAAATGCATTTTGTGTGTAGATGTGTTATGTTGAAATAAGCTATTTCAAATTAACGATTTTGAAATAAGATATTTTGAAATAACACTGTAGTGTAGACATACCCTCTGTGAGTGAAGGAGCCCCATTGTGCTGGTCCCAAAACCCAACGGGATGACGTGATATATTTCTAGAAAGTGAACACTGTATCCATTTTGTCGCTTACCCAATGCTATGGGTCGACAAGTTACTAGAGAGACTGGGCCATGCGAGGTACATTTCTATCTTAGATTTGACCTTAGATATTGGCAAATTCCCTTGACGCCAATCTCTAAAGAAAAGACCACGTTCCCCACCTCCTTTGGGCTATACTAGTTCGTGACCATGCCCTTCGGGTTACATGGGGCTGCCACTACATTCCAACAATTGATGGACTGATTGTTGCATCCGCATCACCTGTATGCCACCGTGTATATAGATAATATAATGGTCTATAGCCGGCATTGGTAGGAACACCTCCAACACCTCGCCATGATGTTGAAAACTTTGGAAAAAGCAGGTCTCACAGTGAACCTGGGGAAATGTCATTTGGGTGACCTACTTGGAGTACACCGTGGGATGAGGAACCATGTGGTGCAAGCCTTGAAGGAGTGTAAAACCCCGACCATTGAGAAGCAAGTGCTAGAGGAATACTACCGCCGCTTCATGTCAGACTTCATGACACTTGCAGCACCCCTGTCCAATTTAACCAAAAATTTGGAGCTGAAGAAGGTATGGTGGTCAAAAGAGTGTGAGGGAGCTTGCCAGGCCTTGAAAGATTGGCTAACACAAACCCCAGTTTTGTTTCAACCAGACTTTTAAAACCCGTGTTTCAGCCGGAATCCCTGCTGAGCAGGCAGTGAAATTCCCCACAGCCAACAGGGCTTGGCAAACAATAGCCTTTGAATTTTCTTTAAAGAACACAGTGTAAACCAGGTACATGCTGATTCTTTTTTCGCCCTGGAATTGAAATATGACATCTGTGTTGGCTGCCTTATTTGGCATCCATGAAGACTTCAGAGGAGACTAAGGGGGGATATGACAGAGGTCTATAAAGTCATGACTGGTATGGAAAAGTGAAAAAGGAAAAGTTATTTACTTATTCCCAAAATAAAAGGGCAGCAGGTTTAAAACAAACAAAAGGAAGTTTTTCTTCACCCAGCACACACCAGAGGATGCAGTGAAGGTTAGAACTTTAATAGGGTTCAAAGAGCTGGATAGATTCATGGAAGTTAGGTCCATCAATGGCTATTAGCCAGGATGGATAGGAGTGGTGTCCCTAGCCTCTGTTTCTCTGGAGGTGGGTGACAGGGATTTTGTGAGGATTACCTGTTATGATCCCTCCCTCTGGGGCATCTGGTGCTGGCCACTGTTGGCAGACAGGTTACTGGGCTAGATGGTCTGACCCAGTTTGGCCGTTCTTATGTTCTTATCTTCTTAAAATGAGTTCACAAACTACCTAATTCCTGTTTAAAGACAAGTTTCCTCCTAAAGGATGATCCTTTAGGATCTTGTAGCTCTTTGTATTCGTCTAGCTAAAGGGAAGCCAGTGCTCTGCATTAAGGGTAGCGGAGCCTCCTTTCAAATCTGGGGGAGCACATGGCAGTGTCCTGTATGTGGAGTGTTGAATTTTCACTGGAATCTTCCACCTCTGCACTTTGTTTCACAGACTCTTTGTGTTTGTTGCTGAGTGTCTCTGTGCCTTTCATATAAAGGGTTTTCCCATGAGTGTTGCCCTCTTTGCCTTGTTTGCCACAGCATCTCCAAAGCCCGATGTCACTGAAATTCAAACAAGCCATTCTGACCTGTGAATTTTGAGTGGGTTCAAAATTAGGCAAAAAGAGCTCACCCGTCCCTAATTGGAACACTGTCACTTGTTTAGTGGTGATTTCCCCAGAGTGTCTTGCTGTGAGGAAACATGGACACAGCACATTAGAACCGTGTCATTTACATTGAAAACACTCAGAGATAAAGCCACTGCCAATGTTATGCAGCAGCATCAAGCAAAACACAGGATTTTCTAGTGCTTGCATCCAGCCTCATAAAAACCAGCCCTTCGTTCTCCCCTTTCTGCCACAGCTGAAACTCAGACATTACCACCAGGCCAAGTGCCTTACTCCAGTTGGCAAAGGCATCCAATGCAAAAGGACTATTTCCCTTCTCCAGAATTCCTATTGAACTGATTAGCCACTGATATTCTTTCCACAGAATATTTGAACCAGGCTATGTCTAGACTGCAGGCTTCTTCTGGAAGAAGGTTTTCTGGAAGAGATCTTCTGAAAAAACTTCTTCCGAAAGAGAGCGTCCACACTGCCAAAGCGCATCAAAAAAGTGAACTGCTTTTTCGAAACCATACTGAATGGACGCTATCTTGCATTTAAGCTGTGATTACTATGGATGGAGTGGCCAGCAGGGCACCTGTGCTTTTTCCTCTTTCCTCATCTTTTGAAAGAACTCCCTCTTCCGTGTTCACACATGCCTTTTTCCAATAGAGCTCTTTTGGAAAAAGGCTTCTTCTTTGTATAAAGAGGTTACCAGTGTCAGAAAAACTCCTCTGTTCTTTCAATTTTTTTTTTCAAAAGAACGTTATTACAATGTGGATGTAAGTGAAGTTTTTTTTGAAAAACAGACATTTTTCCTAAAAAACTGTAGTATAGACATAGCCCCAGTCCCTAGATTTCCACCTTGGCAATATAATTCTCTGTTACAATCTGTAGACTTATAGATCTGCTTTTTCTCTACTATAGTCTAGAGCAGTGTTTCTCAACCTTTTTTTTATTAAGTACCCCTTTAAAAAATGTATAAAAGTGTAGCACCCCCTCTCTACCTGGTTACCTTCTTTAAAGCCAATCTCCTTACAGGTTTTGAGGGATAGGTCTGGGTTCTTCTGATCCCGCCACCCACTCAACTTTATTTTTTCTGATGGATTTATTTGGCGGTGCCTCCACCCCTTCACTCCTTCCTGGCAGGGTCACCAGGGCAGTTTGGGAGGAAAATTCTAACCCAGGATAATCCCCATGTATTTGCCAGATAGTTGGAGAGTCCCAGAAAATAGCACAAACACATACACTATAATAAACAAATAATATTAAGCAGGAGACAATTATAACAGAACAGGGTAAAACACTATTTTTAGGGTCACTGGTGCCCAGCAACTGTAAGATCAGTGTCCCGTTGGTACGCATACTTTGTTGGGGCCCTTGATGACTTTTGACCACAAAATCTTTCTCTGCAGTGGTTTAGCAGTGGGGCTGACTAGGTCCAGTACAGCCCAAAGGACTCACACATGGGAGAAGGCAGTACATCCCTCCACAGGTTTAACATGCAGCAGGTAATAAAATCCCCAAACAAATTCCCTGACTGACTAACTAAAAATTGGTGCACTCACACACTCCATGAATGACCTCAGGTTGAGAGATGACTCAGTCACTGCAGAGGGGCTGCTCTCTTCTCCCAGAGTATGTCTACACTACCCCGCTAGTTCGAACTAGCGGGGTAATGTAGGCATACCGCACTTGCAAATGAAGCCCGGGATTTGAATTTCCCGGGCTTCATTTGCATAAGCCGGGCGCTGCCATTTTTAAATCCCAGCTGGTTCGAACCCCGTGCCGCGCAGCTACACGTGGCATGGGGTTCGAACCAGCCGGGATTTAAAAATGGCGGCGCCCGGCTTATGCAAATGAAGCCCGGGAAATTCAAATCCCGGGCTTCATTTGCAAGTGCGGTATGCCTACATTACCCCGCTAGTTCGAACTAGGAGGTTAGTGTAGACATACCCCCTGGGATCCTCTTCAGGCAGGAACCAGGCTGCTTCGGTCCCAGAATTTCCCCTCACCGTGAAGGGGTGCAGGGCTCAAGGTGCAGGCCACACAACTGCACCAAAATTCCAACTCAAACCTCCTAGCCCAGCATTCAGGCCCACACAGCAGGCAGCAGCCCCAAACCAGCAGACAGAGCAGAGCTGACCATGCGGTGACTGAGGCGCTCCTGCTCCCTGGATGAAACAACTCAGCCTGGCTGGGGAAGCCTCCCAGCAAACTCCACAAACTGGGAATCAACAGAGGAGACCTAAAACCCAGCTGAGGGATCCTGCCTTCAGGTCCCTAGAGGCTAGTTCTCAGGGGGAACCCTGCATGCAGGCCTGGGGCTTACTAGCTCCCACACAGCCAGTCCCCCCCTTGCCCTGCTGGCTCCAGACTCCCCCCAACAATGGTCTCTCCTTCCCCCTGGGAGGGGCATCTCACTCCCTATGGATTGCCAGGCAGATTCTGACCCTGAGCTGCCAGCAGACAAAGCCCCGGTACGTCTAGACTACCGCGTTTTGTCGACGGAAGTTTTGTCGACAGATACTGTCGACAAAACTTCCGTCGACAAAGAGCGTCCAGACACATTGAGTTCTGTCGACAAAGCAAGCTGCTTTGTCGACAGAACTCCGTAGTCTGGACGCAACGTTACAGGCAATAACACCTTCTGTCGACAGAGTTCTGTCAACAGAAGGTGTTATGCCTCATAAAATGAGGTATACCAGCGTCGACAAAACTGCTGAGTTCTGTCGACGTTCTGTCGACAGAACTCAGCGGTAGTGTAGACGCTGGTATAGTTTTGTCAACAAAAGTCCACTTTTGTCAACAAAACTAGGTAGTCTAGACACACCCTAAGAAATCTCCTTGGGGGTTACATAAGTATCCCCAGTACCTACACTTTTCAGACATACAATATCTTTTTCTGCCATTGCAACATATTTGTTTAAACAACATAATTGTAGCTGGGTGAGCAATGCATTTTTGGGGTGTAAAAAGTAGGAAAATAATAAAGCGCTGTCAAACTTGAAATAAAAATTCAGTTTTCTCCAAATTTCAGTTGTGTTGACGTACCCCCCAGACTTCTCTCAGGTACCCCTAAGGGTACTTTCACCACTGGTTGAAAAACAGTGGGCTAGAAGATGTTAGGGTACTTGCCTTAGATCGCTGAAATGTACCTCTTAGTTTAGGTCTATCTCCCATTTGGTTGGGAGAGGTAAAGAGACGATATGGAGAGCTATCTTGTATTGAGTGGTGGGGTGTGCAGAGTATTGATCGAGCCCAGAGATGATGAATGATCATTATTCAGAATCAACTTATGGTAATGAAGCCAGTTTATGGTGCAGTTGACTACACAGGTGACTGTCATATGAGCTGTGATAATGTGGATGAAATAGCAGTATGGGGCTGGTTTGTGGGTTGTCTGTATAGTCATCTCAGTGGAAGGACACAGTACTTTAAAGACTACAGCTCAGGGGTAAGAGGAATCTAAGTTCTGTTTCTGTTTCTGCTACAGGTTCATTTTGTGGCCTGGGGCAAGTCACTCCACCACTCTGTATCTCAATTTCCATGCCAGAAATTGATGAGCTCCCATGATGTTGCCAGGGATTTTTAGGGCACTTTTATGCCCTTCCAGCCCTTTTACCTAATGCAAAGGGGCCAGTTCATGCATGAGGAGCTCACCCTAGAAGAAATGGCACAATTTCCATGCTGGAAGAATGGAGATAACAAAACTTGCCTGCTTCCCAGAGCCATCTCAAAGGTTACTTCCTTAATGTCTGTGAAATGTTCTCAGACCTTTGGATGTACAGTGCTATAGAAAAAGAAAGCATAATTATTTTACTGAGTGGCTGATAATAGACTGACTGACAATAGGGAAGCTGTGGGTATAATTTGCAGAGGAAAAGTGGAATTTTCAAAGGCATTTATTTCAGTTCCTAAAGGAAAAAAGAAAAACAAGTGTCCATTCCAACCTCTAGACGTCATCATATTTAAAAATCATACTTTTTACTCTACAGTAAATACTGGCCAATTAATGGGCATAAAACTATATCAAGCACATAGAAGGAGAGAGGCAGGAGAAGTTGTGACCAGATAGATTAATTAATAGATTAAAACTAGTTTAGAGGATAAGAACATAAGAACATAAGGATGAAAAACTAAATTTTTAAAAAACCCAGTTTTTGTTGAAATTTCAAAATTTATTTTAAAAAAATGTAAATATGCTACCACTCGTTATATTCCAGGTCTGATTTTGAAGTTTAATAAGGTTTAACAAATGGTTAATCAATGCCACACACATGTTGCATACATGAATGTGTGTGTGAGAGAGATGGCTGTAAGCACATCTATAGAAAGTGTTATATGTGGATATAAAACAGGGATACAAGCAATCTGTAGACTCTATAACAATCAACTGTTACAATATCTATGAATAATGTATTAACCCTTTATAGACTATTTATAAATCCCATCAATGTGATATATGATAGAAATTTCAAGCAGCTCTCAGACTGATATTATAATATTAATAAAACATATCAATGATACATAGATACATTTATCTGAGTCATTCCATAGCTCACCAAATAGTTAATTTGTTAACCTGAGATGAGCCAGAAAATTGTGCCAGTTCTCCTAGGGTGAGCTCTTCATGCCTGAGCTGGCCCCTTTGCACTGGGTAAAAGGTCTGCAGTGGCATAAAGGTGCCCTAAAAATCCCTGGTAACATCATGGGAGCTCAACAGCTCTTAAATCCAATAGGAGTTTATATAGCTCATGTTAGGCACCAAACTTGGTTGCCTCTTGCCCAGTGCATGCTAGTGATTAGAGGAAATGGACAAGTTGTCAGGAAACCTGAGTTTTGTTCACAGTTTTGCCATTCACATCTAGTGGCATTCACTAGTTCTTGTCATCCTCATTAAAACCCACTTCTTTTGTACTGTATAGAGCATTTTGCAAATTTGTATAAACAATCCATTTTATTGTTCCATTTCCTCAGCTCTCTGTCTTCTTGTCTGTCCATCCATCTTAAGGTAGTCAGTTCCTTGGGACAGGGGTTGTCTGCCTCTTCTTAATTGTGGGAAAAGACTCAACAAACAGAATAATCATTGACTCCCCTGGGCCACTTGGGTGAGTGACATCTCTATCCTCTGGCTTGGTTTCTCTATGGCTACATCTACACCACAAGGTTTTTGCGCTTTAAGGTCTGGATGCGCTTTTGTGCAAGAAGTTTTTGTGGAAGGACTCTTCCGCAAAAGGCTTCTTGTGCAAAAACCCTGCAGTGTAGACGAAGCCTCTCTGTATGTAACCCTAATGTAACTGAGTTCTCTCTGATGAAGTGGGTCTTTGCATCTGACGAAGTGGGTCTTTGCTCATGAAAGCTTATGTTCCAATACATCTGTTAAGTCTATAAGGTGCCACAAGACTCCTTGTCGCTTTTGAGTTCTCTCTGTGGTCAGCACAACAAACAGAACAGGGTCTTTTAAAATGAGAGGTTCCACATTCAGTCCCCACCAATGTTCCCTCTACTTTTTCCCATCCATGTGTGGGATAAATTTTGTATGTGCAATCAAGGCATGTATGCATGTGCAACACCAGTAGAAACAACAACCTAAGCTATGGATGCTCTGCTAATGAGACAATCTGAATCTCTCCTGAGCGGCTGTAGAGTGCACAGCTTGTAGGGAACACTGGTCCCCACAGCTGTTGATCTCTGCATGGCAATGGTTAATGATACCCAGCTTTGTAAAGCAATGTGACCTCCTTAGGGAACAGGTGAAATACAAATGAGGTACCGTAGTATTAATTCAGTCCTTGATTTGCAGCTTACTATGAGGGTTTATGAAGTGCCTGAATAACAGTGACAGGGGTATGATGTCTGCTCTATATCCGTTCAAGATAAGCACCATTTTCTAGACAGACACTGAGAGCTTGATTCACATCTAAACAGACACCCCTTTACACCACTCTTGATAAGTAAAGGATAAAGTGAGAATAAATGTTACATACACCTACTTTTACTCCCTTTATGATGCCAGAGAGGTACAAAGAGCTAGCGCATACATAAGAATGAGGCACTAATTCTTGAAATGGAGATATGTGTGTATGGGAGAGAAAGAATGAAAGCCAAAGCTAAAAGCTTGTCCATTCAGAGTGTGCCCATTCCCAGGGCCACTTCACCAGGCCATTGTCAGATTTCCTTTTCACTCTCTTTCACAACCATCCAGATCTGCAGAAATCATTAAGTAAAGACTGCAGAGCAGAGCATCTGCATGCCATAGAGAGGAGAGTCACATCCCACGCCAGTCTGCAAAGTAAGGGTTGTCAAGTCCGACCCCTCCCTCCCCGCTTTATTATAGCAACCTCCCTATCACATGAACAACTGTGGCATTTCTTCCCACTAAGAAAGCTGCAGAGAAGAGAGAGCTGCCATGCGCCAACGGGAGCATAGCAGAGAGTGCTTGCAATGAGCTTCTCCACTCATCCCAGCCCAGGTCTCATTCTCACTTCACACTGTAGGCTGTGTCCTGTATTACAGACCCAACCTCATAGACTCCTGGCCCAGCACAGTACCACACAATATGCCAGGCTCTGGTGGGAATTCTCAGAAGCTGAAAGGAAATTGATTTTACATTGACCTCTTAGACCCCCCCAAAAAATAGGTACATCCCCCTCTCAAACTGGTAGTTTAGAAAATAACTCACTACCTACCCAATTAACTGCCTTCTCAAATTACAGGTTAGGATTTGGGTGTAGTCTCTTCATTGGCTCTGTGACGCAACCTGGATCTGGTATCCCTAACTGTGCCTTATCTTAAAAACTATCTGTCTCTTGCTTACTCCATGGCAAGCTTTCTGTCCAACAGTAGTAGCTTAGATGCCAGTTATATCTGAAGGAATATTACCAAGGCTCCTTTCCACAGCATTCAGGAAACTCTTTCCTCTTGTATAAATTGACAGGCTCCATTATATTTCTTATTCTTTGCTTTGGTTTGGGTTTTTAGTCACACTGCAATTCTGGTCACAGCAATTAAGTTTTCACACAGGGGTTTTACTTTACCAGTGTAAGAGACATCCTCTTTTCTGTTTCTGACATGGAAGTGAGATTTTTTTCAGCCATAATGCAACAGTTGAGAGACTGAAGGGGAAGAGATAAAAGGAAGTTCTTGTTGACTCTGTGTGGAAGAAGCGATGGGTTGCTACACAGCACTGCAAGTAAAAAAATGAAAATTACATCGTGTACATTATGCATATAAACTAGTGATGTACGTTGGTTTGTAATCAGTAAACACCTTGTAAATAAATGTGTGTAAACCAAGAATTTAAATCAATTTACATAATGTGTGTAAACAATGAAACCTTCCAGTGTTCTCCTCAATGTAAATGTTAATCTGAAAATGACACTAACACAAGTTTACTCAACTTTATGAGAGAGAGATGCAATTTGCATTCCCATCTCACCGCCCTCCCACTATAGCTTGGCAAAGATGACACAATCAGAAGACTGGTGTAAACCAACCAATTACATCACGTGGTTACTTGTTTACCCACAACCTTCATTTTCCATGCAGTTGAGGGACCAGTGTTGTTACATTCCCTGCATAATGCATCTCCGTGCATATGGATAGCCTTTCATTTATTTGCATAGAGAACAAAGGTGGGCACAGTAGGGGGCTTGCTGGGGCTTGTATAATATGTCACAAAATCCTTGTGGTTGCTAAGTCGTACAGCCAAGGCATTTGGCCTTCATCTGGGCTTGATGAACAGCTGCTTTGGCTGCATTTTGATTCAGACGGTGAGAGTTTCTGAGTAGCAATGGCAGCTGTGATATCAGACATCCCTCCTCAGCTTTAATAACCTTGAGGGGAACTGACTGGCAAATGCAAAAATTGCTCTGAAAACTAACAAGTGTTGAAATTGATCCAGGATAACCTCTTAGATCCAACTACCTCTCCAGACTTTGTGGAACATCAGGTCTTCCTTTGGACTTAGCAGTTCAAATCCATGTCTGGCATGTGGCATAAGGAGCATTGGAAAGGCACTTCAATCACCGAGCCCTTTGACAACAGATAGCACAGGCTCTTGGGCCCATAAGAGAATTCTGTCCCTTCTCACCTGCCCCACTCCCTTTGTATAGAGTGATGAGGGATCCACCCTCCTCTATGTGAATTACATTTTGGGATTGTTCACAATGCTCCCTCAACCCATCTCCACTGCACTGTTCCACAGTGCACCTGGATAGCACTTGGCTGGATGTTTCATGTCCATCGCAGGTTTCTGAAGGCAGGCAGAGTGAGGCCTCCTGGCTTGAGAGCGGTTTAAAGATTAACAAGCCATGGAGAAGCCATTACTCAACCTCGTGGGTAGGCTTTTAATTCTACTTTTAAAACAGGCACATGCTTATTTCTGTAAAAGCAGTTACGTAAAAAAGGAGTCATCAGATGCTTGATGGAAGGAATAATTTTATTCTGGCACCAGTAGCACATGGGGGGATGCTATGACAGTACTTATTATAGGTTTTTTTCTATCTCTATTTCTGGATCACTCTAATTTTTATCTTACTTCTTTTTTATTTCTGTGATTACCACCCACTGACCTCTGTGAGTATTACAAGATAAGCCCCACTGCCACTGCAATCAAGAGACCTCCAAGCAGATTTCCTATGATCACTTTACGGACCTGCTGTTGGACAGTGCAGGCTCAGTCAAACCCAAGGACATGTCTGATTAAAAAGCATGATTGCAAGAAGGTATAAGGGAATTGGTAGCCCTTGAGATAGTGCAGCAGGAAGAGGGATTTGTTGAGCCTCTGGTGACAGAGATACCTCTGTAGCCAAAGGGATCCATTGGGGGCAGGCAGTCCTTGTGCTCCTTTTATGTGCAGAGGCTGAAGTGTGCCAATAGGAGATGCTGACACTGTACACAGAAGATGGCATGCATCTGCCTGCACCACTTTTGAGGACCTGATTATATAGGTATTTCAGGGCTTCTGAAGCAGGCATCATCTCCTCAGGATGGCGGTGAAGGGGATGTCAGGTATCAGATGCTAGGATCACGCTTCAGGGCTGTTGTTAGTTGGTGACCGTGCTCTGTAACTGATTGTGCACTGGCATTTTTCTCTCTCCAGTCCTGAGAGACTATTTCCTATACACTTCGCTTCGCAGAGCTCGACCTGGACACAGTCATTTACAATCAAATATTTACAGGAAGCTGCAGTGAGGCTGACTTCAAAGAGAGTCATTTTTTGCTGGATAAATAGCTTCTCCCATCAGATGAGAAGTGTGGATGGGGGAGGAAAAGTCAGAGCTGACAGATCTCAGTGCATTTGCATTCCCTGAGCGTCCCTGGTATGGAATCAGACTGCAGTGCAGACTGCAGGGGGATGGTAAGCCCTCACAGCTGTCCAGACTGAGGCTCCAACCACACTGTTGAATGGAGAAGGAATGACCTTCTCTTCCTTGACTTGCTCCTGCTTGCTCTTGGTGGGCATTCCTCATAGTCTGTAATAAATAAAGACAGCTGTGAACTGGGTCAGATTAAAGAGATATGATTGTCAAAAATGACTGATGGATTTAGAAGCATGAGTCCCACTGAAAACGTGCCACAGTACATGCATGCCGAGGGTCCCTGTTCCCAGAGTCATAGAATGACATCAGAATCTGAGTTGCCATTAAAAGATCAAATCCAAACCCTGTGAAAGGCTTGAAAATATAACCTGGGCAGTGAAATCTTCCTAAGTCTGCAGACAGGCTGGAGCAGAGGGAGGAAACCGCCTGTTCCCAAACCTGCCACCAGAGCAAACCAAGCCTCCAACAGTCCCAGAGACTATCCTTTTTGCTGCTTGTGGCAGTGAGGGGAAATGGAGGCCCTGTTGCCACTCCTGCATCTGCTGAAGTGGGCAGAACTCCCCATCCATACTACCCCACCCTTGATCTACCTAGGCCCCGTCCCTTCCCACTGTCTCCCTTTTCTCTCTGCTCACTCATTCCAACCAAATCCCGGAACCCAAATATAGCAAATGACATTTGGAAATAAAACACACTGTTCTAAAATTTCTTTCTAAAAAAATGGAGCATGTTTTCCACTATATGCCCGAATGTAAAGACTAGACATGGAGAAGGTACTTAATTAAAAGCAATAAAAAATGTCAGCCATGAGGTTTTGGATATACCCTGAGGTGTGTCAGAGATTTATTTGCAAAAACCTTTTAGTAAGGGCAAGTCAGCGGTCCTGCTGAGTACAACATTAAATATTATGGAAAACATGATGAAACCCTTCTCTGTTTTACATTTTCTTCATCACTATTTTTAAGCTGATTTTATATTTTAAATATACTCTTCAGACTTCATAAAGTAATCATTCCAGATTACTTCATATTTACATTCACTGAAACAAAGATTTTATTTTAAATTAATCAGTCAGAGCAGTTTAGTGTGTTCATAACAAAGTTCATTGCTTTTAGTAAAAGGGAATGCTAATTTATTTTGTGTGATTTTCATAACAAGACATGTTTATGACATTTCATTATGTTTATCTCAAAATATGTTTCCAAAGATTTTAGGCATAACAAAGATTCTTAATAAGGTACTGTTTTGGTGGAGGCTTCTGTTAAATCTAGTTCATCAAATAGTCAGAAGTAAAAGGGAAATTCATTTGTCCACAAAAAAGACTCATTTGGAAGAAAAGAAATGTTGTCTTTTAAGGGCTCTCTTCAATCGGGGTGGTGGTGAGAAAGGCTATGTCTAGACTACAAAGATCAATCAGAAAAAAACCCTCAATTTGTGGTATGCAAACTGCGTATCTTTTTCTGATTTACTTCCCCATCTACATGGGGCCAAATGTCAGAAAAAAACCCTCTTTTGGAACATCCCTTCTTCCTCATTAAACAAGGTTTACAGGGATGCCGACAAAATGCATCTGCTTTTCCAACATTTTTTTGGAAAAAGCATACGGTTCCTTGGATGCAGCAGAGCTTTTCTGGGATACCTCCAGTAGTCTAGACATACCCAAGGAGGGAGGGGAGAGTAGCAATGTATAGAAAGAACAGGAAGACTTTGGAAGCAAGTTTGTGTACTATAGTAATTAAAATTAAATGTGTGTTTTAGATAAGGGTGGTCTTTTGAAGAATGCATTTTAAAAACTGTATTTCTGAAGATTCAAGCATTTAAGGGTAAAGCTGAATACTCAGATCTAAATATCTATACATAGATTTTGAGAGATGTGATTTTATAATCATCAGCCACACACTAGTGAATTATTTAAAACAAATTTTAAACTGTAGACATAGTATTACACAACCTGTTTTTGTCAGTAACTTCAGGGTTGTGCACATGCCTGTTTCATTACCACTTAATGGCTCTTTCACAGGTTCAATGTTATAATAGGTCTGGCAAACTGGAAGGCTTTTCACTTTTAAGTTAACTGATCCACTTCCCAGGAAGAGTCACCAGTCTGCAAACTGCAACAGTCTGCTGTGGGAAGAATAGGGATAGGAAGAGGGGAGAGGATGAGCACTAAGACCCCTTTCCTCCCCTTGCTTCTTATATCTGCTTCCCATGACACCATCACTGGTACACACTCCTCTGGACCTCTCATGCCTAGGGCCCTGAACAGTCTTAACCAGCTTGCGATGTGACTCTTCCAATGGGTGTGTAGCTGTTAGAGATGGTGGAGAATGAAGCCAGTGAAAATGCACATTGAATATCAGGGAAGGAAACTGCCTCTATTTCTAAAAGAACTCTAGGGTCTGAAGGGATCCCAACAGTTATCTAAACTACCCCTCTGCCAAGATGCAGAATTTGATGTGTCTAAACCATCAAAGACAGATGCCTGGTAGAACGCTCTACCATCATAGGAAGGGAGACTTATGTGTTATGTTACTGCATGCAGGTGTAAGGAAAAACCAACTGCAATTCAATGCTATGTGGGGACAAGAAGGTTAATTTGGACAGTTGTTTTCCAGTCATGCATCCAGCACAGCCTGTTCCCATTTTTTATTTTATTTTACTGTTTCCTTCCCAGCAAATGAGAGCCCCTCTGCTGGGTATTCAGCATTAAATATTTCAGTATTGGCTTCCAGCTTTTGAGCAATACCAAAAAGAACATTACTTTTTACTTCTCTCCAACTGTCTGGGTTGTCCTTGGGGAGTCCATACTCCTAGTCTGATCAACACTAATAAGGGAGATGTGAGAGGGAGGGAAAGTTGCAGGGAGAGGGAGGGGCAGGGAAAGAGAAGGAGGTTTGTTCAGTTCATCCCTCATTCAAGCAGAACGAATAATCCCTAAACAAATATAACATTCTCCTTGCATTTTGCATCTTGTTGTTCATAAGCAGGACGTGAAATTCTCAGATTTATTTACAAGGCAAAATGACACACCAATTTCTTTGCAAGTTATGTTTCCCTCTTGGTGAAAGACAGATTTTGATATCTGTGCTGTGTTGTTTCACTAATCAGTGTTGCTGATTCTTCCAATTTTATTCTAATTCTCATGATGCCTGTTTTTTTCAGGAAGCACCAGGAGCAGGAGTCCTGTGATTATGCAAGAATCTCAGATTATTTATTTTTGAAGTAGGCTTTTAGCCTTCATGGTTGTAGAGAAAAACTTGACAATTGTGACTCCTAAACATTGGAGCAAAGAGCAACTAAAACACCAATATCGAATTATTTTAAAATCTCATGAAGTTTAAAATAATGCCATGAGTTTGAAACCCTTCATGTTGGTGATATTGTGATAATGTTTATGATGCCATATTTGACTGGAGGGTTTATATAAGCTAACAAAGCCAGCAAAGATTCCAGGAATATACAATTCAATAGAAATTATACATATCTCAAAATAGCACTGTCTCACTTTGTATTTGCACAGAATCTAGCCCAGCTGGGACGTCAAGTTTCGTCACTATCTCTGGATGCTACTGCAACATAAATATTAAATATTAAATACATTTTATTCATACAAGTAACAACATTGATAATATCAATCATAACCATATTGGGGATATTTGAGTTTACGAGTAGCTGTTTTGTAAGTATTTGTACTAGTAAATCTCAGTTGCCTAAATGTGCATGAAAAAGCAAATCACAGGACAACACCTACATATAATTAAACATTAATTTATTCTACCAGCTTCCAACCTGCCGCAATATTTTGCTCCAAACAGTCACACTGTCATGGAAACACATACAAATACTCTAGTTCCATCTAGCTAACTCCCAAATCAAGCCACTTCAACCATTCAAGTGAACTTTCTCCCAATTTCAGAGGAACCTGAGGCTTGTATATGATCTTTGGTGAATACCCTGTTAGGCTAAGCTTTGTAAAGAGGCCCATGTAAACAGCTGCACAGTGGAAGCCAGTTGCATTCACATCTAGTTTTACAGGGTCCTGCAAAACCCAGGAACTATGCTACATATTTCTGAGCACCATATACTGACACTGTATCTATTATCTCCCTATTTACATTTAAACAGTCACAGAAGCACTCAAATCACCAGCTTCATTTTTAGTTTTTGGATTCCTTCCTACTCCAAATTCAGTGTGACAGATATGAATACTAGTGAAGGAAGAATGGTCTTGTGGTTGGCTAAAGGCATTGGACCAAGAGTCTGCAGATCCCAATTCAACTACTTGGTCAGTCACAACTCCCTGTCAGTTCTTGGGCAAGACGAATCTAATCTGTGGCTCAGTTCCCCATTTGTAAAATGAGGATGCTACAAGTTGACCCTCTGAAATCCAAGATTCTCTGGTCTGGCAACATCCATGGTCCAATTGGACCACAGATATTGCTGGAACAGAGCCCTGGCTGGCTAGGGTCACGAGTGCAGCGGTGGCAGGGAGCTTAGCCCCAGCCAGTCTGTGGTAATAGGGCCAGCCTGGTGGGAGAGCAGCCCGAGCCAGGACCAGGAGCGGAGCCCAATGGCCAGGGCTGGCATCTGGGAGGGGAATCTTGAACTCCCCTGGTTCAGTAAACCCCCTCGTTCAGGATCACTAAGGTCCTGAGAGTGCTGGACCAGGGAGGTCCAACCTGTACATCTCTACCAATAAAAGGTGCTTGTGAGGATAAATTCATTGATGTTTGGGAGCAATATATACTGTCTTTGGGGACAGACAGAAAATCAAACAAGATAGCACAGAGGTAGGGGTCCAGGAAGTGTTTCATATAATCTTTTCTCTGAAAATAATTAACAGTCCTTTGGTTCCTTGGAGACTAACCAAAATATATAGAATCATGAGCTTTTGAGGGGCAAACCCACTACATCAGAACTAGAGTCTGGGGAAGTGGGTTTTGCCCATGAAAGTTTATGATTCTATATGTTTTGGTTAGTCTCTGAGGGTATGTCTACACTAGCTCGTTAGTTCGAGCTAGGTAGGCAAATGAGGGCAACCTCATGGAACGAGGTGTACCGGTAGTTCGAATTAGAGATCCTAATTTGAGCTACCTACTCCGTGCCGCGTGTAGCCGCAGGCACAGAGTTCGGACTAAGGGGGATTTAAAAATGGCGGCGCCCGGGAACATGCAAATGAAGCCCGGGATATTTAAATCCCGGGCTTCATTTGCAACCCCAGTTGCCCTCATTTGCCTACCCAGCTCGAACTAATGAGCTAGTGTAGACATACCCTAAGGGTGCGTCTACACTACACCCTTACCTCAAAATAAGCTACGCAATTTGGTGCTCCCTTAACCCTTGTGGAATAAGGGTTACTGGGATGTCGGAATAAGCTGCCCATTATTTCAAAATCTATTTTGAAATAATGGATTGCTTCAATAGATGCAGAATAGCTATTTCAGGATACTTCTGGTATACTGAAACAGCTCCGCAGTGTGTACGTAACCTAAGGTGCCACAGGACCACTCATTGTTTTTAAAGTTACACACTAACACGGCTACCCCTCTGAGATCTTTTCTCTGGATATTTTCATGTCACAACAGAGGGATTCAGGCTATGTTTACATTGCAGAGTTTTTTGAGCACAAACGGATGATTTTGCACAAAAAGTTGTGGAGCATCCACACCTCAAGCGCGTTTTTGCACAAGAAAATTTACCGTGAATCGACAGAACAGAGGGGTTTTTGCAGAACAGGTATTCCTCTTTTTACAAGGAATAAGCCTTTTTGCACAAGAGCTCTTGGGCAAGGAACTTGCGTGTGGATGGGAAACGGGGGTGTTGCGCAATAACAGCCTATTTGTGAGTGCGGATGCACTCTTGCGCAAGAAGCCTGCAGTATAGACATAGCCTCTGAGTATGGCAATATTATGGCATGAGAAAATCCCATAGTCTCTTGCAGGTTGGGTGGGCAAACTTTGGTGGGTCTCCAATTCCTTCCATGGGTGCAAGAACACATCTGCTGTAAACACTATGGCTATGTGTAGACTCGCATGATTTTCTGCAAATGCTTTTAACGGAAAGGTTTTTCCGTTAAAAGCATTTGTGGAAAAGAGCGTCTAGATTTGGCACGGACGCTTTTACGCAAAAGCACTTTTTGCGGAAAAGCATCCATGCCAATCTAAACATGGTTTTGCACAAGAAAGCCCCGATTGCCATTTTCGCCATCAGGGCTTTTTTGCACAAAATGGTTCTCAGCTGTCTACACTGGCCCTCTTGCGTAAAAGCATTTGCACAAGAGGGCTTTTTCCCGAACGGGAGAGTCACTGTATTTGCGGAAGAACACTGACAATCTTACATTAGATCATCAGTGTTTTTGTGCAAATTCAAAGCGGCCAGTGTACACAGCTGGCAAGTTTTTCCGCAAAAGTGGGTGCGCTTCTGCGGAAAAACTTGCCAGTCTAGTCGCAGCCTATGATATGGACATATTGTTTCTATTCTGTGGGGAAACTGTTTTAAGGTAATTGGTTAAAAGTTAAAATATCTTCATCTTACCTATTTACTGCCCATACTGCTAGATTTCTCTGCTGAAACCATCCTCACTGGTGGCCACCTCTTGTTCAATAGTAGATCTACCATAGAAAGCAAAACTTAAAAAACAACCAATAGTCTAGCAGCACCTTAAAGACTAACAAAACATGTAGATGGTATCATGAGCTTTCATGTGTACAACCCACTTCTTCAGATGAATTGAGTTTATAAGTCCAGTTCCAAAATTAATAGGGGATGGGAGTGGGGGAGAAGAAAGGAGAGAAAAAAAAAGATGATGTTAGAATTATGAACTGGTTTATTATGTATGTGGCCATACTGCCACCCAAATGGAACAGGAACTGATCTGCTGTTTATCAGGGGCTCTGTAATTGCTACCAGGAAAGGCACATTCTTCCATACTTTCAAAGGGGGTCTGTAGTTAAGATCACTGTGCACTACCATCACGATGAAGTTCTAATGGGACCTGGTGTGGGAACATGAGGTTCTAGGTGGCTGAAGAGTTGTTGCACTATTGTGATGAGGAGTCCTGTGGTATCTTAAAGACTATAGGACTCCTTGTTGTTTTTGCAGATACAGACTAATACAGCTACTCCTCTGAGATTATTGTCACAGTCACAGCTGGGTTGATCATTTTCAGCTCAGTTACATTGTGTCAAACTACGCTGTTCCAAGAGAGCTGAAGTTTTGCAGAGATATATTGGTCCCAATGAAGTTGTAATTGGAAATGGCTTTGAAGACTTTCTGGTCACTTCTGACCAGAGACAGTGAATGAGCGCTGAAAATGGCTGTTTCCACAAAATTTCAAGTAATGTTTTTGTTCCAGAGAAAATTGAATGAAAACAAGGGAATGAACCTCAAAAGTTGCTGCAAACCAAAATTGTCATCCTCTGGACAGCACTCAGTTTGTGAACTTTTACTCTCTAGCTTCCACAATAGGCGATGAACCATCCAGTGTGCATATGTATGCTGCCCTCTACTGGGTGGAATTGGGACTGCTTAGCCCCATTAGGCCTTAAAAATCTTAACAGTATAAACTGCAGTCCTAGAAGACCTCAACAGAGCTCTCTTCTCCCTGTGTTGCAGGGAAGGGGAAAAGACAGTTCTGGCCAGCTTAATTCACTTGAAGTATAAAATTATTTACCCATAAGGCCACCTTTTCTTGTTTTGGTTTAAGGGTCTTCCTCTTTTGATGTATAGGTGTGAGAATAGATTTGCATTTCCGCATTTGGGAAATGGAGCTCAAGTTCTGGGACCCATGCTTTGGCCTTCGGCAGATCTGCATCTGTCCTTCATGTCACTCTGAACTGCAGCACAAACAATACATCCCTCGTCTGGCACGGCCACTAGCACATAGACTAGTATAGGGCGACCCTAATTTGCACCTAGTTGCAATGGCCCCTGTAGGCCATTGGGGGAAGTAGAATTTTACAGCCCCCAAGTGCCCTCAAGCCACCTTGCTTGGCCCATCTCTGTACATCCAGAACTGTTCTGGAGGCAGAGCTCCCCTGTTGCATTTCCCAGGGTGAGATTCACATGTGCACTATGGTCTACCAACCAGCCTCGCTGGTGCAAAGAGGTGAAGGTGCAATGGTGGAGATGCTCCATGTTATGCAGCACTGGTATAAAAGCACAGGTAACCCACAGATTTGTTATCCTAAATTGTAGGGGAGCATGTGTCTGAGGGGGCTGGACTGTAAAGCTCAGCCAGCATGAGTAGAAGTTTTTAGTGGCTCTGTGCTGCTTCCTTTTCTGTCTGTGCTAGTGGAAACCCTTCTCTTAGCATATGATAGATTTTATTCAATTTTTAAGAGCTCTTCATTTTTCATTTGGGAAGGAAAGTTGGAGCTGCTTCCAATCTGCAATCAATCAGCCTGCCATTGCAGGAGAGCTACAAGTAAGATCTCTTGCTTCGTGGGTCCTTTATCTTCCCTGTGAGCTCACAGAAGTTAATATATTTCTGAATGAAGGAGAGAGAGAGAGAAAGAGAGAGCGAGCATGCAGCCAACATACCGCCTGCATGAACTCTGAATATTGTCTTATGGTTAGTGCTAAACTTATAAACTACAACAAACACTATGGCTTGTTGAGGAAGGAAGCAAATTACATTTAAATACATACAGCCAGATTCTTAACAGTATTTATGAGCTCAAAGACACACAATGATTTATTTTTATTGTCTCATGGTCTCTGTGTATTCCTCTCTCTTTTTGAATCCATCTCTTGTCTTTTATTTTATGTTTAGTTTGTCAGGTCTTTGGCATAGGGATTATCTTTATATTCCATGTTCAGACAGGACCTAGCAAACAAGGTCTGGGTCTGTGAGGAGGACTCCTGGATGCAATGATAATACAAAATTAATAATAATATTTTTCAGAAGCGCCCATGTGCTTAAGGCCATGTCTTCACTTGCACTTGCTTGACGAAACTTTTATTGTTTACAGGTGCATAACCCCTACAGCGAAACCAACTCAGAGCTGCACAGCATAGACATACTCTTAATCTTATGTTCTTCAGTGGCAGTTAGGTAAGGGTGCCGTTTATGGGGGCGACTAGGGGACCAGTAGCCCACCGAGATTGGAATCCCTGGATTTCATACCTGAGGTCTGCTTAAAGCTGCATACCTTGACTCCAGAGGCAGGACTTAAAACTGCAATAAAGTTTGAGATGTCGGAGAGAGACATATATTAGGGGAGGTTCTATTAGAGATGCTCTATATTCTAGTCAGGAGGAGAGGGTGGAAGAGTGGGTCAGATCAAACGAGACACAATCAAATGAAAAAGAGTCTAACACATCAGAAAATGGCAGACAGATAAATAGTGACAAATTATTAAAGTGCTTATATGCAAATGCTAGAAGTCTAAATAGTTAAATAGGTGAACTGGAGTGCCTAGTTTTAAAGGAGGATACTGATTTAATAGACATCACAGAAACATGGTGGAATGAGGACAATCAATGGGACACAGTCATGCCAGGGTACAAAATATATTGGAAGGACAGAGCAGGTCATGCTGGTGAGGGAGTGGTGCTATATGTGAAAGAAAAGGTAAAATCAAATGAAGTAAAAATCTTAAATGAGCCAAAATGTTCCATAGAGTCTCTAGGGACAGTATTCTGTGCTCCAATAATAAGAATATAGCTGTAGGGATATATTATCAACCACCTGATCAGGACAGTAACTGTGACTATGAAATGCTAAGGGAGATTAGAGAGGCTATCAAATTAAAAAACTCGATAATAGTGGGGGATTTCAACTATCTCCATATTGACAGGGTACACATCACCTCAGGACAGGATGCAGAGATAAAATTTCTTGACACATTAAATGACTCTTTCTTGGAGAAGCTGGTTCTAGAACTCACAAGGGGAGAGGCTAGTCTTGATTTAGTCATAAGTGGAGCACAGGATCTGGTTCAAGAGGTAAATATAACTGGACCACTTGGAAATAGTAACCATAATATAATACAATTTAAAATTCCTGTGGTGGGAAAAACACCTCAGCAGCCCAACACCATGGAATTTAATTTCAGAAAAGGGAACTTCACAAAAATGAGGAAGTTAGTTAAACAGAAATTAAAAGGTACAGTAACAAAAGTAAAATCTCTGCAAGATGCATGGAAACTTTTCAAAGACACCATAATAGAGGCCTAACTTAAATGTATACCCCAAATAAAAAAACTCAATAAGAGAACCAAAAAAGTACCACCATGGCTTAACAACCAGGTAAAAGAAGCAGTGACAGATAAAAAGATATCTTTTAAAAAGTGGAAGTCAAATCCTAGTGAGGAAAATAGAAAGGACTATAAACTTTGTCAAATTAAGTGTAAAAATATGATTAAAAAAAAGCCAAAAAGAGTTTGAAGAACAGCTAGCCAAAAACTCAAAAAGTAATAGTAAAATGTTTTTTAAGTGCATGAGAAGCAGGAAGCCGGCTAAACAACCAGTGCGGCCCTTGGATGATCGAGATGCTAAAGGAGCCCTCAAAGATTATAAAGTCATAGAGGAGAATCTAAATGAATTCTTTGCTTCAGTCTTCAAGGTTGGGGATATTGGGAAGATTCCCAAACCTGAGCCATTCTTTTTAGGTGACAGATCTGAGGAATTGTCCCAGATTGACGAGTCATTAAAAGAGGTTTTCGAACAAATTGATAAATTTAACAGTAACAAGTCACTGGGACCCGAAGACATTCACCCAAGAGTTCTGAAAGAACTCAAATGGGAAATTGCAGAATTATTAATTATGGTTTGTAACCTATCATTTAAATTCGCTTCCATACCTAATAATTGGAAGACAGCTAATGTGACACCAATATTTAAAAAAGGATCTAGAGGTGATCCTGGCAATTACAGACCGGTAAGACTAATGTCCGAAATGGGCAAATTAGTTAAAAATATAGTAAAGAATAAAATTGTCAGACACATGGATGAATATAATTTGTTGGAGGAAAGTCAGCATGGTTTCTGTAATGGGAAATCATGCCTTACTAATCTGTGAGAGTTCTTTGTGGGGGTCTACAAATATGTGGACAAAGGGGATACAGTCGATGTAGTATACAGGCAGTCCCCAGGTTACGTACAAGATAGGGACTGTAGGTTTGTTCTTAAGTTGAATTTGTATGTAAGTCGGAACTGGTACATATTGTAGGGGAAACTCTAGCCAAACATTTCTCCAGAGCTCAGTTTTATTCTCCCACACCTCACTTCCCTCAGTCCTTTATTCTCAAGCTGAGGTGTCTGCTGAGAAAAGCTGCTCCGCATCTCCCTGGTCTGCTGGGGAGAGGGAGGGGCGCTAGCTTCGTGTCTCCCTGGTCTTCTGGGGGGAAGCAGCTAGTGCGGGGTTGCCTCACCCCGTTTGTAAGTAGGGATCCGATGTAAGTCGGATCCATGTAACCCGGGGACTGCCTGTACTTAGATTTTCAGAAAGCTTTTGGCATGGTCCCTCACCAAAGGCTCTTAAGTAAAGTAAGTTGTCATGGGATAAAAGGGAAGGTCCTTTTGTGGATTGATAACTGGTTAAAAGACAGGGAACACAGGGTAGGAATAAATGGTAAGTTTTCCAAGTGGAGAGAGGTAACTAGTGGAGTCCCCCAAGGGTCTGTCCTGGGACCCATCCTACTCAACTTATTTTTAAATAATCTAGAGAAAGGAATAAACAGTGAGGTGGCAAAATTTGCAGATGATACCAAATTGCTAAAGATAGTTAAGACCAAATCAGACTGTGAGGAGCTTCAAAAAGATTGGGCAACAAAATGGCAAATGAAATTTAATGTTGAGTAATACACATTGGAAAACTTAATCCCAACTATATATACAATATGACAGGGACTAATTTGGCTACAACCACTCAAGAGAGAGATCTTGGAATCATTGTGGATAGTTCTCTGAAAACATCTACTCAGTGTGCAGCGGCAGTCTAAATAGAATGTTAGGAATAATTAAAAAAGGGATAGAGAATCAGACAGAAAATATCTTATTGCCTCAGTATAAAGCCATGGTACATCCACATCTTGAATACTATATACAGATGTGGTCGCCTCATCTCAAAAAAGATATATTGGGATTGGAAAAGGTTCAGAAAAGGGCAACAAAAATGATTAGCGGTTTGGAACGGGTCCGATATCAAGAGAGATTAAAAAGACTAGGACTTTTCAGCTCAGAAAAGACTAACACTAAAGGGGGATATGATGGAGGTCTGTAAAACCATGGCTGGTATGGAAAAAGCGAACAAGGAAAAGTTATTTACTTATTCCCACAATAAAAGAACTCAGGTTCACCAAATGAAATTAATAGGCAGCAGATTTAAAACAAACAAAAGGAAGCTTTTCTTCACTCAGCGCACAGTCATCCTATGGAACTCCTTGCCAGACGATGCGGTGAATACTAGAACTTTAACAGGGTTCAAAAAAGAGTTAGGTAGATTCATGGAGGTTAGGTCCATCAATGGCTATTAGCCAGGATGGGTAGGAATGGTGTCCCTAACCTTTGTTTTTCTGGAAGTGGGATACAGGGGAGGATTACCTATTGTGATCCTGGCATCTGGATTTGGCCACTGTTGGCAGACAAGATACTGGACTAGATGGACCTTTGGTCTGACCCAGTATGGCTGGGTTCTTATAAGCTGCTTGCAGCTTTGCCTTTGGGGCAGGGAGTTTATTATAAAAGGAGGGAGACAGGTGATTAAGAATTACAAAAGGCTGGGCATTCAAGTACTTGAAGGATTGTTAGATCATGAGGAAAACATTCTGGGATATTCCACTTAAAAGATGGGTCGAGAGAGTAAGAGTGAGTGTTGTGCTATTGGGATTTGTATTTGGATCACTGTGTTACATTTGTAAATGTTCTTGAAAAAGATGAAGAGGGACTAATCCAAAATTGACTGCAAAGAGTTACAAGGGGATTTCACAAAACTGGGTGACTGGGCAACACAAAGGCATATGGAATTCAATGTTGAAAAGTGTAAAGTAATGCACATGGAAAAATATAATCCTAACTATAGATACAAAATAGCTGTTCCTGCTCAAGAAAGAGATCTTGAAATCATTGTAGATAGTTCCCTGAAAACATCTCTTCAATGTGCAGTGGCAGTCTAAAAACTAAAATAACTAGCAGAATATTGGGAATCATTAGGAAAGGACTAGATAAGACACAATACCATATTGCCTCTACATAAAGTCATTGTATGCCCACATCCTGAATATTGTATTTGGAAAAGGTACAAAAATGATTAGGGGTAAGGAACAGCTTCCATATGAGGAGAGATTAACAAGACTGGGACTTTTGTAGCTTGGAAAAGAAATGACTAAAGGGTGGAGGGATATGTTAGATGTCTAGAAAATCATGGATGCTGTCAAAAAATAGAATAAGGAAATGTTATTTATTCCTTCACTAACATAACAAAAGAAGCTGAGCTAATTAATTTTATAGGCAGCAGATTTAAAACAAACAAAATAAATTATTTTTTCACAATCAGCTTGTGGAACTGTTTGCCAGGGGATGGTGGAAAGGTCCAAACCATAACAAGGTTCCAATAAGAACAAAATAAGTTCAAGGGTAATAAGTCCATCAGTGGCTACTAGCCAGAATGGGCAGGCATAGTGTCCCTAGCTTCTGTTTGCCAGAAGCTGGGAATGGGCAACAGGGGTGGATTGTGATGATTGCCTCTTCTGTTTATTCCTTCCGAAGCACCTGGCATTGGCCACTGTTGGAAGTCAAGATACAGGGCTAGAAGGACCTTTGGTCTGAACCAGTGTAGCCATTCTGATGGTTTTATATAGAGCTGAAATGTATCTGCCCCCTTGCTGTTACCCACTAGACCTGAGCTCCCTGAGCTGAGAGTGCCCAGGAATCCTGATGGGGACTTTCTCTCTCCATAGAGTTAGTAACAAAGTAAGAATAGACATTAAAATTTTAAGGCTAACCAGTGTCCCTTAAGTGACTTGCCCCAAGATGTCAGAATATGTTAGTGTTAGAGCTGACTGGGTGTGATATTTATTTAATTTTCTTTATTTTATATAGGAATCAAATACAGTGCTCCTCTCAGCTAACTGCTAAGTTGTCTACCCAAAAAAGTAGAGTTTGCCCATGGCTTGGTAGCCTCTGGATAGAGATAATAGGGGTAGGGGAGGGTGGATGGGGTTGTTTCCCTCTTCCTCATTTGATGCTTGGCTTGTACTGAGCATGCTCAGTACGTGTAACACTGCTGAAGCCTCTGTCCTCAGTCCGCCCTCCGCCCTCCCATGCTCTCACTCTCTCCTCCACCCCCATCACAGAATGCACAGGCCCTCCCACCAAAATCTGAAATGGTGCCTCTGCAGTTAGGTGCTTAGCAGAACTTGAAAATCTCACTAGGCACCTATCAGCATCTTTAGGTTCCTAAATGCTTTTAAAATCTGTCCCTTAGGAAACTGATCTTGCACTTCTGTTTTCAGAAATGACAGCCATCACTTCATTAGCATGTGCATGATGTGTTGCTGCCCTAGTAAAATACCCACATAAAAGAAATATTAAGGGCTTGACTCTGCATCTGGAGAAGTCTTTATGCTGTAAACTCTTCAGGATATGTAACCATCTGTTTTTCATGTCTTTACCATGTTAACCACAATAGAACCCCATTCCCAAATAGAATCTTTGGGCACTACATTAATATAAATATTTACTCCTAATAATATCGATAAATCACAAGTGACATAAACATCCAGAAATTAATAATAACAATCACTTCTATAGCTAGGCTAGGAAGGATTAAATTTTTGTCAGTAAATGTCAGTAAATGTCAATTTCACTGTACAGACATAAACTGACAAAATAAATATATTTACAACTATAATAATCAAAATTTAGAGAGACCAAATAAGTAAACATGCTGCTTGAGAACTTATGTTCTGATTTAAGGATCTTTACTATCTGTATTACAAGTGATGTTCACAACGTGTGTTTTAGTCATTATAAGACTAATTTTTTGAATCTCAATGTCTACTGACATTAGATAATTATTGGCTGACTTAATTCTCCCCCTCAATTACCCACAAATGCAAAAATTTACATAAATACAAATTGGAAAAAATATTTAAAATTCACATTAATAAACTGTTAAAACTTAATGCTTATTTTAAAGTATTTTTATTTGATATCCTTTGAAATTATTAAAGATAGAATTCAACCAAGCTTATCTATAGAAACTTTCATCTGAGGATCTCAAAGCACTTGAGTGTTAATTAAGACTCCTAATGATAGCTGAGGGAAGGAATTTTTAGTAAAATATAATGAAATTCAGCATATTTATTATTCATGGCTATATTTGTCAAAAACAGGCAGCTTGGTTGTATAGGTAGGTAAGTCATTTATAATGTATATATATTTCTCAAACAATTTATACAAAACTATTTTGAAATGTGTAGAATAAGCTATTCACTAATGATAGTTAACGAGCTTAACTCACAACACCCCTGTGAAGCAGGGAAGTATTAGGTTACAAATTCGTTGAGGCCGGCACTCTGTGTTTATTCTGTGTTTGAACTGTTCCTGGTACAATGGGCTTCTGATCCATGAGTGGGTCCCTGCCAGGAGTTACCACAATACACATTAATACTATTATTATTATTATTATTATTATTATTATGATCATGATCATCATCTTTAGTTTACACAAGGTTTAACACAGGTAGAGAGAGGTCAGATGTCTTGCCCATGGTTACACAGAAATTAAGTGGCAGAGCCAGAAAAGGACCCAGGAATTGCTATTTCAATTTTCCTGATCTAACTATTAGACAACACTCTCCTTGCAGAGCCAAGAAGAGAATCCAGTGTCCTCATTCCTACTCATCTCCCTGAGCCAGAGCGAGAACCTAATCCCTTGGCCTAACTGCTAGATTACACTCTCTTCTGAGTATCAGAAAGAGAACCCAGCTGTCCTGATACCCTGTCTCTTTCTAGATTCCTTTCTTTTTGTCTCCTGTGACAACAAACATTTGTTAGTTGGTGTCATTTGAAAGGTCCATCAGTATGGAGAAAGCACAAGGCTTACTCTCCTTTTGACTTCCATTGTCATTCCTATCCACCAGTCCCAAAAGATGGCTACACCTTCCATGTCTTTACCAGTGTCAAATCTCACAGTCTCTCCCTCAGGTTTTATTAGGAAAACTGATGCCGAATTACCCATCTTCCTCCCACTCAATAAAAAGTGTTTATAACCCCGTAAATTCCAACATATCAGCAGCTTGTTATGAAGAGAAAAGGTCATTGGGAGAAAAAAATGTGTCATTCCCTCGGAAATTCTGGCTTAATATATACAAGGGAGTCAGCACTGGAAAAAATATCTCTTGATGTGATAAAGTCTCATAATAGAAAATGTTGCTGCAATACAGGGCTCATTTCTTCAGATAAATATTTAATATAGATCACTAAAGATTAATCGAGTACAGAAAAGAGTCTGTCCAATGTGAAGAAAACATCTTCTCCTTAATTTATTATGGAGCCTGAAATAAAAAAAAAAACAACAAAAACCAACCATAGAGAGAAACACAGGGTACAGTTTCCATAGAGAAACAGAGTATTACACCAGAATTTATTCAGTGTGTAGGCAGAAGCCTTCCTGTGACCAGCTGCAGCATAGAGTTTGCCTCATGGAAAATCCCAGTAAGAATAAGTATGCATGTAGAAACACGAGTCCACAGACTCAGAGAGTCTTACCGGGAATAGTTTGACTGTTTCCTGAAGACTCCTAGTTTTCCAGAACTGGGAAAGGGCCAGGTGAACATCTTTCCAACATGGCCCGTACAAGTTCTCTTTTAATGGACTTTCTAGTACATCCAAGTATCCACAGAAATTTATACTATAAGGATGACACTCAGCTCAGGTCCAGAAGGTTGGTGTATGGGATATATCCTCAGATCTCTCTCACTTGGTAATTTCACATTAATAAAAGCATCAGCTTCTAGGCTAAGAGAGGACAAGGTGGTGGACCATAGACAAAACCCTCCTATGGTACTGTGCAATATGGTCTGGCCCCTCTACCAAACACCACCAAGTCTCTAGGTTCCAGCACTCATGCTCCATTTTGATCCAAGCGGCTCCAGGGATATGTAGTTTATAGGGGCCACAGCTCTGCATTAAAGATGAGAATATCTCAAGATTGCTTCATTTGATGGAAATTAGGTGCTGCCATTGTTTTCCTGGCATGTTGCTAGCACAACACTCACTTGGGCTCTGTTTGAGCACCTTGGTCTGTCCCCAAGGAAGGGAGATTGCTTCATGTTAGAGTAACATGGCAGCAAAAGCCAAGTACCAGGAAGGGAGGAGTTGGGGTTCAGCTGGATCTTAAAGGTGTGTTCTGCTTTTAGACTGAAATCTAAAGGCTTTTCACTATCATTTCCTCTGGGAGTTCTGTGCAATATGTGGGGCTCATTTCATTGGTAGCTGCACTTTCTGGAGTTCTTTTGGCCTACCTCATCTGTAAAGGAAGAATCTAGTGCCCTAGGAATAGGGGACAAGCCTTCTTGTAACATGGAGAGGGGCTGAATTTGGTTTGATTGACAGGTGCCACACAATATTATTTTATTTTCTATAGCATCCTTCAGACAAACTACATCCCTGACCACTCTGCAGCACTAAATAGGACACTCACAGAGATGAATCATAAATAATAACAGAGGGAAAACCAGGGTGGGGAAAAAGATGTGATTTCAGCTGAGATTGAAATGAGGTGGGGGATTAATAAAACGGAGAGATGCATGAAGGGCAATTCCTAATGGCTGGATTTGTAAATTGTCTCGCACCAACAACATGTGAAGGGGAGGAGGAGGGAGGAGCAGAGACATGGCTAGTGAAAAAGGAAGAAGATGACATTTGAGAACCATCTTGAAATGTACATGGCCTTGATATGAGACTTTTTCCTAGAGCCATTGAGCTGTTCGTTGGTCCTTGTCTGGTCACCTAATCAGTGTTGCTTTCTCTGATCTCTTGACTCAGCTTTTCTACAAGACAGAATTTTCTGGAAATGTTTCTGTCAAACATTCAACAGAAAATACGCTGCACACGCAGTTCTCCTCCGCAGGGAGGAGGAGGAGAGATCGAACCATACGGGAATGATGTGAGTCATGTTGTACAATGCACTGTTGGAAGGGGATCAGATATTACGGTGATGCGGGTGGCATGAAAAGACAGGAGAAGATAATAGCCTTGTGTCAACATATATAAGAAAATCCCTTCCCTCCCCATCCTGCAATCCCTTCCACTCCTAGCTGTTCTTTTCACAAGGCCACTAAGCTGCTTGTTTTCCTAGGCCCCTATCCTGCAGACAATAAGAGTGCAGGGGGACTGTGGAGATTGTATTGAGGCCCGTTGACTTCAGCATGGTTCTGTGTGAGTGGCAGTCTACCACTGTGAATTCACTTGCCATATTGGAGACTTACATCATAAGCTCTTGGAGGCAGGGAATGTGTCTTTCTCTGTGCAGACAACACCTAGCGCATTGTGGCTCTTACCAGAATTACATAACAAACAAACATGACAATGATACACTCTAGCTCAACCCCAAGGTTGCAGACTTTGCAGGGTTCAATTCTGTGGCTGAGGTTATGCAGAAAATCTGAGTAGAGCAGGGGAGGGCAGTAAGCAGCCCATGCACCGGATGTGGTTTGCCAGGGTTAGACCTGGTGGGCCACTGGATGCTTCATTGCCTGCATGTCTGTAGGCATGACCGCTCGCAGCTCCCATTGGCCAGGGCTCATTGTTCTTGGCCAATGGGAGCTGAGGGAAGTACAGCTTCCTACAGCCCCCAGTAGCCCGGAACGATGAACTGACATGGAGGTAAATAAAGTGTCTGGAAGCCTGCCTGGGGCTAACCCTGGCAAACTGTGTGCAGCCTGTGGGCTGGTTATTGCCCACTCTTGGTGTAGATCATCAAAAGCTTCCTTCTTTCATTAAAATCTTCTTACTAATAGTAAGAAGAAAGAGCAAGGAAAATTGATTACTGATGTGTGGATTACTGTCGACAGAGAGATGTAGATTAGGTACATTGAAATTGCTAATGAAGCAGGGATTTAAATATCCTGCGACCCATTAGCATAAACATGGCTACTGCTTTTTTCTGAAACGGACTTTTTCGAAAAAAAAAACCCGTCAGTCTAGACTCGGATCTGTCGAAAATAAAGCCGTTTTTTCCAACAGATCCTGTATTCCTCAAAAAATTAGGTTTACAGGCTCTGTTGAAAAAGGCTTTATTTTCGACAGATCCACATCTTGACTGCCGTTTTTTCCCGAAAAAACTCAGTTTCAAAAAAAAGCGGTGGCCATGTTTATACTAATGAGGAGCAGGATATTTAAATCCCTGCTTCATTAGCAATTTCGATGTGCTTGATTTGCATCCCTCTGTCGACAGGGATGCAGTCTAGACGTAGCCTGGGAGGCCAGGAGCTGATAAGCTGATACCTGTTTACCCCGGAAAATATCTGCTCAGAACATCTCTGAGATGGTGTCATAAGCTAGCCCCTGTCAGTTACAGTATCAACATACCACCTCTAAAAGTCCCTTAACACCTTGCACAGCTATAATTCATGGACATGAAAATGATTTGATAATAATTTTTAAATGCAGCCATGGTACAGTGCCAAACCATATCAGAAAACAATCAGTCAGAAGAACTCCACTCCACCAATGAGTGTGCATCTCGGAATGGTTCAGTGCTCGGGCAAATTGAGGCTCTAAATACAGCTCATACCTGGCCTTTAAGTACTGGCACCCATAGGAAAGAAGACAGACACATGAGAAAGACAGAACTCCTGATACTGCTCTTAGTCAATGGGCTTTTTGGCATCAGGTAAACTGGAGCAGGATCAGAGCCAGAAACATACTCTCAGAACTGGATTCTGGGGTGATTGCTTCATAAAAGTGACTAAAGAGGGGTAAATACCCCAGCAACAGGATTTGATTAGGAGAAATGGAGACAGCAAGGTCTATTATTGTGAGTCTTGTAAGGGTTGTGGTGTTTGGGTTTTTTGTTTGTTATGTTTTGTTTTCAAGCCTCACTTCCAGGGATCATATGCTTCTGCTCCTTAACTTTCCCCTCATGGTTGTGGGGAAAAAAGCCTTGTAATAGGAACCCTAAAAGGCTCAAAATCCAAAAGGGAAATACAAAAATTATAACGTGTTATGGGTTCTTTTAAGATCTTATGATTTTGGGGGCCCAACTCATGGTTTTTGAACACATGGGGTTGGAAATATTACAGTGCATAGAGGCAGCTCAGCAGCATATTCCCCTCTATGTGGCTTGCTGGCTTGGCTCTGCTCTGCCCTCTTTAGGTTACTAGTCACCCCTCCAGAGAAGCTAGTGTAACCCCCAAGGAGATTACTTAGATTCCCGGGCCTTGTATGCTAGCAGCTCAGGGAGAGGTACTCTTGAGTTTGCCTTGGCTCCCCCTCCCTACCAGGGTCAGAATCTGCCCGGCAACCCATAGGGAGTGAGATGCCCCTCCCAGGGGGAAGGAGAGGCCATTGTTGGGGGGAGTCTGGAGCCAGCAGGGCAAGGGGGGACTGGCTGTGTGGGAGCTAGTAAGCCCCAGGCCTGCATGCAGGGTTCCCCCTGAGAACTAGCCTCTAGGGACCTGAAGGCAGGATCCCTCAGCTGGGTTTATGTCTCCCCTGTTGATTCCCAGTTTGTGGAGTTTGCTGGGAGGCTTCCCCAGCCAGGCTGAGTTGTTTCACCCAGGGAGCAGGAGCCTCAGTCACCGCATGGTCAGCTCTGCTCTGTCTGCTGGTTTGGGGCTGCTGCCTGCTGTGTGGGCCTGAATGCTGGGCTGGGAGGTTAGAGTTGGAATTTTGGTGCAGTTGTATGGCCTGCACCTTGAGCCCTGCACCCCTTCACGGGGAGGGGGAATTCTGGGACCGAAGCAGCCTGGTTCCTGCTTAAAGAGGATCCCTGTGAGAAGAGAGCAGCCCCTCTGCAGAGACTGAGTCATCTCTCAACCTGAGGTCATGCATGGAGCGTGTCAGTGCACCGATTTTTAGTTAGTCAGGCAGGGAATTTGTTTGTGGATTTTATTACCTGCTGCATGTTAAACCTGTGGAGGGATGTACTGCCTTCTCCCATGTGTGAGTCCTTTGGGCTGTACCGGACCTAGTCAGCCCCACTGCTAAACCACTGCAGAGAAGGATTTTGTGGTCAAAAGTCATCAAGGGCCCGGTGAGGGGTGCGATCACCCCCTCTCAGCCCGAGAGGGGGGTCTGCAGACCCTTTCGTCCTCTTCCTGCCTCCTTTTGTACCCCAGGTCCCTGCTTTGGGGCCCGGGCCCTTGGGTGCAATCATCCCCTTCCGGCCGGAAGGGGGGGTCAGAGAACCCTGAAATAGTCGCCCGTCCCTGCAGAACGGGGCCGAAGCCCCCCCCAGCCTTAGTCCTCCCCGGCACGGGGTCCCAATTCGCGCTTTCCTTTTTGTTGTGGTTGCTAGGAGCTGGACGCTCCTTTTGGGGAGGGAGGGGGACCCGGTCCCACCCTCTCTCCGGGTCCCAGTCCGGGGCCCTAGGCGTCGGGGCTTGCTAGCGCCCCGGCGCGGTGGACGGGGGTCGCTCCCTCCGTAACCCGTCCACCCACGGTCACCAAAAGCGCCCTGCCCCGGGCTCCTTCCTCCCTCCTTGCGGCTTTTGGGGTCGCCGTCCCAACCCCCAGAACCTACCTTGGTTCAGTAGCTTGGATCCTGGGTTGTCCGGGCAAAGTCGCTGGGGAGAGCTCTCTTGGCTGGGTTGGCTCCCAGCTTGGATGTTCCCTCGGGGTATGGCGCGGTGGGGTTCGGCCCCCGTCGGAGGAGGGGCTGGCCGACCACCAGCGGTGATGGCTGTCCCAGTGGCCCTGGGGCCAAGGCCGGGCCGACTTCCGGCCTGGGTGGCACTCGGGGTCCGTCCTGGGTTGGGGGCCGCTCCTCCACCGCTGCGAGGAGGCTGCCCCCAACCTCACTGGTGGCGAGCCTTTTCAAAACGGCCTGCCGCGCCAGCCACTGTCCGGGGCCCCTCCCCTTCCGGCAGCGTGCTGGCCTCCGCCCCCGCCGTGCGTCCGCCCCGCTCCGCCCTGCCTCCGCCCCGTGGGGCCTAGAAGGAGGGGCCAACGCTCCCCTGCCGGTGCAGGCACGGTTGCAGCAAGCAGTCCCGCCAGCTCCTCCGGCTTACGCCGGGGTAATGCCGGGGGGCTTGAGACTGGCCTCTGGCTCCCGGTGGGTGGTGGCTCCGGCCGTCCTGCCCCCGGACCAGCGACGGCCCGTTACAGGCCCCAACAAAGTATGCGTACCAATGGGACACTAACCTTAGTGGGATGGGACACTGCTTCCTGCAGCTCCCATTGGCCAGGAATGGTGATCAGTGGCCAACGGGCACTGCAAGCGTCCTTACCTGTAGAGGTGCAGGTAAATACAATGGCAGCAGCCTGCCGGGGGTAACCCCGGTGACCTCGTCTGGCTCACTGGTGGATTATTGCTTGCTGCTGATCTAGGCCAAAGCCCCAAGACAAGCAAAGAAGGCTCCATTACTGGCATTGGAGGAAAACAATAAATCTTAAACCAAGCAGAGCAGGGCTTTCATCAGCTAAGCAAAAACATGAGGTGGCTCACTCCAGCCCAGCCCAGCCCAGCCCAACCCGAAGTAGGAATAAGAAATCCTCCGGAAAAGGGCTTATTTTCTGGAGAATCACGTCTAGACTGGCGCTTTTCTCCGGCTTATCCCCAAGCCGGAAAAAAGCGGCAGCCATGTAAATGCAAATGCCGCGGGGGATATTTAAATCCCCTGCGGATTTGCAATTGCGATGTGTCTCATTAGCATCCCTTTTCTGGAAAGGGATGCCAATGTAGACACAGCCCATATGTATAAATTAAGAGGTCCAAATAAAGGGGAATATAGATTCATATGGAATTAGCTGTAAGCAACTGTGTCCCATACCCTAACCTCACAGAATGAACCTCTCCCTTCCCTGGAACAGGATGGGATCAAAATAGCATTCCAAAGGAAGAGGTTTGCTTTTCATGAGATTGATTTCACATCTCTCAATCTCTCTCTCTCTCTGAGTGAGAGTGAGAGTGAGAATTGAACTAAAAGCTGGTATTTGCATCACCTCTTCTTTTCCTGCAGAGACTAACAAGTCCAGCAGCTTTCCATTGGCAGAACTCCAGCAGACATTCTTCTGGAGCTAGTGAACTTCTGCCTTATCATCCCACAAGCACTGGGATTCATGAGTTATGGCTGAATGCTGGTCTTAAAGGGACCTCATTGTAGCTGTCATGTGCTTGTGTCCACCGTTAGCTGCACTGGACTGTATCATCCTTTCACTCAGATCAATGGGACAAGGAGAGCAAGCAGAGCGGCCTGATGAATAGTGCAATGAGCTGGCTATAAAGAGATGTGAGCAGGTTTTCAAAATTTGGTATTTTCCCACATTTGAATTATCCCGGAAACCTTTCAGGCATTTTGCTTCCAATGGAATTTGTCAAAATGCCCATTTTGGGATCAAAACTTGTGGTTTTCAATTCCCACAGGTGTATATAACCTGGTGGCTAGGGGATTGTCCTGGGAGGTGGGAATCTCCTGCTCAAGCTATTCCAGATCGCTCTAGAACCATGCTGCAAACAGGTCAATGACTAGTAGCAGGAATTCTACTGGCTAGTTGTAAAACTTACCCAGTGAGGACAAGGATATGGTGAAGTTTGGAGTTAAAAAGAGTAAATCCAGTGCAGCTGGGGATGAAAGGTGCACAAGGAATATCACATACAAACAAGGTGAGAGGTTTAAATAGCACACAAGAGACTCCTGCTCTGGCCAGATCCCTGTGGTCAGAGGGAATGGATTCCAGCAGAATTTGCCAGATCCAGGGGGTGTAAACCTGTGCAATGCTGCAGACGTTAGAGGAGTTTAGACAGTTTGCACCTCCAAGAATCAGGCCTCTTCAAGAGCTAAATAAAATGTGTTCCAGCAGATTGATACATTTTCTGCTATGTAACCTCACACCTTCTGCTCTTCCTGTTTTCTTTCAAACAAACAGGAGCCAGCCAAGCTACAACACATTTCAACTTACTTTTAAAGCTGTGCAGCCAAACTTCCAAAAGCGGCTTCTAATTCTCACTGTCTCCCAATATTTGGGTGCCCAGTTTAAGACACTACCTGGCACCTATTTTTAGAGTTGCTAGGCAGTTCCTATTGACTTCTCTGGAGATATTTAAGAGTAGGTTAGATAAATGTCTATCAGGAATGGTCTAGACAGTACTGGGTCCTGCCATGGGGGCAGGGGACTGGACTCAATGACCTCTCGAGGTCCCATCCAGTCCTAGTATTCTATGATTCTGTGACTTCAGTTGGAACTGTCCTGCTCGGCATTTTTGGTGGTCAGGTCTATCAGGCAAAGGGGGTAATTGCTCTTGGTCCTGGTGATTTTCCAGCAGTGGTGAGCGGAGCCCTGGGTCCCTTTAAATTGCTGCTGGAGCATCAGGCAGCATGCTCAGAGGAGTTCTAAGGGCTCGGGCGGGTGCACTGCACTGTGGGCAGTGCAGAGGCCAGCTGCCTTGGCCCTACCCTGTCACCCTTTGCCCCACTGCTTCTGGGAGTGTGGAACCCCCACATGTTGTCCAGAGGCCCACAGAGGTGTCTCAAATTGGGAACCCACAAAATTGAGACCCACAAAACCAGTGGCTGCTCTGAAAATATGTGTCCCTCTGTCCTAGAAGTTTTGCCATTATCTTCAGTTGATGGAAGATTCAGTATCATTGAAGAAGACTTGAGCATTTTCTTCTACAGCCTTCGTTTCTAAGAACCTTGCAGTCACCAATGGATTTTATCCCTGTGAAAAAGGGAAAAATTATCCCCGTTTTACTGATAAGATACTAAAGCATAGAGTAGATAATGTTGCTTAGTCAAGATCACATTAGAACTCAGATGACAAGGGCTTGGTTCCCGGCTCAACCTCCCACCCAAATTCCCTCATCGCTAAATCACCTTTCCGAAGGTTGGCTTAATCATAAAAAATGTATTCCATTTTCTTCTTTTTTTCCAGCATCTTATAATTAGGTCTTGCTCATAAACAGAGCAAGGTCTGCTTGCTATCCAAACAGTCAGCACTAGGCTCAGAATCATGCTTGTTTGATTGTTTTTTAATTTAGTGCTGGAACAATCCACTTACCGAGATACTCTCAAGGTCACACAAAATCTACCCAACTCTGAAGTCATTTATTTTTCATTGCTGTTTGCAAAATTCATGTTGTTCTTGGAATGTTCCCCCTTTTCCCCACATCAAAACAAATGCTGCTTTTTGGCAAAATATCTGTGAGGGGGGAAAACATTTCTTAACAGTGAAATCCAAGAGGCAGTGAAAGAATGTCCCAGGGAAATAGAACTTGCTGCTAGAAATACCTAGGACTAGACAAGATACAGGACTAGAGAACACACCACTGACTGGGGCCAATCCTCTTTTGGCCAGGGTTAACGGGCAATGGACCAGATAATTTAGTTGTGGGGTGTCACTTCAAAGGCTTTGAATTCTGTGGCAGCAGCTAGCCCTCATGTGTAGCCTCACCCTGTAAAACACCCCAACAGTAACAAACGGCTGTTTACTGCCCTCATCACTAGCAGTAATGTCAGTCTAGCCAGTTAGCTGTCATGTACCTGGCCATCTCTCCAGCTGGCTAGCTAGCAAGTAAACTAGAATAATAGAACCATAGAACTAGAAGAGACCTCAAAAGGTCATCAAGTCCAGCCCCCTGCTCTAGGCAGGACCTATTCCAACTAAATCAACCCGGCCAGGGCTTTGTCAAGCTGAGACTTAAACACCTCTAGGGATGGAGACTCCACTACTTGCCTAGGTAACCCATTCCAGTGCTTCACTTCCCTCCTAGTGAAATAGTTTTTCCTGTAGCTTGAGACTATTGCTCCTTATTCTGCCATCTGTCACTACTGAGAACAGCCTCTCCCCATCCTCTTCAGAACCTCCCTTCAGGAAGTTGAGGGCTGCTCTCAAATTCCCCCTCACTCTTCGCTTCTGCAGACTAAACAGACCCAGTTCCCTCAGCCTCTCCTCATAAGTCATATGCTCCAGCCCCCTAATCATTTAGGTTGCCCTCCGCTGGACCCTCTCCAATGCATCCACATTCTTTTTGTAGTGGGGGGCCCAGAACTGGACACAATATTCCAGATGTGGCCTCACCAAAGCCGAATAAAGGGGAAGAATGACATCTCTGGATCTGTTGGCAATGCTCCTCCTGATGCACCTTAATATGCCATTAGCCTTCTTGGCTACAAGGGCACACTGTTGACTCATATCCAGCTTCTCATCCACTGTAAGCCCCAGGTCCTTTTCTGCAGAACTACTACTTACCTGGTTGGTCCCCAGCCTGTAACAATGCTTGGGATTCTTCCGTCCCAAGTGCAGGACTCTGCACTTGTCCTTGTTGAACCTCATCAGATTTCTTGTGGCCCAATCCTCCAATTTGTCTAAGTCACTCTGGACCCTATCTCTGCTCTCAAGCGTATCTACCTGTCCCCCTAGCTTAGTGTCATCCGCAAACTTGCTGAGGGTGCAATCCATCCCCTCATCCAGGTCATTAATGAAGATATTGAACAAAACCGGTCCTAGAACTGAACCTTGGGGCACTCAGCTAGAAACTGACTGCCAGCCTGACATCGAGCCGTTGATCATTACCTGCTCGGCCTGGCCTTCTAGCCATTTTCTATCCATCTTTCTATCCATTTATCCAATCCACATTTCCTTAACTTGCTGGAAAGAATATTGTGGGAGACCATATCAAAAGCCTTGCTAAAGTCAAGGTATATCACATCCACTGACTTTCCCACATCCATAGAGCCAGTTACCTCATCATAGATGCTAATCAGATTGGTCAGGCACGACTTTCCCTTTGTGAATCCATGCTGACTATTCCTAATCACTTTCCTCTCTTCCAAGTGCCTCAAAATGGATTCCTTAAAGATCCCATCCATGATTTTTCCAGGAACCGAGGTAAGACTGACCAGCCTATAGTTCCCTGGATTGTACTTCTTCCCTTTTGTGAAGATGGGCACTACATTTGCCTTTTTCCAATCATCCGGGATTTCTCCTGATCGCCATGATCTTTCAAAGATAATGGCCAAAGGCTCCTCAATCACATTGCCAACTCTCTCACTACCCTTGGATGCATTAAGTCCAGACCCATGGATTTGTGTACGTTTAGCTTTTCTAAATAGTTCCTAACCTGTTGTTTACCCACCAATGGCTGTCCATCTTCAGCCCATCTTGTGTCACTTAGTGCATTAGTCCGGGAGCCCACCTTTGTCCGTGAATACAGAGGCAAAGAAAGCATTGAGTACTTCAGCTTTCCCCACGTTATCTGTCATTAGGTTACCTCCTTCATCCAGTAGGGGCCGCACACAGTCTCTGATCACCTTCTTCTTGTTAACATGCTTGTAGAAACCTTTCTTGTTATCCTTCACATCCTTTGCCAGTCGCAATTCCATTTGCGCTTTCGCCATCCTGATAACCCCCCGGCATTCTCGAGCTGTACATTTAAACCCCTCCCTGGTCATTTGTCCAAGTTTCCACTTTTTGTAA
Organism: Pelodiscus sinensis; assembly: GCF_052426305.1. Lineage (NCBI taxonomy): Eukaryota > Metazoa > Chordata > Testudines > Trionychidae > Pelodiscus > Pelodiscus sinensis. The sequence continues at coordinate 8,547,393 of NC_143074.1, read as the reverse complement.
GCTTCCTTTTTGTGCTTAAGTTCACCAAGGATTTCCCCTGTAAGCCAATCCGGTCTCCTACCATGTTTGCCTCTCTTGCTACGTGTTGGGATCGTTTCTTTCTGTGCCTTCAAAAAGGCTTCTTTAAAATACTGCCAGCTGTCCTGGACTCTTTTCCCCTTCATGTTAGCATCCCAGGGGATTCTGCCCATCAGGTCTCTGAGGGAGTCAATATCTGCTTTTTTGAAGTCCAAGGTGTGTATTTTACTACTCTCTTTTCTTCCTTTGGTCAGGATCCTGAAATCTGCCATCTCATGATCACTGCTTCCCAGGTTGTCACCCACTTCTACTTCCCCTATTTGTTCCTCCCTGTTTGTGAGCAGAAGGTCAAGCTGTGCACGGCCCCTGGTTGGATCCTTCAGCACTTGTGTCAAGAAGTTATCCCCAACATTCTCCAAAAACTTCCTGGATTGCCTGTGTACTGCCATATTGGTTTCCCAACAGATGTCAGGATGAGTAAAGTCCCCCACAAGAACCAGGGCCTGTGATCCGAAAGCTTCTCTCGGTTGTCTGAAGAAAGCCTCATCTACCTCATCCACCTGATTCGGTGGCCTGTAGCAGACACCAACCTCCAGACACCAAATTGCTCCTTTAAACTTAACTCATAGACTCTCAACAGGTTTTTTTCCCTCTTTATACTGGCGTTCAGAGCAATCATAGTGCTCTCTTCCGTATAGTGCAACTCCTCCTCCTTTTCTCCCCTGCCTGTTCTTCCTGAACAGTTTATGCCCTTCCATGACAGCACTCCAGTCACGCGAGTCATCCCACCAAGTCTCTGTTATCCCAATTAAATCATATTTCTTGGACTCGGCCAGGGCCTCCAGGTCTTCCTGTTTGTTGCCCAGGCTTCTCGCATTAGTGTAGAAACACCTCAGGTAACCAGTTGATTGCCCTATCTTCTCCATTCGAATCAGGAGTCCTCCTTTCTTGCTCGTTCCTCTCTGCATTTCTTCCCGGTTTCCGACTTTCCCACTCCCCACAGGGTTTTGGTCACCGTCCCCTGACGAACTTAGTTTAAAGCCCTCCTCACTAGATTTGCAAGCCTGCCTGTGAAGATGCTCCTTCCTCTCTTGGTTAGGCGGATCCCATCTCTTCCTAACAATCCTTGTGCCCGGAACAGAGTCCCATGGTCGAAGAAACCAAAGCCCTTTCTGCGACACCACATGCGCAACCACGCATTTACGTCCTCAATTCGACGATCCGTGCCCAGTCCTTTCCCTTCAACAGGGAGGATGGACGAGAACACCACGGCTGTGTCTACATTGGCACCCCTTTCCGGAAAGGAATAAGGGATCTTCCGGAAAAGGGCTTATTTTCCGCAAGATCCCGTCTAGACTGGCACTTTTCTCCGGCAAAACCCCGAGCCGGAAAAAAGCGGCAGCCATGTTCATGCAAATGCTGCGGGGGATATTTAAATCCCTCGCGGAATTTGCAATTCTGACTGGTCTCATTAGCATCCCTTTTCCGGAAAGAGGTGCCAATGTAGACACAGCCCACTTGCGCTCCATATTCTTGGATCCTTCTTCCCAGTGCTACATAATCCGCAGTAACCCACTTAAGGTAATTCTTGGCCGTATCGTTAGTTCCCACGTGAAGAAGCAGGAAGGGATCGCGATCCGAAGGTTTGATCAGTTTGGTAAGCCTCTCAGTCATATCCTGAATGCGAGCTCCCGGTAAGCAGCACACCTCTCGAGATTCCAGGTCCGACCACTACCACCTGTTGTTTTCTTTTGGGGGTGGTGGCCGTGGAACCCCCATCCCTAGGACTACGCATCCCATGCCTTCCAGTAGATGGTGTTCCTTCCGGTTTCTTCCTTGGGAGGCCCCTTCCAAAGCATTCAACACTGCAGAGCCTGTGGAGAGAGCTTGAAAGCGATTACTTACCTCTATAGCATTGGGGGATTCCCATGCTGGCCTTTTTCCCCTTCTAGAAGTTGCATGCTGCCAGTTCTCTTCCTGGTCATGTACTGCCCTCTCTGGGTCTTCCGCCTGCCATGCTTGAAGGATTAAACACTGTCTTCTATCGAGGAAGTCTTCATCCTCTCTGATTGAGCGTAGGGTCGACACTTGGGCCTCCAGTCCTCTAATTTTTTCTTCTAAAATGGTGACCAGCTTGCACTTAGTGCAGATGAAATCAGTTCTTTCTTCCGAGAGGAAGACAAACATGGCATACTCCGTGCAGGTAACAACAGCAGACCTATCACCATCCATCGCTGCTGTCCTGGAGAAGGGATTTAAAAAGAAAAGCAAAAGCTCCTTGGTCGCTTGCCCACTGCCTTATAAAGCCCTGGAGTACCTAAAAGTCCCTCCTCATACCAAGGCTCAGCCGACCAGCAGAGGCTTCTAGAATTCAAACTTTAATTAGAAGCCAACAGTTTCCACCTGCCAATCACAGCACACACTCCATGAAGGGGAGAGGGAGGGCAAAGGGGAAGTGAAAAAAAAAGGCTTTTTGGCTCATTCCCTTGATCACTCTGTCATACTCAGGCATGATCACTTTTAGCTTGCACAATCTTTCTTTTTAATGTTGCTCTGAAATTAGATTTTTTCCCTTTGGTGTGCAAATCTGAGCAGCTTGCAGATGTCTATTTCAGACAGGTCCAGGTTAAGGCTATGCGCTGGAATGTTCAAAGACGACAAGGGGTATGTCCATTGTTCCCTCTATTTTTTCCATTCGGGTGCAGAATAATTTTTCTTATGTGCACCACGGCATGTGCAGATGTGCATCACCAATAGAAACACGGGCTGCTGGCTGTGGGCTCTCTGCTAATCATCTGGGTGGTATTTGAATCTCTCCTGGGTGGCTGCCCAAGCACACAGCTTACAGAGAATGCTGGCGATGTGCTCCAGATAAGCTCATACACAGAGGCCTCTCACCTATGCAATGCAGAATGATACCATCTGGCTCTTAGAAAGGAAGCTCTCTGGAGCTGGCTATTTGGCTCATTCCCTTGATCACACAGAAATTATGCAGTAAATAATAACTGCAAAGTTGAGGTGTTGGTAGGGGGGCAAGGAGGCTGGCTGGTAATTGTAAGTCCTGGGGTTGGTGGGTGTGTGGGAGGGGCACAGGCTGACAGCTCATGAGCTGTGGGCAGCACGGAGCAGCTGGTGGCTTTTAAACCGTGCTTTAAGACGGAGAGGGGGAGTTAGCAAGCTGGCAAGGAGATGGTGAGTTCACCCTGGCTACAGTGACAGTTCCAAAAGGAATCACTCTCCCAGTAGCCCAGTGGCTGGAGCATAAGTTGGAGTACTCTTTCTGTGCTGGGGGTCACATAGGTAGTAATACGCACTGGGAAGGAGGAGAGTGAGGTTTGGAAGTGGCTTAGGGAGTGTGGCCCTTCTGGGTTTCTTTCCGAAGCTCCCTGCTCTGTTTAACATGTTCAGTCCCACTCCCTGGTTGCTGCATTTGATTTCTCTTTGTTTTCATACAATGGCCCCCAAGGTCTGTACTGAACTTGTTTCTCCACTTATGTCCTTTGGTTGCCTTGGCAGCTTGCAGATGGAGGATTTAATTTGCTTCGACAGCCTCTCCTCTCCCCGCATAGAGATGTCCATACCCTTGGATTCTCTTATCTGTACAGACTAAGTGGGACTGGGTGATGTCCCTGGTCTGTGCCTTCAACTCTGCCTCCTTCCTCAGCATTTTTACCTGGAGGGAATGTACTACTGTCGAGACTATTCCCAGTGACTCCCTCTATCTCTCTGACACACTGTCTGGATTGTTCACTGGCTAGTGCTATCTCAGAAGGGGTGATTACTTCCTCTCTCTCTCTCTTTCCCTGTCTCTAGTTATTGGGACAGGGAGGAAGGCCTGTTTGTAGAGTGTCTATCTTGCCTCAGACAGCAGTATGTAGAGTGTCCCTCCTTACTGGCTCTCCCCTCTCTTTCTGCCATTAGGCATTATCATCTAGACTCTTCTTACCCCTTCTAACCTTTCAAATGTAAACTTCTCAGCAATCTTTTCATCAGGTATCACAAGCTCCCCTCCCTGTGACCTGGTGGGGATTCTCCCTAGCCACGCTAGACGTTACCATCGGCCAGCTACATCTGCCTGAAATTAGAAAGGAAACAACTCCAACTCCTCCTTCTCCTAGGGTGTTTCTAAATTACGGTGCCTATACTGGTGTTGTTAGGCTGGCATAATCCTGTAGTGTAGACATAGCCAACCCTGATGAAAGGTCATCATTTTTTTGGTATGAGTATAGACGTATTCCTCCATCAACGCAGTTGTGTCGACACTTAAGGAGAAGTTGGCGTGGCTGTGTTCTTCAGCGGGTGTTTTAGAGAAGACCAATGTCAGCCTAACTTTTAGTTGTAGACCAAGCCCTAATCTAGAGCAGGGTTTCTCCTTCTCCTCCTGCCTCCTCAGACTCTTCCTCCTCATCTATGTATGTTCCCCTCCCATGATCCTCAAAGCCTCCCTGCCAGCATGTATGGACCCCTGGATGGGAACTAATCTGGGAGTCAGGAGAGTTGGTTCCAGATTTAGCCTATCATTGACTTGCTGCATGACTTGGGCAAATCCCTCCACTTCTCTGCACCTCAGTTTCCCCCTTTGGAAAATGAAGATCATGAGATTTATGTGTTTTATGCAGAACCTTGAGATCGATAGAGACAAAGAGCTGTGTCTTATTATTATTATCTGAAAATGGTTCCTGTGACTATTTGCTGGGATTTTTAACACATTCAGTCTGACTGCTCATGTGCTCCTTTAAGGCATTGTTTCTGTTCACTTTTTTGCTTCAGAATTCCCCAACACTTTATTGAAGGGCAATTACAAAGGTTTTCAAGTAACAAAGATCAAAATGAAATATTTCAATTGACCTGAAACTATCTGTAACTTTTAAGTTTGTCAAAAAATTCAATACATCGTGTTTTCAGTTTTCAACCAAAACTACTACTACTACTACTATTATTATTTATTATTATTCCAAATTACTGGTGAACTTAAAAAGTAGCAGGATGGTCATTTCTCAGAGGGGTAGCTGTATTAGTCTGTGTCTGCAAAAACAACAAGCAGTCCTGTGGCGTCTTAAAAACTAATAGATTCATTTGGGCACAAGCTTTTGGGGTAAAAAACACTTCATCAGATGCACCCAGGCATCCATGTATTTGATGAAATGCGTTTTCACCCCCATAAGCTGATGCCCAAATGAATCTGTTATTGGTCTTCAAGGCACCACAGGACTGCCCATTGTTTTAGTGTGCACATTGCAGGACTGGTGGCAGTTAGCACTAGCTGCCTCAACTCAGGTGCGAGTGGCTAGCCTAAGCCACCACCAAGCCCCCTAGTCATGCTCTTTAATGTTAGTTAGTGAAAGTCTGTCTATCCATGGTGAGAATGGTACCTCCCAGCTGCAGTGTAGATCTATTCTGGAGGGCTAGTGGGTTGTTCTGCTGACCAAGCCTTTCCCTTCTTTACTGGTAAGAACAAATATGAGAGACTGTAAGCAGAGAGCAAACATGCACTTCAGTTTTCTGAGAATTAATGACTGTCTCTTTGGGGAGTGAGCACAGATGGCATTTCTAGCCTTTCTGCTGCTGGTGGTGAACTGTATGATGGGAACAGAGCGATCTCTTGTTTACTGTAAACTGTAATCATATCCTTACACTGGATTGTCCATTAGCACCACTGTAGCAGCATACCAGCACTGACCTGGAGGTAACCAGGTAACCAGAGGTAATTTCAGTCTACAGTCTTGGGGTTCACCACACTAACATCTAGTGAGCGGGAGGGACTTCCCTTTCAGTGGGACCAGAGGGAAATCCATTTCTTGGATTCATACACTCTTGTGCTTTCTCTCTGCCTCCTAGAATCATAGGATATGTCTACACTACAGCGTTAATTCGAGGTATCTTAATTTGAAATAGTTAATTCGAATTAAGATAATTCAAATTAACGCATCTACACACAAAACCTATTTCGAAATAGTGTTTTGCTTTTTCAAAATAGCGCATCCACACTGAGTGGACCCTGAACCAAAGTTAAGGCTGGCCGGAACCGGTGCCGGCAGGGCATCAGGTTAGGACTTAGTGTGTGGGGCTGCTGCCTAAGGCTAACTGAGCTCCATGTTTAAAGGGACCCTACTCCCACCCTGGACAGACAGCTCTCAGGGTTCCCTGCTTACTTGTCTACCTCGATGAGGGACAGCAACGCAGCCCTGTCTTGGAGTGCCCTGAGTGCCCACACTCGGGATACCACAGCACTCAGCCACTTGGAGCCAGAGATGCCCCTGGGCATGCCAGTGTATCTTGTGGGGTTGTTGCCATCATCCCAGATGCACTTGCTGCATGCTGCCATCCAGGGGGTCCATCGGGGGGCTGTCAGGATCCAGGAGGCCCTGCGGGAGAGCGTCCACCCCAAGGAGCCCTCAGAGCCTCCCCAGTCTTCCCCATTGGGGGCTCATGCCCCATTCCTCCCTCACGTCCTTCCACTTAAACCTCCCAAGCTCCCCTTCCTGATGTCAAACAAAAGACATGTATGTTCAAAAATAAAAACTGGGTTTATCGAACAAAACTGGGGGGAGGAAGGGGATGAACCTCTGGGGAGACTCGGAAAAGGAGGTGGGAGAGGGGAAGAGAGAGGAGAGGAGAGAGGAGGGGGAAACCAGGGAGGAGGGAGCTGGAAGGGGGGGAAGCAAGGGGAAGAAGGGGGAGGGGAAGCTCAGGGCCCAGGGTTGGTGGTCTCACCAGACCAACTCGATTTTCATGCAGACGTGCTCCTGGGTTCACATGTGGTCTTTGGTGGCCAGGCTGGCAGCTATCCTGCCATAGACAGCCACATTTCTCCGTTTAGTGTGGAGATCATGGACGTTGGGGGCATCCCCCCAGACCTGAATAAGGTCCATGATCTCCACCCTGGACCAGGAAGGTGTCCACCTTCTCCAGCCCCTATCAGGCTCCTGGGAGCTGGCAGACTGCTCCTGGGGAGCGGTGGAGGGCTGGCTGCCAGTGGCTTGCTGGCTCATGTTTTGGGGCCACTGGGTCAGGGGCCCTGGTGGCCACTGCTGGCTCTGGGCTAGTAGGCTTGGAGCTGGCACAGGCACTGTGGCCAGGGTCTACCCCTTTAATGGCTCCGGGGCTGTGGGAGAGGAGAGTAAGTTTTCCTGGTTGTGCCAAGAGTGGTCACCAGGGCTCCCTGGGAAGGGCTGGAGGCCCCCTATTCCGAATTAAGTGTCTACACAGCACTTAATTCGAAATAGCTATTTCAAATTTGGTGTTACTCCTCGTAGAATGATGTTTACCAAATTCGAATAAGCTCTCCGCTATTTCAGATTAATTAGTTGGGGGATGGGGGGGGGGGCAGAAGAGAGCGGGGATGCCAGAGGCAGGCTCTGGCTGAGAGATGCTTTCCTAGGCAGCTGCCACTCAGCAGCCCTGCAGGAACCTAAAGCTTCTCCATGTAGCTTTGCTCAGGCAGGGTAAAGGAGTGGAGGAGGGGTGGAGGGGAAGGGGGAGGAGGAGGCGGCTTCATTGGCTGCCCCTGCTGCCAGCAAATTAACTCAGCTGCTGTTGGTCAGAAATTGGCCAGTGGGCACTGAGAAATTTTGCTGAGTGTTGAGACAGAGCACAAAGCCTCCTTCCTCGCTTCCAGAATAGAGCAGACACATTCAAGGCATCTGCTCCTGTACTGTGCTTAAAAGTCCCAGCGAGGCAGCTATGGGCTGGATCTGGTGGCTTGGTGGGCCCTCATCCCTAGCTAAGGGCTCACATGGGCATTTTCACCCTTCAAGAAAGTGCACTCATAACCCTGGCCTATTTTCTTCACAGCTCTGAGGTCTGTTTGGATCCATCACTACTCTGGAGTCAGAGTACTTCTGTGGCATAGTCAAATTGATGTCCAGAGGATAAGAATGTTTCTCCTCACCATGGACCTCACACCAGTGCTCCATGGCTTTGTTAGTTCAGTCTGCTCCACTGAGTTAAACTTTAGGCTACCCTTGAAAAGGACTCAGTTGCACTAACCAGTGCAAGCATAAACACCAACAAGCAGTATTGAACCTCTGTCGCTTAAGCAAAAAGCTAGCTGTTGGTTAGCAAAGGCTATAGAGCATGCTCATTATTCTGGCTATGTCTGCACTACGGGTTATTTTCTGGAATATCCTGGAAAATCTCCACTACGTCCAGGGAATGCGTCTGCTCTTCCGCTTTTTTTGCGGAAGAGCAGACAGGCGCTTTCGGAAGCCCCGATTTACACCCCCCTGCAAGCAACAAGGGCTCTTCCGAAAGAGGATGCTTTTCTGAAATTTGGCCCAGTGTAGATGGGCCAAATTTTGGAAAACTCTTTTCCGAAAAAACTATCGGAAAAAGGTATGCAAATTGTGGAGTGCAATTTGCGTGCCTTTTTCCGATAGATCATTGTAGTGTAGACATAGCCACTCTGTAAGTGGTCTTTGTGCCATGGGGGCTATGTCTACACTGCCCCCATTTTGTGCAAAAAATATGGAAATGAGGCGAAGCATGGAATATCACCACGCTTCATTTGCATAATTTAATTAGCAGCCGTTTTTGTGCAAGAGGGTTTTTTTGCGCAAAAAGGAGCTGTATAATCAGCTCCTTTTTGTGCAATAGCCTCTTGTGCAAAAATGGAGCCTCGTTGATTATGTAAATGAGGTGGGGCGATATTCCATGCTTTGCCTCATTTGCATATTTTTTGCGCAAAACGGGGGCAGCGTAGACATAGCTGAGGGGTATGTCTTAGACTGCGGTGCTATTTCAGGATACCTGAGGTAGCTGTAATATCTATTCCACGTCTTTTGAACTAGTCTGTTATTTCGAAATAGATTTTGAAATAACAGGCTTGCTATTTCGACATCCCTGCAACCCATGAGGGCTAAGGGACATTTTGGAATAGAGGTTTATTTTGAAATTTGTATAGACAGCACCAACTTTCAAAATAAGCTATTTCAAAATTAGATACGCAATTTGCGTAGCTCAAATTGCGTATCTTATTTAGACCTCCAGGTGCAGTGTAGATGCACCCCAGATGGGACACTGCACCACACCAAGCAAATGTTTGGGTTACACAAGCTCATGCTGTGAGTGGCTTTAGCCACAGGAGACATCTTGCATCTCTATTGCAGACTCCAAGGGCCTGATCCAAAGCCCACTGATGTCAGTGGGGAGAGATCTGTCCCCACATTCACAGCACATCACACCAGTATGTCACTGTTAGTGCCATGGACACATGAGGCTTGTACTCTATGCAGTATGAGCATGTGATGTCCATGGTGTGTGCTCCATGAAATGAACTCATATTCATTTTCAGGGGCTGCTCAAGCTACTCGTTATTTGTAAATCATTTTGGAACCAAGAAGCTGACTTCCAATGTATCCCATCACAGGCAGAACTGATCCACTGAGTTCTCATTACTGGTTGCTGGGAGAACTACTTTTGGTGAAAGACCGTGTTTCTGGGGTCTGCTCTTTCCATAGACTGAATGATGCGAGTTGTAGGGGATGCTGTCAAGGGAATTTTTAGTTTGGTTTTTGAAAACCTGAGAATTAGCAGAATGCAGGACAATGTAGCACTTTAAAGACTAACAAGATGGTTTATTAGATGATGAGCTTTCGTGGGCCAGACCCACGAATTAGCAGGTGGGGCTTTGCTGTGGAGTTTGCCTTTAAAACGAAAAGGCTGGTATACCGCTGATGTTATTGTTGTAAGTCACCCTGGTGAGTGGTGATGGGACCCAGTCAAAATAAATGCATGGATAATTACGTTCATTAAAGCAATCTGAAAGGCAGCAAGACCCTGTGGCTAGAGAGCCAGACTGGGAGCCAAGAGACCCAGATTCTTCACTTGTACAGGAGGCTACTTACTGAGATAGAAAGTGCCACATACTATTACACCTATTATTTAAACGAACGTTTTATCTGATTTCCTGGAATAAATGAATGAAAAGGAACAGAGGCCTATGACTCAATTGGACCTGACAGCATATTGCTTAAGATAATGCTGTGCATAATGCAAGAAACCTGTAAATATTATTTTTCTTCTTAGGCCTCCTCCCAGAGTTTGCAAAAGAGGCTAGTAATGTTGGGTGCCTCAGGTTCTGGCTGCCCAACTTGATGTATCTTAAAAGGGGCCTGATGTTGAGCCGGTTCTGTCCATGTTGCTTTTCAAGTATCACATTCCCCTGCATCCCAGGGGCTAGAAGATCAGGCCCTTTTGAGCAAGCTTGTGCTCTCCAGATTTGTAGCTGGGTTTTGGACAGACAGACAGAAACACAAGGACATGGAAACTGCCATTCTAGATCAAAACCAAGAACAGTTTTCTGGAGGGGGGAAGGGGCAGCCTTTCTGGGCCCCTGGGCAAAGAGTGTGGGGAGTCCTGAGCTCCTGGAAAGGGCAGGGCCTCAGAAGAAGGAGATGAGGCTGGGCAATTGGCCCAGAGCACCACCTGGACCATGTCGCACCCCACCCCTTCCTCCCTCAGCACTGCCCAGAGCATGCCACACAGTACTTGTGTGGCCATTTAAAGGGCCTGGGCTCTGGCTGCCTCCACTACCACAGTAGTGACTGTGGCTAGCAGCCCTGGGCCCCTTTGAATCATTGGGCCCCAGGGCAACTGTCCCCTTTGGCTCCCATCGGTGGGCCTGGCTGTCTGCTCCAGTATCCTATCCCTAAGGGTAAGTCTAGACTACAGGCTTTTGTCAACAGAGGCTTTGTCGACAGATATTGTCAACAAAGCTTCTGTTGAAAAAGATCGTCTAGACTACATCCAGTTCTGTTGACAAAGCAAGACGCTTTGTCTACATGAGAGTGTAGACACAAAGGACAGTGTAGATGCAATAACGCTTTCTGTCGACAGAACTCTGTCAACAAAAGGCGTTATTCCTCAGAGAATAAGGTTTACCACCATCGACAAAACTGCCAAGTTCTGTCAACATTATGTCGACAGAACTCGGCAGTAGTGTAGACCAGGTATAGTTTTGTTGACAAAACCCTGTAGTTTAGACACACCCCAAGAACAGCCAAATCTAGCTGCTTTACATGAAGGAGTAGGAGCCCTGAAATAGCAGATGTGGGATACTCTGCTTCCTTCATAGGGCCAGCCATTCTTCTGGGAGCTCATCTGACATTTATTGCTGAACTAGTTGAGGTTACCCCATCACTAGCTCAGACCCTGTTCCTTAAGTTGTGTTGGTTTTGTGCATTAATTTCTTGCTTCTCCTCTTCCTCCCCCTCCTTAGGTCTAGCTTCGGAGCCTCACCTGTGTATCTATGTGGGGATGTCCTACAATATTTTCCCCTTTGCCCTCATCTTCCCCCTTCCTTGGTGGTTCTCCCTGCCTGTCCAGATTCAGAGCCTCACCTGTGTTGTGTTCCTATGTTGTCGCATAGGGAGTTTGCCCGTTGGAAGGTGAGGAACACAGCCATCGAACGAAGGGACCTGACCCGCAACCCAGTACCCCTGATGCCTGAATTCCAGAGGAGCATCCGCTTGCTGGGCAGGAGACCCACCACGCAACAGTTCATTGATACCATCATAAAAAAATACGGCACCCACATCCTCATCTCTGCCACCCTGGGAGGTAGGTGGCCACCGGGATATTTTCTTACACAGGTTTCTGTGATGGGGTGGTGGGGGGATGAAATATGCTCTTCTGACACTGTCATTTTGGATGTGAGAGACAAGGGTGTGTCACATTCCCATCTGGAGCCTCACACTGTCCCGCATACCTGCTCAGTAGCCCAGGCCAACTCCGAATAGCCTCCTTGGCTTATCAAGCAGAGTGGGGATGTGGGGGTGTGGCAGATGTAATGTGTGTTTGGTGTGACAATGTGTGTTGGCGTGTGTGATGCAAGCCTCAGTACAGGTGTGCTATGTGTGACACTAGCATATATGTAAGGTTTCTGTGATCTGTGTTTACATGTACTTGAGCTGAGAAGTGTGTGTTTCTATGATGTGTGTGCAATGTCTGTGTTGGATTTTGAGTGCACACAGTGGCTGTGTCTACATTGGCATCCCTTTCCGGAAAAGGGATGCTAATGAGACACTTCGGAATTGCAAATCCGCGGGGGATTTAAATATCCCCCGCAGCATTTGCATTTACATGGCTGCCGCTTTTTTCCGGCTCGGGGTTTTTGCCGGAGAAAAGCGCCAGTGTAGATGCGATTTTCCGGAAAATAAGCCCTTTTCCGGAGGATCCCTTATTCCTACTTTTCCGGAAAGGGATGCCAATGTAGACACAGCCAGTATGTGTAGGTAGAGTGGGCAGTCATGCCTAGTGGCCAGAGCAGAGGTGGTCAGGCCAAGAACAGCTCGCCCAGCATCAGAACTGGAGTCAGGGTCAATGAGTCAGAGCCCAGTCTCAGGGACCAAGCCAGGGCTGCAGCAGATGGGGCATGAGGAACAAGGCTGGGAGCAAGCAGGACCAGAACTAGAAACAGGACAGGTGCTGTAGTGATTGCAGGATGGGGCATGTGAGTTGAGCAGGTTGAGGTCAGTTGTTGCGTTGGGCTTGAACGCTTGCTGACTTCCTCGGCCAACAGGTGGAGTGTCAATTGTGTGGCTCTGTTGTGCTCCTAAGCTGCCCAGAGACTAGGTAGGCACAACCGCAGGTCCTCCTTCTGGACAATCTGTGTGCACTTATGCTCCTGCTGAGGGCTCAGCTGCCAGGCCTTTCAAATATTTTGCAGCCCTAGCAATGCGTGAAGTTAAACTGAGTACCACAAGTGGCATCTCAGGAGGCAAACCAGCTGCCATAGTGCCCCCTCCTGCCAGGACAAGGCATCACAAGGGGGTCTTCTATTCCAGCACGCCCTCCCCTTTTCTGTCATTTGGGCTCTGTACCACTCTGCAGCTTCTGTGACCTAAACCTCCAGCCAGGGTACCTTTCTAGCCAGCCCCTTTCTGGAAGTAACAGGGAAGTCCAGACAGAAAACTCTCCATCTGGAACCATCTCCTTCAGTCCCGAAATCTATAGTTCCACTCATGCTTTGGGAGAGGGAGCTGGACCAAGGACTGGTTCAAGCCCATGGAAAGCAAGTTAGGCAGCTAAGGATTGATCTTTCTAATTCTTCACTGCTTCCTTGGGATGCTCCTATTTTTTCCTTGCTTTGTCCATAACTTTTTCAGCACTAAGGCCTCCACTTCTCTCACTCAGTCTCCTTGTGTAGCTACTTCCCAGCCTGCCACCGAGGAGTGACTTTAAGGCCACTTTAAGGGATCTCCTCCCTCTCTGGCAACAACTGAATTGCAATTTAGAAAGACACTCCCCCCCCCCCCTCCACACACACATATCTCCTTGAGGCAGGACTTCCCAAGCTCTCCTCTCTAGAATTAGGGTTGGAACTTAGAGGAGCAATACAGCTTTAGCAAGTTTCTCCTTCACCCATCCCCTCTCTTCATTTAGTCCTGAGGCTCAGCGGGCCAGCCTCCAGCTCTTGGTGGTACCTCGCTCCACCCTTTCTGCAAAGCTCCTGATCACAATCCTGTAAAGAAACAGTAACCAGATTCCCTTCCAAAACATACTTTCAGGACTACTTCATCTCTCCCGTCATTTCCTATTTCCTAGGTCCTCATGATCTCCCAAGGTCTTAACAAGCCATGCTACTTGACAGGGGTGAACTGACTCCTATGTCCCACTGTTCTTAAGAGGGCAGAGTACCCTGTGTGGTATTAGGTCCAGCAATGTGTAAGAGAATCATAATGTGGCCCTGTGAGTATGAAAATACTGGTATCTGAGTGTGAGTTTTAAGACTATGCTGGAGATTTGAAAGGCTGTATGTGTGCATGTATGTGGGACAATCACCATTCTGAGTGAAATAAGTTAAAGCCAAACCCCCAATAATGCACAGGCAGCATTTGAAAGAAAAAAAATCCATCAGTTGAAAGAACCAAGTGATCAAATACCCTGCCTGGGCGATTTTCTCTTTATACACAGATTAACAGCTTAGTGGCTGATATAGTGTTTATAATGTCATTCCCACCTCACCTTTTCACCCGGCCTTAGGGTTGCCAGGTGTGTGGTTTTGAACCAGACAGTCCAGTATTTGAGCTTTCTGTTCGGGAAACAAATTGAGAAAATATAAATGAGAAAATGTAAATGTCCGGTATTTTCTAAATAAGATGTAATGTAGATTGTGATGTAATCTCAAGTGTGTCTGGTATTTTTTTTGAAACCATCTGGCAACCCTACCCGGCCTTGTTTCTTGAAACCAGATGTGCTCTTTTGCTGAAAGAAACTGAATATAGAAGGAAAATGACCTTCTTTGAAATGGGAATCTCACTGGACTTAGAATAATCTTAAAGTGCTCCCTTAAGTAGAATACCAAGGCATTAGACATGGATGGAGGACACAAACAGAGAGGCCTGCCCTGGATACAACAGTTGAAAGAAAACATATGAGCCACATTTAAAAAAAAATAATGAAATTTAATGCAAAATACATACACAGGGACTGGAGACAGGTCCCTGTATGGACGTATGTGCCAGTAGATCAATAAGAGAAAGGACTGCAGGTGCATCCATGGTTCCTAAAGCAGGACTAAACATTTCAAATATTTTTAAAATGAAAAATGGAAGTACATTTCTCTGGAAATGTTTTTGTTTTTTTCTTCCGGTTTTTTGTTTGTTTGTTTTGGTTTTTTTTGTTTTAACCTGCTATAGCTATTACCCATTTTGCACATGAACTTCAATAGCCTGCATGGCATGTATTAGTAATCACACTGAGAATACTGCAGTGGTGACAAACAAGTCTTATCTTAGTGGGCTGCTGTTCATCACTATATTATTTGAGCAGCTTGCACATAAAATAGACAGGCAATAGCTAAATCCTTACTGAAATCTCTGGCATTTCTAGCTTTTGTTCCTTTGTGGGCTATGGAAAACTCTGTAAACACCCTGTAAATGATCAGCTATGTAGATAAGATTAGAATGGTTCACATCCCTTTATGCATATTTTTCATGTGCAACTCAGGTGCCAGAATATCCTCAGGTGGAATAAACTGATGTAGGCCCATTGAAGTCATGTTGTCCTAGGTATTATTGAATGCAGACCTAGACTTCCTACCCCAAAACTGCCTGTTCAGTGCATTAATACATCCAGTCAAATTTCCCCCCACCCCCTTCCCAACCACATTAAATGACCCAACACAGCAAAGTCCATGCTTAAATGATTTGCTGGAGTGGGATGACATGTTGAATCAAGGTCTAAAAGAACTCTGCAGAGAGAACTCCTTTCTGTTGAAGAAATGTCTCCTTGGAATCATATTTTACATAGTCAAGACAGTGAAAGAAAAAACCATTGAGGCAAATGGAGTTTTATTTGTAGTTTTATTTTTCTTCCCAGGGGCAACCTTTTCCTCTTCCACGTCCCTGGGAAATTCCAAATAACAAAGACCTTCAACAGTGAAATATATTTTTAATTTCACCCGGGCGAGGTTGTGAATTATTCACAATGGCTTGTTTCGTCTCCTGTTTTTACAACACAACATTTTTAAATATGCAGAAGTTTGTAATGAGAGCTGGTGTTGGACAGGAGAGCTAAGTGTTCAATCAGACCAGAGCAGCAGGGTTAGGGCAGACAGGCCTGGGGTAATGAAGGATTAATTTTGACAATTGTGGTGATGGAAATGAAGCAGTTTTATAGGATCCACACAGCATGCATTGTGCATGGAGTGGGGCACTTTCCACTCAGAGTTTCCAGGCTAATCCAGATCCCTGTGACATCTGGTTGATCATCACTTAGGAGTTGCTGTTTCCCAAACTCTCCACGGAGTTCAGGCCCATTTTGCCTTTTATTAATTCAAGTCTCACCCTGAGATTTAACCAGTTAATGAATGAGACACACATGTGCTAGACTCCCTTTTGTGTAGCAGCTGTTGCACAGGCTCCAGGAGGTCTGAGAGATGAAGCAGGCCAGCCTACATCCAGTACTGTTGCTTTGTGGACACTCTCCACAAAAGGAGGATTTCTCATGTCTCTGTCTTGCCAAATATCTATTCCCCCAGAGCCAGAGAGAGAGCCAGTCCTGCTTCAGTTTAGTTCTGACAACAGGATCGGTGCAGGGTCATTTCTAGGGCATACATGCTCAGAGATGGAGTACACAGAGCTGAGAACTAATTTGCAGGGAAAGCCCTGAAGGGAAGACATCTTTGAACATAGCATCCGCTTAATACACAAGAAATTAAGACTTAATAATGCAGCAAAAGTCTATTAACCCCTCTTGATCTATGGACTGCATTCGCTGGCTTTCGCTCCTTGGGGATGTTGTGCTTTTCCCAGTCTCAGGCACATGCACACAGAGTGGGTTTCAAGCAGCGGGCTCTGTCTTCCCTCACCCGCCATGGTCATTCATTTATGAGGAACGGTTCTTGTCTCTCAGGATGTGCTCAGAATGAAGCTCATAAGGTTTTCATTGGGAAGACAGGACAGATCTCCAGATGCCTTAAAAACTCTGGGCTCTCCAGCTCCTGCCTAGGTGCTAGCTTCAGAGAACCTAATTACAGGCTGGGGTGGTATGGGTGGCAAAGGACAACTGCCCTGGGGCCTGGTGATTCAAAATGGTCCAGGGCTTCCAGCTGCAGCCCTCACCACCACTGTGGCAGCAGTGGTAGCCAGAGCCTTGGGCCCTTTAAATTGCCACCGGAGCCCCACATGACACACTCCAGGTAGCTCTGAGGGCTATGTGAAGGGGAGCACAGGGAAAAGCGCTTGCTGCCCCAGCCCTATGCCTTCTGCCTGAGGCCCTGCCCCTTCTGGGAGCACAGAGCCACCCCCTCCACCTTACCCTGGGGCCCTGCCATTCTGTCAGCTTCCCTGCCTACTTACATGCTAGTCTGGGATCCTTGTTCCTACCTCTCAACTCTTGTCAACATAGATTCCGCATTTGGATCCATAATTAACATCCTGGCTTTCTAGCAGCTTTGGCTGGTGTCCAGTACCTTTACCAGTTCCGGGTTTAACCAGGAAATTTTGCTTTCTGTCCGTTCTCTAAGACTGTGCTCACACTACGAGCGAAAGCTGTGAGTCCCCCATTCATGGTCCCCAACTCATGGACACATATTTGTGTTACCTCACAAAAGTCAGCATGAATACAAATAGCAGGATAGCTGCTGTAGCATAGATAGTGGCAGCAGAGGCGTGGCTGAGCCATAGGCAGCTGGGGAAAGCAGCTGAAGCCCCATCCCTTCTGAACAAAGGCCCCTTCGAGACCATCCCTCTACACAACCTCTCCCCCCTACTCTTCCAGCCAAGGTCCACTCAACCCCAGCTGAGGGTTGGGGCTGCCACATGGTGTGGCCCCAACCTTCCTCAGCTGCCGGGGATCCAAGATGCTGTATGGCATGGTCCCAACCTTCCCTGGCCACTGGGGAGTTTGGCTACCTTGCTCACAGCTTCCATGGTGAGTTCCCCATGGCTCCCGGCTGCCTCAGGGAATTCACCATAGCTTCTAGGAGCCATGGTGAGTTCCCAGTGTCCAGAGTACTGAACTCACCACAGCTCCCAACAGCCGCGGGGAATACATGGAAAGTGCGGAGTACCGCAGAGAACTTACTTCAGGGGCCGGGAGCTGCGGTGAGTTCAGAAGCTGTGGGGAACTCACTGCAGGAGCCAGCAGCTGCAGTGAATACTCTGTGGCTCCCAGCTCCCACTGCCTCCCTTCCAGACAAGACCAGCAGACACCTGCGAATATGCGGAATTGCAAATAGTGAATCCACGGATCACGAGGCTCTCCTGTACAGAGAGGACCATATTGATCCTTGGTGCAACTGAGTTCAGTGGAGAGACATCCAGGATAAATTTGGCCCATTCTACAGACTTCATTGCCTATTAAATCATCACATTTTCCCACATGCACCTTTTTGTTTTTTCCCAAGCTCCCCCTCCCAAAAGAATTCCCCGTAAAAATCTGCAAAGTCACTACTTTATCTCCCTTCAAAGCTCTTCTTAAAACTCACATGCATTGTGATGCCTACAGAACACTTGACAGCAGCTAAGCAGCTGGTGTGATGTGACCGCTGCTTATCATGTTAATCATATTCATCTCATTACCTTGTGCTTCCCCTGTCTGTTTGTTGCATCCACCTGTTGCTCTCATCATATGTTTAGATTGTGAACCCTTTGGGGGCAGGAAACATCTCTTCTGTTAAGTGTGTGTGCAAGGCCTAACATGGTGAACATTTGAAAATGCCACTGCCTGTCTCATAGAAATCCTAGCTGAGTGCTTCAGGCTCACATTCTCCATGGTTTAGGTAGTGTTCTGTCATTAGACTGTTTGCCATGATGCACCACAGTCTCTCCTCTCGGTGTCCCTGGCTATGGTGCATCATGGGATATGTGGGTCAGCTAAGGAGTCTGGTGCTTTCTGCCAGAAAAGAATAGGAACATGAGGAAACTGAACTACAATTCCCTTCAGGCACTGTGGTAGTATTGCCAAATCCAAATATTCTGGGGTTTGGCCGTTTGGTTTTTAAATGAAAAAAAATCCATGGTGCCACTTTTCATAATAAATGTTAGATTTGCCAAATCAAATTTGTCACAGAAAGGGTCTACTTTTCACAGAATTTTTTTTTCCTTTAAAAAAATCAAATTCCCCCAAACTAAAACATTTATCCATCAACAACAGTGTTGATGCATTTTTTTTTCATCCAGACCTATTATGATAAACTAGCCAATTAGCCTGTCATAAGACGGGATTTTCATGTCTCTCCTCTACGTTGGTTTTCTCTTCTGAGCCTCCAGTCTCTCTCTCTCTCTCTCTCTCTTCTTCCTACCTCCCCCCCCCCTCAGCTCTCCTCCGCCTCCTGCCTCTTTCTCCGTCTCTCTCTTTCTCTTCTCTTCCCCCTCCTGCCTCTCACTCAGGGGACCGTGAAGTCCAAACCGTCGCTTGCACCACTTGCTCCCATGCGGTGGCCTGGCTGAGCGGTGCAGAAGTCAGCCGAGCACCACGGCGGGAGGCGAAGGGGGGCAGTGACATTCACGGCCAGGGGGCGGTGCCTGGAGCCTCTGTCACGACGCACGTCACTGCCCCGCCCCCCTTCACCTCCCGCCGTGGTGCTCGGCTGACTTCTGTGCCACTCAGCCGGGCCACCGCGGGGCAGCAAGCAGCCATTTGGGCTTCCCCGTGGCGACATGGCTGAGCGGCGCAGAAGTCAGCCGAGCACCATGGCAGGAGGTGAAGGGGGGGGGGCGAGGCGGTGACGTACATGGCCAGGCCCCATCCCCAGGGCATGTACGTCACTGCCCCTTCCCGTTCCGCCATGGCACTAGGCTGACTTCTGCACCACTCAGCCGGGACACAGCGGGGGAGCAAGTGGCGCAAGCAGCTGTTTGGGCCCCCGCACTTCCCATGCAGCACGGTTCTCCCAAAGGGAACAGCCATCATTTCAGGCAACAGCGCTCCCCCAGAGGGAACATCCAGCATTTCTGCATTACAGACTCTCAGACACTAGGCTACTATATATATGATTATCAGCAGTAGTATAAATATTAATTTATCTGTTGGATACATAGGTTGGATTACAGCAGGTGCTACTTACTTCCATCCTAATGACACTTTGATTCCTCCCTTAAAGCTAGCTATGTAAAAATGGCACCTTCTGCCCATGTGCATATTCAGAATTTGATTTCCTGACCTTAGTGAGTAAAATATGTTGTTTTGCCTCTTATTCCTTGCAGAGGTAGCGTAGCTCAGAGAAAATCAGCTGGATTCTATTTTGAGTCATGCATCATTAATAACATTTTTTTTAAATAAACTGAGGTGTAAAGTTTGTTTTATCTTTTCTTATCTTTCTTTTCAGTTACAATGTGGCTGTTGTTCAGTTATGTTTGGTGCCCTTGGTGCCCTTAGTTCCTTATTCTTCGTCATTTCCAGGGAAGCATTCATACCTGGCCTGATTTATATACACTCTTCTGTTCAACACCTTTTCCTTTGCTCTTGTACCCGCACAACACTCTTCAGCTGTGCTCTCCAGGAAGAGCAGACTGGTCATTTATGCAACTTCTCTTCTTTTCCTTCTTTTCATCTCCTTCCTATTCCCCATTCTTCTCAATGACTCAACTTGCATAGCTGCTGGCTGCCACATCGGAACAAATGCCACTTGTTTACCTGTTAGAACCACCCATTCACTTACAAACTAAGTGTAATTTAAACCATCATTTGTGCCATTAAATTAAGATAAGAGACCTCCATGAGAGTTGTATCTGCTCCCACCAAGTCTATATATTGGCCCCATGCAAATCATTCAAATGTGTTCCCACAATGACAGGCTATTTTGTTGTTGTTCTACATAATGGGCTAGATCCTCGGTTGGTGTAAATCAGCATAATCTCACTGACTTTAGTAAAGTTATTCCACTTTACAGCAGCTGAGGATCCAGACCATTGGGCTCAATGGAGCTATGCTTGCTTACAGCAGATTCTGAATCCGCAGAAGAGTGGAACTGGCTTTTTTGACCAAGGCATCTCTGAGGGAGGGGAGATCTCAGAGTTTGGACTGCACAGGTTCAGTGTGGGATACCACAGTTTCCTGTGCACACTGCCCAGTGGGGTAGTTGCAGACCTTCCAAGGTGGCAATCTGTTTTCTTTCACTGCAGGGGAGGAGGCCTTGACCATGTACATGGACAAAAGCCGACTTGACAGGAAATCAGGAAACGCTACCCAAAGCGTTGAGGCACTACACCAGCTTGCTTCCTCCTACTTTGTAGATCGTGATGGCACCATGAGAAGACTCCATGAGATCCAGATCTCTACTGGAGCAATCAAGGTATTGCTTCTGCTGCTATGGAGATTCCAGGGAGAGCACTGGGGTGTGGAAAGACAGCCATTCCAAAGCTGTAGTGATGCTGGTCCGCACTTGGCCTTTAAGCAGTGATGCTTCCCATTGCTGATGGGTAGGGGCACCAGATGTTCCAACGTGACATTTTTCCCAAGAAAAAAACCAAACGATTGCCCTGAGGTGCTGATGTTCGATGGGAAAAGTCATTCTTTCGTGCCCCTCATTTTGGGCAGGCGCAGCTCATTCCAGCAGGAACGTTGATATTGGGATAGGGACACCTGGTGTGGAATAGACAATAAGGAGATCAGGGCCATTGGCATGTAGCAGTGGTATTGGGGAGGGCCTGACCAGAGCAAGTTAGCAGTGACAGTGGAAATGGGCAAGCAGTTCAGCAGTGGCAGGATTAGACAGCATCATGCCACGCTGGTATGTTTCCTGAGAGCATGTAGTAGTGCATTTTCTATGGAAAAAGCTCTCCGGTGAGTTGATTACAGGGGAATGAGAAAAGGCCACAATGGGGCCTTACAAAGGCTCCTAGAATGGAATGAAACAGATAGAGATAGGGAGCTGGAGGGGAAGCGGGGGAAAGCTTCTGGGAGAAGAATACAAAAGAAAGGAAAATGGCTCCACAAACAACAGCTTCTTCCTTTGAAAGCGCTCAGCCTCTATTGGGGAGGGATTCAATTGTCAGGAAATGCACTGCAGGAAAGGCAGGCTGGATGAAGCCATCATTCTGAGAGGCTCTGGATGTTGTTATTGTTCTGTGGTGACTCCTAGCCCAGCCTATTCCCGCAAGGATGGGGAACTGGATTGAGATATTGAAGCCCTGACAGCAGATAATTGCCCTTTGTGAATTGAGAACGGGCAGGTCTCCTCCCCGGCTAGATTCCAACAATAACAACAGCCATGCTACAAGCAGCCGGAGGATTTTCTGTGTCTCCGTCTATCCATAGTATGTATGTATGTGTGTGACAGTGGTTGGGAGCCACCACTCACTATATCTGAATCTCAATCCATCCCTTCTATCTTCCTTTGGGGACAGATAATACCTCTCCTGGCTTCTAGTCTAAGCCACAGAAATGCCCTGTGGCTTAGCCTGCAAGCTTCCCTTCACCAGTCCAAGAGCCACATGTGATACCATAAAAAAGGGACAGTTTGTGCCTGGATAGAGTCAGGGAGGTAGTTCTTTTTTCAAGTTTGCATTTCTTACTCAGCTCTGTCTGTCCATTGGAAGTATTTGGCTCAGCCACATCATATAGGTTGTATTTTGGTGAGGGTGGGTCTGTCAGCTAATGGAGATATGTCAGAGGCTGGACCTCCTTGGAAATCCTGCAAACAAATGGCATGTTTTGTTTTTGGGCCCCCTGCTCTAGGTAACTGAAACTCGGACTGGCCCCCTGGGGTGTAACAGCTACGACAATCTGGACTCTGTGAGTTCTGTCCTTCTGCAAAGCACTGAGAGCAAACTCCACCTGCAAGGTAGGAAACGGAAGAAAGGAATGAGTGAATGTGAGAAGGGTAATGATGAGAGAAAATTAAAGCTCCCATCCTCTTCCTCCTCCCTACTCTACTAGTGTTTGTTACACTCTCTGGCCTTGTTGTCAGTTAGACCGTAAGCAATTTTGAGTAGGGGCAGTGTCTGCCTTTGTCAGGGATAGGCAATAAAATGGTGGCATTTCATCTGGGTTAACTCCTGGTTGGCCACTGCCACTATATTCATCTGCATTTCTGCAGGTATGGGCTATTGCAGTTCCTGTTGGCCAACAGGAGCTGTGATCCCCTGCACCTGTGGAGGCTCAGGTAAATACAGCACCTGCCGCGGCTAACCCTGGTGAACTGGATCCGGCCTGCAGGCTGGTATTTGCCCACCCCAGCCTGTGTATATATGCAGCGTACAGCACAATGGGGCCCCAGTCCTGACTGAGGGCCAGAACAGCAAAGGCATTCAGGTACCTAAAGATGTACTAGGAATATAGTGGGATTGCCAAAGAGTTTCCCGATAATGTAGATGCCTGAATCTCATTGGCTTTGAACAGGAGTTAGGCACTAACCTGCTTAGGTTTTTTGGTAAATCCCACTAGGTGCTTAGCTGAATCTTTAGAGTCTCCTGCCTGCTAGTGCAATTCAGACAATAAACAGCAACAATAATGGAATGGTTGAAAGAAGAAGGAGAAAGAGAGAAGGGCCGAGAGAGAGAGAGAGAGAGAGAGGGTATGTCTACACTACCACCGTAGTTCGAACTAGGGTGGTAATGTAGGCAACCGGAGTTGCAAATGAAGCCCGGGATTTGAATTTCCTGGGCTTCATTTGCGTCTTGCCGGGTGCCGCCATTTTTAAATGTCCGCTAGTGAGGACTCTGTGCCGCGCGGCTACACACGGCACGGACTAGGTAGTTCGGACTAGGCTTCCTATTCTGAACTACCGTTACTCCTCGTTCCACTTTGCAAGCAGTAAAAGTAGTAACAACCACCCTTTGGGTCAGGAGATGAGAGGGAAGGACAGTGTATGTTTGTGAGAATGACTGACAGAGACACACACAGTGTGAGAGTTTGAGTGCGACAGAGTTTGAGTGACAAACTCTTTCCATCCCCTTCTCTCTGTGTGGAGATGGGGCACAGAAGTGGGGGGGGGAAGGACACACTGACATCAGCCCTCCCCCCTCTCCCTCCCACACCCTGCACAGCCCAAGGGGCAGCTCCAAGGCTGAGGGCAGGAGCAGCTTGACAGTAGGTGGAGGGGCAACTGAAGTGCCAGCATTTGATAGCTTCCTAGCCAAGCCAGTCAGGATCACCTGTCAGAGGCTCCAAGATCAACTGGTAGATCATGATCTACTGGTTGGTGACCACTGATCTAACAGCCTTATTCAAAGACTGGATGAATGGAATGACTCTGACTGAGTTCAGAGGGCTTGAGATCAGGCCCCTATGAAAAGTGAGGCTTCAAGTCTTCCAAGGATATTTATAACCATGGGTGGGATTTTCACAGACACTGGCTGAAAATCAAAGGGTGCACAAGATCCTCTTTCCATTTTGAAAATACCAGGGAAGTGTTCTTGTAACTACCACCAGGCAGATTTGAACCTGGAACCTCTGACACTTACTATAGGAGGGTATGCCTAGCCTAAATGGCGCCGTCGACGGAGCCATGTAGATGAGTTTACTAGACATAGGGAAATGAAGTGACGATTTAAATAACCGCTGCTTCATTTACATCAAAATGGCCCCCGCTTTGCCGATCAGCTGTTTGGCAGCACAGCGGGACAGTCTGGACTTTGTCAATCGCTCCGGTAAACCTCATTCCACGAGGCATAATGGGCATAATGACACACAAATTGGGGAAAATGGTGTAGAAGAAAGAGGACCAGTCACTGATACAGAAAGAGTTAGATCACTTAGTAAACTGAATGCAAGGAAACAATATGCATTTTTATATGCCTAAATGTACATGTATTCATCTAGGAACAAAGAATATAGCCGAGCTTACAGAATGGGGCACTCTATCTTGGGAAGCAATGATTCTGAAAAAAGATATGGGGGCTATGGTGGATAATCAGTTGAGGTGAGCTCTCGTGATGCAGTGGCTAATAGAGCTGA
Organism: Pelodiscus sinensis; assembly: GCF_052426305.1. Classification (NCBI taxonomy): domain Eukaryota; kingdom Metazoa; phylum Chordata; order Testudines; family Trionychidae; genus Pelodiscus; species Pelodiscus sinensis. Next base: position 8,523,030 of record NC_143074.1, on the reverse strand, counting down.
TGCTATCCTGGGATGCATAAACTGGGGAATCTTGTATAGTAGAAGAGAGGTTATTTTATCTCCGCATTGGGCATTGATGTGACCACTGCTGGAATATGGATCCATTTCTAGTGCCACAATTGAAGAAGGGTGTTGATAAATTGAAGAGCCACAAGAATGATTAAAAATGTAAGTTTTCCCAGGGGACATGAAGGGGCACATGCCCCTAATCCCTCTGGGTGAAAGGGGCAAGGAGCAGTCCAGCTGCTAGTGGGTCCAGAGCTTCTGGGTGGCCAGGGAACTAGCCAGGAGGAAAGGGTCTGGTGTCAGCAGCAGGGATCTGGTCCCCTGCATTCACCTCTCTGCTCTCCCAGCTACGACCCTTGGGAAAGGGGGGGTACTGTCCCCACCCTCACCAACAGGAAGCAGAGTGACTCAGCCACATTGCTCCACTTTCCCTGCTGCTGCTTGTGAGTGTGGGAGACTAGACCCCTGCTGCCTGCACCAGACTACATTGCTTAGGGAAGGGGGTTGAGGGCCAAAGTGAGAGGGAAGAGAAGGAGCAGAGCGGGGGCAGAGAGAGGCAGGGACTGGGGCAGAAGGGGGTCATCCTAGCCCTTCCCTGGGCTGGTGGCCCCCTGTGTGTCCCTTCACCAGTCACCCTTGTTTATAATGATAAACTCAAAGCTCAACCTATATAATGTAAGAAAAGGAATGTTAAAGAATGAGTTGATTATAATCTATAGGTACCTACACATGGAACAAATATTGAGTAGAGGGCTCCTCCATCTTGCAGAGACAGGATTTGTATGATCCAGTGGCTGGGTGCTTAAGCCAGATACATTCAGACTGGGAATAAAACGTATGTTTCTAATGGTGCGCGAATTAACCATTGAAAAGTTTTACCAAGGGCTTTGGTGGATTCTCCACCACTGACAATTTTGGATGTTCTTTTTTCCCACAGATAACCCCTGGGGCTTATTTTGGGGGAGTTCTCTGGCTGTGTTATGCCATGGGGGTGGGTCATACTAGACAGTCACAGAGATCCCTTCTGGCTTTAGAATCTGTGAATACTGAATACAGCCACTTGCATAATCCCCAGAGAGAGGTGCGGGAGAAAATGGGTGAGGGAGACCGTGAGGGTCTGCATAAAAGGGGGGACCAGAGGAAATAGAGAGAAGAGCGTGGCCAGGAGGGAGCGGAAAGGAGATGGCTGACAGAAAGAGAAGAGGAAGGTTGAGAGCCCAGACAGGGCAGGACGAAGGTATTGGCTTGCAGGTTGGGATGAAAGGACATACAGATGCTCATTCCTGGTATGTGACTCAGTTCTGTGAGAGCCTATGGGGTAACAAGATTATCAGCACACAAGCTTTCCATCCTACAACACAGGGCAATCCCAACACCAGCCAAACCATAGCTCGTGGAAAGGCACAAGGGCAGGGAGAAATGGTCTCCTTTGAATAAAGCAAAGTGACCTTTAAAGTGACACCTTAATGTTATCCACCCAATCTGGAGGGCGGTTCGCCGAATAATTATTCAGGCTCTTTTCTCTCCTCTCCAGCTGCTTTGTGAGAGCTCATTAAGAATTAGTCACAGGGCTGCAGGTAATGAATCGTGACTTAGTCTACTCTGATCTGATTAGCAGCCAAGCATGAGCCGCTGACAGAAATCCGTGTTCCTGCCTTCATGTCGCTCTGCTGGGAGGCCAGTTCAATAAAAGAACAGTGTCTTCATGACAAGGAGGATTTCTGATTTCCAACCAGTCTGCTGCAGCCAGACCTTGGCTGATGTCTGCGCGTGAGATCAGCTCGTTCTCAAAGAAGTGCCTGAGCCCCTGGCAGTCGTAGGCCCAAGAGCCAACGGCCTCAAAGGTCAGATAAAGGTTTTAGTTAGGCCCATGACAAGGTATAAGGGTCGGCTGCAGGCAGTCCTACCAACAGAAGGGGCAAAAGGAGCAATGGCCCCAAGGCTCCTGGCTGCCATTGATACTTTAAATCACCACACCAGACCCGTGTGGTGCACTCCAGGAGGCTCTAAGGGCTGGCTGGGGCAGGGGGCTGGGTGCAGCCCTTTCACCCAGGACTCCATTCCTTCCAGGATTGTGGCGCTGTCCCTCCCGCTGTTGCCCAGGGGCATGACAGTTCTGTCACCCGTCCCCAGCTGCAAGGTTTAGACCTGGATCTAAATGTCCTCAAAGGCCTGAATGTCTGGGTCTAGGCCTGTTCGAACTTGGAATGAATAAGTAAAAACAGTCTCAGATGCAAGAGCATGTGCGTGCATGGATGGGTGTCAACATGTGTGCATTCCCATGTATCTGCATTCTTATCTCTTTGCCAATGCTGGAGGTTGCAAGCAGAGCTGGACAAAAAATGGAATTTCCAGGCCATGAGAAATTACGACATTTCAAAATTTGTTTTCATTCCAAAATGGAACCAAAATTTCTATTTTCCAGCAAAACAAAAATTCCATTTGGAAATATCAAAATGCTTTTCTTTCATAGCATCCGATCATTTTGCTTCAGTATGGTAAAAGTCCTTTTGATAATGTCAGAACAGTAATTTAACATGGTATTATATTATAGTTGTATATTAGCTCTATTAAAATATTTAATAGAAGGTAATTGTCTAAACAAAAGAAACTGAAATAAAAAAGTTGAAATGAAAAATTTCAGTGTCACCTTAATTAAATAAGAAAGTCAAAACAATTCACTTCAACTTTTTCCCCAGCAACACATTTTCCACAAGCCATTTGGATCTCAACTGTATTTTTCAAGGGAAAACTGTTTCATTGAACTCCAATTGTGGGGCTTTGTGAAGGCACCTGCATCAATTCAAACAAAGTGCTTTTTAGGTATCTCTGGGAACCTACCCTTTCCAAATGAATTTCAGATCATCTTCCATAGCCCCTCTTTCATATCCACCTCAGTTTCTTCAAACCTTCTCCAGTCTTTAAAGAGGCTTTTTGCACTTCAGTGTGGCAGGCATTTGTCACATGATTGATCATGACCAGCATGTTACCATCCAAGGCATGCTGCCATCCAGAAGCATGGTGGTTGAGAAAACACAGAGGTGTATACCTGTCTATGGTCTGAGTGTGTATATGCGAATGTGAACCCTATAACCTTAGCATTCAGCCTCCCCTCTTGTGGATTCCCTCGCCTGGAGGGTAATCTTTGTGAATAGCAGGAAGTTCCTGTAGGATGGTGGAATTGGTAAGCTACAAGGCTGTATTGCTTGTGTCCTAGTTCGAGTTTTTGTAAATCTATGGGTATGGGGTCCCTGAGCCAGCCAAGCATTTATACATGGGCTCCTCTTTAAGCTCATGAACAGTTGCATGGAAATCAAAAGGACTCCACATGTGTCTAAATGCACAATACATACTTAAGCACCTTGATAGATTGTCTTACTGAGTATGGGCCTGATTATCAGCTAGACTAAGGCCCTTTTACACCACATTGACATTGTGAAGGGGGCCTGTAGAAGCCTGGTGCACCCCCTTTGGCTGAGTGTGGGGCCCTCCTCATCTAGCACCGCCTGCTGATGGGTGCTCTGGCCCTACAGTGGTTTCTCATGACTTAGCCCTACAGCCAAAGTCAGCCACAGAAGCTTGCTTCATTCCTGTGTCCTCCAAATACTTTCTCTCCCACAGCTTCCCTATTTCCTCAGATGTCTGCAAGGCCACAAAGGTGACTGCAAAGTTCTTGACTTTCTGCCTTCTGCTCCACATAGGCTCTCTGTGCCACCACTGAGCTAGGCTTCATCTTTGATTAACTTCGGCCTACCCACTAGGAGCAATCTGGTGGAGTAATTGTCTCTCAGGCTCACATTAACTCTTTCACCATCAGAGTGGCCTCAAAGGGTATGTCTACACTACCCCCCTAGTTCGAACTAGGGGGGGTAATGTAGTCATATGAAGTTGCAAATGAAGCCCGGGATTTGAATTTCCCGGGCTTCATTTGCATAAAGCTGGCTGGTGCCATTTGTAAATGCCGGCTAGGTCGGACCCCGTGCCGCGTGGCTACACGCGGCACGGACTAGCTAGTTCGGATTAGGCTTCCTAATCCGAACTAGCTGTACGCCTCGTTTTATCCATGAGGCGTACGGCTAGTTCAGATAGGAAGCCTAATCCGAACTAGCTAGTCTGTGCCGCGTGTAGCCGCGCGGCACGGGGTCCGACCTAGCCGGCATTTAAAAATGGCACCGTCCGGCTTTAAGCAAATGAAGCCCGGGAAATTCAAATCCCAGGCTTCATTTGCGACTCCGTATGACTACATTACCCCCCCTAGTTCGAACTAGGCGGGTAGTGTAGACATACCCAAAGTGAGTGTAAATGAGTTTACTCAGTGTAACCCATTCTTAGTGTAAATGAGTATTAGGGCCTGCAAGTGCACATCTTTCGATGGGACTGGACATGTATTGTATAGGAGTCGGTGTTTCCTTGAAAAGTGTTTCAGCATGTTTGGACATGTATTATACATGCTGTGTACTTGCATGGGGGGAGTGCATTTGCAGTTATGGCATGTGTGTGAGGGGATGATGAGTGTCTCTCAGAGAGTGCCCAGTGTTTCTGGTTATGGATGCATCTGTACAGAGTGGTTCCCCACAGGTTAGCTGAGCTGCCATGCATGAGAAAGCAATTGCCGTTAGCTGGGACTGGGAAGCATCTTGGTGCTGCTGTCCAACATAAGTAAAAAAAGAAAGCCTAGTGAACTGAAAAGCACAGCAGTAATTTAGGCATTGAATAAGTTCTCAGATGCCAGGATAGGTAATTTCATAGAGTGAAGACAAAGGACTGAAATATGTCCATGGAACCTAGACCCTTCCAATGGGATCCATGGAAGGTGATGAGTGCAGCCCCAGGATCCCTCCTCCCCTGTGAATCTAGAAGCCCTCAGGGTCTCACAGTGCTTTGAAAGTGTCAAAATACGTAGTGGCTCAGTACTTGCTTTCCATTGTCAAGCCAAGTGGAGTAAAGTCTTAGAGCCTGGCAGCTGGAGATCTTCAGCTACCTCCAGTACTGAGGTTTGAAAAGGAAAGTTCCTTCCATAGATGGATCAGATGACAGTACGTAGGGCAAAATCCTGCAAGGTGCTGAGCACCTGCAATCCCTTTTGTAGTCAAAAGGTGGTCCCCTGAGAAGGGGATAGCTCAGTGGTTTGAGCATTGGCCTGCTAAATCCAAGGTGGTGAGCTCATTCCTTGAGGAGGCCGATCTGGGATAAATCTGTCAGGGATAGTACTTGGTCCTGCTGTGGGGACTGGACTCAATGACCTCTCAAGTCCCTTCCAGCTCTATGAGGGTATGTCTACACTACAGCGCTAATTTGAACTAACTTAGTTCGAATTAGTTAATTCGAACTAAGCTAGTTCGAACTAACGCGTCTAGAACTAAAAACTAGTTCGAACTAGCGTTTTGCTAGTTCGAACTAGCATGTCCACATTGAGTGGACTCTGAACAGGGCTTAATGATGGCCGGAAGCAGTGCCGGCAGGGCATAAAAGGAGGACTTAGAGCATGGAGATGCTGTCTCAGGCTAGCCGAGGGCTGCGCTTAAAGGGTCCCGACCCCCACCCCGGACACACAGTTCTAAGGGGTGCCCCGCTTGAAAACCAGTCCTGGCTTGGAGTGCCCTGAGTGCCCACACTGGGCACATCACACCACTCGGCCATCAGCCCGGCTGCACTTGCCGCAGGCTGCCATCTGGGGAGAGGGAGCAATTGGGGGGCTGCAGGAGAGCTTCCACCCCCAGAAGCCCGCAGAGCCAGCCCAGTCCTCCCCATCGGGGGCTCGTACCCCATTCCTCCCTCACCTCCTTCCACTTGCCCTTCCCTAGCCCCCCTTCTTATTGATGTACAAAATAAAGATAACGTTTGTTCCAACATTGACTCTGTCTTTATTGAACAAAACTGGGGGAGACTGGGAAAAGGAGGTGGGAGAGGGGAAGAGAGAGGCTGGGAGAGGGGAGGGCAACTAAAATGATCAGGGGTTGGGAACAGGTCCCATATGAAGAGAGGCTAAAGAGACTGGGACTTCTCAGCTTAGAAAAGAGGAGACGGAGGGGGGGGACAGGATAGAGGTCTCTAAAAGCAGGAGTTGGGTGGAGAGGGTGCATCCAGAAAAGTTCTTCATTAGTTCCCATAAAGAAGGACTAGAGGACACCAAAGGAAAGGAATGGGTAGCAGGCTTCAAACTAGTAAGAGAAAGTTGTTCTTCTTCAGAAAGCAAATAGTTAACCTGTGGAACTCCTTGCTGCAGGAGGCTGTGAAGGCTACAACTAGAACAGAGTTTAAAGGGAAGTGAGATAAAGTGATGGAGGTTGGGTCCATGGAGTGGTATTAGCCTGAGGGTAGGAGTGGTGTCCCTGCCCAAAGTTTGTGGAAGGCTGGAGAGGGATGGCACGAGACAAATGGCTTGGTCATTGTCTTCGGTCCATCCCCTCCAGGGTCCCTATGGTTGGCCGCTGTTGGCAGACAGGCTACTGGGCTAGATGGACCTTTGGTCTGACCCAGTACGGCCATTGTAAGCTCAGGGCTCAGTGTCGGGGGTCTCAGTGGACCCCCTTGATTTTCATGCACACCTGCTCCTGGGTGGCCAGGCTGGCAGCTCTCCTGCCCTAGACGGCCACTTTCCTGTGCCTAGTGCGGAGATCGTGGACATGGTCCACGATGTCCGCACTAGCCCAGGAAGGTGCCCGCCTCTTGCGGTCCAGGGCAAACTCCCGGGAGCCGCCAGCCTGGTCCCGGGAAGAGGGGGTGGGCTGGGGGGCATTGGGTGGGTGGCTCTGTGCCGTGCCAGGTGCAGGGTCTGCTGGCTGGGTGCTGGCAGGCTTGCACCTGGCACGGGCACCGTAGCCAGCCCGTGCCCCTTTAAGGGGTCCGGGGCCGGGAGGGGGGCATAGAGTTTCCCTGGTGTTGGCCAGAGTGGCCACCAGGGAAACCTGGGGAGGCCTAGCCTCCCACTAGTTCGAACTAAAGGGCTACACAGCCCTTAGTTCGAACTAGCTAGTTCGAACTAGGCGTTAGTCCTCGTAAAATGAGGTTTACCTAGTTCGAACTAAGCGCTCCGCTAGTTCGATTCAAATTCGAACTAGCGGAGCGCTAGTGTAGCGCCTAGGAAAGTTAGTTCGAACTAACGTCCGTTAGTTCGAACTAACTTTCTAGTGTAGACATACCCTGAGATAGGTATATCTCCATATATTTTTATCCCAGGAGAGGTCAGTGGGACATGCAAGAGACCACCCCTTTCTGAATTTGGCCCGTTGTCTGATGGAGCTTCCCCTACCATCACCTGGTTCCTGTAGAAAAGTATGCACGAAGGACACGGTGTTCAGAGGTGTAGAGAACTCTCTATTTCCTGAGTAGTCAATGGTGGCTACAAATACTCTTTGTCTGAAAACAAGGCCTCGACCCCTTTCTTCATGCATGTGTCCCAAATATTATCTCTGCCTGAACACAGCACTATGTTTATTCTGCCTGGCAGCTGCCACTGCTCTGCGCTTGATGGAGAATTGGGTCAGACAATTGGACAGCTCACTGCCCATGGGCATGGTATTCTGTATAAGCCATGTCTTGAGCATAAGGAGGTAAGAAAAGGAAATCTGGGATGCCCCCTTTGCATTGGTTATTCCCCAGCTGCTCCATCAGGCACCAAAGAAGTGAGGGGCATCCCTTAAAACCAGCCTAGCAGTGGAGTCTGAGGTTCTCCCAACCACCTTTCTGTCGCCTAGAGTGCAAACAACTCATCACAGATTGGGGGGCTGAACTCCTGAATGAGATCAGAACCCTCCTGGCCCTTTCTCCACAGTTTTACCCAATGAGCTGTCAGCGATGGATACGGTAATTCAGAGCAATAGAAACACAAACAGATGGGTAATTGACCTGCGTGCCTTCATTACACTGGAGTTCAGCACTGCTGTCCATGCCTTATACTCCTTTATCTGCCAGCCTGAAATCCCTGGACCTTTCATGAGGAAAGGTGATTTGTCCAGACTTCTTTCAAAAGGCTTACTCATAGTTATTGCTCTCCCCTGCCTCATGCATTTCAGAAAATGACAGAGTCTGACAAGCAGAACTTACCAGGTACAAGGAAACAGCTGTGAATCCTATAGGGCCCTTGGCTGTCTGCAGGGAGCTCACAGAATTGGGTTTTAACAGAAAAGCACAGAAAAGTATCGTGTGTGTGTGGGGGGTATAAATAGGGCTAAAGCTACATTGAAGTCAGTAGAACTGTGCCAGTCTGCCTGGCTGAGAACGGGACACATATTCCTTATGGTGGGATTTCCAAACAAGATGAAGGGAGTTAGACACCCAGCTCTCACTGAAATTGAATGGAACAGGGGCTCCAAAATCCCCTAGCCACTAGTATAGATTTTCCCCTATATTCTTTTCCTTTCTTCTCTATGGGTATGCCTAGACTGCAGGCTTTTTTCGAAAAAACTTTACCTGCATCTAGACTGCTGCCGCGTTCTTTTGAAAGTAAATCGAAAGAACGCGACAGTTTTTTTGACCACACTAAACCTCGTTTTATGGGGAATAACGTCTTTTTTTGAAAGCGCTCTTTCGAAAAATAGCGCTATGTAATGCAAACTGTGCTTTTTCAAGAGAGAATCCAGACTGCCTGGGTGCTCTCTTTCGAAAGAGCAGCTTGTTTTTTCGAAAGTACTGGTTGTAGTCCAGACGCTCTTTTTCGAAAGAGACTTTTTTGAAAGTATCTTTCAAAAAAGCCTCTTTCAAAAGAGGCTTGCAGTCTAGATGTAGCCTTCAATCACATGATGATTCCCTATTGTATTCTCTCCCTCTAGGGCATGTGGTACTGGCCACTGTTGGCAGATAGGATACTGAGCTAGATGGACCTTTGGTCTGACCCAGTATGGCCTTTCTTTTGTTCTAATGTTATGATCTTTCTGTCTACCGCTCTCTAGCCTATTTCTTTCTTTCTTTCTTTCTTTCTTTCTTTCTTTCTTTCTTTCTTTCTTTCTTTCTTTCTTTCTTTATGCACCATGAAAGATATTTAGAATAGTTTAATGCTTATTATATCTGAACTAGTGCTCAGTGTATGAGTCTGAAAAAGTCCATCAAAAAGAAGGTATAAAGGCCAGCACCTCTACTGGTGTAGAACATACTGTAGTGGAGTCTGCAGCTGAGCTGAATAGAGACAACTTCCTCCAGTGTGGCACAAAGGGGATTCTGGAGTCGGGGTACAGAAGCAGCCCGTCTCAGGCAGCTCTCTGGGGTTATAGGTTTTTAGCAGGCTTTTTGTAGCACCTAATAGCATAACAGTGTACATTTCACCTACAAGGCTCCCTCATGTCTCTTCTTGCATACTGTGGTGTATTTTCCAAGGCTTGTGAGATGACATCCCATGACCTCCTTAAGGCCAGCAGGTGCAGTCTGATCTGAGCTTAGCAGTTGCACTGTGCTTGAGGAATAAATTTTATACCTCAAATTTCTTGCTCACAACAACTAGGGAAGAAATTTTACAGCTACTTTTCATTCCTCTGCATCACCTTCCCAAGTTGTTAATGACACAGGTTTAAAAAACAAAACAAAACAGCAACCCAGCACACTGATTTGCATATTCCCTGCTTTTGTCTCTGTGCCAGGTCTCCAGATCATCTTCCCGCAGTATTTACAAGAGAAATTTGTCCAGTCTGCATTGAGTTACATCATGTGCAATGGAGAGGGGGAATATGTGTGTCAGAACAGCCAGTGCGGTTGCCAGTGTGCTGAAGAATTCCCACAATGCAACTGTCCCATCACTGACATTCAAATCATGGAGTACACACTGGCAAACATGGCCAAGTCCTGGACAGAAGCGTATAAAGATTTGGAGAATTCAGGTAAGCAGGGAATGGGGCTATTTTCCAGTGTCTGTGTTTTTTTAAAAACAACAAGGAGTGTGGTGGCACCATACCTACTAACAGATTTATTTGGGCATACGCTTCTGTGGGAAAAAACATTTTGTCACATCTGATGAAGTAGTTTTTATCCACGGAAACGTATGGCCAAATAAATGTATTAGTCTTTAAAGGGCCACAGGACTCCCTGTTGTTTTTGCAGACAGATACTGATATGGCCCCTCTGAGATGTATGGTTTTGTTGTTTAATAATGATAAGAACAAGGGCTGTTAGGAAAATAAGTTTCTCTTCCAGCCAAAAGAAAAATCCACTGCCATCTCCTCAAAAAAAAAACATCTCCAAATATTTTGGTCAAATATCTGAAAGTTTCTGGTTTTCATATTTTATTTTTTGATAAAAATTGGAATTTTTCATTTAAAGTAGACTTCTACTGAAAAATGCTTGTTTGGTTGAAAATCCAGTACTAGTTGTGATGGAAAATTCTCTACTGCCCAGTTAGCATCCCAAAAATCTATTTCACCATTACATGTTGGGGATATTTATGTTCATTATAGATTAGCCACAATGTGGAGGGTACAGAATGTACCTTTAGCTCTCCCTGAATTGCATGCTCCTTGTTGGTGTCCTGAAAGCTCATGTGCATATATCAAGGAGCTGAGTAAACTCTTCTGTGACAGAGGTGTTCTGTGTAGAGATGGACAAAAAAATCCCCACATGTTTGTGTATCTGATGACCTGAAGTTTCTGAATTTCATATGGCTCCATTGGTAATTCATCTTCATGATGCTGGTGTATCAGATCTGAACTTGGTGCAGTATCAGACTGACAAAAGAATAATGTCTTCAGGGGTTTTGAGTGGGATGCAGGAGCATTGTCTCTTGTTACAGCTATGAAGAAGATACAGTAAGTGCACCACACAGCAGACACCTCAGCCCAAAAAGGTGCTCACCCCTGCCTCTGCACACCACTTTTGAAGTGGGAATTAATTCATGAAGTGCTAACTAATCCCCTTCCCCGCTCACCACAGGCACTTGTCAGTGCTTGAAGCCAAATTATACCTGCCTCCGGCATGGGAATGCAAGTTGTCAGGGAGGGGCTGCCTTCCTAAAGGCTTTTCTTGTGGAACCGTGTGACAATACATGTATCAGGAGCAAATTCAGAGCATGTTTGGCTTTTGGCCAGCTCTGCTGTGGGCTTGAAATTAATGGTGTTTCATGCAATTTGGTGCTTAAATCGAAACTGCTCTATTCAGGCTCTGAATTTACAAATGTTCCTTTGTCCAATGAGGAAATGGCATGGATAAAATGCTTTTTATGAAAACCTCCCTGAGGGGACTTTCACAGCAGCCTACTCATGCTTCTCAACTAGGCCTTTAATACATGTTGTTTTGCAGGCTCCTGACCCCTTGATGACCTAATTTAGGTGCCCTTTAGTGTGCCCCAAATGATTTGCCAAGGGCTTGTCTATCTGTCAGTGCCTGGAAACTGCATTCACTGCTCTTCCAACTCTTTCTGCTCCCACACTGATTCTACACCTGAGGAACCATTGGGTCAATCCTTAGCTGGAGAAATCAGCATTGTCAGTGGAGCTACGCCAGTTTACATTTCCTGAGGGGATAGGTGATCCACAGTGACATAAATGGAGTTGCTCCTTGTTTAAATTGGCAAAAGAGGAGAATCAGAATCTCACCTCATAACCAGTGTTGCTGTTAAAGGCCCCGTGCCGTTTTTGCAAGTGTAGAGGTGCTAAAACTGGCCAGAGTTGTCACAGTTGACTATATTCTGTCTCCCTAAATTCCCCTTACAGTTTATTCTGAATTTTCTCATTTCATGTGCTAAATTTGGAATGTTGTGTTCCAATGCACACTTCAATGGCTGCTATGTTCCTTCCCAGAGATGGAAGCTTTTCCATAATGCCTGAAGTGAAACCTATTTGTACTTTGTATACCAATTTGGTACATTTCGTTCTTCAATTTGTTACACTCCCTATAAAGTATTCATAGAATCATAGAATCACAGGGTTGGAAGAGACCTCAGGAGGTCATCGAGTCCAATCCCCTGCCCAAAGCAGGGCCAACCCCAAATAAATCATCCCAGCCAAGACTTTGTTAAGCCAGGACTTGAAAACCTTTAGGGATGGAGATTCCACCACCTCCCTATGTAACCCAGTCCAGTGCTTCACCACCCTCCTACTAAAATAGTTTTCCCTAATATCCAGCTTAGACCTCCCTCACTGTAACTTGAGACCATTGTTCCTTGTTCTGCCATCTGTCACTACTGAGAACAGCCTCTCTCCATCCTCTTTGGAATCCAGCTTCAGGTATTTGAACGCTGCTCTCAAATCCCCCCTCACTCCTCTCTTCTGTAGGCTAAATAAGCCCAACTCCCTCAGCCGCTTCTTGTAAGTCGTGTGCTAGCCCCCTAATCATTTTGGTTGCCCTCAGCTGGGCTTTCTCCAATGCGTCCACATCTTTTCTGTAATGGGGGACCCAGAATTGGATGCAATACTCCAGGGCTACATCTACACTGGCCCCTTCTACGGAAGAGGCATGCTAATTTCGAACTTTGGAATAGGGAAATCCGCGGGGGATTTAAATATCCCCCGCGGGATTTAAATAAACATGGCCACCGCTTTTTTTCCGGCTTGGAGAAAATCCGGAAAAGAGCATCTAGACTGGTGTGATCCTCCGGAATAAAGCCCTTTTCCGGAGGATGTCTTATTCCTACTTGCAAGTAGGAATAAGACATCCTCTGGAAAAGGGCTTTATTCCGGAAGATCGTGCCAGTCTAGACGCTCTTTTCCGGCTTTTCCCCAAGCCGGAAAAAAAGCGGCGGCCATGTTTATTTAAATCCCGCGGGGGATATTTAAATCCCCCGCGGATTTCCCTATTCCAAAGTTCGAAATTAGCATGCCTCTTCCGGAGAAGGGGCCAGTGTAGATGTAGCCCAGTTGTGGCCTCACCAGCACCAAATAAAACGGAATAATCATTTCTCTAGATCTGCTGGCAATGCTCCTCCTAATGCACCCTAATATGCCGTTAGTCTTCTTGGCTACAAGGGCACACTGATGACTCATATCCAGCTTCTCATCCACTGCAATCCCCAGGTCCTTTTCTGTTAAACTGCTACCTAGCCCTTCGCTCCCTTGGGATTCTTCTGTCCCAAGTGCAGGACTCGGATTGATGTCTTTGGCCCAATCCTTCAGTTTGCCTAGGTCACTCTGGACCCTATCCTTACCCTCCAACATATTTACCTCTCCCCCTGGCTTAGTGTCACCCTGAAGATGCAATCCACCCCCTCATCCAGGTCATTAATAAAGATGTTGATCAAAACTGTCGCCAGAACAACCCCTGGGACACTCCGCTTGAAACCGATTGCCAACCAGACCTCGAGCCGTTGCTCACTATTCATTGAGCCTGATGATCTAGCCAGCTTTCTATCCACCTTATAGCCCATTTATCCAGTCCATACTACCTTAACTTGCTGGCAAGAATATGGAAAAAGGCAAATGTAGTGCCCATCTTTTAAAAAGGGAAGAAGGACAATTCAGGGAACTACGGACTGGTCAGCCTCACCTCAGCCCCTGGAAAAATCATGGAGGGGATCCTCAAGGAATCCATTTTGAAGCACTTGGAAGAGGATAAAGTGATCAGGAATAGTCAACAGGAGAGGCCATATCAAAAGCTTTGCTACAGTCAAGATATATCACATCCACTGACTTCCCCATGTTGACAGAGCCAGTTACCTCATCATAGAAGCTAATCAGATTGGTCAGGCATGACTTGCCCTTTGTGAATCCATGTTGACTATTCCTGATCACTTTACCCTCTTCCAAGTGCTTCAAAATGGATTCCTTGAGGATCCCCTCCATGATTTTTCCAGGGGCTGAGGTGAGGCTGACCAGTCCGTAGTTCCCTGAATTGTCCTTCTTCCCTTTTTAAAAGATGGGCACTACATTTGCCTTTTTCCAATCGTCCAGGACCTCCCCCGGTTTCAAAGATAATGGCCAATGGCTCTGCAATGACATCTGCGAACTCCCTTAGCACCCTTGGGTGCATTAAATTAAATTGGGTGCCCCTTGGATTTTTGTATATCCAACTTTTCTAAATAGTTCTTAACTTGTTCTTTCTCCATGGGGTGTGTGTGGGGCGGGGGGAGAACAGGGAGGAGCTTCCCACCTCCTTCCCATACCATGTTGCCCAGTGCAGTAGTCTGGGAGCTGACCTTGTCTGTAAAGACAGAGGCAAAAAAGGCTTTGAGTACTACAGCTTTTCCCACATCATCCATCACTAGGTTGCCTCACCCATCCAGTATGTTTCCTACTCCTTTCCTGATCACCCTCTTATTGCTAACACACCTGTAGAAACCTTCCTTGTTACCCTTTACATCCCTTGCTAGCTGCAATTCCAATTCTGCTTTGGCCTTTCTGATTACACCCCTGCATGTTCGAGCAATATATTTATCCTCCTCCCTCATCATCTGACCAAATTTCCATTCTTTGTAAACTTTCTTCTTGTGTTTAAGCTCGCCAAAGGATTTCACTGCTAAGCCAAACTGGTCACCTACCATATTTGCTTTTCTTAATGTGCAATGGTGGGATGGTGTGTTCCTGCACCTTCAATAAGGTTTCTTCAAAATACTGCCAGCTCTTCTGGATTCCTTTCCCCTTCATGTTAGCACCCCAGAGGATCCTGCCCATCAGCTCCCTGAGGGAGTCAGAGTCTGCCTTTCTGAAGTCCAGGGTCTGTAGTTTGCTGCTCTCCTTTCTTCCTTTGGTTAGGATCCTGAAATCAACCATCTCATTCCTTGAGGTAAAAAGTACTATTTCATTTAAGTTTGAATTAGCAATTTGCTTCAGTGTGTTAAAAAATTTTCCTTATTTAGTTAGTCATCATCCATGAAAAAAACATTTTCATAAACATCTAGGCTGTGTCTAGACTGCATCCCTTTTCCGTAAAAGGGATGCAAATTAGACACATCGCAATTGCAAATGAAGTGGGGATTTAAATCCTCCCTGCTTCATTTTCATAAACATGGCTGCCACTTTTTTCCGGCTCGGAGCTTTGCCAGAAAAAAGCGCCAGTCTAGACATGGATCTTTCGGAAAATAAAGCCTTTTCCGAAAGATCCCTTATTCCTTTTTTTAAGAGGAATAAGGGATCTTTCGGAAAAGGCTTTATTTTCCGAAAGATCCCCGTCTAGACTGGTGCTTTTTTCTGGCAGAGCTCCGAGCCGGAAAAAAGCGGCAGCCATGCTTATGCAAATGAAGTGGGGGGAATTTAAATCCCCGCTTCATTTGCAATTGCGATGTGTCTAATTTGCATCCCTTTTACGGAAAAGGGATGCAGACTAGACACAGCCCTACAATATTATCCCCTACTGCCTTTTACACTAAAATGAGAACAGAGGTGCACTGTGCATTTCAGCTGCACTGAAAAGAAATGTGGTCTTGTGCTTATGGCAGTGGTGGGCAACTGAAAAAATTTACTGTCAGGTATTCCTTCCACCAAACTCCCTTGGCTGCATCTAGACTGGCAAGTTTTTCTGCAAAAGCGGCTGTTTTTGCGGAAAAACTTGCCAGCTGTCTACACTGGCCGCTTGAATTTGCGCAAGAACACTGACGATCTAATGTAAGATTGTCAGTGTTCTTCCGCAAATACTGTGCTGCTCCCATTCGGGAAAAAGCCCTCTTGTGCAAATGTATTTGTGCAAGAGGGCCAGTGTAGACAACTAAAAACTGTTTTGCGCAAAAAAGGCCCAATGGTGAAAATGGCGATCGGGGCTTTCTTGCGCAAAACCACGTCTAGATTGGCATGGACACTTTTCCGCAGAAAGTGCTTTTGCGCAAAAGCATCTATGCCAATCTAGATGCTCTTTTCCACAAATGCTTTTAACGGAAAAACTTTTCCGTTAAAAGCATTTGCAGAAAATCATGCCAGTCTAGATGTAGCCCTCATGTAACCTTCATAAAGTCATGGGAGGGCACATACTCAATCCATGAAAATTGGTGTGATATCCTTAAGGCCAATGAAGATATACTGATTTACACCAGCTGAGAATATGCCTTGTAATCTCTGAATTCTTCACTTTCCCATCTGTAAAATGGGCATAACCCTAATTCTAACTTATCTAATTAGTAGAGCTGGACAATTTTAGTTCAAAACTGTTTTGAATGAAAAATTGGGTTTTGAATAAATGTGGGGGATGGAGAGGAATTTAACAGTGTCTGCTTTCCATGGAAAACTCCAACTTTTTATTGAAAATATAAGCACCTGAAAACCACAAAACCTTAGGCTAAAATCTGAAAATTTAATTTGAAATGTTACTATGGTAGCTCCTGGGGCCCCATCTACACGGCAGGGTTTTTGTGGATGAAGCCTATAGTGCAAGAGTTTTTGCGCAAAAACTTCTTGTGCAGAAGCCCGTCCAGACCTCAAAGCACATTGCAAAAGTGATGTGCTTTTGCGCAAGAGAGTGTCCACACTGCATAGATGCTCTTGCACAAGAAAGCTTTGATGGCCATTTACAGAATGGCCATCAGAGCACCTGTGTTTTTTCGGAGCGTCCACACCTGCCTTTTTGTGCAAGAGCTGTAGCGCAAAAAGGAGTTATTCCTTGTGGGGAGAGGAATAGCTCTACTGGCAAAAGCCCTCTGGTCTGTTGATTTTCTTGTGCAAAAGCACACTTGAGGTGTGGACACTCCGCCGTTTTTTTCGCAGAAACCTTGTAGTGTAGACGTAGCCTGAGAGTTGTAGCTCAGGTATCTTATGCCTGCATTCTCCTCTGTAGGAGGGGGTCTCCCAGGCCAAACAACATCTTCCACAATGAACCAGAGCTATGGAACTCCCATGCTACTCCCATGATGGTCACACAAAAGGGAAGATGGGTATATTGTGTTAGATTTTCTGTGGGGGAGGAAGCAATAAAATTCCTACTAGCTCTACTACTTTGTAGTAGGGTCTTCCTATTATTATGGGCTTGCAGTGCTTGGCACAATGGAGCACCAATCCCAGCTGGAGTTTCTAGCAGTGTTCCCTCCCATTTTTTTCATCCTGATGAGGAATGAATTTTGTTATGTACAGTAAGGCATGTGCAGATGTGCACCACCAGCAGAAATATGTGCTGCCAGGTCTGGGTCCTGCGGGCACTCTGCTAATCAGCTGGGTGGTATTTGAACCTCTCCTGGGTGGCTGCCCAAGTGCTCAGTTTACAGGGAACATTGGTTTCTAGATACCTTTTTCGTATGTATTAACTAAGAAACTGGTCTTCTTAAAGGGCAGTCTTAGCTTTTGGAACCAATAGCCAGCAGCTTTTATTTTTCTAGCTTTGTTTTTTCTCCAGAGTTGTGCTGCTGGTATCAAAATACACACAATGAACTCAAATTTCACCCCATCGTCTCTACAAAATCATGGCATGTCCATCATCAAAGCAAATAGAGCTTGGTCTTTTGCACAAATAGGCTTTGGAGGAAATTGATTTGTAAGGGGCGGGGAACAAATGCAGAGCTTTTATTGCTAAAAGGTACCAGGAGTAATCAGTGTGGTCAACAGAAGCAATTATACATGATGATAGTTTCAGAGACGGGGGAATAGGAGAGAGTCATTTTGGGAGCAGGAGGAGAAAGGGACTGAATGCCACATTATAAATTGAGTGGATTCCAGATGATTAAAAAAAATCTCCCAGCTGCCTTTGGGGAAGGGCGTAGGAAGCCAGATGTCCTATGGTCTTTATAGTGTTGCAGTAGTGATTATTTTTTATTAGGTGCTCAGAATGTATGGTAATGAAATCTTTCTACCTCCCTAACTACCTATTTGGTTAATACATAGACTTTTTCTATTAGACTGCTAGATTTGAGTTAGAAGTTGAACAATAGGAATCATGTAGTGAAAAATATTGATAATGTATAAGGAATGTTCATATCACAGATTCAAAAGGGAATAATTCTTCATGTATTTGAAAACGTTCAGAAACTCTCTATAGAAAAGCTTAGGTTTAGAAAATGTTTGCTTCTCAGATTTTTTGTTTTCTGTTTTTTTCTCCCTTTGCAACCTGAAAAAAAGAGTAGGGAAGGGGGAGTGAAGGTGAAAGCCAGAACAAAGGGTACGTCTAGACTACTGGCTTTTGTTGAAAGGCTTTGTCAACAGATACTGTTGACAAAGCTTCTGTTGACAAAGAGTGTCTAGACTACATCCAGTTCTGTCGACAAAGCAAGACGCTTTGTCAACATGAGAGTGTAGACGCAAAGGACAGTGTAGATACAATAACGCCTTCTGTCAACAGAACTCTGTTGACAAAAGGCGTTATTCCTCATAGAATGAGGTTTACCACTGTGGACAAAACTGCCGAGTTCTGTCGACGTTATATTGACAGAACTCAGCAGTAGTGTAGACGCAGGTATAGTTTTGTTGACAAAAGGCCACTTTCGTTGACAAAACCCTGTAGTCTAGACACACTCAAAGTGACTACACTTTCCATTTTCTGGTGTGGTGAAGGGAAAATGGAAAATTTCAAAGAAACAAAATTTGTTCATGAAAATTTCTGCATGTGAAAGAAAGGCCTTGTTTAAATGGAAACATTTTTCACTTGGAAAAATTTTGAACTGTTTTAATCTCCACTTCTTCCATAGTGGAACCCCATATCCCATATAAGTTGGGCCTTGCTGTGACACCCTTCCTATTTAGCAATGACAGGTTGCGGACACTCCCCCAATCCTTTTTCTGACCCACCCAGGTTGTTAACACCCATGGTCTGGTGCATTAATGTCTTGCTGTTGTAAGTATAAGTGGAAAATATCTGACCTGTAACATGCACTGTGTATAAATACCCATAACAATGATAACCACATCATTAGGATGCTTCCTGGAGAATAATGACAAACTTGGGGATTAATGCTCATCAGCTTCTCTCGTCTCATTATTAATTCTCTACTGCACCTGGACTGTAATTGTTTCAACAGCTAGTATTAGGCCTTGTGCCCTCAGTATAGCATGAGTGACTCAAGTCTATTACTTTGGTTGTGTGTTCCTAGATGAGTTTAAATCCTTCATGAAAAGGCTACCTAACAACCACTTCCTGACCATCGGGAACATCCACCAGCACTGGGGCAATGACTGGGATCTTCAGAACAGATACAAGCTCCTGCAGAGCTCCATGGAAGCCCAACGGCAGAAGATCCAACGCACTGCCCGCAAACTCTTTGGCCTCAGTGTCCGGTGCCGGCACAACCCTAACCACCAGCTGCCTAGAGAAAGGTACTTCTACCCCTATCTCCTGCCCCAGTGATAGGCCCTTGCTTATGGCCTTGGTGAGCAGCACCAGTGGTTTGTTTGTTTTTAAATACTTTGTGCTTTTTACAATGCTCAGAGCACCTGGAGTGTCTCAGGCCCCAGTGACGTAGCTACAAATGAGAGAGTGAGAAAGGGAGAGAGGCATGTTCAGAGTTACTGAGGAAATCCTGTTACAGCTGCAGCAGCTGTTGATATTATAGAGCAATCACTAACTCCTCACAGCTTCTCCGGATGGCAGAATTTAGAGCTGTCTCCCTCCATTTTGGGAGTTCTGTCTCCATAGTTTTAATGAACATTTCTCACCTGATCTTAGCTGTTGTCTGGAACCAGGGAGTGACGCTTGAAACCCTGGAAATAATGAGCCCTGACGTCTCCTCTTTCAAGCCACTCTGGGAGCGGATGGGCCGAGTTAGCATTTGTAGATGAACTGGTTTTTTTTCACCAGCTTGATCAGCTGCTTTTCTATTTCAAGAGATAATTAATTGGCTAACTAGAGGCTCTTGTAACCATTTTATCCATATGGCAGTGAGCATTCTCGGTTTTCACTTTTAGCTGTACATAGTCAATACAATCCTTCCAGATCTCTTTAATTAGGGATAAATTTTGTGTAGGTGGGCCACATTCCAATGAGAATTCTAGGAATAATTTCAAGGTTAAAGGATTTTTTATTTTCTTCTGGAGAACATTTTCAAACGGACCCACCAATTGGCTAAGTTATTACAAGCAAGCCTGGCTTGTGCAGAAGTAACATCAGCATTCATATGCTATCTTCGAACAGTGCACCCTCTCCATCACCAAAAGCAGCAAACAGCACCTATCAAATATGCAGCCTACCACGCTGAAAGAAAGCTTTTGTATAAATATGTCTTTAGCATTTCACTTCTATTTTAAAAAGCCAACCAGGCAGAAAGAGAGCCTCCAACAAGCACTATAAAAACTGGGTGAGGGAGGATGAAATAGATGCTGGCAGTTGAGTTTTTAACTGACTGATGTGCTTGATTTGTTTAAGTCTACACCACCAGGCATATTATCATTTCCACTCTTATGTGTCATTCCACATTTGTAGTAAGTTGGGAGACAGTCTCAGTAGACAGAGATGGAGAGAGAGGTATGTATTTCTGTGTTCTTTTTGTTGGGGCTAGGAAACATTCTAATTTTCTAATGGTATATATTACATAAAGACAGATGCTTCTCATTCATGCCATTGGCTTTGAAAGGATAGAGGGGTTATACTAACAGCACGTTTCTCTCTCTCTTTCGTTCTGGTACAAAAATGCATAATAGAAATAGTACATTATATATTCAATAGCAACCTAAAGGAGAGAAAAATAGAATTACTATTCACTGCCCTCCAGGAAGAAAAGAAGATATGTTATGTGTTTCCAGCAAAAAGGGAGGGTAAAGATTTTTGTAATTGGAATGACACTACTATGACCTTTGTTAATAGCAAGAAAGAAAGAAAGAAAGAAAGAAAGATTGATTTGGATTGACTTGCTGTTTCTTAAAAGTACCTTGTCAATATCAAGTTAATAGGTTTTTAAAAAGAAGTGACTCCTTAATTCTTGTAGCTTGTATTAATTTTTTTGTTAATTTATTTAAAATTGAAAACTGAATGTGCACATGTATGTTTATTTTAAAACTTTAGAGTTAATAAATAATACACACAATGCACCATCTATCCCGGGCTCTGGCTTAATTGACATTAGATAAGAATAAATTTCAGTGTTTCAGTCTTTAAGAATGATAATACATGTTTTCACTTTAGGGGAAATAGGGGACTGATTCACAAAAATATTAAAATCCCCCATTAAAATCCCCCATTTGCTTTTTTTTTCAATGAAATGTTGACACAATTGTGTAACTAAATGTTTAATTTTACAATTTAATTAGCTCAAACAAAAATCTCCTCCATCAAAATGAAAATCTCTCGCGTCCCATTTTTCCCAACCTGCCCTTTAGCCTTGCCAAATAAATGAATTCTGTAGTGTGGCCAGAGAACTTCAACCAATCTGAACTCTTAAACTAGAGGGATGGGAATGAATTATTCCAAGACAAAGGCCCGTAAAGAGATCATTCTACCTGCAGTTCCCTCTTGTCTCTCAACTGCATCCTAAGGACACAAAGGGTATGTCTAGACTACATGGCTCCATCGATGGAGACATGTAGATTAGGTTTCTAGACATAGGAAAATGAAGTGGCGATTTAAATAATCGCCTCTTCGTTTACATCAAAATGGCTGCGTGCTGTGCCAATCAGCTGTTTGGCAGCACAGCACGGTAGTCTGGACGCTTTGCTGTCTACAACGGAAGCCCTTGCTGACCACCCCATTATGCCTCGTGGGGTTCCCTTGTCGACCGCAGAGAGTCCAGACTACCGCGCTGTGCCGTCAAACAGCTGATCAGCACAAAGTAGCAGCCATTTTGATGTAAACGAAGAGGCGATTATTTAACTCGCCACTTCATTTTCCTATGTCTAGTAAATTAATCTACATGGCTCCGTCGACGGAGCCATGTAGTCTAGACATACCCAAATAGACAGAACTGACAGCAGTGTAAAGAGCTAATGGAGTCTTCACCATCACCATGCATGTGGTGCATGATTTGCATTTTGCATTTCACAGGGCTTGAAGAACAAACACTAGACAGATCAGTTTATAATCTGCCTCATTTTCTAGTTCTAATGTGCCATCACAAACTTCTTAGTGGTCACAGCATTGCAGAGAGATGGTTTGAATCTGACAACAAAAACTACTGAAATGTAACCCTCTTTTCTGGCTATTGGAAGGAGGCTCAAGAGACACCCAACTAAGCCATTCTGGTTAATGCTCGCATTTGCTTTCAGATATCAGATGGTGTCTGTCTTTCTTGAAAGTTTCTACATCTCTCTCTTTCATGTTTATGCCTTGTCCCTAGGCATGCTCTGGGTTTTGCTTCTTATTTATATATCTATTTAGTGCAGCCATCAGCAGATGGTATTTTTCTCCTGTCCTGCCTGCATCTCCATAGTGCTGAGACACAGAAAACACTGTGCTATCCTCTGCTTCCCTCCCATCACCGCTTCACAATGCTGATTTGGGGAAGAGGAAAATTGCTAGTTTCTAGATCTTGGCTGAGACTCCTTTCCTGTTCTTCACTGCCTCAGAGGAGGAGTGGGTGGGAAGGAGGGCAGCCTGTGTTTGTACAATCCGACCTGCAGTGAGGCCAGGCTAGGACACAGTGATTTGATTCTCCAGTTGCCATTTTGTGGGGAACAGGCCTGCCATATTTCTGTAATTCCTATCAGGTCAACCCTTACTATTAGAGCTTTTTCTGTTTAGCTTCTGTTTTCTGTTTAGCTTCTCTTTGCCTACCAGCTGTAAATGGGCTTTTCATTGCACTGTGCCATTTGCAGCCCAGGTGAATACCCATGTAGATTACCTTCTGAAATATGCCAGGTCACATGGAACCACTCTTCTGTCCCTCTTAGGCTATGTCTACACTCATGCTTCTTGCGCAAGTACGTCCATTCTTGCGCAAGAATCTGCAGAGCATCCACACTGCCTGCCTGCTTTTGTGCAAGGAAATTTACAGTATGGTGTGGTAAGCGAGGGCTTCTTGCGCAAGAGCTACACTCTTTTTTAACAGGTGCAAGCCCTCTTGCGCAGGAGCTCTTGCGCAAGAGGGCAGTGTGGATGCTCGGCAGGGATTTCTTGCGCAAGAAAGCCCTATGGCTAAAATGACCATCAGAGCTTTCTTGCGCAAGAGAGTGTCCACACTGCCATGGATGCTCTTGCGCAAAAGCACATCTCCCACATGGCAGTGTGGACGTTTTCTTGCGCAAGACTTCTTGCACAAGAACCCTTGTGCAAGATGTTCTTGCGCAAGAAGCCACCAGTGTAGACATAGCCTATGGGTGCGTCTAGACTGGCAAGATTTTGTGCAAAAACGGCCGCTTTTGCACAAAAACTTGCCAGCTGTCTACACTGGCCGCTTGAATTTGCGCAAGAGTACTGACGTTCTAATGTAAGAATTCAGTGCTTCTTGCTCAAATAGTTTGATGCTCCCGCTCAGGGATAATCCCTCTTGTGCAAGAATACTTACGGAAGAGGGCCAGTGTAGACAGGCACCTTAATTTTTTGCGCAAGAAAGCCCGATGGCTAAAATGGCCATTGGAGCTTTCTTGTGCAAAAGCACGTCTGTACTGTGCATGGATGCTTTTGCGCAAAAGCACTTTTTGTGCAAAAGCATCCGTGCCAATCTAGACGCTCTTTTGCATAAATACTTTTAACAGAAAAGCTTTTCCGTTAAAAGTATTTCCACAAAATCATGCCAGTCTAGACACAGCCTAAGGCCTAAGGCTGTGTCTACACTGGTAAGTTTTTCCAGAAAATCATCTGATTTTCCGGAAAAACTTGCCAGCTGTCTATATTGGCCGCTTGAATTTCCGCAAAAGCACTGACGATCTAATGTAAAATCATCAGTGCTTTTCCGGAAAAACTATGCTGCTCCTGTTCAGGCAAAAGTCTTTTTCCGAAAGACTTTTGCCCGAAAGGGCCAGTGTAGACAGCATAGTTCTGTTTTCCGCCAAAAAGCCCCGATCGCGAAAATGGCGATCGGGGCTTTTTTGCGGAAAAGCGCGTCTAGATTGGCCACTGACGCTTTTCTGGAAAAAGTGCTTTTCCGGAAAAGCGTCCTGCCAATCTAGACGCGCTTTTCCAAAAATGCTTTTAACGGAAAACTTTTCTGTTAAAAGCATTTCAGGAAAATCATGCCAGTGTAAACGTAGCCCATGTGTCTTGCTTCACTGGAGTGGTTGATGGTAATCTAATTTCACTGTCCAGCGGAGTTACTCCTGATTTACACCAGTTTAAGGCTACACTGCAATGCTATTTCAGGATACCAGAGTATCAGAAAATAGCTATCCCGCGTCTTCACAGCAAGCCCGTTATTTTGAAATATAATGGGTTCACTATTCCAATGTTCCTGTAAACCTCATTCCATGAGGAGTAAGGCATGTTTCGGAATAGCAGATTATTTCAAAATTTGGCACTGTGTAGACTGCGCCAAATTACGAAATAAGCTATTTCAAAATAAGATCCAATATTTTGCGTAGCTCAAATTGTGTATCTTATTTTGAGCTGCAGTACAGTTTAGATGCATCCTAAGTGAGCTCAAAATTAGACACTCAGGGCCTGATCCCACACTCTGTTCTACTAGCTTTACATTAAGTAGTGGGGTGTGTGTGTGTGTGTGTGTGTGTGTGTGAAAGCACAGAAATGTATGTTGGCACATATGCATGTACACACACACTCAGTCTACAAAAACCCATAACTATCCGATCAACTTGAATGGACCCACATATACACATACAGCTGCTACGCATTTGTACGCATAGCCCTGGTGTTATTCCTAGGCCAATGACAGCCCTTTGGGATGGGACATCCACTGGTCTCAACTGGATCCTGGGGGCACAAATAAAACTCACAGAAATGAAAAGCACCAATGGAGTCTCCACTGTGCATGTGGTGTGTGGTTTGTGGCTGTGTCTAGACTGGCATGATTTTCCGGAAATGCTTTTAACGGAAAAGTTTTCTGTTAAAAGCATTTTCGGAAAAGAGCGTCTAGATTGGCACGGATGCTTTTCCGCAAAAGCACTTTTTGCGGAAAAGTGTCCATGGCCAATCTAGACGCGCTTTTCTGCAAAAAAGCCCCGATCGCCATTTTCGCGATCGGGGCTTTTTTGCGGAAAACAAATCTCAGCTGTCTACACTGGCCCTTTTGCGCAAAAGGACTTTTGCCTGAACGGGAGCAACATAGTATTTCCGCAAGAAGCACTGATTTCTTACAGTAGGAAGTCAGTGCTTTTACGGAAATTCAAGCGGCCAGTGTAGACAGCTGGCCAGTTTTTCCGGAAAAGCGGCTGATTTTCCGGAAAAACTGGCCAGTCTAGACACAGCCTGTGTGTTGTTTCAAGAGCAAACACTAGACTGGTCAGTTGTAGTTCTCCAGTTCCTCTCATGTTGCATGTTAAACATCTGCTGGAGGGAATGGCAGGAGCCACTTAGCATCATCAGGTGTCCCTTGCCCCTCTCCCAATGTTAACATCTCCTCTTCATTGCCAGATCAAATTCGCTCAGTCAGTTGCTTTTTACCAACTTGCTGGTTTTAGCTTCTTCTTGAGGGAGGAGGGGGCAAGTTTCTTCCTGGTCTGTGGGGCTGAGGGGCCATCCCTTTTCATTGCAGGATGTGTCCCCAGCTCTTATCCCCAATGAGTCCCGTAGCAAGATACATGCCTATGACCGCTAATCATGAGCGATCAGCTTCATCCTTCTTCTGGTGCTGAGGCCAGTGCAAGTTCAGAGGAGAGGTGGTTGACACCACTGCATGCATAGAGAATCCCTGGGCAGACGAACACTCCAGCCACAGGAATACTCCTGACATTTGGGCTGTGTCTACACTGGCATGAATTTCCGGAACTGCTTAAAACGGAATACTATTCCGTTTTCAGTTTTTCCGGAAAAGGAGCGTCTACATTGGCAGGCTGCTTTTCCGGAAAAGCCCTTTTTCCAGAAAAGCGTCTGTGGCCAATGTAGATGCGCTTTTCCGGAAAAGACTACTGGGCTGTCTACACTGGCCCTTTTCCGGAACAGTGTTCCAGAATAAGGACTTATGCCCGAGCGGGAGCAGCATAGTTTTTCCGGAATAGCGGCTGATTTTGTACAGTAGTGCATCGTTGCTTTTCCAGAAATTTAAGGGCCAGTGTAGACATCTCTCAGCTTATTCCGGAAAAGCGGCTGATTTTCCGGAATAAGTGGCCCAGTGTAGACACAGCCTTGGAGTCCTTCAAAGGCAGCACAGAGCAATTGAAGTCTGCTGGGGTCAGTGTAATGCAGGGAAAGATTTGTTTTCTTTGTGCTCCCTTGGGCCTTGCCCCAGCTGTAACACAGAACAGGGACATGAGCCAGTGCCCTGACCACATCACCTTTTGAACAATACATGTGCCCTCCCAGGAAGCCTAGGGCAGGAATATCCCCACTATATAGTTGGGGAACTGAGACCCAGAGAGATGATGTGACCCAGCCAAGACTGGAACTCCTGTCTTTCAAGCCCCTGGCCCTCCCTGAGCACATCCCCTTGCTGCCAGTGAGCTCCCCTGTTGTAACCGTCATGGTGGAAATTACAGTGTAGGTGGGAGCTTGGAATGTATCTTTTAAGACATAATAGCTGCTGTGAGCCTGGCAACCTGTGATTTCCCTTTGTTGCCATTGAGCAGGGAGCTCCATCACAGGAGCCTCGTGCTTCATGAATGAGCCTTTCACCCATGCAGACAAAAGAACAATTTGGCAGATGGGTGGGTTGTTTTATTTCCCATGCACCTGCTCTAATGCTGCAGCTTTATATTTAGAGCGCTGTCTGCAGCAGAAGCAATGATTTGTGCTTCCCTTGAGCAGAGAAGGTGATTCCTCCACATTGTTGTCAGGGTGTCCAGTGGTTAGAGCGCTGCAGGTCGAGAGACAGAGTTGCTGACTGTAAAGCTGTTTTCCTGCTTGCCAGTCAGGAAAAGCCAGTGACATTTATAGATGTCAGCATTTCTCTGCCTTTTCCCACTTGCAGGACACTTCTGGGTAGCAGTTATGGGGGACAGAGACCCTGGCAGCTTCATGCCAAGTGAGGAATGTGCTAATGGTCGGTCCCTTCACACTTCTCAGCCTTCTGCATTTTCCTGTTAATTCATTTAGCTCTCGTGTCCTTCTCAGTTTGAGCCTTCCACTCCATTTTCTTTCTGCTTTCTATTTTCTTTCTCTCCCCCTCCCTTTTTCTCCTTTTGTCAGTTTTCTTTCCATTTGCTTTTTCTCTCCCTTATTTTATTTCACACTTCCCTTTAACCTGTCCCTCCTTTCATGTCTGCTTCCAATTCTTTTCCACCTCTCGCCCCTCTTTCTTATTTATTTCTTCTCTTCTGTTTCTCTCTCTCCCACCTCCCTCTCTCTTTCACCCCTCCCTTCTCTTCCTTAAGTCCTCTTGCTGTTCTCTGCTGCTGTATCATTTAATGCCTTCTTTGATACAGCGCACAGCTTAATGATTATTCGGAGGTCAGGCTATGCAGGTGCCATGAATTTCACTAATCCGGCTCTGAGAGCCTCTGTCCATAATCACTCCCCCTGTTCTGCAGGGACTGAATCCTAATTTGTCATTAGCCAGTCCTCTCACTGCAGCACTACTCAGAACTTTCTTGCTCAGAAGAGACAATGAAGTATTCATTCGTGAGGGGGAGGGGGCTGCGGTGCAAGGAGTTCTGGGAGGGCTGGTTCCAAAGGAAATGCTGCATGGAGGTACTAAGCGGTAGTCAGTCTGAAAGGCAACATTACAGAGGTGTTGGAGAAGCCATACATGTGGCTTTGGTCATTCCAGAGGCAGAACACATGGAGGCTGTTGTAGCCACAAAGCATTGCAGGAGAGGGAAGGGGGCACATAGTAAGGGTATGTCTACACTAGCCCCCTAAATCGATCTAGGAAGGCTAATGAAGGCAACCAGAATTGCAAATCATGCCTGGGATTTAAGTATCCCATGCTTGATTTGCGTGTTCCCAGCCAGTCGCCATTTTAGAAATTGATTAGCCCGGAGTAACTGCCCGTGTCTACATGCGGCAGTGAAACGGGATTCTGGAATAAAGCCCCTAAATCAAATTAGGTGGTAAACCTCATTCCACGAGGAATATCACCTAATTCGATAGGAATCTCTCTCTAAATCGATCTAGGGGGCTAGTGTAGGCGTACCCTAAGAGAAGTTCTGAGTGGGCAGTAGTGACTAGTTATGAACAGAGCATGCTATAATATGGAGTAATAGGCACAGACACTGAAGTAGTGGGGTGCTTTAAGGATAGCAGAACTATCTCCCACACACCCAAGCCTCTCGCTTCATTTTTGTCTTCACTGACTAGTGCCTAATCAACTGATCAAGGTTCTGGAGGGGTTTGGCTCATTACATCTAGCACTGCCAATTTGGTTGGACCGGATGGACTGACTGCCATTTGCAGCAAATGGTGTCTGATCCATCTGATCCATGAGAGTTGGCCACCCTAATTACATTCCCGAGCTCTTTTCCCCCCTAGAGATGGGAGAGCTAGCAAGGGGCTGCATAAGAGGATGCCCTGATTCACTGCCTAGTCTCGGCTTAGGGAAGCTGTCATAAATGCAGCAGTTGGTACCAATTCCCAAGGAACCATCTGCCAGCTGGGGATAGTCAATGTGGCCATTCCCTGCAACCCTTTGCTGGGTTTGCTAGTTCCATGCCCACTAGTGAATCATCAGCGCTGGTGACTTCCCAGCAAGAAATTGAGGCCTGCTGGCCTTTCTTTTGCATGGCCTAGGTAGTGCAGAGGGAGTGATGCAGGCCAGGGAATCTGCCCCAGAGCTATTCCTTAAAGAGCATTTATTCTCCAGTTGAGGAGGAGGATAATTCTTTGCCTGAAAGGAGACTTGAACAGGATGCATTAGATGCCAGGCATCAGAACATGCAGCTTCTTAAATCCACCACAGCCATAATAAGAGCTCAGATTCAATGGCAAGAGCCCATCTGTACACTTGAGACTAACATTCTTGTTTTCTTGTTTGCAGGACAATACAGCAGTGGCTTACCCGAGTTCAGTCCCTGCTTTACTGCAATGAGAATGGGTTCTGGGGGACCTTTCTGGAGAGCCAACGGAGCTGTGTGTGCCATGGCAGCACCAGCCTATGCCAGCGCCCCATCCCATGCATCATTGGGGGCAACAACAGCTGTGCCATGTGTAGTCTAGCCAACATTTCTCTCTGTGGCTCATGCAACAAGGGCTACAAGCTGTATCGGGGCCGCTGTGAGCCACAGAATGTTGACTCAGAGCGTAGTGAGCAGTTCATCAGCTTTGAGACAGACTTGGACTTCCAGGATCTGGAGCTGAAGTATTTGCTGCAGAAAATGGACTCGCGCCTCTATGTGCACACCACTTTCATCAGCAATGAGATCCGCCTGGACACCTTCTTCGACCCCAGGTGGCGCAAGCGTATGTCCCTTACTCTGAAGAGCAACAAGAACCGGATGGACTTTATCCACATGGTGATTGGCATCTCCATGCGCATCTGCCAGATGCGCAACAGCAGCCTGGACCCTATGTTCTTTGTCTATGTCAACCCCTTCAGTGGGAGCCACTCTGAGGGCTGGAATATGCCCTTTGGGGAATTCGGCTACCCACGCTGGGAGAAAATCCGCCTCCAGAACAGCCAGTGCTACAACTGGACCTTGCTGCTGGGCAATCGATGGAAAACCTTTTTTGAGACTGTCCACATCTACCTACGTAGCCGGACTCGGCTGCCCTCCCTGCTGCGCAATGAAACTGGCCAAGGGCCTGTGGACCTTTCTGACCCCAGCAAGCGTCAGTTCTACATCAAGATCTCTGATGTGCAGGTGTTCGGCTACAGCCTGCGTTTTAATGCTGACCTGCTGCGCAGTGCAGTGCAGCAGGTCAACCAGTCGTACACCCAAGGTGGACAGTTCTACTCCTCGTCCTCTGTCATGCTCTTGCTGCTGGACATTCGGGATCGAATCAACAGACTGGCGCCCCCTGTGGCACCGGGTAAGCCCCAGTTGGATCTGTTCTCCTGTATGCTCAAGCATCGCCTGAAATTAACCAACAGTGAGATCATACGTGTGAACCATGCACTAGACCTGTATAACACTGAGATCCTCAAACAGTCAGACCAGATGACAGCCAAACTCTGCTAACCCAGACTCTTCTGTGGACACATCAGTAACTGATCCTTTCACTGTATAAAAAAAAATGAAAAGAAAGGGGAAAAAAGGAAATTTGTAAAATGTAATTAAGAGACGAAAAAGGGGAAAAAATAGGAAATTCTTCATTTGTTGGAAACTAAACCAGTTCTAGCAGCTGTATAAAACTGTCAGGCATGTTTGTTATTTCTATAATCCATCATAAATGGGTCACACCTTACTATCTTTCGACCTTGAGGGTGTTGCTTGTTAGGACTCAGGTGTTGCAAAAATAAATCAGAGGGAGGATCAGAGCTGGGGGGAGGGATGTTTCTGTAATGAACTGTAAAGATTTCTGCTATGCAGGTGCCAAGACAAACAAATCAACAAACAAACAAACAAAGGATTATATATAAATGTAAAAGAACTGCCATTATTCCTAGTGGGAGTAAATGGTCAAAAGATAAAAGATATTTCTTCTGTTGCGATTTATACCAGCTTCATGTTTAATTATTCACCTCTCCTGTGATGAACATTGTAGGAAGGAAGGTGACGGCAGGCCTTTGAAAGCAACAGCTATGCCACACACACAAGGAGGAGCGAAGGACTACATTCTCCAAGAGACAGGGAACATCTTTGGGTGCCCAACTTGAAACATAGTCCCAGTGGGCCAGTGACCAGTTCCCTTGCAGGACAACAATCTGTACTGGGGTAGGTCCTCAGCTGGTCCAAATGATCACAGCTCCATTGACAGCATTTGCCATAACTCCATTAGAGCCCACTTGTAGCTGTGACTTCAGCTGTCCTCCACAAATGTACAGCTCAAGCTGAAATCAAGCATCGAAGAACAGACACTCAAAGCCATTAGCCACTTGGGAAAATACACGAGGTCAGGCTCTTCTACGTACACTGTACCTGCACACACACAATCCCTTTCTTGTTCCCCTTTCTCTCCACCAACAAAATCCAGCTTTCATCTGCAGACACTAAACTCTGACCCATAAACAAGAGACAGCTTGTTTCAAAATGACCACAACATTTGCAAAAAAATTCACAAAATCACAGCAGTGAAACAGATTGAATTGTTAAAATGTAACTAAGCTGGGCAAAGTTTTGCAGTGGGCATATATATTTTTATTATTTTTCAAAAATCCCAAAGAGCATATGATGGAAGGTTCAGGGCACAATCTACAACTGAGGGGCTGTGTCTACACTGGCGCGATCTCACGCAAAAGCGGACGCTCTTGCGCAAAAACTTGCTGCCTGTCTGCACTGGTCGCGTGTTCTTGCACAAGTAAACTGACATTCTAATGTATAAAATCAGGGCTTCTTGTGCGAGAACTCTGACGCTCCTGCTCAGGAAGAAGCCCTTTTGTGCAAGAGCTCTTCCAGAAGAGGCCAGTGTAGACAGGCAACATGAATTTCTTGTGCAAGAAAGCCCTGTGGTTAAAATGGCCATCAGAGTTTTCTTGCACAAGAGAGCGTCTACACTGGCATGGATGCTCTTGCGTAAAAGCACATCTCTTGCACAAAAGTACATACCAGTGTAGATGCTGTCTTCTAGAAGAGTCTTTGCACAAGAATTCTTCCGCAAAAGAATTTTTGCATGAGAACGCGCCCGTGTAGACGTAGCCAGAGAAGTACAGTGGGGCAGGCTCCTGTGATTGATTTCAACAGGTTTTGGTGAGGAATCATTAAAAAGTAAGGTGGTAGAGTACCTAACAGGAGAAATAGAAATACTCGAACAGGTCGCTTAAGGCAAAAAGCAATATTTTGGAATAAACTAGAACTGAGATCTTGAGACAGATCTGAACCTAAACTACAGATCCTGATCTGGCTTTCTTTTTAATATTTCAGCTCAATCAAATTCATATTTGGACCCTGAAATTTCAAAGATATGAGGTCACATTTTGTTACTTTAGGTGTTTTTTAAAATTTTGCCTTTTCATCACACATTGAGTTATTTCAGTTTGTAAGGTTCTGGATCAGATTCTTCTATGCTGTGCACTGAAGTGGAGGGGAGAGAATTAGCTAACTTTGAAAGAATCATTTAGGGTGTGTATAGACTGTGGCGCTATTTCGGGATACTAGAAGTATCCCGAAATAGCAACACCGCATCTTTAAACTCTCCCGCTATTTCCCGAAAGAGCGGGTGCACTATTCTGGCATCCCTGTAAGTTAAGGGATTTGTCGGAATAGTGCCTTATTTTGAAATTTGGTGCTGTCTCTACAGCACCAAATTTCAAAATAAGCTCTTTCGACCTAGACTTGGAATAAGCTATGCCATTTACATTGTGCAAATGGCGTAGCTTAATCTGACAGAAAGGTGCGGTCTAGATGCATTCCCTGAAAAACCCACAAACTAGCTAGGGGAAGAATATAATCAAACTGCTTGGAACTGTTACCAAGAGAAAAAAAGAGTAAAATCCTGCAGTCAGCCCAAGATGTGTATGTGGTGGGGAGTCAGTTACATTAGTGACACTTGTGTTTGCTTGTTCCCTGGCAGACATATTCATGGAAATAGTCGCTTTTAAGAAAACATTGGAGTGTATTCATGAGAAGTAAATTTCACATTTGTAATTATGAGTATTTGCAGTGGAAACTGAGTTTCTAGGAATTACATTCATCCAGTGAAGGGCCAGGAACATACCATGTAATCTACCTGACTGATCAAAAGACTGAAAGTTAAGAATGATAGTAATGAATTTTAAATATCAAGTGCTGCTTTTGAATACTTAGCCTTGGTCTACAGTAGGGAGATATTTCAAAATAACTCTCCTTATTTTGAAATAATAAGTGGAGCGTCCACACTACCAAGCTTGTACCAAAACCAGCCAATTAGCCCATCATAAAACGGGATTTTCAGGTCTCTCCTCCACATCCTATTCCCTTTCTATCTCAGTCTTCTCTCCTGAGCCTCCAGTGTCTCGCTCCCTCTCTCTCTCTCTCCCCTCCTCCTACTGTCTCCCCCCCCCCCCCAGCTCTCCTCCATCTCCTGCCTCTCTCTCCGTCTCTCTCTTCTCCCCCTTCTACCTTTCACTCTCTTTCTCTTCTCCTCCTCTTGCATGGGGCGCGCAGAGCCCAAATAGCTGTTTGCGCCACTTGCTCCCGCACAGCAACCCGCCTGAGTGGCTGCCTATGAGCTCCAGGTGCCCCCCTGCACCATTTTCCTTCAACCTAGCACTGATCCTGCAACCTCCCAGTTGTCCTCCACCTCTCCCTCCCTCTCATTTCCCCGCCCTCCCCTCAGCCAGGGTCTGTTCACGGCCGGGGGTGGGGCCTGGAGCCGCTGTCATGCTGCAGGTCACCGCCCCGCCCCCCCTTCGCCTCCCGCTGTGGCACTCGGCTGACTTCTGCACCACTTAGCCGGGCCACCGTGGGGGACCCTAAACAGCTGCTTGCTCCTGCACGGCGGCCCGGCTGAGCAGCTCAGAAGTCAGTCGAGCGCCATGGCGGGAGGCAACAGTGCCCCCCCCCCAGAGGGAACAGCCAGCATTTAAGCATTACGGAGTCACAGACATTGGGCTACAGTATATATGATAAGGGTCTAATTATTTTGAAATAATAACTCCTACTTTCCTTGGGGAATAAGCTTATTTCAAAATGGTTATTTTGGGAGTTGTTATTTCAAAATAATTTCCTAGTGTAGACATGCCCATGCAGACCTACTCAGATTCACTGATAACAGTTGGTGAATAATATGAAATAGTAAATTTGCTAACAGAAAAACACATGTCTCAGAGAGGTAGCAGTATTAGGGAATATCTACACAACAGGGCAAAAGTCAAATTAAGCTACTCAACTTCAGCTATGTCAATTGCATAGCTTAAGTCAAAATAGCTTAATTCAGCTTTTGGTGCTGTCTACACAGCAGGAAGTCGAAGGAAGAACACTTCCTTTGATTTCTCTTACTCCTCATGAAATGAACGTAAGAACGGCCATACAGGGTCAGACCAAAGGTCCATCTAGCCCAGTATCCTGTCTGCTGACAGAGGCTAATACCAGATGCTCCAGAGGGAGGAAATACAACAGGTAATCCTCACATGATCCCTCCTCTGTCACTCACCTCCAGACAAACAGCAGCTAGGGACACCATTCTTACCAACCCTGGCTAATAGCCGTTGATGGACCTAACTTCCACGAAGCTATCTAGATCGTTTTTGAACCCTGTTAAAGTCCTAACCTTCACCCATCTTCTGGCAAGGAGTTCCAGAGGTTGACTGTGCACTGAGACAAGAAAAACTTATTTTTTTTAATTTTAAACCATCTGCCTATTAATTTCATTTGGTGACTCCTTGTTCTTACGTTATGGGAACAAGTCAATAACTTTTCCTTATTCACTTTTTCAATACCACTCATGATTTTATAGACCTCTATTATATCCCCTCTTAGGCTATGTCTACACTACAATGATCTATTGGAAAAAGGTACGCAAATTTTGGTCAGTCTAAACTGGGCCAAATTTCAGAAAAGCCTCCTCTTTTGGAAGAGCCCTTCTTCCTTGCGGGAGGAGGAAGACAGGGCTTCTGAAAGAGCCCGTCTGCTCTTCCACAAAAAATAGCAACACCGTGTCTTTAAACTCTCCCGCTATTTCCCGAAAGAGCGGGTGCACTATTCCGGCATCCCTGTACATTAAGGGATTTGTCGTAATAGTGCCTTATTCTGACATTTGGTGCTGTCTATACGGTACCAAATTTCAAAATAAGCTCTTTCAACCTGGACTCGGATAAAAGAAATATGCAACTCTCTGGTAACTAAGCCAGCATATTAGGCTTACTAATGGGAAACATGCCTGCATAGCCCATAAGAGCTCAAGGAGGGGCTCTTCCCCCCTTCAGGTCAGTGGGAGGCTACACCACCTTACTACAATGAGTCCCTGTAGTCCTTGGTTTCAGGCCTGCGATCAGACCAAGACAACAGTCAATGCTCTGTTGAGCCTCGGCCCGGGAGTCATCCCAGTCTATAGGCCCAGACCCTGGGGCAGGGTAGGCAACAAACACAGGGTAAGAGTCTGGTCCCATGCCCTGGTTCAGAGGAGGGCAGCAAACAACAGTTGGTAGAGTGCCCAAGGTCCTGGGTCAGGGTGGGGCTGTAAATAGGCAGTTAATACCGTTAGGGGTCTGGGCCTTGGGTCAGGGTGGGGCAGTAAATAGACAGTTAATACCGTTAGGGGTCCGGGCCCTGGGTCAGGGTGGGGCAGTAAATAGGCAGTTAATACCGTTAGGGGTCTGGGCCCTGGGTCAGGGTGGGGCAGTAAATAGGCAGTTAATACCGTTAGGGGTCCGGGCCCTGGGTCAGGGTGGGGCAGTAAATAGGCAGTTAATACCATTAGGGGTCCGGGCCCTGGGTCAGGGTAGGGCAGTAAATAGGCAGTTAATACCGTTAGGGGTCTGGGCCCTGGGTCAGGGTGGGGCAGTAAATAGGCAGTTAATACCGTTAGGGGTCCGGGCCCTGGGTCAGGGTGGGGCAGTAAATAGGCAGTTAATACCAGTAGGGGTCCGGGCCCTGGGTCAGGGTGGGGCAGTAAATAGACAGTTAATACCGTTAGGGGTCCGGGCCCTGGGTCAGGGTGGGGCAGTAAATAGACAGTTAATACCGTTAGGGGTCCGGGCCCTGGGTCAGGGTAGGGCAGTAAATAGGCAGTTAATACCGTTAGGGGTCCGGGCCCTGGGTCAGGGTGGGGCAGTAAATAGGCAGTTAATACCGTTAGGGGTCCGGGCCCTGGGTCAGGGTGGGGCAGTAAATAGGCAGTTAATACCGTTAGGGGTCTGGGCCCTGGGTCAGGGTGGGGCAGTAAATAGACAGTTAATACCGTTAGGGGTCCGGGCCCTGGGTCAGGGTGGGGCAGTAAATAGGCAGTTAATACCGTCAGGGGCCTGGGCCCTGGGTCAGGGTGGGGCAACAAACACACTGTTAGTAGTTCAAAGTGGGGCAGACAAAAATCGGGTCTCCTGGTTCCCGTGGAGATCCGGCAAGTGCAGGAGGTTGGCCTAGAGTAGCAGAGGGGGGAGACTGCCACCCAGGGGTTGGGTGGCAGAAAGGATGCAAGCCCACTCTCTCCACTATGTCCTAGTCCAGGGCCCTAACAGCAGCAGATCAGCCTGTGGGACTCTCACCACAATACACGGACTGATGTTCTGAATCGGCCAGACTGCTGTCGACTATCCCTGGGCTTCTTCCATTTTCCCCCTCTGCATGTATCAGGTTCTCTGAGGTGTTGGGGGTCGACAGTCGGCGGTGGTTGATGTTCCTCCCAAAGTCCATCTGGGGTCCCGGTGGTCTATGCCAGTCCTCAGCCTCCTGCAAGCCCTCAGCAGCCTCCCAGCTTGGGAACACAGGGCAGGCATCTGATTCTTCTGGTGGCTGGGCCCCGACTGAGCTCCTGGGTTGGCTTCTTATACTGCTAGCCGTGCCCCCTGACTTCCGGTCAGATGGGTGGGTGGG
This sequence comes from Pelodiscus sinensis, assembly GCF_052426305.1. Taxonomy (NCBI): domain Eukaryota; kingdom Metazoa; phylum Chordata; order Testudines; family Trionychidae; genus Pelodiscus; species Pelodiscus sinensis. The sequence continues at coordinate 8,486,746 of NC_143074.1, read as the reverse complement.
ACCAGGGTCTGCCCAAGAGGGGTCAAGGAGGGGCTCTTCCCCCTCCAGGTCAATGGGAGGTCAGTCCACTTCGCTAGGCCTGATTTTGTACAGTGTTTTGTGCTCTCTGTTTCCTCTACTCAGCTCCTCACGCTTCACACAGAAGCACATACGACAATCTCACACAGCATAGAGGGAGAGCCGGTTGTAGCAACCCCTAGTTAGGACCTTCCCTCTGCAAGCTGTAAAAGATGTAGAGGTATGTCACTTCTCCTAGTGGTGGCAGAGGGAGAAAGTGCCTTGTATCCCTCTACAAGGGCCCAAAATAGTTCTCATAAGTAGCATTGATTGGCTTTGGAAGAACCATGTCCCATTCCATTCCTTGGCCAGAATCATCATGACCAAGGGCTAGGAGAAAAGGATCACGAACAGGGCAGAAATAGGGGTCCCTCAACCCAGAAAACTGGAAGCATCCAACTTGTCTGACTGCACAAGTGTGCCATTGATATGCCGAATCCTCTGTTACCTCTCCCATTACTGTAGGGAACTAGGGGACACGCTTTAAGGCTACTTCTAGTCTATCCTCTCCATTTAATTCAGTGCAGGACTGCCCCTTATATGTTCCCTAGTACTTAATTTTCCCTTGTACATCAGGAATCCAAAGTAAAAACAGAAGAAAAACTTCTTTTTTTCAGACACAAAGCACAGAAGGGAGCAAGCAAAATGGGTCTTCATTATGCTCCCTGCAGCAATGGGCAGCGGGTGTGGGGAAAGCACTGCCAAGACCCCATCTGCTCATGGACAACGGGGAGGAGCAGTCGTGAGTTTGCTGGGAAACTTTGTAAATTCAATTACAGCTTTGCCAGCCTGCTGTGGTGGCAAGCGAGTAACGTCAGCATGTCTTATTAATATGCTGATGCTAAGGCACTGGAAGTGTAGAGAATGCCCACTTGGATCTGGGCTCGGAGCAAAGCATGGGGTTGCCATGGAAACCAGGGGAGGCCATTCATTAGCTATCACATGAAATCACTGGGAAGTCTGGACCTTCACATCTCTGCCCTCATGAGCAGTAAGGGATACAACCTTAGTCACCCCACCAGCCAGTCTCCCCTTCAGCAATTTCAATGGCAACTGAAACAAGGTGTAAGAGCTGGCGCAAAAAGGCTTTTTGCAGAAGTGGGGGTGGCATAAGAATGGCTGGATGAGAGAGGAGGAGAGCAGGGAACACAGGGTGTTCCATGCCAGGGTCCAATTTTAATCCTGTAAAATGTGTGCAAGAGGCCTTCTGCTGTTTACATCTGTGTGAGTTTTGCCACTGACTTCAGCGGGGTCAGGATCAGGCACAAAACATGAATGGAGCTCTTAGTATCTCGGTGTGTGGTGCTGGTTTGTGTGGCTGAGCTGATGCCAATGTCTTTTGGTGCTTTTGCTCCCAGCCTACTGAGCGATTTCCCCCCTCTAAATCAAAGATGGAACCTTCTCTCCCTCAAAAGGGCCCAGCAATGTGCGAGAGGAATACCACCTTTTATTCCTGCCTACTGAGCCATCATCCACCTTCAGGCCAGTTTGTATGTGTGTATCCTTGTGACAGCTGTGCTGGTCATAAGTTTTGTGTTTCACTGCTGTCACATACAAGCCGTTCCTCTCACCCCTTGCTGCAAAGCACTTACAAGAGCATTCTGCAGATGGTGCCTTAGTGCACAGGGGACCATTGGCTACGATTCTGCACTCCTGCTACTAGAAAAGAGAAGTGGCAGTGGTGACGTGAGCTGTTTACTCTTGTCTCCAACTAAGGCATTTGTCTTGATGAATCCACCCCTGGGTGGTCAGTGTAAAGGAAAATTGGGCTTCGAGCCTGAAAGCTGAGAAGCACAAGGGCAGATCTGGAATGTATCCAGTGGGAGGGTGGAGGGTTAAGAAATAAATTGGAAAATAATTTCATTATGTTTCAGGGTTGTTTCCATTGTGCAAAACTCAGAATGAACCCAGTTATTGTTTTTCCTGATATTTTCTGCCATAACTTTTGCCAATAATAATTTTTCATTTTTTAATCAAAACAGCCTTTTCATACCAAACCCCAGCTTTATCAGTAGATTAAAAAAAGTGGGAAATAATTTAAATTAGTGAAACAAAATATCATGGAAAATTCAACAACCCTCCATCTCAAAGAGTTTTGATAATGCTAAGATGTTTCTGTGAAAAGGATTGTGTTTCAAAAAAGGGCATTTTTTAAATGTAAGCACCACCACTACTCCCGTCCTTTCTATGTGAAAAACATCAACCAACTCTCTTAGGAAACCAAACCAGCATGTGCCTCTTGAATATCTAGGGCAGCATTCAGAAATAGAGGAGCTAGGTCAAGTACAGAAACTGTAAACAGCAGGGCCACTTTCTCCAGGTTTATTTTCTGAGTGAGTTTTGTGCTGATAGAATGTTGTATTGAATGCTGAAGACCTCATGTTTATCCACTGAACATAAGATTCTGCATGGGTAGCAATGTTACAAATTTCCCCACATGCCAGTCTACCAACATACCTGAATCTTGGCCTTCAGAAGTGAGACAGATGGTCAGTCTCCAAGGTTGGTCCATTCCATACCTGAGCTGAGAGCCAACAAGAACTCCAGTTAATGCCCAGTGGGTAATACAAGGTGGACTTCTATATGCTGTGGGCTGGATTTAGACAAACACTTCATTATAGTAGGGAGTTGAACCCTCAGTCTTTTTTCAGCCTAGGCTTGACTGGTGCTTGAGAAGAAATGGAGATGCATGGATATACATACAACCAGAGATGCTCATGAACATTCAGCCCATGAGAAACATGAACTTCCTCAAAATGTTCCTCCCATAGTCCTCCATTCAATAACTGGGGTCCAAATCCTACTCAGGTTGACTTCAACCAGATTGGTATTTGACCAAGTAAATCGGATGCCAGGGACAAGACACCCAACATGTCCCATTGACAAAGAAGACAAGCAAACACTGGGGCTATGTCTACACTGGCAGCTTCTTGTGGAAGAATGGCTGTTCTTCCGCAAAAACTTGCTGGCTGTCTACACTGCATGAGCCCTCTTGCGCAAGAGCTCTTCAGAAGAGGGTAGTATAGACAGGAAATATGAATTTCTTGCACAAGAAGCCCCTATGGTTAACATGGCCATCAGAGCTTTCTTGTGGAAGAGAGTGTCTACACTCCCATGGATGCTCTTGTGCTAAAGCACATGGCAGAGTAGACGCTCTCTTGTGGAAGAGTTCTTGCACAAGAAGCTGCCAGTGTAAACATAGTCCCATGGGTGTTTGAGGCCTGGAATCTGATTCCAAACACTGAAGAGAAGAAGCTGTCAGGGACCAGGAGTTTCTTCTCATCATTTGTCCATGTGGGAATTCATCCATTGCTCTGAGTTATAAAGTTCATGCCATGTTAAATTGTCTCAGTCAGAGGTCAGTCCACATGATACCTTGGCACTAAATTCATTCAATTTCCTCCTTTCTCCCTCACTGTCTTCCTCTTTAGGAATTCTGCTCTCTTCGGCTATGTCTACACTGGCAGGTTCTTGCACAAGAACATCTTGCGCAAGGGTTCTTGTGCAAGAACTCTTGTGCAAGAACACATCCACACTTCCATGTCTGAGATGTGCTTTTGCACAAAAGCGCCCATGGCCGTGTGGATGCTCTCTTGTGCAAGAAAGCTCTGATGGCCATTTTAGCCATAAGGCTTTCTTGTGCAAGAAACCCCTGCCAAGCATCCACACGGCCCTCTTGCGCAAGAATTCTTGCACAAGAAAGCTTACACTTGTAAGAAAAGAGCATAGTTCTTGTGCAAGGAGCCCTCTGTTATCACGCTGTACTGTAAATCTTCTTGCTCAAGAGTGGGTTGGGCAGTGTGGACGCTCTGCAGATTCTTGCGCAAGAAAGGCTGTTCTTGCGCAAGAACCCGACAGTGTAGACATAGCCTTCCTGTCCATCTTTCTTCTTTCATCCTTGTCTCACTCCCTCCTCCCTTTTTTTCTCTCGAACACAAACCGTGGTTTGAGAGATGGAGAATCCAAGGTGGAGGTGGCTCAAGGAGTGAGACCACTCTGGATGAGGGAGGTCTGGCCTCTCATGTAAGCTACACTGGCTCACATGTGTAGGGGACTGGTAGAGATGAGTTTTCCCACCTCTTGTATTCTATGGGCCAAGTTTTAAGTTACACTAAGGAACAACGGGGGATACTTTTCAATTGTGTAATCTCAATTGAATTAGCTTAATGAAACTGAGAAACTTTAACAAAAAAACCAAGCCAACTCATTGTGTTAGCAGGCTGGGCTTTTGACTAGGGGTAAAACACAACCTTTATGCCCATTATAAATGGGAGAAGGGCTGAAAGTCAGTGTAAATACAATTCAACCAGATTGGATAAAAATCAGGAAAAAAATATCACAGAAATGTTTGACATTTCAAAATTGCTTTGACTTTACTTCGGCCACATTGGCCTCCTTTCTCCCTTTTTTTAATGTGTGAAATTTTTTAAGTTTGTTTTTTTAATGACATTTTTTATTGTAGCCCATTCCAAAATTTTTACTTTAACTACTGACAGGTTTTCATCAAGGAAATGCGGGTTCCAGTAACAATACATTTTAAAAAATGGAAACATATTGTAAAACTTTCACAAGAGATAGAACATTTCAACAGAAATTTTTGGGGCAAAAATTGTTTTGTTGGTTTTTTTAAAAGACCAATTTTGGTAGAAAACCTTTCCATGAAAATATTTTAGCCAGCTCTAAAAATTTATGCTCTAGACTAGAGCATAAAAGAGGCTACGTGTAATTCAGAATCAGGACAAGAAACATAATTTAGAATAGATATCTGCCTGGTCCCATCAGGTGCCTGAATGTTCCATATGTGAAAAATAGCTGTTGGGTTTGTTATAGAATAATAATAAAATAATTATTAATTAATAATTGTTTATTCAGTTTATAAAGATTCACTACATAGGGAAGGGAAACAAAAGGTGTGGGGTCTGTAACAACATGTGAAAAAAAAATCCAAGATACAGCTGGTTGGAAAATAGAATTTCTGTTCTACAGATGTTAGCGTATAGTTGTTTAAACAATGAATGGTTAATCCAAACAATAACATGCACCATCCCCCCCTTGCTGCCTCTGTATCAGAGGCAGCAGTTTGTGTGTGTGTGTGTGTGTGTGTGGGAGGGAGGGAGGGAGTGAGAGGCAGAAGCCAGTGTCCATGGGAGGCTAGCTTTTAAGCCAGCTCCCCATGTATTCATGTTCCCATGGAGCCCCCTTCCTCTCTCCGTACCTGTACTGCTGCCTCTAATACAGAGGCTGTCCATGAGGAGGTTGGGCCATTGGTGAACAGGGGCTGCTGCTGCAGACAGAGGCTGCTCCAAGAGATGTCAGAGCAGCCTCTGTCTGTGGGGAGCTCAGGCCCCCTGCAGACAGGGGCAGTGGGCAGGAGCTAGTCTGCATGGGGACGTTACACAATAAATCCGTCTCTTACAAAATATTATAGATTAAATGCACTTAAGAAAATAAACTTGGTGTAAATCCTTGCTAACTGGCTCATTCTCTGAATTAGGGATGTCAACATGGAGACAACTACACGATTAACCGATAAGCTTATGCTTATCGGTTAATCCTGTTGACTACATGCATCCCCCCCGTCCCTTGCAACCTCTGTATCAGAGGCAGCAAGGGAGGGGGAGGCAGGAGCCGGTGCCTGTGGGAAGTCTGCTTTTAAGGCTCCCCATAATTTCTGGAATACCTGCACCTCCCCCCCACTGATGCCATGGAGCACCATCTGTCCGGGGGGTGGTCCCAAACTCCCCACGGACAGGGGCTGTTCTGGCATCCCATGGAGCAGCCTCTGTCCACGGCGAGCCTGGGACTGCCACAGACAGATGCTGCTCCTCAGCAACAGCCCCTGTCTGTAGGGAGCTCCTCCCTCCCCTGCCATGGGGAGGAACAGCAGGGGGGAGCCAGTCTGTGCATGAAGCCAGTTTTTAAACTGGCTCCCCTCATGGACCAGCTCCCAACTGTCACCCTTCACTGCTGCCTCTGATAGGAGTGCACTGGATGCCAGTCTTGCCCCCGGGGACTATTGAATAGCTGTGTAACTGCTAATATTTGATGCAGTTACATGACTATTCAGTTGCATTCTATCTAACATCCCTATTCTGTTCCATAAGAAATTTTGAAATTTCAAAATTCCCTTTAGTTTCATCCAAAGTCTTTCAACCATTTCTAATGAAATGGTTTTATTATCAGAGCATCAGCGCAAATGTGTGACATGAACATTCCTCTTTGGTACCTTTTCTGTCTATGTTCTGACACCCCCAAAACTCCAATAAAACCATCTACAGCAGGGGTGGGCAACGAGACGGTGGTGGTTTGTCAGGGTTATCCCCATGGGGGGGATGCTGCCACTATATTTACCTGCCCTCTGCATGTACAAATGCCTACAGCTCCTGTTGACTGTGGATCGCCATTCTTGGCTAATTGGGACATCACTTCCTGAAGCTCCCATTTCCCAGGAATGGCAATCCATGGCCAATGGAAGCTGCATGCATCTGGAACAGGTAAATACAGAAGTGGGGGCCCGTCAGAGCATGTCTACTCTGGTGAGTTATTTTGAAATAGTCTCGTAATGTAGACATAGCCTCAGGGTTCAAAAGCACAATCATGATTCAGTGGCTAAACTCTGCTAATAGGAGAGCAGTTTGTACTGAGTAGAACTAAGATAATCAAACTGAGGGGCTCTGGCATGACACAAATTTCTACTGTAGGACTCTGGGGCTGGCAAAATCAAAAGACAGATGCAAAGTGCGGACGGTTGGACAGAAATTATTCTTAACTATATATAATTATATTACAGTAGCATCTAGAGCAGGAGTGGATAATAGATTTTGATGGGAGACGACTCCAAGATTTTGGTAAGTGATCAAGGGCCACACAATTCTATGGAGGGGCTGCAGAGTCTGAGACAGAGGCTGAGTGCAGAAGAGATTTTGGGGTAGGAAACTGGGGTGGAGACAGGATAGGGTCTGAGAGGGAGTTTTGATGGAGGAGGCTGTGACCAGGGCAAGGGATTGAGGTGCAGGGTGTGGTAGGGGGTATGGATGCAGGAAAGGATTCTGGACTGGGGGTGGGCTGTAGGAGGGGGTGTGATGTCTGTGGGAGGGTTGTAACCTAGGGTAGGGGGAAGAGGGTTCAGAGGATTTGGTTGTGGCCTGTAGGAGGGGACATAGGAGGAGGTGCAGGGTCCGGAAGGGGATTGGGGTGTGGAAGGGCTGTGGTGCCAGAGGCAGGCTCTGCCTGGGAGGCACGTGCCTAGCAGCCCCCCACTAGCAGCACTCTCAGACAGGCTTCTGTGCCAGCAGCCCCAAACCTCTGGCTGGCTGTGCATATGGCTCACTGTGCTGTGGGGAGGAGGGAGGGAGAGGCTTCATGCACTGCCTCTGCCCCCAGCAACATTTCTCAGCTCCCATTGGCTGGTTTCCAACTAATAGGAACTGAGAGATTTTCTTGTGGGTGGAGCTCTGTGCTGAAGCCTCTCCCTTCCTCCCTCTTGCCTCCCTGCAGTGTAGAGAGCCACAGGGAGCAGCTACCTGGATAACTGTACTCAGAGAGTAGTTATTAATGGTTCACAATCCTGCTGGAAAAGTATAACAAGTGGGGTTCCGCAGGGGTCTGTTTTGGGACCGGCTCTGTTCAATATCTTTATCAACGATTTAGATATTGGCATAGAAAGTACACTTATTAAGTTTGCAGATGATACCAAGCTGGAAGGGGTTGCGACTGCTCTGGAGGATAGGGTCATAATTCAAAATGATCTGGACAAATTGGAGAAATGGTCTGAGGTAAACAGGATGAAGTTTAATAAAGACAAATGCAAAGTGCTCCACGTAGGAAGGAACAATCAGTTTCACACATACAGAATGAGAAGCGACTGTCTAGGAAGGAGTACGGCAGAAAGGGATCTAGGAGTTATAGTAGACCACAAGCTGAATATGAGTCAGCAGTGTGATGCTGTGGCAAAAAAAGCAAACATGATTCTGGGATACATTAACAGGTGTGTTGTGAGCAAGACACGAGAAGTCATTCTTCCGCTCTACTCTGCGCTGGTTAGGCCTCAGTTGGAGTATTGTGTCCAGTTCTGGGCACCACATTTCAAGAAAGATGTAGAGAAATTGGAGAGGGTCCACAAAAGAGCAACAAGAATGATTAAAGGTCTAGAGAACATGACTTATGAAGGAAGGCTTAAAGAACTGGGTTTGTTTAGTTTGGAAAAGAGAAGATTGAGGGGGGACATGATAGCAGTTTTCAGGTATCTAAAAGAGTGTCATAAGGAGGAGGGAGAAAACTTGTTCATCTTGGCCTCTGAGGATAGAACAAGAAGCAATGGGCTTAAACTGCAGCAAGGGAGGATTAGGTTGGACATTACGAAAAAGTTACTAACTGCCAGGGTGGTCAAACACTGGAATAAATTGCCCAGGGAGTTTGTGGAAACCCCATCTCTGGAGATATTTAAGAATAGGTTAGATAGACGTCTATCAGGGATGGTCTAGACAGTATTGGTCCTGCCATGAGGGCAGGGGACTGGACTCCATGACCTCTCAAGGTCCCTTCCAGTCCTAGTATTCTATAATTCTATGATTCTACCCACTTTAATTGGCGCTGCTTCCTGCCACGGGGTGAGCAGGGGCTGGATTCAGCCCTCTGGCCATATCTTGCAAGTCCTGATCTAGAGGCCTCTATTCTACTAAGTACTATATAGTCACATAATTCCTAAACATTTACATTCTAGACAGCCATGACCATTGTGCAGATGGGGAATACAGACAGAAGGTCAATTAAGTGACTTGCTCATCCTACAAAAGGAGTGTGTACAAACCCAGGAACAGAATCGCCATGTCCCCAGATCCCATTCAGTACTTCAGTTCCCAAGATTAAATGCTAACTGCTTAGGTAAATCAGTTCAGGGTTCAGGCCTGCCAGATGCGGAGCACTCTGGCCCCAATCTAGCAGGGCATTAAGCACATGTTTAATTTTAAGCACAGGAAAAGGAAAAAGTTCTGCCTATGCTTAAGTGCTTTTCCAGATCTGAGTCCTCAGCTCCTTGTATGTCTGAGCCCGATATGAATACAAGGGCTTGGGAGCCTGTTCCTCAAGAGCTCAGATTTTAAAACTGGGCCTGTTAGCATGAGTTTCCCTGCTAATTTCAACTGCTGGGATAGTGCCTAATGAGATGAGACTCCAAGGCAGCCAGAATCCACAGCATATAGGGCTTTGTAGATCAACACAGACACTTGGCATTGAATCCAGACACAAACAGGGAAGTTTACAGAGCATGTGCATAGTATTAATACAAATTTCATTATTATTATTTTTATTGCAGTGGTACCAAGTCATAGGCTAGGACCCCTTTGCACTTGGTGCTGTATGGACACATAAGAAAACAAAATCTCTGCCTTAAGTTGCTGCTTAGAACGGCTTTAATAAAGGGGCAGCTGCCTTCTGCACTGTGTGAGAGGTTTTCAAGGACAGTGTCATATAAATATTTTGCGGCAGTCCCAGTACAATCGGAAAAAGGAGGTCAGTGAATGACATTAAATGTCAGTAAGTTTGTGGAGTGGAGGGGGGGAATCACTTTTGGGACTCATTGAGATAGACACGCAACATACATATCATGAGCTGTGCGCTTCTGCAGCCACTCAGGAGATATTCAAATGCTGCCCAGATGATTAGCAGAGTGCCCACAGCTAGGTTTTTGTTTCCTGTAGTGGTGCACATTTGCATAGGGCTCGGTGCACATACAATTTTATTCTGCACATGGATGGAAAAGTTTGGAGGGAACATTGAGCATGAGAGACAATCTGTATTCTAAGGAATATACAATCTAGACATGAAATGGGATGGGAGACTTGCTTAATTTCACCTAGCAGCTCAGTGGTAGACCTGTGGGTGGGAAGAAAAAGAGGTATCCTTTCTTAAGTCCCTGAGCCTTTCCCTATCATAGAATCATAGAATCATAGAACCATGGAGCTGGAAGAGACCTTAGAAGGTCATCAAGTCCAGCCCCCTTCTCTAGGCAGGACCAATCCCAACTAAATCAACCCAGCCAGGGCTTTGTCAAGCCGAGACTTAAACACCTCTAGGGATGGAGACTCCACTACTTCCCTAGGTAACCCATTCCAGTGCTTCACCACCCTCCTAGGCTGCATCTACATTGGCACCCCTTTCCGGAAAAGGGATGCTAATGAGACCAGTCGGAATTGCAAATTCCACGGGGGATTTAAATATCCCCCGCAGCATTTGCATTTACATAGCTGCCGCTTTTTTCCAGCTCGGGGTTTTGCCGGAGAAAAGCACCAGTCTAGATGCAATTTTCCGGAAAATAAACCCTTTTCCGGAAGATCCCTTATTCCTATCCTTGAAAGTAGGAATAAGGGATCTTCCGGAAAAGGGTTTATTTTCCAGAAAATCCCGTCTAGACTGGCGCTTTTCTCTGGCAAAATCCCGAGCCGGAAAAAAGCAGTAGCTATGTAAATGCAAATGCCGCAGGGGATATTTAAATCCCCCGCAGAATTTGCAATTCTGAATGGTCTCATTAGCATCCCTTTTCCAGAAAGGGGTGCCAATGTAGACACAGCCCTAGTGAAATAGTTTTTCCTAATATCCAACCTGGACCTCTCACACCACAACTTGAGACCATTGCTCCTTGTTCGGCCATCTGTCACTACTGAGAACAGCCTCTCTCCATCCTCTTTGGAACCTCCCTTCAGGAAGTTGAAGGCTGCTATCAAATCCCCCCTCACTCTTCGCTTCCGCAGACTGAACAAACCCAACTCCCTCAGTCTCTTCTCATAGGTCATATGCTCCAGCCTCCTAATCATTTTGGTTGCCCTCCGCTGGACCCTCTCCAATGCGTCCACATTCTTTTTGTAGTGGGGGCCCCAGAACTGGACACAATACTCCAGATGTGGCCTCACCAGAGCTAAATAAAGGGGAATAATGACATCTCTGGATCTGCTGGCAATGCTCCTCCTAATACAGCCCAATATGCCATTAGCCTTCTTGGCTACAAGGGCACACTGTTGACTCATATCCAGCTTCTCATCCACTGTAACTCCCAGGTCCTTTTCTGCAGAACTACTACTTAACTGGTTGATCCCAAGTCTATAACAATGCTTGGGATTCTTCTGTCCCAAGTACAGGACTCTGCACTTGTCCTTGTTGAACCTCATTAGATTTCTTGAGGCCCAATCCTCCAGTTTGTCTAAGTCACTCTACACCCTATCTCTGCCCTCGGGCGTATCTAGCTCTCCCTCTAGCTTAGTATCATCTGCAAACTTGCTGGGGTGCAATCAATCCCCTCATCCAGATCATTAATAAAGATATTTAATAAAACCAGTCCTAGAACTGAACCTTGGGGCACTCTGCTAGAAACCGACCGCCATCCTGACATCGAGCCATTGATCACTACCCGCTGGGCCCGGCCTTCTAGCCAACTTTCTATCCATCTTACCGTCCATTTATCCAATCCACATTCCCTTAACTTGCTGGCAAGAATATTGTGGGAGACTGTATCAAAAGCCTTGCTAAAGTCAAGGTATCCACTGACTTTCCCATGTCCACAGAGCCAGTTACCTCATCATAGAAGCTAATCAGATTGGTCAGGCACGACTTGTCCTTTGTGAATCCATGCTGACTATTCCTAATCACTTTCCTCTTTTCCAAGTGCCTCAAAATGGATTCCTTAAGGATCCCTTCCATGATTTTTCCAGGAACCGAGGTAAGACTAACCGACCTATAGTTCCCTGGATCATCCTTCTTCCCTTTTTTGAAGATGGGCACTACATTTGCCCTTTTCCAATCATCTGGGATTTCTCCCTATCTCCACGACTTTTCAAAGATAATGGCCAAAGGCTCCTCAATGACATTTGGCAACTTCCTTAATACCCTCGGATGCACTAAGTCCGGACCCATGGATTTGCTTACGTTTATCTTTTCTAAATAGTTCCTAACCTGTTCTTTACCCACCAAGGGCTGTCCATCTTCATCCCATCTAGCGTCACTTAGCGCATTAGTCCAGGAGCCGACCTTGTCCGTGAATACAGAGGCAAAGAAAGCATTGAGTACTTCAGCTTTCCTCTTTCATCCAGTAGGGGCCACACACCCTCTCTGATCACCTTCTTCTTGTTAACATGCCTGTAAAAACCTTTCTTGTTATCCTTCACATCCTTAGCCAGGCGCAATTCTATTTGCGCCTTCGCCTTCCTGATAACCCACCGGCATTCTCGAGCTATACCTTTAAACCCCTCCCTGGTCATTTGTCCAAGTTTCCACTCTTTGTAAGCTTCCTTTTTGTGCTTAAGTTCACCAAGGATTTCCCCTGTAAGCCAGTCCAGTCTCCTACCATGTTTGCCTCTCTTGCTACGCGTCGGGATGGTTTCTTTCTGTGCCTTCACTAAGGCTTCTTTAAAATACTGCCAGCTGTCCTGGACTCATGTTAGCATCCCAGGGGATTCTGCCCATCAGGTCTCTAAGGGAGTCAAAATCTGCTTTTTTGAAGTCCAAGGTGTGTATTTTACTAGTCTCTTTTCTTGCTTTGTTCAGGATCCTGAAATCTACCATCTTATGATCACTGCTTCCCAGGTTGTCACCCACCTCTACTTCCCCTATTAGTTCCTCCTTGTTTGTGAGCAGAAGGTCAAGCTGCGCATGGCCTCTGGTCAGATCCTTCAGCACTTGTACCAAGAAGTTATCCCCAACATTCTCCAAAAACTTCCTGGATTGCCTGTGTACTGCCGTTTTGGTTTCCCAACAGATGTCAGGGTGATTAAAGTCCTCTATGAGAACCAGGGCCTGCGACCGGGAAGCTTCTCTCAGTTGTACGAAGAAAGCCTCATCTACCTCATCCACCTGATTCAGTGGCCTGTAGCAGACACCAACCACAACATCACTATCCAATGAACCACTCTGGATTTCTTCATTTACAGCTCTAGGAGTTAAGGTTATATGGTGCAATGAGGTTTCATGTCTCAGGGTTAAAGCTGATCATGCAGGGGTGGGGGTGTGCTAAGGAAGGCGCACAGTTGGCTGAATGGAATACATTGATTATGGATTTTTTTTCTTATTCCTCTGAAATATCAGGTATTGAGCACTGCCCATGCAAGATATTGGGCCTGGCAATGCCCATCTTCCTGTGGTCTTCTGTAGAACAGAAACACCCTCTTTCCCAATCACTATTCATCACACATCAATCGGCTGTTCATTAATGGCCTTGACCTGAATCTGTCACTTTACAATGAACTTCTTTAGGATTCAGTGTTTACTGCCAGATAAATGCTTTATTATACATGGAAGCCTATAATAAGATGATTAAAAAATCCCCCTTTTCTGAAAACTTAATATGTACTTTTCTGGCATCAGATAAGTACAAAATAAAAATGAAACATCATCCAAAATGCAGAGAATTCTGTCACTATAAAAAGCATCTAACACATATACACTCTTGTACACCTACAAGGGAATCCATCCTGGTATTGTTTGATGCTTTAACAGCATTGGGCCATATTCTGCTCTGGTCTGCATTGTTGAGGAAATGTTCAGCTAACATCCACAAACAAAGCTGGTAGGAAAACATTTCTGTTCTGTTCTTCAGGAAATTCCAATTTTTTCATGTTGCCTTTTGACTCAAATTGGAATGCAAAGTTAAAATTGCAAAATACTTTGGGTATGTCTACACTTGCCCCCTACTTCGAAGTAGGGAGGCAAATGAAGCATACCGAAGTTGCAAATCAAGCCCATTTAAATATCCCACGCTTGATTTGCATGATCCTGGCCGGTCGCCATTTTAGAAATTGACTAGCCCGGAGTAACTGCTCGCGTCTACACGTGGCAGTGAAATGGGAGTCTGATTTAAAGCCCCTAATTTGAATTAGCTGGTAAACCTCATTGCAGGAGGAATACCAGCCAATTTGAGTTGGGGCTTTAAATCGGACTCCCGTTTCACTGCCGCATGTAGACGCAGGCAGTTACTCCGGGCTAGTGAATTTCTAAAATGGCTACCAGCCGGGAACATGCAAATCAAGAGTGGAATATTTAAATCCCGGGCTTGATTTGCAATTTCGGTATGCTTCATTTGCCTCCCTACTTCGAAGTAGGGGGCAAGTGTAGACATACCATTTGTTTCTGAACCATCAAAACCATCTTATCAAAATGTGTTATATGGATATAGCCAAAATATTTACATTTTTTATGTTCAATATATTATTAGCTCTTATAGTCATATCCAAATGATAAAGTCAAAACAAAATGTTTTGATCATTTCCCATTGCAGGATACAGGAGCCAGCCCAGAGCCTTCAGAGGAGTGGCCAGGGGATGCTCATAAGTCCCCTTCAGAATCCTGACCTGTCTCCTCTTCTAATTAAACCTGCCTTCCCTCAAGCACCAGCATTGAAGATTAAATAAAAACTATTTCTATTGTTTTCCATTGCAGCTATATAGTATTCCCACTACATTATGGTTTAAATAGGCTTCTGTGGGCTAGCTGGGAACCTAGCTACCATTTATAACTTTGCTTCTATGGGAAAATGCTTTCTAAGTTCCCAACAACCAGCTTACAAATGCAGTTTGGAACACAACTAGTTTGCATGATGGGGACTTCCTGTGCTCCACATTACTCAGGGAGCCAACCCAGTGTGTTTCCCTTGTATACACCTGTTGGCTACAACTGGGGAACTGGGCATTGGTTTCCACTGTAAAACAGTGAATGTTGCCCAGTGGCTCAATCTAAACACTCTGGGTGAAATCCTGTCTCCATTGACTTCAGATGGACCAGGACTTCACTTCATGTGCGTAAGTCTTAGGTAGCGCTCAAGGATGTAAGTGTCATGGAGTTTAGCACGGACCGTATACTGCACAGTGTATGAAGAGTGCTCAGCACAATGGGGCTGTGTCCTTGATTGGGACCAGTATGCCTACAAGTAATACAAATAATTAAGGAGACAAATGCAAATACCCAAGAGTAATGCCATTGCCAAGAAGTATAGAGAGAATCATTGTAAGCTATTCGCTCTTAGACCAGTAAAATGATGATGCTCCCATGGAATATTTTAAAGTAGGGCTGTAGAAACTATAACTCAACTTTAAAAGGGCAGCTATTTTTAAAGGCTCATGTCTGGTTTGTTGACTATAACAGAGCTTTATGAGGTATCCAGTACCATAAGCAAAGAAAAGGATCACGTTGCTCCTCTTAATCAAAGCTCACTCTATAAATCAGCTATTGGATCTTTCCCTTGTTTCGGTCTCTGCCCAGCAAAGGTAGAATTACGAGTCAGGGTCTCTCTCCAATGGCACGGTTTGCTCCATCCTAATCAGTGCAGACCAGCAGAGTTAAGACGATCAAGGGACACTTTAAATGCAATTTTATCATCAAAGTTTAAAAGGCAGCGAGGCCTCAACTTTTTTCTCTGTGTGCATACATCTTCCTTTTGTACAATGATCAATAGCACTGTCCCTCGAGGAGGTGGGCAAAGCACCTTTTGCAGTCAATAATTGCGTAGAAGCCAAATCCTTTCCAATAAAATCTTTTAAAAATCTTGATAAAATTTCCACTGTAAAACTTCCCTGGGAGGCCTATAATTATTGAGAGACAAAGATGAGATGAGTTTGACCAGCCTCTTACACATAAACAGGAATACTTCCAACCAGGGACCTGAAAGTCAGGAATATGGAAAATGAAACCTGAACTTAAAAAAATGAAGAAGGATCAATTTCTTCAAGGAAAAAAATTACATTTTATATTATCCAAACCGTAAAGCAAACACACATTCTGTGATTTCCCAGAGGTCTCCATGTTGATTCTATCTGTTTGCAAAACCCATATCTCTATACTCTGTATCCACAATCCCTACCTTTGCAATAGGAGCTCTATATTCAGACCATCGGACATCCCAAGACATTTATTTCCCTAAAGATGCTTCTGTTCCTACTCTTTCTCATGTCTAAAGTAAAATATTCATCATATGGCACCTTCTTTGTTTTTCTTTGATCCTCTGAAGAAATAAAAATGATTTTTCTCTCCCTCCAAGCTATGCATGGTTCCAAGAGCAAAAGATCCTTGGTCCCAAAATAAGTGCCAAGGGAAGTGGGAGGCAACCCACAACACTGGCATCATGACAAGGACAGGGCAGTAGAGGCAGCAGACTTTACCTTGAAATATGAGTGGCCATAAAAGGGTTAATAGCTTTCCAAAGCTGCTAGATAACACTGCTCCAACTTTAAGGTGTTTTCAGCCAATGAGCAGCTGCTCTGTATTATAAACTTCTTTCATATTTCACTGAGTGAATGTCTTGTAATTGGGCATCCTCTGGGGGAGCTCAAGGAGTAGACTCTTATCTTGAAATAGAATTAGTTCCAGCCTGCTCATATAGTTGAATCTAGCTCTTAAAAACATAGCTTTTAAAATATTTGTGTCAGATGCTCAGCTAGTAATTTGGCAGAACTTGGCGGAGCTAGGCTAAATTACCACAGCTGAGGATCTGCCTCACAGCCCTGGTCTACACTTGGGAGTTATTTCGAAATAACAAGTGGCGTCCTCAAGAGACTTCTCATAGCTGCACTTGTGGCTTCTCTGGCCACACACGTGACGACTCCAAAGCTCCCCTCTAACCTGCTTGTTGTCTTTATATGCTACAAGTACATATGCAGGGCCAATCAGAGGGGAAGGCACATCCCTATCAGACCAAAATGTGACCCAGCATAATAATTAGAGAAGCTTGGGATATTTTGGGGAAAACACTGTTCCCCCCACTTTTTAGTTCCAATGATTATTGTCTTCAGACTCCGGCATGGGAATTTGTTACACATGACTCTGAGGGAGGAAAATCAGGGACAAATTAGGTTTTGTTTTAAAATCTGAAGGTCTCCTAGAGCCAGAAATCCCTGTTCTACTCCCATGACAATGCAACCCCGCTCCATCTGCAGGCCCCTCCTGTAGCAGGCACTTCACCTATGGAAGGTTAAGGGCTGATTTCATTTTTTTGCTATTAAAATGTGTTAATTATTATTCCTATTGTATTAATTATTTTCTGTTGTTGGGCAGAGGGAATGAGCCAGAGGGAGCCATGGCGGCTGCTTATCTGGTGTTTGATTCAGATGCAATGCATGGGGCACACAGTGTCATACACCCTCTGAGCAGCTGCTGGGCCTGTCCTGAGTAAGCCTAGACAAGCTGATCATGCTCAGTAACATTGGCTACCCTAACTCTGCCCCCCAACTAGGCCTGCTGACAGGGGGCACAGACAGTGAAAATGCCCTGGGGTCCAGCCATTCTAAAGGAAGCCCTGGGCCTTTCAAATCACCACCAGAGTGCTGCACTGATCAGCTCTAAGGGCTGAGTGGGAGACACTATGTTTTGGGCAGCACTGAGGGCTGGGGGTGGCTGGCATGGTGTGCTTAATGCCTACGCCCCACCCCTTCTGCCTAAGGTCCCTCCCTGCCCCGTGATTGCAGAGCCAGGCCCCCCACACCTTGCCCAGGGCTGTTGGCTGCCCTGCTCCCAACTATCTACAGATACAGGCCATCTCTGATCTGATTTTAAAGTGTTCAGTGCCTTTGGAACACTTCAATTCCAACTGACTTTGGAGTCTTTCAGGAGACTCAAGACACCTCCCAGAACTGGGTCTGAACTGTGCAAAGACCATGAGAATCGACTGGCTTAACAGGCAGTGAGAGCAACGAAGCAACACAGACAGAGACTCAGCCACAACCTGAGGTGCTCCAGCGAGAGTCGTTTCCCTTCCTGTCACCCGTTCAGAGCACCACTTCCCTCCCCGCTGCAGAAGTATTTCAGATGGCCATGAAATCCCCTCAGGAGGCGAAGCAGCCATTAGCCTGCAGATTTGCCATCTCCTTGGAACTTAACCTCTGGCCTCTTTTCACACTTGCCTACCCTTTCTCTCATTCTCTTAGTGCTGAGGTGAGAGGAGAGAAGCCAGAGGAAAGAGAAGGGGAGGGGAACTCTCTTTCACAGTTCCATGCTTGAGCTAATCCTCTTGAGGTCCCCTCCATGAAAGAGGTGTGGGTGGAAGTTGGAGAGGAAGGAATCCCTCCAGTGAGAGATGACTTGAAAGCAGCAAGGGGGCACAGGCCTGGAACAGTTCACAACTCTTGTTACAGCTGCTACAGTCTGTGCTCTGAGCAGTGCTTATCACCACATATAGCGCAAGATTTCACAAAACTGCTGTAAGAATACCTCAATAGCAACTGTTAAAAATAAATGATATCCATTTATTCACCCATCCCATATCCTATCTGTCTCATTTCCTGTTCCTGAGCATCTCCTAGGTAGTTAGAGACAGACTCTCTTTCTTATTCTCCCTTCCCAGCTTCCATAGGAGAAATAGCTTGATTAGTTTATAGGGCCGTAGGTTAATGGTCACACAGTCATTTTTATCTGCTGTTGGAAAGAGTGACATAGTCGATGTTCAGCTACTGAATAAGTTCTGTCTAATGCACAACCACTCCCTTTTGGTCAATAGTTACATGGGGTTTGTGGAATGTGATTACGAGGAGAAGCTGTGGTCGTAGAGAGAGAGAGAGACTCCCCCATGCAGCATGGGCTTTTGAGTATGGGAGAGTAGCCTTCAACTGGACAATGGAGATCCAGCATGCAGCATTGGGGTGATGTGCCTGCAGTGACCTGGCTTGCTCAGGTGATATGTTTTACATTGTTTAGAGCTTTTTTCCCAAGGTGTAGCTTCTTTCCTAGATTTTATACCTATGAAGGAAGACTGAAAGAATTGGGCTTGTTTAGTTTGGAAAAGAGAAGATTGAGAGGGGACATGATAGCGGTTTACAGGCATCTAAAAGGGTGTCACAAGGAGTAGGGAGGGAGAAAAATTGTTCTTCCTGGCCTCTGGGGATAGAACAAGAAGCAATGGGCTTAACCTGCATCAAGGGAGGTTTAGGTTGGACATTAGGAAAAAGTTCCTAACTGTCAGGGTGATTAAACACTGAACTAAATTGCCCAAGGAGGTTGTGGAATCCCCATGTCTGGAGATATTTAAGAGTAGGTTAGATAAATGTCTATCAGGGATGGTCTAGACAGTACTGGGTCCTGCCATGGGGGCAGGGGACTGGACTCGATGACCTCTCAAGGTCCCTTCCAGTCCTAGTATTCTATGATTCTATGATTCTATACAACTAGTGGTTACAATGGCATGGGTCAGTGTCATATAGAAAGGGATCAGACTGATCCCCCCACACAACTAAACAACTATCCTGTTTCAAAAGCTTCCTTTGCCAAGTGGCAACCAACCGATCAACCAACCAGCCAACCAACCAACCAAGGCTAGGCTGCTGGTGTACTAAGATTCTCATTCTAAGCAATACTCTGCCATTATTTCCTTATACTCTCCTGTCAGGCTCTCTGTATCCATCCTTTGTCTCTTGTATTGTCCTTAGATTGCAAGTTCTTTGGGGGCACTCTGCCTTTTTGTTCTGGGCCTATACAGAGCCCATTGCAATGGGATCCTGGACTATGACTAGGGCTCCTAGGTGCTGCCAGTTCATACTTGGATCAGGGTGTGCATATGGAAGTATTCATCCCAGTGCTTAGTGGTGACTAATGTCAAGGGGCTTTTCCTGTCTAGAATGCCACACAGCAGGGAGGATGATGGACATCTCTCTCTTGCGTTTTTTTAGGACTACACCAGTACATCCCTTAACAAAACTGACCTGAAGAGAAATACACAAAAGCTTTTCTTGATTTTCTCCTAATAATAAGTGCATGACATGGCAAGATAAGCCTTACAATCAAAACCAAACAATGTAGTTGCATCCCTCGGGTTTAAAAACACGAGCTTTTGTTGTAACTCAGAGTTTTCCCAGGCACTCATTAGATGGACCTGTAAGCAAGGTTGAATGAGGAATTTCAACTTCCCTGGAGCAAAGTGAATGGCAAAAAGGAACATTAAACTACTTGCCTTTTGCTCCTAGGCTGAGAAGAGGTCTAACTTGGCTGTGATCACAAGTGAACTGTGTTTGGTGGTTTCCACTGGACATCACAAAATCCTGGCATGGTGCAGCATGAGCAGCAGTGAGCAGAGACTGGGAGATGCAAGGAGGTCAGACTACGGTATATCAAGGGGGTTGTGTGGGGAAATTTACACATCTTCTGCCCATATTATCTCTCCTATCAGCTTTTCACTTACCAGTACAT
This sequence comes from Pelodiscus sinensis, assembly GCF_052426305.1. Lineage (NCBI taxonomy): Eukaryota > Metazoa > Chordata > Testudines > Trionychidae > Pelodiscus > Pelodiscus sinensis. The sequence goes on along the minus strand of NC_143074.1, from coordinate 8,466,541 downwards.
GAACATTTCAAATCCATCATCTGTGTCCCCTAACATTAATAAAACAAATACAAAGATATAGTTTAAGCTGTCAGAAAATTCACTCAGGATAAACTAGTTTCTCCCTGCTAAGGTAATACAATATGCTGCTAAATTCTTTCACTCAGGAGGGAGTAAGGGTTATTTGAGCATAAATGTATTATCCACAATAGCAGAGCCTATTCCCCTGTGGATAATACTATTAGTCATACATTTCAAATTAAAAAGCATATGCTTTTCATCTTTCAAATAAAAGGAAGGGCTGCCCACTTCCTTCACTTGACTAAAAACAAAAAAGCCTTTAAAATGATAAAACAGCATCCATTTGATAAAAACAGCCAACTGCACCTGATTTAACTAAGTGTTAAGGACTTCAAAACAGATCACTGGCTTGGGGAAAAATTAAATACAGGCAGAGAGGTTTCTTGAGTAGGAACATAAATGATGGTTTTGCATAACCATTCATGCTAACCCTAATTTTGACCCTTAACCCCAACTCCGTATATGCATTTAAACATCTGAATTCATGAGTCAACAAGGCAGGGATTATGTGTGTGGAGGGAAGAAACTCTTATGCTTGTAAATTTTACTTTTTTAAAGTAAGAAGCTATCATTTCTTTGTACACTTTCAAAATGATAGGAAAAAACACCTAGGTCTTAAACTACCAGATTTCCATAACTCAGCATGATATTAACAAACATCAGACTCCATCGATGATTTGTTCAGCATGCTCCCTTAAAGTGTATAATTAAGATAACATGAGATAACATCAGCCACAAAAAAGAAAAAAAATACAACTGCAGTTTTCAGTGGAAGCCGCATTGAGATCGACCCTTTTGAGGTCAGGACATGGCAGCGTCATGGGAACAGTGAAAAATGCTGTGCTGATAATGCTATAAAATGAGATGAGCAATGTGCTGCACTAATCATCCTCGGAACAATAACAGCTAGCACAGCCCAAAGAGAAGAAGGAGAGGGCAGATAGGAAAATGCTCCTATAGAAATAGCTGAGCAGTCCCTTATGGAAAACTTCTTTAGAATTATAATCTTTTTGTTTTTTTAAATAAATCAGGGATATGATTCTTATTTAAATTCCACTGGCTATTAACCTTATTGGTTTAATCCCTGTTAAATTCTATAAGACTCTTCCACAACAGATGTGTGTTTTTTTGTGTGTGTGTGTATTATATATATATACAATGATTGCTGTCTCATTATTACATGCCATCCTACCCCTATGTGTGTGTGTATTATATATATATATATATATATATATATATATATATATATATATATATATATATATATATAATACACACACACATAGGGGTAGGATGGCATGTAATAATGAGACAGCAATCATTGTTTTAGTATGCACTTTCAAATATCAATTTGAGGCCCTTGTAAGTCTATCAGACTCTTTCCATTCATTTTAATGGGAGCAAGTTTGGGCCTATATATAGCACTTTACTAAAAGTACCTTGAGATCTTTGGCTATAAACATTTATGGCTGTGCATGACTCTTCATTTGGCAATTTCTTGTCGTCTGTTCATGGTGATATGTTTTTGTACTTGTGAAAGCATGGCTATGAATGTGTATGCTCTACATAGTTTTGGTGTAACTGCACATGATTTTTTGCATGTTGGCTAAGTGTGTTTGCAATATTAGATACGCTGAGGCACATGGATGAGGTTAAATGTAACAAGGACATTTTCACCACAGCCAGATGAAGAGAATTTCTTTTTAACTGGAATTTGCTTTTAGTGTAGGGAAACTTTCAATTTTCCCTCTCTCTGTTCTAGAGAGACAGAAATATATTTTGAAATAGCATCAGAGAGGAGACCTTAAAAAAACCCACAACCAAATCCTAGACTACAGGATGCAATGGCAGGAGGTTCTCTGGGCTAATAACCCTCCCCCATTTCCTAACTCATCCCTACTGCCTGGCATAAAAAGTAAACCAATTTGTCACTGCCTCTGCATAATGCCAGGATAAAAGTGTATGTTGTTCCCATTCCTTTGCCAGAGGTCACTGGTTACAGTGTCTCAAAGATTGTCTGGAGGAAAACAAATGAGTGCAAACATAATAAATTGCCAGGAAGATGCTCTGTCGTGACTCGTAAGGACAGGGGCGGGGGGATGATGGCTTTTGGAAAAAGGCTGTGCACATTTCCTCCAGCGCAAGACTGCTTTAATCAGTTTGCAGGGGGATCACTGCCTTCAAGGACAGATGGATAATACATGTTTCGCTCGGGCTGATAGTGAGATAGGGTACGTCTACACTACAGCGCTAGTTCGAACTAACTTAGTTCGAATTAGTTAATTCGAACTAGCTAGTTCGAACTAACGCATCTAGAACTAAAAACTAGTTCGAACTAGCGTTTTGCTAGTTCGAACTAGTAAGTCCACATTGAGTGGACTCTGAACAGGGCTTAAGGATGGCCGGAAGCAGTGCCGGCAGGGCATAAAAGGAGGACTTAGAGCGTGGAGATGCTGTCTCAGGCTAGCCGAGGGCTGCGCTTAAAGGGTCCCGACCCCCACCCCGGACACACAGTTCTAAGGGGTGCCCCGCTTGCAAAGAAGTTCTGGCTTGGAGTGCCCTGAGTGCCCACACTGGGCACATCACACCACTCGGCCATCAGCCCGGCTGCACTTGCCGCAGGCTGCCATCTGCGGAGAGGGAGTAATTGGGGGGCTGCAGGAGAGCTTCCACCCCCAGAAGCCCGCAGAGCCAGCCCAGTCCTCCCCATCGGGGGCTCGTACCCCATTCCTCCCTCACCTCCTTCCACTTACCCTTCCTTAGCCCCCCTTCTTATTGATGTACAAAATAAAGATAACGTTTCTTCCAACATTGACTCTGTCTTTATTGAAAAAAAACTGGGGGAGACTGGGAAAAGGAGGTGGGAGAGGGGAAGAGAAAGGCTGGGAGAGGGGAGGGCAACTAACATGATCAGGGGTTGGGAACAGGTCCCATATGAAGAGAGGCTACAGAGACTGGGACTTCTCAGCTTAGAAAAGAGGAGACGGAGGGGGGACAGGATAGAGGGCTCTAAAAGCAGGAGTTGGGTGGAGAGGGTGCATACAGAAAAGCTCTTCATTAGTTCCCATAAAGAAGGACTAGAGGACACCAAAGGAAAGGAATGGGTAGCAGGCTTGAAACTAGTAAGAGAAAGTTGTTGTTGTTGTTGACAAAGCAAATAGTTAACCTGTGGAACTCCTTGCTGCAGGAGGCTGTGAAGGCTACAACTAGAACAGAGTTTAAAGGGAAGTGAGATAAAGTGATGGAGGTTGGGTCCATGGAGTCCTATTAGCCAGAGGGTAGGAGTGGTGTCCCTGCCCAAAGTTTGTGGAAGGCTGGAGAGGGATGGCACGAGACAAATGGCTTGGTCATTGTCTTCGGTCCATCCCCTCCAGGGTCCCTAGGGTTGGCCGCTGTTGGCAGACAGGCTACTGGGCTAGATGGACCTTTGGTCTGACCCAGTACGGCCATTGTAAGCTCAGGGCTCAGGGTCGGGGGTCTCAGTGGACCCCCTTGATTTTCATGCACACCTGGTCCTGGGTGGCCAGGCTGGCAGCTCTCCTGCCCTAGACGGCCACTTTCCTGTGCCTAGTGAGGAGATTGTGGACGAGGTCCACGATGTCCGCACTAGCCCAGGAAGGTGCCCGCCTCTTGCGGTCCAGGGCAAGCTCCCGGGAGCCACCAGCCTGGTCCCGGCAAGAGGGGGTGGGCTGGGGGGCATCGGGTGGGTGGCTCTGTGCCGTGCCAGGTGCAGGGTCTGCTAGCTGGGTGCTGGCAGGCTTGCACCTGGCACGGGCACCGTAGCCAGCCCGTGCCCCTTTAAGGGGTCCGGGGCCGGGAGGGGGGCATAGAGTTTCCCTGGTGTTGGCCAGAGTGGCCACCAGGGAAACCTGGGGAGGGCTAGCCTCCCACTAGTTCGAACTAAAGGGCTACACAGCCCTTAGTTCGAACTAGCTAGTTCGAACTAGGCGTTAGTCCTCGTAAAATGAGGTTTTCCTAGTTCGAACTAAGCGCTCCGCTAGTTCGATTCAAATTCGAACTAGCGGAGCGCTAGTGTAGCGCCTATTAAAGTTAGTTCGAACTAACGTCCGTTAGTTCGAACTAACTTTGTAGTGTAGACATACCCATAGAGAGTATGTTTCAATGTACTGAAACAGCAATTAAGCAAACTAGCGTCCTTGGGCAAATGCTGAGGTTAGGCAAGAGTTTAACAGCACCTCAGTCTTTCCCCGCTGGCTGTAAGGATACACAGGAGAAGATACATTGTAGGAGCTAATGAGGCCTGTGCACACATCTAGGGATGTTATCCTTTTCACAGACTCAGTACGTCTCAGCTCCAAAGCCAGGTGCTGACCTTGACATGTTCTAGTTGGTAACCCCTCATTCCTGCAGCAGTGGAACTGTGAGACTGGAAGATCTGACTGTGGGAACCTTGGTTTAATCTATGTATCAATGCCCCAGCCTGCTTTCTTTCACAATTGTTGTGCTGCTAGGCAGACAAGTTTAGCTTCCTGGGATGCTAAAGTGGGGTCTTGCTTTTGTTACTCACAGCAGCACATAGGATGTTTTCTTTGAGTAACATGCTACTTCTGCTTCCATGCAACCTGTGCCATGACATTGCCATGCACCCGAGATGTTGACAACCTCAGCTCTCTGAAGAGCACTAGAGAAATGATAGTGTGATGTCTGCCATCACCATCCAGCACCAGGCCTAATGACAGGGACAGAGAGAGACAAAGGGGACAATTGCCCAGGGGCATAGGACGTGAGGGTAGTGGGGGGTGGGGCGGCTGCTGTGGTACCTCTGCCTGCTCTGGAAAAAGTATCTCTTGATTCAAAGATACTTCTGATGTGCTCCATGCAGGGTCCAGGTCAGAATTATGGGGCCCTGAAACTTGCCTATAGTGTATTCAAAGTCAAGACACAGAAAAAAGGTAGTTCCTACTCCAAAACGCATACAATCCAAATAAGCTATGAATGAAAAATCATTCTTGGAAAATAGGTGGCAAACCTTTTAAATAACACCTGCTTCGAGGAGTACCAGGGCAGCTGCACCATGCCTCCCCTTCCTTCTAAGGATGTTAAGTAGTGTGTAATTGACTAATCGGATAGCCGATGCATTTTTGTATCGACTATTCATCGATAGGGCAGTGCTGCGACTTTGAAATGCCGTCACGGCACAACATCGGGCCCAGGATACACTATAGGCAGGTTCCAGGGCCCCATAATTCCCACCTGGAACCTGCATGGAGCACATAAAAAGTATCTTTGAATCAAGAGATACTTTTTCCAGAGCAGGCAAAGGTACCAGCCACCCTCCCCCCCAGGTCCTTTCAAATTGCCTATGCCCCTGGGCAATTGTCCCCTTTGTCCCTCTCTCCCCCTGTGACCAGGCACCTAGCAACACTGAGGGTACGTCTAGACTACATGCTTCTGTCGCCACAGGCATGTAGATTAAGCTACCAGACATAGGAAAATGAAGCGGTGATTTAAATAATCGCCGCTTCATTTAAATTTACATGGTTTAAATTTACAGCTGTTTGTCGGCTCAGCGCGATAGTCTGGAGGCGCGGGTGTCGACATCAAAGGTATTTGTCGACCACCCAGGTAAACCTCATCCCAGGAGGCATACCTGGGTGGTCGACAAATACCTTTGATGTCGACACCCGCACGTCCAGACTATCGTGCTGAGCCAACAAACAGCTGATCAGCTGTTTGCCGGCTCAGCGCGGCAGCCATGTAAATTTAAATGAAGCGGCGATTATTTAAATCACCGCTTCATTTTCCTATGTCTGGTAGCCTAATCTACATGCCTCTGGCGACAGAGGGATGTAGTCTAGACATACCCTGAGGACCCAGGCTATAATTGGGGCTCCTTGTTTCTACTGTGATGCAAACAATAAAGCAGCAGCTCCTTCATGGGCAGCTTGTTGTGAATACTCATCCTAAATTCAAGCTGCATTGGTTAGTACCAATATAACATGTATCATGGAGATATACCATCTCATAGAACCGGAAGGGACTTTGAGAGGTCATCGAGTCCAGTCCCCTGCCCTCATGGCAGGAGCAGGTACAGATTTGCCCCAGATCCCTAAATGGCTCTCAAAGATTGAGCTCACAATCCTGCCCTGGGTTCAAGACACTGAGCTATCCCTCCCCACCGCGATTGGATGAGCATTACTCTTTGGAAGCAGGTTCTCAGCGCAAGTATCCATGTTTACAAACAAAATTCTTTTGCTGCCAATATTTTCTAAAAGTTATTTACTATTTGCTGTTTTAATCATTGTTACTGCCAGCAAACTCACTCCTGGAGATACCGGCAGCAAGGGGACACTAAAGGGAGGTGGACTTAGGGGAAGATTCAATATGAATTGGGCCAGTTTTTCTTGAAGGTGTTTTGTAATATTGTCCCCTCTTTCTTTTGTTCCTTCTGCTGAACACCTTGTTGCACTGACCTGGCCTAAGAGTCGCACAGCCATGCCTGACTCTTTAGCAGACCTCCAAACTGACACTCCCAGAGCCCAGAGCACATTCTATCAGACAGACAAAAAGGACCTTTACCTTTAGGGGAAGAAATAAATATTTGAACAGCATTGTGCTAGAGGCCATTGTTACCACTGCTGCACTAGAAGAAGTTACTGTAGAGCGTAGAGGTCATTTGTGCAGAAATGTCACTGTGCAGGATAAGGAGCAAAGGATTCAGGGCTTTATTTTGTTCACACTTGGTTAAATGGAATCCATTTGGATTTGCACATGTGGGAACGGAGTTTTACCCAAAGATGGGACTTCTTTTATTCTCATTGTGTAGAGCTAGGCTACGTCTGGACAGCAAGTTTCTTTTGGAATAAGCTTTTCCAGAAGAGATATTCTGGAAAAGCTTATTCTGAAAGAGCATCCACACAACAAAAGCGCAATAAAAAAGCGATGTGCTATTTTGAAAAAGCATCTGTCACATTAAAGTCATATGTGGGTCCTGCAACTTAGCAGGCCTGGGATGGAAGTTTCCATCCCTTCTGTATGCAGCTTAGCATAGCTTGGGACCCTGCAAGCCCAAATAGCAGCTGGGCTTTATCAGCTCTAACCCATTCCCTGAGGTGGGACACTACTAAGCAGTAAACAAGTTTGACCTCGGTCATTGAGCTAGGTACATACACACCCAGTAAACAACTAGGCTGTGTCTACATTGGCACCCTTTTCCGGAAAAGGGATGCTAATGAGACACTTCGGAATTGCAAATGCCGCGGGGGATTTAAATATCCCCCGCGGCATTTGCATGAACATGGCTGCCGCTTTTTTCCGGCTCGGGGTTTTGCCGGAGAAAAGCGCCAGTCTAGACGGGATCTTGCGGAAAATAAACCCTTTTGAAAGTAGGAATAATGGATCTTCCAGAAAAGGGTTTATTTTCCGCAAGATCCCGTCTAGACTGGCACTTTTCTCCGGCAAAACCCCGAGCCAGAAAAAAGCGGCAGCCATGTTCATGCAAATGCCACGGGGGATATTTAAATCCCCCGCGGCATTTGCAATTCTGACTGGTCTCATTAGCATCCCTCTTCTGGAAAGGGGTGCCAATGTAGACACAGCCCTATAGTATAAGATCACTGGGAGTCCCGCCCCTCTGTGAGTTTCACCAGGAACCTAAACCTTGAAGGGTGTCCTGAATCCCCCTAGCTGGAGTAGTTGGGTACGAGGTGACCAGAACAGGACTTCCTGCAGACTAAATGGGTGTAAGCATTTCCAAGTGCCTGTTACTCCTATATGCATTGCTTTTCCTATGCTGATTGTTGTATTACTTTGCAGTAGCTGTGTAACCATCCGGCAGTATTAAGCCTGTAATAGAAGTGACCTAGTGAGATTAATAAAAGCAACTATCTATCCCTAATCGACTCTGTCTTGAAGCGAACCCACAACCCTGTTGGGCCCTACCCCTGTGACTTGACAGTATCCACACTGATTGGACGCTATCTCACATTTAAGGCCACCCAGAATCAGTTTAGGCAGGGCATTAGGTCAGCAGTTGTTTCCAGGTGCTGTTGCCAAAGACTATTTGAGACGTGTGCTTAAAGGGACCTCCCTGGACAGCTGTTTCTCAGCTTCTGCTGCATGCTTGCCTTCCTTCATAGGGACAGCAAAGCATTTGCTCTGGTTGCCCAGCTTTTGGACACTACAGCACACTCCTTGCCATGGAGCCGGAGCTGCCTCTGGGCATTTGATAGCCCCACATAGGCATGCTGAAGTTTCTATAGCAGTTTGTGCAGGCTGCCTTCATGGCCCTGCGGGACTTTGACACCAAACTCATCACTGAGACCCCCTGCAGGGGAGAGGCCTCATCGGGGAGGATCCTGGGATGTATGAGGGGTGGGAGGGAAAGGAGGGACTCAGGGACCTCCCAAGGGCTCAGACATCCTCTCTATTCTCTGTTTTGTGTTTCTTTGTCTCCTTCTGCAGATAGTGAAGGCCATCAACTCCATCCTTCTGCACAGGGTTTTCTGGCTGGGAGACCTGAACCGCATTGTGGCTGGATTTGCTGCCCTGGGCTTCTCCAACTGTGGAAGGACCATAGATGGAACTCATATTCCCATCTGAGCACCACAACATCGAGCTGCCCAATACATCAACCTAAAGGGCTATTTCTCAATGGTGCTGCAGGGCCATGGACAGTTTTCAGACATTTTTGTTGGGTGGTCAGGCAGGACACATGACTCCCACATTTTCAGGAATTCCAGTCTCTATGAGAAGCTGGAGGCTGGCACATTCTTCCCCCATGGTGACTTTCAGGTTGGGGACATGTAGATGCCACTGTGCATTGTGGGGGGCGTGGCCTACCCCTTCATGCTGTGGCTGATAAAGCCGTACACTAGCCACCTGGACCCCAGCAGGGACCAATTCCATGCCCACCTAGGCAGGTTCCGCATCCAGGTGGAATGTGCCTTCGAGCGCTTGAAGGTGTGGTTCAGGTGCCTCCTGACCTGCTTGGATGTGGTCCACCATCCCTGAGGTGGTCTACATGTGACGTGTTGTGTTCTTCACAACATTGTGGAGAGCAAGGGGGAAGCCTTCATACTGGGGTGGGAGGCAGAGGCCGGCTGGGAGGGAAGGGCCTTCAGGCACACAGCTGGCATCTTCCAGGCCCATCAACTGCGGATGCACATCTGGAAGGCCCTGAGGGAGAGTTTCTCTGAAGGACCCTAGTAACTCTCCCCAGGGCCTCCCCACTAGGGGCCTGCCTGTGCCTTGCCCGTATCTGCCTTTCCCACAACAACCCCTCTCTTCCCCCCTTCCCTGTACAGTCAATAAAAACAATGGCATTGTTTTCAAAACATAACTTTGTATTTTGTTTTTCAATAAAATAACTGGGGAGGAGGGGGGCTCAGAACCTGGATAGGAAGAGGGAAGCTCAGGGCTGGGAGTGGCACATGGTGCAGCTGGAAGTGCTGCCTCAGGTCCGGGGACCTCAGTGAGCTCGGGAGTAGGTGGGGCCTGGGACAACAGGGGGGTAGGCTGGAGGAGGGGCTGGAGTGGGGTCTGGCATGGCAATGGGAGGAGGAGGGGGCATAGGCATAGTGGAGGGAGGGGACAGGGCAGAGGCATGGCAGGCAGGCTGGAGGGACAGGGATAGGAGCAGGGGGACAGGAGCAATGGGAGCTGAGGGGGCAGGAAGCAGGAGCAGGGGTGAAGAGGGGGCAGGAGTAGGGACAGGAGCCAGGTGTGCCATCATCTCACGGATGGTGGCACACATAGTTTGGTCCTGCTTCACCGGCTTAGCCCAATTTGGGTCCACCATTGAGCGTTCTCCCGGACCTTCTGGACCAGGATCTGTTGCATGTCCTGGAGAATGGCCATGTGCTTCCTCATTAGTTCCTCTTGCACGCTCCTATGCTTGTGGCGCCCCCGGGTTCAGGTGGCTGCCTCGGTTGGCGTGGATCGCCCCTCAGTGACAGCTGGTCTGGCTGTGGAGAATAAAGAGGGAGAGGCGGTCAGTCATCCCTGCAGACACTGTCCCTGTGGCCGTGCCCTCCTCTGTGAGCTGAGAGCAACAGTCCTCGGGCCACAGGACAGTGATGTTCCAGGAGGAAGGCCACGTGAGGCCTGCATAGCAGACCCTGCCTCACAGGGGCCCCGAGGTGCCCAGGGGACCATGTTTCCTGCCCCCCGTCCCTCAGACAAGCAGGCAAGGGAAGTGCCCATCCACACTGGGATCCTATGGGTGGGAGAGGGGCCTGGAGCAGCATGGGATTCCATGGGATCCGCACACACACCTGTGCCTGGCAGCACTGTTTGTGGGAGCGGGTGGTGTCTTGTGCATGCCGTGTGCGGCACTACAGTGTCTATGTGTGTGCGTGTGCCCTTGTCCACAGCCTGCTTCCAGCAGTAGTATTGGTGGGAGGGCGTCCCCCATGGTAGTCAGATGTCTGTGTGGCTTCCCCAGAGTCTGTATGGAGGAGCCTGGGGGTGCTCCGGGGCTGACTCGTCAGTCTGTGTGGCGTAGACTGGTGCTGCACATGCTTCCACATGCACAGATTGAAGCACAATGTCCAGGCCGAGAAGGCCGAGCGACAATTTACCTCATCCCCTCAGTGCCAGCCTCCCCCACTCTTTGTGTGTGAAAAACTAAGAGCACTCACCTGCTGGTCCCTCTGGCCTCAGAGGATGCCTGGGTGTACCGGCTCCAGGGTGAGGGTGACCGTGCTGGCCATCTCCTCCTCCTCCTGCAGCCTGTTGTTGTCCTCCTACTCCAAGCGGGTGACTTTGGGCATCTCCAGGCCCGAGTCCACCAGTAGGGGTGGGGAAGGAGTTGAACCACCCCCTAGGATGTGGTGCAACTCTCTGTAGTAGGGGCAGGATTGGGGTCCTGCTCCGGAGCGAGATCTGTGCTCCCTTGCCGTGGCGCAGCTCTTTCATTTTGCTGCACACCTATTTAAGGTTCCTAGGGTGGTTGTCCCTCATGGCCAGGGCCTCAGCCCTTCAGCCGAATATGTGCTGTTGGGAGCGGAAATCCTGGAGGGCCTTCTCCTCACCCCATACCTCCACGAAGGTCAGGATCTCCGCCTCAGAACATGACGGTGCACACCTCTTCTGGCCCCTGGCTGGGTCATGGGAGCCCTGGTCAGGCTCCCTGTGAGGGCCAGGTGGGTCGGGGGGGTTTGTGGCTGGGTGAGATGAAGCTCCCAAGGAAAAAATGCTGCAGTGTAGACATACTCCTAATGAGATCCTAGGAAACCAGATCCAAGAGGGAAAGGGTGGAGTCCTCCCATTTCTCACATGTCCTCTCTTATGTATATATAGTCAATGTATAGGATTTGTACTGAAATCACTACAAGGCTGTGTCTACATTGGCATGATTTTGTGCAAAAACATGCTGCCTGTCTACATCAGCGGGGAGTTCTTGCACAAGAACACTGATGTTCTAATGCATGAAATCAGTGCTTCGTGCGCAAGAATCATAATGCTCCCGCTCAGGAAAAAGCCCTCTTGTGCAACTGTTCTTGCGCAAGAGGGCCAGTGTAGACAGGCAACATTAATTTCTTGCGCAAGAAAGCCTGATGGCTAAAATGGCCATCGGCGCTTTCTTGCGCAAGAGAGCGTCTACACTGGCACGGATGCTTCTGCGCAAAAGCACATCTCTTGTGCAAAAGCACATGCCAGTGTAGAGGCTCTCTTGTGCAAATACTTTAACACAAAAACTCTTTCATTAAAAGTATTTGCGCAAAATCTTGCCAGTGTAGACGTAGCCCAACTGTGCAGGTAGCTATCTGTTCAAACTAGTCACCTCTTTAAGGCGTGTCCAGTCTCATGGTGGGGAAAGATCTCATCAGAGTGAAATTCACCTCCAAACAGGTAATGGAAGCAAGAAAACATCTTACATGCACAGGTTAACCCAATGTGACTCCAATCGAAATTCACTCAAAAAGGATGAGTTTCAACTGCATGAAACCAGGGTGGGGAACCTCAGGCCCAGGGGCCAGATGTGGCCCCCGGCTTACCTGGATCCAGCACCCTGAGGCTCAAACCTCTCCCTAGCACCGGGAAGGTAACACTGGTGTGCCAGCCCCCACGCCTCCACTTACCTGCACAGGGCTGGAGCACACAAAAAACTACTAAGTTAGGCCCCCCTAGGATCTGGTGTGCAAGGGGAATGTGGAGAATGTCTTTCTCCTTCCCAGCTGGCCACAGTGAGGTGGGGGTTTTTGGCACTAGTGTGTGACCCATGATTGATTTTTCTGTGGGTCAGTGGTTCCCAACCCAAAAAGGGTTTCCCCGCCTCTCTATAAATCAATGAATTTCTATTAAAGTAAATGGAACACCACCCATATCAGTGTGCGGTTCCGGCACCTAAGTTGTCCCTTCCAGTATCCATTGCAGGCTCCCATTTCCTACTGGAAGGACAACCTTCAGGGAGAGTGTAGGTAATGCTCAGTCCTGCATCAGTGCCAGGGACTGGACTAGATGACCTACCAAGATCCCTTCCATGCCCACATTTAAAGGGTTGTATGCTTCCCTCTCCCTTTAATTTAGTTATGAGGCCTGCAGCATTTTTTATTTTACCTCCCTCTCCCTCCTTTGTTTTCCTATTGATATTTGTAAGTGAGAAAAGTAACGAAAAGTAACATGTGGGAGAGGGGAAATCCCATTACTTAATTATGTTCACATTAAATCAGGATATCAGTTCTGTGTGGCCTATTTGGCATGGCTTTTACTTTAAAGTTTAAAATAATAAGGGGCAAGAGGGAAGAGGGAAAAAACCCTAGGAAATTAAACCTTTGCATTCAAAAATGAAAGTAAGTATTAGCTATGTGAAATATCATGAAGTTAATCAAATCAGTCAAGCTCTGATAACTCCGTGATGCTCTGGACTGGCTGAATCCAATATATAGTGGGTTTCACTCTGGACTGTTTCAGTCTAGGCAGCTTGTCCCAGTGAATAGGGACTTGCACCAGAAATCAGGAGACTTGTCAGGGTTTGTATGTCTGACTCTGCCACTGACTTGCTAGGTGACCTTGGGCAAGTCATTTGCCTTCTTGTGCCTCAGTTTCTTCATCTGTAAATTGGGTTAACACTGTTCACCCTCTTTGGAAAGTGTTTTGAGAGCCATGGATGAATAGTGCAACGTAAGCACTAAATATGATTTTGGGACATGTTGTCTTCTCCCTCACACCAGTGAAACTTTGCAATGGGTTGTAAGTTTTGCAAAATCAGATGTGTCAAACGCAGAAGTCCTTCTTGAGACAAGATCACCATTGACTCAAAGACAGCTTTTTCTAAATATGGGGTGAGTAATAATTCAGTAAGAACTGCAGGATTTTCATCCATATTAATAATTTTAAAAATAATTTTAAGTCTGTTTTCTGTCTACCTTCCTCGACAGTGCAAACCACAAGACAACCCCAACCCACTGCTCTAGAAGCTGACCCTGTCAGGTGCTGAGTAATGAGTCCCCAATTCAGTAAAACACTTAAGTATGTGTTTAAACCAGAGTACCTCTTTAAGTGCTATGCAAGAGTGGGGCCAGGTTGCTCAGCCATTTTCAAGGACTGAACGGCAATGTGATACGCCAGATGCCTGTAGCTGCTGGTGGGATTCAGAGTTGCAAGTGGACTGACTGAGCTAGAGGAAGGTTTTCTAGAACTGAGGGTATGTCTACACTGCAGAGTTTTTTCAGAAAATGGCTGGTTTTTCAAAAAAAACCTTCACTTACGTCCTCACTGCAATCACATTCTTTCAAAAAAAAATTGAAAGAACAGAGAGGTTTTCCGACATTGGTAATCTTCATTCTATCAGGAAGAAGCCTTTTTCCGTAAGAGCTTTTTCAGAAAAAGGCGTGCGTGGATGGGGAAGAGGGAGTTCTTTTGAAATAAGAGGAAAAAGAAAAGAGCACAGGTGCCCTGGTAGCCACTCCATCCATAGTAATCACAGCTTAAATGCGATAAATCACAGATCACTTTTTCGATGCCCTTTGGCAATGTGGACGCTCTCTTTCGGAAGAAGTTTTTTCGGAAGATCTCTTCTGGAAAAGCTTCTTCCAAAAGAAGTCTGCAGTCTAGACGTAGCCTGAGAGTGAGAGCCCAAGCAGCTTCCCACTCCTACTTCTAGCTCTTCCTCAGTCTCCTCGTGATGGGCCATTTTGATAGCTGGTGTCATCACCTGAGCAGGCCACCCTCAAAACTCCAAGATGAGAAGACCCTGGCCTAGGAATAGATGAAACTCATCTTCCAAGGAAGGTGGTCCAAGTCTGAAGGCATGGCCAGGCTGCCAGAGGTCTGTCCAGGTGGAACATACCAGTTTCTGGAGGCATAAGCTCTAGTTCTGTGCCATGTTTTCAGCCTTTGCTCTCTTTGTTATTCATGGATTCATTTTTCATTTTGTTTTTCTTCCCTCTTTCTTGCCTGTTGATATTTCCTTTCCCTCTGTCTAGGAAGGAGCATGGCGAAAAGGGATCTAGGGGTCATAGTGCACCACAAGTTGAATATGAGTCAACAGTGTGATGCTGTTGCAAAAAAAGCAAATATGATTCTAGGTTGTATCAACAGGTGTGTTGTAAGCAAAACTCGTGAAGTCATTCTGCCGCTCTACTCTGCACTAGTTAGGCCTCAGCTGGAGTACTGTGTCCAGTTCTGGGTGCCACATTTCAAGAAAGATGTGGAGAAATTGGAAAGGGTACAGAGAAGAGCGACAAGAATGATTAAAGGTTTAGAGAACATGACCTATGAAGCCAGGCTTCATGAACTGGGCTTGTTTAGTTTGGAAAAAAGAAGATTAAGGGGGGACATGATAGCGGTTTTCAAATATCTAAAAGGGTGTCACAAGGTGGAAGGAGAAAATTTGTTCCTCTTGGTTACTGAGGACAGGACAAGGAGTAATGGGCTTAAAGTGCAGCAGGGGAGGTTTAGATTGGACATTAGGAAAAAATTCCTAACTGTCAGGGTGGTCAAATATTGGAATAAATTGCCAAGGGAGGTGGTGGAATCTCCCTCTCTGGAGATATTTAAGAACAGGTTAGATAGACATCTGTCAGGGATGGTGTAGACAGAGCTTGGTCCTGCCTTGAGGGCGGGGGGCTGGACTCGATGACCTCTCGAGGTCCCTTCCAGTCCTATTATTCTATGATTCTATGATTCTTGCATCCCCTTCCCCCTCCTTTGCCCCTCTCAGGCACCTTTGTTCTTTACCCTCCAGAAATCTGGGGCAGGATCACTGGCATTAGGAGACCTGGGTCCCAGCTCCAAGTCTGCTATCAGTTTGCTGGGCATTGTTGGTCAAGTCAAGCATTTTCCCTGTACTTCCCTTCTGCATCACATGGGGAAGGTTCAGTTCTTAAATGAGTACAAAGCACTATAGAGGAATGTGTTGAAGAAACAACTCTGTGTTATTATGAAATTATTTAAAACCAAACCCGCTCAGAACTGTTCACTGAGATGGCTCACAAAAGGGGATTTTAGCTGCTTTGGGTTACAAATAGTAGTGGAGGAAACCACAAACCTGTAGCTGTTTCAGATCTGATCCAAAGTCCATTGGAGTCAATGGGCATCCCTCTGTTGGTTTTAATGGGGCTGGAATCTGATACTTACTATTCCAAATTCCTCCCACATTGGTCCAGTGCTGCTTGGTGGAGACAGAAGGCTGCTGAGGCATGGGGATAGTCCCTAGCTGCCCTTGTCTCTGGACAAAGAGGCCTGAGTGTGCTGAAGGATGCTAGAGGCTCTGAGAGAATCTTGCTGTCACTCTGCATGCAGCTGTTGGCAACAAACCAGGCCGGGCCTGGGCCTGGCTGTGCCACTTAATCAATGGGAGTTTAGTCGCTGAATATGGCAGCTGCAGCAGAATCCTATCCCATGCTATACAGGTTTTTATACAGTATTTATCCCCCAAAGCATCTAATTCCAGTCATGAAGTAAGCAGACTACACAACTGTCCTTGTTGTTTGTTTGCCTATTGTCCCTCCACCAGGAGAAGAGGATACAGTGGAGTGTCTGGTTTCAGTAGGGTTGTGGGTTTTGGGGTTTTGTGCTTTCTTGTATAGGTGGATGATTCCTGTTTCTTGAGGAGTATTTTAAACATACCTGTTATCTACTGTGTATTTGAGAGAGTTTGTCTGTCTTTCTGTTTTTACAGCTTTCTCTTATCAAAAGGTAAAGCAAAGTCAGGGTGTGCCAGGAAAACAGGATGTGCCTCGAATGGAATTGCTTTTCATAAAACCATACAGAACAGAGACAGAATCACCAGGCATGTGAAACAGGGCTGGCTAGGGGTGTACCCCTACCTGGGACTGCTTCAGCCCCAAGCCTCTCACCCCCACGCATCCTTTAGGGAGTTTGTGGCAACATTGCTGACTGTTCCCCTTCATCAGGAGCAAGGGGAAAGGGCATAGTTTGCTGCATTCTTCACACTGATTGGGGAGCTCACGGGGCAGATGAGCCTGGACCTGTCCCAGGTGGGGGACATGCACCCCTCTCCCAGCTGTGCCTGCTGGAGCTGCAGCACCTGACTCCAAACTGCTGCAGTGAGAGAGGGCTGGGGTAGTCCTTTCTCCCCAGGCAGTCTGATACTGAACCCCACAACCCCAGCCCTGCCCCAGAGCAATGATCCAAATGAAGCCTGGACATTTTCATTTTATTTTCCAAAACAACAAAAATTACTTGAGTGCAGGACCCATGCAACACCGGGTAAATCTTCTAGTGTGTTTACATGAGAGAGGACAAGGTCAGAGCAATGCTCCTTGCACTTAGAGGGTAAACTGGTGAGGTTTGTGATGGTGCTTTGTCCCTGGAGGAGGTCATTTCCCAGTCTGGTACCACCCCGGAGAACATGCTCTGCCCACAGGCGAGCTTTACCCTTATTCTTAACAATACGATTGAGCCCAGAGGAGCTAAGGTGCTCACCACAGTCCCACACCACAGCAGCAGGCTTTTAGGTATCCTGGGCCCTGGCCATGGAGTGCTTTGCAGATAAGGACCAAAACCTTGAGCTTCAGTCAATATTCTCTCAGGAGCCAGTGTAGGGAGAGGAGGACGGGTGTGATGTGGGGCTGAAGAGATGTGTCAGTATTCCTTACTAACGAGTCTCCTGAGGACTCAAGGTATAGTGTCCAGGTGGGTCACATAGCTGTCATTTTTCCAAGAAGTGACAAAGGCAGGCATAACCATGTGCCCCAGGATGGGTGGAATCTCCTAGCCAAGCGGAGGTGATGGAAAGCATAACTCGTAGCCAGGGTGAATATGAATGTGAAAGAGGAACTGTGATAATCAGCGTCTCAAAAGCACAACTGGTTCTTTCTTAAGGTGGCTCAGGGGACCTATTTTGTGGCCTGCTGACCCAGGATAGATGTGGAACACAGCGTTTGGTTGGCACACTGCCCTGTCCAGTACTACTCCTTCTCTGGACAGCAGCACCTAATAGCATTTGCTGACTTTGTGACAATAGGCTGTCCTTTGATACTAGACCACAGTGCTTGGCTTGGTTTCCAGTGCCTGGCTGATCACAAGAAGGCTTGTTTTATTTCCTCTCTTGACTAGGCTCTTGTTATTTATGCACCAGCAGTGGAAGGAGTACAACAGATTAGTGCAGTGGGGAGCAGTGCTAACCATGCTGCAGAGTTTCAGGGTGCCATTCCCCGAATTAGGAACATCCTCTGAAAAGATGAAATGGCGGCACATTTGCTGTCTGAGAAGCTATTCAGCTCCTGTCACAGTCAATGAGAGCATGGCTGTTGCCCTCAGTGGGAATAGGATCTCATTTTCTTTATTTCACAAAGGCCCATCCCGAGGAGGGTGTAGGGCCTGGGACAACCCACCCCCAGTGCCTCAGGAGTGGGGCCCAGGGCAACTCCCCACAGCAGGCCTTGCCCTGCCCCTATCCCTGCCCACCCCTTTCCCAAGTCCTGGCCCTTCTCCACCCCTGCCCTACCGTCCTGCCCTCTCCCCCAAGCAATGTGGTTTGGGGGACTAGAGGGTCAGGTGCAGTGGGAGAGGGGTTGTCTCCCCTCACACTCACCATGTGGGCAGTGGGAGCTAGAGTGGCTCAGCAGCCCACTTCACTCCACCCTGCACTGCTGTCCTCCCACTCTATTTCTCAGAGGTGGCGGGAACTGGAGCACCCTGGGGCCAGAGCGCTCTGCTTCCTCTCCTGGCTGAGAAGCTGAGCACACTGAGCAGGGACAGGATGGTGCAGCAGGGCTGAGCAGGCTGCCAGGCCAGTCTGGCTCCCACTGCCCATGTGGTCAGTGTGTCTGTGGGGGAGGGGGCACCGCTTCTGCTGCCATAACAGGCAGGGCCGGATTAAGACCTTTAAAGGCCCTAGCACTGAAAAGATTATGGTGCCCCCCATATGTAATTCAAAATAAAAACTCTGGCTGGCAGGATGTGGGCTGCAGAGCTAAAAATACCCATGTAGACATTAGAGCTCAGGTCAATGCCCAGCTTCTGAGAAACCCTCCTCTTCCTGGTTTCCAGAACCTGGGCTGTAGCCCATACCCAAACATCCATTTTGCTATTTTTATCCCCGAGGCTTGTGCCCTGCAAGCCTGAGCCAGCTGACTAGGTTCTGAGAGTCACTGCTGTTGATTTCTCTTTGCCGTGTAGAGCCTTGAGGAAATGAATATTGAGCTGCCTCATTTCTCAGTCATTCTGTGTTCAAACTCCTGAGGGCAAATATAGCTATGTGCTGGGGCAGACATGAGGTGGATAATTGCTGGTAGTCATCTCTCAATCAGCACAGCACCTTTTCTTTTGCAAGAATGGAGGCCTTTCAAAATAATTTGGATTGTTTTTGTCTTTTACCCCTAAATGTGAGACTTAGGGACCAGATGCTCAATTGGTGTAAATTACTGCAGCCCGGTTGAAGCCAGTGGAGCTATACCAATTTACACCAGCTGAGAACCTGGCCCTGCAAACTGCTGGGATTAGCAGAAAGAAGTGTCACTATAGCACAAAGGCCTGGAACCAAAACCATCTGCACCTGCAACTTCAGACTCCTCCCTCAAGCCCTTAAAGTCCCAACATTCAAGACACACAGTATCTTAAACCATCTGCAGCTGGGTATGGCTGGATCTAAAACCATTTGACTCTAGAAAACTCCTGATCCCCAAGATCCCTGAATCTGCAAACGTCTTCACTCAAGAAATGATCTCTGAACATTCCTGGAAGTGCTGGGTATTTGTGTTGGCAAACGGGGTGAAATTGTTTCATTAGCTAAATCTACAGCTGATACATGACATTTGTCATGTAGTGGGCAGGCCATACACTCTGGGCATCCACTGGTGGCTGTGTTTGGGCTGGGAGTGACCCCTACTGGCCAGTATCTGTAGCACTGCCCAGCAGGATGGCTGCCTAAGGTCATGTAGGCAAAGACCCATCCTGCCCTCAACCGGTCAGATAGGTTGGGTCTTTGCCTATGTGACTTTAGGCAGCCGTCCTGCTGGGCAGTGCTACAGATACTGGCCAGTAGGGGTCACCCCGCCCAAACTCAGCCACCAGTGGATGCCCAGAGTGTATGGCCTGCCCACTACATCACAACATCATCAGGACCAGAACTGGTGCCAGCACACACCAGATGGCAGGCAACTTATCTAGCCTCTCTTGGACCTCATAGCCCAGTATTGGTTCATACTTACACACTAGAACTAGTTCTAACACATACACATGTGTTCTCACACACAGACACAGACACAGACACAGACACAGACAGACACACACCCGAGAAATTGTTGCAAAGGAAGAATCTGTTAATAAGGATCCCTTCTGGATCAATGGGAGAAACTTAATTCTGAGAAGACACAATCTTTGGTCACACACTGGCACCAACATATGTAGAAAAAGAACAGGGGGTGGGAGTATGAGGGGGAGAGAAAGGACTCAGCCAGCTGGAGCTTAGTCCAATTCACAACATCAATGGGAAGGAACTGACGGGAGCCGTAAATGACACAAATGCAACATGACAGTCACAGCTGGATTGTCTTCCTCGCTGAGCCTCCTTTCCTCCTTGCGGAGTGCTGACATAGCGTCTCTCGCCTCTCTGGATGCCAGACTCCTCCCTGATGTATCTCCCCCAATACAATAATCTGCCTCCAAACTAGGCAGGCCAAGCCTGGGTTTTAATGCTAACTGGCCCTTGTCAGAGCAGACGTCTGTGCCCACTTTACAGTGACTTTTGCTGAATCGCCCTGGCACTGCTGACCTTGGGGGGCTCCTTCTCCTTTCCAATCCCGTTATCGCACGCTGCTGGATTGCCCGCTGCAGCGAAACTCCCTGAATGTCAAGCAGAAAAAATGGATAGTGCCGAGCTGCAGGGAAATGAATCCAGAGACTATTATAATGGAAATAGTTTAACTTCAGTCAGCTTTAGCATTAAACCCTTAATAGGAGGCTGTGGTACTTGGGATGCCACCTTGCGTTTCTCCTACTGGAGCCCTGCATGCCATTAACCCGTCACACTCTGAGACACGTTCAGCCTCCCATTTCACTCTGCATCTTTGTATGGTGGAGGCGCAGCTTTCCTGGATCCCTGCAGAATATTATGAAGCCACCTTGGTGTGATCCATAGTCCCCTCCGCTTCCCATTTGACCCTCTTTCTACACCCAGGCTAGCCCCATAATTTATGCTCCATATGATGCCACATGCCAGCTCTCTCTTCCCACAGCAGTGTATGGCACTAACTCTTCATGTTCTGTGACTTATTTTCATTCCCTTCTTTGTACCTGCACCACCAACAGGAGCTTGGAGTGTGCCAGTTCGTGGGTGCAGTGGAGGTTAGTGAATTCAAGCAAACAACTAATAAGATTGGGGGAGGGTGCAGGTGAAGTTTTATTTATTCTCCAAGGGTTACATTCTAGCAAAGATGGAGGGTGTAGTTCTGTGTAGCCCTGAACCTTACGTAGTTATATACACCAGTGCAAGGGGATGGCAAGGGCTGCCAAATCAGGGCTGTAGCAGTTTTTAATTATGCCATTGTTCTGTTCAATTGCTGTTCACAGCTACAGGGTGCAGGGCAGTGGAGATTCAGGCCTGTGGTGCCAAAAGGATTCATAAACCACACAAGCCACGTTCTCAGCAGTGTCCCCTGCACTAGCTACATTTGCAAGCACCCCTCATTGAATGTGCACTTCCTTTTATTGACAGGCACAGTTGGCCATTTTGCCTGTGTGGGAGAGCACATTGACTGCCCAGCCCAAAGCCCATTGAAGTAAAGGAAAAGATTCCCATTGACATCATGGATGAGAAAGGACCAATGAAAATTTGGCCTTGTGATTTTATTTAAATTGTTGGGAGGGGAGAAGGCTCCATCCCAGTGTTTTGAATTCACTTGAAATTAACCTTTTCACAGGATGAAATTCCCTCAAGTGTGCAGTGTTAAGGAGTGAGAGATAGAGATGGACAGATTGAAACACAGTGATGAGACAGGAATTCATGGCCTGAAAAGATCCCTGTGGGGCTTTAGAACAACCAGCACCCCTGAAAATTCCCTGTCATGTTTCACCCAAGATCCAGCCCATTATAGAACAGGACAGCTGAAGCATGTCAGTCTTTCCCCTATGCCAGCCCCTTCTTTGTTCCCTCACTACCACAGTTCTGCACAGCTCTGTACAACCAGCTCCTTCAGTCTCATCTCCTACTTTCAGCTCCTATAACCCACCCAGCCTCCGACACATGGACCTGATCCCATCCAACCCTCTCCTGCATCGAATGCCCCACTCTTGCCTCTTCCCCTGGCAGTAGGGACTCTAGCCCTGTTTTCAGTGGGGACAATCTCTTTGCCTACCTAGATGGTGTAACAAGTCTCAGGCAAGCACTGACCTTAGCTTGACCGCAGAGCACACAATGGTTTGTGTTTCAAAGACTTCTCAAACACCACAAACCCAGATTGCATCCAGAACAAGAGTGAAATGGACATGGGTCTTTACGCTCATGATAGCTACAGACCAGCAAAAACTATTAGTCCCAAACAAGAAGAGGTCTCAAGACTCCCTGTGACAGTCCGGGCCGTATCTGGGCACAGCTTAGGGCGTCCGCTCAGGGCGAATTGCTCAAATCCGGGGCTCCTTACAGTCCCCCTGACTGGCGACCTCTCCAAACAGGCCACAAACCAGTCTCACAGAGCGCTTCAGCAGCCTGCCTGAAGCCTCCCGAGCAAAACCCCTCCGACACCCCAGCAATATCCGTGCCCCAGATGGCCCCGGGCCTCATACACAGGTGGGGGGTCCTAGCACCCAATCCCACCTACCCCGAACAAGTTCTGTCCGGTTCCAAGAAACCAGCCACAGATCCCTGGTCAATTTACCCTCTGGACCTTACCCACAAATCACGCTGGGCCAATCCTTTAGAATCTATATCTAAAGGTTTATTATTACAAGAAAGAAAAGCCTGAGAGTAAGGTTATTAAAGTACAGTACGTTACATGCACCGAATCTCCCAGTTCTCGATGCAGGCTCTAGCAGAGATGTTGCAGCTGCTGGTTTAAAAGTTCTTATTGCACATCCTGAGATCAGGATGGGTTCACAGGTCTTCCGGGCTCTTCAATCCCTGCAGTGCTGCCTCTGGGATGAAGTGCTGAGCTGAGAACAAAATGGCATCAACCACATGGCCTCTTTATACTCCTTCCTGGCCTCTTCTAGTCTGCAGCCAGTCACCTGGTCAGAGGCCAATCTCCATATTTCCTGCTGGCTGCCCTCAGGTGACAAATCCCATTCTTTGGGTGTGTCCATAGCCTATTGAGAGCCATTGTTCCACAGGGCTTTGCTACTCAGCCTGTCCATAGCCATGCTTAACCACATTCACAGAAATATTCCGCTTCCACACAGATTACAGATTCCTACCTACACACACAGACATTATACACTCACATAAATAGCATACATAAGATCAACAAACAATAATCTCCCATTCAATACCCCACATGGCTCCCCCCACACCAATTTCTGGGGCCAACACGCCCACCTAGGGGTGCAGCAGCGATCTGGCTGCTTCCCTCCAATTCAGCAACGTGACACTCCCACAGTTTCTTGGGAAGGGATCATTCACTATCTAACCTCCCTGCCCATCTGGAGTTAGATGGCTTTCCCCCCACCTCCCAGAGGAAGCTGACACTCTCTGACATGGTTCACAGACAGCTGAAGGGGCGCATATCTGACCCCATGTGTGAATAGACAGACAAGATGCCTGGCCTCCAGAAAGAGAGGATTAAGCTGTAAGATACAGCTTCTGGGATAACTCCAGGGATTTCTCAGAGACATCAAGGGATGGTAATAATTAAATCTTAGGCTCCTTGCAACTGCTCCCATCTGTGCTGATTGCACCTTCATTTCCATACCTTCCCACTTGGCCCCCAGTCTATCCTGTAATGACTATCTCTCTCTGGAGACATGAGCCTGACAGCACCCAATGACGAATGGCTGATCTTGTAACTCACAGAGCTCTTAAACCATTCTCATCCCCTCCGAGCACATCCCTTCACTCTGGATGATGCAATGATGCTGTGAGCTCTTTTCAAATCTTTCAGTTGCCTGGTTACCAGGTTAATATTGATGACAAATGCTGGCTGACAGTGGGCTGAAAACTGCTTCGTCCAACATCCAGTCTCCAGCTTTCCTCATTGCCCATGTCTTGCCTCTACACTCCCCAGCATCAAGTCTTCAGACACTTATGTTGCCAGTTGGTCCCTGATCCCAGCCACTGGCCTCTTGCTTTATGTGTTGAGTCCAGTAATTTCTGTGCCCCCCCCTTTCACTCGCAGTATCACAGACTAGATCACTCCCAAACACTGCAGTTCCTCAGGTCCCAGCTGTCTCATGGAAGAAAGGTTCTTCTGGAGCACCCAAGTTCTTTTTCTCCTCTGATGCCCAGCTCTATAAGGGTATGTCTACACTTGCAGCCTGATTTGAACTAGGACTGCAAATGTAGGCATTCGGAATTGCAAATCAAGCCCAGGATTTAAATATCCCACGCTTGATTTGCATCTTCCTGGCCGGGCGCCATTTTTTGAAATTTACAAGCCCAAAGTAATTGCCTGTGTCTACACGCGGCAGTGAAATGGGCATTCGAAATAAAGCCCTAGTTCGAACTACCTGTTATTCCTCCTGCAATGAGGTTTAACAGGTAGTTCGAAATAGGGCTTTATTTTGAACGCCTGTTTCACTGCCGCATGTAGACGAGGGCAGTTACTTTGGGCTTGTAAATTTCAAAAAAAAAAAAAAATAGCGCCCAGCCGGGAAGATGCAAATCAAGCGCGGGATATTTAAATCCCAGGCTTGATTTGCAATTCCTAATGCCTACATTTGCAGCCCGAGTTCAAATTAGGCTGCAAGTGTAGACATACCCTAAGTGCCCACTCCTGAGCAAGGCCTGTCTTTTATGTGCATTTTATCACCCAGAACAGGCAGGCCCCAGTCCTCATTGGGTCCTTTCCAACTACTGTAATATACATGAACCATAATAATAATAGATAAACTTGGAAGGATTAGATTTTATCAGTTAATGTCGGTAAACACTGATTATACTGTGCATACCTAAGTTGACCAAAAAAGTTCCAGTATTGGTAATCCAAATTTATAGATTGGCAAGATAAGGAGAATGTTGTTTGAGAGCTTACTGGATTTTGACATGTGATGTTGACTGTGATTTAATGGTTATAGAGCTTTATCTGTTTGATCTCAACATTGACAGTCATTAAACAATTATTGTCTGATCTCTTTTTATTATCTGACCCCCTCTGTAATTTCTTGCAAACTGTGAAAATTGAAATCAATAACACATGAAGAAAAGGCTTAAAATAAACTTCAATATAGTAATTATTTAAAAAAAGAAACTGGAATTCTGCCAAGCCTAAAAGTAATATACATGTTCCACCCTCACACACTGACAGGGAACTCTAAGCCCCAAAGCTCTATTCCCACATAATTCTGGGCAGGTCTATACTAAAGCCAGAAGAATGGTTTAAGGTATGCAACTCCAGCTACACAAATAACATAGCTGGAGTCAACATACTTTAAGCCAAGTTTTGGTGCCATTCCCTACTGGAAAGTCAATAGAAAATACGCTCCCATTGCCTTCCCTTACATCTCGTGCCTATGAGGAGTACTGTGGTGGATGGGGGCACCATCAACATTCAATTTAGTGGGTCTTTACTACAGTCACTAAATCAAATGCTGAAAGATCAGTCACCACTGCATTGATCTCTGCGGCAGTGAAGATAAGCCCTCAGACTGTAAGCTTTTTGGGGCAAGATTGTCTTTTTATTATGTGTTTGAACAGCACCTAGAAAAGTGGAATCCTGGTCATGATTGAGGCTCCTAGATGTTCCTACTTTATAAACACTAAATAAAACTCTAACATACAAAGTCCTTTCTGTTCTGTACTGTAAGAGGATTCTCTGTTTCACTAATCTTTAGTGTGTCTCTGTCTGTTTCTACCCTCGATGGGCAGGGGGTTAGTGATATGTGTCTTTCTCTCTCACTCTTTCTCTAACTGCAGCCCGCCTGCCAACACAGGATGGGAAATCCCTCTATTTCTGATCTTTAAAGATTCCTCTGCCTTATCCTGCCTCTTGCCCAATGCAAGATGAAGCCTCCACTGCCCTCAACTGTCTCATGTTCAGACTTGGCCTGCAGCCAGTAGTGGCTGTGTGGAGAATGTTGTCTTCCTGAAAGCTATGAAATAGGATGTCCAACTAGAGTGTAAATTGACCAGAATATATTCCATTCTCCCAATGTCGGATCCCAATGCTTTTGGATGAATATGTGCTTAACTATTTATAATTGACCTTTGCACAAAAGAACATAAAATCTTTATAGCCCAAAGCTTCATTTATTAACTTTACTGGAGTGTAAAATATTGCTGTTTGCTATAAATTTATACCAGGACAAACAATATATATGCTAATTAGTGGCTGTGCAGCCATACGGGTGAGTATTGGCTCTCTGGTCATTTTCAGCAGGCAAAAGAGAAGATGGACTAGACAAATGACAATTGAGTTGTTTGATACTCAATTCAAACAGTGAAGTCTGAAGTGGTGAATTAATGGCGTTCATTATAACGAGTCCATTTCCTTTTCATTTCCTTTATAAATTAGTCCAGGTAGCATGCTGTGTCCCTGAGAGAGCCGCTCAGAGGCAGCCTGCCAAGATGCACCTGCAAAACCAGCCTGGAAAGCTGTATATTACTTCTTTACTATGTTTTTATTTCATTCCATCCATCCCTCTTTTCTTTCATCCCTTTCCTCCTCGTCTGTGTCCACCCCTTTTTTTCTTTATTTTTATGTTTCTTCCCATATCTACTTCTGTCCTTTGCTTTTTTTCCTTTCCTTTGCTTCTTTCATTTCTTTCCATCCTTCTTTCCTTTCCTTCTCTTGACATCTACTCTCTTCCCCTCTTTACACCGCATGTGGACCAAACCAATTCTTTTATATCTTGGTCTAAACCTTATAGATCATACAGTGAAAGATACTTGTAAAGCACTTCAAGAACCATACCAATATAGAAACCCAGTGCAGAGAAATATGAGTGCAATAGGCACAATAAATGCATATTGGCCATTTCAGTGTTGAAGACAGCCAGGAAAAATAGGGAGATAAGACTGGGAGAGACCTCCTGGGTTACTAATTATAGACAACAATTCGATTGCTTTGATCGATTTGCTAGGTCAAAAAAGCCAAACCCTTTTGGTCTTCACACGCAAGAGTGTGCTCCCTTCCCCAGATCATACCACTAGCCCTTCCTTGAACTTGTTCAAGTTTCAACTGATCTTTCTTGAGTCTGAGTGACCAGACTGGTATGCTGCCGTACTGCTTTGTACAGTGGAATTTGTATTTCTCTATCCCCCCTAGAAATACTTGCTTGATCCATTTTGGGATTACATTTATCTTTTTCCCAGCCATATCCCCTGGGTAGCTCATAGTCACCCTGTGACTGACCAATGCATCCAGGTCATTCTCTGCTTCTACCATTTCTAAAGGACAAGTGACAAAGCGAAAATCATAACTGAGATGAGCAGTGGAATATGATGGAAGTACATTGAATTGTCCAAAGTCCATGGCAGCACCTCGAGTCCTGAGACCTCTGTGCCTATGGATTGATCCCTAAGATCAGCATGTCCATGGAGTTAATGAGATGGAAATAGGCATAACAGGAGTGAATAATACCACTGTTCCAAGAGGGTTATATACTATTATCCCTCATGGCTGAGGATGGGTAAAAAGCATGTGATGTATGGCTGAATGGACACCACAGCTGGCATGGATCTCAGCTAACAGCCATGAAATCAACATTCATAGAAAGCTTCCCAGACACTGTCTACAGGGGATAGCCTAAGCAATGAAGACACACAGTGGGAAGCAGCCAAAATTATAGTTGTGCTCATTGAGAGCGTCATCTGCATGAATCATAGAACAGAGAGAATAGAGGAGCAGAGCAGCAGCACATCAAAATATAATTAGGCATCATGTGGAAAGGCAAATAAATTTCCTATGGATTCAGCTACAAGGGATTGCCAGTGTTTCTTGTAAGTACCCCACAAGCACAGCGGAGGCAGGTACTGTCGTTTGCTATGTGTCTGTGCAGCACCTAGTGTGCAGGGGCCCTCTCTGAGTTGAGGCAGCTAGGTTCTCCCACAATATAAATAAATAATAATGGTTTGGGTCAGCTTGTGATGTGATGGCGAATGTGGGAAATGTCGGTATTATTTGTAGGACAGGGCTATGTGACTCATCCTACCCAGAACTGTTATATATATATCGCTCCCTACTTGGTCCCAAGAATTCAGTTGTTTCCAGAGAGTCTCCTTGTGCACAAGTGGCAGAGACTGATGCCTGAGTGTCACCTTTGAAGAAGACAGTTGTTAAAGACTATCAATAAGTGAATCAGATGGGATCAGGCTGAACAATGGGGAGGCTGCAGCCAGAGGGAAACCAATTTTCTCCAGCTTGTCTGCAGGGACCTAGGGGAAGGAGAAGAAATTCCTCAACAGCAGAATAAAGAAGACTGAGGTGTTGGCACAGCCCTTTAACCTCACAGAAGCTGAGAAGTTTGGGGGACAGGATCACAGAGGAAAGGGAACATTTTGGCCTAGTTGACCAGACAAACTGAAGGCTTCAGGGTCAGAAACAAGACCCCACGGTCTGGAAGAGGCACCTTAGCAGGAGAAGAGCCATCCCAGAGAGAGGACCTGAAACTCTGGAAGGACACTGACCAAATCTCTACAGGGTGGTGAGGAAAGTGAGGCAGGCAATTGACTACAAATGTTTAACATTTTGCTTAGATCTGTATGGGTATGTCTACACTAACACCCTAGTTCGAACTAGGGTGGTTAATGTAGGCATCCGGAGTTGCAAATGAAGCCCGGGATTTGAATTTCCCGGGCTTCATTTGCATATTGCCGGGCGCTGTCATTTTTAAATGTCCGCTAGTTCGGACTCCGTGCCCGCGGCTACACGCGGCACGAACTAGGTAATTCAGATTAGGCTTCCTATTCCAAACTACCGGTACACCTCGTTCCACCTCAGAAATCCTGAGGTCTCACAAACATGGAACTCTGGAAAGGGGTGTGTTTAAGTCACGGGGGGTGCATTGGCCTTGGGAGGCTTGGGCAATGAGGTGGTGGGGCTCCACTTCCAAGAAAGGAAGTGTGTCAAAGAGGCCTGGGCTAGCGATGGCGAATAGTACTGATCAAGTGATTAAGAGGAGCTAAAAAGACATAGGCCCATTGTGTGGGTCCAAACACAGCAACCACATGAATGTCCAGCAGGGGGAGCTGGACAAGGGCTGGGATGTGCCACACATGCAAAAAAGAAGCAAAAGGCAAATATAATTTTCACCAGAGTTTCCACAGAACACGCAGAAGCAGATGTGCTGAATCAGCATCTCCTGACTCGCCCCTTCACTGTGTCCCTTCCAAGGCGAAGCCCACCCTCTTTTCATGCTTTGTAGTGTGCATGCAAACCCCCAGCAGCTCAAACACCACCCTAATGGCTGGCCAGCTGCTGCTGTGGGGTGCTGGCAGAAGGTACCAAAGACCCTGTAGAATAGCGGCACCTTGAGGACCTAGCTGGTATACGACAGGAATTGGGTTGGGGCATTGGTTCTCAAAGTGTGGTCCATGGCCCAGTAGTGGTCCTGTGTTGCAGATGGGCCGTGAGCTTGGGCTCACTCCCCCAACATCTTGCATTGGCATTCCAGCACCACAGTCCTTCCTCGAAGACAGAGCTGCTGTGGGGGTGGGGAGCCTTGTGGGCTGGATCCGACTTGAGGAGAAGGAAGGGGCTCGATGCACTCCCGATCCCACTCCCTCTGGCTGGGGAAAGGGCAGCACAGGAAACCACTCACCTAGAGGCTTTTCCCACTGCTCCCATTGGCCAGAATCACAGCCAATGGGAGCTGCGGGGGTGGTGCTTGGGAGAGGTGGTAGGCATGGAGCCAGGTAAGTGCCCCCTGTCCCCTTTATGCCCACACCCCAGCGCCCTCACGCACTCACCCTCCTACCAAAACCCCACACACAACCCTAATCTTGTCCCTTCCTCTCTCCCAGATCACCCCACATTTAGCCTGCTCCTGCGCCCTACCTCCTACCCAGACTCCTACACCCCAAGCCCACTCCTGCACCCAACCTCCCACTCAGACCCACTCCCAAGTCTATTCCTGCACTCAACCTCTAGGCCAGATCCCCACTCCATCCAGCACCCATTTTGTCATTATGGGTGGTTGGTTGATTGTCCCTGGAAAGATCTGTATTGAGTGGGATGGACCATTGGACAGAAAGTTTGAGAACCATTGGGTCAGGGAGAGACAAAACAGGAAGATATGACTCGGGTTTCATCAAAGTTCAACATGGAATTTTTCCTCAAAACATTTTTGAGGGAAAACACATTTTTGCAAACAAAAATGTCAATATGGAAAAAAATTCCATCAGAAGATGACCAGAATGCCCCAGATCCCGGTGATCAGAATGCCCCAGTCCTGGGGCTGGTTTTGTTAAACATCTTCATTAATGATTGGGATGATGAATTGGTCTGCACCCTCAGCAAGTTCATCAATGACACTAAGCTAGAGGGAGAGGTAGATACACTGAAGGATAAGGATAGGGTCCAGAGTGACTGAGACAGATTGGAGGATTGACCCAAAAGGAATCTGATGAGGTTCAACAAGGACAAGCGCAGAGTCCTGCACTTCAGATGGAAGAATCCAAAGCATAGTTACAGGCTGGGGACCAACTGGCTAAACCGCAGTTCTGCAAAAAAGACCTGGGGATTACAGCGAATGAGAAGATGGTTTTGAGACAACAGTGAGTCCTTGTGGCCAAGAAGGCTAATGATACATTGGGGTGCAGTAAGAGGAGCATTGCCAGCAGATCTAGAGAAGTGATCATTCCCCTTTATGCAGCACTGGTGAGGCCACATCTGGAGTGTCGCATCCAATTCCTGGCCCCCCATTACAGAAAGGTTATGGAGACATTAAGGAGAGTCCAGCGGAGGGCAACAAAAATGATGAGGGGTTTGGGGCACATGACTTCTGAGGAGAGGCTGAGAGAACTGGGCTTATTTAATCTTCAGAAGAAAGGAGTGTGTGGGGGGGGGGGGGAGGTGCCAGCAGCCTTCAACTACCTAAGGGGGGTTCCAAAGAGGATGGAGAGAGGCTGTTCTCAGTGGTGGCAGATGGCAGAACAAGAAGCAATGGTCTCAAGTTGCAGAGGGGGAGGTCCAGGTTGGATATTAGGAAAAACTATTTCACTAGGAGGGTGGTTAAACGTAGGAATGGGTGACCTAGGGGGAATCTCCACCTTCAGAGATGTTTAAGGCCAGACTTAACAAAGTCCTGACGGGAATAAATTTGTAGGGGTTGGTCCTGTTTTGAGCATGGGGTTGGACTAGGCCAGTGGTCACCAACCGGTAGATTGGGATCTACTGGTAGATCTTAGACCCTTTGATAGGTGATCCTAAGAGATTTGGCCAGGTGGTTATCAAGTGCCGGCACTTCATCTGCCCCACTCAGCACTGCTGTGCTGCTCCTGCTCTCTACCTTGGAGCTGCCCCCTAGCCCTGAGAACCTCTTGCTTGCTATGCATCCCCCTCCCCTGCAAGCCAGCCCCCAGCCTGACAAAAGTGAGGAGGATGAGGGAGGAAGGAAGGATGGAATGAGCAGGGGCAGGGCCTTAGATAAGGGATGGGTAGGAGGCAGGGCAAGGGTGTTTGGGTTTGAGGTGAGATCACATTTAAATTCAAAAAGTGATCTCATGTTTTAAAAGGTTGGAGACCCGTGGTCTAGATAATCTCCTGAGGTCTTTTTGCACCCTAAGCCTCTATGATTCTATTGTTCTATGTTGTAATGTGATGTGGGCAGTCTGACCTAGTGAATAGGGTCAGAAATAGGAACTGGGAGTTGAAGCCAAGGATCAGAGCTGGAGTCAGGAACCAGGAAAGGGTGCTGGACTGGAGCAGACTGGAGTGAGACAGGAGCAAGGTAAGTTCTGACATGGGAAGAAGAGGGCAGCAGGGTTAGGAAAAAGGCTAGCCCAGGACAGATTGCAGCAGCAAGGGTAAACAATGAACAGCTGGCAACCTGTCCCTGCTGCTTTGTTTAAATGCAGACCCATCCTCTCCCGTCTGTCAGTAAGATGAACCTGCCAATCAGGGGATTCTGCTGGAGAGCCAGCCACTTCCAGGCTACATCTAGACTGGCATGATTTTCCGGAAATGCTTTTAATGGAAAAGTTTTCCATTAAAAACATTTCGGAAAAAAGCGTCTAGATTGGCATGGACGCTTTTCCGCAAGAGCACTTTTTGCGGAAAAGCGTTCGTGGCCAATCTAGACGCTTTTTTGCGCAAAACAAATCTCAGCTGTCTACACTGGTCCTTTTGCGCAAAAGTTTTGTGCAAAAAGGACTTTTGCCTGAACGGGAGCAGCATAGTATTTCTGCAAAAAGCACTGATTTCTTACAGTAGGAAGTCAGTGCTTTTGCAGAAATTCAAGTGGCCAGTGTAGACAGCTGGCAAGTTTTTCCGGAAAAGCGGTTGATTTTCCGGAAAAACTGGCCAGTCTAGACTCAGCCCCAGGGTCTTCAGAGGGGCCTCCAGCACATTGTTCCTGAAGGACATGAGGGATGTAGCTTGATCCAGAGCTCAGCCCATGTGAAAATGCAACCCTACAGCCCTGGAACCCTACAGCCACCGAGGTGGCCCAGGAAGACACATATTATATATATATATGTTCAATATAAGCATTTCCCTGAAACCACAGGCTCTCGGTTTCCAGGAAAATAAGATAAGTTCTGCTGTGAATCTGAATTTTTAAGATAAACAAAAGACAAAATAAAATAATAAATTTAGTTGTGTCTCTAAAACCAAAATATTAGCCCATCAGTCTCCTGGAGTTTGTATGGCTTAAAAGAATAGGCTGATGTCAATGATTTTTGGTTGTTTTCCCCATTAATTTTAATCACTTTTAAATGAACACAGATCAGTGATTGAAGCCACAGGGTTTTCCAAATCCTAATATCTCCAGCCTGCTGATAACCAAATTTCAGCTTCATTCCCAGTGAAGCAATTTAAGAGGAAAAACAAGTATGTGTCTAATGCATGGAATTGGGAATGAAACAAAGAGTTATCCAGTAGTGAAGACACTCACCTAGGAGGGCCATACCTTGGATTAGGTCAATGACCTGGGTCCATATTTAGGTTCTGCTCCAGACTCCATGTGTGACCTTGGATGAACTCCTTAATTTCTCTGGGCCTCTAGTAAGACTACATCTGTTCTCCTGCTTTTTGTTTGCATTGTTTATTCATCTTGGAAATGCTCTATGCAGATACTGTGTATATACAGCACCTGACACACCTGAGCTCAACCAGGGCCCTCAAGTGCTACTTAAATATAGAGAATAATAACGCTACCTGGGGCTTAAAACTCCTAGGCTATGTCTACACCGCGCCCGTTTAGTGCAAGAAATATGCAAATGAGGCTCAGCATAGAATATTGCCGAGCCTCATTTGCATAATTAACGAGGCTCCATTTTTGTGCAAGAAGCTTTCGTGCAAAAAGGAGCTGTCTACACAGCTCCTTTTTGTGCAAAACTCCCCTCTTGCACAAGAGCCGTTCTTCCTGAAAAAATGAGGAAGAACGGCTCTTGCACAAGAGGGAGATTTTGTGCAAAAAGGAACTGTCTACATGGATCCTTTTTGCACAAAAGCCTCTTGCTCAAAATGGAGACTCATTAATTATGCAAATGGGGCTCAGTGATATTCCATGCTTAGCCTCATTTGCATATTTCTTGCACCAAACGGGCACTATGTAGACATAGCCCCCGGGTAGCAGCAGCTGTGGTTGGATTTGGTCTTAGCACAGAACAGCCAGTCCTTTATATATGAGGGAGGAGTGGACATTGCTATTTTACTGCCAGCTGAGGGGAGGGATCATTTGGACAAGGTTATTTCCCAAGCTGTTCTATTGCTGATGCTTCAAAAACGATGCACTGTGGTTTGGGCAGAACCTGGAGAGAAAGTGCTAGTCTGAGTTGAGACTGCTGGCGTCAGGCTCCCATGGTCTTCAGAGATTATATGTTAAATTGCTGACAGCTAATGGAAACTATGGGCTGGCTACTCAGGCTGTGTAACTCCCTAATGACTGCGGGGGAGTTGCACCAGCAGAGGATTTGACACTGCATAGAGCATGGTCAACCCCAAGTGTTCAAAATCATGAGTTGGTCCCATCAAAAATCATGAGATTTTCTTAAAATTGTAAGTTTCTTAAAACATTATTTGGAATTCTTTGTATTTATCTGTCGACTTTTGAATTTTTAAGGTCACTGGGCTTATGTTTTCAAGGTTTTCTTTGTAATCAAGAGGCCTAGAATTTAAAAAAAATTTTTTTTTTTTAAGAAAACAGTGTCTTGTCTAATCACATGACTACACGCATTCAGAGTTTAAAGGTAAAGTGATTAAATTATTCTGGCAACAGTGAAAATATTTGTGATTTTTGTCTATAGATGAGTGAATGCCACAAAATTTTTTCTAACTCCCTATTACTGTGGATATGGTTGTTTTTATTATTCCAATATAAAGTGAAGTATATGAAATGATGTGGTGATAGCAGTTCTCATCCTAGTGCAGTTATCCGCATCTTCACAATCTTCATGGCAGGCTCAGCAAAGAGGTGAACAACCAAATGGACCATGGAGACTCATTTGGCCTCTTAATCCAGCCTGCTCTGAGCCTGTTAGCTGGACTTCAGACAGGCTGTCACACGGGCACAGTTCACCAACACTTAGTTCACCAGTCAGAAAGAAAAAAATTGCTCCATTTTATTGTTCTTGGAATAAACTACATTATTCAGCTGTTTCTACAGTCAAACATAAACCATGTTTTATGACAATTTTTTATTCCTTTTTTAAAGCAAAAACAATATGTCAGTGAAGGAATCCTCATCAAAATATTGAACCAAATTAATCCCTATCATAAAACTTCATTGATTTCAGAGAAGCTGGGAATATGACCCATTGATGTAAACTTTTCCCATTAACTCTGATTCTACAAAGAACCTGAAAGCTCTCTGCTAGCCTTCTCTGAATTGTACTTGAATTCAAGGGATAAGGGAGGAGTGTTTCCTTGACTCAGGATATTTCTCTGAACACTGCTGAATCACACTTTGCTGGGAAGCATATTTCTAGGGAGCAAAATGTTGGGGGACAGATCAGGGGGACAGATTAGCAGAGCTCTGTCCTTGTCTTCACAAGGACTATGTCAATTACACCTGTTGATGATGCCTATTGCAATGCATCAGTTTGCGCTAGACGACAGGTATTAAATTTTTCCCCACACATCCCCTCTTTCTTTTAGGGTGTATCAGAGTTTTGTTTCCCTTTGGAAGCCCTGAAAATTCATGGCTTTTATTTATTTCTGAGGGTATCCATATCAATGGATGTAGATATCTTCAGCTCATTTTTGTGGATATGGATGCAGAAATTTTGTATCTAGAACCCTGCAAATTTCTGGATTTCCACTTTATATCTGTATCCGTGGATGCCAGTGTGGGTATGTGTGCCTTGTTTTTGCAGATACAGATGAGGAGGCAGATATAGATTTGGATCCACACAGGACTATAGAAATTAGAACCTGATTCCAGAGAATAGAGTTATGTAGAGATTTGCTTCTGTCCCAGAACTCGATCATCTAACTTTCTCCCAAATAATAACAATAAATAATGGAACTGCTCAGCCTGCTTCAGAGCTGGCTGGTGTTTCTGGATGGGATTCAGCACCTAAGATGCCTGGCAGCAGCTTTCGGGTATTAACTGTTGCAAGTGAGCGAGCTGCTTGCCCTGACTACTCCCACACAATGGTGTTGCTGCCACAGCTAATATTTGAACAATGTGTTTGCCAATTATGTTAATACAAACTAGTCCCCTGGATCCTAAGGAAAAAGCAGAGCAAACCCAAAGTGAAAGAGATACTGGCCTCCTGACTGCTCCATAAGGAATGACAGGGAGGAGAGCGGAGAAAAGACAGCCCTCAGCCCCACTCTCTGCAGTCTGCATTCACACAGACCTTTAGGAACCGACACAGACCAAGCTGGTGCCATTCGTATGAAGCATAAAATATTGCACAGCTGGTTTAATGGCTTTTAAAAGTTCCATTCGGAGCCGCTCAGGAGCTCGCTTGCTCTCATCATTACTGCACACAGAGCTGCTCATAAAGCTGCCACCATCAATCATCACCCAGAGTCACCATAGTTTCAGGGTCATGCTTCAGGAAAGAGGGATGAGGGTTTTATTTGGGGAATCTGGCCAATTGCCAGAGTAGCCTTAACCAATTCATTTCATCCTCAGAACTCCAGGTGCTGTGCTGGCCTAGCTAAATGTACCAGAAATACTTCTGCCTGCCCTTTGTTCTTCTTTCAACTGCTTCACCCAAATATCCATCTGCCTCCAGCCAATTTCTAAATCAGGGTTGCATTCTGAACCCGCTCCAAAATCATGGGGTTGAGAGTTCACCTCAAACTCAGACAACATTGGCTTTGCCTTCCTCTTTAGAGGGAGATTGTGAATCAGGAACGGAGATGGGGAGGGAGAAATAGGCCAGTGAAAGAAGGAACATGCTAAAGCTGGTTGAGCTCTGCTAGCCCAAACAGAGCACACAGGTTGCCTCTTATTTTAGAACAAAATATGTTGCTATTGTTTTCAAAAGCGTGTCATCCTTGAAAGATAAAAGCTGGCTAGAAAGCTGGCTAGTTTGTCGGGCCCAACAGGTTGTGGTCAACGGCTTGATGTCATGCTGGCGGTCAGTTTCTAGCGGAGTGCCCCAAGGATTGGTTCTAGGAATGGTTTTGTTCAACATCTTTATTAATGACCTGGATGAGGGGATGGATTGCACCCTCAGCAAGTTTTCAGATTATGCTAAGCTAGGGGGAAAGGTAGATACACTGGAGGGCTGGGATAAGGTAAAGAGTGACCTAGAAAGATTAGAGGATTGGGCCAAAAGAAATCTGATGCGGTTCAACAAGGATAAGTGCAGAGTCCTGCACGTGGGATGGAAGAATCCCAAGCATTGTTACAGACTGGGGACTGAATGACTAAGTTGCAGTGGACGAGAAGCTGGATATGAGTCAACAATGTCCCCTTGTAGCCAAGAAGGCTAATGGCATATTAGGTTGCATTAGGAGGAGCATTTACAGCAGATCTAGAGAAGTGATTATTCCCCTTTATTCAGGTCTGATGAGGCCACATCTGGGCTACGTCCACACTGGCCCCTTTTCCGGAAGGGGCATGTAAATTTCACCAGTCGTCGTAGGGAAATCCGCGGGGGATTTAAATATCCCCCGCGGCATTTAAATAAAAATGTCCGCCGCTTTTTTCCGGCTTTTAAAAAAGCCGGAAAAGAGCGTCTACACTGGCCCCGATCCTCCGGAAAAAGTGCCCTTTTCCGGAGGGTCTTATTCCTACTTTGAAGACCCTCCGGAAAAGGGCACTTTTTCCGGAGGATCGGGGCCAGTGTAGACGCTCTTTTCCGGCTTTTTTAAAAGCCGGAAAAAAGCGGCGGACATTTTTATTTAAATGCCGCGGGGGATATTTAAATCCCCCGCGGATTTCCCTACTACGACTGGTGAAATTTACATGCCCCTTCCGGAAAAGGGGCCAGTGTAGACGAGCCCCTGGAGTATTGTGTCCAATTCTGCGCCCACCACTATAGAAAGGATGTGGATGCATTGGAGAGGGTCCAGCGGAGGGCAGCCAAAATGATTAGGGGGCTGGAGCACATGACCTATGAGGAGAGACTGAGGGACTTGGGTTTGTTTAGTCTGCAGAAGAGAAGAGTGAGGGGGGATTTGATAGCAGCCTTCAACTTCCTGAAGGGAGGTTCCAAAGAGGATGGAGAGAGGCTCTTCACAGTAGTGACGGATGGCAGAACAAGGAGCAATGGTCTCAAGATACAGCGGGGGAGGACTAGGCTAGATATTAGGAAAAACTATTTCCCTAGGAGGGTGGTGAAGCACTTGAATGGGTTCCCTAGGGAGGTGGTAGAATCTCCATCCCTAGAGGTTTTTTAAGTCTTGGTTTGACAAAGCCCTGGCCGGGATGATTTAGTTGGGATTGGTCCTGCCTTGGGCAGGGGGCTGGACTTGATGACCTCCTGGGGTCTCTTCCAGCTCTATGATTCTATGATTCTATGAGACGAGTGGGGCAGATGTGTCATGACAGAAAAAAAGTGTCACAAACCTGAACTAAAAACAGTTCAAACCATTTGCAAACCCTCCACCTCCATGTGGTTGACCCATCCCTAATGGAAATTCTTCTTGTGAGTGCCTCTGTTCAGCCTCATACCTCAGGCCCATGGTTCCAGTTCTGCTCAGTCAATCCCAGTCCCCACGGTTTCAGTTCTAAACTGTCTGTCTTTCCTCTCTGTCTCAGTACAAGCCCTGAGAGATGTGTCCATGTCTCGACACAGCTTTTTTCTCTCCCAAATCTCTACTCCCACCTAGTCTGTCATTGTCAAAATGATGCTCACCAAGGGTATATCTACATGGCAACATATACACAGCAGGCAGTTATTTTGAAAAACTGTCAAGCTGGAGGACTTCTTACTCTGAGTCCTGTAACTCTTATTGTACGCGGAGTAAGGGAAGTCAGAGGAAGTGCTCTAGTTCAAAATATGTGCTGTGCAGATGCTCCCACATTTGAAATAAGCTATTTTGACATAAGCTACGCAATTGACGAAGATCAATTTGCATAGATTCTTTCAAGTTAAACCCTGCTTGTGTAGATGCACCCAAGGCTCTGCTCCTTCCCCCATGTTTCTTCTCATCCTTGTAAGCTTCCTTCTCATACGCCTAGTTTGGCAGCAGCAGCCTCAGACTCACCCATTTGTCTTATATTTTATGGCATCCCCTGACTAGCCCTTCTCTTGGGATACTGTACGCTTCCCTTCACCTCACTTGCTTTCCTCCAATCCCAGTGGCACCTATTTTTAGGGTGGAAGTGCTGATCTGTGCCCTCGGCACCTATTTGCACCCCCTCACTGCCACAGGCTGAAGTCACACCTAGTGTTGCCAGCTCTCCCGGACAGGACACCACTGCTGCAAATGACATCTGGTCTGGGAGAGCTGGCAAGCTAGTCACGGCTGGAGGTGACAGTGGAGCCCTAGGCTGAGGCCAGGAGAAAAGCCCCATGATGACAATGGGAGCCTGAGTGGCAGTAGAGCCATCAGGGCTGGTGGCCTGGATCCCAGGGATGGTGGACTGCAGAGCCCATGGGGACAGCAGGTGGTGGAACCCCAGGGGGGCTCTGCCCAAGCTGGAGGCAGTGGGGCAGCCCCTGGTGCAAGGAAGCCAGGTATTCTACATTGCAACTGCAAGATTTCTTGCACCTTTGTGCATCTGGCACTGAACTAAGGACAACTCCAATGTGCCTCTGTCCTTTAGAATCCACAGCCAAGCAGGTGGCTGCCAGCCCTCTCCAGGACCCAGTGGGACATTTAAAAAAATGCTGCAACTCCTTTTACCAGGGCTATCTCCAGCTAAAGTGCTGCTGTAGTTCATTTCAGGGAAGGGAAGGCTTCGCTGGCTAGTTGACTGCACTACTTCAATCAGAAGTCCTTAGGGAAGTCTCCTCCAGCATAATAATGCCTTGGCAACATTACAGCAGCTTTCCCTCTCTGGCACAGGGAGGGGATAGGCCTGGAAAAGCCTGCCTGCACCCCTCTGCAATTTCCCTCCCCGAGTGGCAGTGCCCTTTGTGGACTAGTTCACTTGTGTATTACTTCTGGGGTAGTTTGCAGATTGTGAGGTGGAGGGACGGACTGACAGCCACTCCCCCAAAACACCTGAGGTGCTGAGTATGTCCAGGCACTCCTTTCCCCCTCCCCCCCACTGCCTACTGCATGTGTTTTTCCTGCAGTGGCAGTGAGGAGAATGTGCCTCTGCACCAACAGACATCCCAGTCCCTTTGGGCCTCTGACTTCCCACTGCCTCTTGGCCTCTTTGAGACAAGCTTCACAATCCTTCATCAGTACAGCCCCCAACTCTCCATCTGTGACTTCACAGAGCCTTCCCCATCCACCCTCCCTGTGATTCCACACAGCTCCACAAGCCTCGCTCTCTCTGACTTCACACAGCCCTCCCAATCCATCCCTCATGTGAATGTATACAGTCCCCGCAACCTCAGTCTCTAGCTGCACACAATGCTCCCTCCCTCACCAACGACCCTGTTCTCTCCCTGTCAGCAGCATCTGATTTTCCGAGAGCACTTAACAATTCTCAGGGACCTCAGTAGATGTGAGTAACACAGACTGGGGTCTAGCTCATCAGAGGCAGTAAGGCCCTTGCTCCCATTGAAAGCAGTGACAATTAGGCACCTAAGTCCTTGGAGGGCATGGGCCAAGTCGTGGCTGTGTAGGTTTTAGATGGCCATTTTAAGCTGTTTTTTAGAGTTGTCTAGTCCTTGCTGCTTGCTGCATGAAGATTCATTACAGACATGTGCTATGGCCCATCCTTCTTCTGTGAGCCACTTGCTGAAACAGACTACTTCTTATGAGGCCTGTACTCTTAGGCTTCCCCTCACATGAACAGTACCTTATGGAGAGGCAAAATTAAGCAAACTTCCAGATATGCAGATTACTAACCATAGCAACTGCATGATCCTAGAACTGTTGTTCTTGTCCTCCCTACTACATACGCCCCCATTAAGTTGTGCAGTAACTAAGGGCTCAGTCATATAGACACCACCAAACTCAAAACCCCCCAAAAGAAAAAACCTCACCCGAGATGTATTATTTTTATTATATGGTTTGTAAACTAATCTCATGATGTTAGGGGCCTGACTCGTGGCTTTGGGGTCAGCAATACTTCAGACTGCCCTGAGCAGTCCAATTTATTCACAGTGGAATTAAGAACGTAAGGAGAGCTACCCTGGGTCAGCCCAAAGGTTCACCTTGCCCAGTGCCCTGTTTCCTGACAGTGGCCAATTCCAGATGCTCCAGAGGGAATGAACAGAACAGGTAATCAGGGCCGGCTTTAGGCTGATTCGCCCGATTCCCCTGAATTGGGCCCCGCACCTAAAAGGGCCCCGTGCCCTAAAGCCAGAGGGCCCCGTGCCCTAAACCCGGAAGTGTGCTGGGCGCACTGCAGGAGGGGGCGTTGGCCCCGGAGGAGGAGCGCAGTGGCTTCTGTGTGCCGCAGGAGCAGGAGTCGGCCCGTGGGTTTGGCTGGAAAGCAGGAATCTGCCCTGTAGCTGGAGATTTAAAGGGGCCGTGAGTTGTTTTTTTGCTCAACCAAAATTTGATTCTAATTGGGCCCCACACTTCCTAAAGCCGGCCCTGCAGGTAATCATCAAGTGATGCATCCTGTTACCCATTCTCAGTGATGTGGAAAGACTGAGACAGAGCCATAGTCTTGACATTCCCACGTTTTTACATGAGCGCTGAGGAGAAGGGGCTGTACCGAACCTTCCTTCTCACAGGCTCTGGGTCCAGATAGCTCTACACCTCGCAGGCTGTGCAGGACCTATGATGCCACCAGAAATAAGAAGCCCACAGAGGTGTAGGCGTCCAGGACTGTTGGAGAAGTGTTAATGAAGACACACTACACTACAAGCTTTTTTATCTGGCATTCATGGGGACAAGTGATTGCCAGTTAATCAAATGCATCGGTTACTTGAGTTTTACATTGATGGTTCATGATTTTTTTCACCATACATTAGCCATATCTGATAATGACATTATATGCAGAAGAAAAACATGAATAAACTTTATCGTTGCAAATGTACAACCTTGACTTCCACAAGCACCGGAAAATGTCAAAAAATAATGGATGGCTATCAGGATTTTTCTGGTTAATTGAAGCAGGAATTGTATTGCCATCTATGACAAACACTGCTTAACTGAGTTTTCAGGATATTAAAGTGCCAGATAACAAAGCTTGTACTATAACTCAGAAATGCCATATAGAATGTACCCTGATCCTTTCTAGGAATTGGAGGATCAAGTGCTCTATGATTTTAACTTGACTCCACATCTTTCAAATTATGAATCTTTCCTCCATTAAAGATATAAACCAATAAACAATTATTCAAGATAAAAATCAGATCCCCAAAACAATGTATACCTCTTATAGGAACTGAAAGACTGAGAGTTCTATGGTTTCAACTTAATGCCAAGCCAGGAAACATAATGAATCTTTACTCCCCTTTGCACTGTACAGAAAGGGGCCTGAACCTTATCCTACATAAACAAATAACAGCAACAGTAATCAGTACCTCAGACTAGAGACATTTGACATAAAAGCACAAAAATCCATCACAAACTTTTTAAAAGATAGCTCGGTAGAGTAAATTAATCAGGTAGTCTTGAGATAAATGGCTGGGAGGCTTTTTTTTTTATTTTGGGGAAAAGAGATGACACAGTATGATCATATTTATAATAAAAGTCATTGGCATAATAAAACGCTCCCATCACATCAGTATTCATTTTTGCAAATAGAGCACTGACATTTTATAATATTAACGTGTGTTATAAATGTCATTGATATATTAAGATTTTCAGGCTCTCTAACCAAAAATATAGAGAGAGATGACTGAGGGAGAGATGACTAATTCATTGAGATTAAAAGGAACATTTTCTCACATTCAGATCAATTTCTTGTCTTCATAAGCAGGAGGAAACATACACAAGTCTGGTTCCTTTGAGTCCGGAATTCTTGCCACCTGTGCAGAGATGACTAACTGTATCAAGTAATTGAACTTTAATAGGGTCTTAGAAAGCTCAACAGCTCAAAGGACAAGTAACTCAGGGGAAGTACAATGTATCAATGTAATGACACCAAAGATGGATCATCACTGGGATCTAAATCCAGGACCTTGAGCTTTAAGGCATTGTCCATGCTACCATGGGCCATCACCATGCTGAAGTCGATGAAGTCGATGTGCTTAGGTCTGCTTACCACGGTATCTTCACAGTGGTAAGTCGACAGCTGAGGCTCTCCCATTAGCTGCTTACTCTTCTTCCTTTGGCGGAGTGTTGGAGTTGATGGGAGAATATTCAGTGGTTGATTTATCATGTTTATAGTAGTTAAATTAATCCCTTCAGGATTGATCACTGTCAATCCAACAGCTGGTGAAAATGTGCCCTAAAGCACTGATCTCTCCCAATGCAACAAAAGGACAGAGGCATAAGGGACTGAAATTGATCCATCAGCTCTATGGTACATTTTTGCTAAAAATCTTCTTTAAAATATCCTGATATCTCCAAGCTATCAGAATACTAGGGAATACTATCAGCAGAAGGCAAGTAAGGGGTTCGCATCAGAGCTGAATTTAATCTACCCGCTCTTTTCGGGTCTAAGTAATGAATCTTTCTAAAACAGCAGCATTCTACAGGACATTGAAAATAAATTATACTAGAAGATTTACCTGGCATTGCACAGGTCCTTAACTCAATTGTTTGTTTCTCATCATTTAAATTGTTGCTCTGGGGTGAGGCTGGGAATGAGGGGTTGAGTTTGCAGGCTGCCCGGGGAGAAAGGACTACCCCAGCCCACTCTCACTGCAGCAGCTTGAGCCTAGGTGAGAAGCGCCTCTCTAAGGTCACTGAAACTCCAGAGGGCACAGTGGGAGGAGGGATGCATAACCCCCAGCTGAGGTAGGTCCAGGTTCATCTGTCCTCTGCAGTCCCCAGCCAGAGTGAGGAATGCAGCAAACTGTGCACTTTCCCCTCTCACCCTGACAAAAGGGAACAGCCAGCAATGAATGGGGAGGGGGCAATCTTCAGCTCCTGCTCAGCCTCCCTAATGGGCATCTTGGGGGGTGGGAGGCTTTGTCTGCCAGGTGAGTCTGTCTTTTTTTCTGTGTGGTTTTATGAGAAGCAATCCCATTCCAGACAATTCAGTGATTTCTATATGGAGCCCAGTAACTTATGACTGAGCTAGAGCAGCTCAGTGAGAAAGAGACATTCAGTGTTTCTACAAGGCATGGTCTACATGCAGCTGCTGTGCTGGTAGACCCCTGAGTGGACACAAAATTAGTATCTGCATCTGCAAAAACAGTCCATGGATATCAGCATTCCATGGATATAAAGTGGATATCTGCAAATTTGCAGGGTTATAGATACAAAATTTGTATTCATATCTGCAAATATGAGCCGTGGTCCCACGGATATGCATATTCACAGCTGCAGATATGGATACCTGTGGATATAAAGCAGGGCTCTATGTAGTGGCATGTCAGTTATGGGTGTAACTTTAGGAATCATCATGCCAATATAGTTCTTAATGTGGGCTCAGTTAAAAGTGTCTTAGAGCAATATTGCTTATTCTTGTCTGGAAATAATCTATACTGCACATACACATCCATTACAAGCTCTTTAAATCAGGGGCTGTCTTTTTGGTCTGTATTTGTTCAGCACATATGATGGGCTCACATGTGCTACAGTAAGAAAAATAAATTAAATAAAAATAAAGAATTGTAATCATATAGAGTTATAACTGCAGTTGCGGTAGTGAAGTTGTAATACTTTAAATATACCAGTATATCTAAAGCAGAACAACTAGGGTGTGCAGATAAAGACTAAATAAATGATGTAATTAAATATTCCTATAACAGGATTTGATTAGGCTCCCAGCTTCTCCCAGCTCCATTCCTCCAGTGCTGCAGCTCACTGGCAGAGAACAGTTGGAAATAAACCCGATCAA
Organism: Pelodiscus sinensis; assembly: GCF_052426305.1. Lineage (NCBI taxonomy): Eukaryota > Metazoa > Chordata > Testudines > Trionychidae > Pelodiscus > Pelodiscus sinensis. Next base: position 8,422,366 of record NC_143074.1, on the reverse strand, counting down.
TGTGCTGCAGACATTCAGCAGCTACATTGTTAGCTATGGCAGAAGCATTTGTTTAAGAGTCATTTGGTCATGAGGTTCCTCGAGGGGTTTCTGATGCTGTAGGTCTCGGAGGGGGCCTGGCAGGGTTTATTTGTGTCACTTGTCAGGGCTTTCCTCTCCTGGGAGTCCCAATTACAGCTGCATCTAGGAGGTGTAAATTTAAATCTTCAGGCTTTGTACATCTCTGCAGATGAACTCGCTGGTGCCTTGGAGAACAGTGCCTATTATAAAATATTACATAAAACGACAGAGACCTCAGACCAGGGGGAGCAGCAAAAAACAATAAGCATCCCAAGGAGAGGAAATTACTCTCCCCCCCTTTTGCTCCAGTGAATAATAAGAGTGAATGTTTAGATTGTAAGGAGGGAGGGGAGAAGGCTCCAGAAATGGAGATTTTATACCTACCAGGTCGGCAAAAGCTATTTCTCAACCAGTGCTCAGCTCTAAAGTTCACCACTGAATTATTAAGTGCAGAAAGCTCAGAATCTGTTGCAAAGCACTGGAGCTGTATTTCTTTGGAAAAGCATGTGCAACCAGACCCTGCACAGATTTACGTCAGAGGCTACACTGAGTTTAATGGAGTCATGCCAATTTACATCAATCAAAAGATCTGGCCCACTGTCTGGTGCTCACAGAATCTTTACCCCTTCCCAATCTATCGTCTCTCCCCTCTTTGGGTATGTCTACACTGCCACCCTAGTTCGAACTAGGGTGGCTAATGTAGTCATTCGAATTTGTAAATGAAGCCCGGGATTTAAATATCCCGGGCTTCATTTGCATATTCCCGGGTGCCACCACTTTTAAATGCCTGGTAGTTCGACATGCGGCACGGGCTAGGTAGTTCGAATTAAAGCTCCTAATTCAAACTACCATTACTCCTCCTGCAATGAGGAGTAACGGTAGTTCGAATTAGGAGCTTTAATTCGAACTACCAAGCCCGTGCCACTGGCAGGTAGTTTGAACTACCGGGCATTTAAAAATGGCGGCGCCCGGGAACATGCAAATGAAGCCCGGGATATTTAAATCCCGGGCTTCATTTGCAAATTCGAATGACTACATTAGCCACGTTAGTTCGAACTAGGGTGGCTAGTGTAGATATACCGTTAGGCTACTTCTACTCTGCAAGCTTCTTTTGGAATAAGCTTTTCTGGAAGATATCTTCCAGAAAAGCTTATTTCAAAATACTGCGTCCACACACAAAAAGTGCAACAAAATAGTGATTTGCTATTTCAAAAGATAGCATCCACATTGATTGGATGCTATCTTACATTGAAGGCCACCCGGAACCAGTTCAGGCAGGGCATTAGGTTAACAGTTGCTTCCTGGAGCTGCTGCCTAAGGCTATCTGGGTATGTCTACACTACAGCACTAATTAGAACTAACTAATTAGTTAATTCAAACTAAGCTAATTTGAATTAGTACATCTAGACTTAAAAACTAATTCGAATTAGCGTTTTGCTAATTCGATTTAGCGTGTCCACACTGATTGGACGCTGGGTCTCATTTAAGGGCAGCTGAAACCGGTTCCGGCAGGGCATCAGGTCAGTAGTTGCTTTGTGTGGCTGCTGTCTGAGGCTATCTGAGGGTCGTGCTTAAAGAGACCCCCCTGGACAGCCGGTTCTCATCTTTTCCACTTGCTTGCCTACCTCGCTGAGGGACAGCAAAGCGTTTTTCTCTCTGCCTGCCTGTGTCGGTGCTTCCCATTGGGGACGCTGCCTCAGTTGGCACCATGTAGTCAGAGCTCACCCTGGGCATGCTGCTCCAGTTTTTGGACTTGCTGCTGTAAGCCTGCCAGCAATAGCTGGAGGCTGCCTGGCACCATCTGGTGCACGTCAACCCCCTGCCTCTCTCCCTGGCCTCCCCGGGGGTCATGTAGGAGCAGCAGCAGCGCCTGGACGCCAGCGTGCCCCGCCGCATCTAGCATCTGGACACCAGCAGCGACTGGTGAGACCGCATCGTCCTGGAGTGCTGGGGAGACCAACAGTGGACCCAGAACTTCAGGATGAAGAAGGACACCTTCCTGGAGCTCTGCAAGTGGCTTGCCCCTGCTCTGCAGCGACGGGACACTTGCATGAGGCCTGCCATCCCCCTCCAGAAGCATGTGGCCATCGCCCTGTGGAAGCTCTTCACGCCGGACAGCTACCGATCTGTCAGGAACCAGTTCGGCATGGGGAGATCTACTGTCAGAGCAGCGCTCATGCAGGTATGGCACCCACTGGCCACTGGGCCAGGGGGAGGAGGGTTGCAAGGACGGGATGGTCCGCCCCAGGGAAAATGGGGGGGGAGGAGCGGGAGGAGGTGAAAGTGCCCCGCACGGGAGGGTTCGGTCTGTCCCAGCCGTACTACATGCCACCTGCGGGGGTTACTTCCAGGACTGGGGTGTGGGGCAGTGCCAGGGAACGAACACTCCCAGCCACCCGAGCACCCCAGTGATTTGCGGTTTGCTGTGTCTCTCTGAAGGTGGTCAAGGCCATCAACCGGGTCCTGCTCTGCAGGGTGGTCCGCCTCGCCGACTCACATGAGGTCATCCAGGGGTTCGGCGCCCTCGGCTTCCCCAACCGCGGAGGGGCCATCAATGGGACGCACATCCCCATCCATGTCCCAGAGCCCCAGGCCTTCCAGTATATCAACTGCAATGGGTACTTCTCCGTCCTCCTGCAGGTCGTACGTGACCACCGGGTCCAGTTCATGGATATTAATATGGGCTGGTCCGGCAAGGCACATGACGCCAGGGTGTTCCAGAACTCCTCTGTGTTCCAGAGCCTGCAGGCCGGGACCTTCTTCCCCGACTGCCACATCAGGGTCGGGGACGTGGACATGTCCATCTGCCTGGTGGGGGATGTGGCCTACCCCCTACAGCCCTGGCTGATGAAGCTGTACACGGGGCACCTCAACCCCTCCCGGCAGGCCTTCAATGCCAGGCTCACCAGGGCCCGCATCATGGTCGAGGGGGCCTTCGGACGCCTGAAAGCAGGATTCCGATGCCTCCTCACCCGCCTCGACCTCGCTGAGCACAATATCCCTCCTGTGGTGGCAGCATTTTGTGTGCTGCACAATTTGTGCGAGAGGATGGGGGGAGGCGTTCCTGCCAGCCTGGATGCTGAGCTGACTGCATGGCTGGCCAGTACGTGCAACCCCTCACCACCGCCATCTGGGAGGCCCAGCGGGGGGCCGTCCGGATCCGGGAATCCCTGCGGGAGAGCTTCCAGGTGGAGGAGGAGGACTGAACTCTCCCTGCATGCCCCACTGGGGCCTTCTTCCACCCTCCCCCCCTTCCCGATTCCCCTCCCTAACCCCCCTTCTTAATGTCAAATAAAGACACCTGTTTTGCCAACAAAATTCTCTTTTTATTTTACATAACTGGGGTGTGGGGAGGGAGGAGTGAGGATGGGAGATGGGAGGGGGAAACGTGGGAGGAGGGAGCTGGAAGGGGGTGGAAGGGGAGGAAGGGAAGGGAAAGCTCAGGATTGGGGGTCCTGCTGGCTCTCCCGTCTTGCAGCACTGCGGGTGTGGGGGCGTTGGGGGGAAAGGTGGGGCAGGAGGGATGGGGGGTGTGGAGGAAGCAGGAGAGGGAGCAGGGGTGGGAGGAGGAGCGAGAGCTGGGGCGGCCGCAGGGGCTGGAGCAGGAGGAGGCAGGAACCTGTCCACCAGGGTCTGAAGGTGACCTCTGAGGGCACGGCTCTGCTCCTCCAGCACCTCCAAGCTCCGCTGCCGCTGCCGCTGCCGCTGCCGCAGGTCCTCCTGGACCCAGTGCTCCTGGATGTGGATCTGGTGCTCCAGTAGCCGCAGGTGCCGCCGCTGGTAGTCCTCCAGGTTCCTGGTGCACCTACTGGCCCAGGTGCGGATGGCTGTTGCAGGCTGGGTGGTGCGCCCTGCTGTCCCAGGTGCTGAGACTGTGGTGAAACAAGAGCAGTGGTCAGTTCTCCCTGGGGATACAGTGGGTGAAACCCAGCCCCCCTATGAAAGGTGAGGTCGGCGTGTGGGGAACGGGCCAGGGCCCCTGCATGACACCCAGCTGCTGCTCCATGGTGGGCAAGGCCCAGGCGCACGGTCCCTGGGCTCCCTCTCCCCCCACGCCCTCCATACACATAAGGGGAGCATGATGGCACTCACATGTGGAGCCCTCCCTGGCCTCGGACGACACAGCCAATGTGCTTTGTGGGATGCCTTGGGGGTCCTGGGTACTGGGCAGGTTCCCTGAAGTCTCCTGGCTCTCAGCATCCTCCTCCTCGGTGTCAAGGATGGGTCCCTCTGCCCCGGGGTTGATCACCACCTGGGGGGCATGCACTGCGTGAGCCCCCAAGATGCGGTCCAGGGCCTCGAAGTGAGGGCATGCCTCCAGGTCGGCCCCTGGCTGGGAGGTCCTGGAGTAGGCCTGCCGCAGGTACTTGATCTTGCAGCGGACCTGCTCCCGGGTCCATATGTGGCCTCTGGTGGCCAGGTTGTCAGCCATGTGGCTGTAGACAGTCACGTTCCTGTGGCTAGTGTGGAGATCGTGGACGTTGGAGGACAACCCCCAAACCTCGATGAGGTCCACGATCTCCGTACTAGACTAGGCGGGCGCCTGCCTCTTGTGGCCCCAGGCAGGCTCCTGGGAGCCGCCAGCCTGGTCCTGGGAAGAGGCAGAGGGCTGGGTGGCAGTGGGTGGCTGGCTCATCCCGTGCCAGGTGCAGGGTCTGCTGGCTGGGTGCTGGCAGGCTTGCAACTGGCACGAGCACCATAGCCAGATGGTGGCCCTTTAAGGGCTCCGGGGCAGGGAGGGGGGCAGAAGAGTTTCCCTGGTGGTGCCCAGAGTGGCCACCAGGGCAAGCTGGGAAGGGCTAGCCTCCCACTAGTTCGAATTAAGTGGCTACACAGCCCTTAATTCGAACTAGTTAATTCAAACTAGGCGTTAGTCCTCGTAGAATGAGGTTTATCTAGTTCGAATTAAGCGCACCGCTAGTTCGAATTAAGTTCAAACTAGCGGTTTGCATGTATAGACGCTATGAAAGTTAATTTGAACTAACGGCTGTTAGTTCGAATTAACTTTGTAGTGTAGACATTCCCTCTGAGACATGTGCTTAAAGGGAACCGCCCCTCCCCTGGACAGCCATTTCTCAGATTCTTTTGCTTGCTTGCCTACCTCTCTGAGGGACAACAAAGCATTTCCTCAGTGTGCTCTGGTCACCCTGCTTTTGGACACAACAGCGCTCCCAACCATGGAGCTAGAAGCTGTCTCTGGGCACGCGATGGCCCCACATGACCATGCTGCAGTTTCTGCAGCAGTTTCTGCAGGCTGCATTCATGGCCCTGAATGAGTTTGACCATGAAGGGTTGCTATCACCATCTGGAAGCTCTCCACACCGGACTGTTACCAATCTGTGGACAACCAGTTTGGTGTGGGGAAGTCGAATGTCGGGGCCCTCCTTATGAAGGTATGGTGCTCTCAGGCTGTTGTCCCTGGAGGGGGGGAGTACTGGAAAGGAGGACCCTAGGGAAAGGGGCGTTTGCAGTATAGGGAGTGGAGTGGGGGTAAGGGTGGTGTTCGGGAAGCCCCGTCCCCAGGGGTATGTCTAGATTATATGCCTCTGTCGCCAGAAGTATGTAAATTAGACTACCCAACAGGAGTGGTCGACAAAGGCGTTCCCTGTCGACCGATCCTCATCTTGACTGTTCTGCTGTGCTGACGATCAGCCGAGCCGGCACAGCGCGGCGGCCATTTTTATTTTAATGAAATCGGGGATATTTAAATCCCGGCTTCATTGACTATGTCGGGTAGTCTAATTTAAATGCCTCTGGCGACAGAGGCATGTAGTCCAGACATACCCCAGGTGTCTGCAGTCCTACCCTCACACAGCTCTGTGGGGTGGAAGGGAGCAGGCTTCATAGGGGGTGGCTCCTGGGGTGTTTGTGAGGGGGAGGGGGAGGGGATCTCACAAGGGCTCAGGCACCACCTTTGAGTCTCTGTTTGGTTTCTTCACTTGTCTCCTTCCCCAGGTGGTGAGGACCATTAACACTGTCCTGATGTGGACTCGATTGTCGCTGAATTTCCTGCTCTATGCTTCCCCAACTGTGGAACCCACAACGCCATCTAGGCCCTCGAACACTGTTCAGCACATTACATTAAGAACATAACAATGGTCAGACTGGGTCCATCCAGCCCAGTACCCTGTCTGCCGACAGTGGCCAATGCCAGGTATCCCAGAGAGAGTGAATCAAACAGGTAATGATCAAGCGATCTCTCTCCTGCCATCCATCTCCATCCTCTGACAAACAGAGGCTAGGGACACCATTCCTTACCCATACTGGCTAATAGCCATTTATGGACTTAACCTGCATGAATTTATCTAGTTCTCTTTTAAACCCTCTCATAGTCCTAGCCTTCACAACCTCCTCAGGCAAGGAGTTCCACAGATTGACTATGCACTGTGTGAAGAAGAACTTCCTTTTATTTGTTTTAAACCTGCTGCTCATTAGTTTCATTTGGTGACCCCTAGTTCTTATATTATGGGAACCAGTAAATAACTTTTCCTTATTCGCTTTCTCCACATTCATGCTTTTATAGACCCCTATCATATCCCCCCTTAGTCTCCTCTTTTCCAAGCTGAAAAATCCCAGTCTCTTTAATCTCTCCTCATATGGGAACCGTTCCAAACCCCTAATCATTTTAGTTGCCCTTCTCTGAACCTTTTCTAATGCCAGTGTATCTTTTTTGAGATGAGGAGACCACATCTGTACGCAGTATTCCAGATGTGGGAGTACCATGGATTTATATAAGGGCAATAAGATATTCTCCGTCTTATTCTCTATCCCTTTTTTAATGATTACTAACATCCTATTTGCTTTTTTGACTGCCACTGCACACTGCGTGCATGTCTTCAGAGAACTATCTACGATGACTCTAAGATCTCTTTTCTGATTAGTTGTAGCTAAATTAGCCCCCATCCTATTATATGTTTAGTTGGGGTTATTTTTCCCAGTGTTCATTACTTTACATTTATCCACATTAAATTTCATTTGCCATTTTGTTGCCCAGTCACTTAACATTAATAGAAAGGGATACTTTTCTATAGTCCTGTAGGCCCTGGTCAATGACCGTGCCCAGTTTACGGACATCTTCATTGGCTGGTCAGAGAAGGTGAACAACACCTGCATCTTCCACAAACTGGAGGCCCGCACTTTCTTCCCTGAGTGCAACATCAGGGTCGGGGATAGAAGGGATCCTCAAGGAATCCATTTTGAAGCACTTGGAAGAGGGGAAAGTGATCAGGAATAGTCAACATGGACTCACAAAGGGCAAGTCATGCCTGAACAGCCTGATTAGCTTCTATGATGAGGTAACTGGCTCTGTGGATATGGGAAAGCCGGTCGATGTGATATACCTTGAATTTAGTCAAGCTTTTGATACAGTCTCCCACAATATTCTTGCCAGCAAGTTAAGGAAGTATGGATTGGATAAATGGACTGTAAAATGGATAGAAAGCTGGCTAGACTGTCAGGCCCAACGGGTAGTGATCAACGGCTCAATGTCAGGTTGGTGATCGGTTTCTAGTGGAGTTTCTAGTGGAGTGCCCCAAGGATTGGTTCTAGGGCCGGTTTTGTTCAATATCTTTATTAATGACCTGAATGAGGGGATGGATTGCACCCTCAGCAAGTTTGCAGATTATATTAAGCTAGGGGGAGAGGTAGATATGTTGGAAGGTCCAGAGTGACCTAAACAGAATAGAGGATTGGGTCAGAAGAAATCTGATGAAGTTCAACAAGGACACTTGTATAGTCCTGTACTTGGGATTGAAGAATCCCAAGCATTGTTACAGGCTGGGGACCGAATGTCTAAGTAGCAGTTCTGTAGAAAAGGACCTGGGGATTACAGTGGATGAAAAGCTGCAATCCACTGCTCCTTATAGCCAAAAAGGTAAATGGAATATTAAATTGCATTAGGAGGAGCATTGACAGCAGATCTAGAGAAGTGATTATTCCCCTTTTTTCGGCTCTCGTGAAACCACAGCTGGAGTATCGCGTCCAGTTCTGGGACCCCCACTATAGAAATGATGTAGATGCATTGGAGGGGGACCAGTGGAGGGAAACCAAAATGATTAGGTGGCTGGAGCACATGACCTATGAGGAGAAGCTGAGGGATTTGGGTTTATTTAATCTGCAGAAGAGAAGAGTGAGGGGGATTTGATAGCAGCCTTCAACTTCCTGAAGGGAGGTTCCAAAGAGGATGGGGAGAGGCTGTTTTCAGTAGTGACAGATGGCAGAACGAGGAGCAATGGTCTCAAGTTACAGTGTAGGGGGAGGGGAGGTCTAGTTGGATACAAGGAAAAACTATTTCCCTAGGAGGGTGGTGAAGCACTGGAATGGGTTATCTAGGGAGGTGGTGGAATTTCTATCCCTAGAGGTTTTCAAGTCTCAGCTTGACAAAGCCCTGGCTGGGATGATTTAGTTGGGACTGGGCCTGCCTAGGGCAGGGGGCTGGACTTGATGACTCCTGAGGCCTCTTCCAGCTCTATGATTCTATGTCAAAATGCCACTGTGCGTTGTTGAGGACGCGGGCTGACCCCCCCCCCCCCCCCAAGCTGTGACTGATTAAACCACCTAGATCCCAGCAAGGGCCACTTCAATGGCCATCTGAACAAGGCCTTCATGCAAGTGGAATGCACCTTCGAGTGCTTGCAGGTGAGGTTCAGGTGCCTCTTGACCAGCCTGGATGTGGGGAAGCACATCTCCCCAGGTGATATCTGCTTTTTGTGTGCTCCACAACATCATGGAAAGTAAGGTTATTTTGAAATAATGACTCCTGCTTTACATGAGGAATAATACTATTTTTGAAATGAGTATTTCAAAATAGTGGTCATGTGGACGCTCCAGTGCCACTATTTTGAAATAACTACTCCCCAGAATCACTCAAATTAATTACTCGGCAAAATACAGGACTATGTAGCACTTTAAAGACTAACAAGATGGTTTAATAGGTGATGAGCTTTCGTGGGCCAGACCCACTTCCTCAGATCAAATAGTGGAAGAAAATAGTCACAACCATATATACCAAAGGATACAATTAAAAAAAAAGAACACATATGAAAAGGACAAATCAAATTTCAGAACAGAAGGGGGATGCAAAGGGGTGGGGGGAAGGTAAATGTCTGTGAGCTAATGGTATTAGAGGTGGGGAAAGGTAAATGGCCCACGAAAGCTCATCATCTAATAAACCATCTTGTTAGTCTTTAAAGTGCTACATAGGCCTGTATTTTGCTTCAGCTACACCAGACTAACACGGCTACATTTCTAACACTAATTACTCGGCAGTGCTTCTTGAGGCTCTAAGTCGAGGTAACACGTCCACATTAACAGAGCCTGCCTCAGACTAATTTCAAGGCTTCCCCATAGTGTGAACACCCTATTTCAAAATTATTACTTCAGGAGTTGTTATTTTGAAATAAGTTATTTTGTAATAATTTCCTAGTGTAGACATGCCCAGTCATCACTACGTGCACGCCATTGACATGCTTAAGGTCACTTTCACCTCCATACGTTCTAGGGGCTTAATATACTTTTAAATTAGAGTTTATATTCTGAAGCATGGGCAATATCCTGCCAAACAAAAGTACTGACTTCGTTAGCTACCATAGGACAGCTGAGTTCAGCACCTTTAAGTGCCATATGTCATTGCTTTCCTTATGAGATTAAAAACTGGGATGACACAAAGGGTTAATATGTTCCACAAAGAATTCTGATTGATCAAACATGATTAGTGGGGTATGAATATGGATGTGATTTCTAAAAAAACCAAAAGGACATTTACATGGTGCTCCTTTATTTAAAATGTAATTTAAACCCAAAGAGAAACAGCAGCAGCTGGTAAAGTTGAAGTGTGAAGTCAGGAGTCACTGAAAGTGAGCAATGTAAGGCAGAGTAGAGTAATTGGGAGTGTTAGGTTGCATGGGCATCAGATGAAAGCCCAGATGGGAAGGCAAGACCCAGCCCCAACCCTTCTGTCCAAGGCTCCGCCTCTGGAGCCAAGCCCCGCCCACCCCCATACTGATTCTGCCTGGCCATGTGGAGAGCCAGGGCTATAGTGATGCCTTGTGGCTCAGCCCTCCCCAGCAGCCACGGAAGACTGCACTGCCTCATTGTGTCCCCATCCTCCCATGGTGGCCAGGCTGCTGAGCTGGACTGCCTTCCCCAGGGGCTGGGGGCAGCTGGGCTGCTGGGCTGCAGTTCCAGACTTCCCTGGCCACTGGGGGAAGCTGGGCTGTTGCACCATGGTTCCAGCCTTCCCTGGGGGCCAGGGAGAGATATGCTGCCATGCTGTTGTTCCAACCTTCCCCGCCAGTGGCCCAGCCTTAGGCAATCTGTCATGTAGGCGGTTCTGGGAAGGCTGTGCCTTCCCTTGCTTACATTACCGACTGGCCATGATCAGGTGTGTCTCTAGGGGGAAACATGAGTTCAAGCAAAAGTTACAGCTGTTAGCCTGCACCCTGAGCATCATTAGAACTTTGCTCAGTCCAGTGTAAAAGTTTTGAGAATGAGAAGAGTGGTGATTTGAAGCTAGTTTAACACCCTATCCTGAAGTGATCTGGTCCCCTGAAGCATTACTTATTCCCAGCCATGTAGGGCCCCAAAGGACAATTCTGGAAGCCACAGATTGATGTATTTAGGATTGCCCTAACCAGCACCCAGCAGGTAGTGATCAACGGTTCGATGTCAGGATGGCGGTCGGTTTCTAGTGGAGTGCCCCAAGGTTCGGTTCTAGGACCGGTTTTGTTCAATATCTTTATTAATGACCTGGATGAGGGGATGGATTGCACCCTCAGCAAGTTTGCAGATGACACTAAGCTAGGGGGAGAGGTAGATACGCTTAAGGACAGAGATAGGGTCCAGAGTGACTTAGACAAATTGGAGGATTGGGCCACTAGAAATCTCATGAGATTCAACAAAGACAAGTGTAGAGTCCTGCACTTGGGACGGAAGAATCCCAAGCATAGTTACAGGCTGGGGACCAACCAGTTAAGTAGTAGTTCTGCAGAAAGGACCTGGGGGTTACAGTGGATGAGAAGCTAGATATGAGTCAACAGTGTGCCCTTGTAGCCAAGAAGGCTAATGGCATATTAGGATGCATTAAGAGGAGCATTGCCAGCAGATCCAGAGATGTCATCATTCCCCTTTATTCGGCTTTGGTGAGGCCACATCTGGAGTATTGTGTCCAGTTCTGGGCCCCCCACTACAAAAAGGATGCGGAAGCATTGGAGAGGGTCCAGCGGAGGGCAACCAAAATGATTAGGGGTCTGGAGCATATGACCTACGAGGAGAGGCTGAGGGACTTGGGTCTGTTTAGTCTGCAGAAGCGAAGAGTGAGGGGGGACTTGATAGCAGCCTTCAACTTCCTGAAGGGAGGTTCCAAAGAGGATGGAGAGAGGCTGTTCTCAGTAGTGACAGATGGCAGAACAAGGAGCAATGGTCTCAAGTTGTGGTGGGAGAGGTCCAGATTGGATATTAGGAAAAACTATTTTACTAGGAGGGTAGTGAAGCATTGGAATGGGTTACCTAGGGAAGTAGTGGAGTCTCCATCCCTAGAGGTGTTTAAGTCTCGGCTTGACAAAGCCCTGGCCGGGTTGATTTAGATGGGATTGGTCCTGCCTAGAGTGGGGGGCTGGACTTGACGACCTTCTGAGGTCTCTTCCAGTTCTATGATTCTATGATAAGGGGATGGTTGGATGAAATAACATGATCGTGGTAACTAATTGACCATTCATTATCAGTTGGAAATAGGTCAATGGAGGGATGATAGGAGTTGCTATAGGGAACTTTCTGGGTGTCTGGCTGGTGAGTCTTGCCCACATGCTCAGGGTTTAGCTGATCGCCATATTTGGGGTCAGGAAGGAATTTTCCTCCAGGGTAGATTGGCAGAGGCCCTGGAGGTTTTTTGCCTTCCTCTGTAGCATTGGGCACAGATCACAGCTGAAGGACTCTCTGCATGTTGGGGCCTTCAAAGTATTTGAAGGCTTCAATATCTGAGACATAGGTGAGAGGATTATTCTAAGAGGGGTGGGTGAGATTCTGTGGCCTGCACTGTGCAGGGGGTCAGACTAGATGATCATAATGGTCCCTTCTGACCTTAAAGTCTAAAGTCTATGAGCACCATTTCCCCCCAATCACATCTCTCTTTTCTGGAGTCCAGATGGATGTGAGGAGGGGCAGACTGTCACTGGCACAGAACTATTCCTATAAGCAGGACATCTGCCACCTGCTGGTCTAGCCAGCTTTACATCACTGAATGGCACAAAGGAGCTAAAGCATGGGATATGATCCCACCCATCAAGGGCAATTTCAGGACAAATGACTGGGGTCCAGGGAATTAAATATCATGACTGAGGCTCGATCAGAATTAGAGGGCATGTCTGGGATCAGAGGGGTAAGGTGTTTCTATAACAGAAGGATGGTTACAGAGAAAAAGCACTATGGAACTAGATCAGGCTTTTATATGCTAGACAGGGGAGAAAAGTGACCCCCATGCTTGTGGAGGAGCTGTGCGTCTGAACAATAGGATATTTATCAAGATAGGGCTCTGCCTAGGCATGCACTGTCTACTAAGCTCATCACCATGGTATCTGAGAGCCTCATTTATTACAGAAACAAACAACTTCCCTTCGGAAACCTGTTAAGGTTGCTAAGTGACAACAATGTACTTACCTATCACATCATTTGCAAACGCCTCACACTTAAAAGTAAGCAAATGAATGATTACAGACTTCAGAAACTGGATACCGCCTAAGTAATATATATAAACGAAAGGACTGCATATTTTATCTTAGCAAAACAGCCTTCAGTTTAACCCATGAATTGTTGTGTTTGGGCTTTCTCCCCATCTTATGTATAATTTGTATTCTGTTTTGTTGTGTAAATATTTTCTTTTAAGGAATACTGTGAAGTAAGAAATATAGTTTGAGAATTGTTAAGTGCTGATACTTTAAAATAATTCTGTTTATTTAATTGGAAAGTTGTATAAATTATCTGTGGCAAAATATGTATTTATATAAGCACACTTGCATCAAGATGTGCCATTGATCTCTATTTGTATGCATTTCTCAGGGTTTTATGTTGAGTTCGTATTTTGAAATTATTGATGAAAGAACAATATTTATTCAGGGTCAGAGTTAAGGTTGATGGGTTCTTATCAAATATGCATTTCTTTGATTTTGGGTGAAGTTCTTGTTCACCTGAAGTCAATGAAAGCTTGGCCACTGATTTCAGCGAGGGCCAAGATTTCACCCTCTATGATTATTATGTAAGCAAAGATCTATGTCATCCTTACTTATTTATTTCCTGCCTTTTCAAGGATTTGGCTTTTGTATATGATACGCTAGGGAGAGTGCACTGTTTTTACTTAACTTCCATTTGTTTCAGGAACAACGTTGTTGTTAGTTTATTTTTGGGATTCCCCAACTGATTCCATTTCACTTGGAGCTGAAAATGAAATATTAAAACTGAGAGAAAGCCACTAAAAATATAATGGACTGAATGATGAAGGCCATAAACCACTCAGTGGGAGGATGAGTATGTCTACCGGGTGGTGGTAGAGGAGAACATTATGGACTAAACTCTACTGGCATAATTCTGTGGAAGTTAATGGACTTCATTCTAGCAGAGAATTTAAATCTTTGTCCACGAGGCATAATCAATTATTCCAGAGGTTCACTGTTCAAAGCTGCAGCATGGTCTCCCCCTAGTGCTGCCTTCCCAGAGTAGACAGAGGTGAGGCCATTTTCCCTGAATACCCTTCCCCATCCCTTTTTAGTGTATGGAGAGCTTATAAGGGCTTCTAGAGAGAGCCGGAGGCCTTGCAGAGAGAGCCTGAATCCAATTGCTATTCCATGACTGCCTCCAGTATGGATTTGCCATGAAGGAGAAAGACACCATAACAATTCTTATATAAATTGTCTCAGTCCCACTGGAAATATATGCTGGACAGTTGACCCTGATTAGAAACACATTTGCTTCTCACTTGCTCATGAGCCAGGTGAATCTCTTTTGCTCATGGTATTTTTGGCTCAAATCATGTTGCCCACAGTGAACTTCTTCTATCTGTTCTCCCTTGAGAACAGTAAGAAGGAAACAGTGAAGGAAAGATTCACACCCCAGGAATTCTAGTAGCAGCTTAGAAAGCTCAAGGGAAAAGCACCAGTGCTTTGAGAGAGTCCATGAACCGTTGAGATATGCTCCCTGCCTTATCCACGGGCTTTCTGGTTGGCTTCTTAAAACTTACTGGCTATGTCTAGACTGGCCAGTTTTTCCGGAAAATCAGCCGCTTTTCTGGAAAAACTTGCCAGCTGTCTACAATGGCCGCTTGAATTTCCGCAAAAGCACTGACTTCCTACTGTAAGAAATCAGTGCTTTTTGCGGAAATACTATGCTGCTCCCATTCGGGCAAAAGTCCCTTTTGCGCAAAACTTTTGTGCAAAAGGGCCAGTGTAGACAGCTCAGATTTGTTTTGCGCAAAAAAGCCCCGATCGCAAAAATAGCGATCAGGGCTTTTTTGCGCAAAAGCGTGTCTAGATTGGCCACGGATGCTTTTCTGCAAAAAGTGCTTTTGCGGTAAAGCGTCCATACCAATCTAGATGCTCTTTTCCGAAAATGCTTTTAATGGAAAACTTTTCCATTAAAAGCATTTCTGGAAAATCATGCTAGTCTAGACGTAGCCACTGAGTTTTTACCACAAAAACATTTGATTTATTAAAATCACCTGCAAAATCTTTTCCCCAATTGTCCTGTCAGGATCTCCTTATTTATTAATTCTAAGAATTCTATTTGCCAGCAGTTTGTGGATATGAGTGAAAAAAAAATCCACTGAGAATGAGCTGGTACTTTTCTGCCCCCCCACCCCTTCTTCTTTGGGTCATTTCCTTGGCCTTCCTCAGTTGAGGCAATGATAATGGACCCATATGCTGCAGTGACTCTTCTGGCCTGGTATGACAATACGTTACAAGAGTGGAGGAAAAGGAATTCCAGATCTTCCCAAGCAAATTGTGTAACGCTAAACTGGGATTTTTTCGCTCTTTGATGGGTCCCCTCTTCTGGCCAAATTTCCTTAAATAACTCCTTCTGGGATGAGTTTTGCCAAGTCAAAAGAAAACAGATTGTCCTCTGCTTTGAGTTTTTGGCAGGCTGGGCCAGCTTCAGGCAAAACAAAACAAAGCCCCATACATCATAAGGCAGGCAGAGGTTGTGGGGGAGGCTGTGAAAGCAGGCTGTTTTGGGCAGTACAACTGGAATATTTAATGCTGGAGATAGAAAGTAAAAAAAGAGTTTGGTTGGGGAGAGATAAGGCTTCTTCTGTCAAGTACCTTCTGAGGAGTGACTGTGTGTGTGAGAGAGGAAGATGTGGACATGCGTCAGGTGGAGTGTGTTGGTGAGCAGGGTGTGGAGAGAATATCTTTGACAGCCTCAAGCCAGAAATGCAGGTAGAGGTACCCAACTAAATGAGGCAGGTTCCATCAAAGCCAGAGGAGGCCCCTGTTCAGAGCAGCTGTTGCTACAATCTCCTAATTGGAAATAATTGGGATTCTGTCTCAAACCACAAAGCCCTGAATTAGCCAGCTCAGCTTCTACCAGGAAGCATCTGTTTCCATCTCCAGTAGCAACAGTTCAACCCCCCTCCTCTGCCCCCTTCCAGTGTGCCGTCTCCACCCGCCAACTGGCAGGCAATGCCCATTCAACTGGAAGCATCATGTCATCCCAAAGATGTCCCGAGAGACACAGAAAGAGGGAGCAGAAGAAGTGCCATTGGATGCTGCAAGGAGGGGAGTTGTTATCCATGGTCTTAGGACACTGTGGGGAAATCCATGGCAGTAGAGGGTGGCAGAGGGCTGGGAGACAGGCAGATAGGAGGGGCAGCCCCTTTCCCTAAGTACCCTGTGATAATGGCTGTACACACATTACACACCACATGGGGCCCTGGGAAGGACTGTTAGAATTAATGCTTTCTGTTGATTATGTTAACGGCTTCTTTGTG
Organism: Pelodiscus sinensis; assembly: GCF_052426305.1. Classification (NCBI taxonomy): domain Eukaryota; kingdom Metazoa; phylum Chordata; order Testudines; family Trionychidae; genus Pelodiscus; species Pelodiscus sinensis. Next base: position 8,406,336 of record NC_143074.1, on the reverse strand, counting down.
TTGCTTGTTTGCTTATGTATAATTAAGGTGGGGTTTTTTTGGCTTTCCAAAGCATTATGAAGGGAGACAAATAAATATAAATAATTGTTTGTTTGGACAGGGAACAAATAATAATTGAAAACATTTGTAATGGGGAGGGGCAAAACCTAGCAGGGCAGGTGTTGGTGAAGTATGGTGTGCAGGGAGACATTTACCTGGGAAAGATAGACATCCAGAGAGAGCCAGAGGACAAGAAAATCCTGCTTTGCTTTCCTCACCTCCCATCTTTATGGCTTTATTGTGTGTCATTGGTGACTCAAAGCTTAAAACCTCACACTGAAGTAAAGGGGCTGGCCTCAGCCACAATTCCTTTGTATTGTCCAGTTGGCCTAACTGTGGAAGAGCATTGCCTAAAAATGCAACAAGAGATTCCTGTGATATGTGGAATTCCTCAGTCGGCATAAAGCCAGCACAGCCAGCTTCAATGTTCTGAGTGTGCTTTAGGATTGACAACCTTTCAGGATTGGCCTGGAATCTCCAAGAAGTAAAAATTATGTCATATGATGAAATCTCCAGGAATACAGCCAACCAAATGGGCAAGTGTAGAGTGGGCTTGAGAGTTAACCAACCAGGAACTGGAAATAATGTCATGTGACTTTGGGAGCAGGGGGCCATCTAATACTGCTCAGAGTCACAGTGAGTATTTGGTGAATGGTCAGCAGGCTGTCTGGTGTTTGTATAAACCACCTGCCCTATCGTGCAGAATGATGAACAGTGTTAAATTTGTCAAATCACTTGTTCACTGCAAATGCTGACCACGCTGTCATCACTAGCTAGCCACATGACCCCTACAGGCTTCCATGCATCCGTCCACCCATCTGTGCCTTTAGACCACGCTCGTAGCTGTGCACTCCAAGGCTTAATCAAAGAGTTTATGGCTGGACGGGACAACCAAGTCATCTTCCTTAACTTCCCCTGCTGGCCCTGGTGCACCTTGAACCATTTATGCTTCCGTGGTGAGCTCAGATGCTGGATGTCATTTAAATTGTGGCACCAAGATAGATGATGCAGCAAATGGAGCAGAAGTTGCTCAGTGTCCTTATTCTGTGTGAAAGGAACCAGAAAGAACAAAGAATCTGGAAAAAAATTATGGCAAGTTGCTTCTCCGTGACATAAGTTAAATACATATGTTAGTTTGGTAGGGAAGAGAAAAAGATTTCCTCCTTGCTCCATCCCCTGCCACTGCTTCGTTGTCTCAACTGACCTTTCCAGTTTGTTATTCCAGATTTCTCTTTCTTTCCTGGGAAAATTTCACCAGCACCCACTTTGCTGTGATTTCTGGGTCTTAATTTGCAGTGTGTGTTCCTGTGTTTGCCTGCCTAGTCTGATAGTGTGAAGGTCAGCACTTGACAAAGACAACTGAAGTGCAATTTGTTTTTCAAACTTCTTAAAAATACCAGCTTATTTTCAAGGCTCCTCTTTGCTGGAAATGACAAGAATAGGAGGGACAAAAAGTCTTCACCTTCATCATGTCTCGGAGGGTATGCCTACACTAGCTCGTTAGTTCGAGCTGGGTAGGCAAATGAGGGCAACCAGAGTTGCAAATGAAGCCTGGGATTTAAATATCCCGGGCTTCATTTGCATGTTCCCGGGCGCCGCCATTTTTAAATCCCCCTTAGTCCGAACTCCATGCCCGCGGCTACACACGGCACGGAGTAGGTAGTTCGAATTAGAGATCCTAATTTGAACTACCATTACTCCTCGTTCCACGATCTCTAATGCGAACTACCTACTCCGTGCTGCATGTAGCTGCGGGCACGGAGTTCGGACTAAGGGGGATTTAAAAATGGCGGCGCCCGGGAACATGCAAATGAAGCCTGAGATATTTAAATCCCAGGCTTCATTTGCAACTCCAGTTTCCCTCATTAGCCTACCTAGCTCAAACTAACAAGCTACTGTAGACATACCCTTACAGTGGAGGTGACAGACTTCAATTGAGAGCAAGGCCTTCTTGTGCTAAGCACTATACAAACACATACTATGAAAAAGTCCCTACTCTAAAGCGCTCACAGTCTAAATAGGCCCAGAGAGGTAAAGCAGCTTGCCTACACAGCAACCTAGTGTCAGAGCTGGGACAGTTTCCTGGTACATAGTCTAATTCTTTATCCACCAGACCACTCTGTGCTCTTTGAAATCTGACAACATTCCTTTGTGGGAGCTCATGTGGCTAAGTCTGGACTATGGACTGCAAAGTGCTGCTGTGGAGATATTCACTCTACTTGAAATTGTGACTGGCATACTTGGAGCACTGGGGAAGAAATTCACTTCTCACCGCTGCCCTCTTGCCATGTGTTTAAGGCTCTGCTCTGAGGAGGCTTATGTTGCTGAAGTCATGGCTAATAGGTGAGAAACACTTCTGCAAGGAGTTCATAGAGCTGGGATCCTAGTTTTCTCGAAAAGAGAGCAAACCTTTCAACAAGAGTATCACAACAGCTGGCTGATTTAGTCATTACAAGTGGCAGTTGCCACAAGGTTTACCCTTTTTCATTGTGAATCTATCCTGTTTTTTAACTTATGCTTTCTTCCTTATTAATAGTGGAACTGGTCAAAAAATCCACCCATTTTTCATTTGGATTTTGACAGCTTTGAAGTGTTTTGACCAGCTCTATACATAAATATTGCTGGACTGTCACATTTCAGCCTATGGATTATTTGTGGTGAGAAAGCTCATGCTGTCGGGAGCTCCAGACATCGACAGTACACTGCTGTGAGGCAGCTCATGCTGGGCAAGTTCCAGACCTGACTGACATGGCACGAGCTTGAAGATGCAAGCAGGGCTAGAGTGCAAAGGAGCTCGGCTTTGTCTCATAGCTGTAGCAGTTCTACATTTACAAGAGTCCAAATTGGCAACATGATGCAGCATATTTAACCTCAAGAGACGAGGCGCAAAGGCATATGAGTGTAGAAAAAACAGCTCTTTGGATGAGAATGCGCCTTTTTTTCAGTATGTCACTGAGGGGGGTTGTATTTTCCTTTGGCTTTTCTTTTTTACACTAATCCAGTCTCTGGTTTCTGCAGTTTGGGATGCTGCTTTCCATTCCTGACCCTCTGTTCTCTTGATCACATTAATCCTATTTATAAATTAGTTCATTTGCTGAACATCACACACAAAACAAACAGCATGATGGCATCTTTACCCCTCCACAATCCTGGATCGATGGTGTCTCATTCTTCTGCCTCAATCAGCACTGCACATCCTGTAATGCTATCTGTCAATGTGCTTGTAGTTGGTCAATATGAGACCCTCGCGCCATAAACGTGGTGCCTTTATTACTAACTCAGGAATCATTACCACAATACCAATGGCAAATTTGTCTGTGTGTCAGCACAGGCCTGCTGATGGGGAGTGGGGGGGGGGGACAAAGGGGGCAGTTGTCCTGGGGCCCCGCAAATCAAAGGAGCCCAGGGCTCCACACGAGCTTCGCTACTGTGTTAGCAGTGGTGGTCGGTGCCCCAGGCTCTTTAAATCACTGCTGGAGCACTGTGCAGTGCACTCTGGGTGGCTTTGAGGGCTGGGGGGCAGGGCGCGTCATGCTTTATCTGGAGCAGAGGGCTGGCTGTCGTTGTCCCCAGGCCTTTCACCTGAGGTCCCATCCCATTAGCCCACCGTTCTGAAAATTAGTGGAACATGGTCCTCATGGGCCCATATAAACTATAACCGATGACTCTGAGCTGAGTTTTCCTGAAGAAAACAAATGCACAAAATCAGCTGGTTCTCCCCATGAAACAAGGCCCAGAGTTAATTGAGGATGCTCTTCTTTCACAATATGAAACCAATTCTATTCCACATAAGGAAAATTAGTGTCAATTATTACTAACCTTAATGTGAGCAGCCTGAGCCTTTTGTTGGTTTGAGACTCTGGTGGTGAGCTTGAATTCACTAGGGATAGAGAGAGCACTGGATTCTCAGTCTTTTCCACACCAAAGATTGCCCCTTACTTTCTTCTGCCTAGACAGGTCCCTCCCATTTAACAATATGGGGATGGAAAGGCGATTACACCACCTCTGTTCACAGTGTCTCAGGAAGAGAAGCCTAAGGTGTCCAAGAGGGATGGACAATGGTTTATTGTCTTCTATCCAATTATTCTCTTCCCTATCCAGTCACTCTTTCTCTGCAGCTGTAGTCCCCAAGCTCCTATGCCTCATGCCCACGTGACACCACATCTCACAGGTGTTCCAAGATGACTTTGGGGTTTTCACTTCTTGAGAAAGGGTCTCATGTCTGAGTCAGGGATGTGGGAAAGTGCACAGCAGGCTCTGGCTCTATGCAGCACCCTGATTAATTACACAGCTAAGTGACTCTCCAGATGTGATGATATATGGAGCACTGTCGGTGACAAAAAAAATTGAACTTTTACTAATTAAATAGAACATCTTCATAGGGTGAAAGGTTTTACTAACAAAAGTAATTCACAAAGAATTATGTCGCCTGGAAACTCCACTGAGATCAGACAGAGGAGAAAGTGAGAAGCCGAGAGAGGTGGAGAGAGAATATTCATGCTGGATGGCAGTCTCACATTTTACTTCCAGAATAGTGATAGAAATGTAGCCGTGTTAGTCTGGGGTAGTTGAAGCAAAATGCAGGACAATGTAGCACTTTAAAGTTTTTGGGTACGATGTCCATTTTCTTGCACTTGGATAGAAAGATGATGTCTGTCTGTATCTGTGCTACATTGTCCTGCATTTTACTTCCAGAATGTCTGTCTGCACAGGGAATTCTCAACATGCTATTCCACTTTCCCCATCCTGTATATTTCTCTGCCTCACAAGAATAAGAGTGGAAGTGTTCACTTAGGTAATGTTTTTTGATGCAACTACAGAAATGCAGAAGATGGTACATTTGAAAATCAGTGTTGGATGGCACGACCCACTGGAAACTGAACATTGCCACATGCCTACTGGGGTGACCCCAGCAAGGGGGGAATTCCTGAAATCAAGGTCTCAATGTCCATAATTTATGAGCTTTGTTGGACAAACATCCACTCAGCCCTCCCTTCACTCTCAAAAACCAGTCCCAGCATGAACCTGGCCCTCGCGTGGATTAATTCGTGGATTAATTGGGTGGGGAAGAGGGAAGCTCTTCTTTGTTCTCTGCAAGGGCCTAGTCAAGGATAGAAGAACATTCTCAAGTCTTCATACTCACCTACGCTCATGGAGGGAGTGTTTAAACCCAATTCCCAGTTGGCATAAATTGGCATCAAACTCAATTGACTGACGGTGTTTACACTGTTTGAGAATCTTGCTCTGCTTTTGTAGCATCTCCTCACTGCTTTTCTCTTCTTCTCTCCTCTAAGTCTTCTTCCACATGTCCTCTTTTCCATCCCCCCACTTCCTGGATTACCCCCTCTCCAACTTCCATCTCTCTGAGACTCTCATTACTGCAGTCGTCTTATTGGCTCCCTTTCACGCAGAGATCTGTGGCATTTTAACCAGGAAACCTACATTAAAATATTGAAGTGAGTCATTAAATATTTAGTTTTTTCAGCTGCTTGTTAAGACAGAAGAAAACTGAGGAGGAGGGGAGAACTGACAGAAAAGAGCCGAATAGTCATAGTTTTTGAAGAGACTGTTTATGATTATGATACCCTTGAGGGACTTCAGGAGATGGAATCCGTGAGGCAGTGCCTTTAACTTCTCCTCCTTCTGCCTCTTCTCCTCCACCCCCTTCTCTCTCTCATGGCCTTTTTCTATTCTAAGGCTCAGCCTGATGTAAGACAGCTGGAGTCAATGCCTCATACATTCTCTTGTCAACCTCCCCAGCCTAAATGAGGAGTAACTCCACTGGAGACAAGGGCTTTATTCTTCTCTCTTGCACAATGGTGTAAAACAGCAATAACTCTACTGGACTTAATGGGACAGCTCCTCAGATCAGTGAGGATATGGGGTGCATCTAGACAACAGGTATTTTTGGTTTTCTTGGGAAAACAGCCATTTTTCTGAAAAAACTTCACATATGTCCACACTGCAATTGCATTATTTCAAAAGAAAATCAAAAGAACGCAGGGGTTTTTCTGACATTCGTAAACCTCATTCTACGAGGATGAACGCCTTTTCCAAGGGTATGTCTAGACTACATGGCTCCGTCAACGGAGCCACGTAAAGTAGCTTACTCGGCATAGTTTCACGAGACATACCGGAGCGGTTGACAAAGGCTTCCCCTGTCGACCATGCCGTGTCTAGACTGCCGTGCTGTGTCAGATCAGCTGATTGCCGGCACAGCACGGCAGCCATTTTTATTTTAATGAAGTGGTGATTATTTAAACCCCCGCTTCATTGACTATGCCAAATAAACTACTTTACATGGATCCGTTGACAGAGCAATGTAATCTAGGCGTACCCCAAAAGAGCTGTTTTGGAAAAAGGTGTGTGTGGACGTGGAAGAGGCAGTTCTTTCGGAAAAAAAGAGACCTCCAGGAAAAAGCACAGGTACCCTGGTGGACACTCCATCCACACTAATCACAGCTCTGTAGTTTCTGTCTCCAGCCAGGTCTTAAAGCTACAGGCACCCGGGGAAAGCCTTGTGGCAGGAAGCTGGCCTCAGAGCAGGGCTCTGACTGTGTGGCTCTCCCTGCCACACAATTTAGGAGCCATGGCACAGCCACAAGCCCCCCGAGACTCCTCTGGCCCTTCCAGGGAGCAACCCCAGAGATCCAAGGACCCACCCAGGGGCACCAAATGCCAGGCACCATCCTGACTAGGGGCTGAGATCCTGGCCCTCCTGGAGCTGTGGTGTGAGGAGAAGTCCCTCCAGGAACTCCAGTTGCAATACAGAAATGCGGACATTTATGGCTGGATGTCTGAGGCTCTCGCCCACAGAGGACACCATCCGCGCATGCTTGATCAAGTGAAAAGCAAGGCCAAGGAGCTGCAGCAAGGCTATGCACAGGCCAGGGACAGCAGCTCCTGCTCCGGGGCAGGACCCCACTCCTGCTCCTATTCCAAAGAGTTCCACCAGATTCTGGGTGGTGGGCAAGCCCTGTCCCCAGCCGCTCTGGTGGACTCAGAAAGAGGGACAGCAGCTGCAGGATGAGGAGGCTGTGTCATGTGTCATGCGAAGGGGGGAGCAATACTCCCTCCACACCAGGCATGATTTTATAGACTTCTCTCATCCCATTTCTAAGCTAAACAGGCCCAGTCTTTTAAATCTGTTCTCTTGGGGAAGCCATTCCATACACCTAATCATTTTTGTTACGATTCTCTATACTATTTCCAATTCTAATTTCTATTTTTGCGAGATGGGGCAACCAGGACTGCACAGTGTTTACACAGTGGCATTTATATAGTGGCATTATTTTATTTTAATTTATTTCCTAATGGTTCCTAACATTCTGTTAACTTTTGTGACTGCTGCTGCACACTGAGATGTTTTCAGAAAAGTAGCCAGGATGATTCCAAGATCTCCTTCTTGCATGTTAACAGCTAATTTAGATCCCATTATTTTATGTTTTCCCAGGTGTATTACTTTGCATTGATTTTGTATCATCTGCAGACTTTGCCACCTCACTTTTCATTCACTTTGCCAAATCATATATGAATATATTGAACCGCATTGGTCCCAGTACAGATATTTTAGGCCAGCGGTTCACAACCTTTTTTATAACACGGACCAGCAAACTCATTCAAAAACTTTTGGCAGACTGGAACTGAATAATTTGCATATTCATTATAGCTATTAATGTATTTGCATATTTGTATATTCATTATACTAATTAATTGTAAGTGGTCACATGTTATTTTACATTGCTCCTGTATGCACACACAAACAAAAATATGGGCAGTGCTTTCTTGTCAAAAAACATTTATGATGGCACAGGATGGAGCAGTGGGCTCTTAACCCTCATGTCAGCAGCATTCAGCCAGGGAAAAAAATGAAACTGCGGCATGCATGCATGCATAAATGAGTGGCAGCTTTGAGGATCCAGGTCTGACAGGACTGGGGTAGTCATGTGGACTTTATCAGAGGAATAAAGATGATGAATTCTTGAATTGTAATGCCAATATAATAAGGAACTCTTCAAATATACAAAGTGCAGATATTGGGATAATAAAAATAAATGTCTAGTGCATGTGAAAATCAAACAAGTGACTTGCTTTTTGGATTCCATGAACCCTGATTTCCCTTGCTTCCTATGCATGAGAAGCCCCCCAAGATAGAAAACAGCTTTTTCCTCAGAGAAAAACCATTTCCAGGCCATAAAAACAGAAGAAATTCCAGGTGGCAGCACTAGCAAGACTATTGAAATGTGACTAAAGACTCACTGACTCAGTTTCTAAAGGTTTTTTTTTTTAAATAATCATTTTCTGTAATGCAAGCGATTTTTTCTGGCTTATCAGACTCCCATTTACTCATGCTGAAATGTACATTCCTGACCTCGAGCCAGCTGCTGGGTATTTCTACCCACTGCTTTTGGGGACACTCAAAGTTTCTGAGCACTAGAGCCTCTACCGTAAACCACTCATCACACATAAAATGTTCAAATTTCTTGCCTCTTCCCAGCTGTTCCTTGGGCCAGAGCAGTTGAAGAGATGTGCTTAATACAGCATTGACTGTAGCCCACTATTTGTAAGGTGATTTATTAACTTTAACATCACAGGAGTTTCTTTCTATCTAGAAATGTCTGGGGGGAGAAATTTAGGCCACAGAAATCCTGCCTAGCCATTGGACCCAAGTGGCAGCCTCTGAACAAGCAGATAGAGAAGAGCTATGACTGATTTAGGGCTTCATCCAGCAGCAAACCCCATGAAGTATAGCGCTTACAGTGGTGATTCCCCATTGAAACCCAGGGGCCATTCTCAGTACCCAGCCCTGCTCCCACCTGGGAGTTTGCAGACTCACCCAGAAAGATCCCCAGGGAAACCGGGCGGTGTATTGACAATACTGACCAGCCCATAGGTCTTGCTTTGCCCAAAGTTCCCAGGCCGGAGTGCGGAAGACTGGACTGGCTGCTGACGCAGACGTCTCCATGAGGATCTGGTAACTTTCACTAGGATACAAGAGTACAAGTCACTAGTGGCCAGGTGCAGCCCCGCAGTCAGCCCAGCCCAGCCCAGCCCAGCCCAGGGAGAGGCAGAGGTCATTGCTGCTTCAGGCAGAGAGATGTGGCCGACATGCTGCTTGGGCAGACAAACACTGCAGCACTTCCCAACCAACCAGGGACATTGGGGAAAAACAAATCACTGCCCAGACCAACCAGCACCTGGCAGTGACCCTTCTGGAGTGAGGAATGTGAGCTAGGAAGAAAGCGTAGCCGCCACCTGAGCTGGAACTGGGACCATGGTGAGGCTGCCCCAGTAGAGACAGCCTCACTGTGGTCCCAGCTCCAGCTGCAGCACACCCGGCTACCTGCTGTGCCACTCACCCTGCTGCTGCACGGGGAACCTCAGTGGGCAGGGCTCATTCACAGCTGGGGGCACAGCCTAGCAGTCTGCCATGGCCTGGCAGGCAGGGGTTTGAGGCCTGCTGGCGGTCTGTGGACTGGTGGTTGGGAACTGCTGCTTTGGGCAATCCACTGTTTTCCTCTCTCTACTATGAAAACTGACTGTTTATTCCTACCCTATGTTTCCTGTCTCTTAGCCAGTTACTGATCCATGAGAGGACTTTCTTATCCCATGACTGTTCACTTTGCTGAAAAACCTTTGGTGAAGGACCTTGTCAAAAGCTTTCAGAAAGTGTAAGCACAAAATATGCTCTGGTTTATCCTTCTCCACATATATGTTGACTCCTCTCAAAGAATTCTAATAAACCAGCGAGGCATGATTTCCCTTTACAAAAGCCATGGTAAGTCTTCTCTGACATATTGGCTGTGTCTACATTGGCAAGATTTTGCGCAAAAGCAATTGCTTTTGCACAAAAACTTGCTGCCTGTCTACACTGGCCGCGAGTTCTTGCACAAGAACACTGACGTTCTAATGTAAGAAATCAGTGCTTCTTGCACAAGAACTATGACGCTCCCACTCAGGAATAAGCTCTCTTGTGCCAGTGTAGACAGGCAACATGAATTTCTTGCGCAAGAAAGCCCGATGGCTAAAATGGCCATTGGAGCTTTCTTGCTCAAGAGAGCATCTACACTGGCATGGATGCTTTTGCGCAAGAAGTAAAGCTCTCTTGCACAAATACTTTAATGCAAAAATTCTTGCGTTAAAAGTATTTGCGCAAAATCTTGCCAATGTAGACGTAGCCATTGAGTTTATTGTTGTGTCTGACCATTCTTTTCTTTGCTATAGTTTCAACCAATTTGCTAGGCACTGAAGTTAGTCTTACTGACTTGTGATTGCTAGGATCGGCTTTAGAGCTTTTTAAAGAATTGATGTTACGTAAGCTATACAGTCATCTGGTATACACATTGACTTAGGTAATATTTCACAGTAAGCAGTTCTGCAATTTCATATCTGAATTCTTTCCAAATTCTTTGGCGACCACCATTTAGTCCTGATGACTTCTTATAGTTTCATTTATAAATTCATTCCAAAATCTTCTGTATTGATGTCTCCATCTGGGAAAGTTCCTCAGATTTATAACCTATGAAGAATGGCTCAGTTATGGGGGAATCTTCCTCATATTCTCTGAAGTGAAGACTGATGCAAGGAATTCATTTGGGTCCCCTGCAAAGTCCATATCTTCCCTGAGTATTCTTTAGCATCTTGACTGTAGAGTGGGCCTACTGATGGTTTGACAGGCTTCCTACCTCTGATGTACTTAAAAAAATTGCTTTTAGTTTTCAGTGTTTCGCTAGTTGCTCTTCAAATTCTGTTTTGGCCTGTCAAATTACAATGTTACACTTGAATTGACAGAATTTATGCTCCTTTCCATAGTAGGAGTTAACTTCCAGTTTTTAAAAGATGTCTTTTGTCATCAACCACCTCTTTACTCTGCTCTTTTGCTATGATGGCATTTGTTGGACCATACTAAGCTTGTTTTCTATTTTATTTTGGGGCATGCATTTAATTGGAACCTCTAGTATTGGGTTTTAACGATTCCATGCAGTGGAAAGGCATTTTACTATTTTGTCTTTTTCTTTAGTTTTCATTTAACTGCTTTCCTCATTTTTGTGAGATTCCCCCTTTTAAACTTAAAAGCTAGTATGGTGGCTTTCTTTGGTATTTCCCCCCCAGAAGGATATTAAATGTAATTATATTATGAGTCTCAGAGGGGTAGTCGTGTTGCTGAGCAGTTCAGCTATACTCAACTTTTAGACTACTAGATCTTGGCATGTTAGCAATAAGAGGGTGGTCAGAGATGGTGTGGGACCCTTACTGGACAATGGAGGTAACCTAGTGACAGATGATGTGGGAAAAGCTGAAGTTCTCATTGCCTTTTTTGCCTCTGTCTTCACAGACAAGGTCAGCTCCTAGACTACTGCACTAGGCAACGCAGCATTGGAAGAAGGTGGGAGCCCCCACGGAGAAAGAACTATTTAGAAAAGTTGGACTTACACAAATATACAAATCCACGGGGCTGGATTTAATGCACCCAAAGTTGCTGTGGGAGTTGGCAGATGTCATTGCAGAGCCATTTTGGTTCTCTTTCAAAATCCATGGAGATCAGGAAAGGTCCCAGATGACTGGAAAAAGGCAAATGTAGTGCCCATCTTTGAAAAAGGGAAGAAGTAGAATCTAGGAACTACAGACCAGTCAGCCTCATTTCAGTCCCTGGAAAAAGCATGGTGGGGTCCTCAAGGAATCCATTTTGAAGCACTTGGAAGGGAGGAAAATGATCAGGAATAATCAACGTGGATTCACCAGAGTCTAGTCCTGCCTAACCAATCTGATTGCTTTCTACAATTCGGTAACTGGTTATGTGGACATGGGAAAGTTGGTAGATGTGATATACCTTGACTTTAGCAAAGCTTTTGATAAGGTCTCCTACATAATTTTTGCCAGTAAGTTAAGGAAGTATGGACTGGATAAATGGACTGTAAGGTGTATAGAAAGTTGGCTAGATGGTTGGGCTCAGTGGGTAGTGATAAATGGCTCGATGTCTGGCTAGTGGTTGGTATCAAGTGGAATGCCCCAAGGATTGGTTCTAGGGCCAGTTTTGTTCAACATCTTTATTAATGACCTGAATGAGGGGATGGATTGTACCCTCAGCAAGTTTGCGGATGACACTAAGCTAGGATGAGAGGTAGGTATATTGGAGGGAAGGGATAGGGTTCAGGGTGACCTAGAAAAATTGGAGGATTGGGCCAAAAGAAATCTAATGAGGTTCAACAAGGACAAGGGTAGAGTCCTGAATTTAGGATGGAAGACTCCAAAGCATTGGCTGGGGACGGATTGGCTAAGCATCAGTTTGAAAGAAAAGAACCTGGGAATTACGGTGCCCTTGTAGCCAGGATATGAATCAACACTGTGCCCTTGTAGCCAAGAAGGCTAATGGCATATTAGGGTGCTTTATCAGGAGTATTTCCAACAGATCTGGGGAAGTGATTATTCCACTTTATTCGGCAATGGTGAGGCCACATCTGGAGTATGATGTTCAATTCTCAGCCCCCCATTACAGAAAGGGTGTGGATGCATTGGAGAGGGTCCAGCAGAGGGTAACAAAAATTATTAGGGGGCTGGAGCACATGTCTTACAAGGAGAGGCTGAGGGATTTGGGCTTATTTAGTCTACAGAAGAGTGAGGGGGGATTTGAGAGCAGCCTTCAGCTACCTGAAGGGAGGTTCCAAAGAGGACGGAAAGAGGCTGTTCTCAGTAATGAGAGATGGCAGAATGAGGAGCAATGGTCTCAAGTTGCAGTGGGGAAGCTCTAAATTGGATATTAGTAAAACCTATTTTGCTAGGTGAAGCACTACAATGGGTTTCAGGGGATTGGACTCGATGACCTCTTGTGGTCTCTTCTAGCCCCATGATTCTACGATTCTATGATCTTTTATGATACTTAGGAGAAAATTAAGAATTCTCTCTCCCCTTCTGGGTCATAGGACTAGCTTCTCCAAGGAGCAGTCATTAATGGTGTCTAAAATATTTATCTCTGCATCCCATCTTGAAATGACATATAACCAGTCAACATGGGGGTAGTTAATATCCCCTATTATTACTGGGTATTCCTTTCTTGTAGCTGTAATCTCCCTGGCAATTTCCCAGGCATCATCACCATCTTTGTCCGATGGTCAGTAGTATATTCCTACTACTATATTCCTACTCTTACTATTCAAACCTGAAGCAAAATGCAGGACAATGTAGCACTTGAAAGACTAACAAGATGGTTTATTAGATGATGAGCTTTCGTGGGCCAGACCCACTTCCTCAGATCAAATAGTGGAAGAAAATAGTCACAACCATATATACCAAAGGATACAATTAAAAAAAATGAACACATATGAAAAGGACAAATCACATTTCAGAACAGGAGGGGGATGCAGGGGGGGGGGGAGAAAGGAAGGTAAGTGTCTGTGAATAGAGGTGGGGAGAGTGGGACGTCTGTGAGCTAATGGTATTAGAGGTGATAATTGGGGAAGCTATCTTGGTAATGGGTAAGATAGTTTGTGTATTTGTTCATTCCTTCCCGGAGAGTGTCAAATTTTAACATGAATGACAGTTCAGAGGATTCTCTTTCAAGTGCAGATGTAAAAGGTCTTTGTAGCAGAATGCAGGTGATTAAGTCATTGGGAGAGTGTCCTTTCTGGTTAAAATGGCAAGAAACTGGTTTTTCTTTGTGATCTTGTCTGATATCTGTTTTGTGGGCATTAATCCTTTGGCGAAGTGTCTGAGATGTTTGTCCAATGTACATAGCAGACAGACACTTTCGGCACATGATAGCATAAATTATATTTCTGGATGCGCAGGAATATGTGTTCTTGATCTTATAACTCACTTGGTTAGGTCCAATAATGGTATCAGCAGAATGAATATGTGGACAAAGCTGTTGGTAAGAATCATCTTGAGGTTAGGTGGTTGTCTATAGGAGACTATGGGTCTGTCTCCCAGAGCCTCTTGGAGTATGGTATCCTGTTCCAGTATAGGCTGTAGTTTATTGATAATGTGTTGGACAGGTTTAAGTTGGGGGTTGTAGGTGATGACAAGTGGTGTTCTATTGTTGGTTTTCTTGGGTCTGTCTTGAAGTAGATGGTTTCTAGGTATTCGTCTGGCTCTTTCAATTTGTTTTTTTATTTCTCCGGGTGGGTAGTTGAGGTTTATAAATGCTTGGTAGAGATCCTGAAGCTTCTGGTCTCTGTCAGTGGGATTAGAGCAGATGATTCTTATCAACAACCACAGGACATACCACACTAATACCAACCCTGGTACCTTCCCTTGCAACAAACCCCGTTGCCAGCTTTGTCCACATATTCATTCTGCTGATACCATTATTGGACCTAACCAAGTGAGTTATAAGATCAAGAACACATATTCCTGCGCATCCAGAAATATAATTTATGCCATCATGTGCCAAAAAGAGTCATTCCCCCACCATTCCTATATGTTTCGTACCCTAGTATTACCCTTTCCCATGGATTGTCATCATTCCACCATCATTGATGCGTAGTATATCATTTAATAGTAGGCACACAGGTTCACCCTTCATGGTTCTTAGACTTCTAGCATTTCTATGCTTCCACTTATAAAATTTGTCAATATTTAGTTGTCTGCCTTCAGGTGATGTAATTGAATGGGATGCTTTTTCATTTGACTGTTTCTTTTCAGTTCCTACTTTATCAGCCCCTCTGTTGGCTCTTTACAGAACAGAGATATCTCTTCTAATAAAGCCTCCTCTAAGAGATGTCTGTATCTGAACTGTGTGCACTTCTCAGCTTCCCCCTAACATTTGGTTCAGAAACTTCTCTACAACCTTTTAAATTTCAAATGGTAGTAGTCTGGTTCCATGTTACCTTAGGTGCCCCCTCCCTCCCCTTCCTGTGTCTTAGAATCATAATCAAGTCCAACCCCCTGCCCAAAGTAGGACCATTCCCAACTAAATCATCCCAGCCAGGGCTTTGTCAAGTCAGGACTCAAAAGTCTCTAGGGATAGAGATTCCACCACCTCCCTAGGGAACCCATTCCAGTGCTTCACCACCCTTCTAGGGAAATGGATACTATAGATTCCTCCTTTCCAAAAGGTTCCCCAGTGTCTAATGAATCTAAATCTCACCTTGGAATATGGTTGTCTCTTCCACACATTGAGATTCTGCCTGTCTAACTGGCCCTGTTCATGGAACTGCAAGTATTTCAGAGACTGCTACCATTGAGACCCTGGACTTAAGTCTCTGGGGGTATGTCTACACTGCCACCCTAGTTCGAACTAGGGTGGCTAATGTAGGCATTCGAAGTTGCAAATGAAGCCCGGGATTTAAATATCCCGGGCTTCATTTGCAACTTCAAATGCCTACATTAGCCACCTTAGTTCGAACTAGGGTAGCAGTATAGACATACCCTTACATAGCAGCCTAAATTTGTCCTCCTGGACATGTTGCCTACCTTTTCCTATGGCATTGGTACCTATGTGTAGCGTGACCACCTCCCCAACCCTGCACATAAGCCTTTGTAGATGTCCAAAGAGATCTGCTATCTTCGCACCTACCAAATAATTCATGTGCAGTTCTCCTGATCATCATGTAACCTTATTATCTAAATTTTTCTATTATTATTAGTAGTACTATTATCTTAGAGGGGTATCCTCAGTTGGAAAGGATGCCACATTATCATCTGGAAGAAGAGGATCTTCCAGATGGAAGGGAAGGATCTTTCCCTTCATCCCAACCTGATGTTCTCCTTCCCTGAGATTTTCATCCTTTGCACAGGACTGAGGTTGTCAGAGCTGAGATGGAACCACTTTGCTGTCTCCCAGACCATTTTGTCTATGTACCTCTCTGTGTCCCATAGTTCTTCCGCTGTTCAGCTACTCAGGTCTCAAGAGCTTGTGCTCAGCCCTTGAACGCCATGAGCTCCTTGCACCAAATGAACACACATGCCACCTACTTACTATAATAAACTGGATAGACTCCACTCTGCTGCTGCCTGCATTATTTTGACTTTTGCGGGCCTTTTTTTCCCTCGTTTGTTAATCTGTTGAGAGAGTGGTCTAGTTACTGACCTAAGTTTGGAGTGTGTTTGTAGGTGTGTTTGACTCTCATTCTCTCTCATACAACTCCTGTTGGCCGCTCCTGGTCACTTAGGAGTTGGATTTCGGAGTTGGACTGTTCTTCTTGAGTCCGCCCTGCCACCTTGTCCAGAGATCTGAAGGGGATTAGGGAGCAAAGGAAGGTAAGCTAGAGCCTCATGAGAATGTTCTCCTCCTTGCCAAGGCTCAGCACAGAGCGCCCCCAGACAGACCCCACCATCTATTTCTATCTAACTTGCGCAGAGCAAGCAAGCTAGTACACAACAGACACACCAACAGACAGACTCATCCCACAGGCCCTTCACCTGGAGGGCTCTTCACCAAACTCACATTTCCTGTTCCTGTTTGCTAGCTCTGGAACAGATCTAGAGCATCTAGTCTCATCTCCTGTACAACACAGGCCAGAGAACTTAATGGAGTTGCTCTTCACTGAGCCCTTGAACTTGTGTTTGACTAATGCCCATCTTCCAGCAAGCTAGGGAAGCGGTGAGTCTGTAATAACAGACTGTGATATCTATCTCATTGGAACAGAGATAATGTTGTCTCTAGTACAGTCACTGCAGGGTTGATGCTGTGGAAGGTGTCATGAAGAGCAGGAGAATGCTGTCTGTCTGTCTTTCTGTTGTGGTTTCTTTAATGCACATGAACCCTCAGATGTCTCCAGCATGCAGGCTGTTGTCTAAGGCAGCACAGTGTTTAAAGCTGTTCATTGTGTGGATGACTGTGCATTGTCAGGAGCATATATGTCCTGTTGTTAGGACAGTCTGCTCTACAGTGCATGCATGCACACAAACACACATACGCAACACTCTCCTGGACACCTGGATTTTTGTGACCTGCTGTCCAAAGCTTCTCATTTTCATCCGTAGAGCTGCACAATCAACAAACAAAACATCCATTCAGTCAGGAGTGTGTTCTGCCTGAATTCCTCCACTAGCTCAGATCACCTGGGTACATCCCAGGTAAATCTGGGGTTCTTTGCCTGACTTGTCCATCTGTTTGGGAACTCCTGGTTATAATGAGTGGGGAAATCTAGCACCCAAATGGTGGCCCTGACACAAGGGCCTTGAAATTCTGTATCAAAAGGTCCAGGAGTCTGAAAAACTGTTGACAAAGGATGACAGCTGGCTACGTCTACACTGCCGGTTTTGCCAGCAGTGAGTATGCAAATGAAGCACTGATTAGCATATTGTCACACATAATTTGCATAATTTATTCAAGCATTTTTTTTTGTGGGGGGGAGGGAAGTAGTGTGGACATTTTCTTTTTGTGCAAAAACCCCTTTTTCCGACCAAAAAAGGAGGTTTACCGATCTGGAAGGAAAAGGGTTTTTTGTGCAAAAAGAAAATGCCCACGCTACTTTTTTTTCCACAAAAAATCCTTTGCGCAAAAATGGCTTGCATGAATTATGCAAATTAGGTGTGACAATATGCTAATCTGTGCCTCGTTTGCGTACTCACTGCTGGCAAAACCAGCAGTGTAGATGTAGCCATAGCGAGGTAGCATGGGCTAGTGGTTCCGGGGATAATGTGGAATTGGGAAACCTGGTTTCAATGCTCTCTGCTCTGCCAGAAATTTCCTGTATGACCTGAGGTAAGTCAGTTAACCTCTATATAACTCAGTCCCCCCTCAGGGGGATAGTAATATTTACTTCAGAAGGGTGCCATAGGTACTCAGACACTGTGGTAAAGGGGGACATATATGAGAGAGAGTAGGTGATGAGGATCCCTAGCCTCACCTAAGAAGACAGACACACTTGGAATATTTCATGGATGTGGCTTTGAACTGATCTCCAACACTCATCCACAACTTCATTTGAGTCAGCTTTACAGTACTGGCCAAACAGCCTGCACTGGCAGTGGCACCGTCTCACTGCACCATGGGATCTTGGAAAAGAACGTCAGGAGCACAGAACCCTGATGCATAGCGAGGGCTTATGCTGCCCCAGCTGTAGGCTTTGTCACCCAGTCCAGAGGGCACCATAGCACCAATTCCAGCCCTTCTCTCTTCACTTGAGCTGCTCAGGGAATGTTGTTTGCTCCTGCTCTTTTACTCCCCTACCATTTGTGGCTCTTTTGCTGAAACCCTCCCAAAAGCTGAAACATTTTTGGTTTTTGGCAGATGAAAAATAAAAATTTCATTCAGCCTCCTCTTTTTATTCTCCCAAGTTTTCAGTTATAAACAACAAACAAAAACAAACAAACAAACAAACAAACAGTTCCTGTTCTTTTTGGAAGGCTGAAACAGTTCAGATTTTTTGAAAAAGAAACAAACAAAAAAGTAACCCCAAAGAAACATCCCCTCCTGCTCCCTGAAAATTGTCTTAAAACATGCTGTCCTTACAGGAATTTCTTTTACTAAAATGTCATTTTTGGTTAATTGCTTTGAATTAGTAATTTGAGAGGATTTTTATTCTTTGGTACTAGAGCAGTCACTGTGTAGCTGGAGCTTCCCCTAGTGTAGAAACTGTTACTTCGTCTGACCCTTTAGCTGCGGGAATAAGTAGGGAAAGTTTTCTTTAGCCCTCCTGCCATGCTAGGGCAAGACACAGTCTGGCCCTTTAAATCTGATCCACTTTATCCATGACTCAGTACCCAAGATCAAAATTTGACTCATATGAAATTGAACACAGCAAAGGATTGATCACAATGAGCAAGAATCCAAAAATATGTGAACAAGAGGAGTGTTCTGTAGAGCTCAGAACAGGGCATGATGACTAGGCCTACGCAAGATAGTCATACAGAGACAAAAATAGACCCAACTCCAGGCAAAGTGCCTTCAGAATTGGTTATTTACATTTTGCATGGTTTTGACTTAAAAATAAGCATCTCAAATTTCACTGAAAAAGCAAAATGTGAGGGATGAATTTGTAGGAAAAGAAATCAAAGCTTTTGTGTAAGATTTTAAACACAGGTTTTTACTGGTCTCTCCCAGCTGTAGTGGGGACAGCTATGAAGGAAATTCTGCACCCTTTGCCTGGTTAGCTCTGGACAGAGGAATGACCTGCAGGCTGGGGAGAAGGTGATGGTTGGGGAGGGATTGTTCTGGAACCTGGGTGGGGCCAGAGCTGAATCTCCTGATCTGCCACCCAGCTTCTGCATGATCTTGGCTTAGAGAAGTCACTCAGGGCCTAGTGTCAATGTGCATCCTGAGATGCCTAAATGCAAT
Organism: Pelodiscus sinensis; assembly: GCF_052426305.1. Classification (NCBI taxonomy): domain Eukaryota; kingdom Metazoa; phylum Chordata; order Testudines; family Trionychidae; genus Pelodiscus; species Pelodiscus sinensis. The sequence continues at coordinate 8,387,075 of NC_143074.1, read as the reverse complement.
TAAAAATCTGTCCCTTTGTCAATCAGTTTTCCATCTGTATGGGGGGGGAACGGACGAGATAATCGCAAGGCCCTACCTCAGAGTGGTATAAGGATGAATCCATTAATATCTGGGATGCTCAGATATGACAGAAATGGAGACCAGATAAATACCTTTGATAGACTCATTATACACAATCACCCTCATCTTCTGTTCAAGTCAAAGTCTGGTGCAGAAAAGTGATTCCATTTCAGGTAAAGCCAGCAGCCATGTCCCAGCTTGACAAAGCCCCGGCTGGGATGATTCAGTTAGGGTTGGTCCTGCTTTGGGCAGGGGGCTGGACTCGATGACTCCTGAGGTCTCTTCCAGCTCTATGAGTCTATGATTCCATGTCCTAGTCAGAGCAGGTTGTTCCATGTGAATTTCCAAAAATGCCCAGAAGCAGATTTTCCAGCCCTCAACATTAACACTGAGGAAACATTAGGTTGAGATTTTGACAGAGGGCTCTTTGCTCCACAGTGCTGTTGTGAGATTTATAGCCAGATTTTCAAATGGGCTGAGCAGGTTTGAAAATACTAGCCTTAGTTCTATTGCAGTAGGCCCCGAGGAACAAGATGGGAATTCACTCTCGGCAATTCTCGTGTTCCCTGACTTGTTTGAACAGGTAATTTTTCCTCTTGTTCCTACACAGACAGTTGTCCTTGGCAGGTCCCCGTCTTCTCAAACACCCTCTTTGTCCTGCATGTTGTGCTTTCTGCATGATCACTTCACTGAAATGCTCTTATAGCAGGCAGCTTCTAACGCCGTTAAAATGTCCTTCATTTTCTCTGTATTTATTCTGTTCCTTGTCTATAAAAACATTTTCTAAGGTATATTAGGTGGCTAATACACCAGTAGGCCACACAGCTAGTTCTCCAAATTGTAATAGTTTCCATATTTTGTAAAATAGCTCTGTATAAAATGCATGATCCTATCCCCAAGCACTCTGTCGGAGACTGGTATCTCACTCCCCTTTCCCCTGCAAATGAAGATACCACTCTGCCTCCCAGGTCAGAAGACTGGCACATCCTGAATATTAGGCTTTGTCTATACTATGCGCTTTGCCGGAAGAGGCAATGCAAATGAAACACTGATTATCTCGGGGAGGCTTAAGGATCTTGCGTAAAAAGGAGTTTTTTTAACAAAATGGACATGGCCACACGGCTTGTTTTTACGCAAAAATGGCTTGGAATAGGGTATGCAAATGAAGCGTGACAAAATGCTAATCAGTGCTTCATTTGCATTGCCTCTTCCAGCAAACTGCGTAGTGTAGACATAGCCCTAATGTGTTTGCCTCCGAACACCTGTTCCTGTTGTTGTTCCTGTTCCACACACAGCACGAAGAAATGAACCTTCAGGGGGCTATGGCAGAGGCAGAGCTGGGTTGCCCTGATCTCAGTCGATTGTTTTAACCACAATGTTGTTCTTTCAACTGGAAGAATATGATTACATAAGCCTCATATGAAGTCTGGAGTGGACTAGATCCATTACGTTCAGTGTCCTCTTACTACCCGCCTTGCAACAGACAATTTTGGAATAACCTACCCACAGGAAAAGATTGTTCACAGCTCAGTTAGTGAAAGGTTGCCTTGAAGCAAGAGTGTTTAGAAACCATCTGTCACTCTGGATATTCCTGTAATTCAGCCCTTTCTGAAAGCGAAGTAGCCTTTCCAACAGAACTAGGTCAAATATTTGGTCACATCTCTAACACCTCCCCTCCCCTCCCCCAAGTGGTTGTATTAAGTCTACAAAAGCCATTGATAGCATGTACACAAAGGGATGGGACCAGTCCAGGACTGCATTGTGCTAGGGGCTGTACAAACCCAGGACAAGAAGACTGCCCTCAAAGAGTTTCCTATCTAAGAACATAGAGGTTGGATTTTCCTTTTACTCAGAATATGGTGACCCTCTGTGACAGCAGAGAGGAGCATCATAGGAAGAACCTCAGAGCTGACTGAATCTATAAATCTGGCAAGTTCATGTCTCTTCCAGTTGCTGTAACTTCCACTCTGCCTTCCTTTCAATTGCAAATATCCACCTCTGCTCTGGTGACAGGCTATTTTCCTTGTTGTTGTTCTGACTCTTATTAGCATGAACAGTTTCCAGCTCACCCCTTGTCTCTTTGCCTGTCATTCACTCTGATATTTATTCAGAGAAATTAAATAGCCAAAATATTATTGTTCAGGGGATTAGGTGGCTGGCATGTTTCACAGATAAAAGAGGTAGCACTAGATATTCCAAAAGGACGAACTAACTCAAAGAGCCTGAAGGTCATTACCAAAAGCTTGGCTGCTTACTCAGAGTCGGAACAAAGCTGGCCCTGGCATTATTTGTTAGGGCTTGTGAAACAATTCCCTTTCTACATAACCGACTCTTGTCCAATCACATTACAATGCTGCCAAGGCCAAAAATCTGCCCAGTCATTGTTGTACTGCCCAGGCTGGCAGCAATATGAACACACTTGTGGCTTTGAACTCTGAGGGGTCAGTAGAGAGAAAAAGTGGAACAGAATCAGTGAAATCATCATCTATAATACCAGCATTGTCCTTCAACATCTTCCTCCTCTCCATCCTTCTAAACCTGTGTTAAAGTTGCCCTGTTAATGGGCTGACCATGCTACAAGAAGCTGAGGTGGAAGAAGGGTGACTCTTACTGCAGATGGGAGACAAACACAAGATTATTCCCACTGAAGTGGAAGAGGCACTCTGCAGGAGACATATGGATAAGTTTGCTCCATTACAGAGGCGGGATGCTAGCAAGGCCTTTTCTCCTCCCAGTGACGGAAAGAATGAAAAACTGATGATTTTACTTTACTACCTGTTTGTCTTTCTTGGGCAGCAAGCTGTCAATGGCATTGGAAGGGAGTTTGTGTAGTGGTTAGAATATTTTACAGGGAGTGAGGTCACACAGTTAGCCTAGGGCAGAGATGAAAAGAGACTGACTCACTCATAACCACTTTAGTATAGCATTTAGGCAGTATAATGTAAAAGAGTGAACTGTGGGCAGCATTCTACTTTCAGCCTTAAATCCTGAGAAACTGGATTGGATTGGAACACAGGAAAGATACAGTTTATCTCTCTTCCGTGGACTCTTTTGGTGGATTCTAGATTTTCAGAAGTTCTGAGCTCCACTAGTTCAACTTTCCCAGAAGGTTCACACTTGGTAACAATGACCCTGTTTGGGTTCTCTGTATGAACTGAACTCTAGACCTCTGATCTAAAATACCTCTAGTGCTCAAACCAAAGGCTCAGGTCTGTTATCTCAAAGACTATAGCATGTTCATCAGCCTCCATATACGGTCATAGAGTCAGATAAAGAGCCTCTCTGGGTAAGTATGGGTTATGCACACATGGGTTATGCATAGATTAACATAGAGCTGGGCAGAAAATGGTTCCCTATTTGGCAATTCTTTTTTAACATTTTAAAAAAGTCAATCAAAGTATTTTGTTAAGCTAATTTTAACACATTTTGTTTTGATTCTGACCATTTTTATAAATGTTTTTCTCTAATTAGCTAACATTTCTAAACTAAAACTCATTTTGAACCAGAAAAACATCTTTTTTCCTTTCAAGAATGTCAAAATAAGATATTTCAACATTTTCAAAAATTTTTTCCATGTTTTTGAATGGAGAAAGTTGTTAAAACCAGCCTTTTCCCACAAAGAAGTTTTGAGTTTGGTTTTACTCATATTTTTCATTGAAAAAGCAATGTGTTGGAAAATTTCCAACCAGCTTTATTGAATGCAGAATCTTACTCTGAATATGCCAAAAATTATTAATTGTTAATATAGGAAGTTAGATTAGCTGGCCTTAAATTATATGAATTATTAATATATTTATAATAGGTTCTCTCTTTCTTCCTAACATACTTTCAATCTGTTCTCCAGCTCCAGGGAACTCTCAGCCCCCCCTTCCCCAAAGTTTGTTGCATTCCCAGCAAGAAAAGCAGTCTCTGTCTTTGAAAAATTAACATGACATTATCTTGCTGTCTTGATTCTTCACTGCTTGGTCAATAATTCTGCTAATTCCACAGATATTAAACCTACTTGCCAGAGCTCTTAATGTGACAAGAAGTTCATGCCTGAAAGTGCTATTACTCTCAAACTATGCATCATATTTAATTTATTACATAACCTTGTGCTATTGCTTTTATTGATGAACTGTACTGTGTAAAGTGATTATTTGTTAAAGATTTTGCTGTAGTAAAAAAATCTTTATGGCCCTGAGAAGCTGCCTATAAATGTACTTGTGAGAGGAGCTGGGGATAGGAGTTCCTATTTTGCCTGATATTCTACTCTTTGTATTCCTAACTGATTTCAGCTGCAAATCAGAACAACCTTATTTTTTGTTCCCTTCGCAGAAACACAAATGAGCAACGTAGGAGTTGTATATAGCATTTGCCAATGGAATTATGTTTACACTACACATTCCACGCTCCGCATCACTAAATTCAGGATCAGGGTTTATTTGGATAGGGTTCGAATTTGCCCCATCTTCATTTCACCAATATCTTCTTACTGTGATACAGTTTTATTATTATTATTATTACCCCTTTGTATTGTGGTAATGCTTTTGGACTCCAACCTAGATCCAGGATCCATTGTGCTATTCACTGTGGCTGCGTCTAGACTAGCAAGTTTTTCCGCAAAAGTGGGCACTTTGAATTTGCGCAAGAACACTGACGATCTAATGTAAGACTGTCAGTGTTCTTCTGCAAATACAATGACTCTCCCATTCGGGAAAAAGCCCTCTTGCACAAATGCTTTTGTGCAAGAGGGCCAGTGTAGACAGCTGAGAACCATTTTGCGCAAAAAAGCCCCAATGGTGAAAATGGCTATCGGGGCTTTCTTGCGCAAAACCGCGCCTAGATTGGCATGGAAGCTTTTCTGCAAAAAGTGTTTTTGTGCAAAAGCGTCCGTGCCAATCTAGATGCTCTTTTCCAGAAATGCTTTTAACGGAAAAACTTTTCCGTTAAAAGCATTTGCGGAAAATCATGCCAGTCTAGACGTAGCCTGTATATATATGTCATGAAAGTCTCTGCCCCAAAGAATTTACAAGCTAACTAGATAAGGCAGACAAAGAGGGGAGAAAAGGAAGACCATTGTCTCCATTTTATAGGTATGGAGCAGAGGTACAGAGAGACCAAGTGACTTGTCTAAGGTCAGCCAGAGAGACTGCAGCAAAACTGGGAACAGAGCTCAGCTCTTTAGAGAACTAACCCAGTACCTCTTCAGTCATGAGTAGCTATAGATGCTAAACAAGAAAATGGTTTTGGGGTGAAGGGAGAGGGGAGTATATGGACTGGAAGAAGGCAAATCACTTTGGCTACGTCTAGACTGGCCCCTATTACGAAATAGCCATGCTAATTTCCAACTTTGGAATAGGGAAATCCATGGGGGATTTAAATATCCCCTGCGGGATTTAAATAAACATGTCCGCCGCTTTTTTTCCGGCTTGGGGAAAAGCTGGAAAAAAGCATCTAGACTGGCCCGATCCTCCGGAATAAAGCCCTTTTCCGGAGGATCTCTTATTCCTACCTGAAAGTAGGAATAAGAGATCCTCCGGAAAAGGGCTTTATTCCGGAGGATCGGGCCAGTCTAGACGCTTTTTTCCAGCTTTTCCCCAAGCCGGAAAAAAAGCGGCGGACATGTTTATTCAAATCCCGCGGCGGATATTTAAATCCCCTGCGGATTTCCCTATTCCAAAGTTGGAAATTAGCATGGCTATTTCATAATAGGGGCCAGTCTAGACGTAGCCTTTGTGTATGTCTATACTTTGGGTATGTCTACAGATAGTTCAAAATATCTTATTTCAAAATAACACTTCTACACACAAAATGCATTTTGAAATAGCGCATCCACACTGATTGGATGCTGAATCACATTTAAGGCCAGCCGGAACTGGTTCTAGCAGGGCATCAGATCAGAAGTTAGCTTGTGCCCAGGGTGTCCAGCAGGGCACCCTGGGAAGGGCTGGAGGCCCCCTATTTCAAAATAAGTGTCTACACAGCGCTTATTTCGATATAGCAATTTCAAAATTGGCGCTATTCCTCGTGGAATGAGGTTTACCAATTCAAAATAAGCCCTCTGTGATTTCAAATTAATTTCAAAATAGCAGTTGGTTTGTGTAGATGCTAGGAAAGTTATTTCGAAATAATGGCTGTTATTTTGAAATAACTTTGCTGTGTAGACATACCCTTTAACCCAGCCTTTACAAATTCTCCTGTGGCAACATCTGGTTCCACTGAGATCAAAGGAGTCTTTACTCAGACAGGTTCCTGAGAACTTGGGGAGACATTCAAATGCCACCCAGCTGATTAGTAGATCACCACAGTGCCCACAGCCATCAGTATGTGTTCACTAAATGTGTTTCTTCACATATGCCTCCGTGCACATAACAATATTTATTCCACACATGGATAGAAAAAAATTATATGGAACACTGTCCCAGATCTCTGCCAGACAATGATATAGTTCTTTGGGCAGAGACATTTCTGAATACAAAGCCCAAGCAGGGTAGAATTACAAGCCAATTCCACTACACCTGTGGAAAAGGCAATGGTCAGTCTAGCTAACTGCTCAGAATGCTTTAGTGTCAGAATAGATATATGTCTGTGGCTTGCTGGGTGTAGACAGTATCTCTGGCTGACATCAAAGCATGAAAAAGCCTAGTGAAATGTAAACCGGAGTGTTGTTAGATTCGCAAATGGGTGACTGCTGAGCCTTGCAACAGAGAAGAGGGTTTGTAAGGGGAGGAGACCTATAGGTTGGTTAAAGAACTGCTTAGCCACACAGGGGAAGAGCTGAGGCAGGGCATGGTGACTGGCTTTTCCCAGATCAGTTTGCCTCTGCTGGCTATAGGGCAGTGATCTCCAACCTTTTTAACCAAAAGATCCCTTTTTGAATGTAAGTGCAATCCAAGATCTACCTCAAACACAAACACCCTTGCCCCATCTCCTTCATTCCCCTTCTCCGAGGCCTCACTCCTGCTCACTCCATCTTCCCTCCCTCCCCCATTCTCCCTTCCTTTCTCCAGGCAGGCGCAGTGGGTTGGGGTGCAGGTTCTGGTCTTGGATGAAGGGATTTGGAGTGCAAGAGGGGCTCTTCTAGGTGCAGGCTCTCAGAGGGTGTTTGGATGCAGAAGGGCTAGGGCAGGGGCCTGGGATACAGGAGAGGGCTCATGACTGGGGTAGGGCTTCAGGATGTGGGCTCCAGCTGGGCACTGCTTACCTCAGGTGGCTCTGCTGGGCACTGCTTACCTCAGGGCCAGGACACTGCAGTGTTGCAGTGTCCTGGCCCTGCACCCCTCCCCAAAGCAGCCAGCAAACTCCCTCCATCCCAAGCTCTGTTGTGCCCCGCTCTCTGCTCTGTGGAGATAGGCTACAGGATGAGAGGGGGGGCACCTTGATATTAGTGCCCCTCTTCTCCCTCCCCTGTCCTGCCCAGCAAGCAAGAAGCTCCTGAGGGGACAGCTGCAAGGCAAAGGGCTAGATATGCACAGCAGTAGGGGGAGGGGCAGCTGAAGTGCCTCTTGGCCAAAGCAGTCAGGATCTCCTGTCAGAGGTTCCAAGATCGGCCAGTGGATCCTGAGCTTGGTGATCACTGCTATAGGGGCTATCACACTTCTGCACTCCATTTCCCACCCCACCCCTCCAGACACACACACCAGCTCCTGCCTACCACAGCTAATCTGGCTCCAGATCCCTAAGGGCATGACTGCTACTTTAGGGGGCAATTTCTCTGCACAGCCACCCCTGGCTCTATTCAAACCAAACTCTCAAATAATTAAGGGAAAAGTAGCTCTAGGAAACATTTTGCACCCTTCTCTCTGGGAGTTAGCCAACTATTTCTCAAATGCTTTTTGGATTTCTGCTCTAGCTGCCTGCTCTGTGCTGGGGATGTGGCGGTGACCTCCAGCAGTAGCAGAACATTTGCTTTGTTCCTGTGTCATCCTGAAGCATGGTACAACTCACTGAAATCCATTAATTCTCTGTCCGCACCCTATCAGATTAAAACTTCTCTTCAAATAACATTTCAAATATTGTCTCCTTCGCCTTAATATCTTTCTTCCATAAAATTTCTCTCAGCTCTGCACACATATTCCACTCCCCTGGGTAATTCTCTTTTTTTTTATAAGTTTTGCTGATTCTGTAAGAGAACACACATGTCTCCATTCCCTCTTCAGCCTATATCTCAGATTTCTGAGGCCTTCTCTCTCTTTATCTTTCTAGTTCCTTCACTCTCATGGGACCAGAGAACGCCGGTCTTTTTTGTCTCTTCTATTCCTTCCACTAGGCTAAATTCCACCCCATTAATATGATATAAAATGAATATATGGAGATATACCATCTCCTAGAAGTGGAAGGGACACCAAGTCCAAACCCCTGGCCTCACAGCAGGACCAGATACCATCCCTGACAGATTTGTCCCAGATCCCTAAATGGCCCCCTCAAAGATTGAGCTTATAACTCTGGGTTTAGCAAGTCAATCCTCAAACCACTGAGCTATCCCCATAGTCAATGCTAATTGCACCTTCCTCAAACAAATACTCCAAGTGCTACTTCAGTGCCTCGTACACCAACCTAACAAGTCATGGGGAAGGACAAACCAAAACCAGCAACACTCTGGACTGCCACAGATCTCTGCAGGGAGCCGGCCTGCTGGCAGGCTAGCTCACTGCAGTAGAAGCCTAAGGAAGGTCTGCCAAATATGGAACCAGTGGCTATGCACAAGAGGTGGAAATTAGAAGGCATAAAACACCATCAAAACACTGAATATATGCAGCCACTGTGAAAAGAGAGGTTGCGAAAAAGAGATTCTTTTCTCCTCCCCTATCCCAGACCTGCTGGCATGAGAGAGAGGGGGACCTCCCTCAAATGGTCAGGAATACAAAGCAGCAATGAATCTCTGAGAGAAAGGAGAGATGTGGTAGAGATGGCATCATCTAAGTACCAATGAGCCATCAACTCTGGAATGGACATCGATGACAAATGGATCCCGAGAATAACCCAGATCAGAGTCCACCTCTATTTTGGCTGGATCTTGTCTTCCTTTGCCAGAGACCTGGCTTCTCTTCTCGGTCTTGTCATCCCAGTGAAGTCTCACTGAACTGACTTGCAAATAGTGTCAATCTGGCCTCTGGGACTTGGGGTAAGATGCAGAAATACCCGCTCCCTCTCTCCCAGAGACCGCACTACATACCCATTGCAACCTCCCCAGGCATTCCCTTGGTTATGGGCAGCTTTATCTTTAGCCACCAAAACTGCTGCTTCTGGGATGCACAGAATCAATGCATTCTCAGCCTCCCATTGCCAAGTTCCCTGCACAGCCGATTTTGGAGCTGCATGGCTTGGGTGCATGTTCTGTGTGGAATGCAGGATGCGACCACCATGTGTAATTGGGAACTTCTCTTCTGATGGACAGGTTTGCCCTGTGGACCTTCCAATATCTTCCCAGAGCTGGTGATTAATCTGGGCCCAGGAGATCTGGTAGTAGTTTATCCAGTCTATGGTTAGACCTGTCAAGCACTAATTTTAAGTAGTCTACTTCCTTTCAGCTCTCTGCCTGGCAGAGTTATGGGGATGGCAGGTGTCTGGGGCAGTATTGCTAGATGAAGTCACTTTTCATTCCAGGAAGAAAAACAAAGTGGAAGAGAATGGTATGAAGGGCCAGTGTGGGCTGTAGGTTTCTCTGCAGTAGGAATGATGCAATTAGTGTGGGCTGTAGGTTTCTCTGTAGTGGGAATGGTGCAATAAATATAATTAGCCAGTAAATAAAAACAGAATTGAGAGATGTGGTTGGCAGGCACAGAGTAAGAATGAGGCCAGCACACCACAACAGCATGGAGAGGGTGAGGTATTGACATGCACCCACATTGGGTAGAATGAGCCATGCACAATGACATGCATCCAGGAGGATGCAAGGATGCATGTGGAAGTGGGAGATGCATGTGCCAGGTAGAGAACCGAGGCATGCATTTACACACAGCAAAGGGGACAGTGGAACCAGCAATACAGTGCATGAACCCCCAAAGAGAAGCAAGAGGCTCAGGACAAATGCTTTATTCCCAATTGCACCGCTGTCCTACTGCATGACCTCTCCCGCTCACTGTCTGCCTTTTCTGTTTATGATGTGTGCATTTGTGGGTGTGTGGAAACAAGCTGAATCAGTAGCTTGGGTGAATCTAGTCCTCTCCCTATCTTTGGCAGATGAATCCCCATCTCTTCCCAACAGCACATGTCCCGCAGACTCAGTGGTAAGTAGAGCTCTGCTAACTGCCTCTTCGTAAAAGGGCCTCCACCTTTCTACTGACAAGCTGCTGCCTGGGAGAAAACCACACAGATGCACTGCCCCTGGAGGTGATAGACCAAGAAAGTGGATCAGTAAAACAGAATGTGGAGAAGAATTGCCAGCCAGAATGCTTCTGGGAACCTGATGAGCCTTTCCCACACCTGCCATCTGGAATTCTTTAATGACTTTCAGCTGTGTCTATTCAATCCACTCCCTCACCTTATGGGAATCTCTTTCCTCCTTTGCTACCTCATGGCTGCCTCACTCAGAGGTTCATGCCACCCAGAAGGGGACAGTTACTCAAGCAAGTCTCTGCTGGATGTGCTGTGGCACAGAGGTCTTCAGTGTAGTGTTAGGCCCACTTTGAAAGTAGCCACATTCGAGAAGCTGTCATGGGGACTGTGCAAGACAGAGCATGGCACAGGCCTGATCTTGATCTCTTACCCTGTTGCGGCTGTCTTAACTTCAGTGGAGTCATTCACAATTTACACCAATGTAACTGAGAGCAGACTCTGGCCTTTTCAAGCTAGCAACTGACTCATAATGTCTTTGGGTATTAGCTAGTGTCTGGCCTCATGCACATGCCCATTTCTTACCTTCTCATCCTTGCTCTGTGTCAGCCTATTCCTCTTAAGTTCTCTCCTTCCCTCGCCCATGTTAAGGATGAAGATTGGAGAGAACAGAAATCCATGGGGTTGCTGGTCCATGCTGACAGAGATGAGGGCTTTGAGGGAACATCCCTATTCTCCTATGTAGCTTCCATTGTCCCCGTGCAGAGGAATAAAAGGTAAGTTCAGGTTTGTGAGAAAGGAGGTGGTGGGATGTAGCCCTTTGGAGTAGGGATGAGAGACTATTCCATGTTACTCAACCCATATCTATCATACACTGATCTAGGACGGTGAAATCAATCACAAAGGAGCATTATTAACTCACCTCCCACAATTTGTTACTTCCATTGGAAAGACCAGCCATGCCCCAAGACCCAGGCCAAAATCCTAGCTATACCATCTGCATTAGAGAGGGGTTTGTGCTCAAGATGACTATGCCCACATTGTCTGCACTGCCTTTTCCCATTGCCTCTGGACAATGTATCCTGAGAGGGAGGCCCCTTTTACAGTGTAGCCTCTCTGAAGCTATCCAAGTACTAACACTGCAGATTCTTCTGGAGTAATAAAGTAGGGAACTTTTGTGGGGCTGTGTTATCTGTCCATACATTCTTCCATGGGTAAGGGAAACACAGGGAGGTAGTTCCCAAGCTCTTGCTGATCAATGTGAGGAAGAATTTTTCAGTTTAAACCTCTTCCATTGGAATGGTCTAATGCCAAGTGAATAATTTGCAATGAATAATGTATTGGATGAATTCAGCTTCTGTCTCTGTTCATGGAGTTTAGCAGATCACGATTTCTTCTGAATATATTCATTATTTAAATGTATTCAGTAAATTCTTCATATAGATAGATAGATAGATAGATAGATAGATAGATAGATAGATAGATAGATAGATAGATAGATAGATAGATAGAATCTCCAGGGATGTATCATGAGCAGTTCTGTTGCAATACCGAATGTCCCAGCTACATTGATTGCTTTAGTTGTGATTGGCCAGTTGAATCACGTGTCATTGTTCCTGTTTCCTGATAGGCTGACGGCCTAATCGCTGCCAACATGAATAGCCAGCTATCTGACTTTTGAAATTCACCTGGGGTTGTAAATTCCATTGTTCAAACATGCACGCTATTATTGTTTATTTAATGCTAGACCCAAGAAGCCCTACTGTGATAGACTTTATTGTAGATATATTTTGATGTAATGACCATTCTTTATAAACTTGAAATGAGTGTTAGCAGCAGTCTTTTTGCTGCCTTCTCTCTGTCCCATCTCTGGCCACAGATTTACTGTAGTTTTTTTTTCTTAACTTTTCTAATCCCTCTGCTGCTTCAAACTCAGATAGCCAGGAGAAAAGGAGATATTTGTTTGTGCTTCTCTAAACCCAGCCTGTGATGTCCATTTTCCTTGGCCCTTCTGGACTTCTATGCAGAGACAATTCCTTGCAGAGAGGAATCTATAATTTTTTTATAAGTGCCTAGCAACATTGATGGAGGGCTTTTTTTTCTCCCCCTTTGACATCCCCTCCTTCCTTCTCCCACACCCAGTTTGAGGTCTAGGAGCTGTTAGTGCATTACCACCATTTTGAAACCCAGCTATAATTTTTTGGCTAATGGAAGACATATTGGCAAAACTTGACATTAAGTGGAACTAATTACTCTGTAAATGCTAAATAACTAAGAAATAACTACCCAGTAATTTATGGTGCAGCACAGAGCCTGTGTAGCAGCTTCAGAGCTGTTATATCTGCAAAGTGCTTGCTGATATACGTGAGCCCCAGAACTTTTCCCCAGCTGGTTGGATCCAGTCCATGTGAAATCCCAATCTCTGTAAATCTATAGCCTCATGATTACGGAATAAACCTATCCCTACATTACACAACACACAGCTGCCCTGCACCAGTGTACTGGGAGACACCGCTGCTAATACACTCACAACAGATCATTAATTTTATGTCCAATTTTTGTGTAAAACCCCAGTCCCAGGTGGGATGCCATGCAACTGATGTGCGTTGCCTGCAGTGTTCCATGCTGCCTGCTCCATTCTGGAAGCTGGAGGTCTGTGTGTGTGGATAGATAAAACAGCATCGTTACCCACCCGCTGAAATTTCTACTCTGAGCAGGACCTCAGGCCCAGGTTCAGTGATCCACACTGACTCCACAAGTAGCACTGTTGAGTGGGTGCCAGGCTCTCTACTTCTTTGAGGGTGAGAGAATCTGGCGCTATATTAGGGGAGACACTAATTAAGTTCAGGGTCCTGTTTTGTTAAGCATGCTACCTAATAAGGGACAATCCCAATCCCACAGAGTTTGTGTAATGCCGGCAGGCAGAGCTGACCCTGGGACCTCTGGAGCTTTGTGCATGGATCTCTGTCTTGTGAGCTATAAAGCTGGCAGGCCTAAGTGCTGCTACGTGGAACAGTGTACCCCACCCAGAAAGTGCAGATTGCACTTGCAGCCTAGATAGGCAAGATAGACAAAGGGTAGAGTGGAAATGGGCAAAGGACTTACCCAATGTCATGCAGCTGGTCAGTGGCAAAGCTAGGACTCAAATACACGTTTCTTGACTCTTAGGCTGTGTCTAGACTACATGCCTCTGTCGTCAGAGGCATGTAGATTAGACACATAGGCAAAGGCAAATGAAGCCGCGATTTAAATGATCGCGGCTTCATTTAAATTTACATGGCTGCCGCGCTGAGCCGACAAACAGCTGATCAGCTGTTTGTCCACTCAGCGAGCTAGTCTGGACGCTCCCCTGCTGACATCAAAGCCCTTTGTCGGCAGCCCCGTTATTCCTCGTGGGATGAGGTTTACTCCTATCATCCCTCCATTGACCTATTTCCCACTGATAATGAATGGTCAATTAGTTACCAAGATCATGTTCTCATCAAACCATCCCCTTATCATAGAATCATAGAACTAGAAGAGACCTCAGGAGGTCATCAAGTCCAGCCCCCTGCTCTAGGCAGGACCAATCCCATCTAAATCAACCCGGCCAGGGCTTTGTCAAGCCGAGACTTAAACACCTCTAGGGATGGAGACTCCACTACTTCCCTAGGTAACCCATTCCAGTGCTTCACCACCCTCCTAGGGAAATAGTTTTTCCTAATATCCAACCTGGACCTCTCCCACCACAACTTGAGACATTGCTCCTTGTTCTGCTATCTGTCACTACTGAGAACAGCCTCTCTCCATCCTCTTTGGAACCTCCCTTCAGGAAGTTGAAGGCTACTATCAAATCCCCCCTCACTCTTTGCTTCTGCAGACTAAACAGACCCAAGTTCCTCAGCCTCTCCTCATAAGTCATATGCTCCAGCCCCCTAATCATTTTGGTTGCCCTCCGCTGGACCCTCTCCAATGCGTCCACATCCTTTTTGTAGTGGTGGGCCCAGAAATGGACACAATACTCCAGATGTGGCCTCACCAAAGCCGAATAAAGGGGAATAATGACATCGCTGGATCTGCTGGCAATGCTCCTCTTAAATATGCCATTAGCCTTCTTGGCTACAAGGGCACACTGTTGACTCATATCCAGCTTCTCATCCACTGCTACCCTCAGGTCCTTTTCTGCAGAACTACTACTTAACTGGTTGGTCCCCATCCTGTAACAATGCTTGGGATTCTTCCGTCCCAAGTGCAGGACTCTACACTTGTCCTTGTTGAATCTCATCAGATTTCTAGTGGCACAATCCTCCAATTTGTCTAAGTCACTCTGGACCCAATCTCTGCCCTTAAGCATATCTACCTCTCCCCCGCACTTAGTGTCATCCGCAAACTTGCTGAGGGTGCAATCCATCCCCTCATCCAGGTCATTAATAAAGATATTGAACAAAACCGGCCCTAGAACCGAACCTTGGGGCACTCTTCTAGAAACCGACCGCCATCCTGACATCGAACTGTTGATCACCACTCGCTGGGTCCGGCCTTCTAGGCATCTTTCTAACCATCTTACCATCCATTTATCCAATCCACATTCCCTTAACTTGCTGGCAAGAATATTGTGGGAGACCGTATCAAAAGCCTTGCTAAAGTCAAGGTATATCACATCCACTGACTTTCCCACGTCCACCGAGCCAGTTACCTCATCATAGAAGCTAATCAGATTGGTCAGGCACGACTTGCCATTTGTGAATCCATGCTGACTATTCTTAATCACTTTCCTCTCATCCAAGTGCCTCAAAATGGTTTCCTTAAGGATCCCTTCCATGATTTTTCCAGGAACCGAGGTAAGACCTCGGCTCAATGCCCATGATCTCCCTTCTGGCTTCTTCATCCATTGTGTGTCCAGGGGCACCTGAAACTTTTTGTCAAGAGGCAGACAGAGAAAGAGAGAGAGAAAGACAATGGGCTAAATCCACTTCTCAGTGACACTGGAGCAAACCCCTGAGCAACCAAAAATCCAAAAGAGAGGAGGGAACTTCAGTGAGACTTTTCTGTTGAGGTTTCCCCCTAATTATTCCAGTGAGACAATTTGTCCCCAACAAAGCAAGTTGTTTCTCCATCAAGACCCAGGAAACTCTGGGCTTTCACACTTCATGGGGTTCCCAGCTACCCTGTCCTGCATCTCTGAAGCACACCTTCAGCAGAGCTGAATGACCTCTAATTGCAACTCACTATTACCACTGTGGGCAGGGACACCATGTGGGGTGCTGGGAAGGGAAAGGGACACGATGCCACGGAAGATACCAAACCACTCTGATTCTAGTTACACGCAGGAAACACCTTGTGGATTTAAATTTGTGCATCAGACTCTGGGGGACCTTTTGGCCTTCGGGATGAGGTTGGGAGTCTGATCAGAATTATCTCTTTGTTCCCTTGTACACACCCATCTATCTATGGTACCCAGCTGCTGTCTCACATCGATTCATAGAGTTTACACCAGCATATATAATTATGACCATGTCCCACTCAAGCCAAAGATCCAGACATTTCTGTATTAAACTCGCAGTTTCTATTTGTGCTGGTGCATATAGTTCCATATCAGCTGGTGACACTCAGGGTGTACTGGAGATTATCTTTACAGCTGATCAGAAAATGGAATGCCAGTGTTCTGAAACATGTTTTTATCCATTTGGGATGAAATCTTATCATATTTAACTGAGCAAAAATTCAGAAATACTTCCATTTGAAAACATCAAAACAACCATATTGAAGTGTTTTATTCTAATAATATTAAAACAGTATAATATAAAATATAGAGTAATATGCATTAAAATTAAGATGATAATACAAAGATGAAATAAAATGTGAATTCCAGAATGAAACAAAAAACAAGAGATGAAAACAAAAAATCCACTTAACTGTTTTGAACATTTTCCCCCTGAAATCAGCATATATCTGCAAAATGTTTAGTTTTTGATAAAACTGAATTTTCTGATGCCAATCAATTCCACTGAAAATATTTTGTCCTGCTCCCCTCATCATATATTTAGGTTATTAGGCTTGCATAGCAGGGACCATCTCTTATATGTTTGCACAGCACCAAGCACAATGGGACTTGGCCTCTAGAAAACACTGCAGTGCAAAGAATAAATAATAGGGGAATTTCCCTAATGTATGCCCTGGAGACTGGCAGCAGAATTTGGCAGTGTACATGTGAGGGAGAAGGAGAATCAGTGTATAATGGAAGCAGGGAGAGAAGAAAAATGTGTGTGAGAGAGAGGGAGAAAGACAGAAAGAGATTGCCAACGTAGACGGAGAGGGAGAGGTGCAATTCAGCACTTGCCTCTGTCTGATTTGTTCCACCTCCATTATCATGCACCAGAACGTCTCATTCTTCTTTTTTCAAGAAAGCCTAATAATGTTCCACAGGTGAAGGAGTTATCTCGGCTTTTCTCTTTTCCAGCAAAGCTAACACTCGGTACATGAAATAAAGGTTATCTTGAAAAATAGATGCTGCAGCTTGCATACAAAAGAGCCCTTTCCTGTGACAGGGAGCCTTTTCTGAAAGGGTCCCTTAGGTTTCTCTCTTAGTAGAAGAAGAAGAAGAAGGAGGAGGAGGAGGAATAGACTGTTTAGTACCCCCCTCCAGGTCTCTAAATTAGCTTTAAACAAGAGCTAGGAGACTCCCCATCTGCAGCATGATAGAGTGGGGTGCTGCTGGTAAAGGGTGCACAAAGCAAACCTGGCCGATAAAGCTGGAAATTAAAACAGGAGAGATTCATCCTATATTTCCTCTCACTCCCTTGCAGCATGGAGAGGCCAGTGGATTAAAAGTTGGGTGGTCTGGAGTCTGTTCCTTACTCTGCAGCAAGACTTCGAGTCAAGGCACATCTAGGCTGTATTTTCCCTCTCACATGATGTCTATTTACATTATAAGCTCTTCAAGGGCCTGGCTTGTCCCTCATTCTGTGTATGTACAGCACCTTGCACCTTGGGACCCTGGTCTTAATTGGGGTTCTGAGGAGCTACTGTTAGACACCCCATAATACATATCTTTATGTGGCTCACTTTGTAATGTAATCTGGACAGTCTTAAAATAAAGCTTAAAAAAGCCTCTGATCAGAGGCAAACAATTGAGATGAATAAACAGTAGATTTGCCCATAGTCTCTAATTCAGTGGTCCCCAACATGGTGCCTGCGGGCACCATAGCGCCCACCGGGCCATTTCAGGGCTGGCCCCACTCCTGGGCACATGGCACATGGGCGGTGCTGGCTCCTGGGCATGCAGCGTATGGGCGGCCCTGCCCCCGGGTGCACGGCGCAAGGGCTGTGCCACCCCGGGCACATGGCGTATGGGTGGTGCCGGCCCCTGGGCATGGGGTGGCACCAGCCCCAGGTACACAGCACATGGGAGGCCCCCACCTCAGGCACGTGACACATGGGCTATGCCAGCTCTGGTCGTGCGGCATATGGGCGTCCCCGCACTTGGGCACATGGCATAGGAGTGGCGCCATCCCTGGGCATGCAGCGCATGGGCTGTTCCGGCCCCAGGCGCATGGCATATGGGTGGCCCTGCCTCTGGGTATGCGGCACAGAAGCAGCGCCGGTCCCGGGAGTGTGGCGCATGGGTGACGCTGGCACCAAGCACGTGGCGTATAGGTGGCCCCGCCCCCGGGCGCATGCGCAGCCCCACCCCCAGGCGCGTGTGTGCCCCCACCCCTGGGCGCCCGGCAGCCCCAAAAGGTTGGGGACCACTGCTCTAATTAAAGCCCCTGTGAACTGATTTGCTTTGCACAATGCTCCAAAGCTTGTTAAGTAAGTTAAATCCAGCCAAGCGATCTATAGCATCTTCCCTATAATTTTTTTAAGAGTCATTGTATGGTGGAGGAATAAAGAGGGTGGGTTTGGGGCAGCATCATCAGAAATCTCAGGTGTTTATTTAGTATTCAGCTAAAAGATGAGTGCATGTTCATACATAATTTCATTGCAACAGCTGCCTGTCACATTTGTGTTCCTGGAGATCTACAGAATTAGTTCCAAAGAGGATGTGTTTTCTTTGCTGGGGCTTTATTTAAGAATCATTATAGCTTGGTTGAAAAAAGTGTGTGTTGGGGAAAATTACATCTTTGAGATTTTAAATGTATTATTTAACATTGAAGAATTTTCCCCCTAATTTTTCATCAAAATGTTGACATTTTGTGCCAGCTCTGAATATTATGAAAACCTTCATGTACAGCTATAACTCTGAAATACCTAGGGTAGTTGATGAATTTTGGGCTCAGTCCTTTATATTTTAGCATTCAAAAGTTCCATTGTTTTGGACATGCAAGGAATTCAGTATCCTTGAGTCTACGTTCTGCTGAAATGTAACCACCTCTGAAGTAAAATGCAGAGAGTCATCATTTTCCACTGACTGCAGTGGACCCTGCCTTGAACATTATCCCAGCAATTTAACATTGCATCAGGGATGAAGATTGTAAGTGAAGATTATTTTATTTTCCAGACTAAAAGAGCAACAAGATGTCTTCCTTCTCAATGGCAGATAATTAAAATTAAAGTTCAAAACAACAAATCCAGAAAGAACCAAAGTAAGGCCTCCAGGAGACAGTATGGTGTGCCTGTCCCCTCTCAACTCTGCACTATATATATATATATATATATATATATATATACACACACACACACACACACAACATAGCTACGTGTGCTGCAAAGAAGAAATAAATACCTTTGTTGAACTCAGTTGGTGGGACATGACCCAAGAGGCATGAAGTCAATGAGAACCATTAATCTGTAAGTTAAAGTTGATCATATGCACAGGCGATCATGATGTCATGGAGGGAGGTGGGGTAGAAAAAATTGACTTGCACAAACCCCTCCAAAGCCAACCTCCCATTTTCATACCAGTTGTATAAGCAATGTTTGGAGAGAGAGACAGAAAAGGCAAAGCTATCAGAACCAATATTATGTCTAAATAGAGGGCTGGTTTGTAGCATTCTCTGAACAGAGACAGTGACAGGGATAAGAAACAGGAATTCTGGGGGGAACTGCCTTCTTAATCTATCTGCTCCCCATGTGCCCAGAAGTGGAAGCCACTCTGCCCTCATTAAAAATGCTACACAATGCTAGCAGTAGCCCAGCACACTGCTGCTAGCCTCATTGTGGGTTCTAGTGTGCCAAGCATTTATTGTACAATATCCTTTAAAAGGTACAAATGAATGATAATTCATAAAACATCCAAAAGGATTGATAAGGGGGAAGGTATATCTATTATCTGATCACCCTCTCCTCTGGCATTGTTGGAAGCATTGTGACTGGCATAAAATCCACCTCTAAAAACCAAATGTCAGCACTGTGTCATATATCATGTGACCGGAGATAACATGAGAGGACTCCAGATTTCTAAAAGCACATAGACTCTTTATTAAGAGAACTATTTACAAAGATCCTGCAACTGCAGCTATCATTCCAGCCATAGGCTCACAGACTG
Organism: Pelodiscus sinensis; assembly: GCF_052426305.1. Classification (NCBI taxonomy): domain Eukaryota; kingdom Metazoa; phylum Chordata; order Testudines; family Trionychidae; genus Pelodiscus; species Pelodiscus sinensis. The sequence goes on along the minus strand of NC_143074.1, from coordinate 8,367,292 downwards.
GCTGACCAAGCCTCCTCCAAAGGTATCCATCATGTAAACTACACCATTCTTCATAATTTCCTAGAGGGCTCTGTTCACCTCTGTGCTGCACATTCACATCAAGAGTGACTTCAGAATCCGAGCCCAGAACATGTACCTGTGGGCTGGCTGGGAGAAGTGAATGGGGCTGGTCCTTAGACATTACTACCTTGCTAAACTCTACAGAAATGGTGGGTTTGGTGTTAAGTCCTAATAGGTTTGGGTTCTGTTCTTTCCTTCTTTCTTATTTACAAGCCAGGGGCTTATTTGAAGTGGATTATTTATTTATTTATATTATCACAAGAACAGAACTGCAACCTTAAAAAAGGAAAAAAGGCCTACGTCTTTATCAAAAGACAACATCAAATTAATTTCTCTTCGGTCTCCGGAACTCATGTAAAATTTATGGGCTGTTTTTTAATTTTCTCTAGTGCGGGCAGCATGCTGTTTGTGGTACGGAAGGGAGGGGAAAAGAAAAAGAGGAGGGGGGGGGGAAGGGAGGAAGTGTGCAGCAGAATTGGCTGCTCTGACACAGGCCCATACATGGAATGACCTTGCTTGCATGCCAAACTTCACACGGAACAATAATGAGAAGCCAGCAGAACTAATCAATTTGGAACAGGGCCCATTCCCTCCGTCTCCCTTGCGCAGCCTGGCCACTTAGAATTCAAGCGGTGTCCCGAGCTTTTCGTACAAGGCTGCCCTTTGAACACAAACACAATGACTTCTCTTACATAACCCAACAGGCAATTTAGCAGGTTCACAACCTAAAATAGAAGCAGAATTAGTTTTTGTATTAACGTACCTTCTTCCCCACCAGCCCCATCACCCCTTCTTTTTTGCTTGCTGGGCTCTGAAGCATCAGTTTAGAGAGCTGCAAGGCAGCTGCACTTTCTGTCCATTAAGTAGAGCCAAGGGAAGGACAGCAGCCTCAGTAGGGTAGCTGGAGAAATCCAGCAGGGTGCAACTGAAGTCCTGCTGATAGGGTGACTGGACATCCCTATATTACTGGGACCATCCTGATATTAGATGTTTTGTCTGATATATGCCACTATCCCCCACCCTCTGAAAAATTGTGCTGATTTTTCACATTTGCTGTCTGGTTACCGTAGCTGTTGAAGAAGACAGTGGATGGTCTTGTGTATGTGGTCTCTGTCTCACTGTGGCTAGGTCATTTGATCCAGAGTTTCAAAAGCCTCCCCTGTATTTGCAGGCTACTGATTTTGGGTACCCAGTATCAGAAATGCCAGACAAAATGCCAGCAAGAATCATCATGAGCCATAGGCAGCAGCAGAACTTAGTGTGAAAATTGTCAACATCCATATAGCTAAGCCAGGCAGGTGCGTGCTATGTTTGTCTCTTTGCTCTTAGCATATTTTGGAACACCAGTCAAAAACAGCTGAGCAAGTTCATGGATTAGTATATTTCAAAGAAAGAAGTCTATTCTGACCTCCCGGTTCATGAAGGTGAGAGAATATCACCTAGAGATTCATGAATTAACATTGTTGACCACTCAAATTCCCAGCTACTGGAATCATGTTATTAACATAGACTCTTAACTTCCATTAAATAATAGCTTCCTATTGTAACTACCACCAGGCAGATTTGAACTGGGGACCTCAGTATGGGAGCCCCATACAGCTTGAGTTAGAAAGCCAACAAGCTTGCAGCTTTAGCTCTAGCACTCCCTTGTTCTTATCTCTTGCTGTAAGTGGTCTAAGTGCCACTACATGGGAAAGTAAACCACACTTTAGGTGTCTGGATTACACTATCCCTTATGGCTCAGGAGACAAGCTTAAAGATGTGCATCCTTAAAGGTTCAAAAGCCAGAAAAAAACACAACTAATCCTGTACTATTGTTAAAACATCCTAATTTTTAAGCAGTTGAGGTTGGCAATACAGCAATTTTTTGATTGAACTAGAACATGTCTACTACCAAGATTTCCAATTTTGATTTGATTACTCCAGGAACCCATCACATCCTCCAGTAGCTTTTCAATAGTTAGTGATCTTTGCTGTTCAAAATGTGTGGTTTTTTTTTCAGTTTGCACTTGTCTAGCTGCAACCACTAACCCCTGGATCTTGAACCTAGAGGGAAAAGGCTGTATATGGCAATGCTGATGAGTCACCCATGCTCCCTATAGAGTAAATTGTGTATAAGTACCAGCGTGAAAGGTGTATTAGAAATGATCAGACAGACAGAAGAGGGAGATTAGGTTAGATGTATATATCAGGGGAATTGCATCCAGCTTTTCATTACATTATTGAATTTTGTGACTCTTTACATTCTGATACTTTATTTTAAAACAAAATGAAGGAACATCCTGTGTTAGGGGACAGCTCTATTCTCCTCCACACACCCACCCATTCCTGCATGGGCAGAGGTGCAAATTCATTTTGCTGGCAAGGGGAAGCTTGGGGGTGGGGGGTAAATTACAAAGAGAGCTTCAGCAGCTGGGGGAGATTTCGCTCCTCTGCAGCATGAAAGGCCTGGCTTCGCAAATACACTTCAAAGATGCCACACTATTAAAAATACATGGACATCGTGTGGATCTAAGCTAAATACATATGGCCTTTGATTGTCTGGCATTTCCAATTCATACAAGAACATTACTGGGATGCATTATTGATGATCAGTAGCATTTCACCATCTCAAACTAAGGATTGGTTTTTTTCCCCTCCCCACCTCCTTGCTCAGAGATTGAACTGTTTAATTAAGCCTTGATTAACTGTATTTACAATTCTAACTGTCACTGATTTAGTTCTGAAACCTCTGTGGCTGCCAGCTGCACTCCTCACTGTCAGAGACAGGGCGCTGTTCGTAAGGAAACTCACTCCACACAAGTCTCAGCTTCCTGCAGCGACTGCCAGGGCACATCTGTCCAGGGCAGTTTCTTGGCATGTGAAGTAGGAGCTGGTCTCTGGATTGAAGTTCCCGGCTGATGGAGCTCTGGGGAGAAGGGGACAAGCCGCACAGCCAATGGAGAGCAGGATCCCAAATCTGAGAGGAAAAAGAATAATATATTCAGCTGATGCAGGCACGATACCTCAGTGACGAGTGACAGGGCACTGCTGCCAGAAAGGTCATGCTGCACTGTCACTGACAGGGGCCACTATGGGTAAGCTCACATAAGCTCATGCTATGCGATGCCCAGCTAAGCCTTATCAATGCAATATTCTGAAGAAGTGCCACACAGCTAACAGCTCAGCTAGCATCGCTCATTCACTGCTGGCAGGATCAAGGAGGAGATCTGTGGCACCTTGGGGTATGTCTACACTAGCCCCCTAGTTCGAACTAAGGAGGCTAATGTAGGCATTCAAAGTTGCAAATGAAGCCCGGCTTTATTTGCATCTTCCCATCCGGTCGCCATTTTAAAATTCCACTAGTCTGAAGTAACTGCCTGCGGCTACATGTGGCAGTGAAACGGCAATTCGAACTAAGTCCGAAAAATGAGTAGTAACGTTAGTTCGGACTAAGGGCTTTAGTCTGAACTAATGCGTCCCAGCACATACTTTCTGGTTCAAATCAGCTGTGATTCAAACTAGCGTGCCGGCGAGATCATGTTAATGAAGCACGGGATATTTAAATCCCTGCTTCATTAACTACTTCGGTCATCTCCATTTGCATCCCTAGTCCGAACTAGGGATACAGTGTAGACATATCCTAGGAGTCACCAAATGAAATGAGTAGGCAGCAGGTTTAAAACAAACAAAAGGAAGTTTTTTTCCACTTAGCGTACAGTCAATCTGTGGAACTCCTTGCCAGAGGATGTTGTGAAAACTAGGTCTTTAACAGGGTTCAAAAAAGAGCTAGATAGATTCATGAAGGTTAGGTACATCAATGTCTATTAGCCAGGATGGGTAGGAATGGTGTCCCTAGGCTCTGTTTGTCTAGAAATGGATGACAGGAGAGGGATCACATGATGATTACCTGTCTTGTTCCCTCCCTCTGGGGCATCTGGTACTGGCCACTGTTGGCAGACAGGATACTGGGTTAGATGAACCTTTGGTCTGACCCACTATGGCCATTTTCATGTTCTTATGAAGTGGCAGGATGCACACGCTGCTGGCTTCCCAGCTAGGACTGGGAAGAATCTCAGATGGCTGTGTTGACTGTTCACCCAACCAAGCACTGCTACGAAGAGACTTGTGTTGCTGGAGGCCTCTCTCTAATTCTGTCTGCGATTTATTTATTTATTTATTCGTGATGTGAAGAAATACTTCAGCATCAGAAATCTGGGGGGCGGAAGGTGCAAAGAGAAAAGCAGAATCATTACAGCTGAGAAAGTTCTCTCGCAACATATTAGCTGATGACTCATCTCTGTGAATGGAGCTAATACCTTCATTTCATATTTCTCTGCTCAAATGGAGAGACCAAGGCGTAAACCAAAATGAAACTTTACACTAATGGCTTCTTAATTACACCCATCCAAAAGCAATTGTCTGAGCTTTAATAGATACAACGTTAGGGCTGACACGACCACTAGATGGGAACCTGTGCTGCAAGGTCACTTTTGAAGAGAGGAGTAGTAAAGGACAGGCCAGAACAATGCTGGAGAGGGCATTTGTGATAAACTCCATGCAGCATGGCTGCTCTTCGCCGACATGAGCAGAAGGTGTTGACTATGTACAGAAGAGGCTGCCCAGGCATCCCCAGGTCTTTGTCACTCTGAAACAGGTGGAAGGTAGAGTCCTGTATCCCTATAATGCAAACCCCAGTAAATCCCCTGCCAGCTTGCCTCTGTGATGCGCCAAGAGTGCAAATGCTGGCTAATGATTAGGGCAGGCCACAGAGAGTCAGGTCTCCAGGGTTTTAACTCCTGCCACTGTGACCAGGGACAAGGCACGTCACCTCTGCGTGCCACGGCTTCCCTGTCGCAGAAGGAGGATAATTCATAGCTATCCAGGCTGGGGATTGAGGGTTAATTAATGCCTGTCTGAGGCTTTGAGATTCTCTGCCGAAAGTCACCATAGAAACTCAAAGGGTTGTTATTAGTGGGATTAGTACGAGTCGATGGTGCTCGTACCTGGTCTAGTGCCTGTTCTCCAACTTAGAAAGGTCCAAAGGAACAAGCTCAGGCTTGATCAAAGGCCAAGAGAGGTTTGGGCCTCAATTTCACTGCTCACTCCAGTAACACAACACTCCCTCGTGCCACCTTGCAGCATGCTGCAGAGGGACCTGCACAGCTGATTGAATAGCCTCCATGGCTTTCTCCCTCTATTTGGCAAGGTCTCCTGCATCCTGGTTCAACCTGCCACACAAGGCGCAGTGCCCTTTAAGAGCCATGAAGGGCACTGAACATGTGGCAAGGAGAAAGGGGGCTGGGTCGCTTGATCCCTTGTGCTGTGTCGCACCGCTGAATGGGATAATACAGTGATTGGATAATTAGAGTAATCAGAAAGTGTTCTGCAATGGCAGACTTTTAATTGACTTCCCCATTACTGGATAATGATCATGCTCTTTCTCTTGCCACTGCAACCCTCCCCCCCAGCCTTCCCCGCCAAGGAATGGGAGGAGGCGGGTGTTTGACCTGAAGGGGAACACACACAGCTGTCCAGTCTGCATTCTGGGTTAACTGTCTCCTTCCAATTTGCATTGGAAAGTGAAAGCGAAACATTGAGCTAAAGGTAAAGGAGGGCAACAGAGAAAGAGAGAGAAGGTGAAGGCGGGGGGAGGGGGGAAAATGGGGGAGAGAGGATTCCTCCATTGGGCAAAGTTGAAGGAAAACAGGATAGAAATTGGTCCATCCAGAATCCTACTTCCTTTCCCCTGGCCATTGTCTTTTTAGGAGAGTTGTCCAGAAAGTGGCAAAACTGATTTGCCACATCTTTTGGGGTTTCAAAATAAGACATTTTGTTTCCATTTGGAACAAAGGCAAACCTTTGGAATATGTTCTTCAAATGAAATTGTGATGAAACATCTGGTCTGGGATTGAAAAGGCCATGTTTTCAATTCCGGTCTCTCTCTCTCTGGTGGTGCCCAGGGAACTCGTCCTTGATTTTAGGAATCTTTCCATTGAAAATGTCCTGAAAAATCCCAATATCTCTGCAAAATGTTTTGACTTTGACACAGCAGTATATTGTGGACGAAAAAAACGTTGCATGGACATGTTCTGCCATTTAGTTTGCAAGCTCTTTGGATCAGGAAGGATTTTTTGTCTGAGTATCTGGCACAATGGGGCACTGGTGTCAGCTGGCACCACTGAGAAAGGCCCAATAAATAAACCAGTTTTCCAGGACATGGCATTGGTTGTGTTTGCAAAGGCAGTTTTCCCTCAGGTATATGGAGCAGGTGGCCTCACACATTGAGAGAATGAGAGAGAGAGAGAGAGTTCATTATTTCCCAGCATTCTTGGGCCAGACGTTCAGCAGGAGTGAATTAGCACTAAATCAGCAGCCCTGTGTTGAGTTACATCTGATGAGAATCTGGCCCTCTCTGCCTTTCACAAAACCAAACTCAGCACCTCCCCAAAGAATACAGATTCCTGGTGGTACATCAATTCAGCCTATGGCAGAGCTCTGGTCCATTGACAGGTGTGGGGGGAAGGAGACAATTGCCCTGGGGCCTGGTGATTCAAAGGGTTCCCAAGCCCCAAGCCCTTTAAATCACCCCCAAAGTGCCACATAACGCACTCCAGGCAGTGCTATGGGAGGGGGGAGGGTGTGATCATTGAGGGCTGGCTGGCCCCAGCCCCACCTCTTCAAGGAATGCAGAGCTGGTCTCACCCACCTGGCCCTGGGCCTGGTGTGGCTGTTGGTTCCCCTGGCAGAGTCTGAGCTGGGGCATGGAGCCCAGTCCAGGGAGATGCAGCAATAGGAACTTGCAAGGCTTTGAAAGAAGCAGCTGTTTCCTAAAATGTGCTTGTCCCAGGGAAGTGCAAGGAGGAGGCAGTGTGGGACGGCAGCGACTGTCCCCAGATGTATTCAATTTACATAATTTGCCTACGTGTAAATTGGACATTGTCATACCTCATTGCCCATAGGATCTTGCAGGGGTGTAAAAAGTCCAAATTAATGTTAGCTTGCATCAAAGTTTGCAGATGATAGCAAACTGGGTGGGATTGCAACTTCTTTGGAGGATAGGGACATAATTCAAAATGACCTTAGCAAGTTAGAGAAATGGTCAGAGGTAAACAGGATGAGGTTTAATAAAGAGAAATGCAAAGTGCTCCACTTAGGAAGGAACAATCAGTTCTATACATACAAGATGGGAAGCGACTGTCTAGGAAGAAGCATGGCGGAAAGGGATCATAGTGGACCACAAGTTGAATATGAGTCAACAGTGTGATGCTGTTGCAAAAAAAGCAAATATGATTCTAGGTTGTATCAACACATGTGTTGTAAGCAAAACTCGTGAAATCATTCTGCCACTCTACTCTGCACTAGTTAGGCCTCAGCTGGAGTACTGTGTCCAGTTCTGGGTGCCACATTTCAAGAAAGATGTGGAGAAATTGGAAAGGGTACAGAGAAGAGCGACAAGAATGATTAAAGGTTTAGAGAACATGACCTATGAAGCCAGGCTTCATGAACTGGGCTTGTTTAGTTTGGAAAAAAGAAGATTAAGGGGGGACATGATAGCGGTTTTCAAATATCTAAAAGGGTGTCACAAGGAGGAAGGAGAAAATTTGTTCCTCTTGGTTACTGAGGACAGGACAAGGAGTAATGGGCTTAAAGTGCAGCAGGGGAGGTTTAGATTGGACATTAGGAAAAAATTCCTAACTGTCAGGGTGGTCAAATATTGGAATAAATTGCCAAGGGAGGTGGTGGAATCTCCCTCTCTGGAGATATTTAAGAACAGGTTAGATAGACATCTGTCAGGGATGGTGTAGACGGAGCTTGGTCCTGCCTTGAGGGCGGGGGGCTGGACTCGATGACCTCTTGAGGTCCCTTCCAGTCCTATTATTCTATGATTCTATGAAAGCATGCTTGCAAGTACAGCACTGTCTATCCCTCTGCTCAAGCATTTATCCCAGACTCTTTATTGAGTGCTCAGTTGTGATATGCCAGGTGTGCTCATGCAGAGTATACAGTTCTGCTTTATTCTGTTGCATAGCATAGACTAGCTGCATCACCAGGGAACTGTAAAGCAGCCACTGCTCGCCTCGTAGTCTTGCTCCTATGTAGGTGTGTGTATGTGTGTGTGTCAGGGAGACGGGGTTTGGATTCTGTGTTCTGATCATCCAAATTGCTGTCCAGCATAGCTGGGATGCAAAAAAGGGAGAAATAAGCAATGAAGATGTGGATAACTAAGGCATGCTTATAGTGCACACTAAGTGCAGGTCTGTGGGGGCATGTTTACACAGCAGGGCTAAAGTCAAAATAAGCTATGGCTTGAACTATGTCAATTGCATAGCTTAACTCAGAATAGCTTATTTCAGCTTTTGGCGCTGTCTACACAGCAGGAAGTCCGAGTTGGAGCACTTTTCCTCCAACTTCCTTTACTCCTTGTAAAATGAGGGTTACAGGAGTGGGAGTGAGAAGTCTTCTAGCTTCACAGTATTTCAACATTATGTCAAAATAACACTAGTGTGTAGACATACCATGGATCCTGGGCTTGTTGACCTGGGGTTCCAATATTTATGCTCAAGCATCTCCAATGCATTACAAAGGCAATTTCCGCTCTTTGCATATACACATCCCCACACCAAATGCTGTGAATGATCCACCTCCACCCTGACTTGATTAGCTGCATTAACACAAGCAATTTCTTCCTCATATGGGGTACATCTAAACTACATGGCTCCGTCGATGGAGCCATGTAGATTTGTTGTTTTGGCAAAGGCAAATGAAGCCGCGATTTAAATGATCGCGGCTTCATTTACATTTACATGGCTGCCGCGCTGAGCCGACAAACAGCTGATCAGCTGTTTGTCTGCTCAGCGCGCTAGTTTGGACGCTCCCCTGCCGACATCAAAGCCCTTTGTCGGCAGCCCCGGTAAACCTCATCCCACAAGGAATAACGGGGCTGCCGACAAAGGGCTTTGATGTCGGCAGGGGAGCGTCCAGACTAGCATGCTGAGCGGACAAACAGCTGATCAGCTGTTTGTCGGCTCAGCGTGGCAGCCATGTAAATTTAAATGAAGCCGCGATCATTTAAATCGCGGCTTCATTTGCCTTTGCCTATGTGTCTAATCTACATGCCTCTGATGACAGAGGCATGTAGTCTAGCCACAGCCATAGACTCCTGCTTCTGTAACTTCCAGTCCAATTCATCTGATGAAGTGGGTTTTGCCCTCAAAAGCTTATGCTCTAATAAATCTGCTAGTCTCTAAGGTGCTATGGGGCTCCTTGTTGTTTTTGCAGATACAGGCTGACACGTCTGCCTCTCTGAGTGTATTCACTGTAGTTCCTTAGCCAAGCAAGCTTGCCGTCATCCCCAGAGTGTTATTCTATTTCTTCTTTAAGGCACCCACCAGCAGCTTGTCCCTCTGCAAAAAGGTTCAGGAATCATTTCCCAAGTCTGCAAGGAGGAAAGGGTTAAAAGGAGTGGGAAGGGGGAGAGTCGACAGCCTCTCTGGTGATGGAATGTAAATAGCGTCTTGTAAAAGAGCCATTTATCAGTGAGATTATGGAATCTGTTTGAAGATTCCCCTGGAGGATGCACTAAAACGATGGCTCGTATGGAACTTAACGAGAGGTTTCATGCAACGTGCCGGGCTCCGTGTAGGCAGGAATGCTTGCAGAGAATTAAATCTGTGCTGGAAATGTTAATAAATGCAGACACATGTTCTTGTTTGTAAGGCGCTCCTTGTTTGATTTTTTCCCCCCAGTCTCTGAATGTTGTAACAACATGAGTCCCCTTCTTTGGAGCGTCTCAGGAGAGAGACGTCCGGCAGCTCTTCCGCTGTTCTGATTTACTCTGTGTCCTCCTGTTTCCCCTCAGTGGGCAAGGCTATCTTCTAACCATTCACATGCCAGCAGCGGGGCGTCCCCTGAACTGTGAGGAGGTGGGGGAATCTCTGTGCACACAGCTTCGGTAATCTGCACTGACAGGAGGAGAAGGAGGGCTTGGGAGTCCAGACAAGCCCAGTGTTGAGGGCCTGGTCAACTGAACCTAGGGCAATGGAAGGATTCCCTAGTAGAGCCCGGTACAGGACTAATGTGGAGCCCTGCAGGATCGGTAGTGGGAACGAGATTAAAGAATAATGCCACACAGGGCTCTGTTTCCCAACTCTTCTGTCACTTGTTAGTGCACAAAATCCTGCAAGGATTCATCACGAGCTGGGCACATCACAAGGTGTCCCAACATCTCACCGAGAGGGGTGTGGTTGGGCGGTGCCTCTCTTTGCAGTGGCACCTTGTACAAGTGGCAAGAGGAAGTTTTGTTTTCCATAGAGCCGCAGCTTCCGTCCGGGCCTTCTCAATGCTTTCCCCAGCAGCTGGAATGCATCTGCGTGGGTGGGTGGACAGGATTTCTGCACTTGCACAGTCCTCCACTGGCAGGGGGAGCAGCCTTGAAGATGAGCAAGGCAGATCTGTAGCCTTAGAATGATGGTTTCAGGCTCTCTGTACCAGGGGTAGGAAACTTTCTTGCATTGGGGGCCACTGACTCACAGAAAAATCAGTTGGGGGCCACACAAAAGTGAGAAGAACCCCCCCCCCCAACCAAAAACAAATAAACCCTCGTTCAAGTGGCCCCTGACTGAGAAGGAGAAAGACACTCCCCACATTCCTCTCATACGCCAGAGCCCAGAGGGGCCCAAGCTAGCAGATCGCAAGCTCCCTAATGCAAGCCAGGTTCCCCACCCATGCTCTGTACACTCAAGTAGACGTTGCTGTGTTGGTTATACTGACACACTTTTTTTTGAAATCACAAGGACTAAAATGGAGGCTGCATTTCTGCCTTCATCACCTGACTTCAGGAGCTGGGCTCAAGGATGAGGTGATAGCTTCCTTAATCTGGCCCTTGGAAGAATTACTCATCTGAATGCAAATAGAATGATTGTTCAGGAATCAATTTCTATTCCTACTTGGCTTGGCCCTTATACACAACCCCAGAAGAAGGACCCGAGCAACATTTCTCTGTGGCTGAGAATGAGCCACTACCAACACTCCATATAACTTTTCAGGAGTGAGATACCTGAATATTTGGATGCTAATATCTAAATTGGATTGTTAAATTTATTCACCTGCATGTGGGTTGGTGCTGATTATTACCAAACTAGCCAATTAGCCCATCATAAGACAGGATTTTCAGGTCTCTCCTCCATGTTGGTCTCCTCTCCTGAGCCTCTGGTCTCTCGCGCTGTGTCTCTCTCACTCTCTCCTCCACCTACTGCCTGCCCCGCCTCTCAGCTCTCCTCCGCCTCCTGCCTCTCTCTCTGTCTCTCTCTTTCTCTTCTCCTCGCCCTCCTGCCTCTCACTCGGGGGACCGCAGAACCCAAATGGCCGTTTGGACTCCGCGCTCCCCATGCTGCATGGGGAGCACGGATCCCAAACGGTCGCTTGCGCCGCTTGCTCCTACGCGGCAGCCCGGCTGAGTGGCGCAGAAGTCAGCTGAGTGCCACAGCGGGAGGTAAAGGGGGGCGGGGCAGTGACGTTCACAGCCAGGGGGCAGGGCCTGGAGCCGCTGTCACGCCGCACATCACCGCCCCGCCACCCTTTGCCTCCCGCCATGGGGCTTGGCTGACTTCTGCACCGCTCAGCTGGGTCGCCGCGGGGGAGCAAGTGGAGCAAGCGGCCATTTGGGCTCCCCTGTGGTGGCCCGACTGAGCGGTGCAGAAGTTAGCCAAGTGCCACGGTGGGAGGTGAAGGGGGGCAGGGTGGTAACGTACACGGCCAGGCCCCACCCCCTTGCCATGTACGCCAATGCCCCAACCCCCTTCGCCTCCCGCCATGGCGCTCGTCTGACTGCTGCGCCGCTTTGCCGGGCCGCCACGGGGGAGCAAGCAGCACAAATGGCCATTTGGGCCCTGCACTCCCCACGCATCATCCTCGTGCTACATGGGGACCGCGGCGCCCAAACGGCCGCTTGCGCCACTTGCTCCCACATGGCGGCCCAGCTGAGTGGCGCAGAAGTCAGCCAAGCACCACGGCGGAAGGCGAAGGAGGACGGGGGAGGACGTTCACGGCCAGGGGGCAGGGCCTGGAGCCTCTGTCATGCCGCATGTCACTGCCCCGGCCCCCTTCCTCTCCCACCATGGTGCTTGGCTGACTTCTGCACCGCTCAGCTGGGCTGACACGGGGGAGCAAGCAGACCAAGCGGTTATTTGGGCCCCGCACTCCCCATGGAGCACAGGCCACCCAGAGGAAACAGCCAGCATTTCAGGCAACAGCGCCACCCAGAGGGAACAGCCAGCATTTTAGCAACAGCGCCTCCCAGAAGGAACAGCCAGCATTTCAGCAACAGTGCCGCCCAGAGGGAACAGCCAGCATTTCGGTGTTACAGACTCTCAGACATTGGGCTACTGTATATATGATGTATCATAACTTTTTAAACAAACTTTCTATTTGTGGGTAATCTAAGCACTGTGCTCAGAGGTCCAGATACTCTTTTCATAACCTGTGTATTATATACTTTTTTTACAGTTTTTAGCGCAACTAAAATTTTTGAATTCTGTATGCACAAGGCTTGGAGAAGCAGCTGTGAACTAGATGTCATAACGTGCGGGACTGATGGTGAGCCCAAACCAAATCACCAGATTTGCACATCCTGGCACAAATTGGAACCTTCAGTCTATGAGTTGGGCTCAATAATACATGGGGAAGGGGGCGGGTAAGCCATGGCACCAGAGTCAAAGGGGAAATTTGCTGTTTCCCTGAGGTCTTGATCCTTCTAACTCCTGCCATGAGAGCTGAATTTGGCATAATAATTTCAGGCCAGTATTTTTCACAGTGGCCACTCAACTGTCAATGCCTCCATATTTGGTGGCCTAACTTGTGAAACTTTTTGAACTGCAGAAAGTGCCAGGCGCCCACTGCTCCAATGGCCTCCAGTTGATACTCAGTGCCTATGAAAATCAGACCTAGGTTGGGCAGTTCAGTGCATCAGCCATTATTACAAAGGACATCCCTTATTTTTTCATCTAGGAACAAGATCAGGAGTTGCTGAGTGCTGCACAAAGCAGCAAGCAATACCCCTGGCGAATGTGAGTGCTGCTTATTATTGCTATTGCTACTGCTAATGATGATAATAATAATGATGAGACTGAGAGGAAGGGTGGGGTGAGAGTGCTAAGAAAACAGTCCATTTATTTGAAATACGTGTGCTGACAACCCTCGGTCTTACTGACTTCAGTGGGGAGTTGAACTGGGTTTTTAAATGTGGAGGTATTCCAAATCATGGGAGATCAGGCCTTAATATCTCTGAATCTATGCAAACTTTGTCTGCATTTCTAGCTAAGACTAGACATTCTCTCTCCACCCCATCTCTGAGCTGCATTTCTTACCCTTCTCTTCATAAAGGTCTTTTAATGTCTGCATTCTAATCCATCCCCTCCCTTGTTCTGTTATTTTGGTAACCTGTCTCTAGCCACATCAAGAACTCAATCTGTCCCCTTCCCCCACAGACTCCATGTTAATCACAGGTCTGTATCACTAGTGTCCTGACCTTCACCCCAACAGGGTTATCATAATAATCCTCCAAAAACCCATCCCCAGCTGCTGCTGGGCAAGTCCTTCTTTGCTCCATTTTCCTACTCCTCTTCATTGGCCCTGTTTATTATAGAACACAGGAATGAATAATTAAGCAGCCTCCTGTGCCTGTCTCAGACTCACTCCTGGGCCCTGAAAAATCAGGGAAAGCCTTTCATTGAAACACAGTCTTGGAACTAATTTTTCTCCTTCAAATTATTCTCCCTTCCTATAAATTAATTGACACGATAATTTCACATTATTGCTCCAAGCTGAGGAACCTCTCTTCCTCTAATGTGATCAATGCCATCAAGGGCCAGAAATGCCCTTCTGCCACATATATTGGCCAAACTGGACAGTCTCTGTAACAAACGATTAATGGACACAAATCAGACATCAGGAATGGTAACACACAAACCTGTATTTTATACTCCCTGTATTTAAAAATACCCATTCTTCTACAAAGGAGTTTTACCGCACAATTACAGGGGGAGATTGCTGAACTGCAATTCATTTACAAATTCAGCATTATCAACTTGGGCTTGAATAAATAAATTAATTGGTTAACACCCTACAAAGGCTATTTCCCCTGCCTTTGATATTCACATTCACACACCAAAAGCTATGAATAGGACACATCCTGCCTGACTCAATTAGCATCATTAACACCTGTCCTACAATTGACAGGTAACTGCTTTTGCTGTTATAGATACTCTGGATTCTGTAATTTCCACTTCAACTCATCTGATAAAGTGGATTTTACCTGCAAAAGCTCATGATATATTTGTTAGTCTCTAGGGGTATGTCTACACTACCCCGCTAGTTCGAACTAGCGGGGTAATGTATGCATACCGCACTTGCTAATGAAGCCCGGGATTTGAATTTCCCGGGCTTCATTAGCATAAGCGGGGAGCCGCCATTTTTAAATCCCCGCTGCTTCGAACCCCGTGTAGCGCGGCTACACGGGGCTCGAACTAGGTAGTTCGGACTAGGGTGCCTATTCCGAACTACCGGTACACCTTGTTTCACGAGGAGTACCGGTAGTTCGGAATAGGACCCTAGTCCGAACTACCTAGTTCGAGCCCCGTGTAGCCGCGCTACACGGGGTTCGAAGCAGCGGGGATTTAAAAATGGCGGCTCCCCGCTTATGCTAATGAAGCCCGGGAAATTCAAATCCCGGGCTTCATTAGCAAGTGCGGTATGCATACATTACCCCGCTAGTTCGAACTAGCGGGGTAGTGTAGACATACCCTAAGGTGCTATAGGACTGCTCATTGTTCTTCTTGTGCAGTTTATCCTGCCAGGTCTGGTCTGTGGCTGAGGTTTTTTTGATGCCAGAGAGCTTATAGAATCATAGATACTTTGTTTCCTTGACTAGGACAGGAGGTTAAATCTCTATCAGTGACATATTTAGGCATCAATGGGCAGAATTTGGGAGAGGGAGATAGAAAGTGTCTTAATTAGACATTTCAGCATCCAGGAATGAATGAAGAGTGGAGCTTTTAATATTCAGAGATCAAAGGATGTTGAGCTATTATAATAATAATGGATTAATTTTTCCATCTAAGGTATGAGTGACTTTTACACCCATATCAGACTTCTGAGTGTCACCGTTCCTCTTTCTGATATTACAACCCCTTTGTTCCTATGAGGTCCTGAGCACATTTTGTATGGTGCTGAGATATCTTTCAACTCCTGCTTACATCAGTGGGTGTTGAGGGACCATGGGACTTCTCAAGATTGGACCATGAAAATTGGTTAAATACAGAGAAGAGCTTCTAGGATGATCAGAGCAGTGGGCAGACCATCTGATGGGAGGAGACTGAAAGTCTGGCTTGTTTAGTTCAGCAAAATGAAGGCTGAGAGGGGATCTTATTGATCTCATTGAATACATCATAGGAGTAGAGGAGAAACACAAGGTAGGGAAACGAGCTATTTAAGCTAAAGGGCAATGTTGGCCCCAGAACAAAGGAGCAGAAACTGGTCACAAATAAATTAAGGTTGGGCATCAGAAGAAAGTTTCTAACCATCAGAGAAATGAGGTTCTGGAAGAGTTTCCCAATTGAAATGGGGGGAGGAGGCAAACAGTCTAGTTTTAAGATGGAACTTGATGAATTCATCAATTAGACTCTACAACAGGTTTGCCTGTGGTTGCAGGGAGCCAGACCGGGTGCCTCAGGAGGTCTCTTCTAGGCCTATGTTCCTATGAATGATGGCAACACCCAAAATAAATGCTTTCTGAGAAAAGGGAGGAGAGGATGCAGCTACCCTTTCTGTGGGTGTACCCTTAAAATCCTACTATTCTGGATAGACCCAACATCTAGCAGAGGTGAAGGACGGTGTCATGGATAAGCAGTGTGTATGGCTGAGAACATGTATGAGAGAAGTTGAAGAGTAAAGTCTGTTTCCTCCAATTCACTAAGGGTATGTCTACACTACCACCCTAGTTCGAACTAGGGTGGTAATGTAGGCAACCAGAGTTGCAAATGAAGCCCGGGAAATTCAAATCCTGGGCTTCATTTGCAACTCCGGTTGCCTACATTACCACCCTAGTTCGAAGTAGGGTGGTAGTGAAGACATACCCTAAGTTCTCTTTCATTAACACACTCAACAGAGATTCTAAACATTTGATTTTGTCGCTCTGGATTAAGAAGTATGGCTCTGTCTGAACCTTTCAGTGTCATTCCTTTCATTTGCCATAGAGTGTCACCAGAGAGCAATGTGAGATATTACAACTAACTGTCAGCCTGATAACTAAGGCCACATCTATACTAAACAGAGGATTGACACTGTGGAGGTAGATCTTCTGGTGTTTGATTTAGTGGGTCTAGTAACCCTGCTCCATCCCATCCTCATGGAGGTTAGTGCTGGAATGGCCTCTGAGTGAGCATCCACCTGGAATAAAATTAATTAACTAAATCTCCCATCTGGCTTCATTCTGTGGATCCTATCTCCGGCCCTCTCACTAAGTTGACTTTCCCACAGCCAAAAATGAAGCTCCCTCCTTGCCTTGAAATTGGCAGAAGTTGGCAAACCAATTTCTCTCTACTCTTTCCCTCTCTGCCGTCACTTAAGAAATTGACTCATCTGTGGGCAAGTCTGTGTGACAGGCACATCCATCCATCCCGGGATGCATCCCAGGTGGGATGGGCTGTTTAAAGGGTGCACCAGATTGCAGCTGACACCCACAATTCTGATTTCTCCTTCTCCATATAATCATAATGGGATCTCAGCAATAAAGATGGATTTGTTAATTTCCATCTCTTCTCACTTTCTCCTTTAATCACTGTCAGGCATAAATTAATTTCACCTTAAAGAGCTTTCAGAGAGATTCTGTCATTGTCTAGGGCACTTAAAAGTTGCAAAAGAGGATGATCCTGGAATATTTTCTTCTCAATCTCAGATGTTTATGCAAGGAATGAAGTTTAGCAAATGGGTTTTGCTACATCTCAAGCTGAGCTATCAGGGACTAGTTTTCTGTTCCCCTGACTGCAACCTTTTCTCACACCAGAGTCCATCTTATTGACAGATCAGAGCCTGCCAATTCCCTATCCCATAAGACTTTGAGGTGTTTGTGGTCCCATGGGAGTTGTTGGGCAACTAGAGAAGGCATGAGAAGAAATTCAGTCTTCTCTTCAATCCTGTGCAATTGCTGTGTGGAGGCTATTTGGAACCCTCCTTGGGTTTAGGCCAGCAGCCTTCCATGACTGAAATAATATCCCAAGGGAAATTGTGAATTTTCAATTGCTTGAGTCTTTTAATTGTAGATTGAACAAAATCAGGTCATGCCACCAGGTGAGAGTCCTGTTCCCATCCACAATACCATCTCCTAGTGTTCTCTTTGGGTATGTCTACACTACAGTGTTATTTTGAAATAGCTTATTTCGAAATGACGCGTCTATACACGAAATGCATTTCGAAATTGCACATCCACACTGAGGCATGTCTAGACTACATGCCTCTGTTGGCAGAGGCATTTAGATTAGACACATAGGCAAAGGCAAACGAAGCCACGATTTAAATGATCGCGGCTTCATTTACATTTACATGGCTGCCGTGTTGAGCTGACAAACACGGATGAGGTTTACCGGGGCTGCCGACAAAGGGCTTTGATGTCGACAGGGGAGCGTCCAGACTAGTGCGCTGAGTGGACAAACAGCTGATCAGCTGTTTGTCGGCTCAGCGCGGCAGCCATGTAAATGTAAATGAAGCCGCGATCATTTAAATCGCGGCTTCATTTGCCTTTGCCAAAACAACAAATCTACATGGCTCCGTCGATGGAGCCATGTAGTCTAGACGTACCCTGAGTGGACTCTGAATCGCATTTAAGGCTGGACGGAATCAGTTCCAGCAGGGCTCCAGGTCAGGACCTACTGTGTGGTGCTGCTTCCTGAGGCTATCTGAGGTCTGTGCTTAAAGGGACCCCTCTTCCCCCCCTCCCGGACAGCCGGTTCTCAGGTTTCCCTGCTTGCTTGTCTACCTCGATGAGGGACAGCAAAGCATTTTGTCTCTGCATGCTCTGGTTGCCCTCACTTGGGACACCACAGCACTATGCCACATGGAACCAGAGCTGTCCCTGCCTGCACTTGCTGCATGCTGCCATCCGGGAGGTCCATGGGGGCTGTCAGTATCCAGGAGGCCCTGCGGGAGAGCTTCCACCCTAATGAGCACTAACAGCCTCCCTGGTCTGCCCCACTGGGGGTTTGTGCCTCATTCCTCCCTCACATCCCTCACATCCTTCTTCTTACCCCTCCGCTCACCCCCCTTCCTGATGTCAAATACAATACATGTATTTTCATGAACACAAACTCTCTTTATTTAACAAAACTGGGGGGGAGGGAAGGAATGAAACTCTGGTGAGACTGGGGAAAGGAGGCAGGAGAGGGGAGAAGAGAGGGTGGAAGAGGGGATGGGGAAACCTGGCAGGAGGGAGCTCAAAGGGGGAAGCAAGGGGAAGAAGTGGGAGGGGAAGCTAAGGGCTCAGGGTTGGGGGTCTCGCCGGACCAACTTAATTTTCATGCAAACTTGCTCCTGGGTTCGCATGTGGCCTTTGGTGGCCAGGCTGGCAGCTATCCTGCCATAGACGGCCGCGTTCCTCTGTCTAGTGCAGAGATCATGGACATTGGGGGCATCCCCCCCAAACCTGAATAAGGTCCATGATCTCTGGGCCTTGGCAGGCTCCTGGGGAGCGGTGGAAGGCTGGCTGCCAGTGACTTGCTGGCTCATGTTTTGGGGCTTCTGGATCAGGGGCTGTGACTGCTGGCTCTGGGCTGGCAGGCTTGGAGCTGGCACAGGCACTGTGGCCAGAGTCTACCCCTTTAAGAGCTCTGGGGAATGGGGGAGGGAGAGAAGTGTTCTTGGTTGAGGTGGCTGGACGCCCCCTATTTCGAAATAAGTGTCTACACAGCACTTACTTTGAAATAGCTATTTCAAATTCAGCATTATTCCTCGTAGAATGAGGTTTATGAAATTCAAAATAAGCGTTCCACTATTCTGAATTTATTTCAAAATAGCAGTTTGGCTGTGTAGATGCTAGGAAAGTGATTTCGAAATAAGGGCTGTTATTTCTAAATAATTTGCGGTGTAGACATACCCTTTGGGTATGTCTACACTGCATGCTTATTTCAAAGTAAGCTATTCCGGAAGAAATACTCCAAAAATTGTTTATTTTGAAATAGCACTTCTGCACTACAGGGAAGCCTCAAAATTAGTCTGAGGCAGGAAGTGCTACCTCGATTTAGAGCCCAGAGGGCTCTAAATAGCTATTTCGGAATAGGTGTTATTCCTTGTGGAATGAGGTTTACAGAAGTTGGAATAAGCTGTCTATTATTAAATTGCTATATAAACACACTTTTTGAGACTTCAGGGAAACTGCCATTCTATAGCTTTGCCAGACTATGGGCAAATTTCCAGATATTAATACAAGGAGTATGCCAATAAAATGCAGCTTATGTGCATGCTCAGTGTATAACTGCTCCTACTAAGAGGTTCCCATTCACACAATCACTGTTCTAGTATGTGCAAACGTGGCTTTATTCAGTTGCAGTGGATGTACTTTTAGTGGGCAAACCTTCTGGTGGGATTTTCAAAAGCACAATGGTATTTGTGCTCCTAAATTCCTTACACCCCTTGTGTCGTGCTTTAAAAAAGAAGGAAGAATAGGGACAAGATGCTGTAGCAGAAGGCTCTTTAAAGAAACTAGTGGGAGTAAATTAATTAAAAAAGACTTCCTCTAAAAAATTGCAATGAATAAATTATAATTCCTGCTATTAAAAATTCAGTGGAGATGAAAATTTGAGAGTGATAATTAGCGAATATCTATATTTCAGAAAAGTGTTCTAAATGAGAATTATCTTTCCATATCTATAGCTTTCATTCTGTTAGCTAATCAGGACACATGTACAGTGACTACCTCTTAAAAATGTGCATTGCATCTCAAAACTGTCAATTATTTTTCATAATTTTTCCCGGGAAATTTTGAAAATAATAATTGGTTTGGGGGTGGGACGGGGATTTTTTGTCTGTTTGTTAATCCCTATGAATTTTTGTAGTTATTCAATGGGAAACCAACCCCCTCACCCATATTCAAAACAACAACTCTTAGGTACATCTTTTCATTTTGGTTTTTTATTTTTCAAAATCCAAGGGCTGTGTCTAGACTGGCCACTTTTTCTGGAAAAGCAGCCGCTTTTCCGGAAAAACTTACCAGCTGTCTACACTGGCCGCTTGAATTTCTGCAAAAGCACTGATGAGCTCATGTAAGATTGTCAGTTTCTTTGCGGAAATACTATGCTGCTTCAGTTCAGGCAAAAGTCTTTTTCCGAAAAACTTTTGCGCAAAAGGGCCAGTGTAGACAGCAGAGATTTGTTTTCCACAAAAAAGCCCCGATCGTGAAAATGGCGCTCGCGGCTTTTTTGCAGAAAAGCGCATCTAGATTGGCCACGGATGCTTTTCTGCAAAAAGTGCTTTTGTGGAAAAGCGTCCTGCCAATCTAGATGTGCTTTTCCGAAAATGCTTTTAATGGAAAACTTGTCCATTAAAAGCATTTCCGGAAAATCATGCCAGTGTAGACGTAGCCAAGAAGTTTTGACCAAAATGAAAATTTATGCAAAAAAAAAAAATCATCTTAGTCAAAAAGCAATTTTTCATCCAAAAATGTCTGGCTGAAAATGAATTGATCTGCTCTAAAAATACATCAGTTTTCCCTGAGAGAATTATCTTATGCTAACTACTACTGTGTGATTTTCCTTATCTTTACCATAGAGAAATTTGAGGGAATGCTGAAATGACTGATGTGATCTTATTTACTGAAGGTAATTAGAATGTTTTAGGGCTGTCCACTTCAATACCATAAAAACAGAACTCTCCCTTGTGCCCAACCTTTCCTCCCTCCTTTTTCTTCCAAACCTTTCCTTTTTAAACCCCTCTCCCTCTTCTTTTCCTGTCCCTTTAACATTCCAGCCACCTGACTTGTTAAGCAACTGTCCTCTCTGGATCTCAACTGCCTCTCTGTCCTTGTACTTATGTCATAAGTCCACCCCAGTCTCCTATGAGGCCATCTCCCTGCTCCCAAGGAGTTTGTGCCGTTCCCCAGCTGCATCTCCTTTTAAGTGCTTTGAAACACTGCAGTTTCCAGCCTCCCAGGCAGCCAGTTGGCACCTTTTCAAATGAGCCACTGAATGGCAAATGCACAGATACACTGGGATAAAATGAGCTCCTCTTATTGATTTTCCAAACCAATATGGCACTGATGCTGCCTCTTTGTGCCATTTCCCTCCTCTGCCAGGAGGCATTCTCCCCCCTTCCATCATTTTAATTAGACATTACACCTGACACAAATGCCGAGTTGATTAACCTTAAAGGAGCAGAATAGGTTCTCCAATCGTTAACACGGGGCCCCTGACACATTATAACTCATGCTAACATGTGCTGTTGCACAAACTCACAGCTTCATCGGCTCACTTTCCAAAGCCACAATGCGATGTAATAACATCTACAGAGAGCTTTTTACGAGACTGTCTCCCATAATAATGCCATAAAAGCAAGCTTTAAAAGATGGATTGCTCTGGACTCCGCAGACTTCACTTTTTAATGTTTACATAAACGCCCCTTTTCTGTGGTGGTTTCAAATCACAGGCTTTCCCAAGGTGCCCAGGTCTCAGCCCTGATCAACTTTTTCTTCCCCTGCAAGTGACTCTCAGCTGGAGGTGCAGCCCCTGCAACACACATCTCCTTCTTCCGCTGCTTGTCTGGTGGGAGTAAAGCTGTGCACGAGTCAAGGATAGTCATTCATCACAACCTTAGCTCTCCCATAAGCTCTGAACTTGCAGGAAAAGTTCCTAGTCTCGGAACAATCCATTCAGCATTAATGTTCCCTTTTCATATACCACACTGAAGACCAAAGGAGAATGAACCTGGGAAACTTTTCCTTCACTGAAAGCCAGTAGATGAATTGCTTTCTTGTTTGCATACTTCCTACAGCCAGCCTATGGGATTCATTGCCCAGAGTTGCTTCAAAGGCCAAACATATAACTGGGTTCAAAAAAAAAAAAAAAAAGAGAGAGAAGTTCACAGAGGATAGGTTCATCAAAGGCTATTAGTCAAAATGGTCAGGGATGCAGCCCCACGCTCCAAGTGTCCCTAAACCTGATGACTTATAGAAGCTGGAACTGGACGATAGGATGGATCACTTGATAAATTGCCCCATTTTGTTTCCTTCTTCTGAAGCATCTGGTTCCCTATGTTGAAGTATACTCTGCCTGAATAAGGACTGTATTACTCAGGGCTACTCAGCACACATCCCAAGGGCCACATGTGGCCCATAGCCCATTTGTTTGCAGCCCATGAGTGGGAGCCAAAACAAAAAAGTATTTCAATATAATGGTCTTCTGTTGATATGTATTTTAGTAGTTAAATTCATGGACTGTCATTGCTCATTAAAAGTGGTGACATATGGGTGGAAATGGGATAAATATTGCATTTTAGTAATATCAGCAGAACTGATTTAAATGGGGCCTATGTGTTGTGTAGTCTTGCCTTAATCTTTGAATTCATGTCCATCAGTGTGAAAGACGCGGTTCGTATATTTGCATAAATATTTGCATGTATATGCAACCACACTTAACTGTGCTATGACTATGAGTATCATTGTGGCCCCCGGGGCTTCCAAAGTTGACTGGCCCTGGTCTAGCTGTAGCTGTAAAGGAAGGTTTGGTCCTTTAAAGTGATGAATGCAAGCACTAATTCTCCCTCATTCACTCGCACATCTGTGGGTGTTGACCCAGTGTAAGGATAAGGCATTTTTCTAAAGCCATTTTGGAAGGCCTAAAGTCTAAGGCCTTCATTTTCAGCCAGATTAAAAGAGCAGCAGCCATTAGCTGAAAAGCAGGAAGTTACATACTTTCATTCTGTCCAAATTGCATTACAATAGTGTCACCTCAGGCTGTTAAGAAGGAGACCCTATCCTAATGGCACCCAATATCATCAGATAAAGAAACAGATCTCAAGATACTTAAAGAAAACTTAGTTTGACAGCATTTCATCTGGAAAGAAACTACTTATCAACAAACTTAAAAAACAGCAAATAGTCTTGCAACAACTTAGAGCAGTGTTTCCCAGTTGGTGCTCCGGGGAGCCCTGGGGTTCCGCGAAGCAAAACTAGGGGTTCCGCGAGGAGCCGGCACTCCCCCGCCCCCTCTGAAAGAGAGAGAGAGCCGGCTAGCCAGCAGAGGCATGGGCGGCGAGTTGTATGGGCTCGTGGTGCCCATGCTCCACCAATATTTGGAGCTGGAGCAGCCCCCCCCCTGCCGTGCATCATCCCACCCCAGCCCAGAGCATCTCTCCCCCAGTGCCATCCCTGGCCCGTCCCTGCCATGTGCAACCTTCACTGAGCTCCCCCTTGCCGGCTGCTGCTGCCCTGCACGGTGTGCTCAAACCGGTGGGCAGAGAGGTGCCTGGGCGTGACGTAACGTCACAGCCCAGGACTTTAAAACTACTGGGCGCTGCGTTGCGCCACACAGCTGAGTTGTGGGTTCGGAGTCCAGGGACGGAGCGCAGACTCCAGCCCCGCAAAGTGGAAGGCAGAAGGTAGGGGAAGGGGAAGGGCTGGGAGAGGAAGGGGCTTGTGCGGAGGGGGAGGGAAGAGAGAGGAAGGCACCAAAGGGACAAGGTAGAGGAGAGACAAATGCCAGGGGGCCAAGTGCAGACAATGAGGAAAAAGGCAGGAGGGGAGGTGTCAGTGGGAGGGGGACAGGGTGATGCTGGGAGGGGAGAGGGTAAGGGCAGTGGGAGCTGGAGGGGGAGGTGCTGGGAGAAGTCTTGAAAGAAGGGGTGGGCATGAGGAAGGCCAGGATGGAGCAAGTCATGTGTGAGGGCACAGAGGGGCATGAGAGGAACGGGGGCAGAGGATGGTGAGGCATCAAGGAAAAAGAGGGCAAATGAGGTAGGGGCAGTGAGGGAAGGGGGAGGCACCAGGAGGGTGCAGGAGTAAGAGAAGATGCAAGTGCCAGGGAATTCTGGGGGTGAAGCAGAAGAGCAGACACCTGCAGGGGAGGGACCAGCACCAGAGGAGAGATGCAGGGCAGGTTTATACTGGGAAATGTTAGAAGAGGGGATGAGGAGGGGTAGCTTACATGATCAGAGGGGAGGAGAGAAGGGCTAGTGGAGGGGAGCAGGTCTCAGGAAGGCTGAGGGCAATGAGAAGGGCAGGAGTCAGGACAGCAGAGGAGGGTGAGGGATTGGAGGGCAGCAGGCACCAGGGGAGCTGATGGAACAAGGGGAGGAGACATGGCAGCAGAGAGAAAAGGTAAAGTTTTAAAAATATTTATTAATTAATAATATTTATTAATGTAGAAAAGCTAAACGTACATAAATCCATGGGTCCAGACTTACTGCATCCGAGCGTTCTGAGGGAGTTGGCAAATGTCATTGTGGAGCCTTTGGCTATTATCTTTGAAAAGTCGTGGAGATCGGGAGAAATCCTGGATGACTGGAAAAAGGCAAATGTAGTGCCCATCTTCAAAAAAGGGAAGAAGGATGATCCAGGGAACTATAGGTCGGTCAGTCTTACCTCGGTTCCTGGAAAAATCATGGAAGGGAGCCTTAAGAAATCCATATTGAGGCACTTGGATGAGAGGAAAGTGATTAGGAATAGTCAGCATGGATTCACAAAGGGCAAGTCGTGCCTGACCAATCTGATTAGCTTCTATGATGAGGTAACTGGCTCTGTGGACATGGGGAAGTCAGTGGATGTGATATACCTTGACTTTAGCAAGGCTTTTGATACGGTCTCCCACAATATTCTTGCCAGCAAGTTAAGGGAATGTGGATTGGATGAATGGACGGTAAGATGGATAGAAAGATGGCTAGAAGGCCGGGCCCAGTGGGTAGCGATCAATGGCTCGATGTCAGGATGGCGGTAGGTTTCTAGCGGAGTGCCCAAAGGTTCGGTTCTAGGACCGGTTGTGTTCAATATCTTTATTAATGATCTGGATGAGGGGATGGATTGCACCCTCAGCAAGTTTGTGGATGACACTAAGCTGGGGGAGAGGTAGATACGCTTAAGGGCAGAGATAGGGTCCAGAATGACTTTGACGAATTGGAGGATTGAGCCACAAGAAATCTGATGAGGTTCAACAAGGACAAGTGTAGAGTCCTGCACTTGGGACGGAAGAATCCCAAGCATAGTTACAAGCTGGGGACCAACCGGTTAAGTCATAGTTCTGCAGAAAAGGACCTGGGGCTTACAGTGGATGAGAAGCTAGATATGAGTCAACAGTGTGCCCTTGTAGCCAAGAAGGCTAATGGGATATTAGGTTGCATTAAGAGGAGCATTGCCAGCAGATCCAGAGATGTCATCATTCCCCTTTATTCGGCTTTGGTGAGGCCACATCTGGAGTATTGTGTCCAGTTCTGGGCCCCCCACTACAAAAAGGATGCGGAAGCATTGGAGAGGGTCCAGCGGAGGGCAACCAAAATGATTAGGGGGCTGGAGCATATGACTTATGAGGAGAGGCTGAGGGACTTGGGTCTGTTTAGTCTGCAGAAGCGAAGAGTGAGGGGGGATTTGATAGCAGCCTTCAACTTCCTGAAGGGAGGTTCCAAAGAGGATGGAGAGAGGCTGTTCTCAGTAGTGACAGATGGCAGAACAAGGAACAATGGTCTCAAGTTGTGGTGGGAGAGGTCCAGGTTGGATATTAGGAAAAACTATTTCACTAGGAGGGTGGTGAAGCACTGGAATGGGTTCCCTAGGGAAGTAGTGGAGTCTCCATCCCTAGAGGTGTTTAAGTCTCGGCTTGACAAAGCCCTGGCCGGGTTGATTGAGTTGGAATTGGTCCTGCCTAGAGCAGGGGGCTGGACTTGATGACCTTCTGCGGTCTCTTCCAGTTCTATGATTCTATGATTCTATGAACTTGGGTGCCACAGTGGCACATCTAAACAAGCCACATGAACTCAGTACTTGCAAGCTGTGCTTTTGTACAAGGGCATCTATGGCAGTGTGGACACTCTCTTGCCCAAGAAAGTGTCGATGGCCATTTTAGCCATAGGGATTTCTTGCACAAGAAATTCACGTTGCCTGTCCACACTGGCCTCTTGCACAAGAACAGTTGTGCAAAAGGGCTTATTCCAGAGTGGGAGCATCATAGTTCTTGTGCAAGAAGCCCTGATTTCATACATGAGATCGTCAGTTTACTTGCACAAGAACACGTGGCCAGTGTAGAAGGAAGCAAGTTTTTGCGCAAGAGCAGCCACTTTGGCGCAAGATCGTGCCAGTGTAGACACAACCAAGGGGAGGGTGGGAGGGAGGCAGGCGCAGGGAAGCAACGCTGGCTCAGCATGTCTGCATGGTTTGGGGGAAGGTGCACGGAAATTGAGCTCAGCTGGGTTGCAGAGTGGGGAGATCCAGGGAGCTGGGCTGGGCTGCGGGGTGGGAGTGTGTGTGTGGGGAGCTCAGAGTGGCTGCAGGAGGAGGAAGGTGCTGGGAACCGGGGCTAGACTCAAGGGGAGGGAGGGGCAGGGAATCGGCGCTTGGCTCAGCAGTTTTGCGGGGCTTGGGAGAGGTGCAGGGAAACAGGGCTCATCTGTGCTGTGGGGGAGGCATGCAGGGAACCAGTGCAGGGCTCAGCTGGGCTGAGGTGGATGGGGGAGGGCATACGGAACAGACGGGCAGCTCAGCTGGGCTGTGAGGGGCTGCAGAACTGGTGCTGCGTTCCCTTGGATTGTGGGGGATGGTTTTGGTGGAGGTGCAGGGAACCAGCAGGGGTGGGCAGCTCAGTTGGGTTGCAGGGGATAGAGGTGCAAAGAAGCCTAGTGGGGAGGGGGGGAGCCAGGAGCCCTGAAATGACCTCCCCTTGTCCAAAAATCCCTCATCTGGGACCAGTCAGGTCCAGAGGGTGTCAGATCAGGGAGGTTCAACTCCTACCCAAGTCCCCTCCCTGTCCTGGCCCTAGCACCCTGCCTCACACCCCAGGACTCAGCACCACCCTGGCCCTGGCTCCAGCACCCTGCCAGTCACCCTAGTGCCCAGCAGGACCATGTCCTTGACCCCAGCACCCTGCCACCTGAGCCAGCATCCTTCCACCCAGCAGCACCCTCTCCCCAGCCCCAGCACCAACTTTCACTCTGTACCCTGCCCCCACCAGCACATTTGAGATCACATTAGTGAGGCTTGGGGGTTTTTGGAGGGTTTTTTTGCATCTCACTTGTGTGGCCCCAACTGACTCAAAACAGGTTCCTCACCCCTCTCATAAATAAAGACAATGTTAAAACCTTTTGAGTTTGACATAATATTTTATTTCAAAATGAAGCCTGGCCAACAAGCCCCCAGTTGGGTTCAAACTCCCATCTCATTGCAGCATCATAACACTCCTGCACCACCTGGCCCCAAATCTGAGCCTATCATACACTGGAACCCCTGTCCTGAGCCTCTTACATCCCCAAACTCCTGCATCCCACATCCTCAGTCTTCTGCCACAACACTCCTGCATCATCCACACATTACAAACCTGTGTCCTGAGCCCATCATACTCACAGCTTCCATGCCTTGAGTCCCTCACATATCCAGCCCAAACTCCTGCACCCTCACATCCACAAGCCCTGGCTTGCTCAGCATCCCAGCCTTCCACCTGAGCCCAACACTCCCCAGCCTGGAGCCCCCTCCCCAAGCTAACATCCCCTTCTCCTGCTTCCAAATTCCCTCCCAGAGCTTGTACTTCTCACCCCTTCCCACACCCAAATCCCTCGTTCCCACCCCACACCACCTGTCTCAACCTAGCGAGAGTGTATAAGGGCTGGGGATAGCCAGTGATAGAGAGGAGGGGAACAGAGCGGATGAGGCCTCAAGGAAGGGGGGTGGGGGGCCTCAGGGAAGGAATGTGATTTTCATGCATTGGTGGGAATTTTCCCTCTCACCTCCCCCCCCTTTTTTTTGTTTGACAAACCTAGGGGTTCCTTGAAATTCTGAAAAGCTGAAAAGGGTTCCTCAGCCAAATAAAATTGGGAAACACTGCCTTAGAGACTAATAAAACATGTAGATGGTATCATGAGCTTTTTGGGTACAGCCCACATGAATGGAGTTAAGGAGTCCAGAGAACAAATAAACAGCAGAGAAAGAGAGGGGATGAGGAGAGAAAGGGAAGGGGAAAAATGGAGAAAAAAATATTGTTAGAGTGTCCATGTTAAATTAGGCTAATAGAGGGGGTGCTAAGTATTCTAAGTATCCGGCGCTTGGCTTTCTATGTCATTAGGGTGTAGAATGTAGTGGCTCATCCAGGTCAGGTCTTTGTTTAAACCTCTATTCAGGGTGTCAAACTTGTAAATGAAACCACGTTTGGCAGCTTCTCTCTCTCCCTCACTGGCTTTTTAAAGTGCTTTGAAATAATATCGACGCTTTTAGATCCCTTAGTGAGTGCCTGGCCAAGTTGAAATGTTCCCCAACAGGTTTCTGTGTGTTAGTATTTGGAATATCTGATTTGTGTCCATTAATCCTTTGTTGTAGAGACTGTCCAGTTTGGCCAATATACATGGTAGAGGGACATTGCTGGCACTTGATGGCATAGATCATATTGGAAATCCTCATTTGTTTATTGTTCTATTATTATGGCCTCCACTTTCCTATTGTTTGTCTGAAAGGGTATGTCTACACTTGCACCCTAGTTCGAACTAGGGGTGCAAATGCAGGCTTTTGAAATAGTCAATGAAGCGGGGATTTAAATATCCCGCACTTCATTAGCATGATCTTGCCGGCACATTACTCCGAATGCCAGCTGTTTCGAAAGTGAAAGTGCGTGTCAGGACGCGTTAGTTCGAACCAAACCCCTTGGTTCAAACTAACGTTACTCCCTCCATACGAAACTGCCCAGGGACTGAGGTCAGCTGGGGAGGCTCTGCTCCATGTTCCTTCACTTATGAAGATAAGGCTGACATCATTGTGCAGCAGGGCCTTCTTAGCCTTTGCCCCCAAGCTATGGAATTCTCTTCCTCCAGACAAGGAGTAACGGTAGTTCGAACTAGGAAGCCTAGTTCGAACTACCTAGTTCGTGCCCCGTGTAGCCGCACTGCACGGGGTTCGAACGAGCGGGGATTTAAAAATGGCTGCTCCCCGCTTATGCAAATGAAGCCCGGGAAATTCAAATCCCGGGCTTCATTTGCAATTGCGATATGTCTAAATTACCCCGCTAGTTCAAACTAGCGGGGTAGTGTAGACATACCCATATATATCCCAAGAGGAGGCATAAAACCTGCTCTCTCTATATATATGCTATTTTAAATAGGAGGTGGAGTAAAAATATTTAAAATAAATAAATACATAAATTAGGGTCTTCCTTTCCCTATCTGCTCTCTTCCTCTGTAAAAATGAAGATTCTGAGCTGGGTATCAGGGTTAGGTGGAATGAGCCCAAGGTGTAACTCCAGGAGCATCAGGAGAATAAGAGCAGGACATTGGCTCCACAGCTCTCCTATAACAAACACTGAGGGTATGTCTGCACATCAAAGTTAATTCGAAATAACAGCCGTTATTTCGAATTAACTTTACTAGTGTCTACACAGCCAAACTGCTATTTCGAAATAGTGGAGCACTTATTTTGAAGTTGGTAAACTTCATTCTGGGTATGTTTACACTACAGCATTAATTCGAGTTAACTAAATTCAAAATAGTTAATTCGAATTAAGCTAATTTTAATTAATGCATCTACACCCAAAACCTATTTTGAAATATCATTTTGCTATTTTGAAAAGCGCATCCACACTGAGTGGACCCTGAACCGATTTTAAGGCTGGCTGGAACCAGCGCCGGCAGGGCAACAGGTTAGGACTTAGTGTGTGGGGCTGCTGCCTGAGGCTAACTGAGCTCTGTGCTTAAAGGGACCCTACCTCCACCCCGGAGAGACAGTTCTCAGGGTTCCCCACTTGCTTGTCTACCTCGATGAGGGACAGCAAAGCAGTCCTGTCTTGGAGTGCCCTGAGTGCCTGCACTCGGGACACCACAGCACTCGGTCACATGGAGCCAGAGCTGCCCCATGGCATCTCGTTGGGTCGTTGCCATCAGCCTGGCTTCACTTGCTTCAGGCTGCCATCCAGGGAGTCCATCAGAGGGCTGTCAGGATCTAGGAGGCCCTGAGGGAGAGTGTCCACCCCAAGGAGCCTTCAGCACCATCATGGTCCTCCACACCGGGGGCTTGTGCCCCATTCCTCCCTCACATCCTTCCACTTACCCCTCTCTAGCCCCCCTTCCTGATGTCAAACAAAAGACACGTATGTTCAAAAATAGAAACTGGTTTATTGAACAAAACTGGGGGGGAGGATGAACCTCTGGGGAGACTGGGAAAAGGACGTGGGAGGAGGAAGAGCGAGGGTGGGAGAGGGGAGAGGGAAACCTGGGAGGAGGGAACTGGAAGGGGGAAGCAAGGGAAGGAAGGGGGAAGGGAAGCTCAGGAATAAGGTCCATGATTTCACCCTGGACCAGGAAGGCGCTTGCCTTCTCCAGGCCCTGTCAGGCTCCTGGGAGCTGGCAGACTGCTCCCGGGGAGCAGTGGAGGGCTGGCTGCCAGTGGCTTGCTGGCTCATCTTTTGGGGCCACTGGGTCAGGGGCCCCAGTGGCCACTGCTGGCTCTGGTCTGGTAGGCTTGGAGCTGGCACAGGCACTGCGGCCAGGGTCTACCCCTTTAACGGGTCCGGGGCTGGGGAAGAGGAGAGTAAGTTTTCCTGGTTGTACCCAGAGTGGCCACTACAGCTCCCTGGGAAGTGCTGGAGGCCCCCTATTTCGAATTAAGTGTCTACACGCCCTTAATTTGAAATAGCTATTTCAAATTTGGCGTTACTCCTCGTAGAATGAGGTTTACCAAATTCAAATTAAGCGGTCCGCTATTTCGAATTAATTTCGAAATAGCGGTTTGCATGTATAGACGCTATTACAGTTAATTTGAAATAATGGCTGTTATTTTGAATTAACTTTGCAGTGTAGACATACCCTCTACGAGTGAATAACGCCAAATTCGAAATAGCTATTTTGAAATAAGTGCTGTGTAGACACTTATCTCGAAATAGGGGGCCTCCAGCCTTCACAGGGTGTCCTGGTGGCCACTCCAGCTTCAAACAAGAACCCTCCTTTCCCTCCCCTCTCTCCCTGAAGCCCTTAAAGGGGTTGACTCTGGCAACAGTGCCTGTGCCACCTCCAAGTCTGCCACCCCAGAGCCAGCAGTCACTGCCCCTGACCCAGTGGCCCCAAAAGATGAGCCAGCAAGCCACTGGCAGCCAGCCCTCCACTGCTCCCCGGGAGCAGTCTGCCAGCTCCCAGGAGCCTGACAAGGCCTGGAGAAGGTGGGCGCCTTCCTGGTCCAGGGTGGAGATCAGGGTGGATCTTACTCAGGTTTGGGGGGGATGCCCCCAATGTCCATGATCTCCGCACTAGATGGAGGAACATGGCTGTCTATGGCAGGATAGCTGCCAGCCCGGCCACCAAAGGCCACATGTGAACCCAGGAGCAGGTTCGCATGAAAATCAAGTTGGTCCAGCAAGATCTCCAACCCTGAGCCCTGAGCTTCCCTTCCCATTTCTTCCCCTTGATTCCCCATTCCAGCTCCCTCCTGCCAGGTTTCCCCCTCCCCTCTCTCACTCTCTTTCCTCCCCTCTCCCAACTCCTTTCTCCAGTTTCATTCCCTACCCCCCCCCCCAGCCCAGCTTTGTTAAATACAAGAGAGTTTGTGTTCATGAAAATATGTGAAAATTTGACATCAGGAAGGGGGGTTGAGAAGGTAAGTGGAACTATGTGGGGGAGGAATGTGGCATAACCCCCCAGTGGGGCAGACCAGGGAGGCTCTTAGTGCTCCTCAGGGTGGAAGCTCTCTCACAGGGCCTCCTGGATACTGGCAGCCCCCCGATAGACATTCTGGATGGCAGCCTGCAGAAAGTGCAGCCAAGCTCACAGCAACACGTTCATGAGAAGCACCAGAGTGCTCAGGGGCTGCTCCGGCTCCATGTTGCCGAGTGCTGTGGTGTCCCAAGTGAGGGCAACCAGAGTACGCAGACACACAAGTGCTTTGCTATCCCTCAGCGAGGTAGGCAAGCAAGCAGGGAAAGCTGAGAACCAGCTGCCTGGGGCAGGGGTCCCTTTAAGCACAAGCCTCAGATAGCCTCAGACAGCAGCCACACAAATAAACTCCTGACCTGGTGCCCTACTGGACCTCGTTCCATCCGACCTTCAGTGCAATTCAGTGTCTACTCAGTGTGGACACGCTATTTCGAAATAGCAAAATGCTATTTTGAAATGCATTTTGTGTGTAAATGTGTTATTTTGAAAGAAGCTATTTTGAATTAACTATTTTGAAAAAATATTTTGAAATAACACTGTAGTGTAGACATACCCTGAGTTACAGCGTCCCAGCCCTCCGGGTGATCTGCTCATGATCCTCACTTCCAAGACCAGAGGTGAGGCAGAGATAAAAGGAGTTTTGGAGAATGCGGTCAGGATCATGGAGAGCCCATAACGATTTGATTTCACCCATTTCATGAATCAACAGTCTCTAATTTCCCCCATTTCCTGATGTCAAACTTTTTGACTTTTGGGAAGTGGCTCCCACAGGCACTAAATACCCCAAACACCAGCTGAAAACAAGGGGAGTTGTGAATACTCTGCTACTTGGAAAATCAGGTCCAAAATGGTTAAAATCATGCACTCCCAATAGCAAAGGACCCAACAAAATAAAAGGCCATTTTTGCCCAAATGGTAGCATTGACCTCCTCTTGAACAGGTCAGTTTGCACTCTCCCTTCTGCTTGATATACTGCCACAGCCCCTGTCTTTGGAGACACTTGAATCTGCTTGGTATGAAAAACAGGAAGCTACTGAAATAGCCTAAAACCTGTGACCTTCAGAATGTGACACAAGGTGCATCTATTTACCAGGACTTTGGGAAATGGAGGAACATGATACACACTGCAGTGTGGTATTGGCACACATAAAAATCAGCTTTCCTCCTGCCAACTCATCTATTTCAGGCTAGGGCAAAACCCCTTTGGACCTGTTTTCATTCCCAGTTGTTTATATTCTCGGGCAGAGGGTGTGTAGCTGCCACAGGATTTGCTTTGTTCCTTAGGTGAGTGTGTTTTCAATTCACGGGAAAGGTGCCTAGAGTCCAGGAGAGGCCTATTGTTAAAGGTTTATTGTAAATCATAAGAAAATAAATAAACTCCTCATACACTTCAATGTGAATGGAGAGTATTCCGCCTCTCCTAAGTACAGGCCCTAAATCTGTATAACTTCTAAGGTGACGCAGTGGAAATAGATCCTTGACCTGTAATCCCTAGTCGTTTGCTTAGGAAGCAAAGTCTCCTAGCCCAAGCCTCTTCTGCTGAGTGCACAAAACATATAACCTTATTTAGAAAGTGGCTTTGCTCAAAATCCAGTTTGTATGCATCCTGCAGTAGGGTGGAGGTAGGTTCATTCATCTGCTTCTCCAGCACAAACACAGACGCACAATCCTCCATCAAGCCAGAGGAATGAGTCTGTCGGTGTGTGTGCGTACATATCCCAGAGCAGCTGATGCAAGGGTGTGCACTGTTAGCACAGGGCTACAAATGATACAAATGTCTATCGGAGCCCAGTTAATCATAACCAAATTAGCTCAGTGAATCTTCACCTAAATCAAATCAAATATCACTTTCCAAGGCAGTGAGAGAAGACTCGATTTTTCTTTGCCATGGAGAGGAGACAGAAAGAGAGGGAGTGGGGGAGGCAGATGCATCTTTACATAGCACAAGGGATGAATGGTTAAAAAATGCAGTGTTTAGGTGTAACCTAATCAATTTGGGCTGGGTGGGCGACTTCTGATTCAGCTGGCTGTGCCAGGGAGCAGATAGAAATAAATAACTTCTGTCTGATGAAGTAAAGAAATGATTGGAGATGCATGGATTCTGATGAAAGTCCCAGCTAGCTAATCTGCAACACTGAATTCTCAGTGCATTGAGGTATTTCTTTGTCCAGTATTAAAAATAGTCACTCTGGGACAGCACATTATTTTTTATTAGGCTCTCCAATTCCCATTTACCCAGGATTGCAATGAAGGTACCTCCAAGAATTAGAGTTGTTTCCATCACCTAGGAAGGGAATTCCTTCTGAAGTAGTACTGGGAAGAAAATTTCCACAGAGAACCGTATGAGGGTATGGCATAGCTCAGTTACCCATGGGTACTTTCAGGAATTTGATCATTTGAAAGTAAATCTGGGCAGGATGTGACGTTCATCCACTTGATGTTAATTTCTGGGATTCTGGGCTTCCATATGAGGGACATTCAGCTTTCAGCCACCAGGATTCCTAAGAAAGTGATTCTTTAGCAGACTGATAGGTATTGCCCTACCAAATTCACAGCCATGAAAAATCGCTTATGAACTGGAAAATCAGGTCTTCTCTATCAAATCTGGTCTCCCCCGTGAAATCTGGCTATTTTAGGAGTGGCAAGGTATTGCTACATTTCTTCTGCATTGACTTAAGAGGTGGACAGCCTGACAGTGGTGGCCTTCCAGCCCAGAAGGCAGCATCATTGCCAGCAGCCATGCAGAAATAAGCATGGCATAGCACAGTATTGCCACCCTTACTTATGCACTGCTACGGTGGTGGCACTGCCTCAGATCCGACTCCCAGCCAGCAGCCACAGATCTCTGGATGCCCTGCTTTAAAGGCAGCAGTGCCAACATCAACAGCGCAGGTAAGTGTGGCATGGTATGGAATTGCCACCTCTACTCCGCTGTTGCTGGCAGCAGCACTGAGTTCAGAGCTGGGTTTTTGGTCAGCAGCTGCCACTTTCTGGCTGACCATCTGTGACAGCAATGCAGGAGTAAAAGTGACAATGCTATCCCCCTGATCCACTGGGTCAGGATTCTCTTGGTTACACCACCATGACATTTAAGATTTAAATATTTGAAATCATGAAATTCAAGATTTCTCAAATGTTCTGACTGTGAAATTTACCCGAATGGACAGTGAATTCGGTACATTGGGCCCTGCGGATAGTAAGATTATATAGGTTGTTGCAGAGAACCCAAGAGCCTCTGTGGTATGAATTCTCTGTGGAGACCTGCCCTGGTGCTGCAGAGTTCTCTATGATGGACTCTCTGGGGTTGCGTTTGAGGTTCCTGTATCAAGATTCACAGATTACAAGGCCAGAAGATCTCATTATGATCATTTTGTCTGACTTCTTGTCTGGCCAGAGAACTTCCTGGAATTCATTCCTGTTTGAACTAGAGCAGATCTTTAAAAAATATCCAGTCATGATTTAAAAGGCTAGTGATGAAGAATCTTGGTAAAGTGGTTAATTACCCTCACTGCTAAAAGATGCTCCTTATTTCTAGTTTGAATTTGTCTAACTTCCAGCCTTTGGAACTGGTTATACCTTTGTCTGCTAGACCAAAGAGTTCATTGTTATCTCATTTTTGTTGTCTATGTAGATACTTATAGCCGAGGGTGGTGGGGAGGGGGGAGGCCAGGTGAGTGTGTGGGGGAAGGCGCAGCACTATGCCCCTGGTAGAGGTGGAGCCTTGGGAAGAAGGGGAAGGGCCGGGGCAACCAGCCCTCAGTGCCACCCAGCTTGTGGCACTGGGCCCCACCCAACCCCCAGACCCAGGCAAATCAGAGGCAATTTAAAGCTGCAGCAACAGCTGGGATCCCTGGGTTGCTTTGAATTGCTAGGCCCCAGGGCACCTGTCCCCTTTGCTCCTCCCCCGTTGGTGATCCTGTTACAGACTGTGATCAGAGCTCCCCTTCTTAAGCTAAACAGATTGAGCTCTTTGAATCTTTCTCTCTAAGGCTTGTTTTCAAGTTGCATGGCTGGAATGTGCCCCAGGCCCTCTTCCTGCTGGTGATGGCAAAGAATAGCAGATGAAGCAGAAAATGGACTTTCTGATTCCCTCTCTGTTTTCAGAGCAGCGTGTCAGCATGTTCTCTGCCGTAGCACCGCACGCGGGCCTCTCTGGAGAAGGGCAAAGGGCTGCTGGCATTTCAAAGGCTCCTGAAATGCTGGGTGATGGGTTCAGCATCCCTAGCCAACCCTGCCAGGGCTGAGCTAGAGAACCCTGCACTGTGGGTGATGTGCTCGTGGTCCTCACGTTCAGCCCCAGAGATGGGGCAGGTGTGGAAGGCACCCAGGTGACATGCAATATACTAGCTGCAGCTGCTGGCAGCTTTGCTCTGCTTCCTCCACATGCTGAAGGTTCCTGATATTTGTGACATTGGAGAATCCAGTCCCTGCACCTATCTGAGTACCAGCAGAGGAGAAACAGGGAGTATGAGTAGCTGTGAGACCGAACTACCACCCCATGGTGATGGCCCCGCCAGGGCACAGCTGAGATGTTTTGAAGGTTTGGATAAACAGAGACCTTTGACCCGCAGTACTGTCAGTACCAAGCTTTCTTCTTCCATTGCCAGTTTATCTGTACGTTGGTGCTGGAGCAGGAGGGCCGACTTGCTGGGCCCCAGGGGGGGAGCGGCGGGAGGCAGAATTGCTCTCCTGGAAGTGGTGGTGTCTTTGGCAGAAGTTGTGAGACTAGGTGTTCTATTCTGTCCCCACCCTCCAGCCCTCAAAGCTGCCAGGGGTTTGCTTTACAACACTCTGGCAGCAATTTGAAGGACCCAGGGATACAGAAGCTGCAGAGAGCCTCGAGCCCTCAAGGCAACTGCCCCCTTTGTGCCCTCCATCCCCCACTGGTGGGTCTGTGCTGGAGAGAACATAGGAATGGCCACACTCAGGCTATGTCTACTCCACAGGCTTTTTGCATAAGAAGCTTTTTGCGGAAGAAATAGTCCACAAAAAGTCCTTGTGCAAAAGATAGTGTCCACAATATTGGACACTCGCTTGCATATAAAGCCCCCCCAGAACTGGTTCTAGATGGGCTTTAGGTCACTAGTTGCTCTCGTTTGCTGTTGCTCGAGCTCTGCAGAGACACAGGCTTAAAGGGACCCCCTGGACGGCCGTTTCTCTGTTTCTCTGCCTGCTTGTGGACCTCTCTTGAGGGACAGAAAAGCTTCAGCAGTGCCTGCTGTGGTTGCCCTGTTCTTTTTGGGGATGCCACAGCTTTTTGCCTTGCTGTGTGCCATGGAGCCAGAGCTGCTCTTGGGCAGGTGATGGCCCAGTGTGGCCATGCTGCAGTTCCTGCAGAACTTGCTTCCAGCTGCCTATATGTTAATGCCAGGACTGGCCCGAGCCCTTTTGGCGCCCTGGGCCCGGGTGTGTGGCACCGCCCCCGGGCTCAGGGCACATGTGCAGACCCACCTGTGGGGCACGGGCCCGCCCCCAGGGCGCACGGTGCATGTGCGGGCTGATCACAGCCGCTGGCACACAGCCCGGAGCCCACCCCCGGGGTGCACAGCGCATGCGCTGCCCGGCCAGCGCTGCTCGAGCACACACCAGGCCGTGCAGGGCCCCGCAGCCGTGGGGGCAAGGGTGCTGCTGTCCAGTGCCGCGAGGCCAGCGCTGCAGGAGCCGGGCGCGCGGTTCCTGATGGCAGCTGTAAAGGATGCCGTCCGCCCCTTACAGCTGCCATCAGGCGCCCTCCGTGGGTTGGCGCCCTGGGCAGCTGCCCAGCTCGCCCATGCCTCTGTCCGGCCCTGGTTAATGCTGGAGGTGGACACCAAACTCCTCATCATCACCTTCTGCGTGGCTGCA
Source organism: Pelodiscus sinensis (assembly GCF_052426305.1). NCBI lineage: Eukaryota > Metazoa > Chordata > Testudines > Trionychidae > Pelodiscus > Pelodiscus sinensis. Next base: position 8,329,552 of record NC_143074.1, on the reverse strand, counting down.
GCTGCTCCAGTCTGGCTGCCGCACCCCACCATACCCAGAAGGTTCTGGAGGCTGGAGACCAGCTCAGATTGGTGGGACCAGCTGGTCATGGAGCGGAGGGACGACCAGCAATGGCTGCACAACTTTCAGATGCACAAAGCCACCTTCCTCGAGCTCTGTGGTTGGCTCACACTTGCTCTCCAGAGATGCAACACCCACCTGCGACCCGCCATCCCCGTGCAGAAGTGTGTCGCAATTGCCTTCTGCAAGCTGGTCATCCTAATCAGCTACCTGATGGTGGCCAGCCAGTTTGGGGTGGGGAAGTCTACCATTGGGGCCCACCTGATGCAGCTACTCACGAGCTACAGTCCCTGTCTAGGGGAGTGGGTGTAGTATAAGGGGGACCCTCAGGAGAGGGGGCTGGGGACTGTAGAGGATGGACTGGGGGTGAGGGGAAAGGCCTGGCCCCGGGGGCTTGTGCGGTCCCTCCCTCACACAGCCCTACTGCTGGGAGTGGGGTGGGGAAGGGGACAGGCTCGTAGGGGGTGGCTCCTGGAGGACTGGGAGGGCACAGGAAGGGAGGGAGACAGGCCTCTCCCAAGGGCTCATGCAACCCCTCTCTGATTCTCTGTTTTGTGTGTTTCTTTGTCTCCTTCTGCAGGTCATCTGGGCCATCAACTCCTTGCTAAGTCATCCGTCTCCAGCTGTCCTGGGTTTCACCATCTGCGGGGGAGCCATCAACAGCACTCATATCCTGATCCGGGCCCCAGACCATCAAGTGGCCCAGTCTATAATCATGAAGGGCTACTTCTCAGTATTCCTGCAGGCCCTAGTGGACCACCGGGGCCACTTTACAGACATTTATGTGGGGTGGTCCGGCAGGGCACACAATAAACGAGATTTCAGGAATTCCAGCCTGTGCGCAAAGCTGGAGGTGGGCACCTTTTTCCCGTACCGGGACTTTGCAGTGGGTGAGCACAACATGCCAGTGAACACAGTGGGGGACGCAACATATGCCCTGGCTGATGAAGCCATACACCGGCCACCTGGATCTTTTCAATTCCCGCCTCAGCCGAGCCCGGATTCAGGTGGAGTGTGCCTTCAGGCACCTCAAGGGATGCTTCCGCTATCTCCTCACCCACCGGGGCATCGGGGAGTGCAATATCCCAGAGGTGGTGGCAACATGCTGTGTGCTCCACAATATTGTAGAGCGCAAGGGGGAGGCCTTTCTCCCAGGGTGGGGGCCAGTTGCCAGCAGTGAGGGCCGTGCGTTTGAGCAGCCCTAGACAGTTGCCACCTGCCAGGCCTGGGGTGCAGGCCCCCCAGTAACTCTCCCCAGAGCCTCCCCAACAGGGGCTTCTGCCTTTCTGCTTTCTTCCTTCCCCCTCTCACCTCTTCCCCTTTTCCCTTCGCTGAAACACATCTTTTTGGTTTGAACAAAAGGAGTGCTTCTTTATTGAACATGAGAAGGTGGGCGGGGGGGGGATGTCTGAACTGGGAAGGGGACTGGAGGTGGGGGGAAAGGCCTGGCCCCGGGGCTTGTGCAGTCCCGCCCTCGCACAGTCCAGAGGAGGGGGATGTCCCAGGAGCAAGGCCATGTGTGGCCTGCACAGCACTCCCTGTGTCACAGGGGCCCCAACGTGGCCAAAGGACCGTGGTGTCCTCTTCCTCCCCTCCGCCCACCCCCCCCACACACCACAGCCAAGCAGGCAAGAGAAGAGTATGGCCACAGTGGATCCCCTCATGGGCAGCAGAGGAGCCACGAGCAGCCTGGCCCTCCCTGGGGTCTGCACACACAGCTGCAGCTCGTTGTGCTGTGTGTGGCAGCGGCTACTGCCTCGCACATGCAGGCATGCCCAGGTGCTGTGTGCAGCACTCCAGCAGGGGTGTGGAGTTGTGCCTGTGCCCTTTTAGCTAGCACACTTTTTTGTCCCCCTGAGGGTGTTCTGGGACCCCTGGGTTGCTCCCTGGAAGGGCCAGGGGAGTCTCGGGGAACTGGCTGGGAGGTCATTTGTGGCAGAAGCAGAGCAGTGCGATTAGGGCACCTGATTCCTGCAAACTTCCTGCCACAAGGCTTGTATAGGGTGCCTGCAGCTTTAAGGGGGACCAGCAGACAGGAACTATAGAGTTGTGATGAACTTGTCCAGAGTGGCAAAGAGGCCACCTGTTTTCTTTCCTGGAAGCCAATTTTTTCACAAAAACCCCTGCTGAGCATCCACACACACCTTTTTGTGCAAGAGCTCCTGCTCAAAAAGGAGTTATTCCTTGTAGACAGGGGTATGCCTCCACCACAAAAAGCCCTCTGTTCTGTCGATCGACTGTACATTTTCTTGCACAAAAATTCGCTTGAGGTGTGAATGCTCCACCGGTTTTTGCGCAAAAATGGCCGTTATTTTGCAAAAATCCTGTATTGTATACATAGCCTCAGAGACAGGACTCTAGGACAGATGGACCCTTAGTCTGACTAATAGTTGCCAGTGCCAGAGTGTCAGTGGGATTGTACCAAACAGGGTAATCTGGAAAGACCCACCCATCTTCTCCCCCAAGGTTCAGACTGTCAGTGGGGTTCAGACAGGCAAGGGGTTCAGACAAGGCAAGGGGTTCAGACAAGGCAAGGGGTTGTATCCCTGAGCAATAACTATTGATGGACCTAACCTGTGCCTTGGGCTATATCAGTTCCCTGAGCAAAAGCGTATAAAGCCAAACCCACGTGTAACGAGCGAGCCCGTCCGGCTCCCCGCTGTCTCTGCTTCCCCCCTTCTACGTAGTCCCCCTCACCCCTTGTGCTACCCCACTTCCCTCCTTCCTGTGCTGCGTGCCTCTCCTTCTGTGTTCCGTGCCTCCTTCCTCCGTTGTTCTCTCCTCCTCCTCTATTCTTCCCTCCTCCTCCTTCTCTGCTCCTTCCTCCTCCGTTCGCTCTCTGTCTCCTTTCTTCCTCCTCCTTGCTCCTTCGTCCTCCCGCCCCTGTCTTTCCCTGTTCCCCTTTTTAAATCCCCCGCCGGCGTCCGGTCCTGGTGACGTAAGACGCCACGTCACCAGGCTCCTCCCCCGCCGTGCGTCCGGGTCTGATGATGTCAGACGCCGCGTTGCCAGGCTCCGCCCCCGCCTCACGTGGACGTCCTGGCGTCGCCCCGCCCCCGCTGCGCCGCCCGTTATCCGGGCTGCGGCAGAGGAGCAGGCCCTGCAGGGTTGCCGCACTCTCTGGGTGGCGCCCAGGAGAGCCAGCGCGATCGCGGGCTGAGTGCGGGGCGGGCCGCCGGATGTGGTGCGGGGGTGGCGCGCCCCGTCACACACCTCCCCCTCCAGGTTCGCCTGTTCCTCTCCTCGTGTCTCTGCGGTCTCTTCGGGTATTCTGGAAAAAAAGTCCGCATTCCCATGGTCTCTCCCCGCCCGGTGGCTCACTTTAAACCAGTAGGGCTGCAGCGCCAGGTACCACCTCTGGATGCGGGGGTTGGCGTCCTTCATAGCCTGGAGCCACCGGAGAGGTGCGTGGTCGGTCACCACCGTGAACGTACTGCCTAGGAGATAATATCGTAACATGTCAACGGCCCACTTGACCGCCAAGGCCTCCTTTTCTATTGTTGAATACTGCTGCTCCCGCGGGAGCAGCTTGCGGCTCACGTATACTATAGGATGTTCTTCCTCTCCCTCGCCCTGGGACAATACCGCACCGAGCCCGCGCTCGGAGGCGTCCGTTTGCAAAATAAATGGGCGAGAAAAGTCGGGCTGTGCCAGCACGGGGGCTTGGGTCAGCCGTTGTTTTAGGGTCTCAAAGGCCTGGGCACACTCGGGGTCCCACCGTACCCTCTTAGGAGCCGCGTTCCTGGTTAGATCCGTCAGCGGGGCCGCAACGGTCGCAAAATCGGGCACGAAACGCCTATAATAACTGGCGAGTCCCAAAAACTGTCGGACCTGGCGCTTCGTGCTCGGGGGGGGATAGTTTCGTAGTGCCTCCATCTTCCCGATTTGGGGCCGTATCTGCCCTCCCCCCACCGTGTACCCCAAGTACGACACCTCCCGTTGGCCAAACTGACACTTCACGGGGTTAGCGGTGAGCCCAGCTTCCTGAAGGGAGGATAGTACTGCCTCTATTTGCTGTAGGTGTTCGGCCCATGTAGCGCTAAAGATGATTATATCGTCGATATAGGCCGCCGCGTACGCCCCATGGGGCCGGAGCACTAGGTCCATTAGCCTCTGAAATGTGGCGGCGGCGCCATGGAGGCCGAAGGGCATCCGCTTGAATTGATACAGGCCGAACGGCGTGGAGAATGCGGTCTTCTCGCGGGCCTCCTCTGTCAGCGGGATTTGCCAATACCCTTTCGACAGGTCGATAGTGGATAAGTATTGGGCATTCACCAGTCGCTCCAGCAATTCGTCTGTCCTCGGCATTGGGTAGGCATCGAACACAGACACGGCGTTGACCTTCCTGAAATCGATGCAGAACCGGGTGGTGCCATCCTTCTTAGGGACCAGTACGATGGGACTTCTCCACACGCTGCGGGATTCTTCGATCACCCCCCACCGCAGCATTTTGTCCACCTCGTCGCGTACCGTCCCCCACAGTTTCCTGGGCAGCGGCCTGACCGGCTCTCTCACGGGGCGGCCGGGCGCGGTCACGATCGGGTGATGAATCAAGTCGGTCCGTCCTGGTGTCTCCGTCAGGACCTGTGAGAACCTCCCCAAGGTTTCCTGTAGCCCCCTGCTCTCCCCTGGTGTGAGGTCCGGGTTCAGGCGAGGCCGGGCGGCTACTTCTTCTCCCGTTGATTCTGAGACCCACCCTGCCAGGGCTTCCCGGGACCGCCATGCTTTAAGCAGGTTGACATGATAAATATTGGTTGCCTTCCACTTCCCGGGCATCCTGATCTCATAGTTCACGTCCCCGACCCTCCTGACCACCTCGAAGGGGCCCTGCCAACTAGCTAGCAGTTTGGAGGACTGCTCGGGCAACAGGAGGAGGACCCTATCCCCGGGCTGGAAGGTGCGCAGCCGGGCGCCCTGGTTATAGTGGCGGGCCTGCTTCCCCTGTGCCTCCTCCAGATTACGCTTGGCGAACTCACCCACCCGACGTAGCCTTTCCCTGAGCCTCAGGATATACTGTACTGTTCCTTGCACTCGGGTCTCCTGCGCCTCCCAAGCCTCTCTCACTATATCTAGGATCCCTCTGGGCTGCCTACCATACAGGAGCTCGAACGGGGAGAACCCCGTGGAGGCTTGGGGTACTTCCCTTACTGCAAACAGGAGGGCCGGCAGGGCCCGGTCCCATTCTTTAGGCTCCTCTTCCACGAATTTCCGGAGCATCCCCTTGAGCGTCCGATTAAATCGCTCCACGAGCCCGTCGGTTTGTGGATGGTAGACCGATGTCCTCAAGGTTTTTACCCTCAGCAGGCAGCACAGTTCCTTCATAAGCGCCGAGGTGAAATTCGTCCCTTGGTCAGTGAGGATTTCTCCGGGTATGCCTACTCGTGAAAAGATTTTAATCAGTTCGTTCGCGAGCGTGGGGGCGGTTGCGTTCCGGAGTGGTACTGCCTCGGGGTATCGGGTCGCGTAGTCTACTACCACGAGGATATACTGGTACCGGTTCTTTGTCCGCTCCAATGGTCCCACCAGGTCCATAGCGATCCTCTGGAATGGGACATCTATTACCGGCATCGCCACTAGCGGGGCCTTGGCCACTCTTCCTGGTCCCATCTTCTGGCATTCCGGGCAAGATTCACAAAAGTCTTTAGCCGCCCGGTATATGCCAGGCCAGTAGAATCGCTGCAAGAGACGCTGCACTGTTTTCTCATACCCCAGGTGCCCGCCCCAGGGGTTGCTGTGAGCCAGGCCCAACAGCCGCCTGTGATGTAGCTTTGGTACGACCAGCTGCGTGACCACCTCCCCGTCCTCCCGTCCCTCAGTGATCCTATATAGTCGGTCGTCCTGGATCTCAAAGCGTGGGTAGGTCCTTTCTCCTTCCGCCCCTGTGGTCGCACTCCCCCACGCTTGCTGCAGGAGGGGGTCCTCCCTCTGTTCCCGGACGAAGTCAGGGGACCACTCCCCCTCCGTGCCAGTCGGGCCCTCCCCGGCCCTGGCTCCCGTCCCCCTCATTGGGGCCTCTGCGTCCTCTGTGGCCAAGGCGGCTTGGTCCCCCTGCCACTCCCGGAGGGCCTGCCCGAACCCGCTCCAGTCTCTTCCGAGGAGCACGGGGTATATTAGTCCCGGTACAAGGGCGACGTGGGCCCTCCCTTCCGAACCCCCATCCTTTAAGTGCACCCAGGCAGTGGGGTATGGCTCGACTCGCCCGTGTACGCATTGGCTCCCTGGGGGAAACTAGGTCAGCTCGGACCAGAGTCTGGCCGCAACCTGAGTCCACGAGGGCGGTGACTACCTGGCCCTCAACTTCCACCTGACGCAGTATCTTTCCCTCAGCCTGGGGCCCCGACCTGTTCTGCCCCGCCATTACCTGCGTAAAGGAGCAGTCCATCAGCGGGCAGTCCCGTTTGAAATGTCCTTCTTGGCCGCATTGGTAGCATGCTCCCCCAGGGCCCCGTGCCGGGGGGGATTGGTCTTTCGATCCTCCAGGGCGGCGGGGCGGGAGGTTGGCTCTTCCCTCGCGGGTCGGCTCCACACCAGTGCTAGGCGTCTGCCCCCACCGCGGCCGGGGCTGAGGGGGGCAGCCGGGCCCCTTGCCTCCCCTTGCCGGAGTGGGGGTCTGGTCTCTCTCGATGCCCCGCTGGAGTGTTCCCCCCGCGATCCGACTCCTTCCCTGCCTCCCTCGGCTGACATATAATCCTCCATAAGGGTCACCGCGTCGGCTAAAGACGTAGGGTGGTGCCTTTTCACCCACCGCTGGCCTTCCCCCGGAAGGATGTGCAGGAACTGCTCCAAAACCACCTGCTCCGCTACCTGGGGTCCTGACCGCTGCTCGGGCTCCAACCAACGCCAACCTGCCTCTCTTAGCCGCTGCGCCACGGCTCGCGGGCGGGCCCCCGGGGCGTATTTTTCCTGCCGGAACCGCTGTCTATAAGTCTCTGGGGTGACCCCTAGCTGGTCCAGGATTGCCTCTTTTACTTTATAATAATGTAGGGCGTCTCGCGGGTCTAGACTCCGATAGGCCAGCTGAGCTGGGCCCGTGAGGTACGGAGCTAGCAGCGTAGCCCAATGTTGCTCTGGCCACCGGGCGGCTGTGGCTACCCTCTCAAAAGTGACCAAAAAGGCCTCGGGGTCGTTGGCAGGGCCCATTTTAGTCAGTCTTACGGGGAGCTGAGCTAGGGCCCCACCTTCCGCCCCTTCCCCCCCGACCGCTGGGGCTGGCCCCCGGCCCGCATTTTCCCACTGTCTCACCCAGTGGTCCTGTTGCGCCCGGAACTGCTCAGTCACGTCACGCAGTAGTTGGGCCTGCTGCTCCCGATGCTGTGTGGCCAGCTGCTGAAGGAGGGCCGTCTGCTGCTGTTGCTGCTGATGTTGGTTGTCCGTCAGCCATTTGAACACGTCAGCTGCGTCCATGGTTCCGCGTTGCGCCCAGTCGCAGCTTTGCTGGGCTGCTCGTCCTGGTACCCTCACCTCTTCCACCCGTGGGTTTTTTTTTCTTCTTTTTTTTTTCTGTGAGTTGTTGTTGGGGTTGCTGTTGGGGTTCTGTGACTTTAGCTAGAGTTCAGATACCCACATTCTCCACCACGTGTAACGAGCGAGCCCGTCCGGCTCCCCGCTGTCTCTGCTTCCCCCCCTTCTACGTAGTCCCCCTCACCCCTTGTGCTACCCCACTTCCCTCCTTCCTGTGCTGCGTGCCTCTCCTTCTGTGTTCCGTGCCTCCTTCCTCCGTTGTTCTCTCCTCCTCCTCTATTCTTCCCTCCTCCTCCTTCCTCCTCCGTTCGCTCTCTGTCTCCCTCCTTCCTCCTCCTTGCTCCTTCGTCCTTCCCCCCCCCCCCCCCGTCTTTCCCTGTTCCCCTTTTTAAATCCCCCGCCGGCGTCCGGTCCTGGTGACGTAAGACGCCACGTCACCAGGCTCCTCCCCCGCCGTGCGTCCGGATCTGATGATGTCAGACGCCGCGTTGCCAGGCTCCGCCCCCGCCTCACGTGGACATCCTGGCGTCGCCCCGCCCCCGCTGCGCCGCCCGTTATCCGGGCTGCGGCAGAGGAGCAGGCCCTGCAGGGTTGCCGCACTCTCTGGGTGGCGCCCAGGAGAGCCAGCGCGATCGCGGGCTGAGTGCGGGGCGGGCCGCCGGGTGGGGTGTGGGGGCGGCGCGACCCGTCACACCAGGCATCAATGCAAAAAGAGGCCTCTGCCACAGACCCCAACAAATATCAGGCCCAGAGCCCCTTTCTGCAAAGGTCTCTGTCATCTTTGTCACCATCTCATGCATGCTTCTTTATGCTGAGGCATCCACATGCTGCTCCTCTGCTCTGTGCCTCGCAAGCAAGGCAAAGTGAGGACAGGAGGCAAAGTGAGGACAGGAGATGATGGAAGGGCCTCCTGCTGTTTCTCTGCTTCTGACTGCTCCAAGATCAGTCTGATCACACGTGGGTGGGGCTGCAGCAGCAATCCCTGCATTTCAAATTCATAGGCAGCGCTGCACATAAAAGAGCCATCTGTCGCTTGCCTGGCCATCCCAATGCTATGGGGAGAGGTGGCCGCCATTGGCTGCAAAGCAGCCTACCTTTGAATTCCTCCGCTGAGGAAGCCCTTGCCCAGTAACACACACAGTGGAAATCAAATGCTAACACGTCCATGGTGGATTCAGGGATTCAGAGGCTATGTCTATACTATGGAGTTTTTCTGGGAATGCATCTGCTCGTCTGACATTTTTTGCGGAAGAGCAGACACACTCTTTCAGGAGCCCTGTCGGGCTCTTTCGAAAAAGGAGGTTTTTCCAAAATTTGGCCCAGTGTAGACAGGCCAAATTTTGGAAAAGCCTCTTCCGAAAAAACAATCAGAAAAAGGTAGCAAATTGCAGAGTGATTTACAGTGGGAGAGATCTAGATTGGATATTAGGAAAAAATATTTCCCTAGGAGGGTGGTGAAGCGCTGGACTGGGTTACATAGGGAGGTGGTAGAATCTCCATCCCTAGAGGTTTTTAAGTCTCGTCTTGACAAAGCCCTGGCTGGGTTGATTTAGTTGGGGTTGGTCCTGCCTTGGGGAGGGGGCTGGACTTGATGACCTCCTTGATGGTCTCTTCCAGCTCTATGATTCTATGATTTGCATACCCTTTTCAGATAAAAAGCCACAATTTAGACGTAACCAGAGAGAGAGAGAAGTTGCTGCAGTGAACCATTGTGTTTCCTGACTCAGGGAGGGTAATGGTCTCTGCTCACTGAGGGCATGTCTACACTGAGGAGTTCAAACAAAATAAGAAGGCAAGCATCCACACTACCGAGCCCGTTATTCTGAAATAATGACTCCTGCCTGTGGAGGGGAATAAGCTTATTTCGAAATAGTTATTTTGAAAGTTATTATTTCGAAATAACCTGGTACCGTAGACATAGCCATAGTGTGCATGTGGGTGAACGTACGCATATGTGGTGGTGGGAGTGGGATCCTCTGGGGAATCAACAAGGATACATCTACACTACCCAGCTATTTTGAAATAAGCTATTCCAGAACCGTTATTCCAAAATAGCTTATTTCAAAATAGCACGTCTACACTACAGGGAAGCCTCAAAATTACTCCAAGGCAGGCTTCCCTAATGTAGACATGCTATCACAATGTAGAGCCCCAGGAGGCATTGGGGAGGAATAACTTAGTGTGGCCCTGATGAGGGTCTATTTCGAAATAGCAGAAGTGGAACATCAGCACACGCCTTTTTTCGAACTAGCAATTTTGGAATAGGCATTATCCCTCATAGAATGAGGTTTACAGATTTCTGAATAAGCCATCCGTTATTTTGAAATTATTTTGAAATAACTGAATGGCTGTTATTGTTATTTTCACTTTGTTATTTTGAAATAACGGTGCAGTGCAGACTAACCCTGAGTGACAGTGGAAAAGCACTATGCAGAGTAAAGGAGAGCAGGACAGGCAGGGTGGTCTAGTGAGCTAGGGGAACTTCTTCCGCCGGGTCATCAGGTCATGGTGCCTCCTTACAGCAGACTTGGATTTGTTATGCTGCTGGTGTTTTCCGGGGCCAGGACAGGATGAAGTGACGAGGCCTGATAAATGTGCATGTGAAATGCTACAGTGCTGGTGTTTTCCAGGTCCTGACAGTGGAACCTGGAGGATTTACTGGTCTTGCATGATGGTTCTGTTCTCAGAACCCCTCCTTAGTCACCCTGCTGTGATTGTGGGGGGAGGGGTAACTTGTACACAGACCGCCATGGGCTGAACTCTTTCTGGGATGCTCTGGAGTCATGGAATCCTAGGGCTGGAAGAGGCCTCAGGAGGTCACCGGGTCTAGCTCCCTGCCCAAAGCAGGACCAATCCCAACTAAATCATCCAAGCCAGGGCCTTGTCAAGCGAGGACTTAAAAACCTCTAGGGATGGAGATTCCACCCCCTCCCTAAGGAACCCATCCCAGTGCTTCACCATCCTCCTAGGGAAATAGTTTTTCCTAGAATCCAACCTGGACCTCTCCCACTGTAACCTGAGACCATTGCTCCTCGTTCTTTCATCTGTCACTAGTGAGAACAGTCTCTGTCCATCCTCTTTGGAACCTCCCTTAAGGAAGTTGAAGGCTGCTATCAAATCCCCCCTCACTCTTCTCTTCTGCAGACTAAACAAGCCCCAATCCCTCAACCTCTTCTTGCAAATCATGTGCTCCAGCCCCCTAATTATTTTGGTTTCCCTCTGCTGGACCCTCTCCAATGCGACCACATCCTTTCTGTAGTGGAGTGAGGCCTTACAGAGACTTGTTCACCTTGCTCATGCCCTCTTTGCCGGTAGGAAAGAGACCTACATCATTAAGGGTTCCTAAATGGGGGACTGCTCTCCTTGCCCTCTCCCCCTTCCTGCCTGCGGGCATCAGCCTGCTGCAGAAAGCCTCCTTGCTTTCCCTCTGTGCCCAAAGGATGCTGTTGCTGCATTAATTAACAAGAGATTCCTGGACATTCCACACCAGCTGCTCTTTTGCTGCTGTGGATTTTGCAGACAGATGGGACTGGAGCCTCTTCAGCCTGCTGGCTCTTCCTTGAAGACTCAGGAAGTGACAGCCCTGCAGGCAGCTAAAAGCAGCCGAACAGTAGCAGAAACCCAGGAATTTTTCACTCAGTAGCATCCCAAAGGCTAATTCTATGGCTAATTGTATGGCTGTGCTTGCACTGCAAGCTGCTCAGGTGGGTGTCTGCAATGCGCGGAGCATGCACAACACAGCTCTCTGCTGGGTGGAATGGTCAGGCCTGGTCCCCATAATCCTGCTCTGCCTGTTGGTCCAACAGAGCTCTTCTTTGATTAGCTGTGGCGAGACTCATGGTTTTGCTGCAGGCTTCAATGGGGCACATATATGGGGTGGGGAGAGGGAAGACTCATACAGTGCCCAGGCCAGCTTTCACAGTCAGAGCGCTGTGGGAATTAGAGGGGCAAGACCCACTACTTCACCAGCCCATTTGTGTGGGAATGCCCCACCATGTTGTGGAGCCAACCGGGAACATATACAGAGAGCTGCTGTGAAAACCAGCAGGATGAGGTGTGTTTGAGGGATCAGGAAGAGGGAAAAGGGTTGGTCAGTGAAGCAAACAGCATGCTAAATGAACTGCCCAGAGCTGCCTCTTCTCCTCCAACCCCTGCTGCCTCCCCATTCTCCCAAAGCCCTTGTGATCTGACTGGGTGGTGTCCTATCCCCAGCTGTTGAGCAAGCTAGCTCCACTTCAAGCCCAGTGCTAGCAGAGACTCAGTTAGTATATGTCTCAAATGCTACTGGAATGGAATCAGCATGGCCAGCTCACTGCCATCCTGGCTGCTTCCCAGCTAGCTGACCTTTGGGGATTATGCTGCTCTTCTACAGGAACTGTAGGCTGGGGTCTATCCCATCCTGTTCCTTCTGGGGGCAGGTAGAACTTGAACCTACCAACCCTGTCCTTGCCAAGCAAATACCTTATCCCCTAGGCCAAACCACAACCCCCCCAGCAACCTTATCTTCAGGGCATCCCTTGTCCTGCCTTCTCTCATGACAGCTTTGTCCAGTAGGCTTTCTGCTTCTGGGGTTCTGCACAAGGGGATAGACCCAAGGCTGAACCCAGCCTAGGGAAAGTAAAGGCTGTCCGATGAGTTTGCACCACAGTCACACTGTCATATTTACAAGCCTAGCTCCCCCGGCCTGTGCTCAGACACCTTGCCCGTAATGTCTCCTCTCTAGTCTAATCTTACTATCTGAACATTTCCCACTCCCTCCAGCCAGTACCTGGATTTGGTCTGACACCGCCCCATTTTTTGCAGCATCTCCAGGGGAATTTCTATTGTGCCTGATCTCAGCTAGAGGGAAAGCCCCTTTTAACTCTTCCACAAGTAAATTTTACCAAAGCCTCCAGTCCTTGAGCCCCAGATGTTATCACACACAAAGTTCCACCATGGTTTGCAAGCAGTGAAGATGCCAGTTATATCTGCCCTACTCCCCCGCTTTTGGTGCCACCCTATCTCCCTCACTCCCTCTCCCTCATTGCCCGCTTTCCACATTCTCAGGTTCATAATTAGCATCTGCAACCTCTGGGCTTCTTCACAAACTGATGAGCTGCTAAAAATACAGCCCCCGCAGGCATCCATTCCACTTCTATTTCTGTATCTTCTTATTTATTTATTTATACCACTTTCAGATGAACAAAGCAGTTAAACAAAGGGAAGAGGAAAATGCTGGGATGGTGAAGATGGAACACAGCCGTTTACTTTGTTCATTTTAATTACACAAAGTCATCATTTAGCGGGGAGCCGGAGGGCAGGAAAAGTAAAAGCTTTTGTATTTCTACCTTCTTTGGATATATTCTATTTAAAGCTTTCTCAGACATTCTCCTGTGGAACTAACTGTGTCGTTACCCCGAAAAAACAGGATAAATGGCTGCAAGAGCTTTGAATTGGGGTCACACATTGGAAAGCCATTGGTGTTCATTTCCTCCTGCCATAGGATAGCCAAGAGACAGGAGCTGGCACAGCTACCTGTTCTCCCACAGGCAGTGCTCTGGCACCATCCCTTCCTGACAGAGCTGCAAGGAGGTGGGAGGGAACATCTTTGGGCTTCTCTTATGTCATTTCCTGAATTAACTCCGGCTGGGAGCCTAGGACTGTAGTAACTCAGGGCACTGGAATAGCCACACCAGATCACTTGTTATAGGATTTCAATTTAATCTTTGACTTTTTAAAGCTTTAGACTTTTTGTGAATGGCTCTCTTTCAGTTTCCCACATTGATTCAAACTCCTCTGCCTATCACTTGAGGGCTATTTGTGAGTGTGTGTTTTATTAGCCTTTCCTTTGAGTTTGCAGCTTCCTTCTTTACTAAGCAATCCTCTTGCTCCTTCCTTAACCCGAGCATCTCCCTGCAGTTTTGTTGAGTGTTTGGAGCTCTGCTTTTGCCCACACTCTGGACTTGCCAGCTGACACATCACTCACACTTCTTTGTTTGACTTGGGGTTAATTTTTCCTCTGCTGTGTCATCATCTGTGAGCTTGTCCCACATTTAACTGCAGGGTTAATAGCCACTACTGGGTGTATCTAGACTACATGTCTCCATCGAGGGAGCCATGTAGATGAGTTTACTAGACATAGGGAAATGAGGCATACTGAGGCGGTCGACAAAGGCTTCCCTTGTCGACTGCTGTGCGTCCACACTACCGCGCTGTGCCGCCAAACAGCTGATTATTTTAATCACCATTTCATTTCCCTATGTCTAGTAAACTCATCTACATGGCTCCGTCGACGGAGCTATATAATCTAGACATACCCACACTGTGTCTGTGTCTTACTAAGACCTGTATCCACATTTCTGATCGCTCTGCTGTTTCAGATGTGAACATTGCCTTTTCCAGTACCAAGTCTGTGTCTCTGCATGGCCTTTCACACATCTTCTGTATTGGCGTGCCTCCAAAACTACTTGTTCATTAATGAAATCGTGTCATTTTATAATCTTCATCATTCAAAGGCCCAGCTTCCAATGTTAAGTTAATTACAAACTTCTATGAAAGTTCCCCTTTTCTCTGCATCTGTTCCAATAAGGTATATTTCGTAGAATCATAGAACAGAAAGGGACCTCGAGAGGTCATCGAGTCCAGTCCCCTGCCCTCATGGCAGGACCCAATACCATCTGGACCATCCCAGATAGATGTCTATCTAACCTGCTCTTAAATATCTCCAAGGATGGAGATCCCACAACCTCCCTAAGCAGCTTATTCCAGTGTTTAACCACCCTGACAGTTAGGAAGTTTTTTGCTAATGTCCAACCTAATCCTCCCTTGCTGCAGTTTAAGCCCATTGCTTCTTGTTCTATCCTCAGAGGCCAAGGAGAACAATTTTTCTCCCTCCTCTTTGTGACACTCTTTTAGATACTTGAAAACCACTATCATGTCCCTTCTCAGTCTTCTCTTTTCCAAACTAAACAAGCCCAATTCTTTCAGTCTTCCTCCATAGCTCATGTTCTCTAGAACTTTAATCATTCGTGTTGGTCTTTTCTGGACCTTCTCCAATTCTCCAATTTGCATAGATTATTTTCCATAATTTTCATAGTAATTTTCATAGATTACTTTTTTCTAGGGACCCTCAAACATTTCCTTTATTTCTTCCAAGCCTTCTTTCCTTTCCTCTTCAACCTGTGCTGCTCTTAGACTCTCCTGTTTTACTAGCCCTCATGGCTCTCATGCACATTTTGGGCCCCTGATTAACCTTTTCCTGGTCCCTTCCACAACTGTTAGGTCTGGGGAGGAATGTACATGTAGTTATCACTTTGCCTTTGTCCCAGGCCTTTTTGTTTTCTAGGCTGTGCTTATGAAGCATTGGCGCCTTGTCACTCTCTAGTGGCTGGGCCACTCAGGGAGGCTTGCATTCCCTACAGCCTTTGAGGTAACAGAGGTTACTCTTTGAGCTCAGGCAGTAGATACAGTGCTTTTAGATCCAGAGGCCCAGGGTTTAACCACCCTGTAATAACAACTAATCCAACCTAAGTGACTCTTTGTGATTTTCTTCAAATGGTGAATGAGTGTTGATTTCATCGATCTGCAATGTAGTTGTTCTTTTCCTGGGCTCACTAGCACTCCTGGGCTTCCACCAGAGAGTGTGAGTATATTTACATAACTAGCAGCAAGAAAGGATGCATGAAGGCTCTGAAGTGCTAATACTACTGGGCTGTGTCTAGACTGGCAAGTTTTTCCGCAAAAGCAACTGCTTTTGCGGAAAAACTTGCCAGCTGTCTACACTGGCCGCTTGAATTTCCGCAAGAACACTGACTTCCTACTGTCTGAAATCAGTGCTTCTTGCGGAAATACTATGCTGCTCCTGTTCGGGCAAAAGTCCCTTTTGCGCAAAGCTTTTGTGCAAAAGGGCCAGCGTAGACAGCTCAGATTTGTTTTGTGCAAAAAAGCCCCGATCGCAAAAATGGCGATCAGGGCTTTTTTGCGCAAAAGCGCATCTAGATTGGCACGGACACTTTTCTGCAAAAAGTGCTTTTGCGGAAAAGCGTCCGTGCCAATCTAGACACGCTTTTCCGCAAATGCTTTTAATGGAAAACTTTTCCATTAAAACCATTTGCAGAAAATCATGCCAGTCTAGACGTAGCCCTGGAGTCTAGCCTGGCTGAATTCCTTGTCACTCCCTGCAATCAGTTACTGTATCCCTGAGCTGTAGGCCTGACTTGATATAAGTAACTTGCCTCATTTCTTAGTGGGCATAATTGGCAAGGTCAAGTTGTAAATAAGGGCTTGACAAACAGTGTGCTGGAGTCAGGATGTCTGTGCTAGCTAAGATAAGCATCAACAACAATGCCAGGGGCTATAGGCAAGCCAAACCTGTAAAGATCAGGTTCTGCATGAATGGCACATGGACACAGCATGCTGTACTGGGATTGGTTCCTCCAAAGTTACCAAGCCAAAAATGTGGGATGTTATGTATAGCAAATGCAATGTGATGAGTAACGGTACATAGAGGAAGCAGTTGTCTGTGTGACGTTGGATGTGTGGTACACCCTGTTCTCACCCCCCTACACTTGAGTTGTTTCAACTCCACGTAGTTTTGCTACATGCCAAATTAAGCAACGAGTGACAAAATCCACTCCCGCTGAGTGGGTTAGATCCCAGAGAACTGGCTGAAGCATTCTCTCAGAACTGGACAAGCTGTTCTGGGTAAGCTGAATGGAAAAAGGAATCCCAACTAGAGCCTATCAACGGGATAACATCTCCAGCAATTTTAAGTTTCCTACTGAAGCTTAACCCTTGATAGCGCCTCCTCAGTCACCAGACTCTGCTATTGATTCCTTAGCAGTTCCTGGAGAACCTGGCACTGGAGTAGTTGCGAGTTGCACTATTGCCTGCCCACAAAGAGGTCTGCCAAGAGAGGCTCAGCTAAAAGGCAGCACAAACAATTCAAGGGTTCATAGAATCATAGAATCATAGAACTGGAAGAGACCTCAGAAGCTCATCAAGTCCAGCCCCCTGCTCTAGGCAGGACCAATTCCTTTGTCAAGCCGAGACTTAAACACCTCTAGGGATGGAGACTCCACTACTTCCCTAGGTAACCCATTCCAGTGCTTCACCACCCTCCTAGGGAAATAGTTTTTCCTAATATCCAACCTGGACCTCTCCCACCACAACTTGAGACCATTGCTCCTTGTTCTGCCATCTGTCACTACTGTGAACAGCCTCTCTCCATCCTCTTTCGAACCTCCCTTCAGGAAGTTGAAGGCTGCTATCAAATCCCCCCTCACTCTTCGCTTCTGCAGACTAAACAGACCCAAGTTGCTCAGCCTCTCATAAGTCATATGCTCCAGCCCCCTAATCATTTTGGTTGCCCTCCGTTGGACCCTCTCCAATGCGTCCACATCCTTTTTGTAGAGGGGGGCCCAGAACTGGACACAGTACTCCATATGTGGCCTCACCAAAGCTGAATAAAGGGGAATGATTACATCTCTGGATCTGCTGGCAATGCTCCTCTTAATGCAATCTAATATGCCTTTAGTCTTCTTGGCTACAAGGGCACACTGTTGACTCATATCTAGCTTCTCATCCACTGTAAGCCCCAGGTCCTTTTCTGCAGAACTACTACTTAACCGGTTGGTCCCCAGCTTGTAACTATGCTTGGGATTCTTCCGTTCCAAGTGCAGGACTCTACACTTGTCCTTGTTGAACCTCATCAGATTTCTTGTGGTCCAATCCTCAAATTTGTCTAAGTCACTCTGGACCCTATCTCTGCCCTTAAGCGTATCTACCTCTCCCCCCAGCTTAGTGTCATCTGCAAACTTGCTGAGGGTGCAATCCATCCCCTCATCCAGATCATTAATAAAGATATTGAACACAACTGGTCCTAGAACCGAATCTTTCTATCCATCTTACCGTCCATTTATCCAATCCACAATCCCTTAATGTTGTGCTACCATGGATGTTGATTTAATCAGCTATTTTTTTAAAATATGATAGCGCTTTGTAGCTAAAGATAATGTTGTTAAGAATGAGAGTTGTCGATAAGTGGTTAATGTGAGAGTGTCTCAGAAGAAGGCATTGCTGCAGAGAGAAAAGTCTGTTGCTCCCCTCTCTCCCACCTTCCCGCTCAGATCCTTTGTTTGGGATGGTGGGGGTAGACCTGGATGGAATCATACTGCAGGAAAATCCTTGTTTCACTGCCTGAAAACAGCCCAGGAATTCAAATATCTACATCCCAGCCTTGACCTCCTCTGACTTTCCCTGGCTGCAGAATGATTGGATGTCAGGGATGTGGTACACTTAAAACTTCATGCTGACACTTCAGGTATAAGAGGTCTCCTGATCCTGCTTCAGATGAAGGGGCTCAGTTGGGAAGAATGTGTTTTGTGTCTTCAGCAGTCCATCTGCAAAGAGGGGGAAACTGTTTCTCGCTGCCTTTGAGAGAAGCCAGCTTTGTGTCTCTCTGGTTTTGCTTTTTGTGTACTAGGATTCTGGAGTCCATGAAATAAAGTCACAGTACATTGCAACCATCCAAAAAGGGTATTTGATGTTTTTATTTCCCTTCTCTGTTTGTGAGCCCTGAACATAAAAAAGGAGGCCATTTGAAGGCAAATGACCCACGTGCTGCAGAACTGAAGTGTCGCTCGGCTTTATATCCACAAAAAAGGCTAGCCTTACAAACAAGCATCCCTCCTCTAGCTGGGGCATTCTGGACACCACTCTGTCGGTCCAACCAAGCAGCATGGCCTGGCAGTATTGCACAATGCTTTGGAACACTGACCTCCTAATTACTAGCTGAAAAGATGCCTCCTTCATTTAGTTAACGCTTCAGTGGGCTTTGTCTCCAGAAATGAGGTAGTTATGGACCTGGGATGCAGCCTTTCATGTGAGAGGTGTAGAAAAGGATCTCTCAGTGTCGGGTAATTACAAAAGACTGAAAGGCAACATTATAGGCCCCTCTCCTTCCATTTGGTTATGCTGTGCTGATGGATCACATATATGGAAGCTGATGTCTGCTGATTCTCGTATACACTGTGCAGTCAGCAATGGGCATATATGCGCCTTTCCTCTGCAGGATTGGAAAGATTAAATCTTCCTGACACAGCGTCACTCTGGTGACCCTTCAATGCTCTCTCTAACCAGAAGAGACAAAAGATTCCAAAGAGTGGGGAGCCAAGAAGTGCGACTGTTCATTAGGCAATTGTGCTTCCTAGATGGAAAGATACCAGACTGGGATTCAGAAGATTCCTGCCTCTGCTGCTAACGTTGGTGTGCCTTTGGTCAAGTCAAATATGTTTATTTTGTCACCCCTTGCCTCATGAGTTCATAAACTGTGTGTCTGTACGGCACCTTGCACAATGGAGACCTAATCTCAGCCAGGGACTCTAAATGCAACGGAAATGCAAATAACAAAGAAAAGGTAAACAAGAGTTCTGGTGTCTTTTCTTATACCACAGTGGCAAAGAGTGGCTGGGTTGTTACTGATGTAAGCAGGGTCAGGGTAAACTCTATCCTAACATCTAGTGGCGAACTGTGGCAAGTGGTGCACAGAGACTTCAGAGGCTGAGCCCAATTTGCATAGACACACCCACCCTGTCTAGTATGTGCCACAGCAGCCCAAATCGTCACTTTGGCCACTGTGGGAGCCCCAGTCTCTCTGTTATTGAGGCAGAGGGGATAAAAGTGTTGTTACCCTGATTATGCGAATCAAGGACAATGGAATGGTGGAACTGTTTATGACAGAGGGATTCGCCATAAACTAAGTAGCACTCGCTAGACAAGGGGCATGGGTTCCAAACCCAGTCAAATTGAGGGAGGTTGGGGACAGATCTTGGTGCCTGGTGGTGGGGACCTGTCTGAGGGCCTAAACAACACTGATTGCACTCCCTCCTCTCTCCACTGTGGAATATCAGAGTTAATTTAGATTCCATTAGGAGTCTAGTTGTGAGCTGTGGAGCTAACTTTGCTGTGGGCCAGCGCTACAAGAGCTGAAATCACTGTTGCTGAGGGGAACCTGGTGCTGTGCTGTGGACAAGAGCTGAAATCACTGTTGCTGAGCTGTGGACAAGAGCTGAAATCACTGTTGCTGAGGGGAGCCTGGTGCTGTGCTGCTAGCAGAGCAGTTTGCAAGGGGCAACCAGCAAGCGCAGGCGGACAGTAGATGCAGCTGGCGGGGCGGCTGACGGCGGCCTGCGGCTGGTAAGAGCGGCAGCTGGCGGAGCAGCAGCAGGAGCAACCAGCTGGCAGCCCGGAGCGTGGACCGAGACGGTTGGCGGATTTGCGGAGCCGGACAGTGGAGGCGGCTCACCTGACGACAAGTGGAGTGTGGCGGAGTGACTCGTGTTGACGGTGGCGGCACGGAGAGGTGGAGCCACCGCCGGGCCACGTAAGGTTGGGATGGTGGAACCCTGCCGGGTGGACTTTTGAACCCTGGGATGGCACTGACCCAGGGCTGAGACTCTTGGGGTGTTGGACTTTTGGGACGTTGGGGAGATTTGTGGCTGGGGGGAGGGCCTTTGCTCATTGTTTGGTTGGTAAATCCGAGTTGTGGTGTTTCCCCAATTTAATGCAGATGTCGGTTACCTCATGTTAGTAAAGGTTTGCTACTACACTGAGGCTCTGTGCTTGCGAGAGGGGAAGAATTGCCTCTTTTGAGGCACCCAGAGGTGTATGTAAGATTTCCCAGGTCACTGGGTGGGGGCTCGAGCCGGTGTTGTATTACCTCGTTGGGAGGAGACCCCTAGATACTGAACCCGGCCCTTGCTGCTGCTATTTACTTGGCCTGGCAGAAGGGTTACACTGAAACAAGACATTGGCCTCCCCAGCAAACAAGGTAACAGAGCATAACTGGCTGATGAAGTTATCACAAGAAGAAGAGCTGAAATTTGAAGGTTGCAGAGAGGAGAGGAGAGATTTCTTTCAGAGAGTTGATGACAGCATTTGGGCCTTGCTCACACACTGGACAACCGATTCCTCAGTGACCCCAGCAACATTGAGGCAGGGTGTTTGCTGGCAACATGCCATGCATGTCCCATGTAGCACCTCTAATTTTGATCAAAGTTTGATTTGTTCCAGACCAGAGCTATTATTAGCACACTTCTGGAGACAGAGGCTGTACCTAAGTGCACTGACTGGGCTTATGATCAGACTGAGACCGATTCTGAACTTATACCAGAATTAATCAGGAGTGACACTGAAGTGTAAAAGCAGCATAGCTGAGATTAAACACTCTGAGTGCACTGATTCCCTCTGTCAACCTGACCCAGAAAAGCAGCAATGGAGCAGGTCACCTTCAGAATGATCTTGTTGCAGTTCTGCAGATGAGGCAATTATGTTTTGCAGGTGCTGTGCTTGTGCTGTGTAGCACCTCAGCTCATCTACTTGCCATCTGTGATTGCTAGAGTTTACTTTGGGACAACCCCAAATCCTGTATGTGAGCCACACTGCAGGCAGGCCTTAAGTAACAAGTCTGTGGCCTTCTATAACCTGTCATGATGCTGCATCTCACCACTAATGAAAACTCTATGGTGACAGACCCCCCCTCTCCTTCCCCAAACACACAGACTCCTGTCATTTGAGCTGAATGAGAATCACCTTCAGCTGTTTGCAGTCTAGGGCCTATGACACACATTTGGCCATTCTGAGTATATTTATTAGAAGGCAGTGATGTAACTGCACATTAGCCAGCACATTAGCCCCATGAAGCCTGTAAGTCGCCTTGAATACTTTAAATAGAAAGGCGGGGTAAAAATATTTACATAAATAAAATAAAAATAAATACATTAGCCTATCATTGAGAGGGAGCGTATATGGGGTAAATGACATTGTGCAAGTGAAATGCAGCCCTTCTCTCATTTCAGTCCTACTGATGCCAGTGTGTAGTCTAGAGCGGACTCCTCCAGAATACACCTAAAAATAAAACAACACCTGGACCTCAGCTGCTGAAGACAACCACTGCAGTCTGCAATCATCAGCATTTGTGAAAATGCTCTGAGCATGTGGGAGCAGGCAAAGGGTCAGCCTGAGGCCCTCTGCTTCTGCAACGGCTTACAGACATGGGGCATATCTCCCAAGCACGTTTCCCTGCTGCTGTAGTCGACACATTGTTATTCTGATGTGGATTTTCACTTCGATCGTAATCATACACAGACCCAGACAGGGAGCATAATGTGACTGCACCGTGCCTACCGGCGTGGAAAGCATGGCAGGGAAAATGAGTTCCTGTTTTCCTGGCAGGGCACTTTTGGTGGCTTGTGAATACAGTTCTCAAGTTTCAGCAATGCAATATGAATAGCAAAGCAATGGTGACAACAAAGGGCTGATACAAAGGTAGAGTGAGGTACAACACAGAAGTGATACCTAACCCAATAGCAATTAATCTAGGGATGGGTGATGTTGGATATAGATTTGGCTGGCAACCCAGGTCTGCTTCTTTTGTGAAAACAAATCCCAGCCATAGTCCAGTACTTGAGTGTGACCTAGTGGTTAGAGGAGGCAACTGAGTATCATTCCTGATGCACTCTGGGGATCCTGACCAAGCCACTGGGTCTCACAGTGCCTTAGAACAGGGGTTCTCAATCTTTTTCTTTCTGAGGACCCCTCCAATTTGCTATACATATTCTATGGCCCAGTTGTGCCACAGCAGCTGCTTTTTGCATATAAAAGCTAGGCCCAGCATTAAGGAGTAGCAAGCAGAACAATTTCCCGGGGTCACATGTCACAGCTGCTCAGGCTTCACTCCAGCTGTGGGTGTAGAGCTCAGAACTGCAGCATGCAGTCCTCCACTGCAGGGCTTTGGCTTTCTGCCCTGGGATCTAGGGTGTCTGCTGCTAGCCATGCTTGGCAGACCCCCTGAAGCCTGCTTGCAGCCAGGCCACTGACGGGGAGGCAAAGGGATCATTTGTCTCGGGGCCTAGAAATTCAAAAGGGGCTGGAGCCCCAGGCCCTTTAAATTGCCACCAAAGTGCGGTGTGGTCTGCTCCAAGCACCACTGAGGGCTGGGGGGGAGGGCATGCTGCAGTCTGGGGAGTGCAGAGGTCTGGCTGTCCCTAAGGCCCCGCCCCTTCTGGGAGCATAGAGCCAGCCCCTCCCACCTTGCCCAAGGAAACTGTTGGTTCCCCTGTTCTTAGCACAGACTGCTAGATGAAAACCACTGCCTTAGAAACCTAGAAGCAATTTAGGAATCTCAAAGGGAAACTACGATGGGCATGATCCAAAGTCAATGGGGTACCTTTCAGTGAGTTTTGGATTGGCTCCTGTAGCTCAGGGAGAAATACATGATTTAGTGTGATTTATACTGAGGGAATCTGATCTTGCAACCAAGGAGCAAATAACCACATAATTTATTATGCCCAAAGGGGAGATGCATGATGAGAATAATGAAATCTATAGTGGAGTAGACCAATAGGGTGTCTCTTTACCTGCCTGTCTGTGATGGGAGCCCAATGCTGAATGATACTGATGCATCTAATTTTGCATATCTTTCCTGGGGAAGGAAATTTCTTCCTAACCCCAGCTGATGATTATGTCCTAAGGACAGAGAGCCATGGTAATTTTATCTTATATAATGTTGCTCTTGATGTTGTTCTTAGTAGGATTCAAAAGGGCTCCAGTTTTTATGTGGCTTTTCCTCAGTTATTTGTCTCAGTAGTATCCTGTCCCAATAGTGCCACCGGAGAGAAAAGCAAAGCTGCCAATTCTCATGGTGCTCCACGGTGCCTTGTGCACTTTGTAGTGTAACTGCCTGAATGAACGTATCACTAGGCACCACTTCCCTCTAGGGCTATGTCTTTTCTGCAAAAACATATGCAAATGAGGTGAAGCATGGCATAGTACCGTGCCTCGTTTGCATAATCAATGAGGTTCTGTTTTTGTGCAAGAAGCTTTTGCGCAAAAAGGAGCCGTCTACTCAGCTCCTTTTTGTGCAAAACCCCCCTTTTGTGCAGGAGCCATTCTTCTGGAAAAAAATGTGGAAGAACGGCTCTTCCGTAAGAGTGGGGTTTTGTGCAAAAAGGAGCTGTGTAGCTCTTGTGCCTTGTTAATTATTCAAATGAGATGTGGCAATATTCCATGCTTCACCTCGTTTGCATATGTTTTGCGCAAAAGAGGGGCAGTGTAGACATAGTCCCCGACTGCAATGTCACGCTTGTTCAGGTGGGTGTCATTATAGGCCCTAGTACTTCTATAGCCACAGGAGATTCTCCTTTCACACGCCTGGTAGGGTGAAGCCTTGTGGGGAACAGAAGACCCAACTCTCGCCTTACTTATGATTCCAATATCTTGGGTGGCTGTGGTGTGCGCTTTACAGTGAGGAGTTCTGAGTGGCCATTTACAAATATTGAACATTTTTGCACTCATTTATACCATGATCTTCAAAGCCTTTGAGCAGGGCTTCGCCATTTGCTCAGACTATGGCATTTAGTCACACCCTCCTTCTGGTGAAGCTATTAGCATATGCACTCACTCCTTTCCTCTGCTCTAAAGTGCTCCCAGTGCCACTAAATTTGGTTCAGTTTAGGTGCTATTCCAGCTCACAGCTGGGTGACTTTTAAGACGCTCTAGTTCCTGTCCAGTCCTGACTTACTTTGTGTAACCATGGAGGCTGCATTGATGGGAGAGGAGGAATCATAGGATAGACTCATAGAATCCTAGGCCTGGAAGAGACCTCAGGAGTCATCAAGTCCATGCCCCTGCCCAAAGCAGGACTGACACCAACTAAATCATCTCAGCCAGGGCTTTGTCAAGGTGGGACTTAAAAACCTCTAGGGATGGAGATTCCACCACCTCCCTAGGAAACCCATTCCAGTGCTTCACCACCCTCCTGGGGAAATAGTTTTTCCTAATATCCAGCCTACACCTCCCCCACAGAACCATTGCTCCTTGTTCTGCCATCTGTCACTACTGGGAACAGCCTCTCTCCATCCTCTTTGGAACCCCCCTTCAGGAAGTTGAAGGCTGCTATCAAATCCCGCCCCCTCCCCCACATTCTTCTCTTCTGCAGACTAAATCAGCTCAGATTCCTCAGCCTCTCCTCATAGGTCATGTGCTTCAGCCCCTAATCATTTTGGTTGCCCTCTGCTGGACCCTCTCCACTGCGTCCACATCCTTTCTGCATTGAGGGCCCCAGAACTGGACACAATATTCTAGATGTGGACTCACTAGTGCCGAATAAAGGGGAATAATCACTTCTCTGGCTCCTCCTAATGCACCCTAATGTTCCATTAGCCTTCTTGGCTACCTGGGCATACAGTTGACTCATATCCTCCTTCTCATTCACTGTAATACCCAGGTCCTTTTTTGCCAAACTTCTGCCTAGCCAGTCTGTCCCCAACCTGTAACAATGCTTGGGATTCTTCCATCCCAAGTGCAGGACTCTGCACTTGTCCTTGTTAAACCTCATCAGATTTCTTTTGGCCCAATCCTCCAATTTGTGTAGGTTACTCTGGACCCCATCCCTACCCTTCAACGTATCTACCTCTTCCCCTAGCTTAGTATCATCTGCAAACTTGCTGAGGATTTAGTCCTCTGAGCAAAGGAAGCAGCATTAGTTACATACCCTGATCCTCCTCCCATTAAAGTTAGTGGGAGCCTTTTCATTGACTTAAATAGGAAACAAATCATTCCCATTGAATGCACAGTATTTTCAATGGCTGTCACTTTCCTGTAGGGAATTTCTGGGGGAGCTGCTAAGAACCCAGGGAGAAGCAGTCCGGGGTGAACTGAATGGATCTCTCAGCCAACATGTACATTTTCTGGTTAACCCGCTGCTCGGTCTACCAAGAAAGTGAAGGAGGACAGAGAGAAGCAAAGTCAGAGATGGAATATGACACTATGCAAACTGGTGGAAGAATGATGGAGCTCATCTGTTCAGGTACATTGAGAAACCTGTCAGTCACCCAATGGTTTAGAAGGGAGTTTAACCCAATTTTAGCTAATTTACAGGAATGTTTCTAATGGCAAGTGTCAAGGGAGCATGGGAACGACAGGGAAATGGACAAGAGGGAAAATGAAGGGGGGGCCTGAGAACAAATGTGCTTGGTCACTAGTGAAACTGGTACTCACTCTCTCTCCGTGTCCTTTCCCCAGCTGTGTGCATGTGCACACACATATGCATGCTTCCTTCCTTTAGCCACTGGTGTGTCTTCTGATCTAGGGAGGTTTCTCCTGAATTGCCCACAGATCCAATCTAAGGAGAGGGTCCAAGCTCAGTTCTCTTTCCACCGCACCAGCCTGGATTGCACGCTGAGCCCGAGATGACCCTAAGGCCCCGGCGATATTCCAGGAGGCCTAATTTCCTTTCCACCTGCAGCTACAAGTTCCACAGAAGTTTTGCCATTTCATGTGAGTTCCATCCACTCTGTTTCTCCATCAAGCTTTTCCCTACCCATTTAAATGGCTTCCGAGTGGATGCTGTACCTAATGCTGTTAGTCATTAGAAAAAACCCTCCACCTCCAGATGCATCCCGAGTAAGTCCCAGGTCCAAAACGGACAGTAACTTCTTCCACCATAAGCTACTTCCTTCCTATCTCCACTGCTCCTCTTCTCCATTTCCCCTTGCCTCCTCCCCTTGGGATATCGACGCTGGCTGGAGTTTCCCATTAAACCAGGCACTCTTGTAGAAAGGGGAACTGACATGATTAATGCTGCTCGCTGGGAAAGGCAGCCAGTGCACTCAAGGGGAATTAGGAGGGAGGCACATTCTCATCATCCGGTCATTAGCATTTCCCAATAAGGAGCAGCTCCAGGTTGCACTTGGCACAAACTGTTTCAGACCCAAGAGGGAGGAAGGAAAGGAGAGATGCCACTGGGTCAGTGTCCTTTTTTTTTTTTTTTTAATTTAATGCTAAAGCCAACATGTGCTTCACTGGGCTCTGTAATAAAATCTTCACTGACCTTTCAAAGCACATCCTACTGGGTATGTGGAATGCACAATTGTATTTTCCCCTGGGAGGGGAAATTTATTTCCTGTCCTATGAATTTTAACTGCTGGAGGTCCCATCCTCTCTTCACTCCTTTTTCATTTGCTTTTTCTCATTGCCATGGATCCCCTGTGTGTAGATGTAACCATGACCAGCTGATTCGAACCTAGGATCTCAGTATATGGGCCTCAACAGCTTGAGCTACAAAGCCAACTAGTTCTTAGCCCTGGCTGTAGAGATATCATGTTCTTATCTGCTGCTGTAAGTGGTCAGTGAACCACACTGGGGCTACGTCTACACTGGCCCTTTTTGCACAAAAACTCATGGAGTGTCCACACTACAAGCGCATTTTTGTGCAAGAAAAAGTACAGTAGATCATCAGAAGGCAAGGCTTTTTGTGCAAGAGTTATTCCTCTTTCTATGAGGAATAAGCCTTTTTGTGCAAGAGGTCTTGCACAAAAAAATGTGTGTGAATGGAGAACAGGGGTTTCTTGAGCAAGAAACCCCTATCAGAAAAAGCACTGGTTCTCTGATGGCCATTCTATGAAAGGCCATCAGAGCTTTCTTGCGCAAGAGCATCCATGGCAGTGTGGATGCTCTCTTGCACAAAAGCACATGGCAGTGTGGACACGCTCTTGTGCAAGAACTTTTTGTGGAATCTCGTCCGCAAAAAGTTCTTGCGCAAGAAGACTGAAGTGTAGACACAGCCCCTGTGTGTGGGTTACACAGATCTCTAGACAAACTTACTCCTCTGATCCTGATGGGCCCAGTCAAGATCAACTTCTCATACAATCACAGGGATGGAAGAGACCTCAGGAGGTCATCGAGTCCAAGCCCCGACCCCAAGTAACAAGCCCAAACAAATCATCCCAGCCAGGGCTTTGTTTCTTGCAAAACACTGCCTCAACTTCCCCTGAAAGCAAGACAGAAAGAGGGATTGGCTGGTGTGGTGGAGGGGGAAAAAACTTGCCTTTGTTGCTTACTCCTTTTATATATGAGGAATAAGAAATATGTAGAGTATTATTCATAGCTCAGTGGCAGGCGGGCAGGGAGCTATGATTGCAATGCATGCACTCTGCTATTCCCTTCCATTGTACTCATATGAAATCAACCTTCAGGTTAACCTGGAGGGAACAGTGTGGGATAAAACCTGCAAATCTGCACTTTTCCTTATCCAGCCAGGCTCACCTATGCAGCATGCTCTGCAAGTTTTGTGGGAAGAGCCCAATCCTGGTAAAAAAGGATTCCTGCCATTATTAGAAGTGCTGATAGAAATGCCAAAGCGTAGGATCAGGGCATCTGATCCAACAGGCATTTTTGCAGGGGTTAATGTGGGCAGTTTTGCTTCACAGCTAAGATGCTGATCACATGAACTCATCCCACTGGTGAAATGTTAACTGTGAGGCTATGTCTTATTTGCCTGTGCAAATGAAGCACAGATTAGCATTTTGCCATGCTTTATTTGCATAATTTATTCAAGCCGTTTTTGAAAAAGGGATTTTTGTGCAAAAACAAGCAGTGTGGACTTTTTTTTTTTTTTGCGCAAAACCCCCACAAAGGACTCCCCAGAAACTTTGTGAGAAGGAACAAAGAGTTCCTATCTGAGAGCTTCATGGACATATGCTGGGAAGATTCTTGCTCATCTCCAGACAGGTTAACAAGCTATTCTGGGCCCCCATGCTATGTAGGCACAGAGTACACCACATATCACACTCAATTGCCTTAACCTGCTTGTAGCGAGACACCAGAACTGCTCTCCCAGGGATCAGTGAGACATCCTTGGAGGAGGGGAGTGGCTCCAAAGTGCTGAAAAGTTCTTGGGTCTTGCAACTTGCTGGCTGGCCATTCTCCTCTTCCTCCCTCTCCACCAACGTGCTGTTCTCTATACTGTTGTCCTGAGTGTCTAGTGTGGACTCCACAATATGGCTTGGGAAGCTGGCTGGGTCCCCTCCAAAATCACATGCAGCTGGTTGTAAAAGCAACATATTTGCAGCAATGCACCAGACAGTCCATTTGCCCCCTTTGTTTGGTGATAGGAATGCCTCAGTTCCTTTAATTTAACACAGCACTGCTGGTGGTCCATGGAGTTTCCTTTCTTCACCACCCACTTTGCTATGTTTGTGTAGATACAGGCGTTTCTTATGCTATTTCAGAGCTCTGAGATAATGGATTTCTCTCCCCATTCCTTGATGAGGTTCAAGGTCTCTTGCACACTCCATGCTGGTGCTCTTTTACATCCCTAGGAACTGGAGCTCATGAGACTTGAGCTCATGGAAGTCATGACCACACATGCTGCCTGCTCTGAGGTGTGATCCCAATGCTAGCCACATGGGAAATGAAATTCAGACTTTCCCCGGACTTCTCCTGTTTACCTGGAGAGCAGTAGATATGCAAGTTCTGGCCAGAGCGGTCAGTGTAGAGCACTGTGGGATGCCTCCCAGAGGCCAAGAACCTCTGCTTTCTCAACCCTGGGTCTACACTATTGTGAACTCAACCATGCAAGGTCGAAATTTGCATTACTCCTTGTAAAAAGCAAGAATACTGAAATCAACTTCAGTTGATGGAACAGGCTTGGAAGTATGGACACATTGTTGAGAAAATTGACTTTATGCAGCTAAATTCACCCTAACTACCTGTTGTAGAGCAGCCCCAGGTTCAGTCCACCAATGCCAGATTACATGTTTGGTTGATAAACACCTCTGTGTCCTGCTCCCCTGTTTAAATGTCCAAGGGTTGCATCAGCTCTGGCAACTCATGCTCCATTGCATATCTACCACGAGCCCTAAATCTGTTCCCTAATCACTGCTTTACAAGTTGCAGTCCCCCATTTCAGGTGTCTGGCTAGATGTAAAACTTGCATTTGGCTGTGTTAATCTGTATTTTGTTGAATAATAAATGGAGATATACCTATCTCATAGAGCTGGAAGGGACTATTGAGTCCAGTCCCCTGCCCTCATAGCAAGACCAAGTACCATCCCTGACAGATCTGCCCCAGATCCCTAAATGGCCCCCTCAAGGATTGAATTCACAAGTCTGGATTTAGTAAGCCAATGTTCAAGCCACTGAGCTATCCCTTCCCCAAGTAGCCAAACACTTCAAATCAAATACCATATGACTGCTCTGTGCATGTCGGCATTTACCACTGGCATCTTCATGTCAGCCATATATTTATCAACAGCAGTTTTATATTGGCATCCAGGTCATCAATGAAAGTGTTGAATAGCCTCAGAACTCTTATCGATCTGTTAGTGCAGAACACCACTAGAAACTTCCCCATTCAGTGTTGATTCCACAGGGACAGCTACTTTTTGAAGTCTGTCCGACAGATAGTTATCAGTCCTGTTAATGTGTCATACATTGATATTGTACGGTGATCATTTTTAATCAGAACATCATGAACACTAAGTCAAATCCCTCACAAAAAACAGTGGCATCTATGCAGTTACCTCTACCAAACAAATTTTGAATCCCCTCTGAGAACGAAACCAGGTTTGTTTGATAAAACCTATTTTCCCTAACACAATGTTGTGTAGAATTCATTATATTCCTATTCTCCAATGCTCTATCAATTTAATCATGTTTCAACTTTGATATTTTTTTACCCGGGATTGATGTCAGGCTGACAGACTCATACTGTTTGTTCTTTTTGAAAATTGGTACAACATTAGGAATCTTCCTGTCTTTTGGAATTTCCTTTATAGAATCTGAGCCTCTGACCTTAGCCTCATGTAACTTAGCAGTCTAAAGTTCCCTGCTCTAGGTGAAGACTGAAAAGGCCAAGTTCTACAAAGTAACCAGAGGGTTTGTCTACCTCTCCCCCTAGAGATTTCCTGGGAAACCAAATTAATTAGCACTGATACCACAGTCCCATCTCTATCCTTTTTTCTCTGTGTTTTTTTTCTTTTTCTCTTCAGCATCTCACAAAAGCTTATACTCTAATACCCTAATATATTTGTTGGCTTTTACAGTGCCACTAGACTCCTTGTTGTTTTTCCTGAAACAGATTAACACAGCTACCTCTCTGAAACCCAATTAACATTAAAGTTCATTCTTTTCTGGCCCATTGTCTTTCAACTCCACCTTTGAAGCTCATGACACTTTCCAGGACTTTCATTAGTCATGTCTCCTTACATGCAATCCCACAATAGCACATAAACATTTGCACTTCTACTACAGTGAACTCTTAACATACTAAACCCTAACTCAATAAGGTTCAACTTAATTTAATAAGGTTTGTCCAGGATTCTTCAGGAAATGGCCATCTCTGTAACATTCATACCTAAGTTTTTCCAGGATCTCTACAAACAGAATCCATTAAAGCTTCATAAACCCCCTGTGTAATAGATAAGTGGTGTGTGTGTTTCCAAATACAAAGAGCAAATATCTGCTTTCAATCAGAATGACCTTTTCTTTACTCTAAGAGAATGACAAAACAAGATGACAACAGAGGCAGTGTCTTTGTGAGAGAGAACACCCTGCACATGCACATTTTCTCTCCAGATTTGTATGGCCAGAGCAGAAAAGGTAGCCAGCCTCACCAGACAGCATAGTCCTTAGAGATTCAAACACAGAAATATGAATATGTAAGGAATACATGGGTTGATATTCCATTTTAAAGAGCACCAGGAATTTATCAATGAAACATTTTTTCCTTAGAAAAATGCTAATTTGCCAAATCCAATATTCTGTGTGGGAAATGGCCAGTTTTGATGAATTTCTCAGAAAGAAAACTATTTCCAAAATGATCAAATTGTCCCATATTGTGAACAAACCAATCAGCTTTCAGTTCACAATGACATTTTGTTTAAAAAATTAAGCCATAGTTAAAAAAAAAAGTAGTTTAAATACAAATTTAACTTTTTAAAAAATGTCAGAATAAACCATTTGGATTCACCCCAGATCAACTCAGAATGGAAACCATTACAGAAGCTCATTTTCCCCCCAGGATGGGAAAACCATCTCTCTCCCAGACCTTCATCATATTCCTCTTTTTTATTTGTTTTGGGGGACAAGTGCATTTACATTACAGCAGAATACAAAGAACAGCATTTTGAAATTGCCTTTGATTCTTCATCTTCACTGGAGGTGAACCATCTTTAGGAATAAGTACATTTATATCATCCCCTGACCTAATTAGATACTTAGGGTCGCATCTTCAGCTGATATAAAGCCATTTTATAGGGCTACACCAATTTCCCAGTAATTGCATACCAAGATCTTTAAATTCGGTTCTTGGATCTTGCCCCCTTTTAAGTCTCTGTCTGCTAACAGCTCATCAGTGTATTTCTTCATTCCTTTTTCTTTTACCTCTACCACATGTCTCTGATGTGGGGGTCCTCCTCCCTTTAGAAGACCATCTATCTCTTCTTTCTATCAAGTAGCTACTCTTTTTGGATTCCTACTAGGGAATATGATTGTCCCTCAGTGTTCAGACCTGGTTCCTTATCTTCTCCTGGACATTTATGCTAGTAAATGGGGTAGCTGGACTGAATTTGCCCATCTGCCACTCCTGGGAAAAAGCAGGTGCACGTGCAGCCGCACTAATCTGGTTTTCAAGTACCAGTGTGGTCATGGTTGGTGGGAAAGAGGCTGGAGAAGCATCTGAGTATTCGATTGTCCAGCAGCACAGATTCCCTACATGTGACAGTTGATAGGTCTGAAAGCCTGCCATGGTTTAAACCAGGGATGGGGAACCGTTTTTGGGCCAAGTGCCACTGACCCACAGAAAAATCAGATAGGTGCTGCACACAAGTGAGAGGCAAAAAACAAACAAACAAAACAACCCAACCGCTCACTGACTTGGCCCCCATCTGAGAGGAGAAAGACGCTCCCCACACTCCTCTCAGGCACCAGTGCCTAGGGCAGCCCAGGCTAGTAGACATTGTGTGCTTCAGCTCCACAGTGGGATGGGGAGGCTGGAACTCCAGCACGGGCTCCCCAGTGCCCTGAGCCTCAGGGGCTGGATGCAGGCATCTGGCCTCTGGGCCTTAGGTTCCTGACCCCTGATTTAAGCACTACCTGCCGTGGTGGTTCTTCATAGGACAGGTTACAAAGGCCACTCTGGCCATCTTGCTTCACTATCAGTCAAACACTGGCTCAGTTGTGGAGCATGAATTCACCTATCAGCCCAAGGAGTGGAGAAGCTGAGACACTGAGGAGGGGCGTGGGAAGCATGACCTGCCACTGCCCAACCTGCATTCAATGAAGACAAATAGAAGCATCTGTAGAGTTATCAGAGTGGTGACTTTTGCAGCAGTTCCTTCCCTAGCCACTCTTGAGAGGAAAACAGCCATGCAGGAGAAGCTGCATGACTGGAGGGCAGCTGTGCTTGATGCGCCGGCGATGCAGGAAGGGAGGATACTCCAGGAGGAGGGAGAGATGTCTCCTCAGGCACAGATCCACATGCAATTACAATATTGCCAATCTCAAGCATTCCAAAATCATGAGATTGGCATAAAAATCATAACATCTTTTTAAACTAATAAACAGGGGAATAAGTCTTTTGGTTTGTCAGCCGTCATAGTGCACTTGGGTAGCATTTTCAAACTTTTCTCCACAACCATAAGAGAGACACTGTTTTTAAAAGTGAAAGCTGAGATTCTTAATCACAGAAGCTGGGACTTTAGCCCCCAGTCTCATGAGACTAGTGATCAAATCAGGAGAGCGGGAAGCACTGTGGTTACCCAACTGCTGCTACATAATTTGTGCGTGAAGTCACACAGTCATAGACTTCCCATGGGAGAGTTAAATAGGGAGCTCACACATGAGGTCCAATTACCCCCCACTCCAATGGGTGCTGCAGGGTGTGTCTTTCTGGCGGGCCAGCTCTCAACCCTCCATCCAAGCCTCTTGGCTGATTCTATCCCCTTTTGGTGTCTGAGGTGAAACAACAAAACAGCCTGTAGCAAATGTGGGTAAGCAAAGAAAGAAAAGTAAAATGTGCAGGCAACTCCCTCCAGGGTATGGACCTTGCTTTATTAGGGTCTCACTGCCCACATCACAGTTCCCAGTGCAAGTCTCGCTCTGGGAGGTTTTCACACCCTCTGCCTGTGGAGATGGGGCTCTCCGGCTGCCAGCCCTCTCCTCAGAACTGCAGAAGCTCATACGTCTATTCCTTTCCTAGGGCTGCCCCCACCTGAGAGGCTTTAACTTCACAAGCTGCAGGATCGGTTGGGTGGGGCCGCTCCAGTCCAAAATAGCTCCCAAAACTCTTCCATCCCAGTGTGGGCTTATCTACCAAGTCAGACATTAAAAGAGAGTGTGGAGTTGAGAGGCAGAATTACATGTACATTCCGTGCACCCACATTTACTCTGAAATTTCATTGCACATAATTCACTGGTGGGCTTATTGAAATGGATACTTTTTACATGGATTTACTGTAGCATGAGAGAACAATCAAGCCACATGGTCACCTTAGCTAAATGTGGCAATTTAAGATCCATATTCACTATGTGCCCTGAGGACAGGGAAAGTGAGTGTCCAGAATTTGAACTTTAACCTTATCAGGTGCCCTTGGTGTTTCCTAGCAGATTCCAGCTATTCAAATACATTTATGTGCTACAATTGTGAAATGTCATGCCCTCCTTTGCAGAAGGTGCCCCATAGACCTGCAGCACTTTAAGGCAAAGGTCTCAGTAAAACCTGAATGGGTCCAACTTCATCCAGCAGAGGGCAGTGGCACCTTTCTACACCAATGACTATATTGTGCCAATAAAAAAAATCTCTTACAAAAGCTACCCCTTGCCAGAGAGGTGCAGTCCTATTTCCAGTAAGCAATAGCGACATCTGGGGATCAGCCTAAGGACATCTAGGGGTCATTGTAAGTAGCAGGTGTATCTCCTTATCTCTGGGATGTTTGGTTTCCAATTTGAAAGGTAGTTCATGGACAGGATAGGTTAATGCACAGGACAGTTCTATGTCATCCTGTACCCCGTGCAATCAATTTCATCATTGCACATAGATTTGAAATACAATCATTATGAGTTGGTAGAGTTTCAGGCCCACTTTGCACTGGTGCGATTTACTATGTAGGGTTCTGGGCAATTTGACTCTTTATGATCCTGGATACACTCTGTGGTATAAGTATACAGACAGACACAGAGGCAGAAATAATCCCCAGTTATCATTGGGAGCCAAACAGTAGCCAAGGAAGAGAAGGGGGAAGAAGATGGTATTTAGCTATAAGCCTTATTCGCCTTACCTGGCCACTTACACAGCTCTCTACTCCCTGTCACCCACAGGATATATTATATCCATACTAATTTCGCAGCCAGTAAATTACAGACATACCCTGCATACCTTCATCTCATTAGAGAAGGTTAATTTAAACAGACAATCAACAAAATACAGAAAATTAGTTTGGAGAGAGGATTTTGCCGTGTCTCTGGCACACAATGAATTCACAACCCCAACATCTGCCACCACTAGAGAGAAAATGCTGGGGGGGGAATAAATAAATAAATAAACCCCCACCTCATTGCTATTTCCTCTGATGAATGGTGAATTTCCAATTAGCATTTTAATTACTCAAGCCAGACTTTCATCTGCCTTGATGATCACAACAGACTCCACAAGCAACAATGGGATGGGAACCAGGGTGCTGAGAGAGTAACTTATCTGCTTGGCACCTTCCCCCTTGCCTCCCACCAAACAATTCCTACAGCAATACTTATCCACAGGGCTTTCCAAATGTGAACCCAGTATACCTCCCCTGAACAAATCCTACAGCAAACCCATCCTCAGGACCAGACATATGTGAACTCAGATACAAATCAGGTTTCATGAGTGAAACCTGAACACATCCCACAGACAATCTATCCATATCCTGTCTTTCACCTGAGCTAATCCTACAGCAATTTTTTCTCTTGTCTCAAGAGATCTACAGATCCACTCCATGTCCTAACCCAAGGATATCTAGTAACTATAACTCAGCCACATTTTGCATATAACTAGATAGAAGGCATAACCACATAGTTAGTCCGTGGAAGGAGGGATAACTCAGTAGCTTGAGCATTGGCCTGCAAAATCAAGGGTTGTGAGTTCAGTACTTGAGAGGGCTGGGGGGCAAATCTGTCAGGGGTGCTACT
Source organism: Pelodiscus sinensis (assembly GCF_052426305.1). NCBI lineage: Eukaryota > Metazoa > Chordata > Testudines > Trionychidae > Pelodiscus > Pelodiscus sinensis. The sequence continues at coordinate 8,294,050 of NC_143074.1, read as the reverse complement.
TGGTCCTGCTATGGGGACTGGACTTGATGATCTCTCAAGGTTCCTTCCAGTTCTATGAGATAGATAGTATTATAAAATACTGTACATTCACTAGCAGACCAGGCAGTAGTTTCTATGGCAAATGAGAATCATAGCCTCCTAGATTTTCTATTCAACTCTAGAACTGCACTAACCTGAAGGGTTTTGGATGGGGCAGCCTAATATGAGCTTGAATTTAAATGCTAGCACCAGCATGTAGCTGTAACAGAGCATACAGCCTGCAGTGGGCTTGCACTTTGGAACTGGGAACGGAATTCCTGCTCAGGAGCTGGTCAGGTGCACCGAGGACAAATGGATAAAGAGACTGAGTCAGAGAAAGTGTTATAACAGAGCCACTCCCCAAGAGTCTGGGTCAGAATTGGGTCACATTTTAAAGGGCAGCTGTAAAAAACTGTGCCCACATATGTTCATCAACAATTGAGCTGCAGGCACAAGTTGCGTGCAGAACTGAACTGCAAGTTTTATTCTGAATATCTGCATCTCTAACTACTCTGTTTGGGGAAGAAATCAGGTGACTCGAATAACAAAGCCCTCAGATTTGCACCACAATTTATTGTGAGGATGCACAGCGGTCCCAAGTCTGGGAAGATGTGTGTCCAGAAACGCAGATAAATCTCCCAGTGAAAACAGCTGTTAATTCATCAGGGGACAGATCCATTACATAGCACATGGAAACACCTCCACTGATTCCACTGGTCTTTGGATCTGGTCTTAGAAGAGTTAACAATTGCATCTGCTTAGGGTCTACCTGAGGATAACCTTTGCCAACGTAGGGAATGGAGCTGAAAATGTTTTAATGTTCTGTTTGGATGCATATCTCATAATAAGGGGCCCAAGATGCTGGGTTGTCTTCTGTTAGTGTAGAAACACTTCAAGAATCTACACCTGCAGACTGCTGAGAACTCAAAAGAGCAGAGTTCCCTATGAAATACAAAGGTTAACAAGGCATCTGAGACTCTTCAGAAAGGTTTGGGGTAGAAGTTCAAGGATGAAGATGGCAGAAGGATTGTTGTTTCTGATTACTGCAAGCAAGCTCACCCATTCCCTAACTGAGCATCCCTTGAAATTGATACCTCACCCTGCCCATCACCTTTCAGGATCTACTCAGGTTGCTAGTGAACCTGTAGATTCCTTCCAAAAGCCTGATTAAGCTATATCAACAACCACCTCTCTGTCTTGCCATGGAAACTGAGATGTGCTGGGTGGTGTCTCTTAACTCTCCTGATATCCCATCTGAACCAAACTGAGAATGGGGCTTCTTAGATAAGAGATTTTATCTGTGGCAAGACCCTCCCAAAGCATGCACACTGGAGTCCTTCTGCAGCTGTCTCCACAGAGCAGTGAAACAATTTTCTACTAAAACTGATGGGTCTCTGATCACTTTTGCCTCTCTTTGGTCATCACATGCTCCTTTGCTTGTCTTTTCATGGCCCTCCTCCATTTGCTGTTCATATCCTGGTGGGTTTCAGTGTATTTGACACTCAAAGGAAAACATATACATTATTGGGAAATAGACACATTGGGTCAAATTTGTACAAATTAGGGTGTGCAAAATTTATGAACAAAAGGCCTGTACATTTTATTGAGAATACACACAAAAAGCATTTGTTTGGAAAATGAGTAAGTACAAAACCACATTCACTCACAACACCTCATGTGCATGTGCAAATGATTCTTTTTTTGCACTTAAAGATGATGGTGCAAACTATAGTGGCAAACAGCGAGAGGAAAGTATTAGGAAGAATAATAATTTATGGTTCCAGCTGTATGGTGCAAATACAGTGTGAAGCAAGTGCTTGCATACAGAATTGGTAACTTAGGTTCCCCCCTTAGAGTAGGCGCTTCAGGGGCACATGCAGAAACCTGATTAATGAGTGCAATCATGCTGACTGGGCCCACAAATGCCAAAACAGGACTCCAGCCCCTGGATTTTAAAATGTGGTTCTTTAAATATTAGATAAATCCCTTGCTGAATGTAAAATCTAATCCCAGCTCTTCCTCACACTCTGCTCTCTCTGTCTCTCTCTTCCTCCCATATCATACTGATGAAAGCCTCCGAATTCACTTTCCCCTCTTTAAAGGCTATGTGCAGGGCATGGCTCAGTCACCTGGAGAAGCTCCCTGTGTGAGGAATGAAGCATCAACAGCAACCAAACCACAGCACCGCTGTGTAAATCCCAGAGGGAGATAAATGATGAGCTGAGACACCAAATAACAGAGACTTTCCAAACTTCTCACCTCTGCCCCCAATCTCTTTCTCTACAGCCCCTTCTTCCTCCTCCTTTTCCAAAGCCCACACCTCTTCCCCTCGCCATCCCCCCCAGACACCAGCAATAACAGTTTCATAGGGTTTAATTGAAGCAGACAAGCGAAGCACTTTGCTTCCGATCGCCTAAAGAGGCCAGAGCACAGAGGAGTTTATTACATCATAAATTAGAGCATGAAAAGCTAATACATTTTATACATTTGTCAGAGGGGGAAAAAAGTCCTTTGCTGCTAGGCTGCTCATAGCAAATCTGTCACGCTGGAGAGAGAGCTCTGAAATAGAAGTATTTACAGTCAGACACAGCTCTGGGATAGAATAGCAAAGCTAGCTGCTGCCCATTACAGAACTACATCATCTGCCGAGATAGAGTTCTCAAGCAATACAGCACAGAGGCCCTTCATAAAGCCATCTCCATTACATAGGTCTGGAATAATGAAAAGTACCAGGCTTTGGCAGAGCTGCCATTTACAGAATAGCATCGGAGATGAAAAGACAGAATAAAGCACCCTTCCTTCTCACGCATGCCTGGCCTCTTGCGGTACTGCCCGAGGCTCAGCTCGGAGATGCAGGGCAGAATAATGTATGCAGCCCAGCAGCAGTGCCATGTACAATGCCATGTGAGACATGAGAATAGTGTACCCTTGCAGGGGGGCGTGCATTGACATTCATAGAGGCATTCAGGGACCCAGGGGATGTGGGAGGAAAACATTCTCAGTGTTTGCCCTGTAGCTGGAAATATAATTTTTCCTGATTCTTTGGTAGAGGGGGAGAGCTGGGAAATGAGGTAGGGGGAAGAAAGAGGGGTCAGATCCCCAGCTGGTGTAAATCAGTGTCCTGAGCAATGTCCAAAAGGCATCCAGCATTCAAATGTTTGCTCCTTGGTTTGGCTTTCAAGAGCCTGCGGGATCAGTGCATTTCAGCAGACACATCCCTGCAACTGTGCCCCAATCTGTGCTCCCTTCTCATCAACTTGTCACAATCCAGCCCTCCAGGGGACAGACTAAGTTGCCTGATGGCTCCTCTTGAAACAACAATGGATTGCACGTCTCCCCCAGTGCGATTCACAATGCAGGGCAGGAAGGCCTTTTCAGGGCATAATCTCCCTTGGAAGCAAGTCAAAGTTAATTAAGATAAAGGGCAGCAAAAAGCCACAATAATGAAAACGTAGTGTTGCCTGCCCAGATGAGTAAGAAGAGATGTTGAGGCAGGGGTCGGAAGGGTGCTGTATTTAAGCCTGCCAATCCCACAAAGCCAGGTTTCTGCAGGCAGCAGTACAGCTGCAGTGGTTGTAGGTCAGCGGCTCAGATGGGGCAGCATAACAGGCCACATATTAATTTCTGAAAGTGTCCCCCTTTGTAGCTTCTCAGTGAAGGCCTCTGCTGCTTTTCAGCCCCTCCTGGAGCAGGTCTCTAGTCTGAAGCACTGTATGAATGACCCTGCCTTGGGGATAAGGCTCTGCTGGAAGGAAGGCTGGAGAGGAGTTGGGGCCAGTTCCCTGGACAGCTCCAAGCAATGAGAGGCTCTGTCTAATTCAATGCTACTCCCCTCCCAGGCCTGGTCCACACTACAGCAGAAGGTTGGAGTAAGATACACAACTCCAGCTAAGCAGATTACATAGCCGGAGTCGGCGTACCTTAAATTGCATTTCCGTACCGTCCACACAGCGGAAGCCGACGGGAGCAAACGCTCCCATTGGCTTCCCTTGCTCCTTGTGAGAAGCAGGAGGACCAGTGCTGATGTGGATGCCCTCTGAGTCTGATTTAGCAGGAAGATTGACCACAGCAGTGTTGATCATCCACGTAGTGTAGACATTCAGAAAGTCGCAGCCCAGGGAGAGAGAAGAAGGATTCTGGTTTTTTTCAAGAAGAATGGACACTGCCTTGGGGCTCAAGTCAGACCTATCCCTGGTTCTGAACCAGGTAAGAAGAGTGGGGCTCAGGCAATGAGCATTCCCCTGAGTAACAAGCACCTCAAGTCCACAGTGGTTGCCTTTACCTTACAGTCTGGACGGGATGGGCCTTGGCTGGGATATATCCTGCTGGCCAGAGAGCAGATATCTTCAGCCCTCCCATCCCTCCTGAGCTGTGGCCTTCTTGCTGCAGCCATCACACACAGAACTACCAGACCAGGCTCCACCTGCAGCCCACATGGAGACTGTTTCATCCTGCCATTGTCAGGGAGCCACAACAGCACAGCGGCTTGGATGTGATGTGAAGAGTTGGGCAGCTCTGCATCTGGCACAGAGGGAAGAGGGGGAGGGAACGACGGGGCAACAGAGATGCAGGCAGAGGGGCATGGGTGCCATGTTCAGGGACATGCAGTCAGATGTCCCATAGCAGTTCCCTTTACTCCTGCTTCTTTCAGTGCTAGCTCCCTGCAGGCCAGCCAGCCAATGATCTGTGGGCTGCACTGGCTAGTCTTGTGCTGGGAAAACAAATGGCAAAAGCAAGACCCTCAATAACCACATTGCTTTGGCTGGGATGGCAGAAGCAACGCCTCCAACTCCCACTCTCCTACATGCTTGTTTTCTTTGTGGAGAGCTAAGAAATTTGGTTAAAATTCACCAATCCCCAATATAAATATATTGTAGTTCTCTTTCAGCCTCTCTTCCTCCTGCTCTTGTTGAAGACTGGAAGCAGAAGTGGTGGAACCCTGGAGATCACTGCTGTTCTCATGGTATCTTCAGCTCCACCAACAACTCTGTTGCCAGGAGTTTTCTAGCTCAGTTTTTCAGGTCCTGAATCTTCCTGTATGAGCATAGGTCATCATCTGAGTCAGGGAGGTGGAATGTCTTGGCCAGGATCACTCAGGGAGACTGTGACTGAGCCAAGAATTGAACCTAGATCTCCTGAGTCCCCAGCCCAATGCCTTGTTATTGAAAACACCCTTCTTCTCCAATGTTGCCTATTTTTAAAGGGGAATTTCTCCCTTTCTCCTCTTTCCCCCCATTCCTCTCCCTGGTCTCCCAGGAAACCCAATTGTGTTTGAGTTTTGGCAGGGTATCACAAGCATGATGTTGAAGTAGGTACAGAATACATTTGCCCTGCCAGATTCAAACATTCTGAGCTCCCCTTGTTTTGAGAGCTTTGATCTCCTCCAGACATTTGGTTTTTCTCTCAAGGTTTCCAGACAGACTGGTTCATTTGGTCACTGATAGAAGCTGCCAGACAAAATACTACAGATGAATTCCTCTCTCGCTCTCTCTTCAGAAACTTTTAATTAGTCCCTGACTCAGTGCCATTATTATTATTTGTTATTAAGTATTAAAATCATTCACCCCCAGCTCCCTCTCCCTCTGCTTCCCATTTCCAGCCTTTTGTTTTAATTGTTATATTTTTAAATCAGTGATCAGCCGAGCTTTTCTAATGATCTCGACTCATTTAAAGGGTTTGTAACTCTAGCACAAAACTCCAATAAAAAAAGCCGCACACTTGTGGGGAATCCCCAAGGGGTGTGCAGCAGCCAAAACAAAGAACCTCATTTACTACTTGTCCATTCCTCCTTCCCCTCTCCCCAAAATCACCACCATCCATTTGCATCAGAAGTCAGACTCCTCTTCTCACACAACACAAACCGCTCTCCTTCCACATGCACACACACTCCATTTCTCTCATGATCAAGATAAAGGGCTGGGAGTAAAAAGGGCTTGATCCAGTCCCTGGAGAAGGTAAGTGGGCTGAAAGTGAAAGAAACCAAACTCAGAACCTCCTTGCCCCTCCTCTTCCTCCAAATCCTCCCAAGAGAAAAAACTCTAAAGTTTGGGACCTATTTCTCCATAAGCAGATTTAACAGTACAGCTAGGATGTTGCAAGGCCATTGTCTATTTACATGAAACTTAAGATTTTGCTTGTAGCCATCCTCCTTTGGACAAGGAGGTGATCCACACCCCCGCAAAGGGGAAATCCAGCGAATAGTCAACATCTCAGCTCCAGTCTCCCCTTTAAGGAAGGACATATTTCCCAGGCCATCCTGTCCCATCCACTCCCCTCTCTCGACCCCTTTAAAGGGAGAGTGCACATAACTGCATCTCTAGCTGCAAAGCAGTTTTGAAACTGAGAGGAAAGAAAGAAGAGCAAACTCTAATAGGGAAATACATCAGACTGTGAACATTCCTAGCATAGGGAGCTGGCTGGCAAAATGAGTGAATGGGTGAATGTCTTAATGCCAATAGCTTGGTAGCAGACAGCTGTATAAATCTTGTCTGATGGCCTCTGTAACTTCAATCGCTGCCCTAAAGAAATGCTTGAATGATATTAGTAGCAGAACGAGGCAGAATTATCCTGGCCTCAATCTAGTGAAAGCAGGAGTGTTTCCGGTAGGGACAGGTTATTGTTTGGAGGTAGTCTCTGTAACCCCATTTAGAAGAAAAAAGTAAGGTTAAGAACCTCACTGTCATTTCTTGATGCTGAGCTTTCCATGCAATCTCCCAAGTGTCAGACATTTTATATGCCCTTGTTTTCTGTATGTTGCACCATTAACTGTCTAGGAAAATTGCTGGCTGCAAAGATGGATGGCCATTTTGTATTTGGTTCAGTAGAGACTATCAGTGGATATATAACATGCTGCTCTCTTTAGTTGTTTTGTTTCCAGTACACTAACAATCAGGGAGAGGGAATGTGTCTGTTTGGCATCTTTTTGAGTATCTGGTGCAAGTCTCAATTCCTGCCCCCTCCCTCACAGCTCAGGGATTCCACATGCTTCATCTGTGAGGGCGGGGGCTCTGCCGGCCACCAGCCCTCTCTTCAGAATTGGAGAAGCTCATGAGTCTATTCCTTTCCCAGGGTTGCCCCCATCTGAGGGGCTTTCCCTCCTTTTAACTTCTCTTCCAGACCTGGCATGAGCTGCAGGTTTGATTGGGTAGGGCTGCTCCAGTCCAGTTTATATACCCCACCACACATAACATCAGTGTGTGGAACTGGGAGGCAGAGTTGCATGTACCTTGTGTGCACCCACATTTACTCTGAAATTTCACTGCACATAGTTTGCTGGTGGGATTTTTAAAATGGATAATTTTTACACTGATTTGCAGTAGCTTGAGTAAAACATGCCCCACAGCCTTCATTAGCTAGACATGGCAATTTAAGATCCACATTCAGTATGGGCCACTAGGACAGGGCAAAGGTATCTTTTTCAATTTGCAGCATTTGTGCCTCATCACACAGTGACTTTACAGCAGCAGTATGTACCTTATAACCACATGGGTATGAAATGCCACTGGCTTCAGCTTCCTTAGCATGCAGCAGGAAATGTGTTCACTAGTTTCAACAACTGTGATTATGTTGCTGCACCTTGCATCTTCCATACCGGCTGCTTATATGCTGGGGAATGGGGTTTTAAAGGCAGCAATGCCTCCTTAACCCAGATTATGTTAAAATCAGAATCATCAACTTCATCCTGATAGGTGTGTCAGCTTAGCTATCACCAAGCTTTTGGTCCACCCACTGATCAGCTCTGACAGTGACAGACCCGGAGAGCCAGGGAGTGAACTAACAGGGGGTATGTCTACACTGCCACCCTAGTTCGAACTAGGGTGGCTAATGTAGGCATTCGAAGTTGCAAATGAAGCCCGGGATTTAAATATCCCGGGCTTCATTTGCATCTTGCCGGGCGCCACCATTTTTAAATCCCCGTTAGTGCGGACTCCGTGCCCGCAGCTACACGCGGCACGGAGTAGGTAGTTCGAATTAGGCTTTCTAATTCGAACTACCGGTACACCTCAAGGGTGTGCTAGTGGTCAGCACCAGGAGACAGAAGGGATGCATTCGCAGAGCAGGAAGGCAGAATCTTCTGTAATGCTTAGGCCATGTTCGGCATATGATCACAGCCAACGCTGCTAATTTTTCAGGACCATGAGAAAATAAAATTGACCAGGGCACATGTCTATCTGTACAGACATAGAGTCTGTGTGCCCAGTGTATTCAGATCTTCAGGCAATAGGAACTGGATCTCAATTTTTTCCATGTTTGCTAAGCTGTCTATGGGGCTACATCTATACTGCACCCCAGTTCGAAATAAGATACGCAATTTGAGCTACGCAAATTGCGTATCTTATTTCAAAATAGCTTATTTTGTAATTTGGTAAATTTTGAAATGACCCGCTCTTCTGAAATGTCGTGGAATGAGGTTTACAGGGATGTTGGAATAGTGAGCCCAAAATAACAGACTTGCTATGAAGATGCGGGATAGCTATTTTTGGATACTCCAATATCCTGAAAAAGGGTTGCAGTGTAGACATAGCCAAGAAGATCCTTTGCTATAACAGAATCACAAACTTGGGTGAAATCCAAAGATTAAAATTTGGTTTTGGTTAACACAACCAGGATCCTAACATCCTTTTCACTTTCATCTCTCTTTAAATCCTCTCCAGCAATAGAAGAGGTTCCTCATCGAAGCTTCCATCCTCGGCCAAAAGACCACGGCATAAGTTACCCTATGGTGTCTGTGGACATTGTTCTTCAGTCATTGAGAACTGACACTGCAATCTCTTCCACCCAGTCCTCGATACTTTCCACATCTAACAAGGGCCCAGAAAGGAATGTAAGATTCGGAGTCTAGTTTTTCCATGAGGCCATGCCAGGTGGCTGTCCCAAATTCCATCTTTTCTTTAAGCAGAGCTTATGGAAAGCAGACAGCAACTACAAGACATGTTAGAAATGCAAGTCTTGTATTATTCAGGTTGCAGAGTCCCACGTGGAAGATACTTTACCCTAGTCCTTATGTCACTTCATCCAGGGTGGTGTCTTTACCAAGTATGTCATGAAATATTTAAAGACAATGACAAAGACAATAATAATGTCTTACTGTTATAGAGGACTTTCTTGTCCCAAAGGATGCTGGTGCTCCTTACATACTGAAACTGATTTGAATATTGCAATCAGCAATCATTTCAACAACCACTGAAACGCAGCCACTTTTTTAAAGACAGTGTTCTATAATAACTGCAAAATAGAGCACTATACAACATTACCGTTGTGCCTAGGACCATTCATGTTGAATGCTGTGGTATTTGTCATAGGGTGAAACACAGGAAATGTATAATGACCCACCTTCTGCAAAATGTAAGGACAGACGTCCTCATGTTTGCAATTCAGAATGCAGGGGCAATCACACAGTGCAATTAACCAAATTGCAAGTTGGCTAGAGACACTGAGGTTAACAACACTCTTCTTGGAAAATGTGGCACTGTGTGTTGAGTGATCACAAGAGGTCAGGGCCTCTGTTTTTCATTATATCCAAAAGATATATTGGGAGCAGCTTGAGAGCAACATGGATGATGTAATGAATGGATGAGAAGCTGGACGTGAGTTAACAGGGTGCCTTTGTTGCCCAAAAGGCACATGGTATATTGGGGTGCATTAGTAGGAACATAGCCAGCAGAAGTGATTATTCCCCTTTATTCAGCACTGTTAAGGCCACATCTGGAATAGTGCATCCAATTCTTGGGTTCCTATTACAATGGATACATGCTCAGTGAAGGGCAACAAAAATGATTAGGGGGCAGGAGCACATGACTTATGAGGAGAGGCTGAGGGATTTGGGCTTTAGTATGCAGAAGAGAAGCTTGAGGGGAGATTTGACAGCAGCCTTCAACTACCTGAATGGAGGTTCCAAAGAGGATGGAGAGAGGCTGTTCTCAGTGGTGATGGATGACAGAATGAGGAGCAATGGTTGCAGTGGGGGAGGTCTAGGTTGGATATTAGGAAAACCTATTTCCTTAGGAGGGTAATGTAGCTCTGGAATGGGTTACCTAGGGAGGTGGCCCTGGTTGGGATGATTGAGTTGGGGGTGGTCCTACTTTTTGTAAGGGACTTGACGGCCTCCTGAGTTCTCTTCCAGCCCTAGGATTCTATGATTCTGTGCTGGATCATGCTGTCAGTATGGACTCAGCACTTGGCGGACTTTACCTAGCACCATACAAGGCCTGTGCAACACTGGCTACCATAAGCACATCAGTAGAACTGGGTTTACAATGGTGCCGATGGCACCATGCCAGCACTTAGAATGGGCCCTGGCACCTGGCTCATGGCCCTGTCCTCTGCTCTGCTGCAATTGAGGCCTTTCCATGCTATCTCTTCCCCAGGAGCCCCTGCCTGCCCTTAGTTCCATTTCACTCCCCTCGCCCCCTGCTCACTCCTCTCTGCCTCATCCTTGCCTTGTGAACAGTGAGCAAGGTCTCAGGGAGAAGAGACTGAGTGGGGGAAGGGTCTTGGGGCAGAGTGAAGGCAGCGCCTTGCAGGGAAGAGGCTGGGCAAGGGCAGGCCCTTGGGATGGAGCAGGGGTGGGGTATTCTCCATGTGCCAGGACCCACAAAAGAGTCATCTAACATCAACCCTGTCTTCCACTGTCTACTCTGGCTGCCCTTGGGATATCAAGTCAATCAAGGTCTAGGGCCTTATTTTCTAGATGCTCAGTCCTGTAGGGGCAGGATAGCTAAAAGAGCCTATTGCCTCAGGATGAAGATCGTGGTTGGCTTTGCCTTGCCTCTGGCATGAGGGAGCTCTCTACAATAAGCTCATCTCCAAAAGATACAGAGTGCTCAGGGGGATGGGCGATGGACTGAGGAATGAACTCCCACAAGACTATCACAAACCTCACTTTTGCTCTACTATAAACCCAGTGTACCATGTACGTAAGAAGAAGACATTAACAAACAAAATAAAACCCTTCACAGCGTGCACAATTCTGCCCTTGGGGAGAGACTGAGAGACTGAGAGAGGAAGAACAAACCATGCATGACTGATGTTAGTCACGTTCCTTGATGCACGGTTGGAAGGTGCGCACATACTACGGTGATGAGCACAGCTTAAGCACCTCCATAAGCCAGCAGCCCCAAAGGAACACGTCTTCCTGCAGCATCTGTTGTTTGCATGGAAAATCTCCCTTCCTCATATTACCCAGGCCTGCCCCAGCTTAGCGTCTGGAAGCAGATGGGATCACTGCCTGAGGTTGCAGATAATATGTTTTTTCATACGCAGCCTTGTTTCACCAGAAAGCTCAGTCTTCGTCCCCGGCTCCCACGTCTGCCGCTCTCCTTTAAGAGAGCTCACTTGGTAAAATCGCATTACTTTGTTTACTTTGCAGGGTGCCGTGGAATTTCATTTTTTAAAGTGAAAGTTATTAAACTACTTGTGGCATAATACCCCCTAAATGCCGAGTCCGTGAGAGAGAATTTTAACTTGGTTAATCTGACACAAATGAAAAACTATTCAAGGCTTGACACGACTGCAAAGTTGCAGTCGCAGATTCCCTGAAAAAAAAAAATGTTACCACCATGTTTTCAGTATTCCATTTTAGCTATTTCTCTTTTTTGAAAAATAGTGTGCTGAACATATTTTAAAGGAACAGAATCAACATTTTCACTGTCTGAATTTGCCTGGTTATTCTGTAATTTAAGAGGGAAATTCTTCAGGGTTCTCTAGACTAGCATAGACTGCCTGAGCTTTGGTTCATATAGACATAAGTGGGGTCTGTTCACAGGCTATGCCCCACTTAAGTGTGTACATGAGGGGATGGGCATTGGCTTGTTTGTGCCTCTGCCCCAGACCTCAAAAGGACCAACCAGCAGAGCTGAGCCAGCACAGTGAGTATTGCACTTTCTATAATTATTATAGTCAAGAAGCAAGTTTCTATCCTCCCTATTCCTCCATAGCAAGAGGGACACGAGGAGGGAATTGTGGTTCTGCAGCTCTGTGGTCCTCAGGGCTGCTCCTGGGATGCTGTAGTTTATCTACCATCCTTCGCCCACACACAGGAAAAGGGTGCAGGGCCCTGAATGGTGGCTCAAGGCAGTGCCCAGACTTAAATGTCTTTGTGTTTCTATTTGGCCCCTCTGGAGATTCGGCAAGGAGAAATGACTCTGAAAGGGACATTTGTCAGCAGGGCTGTCCTTAGGCATATGCAGCATATGTGGCTGCATAGGGCACCTGAACATTTGGGGCACATCCGGGACTGCAGGTAAGAGTGGCTTGGCTCCTGCATGCCTAGCGCACCCTTCTGTCTCCTTAGGCAGGGGCCATATTCACAGAGCCAAATGCACCAGTGTGGCACATTCTATAAGAGGGAGCGGATATGGGGGTGTCTGCGGGGAACTATGACTTTCCAGCTCTGTGAGGTGGGCCCAGGTGTCTTGGTATCCTTTGCTGCCTCACCCTGGCTATGAGCCTGTGATGCCCTAACATCTGCTGCCTAGGAAGCTCTGTGTGTTTAAGCAACGGGGGTGGGAGTGGGATGGGAGTACCAGTTCAATAATACTACGTAGGGCCCCGTAAATCCTAATGACAGCCCTGCTTGTCAGGCCAGGGAGACAGAAGTAGGAGACAGTGAAGTCTAATGGGACTGCTAATCAGGAGATCTAGGCTCTAGTTACAATCCTACCTCTAGTTCCCAGAGTGATCTTCAGCAAGTCTCCGTGCTTCAATTTCTGCCTCTGTAAAATGGGGCAAATGGGACCTAACTTCTTTTGTGTCACATCTAAAAAGCCTGAGATTAAAGAAGCGGTAGCTGTGTGAAATGCTCCTAGTCCTCAGCAGTAGCTGCTGCAAAGGGGCTGAAGTTAACCCCTGTGTCCTGCGTGTATTGAGTTTTTAACAACTGAACTGAAACCCAGGATTCAGAATCAATTTCATATCTGAAATGCACCTTTAATTGGTCAGATGGAGACCAGGTTCAATGTGGGAAACTGAGCCCTGAGGGAATGAATTCCATGCTAGGCTACACCCATTCCCTTTGGCCTGAGCACAGCTTATTGCATGTTGCTGAGAGATGGAGTAGTCAACTAAGAGAAGGCAGCACTACCCTTTTTAGGGGTCACATCTGTAGGATCGAAAATGATATTGGTTTGGAGCAATGTCTATGGGGTAGGGAGCGGGTTAGAGAACTTAGGGAAAGTAGAGAATATATCACAAGAGGGGGATTTAACATTTATAGTGCATCACCAGTGCCTATTTTGCAGCAGTGTTGGGTTAGTTCCATTGAACCACATTCTGGGTACATCTAGACTACATGCTTCTTTTGAAAGAAGCTTTTTCAAAAGAATCTTTCGAAAAGCTTCTTTCAAAAGAGATCGTCTAGACAGCCAAACCTTTTTTCAAAAAAGAGATCCACTTTTTCGAAAGGGAGCACCCAGGCAATCTGGATGCTGTCTTTCGAAAAAGCCCTGTTTGCGGTCAAGAATGCCTTTTTTCGAAAGAGCTATTTTGAAAAAAGGCATTCTTCCTTGTAAAATGAGGTTTACCACTGTCGAAAAACCACCACATTCTTTCAATTTAATTTTGAAAGAACGCAGTGGCAGTCTAGACACAGGTGAAGTTTTTCTGAAAAAAGGCCACATTTTTCAAAAAAACCCTGTAGTCTAGACATAGCCTCGGGGCATGTTTAAACTATGTCCCTCTTTCGAAAGAGGGATGTAAATTGGGCAGATCAAAAGTGCAAAAGAAGCGGGGATTTAAATATCCCGCACTTCATTTGCATAATCACCTCACTGCGTTCTTTCGAAAAAGGGCACTTTGAAAGTGAAACCGCTGTCTAGACGCGGTTCTTTCGGGAAAAAACCCTTATTTAAATCCTCACTTCATTTACACTTTTGATCTGCTTAATTTACATTCCTCTTTCGAAAGAGGGATGTAGTTTAGACATAGCCTCAGTGAGGAACTGCTGGTGTAATACCGACAGGCACAATTGAACCTGAACTTGGGAGCTTAGTGCATGAGACTGTTGCTTGAGCTAAAAGTCAGCTGGTTGTCAGCTAAGGCTGTAGAGCAATCACCGTATTCTCTGTAAGTGCTCTTAGTGCCATTAGGCGGTACAGTACAGCACACCCAGTCGGTGTGTGGGTTACGTTGGGACTAAGATTGGCTCCTCTCTTCAGGCACATGGGGACCTATGGCTGTGTTATAACACATAGCACCTCCCATCTCAGAGCACTTCCCTGATTGGAGTGAAGCCAGTGCATGTGTGTGGGGGAGAGGAAGATACTACTATTGCTTTCCCTACATCTCACTGCTGGGTAAACCAAAGCTCAGTGCCATGAAGTGAGATGCCCAAATTCACCAAGCCGTATCATGGCAAAATAGAGCACAAGAGGGGAAGAAAGTGATTTAGGCTTCTAAGCGAATCATAAGCCCAGGATAGCTTCTTCCTGCTTCCGAGCTAGGTCAATAATTACAAAGAGTGTAAGAGTTCCTGCAGAAGGTCCCCTCATTTCAGATAGGACCTGTGAAGGTGTATGGCATAGAGGCTCAGTACTAAGGGATATGTGATTGCAACACTGTTTTATAGCATGTCAAGCCAGCCCAGGGAGAAAGGGGCGCTGCTGTCCCTGATTAATGCCCTTGCTGAAGCCCAGGACAAAATAAATTTTTTTCAGAGCCAGAGTCAAAGAAATAGGACAAGAAGTAATGGGCTTAAATAGCAGCAAGGGAGGTTTAGGTTGGACATTAGGAAAAACTTTGTAACTGTCAGGGTGGTTAAACTCTGGAATAAATTGCCTAGGGAGGTTGTGGAATCTCCATCACTGGAGATATTTAAGAGCATGTTGGGCAGACATCACGGATGATCTAGATTGTGCTTGGTCCTGCTGTGAGGGCAAGGGACTGGACTCAATGACCTCTTGAGGTGCCTTCCAGGTCTAGGATTCTATTAACTAAGTTTTCCTACCTCCAGAAATGTTCAAAAGCAAAAGAGTCCATCAGCCGGCATCTAACAATGTTTTCTTGTGCCAAGGAGACTTTAGTCCCACTTGCTCTGAAAATGCCAGCCAGCAATACCCTACCTCATCTCCCTGCTTTTTAGGCTGCTCCCTTCCTACTGAGGAAAAATAGCATCAGCTGAGCTCTGGCTCCTTCCCTCTCTTTCTCCCCACCAATGTCTGCCTTTACCCACCAAACCTGGCCCCCATTGCAGGTGGGCTGTGTGAAAGACTCTCAGTCCTGCTTCTCTCTGCTTCCTCCTGCCCCACTGAAGAAACAAAGCTCTTGTTGGAAATCTCAGACAAGCACAGGGTTGAATGGGCCTCGGCAAACTCCTCCCTCACACCCAGTTTGGTTTTCCATGTGTTGAGGCATTTTTGCTTATTTATTACTTAGTAACATGTGTGTCCTACAGCAAACTGTAAAAAGGAACTGAGGGTATGTCTAGACTACAGGGCAAAGTCAAATTAAGATACACAACTTCAGCTATGTTAATTGCGTAGCTGAAGTTGAAGTAGCTTAACTCGGCTCTTGGCACTGTCTGCACACAGGAAGTAGAAGGAAGAACACTCTCCATTCAACTTCCCTTACTCCATATGAAAGCAGAGTTACCAGTATCAACCAGAACACCCTTCTCACTCTGAATCAGCTGTCTTAACTAGACCGTAATTCGAACCCTGGAAGATTGACAGTGACAGCTTCAATCTCCCTCTGTAGTGTAGACCTTGAGAGACCAGGGTGCAGAGGGGATTACTGAGGTAAGGCTCAAAAGAAAAGTATCCTTAGCAAGGATGGGAAGGAGGAGAGCAAGATTTCTTAGTGCAGAAGAGCTTGACTGGCCCAGGCACAAGTAGTGACAGAGCAAAACCAAAGCAGAGTTGTGAGTGGGAGAGGAAGCCTGAGGTTTTTCATAGAAGGCCCAATTAGCAGAGCCTATTGACCAGGAGGTTGGGGGTAGGGCATGTCCAGATTGAGAGGGACCCAGCAGGACTGTTAGGTGGAGCAGTTTGGGTTATGGTGGAGTATGTGTGTGGCATGGAGAGCAGATGTCAGGGGAGCAAGTTGTAAGAGCATCCTCAGATAAAGAAGTATCAGCAAGAAGCCTCCCTGAAGGGGAGAAGGGTCAGTGATCTTTGAGACTCACACAGCACCCCTTTGACCCAAAGCCTGGCAGAGCTTCTCCAGGGATGGTTATTTTCTAAGACCCAAGGAACTGCTACAAGGATTGTTTGGAAATAAAATAAAATTGATTTCCCAGCTCCATGAACCTCTTGCATCAGGAATTGATTACCCTCCCCCTTGTTTTAAACAGGCTTGAAAGTGGTTGGAGTGATGACAGGTAGAAAAGCTGATGCAGAAATGCCCCGTGACGCTTCCCAGTGCCATGTAGAATCTGCATTCCGAGCTGTGCCTCATGGCTCTCCCCCAAGCCCTCCCTCCCTTGCTCCTGCTATAGGCATGGGAAGGCAAGCTGAACAGAGTCCAGGGCTGTGAGAGTGTAGGAGCAGATTCTTCTGCTGAGACAGTATTTGTCATAGTTTTTCAGACACAGCCCCTCTAGCTCAGGTGGCTCAGGTGTTGGAGTTAGGTGCCCTTGAGATAAAATCCCAGCTCTGATCCTGGGGAAACTTCCTGGGACTCATTGCCCTCCTCTTATCTTGATTGACACCTTTGTAACTCCATTTAGATAAAGAACACATTTTTTTATAGCCAGCACTTGATAGGAAATGTATCTTGTGTCTGTCTGTCAGTCTGTTTATCTTGAATATAGGGCATGATCCAAAGCCCTTTGAAGTCAATGGAAAGATTCCCAATGACTTTAATGGGCTTTGGGTCAGGTCCCTAGAGTACCTAGGCATTGACGTTCTCCAAACTCTTCAATGGCTACAGCAAAGCTTGGATAGTAGAGTTGGCCAATCTGTAGATTATTCATGAACAATGTCAAATGGTTGGAAAGTTTTGTCTGTTTTATTTTAAATTTCTGATAAATATTTCTGGTATTTCTGATGGAGCAAAAACGGACTAATTTTTCAGTTTTCATTCCCCCAACCCTCCCTTCCCCCCGCCTTCTTTCCCTGTTTCTAGTAGGAAAAAAAGAAGGGAAAGGAGAGTTGACAGGGTTAGCTATCTCTATATAAATGGGCTTAGACTCCCTGACCCACATCCTAAATATCTTTGAGCATCTGAGCCTCTTTCAGATTCCTTCTTTTCATCTCCTTATCATCGCCTCATGACGAGTGACTGGAGCTTGAGGAAGGAGTCGAGACTGGTGGCTAGAATCATGGAGCATGGAGTCAGAACTTCTCAGCCCCATTCTTAGCTTGTGTGACCTCTCTGCTACTCAGTTTCCCCATTTGTTGAATGGTGATAATAAAATCTACTTGATGTAAAGGGGTATTGTGATGCCTACTTCATTCACTTCAGAAGGCCAGATCATGGACTGGCTTATGTATGACCGTGATGGGGAGCAAGACGTGACACAGTATCTGTATGGAAGGCAAGACAGGGGCAGATAGGGGCTACATGCTCAATATTTTGAGTGGTTAGGAACGGAGTCTTGACTTCACCCTCTTAATGCATAGGCCAGCACAGCTGAGCTTACTGCTACAGGGCTACCATTTTGTTATTCAAAGGACAAGAGCAGGAGCTTAGGAAGGCGTGGGAAAGAAATTCCATATCCAAGTGACACAAACTGCTCTTGAGATACCATTCCTGTGAGTTACCCTTACTCACATCTAGAGGTAAAAGCATAATTTTCCTCTGAAATAAGCCTATGTCTAGACTTCAAGCTTCTTTTGGAAGAAGCTTTTCAGGAAGAGATCTTCAGGAAAAGCTTATTTCAAAAGAGAGCATCCACACAGCAAAAGCACAAGGAAAAAGCAATGTGCTTTTTCGAAAGATACCATCCACATTGATTGGATGCTATCTTGCATTTAAATTGTGATTAGTATGGACAGAGTGACCATCAGGGTGCCTATGTTATTTCCAGGAGGCCACTTCTTTCGAAAGAACTCCCTCTTCTGCGTACACACACACACACACCTTTTTTTTTTTTTTTTTAAAAAAAAAAGCTTTTTCAGAAAAAGGCTTCTCTCTCATAAAAAGAGGTATACTGCTGTTGGAAAACCCCCTCCGTTCTTTCAACTTTCTTTCGAAAGAACGCAGTAGCAGTGTGGATGTATGTTTTTCTGGAAAAACGCTGCAGTGTAGACATGCCCTAAAAGATCATAAGCTGACAAGAAAGAAAGAAAGAAAGAAAGAAAGAAAGAAAGAAAGAAAGAAAGAAAGAAAGAAAGAAAGAAAATTTTCAAAATATTTTCAATGCATTTTTTAAAAACGATTTGTGCAAAATAGTTTCAGTTTCATAAAACATTTCATATTTCATAAAAAAACTCTACTTTTCTTTTGTGCACATTTTTTATGAACACCATACAAGATTAGATAGATAGATAGATAGATTAGATAGATAGATAGATAGATAGATAGATAGGTTTAAAGGTAGGCTTTGAAATATGACCTAATTTTAAAAAATGCTGATCTTGGGCTTCAGTGGAAAGTGGTTGGTATTCAGCCCTCTTAAAAATCAAATCATTTAGTTAGATACATAAATGTTATTTATGAAAATAATTTTTTTTCATAAATGTTTGAAAAATCTATTTTTGAAAATCTTGGCCATGTATATTGGGAAAGATGACAACGCACCAGGTCCAGATGACTATTTCTAAAAGATAGTTTTTTTCTTCTCTGCTGAAACTTCCCCCTCTGACCAGTTTTGTTCTCCCTTGTTCCGGGAGGATAACCTGACACTCAGAGGTGATGAGTATATTCTTTGTCCTCTCTAATCATTTTCAGCAAGCCAGAGGATGAGATATGAGGACCTTCTAGGTCTCTGAGATCTTGATTGTAGAAAGGTCAGAAGAAACTGGGCTTCTAATCTTTGCAAAAGGAGAGATTAACAGGCTGCCTTGCTGAGATGTACAAAAAGTCTGAAGGGAAAAGAGAAGAAAGGTGATATACAAGGCCATTTGGGCTTGTCTCAAACAGAAGAACCTAGGTGCCATGCATTAAATAAAGGCACTGTAAGAATGCAGACACAATGCCTCTGTGTAGACGTGGCTTGTATACAGAATTAAATGCTACAGCAATGAGGGCTACTACTGTGCAGAAGTGTGAAAAGGTGCTTGACAAGCAGAAGGATATTGTGAGATAAAACAGCTAGGTGGGCTCTTTTATTCCTCAGATTTCCAGGGCTTCTAACCCTGATGTCCCTTATCCCCAATAGCCACAGAAAATTAGTGTTGCATCTGAAATAGGTGGAAAGAGGTGGGGGGTGCCTCCTCCTCCTACTGCTCTTCCTGGCTTTACTCAGACAGGAACAGGATAAATTAGCAGGAGGAAGTGTTTATGCACAGGCCTTCTGGCTTAGCTGAAGCAGGAAGTGCTGGTAATCATATTAATCTCTATTGCCTATCGTGAAGGCTAGAACTGTAAGGGTATGTCTACACTAGCCCCCTCGTTCGAACTAGGGTGGCTAATGTAGGCATTCGAATTTGCAAATGAAGCCCGGGATTTAAATATCCAAGGCTTCATTTGCATGTTCCTAGGAGGGCGCCATTTTTAAATCCCCCTTAGTTCGAAAGAGCTGCTCGCGGCTACACGCAGCAGTTTAAAGTTAATCTGAACTAAGTCCTTAGTTCGGATTAACTGTTACTCCTCATGGAATGAGGTGTAACATAAATTCATGGAGGTTAAAAGCCAGGGGATAGGAATGGTATCCCTGGCATCTGTTTGTCAGAGGCGGGAGATGGATGGCACCAGACAAATCACTCGATCATTGTCTTCGGTCCACCCCCTCCGGGTCACTTGGCTTTGGCCACTGTCGTCAGGCAGGCTACTGGGCTAGATGGACCTTTGGTCTGAGCCGGTATGGCCATTCTTATGTTCTTATGCCTTGCATCTGATGTTGCCACTTACATTGTGACAATGTGCATATAATGAGATTATCAAATCAGTATAGTAATATTTCACACTCATTTTTGCACTGGTGCAAATTACTCCGCACATTGAAGGAAAAAGAAGAATAAGGCCCAGAAACTGTTACTTTGTATTCTCTGGGTCAATTTTGCAGATGTTCCTTCCCTTGGTTGGCAATAACCACTCTACTGAGTTCAAAAAACTGCACAATTGAGATGTGAATGTGAATCCTAAGAGTAGAACTAAGCAAAATTTTTCAAGCAAAACCTTTTGGAGCAAAATATGCAGATTTGGTAACACCAAAACATTGAGAATTTGTGAGGATTTCACCAAATTGTTTTGATAGGAAATGTTTAGTGTGTCCCCAAATTTAATTTTTTTCAACTTTTCAATTAAAAAAAAATCATTTTGGTTGGATCCCCAAACTAATTTCCTTCCACACTATCATGCTGGTGAGCAAACAAACGAACATCCATTCTTCATACAGCTCTATCTGAAAGTTTTGGAACTCAGGTTTGGTCTGAATCAATCTTTAATGGCTACCAGAACCAAATCGAATCCCCAAAACTTTTGAGGCTTCCCTCACATAGAAGTTGCCTGTTTCCACACGTCTTTTCCTCTTGACATGTTTGAATCTCAGGGACAAACTGTCTTCATTTAACTGAGATGAGAAAAGCATCTCCTGCAAATTATGTCATTTCTTTTCCCCATTATGTCTTTTCTACGTCTTTTGGCAGCGCTGTTACAAACTAGAAGAGAACGGTCGAGTGGAACAGCAAAGACAATAACTTTAATGGAAAGAAATTGTGGATGGGGAGAAGACACAGATTGCATTAGAAAAAAGGAAAAAATATTTAATTTCCTTGGTCATAAATAATCTGTCTGCCTACATTACAAGCACATCAAAGATGACAGGAAAAATAGTCAGTGACATGAAAAAAAATCATTATTTCTTCATTAATGTTTTTATATTTATTATAAGAAAAAATTAAAAAGGATCCTGACAGACAGGAATACAATGGCTGACAGGCCATTGGAGCGATGGGACTGTGCATGTAATAGAGAGGATTAAACCAGCTCAAAGAAGAACTGGCCCTAGGTCCAAATATTGACCATTATAAGACCCAGCTTTCCTTTGGGACAAAAAATAAAAGTGCTGATGTAAATTAGAAGCCATTTAAAAACCAACATGTATCAAGCATGCCCATCAATGCCTCTCATTCTAAAAAGAATGGGGAACCTTTCGTGCCTTTCAGACAGCAGTGATAATGGTCAAAAATTACTTATTTCCCGTGGTTGCTATAGCATGACAAAGGATATTCTTGGAGCAATTCAGGCCAGACTAGAATCAAGATGGGTCAGAGTTCTCACCAGAAAAGATTTTGTCATGAGATTTCTATCCCACCTTTGGCCTCTTCTGGCCTAGATCCTAATTTATGATAATTCAGCTCAGGAGGGGCAGAACAAAGTTGGCTTTAAGCCACTTTCCTGCTTACCGTATGCTGGAACTGGCATCTACCAGATCAGTCTTTAGCATAAATTAGAGAGCCCCAGGGCTGTTCTATTTTCACGAGTGGCCCTGAGTCCACACAGGGACATTTGGATTGAATGAAATCACTGAGATATATGGATGCATCCATCACACACCCTGTTTCCTGGCAATAACTTCTGCATCACTGTCTGCAAATGGAGAGGGTTCTACAAGCAATACTTCACCATCTTAGAATCACCCCCACCCCCACTGGGTTAATCCTCAAGTGTCTGGTTAAGCAGCAGTAAGGGGCACTTTATGTTACCAGAGCTCAATTTCACAGCAGCTTCTGACCCAAGATGTTTGGCTGTCCCAGAGAAATTTCTAGATTTAAAGTACTTACACCAAAAGCTTCTAAACTTTTGAGCAGAGGTATGATGTCAAAAAAAGAAATGGGTGAGAGGAAATATTGTGAACATTTTTTTAAATTCTCTTCTCTCCTGCTTCTCTCCAATTTATCCCAATTTCTAGGTTCAATAAACACGACAGTTCTGATGTTGACATTCTCCCCTCACCTTCTTATGAGGTGATACAAACTGCAAGTACTGTCTGTCAGAGAACTTGTGTGTCTGTGTGTAAGAGATGGAGAAAGAGAGTGTGACATCTGAATGTGTGTGAGAATCAGTGTGTGAGAATCAGGGAGGCAAATGCCAAGAGAGAATAACACAACACAGAAACACCAATCCCAGATGACCTTTAATTTCCCTCAGCTTGGTGGCAGGTTTGTGAACAAGAGACAGAGAGAGTTAAACGGTTTGGATCCTGGGGAACACCTTTTTTGTTCTATGTTTGTACAGCACCTAGTGCAACGGGGCCCCACTTCATGACAGTGGTTTCTAGGTCCGTGTGGTTCAAAGGAGGAAAGTTCCACCGCACCCAGGGTACATCTAAACTACGCTTTATTTTTGAAAGAGGATATTGAGTTGTCTTCCAAACTCACTTTTGAAAATGGGTCTTTCAAAAGTGAAAGTAGTCTGGATGCATTTTTGGGACCCTCCCCCCTTTTTGAAAAAAACTCTCTTCCTTAAAAAAAATGAGGTTTACGCAGTTTTTCAAAAAATGGGGGTGTTCTGAAAAAAACCCGCACCCAGACTGCTTTCGAAAGTGAGATTGGAAGAAGATCCAAGGGAATTTGCATATCTTCTTTTGAAAATAAAGCATAGTCTAGACATAGCCCCAGTGTGTCCTGGGGTCATGACAGAAGCCATCTTGACCTTGGGAATTCCCACGTGAACAAAGACCTTGGCATTCAAAGGAGTCCCACTTCCTTGTTCCAGATAGGGCTTGGGAAAGGGCTGCTGACCTACTGGGAAGTGATGGAATTCTCCCATGAAATCATGGAATGGCACAGCTTGCATTGCAGTGCACTCCAAGATGTGTAAGGAGCTAAGGTGGAATGGCAGGGAGGCAGCAGAGTTATTCTCTTTACTCAGGGAACTTGCACAAGCTGTAGCTGGCTGTAGAACATTCTATCGCTCTTTCAAATTCATGAGCAGCCTGTGCCATCTCATCCCTAAAGCAGTAGGGGGAGGGGGGCTGAACTGAGATGTACGCTCGAGGAAGGGAAGGGAGAGGGTATCACTGTGAGAGAAGGTCTCTGTCTGATCTTTGGGATTAGGCATGTTAGCGCTTGCATTGTTTTCGTCATCTCCTGTCTGATTCTGGCCTGCATATTTATACCTGCCTCTGGAAATTTCCACTACATGCATCTGATGAAGTGGGTCTTTGCCCACGAAAGCTTATGCTCCAACACTTCGGTTAGTCTATAAGGTGCCACAGGACTCCTCGCCGCTTTTGCAGTTTCAGACTAACACGGCTACCCCTCTGATACTTGACATTGTTTTCATTGTGCTTCCTTCCCACACTCAGCACTCTGGTGGGCATGTGGCTCTATGGACAGGCTCTGAAGCTGATGTGCTCTGTGCCCCATATCTATCTCCAGCCCTGGTGTCCGGTGCACAGATGTTCAGACCAACATTCCATTATCCTGGGCACATCACTCATCGCGGAGGCTTCAAGGTCACAGCCTCCCCAAATGCAAAATACACAAGCTCTCATTGTCCCAATGCCATGAGAACCTCCCTTCCCACGTACACAGTAATGGCCCCATCACTGCTTCCCCTCCAGATTGTTTAACAGATGTTCTTGATAAATACCAAAGCAGCTGAAATGCTGCAGGAAATGAAGCGTGGCTGCCCAGCCACAATTGTTGCTGCTGAAGGATTGGAGACACTTGCAAGGTCTTTGGGATGGGTAACACTCAGGAAAAGGTGGTGGAAAACTCCAGGATGCCCCTCATGGAATTCTCTCTCTGTTATAAACCCTACCTGGTCACATGAGGGGGTATCCTGGAGTTTTCCACCACCTTTTCCTGAGAGTGCCTCTCTTTCCCACACTGTCCATCTGGTTTGATTTCATACAGGTTCTTATGATAACCTCATCTTGTTAGTGACCTAGGGCTTCCAGGAGTGCATTTAAGGGATGTGATAATGTCTGTAGCATGTTGTTCATTACTCGCCTCATCCTCTCTCCCAGGCACAGGTTCGCTGTCTTTCTCTTTGCACAGTCTTCCCTTCTTTCTGTCTCCCCCTCCATATTTCCATGAACCCTCTGCTTTCTCTACCTGGGCCCAGAGAAGTGATGGCAAACTTCAGTCAGAAAGCAACATCGCATCACCCGGACAGCAAGCTCCAGAGCTATTAGCTCTCTGACGGAGAGAGGAGATGAGGTGTGCAAGGGTATCTGCGTGCTATGGGGATGGTTTGGAGCCCAGAGGGAAGACGGAGCAGCCAAAGAAGGAGGGGAGGGAGTTGGCAAGATAGAGGCAGTGTGTAATGGAATGGAAACAAAAGAGGTAAGAGAAAATGAGATGGAAATATATAGATGTACGACACAGGAGAATTTAGCTGAAATGAGATTGTCATGCAATCTGCTGGGGGACTAGAAAGTGAAAAACAAACCTCCAAACCACTCTCAAACCTCCAAAGTGAGCATTTTTTCATATTAGCAGCCTCTTATTCTGGGTCTGGGGCTCACCCGTTCCAATCCCTTCATGCTTTCTGGCCCCTTTTGGTACCAGATTCTTCCTCGATCTTTTCAAGACCCCTTCATCTCATCTCCCCTGGCTACTTGTGTTCCCTGCTTTAACCCCTTTCAGTCACTCTTTCTGCTTAAGGGATATTTATAAAGTGTTAGTGAGGCATAGATCAGATAACCACATCAAAGACATGACTGGTAGGTGTCTGAGGTGGTTATAAACAAAGCACTGGAAGGGGATATAGATCACTACTATGAACTGTAGCTGTTATAGTGTCCAAGGGACAATAGGCTGCTTGTAACCACTCTATTACAATCCATTTACCAATTATCAAAGCATTTCCAACGTTTATTAATCCTTTACAAACTCTGTAACCTTATATATGGAATCTTCATATAAAGTTTGATGCCAGTAGGTCAGTGATGTCATTTAATTGCAAGTAGAGATGGTGCAGGAAGGGATGGGTAGGAATAAGTCTATGGGAAAAAGTCCATGCTAGAAACAAGTCTATGTTGTGGCATAACTGGATGCAACTCCCATTTATGGGAATTACACCATCAATTTATCCCCTTGTGCCCTAAAATTCCTCTGTTGCTGCAGGGTGTTTCTTGCCTGCAGAGGATTTCCATTGAATAACATTGAATTTTTATATTAAACAGACATTTCTTGAAGGACAGGAAGGCAATTTTAGGTCTCTGCCCCCATTATCTGATAGAAAGAGGACAAAGGCTTCCACACCACCATTTCATTTCAGAGGCCACCAAAGTGTCTATGGCTGTTTATGGCTTTGGCGACTACCAAGCAGAGCTAGATGCACACTGAGGATTTATATTGTGGTAATTAGGCCTAGTTAATTTATCTGAATTGTGAGTTCAACTTAGAAGAGTGAGTGAAAAGTCATAATAACCTGTTGCAACAAATGTTGTGTGGGAAAGTATGGATTGGATAAATGGAGTGTAAGATGGATAGAAAGCTGGCTAGATTGTTGGTCCCAACAGGCAGTGATCAACGGCTTGATGTCTGGTTGGCGGTCAGTTTCAAGCAGAGTGCCCCAAGCATTGGTTCTAGGGCTAGTTTTGTTCAACATCTTTATTAATGTCCTGGATGAGGGGATGGATTGCACCCTCAGCAATTCTGTAAATGACACTAAGCTAGGGGGAGAAGTAAATACATTGGAGGGTAGGCATAGGGTCCAGAGTGACCTAGAGAGATTAGAGGATTAGGCCAAAATAAATCTGATGAGGTTTAACAAGAACAAGTGTAGAGTCCTGCACTTGAGATGGAAGAATCACAAGCATTGTTACAGGTTGGGGGCTGACTGGCTAAGTAGAAGTTCTGCAGAAAAGGACCTGGGGGTTACAGTGGATGAGAAGCTGGATATGAGTCATCAGTGTGCCCTTGTAGCCAAGAAGGCTAGTGGCATATTAGGGTGCATCAGGAGGAGCATTTCCAGCAGATCTAGAGAAGTGATTATTCCCTTTATTTGGCACTGGTGAGGCTACATCTGGAGTCTTGCATCCAGTTCTGGGCCCCCCCACTATAGAAAGGATGTGGACGCATTGGAGAGGGTCCAGCGGGGGCAACTAAAATGATTAGGGGGCTGGAACACGTGACCTATGAGGAGAGGCTGAGGGATTTGGGCTTATTTATTCTTCAGAAGAGAAGAGTGAGGGGGGATTTGATAGCAGCCTTCAACTTCCTGAAGGAAGGTTCCAAAGAGGATGAAGAAAGGCTGTTCTCAGTAGTGACAGATGGCAGAACAAGGAGCAATGGTCTCAAGATACAGTGGGGGAGGTCTAGGTTGTATATTAGGAAAAACTATTTCACTAGAAGGGTGGGGAAGCACTGGAATGGGTTATTTAGGGTACTTCTACACTAGCCCCCTAGTTCGAACTAGGGAGGCTAATAAGGGCGACTGAAATTGCTAATGAAGCGCAGGATTTAAATATCCCGCACTTCATTAGCATATTCCCGTCCGGTTGCCATTTTGGAAACTGACTAGCCCAAAGTAACTGCCCGTGTCTACACACGGCAGAGAAGCGGGATTCCGAGATGAACCTTTTAGTTCGAATTAACTGTTAATCCTCATGGAATGAGGTTTAACAGTTAATTCAAACTAAGGGGTTTATCTTGGAATCCCGCTTCTCTGCCGCGTTTAGACGCGGGCAGTTACTTCAGGTTAGTCAGTTTCCAAAATGGCGACCGGCCGGGAATATGCTAATGAAGTGTGGGATATTTAAATCCTGCGCTTCATTAGCAATTTTGGTCACCCTCATTAGCCTCCCTAGTTCGAACTAGGGGGCTAGTGTAGATTTACTCCTAGGGAAGTGGTAGAATTTGCATCCTTAGAGCTAGGATGGTTTAGTTGGGGTTGGTCCTGCTTTTGGCAGGTGAATGGACTCGAAGATCTCCTAAGGGCTCTTCCAGCCCTAGGATCCTAGGATTCTAGGATTCTATGAAAGGTATAACACAGAGACAGAAAGTCCTCTCAAGGATTGTGTTAAGGCCGTGCTTGGTACATACAAACAGTGTGAAAGCAGAAATCAGTTAGGCCTAGTTTGTGGACAAAATAATGAGGGGATGGACTCTTCTGTCCATCAGTCCCTTTTCATGTCCTTAGGAAGACTTTGGTGAGGTGGTGGGGAAGCAGGGTCCTTTGGCGTTGGCTGCCTGAAAAATGAGAGAAGAGGAAGGACTAAGTGTCACCACCATGGCTGCCACTCTGACCACCTCTTTGGATCCCACTTTTTCTTTATCCTGACCCTGAAAGATCTCCGGACCAGACAGATGAGGTTGGGAAAGAGAGAGGGAAGAAGCCCAATAACATGGCCACCTCCTCCAGCTCTAGTGAAATCCCAACCTCCACCTGTGGTATGAGACTTTGTCACTGTCCCAGAGTCTTTTCCTTTCCCACCTTATTTCTTTTCTTTCCCACACTTTCCTTCCCCCCTTCTGTCTCATAAGAGTGTGGTGTAGCTGACCAAGAATGTATAATCTGCTATAGGCCTGTGACCTGAAAGAGGCATCTGCAAGCAATACCCTAAAGTGCCCAATGCTGATACATTTTTGCCAGGCCTTAGAGTAGCTGAGAAGAGCATGTGTGGGTAACTATTTTTCCAGCAGAGAAGTTGAGAGAGAGATTCAATTCCAGAAACAGAAGCTGCATTTCCAACCCTTTCTACTCTTTTCCTTCCCATGTTGCATGTGTCTGTCTAGTTTTGTCCTTTAGGAAATGGGATCAGACTTTAACACCAAAAGAAACAACAGCTCCACCCCACTTCAACTAACTCCTTCTCTTTTCCCCAATAAGGATGGCTATTATCATCTCTGATGCTATCGAAGAGGCTCTCAAACAAAGGTTTTTATTTTCCTTTAAAGATTCTCTCCAGCTAAAGGAAAAGGGAATAAGGGATTGCATTAAAATGAAAGTCTTACTTAATACTTTGTATTTCAAAAGCTTTAACTGGCTTTCTTGCTGTTTCTGTATTTTTAATAAAAGGTTAAAAGGATTTTAATGGTGTTTTTGCCACAGTTCTAAGCAGGCTGAGGTCTCTGTACAACAAACCCTGCATTTTTTTACAAACTGTTTGATGTTGGACAGTTTCAGCATTAATAACTTTGACTTTTTGAGCCTATATATCCCATCTAAGTTGACACAGTATGACATGGCAGTCAATCAATCAGCCTTGTGATGGCCCACCCCCTGTATGATTAATGAGGGGGTATAGCTGACGTAGGAGAGGGCTTAAAAGCCAGAGGTGAAACACCAGGGCTGTGTCTAGACTGCATCCCTTTTCCGTAAAAGGGATGCAAATTAGACATATCGCGATTGCAAATGAAGCGGGGATTTAAATCCCCCCGCCTCATTAGCATAAAAATGGCTGCCGCTTTTTTTCCAGCTCGGAGCTTTGCCGTAAAAAAGCGCCAGTCTAGTTGCGGATCTTTCGGAAAATAAAGCCTTTACTGAAAGATCCCTTATCCCTCATTTTAATGGGATAGTTGCTCAAGAAACCCCTCTGGAACATCCACACTTGCATTTTTGCGCACGAGCTGTAGCTCAAAAGGGAGTTATGCCTCATAGAAGGAGGTTCACCTACACTGGCAAAAACCCTCTGTTCTGCCATTTTACTGCTGATTTACTTGCGCAAAAGTGCATTTGACGTGTGGATGCTTCACAGGTTTTTGAGTAAAAATGGCCATTTTTTGTGCAAAAACCTTGCAGTGTAGACACAGCCTAACAATATTCATGTAGAGACATTCAAGGCTTAGGAAGCTATCCAGCACAGATTATCCAACAATTTCTTGGAGTTTACTGGAGACAATTTTTTTTTTTTAATTTCAGAAGGTTGAGAAGGCTGTTGGAGTAAGGCTGTTCTAGATTTGATTCTGACAAATAGGGAAGAAGCGGTTAACAATTTGGAAATGGAAGGCAGCTTGGATGAAAGTGATCATGAAATAGTAGAGGCCATGATTCTAAGGAATGTTAGGAGGGAGAACAGTAAAATAAAGAAAATGGATTTAAAGAAGGTGTACTTTAGCAATCTTAGGGTGTTGATAGGTAAGAACCCAAGGGAAGCAAGTCTAAGAAGAGAAAAAATTGAAGACAATTGGCAGTTTTGCAAAGAGACATTCTTAAGGGCACAAGAGCAAACTATTCCACTGCATAGGAAAGATAGGAAGTCTTGCAAAAGACCTCCCTGGCTTAACCATGAGATCGTGAATGATCTAAAAATCAAAAAGAAACATAGGTCAATTTATAAATGATTAATATAAACAAATAACACAAGTATGTAGGGGGAAATTAGAAAGGGCAAGGCACACAAAGAAATCAAACTAGCTAGAGATATAAAAGATAAAAATAAAACATTTTACAAATACATTAGAAGCAAGAGGAAGACCAAAGGTAGGGTAGGACTGTTACTCAATGAAGAGGGAAAAACAATAACAGAAAATATGAAAATAGCAGAAGTGTTTAATTACATCTTTGTTTTGGTTTTCACCAAGGTTGGGTGTGATCAAGCCTTTAACATAGTGAATACCAGTAAAATGGTGTAGGATCAGAAGCTAAAATAAGGAAAGAACAAATGAAAAATTACTTAGACTAGGTAGATGTTTTCAAGTCATCAGTGCCTCATGAAATGCATCCTAGAATACTCAAGGAGCTGTCAGAAGAGATATTTGAGACATTAGCTATTATCTTTGAAAGGTTACTGAATATGGGAGAGATACCAGAAGACTAGAAAAGAGCAAATATAGTACCCATCTATAAAAAGGGAAATAAGAACAACTCAGGGAATTAGAGACTAGACATCTTAAGTTCCGCACCAGGGATGTTAATGGAGCAAATCATTAGGAATCAGCTTGGAAACATTTAGAAGATGATAAGTTGATAATAATAGTCAGCATGAATTTGTCAAGAATAAATCACGTCAAACCAATCTGAAAGGGTAACAAGCTTTGTGGATGGGGGAAGCAGTAGATATGGTATATCTAGACTTTAGTAAGGCTTTTGATACAGTTTCGCATGAGCTAATATAATCTCACTAAGGAGCTTGGATGAATACTTGGGTGGGGTGCCCATGTTGCCACTATTGGTACTTAGGCTAGCTTTATCAAAACAGCATAGGCATACCATGAGAATCGGAGAAAGAGAAATTTTCACTGGTGTTTTGGTACTAGCATTGGATGGAAAAATGGAATTTTCATTCCATGAGAAGTGTTAACATTTAGAAACTTAGTTTCATTCCAAATTAGGATGAAAAGTCAAAATTTCTTGTGAAATAGAAATGTAGAAAAATTTCTATTTGTAAATATCTCACTGTTTCATTTTGCTATCAGACCATTATACTATGCAATACTACAATATAAAATAGTATAAAAGATCAAAAAATGATTTGCAACAAGCAAGTCTAAATGAAATATTACCTTACCAAAATAATATTGTTACATAATCAAAATAAAATGAGTCAAAATAAATAAACAAAACTGATACATCCCCTAAAAGTGTTTTGATTTCAACCAACCTGCACTTTAAAACAAAAACCTGTTCAGTCAATTTTTTTGGCATTCTGTAGGATAAAGTGATACCATGAAAGAGTCCACAGGCTACAGTCCCCCTGGTATTGGCTGGTTCCCTGGTAATTGCGTTTTGTGCTGGAGACTCTTTGAAACCCAAAGATCAATGTGGCCCAAGCTGTGTTAGGAATACCTTTGAATAAAATCCTAGCCTGTATATTACTCCTGCTAATCCTCTTCAGATCAGCCCTGTTCCTCTTGCTTGCGTGAAATCCTCTGCAAGGATTACCGCATGCCAGCAAAGTGCACTCCTCAGATGGCATCAGATACCTGCCAGTGCTGCTAAGAAACACACTACAAGAAGAGAGGCTTTCCACCAACTTTGGGACTGCTTTTATACAGAGCGGTTCTGTAAGCCAAACATGCCGCAGGCCATTGCCTGTAAGATGGGGTTATCATTTCACATCCTGGTAATTAGCAGCCCTGTTCATTGAATATCAAATATAGTTGCCTTCCAGTGAGTTCACAAATACCCTATTTCATAGCCAAAGAAATCAACAAACGTAGTGTGAATTTTAATCTGAAACTCATGGGAGCACAGAGAGAATCCTATTCCCTACCCCTACCCCCACACATACACACACAGACAGAGAAACACACACACTCTGAAGGCTGCATGCTCAAGGAATGCTCTAACAGGACTAGTTAGGTACAACAGAACTTAAGGGAGTTTGTGCTGGTCTAACTATACCTCCTTTTACATCGTTTATGCATTTGGCCAGCCAGTGCTTAATGTACTGAGCTAGCATCAGAACTAAGAGGCTCCGTTCTCAACACTGCTTTTGACCATCTGTGTGTTCTTGGGGAAAGGTCATTGCATGGCTTTATGCCTCAGTTTCTTCAGCTGTAAAACAGGAAGGATAATAGTTACTTCATTTTGGAGGGCTACAAGGCTTAACACAACATGGTGTATCAAGCCATGTAGGGGACCCAGTGGGAAGAAAGGTTACAATAGTACTGCTCTTATTTGATTAATGCCAAGAACTTACAATGGAGGGCCTCATATGGAGCGTGAAGTCCCTTTTCACTTGTATGTGCTCGCAGGTATGATCCCAAGGGTCTCTCAATGCCCTGTCATGGCAGAGAGGTGACTCAGCAACTTTGTGTCAGCAGAGCAGCCTCTGTAGCCACTGCTGTAGGGCGGAAGGGGAGGGGGAGGCATGCCTCCTGAGCAGCACTTTGGAAAGCCCATTACTTCCGAGACAGAATAAAGATTTTATGCATCGAATTTAGCCTCGTTTCACTTCATTTGCTGCATTGAACATCTCACATTTTAATCATGCCAGCCAGGAACAGAGGCAACTTGCAACTCTCAGAAAGCTCATAGCGGCAATGGGGGCAGCTTTTAAAGATGTGACATGCATCTCAGCCAGAACACTGCTGAGAGGCAACCGCAGGAAGGCAGCGGCCTTGTGGATTTCACTGACCATTACAATCTCTCCCTTTTTCTCTCCCTTTCTCTTTCTTTCTCCTTCCCCAGATTTGTGGAAAGAGTGGTGCGGGGGAAGAGGGAGGCAGAAGGTTGGGCTGGGTGTTAAACCGAGGAAGATTTGATATTTCCAGACCTGAGCAACATTCTTTCCTCTCCAGGCAGTCATTGTTTCTCTGTTGTTGCTGTTGTGTTCACTGAGTCCACACTGCACAGTTTTTTTGGAAAAACTTCAATGATGTCCACACTGCAATAGCGTTCTTTCGAAAAAAATCGAAAGAACAGAGGGTTTTTTCCAACAGAGGTAAACCTCGTGCTATGAGGAAGAAAGCCTCTCCTGAAAGAGCTCTTTCGGAAAAAGACGCGTGCAGAGAGGGAAGAGGGTTTTTTTTCAAAAGAAGAGGCCTCCAGGAAATAACACAGGTGCCCTGGTGGCCACTCCATCCAAAGTAATCACAACTCTATAGTTCCTGTCCCCTGGCCCCTTTTAAAGCTTCAGGCTCCCTGGAGAAGCCTTGTGGCAGGAAGATGGCCCTCGAGCAGCATCCTGACCGCGTGGCTCTCCCTGCCACAGGCCTGCTCACCCATGGCGCAGCCACAAGCCCCCTGAGGCCCCTCTGGCCCTCGCAGGCAGCAGCACCAGGGCTCCCAGGACCCACCGAGGGGTGCGAAGCAGTGGGCACCGTCATGGTCTGGAGCGGAGATCCTGTCCCTCCTCGAGCTGTGGGGCAAGGAGGCGACACTACAGGATATCCGCTCCAAACACCGCAATGTAGAAATTTATGGCCAGATGGCTGAGTCCCTGGAGGAGTGGGGACACCCACCCCAGGCCTTAATACAGGTCCAGAGTAAGGTGAAGGAGCTTCCGCGAGGGGTTTATGATGGCCAGAGAGCACAGCTTATGTTCTGGGGCAGGACCCCACACCTGCCTCTACTACTAGGCACTCCACCAGATCCTGGGGGGTGGGAAAGCCATTTCCCTACCCATTGTGGTGGACTCTGGGCTGGAGACGCCCATCATTGCCTGGCCGGAGGTCTTGGAGGAGGAGGAGGAGGTCAAGGGCAGCATGGGCAGCAGGAGGAGGAGGAGGACAACACAGCCACAGTGACACTGTCCCTGGAGATGGTTGCCATGAACCAGGGCATGTTCTAGGCATCCTCTGATGCTGAGGAGGGATCTTCAGGTGAGTGCTCTCAATTCGTCTCACACACAGGGTGAGGAAGGGGGGAGCAGAGGAGGAGGACTGCAAGCGTTGCTCGACCTGCGCAGGCTGGACATAGTGCTGCAGTCCGTGCACGTGGAACCACGAGCAGCGTTATTGTGTGGCATGCAGACTCAGCAGGCAGCCCCTGAGCCCACCCAGGCTCCTGCTCCCAGGCTCAGGGGAGGCCACATACACATCTGGCCCCAACAGGGAAGATGTCCTCCCACCACCTGCCACGGCTGGAAGCATGCTGTCCACAAGGACGTAGGCACGACCCTAGACACATGGCACGTGGGCACGCCTGCACATCCGAGGCACCACCCACTACCGTGGACAGCACTGCAAGGCACAGGTGGGTATGCAGGCCCCTGGGAGGTTCCCCAACATGGATCCCTGGGCACCTTGGGACCCGTGTGAGGCATGGCCTTGCTCCCAGGACATCCCCTCCTCTGGCCTGAGGACTGTTGGTCGCTGCTCACAGAGGAGGGCACGGCCTCAGGGACAGTGTGTGGATGACTGACCGCCTCTCCCTCCTGTGTGTTTTCCTTAGCCAGACCAGCCAGGACTGAGGGACGAGCAACACCACCCATGCTGGCTGCCTGACCCTGGGGGACCCGAAAGCGCTCCATGGTCCAGGAGGAGCTGATGAGGCAGAATGTGGGCGTCCTGCACGACATGCAGCAGACCCTGGTACAGAAGGTCCAGGAGGACGGAGACTGGAGGACCCACATGTGGGACCATCTGTCATGGCTCCTTCCCCGCTCTGGCATGATAAATGCAGAAGTGGGGGCCAGCAAGTGTACCCCAAAGCCTTATCTACCAGGCTTTGGTATCAAACTCCCCCCAAAATCTTAAAAACCTAGATCTTGGGAATAAAACTTCCGCTGCCACCACCCAAATGTTGATAAAGAAATCAGGGGAAAGATCATTTGGGAAATCTTACCCCTAAAATAAAAATCAAGGCACACCATTAACCACTGCCAGGTTAATAAAAAGAAAGGAAAGAACTTTTATTATTACAACAATATTCCTGTTGCAAACATAATGACTAGATAGGGAGGTAACAAAATATACTCATGGAGAAACTCCATGGGCCTAGAACTTAGTTACAAAGAAAAGCCAAAACATCTTTTAAGCAGTGCCAGATCTCAGATCCCATACCCAATCCATAAAACAATAAAACCTAACGAAACTACCTAAACTTTACCCTACTTACAGAAAATGAAGAATGGTGTCTTGGAGAGAGAGAGAGAGACATGCTTGTCCCTCTCTGTAGCTGCAGAGAACTCCCCGAGACAAAAGGGAGAAAAGAAAAAAAGAAAGCCAAATTCCTTTGTCCCAGTTTGAAAAATCCCACCTACATTCCTATTGGTCACTCCACCTGGCTAGGTGTAGTTAACCCCTTAATCTCCAGGCTGCTGGCTAACCCTCATAATCATGACACCATCTCATGAGGGAAATGATGGCACACCCAGCTGCTGGTGCTGCTCCAGCCTACCACCCTCCTACCCTCCCTGCCATGTCCATTCCCCCTCCTCCTCATCCCCCAAAGTGATGCCTCTTCTCCCTCCCCAAGTGATGCCCATGCCCCCTCCACCTGCCCCCTCGCCATCCCTAACCCTGCTCCAGCCCCACCCCCTCATGCTCACCCCCCCCCCCCCGTGGTCCCTGGACCGACCCAACCCCAAGTTCAACAAGGTCCCCACACCCAAGGTGGGACATCCAGCCACCCCCCCCAGGCTCTGAGCCCCCTCCAGGTTATGAGCTCCCATTCCCCTCCCCAGTTTTTTAAATGGAAGATTAATACAAACTTCATTCTGTTCAAATCCAAACAGGTGTCTGAGGTCAGGGAAGAGGTGAAGGGAGAGGTTGTTGTGGGATAGGGATAGTGGAGCAAGGCACAGGTCTCTAGTGCAGGGATTTCCCTACACCCCCCCATGCGGGTGTATACCCCCACTGAATTTCCCCAACATCCCCCCAGTTTTGTGAACTATGGTGCCATACAGACAACCTTCACCCTCACAGTGTCACCCCTCATCGGCCCTGACACCCCCCCTTGTAAATTTGAACACCCCCCCTAATTTCAATTCCTGGGGAGGCTACTGCTCTAGTGGGGAGGCCCTGAGGACAGTTACTGGGGTCTTTGAGAGAAACTCTCCCTCAGGGCCTCCTGGGTGCATACCCTGGCCTGATGGGCCTGGGCAGATAGAGTTGATGACATTCTGAGTCTCTTCCAACCCTAGGATTCTATGATTCTATGGAGGCTGAAGCTTCCCCGCTGGCTCCCCAGAGCTGCACAGCTGGTGAAAGAACCCGCCATCATTTCAAACAGGATTGGGCTGTTTGTTGCTGCTGGAGAGCTGAGAAGGCCTCGTTTGTATTGATGTGCCAGCGATAATGTGCTGATTGGCTTTCCTCTCCAGGGTGGGGTTTCCAAGCTCCTGGCTGGGGAGCTCCATTCTATTCAAGCTGCTTAGTGTCAGCGGAGGGTCTGGTGAGATGATGTGATGGCAAATTCCTCCTCCAGAAAATTGTAAATGGTGGCAGCTTGTGAGTAATAAGGGCATTCCACCCTAAACCAGAGTAATTCTGCAGACCCCTCATGGCACTGTGAGCTTCATATCTTGAGCCAGATCCTTGGTGGGGGAAAATCAGCCTAGCTCCATTGATTCTGATGGAGCTCTGACAGTTGACACTGACTGAGGACATGGCCCTATTTTCTTACATTGTATTTGTGTTTTCTTCTTGGTGTCCACTTTGCTCTCAAACGTCCCCCTCCCCACGTCTTTCTCGTTCCCTCATTCCAGCTCTTCCCAGTCTCTCGCTTCTGTATCTCCTCCTCTCAAAGCCTTGCTTTGTATTTGCAATTTACCTTCTCTTTGGATGTCTCTTTCCCTAACACAGTATCTTCTCTTTTCCTTAGGGCAGCCTTTTCCTCTCCTATTTTCCTCCCGCTCTCTTTCCCACTGCATCCCCTTCTCCTTTTCTTTCCTCACATCGCTATAGCTTCCCCCTTTGTCCTGAAACCTCCCTTCCTCTTTCCATTCTCCCCCTACCGCTCCTGGCCCAGCTACTTTCCTCTGCACAGACTGTGTGCAAATGGTGACTCCACCATTGTCAATTCTGCTAACTGCTCAGCAAGGGTCAAGGAGTTTTCTTCATTATCTTTTTATTGCAAACAGACTCTGCATACAAGAAGCTCCATTAGTAAATATCGATACCCAGCAGGCTGGGTGCACAGAGATTACTGCCGCACAGCAAACGGCAGAAATGACAAATAGGCAGCTGAGTGCAGGCAGCAAGGAGAGCCATGTCAGTGTAAGCAAGAAAACAGAGTGGCTACAACAAGGGGAATAATTAAAAACAAATACACTGGCAACTTCTCACCACTAGAGCTATGGTGCAAGGATGGGGCCTTCAGCTCATAGGCACAGTCTCCTCATGGGAGACCACTGAGATTCGGAAACACCCTTGGCAAGCTGTACAGCTGTTTTCTCAGAGCTTATGGTGTCTGATACAAAGGGGTGGGGGTCCAGGCTTGCACTCAGGCTACATCTATACTGCAGCCTTTTGCTGGCAGAGAGTATGCTAATGAAGCACTCGTTAGCATTTTTTGTGCTGTCATTTGCACATTCTTTGCCGATGCTTTTTGCAGCAGAGGTTTTTGCGCCAAAACAAGCAGTTTAGACAGGTCCGTTTTGAGCAAAAAAACCCCTTTTGCGCAAGATCCTTATGCCTCGCAAAAGGAGGTATACAGGATCTTGTGCAGGTGGAGTGTGACTTCAGTCACCTCAAGGCATGCTTCCAGTGCCTGCTGACCCACTTTGACATGGGGGAGCACAACATCCCTGAAGTGGTCATGGCATGTTGTGTCTTCCACAACATTGTGGAGAGGAAGGGGGAGGCTTTCCCCCGGGGGTGGGGGACGGACACCAGCCACAAGGGGGTAAGCATTCAAGCAGCCATGGACAGCTGCCATCCGACAGGCCCACCAGGCCGGGGTGCACATCTGGGGGCCCTTGAGGGAGAGGTTCTCTCAATCACTCCAGTAACTCTACCCAGTGCCTTCTCCCAAGAGGCCTCTGCCTTGAGGCCAGATCCCTTCCCCACCACAACACCTCCCTTCTCCCCTTCCCTGACCTCTCAGTAAAAACACCTCTTTGGTTTTCAACAAAAAATAAAGTGTATTTATAGTACATTAACACAAGGTGGGAAGGAGGAGGGGGCTCCGAACTGGGAGGAGGTCTCAGAACTGCGAGGAGTGTGGGGGGTGGTTCTATGTGCCACCTCAGGTGCAGGGGCCTCATCAGCATTGTGGTCTTGTGGGTGTGGGGACCACAGGAAGGTGGCCAGGATGGGGGGCAGGAGCAGGGTCAGAGTTGGTAGGGGGCAGGAGAAGGGGGCATGGCCATCACCTGGGGAGGGAGCAGAGGCATAGTAGGGGCAGCCGATGTATGGGGATTGGGCATAGCAGGGGGTCAGGAGGGTAGGAACCAGGAGTAGTGGCATGAGGCAGGTGTGGCATGATTTCACACATGCGGTCACACCACTCAAGGAAGTGGCCTCAGGCACATTCCTGCCACTCAAGGTCAAAGCGGACCTTGTGCACCAGTGTCCACTCCATCCTCTCCAGGACAGTGATGTGCCTCCGCATCAGTTGCTCCTGGACCCTAGCGTGCCTTCGTGTCCCCCAGGCTGTGGCAGATGGCTGCAGTGGACTGGCTGGCCCTTCACTCCCGGCTGGTCTGGCTATGGAGAACGCACAGACAGGAAGAGGTGGTCAGTCATCCCTGCAGACACTGTCCCTGAGGCTGTGCCTTCCTCTGTGAGCAGCGCCCAGCAGTCTGCAGCCCAGAGGTCCGGGCTGCCCACTTCCCCACCCTCCTGCCCAGCTCTTGGACAAGCAGCTAAGGGAACTGTCAGGCCACTGTGGGATTCCCTCAGGGGTGGCAGAGGAGCTGGGAGAAGCCTGGGCCTCCCTGGGGGCCGCACACTCTGGGGCGGCTCGCAGCACTGTCTATGGGCACAGCTGCTGTCTCACACGTGCAGGCTTGGCCGCATGCTGTGTGCGGCACTCCTCGGTGTGTGTGGGGTCAGGCCTGCACCCTTGTGATTAGCCTGCTTCCAGCTGGTGTGGAGTCCTGCCCCTGAGCACCACTGGTGCGGACATACCCTTGGCAGAGTTCTTTGACCTTACTCTGGACCTGTTCCAAAGTCTGGAATAGGTTTCTGCACTACTCCAGGGACTGTGCCATCCGGCCATAAATGTCGGCATTCTGCTGCTTGGCCTGAGGATCCTGAAAAGTCTCCTCCTGGCCCCACAGCTCCAGGAGGGACTCTATCTCTGGGCCCGACCAGGAAGGTGCGTGCCTCTTGCTCCTCCTGGGTGGTTCCTGAAACCCCTGGGTCTGCTTCCTGTGCAGGCCAGGAGGATCTTGGGGGGGCTTGTGGCAGTGCCATGGGCCAGCAGGCGGGTGTCAGGGAGAGCCGTGTGGTGAGATGTTGCTCTCTGCCCGGCTTCCTGTCACAAGACTTGTCCAGGGGGCCTGCAGCTTTAAGAGCTGTCAGGAGACAGGAACTATAGAGCTGTGATGAGTTTTATGGAGTATTCACCAGAGCACGTATACTTTTTCCTGGAGGCCATTTCTTGAGCAAAAACTCCCTCTTCCCCGTTCACACACGCCTTTTTCCGAAATAGCTCTTTCACAAAAAGGCTTCTTCCTCATAAAAAGAAGAATACCAATTGCACAAAACACTTCTGTTCTTTCAATTTACTGTCAATTTACTGTCAAAAGAACATGCTTTCAGTGTGGATGCTCCGTGAGTTTTTGCAGAAAAACTCTGCAGTGCAGACACAGCCTAAGTGCGTTGGTCACAGTTCCTTCCCACACCCTTGTAATATTTTCCACATTAGCAAGCTCAGTGCGTTGTCCCACCTGGATCAGAACCATGAGATTCTGCACTTTCTTCCTTGGTACTCGAGCGCTGCTCACCCAGTTCTCTCCTCCTTCTCGCCTCCTGTCAGTGCGATGAGACCTTAGTATTTCCACCCAGTTAAGACTCCCAACTTGAGTCTTCCCATGGGAGTTTTTTCACAGTAATGATGAAGTAAAAACTTAGTAAATCCTAAATATTTCATCCTACATGCACAGCCAGGTGAGAGGCCTAATCCTGAGGTCTTTCCTCAGGTTATACTGAAAAATTGGGATAGATCCTCATCTGGAGGAAAGGCCTTAGCTCCATTGAAGTCAATGGCACTGAGTGCAGCTGCCTTAGCAGCCTGTTTGGGGGCTGAATAGAAGGTGAGTTAACAGTGGAGAAAAGGACTCAAAATTTGGTGTCAGGTTAAGATAGAAAAGCTTTCTCCTCAAAATCCCTTACCCAGCCTGCAGGGGTTCCAGCAGACCCTCTGAAAAGCATCCATCTTCTGCATAGTGCTTCCCTTCACCGGCTAGAGAGCTTGGATCAAGCATTGCACAAAGCAGTAAAGGATTGTCTCTGCCATGCTGGAGGTGGGGTATTGGGAGGGGATTTTGTAACTCATTGCTGCCAATCTCCACAAAACCTTCTGGCAGCTGGACGTTGCTCAGAGGGAAAGAAAATTATATGCACATGCGGGAAAAAAAAAGATGGGATTTCCAGAGAGCCCTGCCAGATCTCCACTTCATAATTGAAAGATTGGTCTATTAAAGGGACAGAGTAGGCCTGAAGGAATTGTGTGATCATTTGTGCAAATGATAATTTCAGTGTTCGTCTATCATATCCACAAAGATAATGTAGCTGGGACTGACATGACTTATAGTAAAATCCCTTTCCCAGAAGGCTCCATGCCACTTTGATGCAATGCTGGTGAACGCAGAGCACTGGAAAGTCAGAGAAGCCTCCCCACTCTTTCTCTCTCTGTCTGTTTCTGCTGAGCGGATGGGTGAAGCCACTCCGATTACAGCAGATTTGGGGAATTACATGGAGGAGCCGTGGTGCTGACAAAGACAACATTCTGTTTCCCGGAGAGCTCAGCTCTGTCTTACACTTGCTCGCTCGCACCGCAGAACATGGAAAATCTCTTTGGTAAATAAAGATGTGTTACTCTGTGTCGACATGCTGCTCCACTGAAGTGCTAATCCCAAGGGAAGTGCATATTCAGTACTTCCCCCGCATTACAGATGGCCTACTTGACAGTGTGGCCTTGTGATCTGGGTTGGGCAGGGGGAAGTGTCCTGGCACGATTGCATTGCTCTGCTGATTTCTGTGAGCACAGGAGCTAGGAGTGTGACCTGGGAGGTTCCAATTTTCCTAGGGGACACCCAAATCCTGTTGACCTTCAGTCAATTGTGGGTGCCTTTGAATATCAGCCATAAATCCCAGTTCTGATGAGCTTGAGCGTGACCCTATGTGCACTCCGATGTTGAAAACATAAAGCCGATATAAACCACCCTGTGTGGGGTCCACTGCAGTGGGCCAAATGCTTAAGTGGTGCAAATCAGTTAATGGAGTTATGTTTGTTTACACCAGTGAGGACCTGTCTCCAAAGGCCAACTTCAGTGAGACCATTGAAAACCCATTTGTTTAAATGGGGTTGTAGGAATGTAAAATCAAGGTGGAATCTGGAAATGCACATCCATCGACTAACACAATATGGGCTTTTGAACTCCAGAATTGCATGCTAGAACCATGGTCTGTGTGACAGCTGGAGTTCCATTGGAGGAAAACTCAGGCCAAGTCCAATCGATTGCGGGTTAGAGCCGAATTGTGAGCCTGTTCTGTGGTAGTAGTGATGGCAAAGAAAAGTTACTACTCCCCATACCTGCATCTGCACAGTGCCATCTGGCAGAATTCTTTCAAGTGGTACTGGGCCTCTTACAGCCTTGTGATTAAATGGAGGAGCCCTCAGCAATCCACTGTGACTTGTCTGTGAAGCACTTTGCAGCGAAGATTACTCGCATCCCATCTGGACTGTGGTGTGTTACTTGTTCCGGATGGAGTCATACTTCCCCTGAAGGAACAGCTATGCATCTTGGGAGTCCTCCTGGACCTTTTCTAACTTTCGAGAACCAGATTTCCTCGGTGGCTAAGAGTGCTTTTGGGCAGCTTTGGCTGATCCGCCATCTGCGACCCTTCCAGAGTAAGAATGACCTGGTTATGATGATTCATGCTCTTGTCACATCCCGAATGGACTACTGCAATGCACTCTACGTGGGAAGCTTCAACTGGTCCAGAATGCGGCTGCTCATGTTTTAACATAAGAACAAACATAAGACTGGCCATACAGGGTCAGACCAACAGTCTATCTAGCCCAGTATCCTGTCTTGCCGACTGTGGCCAATACCAGATGCCCCAGAGGGAGGGAACATGACAAGTAATCATCTGTCCCTCTCCTGTCACCCATTTCCAGACAAACAGAGGCTAGGGACATGATTCCTACCCATCCTGGCCAATAGCCATTGATGGACCTAACCTGCATGAATCTATCTAGCTCTTTTTTGAACCCTGTTAAAGTCCTAGCCTTCACCGAACTCCCTGGTAAGGAGTTCTAGAGGTTGATTGTGTGCTGTTGAAGAAAACAACCTTATATTTGTTTTAAACCTGCTGGTGACCCATAGTTCTTATATTGTGGGAATAAGTAAATCACTGTTCCTTGTTCACTTTTCCACATCATTTGTGATTTTATAGACATCTATCATAGCCCCCTTAGTCTCCTCTTTTCTAAGATGAAAAGTCCAAGTCTTTTTAATCTCTCTTCATATGGGACCCGTTCCACACCCCTAATAATTTGTGTTGCCCTTTTCTGAACCTTTTCCAATGCCAATATATCTTTTTTTGAGATGAGGTAACCACATCTCTACACAGTATTCAAGATGTGGGTGTGCCAAGATATTCTTTCTTATTCTCTATCCCTTTCTTAATGATTCCTATATTCTATTTGCTTTTTTGACTGCCACTGCACACTGAGTGGATTTTTTCAGATAACTATCCACAATGACTCTTGAGTAGTTGTGGGCAATTTAGTCCCCAACATATTGTATATATTGGGATTATTTTTTTCCAATGTGCATTACTTTACATTTATCAATATTAAATTTCATTTGCCATTTTGTTGCCCAATCACTTAGTTTGGAGAAATCTTTTTGAAGCTCTTCACAGTCCATTTTGGTCTTAACTATCTTGAGCAGTTTGGTATCATCTGCAAATTTTGCCACCTCACTTGTAACCCTTTTCTCTAGATCATTCATAAATAAGTTGAATTGGATTAGTCCCAGGAGAGACTGTTGGGGTACCCCTCTAGTTACCTCTCCCCACTCTGAAAACTTACCATTTAGTCCTACCTTTTATTTCCTGTCTTTTAACCAGTTATCAATCCATGAAAGGACCTTCCCTCTTTTCCCATGACAACTTACTTTACTTAAGAGCCTTTGGTGAGCGAACTTATCAAAGGCTTTTTGGAAATCTAAGTACACTATATCCACTGGATCC
This sequence comes from Pelodiscus sinensis, assembly GCF_052426305.1. Classification (NCBI taxonomy): domain Eukaryota; kingdom Metazoa; phylum Chordata; order Testudines; family Trionychidae; genus Pelodiscus; species Pelodiscus sinensis. The sequence goes on along the minus strand of NC_143074.1, from coordinate 8,251,337 downwards.
CCCTTGCCCACATGTTTGTTGACCCCCTCAAAGAACTCTAGTAGATTAATTTCCCTTTACAGAAACCATTTTGACTTTCCTCCAACACTTGTTATACAAAGCACATTATGCAGGTGCTCCAGCAGCTGCACTGGCTTCCTGTATGTTTCCAGGCACAATTCAAGGTCTTAGTTATGACTTATAAAGACTTAAATGGGTTGAGACCGGGAATTTGAAGGACTGACTGGAACTTCCCATATGAGCCCTGCCCAGGGATTGAGGCCAGCTGGAGAGGTTCTGCTCTGTGTTCCTCCACTTATCTCCATAAGACTGACATCCATGCAGATCAGGGCCTTCTCAGCTTTTGCCTCCAAGCTATGGAATTCTCTATCCACAGACATTCACTTAGTACCAATGCTGGCACTATTGCAGCGCCAGGCTAAGGCCACCCTTTTTACCTGTACTTTTATTGGTGTTTGAGTTTGTGTGTGTGTCCGTCCTCCTGCTGAGGTGTCTTAGCAGGTTTTATGCCCCCCTTGGGGGTCTTTCATTTTGTTCTTTTACATATTTACATATATATTTATTGTGTTTTAAAAAATGTGTAAGCTGCCTCGAATATTTTAAATAGAGAGGCGAGGTAAAAATATTTTAAATTAATAAACAAACCAATGCTTACCGCTATGAGACACCGTTGCTCTCAGTCTGGCAAAGTAAAGCCAGCATGACACAGCTTGTGTGTGTATCCTAATGCATTCAGAAGCTATTTATTGAAATCCAGCCACGTGCGCAGCTTGTGAGAATGGTATGTCCTGGCACAAGTAAATAAGCATTCACACAATTTCTGACTTCAGATAAAGGCAAACAAACTCACTCTGCCTCTAATGAGCTGCCTCTGCATGCTAGAGGGCAGAAATACATCCTTTATATTCATTGGCTCTGGAAAGGTGGAAAACCAAGAAAGGTATAATATACACTGAAGGTATTTTCTATCTATGTCTAAACATCTATACATTCAGATCCCGGGGTTCTTATTAGCACTTTACTTGGGGTGACTTTCAACCTTGGTGCACATATGGCAGCCAGATATATTCCACATTTCAGTGCTGGTATTAGTAATTAGAGATGGTTTATCTGGGATAAAAATGTTGCCCAGGCTTCATGAAGACTCTGGGAACTAGTGAATTCCTTTGTCATTCCTTAAGCACCGACTCACTTCCACAGGAAACCTGCCTGGGGAAGAAATAGGTACCGACTGGAGGATTTTGGTCAATACAAAACAGGTTTTCACCCCAATTTATTTAAATAAAGTTTTAAATCCTCAGCCAATCAGAAGGGTGTATTTTCGTTCCTGGAGGGAATTTGCCCCCACAATGAGTTTGGCAATAGCAGCTTGAGGCAGATTTACAAAGAGACAAATGGGAATTAGACACCCAAGTTCCTTGGACTTTCAATGCATTTTGGGCTCCCTCCTAACTGCTCTGTGTATCTTTGAAAATCTCCCACTGGAGGTTATAAGACACACAGACAAATTCTTGTGGGCTACATGCTCACTAGGACTCCATGTCCGTGCATTGGTGGAGGGCATAAGCAATACCTCTCAGTAGGCTACTTGCACCTAGGCTTTGTCATGTTGGAGCAAGCAGATCACTACAACTGCCACCCTCCCTGTCCCCCCACTCCCCCCACACACCCTGGAGGAGGTTGGGAGGAAGAGGCAGAGAACGGGTTTGGCTTTGCCAAACCCAGTGCATTAAGCAGCATCATTGGTCATAATGGGAAGTTCTACAACCTGTTGCTTGTTGGTTTTGGGTGGCAGCAACTTACTACCCATTGGAGCATAGAGGAAATGGGAGGGTATTGTGTCTGTGAGGCACACTACCTCTTGGAGCTCACCCTGGGATGGGGTATCTGACTTACAGAAATGTCAGGCTGGAAGGGATCTTGAGAGGTGTTCTAGTTTAGCCCCAAGGGCCAAGCATATTTAGACCAAATATAGGGGTCTGTTTTCAAATGCTGGATTAGACCCTCCCCACTCTTAAATTGGTTTTATTTTACCTGTTTAATATATTCATTTCTGCTGAGTTACTCCTGAGTTACAGCAAAAGAAATATGATCAAAATCGGACTTCTTGTCTCATGGGCTAGATGGGAGATCTTTTAGTGAGAAACACAAAACAGCATGGTCTGGTCTGGGGGCTTTGAGTGGCTGATTTCAGACTCCAAACATCCTATTACAACTCCTGTCTTTGAAAACAAAAGCCTCATCTTACTTCTTTCACTGGCACTTTTGGAGTTTAGGGATCACCTGCTTTTTCTATTTACTAACTTGTTTTTATATTCAGTGTATGAAAACAAACCAGTGTTTTGTGAGATGAGAATCAGCCCCAAGAGCACATTTCTGTCACCTCATCCCAACCTTGTGAAAACGGGGGTTTGGGAATAGAAAGTCTGACAGACCTTTAACTATAGCATCTCTAATGGGCACCTCTGTAATAATCGGGTATATTTATAAATCAGGAACAACTTTCCCAGCAAGACTCCCTTCCATCAACTCCCACTGCATTATTTTTCTCTGCCAAATCTGTCAGCTCACACTTGCATCGCTAATTAAGTGAACCACTTGAAGCAGGTGAACAGTGAGAAACAACCGGTAATTTTCCATGTGATCATTCCTCGCCTTGGGTCTCAGAGCTCAGCTGCCTCATTTTCACATGACCTGCTTTATCCCCAGCACACCCTAGCAAGACCTGTGAAGTGCACCTGCAGGGAGAGAGAGCATGAAACAGACAGCGAGGAAGAGTGCATGCGCACACAAGGACAAAAAATGCTCAAAGTCCCATCTGTGGCTTTCTGCATATCAGGCAGATCCTATTATTGACTTGAGTCAGAGAATGGAAATGCTCCTAGTAAACATAAACAACAACACCCCTCCCTGCCCTGACCCCTTTCCTAACTTGCTATAATGCTACTGCCCAGGAAATTGCTATAATAATGAAATCTGCGTACAGCTCCAGCTCTCCGCTCCCATTTCTGACCCCTTCACACTTGTAAAGGCTGTTGAATAGGTCTTAGACAAGAAAGCATCAGTTAATAGCAGAACCCCTGCAAAGGCAGCCCTACACCCTGCCCCGCCTGCAGGGGTTATTCACTTTCTAAAGTCCAGCTCCATTTTGCTGCCTCCCTTATGTCAAGATGTCTTTGAATTTAGCCAACAATTTGAAATGGAGGAAGAAGGTTCTCCCCACTGATCAGGGCAAGACCTGGACTGGGTCACTTGAAGTCTGCACTTTACACAAAGATTATATTTTCTTCTTAGGTCTGATTTTCCTCTAAACTGGCAAAAACTAGAAACAACTCCATTGGAATCAGTGTATGTAAACCAATGTAAATCAGGAGAGGCACCACTAAAGTCAGTGTAGCTACACCAGTGTCAAGCAGGAATAACTCTGCTGAAGTTAATGTGGTTATGGAGATGACAGCAGGAGATGCCTTTGGAATTCTTATAGCCCAGAGAAGAAATGTGGGTTTTTTCTAACCTATACTGTGGGGTTTTTCAGCCCCAAATAATGAGCATGCACTTTAATCAGATTTAAAGTGAAATCTTCCAAATGGTTCCAGATTAGATTTTCAGGGAGCATTCTCTCCCCCCTGGTCCTACAAAAATCAAAGAGATGTTGTTCACAGAGGGACTTGGAAAGTCTTACCTCTTTTCTCAATGCTTCTGGATGAATCTGTACCAATATTGGATGATACCTGGGTCAGTATATGGCTTTGGGTGGAGTCCAGTGGCTTAGACATGGTTCTGACACAAAAATGAGGCAAAATTTGGTAGCCAGAACCCTCTTTCTCTAGTCTTTTTTTATCCAAATTGCAAAGCAAACTCAAAGATCCCCTGCTATGTGAATGATATTGAGAGAAGGGTTGTCAGAACTCCAAGATCTTTGGGGGGTCTACTCAGAATCCAAGGAAACTTTCTGAAAATCCTTAATTTTCTACTTTTGACTTTCTGAATGGACATGGATCCACCAAGTGGTCTGAGCTTTCAATCCAGTAGAGGCTATATCAAGGACTCTCTTCCTTCAGGTCTCAAATCCCTTCATTCATGTTAAGGGAAAAAGTTAAAACCCAATAAAAGGTTAGTACTACCATGTCTGCCATGGGGAGACTGACTATGTATCTCAGCTCTCCTAGGAAATGGACTTATTCAGACCTGAAGCAGAGCTCTGTGTTACCACAAAAACTTGTCTCTGTCACCAACAGAAATTTGTCTGATAAAGATATTACCTTACCCAACTTTGTCTTTCTTAATCAGATTAAGACAGACTCTGTCCAAAGTGCTGAACAGGGCTCTCCCAACATGTCCATAAGAATGGAATATAAGAATGGCCGTACTGGGTCAGAGCAAGGGTCCATCTAGCCCAGTATCATGTCTGCCAACAGTGGCCAATTCCAGATGTCCCAAGTGATCCATCCCCTGTCACCCATTCCCAGTTTCTGACAAACAGAGGCTAGGGACACCATTCCTGCCCATCCTGGCTAACGGCCATTGATGGACCCATCTTTCATGAATTTATCTAGTTCTTTTTCAACCTGTTAAAGTCCTGGCTTTCCTGATATCCTCTGGCAAGGAGTTTTGTTTGTTTTAAACCTGCTACCTATTAATTTAATTTGGTGATTCCTAGTTCCTGTGTTATGGATCAAGAATATCACTTTTCCTTATTTACTTTCTCAACACCAGTGATGATTTTATAGGTTTTTATCATATCCCCCTTAAGCTACATTTAGACTATAAGCTTCTTTCGGAAGAAGCTTTTTTTGGAAGAGATCTTCTGAAAAAACTTCTTCTGAAAGAGAGTGTCCACACTGCAAAAGTACATTGAAAAAGCGATCTGCTTTTTCAAAAGAGAGTGTCCAGACTGAATGGATGCTCTCTCACATGTAAGCAGTGATTGCTATGGACAGAATGGCCACCAGGGCACCTGTGCTTTTTCCTCTTTCCTCTTCTTACAGAAGAACTCTCTCTTCCCTGTCCATACATGGCTTTTCGTGAAAGAGCTCTTTCACAGCAAGGCTTCTTCTTTATAGAATGAGGATTACTAATGCTGGAAAAACCCTTCTATTCTTTTGATTTTCTTGCAGAAGAATGCAATTGCAGTGTGGACGTTCCTCAAGTTTTGTAGGAAAAACAGTTGTTTTTCCAACAGAACTCTGTAGTGTAGACCTACCCCCAATCTTCTTTTTGCTTTCCAAGGGCTGGATCCTATTGTCAAGAGACAGTACTTGTATTGTAGTCTCAGAGCATTAAAACCTGTTAGAACATTGGATTGAATTTCACCCTTGTGTCCATGAGCCATTTACATCCTACCTTAGACCCATATTGAGGATTTAAATTGCTGCATAGGATGGTCACACTGGCCCTCCCCTTCCATCCTTAGTAACTAAGATCCATTTCTTGCATTATTATCTTGACACTGGAGTGAATGTTTAAGGAACAGATGTAATGAAAATTTCCACTTAGCAGTAGTGCAAATCCTGAGATCTACACTCAGTTCTTATTCAGACCTTATGGATCCAAATTCCCATATGCAGCCATGAATTGGAAAAGTAATACATTTGAAGGCCTGAAAGAACCATTGTGATCATTCAGTCTGACTTTCTGCATAACCCAAACAATGGAACTTCACCTAATAATTCCTCCATCAACTCCCATAGCTTGTGGTCAAATTAGAGCAAATCCTAGAGTATTGTCTGGGGAGGGGCAGGGGAAGAGGGAATGGATAAGAACCTCAGAATCTCACCTGTGCAATTGTATTCCCTGAATAAAGCACACTTTTGGTTCCACTTGTCAGATATTTTAAAAGATACTTTATCACCAATGTTCCCTCTAAACTTTTCCATCCATGTGCAGAATAAAATTTTGTATGTGCACCAACACGTGCAAATGTGCACCACAATTTGAAACAAAACCTAGCTTTGAGTGCTTTGCTAATCATCTGGGCAGCATCTGACTCTCTCCCTACTGGTGGCACAAGCACACAGTTTATAGGGAACACTGATTACACCTATGTTATATAGTCCCTCTTTGGTGTACAGATTAATACATGTCATGTGGTTGTAAAAATCAGATCCTGTAAGGAACCCAGGGGTTCCTTCTATTTATTCCTCTATGAAATTCTCATCTGCAGGCTCTAAAGGGGAAACTACAGACAGAAAAGAAACAGCTTTCCCTTGTCTAAACTTCCTGGAGAGTCTGCCGTGGTAAGCGCAAGCCCGTCTTCTCTCATTTGTGTTAACGGCATCTAAATCACTCTTTCAACTCACTGCCTTCCACGGCAGGCGCTGAGGTAGCAGCACAAAAGCAGAGGGGGATAGAACATGCAATTTCCTATACACATTATAGATTTTATTAGCTGAAGCTTTTTGTCTCTTGATTTTGCTGGGCTGAGCCTAGGGAAATGAATTTTTCTTTTTGTTTTGGGTTCTTCAGAAGAATACAGCCTGCATGGGTTAACCCATTTCATACTCAGTAGCCAAGGAATAGGATTCCCTTCCAGTGCATCATGGCTCTCTGTGCTTCATTTGAGAGAAAGGATGGCCTAGCACTTAGAGCATTAATATAGACTTCAAAATAAGTGGGTTGAATTCCTTGCTCCGCCCACTTCAGTAAGTCATTTGGTCTCTCTGTGCCTCAGTTCCTCATCTGTGAAGGAATGGGAAGGAGTGGGAATGACTATGTGCTATTTTTGGCCTCATAGCCTGAGCCTCACAAATCCAGATCAATTGACCTGGGCACTGAGATTTGGCCCAGTGAGGTTTTCTTTGCAGAGCAGACATACCCTAAGTGGCTTGTGGGCCACTCCAGGGCACTCAGCCCCAGCACCTTTCACAAGCAGTTGCGTCTGAAGAATAAAGCCTTGACACTGAGTTCCACAGCGCATTGGGGATTTTTAATCTTGCCAGTAAATTGCTCCAGCTGGACTCAAACAATAGCGGGGGAAGAAAAGCACACAGCGTGATAGTTCTGTCTTCATAGGGCTGTTGCTGCTGGAAGTCCTATCTCTAGAGTGTTACAGTCACCAAAAGAGAAAGTCTGCCTCAGGGCTGTCTTGGTAAAATTGCTTCCATTTACAACTATTTATCAGCATTTTCGAACCATTTTTCAGCCACTCTCCTCAGCAGCTCTGTGCAATGCAAATCTCCCCAGTCACCACTGCCAGCCAAATGGCCCAGCCTGATAAAATTAATACCCAAGGAAAGGGAATGAAACAGCAACAGACTGGCTATCCCAGCTGGTGAGGAGAAGTTGGGTAGGGGTTCCAGACTTGTGCCCACTATCACCTCCATGTCATGCTCTCTCAGAGTAAATCTACATTGCAATTAACACCTGCAGCTGGCCCAGGCCAGCTGACTCAAGCTTGTGGGGGCTTAGGGGCTGTTTAATTGCAGTGTAGTTGCCCAGACTTGGGCTGGAAGCTGGGCTGTAGTACCTTGCGAGTTGTCTGGTCTCCACAGTGCTGGAATGTCTACACTGCTGTTACACAGCCCACAAGCTGGAGTCAGCTGGCAGATGCCAATCATGGGGATCTAATTTCAGTGTAGACGTACCCTCAGAGCCAGGGTAATATATGAGGCCACCAGAGACAAGGTGAAACACAACCCTGGGTACAGAGCCAGCACAAAGGCAGATGCATCATTTAAGTCCCACCTGAGCTCTATACTGAAGCACTGAGTGGTAGGAGCTTCACCCATATCAGCTGATGAAGCCCTTTGAGGCCTGAGCTCAAACAATACTGGTGAGAGCAATGTTATGCCTGCAACTAGCTGCTGCCAGAAGGAATTTCAGTATAAATGTGAACATATCCTGGGGTGGCCCGATTTGCTGGGACAGTTGGGTTGCTGAAGGTGCATAAACTCCTTTTTGCATCTGCAGATGTGAAATTGCATTCACAGAGTCACAGGCCATGTTGAGGCCTTGGCCCAACTTATCCCTGCAGATTATTATGCTAGTTAGGTCCCATCAGCTGCTTGCCAATATGCTGCTCCCTTCTGATAGTTTCTCAAGGGCAGTGGGCTTACTGTTACTAATATAGGCTGGCCAACATGAGACATGCCTAATGAAATCACAGGGCCTGCATCCTCATTATTGCAGAATAGCCCCTGATGGGAACACAGACAAAGGTCTGTCTTCACTGCAGTCAGAGCTATGACTCCATCACATCTAGACAAACCCAAGCACACTTCAGTCTAGTGAGCTGCAACAACTAGCACCCGGAAGCCTCAGCAGCATAGGCTGTACAGCCCCACTTACAACCTGGAGCAGCTAGTCTGTGCTGCTGTGCAGTGGTGTATATAGGGCAGGGTGAGCAGGGTGGCCGCCCCGGGCCTCGCACTTCAAGAAGCCCCGCGCATGCGCCGTGGTGCCACAGCGCATGCGCCATGTCAAAGGGGGGGCCCTGCGAAATTGTACTGCCCTTGGCCCCGCAAAATCCTCATCCGCCCCTGCTGCTGTGGCTACGTTGCTGTCACTGTGGCCATGTCTACACAAGGAAACTATTTTGAAGCAGTGGGCTGTGCCCACGAAAGCCCATAAAGTGCTACCAGATCTTTTGTTGTTTTTAAAGTTTTTCCTGTTACAGGTTAACTTAGCTCCCCTCTGAATATTTTGAAATAACCACATTTGACTTAATACCTCCCAGTTTTACAAAATCAAACTGGCATGTCCCCACCATGAGGAAGCCTCAAAATTAGTCTGAGGCAGGCTCCATTAATGAGGATGTGCAGGAGTAGAGATTTCAAAAGAAGCAGACCCTGATCATATATATAGTGCCCCAGTGTCTGAGAGTCTGTAATGCTGAAAGGCTGGCTGTTCCCTCTGGGGGGGGTGCTGTTGCTTGAAATGCTGGCTGTTCCCTCTGGGAGGCGCTGTTGCCTGAAATGCTGGCTGTTCCCTCTGAGCGGTGCTGTTGCCTGAAATGCTGGCTGTTCCCTCTGAGCGGTGCTGTTGCCTGAACTGCTGGCTGTTCCCTCTGAGCGGTGCTGTTGCCTGAAAGGCTGGCTGTTCCCTCTGAGCGGTACTGTTGCTTGAAATGCTGGCTGTTCCCTCTGGGGGGGTGCTGTTGCTTGAAATGCTGGCTGTTCCCTCTGGGCGGCGCTGTTGCTGAAATGCTGGCTGTTCCCTCTGGGCGGCGCTGTTGCTGAAATGCTGGCTGTTCCCTCTGAGCGGTGCTGTTGCCTGAAATGCTGGCTGTTCCCTCTGGGCGGCGCTGTTGCTGAAATGCTGGCTGTTTCCTCTGAATAGCCTGTGCTGCATGCGGAGTGCGGGGCCCAAATGGCTGCTTGGTCCCCCGTGGCGGCCCAGCTGAGTGGCGCAGAAGTCAGCCAAGCGCCACGGTGGGAAGCGAAGGGGGGCGGGGCGGTGACATGCGGAGTGATAGCGACTCCAGGCCCCGCCCCCTGGCCATGAACATCAATTCCCCACTCCCTTTCGCCTCCCACCATGGCATTCGTCTGACTTCTGCGCTGCTCAGCCAGGCCACCATGTGGGAGCAAGCGGCACAAGCGACCGTTTGGGCTCTGCACCTCCCATGCAGCACGGGGAGTGCGGAGCGCAAACGGCCATTTGGGCTCTGCAGAATCCTGAGTGAGAGGCAGGAGGGGGAGGAGAAGTAAAAGAGAGAGACAGAGAGAGAGGCAGGAGGTGGACGAAAACTGAGGCGGAGGGAGGGGGAGGCAGTAGGAGGAGAGAGAGAGAGAGAGAGACGGAGTGAGAGACTGGAGGCTCAGGAGAGAAGACTGACATGCAGGAGAGACCTGAAAATCCCATCTTATGATGGACTAATTGGCTAGTTTCAAAATAATGGGCTTGGTAGGCTACGTCTAAACTACACCCCTCTGTTGGCAGAGGGATATAAATGAAGCACTTCGAAAGTGCAAATGAAGTGGGGATTTAAATATCCCACACTTCATTTGCATAATCGCGTCATGGCGCTGTTTCAAACAAGTGCCATTTTGAAACTGAAACCGCAGTTTAGATCCAAAATGAAGGGTACAGGCTCTTTCGAAAAAGTGCTCTGTTGTTGAAAAAAACACATCTAAACTGCGGTTTCAGTTTAGAAATGGAGCTTGTTCAAAACAGTGCCATGACGCAAATGAAGCACAGGATATTTAAATCGCCACTTCATTTGCACTTTCGAAGTGCTTCATTCACATCCCTCTGCTGACAGAGGGGTGTAGTTTAGATGTAGCCATAGTGTGGATGCTCCATTTATAAATTCAGCCGAAGTGGGGTTATTTTAAAGTAAAGCCCTAGTGTAGATGAGGGCTGTTGGAGCTAGCTAGATCAAAGCTAGCTCAGGTGTGTCTACACATGCTGAGGTTACACCTTGGACTGCAGTGTAGATGTACCCCCTGCAATAATGTTTTCCTGAATCAGGAACCAGCAAAATCCGTCACCCATATTTTCTTTACTCCTTCCTAAAAGAACAACATTTCTCCAAACTTATAAAATCTTTTCTTGTTCCTTAAAAAATATCTGACCGATTAAATAAAAAAATCCCAAACCAGACCACCAAGCTTCTAAGGTAGTAGTCACCAACCAGTAGATCAGGATCTACCAGTAGATCATGGAGCCTCTGACAGATGATCCTGACTGGTTTGGCCAGGAAACTCTCAGGTGCTGGCACTTCAGTTGCCCTTCCACCTACTGTCATGCTGCTCCTGTCCCCTTGCCTTGGAGTTGCTCCCTAAGGAGCTTCCTGCTTGCTGTGCAGGTTGATGTCAGGGTGTCCCTCCTAACCCCAATCCTGTACCCCATCTCCACACTTTTACTGATTGCAAAGTGGCTTATTTTTAGTTTTTCACTGGTCTGTGCATTTCATAACTTTCATTTCCCTCTTACACTTAAGTTTAATTCTTTGAGTATTAAAATTCCTAACCTGTCATAGAGTAATTATCCCTGTGGTTGGTTATGTTCCTGAAAGTGGCTGGCATGTCCCTGCAGCCTCCTGAGAAGGTCAGGGCATGGGTTCTCCACATGCTGTCCTTGTCAGCAGACACGACTCCTGCAGCTCCCATTGATCAAAAAAGGAGAACTGTGGCCAGTAGAGGCTGTGGGGACAGTGTTTGTGGATGAAGCCATTGCTGTACATGCCAGTTGCTTTTGGGGGTGGGACAGGGCCAAGGCACGAATGAGGCTGCCTTGGCTCTGCTGCTCCATTGCTTGGATGGCTGTCCAGCTGCTCCCAGGGTGAGCTGGACTTAAATCCACCACCCTATACTCCCCAGGCAATTGCCCAAGTCCACTCCAGAGCCCGTCCTACTGACTTGTTTTCAAAGGGTCCCTTATCCTGTGTCTAGTCATCCCAGGGTGGGTGGAGGGAGTGGCTTAAAGATAAGGAGGTGGAGTGGGATCTCCAGTGAACTTGGGGATGGACATTAGCCTCTGGAGCACAGGGTGATGGGCTTGATCCCATCTCCCTCCACCCACTCAGGCAATGGCTGGGATGCCAACACAGACTTCCTGAGTGATATATCTGGCTTCTGTATTAGGTCAGCAGGATAAGAGACCTGCTGAAGGTAAGGTGGTGGAGTGGGTTCTGGAGTGGCTTAGGAACTAGGGGTACGTCTACACTACAGCACTAATTCGAACTAACTTAGTTTGAATTAGTTAATTCGAACTAAGCTAATTCGAACTAACGCGTCTAGAACTAAAAACTAGTTCGAATTAGCGTTTTGCTAATTCGAACTAGCATGTCCACATTAAGTGGACCCTGAACCGGGCTTAAGGATGGCCGGAAGCAGTGCCGGCAGGGCATCAGAGGAGGACTTAGAGCGTGGAGATGCTGTCTCAGGCTAGCCGAGGGCTGCGCTTAAAGGGTCCCGACCCCCACCCCGGATAGACAGTTCTCAGGGGTTCCCCACTTGCAAAGCAGTCCTGGCTTGGAGTGCCCGGACTACCCACACTGGGCACATCACAGCACTCGGCCATCAGACCGGCTGCACTTGCCGCAGGCTGCCATCTGAGGAGAGGGGACAATTGGAGGGCTGCAGGAGAGCTTCCACCCCCAGAAGCCCGCAGAGCCAGCCCAGTCCTCCCCATCGGGGACTCGTACCCCATTCCTCCCTCACCTCCTTCCACTTACCCTTCCCTAGCCCCTTTTCTTGATGTACAAAATAAAGGACAATTGTGTTCAAAAATAGAATCTGTCTTTATTGAACAAAACTGGGGGAGACTGGGAAAAGGAGGTGGGAGAGGGGAAGAGAGAAGGTGGGAGAGGGGAGGGCAACTACAATGATCAGGGGTTGGGAACAGGTCCCATATGAAGAGAGGCTAAAGAGACTGAGACTTTTCAACTTAGAAAAGAGGAGACAGAGGGGGGACAGGATAGAGGTCTCTAAAAGCATGAGTGGGGTGGAGAGGGTGCATACAGAAAAGTTCTTCATTAGTTCCCATAAAGAAGGACTAGAGGACACCAAAGGAAAGGAATGGGTAGCAGGCTTCAAACTAGTAAGAGAAAGTTGTTGTTCACAAAGCAAAGAGTCAACCTGTGGAACTCCTTGCTGCAGGAGGCTGTGAAGGCTACAACTAGAACAGAGTTTAAAGGCAAGTGAGATCAAGTCATGGAGGTTGGGTCCATGGAGTGCTATTAGCCAGGGGGTAGGAGTGGTGTCCCTGCCCAAGGTTTGTGGAAGGCTGGAGAGGGATGGCACGAGACAAATGGCTTGGTCACCGTCTTCGGTCCATCCCCTCCAGGGTCCCTAGGGTTGGCCGCTGTCTGCAGACAGGCTACTGGGCTAGATGGACCTTTGGTCTGACCCAGTATGGCCATTGTAAGCTCAGGGCTCAGGGTCGGGGGTCTCAGTGGACCCCCTTGATTTTCATGCACACCTGCTCCTGGGTGGCCAGGCTGGCAGCTCTCCTGCCCTAGCTGGCCACTTTCCTGTGCCTAGTGCGGATATCGTGGACAAAGTCCATGATGTCCGCACTAGCCCAGGCGGGTGCCCGCCTCTTGCAGTCCCGGGCAAGCTCCCGGGAGCCACCAGCCTGGTCCCGGGAAGAGGGGGAGGGCTGGGGGGCATCGGGTGGCTGGCTCGAGCTGTGCCAGGTGCAGGGTCTGCTGGCTGGGTGCTGGCAGGCTTGCACCTGGCACGGGCACCGTAGCCAGCCCGTGCCGCTTTAAAGAGTCCAGGGCCGGGAGGGGGGCAGACGAGTTTCCCTGGTGTTGGCCAGAGTGGCCACCAGGGAAACCTGGGGAGGGCTAGCCTCCCACTAGTTCGAATTAAGTGTCTACACAGCCCTTAATTCGAACTAGTAAGTTCGAACTAGGCTTAATCCTCGTGGAATGAGGATTATCTAGTTCGAACTAAGCACTCCGCTAGTTCGAATTAAGTTCGAACTAATGGAGCGCTAGTGTAGCGCCTATGAAAGTTAGTTCGAACTAACTTTGTAGTGTAGACATACCCTAGGATATTTGCTTGTGGAACACATGGTAACAGGCTCAAGCCTCCTCTCCCTGCCCACCCTGAGAGCAGCCAGACAAGGGACGCCCTGAAGGCAAGGAGGTGGGCTAGGCTGGGTTCAGCTCTAGAGTGACCTTAGGAAATAGCACATTCACCTGGATATCACAGGGTGGTAGATTCAAGTCCTGGAAGCAGCTCAACAGGCTGCTCCAGGGATGGACCAGACTCCTATACTAGGGGTATGTCTACACTACAGCCTTATTTCAAAATAAGTATTTGAAATAACACATCTACACACAAAATGCATTTCAAAATAGCATTTAGCTATTTCAAAATAGTGCATCTACACTGAGTGGACTCTGAATCACATTTAGGGCTGGCTGGAACTAGTTCTGGCAGGGCACCAGGTCAGGACTTACTGTGTGGGGCTGCTGCCTGAGGCTGACTGAGGTCTGTGCTTAAAGGGTGCCCCCCTCTCCCATTGGACAGCCAGTTCTCAGGTTTCCCTGCTTGCTTGTCTACGTCAATGAGGGGCAGCAAAGCATTTGGTCTCTCTGTGTTCTGGTTGCCCTCACTCGGGACATCACAGCACTCTGTAACATGGAACCAGAGCTGCCCCTGGGCACTCTGGTGCTTCCCTTGGATGCATTGCTGCGAGCCTGGCTGCAATTTCTGCAGGCTGCCATCCGGGAGGTCCATGGGGGGGCTATCAGTATCCAGGAGGCCCTGCAGGAGAGCTTCCACCTTGAGGAGCTCTTACAGTCTCCCTGGTCTGACCCACTGGGGGCTTGTGCCTCATTCCTCCTTCACATCCTTCCACTTATCCCTCCTTAACCCCCTTCCTGATGTCAAATAAAAGACGTGTATTTTCATAAATACAAACTCTCTTTATTTAACAAAACTGGGAGCGGGGGGGGGGGGAAGAATGAAACTCTGGTGAGACTGGGGAAAGGAGGTGGGAGAAGGGAGAGAGAGGGTAAGAGGGGGGGGGGGAACCTGGGAGGAGGGCAAGAAGGGTGAGGGGAAGCTCAGGGCTCAGGATTGGGGGTCTCGCTGGACCAACTTGATTTTCATACAAACCTGCTCCTGGGTTCGCATGTGGCCTTTGGTGGCCGGGCTGGCAGCTATCCTGCCATAGACAGCTGTGTTCCTCTGTCTAGTGCAGAGATCATGGACGTTGGGGGCATCCCCCTCAAACCTGAATAAGATCCATGATCTCCACCCTGGACCAGGAAGGTGCCCACTTTCTCCAGGCCTTGGCAGGCTCCTGGGAGCTGGCAGACTGCTCCTGGGGAGTGGTAGAGGGCTGGCTGCCAGTAGCTTTCTGGCTCATGTTTTGGGGCCACTGGGTCAGGGGCAGTGGCTGCTGGCTCTGGGCTTGGAGCTGGCACAGGCTCTGTGGCCAGAGTCAACCCCTTTAAGAGCTCTGGGGAGTGGGGAGGGAGAGGAGTGTTCTTGGTTGAGGCTGGAGTGGCCACCAGGGCATCCTGGGAAGGCTGGAGGCCCCCTATTTTGATATGTGTCTACACAGCATTTATTTTGAAATAGCAATTTCGAATTTGGCGTTATTTCTCATGGAATGAGGTTTACCAAATTTGAAATAAGCGCTCTGCTATTTCTAATTAATTTTGAAATAGCGGTTTGGCTGTGTAGACTCTATTAAAGTTACTTTGAAATAACAGCTGTTATTTCGAAATAACTTTGCTGTGTACACATACCCTAGGACAGCAGGATAAGGAACTCCCCAAAGGCAGGGGGATGGACCCTGGAGTGGCCTAGGGCAGTGCCCCTCAACCCTTAGGTGTACTCAAGAGAAGTCTGGGGTTATATCAACACAACTGAAATTTGGAGAAAACTGAATTTTTGTTTAAAATTTTACAGCATTTGTATTATTTTTGTACTTTTTACAACAAAATATTTCGTCACCCACCCAGCTACAATTAAGGTGTTTAAAGAAATGTGTTGCAATGGTAAAACAAAAGTGTGTGTGAGAAAACTGTAGGTACTGGGGGTACTTATTTTTTTTTAAAAGGGTATTTTATAAAAAAAAGGTTGAGAAACACTGGCCTAGAGGATAGGGCATTTGCCACACGCCGAAGACTAAAGCCTGCACCTCTACCCCAGCCTGGTGAAAGTGAATGAGATTCGGGGAGGAAGGGCAACAGAGTGAGCAGGGTGAGGCTTTGGAGAAGAGGTGGAGCAGGGGCAGTGCCCCAGAGAAGCAGGGAAGGAAGCTGGGCAAGAGTATTTGGGTTGGCAGTAGATCTTACATTGCACTTAAATTGAAAAAGTGATCTTGTGGTTAAAAAGGTTCAAGACCCCTGTTCTAAGGTGTTAGAGAGCAGCCTACAACCCACACAGTAAGTTGCCTGACAAGTACCTGACATAATGAAATTCAAACACAGCTTCCGAGCAGCAAACTATCACTTGGGCCTGGAATACTGTGGAGTCCGGGTGAATGAAGGAGTAATGAAGCACAGCGTCTCATGTCATTGACTCCGCCATTTAAAGTGCCGCATTCATAACACAGGATGCGGGCTGCTGGGCCCTTCTCTACTTCGCTAAATTGAAATGGTTCCATGGGGGACTATGGCGATGGGGTTGAAAGGAAAATTGCATTCGGTGCCAAACGTGGAAAGAGAAAATGCTGACAATGTTCACTACATAAGTCAACATCTGGAAATAGTTCTGAGGATGTATTGCCTCTGCTATTCTCTGGTAAGGCCTCCAGGCATGGGTAGTACTGAGACATATGGAGTTCACTTCTGTTAGTACAGCACCACAGCCAGGAGTCTCAATAATATAACATCAAAGCATCCAAGAACACCTAGCACAATGATGTAAATATTACCTCGGCTATACAGTCAAGAACCCCCAGTGCTGAGATATTTGCTATCACTTCTCATACACTATCAAACACCGACCAGTAACATCTGAAAGAGAGATGTGAAAATAATCTATACAGGTCGAACCTCTCTAGTCCGGCACACTCGGGGCCTGACAAGTACTGAAACAGAGAATTTTCCTAATCACGGGAGGTCAGTATTGTCTAGGAACATTTTCAATACTTTTAAAATGCTCTTAGAAGACTTTTAGGGGGTAAATCAGAGCTAAACATCAGCACAGAACACTGAGACCAGGACTGATGGTTGTAAATAAACTTTATGGTGCTGTAGGAAACTTGGCTACACCTATGGTCAGTAGAGATCCTGCTAACTAAAATCGTGTCAGACCACAGATTTTGCCAGATCAGAGTGTGCCAGAGTAGAGAGGTTTAACCTGTAATATCATACCATCACATCACCAAGGAACCTTGAGAAATAGCAACATCTTCTCAATATTGTAGTGTGATTGCTTTTCCTCTTCAGAACAGGACATAAACACATGCTTAACTTTAAGCCTGGGGCTAAAGCCCACTGAGGCCTTAAGAATATGTTGCTCTGGAGAATGCTGTCCTGATTCACAGCATGAAAGAGGGATATCTCCATTCAAGAGAAGTCAGGGGAATTACCTCAGGGTAGAACCACCATTAAATGGGAACAATAAAAGTATCTAGGAAAAGAAGATGCAAAAGCATCACATTGTTCATTCAGAAATGCATTAATTACGTGTCTGGAAATGAACATCAAGCCATAGGAAAGCATATTTTTAACATATATGTGGGTAGGTAGATGGACACACACAAGGTATTGATTTAAACTATCTTGATGATTCTTCAGACTTTTAAAAAATCAATTTTTGGATGATGCTTTTTGCTCGCTCTCTGACCACAACTCAGACCTCTTTCTAGGATCCCTTGAAGAATTCTTCTGGTAAAAAAAAAAAAAAGGTCCCAAAAGGGCAAAAAAATAAACAAACAAAAAATTAAAGATTCCTGTAGAGTCCGAGTTCAGCTTTCTATCTGTTGTCTTTTAAAAGGGACTGAAAACTGAAAAGGAACAGCTCAAAAAAGGGGGTAATTCAACTTATTTTACATCAGTTTATTAACTCTTAGTGTTAATCCTTCATCTAAGAATTAATTCCTAATGTCTGAACTCTGTCATTGCACTGACTAATCTCTCCATGAGAGTGTCTCTGGGTATGTCTACACTACCCCGCTAGTTCGAACTAGCGGGGTAATGTAGTCATTCGCAATTGCAAATGAAGCCCGGGATTTGAATTTCCCGGGCTTCATTTGCATGAAGCCGGCCGGCACCATTTTTAAATGCCGGCTAGTTCGAACCCCATGCCGCGTGTAGCCGCGTGGCAAGGGGTTCGAACTAGCCGGCATTTAAAAATGGCACCGGCCGGCTTCATGTAAATGAAGCCCAGGAAATTCAAATCCCGGGCTTCATTTGCAATTGCGGATGACTACATTACCCCTGCTAGTTCGAACTAGCGGGATAGTGTAGACATACCCTCTGATACTCACCCTTGTGCAGACAGACAGCCCAAGTGCTATTTTGATGGCTTACATGAAACATAAATTGTTCATAGGCTTCTGCATGGGCCTTTTGCACAGGCCTGAATTTCACCCTCATTAAGTTATAAAAGGAATCTGTATACCGAATTTGGTGATCTTAGCTCTTACCATGTGGGTGGAGTTCTTGACCAGACAAACAAACAAACTCTCTCAAATATACAGTAGATTAGAGTTCTGTTGATCCTTAAAGGGACTCAAGGCTTTGCTTAAACTTAAGCTTACTCTTCAGTGCTTTGTTGAGCTGAAGTGTGAGCTTGTATGTTGCATGAGGGCCAGCGAGTGTCAGCTTATTGCCATGCCATGCGCCAAAGCTTGTATCCATTTCAATGAGATGGAATCTAGATCTTGGTTAACATTGAGTAACCACAAAGTGAGAACTTCAAAAAGTGGTCTGATAGAGGTTTGCCCGAATAAGGAACAAGTACAGTGTAAGTAAGGACTTCAGCATTTTCCCATAGGTTTACACAAGTTTCTTCCTTCCTCTGCCCATGCCTTCCACCCAGTCAGTGCCTTTCCCACCAAGCAGATCCACTGAAGCACCATATCCAGGTTAATTATAACCCACACACAAATTAAACCCCTCCTCCTGTCCTTCACCCTGAAACCTTTGGTTGCATAGTCCCCAGCTTTGTTTAGTGACACAAAAGTAATTTTTCTAAGTGAGGAAATTTGTTGTTTTTTGTTTCATGAAAACTGTTAATTTGCTATTAAATCTCTTGTTGAAAGACTAATAGCTTAATGAATGCATTAAACATGTGCAAATTAGGGTTCTTTTAAATGCATTCTTTAGTTTCAGATTGAAAGGGTATGATACATCATCAGTGACTCAGTGGGAATTAATGAAGCACTAGGCTGTCTTCTGTCATGGAGGCCAGACTTATGCATGAACTCCTGAATTCCATATGTGAGCTTCATCCCAGATCCCTTTCCTGGCTGCAACATATATCTTTCTCCACCCGGCTCCTTCCTGGTCACTGCTGATGCTCATGAAATAAAAATGCAATTTCCAGATCAGTTTGATAATGAAAAGTAGCCCATTGCTGATGACAAATGTTGTTTACAGTCAGTAGAAAAGAGACTGGAATGGTGAGTGAATATATTAGAGGAGAAGAGGATAGCTTTTATATTCATTATAGTGCATTTTAGCCCGCAAAGACACATGACCTTTATCTTTCTCCCTTCATCATGCAGTCACTTTCAGATGTCTACATTCAAATAAAAAAGCTGCAGACATTGTGCTGTGCATTAGCTGTTATCAGCAAAGACGACATTTTCCACCAGTCAAATGACATTTATCACGAGAATACCATCACTCTAAACAGAATATCTGTGGTTTCTTGGAAGTGTCCCCTGTCTTGATGGGCTCACCACTGTTCTCCAAACTGAACCTGCCTCGGTCATTAGCTGAAAACCAGCACAAGGCCCTAATCATACAAACACTGGACTAGATTGCTCTGTCCCTGTTAAGGACTGTGGAGGCTCAATGGCCAGCTGTTTTCCAAGGCAGGACCCCTTTATGAACAGGGTAGCTCTTAGTAGGGTCACTAGACCAAGGTAAAACAGAGGCCTCAGGGAACTAAGTCATGTGACTTGCGACTGAGGTGTTATAAAGGTGTTCTGCTCTCAGTCAAAGGGGAGCCTAGCATCAGGAGATATTTGTAAGGGAGGCTCTCATGTGGCAGAGGTAGGATGATGGTGGGCAGGAAAATCCTGCCAGAATTCAAGCACAGACCCAAGACAGAAGATGGTGCCGTAAGGGAATGGGGAGCGTAAGCCCAGGAACTGTGGCTAGGAAGAGGCCTAGAGCAAGATCTCTCCAGAGAGATCCAGGACCAATAGAGCTCCTCTCTTCAGAGCGAGAGAGCCAAGAAAATCTAGGCCTGCAGACTTAAAGAAGGAAGGATTGGATCCAGCAAAGGCCAAAGAGATTGTGTTCATTTGTAAGTTGTTAGAAGCTGAACAGCAGAGAGGGAACATGTTATTTTTAAATTCCTAGCTGTGTGTTACCCGCTTGGAGAAGAAAGAGGGGGAATGGAGGCAGGATGACTGTAGTGTTGTGGCACAGAGTAGCATACTCTGAGATTGAACCCTTCAACCAACCCATAATCAACAAGCCACCATGTTACCCTCCTTCCAGACTCTTCCAAAAACTTATTAGCTGCTAACAGATAGACAGGCAGCAGGCCCAGATAATTGCCAGCTGTGACAAACTTGCTACCTTTCCTCCCACTCTCTGATTTCTCAGTTGGTTTGTTTTATCTACCACTGATCCTTTTCACATACTGAGATTGGCATCTCTTTGGGGGGCAGAGACCATCTTCTTGTTGCTTGTTTGTCAAGCGACTAGCACAAGAAACATCTAATCCTTGGCCAGTAAGAAACATTGATCAGTTAGTAGCAGCAATACTGTAGTGGCCCAGGAGTGCCAATCTCAGGATTCCCAGGCATACAGCTCCAAACATGGAAAACTCAACATTCCAAAACTAAGCAAAAAGGAATGATTAACACCTGCTGCTAAGAGCACTTTTCACCAGTGATTCTTTGCTTGTTGCACACAAGGAAGAGGAGCTCTAGAAACTTTGCAAAAGCTTTCTTGTAGCTTGAGATGAATTTGGACTAATCATTAGTCTAAAAAAGACAATGATGTCATAGCAGAACTGTTAATTGCTCTTGCCATGCTCAATGTTACCTGCAAGTTCTTCTATCTAGGATCAACTATATCTGATAACTTCTTTCTAGATTGTGAGCTTAATTCTTGCAACAGAAAGGCAGTTGCTACATTAATCCAACTCACCAAGAGTATCTGGGAATACAGGAAAGTAATAGCGAACACCAAGATACGAGTCTATCAGACATGCATTTGGAGCAGATTATTTTATGACAGCAAGCTCTGGACCCCTACAGCAGACATGAGAGAAGACGAACTACCTTCCATGCCTGATGTCTTTATACTATTTTAAATATCAAGTGGGAAACCAAAGTTTGTGACACCAAACTACTTAAGAAAGCAAAATTATCTAGTTAAATATTATTCTCAAAGGGTATGTCTACACAGCAAAGTTATTTTGAAATAACAGCCGTTATTTCGAAATAACTATCCTAGCTTCTACACAGCCAAACTGCTATTTCAAAATTAAATCGAAATAGCAGAAGGCTTGTTTCGAAAACAGTAAACCTCATTCCATGAGGAATAACACCAATTTCGAAATTGCTATTTCGAAATAAGTGCTGTGTAGACACTTATTTTGAAATAGGGGGTTTCCAGCCTTCCCAGGGTGCCCTGGTGGCCCCTCCAGCCTCAACCAAGAACACTCCTTTCCCTCCTCACTTCCCGGAGCCCTTAAAGGGGTTGACTCTGGCCACAGTGCGTGTGCCAGCTCCAAGCCTGCCAGCCCAGAGCCAGCAGTCACTGCCCTTGACTGAGTGGCCCCAAAACATGAGCCAGAAAGCAACTGGCAGCCAGATTTCCACCACTCCCCAGGAGCAGTCTGCCAGCTCCCAGGAGACTGCCAAGGCCCGGAGAAGGTGGGCACCTTCCTGGTCCAGGGTGGAGATCATGGACCTTATTCAGGTTTGTGAGGGATGTCCCCAACGTCCATGATCTCTGCACTAGATGTAGGAACGTGGCCGTCTATGGCAGGATAGCTGCGAACCTGGCCACCAAAGGCCAAATGCGAACTCAGGAGCAGGTTTGTATGAAAATCAAGTTGGTCCAGTGAGATCCCCAATCCTGAGCCCTGAGCTTCCCTTCCCACTTCTTCCCCTTGCTTCTCCCTTCTAGCTCCCTCCTTCCAGGTTTCCCCCTCTCCTATCCTACCCCCTCTTCTCCCCTCTCCAGCCTCCTTTCCCCAGTCTCACCAGAGTTTCATTCCCCCCTCCCATTTTTGTTAAATAAAGAGAGTTTGTGTTCATGAAAATACATGTATTTTATTTGACATCAGGAAGAGGGGTTAGGGAGGGGTTAGTGGAAGGACATGAGGGAGGAATGAGGCACAAGGCCCCAGTGGGGCAAACCAGGGAGGCTCTTAGTGCTCCTCAAGGTGGAAGCTCTCCTGCAGGGCCTCCTGGATACTGATAGCCCCCCGATAGACCTCCCGGATGGCAGCCTGCAGAAAGTGCAGCCAGGCTTGCAGCAAAGCATCCACAAGAAGCACTAGAGTGCCTTGGTGCAACTCTGGTTCCATGTTGCAGAGTGCTGTGATGTCCCAAGTGAGAGCAACCAGAGCACAGAGAGACAAAATGCTTTGCTGTCCCTCATGGAGGTAGACAAGCAAGCAGGGAAATCTGAGAACCGGCTGTCCAGGGAAGGTCCCTTTAAGCACAGGCTTCAGATAGCCTCAGGCAGCAGCCATACAAAATAACTCCTGACCTGATGCTCTGCTGGACCTGGTTCAGGCCAGTCTTAAAGGCGATTCAGTGTCCACTCAGTGGGGAGGTGCTATTTCGAAATGCATTTTGTGTGTAAATGCATTATTTAGAAATCAGATATTTCAAAATAAAGCTTCAGTGTAGACATACCCAAACACAGACATCTGTTGGGTTGGTCATTTGCACTGGATGGATGAAGGACACAGTCCAAAGGATTTCTTGAATAGAGAACTTGCTGATGCTCCAATCTGGGCTCAGGTTTAAGGACATTTTCTAGTGGGATTTGAATACTTAACATCACAATAGCAAGTGGGGAAGATGCTGCAGTAACAGTCTACCCTGGAGGGCTGCTCCAAGCAAGGAATCAAGGAGGCTGGAGAGCTGGTTGTGACAGAGAAAAGTGAAGAGACAGAAGAGGAAAGTGCAGCGGGTCTTCAGTGCTAGTAGGAGGTGACTTTGTTTTCTAACCCCTGCTGCACTTCCATTATTTTTGGGAAGGACCATCACTCAAGAATTTCTGCAGCATGACACATAGTGATAAAAGTGCTTTGGTGCTTACACGAGTGCTTTTTGAGATGAACGTTTCCTGTTGATATCATAGCACCAGTCATGGTTATAGACCCTAGTGTGCTAGGTGCTGTACAAACATGGCAGGGGAAGATGGTTCCTCCCCAAAAGATCTTACAATACTCCTCGCTCACCTAATTTGTTGCGTTGATTTCAGCAAGACTGTTGGAAGGGAGCTACAACTGTCACCATCGCTGTTTGGGAACCAATGTAAAATGTGCAGGAAGATTTCAGGCAAGTCTTAATTGAACAGGAGCCCATCAGTCACAGCTGCTACTGGCACCTCCAGTGTCAGTCTTAAGCCAAGGACAGAATGAATTACAGGATCCCAAATAGCCCCTAGAAGATAAGTATAGGAGAGATTGCAATATGCTGCATCTGCTCCATGGCTGTGGGTGTGATCACAATGTTGCCAGTCCTGGATCTTTCCCCAGCCCTGAATTACCAATATGCTCCTGATCATGTTCATGGTGACATCATGTAGGACAAGAGTTTTGCCCTAGATTTCAATAGGAGAACAGGAGCAGTCCCTAACCAGCAAAGCAATGAATGACTGGAGAGCTTGAATAGCAGCTAGCTGACATGATGCAAAGCAAGATTCCACTGCCTTTTCCCTGCACTGAGGTTTAAGAAATGGATGAAATTTCTGTGGATGAAATTTGGGAACTTTTCATGGATGCTTTAAAAGCCCCTAGGGATGCCCATGTTACCATTTTTATTGCCTCAGACGCATGGAGTAAAATCCCGATTCTCTTGAAGGCAATAGGAACTTGGGCTGGATTTGACTCATGATGGTTTTTCTGGACATGGACTGGATCTTCTTTTCTTCTGCATTGAAATCAAAGCATGGAGTGAGATGGAGAGCTAGGTTCTAGCTATGGGTCAATGTTCCTCAGCAACATTTGAGAGCCAGAGAAAAATTAAACTTCTCCTTAGGGATCGATCTACACTTCTCCAAGACCAAAAATCCAGATTCTCCCAAAGTATTTAGGCACCTAACTCTCATTGTAATCAGTGGTTTATTTGTAATTCTGGACACTTTGCTCCATCCATCAGAAGAAATAGGTTCTGCCCATGAAAGCTCATGACAGCAACTACATTTGTTGTTAGTCTCTAGGGTTGTGTCTACACTGGTGCGATCTTGCGCCAAAGCAGCCGCTCTTGCGCAAAAACTTGCTGCCTGTCTACACTGGCCGTGTGTTCTTGCGCAAGTAAGCTGAAGTTCTACTGTATAAAATCAGGGATTCTTGCGCAAGAACTGTGATGCTCCCGCACAGGAATAAGCCCTCTTGCGCAACTGTTCTTGTGCAGGAAGCCAGTGTAGACCGGCAACATGAATTTCTTGTGCAAGAAAGCCCTGTGGTTAAAATGGCCATCAGAGCTTTCTTGTGCAAGAGATCGTCTACACTGGCATGGATGCTCTTGCACAAAAGCACATCTCTTGCACAAAAGCACATGCCAGTGTAGACACACTCTTCTGGAAGAGTTTTTGCACAAGAACTCTTCTGCAAAAGGGTTCTTACGCAAGGAGCTGCCAGTGTAGACATAGCCTACGTGCTGCAGGACCATTTATTGTTTTTTAAGTTTTGTCAGGAAAATCACCCGGTTTATGTGACAAATTCCTTCCACCCCAGGAGAGATTTTTTTCTTCCCTCCTCCTTTTGTTGTAGATGAGGAGCCAGTGTAGACACTCCTGTTTTGTTTTGTTAACAGAACTGGCTTCCGCCAGTATCCCACAATGCCTGTCCTGATGTTTTGATTTCTGCTGCCCTGTAGGCATGTGCCCCTCCCCTTTCAAAACTCCAAGAAGTGTCTGACAGATGAGTGAGCTGCTCCATTTGCAGAGGAGAGCGGAAATGAGCAAATCATTGGTGTTCTTCTCTTCTGCCCTGCACTAGGAACACAGTGGTAGGCAGGTTGCTGATGCTGGGGGAGGGGAACAGGCTGCAATGCTGCTTTGACACCCCTCAGCACAGAGCTCACAGAGCTACTCATGTGCCATTCCCAGGAGCTGAGGAGACTGCGGGAGAACTCGGGGGGAATCCTAAGATGTGCAGGGATCAGCTCTGCCTTCCCACAACACTGCACTCTGGGATACATACCCACAGCGCACTGCTCACACTGTCAATGATGATGCCTCCAGTGGCAATATTGTCTGTCAACAGAGGGATCAAGTGTGAACCTCCACTGGCGATTTTTGTTTTGTTGACTTTTGGGTGCTGACACAAGTATTGTTGACAAAACTCGCACAGACATGTCCTAAAAATAGCTGTGTGGGCCCTTGGGGTCCAGCAGGTGCTCAAGCTCTGAAACTTAGCAGGGGGTTGGCTTCAAACCATGAGCTCTTGCTTGGCCATAGAATCAGCTCTTTTTAGTGCCATAGTGCCAGAGCTGGCCCTTGGAGGCATGGGACCTGGGGCAACCCCCCACTGCTGGTCCCATAGCACCTTTGCTTCACCCCTGTCCTGCCCTGTCCTCAATTCACTCCTTCCTCAATCCCCACCCCTTCTCTGCCCCCCTTGTCCCTGGCTACCCCATCTACCACCTTTCCAAAGCCCCCTCCACCAAACAACGGGAGCCGGTTTATTATTGAGGGTTTTTTGTGGGGCAGAAGCAGCAGTGCCCCCCCCACCACCACAGCGGCAGTAGACAGCATGACCCAGCAGCCTGCTTTGCTCTGCTCTGCTCTGCCCCTCCTACCTGCCACCAAGCATCAGGCGCACAGTAACCCAGTAGGCCGCCTTTGGCCCTGTTCATAGGATGGATGAGGCAGCTGCTGCTGTGAGAAACCTTAAAGCACAGGACTTAAGGCGGCCACCCCAAATCATCCTATGGATGGGATGGCTCCGCGCAGTGTGAGCATGAGCTGGGCTCTGGGACCTGTTGCCACATGTTACGTAGACATCCCCTTATCAGAGATCATATCGCCTGAGAAGAGTTAAAAGTGCTGGACACGGCATTCAAGATGTAAACTACTTTATAAGAGTTAAATGCTCCTGTAATTGAAATACAGCTACTTCTGGGGGAAGCAAGGTAGCCCTCGCTGGCACAACACAATGGCCATATGGAACAAAAAACCTCCCAGTAAAACCTATAGACATGACTCAGGGAGAAAGAATGTATACACCAGCCCTGGGATTAGTCTAAAGCAGCAGAGCTCACACATGCTCCTCTGAACCTTTAATAGATATGACTGACCCAGTCTTGAATAGTGGCACGTGTTGGTGTATCATTTATAGGAGAAAACGATGGAACTCAAATTTAGTTATAATGTTGCCCATTGTCCGGGTTGCTTTGTTTCCATCAGTACAGCACAGTATGGAAGCACAAGGCCAGGGTTAGACTGTGATACCACTTATAATATTTGAAGAGGGAACACTTATAATTCAGATGGAGGCTGCACATAGGTTATTGAATGAAATACAATGACCCCACTCCACTACAGTGTCCATTAATTCGATGCAGTGTGGATGCCTATGGAGAAAAAAAGGGTGGTTTTTTATACTTTCATGAAGACAGTACATCCAGGCAGACCTAGCATCTGACTCCAAAGGTGTGAGTGCATTTTTCAGTGTCCAGGTATGAAAATGTGTGGCCTGCCCACTACTATTAGCGTTGAGGACCCCAGACACCCCATTTTCCTGTGTGGTACATTTTCCTGTGTGGTATATAGATAGCAAGAGGAAGGTCCTGCTCCAAAGTGCTTAAAGGTTAAGAAGGGAAACAGGTACAGAGAAAGGAAGTGATATAGCCAAGAGCACATTGCAGCTCAATGGCAGAGCTGGAAATAAAAATGGTTAATTCCTAGACCAGTATAATAACCATTAGGAAAAATCCCTTTCCTCTTCCTTACCTGTTTGTGTGTGTGTGTGTGTGTGTGCGCGTGTATCCTCTGGGGCCAAATTGTTTTGACACTGCAAATCTCAAACTGGAGCCTGACTTTGTCTCCTGCAGGGCATAAGCGAAAGAGGATATGTCTACACTACAAAGTTAGTTCGAACTAACGGACGTTAGTTCGAACTAACTTCCATAGGTGCTACACTAGCGCTCTGTTAGTTCGAACTAACGGAGTGCTTAGTCCGAACTAGGTAATCCTCATTCCACGAGGACTAAGGCTAGTTCGAATTTACTAGTTCGAATTAAGGGCTGTGTAGCCCCTTAATTCGAACTAGTGGGAGGCTAGCCCACTCCAGGTTTCCCTGGTGGCAACTCTGGCCAACACCAGGGAAACTCGTATGCCCCCCTCCCGGCCCCGGATCCCTTAAAGGGACACAGGCTGGCTACGGTGCCCATGCCAGGTGCAAGCCTGCCAGCACCCAGCCAGCAGACCCTGCACCAGGCACGGATCGAGCCACCCACCCGATGCCCCCCAGCCCTCCCCCTCTTCCCGGGACCAAGCTGGCGGCTCCCGGGAGCTTGCCCGGGACCGCAAGAGGCGGGCACCCGCCTGGGCTAGTGCGGACATCATGGACCTCGTCCACGATCTCCGCACTAGACACAGGAAAGTGGCTGTCTAGGGCAGGAGAGCTGCCAGCCTGGCCACCCAGGAGCAGGTGTGCATGAAAATCAAGGGGGTCCACTGAGACCCCCGACCCTGAGCCCTGAGCTTACAATGGCCGTCCTGGGTCAGATCAAAGGTCCATTTAGCCCAGTAGCCTGTTTGCCGACAGCGGCCAACCCTAGGGACCCTGGAGGGGATGGACCGAAGACAGTGACCAAGCCATTTGTCTCGTGCCATCCCTCTCCAGCCTTCCACAAACTTTGGGCAGGGACACCACTCCTACCCCCTGGCTAATAGCACTCCATGGACCCAACCTCCCTGACTTGATCTCACTTCCCTTTAAACTCTGTTCTAGTTGTAGCCTTCACAGCCTCCTGCAGCAAGGAGTTCCACAGGTTGACTCTTTGCTTTGTGAACAACAACTTTCTCTTACTAATTTGAAGCCTGCTACCCATTCCTTTCCTTTGGTGTCCTCTAGTCCTTCTTTATGGGAACTCAGGAAGAACTTTTCTGTATGCACCCTCTCCACCCAACTCCTGCTTTTAGAGACCTCTATCCTGTCCCCCCTCCGTCTCCTCTTTTCTAAGCTGAAAAGTCCCAGTCTCTTTAGCCTCTCTTCATATGGGACCTGTTCCCAACCCCTCATCATTTTAGTTGCCCTCCCCTCTCCCAGCCTTTCTCTTCCCCTCTCCCACCTCCTTTTCCCAGTCTCCCCCAGTTTTGTTCAATAAAGACAGATTCCATTTTTGAACACAATTGTCCTTTATTTTGTACATCAAGAAGAGGGGCTAGGGAAGGGTAAGTGGAAGGAGGTGAGGGAGGAATGGGGTACGCGCCCCTGATGAGGAGGACTGGGCTGGCTCTGCGGGCTTTTGGGGTGGAAGCTCTCCTGCAGCCCCCCAATTGCCCCCTGTCCCCAGATGGCAGCCTGCGGCAAGTGCAGCCGGTCTGATGGCCGAGTGCTGTGATGTGCCCAGTGTGGGTACTCCGGGCAATCCAAGTCAGGACTGCTTTGCAAGCGGGGCACCCTTGAGAACTGTCTGTTCGGGGTGGGGGTCAGGACCCTTTAAGCACAGCCCTCGGCTAGCCTGAGACAGCATCTCCACTCTCTATGTCCTCCTCTGATGCCCTGCCGGCACTGCTTCCGGCCATCCTTAAGCCTGGTTCAGGGTCCAGTTAATGTGGACATGCTAGTTCGAATTAGCAAAACGCTAATTTGAACTAGTTTTTTAGTCTGGATCCGTTAGTTCGAATTAGCTTAGTTCGAATTAACTAATACGAACTAAGTTAGTTAGAATTAACGTTGTAGTGTAGACGTACCCAGAGTTATTAGGAAGAGCTGATTGTTAGCTAGGCACAGAGCACTTCTCAGTTCCGGCCATTAGACAAAACAGATATTCCTTCACCCTCAGTAACATGCTACCCGCACCTGAGGGTTATGTCATGGCTCCTCCATCTAATGAAATGGAGACAGAGAATATTGCAGCCAGTCCTTATGTCCAATGGTTTCTTGTAGCATTCACAAGACTAACAACTGGGCTCTATTGGGTAACAAGGCCAAGAGTGTCCCATTGTGGAAAGGAACAACATGCACAGGATTTCCGCTTTTCCTTGCTGTCTCTCTCCCATATTCTGCTTGAGTGATTCTCTCTCTCACTTCTCCTCCTTCCAGCTCAGCATTCTGCTGCCATGCAGGAAACATTGAAGCTCAGGTGAAGTTTTAAGGGTACAACAAGAGTTTAAGGGTGCTGACACAGAAATAACGTTTTATTTTAAGCAAGTCAAGTGCACACCCATTCTTTGGCTGCAGAGCAAACAACAAAGCACTCTCCAAGGGCTGTGACTCAGCATAAACAAGCCAGGCTGACGGGTTCTCTCCTGCAGTCTTTGCTATGGCAGGCTGGAAAGGGAGCACTTATTCCTGGCTGGTAGCATACTAAGGCCAGCTTGACCCCTTGGTTGGAACAGCCTGAGGAGTCTCTGCAGTTGAGGGGGTGGCGGCACTGACTGGCCCGGAGAACGGGGGAATCCAGAGGTGCAGTGCACCTGTCAAGTGTCAGGGGAGTAGAACGAGCTGACGGAGGTCTCTCACTGAGGTGAAAGCTGTGGAGGGAGGACTGAGAGTTGTGGAAAGACATTAAAAAAAGAGAGGAATGAAGAGTGAGCTTCTTGAAAGGGCTGTTCGCAGTTAACACTCATCCTTCCCTCCCCTCCCGCTACCCGCAGGACTGAGCTGTGCTCTTCTGAAGATAGGACAGTCCTGAATTTGACCTTCATTCATACCAGCCTAGTCTACACTAGATCAGGCAAGTGGATATAAGGTACACAACTCCAGCTACACAAAATGCGTAACTGGTCGTCTTACTTAAAGCAAGCCACGATGGTGTCCACATAGCAGGAGACCGACGGGAGCACACGCTCCCATCAGCTTCTCTTACTCCTCACAGAACAAGGAATATCAGCAGGGGCTGCCCTCAGCATTTAGACTCATAGACTTCAAGGTCAGAAGGGACCATTATGATCATCTAGTTTGACCCCCTGCTCAGTGCAGGCCACGGAATCCCACTCACCCCCTCCTAGAATAATCCTCTCACCTATATCTCAGATATTGAAGCCTTCAAATACTTTGAAGACCCCAATATGCAGAGAAACCTCCAGCTGTGATCTGTACCCCATGCTACAGAGGAAGGCGAAAAACCTCCAGGGCCTCTGCCAATCTACCCTGGAGGAAAATTCCTTCCCGACCCCAAATATGGCGATCAGCTAAACCCTGAGCATGTGGGCAAGACTCACCAGCCAGACACCCAGAAAGTTCTCTATAGTAACTCCTATCATCTCTCCATTAACCTATTTCCCACTGATAATGAATGGTCAATTAATTACCAAGATCATGTTATCTCATCAAACCATCCCCTTCATAAAACCATCTAGTTTAATCTTGAAGCCAGATAGATAAAGAGTGCAATCATGTCCCCCCTCAGCCTTCTTTTGGTTAAGGTAAACAAGCCAAGCTCCTTGAGTCTCCTTTCATAAGACAGGTTTTCCATTCCTCAGATCATCCTAGTGGCCCTTCTTTGTACCTGTTCCAGTTTGAATTCATCCTTCTTAAGCATGGGAGACTAGAACTGCACACAGTATTCCAAATGGGGTCTCACCAATGCCTTGTATAATGGCACTAAAACCTCCTTATCCCTACTGGAAATACCTCGCCTAATACATCCCAAGACCATATTAGCCTTTTTCATGGCCATGTCACAATGGCGGCTCATAGTCATCCTATAATCAACCAGGACCCCGAGGTCCTTCTCCTCCTCCATTACTTCCAACTGATGTGTCCCCAGTTTATAGCTAAAATTCTTGTTATTAATCCCTAAATGCATAACCTTACACTTCTCACTATTAAATTTCATCCTATTGCTATCACTCCAATTTACAAGGTCATCCAGATCTTCCTGTATGATATCCCGATCCTTTTCTGAATTGGCAATACCTCCCAACTTTGTGTCATCCGCAAATTTTATCAGGACACTTCCACTTTTGGTGCCAAGGTCAGCGATACAAAGATTAAATAAAATTGGCCCCAAAACTGATCCCTGAGGAACCATTTGATTTATGGGTCTACATTAGACCTGCTAAAGCGAATGCTAGAAGATTGACCTCCAGAGGACTGATTTTTTCTCTAGTGTAGATGTGTCCACCATGTATAATACCCCTCCTCTAGTTAGGCTGTCATCAGTAGGGATAGAATCCTGGACCTACAGGTATAAAAGCACTCATTTGTATTGTCTCTCTTAAAATGCTCAGCTGCTGGCAAGCAGTAGGCTCATAAAGGCTATGTCTAGACTGCAAGCCTCTTTCGAAAGAGAGCGTCTAGACTACAATACGCGGATCGGAAAATCGATCCGCTTTTTCAAAAAAGAGCGTCCTGACTGCTGGACGCTCTTTCGAAATTCAAAGCCACCCGGAACTGCTTCTGCCAGGGCATGGGGGCAGCATTTCCTTCCGGGTGCTGCCTGCCTGCCCTTTGCAGAGACGCGTGGTGAGAGGGACACTCCTGAACACCCGTTGCTCTGCTCCTGCAGCTGCCTTTGCTGTCCCTCGAGGAAGTAAGCAAGGCATTGCAGTGCTGGTTTGGAGTGCTCAGCTTCCTGGGACACCCCAGCAGCTTTTTTCTCTGGAGGTTTTTCTGTTTTAGACCCATTTTTGTGGCATGGAGCCAGAGCTGCCCCTGCAACTGCAACTGTTGCTGCATCTGCATGACACAGTCATGAGGCTACTTCCCCAGCTGGACCCAGAGCAGAGGTACGAAGGGCTCCTCCGTCAAGCAGCCACACTGCCCTTGCCTCCAAACTTTTTCGTGGACAGGCGTGTTTGGAGGTTTGACACCAGCTCTGACTGGTGGGACCGGCTCGTGATGGAGATCTGGGATGACCAAGACTGGCTACGCAACTTCAGGATGCGAAAGACGACTTTCCAGGAGCTGTGTACCTGGCTCGCCCCTGCTCTGCAACGGCAAGACACCCACCTGCGGCCCGCCATCCCCCTGGAAAAGAGGGACGCCATTGCCCTCTGGAAGCTGGCAACCCCCGACAGCTACCGCTCCATGGGACACCAATTTGGAGTGGGCAGGTCTACCGTTGGATCCATCCTGATGGAGGTAAGTCACTGTCTGGGGACAGTCACAGTTTGGGGTGGGGGGAAGGGAGACTGTCAGGAAGGGCCAAGTGGAGTGGGAGTGGGAGGGAGCTCCTCCACTCACCCTGAATTGTGAGGGGGGGGGGTTCTGAGGAGGGGATTCCCGGGGTGTTTGAGAGGGAAGGTGGGCGGTGGGTTCTCCTCCTAAGACATAAGGCACCCCTTCTAACATTTTGTTGTCTGTCTCGTTCTGCAGGTGGCGAGGGCCATCAATTCGGAGCTGCTCAACAGGCTCATCTGTCTACAAGATCTGGACAACGTCATGGCCGGCTTTGCTGCCCTTGGCTTCCCGAATTGTGGAGGAGCGCTCGATGGGACACACATTCCAATCCGTGCACCGCCCCATCGAGCAGCCCAATTCATCAACAGAAAGGGCTACTTTTCTATGGTCCTCCAGGCCCTGGTCGACCCTCGTGGCCAGTTTTCGGACATTTGTGTTGGGTGGTCAGGGCGGGCACATGATGCCCGGATCTTCAGGAACTCGTACCTCTACCAGAGGCTTCAGGCAGGAACATTTTTCCTGCATCACGAGTTTGCGGTTGGGGATGTGCACATGCCGGTGTGCATAGTGGCTGATGCCGCCTACCCCCTGATGCCGTGGCTGATGAAGCCCTACACCGGCCACCTGGATGCGAGCAAGGAGCGGTTTAATGCTCGCCTTAACCGGGCTCGCAACCAGGTGGAATGTGCATTCGGACGTTTAAAAGGCAGATTCCGGTGCTTGCTCACACGCCTAGACATGGGGGAGAGCAACATCCCTGAGGTGGTGGCCGCGTGTTGCGTTCTCCATAACCTGGTGGAGAGGAAAGGGGAGGCCTTCCTACCAGGGTGGAGTAGAGGTGCTGATGGCCAGGAGAGGCACTTTGCCCAGCCCCGGACAGCTGCCATCCGCCAGACTCACTGGTCTGCTGTTGGCATACGGGAGGCCCTCCGGGAGCAATTCTCAAGTGGAGGCCACTGACTGTACTGAGGGGCTTCTGCCTGGGGACTGGGCCCTGGCCCAATAGAAGCTTCCCTCCACAACCCATCTCCTGACCCTGTTTGGACAAATCATTAACACCAGGGTTTGTTGCAAAATAATATGTTCTGTTTAATTTTTTTACATATCTCTCAAAAAATAGTATACGTGTAGCAAACATAAAAAAACTTTTTTTCATTTTTGATGTTGACAAAACTATTTACAATAAACAAACATATTGTTGAACCCTTTCTTTGTGCTTTAACTGGGGTGATAGGGGTGCTTGAAACCTGGAGTGGGGAAGGGGACTTGAAACCTGGAGGGGGGAAGGGGATCAGGTTGCACGGTGCTTGCCTGATTTCCCTCTCCTGCCTGGGCCTCGTGTTCGGGGTGCTCCATGGCCATGGGATCGGGTGGTGCACCTGTCGGTTGGCTGGCTGGGGTGCTCTTGGGACGTGGAGGCCTGGGGGAGAGGAGGGCCAGGGGGAGAGAGGGGCTGGGGAACTGTGGGGGCTGGGGGAGAGGGAGGTCCAAGGGGGGAAAGGGATGCTGTTGTGGAAGGGGGGTTTGGTGGGGTGGGGTCATGGGGTGCTGGAGGTACAGGACCAGGCACAGGAGCAGGCAAGCCGCAGACCTCCCTGAGAGTGGCAGTCAGGGACGTGCGCTGCAGGACCAGCTCCTCCAGCAGCCGGTCACGCCAGCGATCCTCTGCCTCCGCCCTCTCTCTGAGGATGGAGTTGAGGTCCTGCACGGCCTCCACGTGCTGCCTGAGGATGTCCGCATAGACACGCCTGTGTCTGCGGCTCCCATGTCCCCGAGATGGAGATGGAGGTGGGGCTGGGGTGCTGCGGCCCTCTTCCACGGCTGGTCCGGCTGTGGAGGAAAAGAAGAAGACACAATCAGTCCTATAAACTGGACTCTGTAGCACTTAAAATACTAACAGGATGGTTTATTAGGGGATGAGCTTTCCCGGGCCAGACCCACTTCCTCAGATCAGAGTAACACGGCTACATTTCTATCACAATCAGTCATGTGTGCAACAGCTGTCCAAAAGGGCATGCCCTCTCCTTGAGACAGGGGAATCAGACATTCTAAAGGTAACACTGTGTGTGACCTGGGCATCAGCCTGAGCATGACAGGTTTCCCTTGTGCATCACCCACTGTGCACCCACCTACCTCCCCCCCCCCCCCCGGGTGTTACACAACCTCACTGTACTCACCTGCTGCTTCCTCTCCCGCGCCAGATGACGCCTGGGAGGCCTCTGGGGTCTGGGTGACTGGCTCCAGGGTGAGGGTCGCCGTCTCCTCGGTGTCCTCCTCCTCCTCTGGGCCCATGTCCCCGTCTCCAGACTGCTCTGGGTCCTGCTCGGGAGCGTCCACCACGGGGTCTGCCAATCCTGACTGGACAAACCGCCGTGGTGTGCGTGCTTCACCACTGCCACCCAGGATCTGGTCCAGCTCGGTGTAGTAAGGGCAGTCGTAGGGGGCTGCCCCAGAACGGGAGCGCTCCTCCCTGGCCTTGACGTAGCCCTGGCGCAGCTCTTTGACTTTGGAGCGCACCTGGTCCTGGGTGCGGGGGTAGTGGCCCTTCTGGGCCAGGGCTTCTGCCATGCGGCCATAAATGTCGGCATTTCGCCGCCGGCTTTTGAGGGCCTGTAAGGCCTCCTCCTCTCCCCAGAGCTCCAGCAGGCTCTTGAGCTCTGGGCCAGACCAGGATGGTGCCCGGCGCTTGGAGCCCTTGGCTGGGTCCCCAGAAGGCTCTGTGGAAGGGCCAGGATGGTCTTGGGGCTGGGACATGCTGCAGCAAAGTAGCCGTGTGCTCTGGCTCCTTCTCTGCAACAAGTGGCTGTGAGGGTGCCTGTCCCTTTAAGAAATGGCTGCAGACAGGAACCACAGACGTGCAACCCATGGCCCAGATTGTCCACCAGGGCTTCTTCCTGGAGGCCAATATTTTCGAAAAAAAGGCCTCCCCCCGTCCACACTCACTTACTTTCGACGGATCTCCGTCGAAAAAGGCGTTCTTCCTCGTAGAATTAGGTGTACCGCCGTCGAAAGAAAAGCCGTGTTCTTTCGATTTAATTTCGAAAGAACGTGGCTTGAGTCTGGATGCAGGTGAAGTTTTTTCGAAAAAAGGCTACTTTTTTCGAAAAAAAACCCTGAGTCTGGACACAGCCAAAGGGTTGAGCTCAGTCATCACAGAGGGGCAGAGAACCTCACAGCTTCGAACACCTGGGGAATGGAGGTTGTTTGTGACTGAAATATTTCTAACTGAACAAAACTTTATGGTTGTTCTTTGATATTGATTTAATAAAGATTTGAAACGTCACTATGCAGAAGAAAAATGCTGCTTTTAAAGCATCTTCATGTAAATGGAAATGAGCACAGGAAGAATTTCCTTTCCTTGTTAATTTTTAAAAAAAGCTCTCTTTATTTTTCAAGTACTTTACATTTAACATAGTAGTGTACTGTATTTTGCTGAGTAGTTTTTCTAAATCTCTGCTATTGCTTGATTGTGCCATACTTTCAGTTCCAAATGAAGTGTGGAGTTGGCCATTCAGTTTATAACTTTGGTGTCTATAACTCTGAGGTTCTGTTGTACATTAACATACATGTTAGTTAAACAAACAAACAAGCAAGAACTGTGATCTGGCCAGCAGCTCCAGAGTTGCTGTTTGGTCCTAACAGTTTTATCCTCAGTCACAGAAGAGATCTCTCAAATCGTGTGTGTGTGTGTGTGTGTGTGTGTGTGTGTGTGTGTGTGTGAAAATTTTATGGATCCAGGAACAGAAGGGTGGGAGTTGTGGAGTGAGGGACACTAATGTAGTTTGTATTTGTTATACAGCAGTAATTAGGTATCTACAACTTAGACTCAAATGCCCTAAAACTTAGGGGAAAGTTAAAGCTCGATCTACACAGACACAACGTGCAAGAAAGACTTCTGAAATTGCTGACTGTCTCTATAGTCTGGGATTGCATCTATCACACGCAAGAGACATGAAACAAACCCAATGTCATTGATTCCATACTAGAAATGCTTGAGTGGCACATGCCATACAAAGACACAGATTCTCACGAATAAGGAACATTATATGTCACTGAGATGGCTCAGCCCTTTTGCATGTTTTCAGAGCTAAACCAATTAGGATACAAAGCAGGTAGAAGCAGGAGGCAAACCCAGTGTTTGTTTATCAGACCTAAGAAACATGTAGTCTTCAAATTACAGCTTGGCTCTATGAGTGTTCCTGCCTCCCAGCCCCTGTTCTAATAGCAGGCTATACTAATAACAGGCTGTTAGAAAACAATGCAGCAGAGCGCAGGGGTGCAGACACATCCAGGTCACAAGGCAGGAGGCAGGGATCCCACAGGCTACTCTTGGCTTTGAAGCTAATGAATGCAGTAAATAGGGAATCACTGGAGCATACAAAATACGCCTTCCAACTGCTGCTGAATTAAATTCCCTCCTACCGTCCTACAGTCAAGCAAAGCCCATCTGATTGAACCTGAATCAGCTAATCTCTCAATGACCATGAATCAACTGACCATTTAAATCCTCTTCCCGCAGCCTTTGGCCATGCAAAAAAATCTCTCCAGCTGATCAGGGGTCAAACAAAGCTCTTCTCATTGCACCTGAACTGACTAGCCATCAAAAGCCCTTCAGGCACCCATACCTCCAACTGCCTAATGGCCAATCACTCCTACAGCCCCAGAGCCAAATGAGCTATCCCTGTCCATTGACCCATCAAAAAATACCATCCAAAGAGTCTTCTTTTGACTTAGCCAAGCCCAGGTCTTTTTTGCTAACCTTGGAATCAGCTTACATTGGGCACATTCTCTCTCGTGCACACAAATACAGTCACTACGCAAAGCTCCTTCTCCAAACTTGGGCATTCTCCCTGAAAAACCTTCTCCATGACTTCCAAGTCAGTCAAAGACTCTCTTCCTGCCTGACTCTGCTAATCTGAATTGATCAACTTCTGGCATCAAAGTCAAGTTCAATTCCACTGCCCTTAGTCAGCCACTTTTGTGAAACACCTTCCTGGTTAAGTCAAAGCTGGCAATGAATGGGGCAGAACAGGTTCAAGTGATGCACATGTGAACTATCAGGAAGGATGGTTTGTGGTTATGGCACTGGACTGGAAATCTGGGGTCAGTCCCTGGCTTCCTTGGGCACGCCATTTAATCTCTGCATAATAATATTTCCTTTTCCAGTCATGTTTAGTTAGACTGAAAGTCTATTAGAGGAGAGAATTCTCTTACTCTGTGCCTACTGCAGCGGGCCTCTGAATTTGGTAGAGATCTCTTGGCACTACCATATTACAAACAATGGTAACAAGCTCCTTTCTCTATGAAGCATCCAAATGTTGGCTCCAGAAATAACAGTCAACAATTCAGATAAAATGAAAACAAATGTAAAACACAACAAATAGTTCTGCAGCACCTTAGCGACTAACAGAAATGTAGATGGTACCATGAGCTTTCATGGGCACAACCATACTCCATCACTCCCTTATGCCATTCAGCTGAAGAAATGGGTTGTGCCCACAAAAGCTCATGATACCATCTACATGTTTTGTTAGTCGTTAAGGTGCTGCAGAACTATTTGTGTTTTTTAAGCTTTTTCAGTTACAGACTAACATGGCTACCTCTCTGAGGCTGCGTCTATACTGCACCCTTCTTCCGCAAAAGCTTATGCAAACGAAGTGCGGAGTAGCATATCACTTCATTTGAATAATTAATTAGTGGCCGTTTTTGCACAAGAGGCTTTTGAGCAAAAAGGAGCTGTGTAGATGGCTCCTTTTTGCACCAAAAAAACCCCTCTTGAGCAAGAGCCGTTCTTCCTAATTTTTTCAGGAAGAACAGCTCTTGCACAAGAGAGGAGTTTTGCGCAAAAAGGAGCCATCTACACAGCTCCTTTTTGCTCAAAAGCCTCTTGCACAAAACTGGCTCCTAATTAATTATGCAAATGAAGCGTGGCAATATGCTATTCCACTCTTCATTTGCATAAGCTTTTGGGTGTCTGGCTGGTGAGTCTTGCCCACATGCTCAGGGTTTAGCTGATCGCCATATTTGGAGTCGGGAAGGAATTTTCCTCCAGGGTAGATTGACTGTGGCCCTGGAGGTTTTTCGCCTTCCTCTGTAGCATGGGACACAGATCACAGCTGGAGGATTCTCTGCATCTTGGGGTCTTCAAACTATTTGAAGGCTTCAATATCTGAGATATAGGTGAGAGGATTTTTCTAGAAGGGGGTGGGTGAGTTTCTGTGGCCTGCACTGTGCAAGGGGCCAGACTAGATGATCATAATGGTTCCTTCTGACCTTAAAGTCTATGAGACTATGAGGAAGAAGGGTGCAGTATAGATGTAGCCTGTGACTTGAAAACAATTTGCGCAGGCATATCCCTTATAAAGACGTGGGAGAGGGAGGGAGAAAGCCTGTTTTTTTCCCCCAATCCTACAATTTTCATGCTGGTTTCTAAAGCTGTCTCTATTTTTGGTTGCTGTAGGAACAGCCATGACATCACACATGGGGACT
Source organism: Pelodiscus sinensis (assembly GCF_052426305.1). Classification (NCBI taxonomy): domain Eukaryota; kingdom Metazoa; phylum Chordata; order Testudines; family Trionychidae; genus Pelodiscus; species Pelodiscus sinensis. The sequence continues at coordinate 8,212,818 of NC_143074.1, read as the reverse complement.
GTGACATCGTTGCATGAATAATCCTACACTAGTGCAGACAATGGGAAAAAAAGAAATCTTGTTTATCCACAAATGTTTCCACCATCAGGAAACACTCCCCAGTGGTAATTTACCACACATCGTTAATATGTTTGTTGTCTTTTTTTTTTTTTTTTGGCTGAATACAAAAGTTCATCAGGGCTGGAACAAACAGGGGAAGCATATTGAAATGAGCATTACAGATCTGTTGTGCTGTAGTTTATGGGCTTTTCTCAGCAATACACAGTAAGTAAAACAAGCACTGATTGAGTCAGCTGCCTCCTGGGTGTTCATTTGCTGCGATGGTGAGGAATATTAATGCTAAGTACATCCACGTGCATCAGGAAAGGCAGGAGGAGGCAAGCAGATTACCCCGGCTTAGGGGTATTATACACGCGACTTCAACTTCCAAAGATACAGAGAGAAAACATTTTTTGTGGGTTTTGTCTCTTATCTTCTTACAGTCTTATAGATTTTGGAGATGCATTGCCCTGGAGTTTTAATACTCAGGGTGTTTTCTTGTTTGTTTTTCCAAATCCTTCCCTTTAAAAATAAAATAAAAAAGTGTGTGTTGAATTTATCAGGATAAAGAAAACAACAAGGGAAAAAAACAGATTCCAATAGAAGAAAGGACAGATCAGAGAAAAGTTTGGTTAAAATCCCTTCTTGTTCCATGCAATTGATATAAATATCTTCACACCTTCCTCTTTTTCTTTGCCACCTCAACAGAGGGTTCAGCCCATCCCACAGGGACTGAGTTTCCATCATAGGTCTTTGTAGTCACTGCAGCTCTTGCTGCTGCTGTCTAAAGGGATTATAAGCTTTTGAAAAGCCATGTTAATACGCTAGGGAAAAATAAGTTTCCAAACAGGCTTTTGTGTGCTTCCTTTCTGAGGAACCCTAGCAGTGGGAAACTAGGACATGCCAAAGAGGAATAGGAAGTTCATTAGAGGGCCCTTAGTCTCTCCTCCAAACTCCACTGGTGATCACCCTAATTCTAATGCAACCCCATGTGATGAGGTGCACACCTCACACAAGGCAGAGCAGGTAGGCTGCATCTGTGGGGAGAGGCAGGGACTGAAAGGCTGATAGTGATCAACGGCTCGATGTCAGGATGGCGGTCGGTTTCTAGCGGAGTGCCCCAAGGTTCGGTTCTAGGACCGGTTTTGTTCAATATCTTTATTAATGATCTGGATGAGGGGATGGATTGCACCCTCAGAAAGTTTGCAGATGACACTAAGCTGGGGGGAGAGGAAGATATGCTTAAGGGCAGAGATAGGGTCCACAATGACTTAGACAAATTGGAGGATTGGGCCACAAGAAATCTGATGAGGTAGTAGTTCTGCAGAAAAGGACCTGGGGGTTACAGTGGATGAGAAGCTGGATATGAGTCAACAGTGTGCCCTTGTAGCCAAGAAGGCTAATGGCATATTAGGTTGCATTAAGAGGAGCGTTGCCAGCAGATCCAGAGATGTCATTATTCCCCTTTATTCGGCTTTGGTGAGGCCACATCTGGAGTATTGTGTCCAGTTCTGGGCCCCCCACTACAAAAAGGATGTGGACGCATTGGAGAGGGTCCAGCGGAGGGCAACCAAAATGATTAGGGGGCTGAAGCATAGGACTTATGAGGAGAGGCTGAGGGAGTTGGGTCTGTTTAGTTTGCAGAAGCGAAGAGTGAGGGGGGATTTGATAGCAGCCTTCAACTTCCTGAAGGGAGGTTCCAAAGAGGATGGAGATAGGTTGTTCTCAGTAGTGACAGACAGCAGAACAAGGAGCAATAGTCTCAAGTCGTGGTGGGAGAGGTCCAGGTTGGATATTAGGAAAAAGTATTTCACTAAGAGGGTGGTGAAGCACTGGAATGGGTTACCTAGGGAAGTAGTGGAGTCTCCATCCCTAGAGGTGTTTAAGTCTTGGCTTGACAATGCCCTAGCTGGGTTGATTTAGTTGGAATTGGTCCTGCCTAGAGCAGGGGGCTGGACTTGATGACCTTCTGAGGTCTCTTCCAGTTCTATGATTCTATGATTCTATGGATGGAGCCCAGTTGGGAAGGAACACGAAGGGCTGCTATAAAGGTAGGAAGCTGGCAGCAGGAAGGGAGCTGCAGTGATGGAGTTTGTAATCACTCTGGGTGTTAGAGAAGAAAGGAAGCAACCCCGGTGGGAGTCGGAAGCCCAGGTGAGTCAGTCCCTCAAGGGCTTATCCAGAAAGGTGCTGGAACCTTAGGGTATGTCTACCCTACAGAGTTTTGTCGAAAAAAATGGCTGTTTCTCCGACAAAACCTGTATTATGTCCACACTGCAATCACGTTCTTCACATGCATCTGATGAAGTGGGTCTTTGCCCATGAAAGTCTATAAGGGTATGTCTACACTAGCCCCCTAGTTCGAACTAGGGAGGCTAATGTAGGCATTCGAAGTTGCAAATGAAGCCTGGGATTTAAATATTCCCTGCTTTATTTGCATGTTCCCTCCGATTGCCATTTTTAAATTCCACTAGTCCGAAGTAACTGCCCGTGGCTACATGCGGAAGTGAAACGGTAATTTGAACTAAGTCCATAGTTCGAATTAACTGTTACTCTTCATGGAAGTAACTCCCCCATGGAATGAGGTGTAACAGTTAATTTGAACTAAGGACTTAGTTCTAGTTACCGTTTCACTGCCGCAGGCAGTTACTTCGGACTAGTGGAATTTAAAAATGGCAACCGGATGGGAACATGCAAATAAAGCCGGGGATATTTAAATCCCGGGCTTCATTTGCAACTTCGAATGCCTACATTAGCCTCCCTAGTTCGAACTAGGGGGCTAGTATAGACATAACCTAAGGTGCCACAGGACTCCTTGCTGTTCTTCTGAAAGTAAATCAAAAAAACAGAGGGGTTTTTCCGGCATTGGTAATCCTCATTCTATGAGGAAGAAGCCTTTTTGCGAAAGAGCTCTTTTGGGAAAAGATGTGTGTGGACAGGGAAGAGGGAGTTCTTCTGTAAGAAGAGGAAAGAGGAAAAAGCACAGGTGCCCTGCTGGCCATTCTTTCCATAGTAATAACAGCTTAAATGTGAGATAGCGTCCATTCAGTGTTGACGCTTTTTAGAGCGTGTTTGTGTGTGGACATTCTCTTTCGGAAAAAGGTTCTTCCAAAAGAAGCCTGAAGTCTAGACACAGCCTAAGAGAGGCAGAGTAGGAAAAGCTGAAGAAAATGGCAGGAAGATGGGAAATTGCAGACCTTGGCCCCTAAATCAAAGAATCCCTCTGAGCTGTAATCTGGGCCTAGGGCCCTTACCAGACATGGGGGAAGTGGCACAGTTAGGGCAGTGTGGAAGAAAACTGCCATTTTGGAGGGAGAGACTTTGATAACTTCCAGAGGGGGAGAGAGCACATAGTAATCTGGCTGGAGGGCAAAGCTATGAAGCGAGAGCACCTTAAATTAGACTGAGGCGCAGCAGGGCTCACCAAGAAATGGCAGAAGAGTACCTCAGATGTGGATGGAGTTAAGCCCCAGAGCAGCCAGGAAGAGGCGCTGAAGAGGTGAGTGATCCATGTTGTATTGTGATTTGTGTTCTTGGTTATTAGGAAGGTATATCACCAGTGAACAGATTCATGCCCGGAGTCGCATTTTCAAGGGAAATTAGGAGCTCAAATCCCACTGAACTGAAGTGAGGTTTGGGTATCTGAATTTCTGTCCTAGAATCCATCTCTATAGCATCTGACTCTGAATCTAATGAAACAGTCCTTTTGATGTGGATTCCCAGGTGCCTCTCTCCACTTTCCTTTTACTTGATATTCCAGCAATACGTGGCTGTGGGTCGCTCGGTATTCTTGAGGTGTGCAGCTGTGGATTACTCAATATTCCAGTGTGTAGCTGTGAGTTATTCAGTATTCCAGGGGCAGCCTACAACTCTGTCACTCTGTATGCCGGAGGTGTTCAGCTGTGGGCCTTTCAGTATTCCTAGGGTGTGCTTCAGGTGTTCAGGCCTGTCATAGAGCCACTGGGTGTTTGCCAGGATGAGAGTATTTAGGTATTCACATATGTGTTTCTCATGAGGCCCATTGCAATTCATTTAGTCTCTGCTCTCTACTAGGTAGTGAGAGAAGTGATGTGAATGGAGAAAAGGAGAGTGAGAAACAGAAAGGAGAGAGGAGGGATGCAAAAGTGGAGGTTGTTTAGAGCTGCACTGCCAGTTTGGAGGAACTTGCAAGGTTACACTGTGTTAGTGATGGGCAAGGTTCAGACTGAAAGGTGAAGGTAATGTTGCCTTTAAGTGGGAATGACAGGAGGACATTGAATTGCTGATACAGAATATTTTTACTACATTTATTACCAAAAGGTGCCAATTCACCAAAGCCAAAACTGTTTGTGGAAGGGGGTCAGTTTTGACCATTTTTTTCATCTTTTTCCCCAAGTTTTTCCCCCACAAATGAAAAGCTTTTAATGGTCTAGTTTGATATTTTCAAAATAAAAATCAATTTTCTTTATTTAGAATGACTTTTTGGTTTGAAATTTAAGATAATTACAGTAAAAAGAAACTTTTAAAGTTATCAGGACAAAGGGGGACACTTGCCTCACACATCCAACGATCTTCACAAAGCCCTGAAATGACTGGCCAAAGTAGGTGTAAAGTTATCAAATGCTAAGCAGATGAAATCTTCATCCTTTATATACATTAACTCACAGCAAAATGTGGATACACTAGTCTTTATTAGAAAAACAAAGAACAAAACAAACTTAAGGATTTAACTAGCACCTGGACTCCTGGAAGATTGATTTTTTTTAATAGCAACATGCAGGTTCCCAAAGTGCTCATTTACTCCCCTTTCAATAATTTGACCCCTTTTCCCTGCCTTGGTACAAGCAGATCAGGGATATTTGGAATGTACATGTTTCATTTCATATCCCAACTCCATTGCTCCTCATTCTTTAGCCCCTTACAGCTTTGGATCAGAGCAACATGCCTGCGTTAATACCAGAAACACTATGAACCCCATTTTCACCTGCTCCCATCTGAGGGGATCTCTTCCAGCATGCCCAGCAGTAATTGGCTGTGGAAATTCGTTTACCCCAACCCAATGGTTTTCATAATGCAGGAAACCTTGCAAGCTGCTTAGAAATGCTGCGCTGCACTTCCCAATAGCATTTTATGACACGTTTTTCAAATCAAATTTAAAAGCATAACTGAGTGGAATTAAATTAATGCCATCTGGTAATGTCAGCAGCACCAGAGCTCGGCATGGCTGGCTTAGTTTCTAAACCTCTTGCAGCTTCTTGGGACTTATTTCTGACTAGAGGTGCAGTGTGTAGACATGTAGGTATTTGCCTGCAGGTGTGGTAGTAAGCACATGTGAGTACAAGATTAGATGTGAGGTTTACATCTGTGTTCGTGCAGAGAGGCTTGCATGTAAAGAGATGAGCATGGATGTGAGCTTGCTGAAATATATAGCCCCCAGAAGCTGAGTGTGAGGGCTGTATGCACAGGGAGGTCCACACAGCTCCTTAAATTACCCGTGTAGGTTTTATTAGTGCCATTTTGTCTATTACAACTGCTAAGTTGTGGCCTTGCACAATGGCTGCCAGAGGGAAATTCACTGCAAATAATAGTTATTAGTTGCACTTATAAAAGCAGATTACATTCCCAAAACACTGTAGAGAATGGATCGGTAAAGTGAGTTCTAGGAGTAGTCTTTGGAGAATTTTGATAGCCTTTGAATGAGAGAGTGCTCTATCTGCATAAAACAAGCAGATCAGATTTTAGCAAGATCAGACTAACACGGCTAGTTCTCTATTACTATCTGCATAAGGCAGTAATATAGCAATGTGTGGGCAGACATACGTGTGTGTGCAAAAGAGACTGAGTAGGTGTGTGGGGAGATGTGGGTGTAATTTGTGGCTATTTGTGTGGATTCATGTTCATGTGCCTATGGGCTAATCTGCTCTCTATTTGTGGGTGTATTGAAATGGCTGTATTATTAAGATAGTGTAAGTGGGGGCCCGGGTATATGTTGATACGACTTGGTGCATACATGAGGGTTTTTTTTGGGGGGGGTATTTCTTTTCTCTCCACTGCAATTCTGTCATTTGTCACCAAGACATCCCAAAATGGACCCTACTTGTACAGAGAACAATGTATTTCCTAACTGCTGAGACAGTCTGGCTACTGACATATTTGTCCCTTCAGTTCAAAGACAGACACCTGAACACAATCACTCCCACTAAGCCCATGGTGAGTGCTTCCCCCCCAGTCAGCTATGGACAGAAATGCTATTGCCAGCATGGCATGGCCACCACGTGGTACCACCATGTGTCTCACGAGTCATTCCTCCCCAAAGCAGGTCGTATGCCAGACATGTTACAACAGGAGCAGACACAGCCAATGGTCACAGGATATTGAAACAGGAAGGGGGCTCTCACTGCAGCAAGGACAAGGGGGGTCCACAGAGGTGATTGCTTACCCAGGCCAAGGAGAGGAAAGGGGGGGCCTTTTCTATTTTTAGTAGATGAACTAGATCTCTGCTTCCCATCCCCACCCCCTCCTCTTGCTTCACATGATCACGGCAACTCCTTACATGCAGAAGGCCAAAAGCTCCCCTTAGGTGCACCCTGACACCTGGTATGAGTTATAATAAAAGATTAATAGCAAGTGCCTGACATGGCTGGTTGTAAAAGCTCCAGTAAGCAGGTATTAGCCTCAGCTCCAGCCATGAGATGCTGCAAATCAGAACCATTCCCCCTTGGTTTCCTTGCGCCATGCTCCTCTTCATGCCTTCTGCCCTGCTGGACCTGCCACACCACATTCCCACCCTCTCCTCCTTCAAGTCTCAATTCCAAATGCATGAGGCTTATAAATCTCAGTCCTCCCTTTCCTGGTTTGCCATGGCATCCACTGTCAAGAACTGTTCCAGCCCCATGTTCCTTCTTGTGACTTGGTCCTCCAGACAGGTCACTTGAACGGTGGTTCCCCTTCCCAAGATATCGGTGTCCTACATGATACAGGCCACCATCAGTCTGTCTACCCTTCTTGGATTCCTCTTGCATCTCACTCTTCTTAAGAGTAGCAGCCCCAGGCCTACTTGGAATCATTCAACCAAACCACTATGAAAGCAATTTTGGCCTCTTCCATGGGCTTGTAAACCATTGTGGGTCCAGCCCAACTCTCTGTTCATCTACAGAGTGCTGATTCTCAGGGACCACCTCCCTGGAGTCTTGCCCCCATTAGGATCCTGACCAGCAGTCTCCCATTCCTCCAAAGGCTTTCTGCGTGTGGATTGGCCTTCTCTCAGACCCACTTGGAGTCCCCTTAACCTGCTCCTCTCACCAGAGACAGGGTGTGTACTCCCTCCTGGGGCTCCACTATTCACTCTACCCAGAGATGCTACAGGTTTCTTCTCCTTTGTCCTTGCAGCTTCTTCAACTGTGGGCTTTTCCCCTAATCTAAAAACCACCCAGCTCCTCTTCCAGCTGGGATTCATCTTTAATTGGGATTGATCCCATTCCAAGTGCACCCAGATATTAATTGGCCTCTTAGGCCCACACGTACCCCACACAAATGCTGGAATGGTTAAACAACTGTCAACAAAGCACGAAATGTGTGTATTTCTAACTAGAGAGCTCAGATGACTTCATTGTCTATCTTTTCTATTCATATCTTTTGAAAATCCCAGTGTGAAAGGAGCAATTTCCATCCCTTTCTTTGGAGATAGTCTTGCATGCCCGTAAAGTGGTGTGAAGACATAAAAGAAGGATTTGAGCCTGTTCTTTGATGAGGCTTATGTTTGGGTGCTTTCTGTGTGTATTGTGTTTAAACTTGGAGCATTAAAATCTGATGTGGACATTCAGAAATTAATCCAGCAGATAAAGCAAAAGAGGCATTCAGTTCTGGTATGACCTGGAATAGAGACACCCCATCTAGACTGAGCTTGGGGAGAAAAGAAATTGTCCTTTGATCTGGCGTACCTAATATGCTGAGTTATGGATCTCGTGTAATGCAGTGAAGATTAATACACATTGGTATGTTAGGTGACTTCCTGCATGTAGTAAAGTGGACGAGCTGCACAGACTAATGGGAAGAAAGTGCCTGTGATTCTTCCATGCTAAGCCTGAAGGCGATTGCCAGTGCCAAGACCGCAACAGGCTCCTCTGCTGCCCTATCAGGAATTTGTCGTGTTTCTGATTCCTCATCAGATGCTAATGTTACTCCATTGAAAAGTTATTTTTTTAAAGAAGCGCTGATATGAATGGTAATGCTGCTGAACTTGTATGTGACTCTTCATCAAGAGTTGGCACTAGTCTGTCTGCTGTGAAACATCATATCAAAAAACTTGGAGGTTTTTAAACTAAAAATATCAAGCTAAATATATAAAATTCTGGGAGTCTTATACAGATTTGTCAATATTGGGCAACAGCCACTGTGTGTTCTCAGGTATTAACAAATGACAGCATGAAACCAAAGCTCAGATGGCATTTGATTACAAATCATTCTAACTACGCAAATAAAGGCACTATTTTTTTCAAATGCCATGCAAAGTCATTGAGTGGTCAGGAGACATGATGGGAGTGGTGGAAAGCACTAACAGCTCTGAATCCATCCCTAGGAATATCATACTTGATGGTTAGAAGCCACATATGGGTGAGGTGTTAGTCTCCACTTCAGCACCTGGCCATTCTGGATAGTCTCTTCCATAGGCCTTCTGCTGCTCTGATCCCTGGACTCGTAGTTCCTCCGTCCCCCAGTTAAGGGATTTCACCACCCTCCTCCATGGCTCTGTGTACTGACAGAGGACTGTTTCCCTTGCCTATGAGTATCAAGGCCTCAGGACCTCCAAAGTCAGCTAACAACTGAGCTTTACCTTTTTCAGGACAGTTGCTTCCTAATTACACCTTCCCCACAATGTCTGCACCCTTAAGCTGCCTGATTCTTCTATATGGCCATGTTCTGTCCCTGAGCCGCACCACTTCTTAAAGGGGCAGACCACCCTGTTAAATTTCCAAGAACATTTCAAAGTCAGAGGCTGGGATTTTCATAGGAGCCAGCATAAAGGAATGACTTTACAAAAGGCAGGAGAGATCTCTGGTACTGCAGCAATGACCTTGTTATTGAATAGGGAATCTGCCTGGTTTGTTTTATGACTATTGAGTGACCATTTCCCTGTTCACATCTGGATTGCCTGCCTGAATGCCCAGAGACCATGAAATAAAAGGAGGCTTTAAAGAGGGGGTTGGAGAATTGATCAGGAAAAGTGAAACAAAGACACACAGCAGCTTCAGGGAATCAGCTTCAAAGTAGTTCAGATAAGGTCTAGCCTGACTGTTGGGGAAGAAATTACCTACCTGGCCCCATGAAGGCTAGAATGTTCTATCCTTCTGAAGACTGAGCCTAACATCCCAGAGGGGGAGCAGAGTTAGTCTGTAACAGGAAAAACTTAAAAAACAACAAATAGTCTAGTAGCACTTTAAAGACTAACAAAACATGTAGCTTTCATGGGCTGTGCCCATCTACATGTATGATACCATCTACATGTTTTGTTAGTCTTTAAAGTGCTACTAGACTATTTAAAAAAAATTCCTAAATAAATCTGTTGAAGTTAGCCAGCAGAAAGTGGGACTGAGGGAGAAACTACTTGCCACATCAGTGGGAAACTGGCAGGCTGGGAAGATGCATTTAGACAGAAGCATGCATTAACTTTTCCCATTAGAACTGGCAGATTAGCTGGACTCAAGGGCCATAGGGAAAGAAAGGATAAGTGTAGGTAAGGAAAGAAACATACTGAATGCTGTTCTGAGCCTTGTCTTGACATATGTTATCTTTAGGTTAAAAAATAAATAATGCTTTGTCTCGATGATGTTGTCCGGCTGACACTGAGTCACTCTAATCAGCTGCTCTCATAGGATCCTGAAAGAATAGTAATAGAGATGTAGCCGTGTTAGTCTAGCCGAAACAAAAAACAGGACTATGTAGCACTTTAAAGATGGTTTATTAGGTTTATTATGTATTAGTCTGCTCAAGTAAATAAATACTGCCAAAAACTATTTCCAAGAGTTTCACCAAATCTGTCGTATCTAGAAGTTTGGGGCCAGGACCCCACTATGAGAAGGTTTAATATAGATACTTTCACAGGGCAGCCTAGTCTATGTCAGCAACCTTCCCTGCAGCCATAATGCTCCAGGATACAAAGGAAATAATCTAGGTGTGAGCTCTGAGCCCTTGGCAAAAGCCCAGGCAAACTGCTCATTGAGATAAGGTTGTCCCAGGTATTACACAAGTTAAACTCCTCCACTAAACCTATTTTAGAATTGTCAACTCTCTTGACCAGGTAGACTGAGTGCCTTTTGCAGCAGGTTCATCCATTCATCTGGTCCAGGAACATAAGAACGGCCAATATAAGGACTGTCGATCTAGCCCAGTATCCTGTCTTCCGACAGTGCCCAATACCAGATACCCCAGAGGGAGTTAACAGAAACAGGTTATCATCATGTGATCCCTTTCCTGTCATCCATTTCCAGGCCCTGACAAACAGAGGCTAGGGACAACCTTCCTACACATCCTGGCTAATAAGTATGGATGGACTTAACCTCCATGAATTTATCTAGGGTTTTCATAACATCCTCTGGCAAGGAGTTCCACAGGTAGACTGTGCAAACCATGAAGAAAAACTTCCTTTTGTTTGTTTTAAACCTGCTGCCTATTAATTTCATTTGGTGACTTGTCTTATGTTATGGGAACAAGTAAAAAAATTTCCTTATTCACTTTTTTGACACCAGTCATGATTTTATAGACCTCTATCATATTCCTACCCTTTGTCACCTCTTTTCTAAGCTAAAAAGTCCCAGACTTTTTAATTTCTCTTCATATGGCACCCATTCCAAACCCCCACATGTTTTTGTTGTCCTTTTCTGAACCTTTTCCAATGGCAATATATCTTTTCTGAGATGAGGCAACCATATCTGTACACAGTATGCAAGATGTGGCCATACCATAGAATTATATAAAGGTTATAAGATATTCTCTGTCTTATTCGCTAGAATTTTAAACATGTTTCCTAACATTCTATTTGCTTTCTTGAATGCCGCTGCATATTCAGTGGATGTTTTCAGAGAACTATCCACAATGACTCCAAGATCTTTCTCTTGAGTAGTTGTAGCCAAATTAGTCCCCATCATATTGTATGTATAGTTGGTATTACTTTACATTTATCAGCATTAAAATGATTTTGCCATTTGTTGCCATTCACTTAGGCTAAGTCTAGACTGGCCCCTATTACGGAATAGGGATGCAAAGCAGGCAAGTCAGAATAGGCACTCCTTTCGCGGTCGGTCTCTGCTCCTCCGTCCCAGTAGGAAGGCCTCTCACTTCCTCACCACAATGTTGTGGAGGACACAACACTCTGTGACCACCTCAGGGATGTTGTGCTTCCCCATGTCAAGGTGGGTCAGGTGTCCAAAACGCATTCCACCTGCATGCGGGCCTGGCTGAGGTGGGCATTGAATTGGTCCCTGATGGCCAGTGTATGGCTTCATCAGCCATGGCATCAGGGGGTAGGCCGCATCCCCCATGATGCACAGTAGATTCTTCACACTCCCAACCCCAAAGTCATGCCAGGTGAAGAATGTGCAGTGTGTGGCTCTAGGTCTGTAAGCCGGCTGGCTTAGCCTGGGCCCCTGACCTGTGCTCAGGCCTGTAAATGAGGGTCTAGCATTCCCTTTCAAACCACGAGGCCTGAGGGCAGGGTAAGCAGCAATGCAAATGCAGTCCCCCAGTCAATAAGGCCCCAAGCCCTGGCGCAGGGCAGGGCAGCAAAGCAAACACTGTCCCATAGCTAGTAAGACTCTGGCCCTAGTTCAGGGTGGGGTAGGCAAACAAACACAGTTCCCCAGGCACAAGTGTGGAGGGGAAGACTGCCAACAGTCTTGGGCAGACTGCCAGCAGAGACATGGGCTCTCCCTACTCCACCGCGTCCCAGCCCAGGGTCCTAGCAGTGGTAATCCTGGCTGCCACTGGGGTCAGCGGGGATTTGGCCTGCTACATGCTGGCACATTCTAGAACATTATGAGAACAGCCTGATAGTCGTCAGCTTCCCCGGGGCCACTTCGTAACTCCCCCTCCACATCTACCTGGCTCTACACCGGCTGCTGGTCCTCAGGGTCAGGGTGTAGAAGGCCTCTTCTTTGGAGCATGGGCCCAGTGGTCTGGGTCAGTCCTCGGCCTCTGCAAGGTCCTCTGGGACATCCGGGCTTGGGAGCTCAGGGTAGGCCTCTGCTTCCTCCAGCGGCTGACCCCTATGGAGCTTCTGGGCTGGTTTTTTTATGATCCCTACCCCACGCATTGACCTCTGTGGAGTTAAAGGGGCAGAACCCACCTCGGCCCACCTGGGCTCAGAAAGGGGTTCTTCCCCCTCGGGGTCAGTGAGCATCCACCCCTGCTCACTACAAGGTCATTTGCCAGGATTACCTGGGTAGATCACATTGTGGAAGCCTCAAGCTACTGGTGCCCCTCAGTCCCTCTTATTCTCTGCCTTTGGCACATAACTAGTCTCCTGATGGCTGTAACTATGGTCTAATTTTGGTTGTTGGGTTCAATTTGTGGCCGTTGTGTGATGTTGACAACTTGTAACAAGAAGGAGGTCAGACTAGATGTTTTGGTGATGCTTTCTGATCTTATACAGGTAACTTTTTTCATGCAATGATCTTGTGTCACCCAGGCTTTGCATTTGATCAAAAGTCTAGACAGAGGACAGGTGGGGAAACTGAAGCACCAAGCAGTGACATCACGTGTCCAAGGTCATGCAGCAGTCAATGGCAGAGCCAGGTCTCCAAAGCCCCTCTCTCACCTATCCACTGGTCCAACCTATCTCCCAGAATGTTGTGGCTTTGTCCTATATCCAGTCAAGGAAAGACCCTTAAAGCCTAGTCCTCAAAAGGACCAGTCATGAGAGCAAAGGTTTACAGAATTTTATTCTTCAACTAGAACACACGAATGTTTCATAAAAACACTGCCCAGGGTCAATTTATCTCACTTTGCCCCAAAATACCACACGTAGTAGGTCAGCACAATGTAGTAATTCAGGATTCACTGGTTGGCATCCTGACAGGTCTTCTGCTCCGTCAGTGAAGATAAACGTGTGGCTGCATGCGTTTTTGTGTGCTCCCTCTGTCTATCATACCAGCTCTGCATTACAGCCTTCAGGAGAACCCCCAAAGACCACAGACTCAGATAAGACACGAAGGCACCCAAGTTAGGTTTATTGTTAAACGAAGTTCAGCAATAGTTGTCAGGAGCCAGACAGCCACCAAGCTACTACGCATAGGTACTCTTTGACAATGGGTGCAGCTCAGTCGATAGCATGTCTTGCACTATTGTCCCCTAGGCTGGCCAAAGAGTTAAGTCAAGGTACCCCAATATTTATAGGTGGAGACAAGCAATCTATGATGCACCCCTCACGTATTATCTTACGTGTTAGTAACACATTTTGTATCTGCCCTTGTACTTTCCTCCTGACATTTCAGACATGCATCCCTATTCACCACCTGTTACATTTTCACTCCTGGGCTACGTCTACACCGGCCCCTTTTCCGGAAGGGGCATGTTAATTTCAGCTATCGTAGTAGGGAAATCCGCGGGGGATTTAAATATCCCCCGCGGCATTTAAATAAAAATGTCCGCCGCTTTTTTCCGGCTTTTAGAAAAGCCGGAAAAGAGCGTCTACACTGGCCCCGATCCTCCGGAAAAAGCGCCCTTTTCCGGAGGCTCTTATTCAAAGTAGGAATAAGAGCCTCCGGAAAAGGGCGCTTTTTCCGGAGGATCGGGGCCAGTGTAGACGCTCTTTTCCGGCTTTTCTAAAAGCCGGAAAAAAGCGGCGGACATTTTTATTTAAATGCCGCGGGGGATATTTAAATCCCCCGCGGATTTCCCTACTACGATAGCTGAAATTAACATGCCCCTTCCGGAAAAGGGGCCAGTGTAGACGAGCCCCTGATGTTTCAGATCAAATATCACGATTCATCAGTTTTTGTCAAACTATTTTATCGGGTGCTAAGTTTGGATGTCCTTGTACTGTCTTGGTAGAATGTATTTACATGTTTCATGTGTTTTTAGCGGCCCTAGTGCTGAATTCATGTCCCAGACACTGACTTGCAGGCAAACATCTGCTTTTGACAAGGCCTGTCTGTTATTCATAGCATAACTCTTGCTTACTTTGGTTCAGGTCTCAGGCCTTACACCATGCCTATGTTCAGGCTCTTCCTTTCTCCTACTCGTGCTGTAGGTTGTCACTCCCAGAAGAGCCCTAAGAGACAATAAACATAGGCTTTAGAAGTGCTCAGGAGGTTTCAAAGTGAAAAGCCCTCCCCTCCCCTGTGGTTTTGGGTTCAGTATTGCAGGTTACCCCACGGAGAGAGGACAGCCCAGCCCCCTCTCACTGCAGCAGCTTGGAGCCAGGTGTGAGGCACCTGTCCATGGCCGCTACAGCAGGCACAGCCGGGGGAGGGGGGGGAGGTGCATATCCCCTGGCTGGGGGACAGACAGACACAAACCCAAACAGATGCACAAATGGACACACTCTCTGAAATACATGGCAGAGAGCTGTCCCTTTCTCCACCCTTGCCTCCACTGGCCCATTGAGGTTATACCTGTCCTGGTGTCCATCTCTGGCTCTGGGGTCATTTGATAGTATAACTACCAGACCCCGCCCTTTCCATTATAGAAGAAGCAATTGCATCCCAGGCACATTCTATTGTCCTGGCACAACCCTTACCTAAGCTTTAAGTTATGATAAGAGAAAGCTTATCAATGTCTGGCTGGCAGTTGGTTTCTAGCAGAGTGCCCCAAGATCAGTTCTAGGATTGGTTTTGTTCAATATCTTCATTAATGATCTGGACAAGGGGATGGGTTGCACCCTCAGCAAATTTGCAGTTGACACTAAGCTAGGGGGAGAGGTAGGAATAGGGTCCAGAGTGAGCTAGACAGGTTGGACCAAAAGAAATCTGATGAGGTTTAACAACGACGAGTGCACAGTCCTGCACTTGGGACTGAAGAATCCCAAGAATTGTTACAGGCTGGGACCAACTGGCTAAATAGCAGTTCAGCAGAAAAGGACCTGGGGATTACAGAGGATGAGAAGCTGTATATGAGTCAACAGTGTGCCCTTGTAGCCAAGAAGGCTAATGGCATATTAGGGTGCATTAGGAGGAGCATTGCCAGCAGATCGAGAGAAATTATGATTCCCCTTTTTTTGGCTTTGGTGAGGACACATCTGGAGTATTGTGTCCAATTCTGGGTCCCCCACTGCAGAAAGGATGTGGACACACTGGAGAGGGTCCAGCAGAGGACAACCAAAATGATTAGGGGGCTGGAGCACATGACTTATGAGGAGAGGCTGAGGGATTTGGGCTTATTTATTCTGCAGAAGCGAAGAGTGAGGGGGGATTTGATAGCAGCCTTCAACTTCCTGAAGGGAGGTTCCAAAGAGGATGGAGAGAGGCTGTTCTCAATTGTGACGGATGGCAGAACAAGGAGCAATGGTCTGAAGCTGCGTGGGCAGGAGTGTCCAGGTTGTATATTAGGAAAAACTATTTCACTAGGAGGGTGGTGAAGCACTGGAATGGGTTACGTAGGGCAGTGGTGGAATCTCCATCCCTAGAGGTTTTTAAGTCCCATCGGGTACGTCTATACTACAGCGCTAATTTGAACTAACTTAGTTCGAATTAGTTAATTCGAACTAAGCTAATTCGAACTAAGCTAATTCGAACTAGCGCATCTAGAACTAAAAACTAGTTCGAATTAGCGTTTTGCTAATTCGATTTAGCGTGTCCACACTGATTGGACGCAGGGGGGCATTTAAGGGCAGCTGAAACCGGTTCTGGCAGGGCATCAGGTCAGTAGTTGCTTTGTGTGGCTGCTGTCTGAGGCTATCTGAGGCTTGTGCTTAAAGGGACCCCCCTGGACAGCCGGTTCTCAGCTTTTCCTGCTTGCTTGCCAACCTCGCCGAGGGACAGCAAAGCGTTGGTCTCTGTGCCCGTCTGTGTCGGTGCTTCCATTCGGGGGGGGCCACCGCAGGTGGCAACATGGAGCCACAGCTCGCCCTGCACCTTCTGGTGCACTTTCTGGACTTGCTGCTGCAAGCCTGCCACCAATGGCTCGAGGCTGCCTGGCACCACTTGGGGAACGTCAGCCCCCTGCCTCTCCGCCTGGCCGCCCTGGAGGCCGTGGAGGAGCCGCGGCGGCGCCCCGGCACCGGCGTGCCCCGCCGCGTCTGGCGTCTGGACACCAGCAGCGACTGGTGGGACCGCATCGTCCTGGAGCGCTGGGAGGACCGACAGTGGATCCAGAACTTTAGGATGAGGAGGGACACCTTCCTGGAGCTCTGCGAGTGGCTCGCCCCTGCCCTGCAAAGAAGGGACACTCGCATGAGGCCTGCCATCCCCCTCCAGAAGCGGGTGGCCATCGCCCTATGGAAGCTCTCCACGCCGGACAGCTACCGATCCGTCGGGAACCAGTTCGGCATGGGGAGATCTACCATCAGAGCGGTGCTCATGCAGGTAAGGCACTCATCGGCCACCGAGCCGGGGAGAGGGGGGCTGCGAGGAGGGGATGGGCCACCCCAGGGACAAAGGGGGGGCGGGAGGAGGTGAAAGCGCCCCGCACCGGAGGGGTCGGGCTGTCCTGGCCGTACTACACGCCGCCAGGGGGGGTTGCTTCCGGGAGTGGGGCGTGGGGCACTGCCAGGACACGCACGCTCCCAGCCACCCAGGCGCCCCACTGATTGGCGCTTTGCTGTGTCTCTCTCCGCAGGTGGTCAAGGCCATCAACCGGGTGCTGCTCCGCAGGGTGGTCCGCCTCGCCGACCCGGACGCCGTCATCCGGGGATTCGGCGCCCTCGGCTTCCCCAACTGCGGGGGGGCCATCGACGGGACGCACATCCCCATCCGTGCCCCGGAACACCAGGCGTCCCGGTACGTCAACAGAAAGGGGTACTTCTCTGTGATCCTGCAGGCCGTGTGTGACCACCGGGGACAGTTCACGGACATTAATGTGGGTTGGTCCGGCAAAGCACACGACGCCCGGGTGTACCGCAACTCCTCCGTGTGCCAGCGGCTGCAGGACAGGACCTTCTTCCCCGACCGCCACATCAGGGTCGGGGACGTGGACATGCCCGTGTGCCTGGTGGGGGATGCCGCCTACCCACTGCAGCCCTGGCTCATGAAGCCCTACACGGGGCACCACAATCCCTCCCGCCAGGCCTTCAATGCCAGGCTGACCAGGGCCCACATCGTGGTGGAGGGGGCCTTCGGGCGACTGAAAGCCCGCTTTCGATGCCTCCTCACCCGTCTGGACCTGGCCGAGCACAACATCCCTCCCGTGGTGGCGGCATGTTGTGTGCTCCACAATTTGTGTGAGCGGAAGGGGGAGGCTTTCCTGCCAGCCTGGATGGCTGAGGCTGACCGCATGGCTGGACACTACGGTCAGCCCCGCACCGCCGCCATCCGGGAAGCCCAGCAGGGGGCCGTCCGGATCTGGGAAGCCCTGCGGGAGAGCTTCCTGGTGGAGGAGGAGGAGGACTGACCTCTCCCTGCATGCCCCACTGGGGCCTTCTTCCACCCTACTCCCCTTCCCCTTTCCCCTCCCTACCTACTGTCAAATAAATACACCTGTTTTTCAAACAAAAACGTCTGTTTATTTCACAGAACTGGGGTGGGGGGAGGGAGGAATGAAGGTGGGAGAAGGGAGGGGGAAACCTGGGACGAGGGAGCTGGAAGGGGAGGGGAGGGAAGGGAGGAAGGGAAAGGAAAGCTCAGGGGTGCCTCTCCCGTCTCGCCACACTGCGGGTCCGGGGGCGTCGGTGGGAAATGGCTGTGGGGGGGGGCAGGAGGGACAGGGGGTGTGGAGGAAGTAGCAGCGGAAGCAGGAGCGGAAGCAGGAGGAGCAGGGGGAGCAAGAGGGGGAGCAGGGGGAGGAGGAAATGGAAAGCGGTCCAGCAGGCTCTGGAGGTGGCCTCGCAGGGCACGGCCCTGCTCCTCCAGGGCCTCCAGACTCCTCCGGCGCAGCCTGAGCTCCTCCTGGACCCAGTGGTCCTGGAGACGGAGCTGTCGATCCAGGAACCGGAGGTGCCGCCTCTGGTAGTCCTCCTGGTTCCTGGTTGTCCTGCTTGCCCGGGCGCGGGCGGCTGCTGCAGGCGGGGTGGTGCGCCCTGCAGGCCCAGGTGCTGCAGCTGTGGTGCAAGAAGACCAGCGGTCAATTACCCCAGGGGCCCAGGTGTGTGAAACCCAGCACCCCTGTGCAAGGCCAGGGTCCCTGCAGGATCCCCAGCTGCTGCTCCGTGGTGGACAAGGCCCAGGCGCACGGTCCCGGGGCTCCCTCTCGCCACAGCCCCCCGTAATCATAAGGGGAACACGATGGTACTCACAGGTGGATGCCTCCCCGGCCTCAGATGATGCAGGCGAGCGGGTCTGTGGCGTGCCTCGGGGGTCCCGGGTCCTGGGCAGGCTGGTGGCAGGCTCCTGGCTCTCAGAGCCCTCTTCCTCCTCCTCTGTGTCCAGGAGTGGTCCCTCTGCCCCGGGGTCAATCACGTCCCGGGGGGCAGGGACAGCATGAGCCCCCAGGATGAAGTCCAGGGCGTGGAAGTGGGGGCAGGCCTCCGGGTCGGCCCCTGGCAGGCAGGCCCGGGAGTAGGACTGCTGCAAGTCCTTTATTTTGCAGCGCACCTGCTCCCGGCTGTGCTGGTGGCCCCTGGCGGCCAGACTGGCAGCCATGCGTCCGTAGACGGCCGCATTCCAGTGGCTAGTGCGGAGATCATGGACATTGGAGGCTTCCCCCCAAACCTCGATGAGGTCCACGATCTCCGCACTTGACCAGGCGGGCGCCCGCCTTTTGCGCCCCCGGGCAGGCTCCTGGGAGCCACCAGGCTGGTCCTGGGGAGCAGTGGAGGGCTGGGAGCCCTCGGATGGCTGGCTCATTGTGTGGCAGGTGCAGGCTGTGCAGGCACGGGTGCTTGCAGCCTTGCAACTGGCACAAAGTGAGTAGCCAGCCCGTGGCCCTTTAAGGGCTCCGGGGTCGGGAGGGGGGCAATAGAGTTTCCCTGGTGTTGGCCAGAGTGGCCACCAGGGAAACCTGGGAAGCCTTAGCCTCCCACTAGTTCGAATTAAGGGTCTACACAGCCCTTAATTCGAACTAGCTAGTTCGAACTAGGCTTAATCCTCGTAAAATGAGGTTTACCTAGTTCGAACTAAGCGCTCCGTTAGTTCGAATTAAGTTCGAACTAACGGAGTGCTAGTGTAGCGTCTAAGAAAGTTAGTTTGAACTAACGTCCGTTAGTTCGAACTAACTTTGCAGTGTAGACATACCCATCTTGACAAAGCCCTGGCTGGGATGATTTAGTTGGGGTTTGTCCTGCTTTGAACAGGGGACTGGACTCGATGACTCCTGAGGTCTCTTCCAGCCCTAAGATTCTATGATCCTATGAAGCTGTATACCAAATGTGGAGGTCCTAGCTCTTTTAATTTAGAAGGTGTTCTTGAACAAATGGACTCACAGATGGATGGACAGACACATAGAAACAAAGTTTCTAACATATACAGTAGATTCTCCTCCCTGTCATCCATGGAGTGGAAATGTTAGGTCCTCTCTTTAAGCCCTAAATTATCCTCTTAATTGGTGATCCAGTGTTGTGCAAAACTGGATCCATGTTTCAATCTGATAAGTGTCAGTTTCATCAGCTTGGAACTGGATAAAGCTTGATGTGATGTATTGATGCCCCTAGCCTCTGCAATGTGAGCCTTGAGTGTGAAAAGGAAACACATTCAAAAGTTTGTCTTCCTCCCCAGCAGTATTTGGATGACACAGCTCAGACAGGTTGATTTGAAAGAGAACTTAGAGGCACACCAAGATGGTTGCCTGACATCAGAGAAGCTCCAAGTCACTGGCTGTCTCACCTCATATTCATCAGCAACAAGATGGAAATGGGTGCGCATGGGACTTTCCACTACATGGCTAGGAAAGAGAAGACAGGAGCTTTTGTGATAGCTTGTCACAATGCATCCCCCTCTCATTCTATTGATCTAATATCAAACCCACTTTATAGGCTTCTTTGTTCTTTTCTTTCCCAGTCATCCAGCTAGAGTGTAAATCCAGCATTCCCTACTTTCAGAGAAATACAATTGGAGAGAATTACGCTGACAAAAGCATTCAAGGTTTAAAGAGAAGAGTTTCCCTCCTGCTGCACTGGTGCTTAATAGCTTCCAGCTCTAGGACCTACCATTGCTCCATCCTTGCCAGACTTCAGATCACTATGTGTGATTCTTTAACAACGTATCTATTCCCACCCACATCGCCATCATGTTCTGTGTCTGGTACTCATATGGTGACTCATCTATGGTTATTCACAATTAACAAGGGCGAAAGTGCTGAAAATGAAATTCAAATCCTCTACTGACTTGAGAAGTATTTGTAGCTGACGAACCACTGTCCAGGAACATTTCTTATTCCACTGCTTATGTATAAAGTAGTGCCACTATTTTAAAATTAAATTAGTCTATTCATTCCATTTTATAAGATAACTCTTCTGTTGCTACCACTCCCATAGTTTCCTGCACTTCCATCTCCTTTAAGCCTAAATTATCCACTTCTAGGCTTTTATTTTTTATTTAGCTGCAAAAAATTTCCTTGTAGGTATAATTAACTTTTTCATTCAGAATCTTAATTTCCTCTCTCACACATTTTCTGCAGTGTTTAAACTATTTATTATGCAAACTTGAAGAAGTCAAACTATGAATTATGTACAAATCTATGTATAGGAGCTCTCTCCCTAATCACTGCACATCTCGCTTGTGGTTCAAGGTAACCCAAGTGCACAGAGAGGAAAGTGTTAGAGTTTAATACTCAGCAAATGGATTTCCTTAATTTTTATTATATAATTAATATATTTTTCCTCCTATTAAATACAGTTTCCGTCAGACAGCAGCTTTTTGGAATCCTCCAAGTTCTGAGTCAAATTAACACCTTCTTCTCTTTTCTACCCATCATACGGCTTCATATTAGCAGCAATTGTTATCCTTGTCTTCCTTCAAATCGCTCTTCACAACTCATCTCTTCCATAATTCATTCAGTAAATTGGAATCTGATACCTGCTACACAGGTGAGGAGCTGCAATTCTGTCCCTGATTGGATAAGAAATGTATACCTGTTATTTTTGTTGCTTCATTAGTCTTAGGTCACCAGTTTATCTTTTCCATCTGGAATGTTTTGTCTACACTACAATGTTAGTTCGAACTAACGGACGTTAGTTCGAACTAACATTCATAGGTGCTACACTAGCGCTCCGCTAGTTTGAATTTAAATCGAACTAGTGGAGCGCTTAGTTCGAACTAGGAAAACCTCATTTTACGAGGATTAAGCCTAGTTCGAACTTACTAGTTCGAATTAAGGGCTGTGTAGACCCTTAATTCGAACTAGTGGGAGTCTAGCCCTCCCCAGGTTTCCCTGGTGGCCACACTGGCCAACACCAGGGAAACTCTATGCCCCCCTCCCGGCCCCGGCCCCCTTAAAGGGGCACGGGCTGGCTACGGTGCCCGTGCCAGGTGCAAGTCTGCCAGCACCCAGCCAGCAGACCCTGGCACGGCACAGAGCTACCCACCCGATGTCCCCCAGCCCACCCCCTCTAGCCCACCAGGCTAGCGGCTCCCGGGAGCTTGCCCATGACCGCAAGAGACGGGCACCTTCCTGGGCTAGTGCAGACATCGTGGACCTCGTCCACGATCTCCGCACTAGGCACAGGAAAGTGGCCGTCTAGGGCAGGAGAGCTGCCAGCCTGGCCACCCAGGAGCAGGAGTGCATGAAAATCAAGGGGGTCCACTGAGACCCCCCAACCCTGAGCCCTGAGCTTACAATGGCCGTCCTGGGTCAGACCAAAGGTCCATCTAGCCCAGTAGCCTGTCTGCCGACAGCGGCCAACCCTAGGGACCCTGGAGGGGATGGACCGAAGACAGTGACCAAGCCATTTGTCTCATGCCATCCCTCTCCAGCCTTCCACAAACTTTGGGCAGGGACACCACTCCTACCCCTGGCTAAGACTACTCCATGGACCCAACCTCCATGACTTGATCTCACTTGCCTTTAAACTCTGTTCTAGTTGTAGCCTTCACAGCCTCCTGCAGCAAGGAGTTCCACAGGTTAACTATTTGCTTTATGAAGAACAACAACTTTCTCTTACTAGTTTCAAGCCTGCTACCCATTCCTTTCCTTTGGTGTCCTCTAGTCCTTCTTTATGGGAACTCATGAAGAACTTTTCTGTGTGCACCCTCTCCACCCAACCCCTGCTTTTAGAGACCTCTATCCTGTCCCCGCTCCATCTCCTCTTTTCTAAGATGAACAGTCCCAGTCTCTGTAGCCTCTCTTCATATGGGACCTGTTCCCAACCCCTGATCATGTTAGTTGCCCTCCCCTCTCCCAGCCTTTCTCTTCCCCTCTCCCACCTCCTTTTCCCAGTATCCCCCAGTTTTGTTCAATAAAGACAGAGTCAATGTTGGAAGAAACGTTATCTTTATTTTGTACATCAATAAGGGGGGCTAGGGAAGGGTAAGTGGAAGGAGGTGAGGGAGGAATGGGGTACGAGCCCCCGATGGGGAGGACTGGGCTGGCTCTGCGGGCTTCTGGGGGTGGAAGCTCTCCTGCAGCCCCCCGATTGCCCCCTCTCTCCAGATGGCAGCCTGCGGCAAGTGCAGCCGGGCTGATGGCCGAGTGGTGTGATGTGCCCAGTGTGGGCACTCAGGGCACTCCAAGCCAGGACTGGTTTTCAAGCGGGGCACCCCTGAGAACTGTCTGTCCGGGGTGGGGGTCGGGTCCCTTTAAGCGCAGCCCTGGGCTAGCCTGAGACAGCATCTCCACGCTCTAAGTCCTCCTCTGATGCCCTGCCGGCACTGCTTCCTGCCATCCTTAAGCCCTGTTCAGGGTCCACTCAATGTGGACATGCCAGTTCGAATTAGCAAAACGCTAATTCGAACTAGTTTTTAGTTCTAGACGCGTTAGTTCGAATTAGCTTAGTTCGAATTAACTAATTCGAACTAAGTTCGAACTAACTCTGTAGTGTAGACATACCCTTAGATTGTAATTTCTTTGGGGGCAGGGACTCATCGATGATATCTTTGACTCTGTGTGTCACTGTGAAGCCTAGAAAACCTGAGTCAATGTAAAGTGATGGAAATAGCTGTAAGCCTGATGAGAGCTCGTTTTTGTTTGAAATATCTCCTAAATTCAATCATTCCTGGGCCCTGTGAGAGCCAGATGGAACATTGGAGTCCAAATCTTTTGACACTTGGAAATGTAACTGGCCAGAGCAGGGGGGAGGTAACAAAGAGCAGGTTGTGTAGCTCTGTGCACACAGTTTGAGAAACATGTACAAACAGCCACATTCCGCACTAAACACAGCACATGGAAACAGCCCCCATTTTTGGCTTCTTTACATGCATGATTTTACAAATTGCACACATGCAACAACACAGGCTTTCAGCAACTAGTATTTTGCATTGCAGTCACATCTAGGAGCCCCAATAATGGGATAAAAACCATAGTGCCAGGTGCTGTATAAATCCAGGACAGAAAAAGATCCCTGCCCCAAAATGCTTACAATCTACAATTACACCTAATAACTAATAACTCTGTCAAATGGACTGAAATTTGTTTAGACATTTACTCTTTGTATGTGTGTGTGACATATACAAACACATACACTCATATCCTTTTGCCAGCATGAAAACGTTCGATTGTCACTGGTATATTTTTCTTCCATACAAGTCTTTACAAAACAAAACAAAGAACATCCTATGAAGTTATATTGATGAAAGATGCCTTTCCTTCTGCCCCCGCTCCAGCTGATAGAAAGAAGAAAGAAAAACTGTGCTTTTGATACTGGATTTCAGCAGCGCATTAGTGCAAAATGTGGATTGCCACTTTGGAGTTATTTGAGAGAAATAGAAATGTAAATTAGCTGAATTACTGGGCCAAATCCTCAGCTGGTGTCAATCAGCCTAGCTCCATTAAAGTCTGGCCTATTCAGTTTAAAATTAAAGCTCTCCAAACATGTGGTCTTGTTTATTCTATCTAAAGAAAGTTTCATAGAGAGGGGCAGGTAACTTTTTCTGGGTCACACTGGAGACTATGGGGGGGGGGGGAGTCCTGGCCTAGTAGATTTTGTGGGGGGAAAGCCTCCAGGCAGCTCATTACTGCACCAGTGGGAGGGAGGGGGAACAGCAGCACATGGAGCCATTCCCCTCCCCTCCCCGCCCGCCCCACCTCGCCAGTCAGTGCCAGTGGATTGGATCCAGCTCTGGCTTGTCTGATTCCAGCCTGCAAGGCTCAGGACTCCTCTCCCCACACCAGGAAGCTGATGCTAGTGCTCCTGCACCATGGGGGTATGTCTATACTACCACTCTAGTTCGAACTAGGGTGGTTAATGTAGGCAACCGAAGTTGCAAATGAAGTCCGGGATTTAAATATCCCAGGCTTCATTTGCATCTTACCGGGCGCCGCCATTTTTAAAGCCCTGGTAGTTCGGATTCCGCGCCCGCAGCTATATGCGGCACGGAGTAGATAGTTTGGATTAGGCTCTCCTCAAGGAATAACAGTAGTTCGGATTAGAGAGCCTAATCTGAACTACCTACTCCGTGCCGCGTGTAGCCGCGGGCACGGAGTCCAAACTACCGGGGCTTTAAAAATGGCGGCGCCCGGCAAGATGGAAATGAAGCCCGGGATATTTAAATCCCAGACTTCATTTGCAACTTTGGTTGCCTACATTAACCACCCTAGTTTGAACTAGGGTGGTAGTGTAGACATACCCTGGGGGAGTTGTGGAGGGTGGCATGGGGCTGCAGCACCAGTGCTGGCTCCCCAATGCTGGGGGGAGGGAGAGCCCAAGCCTTTGGGGCTGGATGCAGGCAAGCTAGGGGCCAAATCCAGCCCCTGGGCCTTACGTTCCCTACCCCTGCTATAGAGGATTGCAACGGGCCCTTGGACGGACAGCTGGGGAGAGAGCTAACTGTGACCATGAGTCGGAAAGCATGCCTAGTCATCAAAACACTTTAGCACATGGATTACTTTAACTATACTTACATCCTATGAAGTCAAAGGGATGTAAGCCCACCCTGATCCAGACTGTGTCTAGACCCCAGGCTTCTTTAGGAAGAAGCTTTTCTGGAAGAGATCTTCCAAAAAAACTCCTTCCAAAAGAGAGTGTCCACACTGCCAAAGCACATCAAAAAAGTGATTGGCTTTTTCGAAAGATAGTGTCCATTCAGCGTGGATGCTATCTTGCACTTAAACTGTGATTACTATGGACCGAGGGGCCACCAGGGCACTTGTGCTTTTTCCTCTTTCCTCTTCTTCTGAAAGAACTCCCTCTTCCCCATCCACACACGCCTTTTCTGAAAGAGCTCTTTCGGATAAAGGATTCTTCCTTGTAGAAAGAAGTTTACCAATGTCGGAAAACCCCCTGTGTTCTTTTGATTTTCTTTCAAAAGAACGTGATTGCAGTGTGGACATAAGTGAAGGTGTGTGGTTTTTTTTAAAACAGCTGTTTTTCTGGAAAAAACAAACAAACTCTGTAGTGTAGACATAGCCTGAGCTGTAGATAGTATCATCAAGGTTTTCTCCATGTCAACAATAAATAACAGCAGTGATCTGGGGCTGAAATTTGTTGTAAAAAAGACAGCCATTGGATTTCTATGCTTGTGGGATGGCAACTCCTAGTGCGTGTCTAGATAGATCAAAAGAACTGGCTGCTTTATGTCCTACTGCTCTTTGAACTCCATTGCTTACAGCTAGTTTGTAAGCGAGGAAGTCCCATGCTAGACAATGGCTGGGGGGAAGTGTGTATCTTCTGGAGTTTACCTAATGAAACTTTCTGCCAAGGGGGAAAGGGGCGAGGACCTGAGCGATGAAGCTTCCTAGTCTCTACTGTAAACCTTAAACTATTGCTGAAGACCTGATGGGACAGGTGTGATTCAGCAGTGGAAATGGGACAATTTGGCAATTTGAGGTGACCCCCATTGAAGGTCTGGCACTAAGGCCATTAACATTGCAGGTTTGGAGATCAAGGGCTAGACCCTGAGCAGCTCTTAGCACAGCTTCATTGAAGTAAATGGCCCTATGTAAGGATGTTAAATTGGTTACCTAGCTACTTGTAGGCCAGTCCACAGGCCCTGCCTGCAGCTAGCCCTGGCCTCTGCATCAGGGGCTGCTTGGTGAAAGCGGGGAGGGGAAGGCAGCACCCTGGAGACCGGTTCCTGTCAGCACTGGCTTTTGCCCTACCCTCTTGCTGCCTCTCATAGAAGCAGCAAGGGGGGTTGGGCACTGCAGGGAGCCCAGGGAGAGCAGGGATTCAAGCAGTCCCCTCTTCCCCCATGTTTCCACTGTGGTGCTTTAGCTTTTGAAATGTAGCAAAAATCCCACAGGGCTCTTCCTACATTTCAAAGGCTGATGCGCCACAGCAGGAACTGGTGTGAGCAGGACTGTTTCAGTCCCCACTCGCACTGTTTCCCTGCTGTGCCTCTGTCTTCCCTGTCCCCTGGAGATGGTACTGGGGGGAAACTGGCTTTTAAGCCGGCTCGCCCCAGCTCTGGCTCCTGCTCCCCCACTTGCTGCCTCTGATAAAGACAGGAAGAGAGAGGGGGGAAGCAACTAGTCGAGTCACTACTCGACTGTTTGATAAGCTTTTGCTTATCAGATAGTTGACTAGTCGCTTACATCCCTAGCCCTATGACAATTTACCCCAGCTGAGGATCTGGCTCAAGGACTGAGGGTGACTTAGGAATTGAGGGGAAGGTAACTACCCAGATAAGAAACTCTGGAGTTTGTTTCCCATTGCTTTGCACCTTATTCACATTCACACATGCAAAGTGAGTGTGCAATGGGCCAGGGCACTACCAATCTGATTAGCTTTTTACATCTGCCCCTGAGTTAAAGACTCAGTGCAAGGTCTAAGGCAGTGGAAGAGGAAGTCCTTTTCATTCTCATGCAAAAGAAGCTGCCAGATCTCTTCCTTGCAATGCCAAGCCCTAAGAGCTGCAGAGAGAAGAATTAGTACTTTTACAGAAACAACCCGTGTTCATGCTCAGATGTATAGTGTGAAAAGTCAGCTGCTGCATGACAGAGAGCGGCGGTTAGACCGATGTGGATAAAATCCTGATGAATCCGGCTTCCAGAATGACCTGACCTCTTGATTAGATCCTGGGATGTTGGAAAGATCACACATGGATGATGCCAGCACCTGCTCCCAAACAAAAGCAAAATAAGACCACGCTTGAAAACAGAAAAGCTGGTGACCGGACCACTGGACAACTCAGGTGGCATTTACTCCATGACAGGGGCTTTCAAGTCTAGTTTGAGTGCCTAACTAATCCCTTTGTGACATGGTCTCAGCCCAGAGAGCAAATAGTGAATGGGCTGTGGGAGGCGGCTCTCTGTCCCAGAGGAGTCATGGTAACAGGACATGGTTGGAAACTTCGCCTGTAGAGAGAGAAGTTCAGAATGTGTCCGTCTGACACCTTTCATACACATCTAATGCACATTCGGGGGAATAGAAATGCTGGCACATTTCTATTAAGGAAAGGAAAGGGGATTTATGGCCAACTCCCTAAGCCCCTACTCCAGCATAGATTGTGTGACGGACCCACAAGGGTCCGCATTGCCAAGGTGGAGGCCCCCCCGCGGTGGGAAAGGCAAGCTAACTGCGAACCCGAAAAAGTGCCACTTAGCCCAGAGGGAGGTCTCATGCCTGGGATACCTGGTGGGAAGGGGCAAACTAAAACCCCTTTGTGACAAGGTACAGGCATTGCAAGACTACCCCACCCCGGCCACAAAGAGACAAGTGCGACAATTCCTGGGGTAGCCGGTTATTATAGGAGGCTTGTGCCACAGTTTGCCACCTTGGCGGCCCCTTTAACAGAACTAACCAAGAATATCGAGCCGACATGGATACAGTTGAACCCCCGGGCTGAGCGAGCCTTCCAGGTATTAAAAGACAAGTTATCAAAGGCCCCCGTGTTGACCCAACCCGATTTCAACAGACCCTTCTCTTAAACACATACGCCTCCAATGTCGGGATAGGCACAGTCCTGGCGCAGGAGCACCAGGGAGAGGAGCACCCTGTCCTCTACATTAGCAGGAAGCTGGCGCCCTGGGAGCAGAGTTATACCACTGTGGAAAAGGAAGTGCCGGCGGTAAAATGGGCAATAGACTCGTTAAGGTCTTATTTGTGGGGTAATAAATTTAAGTTGATAACGGACCATGCTCTGCTGGTGTGGTTAAATTCAATGAAGGACACAAACGCCCGCATTGTGTGGTGGTATCTTGCCCTCCAGCCGTACTGTTTTGAGGTGGTCCACCGTCTGGGGTCCACACACCAAAACAAGGACTTTTTTTTGCAGGTAGGGGAACTGGAGCTAACCCTGAACAAGGTACCACAAAGGGGGGAGGTGTGTGATGGACCTGCAAGGGTTTGCACTGCTGAGGGGGAGCCCCCCCCCCCCGTGGCGGGAAAGGCAAGCCGGCACCGTGGCCAGCCAGAACAGCCCTGGCTTCCATCTCAGCGGGGCCAGGGACGAGCAGGGAAGCGGCGCAGTCTCACCGCATGGAAGGTGGAGCCAAGTCATACTGGCACTCCCCGGTGTGAGGCCGGGAGAGCATAGAAGCCAGCGAATGCCAGTAGGCTCAGGGGGCGGGGCCTCCGTCGCGCCGCCCGACGTCCCAGCATGGGACGATGCAAAGGGGGCGGGGCACCATCATTTGGTGTCCACCCCCTGGGCCACTTGAAAAGCGTCAGGGCCAGAGGCGAGGGGGGTGCGCACAGAGGAGGTGGCCCTGTCCTGGTGGAGAAAGGGAGGACCTGCCCCCGCACTGGAGGAAACTGCACGGGATCCACAGGCCACCGGACTGCCCAGAATAACCAGAGATGGACCAAGCAGGGGTGAGGCCTCACAACGGTTCCCCGGGCCCGATTACCCGGGAGCAGGAAAGGAAGCAGCCCGGGGCGGCGCGCCTCTGGCGCCCATGGACGGATGGGTTTCAGGAGTAACCCCTGTCCGTCGTGCAAGGGGAGCACTGCACCCGGCACTTAGGGCCCCGGACTGGGACCTGGAGGAGAGGGCGGGCCCGGATCCCCCTTCCCCCGCCTTCTCCTATTTCCAGGTGTGGCGGGCTCCCCAGCCCTGCCCTCTTCTCCCCAAGGTCAAAGCAGAACCTGAGGCCTAGTCCAAGGTTGAAGCAGGTCCTGAGGCCTAATCCAGCACAAACGCAGGCCCTGAGGCCCAGTCCACACTCTGGGTGGATGGGGTAGGGGAGTCCAGGCCCTCCTTCTCCACCGGACCCCAACCCAGGGCCCTATTAGTGGTGGGTGGTTCCCACCCCCGGCTCGGCAGAGAGTTCTCCCCGAAATGAGCCGAGCCCACCGGGGGATTCCCTGCCCCTTGCCCTGGGTTGCTTCCTACCCACGCCCTGTGGCCAATGGAGACCCCACCTGCAGAAGCTGGGCTGGCGGTGATGTTGGCAGGTCCGGTGTCTGGGGCAGCAGCGAATGCGTTGTCCACCGTGGTGGGGCAGGCGGCGCCCTGGAGTCGGTGTTGCGGGCACGCTCGACTCGGGGACAGTAGCGGTGGCGGTCCTGGCAGCTCTTACTCCGGTGGCAGGTCCGGCTGTGGCTCTGGAGGTTGGGCAGGAGCTCCTTCCTCCCCGGAGACCAGCCCTAACTGAGCAGCCCGGCAACCTTTTATACTGGGGCTGCACTGCGAGCATGCCCAGCAGGGCTGCGGGGGTGGGGCATACTCCACCCAATAGGCGGGCTCTCCGCCTCCCTGTTCAGTGCGGGGCAGGCCAGCCCTGCCACACCAGGGTTCCTGGCACACCAGTAAGCCAGAACCCCGACCCAGATCCTACATACATATTTGAGACCCTGCCTGGGGACGAGGTAGTCTTCAGGGCTGGGAACCCTACTCAACCCCTTCCCAGGGGGACTCATGGGTTCGCTGAACCCCTCCTCTCACCCCAGGCGAGGGAGATTGCACCCGAGGGACTGGTCCAGAGGGGCCGGGGACTCAAAGACCAGACTCAAGTTAGGCGGTGGGTCCGCTGAACCCCCCTTCCGGGTTCACCCTTAATACCCGTCACAGATGTTTTGGGTTCTTTTATAGGGGTTTTCCACCAAAACATCTGGAGAAAGCATTGTGGGAGTTTAGCATCCATGCAGAGCCGTGGTGTTAAGGTTTGTTTTTAAGGCAGGATTCACCTACCTTATCCTAGGTTGAACAACAAAGGATTGAGAATCTCTTCCCAAATCTGAGAAGAACCCCACATCCCATAAGCTTAGAAACAGGGGCTGGCAAGTGTGTCCCATTAGTCATTTGAAGGGTGGAGCCAAAACAGATCAAAAGCAGGGACTTTCCAAAGGCAGGTACTTAGCTCCTAGCAAAAATACATGGGATTTGGGCACCTAACTCCCTTAAGCCCATTGGAAAATGCCAACCAAAAGCTTTCAGGGGAAGGGAAAAGTTTCTCCTAGGCAGATGGAGTGGAACTTCCTCCCAGGGGGTACGTCTACACTACAACGTTAATTCGAACTAACTTAGTTCGAATTAGTTAATTTGAACTAAGCTAATTCAAACTAACGGATCCAGACTAAAAAACTAGTTCGAATTAGCGTTTTGCTAATTCGAACTAGCATGTCCACATTGAGTGGACTCTGAACAGGGCTTAAGGATGGCCGGAAGCAGTGCGGGCAGGGCATCAGAGGAGGACTTAGAGCGTGGAGATGCTGTCTCAGGCTAGCCGAGGGCTGTGCTTAAAGGGTCCCGACCCCCACCTCGGACAGACAGTTCTCAGGGGTGCCCGCTTGCAAAGCAGTCCTGGCTTGGACTGCCCGGACTTCCCACACTGGGCACATCACAGCACTCAGCCATCAGACCAGCTGCACTTGCCGCAGGCTGCCATCTGGGGAGAGGGGATAATTGGGGGGCTGCAGAAGAGCTTCCGCCCCCAGAAACCCACAGAGCCAGCCCAGTCCTCCCCATCGGGGGCGCATACCCCATTCCTCCCTCACCTCCTTCCACTTACCCTTCCCTAGCCCCTCTTCTTGATGTACAAAATAAAGGACAATTGTGTTCAAAAATGGAATCTGTCTTTATTGAACAAAACTGGGGGAGACTGGGAAAAGGAGGTGGGAGAGGGGAAGAGAGAAGCTGGGAGAGGGGAGGGCAACTACAATGATGACGGGTTGGGAACAGGTCTCATATGAAGAGAGGCTAAAGAGACTGGGACTTTTCAGCTTAGAAAAGAGGAGACGGAGGGGGACAGGCTAGAGGTCTCTAAAAGCAGGAGTGGGGTGGAGAGGGTGCATACAGAAAAGTTCTTCATGAGTTCCCATAAAGAAGGACTAGAGGACACCAAAGGAAAGGAATGGGTAGCAGGCTTCAAACTAGTAACAGAAAGTTGTTCTTCACAAAGCAAAGAGTCAACCTGTGGAACTCCTTGCTGCAGGAGGCTGTGAAGGCTACAACTAGAACAGAGTTTAAAGGGAAATGAGATCAAGTCATGGAGGTTGGGTCCATGGAGTGCTATTAGCCAGGGGGTAGGAGTGATGTCCCTGCCCAAGGTTTGTGGAAGGCTGGAGAGGGAGAGCACGAGACAAATGGCTTGGTCACTGTCTTCGGTCCATCCCCTCCAGGGTCCCTAGGGTTGGCCACTGTTGGCAGACTGGCTACTGGACTAGATGGACGTTTGGTCTGACCCAGGACGGCCATTGTAAGCTCAGGGCTCAGGGTCGGGGGTCTCAGTGGACCACCTTGATTTTTATGCACACCTGCTCCTGGGTGGCCAGGCTGGCAGCTCTCCTGCCCTAGACGGCCACTTTCCTGTGCCTAGTGTGGAGGTCGTGGACGAGGTCCACGATGTCCGCACTAGCCCAGGCGGGTGCCCGCCTCTTGCAGTCCTGGGCAAGCTCCCGGGAGCCGCCAGCCTGGTCCCGGGAAGAGGGGGAGGGCTGGGGGGCATCGGGTGGGTGGCTCGAGCCGTGCCAGGTGCCTCTGCTGGCTGGGTGCTGGCAGGCTTGCACCTGGCACGGGCACCATAGCCAGCCCGTGCCCCTTAAAGGGGTCCAGGGCCGGGAGGGGGGCAATAGAGTTTCCCTGGTGTTGGCCAGAGTGGCCACCAGGGAAACCTAGGGAGGGCTAGCCTCCCACTAGTTCGAATTAAGGGTCTACACAGCCCTTAATTCAAACTAGTAAATTCGAACTAGGCTTAATCCTCGTGGAATGAGGTTTACCTAGTTCGAACTAAGCTCTCTGTTAGTTCGAATTAAGTTCGAACTAGCGGAGCGCTAGTGTAGCGCCTATGAAAGTTAGTTCGAACTAACGTCCGTTAGTTCGAATTAACTTTGTAGTGTAGACATACCCTGACAGAGAAGAGGGGACTGGAACTTGAGAAAGGGACTTCATCTCCCTTTTGCATGACACAGGGGAAGGCCAGGACTCCTTGTGGTTTAGTGGGGTTTTTATAGATTGTCTCTAAGTTTCCTTTTATTTGAGTTTCCCTCATTGTCCTCAATGGGAAAGCAGCTGGAAGTGCTGGTCTCTGTGTGTGAGAGAGACAGCTCTTTGCTTTGGTTTGTTTCTCTCTCTTCACTTAAAAGCCCTGAGAGTTCCAAAGCAGTGGGAGTGACTCTATTAGAATTGATGGGGTATGAGCCGTGACCCAGTTACAACCC
Source organism: Pelodiscus sinensis (assembly GCF_052426305.1). Classification (NCBI taxonomy): domain Eukaryota; kingdom Metazoa; phylum Chordata; order Testudines; family Trionychidae; genus Pelodiscus; species Pelodiscus sinensis. Next base: position 8,180,084 of record NC_143074.1, on the reverse strand, counting down.
AAAAGGGCACAATTTATCTGTGTTGGAAGGATAAAGAGCTGAGTGAACCCTGGTGGGATTCAGGCCTGTTTCAAGGAGCGTGGACATTTTGGACCTGTGGCTTGGGCCCTTAAGCCAACCCCTTGGGCTTAAAAGTTTAAACAACCAAGTAACAAAAGCCAGAATAATTCCAGGAGCTGTTCCAAGCTCTCTCATTAATTGGGGCTGGGTTGAGGGAGTTAAAAATACTCTCCCCTAAGGTGAGCCATTCTGTAAAGCCAAATTCTTCATGTGGGATTCATGCCATCACATTTCTTTATTGCTTTTGACACTTGGCCTGTCACACTGTGAGTTCCTGTGATTCCTCAGCCTACTGACAGATGCAGCATGCAGCAAATGCCTTCCAAAGCAAGCCACCTTCATCCCAGTGTCCAAATTGGGATGTGACCAAATTCCCCTGGGGTCTGGTGGCAGAAACCCTGAGGGATGAGGAGAGGAAGCATCAATGACTACTGGGGTGTCCAGGCTGAGACCTGCCTCTGGGAGACTTAAAAGATTGTCCCCATCAAATAAAATATGCAGGGCAAACAGATCCGATAATGCCAGCTCAAATCTTATTTATCCCATCAGCAACAACTCCACGCACTCTCTCTCTCTTTTTAATAAAAAAAAGTAGGATCTCATTAACCTGCTTTTCTCTGACTTTGTTTGTGCCTCTCTATTTGGCAGCTGGCCAGTAGAAATGGGAACTTGATTTCCACAGACAGTATAAATTGTGTCCCAGTTATTAAAGCATCTTTATTTCCCTGTTTCCAATGAGGTTTTCTTCCCCCTCTGTGATGTTTCCTCCATCTCTGCTTTGCTCCATCCCCAAGGAAAGTAATTTGTCAGATTTAACTGGATTTAAATAGCAGGGAGCACAGTAAATGCTTGGTGCCCTGATTTGATGGGCCAGAAGCTGCATTGGTGAGTGTTCCTCTAGAGCACCCAGAGACATTGTTGAGTTGTGCACTGGACACTGGACCAGATGCCAGTCTGAGCTGACGGGCACATTGGGCTGCAATGGTGGATAATGCCCTAGCTGGGCAGTTATGTGGTATATCACATGGCACATTGGATAATATAGTACATTTGTTGAGGCAGCATTCTGAAAAGCCCAGGAGGCAGTGTGCCAGGAATTAACACAAGGAGCCCATTTTGCAAATATACATGTTTAGGTTAAATTGTTCTGTTCTAGATCAAATTAGTACATGGGCACCTTAAAATACCAAATTTTAGTATCTTAAGTGCCAGTCTGAGCCTGTGCATGCAGGTGTTCTAGTCTGCTTGATTGTGTCTGAAAAGGGCTCTCTACTTTGACATGTCATTGACTTGTAGAACCCCAAAGCACTGCAGTGGCAACATACCTCAACTGCTGCATTGTTCATGAGTAGCTGTGCTCAATGGTACCCTTTCCCTACAATGGTATACTGCAGAATGCGGACCAAAGGAATGCAGAGTGAAGGCAAGTCATTCTGTCTTGCTCACACTGAGATCCGCATGGAGATATAACAAGACAGACTTTGTTGAGTGAGATCAATGTGACACTTTATTATGAAATCCCTTTAGGATTTTTGATCAGTCATTTCTATGTATTGTTTAATATTTTAAAACTACATAATGTCTGAAAACATTGGGAAACTAACAACCTCCTGCTACCAAGAACAATGAAACGATCCATTACATTTCACCTGCTGATGTCTCTTTCCTAAATGGAGGTGTTAGGAAGGCTCATTCAGTCAAGAGATATTACTTAGAAATTTACAATCCATCAGCCTGACACCAGGAAGATGGATGGCAGGTTCTCTTTAAAGACATGTTAGTTACAGAACTACAGTGAGAACTGTATTTCAAATCACTCCACTGAAAAAAAAACCAGACCCTATTAAGAAATAAAATCTCTTCCCCCCCCCACCCGCTTTTCCACATAGCTATTAATTTCTAACCTTTCAAGCACAGTTGGTAACATATTTAAGATCTAAGATATTGTTTAGAGTACAGCTTGATCAACACCAATCTATGGCATGTATATGTCCCCCAGGGTACGTCTACACTACAGCGCTAGTTCGAACTAACTTAGTTCGAATTAGTTAATTCGAACTAAGCTAGTTCGAACTAACGCGTCTAGAACTAAAAACTAGTTCGAACTAGCGTTTTGCTAGTTCGAACTAGCAAGTCCACATTGAGTGGACTCTGAACAGGGCTTAAGGATGGCCGGAAGCAGTGCCGGCAGGGCATAAAAGGAGGACTTAGAGCATGGAGATGCTGTCTCAGGCTAGCCGAGGGCTGCGCTTAAAGGGTCCCGACCCCCACCCCGGACACACAGTTCTAAGGGGTGCCCCGCTTGCAAAGAAGTTCTGGCTTGGAGTGCCCTGAGTGCCCACACTGGGCACATCACACCACTCGGCCATCAGCCCAGCTGCACTTGCCGCAGGCTGCCATCTGGGGAGAGGGAGTAATTGGGGGGCTGCAGGAGAACTTCCACCCCCAGAAGCCCGCAGAGCCAGCCCAGTCCTCCCCATCGGGGGCTCGTACCCCATTCCTCCCTCACCTCCTTCCACTTACCCTTCCTTAGCCCCCCTTCTTATTGATGTACAAAATAAAGATAACGTTTCTTCCAACATTGACTTTGTCTTTATTGAAAAAAAACTGGGGGAGACTGGGAAAAGGAGGTGGGAGAGGGGAAGAGAAAGGCTGGGAGAGGGGAGGGCAACTAACATGATCAGGGGTTGGGAACAGGTCCCAGATGAAGAGAGGCTACAGAGACTGGGACTGTTCAGCTTAGAAAAGAGGAGACGGAGGGGGGACAGGATAGAGGTCTCTAAAAGCAGGGGTTGGGTGGAGAGGGTGCACTCATAAAAGTTCTTCATGAGTTCCCATAAAGAAGGACTAGAGGACACCAAAGGAAAGGAATGGGTAGCAGGCTTGAAACTAGTAAGAGAAAGTTGTTGTTCTTCATAAAGCAAATAGTTAACCTGTGGAACTCCTTGCTGCAGGAGGCTGTGAAGGCTACAACTAGAACAGAGTTTAAAGGCAAGTGAGATCAAGTCATGGAGGTTGGGTCCATGGAGTCCTATTAGCCAGAGGGTAGGAGTGGTGTCCCTGCCCAAAGTTTGTGGAAGGCTGGAGAGGGATGGCACGAGACAAATGGCTTGGTCATTGTCTTCGGTCCATCCCCTCCAGGGTCCCTAGGGTTGGCCGCTGTTGGCAGACAGGCTACTGGGCTAGATGGACCTTTGGTCTGACCCAGGACGGCCATTGTAAGCTCAGGGCTCAGTGTCGGGGGTCTCAGTGGACCCCCTTGATTTTCATGCACACCTGGTCCTGGGTGGCCAGGCTGGCAGCTCTCCTGCCCTAGATGGCCACTTTCCTGTGCCTAGTGCGGAGATCGTGGACGAGGTCCACGATGTCCGCACTAGCCCAGGAAGGTGCCCGCCTCTTGCGGTCCAGGGCAAACTCCCGGGAGCCGCCAGCCTGGTCCCGGCAAGAGGGGGTGGGCTGGGGGGCATTGGGTGGGTGGCTCTGTGCCGTGCCAGGTGCAGGGTCTGCTGGCTGGGTGCTGGCAGGCTTGCACCTGGCACGGGCACCGTAGCCAGCCCGTGCCCCTTTAAGGGGTCTGGGGCCGGGAGGGGGGCATAGAGTTTCCCTGGTGTTGGCCAGAGTGGCCACCAGGGAAACCTGGGGAGGGCTAGCCTCCCACTAGTTCGAACTAAAGGGCTACATAGCCCTTAGTTCGAACTAGCTAGTTCGAACTAGGCGTTAGTCCTCGTAAAATGAGGTTTACCTAGTTCGAACTAAGCGCTCCGCTAGTTCGATTCAAATTCGAACTAGCGGAGCGCTAGTGTAGCACCTATGAAAGTTAGTTCGAACTAACGTCCGTTAGTTCGAACTAGCTTTGTAGTGTAGACATACCCCCATTACCTGAACACCTCACAATCTTTAATACAGGCAGAACTTCTTCAGTCCAGCACTCTCTGGTCCAGCGACATCTGTGATTTGGCATGATTTTAGTTAGCCAGGTATTCACTTATTGTGGGGGTGGCCAAGTTTCCCACGGTACCATAAAGGTTTTTTTGCAGCCACCAGTGCTGGCTCTCAGTGTTCTGTGCTGTTATTTAGCTCTAATTTACCCCACATGTCTTCTAAGAGCCCAGTAAGCAGTGGAAGTGTTGATAATGCTTCTAGACAGTAATCTGGTTTGGCACCAGTCAGGTCTTGAGGGTACCAGACTATAGACATTCAGTCTGTGTACTTATCCTCAGCTACCCTGTGAGGAAGAGAAGATCTGTGAGCTCCACTTTACAGAGAGCATTCCGTCTTGCTATCCAAGGATATGTCTACACTACAATGTTAGTTCGAACTAACGGACGTTAGTTCGAACTAACATTCATAGCCGCTACACTAGCGCTCCGCTAGTTCGAATTTGAATCGAACTAGCAGAGCGCTTAGTTCGAACTAGGAAAACCTCATTTTACGAGGATTAAGCCTAGTTCGAACTTACTAGTTTGAATTAAGGGGTGTGTAGCCCCTTAATTTGAACTAGTGGGAGGCTAGCCCTCCCCAGGTTTCCCTGGTGGCCACTCTGGCCAACACCAGGGAAACTCTACTGCCCCCCTCCCGGCCCCGGACCCCTTAAAGAGGCACAGGCTGGCTACGGTGCCCGTGCCAGGTGCAAGCCTGCCAGCACCCAGCCAGCAGACCCTGCACCTGGCACGGCACGAGCCACCCACCCGATGTCCCCCAGCCCACCCCCTCTTCCCGGGACCAGGCTGGCGGCTCCCGGGAGCTTGCCCTGGACTGCAAGAGGCGGGCACCTTCCTGGGCTAGTGCGGACATCGTGGACCTTGTCCACGATCTCCGCATTAGGCACAGGAAAGTGGCCGTCTAGGGCAGGAGAGCTGCCAGCCTGGCCACCCAGGAGCAGGTGTGCATGAAAATCAAGGTGGTCCACTGAGACCCCTGACCCTGAGCCCTGAGCTTACAATGGCCGTACTGGGTCAGACCAAAGGTCCATCTAGCCCAGTAGCCTGTCTGCCGACAGTGGCCAACCCTAGGGACCCTGGAGGGGATGGACCGAAGACAGTGACCAAGCCATTTGTCTCGTGCCATCCCTCTCCAGCCTTCCACAAACTTTGGGCAGGGACACCACTCCTACCCCCTGGCTAAGACCACTCCATGGACCCAACCTCCATGACTTGATCTCACTTGCCTTTAAACTCTGTTCTAGTTGTAGCCTTCACAGCCTCCTGCAGCAAGGAGTTCCACAGGTTAACTATTTGCTTTATGAAGAACAACAACTTTCTCTTACTAGTTTCAAGCCTGCTACCCATTCCTTTCCTTTGGTGTCCTCTAGTCCTTCTTTATGGGAACTCATGAAGAACTTTTATGAATGCACCCTCTCCACCCAACCCCTGCTTTTAGAGACCTCTATCCTATCCCCGCTCCATCTCCTCTTTTCTAAGCTGAACAGTCCCAGTCTCTGTAGCCTCTCTTCATCTGGGACCTGTTCCTAACCTCTGATCATGTTAGTTGCCCTCCCCTCTCCCAGCCTTTCTCTTCCCCTCTCCCACCTCCTTTTCCCAGTCTCCCCCAGTTTTGTTCAATAAAGACAGAGTCAATGTTGGAAGAAACGTTATCTTTATTTTGTACATCAATAAGAAGGGGGGCTAGGGAAGGGTAAGTGGAAGGAGGTGAGGGAGGAATGGGGCACGAGCCCCCGATGGGGAGGACTGGGCTGGCTCTGCGGGCTTCTGGGGGTGGAAGCTCTCCTGTAGCCCCCCAATTATCCCCTCTCCCCAGATGGCAGCCTGCGGCAAGTGCAGCCAGGCTGATGGCCGAGTGGTGTAATGTGCCCAGTGTGGGTACTCCGGGCAATCCAAGCCAGGACTGCTTTGCAAGCGGGGCACCCCTTAGAACTGTCTGTCCGGGGTGGGGGTCGGGACCCTTTAAGCACAGCCCTCGGCTAGCCTGAGACAGCATCTCCACGCTCTAAGTCCTCCTCTGATGCCCTGCCGGCACTGCTTCCGGCCATCCTTAAGCCCTGTTCAGGGTCCACTCAATGTGGACTTGCTAGTTTGAATTAGCAAAACGCTAATTCGAACTAGTTTTTAGTTCTAGATGCGTTAGTTCGAATTAGCTTAGTTAACGTTGTAGTGTAGACGTACCACAAGTGCTTTGTAAGAGGGTAATTTCTAAAGTGCACTAATATGTTGCACGTTAATTGGTCTGAGCAGACTCTGACAATGCATGCTAACAGTTCTCTAGTGTGCTCCAATGTTGTGCTGTTTGAAATAGCAACACCTTTGTGCATCTTAGAAGTACTTCCTCTCCTAATACATCTTGCCATATCCTGTAGACAAACCATAAGTGACTTGCTCAAGGTCACACAGGAAGCATTTGGCAGAGTAGGGAATTGACTGGGGGTGTCCTAAATTCTAGGCTACCAGTCTAGTTCTAGGCCATCCCCACTCTCCCAAATGTTCCTTTGTGCTTTCTAAAATGTAAACATTAATTGGGTTTGTTCACTCTTTGGATTCACTTTCCATGTGAACACCCCTGTGTGGAACTCTGCAAAGAGCCCCATGCATCCCTCATGTCCTTTCAGAACTGAACTGTAATGTGACTTAGATGGTGCTCAGCTCTGGGGCAGGCCTGCTGTATGGGGGTGGATTTTCCAAATCCTGATGAGTTGAGGAGGCAACTGTAGGAGCCCTTCCTATGCACTGGGCACCTCGCTCATGAATTATAATCACAACATCACACCAAAGGCACTCTAGGGTTGCCAGATGGTTTCAACAAAAATACTGGACACACTTGACATCACATCGCAATCTACATTCCATCTTATTTAGAAAATACTGGACATTTCTATTTTCTCATTTATATTTTCTCAATTTGTTTCCCAAACAGAAAGCTCAAATACTGGACTGTCCGGTTCTGCTCTAAGCAGCCTAAGCTACATCTAGACTGCAGACTTCTTTGGGAAGAAGCTTTTCTGGAAGAAATCTTCTGAAAAAACTTCTTCCAAAAGAGAGTGTCCACTCTGCCAAAGCACATCGAAAAAGTGATCTGCTTTTTTGAAAGGGAACGTCCAGATTGAGTGGACTCTATCTTGCATGTAAGCTGTGATTACTATGGACAGAGTATCCATCAGGGCACCTGCGACGAGGAGTCCTGTGGCACCTTATAGACTAACTGAAGTGTAGGAGCATAAGCTTTCGTGGGCAAAGACCCACTTCGTCAGATGCATGTAGTGGAAATTTCCAGAGGCAGGAATAAATATGCAGGCCAGGATCAGGCTGGAGATGACCAGGTGGATCCAATCAAGGAGGATGAGGCCCACTTCTAGCAGCTGATCTGGAGGTGTGAATTCCAAGAGAATAGAAGCTGCTTTTGTAGTTAGCAAGCCATTCACAGTCTTTGTTTAATCCAGAGTTGATTGTGTCAAATTTAAAGATGAACTGTAGCTCAGCAGTTCCTCAGATCCTCAGAGTAATGATAGAGAAAAATCTAAGGTAGGGCATGGTCCTGTGGTACTTGGATAAACATCTGAAAAACAAAATTCGCCAGTGAGCTCCAAGATTCAGGAATCTCCAAGATTCAGGAATCTCTCTCTCTTCCTCTCTCTCTTTGATGAGCTGGTAAAACACTGTGGGGTTCTTTAGCTTGCTACCACAATACAACACTAATATTGTGTGAGATCAGCTGAGAATGGCAAAGGTGCTGGAGCCCCTTTAATACGAATGAGAGGGAGCCACTTGCAGCACTCCTGATCTTTGCCAGATGTCTAGAAGGGCTTTGGCACCGTAGGCAGGAATCGAATTATTTGCTCTTCACTGGGGCTATGTCTACACTACAGAGGTTTTTTCAGAAAAACGGCCATTTTTCCGAAAAAAAACCTTCACTTGCATCCACACTGCAATCTCATTCGTCTGAAAAAAAAATCAAAAGAACAGAAGGGTTTTTCCGACATTGGTAATCCTCTTTCTACAAGGAAGAAGCCTTTTTGCGAAAGAGCTCTTTCAGAAAAAGGCGTGTGTGGATGGGAAAGATGGAGTTCTTTCGAAAGAAGAGGAAAGAGGAAAAAGCACAGGTGCCCTGATCAAAAAAGAGCTCTCCAATCTGGAGTCTCTCATAAAACACCAACCTTCTGCACAAGTGGACTTTACTAAAACAAGACAGGAGATCTACATTACACACTTCACTTTTCTACAGAGGAAAAAGGACTGTAAGCTGTCTAAAATCCTACCTGCCACATGGGGCCACAACAATGGTACCCCTAACTCACCCAGCAATATCGTCAATCTCTCCAACTACACACTCAGCTCGGCAGAAGAATCTGTTCTATCTCGGGGACTCTCTTTCTGCCCCGCCACCCCCACTAACATGATACAGTTCTGCGGTGATCTGGAAGCCTACTTTCGCCGTCTCCGTCTCAAGGAATACTTCCAACACGACACTGAACAGTGCACTGACACACAGATACCTTCCTACCAACAGCACAAGAAGAAGAACTCCACATGGACTCCTCCTGAGGGCCGAAATGGCAGTCTGGACCTCTACATAGAATGCTTCCGCCGACGTGCACAAGCAGAAATTGTGGAAAAACAGCATCGCTTGCCTGGTAACCTCAGTCGTGCAGAACGCAATGCCATCCACAGCCTCCGGAACAACTCTGACATTATAATCAAAGAGGCTGACAAAGGAGGTGCTGTTGTCATCATGAACAGGCCTGACTACCTAAAGGAGGCTGCCAGACAACTCTCCAATACCAAATTCTACAGGCCACTTTCCTCAGATCCCACTAAGGAATATACTAAGAAACTGCACCATCTGCTCAGGACACTCCCTAAACAAACACAGGAACAAATCGACACACCTTTAGAGCCCCAACCAGGGTTGTTCTATCTATTACCCAAGATCCACAAACCTGGAAATCCCGGACGCCCCATCATCTCGGGCATTGGCACTCTTACTGAAGGACTGTCTGGCTATGTGGACTCTCTGCTCAGACCCTACGCCACCAGCACTCCCAGTTACCTTCGTGACACTACGGATTTCCTGAGAAAACTACAATGCATAGGTGATCTTCCAGAAAACACCATCCTAGCCACCATGGATGTAGAGGCTCTCTACACAAACATCCCACATGCAGATGGAGTACAAGCTGTCAGGAACAGTATTCCTGATGATGCCACAGCACAACTGGTGGCTGAACTCTGTGAATTTATCCTCACACACAACTATTTCAGATTTGGTGACAACATATACCTCCAGACCAGTGGCACTGCTATGGGCACCCGCATGGCCCCACAATACGCCAACATTTTTATGGCTGACCTGGAACAACGCTTCCTCAGCTCTCGTCCACTTACACCCCTTCTCTACCTACGCTACATCGATGACATCTTCATCATCTGGACCCATGAGAAGGAGACTCTGGAAGAATTTCACCATGATTTCAACACCATCAACCTCAGCATGGACCAATCTACACGGGAAGTCCATTTCCTGGACACCACGATACAAATAAGTGACGGTCATATCAATACCACCCTATACAGAAAACCTACCGACCGCTATACTTACCTGCATGCCTCCAGTTTCCATCCCGGACACACCACACGATCCATTGTTTACAGCCAAGCACTGAGGTACAACCGCATATGCTCCAACCCCTCAGACAGAGACCTACACCTACAAGACCTTCAACAAGCATTCTGTAAACTGCGATACCCACACGAGGAAGTGAGGAGACAGATTGACAGAGCCAGACGTGTACCCAGAAGCCTCCTGCTACGGGACAAGCCCAAGAAAGAAACCAACAGAACACCACTGGCCATCACCTATAGTCCCCAGCTAAAACCTCTCCAACGCATAATTAGTGATCTTCAGCCCATCCTGGACAATGATCCCTCGCTCTCACAGGCCTTGGGAGGTAGGCCGGTCCTTGCCCACAGACAACCCGCCAACCTGAAGCATATTCTCACCAGCAAATACACACCGCACCATAATAACTCGAACTCAGGAACCAATCCTTGCAACAAACCTCGGTGCCAACTCTGCCCACATATATACACCAGCAACACCATCACAGGACCTAACCAGATCAGCCATACTGTCACTGGTACATTCTCCTGCACATCCACCAACGTAATATATGCCATCATGTGCCAACAATGCCCCACTGCTATATACATCGGCCAAACAGGACAGTCCCTACGTAAAAGAATCAATGGACACAAATCTGATATTAGGAATGGCAACATACAAAAACCTGTAGGGGAACACTTCAATCTTCCTGGACACACAATTGCAGATCTAAAAGTAGCCATCCTGCAGCAAAAAAACTTCAGGACCAGACTTCAAAGAGAAACTGCTGAGCTACAGTTCATCTTTAAATGTGACACAATCAACTCTGGATTAAACAAAGACTGTGAATGTCTTGCTAACTACAAAAGCAGCTTCTATTCTCTTGGAATTCACACCTCCAGATCAGCTGCTAGAAGTGGGCCTCATCCTCCTTGATTGGATCCACCTGGTCATCTCCAGCCTGATCCTCGCCTGCATATTTATTCCTGCCTCTGGAAATTTCCACTACATGCATCTGACGAAGTGGGTCTTTGCCCACGAAAGCTTATGCTCCTACACTTCAGTTAGTCTATAAGGTACCACAGGACTCCTCGTCGCTTTTGCAGAGTTTTGATAGGCTGTGATATTATGTCCAACATACACTGCTACCAACATGAGGCACCAATAGAAGGCCAAGGATAACCTACAAAGAGGTGCCGCTTCCCCTCAAAGCATCCAACTGCAAGCACCTACGTGCAGTATCTGTGCTTTTCAAAGCAGATAAATGAGATCTTCCAGCTATCTTTCTGTAGCTCAGTGGTGACACCCAGTGACTGGTTATGTTATTCCCAGGTGTGCATGCCTGTTTCCTGGTGCTTAGCATATGTCTCTGGTAATCATGTCACATTGAAACTGGAAAATACTTTAAAACACAACCCCTGTTTAGACTTGCATAATCATGTAATTGCTGATGCTCTGATGTCTCTTCCTCCCCATCATGCTGTGCTTTGTCCAGAATGCTCTGGCTCCCTGGGACCAGCTCTCAGTCCTAACACACCCAGTAATACTTTTACCTCCTTGACAATGGGTTCAATTCCTTTGACTTGACTATCATGATCAGTGGCTGCTTGTCTTTCCCACGAACTGAAGAGAATTTAAATGCATGAGAAGTCAGGGTGGAAATGCACCCTTCTTTGCATGGTTATAGCTTGTCCCTCTAAGAGCCTGACAGATCAGATCGATATTGCTCTCCTGCACTGGGCTGATAGAGACATGTTGGGCAGGGTTGAGTAGCAAGAGAGATGGGAAAGGAGCGATGGGAAGAGAGAGAAAAGGGTGAAGAAAAGGGAAATAAAGGAAGATGAAGGAAAAGCAGCAAATGAAATAGCAAGAAGACAGAGAGAGGAAGACTTGAGATGAGGCAGAGAGAGAGAGAGATCCTGAACTCAATGCAAAAATCAAGCCATTAAGAAATGGCAGAACGGTGGAGATGGCATGAATTGAATATACTCTGTCAGCAGCAGCAACCAGCTTTCCACCTTGATAAATGTCATATGCCTTTGCTGACACTTGATAAAGGTTCTGTCTATCAGCCATGCCAGCCAGAAGGCACAACTGACGCATTTTTAACCTTTGTCACTCTCCTTTCAAAAAGAGGCACAGGAATTTTGCTCCATCTATTTTTGCACTTCCTCTTCTCCAACACTTCTCTTCTTCTCCAGCTCATTCACTCCATTCACAGAAGCACTTTCCTCCACTCAGCTTTCAAAGGAATACAATGAGCAGCTTAAATAAGACTCTTAGACTTAACCAGCCTAGGAAAGACAGCTGAGGCTCTGTTCTTTGGCATCCCCATATAGAAAACTCATCCAGGATTAGCCAAACAAGCTTCCCAATAGGAAGGAGGACATGGAAAAGTCACTGGACTGACACAAAAAATCTAACCCGCTAACTAAAAGTTTAGTTACTGACAGTAGCGGTCAGATCCTCTGCAGATTCTCTGCTGATTTACTCTCTGGTGGTATATTGGGAAGTGGTGTGGATACCACTGAGCAGAGACAAGTACTGCTACAAATGCATTTAAAGGCCAAGTCCAAAGTCCAGTGAAGTCACAGGGAGTCTCTCCATAAATTGGCTTTGAATCAGACCCTCAAAATTTAGAAATCTCCAGCTAAGTGCATAGCACAATGCATTTGGAGAGCTCAGAGTTCTCTTCAAGCAGGAACTGAAGAAGTCTCACAAACCAACCTATGAAAGACATCCTGTCAGTATTATGATCTCCAATTGATGGATATGGCACACAGAGAGGAAGTGACTTGCCCAAGGTCATAGGGGAGGTCAGTGACATGTCTGGGCATAGCAGTCATGAAATCAATCTGGAGCATTTCATCTCTGTAAATAAAATATCCCAAACCAATATAATGAAATACAACTAGTCAAGAAAGAAATACTAACAGAGACTGAAGGGGAAAAGCAAATAGAAAATTAGTTATACTTTTGAGCTTACAATACAAAATGGTGGCAAACAGCAAGAATATTTGAGATGGTCTGGATTATTTGTGGACTATTTCTCTTTGGACTTGATGAGACAAAATAGCATTCAGTTCTGAGTACTTCAACCCCAGCAACATACTGACAAATTGGAGGGAATTCAAAGAACATCATTGGAACTGATTAAGGGACTGAAAGGATTGATTTATAAGGAAAGATTAAATTATCTAAGTAGGACAAATTCATCTCTGGTATAATTCTATTGACATCAAAGAGACAAACTCTGCCCTCAGTTGCATGGATGTAAATCTGGTGAAACTTCACTGACGTAAAATATAAAGTCAATGTCTGATTTTTTTTCCTTGAAAAGGAAGGTGGATTAGTCTATGGATGTGTCTCCCGAGGGAAAGAGTAGAAGCTCCGGTGCTTGTATCATTTATAAGTAGCCGGGATATACTAATCTAGAATATTAAATAGCAAGCAGTCCTGCAGGGACAGGGAAAGGAACAAAATTGTCGAAAGGAACATTTTCTCTTTTGCTTTTGTGGTGTTCTATGAACAAGGAATCCATGCTTGGGATTAACTTCCTGATCACTGTACTACGAGTAAGTAGGAACTAAGGCTAATGCATCCCCAGAGAATAAACATCTGGATATATCTTTAATAACCAATGGGAAGGGAGCCCCTGTTCAGTGCTGTTAAGTTTCTTTCCCAGATGTGTTTCACACTCGAAATAGACTCTTGCTCTGTAGATGGAAGTGTCATAGCACAGGCACGAGTGAATCAATGGATACTCGTGTTTGGTTTTAGGGTTTCTGAGTGCTGACTGCTGGCTGGTACAGTCATAGGATGTAGCATGTACAGCACACTCTCCAAAAGAAGCTGATTAATCTAGGCTTGGAAAGGAACAGGAGATCCCACTGGCTGTAGATTATTTACAATGGGTGAAATCCTGGCCTTACTAAATTCAGTGGGGCCAGAATTTCACACTTAGTCTTGGGAAGAAGGAGCAGAATGCTGATGACAGCAGAGTTCAATAGATAAACAGGTTCCCCAGACTTGGTATGTTTCCTGGGGTACTAAGGGCCAAAGACTAACAACGTGCCTCTTGAACTCATGTCTGGTTCCTATTCTGGGACCTGCAATGTATGGGGGAGTGATTATGTCTGCAGCAGAGGTGGGCATAGAATATGCTAGATGTAGAGCCATCCACAACTATTCTATGCACATGCACCCACAGACCTGCTTATCTGTGGTTTCTAATCAAGGGAGAGCTGGCAGTGTGTACTATGCAAGAGTGTGACATTAAGTGAATCCCTACAGGCACGCTGCATCTTCCGTGCCTGAATCCAGAACCAGCAGTGATTCTTGCCATGTGCTGCTGAATGTCATTCCAGACCCACCTTTGTGCTGTCTGGCCAGGATTCCCAAGAAACCCAACTTCATCCAGACCATCTGAAGACAATCTCTCTGTCTTGCAGCCTTCCCCTTAACTACCGTATTTGACTCCTCATAACCTTAGAGCTCTGGTTGAGACCTTTAAATCCTCAAGCTCTTTCCCTGTATTCTCCAGCTGCATGGCTAGTTTCAGATCATACACCAAGTAACTCTCCAAATGAAAAGAACAGAAGCAAGCTATATTTAACTGAGCTCAAATAATTCAGGACCTCTGCAAGGTTCCCGCCTCCCACCCTCTTTGTCATCCCGACTGATTTCTGTCAGCCCATATAATAAACTAAATCCCAAAGAAAAACAGGTGCTTACATTTCTCCCCCACACAAAAACAAGTGGTCCATATTTAGAGCACTTAGTGCTCTGGAATTATGTTAAAATATACCAAATGTATACTGTGCTGCTCTTTCATGAAAACTTTAAATTGCTATTTCAGGGCTCAATTCGCTGCTTGCCTCATTCTGTGATAAAAGGACTGAAAATTGCTGTTTTAGAATAGAACAGGCTTGGGGTTTTATATAGCATCTTTCATGCTCAAGGTATCCCAAAGGGCTTTGCAAAGCAGTGATTTAGACACTGGAAGTACAGTAAGTGTACGCAAATGCTGCAGCCTTTATGTGCTCAGCCATAGCTCATCGATACACATGCCAGGTTTGTGCAACAGAGCTGGGTTTGATTAGGGACTGGAATGTTAACCAAGTCATCAACATTGCTTTAAATGGGGCATTGGGCTGGGAAAGAAGGGAATTCTGGGAGACCGAGAGTGAGGACAAGTGTGAATGGGCATAGGTGTGTGGAAGGATACTGTGTGGGGATTCATGGTGAGAGAGGTGGTGATGTCTGTGGGCATGTCTACTCTGGGGAGTTTTTTTGAAATAACAAGGTGACCATCCATGCTACCAAGCCTGTTATTTCAAAATACTAACTCCTGCTTGTGAAGAGAAATACGCTTATTTCAAAATAACTATCTCGGGAGTTAGTATTTCGAAATATCTTATTTTGAAATAATCTGGTAGTGTAGCCTTAAGGTGTATGTATGCAAGTAGGTGGTGTGAGGGGGTGGAGTTCATCTCTCAGGGCACGTTTATTCAGCCAAGGTTAAGCCGAAATAAGCTATGCAACTTGAGCTACGTCAATTGTGTAGCTTAACTCGAAATAGCTTTATTTGGCTTCGATGCTGTCTACACAGCTGGAAGTCTGAGAAAGACGACTCTTCCTCTGACTTCCCTTACACCTCATACAATAAGGGATACAGGAGTCAGAGTAAGAAGTCCTCCAGCTCAACATCATTTTGACTGCTTGTATTATAGACTGTGTTATTTCAGAATAACATCGTCTGCGTAAACACACCCTAACAGGTTTATTAGTACATAAGCTTTCATGGGTAAAAACCACTTCATCAGATGAATTGAAGTGGAAGTTCCAGAGGCAGGAATCTATAACGAAGAAGTTGCTTGTATTAATGAAGCTAATCAAGTCAGGGTGGAGGTGGCTCATTCACAGCATTTGATGTGGAGCTGTGATTGTTCAGAGAGGGGAAATTGCCTTTGTAATGCACTAACCCATTGAGATCCTTATTCAGCCCTAAGCTGGTAGTGTTGAACTGACAAATGAATTCCAGTTCAGCTGTCTCTCTTTGTAATTGATTTTTGAAATTCTTTTGCAAAAGGATGGCTTTTTTCAAACCCATTACTGAGTGTCGAAGGAGGTTAAAGTGTTCCTATTCAGGTTTATGTGTGTTCCCATTCCTGTGGTCTGATTTCTGTCTATTTACCCTTTGACGCAGAGACTGTCCAGATTAGCACAAAGAACTCCTTTAGACTGCAGCAATAGCAAGTCCTTTATCTTTGAGGCTCCTCCACTAGAGGGCAACATCACTCACAAATGCACTCAGATTATTGTGTATAATGAACCAGACCCTCCACTGGTGAAACCATTAACACAGATGGAGTGACATCAATTTCTACCAGTCACGGACTTGGCTCCATGCGTGATACAGATTATTTTTCCTGTGTCAGGTCTTCGCTTCCAAGTGTGCTCTTTAGCACCATTTGAGCATGGAAACAAAGATCACACATGTGCCTGGCTTGCATTGCTTTTCGCCATGTCACGTGTCTATCATGTTCTTTTTTCCAGTTGCCCTGCTATAGAACAGATGGGCTGATCATGCCCCACATGTGTATCTGGCGACAACAAAGGGAAATGCTGAATAAAATGAGATTGCGTAGGAAGAAAACAACTATTTTCCTACCTAAAAGAACAGTGGCCTGAAAGTAGATGAGCCATACAAGCATAGAAATGTCTCCAGACTAAAGTAAATGGTAAGCTCAGAAAATCTACCTCTAAGAGATTATGTAGGTGGAACTTTACAAAAGAAATCTCTGGGGTTTACCCCAGTGCAAGCAGTGGCTTTAAATCATTTGCCAGGCACTTGAGAGTTTAATATCAGCTTTTGATATAGTACTTTTCTAAAGTGATTTTAGAGATTACGTGTGGGGGAGGAGGGAGGAGTTAAAAATAAACCTGAATGGGAGGGTTTGGTTGCAATACCAGTCTCATTGCCTGAAGGGAAAGTCATGAATATCTTGTTTCAGAATGGAGCCCTGACAACACAGGGTATTATTTCCTGGCTTGAAAACACATGTCGAAGTTTTCAGTGAACCATCCAAATATTCTGACACACTGATTCAAAGATGGGGGGTGGAAAGCAGATGATAAGCTGAAGACAAAGGGAAATGCTTTTAACCAAAGGGAGATGCAAATCTCCTTTGGCTCTGGAGAAGTCAGTGCTCAGCTGATGGGGAACCCATCCTGAAGCCAGATCCTCCACTGGTGTAAATCAGCATAGCTCCCCTGTGATCTGGCTCACAGGCTCCATAGCTGACTGAATGCACACCCTATGGGTCACATTATTGGCTAGTGTAAGTCAGTGTAGCTTCCTGAAAATCAATGGAGTGTCAGAGATTGACACCCACTGGGGATCTAACCCTATATATAAACACCCATAAGTTCTAATTTTTAAAAACACCCTACTTTTAGCCCTAATCACTGAGGATAAGATCCTCAGTATTACTCCCTAAAGACCACAGAGCTCCCTTAATTTGCATCAGTCAAAGATTAGGTTCACAGATACCAATGGGTCAGAATCTGAATGAACAGAGTTAGAAACTCCCTCACTCTTCTCAATGCACTGGGTAGTCCTGGTTCCCCAAACCACCATTGCAGGGTGCCTGGGGAAGGCAGACATTGCCTTGGAAACTACTGGGTCATGCTGACAAACATCTTAACTATGAAGAAAAGTGAAATGGATGAAAGTAAAGAGAAACCCATCATCTCTGAATAGAGAAGATCCTCATTTCCAAGAACAGACAAATCTCCTCTCTGTTCAACCTCTATGCATCACTCCAGCTGCCCACCTAAATAAAGTAACACAAATTAAAATGAATTTTGTAAAACATGTATTTTATTATCTTTCTATCTACATTACACACACATACACATGCACACTACATGTATATGGCAGGTAACACATCTTTTATCACTGCCATATCATGCCAGGTGTCAATAGCAGTGCAGCAGAGGTTAAGGAAATGGAAAAGGAAACATTTAAAGCCTAACATTTTCCTCTGACCTGTGACATGACTCTCAAGCCAAGTTGGAACTTGGAACTGAATGACTAGGAGTAGGGATCTTGAGAGTGGTCCATGGGGACCAGTAATTATGCAAGGGGTAGGCTTCGTATTTAAAGGTCAGGAAATACATTAACACAATCAAAATGTAGCCAAGTCTGAAAGGGATTCTAATGTTCAGGAAAAGATGCAGAAAAACTTTGTAGACTGGAATTCTCTATTAATTAGAGAACAGGTGCAGCACAGGACCAGCTTCCAAACCACTGCACTGCCAGTGGTCCAGAAGCTGCTGAACTGGGATTTAGTGGCCCATGCAGTAGAAATATCATGGGGGCTCCACCCAAGTATAAACTCACACAGGGGCATAGCGGTGAGAGTGAGAGCCAGAGAGGCTGGAGCAGCTTGAGTGGTGCCCAGAATTAAGCCAAGCAGCAGATAGACACCACTGGGACTCCCCAAATTTACATTACATAAGGATCTGACCATATGAATCTCAGTCATGAGCTGGTTGGACCATGGCTAGGGATGAGAAGTGATTCAGTCTCCATGGCTCATTCAGTTCTTGCCCTTTCTGCTGAGGAGGACTGTTACTGCCATGTAGGATGCTAGTTGTTGTGTTGTGGACACCTGCCCAGTAAGAAATGGACTGAGATCTAACTCCCAGGCTGATTTCCACTAGTCCCTGGTTAAATAAGAGTAATTCTGGGGGGATATTTATTGTCCATTATTCCAGGGTTGTATCTGAGGAGTCCAGGACTGTAGGGATTGGATAGGTTTCATGTTTTTGATAAAAGGAGAAATAGCAGATGTAATTGGGTTTTGTTCACTGTGATCCGTAAATTGATTGCAAAGCTGGATTTTTTTAAGTAAAATTGATAATTTCTATGTTAGCGCTAATACTTATAGCAACAATAGTGACATGTTTCCAGCTGAATTTTCAGATCATTCTATTATCCATCTCACAGTGAAATGTACTTCAATTCAAACATTCAATAGCAATTGGAAATAGGCTCCAGAATTGCATAATTCACTCCTTAAAGCCTCAGAAATTAGCAAACAAACAAGCAAGAACACACATGCACACAAATAAAGTAACCAAATTCTATAAAGATGTAAAAATTCATGCCCAACACAATCCTTGGCTGATGGGAGAACACAAAGCAAGGGGGTCAGATCCTGTTTTCAGAAGGGTGCTTCATGAAAAGGAAAACAAATGGGAATGTTATTACTGAGCATTATGACTAGAGATGAAAGGGTTCTCATCCAACAAGCAGCAAAGGGGTGAAATGTAAATTGTGTAGAAAGGAAGTAAATGAAAGGGGATGTGAGAAAGCCTGTGATGGGCACATACAAGAGGTGTGGGGTTGAGGTCACATGATAATGGTAGTAAATAATGATGGTCCCGATTCTCAGTTTGTGTACATTAGTACAATTCCATTGACTTCAATGACACTACAACATTTTACACCAACCCAATGATACTACATAGTTCTTTTGTTGATAGAGCTCAAGCATTAGACATTATTATCTCTATAGGTTGGGTGGTAAAACATATAAGGGTACAGCTACATCAGCAGTCACTGATTTTGGATGCTTCAATATAAGGGGTGTCCAGCATTCGACACAGCGTCTGGCTTTCCACAAAGGTTGTGGGTGCTCTGAAAATGGCTCCCTAGCTTACCCCCACACTGACACATCCATACTGCAAAGGCAAGAGCAAAGGTGAGCCTGAATGCCTTGTCTGAAGTCACTCGCCACTCAGCCACAGAGCATCCAAAAGCTCAGTTGCATGTCCCAAATGTCTTAGCTCTGAAAGTCAGAGATGGAAGTTCAGAGAGAGAGAGATGGATCTAAATTGGGAAAGGTGCAAGTAATGACTGTTGAATGTCTATTCTATAAGGGGAAAACTTGTAAAGGAAGACAGTATCAGAGGGGTAGCTGTGTTAGTCTGAATCTGCAAAAGGAAGACTCTTCTTGTAAAGGAAGAGTTAGTGATGATAGTCTAGTATCTAGGCCTGTTTATTTGCCTGAGATAGAAGTTGAAGTCTTGTGTTCTGTAGCTGTGTGTTATTGAACAGTTGCTCTGTTTCAGTGTAGAAGTAGCTGCCTGTCATTTGTGAATGTAGTGATCCCCGGCATGGTGGATATAGGTTTGTTAAATGCTTTGAGAGACATTGTGATGGAAGATGCTAAATAGAGGCTCATCATCATCAAAACAAGATGGGCTAGTTAATTAGCTTTAATGGCTCTTGATCTCTCAAGACAATAGTGATTTATACCTGACAGAGAAAACTAGCTTACGAAGTTGGGTGTCCTGATAAACATAACTCCTAGGTAGGACAACCAGATGAGAGAGGTGATAGATTAATTGTGTGAACCCCAGATGTGACTCTTGGGAAGAGAGGTTCCAAATCCAAGCATGGCTCTCATGGCCCTTTATCCTTCCAAAGTAGGTAAACTGAGACATGTGCAATTTACTGCTGTGGGTCTCTCAGATGACACTTTAAGAGCACAGTGTGGATGCAATAAATCCCCTGGTGGTTTTTACTTAAGACATAAGAGAACATGTTTACTCTGATTTCCTTGACCAGACTTTTGTTCCCTGCTACTACATAAAATACTGTTAACCAGTATACTAACAACATGGGTGGCTACAGCTAGGCACCACGAATGAAAGAGACCTGATTTTCACAGCTCCTGAGTTAGAGTATTGGGAGCTATGAATGCACAGCACTCCTGAAAGTTTGACCACATTTTTGGTTGCCTAAATATTGATTTAGATGCTTGTCTTCAGGCATTCACAGTTAAATATTATGGCCATGGTGTGTTACTTTCCTCCAGAAGCAGCTGCATTTCAGTGATACTCCAAAAAAAAAAAAATTTAGGGACCAAGTTAGAAAAATATCTTAAGCACATCATAAAAGAAGAGGGTTTGTCATGCAGTCCAACCCCCTGCTCAAAGTAGCACCAGCTCCAGCTAAATCACATTCTTCAATCCATGCTGGACTGCCATGAGAATGAGACATCTTCTTAAAATTATACACATGCTGAAGTGCCAACGTGGGTAGAGATACTTTCCTGAATCAGGACCATCCTTTCTGAAACCTGCTGAGCTGAAAAGTGTTCTGTAAGGCATTAGTATTTGTAATTTCATACAACTGTGAAGGTTATTATTGCACCAGATTAGGTAAAAATGTTTAATTATGCGCTGAGAGAAGCTTGCCTGGCCCCTTCAAGGGACAGAAGCCTTTATTGATTTTCATTAGTCAAAGAAGGTGATAATTTTTATATTAACAACTGGAGACAAATTCCTCTGTTAAACAGTGATTATAAAATATTAGCTGAAATACCACTGGAAAAGTCTGAGCAAGGTCACTTTTTTTCTCATGTCTTGTAATCACTCTTATGCCATCAAAGGCAGCAGAAATATTGCAATAATCTGAACTTGGGGAGAGATGCGGCAATTCTTTCTCTATTAATTGAGTCTGGATCAAACGAAAGCCTTTGATCGAATGAACCATAATTGCTTGCTCAATATCTTCAAACATTCTTGACTACCTGACATGTTTGCTAAATGACTGTACATCTTATGCAAACATGTTTGTGGAAGGCCTTGGATAAATATATAGATGGGGGATGGACAGAGGTGATTTGAAATGAACTGGCTTGTAAGGACAAATTGTTCATATGTTCCTCTGAGATACTGGTCCAAATTCTCTTGATTTCACTCCTGCAGACTTGCTGCAAAGGAGTTGCCTGGTGTAAAGAGTAGTAGAATTTAGCTCATCCTGTTTAGAGGTTTGGGTATGAAAGATTCAAGGGCAAATGCAGGATGCTCCATACTGGATAGGAACAGTAGATCATCTACCCCAGAAGCCTGCCACCAACTTGATGGCTTGGCCTGGAAGCTGGTGAAACTGGGGCTAAGCCAGACCTGGTTATAGGATGAGCCACACCTCAGAGGAATCTGATGATGCAGGGATAAAACAGGTCAGCAGCTGTAATAAAAAGGAAAGGTAAAGAGATGGCCACTACATTTGTGGATGTGCCAGAGCCCTGAGTCAACTGTGGAAGAGCTGAAGAAGTCACAGGGTGTCGAAGAAAGCTTTCAAGGCAGGATGGTCTGGAGAAGACCCCGAAAAACAGGGGAACCTGTAAAGGTCACCTGGACTTGTTCTGTGTTGTTTTGGACTAATTCTGAAAGAGAATCTGAAATGTGCTTGAGGCCTACAGGGCAATGGTGTAGCCAGAAGGGCCCACTTGAGTGAGCCCCAACATTGGGCAGGTGCTGGGATGGAGGGGAGCAAGCTCTGGTACCCTGACCCCTTTCCCTCACTGGTTTGCAGCGAGGGCTGGAGGGGGGGGGCTGAGCCTGAGTGCAATGTGAGTGGGCCATGGCCCACTCAGGCCTGCCCATGGCTATGCCCACGCTACAGGACCAGTATGTACTAGAGAACTAAACAAGTTAGACCCCGTGGGGAGGGGGGGCATTGTTTGAACCACCTTTGACCAGTGAGTTACTGCAGAGCCTGGCAGAGGGGAAAAGAGAGGCAGGGCAGTGCTGAGACACCTCTAGTCATGAAGGAGCATGTGGGAGGCAGTAAGTGGCTACCATACTACCTCAACCAATGCAGAATAGCACAGAGAAAGGTGTGAGATTCCCTACAATGGAACAGCTATGGAATTATCTGCCTGTAGGAGGAAATTTCTTCCTAAGCCATGACAGTCAGTGACTGGTTTCTATCCTGAAGCATGACAGTCTCTATCCCTTATTATTTTATTATTTTATATAATAGAATTTCTTATTATTCAAATTAACATCTAAGCCTCCTGAAAATGCTTTAGAGAATTCATTCTCTCAGCCTCAGTGATGTCTGTAGCAGGGAGCATTGTATATCGTGTGTTGTGAGAAAAAAAATAAATCAGTTACCTTTTAATTTTAGAGTTAAATACAGGCTAATATAATATCACACTAGCTATATTATATATATATATATATATATATATATATATATATATGGCAACACATTTAATCTGAAGGACACAAATTACTTTGTGGTTCTTAAACACATTTTAAGGACCGGTAAACTGAGGCACATAAAGTTTGTGCTTTGCTCATGGTCATTCAGACTAGAACCCGGGAGTCCTGCTATTTCTCTTTCACTAAGTTGAAGAGGAGTCTGAAAACTGATTTAGACATAGCAAGGTTTCACATTCATTTTCAAGAGCAATCTCACTGGCTTGGCACTCAGGGAGGAAGAAAGAAACATTCCCAGCTGATTCAGAGACTGTATTAAAAGAAGAAATGTCAAGGATCAGAATCTACGAAATCAAGTTTAGTATGACCCACTGGGACCCAAAGATAAACTTTTGCAAAACACAAGACTAACAAGTTGAAACAACTGGGAGTTCTTGCTACTGGACAGGATTAAAATCATTCTGACTTTTCTATTGCCAATAATCTCTCTGGGGAAATTTGATTTTTCCCCCCTCCCTATAAATAACTGTGCACGTTTTATTTGCTAATATTGCAGGGACAGTGTAACAAACAAAACTGTGCACAATATAACCAACTTACGGAGATGTAACCGAGGATTTAGTGAAGAGGTTGCCCTCCTTGTGTGGGTGTGAGAAGACAGACTACAGGGAATTATTACCCAGCCGGCATGCTATGCCGGTTTTAGGGAGATTGGAAATAATCATTCTTATCTAAGTTCAGAATTTATACAGCCCCCTTGCCAGAGTATCAGACTTTATTTGTCTTCAGAACACCCCTGGCAATGCTATTATCTCTCTGGGAAACTGAAGCATGGTGACTTGGCAGTAGATGAGGGGACTGGAACAGCAGTCTTTCAAGCCCCCAGCTAGTCTCCTAGTCACTGGACTGTTCTTCTGCTGGTTCTAGAGGGTGACAGCAGTGGAACTCTAAATCAGTCCTATAATGCAGCAGTTTGCAAACTTTTTTTCTCGTGACCCAATTGAAGAAAATTGCTGATTGCTGTGACCCAGGATAATTTGACCAGAGTGTGGCCTCTGGGGTGGGGCTGAGGATGAGATCTTTGGTGTATAGGAGGGGCCTCCAGCTTTGGGGGCAGTCAGGACTGTGGCAGGAGGGACTTACCTCAAACAACTCCTGGTCAGCAGTGAAGTAAGGGTGCTACAGCAACTTCCTGCCTCTCCTGCCATCGCAAACCATGCTGCACCCCAGAAGCAGCCAGCAGCAGATTCCCAGCCAATGGGAGTGCAGAGCTCGTGTTCAGAGCAGGGGCAGTGCACCAAGCCCTGTGTGCTCTTTCCACCCCCACCTAGGATCTGGGCCTGCTGCCATCCACTTCTGGAGTGCAGCACAATCTGCGGTGGACAGGACAGGCAAGTAACCTGCTTTAGCACCCCCACTGGTGCCTTAGCACCTGATCCCCCTGCAGCAACGAGACCCAGGGCCTGAGAGTCCACGACCCAGTACTGAGTCGCAGCCCGTAGTTTGAAAACCACTGCAATAATGTGTTCTTTCTTCTTTTGTACCAACATTGCAATGAACCCAACCTCCTCTCTGGTTTGTGGTTTTGTTTGTAATGCTTCCAACCACAGCCTGACGTCCTCACTGAGTTTTTTCCCAATAACTCTTCAATTTTTATTCAGATGTCTCGTCCTCCTCTTGTTTACAATTTAATTTAAATTCATGTTTTAATTTCTCAGATAAACAATGGCCTCTCTTACACATGCAATGCCTGTTGCCATTCCATTCCAGCCTCATTGAATGGAAGGAAGGAACTAATATCACTAGAATATCAATTACCCTAAACTGTTCTTGCAAAATATACGGAAGAGTCAGCACTGTAAAAAATCCTTTCCAGTGGGAAATTATCAACAGGAGCTATAAATTTCACTTTCCATCCAAGAGTTATGCTGTATAATAGAATATAAACAGTGCATGTGTTGTCCATATTGGTGGAGAATACATTTAATTAAAAACCTAATCCCTACTCTTTGGGGATACGCTAGGGACAGCCTGCAGACGGCTTTTATTCACACTGGTGAATGCTTACTCACAAGGGGAGAGCGATTGGGTCAGATGCCACACCCTGCTCTAGCCCTGCAATCTGCATCAGATCAGCTCTGAGCACACCACTGATGTAAGGCCCCTCTACAGAGCATATACTTATTGTTATTGTTTACATCACCAGTGCTAGCCAAGGACCGGGGCGCCAGGTGCTGTGCAAAGATAAAAAATGCCCCGTCTCAAAAGCTTACAATTAAAATGTAAAAATAGAGACATCAGATGCACACAGTGTGCTGGAATGTACCAGGCCTTTGCTGCCCCTTGCCAGAGACCCCGCTGCCTCAGCTCACTTCACCCTAAGCAGCTGTCCTTTGAAAAGAGAAGGGAAGGAATTCTGGGCCTGCTGGGGTTGCCCACAGAGGACATCTAGGATCAGCTTTGGGTAGAACCAGTGAGACTTGGTCCTCCAGCAAGCAGAGGCCAATCAGGGCCCAGCAGCACAAACAGAAGGAGCAGGCTATTGCACTTAGGGCACATGTACACAAGCAAGGCTAAAGCTGAAATAAGCTACTCAACTTGAGCTACGTCAATTGCATCACAGAGCAGCACCAAATGGGGGGGGGGGGCTGCCAGTTTGGTAGGGCAGGGGACACCACTGCAATCCCAAAAAAGACCAGCTCCTCATATCACCAACACAGTGAGATGTGCTGCGACCACTTTAGCCTGCCTCCCAGGCTCGGATGCAGCGAATGGGCTCTGCAATATTTCAATCAATATAAAAGAAACTTGAACAGCAGGGGAAGACAGAGACATAATTGATGCACCAATTATCATCTGAAATTGGTCACTGTGGAGAGAAACAAATAGCCACAGCGTGGACCCGGCCTGACTTTTCACCCCTCAGCAGACAGCACATTGACCTTTTTAGCCACTGCCAGTGACAAATGATCCTGGAATCTTCTTTCTTTGGGAAAACAAGGCCGCATTCAGATCCCATAAGAGAACAAGAATTCAGGGGTCTAGGATGACCTGCAGACCTCAGCCTTGTTATTGAAGAGCAAGCCAGCTGGGATTCTGTAAGAGCTGGGCAGGCTGGTGGATAATGAGGTTGGTTTGCACCCACAGTGGGCAGAGTGGTACAGAACAGACTGGCAGCCAGAGGAGCCATGATACCAGTTTGTGATGGAAATTGCCAGATTCCTGCAAGGGGGAAAGGGGAAGTGGAACAACTTTTCAGCTTGATCATATGGTGGAATTCTTTCTAGGCTGCACACTCAAATACCAGCACACATTTATACACACAGACCCCAGTGAGTTCTTTATCTTAATGCACCAGGGCACCCAGGAGTGATAAACTTCAAGGAATTCCAGTTACCTTCCCATCGCCATCCAGAGTGGACTTGGGAGGTGAATGCTCATGAGGAATATGTGTCAGAAAAGTGCCGGGGAGAACAGGTCACAAACATTCCTAATAAATCTGTTCCGATGCACTTTGGGGAATGTAAATCATTTACATTATTAAAGTGTCAAGCTGTTGGGACACAGATGAGCTGAGAGCTGCTCAGGGAACTCACAGCAGCCTGACTGCAGCAGAGTGAAAAGGGGAGAAAAACATTTGAAAATTCAAACTGCTCTCCTTGCATTGTGGGTTATGACAGTAATTCTCCAGCTGTACCTTTATAGGAGATCAAGTTGGAGAAGGCTTGGGGCAGAGGAACTAAGGACTGGAAACTGTGTAAATGGGGGTGAGGGAAGGAAAAAGGCACGTGATTATTAAGCAGCAAGTGTGAAGGATTAAAGCTGCCTCCTGCCAATCAGATCTTATTTTCCATCCATTGATCTTAAATCAGGTATTTATTATTGTCATTTAGCAGACAAGGAAACCGGGGCAAAAGGAAGTCTGAAGTGACCCCCAAGCACCTATATGTGAGTGACAGATGTACGGTATATACTGTATATTTCTTAATTTTAACCAAAAACAGGGAGCTGAAAATAATGAAAATGTTTGACTGGAACTTTCAAAAGCAAGAAAATACTGAATGATGGACAAGAAAGGAAGCAGCCTATTTGCTGAATAATCATTCATGGAGAGTCAAGATTCACAAACATTATTTGCTATTGTTTGGTAGCTTTCTGAATACTAGTGAATGAGAAGTAATATAGGCCTAAAAACAGAGGTACCCGACATTGCTCTGGTTCTTAACTGTAGCAATAGCGGTTTTTTTAATTAAAAGGAAAAGGTACATGCTTTATTTAAATGGTGCTCAGGTCAGGGGGTGGGGGTAGAGTGCTCAGAGTAGGGGGTTGTGTGTGCAGAGCTCAGCATAGGGTGTGGGGATACAAGAGTGAGGTCAGGGGGTGGGAGGTGCAGGACTCAGAGAAGGGGGCTGGGAGGCCGGGGAGTGGGGCGGGGGCAGGTTACTGGTGCTACCTGTGATGGCAAGGATGGTGAGTGATGCTGCTGCAGTAGCAGCACCTGCCAGGGAACTCCTCCTTGGACGCCAGGACTGCACTCCCTGTCTGGCAGCTTATTCCAGGGAGCTTGGGCTGTGCGAGCTGGCTGTGGCCTCCAGCTGCCCCCTTGGCCTCCTGCCTGTCCAGGGAACAGGACTCTGGGGGCTGACCCTGGCCTCCAGCTGCTCCCCCCATGTCACAGCTGGTCTGGGGGGGCAGCAGTACAGGACAGGCCCTAGCCTTCAGCTGCCCCTCCATCCTGTAATTGGTCCCAGGAGGTGGTGGGGGGGGAGGCTCTGGGGGCAGCCCCAGTCTCCAGCTGCCTTCTCCAACCTGCAGACTGTGCAGGGCCAGGCCATGGTTCCCAAAACCAGCCTTTCCTTAGTAAGGGCCTCTTCTGCAGAGTGTCCCCTCGCTTTCCATGATCTGGAAAACATTTCTATTTCAGGCACTTCCTGTTTTCCTGCCTCAACCAAACCCTGACATTTAAGTTAGGGTAAAAGGAATCTGCATATCCAATTTGGTGGCCCTAGCTCTTACGGTTCTGAACAAATGGACTCGCAGACAGACAGATGCACAAACTCTCTAAAATATATAGAGAGATGTATAACAATGAACCAGACTAACTTCTTGTATATGTGAAAATGTTTGCGCATTGTATTTTTCAGTTAGTTGCTCAATTTAGGGCTATTTAGATTTCCAAATGATAACTACCCCCGTTAGGGTGAAACATCAACTGCATACAGTGTGCTGGTTGAGTTTCCTTTTGAATGTCTGAACTCATCCCGGTTCAAAACCCTGAAAGAACCTTGGGGTAGTATCCATACAGTTTTCATCATCATAAGCAATCACAAGTCCAAGAGAAAGGGCAACCACTAAACTCAAAACCAAGTGTCTAGATCAGGTAATTCACATCAGAATGCTTGGATCTTGGTGGTTCTAGCAACTTACACCCCAATCCCCTCCCTCCGCTCACTTTCAGCTGCAATATGCTCTGCATTCTGATGCCAGCAGAAATATCATTTCACATAGAACCATATACCCTCCTTAATCTGAGTTTCTCACATGAAGATCCACATGACTACAGGACATTGGAGAAAACAAGGGTACAAACTTCATTGAACTCATGTGCAGAACTTTGCTGTAGCTGGACTTGCCTCCTGTTTATGTTGTTAAGAATAAAGAAGCTCAACCCCCTCATACATCATACTTCAGGACTGACCTAAGCTGGGGAGAAACAGAGAGTTAAATGCACAATCCCTTTTCTATTGCACAAACCTTCATGCATATTTTTCCTCCTATGGTTTTTTTTTTTTTTTTTTTTTTCTTGAGCATTCAACTCAGGCTAGGAAAGTACTACATATGCTATAAATAAATAAAGTAGATGAAACAGCACTTTGGGTCTGATTTTATACTACCATTCTTTCCTCTTTGGTAGCACCATAGTGTTTTCCAAAATATTCTCTATATAGACTCCTTCGTGGCTGGGTATAGTATTAAGTAAAGTTTGCTATCAGCGGAAATGTATGATTTACTTTTCAGCAGGTCCATGCTCTCTCCATCAATTTGACGTTCTTTCTGCTTTCGTGCTAATATGGGATACAGGATTTAGGGATATCCAGCTAGCGTTAAATTTTCAAAAGCACTTGACTCCCTGTCTGGACACCAACATAAGTAGCTAGATTTTCAGATCTCAGCATGCTGGATGATGAACTAGTGGGGTAGAATTTCCAAAGCTACCTCAAAGAAAACCTATGTTGCCAAGTCTCAAAGCCAGGGACAATTGACATGGCCTTGCAGGGCATCTTCGAGGGCAGGCTTGCAAACCTAGTGAGGAGGGTTTTAAACTAGGTTCATTGGGGGACAGTGCCCAAAGCTCTGAGGTAAGTGAGGAAGTCAGAAACTGGGAAGAATCACAAGGAGGAATGAGCAACAAAAGAGGACCCCTGATTCGGATGGAGAAGGCAGCACGATCAGCTGGTTATCTAAGGTGTTTGTACGCCAATGTGAGAAGCCTGGGAAACAAACAGGAAGAATTAGAAGCCCTAGCCCAGTTAAAGAACTATGATTTGATTGGAATAACGGAGATTTGGTGGGATGACTTGCATGACTGGAGCACTGTCATGCAAGGGTATAAACTGTTTAGGAAGAACAGGCGGGGGAGAAAAGGAGGAAGAGTTTCACTGTTTGTAAGAGAGCAGTATGATTGCTTGGAGCTTCAGTATTTAGAGGGAGAAAAGACTGTTGAGAGTCTATGGGTTAAGTTTAGAGGTGGAAGCAACAGGGGTGATGTTGTAGTTGGTGTCTTCTATAGACTGCCAGATCAGGTGGTTAAGGTAGATGAAGCTTTCTTTGGACAACTGAGAGAAGCTTCCAGATTGCAGGCCCTGGTTCTCATGGGTGACATTAATCACCCTGACATCCATTGGGAGACCAATACAGCAGTACATAGACAATCCAGGAAGTTTTTGGAGAATGTTATGGATAACTTCTTGATACAAGTGCTGAAGGAATCAACCAGGGGCCATGCGCAGTTTGACCTGCTGCTCACCAACAGGGAGGAACTAATAGGGGAAGTAGAGGTGGGTGACAACCTGGGAAGCAGTGATCATGAGATGGTAGATTTCAGGATCCTGACCAAAGGAAGAAAGGAGAGTAGCAAAATACACACCTTGGACTCAGAAGAGCAGACTTTGACTCCCTCAGAGAACTGATGGGCAGGATTCTCTGGGATGCTTACATAAAGGGGAAAGGATTCCAGAAGAGATGGCAGTATTTTAAAGAAGCCTTATTAAAGGCACAGGAAGAAACCATCCTGATGCGCAGCAAGAAAAGCAAATATGGTAGGCAACCAGATTGGCTTACCAGGGACATCCTTGGTGAGCTTAAACACAAAAAGGAAGCTTACAAGAAGTGGAAACTTGGACAGGTGACTTGGGAGGACTATAAATATATTGCTTGAGAATGCAAGGGAGTTATCAGGAAGACGAAAGCTCAATTGGAATTGCAGCTGGCAAGAGATGTGAAGGATAACAAGAAAGAGTTCTACAGGCATGTTAGCAATAAGAGGGTGATCAGAGAGGGTGTGGGGCCCTTACTGGATGAGAGCGGTAACCTAGTGAAAGATGATATGGAAAAAGCTGAAGTACTCAATGCCTTCTTTGCCTCTGTCTTCACGGACAAGGTCAACTCCCAGACAAATGCATTAGGCAACACAGTATGGGAAGGAGGTGGACAGCCCTTGGTGAGGAAAGAACAAGTTAGGAACTATTTAGAAAAGCTAAACATACACAAATCCACGGACCCAGATTTAATGCATCCAAGGGTACTGAGGGAGTTAGCAATTGTCATTGCGGAAACTTTGGCCATTATCTTTGAAAACTCGTGGAGATCGGGAGAGATCCCGGATTACTTGAAAAAGGCAAATGTGGTGCCCATCTTTAAAAAGGGGAAGAAAGACAATCCAGGGAACAACAGACCAGTAAGCCTTACCTCAGTCCCCGGAAAAATCATGGAGGGGATCCTCAAAGGATCCATTTTGAAGCACTTGGAAGAGGGGAAAGTGATCAGGAATAGTCATGCCTGACCAATCTGATTAGCTTCTTTGATGAGGTAACTGGCACTATGGATATGGGAAAGTCAATGGATGCGATATACCTTGACTTTAGCAAAGCTTTTGATACAGTCTCCCTCAATATTCTTGCCAGCAAGTTAAGGGAGTATGGATTGGATAAATGGATAGAAAGCTGGCTAGACTGTTGGGCCCAGCAAGTAGTGATCAACAGCTTGATGTCAGGTTGGCGGTCGCTTTCTAGCAGAGTGCCCTAAGAATCACTTCTTGGACCGGTTTTGTTCAACATCTTTATTCATGACCTGGATGAGGGGATGGATTGCACCCTCAGCAAGTTTGCAGATGACACTAAGCTAGGGGGAGAGGTAGCTATGTCTCTAGAGTAGGGTCCAGAGTGACCTGGACAGGTTAGAGGATTGGGCCAAAAGAAATCTGATGAGGTTCAATAAGGATTAATGCAGAATCCTGCACTTGGGACAGAAGAATCCCAATCATTGTTACAGGCTGTGGACTGGATGATTAGGTAGCAATTCAGCAGAAAAGGACCTGCGTATTACAGTGGACGAGAAGCTGGATATGAATCAACAGTGTGCCCTTGTAGCCAAGAAGGCTAATGGCATATTAGGGTGCATTAGGAGGAGCATTGCAAGCAGATCCAGAGAAGTTATTATTCCCCTTTATTCGGCTCTGGTGAGGCCACATCTGGAATATTTTGTCCAATTCTAGGCCCCCCACTATAGATAGGATGTGGATGCTATGGAGATAGTCCAACGGAGGGCAACCAAAATGATTAGGGGGCTGGAGCACATGACCTCTGAGGAGACGTTGAGAGATTTGGGTTTGTTTAGTCTGAAGAAGAGAAGAGTGAGGGAGGATTTGACAGCAGCCTTCAGCTTCCTGAAGGGAGGTTCCAAAGTGGATGGAGAGAGGCTGTTCCCAGTAGTGACAGATGGCAGAACAAGGAGCAATGGGCTCAAATTACAATGGGGGAGGTCTAGGTTGGATATTAGGAAAAACTATTTCACTAGGAGGGTGGTGAAGCACTGGAAAGGGTTACGTAGGGAGGTGGTGGAATCTCCATCCCTAAAGGTTTTCAAGTCCTGGCTTAACAAAGTCCTGGCTGGGATGATTTATTTGGGGTTGGTCCTGTCTTGGGCAGGGGGCTGGACTTGATGACCTCCTGAGGTCTCCTCCAGCTCTATGATTAGATGATGCTAACAAGAACAGTATAGCTGTTTGGGCTCAGACTGGAGCCCAGGATCCAAGAATACCCTCCCTGTAACCCTACTGGATTTCACAGTGTAGACTCAGGCTCTGAGACTGTGCCACAGGTTTTTATTTTCAGGGTGGACGTGCCATAGGAAACTTAGGCTGTGTCTAGACTGGCAAGTTTTTCCGCAGGTTAAAACTGCTTTTGTGGAAAAACTTGCCAGCTGTCTACACTGGCCGCTCGAATTTCCGCAAGAACACTGACTTCCTACTGTCTGAAATCAGTGCTTCTTGCGGAAATACTATGCTGCTCCCGTTCGGGCAAAAGTCCCTTATGTGCAAAGCTTTTGCGCAAAAGGGCCAGTGTAGACAGCTGAGATTTGTTTTGCGCAAAAAAGCCCCGATCGCAAAAATGGCGATCGGGGCTTTTTTTGCACAAAAGTGCATCTAGATTGGCCATGGATGCTTTTGAGGAAAAGTGCTTTTGCAGAAAAGCATCCGTGGCAAATCTAGACGCTCTTTTCCGCAAATACTTTTAACAGAAAACTTTTCCATTAAAAGCATTTGCGGAAAATCATGCCAGTGTAGACGTAGCCTTAGTGTATTAAGCCTCATTGACATTCCATGGGACCAGGCACTTTTGAAAATTTTACCCATGCATCATAATGGGAGCTGGTGGGGGCTGCATACTTGAAAATCTGGCCCAAAGAGCACTGCAAAACTGCAAACTTTATTTAATTTATTTATTTATTACAAGAAAGTTCTTGCAACCTGATTTCATGGTAATGTCATACCCACATACACTTGGACACGTTTCACAAAATGGGCTTTTTCACAAATTCCTTTTGGCTGAAAATAGGGTTAATTTCACTCAAAACTTTATCTATTTTGATGAGAAATTTCAGTCCTTTTCCTAGGAGAGGACCAATTTGTATTAAAAATCAATTCATTTTCAAGAGAAACAAACAATGATTTCTTGAGGCAGAGAATGAAAACAGGCCAGGTTTTGTTTGTTTGTTTTTTTTATTTCATATTATGAGAAACAGTTAAATTCCAGTTGTGTTGCAAACATGTCATACTTCTTTAATAGTAGAAGTATTTTGCCAAACAACTGGCAAAATAAGAGTTAGGAAGGTTGACCTTGTAGTTAAGGCACTAAATTAGGACTCAGGACATTTTGAGTCAATTCTAACCCTGCCAAAGACTCCCTGAGTAGCCGTGCATAAATCTCCTGGGCTACATCTACACTGCAGAGTTTTTGGGCAAAAGCGGCCATTTTTGCATAAAAACTTGTGGCGCATCCACATTACAAGTGCGTTTTTTGTGCAAGAAAACGTACAGTAGATTGTCAGAAGACAGGGCTTTTTGTGCAAGAGTTATTCCTCTTTCTACAAGGAATAAGCCTTTTTGTGCAAGAGCTCTTGAGCAAAAAGGTGTGTGTAGATGGACAACAGGGGTTTCATGCACAAGAAACCACTATTGGAAAAAGCACAGGTGCTCTGATTCTGATTCTGTGATCTCTTCCACAAAAAATTCTTGTTCAAGAAGCCTGCAGTGTAGATGAAGCCCCTTCAATTCTCTGTATGCAGAATGGTGGTAGAACTTCCACAACTTTTCTTTTCTCCAGATTGTAAGATCCTTGGATGGTTTTTTTGCCATATGTGTGCATAGCCTACCTAACACAATAGGGCCCTGACTGTGGCAGAGGCCTCTTAGGGCTACTGTAAGATAAATAATAAGCTAGGAGTCTTATTAAAACATCCAGATTGTGCCTGTAGAAGCCAGTTAGGTTGGGCGGCACACTGATGGGAATGGTGATGTCTTTCTGAGCCACAGAGGAGAGAAAAAAAGTAGTCTTGATCCTTTAGAAGCTTATACCAAAGCAGCAAGCACCACATTTTAGATATATATATATTCCCCCAGTGGAGAATGGGGGAGCTCTAAGCCTTTTCCCTTTGTCTCCTGCTAGTGCTCATGTTCTGTCTTCTGTCGGCCTCTTCTCTAATGCTTAGATTGTGCAAGATGCAGGCTCCTGGCTGCTCACTTACCCTAGAGCACAATGGTGGGAGAATCCTTGAACCATAGCGCCAACTCCCTGTTGGTGTGTGTGTGCATTCTCCATATGCTGCCCCAGCCCTGCACAGATAGCTGGATCAGCAGACCTTCATAGTACTCCCCAGAAAGAAAGATCAGAGGCACAGATCCATGATCAAGGCACTTGGCTGGGTTTATTGTCCTAAAGGCACAGGACTAGTATAATACCAGCAGTCCCCAGTCATCTACAGACAGACTCCAACCTGATATCCCTGGAGCATATCACATGAGCCTCTACCACATGAGCTAACAGCCAGCTGGCTTTTGCTCTACGGTTACAAGTACACTAACACATGACTGCCCATTGGCAGGCAGAGCTGGCTCCATCAGCCACTGTTGTCTCTGCTGGTCCCTAGGCCACACAACCTGGACCTGGCAACCCTGGGACGTAGGATGGATAGGGGATCCCAGAAGGTAGGCCTGTTGGAGGCTCCTCCAGTGGTGCAGTGGCTAAGGTGCCAACCTCTAGAACCACAGATAGAGAGATTGAGCCCTACCCTGGCATGCTTGGGACATAGAACTGATAAGGGTGCCCCAGAACATAGGGAGGTTGCGGGGGCGAGATGTGCAAGAGAGCCCATGGCAGTGTGGACGCTCCCTTGCACAAGAAAGCTCTGATGGCCATTTTAGCCATAAGGCTTTCTTGTGCAAGAAATCCCTGTGGAGTGTCCACACTGCCCTCCTGCGCAAGAGGGCTTACACCTGTTAAAAAAGAGCGTAGCTCTTGTGCAAAAAGCCCTCTCTTACCATGCCGTACTGTAAATTTCCCCACGCAAGAGCAGGCGGGCAGTGTAGACGCTCTGCAGATTCTTGCGCAAGAAAGGTCATACTTGCGCAAGAAGCCACGAGTGTAGACGTAGCCTCGGTGTGTGGGTTACACAGGCCCTGACCTCGTTTCCTTTTCAACAAAACGTGGGTTGCCCAGTGAGAAGAGGCTTTGCCACATCAGGTCGAACAGCCTCCAGGGCCTGCCTGGGATCTCCCATACAGTCATCTGCATTCCATCGGCAGTGTTGCCCTGCAGTTATCAGGAGTGACTTCATGAGGGCTTCCCCATTGGGACGCTGATGAAAGGGAGATTTGTATCTCTCAACGATCTCCTAGGGCGCACAACTGAAATGTCTTTGTGGCTGCTGCGGCTCTCGAATGAATGAATTAATTGATTTCAGCCCTAGCTTCTTCCTCACCAGCCTGAAGGTCCCACCCTGGGAAAGAGGTTTGTTCTAGTTCCTTTCTGCCTCACCGCATCATTCTGTTTTGCAGTGGGCATGATGGCTATTGAGTGTGGGGAGCGTGAGGGGGTGTAGGGAAGGCATATAAGTACCTGTGACAGAGGGGGGAAAGGCTCTCTGCCATCCTAAACCTTCATTCTACAGCCATGGGGCAGGAAAGGCTTCTGTGCCCAGCCTGAACCAGAGATGCTGGAGCCCCAGGTTGGAGCTAAGGTGTTTGTCTGAAATGTGGCTCCATGAGCTAAATTCTGTTCTCCGAGGCTGTTCCCACACAGCTTTTACTGGAATCAAACTCTGAGACTGTAAGCTCTGTACACCTTGTACTGACCTGGGGCAGGACAGTTACTATCAGCTGCCTCTAATGATGGTATATTGTGTGTGATGGGACAGCCCCACACAAAACTGTAACAACAAAAGGGGTGTGGTACTCACAACAACGGGGAAACGGCATGAACATCTGCTGGTTGGGGCTCTCTCATCAACAGAGCAAAAGTCTGGCAGCTAAGTATTTATGTATTTTAACCCTAGCTCTGAAACTTCTGTCCTTCTGGGCAAGACACAGACCTCTACCATGCCTCAGCTCCCCCGTCTCTAACAGAGGCAGTTCTATTTACTAAAGCTAGTACAGACTAAGACTTTTTGACTAAACTTTTCCTGAAGAAATATTGGATTTTTGTACATTTTATATATTTATTTTTGGATGAGAAGATGTTGGATTCTGTTTTCCAATGGGAAAATATGGAAAGAAACATTTTACGTTTGAACTGACATTTCAGCATTAGAAAATGTTAACACTTTGAACTGTCAAAAATGTTAGCAGTTCATTTCACTTGCAAACACTGACATTTCTCATCTCAGCAACTGGAAACTGAATTTTTTTAAAAAAAATCTTTGACTCCATGAAAATTTTCATCATTTTGACTTTGATGTTGTGGGACAAAATCAAATGTTGAAATATTGGGATTTCCCCTGGGGTGGAAATTCTGTTTTCTGCATATCTGTAATAATTACTGATCATTGAGAGGTTCACTAGTGGAAACTGCTAAGAGGTATTAGCCACTAGAATGATTGTTTTAAGTGCTAATTATTGTATCTTATCCTGAAGAAGAAAGATTCTCATTGTATAGGAATTCTACATGAACCAATACTTCAGGATAGAGCACTTTACTGTTAGCAGATGTCTCATGCCTGAGGACACAATGTTTAAAATACATAGCTGTGAAGTGAGGATTCTAGCAATACAGCTTATGGATTCTAGTTGATATTACAAGCTGGTGCTATGAAAATGACTGTAACACTGAATGCTTCTTATTTGGAATCTTCTGTTGCTGGTAGGACCTGCAAGAGGTACACACCATAATAACAAGGAGGCATGTCTATCTTTGAATGAGTATTGTAGCAGGTTATTCGCTTCTTTTTCTTTTCGCCCGGCTCTTCCCTCCAGGGTGGCCGGTTGGGGGAAATAGCTGGCTGTTCAGAGACACTCTGTTTGGGTGTGGTGGTGGCTTCAGAGCACTGCCCTCTGGTAGTGACCACTCCTCCATTGCTCCACACCCCTCTTCTGGGGGAGGATAGTCCACATTGTTATGGTCCACTTCTCCTCCAGGATCCTCCCGATGCTCAGGGACCCCCAGTTCTGCTCCCTGGGGACTCCTAACTCCCCTCATGCCATCCTGGCCTCAGGCCCCCTGCCAGCCCCTTAACAGCCCCTCTGGGCAGGCCACAGGATCTCTAGGCCCCTACCCCCTGGCCACAGGCGCACCTCTGCCTGCCCGGTTGCCTCCTGGACTTATGGCCTAGACCTTCCCTGGCTCAGTCTCCCCCATCCTATTGCAGCTGCCTCCTATGCAGCTGTGGCTGCCTCCTATTCAGCACAGCCCTTTAGGGCTGCCTCCATTGATTGCCCCATCCCTTCATGACTGCCTCCTATGCAGCACTGAGCCTCAGGCGCTGTAGCCTGGGATCCTCCTGCCTGAGCCTCCCCAGTCCTGCTCCCTCCAGGGAGCCTCCTTCTTCCCCAGCTGTCAGGTCTTAACTGCTTTTTCCTCCAGGAGCTGTTCTTATAGCCCTCAGCTGGGCTCTCCTCCCTCCAGCTCCTTGGGCTCTTAAAGGGCCAGGGCAGGGCAACACCTTGCCACACCATACTTTGAGGCTGTGTCTACACTGGCATGATTTTCCAGAAATGCTTTTAACGGAAAAGGTTTCCGTTAAAAGCATTTTTGGAACAGAGTGTCTAGATTGGCACAGCCGCTTTTCCTCAAAAGCACTTTTTGCGGAAAAGCGTCCGTGCCAATCTAGACGCTCTGTTCCGAAAATGCTTTTAATAGAAAACTTTTCCATTAAAAACATTTCTGGAAAATCATGCCAATCTAGATGCAGCCTTCTAGAAGAGAGCGTCTACACTGGCATGTGCTTTTGCGCAAGAGCATCCATGCCAGTGTAGATGCTCTCTTGCGCAAGAAAGCTCTGGTGGCCATTTTAACCATAGGGCTTTCTTGCGCAAGAAATTCATGTTGCCTGTCTACACTGGCCTCTTGCGCAAGAACAGTTGCACAAAGGAGCTTATTCCTGAGCCGGAGCATCAGAGATCTGGCTCAAGCAGCCCTGACTTCATACATTAGAACATCAGTTACTTGCGCAAGAACATGCGACCAGTGTACAGGCAGCAAGTTTTTGCACAAGAGCGGCTGCTTTTGCGCAAGATCGTGCCAGTGTAGACAAAGTCTAAGCTGGAGTGGTGAGGAAACTGAGGCAGGGAAATGCATATACGGGCTGTTAGCTTTGTTTAGCTCTGGGTATGTCTCTCTCTTCAGACTAAGAGGCTTAAAACACACAGGGATTCAATTGCATGAATCCCCTCACAGCCATCTGGTGAGGCCCTGGCTAGGGGAGCCTGACCGGATTTGTGACAATAGTCACATGGTAATTAATTATTATTTTCCATATTTATTATTCATTGTTGTCTAGTGGTAGCACCTAAGAGACCCTGTCACAGAGCAGTGCCCAATTGTGCTAGGTGCTGCACAAATACATAACTAAAAAAACCCCAAAAAGTCAACAGTGTGCCCTTGTAGAAGGCTAATGGCATATTAGGAGGGGCTAGAGAAGTGATTATTCCCCTTTATTCATCACTAGTGAGGCCATATCTGGAATATTGCATCCAATCCTG
Source organism: Pelodiscus sinensis (assembly GCF_052426305.1). Classification (NCBI taxonomy): domain Eukaryota; kingdom Metazoa; phylum Chordata; order Testudines; family Trionychidae; genus Pelodiscus; species Pelodiscus sinensis. The sequence goes on along the minus strand of NC_143074.1, from coordinate 8,141,695 downwards.
GGTCCCCCACTACAGAAAGGATGTGGACGCATTGGAGAGGGTCCAGCAGAGGGCAACCAAAATTATTAGGGGACTGGAGCACATGACCTATGAGTAGAGACTGAGGGATTTGGGCTTATTTGGTCTGCAGAAGAGAAGAGTGAGGGGGGATTTGGTACCAGCCTTCAACTTCCTGAAGGGAGATTCCAAAGAGGATGGAGAGAGGCTGTTCTCAGTAGTGACAGATGGCAGAACGAGGAGCAATGGTCTCAAGTTACAGTGGAGAAGTCTAGGTTGGATATTAGGAAAAACTATTTCACTAGGAGAGTGGTGAAGCCCTGGAATGGGTTCCCTGGGGGGTGGGGTGGAATCTCCATCCTTAGAGGTTTTTAAGTCTCGGCTTGACAAGGCCCTGGCTGGGATGATTTGGTTGGGGTTGGTCCAACTTTGGGCAGGGAGTTGGACTCGATGACTCCTGAGGTCTCTTCTAGCCCTAGTATTCTATGATTCTGTGATTCAGTGCACAACTGGGTTGTGTCTAGACTGGCCAGTTTTTCTGGAAAATCAGCTGCTTTTCCGGAAAAACTTGCCAGCTGTCTACACAGGCCGCTTGAATTTCCGCAAAAGCACTGACAATCTCATGTAAGATTGTCAGTGTTCTTGAGGAAATACTATGCTGCTCCCGTTCGGGCAAAAGGGCCAGTGTAGACAGCTCAGATTTGTTTTGCGCAAAAAAGCCCAAATGGCGAAAATGGCGATCGGGACTTTTTTGCGCAAAAGCGCGTCTAGATTGGTCACGGACGCTTTTCAGCAAAAGTGCTTTTGTGGAAAAGCGTCCGTGCCAATCTAGACGCTCTTTTCTGAAAATGCTTTTAATGGAAAACTTTTCCGTTAAAAGCATTTCCGGAAAATCACACCAGTCTAGACGTAGCCCTGAAGTACAAGACCAGAGACAACAGACAGAGTAAGACAGACCGACTGGGTTTACAAGGAAACAATGCAACATCATCAGTCACCAAGGTAAGCAATGATCCTAACACACTAGCTGCATAACGGCTGTCAATTACATAAAGCATCACTGTATCATGTGAGATCTAGACTGTTTTGGGCCTTTCCCAGCCGGCGTTGTGCAGTGTGTGCACAGTGGTGCAGCTTTGCTAGCTTCCACCTGACAAGACGTGTTTATTGTCAGTAAACCTGTGGGCACCAACAGCCACAGAAAAACAACGAACAAGTTCCCAAGAATACCTGTCATGTGTCATGACCAAGGGGCCTGACGGCTTCTGTGGGCTGGGCAAGGTCTGAGAGGCCAGCTCCACCCCAGAAGGGACAGGGCCTCAGGCAGAAGGAATGGAGGCAGGGCAGATAGCTCTTTCTGCCACCTAGACTGTGGTGCTGTCCCCTACAGCTCTCAGGGCAATATAAAGGGCTTGGGGTTCTGTCAACCACTGCTGCTGCAGCAGCCCCTTTGGATCACCAGGCCCTGGGGCAATTGTTTCCTTTGGCCCCCAGAGGTGGCCTGGTCACGACAGATACAGATGAAATATGAGGCTCAAGATGCTGAGTCTCCTTTTCCAGGATGTCTGTTGAGAACTCTGTAAGGAAACCTCAGCCAGCCTTGGACAGCTGATAACACCTGACCCACACCAGTGTCCTTCCACTCCCACCTGCCTCTCTTACTCTGCCGATGGTGGAAGGAGCTTGGCTGAAGCAATGACAGATTTATCATATTTACATTTTAGAGTTAGATAATGAAGGAGGAAGGGGAAAACAGAAGGACTGTTTTGTCTGGGAAAAAAAACAGCAATACAGTTCACTCTTCTGAGTCTGTTCAAACACCCAAAGGCTCTTTCCTGTTTCATTAGCCACTTCTGCCTACTCTGACCTGTAGCAGTTTGTGTTTAGCTTGCAGCTGGGCCAGATACTCAGCTGGTGTAAATGGGTGTTGCTCTGGGTTTGGCCTTGGGCCTGAGTTCCCATCCCAGAAGGCAAGGCAACAGGCACTTCCTAAATGTGGTGTTAATTATCCCAGGGTTACTAAATACATCCTGGCAGTAGAGAGCTAACATCTATCTGCCCTGATCGCAAAGGTACCTTCAGGCCCATGAGCTGCTTGAGATGGAAGTGTTGGGAATTTCACTGCCTCTCCACACGTACAGTTTGTGCAACATGCCCTGCACTGGCCTGTAATTTCCATTGCATGATTCCTAATAATATAAAGCCTGTCCAGCCCAGGTGGGTGTGGCAATGCACTTTGGGGTGTGTACTGCATATGGTACTGCACACACAATTGAAATCCTGCTTGTTTTTCTGCCCTGGGGCTCATTCCACATGGGGCACAGAGGCTGCATCTAGACTGCAGGCTTCTTTCCGATGAAGCTTTTCCGGAAGAGATCTTCCGAAAAAACTTCTTCTGAAAGAGAGAGTCCACACTGCCAAAGCGCATCGAAAAAGCCAGCTGCTTTTTCAAAAGCTAGCATCCACACTGAATGGACGCTATTGCCTATATAAGCTGTGATTACTATGGACCGAGGGGCCACCAGGGCACCTGTGCTTTTTCCTCTTTCCTCTTCTTCTGAAAGAACTCCCTCTTCCCCATCCACACACGCCTTTTTCTGAAAGAGCTCTTTTGGAAAAAGGCTTCTTTCTCATAGAAAGAGGATTACCAATGCTGGAAAAACCCCTCTGTTCTTTTGATTTTCTTGCAAAAGAACACGATTTCAGTGTGGATGTAAGTGAAGTTTTTCAGAAAAACAGCCATTTTCCAAAAAAACCCTCTGTAGTATAGACATACCCAGAAATCACACTCAGGTTCTTCTCCTCTGGGGACTATAGCCAGATTCACTTCATGGAGGGCTCAGAAATGGAATCCAAGGTTGCTCAGTTAGATACCAAGCAAATACATGGATCAAGTGAGCCCTCTGCCTGGCAGACAAAGGGGGCCCTCAGTGCTGTCCATCACAGGTAAATCCTGGGGGCATGTCTGTGCGCCTCTCGGAGGTTTCTATCTGCACCCATTTGTTAATGTCTCCGAGGTAAAATGATGCATCAGTAGCATCAAGCCTGTGAGGAGAAAAACAGTCTTGAAACAGGAACAGCTAATGATCTGTGGCAGATGGGGCTGGGACAAACTGCTGCATGGCACTGTACATGCCAAGCAGGTACTTGGCAGCTGGTTCATCTTCCGATGTCACATCTGATGTTTGAATAGAGAAAAACACACGTGTTTATTTCCAGCACCGCTCCTTGTTAGACGGGTGACCTTTTCAGAGCTCTGGAGGGCAAAGGAGGATGCAGCCTACAAAATGTTCAGGGGATGCTTGACAAATGAAGATATGTAAACGAGGCGAGGAATGGCAGGGCAGAGGGAGATGATGGTTCTCATACAGAGAGACCTGTCTCATTAGTGGCGGGGGTGTTTGCTTTGGCTTCCATGTTTATAAATGCTGGCAGGGGGGAAATGGCTGTGTGTGGGTTCAGATGGAGCACTTGGGATAGATTATCCCATTATTCAGGGGGAATTAAGCCAACCTGGCAGTTCTCCCTTTAATTGGATCACAGCTTTCCACACAAAGCCATTCCTGTTTCCTACAGTCATGCTCTCAGCCCTTTCATTCACTCCCTACTGTTTCAGTACCAATCTCAGAGCAATCTTCCCCTCTCCTGTAAACTATCTCACTCTGCCTTTTTGCCTTCTAATCATCACCCACAACAACTCTCCACTTCCCCACCACTTGTTTCAGATCTTAAGGAGGGGCAAGGCTGCACTGAAAGTAGATGTCAAGGGGCCTACATGACATCTGGCATGGGTGGCAGAAGAGGGGCCTGATTCATCCGGAGTCAAGGTGGGTTATGTAATATCTTTTATTGGATCAACTTCTGTTGGTGAAAGAGAGAAGTTCTTAAGCTTACACAGAGCTCTTACCAGAATGTAAGAATAACCATACTGAGTCAGACCAAAGGTCCATCTAGACCAGTGGTCCCCAACCTTTTGGGACTGCCGGGCGCCCGGGGGGGGGGGCACTCACGTGCCGGGCACCTGGGGGCAGAGCCGCACATGCGCCCAGGGGCGGGACCACCCATGCGCCACGTGCTCGGTGCTGGCGCCACCCATGTGCTGCACTCTCGGGGTCGGCGCTGCTCCTGTGCCATACACCCATGGGTGGGTCTGCCCATATGCCACGCGCCTGGGGTCAGCGCTGCTCCTGTGCCACGTGCCCAGGGGCGGAGACGTCCATACACCATGCGCCCAGAAGCCGGCAGCACTCATGTGCTGCGTGCCTAGGGCCAGCACCGCTCCTGTGCTGCATGCCCTGGGGCAGAGATGCCCATACGCCACATGCCCGGGGCCGGCACAGCCCATGCATCATGCACCCGGGGTCAGAGCCACCCATGTGCCATGCGCCTGGGGGCAGGACCAGCCCTGATCACTCGGCAGGCGCACAGAAATGGCCCAGCGGGCGCCATGGTGCCCATGGGCACTGCGTTGGTGACCACTGATCTAGACCAGTATCCAGTAGGGCATTCTCTCACTCCCAGCTCCCCTTACGCCTCTCTTACTCTACTGATGCAATAGAAGGCGCCCCAGAGGGAATGAACAGAACAGGTAATCATCAAGTGATTAATTCCCTCTTTCCCCATGTCCAAGCTTCTGGCAAACAGGGGCTTGGGACACCATCTCTGTCCATTCTGGTTAATAGCCACTGATGGATGTGTTCTCCATGAATTTATCTAGCTGTTTTTTTTTTCCAATCTTGTCATAGCCTTGGTCTTCACAGCATCGTCTTGCAAAACATTTCACAGATTGACAATACATCGTATATGGAAATATTTTCTTTTGTTTGTTTTAAACCTGCAGCCAAATAATCTCATTCGGTGATTCCTAGTTCTTGTGTTATGAGAAGGAGTGAATAACGTGTCCTAATTTACTTTCTCCACACTGGTCATGATTTTATAAATCCCTAGCCTATTCTTCTTTTAGTCATCACTTTCAAAGCAGAAAAGTCCCAATCTTACTAATCTTGCCTCGTTTGGAAGCTGTTCCATATACCTAATCATTTTTGTTGCCCTTTACTGAATGTTTTCCATTTCCAATATATCTTTTCTGAGACAGGGTGACCACAGTATTCAAGTTCTGGGCATAACATAGATTTATATTGAGGCAATAAGATATTTTTGTCTTATTAAATATCCCTTTATTAATGATTTCCAACATGGTGTTTGCTTTTTTAACTGCTGCTGCACACTGAGTGGATGTTTTCAGAGAACTATCTACAATGACTGTACAATCTCGCTCTTGAGCAAATTTAGACCCCATCATTTTAAGTGGACTATGTTTTCCAATATTACTTAGCATTTATCAACATTGAATTTCATCTTCCATTATGGTGCCCAGTCACACAGTTTTTTGAGATCTCTTTGTAGATTTTCAGTCTGCCTTGCACTTCAGTATCTTGAGTAGTTTTGAATCATTTTCAGATTTTTCCACCTCACTGATTACTCTTTTTCTGGATCATTTGTGAATATGTTGAACAGTACTGATCCAGTTTAGGCCCCTGGGAGGCACCACTATTTACCTTCTCCATTCTGAAAACTGACCATTCATTTCTACCCTTTTTCCCCTATCTTTGTACCCAGTTACCAGTCCATGAGAAGATCTTCCCTCTTATCCCATCACAGCTTACTTTGCTTAAGAACCTCTGGTGAGGTACCTTGTCAAAGGCTTTCTGGAAATCTAAGTACATTATGTCCACTGGATCCCTCTTGTCCACATGCTTGTTGACCCCCCTCAAAGAATCCTAGCAGATGGATGAGTCATGATTTCCCTTGCAAAAACCATTTTGACGCTTCCCCAACAAATTATGTTAATCTATACATCTGACAATTCTGTTCATTAATATATATCTCCTCAAATTCTCTGGGTTCTGGAGCAGACAGAAAATCATAACTGGCCATTTCCACCCTTTCCTATATGCATTGGTGCCCATACTTTCTCTTTCTCATGCATCCCCTTGTATGCTGACTTTGGCATGCCTTCTAGCTACTTGCATGGGAATACGTGCTAAAAGTGAGGCACAGGGCATTGTGACGAACCGAGCCGTGTCTGGGCACAGCTGAGGGCGTCCGCTCAGGGCGAATTGCTCAAATCCGGGGCTCCTTACAGCCCTCAGACTGGTGACCTCTCCAAACAGGCCACAAACCAGTCCCACAGAGCGCTTCAGCTGCCTGCTTGAAGCCACACGAGCAAAACCCCTCCAACACCCCAGCAATATCCATGCCCCAGATGGCCCCGGGCCTCATACACAGGTGGGGGGTCCTAGAACCCAATCCCACCTACCCCGAACAAGTCCTGTCCAGTTCCAAGAAACCAGCCACAGATCCCTGGTCAATTTACCCTCTGGACCTTACCCACAAATCACGCTGGGCCAATCCTTTAGAATATATATCTAAAGGTTTATTATCACAAGAAAGAAAAAGCATGAAAGTAAGATTGTTAAAGATTAGTATGTTACATGCATCGAATCTCCCAGTCCTCAATGCAGGCTCTAGCAGAGATATCACAGCTGCTGGTTTAAAAGTTTTTGTTGCACATCCTAGCATCAGGATGGGTTCACAGGTCTTCCGGGCTCTTCGATCCCTGCAATGCTGCCTCTGGGATGAAGTGCTGAGCTGAGAACAAAATGGCATCGACCACATGGCCTCTTTATACCTCCTTCCTGGCCTCTTCTTGTATGTAGCAGGTCACCTGGACAGAGGCCAATCTCTGTGTACCCTGCTGGCTGCTCTCAGGTGACAACCTCCATTCTTTAGGTGTGTCCTTGGCCCATTGAGAGCCATTGTCCCACAGGGCCTCGGTAATTAGCATGTCCACAGGCCCGGCCCTGCCCAATGCTTAACCACATGCAGGGAAATCTTCAGTGTCCATACAAGTACATGCTAATAATTGCACACACAGACATTATACAAACACATGAACAGCGTACATAGGATTATCAGATAATAAGCTTCTATTCAATACCTCACATGGCCCTCTTCTATACCATTTTTGGGGCCAACACCCCCACCTATAGGTGCATCAGTGATCTGGCTGATCCCCTCAAGATCCAGCAACGTGACAGGCATCTAGGAAAGCCTTATCTCAATGCAGGAACAGTTCAGATCAGGGCTCTCTTTTATCCTAACCACCAGTGCTATAGAACGGACAGGAGATACTGGTCTATCTGGTCCTGTGTAAGCCCACAGTGACATTTGAACCATGGGGGAGAAAAGCATGGTCCTCCACCACTTCCAGTAAAAGAGATGGAAGTGGTAGCTATCATGGGTTACACTAGACAACAGGTTTCCTCTTAAAAAAAGGAATAAGGGATCTTTCGGAAAAGTCTTTATTTTCCGAAAGATCCACGTCTAGACTGGCGCTTTTTTCTGGCAAAGTTCCGTGCCGGAAAAAAGTGGCAGCCATTTTTATGCAAATGAAGTGGGGGGGATTTAAATCCCCGCTTCATTTGCAATTGCGATGTGTCTAATTTGCATCCCTTTTACGGAAAAGGGATGCAGTCTAGACACAGCCAGGGAGAGTGTCCCCAGAAAAAGCTCAGGGTCCAGCTTGGTCAGGACCAGGAAGGCAACTGGCACAAAGTGCTGCAAAAACTGCAGCATGGCCATGTGGGGCCATCGCATGCCCGGGATAGCTCCAACTCCATGGCTCACAGGAAAAAGCTGAGGCATCCACAAAAGGTGGGCAACCGCAGCAGGTACTGAGAGAGCTTTGCTGTCCCTCAAAGAGGTAGCAAGCACACAGCAGAAGCAGAGAAATGGCGGTCTGGGGGGGTGGTCCCTTTAAGAGCATGTCACTGCAAGGCTCCAGCACCGGCACTGGGAAGCAACTGGTGACCTAAAGCCCTGACTGAAGTGGTTCCAGGTGGCCTTTTATGCTTTTTCCATGCATTTTTGTGTGAGGACACTCTCTTTCAGGGGAAGTGTTTTTTTTTTTTTGGAAGAGCTCTTCTGAAAAAAGCTTCTTCCGAAAGAAGCCTGGTTTTGTATGGTAACTAGGGGTTCTCTTTATTCTGAACCACCAAAAGTTCTGGGAAAGTTCAGATAAATGTAAAGGCTAGTTAAAAACTTTCTGTTGATTTTTTTTAATGGAAAATTGGGTTAAAAGCAAATGATGGCAAGTGTTGGCCCTCCGCAAAAACATTTAGACAGAAAAGACTCAAAAATAGTTAGCCAAAAATCAGTTTTGGTTTCAGGGTCCATACCTTCCTCCCCAGTTTTTGGATGAACATGTATTGGAGTTTGTTTTCTGAAACCGGGAGGGGAGGGGGGGAGGAGAGACAGAGAATGGAGTTTTTCATTCTTGTTCCGTGGGAGGCATTTTCTCATTAAAGCTGGACTAAAGGCTTTCTAATTTACACATGTGGCCAGCAGGGCAAGTGGAAGCAAGTCAAAGTCCCTCCCCAAATTGGAACCAGACTTGAAGAGCCACAAGCCTGTTTGCAAGTTTGAAAATGTTCAGCTAATTGCTTTCCTCTCTCGCGCTCATTGTTCTGTCTGCACAAATCTCTGCCTTTTGGGTCCAGCCAGGACCAGAAGGGGAACAAATCAGAATGAAAAAGGCTATTTTAGCTCTTGCCAACTCAATTGGAAACAGAAAGTTCTGGAAATCTTCCAAATAAGCCTTGTCTTAGAAGACCTCCACTGTAGTTTGTTAAGCCCCACAGCTATGGAAGTTCTGTTAAGTGGCTGAAGTTATGGGTACAGCTGTGTACAATTCTGGGAGCCCAGTTTGCAGGGATACTTGCAACTTTTTTGGGACTGGAACATCTGTTCATGTGTGGATGCATGCCATGTTTTACCTTCAGTACCATTGGGCTGAAAGCACCACATTTTGCATGTTTCCCTAGGCTCACAGCTTGTCAAAATGATAGTGAGCTTGGCTTGACTTTTCAGTTTTGTAACAAAACTCTAAGGCAGGTAAACATTTCCCTGGGTTTAGGGTTCATCCCCGATATTTTCTCCAATCCTGTCTGCAATCTTTGGTGATTTGGGCAGGCTGGAGTGTGTCGCTCTGATCTCTTCTGGACAGTTCAGAACTGTCCAACAGTATATCACAGACCAGCTAAGCAGCAGAGGAAAGAGGCTGTCATTTAGGCCCAGAGATTGGGCCTTTAGAACAGGAGGATCCATGTGACCTGCTAAAGTCCCAAATCATGATGTGCTGCACCCTGCCCACCACAAAGTTCCAAGGTGGCAACAGCTTCTGTACAGTTTGCAGTTGCTCAGTGACTCCTAGTCCATTGTGCTTAGGGGCAATTTTGATTTTTTGCAGCATTTCCAGTCTGTTTCCTTTCTCTTCTGCTAATGCTGGGCAGGTCTGTGAGAATTAACTGCACACTCTGCTCCAGGGTGCTCCTCCTCCATGTTTCTAAACCCTTTTGGAATCCTCCTGTCACAAAGGCTGGTAAATCATGGAAGGTTCCGAAGCCACCTCCCATTTGTGGCTGATGACTGCCAAGAAATAGCAGCCCCACATCACAATCCTGCAGTGACCAGGCGTGTACTGCACATGCATCCGACATGAGACTTCCAGCCCAAGTCGGTGTCATGGGAGGTGAAAATGCTCCCTTGAGCAGCACTGTTTAATGCCTACACCCAGTATTATTATTAATGGCTACACCTGGTATTATGTCAGCATGACAAATGCAAGCCACGTGTGTAAGGCCTTGGGAGCTGATCCCTGATGTAGTTAAAACTTTGACACAAGTGGAATTTGCCAAGACTGGCTCAGCTGAGATGTGTGTTTCCACATTTCCATCCTCCTCTCCTGTGAGAGGTTTGCTCCCGGTCCCACGCTGTGTCCATGGCAACAAACAAAGGCCTTCTTACCCAGTGCTCTCCATCTTATTGATTCCCTGGGAGATTTATGGCTGAGACCTGATCCCAGTGAAGGAGCTAAATCCAATTCACTAAGGAATTACAAGCCTGTTCAATCGATAATCTATTTATCTTCTTCACTTTGCCATTTTTAAACACTCCAGACCTGTCAAAGGACATTGAAAGTCTGTAAAAAATGAAAATATTGAATTCTGGAATTGTTCGCTGATGCTTCTGCAAAGGCTGTGGAGTCTGAGAAGTATCTGGCATGGCCTCGGTGCTGGGACACAGCTAATGAGTGATATGGGCGCTGGTATCACTAACTGGTAAGAATCCAGTATCCGGGTGAAAGTTGCCATCTGCTTCGTTACCCAGGAGGAATCCAATGTACTTAGGATAATCTGTGATGTGGGCATGTGGTGCCCAAAGGATAAAATCTGGCACTCGGTGACAATCGGTGATAGTTGGGAAGAAGTGAGCACTTCCCAACTTATCGAGAGGGAAAGTCTTGGGAATATTTCAAATCCCTCCCCCCAGAAGCGATTTAATTTAAATGGAACTGCCTGATTCATGGCTAACTACACGGTGACCTTTCAAAAGCAGCTTGCTGAGCCATCCTGGGAAGGGAAAGTTCTGTATCTCAATAAATAAAAATAATCAGCTCTAATATATTCATTTTCATCCATACCTCTCAATGGAGAAGAAGAGTATAATTTATCCATTTTTACAGATGGGGAAAACTGAGGCATAGATGATCACCTGCCTAAGGTCATGCAGCAGAAGCAGGATTAAAATGCTGGTCCACAATCCCCACGCCCACAATTTCCCAAGCTATTTTACACTTTCTCTCAAGCCAGAGTGATACCGATTTATCTTTTATGGATTCAGGTTGTTCAGCAGAATGGGTTTGCTTGTGTATGTTCATTTCTGAAGTGATCAGCAACACAATTTTTAAGCATGTGCTTAAATTAAGCACCCATCAGAGCTGTGCACATAACTGGGTTTTTTTTCTGTTTGGTGGCCAAACTGGAAAAAACAAAACTGTTTTGGGTCAGTCTAAAATTACTTTTTACTCCCCTCTTCCGCAAATAAACAAACAAAACAGTAAAATGTCTCAGATCAAACAAAACTTTTTTGTTCAAATGAAACATTTTGGTTCATTTTCAGTTGTTTTACCTTTTTGGTTTGTTTAGTTTTGGCTAGTTGAATTTCAAAACAAAATGTTTTGCCTTTAGTAGAATTCTCCCTTCCTCTTTTTTTCAGCTGAAATTCAGGTTGTAAGTTGTTCCAAAACTACACCTTTTGTGAGTAAAGTTTGCTTTTAAAAAATCACTCAACTCTGTGCCTATTGGGATTTAAGTACCTGCTCAGATGCTGCCCTGAATCGAGATGTGTTCCATAAAGGGGGACTTAAGGGATATGGAGAAAAAGGAATCATGCACTCCCCCTCCCACCATGTCCTCTTTGCTGGAGAGAAAAGGTGCAAACCTTTCCATCTACAGCTTTCAGATGCTGCAGCACAGAGCTGTAGAGGTAAATGAGGAGCCACTCCATTGAAGTCAATGGCATCACAGGAGGGCTTGTAAGGCTAGGTCTACCCTACACCTTTTTCCAATTTTTTTTTCAGAAGATGCTTTTCCAGAAATTTGGCCCGTCCACACTGGGCCAAATTTTGGAAAATCCCCCTCTTTCGGAAGATCCTTTCTTCCTTGTAGAACAAGGAACACAGGGCTTCCGAAAGAGCACGTTTGCTCTTCCACAAAAAAACCCTGCAGTCTAGACGTACCCTTAGAGAATGATTAGGCCCTGTGGGTTAGCCAGATCCACCCAAGGATGGGGGAGATTCTGGACCCCGATCGCCCCATTTGAAATGCCTCCCCCCCAACTTCGTTACCAGAAGCTCTATTGCAGAAGTTGGCAGGATGTGAGGTTCCTCTGGGAAACAGGGAGGCTGGTTCCTCTCACTGCTGAGGTTAATGAATGGAGTCATTAGGACGATTAATGTTTGCTGATGAGTTAATCACCCTGGCAAACAGATTCTCCCGCCCCTGCTCAGAAAGGCAGGCTCAGGCTGAGCTCAAAGTCACACTAAGCTATTGCAGGTGCTATATCGTGTTGACTCCATGCCTTCTGAATGGAGTCAGTCCCTTTAGTGGGGTGTTTCCTTTCTGTGGGGTGGGGGTTCCTAAGTGAGAAGTGAGATATATATGTATTTTAAAGATTTAAAATGTGGGGCTGGTTGGATTAGGGACTTTCCAAACTCTGCAAGCATCCCTCAGCCCTGCACAACCTCTCTTGTTCCCTTCTTGGGTCCCTCCTTGGTCCTCACATGCAAAGCCCCCTGGTACTCCTGTCATGGGCCTCTCACCCAGCTCATCCAATGCTCTTCAGTCCTGAGCAGCAGCCCTCTTGTTATTCCAGTTGAGGGCCTCCACCTAGTTCTGCCTATCATTTGTGAGCAAGACATGAGTCATGCTTTCTGCTTCAGCTCTGTGAAATTCTACCCAGCGGTCCCAAGGTGCCTCAGTTAGGATTCATGGCCTCCAACACCCTTGCTAAGTCAGTCCCAGGTAAAGTGTAAAAGCAAAGTGCTAGTTGTGCCAAAATACATCAGGAGTTTTTGTGGCAGTTTGTGAGTTGGTGAAATGTCCTCGGTGCTGGTTCCACTGGAGAAATTTTGAAAGGAATCCTAGCCGATCCTGCTATTTATGTTTCCCTGAGGCCTATGGGGGAGGGGATACAGATGTTCAAAGGCACAAACAACAGTTTGACACTCAACTTTCTTACTGTATTTGAACATCACCCTTCATATCCTTAATTCATGACATAGCAGAGGAGGCAGTAGGGTTCACTAGATCCATCACAAGATTAAGTGACAGGAGATAGGCATTTGATTTTCTGCCTTGCTACCAACAAGTGATTTGTCAAAGTCACTTCATCCCTTTGTGACTCATTTTTGTCATCTGTAAAATGGGGCTGATATTGCTGCCTCCGCTTTCCAAAACACCTGAAGAGCTAGAGTAAAAATAGCCAAGAAATGCTGCAAAGATTCATGCTTATTGAATTATTATTGCTATCATGACCAGCCTCCATGGTTTTGAATGCATACGTTCTTATACTTGCTTGTTTGCTTTACTTACTATACATTTCTCCAGGGTACCTGCATAGTGTCTGAATCTGACTTGACAAGAATTTGACAAATTAGCCATTCACGATAGTGTAATCCAAAAGATAATCAAGTTGCAAAACATAATAAATAGTCCACGGTGACAGGCTGTGGAGAAAGGGGAATTCAGAAGGGTTTTGGATAGCTCCTGTCATGGTAACTTCTAAGGACTTTTTGAACCCTCCCTCAAATTTGGAGATGGTTTCATCTGAGGTTTCAGTTCCTGCCCAGCTCTGCCTCTGGAAAGCAATGGTGCTGAAGGAACACTGAAAAGTCCAGAACAGTCAGACTATTTCGTGGTTCAGGTTAAACTTGCTTAATTCCTACCAAGTCTGAAATCTTCTATCAAACCTTGCAGACTGCCTTTCCATTCAGGAATCTGGGACTGGACTGGGGATAAATTACTCAAAGTTCTGTTCAGTCCCTCTGAAGCGTCTGGCACTGGCCACAGTTGAAGTCAAGATACTGGGCTAGACAAACCATGGGTGTGACCCAGTATGGCTGTTCTTGTGTACACCTGAGTACACCTTTCCCCTGTGAGCTTCATATTTCTGTAGCTTGTAGGGATGATGAGTTGGGAATGTTCCTTCCCTCCCCCCACAAATATACCATTATGTTGTTGATAGTCTATTCAGTACAGCTGCAATGCATAGGAATTGCCTTCTTGGATCAGATCCATAGTCCATCTAATGCAATAACCTGTCACCAACCAAATGCTTCAGGGGAAGGCACAAGAAATCTTGCAGTTACAATTATGGAATAACGCATCTGCAGGGACATTTTCATCTGACACCCAATATATACAGGTTGCCTTAAGAAGCTCTGAAACATGAGAGTTTATATCCCTCCTAACTCCACTCCTACTGCTATAAATGTGCCCATTCTGGTTAACCATATACATGTCTAATACCCAGTGAATACTGCCAAACTTGCATCTACCATATACTGTGGCAATAAGTTCCACAGGCTCGATTGTGCACTATGTGAAAAAGTATTTCCTTTTACTAGGTTTTGAATTTGCTATGTTTTAAGATCATTACACATGTCCTTGATCTTGCATTAGGAGCTGTGCATATAGCTATTCCTATTCTACCTTCTCCATACCTGTGATTAGAGCTGATCAGAACATTTCATCTAAATGTATTTTCATGGAAATACGCTATTGTGTCAAAATTGCAAAGTTTTGTGGCAAAGTAAAGATTTTGATGAAGTTGTCTTAGGTTTCAGAGGTCCAGGTCTTCCTGGTCACTGCTGACTAGAGTGAGATCACTGTTGAAAACCTGATTCTTTTGAATGGACAATTGATGTTTGACAAAGTTACATTTTGTGAACATATGGGGAAGCTTTTGTTTCATTCCAGTGAGGAGCTGAAACAAATTTCAGAATCATGAAATGGAATTGTTGTCCTTGGCCAGCAATGGCAAATATACCACATTTCAATTCCAGATAATCCCCTGATTTTTTCTATGAGCTTTTGTCTCTGCTCGTACGACTGTGACTTGTTCAACTCCTAACCTCCTACCGCTTTTGCTGCCTCATGCAGGAGTCATGTTTCTGACTACCCTTGATGCTCCCCATGCTGGACATCCATCCATCATGCCATGGCCTTTTGGGTCAGATTAAATGCTCCCCATGATTTACAGTGTGGCAGCAACCTGGACACTTCCTTGGCATATTATACAGCGCTAGTGAATGCTAATTCTTTCAAACCTCAGAGGAAGCAAAACCCTGCTAATTTATGCCCTGCCTGTTTTATTCCCCAGCATAATTCTGCTTTTAATGTTCCGTCTACACCACATCAATATCCTTTCACCACTGGCAAGTTAAAACAAAAAGTAAATATTTCATTTCCCGTTCATCCCCTTAAAAGGCTTGTCTGAAAATGACTCACCCAGAGTGCCCTGAGGTTATACAAATAGGAAATGACAGTGGTATACCACTCAGGTGCTTTATGGCAATGGTGCTGCCCACAAGTGTCGGTGTTGCTGGGCTATTTACAATCTATTGGTGTAGGAATATAATAAACTAAAGCATCCTCGCATCATGCTAAATTACTAGCCTTAGCTAATATGAGGCTCTAATACATAGTTAATTTATCAGTCCGATATTGCCATTTACTTTATGTAGCTATATTCATAAAGCACATCCTAGTGGTTGGCAAAATAAATAAATAGATAAAACCATGTTTAACAGACCATTATGCAAAGACACTAAAAGGCTGCGATAAATTACCTGCCGGGGCACTGATGATGCCACTTTTGGAAAATGGAGGGACAATGCTGTTTCCCGGACTGCTCCAGGGTCTATGCCTGCATAGTGGATCACAATGTGTGTGGGATGCGATGTCTCTCTAGATTTTTTTTTCCTGGTCACTCCTAGAGGTCCCAGTGGAGATTAGGACCCCATTGAGCTGAGTGATGTACACACATCTAGTAAGAGATCTGTCCTAAAGATTTTCTAGTGTAAATAGATAAAGGCAAGATTAGCAACACCACTATAGAAAGGGGGAAGAGGGAGTGTGATTTGTCCAGGATTGCACAGATGCTAGATGCAGGATTTGGATGCAGATCACCTAACTGACAGTCCAGCACCTTATACACAAAACCATCTTTCTTCTACTTTGATGATAACTGGATCTACATTGGTATCCTCCACAGAAGAGGATTTGATGGGCCTGAGAGTAAGAGAGCATCACACAGACTGATTCTTTTGTGTTTCCTCTCATGATTTTAATTTGCAGTGTGTTCCCCACCCCTAGGCTGGACTCCTGGAAGAGACTGCTGCCTATATCACAGACTAGTTCATAGGGACAGCTCAGTGGAGTTGAGGGTGCTAAGCGAGTCACAAGTGTATTCAGCATCACCTAGCAGGATCAGGTCTTTAATCCATAGCTGCCTGCTGTTTGCTGTTCTACTGGGAGCATGTTCCATCAGAGATCAGGTTCCTACCCTCCAGCTACTTGAGATTATAACTCGTTTACACAGAAATGAACTGTTCCAAGACAAATACTGTGTTAAGACAATTGAAATAGGCCACATTAGACAGTGCTCCTGAGAGCCTGAGTCTCATGGCTTCTCATCAGCAGTGAGCGTCGCTTCGCTCCCCCCTCTCCAAGCCCTTGAGAGGGGAGTTCTGTGAAGGGGAAACTTTTCAAGCAAACTCCATGCTCTGTTTTGGCAGCTGGAAGAATCAAAGCCAGTGAGGCCCAGGTTTGCAGGCAGCTGACTGACACCGGCAAAGCGGCCTCAGATAGGAGTGAAATCGCGATGTCACTGAACAGAGTGAGGCAGCCTTCTGCGGGGGAGAAGCCGCACAGGCCCTGGAGTGCTGTAGCATTGGGTTATGCATCACTTAATGCAACTGCTGAATACCCAGGACTCGGGAGATTTTACTAGGATTGCTGTGGGACCTGCTGTACTTGCACAGAGACTCCAGAGGGTGCTATCCCCATCCTCTAGGAATCCCATTCCTGCAGCCTTCCTGCAGGGGGTGCTCGGATTGCACAGCCTTTTGTTCAAGCTGTTCATCCCATCTCCAGGGGAGAACTTAGGGCTCAGCTGCCCTGTGAAGTGCGGCCCATTGCCTACCATTTGTAGGTTGCCTTACTGAACATCCCCCTGCAATACCATGTCACTCACCTTTAGGGGGTGCACTTATCTCACAGTGTCCCTGTTATCAGCTGTTCATCTTCCCTCTCTAGGAGCTATGTTCCCTCTATTTTTTTTCCATCCGTGTGCAGAATAAATTTTGTTATGTGCACCAAGGCATGTGCAGATGGGCACCACTAGTAGAAACACAGCTGGGAACCATTGGACTCTCTCTGGGTAGTTGCTGAAGCACTCAGCTTACAGAGAACCCTGTCTAGGAGGCTCCTCCAACCACATAGCCACTACAGCCTGTAGCCCAATCTTCCAACCACCATGGTATATCCACCTTATTCCACCTAACCTCAAGGATGCAGCATGCATCAAAATTAGCCCCTTCTGGCAGCCATTAGTACAGTGACACCCACTGGTGCTATAACACTGCAGTATAGTCACATCCTGCCAGCTCTATTGGAAGCAAGTGAACAGTGCTTTAATGGAGGGATGTGTTTTATTTTGGAAATTAGCAGCAGGCCCCCCTCACCCAAAGCTCTAGGCACAGAATGCAAAGTGCACATCACCAAATTTCATCTAATAAATGGGCCCACCCAGCCATATAATTTTAATTGTCCACAGTCCATTAGCAAGGATAAGGAGGGAGGAAATGAATTGCTCAGCTGAGTGAATTCCTTTGGGTTCTTGGGGAAAAGGCACTCTCTTTCCACCAGCCCATGGGTGGGATTTTATGGCTTAGGAGCTGTTCTGCTTCCCTCAGCCTGAGTTCTCCTCAAGTGCCCCAGAGCAAGGAAGGGATCTTGCAGCATTTCTGAAGAGATGGATTCCAGAGCAGAGTCCTTGCCTGAGTTTTCCCTCCCATCAACTGCTTGTTGTTTGTAACAAGGGGGTGCCAGCACTGGTGGTGAATTCAATGGCCTGGGGAGAACGGTGTGAATTTTGGGTAGGAAGTTCTCAAGTTGTCTAGTGCTTTATAGGGTAAATCCTACACCCTGACCTCCGCTCACAGTCAGTGAACAGGGTTCAGTGACTCTAGCACAGTAGTTCCCAAACTTTTCAGCATCACGCCCCCTTTTTGATTTTTGAGAAACCCTCACGTCCCCCCTCCCAAAAAATAGCAGCAAAACTTGGGGTGGGATTGATGGGGGTGTGTGGCTGGAATTTCTTCAGCCCCCCCCCCAGGGGACATGCCCCCCAGTTTGGGAACCCATGCTCTAGCACATGGGCAGATGAATCAAAGTACTGAAGAACAAAACTAATTCCCTAGTATAAGCATTGTGCGCTGTCTGCACAGCTATTTTTAGTGTGTAAGCCTGAGCCCTGCTAGTCTGAGTCTGTTAACTTGGGCTGGGAAGCTCTTTTCGATGGACTGTGTAAGTGTACGCTCAGTGGCTCATAGATTTAAGGCCAAAAAGGACCATTCTACACTGTAGTGGCTTTTTGGGCTGCCCATTTATACAGCCCCTGTAAGTAGCAGTAGAATTGTGCAGTGCCCAGGATTTCCCATCCACTAAAATTGTGGGGATTTTTCAACTTGTTTTCATTTTGATTTGGAACATATTTTAAAAGAAATTTTCTGATAAACAGAGTTTTAAAAAACAAAACTTAGCCACTGAGTTAAGTTTCCTTCCTTCCTTCATGTTCATCGTAGTCTCAAATAGTTCTCTTCTGTCTCCACCAAAAATGTTTTCAGATTCAATTCCAAAATTATTTGGTTGGGCCCTATAGTAGCTTCAGTGCTGGACTTTCTTTCTATGTAAACTGGTTTTGTTTTGCAGTTGTGTTGCTGGTGAAATATGTGAGATTGACAAGCCTGGAGCTCTCTGCCAACAGGACAGCTAGAGCACAGGCAGTGTCAGTTTACTGATGTGCTTCATATACCACCATGCGTTAGGTAATAATGTGATATGACGGAATGTGTGTAAATCTAAACCAGTTCTTTATTAAAAGAGATATTTATAGAGGTGCTATAACTGTAACTAGCATTCCAGCCATGTGCACACAGGCTGACTTTTTGTTGGCTCTTCCAAATTCTTTCTTCCTGAAATTTGTGTTCCTCCCTTTGAATTGTGTGCAGGTTACTACGGGTATGTCTACACTACAGCGCTAATTTGAACTAACTTAGTTCGAATTAGTTAATTCGAAATAAGCTAATTTGAATTAGCGCATCTAGACTTAAAAACTAGTTCTAATTAGCGTTTTGCTAATTCGAACTAGCGCGTCCACACTGATTGGACGCTGGGGCGCACTTAAGGGCAGCTGAAACCGGTTCCGGCAGGGCATCAGGTCATTAGTTCCTTTGTGTGGCTGCTGTCTGAGACTATCTGAGGCTCGTGCTGCTGCAAGCCTGCCAGCAATGGCTGGAGGCTGCCTGGCACCACCTGGTGCACGTCAGCCCCCTATCTCTCTGCCTGGCCTCCCTGAGGGCCGTGGAGGAGCCGCAGCAGCGCCCGGATGCCAGCGTGCCCCGCTGCATGTGGCGTCTGGACACCAGCAGCGACTGGTGGGACCGCATCATCCTGGAGCGCTGAGGAGACCAACAGTGGACCCAGAACTTCAGGATGAAGAGGGACACCTTCCTGGAGCTCTGTGAATGACTCGCCCCTGCTCTGTGGCGACGGGACACTCGCATGAGGCCTGCCACCCCCCTCCAGAAGCGTGTGGCCATCACCCTCTGGAAGCTCTCCACGTCGGACAGCTACCGATCCGTCGGGAACCAGTTCGGCGTGGGGAGATCCACCGTTGGAGCAGTGCTCATGCAGGTACGGCACTCACCATCCACTGGGCCGTGGGGGAGAGGGGCTGCAAGGAGGGGATGGGCCACCCCAGGGAAAATGGGGGGGAAGGAGGCAAAAGTGCCCCGCAGTGGAGGGTTCGGTCTGTCCCGGCCATACTACACACCGCCTGGGGGGGGTTGCTTCTGGGAGTGGGGCGCGGGGCACTGCCAGGGCACGAACACTCCCAGCCACCCAGGCACCCCAGTGATTCGCAGTTTGCTGTGTCTCTCTGCAGGTAGTCAAGGTCATCAACCGGGTGCTGCTCAGCAGGGTGGTCCACTTCGCCGACCCGGATGCCATCATCTGGGATTTGGTACCCTCGGCTTCCCCAACTGCGGGGGGGCCATCGACGGGATGCACATCCCCATCCGTGCCCCGGAGCACCGGGCCTCCCAGTACGTCAACCGAAAGGGGTACTTCTCCATGCACCTGAAGGCCATGTGTGACCACTGGGGACAGTTCACGGACATTAATGTGGGCTGGTCCGGCAAGGCACACGACGCACGGGTGTACCGGAACTCCTCCGTGTGCCAGAGGCTGCAGGCCGGGACCTTCTTCCCTGACCGCCACATCAGGGTCGGGGATGTGGACATGCCCGTGTGCCTGGTGGGGGATGCAGCCTATCCCCTACAGCTCTGGCTCATGAAGCCGTACACGGGGCACCTCAACCCCTCCCACCAGGCCTTCAATTCCAGGCTCAGCAGGGCCCGCATCGTGGTGGAGGGGGCCTTCGGATGATTGAAAGCCCGATTTAGGTGCCTCCTCACCCGCCTCGACCTTGCCGAGCACAATATCCCTCCCGTGGTGGCAGCATGTTGTGTGCTGCACAGTTTGTGCGAGTGGAAGGGGGAGGCTTTCCTGCTAGCCTGGGTGGCTGAGGCTGACCGCATGGCTGGCCACTACGCTCAGCCCTGCACTGCCGCCGTCCAGGAAGCCCAGCGGGGGGCCGTCCGGATCTGGGAAGCCCTGTGGGAGAGCTTCCAGGTGGAGGAGGAGGACTGAACTCTCCCTGCATACCCCACTGGGACCTTCTTCCACCCTTCCCCCCTTCTCGTCCGTAACCCTCATTCCTAATGTCAAATAAAGTCACCTGTTTTGCCAACAAAAATCTCATTTTTATTTTACATAACTGGGGTGGGGGGAGGGATGAGTGAGGGTGGGAGAGGGGAGGGAAAACCTGGGAGGAGGGAGCTAGAAGGGGGTGGAAGGGGAGGAAGGGAAGGGAATGCTCAGGCTTAGGGTTCCTGCTGGCTCTCCCGTCTCTCAGCGCTGTGGGTGTGGGGGCATCGGGGGAGAGTGGGTGTGGAGGGTGGGGCAGGAGGGACGGGGGGTGCAGAGGAAGCGGGAGGGGGAGGAGGGGTGGGAGGAGGAGCAAGAGCTGGGGCAGCCGCAGGGGTCGGTGCAGGAGGAGGCAGGAACCTGTCCACCACGGTCTAGAGGTGGCCTCTGAGGGCACGGCCCTGCTCCTCCAGCACCTCCACACTCCGCTGCCGCAGCCACAGGTCGTCCCAGACCCAGTGGTCCTGGGTGCAGAGCTGGTGCTCCAGGAACTGCTGGTGCCGCCGCTGGTTCCTGGTGCACCTGCTGGCCTGGGTGCGGGTGGCTGTTGCAGGGGGGGGTGATGCGCCCTGCAGTCCCAGGTGCTGCGGCTGTGGTGAAACAAGAACAGCGGTCAGTTCTCCCTGGGCACAAGGTGGGTGAAACACAGCCCCCCTTGCAAGGTCAGGGCCACTGCATGACACCCAGGTGCTGCTCCATGGTGGGCAAGACCCAGGCGCATGGTCCCTGGGCTCCCTCTCCTCCCACCCCCCCATACACATAAGGGGAGCATGATGGCACTCACATGTGGAGCCCTTCCCGGCCTCGGACGATACAGGTGATGTGCTCTGTGGGGTTCCTCAGGGGTCCTGGGTCCTGGGTCCTGGGCAGGCTCCCTGAAGGCACCTGGCTCTCGGCGTCCTCCTGCTCCTCCTCCTCTGTGTCCGGGATGGGTCCCTCTGCCCAGGGGTCTATCACCACCCGGGGGGCATGGACGCCGTGAGCCCCCAGGATGCGGTCCAGGGCCTCAAAGTGGGGGCAGGCCTCTGGGTCGGCCCCTGGCTGGCAGGCCCTGGAGTAGGACTGCCGCAGGTCCTTTATTTTACAGCGGACCTGTTCCCGGGTCTGCATGTGGCCTCTGGTGGCCAAGCTGGCAGCCATGTGGCTGTAGACGGCCGTGTTCCTGTGGCTAGTGTGGAGATCGTGGATGTTGGAGGCCTCTCCCTAAACCTCGATGAGGTGCACGATCTTCGCACTTGACCAAGCGGGCGCCCGCCTCTTGCGGCCCCAGGCAGGCTCCTGGGAGCCGCCAGGCTGGTCCCGGGAAGAGGCAGAGGGCTGGGTGGCATCGGGTGGCTGGCTCATCTTGTGCCAGGTGCAGGGTCTGCTGGCTGGGTGCTGGCAGGCTTGCAACTGGCACAAACTGTGTAGCCAGCCCATGGCCCTTTAAGGGGGGCAGACAAGTTTCCCTGATGTTGGCCAGAGTGGCCACCAGGGCAAGCTGGGAAGGGTTAGCCTCCCACTAGTTCAAATTAAGTGGCTACACAGCCCTTAATTTGAACTACTGAATTCGAACTAGGCGTTAGTCCTCATAGAATGAGGTTTACCTAGTTTCAATTAAGCGCTCTGCCAGTTCGAATTAGTTCGAACTAGCGGTTTGTATGTGTTGCGCCTATCAAAGTTAATTCGAACTAATGTCTGTTAGTTCGAATTAACTTTGTAGTGTAGACAAGAGGGAATACCTCTCGGAGTGAGAGGAGTTCGGTAGTTCTGGCCCATACAGTTCTTGCCTAAAATTAATGCTGAATAAAGTGGTGCTTTTGTAATGTGAACTGAGCTCCATTTGGAAGCAGAAACCACCCCTCAGATCTTAAAGTTAACATTTAATGTTTCTCTGAAATTTTTTTAAGTATTTCTCAACTCTCTATCATTGAGAAGTCTTACAGATCTCCCATTGGAAGCTTAGCCATTGATTTCACAGTGCACCAACTAGATCATGACCTATGTTTATAATTCTTCTTCTCCTCCCCACCCTCCAGCCATAATCAGGAAGTGCATAAGAGCACGATCATTTTAACAACAAAACTTTTTTTTAAAGTACCTCCCAAAAAGTTCTGGTTGGAATTCAGCTCAAGTTCTGGCCACTTCACTGAATACTAGCAATAGCTGGTGATGCCAAACTCCTCACCTGAGTTTTCCTGTCCAGCTGGTTCGGACTATGCAGTCATGCTGGATTATTTTTTGTTATCAGCAATGGGTCTGCACCGATGCCAAGATCCAAACACACAACCCCACCCCAGAATCATAGAGGGGTTTGGATTTAGATCCAAGATCTGCCACTTAGGCCCACATGTTGTATTACCAGGGGTAGCGGAGAAAGGATGTAGATGCAATCCTAATCCAGAAGAGCCAGCCACACATTACAGCCTTCCATGAAACTAAATGAGGGAATTAGTTTCTAAATGCATTCAATTAAATTAAACAATAAGGTCGGTGCCCAAGTTGGAGCCAGAGAACTAAGGCTGATTGTAGATCTTCAAGGGACAGTTGGGACAAGCTCAGTGTTTTGCTGCCAGTCAATACCGCTGCCAATGTAAAGACAGTGGCAACATGAACAAAACATGGCTCGTGTTGTTCTATTTCATCTGGGTGCATCTGTTTTCATTAGGCCTGGGGAATACTATTTGACAAGTGTCCTGAAAAGATGGAAAGAATTTTTCTTCATTCCTCTGCCACCTTCTCCCTCCCCCTTCCCCAAAGAACAGAGGGTAATGTGTGTACTGGTTGAAATAAAACCAGCTTAACAGATGAAGCCACAACTAAAGCCTATCGACATCAGTGCACTTTAATGAAATCTCTGAAACACATTAGTAGGCAACATTTGAGACTGGAGAAAGATTAAGCTACTGAAAAGCTGGCAGAGCTGGAGATGATGAGATGAGAGAGTGTAAATCGGAACATTGGGGGGCAGGGGGAGTCCTGGGAATTGGATTGTAGCAGTGTGGTTGACTTCCTAAATTGCTAAGGCTATGTCTGTACTGCACTGTTCTTCCAGAAAAAGCTACGCTAATTGTGAACTGTAATTTGAGTAGCTTTCTCCGCTTCTTTTTTCAGAAGAGGCTTTTCTGACATTTGGCCCATCTACACTGGGACAAATGGATCAAGGATGCGGGCTCAGAAGATCTGAATTCTGTTGCCAGCTCTGCTCTGGCCTGCTGTTTGACCTTGGCAAGTCACTTCACAATTCCATGCCTCAGTTTCTCTATCTGTAAAAAAGGGGTAATGATATTGGCCTCCTTTTTAAAGCACTATTGGTATGTCTACACTACCCTCCTAGTTCGAACTAGGAGGGTAATGTAGGCATACCGCACTTGCAAATGAAGCCCGGGATTTGAATTTCCCGGGCTTCATTTGCATAAGCAGGGAGCCGCCATTTTTAAAACCCCGCTGGTTCGAACCCCGTGCAGTGCGGCTACACGGGGCACGAACTAGGTAGTTCGAACTAGGCTTCCTAGTTCGAACTACCGTTACTCCTCATTTCACGAGGAGTAATGGTCGTTCAAACTAGGAAGCATAGTTCGAACTACCTAGTTCATGCCCCGTGTAGCCGTGCTGCATGGGGTTCGAACCAGCGGGGTTTTAAAAATGGCGGCTCCTGCTTATGCAAATGAAGCCCGGGAAATTCAAATCCCGGGCTTCATTTGCAAGTGCGGTATGCCTACATTACCCCGCTAGTTCGAACTAGCGGGGTAGTGTAGACATACCCTATGAGATATATTGAGGAAATTTTCTGTATAAGGTATTACTGCAGGATTAGACAATAAGTTGTCTCTTTGATCCAACATCTTTTCTGAGATGCTCACTGTTATATATTGACTCTTGCGACCGTGTTCTTGAATTACATTTCCTCCCATGCATTGGCTGTGTTCTTAATCACTGTATCAGTTGACAGCTTCAGTTCAAACCCCTTCATCATCAGTATGGGATAATATTCACAGCAACATGGGATAAGACAGAAAGTCCTCTCCTGGATCAGTAACTGGATAAAAGATAGGAAAGTTCAGGAATAAAATGTTGTGCAATAGAGACAGATAAATAGGACAGGGTATCCCAGTGTCTTATACTGGGATCTGTGCTGTTCAACATATTCAGAAATGTTGTGTAAAAGGGTGAACTGTGAGGTGCCAACATTTGTAAATAATATAAAATATCTCAAGATAGTTAAGTCCAAAGCAGACTGCAAAGAGTTGCAATTGGACCTCATTAACATTGGGTAACTGAGCAACAGAATGGCAGATAAAATTCAGTGTTGATATGTGCAAAATAATATATATTGGAAATATTAAAGGGGTAAACAGTGAGGTGGTAAAGTTTGCAGATGATACCAAACTGTTTAGGATAGTCAAGATAGAAGCAGACTATAAGGGACTCCAAAAAGATCTCACCAAACTGAGTGACTGGACAACAAAATGGCAAATGAAATTTAATGTGATAAGTGTAAAGTAATGCACATTGGGAAAAATAACCCCAACTATACGTACAGTATGATGGGGGCTAATTTGGCTACGACAAATCAGGAAAGAGATCTTGGAGTTATTGTGGATAGTTCTCTGAAAACTTCCACGCAGTGTGCAGCGGCGGTCAAAAAGGCAAATAGGATGCTAGGAATTATTTGGAAAGGGATAGAAAATAAGACACAGAATATCTTACTGCCCCTGTATGAAACTATGGTACGCCCACATCTTGAATACTGTGTACAGATGTGGTCTCCTCACCTCAAAAAAGATATTTTGGCCTTGGAAAGGGTTCAGAAAAGGGCAACTAAAACGATTAGGGGTTTAGAACAGGTCCCATATGAGGAGAGGTTAAAGCGACTTTGACTTTTCAGTTTAGAAAACAGGAGACTTAGGGGGGATATGATAGAGGTATATAAAACCATGAGTGGTGTGGAGAGGGCAGATAAAGAAAAGTTATTTATTATTTCCCTAAATAGAAAAAATAGAGGACACCAAATGAAATTAAGGGGGAGCAGGTTTAAAACTAATAAAAGAAGTTCTTCTTCACACAGCGTGTAGTCAACCTGTGGAACTCCTTGACAGAGGCTGTGAAGGCTACGACTATAACAGAGTTTAAAGAGAAGCTAGATAATTTCATGGAGGTTAGGTCCATAAAAGGCTATTAGCCAGGGGATAGAATTGGTGTCCCTGGCCTCTGTTTGTCAGAGGCTGGAGAAGGATGGCAGGAGACAAATCGCTTGATCGTTGTCTTCGGTCCACCCTGTCTGGGGCACCTGGTGCTGGCCACTGTCGGTAGACAGGAGACTGGGCTAGATGGACCTTTGGTCTGACCCAGTACGGCCGTTCTTATGTTCTTATGTAATTATCTGAATAATCCCCAAAATGATGGGTGTAAATTAACTGTCAGCACTCAAGAAATAGATATTAGAGTCATTGTGGATAGTTCCCTGAAAACATCTACTCAATGTGCAGTGGCAGTCAGAAAAACAAACAGAATGTTAGGAACCATTTGGAAAGGGATAGATAATAAAACAGAAAATAACATAATGCAACTATATAAATCCATAGTATTCCCCCACCTTGAATACGAGTGTGGTTCAGGTAATTTTGTCTAAAAATATTTATTATTGGAGAAGTTTCAGAGAATTCAACAAAAATGATGCAGGGTAGGAAACAGTTTCCATACGAGGAGAGATTTAAAACACAGAGGCTGTGTCTACACTGGCATCCCTTCTGGAAAAGGGATGCTAATGTAGCACTTTGGAATAGGCAAATCCGCGGGGGATTTAAATATCCCCCGCGGTATTTGCATTAACATGGCTGCCGCTTTTTTCCGGCTTGGAGATAAGCCGGAGAAAAGCGCCAGTCTAGATGTGATTCTCCGGAAAATGAAGCCTTTTCTGGAGGATCTCTTATTCCTACTTGAAAGTAGGAATAAGAGATCCTCCAGAAAAGGCTTCATTTTCCGGAGAATCACATCTAGACTGGCGCTTTTCTCCGGCTTATCTCCAAGCCGGAAAAAAGCGGCAGCCATGTTAATGCAAATACCGCGGGAGATATTTAAATCCCCCGCGGATTTGCCTATTCCAAAGTGCTACATTAGCATCCCTTTTCCGGAAGGGATGCCAGTGTAGACACAGCCTAAGGGTATGTCTACACTACAAAGTTAATTCGAACTAACAGACATTAGTTCAAATTAACTTTGATAGGCGCTACCCTAGCAAACCGCTAGTTCGAACTTAATTCGAAGTAGCGGAGCGCTTAATTCGAACTAGGTAAACCTCATTCTACGAGGACTAACACTTAGTTCGAATTAAGTAGTTCGAATTAAGGGCTGTGTAGCCACTTAATTCGAACTAGTGGGAGTCTAGCCCTCCCCAGCTTTCCCTGGTAGCCACTCTGGGCACCACCAGGGATACTCTTCTGCTCCCCTCTCGGCCCCGGAGCCCTTAAAGGGGCACGGGCTGGCTACGGTGCCCGTGCCAGGTGCAAGCCTGCCAGCACCCAGCCAGCAGACCCTGCACCTGGCACGACTCGAGCCAGCCACCCGCTGCCGCCCAGCCCTCCGCCTCTTCCCGGGACCAGGCTGGCGGCTCCGGGGAGCCTGCCCAGATCCGCAAGAGGCGGGCGCCCGCCTGGTCTAGTGCAGACATCGTGGACCTCATCTACGACCTCCGCACTAGGCACAGGAAAGTGGCCATCTAGGGCAGGATAGCTGCCAGCATGGCCACCCAGGAGCAGGTGTGCATGAAAATCAAGGTGGTCCAGTGAGACCCCCGACCCTGAGCCCTGAGCTTAGAATGTCGGTACTGGGTAAGACCAAAGGTCCATCTAGCCCGGTAGCCTGTCTGCTGAAAGTGGCCACCACTAGGGACCCTGAAGGGGATGGACTGAAGACAATGACCAAGCCATTTGTCTCGTGCCATCCATCTCCAGACTTCCAGAAACAGAGGCCAGGGACACCATTTCTACCCCCTGGCTAATACCACTCCATGGACCCAACCTCCATGACTTTATCTCACTTCTCTTTAAACTCTTTTATAGTTCTAGCCTTCACAGCCTCCTGCAGCAAGGAGTTCCACAGGTTGACTATTTGCTTTGTGAAGAAGAACTTTCTGTTATTAGTTTGAAGCCTGCTACCCATTCATTTCATTTGGTGTCCTCTAGTCCTTCTATTATGGGAACTAATGAAAAACTTTTCTGTATGCACCCTCTCCACACCACTCGTGCTTTTATAGACCTCTATCATATCCCCCCTCGGTCTCCTCTTTTCTAAGCTGAAAAGTCCCAGTCTCTTTAGCCTCTCTTCATATGGGACCTGTTCCAAACCCCTGATCATTTTAGTTGCCCTCCCCTCTCCCACCCTCTCTCTTCCCCTCCTTTTCCCAGTCTCCCCGAGTTTTGTTCAATAAAGAGTTTCTATTTTTGAACACACGTGTCCTTTATTTTGTACATAAGGAAGGGGGGCTAGGGAGGGGTAAGTGGAAGGAGGTGAGGGAGGAATGGGGTACGAGCCCCCGATGGGGCGGACTGGGGTGGCTCTGCGGGCTCCTCGGGGTGGAAGCTCTTCTGCAGCCCCCCGATTGACCCCCCCGGATGGCAGCCTGCGGTAAGTTCAGCTGGGCTGATGGCTGAGTGCTGTGATGTGCCGAGTGTGGGCACTCAGGGCACTCCAAGCTAGGACTGCTTTGCAAGCGGGGAACCCCTGAGAACTGTCTGTCTGGGGTGGGGGTCGGGTCCCTTTAAGCACAGTCCTCGGCTAGCCTGAGACAGCAGCTCCACGCTCTAAGTCCTAATCTGCTGCCCTGCGGGCACTGCTTCCGGCCATCCTTAACCTCGGTTCAGGGTCCACTCAGCGTGGACATGCTAGTTCGAATTAGCAAAACATTAATTCGAACTAGTTTTTAAGTCTGGATGTGCTAATTCGAATTAGCTTAGTTCGAATTAGCGCTGTAGTGTAGACATACCCTTAGGCTGTTTAGCTTGGAAAAGAGAAGACAGAGAGGGAAATGTGATTGAGGCTTATAAAATCATGAATGACGTGGAGAAAGTCAATGTGGGAAGTATTATTTGCCCCTTTATATAACACAAGAGCACAATAAAATAAAAGAAGCAGTTTTAAAACCAAAAAAAGGAAGTGCTTCTTACAGCATAAAATCAACCTGGGTCAGGGCATGTTGTGAAAGTTGAAAGCATAATTGGGTAAAAAAAAGAGTGACATAAATTCATGGATTGGTCCATTTATGGAGCATGGTCAGAGATGCAACCCCAGCCTCCATGGCTACGTCTACACTGGCCCCTTTTCCGGAAGGGGCATGTAAATTTCACTAGTCGTCGTAGGGAAATCCGCGGGGGATTTAAATATCCCCCGCGGCATTTAAATAAAAATGTCCGCCGCTTTTTTCCGGCTTTTAAAAAAGCCGGAAAAGAGCGTCTAGACTGGCCCCGATCCTCCGGAAAAAGTGCCCTTTTCCGGAGGCTCTTATTCTTACTTCAAAGTAGGAATAAGAGCCTCCGGAAAAGGGCACTTTTTCCGGAGGATCGGGGCCAGTCTAGATGCTCTTTTCCGGCTTTTTTAAAAGCCGGAAAAAAGCGGCGGACATTTTTATTTAAATGCCGCCGGGGATATTTAAATCCCCCGCGGATTTCCCTACGACGACTAGTGAAATTTACATGCCCCTTCCGGAAAAGGGGCCAGTGTAGACGTAGCCCATGTGTCTGTAAACCTCCAACTGCCAGGCACTGAGCTTGGATGAGAGGAGATGGATCACACCAAATTGCCCTGTTCTTTTCATTGCCACTAGCATCTGGCAGTTCAGGCTCAAAGACTGCATGGGGCTTGTTGACAGTTTATAGTGAAAAAAGAAAATAGTAAAAACTCTCAAACGGAATCAAAACCAGTCCAAATCCCAAGCTGTCAGGGCTATAAAGGCAGAGGGTGGAACCAACAGTGGTAGGGTACACTGCATGCTTTATACAACAGGATGGGGCTGTAATATAGCTTTTGATCTCCCAGCAAAGCACTTGCTTAGAAAATAAAGGGTGTTGGCCTCAGATGTCTGTTTTGTGGTTTTCCCTGTTCTTTAAAGGGGAAGGAAGCCATTTTCTCTCTCATGAGCAGCCTATCAGCTGCTGCTGCTACAAATTATCCCTCCAACAAAAAGAGAATGGAGCTGTTCACAAAGACTGCCTTGTCCCCTCACTGTTTCTCCAGCTAGAGTCTGTTCAATGTCAGACCTGTATCTTTGCATCTACCTGGTTATCTTTTGTCCTTACAGTAAATGCATCTGCCTCTCTATTTCTCTGGCCTCCCATCCCCTTTCCCATCTCCAGGATAGCTTGCTCTTTCTTATCTTTTTCAGCTGATTCCATCTCCACTCGTCTTCAGGTGGAACCAGAAATTACCAGGAAGGGGTGGGGGACAGTTACATGAGGCATTTCAGATAGAGACCGCTAGAGTAACCAAATCCTGCACTCTTGGATTCCACTCTTGAATGCAGATCTTTACTTGGGGCTAGATTTTACACGTAGGAGTAACAAGTCCTGCCATTAAGTTCCTTTGTTAGCTACCCAGGCCTGGGGTCCAGAATCATGAGACTAAGTTCATACATCCTCCCTGAAGTAGGTGAGAGGGGAGAGGATGAGGAGGGGCAGGAATTGGGCTAGAGCAGGGGTTCCCAAACTTTTTGACACCAGGGACCAGTCAATTCATTCACAAGCTTGTGAAGGACTGGTAACATTTATTTGCATACTAGCCAATTAGCCTGTCATAAGACGGGATTTTCAGGTCTCTCCTCCACATCGATCTTCTCTCCTGAGCCTCCGGTCTCTCGCTCCGACTCTCTCTCCCTCTCTCTCTCTCTCTTCCTCCTACTGCCTCCCCCACCCTCTCTCTCAGCTCTCCTCTGCCTCCTGCCTCTTTCTCTTCTCCTCCCCCTCCTGCCTCTCACTCGGGGGATCGCGGAGTCCAAATGGCTGTTTGGGCTCTGTGCTCCCTGTGGGTATGTCTACACTACAGCGCTAATTTGAACTAACTTAGTTCGAATTAGTTAATTCGAACTAAGCTAATTCGAACTAAGCTAATTCGAACTAGCGCATCTAGACTTAAAAACTAGTTTGAATTAGCGTTTTGCTAATTCGAACTAGGGTGTCAACACTGATTGGACGCTGGGTCGCATTTAAGGGCAGCTGAAACCGGTTCTGGTAGGGCATCAGGTCAGTAGTTGCTTTGTGTGGCTGCTGTCTGAGGCTATCTGAGGCTCGTGCTTAAAGGGACCCCCCTGGACAGCCGGTTCTCAGCTTTTCTGCTTGCTTGCCTACCTCGCCGAGGGACAGCAAAGCGTTTTTCTCTGCGCCCGTCTGTGTCGGTGCTTCCCCTTGGGGACGCCGCCGCAGGTGGCAACATGGAGCTAGAGCTCGCCCTGCACTTTCTGGTGCAGTTTATGGACTTGCTGCTGCAAGCCTGACAGCAATGGCTGGAGGCTGCCTGGTTCCACCTCTTGCCTGGCCCACCTCCTGGGGGCCATGGCCGTGTACATCACCACCCCATCCCCCTTCACCTCCCGCCATGGCGCTCGGCTGACTTCTGTGCCGCTCAGCCGGGCCGCCACGAGGGAGCAAGCAGCATAAATGGCCATTTGGGTGCTGCGGTCCCCATGCAGCGTGGGGGTGCTGCATGGGGAGTGCGGGGCCCAAACAGCTACTTGCGCCGCTTGCTCCCTAGTGGCGGCCCGGCTGAGGGGCACAGAAGTCAGCCAAGCGCCATGGCGAGAGGCGAAGGACGTGACTCAGGCAACAGCGTCGCCCAGAGGGAACAGCCAGCATTTCAGCGTTACAGAGTCACAGACATTGGGCTTCTATATATATGATTTGAATATTCATTAAGCAAATTATGAATATGCAAATAAATTGTTTCTGGTCCTCCCAAAGCCCCCAGTGCCAATTTTAGCCCACAAAAAAGTCAGTCAGGGCCACACAAGTGAGATACAAAAACACAACCCCTCCAAACCCCTCAAACCTCACTAATGTGGCCCCAACTGTGCTTGTGGGTGCTGGGACAGAGTGCTGGGGCAGGGTACTTGTGAGGGTCTGGGGGGAGAGGGGACAGGGACTGATATCTGGGGATCCTGTAGCTGCCAAGGCCCAGGAAGTGCATGGGCTGCTCTCCCATCCCCCAAACAGCAGCACGGTACCTGACACGCTGGTCCGTTGCACGCCTGATGCCTTCCTGCATGGAGGGATGGGGAGCCCTGGACCACGCCAGCCCCAACCACTCAGGCAACGCGCGCCTTGCTTTTCTGCTTCCCACAGCAGCATGTGCCGCCTGAGCAGCCGGAGCCGGCTCAGTCCCGGATCCCCACCCACTCCCCTGCGTGCAGGACGGCAGCAAGGGAACAAAGTTCCCAACGCGTGATGGACCGGTGTTTTAGGTAGCGTGCCGGCTGTTGGTGGCAGAGGGGAGAGTATCCCGTACACTTCTGGGACCTCGTGCACAAATGCAGAACTGCCCCCGACCACGCAGGAAGCCAGCTTTACCTTTGTGGTCCCTGGAGGTAGCATCAGCGCGGCATGCATCTTGGGGGTCGGGGGTAGCGAGGCGGGCACTCTCGCAAACATTTTTCTGAAGCCCGGTATTTTTGTTCCATGGACTGATACCGGGCCATGGACCACGGTTTGGGAAATGCTGGGCTAGAGCCTTATCTCCGCTCCATTCCACAGCTGACTCACCAGCCAGAGTAGTTGCTCCCTGTAGCTTTCCTTAACCAACATGGGACTTGGAGAGAGGAGCACAGTCTGCAGGAAGTTTAGAGGTGACACCATGGAGTCAGTCTGTGTGCACATGGCTGGAATGCTAGCTGCACCTGCAACACCCCTGAAAATAGCTATGGGTATGTCTACACTATCCTCCTAGTTCGAACTAGGAGAGTAATGTAGGCATACCGCACTTGCAAATGAAGCCCGGGATTTGAATTTCCCGGGCTTCATTTGCATAAGCAGGAAGCCGCCATTTTTAAATCCCGGCTGGTTCGAACCCCGTGCAGCGCGGCTACACGCGGCACGGACTAGGTAGTTCGAACTAGGCTTCCTAGTTTGAACTACCGTTACTCCTCATGAAATGAGGAGTAACGGTAGTTCGAACTAAGAAGCCTAGTTCGAACTACCTAGTCCGTGCCCCGTGTAGCCACGCTGCACGGGGTTCGAACCAGCAGGGTTTTAAAAATGGCGGCTCCCCGCTTATGCAAATGAAGCCCGGGAAATTCAAATCCCGGGCTTCATTTGCAAGTGCGGTATGCCTACATTACCCTGTTAGTTCGAACTAGTGGGGTAGTGTAGACATACCCTATCTTACTAAAGCATGGAGTGATGATCTCATGTTATTACTCAGCATGTGATATATGAAACACAAGTTGCAAATCAACCCCCACCTCCGCCCTTCCTTCACAGAGTCTTAAAATAGAGGCAAAGCTCTGGCCCTTTCCTCCCAGCTGCTCAGGGTGCATAACTCCACTTACCCTTTCCTGCCCAACCCAGGGGCAGTTAAAGCTTTTATTATTCCCTCACCCCTTTGTACAGTCATGCAGTCCAAGTCACAATCCAACCTGCAGATCTCTGGTGTATTTCTCTTTGATGAAGCATGATCCTCAGTGCCCTAATTCTACCAAAGCCTGACGTGGGCAGATTGCAAGAAGCTGACTTGCCAGGACATGAAACTGTCCCCTTGCTGTGCATGTTTCCAACTGTAGCTTGCTCTCTTCTTGAGAAACACAACTGTGTGGGTTTGATTTAGGAAAGGGCACAATCCTGATGGAGTTAGGTGCACCTGCTAGTGGAGTTAGGATAGGCAAAGAGAATACTGAAGCTAGGAGAGAGCAGTTTACAGTTTATAGAGGGTGTGTGCAACTCTGTTAGGGTATATCTACACTACAAAGTTAATTTGAAATAACATCCATTATTTCGAATTAGCTTTAATAGCATTTACACAGCCAAACCGCTATTTCAAAATACATTTGAAATAGTAGAGCACTTATTTCGAATTTGGTAAACCTCATTCTATGAAGAATAACACCAAATAACTATGAGATGGTATATCTCCATATATTATATTATATTAACTAACCACTTCTTTTCTTTCTCTACAGCCGCACCAGTTGCTCGTGTAGGGTGCACCACCCCGCCTGGGACATGATCCCGCATCCGTGGCCTCAGCAGGACCACCACCAGGTGGCAAGGGTACAGAGAGCAGCACCTGCAGGCCCTGCGAGCCCAGACCCGGATCATGGAGCAGCAGGCGCAGGACTACTGGGAGTTCCAGAGGGAGCTACTTGCTCAGGGTCATGCCATCTGTCACCATGTGCAGGCCCTGGTGCAGAGCGTGCTGGCCCGTGCTGGTCCTGCACCTGCTGCCCCCCCAGCTATTGTTCCTCCTCCCACTCCTGCCCCCTCTCCCACCTTTTCCTCCTCAACCTCCACACCCTCCACCTCAACCTCCGCACCCTCCTCCCCATCCCCCAGGGACACCGAGACCCCTTCCCCCGCCATGCTGGGAAGCCGTTGGCCCGGCAAGACCCCCACCCCAAGTGCTGAGCTTCCCCTCCCCCTTCTTCCCCTTGCTTCCCCCTTCCAGCTCCCTCCTCCCAGTTTTCCCCCTCCCCCTTCCACCCTCTCTCCTGTCCTCTCCCGCCTCCTTTCCCCCGTCTCCCCAGAGGTTCATCCCCCCCACCCCGTTGTGTTAAATAAAGACAGTTTCTATTTTTGAAAATACACGTATTTTATTTGACATCAGGAAGGGGGGGCTAGGGAAGGGTAAGTGAAAGGATGAGAGGGAGGAATGGGGCACAAGCCCCCAGTGAGGCAGACTGGGGAGACTGTTAGCGCTCCTCAGGGTGGACGCTCTCCTGCAGGGCCCCCTGGATCCTGACAGCCCCTCGATGGTGCTCCCAGATGGCAGCCTGCAGACATGCTGCCAGGCTCGAAGCAACATGTCCAGGAGAAGCACCAGAGTGCCCAGGGGAGGCTCCAGCTCCATGCTGCAGAGTTCTGTGGTATCCTGAGTGAGGGCAACCAGGGCACGCAGAGAAAAAAATGCTTTGCTGTCCCTCAGCGAGGTAGGCAAGCAAGCAGGGAAACCTGAGAACTGGCTGTCTGGGGGAGGGGGGTCGGGGTCGTGTCCCTTTAAGCATAGGCCTCAGATAGCCTCAGCTAGCAGCCACACAAGGTAACTCCTGACCTGATGCCCTACCAGAACTGGTGCCAGCCAGCCTTAAATGTGATTCAGCAGCCAATCAGTGTAGATGCACTATTTCAAAATAGCAAAACGCTATTTTGAAATGCATTTTGTGTCTAGACACATTATTTCAAAATAAGCTATTTCAAAATAACAATTTTGAAATAAGATTTTTCAAAATAACGCTGTAATGTAGACATATCCTCACTTATTTTGTGCTCTCACAGATGGAGGGACTGGTGCAAATCTCTGAGCCAGGCTCTGTTCTGAGTTGTACCAGTGTAAATCCCTGGAGCTAGACCAAAGCTTGAGCTGAGCAGCCACAAAACAGGATGAAAAATATCCCTTTTAACCCTCACAATTTGTGTTCAGGTGGGCAGAGATAAACAGGTGCTCAGTGGCTGTTTCTCCCTCACCTCTTCTGTGGGTGGGCTGGGACTGGACAAAGCCCTTTCTCTGCCCCCTTGTCAAGTGAAACAGATTGGTTTTGTGACTCACGGGCTTGTGATAAAACTATAATGTAGCCCCTAGTAACTAGGGCTAGAGGAGAAATAGTTTTTGGAGCCTGCTGAAATTTGCACATTTTGCAAATTTTGCCTGTCCCAAATGGGGACGAAAAGTTGAATTCTGAACACTTTTCAAAAACCCAAACTCTCCCCATCTTCTCCCCCATCAACAAATAACCCATTCAGACAAATCAAAATATTTTGTTTCAATGGTTTTGAAAAGCACATGGTTTCAAT
Source organism: Pelodiscus sinensis (assembly GCF_052426305.1). NCBI lineage: Eukaryota > Metazoa > Chordata > Testudines > Trionychidae > Pelodiscus > Pelodiscus sinensis. Next base: position 8,106,279 of record NC_143074.1, on the reverse strand, counting down.
GTCGGCGTCTTTTTAATTTCAAAATTAATTTCAAAATAAAAAGTGATTTTGAAACAGAAAATAGTATATTTTGACAATCTCCAAATAATTTTATAATTGAAAATATTTTTCTAATCAATCATTTGTGCAAAAAATCTCAGTTTTGATTAATAAAAATTTACCATAAAAATTTGAAAATTCCCAACCAGCTCTGATAGTAACTGCTCTGACTTTCACTGTAATTCCGTGACTTTCACTGCAGTTATGCTGGTATAAAACTGGTGTGAGTGAAATCAGACAGGCCCATTTCCATACTGGATTTAAAGCCAAGTGACTGAGACAGAATATCACCTAATAAGGAAATTTCCTAGTTTGTTTTCCTAGTTTAACCACTGATTGGGTCCTCACGTAGTATGGTGATAGAGGCATCATATATATAGTAGCCCAATGTCTGTGACTCTGTAATGCTGAAATGCTGGCTATTCCCTCTGGGCAGCGCTGTTGCCTCCCGTCGTGGCGCTTGGCTGACTTCTGCACCGCTCAGCCGGGCTGTCGCGGAGGAGCAAGCTGCGCAAGCAGCCATTTGGGCCCCGCGCTCCCCATGCATCACCCCCTGCCACCTTCATCTCCCACTGTGGCACTCAGCTGACTTCTGCGCCACTCAGTCAGGCGGCCATGGGGGAGCCCAAACGTCCGCTTGCTCTGTTTTTTCCGCCGTGTGGGAGCAAGTGGAGCAAGCAGCCATTTGGGTTCCCTCGCAGCGGCCCAGCTGAGTGGTGCAGAAGTCAGCCGAGCACCACAGCGGGAGGCGAAGGCGGGAGGGACAGTGACATGCAGTGTGACAGTGGCTCCAGAGTTCCACGAGGTGTACCGGTAGTTCGAATTAGAGATCCTAATTCAAACTACCTACTCCGTGCCACATGTAGCCGCGGGCACAGAGTTCGGACTAAGGGGGATTTAAAAATGGCGGTGCCCGGGAAGATGCAAATGAAGCCCGGGATATTTAAATCCCGGGCTTCATTTGCAACTCCGGTTGCCCTCATTTGCCTACCTAGCTCGAACTACCGAACTAGTTTAGACATACCCAGAGAGAGTGAGAGGCAGGAAGAGGAGAAGAGAAAGAGAGATGGAGAGAGAGGCAGGAGAGGGAGGAGAACTGAGAGAGAGGGGGAGGCAGTAGGAGGAGGGGAGAGAGAGAGAGATGGAGCAAAAGACCGGAGGGTCAGGAGAGACCGAGATAGAAAGGGACTAGGACGTGGAGGAGAGACCTGAAAATCCCGTTTTATGATGGGCTAATTGTCTAGTTATTATAGATGAATAATAATAGTGACTAATTATTTTATAGTCCATCTTTGTCAAACTTTTGTTTTCATCCAATTTTTCCAACCAATACTGCCTACTGTTTACCACTTCTGCTTTGCAACAGGTATTGTTCCAACATTTGGTTTGGTTTTCATCCTCATTTGTTCACTCTCAAAATTCCCCTTTGAGTCCAAAGAATCTCATAATTCACAGTAAAGTTCAGTCAAAACCACTTAGAGTGAGCACTGAGCAAAAATTAGAATTAACTTCTGATGGAAATTATTTTAAAGGGTTGTTTTTCCCATCCTGACTAGCACTGAAAACTCCATATATCCACAGTCGTCACAGAATGAAACATTTGAATTTGGAAATGTTGGAGTATTTCATTTGTGTCAGTTCATCATTAAGCTGCATCACTGCATAGAAGCACAATGCCCATAGGAAACGTTATTCCAGTTATTCTCATTTTTTCCTGTTGGCTGGCTCCCTGGTTGAACTACATTTCCCATGACGCATCATGTTGTTTGGTCAGAGGGGAAAATACTAGCTTTACTTTGCAGCAGGCCTTGTGTCAGCACTTTGTTAGATCTCCTCATATTCATGCTTCGATTTTCCCTTTGAGTCCAAGCAATCCAATAGTTCAAAAAACAACGAATAGTCTGGGAGCACTTTAAAGACTAACAAAACATGTAGATGGTATCATGAACTTTCGTGGGCACAGCCGACTTCTTCGGGTGACCGGAGTGTTGGACGTCCATCATCTGATGAAGTGGACTGTGCCCACGAAAGCTCATAATGCCATCTACATATTTTGTTAGTCTTTAAACTACTCCCAGACTATTTGTTGTTTTTTAAGTTTTTCCTGTTACAGACTAACTTGGCTCCCCCTCAGAAGCAATAGTTCAAAGTACAGCTCAGGAAAAACCACCGAGCTTTGCCTAGACCAGTACCACAGAAAACTGCAAAATTAGCCATCATAAACCAGCCTGGTTTCTCTCACTTGGGACTGTGAATCTCAGCCTCACTGCACCTCTTCTAAATTTGGAGTCTGAAATATAACATTAAACCTATTAGTTTTCATTGTGGTTTGGGGGATTTGTTGCACACAGTTCCCATAACACTGGTTAATCTCTCCTGTGACAATGAGGTTGTAGCTAAAATCTGTGGGCTTTACTCAGAATCTTTACTTTTCAAATAATATCTGGCTCTCAGGCAGTATTTTCTTTGGTAGATCTTGAAACACTTTAAATGGAGTCAAGTATTTTTATCCCCACTTAACTGATGGGGAAACTGAGCCACAGAGAGAGGAAATGAGCTGCCCAGGGTCACTCAGCAGGCCAGTGTCAGAACCAGAAATAGAATCCTGGTCTTCTGAGACCCAGTTGTAGTGCACAACCTCCTACTCCTACAAAGTTCATACCCAGCTGGATGTACACTCGGAAAGGTAAACTTATACTCTATTACGTCTACACTGCCTCTTTTTTGCACTCTTAGCAACTTCTCATGCTTCATTTGCATAATCTCTGCCTGAGGATTTTTGCACAAGAGGTTTTTGTGCAAAAACAAGCAGAGTAGATGGGTCCATTTTGTGCAAAAAACCCTTTTGTGCAAGATCTGTATACCTCCTTTTTTGAGACATAAGGATCTTGCACAAAAGGTTTTTTTTTTTGTGCAAAACGGACCCATCTACACTGCTAGTTTTTGTGCAAAACCCTTTTGCACAAAAAGCCTTGGAAGAGATTATGCAAATGAAGCGGAAGAAGCTGCTAATGAGCACGTCATTTGCATTGCCTCTTCCGCAAAAAAGAGGCAGTGTAGACATAGCCTGTGAGATCCCTAGAGGTGAAAGTATGAATCATGAGCCAGCTGGCCACCAGATATTCATGAAGATGTTCAGTAGACATGAATCTAAGCATGAATGCCTGGACACCAGAAAAGGCACCACTGGCTATTTTCCAATTTAAAATGCTTCAAGTCATCCAAGCAGAGCAGAAAGAATACCTTGTGATGGAGGTGACCAGACACAAAACCCAAACAGAGAACAGCAATGGTAAATAGTTCTCAGAGTCAGAAATCATTCCTCTGTGAGACTCAGTGAACATGTGGCAAAGAGAAACAGCATCAGGATTTGTGCTGAGAATTATTCATAACAAAAAGTTTGACCAGTACTTATGATGAGCTTGGTCTTGAGAGACAGCTTGCAAAGGTGGTCTGTGATCACCTTCGAGTGATCCTGGGCACCATCCTGGCACCAGTCCATTCCCCAAAGCAACTCAGCAGACATATAGGAACCCCCTGGCATGTCCTCCACACTAGTGGGCAGAGAAAAGGAGAGTGTAGGATCTGCTATGGCATATCCATGCCAGCTGAGGAGTCTCTTACCCTAGGTTACAAGGCAGCTTTGTAAAGTCAGAGTGTCTCAAAACCAGGCAAACCTATAGGAGAAGCAGATCCCAATAGCCCATGCGTCATCTTTGAGAAAACCATCTTTCCCTGGCTGGGACTCTCCCTTCCACTTCTCCCTTCCGCCAAGGCATCTGTGGGCAAAAGAGCGATCTTGTTCACAAAACGAGCATCTTCATGGAAATGATTTGTGTGAGCATGAGCAGGTCAGAGCCAACGTGTCAGGAACAGAAGAGGAGTTCTTCAAACTTCATTTCCTTCCACAGCAATTACTTGATGGAGATTTGTTGAACGTGACACCTGGCTGCCTTGCATTGCAGACTCAAACAAGGAGATAAAAGAGGGAGCTAATTGTTTCCAATGCATTCAGGTTTAATTCAGTGCATTTTTAATTAGGGCTCTAAAGGGGAAAGGAATCAATTACCTCTGGCAAAGGCAGACACTGTTGGCAGGTGACACAGAGAAAAGAAATTGTACACGGTGCCAAGCTCCCGGGAGGGAAGGGGCCCTGCACATTTCACTTAGGGAGCCATGCACTCCCAAACTTCTGGAGGGCTCCAGTGAAGCTTGCCATAGAGTAGCCTGGTGACCCTCCCTAAGAAGAGAAGTTTGGATGAAAATGTTATTAGGTTATCCCAGAGTCCTAGCTGCCCTCCAACATTCACAAACACCCATTTAGTTGGACCTTAGGAGCTCCTATTCAGAGGGCTCGTGGTTAGACAGATATAAGGCAACAGAAGAACACAACTGCATTATGCAGACCCCTGAGCATAACAATACTAAAGCTCTGGATGCTCTTCACCCTAGACAAATGGGAGAATTGGGCCAAAAGAAATCTGATGAAGTTCATCATGGACAAGTACAGAGTCCTGAACTTGGGAGGGAACAATCCCAAGCATTGTTACAGGCTGGGGACTGACTGGCTAAGCAGCAGTTCTGCAGAAAAGGACCTGGGGATTAAAGTGGATGAGAAGCTGGATATGAGTCAGCAGTGTGCCCTTGTAGCCAAGAAGGCTAACAGCATATCGGGGTGCACTCGTAGGAGCATTGCCAGGAGATCTAGGGAAGTGATCAGTTCCCTTTATTCAGCAGGGTGTGGCCACATCTGGGCTGTGTCTAGACTGGCCAGTTTTTCCGCAAAATAAGCTGCTTTTGCAGAAAAACTTGCCAGCTGTCTACACTGGCTGCTTGAATTTCCGCAAGAAGACTGACGATCTCATGTAAGATTGTCACTGTTCTTGCAGAAATACTATGCTGCTCCCGTTCGGGCAAAACCCCTCTTGCGCAAATCATTTGCGCAAAAGGGCCAGCGTAGACAGCACAGTACTGTTTCGCGCAAAAAAGCCCCGATGGCTAAAATGGCGATAGGGGCTTTTTTACGCAAAAGTGCATCTAGATTGGCCAGGGATGCTTTTCCGCAAAAAGTGCTTTTGTGGAAAAGCGTCCGTGCCAATCTAGATGCTCTTTTCCGAAAATGCTTTTAACAGAAAACTTTTCCATTAAAAGCATTTCCATAAAATCATGCCAGTCTAGACGTAGCCCAGCTGGAGTATTGTGTCCAATTCTGGAGTCCCCATTACAGAAAGGATGTGGACACATTGTAGAAAGCCCTGTTGAGGGCAAGAAAAATGGTTAAGGGACTGGAGCCCGTGGCTTATGAGAGGCTGAGGGATATCGGACTTATTTAGTCTACAGAAGAGAAGAGTGAGGTGGGATTTCATAGTAGCATTCAACCATGTGAATCGGAGTTCCAAAGAGGATGAAGAGAGTGGTGACAGATGACAGAATGAGGAGCAATGGTCTCAAGTTGCAGTGGGGAAGGTGTAAGCTGGATATTAGGAAAAAGCCCCTATTTCCCTAGGAGGATGAGGAAGCACAAGAATGGGTTCCCTAGGGAGGGGGTGGAATTTCCATTCCTAGAGGTTTTTAAGTCCTGGTTTGACAAAGCCCTTGGCTGGGATGATATAGTTGCAGTTGGTCCTGCTTTGGGCAGGGGATTGGACTCCTTCTGAGGTGTCTTCCAATCCTATGATTCTATGGTTCACCTTTAGTAACACATGATTTCAAATCTGGCCCAGGTTATATGCGCCCAGAAGACGCGTACACTTCATAGGTGCTTGTGACCTATGTGAAATGAACTGGTGGTCTCAGTCCAATTCTTCGTAGGTAGGTGTGCATATCAACATCCTCCATCACAGCTGGAAGGCCCTGGCCCCCTGTTGTCTCACTCAGCAGATGGACCAAAGTATGAATGAAGCCTACACACACATTCATTTCCTCCCTTACCTGAAGAAGTGACCCCTATGGAATGGAGCTGACACACATTCACAGAAGAAACTTGCATGGCTGAAACTAATGTTCTAACTCTCCTGCTGAGAGAGCACTTCATTTCCCAAAGCTCTCAATCTGATGCTTTTAGCAGAAATGACATTCACTGAAAGAAGAAGCATGAGCCTTCAATTCAATGTACAATACTTAATAATGACCACAGATATCTCTCAGGATGTTGGATTTGTAGAATACTGGCATTTGAATGGTCCCAAACAAAAATAAAATGTACGTAGCCCTCACTGCTTTTACCTCTTTTGTCCAAAGGACACTTCGCTTCCTTTGGGAGTTAATCTATGTATGCTTATTGGTTAAAACTTCCTTTCGTGTCACCACTGAAACTTGTACCAAACCAATTTCTCTGCAGTTCACAGATAGAAGATTGGTCTATTGCATGGCAAGTTTATCTGTGCATGTTCTAACTCCTCTGTAACACAAGATGGTGCCTTCAAGCCATGTGCCATTATGCTCTAGCAGGAGTTAGGTCAGGATTTAGCTACTAAAAATAGTCTGGAACATTGAGTGTGATGCTGGAGCAACCTCAGCAGAAGGCACTGAAAAAAATCAAATTCCTATCAAGTTGAAGCTATGAGAATCAGCTGAGCTATTCAAGGAGTAAATCTGAGTGTGAAATTCACCTCACCGAAGTAGATTGAGATCATGACTCTTCATAAGAAGAGTAAGGATTTTCACTTTTACTTTCTTCTTCTGAGTTTGTCTACCATGTCTTCATGTTGTCTTGATGAATCTCTGGAAGAAAGATGCCGTTCACAGAGAAAACAGAATATCCTTTATGAAAAATTTATTCTTAATCAGAACTGCCAAATTCATAATTACTTTCTGGGCCCTGAAATTGTTTGGCCTTATCAAATAAATGGGAATATGCCACTCTTCTTGTTTCTGGAGAAAAGAGTAGCTGGTAATATGAGAGAGAATGAAAGATAGCACAAAAGGATGAAGAGATGCACATATGTACACACATGTCTGTATGTTACTGAAATAGATCAGAGCTCAGAGGACACACCTGTCATAAATGGAATTGCAATTTGCATAGGGTGATGCACTTAAACAATTCAGGATTTGCATTCCATCTCACCATGCACATGGGTTCAAACAACAATTTTCTACTTGACCCTCCTAATGATACATCTATTAAAGTGATTATACAATAGGGCTATGTCTACACTGGGCCACTTATTCCGGAAAAGCAGCGGCTTTTCCGGAATAACTTGCCAGCTGTCTACACTGGCCGCTTGCTTTTCCGGAAAAGCAATGACGATCTACTGTAAAATTGTCAGTGTTTTTCCGGAAAAACTATGCTGCTCCCATTCGGGCAAAAGTCCTTTTCCGGAAAAACTATTCCAGAAAAGGGCCAGTGTAGACAGCACAGTAGTCTTTTCTGCAAAAAAGCCCGGATCGTAAAAATGACGATCGGGGCTTTTTTCCGGAAAAGCGCGTCTACATTGGCCACAGACGCTTTTCCGGAAAAAGTGCTTTTCCGGAAAAGCATCCTACCAATGTTCCGTTTTAAGCATTTCCGGAAAAGGGTGCCAGTGTAGATGTAGCCTATGGATGCCTGCAATAGGAGGTCCCTGCCAGTCCTATGATCCTAAAGCAACCTCAAGCTTTCTGGGTTCAGATACAATGGGCCCGTCTTTGATTTGGGATTTGTGAGACCAAACACTAGCCTCCTCAGTTCATTATTGAGACGCTAATATCAGCAAAGGTGCTTGCAATGAACACTTTAATATTTGAAAGCGTATGAGGGTCTCCCATCTCTAGCAGAAATTTGTTAGGACAAGCAGCTTAGAAGCAAACTGAGTGAGATTTTGGTCAGTGGACTTTACTTCTCATCAGATTATGAAGTCACGTGACCTCCAGCTGGAATGTCTCCCTCAGGCCTGGAGCAAAGAGTTACAGAAATACCTAGGTCTGATCCAATGTTCACACAGCTGGAGAAGGACTACAAACAAGCATAGGTTCAAGCCCTTGCATAGCACCTTCTGCTGAACAATCACTGTGTGCTTTACAAATATTAATCCTCACAAAAGCCCTAGGTCAGGAGATGCAGTACTCCATTATCAAAGTGGAGAGTCAAATCCTGCCTCTACTGAAGTCAATGGCAAAACTCCCATTGCCTTTGATGGGCCCGGTTTCCAGCTAGAAAGATGAAGGGCAAAGTTTTCAGAAGTGCCTAAGAGACATTTTCAAAAGTGTCTTTGGGCCACGTTTCTAGAGGGATTTAGGTGCCTAACTCCCTTATGAAACCATCCAGCCTCTTTAGGCATTTTTGAAAATTCCATTAAGTATCCAGCTGCATCTTTAGGCGTTTAAAGATTTTTGACAATCTGGTCCTAAGTGCCTAAGTCCCTACTGAAAATGGGGCTTAGAGCCCTGAGTCTCACTTTGACTTGCCCAATGTCACAGGGGTCAAGAACAGAACATCTGCACTAAACACTAGACTGCATTTCCATTCCTGTTCCTGCTTCCCAGGGCTCATTGGTGCTCACAAAGTTCCCCAGAGTAACAAGTTAGGGGAGCCAAAGCTATAATAACTGGTTTGCCAAATCACAGAATGTCTCTGTCTTACTCTCTCTCAGCTCACCACACAAACATGGTGATTAAAAAAAGAGTATAATTCTAAGAATGAATAATTGATATTCCTTCAAAGCTATCTCCTTTACTCTACTTGTTCTCTTAATTTACTTGGTTTATACCAACTGATGACAGAAGCCTATTGTTTTGCTGAAACATTAACTTCACAAAGTCATTCCGCTCCCATCTGCAGCACTAAAATTAATGATTCCCTCTGCAACATCTGTTTAATTAACTATCGGCACCATAGAAGAGGCATCCAAATACCCCAGTGACTAAATCAGCCTCAAATTAGGGAAATACGATGTTAAATTGTATCAGAGAGAAGCAGAGATTATCCTTTTGAGCACTGACATTCATTAGCTACCAGCCACCCCATGTATCTTCATAATGAAAAAGTGTCAGTGGCTCATCGCCGTAAAGTTTTCATTTAAGGGCTGCTGCTCCTTTTGCCATGGTGATTGGAAAGAGGAGGAGGGAAAGAGCTGGCTCCAGCCAGCTTTCCATCATCTTCACTGATGGATCTGTTGCTGGGAAGAAGATAAAAGTAATATAGTGCCACCGTTGAACGCTTTTTACATTGTCGTTGTGTCTTCCAGAGACAGGCACCTGCTACCCCTCTCACCATAATTCCCCCATCAAGACAGCAGGATTTGTTGCCAATGCTTCCATAGTGAAAAACAACTTCTCGAGGTGAAAGCCCGTGGATGGCTGTCCTCGGAAAGAAGGATGGAACAGGGCAGCAGTGGGGAAAAGTGCTTTCGGGCTCTGGATGAGCCTCCAAAGCTCCTGGGACAATTTAAAAGCCCATTAAAGACTCTGCCGCAAATGCAGCCTCATGTCCAACTCTGTACAGGTGAGAGACAAATCCAAAATCTGATTCAACAGATTTTTCCTCTTTTCGGGGCTTCCTGCTCCCCCGTGGTTACCATGGTAACAAATGCAGTGTGAAATTGCAAGTTTGCAAAATGTACAAAGTCAGCAAGCATCCTAAAAGCATGATTCCAGCTAAGGAAATGAGGCTACAGAGGGAGGTGAAGAGACAGACATGTTGACACATGGAACAGGCTGCGGATAAGCAGATGGGTAGGAGAACAGAAGTTAAGGGAACAGGTCTAGCCCTCAGTTCCCAGAATATATTTGCACGTCAGTACCTATATCTGCATCTGGACAACACATGAATACACATTATCTGACATGATTCTGCTATAGAGGGAGATGGGGGATTTTAGTCTCTTTTTAAAGAGCCATCAAAGCTTTGGGCCAGTTGCTTTTGGGAATTAATTCATGAAAAGTAATGAAGAAACTCTGAAGGTTCCTTTTCCAGAGCATGGGACACAGTTCAGAGGAGTCTACTGCTCTGGGAAAACTCAAAGAACTCAGGACCCAAGTATCTGCTCCTTAAAATAGTCCTGCTCCTCAAAGTGACTCCTCTGAAAACAATAGATCCCAACTTCTCTCCAACAATCCACACCCTCAATATGTTCAGCTTCATATCTGCTATCTTTGCTGACAAATCATTTTCAGTACTTTTGTACACTTGTTAGACCTTCAGAGACAACCGATATCTGGAAGAGTTCTATGTTCTCCAATATGTTCTCAATATTATTCCAGCTGTGTGCTAAACTCCTGACTTCATTTGCACCTCTACATACACAATGGAAAATGGAGCCACACAGTTGTAAATGGGTTGAGAGTTGAATGCAAAAATGATAAAATCAGTTCTGCTTTACAACCTTGAAAATCCCATAGTCTGTAAGACAGGGTGGAATCTAGAGCAACTGAGAGTATGGTTTAGAGATAATGATGTTTGAGAGTAACCAGAGGTGGAATTTGACACTTCATTACTAACAATGAATAAGTCACTAAGAAGTCATATCTAGACTTTCAGATCCTGAGGTGAAGTTGTTGGTTTAGCCGCTAGAAAAAACATCCCTTTATTGTAAACTAAACACACCAGAACAGGATTTATGGAGATTCAATAAACACAGCACTCCCAACCAAGCCTGGACTAAAGTCACTTTCCAGAACAATATACAGCAGCTAATTGGAAAATGGGGTATATTGGAAATTGGTTAAAAATGACAAGTGATCAGTTTAAGAGTGAAAGATTTCCTGGTCCTGTTTGCAGGCTAAGGAAGTCTGAAGGAAGCCATGTGACCCAGATTAATTTGAGTCATTCAGCAAACAGCCAGTCTGGAAAGAACCCGCTTAAACAAGGAGAGGCAAATTGAGCTTCCCTGCCTCATGGAGCAGCCTGTTTTTTCTGTCTGTGGTTTTTGAGTTCCTATGTGTTATCATTCAAAATTAGGTAGCATGACTTTGCAACCTTTCTGCAATAGTATTTCTGTTTTTATTGAATTTCTCTTGTACATGCTACAAGTGAGTACTCCTTGTATCCCTGCTATTTGTTAAAGTTATTTACTACAGGACCTTACCACAAGCATTAACTTTTCCTTAATTTGGTTTTGTTCATTATAGTCTCATCCCCTCCTAAGAATGCCCGAACAAGTCATTTGTCTGTACGGAGGAGAATAGGACAGGTTACCAGCAGCTACTTGAGGCAGAACTGCAGATGAGGTGGACTTGTTGTATGATTGGAGAAGGAAAATCCCATATTGCTAAGAAGGGGTTGCCTGTTTAGCTCAGTGATTTCCTCCCAGTATCTACATTTGTGATATTCACTCATTTTGACATGGTACGAAGTCGAGTCTGCAGTGTTCTCCTAGTTCCTGGGTGCTGTGAGGTTATTGGCAGAACTCCCCTGGCAAGCCATGTAAAGAATGTACCAAACTCCATTTAAAAGTGTGACATAAAATTCAAAAGCAGTCAGGGGAATTACAACCCTCTGCAGCAGGATAAAATGCTTAGGAAGCATGAAACACACGCCATGCTTAATATGATTTTTTTAAAGGCTCTGTTTCCAACTACAGTGATACCACCTTCTGTAGTCAGGGTACAGCACTGGACTTGAACTAACACGATTAATAGGGTGCAGCTAGGTATGAACTCAGGGAATATGGGACTAGCACTGACTATGATGGTGCTTCTGAGTATGGGAGTAGCTCTAACATAGGGCTCAACTGATCATGCAGTGACCACTGGACATGGGGAACAAATTAGGACAGAAGCGGCAAGGAGTCCTGTGGCACCTTATAGACTAGCTGAAGTGTTGGAGCATAAGCTTTCATGGGAAAAGACCCACTTCATCAGATGCACGTGCATCTGACAAAGTGGGTCTTTGCCCACGAAAGCTTATGCTCCAACACTTCAGCTAGTCTATAAAGTGCCACAGGACTCCTCACCGCTTTTGCAGATTCAGACTAACACGGCTATCCCTCTGAAATTAGGACAGAGGTACTATTAAATACTGATGTACAATTGGCCGAATGAACATGATACTGGGCTAGATCATTTAAGGGAAATAGAAAGCATGGCTATCTATGACTGCCCCAAAAGTGGGGTCCTTTATTGGGCTACCCCACAGTGAGTCAAATACAGTGAAGCCCCGTGGGTATGGAATTCTGTAGGGAGTTCCATGGAATATGGAGATTACTTGTATCGCAGTAATACCCAGAGACACCAACTGAGATCAGATCCCCAGAGTGCCAGAAGCAGAATCTGCACCTAATAAGAGAGTGACATGGTCCTGGGGTGATTCTAAACTAAGTAGATGAGACAAACAAAAATAACAAGGAGTCCTGTGGCACCTTATAGACTAGCTAACAAATGGATTTGGAACAAGGTTTCCTGGGTGAGAAGGCTGCTTCCAGGCCTGCCACCTTCTGCCTTTCATGGATGAAAGCTTGTGCCCAAATAAATCTACGAGTCTCTATGGTGCCACAGGAGTCCTCATTGTTTTTGCTGAAGCAGACTAACACGGCAACCCCTCTGAAGACAAACAAAGGCAGAGAGAGGTAAAGCGACATGCCCAAGGTCACACACCAGCTCAGTTGTAATGCTGGGAATAGAACCCCAGTCTAGTGTAATGACTACCACAAAACATGGGGTGAACACCTCCATCTTCCCCATCAATCCCCTTATCCTCTGTGCTTGGGGATATTTAATTATTTGTTTAATGCTGACGAATGACAAACACAGTGAGAAATGCAGAGTGCATGAGAAGGCTCATAAAATCGTTTTCATATCTTTAATCAATCATGACTAGTATATCTGCCATACATTTCCCAAGTTTAAAATAGAATAGAGTCATACCCTCACATCATCATCTTTCTCCAGGCAGCTGTGCTCCTTACATCAGCACAATGACCCAAACAGGATGGCTGTATTAACAGATACGATCTATTCTTTAATGGAGCTCAGCGGCTGGGATTAGCTACCTGTAATGTAGTTTGGACTGTCAGCCACTATACCAAACTGCTAACATATTACAAGTTATAGCATCAATTCTTTCTAAGTGAAAAGGCATTTCAAATTCAAAACACTTCAAACCTAATAACGGCAAATTATCTTGATGGATCCCTTTCAGCTGGAAAAAACGTAGCGACAGGGAGAGAGAGAGATAGACATCCAATCAAAAAATTCATATCAATTCTTTTTCATCTACCTGGGGCAGACTGAAGTAGACAAGTGGATATGGATGTCAGGGAGGATGAGGAGGAGTGGAAACCTAAGAATGAATAGGAGAGGGAGTGAGTGAATTCCATTTGACTGGCCCAATGGGGACCTATTTCCAAGTCATCTATTTGGGTGGGGGCAGTATAGCATGGAGAGTGAATCCCCTTCCTAATAAGCAGTGTACAAGTATACAAGAATGATGTGAGGAACCCTAAGACAGTATGAACATGGAGCGTGAACATACTCTGAATGCTAATGGAGAATAACCCTTCCCAGCTGAGTTTGAAGTCTGGTGGGGAAACAGTTTAAAGAAGGCCGAGACTGAAGGAGGGTGAGATTTTCAAGGCCACCTGGGAGATTCAGATGCTGAATTCCCACTAGAATTAATAGATATTATGCATCAGCATCCCTTGGATGGCTTTTGAAAATGCCAGATTTGATGACCAAGATTTTCAAAATTGATTTGTGATGTTTTGGTGCCCAAAGAGTGTTCTTAAAAGGAGAATAAGGAGTGAATGCACAACACTTTCTGAAAATCAGGTCTTCTTCAGGCATTCGGCACTCCCAAATTGGGTAGCATCTGAAAACTTTGGCCAATGACCCCAGTCAACCCTGGTAAGAGTTCTGGTCCCTCTATGACAGACCAACCACCTTCTGTCTGTCTGGAGTTTGGAACCTATGGCTGAACACTGGCAGAGCGAGTCATTGATGAGTTGGATGCAATAATCCATCACTTTTAAACCCAGCCTGTCTGAAAGCCTTTTGTGTTGTCAAGCTGAGTCATTTCTGATCATCTAAAAGATATCTTCTGAGAGGACCTACTTGATCCTTCAAAATAGTTACATACTCATCCTGCTTTTCTCCCAAATTCATTGCTTAGTCTCTCTGTCTCATGAACTGGCTGAGAAGCAGCTTAACATTAACAAATAGGGATAAAAGCCACACACACACACGCGCGCGCGCGCGCGCGATAGTGAAAGATCTCCCTGAGGGAAAGAAAATGGACTAAAGACAAATTGAAAACAAGGCAGACACACTTATAGTCAGATTTCCCTTTTAGCACATTTTCGAAGAAATCCTTGCAACCAAAGTCTTGGCGACAGTTGGATTTCTGGCACAAGTCAGAAGCCCAAGGGAAAGAGGGCACTCCACCACCTGTCAGAAGGAATTGAAAAAGCAAAACAATATGTAATCAGAAAACAGTGTGGATTAGTCATTCGAGACTGCTGCATTAGTCATATAATATCTGCACACATTGGTGGCTGAAGGCAAAATTTGACCTTAGCTTACATTATCATACTAAACAGGATGCCTCTCTTTGGGGAAGTGGGGAAAAAGGATATAGTGGAATTAAAGCAAATGTGAGGAATGGGGCTTGGATGACTACAGTGCAGGGAAAAAAAGACTAATGTTTATAGTGTCCTAGGGTGGTGGTGGTTGCTTTTTTTTTTTTTTTTTGAGGGATGCAATCAGGAAATCGGGACTCCTTTGCATTAGTGCTGTACAAACATAGAACCAAAGGCATGTACAATCCTCATATAAAACAAGAGAGAGTAGGTGGATACAACAAAGAGATAAGGAATACAAGGGGGTGGAAAGGAAATGAGGGATTTCATTTCCAAAGGTTCAGCTGGAGTTGTAGGGGCTCTGCGTCTCTGACCACAGGCTCTCCTTGGTCATTCAGGGTGAAGTTCATCCACATGCAGAAGATGAGCATCCATGGTCTACTCACTGTTTGAGCCAGAATAGGAGAGAGGTTGATGTAGAAGCCTTGTGTTGGTTCTCTCTAGATGGGTGAATTTCATGTTTAGTGCTCACTCTGCTTCAGCAGCTGGGGTCACACACACTGATATGGATGAGAAGAGGCTTAAATGCCACAGGACTGCTCATTGTTCCTTAGTGATGTTTGTGTGCTGCTCATTTGAGGTTTGTGTCACATTTTGTATTCTACATTTGGACTTTGGCAAACTGCAAGGAAGGGGAAGCATGAGTTCAGCTGGTGATCTCCACAATAAAGTTCAGTGGGAACTACGCTTCCTGGTCTGTGGGCAATTTCAAAAATTCACTTTTTTTTCCTATTCTGAAAGAACACACAAAAATAGTTGAAAATCCCCATGAAATGAAATCCTCACTTCCATCTCAAAAGAGAATTCATTTTGGGAGGATCAAAATATTTAAGTTTCAATAAAAATTGAAACATTTTCTTCTGATTTTGTCCCTTTAAAAATTATTTTGAATAGAAAACAATGGATTTCACTTTGAAATACAATCACCTAAATGTTCCATTCCAAAAAGTTCAACATTATGAAAATGCTTCATTTCAGGGTCCCTGCTACTTCCTCTAAAACTTCAGCAAAACCCATGCTTTTAAAGCTTTTATAGAGACAACATTTTTTGTCCAAAACCCATTTCAGTGAAACATTTCTGAGCAGATTCAACAGGGGCCGACATCCATTTGTACACAAAGATAATTTGGTGGGTTAAGTCCAAAAGAGGAGGGATCATTGGCCTTTTCTCAGACCACCTTGCTTCGGCACTGAGGAAGATTTAGCACATTCAGATATCCATTTCCTCCACAGCTCCAATCTTATACCTCCTCACAGTGCATGTTAAATGAACATCCTGGCACCTCATAATGGAGACAGGAAATTAATTCCTCATAAAGGTTTTTTTTTCCTCCCCTCTTATTAAGGCTCTCGAGTATTGTCACCAGCCCCTTGGGCTTTCACATGCCTTAACGGTGCATGTCGGCAGATTCATTTCCTCAACACCATTACTTGATGGATTATGCCCATTAATAATCTTCATATCGGAGAAGAATGGTTTCCGGGCATTAGAGAGTCCCAGTTAGCTCTGCTTGGACAGTGTAACCCTAACCTAGCTGAGCAAGGGGTTGGGGAAGTTGAGACACAAAATGGGAAAGGATTGGTGTGTCTCCTTTTTTGCTTTGCAATAGGTTCCCTTACAGGTGTCTGACTTCGCAGACAATCACTCACATAGATAATGCTCATTCTGAGAGATGAGGTCCTGATCTTGTCATCACCGAAGCCAATGAAAGTTTTGCCATTAACTTTAATAGGGCAGGAACTTGCTTCTAGGCCCCAGTCCTGGAAAGATTTATGGCCCTGTAAGTATTGCCATTAACTACAGTGCTTAAATTTAAGCATGTGTGCAAGACTTTATGGGATTTGGGCCTTCCCATGTGTATCTTTAATATCTTTACATCGGACAACAACCCTTTTCCTTGTGGTATCTTACCAACTTTGGATGAATGATAGCCAAATCTCTGATGGGCCTTGGAGATTCGTTGAATTCCTCCAAGTGAATGGAAAATTTAGATGACTTCCTTGACTCTTTTCTGCTCACTGCTAACTCACCTCTCATGTGGATGGCAAGAATAATTCTGAAGGGCAATCTTTTTGCCACTAAATTGGGGATAATAGCACACAATCGTGCACACACGCACATACACACAGAGTGTTTTTTAAATGTCCTGCTTTTCCAATTTTACAAGGTCTTTAGCTCAGCATTTTAATCAACTGTGTGAATGAGACCCAGATTGTACAATATTATGTGGATTTTTTATTAGGCGTCCAAAGAATGTACCCAATTTATTTGTGAAGAATTAAATGAAAACAAAGAGATTTACATTTACGGAAGTTAACACAAACTCCTTTTACCTTTTTTAATTCAAAATTTCAAGGCGCAACTACTGCTTAGCCAGTCAGTCCTCAGCCTGTAGCAGGACTTGAGATTTTTCTGTATTAAGCGCAGGACTCTGCACTTGTCCTTGTCAAACCTCATCGGATTTCTTTTGGCCCAAACCTCCAATTTGTCTAGGTCACTCTGGACCCTATCTCTGCCCTCACTGTTCTCCCCCTATTTTAGTGTCATCTGTGAATTTGCTGAGGGTGCAATCCATCCCTTCATCCCTGCTCTCCCCAGGCCACTCCAGAACCCAGCCCATCTCCCTACCTTCAGTGGGTCCTTTATCCTCCATTGGCCATCTGGTTACACCCAGGGGAGGCGGGGGAAGGGGGATGGGATAGGGGCAGGACTTGGGCTGCTGATGAGGGGGTCATTAATAAAGATTTTGAACAAAACCGGCACCAGTACCACCCATTGGAGTATTCCACTTGATACTGACCGCCAACCAGACATCGAGCCATTAATTACTACTCATTGAGCCTGACCATCTAGCCAGTTCAGTTATCCAATCCATACTTTACCTTGCTAGCAAGAGTACTGTTCCTGATATCTGAATGCCTGGAATTTTCCTCAGATTCATGCAGTGGTATGGCAGAGGCAATATTGTGTGCTTGGTTACCCTGGCAGCTATCGGTACAGCAAGCGGAAGCTATGTGAATTGGTTTCTTACTGTGCACTCTTGCTTTATTAACTTGAGGGAAAGTTATTTTTTTAAGGTCTGCTTTAATAGTTTCTGTGAGCACAGGATCTGTAATTGCAAGGGGAGGAGGTTTTTCCGCTTCTTTCTGACCTGTCGCCAGGCCAAAATCAATTTGGGAATAGAAAAGGCTGATTGTATGTCTCTGCCCTCCAATGTATTTACTGCCACTAGCTTTGATCTACATCCTCCCCACAAACTTCTCCTTTTGTGGCTTCTTCTTTCTCCCTCTGCTTAGCCAACTGTACATTCATCTCCCTGCTGGCTTTACCCCTAAAGGTTTTTCACATCAGGGCCAAACCGAAATAATATGGTCTGATTCACAGAACCCTCCCCCTGTCAAGGCCCTGGCTGCCTTCTCACAGAATGAGATCAGAGGGAAGACACACAGCTCAGTAATAGAAAATACTTTCTAGCAAGTGTCTGAGAGACTGTAAATTTGTGTGAGAAATGGGTAACAGGTAACAGGCAGCACTGTTTACCCTCTGTGTAGGATGGAGACTTCACAGTGACTTCTACAACTAGCACTGGGAGTTACAGCATGTACACAAAAACATTGCAGGAGGTACCATATCTCAAGCTTCCAGTCACAAATCCACAGTTGGGATACAGGAAAAACCTTCCCCTTTTCTCCCACTCCCCACTGCTTGTGCTCTGCCAACACCTACCCCAAGGGGTACAATGAGCCATCACTAGGGCTGCGTCTAGACTACATTCCTCTTTCGAAAGAGGAATGTGAATGAAGGCAATCGAAAATGCAGACGAAGAGATTTACAAATCTCGTGCTTCATTTGCATAATTGCATCCAATCACTTTTTCGAAAAAGGTTTTTCCAAAAAAAAAAAAAAAAAGAGGAATGTAGTCTAAATGCAGCCGAGGTGTGTGGTGCTTTTGGTAAGATGTGTGTGTTTGTGGAAGGGGAGAATGTCCATTCTGTGAAGCATCCAGAGTTGGAATCTGGCACCTCCAGTGTAGACCAGTGATGTGTACTTTGTGTTAGAGCCCTTTGTGGGCTCATGCAGCAGTTTTGTTTACAGTGTCATACAATCATCATCCCTCTCTTGCCAGAGCAAAGAATGGGAAGGACTCTTCCCATGCAGAGATGGTCCCTCTCTCTAGAACTTCCTTCCTGTGCTCTTTTCAAATTATGCATCTGTTTATGGGCTAATTAGCTCATTAAGTTCCTAACCCTGGTCTGGCCTACTAATCAAGTACATACTAGATCAATTAGGCCTTCCCTTAGCTATCTAATTGGTGCTAAAAGTGACCAGAGTGCTGTGTAAAGCACTGTCTTTCAGCACTCTCCCATATCCCCATGAATTCACCTTCTATTCAGCACATTTCCAAAGCTTAAAGATATCCCCGATCTCCCCACCTGTCTCTTGGACTTGGTGTGAGACAAACCTTCCATTTGTGAGTTCTCCCTCTCTAGCCAATCGCTTGAGGGTGAAGGATGTGGGGGAGAAATATTAAATTAAAGAATCCTTCATCTATCAGATCACAATAACCTTTGACTAATCCATCACACTCTATAAGACACTGCAGGGGCGGGATGGAGCCTTGTGTGTGATATATGAAGGGTGAGACAGAAAGCGATGGAAGATAGCGAAGAGAGAAAGGAAACGAGGACTTAAACGGTGCACAGCAAAGAGAAAGAGAACCGCGTGCAGTCTACGGCCTTGAGATCCTGGGAGATTTTCACTAATGGTCTCCGCAAGTCTTATTATTTCATACATATTCTCACATCTCTGACAAAGATATTGCATAAATCACTTCTCCTTGTCCCGGGCTGACCTCTTAACCTCCAAGAGATAATGAGGCACTGCACCTAGCATCTCCTAATGCTGCCAAGATCTTTATCAAAGGACATTAATTCTCCACGATAACATCTCTATTTATTAATTCAAATTCCTTTAATTCTTCCCCAGCCTCCACTCAGCAGGCTGCCTTCACTTTTATTGCTAAAATTTCCTTGGAATTAGGGAAATTGGCGGACTATCCCCAGAAGGTGATTATCATTGGGAGCTGAAGTCTAAGTGTTCCTCTTGGCACTGGCAATCGCCTCCATGCTCAGATTTGCTTTTCAACTCATTACTGTTGGCAGGGGCTGCATTTTAGCAGAGGTGCTTGAGGGTTTGTATTTTCCATACCATCCGGCAAATCGTTTGTCATGGGTAATTTATTTGGCGCATTTTGCATTTGGGTGGGGGTTATCTTTGCCAGTTTCCTGAGAGCAGATTGTGATTTCCCAAATGCATGTGATTTGGAATAATTTGCCAGGTAGTATTGGAGGATAATTCTTGGGCTATTGGTAGGCGCATTTGGAAAATCCTCAACTCAAGTTGTTTCATTTGGGCATTGGGTGCACCAGGGATTTTGTCTCTGAGGGCCAGACTTCCAGCTGGTGTAGATGAGTTGAAGGTCACTGCAGTCAGTGGAGTTATGGCAGTTTACACCAGTGGAGAATCTGGCCTCTAGTGTACAAATTCCAAGGGTGCCAGTAATCTGGGGGAAGAAATATTAAGCTCCCATGAAAAGGACAACAAAGGTACAAGGGAACAGGCATATACATAAGCTCCCTTATACCAGAGATTAGCAGATGCTATGGGAGCTTGCCAGTGACTACATGCTTCTGTAGCACCTCCTTACATCCAGTCGTGGCACTGAAGGGTTCCTAGGCTTTAGCCCCTTAGCTTTACTCCCCATTCCACGAGGAGTAACGGTAGTTCGAACTAGGAAGCCTAGTTCGAACTACCTAGTTCGTGCCCCGTGTAGCCGCGCTGCACGGGGTTCGAACGAGCGGGGTTTTAAAAATGGCGGCGCCCCGCTTATGCAAATGAAGCCCGGGAAATTCAAATCCCGGGCTTCATCTGCAAGTGCGGTATGCCTACATTACCCTCCTAGTTCGAACTAGCGGGGTAGTGTAGACATACCCTATGGCACTGAGGGGCCCTTCCAGAGGCTAACCTTGGCAGACCAAATCCAGCCTGCAGGCCGGTATTTCCCCACCCCTGATTAAGAGACAGGCAGGAGAAGAGGGAATCCCAGGAAAGGAGTAAGGATTGTTTGTACTGATCAATGGCAGTTCATCTAGGAATAGATGGAACAAGAGGCCCTGATAAAGAAGATGAAGAGGGATTTAGAGAAGAGGACCAGACATTCATTTATTTTCTTCAGGTACAAAGCTGTAGAGCCCAGCAGGGAATGGATTTTTTGAGCTAAAGGAGAATTCTTATTATTGCCAAATTTCCTGTGCTGGGATGGAACACAACATTCTCCAACCAATTCCAACCTTCCACGTAAAACACTGGACTGGGAGGCTGATCTTGGTTCATTTCGACCTTTGCCACAAAATCCCCGTTTGTGCTTAGGGAAATCTCTGTGTGCCTCAATTCCTCATCTGTAAAATGGGGATTATGATACTTCACTTGGCTCTTTTTCAGGGCAGGAACAATCTCCGTTTTCTGTACCACTGATGTGGTTTCTAGTTGCTACGGCAATACTACTAATAAAAATTAGGCAATGAAGAAAGCATGTTTTTCTCTTATCGCTGTGCATTATGTCCCATAAGATACTTATCACTTGCTTACCTGACAGCTAGAGGTGGAGAATCAAGATAAAAATCAGAATATCTGAACTCTAGCTTGTCATGTGACTAGATCATTTTTGCTCTGGGGCCTTTCTCCTCTCTCAATTCAAGCATAACTCCTGTTGACGTCAATGGATTTTTTTTCTTTTGCAATTAGGGGTGAGAGAAAACCCCCACAAGACTGCAGTTCTACAACCTTTTCCTTCCTTGTCCATCAACTGCTGAGTAAGCGTGACCTTGTTTTCTTTAGACAAATACCTTGTGAGTGAATGCAGGATGTTGAATTGAAACAATGGTAGTTAAGGCAAGGAATTCTTAGATAGACTGTGGTCCAGTTTTCAACTCCACAGAGATAATTGTTCAATATCATATTGCTAGAACCTGCCATTTTAATGAGTTTGTACACAAAAGACAACAAACCTTTGCCTCAAATTCAAACACAACTTTTTCTGAGGTTCCAAATATTCAGTGAACTACATGTTTTATTACTACACTTCTCCATGTGTCCAGTTTCATTTAGAAGGCTGCATAAGAAAGCAAGCCTTGGAAGCTGAAACACCATCAGAAACATCTGTTCTCAAGAGACATCCGGCCCAGCTTTGCAAATTCAAAAGATCTGGATAACTGAGAATTCTTGTATGCCTAGATATGTGCAATCAAATCCGCAAACACTATAGGTTTGTTTTTACAAGTGTTGATATACTATGAGTCGTAACAACACTGATCAATGAAAATTCTCTAGTCTGAGCCATTGTATGTTGGTGCTAGATCTCAATGCATATCAATTTTTGAAATACTGGGACTGGTTATCCTTTCACTCACACCAGTTAGCTTATATTGCCTTCCGAAGAATAACTCGTGCTGGAGGAATTCATTGACTAACAGTGAGTTTCTGTGGATAAAAAACACTCTCCCCTTCATGCGGGACTGGGGGGGTTTGTGTTTTCACTATGCTGGAGTTTGTCCTTGATGTGAGATATAAGAGCAAAATTCACCTCTTTGGCAGATGGAAATATGTCTGGGTCATGTGTGTGTGTGTGGGGGGGGGGGGGGGGCTGAACACAAATGTCTCCTGCCTGAACTAAAGATCCAGATGTCTAAAATGTCTGTTTGTGACTTAGCCACTAGAGAGGGGCACTGTCGGGGGCATTAGTCACTTATTTCTCCTGTTGATTGTAAATTATGACTGATTCTGCAATCACAGCACACAATGAGAAATACAAACTCATAGACATTACTCTGTGTGAGAAAGGGGTGCACAACTGGTCACCTACATTTTTCCTTGATTTTGCCAAAAGAACCAGAAGCCTTTTTTTGCCATAGGCATCTATAAAGTAAATGATGCTATCTGTGTGTGTGTGTGTGTGTGTGTGTGTGTGTGTGTGTGTGTGTGTGTGTGTGTGTGTGTGCGTGCGTCTCCATGTAGCTGTGTCTATATCTGAGTCTGCATGTGTGTGCCTGTGTGTTTGTCTTGACTGAGTGAATCACTCTACCTGCTGTAGTGTAAAACAGCAAACATTAGTAAAACTGATAATAAGCCTAGTGTTGGTGATTCAACCAAAGCAAGCACATCTGTCACTGAGGAACAGGCTGCCAGGTTTTTCATCAAGGGAAATACAATTGAATAATAATGTAGTAAAAGGTAAAGCAGCTTCAGCGGAGCTTTCTGCCAAATGAAACCAAGCAATGAATAAATAGATAGATAAATAAAAGTGATACCAACACAAAACGTAGCACTCTCCCCACCACCCCCAAATACAAATTCCCTAACCATGGGCACGGGGTGGCTAAACCACCACACACCTGCAGCATGAGTGCCTGATTCAGACGGTGGGGAGAGTGAACGTGAGTGGGTGGGAGAGCAGCCAGGGTGCCAGCAAGATCCCGGTTCTGGGAACACGAAATCTTCTTAGTGCCAATAACAGAAGAAGAAACTGGATGGGAGGGGGAAGTGCTTTCAAATGGCTGATTCTCCAGTGCCACCTGGTCACTTTGCAATGCTCTGGCAGGGACAAGCAGCCATAGCTCTGCCTCGCTTATATAGGAAAACCCTCTACCCCATCTCGCCCCTTGGGGCTCTGGCCTGGGGAAGAGGGCCCATAACTGTGGTGGCCCTAATCTCCAGCAAGCTCTGGCCATTGTAACAAATCCTCCAGGCCATCTGCAACTCCAGCTAGGGCTGATGGAGGGAGGGAGGCAAAGGAGGAACCTGTGTCAGGGCCTGGTGATTCAAAAGGGCCCAGGTCTCCAGATTGTCACTGCCACTTCCATGACAGCAGCCGTGGCCGAAGCCCTGGGCCCTTTAAATTGCTTTCAGAGCTCTAGGCAGCACTGCAGGCTGGGTGGGGGAGGCTAATTCCTCAGCCCTGTCCTGCCCCTTTCACCAAAGACACCACTCCTCCTGGGGGGCCTGGAGCTGAACACCGCCCTCCCCCCACACACACACCTTCCCCTAATCCCGGCGATAGTCTGTTGCCAGCGCTGTTCCCAGCTATAGCAGGCAAGTTTGCATGACAGACTCTTCAGAGCTAGAAATGAAACATTTTAGGGAATTGTACATACTCAGGTACATTTACACTGCAGTAGAAGAGCCACAGCAGAGCTGCAGGTGCCCTGGGTCAGCTAAGGCAGGCTTGCAGAGTTAAAAGGTTCAGTGTAGATGTTTGGGTCTGGGGGTGGGGGGAAGTGCACGAAGTTTCCTCCGTCCTACTGCCACCCCCAATTAGGATGCATAGGGGGAATCTCTGGAGGGCGGCAAAGACTTCACACACTTCCCCCACCCCCAGACCAATCAAGGTCTGTGGGTGGGGAAGCAGGGAAGTATCCTGGACCCGTCCCTTCTGCTTGAGGCCCCACCCCTTCCAGTGCCGCTCAGGGCCACTTCAAAATGTGGCCCCCAGCAAAAAATTATTGCTCACCCCTAGTTTACAAGTATGTTATACTTGCATTGCTCTTTCCCACAGTTGCTGCAAGGCTGCTTCCCATTTCACCATGGGTATGGTGACCATATTTTCTGAACCAAAATTAGGGACACGTTAGCCACACCCCCTGACCTTCATTAGCTGCACCCTTGACTCCCATTAGCCACACCCCTGGTCCCATTAGCCACACCCCCTGACACCCGTTAGCCACACCTCCTAACACAAGAAGTCTCATCCCTGGAGGTAGTACTCCCAGGATCAAGATGGACACATGAGCATAAGTAAAGGCTGTTGTGTGACCTCTCTAAGAACTCGCACCATCCTCTACCAATAGGGATGGGTTTGGTCCCCACAGAGTACCCAATGCAACTACCCTGCAATTACATTAACCCAGCTTGCATTGCATTAACTCAGTGGGAGGGCTTGGGCACCCTTGAGACATAGGATGGTTAAGGGAGGCCCTGAATGGAGGCTAGCTGGCCAGGTTCCTCCAGTGGTGCAGTGGCAAAGGTATTTGTCTCCTGAGCAAGAGGTTGAGGGCTTGAACCACCCCCACCATGGGGTTATTTTCCTCCCATGAGCAGAGTGAATTTTGTCTTGTGCACCACTATTGAATTCATGTGCACTTGTTTGGATGTGCCACTTTGGCAACCAAACTTATTAATAAATATCTTATACACCTCTCCATTTTCCCTCTGCTGCCATGTCTCCCACTCTCTCCTCAATCCATCTGCTCCCCTGATGCCTTCTGCCCCCACCCTTCACCCTCGTCTGCTGTCCTGGCTCCTGCCCTTCTCACTCCCCTCAGTTCTTTGGGGACCTGCCTCTCTCCCCATCCTCCTTGATCCCTGCCCCAGCCCATTTCTTCCCTCTACCCACTTGTCCTGCCTCTCTCCTCTGTTGCCCGTCCCTCCCTTCCATGTGTCTGCCCTTCTGCTTCACCCCCACAATCCCTTGGCATCTGCACCTTTCCTTACCCCTGCACCTTCCTGGTGCCTCCCCCTGCCCTCAGTGTCCCTGCCCTCTTTGCTCTCTTTTTCCCTGGTGCCCACCCCCTCACCACTCTCTTTCCCAGTTCCCCTGGTGCCCCTCTGTGTCCTCTCACATGACTTGCTCCATCTCCTGCCTTCCTCATGCCCACCCCTCCCTTTAACCCCTCTTCTCCTGGCACCCACTCCTCCCCTCTCCTCTTCCTTCCTCTTTCCCCTATGGTCTCTCCCCTCTCCTATCTCATCCTTTCCCCTCCCTTCATTCATCTCCACTGACACCTTCCCTCCCTTCCCCCTTCCTGCCCTTTTCCTCGCTGTCTTCTCTTGGCCCCCTGGAAGTTGTCTCTCCTCCACCCTGCCCTTTGGTTCCTTCCCCTTTCTTCTCCTGCCCTGGCCCCTTCCTTTCCTCTCTGCACAAGCCCCTTCCTCTCCTCACCACCACCTCCCCCTTAGTTCTTTCCCTACCGCTTCCCTCATCGTCTGCCTTCGAAGTGGAAAGCAGTTTGTAGGGGCTGGAGCAGGAGCTGTGGTGCTATTTTTAGTACCGCGGTCTGGCCCCAGAAGCCCCCGCAGCTCCAGTCCCAGCTGCTCCTGGGGTGGGACCACATGCCTGGACTGGAGCAGAGGCTACCCGCAGTGCTATTTTTGTACTGTAGTCCCAGTTCCTGCGAGTGGCCTGGCTCCAGCTGGAGTCAAGCGGCGGTCACATGACAGCTGCTGCTTGACTCCAGCTGGATCTAGGGTGGCCTGTGGGAATCTGGACCGTGGTACTAAAAATATCACTGTGGGCGGCACCTGCTGCAGTTCTGGCACCTGCCAAGTCCGCGTACACTCCACCCCCCACCGCCCTTGTGTGGCTCCTGCCAGGGCTCCAGAGAGCATCTCCACCAGGGTTTGCCTGGACCCACCTGGCCCCCCCTGCAGCGCTGGTGCAGCAGCTGTACTAACAAGCAGCCCACAGAAGGAGGAAGCAATGCCGCTGGACCTGGACCCCATGCAGCAGAAGCAATCCCGCAGGGGGAGGGAGGGGCTGCATGCCACCGGAAGCCGGCCTGGTTGCCCACTGGCAAAGCTCCCTATGTGCCTTGTTGGAGGTGGGGGAGGCTGCTGGGGAGCAATGGCACAGAGCTATTTCTTGGTTGCTGCTTCCTGCAAGCCGGTGTCCCCATCAAGTACTGAAATGTCCGGCGCGGCTTTCTGGGACATTTCACTACCTGATGGGGCACCAGGACAGAGTATTTAAATTCGCAACTGTCCTGGAAAAATTGGGGTGTATAATCAGCGATGTAACCATGAGCTTTTTTACACTGCTCTCATGGTACATAGGGGCCTTAAGGTGAGCATAAATGAAACTGAGAGCGGAGCGCCTCCCTTTTTGCTGCCACTTATACACACAAAATCAGATCCTATTTGTCTCTGAGGCTGTAATTCTGGCACCTTCTCTTAACCCTAAAAAAATACAGACTAAGTATTAGCAGACTATATACTTTTCTTTCTCTGGGTGAGCTGTTCTGTTGGGCACACACTTTATGAACATCACATCTATTACTTCACTCAAACTCCTCTTTCCCTTGCACCCTGGGCAGCTCTTTTCTCTTCTCTTCTGTTTAGCTCCCATTTGAATTACTTTTACCGGAGGGGCAGACAAACACCTTTTAAGCATTCGTGGTTAGCATTCACTTGGCTTGTGAAACGGCTGCTGGGTTGGAGATAAAACACACACACACGCAAATGCTCAGACCCCTTCTGGCTGGAGCAGGGAGGGTGAAAGAAACCTTTCGAATGTTTGCAGTTGAGCCGGATTTGCAAAAGCGACCTTACAAAACCCACGACAACCAGAATGGCGTCAGTTCTGCTGGGCTGAAAAGAAGCCCCCCTGGAAATTTCATTTTAAAACACACCTTGCCATCGCCTCCACTCAGCACGGAAACTGCTCCTGCAAGCAGCTCCAGCAGCGCTACCAGAGCCAGCCAGCTGACCCCCTTCCCTCCCACCTTCCCCTCCCCCGCATCTTCTCAGCAGCAAGATCAATACATTCTGCCCAGGTTATCAAACATGCTGCAAATATTCAGGCTGATAAATAGCCTTAGATGGCAATGGGAGACAATAAAGCTTGCATTGTTAGCACAGCAAATGCTTTTTAATTTCCCCCAAACAGAATGATAAATGACACCCAGTTGTAAGGACGTGGCATGTGTATATGCGGTGGAGGGGAGAGCTATTTGACTGGGTGTGCTGAACTGAAACTGTTGATCAGCAAAGGAAAATGAATGACCGGGCATAAAGGTGAAGAAAGACTAAAAAGAAAAGCCAGAGCAGATTGTGGTGATGTCACAGCTCCAGGTACACCTGACGGGTGCTGTATTTACACATTACTATGCGTTACCATTTCATACAAACACAAATTATTTTTACAGCCCCTACTAAATCCACAGGTAGTAAACCTTTCTGCAGTGCTTTGATTCCAAGGTGCTGCATTCTTCTTCGCCCAGAGGCCCAACCTATGAGTCCAACTATGACAGATGGGGAGTGCTGGGAAAGGGGGAAAAGGATGCAAACACTGCCCCTCCCCATTTATGCCCAAGGAAGGCCAGTCTGTTCATACTCACCTATGGTTCATATACAGTGATATGGTGAAAAGGGGAGGTTAGACACAGTTAGACATTGTTATTCCTCCTTGTGACGGGGAAGAAGCTCCCCGCACTGACATCCGCGCCCTCGGTGAGGCGCTGGGCGGCGCGGCTGGGCCGAGCCCCGAGGAAGGCGCTCAGCGGGAGCCTGGTCCGTGGGCCAAGGAGGCAGACGGGCGGGGGCGCGTGGCAGCGGGCAGGCTGGACGCAGCAGGCAGTAGGACCCGGGAGGAGGCGGACGGGAGATGCGGGGAGGAGCAGCACGTCCCGGGCGTGCCGGCTCAAAAGGGGGAGGGGCCGGAAGGGACGGGGGCCGCCGGCATTACCTCTGCCCCCGCAGGCAACCCGGAGCGAGGGACTGGAGGAACCG
The DNA here is from genome assembly GCF_052426305.1 of Pelodiscus sinensis. Lineage (NCBI taxonomy): Eukaryota > Metazoa > Chordata > Testudines > Trionychidae > Pelodiscus > Pelodiscus sinensis. The sequence continues at coordinate 8,078,190 of NC_143074.1, read as the reverse complement.
GAGGACCGGAGGCGGAGAGCCGGACCCCTGCAGCCCCGACCCAGGGGAAGACCTCCCACCCCGGGGACCCGAGGACTGGGACAGGAGGCGGACGGCTCCGACCCCCTGACCTGAGGTGGACAGAGGGCCGGGCCCGCCGGAGGGCAAAATCCCGTTGCCGGTTCGTGAGCGGGGCCAAGGGTGGGGAGCCCCTCACTGCCCACTGGCTGAGAGTAAGCCAGGGCGCAGTGGCTGCTGCCCCAGGGGCAGAGACAAAAAGGGCAGAGACCCAGAGGAAGAGACTGAGGGTTAAAGGCGCAGGCGAGCGGAGAACCGGGGGACCCCGCAGTCCGGTCCGCTCGACCTCGCCACACTGGTGGAGAATGTGGGCACCCCTCACAATAGGGTGAACCCCCCCCCCCCCAAAAAAGAGAAAAGGAAAAAAAATTCTTCTGGTGTTGATGGGTGGTGGATTAAGACCACAGGAGTAAGCTAGCATGGAGGTGGGGGAATTACTGAAATGGTTGGTGGACAACCAACAACAGCAGCAGCAGCAGCAGCTGCAGCTGATCCAGCAGCTCACGGACCAGCAACAGCTGGTTCGGGAGGTTTTAGAGCAGCAGAAGCAGCCGGGGGCCATGACAACCCCAGTGGGGGCCAGTGGGGCAGCCCTGGTGCTACCATTACGGCTGGTAAAAATGACAGCCGAGGACGACCCAGAGGCCTTCCTGGTGACGTTCGAGAGGGTGGCCACAGTCGCCCGTTGGCCAGAGGAACAGTGGGCAACTCTCCTGGCACCCTACCTCACGGGCCCGGCCCAGGGGGCATATAGGGGCTTAGCCGCACGAGATGCCCTACACTATCATAAAGTAAAGGAGGCCATCCTCGACCAGGCAGGGGTTACCCCGGAAACCCACAGACAGAAATTCCGGGCCGAGAGGTACCGGCCAGGGGAGCGGCCCCGAGCTGTGGTCCAACGCTTAAAAGAGGCCGCCACTCGCTGGCTGGACCCCGAGCGGCAGACCGCGGCCCAGGTGGTCGATATGATCGTATTAGACCAGTTTTTACAGATCCTCCCCCCCGAAGGACGGATGTGAGTACGGCGCCATCAGCCCACCACCCTCGGAGAAGCTGTCACGATCATGGAAAACTACCTGGCGGCCGAGGGAGAGGAAGACTGGAGGCAGGGCGCCAAGAACCAGAACCGGAGTCCCGGGGGGCACGCCCCACTAAAGGTCGAGGAACAGGGGCCAGCCCACCCATCCTGTGGGCACGCTGGGGAGCGGAGGCAGACCCACGGCGTCGGGGAGCCCGGAGGCAACGGCACCCGGAGGGGCCGGGGGACCTCCCCCAGCCCGGCGGAACCAGGGAAGCACGGCGCATGCTTCGAGTGCGGCCAAGAAGGGCACTTCCGTAGAGAATGCCCCTTCATAGACTGCTCGGTCGGGCGGGCCTCAACCACTGGGAAGCGACCCCCACGCGCAGGACCACCACGACTCACCCTGCAAGTAAGCCTTGACGGGCGGGCAACCGGGGCCCTAGTGGACTCAGGCTGCAACCAGACCCGGATACGCGAGGAGGAGGCACCGAGGGGAAGAGAGGGGGGTCCTCCCGTTACAGTGCAGTGCATCCACGGGGAGGTGCGGCGGTACCCGACCCGTTGGGTGCAGATTGGCGAAGGGCCAAGCCGAACGCGTTGCCGAGTGGCGGTGGCCCCGCACCTGGCTTACCCCGTGATCTTGGAGCGAGACTGGCCGGGCTTCCGGCAAGCCATCCAGCGATGGGGGTGGACCCCAGGCGGGGCGGTACCCCCCGTGGCTCCAGAGGTTGGGGACCAGGACGGGCCAACCGAGGCCCAGGCAGGCGAAACCCCGCCGCCAGGAGCTCCCGGCAGCAGGATTGGAGAAGGAGAGGACTTCTTACGAGAGCAGCGGGAGGACCGCTCACTGGCCCACGCATGGGAGCAGGCCCAGGCGGAGACACCCCCAGGATGCCCGCTCACCCAGAGCCCGCGGTTCGAGGTAAGAGCAGACCGGCTGTACCGCGTGGCCACCCGGCCGGGGGAAGGGGGCGAAAACTGGCAGCTGCTAGTGCCGGCTCGGTTCAGGTGGCAAGTCCTCGATCTGGCGCACGCAAATCCCTGGGCTGGACACCTGGGGGTAGAAAAGACGTCACAGAGGGTCCTACAATGATTCTATTGGCCGGGAATCCACAAGGAGATCAAGGACTTCTGTACGTCCTGCCCCATGTGCCAGCGGGCCGGGAGCATGGGGGTGCCGAGAGCCCCCCTGGTACCACTACCCGTGGTAGACACCCCTTTCAAGCGGGTGGCCTTGGACCTGGTGGGCCCTCTAGAACTATCCAAGAGGGGCAACCAGTATGTCCTTGTTCTCATCGACTATGCAACCCGCTACCCAGAAGCCGTGCTGCTAAGGAACACGAAGGCCCCAGGACTTGCAGCAGAGATGGTCAAGATCTTTGCCCGCGTGGACATACCGCGGGAGATCCTGACGGACCAGGGGACAAATGTATCGGGGCGGGTCATGACTGAACTATGTAAGTTGCTTCAGGTGAAAAAACTGCGGACCTCCGTCTACCACCTCCAGACCGACAGGCTGGTGGAGCGTTTTAACAAGACACCAAAAACGATGCTGAGAAAGTTGGTGGGAGTGGATCCCCGGGAGTGGGACCGTTTCCTGCCCGCCCTCCTGTTCGCGGTATAGGAAGTGCCGCAGGCTTCAACCGGCTTCTCAACGTTTGAGCTGTTGTACGGCAGGCAGCCAAGGGGCATCCTCGACCTCCTGAAGGAGGGATGGGAGGAGCAAAACTCCCGCACGAAGTGATGTTTTGTTCGGATGAAAAAATGACCATAAAACCAAATGTTATTTTCATTCTTTGGCTACTTTTCTCTTCAAATATTGTGGGACCTCGCCAAAAGTGGGGGTGGGCTTTTTTAGTTTCTTTTGTGGGAAAAAAAAATCCATGTTCCAATGACACATGCCATCAAAAACTGATTCAATCACAATTTTTTTTAAACCACTCTTGTTACAAATACTAAATTCGTTAAAGGCAGTGAAAATGGGCACCACACAGAGAAAGGGGTACTCATGCAAAAACGCAAGAAAAGTTGTGTTTGCTCCTCCAATTTTTCCTTGGGGGATTTAATGAGTTTGAAAGATTCTGGATTAACAGCTCTGGGTTATGCCTACACAGCAGCATTATTTCTGAATAAGGAATTCTGGAAGAGATTTTCCTGAATAGCTTATTTCAAAATAGCACATCTACACACAAAATGTGTTTCAAAATAGTGCTTAGCTATTTCAAAATAGCACGTCCACACTGATTGGATGCTGAATTGCATTTAAGGCCACCCGGAAGCAGTTCAGGCAGGGCATCAGGTCAGTAGTTGCTTCGTGTGGCTGCTGCTTGGGACTGGGACTAGGGGCTGCCCCAAGACTATGCCCATGCCCATGTGCTGTCCCCTGCCTCCTTCTAGAGTGCACAATGTGTGTGTGAGGGTGGGGGGGAGAAATGTCCCCTGCCTCCTTTTAGAGGTGGCTTGTGGAGGGAGGGTGTCCCACCCGGGGTCAGGAGCATGGCAGGTCTCTCCAGACACCCTGTGGCCAATAGCTCAAGACTCATGTGGAGCAGCCTGCTGGGCCAATGTGTCCAGGAGCAGCACAGCACATGCTCCCATGTGCACAGGTTGCGGCGTGATCCATGGCCAGGAAGGCCCAAGCATGCAGTGCCTAGTCCCCACCACCCACCTGATGTTCCTTCCCCGGCCTCGGATGATGCCTGGGAGATGTCTGCAGGGAGGACTCGGGGCTCCTGGGTCAGCTCGGTGGTCTGGCTGGCCCGGTTCTGGGCCTGGGCCTCCTCCTCTTCCTCATTGCCATTGTTTGGGCCCCCAGCAAGGATGACGACTGGCATCTCCACCCCGGAGTCTATAACTACGGGGGGAAACTGACTGCCTTGCCCTCCAGTCCAGCTCCTTATAACGTGGGCAGGTGTGGGGCTCTGCCCCGGATCGGGAGCTGCTCTCCTTGGCCCTGGCATAAGCTTAGCAGAGCTCCTTGACCTTCATTCGCACCTGTTCTTGAGTGCAGATGTGGTCTTTGCTCCCAGGCTCTCTGCCATCCGGCCATGCACGTCCATGTTCCTGGGTCCGGTGCAGAGATCCTGGAGTTTGTCTCATTCCCTCAAACCTCAATAAGGTCCAGGACCCCTGCACCAGACCAGGAAGGTGCATGTCATTGCGGCCCTTGGCAGGCTCTTGGGAGCTGGCTGAATGCTCCCGGAGAGCAGTGGAGGGCTGGCTGGCACCATCTGCCTGGCTCATCTTGGGCCAAAATGGAGTAAGGGGCAGCTGCAGGGTGGCTCAGTGCTGTCAGGCCTGCTGCAAGCCACAAACCCTGCCCGCAGAGGCTGCAGCTTTAACGGCTCTAGGGGAGGTGGGGGATAGAGTTTTCCTGTGTGTGGCCAGAGTGGCCACCAGGGCACGCTGGGAAGGGCTGGAGGTCTCCTATTTTGATTTAACCCCTATTTCCTGTCTACACAGCGCCTATTCCAAAACAGCTATTTCGTAACAGGCGCTAGTCCTCATAGAATGAGGCTTACAGAACTTGAAATAAGCCATCTGCTATTTCAAAATTATTTCAAAATAGCAGTTTGGCTGTGCAGACACTCACAAAGTTATTTCAGAATAGCGGTCATTACTCTAAAATAACTTTACTGTGTAGACATACCCTTGGAGACAGAAATTCTTTGCCTGTCTGTCTATTATCTAATTCATCAGTCAACAGTCACCATAGTATGTAGTATACAACTCTGCAAAATTTTCAGCCTTACCTACTAAGATGCTTAATCTTTTGCTGCAGAGACTTTACTCAGAGGAAAGCAGAAATTTCAGATTCCACATACCACATGCAGTCCTCAGCTGCTGTACTGTGACAGCCTATATACTGGCAACAGTGTTGTGACTCACTAGCTTTTTTCACACAGACTACCAAATAGACTTCAAACCACTCTTAGCCACTGCAAACATGGCCTCAATTTGAGCTAAGAACATTGCAAGAGAAAGGGAGAATCCAGCTGGGAAAAACGGTCTTGCCTCTGCTTTTAGCTCACAGAAGCCAATGTGGGGATACTTGCAAACCAATATTTCTGCTGTAGGACACATTGGCTACGTCAAGACTGCAAGCCTCTTTTGAAAGAGACTTTTTCAAAAGTATCCTTAGAAAAAGCCTCTTTCGAAAAAGAGCATCAAGACAACAAGAAGATTTTTCGAAAAAGCAGCTCACTTTTTTGAAAGAGAGTCTAGAAGCTCTCTTTCAAAAAAGCCCTGTTTTCATGCAATAGCACCTTTTTTCGAAAGATGACTTTCAAAAAAAAGCATTATTCCTTGTAGAATGAATTTTACCACCATCGAAAAAACTGCCTTGATCTTTCAATTTACTGTCAACGGAACACGGTGGTAGTCGAGACACAGGTACAGTTTTTTCAAAAAAAGGCCACTTAAAAAAAAAAAACTGTGTAGTCTAGACACACCATTGATGCTCAGTAGAGATTCTAGTCTATTTGTCTCCCTCATCTAGTTTGCATGTGCAAAACACCTGACCACAAATCACCTGGAGAATAAATGTTTAAACACTGTCTTGCTTGCATGTTGATATTTGCACATCTACCTTCTCATGCAGGCTCATGGCACCTGTATAAACAAACCCCTGATTCATGCACATTTACTTGGCAAGTGCTCATGCAAAAGTGGCCAGTTCTTGAGATTTCATTGGAAGTCTTGTGATATTTGGTGTTTTTCTTAAGGGCCCAGAGACTCACAGCTTCCATTTGAAACAATAAAATATAAATGTTTCAAGCCTTCATGAATAGAGAAAACCTTGAAAATATGATACTTAAAATCACAAAAGTCAGAGGGCAAATTAGAAGGACCCATCATTTATTATTTTGTTAAAACTCAGGATTTTGGAGGGTAGGCTGCATTGTGATTTTTGAGTGCTTAGTGTTGGTGATGCCTCAGAAATTATTTTCCAAGGTGGGCACAGACCACAAGGCTGTGTCTACACAGGTATCCCTTCTGGAAAAGGGATGCTAATGTAGCACATCGGAATAGCAAAATCCGCGGGGGATTTAAATATCCCCCGCGGTATTTGCATTAACATGGCTGCTGCTTTTTTCCGGCTTGGAGATAAGCCGGAGAAAAGCGGCAGTCTAGACGTGATTCTCCGGAAAATAAGCCCTTTTAATAAGTAGGAATAAAAGATCCTCCGGAAAAGGGCTTATTTTCCGGAGAATCACGTCTAGATTGCCGCTTTTCTCCGGCTTATCTCCAAGCCGGAAAAAAGCAGCAGCCATGTTAATGCAAATACCGTGGGGGATATTTAAATCCCCCGCGGATTTGCCTATTCCAAAGTGCTACATTAGCATCTCTTTTCCGGAAGGGATGCCAGTGTAGACACAGCCCAAGTGTTTCCTTGGGTCATATTCAGATCCTGATGTCATGTCAGGTGGTACCTTGCTTCATCAATAGCCTCACTGATATTGATTACTGATCAAGTACATTGCTACTCAGCATGAATAGGCACATCAAAATCTGTCCCTATATGAAAAGGAGGCTGCTTGGTGTTTTTCCATACAGTTGTAGCACTGTCCCGAACAGCACAGGGACTATGTGATTATGCCTTACATGCCCTTAGTGCATTTTAAATATTAAGGTAAGTAATGAAAAATATGTATAAGTAAAGAGAACACCCATAAATAAAGCACATAGAGAACTCGTTAAGTGAATTAATTATTATTTCATTACTAGAGGCCATTTTTCTCTAACAGAGTAACTGAGGGCAGAATTTTCCTGACTTTGCTGCTGGTTACTACACTCCATCGCTCATCTCTTGCAGGACGGATCTATTTTTTACTGACACTTCCTGGCATTTATTTCATGTAGGTGGAAGTTAGTTTTGTCTTTGACTTAGGGCCTTGAGGCTGTTTGTTCAGCATATTCACAAACTCAAGGATGTAAGTCGCACTGTGGCCAGCTGAGTAACGTAAGCTCAGATTGTTGACACATGCACATTTCACTCCTACAAAGCACAGCAGTAGGTAGTGTCCTTGCCCTTCACAGGAAATCCTAACAGGCTTTTGTGCTCTGTTATACTTAGAGGTGGATGGCCTACATCTTTCTCTGTCACTATTATGCAATACACTATCTGAGAAGTTGCCATAAAAGAGAGCTTTGAAAATAACCGCCAACTTTCACAAATCTCCAATCAGAAGAGAAAATCCACTTGAAGATGTAGTTTTGACAACAAAAGCAGCCATCTCTCAATATAATTTATATTATGAACACTCACTTGAACAGAACATCTGACTTTGAGTTGGTCTAAAAATGGAATTCACTTCCATGGAAAAATCAGCATTTCAAGTGTTGTTTAGTCCCAATAAGAAAAAAAAAAAAAAAAGCAAAGTTCCTAAATTTTCTGAGGAATGAAATTAAAAAAAAAAAGTCAGTTCAGGACTATGGAAACCTAGGTATTGTACTGCTTCATTTTATTGAAATGCTTCATTTTGATACGTCAAAATATGATCACATAAAATATTAAGCGCAATATATAATATTAAATATAATATTGTACTAGAATATTAAAATAATATTTCCCTATTACATAAAAATCAAAATGAAATTAATCAAAGCAGGAAAGTTGAACCAGAACATTTTTACATTAGCAAAATGTTTCCCAGTTACTGAAACAAAATGAGAAAGTCAGGACAGTTCCCTACAAACTTTTTTGCATTGAAAATGTCATTTAAAGAACTCATTCATGTGAAATGTTTAGATTTCAATGTTTTAAGCTGCTATACACTGAAACATCTGGAATTGGCCATTATCCACGGTGGGATATTGGATCATTGGCCTGTGGCTTCACTATTAATTTCAATAAAAGCAAGTTCAGGCCCTAGATGAACCACAATTTTGATTTGATTCCTCAATTCCTATATATCAACAAGAAGAATGTTCTGGTTTGTGGCAGGTGAAGAATCAGAAAACTTCTCACAAGCAGCTATTTCTATAGTCTCTTTGCTCCCAAATCAAATCCAGTCAGGATCATCTTGCTCATTTACTTTTCTGAAGAAGATTATCTCAATTGCCATGTTAATGTAGCATGCTTGGGTCTCTTGGATTTTCTCATCCCAGTGTTGGGGCACAAGGCAGAAACCAGTCTCTTCCAATCCTATCATTTGCTGCTGCTCCCATGTCCTTTGTGGTATCACTATCCTGCTAAGTGTTTTTCTAAAAGTTTCTCTTTGGTGTCCTCACTTACTCACACCAGTTGGTTTCCACTTGACAGCTTCATATGGGAGACTGTGTGATGGCACTTGGAGTATGTGTCCCAAATATGTCCAACGCTTCCTTCTGATTCTAATGGAAATGAGCTGCTGTGGGTGATTGCTTGGATCTCTTCATCAGTGATGACGTCTTTCCAACCAATGCCAAGAATTTTTCATAGGTACTTATTTTCAAAGGCATCCAGTTTTCTAGTAGCTCTCAAAGTCATATATTAACACTGAGATTACTTGGAATTGATCATTCTCAGTTTGGTTCTCAAGCTATATAGCTCTTAGAAGAGATTATTAAAATCAAAGCCTTGATATTAAACACACTATGGTATGTCTACACTACCACCCTAGTTCGAACTAGGGTGGTAATGTAGGCAACCGGAGTTGCAAATGAAGCCCGGGATTTGAATTTCCCGGGCTTCATTTGCATAAAGCCGGGCGCCGCCATTTTTAAATGTCCGCTAGTGCGGACTCCGTGCCGCGCGGCTACACGCGGCACGAACTAGGTAGTTCGGACTAGGAAGCCTAATTTGGGCCGCTCTCCCCTTTTTTGTTGGCTTTTACACATGTTTGCACTTTGCAATGTTTTTTTTTTGTTTTGTTTTTGTTTTCGTTTTTGTCCCAGCATTTTAGCCCTATAAATAGCAAATATAATTTTAATTATCTTTTTGTCCATAAAAGCAAAGGCACTTCAAATAAACTCCCCCTCCCCTTTCACTTGCTGCTGGGTCACAACAGCCTGCCCTGTCCAGCCCCTTCCACAGGGGGAGCAGGGTGCAGGGACAGCACAGAGCCAGAGGGGCATGGGGAACAGAGGGAGCAGGGTTCACAATGTGGAATGGGAGGTGCAGAGCCAGAGGGGCGCGAGGACCGGGGGAAGCAGGGGGATTGGGGTGGTGGGGTGTGCAGAGCCAGAGAGGTGTGGGAAACAGCGTGAGGGGTACATGGGGAACGGGAGGCGCAGAGCTAGAGGGACGCAGGGATTGGGGGAATCAGGGTGCAGGGTGCAGTGGAGGTATGGGGAATGGGATGTGGGGAACGGGAGGGGCAGAGGGATCGGGGTCCAGGAGCAGTGCAGGGAATGGGGGGCACAGACCCAGAGGGGCACAGGGAAAAGGAGCTGCAGGTTGCAAGGGGGCACAGTGTCAGAGGGGCACAGGAACCAGGGTGCAGGGGTGGAGCAGGGAGCGGCCAGCACAGAGCCAGAGGGGCACAGGGATTGGGGGGAGCAGGGCATTGGGTGCAAGGGCAGTGCAGAACCAGAGTCACAGGGAACAGGGAGAGCAGTGGGACTGGGGTGCAAGGGAGCAGGGTGTGGGATGCAAGGATGGCATGGGGAATGGGAGGCACAGAGCCAGAGGGACGCGGGGTGGGGAGGGCGCAGTGAGCCGGGCAACTGGCAGGGAGCAGTCTCTCGCTGGCCAAGGGGATTGGGGCCACGGCAGGACTGGAGCTGGCAGGGTGGGGAGGAGCCTGGCCTTGCTGCACTCTGCAGCGATCTCCCGGGGACACGCAACCAGAGCTGAGATCCCGCAGCCCTTTAAAATCGGCGGGGCAGGGCAGGGCGAGGCATTTCCGTGGGCGGCTACTTACCTGGAAATGCTGCCCCTGAAAATGTGCTGCTCCAAGCACATGCTTGATTTGCTGGTGCCTAGAGCTGGCCCTGTGTGTATGGCTGCCAGTTTCCATCCCATTACTCTATGCGTGGGGATCCTTTAGGATGAAAAATGTCATTGAAATGTGAGATTGTTACAGCTGGAATGCCATCTATTGTAAAGGCTGCCAGTATTTCTATTCTAAACCGTGTTTTTCTGGTGCTCTTAACTGTATGCAACCTCCAGGTGTCCTGTTGGAAGTTAGATCCTCCCGAGGGTGATCTGTTTGAACTACATTCTCTCATCCCTTCACTATTGGAGCTGTGCTAATGAGGGCAATCTTCCTATCTGGCAGAATCAGCTCATATCCATAAATCGGGGTATATGCATGTGTGCCCTGACTAGCTATGATGTCCCTGCAGACTGGCTCTGGAATAGCTCTCCAGGAGGAAATGGATATGCATGTATGTGGTGGCTGTGATGCATATATCCATTGTGCACTTGCAGCTCTGGTAGCCCATCCCTGATAGATTAGAATTGGAAAAGATACAGAGATGCACAACAGAAATCATTAGTCACATTGAACAACTTCTATATGAAGAGAGATTTAAAAGACTGCCTCTGCTCAGCGTGGAAAAGAGAAATCTAAGAGAGGCTATGACAAAGAGCTATACAATAATGACTATTGTGGAGAAAGTGAAGAAGGAAGTTTTAGTTACCCTTTCACATATCACAAGAATCAGGGATCATCCAATGAAAATAATAGTCAGCAGGTTTAAAACAAAAAGGAAGTATGTCTTCACTCAACTTGTAGAACTCATTGCCAGAGGATATAGTAAAGTTCAAAAGTATAACTGGGTTCAAAAAAGAATTAGATAAGTTCACAGAGGGTAGGTGCATCCATAACTATTAGGCTATATGGACAGTGACACAACCCCATGTTCTGGGTATCCCTAAACCTCTGCCTACCAGCAGCTGGGATAAGATGATGAGATGAATTACTCAATAATTCCCTGTTCTGATCATTCCCTCTGAAGCACTTGGCAATGGCCACTGCCAGAAGACAAGACACAGGTCTAGATGGACTATTGGTCTGACCCAGTATAGCCATTCTTATGTTTCTATGTGTCTGTATCCAAATTCCATTGAGGTCAATGGGAGTCTTACAGTGGAATTTGCTGTGAAATTGACATGGCACATTTCCATTGTGTCAGAACACCTGAGTAGGAGTGTAACCATAACCGAATGATACCCCAGTGCAGGGAGGTAAGGGCTTGGAAACAGGATCACTTCCAAGCACTGAATAAACAAGAAAATGCCAAGTTCCTTCCCCTCTCAGCTCTGACCCAGGGACCATGCCTGGGAAGTTCCCTTCAGGCAAGTACTTATTATTCCAGGCCTGTCCCAGGTGGACACAAACTGTACTAAGTGAAATCACTGAAGCTGCACTGCAGCACAAATTATTAATAGGTCACTGCTGTCAGGGGGCAGCACCACAGGACAGAAGCTAAGCAGGTGCCATTTTACACCTGATCAGTTACTGACTCTGAAACACTCGGAGGATGTACAGCACATTATCTGGGCAGAGCAGGGCTTGGGCACACCACAAAGAGGCTAACAGACCTTGCCTAGGTAATTAGACCTGCTCATTGTCCCAGCAATACCTGTTACTCTATCCTGCTGTGGCGTACGGCAGAAATGTAAGTCCATTTCACCCCTCCCCCTGCTATCATCCAAAAGTACAACTGTGTCACCTCATGGCAGCATGCACATCTAAGTCAAAGCCAGAGCACAGACAGTTAAATGTCTACATGCACTGTAAGCCAGTTTCATCCTGGAGAGAAGGCTATAGGTTCAGTGGAGTTACCCAAAGATGAGTTTGGCTCCATGTGGGTAGGGGTGACTGTGTGTTGATTGTGTGGGGTGAGAGAGAGTGAGGGTGGGAGAAAGGAACCACTTTCAGCACATGGTCAAAGATGATTTGTATTACAGTGACCTCAGGGCTGAGATCAGGACCCTGCTGTGCAAGGTGCTGTACAGATACAGTGAGAACAGTCCCTGCCACAGAGACTCACAGTCTATATAGGCAAGACAGTGGAAGGGGAAAGAGAAGTAAAGTGATTTGAGCAAGGAATAAAACCCAGGTCTTCTAACTCCCACTGCCATGCCCTATTCACCATCCTGTCATTCCCAAAATACTTGAATCCCAAAGTCATTCCATGCAGAGACCCCATTTGTCAAAGTGAAACAGTCCAGCATGGAGCAACCTCATAGGCAGAGCAAAGAAATTATTCAACTTTTCCCTTTTTCCCCATGCATGTCCTACCATTTACCTAGTTTTACCCCACTGTATTTCTGTTCTCAAGCAGCTTTCTCATCGTTGTCAGGGGCTATATTGGAAGCAGGAAAGAAAGAGGGTGTGTGTATTTTAGTTTGAAACCATGTTCATCTTTTTTCTTCCAACTGGTACTCTGGGGACAGAGGTAGCAGAGCCAGCACTGATTTGGCTTTCAGTGGCTGTGCAAATGCATGTCACCTTGCACAAAGAAAGGGATATAACAGGGATACAACTAGTGGAATGGTATAAGAGAAAGCTCTCTTGCCCCATCACACCCTGTCTGCTTTCTGCTCACTTAGGGGTTGAATTGCATGCACTTTACAGATTCCCTGCGCACTAACTGGGTGAAGCTTGAAACTATTAAAGCCACTTGCATCTGTTTGCTGCCCACCTTAGTATTTGAGATCCCACCTCTGGATTTGGTGTACTGCCTTGAAATGGAGGTGCTGGTCTCATGTTGAGCCCTCTTGCTCTTTCCTTCTCTCCATTTCCTCCCAAACACTCATCTCTGCATCCCTGTTATCTGCACATTGTCCGTCTGAGCCAAGTGGAGGCAGCCATTTTATAATGGTCATTGTGCCCCGCCGCTGACTTCCCATTGCCAGTGGCCCCTGGAACACACACTCCTTGGTCATTTAGGGTTTGATAAGAGGGCCCTCCTGTGTGGTGCTGTCACCCATGCTTATTTAGTGTGCCTTGCCCCTTTACGTGGCTGAACCACAGCGTTTGCTACAGCCTTGAGCCAAGTTGTCTCTGGCAGGAGAGGATTTGACATTTAGAAGAAGAGTTTCTTAGGATTCGATCCCTTTTGCCACTTACCCACCCAGTGGGATCGTGCACAAGTGCTACTGAACCTCTGCATCCATGGTATAGCTGATGAACTGGGATAGCTGCTTTCTGCATCTGGACCAGACAGCAGCAATGGCAGCTAAGGGAGCTGTCTCTAAACCCTCCCCACCAACAGAAAGATGCGTCTCTTCTGCTTAATGAACTGCTGCCTGGGTCATTATCCCCGTGATGGGGCCTATACCTGCCAGCCCAACAATAAATAGACTGTGAGGTCATGTAACATTACGTGCAGACAGGGACAATTGGACACTGTGAAAGAAAAAGAGGGCTAGACAGAAAAGAAGGAGCGACAAAGAAGAAGCAAGACTACTGGAAATGAATGCCCCTCCCGTCTCAGTGTTCCTATGGTGATATGAAAAGTCATTAAACACCTCAACAGGCCTGCACACTAGAGTAAACAGGGCCATCTAACAGGACAAAGGCTCTGACACTTTATCTATTGCCTCTCTCTGGATTCACGGAACCGGCAAAGGTTACATATGTGCAAGGTGTCCTCCTTTGCTTTTAATATTCTACTATCAGAGAAAGAAAATGCTTCTTGCTCCTTCCCTTGAGATTTTCGCATTGGAGAAAGAAAAAAAAGTAACTTACTCTGACTGCACCTAGAATTTCAAAGCAGGCTTTTTTCTGCCTCAGAAATTTGGTTTCCAAACTAGCGATGTGAGCGAGGGTTCTTGGCCTGCAGCCACTGGGGAAAAAAAGCCAACTGAGGAGTGAACACCAAACAAATCAGATTTGGATTCAGGTGCTCCTCATCAGAAATGTACAAAGCACCCTATGAATGGGGCTGCGAAAAAATAGTTTTACAAACAAAACAGTTTCTGCCTAGAAAGGAGGAAAGCTGCAATGTGCCATTATTCTTATTAATGACGTTAATGGCAGTAATGTCAACAGATTAATCTAGAATGGGAGGAGCACTGTGCTGTACAAACATAGGCAGCAGACAATCCCATGCCCTAAAGGGATTGTAATCTAAACACACGAGACAGGCCCAGGGTAAGGGAAAGGACTAGAACACAGTGGCGGGTTTTTTAAATAGAAGAGACAGGGCTAAGGGGGCCCAGGGGTTTATTTGTTTTACATTAGGAGGAATCTGACTGCTTGGCTATCAGTTAAATTTTACAGGTCTCATTCAATGCATGGAAAATCCCTGAGATTTACAGACAAAAGATGCTACGTAAGTACCAAACATTAATTTTATTCTCCTTACATTTTTGATAAGGTCTTATATTTGACCCGTGATCTTGCTATTATAATAATTCAAGCATTCTTCATATTCCCAGTCCTTGGATATTTGTTTCCCTCTGGGAATACTACTTTGTCCTCCATCGCCACCTGTCATTTTATAATCCCTTAAGAACTCTTCAAACTTGGATTACCTGAGATGTACAATAAGCCTCTGTAGCGGGGTGGCTGCCCCACTCCGGCCAGAAGGGGCTAAAGTAGGCTAGAGGGAGCCCGAACAGAGCCCTGGACAATCAGGGAAAGGCTTTTAAGAACTCAATCAGAGGGCAGCTTGCTGGGTTATATACTTTTCTGCTGAGCAGTCCTGTAGATAAGGAGCTGCTCAGCAGAAAGAGTAAACAGTTGAATCCTGACCACAGAGGGTCACAGGACTGGTTTCCAAGATGAAGCATCTTAGAGGGGGCAGTGGGCAGTCTCAGGGGAGGGGAAAAAGCTCCAGCCTGACATGTGCCAGGCTGCAGGCCTCGATGCAGGGTCCAGGAGGATGCAAGGGTCACAGGGAAAGTGGACCAGGGAATAGGACACAGGTAAGGAAGAGTGAAGGAGGGCATGACAAGGCTTCCAGAAGGGCCCTGGGCTAGGCCACAGAGTAGTGGCTGGGCCTTGGATCCCCCCTCCTCTTTGCATCTCACCTAGCCTCACTTACGAGTGGCCTTTCTAGTCTGTGGCTTACCCCGAGCTGAGAAGCTAGACTGAGACTACAGTTGTTGTGGTGGCAAGTGTGAGACTGAGGACTGCCAATACCCCCAGAATTGGGGTGAGAGACCAGAGCGGTGGGCACTGCTGGAGGGCAATATCCTAAAGAGAACCTCATGGTCCTGGACTGGGTGTGGGGAGAGCACGGAATAATGCCAGGGAAGACACCAACAAGAAGGGGCATCCTACTGATGAAAAAGCTAATTTCAAAGGCAGTGAGCAGGAAGGGCCATGTCGGTGAGTCTCAACCCTATTATACCCACAATCATAGAATCATAGGACTGGAAGGGACCTCGAGAGGTCATCAAGTCCAGCCCCCCGCCCTCAAGGCAGGACCAAGCTCCGTCTACACCATCCCTGACAGATGTCTATCTTACCTGTTCTTAAATATCTCCAGAGAGGGAGATTCCACCACCTCCCTTGGCAATTTATTCCAATATTTGACCACTCTGACAGTTAGGAATTTTTTCCTAATGTCCAATCTAAACCTCCCTTGCTGCACTTTAAGCCCATTACTCCTTGT
The DNA here is from genome assembly GCF_052426305.1 of Pelodiscus sinensis. Classification (NCBI taxonomy): domain Eukaryota; kingdom Metazoa; phylum Chordata; order Testudines; family Trionychidae; genus Pelodiscus; species Pelodiscus sinensis. The sequence goes on along the minus strand of NC_143074.1, from coordinate 8,062,613 downwards.
CCTGTCCTCAGTAACCAAGAGGAACAAATTTTCTCCTTCCTCCTTGTGACACCCTTTTAGATATTTGAAAACCGCTATCATGTCCCCCCTTAATCTTCTTTTTTCCAAACTAAACAAGCCCAGTTCATGAAGCCTGGCTTCATAGGTCATGTTCTCTAGACCTTTAATCATTCTTGTCGCTCTTCTCTGTACCCTTTCCAATTTCTCCACATCTTTCTTGAAATGTGGCACCCAGAACTGGACACAGTACTCCAGCTGAGGCCTAACTAGTGCAGAGTAGAGCGGCAGAATGACTTCACGAGTTTTGCTTACAACACACCTGTTGATACAACCTAGAATCATATTTGCTTTTTTTGTAACAGCATCACACTGTTGACTCATATTCAACTTGTGGTCCACTATGACCCCTAGATCCCTTTCTGCCATGCTCCTTCCTAGACAGTCACTTCCCATCTTGTATGTATGGAACTGATTGTTCCTTCCTAAGTGGAGCACTTTGCATTTCTCTTTATTAAACTTCATCCTGTTTACCTCTGACCATTTCTCTAACTTTCTAAGGTCATTTTGAATTATGTCCCTATCCTCCAAAGAAGTTGCAACTCCACCCAGTTTGGTATCATCTGCAAACTTAATAAGCGTACTCTCTATCCCAATATCTACATCATTGATGAAGATATTGAACAGTACAGGTCCCAAAACAGACCCTTGTGGAATTCCACTTGTTATCCCTTTCCAGCAGGACTTAGCACCGTTAACAACAACTCTCTGACTACGGTTATCCAGCCACTTATGCACCAACCTTATCGTGGCTCTACCTAAGTTATATTTGCCTAGTTTATCAATAAAAATATCATGCAAGACCGTATCAAATGCCTTACTAAAGTCTAGATATATGACATCCACCGCTTCTCAAGGCTCGTTATCCTATCAAAGAAAGCTATCAGATTAGTTTGGCATGACTTGTTCTTCACAAACCCATGCTGGCTATTCCCTATCACTTTATTACCTTCCAAGTGTTTGCATATGATTTCCTTAATTACCTGCTCCATTATCTTCCCTGGAACAGACGTTAAACTGACCGGTCTGTAGTTTCCTGGGTTGTTCTTATTCCCCTTTTGATAGATGGGCACAATATTTTCCCTTTTCCAGTCTTCTGGTATCTCCCCTGTCTTCCATGATTTTTCAAAGATCATAGCTAAAGGCTCAGATACCTCCTCTATCAGCTCCTTGAGTTTCCTGGGATGCATTTCATCAGGACCTGGTAACTTGCTGACATCTAACTTTCCTAAGTGATTTTTAACTTGTTCTTTGTGTATCCTATCTTCTAAACTTACCCTCTCTCTGCTTGTATTCACTACGTTAGGCACACCTCCAGACTTCTCGGTGAAGACCGAAACAAAGAAGTCATTGAGCATCTCCGCCATTTCCAAGTTTCCTGTTACCGCTTCTCCCTCCTCACTGAGCAGTGGGCCTACCCTGTCCTTGGTCTTCCTCTTGCTTCTAATGTATTTATAAAAGGTCTTCTTGTTTCCCTTTATGCCTGTAGCTAGTTTGATCTCATTTTGTGCCTTTGCCTTTCTAATCTTGCCCCTGCATTCCTGTGTTACTTGCCTTTATTCATCCTTTGTTATTTGTCCTAGTTTCCATTTTTTATATGACTCCTTTTTTATTTTGAGATCATGCAAGATCTCCTTGTTAAGCCATGCTGGTCTTTTGCCATATTTTCTATCTTTCCTACACAGTGGAATTGTTTGCTTTTGGGCCCTTAACAACGTCCCTTTGAAATACTTCCAACTCTCCTCAGTTGTTTTTCCCTTCAGTCTTGCTTCCCATGGGACCTTACCTACAAGTTCTCTGAGCTTATCAAAATCTGCCTTCCTGAAATCCATTACCTCAATTGTGCTGGTCTCCCTTCTACCTTTCCTTAAGATCATGAACTCTATTATTTCATGATCACTGTCCCCCATACTGTCTTTCACTTTCAAGTTCTCAACTAGTTCCTCCCTATTTGTTAAAATCAAATCCAGAACAGCTTCTCCTCTGGTAGCTTTTTCAACCTTCTGAAACAGAAAGTTGTCTCCAATGCAGTCCAGAAACTTATTGGATAGTCTGTGCCCCGCTGTGTTAGTTTCCCAACATATGTCTGGATAGTTGAAGTCCCCCATCACCACCAAATCTTGGGCTTTGGATAGTTTTGTTAATTGTTTAAAAAAGGCCTCATGCACTACGGGCCCCTAGCAGACAGCATACCTCTCGAGATGAACTTTCAGGGCGACAGATGGGTGCCTCCGTTCCCCTCAGAAGAGAGTCTCCAACCACCACTACCCTACGTTCCTTCCTCGCAGTGGTGGCAGGAGACTGCTCAACTTTGGTGGTACAAGGCCTGGTCTCCTCCACTGTGGGGGTCTCCTCCTTGTCTCCTGCAGAAAGTATAGTGTAACGGTTATGTAACAACACAGTGGGAGGGTTAGGAGAAGGGGTGGAACACTGCCTGCTGCCAGAAGTAACCAGCTGCCAGTGCTCACCCTGCACCACCTCCTCCTCCATAAGTGGCAGGTCAGCAGTCCCACATCCTAGGACAGTGACCTCAGTGGACTCCACAGGAATACTGTCCAGAGATTCCTTATGGCCTCGAATGCTCCTCAGCCTGGCCACCTCCTCCTGTAGCTCTCCCACCTGCTGCCTGAGAGATTCCACCAGCAGGCACCTTTCACAATGGCTGTCTCCCCCAGCCTGGATATCAGTCAGTGGGAATTGCAAGCCACAAATACTGCAACACTCACCAGGACCTGGGTAGAGGCATCCATGCTCAGGTTCTCTGTCTGGATACAGGCACAGGTGGAGGAGACAGGAGAAATACTGGCACAAGCGCTTTGGGTCTTCATCACCATCAGTCACTCCCTCTGCTCAACTCCCTCTTCAACTCCCCTGTCTGCAGTCCCCTGTCTGCTTCGCTCCCCTGGTCGCACTGCTCTGGCTTTTTAAAAGCCTGCTTGCCTAGGTCAGGCCTGCCCCCTGAAAAATATTATTCTGAACCAAACTTCCCCTCACTCCAACCCCCTTCTGACAACAAAAATTACCACATGACCCCAAGAGGGGGGAGTGAAGCTTGAGCCCACACAAGCCTGTGAGGGGCCAAAGCCAAAGTCTGAGTCCCACCACTCCCAGTTGGAGGCCTTGGACCTGGGCAGTGGGGACAGGTATGGACTTGGGGTCAATCTAATCTCAGCCCTGGCGACCCCATTAAAACAGGGTTAGGACCCAATTTGGGGTCCGGACCCACAGTTTGAGAACTGCTGTCCCAGACTGTAAATGGGTAATATGAAAAATGTCAATGACTTTCCCAAGGTCAATAAGCAAGTTAAAGTCAAAGAGGGTGTGTCTACACTGCATCCTTAGCTCAGAATAAGCTAATCAATTTGAGCTATGCAAAACGTGTCGCTTATTTCAAGTTAATTTTGAAATAGAATGCTATTCCAAAATGTCCCTTAATCCTTGTGGAACAAGGTTAACAAGGAAGTCGGAATAGTGTGCCCGTTATTTTGAAAGCACTCAGAGAGAAATAAAATCCCAGGAGTCTTGATTCTCAGTCTCTTTCTTACCAGGAAGTAAATTGCCTGTGCAGATCTGGATTCAAATACCACACTAGATTTAGAAGAGACTCCCTCCATTCCCTCCTATAACAGTTTTCCTCTAGGCTGCGTCTAGACTGGCAAGTTTTTCCGCAAAAGCAGTTGCTTTTGCGGAAAAACTTGCCAGCTGTCTACACTGGCCGCTTGAATTTCCGCAAGAACACTGACAATCTCCTGTAAGATTGTCAGTGTTCTTGCGGAAATACTATGCTGCTCCTGTTCGGGCAAAAGCCCTCTTGCGCAAATGCTTTTGCGCAAGAGGGCCAGTGTAAACAACACGGTATTGTTTTGTGCAAAAAAGCCCTGATGGTGAAAATGGCGATCGGGGCTTTCTTGCGCAAAACCGCGTCTAGATTGGCACGGACGCTTTTCCGCAAAAAGTGCTTTTGCGGAAAAGCGTCCGTGCCAATCTAGACGCTCTTTTCCGCAAATGCTTTTAATGGAAAAACTTTTCCGTTAAAAGCATTTGTGGAAAATCATGCCAGTCTAGACATAGCCCTAGAGTTTTGATTGGATAAAATTGCAGCTCTTGTTTTTCCTGTGCCTCACCTTGGGACATCTTAATAATAGCTGGACTGAAAATCAAACAAACAGGATTCCTACTGGTAGCATTTCTGGACTACTAATATGAAATGCCAGGAGTAAAGTTAGCCGTTTATTCTGTAGGTTGTACAACTCCACCTGCCTTACAGATGGTTACAAGAAAAGGTAATTTAAGGTATTTAGAAGAAGAAGGGATCTGATCAAGGACATTTAGACCCATCTGGAGATGCTGCTACTAAAGGTGGCAGTTCCTCCATTTCTTTCCCTATGCATGGATGTGGAATCGAGGTCCTATTCAGCATGACCAGCTATTGAGCAGACTTCTTCTTCTGACAATGCCAACACTACCATCATAGAATAAGTGTGACTGTTCTCCAACGCACCTGGGCTTCATTACACTGGAGAATAAAAAGACCTAACCAAAATAGATGAGACTGAATGTGGGTCCCTTGTACCACTGGGTGAAGTGCTGCTTTTAAACTGTTCTGCCAACCTTGGGAGATTATTTTATTTCCATGGAGGTGCATTGCCTCTGTCCCTTAGCTGCCCAGAAAGCTGACTCGGAGTGAGTTCTGCTTCCCTTCCTTTCCAAGGACATTGGAAGTTTAGAAGACGTTGATGGTCCTTGACCAGCAGCATTAAGACATTAAATTACACTGACATGGCCCATAAATTGCCAAATGAGGGAGGCCCAGACAGTGGTGTGGCGTGAGTTGAATGTATTGAGATGGTCTGTGAGGTCCTTCCGCTGCCCAGTGGTTCAGCTACAAAGTTTAGCTCATGGCAGAACAGAAGGCATTATCCATTGCACCAGCTGGTCCCTGTGTGGCGGAGAAAGGCTCCATTACACTTTTTCTGCAACTGCTAGAAAAGTATTACAATAGCATTGGGTTTGGCATACTTATTCCATTATCACAGGGATTCTGCCTACTATAACATAATGTCTGCATTAAAGGAACTGTCTGTGTGAAGATCAACTTGGAGGGAACAAATAGATATTGTCTTTTAAAATAAGAAAACTGGCATTAGCTTATGAAAAGTGTTTCCTTTAAAAAAAATACCTCCAATTTAATCCAGAGAGGTAGACACTTTCATTCCAACAGGAAGATAGATAGATAGATATTTATTATTAATTTAAATGTAACAATAAAAATAAGTAAAACAAAGGGGCATCTGTACTACCCAAGGAAAAAATTCTATCTATCTGCAGTATAATGAGTGGATCATTATAAAGACAGACATGTTTCAGGAGGGAGTTATTTGGGTGTTGCGCCAGAAGCTATGAAACACAAACAATGGCTGCCGTCTTGGCAGACAAACTGGGGAATGAATGGAAACTCCAGAGCAAAAAACATTAACTGTTACAGCTTCAGATATAACTTCAAGCATCGTTGGAGCTGTATCAGACTCATACCTTCTATAGATTGGCACAGAGAGTGTAAAAGGCAGGGGTCTTGTAAAAATATATATGATATATTATCAAAGATCTGTATCCTAATGGATAAATACAAAGAAGTGGAATTAAAGTTTCAAAATGAGAGGGGGGAAATAAACTGAAAAAAATAAGCAAAAAAAAAAAAAAAAAAGTAGTACCTTAGGAGGGCCGGCTCTAGGTTTTTTGCTGCTCCAAGCAAAAAAATGTTTGGCCACCCCCCCGCCCATTTTTGTTGGCCTTTACACATTTGCACTTTGCAATGTTTTTTTGTTGTTGTTGTTTTCATTTTAGTCCCAGCATTTTAGCCCTCTAAATAGCAAATATAATTTTAATTATTTTTTTGTCCATAAAGGCAAAGGCACTTCAAGTAAACTCCCCCTCCTCTTTTACTCGCTGCTGGGTCACAACAGCCTGCCCTGTCCAGCCCCTCCCTATGGACAAGCACCCCTCCCTCCAGACCCACAGGGGGAACAGGGTGCAGGGACAGGGGCAGAGCCAGAGGGACATGGGGAACAGAGGGAGCAGGGTTCACCATGGGGAATGGGAGGTGCAGAGCCACAGGGGCGAGGGGACCAGGGGAAACGGGGACTGGGGTGCGCAGAGCCAGAGGGAACAGCGTGAGGAACAGCATGAGGGGTACAGAGGTAGCATGGGGAATGGGAGGCGCAGAGCCAGAGGGACGCAGGGATTGGGGGGAACAGGGTGCGTGGTGCAGAGGAGGTATGGGGAATGGGATGTGGGGAACGGGAGGGGCAGAGGGATCGGGGTCCAGGAGCAGTGCGGGGAATGGGGGGCACAGACCCAGAGGGGCACAGGGAAAAGGGGCTGCTGGGTGCAGAGGGGGCGCAGAGCCAGAGGGGTGCAGGGATCAGGGGATCTGGGTGCTGGGTGCAAGGGCAGCACAGAGCCAGAGAGTCACAGGGAACAGGGAGAGCAGAGGGACCAGGATGCAGGGGAGCAGGGTGCGGGGCACAGGGGCGGCACAGGGAATAGGTAGCAGGGAGCCAGAGGGGTGCGGGGTGGGGTGGGGAGGGCATAGTGAGCCAGGCGGCTGGCAGGGAGCGGTCTTTCACAGGTAAAGGGGGCTGGGGCCACGGCAGGACTGGAGCCAGCGGGGTGGGGTGGAGCCTGGCTGTGCCATGCTCTGCAGCTGGCTCCCGGGGACACGCAGCCAGAGCCGAGCTCCTGTAGACCTTTAAAATCAGGGGGCGGGGTGGGGCCGGGCATGGCCAGGGGTGGCTGCTTAACTGGAAATGCCACCCCTGGAAATGTGCCGCCCCAAGCACGTACTTGATTTGCTGGTGCCTAGAGCCAGCTCTGTACCTTATGGACCTCCTCATGAGTCATTGCCAGGGTTGGAACCTTTAGACCCAGCACACTGGCCTCTTCTACTTGAGTTAGCAGAATAAATTGATACTTGTGGTAAATTGTGAGCTTCAGTGTGGACCAGCATTGTAAGAGGGCTGAGACATTTTGACAGTGGGTTTCACTTACTTCTGATGAATGGTGATAAGTGCTGATGATGACTGCTGATAAATGGTGAAACTCAGGAATCTTGGGATCCCGTCCAGACTCTGGAGAGGTATGTGCTGTAGCAGTTATACACCTTCTCCCTGTTTCCTCCAAACTTCTGCCATGTCCCTATCCCAGTCTCAATTTTCCCTGTCTCAGTTTCTTTACTCATCCAGCATCATTTCTCCCCAGAGCATGTTTACACCACAGGGCTATAGACAAAATAAGGTACACAACTTCAGCTACATCAATTGCGTAGCTTAAGTTGAAATAGCTTCATTTGGCTTTTGGTGCTGTCTACACAGTAGGAAGTTTGAGGAAGAGCACTCTTCCTCCAACTTCCTTTATGCCTTGTACAATGAGGGTTACAGGTGTCTAAGTAAGAAGTCCTCCAGCTGAACTTCATTTTGACATTATGTTAAAATAACTGCTTGTAGTGTAGATGCAGATTATGTTATTTTGCAATGACGTAAGTTATTCCGAAATTATGCTGCTGTGTAGTAGATGTACTCCTGCAGCCTAACTCCTTGTGCAGTTTCTCTGTGCTCACTGAGCATAGAATATATGGAAATTTTAACTCCTAAATTCAAAAGAAGTATCTACTGGGCATGTTCAAACTACAAACTGAGATTTTTAGTTTATAACTTGGCCTACTATGGGTGGATTTTCACCAAGACAATAAAAGGCATTTCCCTCAGTTAACTCCACCCTCACCAAATTCCAAAGTCTTTCTCCAAAGCATGGGGGAGCTAGAATGTCTCAAAGACAATTCTCATCATATTTTTTTTAACATTTTAAGAAGATATTTTCCCTAGCCTTGTCCTCAGAAATGGCTGAACTGTTTTGGCCAAAATGTTCCAAAAAAAAAAAAATCCTGCCCCAAACATTCAAAATGGAAAAGTTCATCCCAAATGGTTACAGTCTGACACAGTGGTAAGAAACTAAAAATGGAGTCTTATATTGTCAAGTTTTGGACAATCTTAATCACTAGCCAATTAGCCCATCATAAGACGGGATTTTCAGGTCTCTCCTCCACGTCGGTCTTTTCTCCTGAGCCTCCGGTCTCTCACTCTCTCTCTCTCTCTCTCTCTTCCTCCTACTGCCTCCCCCTACTCTCTCTCAATTCTCCTCCGCCTCCAGCCTCTCTCTTTGTCTCTCTCTTTCTCTTCTCCTCCCACTCCTTCCTCTCACTCGGGGGCCCGCAGAGCCCAAATGGCCGTTTGGGCTCTGCACTCCTCGTGCTGCATGGGGGGCGCGGAGCCCAAACGGTCACTTACACTCATAGACTCATAGACTTTAAGGTCAGAAGGGACCATTATGATCATCTAGTCTGATCCCTTGCACAGTGCAGGCCACAGAATCTCACCCACCCCTCCCAGAATAATCCTCTCACCTATATCTCAGATATTGAAGCCTTCAAATACTTTGAAGACCCCAAGATGCAGAGAATCCTCTAGCTGTGATCTGTACCCCATGCTACAGAGGAAGGTGAAAAACCTCCAGGGCCTCTGCCAATCTACCCTGGAGGAAAATTCCTCCCCGACCCCAAATATGGCGATCAGCTAAACCATAAGCATGTGGGCAAGACTCATCAGCCAGACACCCAGAAAGTTCTCTAGTAATTCCTATCATCCCTCCATTGACTTATTTCCCACTGATAATGAATGGTCAATTAGTTACCAAGATCATGTTATCTCATCAAACCATCCCCTTCATAAACCCATCTAGTTTAATCTTGAAGCCAGATAGATCTTTTGCCCCCACTACTTCCCTTGGAAGGCCGTTCCAGAACCTCACTCCTCTAATGGTTAGAAACCTTCGTCTAATCTCAAGTCTAAACTTCCTACTAGCCAGCTTATATCCATTTGTTCTTGTGTCCACATTGGTATTAAGTTTAAATAATTCCTCTCCCTCCCTGGTATTTATTCCTCTAATATATTTAAAAAGTGCAATCATGTCCCCCCTCAGCCTTCTTTTGGTTAAGGTAAACAAGCCATTTGCTCCCATACAGCGGCCTGGATGAGCAGCGCAGAAGTGGGGCGGGGCGGGGCTGGGCGGTAATGTTCATGGCCAGGGGACAGGGCCTGGAGCCACTGTCACACCGTACGTCACCGCCCCGCTCCCTCTCCCCCCCGTTTGCCTCCTGCCGTGGCGCTTGGCTGACTTCTGCGCCACTCAGCCGGGCCGCCACGGAGAAGCAGATGTCTGCTTGGGCACCCCCATGGCAGCCCGGCTGAGCGGCACAGAAGTCAGCCAAGCACCATGGTGGGAGGCAAAGGGGGGCAGAGCAGTGACGTACACTGCCAGACCCTGCCATCTGGCCATGTTCGTCACCACCTCGCCCCTATTCCCCTCCCGCCGTGGTGCTCAGCTGACTTCTGCACCGCTCAGCCAGGCTGCCGCGGGGAAGCAAGCGGTGCAAGTGGTTGTTTGGGCCCCGCACTCCCCATGCAGCACGGGCCGACCAGAGGGAACCGCCAGCATTTCAGCAACAACGCTGCCCAGAGGGAACAGCCAGCATTTCAGCAACAACGCTGCCCAGAGGGAACAGTCAGCATTTCAGGCAACTGTGCTCCCCAGAGGGAACAGCCAGCATTTCAGCGTTACAGACTCACAGACACTGGGCTACTATATATATGACTAGCCAATTAGCATGTCATAAGACGGGATTTTCAGGTCTCTCCTCCACGTCGGTCTTCTCTCCTGAGCCTCCAATCTCTTGCTCCATGTCTCTTTCTCTCTTTCTCCTCCTCCTACTGCCTCCCCCTTTCTCAGCTCTTCTCTGCCGTCTGCCTCTCTCTCCATCTCTCTCTTTCTCTTCTCCCCCTCCTGCCTCTCACTCTCTCTCTGCTCTCCTCTGCCTCCATCGGGGATGCACGCTTGTCCAGGCCCCGCCCCCTGGGCGTTTACGTCACCACCCCGCCCCCCCTTCGCCTCCTGCCATTTTTTGAGGAGTAATGTTAGTTTGGACTAAGGGCTTTAGTCCGAACTAACGCGTCCCAGTGCGCACTTCCTGGTTCGAATAAGCTGTGATTCAAACTAGTGCGCCGGCGAGATCATGTTAATGAAGCGCAAGATATTTCAATCCCCGCTTCATTAACTACTTCGGTCGTCTCCATTTGCATCCCTAGTCCGAACTAGGGATGCAGTGTAGATGTACCCTATGATAGGTGATGCTACCAACCCTGCCTATAATATGAAGCTTATCTAAAACTAATGTGCAAATCCATGTATCTCTGGAGTCTTCAGAGTTAACTATGGTTAACTATAATTGATTTCAAAGGAGCTACATCAAATTATGGTTGCCCCCTAGTTCCTGCAGTTCTAGCTATCCTATCATCTAGCTATTTTACTAGGGACAAGTAAATGAACCTTTCAATGCCTCAGTTTACCCGTATTTTCCTACCTTAGATGCGTGCCATGACAATTATGAATGGCATACTGTCTGGTGTCCCCCATAATTTAGATCTGAAAAATTATTTTACTATATCAGATGGCAATATTAATTGCCTCCTCTTTGTTGTGTTTCAGCTCTGTTGTGTTTCAGTTTAAGGAACTGGGAGCTCAATTTTTTTTTTTGTGGAAAGTTCAGCAATTTAAAACCAAACATTTTCAAACCAGAAAGACAGAAAGAAAGAGAGAATGTCACACCACCACATGTTCTCTCTATAAAATACCAGGGTCAGCTGTCATTTTATGTTAGAATGAGATATTACCTGAGGATTCTGTCAGCCCACAGGTAAGATGCAGTTATGACTTGGCATATGCCTAGGAGCGTTTTTTGATGGTAGGCGGTGGGTGTAGTTCACAATTAATTGTGCCCAGAAGTTCAATCATAATTCAGATTATACCAATTATGAAGAATTGTTCCTGCTGCTTTCTGCCAATGAGTCAGTTAGCTAGAAACAAAGCATTTACCTTTTAGACCCCTGCTTGCTGTTTTATATAATTAGAGCAAAGGTTCTCAAACTTCTTTAATCACATCCTCCTTTTTTGAGTCCATATGGGTTTATGCCTTGTTCCCCTGCCATACAAGTACATGTACCAATAAAAATCAACACTATTGAAACAGTAAAGCATTGATTCAAACAGAACCATTTAGGTATAGATTAAGGTAAAAGTTAAGTGTGATACTGCTTACAGTATTGCCACCCTTACTTCTGTTCTAAGAGCTGGGCACCATGCCAGCTGCTGCTGTTTTCCAGCCACCCAGCTCAGCAGCACTGCCAGCAGCAGTACAGAAATAAGGGTGGTGTGTGGAATACACTGCTGTATGAACACATCTGTGGAATGTGCTCTTTGCCCTGAACAACACACAAAAAATGTGCAATTTCTCAGCAATATAAGTAGACCCCCTACTGACACATCTGGAGGAATCAGTTTTGCTAGTTATTCATTAATGTGGGTGAAATGTGCACAATAAGGATTTTTCCCCCCTAAAGCTTCCCATGGCCTCCTAGAAATACATTCTGTGCTTGTTTTTAGGGCACCTCCTCCCAGTCTGAGAACCTCTGGATTAGCAGATACTCTGTTTTGTAGCCCTCCAATGTCCACTCCAGACTGCAGGCATCTATCTCATTGCTGCTTTTGATGGCAAAGTACCTAGAAAGGATTTTGACCTCCACTGAACTAGGTGCTGTAAGGACCTGCACTCAAGACAGTCCTTGTTCTGAAGATTTTATGATAAAAAGGACGAGACCAAAAATTGGGGTAGTATGTGGGAAATGCATGCAACATATAAACAAAGTGATCATAGTCCTCCCCTTTAGGTATTCTGATGGAAAGTCTGACAATTTAAAAGTGTGTACATGTGTACATGTGGGGTGAAAAAGCCACATGCTCCCTAGGCCTTAGCTGTAGGGACTTTTGTTCCACAGTATTGAAAAATCAAACAGATTCCCTCCACAAACTGAGAGTGAGAAAGGAAGGTGTCCACGCAGCTGATAGGTGATAGTCTGTCATCATTTACTCTGTGTACTGAGCATGAGGAGGAAAAATGCAGACTCAATGATTTCAGCAAAACTACCAACACAGCAAGAAAGGCAGGCAGACTGATTGCTTGGATAGACTCCCTTTTAGTAACAAGATCTATAGCAGCACAGGTTTCTGTTTGTTGTGTGGTTTTAAAAGAAATGCATTTTTGCTGCAGATTAAGTAGAATAGGAATGTTTTGCTTCCCCTCTCTCTTCCCCCTAGCTGAGAGGGTCTCTTATACCGGAGAGGAGGAATAAGCTTACTTTTATGCTCCAAATTGCAGAAAGCAGCTTTCAATTTAGAAACAGCTGCTAGCAATGTCTCAAGACGTGTGTGGGAAGAGGATTTTGCAATACAAGTATGTGATTGTAGGTTGTGCTTATAGCATAGGCATGGGGCTGAAAATTCTCATTGGCTCCTAGGGGTTTCTGAATCAGGCCTCATGTCCCCCTCCTCTTTCCATCTCAAGAAATCCCATGATGAGTGAGGGCTGAAGACTGTGTGAAATTTTGATGCTGTTCCTCAATTATAATCCCACCACTCCATTCAGCTTCAGCCCCGTCCTCTCTTGGCCAAATAGCTGAGAATTTCTTCCTTCACTTTTGCATCCCCACCACACAGAACAAGAGGCATTGCACTGCAACCAAATTAGTTATTGTTCATTAATGGGAGCATTGTCACTGGTAATACTGACAGTTGCCCGTCCCAATGTCCACAGACAGCTCCATGGTCCTCTGCATGTAGTTAGTTTCTACCATGGGTGTCTCCCATAGGACAAAGGAGAATGTCCCATCTCTAAGAACAATGGGCAACTCCATAAAAGCAACAAGAATGATTAGGGGTATGGAATGGCTGCCATATTACTGAAAATGGTACTTTTCAATTTAGGCTATGTCTACACTGCAGAGTTTTTCTGGGACTCTGCCACGTCCAGGGAAAGCATCTGCTCTTCCGAAATTTTTTTAGGAAAAGCAGATGTGCTTTTTCAGCATACCTGTAAACCTTGTTATATGAGGAAGAAAGGATGTTCCGAAAAAGGGTTTTTTCCAACATTTGTAGATAGGCCAAATGTCGGAAAAACCTCTTCCAAAAAAAGAAGCAGAAAAAGCTACGCAATTTGCAATTTGCGTAGCTTTTTCCGGAAGAGCAGTGCAGTGGAGACATAGACTTAGAAAAGTGAAAAGTAAGGGAGAGATGTGATAGGAGTCTATAAAATCATGACGGGTGTGGAGAAAGTAAATAAGGACAGGTTTTTTTTACTTGGTCCCATAACACAAGAACTAGGGGCCACCAAATTAAATTAATATGTAGCGAGTTTAAAACAAAAAAAAATGAAGCATTTCTTCATTCAATATATAGTCAACCTGTGGAACTCCTTGCCAGAAGATGTTGTGAAGACCAGGATTTTAACAGGGTTCAAAAAGAGCCAGATGAATTCATGGAAGATAGGTCCATCAGTGGCTATTAGCCAGGATAGGCAGGATTAGTATCCCTAAATTCTGTTTGTCAGAAACTGGGAATGGGTGAGGTGGGATGGATCACATGCTGGTTACCTTTTCTGTTTATTCCCTCTGGGGCACCTGTTCCCTCAGGGTCACTATCAGAAGACAGGATACTGGGCTCAATGGACCTTTGGTCTCAGCTAGTATGGCCATTCTTATATTTTTTGGTCCAAAGACTTTCTTCTGCACTTCCTCCTTCAAAAAACATGTACTTAACAGTACTTTCTAAACAAGATGTTTCACACACATGCTCAGCAGGCATCTCCTGTCAAAGACAAGACCATTTCCCACATATGGAAAATTCCTTTGAGAGAAGGGGATCACAAGCAAGTCCGGTGTGGTATTTGCTGATCAATGTGTTGATTGAATACTGCTCTAAGGAAATCATTTGCTGATTTTCTTAACATATGGAAATCCATCTTTGCCAATAGTTATTCAGTCAGGAGAGAAAAAAATAGCTATTGCACCATGGTGAGTGACATTAACAATAACAGGCTACATGCCATTCCTTTCGTCTGCATAGATCCCAAAGTACATTACAAATTCTCTCTATTAGGATGACTTTACCAATGAAAGTAATACAGTTATAATTTCTGTATTCACCACATAACAAAACTGATTATTAAAAGGCAAGGGAAATATTTACTTCTTGAATTGAAACAATGAGGGAAATATTTGAAAGATAGAAAACAATTCCTGTTCTTGAAATTCAGCTAGAACATCAGTATTAACACACCCTAGCCTTGCCTAAAACGTCACCAGATCACTAATTATTCTAAGTCTGCATTGCCATGTCTGTTATGGTAGAGGAGAGAGCAGCTCAGCGGAGGTTAGTCTGAAGGGGATTCTTCTTTGAATTTTCCTGATACAGATAAACTTTGTCCTCCTTGGCTCACTTGTTCCCCAAATGACTATCATAGCCTGTGCTGCTCACTGAACAACCCTGAGTCTCCTTAAGTCCCGGCCTGGATTCAATCACCATGGAATGAACTGATAACTGCTCTGCATTTGGGACCTAAATCTGACTATTTCCAACACCACAGTGATTGCTGTGGTGGATACTGGATAAGCATTAACTCACAGATAAAAAACATGCCCTTCGGAAACACCAGTCACTTCCTGGAAGGCCTTCTGGGTTCTCTTCCCTAGGTACTGACCTGGCCTGTCCTTGTATGACTTATGAGCACCGCTGACAGAACAGTCTGAGATAAGGCTGCAGAGAACATAACTTTTACCTTCAAGTGAAGTATAATTAAAATCTAAAATTATATGTTTCCCCAGTAGCAACATTTCTAGCATATAAAACCTGTACAGTGGCTATGAAGAAACATTTAGGATTCCTCACAACTTTTATGAGAGAATATCAGCAAAACAAAAATACTCTTGGTAATGAATGGGATATGGAAGAATGAATAAAATGTATTTGTATTGCTACACAATAAACTATACAATAAAGTGATTTGTCATAATAAAGTCTTAGGTCCTGATATGATTGAGCATTTACCCATAGGCTCAATGCTAGTGATTAAGCTCATTGCTATATGGCAAAGCACCAAAACATGTCCCTGGAGAGAAAGGATGGTCTAGTGGTTGAGGCAGTAACTAGAAAGAAAACTGGGCTTAATTTCCAGCTCTGACACTGACTTCCAGTGTGACCTTGAGCAAATCCTTTCAAAAGGGAACCACAAAAGGTGTGTCAGTCCCAACTTTGTCTCCACTGTGATTCTCAAAACTCCTGGTGACCACTCAGGTGCCTAAGCCCATGCAGCATTTAAGAGTTTTGGAGTAAAGGTTCCATAGGTAACTATGCTGCTGCCCATGTGCACTGTGACTGCAATGATGCTGTGAGGAAATACATGCATCCACTCAATACTGAGAGAATGGGAATGACTCTTTACATAAGAACATAAGAATGGCCATACTGGGTCAGACCAAAGGTCCATCTACCGACAGTGGCCAACACCAGGTGCCCCAGAGAGGGTGGACCAAAGACAATGATCAAGCGATTTGTCTCCTGCCATCCCTCTCCAGCCTCTGACAAACAGAAGCCAAGGACACCATTTTATCCCCTGGCTAATAGCCTTTTATGGACCTAACCTCCATGAAATTATCTAGCTTCTCTTTAAACTCTATTATAGTCCAAGCCTTCACAGCCTCCTTTGGCAAGGAGTTCCACAGGTTGACTACACACTTACCTAAATATCCCATAGCTTTGTGGTTGGAGCACATTTGTGAGAGACAGAAAACCCTGCTCAAATCATTTCATTCATTCTAGCTAAGTGGGGAAGTGAACCTTGACCAACCACTTCCTAAGTGGCCACGCTAACCACTGGACTAACCAGCCTCCTCTAGCCAGCACCCTCTTACTCCTGCTGCCATTTTGGGTGAAACAAGGCAGTCACTTAATTCATTCCCTCAAAAAACAGGTAGGCACCTAAGCCACCAGGTGAGAGGTTCCACTGCAGGCACCCCCCTCCACAAGCAGACGGGACTTAGCATCCAATCTCTGGTCAAAATCTTCCATTAATAGTTGCATGGCTCCCTGTCTGGTGTGTTGGCTTTTATGGATTGCATCCTTAGGCACCTCTCTGCCCTCATTCATTGTATAAGGAACCTAGTCATTGTGGGTACGTCTACATTGCATGCTTATTTCTAAATAAGGTATTCCGGAAGAAATACTCCAAAATAGCTTATTTCAAAATAGTGCATCTACACTACAGGGAAGCCTCAAAATTAGTCTGAGGCAGGCTTCCCTAATGTGGGCATAGTACCTTGATTTTGAGCCCAGGAGGCACTGAGGAGTAATTACTTTGAATGGCCCTAGGGAGGAGCTATTTTGAAATAGCAGCAGTGGAGCATCCACTTTACAGGTAATTCAAAATAGGCATTATTCCTCATGGAATGAGGTTTACAGAAGTTGGAATAAGCCATCCGTTAATCCAAATTAAAAGAAGTGCTGTGTAGATGCTCTCATTGTTATTTTGAAATAACATGAGAGTTGTGAAATAACTGTACTGATGCACCTTGTGTAACCACCTGTAGTCAGAACTGAACCTGGAGCTTAGCATAGAAGCCTCTACAGCTTGAGCACTAAAGCCAGCTGACACTCAGCTTATGCTGTAGTGCTCCCTTGCGCTTATTGCTCACTGTAAGTGGTCTACGTGCCACTATATGGGACAGTGACCCACACTAAGTGTATGGGTTACAATTTCAGTTGGCCCCTGTGATTTTCTAGACATCTAAAAGTTAGGCAGAATGATGCTCAACTTTACAGCCCCTAAGGCTCTTCAAGAATCCCACCCTGACCCTTTTTGTATCTTGGTTCCCCATCTTTGCATTGGGAATGAGAATTCTCTCTCTCTCAGCATGTTCATATGATAAATATGTTAAAGACGGAGAGGCCTTTAACATTCGGTGGTAATGGGTGTCACGCACCTAAGCTAGGTCGCTCATGTGAGTAGTTCCACTTGACCGTGCCAAGGTAGGCCCTCTGCAAAGAAGGCTGGTCTCGTGCTTAGAGCACTTGACTGGGAATCAGTAGATTGATGTCTCAGACTCCCCATGTGACTTTGAACCAACTGTTTCATCTCTGTGTGTCCCCCACTTGGAAATGGGGGCTAATAATATTCCCTTCTTCTTCCACTTTATCTAGTCTAATCAGACCATTAGCTATTTGGGGCAGGAAATGGTTCACAGTGTGTACAGTATCTAGCATAATGAGGTCCTGATCTCAGCTGGGATGTTAGCTGCTACTGCAGTAGGAATAAATAATAACAGAGTCATAACTTTGGATGACATTCTGCTCATCCAACCTTCCTGCTGTAGCAATTCAAAAGTGAGATCTTTCTGAAGTTCAGATTAGTTTAAAATGAATATTTGAAAGGTTTTTCCTTTACCCCATGTTCAAGATGAGCTGTAAATGTAATAAACCTTGTTTGCTTTTGTATCTCTAATAGGATCCCTGAGTTAATTTTCCTAGCCTTTACCCCCCAAGGAGTTGTTAGCTTTGCATGCCTAGCATTGTTTCCCTTCCATAGGCGGCTAGAACCTCAGAGGAGTTGTTAGGTTGACTGTGAGGTGTAGTTCTACTTTTATATGTTAATTGATACACTTTTTAATTTTACTTTTGCTTATTGTTTGAATTTGTTTCACTGTAAATTAGTTTCTAAAGAGCCCTTGCTAAACAATTACGGCATGCGAGCAGACAGCTCAGACACAGGAACATTCTTCAGAGGAAATGCTTGTGCAATCCAGAGTCTTGCTTCCCAAACACTGATGCAATGTAACAAAAAACCCACCTGTAAAATCAGAGGAGGGAGTATGAATGTCTAATTTCTATTGCTGCTAACAAGGAACTATGATTGCTTTCTGACAGCAATACACTACTCAAAAAATTACACTTAAAATATCTTCAACAGCCTACCCTATATTTGCCTTTTAGTAGTGTTGTTACCAATGAACTCCTGGGAAAGAGGGGAAAATGCTACAAAGAAATTTGCATTCAAAATTATCCTTTTATACTTGCACACGTTAGGAATTACTCAATATGGCATCCAGGGTCAGGTTTTGGATAAAAGTCGGGTTGCCCAGTTTTTGCTTGTGGGCAGAACTTACTGTTCATAGGAAGATAAATCGTTTCACCTCACCCCCACGAATGCATGTAGCCCCATGTGCAGTGCTGCATAGGGGCAACATCCTCTTTGACCCTCCCACTGGGTTAATATGTTGTGATCAAGCATCAGTCCAGAGATGCATATACACTCACTAAAATAAAAGATGGGCTGGGGAGGCTGAGCTTGGTTTTGCAAAGCCTCACTGGACTCAACTGGAATATTGTGCCCAGTTCTGGGTGCCATGTTTCAGGAAAGACTGGAGAAGATCCAGAGAAGAGCAACAAAAATGATTAAAAGTCTAGAAAACATGGCCTGTGAGGGAATATTGAAAAAAATAGGTTTGTTTAGTCTGGAGAAGAGAAAATTGAGAGGGGACACGATAACAGCTTTTGAGTACTTTTTAAGTGTCAGGGTGGTTAAACATTCAGACAAATTGCCTAGGCAGGTTGTAGAATCTCCTTCATTGGAGATTTTTAGGAGCAGGTTGGATAAACATCTATCAGGAGTGGGCTAGATGGTGCTTGGACCTGTATGGGACTGGGCTTGATGAATTCTCAAGTTTCCTTCCAAGTGTAGTATTCTGTGATTTGCAAAATACAAACCAGAGGTGCTTCCAATCCGGCACCCATTCACAAACTTTAAGGCCAGAGGGACATGATTATCTAGTCTAATTTGCATATTTCAGGTCTGAGAACCATGCCCTGTATGGACCATCAGAGCTCAAGGGGCAAGAGTGGTGATGAAAAAATATTCAGTTTTGTCCCATCTAGGGACAATGCTTTAGCATTACAAAAACCACATCAGCCTGGATTGGGTTTGCAAAATAAAATCCAGAGATGGCTCAAATTCCGATTCTGCCACGAATATTCAGCCTCAGAAAGCACAGGCTTGAATTCTTATCCAAGCCACCAGCAGATGCTGCAAGCATGTGTAGGGAAGAGCCATTGGATTCCTGCTGATTTATGGTTACTGTTATGTCTTGTTAACACCATCCTACCTGTAAAAGAGATGGACCCATCTATTTCAGCACAGACTTTCGGAACTGAGTAGGCCTGAAGAAGGAACTCTTTGACCAATCAGTAAGAAGGCAAAAGTTTGGGCTAGAGGATCTATTGTTAAGGAGGTGAGTTTTAACTCAGCATGGAGTATCAAACCCATCTTTTGGCACAAGGTAGAAATGCTACCTTTCCCTGGCCCAGCTGTAACCGAGACATTTAGGAAATCTCAATACACATAGACCTGAATGTAAACATATGTGATAACGGACCCAGTTCCTCAACTCTCATTGAGTTCTGTGGGATGATACAAGTGGATAAGTGGTACAGGACTGGACAGAATGTTGCTTTAATATGCTTTAAGGCTGCATTTGTAACAAATAAAGTTCTCAGATTATTTTTGCTCCCTCCCTGGATCACTATGACATAGCACACATAGCAGAATAAAGTATTGTTTGCCTCCCATGAACAAGGCCTTCCCTTCCCTTCCCTTCCCTTCCCTTCCCTTCCCTTCCTGTGTGTTCAGATGGGCATGGGGGGGAAGGGGAGACATGTATTTGCCAAATGAGCTGCCCTCCAGGAGACCTAGCTGAGCTGCACTGATGCGCTCTGACAAGTTCTCAAATAAAAACAGAGCAAGAACAAAGTTTTTGCTTTACAGCAATTTTCTTTCCCTTGTTCTCTGTCACTTCCTCTCGGATTATAGCTTTCAAGCATTCAGGTGAAGGTTGTTTGCTAGGAAATTCTGTCCGAAGTGTTAGTTCTTACCTTTGCTTGGGTATTTATTTCTTTTGTTTAAGTTTTGCTGAAGTCTAATTTTGTGGTGCATGGAGATCAGGCTGAATCAGGAAAAAACTTTGAGATCTTGGGAAGAACCTCAAGCTGTGTTTCTGGGAGTAAGCAGGACAGCACAATTCCCACACATACACCCTTGGCAGCTTCATAGCCCAGAGCCTCAGCAGGTCAAATCATAAAAACATAGAATCATAGGGCTGGAAGAGACCTCAGCAGGACCAATCCCAAATAAATCAACCCACCCAGGGCTTTGTCAAGCTGGGACTTAAAAACCTCTAGGGATGGAGATTCCACCACCTCCCTAGGTAACCCATTCCAGTGCTTCACCATGCTCCTAGTGAAATAGTTTTTCCTAATATCCAACCTACACCTCCCTCACTGTAACTTGAGACCATTGCTCCTTGTTCTGCCGTCTGTCGCTATTGAGAACAGCCTCTCTCCATCCCCTTTGGAACCTCCTTTCAGGAAGTTGAAGGCTGCTATCAAATCTCCCCTCACTCTTCTCTTCTGCAGATTAAATAAGCCCAAATCCCTCAGCCTCTCCACATAATTCATGTGCTCCAACCTTCTAATCATTTTGGTTGCCCTCCACTGGACCCACTCCAATGCGTCCACATCCTTTCTATAGTGGGGGCCCCAGAACTAGATGCAATACTCCAGATGTGGCCTCACCAGAGCAGAATAGAGGGGAATAATCACTTCTCTAGATCTGCTGGCAATGCTCCTCCTAATGCACCCTAATATTCCTTTTGCCTTCTTGGCTACAAGGACACCCTGTTGACTCATGTCCATCTTCTCCTCCACTATAATCCCCAGGTCCTTTTCTGCTGAACTGCTACTTAGCCAATCAGTCCCCAGCCTGTAACAATGCTTGGGATTCTTCCATCCCAAATGCAGGACTCTGCACTTGTCCTTCTTGAACCTCATCAGATTTCTTTTGGCCCAATCCTCTAATCTGTCTAGGTCACTTTGGACTCTATCCCTGCCCTCCAATGTCTTTACCTCTTCACCTAGCTTAGTGTCATCTGCAAATCAATGGTGCTGTTCTAGTTTATTCCAACTGAGGATCTGTTCCATGATCCATCATGTACATACCCAAAGGGATGGATCAAGCAGAAACTATCCCATGAACCCACAAATTATTGGTGGCGAATAATCCGTGAAGGGAAGAGCTCACATCCAGTCTTCATCTACAGGCCGAATTTTCTGTTGGTGTAATTATATTGGCCTCATTGGAATCAGGCCAGCAGTGAATTTGGCTCTTTCTGAAGAGATATTTTGAGTTCCACACTCCATTTTTAAGGTCTCACTGGGTATGTCTACACTACAAATTTAATTCAAAATAACAGCAATTATTTCAAAATAACATTAATCCAGGTAAACCGCTATTTCGAAATAAATTTGAAATAGTCAAGCCCTTATTTCGAATTTGGTAATATGGTAATTTGGTAATTCGAATTTGGTAACCTCATTCTACGAGGAGTAACATAAAATTTGAAATAGCTATTTCGAATTAAGTGCTGTGTAGACACTCTGGGCACAGCCAGGAAAACTTACTCTCTTCTTCCCCAGCATCGGAGCCATTAAAGGGATAGACCCTGGCCACAGTGCCTATGCCAGCTCCAAGCATGCCAGCCCAGAGCCAGCAGTGGCCACCCTGACCCAGTGGCCCCAAAACATGAGCCAGCAAGCCACTGTCAGCCAGCCCTCCACCACTCCCCAGGAGCAGTCTGCCAGCTCCCAGGAGCCTGACGGGGTCAGAGAAGGCAGGCACCTTCCTGGTCCAGAGTGGAGATCATGGACCTTTTTCAGATTTGGGGGGGAGGCCCCCAACGTCCATGATCTTAGCCCTAGATGGAGGAAAATGGCCGTCTATGGAAGGATAGCTGCCAGCCTGGCCACCAAAGGCCACATGCGAACCCAGGAGCAGGTTTGCATGAAAGTCGGGTTGGTCCGGCGAGACCCCCAACCCTGAGCCCTGAGCTTCCCCCCCTCCTTCTTTCCCTTGCTTCCCCCTTCCAGCTCCCTCCTCCCAGGTTTCCCTCAACCCCCTCTCCTCTCCTTTCCCACCTTCTTTTCCCAGTCTCCCCAGAGGTTCACCCCCCCAATTTTGTTCAATCATCCCCCTTTCTATTTTTGAACACACGTGTCTTTTATTTGACATCAGGAAGGGGGGCTAGGGAGGGGTAAATGGAAGGACATGAGGGAGGATTGGGGCACAAGCCCCCAGTGGGGAGGACTGGGGAGGCTCTGAGGGCTCCTCGGGGTGGATGCTCTCCCTCAAGGCCTCCTGGATCCTGATAGCCCCCCGATGGACCCCTGGATGGCAGCCTGCAGCAAGTGCAGCCGGGCTGATGGCAACGACCCCATGAGGTGCACCGGCATGCACAGGGGCTGCTCTGGCTCCATGTGGCTGAGTGCTGTGGTGTCTCCAGTGTGAGCACTCAGGTACTCCAAGACAGGCCTGCTCTGCTGTCCCTCATCGAGGTAGACAAGCAAGTGGGGAACCCTAAGAACTTTCTGTCCAGGGTTGGGGTAGGGTCCCTTTAAGCACAGAGCTCAGTTAGCCTCAGGCAGCAGCCCCACACACTAAGTCCTAACCTGATGCCCTGCCGGCACTTCAGTTCAGGGTCCACTCAGTGTGGATGTGCTATTTCGAAATAGCAAAACTCTATTTCGAAATAGTTTTTGTGTATAGATGCGTTATTTCGAATTAGCTTAATTGGAATTAATTATTTTGAATAAAATTAATTCAAAATAGTACTGTAGTGTAGACATACCCACTGTCCCTGCAAGGGGAAAGTAACAAAGGCTTGGTGTTTATGCCCAGGGGAGAAGAGTGCATGAGGAAGTTAAAAACTGATTAAAATGCTCATCCCAGAAGAGGGCATCCCTTTCAAAGATGCTTTGGTGTAACCCAAGTAGTAGAACATTGTAAAGAGTTTCAGGTATTGTTGGAGATGGAATTTGAATCCCTTTCACTCCAAGCAGAGATGGCCTCTGTACAGGAGGGCTGGAAGTGTGCACCATCTAATACGGAGTAGAAAGTGAGATGGAAAGCTATTGACAAACTTCCCTTTTCCCAGAAGCTGTTGGCATAATTCATTTGCCTGTCATCTCTGAAGACTTGTGATCCTTACCTGGGTCACAAAGGAAATTTATTTGGGATCTGAGGCTAGTTCTTAGGAACAATTTCTCCTCAAACTGGCATTTTCTGGTCTGCAGAGACCAAGGACTAGAATAGCAGAGGGTGCTGCAGGTGGCCAAGGGGCAGGGCAAAGGAAGCCTGTATAGAGTTGCACCTTATGCTTGTCCTCATCCACTTCTATCAGACCCTCATTAATTAAGTACAATACCAAAGTGATGAGGGCTTCAAAGTGCCATTAGCTTTTCCCTTTCTTGACCTCCAAGTTCATCAAAGGGAAGGCTGGCTCTTCCAGGTCAGGTTTAATCACATTGGGATAATACATAATGCCAGACTCCTTACGAGGGTTCTTGGCAGTAGATACTGGGACTACTGGATCTTAAAGCAGGATTCTTTAAGCTGCAGCAGGCTCATCCATCAATCTCTGTGGGGACAAAGCACCACTGTGTGTGGGTGTGAATTATAACCAAAAGTAAAGAATAGGGATATTATCTCTGGCCCATGGAAGGCCAGTCCTTTTCAACTAGGCTCTGTTGCTGGACTTGTATGGGGAAGGAAAGAGAATCTCCTCTCTACAGATAAGAATACTATTCATGTGAGTATTGCTTTTCCTTCCATTTGTTTATATGAAACAGACTGCCTGCTATAATTTCTGCTATTTGACACAAATGCCTTCTCTAGTACAGAATTTTCCATCCATGGCTTTGTTTTGACCAATAAATCACACCTGCAATTCTTTTCCACTTGACCTTCTGCAGCACAAATGCTATGAACACCCTAATTAAACCATTATTTTCTCGCCTTCCTTCACTTTTCTAATGTTTCTGTGACAGCTAGCTAAAGCCAGAGGCAATGGCTCTGCTAAGGCACAGATCTCCCTGGACACTTCTGCTGGCTGCTGCTGTATCTGGGGATAGGCAGTGAGGAAATGAGGTAAGGACAAAACAGAGTGAGGGGGGAAGGTGTTGTCTTCTGCTTCTGCATACCCTGCTGCCACCCAGTGTAGTGCAGAGAAGTTTAGGAGGCCTGCAGTGGCACCTGCATCCCTGTTCTACACCAAGGCTTCTCAGTGGCTGCAGAACAGGTGTTTCCCCTGGATTGGGTTATAAACACAGGACTTTCTATTAATTTCAAATGATGCATTTCTATCTTCAGTTATGAATAAAACAGATCAATGCCACCAGCATGTTTTATCGGCCCTCCTGTGAAATGAATTTGAAGAGAGACAGCCGGCGAGATGGAGTCGACATGCAGATGAGATTTGTAAGTGAGGACATATTGATTATTTCCATCTCAGTTCAGGCAGTAATTCCACTCAACGCCTCTTCCCCTGTTTCAGCTCATTATTTATGCCATAAAAACACTATCTCAATGATAATAACAGGCTTCATTTACAAGCCAGAGCATAAAGCATCACCGCTTAAGATTTCAGGAGGTGGGTGAAAAGGAGAGAGACAGATTTAACAAGTCCTGGAGATGTACAAAACTGCTGAGGCCGATCTTGTGGCATTTTATGCCCTCAAAAAAGAAGAATGAGAGCAGGTGTTAGATTAGCAGACTCTTTACTAATAATTCAAGGCTTATATGAGAGCTGGATTGATGGTGCACTCATCACTTTTCCCATGAATTAAGTGACTTCCTCAGCACCTGTCTCTTCCACGTCGCCACATCAGCCGACTGTCTCTTCTCAAGGAAGAGAAATCTTCTTGAAGAAGCACATAGATCCAAGTGCAAACATGTTCTCTCATGGCTGGATGAAGAAACACTAAGTGTTTACCAAGAAAAAAAATCCACTTTGGGGAAACGTTTCCATGAGACATGTGGGATAAGCCTGCTTCTTACCTTGGGAAATATTTCCGTTCACTCTGAATATCACCGACAACCAGTTAGTGGCTGAATGAGAAAGCCTAGCAGGATCTCCAAGTTTTCCATGGAGTAAAGTCTCTCTACCCCAGGGGGCTGCTGTCAGTAGTCCTTCCTTATTTTAAAGTTACAGATTTCATAGTATCAGAGCTGGAAGAGACCTCAGGAGGTCATCAAGTACAGCCCCCTGCTCTAGGCAGGACCAATCCCAACTAAATCAACCCAGCCAGACCTTTGTAAAGCTGAGACTTAAAAAACTGTAGAGATGGAGATTCCATCACCTCCTTAGGTAACCCATTCCAGTGCTTCACCACTCTCCTAGTAAAATAGTTGTTCCTAATATCTAACCTAGACCTCTCCTACTGTAACTTGAGACCATTGCTCCTTGTGCTGCCATCCATCACTACTGTGAACAGCCTTTCTCTGTCCTCTTTGGAACCTCCTTTCAGGAAGCTGAAGGCTGCTATAAAATCCCGCCTCACTCTTCTCTTCTGCAGACTAAACAAACCCAAATCCCTCAGTCTCTCCTCATAGGTCATGTGCTCCAGCCCCCTAATCATTTTTCAGTCACATTTCTCTACTTCAAGACATCCATCTCAGAAAAGAGGTCTTTAAGAAAAAACTCACAGAACTCCGTTTCTCCAAAACCAAAAGCCCCAAATTCCATTTGTAGGAGTGGTTGTATTTGCTTTGTTGATTTATCTGCCAGGCTTTCTTTAAGAGACCTTCCACCTGTACAAAAATGAGAATGGCATGCTCCTTTCCTACTGACTATCATTTTCCTGACTGGTTAGGATACTAGATTCTGAGGGTATGTCTAGATTACATGGCTCTGTCGACAAAGCCTCTGTCGACAAAAGCGTGTAGTCTAGACATACCCTTTGTGTGACCAGACCAGAGCTTGGGAGACATGAAGTAAGCTAGGAAAACAGGCATAGAGTGTCCAGCAACATCCATGCCTAGGGGAGGAGAAATCTTGGAACAACAGGTATGTGAGTAGACTAGGGAATGTGCAGTTAGATGTGATCAGGTTATTTTCTTTATTTGGGGGTTTATTGGATTTTTCTGTGCTGAGTGCATGTGTACCCCTTACACTGTAACTTCTAAACTGAATCCCAGAGAAGCAATTCTCTGTGTTTTAATCTTTTTTTCCAGTTGCTCTATAACACCTCACAACCAAGTAATGTTTCACCAGTATGTTTTCTTTGTTTTGTTAATTTAAAAAAATCACATTTTTAAGACCATGATGTGATTCCTGTGTCCTAAAAGGCAGGAGTTTTTGTGTATGTGCCTAAGACCTCCATCCCTACTATTAAGAGAAATTATGGGGGAGGGGGGAGCTAAAGAGCTTAAGGCTACCCCACAAGCAGAAATTCCCAAATGCACCTTCCTGGATGCTCTCAAAAGGGTTTTTGCATTTGGATGGTGGCAGCAGTACCACCAAACCAAGGGCAGGGAATCTGTGACCTTGGGGAGTTTTTAAACAGAAGCCTTTAGTGGCAAGGTATTTTAAAGAATTTTCTGGGTCCCTAGCTTCTGCCCTTGGAATTCCAGAGTAGTGAATAGCCTTGACATAAGCTCTTCGGGGAAAGGGAATGTGCCTTTCTTATCTAGAGCATCTTCTGCAGCAAAGCCCAAGCTTTGGCTGAGATTTCTCAGTGCTACTGGAATATAAATACTAAAAGAAAAGCCACTATTAGGTAAATAGAACACTCCCGTAGTTGCGGCCAGCACTGCTTGCACATTTACAACTCCAAAAAGTACAGCAATGATGACAGAGATAGAAATATATAAAACAGAGTGAAAATGTATTTTTCTTTATTATATTTATTTCCATGGGCTATTTTTTCTGCTTATTACATGAATTATAATAATCCTAATGTTACCTTCTGCTCCTTCCCGTCTGTTTGTTATATCCAGCTCTTGTCTTTTATGGAGTCTGTAGGTTTCAGGGGAACAGGACACTTTTTTTCCCGTTGCATGTATATAGTAAAGACTGAACCTAAGCTAGGGACTTACAAATAAATAAGAGTCAGACTTAAGTCAGGCAATTAAGCTCCTCCAGCCACTTGGTAACAGTCTAGTCCTTATATGGGTGAGTTTCATCAGTAACTCTGAAAGTGCTTTACAAAGAAGCCTAGTATCACTGCCCCCACTCAGAGGGGGAAACAGAGGAACGAAGGAGCAAAGTGACTGACAGAGCTAGGAATAGAACCCAGACCTCCTGAGTGCTTGTCCAGTAATCCACACACACAGGCCCACTGTCAAGGCAACTCTACACAGCAGGGTTAAAGTCAGAATAAGATATGCAACTTCAGCTATATCAATTGTGTAGCTTAAGTCGAAATAGTTTATTTTGGTTTTTGGCGCTTTCTACACAGCAGGAAGTCAAAGGAAGAACACTCTTCCTTTGTCTTCCCTTACGCCTCGTGAAATGAGGGTTACAGGTAAGAAGTTCTGCAGCTCAACATTATTTCAAAATAAAGACTTGTTGGCTATGTCTACACTGGCCCCTTTTCCGAAAGGGGCATGCTAATTTTCCAGGTCGTAATAGGGAAATCCGCGGGGGATTTAAATATCCCCATGCGGCATTTAAATAAAAATGTCCGCCGCTTTTTTCCAGCTTGTAGAAAAGCCGGAAAAGAGCATCTACACTGGCCCTTTTCTGGAGGATCTCTTATTCCTACTTCCGCGGATTTCCCTATTACGACCAGGGGCCAGTGTAGACGTAGCCGTTGTGTAGATAATAGTGTCCGTTATGCTTAAATAACACTGCTGTGTAGAAATAGCCTCAGAAAACTTCTGACTTAAGTTGGATCGATGGTCATTTGAGTGTCTATTTTTTGACTCACTACCAAATAGCATACACCTCCTATGCATGCACAAAACCATCAAAATAAAATTTTGGAGCTGGGAGTTTTTACACTTATTTCTAATCAGTTAACAACTTTTCTCCCCCCTGTGACCTGACCTATAATCATGATGCCAAGTTTGGCCTCTTTCCTGATGAATGGATGAGCAGCTGGGGTTAACAGCCTGAAGGGAAAGCCTTGTGCCATCTATTCTCTCTCTAATTGGTAGAAAATAGGTCTTGATCATTAATGCTTAGTGGATAGTCACATCTTTAAATCTCTATAAAGCCACAGTGTAGGGAAAAAGAATGCAGCCGTCTACCCAGCCGGCCAGCCTAAAGCCTTTGCTAAGCTGGAATTAAGGAGGTGAGTATGTACTAAGTCAAGAAGAAAGACACAAAAAAAGTGAACTATAGAAGCCAGGAAATTGTAAATTAAAGCAACGGTTAGAAAATGTGAAAATACAGAGTTAAGTTTCTGCATAGCCAGCCTAACTCTTGCCCCATCTAACATTGTCCCCATGTCCCTGAAATGTACTTATATAGCTCATACATACCATAGACTTATCACCAGGTGTTGGATCTATGGTTCGGGGCTCAGTCCTTATGGCTTCAATGGTGGACCCTAAAGTGTGATTACGAACTGGCCAGGCATAGATGGCTTAAGACATTCATAGCTATAGGATGAAGCTGGCTGGGTGAATAGTGTGTCCAATGGTAGGGGCAAAGGGCAATTATGTGTAAGAGATCACTAATCTGGTTGCCAGGTATTCCAGCAAAATGCATATTCTCGGGTGGTATTAAGACCTCAAGGAACCATGTACAGAAAGTATCAAAGCCTCCTCCCCAACAAAACTTCATAAAATTGTCTTCTAAGCCATCCTAAGCCATGGTTCTGATAAGGAGCTCCCGAGGATGCTCCAGAAGTTTGAGGGACCATACAGGAGTCCCTGCAGAGGAGCACTCTAGGGCTTAGGAGCTGCTCAGGGAGCACGGACAGATGTTAGGCATTCTTGAAGGATTCAAGGGACCTGAAAAAATTGTTTTCTTTCATATAATGCAGGGTGACAATGGAGGAAAAACTATACAGCAAGAAATGTGCAGGGACATAAAACATTTGCCTTGATCTGAACAGTGGCAATGTTCCCAGGCCCATGCATGGAGAAGGAAAAGGCTCTGGTGCTTAAATCACTGGTAAAAGAAGGAAGGCTTTATCTCTGGCTGCTGGAATGACTGTTGTCCTTTCCAGTCAAATAAAGGACTAAAAAAACAACTTTCCATCTTGCTATAAATGGGCCCAACTAGCCAAAGTTCAGAGACAGCTCTTGAATTCCCCCAGAGTAAGGGAGGCACTTGGGGCTAGAGGTTTGTTTGAGGCCTCTGTAGAGAAAAGGGCCTAAGGGTTTGATTCATTCCCGGAAATGTAATAATGGAGACAAGAGATGGCTGCTTGAAGATCCATGGGTTAATGAGAACAGGAAAGCGATACGTTCAAAGTGTTTCTTTCTCTTTCTTGCTTTCCAAAGTGTTTTGGGTTAGTGAGGGACTTCAGCATGTGTCACCGACTGTGTGGCTAGACCGTATGCTGGAATTAATCAACTTCTCTGCATTTTTATATATTAAACCTATGTGCATATTATTACAGTACATCAGCTGGAAGGCTGCCATCCACAAAGGCCATGCACAGCTACCAGCTGAATTATTAGAGTTATTGCAACAGAA
Organism: Pelodiscus sinensis; assembly: GCF_052426305.1. Lineage (NCBI taxonomy): Eukaryota > Metazoa > Chordata > Testudines > Trionychidae > Pelodiscus > Pelodiscus sinensis. The sequence continues at coordinate 8,033,031 of NC_143074.1, read as the reverse complement.
AGGTGCCCCTCCTCCACCCACTCCCTTACTTACTGCGGGTTTATGCAAATTGACCAAATAAAGCTGGCAGTATTGACCCTAGTCACCGAATAAATCTATCCACAGTGAGGGGGAGGAGAAAGTGGGGGGAAAACGGTGGTGCAGAAGGAAGGGAACTGGAGTGGGGAGGGGAAGAAATTGTATAATTGCTACAGAATAAAAGTATAACACAGCCCCAGAATCCATCCTGTATGTTCCAGGGTTTTCTGATTCATTAAACCTCCCACTTTGCAGCACGTTTAACTTTCTCAAACTCAGCTACAAGCAGCGGTGAAAGGAATGATGCCTTCATGGAAAGGTGCAGGGTCAGCAGAAAGGGGAAAAGAATAACATTTGTTTATACAACTGGTCCAACTGATTGTTTCTCCTCCTAAGGGAAGAGCTTGGGGAGGAGAAGCAGGTAGGGGCGGGCTGAGTACACGGTGTAGCTGCTGCTGCTTTTCCATCAGAGTTTATATTGCAAGTTAATTCACAGCGTGTCTTGAAGTTAATTCACAGAGTGTTTTGGTAAATAATACGAGTCTCATTACTATTGTATTTTGGTAACACCTGAAGGCCCCGATTAAGATCAGAGTTCCACTGTGTCAGGCACTGTACATACACAGAGCAGAAAACAGTCCTGCCTTGTTATATATCTGCCATGTGTCCCTGATAGCCTGAATTCATTAAACTTCAGAGCATACTTTTCTCCTTGGCTCTACAGGGAATCAGAACACAGGAACGGTTAGAAAGTTAGGACGTTTTTAGGCAGAAATATTGGTGGAATTTGTTTGTTTGTTTGTTTGCAGTTTTGCTAGGTGAGAGTTGTGTTTTTTATGGGTAATAGCTGGCATATGTCTGTTGGATTAGACAATGTTTTAACAGTTTAATTAACTTTTGTTCCTGGGTTTAAGTAGGATGCAAAGTAAAGAAACATGTAGGTTTCATTCAGAGAAACATCTGAGAGTCATGTTCTATGCAGGCTGCTCCAGTCCAGACGTGCACTGTGAAGGTGTTCTTATTTGGGGGTCATTGTCAAATTCTAGGACAAACAAGGACACTCCACCAGGGAAGTAAACTGCATATGGGAATGGGCCACCCAAATACACAGCGAAACCTTGCTTCAATTCAGGAAAAAAAAAACACTGATAGTACTTGCCTACTAGTTGTCACCTCCTACCCCACCCTGGAATCTCATTACAGCTCATTCTCTATGGGGACCACATCCAGAAAGAAATCTTTCCATCTCTTTCCCCTCCCCCGCCCCCAGCCCCGTCTTCAAACTCCTCCCCATGCTTGCCAAGTTCATCAGCAAAAGCAATCTCCCAACAGTCCAGGATACAGAAATCCAAAGTAGCATCAGACCCTGCCAAAAGTGGTGCAAAACCTGCAGACATCTCTCCACTGTTATAATGATCAATACCACAAAATTCTAGGACCCATATTCTGTGCAGTCTTCCAGGGGTCACTGGAACCTCTTTACATTATGTTTCATGTACGTTCTCCCCTGTAAGCAAGTGGCAGATAATACTCATCCCTAGTGTGAATAACATAGCAGATCATTATTTCTACAGACAGGTGGTGTATCTTCTGCTCAGAATGGCAAAACAGAATCTACAAATCACACAGGAATTTCTTTTGCACACAGTTTGCTCCAACCCTGCCTGACGCATGGGCGACAGAAGGCATATATGCGTCATTGATGATTAATCCACATCTTTGGTATCAGCAGCCATACACATGATCTGGCTGTGACTTTAAATATTGATAACCAAACTCATATATCATAGAGAGAGAATGACTGTTTCAGTGCCTAATGGCAAAGACTTTCTACAGTAATCAGATATTCAATAATGCATGGAAATATATCCCCCATAATCAAATTGGAAGCTATTTGGTGTAATATATTATTTAAAATTCAATATTATAATGCACACAACTTCTGCTTCCCCTGCAGAGGACCATTTCCAAATGCGATTATGTGCGGACTCTATTTAAAAGTGACAATTTTGCTTTTCATTTGTTTAACAGCTTAAATAGAGGAGCTCGACTGGAACTAAGTCATCTGACAATGAAACCAAAGCCAGTGCAAACACCTTTGCAAAACTGCATTGTGACTTGAAAAAATAAATATATACAATTGGAAATCTATTTACAAAGTGTTAGCTGTCTGTCAGGAAGACACCAACTTCTGTCTTCACTGCTCATTTGAAATAGGATCTTTATAGTGTGAGGCTATGGAAAACAGTTAGCTTTTGGTTGGATGGACTCTGAATCTGTGACCAAGAGCTGGGTGAATAGCAGAGAAAAATATTCACGCACATTTCAGAGAATTCTACGTAGAATGTTGCTTTGCCTTTCCACCTCTGCTTATTCATGCTTTCACCATGTGGGTGAAAGTGCAGATCTGCTTGTGCATATTTTCACAAGAAGATTTTGTCCTTGTTGCCGAGATTTACAAATGCAATCAGGCTTACGGCAAAATTCATCCTGGACAGAGGTAGTTTATGAACATGAGATCATCCAATCAGAGAAGAGAAACAATGCCCTATGCTTCAGAAGACCAACTGCAGCAGAGTGTATACTCAGCGGGATATCTTGCAGCAAACAGTTGGTGAGTATGTCTGAAACTTGTTTCCTGCAAACACTGAGGGAAAGGTTTTGAAGAAGTGAACAGATCGGGGGGTGGGGAGGAGGATTCCCAGTCTGTTCACTGAATTTGAAAAAATGGGACAGAAAAATTATATTTGCTGTACAAATTGTTGCAAGCTCCTCACTCCGTTCTAAGACACACCTTTTAGTTTTATCTGTAATTTAAAATCCTCAATAGTCTTTACTCCCTCCCACACATTACTTTTTACCTAAAGCCAAGTTTTGAATAGAAGACTATTCCCCCTGAAGTGACTGCCCTATATAAATAGGCTGCATCTTTTTCTCTCCTCCCCACACCCCTCCAATTCTTTTGCTCCTGCTTGTAGCTTCTCTGTTCTGCACTTGATACAGTCTTTTCTATATCTCCTTGCTCCTTTTGTGCTACCTCTACTAATCAGAATGTGAAGCCAGGTCAGGAGCTTGCATGATGGTTCTGAACCCTACTCGCATCCCACAATGCTGAGTAGGCTCCAAATCAGGTCAAATCACCCGCTCCCACCTAGAGGCATTTTGCCTCTCTCGGGCTCTGCCTAGTAACAGCTGCAGCCACTGACTGACTCTTTCTTCCTAGTGCTCTGCCAAATAACATACAGAAATGTGCTCTCTGGTAAAACTTGCCAGGAATTTTACGATGAAACTTCTTTTTCCATTGGAAAATGTTAGTTAATCAAAACCAAAACTGTGTAAGAAAGGGCTGTTTTTGTTGATTCTCTTGAGACTTGGAAAACTTCTGAAAAAAATATTTCTGAAGTTATTGAAATTTGTCCTTTTTTGCCATTTTCAAAACAAACCATAATATTTTTATTTACAATGCCTTTTCATTCTGGAATGTTTGTAAATATATATATATATATATATGGTTACAAAGAATAACCATTCCGAAAATAAATGAAATGAGTGAAATGTAATGCTTTGGTAGATTCGATTGACTAGGGAAGCCTGCCTCAGAGTCATTCTGAGGCTTCCCTGCAGAGTAGACTTTCTGTTTCAAAATAAGCTATTTCAGAATAACTATTTGGCTACATCTACACTGAATGTTTCTTGCACAAGAACTGTTTTGCACAAGAGTCCTTGCGCAAAAGGCCTTGCGCAAGAGCACGTCCACACTACCATGTGCTTTTGCGCGAAAGATGTGCTTTTGAACAAGAGCATCCATGGCAGTGTGGACACTCTCTTGCGGAAGCTCTGATGGCCATTTTAGCCATAGGGGTTTCTTGCACAAGAAACCCCTGCTACCCGTCCACACTGCTGTCTTGCTCAAGAGCACTTGCACAAGAGGGCTTCGTCCTTGTACGGAGCATTGGAGGTCTTGCGCAAGTAGACCTCTTTTCCGACGCTGTACTGTAAATTTACTTGTGCAAGAACTCGCATGCAGTGTAGACGCTCTGAAAGTTTTTGCACAAGAAAGGCAGTTCTTCTGCAAGAAGCCTGCAGTGTAGACATAGGCTTCCAGAATAGCTTATTCCAAAATAACTGTGCAGTGTAGATGTAGCCTAAGAGACTTGAGGAGCCTAATGTGTTTAGCCAGTGGAGAAGAAGAGGGAGGTGATTTCATAACAGCATGTAAATATCTTTACAGGGTGAAGATATGGGCTCCTAAAGAACTCTTATCTCCCTCTTTTTGTGTCATTAGCCTAATATAAGATGCCTTTCTGGAAGATGTATTTTAAGCAAACACAAGTTATTGGGCAAGATACAGAAATAAATCAAAGGGATTTGTCCTGTTTTATTGAGATCAAGGTTTCTGGCCTAGATATTTATGAAGCTGTTTTGCTCCATAACCCCTCTTTCCAGAGCCATGGCCATCACACCCTTTTCTGTTGGGAGCCATGGTCTCTTCCAGTGCAAATGCTAGCACCCTTGGAAGTCTGCTGGATAAAGGTACAGAACTCCAGCAGTCAGTGACACTCAACATGCTCCCAGCCTCTGATGGCGTTGCTCTTTTACAGCCCACAGCTCAGCTGCCTTAGAGACGAAAGATAAAAGATACCAGTGCTTATTCCAACAAGCCCATCTCCCTGACACAGGGCATCATTCATCACTACTGCCAAGTCAATGCACTGACCAGAAATCTGAGAGGAATCCTACTCTGATGAGATTTCTAGCCCTCCGTGGCAGGTCTGAGATATCCAGATGAACACTGAGACTTTCGGAGGCTTATTTAAAACAAACAACCCCCAGACTATCTGAGGTCTATCCAGCCCTTGTCTTTGGGTTCAGAATGGGCTCCAAAGGCATTATACAGTCTTTCCATCATGAGTCGGGCTAGTTTCAAATCCATGACCTCCTAAGACATTACAGCCATTGCCATGTTCATGCTGTGGCCACTCAGGACATAACAGGCAAGGGATCATTGCTGCCTCCAGGACATCTACGACTCGCGATAGCAGAGACAAGCTAAGCAATTCTGATTCTATTCAATGCGCGTTCATGGCAACACATCCACATTAGCCTGTTTCTTGCACGAGAACAGTTGTCAGCAACCAGTCAATCGGGATCTACTGGTAGATCCTAGAGCCTCTGACAGGTGATCCTGACTGGTTTGGCCAAGAGGCTATCAAGATCTGGCACGTCAATTACTCCTCCACCCACTGTCATGCTGCTCCTGCCATCTGCTTTGGAGCTGCCCCCCTGGGAGCCTCCTGTTTGCTGAGCAGGGTGTGGAAGGGAGGGGGGGTGCTGATGTCAGGGTGTCCCTCCATCCACACCTGTACCCCATCTCCACACAGAGAGAAAGGGATGGAGAGAGCTTTTGGCAATGCAAATCTCTGTCACTCTCACACACTCTGTGTGTGTCTGTCATTCTCACAAATACACACTGTCCTTTATACTCATCTCCCGACCCAACACATGCGTGGATTATTGTTGTTACTTCTTTTACTGCTTGCAAAGTATGTTATTTTGGGTTTTTGAATGGTCTCTGTGTAACCCACACAGCTAGTGAGTGTGGTTCACTGTCCCATGGAGCAGCACTAAGACCACTTACAGCAAGAGAAAAGAAGGAGTGAGCTCTACAGCCTAGGCTACAAGCCAGCTGGCTTTATCACCTACACTAAGTTCCAGAGGTCCCAAGTTTGAATTTGCCCCATGGGTTATGTGCATTGTATAATTTTCATTTCTCTCTCATGCTTAAACTTAATTCTTTGCGTAGTGAGTTCTAAAATGCCGAACCTGTCCTGGCTGGAGTCATTATCCCTGTTGTAACTGTGCTTCTGGAAGTGGCTGGCATGCCCCTGAGAAAGGCAGAGCAGGGGGTCTTCACATACTGTCCTTGCCTGCAGACACCATTCCTGCAGCTCCCATTGATCAATAATGGGGAACTGTGGCCAGTAGAAGCTGTGGGCTCAGTTCCTGTAGATGAGGGACAGCACATAGCACCATGGAGCCATTGCTGTACGTGCCCACTGCTTTCAGGAGTAAGCCTGCTTTAACCCCACTGTTCCACCACCTGGAAGCCATCTCAGTTAAACGGTACCCAGCCAGAACCTGCTTCCTGAACCTCTGTCCCAGCCCGAACCTCCTCCTACACCCATCCTCCTCCCCAGAGCTTGCACCCTGAAACCCATCCTGGACCCCAAATCCCCTCCCTGTACTAAGCCCGGAGCCTCTCCCACACTCCAGACTCCTTGGCCCAACACCAGAGCCTGCATCCCAACCCCCTACCCCAGCCTGCTGAAAGTAAGAGAGGATGAGGGAGGAAAGAGGGTGGACTGAGCAGGGTGAAGCCTCGGAGAAGAGCTGGAGCAGGGGCCGAGGCTCAAGGAAGGAGTGGGAAGGAAGAGGGGCAAAGGTATTTCGGTTTGAGGTAGATCTTACATTGCACTTAAATTGAAAAAATGATTGAAAAGGTTGGAGACCACTGCACTAGAATATCACAGATGCATGCATGGAACCTAGATATGTACAAACACAATCTCTTAGAATCATAGAACCATAGAGCTGGAAGAGACTTCAGAAGGCCATCAAGTCCAGCCCCCTGCTTTAGGCAGGACCAATCCCAACTAAATCAACCCGGCCAGGGATATCAAGCCAAGACTTAAACACCTCTAGGGATGGAAACTCCACTACTTCCCTAGGTAACCCATCCAGTACTTCACCATCTCTTGATTTCAAATAGCTCCTAACAGTCTCACATTAAACAAAAAGCAGATTTCTTCAGAAACTAATTGATCAGCTGATTGGTTCTGATTTTTTTTTTAAAAATCTATTAAAAGAAACCAAACAGTAAGGTCAATTTACAACGGGCTGGATTTTGGTAAATGAGTCACTCAATAAACAGAACCTTTGTTTTTTTCTATAAGTATTACCATCAATTTATCCTGGTAGGATGAAAACAGGAGAGAAGGCTGCTAAGTAGAGGAATGCCTATTGTGTTGTTTACATCATTGGGTGTAATAAGGAATAAGGAAAAGTTATTTATGTGTTCCCATAACACAAGAACTAGTGGTCACCAAATGAAATTAATAATGTAGCAGGTTTAAAACAAACAAAAGGAAGTAGTACTTCACATAACACACAACCTGTGGAACTCCTTTCCAGGGTATGTTGTGAAGGCCATGACTTTAACAGGTTTCAAAAAAGAACTAGATGAATTCATGGAGGATAGGTCCGTCATGGCTATTAGCCAGGATGGGCAGGGATGGTGTCCCAAGCTTCTGTTCATTAGAAACTGGAAATGGGTGACAGGGGGTGGACCATTTGATTATTATCTCCTCTGTGGATTCCCTCTGGGGCACCTGGCATTGGCCTCTTATGTTCTTATGGGAAATCAATCCAGACATCTGAAACCAGGTCCACCAGGCTGATTACTGGCCCTAGATCATCAGCTAATAGGCTCCCCTACACTTTTGGTTGCTTTCTAACTTCACACAAGGATAACAGAATGAGTTTATTTTACAACCTTGCTCATTAATCAAGCAGAAGCCATCAAGCCAGCTACTTCTGGACCACTATGAAAACTGGCCCCTTGCCTTCATAATCTAAGGCCCAGATAAATTATCCTTGGGGATCCATGGGGGTAGCAGTAGTGGGAGCTCTATGTAAAGAAGCGAGCAGAGGCCATCAGCATTTTTGTCCTCAGTCAGGTGGACCCAGGCTCATGGGCCTCCTAGAACCCAATCAACACCCACGTGTGAGTGCTACTGGAGTGTTTCTCAATAGAGAAGCTATTGTAGACCAACCTGAGAAGAAATCTCCATTGCTTGGGGACTAGCTCCTGCTCTGCATGCTCCCTCATTCAGGCATGGCCTTATTTTTCCTAGACTGGAAATTGCAGCTCATTAGCCTATAATACAGAACAAAGCCTGTGGGGATTTGAAGGGGAATAGAAACCAAATGGAAAACAACAATTACATGTTCTTTTACTTTATCAGCTAGGTTACTCTGGGATCCAGGAGAGTCCCTCGTGTAAATACTATGAGCCCCAAAATATACATATAACAAGCAAGATGTGGAAATATATATTTAATGGGATAAAGAATCTGACAGTTAAGAAAGAGCCTTATTATGTATTTCCATAAACCAAACCACAGAGCCTTTCTGGTCTGGTGAGTCCATTATAACTTAGAAGCTGTGCTCAATGTGAGAAGAAGCTCACACGGGACTGGAGCATCAGTGCTTCTAAGGTAAAACAACAACAGAAAGTTCCTTGCTTTTTGCTTGAGTGACGAGAAGTGAACACAAGGGATGAAACTCAAGGTGAAAGAAGGAAGGATGGAGACAGCAAGGAGAAAAGAGGAAGCAGCTATTTTAGAGTCAGATGCAGACAATTCTGACCCTGCTGTCTCACTTCCTGGGTATGTCTAGACTACAGGCTTTTGTCGACAGAAGCTTTGTCGACAGATACTGTCGACAAAGCTTCCGTCGACAAAGAGCATCTAGACTACATCCAGTTCTGTCAACAAAGCAAGCCACTTTGTCAACATGAGAACATTGACGCAAAGGACAGTGTAGATGCAATAACGCCTTCTGTTGACAGAACTCTGTCGACAAAAGATGTTATTCCTCGTAGAATGAGGTTTACCACCATCGACAAAACTGCTGAGTTCTGTCATTGTTATGTTGACAGAACTCAGCGGTAGTGTAGACGCAGGTATAGTTTTGTCGACAAAACCCTGTAGTCTAGACACACTCCCTGTGTGCAACTGTTGTGAGCTCTCCTAGTGCTATTTTTTTCTTTTAGCCCCAGCTCCTGGAGTCCTGCGATCACATGAGACTCACAAATTAGATTTCAAATGAAAAGGAGGTTTCTAGCCACTGTTGTTGCAGAGAAAACGTGAAAAAAATTCCCTAAAGGCTTAAAAGCCAGAAGTCAATTTTTAAAAAGAAATCACATTGTTTCCAAATTTCATTATTTTGAAGCCAGTATCACGGGAGTATTGAGATGAGCAATACTGGATGTGGGCTGAAGCATTATAGGAGTAACGCATCCTCACTTCCTCATCTCACGTCCAGGCTGCAATATTGCACGATCCTCTGTTCAACTGTCTTCCCTTGGCACTTCTAGCTCTGCAGCTGAAATCTGCACTGCAGCATGATATAGCTTACCCTGCTTCGCTGCCTTCCTCCTCTGTACGCTGCACTATGGGTCTGCACTGCAGGATTTCCAGTGTCCCCTCCACACACCGGCACTTACCAGCTCCTTCCCTTTCTCTGCCCCTTAGATTCCTCCTGACCTGCAGCATTACAGCAGCTCCCTTGCCCTGCTCCATTTTCTGCTCAAACTTGCCCTGTTCCATTAGTGACACTTCCCTTGGTCTCCCATCACCCTTCCAGATTCTGCTTTCTAGAGCAATCATGCACCGCAGCACTGGAAAACGTCCCTTCTTTTTTCATCTCTCTCCAGTGCTCTGCAGCTCAGCTCTGCACTGCAGCACTCAAAGAGCTTCCCCTTGTTTCCCAATTTCCCCTACCACTCCAGGCATTCCCCAGAATCCCCCATCACACATGTTCTGCAGCTCAGCCCTGCACCTGTCCCTCCGCTAGCCCACCTCTGCCATGTCCTCCCTCCCTCAGCCCTGCATTGCAGCACCACAAGAATTCCCCAGCTTTGTCCCCTCTTCCTTTGAGCCACTTTATATTGTTTTTATTTGTACAAGAGTCTGGAGTTTCTGCTCGGGGACAATTCCAGAGAACACTTGGCAAGTACAGACTGTCTAGAGACAGTCACTCTGGATTTACTAAAGGGAGGTCATGCTGAACAAACGTGATTAATTTCCTTGAGGAGGTGACAATGACAGGGGGCATGTGAAACAGGAGACATAATTTACTTGGACTTCAAGCACCTTTTGATACAGTATCACATCAAAGGCTAATTTATAAGGTTAATAAGTGTGGTATTGATGGTGAAACACTGAAGTGGCTAAACTTAAAAAAAATAGCTTTCTCAGGAATGCCCAAGGGCAATAGGAAATGGCTGTTATCAGGAAGGAAGGAGGTGACAAATTGGATGCTACAGGGCTCAGTTCTGGGGCCTTTATCATGTTGACACTAACCATGGGTGGCACACAGAAGGGTGGGTATATGTTGTAATGTGGGCCATCCCTATACTTCAGGATATAAGTTCATCTCGCCAACTGGGGTCAAGAAGGCTTTCTCTTGCCACTTCTGAGTAATATCTGGCATTGTATAATTAGTCTATCGAGACACTGTGTCTTCTTTTGTTACTGGCATTAACAGCTTTTGGAAACAGGGGACCATGCAAGATGAACTATCAGTCTTGTTTTATATTAGCGTTCACATGGTACCAAGCGAGCATGCAGAGAACGTAAAACTCAAAGGCCAGAGAATTTGATTTGAAAGACTAGACAGATTCCCTAGAACTGCTAAATGGCAATGCACGGAGATGGGAGGTGGGGGGACGGGAAGCTACACATGTCCCAGAGGGATACATTGTGCCAGGTCTTATCTTTTTAAACGTCTTAATTAAAAAGGGAACAAGCAGCACATTCAAGGCACATGTGGGTGTTAGTAAACTGAGGAATTGTCTACATGGGGACACTGAAAGTTACTGCAATGTAACTAAAGTTGTGACTTTAAAGAGGTTTAGTTGTATTGTATACAACCCATGTGTGGACACTCATTGGGTATGTCTACACAACAATGTTAGTTCGAACTAACGAACGTTAGTTCGAACTAACATTCATAGGCGCTACACTAGCGCTCCGCTAGTTCGAATTTAAATCGAACTAGCGGAGCGCTTAGTTCGAACTAGGAAAACCACATTTTACGAGGATTAAGCCTAGTTCGAACTTACTAGTTCGAATTAAGGAGTGTGTAGCCCCTTAATTCGAACTAGTGGGAGGCTAGCCCTCCCCAGGTTTCCCTGGTGGCCACTCTGGCCAACACCAGGGAAACTCTATTTTCCCGATCCCGGCCCCGGACCCCTTAAAGGGGCACAGGCTGGCTACAGTGCCCGTGCCAGGTGCAAGCCTGCCAGCATCCAGCCAGCAGACCCTGCACCTGGCACGGCTCGAGCCACCTACCCGATGTCCCCCAGCCCACCCCCTCTTCCCGGGACCAGGCTGGCGGCTCCCGGGAGCTTGCCCTGGACCGCAGGAGGCAGGCACCTCGTCCACGATCTCCGCACTAGGCACAGGAAAGTGGCCATCTAGGGCAGGAGAGCTGCCAGCCTGGCCACCCAGGAGCAGATGTGCATGAAAATCAAGGGGGTCCACTGAGACCCCCCGACCCTGAGCCCTGAGCTTACAATTGCCGTCCTGGGTCAGACCAAAGGTCCATCTAGCCCAGTAGCCTGTCTGCCGACAGCGGCCAACCCTAGGAACCCTGGAGGGGATGGACCGAAGACAGTGACTCTTGGGCCATTTGTCTCATGCCATCCCTCTCCAGCCTTCCACAAACTTTGGGCAGGGACACCACTCCTACCCCCTGGCTAAGACTACTCCATGGACCCAACCTCCATGACTTGATCTCACTTGCCTTTCAACTCTGTTCTAGTTGTAGCCTTCACAGCCTCCTGCAGCAAGGAGTTCCGCAGGTTAACTATTTGCTTTGTCAAGAAGAACAACTTTCTCTTACTAGTTTCAAGCCTGATACCCATTCCTTTCCTTTGGTGTCCTCTAGTCCTTCTTTATAGGAACTCAGGAAGAACTTTTATGAATGCACCCTCTCCACCCAAACCCTGCTTTTAGAGACCTCTATCCTGTCCCCGCTCCATCTCCTCTTTTCTAAGCTGAACAGTCCCAGTCTCTGTAGCCTCTCTTTATCTGGGACCTGTTCCCAACCCCTGATCATGTTAGTTGCCCTCCCCTCTCCAAGCCTTTCTCTTCCCCTCTCCACCTCCTTTTCCCAGTCTCCCCCAGTTTTGTTCAATAAAGACAGAGTCAATGTTGGAAGAAACGTTATCTTTATTTTGTACATCAGGAAGGGGGGCTAGGGAAGGGTAAGTGGAAGGAGGTGAGGGAGGAATGGGGTATGAGCCCCCGATGAGGAGGACTGGGCTGGCTCTGCGGGCTTCTGGGGGTGGAAGCTCTCCTGCAGCCCCCCAATTGTCCCCTCTACCCAGATGGCAGCCTGCGGCAAGTGCAGCCGGGCTGATGGCCGAGTGGTGTGATGTGCCCAGTGTGGGCACTCAGGGCACTCCAAGCCAGAACTTCTTTGCAAGCGGGGCACCCCTTAGAACTGTGTGTCCGGGGTGGGGGTCGGGACCCTTTAAGCGCAGCCCTCGGCTAGCCTGAGACAGCATCTCCATGCTCTAAGTCCTCCTCTGATGCCCTGCCGGCACTGCTTCCGGCCATCCTTAAGCCCTGTTCAGGGTCCACTCAATGTGGACATGCTAGTTCGAATTAGCAAAATGCTAATTCGAACTAGTTTTTAGTTCTAGACGCGTTAGTTTGAATTAGCTTAGTTCAAATTAACTAATTCGAACTAAGTTAGTTCGAACTAACTCTGTAGTGTAGACATACCCATTCAGAATTAATTCAGCTTAGTTTAATTCTCTTTGGCAGTGGCCAGATTAAGGCCTCTAACTCTGATTATGAGTATCCAGACATGGGTTTAATGCTGTTTAAATAATCCATTCTAAAGTCATACTTTGTTAATACACATTAATTTGCTTTGCTTTCCCCCTTATTTCACTGAGAATAGACTGTGCATGGAGGGATTTATGGTAGCTAGAAATATGGCAGGACCAAAGTGAAATGAATCCTGGAAAAATGCATCTAATGAATCAGGGAACAATGATGTGAATGTGCTTTTTGTCCACACAAGAATGAGGAGGATCAAATGAAAGTAAGTGCTATAAAAAAGACAGGTGAATGAGGACTTACTGAGGCTGTGAAAGAACCCTGTTCATTTGGGGAAGCTTACGAGCAGAGTTTCTAGGAGGATGAGTGTAAACGTTCTGTTCCCTTTCTCTATAGGAATTAGGTAGACAGAAATGATCTAATGGGCACCAGAAATGATCTAGAGTGAACTTGGGAAGTCGTTCATTAAAATTTCACCACATTCCCTGTAGTACAGTTCGATCACTTTCTAGATACTGAGAGATCAATTCTGCCAGAGCTGGCTTATCTGGCCTATTCAGAACATACTTCTAAAGAGCAAGCTACCTTTTTTCCCTTTGAAATAGCGTAATTTGCACTAAATAGGAGAGGATCTCCAAGATCCTCACAGGGCCCCTGTAATGCATCATATCTCACCACCACAGCACCTCCTGCTGGACACTTGGGGAAATCAGCTCTTCAACCCTGGAGCGCCCTCTTCTGGCCAGCATCTTGCCACTGTTACTTGTTATTTTCAAGTAGTGTTAAGATCCACGTCCCTCCCAGACCATGGCATCCTCCCCTCTGGATACTGCCCTGACACAGTGCACCCACACTCTGAGTTCCTCCCCTTCAGGGAGCCCCCAACCCCCTACACCCTCCTTGCCTCATTGGCCCACTGCCAGTTTTCATCTAGCCTCTGCCATAAGGGCAAACTGGAGTCTGACATGGCCACTCATCATAGGCAAGGGGATGTAGATCTGCCAAGTTCTGCTGCCCTGGCTGCCTCCCTGCAGCCCTTGTACCCTCAGGCCTTGCTCCAGACCCTGCAGCCTGGGAGCTTGCACAGCTGGAGCTTGCTCAGCTCTGCCTGCCTGTCCCCAGCCCAGCCCTGCTCTGCTCTGCTCTGCTCTGCTCTAAGTCAGTAACCCTCTAGTTTCCCTGACAGCTAAGTCCCTCCTGCTCCATAGCTGGAGCTAGAGTGAGTCAGTTTCTTCCCCTCCAGGAGCCTCTATTTATATTGCCCTCAGCTGGAACCTAATTGGCCACCACTCCAGCCCTCTCCCAGGCCTGGGTTTTAACCCTTAAAGGGCCAGTGCAGGGCAATCACCCCATCACTGCCCCTTACAGTGTTTCACCATCTCTCCCATCAGAAATGAAACGGTGCACTGTGTTATCAATATACTGGGTACTTCTCAAAACAAAGGTCTGCCATTTCCCGTAAATGTTTACATTAGTTAATGTTTGTAAAGTGCTCTGATCACATGAAGTGCTACATAATTGCCAAGCATTATCAATACAATTTAGCTAAATCAGGTTGATTTAGTTGTGGGTTATGAGTATTTTCTTTAAAGGAAAACTCTTTGGGCCAGAGACCCTGTGTGTCTGTAGGACTTCAAGCCATAATCTTTAGTGGGGAACCACCACAATATAAACAATTACTTGCTAGAACAAATCCATGGATTCCTTAGTCTCTAACCATCCTCTCTGCAATTGCGTGCACATATACAATGCCTAGGTTTTATAACAGACAAAAAGGAATACGTTTGTGGGAGTGTCCTGTTAAAATACTTGCCACCAGTCAACATACTCCCAGTCCCGAGATGTTCCTGTTGGCTTGCACTGGTCTGATAGGAGCATAATGTGCTAGGTCTAATTCTCTTCTATTTCCTGCAGTAGGCTCAAGAAACCCTTTCTCTGCCACTGCATGTTTGTAACTTGGTTGATGAGAACTAATGTGAGACATCTGCTACCCAGCTGGCTAAACCAGTAGCAAAGGGAATTACTTGGTTCCATGAAGCCGGCAGCTAACAAAGAACAATCCACAAAAGATCTGGCCATTTAAGGTGTAAAAAACCTCCAGAAAGTACATTAACCTCTCTCTCCACACAGACACACACAAGATACAGACCTGGGAGAGCCTAAAACCCCATAAGATCAATACAATAAAGACAAATAAAAGAACTACCACATTCAGCTGCTACCTGTTGCTCCCAAAGCAAACTCTATGGGTATGTCTACACTACCCCACTAGTTCGAACTAGCGGGGTAATGTAGGCATACCGCAATTGCAAATGAAGCCCGGGATTTGAATTTCCCGGGCTTCATTTGCATAAGCGGGGAGCCGCCATTTTTAAATCCCCGCTCGTTCGAACCCCGTGCCGCGCAGCTACACGCAGCACGAACTAGGTAGTTCGAACTAGGAGTACCTCATGGAATGAGGAGTAACGGTAGTTCGAACTAGGAAGCCTAGTTCGAACTACCTAGTTCGTGCCGCGTGTAGCTGCTCGGCACGGGGTTCGAACGAGCGAGGATTTAAAAATGGCGGCACCCTGCTTATGCAAATGAAGCCCGGGAAATTCAAATCCCAGGCTTCATTTGCAATTGTGGTATGCCTACATTACCCCACTAGTTCGAACTAGTGGGGTAGTATAGACATACCCTTTCTGTTTCATCGGAATTTAAAGGGTCAGTTGGCAGAAGAGGAGCATTCTGGAAAAACCAGTTATAATGAAAGAGTGAATGTAGTGCTACCAAGATTTTATTTGGTTAGAGCACATCTCTGAGTTGTATTAGGAAGGGTTAATAAACCACTATAGATTCAGGGTTATCTTGTCTACTAAAAGTAATTTGGGAATGTGTGTAGTGTATTTAGATTGCTATTAGTTAGTCTAAGTCTCCATAATGTAATTCTAGATATCTTTGAAACTTTATCCCGGGTCAGAAGCTCACTAATGTAGCTCGCAATCATTGAGAGGTACCCTGCCAAATTGGAGATAATGCTAGGAGGAAATAAATTAGATATCAATTTTCAGCATAACATGAGAGAGGAAAAATCTATTCATATTTGTGGTTATGTATGTAAAGAGACAACAGTACAAAGACATAAAATTTCTGTAAGTCTCTCTAATGAGACCACACATGGGACACGGAGGCTTTTCCAAAATGGAAAAGAACAACAAAAATAACTAAGTGATTTAGAAGGAAAGATTGTTTTCAAGTGAGCTGTCTGGCTTAAATGTAGATGCAACCATCTGTGAATTATGTGAAAGGTGTAAACACCTAGAATGGAGAGCAGGCTTTCAAGCTGATACAAGAGGATGTGACTAGCAGTAATGGGTTGAGATGAAGAAAAGGAAAAATGTGGGTAGAATATCAGGGAAAATCTTCTTGGCAGTAAGAGCTATTCAGCTGTGCAAACGTCTCAAGGGAGTGGTGGAAATGCCATTTTCTGGGATAAGTAAAGCAGACTGGACAACACACCAGAAAACATGCAGAATTATTCATGACAGTATTGTTTAAAAGCACCCCTTGACAGCAGTGTCCCATAATGCCAGGTGCTGTACAAACCCATAAAAAGAAACCATCCCACTTCTGAAGACTTTTCAGTCTAAATGAGAGGAACAGAATCTTTCCCCTTTTACTAGTGGGAAAAGGAGGCCAAGACACAAGGTGGGATTTGTGGCTGGACCCCAGGATGCATCCTGGGACCATGGGATCACTGTGCCCCTTAAATCTCTGCAGCCTGGGGTGTTTCTCACATTACTTTGCTAGTAACTAGCAACAAATCCCTGCAGGTGCTGGTGTCATTCAGCACAACTGCATGGGAACTCCACCCACCCAGCTATATTAGATGAATGCTCCCAGAGCCAGCCATGAATCACTCGGGCTATGTCTACAGCCACGTTATTTCACAATAACTGACGTTATTCCGAAATATCAAAGAGCACATCTACACCACAAGCCATTATTTTGAAATAATGGCAAGCTGGAGGACTTCTTACTCCAAGTCCTATAACACTCATTTTACGAGGAGTAAGGGAAGTCGAAAGGACATTGTTCTGCCTTCGACTTCCTGCTGTGTAGACAGCACCAAAAGCCAAGTTAAGCTATTTCGACTTAAGCTACACAACTGATATAGCTGAAGTTGCACAGCTTAATTCAACTTTATCCCTGCTATGTAGACGTACCCACAGAGACTGGCCCCAGCCAAATCCTCCCAGCTCCCAGCATTGAGCCCAGAGGTAAGTGTGGGCCAATATGAGCCAGCACAGCATACTGGCCTGTAGATAGCTGTGATGGCAGCGCTTTAACATCATTACCCTTTTGTCCATCCCTCCTCCCATTGGCAGCCCTGCCAGTAGGGGCTGGTAGTGCTGCTGGACCTTCCTGGCAGGACCACTGAAAGGAGGGGGACACCAAAAAGGGCAGCAGTGTTGGGATGCAGTGATTTAAAAGGGCCCACCCTCAGCTGCATGCTGGGATCTCCCACTACTTAACTTTCACTCCTGGCTCTATCCCAGGTATATATTGCCCTGTCCTGTCCTGCTCAATATGAGTAGTGCAGATGTATTAATTGGTTGACCACTTCATCAAAGGAAAGGGGACATAATGAGCTTGTGTAAAATCAGAGATTTGCTATACATTTCACAGAAACTTACTGGTAAATGTAAACAATAAAAATGTTTAGTGACTTCAAATATAGAATTTAAGTGACTTTAAGTGTTAGGCAAAAAGTCAGGAGTAGTTACCAAAAGAAAATATAAACACAGAGTTTAAACTCTCAACTCTCAAAAACTAGATCAAGCAGGGTTTTTTTCACTCCACTGGATATTGAAGTCCATAGTGCACAGATTTCAAGGATGGGCCAGTCTCCTCAGTTGGAACCTTGAGTCTTTTCAGCATCCTGTTTGCTTGCAGCATAGGTGGGTGATGGAGCATGGCAAAGCTTGGGATTCTGTGTGTAGTTTCCATAGCCTTAATCCATGTGCCTGGAAAATGTAAGTCCAGGCATGTCTGGTGAGTCCTCAGGCAAGGTTGAGCAATTTCTTTTGTGTGGCCTCATGCAGGTGAGTCACTGCATTGTAGCTTCCTTGCTGGACAATCCTAGAATCATAGAACTTGAAGAAACCTTAAGAGGTCATCAAGTCCAGACCCCTGCATTCATGACATTTCACCCATTCCATATGGGTGTTTGTCGAACTTGCTCTTAATGGCTTCAATGGCTGGTGATGTCTGTTCAACCTCATCCACCCAGTTGTTGGTTACCTCCCTTGTCATTATTTCCGTAGAGCTAGTATCTGGGCACCTCCCAAAACTACAGCATATTGTAGTGAAAAATATACAATTCTTATAACTTCATATGCATTAATAATATTCATATTTAGATACAAATGCCTTTCAGCAGATGATAACCATTAGCCTGATACTTTATGTGCAATATCACAATTATATGCAGATGAAGAATATGGGTTCCAGGGTGCTCCCCCTAAGTATAGAATGTCACAAGATTCACCCAAACTCCCCTCAGAACCCAGGACAAATAGGATAAATGAGAGCCCAGAAAAAGCCTTGAATCACTGTTGACTCTGCACAAAAATAGAGGAGACAAAGCTGGTTCCTTTCGTCTGTCTCTGTTGCTGTTCAGAAACAGAATTTAAAAGTTTCAGAGTCACTATAAAAAAGCTGCAGATGCTTCATTTGTACTGGGGTTTGACAGGGCTCTCTAGGCTTGGTAATTCATTGCCCCGGCATCTTTGCGCTGGCAAAGCAGTTATGAAAGTTTTAAAGAAATTACTTGAGCCCCAGTAAAAATTTCTTGAGACTCATTACAAATTAAGCTGTGCAATCACCCCAATATCCAAATATGCTTTCATATAACTGGGTTATCTGAGGAATGATGGGCTTATGGTTAAGATACAGGACTAAGACTCAGGACATCTGCATTCAGTTCCCAGTGAGGCCACAGAATTTGTGTCAATATGGGCAAAACTTTTCCTCTCTCTGCACTTCAGTGTCACGTATAAAATAAGGATGAAAATGCTGTCTTATCTTGCACAGATATTGAGAAGCTACTTTTTTCCATGCCTGTGAGGTACTCTTTTAGTAGAAGGTGGTAGGGAACATATGTTCCTTAGTGATAAAGGCCAGATCTTTAGCCAATGGAAATTCATTTAGCTCCACTGACGTCAATGAAGAAACGTTAATTTAAGGAGCTTGCAAAACAAGGATGGAAGTGAAACCACTGGAGTTCATAAGCCTGAGTTTCTATACATCCTGAATGGATGGGCCTGCTCCTGTGATTCTGACTATGTCCTGTTGTCAACTAGGCTGGGAATGTCAACAAAGAAATGGGCTCTGTGGGCTCTCAGTTGCAGAGGAAGTGAAAATGGACAGTTGAAGGCGCTAGTCTAAAAATGGGTAAAGTTGGGGCAGGGATGTTCATAGTTTGCCCCAGACACCCATTCCCTACATTTCACTGCTTAACCTAGGAAAACCGTCTGCCACTGGGAGACATCACACTTTATATTGCTATAGCTATTGGTCTGGATTGTGAAAGTCAGGGGTTCCTTTAAGAAAACAAAACAAACCTAAACAGTCTACACCTAAGATTAAGAACACAGTCCCATTAGGTTTTCTTTTTTCCTGCAGATGAAAGAATTCCACCTCTTAGGCTTGATGGTCCACCTGACCCTACATTGGGTAGATGGTCCTGAATGTTGAATCATTTGCTTCTTTTTCAAGTGTTGCTTTCCCCTTATTTCAATTACATTTCCTTTCGGAATTACATGGGCTGCTCCAGTGAACTCTTAAGCTCACAGAGCATCTAGCAAAGGGTCTTACTGCAGGCAGCATCTTCATCTTCATCCAGCTGCTATGTCAGTAGAGCGGGCGTAATTTAATGGCAGCAGAGATTGTAACCGTCAGATACTGGTGGGATCATTGAGTGGGCTTGCATCAGAGAATGAGCGTGTAATTGCTTTAGAGAATTACAATCTATACCCAGGGATCATTTCACTTCATTCCCCACTGAAAGACTTTGGTGAAAGTGATTGTCATTAGAAGCTTCATTGAATGCCTGGGAGTCAATGGGAGTTCTTTAACTAACTTGCATGGTCATTGGCTCAGACCCAATAATGGCAAATGCAATAGTTAGCCTAGGACAGCAGAGAAGGGTTTAAAGGAAGAGACATTGAAACAGCAAGGAGAATTTAGGAAAGAATTCAGATAACCCCAGTGGAATTGGACTATAACATGGAGGCCAATAGTAAATGTGTGTAATTCACTTTTTATATGTTCATCTTTTCTCTGGAAATGTTTTCACTTACTATTTTTGTTTTTTATATCCACAAATTTCACTTGAATTGTAATGCCCGAGCAATGGCTGATTTCATACTGAAATCTTGCAAAGGCACATTTTCAAATGCAAAAACAATTTGGGTAAAATGAATGAGCCTTTTGTTGTTGTTGGAAGGGAAGTTTTGCATGGAACAGAGGCCCATGTTTCAAAACTCAGAGCAAATCCTGCTGATTAAGTTTTCTATTTTGCTGCAGATATTTTGCAGGCCCTATTCAATATCTCTGCATTTCAGAAAAGTTCTGGGAGAGGTTCAATGGCCACCAATAATTCGGACTTCACTTTGTGTCTCCTGAAGGATTGTCCTCTTCAACATAACAATGTACCCTAGACCCACATCAGGTATTAGAGAAATACTGAGTGAGTGAGAGATCCCAAGACCATTATGAAAAGTGGTACCATAGCAAGATCTGCTAGTTCCAGAAAATAGATACCAAAAAAGGGTCTGATGCCTTCTGATGGCTCTTTCAGGGAAATGTTTTTAGCCAGTGGAAAGAACTGAACTGTACATCCCAAGTCAATCTCTAAACTGAAGTTGAGAGGAACCAATATCTGAAGGAAAAGACCACGACAGACATCAAAATCTTTCATTGGGAGCAAAGGGTTTCCTTCAATGAGTTAGAAAGAAAGGACCATAATCATTCCCATTGTTTGCCATGTGCCTTGAGGAAGGTATCGCTGGAATTCCGGAGAGCTGCATTGCTGCCCTCAGTCACTGACGTGGGAACTCTGGCTGCTGAGACTGAATGAGCCATGCCATGGAGCCAGAGGACAGGCAGTGGCACTGGGTTTCTTTTCATGGCTCAGCTAGCCATTGAAGTGTGACCAGTTACTTGCTGGGTCCTATATCTTGCTCAATAAGGTTAGTAGCTTTGCTGCACCCTAGATAAATCTGCCCTATCAACTTTGTCTCCTGTGTTTGCCATTCTTTGTTATGGGCTTTGGCACAGACTGCCCTAAAAACATCTTCTCCTGAAAGTAAAATAGTTGGACACAGGGTCACATACCTTCTCATATGTCAAAGAAAAGCTTGAAGGTACAGCTTTTCCCTCAGCTTTGGTGGGTGAAAGGGCAGTCACCAGAGCACAGAAACATGCCAGTGGGATTCCAGACCGGACCAATGATCCATCTCGTTGGGCATCGCAGTTGCCTCAAGTCCCAGTAATTTTAAAAGGATCTGGGCCCTTCAAATTGCCACCAGACCCATGTGGCACAGTCTGGTGGTGATGAGGGCTAACTACGGGAGGCACAATGTGCTCTGGGCAGTGTTGAGGACTGGCTGCCGCTAACCCCGCCTCTTCTTCCCAAAGGTCCTGCCCCTTCTGGGGGCCCAGAACTGAGCATCATATGCCCTTCATCCTGGGCTTGGAAAAGTCTGTTTCCAGCCCTGAATGCAGTAGAAACAAATTGGTTTAAAAGATGTTGCTATTTGCAGGTCATGTCTTCAGTATTCATCCAGCTCTACTCCTGACACAGCTGAGGTGTTACACAATGCCTTAATCTTTGCATCTTGGGGCCCATTGCTCCAAACTCTGTTATCCTATCTGTAAAATTAGAATGGCAGCAATATTTGCCTGTTGCAACAGAGGAGTTGAGAGGAGTTAATGTTCCTAAAGAGCTCGGAAGATGAAAAGAGCAAATGAATTGCTAAGCATGAATATTACTGCAATTTCTCGATGCAGACCTACTATTAGGCACAACAGTGCCACAGAAGGTGTGAGAGTTCTAGCCCTGTGTTAATAAAAGACCTGATGAAGAGTAAACTCCCCACTCTCTTGGGGGGAGGGAAGCTGTCTTGAGGAAAACTGAAAATGGTGGTGGTCCAAGAGATGATGGTGAGCAAACCTGTTTACACCTCTGGCCTCCTGTGTAGAAATCAGCTACAGCCAAGCACAAATGTAATGAACAATGCTGTGTATCCTTCCCATTGACAGAGGTTGTTTGGGGGGATGGTTTGTTTGGTTTTTTATTGCTTAGGACTTGGAAAAATAAATAATAAAATACTACTAATCCTCAGAGCAGCTGAATGGCACTTCCTCCTCCCTGAAGGCCTTGCCCCACTGAATCAATTCACCGTGTACCAAAGATAATTAGGGCAACTTACTTAAAACTTATGATTTAATTAGTGCCTTTAATGGTCATTAATTACATAGAGAGCAACAAAGCCATTCCATTTCCTATCATGCTCTTTCTGAGGCAAGGTGCAGGTATTTATCCAAGACCATAAAGGAGAGTGGATCCCACACTTAACGTCTAATTACACACAATCGTTCCTAGTAATTATGAGCAATGTGATTTTTTATTTATCTGCTTTAATTACTAGGGCTTTGCACAGTCAATTTCTGTGGCACAGTGGCAGAGAGGACAGAGGGGAGGTGAAATGACATCCAGTGTATGGAAGCAGTCATAGACTAGCAGGCTGTAGGTCTCTGCTGGGGACAGGGCCGAGCAGGGTGGGAGAGAGAAAGGGCATTTCCTGGGCAATGAGATGTTCTTCCTGTCAGAGATGGCAGGAGGCCAGTCCTTGCATTGGGATCTAGCTAGCTTTGTAGGGTATGGCACACACAACTTCCCATAGGGCACTCTCGGTGGGAACTTTCAGAAGGACACATAGGCCCAGATCTTCACAAGGTAATTAGGCTCCTAACTACCTACGTCTGGGTTTGAATACCTATTTTCTGTCTGTTACTTCAGGCTTCCCAGTCTGCAAATAAAACTCTCCTAGTTCTAGGCTCCTCACAAATCTCTTTCCCAGCCTGCATCCACATTTGGGACTTTGTACAAGATTAGTTAGCTGCAGAAAGTGGATGTCTCCTCTTGCAGGTGCCTATCTCCTACTTATGCCTGTGCTGGGGGACGGAAGGAGGAGGTTTCACATGCACCCTTATCCAAACTCCAGTCTCCCTGACCATTTTCCTTCTTCAGGTCTGCAAGGACTGTGGATGTTGCTGGACCAGAGAGTCAAGACAAGCAGCAGAACTCCATTGACCCAAGACAACAAAGCCTTGGCAGCCCTAGCATTGGGCTAACCATGGAGCCAGGAGCCCACTGTCCCAGGGGCAGCAGAGGTGGGTGATCCCAGAGTCCATGAGCAGGAGGGGGGCACCTCCCCTGCTCCAGTAAACTCCCTCCTTCCCGACAGATTGGTCCCAAGGGTACCAGACCAGGGAGTCCAACCTGTAGTTCCAAAGCATAGGTACAGAACCCACAAATGCCACCTAAGCCTCGTTCACTGGGGAATAAATTGCTGCTTCAAAGTTGCAGGCCATCCCCACCCATCTCAGATAAATAATTTCTTAGAATTTCCTAATAGAAAAAAAAAGTATATCCTTATTGTGAGGCCTGCAATGGTTTCGTATCACATGTGGTTTTGTATGTTCCATCCACTAAAGGGTGGCCAGATGCACATCCAAGATAACCAGCACTTTGTTGTACAACAGCTAGACAACAAAGCTCCGGGGTATCTTCATGCTGGGAGAAAAAGTTAATGCAACATGAGTCTTGAGTCCCATGGCAGAGTCCTGTAAGCTACTGGTCCAGAGGGCATATGTTTCCAGGAATTGCATCATTTGCTCCCATCTCCCCATTAGCTAATTGTTCAGTGATGAGCTGGTGTCTGCAAAACCCTTTCAATGGGATATTCACTTACATGGAAAAAATAGTTCCAATAGCTTCTGCTTTATAAATGAGAGCATATGCAGGGCAATCCTCAACTCATGCCCTCAGAACATTCCTATATTCTAATAAATCACTTGTGCAGAGTCACTAGGATTTTGAACTTGCTGTAAATACATGTTGACCTTATTTTTCTCCCGATAATTGCTCTAATTATAGAGAAGTCACTGATTGTCATGTTAATTCCTTCTATTAGAGGATTCCACACTGGCTCAATGGGAAATAATCTGGTATATTTTTCTCCCCCCTTCTCCAGCCTCCAAAAAAAATATTTGTACTCAAGTTGTCTCCTTTAAAAGTTTGTTTGCGTTTTGTTTTCTTCACTGACAGATACGGTTGCTCTTCAGTGAATATTTTAACTTCAAGTGACAGGTCAGGTCAGAGGTAATCCATTATTTTTTATTAAGGTCCAACTTTCTTGGTCAAGGTGTAGTCAAGGTCCAGACTCCAGAGAAAATGAAAAAGCAGTACCAATGTTAATGATAATAAGTAAATAGATTTTTACAGTCCATTCAAAAGCATGTGGGGATCGAGATTTGGCCTGCAGTCCGCCTATTAATTACCTCTGTGATAAGTGAAACACAGGATCTTCTTTGTAGGAAGCACCATAGCTGAATTTTCTTTTTAAAGGAGATACTTGGGCATCCAATTAAAGAGACATGGTCTGCCCAAAAATGCATTCTAAACTGCATAGAGCATGTTGATGCACTCGAGGTCAGATTTTTCCAGAGAACCTGGTCCCAGATTTCTCAGTCTTCAGAAGCCACAGCCAAAGCCAGATTAACAACCAAAGATAAATAAGGGGCAGGCTTTTTTCTTTTTTTTTTTTTTTAAGCTCAGCATCCATCACAATTTTTTGCCCTGTTTTCAGAAGAACCAATGTGCTGACTTCTCCTCCATCATCTGGGCCTGTTTATGGATGCTGAGCACTTTAGAAATGTCCCCTTTAAAAAAAATCATTTAGCACCCTAAATGCACCTTGTGTGCCGAGGCATTCACTTCCTTCTGGTATCAATCATGGCACAGGTTGGTGATCACTAGCTGCGTGGTCTGTTTCTTTGTCAGTTTCAGCCCAGTGACCACGGCTTCCACTTCCTATTGACACAGCAGTGGACCTAGCTGTAAATCTAGAAGGCTTTTGTTTTGAATGAGGTCAGCTGGCCTGAAGTCTGGAGAGTAATGGAGAGTCCTTGATACCCCATGTGCTTGGGAGATTGCTCAGGATTGAGTCACTGCAGTTTTTATGGTTCAGTACCACAAAGCAATTAGCAGTGAGGGAGTGAGCTTTTCCAACCTTTACTAAAAATCGCTGCTGTTTATCAATGTGTCAAGCTGTTGGCAGATTCAAGAAATCTAAATTTAACAGGTGACTGGTTCCTCCATGCCTGGCTGCAGCCAATGGATCTGCAGGATATGGCGTCCCAACTGGGTGAGCAGAACCAATGGAACAAACTGCCGAGGAGAAGCGGATGAATAGGGCTAGCTCCGGAGTTCATCGTGGAGAAGGCTTTTTTTTTTTTACACCACCGCTGCTAAATGACTTTTTCAATTGATTTCAGCAGTGCTGCTTTTCGATTACTGATTCCATTTCAGCCAGTGGGCAGAAAAATGGGCTGAAGAAAATAATCACCATAAAAGAAGAAATGTCCAACCCTGCTACCAAATTGCATTTACATTTTTCCTGATATTTTATCCTACGTGAGGAGGAGAGAAAAATGTCAGTGTCTCCCATCACTCAGCCCACGGCCTGGGGATGAATGCGCATGCATTTCCTTGCTTTAAGCTCTAGTTCATCCATACCCATTGACCTGCTCTTGGTTTAGAACCAGCTGCGAAAAGCAGCTGTCATCCTCTGTTACTCTGCCAGTTGTAGTCTTAAGGCAGGCATCAAAGCTTGGCGGCAGCTGAAGGCAATTCAATTAGCTGTGACGGTCAAAGAGAAACCAGGGGTCAATTGAAGCTTCTCTCTCTGTTTTCATCTTGAAGCATGAGAAAAGAGAGTACCTGCCCCAGTTTTGGAGGATGGGGATGACGAAGGAGATAGTCTTAAGAGGAGGAACTTCTTCAAAGCACCTCCTAATTGAGGAAAGACACAAAAAGGTGCATGCACATCTGGGCCACGAAGAAATCTCTGCAGACTCAGTCTGCAATTACACTGCCTCTTTAAGGCACACTGAGCTTTTGCAGCAAATTCTCAAGTGCTTACAATATGTTTCAGCTAAAAATAATAGTAGTAATTAATGCTTTCTTAGTTTTACTGCTACCATCTGCTTGGTGATACCGACCATGGTGACCAATAATGGCTCTTCTCAGCCCTTTGGGCTTATTCCCAGCATGCCCAAAGGGACGGGGGGGAGCAAAAGTAGGGAGGTAGAATGTGAGAAACAACACGAAGCAGCCTTTATAGCTTCAGACGTTGCATTCCTTCTCTGCAGCTCCTTGCTAGCGTGCAAATAGTTGTAAAAATAAAGGTCAAACAGATAATCTTGATAAATATTTAATAGTCACTGTTTTTCCGTCTCCCTGATTGTTATAGATTGAATGTCTAACACTTGTGACATCTGGTACACACTGAGCTGAAAGTGATTACATAAAACCAGGAAGGGGGAGCGAGAGAGAAGCCGGTAAAGGAGGGAGGGGCATGCACAGAGCGAGACCTTCCCCTGAACTCCAGTAATGTAATGCTGCAATTCCCAAATCTGCAGCAAAAATCTGCACCAGCCTCAGCCATTCCAGAGACTATTAAGAGCTGGCCAGGAATTCCATTTTCACCACATGAGCATGGGCTCATCTTTTAGACCAAGCATCACAGTTCCAGCAGTGTAGGCTCTTTCATTTCCCTTGAAGTTAGTTCTTGTAAGGGGAGGGCACAACCTGTGCTTATACCCAGAGAAGGTGTCATATTGGCCGTAACTAGTGGCTTCCAGGGGCACTGAGGGTGGAGGGCTTTCCTTCTGCAGAGGTACAAGATAGCCCCAGTGCTCTCTGGTCCCAGTGGTTCCCCACTCATCGTTTTCCGAGCTAGTGTATGATGCAGTGAGATCAACAGACACGTGCACAAGTAGAACTGTTGATCTTTCAGTGTGTGGCAGGTGAGAGTCAGGCACCATTTTTGGGACTTTTTTGCTTTGCCTGGATGGAGGGCCAGGGTACCAAAGAACAGCCCCTCACTTGTGTTCCTACCTGCTGAGGCATGCCACCCAGGGCAGGCGGTCCAGGCCTTCCTACAGCTACCCCAAATAAGCTATTTCGAAATAGGCTCCTGGGCCCCACCCACCACAGTCACCCCTCCCAGAGAGCTCTGCCAACCACTGTCAGGTCCCTCTGCCCTGGCGGTTGTTACCGAACAGTCAAACAGCAGCAGGAAGTTGAGGAGAAGCCCTAGACGGGGGTGGGGCCTTGTAGGGGGAAGGGTGGGGGAAAGCAGGGCCAGAACCTAAGAGGAGCAGAGGGTGGGCCACCAAGGAAGGGGAGGTCTCATGGTGACTGGAACGTAGCTCCCCAACTTCCTAGCTGGCCCCCACCAGGAAGAGGTTTATGCTACTTCCAGTTTATTTATATGTTTGATTTTGAGTTTTATGGGGTTATTTTTGTTGTTTTGGAAAATTTACTCTAAGGATGCATCTACACAGCACCCTAAATTCAAAATAAGATACGCAATTTGCATAGCACAAATTGCATATCTTATTTGAAAACTATTTTGAAATAGCATCTACACAGCGCCAAATTTCAAAATAACGCAAGCCATCCGTTATCTCTCATGCAACGAGATTTACCGGGATGGCAAAATAGCGTGCCAAAATAATGGGCAGCTTGTGTAGACGCGGGGTAGCTATTTGGGATACCACCAGTATCCTGAAATAGCCATGCAGTGTAGACATACCATAGCTCTTTAAAAACAAATGCTGGACTGTTGTGGACTATAACTACTAATGACCAGGTTGGGAAGGAGAAATATGTTTGACGTGCATTTGACTCCATGAGATGCAGTATCAGACGCTCATGGTACACCACAGTATCTAGTGCGCGTAATTCATTACACATGCTAATCGATGGAGCATTCGAAAGTCATGGCAGTAACTGCTCTCAATCTAAAATCCTTAAAGATTCTAGACAATGAGGGTACGTCTAGACTACATGCCTCTGTCAGCAGAGGCATGTAGATTTGTTTGTTCAGCAAAGGCAAATGAAGCCGCGATTTAAATGATCGCGACTTTATTTACATTTACATGGCTGCCGCGCTGAGCCGACAAACAGCTGATTAGCTGTTTGTCGGCTCGCGCGCTAGTCTGAATGTTCCCCCTGTCGACATCAAAGCCCTTTGTCGGCAGCCCCGGTAAACCTCATTCCACGAGGAATAACGGGGCTGCTGACAAAGGGCTTTGATGTCGACAGGGGGAACGTCCAGACTAGCGCGCGAGCCGACAAACAGCTAATCAGCTGTTTGTCGGCTCAGCGCGGCAGCCATGTAAATGTAAATAAAGCTGCGATCATTTAAATTGCGGCTTCATTTGCCTTTGCTGATCTGTCTAATTTACATGCCTCTGCCGACAGAGGCATGTAGTCTAGACACAGCCTGAATGAATCAATCTGAAGGAAGGAAGGGAAATGTCAGTGAGAGCTGACCAAGTAGCTAGAGACAAGAAGGTCTGACATGCCATTTCTTTGCACATCTTGAAAGGTACCTAGGACACATCGGGAAGATGGTCTTTACCTGTACACAGAATATGCAGTCGCATAGGGGACCTGAAAACTGGGGGCATCACTGGGTATTGATGTCCACCCGACTGCCTCCTCCTATATCTGCTCTGTGGCTCTGCTTCCTCCAGCGAGGATATGGTTAATTTACAAGTGAAAAGCCTGCCAGAGCTATTAGCGGAACAATGAGCCTGTGAAAGAGCCAGGCAACTGGCAAGCAAACCATTGAACAGGCATTTGCCAACCCCAGGTATATGCTGTCAGTTTACTGTGTTAGCCAACACAACCTTGCTTTAAAAT
This sequence comes from Pelodiscus sinensis, assembly GCF_052426305.1. Classification (NCBI taxonomy): domain Eukaryota; kingdom Metazoa; phylum Chordata; order Testudines; family Trionychidae; genus Pelodiscus; species Pelodiscus sinensis. The sequence goes on along the minus strand of NC_143074.1, from coordinate 8,004,330 downwards.
ATTTCATTAGTGTCTTGCTGAAGATTATAAAATCTCATCTCTAAGCAATAATCATCCCCCTTACCCTGGGCTGTGTTGGGCCTAAGGGCAACAGTTTAATAGTACGGCATGGCCCCATAAATCCTACGGACGTCCCTACTACTGGGTGTAAAATGTTCCCCCTTGGATTTAGCTGTTTCCCATCCATTTTTACACAAGGCAAGAGGCAGTAGAGAATAAAGCTCAAATATGTCCTGTTTATCCAGGATTTAATTCCACCGGATACATGTGGATCTGAATGATATTTTCAGGGTTTGCATCTGAGGAACTGTTATCACACTAAACTGCCTGGCCCAAATGGCTTAATTAACACACTACTCAATGCCTGATATAAGATGTTCAGATTTTTTAATAATATAAAGCAGCTACTGTATATGACATTGGGTGCGAGACTTGGGGGAAATGAATATTTTCTGGTAATCTACTTGATTAGGCATGGATGCTGGAAATAAGAAAAAGCATTCTTTAGTGCTCTCAACTAACATGAGACTCTCAATCTTTCTCTTTCCCTCCCATACCCGCCCCTCCCTCACCACACGTATTTAGTTGGTGTGCATGGTACACTAAACAAATTATGTACTTTATTTCGAATCTATTTTGAAATAGCTTATTTTGAAATTTGGCACATCTACACAGTGCCCAATTCTGAAATAACATGCTATTTCGAGACATCCCTTAACCGTCATAGAACGAGGTTTACTAGGATGCCAAAATAGTACGCCCGTTATTTTGAAAAATATTTTGAAATAACGGGTGGCTTGTGTAGATGCAGGGTATATATTTCAGGATAACTCCGGTATCCCGAAATAACTGTGCAGTGTAGACATGCCCTAGGAGTCATGCCTATATGTGAGGGCAGAAATTGACCTTACTCAGTGTTGCCCAGGTCTAGAACAGGGGCTTGGGGGAGAGCCCAAAGATGGGGAAGTGTCAGCAGTGCGGTGAGATATGTGGGCTTCCTGATATTGTTCCCTGGGTGGACCCAGCCCAAGGAGGGGGGCAGCATGGTCCTCCCAGCAGTGCAGCTCCCCTGGGTTGGCCTTGCTTTAAATTAGGATAAATGGAAGCTGCATAGCAAATTTGGTGGTCCTAGCTCTTACTGCTTAGGAGGAGTTCTTGAACAAATGGAGTCACAGACAGGCACATCTATCTATCTATCTATCTATCTACTAGCAGGCCTGTAACTCAAGTAATGTGGACTTTGGGGGTGGGAGGAATGAAAGGATAATATGCATTCTTGATTTAAATCAGGAGTGGAGAACCTAAGGCCTGGGGGCCGGAGGCGGCACCTGGGTTGCCTGAATCTGGCCAACGAGGCTTAGAACCTCCCCCAGCACTGGGGAGTCCTCACTGACACTCCAGCCCTCCTGCCATCTCTCTGCAGCCGCCATTCTCCGACTGATTTTTCTGTGGGTCAACAGCTCCCAGTGCAAAAAAGATTCCTCGCCCCTGATTTAAGTGATTGTATTTCTCTCTTCTTTTTTGAAAGAAAAAAAAAAGAATGCAAGTGATTCAAATGCCAGATAAAACTTCTTGGCAGACAATAGGGCAGGGAGTGGAGGCTGGATGAGGGGGGCTCAGGGCCAGGGGTGGGGAGTGCAGGAGTGATGGCAAAGACTGGGGGCTCGTGGCAAGGTGTGGGTGTGCAGGAGCAAGGTCAGGGGGCTGGAAGGTTTGTAGGGCTGAAGACAGGAGGTGAGGAGTGCAGAGTAGATGTTTGCCATTCACGGCAAGGGGCTCAGGTCTGGGGGCTTACCAGGGCCACCCAAGATGGCGAAGGTGGGGCAGTTCCGGGCATAGGGGAGCAGGGCTGCCCTGGCCAGCACCAGCATTTCCTCTGGGCGGGGGGGAGCTGTGCTTTCTGGACCCTCCTGGCATGTCCTGCAAGGAAGGCAGATGGTGGTTTCCAGCCCACCCAGAATCTACTCCATGGTGGGGGAGTGGATGGTGGTTTCCAGTCTCCTGGCATCTCCTCTTGGAAGAGCCCAGCTGGCTGCTTCCACCATCCCCTCCCCTCAGTGTCTTGTGGCGGCCTGGGGTTTGCCAGGCTCCTGTTCCCAGTCCCCCCTTGCATGCTGTGTCCTGGGGCAGCCTCCTGGCTGTGGTTCTCAGACCCCCAGCATTTTCTGGGAGTGGGAGGGGGCCACTGAGTCATGATTCATGGCAACCCAAATGTATCCTGGGGGTGGGAGGCTGCGAGAGCGCAATTCCTGGCTCCCTCCCCAGCATCTCTTGAGAGTTGGGGGGGCATAGGGGGTTCAGTGAGCCACTGGGCTGAGTTTCGTGGGCCGCCTGTCATGTTTCCTGGGAGCAGGAGCGATCAGGACTGCACTGCCCAACCCTGAGGTTGTCTCTGGGGGCGCCGCGGCAGAGGGCCGGGGAGAGGGGCTATGGTCAGGGAGACCATTTGCCTTCTCCAGTAGCAGTCCATGTGATGCCCTATCCCCTGCTGGCCGCTTTCCTGCTGTTGCAGTTCCCCCAGTGGTCACTCTGCATAAAGCCCTGCATATAGCTCTCCCTCCAGTCTGCCCTCTTCCTTTCTGTGTTAGGGAAAACAGCCCTGCTCTCCTAGCACAACCAAACCCTGACCTTGCTTTAAGTTATGATAAGAGGAAGCTGCACACTGAATTTGGTGGTCATAACGCTTACCATTTAGGAGGAGCTCTTGAACAAATGGATTCCTGGACAGACTGATGCACATTTCTAAAATATATAGAGAAATATACAGAGAGAGAGAGAGAGAGAGAGCAGATTCAGTTTCATAGAACACTAGATCTGGAAGGAGCCTCGAGAGCTCATTGAGTCCAGCCCACTGCCCTCATGGCAGGACCAAGCAGTGTCTAGTATCTTGTATCTATATATAAAAAAACCCATTAGCTAGTACTACATAAAAATAGCATGTGCTGTATGATTCCTAAATTTGCAAACTCAGTGAACTTGTCGCAATGCATTGCACATGGCTTTTGTTATGATCTTAGCAGAAAGTTGGGCATGCATACCTGAGGGAGATGCTGGCCTTTTATTGCTGATAAAGGGCTTTGAGGTCTTCACATGAAAGATACTTCTACAGAAACCTTTGTCCATTGTGAGAGCAAAAGGAGAGTAGTAGTGTGTCCTTTTTTGCTCTTTACACAAAGAGCACTGTAGGAAGCATCCAAATACTCCTGTTTGCTAACTCTAAACAAAGTGAAAGGTAGCGACCTACACATGTCACTGCTCTGACAGGGTTCTGGTGGCTTCTGAAAGACAGAAGCCAATTGTAGCTGTTAAAAGGCCATTATTTAAAGGCATACAAACTAATTTGTATACACAACGGGCTCGTCTACACTGGCCCCTTTTCCGGAAGGGGCATGTAAATTTCACCAGTCGTCGTAGGGAAATCCGCGGGGGATTTAAATATCCCCCGCGGCATTTAAATAAAAATGTCCGCCGCTTTTTTCCGGCTTTTAAAAAAGCCGGAAAAGAGCGTCTAGACTGGCCCCGATCCTCCGGAAAAAGTGCCCTTTTCCGGAGGGTCTTATTCCGAATACTCTTTTTCCGGAGGATCGGGGCCAGTCTAGACGCTCTTTTCCGGCTTTTTTAAAAGCCGGAAAAAAGCGGCGGACATTTTTATTTAAATGCCGCGGGGGATATTTAAATCCCCCGCGGATTTCCCTACGACGACTGGTGAAATTTACATGCCCCTTCCGGAAAAGGGGCCAGTGTAGACGTAGCCAACATGTTTCCAATCCATGCTGCGGCTAGGATCTCTCATCTTGATCTATGACTGAAATCTGCATCCCAGGTGCAATCCACAGAAAGCTCTATGAGCCCTTCTTCTCTCTAAGGTCTTCTCTGCCAGAGCATACCAGCCACAATCTGGAAGAGCCTTCTCATAAAATGACAACTCAAAGGCTGTGCATCTTGTGTATTTGTGGCTGCACCCAACCAAGCTTCTGCATGGTCAGTGTTCAAGATTCTCTCTCCACTCTCAGGAGCCCTATCAGCTGTCATCCTATTTGTTGCATCCACCACCAAGGGCAGAGTTTGGGGGAGGGGGGCAATAGCCGTGCACACAGAGACACAGCTTGCTTTTCATCCCATTCCCCAGGCTATCAGGGAGCGAGGAGAAAGTACTGGCATGCCATGATTTACTCCTATGCCCCCTCCCGCCACCAGCCAGGAGGGAGAGGCATTCATGGCCTGCAAGTACTTTCCCCTTGCTCCCTGATAGTCCGGGGGTCTGGATGAAAGGCAAGCCACATCCCAGTGTGCATGGCTGCTGCTCCCCCCTTCCCTCCCAAAACTCTGCCTTTGTCCACCCCAGGCTAGTCTGCTTTGCGGCTGGCTCACTGACAAGTCCCAGCTGGCTCACTGACAATTTCCTCCCCAGCTGAACACCTGGCTTGCTTCCTTGCTCCAACCCTTGCACAGTCTGGACCAACAAAGAAAAGCATACGCCATCACCATCTACTACATGTGTGAGAGAGTTTCTCGTCTTTCTGTCTGTCTCTTTAAGAACTCCTCCTAACTGGTAAGAGCCAAGACCACCAAATTCAGTGTGCAGCTTCCTCTTCTAAATTAAAGCAAGGTCAGGGTTTGACTGTTCCAGGACCACGGGATGCATTTGGGATGGGATTGCTTCTCATAAAGCCATGCAGAACAGAGACTAGCTGGGGTGCTCCCCCTCCCATACGGGACTACACTGGCCCCAAGCCTCCCACCCCCGGGTGCCCTTGCTGGAGGTCACTGGGGGGACGCTCACCCTCCTTCCCCCCCCCCCCCCCCGCAAGATTCATACTGAACATTGCTGACTGGTCTCCTTTGTCAGGGAGTGAGGGAAAAGTGCACAGCTTGCTGCATTCCTCACTCTGGCTGGGGAACACACAGAGCAGATGATCTGTGCATTCTCCCCCTGCACGCACACACACACACGCACCACAGAGTCTTCTGCCCAAAGCCCATCCTCACCCCCCAGCCCTGACTCCTGCATCTCCCCCATCCCCAGCCCCCTTGCCTGAGCCCCTCAGTAAGAACCCGAGCAACGCCAGGTAAATACGCTAGTGCTATGTAACTGTAAATATGATCCTAATATAACACTATGTATTTTGATAATATCTTCCATTGGAGGATCTTAAACAGCTAAACAAATGCTAAGCTTTAGCCTCACAAAAGAAATGAGTAGTGTCCCCATTTTAGAAAAGGGGAAACCGAGGCACATAGCACTTAAGAAATCTTTGCCCAAGGTGTCACAGTAATCCAGCCCAGCTCCCCTGACTCCGTGCAATGCCTACTCCCCATCACCGGCAGAAGAGAACTTTTAGGAGCTGATGCTTGTGAAATGCCGACATCCCTGTCTGGGGCATCTGCAGTGACGATCTCTTGAGCTTAATGAATGAGCATCTGCTGCCTGACCTACAAGGCACATGTTTCTTAAGCAAGGCGACAGCCAGCCCATCAATCTCAAGTCTTCGTGGGAGGGGAACAGTGTCCTGCACCGAGCAGGCCTGCGTTACACGAAGGCCCCATGCGAAGTCCTATGGCAGATCGTTGGGTCTCTAACCCCCTACGTTTTTCCCTCTCACATTTTTTCCTTGTTCCTGTGGGCTCATTCAGTGGCTGACACCCTGGGAGAGGCACTGCTCCGGGCAAGGGGCTCAGACGGAGCCCTTCCCTCTGCACGTGCTGGCTTTCCCTTATTGAATTAGGATAAATTGGAACCTTCATAAACAGCGATATAAATCATTATCTCAAGTTAGCAGATGTGGTCTCACCAGGGTAGAGCTCTGTTAATAACTCCTTCGGATTAGGGCTGATTGGTACAATTTGAAACTTGTTTCTCTCAGCTTGATCAAGCTCGTTGTAACTGTGGCAATTATCCCATTTTACTTTCAATAGCTCAGCACAGAAGAGCCGCCCGCCTCCGATCCAGCCTTCTTAATGAATCCAATGCAGTGTGTTCAATGCCTTTGCCAACTACACCCCCCCTCTCCAGCTCCCTTCAGAGAAACTTACCCCAAGAGGGTAGCAGAGGCAGCTCTTCTAGGGCGTGAGATGCTAAGTGGCCATGTGCATATCATTCTGCTATTAGGCTGCTGAAATCTCTCCCTACATTCTAACAGCATCCTTTACACTTCTGTTTTCTTTTTTTGGCAGGTGTCCTGCTTGGAAAATTAGATGAAAAAACTCAGTTGTAGCCAACCACTAGAGCTGGTTGAATAGAATTTGATGACTATATATATATATATATATATATATATATATATATATATATATATATATTACATGCTGACTTTGGTGAGGGTTGATTAGATAAACTTCTTCAATGATTTTTATTTATTTAGCAGGCATTAGTCAAGGTTTTGAAAACCCTTAACACACTCTATTTCCCTTGTTATTCCACTAGCCTTGCCAACAATCTTAAGTCCCAATTCAGCAACGCACCAAAGCAATTTCTTACCTTTATAAGCTTGTACTTCCTCGTTTAGCAAGGCACTTAAATGTGTGTTCAGACCCATAGTTAATTCCCAATAAACTCAAGAAGTTTGCTGAATCCAGGCCCTGGACAGGAAGGTTTTTGTCTTGTGGTGAAGGCACTGGACTAAAGAGCTAAATTCAATTACCAGCTCCATTACAGACCTCTTCAATGATCTTCCCAGAAGTGCCAATGTGACTTTGGAACACAAGATGCAGCAAAAGTCAATAGCACTTGTGCTCCAAGGTCTTGGGCATGTTTTTTAAAATCCCATAGTTAATTTCTCTGCCTTAATTCTTGCCCTGAAAATGGGGAGAACAATTCTTCCTTTCCCCCACCTATAGCTGGTCATTTCCATTTAGATTATCAACTTTTGGAGGGCTGTACAGCTCCTAGCACAACAGACCCCAGCTCAGTTTGGACCTCTGGGAGCTGCCATAATAATATTCACCATATTCACCTAGGAGAGCTCACATTCTCACTAGGGCTTGGGATGCTTTGAATTGTGCTGCTTGCAATATGTTCTGCTAAAAATAATAGAAGTAATTAATGCTCTTTAATTTGAGAGTTGCCATCTGCTTTGAAATGCCAACCACAATGGCCATTTTTGGCCTTTATCAGGCCTGTGGGCTTCTTCCCAGCATTCTCCAAAGCAAAGGGGTGGCGGGAGGTGAAAAGAGTACACACAGCTGTTTTCTCAGCTACAGATGCATCCCGCTTCCTCCGTTGCCTGCTAGAGCTCAAGTGAGACTGGGATGTGGAGCGACTCATGCCCTGACTCAGATTCGTGTGTTTGCCATTGAGTCTAATGCAGGCAGCATCAGAAACTAACTCACTGGCCCATAAGTAAGAAAAGGGACACCAGATAGAAGCAATCCTGATCAACTCAAGCCTCCCAAAAGGTGGGCAGAAGCTTCTGCTGTCTGTCATGGAAGTGCTGCACAACAGATCTGTCTGTCTGGGCATGTGTAGACAGGGCATGTCCTCCTGTCAGTGGGCCTTGGAATGGGGAACCTCCAGATCCAGCCTCCTGCTTCATTTATTGAGTCCATGGCAAGTCTCTATGGTGTTGGCTGGAAGCCCCGAGCCTCACTTACCTACACAGGGCTGGAGCGTGGGTTTGATTTTCACTTGTGTGTGGCCCCCATCTGGTTTTCCTGTGTGTCAAAGGCCTCTGACTGGGAAAAGCTTCCTCACCTCTGGCTTATTCCCAAGATGGCTGAGCCTGCTCAGAGCCGCATTGCACCGTGCAAGTCAGGGAGGCAAATGCTGCAAAAGAACTATGGTTTATCCTAAAGACAGCTCAGGCAGAGACCGCAGTGCAGTGGACAGAAGGCCTTAGAGGAGAATGAGCCCCCCATGGTCTGGATGTCTGAGTGCAGCCAGGGACCCAGTGTGAGAATTAACAGGAAATGAGGCTTTCTGGAAAGGAGCAGCAGGCCAGGCCCTATAGTCCCTGTGGGTTAAAGTAAAGAGGAGGTGATGGAGTGGGGTTATTTCTAAATGGAAAAAACCTCCCCCTTCCCCGAGAGAACCACACACGCACACCCCTTGGAAGCGTGCAGACAGGTTTGGGAAATGTAGCACCGGCAACAGCCTAATGTTTAACAAACAATGTAACAAAAGGCATCTGTCACAATGCATCACCTTCTGTTCCTCAGAGATTGCAGCCAGAGCTTTTCCCTTCCTCTCCACTCATTCTCCCTAATTACATGTGTCGTTTACTCTCCTGTTAGCCAAAGAAAGGGCCACTTGTTTTGGCAGGAAAGGAAAGGCGCTGTTGACAAAAGAGAAACTACACCCTTGTGCACCATCACCACCCCCGCTTTTCTCCAACAGCGACAGAGCAACCATGGCACAAAAAATGGGGAAGCGGCTGAGCGAATAGTTTAGCAGGCCAGTTGGGAACCCTTTATGTCTGCAGAGAGGGAGCCTTCAAAGTGCCAATATACTGCAGATCCATCTCTCGCCTGGATCCATGCTGCACAACCAGTGCAGCCTTATTATTCTGCATCATGGGGAAGAGCTGTTACATTTCACCCAGCCACGGTGAATGATGCTTCAGGAGGCAGCCTGCTGTTCCCAGCCATGGCTTCCAGTATCCTGTTCTCAGGATGTGGGGTTTGATGAAGAGGAGTGGGAGCGGGAGGTTGTTTGGGTGAATGAGGCAACTCAGATACTGCATCTAGCCTGCTTGAATGAACATGCCAATGGGTGCCAGTGTAAAATCAATGCAACTGTTGGCCCCCACAATCCAAGGTTCTGTACAGCAAAGTGTCTTGCATTGATGTATTCTGGGCCCCCTATGAGGGGGAGGGAAAGGGGAAGCTGCCCAGGGCCCTGCCATAGTACCACCGCCAGAGCCCCAGGTGGTGCACTCTGGGTAGGTCTGAAAGGCTGGCTGGGAATGGTTAACCTCCGTTCTGCCCCCTCCACTCTGCTCTGTCTCTTCCACTCCCTGTGGGGGCACGGAGCCAGCTCCCCCTCCCCCCACCTTGCCTAGGGGTCTGGAAAGTCTCTCTGCAGCTGTGTATATACTACTTAGAGACATATCTTACTTTATCATGGTGCACGTCATCAACGGTTCACAACCAATAATCACATCCTGCTTTGAACAGCATATCCGGCTATAATCTGCATTCCAAACAGCTCCTCTCCAAGGCTTGGCACTGATAGTTTCTTAAATGAAAACTATCCCACAGACATTTCAGACCAAATTTTCTCCCGGAGCATGAGGACTCCTAGACTTTTCCCTGCAGGAAGTCCCAAGTCCAGCTCCTAAATCCATTTGGGTACGTCTACACTACAACGTTAATTCGAACTATCTTAGTTCGAATTAGTTAATTCGAACTAAGCTAATTCGAACTAACGCGTCTAGAACTAAAAACTAGTTCGAATTAGCGTTTTGCTAATTTGAACTAGCAAGTCCACATTGAGTGGACTCTGAACAGGGCTTAAGGATGGCCGGAAGCAGTGCCGGCAGGGCATCAGAGGAGGACTTAGAGCGTGGAGATGCTGTCTCAGGCTAGCCGAGGGCTGCGCTTAAAGGGTCCCGACCCCCACCCGGGACAGACAGTTCTAAGGGGTGCCCCGCTTGCAAAGCAGTTCTGGCTTGGATTGCCCGGAGTACCCACACTGGGCACATCACACCACTCGGCCATCAGCCCGGCTGCACTTGCCGCAGGCTGCCATCTGGGGAGAGGGGGCAATTGGGGGGCTGCAGGAGAGCTTCCACCCCCAGAAGCCTGCAGAGCCAGCCCAGTCCTCCCCATCGGGGGCTCGTGCCCCATTCCTCCCTACTTCCACTTACCCTTCCCTAGCCCCCCTTCCTGATGTACAAAATAAAGATAACGTTTCTTCCAACATTGACTCTGTCTTTATTGAACAAAACTGGGGGAGACTGGGAAAAGGAGGTGGGAGAGGGGAAAAGAAAGGCTGGGAGAGGGGAGGGCAACTAACATGATCAGGGGTTGGGAACAGGTCCCAGATGAAGAGAGGCTACAGAGACTGGGACTGTTCAGCTTAGAAAAGAGGAGATGGAGCAGGGACAGGATAGAGGTCTCTAAAAGCAGGGGTTGGGTGGAGAGGGTGCATTCAGAAAAGTTCTTCCTGAGTTCCCATAAAGAAGGACTAGAGGACACCAAAGGAAAGGAATGGGTATCAGGCTTGAAACTAGTAAGAGAAAGTTGTTCTTCTTGACAAAGCAAATAGTTAACCTGCGGAACTCCTTGCTGCAGGAGGCTGTGAAGGCTACAACTAGAACAGAGTTGAAAGGCAAGTGAGATCAAGTCATGGAGTAGTCTTAGCCAGGGGGCAGGAGTGGTGTCTCTGCCCAAAGTTTGTGGAAGGCTGGAGAGGGATGGCACAAGACAAATGGCCCAAGAGTCACTGTCTTCGGTCCATCCCCTCCAGGGTCCCTAGGGTTGGCTGCTGTCGGCAGACAGGCTACTGGGCTAGATGGACCTTTGGTCTGACCCAGGACGGCCATTGTAAGCTCAGAGCTCAGGGTCGGGGGTCTCAGTGGACCCCCTTGATTTTCATGCACACCTGCTCCTGGGTGGCCAGGCTGGCAGCTCTCCTGCCCTAGACAGCCACTTTCCTGTGCCTAGTGCGGAGATGGTGGACGAGGTCCACGATGTCCGCACTAGCCCAGGCAGGTGCCTGCCTCTTGCGGTCCAGGGCAAGCTCCCGGGAGCCGCCAGCCTGGTCCCGGGAAGAGGGGGTTGGCTGGGGGACATCGGGTGGGTGGCTCGAGCCGTGCCAGGTGCAGGGTCTGCTGGCTGGGTGCTGGCAGGCTTGCACCTGGCACAGGCACCGTAGCCAGCCCGTGCCCCTTTAAGGGGTCCGGGGCTGGGAAGGGGGCATAGAGTTTCCCTGGTGTTGGCCAGAGTGGCCACCAGGGAAACCTGGGGAGGGCTAGCCTCCCACTCGTTCGAATTAAGGGGCTACACACCCCTTAATTCGAACTAGCTAGTTCGAACTAGGCTTAATCCTCGTAAAATGAGGTTTACCTAGTTCGAACTAAGCGCTCCGCTAGTTCGATTCAAATTCGAACTAGCGGAGCGCTAGTGTAGCGCCTATTAAAGTTAGTTCGAACTAACGTCCGTTAGTTCGAACTAACTTTGTAGTGTAGACATACCCTCCCTTCCTCAGGGTCTGCAGCCTCTCTTATAGGCTGTTTGGACCTAAATAGAGCCACGTCATACAAATGATCATTTTAAAAGTGTATCTCAGAAGCACAGTGCAGTGTTTGCTATGTCATTAGTCTCCTGCTTAACATGTTGCTCATGCAATCAGAACAAAAGCGCTGCCCATGTGATTTAAGTGACCAATCACACATCCTGACTACCAATGAATAGCAAAGATGAGCACATGCATGCTGCAAAGAATGACAGGCGAAATGTTATTCAGCCATGCTATTCAGTCACTAGTTCTGTCTAAGGATGATTATTTAGAAGAAAATCTGGAATGGTTCAAATAAGATTTTGATAACCGAAAAGGGTCAAACTCCCTAACAAATGCTACTTGTAACAAATAGTCCCAAGTGCTGTAGTAGCATATCCCAATTAGCGTATGGATCATAGGGAACGATCAGCTATTCTGCAGGTGGCCTGTGTGCTAAACACAGCCGACAGCTTGGAATTCGCCCAGCTACATTAGTGCTTCTAATTGCCAATTTCAAATGCTGACCATTCTTGTGTTATCTTAGTCTTAGTGATTTTTTTTTGACAGACGGCTGGATGTGGCATTGAAGGCCACATCTTTGATGGCTATCTCTCGGTGATCCCTGGAAATCAATCTGATGCAATGGATGGGACACTACGCTTGGAGTCAGGATACTTGCTTCTATTTTTGGTGCAACTCTGACTGAGAGTGAAGAGCGCCGCCTACAGACTGACCAAACTATTGCTTCTAGCATTTAGGTTAGTGATGGGTAACCAAGACTAGTGAGTGAGCCACATGAGTGGCCCTCCTTCAGCTCAGTGGGTTGCATGTGTAACCCACACACTCAGTGGGTGTGGTTCACTGTCTCATGTAGTGGCATTTACAGCATGTAGAGTGAGAGATAAAAATGAGTGAGCTCTATAGCCTAAGCTGGGAGCCCACTGGCTTTATAGGTAAAGCTTTAGAAGCTCCTCTACTAAGCTCTAGAAGTCCCAAGTTGAACTCTGCCTGCAGGTGATTACCCATGATTGCCAATAGTGGGCAATCTTTGGCCCACGAGGCCCACACACTCCCTGTCTCCATGCCCCCTGGGCTCTGGAGCCCTGCACTTCCTATTCTTCCCAGCACTTTTGGAGTACCGTGAATCTGCTGATTTGTGCTTTGTCCTTGCTCCTCCCTCTCCCTCCCAGAGCTGATTTACAGCATTCCAGCTCTGGGAGGGAGGGGAATGGAGCATGAAACAACCCATTCATGGTGCTCCAAAAGTGCTGGAGGGAGTGGGGGGAGTAGGAAGTGTGAAGCTCCAGTACCCCAGTGAGTGAGTGGTGCGTGGGGGGAGAGGAGCAGACAGGGGGTGCATGGGCTGCAAGTGGAACCTCAGTAGGCCACGGGCCATAGGTTGATCTAGGTGTTCTCTGGGTTTACCATCCAAATTTCAGCACAGCCTCAACTCTCCCTTAGCTTGTGAAAAACTCCATCATCACAGCAAAATATGGCGTACCTTGTAGAAAATAGTTGATGCCTAAATCCTTCTGAGTTGTGAGTTAATTATTTATTTTGTGAAGGATGTTTCCACAGGCTATTCCATGCAGGGGGAGTGCTGAAGATAGCCCAAATGTTAATTTCTTCCTATCTCAGGAGAGGGCAGAGCGGGGCTCATTGTCAGGAATGGGTTCAGATTTTCAGCACAGAATGAACACAAGAATTGATTTCTCTTTGCCCCAGCAGAAGGAGCTCAACAGCAGATGTGGGTTTCCTCTGGGAGAACACGGAGGCACTCAGCAATGATAATATTTAGCTACTGCATTTTTTCTGCATAGCAGGAATGAGTGTTTTTTTTTCCAGGACAAGGCAGGAGGAGTCTGCCTGGTACAACAACATCCCATTACACAGCACTCAACTCCAACAACTTCCACACGAATATTACACTGAGATGATTCTACTAACCTCCACCATCTGGACTGTAAAACCAAGTCAATTAGTAAAACGGAAACCCATATTATAGCTTGTAGTGAGTCTAAAATTCTCCTGCCTTCTTGCTTAGAAACAAATGATCCAGGGCTTGGGAATTTCCAACCGGTCCAAATTCCCCTGCTTCAAATCCACCATCGCTCTTTCCACCCTAGGGTTTGATAAAGAATGGAGGAAAAAATCAACCAAAGCATTTCAGTAACAAAATCAGGTATTTCCCCTAGGAGCTGGTAAATAGCAGACAAGCTATCTGCACAGAGGGAGGGGGAAGTGTTGCAGAAACTAGTTAAAAATCTCAAGATGCAGTTTGACAAACTCCTGCCTGTTCCAGCTCTTACGCCGTGTTGCCATTTTCCTGCAGAATGACAGTTTTCAATTACTAGACTGTAGCTAAGAATGAATTGTACACTTCAGCAACTGGCTGGCGTTCTCGCTCCTGATTTTCAGATGTGGCTGGTAAAATGAACAGAGCCTGCTAATGCAGCTTTCCCGGCATTGCTAACTGAATGAGATGGAGCCATGGTGTCATCAGGGGAAGGAAAGGGGGGAGGTGTGGGGATGGAAAAGGGCCAGTGGGCTGTCTGACAACTCTACAGGGCAGATAACTGTAGCACTCTGAGGAACAGCCCCCCATTAATCTGGCATCTTTCTTTTAAAACAGTGCTTACTATAGTGTTTTGCTTGTTTTTAACCCAACTGCCCCAACGTCTCTCATAGGGATGGGAGAGGTAGAAGCTGCGTTGGCTGGAGAGCATCTCTTGCTGAAATAGCTTCATGTAGATTGTGCAGAAATCGATGTCGTTTACGTTGCTGAGGGCAGTGACTTTTTCTCATTCCTGAGCTACGTAAATTATATTAACCTAAGTGGAAGTGTGGACAAGCCCTCTGCAGCCTCATTTTACAGACAGGAAAGTAGATTAGAACAAGCACCTGGCTAGGACTTCACCCGGGACTTTTGACTCTGAAAGCATTATTCCCTATTACTTATGTTTAACAGACCAACGTCATTAGCTTTTAGATGTAAACAAGCTCATTAACCACTTTGTGTTCCGGCCACTAGAAGGGGATTAAAAACACACTTGGACAAGGGGTTAACATCAGGTGCACAGGATGAAATCCACCCTGTGCAAAGGGCAAACCTGCAAGGACCATGCACTATTTAGAACAAATTCAGATTTCAAAGTAGGGCTAAAGGATACAGACCTTTGTACTGGCCTTCCACATGTGGGGCCGATTAATGTCACCGAGAGAGAAACTTGGCTGTCCAACTGGAAGGCTCTCGTCAATTTCACATTTTCCCTGTCTGCAGAAAGTGAACTTAACCAGAGACTTTCAGGTGTTTGCCTCCCTAATCCAGCTGCCCAGCTGCCCAGAGATCCAGAGTAGGACCACTCCTTCTTCCAGTCTCCCCTCTGCCTGCAGAAAGTGAAATGACAAGCTCCTCCCAGGAAGGGAGACAGGGAGTGGCCCTTTGGATGGAAAATTCATTTCTTTGCTTGCTTGCTTGCTTACTTGCAAAATTGAAATTTTCTCCAAAGAAAGTATTGATTTTTCAAGAAAGGAATTTCCCAATGGAAAACTATTCTGCTGAGAAATTCTCAACCAGCTGTAACACTGCTGCTCTGACTGGTTTTCAAAACACAGAACTCAGTACCATTGGAAGCCTCACAAACGATTTGAATGGATGCTGTCTGATCCAATTCCAATGCACTTTGTATTCCCCCTCCTTTAGTTTAAGAAGACATAAAAAAGTACAAATGCATTAGTATTACTGGTACTATAGGGTTACTACCCAGTTCCTATAAATGACAGTTATTTTGCCCTAAAGGAGAAGACTTGAGTGACAGCTCACATTCATCATCTGTGTGCCTACCGACCTCCCACTTTGGACAGCCTTAGCTGAAACAACACGCAATGGCCCTGATGAAATGCAGAATAAGGATGATCCTGGTTGTACAGCTGGTGCTTTCCTACAACAAATGAATCAAACCAACAACTCCCATTTAAACAACATTAAATGTCTCAGACAAATCCGGGAGAAATTTCTAGTCACGTATGAAAACGTCTAGAAACAAGTTGCTGCTGAATGGGGAGGAGGAAAGCATAGGCCGGGTCAGATGAGCACACTTAGTAGTGACATGCCATTTTTAGACATAATTATGTAAATTACATAATTCATCTTGAAATATTGAGATTTTTCCTGTATTTACTGCAATTACGTCAATTGACCTATTTATGTTATCTGACGTGCCTATCATTAAAATGGGACAATATATCCCATTAGATCCTGTTGCTGCACTGAATGGAATGATGATTAATTATATCATAAAAAGGAACTGTGCTATGCATCCTTGAACAAGAGTTTTGAAGTTTAAAATAAAACAACAATGCACAGTCGTAATTCCCCTCCCTTAAAACATCAGCTTCTCCCGTGAGGGTTTTTTTTTTTGGATCTATATATCAGGGTGTGTGTCCCCCACCCTCACCAAATCCACAGTTGTCACCAAGATATTGAAAGTCAAAACAGACACTGTTTTAAAGCACCTCCAGTTTGTTATTCAAAGGATGCTACATATGGCCATAGCTGGCAAAGTCTCAACATGATGCTTGACTTTACTCAGTTGAGTTGTCCCATTGGAACTTCTGCTTCTAAGGTCTTGTCTACATAGGACATTCTTGTGGAGCAAAACATTGAATCTATAGCACACCAGGTTGCCATACAGAAAGGAGGCCAACAAAATTGCTGGGCCCCAGGGCCAGGTGGAAGAAGGGGCTGGCTCTGTGCTCCCAGTAGGGGAGGGTCCCCAGCCAGAAGGGGTGGAACTGAAGCAAATCTCCTCCAGCCAGTCCTTCAGCACTTCTCTCCCACCCCCGGTCAGTGAGCCTACCACACAGTAATGTTGTATGTGGACATTGTTTCAATGCAGTAAGCCAGAGTAAGCCAGAGTAATACTTGTAGGGCACTGTAGCAATGTATACATATGACATTACCACATTGCAAGGTGGTGTGCAATAGATTTACACCCTGGCTGGCCAAGCACTGACCTCCCATGTCGATACACCCAGTCACAGAGGTGCTTTCAAACATCCCACCCATTTGACTTCCGTGGGACTGTTTGTGTGAACAAAGTTACGCGTGTGCATAAATGATTGTAAGACCAGGCCCCGACTGACCACAAGTTTTCCACATGCACATGATGCTCACACACTTGATCTCATAACTGGTGCTGACCACCTGTGGCTCACGTTATTGATGAAGCTGGCATACAACAAGGGGGTAAATCAACAAGGACCAGAATAAGAAACACGAGGGAAAAACATTCAGGCTACATCTACACTGGCACATTCTCACTCAAAAACTGTTTTGCGGAAGAGTTCTTCTGTAAAAGCTCTTCCAGAAGAGAGTGTCTACACTGGCATGTGCTTTTGCACAAGAGATGTGCTTTTGTGCAAGAGCATCCATGCCAGTGTAGACGATCTCTTGCGCAAGAAAGCTCTGATGGCCATTTTAGCCATCGGGCTTTCTTGAGCAAGAAATTCATGTTGCCTGTCTACATTGGCCTCTTGCGCAAGAACACTTGCACAAGAGGACGTATTCCTGAGCGGGAGCGTAATAGTTCTTGCGCAAGAAGCACTGATTTCTTACATTAGAACGTCAGTGTTCTTGCGCACGAACTCGCGGCCAGTGTAGACAGGTGGCAAGTTGCCAATGTAGACACAGCTTCAGTATTGATCAAATGGAAAAGGACAAAGAAAAGAAACAGAAAAGGGTCTCTCCAGATTCCTCAGAGGAAATACTAAACACAGAGTGAAACCAACCTCGAGAATAAAGCAGCAATGGGCCCAAAGTCCAAATTCAGACTTTTGAATGGCTGGGGATTTGGGGGACAATTGGCTCAGTCTAAGGATTGTTTGAAAAATACTTCAGTCCATCTCTGTTCAGTTAAGCCCTCACGCACAAGTTGAAGTTAAAGCAGCAGATATGCTTAAAGTGAAGTACGGACTTAGCTGAATAAGGTTAGACTTAAACAGGTGCTTAATTGCCTTGCTGAACTGGGGCCTATGTGACTGCACAGACACAATAGGGTTCAACAAGTGCTTACTCTGTGCCAGGCCTGAGCCTTGCCACTTCCAGGCTTGGTAGTTCATAGCACTGGCGCCTCTGGATTGCCATCTCAGTTATGATTTTTTTTTTTAAATGTACTTGAGACCCAGAACCAGGCCCACCGACAGGGGAGGGCAAAGGGGGCAATTGCCCTGGGGCCTGGCAATCCAAAGGGGCCTGGTGTTCCTGGCCACTGCTGCTGCTACTGTGGCAGCTTAGTCCCAAGCCCTTTAAATTGCCACTGGAGCGCTGTTCCTTTAGCACCAGCTGAGTAAAGGCAGGAGGGGGGAGTGGGCTGCGCTCTGGGTGGTGCTTCAGGCTGGCTGCCCTTTGCCCCACCCCTTTTGCCTGAGGCTCCACCCCTTCTGGAAGCACAGAGCTGTGGGCTCCCCCTCCCACACAACATGTCCAGGGGCCCGTGGAATTTGTTGTTGCCCCTGTCTAGAACCTCTTTCGTTACAAGGTGAGCAGTGGGCCCAATTCACACCGAAAATCCGTAGCAGAGCCAGGATCTAAACCTACATCCCCCAAAGTGCCAGCCCACTGCTTTAATTACAAAGCCTTCCTTCCTAGGGAGTGGATCAATCTCTAGACTATTCCGGGGATTTCAAGTTCCCTGCCCCACAGTTGGACTCAAGCATTCAAGTCGGTTTAGTTGAATAATCAATAGCTTTCGAACGCTTCTGGCCTCTTTCTTTCTGGCTACATTTCTCCCTGTGCACCGGAGTTTAATTTTACCAACTAGCCTCAGTGTGTTTATTTTTATCTGACTTTGAAAGAGTTTTGAATGTTACAGACCATGTAAAGTATGCAGTGTGGCAGCACTGAGTGGCTGCAGGAAACGTAGATTTTTTTTATTGTTTGTAAATGTCAGCTTTCCAGCAGGGATGGGGAAAACCTCTTAGGTTAAAATACCTCGGCCCCTTTCTTGAAACAGGACCTTTACCAAAGTTCACAAAGTTTATAGAATGACAAATCCCCTTTGCCTATCTCACCCTCCTACTTCATCTCCTCAGACTCAAACAACCCCTGCCTCTCTGTGGTCTATATACCTTAATTCACAGTTTTCTCTGCTTTAAGGCTTTCTGCACCAGCACCTCTTCCCCACTCAAATAAGCCCCCCTTTCCTATGTTGCTCCTAGAGTCTTATTGCTTCTGGCCTCCTTCTCCTTCATATTCCTCATTTCTGCTAACTAAAGATCTTTGTTCACTGGGCCCTATCAAGTTTGACTATGAATTGTGTGGACTGGTCATCATTTTGTTCTGAGGTTGGAAGTGCCCAAATAGGTGCAGGAATCTAGGGTGGGGTTTTCAAAAGCTCTCCAGGGAGTTAGATACCCACCCAGCTCCAATAGATTTTCAATAAGGGGATTCTCTTAGCCAATCTGGTCCCTCTCTTCTACTCCCTGCATCCAGTTCCTGCTCTTCTGGGCAAGAGCGTAATTGAATATAGACACAGCAGATGGTTGTTGAGAAGGAAGCCATGTAATAATAATGACTGCATAATGCCTTGAGGACAATATAGACTATATGCCCTCAAGGGCTTGAGGTGATAGGGCTCAAGAGGGGATTGGGAGACAGAATGGCAGGTATCAGACATCAGTTAAGTTACTGTGTATTTCTCCTACCCAAATCCCAATCTGTTGTTTCTATGGAGAGGGGCAGGGGAGCAGAGGATCAATTCCACACTCTCGTCCATTGCTCTTCACCGGGCAGGGCATTCTCCTTACAGGGTGCAGCTCCTGCTCATCTAAATCCAGCGAAAGAGATCAAGTGCATCTACAGCGGGTCTCATCATCGTTTGTTTTACTCCGTTAAAAACCTGCAGACAGGAGATTCGCTCCCTGCTGCGCAGCAGAAGGGCTCTGTGCCACGGCGATGATTTACGATCTACCAGGCAGTGTTTAACTGAATGTCATCCAAAATCCGGAGACGCTTACCACAGGGCTGGTCACTCGTGTGAATGAAAAATGGATTCCTGGTGACAGTCGCTTGCGTGGTTGAATTTTGATAACAAATGACACAGCGGGGTCAGAGCAGAGGGAGACTGTAATTAATATTACAGTGGGAGCTGCTATGTAACCAAGAGCTCAACTTAGAATTAAAATCAATAGAACAACTGTTCACATGTGCCACTCCTGGTCCCTAGGCCCTGAGATATTATGCCAAACTGAAGTAGTTTGGTAGGGTGGAGATCACAGGCTGTGAATAGCCGTCTACATTAAATTCGGGTGAGGTATTATGTTTGGATAGGAATCTTTTTTTAGTGTTTCATTTATTTCCAATTGAAACTCTCTACCAGGATTTCCCAACCTATGGGTCGAGATCCAAATATGGGTCACTATTACATTGCAAAAGGGTCACCAGGTGTCTCCCCAGGTGGCTCTTAAGGAGCCATTCACACATTTTTTGAATTGCCCTGGGTCACCAAGGGTATGTCTACACTACCCCGCTAGTTCGAACTAGCAGGGGTAATGTAGTCATCTGCACTTGCAAATGAAGCCCGGGATTTGAATTTCCCGGGCTTCATTTGAATGAAGCCGGCCAGCGCCATTTTTAAATGCCGGCTAGTTCGGATTAGGCTTCTAATCCGAACTAGCTGTACACCTCGTTCCATGAGGCGTACAGCTAGTTCAGATTAGAAGCTTAATCCGAACTAGCTAGTCCGTGCTACGCTAGTTCGAACTAGCGGGATAGTGTAGACATACCCCTAGTCTTCCTGAATTGTCAAAATGGGTCACCATCTGGATAAGGTTGGGAACTGCTGCTCTACACTAAGCTAGCTAGCCTTCCTATAAATCAGAGAATTGATTGTAGAGTGCTAGACGCTTGTGCGTTTTCTCGAGCCATCAAAACGCTATTGTACATTTGACAAAAGGAATGGGCTTTGCCTTCAGTGATAGTTAGCCCATACCCCCTACATTATGGCCTGTCCTGCTCCCCCAGATCACTTATATAGTCTCTTCTATTCCAGAATGATCAGCATTGTTCTAATAGAATCTCTGACATTTGTTTCATGTAGTTCATTGTTCCTTAGAGTTACTGCTTATAAATCCTTGCATTTTAGAGTTTGGTCAGTTCACTATGCTGGTGGCCCAACTAAGCAAGTACGATATGGAGCCTAAGGTCCTCTTAGGCTCATGAGGTGGCAAGCCAGAAGCAAAGGATACAGAATTTCAGCTATCTTAACTAGAGACCTGGGGCCCCACTATGATGGGGTTTCTAACAATATTGTGAAAATCACTGGGAGATGGGAAACATTGCTGAGGTAGCTTGGAAAGTGGATCTTAGCATCCAGGAGGGGTGGGAAGTTGTTTGTGATGTTGTGAGGACAAGAGCTATAAATCAAGTTCTAATATGTTCTAATATTAGTAAATTTCAATGATTACCAATGGCAATATTTTTCATTGATTTGTTTGTGTGCCATGAAGTAAACATATAACCCATAATGTTTTAATTTTGCCAAACCTAATTATACACCTGAGCAAAATTAGGGGGTTTTGTTGTTGTCCTTTGGGTGATATGCATTATGCAGGCCCCAATCTGGCACATGAGCTCTGAATCGGGTCCTTATAGAAGAGCTGAGGGTAGCAGGAGAAAAAAGGACCTCCCTCCTAACTTTTACCCCAGTCGATAGAATGCTTGTCTGGTATGAGGGGGATCTCTGGTTCAAGACCCCCATTGCCTGATGAAAGGGATTTGAACAGGGATCAGTGACTTCTTGGGTGAATACCTCTTCACCACTGGCTAAGAGAAGGTTTATAGCTGAGAATCCCAAGCAGAAGAAGATGCCTATTATCACGAGAGGCTTGGTGGTCAGACCCACCTCTCTTTTTGACATCTCCCATTGGCTTGCTTGAGCAAGGAGCTGGCTGCCATGCAAACTTTTTATACACTACAGTCTAGGATGCCTATTTTTCCCCATTCCTTGTACAAGGAGCTTGAGTGACCAACTCAGCTTTGTGTAGCATGAGGATTTTCTAAGTGACTAAAAGTTAGATGCGGTGACCTTCATCATCACCACCCATCAGTTTTTGTGAGTTGTTTTACCGTAATGCTGAGTATTTTAGCTTCGTGCACATTAATTTAAGATACTAGAGCTGGTTGGAATTTCTGTCCCCTGGGAAATGTCAACATTTCTCCCACTTGTTTTCATCACATTTCAATCAAAAGTCCAATAAAAGTTGATTTCAAAATACTGAAATGTTTAATTTCCGGGTTATCAAATTGTAAGGTAAAATCTATAACATTAAATGTATCTAAATTAAACATGCTGTTATAAATACTTTAAATATAAACATCTAAAAAGTTTTGACTTTATTAAAATGGAATGCAAGAGCCCAACACCATTCAATTTTGAAACTGGTGTCAAAAATCCATTGAAATCAATACTCACCCACTAGTTTGTGGTGTTTGTGGGGGGGAGAAGGGGAAGGGGACTTCCCAAGAGCTCAGACACCCCCTTTGATTCTCTGTTTTGTTTCTTTGTTTGTCTCCTTCTACAGGTGGTGAGGGCCATAAGCACCGTCCTGCTGCACAGGGTCATCTGCCTGCATGAAACAGACCCCACCATAGTTGGATTTGCCATCCTGGGCTTCCCCAACTGTAAGGTGCTATTGATGGAACACACATCCCCATCCTGGCCCCTAACCACCGTGCAGTGCAGTACATCAATCACTAGGGAAGCTTTTCTATGACCCTCCAGGCCCTGACTACCATGGACAGCTCACGGACATCTTCGTGGGCTGGTTGGGGAAGGTGCACAACACCACGTCTTCCACAACTCCAGTCTCTACTAGAATCTGGACAGCAGCACTTTTTCTCCCAAGCACAGCTTCAGGGTTGGGGACATTGAGATGCCACTGGGCATCATGGGGGCACAGCCTACCCCCTAATACCATGGCTTATGAAGCCCTACATTGGCTTCTAACACTTTGACCAGAGTAAGGTCCACTTAAATGACTGCCTGGAGTGCCCACATCCAGGCCGAATGCAACTTTGGTGCCTCCTGACCCTTCTGGATGTGGGGGAGCACAACATCCCACAGGTGGTGTCAGCATGCTGTGTGCTCCACAACCTCATGGACAGGAAGGGGAGGCCTTCCTTTTGGAATGGAGGGCAGAGGCCGGCTGGGAGGGATGGGCCTTCTAGCACCCACGCACAGCTACCATCTGCCAGGCTGATCAGATGCGGGTGCACATCCAGGAGGCCCTGAGGGAGAGTTTTTCTGAAGGACCCCAGTAACTCTCCCCAGGGCCTCCCCACTAGAGGCCTGTGCCTTGCCCCTCTCTGCCTTTCCTCCAATAACCTCTCCCTTCCCCCCTCCACCCCTCATCCCTGCAGACACAATTAAAAATGGTTTTATTTTGAAAAAAGAACTGTTTGGTTATTTATTTGGGATAGAAGTAACTGATGCTAACTTTCAGGTAGGAATAAGAGATCCTCTGGAAAAGGGCTTTATTCCGGAGGATCGGGCCAGTCTAGACGCTTTTTTCCGGCTTTTCCCCAAGCCGGAAAAAAAGCGGCGGACATGTTTATTTAAATCCTGGGGGGGATATTTAAATCCCCCGCGGATTTCCCTATTCTGACTTTCAAAATTAGCATGCCCCTTCCGAAGAAGGGGCCAGTGTAGACGTAGCCAACAACTAATTTGAAATAGTGCTTTTCTAATTCGAAATAGTGCGTCCACATTGAGTGGACCCTGAATCAAAGGTAAGGCTGGCTGGAACCAGTGCTAAAAGGGCATCAGGGTCAGACTTAGTGTGTGGGGCTGCTGCCTCAGGCTATCCGAGGTCTGTGCTTAAAGTGACCTGACCCCCCATCCGGGACAGACAGTTCTCAGGCTTTTCTGCTTGCTGGTCTACCTCGCTGAGGGACAGCAAAGCATTTGTGTCTCAGAGTGCTCTGCTTGCCCTCACTCGGGGCACCACAGCACTCTGCAACATGGAACCAGACCTGCCCCCGGGGACTCTACTGCATCTTGTGGACACGTTGCTGGCAGCCTGGCTGCACTGTCTGCAGGCTGCCATCTGGGAGCACCATCGAGGGGCTGTCAGGATCCAGGGGGCCCTGCAGGAGAGCGTCCACCCTGAGGAGCGCTAACTGTCTCCCCGGTCTGCCCCACTTGTGCCCCATTCCTCCCTCTCCTCCTTCCCCTTACCCTTCCCTAGCCCCCCCTTCCTGATGTCAAATAAAATACTCGTATTTTCAAAAATAGAAACTGTCTTTATTTAACACAACTGGGGAGGGAGAATGAAACTCTGCGGGGACAGGGGAAAGGAGGTGGGAGAGGGCAGGAGAAAGGGTGGGAGGGGGAAGGGAAAAACTGGGAGGAGGGAGCTGGAAGAGGGAAGCAAGGGAAAGAAGGGGGAGAAAAAGCTTAGCGCTCAGGGCTGGGGGTCTCGCCGGGCCAACCGCCTCCCAGCACAGTGGGAGAGGGGACCTTGGCGTCCCCAGGGGGATGGGGAGGAGGGTGCGGAGGTTGAAGTGGGGGGTGTCGAGGTTGAGGAGGAAAAGGTGGAAGGGAGGGCAGGAGTGGGAGGAGGAACAGTAGCTGGGGGGCAGCAGGCGTAGGACCAGCACGGGGCAGCATGCTCTGCAGCAGGGCCTGCAGGTGTGAGTACATGGCTTGGTCCTGAGCTGCTCCCAGCAGAGCTTCAGGTCCTCCTGCATCCAGGCCTGGACGGTGCGGTACAGGGCTCGCAGGGCCCCCAGGTGCTGGTCCCAGTACCCATGCCGTGTGGTGGTGGTCCTGCTGAGGCCACGGGTGTTGGAGCATGTCCAGGGCAGGGTGGTGCATCCTGCATGAGCAGCTGGTGCAGCTCTAGGGAAAGAAGAGAAGTGGTCAGTTCTCCCTGTGGACACAGTGGATGATGCCCAGCCCACCCCCGCGACGTGAGGGCGTCCGTGCTCTGCACCATCAGAGTCGATGTGCTTGCACAGAGGCCATGGTCAGGATGTCTGGCTCTCCCCGGGACTGGGAGCTGCCCCAAGACCACACCCATGCCCCTCTGCCTTGTGTAGAGAGGCCGGGGCTAGGGAGAGGGGAAAGTGTGAAGGGGGCATGTGAAGGGAGGGAGTCCTGCTGGGTCCTGCTCCTGCGTCAGGAGCGTGTCAGGTCTCTTCACACATGCATGAGCCTATTGGCCCATGGCCCCTGGGTATCACGCAGCTGGGTGGCACGGCACGTGGGTGGCACGGCACGTGCTCGCATGTGCACAGATGGCTGCGTGATCCATGGGATGCATGGCCCATGCGTGCGGTCCCTGGTCTCCCTCCCCGCCTCCCCCCTGGGCAGGGGACAGTGCTCGCACTTACCTGGTATGGCCTCCCTGGACGACCCTGCCAACTCCAGTGCCGGGACAGCTGGTGGTAGCCCCTCTGCTGCACCCGGGTCAAGGCCCTCACCTCCCAGCTTGCTGCCTCCCGGGCTGGTGTGGACCGCCCCACCCCTCAGAAGTCAGTCGAGAGTGGGGAAGTAGGGGCAGGTGGCAGCCCCTGCTGTGGCGCCGCCCCTGGTAGCTCTGGCATATGCTTGCCGCAGCTCCTTCACCATCAGGCACACCTGCTCCTGGGTGCGCCTGTGGCCTTTCCTGGCCATGGTGGCCGTACTTCCTGGGAAGAAGCTGAGATATAGTGGGAAGAATGGCTGTTGCGCAAAGGGGGTTTTTGCTCAAAAAGGAGCCATCTACACAGTGCGCAAAAACCTCTTGAGCAAAAATGACTGCTCATTAATTATGCAAATGAAGTGCGGTGATATTCCATGCCGAGCTTCATTTGCATAAGATTTTCTGCAAGTAAGCTACAGTGTTGCCTCAGTTCAAAACAACTGTCACATATTTAAATTCTCATTTGATTTTTACTTGGTTATTATTTAGGTATCGCTTCCCTGAAGAACCATTTGAATAAGAACTGGAGGGTTGATACGAAAAGGTGGATTTGTTAAAAATGTGTTGCCAAGAGAAACACAGTGCAGATATCTAGTGGTGATTTTGGAAGATATGAAGATATTGGGATCGAAGGAGAAAGCCCTTAATCTACTTCTTGGGGTATGTCTAGACTATATGGCTCCGTCAATGGAGTCATGTAAACTAGTTTACCCGGCATAGCCAATGAAGCGGGGATTTAAATAATCCCTGTTTCATTAAAATAAACATGGCCGCCACACTGTGCCAATGATCAGCTGGTCTGGCACAGTGCGGCAGTCTAGACGCGGATCTGTCAGCTGGGGAAACCTTTGCCGACCGATCCTGTAAACTTCGTTTCACGAGGCATAAGGGACATACCCTTGGTGTCAGAAAAGAAGAAAAGTGAGAGCATCCTTTTAATTCAAGGGGGTACTCAGACCCTAAGGTGATAAAGATTTTATAGTACTAGGATTTATAGATAGAGGGATGTGGAAGTACAAAATAACTTGGGAAGGGAAAGACTAGCTACTCATAGAATTATAGAATCAAAAAATCACAGGGTTGGAAAGAGACCTCAGGAGGTCACCAAGACCAACCCCCTGCCCAAAGCAGGGCCAACCCCAACTAAATCATCCCAGCCAGGGCTTTGTCCAGCCGGGACTTAAAAACATCTAAGGATGGAGATTCCACCACCTCCCTAAGGAACCCGTCCCTGTGCTTCACCACCCTCCTAGGGAAAGAGTTTTTTCCTTCTCTACTGCAACTTGAGACCATTGCTCCTCATTCTGCCATCTGTCACCACTGAGAACAGCCTCTCTCCATCCTCTTTGGAACCTCCCTTCAGGAAGTTGAAGGCTGCTATCAAATCCCCCCTCACTCTTCTCTTCTGCAGAGTAAATAAGCCCAAATCCCTCAGCCTCTCCTCGTAAGTCATATGCTCCAGCCTCCTATTCATTTCCGTTGCTCCCTGCTGGACTCTCTCCAATGAGACAGTCTGCATCCTTTCTGAAGTGGGAGACCCAGAATTGGACACAATACTCCAGATGTGACCTCGCCCGTGCCAAATAAAGGGGAATAATCGCTTCCCTAGATCTGCTGGAAATGCTCCTCCTAATGCACCCTAATTGCCATTAGTCTTCTTGGCTACAAGGGAACCCTGTTGACTCATATCCAGCTTCTCATCCACTGTAATCCCCAGGTCCTTTTCTGCCAAACTGCTGCTTAGCCAATAGTGACTTGTGATGAAAGGTATCAGATGCCATAGTCTTAATGTGACTGTTGTGAAACCACCCAAAAACTAAAGGGGCATCAGGCAGAGAATCAGGGCACACGACAGGAAAGACAAGAGATTTCTGTGAGTTTTAATTTAGTGAACACAATGGGATTGAAACAGAGAGGAAAATAAAAGGCTGGGAGAGGTCTGCAATTATAGACCAGGCTGATTTTTCCCACGTGTCTAGGGCTCAATGATTGAGGGTCTAATTCACCAAGGATAATTACCTTTGCCCTATAGGAGGTGAAGTGTGTGCTCGCTCCATGAATGATGCTGATGAAGGGCCACACGGTGAAGGCCCCAAACAGATTAGCAGAAGCAAATTGTTTCTTAATAGTTTTCAGCTTTCGACCTGCACATTTCACTTATCTTACGTCTCTGCAGCGCTGGAGTATCCAGAGATTCTATGGCGTACAGGGCTCTACAGTTACCATGCAGGAAGGCAGAATGAAGCCAGAGTCTGCTGAAGACACAAGGTGCTCTTGCCCTAATGATAACAGTTCAACACATGCAGTAAGAAATTAAACTCAGGGGAACAATGGGTGCAATATGACAAGGTAAATATTGAACTTGATGTACTGAGGGTTCAAAACCATTTCACATTCATTCTTCTTGGTTACCAAAAGAGCCTTTTTTTCAGGCTCCAACCTATCTGTGCTTCCTGCTGGCATGTGGCAAAGCCGGTCTGACTTTCACCACTAAAAGTCTTAGTTCATCAGTTTATTCCATACAGGCAGCTGGAAATTGCAGAGGCAAATCACAGACCCGGCCTTTCTACCACACCAGGCTTGTTTTTTTCTAAGGTTATGTCTACAGTCAGCAGTTTCAAACCACTGCTGGCCATGCCAGCTGACTCAGGATCATGGGATGCAGGCCGAGGGGCTATTTAATTGCAGTGCAGGCTACCCGGCTTAGGCTGCAGCACTATTCCCTGTAATCTGTGTGCTTCTGCAGCCACTCAGGAGAGATTCAAATTGCCACCGAACTGGGTAGCAGAGCACCCAAGTTAGGTTTTGTGTTTCTATTAGCGGTGCACATTCACACATGCCTCGGTGCACATCAGCAAGTGGCCCATCAGCTAAATTGGTACCCCCCTAGTATGGCACCTGGGGGCAACTGCTCCCTTCGCCCCCCTCGCTATATCACTGCCACATGGAGTGTACAACCTACACTCCAGCCCAAGCCTGAACATCCACATCAGAGTTGAAAAAACCCTTAGTATGAGCCCAAGGTGTAGAACATACCCAGCAGGTGTAAAACACACCCTCAATGCCTGAGATCAGCAAAGAGGCTCATGGTTACTATTAGAATTGCAGAAATAGAACTGACATTCTCAGCTATTGATACAGGTTGAACCTCTCTAGTCCAGCACTCTTGGAACCTGACTGGTGCCAAACCAAAGAACGTGCTGGACCATGGGAAGTCAGTATTGTCTGGCAGCATCACCAACACTTCCCCTGCTGGCTGGACTCTTAGAAGACATTTATGGGTAAATTAGAGCTAAATAACATCACAGAACACTGAGAGCCAGGACTGGTGGCTGTAAACACACTTTATGGGACTGAGGGAAACATGGCCACACCCAGGCTAAAGGAACACCCAGCTAACTAATATCATACCAGGCCATGGATGTTGCTGGATCAGAGAATGCTGGATTAGAGAAGTTCAACCTGGAAAAATCAGTGTTTAACATGAGTCATTATGATCCAACTGTGACCACTGACACCACTGTGAATATCATATATATAGAGAGAGATGGGGGGAGAGAGAGAGAGAGAGAGACACACACACACACACACACACACACGGAGGGGGGGTTTATTCACCTGTTGCATATTGTTTAAATCCTAGGTCAGGAGCTTTCTGGGACAAGTTCTCTTTGTATTTGTTGTTGTGTGATAGCTGCTATTAGTTTGAGAGGTTGTTTTGTTTTTACTGCTGCTGCTGTTACCATAACAAGTAATAGACCCCATCTGACGGTAGTTCACAAACATTTTGGGGGGGTTGGTCACAAAATATGTGGCCCAAATTGGCTGAAGAAATTTGCAAATAATTTTGAATAATATATTCAGACAATATGCAAAAAGAGGGCCATTCTTTGAATAAACTATTCCTTGTGAAGTATTCATCCTGTTCTACTGATTGCTAAATGCAGGGGATTTCGATATGAAGTGCTAACTCATTCGGTAGGAAAATAAGCTACAATTTCATATCTTTAGGCCTCTCTGTCTTTCAGTGTCTTTCTTTTCTTTTAATGTACAATCTCTTCTTGTCGCCTCACTCTTTTCTCTTGTCTCCTCTTTCCTACCCATCTTTCTTCCTCCTTTCCTCCAATGCTGTCCTGAGAGATAGCAGTTTCTACAGAAGGAGATCTTTCAGGACTATAATGGGATTAGGATTTGGAACGGAGATCTTGTTTGGATCAGCTGTTGAATTCATTGGAGTCCTGTTAAAGGCCTATTAAAATTCCATGTAATACCTCAGTAAGTAACATGTGAATCCCTAGCTCATCTTTAGGAATTAGAGTGTGCAGGCCTTGCTTGGCTGCTGTCAGGAAGGTTACTCAAACCTCGGGCTCATTTGTTCAATAAACAGAGGGCGTCACCTCCCTTTTCCTGAAGCTCCAAGAAAATAACAGAGTTTAATATTTCAAAAGGAGATGGAATTTATTCTCTGACTAAAAGGGCTGGGTCTCTGAGGGGAGTTGCCCTGAAGAGCTGTTGAACAAACAGGCATCTGCCAATGACAATGGCCCTTTTTGGAAAGACATGCAAGCACTGGTGACATGTGACCCTCCAGGAAAGGTTTGGGAGACTTGGGTTAATTCAGATAATCTCATCAGCATCTCTAGGCTAGAAACTGAACAGACATCTTGGAAGGGAGGGAAATGACCCTCAGCAGCACAGTGTCTCTGCTGAGATCTCTGCTCTTCCAAATTCCACTCACTCCAGAACTATGACCATATTTGCCTCTTTCATGCTGTTCTGCCTCTTCCGCTTAGATTGGGAACCTGGGAATGAAAGGGCAGAGAGAACAATGGCAGAAAAGAAAAGAACAGAAATTTGACCTAACTCCTTTTTATTTGATCTTCCAGACACATTGGCTACGTCTACACTGGCCCCTTTTCCGGAAGGGGCATGTAAATTTCACGAGTCGTCGTAGGGAAATCCGCGGGGGATTTAAATATCCCCCGCGGCATTTAAATAAAAATGTCCGCCGCTTTTTTCCGGCTTTTAAAAAATCCGGAAAAGAGCGTCTAGACTGGCCCCGATCCTCCGGAAAAAGTGCCCTTTTCCGGAGGGTCTTATTCCTACTTTGAAGTAGGAATAAGAGCCTCCGGAAAAGGGCACTTTTTCCGGAGGATTGGGGCCAGTGTAGATGCTCTTTTCCGGCTTTTTTAAAAGCCGGAAAAAAGCGGCGGACATTTTTATTTAAATGCCGCGGGGGATATTTAAATCCCCCGCGGATTTCCCTACGACGACTCGTGAAATTTACATGCCCCTTCCGGAAAAGGGGCCAGTGTAGACGTAGCCATTGGGTCCAGGTTTTTAATTTGGTTCTATACTGTATCTGAGTTAATGTCTCCCATCTGAACAAGGAAATTGTCATGAGTTGTGGGGGTGGGATGTGGGGCCATTGGAAGCTACAAATCCAAGGCCTGTTTGAAGCTGAACCTCTGGTTTAAACAATCCCTAATGTGAAGGGGTTGTTTTGTAGCTGGGATCTTTCTAAACAACATATGCTCCGTTCCCGAAGTCTTGGCATTCAAGGGCCCTCGATTGCTGCAGAGACAACATGTCCTTTCTCAGCACTAACACAATTCATCATTACGTTGAGAGAAGGTTCTGTCTCTCATCCATTAACCTTAACTAATACTTACCCATTTTATAGAGCCTTTATTTTCAGAAGATCTCATAGCAAGTTACAAACCTTTATCGATTAAGCCTCAAGGGAGGTAGATAATTTAATGTCATTATACTGATTTTTACGAGATAAGTAATGGAAAACACAGAGAAGTTAAGTGACTTGCTCAAGGTCACACACTGTGTCAATGGCTGAATTGGTAATAAAATCCGGGTTTCTTGATTCCTAGATTTCTCTCCAAATGCTAGATGCTGTGACAGGCTATGTCTAGACGGCAGAGTTTTTTCTGGGATGCCGGATATTTCCTACTTGTCTTCTCTGGCCTGCTTTGTTAATGTTGACAAGCTACTTAGACTCTCTGTGCTTCACTTTCTATTAATTAGAATTAATGATGCTCATCTATCTAGGTGTGGCTATGTTGCCTAGTCTAAGTCTAGACTGCAAGCTTCTTTCAAAAGAAGCTTTTCTGGAAGAGATCTTCTGAAAAACTTCTTCCAAAAGAGAGCGTCCACACTGCCAAAGTGCATCAAAAAAGCGATCTGCTTTTTCGAAAGATAGCATCCACATTGAATGGACGCTATCTCGCATTTAAATTGTAATTACTATGGACAGAGTGGCCACCAGGGCATCTGTGCTTTTTTCTCTTCCGAAAGAATTCGCCTTTCAGAAAAAGGCTTCTTCCTCGTAGAAAGAGGATTACCGATGCCAGAAGACCCCCTCTGTTCTTTCAATTTTCTTTTGAAAGAACATGACTGCAGTGTGGACATAATTGAAGTTCTGTAAAATTCTGTAGTGTAGACCAGCCGTGGCCAACCTGAGGCTCGCGAGCCACATGCGGCTCTTTCCCCCCACCCTCAGGTGTGGCTCGCGAAGCCCTCTCTCATGGCTCAATAGCCACCCCCATGCCTCCCAAAACAGCCCTCTCCTCCCAGCTCCCTGTGCTGACCTGGGCAGGGGAGCTGTCCGGCGCTGCCATGAAAGCTGTAGAAATAAAGATGGCGACAGGCGGCAGGAGGCTGCTGTGGCCAAAAAGCCTCAAAACATGTTTAAATGAGGTTTCTTAAAGGGGCAGAACCGTTTTTTTGTTTGTTTGTTTTTGCTTGACCAATCACTACTGGGAGATCCTTTTAAAGGGGCAAAAGGGGCAGTCCTTTTTTTTTTCTTGTTTGACAACTTTGCCCTGGCTCTTTGTGCTGGATCCACTGCTATCTTGGCTCTTTGCCCAGAATGGGTTGGCCACCCCTGGTGTAGATATATCCCTAGGCTACGTCTACACTGGCCCCTTTTCCGGAAGGGGCATGTTAATTTCACTAGTCGTCGTAGGGAAATCCGCGGGGGATTTAAATATCCCCCGCGGCATTTAAATAAAAATGTCCGCCGCTTTTTTCCGGCTTTTAAAAAAGCCGGAAAAGAGCGTCTAGACTGGCCCCGATCCTCCGGAAAAAGCGCCCTTTGAAGTAGGAATAAGAGCCTCCGGAAAAGGGCGCTTTTTCCGGAGGATCGGGGCCAGTCTAGACGCTCTTTTCCGGCTTTTTTAAAAGCCGGAAAAAAGCGGCGGACATTTTTATTTAAATGCCGCGGGGGATATTTAAATCCCCCGCGGATTTCCCTACGACGACTCGTGAAATTTACATGCCCCTTCCGGAAAAGGGGCCAGTGTAGATGTAGCCCTAGTGTGCACAGCATCAGATTAGGTGACCAGAGTTCTATTCCCACCTCAGCTACTGGTCTGGTGACTGGCCTTTGGCAAGACATGTCACCCCTGTGCCTCAGTTTCTCTATCTGTAAAATGGTCATAATGACAGCGACCTTCTTTGTAAAGCACTTTGAGCTAAGTGTTCTTATAATGATCTCACAGAGGTGCTCAGGTCTTCCCTTTAAATCTCATGCTGGAGCCCTCTTTGTCATAAAGGAAAGCGCTCCAGGCAGTGCACCATTAAGTTTAAGAAGAAAAGATCATCTTAATCATCACAGGACTAGCTTTGGTCTTGGAAGACCTGGTTTGCAGTCCTGGCTTTGCCACTGACTTCACATGTGACCTTGGGCTTCAAAGTTTGTGGAATTGGTGTGGGAGGAAAGCTGGGCTATCCCTGTAGCGTGTGAGCTAATATATACCAAGCCTACAAGATGGTAGTAGGCTTTTTGAGTGTGAGGCTGCCATGGTTTTTAGTACTACTCTTTGTTATCTTTATTGCTTATGGACTGGATCTCCCTGGAAGTCAATGGAGCTGTACAGATTCTGTACAGATTTGCCCCAGCTGAGGGTCCAATAACTGGTCAGAACACACCTACCTGACAAAAGCTTCTTTTGTTAGTGTTTCAAACAGAACACAGTGTTATTAATGACCCTGGCTGCCTGAGCTACACCCTTGCAGTAGTGTGCTCTAGGGACACAGAGAACAGCTGGCACAGAGCTAGTTTGCTTATGCTCTACTAGTTCCGCTCCACTGGACCCATCCTGCCCTCCTTCACTGCTCATATTTGCAAATGTGTCCAAGTGGAAAAGGCCTGGTTGTTAGAGAAACGGGTCCGATCAAGCAACAATTCAACTGAACTGACCCAGATATGCCACCACACACTTGTCTGCTGCCCACACACTGAATGTTCTCGCTTTTAATTTTAACCAAGTGTGAGAGTTGTGAGGGTGGATAGCTGATGGAGGACTGTGACAGGCACACTCTCTCCCTCTCTCTGTTTTCCCTTCCTTCTGCCCTGACCCTACCCCGCAGGTTAGTTCTAAGCAGCTCCTCTGAATTGGAAACCTTCCCCTGACTACATCCCTGACCCCTCTCCACCCCATGCTGGCACCCTGCTCCCGGCTGCGGAGATGCTTGCCTTGTATCTGCCTGGATTTCTTGGTCTGCGGACACTGGAGCTGACACTGAGTGCATTGCTAAATAGGAGCCCTCTATTGACAAGCTTCTCACATGGGTGCCTTTGGGAAGAAGTCTCCAAGCCAGACACAGGAACTTCAGCCTCTCTGAGACAAAGGCAGCCAGCCAAGAAAGGCTAGACGTGCTAGCTGCATCCTGAAGTAGGCCCACTCTTTGACAGCCTGGCAGCAGGCACCGGGGGAGGTTACCTAACTGTGCGTGTGGTGTGGACGTGATTTCGGTCCAAGGAAAACTAACAATTCAGAAGGTCCAGAGAGACAAGGTGGGGGAGGCTAAATGGCTTGTTGGGATCAGTCTGTGTTGATGAGAGAGACAAGCTTCCCACCTTCCACAGAGCTCTCCTTCAGGTCCGTGCAACAACTCAGTGTTGTAGCGAAATACAGCACTGCCTAATTCAAACGGTGCACGTGTCCCAGCAAGGTACTTTAGAGGGCTACTGCCGCCATGGCAATCGCATCCTTAACTTGTGCTCAGTACAAATCTCACTGTGTTCAGTTCTGCCATCCTAAAGTCCACCTCCCTGCCGCTGGACTTAGGAGGAGATGATCCCAATTACCAACTGCTGTAGATCCATCTAGGTCAGGGGTGGGCAATAATTTCTGACTGGGAGCCAGAAGGGGTGTGGCCTGATGCAGAAAGGGTGGGGTCGCAAGTGGAAGAGGAAGGGCCAGGGCACTTCCATGCTTCCCCATCCACAGACCCTGATTGCTACAAAGTATCTGCCCTCCTCCCAAGGAGAACTGACAGCTGTGATGAACAGCTGGAGGTTCCCTCTAGGAATCCATGCCCCTGGTCATGGGAGTAGACTTCATGTTCTCCTCCCTGCTGCCCCTAGGTCAGTCAGAGCCTGGGGAGGGGGAGCACATGAAGTCTCTTGATCCCTGTCCCACCCTCCAAGGGTGGGTGCTGGGCAGGAGAAGACTTCACACACTCGCCCCCCTCTCCCCCGCCTCCAGGCCCTTATTGGACTGGAGGCAGGAGGTGCAGCAGAGCCTCCGTGGGCCAGATCAGCTCACTTGATGGGCCAGATACAGCCCACAGAGGCCCTTTTCCCCACCCCGATCTAGGTCCACTGAGGTCATTTGAACTAAGCCAATTTTCACCCCAAATCTGGCCCCATACCTTTCCCTTTCTCTGGCAAATTGAGTGCACTGTACATGGCCTGCCTCTTCCCCTTCCCCCCAGAGAGGCTTGCTCTTCTCCTGAGTTGGGAATACTCATTTGCTTTGTAATGTTTGTTGAGCAACTTGAGATGCTGAAATGAACAGCACTAGATACATCTCATTATTACTTACTGATCATTGAACTAGTGACCTGTTCATCCCCTTTGCTAAGTGCGGAGCAATTGGACTTTGGAGAGAGGGGTATCCCAAAAAGGGCTCTTCAGTCTCTTGGACCCCAGAGGATTTCTCAGCTGAAAGGTGCATTTGAGAGGACAGATTCCCTTTCCTTACATTTTCACTAAAGAAGCAGATAACAGATGAGACAGGAAACTAAGCCGTGGAGCAGTCAGCTCCAGAGCCAGCTTCAGAGCTGGTGGAAGGAGTTATAAATAACACTTTTGCATCAGACTGGTCCCTTTGTGCCAGATGGGGGATTTAGCTACAGGGGATACTATCTGCCATTTCTCTGGATTCTCTCCAAGGGTTGATTCAAAATCTGCCAGGGGCTTCATAAGGGCCCAGCCAGTACATACACTGACTCCTTCCATCCCCTGGCTTGCCCCTTCTTTGACCACTTTGGGCAGCATCAGCCCCCAAAGACATGAGGGGAGGGTTATCCTTTGAGTCCTGCATAAATTCCGTGGTTCCACTCTGCCCATCTAAAATTCACCTCTGCTCTCCGTCTGTTTGGACATTCTATTTCACCTCCTCTGCCAAGCTGCTGGGTACTTTGGTAACAGCCACATCCCAGGCCAGACATGGGTGTATTTTAATGAAGGGTCCATGAGTCTTGTGGTTGAAAAGTAGGGTTGCCAGATAGTTTCACAAAAAATACCGAACATGGCGGGGGAAAAAATTGGTTGAGCAAAAAAAAAAAAACCAACCACACTAAAAAAAAAGGCACCTTTAAATCACCACACTTTCCCCTGCCCCCACCAAATGCAGCAGGGGAAGAATGTCCCAAGCAGCCTTCCATCCAAGAAAAACAGAAAATACTGGACATTTTACATGTCTGGTATTTTCTGGTTTTTTTACCGGATAGAAGCCACAAATACTGAACACCTGGCAACCCTATTGAAAAGCAGCTGAGGATCCTTTGTGTGAAAAGGTGTGACATGCATGTAAGGCTGCCCCTCTCCCTGGAGAGCCAGCATCTGTAGACAGCAGCATGGAGGAAACAATTCCCTGCAGTAAGGTCTGATGTGTCCATGTCAGGGGCAGCCCGTCCATATAGACTCAGACTTTAAGGTCAGAAGGGACCATTATGATCATCTAGTCTGACCCACTGCACAACACAGGCCACAGAATCTTACCCACTCGCTCCTGGAATAATACTCTCACCTATAGCTCAGATATTGAAGTCCTCAAATGATGGTTTGAAGACCCCAAGATGCAGAGAATCCTCCAGCAAGTGATCCATGCCCCATGCTACAGAGGAAGGCGAAAAACCTCCAGGGCCACAGTCAATCTACCCTGGAGGAAAATTCCTTCCCGGCCCCAAATATGGCGATCAGCTGAACCCTGAGCATGTGGGCAAGACTCACCATCAAGACACCCAGGAAAAAGTTCTCTACAGTAACTCCTATCATCCCACCATTGGCCTATTTACCACCGATAGTGAAAGATCAATTAGTTGCCAAGATCATGTTATCTCATCAAACCATCCCCTTCATAAGCACATCTAGCTTAATCTTGAAGCCAGATAGGTCTTTTACCCCCACTACATCCCTTGGAAGGCTTCACTCCTCTAATGGTTAGAAACCTTCATCTAATTTCGAGTTTAAACTTCTTGATAGCCAGTTTATATCCATTTGTTTTTGTGTCCACATTGATATTGAGCTTAAATAATTCCGGGTATGTCTACACTACCCCGCTAGTTCGAACTAGTGGGGTAATGTATGCATACCGAACTTGCTAATGAAGGCCGGGATTTGAATTTCCCGGGCTTCATTAGCATAAAGCTGGCTCCGCCATTTTTAAAAGCTGGCTAATGCGAACCCCGTGTCGCGCGGCTACACGCGGCACGGGCTAGATAGTTCGAACTACGTAGTTATTCCGAACTATCTGTACGCCTCGCGGAGCCGGCTTTATGCTAATGAAGCCCGGGAAATTCAAATCCCGGGCTTCATTAGCAAGTTCGGTATGCATACATTACCCCGCTAGTTCGAACTAGCGGGGTAGTGTAGACATACCCTCCTTTCCCTCCCTGGTATTTATCCCTCTAATATATTTAAAGAGTGCAATCATGTCTCCCCTCAGCCTTCTTTTGGCCAAGGTAAACAAGCCAAGCTCCTTGGCTGTGTCTAGACTGGCCAATTTTTCCGGAAAATCAGCCCCTTTTGTGGAAAAACTTGCCAACTGTCTACACTGGCCGCTTGAATTTCCGCAAAAGCACTGACTTCCTACTGTAAGAAATCAGTGCTTCTTGCGGAAATACTATGCTGCTCCCGTTCAGGCAAAAGTCCTTTTGAGCAAAACTTTTGCGCAAAAGGGCCAGTGTAGACAACTCAGATTTGTTTTCCGCAAAAAAGCCCCGATCATGAAAATGGCGATCGGGGCTTTTTTGTGGAAAAGCGCATCTAGATTGGCACGGACGCTTTTCTGCAAAAAGTGCTTTTGCGGAAAAGCGTCCTGCCAATCTAGACGCTCGTTTCTGAAAATGCTTTTAACGGAAAAGTTTTCCGTTAAAAGCATTTCCAGAAAATCATGCCAGTCTAGACACAGCCCTTGAGTCTCCTTTCATAAGACAGGTTTTCCATTCCTCGAATCATCCTAGTGGCCCTTCTTTGTACCTGTTCCAGTTTGAATTCATCCTTCTTAAACATGAGAGACCAGAACTGCACACAGTATTCCAAATGGGTCTCACCAATGCCTTGTATAACGGCACTAACACCTCCTTATCTCGACTGGAAATACCTCGCCTAATACATCCACGACCGTATTAGCTTGGGTGAACTAGGCGGTCACCTAAGGTGTCAAGCTAAATGGGGTGCCGAATGGTGGCACAATATCATTGAGGGGTTTGGAAGCGGGGGCGCCGATTGCATGGTTCGCCTAGGGTGCTAGTTGCTGGCAGCTAGTCTAGGGCTGTCACTGGTCCACGTACATATGACAGGAGGCATCTAAGAACCAGAAACAGAAAGAGACATATTAGAAGGTAAAAAGAGGTCCAGACTGCCTGTGCAGCCGCTCAAGAGAGAAGCAAATGCTGCCCAGCTAGCAGAATACCCACAGCGAGGTTTTTTTATTTCTACTGATGGTGCCCATTTGCTCATGCCTTGGTGCACCTAAAAATACCGTATTCTGCACATGGATGGAACAAAATCTGCACATGGGTGGAAAAGACTAGAGGGAACATAGGCCCAGAGGCTAAGCAGTTCTAAACATATCACTTAGACTTGCTGAAGGAAACCCTGGCAAACTGCTGCCATCCCTGGAATTCAAATCTTTACTTGCCTGTTGCATCTCTCTGGTCCTTAGGATAACTTCATTGCAACCCCTCTGATCCCAGACTCTCTCAGAGGGGCTACAAAGCTGGGCTGCCTGGTGAATCAAAAGCAGACCGCCTCCGAGCAGAAGGCAACCCAAGAGGATCTCTGTGCAGAAAGCCACACTGATATGAAAGTAATTTCCTTTTGACGTGTGCTTAGCGCCCCAGAGTTCCACATTAAAAATGGGGCCGTGCATTATAACTCTGAAATCTCAGCATAAATTATTCCCACTTAGCCCAGGCTTTAATGAAATAGCTGAGATGATGAATATGTTTTTCCTCATCAGGTGTCTCTGTGGAAGCTGAGCCTTGTATCACACCTGCCTCTCCTACTTCCTCCTCTTTCATCACAGTCTTTGCATTCCTCCTCTCCAGCTTCTGGGAAAGACGGGCCCCACAGCATGCCTGTTTTCCTTCCCTTCAACACCACAACCTTCCCTCTTCACCAGCTTCTCTAAAGACTCCTGTTCTGAGCTTCCATTCAGCCCCCTCCTTCCTGAGGTCGCAGCTGGTCCAAAGAGTTAGATTTATAGTGTCCCAGGAGCCAGGCATCCTTGTGCCAGCAGAGGGAGATTTCCTCACTTGCTCTCAGAGATTCAACACTTAGGCTATGTCTATACTACAAGGTTTTTGCACAAGAACCGGAGGAGCATCCACACCTCAAGCACGCTTTTGTGCAAGTTAATCAGCAGAAGAGAAGGTTTTTGGTGGTACAGTTATTCCTCTCCCCAGAATAACTCCTTTTTGCGCACGAGTTCTTATGCAAAAAGGCAAGTGTGGATGCTCCGAAAAAGCACAGGTGCTCTGATGGCCATTCTGTGAATGGCCATCAGAGCTTTCTTGTGCAAGTGT
Organism: Pelodiscus sinensis; assembly: GCF_052426305.1. Classification (NCBI taxonomy): domain Eukaryota; kingdom Metazoa; phylum Chordata; order Testudines; family Trionychidae; genus Pelodiscus; species Pelodiscus sinensis. Next base: position 7,965,653 of record NC_143074.1, on the reverse strand, counting down.
CTCTATGGAGTGCGGATGCTCTCTTGCGCAAGAGCACAAAGCTTTTGCGATGCACTTTGAGGTCTGGACGTGCCTTTGCGCAAGACATTTTTGCAGAAGAACTCTTCCACAAAAGGTTTCTTGTGCAAAAACCCTGCAGTGTAGACGAAGCCTTACCGTTGACAGCACCTGTCCATTAGGATGGCATGCAATGCGTCAACCCCAGACAGCTGTCTGGATTACTGCATGCCACGCTGCACTGTGACAGTCTGATGCTAAGAGTGACGCAACATTCTGTGCTAACTGTACGGAACCAGGGAAAAGTGGATGGCAAGGATAAAATTAGTGATTTAATATGACGCCTGCCCTGCTGTTCCCAGACTTGGGGATTCATGTAAGTGAGGAGCAGATGGGATCTCCAGGGGAAAATTCAAGGCTGGCATTACTGAAACTGATGTAAATTGGGTACTGCATTTTCTAAAGTGCTGCTGGAAAGCCACCAGGAGTCTGAAATCCATCCAAGACTTTCACCTCTCTGGGTTGTTTCTTTCTCCTGTTCAGTGGGGAACAATTTGGGATTTCAGTCCATCCTTTCTGTAGCTCCTTTAAACCTTCTTTTAAAGTCACCTTGCCACTGTGCCTGTCACCTTTGGAACATGACCAAAACACTGAGGGCCCTGATCAAATGGGATCATTAAAAATCCTGCGGAGCATTACACAAGAATAAGGCTGGTAGTCTTCCTACCTCTTTTGCAGATTGGGTAACTACTACCTGTCTCACTTCACTCCACCTGCAGTTTGAAATGGATACAGTCTTCACTTTTTGCCATTACTGTTAGCTAGTGGCACTGTGTACTGTTAAAACTCCGTCCACTTTCCTCCCACAGAGATGACAGGACTTCAGTAGTGCATTAATTGGGGGAACAGGCCATAATGATTGCATAAAGCTCTTTAAGATGAATAAACACAAGATGTAAGAATAACTAATCATTGCCTTCATTGGGCGGGACATCACCATTCATCAAAAACCTTTCTACTCAAGGTACTTAAAGGCTGATGGCATTCACTGACACACTGCATTGCCTGCCCTCCTAAATCTCCATCCCCCTACAGAGGGCAGTATAATTTGAAAATGTTACAGCCAAAAGAAATCTTGGCCTCACCCTGTATAATCTGATCAGTTCAGTGTGGCAAGTGTGATAGACACCCGACAGCCCCTCTTAGGTTTGCACTAGCTGTGTCACAAGATGGTGCAAAAAAAAACCCCCCAAACCAACAACACAACCAACGACCATGAAATGGAATAATCTGCTCCCAGGGGAAGGTTCTTCCCAACCTATGTTAGTCAGTAGTAATTATGCCTGAAGCATAAGGGTTTATATATATATATATATTTTATTCTATGTATTTTATTATATATTTTTTTTTTATTCTATGTAATGCAACTATGAATGTTACTGGCATCCTAGTACATGTCTAAACATTTTACCTTGATCATATCTTGTGGCAAGGAGTTCCACTGTCTAATAGTATTGCAGTAAAAAGCATCATTATGAATTAGTTTTAAATTCTTTAACTTTTAAGTTTCACTGGTATTCCCTTGATCTTGTATTGTCACAGAAGGGAAGTGGGAACACCTTCTCATCCCCAGAGGTTATTTCTATACATGACTTACTCCAGTCTTCTCCAGACAAAAAGGAGAGCCCTTTGCAATCCCACAGGGAAGCTTTTCCATGCTGCTAAGCATTATCAGCACCCTTCATTCATCACCTTCTCTACTCAAGCCCTGACTAGCGCCTGTGCTAGAGTACCACACCAGAGAGCTACCCAGACCTCTTTGGGGTTTACCTGCTTAAATCTGATTCTGTAAGGAGCTTTTGGAGTCTATAAAATCATGACTGATGTGGAAAAAGAGAATAAGGAAAAGTGATTTACTTATTCCCACAATATAAGAACCAGGGGTCACCAAATGAAATCAATAGGCAGCAGGTTTAAAACATACAAAAGGAAGTTTTTTTTCACTCAGTACACAGTCAGTCTCTGGAACTCCTTGCCAGAGGATGTGGTGAAGGTTAGGACTTTAACAGGGTTCAAAATAGAGCTAGATTAGGTCCATGAATTAGCCGGGATGGGAAGGAATGATGTTCCTAGCCTCTGTTTCCCTGGAGGTGGGTGACAGGGGAGGGATCACGTGAGGATTACCTGTTGTGGTCCTTCCTCCTGGAGCATCTGGTATTGGCCTCTGTCAGCAGACAGGATACTGGGCTGGATGGACTGTTGGTCTGACCCAGTCTGGCCGTTCTTATTGACTTATGTTCTCACGTTGGACTTGCTGCTGATTTTCATCCTTGCAGAGTCACACAGGCTGCGTCTAGATTGGCATGATTTTCCAGAAATGCTTTTAACTGAAACGTTTTCCGTTAAAAGCATTTTCGGAACAGAGCATTTAGATTGGCATGGACGCTTTTCCGCAAAAGCACTTTTTGCGGAAAAGTGTCCGTGGCAATCTAGACGCGCTTTTCCGCAAAAAAAGCCCCGATTGCCATTTTCGCGATTGGGGCTTTTTTGCGGAAGACAAATCTGAGCTGTCTACACGGGCAAGTTTTTCTGGAAAAGCGGCTGATTTTCCGGAAAAACTGGCCAGTCTAGACACAGCCACACAGTTGTATAAAAAAACTTAAAACACAATAAATAATCACGCATCACCTTAGAGACCAACAAAAAATGTAGATGGTATCATGAGTTTTCATGGGCACTTCAGACTCCCTCCCAGATGACTCTCAGCCTCTCAGGGCCTCCGATTCTGTGGATAACCTTTCCTTTCAACGCAGTTCCTTCCCTGGGACCTACATGGCCTTTCTGTTGCCTGGGGGGTGAGGGGAAACAAAAAGACAGTTTCTTCCCCTTGGAACATTCAGCAGATGTCTGGTCGTGTGCCACTCGGAAAATGTCACCGGCTGCTGCTGCAACTCTAAGCAGGTGATTACTGCCCAGCAAAGCTTTTCTTAGCTTCACTCCAATCTTGTTTATCACGTCTTAATGAAATGACAAACCAGCCCTCTTGTGACAAGCAACTAATGCAAAAGCTGGGACATGATAGAAGCAGGGAACCCTCCAGGTCTCATTCAGTTCAAGGAGCATGAAGGCCTTATCTTCAAGGACAGACAGGCCAGGTAGCCTAGAGGTGAATGTCACAGCATTAGTAGGACTGACGCCAGAAGATTGAGGGAAGTGATTATTGCCCTCTATTCAGCACTGGTGAGGCCACATCTGGCTATTGCATTCGGTTTTGGGTTCTCCACTAGAGTAAGGATGTAGACCAGGTGTGGGCAATAATTTTTAAAAGGGGGCCACTTCAGGGGGTCTCGGGTGGAAGGGACCCCCCACCTGTACACTGCATTGCCTGCGCTCCTAAATCTCCATCCCACAGAGGGCAGTATAATTTGAAACTGTTACAGCCAAAAGAAATCTTGGCCCCACCCTGTATAATCTGATCAGTTCAGTGTGGCAGGTGTGATAGACACCCCACAGCTCCTCTTAGTTTTGCACTAGCTGTGTCACAAGATGTGCCTAGGAGACTTGAGTTTCCCCCTTGTCTCCCGATTGGCCTGGGGTGAGGGAGTGCGATAAGTCGGCCTCCTCCCTCTCTCGCCCTGCTCCCTAGACAGAAAAACCAGCTATTTTAAAACAGCTGACATTCCCCCTAGGCGCCTAATGGGAGGAGAAGTTGCGCACTCTCCCTGCCCCCAGGCCAACCAGAGCCTGGGGACGGGGGAGCGTGCAAAGTCTCCTCACCCTGCAAGAGCATATGGTGGCTAGACAGACATGCTGGGCTTGTTTTATGAGGAGGGACTGAAGGAACTGGGATTATTTAGTCTGTAGAAGAGAAGAATGAGGGGGAATTTGATAGCAGCCTTTAACTGAGAATGAGGGGGGTCCCAAAGAAAATGGAGCTAGATATTTTCAGTGGTGGCACATGACAGAAGAAGGAGCTGTGATTTTAGATTATAGTGGGAGAGGTCTAGGTTGGATATTAGGAAAAAACATTTCCCTAGGAGGGTGGTGAAACACTGGAATGGGTTACCTAGGGAGGAGGTAGAATCTCCATCCATAGACAAAGCCCTGGCTGGTCCTGCTTTGAGCAGGGGGGTTGGACTCAATGACCTTCTGAGGTCTCTTCCAACCTTAATTTTCTGTGATTCTATGACATGGGGCAAAATAAAAATCAGAAGTTAAATTGTGAGGAAAATAGAAAGGACCATATAAACTTCTAGCAAATGAAGTGGAAAAACATAATTAGGAAGGCCAGAAGAGAATTTAAAGAACAGCTAACCAAAAACTCAAAGTAATAGCAAAAAAAGAAATTAAGTACATCAGAAACAAGAAGTCTGCTGAAAAACTAGCGGTGTCACTGGATGATCAAGATGATAAAGGAGCACTAAAGGATAATAAGGCCATTGCAGAGAAACTAACTGATTTTTTGAATCTGACTTCACAGCTGAGAATCTGAGGGAAATTCCCAAACCTGAGCCCATCTTTTTAGGTGACAAATCTGAGGAGCTGTGTCAGACTGAGGTGTCATTAGAGGAGATTTTGGAAGAAATAGCTGAACCAAACAGCATTAAGTCACTGGGCATTCACCCGAGTTCTGAAGGAAGTCAGATGTGAAACTGCAGAATTACTACCTGTGGTTTATAACCTACTCTTTAAATCCACTTTTATACTAAAACTTTGACTTGAGGATAGGTAATGTGGCATCAATTTTAAAAAAGGGGTCTAGATGTGATCCTGGCAAATAAAGGCTGGTAAGTCTAACTTCAATACAAGGTAAACTGATTGAATCTATAGTAAAGAACAGACTTGTCAGACACATAGATCAACATAATTTGTTGGGGGAGAGTAAACATGGTTTTTGAAAAGGCAAATCATGCCTCACCAATCCACTAGAATTCTTTGAGAGGGTCAACAAGCATGTGGGGGATCCAGTGGATACAGTGTATTTATATTTCCAGAAAGCCTTTGACAAGATTGTTCTCCAAAGGCTCTTTGTAGCAGGGCAGCTGCCCTGTACTGGCCCTTTAAGAGCCCAACCCCAGCCTGAAGCAGGCCCGGGAAGTTCAGCCCAGCTGGGCGGCGTTGGCCAATTAAGGCCCAGCTGGGAGCTATAAAAGGGAAGGGCTGCTTCAGCCAAGGCAGTGTGAGCCTGGCTGCCGAGGGAGCAGGACGCTCTCTGGAGCTAGGGCAGGGCTAGAGAGTCAGGCTGGGCCAGGACGCTTGGACAGCCAACCGGCCAGCCTGCTAGGCCTGCGGCAAGGCGGGGAGCCTGGCTGCCGAGGGAGCAGGACGCTCTCTGGAGCTAGGGCAGGGCTAGAGAGTTAGGCTGGGCTAGGGCGCTCGGACAGCCAGCCGGCCAGCCTGCTAGGCCTGCAGACAGGCCCGCTGGAGAGACACCAATCCCCCGGAAGGGGGGCTCAGAGCGAGTGACTTGGGCACTGCCGGAGGGCAGTGTGGCGAAGAGAGCAACGCGACTAGAAGATTCGAGAGGGGAAACGCCCCGTGAGCGGAGGCCTGTGCGGGCGGAATGGACTGATTCCGGGGACAGATGACGGACCCCCGCTACGGTGGTGAGTGACCCCCTCACAGATGGTGGAGAATGTGGGTACTTGAAAATACGCGACCCCGGCCCTGACTTAAGGGCTCCGCGTGTGCCTCAGTGGACCCTAGTACAAAAAAAAAAAAAAAAAAAAAAAAACCCCACGCAAAGAGAGAGAAGTTTGCGGGGTTCCCTCCTCCCCTCTCGGCGAGCTCGGGCGGGAGGGCCATGGAGGGAGAAGCAATGCCCGAAGGACTGACTAAGGGGCGACAGCCACCCGTGAAGCTTCGAGCCCAACGATTGGCAGCGCAGCTCCTACAACAGCAGAGGCTGGTACAGCAGCTGGACGCCCAGTACCGCCAGGCTCTTCAGGAGGTGGCGGAGCAGGATCCGGCCGGTATGGGGGCCACCCTGACTCCCCCGGCTAGCTCCCCCTCCCTGACTACGGGGGGACCCGCGGGGGACCCCGCGTTGTTTGCCCTCCTCGACTCGGGATGCAGCCAGACACTTATCCGCCCCGATGTACTGCCTGACACCGCGACGCCCGAGGGGGAGCTGCAGCTGCGGTGCGTCCATGGGGATGTGAAGACCTATCCTCAGGTCCGGCTCCCCTTGATGGTGCGGGGAGTCACCCGAATGATGCGAGTGGGCGTGGTGCCGCACCTGCCATACCCTATGGTGCTGGGTCGCGACTGGCCAGGTCTTACAGCTCTCATTAAAGACTCACCGGCGCCGACCGAGGCCCGCGTGGAACTCCTGGGGGAGGAACTCCAGGCAGTCCGACCGCAGGGGTCGCTCGACAGGGAAGGCCCCGCCGAGCGCGACGCATCTGACCTGGCCGACCCAGGGCGCTCAGACACGGAGGACGTGCCGGTCGTGCTGGACTCGGCGGATTTTCCCCGTGACCAGCGGGAGGATCCCACCCTGCGGGAGGCCTACGTCCAGCTCGCTGCTGTTGATGGGACGGTGGTGGATCCACAGAGGGCGGCACACTGGCCCCGGTTTGAGCTACGAGCCGACCGGCTCTACCGGGTTGGGCGGAACCCGCAGACGCAGGAAGAAGAGGCCCAGTTGTTGGTACCCCGGGCCCATCGACGAGCCGTGCTGAGGTTGGCGCACGACCTTCCCGCCGCCGGGCACCTTGGGCATGAGAAGACCCTGGCCCGAGTCTTGGCCCGCTTCTTCTGGCCTGGGGTGTACCAAGAGGTCAAAGACTACTGCCAGTCATGTCCAGCCTGCCAGCTCGCCGCCGCTCCCGGGGTGCCGAAGGCTCCCCTCGTCCCTTTGCCCGTGGTAGGGACCCCCTTCGAAAGGATTGCCTTGGACATAGTGGGGCCCTTTCCACGGAGCGCGGCTGGATTTCGATATATTTTAACGATCATGGACTATGCAACCCGGTTCCCTGAGGCCGTTCCCCTTCGAAACACCCGTGCCCGCACGATCGCGAATGAGTTGGTGAGGATTTTTGCCTGGGTGGGGCTACCTCGGGAACTACTGACAGACCAAGGAACGAACTTTACATCCCGGTTGCTGCGTCAGGTCTGCGACCTCCTGGGTATTCACAAGCTACAGACCTCCGTCTACCACCCCCAAACCGACGGGCTGGTAGAGCGGTTCAACCGCACCCTGAAGGGGATGCTGAGAAGATTCCCTCCACCGGACATGAAGCACTGGGACCAGCTCATCCCCTTGCTCTTGATGGCGGTGCGAGAGGTGCCACAGGCCTCCACTCGATTTTCCCCCTTCGAGCTCCTGTACGGCAGACGACCTCGTGGCGTCCTCGATCTGGTTAGAGAGACCTGGGAACGGACCCCCTCCTCCGCCGTCGGGCTGCTGCAGTACGTACTCCGACTTCAGGAGAGACTCACGCAGGTGGGGGCCTTGGCTCAAGAGAACCTACAGGCGGCCCAGCGAGCGCAGGAGCGAGGGTATAACCAGGGAGCCCAGGAAAGAGTGTTTGAACCCGGGGATCGGGTGCTGCTGTTACTCCCCTCAGAGGAGTCAAAGTTGCTGGCCCGCTGGCAGGGGCCGTATGAGGTCTCCCGACGAGTGGGCCCAGTCACATATGAGGTTCATCAGCCGGACCGGCGAAGGAAAAAACAAATATACCATGTGAACCTCCTCAAACCTTGGCGAGAGCGAGAAGGCATGTTGGTCGCGCCCTACCCGTCGGAGCCCGTGTTAGGTCCTAGGGTCCCTGACGCCAAGGAGGAGGAGGAGACACCCCAGCTCGCGGACACCCTGTCACAGAACCAACGGCGCGCAGCCCAGGTGCTTGTCGAAACCTTCGCCAGGACCTTTACCTCGCGGCCGGGCCGAACCTCGGCGATAACACACACCATCCGAACTCCACCCGGGCAGGTCGTGCGGGAGGGAAACAGACCTCTTCCCCGACGGATGCGTGACGTCGTGGAACAAGAGGTCCGCACCATGTTGGAGTTGGGGGTGATCGAGCGATCCCGAAGTGAGTGGAGGAGCCCGATCGTGTTGGTCCCTAAACCAGATGGAAGCATTAGGTTTTGCATCGACTTTCGAAAGGTAAACGCAATATCGAAGTTTGACGCCTATCCGATGCCACGGACGGATGAGCTGCTGGAGCGCCTGGGAAAAGCCAAGTTCATAACAACCCTCGACCTGACTAAGGGCTATTGGCAAATCCCGCTGGATCGGGAGTCCCGGGAGAAGACAGCTTTCACCACCCCGTCCGGGCTTTTCCACTTCGCGCGCATGCCGTTCGGCCTCCATGGGGCACCCGCCACCTTCCAGCGGATGATGGATCGCCTGCTCGCCCCGCATCTGGAATATGCCGCAGCTTACCTGGATGACGTGGTCATCTACGGGCGCGACTGGGAGGACCACATAAACCAAGTGGCGGCAGTACTACGAACGCTCCGCGATGCGGGTCTCACGGCCAACCCCAAAAAGTGTAAAATCGGCGCGCAAGAGACCACCTATTTAGGTTATCATTTGGGGCGCGGCTTAGTCCGGCCCCTGGTGGGGAAGGTAGAGGCCATCCGAAATTACCCCATACCAACCACGAAAAGGAAGGTCCGACAATTCCTGGGCCTGGCGGGGTATTACCGCCGATTTGTCCCCCAATTTGCTAGCATAGCAGCGCCGCTCACCACTCTGCTCACGAAGGACAAACCCCAGAGAGTGAGGTGGAACACAGAGTGTGACTCGGCTTTTCAACAACTGAAAGACGCCCTGTGTAGCGAGCCCGTTTTGCTTAGCCCAGACTTCGATAAACCATTTTGTCTTCAGACAGATGCCTCCGCCACGGGACTGGGCGCCGTACTCTCCCAGGAGGTCGATGGAGAAGAGCACCCGGTGGTCTTTATTAGCCGTAAGCTCTTTCCCCGAGAACGCCAGTACTCAGTAATAGAAAGAGAGGCCCTGGCTATCAAATGGGCGGTTGAAGCCCTAAGGTACTACCTGCTCGGGGGTGAGTTTACGCTATGGACAGACCATGCCCCGTTAAAGTGGCTACAGACTATGCGGGACACCAATAGCCGCCTCATGAGGTGGTACTTAGCCCTTCAACCCTATGTATTCTCCATACGCCACAGGGCGGGCAAGGCCAACGCCAATGCGGACGCCTTGTCCCGCCTGGCCGAGGAGTCGGGATCCAATCCCGAGGTGGGGGACCTGGACTTGGGGGGGAGGGCAAGTAGCAGGGCGGACTGGCCGCCCACTGAACCAGAGGAGGAGGAACCCCTCAGGACACCCGGGTGGGTGGAGGCGGACCCCACCCCGTCACCTGACCGGAACCCCGAGGGCGGGGCGGGGAGGATAAGAAGACGGCGGGAGAGGGCAGTCAGGGCCCGACCGCTGGGGGAGCGGGAGGCAGACCCCGAACTCCTGCCTGCGGAGGCCCGGGCGGGGCTGCCCCCGGCTGGGTTCCTGGAGGCCGACCGAAACTTCCCAGAGTGGGGTACGGGGGCCTGGCCCCAACCAGCGGCAGAAGCACCCCTGGACCCCGAGGACGAGCCCGACGGGCTGGACCAGCTCGATCCCCGATGGGTGCTGGAGCGCTGTGGCCGAATCACCGGCGGGACCTCGCAGGACCCAACCCTAGACCCCTGGAGTGGGCCGCCCGGACCCTACTAGGATGACTGGCACAGCTCGACAGCCCGACAGGCCCGCAGAGGCTACAGGTACCCGGAAGGGGAGGGGGGAAGAAGGGGCCCAGGGATCGCTCAGGCGGAGAACCTCCACGGCCAGCAAGTCCGGACTGAGCCAATTGCAGCGACACGGCTGCACTCAGGGTCCCTGGGCCGGGGCGCAGAGAGATGGGTGGGCCTGCGCCCCCACCCCCTCCCCTCCCCGCCTTCCCCCCGGCGGGGCCATCCCGGGTCCACTCCGGAGGAGGACTTGATAGGGACGCATGGAACTGCGGCCCTGCCTCGTAGCGGGACGGGGCTGGGACTTCTGAAACAGGGCGGGCAGCAGGGAACCACCCCCCCCCCCCCCGGAGATAGTTAAGGGGGAGGGTGTGTAGCAGGGCAGCTGCCCTGTACTGGCCCTTTAAGAGCCCAACCCCAGCCTGAAGCAGGCCCGGGAAGTTCAGCCCAGCTGGGCGGCGTTGGCCAATTAAGGCCCAGCTGGGAGCTATAAAAGGGAAGGGCTGCTTCAGCCAAGGCAGTGTGAGCCTGGCTGCCGAGGGAGCAGGACGCTCTCTGGAGCTAGGGCAGGGCTAGAGAGTCAGGCTGGGCCAGGACGCTTGGACAGCCAACCGGCCAGCCTGCTAGGCCTGCGGCAAGGCGGGGAGCCTGGCTGCCGAGGGAGCAGGACGCTCTCTGGAGCTAGGGCAGGGCTAGAGAGTTAGGCTGGGCTAGGGCGCTCGGACAGCCAGCCGGCCAGCCTGCTAGGCCTGCAGACAGGCCCGCTGGAGAGACACCAATCCCCCGGAAGGGGGGCTCAGAGCGAGTGACTTGGGCACTGCCGGAGGGCAGTGTGGCGAAGAGAGCAACGCGACTAGAAGATTCGAGAGGGGAAACGCCCCGTGAGCGGAGGCCTGTGCGGGCGGAATGGACTGATTCCGGGGACAGATGACGGACCCCCGCTACGGTGGTGAGTGACCCCCTCACACTCTTAAGCAATATAAGCTGTCATGGGGAAGGAAGGTCTTCTCATGGACTGGTTAAAAGGTAGGAAACAAAGGGTAGAAGGAATAAATGGTCCATTTTCTGGATGGAGAGAGAGATATAGTGGTGTCCCCCAGGATCTATATGGGACCAATCCTATTTAACATAGGATCTAGAGAAAGGGGAAATCAGTGAGGTGGCAGAATTTGCAGGTGATACAAAACTGCTTGAGACAGTTAAGTCCAAAGCTGACTGTGAAGAGCTTCAAAGGGATCTTTTAAAATTGGGTGACTGGACAATAAACTGGCAGATGAAATTCAATGTTGATAAATGCAAAGTAATGAATATTGGAAAACATAATCCTCACTATACATATAAAATGATAGGCTCTAAAATTAGCTTTTTCCACTCAAGAGAGAGATATTGTAGTTATTGTGGATAGTTCTCTGAAAACATTCATTCAATGTGCAGTAGCAGTCAAAAAGCAAACAGAATGTTGGAAATCATCAAGAAAGGGATACATAATAAGACAGAGAATATCTTATTGCCTGTTTTAAATCCATGGTATGCCTGCATCTTGAATACAGTGTGTAGATATGTTCTCCCTATCTCAAAAAAGATATATTGCAATTGCAAAAGGTTCAGAAAAGGGCAACAAAAATGATTAGGGGTATGGAACGGCTGTCATATAGGGAGAGATTAATAAGCCTGGGACTTTTCAGCTTGGAAAGGAGACACCAAAGGGGGGATATGATAGATGTCATCTATAAAATTATGACTAGTGTGAAGAAAGTAAATAAGGAAGTGTTATTTACTTCTTCCCATAACACAAGAAGTAAGGGGTCACCAAATGAAATTAATAGGCATCAGGTTTCAAGCAAACAAAAGGAAGTGTTTCTTCATACAACACAGTCAACCTGTGGAACTGTCTGCCAGAGGATATTGTTAAGGCCAAGACGAGCTAGATAGATTCCTGGAGGATAGGTTAATCAAAGGCTATTAGTCAGGATGGACAGGGATGGACAGGCTAGGGCCTGTTTGTCAGGGCTGGGAATGGGTGATAGAGGATAGATCGCTTGGTGATTAACTGCTTTGTTCATTCCATCTGGGGTACCTAGCATTGGCCACTGTTAGAAGACAGAACACTGGGATAGATGGACTTTTGGTCTGATCCACTATGGCCATTTTTATGTTCTGCAGTCATTCCAATAGGCCCCTGGGCATAAACTCTGGTCTGCCTTTCACACATCTTCAGCAATATGAGAATAATTCAGACAGAATAGATGGCCCCCACCAATCCATAAAATGGCTTCTGTGCCCAATCAGAATCTGACAAGTATGGTTGCAAACCCTCTTGGACCTGGAGGACTGGTTATCGTTGCTGCAAATGGAGTCTGGTTTGTCTGGAGAGGAAAATTGGCAACTCTAGGCAACAGAAAGGCAAGATTTATTAAAGGCATTGTTACTAATATTTGACCACTTCACTCTGAGCACGTAATGTATATAGTTTTTGAAGACATGGGGGATCCTTTGGAGTGAAAGACTCTATAGAAATACAGATCATTGTTATGATACTAATGAGCCTTTCTGAAGAACATCAGGGTATGGAATGAAAGGTGCTCTGTGAAATCTTAGTTTAGCAGTGATTGCATTCCCAAGAGATGGAGAAGGGTCAAGCATAAGAAGACAAGATACTGTATTAATAAACCATGATCTATTCTGTAAGGCTCCAATGTTGCACTGGGATCAATGTGGATGAATTGCTGGACCCATGCAGCACCTCAGTGACATCAACAGAGATTTGTACAGAAAGCTCTGCACATAATGCATTGTAGGGTAGAAAACTTTTTCTTGTCCATGAGGAAGGCATTACTTTCTAATTCTCGTCCTTTTTACCCCAATAGTATCCCTTCCTCAGGGACCTGGAGGACATTTGCAAGGTATTTGTTTTACAATAGAGCAAAATAATACAGCAAATGGTAAAACATACAAACTTCCATCCAAAATACAAACGTGCAAAATCCTTTCCTTCTTCTACCAATGTGTGCTCTATTTTTTTCCTTTCATGGATGGAATACATTTTGTTATGTGCACCGAGGCATGTGCACCACCAGTAGAAACACATGCTGCTGGCTGTGGGCACTCTGCTAATCATCTGAGTGGCATTTAAACCTCACCTGAGTGACCTCCCAAGTGCTCAACTTACAGGAAACACTGTCAGCCACCTGTTCATTTTCTTCCCCATTTGAGCTGCTCAAATACTGGTAGTTCTGTGATCCCAGAAGAGAGGCTGTACTTGTAAAATTTACAACCCAGTTTTGCAAATCTAAGCAATTTTGCATAGAGCTGTTGGTTAAGAGCTTCTTAACTTATGGACTAGTGCTTGAAGCAGGGGTCTAGAAATCAGGGGTTCAAGCTATTCCCAGCTCTGCCATTGTATGACCGTATGACCTTGATCAAGTCACTTAACCTTTCGGTGTGACAATTTCCCTATCTAGTCACTGTACCTACTTCATAAGCATATAGTAAGACTAAATTTATTAAGGCTAAATTCTGACTTTCTCATTCACAAGTAGAATCTTATGCCATGAACAATCCCACTGATTTTTTTAAAATTATTTGTTGGTTAGAGCAGTATTTGGCATGGATGAAGCTACGAGAAATGTACTTATAATGTTCTCTGAACTCTTTCAGGGAAAGGACCCACACTATTTCTATGTGCATTGTTATGTGCTCCTGTTGTCCACATAGGTTGAGATTCATCCCTGCTTTCTCCAGGGAGCATGATGATATCCTGCTGACTGTGCTTTGTCTTATGTACTGCTGCAAGGGAGAATCCCATGGTATGGCCTGACCTGGGACTTGTTCTCTGGAAAGTATAAGGCTGTGTCTACACTGGCACCCTTTTCCGGAAAAGGGATGCTAATGAGACAAGTCGGAATTGCAAATGCCGCGGGGGATTTAAATATCCCCCGCGGCATTTGCATGAACATGGCTGCCGCTTTTTTCCGGCTCGGGGCTTTGCCGGAGAAAAGTGCCAGTCTAGACGGGATCTTTCGGAAAATAAAGCCTTTTCCGGAAGATCCCTTATTCCTGATTTTAAGAGGAATAAGGGATCTTCTGGAAAAGGCTTTATTTTCCGAAAGATCCCGTCTAGACTGGCGCTTTTCTCCGGCAAAGCCCCGAGCCGGAAAAAAGCGGCAGCCATGTTCATGCAAATGCCGCGGGGGATATTTAAATCCCCCGCGGCATTTGCAATTCCGACTTGTCTCATTAGCATCCCTTTTCCGGAAAAGGGTGCCAGTGTAGACACAGCCTTAGAGTTCTTGTGCAACAAGGTGTGTGTGGATGGGCAACAGGGCGTTTTGTGCAAGAAATGGCCTCCAGGAAAAAAAACAGGTGGCCTCTTGGCCACTCCGTCCAAAGTAATAAAACTCTATAGTTCCTGTCTGCTGGCCCCTCTTAAAGCTGCAGGCATCCTGGGCAAACCTTGTGGCAGGAAGTTGCAGAGAACAGGTCTCTGCACCGCACGGCTCTGTCTCACCCAGAAATGACAGCAAGCTCCCCAACATCCCCCTGGCCCTTCCAGGGAGCAGCTCCAGGAGCCCCAGGATCCCGCCGCCCAGGGGGACAAAAAAGTGCGCCCAACCTGGTCTGGCCTGGAAACAGCGACCTTTCTGGAGCTGTGGGGCAAGGAGGAGTTGCTGCAGGATCCCTGGGCCAAGCGCCGCAATGCTGAGATTTTTTTACATGGCCATATTCCTGGTGGAGTGAGGTCACCCTGCCCAGACCATGGAGCAGGTCTGGGCAAAGGCAAAGGAACTCTGTCAAGGGTACATCAGGGCCACTGAGCGCAGTGAGTGCTCAGGGGCAGCACCCCACACCTGTCCCTACTATCAGGAGCTCCACCATATCTTGGGGGGTGGGGAAACCTCTTCCCTCCCCCTTGTGGTGGACTCCAGCCTCGACACCCCATTTGTCGTCCGCCCAGAGGTCGCCCACAAGGATGAGCTGGAGGACCAGGGCCAGCCCCAGCTGGAGGAAGAGGAGCAGGAACCAGGGACTGTCACCTTGTCCCTGGAGCCGGTGAGCACCAGCCAGGACATCGGGATCTTCAGGTGAGTTGTCACACACACACACATGCACACAGGGTGGGGGAGTCGGGAGCACAGGGAGCAGGGGGCAAGTGTCACTCAGGCTGCTAGGGCAGCACATGGTGCTGAAGTCTAGGCACGTGCAACCACATGCAGCGGGAGGGTGCAGCACGCGGACACAGCAGGCAGACCCTGAACACACCTGGGATCCTGCTACCAGGTTCAGGGGAGGACACATGCATCCTGCCCCCAGGAGAGAAGGGGGGCACACCCAGCTGGAAGCAGGCTAGCGGCAAGGGTACAGGCATGACTCCAGACACACCCCAGAGTGCTGCGCATAGCACATGGGCATGCCTGCACATGCAAGGCAGCAGCCGCTCCCACACACAGCACAGTGAACAGCAGGTGTGTGTGCAGACCCCAGGGAGGGCCAGGCTGCTCACACTCCTCTGCCACCCATGAAGGGATCCCACTGTGGCCTCATACTTCCCGTGCCTGTCTGGCTATGGTGTGTGTGGGGGGGGGGGGGGGGAAGGGCAGCACGGTCCTCTGGGCACATCGGGGCCCCTGTGACACAGGGCGTGCTGTGCAGGCCACACATGGCCTTGTACCCGGGACATCCCCCTCATGTGGGCAGGGGACTGTTGCAGTCACCACTCACAGAGGACGGCACGGCCTTGGGGAATGTGTGTGCAGGGATGACTGACTGCCTCTCCTCTTGTATGTTCTCCACAGCCAGACCAGCCAGGACAGAGGGCCAAGCCACACTGCCGGTGTAGAGCTTCATTAGCAAGGGCATGAGTGGGTATGCCGCGTCCCCCACTATGCACACTGGCATGTTCTGGTCACCCACTGCAAAGTCCCAGCAGAGGAAAGGGTGCCTGCCTCAAGCATGGTGCACAGGCTGGAGTTCCTAAAAACTCAGGCATCATGTGCCCTGCCCTCCCACCCCACATAAATGTTTGTAAATTGGCCCCAGTGGTCCACCAGGGCCTGCAGGAATACTGAGAAGTAGCCCTTTCTATTAATAAACTGGGCCACCTGATGGTCCGTGGCCCAGATGGGGATGTGCATGCTGTTGATGGCTCCCCCGCAGTTGGGGAATCCCAGAGCAGCAAATCCAGTCATGGTTGAATCCAGGTCCTCAAGACGGATGACTCTGCACAGTAGCAGGGAGTGATGGCCCTGACAAGTGCAGAAGGAGACAAAGAAACACACAAAACAGAGAATGAGAGGGCTTGCATGAGCCCTTGGGAGGTGCCACCGACCGGTAGCTGTCTGGGTTGGCCAGCTTCCAGAGCGCTATTGTGACCTGCTTCTGCAGGGGGATGGTGGGCCGCAGGTGGGTGTCGCGTCTGTGGAGGTGGGTGTCAGCCGGGTACAGAGCTCGAGGAAGGTGGCCTTGCACATTCAAAAGTTGGGCAGACACTGTTGGTCGTCCCACCGCTCCAGGACCAGCCGGTCCCACCGCTTCGAAATGGTCTCCAGCCTCCAGAACCTTCTCTGTATAGAGGGGCGCAGCAGCCAGACTGGAGCAGCCGCAGCCATGCAGAGGTTGATGAGAAGGAGTTGTGAGTCCACAGCCAGCAGGAACATGTAGGCAGCTGTAGCAAATGCTGCAAGAACTGCAACATTGCCACATGGGGCTGTCTCCTGCCCAGGGGCAGCTCCAGCTCCATGGCACATACCGAGGAAAAAAGCTGTGGCATCCCCCAAAAGAACAGGGCAACCACAGCAGGCACTGCTGAAGCTTTGCTGTCCCTCAAGAAAGGTCCACAAGCAGGCAGCGGAAACAGAGAAACAGCTGTCCAGGCGGTCTCTCTAAGCCCTTGTCTCTGCAGGGCTCTGGCAACAGCTCTCGAGAGCAACTGGTGACCTAAAGCCCAGTTAGAACCAGTTCTGAGTGGCTTTATATGCCAGAGAGCATCCAGTGAGTGTGCACACTCTTTTGGAAAAGCGCATCGCTTTTTCGATGTGCTTTTGAGTGTGGACACAATCTCGCACAGGACGTTTTTGTGGACGATCTTTTCTGCAAAAAGTTTCTTGCGCAAGAAGCCTGCAGTGTAGATGTAGCCTCAATGAAGGGAAAAGAAGGAAAGGGGTATCTGGTGTGAACAGAGGAAGGCGAGCCAGCAAATCTGGCTGAGAAATGACTAAATGAAACATCATCCACAAGGACCAAGGAATGCATCTCAGGAGGGGAAAAAGAATACGCTGTAATGGGGCCTTATGCAAAGACCACTGAGATCAGTGGGAAACTATCCCTTGACATCAGTGGGTTTTGGTTCTGGCCCTTACTGCCTTCCTGGATATGGGCCTGACTTGAGCAGTGCTCTGAGCAGTGTGGTGCTCTTCCCAGCACTCAAGAAAGCCAGTGAAATCCCAGAATGTGGTGCACTTTGGCACCCTTGATTGATAGCCATAGAAAGGACCGCATCAGTCTTGGGCTACACGAGACTGACAGGGGAAGATGTTGTGGGGACAGAAACAGACACTGACCTGGAGGATCAGAGCTTTTCCTTGCATCCACCTGCCTCTCATGGCGAGATAATAGAGGATATACACAGAACTGGCAATTACTGCTGACACATCCCTGCTGATTCTCCCTGCTTCCCCAATTCAGGACACAGTGCAAGAACGACTGGCTTTGAATGTCGCTGTCACACATGGTTCATCTTGCTGAAATGAACTCTTCAAACTTATCCACAGTGGACTCAGACTCTGAGGCAGCAGGAAAGAGGAGGGACCCACAAAGATTGTAAGAATAACTCCATGAGCTGCTGGAGTTTTAAACATCAAAGTGGGCATGACCCCGTAGGCCTCATCCTCCCTCCTGCGTCGCACACAAGCTTATTAGATCCATACATCTTTCCCCATAGCCACTACCCCTGTGCCAATAGTGCCCCAATTAGTGGGTACACATGGAACATATTTGGAACATGGTAAAGTAAATAGGAGAAGTCCCTAGTGGCATCTAACACCCACATTTCAATGTCAGGTGCAATACAGAGTTCATTGTACTCTGACGCTTCAGATGCGTTCACTGAAGTGAGGAGCACCCCTGGACTAGAACCTCTTTGGCTGCAATTACTGTCAAAACCAGATGTTGGTGAAGGACCTCCAATACCAATGTGGTGGGTGCAACATCTCAAGGGAACAGAACAATATTCCATAATCTTTTTGACCCTTCTGTGCTCTTTAAGATTGCATGGATGGACAGACCCTACCCAACAAGGAGCCCTGGAATAGTTAAGGGGACCTGTAGTGAGTCAGCATGGCCTCCCATTGACCCAGAAGAGGAAACTCCCCCAAAAAACCCTTGGTGGGTGGTGCCAGAACCACCCAGTCCCACCCACAGGAAAACAGGAAGTCAGGGCTTGGGATATAAGAAGACAAGCTTCCAGCTCAGTTGGAGCTTGGCGGCCAAGCAGAACAGCGGCTCTTTCCCAGCCCCAGTGGAAGAAGGTCCTGCTCTGATCTCAGAGGGAGGACTGGGTTGGGCCACCTGGGCCACCACCGGGCCCTGAGAACTAGCCCAGGCCGCCATGGCCACTGCTGGGCCCTGATAGCTGGACAAGGCTGCGGAAGCTGCTGCCCAAGCTCACGGACATAGCCAGACCCCCAGGACCCTTCTTAGGCCCACCTAAGTGGTCTGGACTACCTGGACCCTTACCTGCACAAGACCCTGAGCCTATGGACATGCTACTGGCATCACCATCCACAGCCAACCCCAAGGAGAGCACTCGAGCCAGGTGGGCCCCAGGGGGAACAGAGAAGTGGCCCAGGGACAGCTGACCCTGGAGCAACTGAGGATATGGAGGTCAGCTGGGCAGCACACTGCAGCTCGGAGCCCCACTGACCCAGGCAGCTCGGAGCCCCACTGACCC
The DNA here is from genome assembly GCF_052426305.1 of Pelodiscus sinensis. Lineage (NCBI taxonomy): Eukaryota > Metazoa > Chordata > Testudines > Trionychidae > Pelodiscus > Pelodiscus sinensis. Next base: position 7,947,013 of record NC_143074.1, on the reverse strand, counting down.
AGGGTATGTCTACACTACAAAGTTAATTCAAACTAACAAACGTTAGTTCGAATTAACTATAATAGGTGCTATACATACAAACCGCTAGTTCGAACTTAACTAGCGGAGCACTTAATTCGAACTAGGTAAACCTCATTTTACGAGGACTAATGCCTAGTTCGAATTAAGTAGTTTGAATTAAGGGCTGTGTGGCCATTTGATTCGAATTAGTGGGAGGCTAGCCCTCCCCAGCTTTCCCTGGTGGCCACTCTGGGCACCACCAGGGAAACTCTTCTGCCCTCCTCCCAGCCCCGGAGCCCTTAAAGGGGCACGGTCTGGTTATGGTGCCCGTGCCAGGTGCAAGCCTGCCAGCACCCAGCCAGCAGACCCTGCACCTGGCATGGCACGAGCCAGCCACCCGCTGCCACCCAGCCCTCCGCCAGGGGGGTCCCTTTAAGCACGTGGCTCAGCTAGACTTTTGCACCAGCACTTGGAAGCAAGTGGTGACCTGAAGCCCTGGCTGAAGTGGTTCTGGGTGGCCTCATATGTGAGATTAGGTTTCCCCGGCGTGGACGCTCTCTTTTGAAAACCAGGTGGGTTTTTCGATGCCCTTTGGCAGTGTGGACGCTCTCTTTCGGAAGAAGTTTTTTCGGAAGATCTCTTCTGCAAAAGCTTCTCCCAAAAGAAGCCTGCGGTCTAGACCTAGTCCGAGTGTGCAGCAGCAGTCAAAAAATCAAACAGAACATTAGGAATCATTTAAAAAGGGATAGAAAATAAGACAGAGAATATTTTATTGCCTCTTGAAAATCCATGGTATGCCTGCATCTGGAATACAGTTTGTCGACATGGCCTCCCTATTTCAAAAAAGATACATTGCAATTAGAAACGGTCCAGAAACGGGCAACAAAAATGATCAGGAGTTTTGAATGGGTCCCCTATGAGGAGAGAGTAAAAAGACTGGGGCTTTTCAGCTTAGAAAAGATGAGACTAAGGGGGGATTTGACAGAGGCTTATACAATCATGACTGGCCTGGAAAAAGTTTGTAAAGGTCCATGTCAGCAGGAGGCAGCAGTGACTCCCGCTATTGCCCATTAAAGGGCAATTGACATGTCACAAGTCTACGACTAAGCAGTTTACCAGGTCCAGCCCTGGGTCAGGGCAGGGTGGAAAGCCATCAGTTTACAAGGGGGTTCAAGGATCCGGCCAAGTCCCAGCCAGGCGGGGGTCTCCCAGCTGGTGGAGAGCCGACAAGCGCAGGGGTTTTGCCTCTATAGGGAGAACTGACAATGGCGGCCACTGGATCAGCGGGGATCTGGCCCACAACACGCTGACCAGGTCTGGGGGTCAGCGGGGATCCAAGCCGCAAGGCGCCACCCACCATCTCCTCAACCACCCCCAGGTCAGTGGTTCCTGGGCCACTCCCCAGTTTTCCCTAGGGGCCTACCTGGCTCAGGTGCTGCATTTTGAGGTCAGCTGGGGATGGAGGTGATGGCAGTGTGTCCATTGGTTCTGGCTCTGGCTCAGGCAGGGGCCCAGGGGTACCAGTCCAGTCATTGGGCCTGATGGTCCTTTCAGCAAGTCTTCAGGCTGTGGCAGCAGTCTCTGTGGCCCAGGCAAGTCGTCAGGGGCCAGCAGGGGTCCTGGCAGCCCAACCCAGTCCTCCTGTCAGGCGCAGTGTACCTGGCCCCTTTGCTGTGGGAGCTGAGGGCCAAGCATCTGGCCTGTTCCATCACCAGGCTCCAGCTGAGCTCTGAACTCTTATACCCCTGGTTCTGGCTTCCTGCTTCCTTTGGGTGGGGCTAGGGGAGGCAGGACCCACCCACCAAGGGGTCGTAGAGGGCCCTTCCTCTTCTGGGTCAGAGGGAGGGCATGTCACTGTCCCAGAGCCATTACAAAGTGAATAAGGAGTTTATTATTCTCACAATATAAGAACTAGGGTTCACCAAATGAAATTAATAGGCAGCAAGTTTAAAACAAACAAAAGGAGGTTTTTCTTCACTCAGCTCACAATCGACCTGTGGAACTCCTTGCCAGAGGATGTTGTGAAGACTGGGACTTTAACAGGGTTCAAAAAAGAGCTAGATGGACTCATGGAGGTTAGAGTTAGGGTTATTGGCCAGGATGTGTAGGAATGGTGTCCCTAGCCTCTGTTTGTCTGGAAATGGGTGACAGGAGAGGAATCACATGAGGATTACCTGTTGTGATCCCTCCCTCTGGGGCATCTGGTATTGGCCACTGTCGGCAGACAGGACACTGGGCTAAATGGACCCTTTGGTCTGACCCATATGGCCGTTCTTATGTTCTTATGTCCTTCAAGGCAGGGGGCAGAGGGTATGGGAAATGTAGAAACTGGGGCTTGGGCTTAGTGATGTGGGGGGCTTGGGTCAGGGAGTTGAGAGTATGAGAGATGCAGGAGTCAGGGCAGGGGGTGGGGGCTCATGAGAGTGGCTTAGGGCGGCTGGTAGCTGCTCCCTGGGGCTGTTCCACACAGCTGGCAGCTGATCTGTGGCTCTCCAGGGCTGTCAGGGTAGCGGGGGCATGATTGCTTGCTTCCCCCCCCCACCCCCAATGGTCATTGTGGAGTATAACTGTCCCTGAAATCATAGGACTCCCATTCAATTTGATCCCATCCCATCCACATGCTACTGTCCTGACACAACCAAACCCTAACCTTGCTTTAAGTTATGATAAGGGGAAGCTGCTTACCAAATTTGAGGCTCCTAGTTCTTACCAGCTAGGAGGAGTTCTTGAATAAACAGACTCACAGACAGAAACACAGATGGACACACAAACTCTCAAATATATTGTAGATTATAGCTTCTTATTTGTATTCTGGTAGTGCCCTGATGCCCAATCACAATCAAGGCCCCTTTGTGCTAGTCCCTGTATCCACTCCATAGTGCTTATTATTTGTGCTGTCTTTCTCAGGATCCTTTTTATTTCTACAGTTCTTTCTTTGAGACAGCGCCCCTCATATAGATAAAGTGTCTGTCCTCAGGATGTGCCACTGATTTACATAAATGTTATACATTTTTCTCTGTTATTTTCTATTGCTCTCTTAATAAACCTCAGCCTTCCATTCTGTCTTTTGGCCATGACTGTGTATTGAGCACATGTTCTCGTTGAACTCTCCCTAGTAGCCTACGTCTTTTTTTCTTTCTCTCTTGTGAGGTTGCAACTAATTTAGAGCCCATCATTGTGTCTGAGTAGTTTAAATTGTTCCTCCCGTGGCGCATTATGCTTGCACCTGGTTCGGTTGGATTTCATTTGCTGTCATGTGGCCACTTACATCCTTCTCATCCTTCCTCCTGGGATTCCTTGCAACCCTCCCTAGCCTTGATTAACATTAAAAAAATAAAAAGAAAACCCTTTGTGTTGTGAGAAAACGTTGCTGTCTCTATATTCCACCCCCATGTTCAGATTGTTAATAAATATGTTGAACATTTGTCCTGGCCTCTCTCCCATTCACCTCTTTTTCAGCTGAAAATTGCACATTTATTGCTGCCGTTTGATTCTTGTCTGATAACTAGGTTTTAAGCCATGAAAGGACTTTTTACCTCTCCCTCTATCTCATCTACCAAGTTTTCCCTAATAGCTCCTTGTGAGGGCCTCTATCAAACAGCCTTTTGAAAATCTAAATAAATCACCTCCACCAGTTCACCTTTTTATCTATTATTTTGTTAAGATTTTCAAAAAACATTGAGAAGGAACAAGTGTGATGGTTTACCATATAGAAGCCATGCTGGTTTGTCTCAACCATCTAGGGGCATTGTAACTCCGGTTTCAATGATTTCTCTGTTATCTTTTCTACAATTGAAGTACATCTTGCCAGACGACAAGTCCTTGATCACCTTCCAAACCCTTATTTAAAAATGGAGACAATGTTGGCCACACTCTGGCATGACAGCTGATTTTAATGGAAAAAATTACATTCTTTTGTTAGTAGCTCAGACACTTTGCTCTTTCTCATTCCTTATGAATTGCTGTCTGGTGCCAGTGACCTGTGGAAAATTGATGGTCTCATCCTAAATTCCTTTACTCCTGGGAGTAGGTCGGCTAGCTACTGTGGCTTCCCCATTAACTTGAAAGAGATTACTCATGTGAGTATAGGTTGTACATTCTGAAGTGGTTCCATCAGCTCTGCAGCAACACATACGATAGTTTCCATTTGATCTTGTGTTCCCTGAGCTTTTTGTTTGTTCATTTCCATCTGTTTTCTCACCTTCACAAGTGTAGGCTTTGAAAGCTCTTTAGGGAAGCTACTATGATTTTTTTATTAGACATGAGTGTCTCATAGTGACTGGTATTTCTAGGCACCAGGGCTGTGTCTAGGCTGGCCAGTTTTTCCGGAAAATCAGCCGCTTTTCTGGAAAAACTTGCCAGCTGTCTACACTGGCCGCTTGAATTTCCGCAAAAGCACTGACTTCCTACTGTAAGAAATCAGTGCTTCTTGTGGAAATACCATGCTGCTCCCATTCAGGCAAAAGGGCCAGTGTAGACAGTTCAGATTTGTTTTCCGCAAAAAAGCCCTGATTGTGAAAATGCGGAAAAGCGCGTCCGTGCTAATTTAGATGTTTTTTTCCGAAAATGCTTTTAACGGAAAACTTTTCCATTAAAAGCATTTCTGGAAAATCATGCCAGTCTAGATGTAGCCCAGTGAATAATAATCTATCTCTGACCATAGAATCATAGAATCCTTGAAGAGGAAGTCAACGAGTCCAGCCCCTTGCCCAAAGTAGAACCAACCCTAACTAAATCATCTCATCCAGGGCTTTGCCAAGCCAAGACTTTAAAAACTGTAGGACTATGTCTACACTGGCATGATTTTCCGGAAATGCTTTTAACGGAAAAAATTTTCCGTTAAAAGCATTTGTGGAAAAGAGCATCTAGATTGGCATGGACGCTTTTGCTCAAAAGCACTTTTTTGCAGAAAAGCATCCGTGCCAATCTTGCCATTTTCGCCATTGGGGCTTTTTTGCGCAAAATGGTTCTCAGCTGTCTACACTGGCTCTCTTGCGCAAAAGCCTTTGCACAACAGGGCTTTTTCCCAAATGGGAGAGTCATTGTATTTGCGGAAGAACTCTGACAATCTTACATTAGATCGTCAGTGTTCTTGCGCACATTCAAAGCGGCCAGTGTAGACAGCTGGCAGGTTTTTCCACAAAAGCGGGTGCAATTCCACCACCTGCCTAGGGATAGAGATTCCACCATTCCATATTATATGTATATATAGGCACGTGCATACATATATATATGTAACCCTTCTGCCGGGTAGGCCTGGCAGTAACCAGGGCTAGGTTCAATATCTTGGGGTCCATCTCACACAGAACCGGCTCGAGCCCCCACCCAGTAATCTGGGAAATTCACACACCCCGGGTGGGTCTGAGAGGCAACGCTTCCCCACTCGCAAGCACTGAGTCTGAGTGTAGGAAAGAAACATTTAATGAGACAGAGAGAGAAGTCATACGGCATTAACTTGGGAAAAACACCACAAACAGAGTTCATAACCCAAACATGAGCTAAGCCCCCCACCCCAGCCAAGAATCACGTGAAGTCCAAAGAGTCCAACACCCCAAAAGTCTCTGTCCCTGGTCCATGCCACCAAGAGTCCCAAAGTTCACCCACAGGCTTTCACCTCCCAACCTGGGTAGAAATGGGGGTGGGGTATAGATAGGGGGCACCTTACAACACTCCGCCATGCTCCACCAACTGCCTTGTCCCACGCCACCGGACGCTCTGCTGGTCGCCTGCCTCCACTCCACTCCACGCCACTGGTCACCGCACCACAGCGCTGGTCGCCGCTCCTTGCCTGCCGCCGCTCCACGCCACGCCGCTGGTCACCGCACCACAGCGCTGGTCGCCGCTCCTTGCCTGCCTCCACTCCACTCCACGCCGCTGGTCACCGCACCACAGCGCTGGTCGCCGCTCCTTGCCTGCCGCCGCTCCACGCCACGCCGCTGGTCACCGCACCACAGCGCTGGTCGCCGCTCCTTGCCTGCCTCCACTCCACTCCACGCCGCTGGTCACCGCACCACAGCGCTGGTCGCCGCTCCTTGCCTGCCGCCGCTCCACACCATCCTGCTGGTTGCCGCTCCTCCCGGCCATGTTACACCACCAGCCAGTGAGTCCCTCCAGCCACTCTGCTGGCCACTGCCGCTTCACTGGCTCTCAGCTAAACCAGTGATTTCAACTCTTTAGCCACCAGCTGGACTGGCAAAGGAATCCAGCTTCCACTAGACTAGCAAACAAAAAGACTCCTCAGGGAGTCTGCTTTAGATCTGTCCTTAAAACAAAGTGGGGGAGGAGGGGAAAAGAGAAAAAGGGCAGGCTAGGCCAGTCTTACAGCTCACACCTGGCAGGTGTGAAGCAGGCTGACTCAAGCCTTTTAATCCTTCCACCCAGCTCTGTTCATTCAGTTCTGGAAGAGGGGAGGCTTGTTCCTCCGAGATCTCTTTCCATGATGGTGGTTTCTCTCCTGCAAGCACTGGTGGCATGTTTTACAGTTCCCACATTTAGAAGTAGCATGATTAGTGACCCCCACAACAGTCCCAAATTATTTACAATTCGCCACATTCCTTTTGCGCAAAAGGACTTTTGCCCGAACAGGAGCAGCATAGCATTTCTGAAAGAAACACTAATTTCTTACATGAGATCATCAGTGTTCTTGAAGAAATTCAAGTGGCCAGTGTAGACAGCTGGCAAGTTTTTCTGCAAAAGCAGCTGCTTTTGCGGAAAAACTTGCCAGTCTAGACACAGCCTTGTAGCGGGCACACCCACCCCTTCTGTTAGCTGTCTGATAGCAAGCAGCAGTTCAGCCCCTGCTTACATATAAATATATATATCAAATTGAAAGTGAGTCCTAAAAATCATCTCATTTTTTAGCAGTTCCATTTGTGGGTTGCCTCTAGGAGCTTGCAAGTCCTTGTGAGCTCAGTCCTCCTTGGAGTTACTTGGTATAAATCAGGAGTGACTACACTACAGTATATGGAGTCCCACTCAGGGTGCTCAGGAGAAGAATTGAAGAGATGTACCCTTTGTGGAATGCCACTTTCTGCCATGTTGAAAGTATTTTAAGGATATTTCTTTACTAGCAGACTTACTCGGCGTTCCCGGGCCCTTCAGGGCAGGGGGATAACAGGGTGTGTGTGTGTGTGCAGGAGTCAGGGCAGGGACTTGGGGATGTGTGTGGGGAGTGCAGGAATCTGGGGTGTGTGTGCAAAAGTGAGAGTTGGGGGGTAAGGAGGAGCACAGGGCAGGGGACCCATCCAGCATGGGACTATTTTCTCTTCCCAACACCCTCCACATCCCGGCTGACAGGGGCATTTTCTCTTACCCCAGATCCCCCCAACTGCCAAGAGCATTTTCTCTCCCTTTCTCTCCCCCAACCCGCTAATGGCCACCAGGGGCATTTTCACTCCCTCAGTGCCCTCCCTGGCCACCAGAGTTTTCTTTGCCTCCCACAGAGCATCCCCTGGGAAACAGAGGCATTTTTTTATCCCCCCCTGTTCCCTCTAGCCACCAGGAACCTTTTTTCTCCCTCTCCCTTCCCCCCCACCAGCACTGTGGTCAGTGGCTGGGGGATGGGTAAATGGCTTTGGGGCTGGGGGCTGCTTACCTGGTGTGCTGGCAAGCAAGATGGCAGAGCCCCATGCCCTGCTGGCCACTTTTTTGGTGTTGTGGCTGCCCCCAGTAGACACTCTCCAGGGTAGCTCTCTCCTGACAGCTTGCTGCCCCAGGTGGCCACTCTCATATTGCATGCCTCTGAACAGCAGCCCGTCCCTTTTTCCTGGGGCTTCTGGTTGTTCTGGCACAACCAAATCCTGACCTTGTTTTAAGTTAGAAGAGGAGTTTGCATACTAAATTTGGTGGCTTAGCTGTTACAGTTTAAGAGTTCTGGAACAGATGAACTTGCAGGCAGACAAATGCACTCTAAAATATAGATAATTCAGCTGTGTGCCATTTGATGCCTTAAGATTAGTTTAAGTTTTATCATCTAAGTTTGCATATGATACCAACCTGGGAGGGTTTGCAAACGCTTTGGAGGTTAAGCTCATAATTCAAAATGATCTGGACAAACTGGAGAAATGGTCTGAGGTAAAGTGGATGAAGTGTAATAAAGACACATGCAACGTATTCCACTTAGGAAGAAACAATCGGTTTCACACATGCAGAATGGGAAGCTACTGTCTAGGAAGGAGTATTGCAGAAAGAGATCTAGAGGTCATAGTGGACCACAAATTAAATATGAGTCAACAGTGTGACACTGTTTCCAAAAAAAGCAAGTCTGATTCTGGGACACATTAACAGGAGTATACTTATCTCATAGAAAGTATATGTAGCTGTACCCAGTGTATAGAACTAGAAGGGATTTTGAGAGGTCATCAAGTCCAGCCCCCTACCCTCACAGCAAGGCTGCGTACCACCCCTGACAGATCTGTACCACCCCTGACAGATTTGCACTAGTTTCCTAAATGGCCCCCTCAAAGCTTGAACTCACAAGTTCAGGTTTAGCAGGCCAACACTCAAACCACTGAGCTATGCCTCCCTCTTGTCTTATAACCAAGACACGAGAAATAATTCTTCTGTTGTATTCTGCATTGATTAGGTCTCAATTGGAGTATTATGTCCAGTTAAGACCTATCAGGGAAGACTGAAAGAATTGGGCTTGTTTAGTTTAGACAAGAGAAGATGGAGATTGGACATGATAGCAGTTTTCATGTATCTAAAAGGGTGTTACAAGGAGGAAAGAGAAAATTTGTTTTCCTTGGCCTCTAATGATAGGACAAGAAGAAATGGGCATAAATTGCAGCAAGGAAGGTTTAGGTTGGACATTAGGAAAAACTTCCTACCTGTCAGGGTGATTAAACACTGGAATAAGTTGACTATGGAGGTTGTGGAATCTCCATCTCTAGAGATATTTAAGAGCAGGTTGGAGTATCTATCAGGATGATCTAGATGATGCTTGGTCCTGCCGGGAGGGCAGGGGATTGGATTTGAAGATCTCTATGATTCTATGATTCTATGATTTTGTCCACACCCAAGGGTATATCTACACTACCACCCTAGTTTGAAATAGAATGGTTAATGTAGGCAAACGAAGTTGCAAATGTGGCACAGAGTAGGTAGTTCGAATTAGTGGAACGAGGTGTAACAGTAGTTCGAATTAGAAAGCCTAATTCGAACTACCTACTCCATGCCGTGTGTAGCTGCGGGCACGGAGTCCGAACTACCAGGGCTTTAAAAATGGCGGCGCCCGGCAAGATGCAAATGAAGCCCGGGATATTTAAATCCCGGGCTTCATTTGCAACTTCGATTGCCTACATTAACCACCCTAGTTCGAACTAGGGTGGTAGTGTAGACATACCCCAAGAGACTGGAGTTTCTCTTTTGAAAAAAGGATCAAGTTTGCTCTTATGAGACATTTCACTCCAGTGGTTATGTACAGATGGGAGCTCTGGCAGAATTGTCCACCCTCACCTCTTTCCTCCTCTTTCATTGGGCCTGACTGCAGTATTTCTGAGGAAGCAGAGAATCTCTGATTTCAGGGAAATGTCTTTTTAAAATAATAACAACTGAGATTTTCTAAGGATTCTAAGGGTGCTTCTGAGATTATGATGCCTAATTCCCTTAGGATCTCTTTAGGTAGGGTCACAAGATGATGGGGCTGGATTCAGTCTCTGACTCAGGGAACTATTAACTCTGTCCATTGTCACCTCTCTAGCTTACTTCCTGTCAGATGCCTGCAAAGTTGACTGGATGGCACTATGCCACGTCCCTTTTAAAAATAAGAAGAATGAAATATCCTGGTGAAAGATATCACCAGCAGGGCCACATGAATCTAGTTTGAGATAATCATGGTCCTTTTCCTCCTTTTCTATGTTTATTAATTTAAATTTCCACAATTCTGTAAAATTGTGGAGTTTAATCACTATTCTATTTATAGCTATTTAAATTTTCACTATTGCGAAAATATGGGGGGAGGGTCAGACAGTAAGTGCTTAATGACAGTATATGGTAAAATTCAAGAATCTGAAGCATTAAAACTGCTAAAACACAAATTGTAAACATCATATGTCAAAATATACAAAGTCAAGATCCTTAAATCATACTTTTTAATACATTCTCCAAGTTTTTCTTTACTTTGTTTTCTTGTAAATTTTATTATTATTGATTGGAATATTTTTTCCAGTTTGTGAGTATGCAGTGAAATTGACGTTTACTGACATATGTCGATAAAAACTTAATCTTTCAAAGCCTAATTATACTCATATCCTCAGGAGCTTCTCCTTAGTTTTGCTCCTCTTCACTTCGGGTATATCTGCACTAATTCGAACTAACTTAATTCGAATTAGTTAATTCGAACTAAGCTAATTCGAATTAGTGCATCTAGACCTAAAAACTAATTCGAATTAGCATTTTGCTAATTCGAACTAGCATGTCCACATTGAGTGGACCCTGAACTGAAGTTAAGGCTGGCTGGAAGCAGTGCCAGTAGGGCATCAGGTTAGGACTTAGAGCGTGGAGATGCTGCCTCTGGCTAGCCGAGGGCTGTGCTTAAAAGGACCCAATCCCCACCCCGGACAGACAGTTCTCAGGGTTCTCTGCTTGCTTGTCTACCTCGATGAGGGACAGCAAAGCAGTCCTAGCTTGGAGTGTCCTGAATGCCCACACTCGGCACATCACAGCACTTGGCCATCAGCCCGGCTGCACTTGCCGCAGGCTGCCATCCGGGGAGGTCAATCAGGAGGCTGTCAGGATCCAGGAGACCCTGCAGGAGAGCTTCCACCCCGAGGAGCCCGCAGAGCCACCCCAGTCCACCCCATCGGGGGCTTGTGCCCCATTCCTCCCTCACCTCCTTCCACTTAACCCTCCTTAGCCCCCTTCCCTGATGTAAAAAATAAAGGACACGTGTTCAAAAATAGAAACTTTCTTTATTGAACAAAACTGGGGGGGGAGGGATTAACCTCTGGGGAGACTGGGAAAAGGAGGTGGGAGAGGGGAAGAGAGAGGGTGGGAGAGGGAAGGGGGAAACCTGGGAGGAGGGAGCTGGAAGGGGGAAGCCAGGGGAAGAAAGAGGAGGGGAAGTATAAAACTATGGTACGCCATATCTTCAGTACAGTGTACAGACGTGGTCTCCTCACCTCAAAAAAGATGTTTTGGCCTTGGAAAGGGTTCAGAAAAGGGCAACAAAAATGATTAGGGGTTTGGAACAGGTCCCATATGAAGAGAGGCTAAAGAGACTGGGACTTTTCAGCTTAGAAAAGAGGAGACTGAGGGGGAATATGATAGAGGTCTATAAAAGCATGAGTGGTGTGGAGAGGGTACATAAAGAAAAGTTCTTCATTAGTTCCCATAATAGAAGGACTAGAGGACACCAAATGAAATGAATGGGTAGCAGGCTTCAAACTAATGGGCGAAAGTTCTTCTTCACAAAGCAAATAGTCAGCCTGTGGAACTCCTTGCCACAGGAGGCTGTGAAGGCTAGAACTAGAACAGAGTTTAAAGAGAAGTTAGATAAAGTCATGGAGGTTGGGTCCATGGAGTGCTATTAGCCAGGGGGTAGGAATGGTGTCCCTGGCCTCTGTTTGTGGAAGTCTGGAGATGGATGGCATGAGACAAATGGCTTGGTCATTGTCTTCGATCCATCCCCTCCAGGGTAGCTGATGTTGGCCGTTGTCGGCAGACAGGCTACTGGTCTGGATGGACCTTTGGTCTGACCCAGTACGGCCATTCTTATTTTCTTATGTTCTAAGCTCAGGGCTCAGGGTCGGGGGTCTCACTGGACCAACTTGATTTTCATGCAAACCTGCTCCTGGGTTCACATGTGGCCTTGATGGCCAGGCTGGCAGCTATCCTGCCCTAGACAGCCACTTTCCTGTGCCTAGTGCAGAGATTGTGGACGTTGGAGGCCTCCCACCCAAACCAGGAGGACGTCCATGATCTCCGCACTAGACCAGGCAGGCGCCCGCCTCTTGCAGCCCTGGGCAAGCTCCTGGGAGCCGTCAGCCTGGTCCAGTGGGTGGCTGGCTCATGCCGTGCCAAGTGCAAGGTCTGTTGGCTGAGTGCTGGCAGGCTTGCACCTGGCACGGTCACCGTAGCCAGACCGTAGCCCTTTAAGGATTCCGGGGCCGGGAGGGGGGCAGAAGAGTTTCCCTGGCTTGGTCCAAGGTGGCCACCAGGGCAAGCCGGGAAGGGCTAGCCTCCAACTAGCTACACAGCCCTTAATTAGAACTAGGCATTAGTCCTCGTAGAATGAGGTTTACCTAGTTCGAATTAAGCACTCCACTAGTTTGAATTAAGTTCGAACTAGCGGTTTGCTAGTGTAGCACCTATCAAAGTTAATTCGAACTAACGTCTGTTAGTTCAAATTAACTTTGTAGTGTAGACATACCCTTCCTCATATGACCTCTTCACAGTTACATCTTGATTCAGTCTTTCTGGTGGCCCATTTATTACACCTGATGCGGCATTCTGCAATTCTTTCTCAATTTGAATGTTCTCTGTGATATTACTAAGCATCCTAAGCATCTTACATGGGGCTGGCATGATGCTAGCTCTTTTAAACCACAGAGGAAGCCAACACTGCTAATTTATGCCTTGCTTTTTATTCCCAACATAATTTTCATTTTTATGTTCCATCTATACTACATCAATATCCTTTCACCACTGGCGAGTTAAAAGAAAAGTAAATATTTCATCTCATGTTCTTTCTCTAAAAGGGTCAACCTAAAAGGTTCACCCAAAGCACCCTGGGAGTAGGCAAACAAGATCTGACTGTACTTTATTGCTTGGGTGCTTTATGGTACATTAAGACATCGCCACAAGAATCAGTGTGAGTCTGAGACTGATTCTATATAGTAAAGCACAAGAGTCTACTGTGGAATTTCAGAGTTTGCTTGGCCGTTCACCCTTAAGATCACACAAAGATTTACTTAAGATCTAAAAATCAACCCATCCTTAACCAGATATCTAGTGCTATGTATGTGGGCACAAGCTCCACTGGAACTCAGAGAAGTTAAGGGGTCATTTCAGATGTTTTGTTTGCACAGTACATAGCATAACGACAAGTTTCAGAGAGGTGGCTGTGTTAGTCTGTTTCAGCAAAAACAAGACATTCTTTGGCACCTTAAAACTAGCACATTTATCTGGGTATAAGCTTTCATGGGCTTCATCAGATGCATGAAGTGGTATCTTCAGTTTGGAGGGACCTATACACACATGCAAAGATGGGAGTGTTACATTACATTACTCATGAAAGGAGGTTCCAAAGAGGATGGAGAAAGGCTGTTCTCAGTAGTGACGGATGGCAGAACAAGGAGCAATGGTCTCAAGTTACAGTGGGGGAGGTCCAGGTTGGATATTAGGAAAAAGTATTTCACCAGGAGGGTGGAGAAGGACTGGGCAGGGTTCCCTAGGGAGGTGGGGAAATCTCCATTCCTAGAGGTTTTTCGGTATCGTCTTGTCAAAGCCCTGGCTGGGATGATTTAGTTGGGTTGGTCCTGCTTTGGGCAGGGGGCTAGACTCAATGACCTCCTGAGGTCTCTTCCAGCTCTATGATTCTATGATTCTACTATGAGGAGGACCAGTGCTAGTGAGGCCAATTCAATCAGGGTGGACATGGCCCGTTCCCAGCAGTTGATAAGAAGGTGGGAATACCAAAAGGAAGATGGGGTATGTCTACACTACCACCCTAGTTCGAACTAGGGTGGTAATGTAGGCAACCGGAGTTGCAAATGAAGCCTGGGATTTGAATTTCCCGGGCTTCATTTGCATCTCGCCGGGCGCCGCCATTTTTAAATGTCTGCTAGTGCGGACTCCGTGCCGCGTGTAGCCGCTACACGCGGCATGGACTAGGTAGTTCGGACTAGGCTTCCTATTCCAAACTACCGTTACGCCTCGTGAAATGGAATAGGAAGCCTAGTCCAAACTACCTAGTCCGTGCCGCGTGTAGCGGCTACACGTGGCACGGAGTCTGCACTAGCAGACATTTAAAAATGGCGGCGCCCGGCGAGATGCAAATGAAGCCCGGGAAATTCAAATCCCAGGCTTCATTTGCAACTCCGGTTGCCTACATTACCAACCTAGTTCGAACTAGGGTGGTAGTGTAGACATACCCATGGTTACTTTTTGTAGTGAGCTAGCCACTTCCAGTCTCCTAGTCCATCACTGGGGGTTCTAGCAATACAAATAATAAATCACAACAATAATACCTTTTGTGGGCTTTGAACCAGGCCCAAGGCAGGGCAATAACTGAACACAAGCAAGGATGTAAGCCCTAATTCAGACACACAGTACTAGTCAAATCTTAGAGGGGTTGCCATGTCAGTCTATAAATTTAAAATCAATGAGCCGTCCTGTGTCACATCAGAGACTAACAAATGTATTAGGTCATGAGCTTTCATGGGTAAGACCCACTTCATCAGTTGAGTTGGAGTGGAAATTACAGAATCCAGGGTGTATATAATAGCAAAAGGACTCTTCTGGTGAATGGGTTTTACCCACAAAAGCTCATGACCTAATAAACACTATTTAAGAGCCCTTGAGCATGAAGCTTCCACATATGTGTAACGTTAAGGAAATGCGCTGTCCTGAATTGAAGCCTCAGTGCCTTGAAATGATTGCTTCTTTTAAAAAGGACAAACAGTTCAATGCATTGGATACACTAGATTGTGCCATTTCATACCCACGTGAACGGTTTTCTATTTCTGGAAATTTTCTAGTTTTCAAATGCATGCATTTAAGCTACCTTTTGGCTAATGGAAGGCCACGGTCTCTTTTGTTGAAAGCTCATGTGACTCCCTGGAAATCAATAGGGTTGCATCTGCTTACAGTGGGTCAGTGGAGAATTTGGCCCTTTCTTTCAAGGTCTTTTTCTGCACCTCTCCTCCACAGGCATGGATTTGACCTACTACCAAAAGGCGTGTCCAAAGGCCTCCCAAAAAAGGAGAACTTGTGCTGGATTTCGGTAGCTATCTGGGATGGTCTTGAAGCAAAGCCACTTAAAAGATAACACTGGTCTGGGTTACAGGGCCACCTGGAATGGGTTCTAAAAAGAGAAGAACTTGCATCAGGATGCCATGATAACCAGATTTAAGATGAAATCCTCTCTCCAGAAATCACTAACAAAACTCCCACTGACTTCAATGAAGCCAGAGCCTATTGATACAATTGCTGAAAGACAAAGAACTTTGCCTGAATTGTGGTCATCTGGAGTGACTTTTCGGTTTTAAGGTTGTGGGTTTTCCTCCACAGTACTACAAGTCGAACCTCTCTAGTCCAACACTCTTGGGGCCTGACCCGTATCAAATCAGAGAATTTTCCAGACCATGGAGGTCAATATTTACCAACACTACCACTACTTATTGGGGTCTTAGAAGACATTTAGGGATAAATTAGAGCTAAATATCAGCACCGAACTCTAAAACCCAGGACTGGTGTCTGTGAACAAACTATAAGGGGCGATAGGAAACTTGGCCACGCCCGTGATAAGTGGACATTCAGCTAACTAAAATCATGCTGGACCACAGATGTTGCCACACCAGAGAATACCAGACTACAGAGGTTCAACCTGTATTATTGGTACTTTGGTATTTGGAAAAAGCAAGTCATTCAAGTAGGTGATGTTTTTGTTAAAACTGGCTTGACATGCAAAAGGTGTCTGTATACGCATATGGATAAACAACCATTTTCTAGTGTGAATTAACTTGGAGAACAAGGCTGCTAAATAAATACAATTCATAACCTTTCAGATTGGCATTATTGCTGCAGGAATGAAAAAGGGACTTTAAACCGTGGGACATTTTCTATCCCCCAAATCCTCTGAGAGCAGCAATTTATCAAATGTGCGGAAATCAATCACAACACAGGCAGAATATTCACAGTAAAGAGGAGAAGTAGGTTTGAATTTGGAGGGGGGGGGGATTCGAGGGGGAGGGAAAAAGGTGTTCTGGTGCCATCTAGTGGAGAGAGATGTAATTCCGTCCCACTATGGCAATCCCACAATCAGAAGGGCCCGGAGTGTCTCCATACTTGGTTTTCATTAAAGCCTTTAACATTTTGAAGTGACGTTCATAGGGAAATAAAATTTGAAGTAGCTTCATATGTGCAGCGGAATTGTCACGGGGGAGCTAATACACAATTAGTCTCTTTACTTGGCGTATACACAATGGGCAATTATGTAGCAGCACTGGGTAGCTTGCAAGCACAATAGATAGATTCGTTTATTAGCTTAGATGTAAATGAAGGAGCCATTCTAGCCAAATCCCTTTAGCCGTCCATCAAAGATCTCAGCAAGAGCCCTCTATGGTTACTGAGAACAACCGCCTTTATCTTTAGCTATGGCCAAGGAGCTCAGGACATAACTCGGGGGTGTGGTGGATACAGAGGTAGCTTGAACCATTTCACAGTCCTTGATAAACTAGGATCAGATGCACATCAGGCTGGTCCTCTGGCATAATTGAGGAAAGCCCTTGGGTGTCTGTAAGTTGTTCCAGCAGCCAGTTCACCCAAGGGAACATTAGTGCATCCGTGTTTCTCCACCCAGGAGTCCACACCTCTATGCTAGCATCCTGGGAGGTAGGGTGTTGTGGCAGCCACAAAACTGGCTCTAGGCCACTGGATGATCCCCTCCACTTGGAGTGATCCTACTCTTGGTGGCTAGGCTAGACCTGCTTTAGAGCTCCTTTTTCACCAATCACGAAACCCAAGGAAGAATGTGACCTTACAATTCCAACACTCTTGTGTAAGAATCCAAAATCAAGGCAGCAGCCAATACTCCCTTAGCATCAGTGTACAAGAGAAGGCAGCTAGATATATGACCCAGCCCCCAGGAGCCTTGTTGGTGGTGTTGTCTAGAAAATCCTTTGTAAACTTTTGCAGCACGTGCTTGGAAATTCTGCAGCTCTGGAGACCTTTGCAATGTGTGGCTGGGCCCCTTGCAGCTCTGTTGTGTTATCTTGAAATGCAGCACTATTTATACTGCTAGTAGCCAAGGCATGAACAGCACTGCACACTCTCCAGCACAGATACGGCAGAGGGGTGGGTTCCTATATGTCTTTGTGGCAAGGCATTGCTCTCAGACTAGCACGCTTGTAACATCCTACATGGCTGGAGGAAGAAAGCATGATGTCTGGGCTTGTCAATCACACAAATTATCCTTTTTCTAGCCAGTCATCAATTCATAGCTTGGTTTGGCTTTTGTAGGTTTCTGATACCAAAGTAATTACCCACTTAAAGCTCTCATGGTCAGGGCTGCCGGCAGGAGGTAATGGGTATCTAGTGTCCCATCAACCACCTTGCTGCTCTCGATTAGGAAGGGAAAAAAGGGGCAATTGAACAGCCTCCCACTGTAAATGTCTCAGAACAAATGGATGTTCACAGAGCATATCTGAGGATATGTCTACACTACGCTCCTAATTCGAGCTAGGAGGGTAATGTAGGCATACCGCACTTGCAAATGAAGCCCAGGATTTGAATTTCCCGGGCTTCATTTGCATAAAGCCGGCCGGCGCCATTTTTAAATGCCGGCAGTTCGAACCCCGTGCCGCGCGGCTACACGCGGCACGGAGGAGAGTAGCTAGTTCGGATTAGGCTTCCTAATCCGAACTAGCTGTACTCCTCGTGGAATGAGGAGTACAGCTAGTTCGGATTAGGAAGCCTAATCCGAACAAGCTACTCCGTGCCACGTGTAGCCGCGCGGCACGGGGTTCGAACTGCCGGCATTTAAAAATGGCGCCGGCCGGCTTCATGCAAATGAAGCCCGGGAAATTCAAATCCCGGGCTTCATTTGCAAGTGCGGTATGCCTACATTACCCTCCTAGTTCGAATTAGGAGGGTAGTATAGACATACCCTGAGAGATTTCCACACTCTGGAGGGGAGAGACAAAATTCAAGAGTGGGCTGGTTTAGGATCCTGGGCATTCAGGGAGCCACAACACAGGAAAAAGAAAAAGAAACACAACTCGTTGGAGATGTGTAAAAAGCCCCATACTGGTGAGTGAGGCTAGGTCTACACTGGAAATTATTTTAAAATAATAAGTCCTGAAATATCTATTTAGAAATAAGCTTATTCCCCAAGGAAAACTGGAGTTATTTCAAAATAACCAGCCCCTTATTTTAAAATAAAGGGTTTAGTAGTGTGGACGCTCCAGTTGTTAATTTGAAATAACTCCCCAGTGTAGTCATGCCCTGAATGTGTTATGGGTCCCCCTCTGCACTCAGCCACAGAGGATTCACGTCTGCGAGGGCACATCTACACAAGGGCATTATTTCGAATCACTTATTTAGAAATAACAACCCCTGAAATAATGATTTTGAAATAGTGTGTCCACACTCACCACAGGGAAGCCTCGAAATTAGACTGAGGCAGGCTCCCTTAATGTGGACGCGCTATCCAAGGAAACACTGGGGAGTAATTACTTTGAATGACTCTGGGGAGTAGTTCTTTCAAAATAGCAGCAGTGGATGACTGCTATTTTCAAATAACTATTTTGAAATGATCATTATTCCTTGTGGAAAGCAGGAGATGTTCTTTCAAAATAATCAGCCCATTATTTCAAAGTAAGGGGCTTGGTAGTGTGGACACTCTGTTTGTTATTTCAGAATAACTCTAGAGTAGTGGTCCCCAACCTTTTGAGGTTGTCGGGCACCAGGGGGCGTGGCCGTTTGCCCGCCAGGCGCCAGGGGGCGGGGACACTAGCGCACCCAGGGGTGGGTCCCCCTCTTGCCGTATGCCCGGGGGCGGGCCCCCCCCTTGCCACGTGCCCGGGGGCGGGGCCCCCCCATAGCCGCGCGCCCGGGGGCAGGGCCCCCTCCAAGGGCCGTGCGCCCGGGGCCTGTGCTCCCCCTCTCCCGCCGAGTGCCGCGTGCCCGGCGCTCCCCCCCCCGCTGAGTGCCGTGTGCCCAGCGCTCCCCCCCTCCCGCCGAGCCCGCGCGCCCGGGGCCGGTGCTCCCCCCCTCCCGCCGAGTGCCGCGCGCCCAGGGCCGGCACTCCCCCGCCCCGCTGAGTGCCGCGCGCCCGGGGCCGGCACTCCCCCCCTCCCGCCGAGTGCCGCACGCCCGGCGCTCCCCCCGCCAAGCGCGCTCCCCCGCAGTCGCCCGTGCGCCATGTGCCCGGGGCCAGGCCAGCCCCAAGCACCTGGCGGGCGCATTGAAATGCCCCCGCGGGCGCTATGGCGCCCGCGGGCACCGTGTTGGGGACCACGGCTCTAGAGTATAGACCAGGGCTTCAGTCCCGGTTCAATCCACAGTTTGTCAGTCAAGACAGGGGCCATTAGGCCAGTGTTCCCTGTAAGCTGAGCACTTGGACAGCAATCCAGGAAAGGTTCAGGTGTGATCCAGATGATTAGCACAGCACCCACAGCCAGCTGCATGTGTTTCTACTGGTGGTGCATATACACAAATGCCTTGGTGCACATAACAAAATGTATTCTGCAAATGGATGGAAAAATTAGAGGGAACATTGCATTAGGATATCATTTGGAATCAGACAAGTGGTCCATCTAGCCTAGTATTCTCTCCCCAAGAATGGTCAGTGCCAAATACTTTACTGGAAGGCACAAGAGAGCCTTCCAGAAGTTTATGGACTAATCTGTCAATAGACAAACATTCTCCCTCGCCCTCATTAGTGGGAAGTTGGTTTATGCACTTAAGCAGTTGCTTTATATCCCTGCTGAAGCACTTGTGTTTTTGTAAAAACTTTCTCATTATTAAAAGTCTCATAAGGTTAGCCATGTTAATCTGAAACTTAAAAAAGTTAAAAAACAATGAGTGGTCTTGTAGCACCTTAGGGCTCATCTAGACTACAGGGAATGGTCGAAAGAAGATATGCAAATTCCCCAGGAATTTGCATATCTTCTTCCAATTGCTCTTTCGAAAGCAGAGCTTTTGAAAGTGAAAGTAATTAAGACGTGGCTTTTTCGGCGAACCTTCCCCTTTGTCGAAAAGCCGCGTAAACCTCCTTTTTTGAGGAAAGGAGGGATTTGCAAATCCTCTCTCGACAGTTCCGCGTAGTCTAGATACGCCCTCAGAGACAAACAAATATATATAGATAGTATGATGAGCTTTCAGGGGTACAACCCACTTCTTCAGATGAGTGGAGCAAGAATTGGGCTGCACCCACAAAAGCTCATGATAATATATATATATATTATATATATAGTTAGTCTCTAAGGTGCTACGGGACCACTCATTACTGTAACTACTGTTATCCACATAATCTTGTCCTTTTTTATCTGAATCCTGCCAAATTCTTGTCCTCAGCCATATCTTTGCCAAGAATTCCATGATCCTGCCATGTGTGCAAATGCTAATTACTTTTAAATTTGCCAACCTTCCATTTAATTGAATAGCCTACTTGGCTTTTAGCAAATAATCTGAAGACCACTGCAATTGGTCTAGAAGCCCAAGGAAACTTTGATCTCTATTAAAAATATGTCCAAGATGTGTCTGTCATGTTCTTTTGTTGCGAAAATGAAAGGCAGTGACTGCAGAGATCTCAGACAATAACATTTTCTCACTGTGAGTGAACAGAGGAGCCGCTTTTCCTGGTTGCATACAATAGCTGCTTGGCTTCTTGCACATTTTAAATCAGGGCCTGTAATCAAATACTAGGTTTCATAGTGCAATTTGCGAGATTGGACTTGGATGCATTCTGCAGCATGTTAATCTAGTTCACACACAGAAACACACATATTTGCAAAGTAAGTTTGGGCAGTTGTTAGTGTATGAGAGAGAGGGAGAGAGAGAACCTTTCACTCATCAACATAAGAAATACTGCAGTTGCAAAGCTCAGTGTATGTGCTGAGTTAAATATGAATGAAGTGAGGGTGGGAAATATAAAATAGGTCAGGGACAGGCTGCTTCCCCTTGGTCTGTGGGGGATCCACACCGGTGGCAATGTTTGCAGAAGAATGAACACAGAGCAATAGTTCATAATGGAAGAGAAACGTGTGCATGCAAACGTGGGGGTTAATTTGGCTCCCAGATAAACAGGTGTAAACCTAGATGAACTCCCTTGATTTCAGTAGAGTTACTGTAGACTAACAGCCATGCAACTGAGTGCAAAATATAGCTGCACATCTGTACCCACACCTGGCTATGGAACTGTGGGTAGACTCTGTAGGAAAATATAAAACTGATCTTATTATTAAAGCCTTTAGTAAGACTGAATTTCCCAAGTGCTCATAGATTCTGTCCAGGCCTGAAAGGCAAAGAGTGAAGCTTGCAAGGAACCAATGATACCTCAGGGACACAAAGTGCTGAGGAAAAACACAGACATATGCTACAAAATGACAGAGAGGGTGTTCCAGGCAAAACCTGTAGCTGAACAAGAACGGTTCAGTGCAGAATAAAGATGACTCTGGTGAGTCTTTATGACATTACTGTGCGTGGCAGAAAGTGTGAACAATCTCTCTTCTTTTTAAAAAGACTTACAAGTTGAGTCTGCTTGCATCATTAATGAGCAAGAGGGAAATCTCTTGCACAGAGCACCGATGGAGGAAGGGTAGCATAGTAGGTTTTGCACTTCATGAAATATGAGCAAACTGTGGCCACTCTTCTTGCCTATAGAAACCAGGGCCTGAATCTCCATTGGCTGGCATCATGCGGACATTTCCACCTAAACAAAGTGGGAATCAAATGCTACCCAATCAGATGTTCAAAAATGAAGACGACAAGGACCGTGTCAAAAGCTACGTTCATATTGCACTCAGGGCCAGATGGAGGCATGGGCGAACCGGGCAGCTGCCCAGGGGGCGAACCGGGCAGCTGCCCAGGGAGCCAACCGACGGGGGGCACCTGATGGCAGCTGTAAGGGGCGTGCGGCGTTCCTTACAGTTGCCATCAGGCGCTGCGCGCCCGACTCCCGCAGCACTGGCCAGCAGCGCCCTTCCCCCCCACGGCTGCGGGGCCCTGCATGGCCTGGCACATGCTCCAGCAGCGCTGGCAGGGCCAGGCCGGGCAACGCATGCTCCGAGTGCCCCAGGGGCAGACCCCGGGCTTTGCATCAGTAGCCATGGCCGGCGTGAGCATACGCCGTGCGCCCCAGGGGCAGGCCTGCGCCCCACCGGCGGGCCTGTGCATGCTTCCTGCACCTGGGGTCGGCGCCGCATGCCCGGGCCCAGGGCGCCAAAAGGGCTAGGGCCGACCCTGATTGCACTGCATATTATGTGCGTGCATGCACTCCATTCACTGAGCACTTCAGATGTGAGGTTATGAGCTAGGGTTGTTTACTGGAGCATATTAGAGCAACTTTGCAAATACATTTCCCTGAGTCATTCTGGGTATGTCTACACTACCCCGCTAGTTCGAACTAGGGGGGTAATGTATGCATACTGAACTTGGTAATGAAGCCCGGGATTTGAATTTCCCGGGCTTCATTAGCATAAAGCCGGTGCCACCATTTTTAAAAGCCGGCTAGTGCGAACCCCGTGCCACGCGGCTACACGCGGCACGGGCTAGATAGTTCGAACTAGCTAGCCATTCCGAACTATCTGTACGCCTCGTGGAACGGATTAGGGAGCCTAGCCGGCTCGCACGGGGTTCGCACTAGCCGGCTTTTAAAAATGGCGGCGCCGGCTTTATGCTAATGAAGCCTGGGAAATTCAAATCCCGGGCTTCATTAGCAAGTTCGGTATGCATACATTACCCCCCTAGTTCGAACTAGGGGGGTAGTGTAGACATACCCAGAGAGAATAACCGTATTATGTTAGCTGATGACACCAAACAAGAAGGGGTTGCAAGTCCTTTAAAGGATAGGGTCATAATTCAAAATGTTCTGGACAAACTGAAGAAATGGTCTAAGGTCAACAGGATAAAGTTTAATAAGGACAAATACGAAGTACCCCATACAGTGAGGCTACATCTACACTGGCATGATTTTCCCGAAATGCTTTTAAAGGAAAAGTTTTCCGTTAAAAGCATTTTCGGAAAAGCACGTCTAGATTGGCAGGACGCTTTTCCACAAAAGCACTTTTTGCGGAAAAGCATCCGTGGCCAATCTAGACACGCTTTTCCACAAAAAAGCCCTGATCGCCATTTTTGCGATCGGGGATTTTTTGCGGAAAACAACTCTCTGCTGTCTACACTGGCCCTTTTGTGCAAAAGTTTTTCGGAAAAAGACTTTTGCCCGAACGGGAGCAGCATAGTATTTCCGCAAAAGCACTGACAATCTTACATGAGATCGTCAGTGCTTTTGTGGAAATTCAAGTGGCCAGTGTAGACAGCTGGCAAGTTTTTCTGCAAAAGCAGATGATTTTTCGGAAAAACTTGCCAGACTAGACACAGCCTGACTGTCTAAGAAGGAGTACTGCAGAAAGAGATCTAGGGGTCATAGTGGACCAGAAGCTAAATATGAGTCACCAGTGTGACACTGTGTCAAAAAAACCCAAACATAATTCTGGGATGCGTTAACAGGACTGTTGTGGGCAAGAAATGAAAAGTCGTTCTCTACTTTGTACTGATTAGGCTGATTAGGCCTCAAAGTATTGTGTCTAGTTCTGGGCACCACATTTCAAGAAAGATGTGGAAAAATTTTAGAAAGTCGAGAGAAGAGCAACAAAAATGGTTAAAAGCCTAGAAAACAGGAGGAATGGGTATGTCTACACTACCACCCTAGTTCGAACTAGGGTGGTTAATGTAGGCAACCGGAGTTGCAAATGAAGCCCGGGATTTGAATTTCCCGGGCTTCATTTGCATATTGCCGGGAGCCGCCATTTTTAAATGTCCACTAGTTCAGACTCCATGCCCGCGGCTACACACGGCACAGACTAGGTAGTTTGGATTAGGCTTCAGACACACATAATTTTTTTTCTACCATTGCTACACCTTTGTTTAAACAGCTTAATCGTAGTCATTGGGCAATTAAATTTTTGGATGTAAAAAGTACAAAAATAATAAAGCGCTGTAAAGCTTCAAACAAAAATTCAGTTTTCTCCAAATTTCAGTTGTGTTGACGTACCCTCCAAACTTCTGTCAAATTCCCCTAAGGGCACTTGTACCACTGGTTGAGAAACACTGATCTAGACAGTGCTTGGTTCTGCCATGAGGGCAGGGTATTAGACTTGATGACCTCTCAAGGTCCCTTCCGGTTCTAGTATTCTATGATTCTATTAACATTTGTAATACACTGCAACACTAGGGTGATAGAACCGAAGGGGATGTCTACAATAGGAAACTATTTTGAAATAACTAAATTCAAAATAATAATTCCCAAAATAACTATTCTGAAATAAGCTTATTCCCCAAGGAAAGCAGGAGTTATCATATATATAGTAGCCCATTGTCTGTGAGTCTGTAACGCTGACATAGCCGGCCACTCCCCCTGACCATGTACGTCAGCACCCCGCCCCCTTTCCTCTCCCTCCATGGCGGTTCGGCCGAGCGCTGCGCTGCTCAGCTGGGCCCCGGCGGGGGAGCAAGCAGCCATTTGGTGTCCGCGCTCCCCACGTGTGGGAAGCACGGACCCCAAACAGCTGCTTGCTCCCCTGCTGGGACCCAGCAGAGTGGCCCCTCTTCCCCTCCCTCCATGACGGTTGGGAGCACGGACCCCAAAAGGCCACTTGCCGCCACTTGCTCCCCTGCCGGGCCCCAGCTGAGCAGCACTCAGCTGGGTCTGGGACGGCAAATGGCCGCTGCTCAGCTGGGCCCGGCGGGAGCGCCGCCACTCAGCTGGGCCCAGCTGAATGGTGCAGCGCGCCACGGAGGGAGGGGAAGGGGAGCGAGCTGGCCGGAAGGGGGCAGGAAGTAGAGATGGGGAGGATCGGGGGCTGTGGGGATGAAGGGCTGAATGGGGGTGGCCCAGAGGAAGGGGGGAGGGAAGCAGCGCTGGCAGGGGGTGTCCAGGGGGCCCTGGGGATGGCCGGCGGGAAGCAGAGCTGGGAGGAGATCGGGGGCCATGGGGCTGTATGGGAGGAGGGGGGCGGGAAGCCAACCTAGTTGGGGGACATGCAGCCACTGGCCGCAGCCGGACCCCAAACGGCCGCTTGCTCCCCGGCCGCGGCCCAGCTGAGCCCCGGTGGGACAGGAAGGGGAGCGGGGCGGTGATGTGCACGGCCAGGAGGCAGGGCCATGTATGTCACCGCCCCCCCTTCCTCCTCCCGTTGAGGCGCTGAGTGGTGCACCCCTCATCCGGGCCGCCACGGGGTGGGTGGTGACATAGACGCCCTGCCCCCTGGCCGTGTATTTCACCAGCCCACCCCTCCTCCCCTGCGGCAGCCGGCTGAACACGCAACACTCAGCCTAGCCGCCACAGAGGGAGGGGAAGGGGGCAGGGCGGTGACGTACACAGCCAGGGGGCGGGGCCATGTACATCACAGCCCCCTTCCCCTCCTGCTGTGGCACTCAGCTGAGTGCTGCGCCCCTCAGCCGAGCCACCAGGGGAGCCAGCAGCACAGGGGGCTGTTTGGGCTCCCCCAGGGTGGGAGGGGAAGAGAGGGTGGTGATGTACACGGCCCCGCCCCCGGACATGTACACTGCACCGCCCCCCTCCCTCGCAGCAGCCCAGCTGAGCAGGCAGCACGCAGCCAAGCACCACGGCGGGAGGGAAGGGGAAGGGGAAGGGGGGCAGGGAGAGATGGAGGGGAGAGAGAGCCAGGAGGAGGAGGAGAAGAGAAAGGGAGAGTGAGAGGCAGGAAGGGGAGAAGAGAAAGAAAGAGACAGAGAGAGAGGCAGGAGGCAGAGGAGAGCTGGGGGGGGGGGCAGGAAGAGGAGGAGAGAGACGTAGCGAGAGACCGGAGGCTCAGGAGAGAAGACCAATGTGGAGGAGAGACCTGAAAATCCCGTCTTATGACGGGCTAATTGGCTAGTTTCGATATAACAGGCTTGGTAGTGCAGATGCTCTGCTTATCATTTCGAATTAAAGGGAGTTATTTCAAAATAACTCCTGAGTGTGGACCACGGCTGAGATAGATATGAAAATGAGGCCCACTCAGCTTCATTGTATCATGTGAACATATACATAGTGTTAAGGGTCTGGTCACAGAGGTTGCTTCTGTGCCTTCAAATATCTGCTAAATAAAATGGTTTATTTGGGATAATCAATTATAAGAATCTAGCTCATACATCCAAAATGTAGCATTTTGCATCCCATATTCTTTCATTTGTAAGGACTGATATGAAAATCCTATCTTGTCTTCCCTGTGATTTATCATTTTGGAGACACTGCAGTTATCTACATGGCTTCCATTTCTAGCTCCTACAACTGATAGCATATTATATTATAATATTAAAACCAAGCAGTGCTTGGGGCTGCAGGTCAAGTCCTTCCATCCTTCCTTTCACTCCAGCCAGAACTTCCTACAGAGGTCAATGGAGCTGAGTTCACACATGTGCAATCAAGGACCACTAGAGTCAGCGGAAGTCTTTCTATTGATTTAATTGAGCATTGAATCATGTCCTTGCATCCGTGCAAACCAAAGTGGGCACGGTTATGTATCCCCTTTGACTCACTTTACACAGGGTAAGTGATGGCACAAAGTTCAAGGAAGTAGAGAATCAAGCCCAAGGGACTTGATTCTACAAAGTAAGAACAGAAGGATTAGGACCATCTCCAAGGTAATGCAGAGTCCAATGAGGGTCTGATCCATAGTCATTGATTTCAGTTGGTGCTGGCTCAGATTCAAAGTTCGTTTTGTTAGAAAAGCATATGGGATTTTGTATTTACTTTTGCAAATAAATCCAGGCACGGGTGGGTTTGATTTTCTCCTCTCCACTGCTCAATCATCTCACAGTGATGAAAAAGAGCAAATCTGAAACTTGTGCCTCTGTGTGATATGAACAATATCAGCTTGCCCCGGTGGGATACAGTGTCCTGATCCTTGTATGGGTCCTTTCTCTAATCCAGCTCTACAGAGGCGCCTTAAAGAGCTAAAATGAGTGATTAGAGGCATTCCTGCTGTCACTCGAACACACTTCTGAGAAATCAAATCTAAGTTCAAGGTTTCCTTCATCTGCAGCAGCTTCTTGGTTCTTGGGGAGCTCATGAATATGCCGTCTGTTTCAGGAAAAATTAATGGCTACATTCTCCCTGAGGGCTCTTCCATCATGTTTCCATTTTCATTTCTGGGTGCTGTAGGTAAAATTCAAGTTAGCACCACAAATCTTAGAGGTCAGTCTGGTTCAGCTGCCCCTCGCACAGGAAGTGACACCATAAGATTCAACAGTTCTGAACACATTTAGGCTTCATTAAAAAAATCCCCCAACATATTCTAATGGACCAGGAACAGACTCATTTCCAAGTGGCCTGGTCTCTAACCTTTCACATACTTTAGCACTTTGCCATCCCCTCAGAGTGATGCAAGACTGACCAATTGCCCCAATCAAAATGTGCCCATGACCTGCAAACTGCACATTTAAATCCCTACGGAGTAGTGTGGTCAGTCAAAAGTACATGGACCAATCCCGTTTCATGCCCTGTCAAGCTGTGCTTGAGGCTTAACAAATCTCACCCGGCAAGTGGATCTTAGTGTAAATACCCATTGCCATTAAAGGACTCTAACTCTTTACTGAACAGCAGCAGAAACCGAGCTGGAAGCAGTAGCCTCTCCCTCCCTTAGAGCAGATGGGAGTTTTATCTACTATCCAAAAAACTAGGCAGCTGATCGGAGCCTGTGTTGCCTGGGAAGCTTCTGACATTGTTTGTTGCTGTAATTTCTTGTTCACTGCTTCCCATTCAGAATAGCCCCACTGCCCAATAGCCAGTGGCAGGGAGCAGGTGAAATGAGGCATCCAGGTGAGAGAGACCAGAACAACAGAAATCCCACAAGCTGCAAATGCATGACCTTTTTTAAGGGTTGGACTTCTCGTGAATGTGATGTGAACAGCAAGTATCCCTGACTGCCTGACGACCAGCCTGCTGGACTCATGACCCGAAGAGCCCTGGGAACATCCAGCAGAGACAAACACCTGGCACCAGTTAGGAGAAGTAAGTGCCTCCGCAGACCCTATTACAAATAGGACTAATGCTGCCTCTTTGGCATTGATTTTACCTCCATGCTATTTAGGGCTCAGCTGCGGTCCTGTTGTGCAGGGGTGGGGGAAGCACAGGAAAAACGAGCTACAGGCAGTCCCCGACTTACGCGGATCTGACTTACGTCGGATCCGCACTTACGAACGGGGCTTTCTCGCCCCGGAGGTCGAGGTGGCGGATTGCTGCCTGCGAGGTCTGGGGCGAGAAAGCCCCATTCGTAAGCTGCTCCCGGTGCCCCTGGTCTGCTGGAGACCATCTCCAGCAGACCAGGGGCACCAGGACTGAAGCCGCAGCAGCGGCGGGTTCCCGCGCTTCTGAGGCTTTGCCAGAGCAAAGCCTCAGAAGCGAGGGAACCCGCCGCTGCTGAGGCTTCACTCCCGGTGCCTGTGGTCTGCTGGGGACCGTCTCCAGCAGACCAGGGGCACCGGGACTGAAGCCGCAGCCGCGGCGGAGTCCCGCGCCTCTGAGACTTTGCCAGAGCAAAGCCTCAGAGGCGCGGCACCCCGCTGCCGCTGCGGCTCTGCTCCCCGTGTCCCTGGTCTGCTGGGGGGAGGGCACAGCTAGTGTGCCCCCCCCCCAGCAGACCAGGCTTTTGTTGTGGACCCTGGGGCAGAGCAGCTGGGGCGCTGCCAATTGGTCCTGCAGCGTCGCTCTGGGCACTACTGGACCAACCCGGCAGCACCCCAGCTGCTCTGCCCCAGGTCCTGATTCAGCCGCTGCTGGTCAGTTTCAGCAGTGGCTGAATCAGGACTCCTGGGGCAGAGCAGCTGGGGTGCTGCTGGGTTGGTCCAGTAGCGCCGAGGAGCGAGGAGCGGTGCTACTGGAGCAACCCAGCAGCACCCCAGCTGCTCTGCCCCAGGCGTCCCCAAGTCAGCCGCTGCTGAAACTGACCAGCGCTGACTACAGGAAGCCCGAGGCAGAGTTGCTCTGCCCCAGGCTTCCTGGAATCAGCGGCTGATCAGTTTCAGCAGCAGCTGACTTGGGGACGCTTGGGGTTCTTAAGTTGAATCTGTATGTAAGTCAGAACTGGCGGTCAGTTTCAGCAGCGGCTGAATCTGGACGCCAGTTCCGACTTACATACAGATTCAACTTAAGAACAAACCTACAGTCCCTATCTTGTACGTAACCCGGGGACTGCCTGTATTGCAAAATCAGAAACACACCCACACACATTTCCCTGCTTCTGTTTCCTCACCACTCTGGAGAGTTTTGTGGACTTGGACAGAGTCCTTGGAGGTGTTCAGGATCCTTCACCTGCAGCTCACAGTTTTCCTTGAGAATCATGGACCTCTCTCCCTCCTAGGTTTGCTAGCTTCTTCTGACCTTGGCTGCTCCAGCAGTTATACAGGACACCTCTGGTAAAAAAAAGCATTTCCTTCCCTCCTTCCCAGTGCTTCCTGTAGGTTTCAATGACTCTTCTTGACCAGACAGCCTCTGGGGCTTATCAAGGATAGCACCAACTCTTTGGTTCCTTTGCTGTGCTTCTTGGGATTTTCCATTGTCTCTTCCTCAGAGAAGGCAGAGGGACTAGTTTCTACCGGGTCCAGCCATCATCCAGCTTCTACCAGGTCCAGTCATCATCCCAAGGGATTTGTTCCTTCACAGGCTACTATTATATGTTTAACTACTGACTATTGTCCCTGGCATGGCAGAGGTAGTCCACAGTTCTGCCAGCACGTGCTGAATCTCATACCCATGTGGAATCATTAAATGATGTAACAGTTTCACAATGAATACTTCATAACGGCAGCCAGAATTTATATGCTGTATATAGGCTCCCCAACGCGGTAGAGTTAGATTCCTCTTTGCCTTCCCCCTCCCTCCTTTACTCTTGTCCTCCCTTCCCTACCAACCACCTGTTACTTCAGAAGCGGAGAGAGAGAGAGGTAGGAAATGAAGTTTAAAACATCAAAAGTTCAGTCCTACACAAACAAAAGCAGCTAAAATGCAAAAATCTAAAGACATATCACAAATAAAGTACAGCTCCCCAAAGTACTTGTTTAATGTTTCTCCAGTTCTGATTCTTTTTTCTTGACAAAGGGTCTGTTCTTTCCATGAAATGAAAGAGCTGGGATGGCATGCCAAGAGTTTGAAGACTTCAGAGCATTAGCCATGAGATTGTATCTTAAGGAAAAGAGCACTGTGAATGCCCCTACCAGCTTGCTAAGCGGCAGGTGAAGAGTGTGCCTGTTCACCTAATAGAAAATGCTGGTCTCTGCATTTCCTTTCAGATAACTACAACCCAGTTCTGCTTATCTGTTGAGCATCTCAAGTTACAGAGAATTCATCATTTACACCAGCTGAAATTTGCAAGTGGCTCTTGCCCCCATACTGAAGAGGAAGGAGAAACCTACCCTCTAGGTGCCTGGGATTTCTAGCCCATGGTCCCCACCAATGTTTCCTCTAATTTTTTTTTTCTATCCATGTGCAGAATATATTTTAATGTGTGCACCCAGGCATCTGCAGATGTGCACCACCAATAGAAACACATACTGCCAGCTGTAGGCTTCTGGGGGCGCTCTGACATTCAGCGGGGTGGCACCTGAATTTCTTCTGGGTGGCTGCACAAATGCTCAGCTTACAGGGAACACTGGTCCCCACTGCTTCAATGCTCTGGAGTCTTTTTGTGTTCTGTAAAGTTGTTACTGCAGCACTCACGGTTCAACTCAGAATTCAAGCTCTGTGAGGGATAAAGTCTCTGTGGATTGTGGCCAAGCAACGGCCTCTCTCTTGTGTGAAATGGAACAGTCTGTACTTATTTAGACATCGTGGGGGAGGGGAGGGAATGGGAATGTTCGGCTTTGATGCATTATGTCATCCTACACAAATAAATAACTATGTAAAAGTAACATTCTTAATGGAACGTAAGCATCCCCTCAAAAAAAAAAAAAAAAAAAAAAAAAAAAAGCAATGGCACATTTCACTAGGGAACTGTGGTTAGGAGAATCTCTTGCTGATAATCTTTGTAGGTCAAGACCCCTTGCACTTGAATGAGTAAAGTAGAGTAAATTTCCACAAGGCTATGAGAAGAGGTGAGGGGGAGGACAGATTAGTTTGTCAGCAAGCAGAAAGAGCAACAGAAATGTCAGGGAAAGTGCATGGCCTTATGGGTGAAACTGGAAGGTTCAGGGGACCAACAACGAGACACCTCCAGGTCAGTGATTCAAAGCCAGCCCAGATCTAAGGCTGTTTGATAGTTTGTGTGTCATGAGTTGATGATCCCAGTCTAGTTTCAGTGACAAGGGCGTCCACATCCCACCTGGCTCTTTAGATGGTGAACTCAGCATCCAAGACAAGGAGTGGGAAAGCCCTGGAGACTACACTCCTCACTCCGCCCTCACATGGTGTTATGGCAGCTCAAGGCCAAGACACATCTGCAGGGCACGGTAAGGGAAGCGACGTGCTAATCTGGTGTAGCTCAGAGGTCAGGGAGAGGCCGTCAGGCTCCAGGGCTGTCAATCCAACACTTCTACTGAGGAGTGAAATTCACACTGTTGAGTGAACAGCCTGCAGTGATCAAGCGATGTCATATCAGATACCAGTACATGGCCACCCAACATGGTTTGCTGCCTCCACATTTTCCAGCTGAGAATACTGAGCTCAGTTCATGTGCCAGTTCATGTTTACCTCTCATCCCATAGCTTATTGTAACAATGTCAGTCCCTAAGCAAATTCAAGCTTCTTTCTTTCTTTCTTTCTTTCTTTCTTTCTTTCTTTCTTTCTTTCTTTCTTTCTTTCTTTCTTTCTTTCTTTCTTTCCCCCAAATTCACGACCCTGAGCCTGGGATCCCAGCTGCTGGCCTCAGCCTGGGGTAGGGATGGACAGGGTAAGGAGGCTCAACACTCCCACTTTTAAAAATGTTCCTGCACCACTGGTCTTGAACAGAGAATAAAGCCCAAGAATCCAATGAACTCTGAGAAATTCTAAAGAAAGGCTGGAAGCAAAATGGATTTTAATGCATGCATGATAATCAGCTCCACCTTTAATAACCCAAAGCGTGCAGTATGGTCTGTCTACACTGCAGTTAGACACACACTCAACTGTGGCATAGGTATCTGAGCACAGGCGGGAGCCCAGGTGCTAGGACCCTGCGAGTCGGAGTGTCCCACAACTGGGGCTGAAGCCTGAGCCCAAACACCTACACTGAATTGAAAAGCCCCTTCGCCAGGGCCCCATGAGTCCAAGCCAACTGGCATGGGCCAGCTGTGGGTTTTTAATTGCAGTGTAGGCATACCCATGGCTGCTATTCTAGGTACTCAGTAGATAAACGTGTCTTAGGGGGACACCTGCAGAACTGACCGGCTTGAGGGAAGGCAGGATCCCATGGGCTCCTGCCGGGATGTAATGGCTGGGATGCAGTGGAGCAGATTAGGATACCTTGCTGCTTCAAAGGGCAGCCTGCTGCAGGCAGGGAACACACAGTCCTGAATCGACCAGTGACAAGAACAGTCAAAGAGGAGTCAGGAAGTTGGATTCTCTGTGCTGCATGTGCCCCTTAGCCTAAGAATCCACGACAGCATTTTACTAGTATGCAAAACTGCCCCATGAGAGTCAGTGTAGTGGAGAAGGCCCTTACTGAAATCTTTTTATTAACAAGGGGAAAACGTGCTCTGATTTAGGGTCAGACCAGGAACAAATTGCACCCTCCGTGGGTTGCTACTTCCATAGAAATTAGTGGGTCAGTTCACGTGAGGGGACTGCTAGACAGTGTGAGAATCAGCAGTTCACAATCTAGCCCTGTGCATCGTTCTCCATCTGTGAAATGGGATTACGCTGCCTTTGCAAAATGAGAAGTATTTTCATGAATGATGTGATAGAATCGCTCTGAGCAGTCAATGCAGGGCCTTGCTGCATGCAGCGGCCTTTTGCAGGGAGACAGTGTGTCGTGATGCAAACTACACGGATGTGCTAGGTCCCAGAGCAGAATGCTGCGATGTATTGTAAGGAAGGGTGTGCCAGAGCACAGATTGTGCTAGTTTGCTGCCCAGCAGTGTGCAGGGAGACACAATGGTCACTCATGATACTGCCTCACAGAACGACATTGTTGAAGCAGTCTGTACTTTCACACAGCCAGTAATGTATTCCAGTACAGTGTGGGATACTGCAGTGCACTGTCAGCACAGACATAGGACCTAGGTTGGCACAAACACAAACAGCTGCAGGGGGCCTTCCAAGGGGAGGATTAAAGAGAATCCAGGAGGACCTGGCCCCTCCCTCAACTCCTTCCAGAAGGCTATGCAGTCATCAGAGCACACATCACCAAGTCTGAATCCATAGGAAACTGATGTTTATTCCTAAAGCCACTGGAGAAGGGTCTAGACTGGCATGATTTTCCGCAAATGCTTTTAATGGAAAAGTTTTCCGTTAAAAGCATTTGCGGTAAAGAGAGTCTAGATTGGCACTTTTTGCGGAAAAGCGTCCGTGCCAATCTAGACCCTTTTCTAGCCAATCACCATTTTTGCGATCGGGGCTTTTTTGCGCAAAACAAATCTGAGCTGTCTACACTGGCCCTTTTGCGCAAAAGCTTTTGTGCAACAGGACTTTTGCCCGAACGGGAGCAGCATAGTATTTCCGCAAGAAGCACTGATTTCAGACAGTAGGAAGTCAGTGTTCTTGCGGAAATTCAAGCGGCCAGTGTAGACAGCTGGCAAGTTTTTCCGCAAAAGCAGCTGTCTACACTGCTAGACACAGCCCCTCAGAACTCCATTACTGAAATGACTCCAAAGCCATCCAGGACTTTGGAACTGCAGTTATGACCCCTCCAAACATCCCAGGAGTATTAGGGCAAGAAGGTAAAGCTAGAGGAAGCTTCCATTAGTTGTTAGCAATAGAGCTTCTGCAGCAAAGAGGAGCAGTTCTTTACCCGGTGGGTAAAAGCAAGTAGCACAGACATGTCAGTTCAACCCAGTACAGCAGATGGAGATTTGAACCCTGATTCTCTACCTCAGTCCACAAAGACACAGAGGAAAAGATGTGCACTAAATCACCTCACCAAGGAAGCAGGCAACTGGCATTCATTGGTTCCCCAGGGGTATGTCATAACTGAACTGGGAGTGGCCAGCCTGCGAGCCCTTTGCTGCCGGAAAGACAAACATGGAATATATGTCATGAAGGGTTGCATGCCCAGGTGGCAGTGTAAGGAAAATGTGTAGCGAGGCAAGAAGCAGTGAGCCCCCACAGCCTGGCCCTCTCTGCCCCCCCCCCCCCCTGTTTGGAGACAAGGAGCAATAAGAGGAGAGGGAAATGGGGTTGGGCACCACAAGAATCCAGCTGGGCCAAGGGTGATGGGTACAAACCAGCCAGTAGACAAGCAGCATGAAGAAGAAGCAGGAAATCCTGAGCATTGTGTGATGAGTTATTAACATGCACCCACATAGCGCCATCCCAGCATTTGCTGTCAGACCCAGCACAGACTCACCGGGTGGAGCTGACACTCAGGGCACAGCTTAAAGCTGGGCCTGCTGCAGCTCAGACTCATAGGCTATGTCTAAACGACACCCCTCTGTCGGCAGAGGGATGTAAATTAGACACACCAAAAGTGCAAATGAAGTGGGGATTTAAATATGTTTTGAGCAAGTGCCATTTCAAAACTGAAACCGCAGTTTAGACGCGGTTTTTCTGACAACTGGGCGATTTTTTGAAAGCAGTTGTTGGAAAAACCATGTCTAACCTGCATTTTCAGTTTCAAATGCGCTTGTTCGAAACAGCATCAGTATGTGATTATGCAAATGAAGTTCAGGATATTTAAATCCCCACTTAATTTGCACTTTTGATGTGTCTAATTTACATCCCTCTGCCGACAGAAGGGTGTCGTTTAGACTCTCTTAGCGATGATTAACATCACACATGCACTTTGCTAGGGAGCCTGCAACACTGGGCTTCTTCTCCTAGTTGTTCTTGTTCAGCACGATCATTCCTTGCCTCTTTTTGGCTATGTCTAGACTACATGGCTCCGTTGACAGAGCCACCATGTAAAATAGTTTATTCGGCATAGTCAAAGAAGCGGGGATTTAAATAATCCCCGCTTCATTAAAATAAAAATGGCCGCCGCACTGTGCCAACGATCAGCTGATCTGGAACAGCATGGCAGCCAGTTTTATTTTAATGAAGCAGGGATTATTTAAATCCCTGCTTCTTTGACTATGCTGAATAAATTATTTTACATGGCTCCGTTGACAGAGCCTTGTAGTCTAGACATAGACTTTGTGGCAGCAGTGCAGCATGCTGGCCGTAGTGAAGGGGCAGGCAATAATGTTCACAGGCAGCCACTTAATGAATTTTGGCACTGGTTATGGCCAGCTCCACCCCTGGAAGGGGAGGGGCTGGGGACTAGCTTCCCTTCAGAGTAGTGTAGGACCAAAGACTTTGAAGCAAAAACTGAGCAAAGCGATAGTGACTCCTGGCCCACTGCTACTGCATTGCCTGGCAGCCACCTGGGGGTTGCTGCAGCTATTTAAAAGACTCACAGCTCCGGCCCTTCCCAGGCTAGGACAGCAACCATGAGCCATAAACCATTTAAATAGGATCCTACTGCCTGAGCCACCGCCTGGAAATGTGGTGGCATGGGCAGTAGGATATAAACAGAAAGCGGCCAGATCAAAGTGTTATGTGGGCCGGATCCAGCCCCCGCTCCCCCAGGACAAATCTTGCCCAGCCCTGCCTTAGTGCATTGTACAAGTGAATCCAGACTACTTTGCAGGTGATCAAAGAGCATGGCAATGGGGCCCAGACATATACCTAGATAGCTAGAAAAGCTTTCTTGTTTCCCTGGGCATGCATTAGCAATTTCCATCTATTTTAAACAGTTTGTGCCGTGCTGCCAACAATGCAGTCAAATCCCTCGTGTACAGTAGGCAATTCCGCTACTGATGGAGAAGCCCCTTTTACATGTTCTGTATGTGTCTCTTCCTTTCCTTCACTCTCTGCAGCAATCCTCATTAAATCATTCTGAAATTAGACATAACAAAGTTGTTGCCCTCCTAATGCAATGCTCCTGCAGACAGCAAGGAGCGGGCACAGCATGGGCAGCCAGTGCCCATTTACTTACTAGATGCTTGTGTGTTAACATAACAGGTCTCCGTCGTGGCGGCTGCCGTGGTGATAGAAATCCAGAACAGGCCAATTGTTGAGAACATTTTTCGCCCTGAGCTACCTGCATTATGTTTCCCCCTCCTTGCTTTCCTCCACATGCTAACTTGTGAGTTGCAATTATCTGAAGTGAACTCTCCATACAATAAAACCGAGGGAGAGCTGCCCGCATCGTTGGGACCAGTCCTGTGATTGGACATGCTGGGGCTGACAGCCCTCTTCTTGGCACTCAACCATTTCTTTTTGACTTCAAAGCAAGAAACAAAAGATGTTTCAAGGACTTCTTTGGAAAATCACCATTAGATATGATGAGGCTTAGGGCCGTTTCCATGGCAATGGAGGCTTTTTACATTGTGATCATTGCTGAAAAATGGAAATTTCCTTTTGTCTTTTGAGGTTTGTACAGTTAGGTTGTGTACGTTCTTCCCCCATCACCCTCCACCCAAAAATAATAAAAATAATTAGGTCTCTTGGTTAATTCCCTAAACTCAGTCACCTCCTCACCCAATGGCTTTTCTATCTTTTAACTTGTGCATCAAAGGAAGCAGCCGCATAAGGGTTTCATATAAGTGGGCATTAGTATGGAGGCTATTACAGTCTTTTTCAGAGGGAGCCAGCAGCAAATTGTGACATTAAAGTGGCCATAGAGGATGAGCAGCAAGTGGTCTGCAGCGCCAAACATTTTAAGAAGACATCTCCCGGCAGCCACAACTTCTACCTTCCCTGGATTATTTTGCCAGATATCTTACTACCTGTTGCTTCATCCTGGGTTTCCTCTTCCCTTTGCTACCCTTGCCTATAGACCACATGACAGGGCCAAAGACCCAATTGGTCCACTTTTCCAGAGAATCTATAGTTCTTCCTTCAACAAAAATGGGAAAATCAATTCAGAGCCAATGAGAACTGGCCTGAACCATCAGCCATAACTCCAGTTTAGTCTCCTCTTTTGATAATCTAAAAGGTTAGGTGGAAGATTGGGATGAGGAGTTGCACAGGCATAGTTGGGAGGGAGCATGGCTGTTCTTACCCATACACAGATTATGCAGCTGCATAGGACACCCAAAAATTGGGGGCACCACTGGATCCTAATGTCCAACCATTCACCTCTTACTATTCCCGAGCTGTGGCTCTGCTTCCTCAGAGAGGATCTAGCCAACCTAAAACTGAAAAAGCCTGCCAGAGCTATTAGCAGACACTCAACCTGTGAAAGAGCCAGTCAAGTGGTAACAGGCATTTGCCAACCCCAGGTATGTACTATCAGTGTCTGTGTATTCCATGTTAGCCTACAGGCCCTAACGTTAAAAAGTCAATATTTCATTAGTGTGTTGCTGAAGATTATACAATCACATCTCTAAAAATCATTCCCCCCCACTCCCACTGCCATCAGGCAGAGGGGCACCAGTTTAATAGTACTGTGTAGGGCCCCAAAAATTCTCAGGACGGCCCTGGGAGGGAGGAGGTTCTTTGTTTCTAATTTTACAGGCACCTCTTTCTCGGCAGGATCCAGATAGGACCAGAAAAGGAGGGGCCAAAGCAGCACGGCCAAAAGTGACAGCTCTTTTGCTCCATTGGCTATAGGAATCCCTGCTTGGGTGCATCTCCATTACCTAAGATGGCCCATGCTGTGGCCTACCCACGTCATTCCTGAGACCTGTATGTACACATGGGCTGTGCCATGGTTCCTGACAGTCACCTCTTTGGGCTAAATGAAGGCATTTATCTTCCCATGACACCTTTCCAAACCCCTGCTGCCTCCCAAATCCACTCTTACTTCTCTGCTCTTTATTTAACAAGTGAGCTCCAGACAGATCTTTCTGTACCTCCTCTCTCTCTCTCCCTCTCTCTCTCCAAAGTGCTCAATGGCCTTTTGCTCCTGAGAACGGCTGTGGAAGCTGCCCATAAAACTGAAGGTTTCTCTTCCGCTGTTTTCCCCACTTGTTATTTTATTGTCATTTCGCTGCCTGCTAAAGGAGGTTTCTTCTCCTCGCTCCTTTCCCTTGCATAAAACATGATGCTGTCTTGTGAACAATGCAGGAATACATTACATAAATTTCCCTTTGATATCCGGCATGTTTCCTGCTGTAATGGAATCTGAGTAGAGTAACCCCTCCTCCCAGACGTGTCAGATAACTCTCTATCCACTCTCCATTAGGATAAATATCTACACGCCTTTGAAGAACATAAATACCATGAAGGAAGAGGAATTTATTGAAGGGTGCTCCAGTGGGTATAACTGGAAATAACTGGATAGAATTAAGAAAATGGAAAATTTAGGCTGACTAGCAGGAATAAAAGCCCTAGAGCAAGGTCTTCTAGACTGGGGAGTAGCCTTCAAAGCAAGATGTCTATTAGGCTGGGGAATAAATGCCAAAGGATGATGGTGCAGTCTCCATCTGTTACGCTGGGGGGAGATTTCTATTTTAAGCAGGCCTGGATGAACAATTCAGAATTTAGAGGTAGAGAGAATTCTGCACTGGCCTGCTTAGGGTACACCCGGCTATACGGCCTGTTTTTATTTTAACTATGCATTCCTCCATTTTATTGATTCAGCAAATTATCACCCAGACACACACTGGCTACTAAGTTATGACAAAACAGACCTTGAATCCATGCCAGGGTGTTTATTATGCAAGACAAAGCATAGTTAGTGAGAAACTGGCATATAGGGTTGCCCATCTGGTGCTTGGTCTCATGCACATCCCAGTAAATAGTTGGCACACAGAGTACTAAAGCCACAAATGTTGCTCATCGACTTATGGTTCTTTAGCATTTTCACAAGCCTTACATTATGGCATCTAACAGTCTGTTAAGAATCATCGAATACTAGAATGGGAAGGGACATAAAGAGATCTTAAATCCAGTCCTCTGCCCTGATGGCAGGACCAAGCACCATCTAGATCATCCCTGATAGATGTCTGTCCCAACTACTCTTTAATATCTCCAGTGAAGGAGATTCCACAACCTGCCTAGGCAATTTATTGCAGTGTTTAACCATCCTGACCATTAGGAAATTTTTCCTAATGTCCAACCTAAACCTCCCTTGCTGTAGTTTAAGCCCTTTGCTTCTTGTCCTATCATCAGAGGCCAAGGAGAACAATTTTTTTCTCTCCTCCTTGTAACACCCTTTTAGATACTTGAAAACTGCTTTCATGTCCCCTCTCAGTCTTCTCCTTTCCAAACTAAACAAGCCCAATTCTTCGAGTCTTCTCTCATAGCTCATGTTTTCTATGCCTTAATCATTTTTGGTTGCTCTTCTTTGGACCTTCTTCAATTTCTCCACATCTTTATTGAAATGTGGTGCCCAGAACTGGACACAATACTACAACTGAGGTCTAATCAGTGCAGAATAGAGCAGAAGAATCACTTTTGATGTCTTGCTCACAACACTCCTGTTAATGCATCCCAGAATCATGTTTGCTTTTTTTGTAACAGTGTCAAAGTGTTGGCTCATGTCTACTATAACCCTTAGATTCCTTGCTGAAATACTCCTTCCTAGATAGTCGCTTCCCATTCCGTATGGCTACGTCTACACTGGCCCCTTTTCCGGAAGGGGCATGTTAATTTCACTAGTCGTCGTAGGGAAATCCGCGGGGGATTTAAATATCCCCCGCGGCATTTAAATAAAAATGTCCGCCGCTTTTTTCCGGCTTTTAAAAAAGCCAGAAAAGAGCGTCTAGACTGGCCCCGATCCTCCGGAAAAAGCGCCCTTTTCCGGAGGCTCTTATTCCTACTTCAAAGTAGGAATAAGAGCCTCCGGAAAAGGGCGCTTTTTCCGGAGGATCGGGGCCAGTCTAGACGCTCTTTTCCGGCTTTTTTAAAAGCCGGAAAAAAGCGGCGGACATTTTTATTTAAATGCCGCGGGGGATATTTAAATCCCCCGCGGATTTCCCTACGACGACTCATGAAATTTACATGCCCCTTCCGGAAAAGGGGCCAGTGTAGACGTAGCCTATGTGTGAGATTGATTGTTTTTTCCTAAGTGGAGTACTTTGCATTTGTCCTTATTAAACTTCATTCTATTTACCTCAGACCATTTCTCCAGTTCTCCAGATCATTTTGAATTATGATTCTATCCCCAAAGCACTTGTAACCCTTCCCAGCTTGGTATCAACTGCAAACTTAATAAGCGTCCTCTCTATGCTATCAGCTAAATCATTGCTGAAGATATTGAACAGAACCAGTCCCAAAACTGACACACATATTATGCCCTTTTAGCATGATTGTGGGCGGTTTAATAACTGTTCTCTGAAAACTGTTATGCAGCCAGTTATGCACTCACTTTATAGTAGCCCCATCTAGATTGTATTTCCCTAGTTTATTGATAAGAAGGTCATGCAAGACTGTATCAAATGCTTTACTAATGTCTATAGGTATACCACACTCACTGCTTCTCCTTTATCTCTTTTTACAGAAAGCCACTATATTTGCCCTTCCCAGTCTTCTGGTATTTCTCCCGACTTCCATGATTTTTCAAAGATGATAGCTAAAGGCTTAGATACCTCCTCTATCAGCTCCTGGAGTATTCTAGAATACATTTAATCAGGCCCTGGTGACTTGAAGACATCTAACTTTTCTAAGTCATTTTTAACTTGTTCTTTTTTTTAATTTTAATTTCTAAAACTACCCCATTTCCACTAGCATTCACTATGTTAGGCATCCAAATAGGCAGCAATCTTCTTGGTGAAAACTGAAACAAAGAAGTCATTAAGCACCTCTGCTATTTCCAAGTTTCCTGTTTTTGTTTCTCCGTCTTTAATGAGCAATGGGCTGCCCTATCCTCGGTGTTCCTCTTGCTTCTAATATATGTGTAGAATGTCTCCTTGTTAGCCTTTTTATATGACTTTTTATATGACTCCTTTCGAATTTTTAGATCATGTAAGATCTTCTAGTTAAGCCAATGTGGTCTCTTGCCATTCTTTCTAGCTTTCTTATGCAGTGGAATAGTTTCCATTTGGTCCCTTAATAATGTCCTTTTGAAAAACTGCCAACTCTCTTTAGTTGTTTTTTCTCTTAGTCATGCTTCCCATGTGACCTTGCCTACCAGCTCTCTGAATTTACTAAAATCTGTCTTCCTGAAATCCATTGTCTCTATTTTGCAGTTCTCCCATCTACCAATCCTTAAAATCATGAACTCTATGGCTATGTCTAGATTGCATCCCTTTTTCATAAAAGGGATGCAAATTAGACGTATCGCAATTGCTAATGAAGCGGGGATTTAAATCTCCCCTGATTCATTAGCATAAAAATGGCTGCCACTTTTTTTCGGCACAGAGCTTTGCCGGAAAAAAGAGCCAGTCTAGACGCGGATCTTTTGGAAAATAAAGCCTTTTCTGAAAGATCCCTTATCCCTCTTAAATAATTCTGCCTTGTCCCTTTTTTATTTCTGCTATTATAGCTCATGCTCCCTCCCATTTCTGCTCCATCTCCCAAGTTTCAACTTACCTGTGGGCTTTGGTCACTTTCTTCTGTTGAACCTACTTTAAAGCCCTCCTCACTAGGTTAGCTAGTCTGCACCAAATATGGTCTTCCCCTTCCTCGAAAGGTGAACCCCATCCCTGCTTGACAGGCCTTTTTACTTGGAACAGTATCCCATGGTCAAGGATGCCAAAGACCATCTTGCGATATTATTTTCGTAGCCAGGCATTCACCTCCAGGATTTACCTGTCTCTGCTGGGCCCCTACCTTTGACTGGAAGGATTGAAGAGAACACCACCTGTGCACCAAACTCTTTTCTCCCAGTGCCTTGTAGTTACTTTTGACCTGCTCAAGGTCGTACCTCACAGAATCATTTGTGCCCACGTGGATGAGTAGCATGGGGTAGTGGTCAGAGGGCTGGATAATCCTCGACAATTCCTCCGTAACGTCTCGGATACGACCATTGTACCAACATGTTCTGGAGCAAAGAAAGGCAGGAACCGGAGGAAAAGGAGCTTTGGTTACTCAAGTGCTATCCATCACGTGTCTGATTTGTAGGTTAGATCAAGAAGACTATTAATTATCCCTTAAGAGAATTATGTGTGAGTCACCAGCAGAAATCTAGATAGCTTCTGTCATTCAAAACTGTAATTCATTCCTCCTCTCCAGCTGCAAGTTTTCCTGACTCTGCCTCTCTGGACTTGGTTATTTAATTCTCCATCTTTGCCCTTTAGAATGCCAATCCCCTATTCTTACCAACATGCCTGTGTGTTCCACTCCTAGCCTCTGCTCATGGATGGTTTGAACATAATTGTCACACTGTCTGGATTGGCTTAAAACTATGAGTGCGTGTCTCAGGACAGACTGTCCCAAACCAGCAGCCATCGGAAACTGGAGGTGTGTCCTATCATTATATTTCACTAAGCCAGTAACAGATGTGAACTTACAAGACTCTTCAGTCTATTTTGCCATCCAACCAAATTGGACTTAGTGATAAATGGTCTCTTCTGCCAATAATCACATCATTTTCAGGTTGCTTCCAGTCCCCAAAGATCAATTAATATGCTAGATCTGACACCAATTACCACACTTGTAACCAAACCTTGTAACAAACTTTTTAAAGATTTATTAATTAGGAAAAAAAAAGAACTTTGTTTACTAGTTAAAGCAAAAAAATACATACATACCAATGAATTACCATCTAAATCTTAAGAGTGACAGAGCCATCCTTAGGATTTATGGGGCCCTACGCAGTGCTATTAAACTGGTGCTTCTGTGCCCGGTGGCATCTGAGGGTGGAGGAGGGACATGATTTTTTAGAGATATGATTTTATAATGTTCAGCGTCACACTAATGAAATGTTTTTAAAGCAAATTTTAAACCAAGGTCCTGTTGACTAACACAGCAAATTCTGAAACTGGCAGTATAGACCTGGGCTTGGCAAAGGGCTTTATTACCACTTGAATGTCACTTTCACAGGTTCAATGTTCTGCCAATAGCTCTGGCAGGCTTTTTCACTTGTAGGTTGACTAGATCCTCTGGAGGAAGCAGAGCCACAGAGCAGGGATCAGAAAAGTCAGGTATGTGGACATTAAAACCCAGTGGTGTCCCAAATCCTTGGGTGTTCTATGAAACTGCATACTCTGCTTATGGGTAAGGATGGCTCTGGTGCCCAAGTTGATGTGATCTGTCAGATCAAACTGTCTTTCACAGTGGACCCAGGAGTAACCTCGCCTCTTCTCAGTTAGAGCCAGCTGCAGCCCACAAGACTCTATATGTGGCCCATGAGCATGGGTGGCAGTTTTAAGAGGCAAGGGGAAGCAATGTCTCCTCTGGGTCTTAATGCCCAATTCTTCCCCACATCTTATCCCCACTCTGACCATTCCTGAAGGCTCCCACAGCAGACATAGTGACTCTTCCCTCAAAGTGGATGTTAACTTAAAAATGAAAAGCCTGTCAGCTTGCTCGATCTATTCATAACACTGAAGCTGAGAAAGAGCTATTAGAACATAAGAACATAAGAATGGCCATACTGGGTCATACCAAAGGTCCATCCAGCCCAGTAGCCTATCTGCCGACAGTGGCCAATGCCAGGTGTCCCAGAGAGAGTGAATCAAATAGGTAATGATCAAGCAATCTCTCTCCTGCCATCCATCTCCATCCTCTGACAAACAGAGGCTAGGGACACCATTCCTTACCCATACTGGCTAATAGCCATTTATGGACTTAACCGCCATTAATTTATCTAGTTCTTTTTTAAACCCTGTTATAGTCCTAGCCTTCACAGCCTCCTCATGCAAGGAGTTCCACAGATTGACTATGGCACTGAACCAATTTAACAGGCACCTGTCTACCCACACAAACAGTAGTGCATTACTATATCTACAGGACAGTATTTTACATTTTTAAAAATATTTCATTAGATTGTTGCTGAATCACATCTCTAAAAATCCATGCATAGGTATTTAGATTCACAATCTGAATATTCCGCTTTGGCCTTAAATGCTTGGATCTTCAGAGTTTTTAAATAAATTCTTCAAAAGATCACCCTTATCTAAAATACACAGTTTAATTGTAATTACTATAGTACAAAAACTTGCTTCCAAAGTCGTCCTGTCCTTCCTATCATCCCTACTCTCCTTAAACACCTTCTCCC
The DNA here is from genome assembly GCF_052426305.1 of Pelodiscus sinensis. NCBI lineage: Eukaryota > Metazoa > Chordata > Testudines > Trionychidae > Pelodiscus > Pelodiscus sinensis. The sequence continues at coordinate 7,902,911 of NC_143074.1, read as the reverse complement.
CTTCCCCCCGGTAGAAGAGATCCCTTAAAGCAACAACATTCCTTTTCTTCCAGATAGCTAGACAAATGAGTTTCCCTTTTACTTCTGACTATTTGATGAACTAGTTTTAAGAGAACCCTCCATCGAAATCAGTACTTAAATAAGATATAAAATCCTTGGTTATGCCTAAAATCTTTGGAAACATATTTCAAGTCAAACACATAGAACAATTTCATAAACATGTCCTGTTATGAAAATCATACAAAATAAATTAGTGTTCCCCTTTTCTAAAAGCCATAAACTTTGTTATGAACATACAAAACTGCTCTGGCTGATTAGTTTAAAATAATGTCTTTTTTTTCACTGAATTTAGATATCTACAGTAATCTGGAATGATTACTTGATGAAGGCTTAAGAGTACATTTGAAATATAAAATCAGTTTAGAAATACAGATGAAGAAAATGTAAAACAGAGTCAAGCTGCATCATGTATTCCATGATATTTAATGATGTATTCATCAGGACTACTGACTTGCCCTTCCTCCAAAGTTTATGCAAATAAAACTGTGACAAACGTCAGGGTATTTCAATAAACCCATGACTGACATTTTTTGTTCCAAAATTTATTGCTTTTAATTAAGCAACTTGTGCATGTCCAGTCATCACAATCTGGCGTGTGATGGAAAACATGCTCCATTTTCTTTAGAACAAAATTTTAGAAGAGTGGGTTTTTTTCCAAATGTCATTTTTTACATTTGAGTTCAAGGATTTGGCTGGAATGGGTGAGCAGCAGAGAGAAGCGGAAGACAGTGGGGAAGGAGTAGGTTAGTGGGATGGGGCAGGACCTGGGTGGAGCAGGAGTTTAGTGTGGGCAGGACTTGCCTCCCCAACCAGCAGCTTCACCCACCGCCTGTGCCCATGAGACATTTTGTTTACTGCTGCTCATGTGCAGGGTTGCCAGATTCCCCTGGTTTCCATCCTTGTAGGTTTTTCCTACTGGTATTACTCAATTACCATGCACATAAAGCGAGAACACGTAAACAAGGTGCATGCTGATTGCACACCACATTAACTGTGAGAGCCATGTACTCCCTCTGCATCCAATCAAGGTGCTGCTATGGTTGAATCGACCCACCCTGCAAATCTAGGTATGCAAGTGCAGTTAGCAAAACTACCCTATCCAGCGAGACCATCTTGGCTGCAATAATCTTGCTGCCCAGTTAGACAAGGAGGGCCACTTTTCCAGCCTACTCACTAGTCTAGGTTTCCCATTGCTAGTTTAGAGTTTCAAACAGTGAACAGAGATGGAAAATTTTCCTGTGGCTTCTAAGTCCACAGGACAAACTTCCCTGCATGTAGCATTTCCAAGGTGTGATAAAGCCAATAACCAATTCTACGTATTGTAATGTTCCTTGATAGCCCATCTGATTTCTATAGACCTCCTATATGGACTGGAGGGTGAGGGGTTGACAATTCCTGAGCCTGGATTCAAAAATTTAGAGCAAACATTGTCAAAGCATGAAGCAAAACTTACATATTTTCATATTTTCTTGTAGCCTGGAATATTGATGTTACAACTGAGGTCAATGCATGTGGCAACATACAAGCATTTCTTAGCGTCCAAGCACTAAATACATTCTTATAAGACTAATACCTATGTTGTGCAAAATTAACACTGGTAACCTGGTCAGGTCTCCAGCTATGGGTACGTCTAGACTACACGCTTCTTTTGAAAGAAGCTTTTTCGAAAGATATCAACTAGGCAGCCACAACTTTTTTCAAAAAAGCGATCCACTTTTTCAAAAGAAAGAGCACCCAGGCAATCTGGATGCTCTCTTCTGAAAAAGCCCTGTTTGCAGTCAAGAATGCCTTTTTTCAAAAGAGCTGTTTCGAAAAAAGGCGTTCTTCCTCGTAAAATGAGGTTTACCGCTGTTGAAAAAATGCTGCATTCTTTTAATTTAATTTTGAAAGAACGTGGCAGCAGTCTAGACACAGGTGAAGTTTTTTTGCAAAAAAGGCCTAAGTTGAGAGCCAGCTGTTGTTATAGTTCAAGCTGTAGAGGTTCCTACTATAAACTTCTGAAGGTTCAGGTTCAAATCTGTTCTGTGGTGGTTACATTTGCCGCTTGAAAAAATTAGGAGTACTGGTTCTTTCAAAAAAGGGTTTTTTTCCCAAAAGAACTGCATCTAGACTGTGCTTTCACTTTTGAAAAGCCCTTTTTTGAAAAAGCACTCAGATACGAATATGCAAATGAAGCATGGGATGTTTAAATCCAGGCTTCATTTGCACTTTTGATTTACTTCATTTACATTCCTCTTTCGACAGAGGAATGTAGCCTACACACCACTCCTGGACTTCCTCATGGCCATCCCTGAAAACTCAACTGGGAACGTGAAAAGCAAGGTGTCAATCATGCAGGATTCCCAGTAATGACACTTACTGAGTTACTGGTGTTTGAAATTCAGTATCAAGTCTGTGATTGGGAAGATAATTCATCTCACCTGTTCTGTTCTTGTGGCACCCATGGCTCCTTACTGGATTACATTTATGGGGATAAATGTATTCCATTTGTAAACTCAGCTTGCTGGGTCTCCTGTGCGTGGACACTTCTGACCGACAGCTACATCCATTCATCTCTAATGTCATGCAGCTAAAGCTATTAGTATACATGCTCTTTGAAAGTACATTGCATTGGGACTCCCATTCCCTCTTGCCGGCATAAGCACTCAAAAATTCTTCCAGTTTACTGCCTTCATCTGCTCTCCTGGGTAACCACTGATCAGATCGTCTCGATAACATGCTATGTTGTTTCACAGACATTGATGCATTGCGCTGGACTCCATCAGCCCAGCAACCTTTGGGACCAGTCCTAGAACTCACGCTGCCAAACAGTGCAACTTGTCTCCATCGATCAAGAAGCAAGACTTTATTGGCCGAGATGGAGGATACAGGTGTATGCCAGTGTTACAGTTTTAAATAAACACAATCAGTTTGCCCAGCACTGTGCAACTGTTTCTGAGAGCATGTTGGTAAATGTGTTTATAAAGCATGAGAGAATCCAATCCATCAGCCCTCAAAGAGCCTAATCAATATATTCCAATTTGATCTTAGAGAAGTTTCGCCTCTGGGAAGTTTAATTTATTTCAACTCATGACCATGAAAAAATGAACAGCCAAAGCACTTTGACAAAATAGAAAAAGCGGATGATGTTGTATCCAGCACCCGCTCCATTTCAATTTTCCATTTTATCTAAACAAATCACTCCCATGACTTGAATGACCATGAAAACTGATCGAGCACTGGAAAGAGACTGCAGGCCAAGGTGGAGACAGAGGAATAAAATATGGATGGGAGCCCACAAAGCAGGGCTGCTGAGATGCTCTGCTGCATTAGTTTGTTGGAGGCAAGGGAGGCAAGGAGACAAATAAAATGGAATGGCTCGTTCTTTACATGTGAGACAAATTAGCTTTCAGCAGTATTTGTACCCAGATATATTAACATCCACTGGCTGAACGGGGTAGACATGCCAGGATGGTGCATCCTGCAGATACCCTAGTCCATGGCTACTCAACATTGGAAGCCCCGGGGGCCACAATGATGCTCACAGCACATGCCAAGGGTCGCAACTCAAGTGTGGTTGCATATACATGCAAATATATATGCAAATGTATGCAAATAGCTTCTTTCACACTGACGGGCATGAATACAAAGATTAAGGAAAGGCTTACATAACACTCAGGCCCCATTTAAGTCAGTAATGCTGCTATTAATAAAATGCAATATTTACCCGATTTCCACCCATATGACAGCACTTTTAATCAGCAATGACAGTCCAGGAATTTAATTACTAAAACACATATCAACAGAAGACTATTATACTGAGTACTTTTTTGTTTTGGCTCTCACTCCCATACCACGTATTGAGCATTGCATAAACCTAAACTGCACAGCGGGCTGCATGCGGCCCATGGGCCACATGTTGAGTGGACCTGCTCTAGTCCCTGCTTTCTTTTTAAAAGAGGCATAGTAGCTAAGTAGGAGAATTCCCAAAGCTTAGGATACAGAGCCCAATGTTTCCCCCTGAAAGTGTCACAGTGTCATGGTATGTTAGTCCCAGAGATGGGCTTCTGGTGAATATCTCAGAGCTGAATACCCCACTGAAACTTGACACACAGTCATCAGTGCCTTAATGTCTTTGAGCCCCTTCACCTCTGAGAGACAGATCATCATCAGCTGTAAATTAGCATAGCCTCATTGAATCTGATGCATTTACATGACTTTACATTGGCTGAGGATCTGGTTTCAGTCTTTTCCTGTGTCTAGTGAGTGCCTCTAACCTCAACCCATCATCCCAACACAGCACGGCCCACTCCTTGAAAGCCTTTAACTAGCATGGTAAGACTACGAGATCTGATTCTACTGGTGTCAGCGTTCTCCTACTAGAATGGTGGGGTAGAAAGGGGATTACAGGTGAGGGCAAAGAAAGCAAAGCAAAGACTGCTCTTGCAAAGCGCCATGAGTATCTTCATGTGCATCAGCAATGGGGGGAAACATGCAAGAGTCAGAGCTCCATAGGGAGGAACAGACAATGTATTGGAACCTCACCAGAGAGGGTATGTCTACACTACCCTCCTAGTTCGAACTAGGAGGTAATGTATGCATACCGCACTTGCAAATGAAGCCCGGGATTTGAATTTCCCGGGCTTCATTTGCATAAGCGGGGAGCCGCCATTTTTAAATCCCCGCTGCTTCGAACCCCGTGCAGCGCGGCTACACGGGGCTCGAACTAGGTAGTTCGGACTAGGTTCCTATTCCGAACTACCGTTACTCCTCATGAAATAAGGTGTACCGGTAGTTTGGAATAGGCACCCTAGTCCGAACTACCTAGTTTGAGCCCCGTGTAGCCGCGCTGCACGGGGTTCGAAGCAGCGGGGTTTTAAAAATGGCGGCTCCCCGCTTATGCAAATGAAGCCCGGGAAATTCAAATCCCGGGCTTCATTTGCAAGTGCGGTATGCTTACATTACCCCGCTAGTTCGAACTAGCCGGGTAGTGTAGACATACCCAGATATAGTTTAAAATCCTCCTGGATCTAGACTGCTCATCTGGAAGGCTCACAAAAGTAAGTTATTTCAGAACCATTTCAGGTCAGAAATATGCCATGAGTTGGCCAGTCCAGTAGCATTTGAAAAACAGACTTCAAGGAGAAACTGCTGAGCTGGAATTCATATGCAAATTTGACCCCCTGAAAAAAGTTTTAAATAGGACACAGGGAATGGTTCTCACACTGTAATAGGCAATTTTTTCTTCAAGTGCTCTCACCTTCTCCTCACAGTTGGAGATGTGCCACATCCATTCTGGTTTAATTAGTACTGATGTCACACTCCCATCTCTGTATCCCTTCCTTTTTTCTTTACTTGTCTCTTCAGTATCTGAGGAAGCGAGTTTATCTCATGAAAGCTTATGCTCTAATAAATTTGTTAATCTTCAAACTTCTGCTGGATTTCCTGTTCGTTTTGCTAAAAGAGACTTGTCAATGTCAGATGCTGACCAACAGCCAGGGAGTAAGAGCATTTGACAAAATACAAATTTTAGGACAGAGGTTCAAACCTGTTTTTTATTTGTTTATTCAAACTGGTATAATCAATCCTGTAGTAAATTATCCTCCATGGCAAAACACGCGTTGGTGGCATCCAGTGGATGCTGGCACACTTTCAAAGTAATCCAACATTTTAGTGGCAGTGCGTGGTATCTACATTAGACTGGAAGACCATGCCTCTCTCGTTAGATCAGTGCAGATGGATACATAATGTACTTCAAAGTTTATTTAACTAAAATGCCATGTAAGATAAATGAAGCATTTATCTGACTAACTCACTAAGGAGTGATGCCAAATGCTGAGCCTGCCATCCTCACTTTTCACACAATCTTTAATGCGATCTATTTCCTGCTTAGGATGTGGCTCAGAGCACATCACCATTTATAAGGCATGAGGAGATGCCAGTCTGGGTGGATGCTGCACTGGACTGGCAGGTTTCATCCCTTGGGAAGAGGTACCTGTCTTTCTTCATGGGTATGGCTTGTATGTGTAACCTTTATTCAATTTGGTTGTCCCCCTGTGTGTTCAGAAGAGATGTGGAGGAGGAGGTTTTATTTACTGCTAATTTGTTAAGTCTTGGATCCAGAGTCCTCAGCAAATGCAAATCACTTGTTTATACTGATGCCAGGAAATGTAAAATCAGAAATGAATGTGTTGATTTTTCCTTCTTCCAACTGTATTTCAACCTAATGCTTTCTGCTTTGATGCTTCCTCCCCACTCTTATTTGATATAGCATCAGACCATCTTTTTATGTCAAACATTTGCTTCAAAGCTCCCTGTAGCCTGTGCTAGTTGTCAAAAGTTGGAAGGAACACGTTTTAAGCATTCAGCAAGCATTCTTCCGAAAAGAAAACCACTACTTCTAATGAGCATTTGAGAGCACAGTGCATTGCAGAAACTGTTTTCTAAGATCTGTCACAAATGATTTACTTTTATTAGTTTTAATGGCCCTTAGCTACAGGCATGGAATATAAGTGAAAATTAAGATATTTTTCACAAGATGAAAATAGATTTCAATGAGAGATGGTGGGCTTTGTTCCCTCCCCCAGCCACTGCTTTTACTTTCTTTCTTTTTTCTTTTTTTGACAGACAACCCTGATTCTAGGAAATTGCTCCATGATGCTACAACACAGAGATATATCTCTGCAAATTGTAAGTTCTGCTCACATCAGAGGCAGTTATGTTAATTGTACAAAGTGATACTTGCAGACATCCTTAGCGTCACCTCCACTGCACTGGCCTCATACATTGTACGGAGATTTGGTCATAGACTGGAAATAGCAAGCCATTTCTAGCCATCACCACAGGTTTCTTTTCTCTGCTATTGAACTGAAGAACTCATTCAAGACCAACATTTATTAGTTCCCATTCATAATCTTTTATCTCCATTCATGTCTCTCTCTCCCGCTCTCTTGAGTTACCTCATATGAACATAACAGTTTATTTTCCTAGTTTGCCTTTTGGCTGTAGAACTTGCCTCTAAAACTAGTCAGGCTTTTTTAAATGTAAATGCAAAAGTAGGATCAATCTCATGGTTGCATCAAGAGATTTCAGTGAAAGGTCGTGGCCCAGTGATGGGACGTATGCTCCAAACATCAAACAAAAAGTAGGTTCCTGCTCTGAAGGCTTAAGTATCTGGTCTAGGAGTTGAATATTGCTCAACTGCTCAATAACAGTGGCCATAGTATATTTAAATGATACCAAAGAAATGCACTACAGTAATGTTTAACTTTGAAAAGGGCAACTATACAAAAACGAGGGAAGCTAATTAAATGAAAACTAATAGGAACAGTCATGAGTGAAATGTGTGCACGATGGATGTAAGTGAGTTAAAAAGAACATAAAAAGGATTTCAGCTTTACACACACACACACACACACACACACACACTCACACTCACACTCACACACACACACCAAATTTAAAAAAAAATAAGAGGACCAAATAATGCCAGTGTGGTTGGCCACAAGGTAATTTATAGAGCAACTAGAAAACGAGACAGAAATTAACAGCAACGTTGTTATTTCTACAGGTTGGACCACCATTATCGGGCACCCTCAGGATACAACTGATCCCAAATGAGTTTCACTGCCACTGGCCTCCCATCCAGCCATCTCACTCTGCTGCTGGCTCCTTCTGTCCCATACCTGGCCCTGCTGCCCCTGAGTTTGGGCACCTGCTCTGGCCCCAAGCCTCTGCCACGGGCCCAGCTGGGGCTACCTGGCTGCCACGACCTGCTGCAGCTGGGACTGTAGGTCTGTGTTCACTGGGGCTATGTCTACACTACAGGGTTTTTCCAGGGTACCTCCGGTATCCCAGAAAAACTCCACCGTGTCCAGGGAACGTGTCTGCTCTTCCACTTTTTTTTTGGCAGAAGAGCAGACGTGCTCTTTCAGAAGCCCTGTTTTCCTCCTCCCACAAGGAAGAAGGGCTCTTCCGAAAGAGGAGGCTTTTCCAAAATTTGGCCCAGTGTAGAACGGCTAAATTTTGGAAAAGCCTCTTCCAAAAAAACTATAGGAAAAAGGTATGCAAATTGCCATGCGCAATTTCCACACCTTTTCCTAATAGATCAGTGTAGTGTAGACATAGCCTGGATCTGGAGCTCCATGACCCGTACCTGCCTTGCCTCTACCAGGGCCAAAGCTCTATGGCTGCCGGGGCCAGAGCTCCCTGCTGTGCTGCACACTCACCATGCCACAGGGCTCCCGGGAGAGTCACCAACCGCACCATCCCACTGCCATGCTTCCAACTCAACACCAGACCTCCCTCTCCCTAGGCTCTGTGGTCCAGGAATACCTGTGGTCCATTGCCAGCCCAGAGAGTCCCAGCTCAATACATCAGAAGCAGGAAGCCCACCAAAAACTCAGTGGGGCCATTTGAGGACTAAGGTGTTAAAGGAGCACTCAAGGAAAGACAAGGTCATTGCAGACCAGCTAAATGAATTCTCTGCATTAACAGGAGTGTTGTGAGCAAGACACGAGAAGTCATTCTTTCACTCTACTCTGCGCTGACTGGGCCTGAGTTGGAGTATTGTGGCCAGTTCTGGGGACCACATTTCAATAAAGATGTGGAGAAATTGGAGAAGGTCCAGAGAAGAACATCAAGAATGATTAAAGGTCTAGAGAACATGACCTATGAAGGAAGACTGAAAGAATTGGGCTTGTTTAGTTTGGAAAGGAGAAGACTGAGAGGAGACATAATAGCGGTTTTCAGGTATCTAAAAGGGTGTCACAAGGAGGAGGATGAAAAATTGTTCTCCTTGGTCTCTGAGAATAGGACAAGAAGCAATGGGCTTAAACTACAGCAAGGTAGGTTTAGGTTGGACATTAGGAAAAACTTCCTACCTGTCAGGATGGTTATACCCTGCAATAAGTTGCCTAGGGAGGTTGTGGAATCTCCATCTCTGGAGATATTTAAGAGCAGGTTAGATAGACATCTATCAGGGATGGTCTAGATGCCTTGAGGACAGGGGACTGGACTCTATGACCTCTTGAGGTTCTTTCCAGTTCTAGTGTTCTATGATTCTATATTCACCGCAGAGAATATAGGTCCCTTACCTAAGCCATGCCTTTTGACTGACAAATCTGAGGATCTGCACAGCTTGAGGTGTCAGTAGAAGATATTTTGGAATATATTAATAAATTAAACAGTAATAAGTCACCAGGCAAAGATGGCAGTAACCCAAGAGTTCTGAAGGAACTCAGATATGAAGCTGTAGAACTACTAACTGTTATATGTAATCTATCACTCAAATCCGCCTCTAAACCAGATGACTGGAAGATAGCTAATATCATTCCATTTTTTAAGAAAAAGTCTTTAGAATCAGTCCTGGCAATTACAGGTCCACAAGCCTTACTTCAGTAGTAAGCAAACTGGCTAAAATGATAGGTAAGAAGAGAATTATCAGACACCTGGAGGAGCACATTATGTTGAGGAACAGTCATAGATTGTCTACGCCTCACTAATCTATTAGAAATGATTTAAGGGTATCTGCAAGCATGTTGATCATACAAGGGAATATAAAGTACTTGGACTTTCAGAACATCTTTGGCAAGGTTATACACCGAAAACTCAAGCAAAGTAAGCAGTTGCGGGATAAGACAGAAGTTCCTCCTATAGATCAGTAAGTTGTTGGAAGCTAGAAAATGAAGGGTAGGAAGAAAGCAGGGGCCAGTTCCAAGGCAAAGGGCAGGAGATGCACAGCAGTGTGGGGGAGGGGCAGCTGAAGTGCCCATACTTGATAGCCTCTTGGCCAAAACAGTCAGGATCACCTGTCAGAGACTCCATGATATACCAGCAGATCCTGATCTACTGGTTGGTGATCACTGCTTTAGCTCCAGCAATGGAAGTTCCTATGCATTTAGCCCAAAGCATCACACCCTGCTAATAAGCTGAAAGATGCCAGTTACAGAGCCAAATGCCTATCTATGGAGTTTGGAAGGCATGTATCGAGACGGCATGGATATGCAGCCATCCCAATCAAGTGTGAGAATCAAAAACTATAAAATTGGCATTGTGCCTTTCATATTTTCTTCCCTGATTTTTGGTGACTATTTACAAATCAAACACTTTGTTATTGTTTTTATTTTCCTAAGTGCCAGTGCCACAATCTCCATCTGGAATGTGCTAATCGAACTGGGCCTTTTGCCTGTTGCACCATCCTCAGTAATAAAGATTCCACAATTAGAAACTAATTGATGGTTTTATTGATGATTCATAAGGCAGCCCATCTATGTCTCTCTGGGTATGTCTACACTACCCCGCTAGTTCGAACTAGCGGGGTAATGTATGCATACCGCACTTGCTAATGAAGCCCGGGATTTGAATTTCCCGGGCTTCATTAGCATAAGCGGGGAGCCGCCATTTTTAAATCCCCGCTGCTTCGAACCCCGTGTAGCGCGGCTACACGGGGCTCGAACTAGGTAGTTCGGACTAGGGTCCTATTCCGAACTACCGGTACTCCTCGTGAAACGAGGTGTACCGGTAGTTCGGAATAGGCACCCTAGTCCGAACTACCTAGTTCGAGCCCCGTGTAGCCGCGCTACACGGGGTTCGAAGCAGCGGGGATTTAAAAATGGCGGCTCCCCGCTTATGCTAATGAAGCCCGGGAAATTCAAATCCCGGGCTTCATTAGCAAGTGCGGTATGCATACATTACCCCGCTAGTTCGAACTAGCGGGGTAGTGTAGACATACCCTCTCTCTGTCTCCCCCACAATTTCATTGGCTATGTGGTGCTCAGAGCAGGAACCATTGGTTTTTGTCAATGAAGTAATCAGCTGTGATAGAAAGATACACAAAGGGCCAAATTAAGCTCATTGGTACTACAGTGGAAACTGAGAGTAATTCCATTAAGTCAATAGAATTACTCTGGATTTACATCAATGTACATTGGAGCACAAATTGGCCAAGAGAGTGGATTAGCGGAATAAGAAAATGCCATTTTACACTCTCTTTTCTGATTTCAGCCACACTTTAATAGTCACTTCTAACTAGTTAATAACTGATTTATTACTGTTAAAAAAGCTTTCCAACCCTTATATGTGCCTAACAAATCTGTTATACCCCCCTCTTCCAACATCTCATTTCCTTGGTCATATGTAAAAGTTGAACTACATTAAAGCAGGAACAGAGGGATTTTATATGACCAGGATAAGCTTGCCTGTTTCTAAAATCCCTCATGTCCTGATGAGCAGAAGGATGGGCAATGTTCTGTGATGTTTCAAATGCAAGTCTTTCTATCATAAAGGGAACAACCAAGGTTCAGTCTAACATAGTCATTTGTGTTAAAATTATAAAGTGTAATCTGATATAGCAGTGTTGGGTTCAGGGAAGTAACATGGACTTATGCCACCTGAAGTTCAACCTCTTCTTATCCAAAAATAGTTCCAGATATTGGCTCACAAATATTTCCCTGGGGTAAAGGGCTGCAAATGTTCATTAAAAAACCTCAGCTGATATAACTAAGAGGATGGCAAGAAAGTGTCCAACACCAGGAAATACAAACCATTCCATGGGCTTCTTCCACTCTCCCCTCCCTAGCACAGTGTACAATTGGGTGCATTAGTGGTGGCAAAGTCCTAAGGTGGCTGCTATTATATCTGTCTCACCTGGAGAAGCTCTTGGGTTTCATTCCCTCCTGGTACCAGCAGGTCCTCATGCTTCAGGACTTAAGCCACGCTCCAGTTTTAGTGTGGGGGAGAGGTTATCTCACACCTGCTGACAGATGGGGTCTTTGCCCTTCCTCTGCTGTGACTGGTGCTGACCATTGCTTCAGAGAAGTGTCCAGCAGTGACTGGACTTCATGGACCTTGTGTCCTATCCATTCTGGCCATCACTATGTTCCTGAGGTTTTTGACTCCATCTTCTTGGAGCTCCTGTTGGCTGTAAGAATGGGTTCTATGCATACGGGAACTGATTTCTACCCTCTCCCCGCCTCTCATCCACAAGGAAGGGAGGGACCATGGGCCAGGTAATTCTCTGTCCAATGGCCCTGACAGGGGTTAGGATACCCCTAGGCTGTTTTGTCTTATGTTCAGCACCGCACAATGGAACTTTACCAATTGCACACCCAACCTTCCTCCACTCTGTCTCCTCCCTTCCCTGTCACATCTGAATGGGGCAGAGCAGAAATGAGAATCAACCTTTAACCCTGAAGCAGGACATCATACAGGGATGTCCTATTACCTGCAATAATAGATCACAGTGGGCCCTTCTGGTCTTCAAATGTATTCATCTGACCTGCATGTCCATGTAGCTCCTTCTCACTGTGGTCCTGGAGCCCTGCAGCTCTCTGCAGCACCCTCTGCACAGTCCATAAGGACCCATGCCCCAAGAACAGCAGCCAGCAGGCTCCAGACTCCTCCGCACCAATAAAAATAAGTCCTTTAAGCACAATTGGGCAGCTGACCGACAGCAGATGATGCCAAAATTCTAAACACACACGCGCAATGAGAGCAACACATTATAATGTTTGCTGCTCGGCTCTGAATTCCAGGGCTCGGCAGACAACTGAATAGCAAGGGAGCAACCCTCAATCTGGCACTTGTACAAATCTCCTAAATCCTACCTTAATCCAAACTGTACGCTCAGAGCACACAGGATTCATTGACTGTGCAGCTTTCTCTTTTTAAGTACACGCACAAGGCAGGCTACCAAAAAGGCAGCGTCTCAAGTGGCTGAGCGGAGACGGCTACTTAATCCATACTCGGAACTCTTTGCAGATCCATATATAAAATCAGAATAAAAGTTGCTAGTTTTTCATCAGGTTTTTTTGTTTTGTTTGGGGGGGGGGGAAGGTCGTGTCTCCATTCCATGCCCTCTCCTCTTCCTTTTCCCACAAAGGAGGATGCAACAGGGGACAGCAAGAGAGCAATACAACAAACTGTATAGTACATTGTGTAATTGAAATGGACCATAATCACTAGTATTAAAGACAGTGAATCATTCTAATCGAGCCGTGCTCAGCAAACAATGAAAAATTATGTGCCAGAAAAGCTAATGCTGGTTTTAAAATGAACAGAAATGAGGCGAAATGGAACCTCACTCTTTATTCATGAAGGTCAATTTAACGTGATTATTTTTTTCCCTGGCATCACAGTTTTGTGATTACTGTTGTATACCTCAGTGCTATTTTCTAACCTAATAACAGTAAAAAATAACCAGCTGGTGATGATTCTGTTTAAAGCACAGACTAAATGCTTGCAAAAACCTGCCACTGAACAGTTGCACATGCTAATCAAATAAGCTCAACCACATTCCCAATAGGGTCCATATTTTGTAAATTTCAACTGGTTGACTACATAGAGAAATTAGATTGTGGCTCGGACATTCAAAACTCGGAGAGATCTGCATTCAATCAGTCCTCCTGGGTGAAATCAAACCCTCCATAGACTCAGCCAGGCTCTTTTAATTCATCCCCCTCCATATCTTCCCATAATATTTGCCATCATGCAACACAATCACTTTAGGGACTCAGAGTTCCAATGGAGAAAAGTGGTTCTGATTCTCTTCTGGCTCACACCAATTTTATAGCAGCTCAACTCCACTGACTTCAATGGAGTTACTCCCAAGTTCCACCAGGGAAAATGAGAAGTGAATCTGTCCCTTGTAGTGTGTGTGACACTATCCAATAAAGGCTCTGCTGAAGGCTCTAGGAGGAAAGCTGACACTGCTAATAATTGATAATTTCTAGACATGCCAATGAGAGCTTTGAAATTCAAGGAGGAGACAAGGGGGAAAATAAAGTTAATTAAGGAGGGGGAAAAAAACTGTCTGTGCTGAACTTACCAAAGAAAGTGTTGTTTGTACTGGGAAGAAAGTAATTTCTCCTTTTTTTTTAAATCTCTTAGCTGTCAGCAGGCCCATCAGCAATGTTACTGGGGGTTCTGCTTTACAAATCCATATCTTCTTTTTAATATTTTTTGCACTTACCTCATTTTTTAATTTCTCCAAAATCCCAAAGAGACAAATTAGGAGAGAGGCAGAGCTTTGCCAGAGAGGCTTCATTAGATCAGCGCTAATAACTTCTTTCAGCATCCATGGATAGTGTCTGACATCACAGCTCAAGCTTGTCCGAAAGCTAATTATTTTCACTGTTATAAAACAAAGGTTCTGTATCAAAGGCCCATAATATGACACAGTACACACTCCAGATGCACTGATTTGCAAAATAAATCAACTGTGTCAGGGAGGAATTTGGAGGAGAAATTACAACAAATTGCAATTATACTTCCAGTGGTACACTATTTAAATGCATTGTCAATTTGTTGTGTCATTTTCCAAATTTCTTAGGGGGAATGAAAGGGGGAAAATTCTCCACTATTGGTATGAGAAAAACACTCTCCGCCCCTTATTGCTTCTTCCAGTCTGCAGATGCTATTATAACAGGCTTTATAAAAAATTTAAATGGTGTCATAGAAAGGCAAACATAACTACCAGGAACAAATGGTTGGAGACGGTCCCTGGCAGCACAAATGAAGAGACATGTTTAATAACAGAGAGCATCCAAAACCCCTCTGATTTTGTTTTCTTGTTTAGGCTGTTGTTGGAGCATAGCACTGACTAATATAGCTGTGTGTTGTCTTCTCCTTCTTCTCTGGGTGGATGTTTTTTTATTCAATGCTCCAGCCTCACTGAAAAATACCCAGACAGTACCAATGATGACCTCTCCCAACTGTTGCAGAAGTATAGCCACAAAACATCCCCATTTCTCTGAGACCCTGAGGGTACAGCTACATAGCAGCAGCATTTCAGAATAACTGATGTTATTCTGAAATAACAAAGAGTGCGTCTGTACTATAAGCCATTTTTTCGAAATAATGTCAAGCTCGAGGACTTCTTACTCCAACTCATGGTAACCCTCATTTCATAAGGAGTAAAGGAAGTCAAAGGAAGAGTGTTCTACCTTTGACTTCCTGCTGCGTAGACAGCACCAAAAGCCAAATTAAGCTATTTCAACTTCAGCTACGCAACTGACATAACTCAAGTTGCATAGCTTAATTCGACTTTTGCCCTGCAGAGTAGATGTATTCTCAGTGAAATGTTACAGGGATCCAAACTTATCCTAAGTTATTGACTTACCATTTTTTGGAATCCTTGTAACCTCTATCAAGCTAGCTAGCTAAAGGGGACTGCAACAGCCGGATTTGTAAATTACAGCATCTAAGGAGGAAGTCAAGGTGGCTTGGAGGTGTTCAGCCTTTTTATTTTGGCAGGGTGATGTCTCTAGAGAACCCTCAACGTTGGTTATGAGCAAATGGAAAAGGAATGATTCCCATAGGACCGCTTGCCATTGGGAACTGGCTGTGAAGTTTTAAAGGAACAAGGACATCAGAATCTGAGCAGGTAATTAAAACCCTCCCAGCTCCTGCCCGGCATTTCCCTGACTCCTCTTCATTGCTCTTCCAGATCACAGTTTTTGTTTCCTTACACTTTACCCCCTTTCTTTTCCGTCCTTAATTTGTTTGTCCAGTTTCTCCCCTTTTATCTTCTTGTGTCTGAGCGTATTCATCCTCTGGTTTCTGCCAGGCTTCTTGTTTGAACTTCTTTGCTCAATCCGCTTTTCCATATTAATGTAATCTATTTACTTTTTGCATGCACTTTTCCTTTCATTTCCAGTGTTTGTTTCCCATGGTTTTTATCTCCAAACCTAGCCTTTTGTGTCTTGGAAACGAACCTGCCCCAGGAGTCGGTTTGTTATTCCAGTCTCATGCTTTTTATTGAGTTATTTTCTTTGCTGCAATCAGTCTCTAAATACAATCCAGTAAAGATACAGCAATGATTTTTGACAACCTGACCTTTCTCTGCTTTCTTACACTTGTTTAATTAGGTACTACGTGCAGCTGTGACTTGATCTTTACTGTTTTCCAACCTCCCCACCCCCACCTGAAAAAAAAAAAGATGTTGAAAGAAGGTCATTTTTGGCAGGTCTGCCAGTTACATCAGACTTTGGAAGGCCAGCAAGTCCAATAGGGTTTGGCAGGAGGTGATATTTGTTTTATTTAATAAGTTTTAGAAAACTTTTGACTTGAGGATAGGGGGAGAGTAGGAGGGCTCACAGGATTGGTGATGGGTAACAGAGCTTTTCACCTTCAGGCTAGAGGCTGCTCTGTGGCCCATAAAAAAGGCATTACTGCTGTTAGTCAAGTCAAGAGAGAGTTTCCTGTGGGTATTGGATCGTGCCTCTAGTCAAGCTTCTGGCAGACAAGTATCCACCTCACTCATCAGCACACTTTGATGCTAACCTGTGATCTTGTCAGAAACTGCAAGGCCAAATACTGAGCACAGAAAACATGTTTGCCTGCCCACCTGCCCTAAAGGCGGTCTCCTCAGAATAGACACCCAGACAGCTTGGAAGGAGGAGACATTTGACTAGCTGATGTCCACTAGGAATTTTAAATAGCTATTTTATCTTCACACCTAATAAACCCCTCATTTTCTGGGCAGGATAATCAAAAAGCCTTGTGCTCAGTGGAAAAGGGACAACTCTGTACCATGACCTTTTCCATTGACTCATGTGAAGAACATGAGAACACTCATAATGGGCCAGACTAATGGTCCATCTAGCCCAGTATTTTGTTTTCTGACAGTAGCCAATGCCCGGAGCCTCAAAGGAAATGGATAGAACAGGGCAATGATTGAGTGATCCTTCCCCCATCATTCACTCCCAAGTTCTGGCAGTCAGAGTCTAGGGATGCCCAGAGCATCCTTGACCATCTTGGCTAATAGCCATTGGTGAATCTATTTTTCCATGAATATATCTAGCTGTCTTTTAACCCAATCATAGTTTGGGCCTTCCCAACATCCCCTGGCAATGAGTTCCATGGATTGGCGGTGCCCATGTCTAAAATACAATCCTAAATCATCATAAATGTAGATTTTTTTTAACATGCGTGTTCATTTCAGCATTCATCCTGTCTCATGTCATATCCCCCACCTTTGAGTCAAAGCCCATTGAAGACAATGGGCAGTCCATTACCCCGCCTACCATACTGCTGTCCTAATGCAGGCAAATCTCCCATTGACTTCCAGGTGCATGTATTGTATTTAGCTATGGATATTATTTGAGCAAAAGGACATGACAAACTGCCGAGCAGTGCTGATTAATGTGTGCCCTGGAGAATAGTGAGGCATGAGGTGAAGTTAAATACCTCCAGTATGCATTACTCAAAGCTGCCAAACCACCCGAAGTGTCTCATTGTGGCTAAAAAATGGATTCTCTGTTAAAAAGGAACATTTTTAATGTTTCACATTAATTTTCTCAGCAATCCTTACACCATGAAAAACAGTCCCAATGGAAACCCCCTGGCCCCTCACCTTCCAACCACCTATCGGTGCCCTACAGGTATCCAATGTATCTTTGACAAGGAGACGCATTTGGGTGCACACATTAATTTTGAGAGTGCATTTAATTTAAATGATTAACCATGTGGCCAGTTCGAGTTCTGCTGTGCACGTGTGTTATGGCACTTTGAAAATCAGTGGATTTTCTGGCTCAAGATAAGGCCAACTGTGAGACTCTTGCTCACTGCCGGGATCACCATACTAGCGCACAGGATTATGCTGAGCCTTGACCTGCATCCTCAGCTACTGTAAACCATAAAAGTCTGTTTATAACAGTTGAGGATCTGACCCTGCCAGTGCTCTGAAGTGTTAATATTGTGACCTGTTTGCTAGGATGATCCTACGGTGGAAATGCCCTTCGCTGAAGTCAAAGGAATCGGCAGATCATGAAATCAGTCTACTCCAGCAAATTTACACTGAATTCAGTGGGAATTAACCTTGCAGGATTCACTTCAGTGAGATTACTCACATGCTTAAAGGGATGCATATGCTTAGCTTCTGATCCAGCAAAGTCTGCATACTCAGAATCCTCCTGCAGCTTAGTTAGACAAATCATACTCAACTGGTAGGCCACACTTCGTTTCCTTTTAATTTTATTTTTATTAAAATGTATGGGTTATAAAGATCACAAAGACTTAATACATGGAAATAAAACAGCATCCTCTGAATATATTCACACCAGATGATACCAGAATAGCTACTGCTATTCATTCTTCCAGCACAAAGATCCATGCACAGATACAAACAGCTTGGTCATTCATAACATGCTGGTTCGCAGAAGACCATACAGATAAATAGAGAAAACAACATTCTCTAAAAGAAATAACTCTCCTTTGAAATGTGTCCACTCTGTAAAATATTAGCCCAAATGGTGGACTAAGGAGCATTAATGTTTCAATTTAAAAAATGTTGGTATTGAGTTATTGTAGCACAAAAAAATCCTTTTCTTACAGAAAAAAAACAGCTTAAGATTTCTTTGGCCATAATGAAGTACATTTTCAAAAGGGCTGATATTTGGCTTATCCCTTTGAAGCTGCAATTTCTGCTACTTTTTTTTCTCTTTTTTCATGCACAGTCAACTCTGGATATAAACTGGAGCCCGGGTCCTTATTCTGATCATGGTCAGAACAAATCAGGAATGATTCCCCAGAAATCAATGGAGCAGCAATGGGGTAAAACTTATGTGATCCTTATGCTTCTAGCTGCCTGATTTTCACCTTCAGGCAAGCAATAAGAGACACAGAGATTCCAATCACCTGGAACTCAACTGCAGAGACATTAATGAAGGTGCCAAATTGTACCTGCCATTGGGAGATCACCCTGCTTGCTTGGGTCTGTTGCAAAATGCTGTAAATAACAAAACCCCAGCGTTGCACCAAGGCAAAAACCTTGCATGATGCCTTTCAAACCAGAGCAAATTTTGACGTCTCAGTACTAGCCAGTAGGAAAGGGAAATTTATACTGTACATGCCAATGCAGGTGTGAGTGTCACTCTCATCCAGGTGACATTCTTGACACATCTGGGTTTTTTTTCTGGCTCTCTGGTAGATGTCAATGTCTCTTGACTGCTTCACAGTGACAGCACTGAAGAGAGTGATCAAACACAAAGCTGCTTGGGTAGATCCAGCCTTAATATTTCCAGGTTCCTAGCAAGAGCCTGGTCCAAGGAGTCCGATAGGAAGTAAGGGTGTTCCATCTGCTCCAGAGTGCAAATCAGGCCTAAACTTGCAGATCCCGCCAGAAGAAGAACCTTCTGGTGGAGATAGAGACATAAATGCCACTGCTGCTCCTACACCACCCATCCTCCCAACACTTGGCTTAGGGACCACAGCTGGGCCTCCCTTATGCCAAGCTGATTGCAGAAAGGCCCTGCAGGCTATTGGCAAATAGTTTAATTTAGAGCAACCATCAGGTTCCTCTAATCTGTGTTGGGGACAGTCCAAAGCAGACTACCAAGGCCTGGATGGCCCACAGTTGGGGGCTAGACTCAATGACCTTCTGAGATCTCTTCCAGCTGTGGGATTTTATGATTCTATGACTAGGGGAGCACAGAGGTGACTTAGCATCATCTTTCTGTGTTCATCTGCACACACATACCCTGAGTTGTGCCAAGCACTCTTGGTTGCAGCCCAGGAGCTGGTCCATTTTCCTCCTCTGGTCCCATTGCTTAGCAGAAGATCCAGCTGTCAATCTTGGATGTTGCTTTCATCCCCAGTACTTTTTTCAAAAAGGAAAATGGACCCAAGAATTGTTTTGGTCCCAAAGTGGTGGAAGCTCATGGAATCAACTCAGGAGTAGCTTTTCTTTAGTCCCATTGTGAGAGATAAAGGACATTGGGAGTTCAGACCTGATCAAACTGACTAAAAGGGGGATTACACCATGAGCTGCAAGGGTTTCATGAAACACATGGCCTCAAGCAGTTGCTTATCTTGCTTTGCTCAAAATAAGTTTAGCACTACAGGCTAAACTCAATTTCCTGCCCTGAATCCATGCATGAAATATACACTGATGTTTATGTGCAGTTCCCCATATGGCACCAGATCCTGAGTCCATGCTACTTTTATACTCCATTCTCACTCAGTGAATCCAATGGGATTTTTGCCTGTGTAAGAACTGCAGGATTTAGTCCATATCTAGCCCATTTAAAAGACTAGATATGGACCAGTTAAGAGCTGCTGTAAAAATACAAGAGAGTCATTTGAAATGCACAACAAATTGATTGGTTCTATAAAACCCTGGAACTATGTTTCATATTCTTCAGTGTTACCCACTGGCCCCTTATCCATTGACTATTTGCCTATATATGGATTCACAGCTCTTTCGTGACAGTCTCGATGTATGAGTAGCCAAGAAGTAACAGCAACTCTACATCTGCAAATACACACAATCACCTTCTCCCCCTCCCCCAATTCGAGCCTGCTGTTCCTAAGGCTTCGAGATGCAATTGAAACAGGCATGGGGGTTTGTGCATGGCTGGGATAGTGTGAATACTATCAAATGCTCTATGGGTATGTCTATACTTATGAGAAGATCGATGCTCCAGAGGTTGATCTTCTAACGTTCAATTTAGTTCAATTATTTTGTAAGAAAACCTTTTTTCGAAATTACCCTTAAACCTCATTTTATAAGGAGTAAGGGTAATTTCGAAAGAAGGGTTTTCTTTCGAAATAACCGTGTCTAGACTGCATTTCTTTTTTTGAAATAGGGTATTTCAAAATAGCGCCCGACATGATTATGCAAATGAAGCATGGGAAATTCAAATCCGTGCTTCTTTTGCAATTTCGCTCAGCTGCATTTGCATTCCTCTCTCGAAAGAGGAGTGCAGTGTGGACGTACCGATAGCCTCAGAAGAGGCCAAAGGCCACAAGGAGCCTGTCATTTGGAACCACATGTCCATCTCTTGCTGTACTTTGTAAATCTGGATCTCATGCAAGGGAACTGACAGCCATGTTGGGCCCTTGGGCAAGATGGGGGGCCTGGTTCTGTGCTACCAGGAGGGGCAGGGCCAGCGTAGTGAGTATGTCATGCCAGCCCTCCCCCCTGCCCCAGTGCTGCCCAGTGCACAGTGCCCCCCCCCCCCCAAACCCTTAGAGCCACCCTGACTGCAGGAGTGGTGGCAGTGACCAGGAGCTTCAGAGATGCTGGTCCCCAGGGCTGTCGCTCCCTTTGTCTCCCTTTCCTCCCATTCTTAGGCCTGGTCTCATGAATGGAGAAAGATGGTAGACATATGCCTTGCTGCTAACTCTGCAGTAACTAGCCTTGGTCTATGCAGGGACACTGTCAGGAAGGCGAATTAACTATGCCAACAGGATAAGACTTCCCATCAGCATTACAGTGTCTTCACTAAACCGCTACATGAGCACTGCTGCACTGGTGTTGTTTATGTGTAGACCTGCTCTCTGAGGCTATATCTACACTACCAGGTTATTTTGAAATAATAACTCCCAAAATTAACTATTTTGAAATAAGTTTATTCCTCTTCACAAACAGGGGTCATTATTTCAAAATAACAGGCTTGGTAGTGTGGCTGCTAGCCTTATCGTGGTGGAATAAGGAGAGTTATTCTGAAATAACTCTCCAGTGTAGACATGCCCTGAATGTCTACACTGGGACTTAATGCAGTTTAACTAATCCACTTTATTAAATTCACATCTTTAGTTAATTCACAGTCTATTTTTTTCTGAGTATCACTTTGTAGACAAGCCCTTACTGTGTGAATGGGAGTCTTCCATTTTCAAGGAGGCTAAGCTAATGGGTTTCAGCAGTATGATTTTTTTAACCAAAATTCATGTAAAGAAAACATTGAAAAGATTTTTCTTTTGTCATTGCCTACTTTTGTTGGTGTGGGGGTAAGGGATTGTTTGCAAAAAAGAAAAAATCTGTTAATGCTCCCCTAATAATTCTAAATGCCACTGCTTGTCAATGACAAGGACCCATTTTTTGCAATACTCTTGACCAAAACGATTGAAAGGTTTTTACCAAACTGAACATGGAAAGTGCTGATGAATTTGCAAATTGGATGAGATTCTGTTATGTTTTGCACCATGTATATGAAACCCGCAATTTGGCTGCAAAAATATGTTACAAAGGGAAAAGCAGATGCTGCTTTCCAGTTCTGTCACTCACTTTTTAACTGTAATGCACAGAAGTGATTTAAATGCTGTGTTTCCAGCTATTGAAACATCTGGGGCACAGTGTTTGTTTTAACCCAGATCATGGGAAAACCCTGAATTGATACATATTGATGTATCAGTTGTATTAATATAAATGGCTGGCTGCTTTACTGAATTCATCCACTTTAGCTGGATATGTACAAACCCCTGAAAATTCAAGAGCCAAATCTTCAACCAGTTTCTTCCTTATGTAAGCACAGGAAGTGGGTGTGTGGTAAGAGTGCCCTACAAGGGGATTTACCTGCAGCTCTTAAGGTGTACACCCATGTTTCAAATGTGAAATCCTCATTTCCACATGCAGAAAGGGTAACAACACACTTGGTTTGTGTGAGCAATTGAGGGATTTGTATCCACACATAATTATCCTGGCGAATTTTGCTCATGCAGGCCCGATGCATAACTTTATAGCCCGTATTTTCCTGTCAGACTCTTCATCTTGTCTAAAACCTGGGCTAAAGGTTTTACTCATAGGCGTGCGCACGGGGTGTGCCAGTGTGCCCAGGAACACCCTAATGTCTCGGGCCGGCTAGTGGCTGCTGGAGGAGGAGAGGGTTTTGTGACGGGGTGCCGCAGACCCTCACTTTAAATTCCCCACAGCCATCAACAGGGCACTGTGGGGCAGAGAAAGTGCATGTGCGGCGTGCTCAAACGTTGCACAAGAGATGAGAGGGGAGACGTGACCTCAAGGCCCGGGATTTTCAAACTGCGCGGCCCAGCTCCAGAAGCAGCTGGGGCTTGACTACAAATGCTGGCCAGCCCGAGCCATTTTTGCACCCCGGGCCCAGCAGCCCTGCCCTTTGTGCACCCGGAGGTGCCCCCGCCTGGCCCAGCAGCACCGTGCGGCCCCCTGAGGCGCCCCAGGGACGCCCCTGCCCGGCCCGGCAACACCACGCGGCCCCCCTGAGGCACCCCGGGGATGCCCCCGCATGGCCCGGCAGCACCGCGCAGCCCAACAAGCCACATGAACTCAGTACTGGTGTACAACACATTTATTCTCCTCATGGAAGGAAACTCTTAGAGGGAACACTTCCCCAAGCCCCTCTGCCCCTGAGTTAATGTCACACACATTGGGATAATGCAAATGCAGGATAGTTGCATGAAGAGAGTTTGGGGGGCGCATTTCAAAAAAATTCTTTGGGTGCACACCCTAATGAAATGTCCTGCGCATGCCTATGGTCTTATTAGCTCTTGTAGGGTGTTTGTTCCAGGGTGTTAGGCAAGATCTATCCAGGGCATAGCCATTTTTAACTCCAGCAGAATCAGTGTAGGACACTGCAGCAAATATCCATGGCTGAAAATACAGAGAGCAGTCAGACTCTCATTTCCATTCCTTCACCTCCTCCTGAACGCTTATCTCTACATATGCTATCAGTGTTGTGCCCCAATCAGAGCCATGGAAGAATCCTGTACAAAAGGAAGAGCAGACTTTAGAAGCCAGCCTCTCACCATTTCACAGACTGTACACTAATTAGTGTCCTCTGATTATGCCCTTGTGTTAATTAAAACTGTCCTTAGACCTGTTTAGTCTGAGGAAATGCTGTTGCACCTTTCTGGCAATCCTGTTTCTCTCCCCCCAACCCCGTTTGGCCCTCCACCCACCCCCTAATTTGAACAAAGTGGACTTAATTTGAATTAAACTGTCAAAAACCTTCCACTTAAATTGATTTATCTTCCTTCCCAGCCGAAACGGATTCATTTCTACACAATGTATAAGAAGAGTGTGTTGATGGATTGCATTTCATGGAATGGAAGCATTTTTTATGCATCTCCATTAGACACAGCTCAGGTATGCAAAGAAAAGGGAAAAATAAAGGGTAAGGGGAGAGAGAAAGAAAGAAGGGGTGTGTGTGAAAGAGAGTGAGGGAGTTGAACGTACAATAATGAACAAAAACCCTCTTTCACTGATTTTCTGTGGCAGGGCCATAATTCTTAGAGTTGGAAACAAAGTGCCTGAGCATTCTTCATTCTTTGCGTCTGGCAGATTGAAATGGTATCACTTCCCGCATGAACTCCACAGCCCTGCTAACTGACCAGCTGCTTCCTTGGCTCACTGAAACCTTCACACTCACAGCTCCTCTCCAGCACTGCTCCAAGGGAAACTTGCCTGCCCCCTGCTGCAGCCATCTTTTGTCATTCTAATTACTCCTTGTTTGTATTCCAGTAGTGTGGCCAGGCTATACACACATGTGCTAAGAGAGTGCCGCCGCCCTGCCCCACTCTGCAAACAGGCAAGCTAGACAAAGGGTGGCAATATTATCCCCATTTTACAGACGGGTAGCTGAGGCCCGGAGACATTAAGTGGCTTGATGAGGGTGCTACTGTTTGATGTGTTGATCACAGTGTTATCCGGGGCTTCCCCATCTGCTGTATCTACCTCTTACACTTATGCTGAGATTGTCAGCTCTTTGCGGCACTTAGTATTCATCCAGCACCTAGCACCCCGTGAAGCAGGGACCACCAAGGTCTGTCTACACTGAACAAGTGCTGATCTGCTGACCCTTCCCCAGAAGGCTTTTTCCCCCAAGTTATATTGAGTGTGGACAGAAAAGGAACTTGAGTTTAAACTGGAGTCAGAGCCTGGCTTTACTGTGCCTTGGAAGCATGGCCAAGACACAAATCACGAGGAAGAGTTAGGAACTGAATGCTTGTCTCCTGAGTCAGTTCCACCCCACAGCCCTAATGCTTCCTCCCTGTCGGACTCGCCTCTTCAAAGTTCAGATAATAGAACCCTCTCTATGGCCTTGCTAGCTGGGGGAAGTAGGCCTGTGCCCCTGAGGGTGCATCTGCACTGCAGTTAAAAACCTGTGGCTAGTCTGTAGCATCTGACTTGGGCTTGCAAGACTCAGGCTGCAGGGCGATGTAACTGCAGTGTTCACTGCCCAGGCTGGTCTGCAGCCTAAGTACTGAGATCCTCCCGCCACCCAGGATCCAGCTCGCGCCTGGAAGTTTACACTGCCTCTTAGCCCAAGCCCTGCGGGTCAGCTGGCATTGGCCAGCCCTGGCTGTCTAACTGCCGTGTAGACATCCCCTGAGAGTCCAGCCAGCTCCATCCCTTTCTCCAATTTGTCTTCCAGGGTCTGCTTACACATTGGAATTGAGAGTTCACCCACTTCCCCTCCCCTTGTCCACAGGACATTGGAAGGAGGAGTCTTGTGTAGGTTCTTTCTAAGTTGCTGCTCCAACCTACACCCACATAGCCCAGCACATTTGTCCCTACCTATGCCATCCAGAAGTCCTCTGCAAATTCATAGTTCCAGTCGGTCAGTGGGTCTAAATCTTTTTCATACTGGGATCCCTCTTTGCCCAGGAGGGCCCTCTTCCATCTCTCTACCTTGGACCCGCCCTGCGGTCACAACCTCCCAACGCCTGTTCAGGGTGATTTAACCCATCCATAGGCTGCAGTAGCATTGATGTCTCAGAGGAACATCTTGTGCACTCATGTAGCAATCAGGGCCTTTCACGGCAAGGTGCCTTTAAAAGAGGCAGAGTGGGTGAAAAAAATATTGGCGAGAAAACTGAAAAGCTCCAGCTTGCTCAGCTAAAAGCTTTTCAATTATAAAAAATTGTTATTGTCTTTATTTCTGCTCTTTCCCTGACCTGGAGTGTGTTTAATGCAGTCAGAACCATTCGACAAACTCAATTAATTTCCACTTAGAATAAGGTGTAGGGTTTTTTTCCATCTGAAGGGTTTTAGATGAACTGGGGCAGGTGCAGCTTGCCTCTCTGATTGAATTAGGCTTCCTACCCATGCTGGGGCCAAAGAATCTTCGGCAACTTCTTTCTTCTGCACTTCTCACTAGATGCCTTTTTTGTTCCTCTCTTCTGGAAAGAGGAGCAGAGAAGGGGAATGGACTGGACTGCATTTTAAAGGTCAGTGTTGGCAACCTGACACAATGATTGCAGAAGATTCCAATGGTAAAAGCACCAGCTGTGGAGCAGCTGATGGGAAAGCCCTCAGTCCTTGGATGTGCTCATAGGCTGCGTCTAGACTGGCATGATTTTGCGCAAATGCTTTTAACGGAAAAGTTTTTCTGTTAAAAGTATTTGTGCAAGAGAGCGTCTAGATTGGTCTGAGAGTCATCGTAAGAATGATGCGCTTTTGTGCAAAAGCGCATCTACATTGGCAGGATGCTTTTGCGCAAAAGCAGAAGCCCAGAACCATTTTGAAGAGGGCAAAAGGGCACCAGCCCTTTCCGGGGGCTGGAGCTCCTTTGAGACACGTGCTTAAAGGGATCTCCCTGGACAGCCGTTTCTCTCCTGCTGCGTGCTATAGGACCTCTTGCAGGGACTGACGGCCGTAGCAGTTTTTGTGGTTGCCCTCTGCCTTTTTGGACACCACTGCCTTGTGCCTTTTAGTGCCTTTGGCTGATTTTTTTGATCTAGCTTGTTTTTTGTGCCATAGAGCCAGGGGTGGCCATATGCCTACTCCAGTCCCTTCCAGCCATTTTAGAGTGCTTGCAGTTGGTGCTCCAGGCTGCTGCACTTCTCCACCAGGACCTGGAAGCACAGATCGCTCTGGACTCCCCCAA
The DNA here is from genome assembly GCF_052426305.1 of Pelodiscus sinensis. NCBI lineage: Eukaryota > Metazoa > Chordata > Testudines > Trionychidae > Pelodiscus > Pelodiscus sinensis. Next base: position 7,876,290 of record NC_143074.1, on the reverse strand, counting down.
CCCAGCGTGAAGAGGCCCTTGTGGAGATGGACACCAGTATGGACTGGTGCGACTGGCTGGTCCTGGGGCAATGGGACGACCAGCAATGGCTCCGGAACTTTTGCATGCGAAAGCGGACGTTCCTGGAGCTATGTGCCTGGTTCGCCCTTGCACTCCAGAGAACCACCCATCCCAGTGGACAAGAGGGTCACCATCACACTATGGAAGCTGGCCACCCCGGACAGCTACCGATCGGTGGCACACGGGCAGATCAACCGTCGGTGCCGTCGTGATGGAGGTAATTCCCAAGGGGAGTGGGGGGTGGGGTGGGGGGAGGGTGCTGCACTCCATGCCCAGGGGCAGGCAAGACTCCGGGCTGGGTCACCCAGGGGTTTGGGCCATCCCTCCCTTGCACAGGCCTGCTGGTGGGGGGCGGCCCGTGGGCGAGGAGGCCCTGGTGTGTGTGTGTGTGTGTGTGTGTGTGTGTGTGTGTGTGTGTGTGTGTGTGTGTGTGTGTGTGAGGACAGAGGGCATCATGGGGGGGAGGGGGAAAGGGAGCGCACACTCACCCTGCCTTATGTGATGTGTTCCCCTGTGGTTCTCTGCACCCTTCTGCAGGTCCTCCATGCCATCAATGACGTCCTGCTCCCGAGAGTCATCCACCTGCGCGACGTGGAGGCTACGGTGTCCGGCTTCACTGCCCTCGAGTTCCCCAACTGCGGGGGAGCCCTGGACGCAACCCACATCACCATCCGTGCCCCGGAGCATCGAGCAGCCCATTTTATTAACAGAAAGGGGTATTTCTCAACTGTACTCCAGGCCCTCTTGGACCACCGTGGCCGCTTCCTGGATGTTTATGTGGGCTGGTCCGGGAGGGCACATGACGCCCGCATCCTACGCAATTCCAGCCTGTTTGGCAGGCTGGAGGCGGGCACTTACTTCCCCCGGTGGGAATTTACTGTCAGGGACATGCCCATGCCCACATATGTTGAGGGGGACGTGGCCTACCCCCTGCTGCCCTGGCTAATGTGGCCCTACACAGGGCAGCTGGACCACAACCGGGTCCAGTTCAACGACCACCTCAGCTGGGCCCACAACCAAATCGAGTGCACCTTCAGGCATCTGAAAGCCCAGTTCCATTGTTTGCTCACCCATCTGAAGATGGGTGAGCAGTATGTCCCGGAGGTAGTGGCCGCGTGCTGCGTGCTCCACAATGTTGTGGAGCGGAGCAGAGAGGCCTTCCTCCCGGCATGGATGGCAGGCGAGGGCCAGACCTATGAACTGCCCCGCACAGCTGAAATCCACCAGGCGCACCACGATGGGGTGCACATCCGGGAGGCCCTGACAGAGATGTTCTCCCAGGCCCCATAGTAGGGTTGCCTCTGTCTCCCTTTACATGTCCCTCCCATCCCCAACTCTTCCCTCCTCCCCTCTCCTTACCTCCCAATAAACAACACAGGTTTTTTTTTTAACACAAACTTGGAACTTTTTATTTACAATGGGGAGGGGAGAGATGTAGGATGGGAGGGGGAGGAGGCTTTTAACTGGGAGGGGGAGGAGCTACTGCTGGGAGGGGTGGCCCCTGCGACTGCTTCTGCGGGGGTGGACCTGCACATGGGGGTGAGGCTGGATTGGGGCAGGCAGCATGGGGAGATGGGCAGGAGGGGCAGGAGCAGGAGCAGGAGGTGCCATTGCAGGAGGGGCGGGGGCAGGAGGGGCAGGGGCAGGAGCAGGAGGGGCCATTGCGGGAGCAGGAAGCATTGTTCCCCCGGGGACCAGGATGGGGCCCTCCATTTTTGGCGTCTTGGGGCCTCCTGTGCTGGGTGTGCGGGTGGCTGTTCCCCCCCTGGAGCTGCCATCCTGCTCTGGGTGGCTTTTGGGGAATGCAGAGGCCGCGTGGCAGAGCTCTCAGCAGAGGTCACAGAAGGGCTTCTGCCTCGTGGCCTCTGAAGGCTGTGTCTGCCTTTAAGGGGTCTCAGGTTACCAGGAAGTCAGGAGCTGCCTGCAGGTACGGAGCATCCAAGCAGCCAGTAGGGCTTTTTTCCGTGTAGCCTGCTTTTGCGCAAAATGTCTTGGCTGCCTGTCTACACTGGCCTCTTGCACAAGAACACTTGCGTAAGAGGGCTTATTCCTGAGCAGGAGCGTCAGAGTACTTGAGCACGAAGCCCTGATTTTGTACATTACAACGTCAGTGTTCTTGAGCAAATACTCGCGGCCAGTGTAGACAGGTGATCATCTAGTCTGACACCCAGACATTGCAAGCCACAGGATCTCATCCACCTGCTCCTGTAATAGACCCCTAACCTCTGGCTGAGTGACTGAAGTCCTCACATCATTATTTTAAAACTTCAAATTATAGAGAATCCACCACTTACACTCATTCTAAACCTTCAGGTGACTTATGCCCCATGCTACAGATGAAGGTGAACTCACCCCGCCCCAGGTCCCTCCCAATCTGACCCAGGGGAAAAATCCCTCCCAACCCCAAAACTGGGGATCAATTAGACCCTGAACTTGCCGGCAAGATTCACCAGCCAGACACCTGGGACTGAATTCTTTGTAGTGACTTGGAGCCCTCCCCAACTAGTATCTCATTACCAGTCATTGGAGATATTTGCTGTCAGCAGTCACAGGTCAGCTCCATAACACTGTAGGCAGTATCTTCATACCATCAACCCCATGAATTTATCTAGCTCAGCCTTTAATCCAATCAGATTTTTTGCTCCCTCTCCTCTCCTTGGAAGGTTGTTCCAGAACTTCATCCTGTAGAAGCTCAATCTGAGCCCACCATGCAGGGACTTAAAGGTCAGGGGAAAGGGTATGGCCAGTGTATCTGTGGATATGCTTTGGCATGCTCTAGGAATTATGATGTGGGCGTCCTATGGCATGTGCTATATAGGAGGTAGGAGGAGATGATCAGAGTGGACCCTTCTGGCCTTAGAACCTGTGAATATTGGAAGCTTTTCCAGCTCTGCAGGCCTGGAATTTTCACAATGGCTCAGCATTCTGCAGGCACTGTGAGTGCTGAGATCTTTTGGAACTCTGGGCCCCGCTTTGGGTACCAAGTCTCTTGCTGTCTAGAGTGGATCACGAGCCAGAATCCAGTCTCGGGGCAGATTGTGAAGAAGCAGGACACAAAGCCCAAACTGGCTCTCAATTCTACACTTGGCACATCTACACAGCAGCACTATTTTGGGTGAAAGACCGTTCTGTACATCTTAACAGAAAGCCTGATATTTTGAAATACTCTTATTCCAACGTCCCCTAAGCCCTATTGTAGGGACTTGTCGGAATAGCACTCTATTTTGAAATTAGTGGCGAGGAGTCGTGTGGCACCTTATAGATATGCATGCATCTGACAAAGTGGGTCTTTGCCCACAAAAGCTTATGCTCCAACACTTCGGTTAGTCTATAAGGTGCCACAGGACTCCTCGCCGCTTTTGCAGATTCAGACTAACACAGCTAGCCCTCTGATATTTTGAAATTAGCGTTGATTAGACAATGCCAAATTTTGAAATAGGCTATCTTGACATCATCTATGCAATTTCTGTAGCTCAAATTGCTTAGCTTATTTCGAGCTATGCACTACTGTGATTTTACCAATCAAGAACCAAATCTCCAATGGCCAGTGATGGAGTCCTAGATGGAGAGAGTTCTGATTTACTAAAGGCAATCCTTTCCCCAGTGTCTGGCAGTGATTGCTGTATTTGGGATCAGGAAGGAATTTTCACCTTTCTCTGCAACATGCAGCATGGGCTATTTGGTGGATTCTCTGTAACATGAGAATCTGGAGCCTTGGCATTAGGTGGCACCTGGTCAGTCAGAGACTTACTAAACATCTGAAATCTGGCTCAGCATAACTCTTTTGAAAAGGTATCTCCATGGGCCCTTCTAAGTCAATGAGAGTCTTTCTAGTCATTTAAATACATTTAGGATTAGGTCATAAACCAGCAGGCATGCAAATTCCAGTTGTAAACATCTGGATAATTCTTGTTCAATGCAACAGGCAGCAAAAGGAAGGGATGAGTGTACCAGGGCTTTCACTAACCCTGGAATCTCCTTTTCGTGAACTGCCTATTGGACTGTGTAATAGTATGAAAGGTCTGCATGTTTATAAAACTAAACTGGATTGTTATTAACTTAATAACAATAATTAAGAGAACCATTAAGAGAACCTTCAATGGCAGCTAGTATTCAAACCATGTGCACACAGACTGATTGCCTGGTGCCTCAGCCAAACTCTTCCCTCCTGCAACATGTGCTCCTCTCTCCAAGTCCCATACAGATGGCTACACCTCCTTCTTGAGCACAACTTGGTTGACCATCAGCCTATTCTTCTCTTTGTAGGTCTGACTCAGACTCTTGAAATAAAAGTAAGTTTTGCCATCAATGCTAGAATCAGGAGGATTTGACCTCATGACGAGAACTCACCCATCCTTTTGTGAAATTTGCCACAAGAAGATTCCAATATCTTGTTCCCCCTTCACCCCTGCCATGCTCCTAGCAGGAATATGAGTCAAGCCCTGAAAAGAGCTGTCAGCAAGGGATGATTTTGCAGTGATTATTGCTCAGGTGAGAGATGATGTCTGTGGGTGTATTTTTTTTTCAAGCTGCCTTATTTGCAGAGCAGAACACGTTGGGCTCATGTCCTATTGATACATTTGTCTTCAAACAGCAGATCCAACTACAGAGTGAGACAGAAATTTAATTATTCCACATGTAGGAAACTGAAACAAAATCTCATTGTTATATTTGTTCTCTTACATCAGAAAGATAAAAACCAAAAAGATGCTGAAGTGGCCAGTGTGAATGGAATATATTTCACTCCACAGTGCTCCGGGTGATTTTTTTTCTTTTTCTTTTTAAAGAAACTCCTTCCTTTTCTGACCTGGGTTACAATAAAAGGCTAAAACACCCACCCACATCCCTAGCTTGCAAAAGGTTTATCAGCATTACTTTGCTTCCTGTCAAAACTGATCTCCAGAGATCAGAGACAAGCTGGACTTTTGAGAGGAGACCATCCAAGCTCAAAGCTAAGGCAAAGAGTGTTTCTTAAAGGATTCGTTCCACTTGCCTTCACCCAGCTAACAGCTGTTTTGGAGAGGACCATGTAATCCAGAGCCCCCTGCTTCCTGACTGCCATTAAAATGTTCCTGTGGAAAGGGAGAAAAAGAAACCCTTTACCTAATGAAAAATACTGGATGCCTAAAGAAGGTGCTATCTCCTGCTTATCAAGAGGGATTAAATGGACTTAGACAGATAGACTTTCTTCTCCCCCTCCTCTACTAGGCCTTGTAGTCAACAAGTTTTGGAGAGGCTGGGGTCTGATTTGGAAGTGTTGTGCACTCTGCCTTTCTCTGAGCTTGCTAATTGCTTCAGAGGGGTTGAGAAGAGTTTCACTATGATTGCTGCAGGCCCTTCATCTCCAGGTTAGGAAGCTTTAATTGGGCAGGAGCAGAAACGCGCCAGGGAAGTTACAGATGGAGAGATTTCCAGTAGGGAGCAGAGAGTTTTTAAGATGTTTAAATCATTGTCTCACAATCTTCATGCAGTGTTTCAATGGGTTTTGCCAAGATGCAGGAAGACGGAAGCTGAAGAGAGCACCTCAGAATGCAAAGGGAAATCAGCCTAGCCAGGGGCTGCAGGCAGACGTGGGCCAATCGATGTTACTAAAATAAGACATGGCCCAAAAGTTTGTCTCAAACAAGGTGCAATCTTTTATGGCCCATTTCTGTACTCTCTAGAATTTCTAGAAGTCTAAAACCTTGCCACTAAGGTTGTTCTTGTGGCATTTCTGCAGATTATTTTAGGAACATCCCCTTGGAACTTTCTAAAGCATATGATCCTAAAGTAAGAGACCATCTTTTACCAATATGTGCGTGCAGTGCCTATTGTAGCAGAGGCTAATGCCTGACTGGGGTCTTTGCACTCTACTGTGATACAAATAGTGAAGTAATTATCATCCAATACACACACAACCTACAAGCCCTTTGAGCTTTGGCCATGATGAGGTAAAACTCACATTCATTTAAGGATTCGTCTTGGTGGTGGGGAAATAACACACAGATTGGGACTGCTGTTTAACCCGTGGAGTTCCACAAAGGAAAATGGTCATCCCATTACCTCGAGGCCTCCCTTTCTTCTGCATTCATGTTTCCCAATTCGGTCCTATTGTTCCCATTTTACAAGTACTGAAGCAAGGACAGTACTGAGGCAAGGACAGGCCTCTCTGTCCCTCCTCCCCTTCTCTGAGTATGCCTATACTGTAGCGTTTTTCCGGAAAAACTATACTTACGTCCACACTGCTATTGCATTCTTTCAACAGTAAGTCGAAAGAACAGAAGGGTTTTTCCGATGGCGGTAACTATCTCTATACGAGGAAGAAGCCTATTTCTGAAAAAGCTTTTTCGGAAAAAGGCATATGTGGACACAGAAGAGAGTTCTTTTGAAAGAAGAGGCCTCCAGGAAATAACACAGGTGCCCTGATGACCATTCCGTCCATACTAATCACAACTTATATGCGAGATAGCGTCCAATCAGTGTGGACACTATCTTTTGAAAAAGCACATCGCTTTTTCATTGTGCTTTGTGTGTGTGTGTAGACATAGCCTCTGTTCCTCTGTCCACACGCACAAGTTTGTGAGGCCAGAAGAAGCTCAATGTCCGCTTTACATGGAAGGAAGGATGGTTCCGTGGTTAGGGCACTTAGTTAAGGTTTCAGAGCTCTGGAGTCAAGTCCCCATTCCTTTAAAAGTTTTTGTGTGTGACCTTGAGCAAGTCACTCCAACTTCTTTGCCTCAATCCCTACCTGTAAAATGGGAACAATAACACTACTCTCCCACACAGAGGTGTTGTGAGGAGAAATACATTAAGGATTGTGAGGCTTTCAGATGCAACAGTAGTGAAGACACACAAGGATCAGATATGTTTGAACGATCAGGAGAAAAATGGACACCAATGCCCTGGCAGCTGCTTCTCTTCTATTTGGGATTCACTGAACAAAAGCTCCATACATTGCATTAGGGAGCATGTCAATGAGGTGTCTCCAAGAGGCCTATAAAGGCACCTCTGTGAAAGCCTCTAAATTCAGCAGCCACCAAGACACAGAGTGATTCCCTCATCCCCATCCTAGCTTGTGTCCTGCTTACTTTTCATTGAGAAAGGTCCTAAATCTATGAGGAATCATGGCCCAGTGATAATGGTGCTAGAATAGAATTTGGGAGACTGGGTTTAATTCTGCCACAAACTTCCTATGTGCCCTTGGGCATGTCATTTAGGGCCAGATTTTAACAAATATTTGGGTATGTCTACACTACCACCCTAGTTCAAACTAGGGTGGTAATGTAGGCAACCGGAGTTGCAAATGAAGCCCGGGATTTGAATTACTGGGCTTCATTTGCATCTCGCCAGGCGCCACCATTTTTAAATGTCCGCTAGTGCAGACTCCGTGCCGCGCGGTTACACGCGGCACAGACTAGGTAGTTCGGACTAGGCTTCCTATTCCGAACTACCTAGTCCGTGCCGCGTGTAGCCGCGCGGCGCTGAGTCCACACTAGCGGACATTTAAAAATGGCGGCGCCCGGCAATATGCAAATGAAGCCTGGGAAAGTCAAATCCCGGGCTTCATTTGCAACTCCGGTTGCCTACATTACCACCCTAGTTCGAATTAGGGTGGTAGTGTAGACATACCCTGTAAGTGCCTAGAGATACAGTTTTTGGGATTTTCAGATGTGCTTAGGCACCTAACTCCCATTGATTTCAGTGCCAACGTGCTTTAGGAAGTCCCAAATACCATTATAAACCTGCCTGTTCATCTCTCTCTGCCTCAGTTCCCTTTGTGTATAGGGATAGTTGTGTGGGTCTTCCTCACAGGGGTGTGGTGGGAATAAATGCTTTGAAAGAGGGAATGTGCTCACATACCACAGCAACTGAGGCCATAAAGACTCTAAGCTCCATCGAGACCTGGAAATGGGTAAATATACATAGATTGAACTCAGTCAAATGGTTCTGTAGAGTGCACCTCTAATGCATCTCAGGCCCCTTGCTGGTTGGCTGCTAAAACACACACTGAAGCAGAAATTGGAAACCAGAGATGTGAGCATCTTATAGAAAAACTGAAAATCTAATCAACTTTATTTGTTTGGGTTTAAACCCATGTGTTTCCCATTTTCATGAAATGTCATTGGAAATAATATTTGCCAGCCTATTGGGAATAGTGGCTCCACTTGTTCTACCATGGAGCTTCGATTAGAAGACTCTTTCACTGATTTATTGACTTTCACCCCAAGCTCTTGAAACATTAAGGGCCTGATTCTCATTTACACTTACAGTGGCTTTACAAAACTCTGAGAGCGTTAATGTGATTTATTCCCACTTGGAAGCCCCTTTACACTGCCTGAGTGGCATAGCAGGGCTTCAGTGTAAATGAGCATTAGGCTCTGTACAGAACTTGCTTAACCTGCTACAGGTGTGAAATGCATTAGTTGTTCAGATGCACACAAACTGCAGCTCAGCAGTTCAGAAAAGGAACAAGAGCTGTCGATTAACTGCAGCTAACTCGTGCACTTAAGTAAAAAAATAATGTCAATTAAAAATGAGTTGCAGTTTTAAACGTAGTGTTAAACAATAGAATACTATTGAAATGTATTAAATATTTTTAGATTTTTTTCTACATTTTCAAATGTATTGATTTAAATTACAACATAGAACACAACGTGTACACTGCTTACTTTTTATTATTTTTATTACAAATATTTGCACTGTAAAATTGCACAAAAATAGTATTTTTCAATTAACCTCATACAAATGCTATAGGACAACCTCGTTACCAGGAAAGTGCAATTTACAAATATATATTTTGTTACATAACTGAACTAAAAAACAAAACAATGCAAAAAACTTTAGAGTCTACAAGTCCACTCAGTCCTACTTCTCTTTCAGCCAATCACAAAGACAAACAAACAATAGTCTAGTAGTATTTTAAAGAGTAACAAAACATGTAGATGGTATCATGAGCTTTCATGGGCATAGCCCACTTCTTCAGATGACCGGTCATATGAAGAAGTGGGCTGTGCCCATGAAAGCTCATGATACCATCTACATTTTTTGTTAGTCTTTAAAGTGCTACCAGACTATTTGTTGTTTTTTAAGTTTATCCTAAACAGACTAACTCGGCTACCCCTCTAAAGCTTTAAGACAAACAAGTTAATTTACAGTTACAGAAGATAATGCTGCTTCTTATTTACAATGTCACCAGATATCAAGAACAGGCATTCACATGACACGTTTGTGGCCAGCATTGCAATGTATTTATGTGCCAGATATGCTAAATATTCCTATGCCCCTTTGTACTTCAGTCACCATTCCAGAGGACATACATTCATGATGACATTCATTAAAAAAGTATTAATTAAGTTTGTTCTTGAACTTCTTGCAGGGAAAAATTTATGTCCGTGGCTCTGTTTTACCCACTTTTTGCCATATGTTGCATGTTATGACAGTCTCAGGTGATGACTCAGCACATGTTGTTCATTTTAAGAACATTGTCATGGCATATTTAACAAAATACAAAGAAGGTACCAATGTGAAATTTCTAAAGATAGCTACACTATTTGACCCAAACTTTAAGAATCTGAAGTACCATCCAAAATCCGAGAGGGACAAGGTGTGGAACATGTTTTCTGAAGTCTTAATTGAGCAACACTCTAATGTGGAAACTACAGAACCCAATCCACCAGAAAAGAAAATCAATCTTCTGCTGGTGCTGACTCAGATGATGAAAACAAATATGTGTCAGTCTGCACTAGATTGTTATTGAACAGAACTTGTCATCAGCATGGAAGCATGGGAAAGGTGGCTGTAGAATGAAGCTAAATGCGAATCTTTAGTGGATTTGACATGTACTTTTCTTGTGACACTGACTACCACAGTGCCATGTGAACACCCATTCTTACTTTTAGGTGATGTTGTAAACAAGAAGTGGGCAGCATTGTTTGTATGAGCAAGTGCCTGGATAGGAAGTAGGACTGAGTTAGCTTGCAGGCTCTAACATTTTACATTGTTTTGATTTTGAACACATTTTTTCTACATAATTCTATATTTGTTGGTTCGACTTTCATGGTGGAGGGATTTCACAATAGAACTTATATTACATGAATTGATAACTACTATTTATTTTTTACAGTGCAAATATTTATAGTAAATGTAAAATGAACATTGTATATTTTGCATTCTGTGTTGTCACTGAAATCAATTTATTTGAATATGCAGAAAACATCCAAAAATATTTAAGTGACTGGTATACTATTGTTGTCTAACAATGCAATTAATTGCAAGATTAATTGTGATTAATTTTTTTAACTGCTTGACAGCCCTAGCAGGTCCTGAAGTAGAGTGTCATACCCCTTGAGACCTGCAGGGGGCATATAAAAGTGACAGAATGCATTGTTACTTGGCCAGGACACCTTTACTTTGGGAATTATGAAAAGCATTGCAGGCTGTTGCATGAAGAGCTCATCTCACAAACCGCCCCTCCCATATGCCAGGGAGAGCACCTTCCTCTGAGTCACTGATATCATTTGCTGCATCACTTTGTTTATCGCTGGAGGTTTCCCATCCAATAACAAAGCAGGCCTAGCAGTGCATGAATGCTTCGGGGGTAGCCACTTTAGCCTGCACAGGATAAACTTAAAAAAACAAATAATCTGGTAGCACTTTAAAAACGAACAAAACATGTAGACAGTATCATGAACTGAAAAAGTGGCTGTGCCCACGAAAGATCATGGTACCATCTACATATTTTCTTAGTCTTTAAAGTGCTACCAGACTATTTGTTGTTTTTTAAGTGCATAAATGGTGAGACTAAGCAGATAGCATCTGGATGCCCTGCAGCATGAACCCAGTTGGGTTAGGTTGACTGCTGCCCCAGTCCCAATGCCTCCTGCCATGCCCAAGATGGATCAGGAGACCAGGTTTGTTCATTACAGCTCAGATCTGCGGATAGCAAGAACAGATCCTTTGTGCTGTCACTCAGAGGAAAATGCTGTCTGTTATCTCCCAATGCATCCCTGATCGCTGTAAGCTATTGAATAATATCAGTGCTCCTTACAGACAGGATAAATGCCCAGGAAAAGATCCTCTGTAGGGGTATGTCTACACTACCCCCCTAGTTCGAACTAGGGGGGGTAATGTAGTCATACGGAGTTGCAAATGAAGCCCGGGATTTGAATTTCCCGGGCTTCATTTGCATAAAGCTGGCCGGCGCCATTTTTAAATGCCAGCTAGTTCGGACTCCGTGCCACGCGGCTACATGTGGCACAGACTAGCTAGTTCAGATTAGGTTTCCTAATCTGAACTAGCTGAACGCCTCGTTCCACGAGGCGTACAGCTAGTTCGGATTAGGAAGCCTAATCCAAGCTAGCTAGTCCGTGCCGTGTGTAGCCGCGCGGCACAGGGTCCGAACTAGCTGGCATTTAAAAATGGCGCCGGCCAGCTTTATGCAAATGAAGCCCGGGAAATTCAAATCCCGGGCTTCATTTGCAACTCCGTATGACTACATTACCCTCCCTAGTTGGAACTTTGGGGGTAGTGTAGACATACCCTAGTGGATTACACATTGCCCCAGAAACGGAGGCGCTCTTGGGGCATTCATCTCCTCCTGTTGTTAGTTCCCAACCTGACTGCTGGAAGGAGGTGTACCGGTAGTTCGGAATAGGAAGCCTAATCCAAACTACCTAGTTTGTGCCGCGTGTAGCCGCGGGCACGGAGTCCGAACTAGCGGACATTTAAAAATGGCGGCGCCCGGCAATATGCAAATGAAGCCTGGGAAATTCAAATCCTGGGCTTCATTTGCAACTCCGGTTGCCTACATTAACCACCCTAGTTCGAACTAGGGTGGTAGTGTAGACATACCCTAAATGAGGCCAGCAAACCTCTGGGAGAGATTTCTTTTTTCTTTGTATTGAGCTCAGAGCTGGATTGGCAGCTCTGGGGAGTAAAGGGAAGGTCAGTCTCCATGGCCCATTCAGCCTTTGGTCTCTATGCTGAGACTTCCAATCCATGGGAATTGAATGATGGTTTCGACCTGCTAGTCAAGCAGTCAGTCTGGTGGATTGGTTCAATGGACGGTAAAACCAACTGGGACTCTGCTGCCACCGATCAGCCCTTACTTGAAATGTTTTCCCATGCCCCTGGATCTCTCTCCTTGATCAACCTGCTCTGAAGGAGCTCATGCTGACCTCTGTTCCCTCATAGTCCAGGTTACAGATGTAAGGGGTTCCCCCTCCCCCGGGTGCCACCTGCAACTGGGGTAACTCTGAACCCCAAGAACCACTAGCTTGGGCTCATTCTCTCACTGGACTGTAGTGATAAGCTGCGGATCTGTTCCTGGTTTTACATCTCCACACAACATTCACACATGAGTAGTGACACACTCAGCTCCAGTTTTGTGCATGCACACTGACCAGCCCCGGCATGAGACGATATAGTCAAGTCAACCCCCACCTCCCCACGCACCCCCCCCTCTGGAATATGAACCCAACACTCTTCCGGCTTGTACTGCACAGAGAACTGTAAAGTGTAAGATCATAAAATTCACCTCCTCCCTCAATGTGGAGAGGAATATGCAATGGCTTTTCCTCTTGAGCTATGATTCCCACATGCTTTACTCCAACTCACCGACAGATTATCTAGAAAAGAAACAAAAAAAAACCCCTAAATAATATACTATATGAATTGGATATGAATTAGCAGATTCTCACCCTAGAGATGATGCAAACAAGCAGCAGATTCTTAAGGGGCAAGCTGCACTTGCCTTACGGTGTAGGAGACCCTAGTCTTTCTTGCATTGGCTAGAAATCCCTTTAGCTTGGATCTAGCACTTCCCCCAGTTCTGTCTTTGTTCTTCAGGTGTTACCAGGAGTCTTCTCGGGTGGGGAGTGAAGAACCCCAGAGAATGTCCCTCCCTTCCTTAGATAGCTTTACAAAATGGCAAGAACTCTTTGTTTCAAAACTTGATTTCCGGACCAGCTTGTGGAAAAATACAGACATCCTAAGGTGGAGTCCAGAGGCATGTAGTCTGGAAACATATCCTTTTAGAGTTATAGCAGCCATTGCACAGGAAGGTTAAACTATTCCACAGTCCTTTGTCTTTGTTGATGGACCATCAGCCCTCTCTGGCTTTTTCATTGTTGTACCTGAAACATTGGCTGTGAGTGTTTTTCAGAGTAAATCCATTTGAATTACAGATCCCTAGTCAATATTCATAACATCAGATACAAAAATGATACATGCATACAAATAGGATAATCATGTTCAGCAAATCATGACTTTCCCAGTGATGCTTTACATGACTTATCTTGTACAAAATGCATCATAATTATGCCATAATCCTATCATAATAATATCACTGTGAATAATATGGGATGCAGTGTCACAACGGGTATTTGAAATTCACAAACCAAAAGAATTTCATTTGAACAGAGTTCAGATGGGTGTGTTTCAGCAGAGCACAACTATCTGCTAAAAATAATATTAGCCTTCACTTACCAACATCCAGTGACATTAAAAGACTCCAAACACTAAAAAGCAGGAAATGATTAGCTCAGAGAGCCAACCATTTCCCTACCACCTTTAAATGCCATAAGACACTATCCACTCATCCAACAAAAGAAGTTTGGAAGGCTTTGTAGACTTTGTTGAACTCTGTATTTTAGGGTGTCATGATTCAGGAACCTCTTTACCCAATTCACTTGAAGTTCAGTGGAAAACCTCTGCTTTAGACCTACACCTAACTTACCACTTTGGAAGCTTGTAGTCCTTTATTTGTGGATTTGGGTCAAAGCACAAAAACTCGGGTTTCTAATAGAAATTCAATTGCAAACTCAACCATGAAGTAATTTATTGCCACTCCATACTATGATCCAGCTCTTTCACCCTAAATAACTCCCTTTTACAGTGCTTTGGATGCATAAAAGGGTCTGAAACTACAATGAGCAGGCAGCCAAAGATTCTCCCACCATGGGGGAATCCTCAGTTGAGGTATTCACAGCAAAGCTGGAAGGATATATAGAAAGGGATCCCATGGAGATCTGTATTGAGTCTAGTTTTATTCAATATCTTCATAAATGATTTAGATAATGGCATAAAAAGTACATTTATGAAGCTTACTCTTTATAAGTGCACTCTATACACTTATAAAGAGTAAACTGTTCCTCTGCATAGTAACATAACACTCCCATCTATGCATGTCTGTATATATCCCTGCAAAACTGAAGTTTTCACTTCATGTATCTGGTGAAGTGGCTCCAGCCCATGAAAGCTTATGCCCAAATAAATTTGTTAGTCTTTAAGATGCCACAGAACTCTTCATTGTTTTTGCTGCAACAGATTAATGTGATCGTTATCAAGTGGAGTACCACAACGTTCAGTTGTGGGGCCAATTTTGTTCAGCATCAATGACCTGGATGAGGGGATGGATTGTACCCTCAGCAAGTTTGCAGACAACACTCAGCTAGTGGGAGAGGTAGATACATTGGAGGGCAGGGATAGGGTCCAGAGGGATTGAGACAAATTAGAGGATTAGGCCAAAAGAAATATGATGAGATTCAACAAGGACACATGTAGAGTCCTGCACTTGGGATGGAAGAATCCCAAGCATTGTTCAGGTTGGGGACTGAATGGCTAAGTAGCAGTTCAGCAGAAAAGGACCTGGGGATTACAGTGGATGAGAAGCTGGATATGAGTCAACAGTGTGCCCTTGTAGCCAAAAAGGCTAATGGCATATTAGGGTGCATTAGGAGGAGCATTTCCAGCATATCCAGAGAAGTGATTATTCCCTTTTATTCGGCTCTGGTGAGGCCACATCTGGAATATTATGTCCAGTTCTGGGCCCCCCACTATAGAAAGGATGTGGATGCATTGGAGAGGGTCCAGTGGAGGGTGACCAAAATGATTAGGGGGCTGGAGCACATGACCTATGAGGAGAGACTGAGGGATTTGGGTTTGTTTACTCTGCAGAAGAGAGGAGTGAGGGGGAATTTGATAGCAGCCTTCAACTTCCTGAAGGGAGGTTCCAAAGAGGATGGAGAAAGGCTGTTCTCAGTAGTGACAGATGGCAGAACAAGGAGCAATGGTCCCAAGTTGCGGTGGGAGAGGTCTAGGTTGGATATTAGGAAAACCTATTTCACTGGAAGCACTGGGATGGGTTCCCTAGGGAGGGGGTGGAATCTCCATCCCTAGAGTTTTTAAGTCTCAGCTTGACAAAGCCCTTTCTGGGTTGATTTAGTTGGGATTGGTCCTGCTGGACTTGATGACTCCTGAGGTCTCTTCCAGCTCTATGATTCTATGATTCTAACTGGCTCTCAACTCTACCCAGACCATAGCACTCCCACTCAGCACTGCCTGGAGCACAACGCACTGTAACCCTGCCTCTCCAGATGAGCCTAAGAGCTGCCTGGCATGTGCTACGTAGTGATTTAAAAGGCTCTGGGCTCTGGGCACTGCTAGAGCCCCAAGCCTCTTTGAATCACTGGGTCCCATGGCAACTGCTCCCCCACCCCCAGTAGACTGTCTGCTCTTGTCCTACTCAGTTGCACCACACATGAGCTCAGTGAATCTGAGAACGCATTCCTATATCTTTATATTTTCCTCACTAGCCCCCATAAAAATCTTCAAATGCAGGAGAAGTCGCGTTTTGAAGGCCAAAAATAAATCAGGAAAAATTTCAAAAAGTAAGTGATGGGGAACATTTGTTTAAAACTCGGTTTCTGACTTTTCCAAACTTCCCCAAAAATATCTCACCCTAGGAGGGAGTGTGATAGAGACATTTCAGGGAGATTAAATTCAGGGAGATTAAGCAGAGATGTTGAAGTCATTGGATTTACAATCAGGAATCTGTCTTATCTACAGGGAGGCAGCTCTCCTGGCCAGCGGATGAGGATTTGGACTGAGAACCTCCAGAGATAAAAGCACGTGCTCCAGTAGCTTGTATTAAAGAGTGAGGACACAGCAAGTGTGGGCTGTAAGAGCTCTTGTTCTCTGAGAATCAATACAGAGGAGCATCTGTAATGAACACCCACCAGTGGGGTTACACAGCCACTCTATTATAACACTATCAACACATGGCAGAGGAGAAGCAGGTTAAAAGATAAAAACCAAACAAACATGTATTGTGTCGCACACTGGTATTTATCAGTCTGCAACAGTAGAAAAGGAAAATCAAGCTAAGTGTGGAAGGATGGCAGCAGCAAGAAAAATCACTATTACAACCAGCACTCCATGCAAGAGGTAGCAAAGTGACACTGTAAACTGTGCGTACAATACTCAGGTCCCCAGCGAGCACCACGTGCAGTGTTCCCTCTAAGGCTTCCATACCAGCAGGAGCTCAGGATGGGGTGCTGACAGGTCGGCAGGTTCCAGCTCCTCACTGAGAGGAGGCTGGAGCTGGGTTGCCCATTCCTCTGTGGTTCCTTGCAGGGGATGGGTCCAGGCCTGGGCTGCCTGGCCCTGCAGGAAGCTGCTCACTGTGGGGCGGGGGGAGGGGAGCTGAGCTGGGCTGCCAGACCCCTGGCCAGCTGGCAGCTTTTGATGGGAAGAAGTGCTAAGGCTGGGCTTCCCGGCCCCCTCAACTGGTGGATGAGTCGGGGGCGGAGGGTGTGAGCTGGGGCTGCGCTGCCCAGTGCTCTTAGCTGGCTGGCCAGCAGCTCCTGAGATAAAGGGACCAAGGCTGCTGCCTGTAGGCCACCCACCTGGCAGCTACTACAGCCAAGAGCCAGAGGGATCGGCTTGGGAGCCATATGGCAGCTCCGGCCGCCTGAGTAGCTGCCGCTGCCACCCACCATGTGGTGGCACAGGGCCTGGCCGCCGTAGCCACCCCCGCCACCCATAATGTGGTGACTCCTGCTCTGGCCCCTGCCATGTAGAGGCTCCGGCTCCATCCCCAGCCGGGGCTGCCAGAGCAGCCTCTACCTGCCCCGCAGCCCCGCCAGTGGGCCACATCAGCCTCACTGCACCCTTGCTCCAGCCGGACCAAACAGTCCAGCAGGAAGGTGAATGCTACTGAGCGGCTCTGCAGGTGAGGTGGGCAGGCCTCAGTGTTTTGGGGTGCGGCCATGCAGGTGTGCAGCTGAGAGATAACTCTGCCATGTGCGTGTTTCTTTCTTCCTCCATCTCCAACTGAGTTGACAGGTGATGAAAGATGCCTCTTTGCCACTTCAAAGGTCAAACCTGCAACCTAACTTGCTAGTTTTTCTCTTGGAGGAGCAACTGAGCTTTTAATCTAAGTACAGGCAGTCCCCAGGTTACATCAGTCCAACTTAAATCGGACCCCTAGATATGAATGGGGGGGGCCCGCTAGTGTGGGGTGCCTCCCCCACTGTCACCGCCTCTAGCGGCGCGGGGGGCGCTTCCCCCCAGCAAACCAGGGAGACGCGGAGCGGAGCGGCTTTTCTCGCATCCTCCGCAGCGAGAAAAGCCGATCCACATCTCCCTGGTCTGCTGGGAGGGGGCAGCTAGTGTGCCCCCCCCCGCAGACCAGGCTTTTCTTGCTGCGGAGGATGTGAGCTGCGGGACCGCGGTGCGTCTCGGTGGTCCCGCCGTCCTCGTCCTCCGTGGCGAGAAAAGACGCTCCGCATCTCCCTGGCGCGTCTCCTCGGCACTGTGGGACCAACCCGGCAGCCCCCCAGCTGCTCTACCCCAGGCGTCGGCGAGAAAAGCTGCTCCTCGCTATGGGGCGGGGGTGTGGCGGCACGTTGGGGGTCCCCCATCTCCTGCACCCCGAAATGGCACAAACAGACTGCACCAGCCGGTGGAATAGAGGAAGTTTATTGCCTCTCCAGGATACAGCACAGCACAGATGGAATCTGGTCACAGAGCTGGGCTAGGATGCCTCAGGCCCCCTTGAGATGGGGGAGACTGGGCCCCTAAACTCCAGCCCCTTTCCCTAGGCTGTCTCCTCCATGCTCCCAGCCCGCAACTAAACTCACTCTCTTCCAGCCCTGCCCCCCAGCCAGGGCAGCCTCCACCTTCCTTTGTTCCTCTCCATGGGGGGTATCTGGTTCAACCAGTTTGGCATCACCTTTGCATAGTGAGGTTTTCCCTGCTGGGTCTTGCTCCAGACAGCAGAGGTCACCACAGTCCAGCAAGTACCCCCACTATGTCACAGGGGGGAGGGGAGCTGAGCTGGGCTGCCAGACCCCTGGCCAGCTGGCAGCTTTTGATGGGAAGAAGGGCTAAGTCTGGGCTTCCCGGCCCCCTCAACTGGTGAATGAGTTGGGGACGGAGGGTGGGAGCTCGGGCTGGGGCAGCAGCTCTGCCTCGGGCTTCCTGTAGTCAGCCACTGGTCAGTTTCAGCAGCGGCTGACTTGGGAACACCTGGGGCAGAGCAGCTGGGGTGCTGCCGGGTTGGTCCAGTAGCGCCGAGGAGCGGCGCTGCGGGACCAACCCAGCAGCACCCCAGCTGCTCTGCCCCAGGCGTGTCCGATTCAGCCGCTGCTGGTCAGTTTCAACAGCGGCTGAATCTGGACGCCAGTTCCAACTTACATACAAATTCAACTTCAGAACAAACCTACAGTCCCTATCTTGTACATAACCTGGGGACTGCCTGTATTCAAGTTGGCATTTCCTTAGATGCCCAAGGGAATTAGACACTCGGGTTCACTAGTATTGGAAGCCCTAATTCCATTAGGCTCCTCTGAACACCCTAACCTCAACTTTTGGGTTAACATCAAATGATCCTAGTGTTTTTATTTTAATTCCATAGATATCCTTGTGGACACTTGCCTCTAGGAGTTATAATGAAGACCACCTCTTCTATTCTAGTCTATATAGCTTTTATATGGTGCTCATCACTGATAGCATCTGAGCTTCATGTTGTATAGACAGAAATGAGAAAAGAATTCTGAAACACCATAACCTTAGACTGAATTCAAAGCAGCAACTTATGGTTAGACGCTACCATCTGCCTTTTCCAACCCTTATTTATTGTATACTAGGTGCCAGGCTTTCCAAAGAACTCTGCTCCAGAGCTAATTAGGAAATGCATTTTTTTATCTCCCATGAAATATTTTATTGGGGAAAAAATGAGATATTCAAGATCTTTCAAGGGCCTGTCCCTGGAAAGGTCACATATCCAATTTATGAACCTGTTCCAAAGTACATCGTGACTTTAAATAATACTACCTGTTGACATTTTGTACACAAGTTGTTGATAGGTTCCAACCCATACATCGATAGGACCTATCCCCAGAGTCACCACCTTCATCTATCAATTTGATCCCTCTTCAGGACATGAGTAGTGCTGATTTTACATGTTTGGCTATTTTTGTTGTTGAGAAATGGGGTTGTATCAAATTGAGACTTTAAATTAAGCATTCCAATGGGAATATTCTGAGAGGCCCA
This sequence comes from Pelodiscus sinensis, assembly GCF_052426305.1. NCBI lineage: Eukaryota > Metazoa > Chordata > Testudines > Trionychidae > Pelodiscus > Pelodiscus sinensis. The sequence continues at coordinate 7,856,916 of NC_143074.1, read as the reverse complement.
AGGGATCTTGATGAATATCTAGAACATAAGAATGGCCATACGGGGTCAGACCAACAGTCCATCCAGCCCAGTATCCTGTCTGCCAACAGTGACCAATACCAGATGCCCCAAGGTGGGGGAACACAACAGGTAATCCTCACGTGATCCCTCCCCTGTCACCCACCTCCAGAGAAACAGAGGCTAGGGACATCATTCCTACCCATCCTGGCTAATAGCCATTGATGGATCTAACTTCCATGAATCTATCTAGCTCTTTTTTGAACCCTGTTAAAGTCCTAGCCTTCACCACATCCTCTGGCAAGGAGTTCCAGAGGTTGACTGTGCACTGAGTGAAGAAAAACTTCCTTTTGTTTGTTTTAAACCTGCTGACTATTAATTTCATTTGATGACCCCCTATTTATTTCTTATATTGTGGGAATAAGTAAATAACTTTTCCTTATTCACTTTTTCCATACCAGTCATGATTTTATAGACCTCTGTCATATCTCCTCTTAGTCTCCTCTTTTCTCAGCTGAAAAGTCCAAGACTTTTTAATCTCTCTTCATATGGGACCACTTCCAAACCCCTAATCATTTTTGTTGCCCCTTTCTGAACTTTTTCTAATGCCAATATATCTTTTTTGAGATGAGGTTACCACATCTGTACGCAGTATTCAAAATGTGGATACACCATGGTTTTATATAGGGGCAATAAGATATTTTCTATTTTATTCTCTATCCCTTTTTTAATGATTCCCAACATTCTATTTGCTTTCTTGACTGCTGCTGCACACTGCGTGGATTTTTTCAGAGAACTATCCACAATGACTCCAAGATCTCTCTCTTGAGTAATTGTAGTTAAATTAGTCCTCATCATATTGTATGTATGGTTGGGATTATGTTTTCCAATGTGCAGTACTTTACATTTATCTGATTTTTTTCCCCCCACTGAAATTTTTCATGGAGGGGAAGCAAAAAAAATTCATTTTCCAATCAGCTCTGGAGCTGAGTTCTTCGAAAAGCCTGGCTGCTAGCATACAGTAAACAGTCCAAGACTGGCACAGTCAAAGCCCTGGATGCAAAGGCCTCTAGGGAATCTCCGATCCAAATCTGTATCCAGCTCTAGTGTCTCTATGTTCAATAATACACTTTTCCACTTGGTTTGCCTTCTTTGTTTGCTTTGTGTGTCTGTTAATACACAACCTAGTTTGTTGTTTCTGCTTCCCCGCGAAATACTAAAATGTGGTGCCTGCTTTGTGCTTTTTCCGCCGCCTGTGATCTGTCACTTGATTCAGAAGATTTGCCTTTGCAGCCTATGCAAATATTTTCTCAAAATTACAAATATTCAAAATGTCAGTAATATATGAGGCCTTTGTTAAAGTGCCTTGTTTTATGGGCATAACAACAGGCTGCAATGCAAGATGCTGACATGCTATATGTACAATGGGGGGGGAGGAGAAACCAAACCCTCAATGCAGAAATATCAAGCTCAGGCCATAAATATCAAACAAAATGTAAAAAAAAAAAAAGCCTAAACAACCCCCTAAAAACCTATAATCAAAGCAAAATGTGACCATATTTTTTAGGAGGTGTCACCCCCTTTTCTATGCAGGTGGGTGGGAAAGAAAATCCATGCAGAGAAGCATTTCTGGATCAGCACATTTGGAAACAAAATGTGCCGTTGTATCTAAAAATCTGAGTGCCATGAATATTTAACATGCAGAGAAAAGAATGATTTTGTCAGCGTATAAAGCAGTCCCAGTGAGGCTTAAATTCTGCCTGCCTTCTATTAGCTTTCCTTCTCTGTCAACAGAGTGAGTTGTGCACTGGAGGAGATGGGAGGGGGATGGGGAAAGAGACAGGGGCAAAGAGAAAACAATGTGAATTGGAAAGGAAAGGGGATGCATCTTACTGGTGACAATTAAAACAAAGAGGGGCCTCTATCCCCAGCTAATATGATGTGTTCCTGTGGCTACATAGCCAGGTCCAGTAAGACTCAGTTGTGTCATGAGTTTCAAAGTCCTCGTACGTGGCTAACAAGGTCTGAACAATCGGCGAGTGCCTGAGTAATGTTACATATTTTAAAGCAGAGGCCACAGGGGGAAATTTCCTGCAGTTGAGAACATGGGAAGGAGAAAGTAGCAGTATTGTTCTCCCTCAAGCCAAGGTAGTTTAAACCTAACCTGTCCCCTGCGAAAGGGACTGGTCTGTTACTGGAGTGATTGGTTCCGAGAAAGCGGTTCCCTCTGAGCCGGCGGCAAGCCGAATGTATGGCATGAAACCTCTGCACTACACACAAATGGAACAGGAAGTGTGGGAATAGACTCCTGCCTTATCCTGGAACAAATGCAATAATCAGGGAATGATGGAGGGAGTGAGGGGGTTATTTTTGCCCCCAGGTTAGGGTCTGGTTCAGGAAAGCATCTTGGTTCAGGAAGTCAGACAGGCTCATGCTTAACTTGAAGTTGAGACCTAAGGGTAAGTGGGGGAATGGTCCCGCTATTGTGGGGAACTTTCCTGACTTCTATACTACCCTGGTGAAATGGACCAGCGAAAGGATCTGAGTCCCCGCTCCCACTTCTTTTACCCAAAGGCCTCCCTGACCCTGAGGGCTCCCCTTCCACTCTCCTGAGTAGCGGAGTCCTCAAAATCCCAACAAGGCTGGGCCTAAGTTTTCTGGGGCTTAATCCTCGACCTTGTAGTCACTTGGGGCTTGGGTGTCCCCACTCTGGGGTGCTCTCTGCACACTGGCCCAGTGATCACTTCATACAGTTCAAAGCAAATACAATTTATTAAACAACAACTGATTAAAAAGAAAAGAATAAGAAGAAACGAGAAAGGTTAAAGGAGAACACACAGTCCTGCTCTGTGGCACGGGGACATCACACACAGCAGTCTGCAGAGTGTAAGGACAGTTCACAGTCTGTTTGTTCCTTATAGGTCCCAGGGCTCTTTCTCAGGCCCTGGCTGTGCTGCAAGGGGGCTGCAGGTTGGACACGCTTGCTCTGGCAGTGACCACACGGCCTCAGGCTCTAGGTGGCAGGACCCCTCTCCCAGTTGGAGTTACAATCCCTCTCCCAGTCTGGCCTGCAGGGCCTCTTGGCTGGTGGCCTGTCCCTGCCCAGAGCCTCTTTCCCCCTTTGCTGGTCCCAGCTGCTCACCACACCCAGATGCAGACTGTGCTTCTTTGCCAGACTCCAGCTCCTTGTGTTGCTTCTCTGACCCCTTTGGCTCCCTGGTCACTGCAGGTCTGCTGCTCAGCACAGGGTCTGCGCTCCTTGGGCTGTGTGTGGGGCTCTGTCACTGCAGGTCTGCCCCTCGGCGCAGCTTGCACTCCTTGGGCTGTGTGTGCCTGGCTCTGACACTGCAGGTCTGTCTCTCCACACAGCTTGCTTTTTCTGCTGCTCTTCTCGGCTCTCTCTCCTTTTCTCACAGAGACCCAGAAAATCCCAGCTCACAAGGAGGACAGGACCTGGCCTTCTAATTCTCTCATTGATCTGTCCAACCTGTCAGTCAGGCTGAGCTGGAGTGTTGGCCTCTTCCCATTGTCCCTGGGCTCTATCAGTCTCAGGGCCCTGATTTATCGTGGATCTTTCCCCTTTTGGTACTGGGAGCTGGCCAACCAAAAACTCCCACTGAGTTTTAGTAGGGGGCTAGCAGTCCCCTTACATAAGCACATGTTTAGAGTCAAGCTTCCCAGAATCAGGGCCTCAGTGAGTCCCATTTGCTGATTTTTCTCCCTTCTTCGTGATTACACAGCTATTAACTTTGCCAATATCTGATTGCATATAGCTTTGAGCCCTGCCTTTGGCACAAAGTAGGATTGGGGAGGAGAGGCTATTAAATCAGTCACTGCCATTGCTCTGTGCATGTTTAATAGCCAGGCCACCCTTTACATCTCTCTGTGTCCATATTTTAAGCTAGAAGGGACACATTCCCTGAAGGCTGCTAATGTATTCCAGGCAGACCTAGTCCTGTTGCTCTGCAAATGGAGCTAGTTTAGAATTAACAAGCAGTTGAAGATTTGGATCTCTTCCCTCCAGTTCTGCATTCCCTCCTACCTTTGCCCTGCCGGGAGCTGGTTAGGCCAGAAATCAGAGTCTTTGAAAGGGCTTCCTTTGCTAGAAGGAAAAGAGGCAATTCAGTAGGTACCATGCACATGGCAGCTACAGTTACCACAGGCCGGATATTAGGGGGAATAGGGTGTGTTTATTCTCTTCCCTCCCTGTGTTCAAAACAATTGCTATTGGAAAAGGTCGCGAACCAAATCCCTGGCTCCAAACCTCACAAAATGTTCAAACTCTGAATCAAGAGCTTGGGCCACATTTTCTAAATGGGACAAAATGAGGCCCCAGATGCGAAGTTTCCTCTCCATTAGACTACCTCTGAATGTGGCAGCTTGAGTCTCTCTGGATGTAACAACTTCAAGGCATAATCTGGTCCTGGTAATTCCAGCAGTTGTGGGGCACACACACCCGCCTCCCCATGGGTGGTAAGTGCAGGTAGGGCTGGGGGAGGCAGCCCCCAACCCCACCTACAGCCCCACCTCTTCTGCTGAGGCTCTACCTCCCCCCCCCCATGGGCAGGGGAGGGAGTGAGGTGCACCAGGGAGGGAGGAGGGCATGTGCCCCTGAGCCCCCCCAAGCCCAAAGCACCAGGAAGGGAGGAAGGCATGCGGCTCCAGCCTCCCTGGCCCTGAAGCACGGGAAGGGTGGGTCCTGGGGGCAGCAACATTTTGCCTCGGTATGCCTATAGCAGGTGTTCTGAGGGTGGAGTGTGGGTGGAGCCATGCCTGGCAATTTGGGAAGGCAATGCCTTCCCCCGCCTAGCGTAGCAGGCGCCTATGGTTGTGAGTGTTCTGATCTTGAATGGAGTTGCTCCAAACCCCGATATCTTAGTAGGATGAGAGTGTTCAGCAAAAGACAGCAGCTGCTGATTGGCTCCACTATGGCTCTGTGATCAATAGGAACAGTTGCCCCAAAAGGCTGGGAATCATCCCACAGTCTTCTATACCATGGCCCCACTTCTGCACAAATGAGTGAGATTAAAGCGGTCGGGGCAGAGAACTTGGCTGGTGGAATCTCTGTGTCTCCTTACAATCAATGGAGCAATGGCCATTCCCACCAGCAAAATCCATGCCCCTCAAATGCTGACTCAGGAGTCAAATGTACTCCACACATTAGCTGTTGCCTCTTTCCCCCAGTGCGTCGGCTCACTGGAACTGAAAGCTGGATTTCTGCTTTGGGTGACCCTCTGTAATTCATTCACATGCATGCCTATTCCATCTGGGCTGACATGGTGAGTGGGACTTTCTCTTTAATCTTTTGGGAAGGCTTCCTTCTGTAAAATGATCAAACAGCAGTTCTGCTAGAGGAGATGGACAAAGTGCCCTGCTAATATGATAAATTCACAGGAGCCAGATCCTGTCTAATAATATCTTTTACAACCTATGTAAAAGTTGCACTAAGTCCAGTTGTCCTGGGAGATCTGCAATTATGGAGAGCAAAGTGAGACAAGTGTTACCAGCATTTTTCATGTTCAGGCAGAGACAGAGAAGCAGAATTTGGCCTGAGCATTCACGGGCCCGGATTGAGACACTCTCCCCTGTAGCACCTATACCTGTCTTTGTGTTCCCACTTTCCCATGGTGGTTGGGGTTAAAGTGGTCTGACTGTGTATGTTACAGTAGCATGAGAGGCCCAATTCCACCAAGTGCTACACAGATGCATTTCAGGAAACAGTGTCTGCCCCAAAGAATTGAGATTCTCAATAGACACAGCAAGAAAAGGTGGAGGGAGAAGAGGATGAGAAAGGAGCCTGCCTAAGGTTAAATGGCACAGCAGGAATTAGAAGCCTGCCTGCTAATTCAGAGCCCTGTGCACATTGGTGAGGGTACAGGCAAATAAAGAGCACTGCTATGGTGGCAGGCAGAGGTTTGGGGAGGCTGAGCAGGAGAGTGAGAAGGGCCTGTAGAAATAAGGAGCATGCCCAGAACTCTTTCCCTTTGTCTCCCCCAGGAGGGACGCCTATCCTGGAGGGGTCAGAAGCTCTGTCTGCAATCTTGGGTGCCAGCCCAGCAAAGAAAGCTGGCCCTTGGCTCTCCTGGGGCATGCCCCAACCCGCAGGGTGCTGGGGAGAGAAAGGCAAGGAAAAGCATGGAACAGGGAGGCACTGCTAACTTGTGGAGAATGGGCTGTTGTTTCTAAGAGGCCATCTGTCCAGGCCAGCCCGGGCATGGCTTCAATGATACCATTCAGCAGCACTAATCCAGGGATGGAAGAGGAGAGGGAAAGAAAGAGCTGCAGGCTGTGTTAGGTTAAACAAAAGGATCTTCAGTCTCCGGAGCTAATGCATATGGAAGGGGGTGTTATAAGGACACTCAGCATCTTTCCTCTGTGTTAATTAACCTCCCTCACCTCTGCACTGTTATAGACACAAGCAGTTCTTATTCCGGCGTCAAGGGTGTAATTAGCACAGGCTGAACACACTGCACACAGCCCATGCAAGTGTGATTTCAGGATGGATGGGAGAGCCAGGCACCAGTGGGCACTGAGACGCGATACTGCTGGCCACATGCAGGGGCAGGGTTTTACAGAGAGACACTGGAGGGCAAGACAAGGCAGGGCCAGAGCTGCCCACCTACAGCTCATCCCCACTCCACCGCTGCAGGGCACAAAGGGGTGGGATGGGCCACATGCTCCATGCACCAAGGGAGGAAGTGGGAAAGAAGGGCCCTTTATCCTAGGGGGGAAATCTCCTTTCACTCTCCCCTCCATGATCAGCCCCTCCTGTGTATGCTATGGGCATCATGGCCAAAGCTTTCCTGGCTGGCCCTCAGCAGCCTCCAGCCTCCCTCAGTTCCCATTTACTCCAAGCGCTGCACATTTTCTTCAAGTCCTGCCAGTGTGAACAAAGCGCTTCCTCTCTGGTACTCAGCAGCTGCCCTGTCTCATGCATAGTCTTCCCATTGCAGAAATTCAGCTCTGCTCACCTCTGCAACTCCACCCTCAGCCCTGCCTCTCCTGCTCCTCCACACTGCTGCTCCAGATCCCTTTGTCTTACGTCTCCCCTCCCCCACTCCATTCCCCACCACTCCCCTCCTGCCTCTCCTTCAGTTCTGGCTGCGCAGCCTGACCCCAGTGTGAAGGCTGGTCTAGTAGGGAGAGCGCTGTGCACTCACTTCAGGGACTTTCGGTTCAGTTCCTTTGTGTCTGATCTTGGGTGAGTTGCATAATCTACACTGTGCCTCAGTTCCCCGTCTGTAAAAGAGGGATCATACCATTTCCCCACCTCCCAGGCACTCTGGAAGGATGGAATTAATCAATGATTGTGCAAAGGGCTGAGATATGATAATGCCCTGATAAGTACCTAGACGGGTCAACTGAAAATGCCCCCTGCACCGAGAGGATGTCTCCCAAGATCCTCACAGAGGAATGTACCTTTCTCCCCCCCACCCACGCACCATTCAACTTCCAGAGCTGCTAGGGAAGATGGCTTCCCAGCATTGAAACAGACTTCCAGCAACCAGCGTCTCCATCCTGGCAGGGAAACAAAAGGAATAAAGGGGGGCTTGCATCAAACTCTTGTTCTTATGCCACTTACACCCTGGGGACTTCTGCTCTGCTGCCCAGCTCTGTGTAGTATGAGATCTCATCCCCTCCCCCAACCCAGATTGTCTGCTCTGTCCTCCTGTTGGGTCCTGTCTGCTATGTAGAGTGTGAGCCTCGCCTGGAAAAGGGCCTAGATCCTTAGTGACCAACTTGTACAGCTCCTAGCACAACAGGGCCCTGATCTTTGATGGGTTCCTAGATGCTACTTCAATGAAAATAATGATCAGAAGGGTGAGGACACAAAAGTGGGGGCAAGGAGGGTTGAAAAGCTCCAGCCTTCCTTGGCTCTCCCTTCCAGATTTGCCTAAAAAAGCTCCCCCTGCCATGTTCCCAATTTTCAAATGCTGCTGTTTTGGAGAAACATAGTGCCTGATCCAGCTGCAGGCACTAAATCATCCCTCTCTCCCAGACGTGTGCTGAGGCAGTGAGGCCAGTGATGAATGGGGCTGTCCATATTTACATTGGGAGCAGAACAGCTGTGTGAATTTCACTACGCAATGAGTATTCTGTGCAAACTCGGCATCCCCCCGCGCCACCCCCACCGCTCGGTGACAGTGACTGATCATGCACTTCTGGAGAGTACTGCCCGGCAGCTCACACCAATCCCGCACCCCAAGGGAGTGGGAAAAAGCCTCCCCCCTCAAAGCCGTTGGGGCTGCCTCACTCCTTCAGTAAATTTCACTTGCGGTGACCTTGCAAACTATGAGGCTATAAAAATACGGGAGGAGGAGGAGGAGTTATCTGGAGGTGCCTGAGAGGAGGAGGAGGAATTCATGCTTCATACTACGAGCTGCATCTGAACCAGGCACTCTCTGGATCACTGCTCCTCCCTTTGCCAACTGCTCAAGGCAAATGCCCATCCCAAAGTGGCCTGTGTGTGGCAAGACCATTTGCCTGCAGACAATCAGAAACTCAGGACAGGGTGAACTCCAGCCCCTGTAGCTCTTGGGGTCCAATAATGGCTAGAGGTACTAGAGGATCTATGCAGGTTTCCTACTTTGTGCCTCTGTCTTGACTTGCATCACCGACTGCTCCCCTGATTCAGAGCCTCCACACACAGCTCTATTAATGCACCTCAGTCCTAGATTGATTGGCCCTGACATTCTTGGTGGGAGCTTCCAGAGAGCTCTGCTAATGACCCAATCTGCTCCTCCCCTGCTCTGCTATCATTCCTCAATCCTAGCCTGGAAACATCCTGCAAGCAATGCACAACAGCTCTCTCCAGAACCTGTGGTTTCAGGCAGCAGCTGAAGCCTGTGGTAAAGAATAAACCTGGACAATGAGAGGCGATGAAGGAAGGTTCACTGTACATGGGTTCTTCTACGTGGCACTGGGTTTTCTCTCCCTGAGAACAAAGCACAATATTATGAATGGGCCAGCAAGGGCAGGGAATGAGAACCCCTTTCTATCACATGGATCCGGGAAGAGTTTTCCTCTCCACTGCACTTCTTTGTCCAACCCTCTGCAACTCTGATAGGTTTGCTCTGGTGTTTAAGACAACTAGCAGAGAGGAAGAGGGACTGTTCTTCTCGGTACCAATTCTTGCATCCATGGTCAGGACTCCATGGCTCACAGCACAATCGGTCCCACAGTCTAGAGGGATAGTCACGCTGCCATCCCTGCAGCTTTGGCCAGCGTGCCTGCTGAAGTTTTTCTGGAGACGTAGCAAGAGCCCTACTCACTGCACAACCTCCTGGAACAATCAAGCCTTATACAGGCAAATGCCTCTCTATGTTTGTATGCGGACAAAGCATCCAATGTGCCATAGTGGGGCCCTGCCATAGTGGGGCCCTGCTTTCTAAAATGTGCAATCAATCCCTTTGGAAGGGGTAAAGTGAGACACAGTGAGTTGAAACTTTCACAGCAAGTCAGTTGTGGCTGAGATGAGACATCCTGACTCCCAGTCCCCCGCTATAGTCGCTAGATAACATTCCCAGTAAATATTGCCGTTTGCCCAACTGCGAAAAGGGGGCTCATGATGCTGAGCTCTCTGGGAATTGCTGACATTAGTAGGGTTCCATTTAGGATGCAGAATGAATGCGATTTCCAGGCCTGGCAAATGGATGGGAAGTTTTCTCTGAGACCCTTTTGCTTGTAAACACAACTTCCTCATCACTTACAGGGTCCCTGTTCCTGAGCTCCATGCCCTGGGAATAGGCAAATTGCTTAGACAAGCCCCAATCAAGCCAGGAGGGGCCCACGGGTGGGGATGATGGGAAGGGGATTGTTATTGTTTTTAAGGGAGCTGGTACCTTTGATGTCTCAAGCTTTTTCTTTTAGGTGTGTTGACAGCAAAATAAAAGGTGCCTTGGAACTGAAATGTCTTTATTTTGGCATCAGAGGTAAACAAGATGTCAGCACGTTTGTGAGACAAGAGGGGAGAGAGAAGGGAGAGAAGGAACTGGTAGAGACGCCTGGGAGACAGTTACACGGAGAGAATAAGATCAGAGAATCCTTATTTCGCACGTAGAGGAGAGAACCTTGGGGTTAGAGGAGCCATTAGGGTGAGCATAAAACTTCTGCTGCGTGGGCAAGGTTCAAACACATCCTCTTTAGCATGACACATGCAAAGATCTATTGCTTGGGCGAAAGGAATTAGCAGCCTCATAACTCCCTTACTAAAGGCCAATAACAGCTTGCTTGCTTTCCTAATGGCAGCTACACATGGTTATTAAAAGCTTATCCAAACTTGTGAAGACCCGATCCTTCCATCCCCTGGCCCCAAGGAATACCATTCTCTGCCATACCGCCTCCCCCGCCTCTCCTCTCAACTCCGCCAGCTCCTTCTCAGATCCTCAACCTTCATCCTCCACAGTCTGATCTCTCTCCTCTCTGCTCACAAGCAGCTGATCTCATGTACATGGCCCTCCTTGGAACTGGCCTTTACATCTTCATCTAAAATTGTTTTTGTTTCTTTGTCTTTGGAGGGTGGGGTGACAAGAGGAAAAAGTTTCATTGAAAAATGTCAGTCTTCTCCCCTTTCGCAACGTACTTCATTTTCTCCATCCTACTCTATCCCTGACCCGTAGCAGGCCCTGGTTTTTTTTCTTTTGTTCCCTTTATTCAACTTTTTTTAGCCTAGTATCAGAGGGGTAGCCGTGTTAGTCTGAATCTGCAAAAGCGACGAGGAGTCCTGTGGCACCTTATAGACTAACTGAAGTGTAGGAGCATAAGCTTTCGTGGGCAAAGACCCACTTCGTCAGATGCATCATTTATGTCACATGCATCTGACGAAGTGGGTCTTTGCCCACGAAAGCTTATGCTCCTACACTTCAGTTAGTCTATAAGGTGCCACAGGACTCCTCGTCGTTTTTTTAGCCTAGTTAGTGTTGAAATTTCAAAAGGGACAAATTGTTTTCAATTGGAAAACCAAGATTTTTGTATGTAGAAGATGTCAACACTTTTTCTAAAGCCTGTTTCTGGAGTCTGATCAAAATCTGTTTCACAAACTCTTTTGGTTTTGATAAATCATTATTTTTGTTAATAAAAACCCCCTTTTAATAAAAAATTTCCCAGATGGCTCTTTCTAGCACTCACTTCATACTGATGCCTACAAGTAATGCCACAGGGAAGCCTGCCCACAACAAGTCACTGGGGAAAAGGTGGACAAGAACCCAGGAATGAGTTTATAACTGAGGAAGGAAATATGTGAGAAAGAAGCTTCCAATGCCCTTCTCTGCTGGAGAGAGTGAAGGAAACCAGACCAATGTGGAGGGAAATATGGAGACTGGTACAGGCTTGGAAACGTTACTTTCCCTTATTTCTATGCTGCTCCACTCGGCATGTAGATAAAGTGGCCCCTTTTCTCCTGCCTTCTCCTTTCCAGTCACACACGCCGTTGGTTAATTCTCTCCTCACTGAGATCAGAGATTAGATAGAGCTTGGATTTATAGCTAGTGAAAATAAAAAGAGCTGCTCCTATCAAGGATTCAAATGATTAAATATCTCACCACAGAAATACTTTTAACTTCACTTACAGTACAATCTCACTTACACGTTGAAGCAGTTGACAGCGCTAACAAAAACCGCTTGAGTAATAAGGGGCCTGAAGAGAGAGAGGAAGGAAGAAGCTGGGGAGAGGAAGAGAAAGAACAAGGGATAGAAACAGAAATGGAGAGAGAGGGAAATGAGATCAGGCAGAGGTACGTGGAGAGAGTGGCGAGCGAGCCTAGATCCCTCAGCCTGCAGCATGAAAAGTACAAGGGCTAAGCCAATTAAACAATTAAATAAAAGGAAAGGATTAAATGAAGGGCTGTGTAAAACAGCTGCTCTAATCCAGTTCATTTACTTTACTCTCTATTTCCTCTCACATTGATTCCTGGACTCAGCATTACCACAACCCTGAGGAGCACCAGAGAGGACTTCCATGTCCCCCTTTCACCATTTTCCCCAGTCACAGCCTTCCTCACACCCCACATCAGCAGCCCAGGAGGGGAAGGAAGGCTGGTCTTGTGGCTAGGGTATTGGCATGGGATTTGGCACATCTGAGCTCTTCCATGCTCTCCCGGCCTATGTGACCTTCATCAGGTCACTTCAGCCCTTGGTTCCTCCATCTGTCAAGTAATCCTGCCTGGTCTGTTTAGAGTATAGCACTTCAGGGGAGGCACCATGGCTCATGGTCAGCACTAGTGCAGTGCGCAGTGTCACGGGGTCTAGGCCCCACCCAACCTGGGCATGCCCACCGCCCCGTTCACTGTACTAGTCAATCCCGGTCTTCATTAAGCTGTGCAAGGTCAACCCTCTCTTCGGTCGCCCAGATGATCCCTCGAGCGAGGAGGTGAGGGGGGTCCGGGCCCTCCCTCTCTCCAGACCCCAGCCCAGGGCCCTAAGGCAGAGGAGACTGACCTCTCTCCCCGAGCCTGGCTGATGGGGCACAGAGCCTCAACACATCAGCCCACAGGCTCCAGTCTGCACCCGCCCTGGGCTGCTTCCTCACTCCCTCGCTCGCTCGCTCACCAGTCGGCTTGTCCAGGTGCTTCCTCGTGCCTCTCAGCCCCTTCATCCGGTGTCCTCCTCCTCCTCCCCCTTCCCTTCTGACTCTGCGGGTTTTATACCTAGGGAGGGTGCTGCCCCCTCCCCTCCAGAACGCCTGCACTGGCGTTCGCCCGCGGCTCCACCCTCTCCTCCCCAGCTGTCTCCACTCACCTCCAGCGTCCTCCTTCCAGCCGGCATCAGTGGGGATTGGGGCTGCCTGGGGGCATCCGCGGGGCCGACCGACCTGAGGCTGGTGGGATGGCATTCCTCCCCCATTGCCACTGTCTCTCCCAGCGCGGAGGGCACTTCCCCCGCGGTGCTCGGGGCAGTGCCAGTTGAGCCGCCTGCCAAGCGGCGCGTCCCAGCTGCCTCGCCTGCTGCGTCTTCGACGGTGGCGAGAAAAGCCGTGCCGCGTCTCCCTGCCCCGCTGGGGGGGGCACCCTTAGTGCATGGTTGCCTCACCCCGTCACACGCAGTTCCAGGGAGGCTCTTGAACCCTACTTGGACACAAAATTGGTATACGCATCTACAAAAATGATTGTCAGAGACCAATTCTGTTTCAAAACCATTTGGGGATTTGACGAATCAAAATTTTTCAATGAAAAAAAAACCCTTTTAATTGCAAATGTCCCAGACAGCTCTTTCTAGTGCTCACTTGATACCAATACCTACAAATAATGCCACAGGGAGGCCTGCCCACAATGAGTCACTGGGCAAAAGATGGACAAGAACCCAGGAACCTGCAGGCCCTTTTGCTGAGTTTGTATCTGAGGAAGGAAATACGTGAGAAAGATTCTTCCAATGCCCTGCTCTGCTGGAGTGGGTGCAGATGCAGACACCAATAGACATAAAGCAAATATCTGCTAATTTGCAAGGTTGTAAATACAACATTTGTATCTGCATCCACATCCACAAAAATGAGTCATGAATATCTGTGTCCACATCCACGGCTGCAGATACCCGTGGATATAGAGCAGATATCCATGGATTTGCAGGGCTCTATTGATCTCAGCTGGGGCCTCTAGCAGCTCGTGGAATGCAAATGAGAGTGAAGACAACTTGTGCTGTACAGCATTCTCCCCTCCCAAGTGCTGTGTGTTCTTAAACGCCTCTTCTTCCCCATCCCTTTCCTGTTTTGTCTTTGGCTCTTTACGCAACAATCACATCATGAAAGAGTCCTGCTGGCACAGATGTGTGTGTTTGTCTACACGGAGACACACAACATGTAATTCCTAACTACATACACCACTCCTCTTCCTGGTTTCTAGCCATACAACATAGGAAGCACCTCTGGAGGATTCACAGATGACTTAAAAGCATATGATCCAATTCCTATGCACTACACTTTCTTTGCTCTCTCTTCCTATTTCCATTTTTTCCCCGCCACTCTTTGTTGTTCATTTTTCTCTCTTGCCACTTCCATCTCTGCTTCCCCTTGGTCCCATGTGGGATAATTTCACTTTAATTCATGTCCAGCACTCCTAATTCAGTCTGATGCCTGCTTTGACATAGACCTCATTGCTTTGACCTGCCTCTTTGGCACTTGCCATCTGTCCAGAGAGCTGAGGCATTTTTGTTTCTCCTCTGGCTAACTCTCTCGCAGGGTTTGACCTCTCTCTGCTCTTCATGGGGTGACATCAAAGGGTGGAGTAGGGGACTCAAGAAAGGGGCCCAGCAGGCATGGTTTCCTTGAGGCGATTCGCACTTGTGAGGCGTCAGTTGGCTCGCGGTGTTGTGCTGCTTGAAGCGGATTTTATTTTACTTCAGACTGAAAGGCCCGGCAGTATTTGAAATGTGACAGGTGCTTATGGAACGGCTGAAAAGCATTTTTCAGTTGTGTTTTACACAGAACCATCTTGTGTGAGCTGCCTAATAAATTGATGGCCCTTTCTTCATTAGATAGGGGGGATATGGAAGCTCCATAGCTCAGCACAAATATGGCCACCAAGCCAAACTGGAAACGTCTGCCTCCTCACAAGCCTGCAGTCGCTCACATGACCAAGAGAGCCCAATGACGTGAGGGTAATTATAGTCTCACTAATTGTATTCCATGGGATACAGTGCTCTTTATTCTCTGTACTTAAATGGTGGCTCGATGGTGCTGAGTGCAGTTAAACAGCTGCCACACTCCACCCAAAGGTGGCTGCATTTTGGGGGTGGGAAAAAGAATTATTGATACAAATCTTGATGGGGCAGTACAATGCACAAAGCAAAGGCAAGACACTGCGATACAGTGGGGAGTGTGTATATGTGAGTCACTGATCCATACCCTGGGGCATCAGGACTGCTCACCTGTGTGCCATTAGCCCTTTCCTGCTAACAATTAAGTGATTCTCCTATACCTCAAGTATTTAAGGCCTGGGCATCTGGTCTTGAATGCTCTCCCAGCTATAGCCATAAAGTAGCCACCATATGAAACACAGTGACACTCGTGTTCCTAAATGGCTATGAATTACAATATTATTAATGCCTTGCGGTTGCTAATATTTTACTGCCCATCAGCAGCAGCCTCTTCTGACTGCATGGCTCAGCTCTCTATGCCTCACATCCAAGCTGAGATGCCTCCAGAACTGAGATGCCTCAGAACCTATATAATGGTTATACTGGACTCTCATTATACCAATTTGGAGCAGCAAAAATTGCCAGCCAGAAGAGGAGGGAGTCTATATATAAACATAAATAACAAATATTAACGAGAACTATTCAGCCGAGGTCTGGTCTATTTTTTCCCCTTTCCCTGTTCTCTGCTTGTCAGTGCAGGGTGAATTACAGGGTGTGAGAGAGAACTCTTAAAACATCCTTGCTGAAATTAACATGTCTGGAGAGGTGCTGACTGCACCTCCAAGCAGCCTGTGCCTCTCGCTGGGTAATTTCGGCTTGCTGAAGGCACCTTGCAGGGCTGTCGAGGGATGTGTTGAATGCGTCTGACAGGAGAAACCTACTTATCACCTCGTGCGCATCCTATCAGGGCACCTGCCCGATTACAGTCAAATTGCCAATGAATAATTAAAAGCTAATTTGCATAAAGTGATTTGCCTTCCTTTATTGCCTTCCGATTTGCCCTCCAGCGAGAGGCTCCACTGAGAGAGACAGCCCAATGTTAACCATTCCATGGCCACAAGGAAACAGAAATGAGGGTATCAGGCAACAAGGTGGAATTGCCCCTGCCTGGCATAGATATATTCAATGCTGCCAAAGGAGAGAGGCTGCCTAGTCCCTTGGATTCACATTCAGAGACAGCGTTGGGAAGGAGAGACAGCAGCTTGCTTTGAGCTGTGTGATGCAGGGGATGTGAGTTCCAGTACAAGGGACTTCCTGTAGGCTGGGGACTTGTCCACATGGCTCCCTAAAATACACTAGAGCCTTATATAGTCTACTTGTGCACTGGGGTGTTGAGCACAGTCTGGCCTGTGTGGACTCTGCTGGCCTGCACTAAAAGTTCACTAGTGCATGTTAACATGGTATTGTCTGAAACAGGACTACGTTAGTGCCAACTAGGGAACTTTTAGTGCACACTAGCTGAGAACACACAGGCCAGTTGGAACACAAAACACTCTCACTGTTAAACTCCTCTAATGTGGTGTCGACTAGACTAGTGCAACATTTAAGCAAAACTGCGGTTGTCTTTGCTTCCTCAGTTACTGGGCAGAGCTGAGTAGGAACTGGTGGTAGGAAATTCTGCATTTTCAAATTCTGAAATAGAACAAAAATAAAACCATTTTGAAGTGACATTGAAAAAATATTGACTTGGGTCAATCAAAACATTTCATTCCATGTCTGACCTTTTGAAAACTGTTTTAAACAAAATAAAAAAATATATAAAAACCTTTTAAAAAAGACATTTCAGAACAAAAAATCAAAATACTTTATTCCAAAACTATCCAAACAGATTTTGACATCCAAATATAGCATTTAAAATGGACACTTCAAAACATTCTGATTTTGAAAAAAAAAGTCATTTTGTGAGGCTAATAACCCATTTTGACAACATGCCTTCATTTGCAGCATCAAATCTGGATGCCAGCAGAAAATTCCCTTCCACAGTCAAGGTTCCCTCTGAGTTGAGTGGCAGCACAGTCCCACCGCTGCTTAATCACCCCCGGCCAGTCAGGCAGCTCCGTGCATGGAGCCCTGAGCCCCTGACTGGGCAGGAGAGGGCTGTGCTGCCACGCTGCTTAGAGGGAACTTTGCCTGCAATGTGCTACCACAACATGGGACTGATTCTCTGATGGCCACCTCTGGTCTGCTATTCTAGCATGGTGTGGATTGCAAAGGAACTGTGCAATATTCCTTTGCTCGTGACTGGCTCCCTCAACATGGAAACAAAGAGATTGGATAAAAGCTATGGTCCATTTAATGCAATATTCTCCAACAGCGCCCAAGTCCAGATATTGCTGAGGAAGGTCCAAGAAACCCAGTAGTCTGATGGTTAAACATCTAAATGAGAACTTGTTGGTCGCAAGATTGTTCATGCCACAAGCTGCTGCCTGAACAAGTGCTTCCTTATATTTCTTCCCCTCTTCCCCCTCCCACCAACACATGTATACTTCCATTCCCGTGGGTGGCCGTGCTTCTAATCAGCACTTTCCTTGTCTAATTGCTTCATTGCATGCTCCTCCCTGAACTTGTCAGACACAAGCTCACACGCACAGTCTTACTTGTCAGAGGGAAATATATTCCGTTGGATATAGTTTGGCAAAGGAACAGGAATGCTGAGTGTCTGGTGAAACTCACCACAGGAGCATGTTCCCCACATGGAGGAGCAGGTTAAGTAATGAATCACCATCATTATTTATTACATATTATTTCTGGAAGTGCTCACAATGCACCTGGCACTGCACAACCATAAAAAAGCCAAAGTCTCTTCCCTGGAGAGTTTACAATGTAAAGTACACTGAAGATTAAAAACCACCACAGAAATAAGTATTATGCCAAGACATACATGGTGCAAGAGAGGATACGCGGCATCATGGTCAGAGCAGGGTGGGGTCAGAATGCCAGCATTCCATTCCTGGTTTTGTAGCTTTCATGCTGAGTTTTCTATTGTATTCATCTCCCTGTGATAGTAGAAGAGACAGGTCTGTGGGTTCCTACTGCAGTGCCATAATCACATTCTGTTGGTGAATGCAAGTGGCAGGATTTTACCTCAGCCATCGTCAAATCATTGCCTCTGCATTTCCTCTGAGTTATTTGTTGGGTCACACCTGGCGTAAGGTGAAGCTTTGTCTTCAGGGAGAAGGCTTGGATGGTTATGGTGTTGAGATGGTTGTCGTATTCTTCTTCCTCATTAACATCTTGGCCTTGTAGGTTTGTCTACCTAAAGCATATGGAAAATGTGAAGGATTCAGATCCTTTCATGACCCTGTGAGCTTTATTGATTCCTTTCCCTGATGAAATCAAGGGATAGCAGCTTTAAACCACTGGTGGGGGGGGGGGGTCCAAAGAGGATGGAGAGAGGCTGTTTTCAGTGGTGGCAAATGACAGAACAAGGAGCAATGGTCTCAAGTTGCAGTGGGGGAGGTCTAGGTTGGATATTAGGAAAAACTATTTCACTAGGAGGATGGTGAAACACTGGAATGGGTACCTAGATAGGGGGTGTAATCTTCATCCCTAAAGGTTTTTATATCTCATCTTGATAAAGCCCTGGCTGGGATTATCTAGTTGCCATTGGTCGTCGTTTGAGCAAGGGGTTGGACTTGATCTCCTGAGGTCTCTTCCAACCCTAGGATTCTATGTTTCTATTATTCTAAGGCACCTGATCTTTGCCTGAACCTGTTGTTGTTTGGACCACATGAGTGCAATGCTTATGACATATCTGATGTTTGCAGGGGCCAGAGTATCTTTGGAATCATTTAGCCAGGTGCTGCAGGCACCAGGAAACTGATTATTGTTATCATGGCAGCACTTATGGTCCGTTATCTCCCTGACTGTGCTAATCGCTGTTCACATGCATAACGAAGATATGGCCTCTGACCTGAAAAGCTTAACGTCCACCTTGGAGCATTCATGGGTAGTGAGCTCCACAGAAAGTTTGCAGAATCTTTATCTGGAGGCCTATAGACCAGTAAGAGTCCTGTATTCCTCTTGTGCTTTATTTTGTATAACTTGTGCATGCATTCAGACATCGTCTTTGCTGGTATGCTGTCTGCATCTATGCTTGGAGAGGAACAGGGTTGTACTTCATCTCCCGTTCATTGTCTTATCTGCCGTTTTCTGGGATCCCACTCAGTTTGCATTGTATCAGCCTTCGGAGGAGTGGGGTAGCCACCTGTGCTATAATAGACTTTGTTGTCCTTCAAACCAGGTTCTAGGGAGGCAGCCAATGTGAGACATTTGTGAGAGGATGAGGCTATGGGCGGTGCTGGTTTTGTGGATGGACGAGCATGAATTCATCAGCAAGGTCACAAGGCATTTGTCTTCTCCCACTCTTTCTTGGCATTCTCAGTAACAGGATTAATCAAGGAACTGGTGTCAGACAATGCAGGTCTGCTCCTATTGCCTGGTGCTTTTTGTCCCATCTTGCCATCTCAGTGATCATGAAAATAGGGAGTATTAGCTGCTGGATCTTTTAAATGGGCTCACATTCCCTTTCTCCAAAATCCCTCATTTAGTCTGTGTTGTGCTGCTCAGGTGTTTTCATGACAGAAATAAATGGATGCCACTAGTGTCCGAGGTTGCAGGAACAATAACTGGCTTGCTTTGCTGTCTTGAGCTAGACACGTGGCTGGAAGGAGCCAGACTCCCAAATGCTGCCATAATAATCATTAAAGTTGTTTTAACTCGTCATTAGATTTGACCTCTATAGAATGGCGAAAGTAGTGCTTACTTGCTTCACAGGAACATTGTGAGGCTCAATTCACATTTGCAAAGGGCTTTGAGATCCTAAGACAGGAGAATCCAGGGAAGGGTAAAGCATTCCTACCTATCATACACCTGCGATTATTATATATTCCTGCCCCTCTCTCCTATTCGAACGGGTAGAATGGTTGGTCAGTGTGATCTATGACTAGGGCACTAGGAAGTAAGGGTCCTGAGTATATTTTCATTGCCACCACTGGGTGGCATTTCCCTTCCCATCCTTTCTCTGTCTGGCTATTTAGGTGGTAAGCTTTTGGGGACAGGCTTTGTCCTATGTAGTGGAACCAACACCTGAGGCCTCTTAGCTGATCTCTAATAGAAATACTAACCATAATTTCCTGGTGGACACCCCAGCGGATAGATCCTTGGCTCCAGTGGCCATTTAAAGGCAGCACAATGGCTGGGTAGGTTAATCAACTTCATTCCCTCTGCATAACTCCAGCTTCTGCTTCCACCCGGCTTGACACTTGCCAATGGCCAGGATCTGCCTTCCCATTTGACCTCTTTTTCTGCATCCCCTCCTCCACACTTCCCTTCAGACTTCGCCACTTGCTCAGGAGAAATGGATGTCAAGTTATAGCTCTGATAGTGCCAGACACCGTTACAGCTTTATTTAGACATGTGGAGGAGCCATCTGTTCTGTTTTGCAGGCATCTTGACTCTTGAATGCAGCCCTTTACCCTCCAGGTCCTGTCGCAGTGCCTTATGCAAGGGCTCGCTGATGTGCCGGCTGACTGAAAGCTAACAAGCAAGGACAGTGCGGTTTTGTATAGGGATTTTTTTTTAAACCCAACATATGTTTCTTTGCCAATTTTTTCTTCTTTCCACACATTTTCTGCTTTCCTGGAATGAGATGGGGGCAGGTGTGTCCTGCCAGAGGGGCAGACTGGAGACCTAGTGCTTACAGCTAGTCAAACGATCTTCAGAAACCACTTTTCTGCTGCAAAATGCCATTTCAAAAAAACCAAAATGTCAGCAAGAGCTGCCCTACTACTGCCTTCACTCCTTGGCATTTCCTCGGGGCAAGGATAGAATTTCTGGTTAAGCCTGATGGCTGATGCACCCAGTTGGGATGGGAACATGCAAGTAAAAGTCCCTCTTCTAAATCAGGCAAGGCAAAGTTTTGAATCTGGGTCTCTGCACTTGGGCGGCTGCCCCACTTTAGTGGGGAGAGGGGGCCTGTGTAGAACCCCAATCAATAAAGGAGGATTTCATAGGCTACGTCTACACTGCACAATTATTTTGGAATAAGCTATTCCTGAAGAAATGCTCCAAAATAACTTATTTCGAAATAGCGCGTCTACACAGCAAATGGCTGTTGAAATGATTCTGAGGTATTTTGGAATAAAGCATCCACACTGATTGGACACTGAATCGCATTTAAGGCCACCTGGAAACACTTCAGGCAGGGTGTCAGGACAGCAGTTACTTCCTGAAGCTTCTTCCTAAGGCGATCTGAGGCTCGAGTTTAAAGGGACCCCTCCGTACAGCAGTGTCTCAGGTTCTTCTTCTTTGTCTACTTCCTGGAGGGGCAGCACACCCATTTCTTTGCCTGCTGTAGTTGCCCTAGCGGACACCTCAGCTCTCCAGCCATGGAGCCAGACCACAAGTATCCCCTTTCAAAATCCATAGGGTGACTGATAGAATAGCAACTACTCGCTCCAAGGAGGGGTAACAGGATCTAACCCTTAGCCTCCCAACACGTTAGTGGCCTGTCTGCTACATGGGGATAACAATGGTCTCTTTGCCCATCTTGTCTTTCTTGCTTGCTAGCTCCTCGTGTCGGGGACTGTATCTTATAGCATCTAGCACAAAAGTGCCATGATCTCAGCTGAGGCCTCCAGGTGCTACCGCAATACACCATCATGATGATAATATTTGCCAGGCATTGCTAGGTGAGAGTTCACACCATTGGTGGGTCCATGCTGGAGTTAATAGGTTGCGGTAGGGCAGGGGCCATGCTGCCAAGACCCAGCAGGCATTCATAATGCAAAGTCTGGACCAGCCAGAGCCTTTAATCTGTGTCCTCATTGGGCTCTCCACTCTGAGTCTCATCATTAAGGATGAGTAGCCAGTAGCTGAGAGGGGACATATGCCTGCTAGCATGTGGCAGAGAGTAATGGCTAGCTATGCCCCGCTAGCTGAAAAGCCAAAGATTATAAGCAGGGAAGGGAGGTTGGGGGGGATGGGGTGGAGAGATTCTCTACACTCCTGGGCCAAGTATTTTACCTGTCAAAAAATACTTTAACCCGCACATTTAGACTATAAAAATATTTCTTCAATCAAGGGAAGCTCTGTGGCTCCCAAGGGCATAGCTAAGGCAGCATCTTCTACCTGTCTCACAAAATTAATTTAAAATAAAAAAGTGGCAAACTCTGCAGGAGGGGGAGAGAGAGACCTTTAATATCTTCCCCCTGTCACAGCAGATTGGAATGGAGCTGTAGCACAGCCCTTTCTAGCAAGGACAGTGGGCCCAGGCCAAAGGGGATTCAAGGGGATGGCCCAGAAGAGGTCTGTACTTACTGCTGGCCTCACTGCTATGACTCTCTTCATTGTGTTACCTGCAGCTAATTTGGACAAATGGTCCAATGATCCCAACTAAGACTAAAATCCAGCATGTTTCTTTTAGACAAGGCTCCATATGACCTGCAGCAATGGATCAGAATCCGAATGGTCTTCTCTTCCTTGAAAACCACCTACAAACCACCCCCAGGATTCCTGCTGGCACAGCTGTATCAAGAAAATTTAGTTGTGGCTACTTGAACCTATGTGCCAGATATTCTGGATCTCATGCTTCCTCCAATGTGCTCTCTCAGACCCAAGACTTCTTCCATCTCTCCCTCTCCTTCACAAGGAACCTGTCATCACAGCTTCCAGCTCTCCATGTGGACCTGGGTCCTCTGACTCCATTCAACTGCCTTCTTGGCATTTAGAGCCTGCTCCAAAGTCCACTGGAGTCAACAGGAGTCACTCTCTGCCTTGATCAGCCCATTTGTGGTATTCTGAGAGGCAATTGTGTTCTGTTTGCCAGAAGCTGGGAATGAGTGAGTTGGGCACCTGTTCTGTTCATTCCCTCAGGAGCATATGGTATCGGCCATGGTTGGCAGTCAGGAGACTGGCCGAGATGGACCTTTGGTCTGACCCAGTCTGGCCGCTCTTATGTTCCCCCCGCTGGTGCCCCCCATTCTCCATTTTCATCACACCCTGAGAGCAGTCACCCTCAGCATTGGTGCCTGTAGGAAGGACCGGCAAAACTGAGTAGACATCAGCCTCTTTCCTCTTCACAGTGGGTCATTGCTCCTGTGCACTTGCATTGCTCCAGATTTACACCAGTGTAACTGAGCACAGACTCTGACCCACTATCTGTTCATATGAGTCTCTTGGGATCCTTCTCAACTCCTCTGGCTCAGTGGTTTTCAACTTGCAGCCCAATCAGCACATAGCTGCAGCCCACGTGAATTCCTCAGGGCCACACATGTATATATACAGACAGTCCCCGGGTTATGTACAAGATAGGGACTATAGGTTTGTTCTTAAGTTGAATTTGTATGTAAGTCGGAACTGGCTCCAGATTCAGCTGCTGCCACTGAAACTGACTAGGGGCTGACTACAGGAAGCCGGAGGCAGAGTTGCTCTGCCCCCAGCTTCCTGGAATCAGCCTGAACAGTTTCAACAGCTGCAGAATCTGGAGCCTGGTACAGAACAGCTGGGGCGCTGCCGGGTAGGTTCCCACAGGACCAACCCGGCAGCACCACAGCTGCTCTACCCGAGGCGTCCCGCAACAAAAGCCTGGTCTGCTGGGGGGGGCGCACTAGCTGCGCCCCTTCCCTCCCCAGCAGACCAGGGAGACCCGAGCAAAGCCGCACAGGTGGAGGGACCCCGCTGCCCATGCGGCTTTGCTCCTCTCTCCCTGGGGTGCTGGGGGGAGTCCCCCCCACAGCACACCAGGGAGACCCGAGCAAAGCTGCACAGGCGGAGGGACCCCGCCACCTGTGTGGCTTTGCTCCTGTCTCCCTGGTCTGCTGGGGGGGTCCAGCAAAGCCACTGGACCCCCCCCCCCCAGCAGACCAGGGACACCCGAGCAAAGCCGCCGCCTGGGTTTGCTCATAAAGCCGCCCAGGCGGCAGCTTTGCTCGGGTGTCCCTGGTCTGCTGGGGGGGGGGGTCCAGAGGCTTTTCTGAACCCTCCCAGCAGACCAGGGGGACAGAAGCAAAGCCACCCAGGCGGCGGCTTTGCTCGGGTGTCCCTGGTCTGCTGGGGGGTCTAGCGGCTTTGCTGGACCCCCCAGCAGACCAGGGAGATCGGGAGAAGCTTTTCTCGCCCCGGAGGATATGGGTGGCGACCCGCCGCCCGTGAGCTCCGGGGCGAGAAAAGCCCCGTTTGTAAGTGTGGATCCGACATAAATCGGATCCGCGTAAGTCGGGGACTGCCTGTGTACTGTGGCTGTGGCCCGCATAATATACAGAGAGTTGCATATGCAGCCCTCTATGGGGTAAATGTTTGGCAATCCATGCTCTAGCTACGCTACATACAGAAGATTAAATGCCTCTTCCTCCCGTGGACTTTCACTGAGTCTATGCTGATCTTCACAGCACTGGTCTGATCCTGGTTCTTGAACTGCTTCAACCAAAAATGTCAAAGCAAAATATTTCAGAATCAAAATTTTTCACCGTTTCCATTCCAGGAACATTTTTACATGTCACATCATAGTCTAGCTCTCATTGCATTCTCCATGAGTCCATAAAACTAAGTTTACGATCTGGTAAAGGCCTGGACACTCTCTGACATCCTCTCATGCCCACATCCTCATTACAGAGCTCACTCAACACCAGGGCATTTACATTTCCCACTCCGGGTACATTCCAGATAAACATAACGGAACCTAATATGATCTTAGCATCCAAAAGCATTTCATTGCCAGCAGGAGGATGCATATTGATTTTGTTATTAGACATCATTGTCTAGACTCCAGTGCTTGAGGTCCACTGACATCACCTCAATCCATTCAGCACTCCCAGGCACATGGGGCCCTCTTTGCAGTTTTTTTCCCCTCTGCTCAAGGGAGTTAATAAGGAACAAAATTAATTCCATTGCTGATTTATGCCCAGAGCAACCACAGCATGTTCCTTCGTCTGGGATATGATTGGATTTCATTTGCTTCTTTACAATAGGGGCAAATGTTCTTCTACCTTCTTAAAATGGGAAAAAATCTGTAGTAATTCTAAAAAAGAAAAAGGTGATGTGGGTTTGGGTTTTTTTTTATGATTCTTATGTTTGGTTTTACAAAAAGGAATAAAAGTTATAAGCATACGTTCTAAATGAGTGCAGTGATTCTGTAATTCCATTTATTTACTCTTTGCATTCATAAAAGATTATTCCTTAGCTAGCTAGCTACCAAGAGCACCATATGTTAGTTAATTATGACACATACCATAATAGGAAGGTTAAGTCTAGCCTGCCTGATGCTTGCAATCTTAACTAAAATAAATTAATTAAATAAACAAACTCACCCAATGGGTGTTTTCCCCTAGCCCCCCACCCCCACCCCTTCCAAGTGCCTTAGGGAACACTCTAATAACATATGTTGCATTGTCTGAGAAAAAACCTGTTGCAGTATGTAAATAAAATTCATTCAACACAAGGGATCTGTCTCTGATCTCCCTTACACCAAACAGTATCAGAAATTGCTCCATCAAAAGCAATGATGAGAGCAGAATCAGGCTCCAAAGACAGTAACAGGAAAGGAGAAAACCAAAAGCTAATGAGAGAAGGAAAGAGGCTGGGGTGGAACTAGGCGAAAGGATACCACCACCACCACCAGAACATGGAACTGAAGCTGACCCAGATTTGATCCAGGAACATTTTCCTGGACAGCAGGAATCAGCTGCAGCCCACAGAGCCAGTGGGAAGGCACAGAGCACAGAAGATGGTTCAGTGCCTGCAGCATATTTCTAACATTTCCAATCTTGTTCTTCAAGGACCCAGGACCTTCATGAATACTAACCTGTTGCCTTAACCACTGTGTTTTTGCTCAACAGCCAGAAGCCGTCCCCTGGCACCCTTTTCATGCTTCCCCCTCTCATAACGAGGAGAGGAATTTCATAGACATTGACAATTTCTTTAAGACCCGAAATCACAGCTTGCTACTAATTATAGAAATAAATAACTGGTGACTTGAACCATCTGTTCTTTATTTGGCAACACATTTCTTCGTCAAGAAATTAGTGCCACCTGCAACCCATAAGCCCCCCTGAGAATCGGTCACTCTGCCCTCTAATTCTACAGATGAATTTTCATGAGAAGCTCTGCAGAGGCGACCCATGGCATTGCCACAACCCACCCACCAGGGACAAGAGGAATAATTAACACACTTGATTTAGTTCTATTAGTTATTCAGGTCAGAGAGGAGCTGCAAATGGGGGTTACGTCAAGAAATAGTTATCCAGCACCACAATACATCCATTGGTATAAATTCAAAGGGTAGGAAATTTATCTGTCGCCACATTGCAGTCTGGAATATAATTTCTTTCTATTACAGTACTGTGTTGTCTGATATGAGGCGCCAGAGAGCAAGGTGCTATACAAATCCAGTGACAGTCTCTGTCCTGAAAGGCTTACAGTGTAAGTGAATAGACAGGAAAGAGAACAGAGGCACAGGGAAGGGAGATGGTGTGCAGGGAGTGAGTAGCTCAGCCTGTACTCCGATTACTTGGAGGCTAATTAGCTGTATTCTCTCTCATTTTTTCCATCCATGAGTGGAATCAATTTTGTTACATGGACCAAGGCATGTGCAGATGTGAACCACTAATAGAACCACATGCTGACAGCTGTGGATGGCTGTGGGTGCGCTTACAATCAGCTGGGCAGCATTAGGTGGCTGCCCAAGGGCTCAGATTACGGTGAACACTGCTAATTAGTGCTCCAGGCAATGCTTATTGGGAAGGTAATGATATAATCAGGATAGCAGGCTGGGCAGGGGTAAACATTCAATTGGCCCCATGCAGTGGTGGCCTGTCAATACAGGTGAACTAGGTGGTCACCTAGGGCACCAAGATAAACGGTCATTTAGGACTTTGGAGGCGGGGGTGCCGATCGTGGACCGATCGCATGTTTCGCCTAAGGCACCAGTTGCTTAGGCAGCTTGTCTAGGGCCGCTTCTGGCCCTAGCCCAGGGCTGATGAAAGAGGGAGAGGAAGAAAGTATAATGTGTGAGGGAGAGAGACGAGGGACTGGGTTAGTCAAGCAGTGGGCTCAGGTACTGTTGATAGGACCTAAACCAGGGGTGGCCAATCCGTGGTTTGTGAGCTCCATGCGGCTCTGAAAGTGCGACTCGCAAAGCCCTCCCCCCCAGATCGCAAAGCCGTCCCATGCGCCCCTACAAATGGCCTAACCCTCAGTTTTAAAGGGGCAGCGTCTTTTTTTTTTTTTTTTTTTTTTTTTTGTGGTTGGTCACCCCTGGCCTACACCTTGACAAGCCCAGTAAATAGTTGGGAGCATAGAAGACGGTGGTGATATCGGTGAAGAGGAAGTGTCCTTCCCATTAGAGCACTCTGTATACAGAAGGCACAAGTTAACAATATTATCCCAGCCACCTTGTCTTGATAATATTCTGGGTTTGACATGGCTACAACCACACTGCAGACCTGCTGGGAGTCAGTCTAGCAACTGCTGAAGAAGTGACACGGAGGTGGCTGTGAATGTGGGGAGAGCACCTTCTCCCAGAGCTAGGAGCTCCATGTTGGACAATAAGGACATCGTGGCCTCAATGCAATAATGCAGACATACAGTTAGTTGTAAGCAAGTGAGTAGTGAATCGTACTGAAAAAGCCTCTGAAAGCTTCAGAGAATCCTTGACAACGTACCTCACCAAACACTCTTCAGAAATGTAGGCAAATGGAATAGGAGAGGAAGCCCCCTCATGGATCAGTACCTGGTTAAATGATAGGAGACAAAAGGTAGGAATAAATGATAATTTTTCTCAATGAAAAGAGATAAATAGTGATGACTCCGAATGCTCTGGCTGTCCCTAAACCTCTGACTGCCAGAAGATAGAATGGGGTTCCAGGGGTCTCAACACATAGCACCTCCTGCTATAAAACCCTTTCACATCCTCTAGCACGGCCTTCCAGCCCACTCCCCCATTGCTGCTCCTGTCACAGGCCTCAAGGACAAGCACTAAGACCCTGATCTAGAGTCCAGTCAAATAAATAGGTGTTTTTCCATTATCTTCAGTGGATTTGGATCAGGCCCTCTCACAGTAAATTCCATCTCTCTCTCTCGCTCGCTCGCTCGCTCTCTCCTTTGTTTTAATCTTCCTCTTCTAGGCATTCTCTTATACAAAAACAGACATGGAAATGAATTTAAAGAGGATTATTAATATTTTTGTACGCTTGACTTTTAGCTTAAGCTCAGAAATATTTCAGGTCTTTAGCGCCATAATTAGACGTATTGTCCTTAGCCAAATGCCAGGTAATTTGTACGCACTTGAAGTAAATCTTTCTGCGGAAAGGTAGGTAAATATTGAAATATGTAATGGAAAGGGAAGGTGGCATGAATGAAAAACCCCAACTATTTTAAATCTTTTAAATTACTTTCCTTTCTCTCGCTCATTAGCAAATATTTTAGTTAGTCTTGCATTGAACCCTGCTGTCAAGGTCTCTCTCTCTCTCTTTCTGTCTTTCTCATTAAGGTTCTTTTTCAATTTTTAACAAGTTATAAAAATCTATTTTTAAAATTCACACCCTATATGATCATCTAGATGCAGGGACTGGGAAAAGGGAGAAATACCACCATTTTAATTCATTCTGGCCTACTTTCGTTATTGTTTTGGGAGTTGTTTTAGAATTTTTCCTTTCATACAAGATGAACGAACTTGTTTGTCTGACAGAAAACATCCAGGTACAAAAAGCACCTTGGGGAAAAGCCCATCAAAAGGGTTTACGGTGGGGGGCAGGGGTATGAAAGGGATGGAAGAGCCTCACAGTGACTATGGTAATCAGAGAATTTACAAGTTATGGATTTATTTACACAGTGTAGACAGTTCTCAGAGACTGGCTTCCCTTTTGGGATAAGTTATTTGCCATTCCTTTGGAGAAGACAAAGGAAGAGCCAGGAGGTATTATTTTTAATGACTATTCCTTTTGTTATTGTGGTAGCAATGTGTTCTCTCTATGTGCTGAATGAAAGTCGTCCACTGCAGGAGAGGTGCGATAAGGGAGACCCTGTAGGGAAGGTGGTGAGATGGGTTCTGTTATGGCTTAGGGGCTGGGACTAGGGTATTTACCTGGAGAGGGCAGAGTGAGGGGTTCAAATCCCATCCACCCTGGTAAAAATGGTAAGATATAAGGCAGCAATGGTCAAGGGACAAGGGCTTCTTCAAATATAAGAAGACAGAGCCATCAGGCTATGTCTACACTGGCAGGTTCCTCCAGAAGAGCTGTTTTGCACAAGAGTTCTTGTGCAAAAGGTCTTCCATAAGAGCACATCCACAGTGCTATGTGCTTTTGCGCAAAAGCATCCATGGCAGTGTGGACACTCTCTTGCGCTAGAAAGCTCTAATGGCCATTTTAGCCATAGGGGTTTCTTGCGCAAGAAAATCATGTTTTCTGTCTACACCACCTACTTGTGGAAGAGCTCTTGTGCAAGAGGGCTTAGTCCTCCTGGAGAAAGTAATAACTCTTCTGGAAGAAGCCCTGTTTTCCAACGCTGTTCTGTAAATTTACTTGTACGTGCAGTGTAGACACCCAGCAAGTTTTTGCGCAAGAAGAGCTGTTCTTGCGCAAAAAGCCTGCAGATTAGATGTAGGCTCAGGGTTTGGAGACCAGAATAGAACAGGGGGGATTCATGAAGAACTGAGGACATGGGGACCAAGAGTTAATATGGAAAATAGGAATTAGGTACAATCAGGAGATCTAAAATAGTGACTAACACGGAAAGCCTCAGGACAAGTGTCCTAGCATGGAGAAAGAGGAAATCCATAGGACATGAAGCCATCAGGACCATGAACAGAGTAAGACATTGGAAGTATATGGGCAGGGAAGTGTCAGAAGATGGGATTCAATATAAGAACATGGTTTTCATCAAGATATAGAGATCTTGGGGACCAGTGGCCATCATAGCATGGAAACACTGGATTTTAGGGTTAAAATCCCATAGTGCAAGATTGATATCCACACAGCCAGTCATTTATGTCAAAATGTAATTAGTTCTTGCTTTGCCCGCCAACTGTAATTATTCAGAAATATTGGAGCAAGCTCCCAAATCGACTCCTGGGTGTTTTGTCCAACCTTTCTTGTCCCTGAGGGCCGGCAAATACAGGTTTCACAAACTCACTTTATTTATCTTTTCTAGCAAGAAGAGAGATTTCTGTTCTTCCCAGCTGATTCATCCCTGGAGGCACCTCTTCTGCAATGCTTCCCGACATTCTCCAATGCTGCTCGAAGCCTTGGAGAAAGGGAATTTGTGATCAGCTTCTGCGAGGAGCAATATGCCAGGAAAGCAGAGGGCAGACTGGTCACAAAATAGCTTCATTCTGTAATTTTTCATTTTCCACATGCCCTGACCTTTTCGAAGCAATCGTGCTGTCGAAAAAAATGCTGAAGCTCTTTCTCTGGATACCTAAGATATTCTCCCCCTGTTTTTATTTTATTTTATTTTATTTAACAAACTTCAAGTCCATTTTATATTCAGTGTCAGGCCTGAATAAGCGGCTGCTGTGGAAAGAAACTGCTAATAGACTCCAAGCACACATTACATGTATTTACCCAGACTACATGAACTCCGCAGCCCTGAGGTAGTTGGTTCCCAGCACCCCTAGGGAAAGCACTCACTCCCCCGCCCCCCTCCCTCTCTCTCTGCAGAGGTGAGGGTTGGCTGGGGAGTCAAGCAAAATACAGGACTATGTAGCACTGGGGAGTCAAGGCTTTGATGTCCATTGCAGATTTCAGCCTTGCCTCTTTAGCCTCTCCCTGTAATGGCTGCAGTTAGCAAAATAATGCTGGTGACAGATAAGCATCTGGTAACCCGTGGCAACCAACTTCCTTTAGAAAATGGGCTTCCTGTAATTTCATCAATGTCTTTTTTTTTTTTTTTTTTTTTGAGAGGAGGAAGAGAAAGAAAAAGAGAAGTGAGAGGTGTGTGTGTGTGTGCGCATACAGGTACATGGAGATACCTGTCCTATCCACACGTGCGTGCATGCACACACACACACACACACACACACACACACACACACACACACACACGGAGTTTGCTAGTATATCTTACTAGCAATAATCCTCTTGCAAATACCTATGCACTAAGACAGCCAGACGCCTACAGCTAATAATTAGAGGGTCAAACCAATAGCTTAGATTAGATTAGCTAGACATATAGACAGGAATGCAGACTGTGAGACAGACACCCACGTGAGTTGGGGCTGCAAGATCAAGCCAATATATTTTATTTTAGATTTGATTAGATTGGATAAATAGACAGACCATGAAAAGTGAGTTGCCTGGTAGAGCAGGGTATTTAACTAAAGGTCAAACAAAATTGCACTGGAGATCTGTGGATACAATGTAGTGGCAACAGAGACTGGTTGAGTCATTAGGGCTGGTTTCACTGAGGCATACAAGGGGTTGAGGTTTAATTGGTAGAAGTTTGAAAAGCTCTTTGGAAGCCTCACAGAGAAAGTGTTTTATACAAACACACCCTCACCAGTTATACACAATACAGCTTACTCACACACACATACATATTGTAGTATTCACCCCACTACTCCATAAACCACCACTATCATACAGGCAAGCAAACACCACAGCCTACACCCCCACCATACCTGTGCAGACAAACATACCAGTAAAGACCTGCTAAATCAAACGCTGGGGGTGCCCCCATTGGTACTGGCACTCCTCGTTGTCAAGGGAGGAAGGCAAGTCAACAGGAATGTTACTCCCATCGAGCTCCCATTTTGGAGATGGCATCACATCAACTCAAATTACATTATTTACATAGCTGGAGTTGCCTACCTTAAGCAGACCTTGTGGGTGTACTGTAGACCTGGCCTCAGAGATTACCCGCAGCTCAGACAGCCGTAGGCATGGGGTATGCCAGAGTGTGGTGGGAATGGGGCAGGCCTGGCATGGAGTCAGAGGAGGTGTGGCCAGAGAGAACTCACGGGTGATGCCACACACCTGCAATGACCCATAGTGGCATTACAAAAGGGCTAATGGCATAGTTGGTTGCATTAAGAGGAGCATTGCAGCAGATCCAGAGATGTGATTATTCCTCTTTACTCGGTTCTGGTGAAACCACATCTGGAGTATTGTGTCCAGTTCTGGGCCCCCAATTACAGGAGAGATGTGGATGCGTTGGAGAGGGTCCAAAGGAGGGCAACCAAAATGATTAGGGATCTGGAGCATATGACCTACGAGGAGAGGCTGAGGGAGTTGGGTCTGTTTAGTCTGCAGAAGAGAAGAGTAAAGGGGGATTTGATAGCAACCTTAAATTTCCTGAAGGGAGGTTCCAAAGAGGCTGGAGAAAGGCTGTTCACAGTAGTGACAGATGGCAGAACAAGAAGCAATGGTCTCAAGTTGTGGTGGGAGAGGTCCAGGTTGGATATTAGGAAAAACTATTTCACTAGGAGGGTGGTGAAGCACTGGAATGGGTTACCTAGGGAAGTAGTGGAGTCTCCATCCCTAGAGGTGTTTAAGTCTCGGCTTGACAAAGCCCTGGCTGGGTTGATTTAATTGGGGTTGGTCCTGCCTAGAGCAGGGGGCTGGACTTGATGACCTCCTGAGATCTCTTCCAGTTCTATGGTTCTATGATTCTGTGATACAGAAGGGGGCAATTTAGGGTAGTCTTTTGAGCTGCTCTAACCTTTGCCAAGCCCACCAACAGTAATTTTGGACCCTAAGGCAGAACAACTTATGGGCCCCCGTCTCCCTTCCTTGACTGGGGCCACAAGACTCCCTCCACCAGAGAAGCCCTGAGCTCCCCTTCCCCTCCAGAAGAGCCTTCCAGACTGACCTGCCACCTGTTCGGATGAGCCCAAGGCAGCCACACAGCACCGGGTTAGTCTGTCACTGGAAAAACTTAAAAAACAATACAGTCTTGCAGCACCTCAGAGAACATTTGGACAGCACCAAGAGCAGCGGGTTGTGCCCAAGAGAGCTCATGATCCCATCTCCGTGTTTTCTTAGTTTCTAAGGTGCTGCCAGACCATTTGTTGTTTTTTAAATGTATTTGGGCATAAGCTTTTGTGGGCTGGAACACACTCCTGAAATGCATTTGCCCATGAATGCTTAGACACAGATAAAAGGGTTGGTCTTTAGCCACAGGACACCTTGTTACTCTTCATTCAAAGACTGTTTTACATGCCCCATGCAGGTTCCAGGGTCCAGTAACCTCGGCCCAGAACCTGTGAGGGGACTATCAAAAGAGTCTGAATTAAGGAAAAAGTTTGCTTTCCCCAGAGCAGGCACAGCTTCCGAGGCCTCCCGGGAGTTGTTAAATTGCCCAGACTCTTGGGCAATTGCCCACTTTGTCCCCCCTTCCCTGGGCCTGGCCAGGCCACACTGGCTTCCACGATGAGGCCCACTGACCTGGACGGATTGGAGGGGACATTGATTCAGAAGGGCCCAGAGCTCCCAGCCACGACCACTGCTACTATACTGGCCAGAGCCCTGGGCCCTTTAAACTGCTGCTGGAACACCGGTGGGAGAGGGCAGTGCGCCATGGCCACCAGCCCTGCTCCTTCTGCACAAGGCCCCGCCCCTTTCAGGAGTGCAAAGCTGTCCCCCACCACATCTTGCCCTGGGGCCCAGCTAGTGTGTTGCTCCCCCCTGCCTACAGCTCTTGCATTGTCCCTCTCCTTTGTTCCTCGCTCTGATGCCAGCTCAGGAATAAACCCAACCAACAATATTTCAATAGCCTAAAACACCATCTACTTTTCCAGCCCATGTTTGTAAATGGAAACAATCAAACAGAGCCAGAACAGAGGAAGACTGATGCTAACAGATTGTGCTGACAGCATCTGTGTTGTTTTATATATGTATTTTTTAAAATTAACTTTTTCTTTACATATATTTTCCAGGAGGCCATATAATTGGATTTCCTTCATTAAAGGAAAAGAACATAAATTACTCCTGTTGGGTGCAGATTAGGTTATGGAATTTCTTTTCTTCTGTCACCATCAATGCCCCGGTGTCAGAGAGCTTTAATATTTAATGCATTCCTAATTAGTCTCCATTGGCCCAGGGCACTTAGCCAAACCTGACACCAACCAGAGAGTCAAGTTCATTTAGTGAGCACAATTACCCAGCTATCATTTCCATACCACAGCCAGTGCACCCTTACAACTTTCACCCCCTCCCTCCTCATACTCACAAGTTAATTAAAAATTTAAAAAAAAAGAAGCTTGATTCCCAGTGACAATGGACACAAATTATCTCATTTGGTCGGTGCAGTGACATTTCCAAGACTCCTTTAATCGCTAGGAAACTGCGGAGCGTTGAACAACGTTTACCAAAGAAAATTGCTGCTTGTGTCATTTTGACGGCTGACGCCTTGTTGCTTGCATGCTCTGAAGATTGAAGTTCACGCTTCCCCGATGCCCCAGCTGAGCTTCTGAAAAAAAAAAAGTTTAAATAAACTGTCTGCCCATGAAAATTTAGCCTTCAATTAACAGGCACACCAACAGGGTGCAACAGGGAGATTAGCTTCAGTCACCGATCACCAACTCGGGGGAGCAATGATAATAATTAGAATTTGCCTGACCACAGAGTTTAGAGGCCCAAATGAGGTCAGTGTCTAATGCACTAGGAGTTGTACACGCCCACTGGGGTGTAGGAGGTTCCCTTCCTAAGCATTGACAGTTTCACTTGACAAGACAGATAAAGAATGTGAAGATGGAAGTAGAGTTATCTCCATTTTCTAGGTGGGGAACAGAAGCGCAGAAATAAAAGGGCAAATATTCAATGGAGCTGAACAGCTATAACCAAGACCAGGGCTGCAAAGGAACTTGTTCATGATGGGTGCTGAGTGCCTTTGAAAAGCTGATCTTGCCTGTGGGTGCGCGCACTAGGGTTGTATTATTGTAGTCGATTAACAGATTAACTGATATGCAAAAGCGTATAGGTTAATGCTATAGACTACACACATTCCCGTTCCCATCCTCCCCACCTGCCAGGAAATTTTTTTAGCAACTTGGCGAGATGCCCAGCTCAGTCCCGACTTGCACTGGGTGTTGGACCTACCCCTACTACGGCTCTGAATTTAAAGTGTATTAGGAGCCAGGTGGGGAGGCAGCCTGGCTCAGTTCCAGCTCATGCCGGGTTTGGGAGCTCAGACCCTCCCCACCAGACAAGGGCTGCCTGAGGACTATATAATAGTCGACCAACCAATCAGAATTAATAAGATTAATCGACTATTCAATTAACCAATAATTAACATCCCTTCCGTGCACTGGCCAATCTGGCCCCATGACATGCTGAAGATTTCCCAAGAAGTCTGTGCTTAGAAGTTCTGATCATCTGTGCAGGTAGAGCTGAGAGAACAGAGCCCATATCTCCCAAGCCCCATTCCTATGCTTTAATTACAAGATCATAGAATCCTAGAGCTGGAAGAAACCTCAGGAGGTCATCAAGTCCAGCCCCTGCCCAAGGCAGGACCAATCCCAACTAAGATCATCCTTTCCCCACCACTCAGATGTTCTTGTTTCTCTGGGGACCTTTCCTGCAAGATCCTCAGCAGAGCTGGCCAAAAATCTTCCCAAAACAGCTTTCTGTCAGCATGTGCTGATTGAAGGAAATCAAAACACATCATGGGAACATAGTGATTGGATGAAAAATTCTCAAAACATTTCATGGCATTAGTGTCAATGAATTCAAAATACTGTTATTTCAACATTTTTGTTAATATTTTCATGTCTAAGGCTATGATTTTGAAATGGGAAATTCAGTACATTTTACAGCAGAAGAACCCTGGGTAGTTCTGCAGTCATGCCCTTAGACAGCCTTGGGGGCAGGGTGGGGGGAACTCCATAGGGAGTGGCTCATGGGGTGTTTGTGGGGACCCAAGAGCTCTGGTCCCCACCTTTGATTCTCTGTTTTTTTTGTTTGTTTGTCTCCTTCTGCAGGTGGTGAGGGCCATAAACACTATCCTGCTCTGCAGGGTCCGCCTGGGCGACGTGGACCCCATTGTCGCTGGTTTTGCTGCCATGGGCTTCCCCAACTGCGGGGGCCTATTGATGGCACACGCATTCCCATCGAGGCCCCCAATCACCGGGCTGCACAGTACATCAACCGGAAGGGATACTTTTCTATGGTTCTGCAGGCCCTGGTCAACCACTGAGGCCAGTTTTCGGACATCTTCATCGGCTGATTGGGGAAGGCACACGACACCTGCATCTTCCACAACTCCAGCCTCTACCAGAATCTGGTAGAACTTTGTTCTCCAAGCACAGCATCAGAATCAGGGACATAGATATGCCACTGTGCATCATGGGGGACGCAGCCAACCCTCTCATGCCATGGCTAATGAAGCTGTATACTGGACCCAAGCAAGGAACACTATACGCCCACCTGGGAAGGGTCTGCAAGCAGGCAGAATACGCTTTTGAGCATCTGAAGGTGAGGTTCTGGTGCCTCCTGACCCACCTGGATGTGAGGGAGCAGAACACCCCTGTAGTGAGCTCACTGACCCTGAGGGGGAAGAACCCATCTCTGAGCCTGGGTGGGCTGAAAAGGAGCCTGCTCCTTTAAGCCCACAGAGGCCTACGGGAGGGGCAGAAAGTACAAAAACTGAGCCCAGAAGCTCAGTAGAGGGTCAGTTGTCAGAGGCCTACCCTGAGGATGTTGAGGAGTTGGCCGAGGCAGACAACTGGCCCAGGCCTTGAGGAGGAGACCCTTTTCTCCCCGTGCCAGACTTGGACCAGACAGACCCTATGAACTGGCCACTGCCTGGGAGCCAGGTACAAGCTGAGGGGGAGTCCGGAAGTGGCTCAGGGGAAGCAGAGGATGATCAGGTGGACCTGATCACCCTTTAAGGTGTGTCAGCATGCTTCTCTGCTGGCCACGGCAGCCACTGGTAGGGTCCTGGGCAGGGATGCGGTGGAGTAGGGAGGGCCCGTGTCCCCCCTGCTACTCCCATACAGGGTGGCAGTCTTCCCCTTCCCACTGTGCTGTGAAAGCTGTTTGCCTGTCCCACCCTAAACCAGGGCCAGGGCCACCATTTTCAGTTTCAAAGCTGTTTATTTGCCTGCCTGCCTTCAGGCTTCTAGTCTTAAAGGGGCCACTGGGCTAGGAAGTGTAGGTCCGAGCAGTGGGTAAGGGCTCAGGACTGAGTAAGAACTCTTACAATCCCTCAGGTGATTTCCATGTGTCCTGTGCTGCACAACGGCATGGAGAGGAAGGGGGAGGCCTTCCTTCCAGGGTGGGGGGCAGGGTGGCTGGGAGAGAAGGGCCTTTGAGCAGCCACACACAGTTGCCACCTGGCAGGCCCATGATGCAGCAGTGTGCATCCAGGAGACCCTGAGGGAGAGTTTCTCACAAGAACTCCAGTCACAGTCTCCTCAGGGCCTCCCCTTTCCCTTCTCTGCCTTTCCTCCATCACCCCTCCCTTCCCCCGTCCACTGCTCTCCCTTGACAGTGTCTCCAGGGATCAGGAAGTGCAGATTCCATAGAGATTTACCCTTAGCCACAGTCACTAGAAAAAACATATCGGAGACTTAATTGATGGAACCTGATGATGTGACGTTTCATTCAGGTACAGCTGGTAGAAGAGTAGGAAACCTGATACACACGCACACACAAAAAAGCCTCATTAATTTCCTTGCGATTGGTGGGATCATATAACTCCAGCAACATTAGCAGAAGTTTTCCTAAAGCAATCTAGGGCAGGAGATCTCAGAAGGCCACTGTAGAAATCCAGGATATCAAACAGCAGAAGACACATTTACAAATTTACAGGCTGAGGCGGCTTTGCCAGCATTCCTTGATGAATGCTACCAGATAGCAAACATGTTGCTGGAAATCTGGGTTGTTTGAATATTCTGGCTAGCTCTTGTTTCAAAGTGCAGTAGGTATGCCAATATTTTCAGTGTTCAGTAAAGAACTTAATTATCTGAGCTGGCTGAAAATATTTAAAATTTAACATTACAAATAAAATGTTTTGTCTACTTTTCAAATTTCAAGAAAAACAAACTTCTATAGTTTCATGATTTTTTTCTCCATTTTTCAACCTCTTATAGTAAAAAAATGCTCTCATTTGAATGACTAATCAGGGAAATATTGTTGGCTACTGTATTAGAAAAAATGATATTCAATATTTTGACAACACATTTTTTACCATCTCAAGTAACTACCTAACTGGACCATATGGGTGTGTCTACACTGCAGGGCTTAACTTGAAATAAGCTATGCAAATTGAGCTACCTCAATTGTGTATCTTATTTCGAAATAGCTTATTTTTAAATAGGGAGCTTCTACACAGCACTTATTTCAAAATAGAACACTCTTCCTCTGATTTCTCTTACTCCTCATACAATGAGGGTTACAGAAGTTGGAGTAAGAAGTCCTCCAGCTTGACAGTATTTTGACACTATTTTAAAATAATTGCCTGCTGTGTAGACACAGACTAAGTTATTTTGGAATAGTGCTAGTTATTTTGAAATAATGTTGCAGTGTAGACGCACCCTATGACAGTGGGGCTTCTTTGTTTGGTATTATTTTGTAATGCCATTTTCAGATGAAACCAGCAGCCTTAGGGAAAGTGACACAATAATAACATAACTCGGGGATATCATTTATCTCAAGTCTGTCATTGTACGGGGACTGTATGGCTGTGATTATATTTCAAAATGTGCCTGAGCAAAGAGCCAAAAAACCAATTTCCACAATTACTCATTCAAATGTGAGAGCCCGTGTGAATTCAGTTGCATGAAAATTCTTTGCACAGCACCTAGCACAACAGGGTCATGGTTCATGATTTGCACTCCTAGTCACTACTTCAATATAGATAATAATAATAATGCACAGCTACTGCAAGTTCACATTCTACTCATGGTCAAAGCACATTTGGTAGACTGCAAAACCTATGACAAAATAAAATTTCAAGTTATATAGCCTGTTGTAAAATTGTAAATCTCCCAGAGGTCTTTCGTTTCATTAGCCATGTGATCATGTTTCTCCTTCCTGATTGGTGACTTATGCAATCAATCAGTGCAAGTTATAAATTGCCAGTATCACAAGCATATGTGTAACTCGAAATTTGTGTCTTTTCCTTTAGTTTACTCAAGCTACGTCATATAGGTTCTGATCAAAGCCCAACAGCATGTAACAAATCTACATCCATCTACAATTTTGTGCAGCAATACAGCTCACCTAGCCGAGCTGCTAAGCACTGAG
The DNA here is from genome assembly GCF_052426305.1 of Pelodiscus sinensis. NCBI lineage: Eukaryota > Metazoa > Chordata > Testudines > Trionychidae > Pelodiscus > Pelodiscus sinensis. The sequence goes on along the minus strand of NC_143074.1, from coordinate 7,818,112 downwards.
GTTAAGCTTCTATTAGTTCTCAGAAGAATTCTAGGCTGCAATGTGGAATGCTAAGAAATTGTAGCACTTGGATGACTCACATTCCCACCCAATGAGTGAGGGATAAACATAAGTGACCCCACACAGGTGACTTTTCTAGTATATGATGCTATTGACTCACCCCTGTGATGTGCCAGCAAACAAAAGGTTAATCTCAAATATTAATTTGTTGGACTGTGAGTCTGCCCCGGGGCCATCCAGCAGCTTAAATAGCCAACAGTTAATTAAAAATAAACTGACACTTTACTTTAAGGATAGTTTTAATAACCATTTATAAATGTTACATTAAAAATTCATGCACTGTTATCAACTCCTGCTAAGGATTTACAGCACAATGGAGGTGTTATGAATGTTTTATAGGTGCTGTGGAAAACCTCTTCCTGAACAGATATTTTCAGAGGTCTATTTGTCTTTCCTGGGATGCATCAAAAGTGCCCGAGAGAACAGCAGCATGGCAAATATAAACCACCTCCCAAGATCTCTGCTCTGCAGCGATGGCTTATACCTTGGACCACTCACTTGCTGCTTCACTGATTTGTTCACTGTTGTAAACTCAAGCATCAGGAGTTAAGCTACAAAAGGGAGACCTAGCTTCTCATTTCCAGCAAGCTGGAATGTGGCCACAATAAGTTCTTTAGTGCAGGAATTGATGCAGAGAGTGTAGACTATTGGCTAGATGGTGTTTCTGAACCAGTAGGTCGGGCGAAGAGGGAGGGCAACTGGGGCCAGAGTTCAAATACAAGCCATGGAAAAATTTATTTCCAGACAAAGCAAAGAAAAGTCTCACTTCCCCACTGCCTATGCACTCTTCCCTTTCAAGGTCAAGTATTCTCTGACAACATCCCTGAGCACGCATGAACATGCACACACAAATGTTATAGACTTAGCATTAATGTATGTCTTATTTTTACCTGCATGGGAAATGTAAAGTGACAGCTAACATTACTGATTTCAAATAAAGGGTTGCCAGCCTGAAAAGGTCAAGAGTGGCTGGCTTAGACCACTAAATCAGGGTGGGAGCCATTATGCCTGGGGCAGCCCTCACTGGAAATGCTAAGGTCAGGACAGGCTACAGAAAGGGAGAGAACATATTTCCAAGACCGGTTGGTAACAGTGCAGCTAAACTCTCCACCCAGATATAAATTGTGCTTCTGACCCTCCGTGCAGGTTACCAAGCTGAAAAAGAAATCACACAAACCCGCAGCGTCCAAGGGCAAGGTGTGGGGAGAGCCCTGGCTCTGTGCTCCTGGAAAGAGCATGGCCTGGGGTGGGCGGGGCTGGGCGTAGAGTAGTCATGCCACATACACCCCCGATGGAAGGTTGGGGCTGAGGTTAGGCGCATTTCCCCTCCTACTCTCAGAGCTGTGCCCGGCGGCGATTCCAAAAGTCCTGGGGCTTCGGCCACTGCCACAGCCACAGTAGCAGTGACAGATGGGAGCTCCAGGCCTCCTTTGAATCTTTGGACCAATGGCCCCCTTTGCTCTTCCCTGTCACTGGGCCTGCAACCCCTCATTGCAGTCCAGTTCTGAGGATTCAGTCCAGTGAGAGACTGCTCACTACATAAAATATAAGAATATTTTATACGTTCTTATCAAATAAGTGCCCCAAAGGGCCAGCCACAAAGCCAGCCAAACATTAAGTTGGAGCTTTTCCAAAATACCATGCTACCAGCAGTATGTAAAACTAATGGCTTGTTATTTTAAAAAAAAGAAAGAAATAAAAGAAGAAGCAAGGTTTTAAATGATAAAGCAGTAACATATACACAAGGACTTCAAAGTCCATATATCAGATCTTAGAAGTATTGGTGAGTTTGCTGGCTTGAAAGTCCCTCTGGAACACATCCACAGCTCAGTGGGTCATTCAAACCATTGATCGGAGCTTTGTTTGTAGAAAAGTTACTCCAGAGGAAAGAAGCAGGACTGAGGACTGAATAATGCAACTGATATGCAACTGCCCTTTATAGTCCTTTTGGGTATGTCTACACTACCACCCTAGTTCGAACTAGGGTGGTAATGTACGCAACCGGAGTTGCAAATGAAGCCCGGGATTTGAATTTCCTGGACTTCATTTGCATAAAGCCGGGCGCCGCCATTTTTAAATGTCTGCTTGTGCAGACTCAGTAGTTCGGACTAGGAGAAACGAGGAGTAACGGTAGTAAATGTTTAACGAGGAGAAACAAGGAGTAACGGTAGTTCAGACTAGGAAGCCTAGTCCGTACTACCTAGTCCATGCCGCGTAAAGCCGCGCGGCACGGAATCCGCACTAGCGGACATTTAAAAATGGGGCAACCGGCTTTATGCAAATGAAGCCCGGGAAATTCAAATCCCGGGCTTCATTTGCAACTCCGGTTGCCTACATTACCACCCTAGTTCGAACTAGGGTGGTAGTGTAGACATACCCTTTGCTATTTGTCGGGTATGTACCTTGTTCCAAACACAAACTCCAAGCACATGGCAGTGAAAGGTCTTAGCATTCTCTCTATGTATAGTCCCTGGCCCTTTCAATGAGTTCATTGTACAGTTGAAACCTCCTGATGGGCCATTAAATAGGCCTAGTGCTGATGCCAGTGTGCCTGGAGGTGTCATCCAGAAACAGCGCAAGTTTGGAAATAGAGATGTACCTTACATAGTTTTAACTCATACTACAAAGGTGATACAAACAAGACTACCATACTTGGGAAGTCATAACAATTGCATAGATACCTCACATCAGGTTCCTTGCAATTTTATCATATCATAAAGTGTCCTACATACTCCATAAAGCGTCACACACTGTTCTTTTAAAGACAAGGACTCCTGTGGCACTTTAAAAACTAACAAGTTTGTGCATAAGCTTTCATGGTCTGGAACCCACTTTGGCAGATGAGTGAAGCAGAAACTTCAGGGCAGTGGGTATGAACATACATACAAAGATGGGAGTGTCACATTACTTTGTGGAGGACCAGTGCTAAAGAGATCAATTCAATATCGGTGGATGTGGCCCATTCCCAACAGCTGATGAGGTAAGAATACCAAAAAAAGGAAAATTACTTTTTGTAGTCAGCTAGCCACTCCCAGGTTCTCTTCAGACTCCATCTGATAGTGCCAAGTTTGCATATGAATTCCAGAGTCCTAGGGTTTACCACTGAGTCCTCTATTGCTGTGACCTTGCATAAGCCACTCTAGTTTCCTCATCTGTCTCTTGCCTATTAGAGGGGGGTGTTGTGAAGACAATTGATTTATATTTGGGACATGGCTAGAAATTACAGTGATAAAAGCTAAGGAAAAGCTCATAAATATTAAATTAGAAGTGTCAGGTCTTATTATTATTATCAATTTTGAAGTGAGTTTCCTTTGACAGTGTTCATACCCCCTTTGTGTTAACTTTTTGTGCACATTGGAGTGATTTTTTTACTGGTACAACTGCTCAAAGAAAGGAAATATTAAGCTCGTTTACTCCAACAGATCTGTGCTACTTATCTATAGACCAGGGATGGGTGAGATATGGCCTATGGATTGAATCTGGCCCACCAAGATTTTTAATTCAACCCACAGCCTGCCCTGCACAGGGAGCAGCACCAACGAAAGCAGCTGGCTGCTCCCTGTGGCTCTCTGCACTAAGGGAGTGTGGGGGGCTTCACATGTTGCCTTCACTCCAGAAAAAATATCTCAGCTTCTATTGGCCAGAAACTAGCCAATGGGAGCAGAGAGATTTTGCTGGGGACAGGGGTAGTGTGCAAATCCCCCGCCCCCCCCCCCCCCCCACTTCCATGGCAGTGCAGAGAGCCACATGGAACAGAGTGTTCTAGGGGGCTGGCAGGCCTGAGAGCCTGCCTGAGAGCTGCTGGCTAGGATCTGCTTTCAGGCCCCTCCCAAGCCCCAGGCCACCAGGATTCCCAGGCCACATTGTACACCTGCTCCAACCTGGGATGGCCCACAGGTCAGGAGTTTGAGTCCCCTGGTATAGATGGTGTTTGGTCCTGCCATGAGCATAGGAGCCTGCACTTGGGGACCTCTCTAGGGGTATGTCTGCAAGGAGGTTTACAGGATCTGTCAAAAAAGGCTTTCTTTCTCGAGAGATCCCCCTCTAGACTGCTGCTGTTTGCCAACAAAGTGCTGAGTCAGCAAACACGGTGGCCATTTTTATGCAAATTAAGTGCGGGATATTTAAATCTCCGTTTCATTTGCGATGTTGACCTGCCTAATCTTCATCCCTCTGCCGACAGAGGGATGCAATCTAGACATACCCAGGTTACTCCAGTTCTATGATTCCATGTTCCTCTGCAGGCTGAGGAGCAAATATAACTACAGTTCCTAACAGTTAAAGAATAGAAGGAGCTAAAAGCTCTGACAAGGTGTCTAACAGGGGCCTGATCCAAAACCCACCAAAGATAGCAGGAAACCCTCCACAGATTTCAGTGGGCATTAGGTTGGGCCTGGAACAAGCAGGTTTTTGTAAATGGCCTGCCTTCTATCCCATGTTTCCTTCCATCACTCCTGTATGAATTATCCTCTTTGAGGGCAACTTCTCCTGTTTTCTCTCTGATGACGACAGCTTTGTTCTGCAGGAGCCATGGGATTCACTAAATATAGTAAAGGGCTATTTCTGTGAGGACTTCAAAAAGCTTGTTTCATTTGCTTGGTTCCTTTCATCCTTTGTTGTCCCTGGTTGTGCTGGACTCCAACTGCTACCCAGCCTTATCAGCTCAAATTTCTGCAGGGACTTGGAGACAGCATAGGCAAAATCCACTTGTGAGACCCCACACTGAGAGCTGCCGCTCCCCAACACACACACACACACACACACACACTCATATGCTCAAAGGCACATTACACGCATACCTGCCACTGGGTGCTCTGACTGCTACTCTTACATTCCATAGCATCCATAGACTCACACATACACACCTTGCTCTCACACACAGCCACCCATGGATACTTCCATTATCCTCAGCAGTGAACCTCATACATGCACACACCTTTTTTTATTGCCGCATGCTCACACAGAGACCAAATATGCATTCAAAAGCTATTACACTGCCACTGGCATTCAGAAATTAATCGTATGCACTTATTGTTCACTTAGAAGCATATCCTGTACACATGCACACATACACACATTTCCCATCTCTATGCTCACACTTACATGCAGGGAATGCTCACTCATACATCTATACAGCTATCTGCACACATTCCAACGACATTCTGAAATGAACCTCGCCCATACAGGCTGAGGTTGTCTGAACTATCTATGGGGTTTAGATGCCCAGTTCCCATTAAAATCAATACAATTTGGACATCCAATTTCCACAGGTGGGTATGGCAATCTCAGCTAGGGTGTGCGCCCATTAGCATTTCCTGTATGCACAGATACCCCCCCTCCTTGCCTCCCTACACTCACAGCTGCCCACACATCCCATCCAAACACGCACTCACAATTAAAAAATACCAATTTCCTCACCTCTGTACCATGTGTGCACTCGAAAACTCCTCCTCACACAACTCCATTCTGAGCACCTCCCATAGATGCAGTTCTAAGCTACTCTTCTATCCACCTCCTGTCACATGTCCTTGGATGGATAGGTACAGAGCGAGCCACTCACATCCTCACCCAGAAATACACCTCGCAGGTGCACCCATTCCACTAGAGCTGCAAAACACCTACCCTGATGCACAAGCCACATGCAGATAAACATCCGTGCTCCCCCACACTTCCCTGGCTTGCTTATCACTGTATATAACACACACACAATGTAAACTGTGATACAGACAGTGGCAAATAATGTCTCTCTTGCTAACATACACCTGCTGACTCTACAGAGAGCCCCTACTCACTCCAGTTTGCTCCTTTCTTCCTCATCACAAGTAGATTGTTTTCATGTGTTCACTCTCCCTGTAGCATTTTTAATCTCATCTCTTCTGTAACAGTGAGGTGATGGTCATTTATAGATATCTTTCATAAAAACAATATTTCAAATATAATAACAAATAAAAAACTCAACCCAGAATTTGTTGGAATGGAGGAAAAACACGCACGCAGTAAACCCAGAGTATTGTCTCCCTCTTCTGGGCTATACTGGCAATATTGCAGAAAGTTTGCCTAGTTAAACTTGTTTCTGAGCAAGAAAGAAAAAAAAGACAGACAGCTACTGCATCTTTTGGATACTGTCTTTGCAGTCACACAATCACAGAGGAGAAAAGCAGTGGCAATTTGAAGAGAGTCTGAGGGAAAGTGAAAGAACAATATGTCATGTGTTCATTAAGGTTCTATTATTGTCAGTGGAACCAGAGAGAGAATAGACCTAGGTCAGCTAGTCCATCCCTCTACCTGCACAGGATTGTTATCTAGTGTATATTTTTAGTGCTCTGTTTAGCCTGGTTTTAAATGTCTCAGACAATGGGATTCCTTTTGAGTGTTCCCATTCTGACTAAACCCCAGTTTGCACCCCAGCTTCTCGATAATAACTGCTGGAACTCAGCATGCCATGTCGCTGTTCTCTTCTGTTCCCAGCCAAAGCCCCAATCCTGAGTTTGGATCCACATTGGTGGACACTTCTGCCCACATGGAGCTGCTGTCTGAAGGCATCAGTGGGATTCTGTGGGGTGTGAGGGTCAGCACGATTGGTCAGATTGCAGGAGCAGGACCTAGATTTTTAAATCTAACCTACCAACAAGGGATTTCAGTTGAACAGCAATTATTTTCCTTTTAAAAAATTTGTTTTTAAAATGCACAAGTGCCAACCATTTCTGATCAAAATACTGAAAACTCTGCCACTTTACCAGTTTCTAGGACTATTTTGGACTTTGAATATAAATACACACACATACTTGCAGCCATTAAGTTGCCTGTGATGTTTTGCACATGAAGTCAAGGGTGTGTTAAATTGTTGATATTTGCAGGAAATAATGGCACACCCAGCTGCTGTCGCTGCTCATGCCTACCACCCTCCTGCCCCCCCTGCTATGCCCATCCCCCCTCCCCCTGCCTGTGCTCCCTCCCCAAGTAATGCCCATGCCTCCTCCCCCTACCCCCACTGCCATTCCTGACCCCACTCCAGTTGTCCACCTCCTCTGCCTCCTGCCCTTCCCACAGTGATCCCAGGACCCACCCAATCCCAAGTTCAGTGAGGTCCCCACACCCAAGGTGGCACATCCAGCCACCTCCATGCCACTCCCAGTTCTGAGCCCCCCTCCAGGTTATGAGGCCCCCTTCCCCTCACCAGCTTTTTTTAATGAAAGATAAATACATAAAAATTCTATAAAAATCCAAACAGGTGTCTTTATTCAAAGTTCTGGGAAGGGGGAAGGGAGGGATTGTGGTGGGAAAGGGATCCACAAGCCAGAGGCCCCTAGTGGGGATGCCCCGGGGAGAGTTGCCGGGGTCTTTCAGAGAAACTCTCCCTCAGAGCCTCCTGGATGTGCACCCCCAACTGATAGGTCTGGTGGATGGCAGCTATCTGCGGCTGCTCAAAGCATCTCCCCTTGCGGCCAGCCTCTGTCCCCCACCCTGGGAGGGCCTCCCCCTTCCTCTCCACAGTGTTGTGGAGGGCACAACACACTGCAACCACCTTGGGAATGTTGTGCTTCCCCATGTCGAGGTGGGTCAGGAGGCACCTGAAATGCACCTTGAGGCAGCTGAAGGCACACTCCACCTACATCCTCGCCCAGCTGAGGTGGAAGTTAAACTGGTCCCTGCTGGGGTGCAGGTGGCCGGTGTATGGCTTCATCAGCCGTAGCATCAGGAGGTAGGCATCATTCCCCACAATGCACAGTGGCATCTGCACATCCCCAACTGCAAAGTCATGGCGGGGGAAGAATGTGCCCACCTACAGCCTGCCATAGAGGCTTGAGCCCGACCACCCGATTAAAATGTCAGTAAAATATCCACGGCGGTCGACCAGCGCCAGCAGCACTATTGAAAAATAGCCCTTACGGTTGATATACTGGGCCACTTGATGCTGTGGGGTGCTGTTCGGGATGTGGGTCCCATCTATGGCTCCACCGCAGTTCGGGACCCCTAGGGCAGCAAATCCTGTGACAATTGGGTCCAGGTCTTGCAGGCGTATGACTCTGCACAGCAGCAGGGAGTGATGGCCCTCACAACCTGCAGAAGGAGACAAACAAACACACAAAATGGAGAATGAGAGGGAGTGCCTGAGCCCTTGGGAGGCGCCCACCCCCTCCCTTCCCCTTCCCCTCAAATACCCCATGAACCGCCCCATATGAGGCCGCCCCCCACAGCAGCAGGGCTGTGTGAGGGTAGGATGGCACAACCACCTGGGGACAGGGCTACCCTCCCACCCTCAACCTGCCCCCCCAAACCTCTCTTTCCCAAGGGTTTCCCTTTTCCAGGATTCTCTCCCCCCCTCCCCCATGGCAAGGACTGCAGCCTGAGAGTGACTTACCTCCACGAGGAGGGCCCCAACGGTGGACTTCCCCACACAAAAACTGGTTGCCCACCGACTGGTAACTATTAGGGGTGGCAAGCTTCTAGACAGCAATTGCCATCCGCTTCTCCAGGGTGGTGGCGGGCCGCAGGTGGGTGTTGCATCATTGGAGGGCAGGGGCGAGCCAGGCACACAGCTTCAAAAAAGTGGCCTTCTGCATGCGGAAGTTTTGGAGCCACTGCGGGTCATCCCACCACTCCATGATCAGGCAGTTCCACTGTCAAAACTGGTGTCTAGCCTCAGAACCTTCTCTTCACTGGGGGTGCGGTGGCAAGGGTCTTGCTCCCGCACACAGGGAGAGGGTCTCAATGACAAGCTAAAAGTCAAGTTCGTGCAGGGCCAGGAAGGCAGCCTGCAGAAACTGGTGCAGAACTGCAGCATGACCGTGTGGGGCCATTGCATGCCCAGGGGCAGCTCCGGCTCCATGACACAAAGAAAAAGGCTGCGGCATCCAAAAAATCTGGGCACCCACAGCAGGCACTGCAAGAGTTTTGCTGTCTCTCAAAGAGGTAGGCAAGCCTGCAGCAGAAGCAGAGAAACGGCTGTCCAGGAGAGTACCTTTAAGCACGTCTCTCAGCTAGACTTAGGCAACAGAACTCGGAAGCAACTGGTGACCTAAAGCCCTGGTTGAACTGGTTCCGGGGGGCCTTATATGCGAGATAACATCATAGAATCCTAGGGCTGGAAGAGACCTCAGGAGTCATCAAGTCCAGCCCCCTGCCCAAAGCAGGACCAATCCCAACCAAATCAACCCAGCCAGGGCTTTGTCAAGCCGAGACTTAAACACCTCTAGGGATGGAGACTCCACTACTTCCCTAGGGAACCCATTCCAGTGCTTCACCACCCTCCTAGGGAAACAGTTTTTCCTAATATCCAACCTAGACCTCCCCCACTGTAACTTGAGACCATTGTTCCTTGTTCTGCCATCCATCACTACTGGGAACAACCTTTCTCCATCCTCTTCATCGGTCATGTGCTCCAGCCCCCTAATCATTTTGGTTGCCCTCTGCTGGACCCTCTCCAATGCGTCCACATCTTTTCTATAGTGGGGGGGGGGGGCCAGAACTGGACACAATACTCCAGATGTGGCCTCACCAGAGCCGAACAAAGGGGAACAATCACTTCTCTAGATCTGCTGGCAATGCTCCTCCTAATGCAACCTAATATTCCATTTACCTTCTTGTCTACAAGGGCATACTATTGACTCATATCCAGCTTCTCATTCACTGTAATCCCCAGGTCCTTTTCTGCCTGACTGTAACTTGGCCATTCGGTCCCCAGCTTGTAACAATGGTTGGGATTCTGGTTGATCCTCATCAGATTTTTTTTTGGCCCAATCCTCTAATGTCTCTTGGTAACTCTGGACCCTATCCCTGCCCTCCAGAGTATCTACCTCTCCCTCTAGCTTAGTGTCATTCACAAACCTGCTGAAGGTGCAATCCATCCCCTCATCCAGATGTTGAATAAAACCGGCCCTAGAACTGATCCTTGGGGCACTCCACTAGAAACCAACCACCAACCTGACATTGAGCTGATTACTACCTATTGGGCCCGACCGTCTAGCCATCTTTCTATCCATCTTACAGTCCATTTATCCAATCCATACTTCCTTAACTTGCTGGCAAGAATATTGTGGGAGACTGTATGAAAAGCTTTGCTAAAGTCAAGGTATATCACATTGACCGGCTTTCCCATATCCACACAGCTAGTTACCTCATCATAGAAACTCATCAGATTGATCAGGCATGACTTGTCCTGGGTGAATCCATGTTGACTATTCCTGATCACTTTCCCCTCTTCCAAGTGCTTCAAAATGGATTCCTTTAGGATCTCCTCCATGATTTTCCCGGGGACTGAGATGAGGCTGACAGGTCTATAGTTCCCTGGATTGTCCTTCCTTTTTTAAAAAATGGACACTACATTTGCCTTTTTCCAATCATTTGGGATCTCTCCCGATCTCCATGAGTTTTCAAAGACAATGGCCAAAGACTCTGCAATTACATTTGTTAACTCCCTGAGCACCCTCGAATGCATTAAATCCGGACCCATAGATTTGTGTATGTCCAGCTTTTCTAAATAGTTCTTAACATGTTCTTTCTCCACGGAGGGCTGCCCACCTCCTTCCCATGTTGTGTTGCCTAGTGCAGTAGTCTGGAGCTGACCTTGTCTGTGAAGACAGAGGCAAAGAAAACAATCAGTGTGGACGCTATCTTTCGAAAAAGCAGATTGCTTTTTCGATGTGCTTTGGCAGTGTGGACGCTCTCTTTCGGAAGAAGTTTTTCCAGAAGATCTCTTCCAGAAAAGCTTCTTCCGAAAGAAGCCTGAAGTCTAAATGTAGCCTAAGTCTGGAAGTATGGGAGAGTGTGACTGACTGCTTCCTGGTCTTATAATCATTTCAGTATCATTTGTTTTCATAGGAAATTACCATTCTTTTGGGTGGCAATTTTAAAGGAAATTAAAACAATTTTTTTTTTGAAATTTTACATTTCATTTGCTGGGGAGAGATTGAACTTGAATTTTAGCCCTCATAGAAGTGAGGGATTTATGGACCTTGTTAGATGATGATGATTATGATGATACTTTATGGTGCCCCAGTGGCTTCCATCAAAGCCTGATTTGTGTACGGTTCTTTACAAACAGGCCAGTTAAGAGTCAGGAAAGATGTGAACAATATTCCCACTAATCTTTTCCATTCATGTATGGATTTTTTCATCCATGCGCAGAATAAATTTGTATGTACAGTGAAGCATGTGTGAATGTGCACCACCAGAAGAAATAAAACACCTAGCTGTGGGTGCTCTTCTAATTAGCTGGGTGGCATTGGAATCTCTCCTGAGGGTCCATAGAAGGACACAGATTACAGAGAACACTGGATGTGACTGTCATTCATCTCTAACTTTGGATAAAAATGGAGGGAAAGAGGTTTAGTTTCCTTTTTTTACCTGTGTAATGCTGCGTTTGTGAGTGAGCTACTGACCAAAATTCAGAAACTCACCACTGAATGATCAGAAAACACCTGACAGACTTTTCCATCACCACTGCAGCGCCTCTGCCTTTGAAACAGGAAAGAGAAGCTATTTGGCTGCCACAATCTTACACAGTATTGTTGTCACCATGTTGATCACAGGATACTACAGACAAGGTGGGTGAGGTAATATCTTCTGCTGGTGAGACACAAGCTTTTGAGCTAACAGAACTCTTCTTCAGGCCTGAGAAATGAAGATGTCTCAGCTCAATACAAGGGGGAGTAGATTGTTTAGCATAACTACTTAACACATATTCTAGAAACTCTAAAGGACCGGGGGCAGGGGTTAGGGAGCGGGGACAGACTTTCAGGCCCCCAGGGGTGACTCTGTGCTCCCAGAAGGGGCAGGGCCTCAGTTGGAAGGGGTGGGGTGAGGGGCAGTCAGCCATCAGTACCACCTGGAGCATGCTGCACTGAGCCCCCTCCCCACAGTCAGTGCTCAGAGAGCCCTTTGCCTCCACCATCAGTGGTTCTGAAGTGGCCCATTAACACCTCTCATGGGGGTTATTTGGCTTCAGATTGTTGTAATAAGCCATAAATCCAGTGCCATTATTAAGAGCCTGATTTTTAGTGCCTAGCAGAGTTATGAATTTAAGCTCCCAGGCTCATCTTTTGAAGGAGTTGTGCAGGTCTCCTTGGGGCACAGGGACTGAGGAGTCAGGTTTGGAGTGACTGTTTTGTGAAAACTGTTTGCCTGGGGTGATGGAGCGCTTTTGTCTTTCAGCGTCCTTCTGTGGGAGTTTGTTCTAGGTGAGTTCCAATTACACAGCATGTTAGGGTGCTAAGAAAAAAGAATCCTATATCAGCCAAAATGGCCAGGGGGGCTTGAGGCAGGTAGAATGCAACTACCCAAACTGGAATATAATCACACAGAGCTTCCTGCTCTTGTATAAGGTGCCAGGGGACTGCTAATGACCATGAGTGGTCGGACACTAGAATTACCTTTTACCAAACAGGCATTAGTCCAGCATCAGGAACAAGCCGTCCAAGCTCATCCAAAACTCCTGGCACATGCTTAAGCACCTCGCCTCTCTTGCCCCCCGTGCTCGCCCCATAGCTGCATTGCTATTTCTGGCATGTTAGCTTAATCAAAGCTAGCAGAGGGGCATCTACCCAAGCTGTTCCAGTGTAGAAGTACCGCTATGGATGCAGAAAAAGAAATAAAAAATCACCACCCCGTGAATAATTCCAGCCCCACTTCCTGCAGCAGTTTCCCATGGAGCTTTCTTATTGATTCAACCCTGTTTAGCTTGTGAGATATGATGAAATCATCGCCCGCAGCCACTGCCATAACCCCTCAGGCTACTGAAGCTCAGATGCCATTCTTAACTTGCGTTGTTGGCTCTGCTTTATTCCTGACGTGACAGTGAGAGGCTGAGGTGTCAGTCTCAATGTTAACATGTCCTGGCTCCTACTGGCTTGCCCTGTTCACAAACTTCCCCTCATTTAGGAGACGATTTGTGTTTTTACAATTAATATGGATTAGATATTATTATCTAGGCAATATGGCAGGCAAGCAGTTTAGAGAGGATAACAGCTGTTCAATAATGCAAATGATGCACACATCAATTACAGTTTAGTAATGGGATATTATTACCGAGATGTACAAAGGTTCGGAACTAGGAGGTGGCAAAATATAAATAGCCACTGCATGGAAATTTACGGAAGCATTCCTCAGACATACTTCTGAGTTGTAATTAGCAGGGACTATGGTCTAGATTCTCAGTAATCCTGCGACTGCTGTCATCATTTATAGTAGTGACAAGAAGATGTAAAATGAAGAGCTGCTAAAAAAAGACATTTGGCTAAGCAAAAATGCTTCACAGAAATTTATTTCTTTGGTGATCATTTTGTTGGAAAGGTCTCAGGTCTAGGATGGAACTATGCAGCTAGAGCGTGAGATCAACCCCAGAATAGCTTGGTGATTAGGGGGCAAGAAACCCAAGTCCCTGCTTCGACTTAGGTTTATTTCAATGGGAGTTGGATGCCTAAATACATTTGAGTGTCTGAGACACACAGGCGATGTGTTGCCAACTCTTGTGATTTTGCTGCAGGATAATTATTATTGCATTCCTTAAAGCCCCAGGTCCTGGAGTCAAGTGACTATGTGATGACTTCAGCCTTTGTTCTTAAAGAAAAACTACATTTCTAACATTTGTGATCATGGAGAAGGCTTCAAAATGGAACCCCAGTGCACCACAAAGGCTCACAGAGAAGAAGGCAAATAAAAAGAACACCACCGCTATTATTTTTATATAATCTTGTTATTTTAGGTGAGCTGGACTCATGATTTTTGAATATTCAGGGCTGGCCATATTGCTTGTCCACGGTCGCACAGTAACTCTGTATTAGCAACAGTGCAATGCTTTTTGAGAGAAAAACTTAGATCAGGCAAGGCTCAGAGATGAGAGCACTGATCCAGCTTCATACCCTTCAGCCCTTGGCAGCATCCATTGGACAGTCCAGAGCAGTTGCCCCAGGCCCTGCACTTTGGGGGGCCTTGCATTTCAGGGAGACATGAGGCCTGGGCAGTACAAGGGCTTGCGGCAGTACAACTGGCCCCGCTCTACACCACCAGGTCCCAGTGTCATGTGGGAGAGGGGGGATATAAGGGGATGGGGTAGGGGTGAAGCAGCAGAGGGAAGAAGTGGGGTGGAGGCTTGGTTGCAGGAGCAGAGTGGAGGCAGAACAGGGGCAGAGCAGGGAAGACGTAGAGCAGCAGTAGGACAGGAGTATGGGTTTGGGGGAAGGGTGGAGTGGGGGCAGGGTGGGGGCAAAGCAGGGGCAGAAGGAGGAGGGTCTTGGGAAGAGGGGTGTCATCTCATCTTCCACATTCCCTAGGGATGGCCCTGGTCCTTGGCAAATGGGTGCTAAATAGTGGGAACGTCCTCCATAAGAACTGTACTGAGAGCACCAGATTAATGCCTAATAATCCACTTCACATAGATCAGGGGTGGGTAAGAATCAGGGGCGGCTCTGTGCATACAGGCAGACTCGGCAGTCACCTAGGGCACCACATTAAATGGGGTGCCAATGATGACGCACTGTCATTGAGGACTTTGGATGCGGGGGTGCTGATCGCGCATTCCGCCTGGGGTGCCAGTTGCTGGCAGCTCATCTCAGCCCCCCTCCCCCAGCAATAATCTTGGAAAGGGGGGGGCACTTCACAAATTTCAGAAGTGGCTGCAGGTCTTGGGCAGAAGGGGCAGAGTTGAAAAATATTCTTCCCGGGGCTTTGCTTGGCCTGGGTCCCTGCCTCTTGACTTCTGGCCAATGGAAGGGACCTGGAGCAGAGGGGAGGGTGCTGGGGGCTAGCCCCCTCCCAGAGTTGTCTTAGAATTCACATAACATGGCTGGCAGCTCCTGGCCCCTCTCCTAACCTATTGCCTGGCAGCTGCCCAGCAGGCACAGGCCCTTGAAATAGAAGCAGTTGAAAGGGCTTCCGCCTCCCAGGTAGCTCCCAGGAAACGTGCCAGTGGGACCGAGAGCTGCGAGTCCTTTCAATTGCTTCTGTTTAAAGGGCTTGTGCCAGTCTGGTGGCTGCCCGGCAACGCAGCCGCCCAATAAGCACTAGCCCTTTAAGTAGAAGCAGTTGAAAAGGCTCGCACGTCTCTGGCTCCCAGGCAACGCGCTAGTTCAGGGTCAGCAACTTTCAGAGGGGAAGTGCCGAGATTCGATGTAATTGGCCTCTATGTACGGGTCTAGGTACCGGTGACGCTTTTTAAAGTCGATAATAGTGCTACTTACAGCAGCTTCGTTAATAAATTAATTATTAAGATGCAGATCTTACCTTTCAGTGCAGGGGTCAGCGACCTTTCAGAAGTGGTGTACCGAGATTTAACTTAGTCACGGGTCTGTTTGCCCGGGGAAGGAGGGAGGAGGGGAGGCAAGGGCAGGCTGGTCACGGTGACCTTATTTTCTGAACCAGCTGCCACTAAGGAGAACAGTTTCCTTTAAATTATGAAGCAGATTAAGTGTTTTAACTTTCTCATGTTAGTTTATCAAATTTCATCTAATCTAGAAAGGAGAGTGTGTGTATGTTCGTGTTCTAATAACTTGTGGAACGAGGAGTAACGGTAGTTCGAATTAGGATCTCTAATTCGAACTACCTACTCTGTGCCGCATGTAGCCACGGGCACGGGGTTCGGACTAAGAGGGATTTAAAAATGGCGGCGCCCGGGAACATGCAAATGAAGCCCGGGATATTTAAATCCCGGGCTTTATTTGCAACTCCGCCTGCCCTCATTTGCCTACCTAGCTTGAGCTACCGAGTTTGTGTAGATGTACCCTAGGACACTACAAGAGCTACCGCAAGCAAACTTTGCATGGGATAAACTTTCATCCAGGAGAAGGTTTTAAGGTACTGTGGGAGGGTGTGATGGGGGCCCCGCTCCCCCCACCCCGCATGCGCTCCCAGACTGCCGCTGTTCTGGGCCTGTGGTGCTTGCGCAGAGGCAGGGTGGAGGACCATCCTCACAGCACAGGCGCGCCTCAGCCCACGTACAAACCAGCGGGCAAGTGGACCTGGGAATATCAGGGGCACTGGCAGGGATACCGGTGTGGAAAAGAGCACTGATGGTTAAAACTGGTGCCGGGCCAGACACAAGGGAGGGAGAGAGGGAAGGAGGAAGGGGGAGCGGGGTCGGCTCTTTTGCACGCTGCCACCCCCCTCCTTCCCCATCACCTCCCTAACTGCCGGCCTGTGCCCCCACAGACAGCGCCCCCCTCCTTCCTACCCCTCCCCCACCACCTCCCTAACTGCCACCCTATGCACTACACAGACAGCGCCCCCTCCTCTCCACCCTTCCCCCGCCACCTCCTTAAATGTCACCCTGTGCCCCACATAGACTGCACCCCTCTCCTCCCCACCCCTCACCTGCCATCTCCCAAACTGCCCCACACAGACAGCGCCCCGCTCCTCCCCATCCTTTGCCTGCCACCTCCCTAATTGCCAGCATGTGCCCCACATAGATTTTCTTCCACCACATCTGTCCAAGTACCACCCTATCTAATATATAAAGGAGAATGTTTGTGCGCTAATAACGTGGACACTATGGGTACGTCTAGACAACAGACTTTTGTCGATAGAAATTTTGCCGACAGAATCTGTTGACAAAGCTTTTGTTGACAAAGAGCATCTAGACAGCATAACGTGGATCGACAAAGTGATCCGCTTTATCGACAAAGAGCGTCCAGACTGCCGGATACTCTGTCAACAAAGGAAGGGGCGGCCTTAAAGCCCAGGCACCGCTGAATGCTCTCTGCAGAGGCGCATGCTTAAAGGGATCCCCCCGGACAGCCGTTGCTCTGCTCCTGCTTCTGGCTTGCCTACTTCCTAGAAGGAAAGAAAAGCTGCTGCACTTTTTGCTCTGGTTGCCCTACTTCCTTGGACACCACAGCAGTTTATTTGCAGGTTTGGTTTTTTGCTTTTGTGGGGTTTTTTGTGTTTTGCTTTTTTGGCCATGGAGCATGAGCTGCCCCTGGGCAGGCGATGGCCCCACACCGTGCTGCTGGAAGTTCTGCTGCATGCTCAGGATGTTTGCGGCAGAGCTGGACTCTGAGCCCAGCTTTGAGCTCCTCACTCAGGGTGCAGCCCTGCTGCCCTTGCCCCCGAACTTATTTATGGAAAGGCGAGTTTGGAGGCTGGACACCAATTCTGACTGGTGGAACCAGCTAGTTATGCAGCAGTGGGACGACAACCAGTGGCTCCGAGACTTCCGGATGCAGAAAGCCAGCTTGCAGGAGCTCTGTGTCAGGCTCAGCCCTGCCCTGCAACGCCAGGACACCTGCTTGCAGGCCGCCATCCCTCTGGAGAAGCACATAGCCATTGCCCTGTGGAAGCTGGCCACACCCGACAGCTACCGCTCCGTGGGACATCAGTTTGGCATGGGGAGATCTACCATCGGAGCTGTCTTGATGGAGGTAAGTCACCCTCAGGGGACAGTCCAGGGAATCAGGGGTGGGCAGAGAAGGGGGAAGGTCAGGACCAGGCACAGAGAATGGGGGATGGTGTGGGAGTGGTGGAAGCCTGCCTGGCCTCCCCCTGCGGTGGTGCGGGGGCCACGGAGGAGTTGCCTAAGGGGGGGCTCTCGGGGTCTGGGAGGAGAGGGGTGGAGGGGCACCTCTCACCAGCTACAACTCCTCATATGTACTCTTATGTGTGTTTGTATGTGTCCCTTTCTGCAGGTGGTGACGGCCATCAATTCCGAGCTGCTCTACAGGACTGTCTACCTTGGAGCACTGGATACCATCTTGGCTGGATTTGCAGGGCTGCGGTTTCTGAACTGTAGTGGAGCACTCGACGAGACTCACATCCCGATCCGCGCACCACCCCATCGAGCAGCACAGTACATTAATAGAAAAGGCTACTTTTCCATGGTGCTGCAGGCCCTGATTGAGCACCGGGGACAGTTCACTGACATTTGTGTCCGGTGGTCAGGCCAGGCACACGATGCCCGCATCTTCCGGAACTCATACTTGTATCACAGGCTTCAGGCTGGGGCATTTTTCCCAGAGAGAAACTATGCAGTCGGGGAGGTGCAGATACCTACGTGCATAATGGCTGACGTGGCCTACCCCCTTATGCCCTGGCTTATGAAGCCCTACACCAGCCACCTGGATGCGAGCAGGTAACTCTTTAACTCCCGCCTGAATCAGGCTCGTTTCCAGCTGGAGTGCGCCTTTGGCTGGCTGAAGGGCAGATTCAGATGCCTGCTCACTCGGCTGGAC
Organism: Pelodiscus sinensis; assembly: GCF_052426305.1. Taxonomy (NCBI): domain Eukaryota; kingdom Metazoa; phylum Chordata; order Testudines; family Trionychidae; genus Pelodiscus; species Pelodiscus sinensis. The sequence goes on along the minus strand of NC_143074.1, from coordinate 7,799,894 downwards.
ATGGGGGAACACAACATCCCTGATGTGGTTGCAGCATGCTGTGTGCTGCACAACCTGGTGGGGAGGAAAGGGGAGGCCTTCCTCCCTGCATGGGGGACACAGGCTGATGTGGAGGGGAGGCACTTTGAGCAACCCTGGACAGCTATCATCCGGCAAGCCCACCAGTTGGGATTGCAAATCTGAGAAGCCCTGAGGGATCAATTCTCCCCCAGGGGCCAATGAGTTTCCCCAGGGCCTTCCAAATGTGGGATTGCCCCATGCCCCCGGTGCCTTCCTCCCCAAAACCCTTCCCGGCCCCACATTCACACATTCTACTCCTTCCTTACACACTGACAACAGAGACAGGTGTGGGTGAAAACATTTCAACTGTTTATTGCACTGTTGCTTTTTTGACAAAATTAAATAAGAAAAAAAAATTCAGAGAAAATAAACTGTTTGCTAACAAAATAAAGTGCTTCCCTCAGTTACTCTCACTGGTGGGAAGGGGGAATGTCAACCAGGAAGGGGGGAGGGAGGCTCAGGGCCGAGGGGGCTGCCTGGAGGAAGAGCCCCTGGCAGTTTGGTTGCGGATGCCTTCTTGCACCTGGCTGCATGTGCGGGCTGCAACAGCAGGGGGCTGGGCAGGAGGTGGGGCTGTACCTGGGCCTGGGTTGGCAGGGGCTGAGGGGGGGTAGCGGCTGGGTGGGAGGGGAAGGAGATGAGGGGGGAGCCAGGCTGAGCAGGAGGAGCAGGATCAGGCACAGGACTGGGGAAGGCCGTGGCCTCCTGGATCGCAGGAATTCCTCCAGCAAGCGCCACTCAGCCTCTGCCTCCAGCCTCCTGTCCATTGAGTCCTGCATGCGTTGTAGGACTGAGATGTGCTGGTGCACCAGTGTCGACGATTTCCCTGCAGCCATCTGGGTGGTGGGGCAGGTGTGGTGCCTCCTCCTGGTCAGCTGGTCCAGCTGTGGAGAACAAGAGGGAAAAGTCATCAGTCATGCATGCTCACACTTTCCCTGAGAGGGCCTGCCCTCCTTCTCAGCAGGCAGTGCCTGGCCTAGGGTCAGAGGCTGCTCATGTGTAAAGCATGGTGTAGCCTGGCCTGCAGCCACAGCCTCCCTGGAACCCAGAAGTTGTGCAGGCCACCATCCTGCCCCCCCTCGCACACACCCCATGGCCGAGCAGCACAGACAAGTGTCAGGCCACAGTTGGGGTTCCCACAGGTTGCTGAGAGGCCTGCAGCTGTGAGGCAGTCCCAGCGTCCCTAACCCATGCCTCCACCTGGCCTCACTGCCTGCAGGAGCAGGTGGTGCCTAGCAGCCATGCGGGTGCAGGGGAAGGACGGCCCTCCCTGAGGGCAGGCATGGGTGTGCCCCTCTTCCATCCTGGCTGTGATCATCATGACATGTCACAGCACTGCACCATCCCCTTTGCTCCCGCCTGCCCTGCCCTGTGTGTGTTGGACCCTCACAGCACTCACCTGATGTTCCCTCCCCGGTGTCCAAGGTGGTCTGTGAGGCCCCCTGAGCGTCGGCGCTTGGCTCCTGCGTGCTGCGGATGCTGTCTTCCTCCTCCGCTTCCTCCTCTTGGAGCTCCCGGTTGTCTGGCTGGAGTTGCGGCAGCTGCTGCACAGGGGTCTCCATGCCTGACTCCACAAGCCTCTCGGGAGGCAAGGGTTCCTTTGGCCCCAGGACCCTGTCCAGCTCCTCGTAACAGGCACAGGAGTGTGCCGTTTCCCCGGAGCAGGAGCTGCGCTCCCGGGCCCTGATGTACCCCTGACTGAGCTCCTTGACCTTGGCCCTGACCTGCGGTGCCGTGTGGAGGCGGTGGCCTTTCCTGGCCAGGCCATCGGCCATTCTGGTGTACATGTCAGCGTTCCTGAAGAGCCTCCTCCTCAGCCCACAGCTCTAGGGGGGCTTTGATTTCGGGCCCTGACCAAGAGGGTGTCTGCTGTTTTGTGCCCCTGGCTTCCCGGAGCGATGTGTCCCTGGAAGGGCCAGGGGGGCTTGTCCCTGCAACATGTCTCCCGAGTGTCCCTACTGGGAAGAGCTGCACAGTCAGGGTCCTCTCTGGAGCTGGCTTGCTGCCCGAGTGCTGATCCTGGGTGCCTGTGCCTTTTAAAGATGGCTACAAGCAGGAGCAATAGAGTGCAAAGCAGTGGCAGGAGTGTCCACCAGGGCTTCTTCCTGGAGGCCTTTACTGTCGACAGAAATTCTCCCCTGCGTCCACACTTACCTTCTGTGGACAGAGCTCTGCCGACAAAGGCGTTATTCCTCTTAGAATGAGGTTTACCGCCGTCGGCAGAACTCAGTGGCAGTGTAGATGCAGGCATATTTTTGTTGACAAAAGTCCACTTTAATCAACAAAACCCTGTAGCCTAGACACACCCTATAAGAGCTACTGCAACCAAACTTTGCATGGGATAACCTGTCATCCAGGAGAAGGTTTTAAGGAACTTTTGGACCCGATCAGGGTCCTGCCCTACCCCCCATGGCACCTGCAGCCCCGGGCACGATCTGGGGTGCCCCTCCTCCATGTAACCTCCCCTCCACCTGGGGTCGCTCCCCACCTGCCACCTCCCCCCTCCTGAAAGCAAAATCAAAGCTGGCCAGCCTTTCTGTTCAGCTTGCTGGGCTTATCCGAGCAGAAGGAATACGTGTAGCTGCTGCAGCGCAGGGCCGAGGGGCCGGGTTAAACCCTCGATGAGTTACACTGCTGTGAAGCCAGCTGGCTGCTGTTCGTACTGGGAGTGGGGCTTTCCTGGGTCTGGTTCCAGCCATTGGGGTGAGATGTGAGCTCTGAGCTTTTGCTTGCCAAGGCAGGGCAGGTCGATCCCTGAGCCAACCTTGCAAAGAGAAGTCCCCTTGCTACTGGCCGCATGACTGTGTACTGTTCTTCTGGGCAAAGCACTTGGAAATACTTAGGCTGTTGGTGTGCAGACACTACTGCTGCTATCCCAAGCAATTCGGCCTCACAGTGCTCCCCTGCCCATCTACACCCATCAGCTATCTCGTTTCAGACTGTGAGATTCTCTTTGTGCTCTTTGTACAGAGTCTAGCACAACGAAATCCTGGTCCATGACGAGGGCTCTGAGGTGCTATGGTAATGCACATAATAAATAACAACATATCATTTGATTTGGCAAGAGGAAGCATCCCAGCACCAGCCCAGTTTCCAGTGCCACTCATCATAACTCAGATGCAAGCAGCAATTCTACCCTCATTTACCCCTATGCAACTGAACTGACCTCAGTGGAATTGCACAGTGTTACGTTTCTCTATATACAGAGACAACTTTCAGCATCAAAGCTCCAAATCGGGCAAACAACCTTCTTCAGAGCAATACATAAGCACATGATCGACTTTAAGCACTAAGTATTCTTCTGAACATGGACAGAGGTAAGCATGTGCTTAAGAGTTTTCCTGAATCTGCGTCTGAGAGAACAAAACTAGAAAGGAGAAATGCAAAGTCTCCAGGGAAGTATTGGGTGCCCTCCAGTGACAACTATGTCTGCTCTCAAACAGTCTGCAATGAAATGAACACAAAATGGCTACCAGCATTTGTAGAGAAAGCAGTCCTTAAGCCAGATTTACATTACCATATACTTCAGTAAGTGTTAGAAGCCAGTCCCTTGAGCATTATAAGTTACACTGACCTAAGCAGCATCGTGGACAGTGCTATCTTGGCAGGAGAGTTTTTCCCACTGACGTAGATACCACCTCTTGCAGAAGTGGATTTATTGTGCCAACGAGAGCTCTCACCTCTTGTCATAGAGCGTTTTCACTAGCTGTGCCACAGCACCATCAGCACAGATGCACCAATGTAGCACTTCTAGTGTAGACCAGCCCTTAGAAGTATGAAGGTGTAGCACATAGAAATCAAAGGCACATTAGTTACATAATCATCTGCACCGCAGGCAGTTGTGAGTAATGGAGGAGTTTGCCACGTGCACTTTAAGTAGACCTGGGATACTGCTATTTGTTTTGTTGAGAGAACAGGCTTCTGCCAGTATCCCATAATGCTTGTTCTGATGACTGTGCTCAGTGTTTTGTGATCTCTGCTGCTCTGCAGGCATGTGCCCTCTCCCCTTTTAAACTTCTAGAAACTAGAACTAGACAGTTGAGGGAGCTGGGAAACAAAGTACAAAGTATTGGACTGTTCCTGTTCTGCCTTGCCCAGGAACACAGACTGCTGCTGCTGGGAAGGGGCTGGAAAGACTGCTGTGCTGCTTTGACATTCCTCAGTATGGAGAGCTCACAGAGCTATGAGGGAATCCTAAGAAGCACAGGGATCAGCTCTGCCTTCCCACATCACTGCATGGTCAGATGCTTATCCTCATTGCTCTGCTCTAGCTATCAACAGGGTGCTAGCAATGTGGCCATAAAATGTCAACAATGGGAGGCAGAAAAAACGGTTTGACTGTTTTTCATTTTTGGTGATTTTTGGTGATTTTTATATGTTGTTGGCTATTGATTCAGAGATTCAAAGGGAATATTAACATTTAGATAAATCTTGGGTGAACGAATGTCATTGTCTATAAGTCTCTTTAAAGTTTGTGATAAACTATATATAAACTTTTCAATGGTTAATTGTTTTATGTTTATCCATGTAGTTAAGTACCGGTAATGCTTAGGACAGTGTTTCCCAATTCTATTTGGTCATGGAAACCTTTAAACTCGAAAGAATTTTGTGGAACCCCTAATAACAGTCTTATATATGGAGCTGAAAAGTAGACCACAAATAAGTAAGGATAATAATATACAAATGCTAAACAAGGTCATTTAGTTTAATTGCACATATTTAAAAACAAAAATCACATTGAATGTGTATAAAAAATAAAGCTCAAAAACTAATATGTATTATATTGGCAGTTTTCAATTCAAGAGTAGTTTTTCTTCTTTTCTTGGAAAATTCTTTTTATATTTGGTTTAATACTGGAAAGTTGGATTCACATATCTGGTGAGTCTTGATTGTAATGGTCGAGTTTTTATATAATTAATAATCTGTACCACTTAGTCCAACACATTTTTAAGAGAGGGAGAAATATTCTTAACTACCAGGCAATCGCACCACTGACTGCGTACACAGCGCTGAGTAGTGACATCATCGTCCCCACTCGCTGGCTAACCTGGCATTACACAGGGACACTTATCGTGGCAAACACAAATGAAAATTGTTTTCAATAAAATTCATAAATGATTAAATATTATTTTTTTAATCATAAAATGTTGTAATGGAATTTTCTCACTCAACCCTTATTTTCACTTCGCGGAACCCTGGGATTTCTCAGAACATCATTCGGTAAACACTGGCTTAGGAAATGGAAGGTTACTTCAAAAGCCTATTGTTCATGTGACAGACCGGGCCGTGTCTGGGCACAGCTGAGGGCGTCCGCTCAGGGCGAATTGCTCAAATCGGGGCTCCTTACAGCCCCCTGACTGGTGACCTCTCCAAACAAGCCACAAACCAGTCCCACAGAGCACTTCAGCAGCCTGCCTGAAGCCTCCCGAGCAAAACCCCTCCGACACCCCAGCAATATCCGTGCCCCAAATGGCCCCGGGCCTATACACAGGTGGGGGGTCCTAGCACCCAATCTCACCTACCCCGAACAAGTTCTGTCCGGTTCCAAGAAACCAGCCACAGATCCCTGGTCAATTTACCCTCTGGTCCCTGCCCACAAATCACGCTGGGCCAATCCTTTAGAATCTATATCTAAAGGTTTATTATTACAAGAAAGAAAAGCCCGAGAGTAAGGTTATTAAAGTACAGTATGTTACATGCACCGAATCTCCCAGTTCTCGATGCAGGCTCTAGCAGAGATGTTGCAGCTGCTGGTTTAAAAGTTCTTATTGCACATCCTAGCATCAGGATGGGTTCACAGGTCTTCCGGGCTCTTCGATCCCTGCAGTGCTGCCTCTGGGATGAAGTGCTGAGCTGAGAACAAAATGGCATCGACCACATGGCCTCTTTATATCCCCTTCCTGGCCTCTTCTGGTATGCAGCAAGTCACCTGGTCAGAGGCCAATCTCTATGTTCCCTGCTGGCTGCCCTCAGGTGACAAACCCCATTCTTTGGGTGTGTCCATAGCCTATTGAGAGCCATTGTTCCACAGGGCTTTGCTACTCAGCCTGTCCATAGCCATGCTTAACCACATTCAGAGAAATATTCAGCTTCCACACAGATTACAGATTCCTACCTACACACACAGACATTATACACTCACATAAATAGCGTACATAAGATTAACAAACAATAAACTCCCATTCAATACCCCACATGGCTCCCTTTCATACCAATTTCTGGGGCCAACACCCCCACCTAGGGGTGCAGCAGCGATCTGGCTGCTTCCCTCCAATTCGGTAATGTGACAGTTCACTACGGATTGTATGGTCAAGAAGCTGCTAGAAAACTGTAAAGAAGACTCTAGAAATCCGATCTTCTTTACCTCCAGTCTGTGTAAGCTTTGTCAGGAGAAACCTGAACTGCAAGACTGTGGTCTCCAGTACCATTCTGAACTGCTCTGATATTGCGTGCAAAGAGTGGACTATAATCAGTGGACTAATTCTGAAAGAACTTTATGCAACTCTGAACTCATAGAATCATAGAACACTAGAACTGGAAGGGACCTTGAGAGGTCATTGAGTTCAGGCTGGACCAAGCACCGTCTAGATCATCCCTGAGAGATATCTGTCTAACTCCACCATCTTTACCCAGAAACTGACCTAAGAATTATATTCAAATTTTTGTGTATAATGATTTTTTAACCAACACTCTCTCTTCTTTTTAAATAAATTTTAACTTAGTTAATAAGAATTGGTTTTAAGCGTATATTAGGTAAGCTCTGAAATATTCATTAACCTGGGAGGTAATTTATTCAAATTTGTCTTAGCTGTCTGCGAGGGAGCTCAAACGCTGAATTTCTTCTGAGGGAAATGTGTTTTGGCCTCTATGTAACCAGTAAAGAATCACGCATTTAAACTGCCACCGAAGCACTGGGCTCACACTTCAAGCAGCGCTACGGGCTGGGAAAGGGGAGTGCCGTGCTCCAAGCAGTGTTGAGGGCTGGCTGACCTTGGCCCCACCCCTACACTCTCGGGGCTCTGGAAGTTGTTGGCTCTGCAGATATTGTGGAAGCTGTTTTCTGACTAGCTTGCTGGATCTGAGTATTAGAATGACCCCAACTTTGGGGGACTGTCTGCCCCATTCTTTGCAGTTTTCCTTAATTGAGTAATCTCAGGGAGGCTCCCAAGGGTCCCTGGGCGTAGAGGGCTTTTGATTAGTGCATGCTAGTGTATGATGCACCTTTTGCATGCAAGGAAATAACCTAGGATTTTTCAGCAACCATTTCCTGAGCAAGTGGATGTCAAGTGATGATCAGCCATAGGCTCGTGGAGCATGTCAAAATCCTCATGGACCTGAGGATAAATTGTAGCCCATTTGCCTCCCTGAATCATGTGCCAGTGTCTGCAGAGTCCATTCCATGGGCTTTAGATAAAATCCACCCGTCCCTTTACCATTCCGGGCTATAATTCTGTCTGTGATGACACACCAGGCTGTGGAGGAAAATGCACAGCTTCTCACACACGCTGTAAATACGGCTGAGATTACTGATGCCATTGAACGGGACTGACTATTGCAATATTTAATCTGCTGGGTGGGCAATTCATTAAAATAGATATCCAGGGCTTTAATCACTCTGCCAACCTGCCATCTGCTTCCTCCACACTCCTGCCTGGCTTAGGCCGGGTCTCAATATATGAGGGGACAGCTTGTGAGAGGCACACTGGGGCCTGTGTCATAATTCATCTGCTGAGCACGGCAGAGCAAGCTGTTTGGGGCTGTGAATCCCCACCACATGTGCGTGCCCAATAAACCTGCTCTCCCAAGGGAGTGGGTTGGAAGAGATCGGGAGCAACGCACTCAGGTTCTCTTTGGCCTTGGCAATTGGGGACTTGGACTCATAGCCAGGGGCTTCTGAGAGGTGCCACTTCTAGACCTTCTTATTCACAAATGCACAGTTAACCCTTTCACGGCACACTCTAGAGAGCCAGCTGTTGCACTGTCCTCGCCACATCAGAGAGAACTGGCTCCCCCTCCCTTGTGCTCTGCCCTCTGCCTGGCACTTCAGTTTCCACCTGTATGCCCTGTCTTTCACCAGGAAGAAACAGGCCTGGCTGTCCCCTTGCCTGGCTGAAAAGTGTCATCAAGATGCTCCTAGTGAAACTCTTGCTGCCCCAGCACGTGCCCTCAGTTGAGCAGCAGATCAGGACAATGCACATCCCACCTCAGCCAGGTGAGGCCTGGGTGGAACTTAGGGCTGGGCAGTGGGGCTGACAAACTCGGCGGGACCCTGGGCAAGGTAGAGGGTGGCTCTGTGCCCTGTGGGGCCTCGGGTGGAAGGGGAAGGGCAGGAACTGGCCTCCCCTAAGCAGCCATCCATGCTGCCAGAGCATGCTGCACGGGGCTCCGGTGGCAATTTAAAGGGCTCGGGGCTCCAGCATTGGGAGCCCCAGGCCCTTTTCAGTGGCTGGGCCCTGGGGCAGTTACCTCCTTTGCCCCCATGTTGGGGGCCTGGGTCTGGTGCTCAGCACAGGCCCCTATCTCTGAAGACAGTTGGCCGGGAGCGGGCAAGGAAAGGGCAGGGCCTGGGCTTCACCTTCCCCTCGTGCAAACCCCATCTGGGCTTGGCGGAAGTGAGTGCAGCGTTCTTGGGTGCACCTGCTCCTCCAGGGCCCAAAGGGGAGGAATTGGGATTGTCTGGGGCAGTTACTCTCCGCAACTCACCCAGGGCTGAAACTAGCCCATCTAGGGACTAGCCTCAGAGGTAATTCATCCCATTGTTGTAGCAGAGCAGCCATGGTCTGTGCGACTGATTCCTTCCCCCATACCACAAGTTGTCCCTACTGTTCAGCATCAAGCTCTCTGGCAGGACGGGGGTGGGGAGTTAGGGGCGCCGGTTTGTGTGCTGTTTCCGTAGCTAGACGATATGGATCTCACAGGCTGTTGGCCTGTAGGGGAGGGTAATATTGGGGCTAAGGCAGAGGGCTAACAAGCAAGATGGCTGGGCTCAATTCTTGGCTGTGCTGTGGACTCCCTGAAATAGTGTCTCTGCTCAGTTTCCCACCTGCAATACAGGGATGATATTTGGCTTGTCTAATTATACTTAAGATCTCCAGGCTAGGGGCTGTCTCTTGCTATGAGCTTGCCCAGCACCTGGTACAACAGTGCCCTGGTCAGCAAGTGCCTTTACTATATTACAGATAATAAAGTTGCCCCTTTTCTCTGGCATTACATTGCCTCACAAAACCCTCCCTCCCTGCCAACATCCCTAAGCTAATGGATTTAAAATATCTTCAGAACAGTTACAGAAAATGACTGGCAAAATAAATAGCTGCTTAAGTGCGCTTTCCTTTTCAAATTCATCCCATTTTCTTCTGCGTTTCATAGCACTTCACACCACGGGGTCCTGATCCTTGACTGGGGGCCCCAAGTGCTCCCACAGTACAAATAACAAATAGTCTCTGTTGGCAGCATCAGTGCCCTTCTGGAATGTCAGGGATGCTTAATCATGCTGGATTGAGCCGGGAGGCAGAGGTCCCTGGGACATTGCCTATTGTGACTAATTCCTCTCTCTCGGCTGCCTGCCATTCCTGCTCCCAACTTGGGGAGTTTATCAAAAGACAACTAAAAAGGCTGTTTTTCTGACATTCATCCATCTGTCCTGTTAATTTGCTCTAAGTGCTGCTTTACTGGGGCCAAGCTTTTAAGTCCATTAAAAATCTAACCACTCGTCTCGAGACGGGAATGCTATAAAAAGGTGACATCAATCCTGCTTCCTCTGCCCTCGCTTTGTGGACAGTCTGACGCTTGCAGTTTAAAGCACCAGGCGGGATCCTTTGACAGGGCAGCCGGGCAGGTGACAGATGTGGGGAAACTCATGTGGGGGGAGCTGGGCCTTAGTGTGTCTGTTCCGGGGTGAGTGGTCAGGTTTTCTGGGATATTTTGCAGTGGGTTCTGTGGCTGTGGAAGGGGCTGATCCTCTTCTTGCTTACCCTGGTCTATGTCAGGACTGACACTGCCAAAGTCAAACTGACATCAGCCAGGTGTGGGGCAAGTTCCCCAATAGTGCTGGCTTCACACAAGTGCAACTCCATTATCCTTGGTGGAGTCAGTCCTGATTACACCAGCTGAGGTGTGAAGACTGTTTTCACCACAGCCCTTCAGCAGCAAGGGATGGGGTCTTGTGCCTAGGTCAATAGCAGAGTACTTGAAGCACCAGGATTTGAGTCTCTGCCCCACTACAGTCTTCCTGGGCAAGCCATTTCACCTCTCAGGGTGTGTCTACACTGCAGTTAGAAACCCACAGCTGGCCTGTGTCAGTGGACTCGGTTTCTTTCACTGCAGTGTAGATTTTTGAGCTTAGACTCGATCCTGGGCTCAAGGTCCCTGTGAGGTGGGAGGGTCCCAGAGCCTGTGCTGAAGCCTGCGCCTGGAAGGCTCCACAGAGTCCCATGAGCCTGTCTCAGCTGACATGGAGGCACTGCTGGTATCTATCTTTAGTGTAGGCCAATGTTTTCTCTATTTTTTTCCATTCGTGTGCAGAATAAGTGTTGTTATGTGCACTGAGGCATGTGCAGATGTGCACCACCAGTAGAAACACATGCTGCCAACTGTGGGTAGCCGTGGACAATCTGGTAATCAGCTGGGAGGCACATGCATCTCTCCTGGGTGGCCGCCCAAGCACACAGCGTACAGGAACACTGGTGTAGACCTACTCTCTGTGCCTTACTTTCCCCTCTGTGCATTGGGATACTAGAACTGCCCTGCCTCCCAGGGCTGGTACAAGGAGAAATATAGCAATGATTGTGGTACTGACGTTATGACAGTGCACATAAGGACCTAAACTAGATAGAATATGGCCTTGGCATGAAAAAGAAACTTCACTTTTAGTCTCCATTATTCTCTCAGCTTCCTCAGGCTGCTCCATCCTTACCCTCATTCCCATGCTTCCTTCCACTTCATCTGGAGTGGACCAAGGGTAAAAGTGATGGAAGGAGAGGACCCTGTGTTGCACTCCTGTGTCAATCAGGACTGTGGGACAGCCCTGGGGAAGAGTGGAACTGAGCCTTCATTTATCAAGGGCCCTGCAATAGACTGTAAGTATAGCTCATGAAAAATGAGGAATAAACACTGGATTTATGTTGAATGGAATGAAGCTCATATGACAGATGTCAGTCACCTTTTACTGCATGACTAGCAGGCTCTCAGATACTTGGGGGACGAGGGCAGTATGGCTGTGTCTAGACTGGTAAGTTTTTCCGCAAAATCATCTGCTTTTGCAGAAAAACTTGCCAGCTGTCTACACTGGCCACTTGAATTTCCGCAAAAGCACTGACGATCTCATGTAAGATTGTCAGTGCTTTTGTGGAAATACTATGCTGCTCCCGTTCGGGCAAAAGTCTTTTTCTGAAAAACTTTTGCACAAAAGGGCCAGTGTAGACAGCAGAGATTTGTTTTCCGCAAAAAAGCCCCGATTGCGAAAATGGCGATTGGGGCTTTTTTGCGCAAAAAGGCATCTAGATTGGCCACGGACGCTTTTCTGCAAAAAGTGCTTTTGCAGAAAAGTGTCCTGCCAATCTAGATGCGCTTTTCTGAAAATGCTTTTAACAGAAAACTTTTCCGTTAAAAGCATTTCCGGAAAATCATGCCAGTGTAGACGTAGCCTATGAGAATAGAGTAAGAACAGGACTCTAGGTGGAATAGAGTAGAACAGGACTCAGGATTCTGCTTTTGATGCAAGGTGGACAAGGAAATGATTACGACTTGAGCCTGGCATTGATTTAGTTAGACCACCCCAACCCCTATTTCTCTAGAAAATCAGCCAGAGACCTAGAGGCATGATCTCCAAGAGCAGTGGGAAGCTAGAGAGCTAACAGTAACGTGTTCTGCCCATGTTGAGAAGTGTTTTCCTAACTCGCCTGTCGAATCACAGCACAGGAGCATCACGGACATAAAGATTAAGGAAACATTAGGCTAACCAGGTGGCAGCTTTGTCCCAGTGAGAAGTCCAGCTTAAAAAGCAGAGGTTCAAAACTAATTTGTCGTTTGATTTCCAAGAAGTTGATGCCTTCGGTGCAGTAAATGAGTCTTGTAAATGGAGGTCACAGCAGGGCCTGTTGTTTGCTTTTGCTTCTGTCAGGAGCCAAGTCCTAGGGCTTTCACATGTCACTCTGCCTTCCAGACCAATAAAGGCAGCCCTGGAGCCTTTAACTAGGCCTTAATTAGTGCTGATGGATTTCAGGTGCTCTGAGGTGGGGCTCAGCAGCCTTCACAGATCTGGGAGGCACTAGCACTCTCCTTCAGTGCTTGAATGACAACAAGGTTCATTGGGGCCTAGTTTTGAAACTGCTCAATAAAAGTGGTTATGACATGGCCGCAGGCCTTGAATTAACAGCTGATCCCACAAGGGGAAAAGGTGAAACAGCAGCTAATTAAAGTCCCTGCTCTTGCAGTCCAGTGATGGACAAATTTTCAAAGGTCTGGAGGGCTGGGTCAGAAAGGAATCATCCAGTGGGGAAAGGGAGGGTCTGAGGCAAGATTCCTTCTAAGCTGTGCGGCAGCAGAGCCCCACAGCAGCTGAAAGAGCCCACAAGGGGCACTTCCTCAGCTACCACAGCAGCTCCTTGCTGAGGACAGAGCAGCAAGTCTCTCCCAGCCATGCCCCTCCCTGCTGGCTGGGAGAGACTCGCTGCCCCGTCCTCAGCAGGGAACTGCCGCTGTAGCTGGGGGAGACATGCCCCTCCTCCAACCAGGCAGCTCCCTGTGCGGCAGCCCTGAGCAGGGTTCATTAAGCAGTTGTGGGGCTGTATTTCCACACAGCTTAGAGGGAACCTGGGTGTGCGGCCCTTCTGCATCGAAGTTCTGTGGTGCTTCCTCTGACAATTTGCACACGTGGAACGGATTCTTTGATTCCAGAGCAGTTTTATTTCAGATTAAGAAACTGAACAATAAAAGAAAGAAAAATTATGATAACGTCCATGAGAGCGCGAGAGTGAACAAAGCAGTATGTGCCTCACGCCACAGCATTCTGCATGGGACCAGAAACACAAAATGGCAGAGCCGTCGTGAGGATTTATGGGGCCCTACCTGCATACTATTAAACTGGGTCCCCTATGACCACTGCCAGCTGGGGGATGATGATATTTTAGAGGTGTGTTTTTTTATAATCTTCATCTAGACACTAATGGAATATTTTTAAAGCAAATTTTAAACTAAGGTCCTGTTGACTAACACAGTAAACTGACAGCACATACCTGGGGTTGGCAAAGGCCTATTTAATAGCTTCATTACCACTTAATGGCTTCATTACCACAGGTTCAGGATTCCGCTAATAGCTCTGGCAGGCTTTTCACTTGTAAGTTAACTAGATCCTTTCTGGAGGAAGCAGAGCCACAAAACAGGAATAGGAAAGGGTGGGTGGGTGGACATTAAGACCCAGTGGTGCCTCAAATTTTCAAGTGTCCTATGCAGCTGTATATCCTGCATATGGGTAAGGATGGCCCTGCAAAACGGGAAACAACACCTCTGCATTTAAAGGTACAGAAGACAGATGACAGAATGGCAACATCCCCTTTCAATCAAATAGGAGGATACACGACATTTGCTATGACCAGTGACAATGCCGTGCAGCTGGCCTTTCTCACGAGTATTTCAAAATGTATCCTTCCACCCACAATGATGAGGCAGGGAGGTGCCTGAGAAAAGGGAGAAGGAAGAGATAAACTCAAACACACAGGTTAGTCTAAGCTCTGCGCTTGAGATCAGGTCTGAATCAGGTCTCATTTCCCCAGATGATTTGCCCGTCTCTCGTGCTATCAAGAAGAGATGGTGTCAGCTGGAACATTAAGCTGAACGATTGTACCAGTATTGTGTGCTGAGCAAAGCACTGCCCCAAAGTTGGCACTTCTGAGTGTCTGGTGGGTCTCAAAGTCAGCTGGGGTTTACTGCCTGGAGATGTTGCATTGTGGTCTGGCCCCCACATATGAGAGACAGCTGTCCACAAAGCAACCTCACTGTCCTCCTTCAGATGCTACCTTAAATCTTGCCTTTGCTGGGATGCCTACAAAACAAAAACAAAGCAAAACCTTGACAATAGTGAGGCTGCTGATATGCTAACCCCACTCCCTATCATGCTGACCCCTTTCATCTTGCTGTTTCCTTGTGTCAGTCTGTCTCCCCTCTTGTCACTTGTCTTGTTCTTAGACTGACTGTGTGGGTGGGTGCAGGCCAACTGACCATGGGGAGGGAGGGAGGAGGGTCCAGCTCCATGCTCCTGGAAGGAGCAAAGCCTCAGGTGAAAGGGGTGGGGCTGGTGCAGCCGATCTTCAGTGCCACCCAAACCGCTCCTTCCCCCACCTTCAGCACCATCCACAGTAGCAGCACCAGTGGCCAAGAGCCACAGGCTCCTTTGACTTGCCAGGCCCCGGGGCAGTTGTGTCCCCCATACACCTCCTGTCAGCAGGCTTGTGTGGATGCAGAGACATCCTCTTTGTACAGTGCCTAGCACATCTGGACCTCAGGGCAGGGCTGGGAATCCCAGGTGCTACTTCAATCCAAATTAATATTAATACATTATTATGTGTGCATTATGTCTGCTTGGTCAGGGACATTGCAGTCTCTTCTGCTCTGTACAGCCATCACCACAGCAAAGCAAACCTTTCCCATTCTTTCCATGTCCAGACCTTAAGGCTGCCATTTGGAGGAACAGCTGGTATACCAGTCTCTTTGTACTGCTCAAAGTCTCCTAGCTCAAAGCACTTTCTGGGGGAGATGCCGTGGAATAGAATTGGTTAATGTGAAGATGTAAAGTGCCAGTTGATTGCCCTCTTACATCTCTTCTCCAGCAACTTTGCAACGAAAAGTCAAAGGAAAAATCTTTCCCTAAAAAGTAGATTCTTTTTCATGCTGATCAGAGGTTCAGGAAGAGGAGTGATCTTAGGGTTAAAACACTGGGCTGGGAGCCTGGGACTTAGGAAATCTGAGTTCACGGTCCTGCTCTGACTCAGTATTTTCTGTAGCCAGGTTCAAGTCACACAGGGTTTGTCTACACTGGCACTTTACTGCGCTGTAACTTTCTCACTCAGGGTACGTCTAAACTACAGGCTTCTTTCAACAGAGGCTTTGTCGACAGATACTGTCAACAAAGCCTCTGTCGAAAAAGAGCATCTAGACTGCATTATGTGGATTGAAAAATCGATCCGCTTTGTCAAAAAAGAGCACCCAGACTGCCGGATGCTCTGTCAACAAAAGAAGGCACCTTAACTGCTTCTGGCAGGTCACAGGGGCAGCCTTAAATTCCAGGCGCTGCTGCATGTTCTTTGCAGAGACGTGCTTAAAGGGATCCTCCTGGACAGCCGTTGCTCTGCTCCTGCTTCTGGCTTGCCTACCTGCTAGAGAGAAAACAAAGCTGCTGCAGTTCTTGCTTTGGTTGCCCTGCTTCCTCGGACACCACAGCAATTTATTTCCAGGTTTGTTTTTGTGATTTGCACTGTGTTTTTGGCCATGAAGCATGAGCTGCCCCTGGGCAGGCGATGGCCCCACACTGTGATGCTGGAAGTTCCGCTGCATCTTCATGAGGGCATCATGATGTTTGTAGAGAGCTGGATTCAGATGCCAGCTTTGAGCCCCTCACTCAGGCTGCAGCCCTACTGCCCTTGCCCCCAAACTTATTCCTGAAGAGGCGAGTTTGGAGACTAGACACCAGTTCTGACTGATGGGATCAACTTGTTATGCAGCAGTGGGACGCTGACCAGTTGTGACGCTTCCGGAAGTGGAAGTCCACCTTCCAGGAGCTCTGTGCCTGGCTTGCCCCTGCCCTGCAATGCCAGGACACCCGTTTGCAGCCCGCCATCCCCCTGAAGAAGCACCACGCTATTGCTCTGTGGAAGCTGGCCACCCCCGACAGCTGCCACTCTGTGGGACATCAATTTGGCATGGGGAGGTCTACTGTTGGGGTCGTCTTGATGGAGGTAAGTCACTCTCGGGGGACAGTCCATGGGGGTGGGAGCGGGCAGATAAGGAGGATCAGGACCAGGCACAGGGAATGGGGGATGGGGTAGGAGTGGTAGAAGCCTGCCTGGACTCACCCTGAGGTGGTGCGGAGGGTACGGAGGGGTTGCCTGAGGGGGTGGCTCTTGGAGTCTGAGAGGGGAGGGGTGGAGGACCACCTCTCATCAGCTCACGCAGCTCCTCTAATGTCCTGTTCTGTGTGTTTGTATTTGTCCCTTTCTGCAGGTGGTGATGGCCATGAACTCAGAGCTGCTCCACAGGACTGTCCGCCTCGGAGACCTGGATACCATCTTGCCCGGATTTGCGGAACTGGGTTTTCCGAACTGCAGTGGAGCACTCATCGGGACTCACATCCCGATCCGTGCACCACCCCATCCAGCTGCACATTATATTAATAGAAATGGCTACTTTTTGATGTTGCTGCAGGCAGTCAATTTCTAGCAGAGTGCCCCAAGGTTCAGTTCTAGGACTGGTTTTGTTCAATATCCTTATTAATGACCTGGATGAGGGGATGGATTGCACCCTCAGCAAGTTTGCAGATGACACTAAGCTAGGGGGAGAGGTAGACACTCTTGAGGGCAGAGATAGGGTCCAGAGTGACTTAGACAAATTGGAGGATTGGGCCACGAGAAATCTGATGAGGTTCAACAAGGACAAGTGTAGAGTCCTGCACTTGGGACGGAAGAATCCCAAGCATTGTTACAGGCTGGGAACCAACCAGCTAAGCAGTAGTTCTGCAGAAAAGGACCTGGGGGTTAGAGTGGATGAGAAGCTGGATATGAGTCAACAGTGTGCCCTTGTAGCCAAGAAGGCTAATGGCATATTAGGTTGCATTAGGAGGAGCATTGCCAGCAGATCCAGAGAAGTGATTATTTCCCTTTATTCGGCTCTGGTGACGCCACATCTGGAGTATTGTGTCCAGTTCTGGGCCCCCCACTACAAAAAGGATGTGGACGCATTGGAGAGGGTCCAGTGGAGGGCAACCAAAATGATGAGGGGGCTGAAGCATATGACCTATGAAGAGAGGCTGAGGGAGTTGGGTCTGTTTAATCTTGCAAAAGCGAAGAGTGAGGGGGGATTTGATAGCAGCCTTCAACTTCCTGAAGGGAGATTCCAAAGAGGATGGAGAGAGGCTGTTCTCAGGAGTGGCAGATGGCAGAACAAGGAACAATGGTCTCAAGTTGTGGTGGGAGACGTCCAGCTTGAATATTAGGAAAATCTATTTCCCTAGGAGGGTGGTGAAGCACTGGAACGGGTTATCTAGGGAAGTAGTGGAGTCTCCATCCCTAGAGGTGTTTAAGTCTTGGCTTGACAAAGCCCTGGCTGGGTTGATTTAGTTGGGATTGGTCCTGCCTAGAGCAAGGGGCTGGACTTGATGACCTTCTGATGTCTCTTCCAGCTCTATGGTTCTATGGTTCCATGACCACCTGGGACAAATCACAGACATTTGTGTCAGATGGTCAGGCCGGGCACACAATGCCCGCATATTCCGGAACTCATACCTGTACCGCAGGCTGCAAGCTGAGGCATTCTTTCCAGAGAGAAACTATGCAGTCAGGTATGTGCGGATGCCTATGTGCATCATGGCTGACGCGACGTATCCTCTTATGCACCGGCTCACAAAGCCATTGATGGGACACCTGGATGCAAGCAGGGAACTCTTTAACACCCTCCTGAATCGGGCTCGCTTTCAGGTGGAGTGTGCCTCTGGCCGTATGAAGGGCAGATTTAGATGCCTGCTGGACATGGGAGAACACAACATCCCCGATGTGGTTGCTGTTTGCTTTGTGTTGTACAACCTAGTGGAGAGGGAAAGGGGAGGCCTTCCTCCCTGCGTGGGGGTCACAGGCTGATATGGAGGGAAGGCACTTTGAGCAGCCCCAGACAGCTGCCATCCGGCAAGCCCACTAGCTGGGACTGTGCATTCGAGAAGCCCTGAGGGAGCAATTCTCCCAAGGAGGCCAATGATTTTCCCCAGGGCCTTCCAGTTGTGGGATTACCCCATGCCCCCAGTGCCTTCCTCCCCAAAGCCCCTCCCGGCCCCACATTCACACATTGTACGCATTCATCACACACTGACAACAGACACAGGTGTTGGTGAAAAAATGTTTCCAGTTTATTTCACTGTTGTTTTTTTTAAAAAACTTAAATACTCTTTCCTTCAGAAAAATAAAGCATTTGTAAATAAAGTAAAGTGCTTCCCTCAGTGACTGTCACAGGTGGGAAGGGGGATTGTCAACCTGGAAGTGGGGAGGGAGGTTCAGGGCTGAGGGTGCTGCCTTGATGAAGAGCCCCTGGAACTTTGGCTGCGGAGGCCTTCTTACAGACAGCCGCACATGCAGGCTGGGACAGTAGGGGGCTGGGCAGGAGGAGAGGCTGTACCTGGGTCTGAGATGACAGGGGCTGAAGTGGAGGCAGAGGCTGAAGGGGGGGCCAGGAGGACCAGGACCAGGCACAGGATCGGGGAAGGCCATGGCCTCCCGGATAGCAGCGCGCTGCTGGGCCAATTCCTCTAGCAAGCGCCACTCAGCCTCTGCCTCCAGCCTCCTGCCCATTGAGTCCTGCATGCGTTGCAGGACTGAGATGTGCTGGCGCACCAGGTCTACATAGGTGCGCCAGTGTCGACGATTTCCCTGCAGCCATCTGGGTGGTGGAGCAGGTGTGGCACCCCCTCCTGGTCAGCTGGTCCGGCTGTGCAGGACGAGACATCAGTCATGCATGCCCTCCTTCTCAGCGGGCAGTGCCTGTCCTAGAGTCAGAGGATGCTCATGTGCATCTCAGTAAGGCATGGTGTGGCCTGGCCTGCAGCCACGGCCTCCCTGGAGCCCAGAAGGAATCCTGCCCCTCCTCGCACACATCTTATGGCCAAGCAGCACAGACAAGTGTCAGGCCACAGTTGGGGTTCCCACAGGTTGCTGAGAGGCCTGAAGCTGTGAGGCAATCCCAGCATCCCCAACCCATGCCTGCACCTGGCCTCACTGCCTTCAGGAACAGGTGGTGCCTCTCAGCCATGCGGGTGCAGGCGTAGGATGGCCCTCCCTGAGGTCAGCCATGTGTGTGACCCCTCCCCCCCAGGCTGTGATCACCATGACAGCACTGCATCACTTTGCTCCAGCCTGCCCTGCCCTGTGCGTGTTGGACCCTCACAGCACTCACCTGATGTTCCCTCCCTGGTGTCCGAAGTTGTCTGGGAGGCCCCCTGAGTCTGGGTGTCTGGCTCCTGGGTCAGGGTTGCTGTGCTCCTGTTGGTGTCTTCCTTCTCCTCCTCCTCTTGGAGCTGCTGGTCCTCTGCTGGGGTCTCACCCTGGAATTGCGGCCACTGCTGCAGAGGGGCTTCCAATCCAGACTCCACAACCCTCTCGGGAGGCAGGGGTTCCCCTGCCCCCATGATCTGGTCCAGGTCCTCATAATAGGCACAATAGTGTGCCGTTTCCCCTCAGCAGGAGCTGTGCTCACAGGCCCTAACGTGCTCCTGCCGCAGCTCCTTGACCTTGGCTCTGACCTGGCCTAAGGTGCAGGGTGGTGGCCTTCCTCCGCCTGGACTGTGGGGCCTGAAGAGCCTCCTCCTCGGACCAAGCTCCAAGAGGGCTTTTATCTCAGCCCCAGACCAGGAGGGTGCCGGGCGTTTGGTGCCCCTGGCTTCCTGCAGGGATGTGTCCCTGGAAGGGCCAGGTGGGTCTTGGGGGGCTTGTCCCTGGGACATGGCTCTGAGTGACCCTACCAGGAAGAGCTGCGCAGTCAGGGTCCTGGCTGGAGCTGGCTTGCTGCCAGAATGCTAATCTTGGGTGCCTGTGCCTTTTAAAGACGGCTGCAGGCAAGAACAATAGAGTGCAAAGCAGTGGCAGGAGTGTCCACCAGGGCTTCTTCCTGGAGGCCTTTACTGTCAACATAAATTCTTCTCCACGTCCATACTTACCTTTTGTCGACAGAACTCTATCGACAAAGGCATTATTCCTCGTAAAACGAGGTTTACCGCCATCGACAAAACTGCCGTGTTCTGTCGACTTACTGTCAACAGAATGCAGCGGCAGTATAGACGCAGGTATAGTTTTGTTGACAAAACCCTGTAGTCTAGACATACCCTCAGAGACGTGAAAAAGCAGACACCCCCGAGTGCAGCAAGTTACAGCACAGTAAAGCCCCAGAGTAAGCAGGCTCCCGGCACTGTTAGCTACTCCCCTCATGGAGGTGGCTCACTCACAGAGCTAGAAGAGCTCTCTCCCAGCTCTGGTGCCGTGGTCACACTGCCACAGCAGCACTTCACACTCGGCAGTATACATAGGTGACTTGTGGTAGCAATCAAGAGGGACACAATCCCCCTATGTCCGCACTGCAATCTGAATTGCTAAATGGGGTGCCCCCACCTGACCCCTCCCTACCACTCTGGGTGGTCCTTCCTGCATCCCTCCCCCCACAAGCAGAGGCAGACTAGACAAAGCCTTAATCTATCTGTGCCTCAGTTGCCATCTGTGACTGGGGATAATACAGCTGCTTTTCTCCAATTCTTTGGCTAATTCGATTTTAAACGCTTTGAGTGTTGGTACAACACATAGAGCAACAGGCCCCTGATCTCAGTTGGATCGGCTAGGTGTTAGTGTTATAAGATGAGACTACTCCTGGCACCTATCCATAAGAACAACTTCCAGGCACTGCACTGCTGCCTGGCCCAGTTCAGGCAGGGTCACGGTGACTCTCTGCTTCAAGTTCAGAGAGTTCTGCATTTGTGCTCTTCTGCATTAACTTTGCAAGCAGAGAAACTTTCTTATTTGCCATTTTGTTTGTTTCATGGTGCTGTGATAAAGGGCTTTATCCGCCGAGGAAAGGTATCGGAGCGTGGGGGGAACCTCACCAAAATAGGAGGGAAAGGACAGTTAAGAAGGGATTTAATTGATAACGGTTTAGCTAATGTCAAGTGAAGTTTCTATTCCCAGCCCAAGTGCAGATGAGGAAACGAAAGGACTAAATGTAGAAATTAAAGAAATACCCATTCAAAGGCAAACTGAGAAACCTTTTGTCACACAGCAAATCATAAGTGTGTGAGAAGTCACAGCAGGAAAGGTTCTCAAGGCAAAGTAACACTGGGGGTATTCAGGAAATAATTAGCTGGCTTCCTGTGGGGAGCCAGTAGATGTGTGTAAGGAGGAAAGGAAGAGCAGGAAGGGGGAAGGAAAGATACGATGCTAATAAAGTGAATGGCAGTGTTGGGATACGGGGCCTTTAACTCCTTCCACCAAGTTTTGAAAAGGAAGAAGGGTGTTACGTTGAGTTTAATGAGCTCCTCTGGAATGGTCGAGACATTTTGGAACGGAGCTCAGTACAAGACGCACCTTCCCCTAGCGACAGTTTTCTCTGCAGGGCAACATGTTCCACAGATTGCTTCTGTACAAAGGAGTTCTTGAGCTGCTTCTGAGACACACTTCTTGTGGGCACATCCTGACATGTGTTTGCCCCTATTGACACACAAGACTCTTCACAGCTGGGTCTGTGTGATGCATCCCAGCTGAATCATGTTTGTAATCACAGCTGGGAAAGTGTGACCTGCCACAGTTGGATCTACCTTGCTCACCCCAGCTAGACCCACAGCTGGATGTATGTCATGACTCTCCCACTGTCTGATAGGTTCCCTGTCTGAGGGGAAGGTCTATTTATTGTTATTCCCAGGCCCCATCGTCCTGATTGAAGTGCTGCTGAGGATACTACCAAAGCCCTGCAAAGACAGACGGGCTTTGTCCTGTGCCCAGAAAGTAGCTTTGGGCCCTGTCAAACCACATGGGAAGCAAATCCCACAGCTGATGCCCAACTCTGCCTTTTGGTCTCTCTGTATCTCTCACAGTTCTGCCAACTTCAAGAGGTCAAAAATCACGAGTCAGACCAGTGTTCCCTAAGCTGTGCACTTGGGCAGCCACCTAGGAGAGATTCAGTTGCCTCCAAGCTGATTAGCAGAGGGCCCTCAGCCTGCAGCATGTGTTTCTACTGGTGGTGCCCATGAGCACAGGTCTGGGTGCACATAACAAAATGTATTCCACACATGGATGGAAAAAACTTAGAAGTAACATTGAGTCATATCCCCTAATCATGTGATCCCTGCCACGGTCAAGACATTTTGTAGAAAGATCATATTGTGGTTTTTAGGGAAGCCTCTTAGGGTACGTCTAGACTACAGGGTTTTGTCGACGGAAGATTTGTCGACAGATACTGTCGACAAAACTTCTGTCGACATAGAGCGTCTAGACACATTCAGTTCTGTCGACAAAGCAAGCTGCTTTGTCGACAAAACCCTGTAGTCTAGACGCAACCCTACAGGCAATAACACCTTCTGTCGACAGAAGGCGTTATGCCTCGTAAAATGAGGTTTACCAGCGTCGACAAAACTGCTGAGTTCTGTCGACGTTATGTCGACAGAACTCAGCGGTAGTGTAGATGCAGGTATAGTTTTGTTGACAAAAGTCCACTTTTGTCGACAAAACTCAGTAGTCTAGACACACCCTTAGGGTACGTCTAGACTACATGGCTCCGTCGACGGAAATGAAGCCGCGATTTAAATCATCGCGGCCTCATTTACATTTACATGGCTGCCGCGCTGAGCCAACAAACAGCTGATCAGCTGTTTGTCGGCTCGCGCGCTAGTCTGGACATTCCCCCTGTTGACATCAAAGCCCTTTGTCGGCAGCCCCGGTAAACCTCATTCCACGAGGAATAATGGGGCTGCCGACAAAGGGCTTTGATGTTGACAGGGGGAACGTCCAGACTAGCGCGTGAGCCGACAAACAGCTGATCAGCTGTTTGTCGGCTCAGCGCGGCAGCCATGTAAATGTAAATGAAGCCGCGATCATTTAAATCGCGGCTTCATTTCCCTTTGCCTCCAACCCTAATCTACATGCCTCTGCCGACAGAGGCATGTAGTCTAGACACAGCCTTAGGCTACGTCTACACTGGCCCCAAATTCCGGAAAAGGGATGCAAAGCAGGTAAGTCAACATAGGGAAATCCGCGGGGGATTTAAATAAACATGTCCGCCGCTTTTTTTCCGGCTTGGGGAAAAGCCAGAAAAAAGCGTCTAGACTGGCCCGATCCTCCGGAATAAAGCCCTTTTCCGGAGGATCTCTTATTCCTACCTTCAGGAATAAGAGATCCTCCGGAAAAGGGCTTTATTCCGGAGGATCGGGCCAGTCTAGATGCTTTTTTCCGGCTTTTCCCCAAGCCGGAAAAAAAGCAGCGGACATGCTTATTTAAATCCGTGGGGGATATTTAAATCCCCCGCAGATTTCCCTATGCTGACTTACCTGCTTTGCATCCCTTTTCCGGAATTTGGGGCCAGTGTAGACGTAGCCTTAGTGTTTGAATCCCCCTGACAATCGCTAGGGTGTGAGCATGTGACAATTAGTCACCCACTCTCCCACATGTTCTAGATACAGTGATTTTGGCCACATTGCATATCTCACCCCCACATTTTCCCATCTCCTGCCTAGCAATTAATCCTGTCCTTCAGCCTGTCATCACCACCCCATCAGTTCAGCACCCCACCCCATTGACCCCCTACCACCTTTAGTTCACCCTCCCAGCATTCAGTCTGCCTGCTCCAAGCCCACTAGCTATACAGCCCTCCCAACCCATCAGCCTCCACCCTCCTCCCTCCCTTCAATTCCCCACAACCCCCAGCCTCATCTCTGCTCCTTAGGGTTCTTCACCCTCCCCAGGCCTGCAAGCTGGTCACTCTCGCCTGCCTCCCAGGCAGGCATGGGAGCAGCCACTGGGGACTGACAGTGAGAGCCCCAGCCATGCCTGGCCTGGCTGATGGGCTTGCTAAATAAAATTATGTCTCTGCTTTAGAACTCTCAAATGTCAGGATTCTTTTTCACAGTATACTTGCTCATCTGAAGGTTGGCTCTGCCTTCTTCTTTGTATCCCAAATGAAATATTTCTTCCCTGCTGGGGAGTAGCCCAGCTGTCTCTTGCCCCCACTTGTTAGCCTGTTCATCTGAGATGTAAATGAAATCTCATTGCCTTTTAAAATGCCTTGGAATTAATGGTCTGGTGAGAAACATTTCTTTATTTAGGCTGGGGTAACTCCTATTTGGCTAGAGGAAAACAGAGTTTGAGAATTAAAGCATGAGCTCATGAGTGAAGCTTAATTTTACTTACAAATCACTGCTCTCACAAGCAATCTGCGAGTGTTGGCAAGGTTGAGGTTTCACATCATGCCCTGCACTCTGAAAGTACACGGCCAACAATATTCCTGCTAATCTTTTCCATTCGTGTGTGGATTTTTTTATCCATGTGCAGAAAAAAATGTATGTGCACTAAAGCATGTGCGAATGGGCACCACCAGTAGAAACAAAAACCTAGATGTGGGCACCCAGCTAATCAGCTGGGCAGCATCTGATTCTCTCCCGAGTGGCTGCACAAGCCCCCAGCTTACAGAGAACACTGACGGCCATCATAATCGATCTGTTCCGGACAGAGCTTTTTCCTGCTCGCTCTCAGCCATCTCCCAGCTGGCTCACACAGACCCTGGGAAGGCAGTCCCACCGCAGAGCACCTGCACTCGTGCTTTGTGCTGGGCTCAGCTGCATTTCAGGAGGCACTCCATTGCAAGTGCCCTGGTGTAGACCAGCCCTCTGAGCTGGTGCCAGGATTGCAAGTGCAAGAGAGGAAGGATGCTCTGCAGTGGTCAGAGCACTACACTAGGACTTTGAATTGACCCTAGGTCCCTCCCCTGTTCAGCCACAGGCTGCCTGTGGGAGCATGGGCAAGTCACTTAGGCTCTCTGAGGCTATGTCTAGACTACACTGAGCTATCAGAAGAAGATACACAAATTGGCCTGTCTACACTGGGCCAAATTTCAGAGAAGCCTCCTCTTTCGGAAGAGCCCTTCTTCTTCATGGAAGGGGGAAGACAGGGCTTCCGAAAGAGTGCGTCTGCTCTTCCGCAAACAAAATAATAACAGAGCAAGCCACTGGGATGGAGATTAATTGGTTTAAACCAGTGTTTCTCAACCAGTGGCACACGTACCCTTAGAGGTACGCGAGAGATGTCTGGGGGGTACGTCAACGCAAGTGAAATTTGGCAAAAAGTGTCCGGGATTTTGCCATACAAAGGGGATCGGGGAGGGGGTGGCGGCACATGCCTGTCAAATTGAATGTTCGGAGCTGCGCACCCAGACGTTAACAGCCTCTCTGAGCATGCGCCCCAGTTCTGGTGGGGAAAGCGCATGGCTGCGGCGGCTCTGGTGAGACCCAGGGCAGTTCCCAGTTGGGGGGTGGATTTGGGCGGGGAGAAAAAAAAATCACTTCCACGACTGCCTCTGCTGGTTCATTCCCTTTCCAGCAGCCTCCCCAGGGTGCTCCAGTGGGGAAAGTGGCTGAACCTGGAGACGCGCATTACCCCCACCCCCGCCAGCAGCACGATACAACGCATCCTCCTCGCCCCTTCCCGTGACACTGCGGAGAGGAGCTAAAAGGCGGTGAAGTGGCACAATAAGATTTTCTCCAAAGGACCCTGCATCAGTGGCATAGCGAGGGGGGGCAGTTGCCCCTGGGCACCACACTAGGGGGCGCTGGGCTGAGTTGGGAACTCACAGCCCCACGCGGCGAACCTGGTGCTGGCAGGCCACTTGCTGCCTGCAGACAAGCTGCAGAGGCAGGGCCGGGTGGTGGGAGTGGGCACTTCAAAGTTACGGTTACCATACATCCAGTGCCTGGCTCTGGGGGAGGGGGAGGGCAATGGATTGGAGCAGGGAGGTTGGGGGTGCCTGGCTCTGGGGGAGGGAGAGGGCATTGGGTTTGGGGGGGATGCCTGGCTCTGGGGGAGGGGGAGGGCAATGGATTGGAGCAGGGAGGTTGGGGGTGCCTGGCTCTGGGGGAGAGGGAGGGCTTTGGGTTAGAGCGGAGGTGCTGGGGGTACTTATAATATTTTAAGGGTACTTTATTAAAAAAATGGTTGAGAAACACTGGTTTCAACTGCTTTTGGTATGTTGTCGCCTCCCATGGGTTGCACTCAGAGTCCATTAGAGATGAGCAGATAAATCAAGTTCAACTTTTTCCTTTTCTGCAGTTTATGCGCCAGGGGCCATGTGAAGTTGGCACGCATGTTCCACTCCGGTTCTTCAGCCAAGAGTGTTATCGAGTGGGTCTGTTCCACAGAAGTCCACAGCAGATTTTATTAGCTGCTGCTTGTGGCCTGGAATGAGCCTAAAATTTGGTACCAGTGGGACATGAGTGCTGGTTATGCATTTGCAGGAACTTCTAATCTAGAGTTGAAACCCCTTTAAATGGGGGTGAGAGGGAATAAATCTTTTCAGAAATGTCCCAGCTGGATACTTAAATGTTTCTCCCCAAACCAGTGAAAATCAGGGTAACTGCAAGAGCAAACCACTGTCAGTGAGGGGCTCTTGTCAACTCCTTTACTACAGTTTTGTTTGCACTTCTCTACGCCAGGCTGGGGATGTGAACGGTTACCCATTAACAGGTAAGCATGACCCTCAAGGGGTAATGTTCATGGGTTCCACTTAACCAGTGGGGGCTAGAGCAGCTCCCTATCTGCTGTGGGCTGCCCGGCAGGCAGAGGCTGCTCTGGTGAGGGCTGGGAACTGACAACATCAGGCTGGGGGTGGGGAGCCCTGCGGCCTGGAGCGGTCCTCAGCCCGGAGCCCGCTTTAGTCAGTTAACTGGTGAAATGTTAGGTCAACCTAGGGTACGTCTACAATGCATGGCCATTTCGGGATGCCATAGCTACCTCATGTCTACACAAGCCACCCGTTATTCACAAAAGAAATGCGGTGCTGTGTAGATGCCCCACATGTCAAAATAAGCCATTTCAAACTAGATTTAAAATAAGATACATAATTTGCGTAGCACAAATCGTGTATCTTACTTCAAGTTTAGGGTGCTGTGTAGACGCACCCCTAATGTTTAACTGGTTAACTGATTAGCCAGGGTTTTACATCCCTGCTCCAGGCTGACAGTGAAAGAGAGAACACAAAGCCGGGATCCGGGTGGAGTAAGCCAAAAGCTCAGCATCAGCATCTGGCAGTATCCCCAAGGTGACTAGACAGGCAGGCACCATGGCTGACGTGTAAATGGGATAGAAAGGCCAGGATGGCTGTCAAAGACAAAAAAGCCCCCTTCTCTCTTTGAATCCCTTGGCATGGGGCACATTAATGAGGGGCTATAAAGACTGGAGATCAGTGCTTGGGTTTATTACATTAGGAGAGATTGTGGGGGGCCTGGAAAGGGACAACAGAGAATGTTTAAACCCTTTAATCTGGCAGACAAAGACTGTCAGGGTTACATGTTCCAACCAGCTGCGTGACACTGTGGATGATGTTAGACTTTGTGCTGGTTTAATTGAAGCTTTGCAGTTGACCTTGGTCACCACTAATTGTCTTAATTGAAATAGCCTGTGTGCATGGTTAAAAACAAGGAAACCACAGCCTCAGCAGTTTCAGCCATTGTCCGAGGGTTGGCGCTGAATTACACAGCTACCTGCTGTGCTTTAGAGAAGGTGATTGGATTTATGGAGAGCTCATAAAGGCCACATCGGGTGCGTTTGGCTACCTAGGAGAAGAAAAATCTTGAAAAACAATGAATAGTCCTGCAGCACCTTAGAGGCTAACAAAAAATGTAGATGTAGATTTCATGGGCACAGCCCATCTCACATTCCCATCCACATGTTTTGTTAGTCTCTAAGGTGCTGCAGGACTATTCGTTGTTTTTAATGTTTTTTTCTATTACAGACTAACACTGCTACCCCTCGGAAACTCAGAGAAGAAAATATAGAAAGAAAGTGGAGTGAGACTGTATCATTTTGTACCATTCTTCCTGAAACAGCCACTCCATCACCTACCAGCACCTCCACTGTGTCTAACCTCTGAGGGGTGTGCTTGAGCAGGGCAGTGGCAGATATTTAAATATGATCTAATTTTATAATATAGTATATATAATATAGATAATCATGATAAACATCATCTAATGCTCCTGTCCTCCTTACCTGGTGGAAGCCATCAGACACCATGGTGAGGGAGCTATAAAAACAACAAGGAGTCCAGTGTACCTCAAAGACCAGTGACTAATGTAGTGACTTGCATCTCACAAAAGCTTATGCCATAATACAATTGTTAGTCTTTAAGGTGCCACAGGGTCTGCAGTTTTTACTGGAACAGACTAGCACAGCTACCTCTGAAATCTCTCAGAAACACTATAGCTAGCTTGTAAGCAATGAGGGGCAAGGATTGTCGAGCTCTCTTTGGCTGTGTCTAGACTGGCAAGTTTTTCCGCAAAATCATCTGCTTTTGTCCAAGGAACGTGTCTGCTTTTCTGAAAAATTTTTTGGAAAAGCAGACATGTTTTTTTAGCATCCCTGTAAACCTTGTTCCATAAGGAAGAAGGGCTGTTCCGAAAGAGGGTTTTTTCCCGACATTTGGCCCTGTCTAGACAGGCCAAATGTCGGAAAAGCCTCTTTCGGAAGAAAAGTGGAACAAGATACGCAAATTGTGGTTCGCAATTCTTGTCTCTTTTCCCAGCTTTTCTCTG
The DNA here is from genome assembly GCF_052426305.1 of Pelodiscus sinensis. NCBI lineage: Eukaryota > Metazoa > Chordata > Testudines > Trionychidae > Pelodiscus > Pelodiscus sinensis. Next base: position 7,771,318 of record NC_143074.1, on the reverse strand, counting down.
CAGTGTAGACGTAACCTAGGATGTTTTTCATAATATCTAAACTGAATCGCCCTTGCTGCAGATTAAGTCCATTACTTCTTGTCCTACATTGGACATAGAGAACAATTGATCCTTATCCTTCTTATAACAGCCCTTCACATATTTGAAGACTGTTATCATGGTCTCCCCTCCCCCAGTCTTCTTTTTTCAGGGCTAAACATGCCCACATTTTTAATCTTTCCTCAGGGGCTTTTCTAACCCTTTATAATTCCCCTGTAGCTCCTAGTTAAAAGCCAAGAGGTGCCAGGTTTCATGAACTCCAGCAGCAGTGGACCCAGTAAATATCATTTATAATACTCCCAATTAAGGTCAGGCCCCTACTGTGCTCAGGGCTGTACATGCATGTAAGGAGAGACAGCCTCAGCCCCAAATATGCTACAGTCTCAATAGGCAATACAGAAAAGTTGGGGAGAGGAAACTGAACCACAGAGAGGGAAAATAACTTGCCCAAGGTCACATAACAGTTCAGTGGCAGAGCCAGGATAGACTACCAATCATGTGTTTTAGGTCATAGTCCACAATCTGAGCCAGTGAACCACATGCCTCTCCAAGAGGAAAGATTAAACTCCTTCTATTCCGTTGGAATGTGCTGCTGGCATTACCAGGCTGCATTCAATATGAAAGCGGCTGGTCCTCCCTTTTGCTCCTCTGGGGTTGGAGCCAGGATGGGGGCTCAGCCCCTAAGGTTCTCACCTTGCCCCACTCTGAGGATCTGGAGGCTCTCATAGGTTTTGCGGTTAGAAAGGGTTGGCAGCCTGCAAAGATACAGCACTTTGAGTTAATTTATAAGATCCTGGATAGCATAAGAGTTCATTTAATTCAAAGATGTAATTATCAGGTGTGGGAGGCGAAAGGGCTCATTAATTTCACAGACATGCTGTTGACTGAACTGTCCTCATTTTAATTTTTCACTCCACATCAAGGCTGAATCCACGTGTCAGTGCAGCTAATAGGAAGCCAGCGAGCTTTAGGTTTCTCCAGGGTGGCGGCAGCCCTGGTCCGTAAACCAGGCCAAAACCCCTTGCAGAAGGGGAACTCCCCCGTGCAGTCATCAGGGCATGGAATGACAAGAAAAACGAGTATGAGGAAGGAGAGGAGAGCCAGGCTAGGAAGGAAAGCCCCATGTTCTTTCCTCTGCTCCCTCTGGCTCAGTTCCCCTTTGGGTTCTGTAGGCTGGAAGCTCTACAGGCACTCTCGCATCCCGCTACTGTCCCTTTAAGGGTGCATCTTTGGGGCTTACCCTGCCTCAGTTATTATGGTGGGGATGGACACTCTGGGAAGGGAAGGCAGAACGCAGCAGGGGAAACCAGAATGCTGATGTGTAAGGTGAGGGCAGTCTCTCTGAAAGCAACATAGGGAGGGGAATCAATCACAGGATACTAGAACTGGACGGGACCTTGAGAGGTCCTCAAGGCCAGTGCCCACACTCCCAGCATGATCAAGCACCATCAAGACCATCCCTGTCATGTGTTTGTCTAACCTGCTCTTAAATATCTCCAATGATGGAGATTCCACAATTTTCCTAGGCAATTTATTCCAGTGTTTAGGAAGCTTTTCCAAATGTCCAACCCAAACCTCCCTTATTGCAATTTAAGCCCATTGCTTCATGTCGTATCATCAGAGGTGAAGGAGAACAATTTTCCCCCTCCTCCTTCAAGTACCCTTTTGGTACTTGAAAGCTGTTACCATGTCCCATCTCAGTCTTCTCTTTTCCAGACTAAACAAACCCAGGGTATGTCTACACTACCCTCCTAGTTCGAACTAGTGGGGTAATGTAGGCATACCGCACTTGCAAATGAAGCCCGGGATTTGAATTTCCCGGGCTTCATTTGCATAAGCGGGGAGCCGCCATTTTTAAAACCCTGCTGGTTCGAACCCCGTGCAGCGCGGCTACACGGGGCTCGAACTAGGTAGTTCGGACTAAGCTTCCTATTCCGAACTACCGGTACAGTCTAGTCCGAACTACCTAGTTCGAGCCCCGTGTAGCCGCGCTGCACGGGGTTCGAACCAGCGGGGTTTTAAAAATGGCGGCTCCCCGCTTATGCAAATGAAGCCCGGGAAATTCAAATCCCAGGCTTCATTTGCAAGTGCGGTATGCCTACATTACCCTCCTAGTTCGAACTAGCGGGGTAGTGTAGACATACCCCCTGTTTCTTTCAGTCTTCCTTCATAGCTCATGTTTTCTAGGCCTTTCATCATTTTTGTTGCTCTTCTCTGGACCTTGTCCAATTTGTCCACCTCTTTCCTGAAATGTGGTGCTCAGAACTAGACACAATATTCCAGTGGAGGCCTAATCAGAGCAAGGAAAACTTCCAACCGACCCACATTTCCAATCCAGTGGCCCAGGAGCACCAGCCTTGAAAATTGGCCTGTGCCACATCAGCCACTAAACAGTCGTGGGAAGGAGCTGGAGTTGGAGACCAAGCAGAAAGGCAGCAACTGGCTGTTAGCATGATTGGGCCATTAGTGGAACTTGTGGGTGTACCTGGTCAATAGCATCTCCTGCTGGAAGGTAAGGGAGGCAGCTTGCAAACCCGTGCATCTTGCTCTTAGTGAAGTCAATGGACATTTTGCTATTGACTGCAATGGAAGGATCCTAAGACAAGGGGGGTATGTCTACACTACAGCGCTAATTCGAACTAACTTATTAGTTAATTTGAAATAAGCTAATTCGAAATAATGCATCTAGACCCAAAAACTAATTCGAATTAGTATTTTGCTAATTCAAAATAGCGCGCCCACACTGATTGGACGCTGAGTCGCATTTAAGGGCAACTGAAACCAGTTCCAGCAGCGAATCAGGTCAGTAGTTGCTTTGTGTGGCTGCTGTCTGAGGCTCGTGCTTAAAGGGACCCCCTTGGACAGCCGGTTCTCAGCTTTTTCGCTTGCTTGCCTACCTCGCTGAGGGACAGCAAAGCATTTCCCTCTCTGCCTACCCATGTCGGTGGTTCCCATTGGGGACACCACCGCAGTTGGCACCATGGAGCCAGAGCTCACCCTGGGCATTCTGCTCCAGTTTTTGGACTTGCTGCTGCAAGCCTGCCAGCAATAGCTGGAGGCTGCCTGGCACCATCTGGTGCACGTGAGCCCCCTACCTCTCCCCCTGGCCTCCCTGGGGGCCGTGGAGGAGCCACAGCAGGGCAGAACGCCAGCGTGCCCCGTGGCATCTGGCATCTGGTCACCAGCAGTGGACCCAGAACTTCAGGATGAAGAAGGACACCTTCCTGGAGCTCTGTGAGTGGCTCGGCTCTGCTCTGCACCGACAGGACACTCGCATGAGGCCCGCCACCCCCCTCCAGAAACATGTGGCCATCGCCCTGTGGAAGCTCTCCACACCGGACAGCTACCGATCTGTTGGGAACCAGTTCGGCGTGGGGAAATCCACTGTCGGAACAGTGCTCATGCAGGTTCGGCACTCACCGGCCACTGAGCCGGGGAGGAGGGGGACTACAAGGAGGGGATGGGCCGCCCCAGGGAAAACGAGGGGGAGGAGGCAAGAGTGCCCCACACAGGAGGGTTCGGTCTGTCCCGGCCATACTACACGCCATCTGCGGCTGCCAGGATCACAGTGGGGGTTGCTTCTGGCAGTGGAGCGCAGGGCAGTGCCAGGGAACGAACATTCCTAGCCACCCGAGCGCTCCAGTGATTTGCGGTTTGCTGTGTCTCTCTACAGGTGGTCAAGGCCATCAACCGGGTGCTGCTCCGCAGGGTGGTCTGCCTCACCGACCCGGACACGATCATCCAGGGGTTCAGCGCCCTCAGATTCCCCAACTGTGGGAGGGCCATCGACGGAATGCACATCCCCATCTGTGCCCCGGAACACCAGGCCTCCGAGTATATCAACCACAAGGGGTACTTCTGCGTGCTCCTGCAGGCCGTGTCTGACCACCGGGTCCAGTTCATGGACATTAATGTGGGCTGGTCCGGCAAGACACATGATGCCAGGGTGTTCTGTAACTCCTCCGTGTACCAGAGGCTGCATGCTGGGACCTTCTTCCCCGACCGCCACATCAGGGTCGGGGACGTGGACATGCCCATCTGCCTGGTGGGGGATGCGGCCTACTCCCTACTGCCCTGGCTGATGAAGCTGTACACGGGGCACCTCAACCCCTCTCGGAAGTCCTTCAATGTCAGGCTCACCAGGGCCCGCATTGTGGTCGAGGGGGCCTTCGGCCAACTGAAAGCCCGATTCTGGTGCCTCCCATGGTGGCAGCATGTTGTGTGCTGCACAATGTATGTGAAAGGAAGGAGGAGGCTTTCCTGCCAGCCTGGATGGCTGAGGCTGAGTGCATGGCTGGCCAGTACACACAGCCCCATACCGCCACCATCCAGGAGGCCTTGTGGGAGAGCTTCCAGGTGGAGGAGGACTAAACACTCCCTGTATGCCCCACTGGGGCCTTCTTGCATTCTCCCGTCCTTCCCCTTTCCCCTCCCTAACACCCCTTCCTAATATAAAATAAAAACACCTGTTTTGCCTAAAACCCCTCTCTTTATTATACATAACTGGGGTGGGGGGAGGGAGGAATGAGGGTGGAAGAGGGGAGGGGGAAACCTGGGAGGAAGGAGATGGAAGGGGGAGGAAGGGGAGGAAGGGAAGGGAAAGCTCAGGGTTAGGGGTCCTGCTGGCTCTCCCATCTCGCAGCACTGCAGATGCAGGGGCGTCGGGGGGGGGGGAGTGGGTGTGGAGGGTGGGGCAGGAGGGACGGGGGTGAGGAGGAAGTGGGAGGGGCTGCAGGAGTGGGAGGAGGAGCGAGAGCTGAGGCGGCCGCAGGGGCTGGAGCAGGAGGAGGCAGGAACCTGTCCACCAAGGTCTGGAGGTGGCTGCAGAGGGCACGGCCCTGCTCCTCCAGCGCCTCCAAGTTCCGCTGCCGCAGCCGCAGGTCCTCCCAAGCCGAGTGGTCCTGGGTGTGGAGCAGGTGCTCCAGTAGTCACAGGTGCCGCCACTGATAGTCCTCCAGGTTGCGGGTGCACCTGCTGGCCCGGGTGTGGGTGGCTCTTGCAGGTGGGGTGGTGCGCCCTGCAGTCTCAGGTGCTGTGGCTGTGGTGAAACAAGGGCAGTGGTCAGTTCTCAGTTCTCCATGGGGATACAGTGGGTGAAACCCAGCCCCCCTCTGAAAGGCGAGGTCGGCGTGTGGGGAACAGTCCAGGACCCCTGCATGACACCCAGTTGCTGCTTCATGGTGGGCAAGGCCCAGGTGCACGGTTCCTGGGCTCCCTCTCCCCCCATGATCCCCATACGCATAAGGGGAGCATGATGGCACTCACATGTGGAGCCCTCCCCGGCCTCAGACGACACAGCCGATGTGCTCTGTGGGATGCCTCAGGGGTCCTGGGTCCTGGGCAGGCTCTCTGCAGTCTCCTGGCTCTCAGCATCCTCCTCCTCCTCCTCCGTGTCAGGGACGGGGCCCTCTGCCCTGGGGTCGATCACCACCCGGGGGGCATGAGGTCCAGGGCCTCATAATGAGGGCATGCCTCTGGGTCAGCCCCTGGCTGGGAGGCCCTGGAGTAGGCCTGCTGCAGGTCTTTAATCTTGCAGAAGACCTGCTCCTGGGTCCGCATGTGGCCTTTGGTGGGCAGGCTGGAAGCCATGTGACTGTAGACAGCTGCGTTCCTGTGCCTAGTGTGGGGATCGTGAACGTTGGAGGCCTCCCCCAAACCTCGATGAGGTCCACGATCTCCGCACTAAACCAGGCGGGCGCCCACCTTTTGCAGCCCTGGGCAGGCTCCTGGGAGCCGTCAGCCTGGTCCTGGAAAGAGGTGGAGGGCTGGGTGGCAGCGGGTGGCTGGCTCATCCTGTGCCAGGTGCAGGGTCTGCTGGCTGGATGCTGGCAGGCTTGCAACTGGCATGGGCACCGTGGGCAGACCGTGCCCCTGTAAGGGCTCCGGGGCCAGGAGGTGGGCAGAAGAGTTTACCTGGTTTGGCCCAGAGTGGCCACCAGGGCAACCTGGGAAGGGCTACCCTACCAGTAGTTTGAATTAAGTGGCTACACAGCCCTTAATTCGAACTACTTAATTCAAACTAGGCACTAGTCCTCGTAGAATGAGGTTTACCTAGTTCAAATTAAGCGCTCCACTAGTTCAAATTAAATTTGAAATAGCGGTTTGCATGTGTAGCCACTATTAAAGTTAATTCGAACTAATGGCTGTTAGTTCAAATTAACTTTGTAGTGTAGACATACCCGGGGAGAGGTCGGCTCTGCAGCTTGCTACATACAAATAGCTCCCCATATAAGTTGTCTCAATCCTTCTTGGCGAGTGTCCCTGCTACAAGAGGTTCTGTGCTGGGTTATGGATCGGGACAGGCTCCATCCTGAAGAAGCCTTGAGCTCTCTGCCTTTCTTCTCGCCACACTGATGTGGATTCTTCCCAGATGTGGAGTGAAAAGCTGAAATGAGGATCAGACCCTCAGGAGTGGGTGCTGGATGTGAAGCTTGTACTTTGCCAGCAGAGCCAAACTGCTAACCTGCTCACTTGGGCTCCCTCCCTGCCTCTGCTCTCCCTGCCTTACTGATGCTGCCCTGCCATCACCTTCCCCGCATTGGTATTCTCGTCAGCTTGCCAGTCTGCACTTAGATTTATGATTTATTTAGAATTGGATTACATCAAGGCTCAAGGCCAGCGCTCCCTAATCCGTCTCCATCCCCGCCACGGCCATACACAAACATTTGTTTTAGCTGCATCAGCATCTCTGGCTCCCGAAGAAGGATGCCTGTTGTTAATTGCTATAGCAACTGTAGTTCAGGGTTTGAGGGTTGGTTTTTTTTTTTAATTTTTATACTCCCTTCCAGGCTGAAAAGCCCTGGCTTCGTCAAGTGATAGATATTTATAATTTAATAGAATGGTGGCAAGCCCAAGTTAAACCACTGAAATGCATCACAGCCGGAGTTGTTCTGTTATATGTTTCAGCGCTGAACAGCAGCAAATGTTTTAAGTTATTGTCCTCACACGCCCATGAAAAGGGAGAAGGAGGATTATATAATTGTTGCTGGTATTTATAGCATTGGTTCCAATGTGCCAGTGGGTCTGCTATCAGCAATCTTGTCTGAGCTAACATCAGGGGCTGTGCCACTTGCAAATATGCTGATTGCTAGCATCTGTTGGGGTGGTAATATCTGGATAAGGTGCTCTGGGCAAAATGCATCCCTGCTGGAGGCCCACCGAAGTCTGTTGAATTACACCAGGAATCTGCATTGAAAGCAATAAGACTTAAGCAACAGCAATAAGACTTAGGCAATAAGAGATTTGGGGTCAGTGTAAATTAGGTGTGAGCCCCACTGAAATCATGCGGTTTTCCTGGGAAGGCAGAATGAGGCCAAAGATGTGTCTCTACCTCACATCACAAGTGAACTGAGTTTATAATGAAAAAGATTGCGTGACGTGCAGTGTCTTCGATCCAAGAATCTCAGACTGGTCCACAAAACTCAGTGGGTGCGTCTAGACTGGCAAGATTTTGCACAAAAGCAGCCACTTTTGCACAAAAACTTGCCAGCTGTCTACACTGACCGCTTGAATTTGCGCAAGAGCACTGACGTTCTAATGTAAGAATTCAGTGCTTCTTGCGCAAATACTTTGACGCTCCCGCTCAGGGATAAGCCCTCTTGCGCAAGAATACTTGTGCAAGAGGGCCAGTGTAGACAGGCACCTTAATTTTTTGTGCAAGAAAGCCCAATGGCTAAAATGGCCATCGGAGCTTTCTTGCGCAAAAGCGTGTCTATACCGGGCACGGATGCTTTTGCGCAAAAGCACTTTTTGTGCAAAAGCATCCGTGCCAATCTAGACGCTCTTTTGTGGAAATACTTTTAACAGAAAAACTTTTCCGTTAAAAGTATTTCTACAAAATCATGCTAGTCATGCCAGTGTGTTTATCCTCATGAGTCAGATTTCAGTCAGCATTCTCATAACATAAACAGGGAAACTGAGGCACAAAGAAGTAAAAGGATGGAACAAGTCTGCGTGAGAGGCAGACCTAGAGCTTCGACCTCTCCTCATTGCCAAGCCCAGGGTCTAACAACCTATCCCTGCCTGATCCCAGGTGGATTTTTGTCAACATCAGATATTGGTCTATAATTCAGTCATATTGTTATTAGCAGCCATGCTTCAGGACAGGCTTGGAAGTAACTATTATTGCAGGGAAGAGTTGCATACAATCCAAGCACCTCTTCCAAGACTTGTGTAGGATGCTGCAGGTCAGGTCCCTTCACCACGATGGGGGAGGAGGAGTGGGACATGTGCTGTCTCACACCATTGGAAGCCATGGTTGCTAGGCTATAGACTCAAAGGGGGAGGCTGGCCCGTGGGTGCCTCACACCACAAAGATATACTCTGAGGCTTCTGGGAAGCACGTGGGACATGGGAGAGCTGAGCTGGAAGGAGAGCTGTGACCCCGGCTGGTGGAGTTACGTGGGCAAGAGAGGAAAAGCTAAGCAGTGATTCATCTAGAATGAAGGCTGGAAGAGAGGCCATCTGGTGGAAGTTCTAGGGCAGGAGAGGCAACTGAGTGGCAGAAGACAACTGAGGCCAGTTTGGGCCAGGTACTGTGGAAAGGAAGGAGACCTACAGGCTGTCTATACACTGGGCCACTTATTCCGGAAAATCAGCCGCTTTTCCGGAATAAGCTGCGAGCTGTCTACACTGGCCCTTGAATTTCTGGAAAAGCAACGATGCTCTACTGTACAAAATCAGCCGCTATTCCGGAAAAACTATTCTGCTCCCGCTCGGGCATAAGTTCTTATTCCAGAAAACTGTTCCGGAAAAGGGCCAGTGTAGACAGCCCAGTAGTCTTTTCCGGAAAAAAGCCCCGATTGCGAAAATGGCGATCGGGGCTCTTTTCCGGAAATGCGCATCTACATTGGCCACAGACGCTTTTCCGGAAAAAGGGCTTTTCCGGAAAAGCAGCCTGCCAATGTAGACGCTCTTTTTCCGGAAATACTTATAACGAAAACTATTCTGTTTTAAGCATTTCCGGAAATTCATGCCAGTGTAGACACAGCCACAGAGTACACAGGAACATCCAAGCAGGGACAGAAACGGGCTGTTCATGGTTATTGCCAGGCTGCCAGCTAGTAGGTTGCACCAGCTGAGAGACTCCAGGACTAGCGACACCCAGCCACTAGCTCAACTACAAAGCCATTGTGGCCCTGCTGGGGGAAGTAAAGAATGAGAGCACAGGGCAGCTGAACAGAACAGCCTGAGGCCCAGAGTAGCCTAGAACAGTGTTTCTTAAACAGTGTTCTGCGGCACACTAGGGTGCTGTGAGGCAGTCGGAGGTGTGCCATAGAGAACAGAATTCAAAATGGCCACCCTTAAAGGGGCAGGCTACCTTTTATTGAGCAAAAAAACCCAAACCCACATACAAAACTTTCCCCCAACCCTTTTTTTTTCTCAACTTTCCCCCCGACCCGTTTTCCCCCCGACCTTTTTTTCCCCTCAACAAAAAATCCTCAGTGTTCTGCATAAAAAAAAAATTATTGTTTAGTGTTTCTCAGTCTTAAAAAGTTTAAGAAACACTGGCCTAGAGGGAAGGGCAAGACTCTGACTGCCACACTTGCTCCAGCAAGTTTCCAAACAGCTAAAGAGACCGGAGGCTTGACAGCAGCCCAGCACAAGCTCCAGAAGGAGACAAGAGTTGCAGGTGGTGGTGAGAGGAGCCCAGGAAAGAATTCAGTGCAGGCATTGCTGGGTGACAAGGAGCCCCTGAAAGTGGTGCCAGGAAGCGGAACTCTGAGTCTCATGCCCACAACTGCACAGTTAGCTATTGACACCTAATCCTCCCATGATGCATCCCACAATCCTTTGCTTTTGTTTCCCTGGTGTTTTAAAGCTGATGCCTTGGTGCAATGGGCCCGCTAGAGTATTTTGTTCCCACGCTGGCCCCTCAGGAGCAGTCACTGCTAAGCTGATCCTCTCCGCCTCAGAGGCATGGGATAGGAGCAGGCTGCTGATCCCATCGCCATGAGAACCGTCAAGGTGGGACTTGTGCTTTGCAGGCCCTGAGCTGCCAGAAAACAGGCCTGCAGTTTGGGTTGTGATTTACCCTGAAGCATAGATTAGGGTCAGCAGTGAGGTGTCTCCCCTTCCAGACCTCTTGCTGGAGGAAAGGAAAGATCTGCTAGTGAGCTCCCCAGCTAGCACAGGACAAGGGAGGACCCCCCAAAAATGCAGGACCTCAAGACACTGTTCGTACTGCCTTTGCTAGTGCTGGCAGTCTGGCCACGCCCTTGCTGGTCCCGAGTGATGCACACCCAGGCCTAGGGAAAAACCACATGTTGGGCAGGAGCTGCCCGCAAAGAACAAATGGGATCGGACACCACCCATAGGAAATACCCAGGGCTATCTCAAAGGCTAGAGGAAGACTCTGTCTCCAATCCTGTACATGTCAGGAGCATCAGTTTGCACCCTGAACACACACCCTATCCCTCCCATGCCCTAACCCTGCACCACTTTTGCACAGACTGTACTTGCTCAATGCCTCCTCCTAGGTCTGGTTTCCTATCTGCTTAAGAAGCCCCTCTGCAGTTATGCTTTTGCATTCCAGCGCCTGCCCTCCCTGTACCCTGGGAGGTCTGGGCTCCTCTATACCCAAGTCAGCTGCTCTGTTTTGAGTTGGTTTGGGGGGACAGAAGATTGCAAAGAAAGTGGTATGTGGAGATGGGGCAGGTAAGGCACTTCCTTAAACAGCCTGCAAAACCCATCAGTGCTTTGATTTGCTTTCCGAGAATGCTTAGGCTTGACAAACAATTGCAAACTACACAGTCGCAAGGTAAAATGAAAAGCCCGCAGGCATTAATTATATATATAGATATTAAAAAAGAAGCTACTGCTTAATTATTGTTTGCAAATCTCGGTATTTAAATTGACTTATTTGCAAATGTCTGTTTAGAAATTGACTTTGTAATTATAAAGTCGGTGCAGGCATATCACAGGCCCTGGAGGGGTCTCTAACGAGGAATGATAATGCACCAGGCAAAGTGAACCATCCTGAGCTGCATTTTAATAACCAAGAGGTGCTTGAAGGGGGGAGGTGAAAGGTCTGCTGGAAATCCCAAAGCCAACAAATGAAGGCGCGAGAGACAGAGAGAAGAGAGTGGGGGATGCACAGGCAGAAGACAAACCCAGCTGAGAAGGGGCTGCAAAGGAAAAGCCAGGTATTGTTCAGGCTTCAGTGATTGGATCGGGCTAGTAATAACCTCTGTTTGAGCTCTGAATGAGAATGAGGTTGTCTGCTGGCATGAAATAGCTGGCTGGTGTGATATTGCAAACTGCCAACCAGAAAACCCAATGCTCAACATGTACCCAGACATCGCCCCCCTCTCCCTCCTCCCTGCCTGGCTCTTCCTGCGGGGGGCGGGGGGCGGGGGGCGGGGGCGGAATGCAACTACAAGTCGTATGGGCAACGTGTAACATGCAAAGGGCTGTGTGTCATGTATAAAAGGATGTGCAATGCCTGACTCTCAGTAGCTCTAGAAGAACGCAGACAGCTGGGTAATTTGTGAATGAGGAAGGGCTGCAATTGTAGATTATATAAATATTGGTGCTCTGATCAAAGTATAATGCTCAGAATTGTAGTGTTCTCCATGGGGGGAGCTCAAGACTCCTCATGCATGTTGGGGGAAACCCATGAAAGTACATCAAGGCAGGAGAGAAAGGGTTTGACCTGCTTTCTTTGATTATTGTTTTTTTATAACAATATCACGAATAGGGAGTGAACTTGGGACTGTCTGCTGGATTTAAAAGCATAGGCTGCACTCTTTGAGCCAGAAAACACAACTGTAGCGGATATAGATTCACAAGCCTCTTATGAAGTTTATCCTCCAAGGGCAACAAAGGCACACACGGTCACCATGTTACAAATGATTGAGAACAACAGCCGGCTGGATGTAAAAATAAAACAATGTTAAAAAAATTGGAAATGAAAACGCCAGGTTTTGGCTCGTCTGCGATTCATAGTCCAGTTATTCCTTATTCATGAGCATTCAGTGGTTCCTGCATATTCACAAAAATATGGCAGATGAAGACGAAGTCTGAAAATTAAAACAGGCTCCAGGATCCTGCTGGAGAAAGATAATAGTGCTGTCAAGATGGGTAAAATTCTAGCCCCACTGAAATCAATGGCAAAGCTCCCATTCATTTAACTGGGGATGTGGTATGCCCATATCAGTAAAAACCGGCATCTCAAGCCAACATAGTTATGCTGGCTCAAAGACAGTGCCTAGCCCAAGCCTCAGTAAAGGATATTTTCATTTATCAGAAAGCACCAAACAAGTGTCATTACAATTAATTTTAAACAAAAGAACAATTCTGAGTCTACACCCGTCCAGCTCTTCCCGCACATGCTGTTCAAGCCACTGTGCTTGCTATTCATTCCACGGAGCTCTCTGTGACTCTTCAACCCAGCACATTAGGAATAATTATTTGAAAGGCATCATGAAGTACAGGGACATTTCCCAAATCCTGAAGGAAATTCCATGGACAGAGAGACATCCTTTGAAAAACTGGCACTGTTCACTAAAACAGGGACAAATAGACGCTTTACTCAGCTCGGTAAAACCTGGGTGAGTTTCACTTCTTGGCTCTTTCACAGACCCAGTGTTATTACATTTGGGTTTTCAGTTAGGCTTGGGGAAAGTTTAGATAAAAAAAAATGCTGCTTTCCTTGAATAAAACGACTTGTCTCGAAAAAAAAAATTTAAATCTGCACTTAGGCACAGCATCATCCAGCAGAAAATGTTCCATTGTCCTTGTGTGATGCCAGTGTGTCCTCAGCTGGCTCTAGTTCTGCACTGGGATGTGTATAATCAATTGAGCTCCGAATAGATGCAAGAGTCCGATTGCAGGATCAGTCTCGTACAATTATATTGATGCACATGTTCCTCTATGGGTAGATTCTAGACAGAGTATCTGCAGAATCATAGTTATTTGTACTTTATGCTTTACACCATCCTTTAATTCAAGGGTTCCACTAGCATAATAATAGTTCAAACAGGAAGTACATTACAACTCATATTCATGAATTAATTAAAGCCATCAAAGAGTCCACGAAGTCTACCATTGATTCAGGAGGAATGGGACGTACAGATAATTAATGGCTCTAAATGACAGTTTTTGAAAAATTGGTTTCTGGGAGCTCTTCGTGTATGCTGGATAGGTTTCTGCTGCATAAGACTTATCTATTCTGAAAGACATACACACAGAGAAAGCAGAACTGTCCCTTCCAATATTTATTAGACCATTATATATCTGGAAAAGAGTTGGGTTATTTTGGTGTTAGATATCTACATATCAGCTGCTACAAATTCTACCTTAAATCACTTAATAGCCCATTAAGGACTGTCTTAATGAATACTTATTAAGTACAAATTCTGAAACCATTTTCAGTTTTATTAATTAAAAGATTACTATTGGGATCTTGTGGCAGGCATCCTGGCATCATTTGGGGTACGTGAAATATGATGATTCTTTTATTTTCCTATTAGAATATTTTAACTTCTGCCTAAGGAGATAAATTGTGCTGTGCATTGCTCTGGATATATCATGATGCATCATTACTAATAATTATTATTAATAAATAGTAATTATGGGCTGGAGCGTGCCTTTGGGAGTAGCTCTGGGAGGCACTATGCCAAAGGGTATGTCTATATTGCACGCTTCTTACAGGGTGAGTAAAGTACAACACTGCTTGCCCCTTGGCTATAAATACCACTGGAGAAAGTGAAGTACTGCTTAGGTGACTACAGATAGGACTGAACCCTGTGAGCATGTATCCAGTGGCCTGCTGCCGCCCCTGCCCTTGCCTTTCACTGATGTGTGGAGGGAGTGTGGACACAGCTTGTTTCTCAGCGTGGTCTATAGCTACACAAGCCCTGCACTCCACCACAAAGAATGGATGATGTAACTAAGAGACACCCCAAGAGACACAATTCCTGCCCTGCATTCCCTTTGCTTCAAAGAGGTGGGATGTTAATGCATGATTGTTGGTCTATATTGCCAGTAAATTGAGATGTGCCAGCATGGTGAAAAGGGGCTAATTGCAGTGGTGGCACGTGGGGATTGGCATTAGTTGAGTCAAGGCTCTGCCCCTTTTCCATCCCTCTCCCACACCCCTTACCCACAAGCTCCAGGGCAAGCCCACTTCAGCTTGGTCCAGGCAGCTCTAGCCAATCAGGGCTCTATGGAAGGTTCTATTCAACCCCTCCCCCCCCCACACACACTGCTCCTTGGTATAGAGCCCAGTCTAGCCTAATGCTGCTATGCACCATGTACTGATAATGTGGCCATGGCATTGTACCACCATGTCCCACCTGCAGTGGGATAAAACTCAACCCCAGCAAAATCTGCAGCAGGAGCTTTCCTGAGAAGGCATCATTCTATGCTAAAAGTCAACTTTTAAATATCTCCAGAGGTCTTGTTATCATTTTGTTTGACCTCTCATTAAAAAGCCAACTCGACAAGGCAACTGATCCTTGCTGGTCCCTTGGGAGGTTGGCCAGTGAGGCTTGGGTTAAGCAATCAGTAAAATAAAAAGCAAAAACAAAACCCAGCATCACAGCATCTACAAAGCAGAGCTGTCTTCAATGCTTTTTCATAGGCCATCAGGGAATGGCTAAACAGAGCCTCCAGCACAAGCCTATCCACACTGAGTTACTAGAGTCATTACTGTTAGTAGCTGCTCGGCCTCAATTTAAGGCACTATGGCAACACTACCAAGCAATGGACTGGCCGGCGTACAGTGTCCATGGAGAGGAAGCCAAGAGCTGTTCTGGCAGGTACTTTAATCCCAAGCACACTGTCTTTATTATTGGATACTAGTATCCTGAGAATACCAAATTTGCAATTCTTGCCAAACAATTATCCACTTCTTGGCCTAAAATACAAAAGTATGACCAAAAATGTGGTTGAAGCTGAATTTTGAAATTTTTCAGCTAGCTTTAATAAACGTCTTACTGTCAGGAATGTGCAACCACTTCGAAACTCGCAACAGTCACCATGCTGTAAACTTGGCCAACAAAACCCTCCCAACTCTTATTAAACAAGCACAAAAAGCTTTAAAGTTTTAAAAATTGTAGAACGAACAGAATTTGACAGCCATGACTCCACTGACTGCTAGTGTATTCTGTGCATTCCTCCTACTAGGGATGTAAAGGACTAGTCAACTATCCGGTAAGCAAACGCTTGTCGGATAGTGGACAGGATAGTCGACTAGTCGCTCCACCCCCCTTCTGCCTCTATCAGAGAGAGGCAGCAATAGGGGAGAGAAGAAGGGGGTACTTAAAAGCGGCAATGCCGCACAGAGCCTGGGGTCAGCTGCTCTGTGCGGTGCTGCCACTTTGAATGCCATGGGTAGCCTGGCATCAGGCTCCTTGCAGCATTTCAAAGAGGCAGTGCCACTTGGAGCCCAGGATCAGCTGGGGACTCCCCAGCTGACCTCGGGTTCTGCGCAGTGCTGCTGATTTGAAATGCCGGGTGGAGCCCAGGATCAGCTGGGGACCCAGGGCTCCGTGCAGCATATCAAAGCGGCAGTGCCACTTGGAGCCCAGGATCAGCAGGGGACTTGAGATCCATGCAGTGTGCCAGCTTTGAAATGTGCAAGAGTCCCCAGCGTGGGCTCTTGTGCATTTCAAAGAGGAAGCGCAGCATGGAGCCTGGGGCCAGCAAAGTACTCTGAGTCCCCCGCTGACCCCAGGCTCCAAGTGACGTTCCAACTTTGAAATGTACATTTTAAAGGCGGAAATTCCATCAACTGCTCTCCTAGTAAATGAATCGATACTTAACATCCCTGCCTCCTAACTATTGTCTATTTAGTTTGCAAGTTCTTTGGGGCAAGGATTGTCTCTCATTCTATGTTAGGACAATGCCTACCACAATGAGGCCCAGGTTTTCGGTGGGGTCTCTGGGCAGTACTGAAGTAACAATAACGAACAGTAATAAGTTGGGACTTCATGGTAATTGCAGGATTAGCATCCGAGTTTTTCTGTCCCCACAATGCATGGTAGAAAGAGCACACAGCTCAGACATAGTCCGGTGTCCTTCAATTCTATGGACATCACTCAATTAGTCCTGTTGTAATATATTTTATTTGCATATTTAGTCATAGAATCATAGGGGTGGAAGAGACTTCAGGAGGTCATCGAGTCCAATCCTCTGCTAAAAGCAGGACCAACCCCAACTAAATCCTCCCATCGAGGGCTATGTCAAGCCAGAACTTAAAAACTTCTAGGGATGGAGATTCCACCACTTCCTAGGGAACCCATCCCAGTGCTTCACCATCCTCCTAGGGAAATAGGTTTTGGGTTTTTTTCCTAATAGCCAACTTGAACCTCCCATAGGGTATGTCTACACTACAAAGTTAATTCGAACTAACAGACGTTAGTTCGAATTAACTTTGATAAGTGCTACACTAGCGCTCCGCTAGTTTGAACTTAATTCGAACTAGCGGAGCGCTTAGTTCGAACTAGGTAAACCTCATTCTATGAGGACTAAGCCTAGTTCGAACTTACTAGTTCGAATTAAGGGGTGTGTAGCCCCTTAATTCGAACTAGTGGGAGGCTAGCCCTCCCCAGCTTTCCCTGGTGGCCACTCTGGCCAACACCAGGGAAACTCGTATGCCCCCCTCCCGGCCCCGGACCCCTTAAAGGGGCACGGGCTGGATACGGTGCCCATGCCAGGTGCAAGCCTGCCAGCACCCAGCCAGCAGACCCTGCACCTGGCACGGCTCAAGCCAGCCACCCGATGCCCGCCAGCCCTCCCCTTCTTCCCGGGACCAGGCTGGCGGCTCCCGGGAGCTTGCCCGGGACCGCAAGAGGCGGGCACCCGCCTGGTCTAGTGCGGACATCGTGGACCTCGTCCACGACCTCCGCACTAGGCACAGGAAAGTGGCCGTCTAGGGCAGGAGAGCTGCCAGCCTGGCCACCCAGGAGCAGGTGTGCATGAAAATCAAGGTGGTCCACTGAGACCCCCGACCCTGAGCCCTGAGCTTACAATGGCCGTACTGGGTCAGATCAAAGGTCCATCTAGTCCAGTAGCCTGTCTGCTGACAGCGGCCAAACCTAGGGACCTTGGAGGGGATGGACCGAAGACAGTGACCAAGCCATTTGTCTCGTGCCATCCCTCTCCAGCCTTCCACAAACCTTGGGCAGGGACACCACTCCTACCCCCTGGCTAATACCACTCCATGGACCCAACCTCCATCACTTTATCTCACTTCTCTTTAAACTCTGGTCTAGTTGTAGCCTTCACAGACTCCTGCAGCAAGGAGTTCCACAGGTTGACTCTTTGCTTTGTGAAGAACAACTTTCTGTTACTAGTTTGAAGCCTGCTACCCATTCCTTTCCTTTGGTGCCCTCTAGTCCTTCTATTATGGGAACTAATGAAGAACTTTTCTTGATGCACCCTCTCCACCCCACTCATGCTTTTATAGACCTCTATCCTATCCCCCCTCAGTCTCCTCTTTTCTAAACTGAAAAGTCCCAGTCTCTTTAGCCTCTCTTTATATGGGACCTGTTCCAAACCTCTGATTATTGTAGTTGCCCTCCCCTCTCCCACCCTCTCTCTTCCCCTCTCCCACCTCCTTTTCCCAGTCTCCCCGAGTTTTGTTCAGTAAAGAGAGATTCTATTTTTGACCACACGTTTTCTTTATTTTGTACATCAGGAAGGGGGGTTAGGGAAGGGTAAGTGGAAGGAGGTGAGGGAGGAATGGGGTACGAGCCCCCGATGGGGCGGACTGGTCTGGCTCTGCGGGCTTCTGGGGGTGGAAGCTCTCCTGCAGCCCCCCAATTGCCCTCTCTCCCCAGATGGCAGCCTGCGGCAAGTGCAGCCGGTCTGATGGCCGAGTGCTGTGATGTGCCCAGTGTGGGCACTCAGGGCACTCCAAGCCAGGACTGGTTTGCAAGCAGGGCACCCCTGAGAACTGTCTGTCCGGGGTGGGGGTTGGGTCCCTTTAAGCACAGCCCTCGGCTAGCCTGAGGCAGCAGCTCCACGCTCTAAGTCCTCATCTGATGCCCTGCCGGCACTGCTTCCGGCCATCCTTAACCCCGGTTCAGGGTCCATTTAATGTGGACATGCTAGTTCAAATTAGCAAAACGCTAATTCGAACTAGTTTTTTAGTCTGGATCCGTTAGTTCGAATTAGCTTAGTTTGAATTAACCAATTCGAACTAAGTTCAAATTAGCGCTGTAGTGTAGACATACCCATACTGCCTTCTAGGCTACAAGGGCACTCTGTTGACTCTTCACTTTTTCTATTGAAAATACTTTGCATCAGAAATAACAAATCACGTCAGTAAGATTATAGAAGGAACCATTCACAATAAAATATGAAATATCCTACAGCATTTAAAATGTACTGCATAAGCCCCTAGAACACAGTACTTAAAAGCCTCTATGTGTGGGATTATTACTGATTTTAATTAAAGTACCTGACATGAAAGATTTGCAAAAATCAGGCCCAATTATTTTTTTCCAGACAAGTCTTCACAATGTCGAGATTAATCTGCTTCCTAGTCACACCGTTTTCTCAGTGCTGACAGCTATATATCATTCAGGGTGCCATTTTATTGTCAAATGCAACAGATACAGAGAGAGGATCATTAAAAAAAATCCACAGGATGCACAGTGAATGTCTTTTTTTTTTTTTTTTTGAATCTGGAAAGGGGACATTTTCACAGAAGCATGGAAGTATTAGATGTTATAGGCCAATCTCATGGCAAAGAAGTTAATCCTGCAATGAAGGTGGATGACGCACCTTAGGATGAGGTTTGACATATAGGTTTGTGAAAGTCAGCTGCAGTGAAAGTTACTGCTGCCCAAGGACACTCCTAGAATGGGGTGGTCAGAGAATGCAAGAGTTTTATTTCTAGATAGACAGTTTTGTTTTCTTACAGATCTAGTACCCTTACACTATAATGGATCCTCACCAAATGGCTATATATTGGGCAGCTGGGGTGATTCAGGAATGACTAAAGACAGCCTGTCACAATGTGGTGAAATGGACTGGAGGCTCTTCCAACTAGATGTAGCAATAGTGATACTGACTGAAATGCTATGGGAGATTAGAGAGGTTATCAAAATAAAAAAAATCATTAATAGTGGGGGATTTCAACTATCCCCATAGTGACTGATTCCAACTATCCCCATGTCACCTCAGGATGGGATGCAGAGATAAAATTTCTTGATACCTAAAATGACTGCTTCTCAGAGCAGCTGGTTCTGAAACCCACAAGAAGAGAGGCAATTCTTGATTTAGTCCTAAGTGGAGAGCAGGATCTGGTCCAAGAGGTAAATATAACTGCACCACTTGGAAATAGTGACCATAATATAATAACATTTAGATCCATGTGTGGGAAAAACACCTCAGCAGCCCATCACAGTGACAAAAGTAAAATCCCTGCAAGCTGCATGAAAACTTTTTAAAGACACCATACTAGAGGCCCAACTTAAATAAATACCCCAAATTTAAAAACACAGTAAGAAAACTAAAAAAGTGCCACAGTGGCTTCACAACCAAGTAAAAGAAGCAGTGAGAGATAAAAAGACATCATTTAAAAAGTGGAAGTCAAATCCTAGTGAGGAAAATAGAAAGGAAAGTAAACTCTGTTAAATTAAGTGTAAAAATATAATAAGAAAAGCCAAAAGGGAGTTTGAAGAACAGCTACCCAAAAACTCAAAAGGAAATAGCAAAATGATTCTTAAGTATATCAGAAGTAGGAAGCCAGCTAAACAACCAATGGGGCCTTTGGACAATCAAAATGCTAAAGGAGCCCTCAAAGATAAGAGGCGAGGAGTCCTGTGGAATCTTATAGACAAACTGAAGTGTTGGAGCATAAGCTTTCGTGGGCAAAGACCCACTTCATCAGATGCATGTCTGACGAAGTGGGTCTTTGCCCACGAAAGCTTATGCTCCAACACTTCAGTTAGTCTATAAGGTGCCACAGGACTCCTCGCCGCTTTTGCAGATTCAGACTAACATGGCTACCCCTCTGATACTTGACTCAAAGATAAGAAAGTCATTGCAGAGAAACTAAATGAATTCTTTGCTTCAGTCTTCAAGGCTGGGAATATTGGGGAGATTCCCAAACCTGAGCCATTCTTTTTAGGTGATAAATCTGAGGAATTGTCCCAGATTGAGGTGTCATTAGAAGAAGTTTTGGAACAAATTGATAAACTTAACAGTAACAACGAGGAAGAATACAGCCAAGAACATCTCACTGACTCATGGAGAATAGAGCTAGAGATGTCCTGTTGGGTTTTCTTATCCATCCACCCTGCCCCAGGGTGAGTGCAGAACTGCCCCACTCAATACAACCTCCTCTGATTTATTCAGACTAGTTTGAAACAAAGCACTTTGTTCACCCATCTCAGGCTGGGCTCATTTCTCCCAGCCTGACTCCGCTTGCAGTGGGCGGAGCAGCAGGAGGCCGCATATGGAAACCTGGCATTAGTATCACTTTCAGAAAACAGGGGATCAGAGAGCCAAGCCTGGCAGCAAATTAATACAGAGCAAGAGTTCACACGAAGGGTTTGCTCCTGTTACACACCTCTCAGGACTTGAGAAAGAATTAACATAAGGGCCGGGATTCACTCACAGCACCCTGATGGCTGCAGATAAGGCCACAGTGTCAGTCAGACCCAGGAAGCAAGTTAATCCAGGATTAACAAGCTTGAAGTCATGCCACAGGTCTGCTGGTATTGTGCACCATGAGAGCACATCCTGAGTGCTCTTGTGTGCAAATATACCCCAGGGCAATCTCAATCACTATTGATTATGGAGATTGAGCCAAAGTCTATTGGAGTGGCTGGAAAGACCCCAACTGACTTGAGAGGGCTCCCTAGCAAACACTGATTGCTGAGTGTATCTGGCACTAGGCAGATGAATGACCAGGATCCTGCCCCATCTTACTGGATGAACCGCACAACTCACACAGTAAAGGCAGTAAGCGACCCCAGGGCAGGGCAGAGCGCAGCTTCTGGAGCAATGGGTGTGTGGTGTGTTGGGGCCAGCGGGTTCAAAGAATGGAGTTTGCAGATGGTGTTTGAATGGTTTTTAAGGGGAGAGTGTCTGGCCCAGGGAAACAGGAGGTCCCAGTCCAAAGGCTCAGCATGGATCACTGACAATCTCTAGTACTATCTGGCTCCTAACTGGCGTCAGTGTCATGCTATATGTGTCACGGCCATGTGATCTCTGACTCTGGGTCTGGCTGCTGAGTCCCAGCCACTTCCTTCCCTCCCGCAATGGCAGTGGCTGATTCCCACAGCTGGCAGAGTCTTTCCAGTGGGAAGGATGGTTCCACTGAAGCAGTTCCAGGATCCTAGAGAGACATTGTTCTTCACCCTTTCCATTTCTATGGCTAGCTCACCTCCTGGCAGTTCTGCTCTGGGGCATGGTCCCTCTCTTTGTTGGAGCATTAGCCCACAACAAGCATTGCTGCCAGGGAATCCTCATGCCTAGCGGGTCAGATCGTGTTGGCAGGGCATTGGTGCATGGGCATTGGTGGGTCAGCAGGCAGTATGAAATGCAAAGCCCTCATGGATTTGGCAGGTCGAATAAAAACCAGTGTTACTGCTCTCATCTGCCAGGGAGACATCAATGGAGGATGGGATATGTGGTGCATAGAGAATGGACTATTTATGTCATCTTAAAAATGGGTGTGGTGAAGAGATGGAAAGTTAGACAGGTCAGTAGACATTTCAGTGAATCTACTGATGTATAAGAAGAATTTGGCCCCCATCTCTGGGAGATGAATAGTTATTCAGAATACAGGATCCCTGAGCCAGTGGGCTGGGTGAAGTGAGAAGAGGTTTTGCTTCCCCCCTCCACGGGGCAGTTAAATGTGGAGCCCTGCAGACAATGGCAGATGAGTATTGTAAAAGCAGAGGGGTGGAGTTCAAGTGAGCTGAAATCCCTGAAAAGGGAAGAAAAGAGAGAAAGAAAGAGCCCTTGAAAAGGAAAAGAAAATGAAACAGAAAAGAAGGGAGAATCAGCACTAGAGGGAATAGCTTCAAATAATTACACTGTGTAAGTGTCACATGGAGACCTGGCAGATGCTGGAGGGACATCAGGACAGCCAGGATGAAGGACACCTCAGGAAACTGTCAGATTACAAATGAAACACTCTTGGCTAAATGCTTTGACTCTGCTGAGCAGTTCCAGGAATGAATTTGATCCTATATTTAAAACAACGCCCCCCTTCCTTCTGTAGTCAGTCCCAGCTTACTGCACAGGCTGCTGGAAGGAGAGTACAATTGTAAGATCTTTGAGGCAGGGACTGGCATTCTCTGGGTATGTCTAGACTACATGCCTCTGTCGGCAGAGGCATGTAAAATAGGCTACCTGACATAGTCAATGAAGCGGGGATTTAAATATCCCCAGCTTCATTAAAATAAAAATGGCCGTCGCGCTGTGCCGGCTCAGCTGATTGTCAGCACAGTGGGGCAGTCAAGTTGCAGATCGGTCAACAGGGGAAGCCTTTGTTGACTGCTCCTGTAAACCTCGTTTCATGAGGATTCATTGACTATGTCGGGTAGCCTATTTTACATGCATCTGCCGACAGAGGCATGTAGTCTAGACGTAGCCTCTATGCGCCAGATCTGCACAACTGCACCTCACCTACGGCCCCCACCGACAGTACAAGGAGCTGCTGCATGCGAAGCAATTTTGGAAATCTAGAGACTTAAACATTGACGTGCCTCGCTGAAAGCGGATCCCGTGTGCAGATCTGGCCTTGTACATGTTTACAGTGCTTTACACAACGGAGCACTCAGTCTGGTCTCTAAGGGTGTGTCTACACAGCAAAGTTATTTCATAATAATGGCCATTATTCCAAAATAACTATGCGAGCGTCTGTACAGCAATTGCAGTATTTCAAATTTATTTTGAAATAACAGGCAGATTATTTCGGCATAAGAAAGAATGTCTTTTCCGAAATAGCTATTTCGAACTAGGGGCTGTGTAGACAGAGCAACTGCAGTTATTTGAAATAAGGGACCTCCAGCCCATCCCAAGGTGCCCTGCTGGCCACGCTGTCTACACTCAGCCAGACTCTATTGTCCCCCCTTCCCCTGGAGTCTTTACAACTGCAGCCTCAGGAGAAAGGGCTTCTGGCAGGCAGGAGTCCTTGACAGCCCTGAGCCACCCTCCAGCTGCACCTGCCTCAAATTTTGGCAAAATGATCCAGTCTGCTGTGCTGATCCAGTCACCACTGCTCCCAGGAAGCACTCAGACTCAAAAACGTGGATGTCTATGGCCAGATGGCTGAGAACCTGGCCACCAAGGGACACACCTGCATCTAGGGCCGTCCTTAGGATTTATGGTGCCCTACGTGAGATTATTAAACTGGTGCCCCTATGACTGACTTGCTCTTCCACCCCTACTCCCTCTCCTTCCCAGAGACCCCAGCAGCCAATCCCCTCCCTCAGACTGTGCTGCAGGCAGTGCATCCGGCTCTCTCTAGGACCCAGCCCTGCTGTTACATGCTCCACTGCTTCCTGTCATAGGCATGCACAGCACATTTCATTGGAGTGTGCATCCAAAGAATTTTTTTTAAATGTACTTTGACCCCCATTAGCCACATCCCTGACCTCCATTAGGCACACCCTAACCCCCATTAACCACGCCTCTGGAGGCAACACACTCAGGGCACGATGGACACATGACCAAAAGTAAAAGGTGTCATGTGACCCTCCCAAAGACTTTTCCCACCATCCTCCTACCAATAGGGATTAGATTGGCCCCCATCAAGCCCCCCTCATGCAACTATCCTGCCGTTGCATTAACTCAATGTGTTTGACATTAACTCAGGGGCAGAGGGGCTGGGGGAAGTGTTCCCTCTAAGAGTTTCCTCCCATGAGCAGAATGAATTTTGTGTTGTGCACCAGTACTGAGTTCATGTGGCTTGTTTGGATGTGGCACTGAAGTTATTTATAAATATCTTATAAACCTTTACCTTTCCCCTCTGCTGCCATGTCTCCTCCCCTTGCTCCATCAGCTCCCCTGGTGCCTGCTGCCCCCCAACCCCTCACCCTCCTCTGCTGTCCTGACTCCTGCCCTTCTCACTGCCCTCAGCCCTCCTGAGATCTGCCCCCCTCCACCAGCCCTTCTATCCCCCCTGTGCCCACTCCTCCAGTAGCCCCACTCTGATCATGTGAGTTACCCCTCCTCATCCCCTCTCCTAACACCTCCCTCTACACACCTGCCCTGCCTCTCTCCTCTGGTGCTGGTCCCTCCCCTGCAGGTGTCTGCCCTTCTGCTTCACCCCAGAATCCCCTGGCACCTTCAACTTCCCTTAGCCCTGCACCCCCCTGGTGCCTCCCCCTTCCCTTAGCCCTGCACCCCCCTGCCCCCTCCCCCTTTGCCCTCTTTTTCCCTGATGCCCACCCCCCTCACCACTCTCTGCCCCCATTTCCCTCACTCCCCTCTATGCCCTCATACATGACTTGCTCCATCCCCACCCCTTTTTTCGAGCCTTCTCCCAGCACCTCCCCCCTCCAGCCCCCAATGCCCTTCTTTTCTCCTCTCCTCTTCTCTCCTCTCCTCTGCTCTCCTGTCTTCTCCCAGCATCACCCTGTCCTCCCTCTCACTTACACCTCCCCTCCTGCCCTTTTCCTCATTGTCTGCACTTGCCCCCCTCTGCATTTGTCTCTCCTCTACCCCACCCTTGGTGCCTTCCCCTTTCTTCTTCTCCTGACCTGCCCCCCTCCCATCAGCACAAGCACCTTCCTCTCCCACCCTTGCCCCCTATTTCCCCCCTCGCCCTCGCCCTCGCCCTCGCCCTCGCCCTCGCCCTCGCCCTCGCCCTCGCCTACCTTCTGCCTTCCTGTTTGCAGGGCTGGAGTCTGCTGCGATTGGGCCCCAGAAGTCCCCGCAGCCCAGGCTCCAGACCACGTGCCAGAGCCAGAGCCGGAGCCGGAGCTGGGCCACTTGGCGCTCGCAACCCCGGCCCATCACAACATGTCCGGTCCCACCCTAGCGAGGCTCTGCTCCCCCACACCCCGCTTGGAGCATCTCCCGCCCGGGCTGACAGCTTCTCTTCTCCAGTTGGTGTCAGCTTGCCGGCCTCCTCACCGGAGTCCCTCGGCCCGGGGTCTTCTGGCAGGGCTGTAAGTGTTGGCAGTGCCCCTACTGGCTCCAGTGCAGAGCTCACGCCTATGCTTCCCCTCCGTCCCAGGCTGGCGGAGTGGTTCCCCAGAAAGCGTGGTGCCCTACGCGACTGCATACTCCGCGTATGCATAAGGATGGACCTGCCTGCACTAAGAAGCAGGTGCGTTGCTTTAGTAACACCAGTCGGAAAAAATACTTTGTGGATAAAAACCAGCGGACTCTGAAACCCCTGTGCATGGGCAATGGTAACAAAATACCTTGCGGGCCACACATAGAGCCCGGTGGACTGCTTGTGACCCCGCAGCTGCAGCTTGCCCACCCACTGACATAGGTCCCGATGCTGCACTTTGACCAAGCTGAGGGCCACCAGGAGGCTCACAACTAGACATGCTGCTCTATTGCTATACCTCACATCAGTTAATAGGAAGCTTGCCATCTGCAGGCACATATGAATGCAGCACATGGCCTGAACGGTAGTAGGTTAAAGCAAGCTGTGATTCTACTCTGAAAATTATTTCCTGAGTGCAGCTGTTAACATGCAGTTCCTAATGCCTGGCCTCCTCCTCGCCCTGGCCCTCTCCACCAAAAATGACAAAAATATCGTTCACACAGAACGCTCGTCCATTAGTCTACTTCCTATCGATCCCTCGGCCGTTGCATTTCAATATTGATCACTGCAATGATGGTAATTCATGACAGAAGCAGAAGGCAGGAGGTGACTAGCAAGCAGACCTTCTGCCCTGTTAGAGGAAAGCCCCTAGCTGTGCAAAATGCAGGGCTGGTGGCCTTTCTGATTTGTTTGTTTTCTGTTTCGAAAGAAAAAAAAAAACTTGAGCTGACTTTCTGCGTGTTTTGGTTTCAAAGTGCCAGTTTCAGCAAATAGTCCAAGCAAATCAGGGCATTTCATGTTTCTCTTTGAGTCTAAAAAATCTCTTCTTGTGCAGCAAGTTGAAAGAGAAAAAAGAAGGGAGGGGTGGGGGAGGGACGGTGCATGCTGGTGAGATATAGAAATCTTCTAAGCAGCCGAGTCTAACGATTGTAGGATTTAAAAAAAACAATCTCTCCTCCAGACGCCCCGGTATTAATTCAGGCATTAGTCAAAATGTAGCAAGAAAAGTGCAGATCAAGAGGCAAAGGTTTAAAGCAAACTCCCCCAGGTAGGAGTGCAACAGGAGAAACCAGGGGACAGAGACAAATGGCCGGAGGAGAAGGCTGGAGTAGAAGCAATGGATGTACAAAGAGGCACAGAGCTAAGAAGCATCACGGAAAGGTCGCCTTCATTAAGCTCTTCATCAAATGGGCTTCTGTTGTCTGGCCCTGCAGCCGCCTCTCTGGTGCCAACATAGAGTTCTCACACCATGCTCCTCTTCTTGCCATGGCTCATCTTTATCCCTGAGCCAGCAAGGGAGACGCGTTTTACAACCCTAATGTTATTCCTCTCCTGCAGCTCAATGATGGACTTTTAATATCGCCGTCCCCAAGGAGCCTAAGAGATACGGATCCCCAGAACGCCAGCATGGCTCTGAATTGAGAGCTGCCGGCGGCCGCAATGAAGCAGAGCTCATGAATACAAATGCAGGCCAGGTCAGGGAGGTCATTGTATCTGTAGCATTTCATATGTGAGCTAGTGTCGTGCAATTAAACACACAAACTAGGAAGAACATCCACAAATGAAAGGAAAAATGGAATAAAACCCATTCATCTCATCAGACAAAGCAACTGGGGTGCTCTTTGTTTCCTGGCCGACTGCACAGAGGGCTGTTCAATAGCTGTTAAGTCCCTCCTCAGGGCTAGCTCCATTGCCACAGAGTAACAGGTACATTTCTTCCTTCCCTCCGCAGACACCCCTCTCAACATGGCCATATGGCCCTTGTTACATGTTTTTTTTTTTCTATTTTGCCCACACTAGAATTTGCGGGCCCTTACTGCAGTTTGTCTGGCAGCTTTGTGTAGCAATTGCCGCCGAGCCACATGCGTGATTCGGTAGCCCTTTTGCACTGGTTAGACAGCTCCCTGAGGCTGGGGCATTGTTGTGTTCGGAGGGAGTCGCCAGATGGCACTATTGGATGTAGATTTCCAAGTTATTATCTTTAGCATGGGAGCACGGTTCACTCTTTGAAGAGATGCTGCATTTTTGTTAGTTTTGTTGCAGTTTCATTGGGGAGCTGTTGCAAACTGCAGGAAAGTTTCCTCTCTTCTCCAAGAATTGACTTTAGAGAGATTAAAGCAAACTTGCCCCTGGGAATCGGGTATTGGTGCTTTTGTTGACATTCTAGGAAGACGGGCTAGGTTGCATGCTGTCTGACCATCTCTATTCAAGGACTGGTGCATATAGAGTAAGGCTACGTCTACACTGGCACCCTTTTTCGGAAATGCTTAAAACGGAACAGTTTTCCGTTATAAGTATTTCCGGAAAAAGTGCGTCTACATTAGAAGGATGCTTTTCCGGAAAAGCACTTTTTCCGGAAAAGCGTCCGTGGCCAATGTAGATGCGCTTTTCCGCAGAAAAGCCCCGATCGTCATTTTCGCGATTGGGGCTTTTTTGCGGAAAAGACTACTGTGCTGTCTACACTGGCCCTTTTCCGGAACAGTTTTTCCGGAAAAGGACTTTTGCCCGAATGGGAGCAGCATAGTTTTTTCGGAAAAGCTCTGACAATTTTACAGTAGATCGTCACTGCTTTTCCGGAAAAGCAAGCGGCCAGTGTAGACAGCTGGCAAGTTATTCTGGAAAAGCGGCTGCTTTGCTGGAATAAGTGGCCCAGTGTAGACACAGCCTAAGTGAAACATGATATGCTAAGAAAATACCCTTCTGATGTCTCCAAAGGGCAACTGATTTGCAAGACCCTGAAATCTGTCCCCACTTCTCAAAAGGGGTGACAGGTGAATCCAGGTTTATCCTATATTAAGTGACAGACTGTGTCAGAAAGTCAGGGCTGCACAAAAGAACATATGAAATCCATTGCTTCTGTTTTCCAAATGCCCACATTCCATGATGCATACAGGCTCACGTCAGTTCTCACCATCCTGTATTTGTTTTGCAGAGCTGGCCCATCCACAGGATGCATTGGGGCAGTCACCCTAACACCCCGCACTTTGGGGGCCCCTGTGGTGCCATCCTATGAATGGGAAGGACCCAGGGAATTACGGGGCCTGGTGCAGGTTGGCAGCAGGGATCCAGAATTGCCCAGAAGCCTGTCACACAGCCCTCTCCCAGCCAGCTGTGCTATGCTTCTCTGCAGCCGTGGAAAGTAGAACACCCCAGCCCTAGGGCACTGCGTTTCCCACAGTCACAGTGAAGCAGGGCACAGCAGTCTCAGAGGGCAGCGTGGTGTGGTGGAGCAGAGCAGAGCAGGCTGTCAGACCACTTTGGCTCCCCACTACCATGCTAAGTGTGGAAGGAGGGAGCAAACCCAGTTGATGTCCTGCGTCAGGCCCCATAATCCCCTGGGCCACACTGCTCAGGGGAGGGGCCAAGGGAGTGAAGTAGGGACTCCTGTTCACTCCTGTTCCAGGCAGAGCAGGGGCGGGGCTTGGGGAAGGGGTGGAGCAGAGTTGAGGTGGAGTGGAGCAGAGGCAGGATGGAGGGTGGGGCCTGCAGCAGGGGCATTGCCATGGGCCCCTACCTGAGGCACTAGCAAGGGGATTACCCAAGGCCTGCATCCCCCTAGAAACAACCCTGTGGTTTTTCACTGACCTCCATTTTGCATTGTGCTGGACGATATGGAGCCTGCTCAAGGCAAAAACTTGTGATGTGTCTGGAATAGTTCACCTATTGTTAGTACTGCAGGCACAACATACATACTGGATGGAATAGAAACATGTGCCCAATGTTCCCTCTAATTTTTTCTATACACGTGCAGAATACATTTTGTTATGTGCATAAAGGCATGTATGGATGGGCACTACCAGTAGAAACACATGCTGCTGGCAGTGAGTGCTGTGAGTGTTCTGCTAGTCAACTGGGTGGCATTTGAATCTCTCCTGAGTGGCCACTCAAGTGCTCAGCTTCCACAGGACCCATGCCAGACTGCATACGCAAACTAGGATCTTGCTAGGATTCATGTCCCATTTAGGGATTTAGGGAAGGCAGGTGACTCCCTGACATCTCCCCCACCACCTGCCCAGTGGTAACTCCCTGGCATCCTTTCATGACTCTGTTGGAGGCTACAACCTCTGGCTGCAGAACCCCGGGGTACTTTCTTCTGCACACTGTTTGTTATCTTTGAGTAGGGGTTGCACAGTATGAGACATTAAAGGGAACTTGCTGTCTTTCCTTTCATTTCTGTATCTCTGTGTGTCAGCTCAGATCCATCTCCTAGTGGTTGCTGGGAGAAATTGCTTTGAATGTCCCATAAATAGCAGCAGAATAATTGCAATGTATATTCTAATAACTGCTGCTATAATAATTCCCATCCTTCCCCACTTTCCTCTTTAGGGGTGATGTGCCAAAATGAGAAACAAAATTACTGCGTCTGTTCAACAAATTCTTACTGACAAAATCTTTAAGGCTTGACAAGAGTAATATACTGAAAATTAGTTTAGAAGTGTTTCAAGTTTCAAAAATCAATCAAAATCAAATTAAGTTCTGAAGATGCTGTCTGTAGAGTTTAACTAAAATAAAGATCAGCTCCAGCAACGTGGGAGCATGGGCTCAACCTTTGAGCTGGTGACTCTAAACTAGGAGTGTGATTCTCATCCCTGCTTCTTGGGCTGAGTGATGGCCCCCGCTCCGGGGTAGAATAGAGCCCGTAAACAGCCTGCAAGTGCCTGGAGGAGAATTCCCTTGGCACAGTGAAGTAGGGTGTGTGGTACTCTCCTTGCGAGCTCTGACACTGGGGCATGTCAGGGGCAAAGTCAAGCATGAGAGACAGTGCGTTGGGGCAGGAAGGAGTGTTGGGAGCCTGGGCAATGGTGCAAGAGGGGGGCCCTCTCTCAGATGTGAAGGTAGCCCAAGTCACAATCCAATCTCAAATTATCCCCAGTTTCATCCCAGGTCACAGTAAATTGTTCTGGCTTTGGATAGTGTAAACTGTATTGAAAGGGTTTATTTCTGAGTATCGGATGCTTTTCTGGGCTAACGGATTGCATCTCACACCCTGGACATGCTGTCTTCTTTACCCTTCATCCATATGGTGACCAGCCCCCTTGTCTTGGTCCAGCCAATCCAACAGCTTCTGACCTACAAATTCTTAGCCATCTGCTTTGCAAATTAACTTCAGCCCTGTTATTCCAGCGTTGGCTCAGGTAGTCTATATTTTTAGGCTGACAGTTTTGTCATTGCTGATTATATTCCATCTCAGCTCCTTGAGGGAGAAGCTTAACAACTCTCCAGGATTTCTGTTCCCAAAACTGAGAGCCAATAGTGCGATTGAAGCCCCCTTTATACAGGTGACAGCATTTTTTTCTTGGTCAAAGTTCCTTGGTAAGATTATAGGCTCCATAAATGTTGCAAGCATAACACATTTCAGAGGGAATTTCTCTCTGCTTAGAGCATCTTGTCATTCCCCGTCATCTCAAGGCACTTTCCAAAAGATGTACAATAAGAAGACTGACCAGGCCTACATAACCTTTCACGTGAGTACCTCAGGGTATGTCTACACTACAGTGTTATTTCAAAATATCTAATTTCAAAAAAGTTATTTTGAAATATCTTATTTCAAAATAACGCGTCTCCACACAAAATGCATTTCAAAATAGCTTTTTGCTATTTCAAAATAGTGCATCCACACTGATTGGACTCTGAATTGCATTTAAGGCCAGCCAGAACTGGTTCCGGCAGGGCACCAGGTCAGAAGTTACCTTGTGGCCAGGGCAGACTGGGAAGGGCTGGAGGCCTCCTGTTTTGAAATAAGCATCTATACAGAGTTTATTTTGAAATAGCAATTTCAAAATTGGTGCTATTCCTCGTGGAATGAGGTTTACCAATTTCGAAATAAGCCCTCTGCTATTTTGAATTAATTTTGAAATAGCAGTTGGCTTGTGTAAACGCGAGGAAAGTTATTTCGAAATAACGGCTGTAGACATACCCTCAGAGAGCTTTGTAAAGCTGAGCACTGTCAGCTCTGCTTTACAAATGGAGAGACTGAGGCACAAGAGAGGGCATTAATGAATTGCTCAAATGTAAAGCACCACAACAGAGCCTAGCACCCAGAAAACTACACTCTTCAATGGAAGACACAAGGTGGCTGGTGCCTTTTATTGGATGAAGGTCTGTGTAACTCTTCTGCCAGCAGCCAGGGAGACAAACGGACAGCTTTCCTGACAGCTAGTTGGAAGGAGGAGAGACCCTGTGTGTGTCTAGGTAAATACATGTGCTCCTGTTTGCTTAGATGGTTAGCTCATGGAGTGGTGGTTTTGCTCATTGTAATCAATTTGTCTGGTATTGGGTCACAAATAAAATTAGTGCTAAATGCAGGAATTATGAAATATGGTCACCAATGCTTGTAATTATTGTGGGAATACCGAAAAGAGCGGCTGTGCTTAGCCTGTCCCAAAGAAGGAAGCCAGTCTCAGGGTGTGTCTAGACTACATGCCTCCTTCGACGGAGGCATGTAGATTAGCCAGATCGGCAGAGGGAAATGAAGCCGCGATTAAAATAATCGCGGCTTCATTTAAATTTAAATGGCTGCCCCGCTCTGCCGATCAGCTGTTTGTCGGCAGATCGGGGCAGTCTGGACGCGACGCGCCGACAAAGAAGCCTTTCTTCATCGGCACAGGTAAACCTGGTTTCACGAGGCATACCTGTGCCGATGAAGAAAGGCTTCTTTGTCGGCGCGTCGCGTCCAGACTGCCCCGATCTGCCGACAAACAGCTGATCGGCAGAGCGGGGCAGCCATTTAAATTTAAATGAAGCTGCGATTATTTTAATCGCGGCTTCATTTCCCTCTGCCGATCTGGCTAATCTACATGCCTCCGTCGAAGGAGGCATGTAGTCTAGACACACCCTCAGTGTAAAGAATCTCCAGTGCAATAGGGTTCAAAGACCACAAGCCTTATGAGAGTGGTAGAGAGCAGTGAGCCAGCAGATGGCGAGTGACTAGCAGAGTAACTAAGGTGCCTCTTTCCCTCCACCACTCAGGATGAGAGGAAGGATGGGAGTTCATTATCTAGGGGTTTCTCTCCAGCCATCCTACACAGAACTGACTTGAGCCCCCACCCAGTAACCTGGGAAATTCACGCGCCACTCCAAGGCTCCTCTATGAGGCAATGCTTCCCCACTTGCAAGTGCTGAGTCTGAGAGTAGAAAAGAGACTTAATAAGGGTATGTCTACACTACCACCATCGTTCAAACTAGGGTGGTAATGTAGGCAACCGGAGTTGCAAATGAAGCCCGGGATTTGAATTTCCCGGGCTTCATTTGAATATTGCCGGGCACCGCCATTTTTAAATGTCCGCTAGTGCGGACTCCGTGCCGCACGGCTATACGAGGCACAGACTAGGTAGTTCGGACTAGGCTTCCTATTCTGAACTACCGTTACTCCTCATTTCACTCCTAGTCCGAACTACCTAGTCCGTGCCGCGTGTAGGCGCGCGGCACGGAGTCCGCACTAGCGGACATTTAAAAATGGCGGCACCCGGCAATATGCAAATGAAGCCCGGGAAATTCAAATCCCGGGCTTCATTTGCAACTCCGGTTGCCTACATTACCACCCTAGTTCGAACTAGGGTGGTAGTGTAGACATACCCTAGATGGGAGGGAGGTAACTTGGTGTTAATTTGTGGGAAACATCCCAACAGGGCTCATAAAGAAAACCAAGAGTAAAAGTCCCCCCCCAAGTAGGCTAGGCAATGTCCTTTTCCTCTTGGGTTCTTAAGTCCAGCAACGTGACTGTCCCCTTCATATGCCAACCCTTCCCTGCACCCCACTCACAGTCGCTGCCCTTGGTCCAGACAGACCCGGAGCTTAGAGCTCACCTCCCATCCTGAGTGGAGGGAGGTAAAGAGGCACCGCTGGTCACTCGCCATCCACCGGCTCGCTGCTTTCTGCTGCTGCCTTGCTAGCCATTTGTCTCTCCTCTTCGTCATCACCCTCCTAGCCAATTGTCATGCCACCGCCGCTCACTGCATCTCTCCACCACCACCCTGCTAGCTTTCAGACACCACCTGCTGCCATCCACTTCTTGGCTTTGACTTCTGCCCATAAGCCCCAGCTGATTTTAGCTCCCAGTGATTGCATCTCTTAGCAAGCCAAGCAGAAGAAATACAACTCCA
The DNA here is from genome assembly GCF_052426305.1 of Pelodiscus sinensis. Classification (NCBI taxonomy): domain Eukaryota; kingdom Metazoa; phylum Chordata; order Testudines; family Trionychidae; genus Pelodiscus; species Pelodiscus sinensis. Next base: position 7,737,982 of record NC_143074.1, on the reverse strand, counting down.
GCACCATTGCCATAAGAAAAGACACATCTAATGATGCCTATTTAGCTCTCTTTGAACAGTGGAGGAGGGGACAGGTCAAATCTGTCCAGGCTGGGGTTACCATAGAGCCATAGAATACCCTTTCCTCTTAGGATACGTACACAGTGGTGCTATTTTGGGATACTTCCGATATCTCAAAATAGTTATTTCGCATCTTTTGAACAAGCCTGTTATTCTGAAATATCTTTCAAAATAATGGGAGTGCTATTCTGACGTCCCTGTAAACCTCATTCCACGAGGATTAAGGGACATTTCAGAAAAGCAGTTTATTTCTAAATTTGCTATTTTGAAATACACTCAAAATAAACTACACAATTAGTGTAGCTCAAATTGCATAGCTTATTTCTAGCAAAGGGTGCAGTGTAGATGCACCCTCAGAGAGCTCTGAAAGTCGAGCCCTTACATTTGCAAGATTCTTGCTGCTAACTCAGCCTTTTCTTTTGGAACAATTTAGCACAGTCCTATTTTTCTGTATTCCCCCAGAATTACAAACATTGATAACCATATTTTTGCTATCCCTGCATTTAATGAAAACAGCTGGTACTGGGTCACAAATTAAGTTGATTACAATGAGCAAAATACCACTCCATCTGCTGAATATCTAACAAACCCAGCATTCTTTCAAAACATCTGTGTAAGTGCAAAAGCTTGTCTCTTTCACCAACTGACCTTGGTCCAATTGTTAGACCAGTCTGGATGAATGCTTTCCTGACAGCTAGTTGGAAGGGGGAAAGACCCTGCGTGTGTCTAGGTAAATACATGTGCTCCTGTTTGCGTAGATGGAGTGGTGGTTTTGCTCATTGTAATCAATTTGTCTGGTATTGGGTCACAAATAAAATTCGTGCTAAATGCAGGAATTTATGAAATATGGTCACCCCCTGTAATGCTTGTAGTTATTGTGGGAATACAGAAAAGAGCGGCTGTGCTTAGCCTGTCCCAAAGAAGGAAGCCAGTCTCAGTGTAAAGAATCTCCAGTGCAGTAGGGTTCAAAGACCATGAGAGTAAAAGGAGGGCATGGATCCCAGCCAACAGTCTCCAGCTCACCCCACTCCCCAAAAAGATCTGCTTCAAGATGGTTTAATCTGTCTCTACCCACTGGTCTAACAATAGAGTTAAACAGGCTTCATTAGAAGCTGCCTTTCTTCTGTTTAAATTTCTCCATTGGAACTGAAGTCCCTTGTGGCAGCACTGTGCTTCAGATCAGAGCTAAAATCACTAAAGCTATGTCTACACAGCAGCGTTATTTCGGAATAAAACCTCTGAAATAGCTTATTTAGAAATACAGCCGCTCCCCGAGTTACGATCACTTCCACTTACGACCATCCGCACTTACGACCAAAGCGGTCGTAAATGCAGATCCAAGTTATGAACAGCGCGTTCGCCATGTAACTCTATGGGATCCGAGTTACAAACACTTCGAGTTATGGACCAAGTGTTGGTCCGTAACTTGTTCGTAACTCAGGGAGTGGCTGCAGTGCATCTGCACTCCAAATGCCCAACGAAATAGCGCTGAACTATTTTGAAATAGATCGTCTCCCTTGATTGGAGCCTCAATCCTGGGTGTCTGGTTGATGAGTCTTGCCCACATGCTCAGGGTTTAGCTGATCACCATATTTGGGGTTGAGAAGGAATTTTCCTCCAGCGTAGATTGGTAGAGGCCCTGGAGGTTTTTCGCCTTCCTCTGTAGCATGGGGTACAGATCACAGTTGGAGGGTTCTCTGCATGTTGGGGTCTTCAAAGTATTTGAAGACTTCAATATCTGAGATATAGGTGAGAGGATTATTCTAGGAAGGGGTGGGTGAGATTCTGTGGCCTGCATTGTGCAGGGGGTCAGACTAGATGATCATAATGGTCCCTTCTGACCTTAAAGTCTATGAGTCTATGAATCCCATGTAAAGCCCTTTGGGCAGGACATCAGGACAGCAGTCACTTCCTGCAAGGCATGTGCTTAAAGGTACCCCTTGTACAGTCATAACTCAGGCTCCTCTCCTTTGCCTACCACTTTGCAGGACAGCAAAGCCTTTTCACTGTCTGCTCTGGTTACCCTTGCAGACACCACAGCACTCTAGCCATGGAACCGGACCTGCTGCCAAGCGGACCTCATGATGCACCTTCTGGTGCAGTTTTTTCAGGATGCCCTTGTGGTCCTGAAGAATCTGGACCCGTAGCTCCCTACAGGACACCTCTTCACCTTGCTCCATGTCCTGCTCATGCAGAACAGCCCCTCCCACTCTCCCCTGCACACTGTGCACTGCCGCTTCTGGCAACAGGGCACCAGTTCCATTTGGTGGGACCAGATCATCATGGAGCGGTGGGACAGCCAGCAGTGGCTCCAGAACTTCTGCATGTGGAAGGGCACCTTCCTGGAGCTTTGTGAGTGGCTCGCCCCTCTTCTCAGGCAACAGGATACCCACATTCGACCTGCTATTTCCATGCAGAAGTGGGTTGCCATCGCTCTGTGGAAGCTCACCATGCCAGACAGCTACCACTCCTTTGGGAACCAGTTCAGCATGGGGAGATCGACCGTCAGGGTTGTGGTTATGCAGGTATGGCGCTCTTGTGCTATTGTCCCAGGAGAGTGGTGAACTGCTGGAATGGGGTTCCCTAGGGAAGGGGGGAAGGTTGAAGCTCCCTCCCTGGGAGGTTTTCCCGTCCCACCCTCACAAAGTCTTGCCAGGGGATGGGTAAGTAAGGGTTGGGTCTAGTGTGTGGGGGAAGGGCAGTTGGACTCAAGGACCTCCCGAGGGTCCTGGCAACCCTGTGATTCTCTGTTTCCTTCTCTAGGTGGTGAGGGCCATCAACACCATCCTGCTGTGTAGGCTCATACTCCCGGGCGACGTGGACCCCATCATCATTGGCTTTGCTGCCGTGGGCTTCTCCAATTTTGGGGGGGAGAAGGGCATTGATGGCACCCACATCCCCATCTGGGCCCTGATCACTGGGCATCTGACTACATCAACCAGAAGGGGTACTTTTCCATGGCATTGTAGGCCATCATGGACCATTGAGGCCATTTCACAGACATAGGTGTCACATGGTTGGGGAAGGCGCATGACGCCTGCATCTTCAGGAACTCCATCCTGTTCCAGAAGATGAACGCCAGCACTTTTTTCCCCAATTGTACCATCAGGGCAGGGAAGTGGACATGCCAATGTGCATCATGAAGGATGCTGCCTTCCCTCTGCACCCCTGGCTATGAAGCCCTACACTGGACACTTTGACCAAAGCAAGGAACAGTTTAATACCAGTCTCAGCAGGGCCTGCATTGTGTAGAGAGCACCTTTGGGCACCTCAAAGGGAGGTTCTATTGTCTCCTCACCTGCCTGAACCTGAATGGAACATCCCCCAAGTGGTGGCAGCGTGCTGTGTCCTGCACAATATTTATGAGAACAAGGGGGAGATGTTTCTGCCAGGGTGGGGGGCAAAAGCCGAGGAACACACAGCTGCTACACACAGCAACACATGGCTGCCATCAGGCAGGCTCATCAGGGGTCTGGTGCATCCAGGAGGTCCTGAGGAAGGGTTTCAGTCAAGGACACCCATGAGACTCTCCCCTGGGCCTCCCCACAAGGGGCCTCTGCAGCACCCCAGTGTGCCTTTCCTCCATCACTCCTCCCTTCTCCTGCCCTACTATCCCCCCTTCCTCCTCCCTCATCTCCCCAAATCTCAATGAGATCCAGGATTTCCACACCAATCCAGGATGGGTCCCACCTCCTCTGCCCCCAGGCAGAGGCTTGGGAGCTGCAGCCGTGGAAGGCTCAGGAGGTGTGCTGGGGTCTGCCATGGCAGGAGGGAAGGCAGAACTGGGTGCTGTGGTGTGGCACAGGGCTAGCAGGGCCTGCTTTGTGCCACAAGCCTTTTCCCCTGTGGTTGCGGCTTTAAGAGCTGCAGGGGAAGAACTATAGAGTTCTGAGGAGTGTGTACAGAGTGGCTAGCAGGGCACCTGTGGGAAGCCCTGGAGGCCACTTATCTTGAAATAACCACAGCTGCCCCATCTACACACACCCTATTTCAAAACACTCATTTTGAAATTGGTGTTATTCTTCATAAAATGAGTGATACTGGATTCGGAATAAGACACTCGTTATTTAGAAATTATTTCAAAATAACGGGCTTGCTGTGCAGATGCTCACTTTGTTATTGTGAAATAATGCGAGTTATTTCACAATAACACTGTTGTGTAGATATGCCCTAAGAGGCTACTCTGTGGGAGCAATAAATGAGCAAGTGAGGTTTTGTGTCCTGACTAGACTGGGGAGAAAGATCCAGCCTTTTCCACCCGCTCCAGCTAAATCCTGAACACCATCTGGAATGTGAGATTTTTTCTCCCCAGTGTGTCCTTTTCCTTCCCTATCTCTCTCTGATTGCTCCCCTTTTCCCTTCTGCCTAATAAGAGTCTGGCTTAGCCTGCCAAGACTATCTGTTTTACAGCACTGCTGTGAGACTGTGACAGCTGAAGACAATGCCCTAACCAGTCTGAGGTTGGTATAAGTTTGCCATGTCTCTGAATGTCTGATAAGACTGTGGGCTGTACCTGTGTTTTTCTTTGAAGTTGTAAGAGGGAGTCAACACCAGAAACCAAAACTGCATTTTCTAATTTTGCTGTTCTTTTCCCTCCCCTTTTGTGTGTGTTTGGCTTGTTTTGTCTGGTAAGTGAGGAGACAGGACTTTAGCAATAACAACATCTCCAGTCCATCGCTATTTCGCTTTTCCTCAAAGGGACAGTTATCTCCACCTTTGATAACATACCAAAGTCTGTCAGACAAGGGCTTTTCAGCTTTCTAAAACTCTCTCCAGCTAACAGGAAAGGGAAGGAGGAGCGTTACAACAAAAGCCTTACTGAATTTACCTTTCAAATGCTTTGTTCAGTTTTCCTTTGTTTCTGTGTATGGTTTAATAAGTGGTCAAAAGTGGTTTTAAGGGCGAGTGGTCTAGAGTACTAAGCAGGTTGACCAAACCTTATTTAACTTTGCGTAAGGTTGCACAGTTGTTTTAACACCTTTGACTCTGTGGGCCAGAGGCAACACATGGGGAGGGACAAGGGGTCACATGCTCCCAAACACTTTGGGCAGGAGAGGCCAGTCATCAGCTGGCAGAGGGAATAGCAGAGTGGGGCCTGGGGCCTGCATTAGGGTCCTGGCCCCCTGTGCTCACTGGTAGCAGTGGGGGGAAGTGGCGCAAGGTGGCCCCACTGCTTTGCTTTCCCAGTTGCATCACTCCAGGGTGGAGTGGGGTAAGAGCAGAGCAGCAAGGGCGGGGAGAGGTGGTCCAGGGGTGGGGAGAGGCAGGGCCTGGAGGGAAGAGGGGTGTCCTGGTCCTTCCCCAGGCTGAGGGAGAGGTCATATGCCCCATGCAGGTTTCCCCTCACCAATTGCCTCTGCCTTGGAACTATATTCCATCCACATAATGTATTTCTTTTTTAATCATTAACTGATTCCACAGATGATCTTTCAAAGGAAACCCAGGGGTTTCATTTTCAGCTTGGAGGAAAACAAACAAGGCTTAGTCCCTGCATCCTTCTCCATTAGTCCAAATGACCAAGAAGGCATGAAGAGCATCCTCAGAGGTGCTGTTTACCTAGGGAATCAACTGTCTCCATCTTGACAGTTTATGATGTCCTCAGTGCCCACTCATGGCTGAAGACTGGCCACTGTGTGCATGTGCAGCTAAGTGTGTGAGTCTGGAGATGGGTGGAATAAGACCTCTAGTTTTCATATGGGATTGAAGGTCAGGGTGTCCTTTGTATGGTCTACATGGAAACTGGTCACCAAGGATGATGAACTAAGGGATTCTAACAGCCTACTGGGCAACAGGTCCCTTAGGGTATGTCTACACTGCCACCCTAGTTCGAACTAGGGTGGTTAATGTAGGCAATCGAAGTTGCAAATGAAGCCCAGGATTTAAATATCCTGGGCTTCATTTGCATCTTGCTAGGCGCCGCCATTTTTAAAGCCCCGGTAGTTCGGACTCCGTGCCCGCGGCTCTCTAATCCGAACTACCGTTACTCCTCGTGGAGTAGAGAGAGCCTAATCCAAGCTACCTATTCCGTGCCGCGTGTAGCCGCGGGCACGGAGTCCGAACTACCGGGGCTTTAAAAATGGCGGCACCCGGCAAGATGCATATTTAAATCCCGGGCTTCATTTGCAACTTCGGTTGCCTACATTAACCACCATAGTTCGAACTAGGGTGTTAGTGTAGACATACCCTTAGTTACTCTAGAAAAGTAACAGACAAGGTCTTTGCTGAGTAGCTTCAGCCTATTAAGACTCAAACGTTCCTTTTGCCCTACACCTTGTAGATCATATAGTGACATTCAAAGGCATTTGTGTCTGCGGTGGGTGCCACCTGCATCTGAGACCGGAGGGAATAGGTCTGTTACTCTGGTTCCTCTTTTCTGCTTCTTGCCTTGTCTTGGGTTCTTTCTTTCTTTGAATTGCATTGAGTAGTCTCTGTGGACCAGCTGAGCCAGAGCTGATGGTTAACCAGGCTTCAGTGATGTAAACTGGAGGAGGCAGGTGTCTTGCCTAAAGTCATAAAGTGGTGGCTTTACTGATGACCAATCTTATTTTCAGCAACAAGATCTTGAGGCTGTTGCCTTCCTTTGCCTTTTTTATAGTTCATTAGCAAGATTGGCTTCATTTGCCTGATTGTAGGCCTTAGCCTAAGAGCTGGCCTTGTTCGCTTTACTTGAGGTATCTTCCACTTCCAGTTCATGCTAGGGACCATGCCAGGGATCACATTCCCAGGTGTTTCTTTGCCTTGGAGAGGCCCATGTAGCTGCTGCTTTCAGCATGGGGCTACAGTGGCTTGTCACAAACTATTCAGCCTCAGTCATCAAGGCCAGAAGGGGCCATTATGATCATATAGTCTGATGTTCTGCACGTTTAAGGCCACAGAACCTCACCCACCCACTGCTGTAATTAACCCCCTAGCCTCTCGCTGAGCAATTAAAGGCCTTAAATCCTGGTTTAAAGATTTGATATTACAAATAATCCACCGTTTACAATATTTTAAACCTGCATGTGACCCCCCCCCCCCCCCCCCCATGCTGCAGAAGGAAGGGGAAAAAATAAACCAGGCTCTCTGCCAATCTGATGCAAGGGAAAATTCCTTCCCATCTGATGATCAATGAGACCCCTGAGCATATGGGCAAAACCCACCAGCCAAACACCTGGGGGAAAAAATTCTCTGTATTAATCAAAGGTTTACCCATCCAGTGCTCCACATCCAGCCATTGGAGGAATTTGCTTCTCCTGTGCACTAATGTTGTTATACGATTGGCCACTTGCATCAGAGGGTGTTGATTCTGCTCCCTGATTGGATGACTGAATATTCCTTATTATTTGTTGTTCCCCTTATAATGAGTGTTGCCTTGTCTGGGATGAATTTGTAGCCGAATAATCATTGCTGCTAAAATGAGTGTGGCAAATGGGCTATTTTTTATCTGATTTGTTTGTTTGTTTTTTCCTAGCTCTCTTGCTGTCAGAGGTTCAATCTCTCCACTCTGAACCAGACCCCGAAGAGACTATTTCAATTCATCCATTTTTTTTTAAATCTCAGATTAGGTTTGACCCAAACACTGGTGGGCTTTTTTCCTTTTTCTTTTTTTCTGAGTTGCCACTAAAGATCAATTATCCAGCCTCCACTAGAGACCAAGGATGTGGCTGCCCTGTGGTAGGTGTGTACATTTTCTTGGCTAGCAGGTGTGATGGGGCAACTCCCTGCAGTGTCCTTGGAGTCATTTGGTTTAAATGAATTGCTTATGTGTGATTGTGTTCTAACTCATTGGGGAGGGCTACCAGAGCTCCTCCATAAACTAATAACAATGTGAAGTAATTATTGCAAATCAGCCAGGTTGTAACACTCCCCTCCCATCCCCAAGAGGAAGCAGCAGCTGGAGACACTCATGTATTGGAGAATCATCTATACACCCAAATGGGATTCCCCAGAGACCAACATGCAGGGAAAGGTCTTTTGGATAAACAGCTTGAGATTAAATAGATGCAGAGCCTGCTTTCTGATTCTGCTCAGACAAGACTCTGTTCAAGGCATGCATGGGGGGCAAGGGGAAGCAATGCTTGCAGAAAGGTTGAAAGGACTTCACCTACTAGGACCCTACGGGACTGATCTTTGGTAAGCTTTTTAGCATGTGTGTAGGAACTTTCATTGTTTGTCTGTTTTCTTTGTAATGCTTTCACCCTAAGAATGAATGTGCTTGCTTAGTAAGAGATGTGTGGTCACTTGAAGTGGCTGGCACTGTCCAGAGCCCTCAGAGATACAATGCACAGACACTAGCCTGCTTAGGGAGGCTGGTGTGTGGATCATAGGTGTGCACATAGGGTGTGCCAAGTGTGCCCAGGCACACCCTAATGTCTTGGGCTGGCTAGCAGCTGCGGGAGGAGGAAGGGGATTTGAGACAGGGTACCACAGCCTGTCACTTTAAATTCCCTGCGGCCAACTACGGGCACTCTGGGGGCAGAGAGCACGCGTGCACAGTGGAAGCAGCTGGGGCCGGACCAAAGATGCCACCCCGAGCCATTTTTTTGCCCCGAGCCCCACTCAGCCCGGCAGCACCGCGTGGCACCCTTTCTATGGCTGGGGGTTCCCCCACCCGGTCCGGTAGCACTGCGTGGTGCCCCTTAAGTGAGGAACCTCAGTCTAGGGCCCGGTCAGCCTATAGCCTGGGCTGGCTCTTACTCCAGCCCGGCAAGCTAGAAGGCAGAAGTCAGCTTAGCCTAAGGAAAGGGAAAGAGAGAGGAAGAAAATAGGCAGGGGTGGGAGAGGAAGAGGCCTGTGCTGAGGGGAGGGGGGCAGGTCAGGAGAAGAAAGGGGAAAGCACCAAGGAACAGGGTGGAGGAGAGACAAATGCCAGGGAGCCAAGTGGAGACAATGAGGAAAAGGGCAGGAGAGGAGGTGTCAGTGTGAGGGGGGACAGGGTGATGCTTGGAGAGGAGAGGAGGGCATTGGGGATTTGAGGGGGAGGTGCTGGGAGAAGGCTTGAAAGAAGGGGTGGGTAGGCATGAGAAAGGTGGGGATGGAGCAAGATGCGTGAGGGCACAGGGGCATGAGGAGAATGGGGACAGAGAGTGGTGAGGGGATGGGCATCAGGGAAAAAGAGGGCAAAGGGAGAAGAGGCAGTGAGGGAAGGGGGAGCACCAGGAGGGTGCAGGGCTAAAGGAAGTTGCAGGTGCCAGGGGATTCTGGGGTGAAGCAGAAGGGCAGACACCTGCAGGGGAGGGACCAGCACCAGAGGAGAGAGGCAGGGCAGGTGTGTAGAGGGAGATGTTAGGAGAGGGGATGAGGAGGGGTAGCTCACATGATCAGAGTGGGGCTACTGGAGGAGTGGGCACAGGAGGGAGAGAAGGGCTGGTGGAGAAGGGCAGGTCTCAGGAAGGCTGGGGACAGTGAGAAGGGCAGGAGTCGGGAGAGCAGAGGAGGGAGAGGGGTTGGGGGGCAGCAGGCACAAGGGGAGCTGATGGAACAAGGGGGGATTTGGCAGCAGAGGGGAAAGGTAAAGGTTTATAAGATATTTATTAATAACTTCAGTGCCACATCCAAACAAGCCCCATGAACTCAGTACTGGTGCACAACACAAAATTCATTCTGCTCATGGGAGGAAACTCTTAGAGGGAACACTTCCCCCAGCCTCTCTGCCCCTGAGTTAATGTCACACACATTGAGTTAATGCAACTGCAGGATAGTTGCATAAGGGGGGTTTGGTGGGGGCCAAACTAATTCCTATTGGTAGGAGAATAGTGGGAAAAGTCCTTAGGGGGGGTCACATGACACCTTTTACTTCTGGTCATGTGTCCGTCATGTGTCCATCTTGCCCCAAGAGTGTTACCTCTAGAGGTGTGGCCAATGGGAGTCGGGGTGTTGCCAATGGGGGTCACGGGCATGGCTATTTGGGGTCAAAGTACATTTTAAAAAAATTCTTCGGGTGCACACCCTAATTAAATGTGCTGCGCGTGCCTATGATGTGGATTTATGCAGGGAATTACACAGCTTTAAAAAAATCACTCAGGAGGGGAAGATTTCTAGCTACCAGTAGTCACCTCTCTGGGGCAGTCACCATGTCTAAGTGGGTCCCTTGGATGGACCATGAATAGGGAATACTAATGCAGTTGCACTGAATTCCAACACCCAGCAATCCTCATGACACTCCCAAGTTTAAAGTCTTAGAAATAATTGTAAAGTGGAAATTCATCAACTTTACGCTCTGATTCTCATCTGCATGCTCTGCCCTCTCACCTTGAGCTCAGCTGCCCAGCTTGCCATCAGGCCGGTATCCTTGGCTCCTGCTTTGCCCATCGCCTTCCTCTACATTTTATCATGTTCAGCATACTCTATTCCCTCAGCTCAGCTTGTATCATCAAAAATCCCTTTGGCACTTTCACTATCAGCAAACGGTCGTTTATCTGCTGTATCGTTGGAATGATCTCTAAAGCCTGCCTTGGAAATGGACCCTTTTTTATTTGATGCAGGATCATCTGAAAGGAGGATGAAAAGCAGTGAGAATATGTTTTCTTTGCATGGATCAATATGACTTTAACCTCCCTCTTCATCTACAATGGCAAGGCCTCTCTGCCCACCTTGCTGGCTTATGTGTACCTCCTTCTCCCCCTCTCGCTTGTTTTCCTTCGCCCCTCTGCTCCTTCCCACTGTTAAGGCTGGTTTAGGGCTCTCGCCACTTGGATCTTTCTGATCAAGTCACACGGGTGCAGAATTTTGCCAGGGGCGCGGGAGGGGGGGCCAGATCCAGTGTACTTGTCCAGCTGTGCTCCTCCAAGTCAATCAATTTGTTGACTCCATCATCCAGTGGATCAAAGCTCCTTTTCAGCTTGTCCCCCTTTAAGTCCTTTCACCATTCCCAGTAGCATATTTTATTGAACTCAGATGTGTTGAGTCACTGAATGAATCTCTGTATTCACCCAGGAACCCACCAAAGAAAGATGGGTTTCTAACATCACTGAGACACTGTATATTTTTTCTGTCTTTCTCTTCTTCTCCCAGTTGAGTGACAAACAGTAGTGTTCTCTAAAGCGCCCTTCCTCCCCAGAGTGGCAGATTTACTCTTCCCTGGCTCCCTTACAGCTGCAGCAGCTGCCATGTTGAACAAGAACCTCCACATTCATTTCAGCTTTCACTGCACTCCTTTCCAGTGGGCAGAGACAGCTGCTCTTCAGGTCTTATGTTGCATCTCTGAAGATGACGGGTCAAATTTTAAAGAGGTGGATGCACCTGGTAAATGTCCAAAAACTGCACTGTATCTCTGTGGGGCACCTGGGCAGTGCACAATTAATAATGAATTTAGTTTGGAGCAGGTAGGGGCAGTCTTTTGTTCTCTGTTTATACAGCACTTAGCACAATGGTCCAGGCTCCCAGGTGCTACAGCAACACAAATTAACTAATTTAGTATTATTTTGGGGAGTTAGGAGGAAACAAGTTGAAAGGGATAAATAATAACAGTAATATGATACCTGGGGAAACTGAGGCAGAGAGTGGTGAAGAGTTTTGCCCATGACAAGGTCAAAACTTAGCCCCCTTTCTGTGGGTTAGCTTTCATGACAGAGACACAAATAATGCATTTCTATGAGGTTCAGGTCAGATTCTTTGGTGACCTATGGAGCCATAAAATACTGAGCCCAGTGGATACTGATTACAGAGATTTGAAGGCAGAGTGTTTTTCTGTTTAAAAGGTGAGGAGGCTGAGGCATGGATGGGGAAGTGATTTGCCCTTGGTCAGTGGCAGATCTGGAACTAGAAACAAGCTCCCTTGATTCCTGTCCACTGACTCACACAGACAGGCAGTGGAGCTAGATAAAAGTGTACTCAACTCCTAACTGATGCGGATGGCTCAGACACATGTCCTGGGCAGCTGGGGGAATGTTTTGCACTGCTGGGATTTGAGATGTATGTGCTGTGTGAATAATTAGTGGGTACCATTTTCCAGACTTCAATCTGGCACCTTCCCACAGCAACACACCCACTATTGTTTTTAATAACGAATGAAACATTCACTACAAAAACCACACCCGCAAAACTCATCTAGGCAGCTGGAACCTAGAGAAACCTCCACTCTTGCTTCTTGTCAGAACAGCTCTAAGGAAGGTGCTTATGTTATGGTTATTTACAATGGTAGCATCCTCAGGCCCTAACCAAGAGCAGAACCCCACTGTGCTATATGCTGTACACGACCATAGTACACGACCGTTCTTGCCCACAAAGAGCTAGTCAGCTGAAAACACAAAAGGCAGGAGGAGAAATTGACAGTTGGGAAGTGTGATTTGGAGCTCACTTAGAGCATGCTAGGTTTGGATTGCAAGGATGCAGTGGCAGCACAGGCGGGTGGGGCGCTCAGGCATGGTCCTGGAGCTACTGTTACTGGAGCTAGCTTTGTTCTAGCTAGCTCAAGGCAGGCTTGGATATATCTACATATGCTGCAGTCTCACATCCTGATTGCAATGTCGACATGCACAGAGGTAAAGTGATTTGCCCACGGTAGTGACAAAACAGTGGCAGAGCTGGGAGTGGAACCCAAAGGCAGGATTAACAAAGGTAGTTAGGTGCCTAACTCTCATTGAACTCAATGGGAGATAGGCACCTGAGTTCTAGTCCAGCATCCTAACCACTGGACCATGCTGCCACCTCAGTTTAGGCTTCCCCTATAACAGTGGTCCCCAACCTTTACGGGCTCCCGGGCGCCCGGGGGCGGGGCCACACTCGTGCTGGGCGCCCGGGGGCGGGGCCGCCCGAGCCCCTTGTGCCGTGGGCCCGGGGCTGGCGCCGCCGCCTGAGCTGCGTGCCTGGGGCCGGCACCGGCGCCGCGCGCCCGCATGTGCCCCGGGGCTGGGGCCACCCGAGCGCCGTGCACCAGGCGCCGGTGAGTGTCGCGCACCTGGGGCCGGCGCCTCCAGTGCGCCGGGGGCGGGGCCAGCCCAGGTTGTCGGCGGGCGCCTACAAATGTCCCGGCGGGCACCATGGCGCCCGCGGGCACTGCGTTGGGGACCACTGCCCTATAAGCAAGCAGCCCTGCAGCCTACTAAGGCAGTTTCAGAAGGCTGACACATAGTCGTACACACAAGCACAGTGTTTGCAATGCACATTTCATTGCAGCCCTTCATCTTTCATGCAGAGGCCTCTCCCTGTGAGCAAAGCGATGAGAAAATGTTGTTGAAAAGAAGAAAATCAAAACAAAACAGAGAGATCCTGGGACAGGAGAGACGATTTAAAGTCGCACATCAAAACAAAAAGAGACACAGAGAGAACTGACGTGTCCTGTCCATATCTAGCCGGATGCCAGGTGCTGTCAGAGATTAGACATTTCGTAGATAAAAGCAGGTAATAGGACCTTGCCAGATAAGGGCACAAAGAGGAGAATACAGGGGAGAGAAAAAAGCACAGATGAGAAGGAGGTGAAAGGACAGACAACAGCCCTGCCTATCAGCAAATCAGTCAACCAAGCTGGCTGAGTCACTGCTTAGCCCAGTGGCAGTGGAAACTCAGGCCTCATGTCGGCTTCTGCCCCGAGGCAGCCAGTGGAATGATACCTCTGTCTCCATATCAACCAGTGTAGAGTGCCCCCATGTCTCCTTGGCTGGCCTAAGAGCACGGGGCCTAGGGGGAATGAATGGCTTGTGATATAGCTGGCTGGCTTTAAGATCCAAAAAGGGAAAACAGCAGGGGCTAAAGTCACCCCGAGTAACTCAATGGAAAAACTTAAAAAACAATGAAAAGTCTAGTAGCATCTTAAAGACTAAAAAAACAAGATGGTATCATGAGCTTTTGTGGGCCCATCCACTCAATGGAGTTTCATTAAGGATGCATTTGGCCATGGCTCACTGAGGATTAGAGTCATTTGGAAAGAGCCAAGAACCCATTGGAACACCTCAACTTACAAGGCAAAAGCATAGAGATTTCTACCTCACCTTGGTCTGTCCATTGATACTTTGCAGCATCCTGCCTCCCGGGCTAAAGGTCCCTGAGTCCTGGTAAGGGCTCTGAGATGCAAGAACAAGTAGCAGAGGGAAGCTGTGAATATAATTGGTGGGGTCTGACTTTGTGTCACTGAATGTGGGGGAGTCACCGGGCCCTACACCCCCATCTTCAGCCAGATGTGACTGTCAGCCAGCAAGTAGAACAGAAGGTTTATTCATTGACTGGGACACAGCGCTGCACAAACTTGTTAGGACAGGAGCCAGAAGCAGTCAGTACAATCCAACTTGGGAAGAGGGGAGCCCAGAGCCAGTGCCCTAGGCTCCCTCACACCCCCAGCAGCCAGCCCCAGCCATGTAGGCAGCCCCACCTCCTCCTTTGTCTCACTTCCCAGGCAAAAGGTGTCCTATGATGGAATCTTCCACCTAGACTCAGGTTACAAGAGAGCCTGAGGGCTATTGTTGTCTACATGCTAAAATGGGGCAGCCTAGGGCTGCCTCCCCCTCAGTGAGAGCTGCACCCAACATTCCCATCCCCAGCCAGGTACCAGTGCAGTGCCTAGGGAAACTGAGGCACACACACGGCATTACAACAGGATAGGACAGTAGGAATTACATACAATGTAACAAAGCAAACAGAGTGAACACAATCCCACTACATCGCATCATACTGTGGGAATTTGCTGAGGGACACAGTCAGCAGCTAAAGCCTATGGAATTCTGGGTCTCAGAGGAGCCTGAAATGCATATGTCAAGAATCTCTGTTCATGTAAAGAAGTTACAACAGCTTCGTTCAATGCATCTCAGCAGGACAGCTGTCTATGGGGAATCCCCTAAATCTTCCTCATTCGGATCCCAGCATGGGATGGATTCTTCAGGACTGTCTGAACTTTGATTGGTCCAAAATCCCCATCAGAATCACAGAGGGGTTCTTCAAAGGGTAGTACAGTAATTCCTCATTTAACACTATAGATGCATTTCTGAAAATGTTCGTGCTAAGCGAAGACGTGCTATGAGGAGTCAATTTTCCCATTAAAAATAATGGAAAAGGTGGGGGTTGCGTTTCAGGTGGTGGCGGCAAGTCAATTTTTGGTTGATGTTGGGTCGTCAGCGTCAACATTAGATATCTAGCAACACAAGTTGCCGCGGTTTGTTAAAACACAAAGATAAACACATGAGTGAGCGGAGGAGCTCTGTGACTACGTGTATTCATCCACTCATGCGTATTACCACTGTTTTCAACAACTTATACCGCCGTGCAAAGTAGTCCACCACTTGTTTATTTTCGTGTTATTTCGGGGATGGTCTTGTTGTTCGAAAAACGTTCCCTAAAAAAAATCGTGCTATTGCGAAAATGTGTTAAGCAGGCATGTGTTAAATGAGTAATTACTGTACCCCTAAATCTGACTTTATTAACACTCCATAATTCAGATTAGCACCTTGGAGGAGAGATGCCAAGATAAAACGACCAGGAATTCTCGTTACATCATTCGACCAGTCCACTGAAGGAAATGAACGAATCCTCTTCTGGAGCACTCTTCTGTCTTCAATGCCCATGTGTACCCCTAACATATCACACTCCTGCTGATGGGCCAGTGCCTTTGCTTTGTTAATTACTCCAGAGAAGCAAGCAAGCAAGCCAGAAAGAAAGATAGAAAGAGACTTGCTTCATTCCCTGTAAAACCTTCTCTGGCCACCACAAGTCTGCCAGGAACCATGGAGTAAAATCAGGCCGTTTGCTCACGATTCACTAGCCCCAGCCCCGGTCCATAACAAATGGACTGAGCATCTGGCCTGCAGCTGATGCGTCAGCATAGGCAGTTCATTTAACCTCGATTAATTATACAGTGTGAGGCAAAGGGGCATTCACAGCCCTTTTTGTGTCTTGCATTTTCTCTTTCATTCGGATGCAAGTGACTAAAGCAGGATGCTGGCACTGAGTTACTTACAGGCTTTACTGCCCGAAGTCCGCTTAATAAACCTGACGCCGTTGTCACAGCGAGGCATCCTCAGTGACAGGGCACACGATGTTTCCATACAGAACGCCTGCGTTTGACTTCTCTGTCTCATGAACTGTCACGAATGCAATCTTCTTGCTTGGCGGCTATCAATCACATGGTCCCTCAGGTCCCCCACTGAAGGAAAGTTTTCTTAGACTCTATTAAAGGATCCAGCCGAGCTCAAGGAACACTAAGGGCCTAAACTAACAAAATACAGAGCGCCTTGATTTAGTGGGAGCTGAGAACATTCAGTACCTTGCAGGCCTAAACTATCTGCCCCTGAACTGCATTACACCTATCATTTCCATTGTACAGAGCTGCTATTGCTCGCAAGTGTGGTCGCCCCCAATAGGAAAATAGCTGCCACTTCCTATGATTTATCTATTGTTTGAGTGGCCTGATAATTCCCTAATCTACTATTCCTCCTCATAAATGTGGAGTTGTCCTCACTTAACAGGATTCTTGTTGACAACTTAATAGCACAGGATCTGAAGCTGAGACTGAAAACCTGGAAAGATCTTGAAAAGCTGGATTCTACCAACTGGCTGAACACTGTTCTAACAGTCGTCTTAGAGAAAGCACAGCTTTCAGAGGAGACTGAGCCTAGGCCCTGATCATTTGTGGTTATTAACAATCCGATGCTGCTTTTCATAAAGATTTGGCATTGAATGCAATATCCTAGGTCATTCTCCACCCAGTTCTGAATGGGCACAGCACCTTTCCCTCTCTGTCCTACACTGTTCTGTAATTAATGTTGCCATGTGCTGCTAAACAGCGGACCCTTTCCATCCCAGATGTGGCTTCATTCCAGTGGTGTGTCTTTACTGCTGGCAATTAATTGAGCCATTTGTGTGTCAGTTTTCCCATTAGTAAAATGGAACACAATACTGATGTATTTACCTCACAGGGCTGCTGAGAGGATGTATTCATTATTACACGAGCTTTCTTGTAATAAGACCAGGCTAATAAAGGATTAATAGATGATGATGCATGGTTAATCGTGCCTAATGCTTTCTACTCATGTGTTTATAACTATAATACATGCTGTAGCATGCTTATAACACTTGCTAACCCTTTATAATCCAGCTATGACTGGATCTTTAATATACAGCATGACCCATGTTTATAAACAGCTGGGGGGGTCAAGCATTCCAAAGCTGCTCAGTGTACTTTTTCGCTTATTGGTCCTTCTATTACAAAAGGATGAATTTAGCGGGCTGGCCAGTCCCCTTCTGCCAGCAGACCTAAAATGTCTGGCTCCAACAGCATGAGTTATGCAGACAGACTCTACTAACTGTTGTAGCCCATCCACATCTGTATGTAGAGCCCTGCATATTGGTGGATATCCCTGGGTAGTGGAGTGGATACCCACAGAGGGCCCCCCACACAGCCACCAGGTTGGGGGGGAGGTCACCAGGACAGACCCCTGCACAGAAAGGATGCAACAAGATCTGTCCTAAATCTCTTTGCAGGAGGGGATGAGTGCGAGCCTTGCCCAGCCCCTCTCCCCGATGGGGAGCACTAACCTGCAGAGCCCCAGCCCGGTGTTCCTGCTGCCCCTTACCCCAGTCGCTGCTTGCATGCTGCCTGCCTCTTTCCTGCACAGCCCTGCACAGCAAGTAAAATTTGGATCACGGAGTGCGGATCGGATGATGAGTTGAGCCTGGTGGATGTGGATTGAATGTGGATCCGGAGTTTTGTATCCAGCCAGAGCTCTAGCTGTATGTGGCTAGCATGCTCCTCTGTGCGACTGATGGGATGGGTACCTCCTTCCCTTCTCCTAAGCACTCAGGAGAGCGAGGGCACTGCTAACATGTCTACGCCCAGGAGGCTCCCTGTGGGACGTCTCCATCACCAATCTGACTACCCAGATTAGGGCACAGCTCACATCTAGGTCCAAATCTCAACTCTGTGGAGGGAGAGGGGGAGTTTCAGAGCTGGGGCCCTCTCTAGCTGAGAAAGGGGACACCCCCGTCTCGATCATTTCCACCACACAGTCTTAGACAGAGGCGACCCAGGCCAAAGCACTGTGAAACCACAGCTCGGGCTGCACTCACTTTTCTGGGGGAAAACATGGGTGCTTTGCATAAGGCAGACATATGTTGCGGCTTTGGCACAAGGCGATCTGGTTGGCAGTCGCTTGCCAGACTTTTCCCACCCTCCTCTCATACCATCTGCCTCTGCGAAGCACTGAAACTCCCATCTGTCAATTTTACTGTAAACACACAATTACTAAGCTGCCGAAAAAAGCTCAGTTGACCCCTGGAGGATAGCGGGCAGTGGGCAAGCAGGGGAGCCGGTCAGCCCTGGCTACATGTTATCTCCCTCCTCTCCGGCAAGGTGTTCTGGCGCTTATGAGTCTGTGCCTTCCTTTACTGTTCTGCTTTAATGGGGCTCTCTGAACCCTTCCTCCCAGCTGGGAGGCAGAGCTATTAACCTCACTGACTTCTCCTGACGTACAGGGGCCCCCCGAGAACACAGGGGTCACCACATGAACTTGGAATTAAACACAGAGGAACAGAGCAGCACACTGGCAATTGCAGAACCCGGAGCATCACGGCTGAAATCAAAGCCCCAGACAGCACTCACGCCTTGTTTGCTAGTAGCCAGGGATGTGCACTTCCTCCCAGCAGTGCCGTGCCAAGTCAGCTGGAATGCCCAGCCATGTGAGCCTCCTCATGACAATGCCAAACTGATGGCATCCAGAATGAGCGTCACTCAGGGCTATGCTGGACATGAGGCTCTCTTGTGTCCAGGCCAGTAAACTGTGCTTCCTACCAGCGGTGCTCTACCCCCGTGGGCCAGGGTTCCATGAGAGATACCTGCCTCCTCTTGGGGCCTCCTGTTCGTGCCAGCAGTGTATTCCTTTGCAGCTGTGTTTGCTCCTTGCCAGAGTGGATGCCAGCCGTGTATTCCCCACAGCAATCTCCACACCATACTAGCAGTGCAAGCCTCTTCAGCGCCGTGCCCTCCCCATGCCATCCAGAGTGCTGCCCGGGACAGCTTTGCCCCAATCATGCCAGGTAGAAAAGCACTGACTGTGTCTGTGCAGCATAATCTCAGCAACCCGAGTCAGGCAGTCCCCTGGTTTTCCTGTCTGTCTGTGCTCAGCATCAGACCTCACTCCAGATGCTGCTCAGCCACTTGAGTCCCTTCTCCAGGTGGCCAGAGCTAAGAGTGCTCGTACTCTGGAGGCAGGGGGAGGTGGGGTGTCAGTCCTGAAGAAGATGCAGATAATTCATGAAATCCTGGTTCTTCTGGGACATCTCCAGCTCACAAACTGGCCCCATCACCGGTTTCATTCACCAGGAAAGAGACGGCGAGAGTGGGGGCAGTGGCTGGCTGATGGCATGTGTTCCAGGAGATAACAGTGGGCTAGTTCAGAGGTTACTAATTGGGTTTCTGCTTGCCTTTCATATTAATGTGAATCAAAATGAGAACACACAGTTTAACATGCACCTCGCCCTCTCCTCTCCCCTCACCTCCCCGCACGCTCACACCAAAGCAGCTAGAACAATGAGATAGTGGCTGTTCATTCACAAGCTCAAGGAAAATAGCAGCACTGCTAGCAGAGAAGCAATTATGTGTCTGCTCACTCAAATCAGCCCCAAAGACCAGGGTTCAACCCTTCCTTGCCAAGGCCACTTCTACACTGCATGCTTATTTCAGAATAAGCTATTCCAGAAGTAATACTCTGAAATAACTTATTTTGAAATAGTGCACCTACACTACAGGGAAGCCTTGAAATTAGTCCGAGGCAGGCTTCCCTAATATGGACACATACCTTGATTTAGAGCCCCAGGAAGCTCTGGGAAGTAATTACTTTGAATGGCTGGGGGGAGGAGCTATTTCAAAATAGCAGTAGTGGAGCGTCCACACTATTGCTATTCCAAAATAGCTATTAGGGAAGAGGCGTTATTCCTCGGGGAATGAGGTTTACAGAATCTGGAATAAGCCACCTGTTATTTTGATAGTATTTCAAAATAACGGAATTGCTGTGTAGACGCTCGCAAAGTTATTTCAGGATAGACTCACCGCAACTGACCTAACCAGCAGCCATATACAACCCATGTTAAGCCATCCACTAATACATGTGGCACAGAGAATAGAACTACCACCTAGGCAGCTCCCCAATGACTGCTAGATGTGGTATGATGCATGTCGGCCAGTAGGGGACAGTCACACATGCCCTGGACGAGCCTGCTCATTACAACCTCTGAAGGGGTGTGTCTTCAACAGCCTACATTGCACTCCTTTCACAGCAGTTCGCTCCCCCTGCCATCCCATAGACGGACTCATATTTCCTTTTCAGAGGCTGCCACCTCTATGCTCTGGGCTACTGCTCTATTGCTTGAGCTAAAATTAACAGCTACTGTCTGTGAGCAAGGTAGATGCTCTATGAGGCTCAGCCACCAGGAAGAAGAAAAACTTACCACTGTCAATGTGAGTTACACTAAGGCCTGACCCTGCATAGTTTATCAGCCCATGGGGACAGCAGACATATTATATAGGCAACACTTCTCCCTTGGGTAAATAGGTTTATTTTCACAGCATACAGTTTGTGGTGGGCACCATATTTCCTGATGGAATATGGTCCTCAAACCTGTGTCAGTATATGAAACTCAGGGCTCCTGTGTTTTATCTTCCAATCAGCCGGCACAGCCTTGGATAAATCACTCAGGGCCACACTTTTAAAGGTATGTAAGTGCCAAAGTCCCATTGAAATCCACCCCTGACTCTGTAACAGCTCTGGAGCTTAATTAATGTTTGCAAATTACTGTGAGCTCCTTGAATAAAAGATACCATAGAAATGCAAACAAACAAACAAACAAACCACAACAACAACCACACACATAACCAACAAACAAACAAAAAACAACCACCTGAAAATGAAAGCAAACAGGTTGGCATGGATATGGGTTTGTTGCATGGCACTATCAGTTAGGCCTAGAAAGGCCAATATTACACCTCTGATTAGAACAAAATCCAATCAATATTAGCAGGGGCAGATGATCATTTTGCAGGGCTCAGAGCAGCCCAATTTTGCGGGGCCCCCCTTTGCCACGGTGCATGCGCGGGGCTTCTTGAAGCACGGGGCCCAGAGCGGCTGCCCCACTCGCCCTGCCCTATATCCACCACTGAATATTAGGGTTTAAAAAATGAACATCTAAAGTTTCTAATCCTAACTTTCCTCTCACTTGCATTGGTATTACACCAGTGCACTAGATTCCTCAGGAGCTCAGGGACAGCTTGTCAAGGGCACAGCATCAGACATGGCCAAACGTTCACCAGTTAAACATTTTTCCCCATGAAGAATGGCCTTGTTCACAAAATTTAAAATTTTACTATATCCAAAATTTAATTTTTTCCACTAAAAATGTTTCTCAATATCTAAACATTGAAAAAATTAACAAAAAAATAATATCAGAAGTTTGCATTAAAAAACAGGAAACAAAGTAAGTGACAAAAAGGTTTTCGTCTCTCTTTTCAAATGTTTCATAAAAATGACTTTGCGCTTTCTGATGTCTCACAGTCAGGGTCAAATTTTCAAAAGGGCTCCACACCAAATCTGCACCCTCATCCTGGGGGTTCTTTTCAAAATCTGGCCATTGATTTAGTTGTGGTGGGAGAGGTCCAGGTTGGATATTAGGAAAAACTATTTCCCTGGGAGGGTGGTGAAGCACTGGAATGGGTTCCCTAGGGAAGTAGTGGAGTTTCCATCCCTAGAGGTGTTTAAGTCTCGGCTTGACAAAGCCCTGGCTGGGATGATTTAGTTGGGATTGGTCCTGCCTTGGGCAGGGGGCTGGACTTAATGGCTTTCTGAGGTCTCTTCCAGCTCTATGGTTCTATGATTCTATGATTCTGTCTCAATGGGAAACATCAAATCCAGTGTAGCTATGTTGACTGCACTACAGTCCCTCCTGATTTAAACTGTAATGTGATGATATTAACCCCTGACTGGGAACACTGACCCATAGCTTCTCTCAGCAGGGATTTACTCCCACTGAATGCCTGGCACCAGGGTGCAATTAAAGAACAAAAGGTAACTTGCTGATGAGTGCATCTGTGATGTCCATTTAGAGATGCACAGAACTGTGAAAGGAGGAGGTGACAGAGAGAGGTGGATGAAAGAAGGAGGGAGTGAGAAAGAGAGAGCAGGAAAGAAAGAAAGAAATAACAAGAGGAAACAGGGACAAACTCAGAGAAGAGAAGGAAAAAGTCTTTAAAAGACACTTCTCCGGAACGGTAGCAATATTGTTCGTTGTGAGAGAATCTCCCTGCCCCAAAGTGTGATGATGGTGAAATCAGAACGCCGGGCATAGGAGGGGCAGGGTAGTGGTGGTGGGCTGATCTGGCACAGGGCACAAAGCTCTGAAAGTAAAGTATAATTTCAAGAGAAAGATGAAGAGCAGGGAAGGCCGTGTGAGGAAGGAGCACTAGCCGGAGTGTCTGGGGGCTGTGTGATGCGGGAGAGGGACAGCGGGTGAAGACGGGCTCCCTTGCATCGTACCAGCCCCCGGCTCTTTTACACTGCACTTAGATTCTGTAGTCTTCTCTCGCCTCTCACTTTTTTCCCGCCCAGACACATATCCTGGACATAAATCACTGTCAATCGGGATAAATGGAGGCCTGTAAGTGCCGTAAACACTAATGACAACATTCATCAAAAGCTGAAGTGCTCCATATTGTGCCGGTCGCAGAGACGCCCACGGCCATATGGACGGAGCTCACTCCAGCAGCCTTCGCTCCCACTCTGCCAGCCCCCTTGTACCTGCGCCAGGCAACAGGCCTTTGCCTCTCCTGCGCACACCAGGATGCCTCAAGTAAGTGTGGAGCAGCAGCGTAGAGCTCACAGGTGAAGAGGCCTCAGGCAATAATATGCTGTCTCCCTGCGGGAATGGATGGCAGAGGGGACTGGGAATGGGCCACTCATCTCTAAGCTGTATGCAGCCCAGCTGGGGGTGGCCGCTAGATGTTACCATATGATGGCTGCTGGGTCTCCAATGTCCAGGTTCCAACTCAACACGCATCCACTTAAGGAAACCCTTGACCACAATCGGATGCTTCAACTCCGAGCCCTCAGAAACCTAATTACTCTCTTACCTTGATTGGGGCAGACTGCGGGAAGCTCACACAGCCAATGCCTAGGTTGTTCCAGCCCTGTGGATGCACAAAGAAATCCAGGCTCCTGTGAGGGACAGCCCAAAACAAAATGCACTAAACATTAATTTCCATAGGAAAAATGGAAGAGGGACTCCTACATAAGAACAACCGTACTGGTCAGATCAATGGCCCATCTAGCTCTCTTTCCTGTCTCTGACCATAGCCAGAGCCTGATGCTTTGATGCTTCAGAGGGAATGAACACAGCAGGGCAGTTATCAAGTGATCCATCCCCTGTCAACCAGTCCCAGTATATGTCAGTCAGAAGCTGAGGGACACTAGAGTATGGGATTCCATTCCTGACCGTCTGTCCAACAGCATCCAATGGGCCTATCCTCCATGAACATATCTAAACAGGTTTTGAACACAGTTATTCTTTTGGCCTTTGTAGCATCTCCTGGCAACCAACTCTATAGGCTGACCTGTATGTTCTGTGAAGAAGTTCTTCTCTTTACACATTTTAAATTTGCTGTCTGTTAATTTCATTGGGTCACTCCCAATACTTGTGCTATGTGAAAGGGTAAATAACGCTTTGTTATTCACTTTCTGCACACCATTCATGATGTTATAGGTTTCTGTCATAGCTCCCCTTACTTGTCTCTATTCTAAGCTGAACAATCCCAGTCTTTTGAATCTTTCCTAGTATGGCAGCTGATCTATAACCCTAGTCATTTTTGTTGCCCTTTTCGGTACCTTTTACAATTCCAATATATCTTTTTTTAGATGGGATAACCAGAATTGCACACAGTATTCAGAATGTGGGCGTACTCTGGATTTATATAATGGCATTATGATATTTTCTGTCTTATTATCTATCCCTTTCCTAATGGTTTCTAAAATTTTGTGAGCTTTTTTTTTAAATGCTGCTGAACATTGAGCAGATGTTTTCAAAGAACTATCTACAATGACTCCAAGAACTCTTTTTTGAGTGGTAACATCCAATTTAGATCTCTTCATTTTCTATCTATAGTTGGGATTATATATACCCATGTGCATTACTTTGCCTTTAGCAACATTAAATTTCATCTGCCATTTTATTGCCCATTCTTCTAGTTTTGGGAGTCGCCTTTGGAATTCTTCACAGTTAAGTTTAGACTTGACTATTTTGTATAATTTTGTATAATTTATAATCTTTGACCACATAACAGTTTAGCCCCTTTTCAGATCATTTATGAATATGTTGAATAGGATTGGTCCCAGTTCAGACCCCTGGAGGACACCACTGTTTACCTCATTCCATTTGGAAAACTGACCATTTATTCCTGCCCTTTGTTTCCTATCTTATAACCAATTACTGATCCACGAGTGGAATCTCTCATCCCATGATTGCTTACTTGCTTAAGGGACTGTTGCAAAGGCTTCCTGAAATCCAAGTACATTATATGCACTGTATCACCCTTGTCCTTATGCCTGTTGACCCCCTCAAAGAATTTTACTAGATTGGTGAGTTATGATTTCCTTTTACAAAAGCCATGTTGGTTCTTCCTCAATATTCTGTGTTCATCCAGGTATTTGGCAGTTCTTTACTATAGTTTCAACCAATTTGCCTTGTGCTGACATTAGGCTCCCCAGTCTGTAATTATCAGGATCACCTCTAAAGCCTTTTTTAAAACTCAGATTACATTAGATATCTATGAGTCACCCGGTACATAGATGGCTTTAAATGATACATTACTTACCACAGATAAAACCACTGAGTTGTCCTGTGGTACCTTTTTTGAGGCATAAGGAATCTTGCGCAAAAGGGGTTTTTTTGCACAAAATGGACCCATCTACACTGCTTGTTTTTGCACAAAAACCTCTTGTGCAAAAAGCATTGGCAGAACAATGCAAATGACAGCGCAACAACTGCTAAATGAGCGCTTCATTAGCATACTCTCTACCGTTAAAAGCCTGCAGTGTAGACGTAGCCTAACAGTAATACCCTCTTTATCAAATGAGTTGGAGTGGAAATAACAGAATCAAAGATATGTACAGCAGCAAAAGAAGAACCTATTAATTGTAAAACCCATGTTAATGATTTGCAAGTTCATATTTGAATTTCTTCAGAACTTTTGGGTGCATATTATCTGGTTCTGGTGACTTATGACTGTTTAATGTTGTTCCAAAATCTTTTATACTGATCCCTCAATCAGGGACAGCTTCTCAGAGATGTCATCTATATAGAATGACTGAGATGTGGGGCTCTCCTTCATAGCATCTGCAGTGAAGCCTGATGCAAAAATTCATTTGGCTTCCCTGCAATAGATTGTTTGTCAGTCTTCCTGCTCCTGATTTGCTTTGAAAAAATTGCTACTACCGGTAGTTTTGTGTACTTTTTCCTAGTTGCTCTTCTAATTCTTGTTTGGCCTGACTTATTATACTAGGGGTGAGCAATAACTTCTGCAGTGGGGCTACTCCACAAATTTTCGTAAGTTGTCGGGGGCTGGCTCTGGGCCCCTAGAAGGGGCAGGGCCTCAGGTGGAAGGGGCAGGGTTGGAGGCGAGAGACAGACAGACAGAGACTTTGTGACAGACAGGGTGAGAGTGTGTGGTACAGACTTGGGGGTGTATGTGTGTGTGTGCACTGATTGCTGCTGGGTACGTTTCTGAGAGACGCCAATGCTCTGTCAATTTAAGAAAGGAAAGCTGCCCTGCTCTGTTGTCTCTCCCCTCCCCCGCTCTGCAGAAAAGGAATATATGGGGGTGGAAGAGTGTGTGTGAAAGAGAGTGAGATGGAGGGGGGGCCGCTGGAGAAAACTTAGAAACAACGCACTGCCTCCTAAGACAAGCACTCATCTCAGTCACTCACCCTACTTCAGACTGGAGCAGTTCTGCTGCATGTGCCCCCTCCCCATGCCTTGCTCTGCAGAGATGGGGGGCAGGGAGACACCTTGACTTCAGAGCTCCCCTCGCCCCTTCCCCCTGCACAGCTTAGGAGAGTCCCAGGAGCAGCTCAGCTGCAGGACGGAGCAAGACAGGGGAAAAGGCAGCTGAACACTCACTACCAGCAGGCTCTGATAGTCAGCTGAGTGGGCCAGACAGAAATGCTGGGTGGGCCAGATGTGGCCCGTGGGCCGTATTTTGCCCACTCCTGCTGTAGGGAAATTCGTGCCCAATGGCACATGCCAGCTGCTGCTTAGATGTGAGCTTGCCCTGAGAGTGACACACATGTGCAATCATTCCCAGAGACCTGAGGTCAAATCTCGCCTTAGATCAAAGAGAGTCTCATGAGCTAGGGCTTCACTACAGTTTTAGTTGTCATATGTTATATTACTTTGGGGTGTAAATTAGCCACCCCAGGAATAACATAATTTATGCCAACCTAAGTGCCAGTGCAGACAGTGCTATGTTGGTAGGAGACCTTCTCCCACCAACATAACTACCGCCGCTCCCAGGGGTTGGCTTAATTAAGCCAACGGGAGACCTCTCTCCAGTTTGCTCAGAGCAGCTACATTACGGAGCTGCTGTAAGCTCCCATAGCCTAGCTCAGCCCAAGTTATGGCCTCGATGCAGAAGTCACTTAGTGAGATTCTAAGGCCTGGGCTCTGCAAGAGATCGGTGTTGTGATGATAATAATGGTTCCTTAACGTCTATGATCCAGAAGTGAAACAAGCGGCAACAGTCCACTCCAGTTCCTGTTTTGGTGACATCATGCAAGGAGAGATTGCTTGGTTCAACTTAGAATCTTTTTTGAGTGGAGTTAAAAAATCTTAAGGTCTTTCCCTTATTATTGTGCTTTTTTCTCCCTTAACAGAGACTCAAGAGATGCAGAGACCCAGAGCCGCTTTTGGATGCAGTTTGGCTTTCAGTTTGAGGAAGCCTGAAGGCAGAAAGGAAGGATGGTCCAGTGGTTAAGGCACTATCCTAGAATTTAGGGAACTGGTTTCAATTCCCTGATGTACCACAGACTTCATAGGTGACCTTGGGAAGTCAAATACAATCACTTCCTCAAACCATTTGAAATCAAATAGGAGTTAGGAGCCTAAATACCTTTGAAGGTCTGCCTCATGACCTCTCTGCACCTCAGTGCCCCATCTGTATAGCTTTGCCCTACTTCCCGGAGCTGTGCTGAGGAAAGAATAAGCTCTGTGAAGTGCTACATAAGAAAGAGATTAGTTATCATAAATAATAGTTTCCAAGGAGATGTACCCTAAGGGTACGTCTAAACTACATGGCTCCGTCGACGGAGCCATGTAGATTTGTTGTTTTGGCAAAGTCAAATGAAGCCGCGATTTAAATGATTGCGGCTTCATTTAAATTTACATGGCTGCCGCGCTGAGCCAACAAACAGCTGATCAGCTGTTTGTCCGCTCAGCGCACTAGTCTGGACGCTCCCCTGCCGACATCAAAGCCCTTTGTCGGCAGCCCCGGTAAACCTCATCCCACGAGGAATAACGGGGCTGCCGACAAAGGGCTTTGATGTCAGCAGGGGAGCGTCCAGACTAGCGTGCTGATCAGCTGTTTGTCAGCTCAGCGCGGCAGCCATGTAAATTTAAATGAAGCCGCGATCATTTAAATCGCGGCTTCATTTGACTTTGCCTATGTGTCTAATCTACATGTCTCTGACGACAGAGACATGTAGTCTAGACACAGCCTAATAGTCCTACCAACAGCAAGTGGTGGCCTCCCTGTAGCAGAGGGGAGTGAGACTAGCTCTAGAGATAGGAGTATCAAAGCTCTATCTTGGGCGAGCCCATTGCAGCATCTGCCATTCACAGACCAGCACTCTGAGGCCTCTCCTTTCCTGAGCACGAAAATTAATTTGCAAATGGAAATAAACAAACATTTATTGAAATATGGTTTGGTCCCTTTACAGCAGTTATGCAAGAGCCGTTCATTTCCTTGGGTTTATATGCAAATAAAAAGATATTTTAAAGCAATTTTGCAATTTGTGTACCCTTGCAAAGCTCAGTGCTGAAGCAGCATCTGTTTTTCCCACAGGAGAGCTGACTTTTCTACACTAGTTTTCTAGCTCACTTGAGAGGCAAGCACCTAAGGTCATAGGGAAAATCAGAACGCCAGGCAAGCTGAGGAGAACTTTTGGCCATGTTTATCCCTGTCTAACCAGCAACCTCAGCTGTCACACAGAGTAGACAAAATCGGAATAGTTGTTTTTAGAAATATTACATCTACATTATGGTGACCTAGGGGTAGGGAGGGCCTGTGGAATGCACTGTCATGCAGAGAATTCCCCACTGATCGGTGGACAGGGTGGATAAGGGTTTTGTGGAGGTCTGGGCCAGAGCAATCGGGGACTCCGCCCCACCCCTTCCACCTGCAGTCCCCTGCTCAGCTCCTGCCAGGGAAAGAGAAGGTCAGGGTGAGAGAAGCCCCCATGCCTTGACCCCACTCCCCAGCACAAGTGTAAGGGGGCAGAGCGGAGCATACCCCCACACCCCATGCCCCCTCCCTGGCAGGAGCACCTGGCTGGTGGAGTGGATCTAGGCATAGGCATGCCCATTTTTCCTGAGTCCCTCAATTGGCCAGGAACCCTAGCATGGACACTGTTGGCCCAGTGGCTAGTCTGCTGCTGACCCTAGACCCTCTGGCAAAGCAGGTGGGCTGGGGTAGGGAAAGGATCTATCTTCCTTACTAATTCTTTGCTCTTCCACTCCCTCCCCATCCAGCCCAGATCCATGGCGAAGTATGGTCATAGGACACAAAGAAGAATCATCTCGCTGGCTGCGTCTAGACTGGCAAGTTTTTCCGCAAAAGCAGATGCTTTTGCGGAAAAACTTGCCAGCTGTCTACACTGGCCGCTTGAATTTCCGCAAGAACACGGACGATCTCATGTAAGATTGTCAGTGTTCTTGTGGAAATACTGTGCTGCTCCTGTTCGGGCAAAAGCCCTCTGGCACAAATGCTTTTGCGCAAGAGGGCCAGTGTAGACAACGCGGTATTGTTTTGCGCAAAAAAGCCCCGATGGCGAAAATGGCGATTGGGGCTTTCTTACGCAAAACCGCGCCTAGATTGGCACGGACACTTTTCCGCAAAAAGTACTTTTGCAGAAAAGCGTCCGTGCCAATCTAGACGCTCTTTTCCGCAAATGCTTTTAACGGAAAAATGTTTCCATTAAAACCATTTGAGGAGAATCATGCCAGTCTAGACATAGCCTATAGGTATCTGGGCACCAACCTGATCACATGATGTTAAGGCTGCTGTAAAGCTAGTGCCTGCTATCTAGCCACTGGGCCACTGCCCCTCTTTCCCTGCTATCGAACCTCACCTGGCTTGCACCCTGCTCTAGCTGCATGCTACATGCACAGCATTTCACTTTCGCAGCCGCAGGAAGATTTCCAAGAGCCCATCTTTGCCTTGAAAACGGGCCAATCTGTAAAAGGCAGAGACTGGGGCTGTTGCTGGGAAAACACATTCCTACCAGGAATTGCTAAATTCACACTTGCAACAATACTCTGCTTCCAGCCAGCAGAGACCAGGGTCGCAGGATTTTTAGCTCCAAGTCTGGTTTGTGGGCTGGCAGCCCAAAAAATAGATGGGGCATCCTGGTGAGAGGAATAAAAGGCTGCCTCATCACACATAAGGCAAGAAACAAGCTTCCTCTCATCTGTCCCAGAGGGCTCACTGTGTCTCAGTCCATGCATGCTGGCTTGCCGGATCATGGGCGCATGGTCCTTTATATCTACAACAGGGGCAGATTGGCCATGCCGATCAGGGTATGTCTACAAAGCAGGTTAAATTAGGCTAGGCAGCTTCAGCTATGTCAACTGCGTAGCTGAAGTTGAAATAGCTTAATACGGCTTTTGGCGCTGTCTGTACAGCAGGAAGTCAAAGGAAGAGCACTCTCCCTTTGACTTCCCTTAGTCCTCATGAAACGAGGGTTGCAGGATTTGGTGTAAGAAGTTCTCCAGTTCGACATTATTTCAAAAGAAAGGCTTGTAGTGTAGACATGCACTGTTATTTCAGAATAACATCAGTGTCTGCTAACGTGGATCACATCTGGGTCTGAAACCAAATCAGAGCCCAATTAGCCTTTGGATTCTCTGCCTGGGAAGATGCCATTTAGTGTCAGTGGTTTCTCTAACACGAGCATCTCAACTGTGTTTTTATTAGTGATGATTATGTTGCCATTTTGTTCACCACTAACAATGTGTACAAGAAACAGAAGGCGAAGATGCTTAAAGAGCTTACAATGGACAGCACAAGAGGCTCTAGGAGATGCAGAGGATGTTGCTGACTCAGGGCATGTCTCAGGAGACTTGCAATGTCACAGCAAGAGCAGTGCAAGCTGTGGCTGGACATGCTGTGCCATTGTCGAATGAGAGCTATTCAGAACATTGAATTTCCATCCCACTTCAAGTGTAATTGCTTAGGGCAGGGATCAGTTCTCCATTTGGTTTTTATACAGCACCTAGCACACTGGAGTCCTGCTCCATGAGGAGAGCACCTAGGTGTTATCACACTAAGAAACACAATAAAATGTCAACATGGGTTTTTGTCCTGCAACAGGAGGCAAAGTCAAATCATCAAAACAGTCACAGACTGAGATGTACCATAAAATGCAGATTCAGAAATGTCAAAATTCACATGTTCCACATTTTCAGCCCAAACAAAAATATTTGGGTTTTTATTTTCCCTGGGGGAAAATTTCCTCCAAAAATTTTTCACAGGAAGCTTTTAATTTTGACAAAATCTCATCGCTTATCCAAAACATCTTCCGGCCAAAACATTTCACCAGCTCGACACACACTGGCACCTGTGAAAGCAATGGTGCTGCAAACCCAGCTTTAAACATGTTCGATGCACTTACACGAGGTGAAGTTACATTGGTGCAAAAATCTGTCATGCGGCTGATCCCTTGGAGCGGTGCATGTGGCTTCATACGTTGTTTGAGTGATTGGGAAGCTACTCAGCTCAGCACCAGCATTTCCTGGATGGAAGTTAGTGCTACTCAGAGGCGCGGGAGCCAGGGGTGTGGAGGGTGCTGCAGCAGCCCCAGTTTCTGTGAAGGTCCCACATGCCACACTGTGCTCAGGGTCCTGGCACTGCCTTTCTAGTGCCCAGGGCTCCACTCCTGGCCCTGCACCTGCTATTCCAGCTACCAGACCTCTTCTTGGGACTCTGCTCCCAGCCCCGTATATGGGGCTCCAGCTGCCACTGCACTTGTGGCCAGGGCTTTGCTCCAGGCCATGGGGCCCTGCCTGCCTCCAGCCCCATGCCCAGGGTTCTGTTCACAGCCCTGCACCTGGAGTTGACACCACTAGCTTTGCTCCTGCCCCCGCACACAGGGTCCCAGCCTTGGGCTCCTTAACCCTGTCTGCGTTTCCAACCTTCTGCCCGGAGCCACAGCCCTGCTCTGACAGGTAGAGAGGGATGGACAGAGTTAAGGGGGGTGAGGAACATTGGCTTCCAGCACCTCCACTGGAAGAAATGCTCCAGCACCACTAGTGCTACTGGACTGAGCTTCCTAGGAGCAGGGGACAGGGAGGCAGCACAGACAAAGCTCAAGATTCACCACCCTCGCCTGTGAGTCACCCATCTCTCCCCAACCACTTCATCTGCTGCAGCAAGGGGTGCTCTTCCCCAAGGGGGAGCATATTAGCTTAAGAGGCATCTTGTTACAGAGGCTCTTGCCACGAGCAGAACTCCTTGTAGCTGCAGAGTCTGCAAAGCCAGGGCAGTCGTTTCAAGCAGGATTTGCAGTGGTGTTTGGAGGGAACGGTATTACCGCAAATGGGTGCAGGGTGGAGGGCAGCAGACATTGTTCCAAGCCTGACTTGCCATTGTGTAGGAAGCTGTTTAGGGGGATATTGCTCTGATCTGATATTGATTGGTCTTAGTTATTGCTTGCTGCCTCCGAGCACTGCTCTCATTTTGCTCACCTCTTGCCTGAGCCCTTATTATCTACTCCTCACAATTATGCTGTGAAATGAATGCCGGGCTGGAAAAATCCTATCTAACCACATTCAGTATAAATTTCAAACAAGCAGCCTTTCAAACTCGATAATATTTCAGGGACCATTAATCACGCGTGCGGCTCACTGCCATGGCAGGTGACTACAAGTTAATAAAAAGGGGGCTGGAAATGAAACTTTAAAATAAAGTGTGGCAAAAGGTAATGTTCCCTCTTCTCTCAGTGTAGAGTGATCTGAGCCACCGGGCTAGGGCCAGGCTGTAGGCAGATCCACTCCTTCCACCCTGTAGACTCAAATTCATAGACCTGAAGGTCAGGAAGGACCATCATGTGCTGATTTCAGCTTCTGGACTTCACTCTGTTCTACTGGGCCACTCCTAACCACTCCATCCCACCCACTGCTCCATTCCACCCCACCCTGAGCCCTCTGTGTACCAGGGTGGGAGGGTATTGCGGCCACAGAGAAGCATACATATATAGGCCCCTTCACTTTATCTATAGCTCCTTTTCCTGCACAAAGGAAGGGGGCCTACCTCTATGGTTCTAACATTCTCCCCCGCCTTCCCCCTCTCCCAAACTAGATGGACACTTCTTGCTCGTCATCCCCTCTCTCCAGGCCTATGACATCCAGACGATCCGCAACATGGACCTGGCATTTCTCCTCATCCTGTATGCAACAAATCATCACAGCGCCTCCTGCTGGTCACATTGGGAATTAGCTCTTGTGCTGGCCAGTATTTCATCCTCAATTACCTGTCTTCTGCAGGTTCAGCCCCAGTGTCCCTCCCATCCACAGTTCCCCTTCCTAATAGTACCTCCCTACAGCAGTGCCCTGCATGCTGGGGTTCTCCCCTCCCAGGGAACCCCAAGCCCCTAGACTCACCTTGCCTCAGTGACCCATTGCCAGTCATCATCCAGCCCCTGCCTTGGGGCAAACTGCAGTCTGAAACAGCCACTTATCCTTGGCCAGGGGTGTCTTACCTGCTGCCTCCCTCCCCTGGCTGCCTCCCTTCCTTCCTTAAGGCCTTGAGAGCAAGGCATCAGCCTAGGAGTTTGCCTGGCCAAAACCCCAGTTCCGCCTGCCCTTCCCCAGCCCTGCTCTGTCTCGGGTACCTTCTCTAGCCTACCTGCAGCCAGGTCCTTCTTGTTATAGAGTGTATGGCCATTATCTTTGAAAACTTGTGGAGATCAGGAGAGGTCTCCGATGACTGGAAAAAAGGCAAATCTAGTGCCCATCTTTTTAAAAAGGGGAAGAAGGACAATCCAGGGAACTACAGACCAGTCAGACTTACCTCAGTCCCTGGAAAAATCATGGAAGAGATCCTCAAGGAATCCATTTTGAAGCACTTGGAAGAGGGGAAAGTGATCAGGAATAGTCAGAATGGATTCACCTAGGGCAAATCATGTCTGACCAATCTGATTAGCTTCTATGCTGAGGTAACTGGCTCTGTGGATATGGGGAAGTCAGTGGATGTGATATGCCTTAACTTTAGCAAAGCTTTTGATACGATCTCCCACAATATTCTTGCCAGCAAGTGAAGGAAGTATGGATTGGTTAAATGGACTGTAAGGTGGACAGAAACCTGGCTAGATTGTTGGACCCAACAGGTAGTGCTCAACAGCTCGATGTCTGGTTTGCAGTCGGTTTCAAGTGGAGTGTCCCAAGGATCAGTTCTAGGGCCGGTTTTGTTCAACACCTTTATTCAGGCCTGCACAACTCGGAAAGCGGTGAGGGCCACATTACTCCAAAGAAAACAGCTGCGGGCCGCAAGGGTAGGCTTTAGGAGGGGGGAGGTGATACTTTATTAAGAATTTTTCAATTAAATCAGGCCTACACAACATACAGCTCCCAATGCCCTTACCCTCTCCTCTCCCAGCATCACCCTGTCCCCCCTCCCACTGACACCTCCCTTCCTGCCCTTTTCCTCATTGTCTCCACTTGGCCCCCTGGCATTTGTCTCTCCTGCACCCTGCCCGTTGGTGCCTTCCCCTTTCTCCTGACCTGCCCCCCTCCCCTCAGCTGAAGCCCCTTCCCCTCCCCTACCTGGCTTCTGCCTTCCAGTCTGGGGGACTGCCAGAGCCTTTTTGAATCCGGCAGTCACTGGCTGTGACGTCACGATGCCACGTCACACCAGCATCCTGGCGTCTGCTGGCATCCTGCCCTCTGGCTCACACCCCACCTCCTCGCACCGGAGCTGCACACAGGCAGCCTGGCAGTGAGAATCGCCGCACTTCCCCCTCCCTGGCGGCGCTCCACTCCTCCACCCAGCTGGTGGATTGGATGGGGCCATGTCACCAGTAGTCGTCACGGGCCATACAGTGAGCCCCTCTGGGCCACATGCAGCCCATGGGCCATATATTGTGCAGGCCTGCCTTTATTAATGACCTGGATGAGGGGATGGATTGCACCACCAGCAAGTCTGCAGATGTCATTAAGCTGGAGGAGAGGTATAGGGTCCAGAGTGGCCTACACAAATTGGAGGATTGGGCCAAAAGAAATCTGATGAGGTTTAACAAGGACAAGTGCAGAGTCCTGCACTTGGGACGGAAGGCTCCCAAGCACTACAGGCAGGGGACCGACTGGCTAAGCAGTAGTTCAGCAGAAAAGGACCTGGATTACAGTGGATTAGAAATTGGATATGAGTCAGCAGTGTGCCCTTGAGCCAAAAAGGCTAATGGCATATTAGGGTGCATTAGGAGGAACATTGCCAGCAGATTTAGGGAAGTGATTATTCCCCTTTTATTCAGCACTGGTGAGGCCACATCTGGAGTACTGCATCCAGTGCTTTCCCCCAACACACACCCACAGAAAGGATGTGGATGCATTGGAGAGGGTCCAGCAGAGGGTAACCAAAATGGATAGGGGGATGGAGCACATGATGTACCAGGAGAGGCTGAGGGATTTGGGGTTGTTTAGTCTGCTGAAGAGAAGCTTGAGGGGGGATTTGATAGCAGCCTTCAACTACCTGAAAGGAGGTCCCAAAGAGGATGGGGAGAGGCTGTTCTCAGTAGTGACAGATGGCAGAACAAAGTGCAATGGCCTCAAGTTGCAGTGGGGGAGGTCTAGGTTGGATATTAGGAAAAACTATTTTACTAGGAGGAGCACTGGAATGGTCTCCCTAGGGAGGTGGTGAAATCTCTATTCTAGAGGTTTTTAAGTCC
The DNA here is from genome assembly GCF_052426305.1 of Pelodiscus sinensis. Taxonomy (NCBI): domain Eukaryota; kingdom Metazoa; phylum Chordata; order Testudines; family Trionychidae; genus Pelodiscus; species Pelodiscus sinensis. The sequence continues at coordinate 7,702,832 of NC_143074.1, read as the reverse complement.
TGGCTTGACAAAGCCCTGGCTGGGATGATTTAGTTGGGGTTGGTCCTGCCTTGGGCAGGGGGATGAACTCGATGACCTTCTAAGGTCTCTTCCAGCCCTTGGATCCGATAATTCTATGTGTATCTCAGCTTAGCAGCTCCTATCTATATTACTGGACTGGGCCCTAATTGGCTGCTATTTGCCTCAGCTGCTGCTTATAGAGCCTCAGCCCCCTCCCGGAGCTGGTTTTAACCTTTGTTCCATCTGGAGTAGGGTGAATGCCCTGCTAAACTGTGGTTACCAACTCTCAGCGCAGATGGACATGCCTTCTCTCAACGGTCCAAGCTCTACTGCAGTTTGTTCCATGCTCACACCTCCAGCTGGGCAGGGCATATTGGAACAAGCCAGGACTTCTTGTAGCAGATGAAGTAGGTGGAGGAACATGCCCATAACACCTCTTTCTGGATCCTGCCTCACTGGCTTTCCTATGGGAGGGAAAGAAAGAAAGACTTTCTGAGTCCTGAGACCCTCAATTTTCCTCATTCCTGGGAACTGAGAGGGGGAGGGGAAATATCAGAGGAAAATGAATGAAGAGAGAGAGAGAGAGAGAAGCAGCATTTTTGAATGGCACAGATTCTAATCTTGTTATCGAGTTGAGTTCAGGAGGTTGATACACCCCTGAGGACAGATTGACATTTTGATGCTCCTAGTTAGGGAAAACATGAACTGGGGAAGCCGCATTAACAAGCAAATAAATTTATGGTCGGCTGGCACAGAAATGAATCTCGCTGTTTGTCGGCAGCATTTAGGCAGTGATATATGAACAGGGTGAGCTCCCGGTAAAGCATCGTCCCCTCCCCCTTGGAAACCAATGCTCACAACTGGGTGCGTGGGGGGTGGATTTCCAGCGCTCCCATCAGGCAGGCAGGCAAAGCTAAATGACGAATCGCAAGGCAAAGGTGGGCGGGGGCGTAAAACACAGTTTGAGGTTTTGCAAATGATGCTGACTCAGCACCCCCACTCACTAGAAGGAGGGAGCCTGGCGTGACAGTCATTCTAGAGGCAAGAAGTCTGCTTTATAGCAGACACCAGGGTGATTGTGATTTGAAGCAGACTCACTTCATGCTCAAGGAATGTGGGTGGATCCCGTGGTATCCAAGACACAATCTTGTGCTTGATGCATCAGGGAGTCAGGCAGCCTGGGTTCTAGCCCAGCTTTGCCTCTTGACTCACTGGGAAAGCTTGGGTGTCACTTTGCCTCCCCCCACCTATGTTTCCTTACCTGTGAAGGGGTTAGTGCTCATCACGCAGGGGCAAGGGAGGGTTAGGCTGTGAAATGATTTAAGATAGTACAACGGAAAGCAGAATAAAAGAGCAAATCCCCATTTATTGGGGGAGGGGTCTGATTATCAGGAGGAGGGCTGGAGTAGGAACTCACAGCAGCATGACTGGGAAAGATTGTCTGGATTTCTGTTGTGAGCCTGTCCTTTTGTTCTGACTAGGGCTTCTAGGTGCTACAGTAACATAAATAATAATCATAATATGTTGCTCTGAACGTCCTAATCCTGCTGGATTCAGTGGGCCTCTCCAAATTGACTTTGAGGATACGTCTAGACTACAGGCTTTTGTCAACAGAAGTTTTGTCGACAGATACTGTCGACAAAGCTTCTGTCAACAAAGAGCATCTAGACTACATCCAGTTCTGTCGACAAAGCAAGCTGCTTTGTCGACATGACAGTGTAGACGCAAAGGACAGTTTAGATGCAATAACGCCTTCTGTTGACAGAACTCGTAAAATGAGGTTTACCAGCGTCGACAAAACCGCTGAGTTCTGTCGACGTTATGTCGACAGAACTCAGCGGTAGTGTAGACGCAGGTTTAGTTTTGTCGACAAAAGTCCACTTTTGTCGACAAAATCCTGTAGTCTACAAACACCCTGAGAGACTTTTGATCAGGCAGTTACAGTGCGTTTTATTTGATATCTCACGGATTTAATATGAATGAATCCAGCCTCCTCACCCTGTCCCCAAGTGAGGTTGGTAAGGGATATACAGTACTGGCCTGCCCCACACAGCTCTGGAGCACTGCCCCCTTCTGGGGTGCAGAACAGCAGCTATTTAGCAATGCCCATTGGGACAGTCAGTCAGATAAAAAAAGTGGGGCCTGATTCTCCTCTCATTTACACCAGAGTAAATCACAGAAATAAATAGAGTCTCACGGCTCTAAACACAGCATGTCTGAAAGGCAAGTCAGTCCCAGTATCCAAGGGAAGCTTAAGTGGGAAATTATAGAAGCAAGAATAAATGAACCAGACTTTGCTCTTCTCAGGCACTTTTCTCCTCAGAATCTCAAAGCTCTTTCAAACCATTAGTTAAGCTTCACAAAGTCCCCCATGAGCTAGGTCAAGAACATCTAGGGCCATTTCCACCCACCTCTGAAATGCAGAGAATGTTTAAGCAGCATAAACCAGCAATGCCCGGCAGTCCCGGAGAGGAGTAGAAGACTGCTGCATCAAAAATGAAAGCTGCAGAGGGAAGTGGGAGCTAGCAAAATGTAATTAGTGGAGATGGAATTTGGCCAAGATTCTGGGTTTAACACCCTAATTCTTACAAAGTCTTGAATGACACACACGGCTAGGACCCCATGGGGCACAGAATCGCAAGACTGGAAGAGACCATGAGAGGATTAGTTCAGTCCCCTGCACTCACGGCAGGACCAAGCACCATCTAGACCATTTCTGACAGGTGTGTGGTCTAACCTGCTCTTAATCTCCAATGATAGTGTCAAGGCTGCTCCCCACTCTGGCACTCCAAGTGCACAAGGTGCAGGCCCACAAGAGACCTTAAATATCTTGCCTCTTTAGGCTTCTGCTTAAAAAACTCCCCAAGGTCACAGATTCCCTGGTGTTGGGAGGTAGCTGCCACCACCAAGTAAACCAAAAACCCCTTTCTTCTTGAACCCAGGAAGGAAACACTTGGATTTCTTCCAGAGGGGTACCCCCAGTTCTTTTACCACAAGAGAGCTTGAAGAAAAAAAAGAGAAAACAAACTGCAGTCTCTGATAAAAGATCTCTCAGTCTTAGGCATACACACACAGACCTCCTGTTACCTTCCAGGACACAAGAATCAAATCATCGCCTTAATAAAGGTGATTGTATTAACAAAACAAAAAGATATACTTGATAAAGCATACTTGGTTGCCAAGTGTTACAGAGCAACTGAGAAAAGAACAGATTTAAACAGAGAAAATGATATCTCTGGACTACTGCTTAAATACAGTGTATGGGGGGGCACATGGACTTAGTGCAAAGAAGTTTAACGAAACAACAAAACAAAGAAAATATCCTAATTGCAACTAAATAGATATTTTCCTATCTACTTACAATCTGTGTTTCAATGTCCAGTCCATTTCCAGGTCCAGTATTCCTGCCTGGTTCAATTCACCTTGTTTCCCCAGCTCCTAGCTTAAAAAAAACCCACAAAGAAAACAGCAGGCAGGTATATCTTTCAATTAAAAGTTCAACACCCTCGTCCATTGGCTCTCCTGGCTCCCTGCCAACACCCCCTCACTACCCGAGTTTAACCTGTTAGTCACCGAATGCTGGCCAGCAGTTCTCCATCAGAGATGAAGATTCCACAACCTTCCTAGGCAATTTTATCCAGTGATTAACCACCTTTACAGTTAGTGTTTCCTAATATCCAACCTAAACCTCTCTTACTTCAATTTAAGCCTCTTCAATAGGCCTCTTGTCCTATTGTCAGAGTTTAAGGAGAATAATTTTTCTCCTCCTCCTAGATGTGTGCAAACATCTAAGAATCCCGCATATACAACTGTCATGTTGAGGTATTGGTCCCACAAAGACCCCCAAAGACAGATCTGGCTATGGAGTTAGGAGTACTTCCTACAGATGAGGCCTGCTTTCTAGTTAACTGACCAGGGAGTGCAGTGCTTCTAGTGTGTGGCGGTTTCACCTTACTGAGAAACTGCTCATGGCCAGAGGTCACTCTATGGTGTCAATTAGTGATGTGGCAGTAAATTAACAGATCACAGGTAAATTAAAGAAATCCCTTCCTTTATGGAGTCCTACTGGCTCTCCAAGCCCTCAGTTCAGTCGCTCTTTCCCTTTAGCTAGGAAGTCCCCATCCCTTCTTCCTAAAGTTTATCTGGCTGGAGCTCAGCCTTCTTCAGCCATCTGGCTTTCAGGCCCCCAAACCCTTCTCCAGGCAGGGTCTCTAGCAAGAGCTGGGCCCATTACTCTCAGGCTTTCCTTGGCTGAAGCTCAGCCTCTCTCAACCCTCTGGTTCTGGCTTCCAGGCCCTATCCCTTTCTTTGAGTTAAGAGCTTCCTGATCGCAGGAATATCTCTTGGTCACAGCTTCCTTGCTTTCAGGAGCCTTCCCCATTCTTGGCAGCCTCTCTTCCATTTCCTGAGCTTGGCCCACTTCACTGCATCCTCCTGCTGCTCTTTAAGATCAATGTGATTGTGCTACAATCAAGCTTGGCTACTCCAGCCCAACAGGGGCATCCCGCACTGTTCCACATACCCAGCAGGAGTTGACACACTTACAGTGCAAGGTGGAGACTGTACATGAAATCCCAGTTCAGGCCAAGACATGTTTTCTATTTGCCCATGAGGCAAATAGAAAGGCAAGATGCATTAGCCCTCATGGCTAGTTGAGCACTTTGGAGAACACGGGGACACCATTCTATGTCCTGCAAGCTGAATAAAGTATTAATTTTGGATTCACTGGAGAACTCTCTTCTGTATCTTCCTCACCTGGTCTCTGTGAAGAGTGGAATTTCTACCTTTTCCCTTCTCGAATCTCACCCACATCCACCTCAAGAGGAACACTTGGCTCTTCTATCCCATCTGGATTCATTTTCCACCACTCCCAGAAAACTCAGGTCTGGAATGGTGTCCCAAATTCCAGGCTCTCTCTCCATTGGGTCATGCTGTTCCAAGCACAGGTCATGCTGTTCCAAGCACAGAAAGAAGCATAATGAGAGACAGCTAGAAAGTAGGGAATAAGAAAGAAGCTGGTATAGCTGCCACATTGGTCACTGCAATGACTAGTCCCTTTCAGCATCCTGCTGGGATCTATCATCATCTGACAGCCAGAACCTCATTTACTATACATTTGTAAGAGTTTATATGTCTATCCATGCATCTCTCTCTCTCTCTTTCTCTCTCTCTCTCTTTATTCAAGAACTCCTCCTAAAAGGTAAGAGCTCGGACCACCAAATTCACTACGCAGCTTCTGCTTATCATAACTTAAAGCAAGGTTGGGGTTTGGTTGTGCCAGGACAATGGGATGTTCCCCGAATGGTACTGCTTCTCATGAAACCAAACAGAAAAGAGACAGAATCACTAGACAGGTGAAAGGGGTTGGCTGGAGATGCCTCTCCTCCATCCAGGATTGCACCCATCACAAGCCTCCCACTCTTGAGGCGCCCTTTAGGGAGGGCTGAAACCTACCCATTCATACAAGGACATTGCATCTGTTCTACTTTGTCAGGGAGCTAGAGGAAAGTGCACAGTTTGCTGCATTCCTCACTCTGGCTAGAGAGCACGGGGCAGAAAAACCTGGACCTGCCCAAGCCAGGAGACATACGCCTCTCTCACCAGCTCTGCCTGTTGGAGCTGTAGCGGCCAGGACAGGTGCTCCTTACCTGGTCCCAAGCTGTGTTGAGAGAGGGCTGGGGTTGTCCTCTGTCCAGTTGTCTACTGATCCCCTCCTCCCCAGTCCCACACCAGAAATGAAGCATGTACATTTTCATTTTATTTTCCAAAAATAAAAAAAAGAGTAATCCTGTTAAGGACCCAAGTAATGTAGAGTAAGTCTTCTAGTTATAAATAAATTGCATCACAAGGTAAACATTAGAATATTTTATTTAAAAAAAAAACCCCTCCCCTCATGACACACAAACACCTGCAGCGTCCACGGGGACACAAACAGACACGTGCACAATCACACCCGAAGATATCACACTTTGGGTGGGGGTGAGGGTGAGTTTGTGTCTAACCCTGTAGAGACAAACTTACTTAGACACACAGAAGCAGCTACATGCAGGGCACAGGCACGCAGACTCAACTCTCCCACAGATATATACAGACCAACCCCAAACAAATGTGTATTCATTCCCGCTTACCACACAGAGAGACACAAACAAATGCCTACAGACACCCACACACCCTGAAAAAGCAACCCAAAGACCCACCTACAGATTGGTGCATGTATACATGTGTCACAGCCATATTGCTACACATACACATCCGGCTGCATCATGCATTCAGATGCATCCAGGCTTTTCACACTGACACATTTCCCAGGAAGGACACAACGGCAGGGGTGCTGTGTGGCCCTTTGGCATAGACGCTTGCTGGGGAAGGAAGAGGATGTGATGACCAGACATTTAGAAAGCTGGTCACCATGGAAATGCAGGAAAGTTAGCCCACCTCTAGGGAACTGCCTTCTCCCAGTGCATTTGCATTCTGCTGTGAATGATTATTGCTTTCTGCAGGCACAAACAGCCTCCCTGATAAAGTCAGGCTGGAGGATATTAGGGAACAGACCTTCAGCTGGTTAATTTTCAAGGTCCTTCATGTCTCCTGCTAGCAATTCCAGTGCTTCACAACTCCTTCAAAGAGCTGCTCTCCAGGAAGGCTCAGGCGGCCCTTCCCTGGGTCTTATCAGCCTCCCTCAGATGGGCTCATTTGCCTAATGGCAGTTCTGTATCTGGCAGGAGACCCACTGCGCACCTGAAGCACATGGCCACCAGGTGACCTCTCAGAGCTGAGTTACTCCAGCTCCTTCCTTCAGAGTAGCAGATCTCTACAGCTCCACTGCACCTTTTCTCTCTGCCTCACGCTCCCATCCCTTGGCTGTACATGGAGAGCAGTAACATCCACCCCTCCCCCTAATAACTTTCCTTCTGAGTTGATAAACAGACTCAATGGCTTTGGGGGCTGGGTGAAATGGGACTATGGAGAGAACCAGCCATGGGGCAGAGTCCTTAAGCATCACATCTGCTGCACGCTTGTTGTCACTGACCTGCAGAATCAATGTCTTTTAGGTTTTGGCCAGTTCTGGCCCTGGCATGCTCCTCTGCCCTGGGTGTCCCATGCACAGAAACTCTCAAACCCCACATCCCCTTCTTGCTCCAGCCTCCTGGAAACGAACCCTTGAGCAAGCCCCCATCCTGTGTACAAGGCCACGCCAATATGACCTTCTCTGCCCACATAATCCCTGCAACGTGCCCAGTGCCGGACCGAGCCATAGTTGTGCTTTGGGCAGCGGGCACGCGGCACATGCGCAGCCCGGCCCCGGTGTGCAGCACATGTGCGGCCCCGCCCCTAGGTGTGCAGCACCCGTGCAGCCCCACCCCCAGGTGCACGGCGCCCCTTAACACTTCAATCAGGTGCCCTCCATAGGTTGGCGCCCCGGGCAGCTGCCCGGCTGCCCCTCCCCTTAACCCGGCCCTGAATGTGCCCCATCTCACCTTGAAACACTGAGCCTTGGCAAGGTCACCGTGGGCCATCCAATGCCTCTTGGGGAGTGAAGCACTCTTGGTTTCCAAGCCTTTTATGTCCTCTCCCCCAATGCAGGACACACCCATTTCTTCCCCCCTAAGCCACCAAAGCACTGGTAACAACTTTGAATCTCTAATGAGCTGGGTTAGTCTGAGCCAGGACACAGGAGCCAAAAGGCTCAACAGCTCAGAGCCAGTCCCCTTCCAGGCAAAGCATGGCTGGTTTCCAGCCGGCACCAGGCCCTGCAATTCTACTGTTTCCACAGTGCCTCTCACTGCATGGCAGGAAGTCCATTCTCATCTCTCTCACAGGCGCCTGAGCCACGGTTGGGCCCACCTATCTCCTAGACCACACTGGGCTCAGTGGCCCTCACCAATCTCCCTCTCTTGGGGCTCGTCTACATTGGCCCCTTTTCCGGAAGGGGCATGCTAATTTTTCAGATCGTAATAGGGAAATCCGCGGGGGATTTAAATATCCCTCGCGGCATTTAAATAAAAATGTCCGCCGCTTTTTTCCGGCTTTTTGAAAAGCCGGAAAAGAGCGTCTACACTGGCCCCGATCCAAAGTAAGAATAAGAGATCCTCTGGAAAAGGGCTTTTTCCGGAGAATCGGGGCCAATGTAGACGCTCTTTTCTGGCTTTTCTAAAAGCCGGAAAAAAGCGGCGGACATTTTTATTTAAATGCCGCGGGGGATATTTAAATCCCCCGCGGATTTCCCTATTACAATCTGAAAAATTAGCATGCCCCTTCCGGAAAAGGGGCCAATGTAGATGTAGCCTTGATGTATTGTGTTCGCAGGAGGAGGGAGGAGATGAAATGGGACTTGTCTCTTCTGACGTAGCATCACAGCCACTGTACCACCCACTTGCCTCACTGCAGTGGGGAGCTGGTCATAGAGGGGCTCCAGCCCCATTGCAGAGATCCAGTAGGAGCTGGGGACATACCACATGGGGCAGTCACCAGTGATGATGAAAGTAGGTAGAAAAAAGAGGAGATTATGGAAAACAGGAAGGGCAGAGGCAGAAGTGGAGAGAGTAGAAAGAGAAAAGAGACTAGAGAGAAAGCACAGCTGGTATTTGCTCCCTAGTCTCTTTCCTTGCCCCTGCTTTCCCCGATGTTGGTGTGAGAGCCTTCTCCTCTGCAGCTCCTGGTGCTTGGAACAGCCTCCCTTCACACTGCATTCCCAGCATCCCCTAGGACAGTGGTTTTCAAACTATGGGTCACAACCCAGTACTGGGTCATGGAATGTCAGGGACTAAGTCTGGTTGCTGCAGGGGGATCAGGTGACCAGTGGGGGTGCTAAGGCAGCTCCCTGCATGTTCTGGCAACACAGACTGTCCCTGCCCTGGGCTGCCAAGCCACCTCCTACAGCACGAAGCTCTCATCCTCAGCCCCACCCCAGCCAACACTCTAGTCAAATTACATTGGGTCGCAGGCATCAACAATTTTCTTTAAGTGGGTCATGAGAAAAAAACCTTTGCAAACCGCTTCCCGGGGGGATACATTTCACTCTCCCCCATGAGATGATCTGGGATAGAGGATTTAGGAAAAGTGCTGTGCGGAACGACGCAGTGTTGTTCTGTGCTATATGGTGCATTGTAGCGCAGTTCGGGCTGCGAGAAGAGGCAGTTAATTGGAGTCTAGCTAAAACGACTCCTAATGTGCCAGCTGACGATAGTTAGGCATATGGTGATGCAGGGCAGCTGCTCTCTGTGCTGAGACAGGCTTGTTTTGTTAACCTGTCCTTTCCCTCCTCCTTAGCCCCCAGCCCCGGTCTGTTTAATCCCCTTTTCTATTCCACTAACCTAGACTATAATTTCTCTGAGGCAGGCCCTCTCTTTTGAACAAGGCTTTGTACAGCACCTAGCACATCCGAGTATAGATCCATGATTGGAGTTCTTTCTTTAAATGACTTCTTTAAAAACACCTAGTGCCTCCTTGTGTATTTAATTCTGAGACTAAGGGTGCATCTACACTGCACCCATAGCTCGAAATAAGATCTTATTTCAATTCTTTTTTGAAGTAGGCTATTTTGAAATTTGGAGCATCTACACAGCACCAAATTTTGAAATAAAACACTACTTCAAGACATTCCTTATCCCCCATGCAATGAGGGATGCTGAAATAGCGTGTCCGCTATATCCCAAAATAGCACTGAAGTGTAGACATACCCAAGGGTTACATCTAGACTGGCATGATTTTCCGGAAATGCTTTTAACGGAAAAGTTTTCCGTTAAAAGCATTTTCAGAAAAGAGCATCTAGATTGGCACAGACGCTTTTCCGCAAAAGTACTTTTTGCGGAAAAGCGTCCGTGCCAATCTAGACGCGCTTTTCCGCAAAAAAGCCCCCATCGCCATTTTTGCGACCAGGGTTTTTTTGCGGAAAACAAAGCTGAGCTGTCTATACTGGCCCTTTTGCGCAAAAGTTTTGCGCAAAAGGACTTTTGCCTGAATGGGAGCAGCATAGTATTTCCGCAAGAACACTGACAATCTTACATGAGATCGTCAGTGCTTTTGTGGAAATTCAAGCGGCCAGTGTAGACAGCTGGCAAGTTTTTCCGGAAAAGCGGCTGATTTTTCGGAAAATCTGGCCAGTCTAGACACAGCCAAGGTGCATGGAGCTCTGGACTGGTCCTTTCCTCAGAGAGTATTTGTTCTGAATTAAAATAAAGCCCAAAGGCGAAAAAGGTGGACATGATTATCTAGGGACTTGCCTAAGCTTGAATGTTGCAACAGCACAGCTGCAGTGCCTCAGTGGGGATGCTACCTCTGCTGATGACCGAGGGTTCTCCCACTGGTGTAATCCACCCCTTGGGAAATGACAGCTAAGTCAATGGAAGAATTCCTTCACCCACATAGCTCCATCTACACCAGGGGCTATATCAGCTTACCCAGCTGGATAGAAAGCTGGTTGGATTGTCGGCCTCAATGGATAATGATCAATGGCTCAATGTTTGGTTGGTGGTCATTATAAAGCGGAGTGACCAAAGATCAGTTCTAGGGCCGGTTTTGTTCAACATCTCTATAAATGACCTGGATGAGGGGATGGATTGCACCCTAAGCAAGTTTGCAGATGACACTAAGGTAAGGGGAGAGGTAGATATATTGGAGGGCAAGGATAGGTCCAAAGGGACCTAAACAAATTGGAAGGTTGGAGCCAAAGAAATCTGATGAGGTTCAACAAGAACAAGTGCAGTCGTGCACCTAGGAGAGAAGAATCCCAAGCACTGCTGCAAGCTGGGGACTGACTAGCTAAGCAGCAGATCAGCAGAAAAGGACCTGGGGATTACAGTGGATGCGAAGCTGAAGGAGTCAACAGGGTGCCCTTGCAGCCAAGAAAGCTTATGGCATATTTGGGTGCATTAGGAGGAGCGTTATCAGCAGATCTAGGGAAGTGATGATTCCCCTTTATTTAGCACTGGTGAGGCCACAGCTGGAGTACTGTGTCCATTTCTTGGTTCCCCCATTACAGAGAAGATGTGGCTTCATTGGAAAAAGTCAAATGGAGGGCCAGGGGCGTAGTGAGGGCATTCGAGGGTGGGGACAGTTGCCCCCAGGTGCCACACTAGGGCGAGCGCAGGGAGAACAGTGTGGGCAGGTCTGGGACCTCTCAGCCCCGCTGCAGCAGCCGCGGCCATGTCAGACCTGCCCACACTGTTCTCCCTGTTCTTGCCCTAGTGTGGCACCCGAGGGCAATTGGCCCCCCTCGGTACACTCTTGTGGAGGGGTATGAAAATTATTAGGGGGCTGGAGCACATGACTTATGAGGAGAGGCTGAAGGATTTGAGCTTCTTTAGTCTGCAGAAGAGAAGAGGGAGGGGTGATTTGATATCAGCCTTCAACTTCCTGAAGGGAGGTTCCATGGAGGATGGAGAAAGGCTGGTCTCAGTGGTGATAGATAGCAGAACAAGGAGCAATGGTCTCAAGTTGCAATGGGGGAGGTCTAGGTTGGATATTAGGAAAAACTATTTCGGTAGGGGTGCGTCCACACAGCAGGGCTTAACTCAAAATAAGCTATGCAAAATGAACTATGCCAATTGTGTAGCTTATTTCGAAATAGAGAGCAGCTACACAGCACTTACTTTGAACTAGAGCACTCGTCCTCCAACTTCCCTTGCTCCTCGTACAATGAGTGTTGCAGGAGTCTGAGTAAGAAATCCTTCAGCTTGACAGTCTTTTGACATTATTTCGAAATAACTGCCTGCTGTGCAGACGCGGACTAAATTATTTCAAAATAATGTTGCTGTGGAGACGTACCCTAGGAGGGTGGTGAAGCACTGGGATGGGTTCCCTAGGAAGATGCTGGAATTTCCATCCCTAGACGGTTTTGGTTTGACAAAGCTGGGTTGATTTAGTTGGGATTGGCCCTACTTTTAACAGGAGCTTGGACTCAATGACCTCCTGAGGTCTCTTCCATTCTGTGTCACTTGGAGGTGTGGATTTTTCACACCCCTGAGTAATACAGCTGGGTGGACTTTTTAGTGTGGATCAGGCCTAAGGGATCCAGACGGTGTCTTTTCTGGCTTATAACCTTCTATTACTCACTATCTTCCCCCCTTTGCCAGTTCTTTACCCCACACCCAACCATACATTTGACCCTCAAAATGTGCACACCAGACATTTGCCAAGTTCAAAACAATGAATGGTCAAAGGCCCAGGGTCTCCTGCCCTTATTCTCACTGAATATGCGTGCCCCACCAGGACTGCCATTGGCTCCAATGGGTCTACACACGGAGCAAGGGTAGCAGAACCTGCCTGTATGAGATGATCACATGCCATTTCTTATTCAAGGGATCTGTTCCCAACATACAATCCTGCAAGAAATCCTAACGATTTCAATGTGACTGCTCATGCACTTACAGTGAAGCATGTACTTGAGTTTTGCTGGATCAAGACCAGCGCTGTCAGCATCTTATAGCAGCATCGTGCCCTACAAAACTAACATTCACTGCTGGGTTACACACAATGTGAAATGACATATGCCAGCTGGCCCACTGGTTAGTTGTCACCAACACAAGCCAGCAAGGAATGCAAGTCAAGAATTTCAGATGGAACCATTTTCCACCAGAAAATGCTGATTTGATTAAATGGAGACTGTGAAAGCACGGCATTTTGAAGAAACTGGCACATAAAATTTTGATGAAAATGCAACACTACTCAACTTTTCCATTTTGATTGGAGTCTGTTGTAAGGACTTTTATCATCTTTTATAACGGAATAGAAAATGAGAGTCAAAATAATTAAGTCAAAACAAAAATTTTGATTTCATCAACAGGAACATTACTCAGCCTTGTGGAGGTGAAAAGTTTTGCTGAGGTCAAAATAAAATGTTTCGCATTATTTCATTTTCAAAGAAATTCTGAATTTCACTTTTTTCCCCTTCTGATATGGAACAAACCAACTTTTCAGAATCAGGGTCTCTTTTGTCAATTTTCATTCAGCAGTGCTCACAAGCGCTGCATGTACCAACCCAAACCCAACCCACTAGCTGATCTATTCGATTCACAACACCGGACAGAAGAGTCACCCAGTTCCATTTATAGAAATATTCTTCTGATCCGCCTACACCCTATCCTGTGAGCACTTGGCATGAATGCACAGTGAGACTGTCTTCTTTCTCAAAGCGTCGCTACACATTTCAAAGGCTACACTTCATTGAAATGCAGCGTAATCCTGATTATCCAAATAGCACAAGGGACAGGAATTGTAATCAGACAATTGGAAGGCAGGTGCCGTTCAGCGTTCAGTGGTGCGGTAGCTTCCCTTCTGACCCATCCTCCTCCTCCTCGCAGCCCTGGCCAGGGGTCTCTGCTCTGTCTGGGGACAGAAAGGCTTCGGAGGGCTCCCTGCATAACATGTACCCAGGGACACCTGATTCCTGCAGCGTCAAAGTGCAAAGCAGAGACGACTCCTCCCCCCCAGCCAGGACTCTGTCCCGCCAGGACTACAGGCTGCCCTGCACCTTGCGCCTTCAGGGACAAGCGTCATCATCCCTGTCATGGGCCCACTCACTCCCTGAAGGAAAAGGAAGGTTGCCTGCCTAGCCAACAAGCCGTTCAGCAGCAAGGCTAAGGGCTAGTCTTCCTCACAATCCTGGCTGGGGTCTCTAGTCTGTTATCCCAGCCTCCACATTAGCCCAGTCCCTTCCATGTCCCCCAGCATGAGCCACGGGTGCCAAGGATGGGATGCAGATAATGTGGAGGTTCAGATCATAGGGTTTGGGCTCACTGGGAATATGCCATTGAGCACTTACCTATCTAGGGCTATGTCTACACTGCACGCTTATTGCAAAATAAGAGTGCGCGTAGACACAGCTTCTTTACTCCAAATTCTGTAACCTTCATTTCACACAGAGTAAGGGAAGTTGAAGGGACAGTGTTCTTCCTTTGACTTCCTACAGTGTAGACAGCGCCAAAAGTCAAGTTAAAGTACTTCGACTTCAGCTACATAACGAACGTAGCTGAAGTTGTGTAGCTTAACTCGACTTCAGTCCACAGTGTAGATGTGCTATGAGATCAGTGGTGCACATGCAACAGCATTTCAGAACGAAATGATTTCTTCTCATTCTTTTTTATGTAATAGTATTGCAAGACCGTCCAAAAGTCTCCTACATGGACCAAAACCCCTCTGTGGTAGGTGCTGTACACACACAGAACTAAAGAGGAGGCAGAGTTAAGGTTATATGGGGATCGTGAACTGGGGGATGAGGGTTTGTTGCCATGGAGAACTGGCTGTTTGTTAGTAGATATTCCAATGCCCAGGATGGGTTGGAAGCGTGATGCCACTTGTAGTTAAGTGTTAGGTTTTTATACAGCTGTTGATCAAATTTCTGCAGAACGTACCCAATTATTTAGGTTGGGAATCACACTGACAGGCTGCAAGGCTGATGGATGCCATATGATTCCTTGAGACCCTTACCTGGAAGGCAACATGGAAAGGGCCAGTACAGTGCGAGTGGCTAGGAGAATCGGACAAGCTAGAAGAACTCCCAGTGCTGGGGAGTTGGTGGGGTGTACTTCCCTGCCTGCTAGGCTGTTTTTCCAAAGCTGATCTTTTGCTGGGATCCAGACCTTCCACAACTCTAGTCTGTGCCCAGGTCTCTGCCGTGGAGCTCTGACGCCCCCTGCTGTGAGCAGCTCTCTAAAGCGGAATCATTTTCCTGCCTTTTTACATCAGGTAGCAATGCAAAGGGATCTCTGAATCCACGGGAATGACAGAGCTGAAAATAAAACCAGACTGAGCCTTAGACAACCCCATCTTCAGCAGGGAGTGCTCATGTAGCTAGTGTGGGTTACACTTATCCCAGCTGGGACGGCTCTCTAGGCCCTTGGCAGAGCAAACAGGAGTTTACAGACCTTTTCCCTCTGAAGCTGTTCACAGCTACAAACAGCTGGTCTGAAATCCACTAGAAGAGGCACGGGGAAGAACCCAGGGAGATGATCACGATGGTTCTACAGCAATGAGGGCACCTGTCCCCAAAGCTCGACTGGAACTCCTCAGGCAAACTGAATCTTTGCTGAGTCTTGAAAAAGTTTGGTCAATTCATTATTCTCTCGTGTTGCTGGGTTCGGGAGGGGCCAGATCTACAGAGCATTACCCAAATATCAGGTGGGCTGTGTCCACTCGGGCACCGCTTGTGCCTCCATGGGGGTTCCTAGACTGTTCTGGTGGCGGGCCTAGAAAGGACAGAGGAGGATGTGGGGGAGGGGGAGCAGGCTGGATTATCTGAGTTTCCACACAGCAGACATTCCCTTCTGATAGGGACGCTGACTGTGATGTAGCAGAGGCAGTGGCACTGTTTGAACTTTGCTGATGTGTTTTTTCTTTTGTGTCCTCTTCAAAGTCCCAAGGGCAATTATTAACTTCACCCCTGGAAGGAGATGGGGCAGTGAAGGGCGCACTCCGATCCCCTGGGGGAGGGGTGCCCCAGATTGGCTTTCTGGCTGGCAGAGCCCTGTGAAGTACATGGTGGCGAGATCCCTATGGACGGCATCTTGGTGCATTGCCAATGCGGTGGTGCAAGAGAAATGGCAGCTGCACTGTTCGCTGTGGCTGGAGACAAGGTCCAGCCAGAGGACACCTGAGGGGTGGGGCAGTTTATCCTTAAGAGCATCGCCACTGGGAGGTCTAGAGCATGGGTCACCAGCCAGTCGATCGGAGGCTGCCCCTCCCCCTGCTGCCAGGCTACAGAGCATTACCCAAATATCTGCCCTCTGCCTTGGAGCTGCCCCCTAGGAGCTTCCTGCTTGCTGTGCAGGGCTGGGCAGGAAGACAAGAGGGGTGCTGGTGTCAGTGTCCCTTTCCCTCCACCCCAGTACCTCATGGGTGGGGGAGACAAGAAAGGGCTCAAGATGGAGAGGGCTTGTTGGCCACTTTCAGGAGTTGCACAGGGCCAGGGTGGGGTGAGCCTGCCTTAGCCCCGCTGCACCACCACCTAAGAGCCACCTGAGGTAAGCAGCGCCCAGCTTGGAGCCTACACCCCACCCCTCTACCCCAGCCCTGAGCCTCCCAAATGCTAACACTCCCTCCCACGCCCTGAATCCCCTCCTGACCCCCAGTGCTCTGCCCAAAACTCAGCCCAGAGACCCTCCCACATGCTGAGCACTTTGGACCAAGGGCAGAGCCTGCACTCCACCCCCTTCCCCAGCCTGGTGACAGTGTGTGAGGATGGGGGAGGAAGGAAGGGATGATGGAGTGAGCTGGACAGGGCCTTGGAGAGGGGCAGGAAAGGAGATGGGGCAAGGGGAACTGGGTTTGAAGGAGATCCTGAATTGCACTTAAATTCAAAAAGTGATCTTGCGGTGAAAAAGGAGACCACTGGTCTAGGGCAGTCCTGCAGCAGAGGGAATCCAAGTGTCAGATGCAATGAGAACTGGGTCAGCTAAGGCAGGATGCAAAGTCAGTGCCTACAGGAAATGGAGTGAAAAGGGAGCTCAGGTGGGACAGGTGGCCAAGAGAGGAAGGCTGCACTAGGTTTCATTCCTGGCTTTGCCACAGTCTCATGATGTTGGGTAAGTCATGTCACTTGACAGGGCAGATTTCCAGTTCCTATTTACGCTGGGTGCTAAGCCTTTTTGAGAATTCAATCCTATCTGTGACAAACCAAGGGGGAGAGTCAGTGGCCAGAGTTTGTTTTGTGTCTAACCGTTGCAATTGGCATTAACAACAGAACTCAGCAACAGCAACTACTATAGGACTAAAGCCTTTTGAAAATCTGCCCTCCCTTCAGGACCTTGGTAGGAGCTGAGTAGAGGAGATTTTGGCAATATCCAGCCTCAACTATCCCATTATGAGTATGAGGGGGCATGTCTAGTGGTTAGAGTACACCATAAGTCTGAACTACTGGCTCCTAATGTTGTCTCTGTCACCCACTCTGTGACCTTTGGAAAGTCACTTCATTCTTATATTTGACATTCTTTTTCCTTTCGATGGCACTGAAAAGCACATTCAGGCTGGCCGGGAAATGAGAATTCAGTGTCATACACAATTTGAAGGTGTCAAAATTTGTTTTCATTCTACGTATAATAAAAAAATGATTTTTTTTCATGAACAGATTCAAAAGAACAGGGGTGAGCCTGCCTAGAAGGGGTAATAACTGTGAATGTGGGAGACCCTGGTTCAAATCCCACCCCTTCTGGATTTGCTGGGCTCTTCTACCCCAGACCTGACAAACCTTCCCCAAAAATATCAAAACCAATGTCTCTGCAGGAAAAAAAAATCAATTATGTCACAGCAGCATTTTTCAATCACAAATTCAAGATTAGCTTTACTAGGCACCTCGTAGGAAATAGCAATTTGTCCTTGCTCCAAAGAGCGCATCCCTACATGTGCCCCATATCTTTAGAGCTGGACTGGAAAACAAGATATTTTGTTCCTATGAACATTTCTGGTTAAAGAAAAAGCCGACAAAGAATTTTGAGAATGAAAACTTCCCGATGTCATGGAAAACTTGAAAAAAATCACCCCAATCAGATCAGTTCCCATAGACATTTCCATTCTGATGAAAAGAATGTCATGTTTGTTATAAATATATGGTTTTGTATGAAAAATTTCAACTGGCTATTCATAGGACCTTTGCGAAAATGGGAATAATAAACTTCTAAGAGTAAGTCACCCTGGGTATGTCTACACTACAAAGTTAATTCGAACTAACTCACGTTAGTTCGAATTAACTTTCATAGGCGCTACACTAACACTCCACTAGTTCGAACTTAATTCGAACTAGCGGAGCGCTTAGTTCGAACTAGGTAAACCTCATTTTACGAGGATTAAGCCTAGTTCGAACTAGCTAGTACGAATTAAGGGGTGTGTAACCCCTTAATTCAAACTAGTGGGAGGCTAGCCCTCCCCAGGTTTCCCTGGTGGCCACTCTGGCCAACACCAGGGAAACTCGTCTGCCCCCCTCCCGGCCCCAGACCCCTAAGGGCACGGGCTGGCTGCGGTGCCCGTGCCAGGTGCAAGCCTGCCAGCACCCAGCCAGCAGACCCTGCACCTGGCACGGCTCGAGCCAGCCACCCGATGCCCCCCAGCACTCCCCCTCTTCCCGGGACCAGGCTGGCGGCTCCCGGAAGCTTCCCTGGGACCGCAAGAACTGGGCACCCGCCTGGTCTAGTGCGGACATCGTGGACCTCGTCCACGATCTCCGCACTAGGCACAGGAAAGTGGCTGGCTAGGGCAGGAGAGCTGCCAGCCTGGCCACCCAGGAGCAGGTGTGCAAGAGAATCAAGGGGGTCCACTGAGACCCCCGACCCTGAGCCCTGAGCTTACAATGGCCGTACTGGGTCAGACCAAAGGTCCATCTAGCCCAGTAGCCTGTCTGCCGACAGCGGCCAACCCTAGGGACCCTGGAGGGGATGGACCGAAGACAGTGACCAAGCCATTTGTCTCTTGCCATCCCTCTCCAGCCTTCCACAAACCTTGGGCAGGGACACCACTCCTACCCCCTGGCTAATAGCACTCCATGGACCCAACCTCCATGACTTGATCTCACTTCCCTTTAAACTCTGTTCTAGTTGTAGCCTTCACAGCCTCCTGCAGCAAGGAGTTCCACAGGTTGACTCTGCTTTGTGAAGAACAACTTTCTGTTACTAGTTTGAAGCCTGCTACCCATTGCTTTCCTTTGGTGTCCTCTAGTCCTTCTTTATGGGAACTAATGAAGAACTTTTCTGTATGCACCCTCTCCACCCAACTCCTGCTTTTAGAGACCTCTATCCTGTCCCCCCTCCGTCTCCTCTTTTCTAAGCTGAAAAGTCCCAGTCTCTTTAGCCTCTCTTCATATGGGACCTGTTCCCAACCCCTGATCATTTTAGTTGCCCTCCCCTCTTCCAGCCTCTCTCTTCCCCTCTCCCACCTCCTTTTCCCAGTCTCCCCCAGTTTTGTTCAATAAAGACAGATTCCATTTTTGAACACAATTGTCCTTTATTTTGTACATCAGGAAGGGGGGCTAGGGAAGGGTAAGTGGAAGGAGGTGAGGGAGGAATGGGGTACGAGCCCCCGATGAGGAGGACTGGACTGGCTCTGCAGGCTTCTGGGGGTGGAAGCTCTCCTGCAGCCCCCCAATTGCCCCCTCTCCCCAGATGGCAGCCTGTGGCAAGTGCAGCCGGGCTGATGGCCGAGTGCTGTGATGTGCCCAGTGTGGGTACTCCAGGAAATCCAAGCCAGGACTGCTTTGCAAGTGGGGCACCCCTGAGAACTGTCTGTCCGGGGAGGGGGTCGGGTCCCTTTAAGCACAGCCCTCGGCTAGCCTGAGACAGCATCTCCACGCTCTAAGTCCTCCTCTGATGCCCTACCGGCACTGCTTCCGGCCATCCTTAACCTTGGTTCAGGGTCCACTCTGTGTGGACATGCTAGTTCAAATTAGCAAAACGCTAATTTGAACTAGATTTTTAGTCTGGATCCGTTAGTTCGAATTAGCTTAGTTCGAATGAACTACTTCGAACTAAGTTAGTTCGAATTAACGTTATAGTGTAGACATACCCCCTGGTGGGAAAAGTGTGTGATTAACTCAGGCTAGCTGCCGTGAGTTGAAACAGTGGTGAAAGCAAGGCAGTGTGGGTTTTCATTCAGGTTAGCAGCTCACATTAAAGTCCAAGGTCTCCTGTAGGCTGTATCCTGAGCTGCTAACACTAAAGACAGAACTGCTGTGTCTTCACTCTTATTTTAACCCAAGTAAACCAAACCAAGTTGAAAACAACCTCTCCCTTGTCCTGTTTTTAAACGTATTTGCAATGAATACCTCAACTTCCAGGCATGCCAGTGAGTCATTAACCACGAGGCTCAATTAGTGTCTTTAAAAGGCTTTGAGCTACTTGACCAAGAGGCTGTATTGAAACTCTGCATTAATTTTCTTAGTACAAGGGCAGAAAGGAGAAAGTAGGGACCCCATTAGCGTGGGCCTGGTTAACTGGCTTGTCAGCAGGGTTGACGGATGCCACTCACAGGTCGTCCACTGGGATTAGTGCTGATTTGTCAACACTGATTTGGGTTGGTTAGCTGAGTTGCAGCTGTAGGCTGAAAACAGCAGATCTGCACTTCTAGCTCTACTGTTTGCTTTTCAGGAGCCTGATGAGACCATTTGAAGGAGGAAGGGTTTTAATTGTAGCTAAGAGACCCGCTGAGCCAAGCAGGTGCTGGGCTGAGCCAGTGTTCAGAGAATGCCCTGTAAAAGGACATGGCAAATAAATTCTACCCCGGTGTCTGTGGCAGATTCACCAGGCCCGACAGTTCTCTGGCATAAACCATTCAACTTGGTAATTAACTTGAACCATAGCAAGGAAAAGTTTCAGCAAAACAGGGGCTGTAGGGAACAGGGTCCCAGCCAGGCAGACTGACTTCATCTATTGAAATCCCTAAAAGAAGCACAGTTTATTCACATACACAGTCCCTGTTGTCAAGTGCTGGGTGGGTTGTGGGAAGGAAGCAAGAGACCAGATAGCAGCAGCATCCTCCAAAGCCTTTTCAGACAACCAAGAGCAGCAGAGAATGTAACAGTACAGCTGGAGAAACAGAGATGGGTACCCAAGGTCTGGGGATTCAAACACTGGTCTAGGAACCACAGAGTAACTGTGTGAGCTTTGACTAGTCACAGCCTCCTTGTGTGCCTCAGTTTCCACAGGTCACGTGGGAGCAACAACTATTTCCCTATCAGTCAGGGGGCATGGCAAGGTCGAGATCCACCCACAGAGTGGAACAAGGAAGGCAGAACGGGGAGGGATCTAGCAGAAAGTAGCAGTGCCAAAAGGACTGGGACAGGCGAAGGATGCTGGGGATTCACTAAGCAGGCTGGGAGTTTTACTGAAATAAAGGAGAGGAGAAAACAACAGAAAGGAAGAGAAGCGAAGAGTGAGACAGTCATCTGTGAAACACGAGATGTCAAATTTACATAAACCCCAGCCTCTGCTCTCCCACTCCTTGACAGTCATGTCTGAGGGCTTGAATTCAATACAGGCGCCTCAGTAAACAAATGTAAGAGCTTTATGCAACAGAGTAATTGTTTAGCACTAAATAATTCTCTCAGATTGTCTATTTCAAACCCAGACACCCTCCATTTAGTCACAGACAGAGATAAAACCAGCCACTCTACTAAACCCGGCTAAATGGAAGGCACCCTCACCAGGTCAGGCTGCTCCTTTAGCAGCTTCTCTTTCCCCTCTGTATCCTTCTCTGGGCTGGGTTTCTCCAGGACACTGTCTTCAGTCCCCTCCACACATCTTGGTGTTTCCCAGCCAAGATGGGGGAACCTCAGATGCATCCAGGAAGTGGCAGGCTGAGGATAAGAAGAGCAGGAAGATGGAGCAAGTTATATGACTGTGGGTATGTCTACACTACCCCGCTAGTTCAAACTAGCGGGGTAATGTAGTCATCCGCACTTGCAAATGAAGCCCGGGATTTGAATTTCCCGGGCTTCATTTGCATGAAGCCGGCCGGCGCCATTTTTAAATGCCGGCTAGTTCGGACTCCGTGCTGCGTGGCTACACGTGGAACAAGGTGTACAGCTAGTTCGGATTAGGAAGCCTAATCCGAACTAGCTAGTCCGTGCCACGTGTAGCCGCGCGGCACGGAGTCCGAACTAGCCGGCATTTAAAAATGGCGCCGGCCGGCTTCATGCAAATGAAGCCCGGGAAATTCAAATCCCGGGCTTCATTTGCAAGTGCGGATGACTACATTACCCCGCTAGTTCGAACTAGCGGGGTAGTGTAGACATACCCTGTGTGTCTAGCGTCTCCCAAACAGCCACCTGTGCTCCCCTAGAAGTTCATAGTTCATTTAATGGGTATCTCAGCCACTTAGACACATCCATTACACAAGCCCCACAACACTTTGGTAAGGCAGGTACATTGCATTATCCCCATTTTACAGATGGGGAAACGGAAGTATAGAAGAGTTTTGAGACCAAAAGTTTTCAAAGTGGCCACTGATTTTGGTTGCCCCAGGGATTGAGGTGCCCACAAAATGAAGGCTGTCAAAAATCCTTGGCCACTTTAGAAAATTTGGCTCAAGTGTTTGGTCCAGAGGTACTTAGAAGGCCTGGAATAGAACTGGGCAGAGTGTGTCCTTGGAGTTGCCAGTTTGAAGTGGTAGAC
The DNA here is from genome assembly GCF_052426305.1 of Pelodiscus sinensis. Classification (NCBI taxonomy): domain Eukaryota; kingdom Metazoa; phylum Chordata; order Testudines; family Trionychidae; genus Pelodiscus; species Pelodiscus sinensis. The sequence goes on along the minus strand of NC_143074.1, from coordinate 7,680,741 downwards.
AAGCTGACACTCTGGAGAATTCAGCAATATCTTGATAGTAGGCAAAGAGACGAGGGAAATATTATATTAAATTGCTATATTTATGTGTGTAACACAAGTAGGATCAGCAAAACCTTACTGCACCAAAGCAAATCACCCACCTATTTTTAGCCGTACAATTTAGTCACATACTTGCAGGAAATAGGGTCAGTTTCCTTGCAAAGTGTCCCTTTCTCTCTCTCTCTCTTTATTTAAATTCTCCATCTTGCAGCAGAGCCGTGCCAAAATCCTTCGCATCTGCAGGGTCAAACTGTATCCGTGGCCCAGCAGGCTCCGTCCAGCTGTCAATGTGTCTGGGCTAACACAGGATTAAAGCCACACAGTCTGGATCTGGAGTTGGATCCAAACGCCTCCACAATTTAGGAGCATTTGGTGTTTTTATTGATTATTCTCCAGCCGGGCTCTATCTGAATGAGAGAAAGGCAGTCCAATGGTCTGAGCTAGGAGAACAGACCCTCAGCTGTATAAACTGACATCAATGGGGCTGGGTTTCTTTGCACCAGGAGGGGGATCTAGCATGGGAACTTTCAAGTTCTGATACTGACACTGGCCTCTATCGCCTGGAGCAAATCAGAAGCTCTGTGCCTCAGTTTCCCTCTCCAGTACAATGGGTTGATAAATGGCTCCTGCACCAAGGGACTGAACGAGTAGGTAAGCATGAAGCGGTGGGAAGGTGATAACGCTCAGTAATATCACAGGCATCTCTGCCATTCACAGCACCATATTAACCTGACATCAGTAAGAAAAGCAGACATCTGAAGAAGTGGGCTGTGCCCATGAAAGCTCATGATACCATTTACATGTGCTGTTAGTCTTTAAGGTGCTTCTAGACTATCAGTAAGAAAGGCTGCCAGTCTGCATGCAGGGAGGGACGGGACTACTGTAGATGATAATTGGATGCAACTCTCCACCATGCACTCCACAGGATGCTGCAGAACCCATAGGGCAAATTGCTGGAGGCTCGGGGCACTTCTCAGCTGGCCAAAGCTGACGTGGCCCCAAGAGTGAGAGAAGGGTGAAATTTTCCCTGGAGCATGGGGCTCTGGGCAGAGGACAGCTGCCTCTCAACCCTTGTGCTGCTGCTGGTTCGGAAAGCAACATCTCTCGGAGGCTGCAGCAAGTGCAAGATGCATCCGTGGGAGCAATGATGGCTTGCCAGGGAGCAGGCAGAAGAGAGTACGGTATGAACCCTGGCAATCCAAGGCTGGAGTCAGGTTAAATAGGACCCAGAACTGTGCAGTGCTCCAAAGCATCTCGTTATTTCCAGCTCAAAGGGAGGGATCCAAACATGCAAAGTACAGGATTGCCAGCCACAAGGATTTCAAAAATCGTGAGTTACAATCCAAAGAATGATGAGATTGGGTGAAAAAAATATTTGTTAAAAAAAAAAGATAATGGCTGTAAGAGTAATTTCTCTTGTCTTCTCATGTTGGAGAGCATAGGGTTCAAGTGCTCTGGCTTTTTGCTGCTGCCATGTGGGCTAGAAAATTACTTTATGTGAATGAAAGCTGAAATTCTTGGGTAATAACATGACTCCAGGGGTTGGGGGCTTTAAGAAAAGCCCCCAAATGATAATACTCCTGAAACTACAGGAACACTGCAAGGAGCCCAACCTGAAGCCTCTGAAATTCCAGCTTAAATACAGGCATTTGGGGCCTACTTCAAATGCGCCTCCTGCAAGGTTTCTTTGGCTCTGTCCTCAAACGCAAGGGTTGGGATCTGAAGGCTGCCAGATTTCCAGGCAATCACACCATGGCGCGCACCTTTGGGAAGCCCAAAGTGGGGAAGTGCATGAGATTCAGTGCCCCGGCAAGAGGGGAGCAAAGATGGGGTTCCAACCATATCCCCAAGCCTCCGGCCCCTTGACTGAGCCTCTCTCACAGGGCCAGGAGATACACGAGGTGTCTGTGCCACAGACTGGCCATCCGCCCCCTTCACTTTCTATCGCTCAGTGGAGCCAGGGGCTGCACATATGCCTGATTCTTGGAAGCTTTGTTCTTGACCCATTGAACCATCTCTCCTGTGACAAGCGCATGTGTCTCCCGGACAGAGACAAGCACAGGGCAGTGCGCACAGTCTTACAGGTCAGACTAGATCAGACCAGATTTCCTTAGAATCTGCCAATGAGGAACTGCACGGAATTCACAATCAGTGCAGCCTTTTGTTTTCTTAACTCATGACACCTGTGAGCGGGGGGTGCACGCCTATGGGATGCTGAGGTCTCTACCCGGAAGGGAGATAGGGAAGAATCTTTCCCCCCCCCCCCACACACACATCTACTAGTGTGAATCTTGGACAAGCAGCCCTGCTCAACTGTCTGTAAGCACAGGACTCCTTGACTTGCCAGCAAAGCATCTGTTACCACTTACAAAATCCTAAGTGTCCCTCATGCCTTGGTTGCCAGGTGTCCGGTTTTCAACCAGACAGTCCAGTATTTGAGCTTCCTGTTAGGGAAACAAATTGAGAAAATAGAAATGAGAAAATAGAAATGTCCGGTATTTTCTAAATCAGATGGAATGTTGATTGTGATGTCATGTCAAGTGTGTCTGGTATTTTTGTTGAAACCATCTGGCAACCCTCCTCATGACTTCCTTAGAACCCCTACAAGCACTCGTGCCACCATGACTCACAGCAGCAAGAAGTAATGCAAATTAATGTCCCCAAAACATCATCTTCCCCTGGCCTCCCAGAATGCTGCTCTCACCAGTCGTAGAATTGCCTTCAGCATTTCACTTGTATCTCATGGCCCAGATCAATATTCCTCCCTGCAGACCCCCACATGGTGCTATCACCTCTGGAGAATTCCCTTTTTCTCCATTCCTCAGCAGAAAAACCCAAACTCCCTCTCTCAGCGGCTCCTGTCCTTTTCACCAGTCCCCCCCGCCGCATTATTTCCATCTGCATCAGACACATTTGCAGCAAGGAGCACAGAACTAATGGAATTTCTGTGAAGTTGTAAACGATTATTCAAAAGGAAGGACGCACCTATTTATCTGCTACAGTACGGTTTTTTAAAAGTCCTTTAATTGCATTTGGAATCTATTTTAACGATCTACCCATGTGAGTATTAAGATGCCAAAACGTTTCCTTTAGTAATATATTCCCAAGCAAAATCTTTGTTAAAATAGGTTAAGTTGGTAACTAGGTGGTAAATAGACCATTAATTTCCAACAACATAATTAGAACACTGTAGTTATTTTGAAAAATGAACAAAAGCCACATTATTTGAAAGTCAGGATATCCAAAGGCAGGCTTTAAAAGGTAAGTTGGCAAATCAATGAGTTTACAGCCAGCTTTTCAAAAATCACAAATGCCAAAAGTGTGGAAAGATTTGATTAAGGTTCTAGTTTTGACACTAACTTTGCTCCCATTGCTCAGAAAACCATTCCTAACATCAGTTGTGCAAACCCAAACCATCGTCCCACAAATATTTCCAAGTGGCAAAGAGTAAACACTGCAATCGTGGCTGGGTCAGGCAGCCTTTTGGAATGCCGACAAATATTTGGGAACAATGTTACGCAAGACTCAGCTTTTACTCAGAGCTGAAGACTAGATTCTTTGCAACTTTGCAGGTACAATCATAAACCACAAAAGCTCCCACTAGAGAGTGTGAAAAATTTTCTGCCAGAACATTTTCCCCTTAAATGGAAACTCCCCATTTCAAACTTATCAGAACACACCCTTCCATTTTTTCTTTTAAAAACTGCTTTGGGTTTTGAGGCTATGGTTCAAAATTGGGGAAGGGGAAAAGCAGGAATCAGAACAAAATGTTTCAGCTGACTCAAGCTAGCTATTTTCCCTCTCAAACATTCCATTTTATGGGGTGTATTTTTTTTAATTGCATCTGTTCCAATGCAGAGGAAAAAACAAACCTTTTTAGTGCAGACCTGCTGTGGGTTCTATCTACCTAGTAATTCTCACCAGCTACAGGGCCCTACTAGGCAGAATGTGGCACACCTAGAGATATGACTGTTAACCACCCTGACTGTCTTTGACCTTTGGAATAAATTGCCCAAGGAAGTTGTGGTATGTCCATTGTTGGAGGTTTTTAAAAGTGGGTTAAAAAACACCTGTCAAGGAGGGGCTAGAGGATGCTTGGTCTTGTCATGAGGGCGGGGGACTGGACTTGACATCTGGAGGTTCCTCCCATTTCCCTGGCTCTATGAGTGGCACTGCCTGAGATCTGGGCAATTATTTCTGTCAACTCCTCCCTCACTAGCTCTGCTGCTCCTGGATAGGGAAAACATGTATTTCCCTTCTTCTGATTTAGAAGGGCCTTCTCCTGGGCAAATCAGCTCCTGATACAAGCGGCAGCAGCATATACTGCAGCCTGCCACAGCTTGTGCACTTCCAAAATCATGGCACTCTATGATGAGAATAACGGCTCCATGTTCCAAGGTGCTGAATGGAATGGAAGTTGTGATCCATGCACGCGTGTTCTCTGGCTTGTTGCAGAGAATCGACCCCACACACTCGCAGACGTGCACACAGAGATGCCCACACACTCACATGCCCACGCCTGCTCAGACATGCAAACACCCACACATGCACCCCATGGAATGTACCACGCACCCCTGAAGAGTGGCAGCACCCCTCCGTACTTAGCTTATTCCTTCTGTAAGCTCTATGGGGCAATGATCAGATTCTGTTCTGTTCTGTGGCTGGACAGCATGAAGCTGGTTCTGGTGGTTCCCCAGTTCAAGCTCCAGTGCCTATCCCGTATGCCCATAAACATTCACAGGCTGGCTACTCCCTCCCCCGCCTGAGTGAGGGTGGATGCACTTGTCCCAGGGAGGCCCCACCACATGTAGGAGGAAGTCTTGTTTCTGCATGGCACTGCTGCAAAGCAGCAGGGCTGACATGTGTAACCCCACCCTGGGGTGTTCTGTCCTTGATCTTAGGGGGGGAAAAGGCAACATGCCAGTTTCCAAAAGGTGGCTAATTAAAGAGCAATCAAACCCTTCCAAGAGAGGAGGAGGTTAGGGGGCACGTGCCGCTTCCCTGTGAGCGGCTGGCATTAATGTCCCTGAACTAATCTGTCATTTCATGCCCGCTGGACCCTCTGATTGGGCTTTTACAATTAAAACAATCTCATCTTGGTGTGTTTATGGCACGGCTCTGGCGCTGGCTCACTGCAGTCATTATCCCTGATTTTATAGGAATTTATTTAGCCTATTACTGCCACTCCCCCAGCCTTATTTGCCACTAATGAGGGCTTTGTTCCACGCTGGTCTTTTAAGAGGGTTGCAGATTGCTGCCTCCTCACCGCCCCTCCCTCCTCTGTCCCAGATCTGTCTGTCTCACTCGCTCGCTCTCCCCGGCTCCACTGGATTACGGGCGGTGCCATGTGACAGCTCTCTTTATATAGGAGATTGATTTTTTTTTCCTCCTTGCACCCCCATCTCATCCTCTTCCCTTCCTCTGAAAGAACAAACCGTTCAGCTATGGCAGGGGTTTCATTGCGGAGCTCAGATTTACTGCATGTCTTAGAACAAAACCTGTAACTTGCAGCTGGAAAGCAGAGAGGCAGGGAGAGAGTTAAAACTCTTTCCATGGAGGGGGACAAATGATGAGAGAAGGCTTCGTGCCAAGCAGGTGCTGAGTACTCATAACTGACGTGGCAGCCAATGGAAATTAAAGCCAACCTGATCCAAAGAGGCCTGTGATACTGATATGACCCCACTTCCCAAGAGTATCCCAACACCTCACAACCTGCAATGCATCCAAGCTCTGAAGGGCTACGTCTGCCCTGCAGCGCTGTTTCAGGGGACTGGAGGTAGCTGTTCCGCATCTTTTGAGCACGCCCGTTATTTCGAAATAGAACGGGCTTGCTATTCCACCCTCCCTCTAAACCTCATTCCATGAGGAGTAAGGGGCATGTTGGAATAGCGATTTATTTCAAAATAAGTGCAGCTTAGACAGCGCCAAATTATGAAATAAGCTATTTTGAAATGGACTCAAAATAAGCTACACAATTTGCATAGCTCAAACTGAGCAACTTATTTCAAGCTATGGGTGCAGGCTAGATGCACCCAAGCAGGGAAGTGGCATTAGCCCCAATTTATAGGCAGGGAAACTGAGGGACAGATAGACTCAGTGACTTGCCCAAGGTCACACAGGAAGGCTTATGGCAGAGCAGGGAGGCCTATGTTAAATTCCCAAGTCCTAGATTCATGTCCTTGCCACTGGCCATCCCTCTGGCATCAGGGACATCCTCTTTTGTGTGTCCAGATAGCAGCAGATGCCTGTGTGTTACAAAGGTAGTGGCCAGCACATGCAGCTCCTGTCAACATCAGCTGCAATTTGCTCAAACCTTCTTGAGAATCAGGTGTGAGGTGCCTCCAGTCAGGAGCACCCTAAATCACTGGAGTGCTGGCACATATGTACTCTATCTATCTCATAGAGCTGGAAGGGACATTAAGAGGTCATTGAGTCCAGGCCCCCGCCCTCATGGCAGGACCAAGTACCATCCCTGACAGATTTGCCCCAGATCCCTAAATGGCCCCCTCAAGGATTGAACTCACAACTCTAGCTTTAGCAGGCCAACGCACAAACCACTGAGCTGTCCCCATAGTGCGGTGGTGCGCGCCCTGCAGCCTCTGGGCCACATGGGGCCCACTGGGGTTCTAACTGTGGCCCACAAGACATTTTGTTACTGTTGCCCACACACAGGATTGCCAGTTTCTGCTGGTTTCCATCCGCACAGTGTTTTCCTTCTGGAGGTTGTGGCCTTTCCATCATTGGGGATATCTGCGAGCAGGTTGGACAGACATCTGTCAGGGATGGTAGATGGTGCTTGGTCCTGCCTTGATGCCAGGGGACTGGACTTGATGACCTCTTGAGGTCCCTTCCGGTTCCAGTGTTCTAGGATTCTATTACTGAGGTGACAGTTAAAACAAGGGCACATGAAGTGAGGTGCGTGCTGATTGCACACAACACTGTGAGAATCGTGCACTCACTCAGCATCCAGTGATACTACAGTTCATGTGGCACCTCCTGCAAATTCTAGGTACAAAGCACAGTTAGCAAAACTGCCCTATCCCAGGGGACTGTCTTGGCTATGACTAACCCTAACCCATGTGGCCCACTCACTAGTCTGGATTGCCCCTCACTGACGTAGTACATTATCCTTGATGTGAGTCAGGCACTTCAATAACAGACTGCTGCTTGCATGCAGCTCCCTGGGTATCCCCACGAACTCAAGCCAAGGTCTTCATGCCCCAGGACAGATCCCTGCTGTCAGCCCCTGGCTTCTCCATGTGAGAGGATGACCCTGTCACATCAGTGCTTCTCAGGGCCCAGCCTTCATATTATTCAGCACTTGTGAAAAGTGCTGCACTTGGTTCTCACAGCTCTTTACAAAGAGATGTGCGAGCATTGCTGACTCTTTTGTACAGAATGGAAAACTAAAGCACAAAGCAGCCATGTGACTTACCCCAGGTCACCCAAGAAATCTGTGGCAGAGTCAGGACTAGACCCCAGGAGGGTGAACGCCCTGGCCCTTGGAAGCCAGTGAGAGTCGCCATTAGATTCAGTGGAGCTCCAGTTTCATCACCAATCTCCTGCTCTAAAAATGGCTGCTCCTCCAGGCTCCAGCCTGCACCTTTGCTCTTCTCTATGTAGAATACCAACTACACCAGCCCACAAGCTACAGCATAAAGGCTGCCGCACTCCCAATTGGCCACTCTTTACCTTAAGTGCTGGCTGTATCCACATTTTGAAGGAGTCATTCTGTCCCTGTAGGCAGCAGTAAAACCCTCCACTCTCCTGTCTTGTTCTATTTTTGCAGATTTATTCCCCCCAGTGATTTTACTACAATTGAAACATGCACTGGTCGTTTATGAGACTCTCCACTCCAACTCTACCCCTCCATTTCCTTCCTCCCGTCCTTCGAGATTTAGCTCGAGGGCTCAACCCCCGGGGTACAATACCTTAATATTCCACACAGCACCATCGATCGTTGGGAACCAGCGCCAGTTTGAACAAACGTAGTCTTTAAAACACATAATGCCAAGCCCATAAATATGGGGCCTCAGAAGCCGGGGGGTGGAAGGAAGGGATTGGTCCATAGCCCTTTAAAGTACTTAAATCACTGAGACTTGCAAACAGCCCCATTAAGTGTGTCGAGTGGTACTACAGCCCCCCAGGACTCATACAGTGGGATCACCCCACACAATGAATGCAGCAAGCTGTTTCCCTTCCCCCAGTATGTCATAAATCCTGCCTTTATTGCCTTTTATTATATTGTTTCAACAGACTCTTAAAGATGAAACAACCACCGATTGACATCAGCTTTAAATCCCTTTCAATTTTTTGCCCCTATTACTTTCACTTCCTGGGTTTGCTTTTCTCTTCTTCTTCCCTTTTTTCCTCCCTCCCTCCCTCTCTCTTTCTCTCTCTCTCTCTCTCCCCCTCCATGAGTCAAATTTTATAGGCCTCCCCCTGAGGACTGCAGCAGAATAGACACAGTGTTTGTGATTGGGAAACAGTAACCAAGAGAGAGACAGCGTTTATTTCTCGCCACCGTACAAGGCAGAGGAGGTACATAAATTGAATTAAACTAAATGGGAGGGAGAGATTGCCAGGCTGCAAACCCAGGGAGGATTTATTGCCATGGAATCAGAAGGGAAAGAATAAAATGAAAAACTAATAATAATAATACAGTTCTGGCTCAATTACTGTGATTCTATTAATGGCTGGATTCACTCCCCGACATCTCTCTGATGGCCGTGTTTCCGTCTCCTCTGGGGCTTGAGTGAGCAAAGATTTAAGCTAGGAATCCAGGGAACCCCAGATTGCATTTTAGACTCCAATCCTACACTGAAAGCCTGGGCAGAAGTTACTGATGCAGGATGTGGGACTTAGAATGTAAGGCTGTGTCTACACTTAAAACACTGCAGCTACACTACTCTAGTACTTTAGTGTAGACAGAAGGGGTTCTCCAGTCAGCAATGCTAATCCAACTGCACAAGACTCGGTAAGTAGGTCGATGGACGAATTCTTATATCGGATATATTGCATGTATTATTTAATACTTTGTTTTGACATGATTAAAAGAATCCTTCCATCAACCTAATGTTGTTGATAGCAGAGGTTAGGTCAGTTTAACTACATCATGCAGGCTGTGGCTACACTGCAGATAACAGTTGGAAAAAGATATGCAAATTGCGAACAGCTTTTCTTCCAAAAGAGGCTTTTCTGACATTTGGCCCATCTACACAGGGGAAAAACACTCTTTCAGAACATCTCTTTTTCCTCGTAGAATGAGGTTTACAGAGATGCTGAAAAAACGCATCCTTGGACGAGGCAGAGCTTTACTGGGATACCTCTGGTAATTATTCCCCTGTGTCCTGTGGCTCTAAGTCATAGTAGTGCATCCACATTAACGGAGCTTGCCTCGGACTAATTTTTATAAGAACATAATCCTCTTGCACTGAGAATATCTCTCCGGGGGAGGGAACCCCAGTCATTAGGAAAGGGCCGGTGTTAGTAATTTGGAATTCCATCATTAGAAATATAGACAGCTAGGTTTGTGATGACCGGGAGAACTGTGTGGTGACTTGCCTGCTTGATGCGAAAGCTGCAGATCTCTCGAGACATCTAGATAGACTTATGTGTAGTGCTGGGGAGGAGCTGATGGTCATGGTACATGAAGGTACCAATGAAAAAGGAAAGGGCGGGAGAGAGGTTCTGGAGACAAAATTTAAGCTGCTAGGAAAGAGATTGAAATCCAGGACCTCTATGGTAGCTTCCTGTTCCACGCACAGGGCCAGGTAGGCAGGCAGAGCTTCAGAGTCTCAATGTGTGGATGAGACGATGGTGTAGGGAGGAGGGCATGGACGTCCAGTGGCTTAGGAGAGAGAAGGTTCTGCCTTCCCAAACCGCAGGTCTGGCCCTGCCCACACTCCGCCCCCAGAGCGCCTGCTGTAGACAAACTGGGGGCGGAGTGTTGCAGACCCCAGCACCCGCCCTCCCTGTGGTCCTGGCTGGGGAGGCTGGAACCACGCAGCCGCCTTCCCTCCCCTAGTGCTCTGGGATCTGTGCTGCTCGCATACTCCTCTCACCTCCCTTCCCCTCCCCGGTGCTCTGGGCAGGTTGGGGAGCGCGCTGCGCACTGCCCCGCTACTCTGCCCCTCCCTGGTGCTCCAGAGAGATTGGGGAGCACTCAGCATGCTGCCCCACTATTCTGCCCCTCCCTGGTGCTCCAGGAGTTGCGCTGCGCGCATGCTCCCCTCACCTCTGTGCCCGTCCCCGGTGCTCTGGGGAGGATAGGACGTGCTTGGCATGCTGGCCCATCTCCTCCCATAGGGGCGGGGCCTCAGCAGCGGGGGGGCTCTAGGTGGGGCTGAGGCCTGCCTCCCCCATTCTCAGCTGCACCAACCACCCATGAAGGAGGGGTTTAGATTTATTAGGAACTGAGGAAACTTTTGGAAAAGGGGGAGCCTATAAAGGAGGGATGGTCTCCACCTAACCCAAAATGGAACCAGATTGCTGCCACTTAGTTTAAAAACTGCTCTAGGACCTTTTTAAAGTTAAGAGGAAAGCTAAGGGAAAGCTGATGGGTGTGGAGGAGCACATGGATTGGACAGAGACATCTCTTAGGGGGGTCTATTAATAGAGATTCTCTATGTTCTAGTAAGGAGGAGAGGATGGAAGATAAAATATGGGTAAGATCAGATGAGAAACAATCAGCTGAAAAAGAGTTTAACACTTCAGGAAATGGCAGATAGATAAATAGTGACAAATGTTTAAAGTGCTTATACACAAACACTAGAAATCTAAATAATAAGATGGGTGAACTAGAGTGTCATGTATTAAAGGAGAATCATACATATAGTAGCCCAATGTCTGTGACTCTGTAACGCTGAAATGCTGGCTGTTGCCTCTGGGCGGCGCTGTTGCCTGAGTCACGTCCTTCGCCTCTCGCCGTGGCACTCGGCTGACTTCTGCACCACTCAGCCGGGCCGCCGTAGGGGAGCAAGTGGCCGTTTGGGTGCCGCGGTCCCCATGCAGCACCCCCACGCTGCATGGGGAACACAGGGCCCAAACGGTCACTTGGGCCACTTGCTCCCCCACGGCGGCCCAGCTGAATGGCGCATAAGTCAACCGAGCTCCACGGCAGGAGGGGAAGGGGGCGGGGCGGTGATGAACATGGCCAGGGGCTGGGGCCAGCCGTGTATGTCACTGCCCTTCCCCCCTTCGCACCTCCCTTCGCCTCCCGCCGTGGTGCTCAGCTGACTTCTGCACCACTCAGCCAGGCCACTGCGGGGGATCCCAAACGGCCGTTTAATCCGCTTGCTCCCCCGTGGCGACCCGGCTGAGCAGTGCAGAAGTCAGTCAAGCCCATGGTAGGAGGCAAAGGGGGGCGGGGCAGTGACATGTATTATGACAGCGGCTCCAGACCCCACCCCCTGGCCATGAATGGCACTGCCCTGTCCCCCTTCGCCTCCCGCACTGGTGTTCGGCTGACTTCTGCGCCGCTCAGCCAGGCCGCCACGTGGGAGCAAGTGGCGCAAGCAGCCGTTTGGGCTCCGCGCTCTCCGTGCACAAGGAGAAGGAGAAGAGAAAGAGAGAATGAGAGACAGGAGGGGGAGAAGAGAAAGAGAGAGACGGAGAGAGAGGCAGGAGACGGAGGAGAGCTGAGGGCGGGGGGGGAGGCAGTAGGAGGAGGAGAGAGAGAGAGAGAGAGAGAGAGAGAGAGAGAACAAGAGGCCGGAGGCTCAGGAGAAAAGCGTGAGATAGAAAGGGAATAGGATATGGAGGAGAGACCTGTAAATCCTGTCTTATAACAGGCTATTGGCTAGTACTGATATAATAGGCATCACAGAAACTTAGTGGAATGAGGACAATCAATGGGACACAGTCATACCAGGGTACAAAATATATCTGAAGGACAGAACAGGTCATGCTGATGGGGAGTGGCACTGTACATGAAAGAAAATGTAGAATCAAATGAAGTAAAAATCTTAAATGAACCAAAATGTTCCATAGAATCTCTATAGGTAGTAATTCCATGCTCTAATAATAAGAATATAGCGGTAAGGATATATTATCGGCCACCTGAACAGGAAAGTGATAGTGACTATGAAATACTAAGGGAGATTAGAGAGGCCGTCAAAATAAAAACCTCAATAATAGTGGAGGATTTCAACTATCGCCATATTGACTGCATACACATCACCTCAGGATAGGATGCAAAGATAAAATGTCTTAATACCTTAAATGATTGCTTCTTGGAGCACCGGTTCTGGAACCCACAAGGGGAGAAGCAATTCTTGAGTTAGTCCTAAGTGGAGTGCAGGATCTGGTCTAAGAGGAAAATATAACTCGATCACTTGGAAATAGTGACCATAATGTAATAAAATGTAACATCGTTATGGTGGGGAAAAACACCTTAGCAGCACAACAATGGGGCATTTAATTTTAAAAAGGAGAGCTAGACAAAAATGAGGTGGTTAGTTAAACAGAAATTAAAAGGTACAGTTCCACAAGTAAAATCCCTGCAAGCTGCATGAAAAATTTTCAAAGACACACAATACTAAAGGCCCAGCTTAAAATGTATATCCCAAATTAAAAAAAAACACAGTAAGAGAACCAAAAAAGTGCCACCGTGGCTTACCGACCAAGTAAAAAGAGCTGTGAGAGAAAAAAAAAAGCATTATTTAAAAAGTGGAAGTCAAATCCTAGAAAGGAGCATAAACTGTCAAATTAAATGTAAAAATATAGTAGGAAAAGCCAAAAAGGAGTTTGAAGAACAGCTAAAACCTTAAAAAAGTAACAGCAAAATGTTTTAAGTACATCAGAGGCAGGAAGCCTGCTCAGTGTAGGCCACTGGAGGATCGAGAGGAGAACTCAAAGATGATAAGGTCATTGTGGAGAAACTAAATGAATTCTTTGCTTCAGTCTTCATGGCTGAGGATATTGGGGAGATTCCCAAATTTGACCCATTCTTTTTAGGTGACAAATCTGAGGAATTGTCCCAGATTGAGGTGTCATTAGAGGAAGTTTTGGAACAAATTGATAAACTTAACAGTAACAAGTCACCAGGATCAGATGGTATTCACCCAAGAGTTCTGAAAGAACTCAAATGTGAAATTGGGGAACTATTAACAGTGGTTTGTGACCTATCCTTTAAATCAGCTTCTGTACCTAATGACTGGAAGATAGCTATTGTGATGCCTATATTTAAAAAGGGCTCTAGAGGTGATCCTGGCAATTATAGATCAGAAAGTTTAATATCATTACCGGGCAAATTAGTTGCAACTATAGTAAAGAATAAAAGTGTCAGACACATAGATGGACATAATTTGTTGGGGAAAAGTCAACATGGTTTCTATAAAGGGAAATCATGCCTTACTAATCTACTAGAGTTCTTTGAGGAGGTCAACACGCATGGGGACAAGGGGATATAGCGTACTTAGATTTCCATAAAGCTTTTAACAACGTCCCCCACCAAAGACCCTAAGATACAATTGGATTTGCTCCAATTCTACAGCAGAGACAAACACCTACCGGATCTATATTAAGCATTCTTAAAAAACTTAACTACCCACCCAGGGAAATGAAAAAAACAGATTGACAGAGCCAGACAAGTATCCAGGCATCAGCTTCTTCAAGATAGGCCTAACAAAGAAAACAACAGACACCACTAGTCATCACCTACAGCCCCCAACTGAAACCCCTCTAGCACATCATTAACAATCTACAACCTGTCCTGGAAAATGACCCCTCACTCTTACAGGTGTTGGGGGACAGGCCTCATCTACAGACAACCCCCTAACCTCAAACTAATTCTTTCCAGAAACCAGGAAGCACATCTGCATCATACTCATCCAGGAACCCACCTCTGCAATCAACTCCTATGGCAACTCTGTCCACACATCTACAGAAGCAACATCACAGGACCTAACAACATAAACCACCACATCCAACTGCACATCCACCAATGTGATCTATGCCATTAAGTGCCAGCAATGCTCCTCTGCCATGGATATTGGCCAAACTGAACAATATCTATGACAAAGGGCTAATGGACACAAATCAGATATTACAAATGGCAACACACAGAAACCTGTTGGGGAACATTTTAACTTTGCCCGGGCACTCACTATTGGATCTAAAAAATACTATATTATTACAAAGCAATTTCAAAAACCAGCTGGAGAGAGAAGCTGCAGAACTTGGTTTCATTTACAAGTCTGACACCTTGAACCAAAGTCTGAACAGAGAGAGACCTTACTTGGATACGCTGCTACATTCAACACCCTAATGATATTGCAAATTAATTATCATTTATAGCCCACTCTATTAGCCTCATTTAGCATGGACACTCCAGTAGACACTCTAACATTTTTTCCCTTCCCTTTCCCTCCTCATCCCCTCTAACTGAGGGTTTTTCTCTTCTCTTTCCCTCCTCATCCTGTCTTTTTCCGCTCTTTATTTGCAACTCTGGACCCCTTGCTCCATTTTTCTGAAGAAATATGTTGTGCCCACAAAAGCTCATGATACCAACTACATTTTTTTGTTAGTCTCTAAGGTGCTGCAGGACTACTTGCTGTTTTTAAGGGTTTTTTTCAGTTACAGACTAATGCAGCTACCCTTCTGAAACTACTAATTTTATAGTATATCCAATATCTACTATATATTGGAGAAAGTTTGTCTGTCTATGCATCTGTCTGTTCGTTCAAGAACTCCTCCTAACCAGTAGGGGTGCATCTAGACTGGCAAGATTTTGCGCAAAAGCGATTGCTTTTGCACAAAAACTTGCCAGCTGTCTACACTGGCCGCTTGAATTTGCACAAGAGCACTGACTTTGTAATGTACAAAATCACTGCTTCTTGCGCAAATACCTTCTTGCTCCCACTCGGGAAAAAGCCCTCTTGTGCGAGAAAACTTGCGCAAGAGGGCCAATGTAGACAGGGAAGAACGGTTTTGCGCAAAAAAGCCCCGATGGCTAAAATGGCGATTGGGGCTTTCTTGCGCATAATCGCATCTAAACTGGCCACAGATGCTTTTGTGCAAAAGCACTTTTTGCGCAAAAGCATCCGTGCCAATCTAGACGTGCTTTTGCGGAAATACTTTTAATGGAAAAACTTTTCCGTTAAAATTATTTCCGCAAAATCAAGCCAGTCTAGACGCAGCCGAAGAGATAGGACCACTAAATTCACTATGCAGCTTCCTATTATCATAATTTAAACTGAAATAAGGGTTTGGATGTGCCAGGAAAATGGGATATTTCTCCTAAAACCATACAGAAAAAGGAGACAGACTCACCAGGCAGATGAAAGGGGATGGTTGGGGGTGTCCTCCAAACCCCAAGTCTCCTAGCCCCAGGCACCCTTTAGTGAGGGCGGGGGGACTGAAGCTCATAAAGGAATGTTACTGGCTCTTCCCCATAGTCAGGGAGCCAAGGGAAGTGCACAGTTTTCTGCATTCCTCAGTCTGTCTGGGGAGAGCAGGGAGCAAATGAACCTGGACCTGCCCCACCTGGGGGACATGCACTCCTCCTCTGGCTGTGCCCACTGGAGCTGCAGCAATCAAGAAGAGACAATTCTCACCTGACCCCAAGATGCGGTGGTGAGAGAGGACTGGGTTGTCCTCTCTCTGCAGAGCAGCCTGATCCTGACCCCTTCATCCCCAGCCTCTCCATTTTATTTTCCAAAAAATAAAAATTGCATTAAGGACCCAAACAATGCTGAGTATATCTTCTAGCATTTTATATTTTGTTTGCACATTATCAATTTTTTTTCCTTAGGGAAATCGAACAATTGACATTTTTCATTTTGATATCTTCAAGTATTTTTTCTTTTGTTGAGATCAAAATGTTTAAAATTGATTTTCTATCTATCTGATTTTTCATTCCATGAAAAAATGCAAAATTTTAGCTTTTCATTCTGATTTGGAATGCAAATGAATTTTAAATGTCAGAACATCCTGTGGAATAGAAATTCCAAGTTCTGATCAGTTTTAGTTATTTAGCCTATTAATCTGCACTTGCTACAAAGTGCTTAGGAACCCATCCCTGGGTTTCTGAGACAAAGCCAGGACAGAATATAGATAAGCAAAGCAGAGCACACAAGGAAACAGTTATGATATTTTGTTTGGTAAGTAGGGAGGGAGCTCATAGGTCTAGATTAGAAAGTCCAGAGGTACAGAAAGGACTTCATAGACCCTGTGACAGGGTAGTTGCCCTGCACTGGCACATAAGAGGTTAAAACAACCATGGGAGAGGCCTGGGAGCCAATCACAAGCAAGCTTGAAGAAGCCAATCAAGAGCCAGCTGGGCCCTATAAAAATCACTCCTGGACAGCAGGAATTCACTTTTGCTTCAGCTCTGTAGGGAGAGTGACCCAGGTGCTGGCTAGCAGGGGTACCTTGTACAGAGCAGTGCTGGGGAAAGGCAGGGTGAACTAGGGGAGCTCAGGCCTGAATAAATCCCATGCCCAGGGGAGGTACTAGGTCTGCAGAGGTAGCCAGGGCAGAAATAGGCAGCAGGTCCCCAACACCTTGCCAGTGATCAGTGGCCACTTCAGATTGCAGCTTGCCCCTAAGGGAAGGGGGCAGATGATGATGGCTGTGGGTCACTGAGACAAGTGGTGACTTAGGGGCAATGGGATTCCCTGGGAGAGGAGGGCTCGAGAGTGTGGGCACTGCTCTGGTTCAGTACCCAGGGAAGGGGCCCAGTGGTCTGGGAGAGACGGAGGGCCTGACATAATGTGATGGAGAACAGGGGAAAGGCAGGCAACAGTGGGCGAGACGTCAACCAGGAGAGGGCACTCTGAGGCTGGAAGAGCTAATTCCCAGACTGACAAGCAGGAGATGCCATGGCAGTGAGTCCTGACCCTGCTACTGGCCCCAGTAACAAGGTACATCAGAACTGTGAGATCACCCTTCAGCTGTGAGCAGCTTTTGAGGCTGTGGGAGAGTTTTCTGCCTCTAAAAACCCAGGGGGACTCTCAAAGCTGCAGCATAATGGCCCTGATATTCAGGTCTCACTTAGTCAACTAAATAAATGGCCAATTTTCAAAACTGCTCAGCATGCTGGTTCACAGCAGGAGCCGTGCCACTCGGAAAATCTGGCCCTTTTATTTAGGGCTGCAGTAGCAGCGGAGCACTTTGGGGAAATGTAGCCCTCCCTGTGGGCTCTGAGCACTTAGGAATCCCTTCCTGAGTTCTTAGGAAAACTTGGCCTCCCACTCAGCCCAGCCCTACATGACAGAGGTCAGCATAAGGCAGTAGACCTCACTCCATAGGCACCTACATTAAAACATCACCCCACTATGGTGATTCACCCGCCACACTCACTCGATAACTTCACTGCCACAAGAGGTGGGGTGCCTTGATGGACGCTGAGTCCGTGTAGATGTCACATTACTAACATTGACTCTCGTTGCCTTTCAGAAGCCATCCCACAATGCCCCACTCTGAAGAGAAAACCGTGCAAGCGCTCCTAGGCTGTGTCTAGACTGGCCGTTTTTTTGGGAAAATCAGCTGTTTTTCTGGAAAAACTTGCCAGCTGTCTACACTGGCCACTTGAATTTCCACAAAAGCACTGACTTCCTACTGTAAGAAATCAGTGCTTTTTGCGGAAATACTATGCTGCTCCCATTCGGGCAAAAGTCCCTTTTGCGCAAAACTTTTGTGCAAAAGGGCCAGTGTAGACAGCTGAGATTTGTTTTGCGCAAAAAAGCCCCGATCGCGAAAATGGCAATCGGGGCTTTTTTTGCGCAAAAACGCGTCTAGATTGGCCACGGATGTTTTTCCACAAAAAGTACTTTTGCAGAAAAGCGTCCTGCCAATCTAGACGCTCTTTTCCGAAAATGCTTTTAACGGAAAACTTTTCCATTAAAAGCATTTCCGGAAAATCATGCCAGTCTAGACATAGCCCTAGTGAGGATTGGCACTGCTGACACAAGCAGCCTAGTGTGGACGTGCAAAAGTCATTTAATTACTGTGGGAGGGTACGTTGACGTAACTTAGGTCAACTTAATTTTGTAGTGTAGGCTTGTCCACAGTCAAGGCTTGTCCTCAATCACAATTAGGAGCTGGAGAAAGGACAGAAAATCAAATCTCCTGCACAGTTTTTGATGGGACCAGTCCCTGTATGGCTAACCCTGAGTGTTCAAATATGATAAATCGGGCATCTCAAAATCACAAGGTCATCTTTATATATGACAGCTTCATGACTAAGATGCCTGATATATATACCTATGTATATTTCACACACAATTTTTAAATCTGGTTTGAATATGTAATGGGGCGTCTGCTCTGCCCTGGCCCCTTAAGGGTTAAACCCAGCTCCAAGAGCGGGCTGGAGCAGTGGAGCCAGCAGCTGAGGCAGAGACCGCCAATTAGGGCCCAGCTGGGGCTGTCTCCTGGAGGGGAGGACATGGACCCACTCTAGCTCCAGGGGTATGTCTACACTACCACCCTAGTTAGAACTAGGGTGGTAATGTAGGCATACCGCACTTGCAAATGAAGCCCGGGATTTGAATTTCCCGGGCTTCATTTGCATAAGCCAGCCAGCGCCATTTTTAAATGCCGGCTAGTGCAAACCCCGTGCCGCGCGGCTGCACGCGGCACGGGCTAGATAGTTCGAACTAGCAAGCCATTTCGAACTATTTGTACGCCTCGTGGAACGAGGACAGAACAAGACACGGGGTTCAAACGAGCCGGCATTTAAAAATGGCGCCGGCCGGCTTATGCAAATGAAGCCCGGGAAATTCAAATCCCGAGCTTCATTTGCAAGTGCGGTATGCCTACATTACCCCGCTAGTTCGAACTAGCGGGGTAGTGTAGACATACCCCAGCTGTGGAGCAGGAAGGAACCTAGCTGCCAGGGAAGTTGGAAGCTTCCTTACTTAGAACAGGACTAGGGAATTACAGGCAGATTTGGGGAAGCTCTGGCCAAGCAAGCTCCCAGGCTGCAGAAGCTGAAGCAAGCTGAAACAGAAGGGAGGGCTCAGGCCAGACCAGCCTTGCCCAGGGGTGAGGGAGGAAGGGAGTATCCGACTAGCCTCACACATAAGGGCTGGAGGTGGGCAACAGTTGGGGATTGGACTGTCAACATGGGGAGTCAGGGAGCCTCACATTGCAGGAATGTGGAGGGCCTCGGGCCGACCCCATGTAGTATCCCATTTTGCCTTTGGGAAAATATGGTCACTCTCTCCCCAAGCTATCAAAGACTGGGCCAGCAGGGAGCCACAAAGAACAGAACTGAGAAGAACTAGAAAAGCTGAATGGATGAAGCTTGCTTAGCATCTACCCTCGCTATGTTAGTGTTATTCCAATTGACGCCACTATATCATTATTTTAATAAGCACCGGTCAAAAGTCAGTCAAACAAACAGCCAAGCAAACATTTTCCATCAGAACTTTTCTTCAATTAAAATTGGACGTAATGAAAAAGGTCATGGAAAATTTTCCTGTTCTGTAATTTTTTTAAAAAAACAGACATTTGTACTAAAAATGAAAGGTTATTAGGGGTTCCTTTAAAAATTAAAGTTTTGGTGGAAAAATTTAGGGGAAAAAATGACTGTTTTTCTCTTGACATTCTTCCTAGACAGTGTTTATTATTTCCAAAGCTGCTCTGAATATTAAAGCTGAGCTTCAGTGCATCCTTCTCCCCGGTTCGGAATATTTGGAGCAGCAAAGAAGTGGCTGTACCCACTGATGACCTGGAAGGTGGTGTGTAGAGATCACTTGTGGTCATGCAAACGGTCTCCCTGCTGTGGAGGATGAAGTGCCACATAGATTATTACTCAGATATTATGTAGCAAATCAAACCTGATTGGAAAGCACCTGAGTGACCCAGTAATTAAACAAAGGGCTTTTCTCTGAAAGGCCCTGCTGATGGATGTCCTCTCAGGCTGGGAACAAGCATGCCTCATTTGGCTTTGTTCCACTAGCCATAAATTAGAGCTCTCCTGGGAGCTGAGGAGAGGGTGAGCAGGATGCTTGACAGTGAAGTCACAGCAAGGATGAGGAAACAATGGGGACCTCAAGTAACGAACACAAAATACAAAGCAGGGAAGTTGAGATAAATTGTCCTTCTCTGCCACCAAAAAAGTGCAAGCCAAAAATCAACACGTCAGCAGAATTCTTTTCAAGAGGGGGGGAAGGTGGGAAAATGAAGCTGGTTATGGAGAGGGGCCTGAATGAACCTCTTCCCCCAAATCTGAAAGCCCCTGTGCATTTGGGAGGGAAGGAGACCAGAATTCAAACCAGGCTCTGAATGTCACCAAGGAAATCTCCCTCTGTAATAATGAAACTACCACTATTAGCTACCCTACACCTCCGTCCACTTTGCAAACATGGGCTGGACGTTCCCCATGCTGCAAATAGGGAACCTAGAGAATGGAGGTGACTGGCCTGTGGTCACCAGCCAGTGAATGGCACAACTTAGGGGTCCTGATCTGCAGTGTGATGCTGCTATCCCACTGCGCCTGAAGGGGCAGATTCCCAAGAGCTCCCCCATTCAGAGGCAGATTTTCAAGGAAGCCCAGCACCTCGTAAGTAGGGTTGCCAGCTGGTTTAACCAAAAATACTGCACACACACACACACACACACACACACACACACCACAGGGGGGGGGGGGAAAAGGACCCTGAAAGTTATTAAGCAATAAAATAAATAAATAATTAAATAAAATAAAACATCATGGCCCCTTTAAGTGCAAGACAGGAGAGGTTGAGCACTAGGGAAGGCATTGCTTCCCCTTGCTTCAGATCTTTTTGCTGGTGGCCATCTTGTTTTCTTGATCCAATCTCCCCTCCGCCCCCAGGTAAGCAGAGGGTCCGGGGTGGGGGCGGAAACTGGGCCCAGTTGCCGAGTGTGTTGTAGGGTTGCCAGGTGTCTGGTATTTTCACCTCCTGGCAGGGAAAGAAAACAGAAAATACCAGACATTTCAGGTGTTCCGTATTCCAGTATTTTCTGAATTTTTTTACCAGACAGGAGGCAAAAATACCGAACTATCCGGGTCCATACTGGACACCTGGCAACCCGATTACTGTAAGGACTTTAAATAGGGACCAGACTGTCAGAAGAGCTCAGTGCCGAGCATGCACCCACTGCACTGTGCTTGTTCAGGCAGCATTTTTACAGGTGAGGCCTGTAGGAAAGCAGCAAACCTTGAACAGGGTAGGCAACAAGGAGTCAGGCTGACAGCCTTGCTGGCCCCTCAGCAGGGGGTAGGGGCAGCTCTTTGCCCCTGGAAGAAGGGGTGGGGCTTGGGCTAGCCTCCTCCAGGCAGTCTCAGCTCTGCACAGAGTGCAGTGCCTCGGGCTCCAGCAGCCATTTAAAGTGTCCAGGGCTCCTGACCACTGCTACTGCGGCAGAGGGGGTAGCCAGGAGCTCCAGGCCATTTTGAATCACTAGGCCCTGGGGCAGTGGCCCCCATTACCTCCACCACCACCACCGTAGAGCTCCCCTCTGCATTTTGCAGCTTGCATCTGTGCATTTACGGTGGGGAGATCTGAATTCAGCACCATTCCTGTGAGACTCCGCCAGGTGAATGCACAGCAGCAGCACTACGTACCTTTTCACTTTCAGTTTGGTTGCTTCACTAAATTGCTTCCTTTCTTTGGCAAGTTTAAATGGTAGTAGGGCAACCTCTGAACCGGGTGCAACAGAA
This sequence comes from Pelodiscus sinensis, assembly GCF_052426305.1. Lineage (NCBI taxonomy): Eukaryota > Metazoa > Chordata > Testudines > Trionychidae > Pelodiscus > Pelodiscus sinensis. The sequence goes on along the minus strand of NC_143074.1, from coordinate 7,659,071 downwards.
ATCAGTCTGTGCCAAAGCACATTGGAAGAGACTGAATAGCTGCCCCCAAAACAACACAATGCACTTTATTTTTGGAAAGAAGTTTCTTAGGAGACTGGGGTCAGCAGGGAGGGGATCTGAGCAGCGGGCTATGCTCCCAGACTGGCTCTTCTCTCGTGAGTGCAGCAGTGTGAAGGGAGGGCCAGGTTTTTAATGGAACAGATGAAAACAGGTTTCATCCACAGTAACAACCACAGTTTCTAACTGATCTGAAGAGGAAGATGAGCAGAGTTTCAGTGGCTTCACCAGCACCCCAGCGGCACCTTTGTTCAAAGCAGCCAGTTTCCCCTCCTCTGGATTTTGCTTTCCTGCTACCCTGATCCTCTTGAAAGCATCCTTGGAGACCACACAATCAGAGAAATGGAGGCCTGGAAAGGGACTCTGGATGTTGTAACATCCAGCGCCCTCCACGGAGGCTGGATCAAAGTCCAAACCGTCCCTGACAGATGCATACTAACCAGTTCCTAAAACCTCCACTCATGGGGCATCCACAGCCTTCCCAGAAGCCTGTTCCAGAGCCTAACTCTCCTTGTAGCTGTTGTCCTATTTTCAGAACTGGGCACCGTGCTCTAGCTGAGGCCTGAGAGTGCCAGGCAGAGGGGGTAATTACCTCCCATTTCTAAGGGCTCGTCTGCACTTGAAAGGCTCCAGTGATGCAGCTGCTGCTCTTCAGTTAGACACAGGCTGCACTCGCAGGAGTGGCTCTCCCAGCCGCCTAGGCTGACCTTGCTGGTGGATGGCCTATCTACACTAGCTTAACAACACTGCTCTGGGGTGTGAATTTTTCACATCCTGGGGTGCGGTAGTTAAACTGACCTAATCTTCTAGTGTAGATCAGTCCTTAGGTAGGACTCGCCATCAATGCCTTTTTCACAACTGTAGCACACTCCTGACTTACGTTCAGTTTGTGATCCACTATAATCCCCAGAGCCTTTTCACCCATATCTTCTAATCAGTTATTTCTCTTTCTGTAGAGGTGCATTTGATTTTTCCTTCCTATGTGAAACATTGTGCACTTGTCTGTACTGAATTTCATCTTGGTGATTTCAGAACAACTCTGATTTGTCAAGGTCATTTTAAACACTGGTCTGGCCCTCCAAAATGCTTGTACCTCTCACAGTTTGGTGTAGTCTTTAGTCCATTGTCCAAGTCATTAAAGAAAATATTGACTAAGACAGGACCCAGGATTAACTCCTGCAGGACCCCACTTGATCCGTCCTAGCAGTCTGATAGTGAACCATAGATGATTTTTCTGAGTACAGTTTTTAAACCAGTTATGCACCCACCTTATAATGGTTTCATCTAAACTATGGTCTCACCTGACACTCACAAGCAAGCTAGAGGATATGTCAAAAGCCTTACTAAAAATCAAGACATACCATATTTACTTCTTTCTCCCTAATTAATAGGCCAGTAACACTTTCAAAGAAACAAATTAGGTTGGTTTGCCACATTTTGTTCTTGTCAAATCCATTCTGGCTCATCCTTACAACGCTATTATCCTCCAGGTGCTTTCAAACTGAGTGTTTAATAATTTGTTGCATTATTTTTCCAGGCATTGAAGTTAGGCTGATGGATCTATAATTGCCCAAGTCCTCTTTATTCCTCTTTTTAAAGATAGGTACAACACTTGTCCTTCTGCCATCCTTTGAGATCTCACCCATCCTCCAGGGTTCTTGAAGGTAATTGCTAACCGTTCCAAAATTGCTTCAGCCAGGGGAGCCAACATCCATACCGGGCTCTGGGTAAGGTAGGGGAGGGGCTGGTTCTGAACTCCTGTAAGGGTCAGGGCTGAGGCAGCGATCCCTCAGTGCTGCCCAGAACATGTCACGCCACCCCCTCGTCCCCAGCCCTTAGAGTCGCCCAGAGCACATCACCCGTTAGAATTGCCGTGCCCCAGGACAACAGCCCCCTTTGCCCACCCGGTCAGTGGGCCTGGCGTTAACTGGCTTCTTCATCTCCCTAGATGAATTTCACAGATTGTCTTGAATAGCTTTAACTTACCTGAATTCATATACACAATCAACTGATGCATCAGTACACATCAGGAGGCATAAAGGATCTGCCGATGAAGGGTTCTAGGGTCGGCAGATCCCCATCTAGACTGCCGCGCTGTGCCGACAAACAGCTGATCAGCGCAGTGCGGTGGCCATTTTGATTTAAATGAAGCAGCGATTATTTATATCGCCACTTCATTTCCCTTTGTCATCCTGCCTAGACACACCCCTAAGTCTAGATACACCTAAAAGTCTAGACACACCCCTAGTGTGGGTGAGCAGTTACCTCCTTAGGCAAAAGTTATGGATCCTGCTCATTGTCTGGATGGACAATCTCTGGTTTTTGTGGCGACAGTCTTTGTTGGTGTGCAGTGCCAAACCTGCCATGTTTCAAGAGGTAACTTTTTGCCTGGAGAAGACGGAGGCAGCAGCTCCAGTCAGGGGTCAGAGCACAGGTAGATGGCAAGACAGTACATCTACCAGACCATCCTCTACTGCCTATTGGGTTTGGTTGTGGTTGGGCAGCTTCCTTGCAGTCACTAGAGTTAGAAAAAACACTCAGGGGGTGGCCTCCCCATCAGGACAGGGTCTGGTTGGCGGTCTCTCCACATAGTCGGACTCTGGCACAGCTTAGTGGTGTGTTTGTGCAGCTGGAGAGTGTTTGAGAAGGAAGTGCACCGCTCAATTCCAGTTACATCCTGAGTGAAGACAAATCTTGTTTGAATTAATTGTGGTACTTCCCTGGGCCTCAGTTTCCCCACCTGTAAAAAGGGGCAGTGTTATTTACTAGGTCTGTAAAGTGTGTCAAGCTCCTCCTCACATGAAAGTTGCTATAGAAAAGCAGAGCATTGCCATGACATATCTGAGCCCTTCCAGCTGCTTAGTACAGTCCTGACTTCCTGATATGCTGCTGCCAACCAAAGAGAAGCCAGAACTGGCTCACAGTCATACATCCCTCCCCGTCATTTCACAAACAGCCCTCATGCTATTATAGCCTTATCACATTCTCCCGGCTTTGGACAGAACCCCAGGCTGTTTCTAAGTCCCAGCCCAGCCCTGAGCAGTCTGGGGCAGAGGTGAGTGAGGCCTGTATAATGCTGTCAAAGAAGGTTTCCGCAAAGCGCCGGGCTCCCATTAATTTCATTAATTTTATTCTCCCAGCCTCCAGCGCTTCAGTTTCATGGAGCACCAGCCGCGATTAATTGGAAGATCTCCCACTGATTCCTGATTAGCTGCTTTTGATTAGGGTTTAATGACTTCACTCGGCCCCTAATTCACAGGGATGAGCTGCAAAATGTCTACAAACTGCTCAAACAGAATTACGTTTTCTACCACCCCCAGGCCATCACTTAAGCTCTGTGTACTGAAGCCTCCACCTCTTCCGATCCCCAGCAATCATCCCCCCAAGCTGCACACCCCTTCCTCCTCCTGCGTCCTCCTATCCAGCTGCAGCAAAGAACTCTAGCCTATGACTCCTTGCTCTAGAGCAGGGGTCAGCAACCTATGGCTCAGGCACCAAATATGGCTCAGTACAGCACCACATATGGCTCTTTTGGCTATCCCCCCTGCCCATGTGCCGGAGCTGGAGCCAAATCAGGGTGTGGCTGCTCCCAGGGCCAGGTTGGTGGTGCAGCACCAAGAGCAGCTGTACCACAGTCCTAGCACCAGCCCCGGCACTCAGAGCAAGCTGCCCACCACACAGCCCCACCCCGGGAGCAGCCAGGAAGCCCCAACGAGGCTCTTTCCCCAGCTTCAGCCCTTCCACAGGGCTGGAGCTGTAGTCAGAGTGGACTGTGTGGTGGGCAGCTTGCTCCATGTTCTGGGGCTGGGGCTGCAATGTGGCTGCTGCCACAGCAGCCTGGCCAACAAGGCCCCAGTCAGGTGCCCCAGCCCCAACCTAGCCACAGTGTCCTGTCCCCAGCCCTGATCCTGGGGCAGGCCCCACGGTTCAGCTCCCATCTAGCCAGCGGAAAGGCTGGCGGTGCCCCCCTTCTGCGGCACAGGTAGGAGGGGAGGCCACGATCCAGCTACAGCAATCCTGGCCCAGCCCCTCGTCCAGCAGCACAAGTCCCGTTAAATAAAGTCTGTGAGTACAATGTTTCGTTTATGCTCTTATTAATCATCAGGACAATTATCAATAATATTAAGTTGTATATTTTCAGTCATGCAAATGGGTGTTCTTATATAGCTCTTTGTTGACCACTTATTCTAAATTTTGATGTAGTTTGGCTGTTAGGCTATATCTACACTAGGAGTTTTCTCGGCCAAAAATATGCTAATGTGGACTCATTTGCATGAGTTGCAATCTCATTTGCATATTTTCTGCTGATCCATTTTTGTGCTGGGATTTTTGCACCAAAACAAGCAGTGTGGACGTTTTCTTTTTGAGCAAAACCCCCTTTTTCCACAAGATCCTTATGCCCCAAAAAAGGAGGTATACCGAAAACTCGTAGTGTAGATATAGCCTTAGATTTGAAAAGGTTGCCGACACTGGCTCTAGATCAGGGTTGGGGAACCTAAGGCCCAGGGGCTGATGTGGCCCTGGGTTGCCCAGATGTGGCCCCTAGAGTGTAGGGCCTCCCCCAGCATTGAGTAGCCCGCACTGGCACTTCAGCCTCCCTCTCCTCCACCCACTGCCACCTCCCTACAGCCCCTCGCCCTCGACTGTTTTCTGTGGGTCAACGGCTCCTGACCCAAAAAAGGTTCCCCATCTTTGCATTAGAAGAAAGCTTCTCTCAGGAGTATTATCTAAAGATGGAATTTTGAAAACCATCTCATTGCTAAGGGACACCTGATTCCTACTGATTTGAATGGAAATTGGATGTTCGCATCCCTCAGGCATCTTTGGAAAATTATGTACAACCTTTAGGCCCTAGGACAGTCATGCAAGGAAAGTAGCGGAAGCCTCATTATTTGGTGACTTTTAGAACTGGAAAGAGAAGGTCACTCCAGCATACCGAAGTTCACATTGGTAGTTAAATTAATCTAAGTCCATTGACATCAATGTCCCTACGCCAATTTCCACCAGCTGGATATATAGCTCACACTAGGGAACATATGTAGAGCAGATAAGATGACCCAATTAGTCTTCTCTTTTGATAATTTCTTGGATCCAAGACTTGGGCCTGAACCAGAACGTCAGATCCCAATGAGCCACACTCCTTGGAGTGTTTGAGATCAGGGATGTAAACTCCACCCTCATTATTGACCCACCTTCAATCAGAAATGTCATTGGAAGTCAGAACATTACAAAAACCCAGACAGCTTATCTAGAAAAGAAAGCAAAAGCAAATTGCTAGGTGTTGAGGAGCACCTCATCTGCCCACCAGAGAGGGCGGCAACAGGTCAGCGGTGACCCCTCGGACTCTCACTCAGAATAGGGTGGCCTAGCAGCCACAGAGCCTGGATACTTCCCCCTGTGTCCGGGGTAACACAGCCTCATAGCCACAGAGTTAATACACCCATAGTCTCCAACCTTTTTAAGCATAAGATCACTTTTTTAATTTAAGTGCAATCCAAGATCTACCTCACACCCAAACACCCTTGCCCCACCTCGTTTGTGCCCCTTCTCTGAGGTCCTGTTCCTGCTCACTCCACCCTCCCTCACTTTCACCAGGCTGGGGCAGAGGGTTGGGGTGCAGGGTCTGGTCTTGGATTAAGAGATTTGGAGTAAGAGAGGGGCTCTGAGCTGAGCTTGGGGCAGGCCCTTGGGGTGTCAGAGGGAGGAGGTGTTGCAGGCTCTGGGAGGGCATTTGGATGCAGAGGTTCTTGGGGCTAAGGCAGTGGCTTGGGGTGCAGGAGGGGGTTCATGACTGAGGTTGGGTTTCAGGATGTGGGCTCCAGCTAGGCCCTGCTTACCTTGGGTGGCTCCTAGGTGGTGGTGCAGTCAGGCTAAGGCAGGCTCAGCTCTGCCCTGGCCTTGCACCACTCCCAAAAGCAGCCAGCAAACTCCCTCCATCCCAAGTCCTGTTGTGTCTCTCTCTGCTCTGTGGAGATAGGATCCAGAGTGGGAGAGGGGCACCTTGACATCAGCACCCTCCTCTCCCTTCTCTCCCCTGGCCAGCAAGCAGGAGGCTCCTAAGGGGGCAGTTCCAAGGCAGAGGGCAGGTGATGTGCAGCAGTGGGGGGAGGGGCAGCTGAAGCGCTGGCACCTGATAACCTCTTGCCAGAACCAGTCAGGATCACCTGCCAGAGGCTCCAAGATCTACTGGTTGGTGACCATTGCAATACACAATCCCTCCGGGGTCAGGGTACTAAGGCCCAGTGATCACAGAGTCAATACACAATAGACAAAGCTCCTCTGCCGGGAGTATCTGGGTCAGGAGACCTGGGCCCTCCCTGTCCACCTGGTCCCAGCCCAGGGCCCTACAGCAGTGGAGTGGTTCACTGCCAGCTCAGCAGGGAATCCCACCACAACACACCAAGCTCTCGGGGAACAATTCCCCACCTCGGGCTACTTCGTACCCGTATCCTGTAGGAAGTCCTCCCCATCTTCTCACACTGGTCTGGAGGGTTCTTCCACAATCCCTCTTGGTCTGGATGCCGCTGGTTGGTCCAGCTGCGCTTCTTCCACTAGAGCTCCTGCAACACCTCCTCCCGCTGTGTCAGTCAGCCCCAGAGGCCTTTATAGCCAGCCTCCAATTGGAGCATGCCCGGCAGACCTGTGGGGGCGGGGTCTCCTCAGCCAATTGAGTCTGGTTAACCCCTTCAGGTCCAGTGTCGGGTTGATACACCATGTCACACAAGGGAACGTTGCTAGAATAGCAAAAAATAGTCAAATACGTTTTTCATTGTTTGTGGCAGCCTCAACATGTTCAGGTAGGGACCAGACACAAGGGCAGGTAAGATGCTGAAAAGAAAGCTCTCCTATTACAATTTGTACACCTAGATATACCAACCAAACTCAGCATCCATTCTGCTAAAGCACTGAGCACAGGCAATAAGGTTTGTCCAACAAATTGTTTTGTACCAGTTGTGCTATTTCAGATAAGGATCTGATGTATTTTCCCTAAATACTTAAATCTGTACAATCTCTAGCATGGGTGCACTGGAGGTATGTCTACACTACAAAGTTAGTTCGAACTAACGGACGTTAGTTTGAACTAACTTTCATAGGCTAGCCCTCCCCAGGTTTCCCTGGTGGCCACTCTGGCCAACACCAGGGAAACTCGTCTGCCCCCCTCCCGGCCCCGGACCTTTTAAAGGGGCACGGGCTGGCTACGGTGCCCATGCCAGGTGCAAGCCTGCCAGCACCCAGCCAGCAGACCCTGCACCTGGCACGGCTCGAGCCACCCACCCGATGCCCCCCAGCCCTCCCCCTCTTCCCGGGACCAGGCTGGCGGCTCCCAGGAGCTTGCCGGGATGGCAACAGGCGAGCACCTGCCTTGGATAGTGCGGACATCATGGACCTCATCCACGATCTCCGCACTAGGCACAGGAAAGTGGCTGGCTAGGGCAGTAGAGCTGCCAGCCTGGCCACCCAGGAGCAGGTGTGCAAGAGAATCAAGGGGGTCCACTGAGACCCCCGACCCTGAGCCCTGACCTTACAATGGCCGTCCTGGGTCAGACCAAAGGTCCATCTAGCCCCGTAGCCTGTCTGCTGACAGCGGCCAACCCTAGGGACCCTGGAAGGGATGGACCGAAGACAGTGACCAAGCCATTTGTCTCGTGCCATCCCTCTCCAGCCTTCCACAAACCTTGGGCAGGGACACCACTCCTACCCCCTGGCTAATACCACTCCATGGACACAACCTCCATGACGTGATCTCACTTCCCTTTAAACTCTGTTCTAGTTGTAGCCTTCACAGCCTCCTGCAGCAAGGAGTTCCACAGGTTGACTCTTTGCTTTGTGAAGAACAACTTTCTGTTACTAGTTTGAAGCCTGTTACCCATTCCTTTCCTTTCCTTTCCTCTAGTCCTTCTTTATGGGAACTAATGAAGAACTTTTCTGTATGCACCCTCTCCACCCCACTCATGCTTTTAGAGACCTCTATCCTGTCCCCCCTCCGTCTCCTCTTTTCTAAGCTGAGAAGTCCCAGTCTCTTTAGCCTCTCTTCATATGGGACCTGTTCCCAACCCCTGATCATTTTAGTTGCCCTCCCCTCTCCCAGCCTCTCTCTTCCCCTCTCCCACCTCCTTTTCCCAGTCTCCCCCAGTTTTGTTCAATAAAGACAGATTCCATTTTGGAAGACACGTTATCTTTATTTTGTACATCAAGAAGAGGGGCTAGGGAAGGGTAAGTGGAAGGAGGTGAGGAAGGAACGGGGCACGAGCCCCCGATGGGGAGGACTGGGCTGGCTCTGCGGGCTTCTGGGGGTGGAAGCTCTCCTGCAGCCCCCCAATTGCCTCCTTTCCCCAGATGGCAGCCTGCGGCAAGTGCAGCTGAGTGCTGTGATGTGCCCAGTGTGGGTAGTCTGGGCACTCCAAGACAGGACTGCTTTGCAAGCGGGGCACCCCTGAGAACTGTCTGTCCGCGGTGGGGGTCGGGACCCTTTAAGCACAGCCCTCAGCTAGCCTGAGACAGCAGCTCCACGCTCTAAGTCCTCCTCTGATGCCCTGCCGGCACTGCTTCCGGCCATTCTTAACCCCGGTTCAGGGTCCACTTAATGCGGACATGCTAGTTCGAATTAGCTAATTCGAACTAGTTTTTTAGTCTGGATCCGTTAGTTTGAATTATCTTAGTTCGAATTAACGTTGTAGTGTAGACATACCCTTATAGAGGTAGAAAGGTGTTTATACCAATTGTTTATTCCTGCAAATTTTGGAAAATAAGCTAGACCAGTATAAATTGCCTCCACACTTTGGAGTGGGTGGGTTATGGCAATTTATTATATTGGTAGAGTTAAAGATGTACAATTTATGCACAGACAAGCTCTCCAAGATAACCCTAGCCCTGAAGAGTTTACAGGGAAAGAAGTAACTTATTCTAGTTCAACAGCAGTGTTGGACTAGCACTGAGATTTTAGGTGTTCTAACTCTGAGGTTAGTCTACTAGGCCACAGTCTTCTCAGGACAGCTGTACAGCCAAAGAATCTTTGTCTAATGGTAGACCAAGAATCACCTCAAGCAGAGCAGTGTCACGAGGCCCCCAAGGTTGGTCATGAGCCAGCAAAGAAGCAACTGAAGATCTGTGCTGGGAGAGAGGGTAGAGAACGTGGCTCAACTCGACGCCTTCAGAAAGGAACCAAAGTGGAAGAGAGATTGTTCATATGGGGAGCAATGGGGAATCCACTTCAGTGGCCTTTCTCTAAACTGCATGCAGTGGCAGGCCTTGGTGAGAAAACCATCCTGGATAGGTTTTCTCCAGCCCTTTCACACCACTGTCTTTCTTCACCTCATTGCCTCTCAGACTCCCCCTGCTTCCGCTCCTTCAGATCCAATATCTCTCTCTAGCTTCTGTTTTCTCTCTTTCCCACTCTTCCATTTCTGAACACAGCCTGGGCTAGCTTCTTGGCTGGGGTAGCTTTATTGCTTTCAGGGAAGCGATGGGAGCAGAAAGTCTGACCATTTCTCTCTTTAACTCTTTCCCTCTCTCTGCCTGATTAAACCAGTCTAGTTGGATTCTGGGCTTTTGTTCTGCCAAGGAGCACAATTAAAACACACATTCCAGGCAGCTGACATGTCAAAGTGTGTTACTGGAAGCTCTACTGATAACTCCACCGGCCTTGCGTTTCAGCCACAACCTTGGAGGCCAAGCTTGACTGAAGGTCGTGTCATGCTCCTGCCTTGTCAGGAGCCGAAGGGATGTTGTGAGCGCTGACTTTCAGAGGCTGCCTCTCCTCAAGATGTGAGAGTACATTTATCTTCCAGAGACATGCACTAATCTATCAACTCCAGGTGAAGATAAGGGGATAAAAAGATAGGCGGAGGGAGGGGGAAGAGGAGCCATTTTCATCAATGAGAAGCCTTTCGTCCACTCTCTGTATCCGCCCCGAGGCACAGGGACCCAGCGCCACAGAAGTTATTGATACTGAGCAAACAGCTGCCTTATCACAGCTCTCCCCACCAGGCCTGACCTGACAGTGCAAGGTGACAGCTTGTACAGCAGACAAGTTTCCTCGGCATGCCCCAAGCCCCACTTTTCATCCACTTATCTCTGCATCTCAGTGACAAGGCAGACAAATAACTAGACTTCCCAGAAATACTCCCTGCCTCCCACTCCCCTGCAGATAAAAGGACAGGGTGGATTTAGTGAGGCTAATAGGTTCCCTGTGGCACGGGGCCTGTATTTATCAACAAGTAGGTAGCATTTGCAGAGCCTTCTTCTCTCATGTCCCAGACCTGGAGAGACTATGTGACAGGGCAAGAGAAGAGTATTGCTCAGAGAAGTGGCTATGCGGGTGGGTGGACTGCAGTCTGGCAGACTTAGCATCACTTTCCAGCTTCACTACTCGTCTCCTTAGGTGCCCTTCAGAGTCACCTTGCCTCCATTTCTCCTTTTGTAAAATGATGGTGACTTCTTTTGTCAGGTGCTTTGAGTTCTACATCTGCAGAGTTAGGAATTAGGATTCCACTCTACGGTGCAGCCGCCACTGGGAACCAGCTCCACGATGATACTGGCTACTTGGCACAAACCAGTAAATTTCCACCAGAATGGGAGGCGGGGCAGGTTTTTCTAGTGAAACTAATAAACAGCTTTGAAAGAGATGAGAATTCGATTCAGGTCCACATTAAAGGGTAGGGAAATGAATGAAGAGATCAAAGCACCTAGAATTTCAAATGTATCAAACAGATAAATAAATATGGTTAAAACTTTCAATTATGTTTGAAAGAGAGAGAGGGAGAAAAAAATTCCAGCAGCCCTCTGGCAGTGCGTGTAGCTGTGGGTCCCTCTGTCTGCCTGCCTTGGTAATCAGAAGTAGGACATTGGTAATGACAGAATGGCGGGTCCCAGTAAGATCAAATGAGTGTGTTTTTAATGCCTCAATTAAGGTTCATTCCGATCAGTTTTTAAAAGCAATTTAGCCCCGCTAAGCTGCAATAGGTCAGGAGCAGGGATAGACGGTGAGTCGCATTTGAAAGCTGAGCACATACGTTCCCATCATTAACATTCCCTTCCCATTAATGAGACTAATATTGTGGGCTTATGATATTGCTTTCATTTAGCAACTGGGAAGAATGAAATGCTTTCCTCTAAGCGAGGCCCAGGGCCAGAAGCTGCCTGTGAAATCCAGATAAAGGTTCTTAACACAAACGTTCTGATTAGGGAATTAATGGGTAAACTTTACTCCTAGACTTGACGGAGGGAGAAAGAGCCATGCTCTCTTCTTTGGTACTGGCCTGGCAGGGGTAAGTCCCCTAAAGCCACTCCACCCTGCTCTCTCAGCCTGCTGCCCCCAGGGTCTGTGAAACTAGACCAGATATCAAGGCTGGAGTGTCTGATTGAGGACTAGTTTTCTAGAGGACCTTCTTCTGTTCATTAAGGCCTCTGACCCCCTGTTTGGGAGGATCCGACCAAGGTCTGATGTTTCCTGGTCAATTTTCTTTCTGCTTCTTGTACCTAGTCTCTCAGGACTGTGTGGTCTGCAACTGAGGACTAGTCTCTATTAAATTTAGCTTGTTCCCCTCTCACTAGATGCTCCTTCTTGGCAGTTTTCTTTCCAGCAGGCAACACAATAAGGGCTGCCTGACCTGACGCCATCACCCATCCCACTGCTAGAGTATACTGTGCCCACTCCCCGTTTCCTCACTCAGCACCTTGCAGGTGCTATCCGAGGGGACCTGGTGTACACAAGAGCCTCTGGAGACAACTTGGATGAAATATTCACATGAAAAGACTGGCATCAAGTTTGCAGAGCCCTGAGTTTATGAACAATCCATAACATGACAGAAATGCTATTAAAAAGTAACTGTTTGGGAAGAAGGAGAGAACAAACTGTCAGTCAGGAAGAGGAAGCGCCCACTGCTTCATCGGGAGGATGCCTAGCCCGGGATTCTGCCATCATCTAGAGCAGTGGCTCTCAACAAGGAGTCCACAGCCCCCTGGGAGGCTGCGAGCAGTTTGCAGGGGGTCCTCCAAGCATGACCAGTGATAGACTCAAGGGGGCCCAAGACAAAAAGCTAAGCTCCCCCACATGGGACTGAAGCCTCATAGACTCATAGACTCATAGACTTTAAGGTCAGAAGGGACCATTATGATCATCTAGTCTGACCCCCTGCACAGTGCAGGCCACAGAATCTCGCCCACCCCTCTTAGAATAATCCTAGAATCCTTAGAATCAGCCTGGAGCCCTGAGCCCCACCACCTGGGGCTGAAACCAAAGCATGAGCAATTTAGCTTCCTGGGGGACACTGAGGTGTGGGTCCTACTTGCTATCCCCTAACACCAGCTCTGGGGGTACGTCTAAACTACATGCCTCTGTCGGCAGAGGCATGTAGATTTGGTTTTTTGGCAAAGACAAATGAAGCCATGATTTAAATGATCGCGGCTTCATTTCAATTTACATGGCTGATCAGCTGTTTGTCCGCTCAGCGTGCTAGTCTGGACGCTCCCCTGCCGACATCAAAGCCCTTTGTTGGCAGCCCCGGTAAACCTCATTCCACGGATGTTAGTTCGAATTAACTTTCCTAGGCGCTACACTAGCGCTCTGCTAGTTCGAAATTAATTCGAACTAGCGGAACGCTTAATTCGAACTAGGTAAACCTCATTTTAAGAGGACTACCGCCTAGTTCGAATTAGCTAGTTTGAATTAAGGGCTGTGTAGTCACTTAATTTTAACTAGTGGGAGGCTAGCCCTTCCCAGCTTGCCCTGGTGGCCACTCTGGCCAACACCAGGCAAACTCTACTGCCCCCCTCCCGGCCCCGGAGCCCTTAAAGGGCCATGGGCTGGCTACACTGTTTGTGCCAGTTGCAAGCCTGCCAGCACCCAGCCAGCAGAGCCTGCACCTGCCACAAAATGAGCCAGCCACCCGATGCCACCCAGCCCTCCACTGCTCCCCAGGACCAGCCTGGCAGCTCCCAGGAGCCTGCCTGGGGACGCAAGAGGCGGGCACCCGCTTGGTCAAGTGCAGAGATCGTGGACTTCATCCAGGTTTGGGGGGAAGCCTCCAATGTCCACGATCTCCGCACTAGCCACAGGAACGCGGCCGTCTACGGACGCATGGCTGCCAGCCTGGCCGCCAGGGGCCACCAGCGCAGCCGGGAGCAGGTCCACTGCAAAATTAAGGACCTGCGGCAGTCCTACTCTCGGGTCTGCCAGCCAGGGGCTGACCCGGAGGCATGCCCCCACTTTCAGGCTCTGGACCGCATCCTCGGGGCTCACGCCGTCCATGCCCCCCGGGTGGTGATTGACCCCAGGGCAGAGGGACCACTCCCGGACATGGAGGAGGAGGAGCCAGAGGACGCCGAGAGCCAAGAGCCTGCCAGGAGCCTACCCAGGACCCAGGACCCCCGATGCACCCCACTGACCACGTCTCCTGTGTAGTGCGAGGCTGGGGAGGCCTCCACCTGTGAGTATCATTATGCTCCCCTTATGTGTACAGAGAGGGGGGGAGAGGGAGCCCAGGGACCGTGCGCCTGGGCCTTGCCCACCACGGAGCAGCAGCTGGGTGTCATGCAGGGGCCTTGGCCTTGCAGAGGGGGGCTGGGTTTCACCCACCTTGTCCCCAGGGAGAACTGACCGCTGCTCTTGTTTCACCACGGCCGCAGCACCTGGGACTGCAGGGCGCACCACCCCCCGTGCAACAGCCACTCGCGCCCGGGCCAGCAGGCATGCCAGGAACCAGGAGGACTATCAGCACCCACTCCCGGAAGCAACTCCCCCTGGGCGGAGTGTAGTACGGCCAGCAGAGACCGGCCCCTCCGGTGCAGGGCACTTTTGCCTCCTTCCCCCCCAAGCCCCGTTTTCCCTGGGGCGGCCCATCCCCTCCTTGCAGCCCCCCGTCGCCCCCGGTCCAGTGGCCGGTGAGTGCTGTACCTGCATGAGCACCGCTCCGACGGTGGATCTCCCCACGCCGAACTGGTTCCCGACGGATCGGTAGCTGTCCGGCGTGGAGAGCTTCCAGAGGGCGATGGCCACACGCTTCTGGAGGGGGATGGCGGGCCTCATGTGAGTGTCCCTTCTGCGCAGAGCAGGGGCGAGCCACTTGCAGAGCTCCAGGAAGGTGTCCCTCTTCATTCATAAGTTCTGGGTCCACTGTTGGTCTCCCCAGCTCTCCAGGACGATGCGGTCCCACCAGTCGCTGCTGGAGTCCAGACGCCAGATGCGGCGGGGCACGCCGGTGCCCGGGCACCATCACATCTGCACCATGGCCCCCAGGGTGGCCAGGCGGAGAGGCAGGAAGCTGACGTGCACCAGGTGGTGCACGGCAGCCTCCACCCATAGCTGGCAGGCTTGCAGCAGCAAGTCCAGAAACCGCACCAGAAAGTGCAGGGGGAGCTCTGGCTCCATGTTGCCACCTGTAGCGGCGTCCCCGAATGGAAGCACCGACACACACGGGCACAGAGGTCAACGCTTTGCTGTCCCTCGGCGAGGTAGGCAAGCAAACAGGAAAAGCTGAGAACCGGCTGTCCAGGGGGGTCCATTTAAGCACGAGCCTCAGATAGCCTCAGACAGCAGCCACACAAAGCAACTACTGACCTGATGCCCTGCCAGAACCGGTTTCAGCTGCCCTTAAATGCGCCCTTGTGTCCAATCAGTGTGTACGCGCTAGTTCGAATTAGCAAAACGCTAATTCGAACTAGTTTTTAAGTCTAGCTGCGCTAATTCGAATTAGCTTAGTTCGAATTAACTAATTCGAACTAACTTAGTTTGAATTAGCGCTGTAGTGTAGACATACCCTAAGAGTACGTCTATACTGCACGCTTATTTTGAAATCAGCTATTCTGGAATAGTTATTCTGAAATAGCTTATTTTGAAATAGCAAGTCTACACTTCAGGGAAGCCTCAAAATTAGTCCGAGGCAGGCTTCCCTAATGTAGACTTATTATCTCAATTTAGAGCCCCAGGTGGGACTGAGGAGGAATAACTTAGTATGACCCTGGTGAGGGGCTATTTTGAAATAGCAGAAGTGGAGCATCTACACGCACCTTCTTTTGAATATGCTTATTCCAAAATAGCTTAGTCCTCCCAAAAGGAGGTTTACAGATTTTGGAATAAACCGTACATTATTTCAAAATTATTTCGAAATAATGGAATGGCTGTGTAGATATTCACATTGTTATCTCAAAATAACGGTGCAGTGTAGATGCACCCTAAGGTGCTGTAGGACAATGTGTGGGTTTTTTTTAAGTCTTTGCAGGAATAACCATATTCCAGACTTACAGGAAAAACAAGACTATTCACAGATAGATCAATGGATGAGGGACAGTTGCCCTGGGACCTGGTCATTCAAAGGGGTCTTTCTGCAGAGGCTGTCGGTGCCCCTGTCCACAGATCAGTGTTTTGAGTATCAGGCCATTAAGTTCCTTGAGTACTGCTAATGGCCTTCACTACATTTCATATTTCTAGCTTCAAATACAGGAATGATATGTGCTCACAAATAGAATGCACACATTCAGTGGATTACGAGCTTCCCAATTGTAGGTTACATGCCACATTTAGCATAAAGTATATCTGAGTTAGGCATATTCATATTTAAAAACATATTTCCATAAAACAGGTGGTACAACAACACAGCATGGGGATCCTAAATCTGTATGGACTGGGGGTTTGCCTATGGTAGAAACATCATTGCCCCGTTTCACATATGGCAAAGGACACCAAAGTGACTTCCTTCAAGGTACCATGTTCTAACAGACTCTTCTTCCTTTCCCCAGGGATGAGCGCCTCTCTTTAATCTGCTGACAAACCAACTCCTATCAAGCCGAAGTCACTGATCACACAGAATATCACCCAAAACTCAGGCCAAACCTAAACACCAGAGCCATTCTGAGGGTGGAAACAGTTTGATTAACTTTCTTGTTCACTCCTTTCCTTATGCTGCCACACTTCAGCAGTTTAAGCACAAGCACCAAAAAAAGCCACAGGAAAAACTGTTCCCAGGAAACTGTTGTCATGACTTGGAACTAAGAGGAATTTCATGAGAAAGTCTGGTTTGGTGATACCTCCAGTGCCACCTGACAAACTCAATATCTCCTAAGCTCCACACACTCATTAAAATTCAAGAACTACAGAAGGCCTCAAAGCCATTGTTCTAACCCTTCAGTTGAAATTGTAACTTCCTCCCTTTAAAAGAAGAGACTAAGACGGGGCCTTATCCAAAGTCCACTGAAATCACGAGAAAGAGTCCCAGGGTCTTCAAAAGGCTTTGGATCAGGTCCATAGTTGCTTAGTTCAAACATTAGCCAAAATCTCAGCTTACAAGCCTCAAACAGGACTGAAGACGCCATACTACATACAGATGCCGTTCCCATTACAACCCTAACCCCGTCCCAAAACTGCTTCTCTTACTCTCTTTCAGCCTCATATTTCCCATCCATTCCTAGTGTTTCAGGACGAGGTCTAGAAAAGAACCAGTTGGGGCATGTGTGATTTTTTAAATCTTATTTTGAAAGTGTCTAAACAAACCATACTCATTTTTTCAAATTAAAAATCCCAGGTTTTTTAGTTCAAAACAACTCAGTTTCAAATGAAAGAACATTATATTTTTTAAAGAATGTAAAAGAAAAGATGACAAGCTAAAAGAAATGTTTAAGTTATTATTGAACCAATTATTGAGCCAAAATGGATCAATTGACCTAAAGTGCTTTTCTAAAAAAATTTTTGGACTTTTTGCTTGTCAGTTGGTGGAAGTTTGAGATTGTGACTGATCATCCAAATTTAGCAGGGCCATTTTTAAGATTAATGGGGCCCTATGCAATACAATTAAATTGATACCCTCTGTCATGATTATGAGGGTTAGCCAGCAGCCAGGGGATTAAGGAGTTAACTACACCTAGCCAGGTGGAGTGACCAATAGGAATGTAGGTGGGACTTTTCAAACTGGGACAAAGGAATTTGGGTTTTTTTCCTTTCTCCCTTTTGTCTCAGAGAGTTCTCTGCAGCTACAGAGAGGGACAAGCATGTCTCTCTCTCTCTCCAAGACACCATTCTTCATTTTCTGTAAGTAGGGTAAAGTTTAGGCAGTTTTGTTAGGTTTTATTGTTTTAAGGATTGGGTATGGGATCTGAGATCTGGCACTGCTTAAAAGATGTTTTGGCTTTTCTTTGTAACTAAGTTCTAGGCCCATGGAGTTTCTCCATGAGTATATTTTGTTACCTTCCTCTTTAGTCACTATACTTGCAACCAGAATATTGTTGTAATAATAAAAGTTCTTTCTTTTCTTTTATTAACCTGGCAGTGGTTAATGGTGTGGCCCTGATTTTTGTTTTAGGGGTAAGATTTCCCAAATGATCTTTCCCCTGGTTTCTTTATCAACATTTGGGTGGTGCCAGCGGAAGTTTTATTCCCAAGATCTAGGTTTTTAAGATTTTGGGGGGAGTTTGATACCAAAGCCTGGTAGATAAGGCTTTGGGGTACACTTGCTGGCCCCCACTTCTGCATTTATCATGCCAGAGTGGGGAAGGAGCCATGACATGGTGGCATAGCAGTGGGATTATTTGGAGAACCCAGGATTTTTAAAAGGGCACAAGTTTTCTTTTGAGTTGCAAGCTTTGCAGTTTTTCCTTTTGTTTTTCCTTTTGTTTCTGGGCTGCCTCAGGGAGGGGCAGACCTTTAGCCAGACACAGACCTACCCAAACAGTTTGGTTTTTTTTGTTAGCTTTCGGGACAACTGGATAGCTAGGCTAGACTAGGGCAGGGAAGGAACCCAGTACATGCTCTTGCAATCAGGCAAGGTAACCCTAGAGAACCCAACCCTTCCTAAGCAACACCCTGAGGCAGAAACAGCCTCAGAGCCAGGCATGATGTTAAGCACCAGGAAAGATTCCAACCCCAGAGAGGGGAAACAAGAGCATACCTCTGTGAGCCCTGGGGGAAGGGATCTTGAAGAGGCAGGAGCAGCCAGCTGCCGCTCTCCCTCCCCCCCACCTGTGCCTTCTGTGTGCGATTATGCCATAAGGACCAGCAGGCCTCTAACTGACAAGGAGATAGAGTTTTTCTTACAGCTGGAGGACAGGCGTGCACAACGAGAGGCCGAAGACAGGCGTGCACAACGTGAGGCCAAAGACAGGCGTGCACAACGTGAGGCCAAAGACAGGCGTGCACAACGAGAGACCGAGCGTATACAACAGGAGGTGAAACTGGCAGAGATCGCAGCAGGGACGAGGCGAGCAGAACTAGAGGCCCAAGTTGCGCTGGAGAAAGCCAGGCAGCCGGACACCTCAGGTACCCCACTCAACAATCCCACCACTGCCACCATGTCATGGCTCCTTCCCCACTCTGGCATGATAAATGCAGAAGTGGGGGCCAGCAAGTGTACCCCAAAGCCTTATCTACCAGGCTTTGGTATCAAACTCCCCCCAGAATCTTAAAAACCTAGATCTTGGGAATAAAACTTCCGCTGGCACCACCCAAATGTTGATAAAGAAACCAGGGGAAAGATCATTTGGGAAATCTTACCCCTAAAACAAAAATCAGGGCACACCATTAACCACTGCCAGGTTAATAAAAGAAAAGAAAGAACTTTTATTATTACAACAATATTCTGGTTGCAAGTATAATGACTAAAGAGGAAGGTAACAAAATATACTCATGGAGAAACTCCATGGGCCTAGAACTTAGTTACAAAGAAAAGCCAAAACATCTTTTAAGCAGTGCCAGATCTCAGATCCCATACCCAATCCTTAAAACAATAAAACCTAACAAAACTACCTAAACTTTACCCTACTTACAGAAAATGAAGAATGGTGTCTTGGAGAGAGAGAGAGACATGCTTGTCCCTCTCTGTAGCTGCAGAGAACTCTCTGAGACAAAAGGGAGAAAGGAAAAAAACCCAAATTCCTTTGTCCCAGTTTGAAAAGTCCCACCTACATTCCTATTGGTCACTCCACCTGGCTAGGTGTAGTTAACCCCTTAATCCCCTGGCTGCTGGCTAACCCTCATAATCATGACACCCTCTATCCAACAGCAGTTGGCAGGGTGATGATATTTTAGAGTTTTGATATTATAATCTTCAGCAACACACTAATTATTTCTAAAGTAAATTTTAAACTAAGGCCCTGTAGACTAACACAATAAATTGATAGAAATGTAGCCGTGTTAGTCTGGGGTACAATAAATTGAGAAACTGACAGTACAGATCTGGGGTTAGCAAATGCCTGTTAAATGACTTTGCTACCACTTGACTGGCTCTTGCAGAGGTTCCATGTTCTTATAATAGGTCTGGCAGCTTTTTCACTTTTAAGTTAACTAGATCCTCTTCAGAAGAAGTAGAGCCACAGCACAGGCATAGGAAGAGGTAGGTAGAAGGACATTAAAACCCAGGGATTCCCCAAATTTTCAGGTGCCCTACACAGTTGCATATTCTGCATGTGGGTAAGGATGGCCCTGAAATTCAGGATGATTTTTTTTCAGAATCTCAGATATTTCATCCAGGTGAGAAAGCTACTCCCCCCCACCCTCCCACCCCCACCCTAACATAAATCTGTTTTTATTTTTCTGGTTTCACTTCTGCTTTGAACTCAAACTGAGAGTTAACTAGAGTGATCCAAACTTGTTTAAAAAAACAAGAAAAACCTTTCATATTTCAGACTTCAATCACTCTCTGCTCCCAGCGGTCAAAAAAATGCCATTAGCCCTGGAGGTTCTTTAGTAAATAAAGAAAGAGGGGAAAAAAGATGATTGAATAGTCTTTATCCTTTTATTTTCTCTCTCTTTTTAAATATATATATTTTATAAACCATTTCCTCAAAGGCACTGAAGTCTCTCACTTCAGTCCAGAGAGCCAGAGGAGCCTTGGCTTTCAAAGTCCTGTTTTGAAAGGGACTGGTGGCTTGAAAGCGTGTCTCAAATGTAATTTGCTAATACAGGGCAGCTACACAATGGGCTGTGTAAATGCTATGCTCCCTACAGAGTTCCCTTCAGCTTTTCTTATTATGACTCTGAGAGATTCTGGGGGAAACAGCGCAACTCAACACAGCCTGTAAATCTCAGACACTATTTGCACATCAATGCCCGGAAGGGGGAACTAGTTCTTGCTTATCAGATCTGCCAGACTTGGAGCTTTTCACTTTGCAGCTATTTTATTATTATTATTGTTATTATTCTATTTTAGGTTTTGCTGTGGGAGATCCGAGAGGTACTAGGATCTTTTACTGCCCCTTCACAGAAAGGAGCAGGGAATTGGGGGACTCAGTGGTGGTTTTCACAGAAGGCTCTTTGGGGAATGTTATATTTTTAACTTTCTCTTAAGAAAGTTTTGTTTTTAAAGCTTCCGGGAAACGCGTACGCGCACGTGTGTGTGTGCATGCGTGCGTGCTGAGCACCTGGACTCTGGTCCCGCAAAGCACTTAAGCACATGCTTAGCTTTAAGCATATGAATATCCCCACTGCTCATGTGCTTAAGCACTTTGCAGGGATAGTGATAGAATGCTGAGCATTCTTCCTCATCCCAACCAGCCTGGAGTTGAGTCAACATGGAAATACAAGCAATATGCTGCTAAAAATTAGCCAGCTCCCAGTATTCCATATCCAGTGTGAAGGTCCAGGATGGATGGTGGAGCATTCAAGAAACAGAGATGGGAGAATCTTCCTGTTATCTCTCTCTCTCTCTCTCTCTCTCTCTCTCTCTCTCTCTCTCTTCCGGCTTGGCGCCAGATGGAAGCCGGGCGGGGGCGGGGTACGGATGGGGAGGAGCAATTGGGAGGCAGGCTGCAATTGGCGCTGGGAGCCCTGTGGACACGTGCAAGGGCGGGGTGGGGTGGGGCGGGGCGGGGCAGGGCAGGAGCACTGGTGGAGACTCCCAGCCACTCCCCCCAGCCAGCTTCTGCACACAACCAGAGCTCCCAGTGCCAATCGTGGCCCCGCCTCCCAGCTGGGAGCCTCTGGTTGGTGCAGAAGCCAGGTGGGGAGAGTGGCTCCCAGCCACTCCCCCCCGCCCCCGTCTCCGCCCGGCTGCTACTAGCAACTAGAGGGAGTGCATGCTGGGAGCGCAGCCTCTTGGACTCTGGCTGTGGCCAGTGGCTGCACCCTCCCCCGCCAGCTCTGCTTCCCACCTCCCTTCCTCTGGCCCCCCCCCGTCCAGCCTCCCCAGCCTCTGATCCCCCCCAGCTCTGCTTCCTCCCCCCCCCTTCCTCCCGCCCAGCCCCACAGCCCCCAACGCCTGCCCCGGCAGCCTTGCCTCTAGCCCCCCTTCCTCCTGGCCAGCCCCGCGGCCCCCTGCCAGCCCTGCTCCTGCCCACCTTCCTCCCTGCCAGTCCCTCCCCCGCCACACTCAATCAAGTATGTCCAGAATTTTGGGGGTCTACCTGGTAATCCTAGCTGCGCAGCCGCGTCATCTCCCGCAGCCCTTTAAAATCAGTGGTGTGGGGCTGGGCATTGCCATGGGTGGCACCGGCTGCTTAGCGACCGCCAGAGAGGAGCAGGGGAGGAGACAGGGGTGGCCAGCAGGCTCCGGGCGTGCACTGACCATACCCCTCTCAGTTTATGTCTACACTACCACTCTAGTTCGAACTAGGGTGGTTAATGTAGTCAATCGAAGTGGAACGAGGAGTAACGGTAGTTCGAATTAGCCTAATTCGAACTACCTATTCCGTGCCGCGTGTAGCCGCACGGAGTCCAAACTACCGGGGATTTTAAAATGGTGGCACCCGGCAAGATGCAAATGAAGCCCGGGATATTTAAATCCCGGGCTTCATTTGCAACTTCGATTGACTACATTAACCACCCTAATTCGAACTAGGGTGGTAGTGTAAACATACCCTCACATCTCCCTGAAATGGAATGTGACAGCAAGATTAGAACTGGTGCTTGGGACATCAGATTCTAGGCTATGCCCTCTCCCTGCTCTCCCATTGCTGGGACAATAACATGGCACGTGCTGCACCCTGGCAAAGGCTTTGATTAGAAGCCAGGCATGTGTCTTTACCACCTCCAGCTCCCCATGGGCCTTTCTCTTCCCAGATGGGCTTGTTATACTTGGTGAGTGGAGGCAACTGTAAATATTTCCACAAATCCTTCTCCAGAGGTTCTGATCTCTGTGCTTCCTTCTGATTTGTGAGAGGTGCTATGATCCCGTCAGGGTGCAGGACTCAGGGTCTGCACTGAAATAGCTTTAGTATTGTCAAGCCATTCACGTGGTGGCACATGCAACTAAGCAAAACCAACCAAGTTGGTCTAGCAGACAGCCCTCTACAGCAGTGGTTCCCAACCTTTTTTAATACTGCAGACCTGTCAAAAGTTCGTGAATGGGTTTGCCGATCAGTAACATTCTATTATAAGCTGGCTAGTAGGAAGTTTAGACTTGAAATTAGATGAAGGTTTCTAACCATTAGAGGAGTGAGGTTCTGGAACGGCCTTCCAAAGGAAGTAGTGGAGGCAAAAGATCTATCTGGCTTCAAGATTAAACTAGATGGGTTTATGAAGGGGATGGTTTGATGAGATAACATGATCTTGGTAATTAATTGACCATTCATTATCCGTGGTAAATAGGTCAATGGAGGGATGATAGTAGTTACTATCGAGAACTTTCTGGGTGTCTGGCTGGTGAGTCTTGCCCACATGCTCAGGGTTTAGCTGATCGCCATCTGCGGGCTTTTGGGGTGGAACCTCTCCTGCAGCCCCCCGATTGCCCCCTCTCCCCAGATGGCAGCCTGCGGCAAGTGCAGCCGGTCTGATGGCCGAGTGCTGTGATGTGCCCAGTGTGGGTACTCCGGGCACTCCAAGCCAGGACTGCTTTGCAAGTGGGGCACCCCTGAGAACTGTCTGTCTGGGGTGGGTGTCGGGACCCTGTAAGCGCAGCCCTCGGCTAGCCTGAGACAACATCTCCACGCTCTAAGTCCTCCTCTGATGCCCTGCTGGCACTGCTTCCGGCCATCCTTAAGCCTGGTTCAGGGTCCACTTAATGTGGACATGCTAGTTCGAATTAGCAAAACGCTAATTTGAACTAGATTTTTAGTCTAGATCCGTTAGTTCGAATTAGCTTAGTTCGAATTAACTAATTCGAACTAAGTTAGTTCGAATTAACGTTGTAGTGTAGACTTACCCGTAGAGTGGTGGGCAACCTGCAGCCCATCGTGATTCCACGGGTGGCCCGTGGGGCATTTTATTTTCCATTTGCCCACATAAAGGGTTTCCAGATTTCTCTGGTTTCCATCCATGTAGCTTTTTCCTACCGGTATTACTAAAGCAACACATATACTTACAGAGCAAGGGCCTGGGGAGTAGGGTGCGTGCTGATTGCACTAGCCAACCAAAGTGCTGCTACCATTCAACTGGCACACCCTGCAAATTCTAGCAGCTAGCAAAATTACCCTAGTCTAGGAGACTATCTTGATTACAACAATCTTGCAGCTCATTGAGGTGAAGGAGGCCACTCACGCAGCCCACTCGCTAGTCTAGCCCAATGGGGGCCTTATCTCAGTTGGGGTGCTGATTGGAATAATTCTGAGCAGAAATCAGCTCTCTTGTGGCAGGAGAAGAACTATAGCACCATCCCTGTGGCCCAGAAGAGATTCCAGTGCCCCCCGGGTGATTAGCAGTGCCCACAGCCGGGTTTGCATTTCTCCTGGTGGTGCACAGTCACACTCTGGTGGACACAACAACATTTGTTGCTCAGATGGATGGAAAAGATTAGAGGGAACATTCCTGCTAATCTCAGTGACAGCCTGTTGCACGTTCCCTGCCAAGAATTACAATGCTGTAATAGGGCCCCAAAGCCGTCCCTTGCACATGTGGGATGAACCGCTGGCCCTCTCGACGTCAATTGGAAAACTCCCATAGACTTCAGTGCAGCATGTCACCAACGCTCCCAAGAAACTTTGCAGGGATAGCAGAAGCAGCTCCCTCTCTCTGTAACACTTTTCTTGGAAGCCCCCAGACGAGCTTATGTTCCTTGGCAAGCTTCTTTCACAACATGCAAGGTATTTTTTCCAAACATGAGTCACACTAGAAAGTGTTGCTGAGGGATGCAATGCAGAGGTGGTAGGAATCCAGTGAAAGATGTTGCCAGAAAAAGAACCAATAGCAACCCCGGTTTCCAGACAAGAGAAATGTTCATGCTTCACGTCTCTGCCAGCCAAAAGGGCTGTACTCTAAATGGCTTCTTTTAGCCCTCCAGAGGATGAGCCCTGTTATTGCTGTCAGGCATGTGTGGGGTCAGACCATTTTCCTGCTGTATCAAGATCAGTGGGCATTGGTTTAGGTGCCTTCCCAGTGGAGGGGTGTAACACAGTGTCTAGCCTCCTTAAGAGCACGATGCATGTGAGGTCATGGTGGCGGGGTAGCCCAGATAGCTCTTCCGAATGGCATCCCCCGCCCCCCATGTCAGACCAAACCATGAACGACTGTGTCTATACAGAATGTGGGGGTGGGGTGGTAAACCTAGAGAAGCAGGACTGTATGGCCTAATGCCAGACCAATGGCTTGTCTAGAGAGGGGTGTAGAAGAGAGGCTTGGAGCATAGGGTCGCCAACTGTCCAATAGTACAAATCCAAACACCCCACTAAGGCCTTGCCCGGCCTCTTTTCCAAAGTCCTGCCCCCAGGGCCAGCTTTAGGCACCAGTAAATCAGGCAGGTACTTGGGGCCGCATTTTGCCATGGGCAGAATTTCAGGTAAGCAGCTAGCGCCGCCCCCGGCAACACCTAGCCCCACCCCACTGATTTTAAAGGGCCACGGAAGATGCCCCAGCTGCGCAGCTGAGGTTACCAGGTAGACCCCCCCCCCCCAAATACCAGACACACTTGATCGTGGGCGGTGGGGGAGGAACCGGCCAGAAGGAAGAGAGGCGGGGGGGCTGCGGGGCTGGCCGGGAGGAAGGGGGGCTGGGAGGAAGGGGGGCAGGAAGCAGAGCTGGGGGGGATCAGAGGCCGGGAATGGGGCTGGATGGGAGGAGGGAGGGCCAGAGGAAGAGGAGGCTGGAAGCGAGGGTGGGGGGCTGGAGGAAGGGGGCGGGAAGCAGAGCTGGCGGGGGGAGGGTACAGTCACTGGCTGCAGCCGGAGTCCAACAGGCGGTGCACCCAGCAGGCACTCCCTCTAGTTGCTAGTAGAAGCTGGGCAAGGGTGGGGGCGAGGGGACTGACTGGGAGCCACTCTCCCCTCTCGGCTTCTGCATGCAAATAGAGGCTCCCAGCTGGGAGGCGGGGCCACGATTGGCGCTGGGAGCCTCTGGTTGTGTGCAGAAGCTGGGTGGGGGGAGTGGCTAGAAGTCTCGACCAGTGCTCCCGCCCCGCCCCGCCCTTGCACACAACCACAGGACTCCGAGTGCCAATCACAGCCCGCGGCCCAGTCGCTCTCCCGCCCCCGCCTGGCTTCCGACCGGCACTCAGCCGGAAATTCAGAAAGTACCGGACATTGCACGTGTCCAGTATTTTCTGAATTTTTCTGCTGGACGGAGGGCACAAACACTGGCCTGTCCGGTAGGAAACCGGACACCTGGCAACTCTATGCACAGCCACCACTGGCACCATGTGCGCCCGGCCGCGGAGCCTGCTGGCCGGCCCTGTCTCCTGCTCCTCCCCGGCGGCTGCTACTTCCTCCAAGAGACTCTCCATTCCAAGTAGAAGCTCCGCTCCGCCAGACCAGCAGCCTGGACCCCCGCCATCAGCCACTCCTCCGCCTACATCGTGTGGAAATCCCAGGTAGGACGCCCCCTTCCTGCCTAGTGTCGCCAGGTGTCCGGTATCCACCCAGACTGTCCGGTATTTTCGCCTCCTGTCCAGTAAAAAAAAAAATTCAGAAAATACCGGATACCTGAGATGTCCGGTATTTTCTGATTTTTCTCCCAGCCAGGAGGCAAAAATGCCAGGCAACTGGCAACCCTACAGACACTCAGCGCCCGGCTTCCCCCCCAGCCCGAACCCCCCCGATTCCCAACATCCCCAAGCCCCTGACCCCAGCCCCCATGCTTACCTGGTTCCACAAAATGGCTGCTGGCCAAAAGACCTAGGGGAAGCTCCCCTGTTCCTATCCATGCACTCACTCATAAAGGGGACATGCTGTTTTATTTTAATTTTTTTTGGCTTAAGTCTTGGAGTCCTTTCTCCCCGCCCCCCCCCCCCCCCACACACACACACACACTTTTTTTCCCCTTCAACAGAATTTTCCTGGTGTTGTTGTTTTTGGTTTTTTTGTGGGGCAGAGTTGGTGGCCAAAAATTTTTTTTGCTTGGGGGAGAAGACCCAAGTGCCAGATGAAAGTTGAGCACCAGCAAACAGGGGCAGAGATCTGTCATCTTGTCATTGTCATCCTGTCATTGTTACACTGCTCTTACCAATGGCTTGCGTGTCTGCTTCTAGATTCGGGGGGGGGGGGGAGAGGGGGCTGAAAGAGGTTCCTTACATGCTCAGACTGATTTCCCTTCCCATTTCTCCTGGGGTTGTCCCTGAGAGAGGGCAGCCTCAGCATCCAAACCCAGCCTCCCTCTGCTGTAACTGCCACTGGAGATGAACTTCGGTGAAATCCAAACCAGCCCCAAGGGAAAGGGGTGGATGAGAGGTTCCCCGTTTGAGCCCATCTGTACTTAAAACCAATCTTTTGGCCTCAGGTACAGAAGCATCCCATTGATAAGAAATAATGGTAGTGAGATTTTTCCATGCTCCTTTTTAAAATCAGGCTGCTTCCAGCTGGCTTTTTCTTATGTACAAGGCATCCTCTGCTTCGCTGATCCAGCGTTTCAAGTCTAAGCTTCCTCAACAGCAGCCCCCTAACCTCCAGGGTTAGCAGCACATACAAGCTGCCTTCCACTCCACTGATTCCAAATGGAATTGCGTGGGCTCTTGTAAACACACGGTCCAGCCTCTCAGCTGGTGTGACTCAGCATAGCTCCATTTGAAACTAGCAGAATGATGTTGATTTGTAGCAGCTGGGCTCTGGCCCCAGGTTTCTCTCATACGCACACAGACACGAAACACTGCGTCAGCTCACAGGTCACACACCTGTACAGACACCTACGTAATCCCACACCTCTCTGCACGCTGATCCTCACACATCCCAAGCAGAGATATGCAGTCACACAAGCCAGATGTATATCCACATAGCACAGGGGTCTCCAATCTTTTTAAGTATGAGATCACTTTTTGAATTCAAATGCAATCCAAGATGTACCTCAAAGCCAAATATCTTTACCCCGCCTCCTTCGTGCCCCTCCTCCGAGGCCCCGCCCCTGCTCACTCCATCCTCCCTCCCTCCCCCATTCTCACTCACTTTCACCAGGCTGGGGCAGCAGGTTGGGTTGCAGGAGGGGGTTCATGACTGGGATAGGGTTGTGGGCTCCAGCTGGGCTCTGTTTACCTCAAGTAGCTCCTAGGTGGTGGTGAGGTGGGGCTAAGGCAGGTTCACCCCTGTCCTGGCCCTGCACCACTCCCAAAAAGCAGTCAGCAAACTCTCCCCTGCTCAAGTCCCGTTCTCTGCTCTGTGGAGATAGGATACAAAGCAGGAGAAGGGGGCACCTTGGCTTCAGCACCCCTCTTCTCCTTCCCCTGCCCTGCACAGAAAGCAGGAGACTCCTGAGGGGCCAGCTTCAAGGCAGAAAGCAAGAGATTCACAACAGTGGAGGGAGGGGCAGCTGAAGTGCCCCCAATAGCCTCGTGGCCAAACCAGTCAGGATCACCTGTCAGAGGCTCCAAGATCTACCAGTAGACCCCGATCTACTGATTGGTGACCACTGACATAGGACAACAGGTGCACACACCAACACAGACTTGCACGTGCTCACGCACACACATAGGAACACACGGCCACCTCTGAACAAGAGCATACACAACATCATGCCATGCAAAGGTCACACACACCTGACTTAAAGACAGCTCTGTTTACCAGGGACTTCTCTTGTAGCAGTTGGAATAGGATTAAAGATCAAATCTGACTTCCCAAAATGTGCAGGGTGCTATAGATTTAGCTAGCTGCTCATTTGCAGCCATGTTGGTCCTAGAGTGTGCTAGAGACAAGGTGGGTGAGCTGATGTCTTTTATTTGACCACCTTCTGCTGGTGAGAGAAGCTTTTGAGCTGTCTGTTCTTCAGATCTATCTACTGCTTTTCTAGGCATTTACACTGCTCTCTCCCATGGTGCCTTTTAGTTTGGTCTGCTGCAGAGATGTGACTGGCTACTAAACTCAGTCTCCTTCCCCCATCTGTGCAGTGTTCCCTTGTAGAGGAGTCTTGTTAGGAGGCTTCCATTCTTCACTGGTATGTCCCTCTCTTATTTGCAAATAGCGATCAGCTGGTTCATGTTGTGTTCTCCAGTGATGATCTGTCTTTGGCAGGGTTTCTTTTTGCGTTTCCCGCAGGCACATCCTACCACATGGACACCAGATTATCCTCTGAACTTCCCCAGAGTGCAGGGGCATTTAGATCCAGGATGTTGGTTCGGGCCCATCTCTAGCAATTTATTGTGTATGGATGGAAAAATGCAAAAGAATTGTCCCAATTTTAGATTTCTCTGCCATTTAGTTGCGCTATTTCCACCACAGAATCTCTGGCCGATTTGTTGAAATTTCCCAGGACTGATCTGACACCTCTTGATAGCATTACCGAGAGTGGCCGGCTGGCTGTTTCATACCATTTACTGGAGTTGCTGGAGAAGAAGAAAGAAATCATGAGACCTGAAAAGAAATGGGTCAATGTGTGGATTTCATCATCTCTGCGGGGAATAGAGACTCAAGTCCAAGTGCATTGTACTGAGAACAATCAGAGTTGAGACACGGGTACTCTTGGCAGGGTTCCCTTCTCCTGAGAGCTGGAACAATCCACTTCACAGCAGTACCTTGGGAAGAAGGAGTGTTGTGCCAGCAGCAACATCATTAGCTTCCTTTGTGTTGTGAGGGACCGGGCAAAGGCATTCATGGTTTCCAGGTGAGCCGACCAGCCAGGTTCACCCTGACTAAAAATCCTTCTCCCAGATCTGGCTCTTTATTTTATTTTGCAGTCATGCCAGTCAGCCCACTGACTAGAATTTGATTAATAGTTTGGAGGGATTTTTTTTTTTTTTTTGCCTTTGCTGACAGACAAGAAATCAGATAGGAAGAGGCCTGTTTTGTGAGCCTAGCAGAGAGCTTAGCGTGCTTCCCTGAGCATGAATCACAACCATTTACCCAGGACAAAAAGACCCTGTTGTAGCTCTACCTGAAAGAAGATATCAAAACCCCATATAAGAGCCTGCTTATAAAAACACAAGAGCAATACATGCAGCTGGGAACCCCAGCTCCTACCTGGTATGCTCCTTCGGACCACCTGGCAGGAGCAATCTGTTTACTGGAGTCAGTGGCTGACTTTTTAAATTCCTTCCTCTCCAGCTCTCCCTCCCAAACAGTCCCCTCCAAAGAACACTTCCTAAGAGAAAGCCCCTTTTATGGGCCAGTGGAGGGCTGGACTTGATGACTCCTGAAGTCTCTTCCAGCCCTAGGATTCTATGAATTTATGAGACCCCAAAGTTTTCTTCCTGCAGACCCATCAGTAAAAACAACCTTCCACCTCCTGCAATGCACTTCAGTGTGTCCCCTGTTGTTTTACTCCCTGAGTCTAAGTGCTGCCCAGGGAATGGATGCTGCTGTCTCCAGAACAAAGGGGTGGTTCACTCTGGCACTCCCGGGGTAGGCCGAACCTTCCCTTGCGCTGTTGCTGGTAAGCTCCTGAGGGAACACATGGCTGTCCTGGTGCCACCATATGGGAAAGTGCTTTATTCAGCCTTGGTGCTAAGACAGTTGCCTTTCATCATGGCTGCCCACACCAGCAAGATTAAAATGCTGGGATCTCAAAAATGGAGACACCCAAGCCAAGTGTGCTCCATGCCTCAGTTTCCTCATCCAAAAAATGGGGATGAAGCTGTTTGCCCGTTTGCATGCAGCCCTAGCTCAGGTCTTGGTTGCTACAGTGCATGAGATACCTGGCACATTTGCCCACCAGAGATGGGCATTTTCCACCAGCTGGCCAAGTCCAGTGACGTGTCCTTCCATGCTGACCTGTTTCCCTGTGTCTATGACACAGGCCCTAACAACATGTGCCCTGCACAAAACACAGGAGAAAGGCAGAGAGAGACGCTCATTCCTGGTGGCCACTCATCAGCCAGAGGACGCAGGGTACAGGGCATCTATGGGCACACAGAGATTAGAGAGAACCAGGCCGTTCCCAAAGTCTGGCTGGGAGTTAGGCTTAAGATCCAGTTTCAGTTCATTACTGAGCTATGAGCAGAGCTGGAATGTTAAAAAGCAGAAAGGAACCCGCACCTGTTGCTGCAGATGTGGGACGCCTCCTACTGTGCATGGTCCAGTTTTCTCATCGCCCCCTGTGACACCTTCCTTTAGAAAAAAATTCCAGTCCCACTTTCCCATGAGACATTAAGGAGCATTGCGATGCCTGTGCTCTCTACCATAGCCTCATGCAACTTCAGCTAGTGAGGGAACTGCACAGGCCAGGCGAAGCCAGGACTCCTGGATTCTAGTCCCACTTTCACTGTTGAACAGCTGCCTGCTCCTAGGCAATTCAGCTGATAGCACGGTGCCTCAGTTTCCCCTACTGTAAAAGGGAACTGGTGATAGTTACCCAACCTGACCAGGATATCACAAAGATGAATGCAATAATCCTTGGAGGGGAGCAGTGGAGAAATGCAGAAATACCAGTGTTGTGAGCAATGCAAAAAAAAATAGAGAAAGTTTGTGCTATTCTGGGCTATGTATGCAAATGCTTTCACATCAGAGAGTGGGGCAGGGTAAAGCATTTGGAATACTGCATTCTGGGGAGTCATTAGCATTCTCACAGCGTGTGAAAGTGTGGGGCTGCGTGGCAATGAATCCAAAGTGGCCAGACAGACCAAGGGCCAGATTCTCCGCAGATGTAAATCAGCATGGTTCTGCCGCAATCAAAACACACCAGTGGAATCTCAGAGCTTCTCTCTGGCTACAGCAGTCCCATACCGAGTAACAGCAGCACTGTGGTCTGCGTTAGCCAAAGCCCCAGCTGTATGCCTTGCATGCTTTAAAAAAAAAAAACCCTCAGAACCTCAGCAAATTGGAGGGGATCCAGCGAAAGGAGATAAAGATGATTAAAGGTTCAGAAGGATTGACCTACCAGGAAAGATTAAAGGAACTAATTATGTACAGCTCCCATAAAAGATGAGTAAGGAGGTGATTTAATAACAGCCTCAAATAGTTGGAGGGTGTCAACATTAAGGAAGAGAGAGCATAGTTTAGGGTGGTTCAACAAGGAATAAAGAGGAAAGATGGGCTGAAACTAAGTAAAAGTGAAAGTTAACCAGAGTCTTAGGAACAAATGACCTGCCAATAAGGGGTGGAATTTTCAAGTGTTCAGGTGATGAAGGAGTCCCATTGGCAGGCCACAAGATGTATGGTCGTAAATCATCTAGGCCTGATTTAGAGAGGTATTTAGGCACCTAGCAGTGCAGACACCTACCTAAAGGGATGGAAAACAATGCCCTAGCATACTGGTGTCAACGTTTTTTTCATTTGTGGATCCCTAACAAGTTCTGAACAGAGGTTCACAGACCATAGCTCCAAGATCACGGGTGTCTGGAAAGAACAAGCTTTTGCAGATCCCACAGGCACAGTCTGTGGACCCCCAAGAGTCCACAGAGCACAGGCTGAAATCCACTGCCAAATTGGGGGCCAGATTTCACTAGAAGTGTGGGGCCCAACTTGTTTATGCGCTTTGGAACAGCCCGCCCAGTGCCTATCCCCATCTTTGCTAAATGACTTTGAAAATCTGACCCTCAGGCTCTTTTGTAAAATCCCCTTTAAGGTCTGAAAAGGCTCCAGAATGAGATTGCAAGGGAGGGAGTCAAGACCCTGGAGTTTTTTAAAAGCAGACTGGTTGATGCACTTGGGAATGTCTTCTTGGAAACAATCCTGCCTTGTCCAGAGGTTATCAGTCATGTCTTCATTGTCCCCATCAATCTGAAAGTCAATGAGACTTAGATTCCCAAGTGTCTAAATCACTTTTTAAAATAAGGCTTAGCCTCTACTCCAGCCAAGCCAGCTAGCCTGGGTTTAAAGCACCACCAAGCACAGATGAGAGGTTTCCCCTTGTGGTCCCAGAAGGGCACCCACTCTTAGTCTTCCAGATCCCTGGCTGTAGCCTCTCTAGGGAGAAGACCCAGGTCTCTCTTCCCTTGCTGATCAGGATATTTCCAGGCTGCACATTTCCCTACCAACACTGTGCCACCCCCAGATACCTAAGCAAGCAGTAAACAGTGTAATTGCCACCGTTACGTTGAAGCCCTCTCTAAGCAAGCACATTTATTCTCATGGTAAAGGCATTACAGCAAAAACATTACAACAATGGAAGAACCTACACACATGCCAGTAAGTTTACCTGAGATCACCCCAGTTCCAGCAACATTTTGGGAATGTCAGCAGTCCTTCCCCACCAAGGAGTTTTTCTGGACTTACCCTTTCAAAACTGCTTTGGCTCAGAACATTCACCCAATGAATCTGAGAGTCCTTCTTCACACAAGCGGTGAGGAGTCTTGTGACACCTTATAGACTAACTGAAGTGTAGGAGCATAAGCTTTCATGGGCAAAGGCCCACTTCGTCAGATGCACGTGACATGGGCCTTTGCCCACGAAAGCTTATGCTCCTACACTTCGGTTAGTCTATAAGGGTACGTCTACACTACAGCGCTAGTTCGAACTAACTTAGTTCGAATTAGTTAATTCGAACTAAGCTAGTTCGAACTAACGCATCTAGAACTAAAAACTAGTTCGAACTAGCGTTTTGCTAGTTCGAACTAGTAAGTCCACATTGAGTGGACTCTGAACAGGGCTTAATGATGGCCGGAAGCAGTGCCGGCAGGGCATAAAAGGAGGACTTAGAGCATGGAGATGCTGTCTCAGGCTAGCCGAGGGCTGCGCTTAAAGGGTCCCGACCCCCACCCCGGACACACAGTTCTAAGGGGTGCCCCGCTTGCAAAGAAGTTCTGGCTTGGAGTGCCCTGAGTGCCCACACTGGGCACATCACACCACTCGGCCATCAGCCCGGCTGCACTTGCCGCAGGCTGCCATCTGGGGAGAGGGAGTAATTGGGGGGCTGCAGGAGAGCTTCCACCCCCAGAAGCCCGCAGAGCCAGCCCAGTCCTCCCCATCGGGGGCTCGTACCCCATTCCTCCCTCACCTCCTTCCACTTGCCCTTCCCTAGCCCCCCTTCTTATTGATGTACAAAATAAAGATAACGTTTCTTCCAACATTGACTCTGTCTTTATTGAACAAAACTGGGGGAGACTGGGAAAAGGAGGTGGGAGAGGGGAAGAGAAAGGCTGGGAGAGGGGAGGGCAACTAACATGATCAGGGGTTGGGAACAGGTCCCAGATGAAGAGAGGCTACAGAGACTGGGACTGTTCAGCTTAGAAAAGAGGAGACGGAGGGGGGACAGGATAGAGGTCTCTAAAAGCAGGGGTTGGGTGGAGAGGGTGCATTCAGAAAAGTTCTTCCTGAGTTCCCATAAAGAAGGACTAGAGGACACCAAAGGAAAGGAATGGGTAGCAGGCTTGAAACTAGTAAGAGAAAGTTGTTGTTGTTGACAAAGCAAATAGTTAACCTGTGGAACTCCTTGCTGCAGGAGGCTGTGAAGGCTAGAACTAGAACAGAGTTGAAAGGGAAGTGAGATAAAGTGATGGAGGTTGGGTCCATGGAGTCCTATTAGCCAGAGGGTAGGAGTGGTATCCCTGCCCAAAGTTTGTGGAAGGCTGGAGAGGGATGGCACGAGACAAATGGCTTGGTCATTGTCTTCGGTCCATCCCCTCCAGGGTCCCTAGGGTTGGCCGCTGTTGGCAGACAGGCTACTGGGCTAGATGGACCTTTGGTCTGACCCAGTACGGCCATTGTAAGCTCAGGGCTCAGTGTCGGGGGTCTCAGTGGACCCCCTTGATTTTCATGCACACCTGGTCCTGGGTGGCCAGGCTGGCAGCTCTCCTGCCCTAGACGGCCACTTTCCTGTGCCTAGTGCGGAGATCGTGGACGAGGTCCACGATGTCCGCACTAGCCCAGGAAGGTGCCCGCCTCTTGCGGTCCAG
The DNA here is from genome assembly GCF_052426305.1 of Pelodiscus sinensis. Classification (NCBI taxonomy): domain Eukaryota; kingdom Metazoa; phylum Chordata; order Testudines; family Trionychidae; genus Pelodiscus; species Pelodiscus sinensis. The sequence continues at coordinate 7,624,980 of NC_143074.1, read as the reverse complement.
GGCAAGCTCCCGGGAGCCGCCAGCCTGGTCCCGGCAAGAGGGGGTGGGCTGGGGGGCATCGGGTGGGTGGCTCTGTGCCGTGCCAGGTGCAGGGTCTGCTAGCTGGGTGCTGGCAGGCTTGCACCTGGCACGGGCACCGTAGCCAGCCCGTGCCCCTTTAAGGGGTCCGGGGCCGGGAGGGGGGCATAGAGTTTCCCTGGTGTTGGCCAGAGTGGCCACCAGGGAAACCTGGGGAGGGCTAGCCTCCCACTAGTTCGAACTAAAGGGCTACACAGCCCTTAGTTCGAACTAGCTAGTTCGAACTAGGCGTTAGTCCTCGTAAAATGAGGTTTACCTAGTTCGAACTAAGCGCTCCGCTAGTTCGATTCAAATTCGAACTAGCGGAGCGCTAGTGTAGCGCATAGGAAAGTTAGTTCGAACTAACGTCCGTTAGTTCGAACTAACTTTCTAGTGTAGACATACCCTAAGGTGCCACAGGACTCCTCGCCGCTTTTGCAGATTCAGACTAACACGGCTACCCCTCTGATACTTCTTCACACAGTACCTTCAGCAGGGATGGGGGGTTGGCGCTACCCAGCATGGTCCCTTGCTAACAAGTCCAGAGGAGGCCATCCCGCCTCACAACAGTCCCTGCCCAGTGGAGCTCAGAATCTAGTTTATGACACATTTTATTCTGGGGCTGGATCTGAATCCCCCAAAGCTTATGTGTGGGCAGGAGACGGGGGGCCAAGTAACACAAGCTTGGGATGAGCTAAGGGGAGTCTAATGGTTCCAGGAATAAGATCACAAGGTTATTCCAGTGGGTCAGGAGGAGAGCTGGTCAGGAAATTGCTGATATTGTTCCGTTTGTCAGAAAATGCCCAGTCATCAGAAACCAAAGGTTTTGGTGGAAGCATATCAGTTTCAATGAAATGTTTGTCAGGAGGGCCTCTCAGGTCTGGAATGGAACCAGAGAGCAAGAGATACGAGCTGATAGCCCAGGGATTAGGGCACTCACTCAAGACTGTCCACTGGTTTGGGGTGTCTCCATTTTTGGGACCAGGTGGAGACACCCTGCTCTTCTCTCTCCCTCTCTCCCCTCCTCCTCCCTGTTCCCCTCCCCTCCTGGTTTTTGCATAACCCCTCTGAGTCTTGCAAGCTAGTTAGCTGAATGGAAACTATAGGCTTGTGTGATTCAGCTGCAGCCCAGGAGTGAAGGGGAGAAGCATGAGGGGGCTCTACCTTAATGTTAGGACAGATTGCAAGGGTCATGAACAGAACTTGCTTGACCCTGCTCCCTGCAGGGAGTGAATTGCTCAGCAAGGGTCGGGGGGCAGTTCACAGGGTGAGAGAAGCAGCCAGAGGAAGCAACCTGCTCCATCCTGATGGGTGATAATTCATCCCCCATCTCATGACCAATGTTCCCTCCAAATTTTTCCCACCCATGTGCAGAATACATTTTGCTATATGCACCAAGGCATGTGCAGATGTGCACTACCACTAGAAACACATGCTGCTGGCTGTGGGTGCTCTGCTAGTCAGCTACACAGCACCTGCCTCTCTCCTGGGGGGAACGCCCAAGTGCTCATTTTACAGGGAACACTGCTCATGAACATGGAGAGACCTTGAGGCACTTTCTCCTAGTGCTCTCCCCGGTCCCTACGCAGACTCTCTGAAGACTACACAGCTGAGCCCGGAGCGCAGGGATCATCTTCTCCCAATGTGTGGACGTAACATGGAAAGTATCCGCTTCCATCACTGTGACCACACGTGTGTAAAAATGCCAAACTAAATGCCAGTGTTACCAAAGCAAAACCTTGCCTGCTAATTGCCTATTTTATTGACATATCCACTGTGGCTGCCAGTTTAGAAGCTATACTAGAATTAAGAGAACTGTAGTAATAGAAAAAGGGTGTGACTTGAGCTTGTTTTCCCCTGAAGAATCCTTCAGGGCAAATATTCTGCCGACAGTTTTCAATACACCACAATCCATTGTAGGCTTAAAAAAACCATGGCTTTAAAATTCTGATTTCTAGAGGCTGGTTTAACCCTTTAATGCCACTCACATCCACTTGAAACAATACAACGGAGGAAACTTAAACACAAAAATAAATGGCCAGGGTTGCCATGGAAACATAAGTGGAAGGAAATTGAAAGTCAATTTAAGGGCTAACTTCATGTTCAGTTTTAAAAATAGCATTTTTATACCGAAATGGAACATTTTTCAAACCCCTGTTGGCCTGCGTCAAACAAACTAGGTTGGCTGCTGGGTAAATCAGTCGATAGTGCGTGTTCATTGTTGAGCTTCTGGTAATGAAAACTGTGTGGTCCTCAAGTGTGTATTGAGTAAAGACTTGCTCCCAAAGGGCTAGCCACTTATTCTGTTCCCAGATGTACTGTAAGTCCCTTATTTTTATCACGATCACTCCAGTTGGCACATATGCAAACACATGCACACACACACTTTGTTAAATCTCTGGTGTGTAATGTTACCAGGTCATTAATGATTCCAAGTCATTTCTGCTCAGCTAGAGTTTTTTGGATTGAGAAAAATATAATGCCCTTACACGGTTCTTACCAGAGAGTGAGAGAGAATCATGTCTGAATAGAGCAAAAACTTGTTCATGAACTGCATGACAATTAAAAAACTGGGGTTTGACACAGTCTGTCTCACCCACACACATACACCTTTGTTATCTGTCTGGAGAGAACATTTGTGCACCAGTTTTGTTTTTATCACCAATAGCTAACAGATAGTCGGGGGACTATATTCAAGATTCTCTTAACAAAGAAACGTGTTTCGCGGAGCAATGACATTAATTTCGGTCAGGAGTGGAAGCAGAACGTAAAGTTCAGCTCAGCCAAGCACTAGACAGAAACAAGACCATGCGACTGGTGCCCACTCCACTAGCCCTTGAGTCAGGTTTGATTGTCTTGACTGCATAGTGTGTCAGTTTCAGATCTCTGCTGCCCTGGGATCACACAGCTGTGCCCATTTACTCCCTCTTCTTTGCTGCTCTTTCCTCCTACATGACCTTTTGCACATTACACATTTGCTCAGTGAGGGCGAGCTTGCCACTCACAAAGGAGGCCTAATTCTTACTAGCAAGCAAGCAAGCGTCATTCCATTAGCTTAAGTGGAGGTGGCCCATGATTTTTCAGATAAGGTTCTTAGGCTCTGCTTCCAGGAGTGCACTTGTGCGGGACCTGGATTGGCTACACCTTTCTATACCTCCACTTTATCTGCCCACCGCTAAACCCCCTTCTCTGGCCCCTACATTGGCACTTTGTCCATTCCTCTCCTTACACTCCCATCTGGTCTTTTCAGGTCTCAGGCAGCCTCCTGCCCATTCCAGATGATACTCTCAGCATGCCTGTTCCACGAGCCCTTTCAACAACTCATACTGAGGCCAGAGTCTATGTTCCAGTTCATCTGCTGTACCACTTCCCCTTTGCTCCCTTGCAGGGGAGCTGACAGCCTTCCCGTGCCCCTGGGCAAGGCAAGGGTCTTGGCTCCATGCTGGCAGAAGGGGCCCGGGCAGGCAGTCCTCAGCACTGGGGTGCCCTCCTCAGAGGTGGCATCACCACTGCTGCAGTTGTGATGGTCAGGGGACCCAGGCTCCTTTGAATTGCCATGTCTCAGGGCAACTGCCCCATTTCTTTACCTCCCCTCCTAGTGGCAGAATGGCTCCCTTCGGCTGATATCATGCATGTTTGAACTTGGCCTGCATGAGCTTGAGAGCACTCACAGTTTTGTGACTCTCACGGGCTATTTGCTGGGACTCAGAAATCTAGCCTGGGTTTGTGATCCTTTCTCTCCAGTAGCTTCAGCTTCAATGAAAACAAACTATGCAAAAACCACATGCATTTTTCTAGCTAGGTATTAGGGAATTGGGGGACCTCTCTGCCCGCACACATCCAAACGTTTAACTGGGTAAGCGGGTGCCTTGTACATGGATAACATTTCCCAAGGTACCCAGATTATCAAAGGTGAATAGGTGCCTATCTCCCATTTATTTCAAATGGAAGTTGGGTTGCAAAGCTGGGCTCAAGATCCTTTTGCAATAGTGATGCAGGCATTTAGGCACCTAAATCTTATTGACTGTCAGCTACTACAAGCCTAAAGGCCAGATTTTGTTAGGTGTCAAAAGCTACAATGAGGTGCCTGTTGTGATTTTCAGAAGGGTCTTGGCAAGACTGATTAATGGAAATTAAAATCCTTTGGAAAAAAAAAATCACACTAGAAGTCTAGCTACATTTTTACATGCCTCAGCACCATTGAAAATCTGTCCCTAAGTCATTCTTGAAAAAAAAAAAGGAACTTAGGCTCCTAAATCACTTTTGAATACTGTCCCCTCTAGTGCAATCTCTCTTTTCTTCATACCTCTCCTTTTCCCATAGGCTATTCAACCCAGTGTTCAAGTCCAGCTTTCTAGCCCACAGTGTGTTTGAAATTGTGCAAAAGGCATTAGCCAGTGCTTTTTTGGGATTCTATTGCCTGGGTCTAAACAGCACCTTCCTTTATCCTGCATGTGATGAGCACACTCTAAAGGCTCGGAAAGCAATCTGCAATAGCAGCAGGATTCCTGTGGTATCCTGGCAGACCTTTTTATGCAGCCGGATGAAGGTCTTTTTAAAATGGTTGTGTGCTGCACTGTGGAACTTTTCAGGTGCCATGTAATATACAATATCTAAGATTCTAATCACGGATCCCTGGCTGAGAGAGAGGCTGAGAGGCAGCGGGCCCATTTTCACAGCAATGGCGATAGTCGACAGATGTCAGGGGTGCGTGTGTTGATGTCGTTACCCTATGCTGCCTTGCAAGTCATTTGGATTTCAGATGCAAAGAGCTGTAATAAAGTGCATGTCCGTCACTGATCTGTCCCACTAAGCCGGGGGAAATTAATCCATTTCACGTACGCCATGGAATCTGCTCTCAGCTTGGTCAGGAGATAACCACACCCCCAGCAGCCAGCTCACGCCTGCGGCACTAACACTAGTGACAGCAGCTGCAAAGTGGTATTTGCGTGACAGATGACTATGTGCTGTGCTGCATACCCCTCCCTCCCAGCTCCTGTCACCCTGGGACTTCGGCTCCTGGAACCAGATGGCATAAGAAGATTCAAAGCAAATAAGGAGTTTCCACCAGGACTGTTCTGTCTCTGCTGCACATGCTCTCACACACAAAAATCACACGTGGTTCTATACATTCCCAAAAACACAGCCTCATGGCTTGTCTACACTGGCATATTTGTCACCAAAACCTGCCTTTTGGGAACAAAAAAAGTGAGAGTGTTCACACTACAATGCAACTTTTGTCAGGAAAAACACCTGGTTTTGTCGACAAAAAACTTCCACCCCTGCAAGAGACGGTTGTCTTTTCCCCTCCCTTAATTGTCCACAGAGAGCCAGCATGGACTCAACTCTTTGATTTAACGAGAGAACTGGCTTCTGCCAGTATCCCAAAATGCCTGTCTTGATGGCTCTGCTCAGTGTTTAGTTATCTCTGCTGTCCTGCAGGCAGGAGCCCCTCCCCTTTCAAAGCTCCAGGAAGTATCTGACAGCTGAGTGAGCTGCTCCCTTTGGAAAACACAGAACAAATCATTGGAATCATTTGTAACCTAGTGACAGATGATGTGGGGAAAGCTGAAGTACTCAATGCGTTCTTTGCCTCTGTATTCATGGACAAGGTCGGCTCCTGGACTAATGCGCTAAGTGATGCAAGATGGGATGAAGAGGGACAGCCCATGCTGGGTAAAGAACAGGTTAGGAACTACTTAGAAAAGCTAAACGTACACAAATCCATAGGTCCGGACTTAATGCATCTGAGGGTACTGAGGGAGTTGGCAACTGTCATTGAGGAGCCCTTGGCCATTATCTTTGAAAAGTCGTGGAGATCGGGAGAAATCCCGGATGATTGGAAAAAGGCAAATGTAGTGCCCATCTTCAAAAAAGGGAAGAAGGACGATCCAGGGAACTATAGGCCGGTGAGTCTTACCTCGGTTCCTGGAATAATCATGGAAGGGATCCTTAAGGAATCCATTTTGAGACACTTGGATGAGAGGAAAGTGATTAGGAATAGTCAGCATGGATTCACAAAGGGCAAGTCGTGCCTGACCAATCTGATTAGCTTCTATGATGAGGTAACTGGGTCAGTGGACATGGGAAGGTCAATGGATGTTATATACCTTGACTTTAGCAAGGCTTTTGATACGGTCTCCCACAATATTCTCGCCAGCAAGTTAAGGGAATGTGGATTGGATAAATGGACGGTAAGATGGATAGAAAGATGGCTAGAAGGCCGGGCCCAGCGGGTAGTGATCAACGGCTTGATGTCAGGATGGCGGTCGGTTTCTAGTGGAGTGCCCCAAGGTTCGGTTCTAGGACCGGTTTTGTTCAATATCTTTATTAATGACCTGGATGAGGGGATGGATTGCACCCTCAACAAGTTTGCAGATGACACTAAGCTAGGGGGAGAGGTAGATACGCTGGAGGGCAGATATAGGGTCCGGAGTGACTTAGACAAATTGGAGGATTGGGCCACAAGTAATCTGATGAAGTTCAACAAGGACAAGTGCAGAGTCCTGCACTTGGGACGGAAGAATCCCAAGCATAGTTACATGCTGGGGACCAACCAGCTAAGTAGTAGTTCTGCAGAAAAGGACCTGGGGGTTACAGTGGATGAGAAGCTGGATATGAGTCAACAGTGTGCCCTTGTAGCCAAGAAGGTTAATGGCATATTAGGTTGCATTAAGAGGAGCATTGCCAGCAGATCCAGAGATGTGATTATGCCCCTTTACTCGGCATTGGTGAGGCCACATCTGGAGTATTGCGTCCAATTCTGGGCCCCCCACTATAAAAAGGATGTGGACGCATTGGAGAGGGTCCAGCGGAGGGCAACCAAAATGATTAGGGGGCTGGAGAATATGACCTATGAGGAGAGGCTGAGGGAGTTGGGTCTGTTTAGTCTGGAGAAGCGAAGAGTGAGGGGGGATATGATAGCAGCCTTCAACTTCCTGAAGGGAGGTTCCAAAGAGGATGGAGAGAGGCTGTTCTCAGTAGTGACAGATGGCAGAACAAGGAGCAATGGTCTCAAGTTGTGGTGGGAGAGGTCCAGGTTGGATATTAGGAAAAACTATTTCACTAGGAGGGTAGTGAAGCACTGGAATGGGTTACCTTCCTAGAGCAGGGGCCTGGACTTGATGACCTTCTGATGTCTCTTCCAGTTCTATGATTCTATGATAAGAGGATGATTTGAGAACATGATCTTGGTAACTAATTGACCATTCATTATCAGTGGGAAATAGGTTAATGGAGGGATGATAGAAGTTACTATAGAGAACTTTCTGGGTGTCTGGCTGGTGAGTCTTGCCCACATGCTCAGGGTTTAGCTGATCGCCATATTTGGGGTCGGGAAGGAATTTTCCTCCAGGGTAGATTGGCAGAGACCCTGGAGGTTTCTCGCCTTCCTCTGTAGCATGGGACACAGATCACAGCTGGAGGATTCTCTGCATCTTGGGGCCTTCAAAGTATTTGAAGGCTTCAATATCTGAGACATATGTGAGAGGATTATTCTAGGAGGGGGTGGGTGAGATTCTGTGGCCTGCACTGTGCAGGGGGTCAGACTAGATGATCCTAATGGTCCCTTCTGAACCTAAAGTCTATGAGTCTATTCTGCCCTGCACTAGAAACACAGCGGCAGGCAGACTGTTGCTGCAGTGGGAGGGCTGGAGAGACTGCTTATCCATGTTGCTTTGCTCTTCTGTCAACAGCAATGTGGCCATGAAATGCCGACAATGGTTGTCAGAAAAACAGGTTTGAATTGTTTTAATTGTTGGTGACTTTTGCATGTCATCAGCACTTTTGTCCCCAAATCTTCCCTGTGTAGACATAACATTGGTGTCATTCACTTGCACATGCTCCTGAAACAACATGCACACCAACATACGCTCACATGTGCATCATCTGGTATCTAGCCATGCATGCCCATGCCAGGTCCCTGCTTCCAGTTCCTAACATGACAAAAGAGAGACAATAAACAAACAAAAATAAAGAGCACCAGCCAGACATTCCGCCCTGCAAGGACCCTACCTTTGGCCACCTGTACTACTGCCCCACTTTGGTAGGAAACCTACGACAGATTGACTTTCTGCTATGTTTCTCTCTGGGAGCGGTCTGTCCACAATTCAGTGTTCCCTGTAAGCTGTGTGCTTGTGCATAGCTCAGAAGAGATCCAAATGCTGCCCACCTGGTTAGCAGAGCACCCACAGCTAGGTTTTAGTTTCCACTGCTGGTGCATGTACAGGGTCCACCATCAGCAAGAGGCCACGCTGACTCCCTCCAGGGCCCACAAGTTTGAGCCAGAGGCCTCGGCCTAGCCTTTGGCCGAGGGACAGTTTATAGGGCCCAACCTTGGGTCAGGAAGGGCAGACAGACAAGGGATTAACGCAAATTGGTCTGTAGTTCACAGGTTAAGACATAGCCCAAGGTTAGTGTGACAAATGTCTATCACGAGCGGTTTAGCAGTTTACAGCCCCGGCCAAGTCCCAGACAGGCAGGGGTTGGGTCTCCTCACTCCCAGAGAGCCAACAAGTGCAGGGGTTTTGCCCTTCTATGGGGAACCTGCTGCCCCTAGTGGAGTGATGGCAGGAGTTGACACAAGCCCACCCACACCACTGCATCCCAGTCCAGGGCCCTTGCAGCCACCTATCCCTGGGCCCCCTCCCAGTTCCCCCTGTGGGCCTACGAGGCTCTGGCATTGCTCCGGTGGGTCTCCTGGTGACGGAGGAGCTGGCAAAGTATCCATCAGTTCGGGGTCCAGCTGGGGTCCAAGTGGGCCTGACCAGTTATCTGGGCCTGGTGAGGGTCCTGGCGGGTTTGGCACAGCCTCCAGCGGCAGCCAGGACCTCAGCAGCCTGGGCCAGGGATCAGGAGTCAGCAGGGGTCCTGGTGGTCCAAGCCTTGCGAGGTGGGAGCTGGAGCCAAGCATCTGCCCTGGTTGGCTGCCCAGTGCTGACTGAGTTCCCAGCTCTTATACTGCTAGTCCCACCTGCTGGCTTCCTGTGGGCAGGGTTAGGGGAGACTGGACCTGCCCACCAAGGGCTCTTAGAGGGCACTTCCTCTTCTTTGGGTCAGAGGGTGGCCATCTTGCTGTCCCAGACTCATTACAGTGCATGCCTCAGTGCACATAAAATATTTATTCTGCACATGAATGGAAAAGATTAGAGGGAGCATGGGTCCACATCCCCAGGCTGGGGGCTTCAGAGCTGAGCTTTTGCCTTTCAAGGCTCCTTCTCTAAGTCTGGCATGCTCCACAGATGCAATGGGGTGGGGCCACCTAATCCCAAAGGTGCTTTTTGTCTCATGCGGGGTTTGTATATCCCAGCATACCTGGTCACTGCTGAATACCTGCCAGCAAATGTCCATCTGAGGATTTTCAGAGATGTTCAACAGACTCTTAAAAGAAAGCCCAATAAAATTGCAATAGGCCTTGTTGGGCAAGAGGCAAAGGCATTATCAGGCGATCGCTAGGATAGTTTGCCTCCAAGGAGAAGATGTCCTTTCAACACCACATCCCCTCTCCCAGCACACAAGTTACCCACAGGACACACCTGTTGGCACACAGTCAATGAGCACCCAGCTAGGCATTTCCACACACACTGCCTTGGTCACCTCTGTGCCTGCTTAGATGCAAGTTTCTAGATGTCAACACATCTCCACATGCTTCTTTACACACACATCTGCACATATGTCCAGACTTGTGTGCTTACAACCAGACAAGTATGGCCTCATCACTGTCCCCGCATAGCTACGTTGCCATCTACTCACTCACACACACATGTATATGTACACACAACTCTTCCATCTGGCACGTGACATGGCACAAACACACGACTGCACACGCACATTGTATACAGGCTTGTGGGAGTGCACAGCACGGCCTCTGGTTTCTTGCCTCCTCTACTTGAATCCTGCCAGGGAAACAAAACAAAAACAAAACAAGAATCCACGGCTTGTTAACTACCAGGAAATGCAGAACCGGCTTTTTAAAAATCCAGCACATCAGCCCCTGCTGAAGGTTGAGGCCACCTTGAGAGCAGTCCTGGGAAAAGCAGATACTTCCCTCCCCTTCTCTGTCAACTCCACTTTGCATCAAAATCTCTTTTGTAGCTCACCGAGTTATTAAAGTTGTGGTTTGCAGCACAGTATGTTAGCCACCCGGGGAGCTCTCCGTGAAAACTCTGCCCTTGACGAATGCTGGCACTGGCAGGCAAGACCAAAGAGTCCCCCACCTCTTCTTCTTCTTCTTTTTTTTTTTTTTTTGTTGGCATCCCATCATGTTTTGAAAGGAGCAAATAATGCCCTCTCCATGGGCTTTTGTATCTGTTATTCAGCAACTCCAGATGGAAGTAAGCTCTAACAGGCAAATCTGGGGGGTGTTCCTAGCTCGTTCTCAGTAGATTTGCGCTCCCAGGCCTGTGATGCTTTTTTGTGTGTGTGTGTGTGTGTGTGTGTACAGGGAGAGAGAGCCTGTCTGTGTGTCTGTCTGTGTGACTGTCTGTGTACAAATCCTAAATGGTAAGTGCTAGGACCACCAAATTTGGTAGGCAGCTCCCTCTTCTCCTAACTTAAAGCAAGGTCAGGGATTGGTTGTGCCAGGAGAACTGGAAGCCCTGGAAAAGGCCTGGTTTCTGTCACATGCAAAGGGAGGGGCTGCTGTTCTGAGGACCCTGATATGAGAGTGGTCACGGGAGGCCGTGAGCTGGCAGAGGAGATCCATCCTGCAGTGTCCACTGGGGCCAGTCACACCACCAAGAAGCCAGCAGGGCTGGGGCTCCGCCATCTTGCTTGCCAGCACACCTGTAAGTAGCTTCCCAGCCCCAAAGCCTCCCCCACCCCGTGCTTGGCCAAAGTGCCCCCTGCATTGGCTGTAGGCCTTGGGGGAGGGACACTGGAGGCTGGAGCCAGCCCCGAGAGCCTGCCCTGCCCACAGACAGTCTGTAGGCTGGGAGGAAAAGGGGATAGCACAGGCTGGGGGGAGCCCCCAGAGCCTTGTTCCCCTTGGACAGGCTGCAGGAAATGGGAGGAGCGGCTGGAGGCAGAGGCCAGCCCTCAGAGCCTCGTCCCGCCCCCAGCCAGGCTGCAGGAAACGGATGGGGCGTTGGAGGCCAGGACTGGCCCCTGGAGCCTCACCCCACTCCTCTGTCAGGCCATGGGGCAGGTGCTGCCTCACCCCCCGCCTCCAAGGCAAGCTCCCGGCCAAAGCCAACCCGTGCAGTCCTGGCTCTGCAGGAGGAGCTGGCAGCCCTGGTGACCCACGATGAGCTGCTGCCACTTCACCACCTGGGCAGCCCAATACGCTCCCCCCAGCCTCCCACTTCCTTGCCCTGAGTCCTGCACCTCCCACCCCATGCCTGAGTCCCCAACACCCAGGCCCTGCTCTGAGCCCTCCTCCTATCCCTCTGCCCTATACCATCCTGTAAATAAAGCGTGTCCCATTCCTTTGAATGTACAGAAACAAACCCCAAACAGTGCTGCAGTTACGGACCCAGCCACTCCTGCTAGTTTCAAATGTCCCTTTCGCCTGCAGCAGCAGGCAGTGTAATGAGCTTCTCAGCCCCTGCTCGGCCATCTCCATGTACAGCACTTCCCCTCCAGCTTTCAGGAGATGGAGAGGGAAGCAGCTAAAGTCCAGCTCTTGAGTAGGGCCAACTGGTGCTTCTTAGATGTGAGGAGGGAAGCAAGGACTAGAGAGAAGGGAACTTCTGCCCACCGCCATGACTCAGCTAAGGAATTGCTCCATAAAATCACAGAATCATAGGGTATGTCTACACTACAGCGCTAATTCGAACTAACGCATCTAGAACTAAAAACTAGTTTGAATTAGCCTTTTGCTAATTCGAACTAGCGCGTCCACACTGATTGGACGCTGGGTCGCATTTAAGGGCAGCTGAAACCAGTTCTGGCAGGGCATCAGGTCGGTAGTTGCTTTGTGTGGCTGCTGTCTGAGGCTATCTGAGGCTCGTGCTTAAAGGGACCCCCCTGGACAGCCGGTTCTCAGCTTTTCCTGCTTGCTTGCCAACCTCACCGAGGGACAGCAAAGCGTTGGTCTCTGTGCCCGTCTGTGTCGGTGCTTCCCTTCGGGGGGGCCGCCGCAGGTGGCAACATGGAGCCACAGCTCGCCCTGCACCTTCTGGTGCACGTTCTGGACTTGCTGCTGCAAGCCTGCCAGCAATGGCTTGAGGCTGCCTGGCACCACCTGGTGAACGTCAGCCCCCTGCCTCTCCGCCTGGCTGCCTGGCCGCCCTGGGGGCCGTGGAGGAGCCGCGGCAGTGCCCCGGCACCGGCGTGCCCCGCCGCGTCTGGCGTCTGGACACCAGCACCGACTGGTGGGACCGCATTGTCCTGGAGCGCTGGGAGGACCGACAGTGGACCCAGAACTTCAGGATGAGGAGGGACACCTTCCTGGAGCTCTGCGAGTGGCTCGCCCCTGCCCTGCAAAGAAGGGACACTCGCATGAGACCCGCCATCCCCCTCCAGAAGCGGGTGGCCATCGCCCTATGGAAGCTCTCCATGCCGGACAGCTACCGATCCGTCGGGAACCAGTTCGGCGTGGGGAGATCCACCGTCGGAGCGGTGCTCATGCAGGTACGGCACTCGTCGGCCACCGAGCCGGGGGGGAGGGGGGCTGCGAGGAGGGGATGGGCCGCCCCAGGGACAAAGGGGGGGCGGGAGGAGGCGAAAGCGCCCCGCACCGGAGGGGTCGGGCTGTCCCGGCCGTACTACACGCCGCCAGGGGGGTTGCTTCTGGGAGTGGGGCGCAGGGCACTGCCAGGGCACGCACGCTCCCAGCCACCCGGGCGCCCCACTGATTGGCGCTTTGCTGTGTCTCTCTCCGCAGGTGGTCAAGGCCATCAACCAGGTGCTGCTCCGCAGGGTGGTCCGCCTCGCCGACCCGGGCGCCGTCATCCGGGGATTCGGCGCCCTCGGCTTCCCCAACTGCGGGGGGGCCATCGACGGGACGCACATCCGTGCCCCGGAACACCAGGCGTCCCGGTACGTGAACCGCAAGGGGTACTTCTCCGTCATCCTGCAGGCCGTGTGTGACCACCGGGGCCAGTTCACGGACATTAATGTGGGCTGGTCCGGCAAAGCACACGACGCCTGGGTGTACCGCAACTCCTCCGTGTGCCAGCGGCTGCAGGACGGGACCTTCTTCCCCGACCGCCACATCAGGGTCGGGGACGTGGACATGCCCATGTGCCTGGTGGGGGATGCCGCCCACCCACTGCAGCCGTGGCTGATGAAGCCCTACACGGGGCACCTCAATCCCTCCCGCCAGGCCTTCAATGCCAGGCTGACCAGGGCCCACATCGTGGTGGAGGGGGCCTTCGGGCGACTGAAAGCCCGCTTTCGATGCCTCCTCACCCGTCTGGACCTGGCCGAGCACAACATCCCTCCCGTGGTGGCGGCATGTTGTGTGCTCCACAATTTGTGTGAGCGAAAGGGGGAGGCTTTCCTGCCAGCCTGGATGGCTGAGGCTGACCGCATGGCTGGACACTACGGTCAGCCCCGCACCGCCGCCATCCGGGAAGCCCAGCGGGGGGCCGTCCGGATCCGGGAAGCCCTGCGGGAGAGCTTCCTGGTGGAGGAGGAGGAGGACTGACCTCTCCCTGCATGCCCCACTGGGGCCTTCTTCCACCCTACCCCCCTTCCCCTTTCCCCTCCCTATCTACTGTAAAATAAAGACACCTGTTTTTGAAACAAAAACATCTGTTTATTTAATATAACTGGGTGCAGGAAGGGAGGAATGAGGGTTGGAGAGGGGAGGGGAAAACCTGGGACGAGGGAGCTGGAAGGGGAGGGAAGGGAGGAAGGGAAAGGAAAGCTCAGGGGTGGGAGTCCGGCTGCCTCTCCCGTCTCGCCACACTGCAGGTCCAGGGGCGTCGGTGGGAAATGGTTGTGGGGGGGGGGCAGGAGGGACAGGGGGTGTGGAGGAAGCAGGAGCGGAAGCAGGAGCAGGAGCAGGAGGAGCAGGGGGAGTAGGAGGAGCAGGGGGAGCAGGGGGAGCAAGAGGGGGAGCAGGGGGAGCAGCAGGAGGAGGAAATGGGAAGCGGTCCAGCAGGCTCTGGAGGTGGCCTCGCAGGACACGGCCCTGCTCCTCCAGGGCCTCCAGACTCCTGCGGCGCAGCCTCAGGTCCTCCTGGACCCAGTGGTCCTGGAGACGGAGCTGTCGATCCAGGAACCGGAGGTGCCGCCTCTGGTAGTCCTCCTGGTTCCTGGCTGTCCCGCTTGCCCGGGCGCGGGCGGCTGCTGCAGGCGGGGTGGTGCGCCCTGCAGGCCCAGGTGCTGCGGTTGTGGTGCAACAAGACCAGCGGTCAATTACCCCAGGGGCCCAGGTGTGTGAAACCGAGCTCCCCTCTGCAAGGCCAGGGCCCCTGCAGGATCCCCAGCTGCTGCTCCGTGGTGGGCAAGGCCCAGGCGCACGGTCCCGGGGCTCCCTCTCGCCCCAGCCCCCCGTAATCATAAGGGGAACACGAGGGTACTCACAGGTGGATGCCTCCCCGGCCTCAGATGACGCAGGCGAGCGGCTCTGTGGGGTGCCTCGGGGGTCCCGGGTCCCGGGCAGGCTGGTGGCAGGCTCCTGGCTCTCAGAGCCCTCCTCCTCCTCCTCCGTCTCCAGGAGCGAGCCCTCTGCCCTGGGGTCAATCACGTCCCGGGGGGCAGGGACGGCATGAGCCCCCAGGAGGCGGTCCAGGGTGTGGAAGTGGGGGCAGGCCTCCAGGTCGGCCCCTGGCTGGCAGGCCCGGGAGTAGGACTGCCGCAGGTCTTTGACCTTGCAGCGGACCTGCTCCCGGCTGCGCTGGTGGCCCCTGGTGGCCAGGCTGGCAGCCATGCGTCCGTAGACGGCCACGTTCCGGTGGCTAGTGCGGAGATCGTGGACATTGGAGGCTTCCCCCCAAACCTCGATGAGGTCCACGATCTCCGCACTTGACCAGGCGGGCGCCCGCCTTTTGCGCCCCCGGGCAGGCTCCTGGGAGCCGCCAGGCTGGTCCTGGGGAGCAGTGGAGGGCTGGGAGCCCTCGGATGGCTGGCTCATCCTGTGGCAGGTGCAGGCTGTGCTGGCACAGGTGCTGGCAGCCTTGCAACTGGCACAAACTGTGTAGCCAGCCCGTGGCCCTTTAAGGGCTCCGGGGCCGGGAGGGGGGCAATAGAGTTTCCCTGGTGTTGGCCAGAGTGGCCACCAGGGAAACCTGGGAAGCCTTAGCCTCCCACTAGTGGGAATTAAGGGGCTACACACCCCTTAATTCGAACTAGCTAGTTCGAACTAGGCTTAATCCTCGTAAAATTAGGTTTACCTAGTTCGAACTAAGCGCTCCGTTAGTTCGAATTAAGTTCGAACTAACGGAGCGCTAGTGTAGCGCCTAGGAAAGTTAGTTCGAACTAACTTTGTAGTGTAGACATACCCATAGAAAATGAGGGCTGGAAGAGACAATCCTAATAAGGGAACAGGGCTTATTTAGTCTGCAGAAGAGTAGCGTGAGGGGGGATGTGATAGCAGCCTTCAACTTCCTGAAGGGAAGTTCCACAGAGGATGGAGAGCAGCTGTTCTCAGTGGTGGCAGATGACAGAACAAGGAGTAATGGTCTCAAATTGCAATGGGGGCAGTCTATGTCACTAGGAGGGTGGTGAAGCACTGGAATGGATTACCTTGAAAGGTGGGAGAATCCAGGTCCTTAGAAGTTTTTAAGGCCCGGCTTGACAAAACCATGGCTAATCTATCCATCTAGTCCAAACCACAGCTGAAAGCAGAAAGAGCCCCAATTAAATCATCCTCACCCGAGCTTTGTCAGGTTGCTAATGTCTTTTGGGGAGCCCCAAAATGGATGCAATACTTTACAGGTGTCTTCACCAGCGCTGGACAGAGGGGACTAATCACATCCCTCGATCTGCAGGACATTCTCCTCCTAATGCGCCCCAATATACCATTAGCCTTCTTGGCTACAAGGGCACACTCTTGGCTCATATCCAGCTTCTCATCCACTGTAATCCCCAGGTCCTCACTTGGCCACTTGGTCCCCCGCCAGTAACAGTGCTTGGGATTCTTCTGTCCCAAGTGCCTCTGCACTTGTCCTGGTTGATCCTTATCAGATTCCTTTTGGCCCAATCCTCTAATCCATGGATTCCCCAACTGGGGAGTGTGCCCCCCTGAGGGGCCATGAAGAAATTCAAGGGAGGTCTGAGGTGACCCAGCTCCTTTCACCCCACAATCAAGACACCGCCCTCTAAGTTTTAAATTTGATGCTATTTTTGTTTTTTGGCCAGTCTGACCTTGTGTGTGAAGACTGAAGAAAAACAAAACATTGCGGCTGTGTCTAGACTGGCAAGTTTTTCCGCAAAATCATCTACACTGGCCGCTTGAATTTCTGCAAAAGCACTGACGATCTCATGTAAGATTGTCAGTGCTTTGCGGAAATACTATGCTGCTCCCATTCGGGCAAAAGTCTTTTTCCGAAAAACTTTTGCGCAGAAGGGCCAGTGTAGACAGGAGAGATTTGTTTTCCACAAAAAAGTACTGATCACGAAAATGGCGCTCAGGGCATTTTTGCGGAAAAGCGCGTCTAGATTGGCCATGGACGCTTTTCCAGAAAAACCCTGGTCGCAAAAATGGCGATGGGGGCTTTTTTGCGGAAAAGCGCGTCTAGATTGGCACGGACGCTTTTGCAGAAAAGCGTCCTGCCAATCTAGACGCTCTTTTCCGAAAATGCTTTTAACGGAAAACTTTTCCGTTAAAAGCATTTCCGGAAAATCATGCCAGTGTAGACGTAGCCTGAGTACTTCAGCTTTTTCACACCATCTGTCACTAGGTTGGCTCCCCCATTCAGTAATGGTCCCACATTTTCCCTGACCTTCTTGTTCCTAGCATACTGGTAGAAACCTTCTGATTACCCTTCACATCCCTTGCTAGCTACAATTCCAGTTGTGCTTTGGCTCTTCCTGATTACACCCTGCCTGCTCAAGTAATATTAGACCTTTGCAGCCAAGCGGAGCGGTGGGAAGGGGTGGCCCGGCACACACCACTTCCCGCAGCTCCCCGTGGCTGCAAAGGATGAAACAGAGCCAATGAGAGCCACAAGGCTCTGTGGCCTTGGCGCCAGTAAATAAACAAACCGGGGTGGCCAGTTAATGTTTTTCAAAGTGGTTTCGTTGAGCACTTTCAGAAACACTGCACTAGATGGTACTAGGACCCACCATGAGGGCAGGGGACTAGACTCGATGACCCCTCGAGGTCCCTTCCAGTCCTAGTGTTCTATGATTCTGGGAAAATAGAGTCTGTTTCAGCCCAGTGGCTGAAGGTGCCTATGCCGGGCACTTACACAGCCCACAGGGAATTGGGCAGAAACTCTTTGCTTCTATTCCAACACTAGCTATTAGGTTAGCTGAAGCATGCAGGCCACAGCCAAAATAGTGGGGCAAAGCCTACTGGCCATATTCCCAACAGGATCAAAGGGGGAGGACTTGGTGGAGGTAAGAGGGTTTATCACTGGACTGTTTTAAATATGCATGACATTAATGAGGCTGTTTAGCAACTAGACAGTATGGTAGGGGCACCTAAGCTGGCAGACAGACAGATGGAGTTAGGTCACTCCTGGCTTCTACTGCCCTTGAAAAGTTCAAGATTTACCCTCAGATCCACCCTGACAAACTTAAAAACATACAGCAGGCTCTCACTCAGAGCCAAATCCTGCTCTCGGTCACAGCAATGTAAATCCAGAGTCACTCCTCTGCAGTCAGTGGAAACAATTGGACTACTCTGGATTTACACCCCTTTAAGAAACAGCAGAATTAGTCAGACAATTCTGTCCACAGTTTAACACATTCTGTTAAAGAGATGGACCCTGAGGCGAACCCATCCCCCAAAAGGGAACAGTGGGTTGGCTCAGGGTACCGGAAGGGCTGATTTGAAGGGCTTTGCCTGATAGTCACTGACAGGCAGTTCCATGAAAATGATCCTGGAATCTCTGTCACAGATTGTTGGACAACACAGACTCCAAGAGATGGAAAGGGCAGATTGCAGGGGCTTGATCCTTCAGCCGCAGACACTCCAGCATTGGGACAGCACTGGAGGCATCTGCCCTGTGGGGGAGCCGCCCCACATCAGCCAGCCCCAGAGGGAAAGTGGAGTCAAGGGGCAAAGAGTGCTGTGTTCCAGGGCTCTGGCCCTCAGCAGAGACCCCTGAACAGTCAGTACGGACCCACTGAGCTGGAGCAGCAGACAGACCTGAATCTGAGCACCTCACCAATACCTTTCCTCCTCCCAGCAGCCCTGGAAGGTCTGATCCCCAATGGGGAACCGAGGCACGGGGAACATTTGCCCAAACGCACACAGGAAGTCCATGGCAACTCTGGAAATTGGACCCTGCTGAGCTCCCTTTCCAGGGGATGAACTCCCATTCCAGCCCAGCAACAGCACCTCAGCACGACGAGGCCAGCCAGGTGCCCTGCTTGGTTTGGTGCCAGTGGCATGAACAAGACGACGCAGGCTCACGGTCCCTATGTGGTTACATTAGACTGACTATCCAGATACGAGAAAAATCACCCACGCTTCCTGCAGCTTAATCAGGCCCACACCAGTGTCCTCTGGCGAATGTAAGCAGCCGCTGGTCTAAGGGAACTTTGAAGGACTGAATTGTCAGTGAGCGGACGTGAACAATGGCAGGAGAATTATTGCTAATCCCACACTGGGGCCGGACCACTCCAAAGGACTTAAAGAATACTTTTTAAAGGCGAGGATCTTCTTTTCGCAAGCACGGGTGCAGATTTGTTCCTCTCTCCTGGCTGACATTGCACCAGACAGGGGCCCGCGGGAATCTGACAAGAACAAGGAGAAGAGGGACAGGGGGAGAAACAACAAAGAGAAACAATAAAGACGGGAGATTAGACATGCACTGAGGCTCCGTGTTACCCACTCAGGGAATGTAGGCTGCAATTAAATCCTCGCCTCCCAACAATACACCATTGTTAGTCACATAGTACTCGGGATACTGAGATAAGTGAGCATGGCATTACCAGAGCGAGGCAGCAGGTACAGGAAAGAGAAGGACAGCTTGTGACAGGTGCTTGATCATGTAACAGCTGGATGTTATGTTATGTAAAGGCCCAGTAGTAGTGGTTATGGGGCTAGACCTTCCCCATACCCCTCGGGAGTTCTGGAGCTCCCAAAGGCTAGCCCCTTTCGGCACATCAAGCAAAAAAGGACAGGAGCAGAAGCTAGCACGTAGCAACTCCTGTAGCAGGAATTCATCCTGTCTGAAACGTTCCCTGGGGCAGAGACCCTGCACAATGTCCATGTGTGCAGGACATTGGCCTCGAATTAAAGTTTAAATGGCATCTAGGCCCTTGAATCTAGGCCCTGAATCTCACCCTTTTTGCACTGTGATATCTTGGGGCAGATCGAGCAGGACTGATGCCCACCATGTGTGGGCTCTGTTCAGAAAAGCACTTAAGTGTGTGCCTGTGTTTAAGCAGGTCCAAAGTCCCGTTGAAGTCACTTGGGGGAAATCATGTGCTTAAACCTAGGCACATGCTGAATTACCTTGCTGAACGGGGCATGTGTAGACATGAACTAGGAACCAGCCGTACTGGCGGCAGCAAAGCCATTTCCACAAGCTCCCATGCCAATGCGCCAAGCCCTGACCTGGGTGCTAAATAACTGTAGTTGGATCTGGTTTCTCTCAGTACTGTGAAGTTCTGCCTTTCTAAAGGGGCCTGTTGCTACTGCTGTGATCCCTCGAAAGCTCAGGTACCCCAGGGGGCCTGGTGTGCACACACCTGGCAACACACGAGAGGCAGCGACAGGATCCGCTGGGTGGCAAAATGAGGCCTGGCAGAGATCCTGAGTGCTCCCTTCTCCAGCAGAAAATGCCTTGTAACTGGAGGAACCTGCCAACTTCTTCCCTTCCCACAAAGCCTACGGGATCAACCCGGCAGCCCGCTTGGGTCCTGGGCCACATCAGCCAGGTCCAGGAGGCAGAGGCTGCTGAGAAGGGAGGCAGAAGCGTGGAGCGGTGGTGACTGGTTAGGTTACCGTGGTGCTGCTCTTGCGTCTGCTGAGCGTGAGCGAGCCGAGGGAGGGACAGATTAAATCGTTCCGATTGCCGCTTCCGAGGGCATACGTCACAGGAGCGGGGCTGCTCAGAAGGCCTGTGAGGGATTTTGTAATGCGCACAGCGTGGCCTGCACACGTAAGCGGGCTTCAGGACAAGAGTTTCATTTGCATTTAAATAGATTTAAAGGGTGACTCGGTCTCTCTCTTTCCATTCACCACGTGGATAGCAGCAGGCTGATTAATGCAGGTAATGAAAGATAGCCCCGGCTAATCTATTCTGCTGTAACTACTGATACCGAAGGGGAGAAACATGCAAACAACCATATTATTTTATACTGTTTAGGAGTGGAATTTAGAGAGGGCAAGCCCTGCTGAGGCAGATATTCCCATGCCAGCCACTACAGCAGGACACGGCACAGGGAATGGGATAGAAGCACTGAGTGACAAGCTGTCAGCTCCTGCAAACTCAACATGGATTGTTGAAGTTACTTGTGCAGGAGAAGTATCTACAGGGGGGCTCTCCCCTCTTTCCCAGCCTTTCCCTCCATGATCACTACAGGAAATTGTGGGAGGGTCTGATGAACATAAGAACGTCCGTTCTGGGTCAGATCAAAGATCCATCTAGCCCAGGGTCCCGTCTGCCGACAGTGGC
This sequence comes from Pelodiscus sinensis, assembly GCF_052426305.1. Classification (NCBI taxonomy): domain Eukaryota; kingdom Metazoa; phylum Chordata; order Testudines; family Trionychidae; genus Pelodiscus; species Pelodiscus sinensis. The sequence continues at coordinate 7,604,239 of NC_143074.1, read as the reverse complement.
CAATACCAGGTGCCCCAGAAGGAGTGAACAGAACAGGGAATCATCAAACGATCCTTCCACTGTTGCCCATTCCCAGCTTCTGGCAAACACAGGCTAGGAACACCATTCCTGCCCATTCTGGCTAGTAATCACCGATGGCTCTAACCTCCATGAACTTACCTAGTTCTTTTTTTAACCCTGTTGTAGTCTCGTCTTCCCAACATCCTCTGACAAGGAGTTCCACAGGTTGACTGTGCATTGTTGATTGGCACAACCCAAGATGGCCTTTGCATTTTTGGGTTCAGGACTGCCAAACTATTTTTGCCACTTCCTTTGGAGACGTAGGAAATGCAATCCTTTGGAATACAATGGCAGCCAAAGGGAAAACTCTACCCATGCAAACAGAGGCTTTGCCTAGCTGAATGAGACCAGATACAAATCCCAAATAGAGATGAGACCTAGTAACCTACGTTCAATTGGATACAGTATGGGAACTCAGCACCTAATCCTACCGCCACCAGAGTCAGTGGCAAAGCTCCTGTTGCCTTGAAGGATAGAGGGACAGCTCTGTGATCAGCTCATCACCAATTGTTTACACCTTCTAGAACAGGAATGGGAAGCCTCCTGCCCAGGCACCACAAGCACAAAATACTTTCTGGGTGTTGGGACGGGCAATGCAGGGCTAGCAGGACTGTCTGCTTCCCCATTCTCAGGCGGTGCTGCAGGAGCATAGGCGAAGCTCAAGAGGCTGTGTTAGAAGGAAAGAAAAATTATCTTGTGCTTGTGACTTCAGCTGAGGCCCATGGGCCTTTCTGGCTGCTGGCCTGAAAAGAGATGAGGGGAGGGGCAGGCAACTGAGAGCCTGCCCCAGCATTACTAATAGCCCGGAGGTTAGAGCATTCACCTCCCATGTAGGAGACTGGCCATCAGTCCCTGCTCTATGTGATTTCTGACCAACTCGACTCTATCAGAGAGATCGCCGTGGTCAGCAAAACCGAGGAATCCTGTGGCACCTTACAGGCGAAGTGAGTCTTAGTCTTTACAAAGGGAGCTCCAGCCCCAATAAAGTTGTGAGTCGGTAAGGTGCCACAGACGCCTCATTGTTCCTACTCTGGGTGCTGCTCTGGCACACATGCTGCAGGCCGTGCAGAGCATTTGCAGCGGGTCAGCTGGTCAACTTTTGCCTGCTGTCCAGATTTCACCCAGGGAAGCTCGTGTCGCTAGTCAGACTGGCTGCCTGACCTCACAGCAAGCCCCTGTAATCCCCACAATCAGTGTTCAGTCTGGCCTCTGAGAAGGTAACTACCCTACCCCAGGGTCTCCGGTGTCCTATGCTCTGTGAAGCAAGGAAAAGGAACGTGTCATGTTCTTTGGAAGCCCAGCACTACCAAAGCCCCTGCCACTATGAGCAGTTCTCGGGCGTGAGAGCGGTCACACTTACTGCGTGGGGATTGGTGATTTTTCACATTGCAAAAACAAAAAACCAAAATCAAACAAACCCTAAAATGTGTGTGTGACTCTGTCTCGATGCTCAGAGGGCTCTGAAGAGCCACAGCCTGTGTACGGCCTCCAGCCTTTCACACCCGCTCACAGCCAGCGGAACTCTCCCTGGGGTAGCCTGGGCCACTACATGCTGTTGTGTGTGGGCGATACCAGGTGTTGGAAGCGGAGCGGAGTGGCAGGCAACAGGCTTGTGTTTAAATTGTGGCGCTGGGAGCTTCCGGCGAGCACAGCCGCAGCAGCAATTCTGCCAAACTTGGTTTGGCATCCAACAAACGCTCACCGCTGACGTACCACGTCTGTTCTACCCCCCTATTATCATTCCCCGGACTACTTGCAGGCTTTCAGAAACCCATCGTTATAATTATACCACTGCGATGTGTAGCATTTCCACTGTGAATTGTTTGTAGAAGAGACACAGAGGGAGGCTGAGCGACCTGCAGCTTCAATGCCATTCAGTTCAGGACCAGGAACTCTTACACCATTTGATTCGCCCACCTCTCATTTTATAATTTAAATTGTAGTTGCTGAAATCCAAACTAATATTTGTCCTGTGCCCTCTTTCTTCAGTCCTGAACTGAGGAGCCTTAGCAATGCCCTTTCTTCTGCACTTTGGAATCTCACTTTTATGCCTCCACCCCACGGTGAGGAGACTAGGGATGGGAACAATAGTTGACTAATCGCTCCCTTCCCCCCCCCCTCTTGCTGCCTCTATCACAAAGAGGCATCAAGGGAGGAGGGAAGAGGAGGGGGTGGTTCAAAGCAGTGGCGGCAGCTCCTTGTAGAACCCGAGGGCCAGACCCTGGGCTCCACGCGGTACTGCCTCTTTGAAACGCTGCATGCAGCCCGGGGCCAGCTGGGAGTTCCGGACTCCATGTGGCGCTGCTGCTTTGAAACACCGTGAGGAGCCTGATGCTGGGCTCCCCACACTCCCCATGCATTACAAAGCAGCAGCGCCACATGGAGCTCAGAGACAGAATCCCCAGCTGACATCAGGCTCCATGCGGCGCTGCCGCTTTGAAATGCCGGGGGAGCACGGGATCAGCGGAGGACTGCTTGAGTCCCCCCCTGGCCCCATGCTCCCCGCAGCACTTTCGCCTTTGAAAGACTGCTTGAGTCCCCTCCTCCCCCCGGCCCCATGCTCCCCACAGCACTTTCACCTCTGAAGTGTAGCAACAGCCCTGGGGCTCTTGCTACACTTCAAAGGCAGAGGCGCCCTTATCGACTAATCAAATAGTGGATGCAAATTGTTAATCTACATTGAACATCCCTCGAGAAGACAGGGTTATCTGACACGGCACTGTGCTCCCCGGCAGCCAGTCATGCCTGAGGTAAGAGACGCAGCACTTTGGAAACACCTGCAACAAGACTTAGCACATGGAAAATGGGCTCGTTGCAACATGTCAAAGCAGCATGAGCCCAGTTTTATTAGCATCTTTTCCACACCATTCCTCTCTGGAAACACAAAGACGCTAGAGAGTTGACTGCCCCCTCACCAGTGAGTAGTGACACACATTGTGAGAGAAAAGGAACTGAGCCAATGCCAGCACGAACCACGGAGCCTGGGCCCTCCCATGTCACTCACACCTAGCGTCAGTAGAATTATCCCTGAATGGCACCTGGCTGAGATCAGAATCAGGCCTCATTTTGACTAAACAATAGACCTGATTCCCCACGGGAGCCCTTCTGTTTTACACTGGGATCCCGTCACTGATTTCAGCAGGGTTACGCCACAGTCAAGATGGCCTGACTCACAGATTCACCCCCAAAGCCTTCCAGCCAGCTGCAGAGAGAGCAAGATTCCAGTGAGTGACGCATGCCCTGAGAGTTCCACCACCATGGCTATCCTATCGGGGAGCCACATGCTTTGCTGGCCCCGGTTTCTCCCCACGCAGGGGGAGATGCAGTTCTCCGTTTGTTCCAGGCCAAAGCTCCACTGCAGCGCCCCACCTGCTGAACAAAAGGCAAAATGTCCCAAGATCTGTGCCATATTATTTAATAGTGAAATGCTGGACAGTGAGGGTATGTCTACACTACAGCGCTAGTTCGAACTAACTTAGTTCGAATTAGTTAATTCGAACTAAGCTAGTTCGAACTAACGCATCTAGAACTAAAAACTAGTTCGAATTAGCGTTTTGCTAGTTCGAACTAGTAAGTCCACATTGAGTGGACTCTGAACAGGGCTTAAGGATGGCCGGAAGCAGTGCCGGCAGGGCATATAAGGAGGACTTAGAGCATGGAGATGCTGTCTCAGGCTAGCCGAGGGCTGCGCTTAAAGGGTCCCGACCCCCACCCCGGACACACAGTTCTAAGGGGTGCCCCGCTTGCAAAGAAGTTCTGGCTTGGAGTGCCCTGAGTGCCCACACTGGGCACATCACACCACTCGGCCATCAGCCCGGCTGCACTTGCCGCAGGCTGCCATCTGGGGAGAGGGAGTAATTGGGGGGCTGCAGGAGAGCTTCCACCCCCAGAAGCCCGCAGAGCCAGCCCAGTCCTCCCCATCGGGGGCTCGTACCCCATTCCTCCCTCACCTCCTTCCACTTACCCTTCCTTAGCCCCCCTTCTTATTGATGTACAAAATAAAGATAACGTTCCTTCCAACATTGACTCTGTCTTTATTGAAAAAAACTGGGGGAGACTGGGAAAAGGAAGTGGGAGAGGGGAAGAGAAAGGCTGGGAGAGGGGAGGGCAACTAACATGATCAGGGGTTGGGAACAGGTCCCAGATGAAGAAAGGCTACAGAGACTGGGACTGTTCAGCTTAGAAAAGAGGAGACGGAGGGGGGACAGGATAGAGGTCTCTAAAAGCAGGGGTTGGGTGGAGAGGGTGCATTCATAAAAGTTCTTCTTGAGTTCCCATCAAGAAGGACTAGAGGACACCAAAGGAAAGGAATGGGTAGCAGGCTTGAAACTAGTAAGAGAAAGTTGTTGTTGTTGTTGACAAAGCAAATAGTTAACCTGTGGAACTCCTTGCTGCAGGAGGCTGTGAAGGCTAGAACTAGAACAGAGTTTAAAGGGAAGTGAGATAAAGTGATGGAGGTTGGGTCCATGGAGTCCTATTAGCCAGAGGGTAGGAGTGGTGTCCCTGCCCAAAGTTTGTGGAAGGCTGGAGAGGGATGGCACGAGACAAATGGCTTGGTCATTGTCTTCGGTCCATCCCCTCCAGGGTCCCTAGGGTTGGCCGCTGTTGGCAGACAGGCTACTGGGCTAGATGGACCTTTGGTCTGACCCAGTACGGCCATTGTAAGCTCAGGGCTCAGTGTCGGGGGTCTCAGTGGACCCCCTTGATTTTCATGCACACCTGGTCCTGGGTGGCCAGGCTGGCAGCTCTCCTGCCCTAGACGGCCACTTTCCTGTGCCTAGTGCGGAGATCGTGGACGGGGTCCACGATGTCCGCACTAGCCCAGGAAGGTGCCCGCCTCTTGCGGTCCAGGGCAAGCTCCCGGGAGCCGCCAGCCTGGTCCCGGCAAGAGGGGGTGGGCTGGGGGGCATCGGGTGGGTGGCTCTGTGCCGTGCCAGGTGCAGGGTCTGCTAGCTGGGTGCTGGCAGGCTTGCACCTGGCACGGGCACCGTAGCCAGCCCGTGCCCCTTTAAGGGGTCCGGGGCCGGGAGGGGGGCATAGAGTTTCCCTGGTGTTGGCCAGAGTAGCCACCAGGGAAACCTGGGGAGGGCTAGCCTCCCACTAGTTCGAACTAAAGGGCTACACAGCCCTTAGTTCGAACTAGCTAGTTCGAACTAGGCGTTAGTCCTCGTAAAATGAGGTTTACCTAGTTCGAACTAAGCGCTCCGCTAGTTCGATTCAAATTCGAACTAACGGAGCGCTACTGTAGCACCTATTAAAGTTAGTTCGAACTAACGTCCTTTAGTTCGAACTAACTTTGTAGTGTAGACATACCCTGTTTCTGCACATCGACACATCAACTGCCCACGTCACCTCACAGGCTCCCAAAGCACCTTATGGACCCTGGGCCAAATTCAGAGCTGGGTCATGCACTGTTGTGCGAGACAGAGAGCTCTCAGAGCCAGCAGAGATGCTTCCTGCCCCAGTCACACCTCCACTGCCCCAGTATAAGGGGGAGGAGAGGGAGTAGCAAGGCCAGGCAGAGCAGCGCTCTCTTAGGGTCTGGCTACACTAGCTGGTTAGTTCGAGCTAGATAGGGTAATGAGGGCAAGCGGAGTTGCAAATGAAGCCCGGGATTTAAATATCCCAGGCTTCATTTGCATCTTCCCGGGCACTGCCATTTTTAAATCCCCCTTAGTCCAAACTCCGTGCCGGCGGCTATACACAGCACGGAGTAGGTAGTTTGAAGTAGAGATCCTAATTCAAACTACCATTACTCCTCATTCCACGAAATAGCAGTTTGCATGTATCGCCGCTATGAAAGTTAATTCGAACTAACAGCTGTTAGTTTGAATTAACTTTGTAGTGTAGACATACCCAAAGAGTGGACTGAGTCCAGAAAAAGGCTGCCCCCTTACGCAAGCAGCACTACTCTGCTGATGCCTTTCATCCCAGGGCTAACCCTGGTCCCAAGACCTGACCAGCTTGGAACGGCTGTAGCCACGATGGCTGTCAGGCCAGCCTGTCCGTGTGGAACCATCCCAGCTGCACCTGACACCTTAGCTTGCAAGCTCCCCTTACAGGAGGCTGCCGAACAAAGAGCTTAGGGTATGTCTACACTACAAAGTTAATTTGAAATAACAGCTGTTATTTCAAATTAACTACAATAGCGTCTACACGTACAAACCACTATTTTGAAATAAATTCGAAATAGTGGAGCACTTATTTCAAATTTGGTAAACCTCATTCTACGAGGAATAACATCAAATTCGAAATAGCTAATTTGAAATAAGTGCTGTGTAGACACTTATTTCGAATTGGGGGCCTCCAGCCCTTCCCAGTTTCCCCTGGTGGCCACTCTGGGCACAACCAGGAAAACTCCTCTCCTCTCCCCCAGCCCCGGGACCTTTAAAAGGGTACAGTCTGGCCAATGGGCATGTGCAAGAGCCAGGCATGCCAGCAGCCACAGATCCTCAGCCAGTGGCCGCACAATGGCAGAGAGTGGCAGCCAACCATCCCCCACCCAGTTCCCCAGAACCCAGGGGCTAGCCAGGGACCATAGATGGCATGTGCCCTCATGGACTAGTGAGAAGATCATGGACCTCATTGAGGTTTGGGGGGAGGACCCACTGTCCATGATCTCCGCACTAGGCAGAGGAACACAGCCGTCTATGGCCGCATAGCGGCCACCATGGCCAGGAAAGGCCACAGGTGCACCAGGAGCAGGTGCGCCTGAAAGTGAAGGGGTTGTGGCAGCGTACACCAGGGCCATCAGGGGCAGCACCGCAGCAGGGGCTGCCATCTGTCCCTACTTCCCCACCCTCGACCGAATCCTGGGGGGCGGAGCGGTCCACGCCAGCCCAGGAGGCAGCGAGCTGGGACCTGAGGACCCTGACCTGGGTACCACAGAGGGGCCACGACCAGCTGTCCTGGCACCGGAGTCGGCAGGGTCATCCGGGGAGGCCATACCAGGTAAGTGCCATCACTGTTCCCTAACTGAAGGGGGAGGCGGGGAGGGAGACCAGGGACCGCATGCGTGGGCCATGCCTCCCACGGATCACGCAGTCATCTGTGCACGTGCGAGCACGTGCCGTGCCACCCTTGGGCAGGTGGCTCCAGCTGTGTGCCACACGGACCGTGGCCCGATAGGCACACGCATGTGTGAAGAGACCTGACATGCTCCCAACGCCGAGGCAGGACCCAGCAGGACACCCTCCCTTCACATGCCCCCTCTACACAGAGGCAAGGGACATCTCCCCCCTGCCTTGGCCAAACTATACACGGCACAGGGGCATGGATGCAGGCTCGGGGCAGCTCCCACTCCTGGGCAGAGCCGGACATGACGCCCATGGCCTCTGTGCAAGCACATCGGCTGTGACGGTGCAGGGCATGGTCACCCTCACCTCACCGGGGGAGGGGGGGGCTGGGCATCATCCACTGTGTCCCCAGGGAGAACTGACCACTTTTCTTTTTTCTCTACAGCCGTACCAGCTGCTTGTGCAGGGTGCACCACCCCGCCCGGGACATGCTCCCGCACCTGCACCCTCAGCAGGACCACCACCACGCGGCATGGGTACAGAGAGCAGCACCTGCAGGCCCTGTGAGCCCAGACCCGGATAATGGAGCAGCGGGCGCAGGACGACCGGGAGTTCCAGTGGGAGCTGCTTGCTCAGGGTCGTGCCATCTGTCACCATCTCCAGGCCCTGGTGCAGAGCATGCTGCCTCGTGCCGGTCCTGCGCCTGCTGCTCCCCCAGCTCCTGCTCCTCCTCCCACTCTTTCTTCCCCTCCCACTTCTTCCTCCTCAACCTCCACACCCTGTTCCTCAATCTCCACACCCCCCACCTCAACCTCCACACCCTCCTCCCCATCCCCCCGGGGACGCCGAGGCCACCTCCCCCGCCATGCTGGGAGGCGGTTGGCCCAGCGAGACCCCCACCCCTGAGTGCTGAGCTTCCCCTCCCCCTTATTCCCCTTGCTTCCCCCTTCCAGCTCCCTCCTCCAAGTTTTTCTCCTCCCCCTCCTACCCTCTCTCCTCCCCTCCCACCTCCTTTGCCAAGTCTCCTCAGAGGTTCATCTCCCCCACCCCCCCAGTTGTGTTAAATAAAGACAGTTTCTATTTTTGAAAACACGTGTATTTTGTTTGACATCAGGAGGGGGGGTAGAGAAGGGTAAGTGGAAGAACGAGAGGGAGGAATGGGGCACAAGACCCCAGTGGGGCAGACCGGTGAGACTGTTAGCGCTCCTCAGGGTGGAAGCTCTCGCAGGGCCCCCTGGATCCTGACAGCCCCTCGATGGTCCTCCCAGATGGCAGCCTGCAGCCAGTGCAGCCAGGCTGCCGGCAACGTGTCCACGTGACGCAGCACAATCCCCAGGGGCAGGTCTGGTTCCATGTTGCAGAGTGCCGTGACGTCCCGAGTGAGGGCGAGCAGAGCACTCTGAGACAAAAATACTTTTCTGTCCCTCAGCAAGCCACGAAACCTTAGAACTGTCTGTCCGAGATGGGGGGGTCGGGTCACTTTAAGCACAGACATCGGATAGCCTGAGGCAGCAGCCCCACACACTAAGTCTGACCCCAATGCCCTGCCGGCGCTGGTTCCGACCAGCCTTACCTTCAATTCAGGGTCCACTCAATGTGGACACGCTATTTCAAATTAGAAAAACACTCTTTCGAATTAGTTTTTGTGTTTAGATGCGTTATTTCAAATTAGCTTAATTCGAATTAACTAATTTGAAATAAGTTAATTCGAACTAGCGCTGTAGTGTAGACATACCCTTAGTGTTTCGCTGGTGCTCCCACCCAGGAGAATTAAATTCCTCCAGCTCCAAATGATTCTTTGTGTGAAACAACTCCTGGAGCCCCAGCTCCTGAGCCCAAGCCTTCCGTCAGGGCCAAGCCGAGAGCAAGGACCAGGGAAGCACAATCATAGTTTGTTCCATTCGTTTCAGCCCTTCCTTAGGTCCTATGTTTTGTCATCTAGCAAGGCTGTCCTCAGCTGCCTCCAGAAGAGGTGCCGGCTTATTTCCTGGTCCCTCCACTCGAGGTAGGTGTTCCTCCGCAGGTAGCGGGACAGCCCCAGTTTGCGTCGCAGCAGCACCTTATCCACTTCCTCCAGGACAATCATGATGAGACTGGCTTTGCCGTCTACAAACTGCCAGGACTGGGCGATCTCCAACTCAAAGCTGCACCACTTGCTCTCCATGAAGTGGTTGGAAATGACAGCGATGACTCTCCTGCTGCTTAGGAACCCTTCCTGGATGATGTTGGTAGTGATGGGCACCCCTGGAATGAAGTCCCGGTAGTGGAGGCAGAGTTGAAAGGGGGGCATGCCCCCCTCCAACTTCTCAGCCAGCTCCTTTCTCACCCACTCAATGTCCTTGCTGGAGTGGATGACAAAGGCATCGTAGGTGTCGTTCCTGTCCGTGTAGCGCCTGCACCCGCTGTGCAGCACCAGCCCATAATAGAGGAGGAAGTAGTACTTGTAAATGAGGATCACGAACAGAATGCCAGCAAAGGGCACGCTCACCGACATGACCCACTCAACGGGGCTGAGATGGCAGGAGGAGAGGTCGAAGCTCAGCACACTCATATTCTGCATGTGCACAGGGTTGTTGCAGACCATCAGCTGGGTGCTCTTGAGCAGCTCCCCATGCTCCTTGGCCCATTTCAGGAAGCTCAGGTGGTTACAGGAGCAGTCAAACAGGTTGTAAGAGAGGTCCAGGTGGACCAAGCAGCTCGGCAGGCTCTCCATAGCCTTTTCGGTCAAGACAGTCAGCTGGTTGCTGCTAAAGTCCAGGACAGTGAGGGCCTGAAGAGGCTTGTAGGCCAGGGGGTCAAAGGCCAGCAGCTTGTTGTGGCTGATATTTAGCTCTTGCAATTTAGTAAGGGACTTGAATGTGCTCGGAGACACCTGCGTCAACTTACAGCTGGAAACGTCCAGGGTGAGCAGCTGGGTCAGGTTCATGAGGCTGTTGCCCAGATTGTTGTCCTGAAAGGAATTGCCAGCCATCTTGAGCACTTGCAGGGACTTTAAGCCACTGAACGTACACTGGGACGCAATGTGAGAGCTGGTGTAGGAAATATCAAGGTAGATGAGTTTCCCAAGACAGTGAAAGACAGGGAATCTGCCAAAATCATTCAGCTTTGAATGGCGGAAGTCCAGAGACACCAGCTCAGTGATATTCAGGCCTCCGGTCACGCTGATGATGGAGTTGAAGCTCAGGTTTAAGTGCTTCAACTTTGGGACCCGCTTCAGGTATGAGTCGCAGCACTGAATGAAACTGAGCCGGTTCACACTCAGATCTAGGACCTCCAGGTTAGGCAGATCCTTAAACTTCTCCCGGAAGCCAGTGAGGTATTTGCTATTGGTGATCCGAAGCACTCTCAGCTCTTTGAAGGAGGACAACTTCTTGGCAGGCACCTCAATAAACTTGCAGGTGTTGAATTCCAGCTGGTGTATTCTGGACGCAGTTGGGACCGCTGACACCTGATTGAGGTAGAGATCCACCAGCCGAATAGTGGAGGCATTGACCAGGCAATCAAAGAGAGTGTCGGTACAATTATCAAACCTCTGGAAGCTAATGAACACAAACTCCTGTAGCTGCACCTGACACAGTCCATCCAGGAGCCCATTACTAAAGTCCTCCACTCTCCCTATGTTCCTGAACTCCCCAAGCACTAGTCTGTTGACCTGCAAGCCAGCAAGGCCTTGGATGCAAGCCTTCATAAGACCAGTGTTCTCAAAACAAGCCCTCAGAGATAGCTCATGAAGAAGAATCCCCTCAAAGGAGCCCGGCTGAATATATTTTATATCATTGAGTGAAAGGACTAATGTTAGGTTGTGCTTCTTCTCTCCCTGTAAAGCAGCCAGGTCTCCTGTGGAGATAGATGAGATCCTGTTGGACTTCAGACTCAGGAACCGGAGAAGAGACAAGTGGGAGAAATACCCGGGGAGCTTCAAAGAGTCCACTTGGTTGTTGGCCACATTCAGCTCCTGCAGAGTATGTAAATGTCCAATGGGCAGGTCAGCTAGTGAGGATATGTCGTCTTCCACAGCTATCAGCCTTTGCAGGGATGCCAAACCATAGAAGGCTGTTGGACCCAGGTGCTGGAGGGGATTTGCAGTCAGAATCAAGGTGAGCAGCTTATGCAGATCCTTAAAAGCATAATCTTCAATTGTCTGGATGTGACATCTGGTATGCAAGAAAAGAGAACAATATACATGAAGCATTCTCACTTCTGTCACACACCCGCACGTACACACGGGTAAAGCGTTACTGCACTGGGAAAAGACATAGTGTCTTTTATGCCAGGTGCACTTGGATGCACAGCATTACCAAGGTAGGCAGCTTTGCAGACACAGAATTATCAAACCGAGGGCAATATTATCACACCAGATCTATGTGTGAACACAGTGTTATCACCCAGAGATGCAGACCTGCCCAATCAGGCAAAAAGAAATCAGCTTAGTGGAAAGGAAATGAAGGCTGACACAGAGAACATGTCTCTTGCATCTCCTCTGCCCTGCCTGAATCTGGAATTAAATCTGAAAGCAAGGGATTTACAGAGCTGTCTACAGGCAGGCTTCTTTTAGCACCTCACAGTCCTAATCAAAAGCACCCGTTAACTTCTAGGGTTTCCTTACCACCAAAAGGCTTTAAAACAGAAGCTGAGATTTTACCAGGCACCTAGGGGAGCCAGATATCTCATTCCATTTCAGTTTCATGGGAACTGGACCAATTTCCTCAGGCCACTTTGACAATCTCAGCCTTCGTTTCTGGAATGAAAGGAAACCTTAAACTCGGAGGAGTACAGAGTTACCAAAAATAACAGGAAAATGATGTAACTACATCGTGGTGTGGATTTTCTGTATATAACTGAATCTGCTTGGGACTGTCTGCAGTATTTGAACCCAGAAGTCTAAAAGCATCAGCCTCTCTTGCTGAAACTAGCAGACTAAAAACACCACAGTGGGAAGCAATAGTAGACTTGTACACCCCTTGAGTGATTCAGACACAAAATGTGGAAAAAAACCCACATTCTTGTGGTCTAGTGGGATTCAAGCCCCATGGTGGGTTCCCATTGATAACAACAGCATCTAGTTCTCCTATAGTGCTTTTCATCCATAGATATCAAAGCACTTTAGAAAGGAGATCATTATCCCCATTTTACAGATGGGGAAACTGAGGTGCAAAGCAGTGATGTGCTTTGTATTAGCTCATCCAATAGAGCACTGGCAAAGCAAGAAATAGAACCGTTTCCTGAGTCCTAGTCCAGTGCTCTGTCCACTGGGCCAACTGCCCCATCACCAAATCTCCTCTGTAACCCATACGCTCTATGACCAATCCCACTTAATTGAACAGCCAGTTTTAAGCCCTGGCTCTTCAGCACCACACACAGGAACCTTTACCATATGGCCTGAAGGTCTCAGGTCTTGATTGAGCAGTCCATCCCTATTCAACAACAGTAAACCCAGGCTTAAGTGCTTTGCCAAAGGGGGGGTGTAGTTACACATCTGCTCAAACACCTGGGGTATGTCTACACTACAAAGTTAATTCGAACTAACAGACGTTAGTTCGAATTAACTTTGATAGGCGCTACACTAGCAAACCGCTAGTTCAAACTTAATTTGAACTAGCGGAGCGCTTAATTCAAACTAGGTAAACCTCATTCTACGAGGACTAACGCCTAGTTCGAATTAAGTAGTTCGAATTAAGGGCGGTGTAGCCACTTAATTCGAACTAGTGAGAGGCTAGCCCTTCCCAGCTTTCCCTGGTGGCCACTCTGGGCACCACCAGGGAAAGTCTTCTGCCCGCCTCCCAGCCCTGGAGCCCTTAAAGCTGCCAGCCTGGCCACCCAGGAGCAGGTTTGCATGAAAATCAAGGTGGTCCACTGAGACCCCCGACCCTGAGCCCTGAGCTTAGAATGGCCGTACTGGGTCAGACCAAAGGTCCATCTAGCCCCGTAGCCTGCCTTCCGACAGCGGCCAACACTAGGTGCCCTGGAGGGGATGGACCGAAGACAATGACCAAGCCATTTGTCTCATGCCATCCATCTCCAGCCTTCCACAAACAGAGACCAGGGATACCATTTATACACCCTGGCTAATAGCACTCCATGGACCCAACCTCCATCACTTTATCTCACTTCTCTTTAAACTCTGTTCTAGTTCTAGCCTTCACAGCCTCCTGCAGCAAGGAGTTCTACAGGCTGACTAATTACTTTGTGAAGAAGAACTTTCTATTACTAGTTTGAAGCCTGCTACCCATTCCTTTCCTTTGGTGTCCTCTAGTCCTTCTATTATGGGAACTAATGGAGAACTTTTCTTTATGCTCCCTCTCCACACCACTCATGCATTTATAGACCTCTATCCTATCCCCCCCCCAGTCTCCTCTTTTCTAAGCTGAGAAGTCCAAGTCTCTTTAGCCTCCCTTCATATGGGACCTGTTCCAAACCCCTGATCATTTTAGTTGCCCTCCCCTCTCCCACCTCCTTTTCCCAGTCTCCCTGAGTTTTGTTCAACAAAGAGAGTTTCTATTTTTGATCGCACGTGTCCTTTATTTTGTACATCAGGAAGGGGGGCTATGGAAAGTAAGTGGAAGGAGGTGAGGGAGGAATGGGGTACGAGCCCCCGATGGGGAGGACTGGGGTGGCTCTGAGGGCTCCTCGGGGTGGAAGCTCTCCTGCAGCCCCCCCGATTCACCCCCCTCCCCAGGGTATGTCTACACTACCCCCCTCGTTCGAACTAGGGGGGGTAATGTAGTCATACGGAGTTGCAAATGAAGCCCGGGATTTGAATTTCCCGGGCTTCATTTGCATAAAGCCGGCTGGCGCCATTTTTAAATGCCGGCTAGGTCGGACCCCGTGCCGTGTGGCTACACGCGGCACGGACTAGCTAGTTCGGATTAGGCTTCCTAATCCGAACTAGCTGTACACCTCGTTCCACGCGGCACGGTGTCCGACCTAGCCGGCATTTAAAAATGGTGCCGGCCGGCTTTATGCAAATGAAGCCCGGGAAATTCAAATCCCGGGCTTCATTTTCAACTCCGTATGACTACATTACCACCCCTAGTTCGAACTAGGGGGGTAGTGTAGACATACCCCCGGATGGCAGCCTGCAGCAAGTGCAGCCGGGCTGATGGCCGAGTGCTGTGATGTGTCTAGATGCACTAGGTCTAATTAGCTTAGTTCGAATTATCTAATTTGAATTAAGTTAGTTCGAATTAGTGCTGTAGTGTAGACATACCCCTGGACCCAGGTTTAGAGTCTTAGGGTATGTCTATACTACCACGCTAGTTCGAACTAGGGTGGTAATGTAGGCAACTGGAGTTGCAAATGAAGCCCGGGATTTGAATGTCCTGGGCTTCATTTGCATCTCGCTGGGCGCCGCCATTTTAAATGTCCGCTAGTGCGGACTCCGTGCCACGCGGCTCGGAGTCCGCTCTGGTGGACATTTAGAAATGGCGGCGCCCGGTGAGATGCAAATGAAGCCCAGGAAATTCAAATCCCGGGCTTCATTTGCAACTCCGGTTGCCTACATTACCACCCTGGTTCGAACTAGGGTGGTAGTGTAGACATACCCTTAGTCCTTTAGTTCCTGCAGCAGAGACTTATCAGGAGTCGGTTACATGTATTTTAGTCATCAGTGAAATCTGAGAGCTGATGGCTAGTCTAAGGGTATGTCTACACTACAGCATTATTTCGAAATATCTTATTTCAAAATATTTAATTCGAAATAAGTTATTTCAAAATAATGCGTCTACACACAAAATGCATTTCGAAATAGCATCCACACTGAGTGGATGCTGAATCACATTTAAGGCTGGCCAGAACCAGGTGTGGCAGGGCATCAATTCAGGAGTTACGATGTTTGGCTGCTGCCTGAGGTTATCTGAGGCCTGTGCTTAAAGGGACGCCTCCTGGATAGCCAGTTCTCAGCTTTCCCTGCTTGCTTGCCTTCCTCGATGAGGGACAGCAAAGCATTTTGTCTCTGTGTGCTCTGGTTACCCTCACTCGGGACATCACATCACTCTGCAACATGGAGCCAGAGCTGCCCCTGGGCACGATGGTGCTTCTCGTGGATGTGTTGCTGTGAGCCTGGCTGCACTTTCTGCAGGCTGCCATGTGGGAGGTCCATCGGGGGACTGTCTGTATCCAGGAGGCCCTGAGGGAGAGCTTCCACCCTGAGGAGAACTAAGAGCCTCCCTGGTCTGACCCACTGGAGGCTTGTGCCTCATTCCTCCCTCACGTCCTTCCACTTACCCCTCCCCAAACCCCCTTCCTGATGTCAAATAAAATACATGTATTTTCATGAACACAAACTCTTTTTATTTAACAAAACTGGGGGGAGGGGAGGAATGAAACTCTGGTGAGACTGGGGAAAGGAGGTGGGAGAGGGGAAGAGAGAGGCGAGGAGAGGAGAGGGAGAAACGTGGAAGGAAGGAGCTGGAAGGGGGAAGCGGGAGGGGAAGTTAAGGGCTCAGGGGTGGAGGTCTTGCTGGACCAACTTGATTTTCATGCAAATCTGCTCCTGGGTTCGCATGTGGCCTTTGGTGGCCAGGCTGGCAGCTATCCTGCCATAGACGGCCGCATTCCTCCGTCAAGTGCAGAGATCTTGGATGTTGGGGGCATCCCCCCCAAACCTGAATAAGGTCCATGATCTCCACCCTGGACCAGGAAGGCGCCTGCCTTCTCCAGGCCCTGGCAGGCTCCTGGGAGCTGGCAGACTGCTCCTGGGGAGTGGTGGAGGGCTGGCTGCCAGTGGCTTGCTGGCTCATGTTTTGAGGCCACTGGGTCAGGGGCAGTGACTGCTGGCTCTGGGCTGGCAGGCTTGGAGCTGGCACAGGCACTGTGGCCAGAGTCTACCCCTTTCAGGGCTCCGGGGTGGGGGGAGGGAGAGGAGTGTTCTTGGTTGAGGGCAGAGAGCCACCAGGGCACCCTGGGAAGGCTGGAGGCCCCTTATTTTGATATAAGTGTCTACACAGCACTTATTTCAAAATAGCTACTTCGAATTTGGCGTTATTCCTTGTGGAATGAGGTTTACCAACTTCAAAATAAGCGCTCCACTATTTTGAATTAATTTTGAAATAGTGGTTTGGCTGTGTAGATGCTAGTAAAGTTATTCAAAATAACGGCTGTTATTTTGAAATAACTTTGCTGTGTAGACATACCCTAAAGAAAACTGTCCCTAGAACAATATAGAACACAGCTTCAGCTCCTAGATTTTGCTGGTGGCAGGGATAGTGCAGCACAATTTCTCAGCTCCCATTGGCCAGTTTCTGGCCAATAGAAGTTGAGAGATTTTGCTGAGGACAGGACGCGTCTCCCTCCCTGCAGCATATAGCATCACAAGCACAGCCAGCGGTTTGGGGCTGCTTGCTGGGAATTGCTTAGGTGAGCACCTCCTGGCCAGATGCTGCCTCTGGCACCCTCCCCCTCCCACATCCCAACTCCCTCCCAGACTCTGCCCCTCCCTCCTATACCCCTCCAGACCCCAAAGCCTCTCCATAGAAAGGTGTGGCCCTTGACCACTTACCAAAATCTTGGAGTGGTCCCCTCATCAAAAATTACTGCCCACCCCTGGGCTAGACTGTGGGTCAGTTGGTGAGTACATTTCCAGAAGGGTGGAACTTACATCCCCCTGATAGACGTAGCAATGGGCATGTGCATTATCAGCGTAGACCAGCCCTGCAACTGCTCATTGGGCTGGAGACAGATACGCACAGCAACCAGCTGTCTGAGGCTACGGCAGAGATTTTCCACAAAAACTTCTTGTACAAAAGCATGTCTACACTACAAAAGCGTATCGCAAAAGTGATGTGCTTTTGCGCAAAAGAGCATCCACACTGCATGGACGCTCTTGTTCAAGAAAGCTCGGATTGCCCTTAACAGAATGGCTATCAGAGCAACTGTGCTTTTTCTGATAGGCTCTTTTTGCACAAGGAACCCCTGTTGAGTGTCCACACACGCCTTTTTGTGGAAGAACTCTTACGCAAAAAGGAGTTATTCCTTGTAGAAAGAGGTATGCCTCCACCACAAACAGCCCTCTGTTCTGCCATTCTACTGTACATTTTCTTGTGCAAAAACGCACTTGAGGTGTGGACGTTCCGTGGGTTTTTGCACAAAAATGGCTGGTTTTGTGCAAAATCCTTGTAGTGTAGACGTAGTAGAAGGGAGTAGCCTTGGTGAGCACAGCAGTATTCAGCCATTGCTCAAACACAGCATTGGGATTCTCTTATACTCAGGGCAGAATTCATCCCAGAGCAGTTGTGACGTAGTGGGGGTACCTTGCTGGTTGCTATGCTGGGGCTGTGGGTGACCCCCACTGGCTGCTGTCTGTAGCACAGCCCAGCAGGACAGGGGATGAGTCACTAGGCAATGGTCTCTCAACCTGTCCGACCAGCTACCCCACAGGGAGAGAAACAAAGGAAGGTGGAATGCCGCCCCTGGCTGGGGGGCAGGGCTGGAAGTCAGGGTATGTCTACACTACCACGCTAGTTCGAACTAGGGGGGTAATGTAGGCAACCGGAGTTGCAAATGAAGCCCGGGATTTGAATTTCCCGGGCTTCATTTGCATAAAGCCGGCCGCCGCCATTTTTAAATGCTGGCTAGGTTGGACCCCGTGCCGCGCGGCTACACGCAGCACGGACTAGGTAGTTTGGACTAGGAAGCCTAATCCGAACTAGCTAGTCCGTGCCACGTGTAGCCGCGCAGCACGGGGTCCAACCTAGCCGGCATTTAAAAATGGCGCCGGCCGGCTTTATGCAAATGAAGCCCGGGAAATTCAAATCCCGGGCTTCATTTGCAACTCTGTATGACTACATTACCCCCCCTAGTTCAAACTAGGGGAGTAGTGTAGACATACCCTGACCGTGCAAGAGAACTAGTGGAGCAGAATGCACCTAGGGAGCAGAGCCATCTAGTAAGAAGATGCCACCTTCTACACGGGCAACTTCAACTTTTTAGAGCAGGACCAGCTCCTGCCGGGGCATCCACCAGAAATGAACACAAGTGAAATGAGTTGAACGTCTCAGCCAACGGACCGGACCGACACAAGTGCAGGAATGCACCTTATAACAACAGCACAGTGATAGCACCAGGCATGCGCCTAAACCAGGGCTGGGAACCTTGTTGGAGGGGGGCCACTGACCCACAGAAAAATCAGTTGGGGGCTGCACACAAATGAGAAACAAACAAACCAAAACCTCCAACCCCTCACTAACGTGGCCCCGACTGAGAAGGGGAAAGACCCTCCCCACATTCCTCCTTGCACACCGGAGCCTGGGGGGCTCGGCCTCGTAGATGCTGTGAGCCCCAGCCCCAGGGGGAAAGGAGGGATTGGAAGATGGCTGGAGCAGACTCCCCAATGCTCAAGGGAGCTCAGAGCCTTGGGGGCTGGATCCAGGCAAGTCAGGGGGGCACATCTGGCACCTGGGCCTTAGGTTGCCCACCCCTGGCCTAAACAATGGTGCAGGATTAGCACCCTTGTTAGCCAGTCCCACCCTTTGAGCCACAGGGACACAAGAGCGAAGTGGGTAACAGTGTCTGTCCCTAAGTCAGTGCATTGGCTAGTATGAAACAAGATAAATAAATGTGCCCAAAAGCCTTGTCTGCAGCCACTGGGACAGCACTAATGAGAAAGGTTCCATACCTAGTGAGGTCCAGCAACCTCAGTTCAGGCACTTCGGAGAAATAATTTGAGGTCAGTGACACCAGTGGGTTGAAGCTGAGATCCAAGTTCTCGGTGGAAGGTGGGATTTCAGCTGGTACTCCAGAGAGGTTCAGATCCATGCATCTGTAAGTTATGTTGGGGATCACCTGCAACATGCACAGAACCAATCCACAGATCAATGTCCAGATTCCACAGAGCTCTGGACAGTTAAACCATCAGAAAACTATAAAGTACAGGCTAAATCTCTCTGTAAGAGACAGCTTCTCTGGGCCACAGTGAACAACAGGGAGCAGCGTCGTGCAGAGTCCAAACATCTGTGTCTCTTCCTGTAATAGAATTTCTGCTTCCCAATCCAATAGCCAATATAATTACCAGTGTAATCAGGTGCAAGTCCACTGGGCTCATGCCTACTTATACCATTGGTGAACCTGGAGCAGAGCTTTTAAAGACCAGATTCGTTGTGATAATGGAAATACACCAAGGATCAGGTATACTGTCAGACAGTAACCATCCAAAATCAGCATTAAACTGAATTTTTAGAGAACATTTAACTTTTTTGGTAGAGAACTCTCATTTCTATATACAGGTGACAGCTGGAATCAACCAACTCAGCAATGAGTAACTGACCAGAGGCTGTAAAAATAACTGTGCAATATATTAGAGTAAAACCTAAAACATCACAGCTTACAGTAGGAATACGACAGGGGCTGGTCTATTCCATCGTTAGGTTAATCCCAGACATCTTACATCAACATAACTGTGGAAGTGTCCACACTTAAATTTCACTGCTGCCAACTTATCTGCCCTGCAGTACCAGCTTAACAACTCCAACTTCACAAGCAGCGTAGTGTCAATGTTGATGGAGTTAGGTCGACAGAGATCAGTGTAGACAGGGCCATCCTTAGGGGGTGCAGGGCTTTGGACAACCCCCCCAAATATGCCCCACACCAAGCCCCAGCCCCAACCTGCCTCTTCCAACCCATACTCCACCCCATGCCACCCCCACTCCACCCCTTCCCCCAAGCTCGTCCCCCAAGCAATGCAGCCTAGCAGACTAGAGAGGGGCCAGGCACCGGCAGCAGGGTTCAGACCTGCTCCTGCACTCATTGGCCCCAGCTGAAAGAGGAGCAACCCAGCGCCAGCTGGCTCTGCTTGGCCAGTTCCCAGCCATGTTGCTCCATTTCCACTGCTGGTGAGTGCAGGGCAAGGTCGCACACCTTTCCCCAAGCTCCTCCCCCTGTGAGGTCGCTTGTCGTCCTGCCACTGCTGGTGAGTGCAGAGCAGGACCAACCCTGCTGCTAGTGCTACGTACTCCCCACTAGTCCCCTGGGCTTCCCAAAGCACAGGGCCTGAGACAGTTGCCCCAAATTGTCCAATGGATGGAATGGCTCTGAGTGCAGAACTGCATTGCTTACCCTCACTGTGACTGGCTTTCAGCAGTCACCCTGTGGTGCCCTATGCTCGCTGTACAATTGATACCAGCACCCCTGGGAAGGACATACACTGCTGACACCAAAAGCAGAGAGCAGACATGCATAAGCAATGTAATTATCGTGGCAGCTGGATCGATGTAATATTGTGGGATTGATGTGGCCTGAATCGGTTGCTGAAGGAGAAAGGGATCCATTGGCAGTCCTGTGGCTAGTAAATGCACCTCAGCAATACCAAGAGAAATTGGTCAAAACTAACCGATCGGTTATTTTTCTGATGCTGGGAGTTGGTTTGGGCTGGGTTCTTCATCGTGCCATGTGCGTTCTGAAAAGCTGCGCAATTCTGCTGACAAAAAATAACTCACCCCACAAGACGAGCACCCAGCATATCAAATACACAGATCTCATGGGGTGGGGAAATCTGCCCTGGAGAAAGAAAAGGATTTGGTTATTTAGAGATCACTTACCTCCACACAGGGGTTGAAGCTGCAGGCCATCAACTGCGACAGGAAAAGGATGGCAGAAGACAGCACTAAGCAGGTTGGAAAGGAGAGAGCTCCTCTCCCAAGCATCTTCAGGAGCTGACCATTCAGTGGAAAGAACCATGAGTGAAAAAGAAAGCGAGGGACAGCTCCTTAAGGACTGTAGCGCACCCCACCATCAGTGCCCCAAGCCTGTTCCCAACAGCAGGGGGAGGAGGGGGAAGTGAAATTGAAAACGAGTGGGCTCACTCTTCCGTTCAGTTGCTTGTAAAGAAGAGGAAGTTACGGGCAAGCATGACCTCGTGGGCAAGAAGACCAGAGATGACTGCGTACTGTCAGACCAATCATTTGAACATGCAGCAAAAAGGGAACCTTCCTGTAAACCCGTCCCCCCTCCCGGAACACAGGTCCTGGGAGAGAAAGGCAGTCCATCCCACACACTACACATCTGACAGCACTAGGTGCATCCAGTATTGGCACGGGGTTTCCAGACTGGAGAAGTAGGCGGGCCACACACAATGCTCCCAACTCAAGCAGAGCAGAGGTCTGCCAGAAATGAGCGTGGTGCAGACACATGCAGGAAGCAAACCAATCTGGGTGGAGCTGGGAAGTGGCCCCATCCCCAGGAGACAGCTGGTATGGAGCCGTCATCTTGCTGGGATCACTCTGAGGGCACGAAGCATTTGGGCACATACTTTGTTAAGCACAGCTCCTTGTTCTGATGTAGGTTTGGCTCGGGACCAAGTAACAGACAGGGCGAACCTGTCTGAGCTGCACACACAGAGTGGAGAAAAGGTTTAATGCACAAGCAGGATGAAGGAAGACGTGGCTTTTGTATGTGCTGTTGGGTAATTTGAGGGCTATTCATCTCATGTTCTCTGTCCCCGATTCTCCCAGTCCTGGACAGCCCTAGGCTATGTCTACACTAAAGAGGTTTTTTTTGGAAAAACGGCCATTTTTAAAAAAAACCCGTCAATTATGTCCACACTGCAATTGTGTTCTTTCAAAAGAAAATCGAAAGAACCGGGGAGGGGGGGGTTCTGACATTGGTAAACCTCTTTCTACGAGGAAGAAGCCTTTTTCTGAAAGAGCTCTTTTGGAAAAAGGTGTGTGTGGACAGGGAAGAGGGAGTTCTTTTGCAAAAAGAGGAAAGAGGAAAAAGCGCAGGTGCCCCGGTGGCCACCATATCCATCATAGTGTACATGCGAGATAGTGTCCATTCAGGCTGGACGCTATCTTTTGAAAAAGCAAATGGATTTTTCGATGTGCTTTAGCAGTGTGGACGCTCTCTTTTGGAAGTTTTTTCGCAAGATCTCTTCCAGAAAAGCTTTGTCTGAAAGAAGCCTGCAGTCTACACCTAGCCCTACAGATGTCCTTTGTTCCAGCATAGGGCAGATGTGGCCATGCCAGCATGAAGACACTGCCTTCTCGGTTCCTGGGTAGTGACCAAAGTCAGACCTGGTAGTGCTGGGTTCAGACTATTTCTTGGTACCCTGATATGTTTTTGCCTCTGTATTCACAGACAAGGTCGGCTCCCAGACTAATGCGCTAAGTAACACAAGATGGGATGAAGATAGACAGCCCGTGGTGGGTAAAGAACAGGTTAGGAACTATTAGAAAAGTTAAACATACACAAATCCATGGATCTGGACTTAATGCATCCGAGGGTACTGAGGGAGTTGGCAAATGTAATTGAGGAGCCTTTGGCTATTATCTTTGAAAAGTCGTGGAGATCGGGAGAGATCCCAGATGACTGGAAAAAGGCAAATGTAGTGCCCATCTTCAAAAAAGGGAAGAAGAATGATCCAGGGAACTATAGGCCGGTCAGTCTTACCTCGGTTCCTGGAAAAATCATGGAAGGGGTCCTTAAGGAATCCATTTTGAGGCACTTGGAAGAAAGGAAAGTGATTAGGAATAGTCAGCATGGAACCATAGAGCTGGAAGAGACCTCAGACAGTCATCAAGTCCAGGCCCCTACTCTAGGCAGGACCAATCCCAACTAAACCAACCCAGCCAGGGCTTTGTCCAGCCGAGACTTAAGGGCAAGTCGTGCCTGACTAATCGGATTAGCTTCTATGATGAGGTAACTGGCTCGGTGGACATGGGAAAGTCAGTGGATGTGATATACCTTGACTTTAGCAAGGCTTTTGATATGGTCTCCCACAATATTCTTGCCAGCAAGTTAAGGGAATGTGGATTGGATAAATGGATGCTAAGATGGATAGAAAGATGGCTAGAAGGCCGGGCCCAGCAGGTAGTGATCAACGGCTCGGTGTCAGGATGGCGGTCGTATTCTAGCAGAGTGCCCCAAGGTTCAGAGCTGGGACTGGTTTTGTTCAATATCTTTAGTAATGACCTGGATGAGAGGATGGATTGCACCCTCAGCAAGTTTGCAGAAGACACTAAGCTAGGGGGAGAGGTAGATATGCTTGAGGGCAGATATAGGGCCCAGAGTGACTTAGACAAACTGGAGGATTGGGCCACAAGAAATCTGATGAGGTTCAAAAAGGACAAGTGCAGAGTCCTGCACTTGGGACGGAAGAATCCCAAGCATTGTTACAGGCTGGGGACCAACCAGCTAAGTAGCAGTCCTGCAGAAAAGGACCTGGGGGTTATAGTGAATGAGAAGCTGGATATGAGTCAACAGTGTGCCCTTGTAGCCAAGAAGACTAATGGCATATTAGGTTGCATTAAGAGAAGCATTGCCAGCAGATCCAGAGATGTGATTATTCCCCTTTATTCAGCTCTGGTGAGGCCACATCTGGAGTATTTGTGTCCAGTTCTGGGCCCCCCACTACAAAAAGGATGTGGACGCATTGGAGAGGGTCCAGCGGAGGGCAACCAAAATGATTAGGGGGCTGGAGCACATGACATACAAGGAGAGGCTAAGGGAGTTGGGTCTGTTTAGTCTGCAGAAGCAAAGAGTGAGGGGGAATTTGATAGCAGCCTTCAACTTCCTGAAGGGAGGTTCCAAAGAGGATGGAGAAAGGCTGTTCACAGTAGTGACAGATGGCAGAACAAGGAGCAATAGTCTCAGGTTATGGTGGGAGAAGTCCAGGTTGGATGTTAGGAAAAACTGTTTCACTAGGAGAGTGGTGAAGCACTGGAATGGGTTACCTAGGGAAGTAGTGGAGTCTCCATCCCTAGAGATTTTTAAGTCTTGGCTTGACAAAGCCCTGGCTGGGTTGATTTAGTTGGGATTGGTCCTGCCTACAGCAGGGGCCTGGACTTGATGACCTTCTGAGGTCTTTTCCAGCTCTATGGTTCTATGATTCTATGTCTGAAGAATTCATCACCAGATTTGAAAGCATTTTGCAAATACTAACAAAGGAGTTTTCTACACTAGGACATCCAGGGTACATCTAGACTACAGGCTTTTGTCGACAGAAGTTCTGTCAACAAAGAGTATCTAGACTACATCCAGTTCATAGACAAAGCAAGCTGCTTTGTCAACATGAGAGTGTAGATGCAAAGGACAGTGTAGATGCAATAATGCCTTCTGTCGACAGAACTCTGTCGACAAAAGGCGTTATTCTTCATGGAATGAGGTTTACAGCCGTCGACAAAACTGCTGAGTTCTGTCAACGTTATGTCGACAGAACTCAGTGGCCCTGTAGACTCAGGTATAGTTTTGTCGACAAAAGTCCACTTTTGTCGACAAAACCCTGTAGTCTAGACACACCCTCAGAAACATTAATTGGAATTAACTAAAGGCAGAATTTGAAGTGAATTAGTCAAACCGCATTAAACCCCATTATAAATTAAACTGAACAAATTAAGGCCACATGAATTCTGTAATGAAGCTATTCACATAGGACTTGTCTGTGCTATGGAGAAGATTGACCCTCCAGAGGTCAATTTAGTGGGTCTAGTGTAAACCCCCAAACTGAACGCTGAGGGCAGCTCCTACCTCATTCTGGGAGGAGTAAGGAAAGCCGATGGGAGCATGTGATTCCATCCGCCTCTCACAGTGTAGACACCACAGCAGCTCGGCTTAATGTAAGCCTTAATGGTGCACCTTAGGCCAGCCTGCCTGGTCTAATGTAGACTAGGCCATAGGGCTTTAATGTGGTTTAACCAATCCATTTTAACTTCACAGTTTAGGATAATTCAGATTAATTTTCCTGCAGGCCCCCACGTAGATGAGCCCAAATGGTCACAAGCCTCCTGTGAGACAGAGAAGTGTTACTAACACCACTTTTGCTGCGGGCTTGTCTACACTACAAATGTTACACAAGCATAGCTGGGCTGTCAGGCTGTGTCTAGAGTACATGGCTCCATCAACAGAGCCATGTAGATTAGGGTTATAGGCAAAGGCAAATGAAGCCGCAATTTAAATGATCGCGGCTTCATTTACATTTACATGGCTGCCGCGCTGAGCCGACAAACAGCTGCTCAGCGCGCTAGTCTGGACGCTCCCCTGCCGACATCAAAGCCCTTTGTCGGCAGCCCCGTTATTCCTCGTGGGATGAGGTTTACCGGGGCTGCCGACAAAGGGCTTTGATGTCAGCAGGGGAGCGTCCAGACTAGCACGCTGAGCAGCTGTTTGTCGGCTCAGCGCGGCAGCCATGTAAATTTAAATGAAGCCGCGATCATTTAAATCCGGCTTCATTTGCCTTTGTCAAAACAACAAATCTACATGGCTCCATCGACGGAGCCACGTAGTCTAGACATACCCACAGAGTTAAACTATGTCAGCAGGATGTCTCATTACATCCGTGGTCCCCAACACGGTGCCCGCGGGCGCCATGGCATTTGCATACGCCCGCCAGGTGCTCAGGGCTGGACTGGCCCCGGGCACATAGCGCGGCACTTGCAGGGAGCGCCGGCCCCGGGCACGCGGCGCTTGCGGGGGGGGGGGGGGCGCCGGTCCCGGGCGCGCGGCGCTTGCGGGAGGAGCGCCGGCCCCGGGCACTTGCAGGGGGAGCGCCGGCCCCGGGCGCGCAGTCCTTGGAGGGGGCCCCCGGCCCCGGGCACGTGGCTATGGGGGGGCCCCGGGCATGTGGCTATGGAGGGGGCCGCCCCGGGCATGTGGCTATGGGGGGGCGCCGCCACCGGGCGCCGCCCCCGGGTGCGCAAGTGTCCCCGCCCCCTGGCGCCCGGCGGGCGAACGGCCACGCCCCCTGGCGCCCGCCAACCTCAAAAGGTTGGGGACCACTGCATTACATCATCACCAGGATGGTAGACCTAGCACAGTTGGGTATAAGGGATTTTTTTCCCCAAAATATTTTTGGCTCACAGAGCTTTGTAGTATAGAGCAAGGCTGAGAGGTAATGTGACACACATATCATCACTCAGTGGCGGAGCTAGGAATAGAACTCAGCAGTCTGCTGGGAATTGCATGCTCTAACCACTAGCCAACACTCTTCCAAAGCCCGCACAGTTGATCAGTGGCTGCACATGTGAGGCATTTTCCTCCTTGAGAACATTTTGCATGTAGGGTCTGAGAAAAGAATGAATGCTCTTACCACCTGGAGGCCAAACAGGGCTGGCTCCTTGTTACAGAAATGGTGCAGCCACATGTCCCTTTGATATTTAATTGTGTGTTTCAGGGTGTTCCTTCAAACTAAACAACCACACTGTGCTTTAATTGCATTATACCAGATAGTGATACATTGCTAATGCCAGGAGATGAATCACGTCCAGGTCCTTATTATTATTAATCATGTTTATTATAGACATGCTGACAGACCAACCAGGCACGAAGCCTCTTTTGCTAGGCTCTGGACCAAATAGCAGACAGGGTCAGCCCTAAAGAGCTGGACGCACGGAGTGGAGGGTTTAATGCACAAGCAGGATACATGAGGACATGGCGTGTGTTTACTTGGGAAGGGATCAAGAGGGTGAAGGGAGAGGGACATGGAGGGGGACAGGAACGAGAGAAGAAGGTGTGGAATGGGGCTGAGAGGAACAGATGATGTGGGAGAAAGGGGCCATGATTGAAGCAAAGATCCAGTCAGCACAGGCCAAAGAGCAAGTCCAGTTCAGACTCAGGAAAGTCTGACTAGCCAAAGGTCTCTGCTCCGGCTGCTTCTGCAGCTGCTCCAACCGCTGGGATGTCTGGCTGGCTCCTCTCCAAAATCCTTCCCCAGGGGAGGGCCAAGTGGGAGAGAAGGCCTGGGTCACAATGGCCTTGGGGGAAGGGTCTCCCTTCTACAGTTCTGGTCTATTGTAACAGTCTATCGTCCCGGCCAGGCCCCATGGCAGCAGTGCCCGTTCCTGCAGCACTCAGCTGCTGAGGTGGGTGGCTGTGGAGAGGATGTGGAGATGGAGAAAGAAGTCTCCTCAGACTGGAGTTATAATTATCTCTGTGCATGGTGCTGACCCTCCTTTCTCCTGGGAAACTACCACATTTAAAGCAAGAGGGCAGAAAACCTTTGTGGGCAGCCAGGAGGCAAAGGCAAATTGGACTCCAGGCTTCTTAGCCTTTGGTAGGGCCACAGCCCTGTTCTGCTGGGCAGTCTGATGGAAGAGACTGAACACGCTCAGCTGCACAGCCCTAGCCTGGCTCTATCACAGGGACAGAGGGGAGGCAGCTTGTGCCTTCTCTAAGCCCCAGCTGCTGATGGCCATGTGCAGGGGTGAATTTCTTCCCTCAGGTCTGATCCCAGAGCCCAGGGAGCTCAATGGTGGGAAATAATCTCACTGACTTCAGTGGGCTTTGAAGAATACAGATTGAACCTCTCCCAACTGGGACTCTCTGGTCCGGCAGGCAGAGGGGCAGCAGCCCTACTAGGGATGGGAGCCTGGTGGCAGGCGGGGGGCCAGCGGCCAAGCTTGGAAGTGAGGGCAAGCAGGGGAGCTGGGGGAGAGCCCAGAAGTCAGCAGCAGAGGGGCTGGAATTGACTTCCCCTGGCCGGGCAAACTCCCGGGAGGTCCAGCCTGGGACCTTCTGATGTGAACGCTGTAACACTAAGTTAAAGGAGAACCGGGAGGCACTTGCCCTATTCTTGCCTCCACCAATGACAATCACAGTGGGCTCTCCCCAGCTCTGGCAGGAAAGCCTGGATCATCCCTGGCCTGTGGCCAAAGCCACCGAGCATGTCGCTAAAGAGGGCCGTGGAGAAGCACACATGGAGCAATGGTTGAAGCTGTGGCCCGTGGAAGAGGACACTATAAGATCTAACTAGAGGCTCACTCTGGTTCTGTGGCGCCCTCGCAGCCGGCCAAACGAGAGCCATGCTCAAACGGAGAGCAATGAAATGCTAACAGATCCCCACCTCCCCCACGCCAGCGTTGGCGGCTTGACTCAGCCCATGGGTGGGGATCCATGTTATCGTGGGAGTACGAATCCTCCACCGAGCTCTTTGGAGCCCTCGGCATCAGCACCTTCCCTCCCCAAACTCAGCGTAGCAGCCACCCACACTCTGACCCCGGGCACCTTCCCCTTCCGGTTTTATTCTGAATCACCCCCCCTCGGCTCCATGCATACAGGCACAGATCTGTACGCAGCGGCTTGGCTTGCAGGGGAGAGGTGGGGCCAGAAGGAAGAGTTCACAATGTCCAATGTGACATGCAGGGGGAGGAGAATGGAGCAGAGTCAAAGCCAGGGAGTTAACAAGGTAAAAAGAAGTGCAGATAGCAGCTCTGAGTGCCGTGCACCCTAGCTGCAGGGAGGGGAGGCAAAGCCCTTGTCTACACAGGGGAGTTGTGCTGGCTCGATAGCTCTACTCCAAACAAGGTATCCACCCTTGGGAGATACAGGGATCACTATGTCACCCTGGAGGAGCAGGGCCTGGGAGGAGGTATGGATTCAGGAGAGGTACAAAGGGTTTGGCTTTGTGGGGTAGGAGTGGGTGGGGGCAGAGGGACTGGGAGACCTGCCTGGGCGACTCCCGGCCAGCAGCCCAGCAAGGTTCTCGGGCAGCTTCCCTGCCTGCTCCGCCCCCTGCACAGGCTGCAGGGGCTCCGTGCATTGGTGACTAAGAGCCTGAGGGGAGGGGGCAGAGTGATTCCCACGCTGCCTGTTCTTCAAAAAGAAACAGCTGCAGCAGCCGCTTTTCTGACCGGTGGGGGGAACAGGGGGATGCAGGGCAAGCAGGGAGTCTGCGTGAGGCTCGCTGCTGCGTCCGCAGGCCAGATCTGGCCCCTGGGCCATATTTTGCCCAGCCCTGGGTTACACCTACATAGGCAAGGCCTTCCAGTGAGGCTGGGATGGGGAGGCTGGAGAAGGGTGAGCAAACAGGGCACGGGAGCTCTCCTGGGCATGGGGAGAGGGGACTGGCAATGAAGGAGCACTGCAAGAGCCAGGGGAGGCGGGGGGATGGAGGCCAGAGGGGAGGGTAGAAGGAAGCAGTCTCTCAGTGGGTGGGATTCATGGACTAGCACTGCACCAGCTTTACAGCTGAGACTTGAATCAAGGAGGAATTCTGGCAAATGTGATAATGGACCAGCAACTGTCCAGCGCCTGCTGAGTGAGCACTGGGATGGAGGGTGACCTTGTGGTCATGGCAGATGCGGAGGGCCAGGCAAAGCCATGAAGAGTGAGCAGGAACGGAGGGCAGGCACTGTGGATCCAGGAGCAGCAAAGAGTTTGTAGCATCCAGATGCATCCAGTCATCCACATTAGCCCTGTCCCTACAGCCCTGGTGACAATCAGACACTCCTGGGCCCACTTAAAACCAGCTCTTTCTTTATTGCCCAACAGAAAAACTCAACAGCACGGTCCTGCTGCCAGTAACATTCCCCAGCTTTTCAAAGAGCACCTGAAACACACGATCCTCTGAGCGCTCGGCAGGTCCTTCTGCACGCCAATGGGACCCGTTCCTGCTCACTTGAGGCTCCGGAGAAAGGTGCTGGAACTACAAGGGGCCTTGTTTACAATCATCATTGGGGGCTTTAACCTCTCAACTCAAAGGAGCACACGTGACTAGCAGGCAAAGCAGAGGAGGCAAAAGGGTGCAGGAAGCACCATCTGACACTGTTGCTCCTCCACCAAGGAAGCCCTGAATCAGTGATTAGAGGCAAAGGTCACAGGCCATGAGAGCAAAAGTCATTCCGCCAAATGCCAAAGGGCCATGGCTCATTGCCACCAGACACAAAACAGGGAAACGCCTGCCCAGTCCAGTACAGCACAGAACAACCAGAGTAAAAGCCAACTGTGGCCCAACATGAGTGCATGGAGCAACAGCTCCTGGAACATCACGCAGCATCACCCCAGCCAGGGGCCCCAAGACCAGGAGGAAGGACGCATCAAGTCGGATATCATCCCCCGCTCGATCATTTTCAGCAGCCACTCCTGCTCCGCGGTGATGTTGTGCATCATGAACTGCAGAGAGAAGTGCTGTTGTTACTGATTGTTTCTCACAACACCCAGAATCATGTGCTGGGTGTCGTGCAGCACAGACAGAAAGCAAGCCAGATTCACTGCTGGTGTAATCGGTGTTAGTGGAGTGACTCCAGTTTAGACCATCAGGGGACCTGCATAAAGATCCTTACCCCATGGAATTTACAGACTAACATCAGCATGATGCTGTGGCTATAGAATCAGGCAACCTGGGTTCTATTCCCAGCACCTGCCAGCGGCATAACCTTGGTCATGTCACTTCATCCCTCTCTGTTTCCACTCTCATGCTTATTCTGTCCATCCTGTTTGTAAGCTCTCTGGGGCAGAGGCTGCCTCTCACAGTGGCTGTGTCTACATTGGCAAGATTTTGCACAAAAGCAGTTGCTTTTGCGCAAAATCTTGCCGCCTGTCTACACTAGCCGCAAGTATTTGCGCAAGAACACTGACGTTGTAATGTACAAAATCAGCTCTTCTTGCCTAAATACTCTGGCGCTCCCGCTCAGGGATAAGCCCTCTTGCGCAAGTATTCCTGCGCAAGAGGCCAGTGTAGACAGGCAACGTTAATTTCTTGTGCAAGAAAGCCCGATGGCTAAAATGGCCATTGGAGCTTTCTTGCGCAAGAGAGCGTCTACACTGGCATGGATGCTTTTGCGCAAAGGCACATGCCAGTGTAGACGCAGCCAGTGTGTTTATAGCACCTCCACAAGATGGACCCCTCCTCAGTACCTGGCTCTAGGTGCCACTACTGTTAATAATGTACACTTATAAAAAGGGCCAGGAAAGGCAAGGGTTAACAGTGCTATGACAATACAGTTCTGAAGTGGTGCACAGGTTTCTGTATTTTAAACAAAGGAATGGCTCAGCTGCCTCGTTTCTCGCAGGTGGCATGGAAAAGTGAGACTTAAATGGGGATTTGCACTAAATCAGGAAAGTGGCTTTGCAGGCCCCGATGCATGAGCATGAAGATTGACACCAGGGAGGAGCAGGCAAACAAGACAGTGAAGGCAATGAGGGGAGACCAGCTCTCCCTAGAGTCAATAGCAAGACTCCTGTTGATTTCAGTGGGCACTGGACTGGGCTCATTCCAAATGCTGCACTGGAGTATACATAGTCTGCATCTGAAGCCCTCTCAGAGAGCTCCCAGCAGCTACTCTGGTCCCAGCCTCTCCCAGCAGGAGTCACTGTGGATATTGGTGAAGGAGCAGTGAGCCTGGGGGAGCTCCCAGCTACTCCAGTCCCAGCATCCCCCAGAGAGTGTCACCACAAAGAACAGGTCAGCAGGACCAGGACAATCTTACCAATTCCTGGCTCAGATGCTCCGTGTCATAGTAGTGCACCGGCGTGGTGTTGTCATGCCGCTCAGGGTAACCAAACCCTACGATATTCACTTCATGGCAGATATGGAGGGCTAAGTTCAAGGCGATGATTCCCGTGGTAGAATATTGCTGGATACAAAGACGTGACACATTTTCGAATAACATTATGCATTCTGAGCTCAGCTTTTACCACCCAGCACCCAGCAACCTGGCTGCACTTGGGACCCACTGCCCCCTTCATGCCCTACTGAACAGCAAAATACCAAGACAGGCACAGAAGGGCTGAGTTTATAGGCCTTGCTCTTTCGATGACATAACCCCTTGGTCCATCTTTTAAAGTGAGGCTGTGCAGAACAAGATAGCCTCTAGCGAGAACGGGGCCTTTGGAAAAATCAAATGTTAACCTCAACAGAGATGTATAAGCTTCGGAAAGGAACTGAGCAGGCATGTAGTCTGTCCCTGTGCCTAGTGTCTGTATATACTCTGTCTGACTGGTGTCTTAGTAGTGTGCTAAATTCGAGCTTGTGCATTAAATTCCAGTCTGTAGCCTAAAAGTTACAAAACCAGCCAGTCATTTAAAGGCAACATAGGCATTTACAAACACCTGAATTATTTAGAAGACACAGAAGATGCCAAGCGGAACAGCCACAAAGCTGGGCTCAGGAGAAAATGTACCATCCGTTCTGGAATAAATTGCCTAGGGACGCCGTGGAATCTCTATCATAGGAGATTTTTAAGAGCAGGTCAGACAAATACTTGTGAGGGATGGCAGATAATACTTAGTCCTGTCATGAGAGCAGGGGACAGGATTAGATGACCCTCGAGGTCCCTTCCAGTCCTCTGATTCTATGGCATCTAAGTAACATTTAGCGCTTTCTGCATGGATTGTAGCACTTCCATGCATTTCAGCAAGGATAAATTATGGAGCCCAGGTCTGGCAATCCAGAGACTTAGGTCCCAGTCACAAATCCAACCCTGGCTACTAATCACTGCTTGACCTTGGGCAGGTCATTCAGACACTGTCTGCCCCAGCTTCTCCCTCAGAAAACACCGATTATAATGCTTCCCTCATTCCGAGTGGTGGCTGCGGGGCTGAATTAATTAATGGCTGCAAAGTGCTTTGAGGATCTGGACAAAAGACAAAGAATGATTATACTTATTAACCAGATAATCCTCAGTGCCCCAATGGGAGGGGAAACTCATGCTATGGAAGGAGTTGTCAGGATTAGGTCTGTTCCATACTTCACTGCTTTAGGGGATGCAGACCTAACTTCCTATCCTCTTGCAGAAGCCCATTTTCAGTAGAGGCCCACCTGACAGGGAAAGGGAAGCTCAGCACTGTCCACGCTGGGAGAGACTGCGCACCGTGGCACAGCAAGGCCACAGAGTATGAAATTAGGAAAGCGAAACGTAGGCTGGATCTCAGTAAGATGTGGACACAGCCAGCGGTGGAATAGTCTCCCGGTGGATGGTGTCGAAACCTCCATCTCCCGCGGCACCAGAGCCACACTAAAGGCCTGCGCCTGAACGGGGCAGGCAGATGGGATCGAACAGGTCTCGCCCCTCACCCCTCCATTTCCTTCTGCGATTCCTGGCAGAGGCAGGAAGGCACAAGGCTAACGGCGGCAAAGAGCACCCTGAAGCTTTCTCCTTGCCAGGCAGTCTGGGCCGTACCTTGCCCTTCTTCTTCAGCTGAAGCAATTTGTATGTGGCTTGGTAGGTGACATAAGGGTGCAGAATCCGCAGGTAAGAGGTATTCCACTTCCATTCACTAGGAGGCTTGCGCCAAAACCCCTCTACAGTCTGCAGGAGGGATGGAGAGAGAGAGAGAGAGAGATGGATTCAGCTGCAATAGCCATACCTGTTAGGAAGAGGAGGAGTATCCGAGGGCAGGGGGTTTGTACAAATAGTAAACAAATACCTAGCTCAGCTATGGGAATTAGCACAGAGAGCCTTACCTTAGGGCGTCCCTTATCCCACCTTCCACCATGGCAGCCAGTGTGTTGGCTGTTTTGCTGTTCCCTAGGTGGCTGGGACTTGAATCCACCACCCTGCCCTCCACAAGCAAGTGCCCCTGTCTCCTAGTCCACCACCTTGTCTTCAGGGCATCCCTTATCCCACCTTCCCTGGGGGCAGCCTGTGTGTGTGTTGGCTGTTCTGCCACTCCCATGGTGGGCAGGACTTTTCTAAACTAAACAAGCTCAGTTCTTTCAGTCTCCCCTCACAGGTCATGTCTTCTAGACCTTTAATCATTTCCGTTGCTCTTCTCTGGACCTTCTCCAGTTTCTCTACATCTCTCTTGAAATGTGGGGCCCAGAACTGGACACAATACTCCAACTGAGGCCTAATCAGTGCAGAAGTTTGGGGTCGTCCCACTGCTCTTGGCACGTTGCTAAGGGGAACGCCCATAATATGGAAGAGGACAACAGAGCCCTAAAACATCTTATCTCATGCAACCTGGCCCAGCACTTCCCAGTAGCTCTTTGAGATGCCTCACCTTATTCCTCGTATCCAGCAGCATCTCCATCACCCATGTAAAATCCAGGCTCTTGAACGGAATGAGCACCATCAGCGTTTCATTGTTGTTGTTATCCAGAGGGTTGGGTACCGCAGACTCGGGGAAGAAGAGCCGGATGCTGGTTCTCTCACCCACATCTGCCTTGTGATCTTTCACTGGAGCGTTGTTTAACCTGAGGAGGGCAAGGCAGAGTGCTGAGAGCGTGCCAGATATGCAGGCTCTCACAGAACAGGTCATATGCCACTGCTGGCTGGGACCAGACTTGTTAGATGTGTGGGGTTATTTTATTTTACTACTTCATGTCATTCAACACCTAGCGTCTTCAAATGATAGCACGGTTCCCCTGCAGTAGGTGCTGCATTTACACAGAGTGAGAAATGGTCCATGGTCCAAAAAGCTCATGGTCTAAATAAAGACAAAGGGGGCAGAAGGCAGGATGAATGTAGCCCCATTTTGCAGATGGGAAATGGAGGCACAGAGAAATCAAGTGACTTTCACTCAGGAAGTTTATGGAGGAGCCAGAATTTAAACCCAGTACCAAACCAAGGCCTTGACCACAAACCATTCTACTGAATGAGCAAACTGAAGAGGTCAAAGGGCAGGTCTACACTAAGGATGTTAAATTGCGATGATCTGGCTAACTGTGTAGTCGATACAAGAGTGTAGTCAATGATTAGTAGATAAGGGCCACTTGGCAGAGCTGCAGCGGGGTAGCTCCAGGAGCTGGCTTGAGCCAGGACTGAGCCACTAACACTGCAGCTCTGCATTTTAAATGAAATAAGAGCCACTTAAAATGCAGAGGTGCAGCGTCCTGGACCAGTGCAAGCCGGGACTTCTCGTCTCAGCTTGTGCTGCGTCCAGCAGCCCCTGTTCACGGCAGCCAGCCCAGGCAACCAAAACAGGGGGTGCTTGGTGGCAGCTGCCCCTGTCCCGGGGCGGGGGGGCAGCTCCCCACTAGGACCCCTATGGACAGGGGCTGCTGACAGAGCAGCGTCTGCCCACAGCAAGCCTTAGCCTACCACGGGCAGAGGCTGTTTCGCAGCAGCCCCCCCATCTCCCCCCCACTGCCCCAATAGAGGCGGCGGGTGGCACCACAGAGATGGTGCTGGGTGGAACCAGCTTTTAAGCTGACTCCTCCCAGTACCAGCTCTTATTTCCCTTCCCACTTTGCAGCCTCTCGGGAGGGGGGGATGGATGAGTAGTCGATACTCCAGTCGACTACCCAATAAGCATAGTTGACTAGTTGACTACTCACTAGCATCTCTAATCAACGCTGCAATAAACGGCCCACAGCCAGGGCACCGCTGGCCCAGGTCAAGTGACTCAGGCTTGCAGGACTGGGGCTGTGGGGTGGAGACCATATTTCCCTAAGCCAAATACGGTGCCTTGCGAGTTGAACAGGAACCAATCAGAATTACGCAGTGCAAATGTTCAAATTAACATCGAGGTGTCCGAGCCCTACAGGGGAGGGAGGAGGGCCAGGAGTGCATCCAGCCGCAGGAGATGGTGGCGGGGGAAGGGATGACCAGGCCTATGTCTTTGCAGAACTCATCTCCACTCCCCCACCCCCTACACCCCCTCTCCCTGTGACCGGAAGCAGCTCGTCCCTTCCTGCCTGCACAATGCTAGAAGGCAGCTAGAACCTCCAGACTGCTGCTGGCCACCAACATAACACAGCTCCTGTCCCTGGTAGAGCACAGGCAGGAAGGGGTTAAGCCCTAAGAATGCACTTTGCAGGAATGCCCAGGGAACCTGGCTGCAGGTGCTCCAGGACCATGACCAGAGAGGTGGCTCAGCAGGAGCCGGTGCCACGGGGATGAAGCAGCCCTGTACTTCCTGGGCCAGGTGAAGAGGATGCTAAGCCCCTGCTCAGGGGACTGCTGTGAAACTTGCAGAATCAGGGCACGAAAAGCTGGAAATTGCTTCCCGCAACATCCATACCAGAGCTTAGCCGAGGGGCAGAGAGGCTGCCCCGTGCCTGTGCAGTGCAGGGCTTGGCTCCTCTTGCCCAACGCCCTGGGCGGGAGGATCTTGGCCTTCCCCAGGTCACCAGCCCAGGCACAGGCAGTGGGGGAAGGAAGGAGCCAGCCAGCCAGGCTGTTGTGAGCTGAGCGCTCTGCCCAGGAGCTGGTTCTCTGCAAAGCACCGGGAAGGGGTGTGCCCTGCAGTGAGGGAGAGGGAGAAGCGCAGGGCTGGGGGCAGGAAGGGCTGTATCCGGGAGAGGAGCACGTACAGAACTGATGAGACAGCAAGTAACTAGTCACCGCCTGCCTGCACTCCCCCGCCCCCACTGCTCACAGCAGGCAGTAGGCAAGCAGTGCCAGCCAGAAATGGGATGGGGGTTGGGCCCACCGGCTGAGAGCTGATGCTGCACTGATGGACCAGCAGGGGAAGTGGCTGACAGCTCTGTCTTGCCGCCAGCTTTGCACACGTGTTGCCACTGGACGTCCCCTCCCCTGCACTAGCTGCTGGGGTTGGGCAGCTGGCATGCAGGGATCTGGCCAGCAGCGTGACCCACAGGACTGATGCGGGGAGACAGAAAATACGCCCGTCTTTAAGCAAAATTCAGGACACCTGCAGGAAGGCTTAAATACAGGACTGTCCTTTTAGACATGGAACATCTGCTCACTGTAGCCTGTGGCTCTAAACATTGCACTGCAAATGATTGGGCTCAGCCCACGGGGGTTTGTTGCCGTGTGGACGGACCCATGCAGCCCCCAGGGGTGAGGCCTGAGACCTTGGAGGCTGTGCGTGGCATCTACTTGTGTGTTGGGCCAAGGCCATTAAGCTCCCTGAACTCGGAGGTCAAGGCTGTTACACTCCAGAATTGCTAAGCACTGTTCATCCGTCCTTTGGTCCCCATGCTGCCCGTGGCTTTCGCTCACCATGTTACCGTCAGTCCCGGGGAGCATGCCGTACCTTATGACGACGTTGTGCGAGTCAATCACCGCCCCGAAGCCTCGGCCACGGATGGAGTTACTGTTGCCGACCACAACGCACCTTCGGCACCGAAGACTGGACAGAGTCAATGGAATGAATGTGAGGCCCTGTCCAGCCCAGTCCCCACAGAGCAACAGCCCCCAGGACTTGTCTGGCATATTGGCGGGTCTCCCAGGACAAAGCCAGGCGTCTGCAGAGCAGAGAAAGCCTGGACCTCAGACGAGCATCAGAAGAGTCTGATGGCTCCTGCTGTGCTCAGGCACCAGCAGCAGGGTGGCAAGGTACGGAGAGCTGCCAGTCCCACCCAGAGAGCTCATCCCTTAGCCAGCATCATTGGGATGCTGCACTCTGCTTGGCCGGATGTGGGCCCTGCCCCGTGAGCAGGAGGGGGGCAGACAGAACAAAGCATCAGCATGCTAAGGAACCTGGGGATAGCATCCGCTAAGCTGACAGAGAGGGAGGGCAGCAGTGACAAGGCCACAAGGGACACTGGTGGGAAGGGAAAGCAACCCAGCGGCCAAGCACTGCCTAGAAGATGGACCATGCTTCAAAGCCAGTAGTGGGCAAGACCCACAGATTCGTGCCCGTAACTCCGTGTGCCCTGAGCCGCCCTGCGCAGCAAGGAGGTAGAAGGAGCTTCTGAGCCTGATGGTGATGGGGGAGGAGGAGAAAGAACAGGGTGTAATGGAAATTACAGGGAGGCAGCTGGGGGCTGAGGCAGCCTAGCAGGATAAGTTCAGAAGGGCCTGCAGGGAGAGAAGGAGGGGCCTTGTGGGAAGTGAGGAGGGGATGCGGGGTGTCAGCAGGGTGGACGGGTGGCGGGGGAGGCGAGAATGGGACAGCTCTAATGAGCCTCAGACACAAAGGTTCCAATCAAGCTACTACATTCTTTTTTTGAGGTTTCCCCACCACGAACAGCCACCGTTGCCCCCCAACCCACCCATCAGCCCAGCCCCCTACCGCTCAATGGACTTTGGCATCTCCTGCTGCGGGAGGAGCTGCAACGTACGGAACGCATCGAGAACTGGAAGGACAGGAGAAAGAGGTGACACGGCCATCTGCCTAGGGGAGCCCCTTGTCCCAAACAGCCTGAATCGCTGTCCCCTTTGCCCTCCCTTCGCTCCATTTCCCCACTGCTCCCATGGCTTTCACTCACCAGGTCACTGTGCACATATTAGTTTGCAAACTCTTTGGGGGCAGGGATCATATTTAGCCTAGGTTTTCCATCACGCCCTCCCAAACACAAATAGTGTGGCAAAGGCTGGGAAAGTTCAGAACTAGGGTTGCAATAAGCAAAAGCTGACCAGTTAATGCTATCGACTAAACGCATCCCCCCCTCCACTAGTAATTTTTTTAGCAGGCTGGCCAGCAGCTCAGCTCAGTCCTGGGAGCTCAGACCACCCCTGGACAGGGGCTGCTGCCACCCTGCGCTGCCCTCCACCTCTCTCTGTGGCTGCGTGAGAGAGAGGCATTTCTAACAGCTAGGATACCTCACCACCCCCAGT
The DNA here is from genome assembly GCF_052426305.1 of Pelodiscus sinensis. Classification (NCBI taxonomy): domain Eukaryota; kingdom Metazoa; phylum Chordata; order Testudines; family Trionychidae; genus Pelodiscus; species Pelodiscus sinensis. The sequence continues at coordinate 7,566,054 of NC_143074.1, read as the reverse complement.
CCCATGTGCTAACCACGAGTGCAGGGTGTGTTTGAGGAGGGTAAGACTGATACCAGAGCTGTTCAGCCCAAAGGGAAGCATGTGGAACTGGAGAAGGTTGTTTAGTTTTCTCCTCTCCGGGGTGTTGTCCTGCCAGAATAACTCCCTGCTGGTCAGGAAAGGCTTCCAGTCAGGCTCAAACCTAGCAAGAAGGAAGCACGCTGTTAGCAGCATAGCAGGGGCCAGGGAGGAGACGCCAGGCACAGCCACTCCACATGGGCTGAGCATCCAGGCTCACCTAGGCCAGCGGTTCTCAACCAGGGGTATGGAGTGGTCTTCCGGGGGTACATCAAATCATCTAGGGTATGTCTAGACTACAGGCTTTTGTCGACAGAAGTTTTGTTGACAGATAATGTCGACAAAGCTTCTGTCAACAAAGAGCATCTAGACTACATCCAGTTCTGTCGACAAAGCAAGCCACTTTGTCGACATGAAAGTGTAGACGCAAAGGACAGCGTAGAGCAGGGGCCTGGACTTGATGACCGTCTGAGGACTTTTCCAGCTCTATGGTTCTATGATTCTACGATTCTATGTCTGAAGAGTTCATCACGAGATTTCAAAGCATTTTGCAAATACTAACAAAGGAGTTTTCTACACTAGGACATCCAGGGTACATCTAGACTACAGGCTTTTGTCGACAGAAGCTTTGTTGACAGATACTGTCGACAAAGCTTCTGTCCACAAAGAGTGTCTAGACTACATCCAGTTCTGTAGACAAAGCAAGCTGCTTTGTCAACATGAGAGTGTAGATGCAAAGGACAGTGTAGATGCAATAATGCCTTCTGTCAACAGAACTCTGTCGACAAAAGGCGTTATTCCTCATAGAATGAGGTTTACAGCCGTCGACAAAACTGCTGAGTTCTGTTGACGTTATGTCGACAGAACTCAGCAGCAGTATAGACGCAGGTATAGTTTTGTCGACAAAAGTCCACGTTTGTCGATAAAACCCTATAGTCTAGACACACCCCTAGAGATTTGTCTAGTTTTATAACAGGCTAGATAAAAAGCACCTGTGAAGTCAGTACAAACTAACATTTCCCTAGAGGTGTTTAAGTCTCGGCTTGACAAGTCTGGCTGGGTTGATTTAGTTGGGATTGGTCCTGCCTAGGGCAGGGGGCTGGACTTGATGACCTTCTAAGGTCTCTTCAAGCTCTATGGTTCTATGATTCTATGATTCATTCGTGGCTATACTGCTCTGTATATTATCTACTTACTATACACTATATGTAAGTGCAATATTTATATTCCAATTGATTTACTGTATAATTATACAGTACAAGTCAGAAAGCAAACAATTTTTCAGTGCTAGTGTGGCTGTGACACTTTCATATTTTTATGTCTGATTTTGCAAGCAAATAGTTTTTAAGTGAAATGAAACTTGGCGTTCACAAGACAAATCAGACTCCTGAAAGGAGTAGTCATCTCCTGGGAGTCACTGACCTAGGGTACTCACATGCTTTTCTGCTCTCTCCAAATGCTTCCAGGAATGGAGCCACGTCCCTCCCCATTAGCCCTGATTGGCTCTGCCCCACATCTCAGCCCAGCCTGCAACAGTGCAATCCTCTCTGAGCACACCACTTCCCCTTGCCTTGGCCTCCGGACATCCTGGAAATGCTGAGTCACCTTTTGATTTCTCTCGGGTAAAGGGGACGTCTGCTTCTATTTCACCACAGCTCCTTCACTGACTTCATGGCAGTGACACGACTTGCACGTTCCCCATCCTGTCTGCTGGATTCCCCACACACCGGGACTGCCCTTCTCCTGCACATCCACTGATCAGACTGTCAAACCCGCCCTCGCCAACAGGCAACAAACCAAAAGCAACTAACAAACCTGCCAAGAATGGGATTTCTCCAGGCAAAGTGCTTCCTGCAAATGTTGATGTCCTTCCTGTGAAAGAGACATGTCTCCTTTAGTCCCAGCCCTTACTGCCTTGCCATAGCCTCCTCCCTTCTAGCCCATCAGGGGCCTACTCCCAGAACTATCCTTTAGCATACCCCTCCGGCTCCCTCTCCCCCACCTGCCAGGGACCCCACTGTGGGAAGCCTTCAGGGTTAGAATCGAGTCCTTCCATGATTCCCTGGTCACCCACTATTTTCCTCTCCTGTCCCATTCTTCCAGCCACACAATGCAGCCATCTCCTGGCCAGATACAACACGGCTCTCCCAAACTCCCCACGGCCCAAGCTGGGAGCGAGCAGTCTCCACTGCCCGAAGAGAGAAAGGTCCGAGCTTTCCCAGTAAGGTGTGTATCTAGCTCATGAGCCTAATGTCACACACATCAGGGCAAGCAGACTTACTCAAAGGGAACATCATGCGCCATCTTCTTGCAGTACTGGACAACCTGCACACTGAGCACTGTTGAAGGAAACAGACACCAGACAGACACAGTGAAACAGGGGAGCAATGTCCTCAGCCTGGCAGCCAAGCCCCCCTGCCGCACAGCCTCCCAAATGCACACCAGACTGAGGCGAGTTTCAGCCACATGGCTGAAATCCTGCAGATACTGTTCCAGAGCAGGGAGCCCCTGGGGGGTTAGAGCAGAACTAGTCCCTCATTGCCAGCCAGGACTGAATGGCACTGACTGTTAATAATCCCTTCTATTTCTACAGCAACTTCCATCCCAGCCCCCGGCCCCAATGCACTTTGCAGACAGAGCCTTGCAGTACCTCACAGGGTCGGTATTATTCCTAATCACAGCACAGCGAGGTTAAGTGACTTGTCCTCGGTTAAGTGGCCACACCCTGCACAGAGTCAGCAGCAGAACTAGAGAGAGGACCCCTGAGCCCTGACTCCCAGCCCCCGGCTTTAAGTGCAGCATCCCTTGCAGGGCCTGGACCAGAACCCAGAAGTGCTGGCCCTGAGCGCCCCCACCCCCACGCGCACCGTGCACTACAGAGAGCAGCCTTGAGTTACATCCGCAACCCTGAGTGTGCCCTCTGCTGGGAAGAGCTGGCAAAGGATTTGTCTTCGCCGCGCCCTGCTCTCTCTGCCTGTCTCATCCACACAACAGGGTGTCTTAAGGCAGCTGCTGAAAAGACGGGGACACCGAGACACTGGACACATCAGGCAGACAGAGAGTGAGCCAAGATGAGTTCTAGGAGAGCGTGCAGCATTGGACAGCTGCTTCTGCCTCTACGATTCTGGCTTAGGCTTGGCTCCCTGGAGGGGTAGCTGTCTCTGCGGGGGTGTGAACCCATTCGGACTCGCTGTAAGCTCTCAGTGGCAAACAGGCGGTGCTGGAGCCCACAGGCCCAGTCTCAGATCCATGGGATTGCATGGCTCCCTCTTGTAAAAAGCTGAGCCTGGGGCCTGACAAGCATGAAGGGCGCACACAAAGGGACCTACGGAAAGTCGGAGGGCGAGACGCTGACTCCCAGGTGCCTGCCAGCCCCAATACTCCCCATCCACAATAAGCTCCAGAACAGGTGAGAGCTAATAGGGAAAGCTGCACCTCAGCCTGTGTGTTTGTAACAGGCCCTGCCATGTCCCCAGGATAGGAAATGAGCCTGCCATGCTCCTCAAGTAGCTCACAAGGATGTTGGGAAGGAACCAGAAGAACCAATGGGATACACTGCTGAAATCTGAATTGGCTGTAGATACCTGGTCTGCTCTTCCTTTGTGTGATTCCCAGTTAAGGGCTGGAGGGAGCAGATGCCGTAATCAGAATGACCATGCCTATAAGAAGTATTGGACATGCAAGTGAATGGGGACCAGGAAATATGGATCAGCGTGGATCATGAGTAAAGGGAAAAGTGTATCTAGTCACGATCCGGGCATTTTTTTCTTTATTTTGGTTGTTAAGTTTGAACTTCTCTGTGTGAACCCAGCCTTCCCTCCCCATTCACTATCTGAGGGTATGTCTACACTACAGTGCTAATTCGAACTAACTTATTTCAAATTAGTTAATTCGAAATAAGCTAATTTGAAATAACGCATCTAGACCCAAAAACTAATTCGAATTAGCATTTTGCTAATTCAAAATAGTGCATCCACACTGATTGGACGCTGGGTCACATTTAAGGGCAGCTGAAACTGGTTCCAGCAGGGCATCAGGTCAGTAGTTGCTTTGTGTGGCTGCTGTCTGAGGCTATCTGAGGCTCATGCTTAAAGAAACCCCCCTAGACAGCCGGTTCTCAGCTTTTTCGTTTGCTTGCCTACCTCGCTGAGGTAAAGCGTTACCCTCTCTGCCGTCGGTGGTTCCCATTGGGGATGCCGCCGCAGTTGGCACCATGGAGCCAGAGCTCGCCCTGGGCATTCTGCTCCAGTTTTTGGACTTGCTGCTGCAAGTCTGCCAGCATCATCTGGTTCACATCAGCCCCCTGCCCCTCCCCCTGGCCTCCCTGGGGGCCGTGGAGGAGCCGCAGCAGCACCCGGATGCCAGCGTGCCCCGCCGCATCTGGCGTGTGGACACCAGCAGCGACTGGTGGGACCGCATCGTCCTGGAGCGCTGGGGAGACCAACAGTGGACCCAGAACTTCAGGATGAAGAAGGACACCTTCCTGGAGCTCTGCGAGTGGCTCACCCCTGCTCTGCGGTGCTGGGACACTCGCATGATGCCCGCCATCCCCCTCCAGAAGCATGTGGCCATCGCCCTGTGGAAGCTCTCCACCCCAGACAGCTACCGATCCATCGGGAACCAGTTCAGCGTGGGGAGATCCACCATCAGAGCAGTGCTCATGCAGGTATGACACTCACCGGCCACTGGGCTGGGAGAGCGGGGGGGCTGCCCCAGGGAAAACGGGGGTGGGGGGATGAAAGGCAAAAGTGCCCCGCATGGGAGAGTTCGGTCTGTCCTGGCCGTACTACACGCCGCCTGCGGTGGCCAGGATCGCAACGGGGGTTGCTTCCAGGAGTGGGAGCAGTGCAAGGGAACGAACACTCCCAGCCACCCGGGCACTCCAGTGATTTGCAGTTTGGTGTGCCTCTCTGCAGGTGGTCAAGGCCATCAACAGTGTGCTGCTCCACAGGGTGGTCCGCCTCACCGACCCAGACGTGGTCATCCAGGGGTTCGGCACCCTCGGCTTCCCCAACTGTAGGGGGGCCATCAACGGGATGCACATCCCCATCCGTGCCATGGAACGCCAGGCCTCCCAGTATATCAACCACAAGAGTTACTTCTCCGTCATCCTGCAGGCCGTGTCTGACCACCGGGACCAGTTCACGGACATTAATGTGGGCTGATCCGGCAAGGCACATGACGCCAGGGTGTTCCGGAACTCCTCCGTGTGCCGGAGGCTGCACGCCTGAATCTTCTTCCCCGACCACCACATCAGGGTTGGGGACGGGGACATGCCCATGTGGTGGGGGATGCGGTCTACCCCCTACAGCCCTGGCTAATGAAGCCCTACATGGGACACCTCAACCCCCCCTGGCAGGCCTTCAATGCCAGGCTCACCAGGGCCCCCATTGTGGTGGAGGGGGCCTTCGGACACCTGGAAGCCCGATTCCGATGCCTCCTTACCCGCCTCGACCTCGCCAAGCACAATATCCCTCCTGTGGTGGCAGCATGTCGTGTGCTGCACAATTTGTGTGAGAGGAAGGGGGAGGCTTTCCTGCCAGTCTGGATGGCTGAGGCTAAGCGCATGGCTGGCCACTACGCTCAGCCCCGCAGCGTCGCCATCCGGGAGGCCCAGCGGGGGTCCATCCAGATCTAGGAAGCCCTCTGGGAGAGCTTCCATGTGGATGAGGACTAAACTCTCCCTGCATACCCCACTGGGGCCTTCTTGCACCCTCACCTCCTTCCTCTTTCCCCTCCCTAACCCCCCTTCCTAATGTCAAATAGAGACACCTGTTTTGACAACAAAAATCTCTTTTATTTTACGTAACTGGGTGGGGGGAGGGAGGAATAAGGGTGAGAGAAGGGAGGGGGAAACCTGGGAGGAGGGAGCTGGAAGGGGGAGGAAGGGAAGGGAAAGCTCAGGGTTGGGGTCTTGCTGGCTCTCCCGTCTCGCAGCACTGCGGATGCGGGGGCATTGCGGGGGAGTGGGTGTGGAGGGTCGGGCAGGAGGCACGGGGGGCGAGGCAGAGGAAGTGGGAGGGGGAACAGGGGTAGAAGGAGGAGCAAGAGCTGGGGCAGCCGCAGGGGCTGGAGCAGGAGGAGGCAGGAACCTGTCCACCAGGGTCTGGAGGTGACCTCAGAGGGTATGGCCCTGATTCTCCAGCGCCTCCAAGCTCTGCTGCTGCAACCGCAGGTCCTCCCGGACCCAGTGCTCCTGGGTGCGGAGCTGGTGCCCCAGTAGCTGCAGGTGCCGCTGCTGGTACTCCACCTAGTTGTGGGAGTGCCTGCTGGCCCTGCAGTTCCAGGTGCTGCGGCTGTGCTGAAACAAGAGCAGTGGTCAGTTCTCCCTGGGGACACAGTGGGTGAAACCCACCCCCCTTTGCAAGACAAGGTCGACATGTGGGGAACGGGCCAGGACCCCTGCATGACACCCAGCTGCTGCTCCATGATGGGCAAGGCCCAGGCGCACGGTCCCTGGGCTCCCTCTCCACACACACACCCCCATACACATAAGGGGACCATGATGGCACTCACATGTGGAGTCCTCCCCGGCCTCAGACGACACAGCAGATGTGCTCTGTGGGATGACTCGGGGGGTCCTGGGTCCTGGGCAGGCTCCTGGCTCTCGGTGTCCTCCTCTTCCTCTGTTTCTGCCTCAGGGTCGACCACCACCCGGGGGGCATGGACTGTGTGAGCCCCCAGGATGCTGTCCAGGGCCTCAAAGTGAGGGCAGGCTTCTGGGTCGGCCCCTGGTTGGAAGGCCCTGGAGTAGGCCTGCTACAGGTCCTTTATTTTGTAGCGGACCTGCTCCTGGGTCTGCATGTGGCCTCTGGTGGCCAGGTTGGGAGCCATGCAGCTGTAGACTGCCGCGTATCTGTGCCTAGTGCAGAGATCATGGACATTGGAGGCCTCCCCACCTCTTGTGGCCCCAGGCAGGCTCCTGGGAGCTCCCAGCCTGGTCCTGAGAAGAGGTGGAGGGCTGGGTGGCAGCGGGTGGCTGGCTCATCCTGTGCCAAGTGCAGGGTCTGCTGGCTGGATGCTGGCAGGCTTGCAACTGGCACAGGCACCGTGGGCAGACCGTTCCCTTTTAAGGGCTCCGGGGCTGGGAGTGGGACAGAAGAGTTTTCCTGGTTTGGCTCAGAGTGGCCACCAGGGCAACCTGGGAAGGGCTAGCCTCCAGCTAGTTTGAATTAAGTGGCTACACCGCCCTTAATTCGAACTACTTAATTCGAACTAGGTGTTACTCCTCGTAGAATGAGGTTTACCTAGTTCGAATTAAGCGCTCCGCTATTTGGAATTAAATTTGAAACAGCGGTTTGCATGTATAGCCACTATTAAAGTTAATTCAAACTAATGGCTGTTAGTTTGAATTAACTTTGTAGTGTAGACATACCCTGAGATTTGCCACAGAGATTTTCTCTGTATTTTAAATTTGTTTTACTTAGTTGCTCTGTAACAGGTAACTATCAAGTATGTGTTATCAAGTAGATATTTTGTTTTCTTAATAAAATCACCTTTCTAAGATGATGATTTGATTCTTGTGTCCTGGAAAGGAACAGGGGCTCTGTGTTTATGTGTCTGCCTGCCTAGCCTGAGCAGTCAGCAACCAAAGACGGCAGCTTGGTTTTCTCCCCCCACCCCAAGCTCTTTAGGGTACCTCTGGGGGTGGAATTTAAGTGTTCCCCCTATTTTCTTTTTACAGTAAATCACTTGATGGTGGCAGCTTTTCTCTCTCTCTCTCTCTTCTTCTCTCTCTCTCTCTCAGAGCCTGTGCATCTGTGACACTGGGGAGAATTTGCATACAGAGCCTAGAGAGGCAAGGTAGTCTAGGTTTCTTGTGGGCCCCCATCTACTGCATTTGGAATGCCAGATTGGGGATCAGCCCGGACACCAAGCAACATGTCCTCCACAACAGAACACCCCCCCTCCCCGCCACACACACACACACACACACACACACACACACACGGCAGTTGGCAAGGGGAACTGTGAAACACAGGCAAAGACATCAGGGAAAAGGCCTAGTGGACATGGTCTATGGTCATGGGCCGGGCCTCACTGTTTGCTCGTGGTGGCCAAGAGTCAGTTGCATTTGGATAGAGGGTAGCAAAGACACTAAGGCCATTTCTGGAGGAGGTCGTCTGGAGTGACTGTTACATCAGCTCAGTGGCCTAGCACAGGTGTTCTTCAGCTAATATGCCGAATCTGGAGGAACTGGTGCCCAGATTTACCCACCCAAGGCCTGATTTCCAGGAGAACGGCTGAAGTCCACTGGGAAGGTACCAGGATATCACAGAGGCTACTAAAGTGATGAACACAGAAGGAAAACAAGAACACACCACTGAGACACAGGCTTGAAAGGGAGGGGGGAGTATTGCACCAAAACCCAGAGGCCTTTTGGGGAAAACTTGTCTGAAAGTGCATGTGTGTCACCACCCTGACTCTCATGACATGGGAAATCCACAAGAAAAATACAAATGAAATCCTGGTTCGGTGGAAGTCAATGCGAGTTTTGTCATTGATTTCCGTGAGGAAGCTAGGATTTCACCCTCGACCTTCACTGATCTTACATGTAAAAACATCTACATTTTTGACAACACAGCCAGCCTTCTGTCAAGCAAAATCCCTCCAGGAATCTTTACCAAGCTAGCCGTGTATCGTCTCCAAATGAATCAAGTGAAATATTGATTTTCAGATTTAAAAGCTATTAGTTGACATACTTTTGACTGTAAAACAAAGGATTTTATTTTGACTTTTCTCATAATGCCCCTTGCCAAACATCACAATAGTCATCCAACCACTGTGCACTGCTTTCAAACTTAGGGTCTGATGGTTGCATTTTTAGCAATGATTTTCCAAAGACAAACCTTCTAATTAAAATAGGACTGCCTCACTTTGTGGAACGGGTTCCCAAGCACCAGTCCCCTGGTGGATTCCATTGGCCCACCCACCCATCTAGTAGGGTGACCAGATGTCCCAATTTTTTAGGGACAGACCTCATAGTTGGGGCTTTTACGCCCATTACCACCCCACTCCTGTCCTGATTTTTCACACTTTTATCTAGTCACCCTACCATCCACCCACACACACACACACACACACACACACACACTCCAACCCATCCAGCAGAAAGCTCCTCATAAGTACAGGTCTCCACTGAACAGGGATCATGGCTACTGCACAGTCTAAGCTGCAGTTTTCAGGTGCTCACAATTTTGAAAAAAGTTACAGCTTGGACTAAAATTATCCACATTCTTTCACAGCACAAAAGCAAACATTTTGGGACGAAGGGAGAACACGGTGAAATTCCACCTGATTGTTTTGCAGTAAGTGTGGGAAACAATACAAGAGGTTTTCACATTTAAAAAAACAACACAGAAGCTATTCTTTCCCACCGCTCAGGCAAATACAGTTAAAGTGACTCAATTTTCTAAAAATAGCCTAGATCCAACTACATACATAGTCCTACCCAAGAGCTGCTGTATTACTAGGCACCTGATGATTGCAATGCAAAGGATTACTACCAGGAGTGATGGTTACTACTGGGTGTAGCTCCGCTGTCACTGACTGCAGTAGTAAATGCTAGGAAGTCTTCGCAAGATGGGCTGCTTGGTTTGGAAAAGAACGACTGGCTGAGAAATATGCTGTTGTGGCCGAGCTGCTGTGCAGGTGCAAACTTGACTGCAGGTTGTGCCTCCCTACACCAGAACCACGGATGTTCCCGGACCACAATGCCCAGGAACAGGGAGGTCTGGCCGTGGGGCAGGAGCACGGTGGGGGGGGGGACCAGCAACTCAGTCAGGAGCCCCATGTCGGGGGGGAGGGGAGGGTGGCAAGGCAGAGAGTTCTAGCCGCAGTGGCCAGGGAGCTCGGACCCCAGCGGCAGCCAGGGAACTCTAGCTCTGGCCCTGGCCCCAGCTGTGAAACTCCAGCCCCAGCGGCAGAGGTCTGGCCACAGCCCTGCTCTGGTTCCAGCAGCTGGGAAGCTCTAGCCCCAGCAGCAGCCAGGGAGCTCTGACCCAGCCCTCTGGCCCCGGCAGCAGCTAACTCCCGAGGGGACTGGGGCATGAGTGGGAGCAGGCTGGAGCCCTAGCTTGGGGGCAGTGGGGCAGCATGGGCCATGAAAGGAGGGGACTCCTCTGGTCTGGCAAATCCCCTCATTCAGGACTGGTCAGGTCCTGAGGGTGCCAGACCAAGGAGGTCCAACCTGTAGCTGCACGGCAGGGCCACACTGCTGAGCTCTCTCGTGCTGGGCACCCAGACCGACCCGTGCACGGGGACCCCTGCAGCCACAGGGAGAAGTAGTGGGACTGAATGTTCCGCAGCGTGGATGTGGGCTGCACACTCCAGCCCATGGCCCAGACCCTGGCTAAGCCCTGCCCAGTTCTCCACATAGTCATTCCCATCACACCTCTCCTGTGACCATCCCCGTCACTCACCTCCCTCATCCCTTCTGGCCCTTTGCCACCCTCCTGTCTACTGAAAATGCAAGCTCTTCAGGGCACGGGCTGTCAATCACTATATAGAGCAGTGGGGCTTTGCTCCTGGTGACCACATGCAAATAACAAGCGGGGCAGGGCACGGGGTGTCAGGACTCAGTGTCAGATCAAGCTCTCTTACCCACACTCAGCAGAAGCCTCAGCACTCTCCACAGCTTCCTGAGAAAGACGAAGATGAATCTGCACTGCAATTTGGAGCACACCAGCCCCTCAAGGTTCATATCGGCAGCTCCTACCTTCCCTGCCTGCAAAGGCACAAAGAAAACCAACAGAGAAGACCCATCAATTCATCGCTCAAAAAAATTGGTGAAGCGTGACATTAGACTTTGCACTCAGCGGTTGGCAGGGATACTTCTCAAGGAAACATGGGACAGCTGCCTGCGCGCCCTGGCCATGCTGGCCCGGCATTCCAGGTAATGGGTGTGTCTAGCTCCGCTGGCCTCTGGGACACACCTTACTCGGCTTTATCCCCTGCTGCAATCCCCAAGGAAATGGAAGAAAGGCTGGGCCGAAAGACTCATCCTCCTCCCTTTTGCTTTGTGCTGTTCCACACATGATAGGGAAAGGGAAGGCAGATTGGGAGGGGACGTTGCTTTTAAGAGCTACCCTAAAATGCCACAGTGGAAGAGAAAGTCACCAACAAGCATTATCTAAACCCCGCCAACGGCTGAATTTTTCTCTCTGTTGCCCTAAAGTTAGCTCCTCCGACAATAATACTAATTCCATCCAAAGCGCAGAGAGCATGGCGCCTCGGCCTGTAAAGCAACGCAGCCCAGTGAGCAATCCCGGCAAGCCGCAGTTTGCAGGTTCAGGCCTCGGAGCTTGACTGACAGCCTTAATTATACAGGGACAGCGAAGCGGCTCAGGCAGACACGCACGCGCTCGGGTTGGTAAAGCAGGGATAATGCACTCCCTCTCTTTGAGGGACCGCGCAGGAAGGAAGAGCGCTGCTTCCCCATCTGACGCCGATCACCTAATTAGCCCCGCTGAGCAGGTGATACAAACTCAAGCGCAGCAGGAGAAGGCGGCCTCTATCCATCCCCCCCGCGGCGACTGGAACGGGGCCTCACGAGGCTGATTATCTGAGGTAAAACCAGTTCTTCCCACGCTGCCCAGTGGCCAACCAAAAGACTCTTCAATTGTCGCACCTGCCGCTCTCCCAGGCCACAATGGGGGCACTAGCCACCTTTTCTGGTGGCAACCTTAGGAGCGAGGACACAGGTGCACCTCCTCCCCGGGGAGCCTGGGGCGCTCCCTGCAGTAGGGGAGTTCTGACTCTCAGCCTCTTGCACTTCTCCTGCCAATGGGGCTTCAGTCTGGCCCAGGTGCAGAGGGGTGTGTGCTCTGGAAGGCGTCGAGCTAACAGTTTCAGGGAAGGAATGTTACATGCCTCCTTGCCTGGAGCCTGCACAGTATTGCAGCAGGGGGATGGGCAAGCAGCCCCCACTAATTGATCTGAGTTGTGCCTCTTGGCTTCAGCTAAGATTGCTCTGAACGCCATGAAGATGGAGCATCTGTTTCGTTATTGCTCAGTCACGGATCAACGTTGCTCATTTAAACAAACAAAGGAGAATTAAGGGGGCGGAGGGGAATCAACCCGCCAAACAGGGTTTTCCCTTCTTCTGTAACATCCCCAAGGGCTGCAGACCAGACCGGTTGTCACTGACCTCAAATGAGGCTCCTGATGACACCTGACCAGTGCCAGCACCTGCATGGGTTTGCTGAGAAGCTCCCAGGTCTCTCAATGTGGCACAGACTGGACTCGTCTCCATCTCCCGCGCCTGCAGCCTTCTGCAAGATGAAGCAGAAGGAGGAGTAGCGGAATCGTACCTCTCTGTCTCGACAGCAAGCAGGCATAAGGCTGAGTAAGGAGGAGCCTTTGGCCCTTCACCTTCTCACTCCACCACAGCCACCTCTCAGAGCAGCCTCTGTCCCTCAGGTCTAGCTACAACAGAGCCCTGACTCTCCTCACGCCAGAACTGTCTCAGGCACTCCGATCCTGCAGGCCAGGCGCCTCCTTGCTGGGATCCAGATATCGCTATGATCTATAGCTTGTGTGCAAAGAGCCTTTGTGCTAGGAGAGCTGGGTCCTTTAGTTCAAGCAGCAGAGACTCGAGCTTCTCAAGACACATCCCAGGTTCAACGCCCTCCAAGGAAGTTAAGTTGCACAATGCACCATGAGACTCGCTAGATCAGGGGCTCCTCCTGAAAATACTCCTGGTGCTCAGCCAGTGATGGGGAGGGAAGGGGAAGCTGGTGAGATTCAGAGTTGGTGGAAATATCTTTCAACCGTCTTGTATCTTGCATGTGCAGTAGTTTCCTGGTTCCAGGATCTCAGAGTAGCTAGTCAGGCTGGAAGAGAATATTAGCGCAGAAGAGGAAAATGATACCTAGAGGGACAACAGGACTCAGACTCTGCCAAGATGGGATTAACTGTCCGGCTCAACATGGATGGTGTATGCCCCAAGCTTTCTGTACAGGGTGCATCTACACTGCAGCTGGGAGGTGAAATTCCCTGCTCATGCAGCTGTACGGGTAACAAGTGAAAATCACCAAGGCATCTGCAGTGGTGGGATGAGCTGCTGCTTGAGCATAAACCCACCCAAACCATAGGTACTCAGGCAGCCAGCCTGGCCATGCACCTGCACCACTGACTGTATCATAGCAAGGGCGTCTGTCCCCCCGCGATGCGGATTGTGGTTACCAGGCGTCCAGTTTTGAACCAGACAGTCCGTTATTTGAGCTTTCTGTCCGGGAAACAAATTGAGAAAATACCGGACATATATATGTCCAGTATTTTCTAATTAAGTAAGTTTTATTATTATTATGAGTATCAGTATTGCGTACTGCCTGGCTGGTAGACACGCTCACGCTGCATGAGCATGTCTACCAGCCAGGTAGTAAGTAGCTACACAGTGGAGGGAGAGCGGGGGGCGACGGAATCCCCGGGGCCGGACTCGCCTGTGCGTCCTGCCGGGACCGTGTGTGGGACTGGCAGCACCCCAGGATCTGCGTGCACCTGGGTCACCCCTGCTCCCCGCCAGCCAATATGTAGGGTGGGCGATGGTACTGCCTCCCAGTCACGCAAGTGACCGATCATCTTCCATCAGCCATGGCCACGTTGCCGTGGGCAACCCGCACCCGCCTGTCCAGTTCCCATCCACGTGCTGTGAGAAGAACCCAGCGGGGGAGAGGGGCTGACCCAGGGGAAGGGTCTGGAAACCCCAGCTGTTCTCTCCCCCAGAGAGTGACCTGGACCACAAAGCCAGCACTCTCTGTACCGGCCTGGTGAGTAGGATTACCAGATGGGTTTTAAAAAAATACCAGATACGTGTGATCTCAGAATGGGGGGATGGGACTGGCCGGGAGGGGAGTGGGGCTGACCGGGGGAGATCGGAGGGCGGCGGGAGGAGGGGGAAAATGGGACCAGCTGGCGGGAAGCAGGGCTGGCCGAGAGGGGGTTGGCGGGAATGGGGCTGGTGGGGGGAACTGGACAGGCGGGTGGGGGTTGCCCACGGCAACGTGGCCATGGCTGATGGAAGATGATCGGTCACTTGCGTGACTGGGAGGCAGTACCATCGCCCACCCTACATATTCCCCACTGATTATTAATAGTCGCAGGACAGCTCCAGCCCTGGATCAGGGCCTCCCGGTGTTAGGTGCTGTACAACCCAGGACAAAGACCGTCCCTTCCCCAAGAGATTTACAATCGAAGTCTCTGCTAGCTGGGATGCTTTGCACCCAAAGTGATTCCTCGCTCTTCTGTGCTGCAGGCAGCTCCTGACAGGATTCAGGACTAGCTGTTTTCATCTCCGTCAAGCCAAAGCCCCTCTCTTTCCTCCTCCCCACGCTGACCAGTTTTGCTGCCATTTTGGTTTGGGGAGACCTTTCCAGCAATGCCGTGCCCCGAGCAGAACACACCATTCCCCAGTCTCAGCAGAAAGGGGCCAGTGAATCACAGCCTCAGAGAAGGACTAACTCAGCCGTGCCTCTGTGGCTCAAAGCCTTATTGAGCTCTCTAGCAATGCGGTCCGGCAGTAGACTCAATGCTCAGTCCCACACCCGGTGACTTCAACACATCTATGGTTCCCCAGCACGTAGAGGTCAGACAGGTCAAGAAGTCTGTCCTCGCTTCAGAGCAACTGAGCTCCATAGCTCTCAAGAACCTATGTGTTCAGCAGAGGCTGCTTCCTAGTAGTTAGCAAAACAATTTAAAAAAAAATCAAGCAAGCTACCGCTGCCTGGGGAAAAGCCTGTCCCTTTCTCCATCGCTCCACCAGCAGGTGCTAGGCCCAGGTTTATTTTCATAGAGGCTTTTTCATTTTTGTTTGTTTCCTCTCTGTTAATTAAAGTATTTGTTGCCACAGCAGGAAATGTAAACTGTACAGCAGCCAACTTATATATATATATATTTTTAAAAGGGAGAAATAATTTAGCAAAGCAATTATCTTCACACACACACCGAAGGCACCTCCTACCCTCACCCCAGAAACCACCGCAACCCAGAACAAAAGAACTGTCCCTTTAAGAAAAAAAAAACTTTAAAAATTCCATGCATATGGATAGAGGATCAGATTCTGCAGAGCTCAGTTGTTCCCACCTAGGCCTCAAAAAAGTGGCCCATTTCCCCAAGAGTCTGGTGATTGGTTAGTGCCCAGGAAAGCTGGGCAATGTTGGGGGTGGGGGGTGAGGGGAGAAACACTTTTTTGGCAAACAATGCAGATTGGGTGGCCCACCCTGAATATTTTGCAAATTCACGTCGATTTTGCCAAATTATTCATGGAGGGGAAAACATTCCAAAAAGGCAGTTGAAATGTTTTGGATTGTTGTTTCCCTTTTTGTTTTGCTACTTCCTTCAATTTTATTTTAAAAAATTCAAAAGGCTCCCAGTGCCGGAATGCAGCTGTCACCCCATTTCCCCCCCATCCCACAGGCCTTGAGTGGCTCACCCATGGCAGCGCCTGGCAAGTCTCTGTGCCAATCCCAGCACACTGAGGGCTACAGCCCACAACTGTCAGCCCTTATTTTTGAGTATTTTCTTTCTTCCCTGCCTGCAGCTGCCACTAGGCAGCAGCACTCCCTATGTATTAAAGCTGGGCAAATGATTTAAAGTATGTACCTACACAGTCACTGTTCCTATGTAGCTGAACATATTATAAGGCTGCACTTATCCTCAGAACACCATCACAAGATAGGGCAGGGCTGCTATCCCCATCTCACCGAAGGGGCACTGAGGCACACAGTGACTTGCCCAAGGCCACACACAAGGTCCGTGGCAGAGCAGAGATCTAGACCTAGCTCTCTCAAATCCCAGGCTCATGCCCTAATCCCTGGACCAGCCTTCCTTTTATGAAACAGAAATCAGAGCTCCTGCCTTCTCCTCCTCCCTGTGCTACTCACCTGAGCTAATCTGGGTGAGTCACCAGCCTGATCTGTGCCTTGGTTTCCCCATCAGTGAAATGGCCATAACAATGATGTTCTGCCTACCCTAACAAATGGCCAGAACCTTACTTTGAGATCCCCTGGGATGAGGTGCTATTCTGATCCACTGCCAGCCCCAGAAAGCTGCAATGCCTGAAGTTGCATGCTGCTCTTCGCTGTTATGCTGCAGAAACGGTGAAAAAAATCGTGATAGTTTTCTAACAGTAACTGAGTAGGTGGTGCACACTGCGATTTTCTTAACCCACCTCTTGCACCCTGGCAAGAATAAGCTAGTCAATGGTAACACACATCCAGCCTGACTCCACTCCTCCAACCTCCGTATCTCCACCCCAACCTTATCTCGCTCCAAACTAATAGAAAAATCAACTTCTCAAAAGATTGTCCCTCGCATTTCAGCACAGCAGGACAAGCAGAAAACAAATTAAAACCATTACAATAACCATCAGAACCATCCACTGCTGGGGCGGAGAGAAGGGGGGGGAACAAAACATATCAGCATCACTTTGGTTTAAAAAAAATCTATTTATATTAAAATAAACAAGCACAAAAGAAGAAAGAGAAAAATCAATCAACTGTATTTAATAGCAAACAGATCTTCCTCTCAGAGCCGCATGCAAGAGGCGGAACAGAGCTGGGGAAAAGGGCACCTAATAATGCACCAATTCTCTGCCTCCACCTCTCTACAGGCAAAGTTACACTGCAGTCAGGAGTGAGGCTGCAACACATGTACACATATCTGAGCCGGTTTATACCTAGCTTAGTTATCACTAAGTTAACTTTCTGTTGCAGTTCCAAACCTGTTTCCTCTCTCAGGTTATGTCTACACTACGAGTTTTTTCAGCAAAAAATATGCTAATAAGGGACTCATATGCATGAATTGCAATCTCATTTGCATATTTTCTGCCTATCTGTTTTTGCATTAGAGGTTCTTGTACAAAAGCAAGCAGTGTGAATGTGTTCTTTTTGTGCAAAAATCCCTTTTTCCACAAGATCAGTGTGCCTCCTTTTTTGGGGCATAAGGATCTTGCGGAAAAAGAGGGTTTTGCGCAAAAAGAACACATTCACACTGCTTGTTTTTGCACAAAAACCCCTAGCACAAAAAATGGATTGGCAGAAAATATGCAAATGAGTCCCTCGTTAGCATATTTTTTGCTGAGAAAACTTGTAGTGTAGACACAGCTGCAGAGGAGAGAGAACGGACCTGTCTCCAACTACCAACCCCTGTGAGAAGCTGCTGGGGACCCACTGCTGCGCCTGTCCACCCACACACTGTCAGTGAAAAGAGTCTCCTCTCGCCTGACACTAACATCCACACCGGCTCAGCCTGTAAAAACAAGTCTGGCACAACTTGGCGCACGTGGCATGGACACACACACACCCACCCCATCAGCGAAAATATTCCTCCACCTCTAGTATGAACCCGCTATGCCTGTGAAAAGAAGCCAGGTGCAACTGGGCACGGCTGCACTGATGCATCCACATTGGGGTTGCCAGGTGTCTGGTTTTTTACTGGATTTTTTGGTCAAAAAGGGGAACTGGCAGAGCCCAGTACATCAGAAGTCCAGTTACCTGAGTAACTCTCTGTAATCAGCTTCTGTTCCACCACCAAGAGGGCATGAAATGCAGAGGCTGCTGGAACTGTAGGAGCATCAGGAGCTGCCCTGCACCCACCAGTCCCCAGGGGGAGGGACCCTGAAGTGTACAACCTATGAGGAGCCCAGCTGGTGGCTGCTCTCACTGCCGGAGCCCTTCTCAGCCTCCTTTGTCCCCTTCCTCTCTCCCCCATCCTGCTCCAGTCACCCCTCCATCTTCAGAGCACGGCTCTCCCTCAAACATCCTGCCTCAGTGGCCCCTTCAGCCCAGAGCCCGGCTCTCCCTCAAACATCCTGCCTCAGTGGCCCCTTCAGCCCAGAGCTCGGCTCTCCCTCAAACATCCTGCCTCAGTGGCCCCTGCAGCCCAGAGCCCGGCTCTCCCTCAAACATCCTGCCTCAGTGGCCCCTTCAGCCCAGAGCTCGGCTCTCCCTCAAACATCCTGCCTCAGTGGCCCCTGCAGCCCAGAGCCCGGCTCTCCCTCAAACATCCTGCCTCAGTGGCCCCTTCAGCCCAGAGCTCGGCTCTCCCTCAAACATCCTGCCTCAGTGGCCCCTGCAGCCCAGAGCCCGGCTCTCCCTCAAACATCCTGCCTCAGTGGCCCCTTCAGCCCAGAGCTCGGCTCTCCCTCAAACATCCTGCCTCAGTGGCCCCTGCACCCCAGAGCACGGCTCTCCCTCAAACATCCTGCCTCAGTGGCCCCTGCACCCCAGAGCCCGGCTCTCCAATTGGAATGCCGGCCACCCTAACCCCCCACCTCGCTGTGAAAATCCGCCCTGCGCAGCGCGCCCCAATGCAGAGCAGGACGGGCAGTGTGAAGGGCCCCGGCTCTGTCGTCACTGCGCTAGCAACTCATCTGCCTCCAGTTCCAGGCCACCCTCAGCTCTGTGCCCCTCGCTCCCTCCCCTCCCCAGGAACCTCAGCCCGAGCTGCCGCAACCTCCCCGCCTACCAAGGGTTAAGAAGCTTGATCCTGCCAGACAAAGGGGGGCAGCGGTACCCAGGCATTTGAGTGGCCATGCAGTGCCATCGTGTGGCCATAGCGCACAGCACCGCAAGCTTCCCAACCCGCTTCAGGCTGAGAGGAGTGAAGGAGCCAAGAAGGAATCAGCCAGGGGTAGGGCCTTGCTGGTCCCAAAGGAGCACAGGGCTTCCCTGCTCCCACCAGGCACTCCTGGCCAGTCCCTCCCCTGAGGAGACCAGGGCAGCCCAGAGAGGCCTACGCCTGGGCCCTCAGGTCTCAGCTGACACTGCTCAATGTGGACCAGAGAGTCCTGGCTGCCTCCTGCGCTGGGGATTTGTCATCTCTATGGTCACCATGCGGCAGGGGACTGGCCAGCATGTCCTTGCACAGCATGGCACAGCCTGGTGACCCTGCTTTGAAAGGAGGCAGCTGCTAATCATACAGCTGCTGAGTGTCCTTGAGACAGCCCAGAGAGTGCCCAGGAGCGCAGCCCTGGGGATCTTCTAACAGAAAACCACAGGGGTCAGCTTAGGGATTGCGGGTGCTTCAGCAAAGGTTTGGTGAAGCCTCTTTGTTGTAGGAAGTGGACCAGACACCTTCCCATTTTAACATCCTGCCCAGCAGTCCCACCCCCCTCCCCCAGCTCCTGCGGTGGATGGACAGAAAGGCATTTCTACCATGTGATTCAGCCTCTGCTTCTTGCCCCTGCTGAAATGAGTCATGGGAAACCACAGCCCACACACCCGTCCTCCCAAACTTTACTGAATCCCAGAGACTCCACTTCGAAGAAAGGTCAGGAGCCAGATCAGGCTACCTGACCGGGTGGGAAATTCCACTCCATTACAGTGGGCTGACTGGTGTTGCTTGCATTGGTCCAAGGCCTGGTAGCCTTGGGAACCAGCAGACCAGCAGATCCATTCATGCTTTTCCCAAACCAGCTGAGGTTTGTACTAAGACCTGGTCTGTGACCCACAAACCCTCCCATACAGCCCCCAGCTGACAATTCGCTCATGCTATCACTCCATCACTGCCTCACCTAAGGAATTCATTGCTGCAAGGCTGCAACGCATTCCCGCCTCTGCTGCACGTTTATCCTTTTACTGTGGGCATTGCAAGTCTTTCAGCTGCTGTGTGGGTGACTATGAAACTATGCGCAGAGCTGCACAAGGCAGAGGGAGTGGCCGAGACAGGCCAGGCTCACCATTGGCAAAGGTGGCTCTCACACCCAACTGAGCTAGTGCAAGGGGAGAGCGATGCACTTGGGGAACTGGCCCTGACAAACAGGATTCAAACCGCCCAACGGGCTCTTTTCCCTGCAATGAGCTGAATCAATCACGCGATCTAACATGGAGACACAGGATGGCTCATGGAAGACAGACATGAAATGGATCATCCAGATGAGATGAGGGCAGCACCATCCTGCTTTGGCCAAGATAGTGCATTTGGGCAAGGGGCTACCTACAGAGCACAAGGATACAGTTTTCCATAGATGCACTTGGCAGAGTGAGCTCTTCATAGGCAATCCAGGGAGGGTCTCTCTTCCTGAAAGTGACTGGTCCTTTAAAAACATTCAGGGACCTTGAGGCTTTGCACGGAGTGAGAGTGCATGGTGGGCTGCACCAGGATTCCCTTCTCTTAGCCACCTGCTCACTGGAGCCAAACTCCACCCAAGCTCAGATGTATAGAGAATACAGAGATCCTGCAAAGACGCCCAAATCTTTCCTCCTGCTCAGCAAAAAGGTGACCCCAAAACCAGACTCCCCCGTGAAAGAAATCAAGAAGCAGAAACCCGGGGGGCTCAAAATTCCCTCCAAGTTTTGCCCTCATTTTGGATTGGAAAGTTTGTTGCGATGGAAATTTCCCACCCAGCCCTTCTCTCATCTTAATAAGCCCTGACGTAGCACTGGCAGCTCTGCGACTGGTGTCAGCAGGAGACGAGCCATGGAGTTAAGCGAGTCTCCTGTGTTAATAATGGTCCCTGGGAGAAAGTGCTCATTAACAAGGCTAACAAGTGCCATCGCGGGGGCCTTGACAGCACCACGGGTGACAGCTGCAAAAGTGCCCTGATGAGTGATGGCAGCCGCCACTTGCGCTCCCAGCACGGCCCCTCTGCCAGCCCAGCAGGGTTAGAGAGAAGGGCTGCCCAGGGCAGCGCTGGGAGCGAGGAGGAGAAACGCCCCTGCTCCAGGAGGAATGAATGTCCTCTCAAAGCACCACTCATGGCAGACAATGCTCAATGCCATTCCCCAGCTCTCTGCATCCCCCTTTCCCATCCCCCCTCTGGGCCTGCCTTCAAATAACTCTCCCCCAGCCTGCAAGTGGGGACAGCAAAGGAGCAAATTTCCCATTGCATTAGCACACAACAGCCTTCCCCTGGAGCTACCACACCTGGGTCCTCCATTAACCCACCCACTGCACTACCAGGGGCCTAACCCTAACTAAGCTTGGTGCTCTCTGGGGGTGGCCGTGGGGGGCTTGGAGGCAGATTTCTGGGAGTAAATGTCAGTAAATGTCGATTTCACTCTAGACACCCAAACCCAGGAAAATACGTTTCCATCTATAGTAATCCAAACGTACAGCTAGGCAAAGTCAGAGGCGGTTTGGATCTCACTGGAGTTTGATATAAGGAGCTTTACGTTGTGCGTTGTGACATGGGACGCTGACAGTTTGGGTTTAGATGATAAAGCCCTTTAACTTCTTAAATCTCAGCTGTCATTAACTAATTACCGCCTGAGCCCTGCATCTCCTCGCAACTGTGAGAATTTCAACAGCTGAAAACAGAAAAATATAAGACTTACACCCCACCGTTCTGTGCAACTGTGAAAACTTAAAAATCACTCAAATGCTTATAGATAAGCATTGATATTATCCATTGAGATGATCCAGATAAAACTTGAATTCTGCCAAGTCCAGTTTTCCTCCCGGGGAAGTGGGTCCTGAGACACCCCAAACCTTCTCCGTGTCCCCCAGATTTGAGGGAAGGACAGATAGGGCCAACATCCGTCCAAAGGGAGTTTGTTTTGACACTATTGACATGGTCTGTTGACCTGGGACATTAGCCAGAGGTAGGGACGGGGGGGGGGGACCTTCAGGGTAGAGGAAAAACTGCACATTAAGGGACACGGGAGTAACCGTGGCTCATGGGAGGGCTCTCTCTATATAGAAAGACCACTGCACAAAGGCTCTGCTCTGTTGTCTTTGACCTCTGTGCAGGGCTGGTGACATGGTTCCCTCTCCAGAAGCTAATGGCTCCTCCTCCACTTCCCGGGCCATATCTCTGGATTAATGGTGCCCCTGGCCTGGCTGTGTGACTCTGCCATCTGGCAGCACTGACAGGAAGCTTGGCCTAGAGGTTAGAGCTCATGGCCGGAACTAGGGATGAATATTTAAGTGAGGTTAACTGGTGGTTCAGGTTAACTGGTGGAGGCTGGAGCAGCTCCCCTGCTGCTGCGGGCAAGGGGCTGCTCCAGGCCCCCAAGGGGCCCACCGCAGGTAGGGCCTGCTCTGACCAGACAGCCCAGCAGTGGGTGGAGGGGAGGGCGGTACAGACAGGCTGGAGAGACTGCACACACACCTCCCCCCCACCTGCCAGTTAACCAATTAAACAGGATTTTACATCCATAGCTGGAAACCAGGAGACCTTGTCTGTGATCCCAGCTCTGCCACTGACCTGCCTGCTCTTGGGCAAGTTGCTGTAACCATTCTGTGCCTCAGTTTCTCCACCTGTAAGTGAGGCTACCAGTACAACCCCTTTGCATTCCCCGGATGGCTAGGGAAGGGTTGGGACTGAGTGGGTTTCTCAGGCCTGCGCCGTGCAGGAGGTCAGACTAGATCATCATAAGGATCCCCCGTTCCCCAACTCAAAATCCACAATCCACTCTAGCTACAGCTGCTCATCTTGGCCCCCACACCACATTGTGCCTCCCCCACTCCTGTTCCGCCCTTCTCAGACAGCACCAGCCAGTGCCAAGCACTGTGGCCAGCCTGCCCACTCCGGGGCCTTTTACACCCATTTTGCAGCCAAGGATAAAATGCTCTCGCCTGGCACTTCTGGCTGGGGAGCATTTTCCTCCCACCTGGCACGATGTCGATGGCTCCAGGAGAGGAGACGGGCCTGGCCCAGGCAACGGTGGGGCCTGTGAAGTATTAATGGCTGGCAGAACATACAGCAGCAGAACAAGGCCCAAAGGCAAC
Organism: Pelodiscus sinensis; assembly: GCF_052426305.1. Lineage (NCBI taxonomy): Eukaryota > Metazoa > Chordata > Testudines > Trionychidae > Pelodiscus > Pelodiscus sinensis. The sequence continues at coordinate 7,543,326 of NC_143074.1, read as the reverse complement.
TAATCAGGCAGCTGCTGTTGCACATGGACCCCGCCTGGCCATGCCAAGCATTGCACATGCAAGGCAGAGCCTTTCTCCAGGATCTGACCAGCTAAACACGGAGCAGGCAATGTCCGTTCCAAAGGGCAGGGCCCGTCTGCCTGCCCCGTGAGTGCCACACGCCCTGCAGAACATACCTGTGCTGTGCAGGGGAGGCTACAGTCCCTGGTGCAGCTCCAAGCCACTTTGAAATAAACCCAGCCACCAGCAGCTGCTCTGCAAGCTGCGTGCTAGTGCCAGGAGCTCAACAGGCTGGGCCAAGGGTGCTGCTAAACTTGGGATGGATGGTGCCATCTGCTGGTTTGCTAGCATCATTGCCTCACTAGGACAGACACAAGGCCTAGATCAGGGCTACTCAGCTTTGGAAGCCCCAGGAGCCACAGTGATACTCACAGCACATGCCGAGGGCCACAACTTAAGTGTGGCTGCATGTACATGCAAATATTTATGCAAATATATGCAAATAGCTTCTTTCACACTGACGGGCATGAATACAAAGATTAATGCAAGACAACACAACACTTAGGCCCCATTTAAGTCAGTTCTGCTGCTATTAATAAAATGCAACATTTACCCCATTTTCATCCATATGACAGCACTTTTAATAAGCAATGACAGTCCAGGGATCTAACTACTAAAACGCATATCAACAGAAGACCATTATATTGACTCGCCGTTGTGGAGCGTGTTCCCAGTGGAGACCATGTTCAAAGAATCCCACCTGCGGGCCATGCTGAGCCCTGCACAAACCCAAACCGCCCCGTGGGCTGCAAACAAACAGGCCACATGTGGCCCACGGGCTGCGTATTGAGTAGCCCTGGCCTAGAATCTGACCCGGGAGGCATTAATTTGCTGCATGAAGAGCCAGAAGCAGGGCTATACAAGGGTAGTTCTGAGGTGTCCTACCCAAGCAGAGGCATAGTCCTGCCTCTTCTCAATCTTTACAACGTACTTATTATTCTAATTTAGTTCCTTGAAGGCTGTAATACTTTGGTCTAATTGTGGTTGTCAGGTCTGGTGTAGAAATGGCTAGATGGTATTTAGAAGCCGGTGACACACCGGAGGTCCAACAGATGATCAGGACTTAAGTCCTATGACTCCTGAAATCAATCTGGCCTGGGGTGAAAAGGGAGAAGATGATGCATGATCCCTTTAATCCTGACCCTTTCTGCTGAGATTGCAACTGGTATGTGTATGGCAAGAGGTCTCCGCCGGGGTAGCATTGTTTGCTCTCAGGGCACCTATCATAACCCAAGTCACCTGCCAGACCAAGTTCATGCCTTTCCTGCACACTAGTCACAAAGGGTCATTCACTCAAGACGTATTTGGGAAAATATTTAAGCAGGTGCTTAACTTCAAATCCCAGTGGAACTTAAGCATTTTATTTAGGTGCTCTCCTGATCTGGGGCCTCAAACCATCCTCCCACCCATTTCTTCGTCCCCCTCCCACTGTCTATTCACTTACCCTAGTCTTCGCCTGAATATGATATCATTTCACCAGGAGGCAGGGGAGCAATCTTCCTGCAGTCCTGAAGCTTAAGATAGCACAATCCAATATCATCCCTATAGAAACTGCTGGCTTTCTAATTACTTGCTTATGTATCTGGAAAATGTGCTGATCAATTGCACAGAGGGAGCAGGCCGCTTTGTGAACTCGCTCATGGTGGGCAAAAGCAGCAGGACTGCCCATGCCACTAAACATCTGGTGGTCTCCAAGGGGGGAAGGTACATTCCACTGCCTCGGCTCACAGGCAGAGGGAAACAATGCTTTGGGTACAGGTAAGCAGGCCGAATCTCATTCAAGTCCTTTAACCCAGGAACAATGTGGTGTTTTGCCCTTTAAAAATCTTGGGTATGAACCAAGGATCCAAAACTAATAGGAAAATTAGCTGGGTGGCTCCAAAACTAGGAAACCAGCTTTTGGTTTGTCTCATCCTTGTACCATCACAACCCGGAGCAAAGCAGACATGGAATTTGTGCCGTAGAACAATTTCAATGTTTTTTTAAAGACAGTCCACTATATCAACATGGGCAGCTACAAAGCATGAGACACACTGCTGAGGACTCCAAAATGACTTGAATTCCTACAGGTCTTCATGCCTTAAACAGTAGTGATAAGAATTCTGTGACTGGGCTGGACCGGACTGCGTAACCAAATAATATACAATAATTGTGAACTGATTCTAACACTGTGGGCCTCAAAGACTGATTCGGGTGTTTATCTCTTCTAGACTAGAAGTTGGTCCCTATTTCAGCCACAGGGGTACCTACATGAATGCAGATCTCTTGTGCAGACGAGCAAAGCCACTATTTATACTGACCCTCTCAAAACCAGATTAAGTCACACCGGTGCAAATTGCAACCTATATCGATTTATCCCATCTACATGAGAAGTTTGCTTTCGCGGCAGCTACAGAAATGAGAGCAAATCCCTATCCCTATCATAGGGTATGTCTGCACTACAGCACTAATTCGAACTAATGCATCCAGACTAAAAAACTAGTTCGAATTAGCATTTTGCTAATTCGAACTAGCATGTCCACACAGAGTGGACCCTGTTAAGGATGGCCGGAAGCAGTGCCGGCAGGGCATCAGATGAGGACTTAGAGCGTGGCGCTGCTGTCTCAGGCTAGCTGAGGGCTGTGCTTAAAGGGACCCAACCCCCAACCCGGACAGACAATTCTCAGGGGTGCCCCGCTTGCAAAGCAGTCCTAGCTTGGATTGCCCGGAGTACCCACACTGGGCACATCACAGCACTCGGCCATCAGACCGGATGCACTTGCCGCAGGCTGCCATCTGGAGAGAGAGGGCAATTGGGGGGCTGCAGGAGACCTTCCACCCCCAGAAGCCCGCAGAGCCAGCCCAGTCCTCCCCATCGGGGGCTCGTACCCCATTACTCCCTCACCTCCTTCCACTTACCCTTCCCTAGCCCCCCTTCCTGATGTACAAAATAAAGGACAATTGTGGTCAAAAATAGAATCTGTCTTTATTGAACAAAACTGGGGGAGACTGGGAAAAGGAGGTGGGAAAGGGGAAGAGAGAGGGTGGGAGAGGGGAGGGCAACTACAATGATGAGGGGTTTGGAACAGGTCCCATATGAAGAGAGCCTAAAGAGACTGGGACTTTTCAGTTTAGAAAAGAGGAGACTGAGGGGGGATAGGATAGAGGTCTATAAAAGCATGAGTGGGGTGGAGAGGGTGCATCAAGAAAAGTTCTTCATTAGTTCCCATAATAGAAGGACTAAAGGACACCAAAGGAAAGGAATGGGTATCAGGCTTCAAACTAGTAACAGAAAGTTGTTCTTCACAAAGCAAAGAGTTAACCTGTGGGACTCCTTGCTGCAGGAGGCTGTGAAAGCTAGAACTAGAACAGAGTTTAAAGAGAAGTGAGATCAAGTCATGGAGGTTGGGTCCATGGAGTGGTATTAGCCAGGGGGTAGGAGTGGTGTCCCTGCCCAAAGTTTGTGGAAGGCTGGAGAGGGATGGCATGAGACAAATGGCTTGGTCAATGTCTTCGGTCCATCCCCTCCAGGGTCCCTAGGGTTGGCCGCTGTCGGCAGACAGGCTACTGGGCTAGATGGACCTTTGGTCTGACCCAGTACAGCCATTGTAAGCTTGGGGTTCAGGGTCGGGGGTCTCAGTGGACCACCTTGATTTTCATGCACACGTGCTCATGGGTGGCCAGGCCAGCAGCTCTCCTGCCCTCGATGGCCACTTTCCTGTGCCTAGTGCGGAGGTCGTGGACGAGGTCCACGATGTCCGCACTAGACCAGGCGGGTGCCCGCCTCTTGCGGTCCCGGGCAAGCTCCCAGGAGCCGCCAGCCTGGTCCCAGGAAGAGGGGGAGGGCTGGGGGGCATCGGGTGGCTGGCTCGAGCCGTGCCAGGTGCAGGGTCTGCTGGCTGGGTGCTGGCAGGCTTGCACCTGGCACGGGCATCGTAGCCAGCCCATGCCCCTTTAAGGAGTCCGGGGCCGGGAGAGGGGCATACGAGTTTCCCTGGTGTTGGCCAGAGTAGCCACCAGGGAAAGCTGGGGAGGGCTAGCCTCCCACTAGGTCGAATTAAGGGGCTACACACCCCTTAATTCGAACTAGTAAGTTCAAACTAGGCTTAGTCCTCATAGAATGAGGTTTACCTAGTTCGAACTAAGCGCTCCGCTAGTTCGAATTAAGTTCGAAGTAGCGGAGCGCTAGTGTAGCGCCTATCAAAGTTAATTCGAACTAACGTCCATTAGTTCGAATTAACTTTGTAGTGTAGACATACCCATACTGAGCTTATTTCTCAGATCTGCAATAGCACACATGGAGAGAATAACTTCTAGTCATCCATGTATGCTGGTCAAATTTGCAGCCAGGTTTTTCTAGGTCAGCTACACAGCACAGGCTCAGGAAGGTTCACCCCAAGTATTTAACAATCAAAAGTCAGCCCCTCACTCCCCAAAATGAGATTTAAACAATAATAAATAGATGATCAGGTTCTTTCTTTGCCTTCTGAGCCTTTCTTGTTCACATTTTCAGGCTTTTCTACACAACCGGGAAAGCTAAAATTGTTGTGCTGGATTCAGAAAAGGATTTAGCCACCTCAGCCCCAAGCATTATCATGCCTACATTTAGGTGCCCTGCTACTTGGTGTATTTCCCAGTCCTGTGCAATGCATGAGGAGACAGAGGGGCCTTCGCATTCACAGATGTCCACATGCTGAGTGGGGAGTTACCAAAGGGAGACAGTAGAACATGCTGAAGAGAGGGACGTGGCCTAAAACCCATCTCAAGTAAAGTGAGTTAGGTCCCTCACTCTATTTGGGAGTCACAGTCATGAACACTCTCCTGGAGCTGTCATCAGTAGGCCCATTTGTAATCCTTAGCCCGGGGGTAAGGGCACTCACTGTGGGTGCAGGAGACCCATGTCCAGCTCCCCCTTCTGTCAGAGGTAGAGATAGACTTGAATTTTGGTTTCCCAACTCAGGTGCCTAAGTCCCTTGTGAACACAGACTTTTTTTAAATGAAACCGCAGCTTCTCGGAGACTCTAGGAGCTGGGGCTTGACAAAAAGGCCAGATATCTTTTGAGGAGAATATTCCAGAACCCACCACATAGCCCTGTGACAGAGCTATACCTTCACCAGACAGGGATGGTGCAGTTAAGCAGCAGGCCCAAGGACTCCCAAGAAATGTGAGGTAGAGATGGCACCAGGTCTCCTGACAGCCATTTCCATGCTTTCCCCCAAGAGGCTCAGCTTCTTCCTTTGCTGCAGCTAGCACCTGTTGCTCCCTGCACAGGTGTGCATGCCCCAACACGCAATGAAGTTGGGAGTGTTCCAAGCTGCAGTCTCAGGCTTTGGAGTGACCCAAGCTCCACAGCAGATTACAAGCACATGTCCTGATGTTACGTCCCCAGGGAGGCAGACACATACCAGGACACAGCACAGAATCTCATTGCAACCCATTGGTGCGTATGGGTTATGAGGCCCTCTCTGTGCGCGATTGGCAGAGGATGTGAGTCCATTACAGCCTCAGCTAAGTAGCTCAATCTTACCTCAGCTAAGTGGCAGTTCCTGGTTTTAGCTGTGGAGATCCCCTGGTCAGTCCCGTGTGCAGTGTACAAAATGGAGGCCATCAACTGTCACTGAAGTCGACGTCTTAGCCTGAAGCATCAGCACCAGCTCACCCCAAGAGCTGGGACTTTAAGACCACCAGCAGAAGCTAAGAACTTTTCTAGTGCAGACAGATGAGGAGAAAGACTCTTTTCAAGGTGCAAACTAAATAAAATTGACAGGGAGGAAACTGGAATTAAAGCTAGAGGGAGTCAGCAGCGATGAAGCTAGGGCTGAATAAACTTCCTGAGGAGAAGGACAGCTCCCTACCAAAAAGAAAGGGTAGCACAGGTGGAAAAACAAATTCCCTTTTGTTGGCGTTAGATGCTCCATTTGGCAGAGAGCAGCACCACAGATTGCAAGTGTCTATTTCCTTTTCTTTGTTTCCTTGTTGTCTTTTTCAAACAATCTGCCATTTCATCATGAAGAAATTCAATATTTGATAACCAGGTTGATGCTGATGACAGGTGCCAGATTGATCGGCGCTGGCAGAGGAAACGTGCTGCTCTTTCTTTACCCTCGCAGCAATGAGTTTCTTGTGCTGGAGAGAGGGTTGAAATCTCCAAGCTGTCCAGGCCTGAGCCGAAAAAGGGGTTTGAAAAAGGTACAATCTGGAGGCATTTTGGTGCCAAAATAAGACATTTTTTCCACCGACTGGGTGAGTGGGAGGGGAGAATCCTTAGCATCACTCGCAGAGATGTTAAATAATATAAATCCATGACACAACTCCCATGTACATGTCCCAACCATTGAGGAGAAACCAGGAACAATGCTCTTCAGAACCTGCCAGAATATAAAACTGGAGAAGAGGGACAGATTGTTGTTAAGGCGCTAAATTAAGGATCAGGAGAGCTGCATTCGGCTCTTGGCAGGCCCACTGATAGAGGAGTTAAGGGGAAAACTGCCTTAGGGTCCAGCGATTCAAAAGGGCCTAGCGCTCCTGGCAGCCACAGCAGGCCCTGCCCCTTCAAGGGTGGGGGTGGGGTCATTCTGCCCCCACACACTCTCCGCATTGTCTTGCCCATGGGCCCAACAAGTCTGTCAGCCCCACTGGCTCTGGATCTACCCTGGTATCTCTGAACGACCTTGGGCAAGTCACTTCATCTCTCTGGGGCTATGTCTACACTACAGAGTTTTTTCCAGAAAAACAGCCATTTTTCTGGAAAAACTTCACTTATATCCATACTGTAATCGCATTCTTTTAAAAAAAAATCAAAAGAACAGAGGGGTTTTTCCAACATCGGTAAATGTCTTTATACGAGGAAGAAGAGCTCTTTCAGAAAGACATGTGTGGACAGGGAAGAGGGAGTTCTTTCGAAAGAAGAGGGAAGAGGAAAAAGCACAGGTGCCCTATTGGCCACTCCGTCCACAGTAATCACAGTTTAAATGTGAGATAGCGACCAGTCAGTCTGGACACTCACTTTTGGAAAGGAAGATCCCTTTTTTGATGCACTTTGGCAGTGTGGACGCTCTCTTTTGAAAGAAGGTTTTTCTTGTGGAAAAGCTTCTTCTGAAAGAAGCCTGCAGTCTTGATGTCGCCTGTGTTTCAGCGGGTGTCCAGCAGTGGTTAGGTTAGAACATAAGAACAGAAGAATGGCCGTACTGGGTCAGACCAAAGGTCCATCTATCCCAGTAGCCTCAAAAAAGGTGAGGAGACCACACCACTCATGATTTTATATACCTCAATCATATCCCCCCTTAGTGTCCTCTTTTCTAAACTGAAAAGTCCCAGTCGCTTTAACCTCTCTTCATATGGGACCCATTCCAAACCCCTAATCATTTTAGTTGCCCTTTTCTGAACCCTTTCCAAGGCCAAAGTATCTTTTTTGAGGTGAGGAGACCACATCTGTACACAGTATTCAAGATGTGGGCGTACCATAGTTTTATACAGGGGCAGTAAGGGTATGTCTACACTAGAAAGTTAGTTCGAACTAACGGACGTTAGTTCGAACTAACTTTCCTATGCGCTACACTAGCGCTTCGCTAGTTCGAATTTGAATCGAACTAGCGGAGCGCTTAGTTCGAACTAGGTAAACCTCATTTTACGAGGACTAACGCCTAGTTCGAACTAGCTAGTTCGAACTAAGGGCTGTGTAGCCCTTTAGTTCGAACTAGTGGGAGGCTAGCCCTCCCCAGGTTTCCCTGGTGGCCACTCTGGCCAACACCAGGGAAACTCTATGCCCCCCTCCCGGCCCCGGACCCCTTAAAGGGGCACGGGCTGGCTACGGTGCCCGTGCCAGGTGCAAGCCTGCCAGCACCCAGCTAGCAGACCCTGCACCTGGCACGGCACAGAGCCACCCACCCGATGCCCCCCAGCCCACCCCCTCTTGCCGGGACCAGGCTGGCGGCTCCTGGGAGCTTGCCCTGGACCGCAAGAGGCGGGCACCTTCCTGGGCTAGTGCGGACATCGTGGACCTCGTCCACGATCTCCGCACTAGGCACAGGAAAGTGGCCGTCTAGGGCAGGAGAGCTGCCAGCCTGGCCACCCAGGACCAGGTGTGCATGAAAATCAAGGGGGTCCACTGAGACCCCCGACACTGAGCCCTGAGCTTACAATGGCCGTCCTGGGTCAGACCAAAGGTCCATCTAGCCCAGTAGCCTGTCTGCCCACAGCGGCCAACCCTAGGAACCCTGGAGGGGATGGACCGAAGACAATGACCAAGCCATTTGTCTTGTGCCATCCCTCTCCAGCCTTCCACAAACTTTGGGCAGGGACACCACTCCTACCCTCTGGCTAATAGGACTCCATGGACCCAACCTCCATCACTTTATCTCACTTCCCTTTAAACTCTGTTCTAGTTGTAGCCTTCACAGCCTCCTGCAGCAAGGAGTTCCACAGGTTGACTATTTGCTTTGTCAAGAACAACAACTTTCTCTTACTAGTTTCAAGCCTGCTACCCATTCCTTTCCTTTGGTGTCCTCTAGTCCTTCTTTATGGGAACTCAGGAAGAACTTTTCTGAATGCACCCTCTCCACCCAACCCCTGCTTTTAGAGACCTCTATCCTGTCCCCCCTCCGTCTCCTCTTTTCTAAGCTGAACAGTCCCAGTCTCTGTAGCCTCTCTTCATCTGGGACCTGTTCCCAACCCCTCATCATGTTAGTTGCCCTCCCCTCTCCCAGCCTTTCTCTTCCCCTCTCCCACCTCCTTTTCCCAGTCTCCCCCAGTTTTTTTCAATAAAGACAGAGTCAATGTTGGAAGAAACGTTATCTTTATTTTGTACATCAATAAGAAGGGGGGCTAGGGAAGGGCAAGTGGAAGGAGGTGAGGGAGGAATGGGGTACGAGCCCCCGATGGGGAGGACTGGGCTGGCTCTGCGGGCTTCTGGGGGTGGAAGCTCTCCTGCAGCCCCCCAATTACTCCCTCTCCCCAGATGGCAGCCTGCGGCAAGTGCAGCCAGGCTGATGGCCGAGTGGTGTGATGTGCCCAGTGTGGGCACTCAGGGCACTCCAAGCCAGAACTTCTTTGCAAGCGGGGCACCCCTTAGAACTGTGTGTCCGGGGTGGGGGTCGGGACCCTTTAAGCGCAGCCCTCGGCTAGCCTGAGACAGTATCTCCATGCTCTAAGTCCTCCTTTTATGCCCTGCCGGCACTGCTTCCGGCCATCCTTAAGCCCTGTTCAGAGTCCACTCAATGTGGACTTACTAGTTCGAACTAGCAAAACGCTAGTTCGAACTAGTTTTTAGTTCTAGATGCGTTAGTTCGAACTAGCTTAGTTCGAATTAACTAATTCGAACTAAGTTAGTTCGAACTAGCGCTGTAGTGTAGACGTACCCTCTGATATTCTTTGCCTTATTTTCTATCTCTTTCTTAATAATTCCTAACATCCTATTTGCCTTTTTGACCGCCGCTGCACACTGCGTGGAAGTTTTCAGAGAACTATCTACGATAACTCCAAGATCTCTTTCCTGATTTGTCATAGCCAAATTAGCCCCCATCATACTGTACGTATAGTTGGGGTTATTTTTTCCAATGTGCATTACTTTATACTTATCCACATTAAATTTCATTTGACATTTTGTTGCCCAATCACTCAGTTTGGTGAGATCTTTTTGAAGTTCTTCACAATCTGCTTCTGTCTTAACTATCTTAAACAGTTTAGTATCATCCACAAACTTTACCACCTCACTGCTTACCCCTTTCTCCAGATCATTTATGAATAAGTTGAACAGGATTGGTCCTAGGACTGATCCTTGGGGGACACCACTAGTTGCCCCTCTACATTCTGAAAATTTACCATTTATTCCTACCCTTTGTTTCCTGCCTTTTAACCAGTTCTCAGTCCAAGAAAGGACGTTGGTTGGAGGTTGGAGACCTTTCAGGGCAGGGCTGTCTCATTGTGTGTACAGAGCCTAGCTCACAGGGGGCTGACTTCAAGTGTGTCCTCCGGACATTACTGCAATGTATATAATGACCCTTTGAGTGCTGCTGTCCCATGTTTGTGATTTCTGACATGCCAATGGGCTGCTACACATAGAAGCTGCTATGAAGACTACCAGTGAAAGGGTTACCAGTATGAAGGAGCTGCCCTTGCACCTCTCGGCCATGCCTGCCGACAGAAGGAAGTCCCTTTCAGATCTGTGTTTGCCTCCGCGCCACATGAACCTGTCCTCATGCACCTTTCACTGCTGTACTGCAGGGTCTGGAGCCTGTCCCTGAGACCATGCAGAATGCTGACCATGTCAGAGAAGCAACTCCCCTTCCCCTAACTCCTCTGCAACTGGGATTTCACTGATAGAAATCCCAGCACATCTGATCAGTGGGCAGTGAACACAGTGCCTTCTATGCTAAAGCTGCAGCTACCAGACCCTCCCTGGTGTAAAGCAGCATACCCCCCGAACAGCCCCAGCTGACCACCTGGCCCCTAGAGACAGAGCTAGAACACATTCTTCTAGAGACCTGTCTTGCAACGACCTGCATCCCTCTTGCCTTGGTGGGAAGGAAGGGTGTGCAAAGGGTTTGGCCCCTCAGATGCAATGGGGAAGAATCCAAACACCCCAGAAGCCTGGGCGTTTCAAATCCACAGCCACTTTCCCTGGCTTGAGCCCCATGCCAGGGGGTGGGATAGGTAGGACCCAGCACCCTCTCAGCCAGTCATTGAGCCACCCGCAACCCGCTCTGATCCACTCTGCTCCACTGCCCTTCCCACGTGCCTGGCTCTCCTGGGACCAGCCTGGCTCATGCCGAGCCAGACCTGGGAGACAGACGAGTCGCCTTCCCAGAGCTGACGCACTCGCTAGATTTACGATGCGACTGAGGCGTGCGATTGGCGGTGATAACGGGAGAATTACCCTGATAAATATTTGATATGATTTGGAGAGTAATAATAGATTTTTCTAGTCCACAATTTCCATCAGCGAGGAGAAGGGGAGAAAAGAGCTGCTGAAGGAGAGTGTAATTGTAGCATCATTCTTCCTGGATGAGGTGACTGTTTTCCAGCCATGGATCATTGTTCCAAGCGGGGGTAGAGGAGCGACAGATGGGCAGCAGGGCATCAGTCAAGTCCCCAACCTGTGCTTTGCAGGCACGGTGCAGCACGGGAAGGGTGTAATGGGCAAGTGGTGCCGTGTCTGTGGGCCGAGTGTGTGAGAGAGATTTAGGTGAAGAGGAAGAGGGAGACAGGAAGGGAGAAGGAAAAGGGTAAAAGAGAGAGGGAGGCAGAAAGGGGCAAAAGAGGAGACTGGGAGAGACAGAGAAAGGTGAGATTGGAAGAGAGCGTGGGGAGGGAAATGGGAAGACAAAAGAACTAGGAAGGTAAAGTGAGGAAAGAGGGCCAGGTTGGTGGCTGTTGCGTGCTGAGGGAAACAGAGACAGAAGGAGCCTTTCTCTGGTGCAGGAGTGTATGGAGGGAGAATCTCAGTGAGAAATGCAGCCAGATTATTGGATGCAAAAGGTTTCATCCTCTCTCTGCATTCCCAGCAAAGGGAGCATTCTAAACATTGGGACCATTTGGGGGTTTTGGGGGTTTCTCCTTCTTCATCTGCACCTCCCAAGGTTACTGGAGCTATGCCAGCTTATGCCCAGTGGGAATCTGTCCCTTGGCCTAACGGGAACCTCGAGGGGCATGATTCTCCGCTGTCTCAGGGCAGTTTAATCCAGTCTCACAAGAGTGATTCAAATGGAGCCCCAGCAGCATTAAAACCGGAGCAAGTCACCCACTTAAATCCACGTCGCTCGCTGAAGGCAGCAGATAGAGCACTGGAGTGGGAGTCCTATTCTTGGCTCTCCCACCAGCCCTCTCGGTATCCACGGGCGAGTCATTTCACCCTTCTGTGCTGCCATCTCCTCTCCCCTGCTTGTCCGGACCCTTTCTAGGGCAGGGCCTGTCTCTTGCTGTGTTTGGGCCATGCCTGTCTCAGTGGGCCCTGGGTCTCTAGCTGCTATTGCAATACAAATCAGAGGTGCTGTACCCTTTGGAAACCCAGCACCTCTGGCACATCAGGCCACTTTTTCAATGGTGCCGAATTTGAGATTTCTGCATTCACGTGTTCATCTCATTCCCTGTTCCCATCTGTGTTTTGCTTGTGGATCATCAGTCAGACTCCAGTCAAACACTTTGGGGCAGGAGTGGTGTTAAGTTAATACAGAGAAAATATCTCAGAACTAATCACATATCAAGGAAACCCACAAGCTGACACATTCAAATAGCAGTACTCCTCCAAGTGAAACACAGGGCTGCTGTAGCGATCTCTTCATAAACCTAATACACACTCAATTCCCTGCTCTTAAGAGTTCCTACTCTGTTTCCTCCCCCTTTGTATCATTCATCTAAACAGGTGTCAGACGGAGAAAAGCAATAACACAAAGTAACTCCGATACATTCTGTTAATATACCAAGGATATTAATAGTGGCAGTGCTGGCTAATGGCACATGTCCTATGACAGAGAATTGATCAGGGTAGAAAAATATAGATCAAAACCAAGTCAGCAAAGCCTTGCATCAAATTATTAAAATGGGAACATGGGTCAAACTTCTGCCCTCCTGACACTTGTTCAACCCTCCCAGAAGCCCATGGGATTAGTTTGTGAAAGGAAACTATGGTCTATGGACTCAGTCCCTCAGAATCCCAACACACAGAATTGGTGTGAAAAAAATCAACTCTGACAAAGAAAACAAAAAGGAAAATGAAGTGTCTAGAAGAGAGCAACGTGTGCACATCTGCTCTAGAACAGGCTGCAGAATTTCCGGGAACAAAATGGCCGTCCTCGCTGCAGGCTGGCCGGGTTTAGAGAAAAGGAAAGGCACATTGCTCAGGAAAGAAAGACACCCCCTAGCGTGGATAAATCAGCTTTACCTGCCTCTATACATAACCAGCCTGGCCTTCAGCCAGCATAGATCAGCATAGCTCCACTGATTGCAGCAATGCAATGCTATGTCTCAGGATCTGGCCCACAATGTTTTGCACTACTGGTCTCACCATAATACAGTTCTGCAGTACCGAGTGCTTTTTTATTTGTATTGCGATGACACAAAAAAGCCCCAGGCAGGAATCAGGGCTCCATGGGGCTAGGCACTGTGCACACATATCACCACCAGACAGACCCTTTCCCAAAGCATTTATACCCTAAGAAAACCTCTGCAATCCCTTTTCGATATTATGAATCACACCATAAAAATCAGGCATCTGGGACCTATGAGAAAGGATGGGGAGTGACCCCAAATTGTGTCACCCACCCCGTCTCTGATCACAAGCCCTCTTCCAGTTTTCTCCAAGCCTCAGCAATTTTCACAGGCACTTGACTTGAACAGCAACCACCACCCTTGTCACATTGTAAAGGTTAATTCCCCCTTCAAGCAGTTGTCTTCGTAAGAATGAAAAGTTTAATTTTAAGTGATAAGTCCCAGACAATAAAGCTAGAACTTACACTGCGTGCTAGAGACCAAGCGAGACACAAGGTTCTGTCCCCTGTGACGGATTCATTCAAATCCAGAGAGCTGAAGCTGAAGAAAATTCAATAAAGCCTTCTTGATATTTCCCTCTTTTTTCCCATTAAGTTGTTGCCAGCTGCCTTAATTAGATATTGTTCTTTACAAGAATGGAGCACACAAATTAAACCTGCTCCATGCTTCAGCTCATTTGGCCAGTTAGGCAATTTTACCCAACTGCATTATCCTGAGAGCGCTGCACGGGTCCTTCTTTTAGCCATTTTCCTCACCTCCAAAGCACAGTTACTGCTCCAGGTTGTCTTTGGGCCCCAGTTTGATTAATTCTGAGCACCCAAATGGCCCCTTTTGCTTTCAGTGGGATTATGCACATGCTTAAAGCTGGGTATGTAAAGGAGAACCTTGCTGTGCTAGGGCTCGGCCCATTAGCACCCCCACCCTGCCAAACTCCAGGCATCTGCCCACATTCAGTATCATTGATTGCAACGGATTTGCATGTGGGGACAGTTGCCCAGCCATACAGAAGCAGGACTAGTCCCAAACTGCGGGATTTGGGCCTAAATGTTAACATGCTGCCCATGGCCATCCACAGCAAGTGGCACCAGGAAGTAGAGCTGGGCTTTTGGTGCTTCATGGAGGATGGGGTCTGGGGCTCCCAGAACTGCCTGGCCCTTGGTGGGGATGGTGCTCTTCAGCCTGACTGCCTCTCTGAGTAAGAGCTCCAGGCTGGGTGTGGGGCAGGGCCACTTTAGGGCTGGGTGTAGGGGCAGAGCTTGGAATGGAACAAGGTGGGTAAGGGAGCAGGGAGATGACAGGGTGGAGAGAACTGGGAGCTGCATGTGGGACAGCAGGGGGGGAGCATGCGCGGAGCTGAGGCGGGGGGGAGCGTGGCAGAGAGAACCTGGTATTGAGTGCAGCGCAGGGGAAGGAGAGCTCTGAGTCCCCCTCCAGGAAACTCTGTGGCTATGTCTATACACTGGGGCTGTGTCTACACTGGCCCCTTCTTTGGAAGAGGCATGCTAATTTCTAAGTTTGGAATAGGGAAATCCGCGGGGGATTTAAATATCCCCCGCGGGATTTAAATAAACATGGCTGCCGCTTTTTTTCCGGCTTGGGGAAAAGCCGGAAAAGAGCGTCCAGACTGGCATGATCCTCCGGAATAAAGCCCTTTTCCGGAGGATCTCTTATTCCTACTTCAGGAAGAAGGGGCCAGTCTAGACGTAGCCTGGCAGATTCTTGAGCAAAAACAGCCGTTCTTGCGCAAAAACTTGCCTGCTGTCTACACTGCACGCGCGTTCTTGTGCAAGTAAATGTACAGTCTAGCGTTGTGAAACAGGGCTTCTTCCGGAAGAGCTATTCCTCTCCCCACGAGGAATAAGCCCTCTTGCACAAAAGGGCAGTGTAGACAAGCAACATGAATTTCTTGCGCAAGAAACTCCTATGGTTAAAATGGCTATCAGAGCTTTCTTGCGCAAGAGAGCAACCACACTGCCATGGATGCTCTTAAGCAAAAGCACATGCCAGTGTAGACGTGCTCTTGTGGAAGACTTTTTGCACAAGAACTCTTCCACAAAACAGTTCTTGCGCAAGAAGCTGCCTGTGTAGACATCAAGTGTGCTCCTGCCTCTTACCAAGTGTCTTTCCATCCCTCCACCTGAGGGCCCTGGCACACCCTGCTTCTTTAGCTCCCCCCTCAGTCAGAACACACACACACACACACACACACACACACACCCCGGACTGGCCTCAGTTTGGGCCCTTTAACTCACAGCACCAGCCTCTCCCTCAGTCAGAGCACACCCACACCCTACTGCAGACCTACTGTTGCCCTGGGCTGCCTGCACCAGGTCAAAGGGATTCCACAAGGCCAGATGTGTACGTATGCATTACCCGGCTATTGTGTACGTACGCATTACCCGGCTATTGTGTACGTACGCATTACCCGGCTATTGTGTACGTACGCATTACCCAGGTATTGTGTACGTACGCATTACCTGGCTATTGTGTACGTATGCATTACCCGGCTATTGTCTTTTAGCTGCTCTCAGTCTTTGCAGAGAAGTGGGCACCTCATTTCCGTCCTGCCACGCACTATTGAATTAACACATGACTAGATGCACACAGTGCAGCCCTCGGACATACAGACTATCAAAGGCAATGCCAAATCCATGTTTACCTTTCCAGACCACCTCCCGGGGGTGCAGAATTCATGGATGTCTGAACTGAGGGGGCAGGAGTGCTGCCCCACCTTTTGGTTTGAAGTTGTCTCCATCATACACAGTTTGTTCCGGTGTCTCTCAGCACCCCCATTAGACAAATTGTTATAGGGCCTGGCAGAATTCCTCTCCATGCTGCATTCTCCCATGCTTCTCCAGGCTCCATATTAAATACCTTGGTGGCTGTTTGCCATGACACCATCCCACCATATTGGAACCCACTCCTTAAACTGGGGACCCTCTCCTCCCAGCTCAATTCCAGGCCTTTTCTACAGGACAAACAGTATGGCTGGCAAAAACAATGTAATGTGAGGGCAGTAAGAAGATAAAACTAACCTCGCTGTAGTTCTGTGGGCTACTCCATCCTCCCCTGCTGTCTCTGCGTATGTCCCCCTTTGCTGGGCCCCAATCATTCCCCTTTGACTTTAGTCAACAGCTTGTCTAATCTCTTCAGGTCTCTTTCTGGTTTGCTTCCGACTCCTGGTGAGTTTGCCAGTGACCCGTCCAACGCTGGTGCCGTTCCTAGATCTGACTGTAGGTGCAGGCAGGGTGGTGCTTTTGAGTTTGAGGTTGGTCAGTCAGAAAAAAGCCTCTGAAATCGCAGCATGGGCACCGCAAAACTAGGGATATCCCAAATCACTTTGAAAATGTGGCCATGACAATCCTGGGACCACATTGCTCTGTTTATTAATCCCAAAGTCAGTGTGTTATATAATCACCTCTGCACCCAGTCCACAAAGGATGGCATCTGTTACAGCTGTAGCTACAGAGCCTGGCTCTTTAATTCTCGCTATAGCAACTTACATGTTTAGTTCTGGAGGTCCCTAATTCACACCCTGGAGTCAGCCAACATGGGGACTCTCACAGCAGCATCACAACCTTGACTTCACTGGAGTTAACCAGCGGAGAATTTGATTCCCGGATGACATTAGAAGCCAGCAACAGCATCACTTCATGCAGAATAACTGGTGAACTGTCTTTGTGCTGGAGTCAATGCCATAAGCCAGCTGCAAGTCCTGTATAGACCACCAGTGCTCTGCAGACCACTTTGAGATGCTCCTTTGGTTGGGTACTGGACAGAACTGACTTCCCCACTGCCTTACCCCTGTGTCAGCCTTCGCATCTGTGGGCGGGAACTGTGATCTCCAGGCAGCGTAAGTCAAGACTTCTGATTTGGTAGCACTATGCCCGCATTTCTCAGGGGTAAATTACTGCATCAGATGTCAGGAAGTGGAAAATCAGGCCCTGAGAGAATGAGGAGATGAACAAATAGAATCCACAGTGTGTGTTTACCAATGGCTGGGGACGAGCGAGAGAATCATTTGGCCAAGGAAAACAGAGATGGTAGATGAGGGTAAAGGTGAACTAGATCTTTGCTTGGCACAAAAAGATCTATAGCCATTTATAGCAGCTGTGGATCTAGCTGTAACAGCCTGTGTATTTCCAGCAGGAGAGGCTTGTGCATTCTGCCTCTAAAACTGCCTCTCTGAAAAGCTGCCTGATGCCCTCCTGGCCTGGCCTTTCTCCACGCCGCCCTTTCCATCTGTCTGGGCTTTGAAAAGGTCCCGGTGTCACAGCCCAGTCATGCTAGGGCATTGACCTTTTCTGAAGGGAACAAATGCTGGCATTCCAAGCTTGACCGCCCTGTCAATGCTGCAATCCCAGAGGAAGTGGGGAGGCAGAGCAGGAGTCTGAGTCCTACCCCCTGCACCCCACACATGCCTGAGAGAGGACTTGGCCCATGCCCAGCTATCTTCTGCAAGAACATGCTCCCTATCCAGAGCTCATCAAGTGCCGCAGCAGGGGGCGGCATACACCCAGGGAAGGAGATGAATGGCTCCCAACTGAGCACTTAGTCTCAATCCTCGACATATGTCCTTGTCCTGTGCTAAGAAACTTCTGAATAAGGATGAGGAGGGAAGATGTTGTTGCTAAAGCACAGGAGGCAGCTTTTGTGCAGCGGCTGAACAAGGGTCTGAGTGTTGAGATTCCTTTGCCTCTCTCTCAGCCCTATGTGAAGCAGACGGACCAGGGTCATCAGCAGGTGGGATAGAACTAGGACATTAGGGGCTAAAGCCATGTGCCTCTATTGCATGAGCTAAAAGCCAGCTGCTGCTCAGCTAAGACTGTAGAGCAGACTTCTCCCTTGTCAGTGGTCTCAGTGCCTCTGGGTTACACCCACATCAATGTCTCTGTATGACTTTGAGCAAGTCACTCTCTTGCTCTGTGCCTCGGTTTCCCTACCTGCACATTGGGAATCTTAATTTTTATCAGCTGTACTGTGTACCATGTTGGAAGGGTTAATGTGTTCCTGTGTGCAAACAGCCCTGAGATCCAAGGCATCAGGGGGCGCTGGTGATATGCAATGTGCCATGATGACAAGGAGAGTCCAATGTGTTGATGAATGCATGCACATGGTGGGGGGAGGGGAAGGAAATGTGTGTGTCTGTGCAAGATTGGGGGGAGGGGGGAAGAGAGCACAGGACTAAAGGGTCAGGCAGTCCATCCATCCCACTCAGTATGCAGCCAGGCACACGACTTCCTTTTAAAGAGATGTCAGGCCACTAGCAATGCCTATTACACAGCCTTCCACCTACCTAGCTCATTCCATTACAGGCTCTCGGACGCCTGGCAGCAGCTAATATAATACTCACAACAGGAGACAAATAATCTTTCCAATTTTCCTTAAACACCCTTCTCCCCACAGTGCTGAGTATTTACAAGTAATTACAACTTGAGTGCTTCTGATCCAAACCTGAGAAGGGGCCCAGTATGGTCACTACAGCCCTCTCCACTCCCTGTCTCCTCTCTGGAACACACCTCGCTTTGAGCAGCCATGCTGTTCCCCATTCTGCATTCATCCCAGCGACCTCCTGGATCCCAGCATGGCTGGCAGCAATAATAAAAGCTGTGACATCAACTCCTCTGCCTTTCAGGCCCATGCCAGACAAGGTGTGAACAGTCCCCTTACAGTCAAATCCAAATCCTACTGACCCAATGGAAATTTTCCCAGCGGTGTCTCTCAATTTGCAATTCGCTCCCCAACAAATTCTCATCCCATTTTCATGAAATGCTTGAAAATGAAGCAATGGCAAAGCACCAGCAAAATGCAAGGACCCATAAATTACTCAGAGTAGAATAGGAATAGACAAGGGGGAAACAATGCTTTACAAAAATTGAATGAGATAAGATGAATCCAAATCCCTGGGTAGAAATAGTTTAAACCCTTCACGGTACCACGACACTGCAGTTGAGTGGTGTGACTGCAGCAGGTGTGAGCATAACCAAGCTTGTTTAGATGGAACTAGCAGGCTAAAGATGGCAGTGTGTAGCCATGGGGGTATGGGCTAGCCACCTGAATACCTACACCTCCCCAGGGCCCCAGGCAGGACTGCACTTGGGTGCTGACAGCATGTTCTAGCCACTGGAGTACTTAGTCAGGGCCTTGGATGGGATTGTACTCAAGTGGCTAGTCCGTGGCCACACACACAGCTATTTTTAGCAAGATCGCTTGATCCAACTAGCTCGGTATGCCTATCCAAGCTGCATGCAGATCTGCTGGTAGCAATGTAGACATACCCTTAGTGTTTTCTGGCTATGATGTAACCTAGGGATGTAGGGAATCTCAGCTCAGATGTAAACTGGCTAGAGCAGCAGGAGGCGATCCAGGGCATAGGCCCATTCAAGTGTGGTATATTCCAGCAGGAGAGGCAAGTGACAGAGGGTAGTTCTGGGGAGTGGAGGTGGAATTGTGAGAGTGTAAAGAAGTGTTTTGGGAGGCAGGCTGTTCCCAGGTCCAGTGTAAAGGGGGATATGGAAATCAGGATGGCTCTCCCGCTTGTTAAAGCAGGGAGCGGACGAGCAGTACCGAGATGCAGTCAAGCTGTTTTGTTTGCGAGTGCCTTTAAATGCTACACTTATTAGCGACGGTTGTCAAAGCACCACTTGCAAAAGGCCTTGCCATCGCAAGCAACTGCTGGAGCCTAATGTTAATTGGACAGATTGTCTCTGGTTTTGAAGAGAAAACTGTGATTAATGAAACAATTGTTAATGAAACCACAGAGAAGCTGCCCCCTCACCTTCCTTCTTCTGAGGGGAGAGAAACAACACCAGTCCCAAACAACTGGTTCTAGGCCAGCTAAAAGGAACAACCAGAGAGGAGCCACTGTAAGATAGCTCCCAAAAGCTGCAGGCTGTGCAGAAGGCTGTGCAGAAGGCATGGGGAACTCAGGCAGGCTGGATATCCCATGCTGGGATATCCAAGTCCTTGTTTTCAGTTTAATTTTGGGATAAACCTCTGTAGGTTCGTCAGGTTAGGAATGGGCCAGAATCATATTCCTGGGCACAAAGAGATTGGAAGGGTTGAGGGAGCTACGATCGTGATTCAAATTTCGCAGCTCAAGCCCAGGCTACTCAGAACCTACTGGAACCTCCTGAGTCTGCAAACCTGGGCTGGGAACCTCGGCAGAACAGCAGGCCCTGAGGGGATCTCTGGAGCTGTAGCCTGAGAGGGCTGGATCCCCCTTTGCCTTGTACCTTTTGCAATCATTTATACAAGTGCAAAATGGGCATAAAATGCTGCCATATCACAGCGGTGGTGTTGCCCTAGTGACAAAGTTGAGGGCAATGAAGCAGGAGGCCAGAAAGCTGGAATTTACAGAGGGAATTTAAACCAGCATTTGTGAAGCTTAAGAAAGGTCCCATTCTGTTCTGGGGGAAGAGTCACATTACCCCTTTACCATTCCTGAAGTTTCTTGGGATCTAATTTGAAGGTGGACCTCAGGAGTCTTCCGGAAAAACTTTTTCCAAAAGAGAGCGTCCACATAGCAAAAGTGCAACGAAAAAGCGATGTGCTTTTTCAGAAGATAGTGTCCATGCTGATTGGATGCTATCTCACATTTAAGTTGTGATTAGTATGGACGGAGTGGCCACTAGGGCATCTGTGTTATTTCCTGGAGGCCTCTTCTTTCAAAAGAACTCTCTCTTCTGCATCCACAAACGCCTTTTTCTGAAAAAGCTTTTTTGGAAAAAGGCTTCGTCCTCATAGAAAAATGTTTACCAATGTTGGAAAAAACCTCCATTTTTTTTACTTTGTGTCAAAAGAACATAATAGTGTGTGGATGTAAGTATAGTTTTTCCAGAAAAATGCTGCAGTGTAGACATACCCTTTGTGGCACCATGACTCCCCCTCTGTGGCTTCACACACACACACAGCAGCCTTGTACACATGACAGCGGTCACCTTCTCATACACCAGGGATCTTCAGAGCCAAAAGCACAAGCTGCTATAGGTTGGGCTAAAGAGCCAGGGATTTCTATGGGTGGTTGAAACAGGGAATGGCTTTCCCATCTTGGGAGTATTTTTGAGAGTTCACATTTTTTTCCCATCTCAAACTGGGATGAAAAACCCAGGGGAAAATTATTTAAGATCACTTGAAATATTTTGCTTCGATATGCACAAAATGTTTCATTTGGATTTGACTTTTATTATTTTTGTACCTTTTCTTTTTCCATCTAAATTAACTTACAGGTTTTTTTAACACAAAGTTGTTTCAAACAGAAAAACATTTTTTTTTCATGTTGAAAACATCAAAAAGAAATATTGCTACAATTTCAAAACTTTCTTGCCAGAAAATTCACTGTGCCTGACCTTGGTTTTGCAAAGTCCTGGTTTTGACCAATCAGGATTTTCCAATGAAAAAGCAACTTCATATAGAAAACTTCCCAACCACCTCTACGCACATCACCTCAGTGGATTGGGATTGGAGACAGGGTGACAAGGGGATTGGAGGCAGTGATGTATACACACTCACATGGGTTGCCAGAGAGACGTGTGTTTTCAGTCTCCTTTCCCTCTTTCCCAGTGGCTGGTAAACCCTGGCCGCCAGTGCCTTGTGATGCGGGGCCCCTGAACCTAGAGTGCCACATCCAGCCCCAGAGATCTCGCTTGCTGGAGACGGAAGCCGTTTCTACACACACCCCCGGTCTGGTCTGATGCTTGTGAACTCAGGCTAGCAGTGCACCGATATGCACACAGCACAAGAGCTCTCCTTGGTTCTAATGTAAGCAAGTGACATGGTACCTTGTTCTTGGCCTAGCAGAAAGAGGAGGAAGGCTAGTTGCGTGTGTGGCCACCACCAGTCTCTTTTCCCTCTTAGAAGGAATTTACAGGGACAGTTGTCAGCTCAGAGTCTGTGATTTCCCTCCTATTGTCTTCAGTGGCAAAATTCCCCACACATGTCAATTGGCCCAGCATCAGGCCCGGACTCCCTCTCAGGTGCTGAGCTGGGGGCCCCTCCTCCCTCTCTCCTGATGTGTTCACACTCCGAGGTCTCCGGTCATTACTCTCCTTGCTGCCTCATTACCAGAATGTGCCATTAAAGTTTCGCTCACTTGAAAATGATCTCTTATTATCTCTCCATGGAAATTGCCCCAGCAACAAGCTCCTTCCTTCAATATCTATCAAGTCAAAGAAAGCCATTAGAGAAATTACAGTGAACAGCACGGATGCCTACAGCCCTCCCCTGGCAGGTAGCTTCAGCCAGCTCAGAGCACTGGTCCACATGCTGCTCGGGCTCCATCATGAGGTGACTGGAGGGGTGGTCTAGAGTGGGCACTGGGCACGACAGACTGAATTTAAAGAGAGAAGGGCTTGGAACCAGGGTATGGACCCACCCAGAGCCCAGAACAAGAAGGAGGTTGCTCAGAGCATAGGCAACGGGTGGCTGTGAGGGGAGGGGCCATGCAGAGGAACAAGGAGAGGGAATAAGGAGGCACCCAATTTGGCAGTCAACATTTTGGCAGGGGCACAAGAGGGGCAGTGCACCTCATGGGTTCTACCACAACTTGCCTATGGCCGGGAGCTGTATAAATCTAGGAGCCCAAACTCTGCAGCAGTGAAAGTGACAACACGGTCTCAAGGGCCAAAACTCATTCCATTAGCAAAGCAGGGCCTGCCCAGTAGCTGAAAAGGGGGACTGAGAATCATAGAATCATATGGACGGAGGAGACCTCAGGAGGTCATCAAATCCGACCTCCTGCCCAAAGCAGGGCCAAGCCCAACTCAATCATCCCAGCTAGGGCTTTGTCAAGCCAGGACTTAAAAGCCTTTAGGGATGGAGATTCCACCACCTCCCTAGGGAACCCATCCCAGTGCTTCCCTACTCTCCTAGGGAAATAGTTTTTCCTAATATCCAATCTAGACCCCCCCACACACTGTAACTTGAAACCATTGCTCCTTGTTCTGCCATCTGTCGCTATTGAGCACAGCCTCTCTCTCTCTTTAGACACCCCGTTCAGGTAGTGGAAGGCAGCTCAGTCTTCTCTTCTACAGACTAAATAAGCCCAAATCCCGCAGGCTAAGTCTAAACTACATCCCTTTTCTCAAAAAAGGGTTGTAAATTAGACACTTCGAAATTGCAAATGAAGCCAGGATTTAAATTTCCCACACTTCGTTTGCATAATGGCGGCCGCGGGTTTTTTTTCAAAAAGGAGCTTTTCGAAAGAAAAACAGCTGTTTAGACGGGGATTGTTCGAAAATAAAACCCTTTTTCAAAAGATCCTGTACTCCTGAAAAAATGAGGAGTGCAGGATCTTTCGAAAAAGGGTTTTATTTTCGAATGTTCCCCTTCTAAACAGCCATTTTTCTTTCGAAAAGCCCCTTTTTGGAAAAAAACGCAGCTTCCATTATTCAAATGAAGTGTGGGAAATTTAAATCCCAGATTCATTTGCAATTTTGAAGTGTCTAATTTACATCCCTTTTTCGAGAAAAGGGATGTAGTTTAGACACAGCCTCAATCGCTCCTCATAACTCACATGCTCCAGTGCCCTAATCATTGTACTTCCGTTGGACCCTCTCCAATATGTCCACATCCTTCCTATAATGGAGTGCCCAGAATTAGACACAATACTCCAGATGTGGCCTCACCAGTGCTGAATAAAGGGGAATAATCACTTCCCTAGATCTCCTGGCAATGCTCCTACCAATGCCATTAGCCTTCTAGGCTACAAGGGCACCCTGTTGACTCATATCAAACTCAAACTCCTAGGGTACATCTAGATTATATGCCTCTGCCTACAGAGGCATGTAAAATAGGCTACCCGATATAGTCAATGAAGCGGGGATTTAAATAACCCCGGCTTCATTAAAATAAACATGGCCACCGCACTGTGCCGGCTCAGCTGATCATCGGCAAGCGCGCGAGTCAAGACGCAGATCAGTCGACAGGGAACGCCTTTGTCAACCGCTCCCCTATGCCTCGTGAAAAAAGGTTTACAGGAGTGGTCGACAAAGGCATTCCCTGTCGACCGATCTGCATCTTGACTCGCGCGCTGTGCCGACAATTAGCTGAGCCAGCACACAGTGGTGGCCATTTTTATTTTAATGAAGCCGGGGATATTTCAATCCCCACTTCATTGACTATGTTGGGTAGCCTATTTTACATGCCTCTGGTGACAGAGGCATGTAATCTAGACGTACCCCTAGGATCCATTCCAGTCTTCAGGAGACAACAAGGTTTCATGACCACAGCAAGAAAGGTGGCACAAGAGGTCAGGACTTCCAGTTTCATCTCAGTCCTGCCAGTGACTTGCTGTGCAACTATGGGCATGTCACTTGTGCCCAGTTTTCTGTTGTGCATGCCCAGTTTGAGATGCCCAGGGTCTGATCTCCAAAGGTTCTGAGCTCCCTCAGCTCCCACTGACTTCAGTTAAACTTACAGATGCTCAGCACTTCTGCAGAGCAAGCCCAAGATGTCTCATGTAGGTGTCTCTGAGCCACATTACTCCATTTATAAGGGGGGGCTATTTATACTGTTGTCAGTGGGGTGCAGGTTGGAGAGGGGATCCTACGTTTCACTGGATCCTTTGAAGTCAAAGGTGAGTCTTGCGATTTTGAAAGGAGCTGTGAAATCATGGGAGAGATGCATGCCCAGGAGTTTTTCTTCACTCCATACCTTCACATTCCCTTTCCAGCTCACAGCACATGCACCCGGCCATAATATTGCTTGTATTTTTCTCTCTTGGCAGATGAACAGAAATGGCTTGTTGGCTGCCTTCAGCAGCAGTGAAATTAAAACACACAACACATTTCCTGAGCTGCTAGGGACAAACACCAGATACGGATTCTGGCCTGTCATAAGAACCATTATGCTCTGTGGTCTGCAGCCTCTATATCTATGGGAAGGGTGATTGGTTATTTATGAGACCTGGAATGATGAAGGAACACACCATGCATTTCCTTTTCCCAGGCTGGCTGCCAGAGGAGGAGACGTATCTCACCAGGCCCTGGTCTACACTAGGAAGTTGTTTCAAAATAACAAGTGGAGCATCCACGCTACCAATCCCTTATTTCGAAATAAGGGGCTGGTTACTGGGAAATAGTAACTCCTGCTTTCCACGAGGAATACTGCTTAGTTCAAAATAGTTATTTTGAAATAGTGGTCGCGTGGACGCTCCACTGCTGCTATTTCAAAATAACTACTCCCCAGAGGCATTACTCCGCACTGAACCCTGAACCGGGGTTAAGGATGGCCGGAAGCAGTGCCGGCAGGGCATCAGAGGAGGACTTAGAGCGTGGAGCTGCTGTCTCAGGCTAGCCGAGGGCTGTGCTTAAAGGGACCCAACCCCCAACCCGGACAGACAGTTCTCAGGGGTGCCCTGCTTGCAAACCAGTCCTGGCTTGGAGTGCACGGAGTGCCCACACTGGGCACATCACAGCACTCGGCCATCAGACCGGCTGTACTTGCCGCAGGCTGCCATCTGGGGAGAGGGGCCAATTGGGGGGCTGCAGGAGAGCTTCCACCCCCAAAAACCCGCAGAGTCAGCCCAGTCCTCCCCATCGGGGGCTCGTACCCCATTCCTCCCTCACCTCCTTCCACTTACCCTTCCCTAGCCCCCCTTCCTGATGTACAAAATAAAGGACAATTGTGGTCAAAAATGGAATCTGTCTTTATTGAACAAAACTGGGGGAGACTGGGAAAAGGAGGTGGGAGAGGGGAAGAGAGAGGCTGGGAGAGGGGAGGGCAACTACAATGATCAGGGGTTGGGAACAGGTCCCATATGAAGAGAGGCTAAAGAGACTGGGACTTTTCAGCTTAGAAAAGAGGAGACGGAGGGGGGACAGGATAGAGGTCTCTAAAAGCAAGAGTTGGGTGGAGACGGTGCATACAGAAAAGTTCTTCATTAGTTCCCATAAAGAAGGACTAGAGGACACCAAAGGAAAGGAATGAGTAGCAGGCTTCAAACTAGTAACAGAAAGTTGTTCTTCACAAAGCAAAGAGTCAACCTGTGGAACTCCTTGCTGCAGGAGGCTGTGAAGGCTAGAACTGGAACAGAGTTTAAAGGGAAGTGAGATCAAGTCATGGAGGTTGGGTCCATGGAGTGGTATTAGCCAGGGGGTAGGAGTGGTGTCCCTGCCCAAGGTTTGTGGAAGGCTGGAGAGGGATGGCACGAGACAAATGGCTTGGTCACTGTCTCCGGTCCATCCCCTCCAGGGTCCCTAGGTTTGGCCGCTGTCGGCAGACAGGCTACTGGGCTAGATGGACCTTTGGTCTGACCCAGGACGGCCATTGTAAGCTCAGGGCTCAGGGTCGGGGGTTTCGGTGGACCACCTTGATTTTCATGCACACCTGCTCCTGGGTGGCCAGGCTGGCAGCTCTCCTGCCCAAGCCGGCCACTTTCCTGTGCCTAGTGCGGAGATCGTGGACGAGGTCCACGATGTCAGCACTAGCCCAGGCGGGTGCCCGCCTCTTGCGGTCCCGGGCAAGCTCCTGGGAGCCGCCAGCCTGGTCCTGGGAAGAGGGGGAGGGTTGGGGGGCATCGGGTGGGTGGCTCGATCCGTGCCAGGTACAGGGTCTGCTGGCTGGGTGCTGGCAGGCTTGCACCTGGCATGGGCACCGTAGCCAGCCCGTGCCCCTTTAAGGGGTCCGGGGCCGGGAGGGGGGCAATAGAGTTTCCCTGGTGTTGGCCAGAGTGGCCACCAGGGAAACCTGGGGTGGGCTAGCCTCCCACTAGTTCGAATTAAGGGGCTACACACCCCTTAATTCGAACTAGCTAGTTCGAACTAGGCTTAATCCTCATGGAATGAGGATTACCTAGTTCGAACTAAGCGCTCTGCTAGTTCGAATTAAATTCGAACTAACGGAGCGCTAGTGTAGTGCCTATGAAAGTTAGTTCGAACTAACGTCGGTTAGTTCGAACTAACTTTGTAGTGTAGACATACCCTAACTTGTAAATGAAAATAAGTTCTGTAGCTTCCCTGTCTAGCTGGCTTTTGAAATTGGTTTGCAATAATACGGTGACTTTGAGATCCATTAATGAGTGCCTGGGGAATCAGACATAGCAACATGATGGTGCAGTCTGGACACCCTTGTTATGATAGTACCATTTCATTACAGTGAGAAAGCCCTGAGCTACGCCGATTTACATCAACTGAGGAGCCGGTCACTGAAGGTTTTGGGTTTGATCACAGAAACAGTCTCTGATTGTTTTATGCCATGTGAAGCCTGCATCTAGGCCTGGTCACTTGATATTATGGAAGATGACAAGATGTAATTGAGATTGAAAAGGTCCAGTGAAGGGCAATAGAAATGGTTAGCGATCTGGATGGGGTTTATGTATGACAAGAAGTGGCAAGGACTGTTGTGGAATTATTTAGCCTGGGAAGAAAAGATGCTGGCATTGGTAGTTAGAATTATGTAAGCTATAGCAAAAAATGATCCATGTCCCTTCATTCCCTGTCCCATAAAAAGAGGACCAGGGTGTTATTCCATTAGATTAATGGTTAGGTAAATTTAAAATGGGTTAAAAGAAATGCCACCTAATGCATTGTGTAGTCAGCTTGTGTAATTCACGATGGCAGGAGGTCATAGGGCGTTGTACTGGAGTTGCAGTTAAAAAGGAGCTCTATAATTTTAAATCCATTAAGAACATATCTTTATGCCTGTGAATATGAGGGGAGGGTGTAGCAAAGAAATCTTAAACTTCAGAGTGTAGACTGATCACAGCAGCTGTCAAAAAGAGACTATCCCTCACCGCCTACATAGCAGATCACAACACCAGGTAAGAGTATTGTAACGAGAGGGGTTTGGGAATTTTTGGATGAAAAGGGTGGATTTTTTTGTCAAAAATGCCAAATTCCTCAAAACTGATATTCTTTGCAGGAACATGTCAGTTTTGATGAATTTTTCCACATTAACAATTTATGAAAAGGAAAAGAGTTTAGAAATTGTCCAAACATTTTGTTTTGACATTTTTGACATGATAGTTTTCCGATTCAAAACACGTTTTCGTGATGGAACTTAAGTGCATTAGAATAAACTAACTAAAAATGATTTGAAATCAAACTGAAAAGCTTCAGTTAACTTGGACAAGTTTTTTTAAAGTTTTCAGTTCACAAACCTTCTACGATTGTGAATTTCGGGCTGATTCAGGAAAGGGAAAATGTTCAAGGAAAGGAAAACTATTCCACTCGGGTGTCTACTCATATCAGGTTCTTCTCTTCCTCGGAACTATCTAGTACTAACCACTGCCATAAAGTGGAGATCCAGTTTGAGAAAGCCATCAGAGGCACTCAGTGGAGCATGTGATCTCATCCTACCCAGCACTGGAACAGGTTTCCTGAGGGGTGAGGGGAAGGGGATGGAATCTCCATCTTTGGAGGTTTCTAAGATCAGGTTAGACAAAAATCAGGGATGGTCTAGGTCAGTGGCTCTCAACCTGTTAACCATTGTGGGCAGCTCTCATTGTATTATGTGGATTGCATCTCCACAACATATGCCTCTGTGGCCCTGATGATGTCACATGGGCCATAGCTGTGTGCTGGCTGAGCCATGGGTTGAGAATCACTGGTCTGTTTTTACTTGATCCTGTTTCAGTTCAGGAGGATGGATTTAGGTGACCCCTTGAGGTCCCTTCCAGCCCAATGATTTCAGGATTACTGGGGCTATCCGTTGCAGGATTTCAGAGCATGCTTGCTAACCCGAGTGGTACTGTCAGCTGTGACCTGAAACTCCTCATCCCCTCTGTTTCCATGAGCGGGGATGATTCCTGTTGCTCACATCTGGCCCAGAGGATGCATGAGAGAGGGAGTGCTCACTCACGAGCATTGGTCCTCCCACCACGACCATGAACCTGCCTCTCCTATGGAAGCCCCACTGTCGCTAAAAAGTGAGGATGGGGCCATGTGGATTGGAAGGAACGATGGTGTCTGCTCATTGTGACTTCCTCATAGAAACCCACAGGGAGTCTTAACAATGCTGGCGAGGCCCCGTTAGAGGTAGCTGGGACAGCAGCTTGCAGGGAGGACTCACACTGTGCTTCAGTGGGTGTCAGGAAGAGCGGTAGAGGCAGAGAGCCTCCATGTACAGGGTTCTGGCCTGCAGATATTGGAGGGGGTTAATCCGCAAACCCTACCACCAGCCAGCAATGGGATGGAAACTCAAGGAGCTACTTTTCCCTTCCAGCTGTGGTAGGTAACCCATGGCCTACATGTGGCCCACTGGGGATCCACCTGTGGCCCACAACCTCCCCCCCCCCATGCTGCCCCTTTCCCCTCGGCGCCTCTCACACACTGGGGCACTGGAGCCCCACACTTCTTGCCCTCCCTTGTAGCATCTTTGGAGCGCCATGAATCCACTGATGAATCCTCCATCCCCGCTCCTCCCCACCCCTCCCAGAGCTTGAACAGCCACAGACAGCTCCAGTGCCCCAGTGCACAAGAGAGTCGTGGGGGAGTGGGCAGAGAGAGGGCAAGTGGACTGGAGGCGGAACCCCAGAGGTCCATGTGCTTCAGGCTGCCCTCCACTGGTAGTGCGGCCCACTGAGAAAAGGAGAGCCACTCACTGGCCTTGGTTGCCCATCAGTGCCTTACAAGAACATTCCCTGTGTAGGGGATGATATGGCCATGAATGTCCTACATCAGGGTGGCCAACCCATTAAGTGAAGAGAGCCGAAACAATGGCAGCATCGTTGAGGGGGAAAAAAAGGATGCTGGCCCTTTAAAAACCCTGGGTTAGGCTTTTTGGGAACATCAGGCTCACAGGGAGCCGGGGGCCGTTGGTAGGGGCACATGGGGAGGCTTCACAAGCCGCACTTTCAGGGGTGAAGAGCCACATGCGACTCGCGAGCCTCAGGTTGGCCACCCCGTCCTACATTATGCTACCTAGGGGCAGAATAAATGAGCAGATCCTAGAGTTTCGGTGAAGTAATCGATATAGGGCAGCATGGGTGTGGCAGCCATGTTGCATGTGAGTGGGATGAACTGAAGAGATGTTCTGTCTGAGGCAACATGTCTCCATCTCCCTCTGTTCCTGGTTCGCTTGCAGCAATATAGTGAATAGGAAAGGGGGGCTGTGTCTAGACTGGCAAGTTTTTCTGGAAAAACTTGCCAGCTGTCTACACTGGCCGCTTGAATTTCCACAAGAACACTGACTTCCTACTGTCTGAAATCAGTGCTTCTTGCGGAAATACTATGCTGCTCCCGTTCGGACAAAAGTCTCTTTTGCACAAAGCTTTTGTGCAAAAGGGCCAGTGTAGACAGCTCAGATTTGTCTATGGCGATCGAGGCTTTTTTGCGCAAAAGCGAGTCTAGATTGGCACGGACGCTCTTCCGTCTGTGCCAATCTAGATGCTCTTTTCCACAAATGCTTTTAACAAAACACTTTTCTGTTAAAAGCATCTGCGGAAAATCATGCTAGTCTAGACGTAGCCGGGCAGTATCCCTTAAACTTGTTAGGAAGACCCCAGGAAGACATACCACACTGCATCTTCATCTACTGGTAGCTCACTGTGGCTTTCCTCCATACTGTACAATTAGCCTAACTCATCAGATTCAACTCCATCCATGCATGATGCAGGGAAAGTTAGCCTTCTGCCTTCACTCTGGCATTGCATGGCACACCATTATGTCTACATTGGCAGGTTCTTGCACAAAAACATCTTGCACAAGGGTTCTTGTGCAAGAACATATCCACACTGCCACAGGACTTTCTTGCACAAGAAACCCCTGCCACGTGTCCACACTGCTCTCTTGAGCAAGAGCTCTTGCGCAGGAGGGCTTACACTTGTTAGAAAAGAGCATAGCTCTTGCGCAAGAAACCCTGTCTTCCAATGCCGTACTGTAAATCTTCTTGCACAAGAGTGGGTGGGCAGTGTGGATGGCCATTCTTGCGCAAGAACCTACCAGTGTAGCATAGCCCTGGGGTGGGAGGGTTCTGTTGTAACTCAGCGGGGGTCCTGACCCTGAGTGGCTGTGCAGTTCTGTCCTGGGTGCCAGCCAAAGTAGGACATGGAGGCCTGCAAAGATGAGAGATTAATTCTGATTTGATCATTAGCAGACCGTGGGAGATAAAGAGGACCATGTGTTTTTTCACGCCTAGAAAATATTGAGTTCACATGGTCGAACATTTAGACTTGCAGTATATTGAAGGTAGAAGGCTGAGTGGAACGGGGGGAAGGTGGCCAGGCTTTTGGATGGTAACAGCTTGGTGTGGCACTGGGATGAGGGGGGTCATGAATGCAAACTAGGGCAGCACCTGCTGGTCATATTTGAAAGCCTAAGTATGCCTGATAAAGATCTCTGTCCTGCAGCCCTGCCTGGCTAAGCAGCTCTCGTCCCATGGCAAAATAGGAAGCTTTTTTTCTTTTCTTTTCTTTTCTTTTCTTTTCTTTTCTTTTCTTTTCTTTTCTTTTCTTTTCTTTCTTTATTTTTTTGCCTTTGGCACAGAAATCCGGAGTCAAAGCCACAGCTAGTATCCATTGCCGTTGCTCAGTCAGGATGAATGACTGCTTCCATTTACACTAGAGAACCTGGCCAGTGACTACACTTCACGTTGGTCTCTCTCTCTAATATTACTCCTGACCAATGTAGCTGCTGCAATGTTCCCCAACCCATGGAGAGTTTCATTGGGAGAGCCCATGATGCACTTGCGGGTACTCCAATTATAGTGCAGTATTTTTATTGCTTTTCTGACACTGCTAGGAACTGTTAGCTGGCTGACTACATCCCAGGGCTGCATTTCAGTGGACAAACAGCTAACTCTGTGCTGGCTAGTGAGAGCACATTGGAACCCAACACCCAGTCCTAGGAGCACAGCCTTATGCTACGTCTACACTACGAGCCTCTTCCGCAAGAGGAAATGCAAATGGAGCGCTCATTTGCATTTCCTCCTTAAGAGCAACTCTTGCGCAAAAGGGGGTTTTTGCGCAAAAAGGAGCCGTCTACACAGTGCTTTTTTGCGCAAAAACCTCTTGCACAAAAGGGATCCGAGGAGGAAATGCAAATGAGAGCACAACATATGCAAATGAGCACTCCATTTGAATTTCCTCTTGTGGAAGAGGCTCATAGTGTAGACGTAGCGTAAGAGAAGCTGGTGGGTGCAATGGGAGAAGCCAATGGAGGATGGACAGCCAGTCAAGTACTGCAGTGAGAGGTCCAGGAATATTGATTTGAGAACCTCTGCTCAAACCTTGTTTCTTGCTTCCCTTTTCTTCCTGGTTCTTCTGAAACCTAGGCAGGAAAATGCACCGGCCTGGAATTTGCATTTCTGCTGGCTTGCGAGCAGATTCTACTGTCAGCCTCTCCAGGGTTCTGGGATCCAAGTGGCCCATCTCCAGCTCAGCTAATCTGTCACTGCTGAAGCTGTCAGCCGGCAGATAATGTAAATGCAGGAGCTCAGCTCTTACTCGAGAGTGGGGATGGAGGGAAAGGAACAGACCCAAATCTATAATGCGTGAGCATGAGCCTAGGGAGGAGGGGAAACAAAAGCCACAAACATGGAACATTTATCCACCTTTTTCAGGTGGGTTCCCCCTCCAATTACAGAGCCAACAGCCCAAGAGATGCGGGTGGAGGGGAAATGGCCTTTACTGGTACAGGGTTCTTCCAGAACATCAGCTGTTTGTGACTGACAAGGCTTTCCAGGCTGGGAAGCTGATTGGCCAGTAAGTCCAGTAAAGTTGCCCTCTTCTCTGGACAATCAGCATTTGCTGTTCTTGCCTGGATATTGAGTGCGCGTGTGTGTGTGTGTGTATGTGTGTGTGTGTGCATGCACACACACGCAGGGGGAAGCCAGCTGTTCAGGATGCTTTCCACTCTCCTCCCGTGTTGATTTGGATTGTGCTTCCTCTGAACTCCCAGCGCCTGCCACTGTGGATGAGCAAGGCTCTGTACTGCCCGGCCGTGGAGCTGCATTTCCCACATGCCCCTCTCGCGCTGACCTGGTGTAACTAATCCAGGAGCTGCATGCATACCAACATCGCAATCATTGGCCAGCTCACGTCTCTGTGGTGCCTTGGGGATGCCATCCTGGACCGTGTGCTGCTGGAGGAGACTGTCTGTCAGTAATGAGCAGCATTAAGGCTTAGCTCACTCTCACAGGGCCTTTGCCAAAACCTGCTTAGGCTTCATCCATTCCAGGATGCTGTGTGCATACCTGCCTGCCAGCAGCTTACCGGGAGCATTCCCAGTACATCTGCTCAATACAGCCTCTTCCCAGAAATGAGCAGAACATCTTCACTCTCCTGCACAGCGCAGGCTGATCGTCTCTGTCTCTCCTGTCTACGTGGATGGTCCTCTTATCTGGGAGACCCTCACTTCTGTAATACATGGCCACATGGTCCTCACCTACACCCATCACTCAGTGACCTCTCCCAGCCTCTTAGCAAACATTGAAGAGAAGAGCCCCTGTACTGAAGATCCATATTACTAGAAACAATTAGCTCTTATAGAGCCCCTTTCAGGTTCAGCTTTCCAAGCAGGCAAATCCAGTTATCCCTGTTCTATAGATGGGGAAATAGAGTCACAGAGCACTGAAGTGAGTGGTTTAAGATCTGCACATAAGCCAGTGACAGAGTTGGGGCTAGAACCTTGAACTCCTCAATTCTACTCCAATGCCTCACCCAGCCTCCTATACTGAAACTTATGCAAAGGGTCCATCAAAGTTAATTTAATGAACTCAGACCTATAGGCCTTAGGTGCTGGAGTACCCTTCTGTTGGAGCAATAAAGAGGGATGTGATACACCCAATGCACAGAAAGGCAGTGTAGTTTGGAGCCATGGTTTTCAATTTGTTTTTTCATTTGCACGCCCCTAAAAAATTCAAATGGATGTGCAGACTTTTGGGGAAATATCAGTCTATGGGCCCTCATGGCTCTGCAGATTGAAAATCACTGTTCTATGGTCACAACCGCCTTTTGTGGATCCCTTAGATACAGTCTGTAGACCCCCAGGGTCTGTGTGAGCCATAGATCGCAGGCTGAAAATCACTGGTTTAGAAGACTGAGAACAAGACCCTGAGGAGCTCCAAACCTAGCAGTACCTGGCAGGAGATTGGAGGGGTTTTTTGTTTGGGGGAAGTTGTGTTTAGTTGCATGGTTTAACATCACTGGCTGACATCCTTACAGTGCTGAGCTTTTCATTATAAATTAAACTGGACATTGTTGATGTAGAAAATAATCAGTTGTTAGAAGTGGAATGAATAGATGTTACATACATATGGTTTTCCAATGCCCAGGATTCCACGCTTAATTCAGCAGGTGCTTCCGCTTAATGCTCTGAGCGTAACATCAGCTATGCAAGATTTCACTGCAGGCTTCCAGAGACACAGAGGTGTAAACAGCAATTTGCCACCCACGCTGCTTTCAAGTCTCTGCTACGGAAGTTGGCTTTGATTGTTCCTGATGATGCAATAATAAGTAACAAAGTCAATCGCACTGGTGTAAAGCTTGACTAAGGGAGAGGAGAATCAGGCCCTCGTGTCTTCTGTGGTGGCCCTACAAAATGAATGCAATGAGCCACCTCAGTAGCTGTCAGGCAGCGTCTTTCTGTTCGAGTGGATGGAGCTATGCTGATTGACACCAGCTGAGGATCTGGTAATTATGCATAATCAGAGCTAACCTTTCCATTGTTCTGATCTTCCTGAAGCACCCAGCCTCACTCTTTACTTCCGGCTCTGTGGAGCAGGGATGCTCTTCATTCTGCATCTTGCGCAGCACTGAGCACAAAGGGCCGGATCCTCAGAATGTGAGAATGAGTGAGGCTTCCAGGAAATCAATGGCTTACACTGATTTTCCCCAGCTGGGAACCTGGTCTGCGCTGTGCACTTAACAAATCATGATGGATTGGTGTAATTGGCAATGTGTGCACACACAAGCCAGTCTGCCAGCCCTCACATGCCCCCTCCGGTGGAGCCACGCCATTACCCAGGCTATCATAGGGTCACTATCACAGCAGGGGCGGCGAGAGAGGGAGATCTGGCAGCAGTTTAATTAAAAGGCCTGATGAAGGATAATGCCCTGGATGTAGGAGATATTGCCCTACTGGGAGCTCCAACAGTTGTCTGCCATGGCACATTCTAGCCTATCTAAAGCTATGCAAAAATCAGTCGCAACATGAAACTCACCTGTTTTGGGAATAGGCCCATATTTGCAGCTGGGCTAAGTCAGCTGATTTCAGCTACTCTGACTGCCACTGGCCCAGGGTCTGAGCCCAAGCTTGTGTGAAAGCTTCAGGCAGACCCGAGCTGATTAATAACAGGGGGAAATGATGCAATGCTCTGGGTCTGGGGGTTCATTTCATCTCCTGCTGAAATTGGGGCTGCAACCTGAAATATGATATTTTGCACAGATCGTCCCAGAAAGCAAAGACTCATCTCTCGGGCCTGCCGGTGCTGGCTAGCCTAGCTGCTGGGCTCAGCAGATGCCTCCCCTGCTCAGTGAGAGTCCAGATCTAGAAATATCTGCCTATCTTTTAACGAGTCGAACCAGAATGCCTGGATCTGAAAGCCCGGAAACTTCAGGGAAGTTTGGTCTGACCCTGAATTTGTGTTGGACCTGGGTACTAGTTCTGGGTACATAGTCAGGATCCAGCTAGTCCTATAAATGTAGTGGTGCATCAATGTCATGGGGCTAACCCTAGCAGAACACTTTGATGTCTCTGGCTGATCAAACACACAAGCGAAGGGACTCATGCCAGTCTGCCCAAGTTGCACCTAGCTCTCACAGCAGGTGAAAAGCCCAGAGATTTGCCAGGATGCACACTGGCAAGAGGCGGCTTTTGAAAAAGATCTGGGTGTTCTTTAGGGCAGGTGCTGCCTCTTCCTAGGTGTATGCACAGCACCATGCACAATGGGACCATGATCCCAGCCAGGGGCTCCTGTTGTTATATAGTACAAATAAACAGCAACTGAGTGGGCAAACCAGGTATATGGAAATTACTTACACTGTGCAGCTCTTTGTGCAGAAATGTCAACCTCTGAGATCATGGTTTTGTGTGCCCATCGTGGGATAAGACAACAAGGCTACGTCTAGACTGGCATGATTTTCCGCAAATGCTTTTAACGGAAAAGTTTTCCGTTAAAGGCATTTGTGGAAAAGAGCGTCTAGATTGGCATGGGCGCTTTTCCGCAAAAGCACTTTTTGCAGAAAAGCGTCCGTGCCAATCTAGATGTGCTTTTGTGCAAAAAAGCCCCGAATGCCATTTTAGCGATCGGGGCTTTTTTGCGCAAAACAAATCTGAGCTGCCTACACTGGCCCTTTTGCACAAAAGGACTTTTGCCCGAATGGGAGCAGCATAGTATTTCCGCAAGAAGCACTGATTTCTTACATGAGATCGTCAGTGTTCTTGAAGAAATTCAAGCGGCCAATGTAGACAGCTGGCAAGTTTTTCCGCAAAAGCAAGCCCAACTGTAGCATTTGGACACAGCCCAACTGTAGCATTTGGCCAAGCCTAGGGCTCTCAGGTGTTATCAGTCATAATAATGGGAAAGGGAAAAACAAACTCAGAGTCTTCTGGAACCCCAAAAAACTTTGATTCAAGGGATAGGGAAGGGGTCAGGTCAGTTCTTGTTCTGTCCATACTGGCGAACAATTAGACCTACTAGGTTGGAGACAGGAGAAGGGACCACACGGGAGACCTAAATGGCTGTGGGAACTTGGGAGTACTTTAAGGTGGTCCTCGGAGGTATTTGGTTCTCCAGAGGCAGATCTGCCAGTGTGTAGCATGCAGGCTGTGCAGCGCACACTGTGCCAGCCTTCCACCCCGGGCTATCCAGAGGCAAGGAGGGTCCAGAGAGTGTGAGGTGCTGGCTCCCTAGCCAAGAGCCAGCCAGTTTAGATCAGACAGAGAGCTGCAGAGATGTGCCAGAGATTACAGAGCACTGGGAAAGGGAGAAGGGCCAGGACTGGTGTGTTCAAATCGATGGAACAATCAGTTGGAGGCTAAAGCAATTTGGAGATTAGGCCCCTTTTATGGAAAGAAGTGATCTCTCTCTGATGAAAAAAGCTGTTCCAGCCTATTGTTGTAATCTCACCTCCGCTCACGCCATTTCTCTGCGTCTCACCACTGACCTACTTCCTTCAGCTCCTCGGCTTGTTTTCTTCAAGTGCAGTGTTAGCTCCAAACCACATAAACACCTTGTTTAAATTGCTTTAATCTCCAAGTGCTCCTTCTATTGATTTGAAACAGTTATGCTGTCAATCAGCCCCTGCGCCTCATGCCAGAGATGAGGGTATGGAGATTAAAACAACAAACAAACAAGACATGAGCAGGCAGGGAAGTTAGTTTGAATTTCCAAATGGATGAAGGCCCTAAATAGCCCTTCGCTGGGTGAGCGTGAGATGTCTCAGCTGGAGGAAGCCTCTGGTTAGACAATTCTTTCCGGAGCTAAGGCCCGTGTGTCACGTTCCATTGCTCCGCGCCTTGAGCTAATGCACTAAGACTTATTAATGCAAAGACCTGGCAGTTTTCTTGAAAATGGCTGGTCTGTCTGGACTTATTAATTGCAAATCTCACAGTCCTCTGCCAGTGTGTATTGGGGCTGGTTCCAAAGCTGGGGAGATGCTTTTGCAGCTGCCTTTGTTATCCTGTAACCCTTCTGCCAGGTAGAGCCAGCAGCAGCCAGGGCCGGGTTCAATATCTAGGGGTTCCTCTCCATCCATTCAACATAGAAATGGCTCAAGTTGACGCAGCACCCCTGAGCACCTCTGAGAGGCAATGCTTCCCCACTTGCAAGCATAGAAAAGAAACTTTTAACAAAAGGAGAGAAGTAACTTGCCATGAATGTGAGACAGCACCACAAAGAGGGCTTAAACATAAACCATGGCTGTGTCTGGACTGGCCAGTTTTTCCAGAAAATCAGCCGCTTTTCTGGAAAAACCTGCCAGCTGTCTACACTGGCCGCTTGAATTTCCTCAAAAGCACTGACTTCCTACTGTAAGAAATCAGTGCTTTTTGCGGAAATACTATGCTGCTCCCGTTTGGGCAAAAGTCCCTTTTGTGCAAAACTTTTCATAGAATCATAGGACTGGAAGGGACCTCGAGAGGTCATCGAGTCCAGCCCCCCACCCTCAAGGCAGGACCAAGCTCTGTCTACACCATCCCTGACAGATGTCTATCTAACCTGTTCTTAAATATCTCCAGAGAGGGAGATTCCACCACCTCCCTTGGCAATTTATTGCAATATTTGACCACCCTGACAGTTAGGAATTTTTTCGCAAATTTTTGCGCAAAAGGGCCAGTGTAGACAGCTGAGATTTGTTTTCCATAAAAAAGCCCCAATTGCGAAAATGGCGATCGGGGCTTTCTTGCAGAAAAGCGCGTCTGGATTGGCACAGACGCTTTTCTGCAAAAAGTGCTTTTGCGGAAAAGCGTCCGTGCCAATCTAGACGCTCTTTTCTGAAAATGCTTTTAACTGAAAACTTTTCCATTACAAGCGTTTCCGGAAAATCATGCCAGTCTAGACATGGCCCATGAGTAAAAGTCCTTCCCAAGTAGGCTGGGCAATGTCCTTTTCCTCTGAGCTTCTTAAGTCCAACAACGTGAATGTCTCCTTCACATGCCCAACCCCACTGTGACCCTACGCACAGACTCTGCCCTTGGTCAGGTAGACCCAGAGCTCAGAGGGGCATCCGCCAAGCTCACTTCTCCAAGCTCACTTCCCATCCTCAGCAGGGGGAGGAAAAGAGGCACTTTAGTGATTCCATTGGTCACACTCTAGCCACCTGCTCGCAGCTCTCTGCCACCACCCTGTCATGCCACCGCCGCTCTGCTGGCTGCTCATCGCATCTCTCTGCCCCAAACCTGTTGGGTCTTGGTCCCCATCTGCTTGTTGCTTCTGCTGCCTTGTGGTGGATTTGGCTCTGGGACAAACCTAGTGATTTTACTTCTTCACCCAAACCACTGCCTAGCCACAAGAAATTCCAGTGCCCTCTGCTGTAAATGTACAATAATAAAAGCATTGCCTTAGGGGGCCAAGTTTAGCTCTGTCATTGGAAAAAGGAAAGAGAAACAGGTTGGACCAGTCTGAAGCTCACACCTGGAGGGAATGTGGCCTGCTGATTCAGAGTCCTGCCCTCCCCCACTTAACCTCACAGAGCTCTAGCAGTGGAGCCTCTGTCTATCACCGACACTGTCTCTCTCCTTTTGCACTGCATTAAACACAGGTTGACTGTTCTGCATTCCCACAATAATTGCAAGCCTTGGTGAGCACATTCCAGAATTCCTGCCTTTAGTGTTAACACAATTTGTGACCCACAGCAGCCAAATTGATTACAATGGGCCAAACACCATTACAACAATTGAATAGCTAGCAGAGCTAAGCAAACAGAAACAAACTGTATTTACATGCATACACCCAGAATCTCATTCTTTAAACTTGAGTGTTTCTCTCCTTTGTGCCAGGTTAAGCACAGACTTTCTTTTTATTCCCACCATAATTACAGATAATGCAATTAGCATTAACACAATTTGTGACCCAACACCAGCCAAGTTGATTACAATGAGCAAAACACCACCCCATCAACTGAATATCTAACATACCTAAGCAAATCAGGCAAACTGTATTTACATAGACACAGGCAGGGTTTCTCTCCCGTTCCAGTTGGCTGAAATGGAAACATTCATTCAGACAGACCCTGCTTACAATCATTAGAAATGGTTGAGAATTTTTAAATGGAAATTGTTTTGTGGAAAATGTTGACTTGTTGAAATAAAACTTTTCATAGAAAAATGGTCAGTTTTGTTGAACTTTTTGTCTCAAAGCATGTTTTGAAAGAAGTTTCAAAGCTGTGGAGACATTTCATTTGGACATTTTCAATGCCTCA
Organism: Pelodiscus sinensis; assembly: GCF_052426305.1. Taxonomy (NCBI): domain Eukaryota; kingdom Metazoa; phylum Chordata; order Testudines; family Trionychidae; genus Pelodiscus; species Pelodiscus sinensis. Next base: position 7,503,505 of record NC_143074.1, on the reverse strand, counting down.
AAGTCCATTTGATGAAACAATGTTTCATTTTGAAATGTGAGCTAATTCCCATACAAAGTTGGAAAATAAAAATGGTTGACATTGAAATGTGTTTTCATTGACCGATTCTTTTTTAGTTTGTCAACATTTCTGAGATTTCTACTTTTCATCCAGATTGGGGATTGTACGTTTGACAATGTCAACATTTTCCCAGGGCAGTAGGACCCTTTTCACCCAGCTCTAGTTATTATTGTTTGTGTGACAGCAGCATAGTGACACATTCCCATTGTGTTAGGCACTGCAAACATACAGTCAAAATGGATGAGAGGGACCGAGGGTGGAAGTGAAACAGCACTGAAGGTAGGGAAGTGGTTTGATTAAGGTCAGTGGCAGAGCCTGGTACAGAACCCAGATTGTCTGATGCATCAAACCAATGTCCCATCAAACAGACCGGCTGCCTCACAAGCCTTAATAGCAAAGGGACAGATGCTCTAATAGTTGGGCTGTTTGGTTAGGCTGTGGAAGACTCTGGTTCAACTCCCTCCTCCACAGTAGGCTATTTTCATAACTGTGGGCAGATCACCTTGCCTCTCTAACTATGTGTACGTCTAGACTACAGGGTTTTGTCGACAGAAGTTTTGTCGACAGATACTGTCAACAAAACTTCTGTCGACATAGAGTGTCTAGACACATTGAGTTCTGTCGACAAAGCAAGCTGCTTTGTCGACAAAACCCTGTAGTCTAGACGCAACCCTACAGGCAATAACACCTTCTGTCAACAGAACTCTGTCGACAGAAGGTGTTATGCCTCGTAAAAAGAGGTTTACCAGCGTCGACAAAACTGCTGAGTTCTGTCGACATTATGTCGACAGAACTCAGCGGTAGTGTAGACGCTGGTATAGTTTTGTCGACAAAACTCAGTAGTCTAGACACACCCTATGCCTAGACAGGAGAAACTTAAACAACACATAGTCTAGTAGCACTTTAAAGACTAACAAAACATGTAGATGTTTTTGTGGGCAAAATTCAGATGTGAAGAAGTGGCTTTTGCCCACGAAAGCTCATGATACCATCTACGGCTACGTCTACACTGGCATGATTTTCCGGAAATGCTTAAAACGGAACAGTTTTCCGTTATAAGTATTTCTGGAAAAAGCGCATCTACATTGGCAGGATGCTTTTCCATCATTTTCGCGATCGGGGCTTTTTTGCGGAAAAGAAATCTGTGCTGTCTAGACTGGCCCTTTTCCGGAACAGTTTTCCGGAAAAGGACTTTTGCCCGAACGGGAGCAGCATAGTTTTTCCGGAAAAGCACTGATGATTTTACAGTAGATCGTCAGTGCTTTTCTGGAAATTCAAGGGGCTAGTGTAGACAGCTGGCAAGTTATTCCGGAAAAGCGGCTGATTTTCCGGACTAAGTGGCCAGTGTAGACACAGCCTACATGTTTTGTTAGTCTTTAAAGTGCTACTAGACTATTTGTTGTTTTTTAAGTTTTTCCTGTTATAGACTAACTCTGAAGCTTATGCCTAGACAGCCTGTGGGCAGTGAATCTCCCAGCCCAGATCAGCACACTTGGGGCGTATATACCCGGGCTAACAAAAGCTGTGTAGTCATGTGACTCAGTCCCTGAAGCCTAGGGAAGAGGACTGGGTGTCAAGCCCTCAACTACAGCTTCAGAGCTGTCTATGCAGCTATGCTTAGCTCGGTACCATGAGCCCCAGCGGGGAGGCTCACTGCTGTGGGCTGTGTAAACACCCAGTGCACCTCAGTTCTTCATCAGCAGGCCTGCTGACGGGGGAGGGGGAGGAGCAATGGCCCTGACGATCCTAAAGGGCCCAATGCTCCTGGACGCTGCAATGGCCAGAGCCACAGCTCTTTAGAATCACCGTGCCGTGCGCTCTAGAGCCCTGTGTGGCATGTTCTGGCCAGCTCTGAGGACCAGCAGGGAGGGGCACCATGCTGTCCAGGCAGCACTGAGGGCTGGCTTCCCCAATCCAGCCCCTTCTGCCTGAGGCCCTGCCTCTTCTGGGAGTACAGAGCCACCCCCATGCACACACATTGCCCAGGGGCCCGGCAATCCTATTGGCTCCCCCACTCATCAGTAAGACAAGGATAACAGCTCTGCCCTGCCTCTCAGGAGCGTTGTCAGGATAAATCCCTTAGCAACGCATGACGCACTTTGAGATGGGCTAAAGCAAAGCTGTGGATGAGGCCGGGGTGGGTTCAATACGAGGCAGGACCTCAGCCACCTTGTCTCTCTGCTATCAGCCTGTCTAGGATTCATTGCCCCTGCTGCTCCCACACAGGCTTTATCTGAGCACTGTCAATCAGCAACTTTTCCAAGCCCAAACCTACATGTGTGGATGCTCCCGATCCTCCCTAGCACAGGGCGGGAGAAAGCTCTCTGCTGGCTGGTTTAACTGCCAGCTAATGTGGGCTCCGCCTTCCCTTGGCACACACTGTCCACCTAAACACCTCCAGCTGCTGCAGTCGGGGGGTAAGCAAGCCAAGTATCTCCATGTGGGGAGGAGAGTAAGGGGGGGGGTGGAGGAATGAAGGAGCGTGGCCCTCAAAAGCAAGATACTATTTCCTAGCAACTTCTGAAAGCTGATTAACCCTTTCCTGGCTGCTGCATATCCCCACATTATCCCCCTCAGATAACTTATCCTTCAAAGGCTTTGGCCCAATGTAAAGTCATTCGTCTAGGAACAAAGAATATAGATCACCCTTAGGGGCTGGAAGCAGTGATCCAGGGATCATGGTGGATCATCAGCTGAACACAGGCTTCCGGTGCAACACTGTCGCCAAAAGGGCTAATGCAGTCTTGGTGATGTCATCAGGACTCTCCTGAACAGGAGCGGTGCGGCTCCTCGCTGTGTCTCTGGCACTGCTGTGACCACTGGCCGGTGTCACAGGTCCCACAGGACACTGATCAGTTGGAACAGACCCATGGAAGAGCCACAAGGTTGAATAAAGGATTGAAAATCTGCTTTTTAGGGTGTGTGGGGGGGGACTTCATCTCAATCTAGGCCCCGTAACCAAGGGAAGGGTGAATCGATCACAGTCAGTACGTACCTACCTGGGAAATAGAAATTTGATAATGGGCTCTCAAGCTAGCACAAAGACACAACAAGAGCCAGTTTCTGGAAGGTGAAGCTAGACAGACTCAGACGGGGAATAAGGCATTTTTAACATGGAAGGTAATTAACCATTAGAGCAATTTACCAAAGCTGGCAGCCGAGTTTTCATTGCTGGAAATTTTAAAATCCACGTTGCTTTTCCCCCTAAAAGCTCTGCTCTGGGAATTACCATGGGGCAGTTCTCTGGCCTGCGTTATGCAGAAGGCCAGGCCACATGAGCAGAGCAGTCCCTGCTCTTCCTACTCCCGTCCACCTCCACGCATTAAAGATGGGAGTGACACTGGGTGGTGCCACTGGGATCCTTGCCATTGACGCAATGGACAGATCCGGCTCCTGGTCCTTTTGTGTCCCTGGAGCATTTGATCACATAAAGCAGTGGGCACCAGTCGGCAGATCTACTGGCAGATCCCGCAGCCTCTGACAGGGGATCCCGACTGGCGTGGCTGCGAGGCTCTCGGGTGCTAGCACTACAGCTGCCCCTCCTCCCACTGCTGTGTTGCTACTAAAGCTCCTAGGGTAGCCAGGGCAGCCAGCACTTGTGAAACTGAGGATTGTGCATTCAAGAGACTTGCTGGAAGCCAGCCCTCGGCCTTGACACTGCCCCTTGGGAGCTTTCTACTTGCAGTGCAGAGTTGTGGGGAGGGGGAGAGAAGGAAGAGGGTGTCCCCCTCCTCCTCTCCCTGCTCCTTACCCATCTCCGCAGACTGAGCATGGCAGGGCCTCGCAGAAGTGGGGGAGGCAGGGCAAGAGTGTTTCTATTTGAGGTAGGTCCTGGATTGACTTACATTCAAAAAGCGATCTTATGCTGAAGAAGGTTGCGAACAGGAGCAGCTAACAGGGCGTTTGGAGAGGGAGTTCTGCAGGTAAAAGAGGAGTAAATACGGGACCCTTGTGGTAAGTGACTGTCTGTAGTGTGTGTGAGTGTGGGGGGGGGGGGTATTTGCTGTGTGCTGAGCTTGTGTTTGTTTGTTTGTTTGTTTGTTTGTTTGAAGGAGCTTCTAAAAGGTTTGAAATCTAGAAGCCTCTGTTAATTGGCTGAGCCTCAGTCAGGGGGAGGGGCTACCAGGGCTTTATAAGCCTGTGAGTCAGCGACCAGGGAGCTTGCAACCAGGAGCAGCTAACAGGGAGTTTAGAGGGGGAGGTTAGAGGGCACTAGTGACTTCTGACCTTCTTTAAACATAACTTTTATAAGAATCTATATTCCAGACATTTAATAAGAAGCCCAGTTTATACTTAAATTTATTCATTAGAAAAATGGAGACAGAAGCTCAGCAGCAGAGTGGGGGCTATCCTGTTTATTGCGCCATGTGTAACATGTATGATTACCTGCCCTTTGGGCGGGTGGCGTATGTGTGCACCCGTTGCAAGGAGCTCCTGACCCTCAGAGACCGAGTTCGGGCTTTGGAGGCCAGGGTGGCTGAACTGGAGGAGCTAATGGAGGTAGAGAGCTATGTTGATGAGACTTTCCGGGACACTGTAGTACTGTCCCACCTCCAGTCTGAGAGCCCCAGTGCTCTTAAGGAGGATGAAAGTCTCAAGGGAACAGAGCATTCAATGGGAGCAGAGGGAAACCATCCCGTAGTTGAGACCCTCCTTCCAGAGGATGTTGCGGTATCCTCTCGCACTGAGGATACCTCTGAGGGGGAGGGAATGCCAGTTGTTAGGAAGAGGCAGGTGTTAGTAGTGGCTGATTCGATCATTAGAAACATAGATAGTTGGGTTTGTGATGACCGGGAGAACCGTATGGTCACTTGCCTGCCTGGTGCGAAGGTTGCGGATCTCTCGAGGCATCTAGACAGACTTATGTGTAGTGCTGAGGAGGAGCCGGTGGTCGTGGTACATGTAGGTACCAATGACATAGGGAAGGGTAGGAGAAATGTCCTGGAGGCCAAATTTAGGTTGCTAGGAAAGAGACTGAAATCCAAGACCTCTATGGTGGCATTCTCGGAAATGCTTCCAGTTCAACACGCAGGGCCAGGTAGGCAGGCAGAGCTTCAGAGTCTCAATGCGTGGATGAGACGATGGTGTAGGGAAGAGGGGTTTGGATTTATTAGGAACTGGGGACACTTTTGGGAGAGGGGGAGCCTATGCAGGAAGGATGGGCTCCACCTGAACCAGGGTGGAACCAGACTGCTGGCACTAAACATTAAAAAGGCCGCAGAGCAGTTTTTAAACTAAGAGATGGGGAAAGCCGACTGGTGCAGAGATGCACGTAAATCGGAGGGAGACTGCTCTTAGAGGAGAATCCATTGATAGGGATTCTCTAAGCTGCAGTCAGAAAGAGAGGAGGGGAGAGGACAAACCATGGGCCAGACCTTTACCAGGGTCTCAGGGAAGGGAGAGCTGTAACAGCTCTCAAAGCCCAGGCCTCAGGACCCTGCTCCAGAGCTCCCAACCTCAAAATCCACCAGTCTCGGGGTCCAGCCAAGCTAGTCCCAGAGAGCCTGCAAGAGCAGCAACCACCTGCACAACCCAGACCCCCCCTTTCCCCTTCCCCTTTCCCTTTCTCTTCTTCTTCCTCCTGATCCATCACCACCACCACCACCACCACCACCACCACCACCTCCTCCTCCTCCTCCTCCTCCTCCTCTCTCTCTCTCTCTCTCCACTGCCGCCTGTTCCTGTTTAAATAGCTCAGCCCCAGGTGGGGGTGGGACTTCTTTGATTACTCCCAGGTTGACTTGTTTGTAGGCTCTAGCTAGCCTGTTCCTTAAAGGGGCAGCACATGCCTTAACAGATCCTTTGTTCTCTAGTTGCCATACCACTTCTGAGCTGCTTCCCTGGACTGTCACAGCCTGTGCAAGGTTAGGCTGTTTCCTCCATACTTCCCACCTCCACTCCACTAAGGAGCTGGGTGGTGCTCACGGAGGGAGAAGGATAAAAGATTTGACAATGTGGCAGCCAGATATCTTGAGAAATGCTGGGAAAGCCAGTGTATTGTAACCCACTGGGCACCATTAGCTAGTGTCTCCTCTCACTTATTACTCCAGCATTGTTTCATGCAGCCGCCAGCACAAATGAGGTCAGGCTCTGGCTCTTTGAATTTGCCACCGTTAAACGATGGATCCACAGAGAGCTGCAGCACCAAGGGAGGAGATCTCAGGAGAGCAAATTACAGGGGAAGCAAGACAGCTCAGTAAATAGTGATGGGAAGAAGTATTAAGAATCCACCGGGCCTGAGGACAGCGGGAGGCTCCCAAAAGACCCTGTAATTGGACAGCACTAGAGTACACGTCTCCCGGAAAAGAATGACATGAACAAGAAGTGACCCTGATGGCTTTGCAAGAGGCAGAGGAAAGATCCTGGCTGAAACTTGCCACTGTTCTTCACTTGTCTAGCACCAAGAGCATGTGGTGTGGGGGAGTAACCTAAGGTGAACACACAGCTTGCTAGGGGAAGATAAGGGGACCAAAACAGCCAGGGCATACTCAATCATGTTTAAGAAACATAGAATCATAGAACTGGAAGAGACCTCAGAAGGTCATCAAGTCCAGCCCCCTGCTCTAGGCAGGACCAATTCCAACTAAATCAACCCAGCCAGGGCTTTGTCAAGCCGAGACTTAAACACCTCTAGGGATGGAGACTCCACTACTTCCCTAGGTAACCCATTCCAGTGCTTCACTTCCCTCCTAGTGAAATAGTTTTTCCTAATATCCAACCTGGACCTCTCCCACCACAACTTGAGAACATTGCTCCTTGTTCTGCCATCTGTCACTACTGAGAACAACCTCTCTCCATCCTCTTTGGAGCCTCCCTTCAGGAAGTTGAAGGCTGCTCTCAAATCCCCCCTCACTCTTCGCTTCTGCAGACTAAACAGACCCAAGTCCCTCAGCCTCTCCTCATAGGTCATATGCTCCAGCCCCCTAATCATTTTGGTTGCCCTCCGCTAGACCCTCTCCAATGCGTCCACATCCTTTTTGTAGTGGGGGGCCCAGAACTGGACACAATACTCCAGATGCGGCCTCACCAAAGCCGAATAAAGGGGAATGATGACATCTCTGGATCTGCTGGCAATGCTCCACTTAATGCAACCTAATATGCCATTAGCCTTCTTGGCTGCAAGGGCACACTGTTGACTCATATCTAGCTTCTCATTCACTGTAAGCCCCAGATCCTTTTCTGCAGAACTACTACTTAACCGGTTGGTCCCCAGCTTGTAACAATGCTTGGGATTCTTTCGTCCCAAGTGCAGGACTCTACTCTTGTCCTTGTTGAACCTCATCAGATTTCTTGTGGCCCAATCCTCCAATTTGTCTAAGTCATTCTGGATCCTATCTCTGCCCTTAAGCGTATCTACCTCTCCCCCCAGCTTAGTGTCATCCGCAAACTTGCTGAGGGTGCAATCCATCCCCTCATCCAGATCATTAATAAAGATATTGAACAAAACCGGTCCTAGAACCGAACCTTGGGGCACTCCGCTAGAAACCGACCGCCATCCTGACATCGAGCCATTGATCACTACCCGCTGGGCCCGGCCTTCTAGCCATCTTTCTATCCATCTTACCGTCCATTTATCCAATCCACAATCCCTTAACTTGCTGGCAAGAATATTGTGGGAGACTGTATCAAAAGCCTTGCTAAAGTCAAGGTATATCACATCCACTGACTTCCCCATGTCCACCGAGCCAGTTACCTCATCATAGAAGCTAATCAGATTGGTCAGGCACAACTTGCCCTTTGTGAATCCATGCTGACTATTCCTAATCACTTTCCTCGCAACCAAGTGCCTCAATATGGATTCCTTAAGGATCCCTTCCATGATTTTTCCAGGAACCGAGGTAAGACTGACCGGCCTATAGTTCCCTGGATCATCCTTCTTCCCTTTTTTGAAGATGGGCACTACATTTGCCTTTTTCCAGTTATCCGGGATTTCTCCCGATCTCCACGACTTTTCAAAGATAATAGCCAAAGGCTCCACAATGACATTTGCCAACTCCCTCAGTACCCTCGGATGCACTAAGTCCGGACCCATGGATTTATGTACGTTTAGCTTTTCTAAATAGTTCCTAACCTGTTCTTTACCCACCACGGGCTGTCCATCTTCATCCCATCTTGCGTCACTTGGCGCAGAAGTCCAGCAGCCGACCTTGTCCATGAATACAGAGGCAAAGAAAGCATTGAGTACTTCAGCTTTCCCCACATCATATGTCACTAGGTTACCTCCTTCATCCATTAGGGGCCGCACACCCTCTCTGATCACCTTCTTCTTGTTAACATGCCTGTAGAAACCTTTCTTGTTATCTTTCACATCCTTAGCCAGTCGCAATTCCATTTGCGCTTTCGCCTTCCTGATAACCCCCGGCATTCTCGAGCTATACCTTTAAACTCCTCCCTGGTCATTTGTCCAAGTTTCCACTCTTTGTAAGCTTCCTTTTTGTGCTTAAGTTCACCAAGGATTTCCCCTGTAAGCCAGTCCGGTCTCCTACCATGTTTGCCTCTCTTGCTATGCATCAGGAGGGTTTCTTTCTGTGCCTTCAATAAGGCTTTTTTAAAATACTGCCAGCTGTCCTGGACTCCTTTCCCCTTCATGTTAACATCCCAAGGGATTCTGCCCATCAGATCTCGGAGGAAGTCAAAATCTGCTTTTGGTGTGTATTTTACTACTCTCTTTTCTTCCTTTGGTCAGGATCCTGAAATCTACCATCTCATGATCACTGCTTCCCAGGTTGTCACCCACCTCCACTTCCCCTATTAGTTCCTCCCTGTTTGTGAGCAGAAGGTCAAGCTGCGCACGGCCCCTGGTCAGATCCTTCAGCACCTGAGTCAAGAAGTTATCCCCAACTTTCTCCAAAAACTTCCTGGATTGCCTGTGTACTGCTGTATAGGTTTCCCAGCAGATGTCAGGGTGATTAAAGTCAGGGTGATTAAAGAAGCACAAGAAAGATGCTGTATGTGAGGAGGATGCGATAGGTGTTAACTGACCCATTTTCTCTCTACTAAGGGCTAGGTTGGGGGACTCTCAGGGCTGTGGAAGGGGCAGCACGTAGCATTTCAAAACAGCATTAGCACCTGCTGCCTTGTCTATGACTCTTCCTGCCTTTAATTTGCAAGTGATGTACAAATTGGAGCTTGTGTAAGCATTAGCAAAGGTCGGGAAATAACTCAAAGGAACCCAGGTCCTAATCTGAAGCTAGTTCAATGTAGATGAAGTCCCCTGACCGTCAATAAGCTTTGGAAGAGGCCCCTGGAGACTTTAGAAATAGGAGCCTACAATTGCATATATATATATAATGGGAACATGGAAAGTCGTGAATCTGGGGGAAAACAGATGACACATGTATGGTGAGTGGCAGGGGCGAGCTGTGAAGCAGTGATACAGAGACCTAGACAGCAAAAACCCAGGAGGTGGCAGTGTGAAACGGATACAAAAACGGTTCCTGCAATTTGGGGGTGCGTATACCCAGGCTTTCCATTAGGGAGCTGGGTGGTAAGAGTTCTACAAAGATCCATGTCGTGTTTATTTCTAACCACCCCATTGTCAGGAAGATATGGACACGTGGGTTACAGCCACACTGTGGGTGTGGGTGTGATTCCCAGCTCGCATAGACATGCTCCTGCTAGCTCTGATCAAACTTGCTTGCTAAAAACCAGTGGAGTAGCCATGGCAGCATGGGCAGTGCCAAAAAGCAGCACGGGATAGCCACTTTGCATAAGTACCCGGGGTTCTGGTGGGCCTGTACTCGGGGCAGCTACCCCTTGCCATTGCTCACTGGACCTGCCAGCGCTGCCCTGGCCTCATTGCTATTTTTAGCCTGCTCTCTAGACAGGAGCTAGCACAGGTACGTCATGCAAGTTGGGAACAGAGCTGCAGCTCCAAATACAGACATGACCAAGCTTTCAGAGAATGTAAAGCAGCTTTCCAGCTGCCCAGGACCCCAGTGAGGGCCAGATTTCCAAAGTGACTGAATTTCCCAGTAGCACTAGGGCACTGAGCAGTTCCCGCATTGTGACACAGAGGACCAGATTGTCAAAAGAGCTCAGAAAGTTTTGGTTTGGAATTTTTTTCAGCAAACATTATAGATCAGTGAAACATTTTATGACTGTGTGTTGGTTTTGCCAAATTGTTTTAGTCAAAAAAAAAAAAAAGAGCAACAACATTTTTTTTCAAAACATTTTGATTGGTTGACTCAAGGTGACTTTGGTTCAAAATTTCCTTTAATTTTTTTTGGTATAAAATCAAACACATTTTAAAATAGTTGAAATCTGAATGAAATGGTTCAGTTTTGTCAGAAAGTGATGCTCCATTACACCCAAAACTACTTTATCTTTCAGATTTGCCTGAAGCCCTGATGCCACACCTGGATTCTGAGACTATGTGAATGTTTCAGCCATTGGAGTGAATTCAATAGAGGGCAACAATGGCTGTTAAGAGACTGACTATGAGGAATACCCCATGTTCCCTGCAGCATCCTACACTTCCAGAGTGTGTCAATGCCCCGATTTCTGTAGCACGGAGGTGCCTGGTTCTGTGGCTGACTGGAGTGCAGGAGAAAACAGTAATTCCTCATTTACCACTATAGATATGTTTCAGAAAATGATCGTGTTAAGTGAAAACGTGTTATGCGGGGTCAATTTTCCCATTGAAAATAATGGAAAAGGTGGGGGTTGTGTTTCAAGCAGTGGTGTCTGTTGGGACCAGGACATAAGGTTGGGGGAGAAAGGGGACTGCGTTACAGCAGGGAGGGGAGGTGTTTGGCTCTGGGGAAGGGAAGGGGAGGAGAGGGGAGGAGGATTGGGTTGGGAGTATGCCCCTGTGACAGGTCTGCCGGGACCCGCACTGAGTCCGGCGAGGGGAGGTCCCGGGGAACAGCGTGGCAAGCGGTGAACCCTCCGCCGCTTTGCAGGGAGGCGGGGGAAGCCCCGCGCAGCGGCCGGCAACAGGCCAGCTGGGGAAATCGTGTTATTCCGGGGACGGTCGTGTAATTCAAAAACATTCCCTTAAAAAAAAATTGTGCTATCGCGAAAACGTGTTAAGCAGGCACGTGTTAAATGAGGAATTACTGTACATGGAAAGCCTTTGCATGGGGTTTTGAACTGGATTCTATACGACACTAATGATCCTTTGACTGTTTAAATCAGTGTTTCTCAAAGGGTTCTGTGGGCCTGCTTTGGGAAAGCCATGGCTCCAGTTTGCCTTTTCCAGCCAAGGGGAGCTGCGGGAAGCAGCGTGGCCAACGGGAGCTGCAGGGCTCCGTGGCTACAGACTCTTCAGGTAAATAAAGCAGCACGACGGGCCTGTGGAACACTTTGCGAAACATGGGTTTAAATGAATACAACCGCATTGAATGTGTTTCTTTCCTCCACAGTCCCTATGCAAAGCAGTCTGCCTCCACGTCTCCATTTGGCCTCAGGATACTTTATTGATATGCTGCAAAAATGTTTGTGTGGTGGAGGGATTGCTGGAGAGTTCGTGGTCAGTGTGCCATCCCTCCTTCTCTTCAGCTGCTGTCAGTGGAGTCTAGACGCAGCCTGCATGGCACATCGCATAGCCTTCGGGATCCATTCACAGCCAGTTATCTATGCACAAACGGCAAGGAGGAAGATGGTGCAAAGACACTTGCTGGAGGATCGGAGAAGTAGATAGTCATGGCAGGCATCACTGGGGTAGTGGCAGGGATGAGGCTGAGGTGACGAGAGTGGGCAAGCAGTGAGGGGGCAGAGTTAAGGAAAGGGAGTGGGCAATGCCAAAGTCACGGAGCACTATGGGAGGTCTGAAGAATTCCATAGGGATGATCCCATGTGACCTCCATGCTACAAGCAACAGCTGGTAACAGCTACAGTGGCTTTTTCTCTCCACTCTTCATCCTGCAAGACTTTGTCACCACAATGGGTCCTTTCCATGCCTTCTTTCTCTGCTTTTCCAGGCATCTGCTGGTGGGACGCTCTTTAACAAACTGTAGGCTGTGGATAAAGAAGTACACCGACTCCACGAGAGGCTGGCAGAGGTGTGTTCCACCACTGTAAGGGTCCACTCCCAGCCCAGAATTCTCTCTCGCACTCACACACACAGCAAAGCAAAGCGAGGAAGGAAATCAATAGTCCTGGGCCAAACTCATTTTCAGTCATGAAAGTAGACTGTGATTAGTGCAGGGTTCTGTGGAAAGCCATTACTTCCAGCCTTGCTCTGTACCTTAAATGTCAGGCATGGGCAGGAGGGTGTGCAAAAAGTCTGCCATTGGGGGATGGAAGAGGAAATGCCAGTTTCCTTCCCTGGGCGTGTGCAGTGTTTGGACTGGAGCAGATAGAATTTAAACTTTTTTTTTATTCAGTCCAGGCAAGAGCTGCCCTGATGCCCGAGGGAGCACCCCATTTAGCAATCAAAATTTTGGCAGGGACACAGCAGGGCAGTGCATCTCCTGGGTGCAATCACGAATCACTTGCTTGGTGAGGTAAAGTTCACTTCCGGGTAGAGGACCAGCACAAGGCCTATGTCCCCTTTGTATCCATCTGCACTGGGTTGCATTTCCCCTGGGTGGGGGTGGGGGTTGTAGCAATATTTATATTAGTTGGAATTGGTCCTGCTTTTAGCAGGGGGCTGGACCTATGATGATCCCTGCCTAGAGCATCCTAGCAGGCAACCTGTCTCTGATTGCATCTTCCCCCTCCAGGCTGGTACATCTGCAGGCCTGCAGCAGAGCCCCTGTGAGCCCTGCTGATTGAATATTGAGTTCCTGCTCCTTGCTAGCTCTGCAAATGGGTTTTAGCACCTCGTCTGCAAGAGCTCTGCAAAGGAGCGGGAGGGGGCCAGGGGTAAACTCACACAAGTCTATTCTTGTCTCTGAAGTTCCCAGTGATTTTTTTGTTAAACTGTATTTTCAGTCAGTGCCACCTGGATCCTGCAGCCGCAATCGATGAATAAAATGGTGACAGCAAAGGGGTGGGGGAGGGGGAGAGGCGTTGATTGGAAATAAGGAGGAAAGTGAGTCCTGGCCAACTAAACTCATTTTCAAAGGTGAAGGTAGCTGATGATCAGCAAAGTCCTGCTTAACCATGATTGTTTCCAGTCTGGCGTATGAGGTAAATGTCAGCGTCCTCCAGCCGGGAACGGCCCGTAATGACTCCTCCAAAGGAGGGAGGGGGTCGAATTTCCAAACGAGCTTGACATTTTCATAACCTGAAACAAAGAGAGGCTGGGAAGGAGCTCGTTGGTGTGACTGAGACGGCTATACCAGGGGAGCAGGGCCTCATTTAACACGGCCATCTGCAATGTGCTAGCAGGCAGTGACACAGCAAGGCTACGTCTAGACTGGCATGATTTTCCAGAAATGCTTTTAACAGAAAAGTTTTCCATTAAAAGCATTTTCGGAAAAGAGCGTCTAGATTGGCACGGACACTTTTCCGCAAAAGCACTTTTTGCGGAAAAGCGTCCGTGCCAATCCAGACGCGCTTTTGCGCAAAAAAGCCCCGATTGCCATTTTTGCAATGGGGGCCTTTTTGCGCAAAACAAATCTCAGCTGCCTACATTGGTCCTTTTGCGCAAAAGTTTTGCGCAAACATGACTTTTGCCCGAATGGGAGCAACATGGTATTTCCGCAAAAAGCACTGATTTCTTACAGTAGGAAGTCAGTGCTTTTGCGGAAATTCAAGCGGCCAATGTAGACAGTTGGCAAGTTTTTCCGGAAAAGCGGCTGATTTTCCGGAAAAACTGGCCAGTCTAGACACAGCCCAAGAGTGAAAGTTGGGTGGGGCTATAATGGGGATGTGCTTCCCATCTATTGCCTCGCCACAGCTAGGGAAGCCTTTTTCAGCAAAACCAGCATTTCCCAGTGTCACAGTCCTGTCTGTCCAAATTTCCATTTCTTGCCCTGCACTCTTGCAGAAGTGCTGCCCGATGGTCGACATGCCCACTCCAAACTGATTCACAACTGAACGGTAGGGATCTGGAGTGGCCAGCATCCACACAGCAATGGCCACATGCTTCTCTACCAAGAGAGCAGCTCTCATTCGGGTGTCCTGGCAAGGCAGTTCAGGGTCCAGCTCAGCACAGCTCCTGGAAGGTTGCTTTACACATCCGAAAGTTCTGTAGCCAATGCTCTTCATCCCACACCTGCACGACACTGCGATCCTACCTCTCAGAGCTGGTTTCCTTCACCCAAAAGCCATGAGCTGCTGTGTATATCAGTCCTGTCATAGCCCAGTGAAATAACAATTCATTGTTCTCTGAATCCAAGTACAAATCAAAACCAGAATCTGACACGTCCTTGTTATCTGCTAGTAGGTCCATAAGCAGGTATGCTGCAAGGTGTGATGTCTTCTGCAAACTACTCGTGGCAAGGGCCAGAAGTCTGGGATCCATGTTTTCTTTCCATGGATGCTTGGATTGGTGCAAAAATAAGCTGGAAACCCAGGGACATCTGGGAAGAAAGGAGATGGCTGATGGGATGTTTTTCATGTTCCCAACATGCCTAGCACTAATTTGCGCATTCCCACAGGGCTTATTGAATGGAGGTGACACAAGGCATTGCGGGATGAATATCCTCAATGCTTTACTCTTTTTGTCGACGAGGGAGCTGCAGTCATGGTACCAGAAAAACCAGTTTTCAGTATTGGCAACTCTTGCCTGTCAACAGCACTTTCATCACCACATCTTGGAAGTGTAGACATAGCCTGCATCTCATAGATGCTACAATAATATGAATTAGCAATGATAACCACTTCAGCCCGACCCACTGATGAGGATCCGTTCACAAGGATGAGCATCTCCATATTGGTCAATGGGATGAGAGATTGGACCCAAGCCTAATACAAGTCTGCACTGCTCTTCGGTAGACCTGTGTTTGAGTCTAGCTTTGGCTCAAGAGGTCATCAGGATGCCCACATAACTCCAATCCTATGTTTCAAGGTACATGTTTCTTCACAGGCTAGTCATGATACTCTGCCACATTCAGGGGCAAGGGGGAACATGGGGATCAGCAGAAGAGAACAGCCCATGTTCTATCAGATCTGTGTAGGGTTCATTTTTTATTTTCATGTGCATGTGCTGAGCGCAGAGGAGAGGAGCAGTGTTGGAAACAGAAGGCAGGAAGATTAAACATGCTCAGTCCTTGTCACCTGAGCAAACATTTCTCTCCAGCTCAGTGCAATAAGCAATCTTCATTCCAAAGAAGGGACATCATTTTAACAAGGCTGGCACATGTTTGCAGAGCTGCCGCCACCCAGAACTGGAACTATGGAAGACACTGCAGGAGAACACAGATGTCCACTAGCAGAACAAGTAAGGGCAACCCCAGACTGGCAGCACAAGGTGGGAGGGGGCAGGACGGCACCAACGTCTAGAGTTCCAGGAGATGCCCAGGCCTGGTCAGAGCACAGGCACTCTGCAGAGTAATATTCAGGGCAAACACACCTGGTGCCTACCCCAGCTTCTCCTGCTGGAGCCAGGGCCCACTTCCATGCTGATCAAATCACAGGAATAAAGACAAATAAAATGGATGTGAGATGTTTGGGCCTGAATCCTGCTGGATTCTCACCTGCTCCCACTGAGAGTAGGAGCACGTCCATGGTTCTATTTTTAGGCTCAAGATTGGACCCTAAATACAAATAAGCTTCCTCGCTCCATTATAGATGGCCCTTGCTCCATTTGGACCTCCGTATTCGCTGTGCTCCTTCCTGCCTGGGGAGCTGCAGGGTCAGCCATGCTGCCCTCATCGTGAGAACGGTCACGCTTGCCTCATGGGCGCAGAGAAGAGGGGAGATTCAGACTCTTTCCATTTGGTGCCGAGGGGTTGCATTGTTTGCAGTGCCCCTGGGGTTGCACACTTAAGGGAGCAGGGTGAAGCTGGTGCTATATTATCCACTAATGAACAGGCCTTCTCCTTTCTGGAGGACGGCAGCTGGGAAGTGTCTCTCGCACGTTCCCTGTATGGTGGCCCAGTCAAGCCAAAGGTTACCTTTCTCCCTGCACCCCTGCCTTGCCGCAGTTCACTCCATGCTCCAGCAACAGACTCACTTATCTCCTGCCCTTCGGTGGCTTTCACAGCTTCTTACTTCCAGTCATTACCAACCCCAGACTAGATTTAATGAGGCCAGAGGTCGCTGGATGAAATAAATGCAGGTCCCAGAACCCTCTAAACCAAAGCTAATGAAAAATATATGCTCGTTCACTCTCTTTCTCGTTTCCTCATCCTGCAAATTATCTCTTCTAATGCTCTCAGTTCCCTGCTCCTCCACGACTTCAGATGCTGAACTTTGAGTCTTTGTCACATCAGCCGGCGCCGACTAATTCCGCACAGAAGTCTGACATTTCCAGTCGAAAAAAATAAATTGATTAAAATTCAACAGGCATGTGGTGCTCAGCTTTTAAAGGTCGGTGAAACTAGGGAACTATCAACTGTAAAATAATTCAGCATTTAGAGGGGCGGGTGCAAGGGAGGAAGGAAACCTGTTGAGATCATTTACTGCCTCCATTTTACTCTCAGGGACTTAATTTAATTATAGTCTCACGGACAAGGCATCCATCTTCGCAGTCATTGCATCCAGCAACTTCACTGCCTCCGAAAACCTTCCGACAGAGGGATGCTGTGATTGGAGAATGAGCAACACGTTGTGCCAGGGTCACCTCCCTGCAGAGGTCTTGAAGAGAACGGTTGCTTTCTTTGTTTCACGGGGCTGCTCCTTGGAAGTGAGGCCACTGCGGGCGCCAACTTATCTGGTGGTGAGACCATCTCTCCTTGCCCTGCACTGAGAATGGGGCTTCCTTGTGAAACAAGAGGCATGGGCCCTTTGTGCTTCTTGACAGGCAACAAGACTGCAGGTGGACATGGTGACCGGGGAGCTTCCAGCATGAGCCTTCTCCAAAGGCATCACTTCCCCGTCCCCTTGCTGCTCTGTGCATGTCTGAAACAGGCTCACTGATGAGAAGAGGGGCATCCATTGTCTAGTTCATCCTCCCTCTGCTGCCCAGCTTTACCCTACTCTGCTGGGCTTGGGGAACATGGCTCATGAGAAAAGCTTCTTTCCTGTCAGGCAGGATGGCATTAGTGAGGGAGGGGGTATGGAACGAGAGAGGTGAATCAGGTACTTGTTTTTTCAGCCCATCTGAATGTGCAGGGCTGTAGTCTGTGGGAGGTGGGCACTTAGCTACCTGCTGGCACTCTGATGTATAGCTGAGCTGGAAATAGGCAATGTAATGCTCTAATTTTCTTGCAGGAGGATGGGAGCAAGCTGAGTGGCTTAGGCAGCCACCCAGGAGAGATTCACATGCAGCCCAGCTGATTAGCAGAGTGCCCACAACCAGCAGCATGTGTTTCTACTGATGGTGCACATCTGCACATGCCTTGGTGCACATAACAAAATTATTCTGCACATGAATGGAAACTATTAGCGGGAACATTGGATGGGAATACAGTATATTTTGTGATCCATCTGTGCCCCCTGCTGAGATCTCAAGAGGAGATGGTGCTAAGCTCCTCTGAGAGACAGAGGAAAAGAGAGAGAAAGAGACCCCTTTCCAAAGAGTTTATTACAGCCTCGCTATCCCTGCATATCAGGGCATGCTCAATATGGCCTGTGATTCATTGTTGCTTGTAATCTCTATGGGTATGTCTACACTACCCCGCTAGTTCGAACTAGCGGGGTAATGTATGCATACCGCACTTGCTAATGAAGCCCGGGATTTGAATTTCCCGGGCTTCATTAGCATAAGCGGGGAGCCGCCATTTTTAAATCCCCGCTGCTTCGAAACCCGTGTAGCGCGGCTACACGGGGCTCGAACTAGGTAGTTCGGACTAGGGTCCTATTCCGAACTACCGGTACTCCTCGTGAAACGAGGTGTACCGGTAGTTCGGAATAGGCACCCTAGTCCGAACTACCTAGTTCGAGCCCCGTGTAGCCGCGCTACACGGGGTTCGAAGCAGCGGGGATTTAAAAATGGCGGCTCCCCGCTTATGCTAATGAAGCCCGGGAAATTCAAATCCCGGGCTTCATTAGCAAGTGCGGTATGCATACATTACCCTCCTAGTTCGAACTAGGAGGGTAGTGTAGACATACCCTATGAGCTGAATTCTTGCTGTCACACCAGGACAATCCGATTGACTAACAAGGCCATCAGGGCTGTGGCTGAAAGAAAAATTTGGATCGAAAACGTTCCACCTGAATCTCTCCACACCAGAGAGAATCCCAGAGGAACCAGCCACCACGGTGATAAGAACTCCCCAGAATGCCTCTGGGACCAGGATGATGCCTTTGGCAGCAAGCTAGCTGCATAGCTGCTTATCCAGCGTAGCTACAGCAGCCGTGATAGAGGAACAGGCCAAACCAATCATTAAAGAGGTGTGAGACCAGCAGGGCTGGTGGCGGCTGAGATGACATATTCCCAGCCCATTCTGTCCATGCTGGCTGTGCCATCTCTCTTCCATGCCAGAGCTGAAACACGAGTTCCAATCCCAGGCCTAACCACAAGTTGCCAAGACCTGACTGTGGAGGTCTGGGAGGGAGGGATGCCCTGAGTTTAACTGGCTTGTTCTCAATGAGGCGAACAGAAGAATGAGCTCCAGAGGGAAATCTCCAAGGGTATGTCTACACTACCCCGCTAGTTCGAACTAGCGGGGTAATGTATGCATACCGCACTTGCTAATGAAGCCCGGGATTTGAATTTCCCGGGCTTCATTAGCATAAGCGGGGAGCCGCCATTTTTAAATCCCCGCTGCTTCGAACCCCGTGTAGCGCGGCTACACGGGGCTCGAACTAGGTAGTTCGGACTAGGGTCCTATTCCGAACTACCGGTACTCCTCGTGAAACGAGGTGTACCGGTAGTTCGGAATAGGCACCCTAGTCCGAACTACCTAGTTCGAGCCCCGTGTAGCCGCGCTACACGGGGTTCGAAGCAGCGGGGATTTAAAAATGGCGGCTCCCCGCTTATGCTAATGAAGCCCGGGAAATTCAAATCCCGGGCTTCATTAGCAAGTGCGGTATGCATACATTACCCTCCTAGTTCGAACTAGGAGGGTAGTGTAGACATACCCCAATAGACAGTAATGAAACCTCACAGAGATTCCCCAAGGAACCCTTCCAGCTCCATGGCCAGAGAGATGAAGCCACAGGGAATACTCACTCCACATGATCGTGGTGTATTGACTTCTGTGTTACAATTGTAGGTTGCCACTTTAAATGTCAGGGGGGTTTCCTGGTCCCACTTTCAGGCTGGGGGACTGTAGGATAGCACATGGCATGGGCCTAGCTAGCAATAGTCTTCAGACATCCAGTCTGGAATGAGTTGGGGGTGAGTTGCCCCTTTCTGTTTAGGAGCAGCCTGCTTTGTTTCTCTGATTTTGTTCCTGTGTTATGGTACTGGTCTGACTACTAAGCAGTAAAAGTACCGTTCCACCACAGCACTCCCACAGGAGTATTTCTGTCTTTATCCAGCCTCTCTCTGGGTGTGTGCTGTGTGTGCTGTGAGTATAACAAAGAAGGCAGCCTGCAGTGTGCTCTGTCTGCCTATACACCAAGATCCCATACAGAAGGCTCTGCCACAAGAAAAATCTATTGAGTCATTAGGGAGGGAATCCAGCAGGAGCCCTTATGCCGCAGTAATCTCCAGTAGTGCACCCAAGCGCTGCAGCAGTTTGGGTGACTGTTCCCACCCTCATGCCCTCTTCTCTCTAGCAAGCATCTATGTCGCGTTTAAAATGTATCCAAATTGCACTGCTTGCTTTGAAAATCATTTTACAAATTCAGCTCCTACGCTGTTCTCTTGCCTCTCCATCACAACAGCAAGCCAAAAAAGCGCTTCCCCTTAGGCCTCTGCCAGGGCTTTGCTGCTGGGGTTCACTGGTGTGATGCTGTTAGGTTCTCTCTCCTCCTCACCCTAATCCCACACGTCCTTGCCTTCCCTTCCCCTGTTCTAGGAGATAAACAAAGGGCAACTGACTCCAATGCTCTGGTTATCTCGCCTTTGCCTGTCCTGTGAGGTCTAAAGCCCCAGCAGTGGATCTGGCCCATGTTCATGCTAGATGGCTGTTCCCAGGAGCAGGCTTTGAGCCACATGCTCTTGCTACACACACAGAGCTCAGCACCCTGTCTGGAAATCCCCATGTGGCTTGCCGAGCTCTTTGAGAGCTGCATGTCTGGTCAGCATCTTCAGCAAGGGCTGGCAATACTCATGGTAGGTGGCTGGGCAAAACAAGGACTCATGTAGGAATGATCCCTTGTCCTGCTTAGAGTAATGGAGAGGCAAGATTCTGCCTCGGTGTGGGATGATGCGGATTATTAGTATTTATAAGGTGTAGTGTGGAAGTACCTAGGAGACTCAGGTATGGACCAGGAGCCCATTGTGCTAGGTGCTGTGCAAGAACCAAAGGACAGTCCCTGCTCTAAAGAGCTTCCAATCCAAGCATAAGATGAGAGGACAGATGGAGACGGATGCGGGCAACGAGAAAACAATGCAACAGTGTTGGTCAGTATGATAGGCAATGGAGTTTGTGATACTGTGACACTATTTGATATCGCGACATGGAGACCCGAGAGCATCACTCCCTAATGCTGCTTCATGGTGTTTCCAGGGGGCAATGTTAGGGTACTTCTAACCATAACATCACCGGGAGGAGACCCAAAATCCTAATGCGGTATAAAGAAGAGACCCCCCCCCCCCCCCCCCCCCCCCCCCCCCCCCCCCCCCCCCCCCCCCCCCCCCCCCCCCCCCCCCCCCCCCCCCCCCCCCCCCCCCCCCCCCCCCCCCCCCCCCCCCCCAAAGGTTTAAATGTATTATATATTTGTATTGTAGTTGGGATCACACTGTGCTGGGCACTGTACAAACATAACACAAAGGTCTCTGCCCCAAGGAGCTCAGGGGGCAAGGATAAGACAAGGGCAACAGCTGATGGAGTACAAGAAAATATTGAGAAAATATTTATCAGCGCAATGGGCAGTGATCTCAACACAACAGCAACCTTGTTGCTGTCAAGTTTTTGCTAGATGCCACAGCAAAGGAGAATCTCTTAGACAGCCAATAGTTGTGGAGCAGAAAGGATGTGGAGGAAGGCAGTTCCCATGACCACTCACTGCTGTCCATCTCTACACCTTGACAAAGTGCCCACCAGCTCACTCAGTGCAGCGCTGGGCTGCCTGTCACCTTGTCCCCTAATCACTGCTGGCATCCAGCAGCCAAAAAACCCGTTGATTATTCAAGAGTGAATCCTGAACAGCGCTAATCAGTTGATAATCCAATAATACACTCAGCTGAGCTGCGATCCCGACTCACAGGTCCCTGTTGCTGAGAGAACATTGACAGCCAAGTCTCATTGATAATAACCACCTAGCAGCCAGAAGCTGAATTCCAAGAAACCCTTCCCCACCTTTATGCCTCTGCCTGCTCTTCTGCTGGGTCTGAACCATGACAATCAAGCCATACCCCTTCCCTAATTGTTCTGGCCTCTGCTTCTCCATGGAGTAAAAGCAGGCTGCTATATGCACCCTTGGTTCAGGGGGTACCCAGCATTATGTTTGGACAGGGCTGGCTGGAGCACAACCTTATGGCCGTGAATATGGAAGGCACGTCTCCTGGGGCCACCCCAGCTAGCAAAGCATTTTAAATAAAATCAATAAACCGGGAAGCATGATCTGTTCTGGGCAATTTCCCCATCTCTTTGTGGAGGGAGAGGGCATTTTAAACAGAGGCTGTTAGAAGCCAGAAAGCCCAGCACATCCCGTTTCAATAATTGGGCACATACACATACACAGCAAGAGAAATGTGGACATTCAGCCAGGGGTGGATTGTGTTGGAGATTAAGGGAAACACCAAGGGAACCTAGCTGTGTGTGTCAATGTGTGTGAGAGAGAGCAGTGTGTATGGTTCACCCAGCAAGAGCCAGACTGACTCACAGCACTGGACAGGGCTCCGAAAGGTGCAGGGTGCAGCAAAGTGAATTGTAATGTCTCCCTAGCACTGACATGGGGCACAGCTCCAAGTGAGCAGAGCCCGTATTAGCAATGGCAACACGCTGCCCTGGTGTTCCAGGCGTAGGACTGAGAGGGGGCGTTCTGAGTCACTCCTGGTCTCAGCTTTCCCCTCAGTAAATGGGGATAATGGTATTTGCCCCTCTCCCGATGTAGGCATCAATACACAGACAATCCAGAACGTTTTTGGAGATTGTTGGGGATAACTTCTTGGTACAAGTGCTGAAGGAACCGACCAGGGGCCATATGCTGCTTGACCTGCTGCTCACAAACAGGGAGGAACTAGTAGGGGAAGTAGAGGTGAGTGACAACCTGGAAAGCAGTGATCGTGAGATGGTAGATTTCAGGATCTTGACCAAAGGAAAAAAGGAGAGTAGCAAAAGACCAGACTGTGACTCCCTCAGAGAACTGATGGGAAGGATTCTCTGGGAAGCTGACATGAAGGGGAAAGAAGTCCAGGAGAGCTGGTAGTATTTTAAAGGAGCCTTATTAAAGGCACAGGAAGAAACCATCCCAATGTGCAGCAAGAAAAGCAAATATGGTAGGCGACCAGACTGGCTTACTGGAGACATCCTTGGTGAGCTTAAACACAAAAAGGAAGCTTACAAGAAGTGGAAACTTGGACAGATGACTTAGGAGGAATATCAATATATTGCTTGAGAATGCAGGGGAGTTATCAGAAAGGCGAAAGTGCAATTGAACTTGCAGCTAGCAAGGGATGTGAAGGATAAGAAGAAAGGTTTCTACAGGCATGTTAGCAATAAGAGGGTGATCAGAGAGGGTGTGGGGCCCTTACTGGATGAGGGAGGTAACCTAGTGACAGATGATGTGAGAAAAGCTGAAGTACTCAATGCCTTCTTTGCCTCTGTCTTCATGGACAAAGTCAGCTCCCAGACAAATGCACTAGGCAACGTAGTATGGGAAGGAGATCGACAGCCCTTGGTGGGGAAAGAACAAGTTAGGAACTATTTAGAAAAGCTAAACATACACAAATCCATGGACCCGGATTTAATGCATTCGAGGGTACTGAGGAAGCTGGCAAATATCATTGTGGAGCCTTTGGCCATTATATTTGAAAACTTGTGGAGAACAGGAGAGATCCCACATGATTAGAAAAAGGCTAATGTAGTGCCTATCTTTAAAAAAGAGAAGAAGGACAATCCACGGAACTACAGACCAGTCAGCCTTACCTCAGTCCCTGGAAAAATCATGGAGGAGATCCTCAAGGAATCCATTTTGAAGCACTTGGAAGAGGGGAAAGTGATCAGAAATAGTCAACATGCAGTCACGAAGGGCAAATCATGCCTGACCAATCTGATTAGCTTCTATGATGAGGTTACTGGCTCTGTGGATATAGGGAAGACAGTGGATGTGATATATCTTGACTTTAGCAAAGCTTTTGATACAGTCTTCCTCAATATTCTTGCCAGCAAGTTTAGGAAGTATGGATTAGATAAATGGACTGTAAGATGGATAGAAAACTGGCTAGACTGTTGGGCCCAATGGGTAGTGATCAACGGCTCGATGTCAGGTTGGTGCCCCAAGGTTCGTCTCTGGGACTGGTTTTGTTCAACATTTTTATTAATGACCTGGATGAAGGGATAGATTGCACCCTCAGCAAGTTTTCAGATGACACTAAGCTAAGGGGAGAGGTAGATACACTGGATAGGGTCCAGAGGGACCTGGACAGATTAGAGGATTGGGCCAAAAGAAATCTGATGAGGTTCAACAAGGACAAATGTAGAGTCCTGCACTTGGGACAGAAGAATCCCAAGCATTGTTACAGGTTGGGGACCGCAGACCCAATTCTGCAGAAAAGGACCTGGGGATTACAGAGATGAGGAGCTGGATATGAGTCAACAGTGTGCCCTTGTAGCCAAGAAAGCTAATGGCATATTAGGGTGCTTTAGGCGGAGCATTGCCAGCAGATCTAGAGAAGTGATTAATCCCCTTTATTCGGCTCTGGTGAGGCCACATCTGTAGTACTGTATCCAGTTCTAGACCCCCCCCCCCCCCATAGGAAGAATGTGGACGCATTGGGGAGGGTCCAGCAGAGGGCAACCAAAATGGTTAGGGAGCTGGAGCACATGACCTATGAGGAAAAACTGAGGGTATGTCTACACTACCCCGCTAGTTTGAAATAGGAGGGTAATGTAGGCATACCGCAATTGCAAATGAAGCCCGGGATTTGAATTTTCCAGGCTTCATTTGCATAAGCGGGGCGCCACCATTTTTAAATCTCCACTCGTTTGAACCCCGTGCCGCGTGTAGCCACGCGGCACGAACTAGGTAGTTCAAACTAGGCTTCCTAGTTTGAACTACCGTTACTCCTCGTGGAATAAGGAGTAACAGTAGTTCGAACTAGGAAGCCTAGTTCGAACTACCTAGTTCGTGCCGCGTGTAGTCACACGGCACGGGGTTCAAACGAGTGGGGATTTAAAAATGGCGGCGCCCCGCTTATGCAAATGAAGCCCGGGAAATTCAAATCCCGGGCTTCATTTGCAATTGCGGTATGCCTACATTACCCCGCTAGTTCGAACTAGCGGGGTAGTGTAGACATACCCAGAGGGATTTGGGTTTGTTTGCAGAAGAGAAGAGTGAGGGGGGATTTGATAGCAGCCTTCAACTTCCTGAAGGGAGGTTCCAAAGAGGATGGAGAAAGGCTTTTCACAGTAGTGACGGATGGGAGAATGAGGAACAATGGTCTCAAGTGACAGTGGAAGAGGTCCAGGTTGGATATTAGGAAAAACTATTTCACTAAGAGGGTGGTGAAGCACTGGAATGGGTTACCTAGGGAGGTGGTAGAATCTCCATCCCTGGAGGTATTTTAAGTCTTGGCTTGACAAAGCCCTGGCTGGGTTGATTTATTGGGATTGGTCCTGCCTTGGGCAGAGTGCTGGACTTGATGACTCCTGAGGTCTCTTCCAGCTCTATGGGTATGTCTACACTAGCCACCCTAGTTCACACTAGGGTGGTTAATGTAGTCATACTGAGTTGCAAATGAAGCCCTGGATTTGAATTTCCCGGGCTTCATTTGCATGATCCCGGCCGGAGCCATTTTTAAATGCCGGCTAGTTCGAACTGCGTGCCACGCGGCTACACGCAGCACGAACTAGCTAGTTCGGACTAGGCTTCCTAATCCAAACTAGCTGTACACCACGCAGTCCCAACTAGCCGGCATTTAAAAATGGCTCCGGCCGGGATCATGCAAATGAAGCCCGGAAAATTCAAATCCCAGGCTTCATTTGCAATGCCGTATGACTACATTACCCCCCTAGTTCGAACTAGGGGGGTAGTGAAGACATACCCTATGATTCTATGATCTCCTAAGTGCCCCTTGAACACATCTATCCTCCCTCTCTAAGGGTATGTCTATACTACCCCGCTAGTTTGAACTAGGAGGGTAATGTAGGCATACCGCACTTGCAAATGAAGCCCGGGATTTGAATTTCCCAGGCTTCATTTGCATAAGCGGGGAGCCGCCATTTTTAAAACCCCGCTGGTTCAAACTAGGATTCCTATTCCGAACTACCGTTACTCCTCGTGCACGGGGTTCGAACCAGCGGGGTTTTAAAAATGGCGGCTCCCCGCTTATGCAAATGAAGCCCGGGAAATTCAAATCCCGGGCTTCATTTGCAAGTGCGGTATGCCTACATTACCCTCCTAGTTCAAACTAGCGGGGTAGTATAGACATACCCTAAGGAATTAGTTCATTCCCCTCTCAAAAGGCACTCTATACCATGGCCAGCCCATGACGGCAACAGGCTATTTGAATATCTAGACACAAAGCGGGGGAAAAGGCGATTCTTCCTCCTCCCTCATGACACCTGCTGTGCTTGGTGCATTCTCGGGGTTTGTTCACTCTGTGCTCCAGGCAGCTCATCTCTCCCCGGTAATCCACTCCAGGGAAACTGGGCTGATTGGGAGAAGAAACAGCAAGAACAAAATCCAGCAAGAAGAAACAGCAAGAACAACGCTCCTGCTCCCTCCTCTCAACAGCTCTGCTAACAAGTTCCCCAAGGATGTGTGCGCAGGAGGAGGAAGATGGTGTCTCTCCTCTTTTAGCACATACTCTGTGGGTGGTGGGTTCAAGCCACTGCCCCACCGCCCCCGGGAGCGCAGGATAAGGGATGCCCTGAAGGTAAGGTAGTGGGGCGGGTTCTCACGTAGCTTAGGGGACAGGGCATTCACCCGGGGAGAGTAGGTGGTGGATTCAAGACCCATCCACTGAGGGAGAGACAGGATATCCCACACACAGGCTGCCTCAGTGGAAAGCAGGACATGCTCTGTCTGCAGAAATATCCCCCTGCTCCCCCCAACCCCATTCCCCCATGCAATGCCTGCAGAAAGATACCTACCTCCACTCCTCCCAGACCCCCTGGTCTGAGCCCCCAAGCAGAGAGATCCCTAGGGTTTCTCTCCTGCCCTTCCTTCCTCCTCATCACCCTCAGGTTCTCCTTCCAGCTGCCTGGTTTCCTGTGCTATGTGCTACAGTCATTCTCATGCCATGAGCTGCACCAGTTAGATCCCACACTCCCTGCAATCCTCGTTCACCCTCACTCACTCAGAGATGAGAGATTGTTTCCTTCCAAATTGGATTTGCAGCACAGGGGCAATGGAGAGTCAGCACAGATTTCCTTCAGTCACTAACTGCAGATTTCCTGCATTTTAGTTACCAAAGAAACCTCCCTGGTGATTGGAGACAAGGGGCAGGTATAGGTGGGAATTGTATGTTATTTACTTATCCCGTTCTGTAGGCGCGTAGCTACATAGGATTAGTCATCCCCAAAAAATCTAAAAATAAATCTGCAGAGGTCCTTGTCTGGCCCCATTACTGTAATATCAATAGTTCGTGTCTCTATGCACGTATGCTCACAGCACCCCTGTGAGCCAGGCAGCAGTGCTGCTCTCCCCATTGTACAGATGATGCACTGAGGCACAAAGGATATGTCTACTCTACCCTCCTAGTTCGAACTAGGGGGGTAATGTATGCATACCGAACTTGCTAATGAAGCCCGGGATTTGAATTTCCCGGGCTTCATTAGCATAAAGCCGGCGCCGCCATTTTTAAAAGCCGGCTAGTGCGAACCCCGTGCCGCGCGGCTACACGCGGCATGGACTAGATAGTTCGGATTAGGCTTCCTAATCCGAACTATCTAGTCCGTGCTGCGTGTAGCCGCGCGGCACGGGGTTCGCACTAGCCGGCTTTTAAAAATGGCGGCGCGGCTTTATGCTAATGAAGCCCGGGAAATTCAAATCCCGGGCTTCATTAGCAAGTTCGGTATGAATACATTACCCCCCTAGTTCGAACTAGGGGGGTAGTGTAGACATACCCAGAGAGACTACGGCCCAGACTCTCAAAAGTGTCTAAACACCCAGCTCTCCTGGACTTCAGTGTCAGTTCAATGCCTCATATCTTTCTGGTACTGGGTCTAACCCTTGTTCTATGCTGGGGGTAAGTTTGAATTAAGATATGCAACTCCACTTACGTTAACTGTGTAGCATAAGTCCAAGTATCTTCACTCATATTTTGGCACTGTCCACACTGCAGGAAGTCAAAGGGAGCACACTCTACTTCACCTTCCCGTACGCCTCGTAGGAGGACTACTGGCATTGACGGGAGCTTCCTCTCAGTTCGAATTAGCACTAGACCCGCTAATTCAAACCCAGTAAGATTGACTGCAGCTGCTTTGATCTTATCCGTAGTGTAGACATGACCAAGCGACTTGCACTGGGTGACACAGGAAGTCTGCAGCAGAGCTTTTATTTGCCAAAACTTGAAAAGTGCCACTCTAGCCGCATGGATCACTTTGCAACCATAAATAAAATGTGCCAGAGTCTCATTGTAAACAGAATCACTACGTCCAAGAGATGTGTACTGTGCCTGTTTATTTCAAGTGGTGTTCACTCTGAAGCATAATGATGATTGTTTACATGTCACTACTTAGAATCATAGAATCATAGAACTATAGAGCTGGAAGAGACCTCAGAAGGTCATCAAGTCCAGACCCCTGCTCTAGGCAGGACCAATCCCAACTAAATCAACCCTGCCAGGGCTTTGTCAAGCCGAGACTTAAACACCTCGGCTGTGTCTAGACTGCATCCCTTTTTCGTAAAAGGGATGCAAATTAGACCTATCGCAATTGCAAATGAAGCAGGGATTTAAATCTCCCCCGCTTCATTAGCATAAAAATGGCTGCCGCTTTTTTCCGGCTCAGAGCTTTGCCGGAAAAAAGCGCCAGTCTAGACGCGGCTCTTTCGGAAAATAAAGCCCAGGGATACGGGATCTTTCGGAAAAGGCTTTATTTTCTGAAAGATCCACGTCTAGACTGGCGCTTTTTTCCAGCAAAGCTCCGAGCCGGAAAAAAGCGGCAGCCATTTTTATGCTAATGAAGCGGGGGAGATTTAAATCCCTGCTTCATTTGCAATTGCGATAGGTCTAATTTGCATCCCTTTTACGAAAAAGGGATGCAGTCTAGACACAGCCGATGTGTGTGCTACTGACACTCTGACCAGGGCATGAGAGCAGCGCTGGCGTTACCCATGCAAAGACGGAGCATAGCTGGGCATCCAAATGGTCAGTCAGAGGGACCACAGAATGGCACAGAAACTGCCATGCCCTTTGGTGCATTGAGAACTGATTTGTTGGTATTTCTTGCAATGCCCATAGGGCGTAATGCTTGAGAGCCACTGGGTGATGGCATGAGGGGGCAAGGATAGCTGCTCAGAGTCCCTTTGGGGAAGCAGCCACCACAAGGAAAGGGACCTCACTGATAGGGAGGGGAGACTGCAGCTGGGAGACAGGCCAGGGCAGGAGAGGGAGAGTTACCCCAGTCACAGAAGCCAGCACAGGCCAAGGGGCCAAAATCATCCCTGGTGTAACTTGACTAGCGTAATTCCTGGGATGAATTTGGGCCACAGACTTTAGCTTTAGCTTTCGCTCACAGGAGAGAGACCCCAGTGGCAATATGGGCTTCAGAGAAGGGACGGGGTGGAAAACACTCCAGGCTTGGAGAAGAACCAGGCCCAAGGGACCCAGGGAAAGGACAGGCAGAGGGTTTGATGAGAGCCCAGAAGAGTGATGCACCCTGGCAATCTCTGCTCTGCTTGTGTCAGCCTTTTGCACAGGCCCTGCGCAGCCTCCCTGTTGGCTGGAGGAGGGCAGGCAGGCAGGAGGGAGGGGGTCATGGATTTTGTTCCTGTTAATGTGTGGTTGGCTGGCCGCATTGCCATGGTAACCAGAGGCTTCCTGGGTGGGGGGGGGGGGGGTGGAAGTGAAAGCGAAACCTGCCAGCCCGCTCAGCTCTGCCTCCGGATTTGAGAGGGGGAGGAAGTTTTACATCAGGAGGGAAAACAGCAGTGTAAACAACCCAGGCACTTGGGGATGCTTGCTTCCAAAAGCCCGGCGGCGAGAGAGAGGCAGATACACACACAGTCATTGTAGGAGCTTCAGGGGGTAGCCACGTTAGTCTGTTAGGGTACGTCTACACTTGCTCCCTCGTTCGAGTTAGGGATGCAAATGTAGGCGACCGAAATTGCTAATGAAGCAGGGATTTAAATATCCCGTGTTTCATTAGCATAATCTCGCCGGCGCGTTACTCTGCTCAACATCTGATTCGAACCAGGACGTGTGCGCCGGGACGCGTTAGTTCAAACCAAACCCCTTGGTTTGCACTAATGTTACTCCTCAGGACACGCACGTCCTGGTTTGAATCAGATGTTGAGCGGAGTAGCGCGCCGGCGAGATTATGCTAATGAAACACGGGATATTTAAATCCCCGCTTCATTAGCAATTTCGGTCGCCTACATTTGCATCCCTAACTCAAACAAGGGAGCAAGTGTAGACGTACCCTAACAGAAAAAACAACAAATGGTCTGGTAGCACTTTATAGACTAATAAAACATGTAGAGCAGTGGTTCCCAATCTTTTCAGCATCATGCTCCCTTTTTGATTTTTGAAAAACCCTCACGCCCTCCCTCCCCCCCCAAAATAGCAGCAAAACTTGTTGAGGGGGGGAAAAAGGAACTGATGGGCGATGAGAAACAAAAATAGCAGCAAAACTTGGGGGGGGGGGGGAGATTGATGAGGGGAGCAGGGTCGCCTCACGCCCCCCCTGGAATTTCTTCAAACACACCCAGGGAGGCACGCCCCCCAGTTTGGGAACCCATGATGTAGATGGTATCATGAGCTTTCGTGGGCACAGCCTGAAGTGGTTATATCAGGCTGCATTGATCACAGCATCTCCTGGCTGTCCCACCTCAGCTGGGGGAGGGGCTAGGGAGACCCTCTTACTCATCCCTGCTTCCTTCCATATGCATTGAGGCACCTGGGGTAAGAGTAGCTATACTGCCTGGCCTCTGAGGAACTCAAAAGCCTTTCCTCCAGGGACTACTCTGTGCCCCAGCATTGCCAGGCTTGGCAGTTCGTCACCCCGGCACATCTGGCCTTGCTGCATCAGTCATAAATGTAAAAACATCACCAATCTCATTACCAATTGAGCCCTGCTTTCCCCTGTGAGAGGAACTAAGCCGTGTTGGCACCATTCCCCTCCCCGCCTCAGAAAGAAGCTCCTGCTTTGCTGAGTGGGAGAGTTCTTCTGTCCATCTCACCCACATGTGTCTAAGGCAGTGGTGGGCAATCTGTGACCCACAGTGCTGATTTGTGGACATTCAAGCTCTGGGAGGGAGGGGAGGAGAGGGGAGGTGAGGGGACAGAGCATGAATCAGCAGATTCATGGTGCTCTGAAAG
Organism: Pelodiscus sinensis; assembly: GCF_052426305.1. Classification (NCBI taxonomy): domain Eukaryota; kingdom Metazoa; phylum Chordata; order Testudines; family Trionychidae; genus Pelodiscus; species Pelodiscus sinensis. The sequence continues at coordinate 7,472,745 of NC_143074.1, read as the reverse complement.
TGCTGGGAGGGAGAGGGAGAAGTAGGAAGGGCAGGGCAGAGACGGGGTGCGTGTGCCACAGATATAACCCCGATGGGCTGCGAGCCACAGGTTGTCCACCACTGGGAATCATGCATCCCACTGAGATGCAGGAGGGCCATTCATGTGGCTCACTCAATAGTCTTGGTTGCCCATCGCTGGTCTAAGGTCTCTGAGCAAGTTTGAGAAAGGATAAGTAAAAAACCTAGAGGACTGTGTCTAGACTGCATCCCTTTTCCGTAAAAGGGATGCAAATTAGACCTATCACAATTGCAAATGAAGCGGGGATTTAAATCTCCCCTTCTTCATTAGCATAAAAATGGCTGCTGCTTTTTTCTGGCTCGGAGCTTTGCCGGAAAAAAGCGCCAGTCTAGACGTGGATCATTCAGAAAATAAAGCCTTTTCCGAAAGATCCCTTATCCCTTATTTTAAGAGGGATAAGGGATCTTTTGGAAAAGGCTTTATTTTCCAAAAGATCTGTGTCTAGACTGGGGCTTTTTTCCAGCAAAGCTCCGAGCCGGAAAAAAGCGGCAGCCATTTTTATGCTAATGAAGAAGGGGAGATTTAAATCCCCGCTTCATTTGCAATTGTGATAGGTCTAATTTGCATCCCTTTTACGGAAAAGGGATGCAGTCTAGACACAGTCCTCTTGTTGCAGTGGGAAAACACTTCATAAGACCAGGCCAAACACAAACAAACCGAAACCAACCTTCTGTCTACAAAAGTCATGCAGCAAAGTTTGTTCGTTATTCCTTTTTTTGGCTGTTTACGTTGTATAGAGCACAGATCCTAATGGATTGAAATAAACCCGATGGGGCTCTTGCAGCTGTATTGGGTTTGTAATCCCCGCTCTAAAAACATAGCCCTGCCTGATTATGCACTTAGATGAGGCTGGGAAACCTGCCGCGATATCAATAATATTCTCCTTAGAAGAGCCATGAAAGATTTGACGTAGGGTTGAACATGAAAGAAAGAAGGAAATGCAATAATACCCTGCCAAATCCCCAGCAGCAGAAGAAAAATAATGTTTCTATAACATTGAAGCCTGTATGCCAGCCAGTCAGGGCAGAAGGACCTGGCACACTACATGGGAAAGAGAGAAAGGAAGGGGAGATACCTGTATATTCATACAACATGCAGCACAATGAAGTCGTGCCTCAGATTCCTAGATGCATAAAATTAATCTGGAAAGTTGCTGCACTGCTGGGTGAAATAAAGCCTGGTCTCACCTCCATGGCCTGTGTTTTTTTTAACTCTGACCTTTCACACAACTCCCATGAAATCCCTGTTGGATTTGTATTGATTAGACTGGCTCAGAGCAGCTGACACCATTCACATGCACCAACAGCCACTTTGCTCCTACTGTGCTATACCTGCCAGCCCCCAATTTGGCACTGGGCAGAGACCCATGATGGCATCTTCCCTTTCTCCCAGATCCACTTTTTGTACTGCTAGTGGTAACCCAGACCTAGCTCAGCAGAAGATCCTAGGTCCAGAGGGCTGCCTCGCACTTCCAGCCCATCTATTTAATTAAATGCATCCAGACGTGATGCAAGTTAGATGCACATCCCTTGGGGTTAATTTAGGCCATGACACAGCAACTTCCTGCATTGCTTATTTACCTGTAAGTACGTGAACACCTGAACAGGAGTCAATGGGATTGCTCCTATGTTTGGAGTTTGCTAGTTGCTGTGCTGGATTGGGGCTTTTTGCTCCCTCATGCTTGGATTCTGTGGGACAAGGCCAAAGGCAATGTGCAAGGGAGTGGGGGTGAGTCTAACAGGATTTGGTATAATGTGCATGCTGAGGGGACCAGAAGGTGTTGTACATGTCACTGAGCTTTCTTCGCTCCACCTCTGCATTGGGCCCTTCATCTCCCTGGTCTCTTCAATCCTGGGCCTTAACAAGAGGCCCAATTAGTGCCAGAGGTTTTAGAGCATGGCCTATTGGGCTGAAACCCCCAGTTCATTTCACATATCACTAGATATTGATTAGCCCTCCAATGGCAATAGCTTGCTCTCAGCAGCTGGCTGTGAGCTGGTAGTCTTGAGGCGAAAGAGTGCATGTTTCATTACCAGCCTCCTGGGCCGGCCGGTTTCCTGCGAATGCCTGCACCTGCCATGGTGGTGCTCTCTGCTTTTGGAAGAGGAACAGAAGGTGGCTACCAGGCAGCAACACCCATTGGCAGTTCCTGGACATACGGCCCCCAAAGCACACATGCAGCGAGCCCAGCGAGCAGCTGCTGTGCGGATTTTTCAGAGCACTCGGGAATTAAGTGTGCATTTGTTTGCTGAGCCCATCATCAGAACAGCTCTTCCACTACATTAGATTCCAGCCATGATAGTCCTGCCTGCCTGGGGTCTCTTTTCTGTTCTTAATCAGTTGTGCTCCTGGTGCATGGAGGAAGATGCATATAGGGATCTTCCCCCAGGCCACCACTCAGCGCCTTCTGGTGCTGTGATGTATTGTTAAGGACACACTGGGGCATTTATTGGTTACACAGCCTGCTCTGCTCAGTCTCCTGAGCCCCAGCTAGTGTGTGCCAGGCACTGGAAGAGGCAGAGATGGATGCAGGCTCTAGCTGAAAGAGGAATGTGCTCAGCAAAAAGAGGAGCGGTGACTCAGAGGAATTCCATGCAGGCTCCAGGTGAGGTTGCAATTAGACAGCAGCAAGTCTATGCCTGGTGCAGGAAGTGAAAAGCTACTGAGGCTCCTAAGGATTCCAGTGGAGATGGCATGTAGAACCCAGCGAGGAGCATAAGAGGGGCTGCCTCTTGTGTACACACAGCACCTAATACAATGGGGCCTGATCCTAGATTGTGGCAACACGAAGTGGATCCCATGAAACTACTACTAACACTGTGTGTGGCAGCTGCAGAGCGAGCGGAGGTGGTGGGAGAGGAAATTGGCCTGGGCTTTGGTGGGGGTAGCTCTGCTGGCCGATAAGGATAGGCCATCAAGGAGGAGGATCGCTGTGCGCTGCTAGGGGAATATGCCAGGAGAGTGATAAGCAAGGTCTTTTGGAAAGAAGTTTTATGCATTCTACCATGAAGCCCCTGGATAACGCCAGGTGCAGAATTAGCAGCAGGAACGGCCATTACAGGGAGGGCACGTTCACAGGAGGTGGCACTGGGCAGCTGGTGGGGTCACACCATCTGCAGGTGAATCAGAGACTACAGCAGTAGTACAAATATTGTCTAAAATATCAGACACAGCTCTCAGTATCTCGTCTCTCACGATCAGGCCCAGGATCCATGCTTGCTTTCATTGGTCACACGGGTCTAACGATACCCATGGCACTGCCCCAGTCCTCTCATTCGCATCATGCTGACAAACTGAACGCAGCATCCAATCTCCTCGCTGCTCTGCCCCCTCCTGGCTGTCACTCCATGACATAATGAAATCAAATTAAAGCCCCATTTACCAGTTTTATAGCCTATTATTTATAATACTCCAGCTCTAAGTGCTGTTTTATAGAGTGCTTAAGCTGCCATTGCTGGATAGAGTTTGCCATAAATGTCTCCGCATCCACAGAACATAATGTCCTAGCGTCGCGCAGGAAGAAAGAAGAGATTCTTCTCAATTATTTCAGACGGTCTGTTTTATTGTCTTATTGTAATAAACTGTCATACCCTACAACACTTTAAAATCAATAGTTTGCATTAAAAGTAATGAAAAGTAGTTATTAATCCCGCTTAGTGCTTCCGCTCACCACAAAGCCCTGGAAGGAGGAGAGGGTGATAATTATTCATTTTCAATCAATAGGAACATTTTCAAATACTCGTTGGTGCATCACCGTTCCCACAGTTGTGCGAGTTAATGAGAACGGGTGGGGAAGGCTTTCGTGGCTCTGGCCTGGCATGATATTTTCCATGGGCATAGCTCATGGTGGGCCTTCACTTGAGGAGCCATTTTGAAGTGAAACCCAACACCAGGCTTAATGGTTAAATAGAGAGAGATACGTACTCCTGCCAGTCACTGATTTTAGAGCTCAGGAACAAGGTTTTCAGCAATTCTCACCAATGGTCAATCGCAGCCCTCATTGAAGTCCATTGCTCTTCACTGGCCTAACTCTGCTGCCGTTTGAGGGTAGTTCTACACTGGAGCAGGACATTACAACTTCCAATAGGTCCAAAAAAAGCTATTAGCCAGGGGATAAAATGGTGTCCTTGGCCTCTGTCTGTCAGAGGCGGGAGAGGGATGGCAGGAGACAAATCGCTTGATTATTGTCTTCGGTCCACCTTCTCTGGGGCACCTGGTGCTAGCCACTGTCGGCAGACAGGATACTGGGCTAGATGGACCTTTGGTCTGAGCCAGTACGGCCGTTCTTATGTTCAATGCCTGCGTTGACCTACTCTAAGTCTGCAGAACTATTCTTTTTTTTTTCAGTTTTTTTCTAAGTCAAGTGGCAGTTTTACCATTGACTTCGATGGTCACGGAGTTAGGCCAATGTTGAGCTGCCTCTGGAGAACAGAGATAGGAACCCAGGCTTTGCCAGAAGGGATCAGGCCCTCGCCCGGTTAGCCCAATACGCCGGCTCTGGCAGTGGCTAGTGCCACTTGCTTCAGAAGAAGGGGCCAGAAACTTGGCAGGAGGCCTCAACAACCCTTGATGTGCGTGTACCTGGTAACTTGATTCAAATTTGGCAAATGGCTCCTGCAGGACCTATATAATGCTCCCAACCAACACTCAGATCGGAACATACCTGAGCTTGGGGAAGGGAAGTGAAATCTGGATCCAGAGCCAAATTTTTCATCTCATAGAATAATAGAAACAAAGGACTGTGAGGAACTTCAAAAAGCACAAATCCTGCACCTGCCCTCAGGCAAGACCGAGTAAAACTAGAGCATCTCGGACTGGTACCCAACATGTTCTTAAAAATCGTACCAGTGGAGATCCCTCAACGGCCCTTGGAAGCCTATTCCAGGGCTGAACTATTCTTTAGAGTTTGAAAGTTTTTCTTATCTCACCTAACTCTTCTTTGCTGCAGATTAAGCCCATTACTCCTTGTCCTGCCTTGAGATTTAGCCTTTTACAACCAGAGAATGAAATCATCTCTTTAGCTACATGTCAGATACTGCACAAGTGGCAGCAGCTGTGACTTTCCCCGTATCAGTCATACCTAGATACTTAATAGGTGCCCATAACTGTGATATTGGAGCACCTTCCAAGTATTTAAAGTTAGAAATAACAACTCATAGATTTAATGCCCAAGGGACCATCATCTAACTTGACCTCCTGTATAATGTAGGCCATAGGACATCCCTAAATTAATTCCTGTCTGAACTAGACCGTATCTTTTAGAAAAACTTCCAACTGCGGTTAAAAGCTTCCATTGATGGAAAATCCATCACAACCCTTGGTAAGTTGTTCCAATGGCTAATTTAATAGCTAGCCTGAAGTTGTCTAGCTACACTTGCCAGCCACTAGATCTTGTTATACCTTTGTCTCATAGATTGAAAAAGCCTCCATTATTAAATTTCTATTCCCCGTGTGATCAAGTCACAACTTCTCTTTGTAAAGCTAAACATATTGAGCTCCTTGGGTTTGTCTTTATACAGCCTGGTTACCGAGCCTTTAATCATTCTTGGGACTCTTCTCTAAACCCTCTCCAGTGTCAACATCTTTCTAGATATGTAGACACCATATTCCAGCAGTGGTCTCCGCAGTGCCAAATATAGAAATACTATACACCAAGGGTGGGAAACCTACGGCATGGGGGATGGATCTGGCCTCTGGCTTGCCTGCATCTGGTTCCCAAGGCTCGGGGCTCTCCAGCCCCTAGAGCCTTGTGGGCCAGAGTCAGGAAAGCCGGGGCCAGAACCAATACACGGGCTCTGCCTGGCAGGGGAAGGAAGCAGCTCTGCATGTTGCTGCTCCCTCTTCCCCTCCTCCCATCCCTCCCCACTGCTGTGAAAACGGCAGCCCAGAAATGTGCTGCCGGGAGGCTTTTTCCCCATTGCTTCGATTGGCCATAGTCACAGCCAATAGGAGTGGCATGGGGAGGTGCCTGGGAGTGGTGGGGGACACAGAGCCATGTGCGTTCCTGGAGAGCTGTGCCAGGTAAGTGCCCCCCATTGTCTAGACCCCACATCCCCTCCCTGCTTCTACAAACTACCACCTTCCCAGACCCCCCAACTAATTCCCAGCTTGCTCCTGCACCCCTTCCTGCTCAAACACCCACCCCTAGCTCCCTCCTGCACCCTACCTCCCTCCCAACCCGCCCACCCCTCAGCCCCCTCCTGCACCCTACCTCCCTCCCAGCCCTCCCACCCCTCAGCCCCCTCCTGCACCCTCCCTCCCTCCCAGCCCTCCCACCCCTCAGCCCCCTCCTGCACCCTCCCTCCCTCCCAGCCCTCCCACCCCTCAGCCCCCTCCTGCACCCTCCCTCCCTCCCAGCCCTCCCACCCCTCAGCCCCCTCCTGCACCCTCCCTCCCTCCCAGCCCTCCCACCCCTCAGCCCCCTCCTGCACCCTACCTCCCTCCCAGCCTCCATGGGAGGGTTTGTTCTGTCCCAGCCACACTTCGGACTGCCCACGGTGGCAAGGATTGCAGGGGGGGGGGAGGTGTTCCTGGGGAGTGGGGGCGCAGGGCAGTGGTGGGGAAGGAACACTCTTGGCCACTCTGGCACCCCAGTGACTCTTGGTTTTGTGTGCCCCTCTGCAGGTGGTCAAGGTCATCAACAGAGTGCTGCTCCACAGAGTCATCTGCCTCATGGATTTGGACACGGTCATCGAGGGGTTTGGCACTCTGGGCTTCCCCAACTGTGGAGGATGCAATCCAAGCCCTGGAACACCAGGCCTCCCTCTACATTAACTGGAAGGGGTACTTCTCAGTCATCGTGCAGGCCGTGTCTGACCACTGGAGCCACTTCGTGGACACCAACGTGGGCTGGTCTGACAAAGCACACGACGCATGGGTGTACCACAACGGCTCTGTGTGCCAGAGGCTGCACACTGGGACCTTCGTCCCCGACCGCCACATCAGAGTCCGGGATGTAGACATGCCTGTCTGCCTGGTGGGGGATGCAGCCTACAGCCTTGGCTCATGAAGCCCTACACAGGACACCTCAACCCCTCCCAGCAGGCCTTTAATGCCAGGCTCAGCAGGGCCCACGTTGTGGTGGAAGGGGCCTTTGGCCGGCTGAAGGCCCGATTTCGGTGCCTCCTCACCCACCTCGACCTCTCCAAGAGGAATATTCTACATATGGTGGTGGCATGCTGTGTGCTGCACAATTTATGTGAGCTGAAGGGGGAGACTTTCCTGCCAGCCTGGATAGCAGAGGCCAACCACTTGGCTGGCCTGTACATGCAGGCCCACATGGCTGCCAGCCAAGAGGCCCATCAGGGGGCTACTGGTATCCGGGAGAGCTTCTAGACAGAGGAGGAGTGAAGTCTCCCTGGCATGCCCCACTGTGGCCTTGTGCCTTATTCCACCCTCACATCCTTCCACTTTCCCCTCCCTATCTTCCCTTCCTGATGTCAAATAAACACACATGTGTTGCCAAAAAAAACCCTCAGTTTATTCACCATAACTGGGAGGGGAGGGGGTGATGACGGTGGGAGAGGGGAGGGGGAAACCTATGAGCAAGGGAGCTGGAAGGGGGAGACAAGGGAAGGAAGGGGGAGGAGAAGCTCAGGGTTGGGGGTCTTGCCAGCACACCTGTCTCCTAGCTCAGAGTGTGGGGGCCTCGGCGTCCCCTTGGGGGAAGCGGGTAGGGGAGCAGGAGTGGGAGGAGGAGCGATAGCTGGAGCAGCAGCAGGCTGACATCTCTGTGCCATGGTCTGCAGGTGGTCGCGGATGGCACGGCCCTGGTCATGCAGCTCTTGCAAGCTCTCCTGCTGCAGCTGGAGGTCTTCCTGCACACAGTGCTCCTGGCTGTGGACCTGCCTTTGCAGTAACTGCCTTTGCTGCCGCTGGTATCCCTCCTGGTTCCGGGTGTGCCTGCTGGCCTGGGTGCGGAAGGACGTCCCGGGCGGGGTGGTGCACCCTGCACTCACAGCTGGTGCAGCTGTGGAGAAACCAGACAAGTGGTCAGTTCTCCCTGGGGACACAGTGGGTGAAGCCCTGCCCCCCTCTGCAAGGTGAGGACAGCAGGTCTCCGCAGCATCATGTCCTGCTATCCCCAGGGTGTGAGCTGGCCCGGGACTGTACCCATGCCCCTGTGCTGTATATAGTGTGTGTGTGGGGGGGGGGGGGAGGATATGGCCTGCCTCTGCGTAGAGGGGGCTTGTGGAGGGAGGGCACTGTGCAGTGGACCTCCCCGGGGTATGGAGCATGTTATGTGCCTTCATACATACATGTGTGTGGGTAACGGGCCAGGGCCCCTGTGTGGCAGCCAGCTGGGGCCACATGCCCCGGCTGGCACGGCACATGCACAGGTTGCTGCGTGATCCATGGTCAGCAAGGCCCACACGCGCAGTCCCTAGGGACAGTGATGGCACTCACATGTCGAGGCCTTCCTGGCCTCGGAGGACAGCGGTGAAAGTGCTGGTGGTATGCCTCAGGGGTCCACGGTGAGTGTCACGCTCCCCCCAGGCTCCTGCGACTCCTGGCCATCGTCCTCCTCCTCCTCCTCCTGCTCCGTGCTCTGGTCAGAGCCCTCTGCCCCAGGGTCAATGACCCCCTGGGGGCACGGACCGTATGGCCCCCCCAAGGTGAGGTCCAGGGCCTCAAAGTAGCAGAAGGGGTCTGGGTCTGCCCCTGGTTGATAGCTGCCCCCTGTGGCCCTGGCATAGGTCTGCCTCAGCTCCTTCATCTTCAGGCGCACCTGCTCCTGGGTGCGCATGTGGCCTTTGGTGGCCAGGCTGTCAGCCATCCTCCTGTAGACGGCCGCGTTCCTGCATCTAGTGAGGAGACCATGGGCCTTGGAGGATTCCCCCCAAACCTCAATGAGGTCCATGATCTCTGCACTGGACCAGGAAGGCGCCCGCCTTTTGCGGCCCCTGGCAGGTTCCTGGGAGCTGCCAGACTGCTCCTGGGGAGCGGTGGAGGGCTGGCTGGCACTGGCTGGCTCGCTCATGTTGGCAACTGGGTCAGTGGCAGCGCCTGCGGGCTCTGGGCTGGCAGACCTGGAGCTGGCACAGGCCCTGTGGCCAAACAGACTCAACCCCTTTAAGGGCTCCGTGGCTGGAGGGGGGAGCAGAAGAGTTTTCCTGGTTTGGCCCAGAGTGGCCACCAGGGCGCCCTGGGAAGGGCTGGAGGCCCCCTATTTCGAAATAAGCATCTACACAGCGCTTATTTCAGATTAGCTATTTTGAATTTGGAGTTATTCTTCATAGAATGGGGTTTATCTAATTTGAATTAAGCGCCCCGCTATTTCGATTTTATTTCAAAATAGCAGTTTGCCTGTATAGACACAATTAAAGTTAATTCGAAATAAGGGCTGTTATTTCGAATTAACTTTGCTGCATAGACACACCCTTTCTGCTGAACTGCTACTTAGCCAGTCAGTCCCCAGCCTGTAACAATGTTTGGGATTCTTCCATCCCAAGTGCAGGACTCTACACTTGTCTTTGTTGAACCCCATCAGATTTCTTTTGGCCCAATCCTCTATTCTGTTTAGGTCACTCTGGACCCTATCCCTGCCTTCCAGCATATCTACCTCTCCCCCTTGCTTAGTGTCATCTGCAAACTCGCTGAGGGTGCAATCCATCCCCTCACCTAGGTTATTAATAAAAATGTTGAACAAAACTGGCCCTAAAACTGATCCTTGGGGCACTCCGCTAGAAACCGACCACCAACCTGACATCGAGCCATTGATCACTACCCGTTGGGCCTGACCGTCTAGCCAGCTTTCTATCCATCTAACCGTCCATTTATCCAATCCATACTCCCTTAACTTGCTGGCAAGAATATTGTGGGAGCCTGTATCAAAAGCTTTGCTGAAGTCAAGGTATATCACTTCCACTGACTTCCCCATGTCCACACAGCCAGTTACCTCAGCATAGAAGCTAATCTGATTGGTCAGGCACCCACCCAGATGCCACACCTCCATTCTGCTCTTGCACCCTAACTGCTGCCCAGCACTCCCACCTCCAGCCCCCTCGTGCACCCTGCCAGCAGCCCTCTCCCACACACTGAACCCCTCATTTTTGGCCTCAGCCCAGAGCCTACAGGAGCCCACAAAATCTAGTAGCCCCGGCCCCTCTAGGCTCTGGTGTGGGGGGAATGTGGGCGGTGTCTTTCTGCCTCTCAGTGGTGGTTTTTTTTTGGGGGAGGGGTTCCTTCTCAATTGATTTTTCTCAGACCCAAAAAGGGTTCCCCACCCGCACTGTAAACCTCCCTGGTCCTACTTGAGATTCCTCAGTTACAACCCCCCACTATTTTTCCTTCCTTCCCTACCTGTAGGCAGGTCCATCCAGGCAAAGGGGTCAGTTGCCCTCGTGTCTGGTGCTTCAAAGGGTCCCAGGGCTCCCAACTGCCACCACAGCTAGTGCGGCGGTGGTGGTGGATGGAGCCCCTGGCCCTTTAAATCACACTCCTGGAAGCACTGAGGACGACCTGGGGGAGGCTAAGCACATCTCTTCCGTCTGAAGCTCTGCCTTGCTGAGGGCCCTGGTGTGTCTGTCACCCCACTGACTGTAGGAAAAGCAGATCTGGTGCAATGAGACCAGTGGTCCTTCTTTTCTCTTCAGGAAAGGAGTTCCAGCATCTAGGTACAGTTGCCGAGAAAGTCCCACCTCCCACAAGCACAGGACCCTCCCTGATTCATTGTTCTGTGGAATGGGAGGCCATGGTGGCACCAGGAAAGGCGAGCTCTCCGGTAGCTAAGAGCAGTAGTGAGGTGGGCTATGAATATAGCAACTAGACGCTCTGTTCAGTCGGGAGCTGGTGCAGAGCAACCAAGGCACGTGTTCGTGGTGACCCGGGCTGCCAAAATGATGGATTGCTACGTTCTGTGTCCCTGTGGGCTTTCTCAGAGCATGTGGCTTCATCCCGAGACATCGTGAGGAGCTGCAATATGCACAGATTCTCTCCCCTAATCAGGAAGGACAAAGTAGCTCACTCTCCAGTGCTCATTCACTCTTGGGGGATGTGGTGATGTGGATGCCCATCACTGGGCCATGAGGCCCAGTAACTATTTCACAGTGGCACATTTTCATCCCCGTCAGCCTAGGCTGGGTTCATATCAGTGGCCAGCTCTGGTTCCCTATCGCCAGTCCCCTGAGCCAGGTCGTCTCACTCTATTGACATTACACAAATGCAGAGCTGTTCAGAAAAAGCAACACCGTTTGAAAGAAAAGTGTTTGAAATGGCATCGGGGTGTTTCCAGATCCGTGATCTTTCCTAGCAAATGTGCCTGGATTGCAAATCAAAGCATAGATTGCCACCCGCCCTCTTTAGCTGCCAGCACTTGCAAAAGCTCAGCCCTCTATGTGAAAATCAAGCACTGTTCTCCTTGAACCACTTCATACATCACCAACGGTAAAGGAGGGGCAACTGGCCGGGAATTCAGTGGGTGATTCATGAGGCCATATAGGGTAGCCCTCAGTCTTCCAAACTATAGTACAGTGCAGTTCTTCTTTTTCTACCCAGGGAACCAATCTGGCTCAGAAGGCACTTCTATAAAGAATAGTTATGGGAGGTAACCAAGATGCAATAGATTTTCTTACTTTTCTAGCCATAATTTGTGCACCATTCACTGTTGTCATGTACCTTGGGCCCACTTCTCCTTTTATCCACACCAATTTAGTTCCATAGACTTCAATGACATTCCCCCAGATTTACACAGGGATAGCAGAGGAGAATCAGATGCAGTGACAGCCATGCAACTGCTGCCATTCTGATGTGACAGAAGTTTGCACCCTCTTCCCACTAGTTTCAATGACTGCACAAGGCACAGGTCAACAGTGAGTCAGGCCCTTATATTCAGTTTTTGCTATGGGCCCATATCTGTAGCTTGTGTCAACTGAAGGAGATTTCCCAATGGGGCCAGCTATGAATCCGGTCTATGAGCTCTAGACCCCTGAGATCAGCTGGCATGATTTGCTTCCTCTGGCAAGTCATCAGAAGCAGAGTTGGAGGTGGGGAGTGGGCACGGTTGTAGGACTCAGCACCATATATGTTTGTTCGGGAAGGTTTTGCTTATGCTAGCCCCACATAAGCAAGGCAGCGCTGTACAAGGGTGTGTGGCTGCCCACTCCAGGCAGCTTTGCTCTTTTAACCATATCTTAAATATTGTAAAGATGCCCAGAAACTGCAAAAAGACAAGGGATAATTTTGGTTTTACCACAGATCATTGCCCAGTGATTGAAAACACAAAGCTCGGTCAATCAGACAAAGGGCATATTCCACGCAAATCCTCAATGCCAAAGGCTAGAAAGTGTCAGGTAATAACGTTGAGCTCCTTTCATCCATTCATGCCAAAGCACTTCCCAAAGAAAGATCAGCATTGCTGTTCCCATTTTATACAGGGAAAAACAGAGGCACAGAGAATGGAGACATATCCAGGGGATGAGAGGTGGGAAGAGAGCCTACGTCTTAGTCCACAGCACAGTCCACATGGCCACTCATCTTAGGCAGCTTAGTTATGGTGGCTCATCTCTAAAGATGTCCAGGGTCGCAACAGTAGCCATGCCACCCGCTGAATGCTGTGTCTTTAATATCGGCAGCACCATTTTTAATCGCATTTCTGATTTTTTTTCCAGAGGAAAGCCCAGCTGGTTGGTTGGCTTTACCCTGCCTTTGTCACAAAGCAGCTGCAATGAAAAGAACCCTGCAGCCCATTAATTTTGTGGCATGATAACTTCCATTCACACACACTCACACCCCACACATGCACCTCGCTGGCAGGGCCATTGTAATCAAACAAGAGGAGCGCTTCTCTATAGCTGGCATCTCTAGCTGCTGAGGAATAAAAACAAAATAATAATGCAACAGAATGAGTTATCTTCACCTGGGATTGGAGATGACAAGAGATTTGTTTATTTTTAATAAAATCCATTTTCTCCTCGTTTGTCAGAAGGCATTTGGGCTAAATGTTGCAGGAGCAGAGGCAGCAACAGCTGCGTCTAGCTAATGAGAGTACTTTGAAACCTTTGCATAGAAGGTACAAAACATTTTTCCAAGTGCTGCATCTCCCTTCACTCCTATGAGGCAGGTACAGTTTATTGGTCCCATTTCACAGAAGAAGAAACTAGGGTACAAATCAGTCAAGGCCAGAGACTTAGAATTTCAGCTGTAGCACATTGAACTTCAATGGAGATGCCCCAGAGTACACCAGCACAGGATTTGGCCCAACACTTTCAATCTTGGAGACCTAAATTTAAGCAGCTGAAGGGCCTATTGAAGCATGTGAAGAAACGTTCGGATTCTTGGAGCGGATGCAGGCTGAAGCTCCTGGTGACATCAGTGAACCAGACTGCTTTTGGCTACATGTGGACTTAGGACTTCATAGGCCTTTGTGTTTGATGATGTTGGTCTGGTTCTGTGCAGTGACTTTCCTGGTTCTGTGCAGTGAATCTCTAGCAGAGCCTGGAGTAGAAACCAGATCCATAGTCCTGCATCTTCTACAGAAGACTGCCCCAGCAAGACAGAGGGGAAGGAAGGATGAGATGGAAAGCAACATGAAGGGAGATGTTATGACTGTTTTGGCCCCTTGACCATCAGACTCTAATCTAAAGAGTAGAAAGAATGAGCCACCTGGTGGAGTCACCCATGTAGTGGCTGAGTGTACACCCTGCTCTTGGGATTTGCCTTAGGCTTAGTGTGTCTTTGGCTACGTCAAGACTACAAAGAAAAGTTGGAAAACTGCTATTTGCGTATCTTTTTCCGCTTTTCTTTTGAAAGAAGCTTTTCCGAAATTTGGCACGTTTACATGGCACCAAATTTCGGAAAAATCTGCTCTTTCAAGCCATCTCTTCTTCTTTGTAAAAAAAGGTTTGCAGGGATGGCAAAAGAACACATCCGCTTTTTCAGAATTTTTTCCGAAAAAGTGGACGCGATCCTTAGAAGCAGCTTAGCTTTTCTGGGATATCTCCGGTATCCCAGCAAAGCTCTGCAGTCTAGACATAGCCGTTGAGAGGAGCTCTAGCCACTGAGACAAGATGCAGGTCCTCACACTCTGAAAGTCAGTCCCTGTCCTGCTTCCGGACAAGGACTAAACAGAGGAGACCGGACAAGGACTAAACAGAGGAGACCATCAAGGAAGAAGTCAACAGAGGAGTGGAGGCTGCAAACAGCAACAGTGGGGAGCCCAGCATGAGAAGGAAGAGGGGAAGCAGAGATACAGAACAGGAGAAAATGCCACCCTGCCACACATTTGCATATGCCTGCAGACACAGGTTCAGGATTTGAAACCTTCAGCATATCTACTGTCTGTGGCATTTTTCCCTGTCTGACCCACTCCTATGCTATCAGTCTGCAGATGCAGTGCCAGTGCCTGCTCTTTGTGTAGATTCTTGCGTTAATACCCTTCGTATCCTATTGCTATCCTTTGATCCTTATCTGCTTCTTTTAACTATCCAATCTTTAGGTACTTACTGATTTCCAGTGCTGCCTATTTGATTTTCCCTTTGATATTTTCTTATTCTCTGCTCCTTATTTCCCACCCCCTTCCGTTTTCCCCCTCCCTCTTCTCCCTTCTCCTATTTATTTTGGGTCTGCACATCCTAACCTCCATACTCCGGCATCTGAAGAAGTGGACTGAGCCCACGAAAGCTCATGATACCATCTACATGTTTTGTTAATCTATAAAGTGCTACCAGACTATTTGTTGTTTTTTAAGTTTATCTTCTTCATTGAGTTGTTGTAAAATTTCAGAACCCCAGGCATGGACCAGGTCCCGCAGTGCTCGGCCCAGACCAAAAAGACAAGTGCTGCCCCAAAGGGCTACGTTTCACCCCTTTCTGGGAGGCATAAGCACCCTTTAGCCCCCATCTCTTACAATGGCATCTCATCTGACAGATGTCCATAGGTGGGACATGGAGAACTGTGGCTAGCGAAGGCAGGGCCTGGGGATGAGGGGTGGTGCATAATATATTTCCCACAACACCCCTCCCCCGAGCCCTAGAGTCTCAGCCGCAAAGGCAGCAAATGCAGGATGGGAAAGCCGTGTGGAGGGGCTGCTGCTTCAGCTCTGCATTCCGCTGTGCTGGAGGTGAAGGGAACTTGAGGGCCGTGCAGACATGCTGGCTCGGGGCCACAAGGAGAACTAGGAAACTCGTTCTGGTTTGGATCAGTGCGTGCGTCCAGCGATGGTGCAGACAGCCAAGCCTGTGTGTGCAGGAAAGGGTGTGAGGGGTTGCCGACCCAGCAGTTTGGTGCAGAGTACTGTGGGGAGGAGACTGGGTTTTTACATAGATGATAGGCCTTTAATCTGGTTTTGACATTATCTGAAATTAAAATCGTACCTGACATACGGACAGTGGCAGAAATGGATTACACCTCTCCTGCTGGTAGATAATCCCCATGTTATTCCAATGCGGGGGAGCGGGATGATTTAAAGATGAGTTGGGTGGGGGAGGAAATCTTCCTGCTGCAGATGCCAGCAGCTTTCAGATCTGTTCCTGCCACTGCCTTCCAAGGGACGCTCCAAAGAAAGCTGTGATCCCATGTGCCCATGTGCAAGAACCTTTGCACTTTGCACCTGGGGATATGCAGAATGCTAAGCCATGGCCCCTCTGCTCGTTAAAGCCATGTGAGAGCACGCTGGAGCCTTGCTGGCCTCCCTAGGAAACAGACCTGAACAGACCTGAGCTCTAGAGCAGTTTCTGGAAACATAGTGTTTAATATGTATGTTCCCATATTAATATACAGGTGCACTAGCTCCCTTTACACATGCTCACCCACCCCGATGCGTGTGTGCATAGACCAACACCCGTGTGCATAGACCAACACCCTGTCTGCAGTCCACAAGCACCTCACGCTCTCAAATATATTATTCCTCACAACACCCTGAGAGTCTGGGAACTGCAGAGATCCCACTGTACTGCTAAGACTTAGGCAGGGTATGAGTCAGAATTACGAAGGCATGTAGGTGAAGGTAAAGATGCATTGATTTCACTGAGAGCTAGCTCTCCCTGTGCTGCCCTTGCCTGCAGACACTGTGCCACTGCTCCTGCAGCTCCCATCGATGAGTCATGGAGAACTGTGGCTAGCGGAGGCAGGGCCTGGGGATGAGTGCTGGTGCATAGAACCATGACTATACATGTCAGGTGCTTTTGGGAATGGTGAGGGGCAGACCTCTGCTTTTACTCTGCTGCTGTTTGTTCCATGGCTCCTAGGATTGGTGAGACTTGAACTCACCACCCTGCACTCCCTAGGGCTAGGGGAATGCCCTAACCCCAACCCCACAGTCTTTCCATCAGAAGGTCCCTTATTTTGCCTTCCTAATTGTGGGAGCCAATTGCATCCCTGTCCCCTAGAGCACTCCAGAACCAATCCCTCCTCTCTCCCTTCTTTCAGGGAGTCCCCTCCCACACTCCAAACCCATTGGCCCAAGACCAGAGCCTGCACCCCAACTCCCTACCCCCGCCTGGTGAAAGTGAATGAGATTCGGGGAGGAAGGGAAATGGAGTGAGCAGGGTGAGGCCTCGCTGAAGGGGTGGAGCAGGGGCAGGGCCCCAGAGAAGGGGCAGGAAGGAAGCTGGGGAAGGGCATTTGGGTCTGAGGTGGATCTTCCATTGCACTTCAATTGAAAAAAGTGATCTTGTGGTTAAAAAGGATGGAGGCCAATGCTCTAACCCTAACCCCTCCCCCACACCTAACCCTAACACAAACCCTAACCCTACCCCAGTGGTCACCAACCAGGAGCTCAGGATCTACTGGTCGATCTTGGAGCCTCTGACAGGGGATCCTAGCTGGTTTGGCCAAGAGGCTGTCAAGTGCCAGCGCTTCAGCTGCCCCTCCCCCCACTGCTGCACATCTCCTGCCTTGGAGCTGTCTCTTCAGGATCCTCCTGCTTTCTGTGCAGGGCAGGGGAGCGAGAGGAGGGGCGCTGATGTCAAGGTGCCCCCTCCCCCACTCTGTATCCAAGTTTTAAATGGGAACACAGTTGTGCATCTTAGTTAAGTGAAACAGTTAACGTGAGTGTAGAAGTTCAAAGCTTTGCAGCTTTTAAAACAACTCTAGGCATGATTCCATGTTGACTGCTGTTTCCAGTGCACTAATTGAACTAATGGTCTCTCAGGCTTTCAGCCGGAGCTCTAAACTTCTAGAGGACAAAACTGTGGTCTGCTATTTTTTTCTGGAATGGACTAGGGGTTAGGGCATTCACCTGAGGAGCACAGGGTGGTGGGTTCAAGTCCAGTGTTCCCTTGGCAGCTCAAGTCCTGCCCTGCCCTATCCTCCTCCTTCCTTCCCCCAACCTCCCTGGGAGCAGCCAGCCAGCCAGCACAGAATAAGGGAGCCGCTGAAGGTAGGAAAGGTGGCCTGAGGTCTCCAGTGAGCTCAGGGCTAGGGCTTCAGCTTCTGGAGTATAGGGTGGTGGGCTCACTCCTTCCTCCCCTTCACCCACCCTGGGAATGGCAGGACTGTAGACACCAGCTGCCCCAGGGATGGACCTGGGTCCCCCATTAAGAAAGCAGGATAAGGGACGATGTGAAGGCTGGGTGGTGGGGTGAGTTCTGGCATGGCTTTGGGGGATGGAGCACAGAGGGGTGGGTTTAAGTCCCATCAATCCTGGGAGGAGTGAGACAGCGAGCAGCAGAGCCCAGGCAAACTCACCCCACCTATGCCCAATAGCAGCTGGCATGCACAGCAGAGGCTGCAGATGCAGCTCCCATTGATCCACAGGCCCCAACCCCACAGCCTCTACTGGCCAACAGTTCTTCATTACTGATCAATGGGAACCCTTGCATGGAGATGACCGGGCAGGAATTTGCCTCCTCCTCTTCTTCCTTCCTGTGATTCCCTCCATCTGGCTATGTAGGTAAAATGCTATTAGGTCAGAATTCTCCACTCTCTATTGGTGGGTCAAATTGCATATCTTGTTTTGACCTACAGGTGCAGTGTAGCTACACCCTAACTGCTCAGTGATCGATCTAAGACCGTTCCTGGATGGTGGATGTCTGCACACAGATGAGACTCCACCACCACTATTAACAATCTCTGCAAAGAGCCTCTGGGTTAAGTGAGTCATGGAGACTGTGCTAATCCTATCCCTTCCCTCTTAGGGTGTGTCTAGACTACAGGGTTTTTCGACAAAAGTGAACTTTTGTCGACAAAACTATACTGCGTCTACACTACCGCCGAGTTCTGTCGACATAATGTCGACAGAACTCGGCAGTTTTGTCAACGGTGGTAAACCTCATTCTGTGAGGAATAACGCCTTTTGTCGACAGAGTGCTGTCGAGAGAAGGCATTATTGCATCTACACTGTCCTTTGCATCTACACTCTCATGTCGACAAAGCAGCTTGCTTTGTCGACAGAACTGGATGTAGTCTAGATGCTCTTTGTCAACAGAAGCTTTGTCGACAGTATCTGTCGACAAAGCCTCTGTTGACAAAAGCCTGTAGTCTAGACGTACCTTAGTGTTGAGTCCTAGAACCACAGAACTGTCAAGAGAAGCTTCCATTGATGCTTGTCACAACTATCTACATAAGTGATGGGTGTCAAACAGCACCATTCACCCCTCACTTGAAAATGACTGAGAGATAAATACCTTCTGCCACCACTCAGTCCTACTGACAGGGAAGGAAAACCCTAGAAAACACATCAAACCGCCATAGTTCTGTGGCAAACCCTTGGCTTTCATTTGGTTTCTTTGCCCACTCCATGCAAGCTTCTCCAAGAGGAAATAACTGCTGGAGATCCCCCCGATTCCCCTTTCTCTCCCACCCTCCATGTTTCCCCTTCTCTGCTTCTGATGCAATCCCTGACCACAAATGAATGTGAGGAAAATGAAATGTGACTGCGAGTCTGCAGCAAAATTCAATTTCAGGGCCATTCCAGCCAATAATGGCTCTAAACAAAATATAATGAGTAATTCACATAGTAATACAGCCCTAATTACATTTGTGGAATGGGCTTTTCTCTCATTCCCTCTTCTACCCGCTCATAGCCAGCAGGACAAAAATCTGAGAAAGAAAGACATCCTTCTTCTGAACATCATCAGGGATTGAGGGCTGGAGGGTGGGGGAAGAGAAACTGCAGTGGAAATTGATGAAAATTGCAGGAAATTTTGATGTTTTTGTAGAATGTTGCTCTCAGCATCACCCTTGCCTGCTGTGTCATTGATTTTCAGAGGAACTCTTAGATGCCATTTTCCACATTCCATCCCCCCGCCTGAATTTTAAGTTAATTTTGCTCCGGAGACAGACAGCCCACCCTGGAGACTGAAACTGAGCCTGTGCTGGAAAGAGCTGTGTTTGATAACAGCTTTATCAAAATAGTCTCTTTCTGTAGCGCTATCTTTACTAGGACTGACTGCAAAGGGTTAACTCAGACTCCTAGGGCTGGAAGAGACTTCAGCAGTCAGAGTCCAGCCCCCTGCCCAAAGCAGGACCAATCCCAACTCAATCATCCAGCCGCAAACAACTGTGTGACTCGTCCAGGGAGAACTGGATTGAGGGTGAGCAGACACTTCAGGACAACAGTTTGCAAAACCTGTTGGCTGGGCTCACTCACAACCCTGCAGCCTACTCTCATCCCCCGTGCCACCAAGTTCCCTGGTCACTGCTGAAGTGTTTGCCCTAAATCTGTGGGACTCTGCAGGCTAACTAGCATATAGGAGCAAGGAGTCCTATCATCACTGGCCTGGCATAGCTGCAAAGGGTGGGAGGAGGGGAGCCATAGATCACTGAAGGTCTGTCACTGCATTAAACATACTCTGAGGTTTTCATATGGGGTGCTGGGCATCTGGCTTTTGACTGGAACAAAGAGTCAAAAAGGGACCCTGGCAGCTCCAGTCACTGCAGATCAGACCTTTAAAAGTTTGGTCGGCAATGCAGCAGAAGCTCAGTCATACGCTCCAGCCCCCTAATCATTCCATGAGGAATAAAAGTTAATTCGAACTAAGGGCTTAGCTCGAATTATCATTTCACTGCCACGTGTAGCTGCGGGCAGTTACCTCGGACTAGTGGAATTTAAAAATGGTGACCGGACGGGAACATGCAAATAAAGCAGGGGATATTTAAATCCCAGGCTTCATTTGCAACTTCGAATGCCTACATTAACCTCCCTAGTTCGAACTAGGAGGCTAGTGTAGACATAACCTAAGGGTGTGTCTACACTGCCGGGCTTAACTCAAAATAAGCTACGCAAATTGAGCTACGTCAATTATGTACCCTATTTCAAAAAAGCTTATTTCAAAATTGGGAGAGTCTATTATGAAATAGAGCACTCTTCCTCCGACTTCCCTTATTCCTCATACAATGAGGATTACAGGAGTCCAAGTAAGAAGTCCTCCGGTTTGACACTATTTCAAAATAACAGCCTGCTGTGTAGATGTGGACTAAGTTCTTTCGGAATAGCGCTGGTTATTTCGAAAAAGTGTTGCAGTGCAGATGCACCCTAAGAAGGAAAACACCTAGGCTATGTCTACACTCGCAGGTTCTTGTACAAGAATGGCCATTCTTGTGCAAAAACTTGCTGCCTGTCTACACTGCATGCACATTCTTGCGCAAGTAAATCTACAGTATAGCATCAGAAAACAGGGCTTCTTGTGTGAGAGCTCTGACACTCCCTATCAGGAAGAAGCCTTCTTGCACAAGTGACACCACATGGCAGCAGCAGCACAACCAGCAGCTCCAGCATGCAGCTCTGCCTGCTGCACCCACGAGCCCCCCAGAGGAGATATCTGCTCCAGAGGGACACCCCTGAGCAGGGCCGGATGGAGGCATGGGCAAGCCGGGAAGCTACCCAGGGCGCCAACTGACGAGGGCTCAGGCCAGACCCCACACCTCGCAAAGGGTGCCACACACAGACAGCACACAGCCATGCCTGGCTGTGCAACACAGCAGCTGCTCCTGGGGAAACTGCAGCGAGCCACCCCACGGAGCCTCTTGCCTGCTCCCGGCCCCTAGGCTGCCCCCGAGGGAAGCCCCTCGCTGAGGCCATGCACTTCCCTGGGCTACTTGTCTGAGGGCCAGCAGGAGGGGGAGCGAGGAAGCAATTGACCTGGCCCTATGGCCACTTGAGTTTTGCTGCAAGGACAGTACACTCCCCAGTCACCCTGGCTCCATCTCCGAGGACATCAATTGACAGGGGTCCGAGACCCCAGACCTTGTCTGCCATACTTGCTCCCATGCAATGTGGGGATTTATGTAGCTCCTCTTTAAACTCTGTTAATAGTCCTAAGTCTTCACAGCCTCCCTTGGCAAGGAGTTCCACAGGTTGACACAACACATGCCAAGTGGCTGGGACACAGACAAGGGGTCTTCAATCACAGTGATGTCTCCCAAGGGGTTACAATCCATGGAGGATCACTTTACTCCAGGGGGAGTCCTGTATGCAAACATGCACACAGGGGACCAAGTGGGCCCAAGCCACAGTAGTGTGGTGTCACCTGGGCTCAGGGCAGAGTGCATGGGGCACAGGAACAGCGTGGGCAGGGCTGCCTGATCGCCCCATCTTTATCTCTGTTCTCTGCAGCAGGACCATCCAGGAGCGAGGGACCCTACAGCCCTGCGGCGGCGGCAGCACCCCTAACCTCCCATGCACCAGTCCGGTGGGCCAGGCAGCGGGACCAGCTACTATGGTGACACGTCCAGGCCGTCGAGAATTGAGGCAGCAGTCACCAGAAAAATCGATGCTGACCTGGAGTAGCGGCAGCAGGCATGGGGGCAGTTTCTGCAACGGTGTGACGGCATGTGCAACATTATTACCACCCTGACGTCGCACATCAGTCACGCAGTGCACTATGGCATGGCCTTGCCACATCCACCTGCCCTTCCTGCCATGCCCATGGCCCCTCCTGCTGTCCCTCCAGCCGCCCCTCCTGCCACCGCCATGCCCCCACCTGCAGCACCCCACCCTGCCCACCGCCCTGTGCTGCCTGCCCCAACCCGGCACGAAGGCCAGCGAGGCCTCTGCCCCCACAGAGGCACAGGCAGGAGCAACCTTTCCCACCAGTAGCTCCCTACCCCCAGTTCAGAGGCCCCTCCCACTGCCCAACCTTCTTCCCTATTGTTAAGACAAATAAAAGTTTTCTGTTGTGTTAAGAAAAAACTGGTTTGGTTTTACTTATCGGGAGGTGAGGGGGGGGGGAAGAAAGGGATGGAGGTGGGAGGGAGATGTAAATGGGAGACAGAAGTGACCCTACTGTGGGCTGTGGGAGAGCATGTCCTTCAGGGCCTCCCAGATGCACACCCCATCGTGGTGCGCCTGGCAGATGGCGGCTGTGTGGGGCTGCTCAAATGCCTGGCCCTTGGCTGCCATCCACGCCAGGAGGAAGTCCCCCCTTCCCCTCCATGGTGTTGTGGAGCACACAACACGCTGCCACAACTTCAGGAATGTTCAGCTCACCCATCTCGAGATGGGCGAGCAGACAACGAAAGCGCCTTCAGCCGGCCAAGGGCGCACTCGACCTGGTTGTGGGCCCAGTTCAGGTGGTCATTGAAACTTGCCCAGCCAGGGTCCGTCTGTCCTGTGTAGGGCCGCACCAACCAGGGCATCAAGGGGTAGGCCGCGTCCCCCACAAATCAGAGAGGCATGTGGACATCCCCACCAATAAATTCCCGCTTGGGGAAGAAAGTGCCCTCCTCCAGCCTGCGAAACAGGCTAGAGTTTCTTAGGATTCAGGCATCATGTGCCCTGCCAGCCCACCCCACATAAATGTCTGTGAAGCGGCCACGGAGGTCCATGAGGGCCTGGAGCATGACGGAGAAGTACCCCTTCCGATTGATAAAATGGGCCGCTCGATGTTCCGGGACATGGATGGGGATGTGGGTCACATTCAGGGCTCCCCCGCAGTTGGGGAACCCCAGGACAGCAAAGCCAGCCACTGTTGCATCCATGTCCCGAAGGTGGATGACTCTCTGGATCAGGATGTTGTTGATGGCATGGACAACATGCAGAAGGGCTCAGAGAAACACAGGGAACACACCAAATGAGGCAGGGTAAGTGCATGATCCCTTGGGGGGTGCCCGCCTCCCTGTGATGCCCTCTGATGCCCTCTGGCCCCAAACACACCAGGGTCCCCTTGCCCCTCAGGCCCCCCACGTACTAGCAGGCCTGCGTGAGGGTGAGGGAGGGATGGCACAAACCCCTGGGTGATGGGGTGTCCCCCACTCTCCTCACCCCTCCAGCCTGGAGTCTTCCCTTCCCGGGGCAGGGAGTGCAGCACCGCACCTCCCCCCCCCCCCGGACTTACCTGCATAACGACCGCACTGACAGTGGACCTGCCCACCCCGAACTGGTGTCCCACCGAGCGGTAGCAGTCCAGGGTGGCCAGCTTCCAGAGGGTGATGGCGACCCTCTCGTTGAGCAGCATACTGGCCCGCAGCCGGGTGGTACGTCTCTGGAGTGCAGGGGCGAGCCAGGCACACAGCTCCAGGAACATCTGCTTTCGCATCCTGAAGTTCCAGAGCCACTGCTGGTCATCCCATTGCTCCAGGACCAGCCGGTCCCACCAGTCGGTGCTGGTGTTCGGTCTCCAATATCGCCTCTCCACGGTGGGGTGGGGAAGCCCCAGGGACACCACCGCATCCGTGAAGAGGAAGTCCAGCTCGAGCTCAGTCTTGAGCTCTTGCAGGAGTAGTGCAGCAGCACAGGGCAGCAGCTGCAGGCATCCAAAATGGCCATGTGGGGCCAGAGCAGGCACAGGGCCACCCCTGGCTCCATGGCATAGCAGTGATAATGCCAAAGGCACAAAAGGCACTAGGGCAGAAGCTGTGGTGTCCAAAGAGGCTGAGGGCAACCACACGTAGAACTGCTATGGCTGTCATCCCCTGCAAGAGGTCCCAAAGCACGCAGCAGGAGAGAAACGGCTTTCCAGGGAGATCCCTTTAAGCAGGTCTCTCAAAGGAGCTCCAGCCCCCGCCCCCAGAAAGTCCTGGAGCCCTTTGCCCTCTGCAAAGTAGTTCCGGGCTGAAGCTTTTGCGCAAGAGCAACCCTCCAGTGTGGATGCTCTCTTGCACAAAAGCACATGGCTCTTACGATGTGCTGTGACCAGTGTGGACGCTCTCTTCTGCAAGTACTTTTGCAAGAACTCTTGCGCAAAACAGTTCTTGCGCAAGAAGCATGCAGTGTAGATGTAGCCCTAGGCTGTGGTTATCCTCTCTATGGGTATGTCTACACTACCACCCTAGTTCGAACTAGGGTGGTTAATGTAGTCAATCAAAGTTGCAAATGAAGCCCAGGATTTAAATATCCCGGGCTTCATTTGCATCTTGCTGGGCGCCGCCATTTTTAAATTCCCGGTAGTTCGGACTCCATGCCCACGGCTACACGCGGCACCGAGTAGGTAGTTCGAATTAGGCTAATTCGAACTATCGTTACACCTCGTTCCACACCTTGTTCCACATGGAGTAACGGTAGTTCGAATTAGAAAGCCTAATTCAAACTACCTACTCCGTGCCGCGTGTAGCCGCGGGCACGGAGTCCGCACTAACGGGGATTTAAAAATGGTGGCACCCGGCAAGATGCAAATGAAGCCCGGGATATTTAAATCCCGAACTAGGGTGGTAGTGTAGACATACCCTTATTTCCATAGGGCTAGAGGACAGCATGGGGCTTCACAAACATGCAGGAGAAGAGGGTATCTCCTCCATCAAGCTTGTAGTCTAATGTGGGCAGGTCTGAGATGAATGACTAAGTGTCAGGTACAAGGGTTAGAACAGAGGAGGTCAGCGAGAAAGTCAGCACTGGGGACACATTTGCAAACTACAGCCTCTGCTCATCCAAATCCTGCAGACCTGAGGCAAAGGAGCTTGCATGGCTAGACACGCCCCCCCCTCCACACACACACCCCGTTCCACCCCCTCCCTCCACCCTAGCTGCCACCTATCCCTACAATCTGCCGGTCCCTCATTCCTAGGCTGGTTGCTTTCAGGCGAGGTCTGGCATAGGGTGCTCTGTCTCTTTAGGACTCTGCAGGGGTAGATTTATTGGAAGTTTGCCCCCTTTGAAATTCAATGGGTTTTCCTGTCCTGGTTGTCCTCTGGTGCACCAGGAGCCTCTGGGCCTTTTGTTTTCTTTCTCTGTTCCAGTTCTGTAAAATTTTGTCTCTCTGTCCTTCCCAGAGAAATACAGGCACCTGGGTGAAAGCTGCTGTCATGGCTCCTTCCCCACTCTGGCACAATAAATGCAGAAGTGGGGGCCAGCAAGTGTACCTCAAAGCCTTGTCTGCCAGGCTTTGGTATAAAACTCCCCCCAAAATCTTATAAACCTAGATCTTGGGAATAAAACTTCCACTGCCACCACCCAAATATTAATAACGAGATTAGGGGAAAGATCATTTGGGAAATCTCACCCCTAAAATAAAAATCAGGGCACACAATTAACAAATGCCAGGTTAATAAAAAAAAAGAGAAAACTTTTATTATTACAAGAATATTCCTGTTGCAAGCATAATGATTAGATGGAAAGGTAACAAAATATACTTATGGAGGAATTACACCATGGGCTAGAACTTAGTTAAAAAGAAAAGCCAAACATCTCTTAAGCAGTGCCAGATCTCAGATCCCATACCCAACCCTTAAAACAATAAAGCCTAACGAATGTATCTAAACTTTACCCTACTTACAGAAAGTGAAGAATTGTTTCTTGGGGAGAGAGAGACATGTTTGTCCCTCTCTGTAGTTGCAGAGGATTCAACCAGAGACACAAAGAAGGAAAAAAACCCAAATTCCTTTGTCCCAGTTTGAAAGTCCTACCTACATCCCTATTGGCCACTCCACCTGGCTAGGTGTAGTTAACCCCTTAATCTCCAGGCTGCTGGCTAACCCTCATAATTATGACAGCTGCTCTTTGTGGTTGCCGGGCTACTAATGAGTAGAAGCTTGAGATTAGCTGAGCTCTGATGGGAGTACAGGTGCAGTGGATCAGCCATTGGATCCCCCAAGGGGCTTGTCTATACTCAACATTGCAGGGATGTAAGAACAGGTGTGACTTTACCCTGATAGAGCTGAGCCAGTGACAAAGGCTGTGGCAGCTCTCATCAGGGGCTTATGCAGCTTTAGCTGGCAGCCATTCCAAACAGGTGTCATCTACCCTGAAATAAGCTTCTCTTGAACCCGGGGGGCTACATCTAGACTGGCATGATTTTCCGCAAATGCTTTTAACAGAAAAGTTTTCCGTTAAAAGCATTTGCGGAAAAGAGCATCTAGATTGGCATGGATGCTTTTCCACAAAAGCACTTTTTGCGGAAAAGCGTCCGTGCCAATCTAGACGCGCTTTTCCGCAAAAAAGCTCCGATTGCCATTTTTGCAATCGGGGCTTTTTTGTGCAAAACAAATCTGAGCTGTCTACCCTGGCCCTTTTGCACAAAATAGTATTTCCGCAAGAAGCACTGATTTCAGACAGTAGGAAGTCAGTGTTCTTGTGGAAATTCAATTGGCCAGTGTAGACGGCTGTCAAGTTTTTCCGCAAAAGCACTTGCTTTTGCGGAAAATCTTGCCAGTCTAGACGCAGCCAGATAGTGTCCACACAGGGGTTAGTGCCAGGTTAGCTAAAGCAGGGCCATTCTGAGCATTAGCACAAACACATACAGGGACAAAAGCAGACTGACAGGAAGTGGGGCTTAGCTGGGGAAGTGCTGCTGGCTACTGGCTCCTCTGATGAGTTAAGAGCCTTTTGCTATTATGGACAGTAAGTTTGGTTGATTCTTGAGTCCTTTCCCCAAGGAGGAAATGGCAAACTGTATCTTTTACCCTCTCTGCTCCAAAGCAGCTGCTCTCAGTCTTTTTCATGCCATTCACTGAGGGTGGCTCAGTGTTTCAGGAGAGAGGTGGGGACTGGGGAGAGCTTGATTCTTCAGCCCCAGAGCCCAGAGGCTCAGGGGTTCTTCCCTGGGGATGCCAGGCTCCTGCCCCGCAGGGTGCTTGTGGCTTGAGACTTTAGCCCTGGGACGTGGGGGGCTCAGAGCCTCTGTTCCACAGGGTGAGGGTATTCAGGGATCCGGGTAGGATGGTTAGGAGCTTCTGCCCCACAAGGCACCAGGGCTCAGGGCTTCTGCCACAGGGTGCCAGGACTCAACACTTTCTTCCCTGGACCTCAGCCAATCTAAAGCAGCCCTTCTTCACAGACCCCTGCCACTGGCTCACAGACCCTCAGAGGGCTACAGGCCCCTGGTTGAGAACCACTGTTCTAAAGCATCTATTTGTCTTCTTTAATAACAAAAGCTATCTCAGCCATTTGGTGCCTATTCCAGGCATCTTGTGCTTGTTGGGTGAAGAGAGACGGCGTGAGCTAGCGGGGAGGAGGCCTGGGTGTTCGAATCCCAGTTCTGACTTGCCAGATGACCTTGAACAAGCAATAGGAATGTGACCCCTGGAGGGGCTTGATCATTTCCACTCTAAACAACAGACCCCATTAGTGACACTCTCTCAGGCTAGGAGGTGGCTAATTATGGCAAAAATGAGGCTAGTCCCACTTCCCACAGGCAGACGGAAGTTGCGCATCCTCACCGTGCATTGGTTTGGCTTAGCAACCCTAAAGCCCAGCTCCTCAAAGGCAGATAGTAGTAGTGGGAAGTCTGCACCCTACAGGCTGCATGGGGCCCGTAGGGATTCTATGCGAGGCCCACCAGACATTTAGTTAACCATTGCCTATGTGCAGGGTTGCCAAATTGCAATGTTTTCCTGCCATGTGAATTATTTTCCTACCAGTATTATGGTGGGAGTAAAGTGACCTGCACATAAAGCAAGAGCATGTGAAGTGAGATGCATGCTGCTTGCACATATATCCCTTCTGCCAGGTAGTGCCGCCAGGGCCAGGTTCAATATTTAGGGGTTCCTCTCCATCCATCCACCACAGAACTGGCTCAAGCCCCCATCCAGTACCCTGAGAAATTCACACCCCATCCCTGGGTACCACTGAGAGGCAATGCTTGCCCCTTTCGGCCTCCCGCAGTGTAGATGCTGCGCATTTTGCATAGTTGGATGGCATAGCTTAAACCAACCTGCCTGGTCTAATGTAGACCAGGCCTTTATGACCCTACAACAGCCAAATTGATTACAATGGACAAAACACCATTGTGACAGAGCAAAGCAAACTGCATTTACATGCACATGCCCAGAATCTCATTCTTTAAACTGTGAGCATTTCCCTCCTTTGTGCCAGGTTCAGCACAGACTTTCTTCTTTTTATTCCCACCATAATTACAGGCATTGCAAGTGGCATTAACACAATTTGTGACTCAACAGCTAAACTGATTACAATGAGCAAAACACCACCCCATCACCTGAATATCTAACATACCTAAGCAAGGCCGGGGGAAACTGTATTTACATAGACACACCCAAGGTTTCCCACCCATTCCAGCTGGCTGAAATTTCATCCAGATCCTGCTTACACACACACAAGTTTGATTGTGAGAGCCATGTGCTCCCTCTGCATCCAGTCACAGTGCTGCTACAGTTCAATGGGCCCACCCTGCAAATTCTAGGTGTGCAAATGCAGTTAGCAAAACTACACTGTCCTGGTAGATGGTCTCGGTTACAACAATATTGCAGCCCACTGAGATGAAGGAGGGACACTCATGTGGCTTACTCACTAGTCTAGGTTGCCCATCGCTGGTATATAGACTCCTAAACCACACTGAAATCAGCCTTTGAGCAGCTGGTTCTCACATCCTCGTCACTAGCACCCACCAGTGGCAGCTACAGGGTGAAGTGCTTTTCAAATCTCTTCCTGTTCATTGTTTTCCATTTTTCCAGAAAGTTTCAGCTCTGGCAAAGCTTTAACCCACTTCACTCTTCCACTCAGGTTACTTTCTTTCATTTTTATTTCCTTGTGGTCTCGTATGGTGCTGGAGAATCACTTTGGACCCAACGGGCTTAAAACAGATCCTCTTTATTCAGTGAAATCAAGGAGGTCTACCGTTAAAATGCTGCAGCAGCCCCTCTGTAGCTGCATCATGTAACATTTTAGGGAAGATGCTGTATGCCGATGGGCAAGAGCTCTCCCATTGGTTTAGTTAATCCAGCTTCACCAGAACTGAAAGCTCTGATGGCAGGAGAAGCTATTCCGCCGACATAGTGCTGTCTACACCAGCGTATCATCAGTATAACTACGTCAGTCAGAGGGGTGGATTTTTCACACGCCTGGGTAACGTAATTATATTGAAGTATTTCCTTCTGCATGACAGAACATACGTTTCTCCTACATCTCTTCCCCACATTTACTGTCACCAAAGCTAACCTACAATTCCAACAACACACCAAACACATAAGAGCTGTACACACCTTAATTTCAGAGGGGTAGCCAAGTTAGTCTGTAACTGGAACAACTTAAAAAACAATGAATAGTCTTACAGCTCCTTAGAGACTTACAAAACATGTAGATGGTATCATGAGCTTTTGTGGGCACAACCTGCTTCTTCAGATGAATAGAGTTATTAAAGGTCCAGTTTCTAAACAAATAGAGGATAGAGGGGAGAGAGAAAGAAAAAAGAAGGAAAGAAAGAAAAAAAGGGGAAAGAAATAGTCAGTTATGGTGTCCATGCTACATGGAGCTGATAGAGAAGGCTGAGAGCACAAAACACTAATTGGTGCTAGGTACCGACTGCAGAGCAATAATTGGTACTGATCATGAGTTGAAATCACGTGGTACCACCAGCTCGTTAAAAAAGACCCTAGTACCCACTCCTCACAGATTTAGACCCGGGTTCAGGAAAGGGTCTAAAATGACAGCATGATGGATAGAGATGATCTAATCAAACCATGAGGTACAGGGTGATGGGTGGTATCTAAGTAACATCAGAGGGTGGTAACCTGACAACGTCAGAGGGTAGCAACCTCAGCAGTGAGGTGTGATTTGTTGTATCTGTATATAATATGGTGTCTTTGGATGACCTAGGGGGCAGTAGAAATTTCCCACTGACTGAGTCATTCCATTGCTACAGGGTACATATGCGTAGTGGTTCTACTGACAACTATTACTGTATTTCACTAAGCAATAAACCTGGCCTGGAACCTTACCTGGTTTGTGGTCTTTGGGGGCTCTCTTGGGGTTTGCTGTGGCGACTAAGTGCACAAGTTGACACAGCAAACATCACTGAGCACAGACGCAAGCAGCCTTCTGGTTATCATCATCAATGGAGCCAGAGACCTGTGATGACACCTCGGCAATAAATCCCAACCACTCTCCTGAATAACTACACCATACAGCCAATGTCTTTATTCATTCCTCTGTTATAGGAATCAGACTTGTAAATGCAGCTTAATTCTAAGGCTTCCCTGTGGAGTTGGCTTGTGAAATTGGCCTGAAACAATACTGTGTCTCTGAGATCTACCAATGAGTGCCCGGGCAAGTTAAAATGTTCCCCAACAAGTTTCTGTGTGTTGCATTTTTGGATATCTGATTTGTGTCCATTAATCCTTTCTCATAGAGACTGTCCAGTTTGGCCAATATACACACTAGAGGGGCCATTTGATGGCAGAGATCCCCAGTGACAGACTTAGAAAGCCCAATAAGTTAAATGATTTGCCGAACGCCACACAACTCCAGGATGGACTCAGGTTTAGAATCCAGGAGTCCCAGGCTCCTATCCCCCAATCACAAGTGATAGGATCACCCTGCCTCAAGTTTGCCCCCAACCTCCATCCCTTGCCCCAGGTAGAATAAAATTCCAGCTCTGAGGAGTTCTTTGCAAACAGTCCGGAGTAGGCTTTGAAGGGAAACTTGTCTTGGAGTGGCTGGGCAGGAGGATTAGTGGCATTCATCATGCCCTTGCTGTTGCTTTCTTGGCTGCAGTTTTCCAAAGCCACCTGACAGCTCACTGATTTAGATAACAAAGGCTAGCTCTACTCAGCAGAAAGGGCTGGGAGAGGCATTGATTTTAAATCAAAGCCGGGATTCTCTGGAAAGCTCCTAAAAATCGAAGAATCCACAATTATACCTGGTGTTTTGAGCTGGTAAAGTGGGGTGCACAGCAATAGGGGCGCAAAATCCCCCAGCATACTTCATATCCTTCATTCACATGCTAGGTGCTTTGGGGGCATGAACTGTTCCCCAGAGGAACCTATGCATCTCTTGTCTTCCCAACTCTACCAGCTAGCCAGTACTTCCATCACCATCTTCTCCCTTTCCCATGGATTTCTCTAGCTCACCTATGAGCTGCTGGTCCTGCCTTTCTCCTTTATGACACCTTCTCCCTCTCCCCCCGTTTTAGCCTTGGTTGGGGTGATCCCATGTCAGCTTCAGCCAGCTGCTCAAATTTGTTAGGCCATGAAGCAGATTAACCCATCCCTTTACTGTCCAGCTCCTGCATCTCTTTGGAGATGATCTCGCCTCCCCTCCCTGTCACCCCTTGTAGTCTGATGGGTCTCACCCTTTTCCACCCTGGGAGCCATAGAGGGAGATGGCAATGCCCATGTGCAGGCCCATGCCTTAATCTCCTGCTGACTAAGCAGTGGAAATAAAGACTGCCTGACTGCTCTTCACAGCAGCTCTTCCCCAGTTCTTGACTCCCTTTGCTTGCCTCCTTAAGCACATGCTTTGAGAATTGTACATGGTACCTCCGATCCACACTCTCCCAGGTACCAGTACTCTCGGGCTATAAACCAGCGCTCTGGGGTTTTATTGCAGATGTTTGATCAGCACCAGGTCTCTCTCCAGCTCTGCATTCTAGTGCGACCAACAGCACTGGGGTGAAACCGCTTTGCACAGATGGCAAATTATCCCTCCCAGCTGCTGCCATCAGAGGCAGACCTTCAAAATCTGTTTTAAAAAATTAACATCCAAACTTTTCCATCCAAAAATGAACCCCCCCCCCGGAAGTTTCCACATTGTTGGGATTCCTCCCCCATTCCCCCCACAGTTTTCTTCATCAGCAAAATCCTGTGAAATGGACATGATTTCACAAACGTTTTGATTTCAAAGGCACCTCATCTCCTGAGGTCTGATTCTGTCAAAGTTACTCTGGCGGGTCTAGCACTCATGGCACTCGAGAGACGTCAATTTACACCACCTGAGGATCTGGCCCTCACTGCCTGCTGTGGCAACGTGGCCTCAAGCCCTGGCACGACTATGACCGAGGGCTAATCCTTCAAATCAGCTTTTCCTACTCCTTGATTCCACTGGCTCGATGCCAAGGTGTCTGTGGCCAGGGGAATTAGCCTTCAGTTCACCCTTTCTCCTACTCCCCTGTCCTAGCCTTGGATGCACTCCAGAGTCAAGAGCTGTGCTGGCTGCCACATGCACCTCTCTATGAAGCTATTGCAGGGGAGCGCTGTTGACAGCTCCCTGGCGTGTGTTTATACTGAGCGTGCAACACGCTCCCCCTTTCCCTGTGTTTCAAGCCTCACAGATGATGACGCCCTTGAGAGATGGATTCAGATAACCTTGCGATATATGAAGCATGCACCGTTCCTCCATTTACCTCTCATTCCGCGCTCTCCTCAGTAGGTCAGAGCTCCACTTGGTGTTTTCTCTGCTAAATGCAAACCTTGGGAAAACAGTTAAGATCTGCCCCTCATTACAGGAAGGGATAGGGGAGGTAAGAGGGGGTGACAATTACCAGCAAAGTGAATTGAAAGCCCTCCCATTTTCTGTACATTTCTTCTGCTTCCATACAGATTTAAAGAGGTCTCTTGGAGCTAATGAACCTCAAATAGCAAAGCTGTCTCCTCTTTGTTTGTCATTTTCACTTTTTCTGGTTGATTAAGATCCTCACTGGCAGTAAGGTATGAAATAACAAGCCTCTGTGAGTAGGAAGAGGTCACATTTCCTACCCTGAGAAATGCTGAATTTACCGGGGAAATGGCTAATCCCAAACCCTGACGAGAAAGAGCATAGCCACGACAGAGACAATTTTCCTGCTTCATTTGAATAGGTGCCCCCTCCCCTTTTATTGTTTTCTGCTTTGTTTCACATTATTCAGTAAATCAGGTTTTCCATTAAAAATTGAATTTTCAGGTACAGGCAGAATCTCACTCAGACAAAGACTCAGGCAGTGAACGTTCATCGGGAGGAAGAGTCTTCTCCATTCCCTACCTCTCTCGCTTCTCTCCTGCTTCCACCTATCCACCTATCTACTTATTTTCTGTAGCACAAAGTAAATTACAGCTGCAAGGCCAGGACTCCATCTGACTTCACAGCCAGTAACTTGGCAGGCCTCCATTTTTTGTGATGACCAACTGAAGATGCTTTTGTCCCAATTTCAGTCCAGCCATGCCTCATAAGTTCGTTGAAAAACTTACAATATTAAGCATTTTTCTTGACAGCCCCAGCTACTGAAGTCGAGTGATCACATGAGAATCAGCTTCATTAAAAAATCAAGCATGTATCTAGTACTCCTGGGTGTATAACCTAAGGCTATGTCTTCACTACCAGGTTATTTCGAAATAATAATTCCAGGTATGTCTACACTAATTTGAAATAGGGCTGCAAATGTAGGCATTCGAAATTGCAAATCAAGCCCGGGATCTAAATATCCTGCACTTGATTTGCATGTTCCCGGCTGGGTGCCATTTTTTTTTTTAAATTGACAAGCCCAGAATAACTGCCCGCGTCTACACGTGTTCGAAATAAAGCCATAGTTTGAAATACCTGTT
Source organism: Pelodiscus sinensis (assembly GCF_052426305.1). Lineage (NCBI taxonomy): Eukaryota > Metazoa > Chordata > Testudines > Trionychidae > Pelodiscus > Pelodiscus sinensis. Next base: position 7,439,127 of record NC_143074.1, on the reverse strand, counting down.
ATTCCTCCTGCAATGAGGTTTAAAAGGTATTTTGAACTAGGGTTTTATTTCGAATGCCCGTTTTACTGCCGCATATAGATGTGGGCAGTTATTCCTGGCTTGTCAATTTCAGAAAATGGAACATGCAAATCAAGTGTGGGATATTTAGATCCCGAGCTTGATTTACAATTTCGAATGCCTACATTTGCAGCCCTATTTTGAATTAGGCTGCAAGTGTAGACATACCCTCCCAAAATAACTATTTTGAAATAAGCTTACTCTTCTTCACAAGAAGGAGTTATTATTTCGAAGTAACAGGCTTGGTAGTGTGGATGCTCACCTTGCTATTTTAAAATAAGGGGAGTTATTTCGACATAACTCCCCAGTGTAAACAAGAAACAAATATAAAGAACCCTGTTGTTATTTTTAAACTCTCATGACTGTAAAGCCCATCTCGGGGCTTTCTGTCATAGATCTGGTTGTGTTCCCCTTTCTGGTGGAGACCTGGAGTCTGAACAAAATTTTGTGATCCCCCTACAACTCCCTTTTGGGTCAGAACCCCCAATTTGAGAAACGCTGGTCTCCCCCCATGAAATCTGTATAGTATAAGGATAAAGCACAGAAAAGGGCAGATTTCATAGGAGAACATCAGATTTCACAGCCCGTGATGCGTTTTGCATGGCTGTTAATTTAGAAGGGCCTTATGTATGGGTTATTGTGGCATTGCATGTACCTTCCCTAGTAGGAAGGGGAAACTAATGTACTTCCCTGTTACCAGCCCTTCAAAGTCCCCCCCTACAGAAGGGCACACACAGTACTTCAAACTTGCTTCTCCAGGGACCAATAGGCCAAGAAAGGGTTTTTGGATAGATAGCCTGTGACCAGTTCGACTCAGTGCTAGCGTGTCTCCTGCCGGCAAATCTAGGAATTAGCTCTTCTGCCACCCTTTCTGCTGTTACCTGCTCCTTTTCTCCACCACTACAGACCCTATATCCCTCTTAGGGCTCAGCACCACTTCCCCAGGGCACCGCCTTCCTTGCCATGCCCCTATGCTTGGGGTCCTCCCCTCCCAGGGAATCCTATTACCCATAGACCCGTCTTGCCTCAGTGACCCACTGACATTCTTCATCAAGCCTGTTCCCTCAGGGGCCAGCTGCAGTCTGAATTGGCCACTCATCATTCGCAAGGGGAGATGAACCTGCTGTCCTACTCTGGCTACCGCAACACATCCCCAGTACCTCCTCAGGCCTCTGGGGCAGGCCTCGGTCTGGGGATTCACCAGGCAAGAGCTCCCCAGCTCTTCCTTCCCCAGCACCGCCATTTTTATCAGGCACCTAAGTCCTTCTCTCTTCTCAGCAGGAGAGAGTCCATAGCAATTCCAGGCTAGCAGCCCTTTTCTCCAGCCCCGCTGGCTCTTATAGGCTGCTTCACGCCTCCTTTCCCATTGGCTCCCAGTTCCAGCCCTCCCCCAAGGCTGTTTTAACCCCTGTCCGCCATGACAGGATGACCGCTCCATCACATAGTCTGATTTTAAATTGATTCATGGCCTTCTTGAGCCAGGAAATGGACAGGACCGCAGTCCACAGAGACCCCCAATGCTTTGAAGAGGCTGGAAGGCCTGGACCTTCAGGCCCTGTAGAAGTGGGAGATTTTTCCAAGTTGAAGCTGTGGTGAATTCATGATCTTAGGCCAGTGGTCACCAACCAGTCGATCGGGATCTACCGGTCGATCTTGGAGCCTCTGACAGGGGATCCTGACTGGTTTGGCCAAGAAGCTCTCAAGTGCTGGCACTTCAGCTGCCCCTCCACCCACTGTCATGATGCTCCTGCCTTTTGCCTTGGAGCTGCCCCCTTGGTAGCCTTGTGCAGGGTGTGGAAGGGAGAAGGGGGGCACTGATGTCAGGGTGTCCCTCTTTCCCTCCCTTCTGTGCCCTGTCTCCACACAGAACATAAGAACATAAGAATGGCCAGACTGGGTCAGACCAAAGGTCTATTCAGCCCAGTAGCCCGTCTGCTGACAGTGGCCAATGCCAGGTGCCCCAGAGGGAGTGAATCGAACAGGTAATGATCAAGTGATCTCTCTCCTGCCATCCATCTCCACCATCTGACAAACAGAGGCTAGGGACACCATTCCTTACCCAGACTGGCTAATAGCCATTAATGGACTTAACCTGCATGAATGTATCTAGTTCTCTTTTAAATCCTCTTATAGTCCTAGCCTCCTCAGGCAAGGAGTTCCACAGATTGACTATACGCTGTGGCTACGTCTAGACAACATCCCTTTTCCGAAAAAGGGATTTAGTCTAGACGTAGCCTGTGTGAAGAAGATCTTCCTTTTATTTGTTTTAAACCTGCTGCCCATTAGTTTCATTTGGTGACCCCTGGTTCTTATATTATGGGGATATAAGAGAGAAGGGGATGGAGGGAGTTTGGCAATGCAAATCTCTGTCATTCTCACAAACACGCACTGTCCTTCCCTCTCATCTCCTGACCCAACACGTACATGGGGAATTATTACTACTTTTACTGCTGGTAAAGTGGGTTATTTTTAAGTTTTTGACTTGTCTGTGCATTTCATAACTTTCATTTCTCTCTTACACTTAAATGTAATGCTGTGACTAGTGAGTTCTGAAATGCCTGACCTGTCATGTCTGCAGTAATTATCCCTGTGGTAATTGTGCTCCTGGAGGTGGAGGTGACTAGCATGTCCCTGCAGCCCCTGAGAAAGGCAGAGCAGGGGTTCTCCCCATACTGACCATGCCTGTGGACTCCAATCCTGCAGCTCCCATTGATCAATAACAGAGAACTGTGGCCAGCAGAGCTGTGGGGTTGGTGCCTGTAGATGAGGGGCAGCACATGGTACCATGGAGCCATTGTTGTACATACCAGCTGCTTTTGGGAATGGTGAGGGGCCAGGGTAGGAATAAACCTACCTTAGCTCCACTGCTCCATCCCTGGGACAGCTGTTTGCTCTCAGGGTGGATGGAGGGGTACAGGACTTGAACCCACAACCCTGCCGGCAAATGCCCCATTCTCTAAGCCACTCTAGAGCCCACCCCAACTCCCTCCCCTCAGGCTGTCCATTATCTTGCCTTCCTAATGGGGGGGGTCCCTTATCGTGTGTTGGCTCTCTGGTTGCAGAGGGGGTGGTGGGACATGAGCCCAGTACCCTACGCTCCCCTGGCATATGCCCTATCCCCATAGCCACTCCAGAGACCACCCCAGCTTCAGGGTGTCCCTTATCTTGCTTTCCTAATGCAGGAGCCAGGTCCATCCCTGGGGCAGGTGGTGTTGCCTGCCAAGCCTCTGCCTGGGTGGGCAGGGGGAGGTGGGATCAAGCCCACCTCCCCATGCTCCAGAGGCTGATGCCCTGTCCCCTAGACCACTCCAGAACCCACCCCACCTCCCTACCTGCAGGGCATCCCTTATCCTGCCCTCCTAGGTGATGCCTACACTGGCGGGTTCTTGTGCAAGAACTCTTGCGCATGAACACATCCACACTGCCATGTGCTTTTGTGCAAGAGAATCCATGGCAGTGTGGACGCTCTCTTGCACAAGAAACCCCTGCCGCGTGTTCACACTGCCTTGCACCAGAGCCCCTGTGCAAGAGGGCTTACACCTGTTAGAAAAGAGCGTAACTCTTGCGTAAGAAGCCCTCTCTTCCGACGCCGTACTGTAGATCTTCTTGCACAGGAGCAGGCGGGCAGTGTGGACGCTCTGCGGGTTCTTGCGCAAGAACCCGCCAGTGTAGACATAGCCCTAATGTGCTCAGTACTTGCTGGAAATCAGGCCCCCTGGGGGGGCTGGTGCCTAAGTGGGAAACTTTCTGCTTCAGTTCAGACCTCAAGTGCGACAGCCTTGGGGAGAACGACTTGCCTGGCATGAGCCGTTCTGACTGCGGTGAGAGGAAACCGCTGGGTTCTCGCCATTCTGTCCCTCTCAGGGCACCACGCTCGGCGGCGGCAGGAAACAGAAGTCAGCAGTTCGCTTCCCAAGGGCAGGCTTTGCAGTGACCAGTGACTGTGGGTGCCCCGCATGAGACCTCGTAGAGGGGCCTGAGTTTCCCAGGATGGGTGCTCAGTAAGTCACACCCCTTGAAGCTGTTGCAAGTTGGGTGCCCTGAATCCAGAGTTACTTGTGAGAGTCCTGCCCCTCCCTCTGAGCTCCCATCGTGGCGTGTGAGCCTCCTGGCCCAGCTCCACAGCCTCTTGCTCAGGGAGCTCACACTGATGCTCGAGAAACACGCTGGGACTCAAGCTCTGATGTCTGGGAGGTGGAGGACCTGGTGATCCCAGGGTCCAGCCCACACTGTGTCACCAACAGTGCTGTTTTCAGAGCACTAGTGCCAGGCCTGTGGACCCAGACAGGGAGACTTACTGCTAGAAGCCCCTCCAGCCCCTCCCAGGGTAGGTGGAGGGAATCAAGCCCTCAACCCTGTGCTCCCCAAGCAAATACCCCATCCCCTAAGCCACGCCACGCCAGAGCCCAGCCCCCCTCCTCACTACTGTGGACCCAGACAGGGAGGCCGTGTAGAGTGCTGGCTGCGAGCAGGGTGCTTATGCAGCCACCCGGGAGACATTCAAATGCCACTCAGCGATTAGCGCTAATGGTTTCAACTGACGGTGCTCATCCGCACATAAAAATTATTCTGCACATGATTGGAAAAAATCTGCACATGGATGGAAAAGATTAGAGGGAACATTGGGGTAGACAAACCCCCAGTGACCTGAATTGAACCAGCCACATGCTCAGCCCCTCTGAAAATCAGCCTCCTCCATCACCCCTTTACAATCAGGCTAGATCTACCCTGCAGATACACTTTCCAGCAGGGCCGGACGGAGGCATGGGTGAGCCGGGCACCTGCTCAGGGCACCAACCCATGGGGGGTGCCTGATGGCAGTTGTAAGGGGTCCACGGCATCCCTTACAGCTGCCATCAGGAGCCGCATGCCTGGCTCCCACAGCGCCGGCCCCACGGCACCGGATACCAGCGCCCTTGCCCCCATGGCTGCAGGGCCCTGCACGGCCCGGCGCGTGTGCCAGCAGCACTGGCCGGGCCGGGCTGGGCAGCGCATGCGCCGTGCGCCCTGGGGCGGGCCCTGGGCTGCGCGCCAGCGGCCGTGACCGGCCCACGCATGCACTGAGCGTCCCAGGGGCGGGCCCCGGGCTTCGCTCCAGTGGCTCTGGCCGCCGTGTGCATTCGCCATGCGCTCCATGGGCGGGCCTGTGCGTGTGCCCTGCGCCCGGGCCCAGGGCACCAAAAGGGCTCAGGCCGGCCCTACTTTCCAGTATCCCGAAATAGCTATTCTGCGTCTTTTGAGTGTGCCTGTTATTTTGAAATAGAACAGGCTCACTACTCTGACCTCCCTGTAAGCCTCATTCCACGAGGAGTAAGGGATGTTTCGGAATAGAGATTGATTTCAAAATAAGTGCTGTGTAGACAGCACCAAATTTCAAAATAAGCAATTTTGAAATAACATCGAAATAAGATACGCAATTTGCGTAGTTCAGATTGTGTATCTTATTTCGACCAATGGTGCAGTGGAGAAGCACCCTCAGCTCTGATATTGCAGGCAAATGCTCGGCTTTTCCCCTATGCATGGAGTGGATCATTTCCCCCCACACACACACACACTGGAATGCACCCACACTCTGGGTGGAAGGTGACAATTGTTTAACAACGCACAGCGGCCAGGGAGCAAAGCAGACTATTGTATCCAAATGAAACTGCAGGGGAGATTTAGGTAGATAATGTAATTACCCAAATTACAATTTAGCCAAGGCATAAATCTTTCAGAAATAATAATAACACTTAGCACTTAGAGAGAGCTTTACGTGTTCAAAGCGCAAGTGGTAATGTATATGTCAAAAACGTTTGAACCTCAAATAATTATTAACAAGCACGGAAACTACCACAGCTGTGGGTTACTCCAGCTGCAATTTACGGAGGTAGATTTTTCTGGGGGAACATTGCTCTAACTTTCCTCAGCCTTCTTCCTCAGCACTTTTCCTCCCAGTTCCAAGGTGAATGAGAAAAATCTGCACCTGATTTTTGCAATGCAGTTTGAACTTCAGGAAAGTAAAATAACTACAATAAAAGCTAATGTTGGTGCTAAATTTAAATATGATTCCAATGGCCACAGGATTCTTTTGCAAAAACTCAAATCTGTAGGCTCAGTCGTCAGTGAAATTCAATGTAACACAGAAAAGGGGACGCGGCACAGGTGGGCTGTATGTTTTTGACTTACCTTATTTCTCCAAATCCAGGAGCCAAGCAGAGACTGATTCAGCTGCAGCATAATTTAAAGGAGCTTTGGGGCTGCTCTAATTTGTGTTGGCCCTTCAGTGGTCCCCAACGTGGGGCCTGTGGGTGCCATGGCACCTGCCGGGGCACTTATGTGCACCCACCGAGTGATTAGGGCCTGTCCAAGCCATTCTTACGCCCTGGGCCCCGGGCCCCAGGCACGTGGCGCATGTGTGGCCCCTACCCCGGGCGCGTGGCGCTGAACGCACGGTGCACATGCGGCCCCACCCTGGGCGCCCGGCAGCCCCAAAAGGTTGGAGACCACTGGTTAGGGTTAGGGAGCTTCCTGCCATTTGAGGACTGCTGGAGCACACAAGTAATCTGGCCACATCCCCTTTTTGTAGCCCACATTCTCTACACCAAATGGGTGGTCGTGGTGGCACAGAGCCAAGACGAGCTTTCCAGGCAGCTATCTGGCAGCTTCTATATGCAGCTGGAGCAGCAATTTGCTCCTGTAGGTACAGGTTGCTTTTAGGAATTAGTTAGCTGGTCAGAAGACAATATGGGTTATATTCATAGGTCCAGGGTTGAGACTGCATTCAGGTGTCCAGAATTTCTTGGTGGGCCAATGTCCTAAACTCCAGGAACGGTGCTGTTTTCTGGCCTGGGACATACAGCAGCTCAGACCAGATGAGCTGCTGGTCCCTTCTAGCCTTAAACTCAGTGATGTGCCCCACTATGCTTTGTACCTAAATCCCAGGGCTTACATCTGCAGAGCTCAGGCAAGGGAAACCTCCATGTACAAATTAGTGCTGCTAGGATGTGAGGAACTAGACTAGAGTGATACCCTTTGGCCTGTTGGTAACAGCGGGTGGAGCTCTGGCTTGAATCTCTAACTTTCCGAGGAAATAAAAGCTCTTTTTACAAAACCAACACAGATGAATTTCTCCCTGCCCTGGACACATAATTTGTGACACATAATTCATTCATGCCACTGCTCTCCTCCAGCAGCAGCAGTGGCCAACATTTTGTGCACCAATGGCTCATTGGCTGACTTGCCAGCAGCCCTGGGGCCTGTATCTCATTCGCATATATATTTGCATAACTTTACATACTCGGGGGGAATAAATGGAGGCCAGGCTGTAATTCTCCATGCAAGAGGCTGAGCACGCAGCCTGATTTAGCAAAATACATAAGCACATGGAGCAAGTTGAGCTTGTGTTAAGTGCTTTGCTATAGTGGGGACAAAGAGCTCCGCACTTTTCCAGATTGAGCCTCTGGGCATGGCCGGAGCAGCCCATTCTCCCTCCAGGAGTGCAGGTTTTTCTGTAACAGATGCATCAGCCAATAGATACCACAGTGGCTGGGGCCTTAGTAATGCAACACAGAGAGCAGATTGGTTAGTAGAATGGTAGTTGGCTCTGGCCTTTAAGGCAGAGGGTGACCTGCTCCTATAGTCTCCCTGGAATGATGGGCACAGCTGGAAAGAAAGACTGAGTCCCCACCAGCTCCAGCACAGAACACACAAACGCTTGACCACACATCCGGACACTGTGCTCAGCTACTAGGGGGTGACACATTCACACACCTTCTGGGTTACAGCCCAAATTCACTCCTCTTCCTGCAAGAACTTTCTTACCACGGGAGCTCAAGGAACATATGTTCCAGCCCCAAGCTAGTAATCCTGCTTAGCTGTTTCCTAGGGTTCCTGTCTGTGGATTCCCTCATCCTGGAGGCCTACTTCAGATCCAGCTTGGAGTTCCCAAGGAGTTAACCACTAGCCCCCTGCAGGGTTCCAACACTGCAAACAAGGGCATGCAATGTCCTGCACATGGTGCACAGAGCGTGATCTTACCCTCTTGGTACACAGAGCATGTGCTGAGCTTACCCTCCCCGTGGAAGAACTTTAACAATCCTGATTCTTTCTCTCTCCTTCTCCCTCTCTCTCACATACACGCTTTTCCTACCTCCCGGCACTGCCTCCTCTCGGCGGTGGGCACAGTGCCAGTAAGAGGTAGGAAGCAGAAGGATTCTGGATTGCACTGGGGAGGAAGGGTGGGAAGATGCAATAAACCCCCCTGAAATCCCTGAGGTGCTTTCAAAAAACCTGGGCAGCTTTGAAGCAGCATCGTTGGTTTAAATACCTTTGCGAGGCACAATTAAATGGAGCAGGCGGTTTGAACTTTCCCTGCGGCAGGATCCCTCTGGGGTTAAGGCACCGTGAGCTTGCGCTGCCTAAGTTTCTCTTTCTCTCCTGCTCAGGGCTAGAGGGGAGACTGAGTCATTTGGTTCAAATGAAAACCCTGCTATCTAAACTTTAATGGCTTTGTTTCTTGTGGCTGCAGGCAGTGTTTCATATGCATTCCAAACAGCGCTTTGACTGCAAATGTGCCATTTTGGAAACTATTCCACCTGAAAAACAATATCTTTCATCTCTCTTCCCTGTGCTGTCTGAAGGCCAGGAACACATGAGCCCTGCCTTGGCAGCCACGGGAGAGGTGACTGAGTAGGGATGGAGGACACATGAAGAATCATGAGTCTGACCTGGCTTGCCACCTCCCTCTGGGGTGGGAGGAGACAGATGCTGTGAGCTGGGACCTGTGGATGGCTTGGGGTGGATGGTGAGTGTGGGGAACGGCTGAGCATGTCACTGGAGAAGCCATGGGGCCTGCAGCAGAGAAGAAAACTTGTGAGATACCAGGGGGATGGCTCTGAAGAGACTGGGCATCCTGCTCCCTGCATCCACCCCTTTGTAAATGCACATACGCATGCCTCTGCATGCACACAATCAGCTTTCACAATGGCCCCGCACGCTCACTCACACATCTGTTTCAAATTCTTTGCACACCTAGCCAATTGGTCACACGACTTCTCCCAAATGCAGCCCTACACACCAACACCCACTGACAGCCTTACAGCACATACTATCCACACCCCCACTCAGTCTCTCGCATACATGCTCCCACATTGTCACCTAGCTGCTCGCACACCCACTCACTTAGCAGTCTCATAGTCTCAGAACCACACTCACTCACACACACGCCTATTTTCACAATGCCTCACAAATTCACACAAATTCGCGCTTGCACCCACACACTGCTCTCACAAAGGGACACTTGCTTCTCTACACAAATTCTCCACACTTTTCCTGCTCCTTTGCCTAAATGCAGTTTAGATTACTTAAGGAGAGGGGGTGTGGCAGGATTAAGACAAGGTGATCAAATATATTGGAAAAGCTTCAGCCGAGTTAGTCTGTAACAGGAAAAACTTAAAAAAGAACAAATAGTCTAGTTGCACCTTAAATACTAACAAAACATGTATCATATTCCAGTTAACCCTGTCCCTGACCTTTCCTCAAGGCACCCCACTGAGGCAGTGTCACATTACCGAATTGGAGGGAAGCAGCCAGATCGCTGCTGCACCCCTAGGTGGGGGTGTTGACCCCAGAAATTGGTATAAAAGGGAGCCATGTGGGGTATTGAATGGGAGCTTGTTGTTTTCTCATCCTGTGTACACTATTTATGTGAGTATATAATGTCTGTGTGTGTAGATCTGTAATCTGTGTGGAAGCTGAATATTTCTCTGAATGTGGTTAAGCATTGCTATGGACAGGCTGAGTAGTGAAGAGCTGCAGCAGAGAGAGGCTGAGGACCAGGTGACCTGCTGCATACCAGAAGAGGCCAGGAAGGGGGTATAAAGAGGCCATGTGGTCGATGCCATTTTGTTCTCAGCTCAGCACTTCATCCCAGAGGCAGCATTGCAGGGATTGAAGAGCCCGGAAGACCTGTGAACCCATCCTGATCGTAGGATGTGCAATAAGAACTTTTAAATCAGCAGCTGCAACATCTCTGCTAGAGCCTGCATCGAGAACTGGGAGATTCGGTGCATGTAACGTACTGTACTTTAATAACCTTACTCTCATGCTTTTCTTTCCTGTAATAATAAACCTTTAGATATAGATTGTAAAGGATTGGCCCAGCGTGATTTGTGGGTAAGGTCCAGAGGGTAAATTAACCAGGGATCTGTGGCTGGTTTCTTGGAACCGGACAGGACTTGTTTGGGGTAGGTGGGATTGGGTGTTAGGACCCCCCACCTGTGTATGAGGCCCGGGGCCATCTGGGGCACGGATATTTCTGGGGTGTCGGAGGAGTTTTGCTCGTGAGGCTTCAGGCAGGCAGCTGAAGCGCTCTGTGGGACTGGTTTGTGGCCTGTGTGGAGAGGTCACCAGTCAGGGGGGCTGTAAGGAGCCCCGGATTTGAGCAATTCGCCCTGAGCGGACGCCCTCAGCTGTGCCCAGACACGGCCCGGTCCGTCACAGGCAGCTAAATGGAAGTTAAAGGGCAATCCATGTCTGTACTGGGAGAAAGGTCCCGGTGAGTTCAGGGTTAAGTAAACCATATGAGGAACTACCTGCCTTCTCTTTTCTAAATCTAGACAAACCCTCAGGGTCTCAGCTACCTCCAAGGGCATGGAGACATGTCTCTCCCAAGTGCTTTGGGGGGCTGTGCATTGTCTTCATCAATGATTTAGCTGATAGCATAGAGAGGGCGCTTATTAAGTTTGCAGTTGGTACCAAGCGGGAAGGGGTTGCAAGTGCTTTGGAGGACAGGGTCATAATTCAAAATGATCTGGACAAACTAGAGAAATGGTCTGAGTTAAATAGGATGAAGTTGAATAAGGACAAATGCAAAGTGCTCCACTTAGGAAGGAACAATCCATTTGACACATACAGAATGGGAAGAGACACTCTAGGAAGACATTCTTCCGCTCTACTCTGCACTGATTAGGCCTCATCTGAAGAATTCTGTCAAGTTCTGGGCACCACATTTCAAGAAAGATGTGGAGAAATTGGAGAAGGTCCAGAGAAGAGCAACAAAAATTATCAAAGATCTAGAAAACATGAGCTATGAGGGCAGACTGAAAGAACTGGTTTTCTTTAGTTTAGAAAAGAAAAGACTGGGAGGGGACACGATAGCGGTTTTCAAGTATCTAAAAGGGCGTTACAAGGATGAGGGAGAAAAATTGCTCTCCTTGGCCTCTGATGATTGGACAAGAAGCAGATGATTGGTTGTAGCAAGGGAGGTTGAGGTTGGACATTAGGAAAAACTTTCAAACAGTCAGGGTGGTTAAACACTGGAATAAATTGCCTAGGGAGGTTGTGGAATCTCCATCTCTGGAGATATTTAAGAGCAGGTTAGACAGACACCTGTCAGGGGTGATCTAGATGGTGCTTGGTCCTGCCATGAGGGCAGGGGACTGGACTTGATGGTCTCTCGAGGTCTCTTCCAGGTCTAGTGTTCTATGATTCTATGATCCTATGCTACATGTCACCTACTCCAGCAGACGTGCTTCCCCAGGCCCTCTGCCCTCCCTCATTGAAAATGCCCTGGAGTCCAATCTCATCCCCCAAACCAACCAAAGGCACCATCCAGGAGCCTTTTTGAGGGTTCCGTTGCCCTGTGCTTTCTGGTGCGGTGCATTGTGAGTGTGCGTGGGATTCCTCTCGCATTCCTTGGCATCCTACCTCTCGGAGCAACCAGGTGAGGAGAGCTGGAGAGCGCAGGGACATTCTCACCAAGGCATGAGACTTCCAGCCACACTGGTGAGTTGTCAATGGGGGAGCAAAAATGGGAGGGGGGGCATGTCTCATATGCTCCCCCTCATGGGTGCCCCAAAGGCTATTCAAGTCAATGGGAGTCATTCCATTGATTCCAATGAGCTTTGCATCAGGCCCTTGCCGGATGACTAAGCTGACTCCATTTTGCCTACTCTTTTAAATGACTTTTCAGGCAGGTTCACACAATGTTGCAGGCCCTGGCACCTGCCCTTAGTGAAATCAAGGGCCAAACTCCCATTGGCTTCCGTGTGACAGGAGCAGGCCCTTCAAGGGGGGGCTGAGATAAGGTGTAGAAGCCAAATACCCAGGCCTGTGAAGAGTAAGACATGTGCTGCGTCTGCATAACTTTGTAGTGTTACCCTGGCAACCAAAGCTCTAAGACAATGCGGTCCAATTTGGGAATGATGAGAAATGACAGATGACGGGACACAAAGGGGAACAAAGCTGCTGTGGCCGCTGGGATGTAGCGCCCGGCACACAAGGGCGCATCTCCTGGCTGCAAGGCATTATTCCAAGCAATTACACTAAGTATCATATTCAGCTTGCCAGCTAATTACAGGGAATCATTGTGAGCCCGCTGTCCGCCTGTTCCTCGCTCTGCCTGCTTCCGAGAGGCCCTGGGAACGACACTCTCATTAACCTGGCAGTGTTTGATCTGCTCCTACATCTCCGCTTGGCACAGGCTCATCACGGCTGCCGTTTGCCTCCTCCCCTCTTTGCATATTCGCCTGCCCCCTTCAGCCTCCTTTTCACACGCAGCAATTCCAGATCTGCCTCTGCAGGGCCCTTCTTTCCTCCCTTGTTCTGCAGGATTTGAGGCCAGAGCTAAGCCGTGCAAAGCCTGTTCGCCTCTCAGTCCCTCAGGGATCTAGTACAGGATGGGCAAAACTCCCCCTTCACAGAGGAGCTGCAAAGGACTATGCACCATTTACGCCCTCTTTAAGTCCTCAGCATGTGGCCAATATACCATTTACGTGTAATTAAGTGGTACAAAGACATCCCTGGCACCCTGCACGACTTAGGCTGTTCCCATGGGACAGGGACACCACCGCCATTTCGGATGCCTTGAGAGGCAGAAGACCTTGCCTTCAGCCTCCCCCTTGCAGACTAATGCACAGCCTAGTATGGCTGATTGCTGTTACAGGATATTTCAGGTGTGGGTGTGGGCTTGAATGTGTGTGCTGGGGTATTGTACTGTATGCTTCCACTATGGAAAATAGTTCTTGGTGGAATGGTAAGAGAAATGAGGGGATGTATTAGCAACAGTCCTTTGAACTCTTCTGCCAGGTAGAGCCAGAAGCAGCCAGGGCCACGTTCAATATCTAGAGGTTCCTCTCCATCCATCCAACACAGAACTGGCTCAAGCACCCACTCAGTAGCCTAGGAAATTCACACACCACCCCTGGGTGCCTCTGAGAGGCGATGCTTCCCCACTCACAACCACTGAGTCTGAGTGTAGAAAAGAAACTTTTAATAAAAAGGGAGAGAAGTAACTTGGCATTCATTTGGGAAAACTCCACAGAGTTCATAAACGTAAACCACGAGTAAACGTCCCAGCTCAAATAGATTGGGCAACGTCCTTTTAGAGGTGCAAATTGTTCTTATCAGCCTCTTGTAACTTGAATACTCTAATTCACTATTGTTTTCTTCCCCCCTCCGCCTTCTCTTATTTATTCTTGGATCTGGACTTTTAAGATGCGGGTTGTGTAGAAGTGGCTGAAGAAATGGGTCATGCCCACTAAAGCGACTTGTTTTTTTGTCTTAAAGGTGCTGCTAGACTATTCGTTGCTTTTTAAGTGTCCAGCAATGTAAATGTCCCCTTCACATGCCCAACCCTTCCCTGCATCCCACTCACAGTTGCTGCCCTAGGTAACAGCAGACCCAGGTTTCAGAGGGGCATCTGCAGAATTCACCACCCGTACTGAGTGGGGGTAAGCAAAGAGGCCCCTTAGTTACTCTGCTGGTCACTCACCATCAGCCTGCTCATTGTTCTCTGCTGCTGCCTTGCTGGCTGTTTGTCTCACCTCTCCGTCACCACCCTGCTGGCCGCTCATCATGCCACCGCCACTCTGTTGGCCAATTGTCCCATCCCTCAATCACTGACCTGTTGGTTCCCAGTCACCATCCACTTGCTACTTAGAATCATAGAATCCTAGGGCTGGAATAGACTCAGGGGGTCATCGTGTCCAGCCCCCTGCCCAAAGCAGGACCAACCCAACTCAATCATCCCAGCCAAGGCCTTGTTAAGCCGGGACTCTAGAGCCTTAAAAACCTTCTGTCAGTTTTTGGTGGGTTTGGCTCTGTACCAAATCTAGTGGTTTTTAGCTCTCAGTGATTTGAGCTCTCGACCCAAAGCACAGCATAGCCAAAAGAAAGTCACTGGAGTAGAATCATAGAATCATAGGACTGGAAGGGACCTCAAGAGGTCATCGAGTCCAGCCCCCCACCCTCAAGGCAGGACCAAGCTCCGTCTACACCATCCCTGACAGATGTCTATCTAACCTGATCTTAAATATCTCCAGAGAGGGAGATTCCACCACCTCCCTTGGCAATTTATTCCAATATTTGACCACCCTGACAGTTAGGAATTTTTTCCTAATGTCCAATCTAAACCTCCCCTGCTGCACTTTAAGCCCATTACTCCTTGTCCTGTCCTCAGAAACCAAGAGGAACAAATTTTCTCCTTCCTCCTTGTGACACCCTTTTAGATATTTGAAAACCGCTATCATGTCCCCCCTTAATCTTCTTTTTTCCAAACTAAACAAGCCCAGTTCATGAAGCCTGGCTTCATAGGTCATGTTCTCTAGACCTTTAATCATTCTTGTCGCTCTTCTCTGTACCCTTTCCAATTTCTCCACATCTTTCTTGAAATGTGGCGCCCAGAACTGGACACAGTACTCCAGCTGAGGCCTAACTAGTGCAGAGTAGAGCGGCAGAATGACTTCACGAGTTTTGCTTACAACACACCTGTTGATACAACCTAGAATCATATTTGCTTTTTTTGCAACAGCATCACACTGTTGACTCATATTCAACTTGTGGTCCACTATGACCCCTAGATCCCTTTCCGCCATGCTCCTTCCTAGACAGTCGCTTCCCATCTTGTATGTATGGAACTGATTGTTCCTTCCTAAGTGGAGCACTTTGCATTTCTCTTTATTAAACCTCATCCTGTTTACCTCTGACCATTTCTCTAACTTGCTAAGGTCATTTTGAATTATGTCCCTATCCTCCAAAGAAGTCGCAACCCCACCCAGTTTGGTATCATCTGCAAACTTAATAAGCGTACTCTCTATCCCAATATCTACATCATTGATGAAGATATTGAACAGTACAGGTCCCAAAACAGACCCTTGAGGAACTCCACTTGTTATCCCTTTCCAGCAGGATTTAGAACCGTTAACAACAACTCTCTGACTACGGTTATCCAGCCAATTATGCACCCACCTTATCGTGGCCCTATCTAAGTTATATTTGCCTAGTTTATCAATAAGAATATCATGCGAGACCGTATCAAATGCCTTACTAAAGTCTAGGTATATGACATCCACCGCTTCTCCCTTATCCACAAGGCTCGTTATCTTATCAAAGAAAGCTATCAGATTAGTTTGGATGACTTGTTCTTCACAAACCCATGCTGGCTATTCCCTATCACTTTATTACCTTCCAAGTGTTTGCATAGGATTTCCTTAATTACCTGCTCCATTATCTTCCCTGGGACAGACGTTAAACTGACCGGTCTATAGTTTCCTGGGTTGTTCTTATTCCCCTTTTTATAGATGGGCACAATATTTGCCCTTTTCCAGTCTTCTGGAATCTCCCCTGTCTGCCGTGATTTTTCAAAGATTATAGCTAAAGGCTCAGATACCTCCTCTATCAGCTCCTTGAGTATCCTGGGATGCATTTCATCAGGACCTGGTGACTTGCTGACATCTCACTTTCCTAAGTGATTTTTAACTTGTTCTTTGTGTATCCTATCTTCTAAACTTACTCTCTCTGGGTACGTCTACACTACAGCGCTAGTTCGAACTAACTTAGTTCGAATTAGTTAATTCGAACTAAGTTAGTTCGAACTAGCGCATCTAGAACTAAAAACTAGTTCGAACTAGCGTTTTGCTAGTTCGAACTAGCGCGTCCACACTGATTGGACGCAGGGGGGCATTTAAGGGCAGCTGAAACCGGTTCTGGCAGGGCATCAGGTCAGCAGTTGCTTTGTGTGGCTGCTGTCTGAGGCTATCTGAGGCTCGTGCTTAAAGGGACCCCCCTGGACAGCCGGTTCTCAGCTTTTCCTGCTTGCTTGCCAACCTCGCCGAGGGACAGCAAAGCGTTGGTCTCTGTGCCCGTCTGTGTCGGTGCTTCCCTTCGGGGGGGCCGCCGCAGGTGGCAACATGGAGCCACGGCTCGCCCTGCACCTTCTGGTGCACGTTCTGGACTTGCTGCTGCAAGCCTGCCAGCAATGGCTCGAGGCTGCCTGGCACCACCTGGGGAACGTCAGCCCCCTGCCTCTCCGACTGGCCGCCATGGGGGCCGTGGAGGAGCCGCGGCGGCGCCCCGGCACCGGCGTGCCCCGCCGCATCTGGCGTCTGGACACCAGCAGCGACTGGTGGGACCGCATCGTCCTGGAGCACTGGGACGACCGACAGTGGACCCAGAACTTTAGGATGAGGAGGGACACCTTCCTGGAGCTCTGCGAGTGGCTCGCCCCTGCCCTGCAAAGAAGGGACACTCGCATGAGGCCCGCCATCCCCCTCCAGAAGCGGGTGGCCATCGCCCTCTGGAAGCTCTCCACGCCGGACAGCTACCGATCCGTCGGGAACCAGTTCGGCGTGGGGAGATCCACTGTCGGAGCAGTGCTCATGCAGGTACGGCGCTCGTCAGCCACCGAGCCGGGGGGGAGGGGGGCTGCGAGGAGGGGATGGGCCGCCCCAGGGACAAAGGGGGGGGCGGGAGGAGGCGAAGGCGCCCCGCACCGGAGGGGTCGGGCTGTCCCGGCCGTACTACACGCCGCCAGGGGGGTTGCTTCCGGGAGTGGGGCGCGGGGCACTGCCAGGGCATGAATGCTCCCAGCCACCCGGGCGCCCCACTGATTGACGCTTTGCTGTGTCTCTCTCCGCAGGTGGTCAAGGCCATCAACCGGGTGCTGCTCCGCAGGGTGGTCCGCCTCGCCGACCCGGATGCCGTCATCCGGGGATTCGGCGCCCTCGGCTTCCCCAACTGCGGGGGGGCCATCGACGGGACGCACATCCCCATCCGTGCCCCGGAACACCAGGCGTCCCGGTACGTGAACCGCAAGGGGTACTTCTCCGTCATCCTGCAGGCCGTGTGTGACCACCGGGGACAGTTCACGGACATAAATGTGGGCTGGTCCGGCAAAGCACACGACGCCCGGGTGTACCGGAACTCCTCCGTGTGCCAGCGGCTGCAGGACGGGACCTTCTTCCCCGACCGCCACATCAGGGTCGGGGATGTGGACATGCCCGTCTGCCTGGTGGGGGATGCCGCCTACCCACTGCAGCCGTGGCTCATGAAGCCCTACACGGGGCACCTCAATCCCTCCCGCCAGGCCTTCAATAACAGGCTGAGCAGGGCCCGCATCGTGGTGGAGGGGGCCTTCGGGCGACTGAAAGCCCGCTTTCGATGCCTCCTCACCCGTCTGGACCTGGCCGAGCACAACATCCCTCCCGTGGTGGCGGCATGTTGTGTGCTCCACAATTTGTGTGAGCGGAAGGGGGAGGCTTTCTTGCCAGCCTGGATGGCTGAGGCTGACCGCATGGCTGGACACTACGGTCAGCCCCGCACCGCCGCTGTCCGGGAAGCCCAGCGGGGGGCCATCCGGATCCGGGAAGCCCTGCGGGAGAGCTTCCAGGTGGAGGAGGAGGAGGACTGACCTCTCCCTGCATGCCCCACCGGGGCCTTCTTCCACCCTACCCCCCCCCCTTCCCCTTTCCCCTCCCTATCTACTGTACAATAAAGACACCTGTTTTTCAAACAAAAACGTCTGTTTATTTCAGAGAACTGGGGTGGGGGAGGGAGGAATGAAGGTGGGAGAAGGGAGGGGGAAACCTGGGACGAGGGAGCTGGAAGGGGAGGGGAGGGAAGGGAGGAAGGGAAAGGAAAGCTCAGGGGTGGGAGTCTGGGTGCCTCTCCCGTCTCGCCACACTGCGGGTCCGGGGGCGTCGGTGGGGAAT
This sequence comes from Pelodiscus sinensis, assembly GCF_052426305.1. Classification (NCBI taxonomy): domain Eukaryota; kingdom Metazoa; phylum Chordata; order Testudines; family Trionychidae; genus Pelodiscus; species Pelodiscus sinensis. The sequence goes on along the minus strand of NC_143074.1, from coordinate 7,421,101 downwards.
GGTTGTGGAGGGGGGGGCAGAGAGGACAGGGGGTGTGGAGGAAGCAGGAGCGGAAGCAAGAGCGGAAGCAGGAGGAGCAGGGGGAGCAGGGGGAGCAAGAGGGGGAGCAAGAGGGGGAGCAGGGGGAGGAGGAAATGGAAAGCGGTCCAGCAGGCTCTGGAGGTGGCCTCGCAGGGCACGTCCCTGCTCCTCCAGGGCCTCCAGACTCCTCTGGCGCAGCCTGAGGTCCTCCTGGACCCAGTGGTCCTGGAGACGGAGCTGTCGGTCCAGGAACCGGAGATGCCGCCTCTGGTAGTCCTCCTGGTTCCTGGCTGTCCTGCTTGCCCGGGCGCGGGCGGCTGCTGCAGGCGGTGTGGTGCGCCCTGCAGGCCCCGGTGCTGCAGCTGTGGTGCAAGAAGACTAGCGGTCAATTACCCCAGGGGCCCAGGTGTGTGAAACCCATCTCCCCTCTGCAAGGCCAGGGCCCCTGCAGGATCCCCAGCTGCTGCTCTGTGATGGGCAAGGCCCAGGCGCACGGTCCCGGGGCTCCCTCTCGCCCCAGCCCCCCGTACACATAAGGGGAACAAGAGGGTACTCACAGGTGGACGCCTCCCCGGCCTCTGATGATGCAGGCGAGCGGCTCTGTGGGGTGCCTCGGGGGTCCCGGGTCCTGGGAAGGCTGGCGGCAGGCTCCTGGCTCTCAGAGCCCTCTTCCTCCTCCTCCGTGTCCAGGAGCGGTCCCTCTGCCCCGGGGTCAATCACGTCCCGGGGGGCAGGGACGGCATGAGGCCCCAGGATGCGGTCCAGGGCATGGAAGTGGGGGCAGGCCTCCGGGTCAGCCCCTGGCAGGCAGGCCCGGGAGTAGGACTGCCGCAAGTCTTTAATCTTGCAGCGCACCTGCTCCCGGCTGCGCTGGTGGCCCCTGGCGGCCAGGCTGGCAGCCATGCGTCCATAGACGGCCGCGTTCCGGTGGCTAGTGCGGAGATCGTGGACATTTGAGGCTTCCCCCCAAACCTCGATGAGGTCCACGATCTCCGCACTTGACCAGGTGGGCGCCCGCCTTTTGCGCCCCCGGGCAGGCTCCCGGGAGCCGCCAGGCTGGTCGTGGGGAGCAGTGGAGGGCTGGGAGCCCTCGGATGGCTGGCTCATCCTGTGGCAGGTGCAGGCTGTGCAGGCACGGGTGCTTGCAGCCTTGCAACTGGCACAAAGTGAGTAGCCAGCCCGTGGCCCTTTAAGGGCTCCGGGGCCGGGAGGGGGGCAATAGAGTTTCCCTGGTGTTGGCCAGAGTGGCCACCAGGGAAACCTGGGAAGCCTTAGCCTCCCACTAGTTCGAACTAAAGGGCTACACAGCCCTTAGTTCGAACTAGCTAGTTCGAACTAGGCGTTAGTCCTCGTAAAATGAGGTTTACCTAGTTCGAACTAAGCGCTCCGTTAGTTCGAATTAAGTTCGAACTAACGGAGCGCTAGTGTAGCGCATAGGAAAGTTAGTTCGAACTAACGTCCGTTAGTTCGAACTAACTTTCTAGTGTAGACATACCCTCTCTGCTTGTATTCACTACGTTAGGCACACCTCCAGACTTCTCGGTGAAGACCGAAACAAAGAAGTCATTGAGCATCTCCGCCATTTCCAAGTTTCTGTTACTGCTTCTCCCTCCTCACTAAGCAGTGGGCCTACGCTGTCCTTGGTCTTCCTCTTGCTTTTAATGTATTTATAAAAGGTCTTCTTGTTTCCCTTTATGCCTGTAGCTAGTTTGATCTCATTTTGTGCCTTTGCCTTTCTAATCTTGCCCCTGCATTCCCGTGTTGCTTGCCTATATTCATCCTTTGTTATTTGTCCTAGTTTCCATTTTTTATATGACTCCTTTTTTATTTTGAGATCATGCAAGATCTCCTTGTTAAACCAAGCTGGTCTTTTGCCATATTTTCTATCTTTCCTACACAGCGGAATTGTTTGCTTTTGGGCCCTTAACAACGTCCCTTTGAAATACTTCCAACTTTCCTCAGTTGTTTTTCCTTTCAGTCTTGCTTCCCATGGGACCTTACCTACAAGTTCTCTGAGCTTATCAAAATCTGCCTTCCTGAAATCCATTACCTCAATTGTGCTGGTCTCCCTTCTACCTTTCCTTAAGATCATGAACTCTATTATTTCATGATCACTGTCCCCCATACTGTCTTCCACTTTCAAGTTCTCAACTAGTTCCTCCCTATTTGTTAAAATCAAATCCAGAACAGCTTCTCCTCTGGTAGCTTTTTCAACCTTCTGAAACAGAAAGTTGTCTCCAATGCAGTCCAGAAACTTATTGGATAGCCTGTGCCCCGCTGTGTTAGTTTCCCAACATATGTCTGGATAGTTGAAGTCCCCCATCACCACCAAATCTTGGGCTTTGGATAGTTTTGTTAATTGTTTAAAAAAGGCCTCATCCACCTCTTCCACCTGGCTAGGTGGCCTGTAGTAGACTCCTAGCATGACATCACCCTCATTTTTTACCCCTTTTAGCTTAACCCAGGGACTCTCTACACAGCTATCTCCTACGTTCATCTCCACTTCAGTCCAAGTGTGTACATTTTTAATATACAAGGCAACCCCTCCTCCCTTTTTTCCCTGTCTGTCCTTCCTGAGCAAGCCGTACCCTTCCATACCAACATTCCAATCATGCGTCCCATCCCACCAGGTTTCTGTAATACCAAGTAAATTTAAAATAATAAAAGAGCCACTTAGGGAGCCAATTTTAGCTCTGTCATTGGAACAGGGAAGGAGAAACAGGTTGAACAAGTCTGACAGCTCACACCTGGAAGACATGTAGCCTACTGATTCGGAGTCCTGCCCTCTCCCACTTAACCTCACAGAGCTCTAGCAGTGGAGCCTCTGTCCATCCAAGTTTCTTTACACTGACACTGTCTCTCTCCTTTTGCACTGCATTAAACACAGGCTGACTGTTCTGCATTCCCACAATAATTGCAAGCCTTGGTGAGCATAGTCCACAATTCCTGCCTTTAGTGTTAACACAATTTGTGACCCACAACAGCCAAATTGATTATAATGGGCAAAACACCATTGCAACAATTGAATGGAGCAGAGCTAAGCAAACAGAAACAAACTGTATTTACATGCATACACCCAGAATCTCTTTCTTTAAACTACGAGTGTTTCTTTCCTTTGTGCCAGGTTAAGCACAGACTTTCTTCTTTTTATTCCTACCATAATTACAGATAATGCAATTAGCATTAACACAATTTGTGACCCAACACCAGCCAAGTTGATTACAATGAGCAAAACACCACCCCATCAACTGAATATCTAGAATACCTAAGCAAATCAGGCAAACTGTATTTACATAGACACAGGCAGGGTTTCTCTCCCATTCCAGCTGGCTGCAATGGAACCATTCATACAGACCCTGTTTACCTCCTCCCCACCAGCTGAGAAGATGTCATGCCTGAAAATCGCACTCCCAATTATACTAACTATATGAGTTCTCCTCAAAGGGTCAGAGGAACCCCACCATGGCTTCCGCTATCCCCTCCAGGTGCATCGTAGTTTAGTCTGTTTACTGGCCTTATAACCTTATCATGCCTATTGAGAGGGGGCACAGCAGGGACCATGGGGACTTTTTCTCAGGATAGGGGTCATGAGGGTTCTCTTCAAGGTGCCCTCTTTATAGGCACTGGACCTTGCATCTCTTGCTGAGGTTCTGGAATATCCAAGGCACCAGGGACACTTTCCACTTGAACAGCCCCTCTGTCCACCAGTCTGAGTGTGTCTACACAGGTCTGTTTTTTCTTCCAGGAGGTCTGCGAATTTGGGTAGAACAACTTCATCATCCCAAGTTGGTCTTGTTATGGACGGAGGATTGCCATCCACTGGCCTAAATATTTCTGCCATAGCATTCAGAACCAAAGAAGTGGAGCTCTTCCCATGTTCAGTTGAAGGAATCCAAAATCTGGGCTCCATTCTAAGATACTCTATGGGAGCATCTTCCTTTTCAGGTTCACTTTCAGATCTGCTGGACAAGGGTGGATTAGCCCCATGGGGCTCACTGCATGTGTTGGGTGGTGGTTTTGGCCCAGCACCCCTTTTTCCCCCAGGCTTTATGACGTGGTCCATTTCATGAAGGGCACCTACCAATTCTTCCACAGGCAGTAGAAGATTCCTGTGCATCATCTTTATTTTCCCTGCCCCTGTCTCAGGTTTGATCTTGTAGACCAGCAGATCTCTTCGTTTTTCCACCACCAAATGGCTGATAAACCCTTGAGATGACCCTTATTAGCGAACATGTTAAAACTACAACCTAGCTTGTCTACACTAGGATTTTAACATGTGTGAGCTGAGACGTGTTAGCTAATCCATGTTTTTTTCCCTAGCATAGCTCCACCTCTGTGGGCACGACTACACTGCAAGTGAGGAGAATGATTGCAGGAAAGGTGCCAACTTCAAACTAGCTAGTATGGGTAACAAGAGCCCTGCAGATGGGGTGGCTTGTGCCTAGGCTAGCCACCTGCGGACAACCTCACTGGGGAATCGGGGTATGTACTCAGTGTGAGAGCCAGTCTGTGCTGCCACATATTAGGGGGTTGGAGCACGTGACCTATGAGGAGAGGCTGAGGGATTTGGGTTTGTTTAGTCTGCAGAAGAGAAGAGTAATGGGGGATTTGAGAGCAGCCTTCAACTTCCTGAAGGGAGGTTCCAAAGAGGATGGAGAGAGGCTGTTCTCAGTGGGGACGGATGACAGAATGAGGAGCAATGGTCTCAAATTGCAGTGGGGGAGGTCTAGGCTGGATATTAGGAAAAACTATTTCCCTAGGAGGGTGGGGAAGCACTGGGATGGGCTCCCGTGGAGTCTCCCTTAAGTCCTGGCTTGACAAAGCCCTGACTGGGATGATTTAGTTGGGGTTGTTCCTGCTTTGGGCAGGGGGCTCTTCTAGCCCTAGAACTCTGTGTTCTATTCTACGAGCTACACTGGTGGATTAAAGCTGGCACAGGTCCCCACACTGCAATCACAGCGTCACGTGCAGTATGCACATCCCTCTGCCTCTGCTCTGCTACCCCTGGGATGACTCTCTGCGCCTCTCCCCCTCCATGGACTGTGTCTGTTGTTTTTCTCACCCCCATTATCGTCCCCTACAGATGCCACTAGACCATATCGGCCCAGGGTCATTCATTAATGCCTGCATCCCAATTCGCACTGTTGGGAGATTGGTGCATGTGTGTGATGTCACCAGAAAGGCCTGGCTGGCCCATCCAAAGGGTTTTTTGGGTAGGCCACTGGGGCCTCCAGCCAGACGCTGAAGATACTGAAGTGTGCCAACTTTGGGCAGATGTTCTGCATCTCCCTTTCCTGTTCTGGAAGGGATTGCTGGGGTGAGGAAAGAAAGGAACGGAGAGGGGGTCAGTCAGGTAGATCTGCATCTGCTCAAGCCTAAGCCCACAGACCCAGCTGGGGAAATCCTCTCCTAGCAGCCAGCGGATTGAGATCCTCCGGGGTACATGCCCAGCTGTGGCCAAGCTGAGCTGAGTGCAGTGAGGGTGGGGAGGGGTGGAGATGGCTCTAAGACCCTGGAATCCTCAGATTTTGTGGCTGGGAGGAGAACATAGCTGCCGACTGTGGGTTGCATCGGGCCTGAGCGCTCATGGAAGCAAATAGTGGGTGCTCAGCATCCCCTGGTCACAGGTGCTCAGCAGCCCCACCAATCAGCTTTTTGGTGGCTGGGGGAGGCTCATGGGGCAGGAGGCAGAGAGGGGGCAGGGCCTTGGGGAAGGAGAGGAGAGGCAGCATGAAGGCAGGACCCCAAGGGAGGGGGGAGGGTGCAAAGAGGCAGGGCAAGGGGTGGGTCAGAGTGGGGATAGAACCCCTTCCGGGAAAGATAAAAACCAGCTTTTTTAGGAGAAGCCAAATGGGTTCCACCTCAATGTCCCTCAGGGGCCATTCCCCCAGGAAGCATCTGCAGAACACACCACACTTTGCACCCACATGTGCCTTCCACCCCAACACTTCCCTGCCCCAATACCCCCCTTCACCTGATGGGGGATGGGTGGTGTAGAGCCAGCTACATCACCTCAGTACTACCCATGGGTTCTCCAGCATCCCAGGAAGACACAGGTGCCCCTCTAGAACAGCCACAAAGAAGACAGAATAGGAGCCAAAGATCTGGCCCATTAAGCCTTCATCACAAATCTCCACCAAACCAAACTGCCTAGATCACATCCGGGCTCAAAGCCTTCAGCTACTTTTCCCTATTTTCTATATTTCCCCCTTCGGATTATACCTAGCACCGGCGTGCAGCCTGCCAAGAGAGCACAGAGAGGATGCCACCTTCTGCAGCGCCCATAGAACGTCTATGGGGTAAATTGGTTTGGTCTCCTACCTAGCTCCCAAACAAGCCTGGCAGATGCGGGGCTGGCCCAGGCACAGATCAAGGGGAAAACGCCAGGCAGGTCAAAGAGTGCTGTGGGAGAGGGGGGGGGCTGTCTTGCATTCCTGAGACAAGCACTGCATGTCCCCCAAACTGACCAGTCTGGAGGTTCCCAAGGAGAGCACAGTGCTTAGGGCTGAGGCTCACAGTCAGGTCCATGTCTCAGGCACAACCATTCGCCCGTCCCACACCATTCCCCTTCTATGTGATTTCTACGGGGAACCTTACCCGGGTGCCTCCATCATCCTGTTCCTAACATCGTTGCAGAGGTCTAGCCAGGTCCTGGCGCACTGCCTGTCACTTTCTGCAGCTTCGGGGAGATTTCTGATTTCTGCTGCACAGAGCTCCCTAATACAAACATCCTTCCCCTCCCCCCCCCCCAGCTCCCCACCTTGCTTAAAATGAATAGACCTGAACTGGAATTAACCCCAGCAGGTGTCTACAAAGTGCCATGGGCCTGCAAAATTCGGACAGATAGAAACGCCATAGGACGCAAGAGCGGAGAGCTGCTGAGAAGGCAGCAAATGTAAACGGGGGATCTGCTGTCGCCAGATGGGACACGGGGAGCTGATCTTCATTTGAATAGCTTGCAGGCTTTACAGCCAGGCAGAAGGAAATCATAGAAAACCCATCTAATGCAAACTAATGCTAGTCATTAGAAAACCGAATAAACTGGCACCATCTGCATCGGGGAAAGACATTAGGAGGAAGGCTTCAGAGCAGGTGCCATAGCGAGAATATATCAGTGTTGAACAATTCGCCACCCCATTTATTATTGTTCTTTGGGGGGATTTTTTCTTTAAATAGACAATAACCCTCGAAGAGCCTTGTTCATACGGTTGGATTGTGGCCAAATTTTCACAGGTGCTGAATACAATACGGTGCCCCCTATAGTCAGTAGGCTCCATGGATGCTCAACCCTTCTGAAAATGAAATAGCCCCTTTTCCTTCCTTTGCACCAGGTGCAAGAGCCGTGATCAGCTCCCTGCGACTTCGGAAAGGAAAAGAATCCAGGGTTGCAGAGTTGGCAACAACCCTCAGCCCTGAGAAACAAGATTCCCAAAGCGGCCACTTAAAAATAGTCGAATGGTATTTGATGGTTGTTTGTAAAAAGTAGACAAATCAATAACTCGCTCCCAGCTGCAGCCCATGTGTGCATTCTTCTAACCCTAAGGAAAATGCAGGCAATGTGTGAAAAGGGAAACTGTTGAGTTAAAAAACTGATCTTTGATGGAGAGGCGGGGGTGAAACAAGCTTGCCTTATCTATCACACCTTACATTAGTCACAAAAGGGGAAGTTGTATTAAAACCGTTCCCGGAGTTTCTTGATTTACCAGTTTCACTCAGCCTACCGAAGGAATTTCTTGTCAGTTTCAGAGACAGGGTTGCAGTTAGCGGGTGCTGGAATAGAGGTGCTGATTTGAAGCCCTCCACAAAAGATTTCCAGCTAGATGTATTTGCAGCTGACTTCAGAATCAGGTTATGTCTACACTATGGGGTTTTTCAGGGATACTAAATGTGACAGACCCCGCCCCCTGCTTTATGAAGTGGACTCCTAGACATGCATATACATATCTCAAAGGTGGTTTGAGTGAATTATTTCATGTAACCCATCGAACTTCATGTCATGATCTGCTGGTTCTGTTGATCTTACTCTGTTGTATGTATCATTTGTGTGTAGAAAATTAGACACATAGGGTATGTCTACACTACAAAGTTAATTCGAACTAACAGACGTTAGTTCAAATTAACTTTAATAGGCGCTACACTAGCGCTCCGCTAGTTTGAATTTAAATCGAACTAGCGGAGCGCTTAGTTCGAACTAGGAAAACCTCATTTTACGAGGATTAAGCCTAGTTCGAACTAGCTAGTTCGAATTAAGGGGTGTGTAGCCCCTTAATTCGAACTAGTGGGAGGCTAGCCCTCCCCAGCTTTCCCTGGTGGCCACTCTGGCCAACACCAGGGAAACTCGTCTGCCCCCCTCCCGGCCCCGGACCCCTTAAAGGGGCACGGGCTGGCTACGGTACCCGTGCCAGGTGCAAGCCTGCCAGCACCCAGCCAGCAGATCCTGCACCTGGCACAGATCGAGCCACCTACCCTATGCCCCCCAGCCCTCCCCCTCTTCCCGGGACCAGGCTGGCGGCTCCTGGGAGCTTGCCCGGGACCGCAAGAGACGGGCACACGCCTGGGCTAGTGCAGACATCGTGGACCTCATCCACGATCTCCGCACTAGGCACAGGAAAGTGGCCCTCTAGGGCAGGAGAGCTGCCAGCCTGGCCACCCAGGAGCAGGTGTGCAAGAGAATTAAGGGGGTCCACTGAGACCCCTGACCCTGAGCCCTGAGCTTACAATGGCCGTCCTGAGCCAGACCAAAGGTCCATCTAGCCCAGTAGCCTGTCTGCCGACAGTGGCCATCGCTAGGGACCCTGGAGGGGATGGACCGAAGACAGTGACCAAGCCATTTGTCTCGTGCCATCCCTCTCCAGCCTTCCACAAACCTTGGGCAGGGACACCACTCCTACCCCCTGGCTAATAGCACTCCATGGACCCAACCTCCATGACTTGATCACACTTCCCTTTAAACTCTGTTCTAGTTCTAGCCTTCACAGCCTCCTGCAGCAAGGAGTTCCACAGGTTGACTCTTTGCTTTGTGAAGAACAACTTTCTGTTACTAGTTTGAAGCCTTCTACCCATTCCTTTCCTTTGGTGCCCTCTAGTCCTTCTATTATGGGAACTAATGAAGAACTTTTCTTTATGCACCCTCTCCACCCAACTCCTGGTTTTAGAGACCTTTAGAGTGCTGTGATGTGCCCAGTGTGGACACTCAGGACAATCCAAGCCAGGACTGCTTTGCAAGCGGGGCACCCCTGAGAACTGTCTGTCTGGGGTGGGGGTCGGGACACTTTAAGCACAGCCCTCGGCTAGCCTGAGACAGCATCTCCACGCTCTAAGTCCTCGTCTGATGCCCTGCCGGCACTGCTTCTGGCCATCCTTAACCCCGCTTCAGGGTCCACTTAATGTGGACATGCTAGTTCGAATTAGCAAAATGCTAATTCGAACTAGTTTTTTAGTCTGGATCCATTAGTTCGAATTAGCTTAGTTCGAATTAACGTTGTAGTGTAGACGTACCCATAGAGTGGGGAATACTTGGTGAGTTTTAAATGTGTGAATGGGAGACATGGAGCTGCAACTTCTGGATGAGCCACTGTTAAACAATCTTTTGTCTTTGAATCTGAGCAGTGGCTGGTAGGGAGTGGCCTCAACTCCTTAACAAAAGGAAAAGGAAAGGAGAGGCCTGGGTCTTTTGGCTGGGCTGCACCTGAAGGAAGGAGCCTGAGACCCCAGGGTGGGGAAGAGAGCCCTGGTTTAGAGTGGCAGCTGGAAAAGAGGTTCTAGGGTGAGTTTAAGGTTGTACTGAGGTTTCAGTGGAGAATTAGCCAAGTGGTTTTGTTTCTTTTGATTTGTAACCTACCTTGCTCTGCTACTTTCTCTTATTACTACTTAAATCCTATGGCTTCAACTTAATACAACCATTTCTATTTTCTATCAAACCAGTGTAAGCGATTGTTACCTGGGGGGAACCAGTGTGCACATTCCCCCTTTCATTGCTAAAGGAGGCTCACCTAATTCTTTGGGGTTTGATCACATCTGGGGAGTGCTCTCGCAGGAGGCTGGGCCCTAAACTGCACTCTCCTTGGACCTGGAGTGGTTCAGTGTCTGTACTGCTTCTCAGTAGGGGCAGGGACCTCAGCTTGGGGCCTTGGCTGGGGGAGACCAGCGGAGCTGGCCCAGCAGGACCAGGCAGTGAGGAGCCTCAGAGAGCGGGAAGGCGAGTGGCAATAGCCGTGTCGGTCTCCTGGGAGGCTCCCCAGAGAGGCCCCCCATCACACAAAGTATCCCAGAAAAACTCCACCGTGTCCAGGGAACTTGTCTGCCCTTCTGCTTTTTTCTGCAGAAGAACAGACACGCTCTTTCGGAAGCCCTGTCTTCCTCCTTCCACGAGGAAGAAGGGCTCTTCTGAAAGGGGGAGGGTATTTCCAAAATTTGGCCCAGTGTAGATGGGCCAAATTTCAGAAAAGCCTCTTCTGAAAAAACTATCGGAAAATAGTATGCAAATTGTGGAGCGTATTTTGCATTCCATTAACGGATAGGTCACTGTAGTCTAGACATAGCCAGTGACCATTATCAGGAGATGGAAATCAGGAAGTACAAAGACCAATATAAATCCAAGGGGAAAGAACAGTGCAGGAACTGTGAGAGAGGAGAGGCTGAGGCAGAGTTATATCTTACTCAGTGGCCCATATACGAGGCAGGAAAAGAAGACGATTTCCTCAAATGATCAGGAATCATAAAAGACATCTCGTCAGAAAGCAGGCAATGACACAAAAACATGCTGGGACCTGGGAGCAAGGAATGATAGCAGAGAAGAACCCAGGAGAGCAGTCCCCAAAGATGGGAAATAGACCCTTTTCCTTCCTTTGCACTGGGTGCAAGAGCTCATCCTGAGTTGACCTCATCCTGGGTTGGTTGCACCTGATTGTCTTTTCCTTACTTTGGCAACACGTGTCTAGCTTTTTGAGCCAATAAAACTATTACATCAAATTGAAATTGACTTTGGGAAGTGAGCCTTGAGCAGTGTCATCCCCATGGGCCTTGATGAGCTGGGTTTTTAAGCTGCCTGTGGGAGAAAGCCCTGTAGGAGAGGAGGCCACAGAGACATTTCTATTGACATTGAATTGTCTTGCAGAAAGTAACAGAAAATTATACAGTCTATGAAACTCTATAGGGTATTAGAATGATTTCTATAGACTTCTGCTAGGGTACATCTACATTGCAGTGCTATTTTGGGACACTGGAGGTATCTTGAAATAGCTGTTCTGCATCTTTTGAGCCCACCCGTTATTTCAAAATATAACAGGGTCGCTATTCTGACATCCCTGTAAACTTCATTCCATGAGAAGTAAGGGACAGTTTGGAATGGCGATTTATTTCTATATATGTGCTGTGTAGACAGTGCCAAATTTCAAAATAAGCTATTTTGAAATTAACTCTAAATAAGCTATGCAATTTGCATAGTTCAAATTGCATAGCTTATTTTGAGCTCTGGGTGCAGTGTAGATGTACCCTCATTTTCTATTAGATCCCTTTGGCTTTATCCCTATTAAATTCTGAGAACTTTTATGTTAGGGTGCCAGCAAATAATTGCTGCACCTCTGCACAAAGATAAGCTCAGTTATAAGGTCATAACTGCACTGGAGAAATTACATAGATTGGAAGACGTGAGGAACCATCTGTTCAGATCTGCAAAACACAGACCATTTAATTTACTTCCATTTACTGAGCCCAAAAATTTGTTGTTTTGCACCAACATAATTTATAAGACAAAACAGCACCAGGACAAGTCTTGCTTTATGTTGGCACAGCAGGTCTGCATTCAAAGTAGGAAGGGTAACAAGTTCTTCAATGTGGACTGGGCCTAAGATACCCAACAGACAAGAAAATTAGCTAGGAGCAAAGGAAGGAGGAATTTGTGTAGAGCCAGAGGGCTTAATTTCCTAAGTATACGTCCATTACCTTTCAGGGAACAGCAGGAGCTCTGAAATCATCATCAAACAGAATGGTATTTGGCTTCCCTGATTGTGAGCAAACAACTAACCAGAATAGAATGGCCACTCGCGATAATGAAAGCAATCCAGTATACTGATGACAGTGCATGTGTATCCAGCAAGGGAAGGGGAAAGAAAGATGCAATTTCTAAAGACAGGGTATTACAACCTCTTTATGGCTTTGCGGATCTGAAGATTTCATCTCCTGAGTATTGTGAAACATTAGTACATTCCTAATGTATGAATTAATGCTATTTTGCACTAACATTGCATCTCCTATCCAGAGATCACAAAGCACTTTGCAAAAGTGGGTAAGTAATCATGGCACCTTCATTTTACAGATAGAATAAGTGAAGCACTACGGTGAAAGCCAGTGATTTCAATGTGAGTTACATGCCTAAATACCTTTGAGGATCTAGGCCTAAGAGACTTACCCAAGGTCACAGAGCAGATCATCCCACTACTTACTCAAGAAGTGAGGATAGGTGCTACTGGGGGGTTTGGATAATGCCTTCTTATTTTTAAACAGAAATATGATTTCTTGCTGTTTTTCTTACTGACCCTTCCTCTCCAGTATTTGCTAGTCTCTTTCTCTCATCAGCTCTGGTTTCTCTTTAAATCGACTGGAAAATCTTTGGGGTAGGGACTCAGGATTATATTTTGCCACATACGTGGCAACGTCATGTAAGACACACTCATGAATGTGAACAATAACACATCACTCAGGCACACCCTAGTGATGGGTTGTAGATGGTCTGTTCAGCCACTGGCAGGGAAGGGGTTAACACAGCTTGCTGGTGTCTGCTTTCAGCTGGTAAGCCTGGTGGCTGGGCTCTGCTGGAGAGAATGACTGGGGTAGGAGAGGCTGTAAGAGGAAGGAGCTGAGGAGGCTCTCTCATGAGAGCTGCTGTGTTGCTCTGACCTGGGAGCAGCTAAGACTGGTTGCAAGAAGCCCACTTGGTCTCATGTACGGTCCAGTTCTCAAGTGCCCAGCACCTGTAGCCGGAATTGGATTTTCAGCAGAAGGTCAGTCAGGGCAAAAATTGCATTTTGGAAAGGATTTCAAGATGTCACCATCTGTGTTCATTCGGATTAGGAGTGAAACCCTGAAATTCTCCACAAACTAACATTAAAAAAAGTCATTTGGGATCATTTAAAATATTTTGTTTCTATTAAACTGAAACTTTGAGATTTGATTTTGTTTTGTAAAAATGTTTGATCATAGAACATACAAACTAGGAAAGTTAAAATATATTTTATTGTGAATATTTCAGCAGTTACACCGTTACATTTGGAGGGCACAATGTCAGAGGCTACTGTGCAGGATGGGCAGGTGGGAGCCGGTGAACGCAGGGAGCCAGCTCAAAAGTCTGCACACCCCGGTGCTCACCTCTCCCTCCCTCTTCTCGCACTGCTACAGAGGCAGCAGAGCAGAGGAAGTGGGGAGGAGCAGTGGGGTGCTGGTTTAAAAGCTGGCTACCTGCACAAACCAGCTCCTGCCTCTCCCCTCCTAACCCTGTGCTTCTGCCTCTTAAAGGCAGTAGCGTAGGGTGGGAGGGATGCATGTTTCCGTGGACATTAATTGATGAGCCTAGGCTTAATGGTTAACCATGGAAACTGTTACACTTTTAAAAGTTTCAAAGCAAGAATTCATTTCAAAGGACAACATTGAAATGTTTCATTCTGGAAACGCTGAAACAAGATATTTCAATGTTGTTGGAACTTTTTTCACAGTTTTCCTCCAGAATGCAATTTTAGCAACAGCTACATGATTTCACCAACAGTGTTTCTAGACTACAGGGTTTTTTTGAAAAAAGTAGCCTTTGTTTGTAAAAAATTCATCTGCCTCTAGACTGCAGCCGCCTTCTTTCAAAAGTAAATTGGAAGAACGCAGCAATTTTTTCGATCTCAGTAAACCTCATTTTACGAGGAATAACGCCTTTTTTTGAAAGTACTCTTTTGAAAAAAGGCGCTATTGAATGCAAACTGTGCTTTTTCAAAAGAGAGCATCTATATTCTCTTTCAAAAAAGCGGCTCGCTTTTTTGAAAAATCTGTTTGTAGTCTAGATGTTCTCTTTCGAAAGAGGCTTGTAGTCTAGACATAGCCCAAGTGTTTTGCCTTTGACACAAGGCTATTCTCCAGCAGAAATTTGACCATCAACAGTTTTCCAACAAACTCCATCCAGCAGTTTCGCTTATGGCAATTTTGTGACTTATTTCTTGTCTAACTTTAGCTTCAACTTTCTTCCACTGGGTCACATTATGTCTTTCTTTGCTGGATTGAGGAGTCCTTTATTCAATAGTTGTTCCACATGTAGATAATTATAGTCTGTGATCAAGTCACTCCTTCAGCCTTTTCATTGCTAAACCAAAGTCTCTTGAGTCTCTCTCTAAGGTAGGAACCTTTTTGGGTCAGGGGCCACTGGCCCACAGAAAAATCAGTCAGGGGCTGCACACAACTGAGAAGCAAAAAACAACATGTCCCCCAACATGAGAATGAGAAAGACACCCCCACATTCCTCTTGCACACCAGAGCTTAGTGGGGCCCAGGCTAGTAGATTTTGTGGGCTCCAGCCCTGCAGGGAGGCCAGCCGAGTTGGGACTACAACACCAGGGCAGACTCCCCAATATTGGGGGGAGCCCTACACTAAGGGAACCAAACTATTTCATATTAAACAAAGAAATGAACAGGTCCTCCTTGGCAAGAGCCGATTTTGCACCCCCAGCAGAATCCCCTCTGCCATATATTCAGATGGCCCACAACCTGAGAGACTGTCTCCTAGAGAGAGCGGGAGTACAACCCCAGCTCTGTCTGCAAACAGGCGTCCTACAACCTCTGACCTCATTCAGAGCTTTGGCTCCAGTCTCCCGGAGCTGTCTTGCAGCCTCTCTTAAGTCCACTGAGTATGATCCAGACAGACCTCTTGCATAGGACAGAATGGTTCCAGCCCTTGAAGGCTGATGAGAGTCCTCACTAGTGTTAAGTATCAGAGGGGTAGCCGTGTTAGTCTGAATCTGCAAAAGCGGCAAGGAGTCCTATGGCACCTTATAGACTAACTGAAGTGCATGCATCTGACGAAGTGGGTCTTTGCCCATGAAAGCTTGTGCTCCTACACTTCAGTTAGTCTATAAGGTGCCACAGGACTCCTTGTCGCTCTCTCTAGGGTTGCCTCATAATGAGGAACTAGAATTATATTCACTGGTCATCCTCAGATTTTACTTGTTTGGCTAGTACCTTCAAATGTGCCTCCCTTTCCTTGAAAAGAGACTTAAACACATTGTGCTGTTAAACCGCTTTTTTCATGTCTTCTAGCTCCCACTAGGCTGAAAAGCAATAAAAAGTCAGGAAGAAGTATGGGCTCCCTTCTCAGTCTTGTCATGTGGATGAATAGCACAGTAAAAAGTGCTGAATGCTATCAGTTAAAGCAAACCCGCTGCTCCTCCAATACCTTTGGCAGTGTTCGGATGGGAAGGAGTGGGGGATCGGATGGCAAAATCCTTTCCGGGAGATGGATATTTTGTCGGGTTAAAGATTTTTGTATTAAAAAGAGATTCCGGTTATAATCTCCCCACTGACAGTAACAGTTCGGTTCCCCTCTTTTCCGTGTCTCGGAAATAAATCTCTGGGGTAACACGACTTGCAGCCGGGCTATCTATGAGCATCTTGGAGGATCTGTCAGTAGAGGCCTCAGCAAGTAGAACTGCAGCGTAAAGAAGCTCCAATTATCTTGCCTTTGCAGTCTCTCCTGGATAGTTTTCTCTCCCTTTCCTCTCTCATGTGTTTCTCATTGGACTAGTGAGAGAATGGCAAAATAGACAACGAGTCTGTAATATTTCACACCTTCGCCGGAAAGTACTCTGCTTTGAAATGTGAATATCTACTCACAGATAAAGGCAGCTGAGAAGTTGCTAGAGAATTTCCCATTAAGATACTTCAGATACTCAGAAATCACTTCCACCTGGGATTGTGATCTGCTATTGTCAAGCGAGCTCAAACCAGTTTTCTTTAGAAAACAGTTGCCTGAGTTGTATCAAATTCCCCTTCCTGTTGCTTTTCATGCCCCTTTTACTCTGCAAGGGGCAGACAGTTTTGGGGATCACTCCCAAAGAAGTGACTTTCTACTACCTGAAGCACCTTCTCAACATGGGACTGTCTCCAGGACAGTGCAAGATATCTCAGATATAGACCTGGTCCTTCTCATGCGTGTCACTGGAGAAGGGAGAACAGCATGGTTCAAGGTCTCGATAATAGTTAGGTAAAGATTCTTTAGCTATAGCCATGACCTGCTCTTATTCATTCACAAAACCATCAAACAAAACAAAATGAAAAAACCCAAATCAAACCAAACCAAACCCAAAAAAACCCTCAGCAGGTCTTGGGCTGTCAAAATATTCTGTCCAAATGTGTGTGGGTTTTTTTTGGATGGAGTTTTTAACTAAACAGAAATGTTCACAAATGCTGCTGGGGGGGAAAGGGGGGCAGAGCTCCACCCCACCACTCTAAGCCACTCCAGAGCCCAGCCCACCTCCCAACCTCAGGGCATCCCTTATCTTGCCTTTCTAATGCAGGAGCCAGGTCCATTCCTGGGGCATCTGATATTGGCTACCTGGCCGGGGGCACTTGAGACCACCACCCTGTGCTCCTGAAGCTGATGCAGTATCCCCTAGGGCATTCCAGAACCCACCCCACTTCCCTCCCTTCAGAGGTTCCCTTATCCTGTGTTTGAGACTCCCCAAAGGCAGGGGGAGTCGACCCTGGAGTGGCCTAGGGCAGTGCCCCTCAACCCGCAGGAGCACCCAAGAGAAGTCTGTGGGGTACATCAACACAACTGAAATTTGGAGAAAACTGAAATTAGTTGTTTCACTGGAAAACCAAAATGTAGGAAGCGGATGGTTCAATAAAAACTCCGTTTTTTCCACTTCTTCTTCTTCTCATGTCCTTATCATAAACAAGATGTTTTCTCCAGAACCTTGCATAGGTGATGGCTCTGCCCATCATGCAGCAAGATCCTCCTTTGCACGTGTCTCCCCACAGAGTCAGCAAATGAACAGGCACTCCAGGGTGTGTACTTCACAGCGCTGGCCTGTATTTGTGTCATTGGAACAGTCCATTTGATCATGTTAGTCTTTGATCTGCCGGTTTGTATGTGCAGGCAGTAGGCTATGTTTACACTACGGGCCTTACTGCAGTACCTCTGCAGCTGCATGTAGCTGCTTCATGTGGACAGGAAAGAACTTCTCTCTTGCATAATTAAACCACCCCCAATGAGCCACGGTAGCTATGTCTGCTTCTTGTGGCCAATGCTGAGTTTTCATAGGAAACATGACTGAAAATGGAAATATTAAATGGGGTCACAATGCCTCATGGTAGTTGTAGTTTGGTTGGCTTCCATCCCCTTTCTCCAGTATGGTCCAAATTCCCCAGAGGGACTACATCTCCCATGATGCACCATGGCCCTGGGACTCCCATGATGCATCAGGGAGACCATCTCTTGCTGACATAAGCATTGCCCAGGCTGGCGGTTTTGTTGGTGAAACTTGTTTCAGTTAGAAGGGGGTGGGTTTTTTTTCACATCCCTGAACAACAAAACTTTTGCCGACAAAGCCTCAGACATTGTCACCTTCATCAGTCTATATCAGCCCTCCTGGGGCTCCAGATCCATTTCAGTGCATCTGACTGCGTCATCTGTCATTCCATAACTTCAGGTGTGCCCTGCCAGCTGACACATCTGAAGGCACAACAGTGGCTATAAAACTCTTTTGCCATTTAAGGCATTCAATTAGTCCTGTGTGATCGTACAATGGATGTCTTGGGTCTGCCTTCCCCGCCTAGATGAGAAGTTTGCACGGTTGCTGCCTGGCCTGTGGAGCTGACATCAGTCTTTGGGCTGTAAACCCAATATTTACACTGGCATTGAGTTTAGGTAACAAAGCCCTGAGAGGTCTCTGAGAGGCTAGCCTCCTGCCTCCCCTCTTCTGTCTGAGGCCACATCCTCTCTCACTTCTCTGAGCTTTCCCATGGTTCTGGGTCACAGCGGGGAGTGGCAGCTCCTCCATCCCTGGGGCTGTGGTGGAAGCAGATTGTTTGGGTGAGGGGGGCAAATCTGCCACTGCCCCTCCAGTGGCATGATGTTTAGGAAGGCTTTGTTTCCACCATGTGCCCCCCATGGCTCCACAAAACAAAGAGAAGGAAGCCTGACCAATCCACCATCACATGGAAGATTCAAGGTGCTACGGAAGCAAAGTGGTACAACCCTCGGATTGGATCAAGGATGGTTTATTGAAGTTTATCCCTGTGCACGGCTCTGCTCCTGGCCAGCCCCAAGGATGGTACCTGAGCCCAGCTGTCTTGGATTGTGAGAGTGAAGGACTGACCAGCGCTGGATAGCTTCCATCTGTCCCATGCAAGCCCTGGGATCATACCTCACTGCAGCTGATGGATTTCATGCTGGCTAAGCATCGCTTCTCTCTCCGGGTATGTCTACACTACAGTGCTAATTCGAACTAGACAGCCGCGTTCCTGTGGCTAGTGCAGAGATCGTGGACATTGGAGGCTTCCCCCCAAACCTCGATGAGGTCCACGATCTCCGCACTAGACCAAGCGGGTGCCCACCTCTTGCAGCCCCGAGCAGGCTCCTGGGAGCCGTCAGGCTGGTCCCGGGAAGAGGGGGGAGCTGGGTGGCATTGGGTGGCTGGCTCATGCCGTGCCAGGTGCAGAGTCTGCTGGCTGGGTGCTGGCAGGCTTGCAACTGGCACAAACTGTGTAGCCAGCCCGTGCCCCTTTAAGGGCTCCGGGGCCGGGAGGGGGGCAGACAAGTTTCCCTGGTGGTGCCCAGAGTGGCCACCAGGAAAAGCTGGGGAGGGCTAGCCTCCCACTAGTTCGAATTAAATGGCTACACAGCCCTTAATTCAAACTAGTTAATTCGAACTAGGCGTTAGTCCTCGTAGAATGAGGTTTACCTAGTTCGAATTAAGCGCTCCGCTAGTTCGAATTAAGTTCAAACTAGCGGTTTGCCTGTGTAGCGCCTATCAAAGTTAATTCGAACTAACGTCTGTTAGTTCGAATTAACGTTGTAGTGTAGACATACCCTCCCTTGGCATCTCAGGCAGACCCAGAACCCCAACCCCTGGAAGAGCAGTGGCTTTTAGCAGGTTCTTTTCAAACATTGCTCTTCCTCAGACTGGAGCTAGGTGCAGAGATGAGAGGCAGCAGCGTCTTCCTATACCAGGCTCCCAAATCAGTTATCATGCGGAAGGCTGGGGCCATCTTCTGTCCAGGGGCAGCTCCTCCTTCCCCACTCCCTGTATATGTGTCAAGAGAAACTGGAACCAAAGTGGGGGGAGAGAAAGGATGGGATGACATCCAAGGAAAGTTATCCAAGTGCTGTTGGCGGGTTGTCTGCCTTGCTCTTCTTAGGGAGGCAGGACAAACTTAATTTATCTTCTTTTTATGTAGTGCCCAGAATAGGATTAGAGGAGTGGGCAGCAGGACAGCTGCAGGAACAATGTTCCCTCTAATTTTTCCATCCAAGTGCAGAATACATTTTGTTATGTGCACCAAGGCATGTGCAAATGTGCACCACCAGTAGAATCACATGCTGCCAGCTGTGGGTACTCTGCTAATCATAGAATCATAGAACCATAGAGCTGGAAGAGACCTCAGAAGGTCAAGTCCAGTCCCCTGCCCAAGGCAGGACCAATTCCAATTAAATCAACCCAGCCAAGACTTAAACACCTCTAGGGATGGAGACTCCACTACTTCCTAGGTAACCCATTCCAGGGCTTCACCACCCTCCTAGTGAAATAGTTTTTCCTAATATCCAACCTGGACCTCTCCCGCCGCAACTAATCAGTTGGACAGCACTTGAATCTTTCCTGGGTGGCTGCCCAAGCTCTCAGTTTACAGGGAACACTCACTGTAAGGGACTTCATTACCCATTGGAACGCATGGGCCGACTTGTCAACAGGGGGCATTGAAAGCTGATCCCCGCCTCGCAGAGGGTCCCAGCAGGACAGTTTGCAAACTGAAAATACACCCCAACCACTCCCCACTCCCACTCCATTTCCATCTTCCATTGGTTGGGAGGGCGCAAGTAACCTGCTTGTCCAGCCCCGTTCAAAGAGCTAGGACCCATCCCTGGAAACCACACCGCGCTTCTTTGCTCTTGTGATTCATGATGTGTATTGTGGTTGAAGGCCCCAACCCAGAGAGGGCAGAGCCCCATCGCACTCAGCACTGAATATACACGGAGAGAAACAGATGGTGGGAGGGGAAATACAGGCTCAGGGAGGGAAGGGACAGGGTTGCAGAGGTGGGAGGTGGCAGAGACAGAGGGAAAACCCAGGTGTGCTGAGCTCCATCCCAGTGTCTCTACATTGGGCTGCAGAGGCGAGAGTGGTGCTTTATAGCCGAGTGTGACAGGGCGCCCCGGCCCCGGTACTGAGAGGGTTACTCCCACTGCTACGGCTGAGGAAGCCATGCCCCTGGGGTCCTGCTGGGCATACCCCAACGGGAGAGCGGATACAAAGGGCAGCTCAGTCAGGGTGACGGCTGGAGAGGAAGGGCTTGTGACGGAGGCTCCTGCTGAAGAATTGTTTGTATCTTGGTTGGAAACGCTCCCCTGCCCACAGAGCCCAGCAGGCCTACCGGCCCGCAGTCACCAACCCTGGACACAGGATAGGAAGAGACCGGGGGAACGGGGGGAGTGAGTGGCATCTCCCAGCTGAGTGAGCTCGGTGTGTTTTGGTGGGATTCCCCACCAAGCTAGTGGTGGACCAGTCCACCTCTGACCGGTCCCTAGGTCGGGATCTGGTGGAGTCAGGTGGGCCTGGGCTCCCCTACCGGAGCTCTTGCCCCCTCCCTCATAGACTGTGGCCACTAGGCCACATTGCCCCTGCATCCAAGGATGACTTCATAGATTTCAGGCCACAGTACCCTGACAATAGGGGTGATTTGCCATGACTCTGTCTACTAGCCCACACTATCCCAATGACAAAAGTGATTTGTATCAACTCTGGCTAATGGGTCATGCTACCCCAAGGGCAAGCACGATTTACATTGACTCTGGCTACCAGGCCACACTACCCTAATGGCAGGGGCGATTTGTATAGATTCTGGCTACTAGGCAACCGTACCCTAACAGCGAGGGGGGATTTTTACTGACTCTGGTTACTATACTACACCATCCTGATTGCAGGGGTAATGTGTAGAGACTCTGGCCACTAGACCACACTGCTTTGAAGGCAAGGACCATGACACCAAGTAAGAAAACAAGGTCCCTAGCCCAGCAAGTTTACTTTTTTTTTTTTTTTTTTTTTGCAACAGACATACATTAAAATTAGGGGAGGAAACTAAATACTACCAAGCTAGCGATTATTATGGTGCTACAGTAATGTATTGTTATGGCAGGTGTCAGTAGGTGGTGCTGTTACACACAGTCTTCCTCGTTCTTTTTCTTGGCATGTGAGCAAGGTTTGACTCTTGGGAGATACACTTTGTTTTTAGCTTTGGGTTATGCAAGCTTGTGTGCAGAATTTCAGGATAGAGAGCTGCAGGAGAAAGTGCTCTCTGCCCTGGGCTCTGATTAGAGCCAATGTTTGCATTCCCTGGGAGCCAGGCACTGGTTTGGGGCAGAGAGTACTGGGGAAAGGGATGGCCTGCATATTGTTTGACTATCTAATTTCAGGACTGGTGTATGTGTATGAATAAAATATATAGCTAGGCATGACACCACTGATTTTTCCTACACTGGGAAATTGAATTGCAATTTCCAGACATCTGCTCCAATACAGCAAAGGAGCAAGTCTAGTGTCAGAAGAGGCAACGTTATGCTTATTTAAATCTTTTCCTTTTGTTGAATGAGTCTTTCTGGCCAGCTGGATATGAAAGTAGGAGAAGGCAGTGCCAGAGAGCTAGCAGCAGTGTCCAGCTAGAAGAAGTAAAAACCTAATGTCCCTTTTCTGCACAGCTGTGTGCTTTTGAAGTGCACCATGTTCCAACAAAGCTAATGCCTTGTGTGATGCCCCTTCCATGCAAGACAGCTCCCAAAGTGTTCCACCATCCACTACAATTGACACAAATTCCCTCCCCTACCACTTCAAGCAGACACCAGCAGCCAACTGACATGAGAGACAGCGCTGTCCTTGCACCAGGAGGTTTGGGAGGTGAGCACTCACTGTGCTTTTAGCAGCTCCAGCCTTCACACAGTCCTCAGCAGAGGAGGAGGAACCATGCTCCCCTGCATCCCCCAAGCCCTGTCTAAGGCCTTTCTCATGCTCTAATCTGAAGTGAATCAAAAATGATCAGTCAACAGGGTGTTTCAACTCAACAGTTTCTCCACAAAAGGTATCTGCTTCCTGTGGACAATGTTGAGTTTTCATGGAAAACCTGAATGCCTGAAAACTGAAATAGTAAATGCTCTCATAGTGCCTGATGGGAGTTGTAGTTTGGTTGGCTCCTGTCCTCTTTCTCCAAAAAGTCCCAGGCTCCCTAGGGGGACTACATCTCCCACGATGCACTATGGCAATGGGACTCACATGCAGAGCTGGCTTTAGGAAGTGCGGGGCCCAATTCAAACAATTTTGACAGGGCCCCACAGCAATTTTGGTTGAGCAAAAAAAAAAAAACACAATCCCCCACCAACACACACACACTCTCCAGTGGCACAGGGAAACCCTGCACTAAACTCACACCTCCTGTGGCACAGGCAGCCGACGCACTCCTCCTCCAGGGCCGGCAGATTTGTATCATTTTTGGTGATGCCCCATTAGCCACACCCCCTCGCCCCCGTTAACCAGGCCTCTGAAGGCAACACGCTCGAGGCAAGATGGACACATGACCAGAAGTAAAAGGGGTCATGTCACCCCTCTCGAAGGACTTTTCCCACCATCCTCCTACCAACAGGGATTAGTTTGGCCCCCACCAAACCCCCCCTCCTGCCACTAACCTGCAATTGCATTAACCCAATGTGTGTGACATTAACTCGGGGGCAGAGAGGCTGGGGGAAGTGTTCCCTCTAAGGGTATGTCTACACTACAAAGTTAATTCGAACTAACGGACATTAGTTCGAATTAACTTTGATAGGCGCTACACTAGCACTCCGCTAGTTCGAACTTAATTCGAACTAGCGGAGCGCTTAGTTTGAACTAGGAAAACCTCATTTTACGAGGACTAAGCCTAGTTCGAACTTACTAGTTCGAATTAAGGGGTGTGTAGCCCCTTAATTCGAACTAGTGGGAGGCTAGCCCTCCCCAGCTTTCCCTGGTGGCCACTCTGCCCAACACCAGGGAAACTCTATTGCCCCCCTCCCGGCCCCGGACATCTTAAAGGGGCACAGGTTGGCTACGGTGCCCGTGCCAGGTGCAAGCCTGCCAGCACCCAGCCAGCAGACCCTGCACCTGGCACGGCTCGAGCCAGCCACCCGATGCCCCCCAGCCCTCCCCCTCTTCCCGGGACCAGGCTGGCAGCTCCCGGGAGCTTGCCCAGGACCGCAAGAGGCGGGCACCCGCCTGGTCCAGTGTAGACATCGTGGACCTCGTCCACGACCTCCGCACTAGGCACAGGAAAGCGGCCGTCTAGGGCAGGAGAGCTGCCAGCCTGGCCACCCAGGAGCAGGTTTGAATGAAAATCAAGGTGGTCCACTGAGACCCCCGACCCGAGCCCTGAGCTTAGAACGGCCATACTGGGTCAGACCAAAGGTCCATCTAGCCCAGTAGCCTGTCTGCCGACAGTGGCCAATCCTAGGGACTCTGGAGGGGATGGACCAAAGACAGTGACCAAGCCATTTGTCTCATGCCATCCCTCTCCAGCCTTCCACAAACTTCGGGCAGGGACACCACTCCGACCCCCTGGCTAATAGCACTCCATGGACCCAACCTCCATGACTTGATCTCACTTCTATTTAAACTCTGTTCTAGTTCTAGCCTTCACAGCCTCCTGCAGCAAGGAGTTCCACAGGCTGACTATTTGCTTTGTGAAGAAGAACTTTCTG
This sequence comes from Pelodiscus sinensis, assembly GCF_052426305.1. NCBI lineage: Eukaryota > Metazoa > Chordata > Testudines > Trionychidae > Pelodiscus > Pelodiscus sinensis. The sequence continues at coordinate 7,397,115 of NC_143074.1, read as the reverse complement.
TTATTAGTTTGAAGCCTGCTACCCATTCCTTTCCTTTGGTGTCCTCTAGTCCTTCTATTATGGGAACTAATTAAGAACTTTTCTTTATGCACCCTCTCCACCCCACTCGTGCTTTTATAGACCTCTATCCTGTCCCCCCTCCGTCTCCTCTTTTCTAAGCTGAAAAGTCCCAGTCTCTTTAGCCTCTCTTCATATGGGACCTGTTCCAAACCCCTCATCATTGTAGTTGCCCTCCCCTCTCCCACCCTCTCTCTTCCCCTCTCCCACCTCCTTTTCCCAGTCTCTCCCAGTTTTGTTCAATAAAGAGAGATTCTATTTTTGAACACAATTGTCCTTTATTTTTTACATCAGGAAGGGGGGCTAGGGAGGGGTAAGTGGAAGGAGGTGAGGGAGGAATGGGGTACGAGCCCCCGATGGGGAGGACTGGGCTGGCTCTGCGGGCTTCTGGGGATGGAAGCTCTCCTGCAGCCCCCCAATTCAAACTAGTTTTTTAGTCTGGATGCGTTAGTTCGAATTAGCTTAGTGTAGACATACCCTCAGGCTACGTCTACACTCGCGGCTTCTTGCGCAAGTACAGCTGTTCTTGTGCAAGAACCCACACAGCAGCTACACTGCCCGCCTGCTCTTGTGCAAGGAAATTTACAGTACAGCGTGGTAAGAGAGGGTGTCTTGCACATGAGCTACGCTCTTTTCTAACAAGTATAAGCTCTCTTGTGCAAGAGGGCAGTGTAGATGCTCGGCAGGGATTTCTTGCACAAGAAACCCCTATGGCTAAAATGGCCATTGGAGCTTTCTTGCTCAAGAGAGCTTCCATATTGCCATGGATGCGCTTGCACAAAATTACAGCTTGCACATGGCAGTGTGGACATGTTCTTGTGCAAGACTTCTTGCACAAGAACCCTTGAGCAAGATGTTCTTGCACAAGAAGCCAGTAGTGTAGACATAGCCTAAGAGTTTCCTCCCATGACCAGAATGGATTTTGTGTTGTGCACTGGTACTGAGTTCATTTGGCTTGTTTCGATGTGCCACTGTGGCACCCAAGTTATTAATAAATATTTTATAAACCTTTACCTTTTCTCTCTGCTGCCATGTCTCCTCCCCTGGTGCCTGCTGCCTCCCAACTCCTCACCCTCCTCTGCTGTCCTGACTCCTGCCCTTCTCACTGCCTGTCACATTACTGGATCTTGAGGGGAGCAGCCAGATCAATGCTGCACCCATAGGTGGGGGTGTTGGCCCCAGAAAATGGTATAAAAGGGGGCCATGTGGGGTGCTGAATAGAAGCTTATTATCTGATAATCCTATGTAAGCTATTTATGTGGTTGTATAATGTCTGTGTGTGTAGTTAGGAATCTGTAGTCTATGTGGATACTGAATATTTCTCTGCATGTGGTTGAGCATTGGGCAGAGCCCGGGCCTGTGGATATGCTAATTAGCGAGGCCCTGTGGGAGGCCCTGTGGGAGCATGAGGGCGGACACCTAAGAGTGGCCAGCAGAGAGAGGCTGAGGACCAGGTGACTTGCTGCATACAAGAAGAGGCCAGGAAGGGGGTATAAAGAGGCCATGTGGTCGATGCCATTTTGTTGTCAGCTCAGCACTTCATCCCAGAGGCAGCATTGCAGGAATCGAAGAGCCCGGAAGACCTGTGAACCCATCCTGATGATAGGATGTGCAACAAGAACTTTTAAACCAGCAGCTGTAACATCTCTGCTAGAGCCTGCATCGAGGACTGGGAGATTCGGTGCATGTAACATACTAATCTTTAACAACCTTACTCTCATGCTTTTCTTTCTTGTGATAATAAACCTTTAGATATAGATTGTAAAGGATTGGCCCAGCGTGATTTGTGGGTAAGGTCCAGAGGGTAAATTGACCAGGGATCTGTGGCTGGTTTCTTGGAACTGGACAGAACTTGTTCGGGGTAGGTGGGATTGGGTGTTAGGACCCCCCCACCTGTGTATGAGGCCCGGGGCCATCTGGGGCACGGATATTGCTGGGGTGTCAGAGAGGTTTTGCTCGTGAGGCTTCAGGCAGGCAGCTGAAGCGCTCTGTGGGACTGGTTTGTGGCCTGTTTGGAGAGGCCACCAGTCTGGGGGCTGTAAGGAGCCCCGGATTTGAGCAATTCGCCCTGAGCGGATGCCCTCAGTTGTGCCCAGACACGGCCCGGTCCGTCACACTGCCCTCAGCCTTCCTGAGACCTGCCCCCCTCCACCAGCCCTTCTCTCCCCCCGTGCCCACTCCTCCAGTAGTCCCACTCTGATCATGTGAGCTACCCCTCTTCTAACACCTCCCTCTACACACCTGCCCTGCCTCTCTCCTCTGGTGCTGGTCCTTCCCCTGCAGGTGTCTGCCTTTCTGCTTCACCCCAGAATCCCCTGGCACCTGCACCTTTCTTTAGCCCTGCACCCTCCTGGTGCCTCCCCCTTCCCTTACTGCCCCTGAACCCTTTGTCCTCTTTTCCCCTGATGCCCACCCCCTCACCACTCTCTGCCCCATTCCCCTCCTGCCTCTCTGTGCCCTCACCCATGACTTGCTCCATCCCCACCTTTCTCATGACCACCCCTTCTTTCAAGCCTTCTCCCAGCACCTCCCCCTCCCTCCTCTAGCCCCCAATGCCCTTCCCCTCTCCTCTCCTCTCCCAGCATCACCCTGTCCCCCCTCCCACTGACACCTCCCCTCCTGCCCTTTTCCTTATTGTCTGCACTTGGCCCCCTGGCATTTGTCTCTCCTCCACGCTGTCTCTAGGGCCGTGTCCCAACTCAGGGGTTTTTTCGGGAAAAGTAGTCTTTTCCCGAAAAAACTTCCCCTGTGTCCAGACTCAAATTATTTCGAAAGAACGCGGCTTTTCTTTCGATGGCGGTAAACCTCATTTCACGAGGAAGAACGCCTTCTTTCGAAAGTTCCTCTTTCGAAAGAAGGCGTTCTTCAATGTAAAGAGGCCGTCTTCGAAAGAGAGCATCCAGACTCACTCGGTGCTCTCTTTCGAAAAAGCGAATTTCTCTTTCAAAAGATCTGCCTGCAGTCTAGACGCGATCTTTCGAAAGAGGCTCTTTCGAAAGAAGCCTGCAGTCTAGACATAGCCTTGGTGCCTTCCCCTTTCTTCCCCCTCCACCTCCACACAAGCCCCTTCTTCTCCCCCCCTCCGCCTCTCCCGCCTCCCTCCTCTCCCCCCCACACAAGCCCCTTCCCCGCCCCCCTCCGCACAAGCCCCTTCCTCCCCCTCCCTGCACAAGTTCCTTCCTCCCACTCCTCCCTCTGCACAAGCCTCTTCCTTTCCCACCCCTTCCCTCTAGTTTCCCCCCTCCCCTACCTTCTACCTTCCACTTTGCAGGGCCGGAGTCTGCGCTCGGGCCCCAGACTCCGAACCTGGAGCTACGCCATGTGATGCAACGTAGCCCTGAAGAGTTTTAAAGTCCCGGGTGAAAACGTCATGTCATGCCCGGGCATCCTCTCCACCCACCTGCAATGCCACATATGGCAGCAGCGCATGCCGGGGAGGGGGAGCTGCACTGAGAGCCACGCAGGGACAGTCCAGGGCCGAGGGGGACGCTCTGGGGACGGAGTGGGAGGACGCGTGGGGGATCCGGTGGGGGGGGCCGGAGACCGCTCCAGGCAGAGCCGCGGGAGACACCCAGCTCCACATATTGCTGGAGCAGGGCCCCTGGCTCTGAATATTAACTCGCTGCCCATAGCTCCCGGCACACTTCCGGGTTCAGGGCGCAGGGCCCCTTAGGCACCATTGCCCACTTGGGCCATTACCAGAGTGTGAGCAGCAGGCAGAGGCTGGCTCCATGTCCCTTGTTCTCTGAGACCACCTGGCCCCTTGCCATGCAGGCTGAAGAAGGAGGCTGGCTGACGAGAAAGCAAATTCTCCACCTCAGGAAGGGAAGAGGTGAGGCAAAAGCACCAGGAGCTGGCCCTAGCTGGGTGCCCTCTCTGAGGAGTGTGGGAGAGAGAAAGCAGGTGTTTTCCTTCCCCTCCCAGCCCCAGGGGCTGGCTGAGGAGTGGGGAGGCTGTGCACTCGCGGTGGGCGGAAGGCCAGTGGGGCAGTACAGCAGCGCTGCCTCTCCATTTATTCTCCGGCCTGCGGGCAGGCCCCGCCCTAGAGTCCCTGTGCTGTGGATCCAGGCAGCAGAAAACGGCTCTTGTCAAGAGAGCAGAATGGCTCGCAGACAGCCAGCCTCCCATTGTTCGTGTCCTAGGATGGCTGCCAAGCCCGGCGCCTTGGCGAGGGGATGTAGAAGCAGCCCTGTTTGGTTCACATCTGTTCCGCTCGGGCTCTGGCGGAGGGGGAAGGGAGAGGGAAGTTTTCTTCTCCCACCTCATTGCTGTGCAGTGGAGCACAGCAAGCCCTGCCACTGGGAGGAGATGCTGGACCAGTCTGACGGTGCCTGTCACCTGACACAGACCACAGGGTGTTGCTCTGGCCAGAGACACCTGTCCGGCTGGGAGAAACATACCCCAGTGGAGAGAGCTGCAAAGGGCCCCCCCCACACACATAGCCCAGGCAGGGCCGGGGCAGAGGGCATCTGTGTCATGTGCTGGAACATGCTGCCAGCAAGATGAGTAGCCGGTCGGTGCTACCGCGCAACCTGGCTAGGCTCAGACTGTGCCGGGGGGAGGGCTCCTCTCGCTGCGCTCCAGAGGCAAAGGGGAGTGCAAAGCGGGCTGGGGCAGCTTCCTGCATCCAAATGAGCCACAAACCCTGCAGAGCCCCCGCAGAGGTGGCATGGGGAGGAAAGGCCGTGAGACGTGGGTGAGCTGCCAGAGCAAGGCGTCCTGGCTGTCACTAGTTCCAGGAGCTGGGCCTTGTCGGGTGCCCTTGGCTCCCACGCGTTTCATCCCGGGGCAGGGTGCATCTGTTAAGTCCAGCGTAGTCCCATGACGAGGGCGTAAGGAGTCCATGTGCAATGGGGACACACTGCCCAGGCCTCCAGCTCTCGTACACCACACAGAAAAAGGCAGCTCCCTGTTCCCAGCTGTCGTAGGTGCCACAGTTTTTCCCTGGCTCACTCCCTCAAGGGCAGGATCTCTCACTGACTCCCTCGCCCTGGCAAAGCCGGGACTCTCCAGGGGAAGTGTCAGAAACCGAACAGGCACTAAGACACCAGTCATTGTTACAGGCACCGTCGCTGGGCAGGGCACCCTTCAGCCAGCATGCAGCAGCTGCTCTCACCCCGACCTAGTGGCGCTGTTTCAGAAAGAGCAGTCACCATCTGGCACATATACAGGAAGGAAGGGCCCTACGTCTCCAGGCCCCACCTGCTGCTCCTGTCCGCCCTGGGCTGCTGACAGGACAGAGCCCCCTGAACAAATTGTCTCTTTCATCCAAAGAGGCCCAGAGGCTGGGGAGGAGCATGCGAAGGGATTGCCCAGTCTGCACAGACAACTCACCAGACCAGTGATTTTCACACTAGGGGTTGTGACCCACGAGTGGGTTGCGGAATGTCAGGCACGGGGTCGCCTTGCTGTAAGGTGACCGGTGGGGGTGCTAAGGCAGGTTTCCTGCCTATCCTGGCACTGTGCCCCAGAAGCCACCAGCAGCTGGTCTGGCTTCTAAACAGGGGAGCCACGGGGCTCCATGTGCTGCCAGCCTGTACCCCAACTCCAATCCCCTTCCACAACTCTGAGCCCCCCCAACCCAGGTCCCCCTCCTGTACCCCAAGTGCCTCATCCCTGGCCCCTACACTCCAGTCAAAAGACATCATCATGTTGGGTCATGGGCATCAACAATTTTCTTCAACTGGGTCACAAGAAAAAAGTTTGAAAACCGCTGCACTAGAAGCTCTGCTGCAGCCTCTGCAGTGCATTCTCCCTCTGTTGGCGTTCCTGTGCATCATCTCGAGTAGCTTCCAGGCTCAGTGCATAAGACAAAAGCAGACTAATCCAGCCCGACAAGATCCACTGGGAGCTGCCAATCCCACCTGTGCTCTTTCTGCCTCTTGCATCATCCCCCCGTAGCAAAGAGCCTGCAACAAGCACAGGGCTGCCAGCTTTGGCCGTGGTACACAAAGCAGCGCTGGCCTCGATGTGAAGAGGGGTGGCTTTGCAGGGTGTGGATCTATGGATGGGGTATCCCATTGGGGGTAAGATCGGCAGAAGATCCAAATGGGTTCAAGCGAATACGCATGTTAATTCTCTTCTCGGGGCAGCTCGGGGGATTTGATCTCCCCCGCATGTGGGTTTATTCCCCAAGGAAGAAGCAAAGAGTCTCAGGCATCTTGATCTACTGGATTCAAAGCCCATTTGTTCAAAGGCCCTTCCTTCTGCATTGCTGCGTCTCAACTGAGGGCAATATGCTCCTGTCCCTGCTGGCCGCAAAACCCCTCCCTGCTGGCAGCTGCAGCTTAGAATGTGTTAGCTTTCCCCATTCCATACCAAGCAGTCCCTGAAATGCCACCCTGCTTCTGAGGACCGGAGAGGAGGTGGGATAGATAAGAGGTAAACTGAGGCCCAGAAGTCTTACTCCCTGAAGGCGACAAAGCAAATCATTGGCAGAGCTAGGCAAACAACCCAGGACTCCTGACTTCCACGCCTACTACTAGGCACCACTACCCTGATATACTGTTTGCATTGTTATATCACAAGGGAGGAGTTATAAATGACATGATCATTCCCCTTCCAAATGCAAGTGTATTATTCATTACTGAGATTGCCAGCTCTTTCGAGCAGGGTGCTTTCTGTTCTCTGTTTGTACAGTGCTTAGCACATCTCAGTCCTGGTCCATGACCATAACTCCCGGAAATAATAATACTTAATAATAAATGATCATATTGTGAGAATTCTCAGCTGGCATTGCCAAGTGCATTACCAAAAGGTGCCAACAGATGGCATCAGCATTTAGCTCAGCAGAGCTGCAAGACACACAAACCTACATGTTATTGCCTCTATCAGAGCAAAGGTCTCTTCAATCTTTTACCCTTCCTTGACAATGTGTGCTAGTCTCTCCTGCCTCCCCCGGCCCCATCCCCCCCACACACTGTTTATTTGCAGTGTTAAGTGGCTAGCATTTTTCTTGAAGGTTTCATCTTTGGTCGGGAAACAAAGACAACGATAGCATCTTGGTCAAGGCAGGATTTGGATAAATAGCATCTGAGGGCACCTCTACAGTAGGAAATTATTTTGAAATAATTATTTTCAAAATAATAACTCCCGAAATAACTATTTCGAAATAGCGTGTCTATACTATGGAGAAGCCTCAAAATTAGTCCGAGACAGGCTCTGTTAGGGCGTCTGCACTGCACTGTGGGTCGAAATAAGATATGCAGTTTGAGCTTTGCAAATTGCGTATCTTATTTCAATCTTATTTCAAAATAGCTTATTTCGTAATTTGATGTTGTTTACACAGCGCCAAATTTCGAAATAACCCGCTATTCCAAAACGTCCCTTGAGATTTACAAGAACATTGGAATAGTGAGCCTGAAATAACAGGCTTGCTGTTAAAACACAGGATAGCTATTTCGGGATACTCTGATATCCCGAAATAGCACTGCAGTGTACACGTAGCCTTAATGTGGACGTGCTACCTTGACTTAGAGCCCCAGGAAGCACTGGGGAGTCATTACTTTGAAATAACAGCAGCAGAGCTTCTACACAACCGGTATTTTGAAATAACGACTTTGAAATGAGTGCTATTCCTTGTAGAAAGCAGGAGTTATTGTTTCGAAATAACCAGTCCCTTATTTTGAAATAATGGGCTTGTAGTGAGGACGCTTGTTATTTCGAAATAAGGGGAGTAATTTCAAAATAACTCCCTAGTGTAGACCAGGGCTAAGTGAGATCTCTCTGCAGCATGACAGAGAGAGCTGGGTTCAAAGCAACGGTGGTCATTCTGTCTATGTCAACTCTGCCATGTCCATATTTTTTGCGGAAGAGCAGATGCACTCTTTTGGAAGCCCTGTCTTCCTCAGGCCATGAGGAAGAAGGGCTTTCTGAAAGAGGCGGTGTTCCCAAAATTTGGCGCAGTGTAGACGGACCAAATTTTGGAAAAGCCTCTTCTAACAAAACTATCGGAAAAAGGGACGTAAATTGCAGCGTGCAATGTGTGTACCTTTTTCCAATAAAACTCTCTAGTCTAGACATAGCCTCTGATCGCAGCTCTACGCTGTTGTAAACAAAGTCCCAAACTCCACTGTGCTGGTGTAGAAGAAAGAAAATCTGCTTTCACTTCCATGTCCTGGCTTTTCTGGGCTTACATCCTCAGTGGGGTTTTTTATAGGGTTTTTTTTTTTTTGTTTGGGTTTTTTTTTCCTTTGTCATTTAATCTCCTTTTTTCATGTCTCTCCTACACGGCCAAAGAGAAATCGAATGGCTAAAGCCCTGCGCTCTCCTTGGTAAATACACAGTGACGGTTGGCCAGAACATCAGAATAGCTCTGAGCAGATGGTGTCTAGTATTTTGTTCAGACCTAGATGCAAGACATCACGCACCAGAGAGACTCACGCACATCAAAGATCGTCAAGACCGTCCTATGCCTGGGGCTTTAAAGCCCATAGCTTGTCTGAAGGCATTTGATGCCCCAGTCAAAACTAGATTATGAACAGGGCCCCACGTGGGGGCCAGGGATAAAAGAAGTCTTTGCAGCGGATTTTTTTTGTCCACTTTCAGAAATAAAAGCACTTGGGGGTTTGTCATCTCAGAAGAAAAGCTGCCAGGCAGAGGCCCAGCACATGCAAGGGGGGAGAGGAGGAGATGCAGTTAGTAGCATGGAGGCGCAAGTGTTTGAAGGCAAAGCACCCTTCCTCCCTGTGGTTAACTAGAGATGGGGACACAATTCATTTGCGCTGTAGAGTGCATTGTCATCATGCTGCCCCACAGGGCTAGAAACAATAGGACCCCAATCAGTGAAAGTGAATCACCATCCCTGGCCCATGAGAATATGTGCAGGAGTTGGTCTTAACCCTATGGTGATTGCGAACATATTGGTTGGAACTTGCAACCCTCAGTTGTGGGAGGTGTAGTCTGGTGTGCAGACAGGGCTAAGAGCGCTGATAAGTGCAGCTGCGCATCCATGGGAGTTGCAGCCAATGTTCCCTCTAATTTTTACATCTATGTGCAGCATAAAATGTGTTATGTGCACCACCAGCAGAAATGCATGCTACCAGCTATGCTAATCAGCTGGGAGGCACCCGACTCTCTCCTGCTTGCGGGGCACACTGCTTGCAGGCAGCCCTAGAATATCTCAAGTTGGCCACTGTCTGAATCCACTTTTGAATATGCTGGCTCTGTTCACTGCAGTGGGGTCAGAAACACACCGTCACATTTGATTCATTGACTACAGTGGAAATTTACAATTTGATTAATCCATCCCATAGATCTTTATCTTTATTACCGGTAATTCATCCCATATATCTTAGTCCCATGAGCAGTAATTTGGCTGGAAGTCTGGAAAATGTCAGTGTTTTTAAGGGTTAAAAATTATGTGTCCAGCAGATAATAAACTGATGGTTCAATATGTATTCAGCCTTACTGGTGTCTGATTTAAATTAGAACAGATCTATTGGGTATCAAGTGAAAATGTATTTAGGAATTGGACATGTGCTGTATGTAGGAGAACATTTTTGGGGAATGTCTTTGGAAAACATACAGCTCACTGTGGTCACATTTTTTATAAAAGACACAGGGATCTACAATATTCCTTGAAATCTATGCAGATTCTGCCTTAATACCTTTGTCAAAACACAGTATTTTCATTATGAACACTGAACAACGGACACTGGATGGCTATGGTCACTGGTAACAGGATATGGACTCTTTTACCGGCAAGTCTTAAATTAAAAAAATCTCATGCTTCAGGGCTTCAATCAGTCACCTGCAGGGGTCAGGAAGTAAATATTTACCCTCACTGTATTTTGCTTTTACTGCTTCCTCTGGCACATCAGAGATGGCCATGACTGGAGATGGGATACTGGACAGGGGGGACCAGAGCTCTGATGTGGCACTGAGATTTCTCTCAGAAGTTTGGCTGCTCAGGTGCTTGGGGGTCTAACCAATTGCCATAGGGTGCATTGGGAAAAAATTTATCCTTTGGGATTTTTTACCCTCTCTGTGGCATTAGGCATGGGTCATTTGTTACTAGGATCCTCTGGGCATATCTCACCTAATCAATTCCCTGCCTTGTGCTTTGGAGTATCTTGGTTCCTCTGTTCTCTGCCCGTAGCACACTCCACTTTAGTCTCCAGAGGGCTCCGATATTTTGGTTTTGTTTTGGTTGTCAGGCTTGTGTGGGTGGCTGGGTGGGGTTTAACAGACAGAGATATACAGAAGGTCAGACTCCGTGAACTGCCTTGTGGACTGAAACACTGTCTGTTTCACAGGTCATCAGCTCACACCTAGTCCCTGGTGGTTGTTTTTATCATCGGACAGTTGTGCGGCAAATGTGAAAACTCCATTTAGTTCTAGGAGGAGATAGGGTCCACATGCATATACGCACACCCCAGATGAATACAAAACAGTGAGTGGCACGATTAGCAAAAATGCCAAAATCTGAATGTTGGTGTTAACTGAGCCCAAAACAGCCACTGCAGCTGGCAAACATGTTTTTTTAACACCATCATTATTTTTAAATGATCACATTATTTTAAAGCGTGTCTAGAGCTGGCAAAAGGTACTGGATTGCCAATGCCAAGTATTCAAAAATCATGACTCAGGCCCCAAATTAGCTTCCAAATCATGAGATTTAAAAATAAATCCATACGAGGTTATTTTTATTTGCCTTCTGTTTTTTGCATCCTTCAGGGTCACATTCTCCAGCTTTTCTTCACCCCCTGGAGGACTAGAAAAGTGCTTTAAAAATAGCTGAGTTCCCCATATAATCACATGACTGCGGGAGCTGGAGCTTTACAAAACACACCCAATATCACGCCACTTGCAATAAAATCATGAGAATTGGCAGCAGAGAGAATGGGAGGTTTCCTGGAGTCTGACTGACAGGCTATCTGGAAAGCAGGTGCATCCTAGACATCAGGTGTGCTAGCTTCCCCCACCCTGCCCTGCCATGGTACCTCATCCCTGACATGCATCTGTCACTTCTGAGAGGGAGAGGAAAGCTCACCTCCTAGTGCCCATGTGGCCCTTGGCCTCCTTGCTGAGGTAGCCAATGAAGAGGCCAATTAGCAGAAAATAGGAGTTTGTTTTGCAGCACAGTCTACTGTCCATCAGGAACTGGACTGAGACATGCAGGACTTCCCACGGGCCAGCCACCAGTCAGGGATCAGACCCCAGCAACATTCTGCCTTGATTAACCAGACTTCCAGATCACCCAGGGGCCTTGCTGTAGAAAGCCCTAAGGACAGACTTTGCTGGGTCAGGGGTGGGGGCCAGTTCTGGACCCTCGGAAGGGGCAGGACTGGAGGCTAGCCTCCCTCGGCCAGCACTTCAGCACCACCAGGCAAATGCCTCTGAGGCTCTGGCAGTGATTTAAAGGACCCAGGAATTTGGCCACAGCCATGGCTGCTATCACTGCTGAGATATCAGTGGCAGCAGCAGGGAGCCATGGACCCTTTTAAATCACTGGGCTACAGGACAGCTGCCTCCTTTGCCACTCCTATTGGCAACCCTGTCTGTATCTCCATTACATTCCACCTGGTCCCCCAAAAGATTGATTTAAATTAGTCTAAAAAACCAGACTGATCCCAGTGCAAAGATCCAGGCTATGTCTACACTGCTGGGGGTTTTTCCAGAAAAAGGTACGCAAATTGTGAACCATCTACACTGGGCCAAAAGTCAGAAAACAATCCTCTTTCAGAAGAGCCCTTATTCTCCGTAAAATGAGGAATACGGGCTTCCAAAAAAGCGTTTCTGCTGTTCCGAAAAAAGTTTTGGAAAAGCAGGCATGTTCCTTGGACACGGCAGAGTTTTTCCAGGATACCAGAGAAATTCTGTCGTGTAGACGTAGCTCCAGTGTGACACATTTAAACTCAGAGCACATTTTTATGTCCAAATTCTACACCTCCTGGAAAGAGAGATTTGTAATTGAGCAGGGATGTTCTAATTAACTTCTGTGGTGGACATAATCAACCCATTCATTGCCTTCCATACAGACTATATGGGAAACACTCTTAGGCTACATCTAGACTGCATCCCTTTTTCGTAAAAGGGATGCAAATTAGACGTATCGCAATTGCTAATGAAGTGGGGATTTAAATCTCCCCCACTTCATTAGCATAAAAATGGCTGCCGCTTTTTTTTGGCTCGGAGCTTTGCTGGAAAAAAGCGCCAGTCTAGACGCTGATCTTGCGGAAAATAAAGCCTTTTCCGAAAGATCCCTTATCCCTTTCTGAAATAAGGGATATGGGATCTTTCGGAAAAGGCTTTATTTTCCGCAAGATCTGTGTCAAGACTGGTGCTTTTTTCCGGTAAAGCTCCACGCCGGAAAAAAGCGGCAGCCATTTTTATGCTAATGAAGCGGGGGAGATTTAAATCCCTGCTTCATTAGCGATTGCGATACGTCTAATTTAAATCCCTTTTATGGAAAAGGGATGCAGTCTAGACGTAGCCTTCTTGTTCATTAATTAGGAAGCTGTTACTTGCATGGTTGGCCCGAGTTATCTAGTAGATGTTGGCTCCCTTATGCTGCTTTGCCAGAAAGTGCTTTTCTACAAACAGGGCTCCTCTTGCAGGATTCCCCCTCATTCCAAGAGGCATAGCTGATTAAATCACCAGAATAAATGAGACAGACAGGCTGAGAGTTATCCCAAGTTTGTTTGTTCTCAGCTTTCTAATGTGCTTTTCACTCCCACACACACACACACACACACATCTCTTCTGCGAGGTTGCATTGGTGTGAAAGCCAGATTGGTGCTTTCCCTTTTCCATTCTTGGATTAGCCACAGGGTAAAACAATGAATCAATGAGATTATTTTTCATGAAAATGTAACTGGGAACTGTCCCCTTTTTGATCCATGTGAAAGTGAATTCAGATGAGCCTGTGAGATTTGAATGTGGAATAAAAATTGCCTAACAGAGGTAAGGTGAAGTGTGGAGGTGCACATGTGGGTGTTTCGCTTTAGCATTCATCTGTGCAGACTATAGTTTGTCTGCAACTTCTTTGATAATGTTCACTGTCCATCTATCTCAGTTTCTGAGCAGTGATGAAGACAATAGTCCTCTATGCCATGAATCAGAGACGTTTAAGCTTCTAATGCAATCTCTAGTCGGGCACTCTCTGGCCCAGCTACATCCATGGTCCGGCATGATTTTAGTGAGCCAGATGTTCATTTATCATGGGTCCACATTTCCTGAGGTCCCATAAAGTTTGTTTACAGCCACCAGTTCTGGCTGTCAGGGTTCTGTGCTGTTATCTAGCTCTAATTTACCCCTAAATATTTTCTAAGAGTAAGCAGTGGAAGTGTTGGCAATGCTGCTAGACAATATTGATCTCCCATGGTTTGGCAAATTCTCTGGTTTGGCACCGGACAGGTCCCAAGGGTGCTGGACTAGAGAGGTTCAACCTGCACTGATTCATTAAGAAGGAGGTAAGTCTTAGAGCTTATCTCAGAAAGGCGAGGAGTCATTCCAGAGACGCTTCTTGTTGTCTCTAGGGAGAATTTTTCTCAGGGCGGGCTTTGATGGCTAGCTAGATTGGTTAGCTAGTTTGTGCATTTCTCTAGTATGGAGGAAGGGGAAATGGCAATACTGACTGTATAAGCACCTGTCCCCTTCCGGCACGCTATCTCAGACACCAGCAATACAAGTGATCGCTGATGTTTGTGTTTTTGGCTCCTCCCTGACATTCTGTCTCTTGGGTCCAAGGCATCACTCACCCAGCAGCTGGACATAGGCTTTGGTCAGCCCAGACATTCCCTCTAGGAACAGGTGTCTTAGGAGACTCATAGCAAAACTCCTGCCCAGCTCTGGTGGCCAAGTCAGGCTTTCTGATTTGCAAGGCGCCTTCCAAGTGGCCTGTGCTACATAAGCAAAACACAAAGTTTCTAGCTTGCTCTTGGTGCCGTGTAAATAATATATCGATGCAGCCCTAAAGCACCGCAGGGGGCACATGGTTAGCACGTAGGCCTTACGTAGCAGAGTGCTGAACAATGCTGAGGTTGAGAATTGGAAAGCGACAGGGATGAGAAAAGGATTTCAGCAGAACTTCAGCTCAGAGGTGAGCAGCAATGTTGCTGTCTCATCAACCCAAGACATTGTAAGCATAATCCTTTATTTATACAGCACATTTACCAATCTCTTTCCTTGCTACTGAAGTGCTCCCATCTCTGGGCTAAAACATGGCAACCGTCAACGGTGCACAGCAACATCATGTGTAACACCAACAGGCAGAACCGAACCTAGGACCTCTGGAGCTTAGTACAAGCCTCCACCGCCTGAGCTAAAAGCCAGCTGGCTCTCAGCTAAGGTGTAGAGACATCACATTCTGCCTCTCTGCAAGTGGTCTAAGTGTCACTAGCTGGGTCAGTGCACCACACCCAAGAGGTGTGTGGGTTACACAAGCAGCCATTTAAAATAGGATGAGAAAGTGACTGCAGTATCCAATTCAAATTCCAGGGGGGAATTTTAGGGGATTAGCTTTACAGCATTACCCAAGACTGGCCAGGAACTTGGGGCTAACGTCCCTGTGCTGGCAAACCCTCTGCCTGGGATCTTTAATGCCTTTTTTATGAAAGGCAGCAGCTCTGGCAGCCCAGCATGCGTTAGCACTACATGGGGACAGGGGATCAGTATTAACCCAGAGGCAAGCACGCCACCTACTGAATCACAAATGTCATTTCCCGCATAGCCGAGCTTTCTCTCAGGTGGCGTTTCACTGAATTGCTGACCTAGCCTGTCCCCATTTCGCTTGTGAGAGCTGAAAAAGAGCGCAGCTAGAGTGGTGTGGCTGTATACCACAGTTGGACACCATCTGGCTGCAAAACAGCATTTATACACTGCAGTTTAGAAGCAAAATTAATTCTGTGGCATTTCCTTTGGAGTAAAGAAATCCTTCTGCTCTCTCCCTTAGTGGAGTGCTTGTTGCGGATGTGAATCTTGCTGTGTGAAATAGAAGCCTCTGATTACACCAGAGCAGTATGATATGACTTATCTTCCCCCCGCACTAACCAACAGCGCAATTTGCCATACCCATTACAGACCGTATAAATTGTTCTATATGTTGTAAATACATATATAGTGCATTTTAATGATCGCTGCTGTATATCTTCAGTAATAGGGCCAATTGAAAACCACTTCAGAAAGCCTCTATTGATATCTTTGCAATAGCTCCTAATCTTCTGCACCAGCTGATAAAAGATGCATTAGGCAAGGCTGTCCAGAACACAAGCTCATGCGATTGTAAGTCAAAGTGAATGCTCCACCTGTGGCCACTTAGCCCAAGCTGGCTTTTTTCCTCCTCCTCCTTTTTAACTTGGATTGTATTGACATTTTAAGTATTTTCCAGTTAAGACATCTGCATGCAGATACCCAGAGAGGAACAAATCACAGGACAGGCACAATCACATTTGGGATATTGTAAGAGAGGAGACAGCAGCAATCATGCTGATTTACTCCACCTGTGTTGATAAATAAATCAAAGACAATATCTCTAGGTTTCCATTTAAAATCCACTCAGGGGAAGGTATAGGATTTCGGCCCCACCAAACTTCTCCATGCAGTTCTGTTAAAATGCTTGTAAAATGTGTACTGTCTCCCTCTAGTGGCCAGTCTACCGAGTAGCTAACCTACTACTGCTACCAACTCGGGGTATGTCTACACTGCCGTTCTTCCGACAAAACTTGAGGAACGTCCACACTGCAATTGCGTTTTTCTACAAGAAAATCAAAAGAACAGGGTTTTTTCCAGCATTGGTAATCCTCATTCTACAAGGAAGAAGCCTTTTTCTGAAAGAGCTCTTTCAGAAAAGGCATGTGTGGACGGGGAAAGAGGGAGTTCTTTCTGAAGAAGAGGAAAGAGGAAAAAGCACAGGTGCCCTGGTGGCCATTCTGTGCATAGCAATCATAGCTTACATGAAAGACAGTGTCCATTCAGTCTGGATGCTCTCTTTGGAAAAATCAGATCGCTTTTTCAATCCACTTTTGCAGTATGGACGCTCTCTTTCAGAAGAAGTTTTTCCAGAAGATCTCTTCTGAAAAAAGCTTCTTCTGAAAGCCTGCAGTCTAGACGTAGCCTAACAGAATTGTTCTGGTGGTCACTCCTCCACAAGCAGCAAAGGCCTGTGCTTTTTGTGCTGAAAGTCCCAGATTCAGCTCCTTCTGTCAGGGTTGATACAATATTCTCTTTGTGGGCCAAAATATCTAATTATTTGTACCACAACAGTGCCTGTGGGGTTCCATTGCACCTTCTACAAGCACATACAAAGAGAAAGCCCAAACCCTAAGAGTTTCTTGTTTAATAGACAAGATAATGGGTGGATAATGAGACAGAAAGGCAAAGTGACTTGCCCTGTCTTCTGATTTCCCATCAAGCATGGCATGCTCTCTGCCCAGAGCTAGACCACATTGGTTTGTGACAGCATCACTTAGGCTATGTCTACACAGCAGTGTTATTTCAGAATAACCGGCATTATTCCGAAATAACATAGTCCGCATCTACACAGCAAGCAGCTATTTCAACATAACGTCAAAATAATGTTGAGCTGGAGGACTTCTTACTCCAACTCCTGTAATCTTCATTTTATGAGGAATAAGGGAAGTTGGAGGAAGTGTGCTCTAACTTGGACTTCCTGCTGTGTAGACAGCGCCGCAATTGACGTAGCTCCAGTTGTGTTCCTTATTTTGGCTTTAGCCCTGCTTTGTAGACACGTCCCTCCCTGAACTTGTACTTTACTTGCAATTCTCTTGACTGTTTCACTTCTGGGCTGTGTCTACACTGGCCCCTTCTTCGGAATAGCCATGCTCATTTAGAACTTTGGAATAGGGAAATGCGCGGGGGATTTCAAGTAGGAATAAGAGATCCTCCGGAATAGGGCTTTATTCCGGAGGATCACATCAGTCTGGACGCTCTTTTCCGGCTTTTCCCCAAGCCGGAAAAAAAGCGGCGGCCATGTTTATTTAAATCCCACGGGGGATATTTAAATCCCCCGCTCATTTCCCTATTCCAAAGTTCTAAATTAGCATGGCTATTCCGAAGAAGGGGCCAGTGTAGATGTAGCCCTGGGGTTTTTCTTGAGCACAGGTGGCCAGTTCTGGGTGGCTTTGTGATCACATGCTTGATCTTGATGCTCTTCATTGGCAAATCTGCAACAGACTTCAAAGAAAAAAGGAACAGGGTCTTGGAGACTACATGGAGCCCCAGAAACTAATGCTGGGGCAGAATTAAGGTTTGAAATACATCTGGATAATACACTGTCCTAGAGTGCCAATTAGTTTCTGAAAACTTCAGCTTACACTGACTAAATGCACCTGGCTTAAAGCAAACTCATTGCAAAAAAAAAAAAAATCATTGTAAGCAACCTTCCATAGCTGGCACTAGCACATTCCTGGTTATTAAGTGAAAAAAAATTAAATCCACTACACTGTGCTATTGCTCTTTAAAATGGTGCTTGTCTTAGGCAGCAGAAATCCATGAAGTCAACTACACTTTTATTCACATTGCACACACATTACTGTCTTTAACACACTTATGCTCACAACACCCCAGTGAGGCAGGGCATTGCCATCACCCAGTATACAGATAGGAAACAGAGGCACAGAGAGGGCAAGCACTTTGCCCAAGCTCACACAGGAAGCCTGTGGCAGAGCAGAGAATTGAATCTCAATCACTAGCCAGCACCCTACTCACTGGCCCCTTTCACTGTCACATCTGTACTGCTGGCTTTCAAACAAACCAGTAGAACAGTTTCAATCAGTCTTTGGAATTTAAAAAAACTGTGGAACTGTCTTTTATTGATGTGGAGGGTTTCTTAGAGAGTTGCATTTGCACTATTTGGATTTGGGGCTAAATTTAAGCCATAGAGTCTCTTTAAAGAAAACAGTTAGAAGACAGTCGGCCACCTGCATGTATATACAGCACAGACCTCTCTAGTCCGACACTCTCTGGTCTGGCAACATCCTGGCCTGGCATGATTTTAGTTAGGTGGGTGCCCACTTATCATGGGTGTGGCCAAGTTTCCTGTGGTCCCATAAAGTTTGTTTACAGCCACCCATGCTGGCTCTCAAAGTTCTGTGCTGTTATTTAGCTCTAATGTACCCCTAAATGTCATCTGAGAGTTCAGCAAACAGTGGAAGTGTTGGCAATGCTGCTAGGCAATATTGACCTCCCGTGGTTCAGCAAATTCTCTGGTTCGGCACCAGTCAAGTCCCAAGAGTGCTGGAGTACAGAGGTTCAAACTAGCATTTTGCATCCAAAGAATTGCATTTCATAGGTAGGTAAGTATTAGCTGCACTTGACAGGTGGAGAATCTGAAGGACACTCCAGTCACAGTCCTTACTCAAAGTCACACATTTAGTGCAAAGCAGGCAATGGAAGCCAAATTTCCTAAAGGCTAGTTTGTGACTAATCCCTAGAGCATGTGAATCTCTGGCTTGGCTATGAACAACACAACAGAGAAAACAACTGCAATTTTATTTTTGATTGCATCAGACTACAGCTAAACTGCACCCAATTAAGAGCCAACTCAAACACCCTCTGTTAAGCACCACACAGAATCTGGATCATGCTATAGGTCTCAACAGGCTATGGTACTGATGACGCTGCCACCTTATGGGTCAGGAAAGCCAACAATAGCCACATTCCTAACATTAGTGGCCCACATTCAAAGCCTGTTCAGAAGCAGCAGAGGGATAAGCAATGGCAGGAAGTTTTGTTTTTGTCGTGTGAAATGCTACAGAAGGAGGAACATGATGGAACTACCCTGAAACAACTGTGAGCAACTGTGAACTGAATAAAAGCCCTAGTTGAAGGCTACACCATTCTTAAAAAAAATTGGACTTGGCATAGGTCCAACTCTGTGGATGCTCTGGGGCTTGGATGCCCCCTGGAAAAAATATGGGGTGTTCAGCATCCCCAAGGCTGAAATACTCAGCACCCCACCATTCACCCCATCCACTTGTGCTCTGCCTTGAGTCCTCATCTCTGCTTGGACTCTACCCACCTTCTGCCTGCTCAATCACTTTCCCCCCCAATGCCCCATCTGATGCTTGCATGGGGGGATGCAGCAGAGAGGAACACCCACTGGCAAAAACAAAAGTCAGTGCCTGTGGGACTTGGTCATCTTTCATTGGCAATACCTTGCAATTTCAACCCTCTTTCACCAACAGAATTCAATGAGCATTGCATAGCTAGCCGCAGTATTAGATTCCACATCACATAATTTTCCAGATGATGCTAGGGCATCATTACTAGAAATTAGGCAAAACTCAGTGTTTTCTTTGGCTTTGTAAAGAACACCTTCCCTAGAATGACAGAGTTTCTACTACATTATCAAACACTTCTTATCAAAACATTTTTCCCAGCATGTCTTTCTGGGGTTGGCCCTTTAAATAAGGCAGCGGCAGCAGCAGATGCTCTAACGGAGCCATTTTGTGAGTAGCTGCTGCATCTCCCAACTGGTGCGTGGTTGGAATTTTTCTCTCTGTTTTCTGCGTTGATGAAGACAGGGTATGTGATCACATTGCCCTTTTGTAATGCTAGTTAATTATCATTATAAAGCTGGCTTATGGTATTGTGAATCATTTGGCTTCGTTGAAAGTTTGTTTCAAAAGCCTTCAGTCTCAAGTTTGCCTGAACTAGGCTCATTATAGGCAATCTCTTCTTCTGTCTAGGGACTTGCCCATCTACCCATAAAATAGTAATAGCCAGCAAATTTCACACTAAGCACTCTTCTGTGTTATTGCATAGAGCCAATTGTCTAAAAGGAATGAGTAGCCTGTGGGTATACCCAGCAAGGAACTAGGTACCATTTCCAGAAATGAGGGAGATGCGGAAGAAAGGACTGGACTCCATGAATAAGACAGAAGAAGAAATCTGATGTTAAAGACAGTAGGGACATAAGAACTGAAGGCAAATGAAGTGAACTGAAAGAGAGGGAGAGAAAAAAATCACAGAGGGCTGAGAGTGGAAGGGCAACTGAACAAAGAGTTAATCAGAAAGATTAAGATGTGAGAAGGTGCAGGGAGAACTGGAAGGCAGCTAATAGAAGTGAGTGAAAAGAGAAAGAAGAAAAACGGAGTTAATAAGAGACAAGGCTGGGTTAAGGACAGAATGATCAAGTGCAGAAAAAGCAAATGGTATAAAAGCAGTGTGATAAATAAATGGGTGGATGGACAGGAGCAACAGACAAGAAGAGCAGCTTCAGGCCAGGGGCATTACATCAGCCAGGGAATTGTCTCACTGAGACTTACCCCAAGAGGTGCTGAGGGATTTTTGCTCAATGAAGTAAATAAGGGAGGGGGTAAAGGGAAAGAAAGTTGGACAGATTGAGGGAAACACAGATTGAATCAGATTAACTGAAAGATAGATTCAGGAAGCAATTAAAGGAGTGAATTAAGGTGGGAGGTAGAAGGAAAGAAGTGGTGGGAATGAGATGATGGAAGATAAAAGAAGTCAGAGGTTGAATGTGGAATAATTGTCAGGAAATAGAGAGAAAGCTGAAGAAAAGAACTAAGGGGGATATAACTGGAGAAAAAGAGGGGATAGAATACCTGGTTAGATGAACTGGACAAAATGAGATTGGAGTGTGAGGGTGCTGGGATGAAAGGTTTGGGCTGAAGCAAAAATCAGAGGTGTAAAGAACTGCAGCAGAGGAATGGGACAGAGAACAGAGGAACTGGGAGATAGAAGAACTAAAAGATTTACGGGGACCAGAAGAATCTGAAGTGAAAGACTTGGACTTTGCTTTATCCACTTCCTGTGGGCCAAGGAAAGAAAGTAGGGAAAGGTAGAAAGAGAAAGAAAGTGACAGCAGTTCTGGGCAAAGCAAAGCGGGTGGAAGGGGTGGTGATGACAGTTTGCTGGTGAGAAGGGTTGGATGAAGAAGGGAAATGGAGTTTTGGGGGTAAAACAAGAAGGGGAGGGGTAACTTGGCTGGAGAAGGCCAAAGGAGAGTTCCAGGTTAGAAGGACAATGGGAAGGGCAGTGAGAATTCCTGAGATTAGGGGGAAGGACATGGGGGAGAGGGCAGTTTGGGGGTCCCTAGAAGAGCCTGGTACTGGGCACTGGGGAGCTGGGAGTAAGTGGTCATGGGGAGGCTGTGAGAACCAGGGCTGGAGAGAGTCTGTGAGGCTGTGGCTGGCCCTGGTGCTCCAGGGCTGGGGAGGAGAGTTGGGGAAGGGAGGTTCTGGAAGTCCCGGGTCTTGCTGGGAAGTGGCCGTGGAACCTTGGCAGGGGGATGTGGTGTCTTAGCCAAGGAGAGAGCAGTTCAGAGAGGACCTGGGGGGAGCCCATTTGGGGGGCTGGGATTGGGTGGAGAAGTGTGGAGAAAGGTGGTGACCCAAGCAGAGAGGGCGTAGTCCAGAAGGGGGGAGGGTGAAGGTGACAGCTGGGATGCGGGGGAGGGCTGGTGTTGGGCAGACGAGAGTGGTGAAGCGATGCCCCAAATTGGGAAGGTGATGCAGAGAGGGCTGTGGAGAGGGGGCAGAGGAACCCTTAGGGGGGTGCGGGGAGGGCGGTGCCCCCGGCTGGGTGAGGGGAAAGGAGTGCCCAGGCGGGGGGAGCCGGGGTTGGGCAGAGGGGGGCGGGGAAGGCGGTGCCCTAGGCGGGAGGAGAACGGGAGGGGCCCGGGCGGCGGAGGGGCGGGCTGGGGCGGAGCGCGGCTGCCGGAGGCGGGCTGAGAGCAGCAGGCTCAGTCGGCGGCTCCCCTCGCAGCGCCCCGCTCGGCTCCCCGTGCGCCTCCCGCTCCGGCTCCAGCCCCAGCCCGGCCCGGCATGGCAGCTCCCCCGCGCTGCAGCCGGCTCCGCCGCGCCGCCGCCGCCCGGTGCCCGCTGCAGCCGCCGCCGCCCCCGCTGCTGCCGCTGCTGCTGCTCCTGGCCAGCGGGCCCGGCTCGTCCGCCTCGCGGGAGCCCGACAGCCCCTGCCGGGTGAAGACGGTCACCGTGTCCACCCTGCCCGTGCTGCGCGAGAACGACATCAGCTGGAGCGGGCCCCCGCCGGCCGCCAGCGCCGCCGCCCCCGGCCCCTCGGGCCCCGGCCCCGCCGCCGACTCCCGGCTCCTGCTCTTCGTCCGCAACGAGCTGCCCGGGCGCATCGCGGTGCAGGACGATCTGGACAACACGGAGCTGCCCTTCTTCACCCTGGGTGAGCCGCTGCGCGGGGGGACCCGCCCGGGGCACGGGGGCTTCTTCCCCCTTCCCGCGGGCCCCGGGGAGCTGCAGCCTCCCCGGAGCAGCGCGCACGGCGCGGAGCCCGGGCACTTGCCCCGCTCCGTGGGGGAGCCGGTGCGGGGCTGGGCGAGTTGTCTTCGCCCCCGGCAGGGGAGCGCACCGGCGAGGGGGACACGGGCAAGGAGCAGAGGTTGGCTGGGGCACGCGGTGAGGTGGTGGGGGGCTGGGTCGCAGCGCGGGGCTCCGTTTTGCGGGAAGGGGGCAACTGAGGCACGGCCCTGGCCTTGGGTGGCGTGAGGGGCGGGTGGCTAGCTGGCTGGCGAGGAACTTGCCCTGGGTTTGGACTCGGCTCGAGGGACGGGGGAGATGATGGGGAGCACCGTACAGTACCCGCCACAGCCCCAGGCCCGGGAGGACCTGAGGGGTAGGAGGAGTACAGAGGAGTTAATAGGGTTGGGAAGGGGCAGTGGTGGGGGGGGCATGATGCAAAAGCACAACCTCAGTAGCTAATTCCCTGGGGGTCCCTGTCTGTGCCCCCACCCTTCACCACTGCCTCCCTCATCTCTCCCTTAGAATCCTCTCCTGGTGGGTTGCTGTTTCAGGGCAGGACTAGCCGGCATTACCACTTTTCACTGGCTCTGAAATATTTATAATAGAGTTAAGGGCTCCTTTTTTGTTCAGGAGTCAAGAGCATTTGACTTGATCCAACTCCTGTGCCTCTTCCCCTGTGTGCCCTTCCCAGACGTCACCCCTCTGGGCCTTTCACATACCTGTAGCTGTTCACAGGACCTGCTTCCCTTAGTTTAAACACTTCCTCCATGGCTTTTTGTCCCCCTCAGTCCCTGTTGCAATGATGCACAGTGGCTTCAGTTTGCTCTGTCACAGAGGGGCTTTTGCCCCATCCCCTTGTGCAGGATTTCTCTGCCCTTGCCAGTGTGAAACACAGGATATTTCTTTGAGGCAAGATCTTCCCTCATCCCTGAGTTGCCAGCCAGTTTGATTTTAGAAATGTTCTTTGCAATGATCCTGCAGGAGTCACTTTAGTGCTGTCACGTTGCTGTGGTTTGATTTCCCTCCCTTGTAATTGATAGCTTCATTATCTTTTAGAGCTTCTTAATGTTCGCCGTTTTCGTGCACGTTTCTTGTTTCTGGAAAGGGGAAAAGAGCTGCAGCGGGGTCTCTAGGCTGCCTGCTAGCTTTTCAAAATGACCGGTTTGGAGCATATTGGCTCAGCCTGGAAAGCGGGGTGGTACTAGTCAGACTTAACTGTCTTCTGCTCTCATGTGGAATGGCTAGCCCCGGAGAAGCTGCCACAGCGTAGTGGAAAATAGGAAATTTCACTTCATTGCTTATAAATATTGTGGCTGAATGCTCTCTGATTACCTCTGCTTTGTGCGATGCTTAGGCTGTCAAGGTCTATGACAGCATGCCCACATGTTTCTCCATCCTTCCTAAGATTTCCCTGTAGAGGGGAACAATTAAAATGGGTTATGAGAACATTTTTCTTGCATGAAGCTAGTTGATCTCCTGCTCTAACATGGGATGTTCCCGCAGCTTGTCACTCTTATCCTGCTGTACATATTAGATCTGACTTGTGCTACTCAATAAAAGTGAACTGTTTAGAATTCTGTAGCTCAGGCATGGTGTCTGCTGTGGCAGATGACTGAAGGCTTTTGTTGATCTCAATACATCTCCTGTTTATCCACTGGCTTTCGTCTTCTCTGGGCTCTAAACCACCTGTAATTTGAGTAGCTGCATAGCTTATGTCTGTGATGCTGATGAGATGCTGCCTCATGCACCTCTGCTGTGACTTGGAGAGGGTTGCCTTCTCTGCATTTAGCATGTTAGGATATTCTAACTGATGTGCATGTTAAACAGGTAAATAGTTGTATGTGTAGCCGCAGGCGATTGTTTACAAGTGACTATTTTTCCAGTGGATGTGATGTGCCACAGAAGTGAAATGACTAGCTGCATCTCATGGTCCCTTTAACCCCTTGGGAGGCTCTTCCAGTAGAAAATGGTGGTAATAAATACTTGGATTCCTCTTTGACTGAGCTTGTTGGGGTCTCTCTTTGCAGTCTGCTTGCTTTCTTAGGAGTCTTAAGGCAGTCACACACACAAAACCAAAACCAAACTTAAAAGTACTTCAGGTAAGAAATCTCAGATTCAAGGAACATACAGGAGACGAAATAATGATAACAAGAAACTTTGATTTACAAGGTTGAGGTTTCAGGGCAAAATGTAGTTGCTGCAGGGATCGAGCGTGGATTCTCCCCAATCCCATGTTACACACTTAGCTAAATGCATCAGAGGAAGGCAAAAGTCCCTTCATGTCGCCTTAAGTATCCATTCTGGCCATAGGAATGATACTAAATGTGACAGAGCAGCAGTCTATCTACTATGGCAAATCACATTGCAATGAGGGACTTGGTGGAAGGACTCAGTTTGCCTAAGAATGTCTCTTTCAGCCATTCTGTGCTTTCATTAGTGCTCACAGTTAACACAACTCTGTCTGAGTGCTGGTTTCTGGTACAATCTCTTTTGTCTGCTAGACTGGCGGCTTTCAACCTTTCCAGGCTACTGTAACCCTTTCAGACATTTAATTCGTGTCAAGTATTTCGCAAGTTTCATGTAACTTAAAAATGACTTGCTTACAAAATCAGACATAAAAAGACAAGTGTCCCAGCCACACTATTCCTGAAAAATTGCTGACTTTCTCATTCTACCATATAATTATAACTCAATTGAAATATAAATACTGTACTTACATTTTAATGCCTTGAGCATAGAGCAGTACAAACAAGTCACTGTATGAAATTTTAGTTGGTACTGATTATGCTAGTGCTTTTTATGTAACCTACTGTAAAACTAGGCAAATGTCAAGATGAGTTGATGCAGCCCCTGGAAGACCTCCGGGTACCCCAGGGGGTTTGGGATCCGTGGTTGAGAACTACTGTACTAGACCCCCACCAAGATATATTCAAGCCGGTGGATATTGACTTTGCTGCAGAGTAGAAATGAGAACTTCCCCATGTGGGATGGCTTTGCCACAATTTGAAATGTAATCAGTGCCTTGCTTCTGTGGGAGGCAACCCACCCTGTCCTTTCCCAAGGTCTGTCTTCTGAATTGCTGGGGATGCTTTGATACTGCAGGGTTTTTTTCCTGTCTCCTGGAGTGGCAAGAGGTCCTCTCACACTTAACTCTTTCCTGGACAGTCATTGTAAAGGATTTTGCTGGCTAGTCAGATTGCTTTTTGGTACAGTGAGTAGGGGGGTTGTTAGAATAGACCTAAGACAGCTACAGACCCAGGTCCCTCTGACTTGGCATGACCCTAGAGGAGAAGTGGTTTGTGGAGAGAGAGGGATGGAGTTAGAATAAAGCTCTGTAATAAACTCCTTCATCTATGGTCCCTCTTCCCAAGGTGACTATCCTTGTAGATTTTTTCTGTGCTGCTTCCTCTTTTAAACTGTTCAGCAGTGCCTTGCAGCTCTAAATAGCTTCTATGTTTTCTGTGCGCCTTGCCAGACCCTCTGGGATGAAAGGCTCTGCACAAATGTAGGCAAAAAAAGGGGAAGCCAATAGCTTTGATCTTCTTTGGTGGTGGGGGAAATTGCTGTAAACATAGTCCCCTCCTCACTGCAGTACTTCTTGCTGTTGGACATGAAGAACGTTTTGATTGGGTTTATGGTAGCGATTTGTATGTAGACTTGTCTCTGTGGGAGAGTTTTCCTTTGAGTTCCGATTTTCCAGGTACCTCGTTCATTCTCTCCTTGAGCGGCAGAATGCTTTTTATCTTCCGATGGCTCCAGATGTGTCCGTACCTCTTTCCCGAGGCTTACATCCCACACTGTCTACCTGAGTGGCTTCCCAGAGGAATTTAGCTAGAAGGAGCATAAAACAGAGCTGATGGTGGTGTTGATACCAAGAACTTCAAAAGAAAGGAAGTTGAGAATAAAACAACTAAGAGTCTGATTTATGGGAACAGTCTCTTAATCTATTAATGGTAACATCTTTCTGGGGATGAAGCAGTAACTTGTGTCAGCTTGTGTCAGCCACTGCTGTAGAATCCAGAAACATCTCCCTTTTTCCTCATTGCAGTGATTATTTCCTTTCCTGTGAATGTCCACGGCTGAAGTGTTCCTCCTTGAAGCCTAATTGGGCTACATACCCTCCCTGGCTGCTTCTTAATGCCTCAGAACCCTCCAAAGGCTAGAAATGACTTATTCTGTAGTGAAGCAATTCTTCATGAGTGGAGAAGGGAGAAAGACTTCACTATGGGGCATTGGCTACAATAGATGTCTTTGATTACAAATTTCTGCCAGTGGGAGCTGTATTGCAGATAAGTTCTCCCAAGTCTAAGCAAGGCTGGGAGATGCATTACTAAAGTCTGTTGGCTATGGGACCTTTTCCATAGTAGCTGTAACTATAACAGTGAGAAACTTGCTAATAAACAAACCACCAAAAGCGAAGCAGAAATGTGGGCTAAAAAGGCAGGAGAATCTGGGGGTGTGGGAAGTACTCCTCACATGCAGTGATTTGCATCAGAAAGACGCTCCTTCCCCTGCGACCAGGCTCCCCAACCCTGGTGGTGTTCAAGAGATTCAAGTTGCACTTTCCCCAGTAAGTGTGAATGTTACTAAGTTGTGGCCGTATGAGTACAGATGGCATGCCGGAGGAGCATTTTAGCCCACTAGGGGGTGTTGGTGTCTGGAGATACATACTCTTCATAAGCTGCCGTGAGGAGTTTTTCTGCAAGGGATTTATCTGGATGAATTTGTTTGAAACCAGCTGAGGGGTTGGGAGCGGTGTTGACATTGGATCAGAGAACCTGAAAAAAGATTAACTAACTTGACTCCTCTGATTGCACCTAGCCTGGCTTTCTTACTCCCTTGAGAGGATCCCGGCACCAATGCTCAAGATGTTTCATAAGCCTTTCCCCTGTCTTAATGTACACAATAGACAACACACAATCCTTGTGATTTTCTACAACCTTGGATACACCTGTTATCCCTTGCTGGGTTTTTTTTTTTATTCTTCTGCTGCTTTCATTGACATAGTGGTCCAACTTATTCATTGACCTTAGACTCTCTCTGACGAGGCCTCTCCTCACTGGGGCATTTTTCTTGATTTAGTCAGTAGTTATGTACTCCATGGAGAACATCTATTCACCCGGCTTCAGAGCCTGCTTTAAGTGAAATTCAGGGAATGAGGCGCGCGCACGCACACACACACACACACTATGTACGTATATATGTATGTATTATGTCCTGGCAAGTTTTCACCAGATTCTGTTGAACTGGCATGTGTAGCACTACAAGATGCTGTGTATCTATGGGTGTCAGAAAAAATGTGTGTTTCTGCATATGCATTAGGATAATCATTAATAACACCCCCACATACAACGGGTATAAGCTGACGTGGTATGTGCAACTTGGCTTTCACATTCCAGTGTTTTCTGATCCTTAGCTATGCAATCCTAACATCCTCTTAGGTTCTTTATTCCTATTTTTGATACACTTTGACTATCTACTGCAGCCATCTGGGTGCTTGAGCTGTCTTGGGGGAAAAACCCCCACACTGAATCTTTTTAATACGGAGAATGTATTTCTCATTTCCGAATATTTTAGTTGACTGTTAAGATCTCTTTTAAAAGAAACAAAAATCCTCTTTTGTTTTAACCTGGAATTTTTCCAAGTTTGCTGCATGCCCAAAAGTGGAATTTTGGAGAGTGGAGGGAGTGGAAATAGGGCTACAGTAGAATTGCCTATGCTTTTGCTGCTGCTCCTGTAAAAATCCAATACAACCTGTTTATAGCAGCCCACTTTTACGTAAAGTGCTACATTGTCCTGCATTTTGCTTCAGCTACCCCAGACTAACACGGCTACATCTCTATCACTTTTACGTAAGTGGGGCTTTAAAAAAATATATTTTTTAAGAGCAGGAGCAGATCTGTAGTGAAATCATCATGCGGCACAGAATTGTAACCTGAGCTGCATTTTGCACCGGGGTGCCCTGAACCAAATTTGGACTGGACTGCATACTTGGGTTCCACTGCACAGTGAAAAGTAACTTGACTTCGATTAATTCAAAGGTTCTTCCTTTTCCATTGTGCAGACCCTTTGTGCTGGGCTGGAAGAAGTTGGCAGTACTCTGAGCAAGGCGTTGGTTGGCATAACACTCTCCCATGGAACACTCTTCCATGGGGTGTATTCTTGCCTCCTGCTGGCTGTATCCAAAATAGCCTAGCAGGGTAATGAGAAGCCACTTCCAGACTCACTGAAGAGCCTTGCCTCCTGCAGAATCGAATTCACGCCCTGCTGTGCAGAAGCACTGATGGGAACGCAGTGAAAACAAGCCTGTTTCAGAGGAGTCCCTGGAACGAGAAGGAAGGGGTATCACCTGAGTCTGAGAACAAGGGAGGGATACCTGTTAGTGTGGAACAACCGCGGTTAGAATGTATCCAACTTGGGCCAGGTCGACAAAATCCCTGATGGGTTGTGCTGGTTACTAGATTTGGCTGTGCAAAGATGAAAGGGAAAATGGAACAAACTTCTTGTCTGGTTGCTTCCACCTGGCTTTCATTTCCATCATGTTACACAGAGCAGAGAGGCTGCAGGCCAGATCCGAGGGGCCACGGGTTGTTGCCTGTTTAAGTTAATGGCTCACGGTCAATCGCTTTGACGTGGAAGCACTTTGCAAGCCGAGGCAACTGATGGGAATGTAATGGTTCAGAGAGTGGGGGAGGGCACGGGGGATGTGACCTCTGTTAAGAGCAGTAGATACAGCTCTCTCCTTAAGGAGACTTTGTACAGCCAATACAGAATGCCTGCGGGGCCTATCAGCGCCAGGGCTAGGAGGCAGGTGTGGCTGGTGCCACTGGTTGTCCATGTAGCTTACTGAGAGAAGCTACCTTTAAGGAAGAGGAGGCTTATGGCCAGAAAACCTGTCAGGACTTGCAGTGGATCTGAATGGGCTTTGTAGGAATTGGCAGTGTCTGTTTTGTCTAATTTGTTGCTACTGTTCTAAAGCAAGCAGCTGGCTACGGTGGACTGCTTTGTGCAGCCGTGTAACAGCCTAGGAGGCAGAGAAACCTGCGGTTTTATTCCCAGCTCTGCTGCTGACTTGCCAAATGACCTTGGGAATGTCACTTAACTTGTTTATGCCTCACCCCTGTACGGTGTTCCCTGTAAGCTGTGCGCCTGTGTGGCTTCTTTAAGAGAGATTAAAATGGCTCCCAGCTGATTAGCAGAGCACCCACAATTAGGTTTTTTTTTACAGGTGGTGCACGTTTACACATGCCTCGGTGCATAGACAAAATCATTCTGCACATGGATGGAAAAAATGAGAGGGAACATTGCTCCTGTGTGGTGCAAAGAGCCACAGATGCTCTGAAAGGTACTGGCATCCCAAGCACTGAGCTGGGAAATATGCTTGAATTCCCAGCTTATACGCTGCCTTCAGATCTCTGTCTATTCAGTTGATATTTGCTTCCTGCTTCTCTCGAAGAGGTAAAAGGCCAGGCAATAGTAAGCTTCATCCTCACGGGCAGTCCCAGAGAGAATTATCGGTCTCATGAATTTTGTTAGACCTTGACTGCACAGACACCACGCATCTCTGCAGCCTGGCTAGCAGGCCCCATCCCCAAATGCCCTGATGTGAGGCTTGCTGCCATTGTTCCCTCTTATCTTTTTCATCCATGTGCAGAATAAATTTTTACATGCACCGAGGCATGCATGAATGTGCACCATCAGTAGAAACAAAAAACCCAACTGTGGGTATTCTGCTGACCAGCTGGGCGGCATTTAAATCTCTCCTGGGTGGCCGCAGAAGCGCACTGCTTACAGGGAGCACTGTTTGCTGCCGTCTGACGCTGGGAAATCACTTGTGGGCGGGTAGACCCTTCTGCGTCCCTTTCTTAGAGCAGTCTGACGCATATGCAATTCATCCCTCCTAGGGGGCTTGGTCATCCATAAATGCCTTTGTAAATCTGACTGGGTTGCTGGAGGTGATCTCTTGGTTCAAACGACAGCTGGCATCTGAACAAAAGAGCATCCTTAAAGAATTGCGGCTTTCCAAGAGTACCCATATTGACCAGCTAGTGGCAACAGAAGATTAACTATAGAGAACAACCCATGCTTTGCAGCTGAATTGCCAGACCATTGGTAGGAATAACTAGAGGAGGCCTGCAGTTGTGGGGTAAGCTGCTGCCACCCTCATTTCTCCACTTTCTGCTCCTGCTCCCATTCAGAAAGGGAGGGGGTAGAAGTTGAGATCAGTCACCTAAGCTAGATAGCTTGGCACCCAAGGTCTGCCTTTGCCGGGCCATGGCTCAGTAGGAAATGCACTCCTTTGCAAGGGACCGTTGGGAGCTTTGATTCCCCTTTGCATGTGTGTGTTTTTCAGGAGGGCGTAGACAGGGGGAGAGATTTCAGTCGACTACTTGCATCCCTCCCCCCCTTGCTGCCTCTGTAGAGTTGGGGAGGAAGCAGGAGCCGGTGCTGGGAGGAGCTGACTTAAAAACTGGTTTTCCCCCCAGCACAGAGGCAGCAGCGGGGGAGGGGCAGTAGCCCCTTTTGTGGGGGTCCAAGCTCCCCGTGGACAGAGGCTGGTCCCTGGCAGCAGCCGGAGTCTGCGATGGGTCTGAGCTCCCCGCAGACAGAGGCTGGAGCAGGGGAGCTTGGACCCCCCCATGGACAGGGGCTGCTGCCACCCCCCATTGCTGCTTTTGCATCAGAGGCAGCAGTGCAGGGCAACAGGCTGCTGGTCTGTGCAGGGAGCTGGTTTTTAAACTGGTTCCCCTCATGGTCTGATACCGAGGCAGCAGCACGGGAGGTAGGCGACACCCTGGGAGTGGGGCCAGAGTACACTGGCTGCTGGCCCCTCTCCAGGGACTATAGACTAGTCGACTAACCACTAAGAATTCATGTGGCTAATCCACTGCTCTGTTACCGGCTATCTAACATCCCTAGCACAGACTCACTCCCTAGCCATGTGGAGCAGACCCAGCTGGAATGGACCTCTGGGTGTGATGTTAACACACCGCTGCCTGACACCTACAGCCCAACGGACCTGCCAGCTCTCTCTGTGTTAAACGGGCTCAGAGTCACGGGAAGGCTGGCTCGGGGCCAGTGTTCTCTGAGGCCAGCGGAGATGGCGTTTCCCTGCCGTGGGTGATGGGAGTGATCCTTCTTGTCCCCCCTTCTGCACAGATCTAGCCCTCGCATTTTCACATGGCTTGAACAGCCTTCCCCCCGCCTCCCCGCAATGAAGCCAGAGGCCTGCCCACGCTGCCTGGGGGAGGGGGCATGAGGCTGAGAGCTCCGACCAAATGAAACTGGTCCAAGGCATTAACATGGGAAGCCTTTGAGTTTAGTAATGTCAGTTCTCGCTGTGCATGGAATCCCAAGAGCATCTCGGATGATTCAGAAATAGCGAGGGAGTCTCTCTCCTCTGACTACGGCTGTATGGGCAGGGAGAGGAAACCAGTACTGCCCTTCCCCTCCTCTTTAGTCCCCTCTGCCTCCTCTGAGCGTTCAGCACCTGGTTCTGCATCCCTTGCCCTGTAGGACCAGCAGCGTGAAACAGACCCGGACCTTGCCACTAGCCCACTTAGGAATTGGTGCCATGGAAAATCATGGAATGTTTTCAGACTGCCACCAGGGCTCTTCTGATTCGCTTAGGGGGCCTAGTGTCCAGACAGCATGGAGACAGCTAATTGTTTTGCTGTTGCCAGGTGAGCCGTGTCTGGTGTCTGCATACAGCTCTTAGAGGGGATGTTTGACCCAGGCAAGGAACTCTTTGCCTCCCCTGGGACCCAGCCCATGCTGCTTGGCTCCTGGGCTCTCTACTCTGTCTAGAGGCGAGTGAGGAAGTCAGGTTACTGGCTTGTTGCTGCTTGGGACAGAAGGGCTGAGATGGTGCTGAACCCCTATCTGTGCCGAATGAGGCTGAGGCAGGAAATAAAGGAACAAGGGTAATTCCAGCTTTCTCTGGGCTGCTCCTTTCAAGGCCTATGCCCTCCTAACCCTGTGCTCCAGCATCCCTGTCTTTCTATAAAAGGCAAACCCGGTAGGAGCCAGGGAACCCACGACTTAGCTCTGCAAGCAGCAGAGAAGGGGAAGAAATTTTCCATCAGCAGCAGGCAGCAGTAGCAGTAAAAGAGATTTCCCAGGCACCTGGTAACCACTGAATTTAGGAAAATTACTGAGAGTTGGCTGCACTACTCCTGAGGACATACTTCGGGGTTATCCTGTTAGGGGCGAAGAGGGCCAGGTTTCCTGGCTGCCTGGTCCTGGTAAGTGTAGCTTTGCATACTTCTCCTGTGTGGGGTAGAAGTGGTGCATTGTGGTGGGGACATGAGGGAAACCTACAGGGCCTGCTGTAGTGGTGGGCCGCCTGTGGCCCATGGGACACATGTGGCCCACTGGGGCTCCACCTGCAGCCGGTGGACCCCCTGGCTGACCCCTCCCCCACGTACCTCTCATATACTGTGGCACTGGAGCCCTGAACTTACCTCTCCTCCCCCAGCCTCCCAGCACTTTCAGAGGCATCGCAAATTGCCTCATTCGTGCTCTATCTGCTTCTTCCCCTCCCTGCTTCACATCAGCTGTTTGTGGCATTCCAGTTCTGGGCTGGAGGGGGGAGAAGTGGGGACGGAGCACAAATCTGCCAATTCGTGGCACCTCTGACAGTGCTGAGAGGGAGGGGAAGGCACAGATAAGTGTGGGGCTACAGTGTCCCAGTGTGTGAGGGGCAGAAAGGGGGGCTGCAGGGCCACAGGTGGAACCCTAGTGGGCCACGGGCTGCAGCGGCCCACTGAGGTGTGGGCGGGCCACCTGCCTACTATTCACGGCTGCCCATCTCTGGCCTGGCATCATCTCTGCTCTTCTAATGCACTGGAAGAAAACACAAATTGCACAGCCAGCCATGTTAATAAGCTGCAGTGAGGGGAGAGAACCCCGTGGAGCTCTTTGCGGCGTGGCACTGGGGAAAGTGGGTAAGACACCCTGGATGGGCTGCAAGAGCGGCTAAGTTCTCATTCCCAGGAGTGAGAGTGAAGAAGCCTGGAGGTTTCAAGCCATGCTCAGTTACTACTAGGGACAGCAGAGAATGTCCAAGCTGCAGAGCAAATCCATCTCTCTTGTCTGGGTCTCACTTTCCTGGGACTTTGAGGCTCTTGTTTCCATTCTCAAGAATTATGCATTTATAATTTTTACAGTGCCCAAGAACGCTCTTTCCAGAGTCCATAAAAGCCATGTTCCCTGCCACCACGTGCCTGCAGTCTACCTGCACAGGTGATGAGGGGTGGTAGCTAAGAAGGCAAGGGAGGAAATGAGGCAGCTGCCCAGAGGTTGGGGCACTGGACTGGGAAGTCTGGAGAGCTGGATTTAGGTTCCTTTTGCTGGTGATGTTGGGCAAATGAGTTCACCCCGTGTGGCCGTTTCCCTTCCCATCACTTGCCTGTATCGCAGGGACTGTCTGTCTGGTGCCAGCAAAAGGGGGCTACTGTAATCAAATGAGAAAGGGACGGGCAAGGCTGAATGGCAGCAAAATGAGCCCCCTGCTGCCGAGCTGTCATGGGTGCATTGGAACGTTAACTGTGTCTTCTGGAGGGGCTTGGTGAGACCTCTGTGCGGTTCCTGCCTTCTCCCCATGTCTGCAGCCTGGGTGGGAGCGTGTATAAGTCAGCTGGAGAGGAGAGTTGGGTTTCTGCTCGGCACCCACCATGAAAGGGAATCCAAAGCCTTGTTTTAGCGTGTCCTGTGTGCTGACCTGCGTTTCCTCCACTTCTCTCCCCTCCAGTCTAATGAACAGAGAACCCAGGGGCCCAGCAGGTTTCACCCCAGCTTCTGCTGTCTCTGGTGTATCTTCCCCAGGCTGCCTGCCTGTTCCCCACCTCTTCCTAGTCCCTGGGGGTATGTCTACACTACCCTCCTAGTTCGAACTAGGAGGGTAATGTAGGCATACCGCACTTGCAAATGAAGCCCAGGATTTGAATTTCCCGGGCTTCATTTACATAAGCCGGGCGCCGCCATTTTTAAATCCCGGCTCGTTCGAACCCCGTGCCGCGCAGCTACACGCGGCACGGACTAGGTAGTTCGGACTAGGCTTCTGAACTACCTAGTCTGTGCCGCGTGTAGCCGCGCGGCACGGGGTTCGAACGAGCCGGGATTTAAAAATGGCGGCACCCGGCTTATGCAAATGAAGCCCGGGAAATTCAAATCCCGGGCTTCATTTGCAAGTGCGGTATGCATACATTACCCTCCTAGTTCGAACTAGCGGGGTAGTGTAGACATACCCTGGGTTACTGATGGCCACAGTCTGGTGTTGTTCAAATACGGGCACCAGTGACAAAGTACCTGCTGGCAGCCGTGGGGGATTTTTGCCTCTATCCAGCTGCTCCGTAACGACAGTGTCATGAAGTGCTCCTGAGTCACTAACCTGCTACAGTGGAAAACACCAGGCTCATGTGGGAAGGTGGGAAATCAGGGAGCTGGAGTGGCTGAGCCAGGGTAGGCCTGAGCGAGGTGGATCGGCTCCCAGGTATGGTGGTGCCACTAGTGGCCAGTTGCTCTCATTGAGTTTGGGAGCCTGTTACAATTACTGACCTACCCTTGGGGGTGAAAGAGGAGCTGAGGGGGAGCTGGTGATGTGCCAGTGACTCTGTCACCCAGGCAGGGTTCACCCCTCCTGTTCCCTCTGCCCTGCTTTCCTGCCTCATGGCAGGCCCATTAACCATGGAACCAAGAACTCCCAAGGGGCTGAGCCCAGTGCAGATCCCAATCTGTTGTCCCTACTTGGAGCTCCTTCCACTGGACATCAGCCCTGTGGGTGAGAGGGCTCTACACCCTGACCTAGCCTTCCTGGGCTCGCAGCAGCCGCTTTCAGTGCAGCGCTTTCAGTGCAGCGGCTGTCAGATTAAACACCAGTGCTGAGGGAAGATGGGGAGAACCAGACCTGTCATTCCCATTTATCTCCCCTGACCCTGTGCCATCATGCTGCTCTTCCACTCTATATGTGTCCTGAGAGCAATTGCCTGAAAGAATCGTAGAATCCTAGAACTGGAAAGGATCTCAAGAGATCATCAAATCCAGTCCCCTGCCCTCATGGCAGGACCAAGCACCGTATAGATCATCCCTGATAGGTGTCTGTCTAACCTGCTCTTAAATATCTCCAGCAATGGAGATTCCGCAACCCCCTTAGGCAATTTATTCCAGTGTTTAACCAAACTGACCGTTAAGAAATTTTTTCCTAATGTCCCATATAAACTGCCCTTGCTGCAATTTAAGCCCATTGCTGCTTGTCCTATCCTCAGAATCCTGGTGAAATTCTGTCAGGGTGTCAGAACCCTGCCCGAGTGTCTGTTCTGGGCCTCCCCCACACCGGCCATGGGAGCGTCTGTCATTCAGCCCCCTGGCCTGGGCAAACTGGGAGGAGAGAGGAGTCCATTGAGAATGGCCCAGAGAGGGCAATTCTCGGCTGAACGGGGTGGGGGTTGGTGTTGCTGTTCTCCTCCTGCTGATGTCGTTGAGGCATTTAAAATAGAAACAATGAACAACCTCCTCTTTGCCCCTTGCAGCTGGCCGGGCGGAGCTTGATCCGTCTGCAGGGTCTGGGCCAAGGAGGACAGAGCCCCAGAGACAAGCCGGGCAGTCGTTCCTGAGAACTCGAGGCCCACACTTAGTCTTAAGTCTCTTGTGGCAGGGAGTCCCACCATCTGGGTCCACATTGCTGATTTGCATTGCCAAGCCTCTTCCTTTGATTCCCCCCCCCACACACACACACGCTCCATGGTCAGTTGTGCCCAAGGTACTGTTGTGGACTTGTTACCTCACACTGGGCTTTAAATATGAGACCCTGGACTGAAGTGAGCCCAGGCTCCCTGTTGAGAGCGGAGGCTGCCTGAGTCGGGCTCGCTGTGTTTGTCCCAGTCGGGGTTTTTTCAGAGCTTGGGTTCGTTCGGAGTCTGTCCACAGCGTAGCGCCATTCCTACGCCATAGGCAGAAATCAGGCCTGAGGGTGACCGGGGTCAGTTTTGTGATGGGGCACCATTGGCTGGTTTACCTGGCCACCCGCTGGTACTGGAATTCCAGAGAAGCCAGGCCTGCCGCAGGAACATCTGATTGATAATGGGGGATGTTCCGGGGAGGTGTGTGCACTGAAGCACGTCCCTTTCCCTACCATCAGGCCTCTGCCTGGCCTACCTAGGCCGGGGCTGGCTTGGGGAGAAGGAGCTGCAATTGAAGGGGGAACAGGCTACATGCCAGCTCTCCCAGCAGCCTTGGTAGGGCTGGGATAGTGTTGAGGCTGCAGCGATGGCAGCTGCCTTTAATGACTCTCTGGCTTCTTTGCCTGGGAGGAAAGGCATGGCCTGTGTGCAGTTCCATGTCGCGGTCTGGAGGTGGGGCAGGCATAACTGGCGTTCAGGCCTATGGAATGCTGCTGAGACACCCCTGGGAGGCGTCTGGGCAGTACATCCCTGGTCCAAACAGGCAGGTCCTTGCGAGCTTCCCCCGAAAGACTCCTGGAGTTACTGTTGCTCAGCCTGATTCTGTTCACATCGAGGCTCTTATCTTGTCCGTATCCAGTGGAGCCAGGGCAAAGGCCTTGGGGGCCCCATTCATCACCCAAGCAGCCCCAGGCTGCAGGTGAACTCTGCGGTCTAGCAATAAAACAGGGCTAGGATAGAATATTCC
This sequence comes from Pelodiscus sinensis, assembly GCF_052426305.1. Classification (NCBI taxonomy): domain Eukaryota; kingdom Metazoa; phylum Chordata; order Testudines; family Trionychidae; genus Pelodiscus; species Pelodiscus sinensis. The sequence goes on along the minus strand of NC_143074.1, from coordinate 7,360,213 downwards.
GAGAATATTTCACCTTTCATTTTGAAGGATTGCAAGGAGCTTTCGGCTGTAGTGTGGTACAGCCGGCTTAGCTAGAGAATTCTGTTAGCAAGGGTGGCAGATGGTGCCCCCACCCCCCTTGTAACATTCTAAAGAATTCTCCTCTGGGACCGGCAATGCCCTGGGCTCGCTGTGGACCCGAGCGTGAGTTTTTGGAGGGAAGTACGTGCATCCATTTGACTTACCAAAGGGTGGGGAGGGAGAAGTATTCTTCCAGGACTGTGGCAGTGGGCAGGAAATACCTTCACGCAGAGCTCCAAAACCTTTGGAGCGTGACAGAAATAGCACCCCAGAAGAGCATGTGCCTGCCGCAGAAATTGCTGATCAAGTTTGTGTGCTTGATAGGGTTGTCAGGTGTCCGTTATTCACCTGGACAGTCTGGTATTTTTGCCTCCTGTCCGGTAAAAAAAATTATACCTGAGATGTACGGTATTCTATGAATTTTTCCCTGGCCAGGAGACGAAAATGCCGGGCACCTGGCAACCCTACAAAAACTCAGTGCCCAGCCTCCCTTCCCCTGAGACCCCCCCCCTTGTCCCCAACACCTCCAGCCCCCTGACCCAGCCCCTATGCTTACCTGGTTCCCCAAGGCTGCTGGCACAAAATGCCTGCCAGCCAAAAGACCCTGGATCTTAGTGCTCAACGGCTCCCCTGTTCCAGTCCCTGCACTCACTCTTAAAGGGGACATGCTGTTTTAATGTTGTTTTGATTTTTTTTTGGCTTAATAAGTCCTTGGAGTCCTTTTTTTTTTTTTTTCCGTTCGACAACTTCTTTGGTCTCTCTCCCCCCTCCCCACTTTTTTCCCTTCAACAGAATTTTTTCCCAGTGGTTTTTTTTGGGTGTGTGTGTTCGGTATTTTTGTTTCAACCATCTGGCAACCCTAGTGCTTAAAAAAAAAAACACTTTTGGTCAGTGGGCACAGTCAGGCAGGGGTGCTGCTACTGGGACTGCTCTCATGAGGGAGGCTGTAAACTTTTTGCTGAAATATATAACAGCCCCAGTCCTTTGCTGCCCACTCTCCCCTTCAAATGATCTCTCAGACACAACGGCAAGTCTGACTCTTCTGTGGAGCCTCCTTCAATTTTTTCAGCATTCAGAAACTGATACGCCGTTTCCCCCCCTTTTTAAAACCCAGTCTTTCAGAAAACAATCTCCGATCTGATTGACTGGAGGAAAGGAACAAATTTGCTTCTTGCTTATTCCAATTAAAATACCTACACCTTACCCTGGGCTTCTCATCTTTAGATCTCAAAGCAATTTATAGGGAGGCACTTATTTTCCCCATTTTACAGATGGGAGAAGTGAGGCATAGGGAGTTGCTAGAGGTCCCATCTTTGGATTATCAGTTATAGAGCCTAACTGAGATCATTTAAATGAGGGCATTAAATGCAAAAAATGGAACTACAGGTGCATAGGTCATTCAGAAATGCATTTAATTTTAACTCCTATGTGCATGCTTTGGTACACAAGAGGCAGTTTTTGATTATCCCCAAAACAAACTGGTACCTTTTTCATCCTGTGGAGTTGTAAAACATTTACCATACACAAACTGTTAAATCAAAACCAGTCTTAATGTGTGTCCCAGTGCACAAAACATCTCAGCTGTGCAGTGGTGCTCCGGGAAGGTCTCTGTGTTCCTGAGGTGTAGGCTTTAGCTTGGCACCACTGAGGTAATGAAAAAGCTAATGAGAAAGCCAGGGGTCATTTTGTATTTGCTACAATTTATAAATCTAAGAATTGCTGCAGCTGCCCCTGGGATGGGCAGCAGCAGTGCCTGATGGGGAGTGGAATATTCTCTCTATGACACTACATGGTGAATTTCAGTGAGGAAGAATCTAATTAAATATATTGAAATTTACTAATTGGCCCCAGCTCTGGCGGTAATGCCTGTTTCCTGAAGATCCCAGTGCACGTGGAACAAGCACAAGCAACCAGGAATCTTGTCTTACCACATCTTCCGCAGCTTGCCATCCCTTAGCTCCATCCGGACAGAGGGAAGAGTGACCCTCCCGCCGATTTACCAACACTACTGCTCTCTGCTTCCTGTATTCTTTACTCAGGCCATAACCTTGCTTGTAAGATCTGGCAAAGACGGCCTGATGCAATGGCATAACTGGAGTTGATGCTTGTCAGCCCTGCTTTTTCCTTCATTCTGATCTTGTATCAAAGCCCCCAAAATGTCTGATGTTGCTCTGTGTTTACTTGGCGGTGAGTGATGTAAAATTTCAGCATTCGGAACTCCCTTGGGGCTAGAGAGGTGAGGGAGCAAAGCTCTCTTAATGTTTCTTTAAACACCTCTTACTGTTCTGAGTGGAGGGATAAAATCCTAGAATACCTGAATAGGAAGGGACTTCGAGGGGTCATCAAGTCATAGAATCATAGAGCTGGAAGAGACCCCAGGAGGTCATCAAGTCCAGCCCCCTGCCTAAGACAGGACCAATTCCAACTAAATCAACCCAGCCAGGTTGTTGTCAAGCCGACACTTAAAAACCTCTAGGGATGGAGATTCCACCACCTCCCTAGGGAACCCATCCCAGTGCTTCACCACCCTCCTAGGGAAATAATTTTTCCTAATATCCAACCTAGACCTCCCCCACTACAACTTGAGACCATTGCTCCTTGTTCTGCCATCTGCCACTACTGTGAACAGCCTCTCTCCATCCTCTTTGGAACCTCCCTTCAGGAAGCTGAAGGCTGCTATCAAATCCCCCCTCACTCTTCTCTTCTGCAAACTAAACAAACCCAAACCCTTCAGTTTCTCTTCATAGGCCATGCGCTCCAGCCGCCTAATCATTTTGGTTGCCCTCCGCTGGACCCTCTCCACTGCGTCCACATCCTTTCTATAGTGGGGGCCCAGAACTGGACACAGTACTCCAGATGTGGCCTCACCTGTGCTGAATAAAAGGGAATACCGGAAATCACTTCTCTGGATCTGCTGGTAATGCTCTTCCTAATTAACCCTAATATGCCATTAGCCTTCTTGGCTACAAGGGCACACTGTTGACTCATATCCAGCTTCTCATCCACTGTAACCCCCAGGTCCTTTTCTGCAGGACTGCTACTTAGCCATTCTGTCCCCAGCCAGTAACAATGCTTGGGATTCTTCCGTCCCAAGTGCAGGACTCTATACTTGTCCTTGTTGAACCTCATCAGATTTCTTTTGTCCCAATCCTCTAATCCAGTGTTCTCCAATTTTATTTGGCCACGGAACCCTTTCAAATTTGAAAGAATTTTGCGGAACTCCTAATAACAGTCTTATATATGGAGCTGAAAAAGTAGACCACAAATAAGTAAGGATAATCATAAACACATGCTAAACAAGATCATGAGATCAACATTTAGTTTAATTGCATGTATTTAAAAACAAAAATAAAATTAAGAAATATTAATTACTATTTTTTAATCATAAAATGTTATTGTAATTGAATTTTCTCGTGGAACCCTTATTTTCACTTTGTGGAACCCCGGGGTTCTGCAGAACACCACTTGGGAAACACTGCTCTAATCTGTCCAGGTCACTCTGGACCTTATCCCTCCAGTGTATCTACCTCTCCCCCTAGCTTAGTGTCATCTGTGAACTTGCTGAGGGCGCAATCCATCCCCTCATCCAGGTCATTAATAAGGACGTTGAACAAAACCAGTCCAAGAACAGATCCTTGGGGCACTCCACTAGAAACTGACCACCAGCATGACATCAAGCTGTTAATCACTACACATAGGGCCCGGCCTTCTAGCCATTTTTCTATCCATCTTACCGTCCATTTATCCAATCCATATTCCCTTAACTTGATGGCAAGAATATTGCTTTAGCTTTGCTAAAGTCGAGGAATATCAGTTCCACCTACTTTCCCATATCCACGGAGCCAGTTACCTCATCATAGAAGCTAATCAGATTGGTCAGACACGATTTGCCCTTCGTGAATCCATGTTGACTAATCCTGATCACTTTCCCCTCTTCCAAGTGCTTCAAAATGGATTCCTTGAGGATCCCCTCCATGATTTTTCCAGGGACTGAGGTAAGGCTGACTAGTCTGTAGTTCCCTGGATTGTCCTTCTTCCCTTTTTTAAAGATGGGCACTACATTTGCCTTTTTCTAATCATCTGGGATCTCTCCCGATCTCCACGAGTTTTCAAAGATAATGGCCAAAGGCTCCGCAATGACATTTGCCAGCTTCCTCCATACACTTGGATGCATTAAATCCGGGCCCATGGATTTGTGTAAGTCCAGTCCCTTGCCCTCACGGCAGGACCAAGCACCATCTAGACCATCCCTGACATATGTTATCTAACCTGCTGTTAAATATCTCCAGAGGTGGAGTTTCCACAATCTCCCTAGGCAACTTACTCTAGTACTTAATAAGCCTGACAATTCAGCACCTTTTCCTAATGTCCAACCTAAACTTCATTTGATGCAATTTAAGCCCATTGCTTCATGTCTTATCATCAGACGTTAAGGAGAATATTTTTGTTCTCCCCCCTCCTTGTAACACCCTTTTAGGTATGTGAAAGATGCTGCCATGTGCCCTCAGCCTTCTCTTTTCTAAACTAAACAAGCCCAGTTCCTTCAGTCTGCCCTTCTCTCTCCCTTCCAAAGCCCCAGTCTTGTCTGCATTGCTGGCTTCTGCTGCTTCGAGAGGGCAGTGCTGGACCAGTGAGGATGGTACATTGTTACCTGGAGTCCCAGCTGAGAGGCGGTTGGGGACTCTGGTGGCATGGGCTGAGGACAGGTGCTTGGGGTGTTTCTAAAGCAGCTAGGATCCTGCAGTGGACAGACATGCGCTTCACTGCTGGGTGTTTGTTCTGCTTTGCAGTCAGTGGCTTTCTCCTCTGCTGAACCTCTGAAAGAGAAACCTGGAGCGGGGGAGGGGAGTGAGAGCTTCAATCCAGGCAGGATGCTGGGGCCCACTAGCAGCCTGGCGAGCTGCATATGTTCAGGACAGTCAGGCCAGTCAAGTCTCACATGTGCACATGGACACCCCCTCATTTGCTTGAAAGACAGTTTGAAAACCTCTTCCTCCTTGTGCTGTGTCTTTCAGTGAGGTACTTAACCCCCCTCCCCGTGCTCGTAACTCGGCTTTATACTCCCCCGCTCAGCAGCCCAGTAGTGTGACAGGCTTCTCCTTAGGATCAGACCCAGACCTCAGTCCCTCAGGGCTGCTGGAAAAGCACCGGGGCCTGTCTTGAGGGGCGCCGTCCCTCTGCAGACAGCTGCTGAGTTTCTTCTGACGGCCTTCCCCGCCCTTCTGGCTGCTGCCAGGTGTGGATGGGTGCAATCCAGAAGGGATGCATTTGGCTGCGCTTCCCCCTGGCAGGCTGCCCTGCAGAGTTTATGATGTGCAGAGAGTCATTCAAAAGAAATTTTAGGACGTCTCAGCCCATAAATCCCTACTCCAGCAGCAACGGGCACAGATTAGTTTCTGAATAACCTGCTGCACGTTTTTGAATGCCTCTTCTCTGGTCTTCCCAGCTCCTCTGGGGATGTTGGGCCTAGTGACCAGGGCAGCGGGATTCATCTGTGTGGAGGGGGTTTGGGGCAGGGCAACTCCTAGCCTGTAATGGGGGACTTTTCTAATTGAGGGAAGTATTTGTGATATTAAAAAATTGCACATCTTGATAGGCATCAAACAGGCAGGGATGTCCAATTAACAGATGGTGACTCTTTTATCAGGGTTGGTGTCACAAGCTCCCCTAAAGGCATTCAGGGAGGAAACAAAGAAGTGTTAATATCCTGCTGCTTGTCTCTCTGAAGTGAGTAAACTGATCCAGCCAAGGTAGGTTCTTCAGTAGAGGACTTCTCCTCTCTTCTCTGATGCCAGCAGGGTATGTAAGAATGGGAGATATCTGCTCTGGACTGCATAGCAAGGGGAGAAGCTTTCCCAGGGCTTCTCTTGTGGCCAGGATGAACAACATAAACTGGCCAGCAACACGTCTAGGCTTGAAATTAGAGGATGATTTTGAACCATCGCAAGAGTGAAGGTCTGGAGCAGCCTTCCAGGGAAACTGAGGGTATGTCTACACTACCCCACTAGTTCGAACTAGCGGGGTAATGTAGGCATACCGCACTTGCAAATGAGGCCCGGGATTTGAATTTCCCGGGCTTCATTTGCATAAGCGGGGAGCCGCCATTTTTAAATCCCCGCTCGTTCGAACCCCGTGCAGCGCGGCTACACGTGGCATGAACTAGGTAGTTCGAACTAGGCTTCCTAGTTCGAACTACCGTTACTCCTCATTCCAAGAGGAGTAACGGTAGTTCGAACTAGGAAACCTAGTTCGAACTACCTAGTTCGTGCCCCGTGTAGCCACGCTGCACGGGGTTCGAACGAGCGGGGATTTAAAAATGGCGGCTCCCCGCTTAGGCAAATGAAGCCCGGGAAATTCAAATCCCGGGCCTCATTTGCAAGTGCGGTGTGCCTACATTACCCCGCTAGTTCGAACTAGGAGGGTAGTGTAGACATACCCAGAGTGGGCAAAAACCTCATCGAGTTTATGGAGGGGGTGGTGCGATGAGGCTGCCTACAATGGCATGTGGCCCATCCACAACTGCTGGTAGGAAATATCTCCCATGGCCGGAGGTGAGGCACTCAACAGGTAGGCTCTGAGTTAGGAAAAGTCTTTCCCAGGTGTGTGCTGGGTAGGTCTCGCCCACATGCGCAGGGTCTAACTCATCATCCTATATGGGATTGGGGAAAAATCGCCCCCCCCCCTCCCCCGGTCAGATTGGCAGATATTTTGGGGACGCTTCTCCTTTTTCGGCACTGTGGGGGTTGGGACACTTCTTGGCTTGAACTAGTATAAATGGCGGCAGCTCTGTAACATGAAATCTTTAAATCAAGATCTGAGGATTTCAGTCACTCAGCCAGACGTTAGGAGTCCATTGCAGGAGAGGGTAGGTGAGGTTCGGTGGCCTCACTGTGCAGAAGGTGATCATGATGGTCCTTTCTGACTCTAAAGCTGAGTCTAACCTGTGACCCAGAGCTTCCATTTGGTCACTGCTGGTGGAGAAGGTCTTTCTACAGATTCACTGGAGAGAGGATTGAAAATCAACTCAGAGCAACTCAGAGGTTAAAGAACAAGCCTAACGAATCCTAGTTCTGATTTGGTGCATGAGCTGCAGCAGGGGAGAGGGAAGCGGGTTAAGCTTCCCATGGCTCCATTTCCCTGCCGGTCAAATAGAGAGCACCAGTGGTGAAGATGTGGAGAGGCTTGATCCATGGCTGCAAGGTGCATTGACAGCTTGGAAGGTGTCACTTTAAATATAAATGTAAATTATGTACTTGCAGAACACTTCCTATAAAACTCCCCTCCCACATCTCCCTGCAATGGCATACAGTGTGGTAACTCTGTCCTTTCGGCCACTGGCTCCTACTAGAGTTTCGATTCATCCTGAGTGACTGCTAGACACTCTGTGGGGCAGGACCAGTCTCTGCCTAGGTATCACCTCATTTCCGCATACTTTAGGCCAGTGTTTCCCAATTGGTGCTCTGGGGAACCGTGCGGCTACACGCGGCACGGAGTCCGCACTAGCGGACATTTAAAAATGGCGCCGGCCGGCTTTATGCAAATGAAGCCCGGGAAATTCAAATCCCGGGCTTCATTTGCAACTCCGGTTGCCTACATTAACCACCCTAGTTCAAACTAGGGTGGTAGTGTAGACATACCCAGAGACGGCTAGCCAGCAGAGGCATGGGCGGCGAGTTGTATGGGCTCATGGTGTCTATGCTCCACCAATATTTGGAGCTGGAGTGGGCCCCGGCCCCCCTGCGCGTCCTCCCACCCGTCCCGTCCCGTCCCTGCCGTGCGCAACCTTCACTGAGCTCCCCCTTGCTGGCTGCTGCTGCCCTGCGTGGCGTGCTCAAACTGGTGGGCGGGGAGACGCCTGGGCGTGACGTAACGTCATGGCCCAGGATTTTAAAACTGCTGGGCACTGCATTGTGCCGCGCGGCTGAGTTGCGGGTTCCAAGTCTGGGACAGAGCACAGACTCCAGCCCCACAAAGTGGAAGGCAGAAGGTAGGGGAAGGGGAAGGGCTGGGAGAGGAAGGGGCTTGTGCGGAGGGGGAGGGGAGTGGGGGAAGAGAGGGGAAGGCACCAAAAGGACAGGGTGCAGGAGAGACAAATGCCAGGGGGCCAAGTGCAGACAATGAGGAAAAAGGCAGGAGGGGAGGTATCAGTGGGAGGGGGACAGAGTGATGCTGTGAAGGGAGAGGGTAAGGGCATTGGGGGCTAGAGGGGGGAGGAGGAGGTGCTGGGAGAAGGCTTGAAAGAAGGGGTGGACATGAGGAAAGCCGGGATGGAGCAAGGCATGTGTGAGGGCACAGGGGCATGAGGGTGGTGAGGGGGAAAAAGAGGTGGGCATCAGGAAAAAAGAGGGCAAAGGAGTTAGGGGCAGTGAGGGAAGGGGGAGGCAACAGGAGGGTGCAGGAGTAAGAGAAGGTGCAAGTGCCAGGGGATTCTGAGGGTGAAGCAGAAGGGCAGACACCTGCAGGGGAGGGACCAGCACCAGAGGAGAGACGCAGAGCAGGTTTGTAGAGGGCGCTGTTAGAAGCGGGGATGAGGAGGGGTAACTCACATGATCAGAGTGGGGCTACTGGAGGAGTGAGCACAGGGGGGAGAGAAGGGCTGGTGGAGGGGGGCAGGTCTCAGGAGGGCTGAGGGCAGTGAGAAGGGCAAGAGTCAGGACAGCTGAGGAGGGTGAGGAGTTGGGGGGCAGCAGGCACCAGGGGAGTTGATGGAACAAGGGGAGGAGACATGGCAGCAGAGAGAAAAGGTAGAGGTTTAAAAATATTTATTAATAACTTGGGTGCCACAGTGGCACATCCAAACAAGCCACATGAACTCAGTACCGGTGCACTACACAAAATTCGTTTTGCTCATGCGAGGAAACTCTTAGGCTGTGTCTACACTGGTGGTTTCTTGTGCAAGAACATGTCCACACTGCCATGTGCGAGCTGTGCTTTTGCACAAGAGCATCTATGGCAGTGTGGATGCTCTCTTGCCCAAGAAAGTGCCGATGGCCATTTTAGCCATAGGGCTTTCTTGCTCAAGAAATTCACGTTGCCTGTCCACACTGGCCTCTTGCGCAAGAACAGTTGCGCAAAAGGGCTTATTCCTGAGCAGGAGCATCATAGTTCTTGCGCAAGAAGCCCTGATTTCATACATGAGAACATCAGTGTACTTGGGCAAGAACACACGGCCAGTGTAGAAGGAAGCAAGTTTTTGTGCAAGAGGGGCCGCTTTGGTGCAAGATCATGCCAGTGTAGACACAGCCAAGGGGAGGGAAGAAGGCAGGGGAGGGAAGGGGGCAGGGAATCAGCGCTGGCTCAGCATTCCTGTATGATTTGGGGGAAGGTGCAGGGAAATTGAGCTCAGCTGAGTAGCCGAGTGGGGAGGTCCAGGGAGCTGGGCTGGGCTGGGCTGCAGGGTGGGGGGGTGTGTGTGGAGCTCAGAGCACAGTCTGGCTGCAGGAGGAGGGAGGTGCTGGGAACCGGGGCTAGACTCAAGGGGAGGGAGGGGCAGGGAATCGGCGCTTGGCTCAGCAGTTTTGCGGGGCTTGGGAGAGGTGCAGGGAAACAGGGCTCAGCTGTGCTGTGGGGGAGGCATGCAGGGAACCAGTGCAGGGCTCAGCTGGGCTGAGGTGGATGGGGGAGGGCATACGGAACAGACGGGCAGCTCAGCTGGGCTGTGAGGGGCTGCAGAACTGGTGCTGCACTCCCTTGGATTGTGGGGGATGGTTTTGGTGGAGGTGCAGGGAACCAGCAGGGGTGGGCAGCTCAGTTGGGTTGCAGGGGATAGAGGTGCAAAGAAGCCTAGTGGGGAGGGGGGGAGCCAGGAGCCCTGAAATGACCTCCCCTTGTCCAGAAATCCCTCATCTGGGACCAGTTACGTCCAGAGGGTGTCAGATCAGGGAGGTCCAACTCCTACCCAAGTTCCCTCCTTGCACCCTCCCTCGTAGCCAGACACCCTACCCCCAATCTGCTCCTGCTCCCTTCTCCTGGCCAGACACCCTACATCCAGCCTGCTTCTGCACCCTACCTACCACCCAGACCTTGCCCCCTTGCGCCCCCCACCTCCCTCCCAGATCCTGCACTCCATCCCTATCCTGCTCCTTGGCAGCCCTGCCATCCACCCTAGCACCTAGCACCACCCTGTCCCTGGCTCCAGCACCCAGCCTCACACCCCAGGACTCAGCATCACCCTGGCCCTGGCCCCAGCACCCTGCCGTCCACGCTAGCACCCAGCAGCACCCTGTTCCTTGTCCCAGCACCCTGCCAGTCACCCTAGTGTCCAGCAGGACCATGTTCCTGACCCCAGCACCCTGCCACCTGCCTGCCCCAGCACCCCGCCACCTGAGCCAGCATCCTTCCACCTTGCAGCATCCTCTCCCCAGCCCCAGCACCCACTTTCACTCTGTCCCCTGCCCTCACCAGCACACTTGGGACCACATTAGTGAGGCTTGGGGTTTTTTGGAGGGTTGTTGGGATTTTTTTTGCATCTCACTTGTGTGGCCCCAACTGACTTTTCTGTGGGTCAATGACCTTTGACTCAAAACAGGTTCCTCACCCCTCTCATAAATAAAGACAATGCTAAAACCTTTTGAGTTTGACATAATATTTTATTTCAAAATTAAGCCTGGCTAACAAGCCCCCAACTGGGGCCAAACCCCCATCTCACTGCAGCATCACTCCTGCACCACCTGACCCCAAATCTGAGCCCCCTGGAACTCCCTGTCCTGAGCCTCTTACATCCCCAAACTCCTGCATCCCCACATCCTCAGTCTTCTGCCACAACACTCCTGCATCATCCACACATCACAAACCTGTGTCCTGAGCCCATCATACTCACAACCTTCTTGCCCTGAGTCCCTCACATATCCAGCCCAAACTCCTGCACCCTCACATCCACAAGCCTGTGGCTTGCTCAGCACCCCAACCTTCCACTTGAGCCCAACACTCCCAAGCCTGGAGCCCCCTCATTGAGCCAACAGCCCCTTCTCCTGCATTCAAATTCCCTCCCAGAGCTCGTACTTCTCACCCCTTCCCACACCCAAATCCCTCATTCCCACCCCACACCTCCTGTGTCAACCTAGTGAGAGTGTATAAGGGCTGGGGATAGCAAGTGATGGAGAGGAGGGGAACAGAGCGGATGGGGCCTCAATGAAGGGGGTTAGGGGGTCTTGGGGAAGGAATGTGATTTTCATGAATTGGTGGGTCCCCCCCCCCTTTTTTTTTGCTTGACAAACCTAGGGGTTCCTTGAAATTCTGAAAAACTGAAAAGGGTTCCTCGGCCAAATAAAATTGGGAAACACTGCTTTAGGCTATTGGGGATCCTAGAACTGGTCAGGAAACCAGACTATAATTCTCAGAAATTTACCAAAAAAGTGGCTTCTGATTTGGGGCATGTTACAAAGCCAAAGGGTTCTAAGGCCCCCCAAACTGGTTTTAAATGGGGGCATTGCAGTGGGGAAAAGGCTGGAGCTGGACTAAAACCAGCCAATATTAAGTCTTATGGCTGCCAGCAAATCTTTGCTCTACCCTGAGCCCTTGTGGGGCTCTGTCTTCTGGCATTGAGGGGGGAAATGGAAGCTGGCACATGCCTCCTTTTCGAGGGAGAAGCACCGTCTTCCATTTGATTGCAGTACCACACACATCGCACTTTCTTTAACCTCGGTTGTGTGAACAAAGATACATGGCAATGTGTAGAGTTTAACCCCCCCAGAGACTCCACTGCACACACTGGTCCCCTGGGAGAGAGGGCGAGAGCACAGATGTTAGCTGTGAAGTCAGTGCAGTGCTGGAAGGTGTTCAGGTGTTGTGGTGATGACAGACAGAGGTATAAGAACCCACCCAGAACTGGGGAGGGAGCAGGAGGGATTTCTCTGTTCAGAGGCTTGGTGAACACAGTGGGTGCCAGCTGTGAGTACCTCCCCTGTGTAGAAAAGCCTCAAGAGGAAGGCACAGGCTATATCTACACTACAGAGTTTTTTCAGAAAAACAGATGTTTTTCCGAAAAAACTTCACTTACGTCCACACTGCAATTGTGTTCTTTCGAAAAAAAAATCAAAAGAACAGAGGGTAAACATTCCGACATTGGTAAACCCCTTTCTATAAGGAAGAAGCCTTTTCCAAAAGAACTCTTTCAGAAAAAGAAGTGTGTGGGCGGGGAAGAGGGAGTTCTTTCGAAAGAAGAGGAAAGAGGAAAAAGCACAGGTGCCCTGATGGCCACTCCATCCATAGTACAGGCAGTCCCTGAGTTACGCGGATCCGACTTACGACGGATCCGCAGTTACGAACGGGGCTTTTCTTGCCCCGAAGGATCGGAGCGGCGGGACGCCCAGATGCGCCGCGGTCCACCGCCCCCGTCCTCCGGGGCGAGAAAAGCTGCTCCCCGTCTCCCTGGTCTGCAGGGAGACGGGGAGCAAAGCCTTGGAGCACGCCCGCAGCAGGACAGCCCGGGCGCGCTTGAGCTGTCCCGCTGCGGGCGTGCTCCAAGGCTTTGCTCCCCGTCTCCCTGCAGACCAGGGAAATGGGGAGCAAAGCCTCGGAGCACGCCAGCAGTGGGACAGCCGCGGCGCACCTGGACTGTCCCGCTGCCCGTGTGCTCTGTGGCTTTGCTCCGCGTCTCCCAGGTCAGCAGACCAGGGAGACGGAGCAAAGCCGTGGAGGACTTGGGCAGTCCCGCCACCCAGTCTCCCTGGTCTGCTGGGGGGGGAGGGTGCAGTTAGTGCCTGGCCCCCCCAGAAGACCAGGCTTTTCTTGCCTACCCCTTGGGTAGAGCAGCTGGGGGCTGCTGGGTTGGTCCCGCAGCGCCGCTCCGGACCAACCCGGTACCACCCCAGCTGCTCTGCCCCAGGCATCCTGATTCAGCCGCTGCTGGTCAGTTTCAGCAGGGGCTGAATCAGGACGCCTGGAGCAGAGCAGCTGGGGTGCTGCTGGGTTGCTCCAGTAGCGCCGAGGAGCCGCGCTACTGGAGCAACCCAGCAGCACCCCAGCTGCTCTGCCCCAGACATCCGCAAGTCAGCCGCTGCTGAAACTGACCAACTACAGAGTTGCTCTGCCCCAGGCTTCCTGGAATCAGCCGCTGATCAGTTTCAGCAGCAGCTGACTTGGGGACGCCTGGGTTTCTTAAGTTGAATCTGTATGTAAGTCAGAACTGGCGTCCAGATTCAGTCGCGGTTGAAACTGATCAGTTTCAGCAGCGGCTGAATCTGGACGCCAGTTCCGACTTACATACAGATTCAACTTAAGAACAAACCTACAGTCCCTATCTTGTACGTAACCCGGGGACTGCCTGTAATCACAGCTTAAATGCAAGATAGCATCTAGACTGAATGGACACTATCTTTGGAAAAAGCAGATCGCTTTGGCAGTGTGGACACTCTCTTTCGGAAGACGTTTTTTCAAAAGATCTCTTCCGGCAAAGCTTCTTCCAAAAGAAGCCTGCAGTCTAGACGTAGCCACAGTTAGACGTGACTTTGTCCCACCGTCAGCCATGACCAGCTGATGCAATTTGAGCACTACTAGTTCTGTCCATGTAAAGGTCAATAGCATGTTTAATTCGTGTTAACCTCATTCAATGGTCAACTCATGACCATGCCAGAGCAATGAGGGTCTGATAACCCTGAGGGAGGGAAGACTTTTCCTTGAGAAGGGAAGGGTTAGAATGATGAACAAAGCTCTAATGAGGGGCCTGAAACGTTCAGTGCTTGCTTCCTTTTGGGAATGTTGCGCTAGCTCTCTTCACCCCGGCGCTGAGCAGGTCGAAGGCAGAATAAGCAGGTCTGAAGGAACAAACCCAGGAGGTGGATGGTGGCCCCGGAACAGTCTGGTACAGCCCTGGTGGCTTTAGCTTCCCTCCTTTAACCCCAAAGCTGTCATTTCCTCCAGCTTCACTACCCTTCCTGCTGTTTCCAACCTGGCTGCTGTTTGCTTTCAATTAAGGGAGGAGAGTTTGAAAGCTTGCAAATGAAAACAAATTTGTCACAGCTGTTTAGCAGGCACCTTCATAATGGATTATCAAAGCAGCCCCAGCTCAGTTACAAAGGGAAAAGCAACCCAGGCAGCAACTGGCTCGGAGGAATGGTCCTAAGTCACTCCAGCTCCTCCGCTGTTCGCATCCTTCACGAGATCTACTGTTCACTCCAGAAGTGCTCACCACTGTTCCATCTAGCTGGGTGGGAAGCACAAATACAATCGACAGGAAGATGGGAGGCGCGGCCCCACGAGTACTGACAGGAAGGATGGGCTTGTGCGTGAAGGGTTAGCATGGCACTTTGGGTTCAGTTCCTGTCTCTGCCAGACCCATTCTGTCCTCCACTGGGCAAATCACTTCCTCTCCGCTCCTCGTCCCAATGAGTGTGAAAATAAACTTTTCCCGTTAAATGATGATTTTGGTGAAAAATCCATTTTGGGAGATTTTGGGGCGGGTGGGGACAGACCCAGAAACTATTTATCTAGATGATTCAAAATGGTGTTTTGACGTCAAATGCAGCCAGTTTAAATCCCCCTGCAAAGGTGAAAAAACCTGAAACATGCAAACTGAAACCAAATGAAATGAAAACCAAATAATGCCGAGTGCACAGGAACATTGCGATCAATTCTGAATACAATTTTTTCAAGTTTTCTGATTTTTTTTTTTAAGAAAATTGCCTACGCTTGAATCAAACTGGAATTTTTTTGTCTTTTATTTTGGGCTGGCCTCATGACTGAGAACCTTGTTATCTGCCCAGTTCTAATTCCAGCTCTTCCTGTCTCCTGCCTTTTTGATAGTCACCTGCTTTCCTCTTTTGACTGGAAGCTCCACAGGGCAGGGCAGAGACTGTTTGGCTGTGTCTAGACTGGCAAGTTTTTCTGCAAAATTAGATGATTTTGTGGAAAAACTTGCCAGCTGTCTACACTGGCCGCCTGAATTTCCGGAAAAGCACTGACGATCTCATGTAAGATCGTCTGTGATTTTCCGGAAATAATATGCTGTTCCCGTTCGGGCAAAAGTCTTTTTCCAAAAGACTTTTGCCCAAAAGTGCCAGTGTATACAGCATAGTACTGTTTTCCGCAAAAAAGCCCCGATCGTGAAAATGGCGATTGGGGCTTTTTTTCGGAAAACCGCATCTAGATTGGCCACGGATGCTTTTCCGCAAAAAGTGCTTTTTTCCGTTAAAAGCATTTTCGGAAATTCATGCCAGTGTAGACGTAGCCTTTCTGTGTATGTATCACACCGTGCACAGTGACTGCAGGAATACAAGCAGTGCAAAGTGGGTCTCTGAAGGCCAGATGTGGAGATGGGGTGCCCCCAGAGGAATGAACAAAAGAGGGATTCATGAAGTGATCCATCCCGCCACCCATTCCCAGCTTCTGACAAACAGAGGCCAGGGACACCTTTCCTGCCCATCCTGGAAAATAAGCGATTGATGAACCTAACCTCCATGAATTTATCTAGCTCTTTTTTAAAAAAACCTTGTTATAGTCTTGGCCTTTACAGTATCCTCTGGCAAGGAGTTCCACTGGTTAATTGTGTGTTGTGTGACAAAATCCTTCCTTTTACTTGCTTTAAACTCACTGCCTATGAATTTCATTTGTGCCCTCTTACTTCTCGTGCTATGAACAGGAGTAAATAACACTTCCTTTTTTAATTTCCCCCTATTAGTCTTGATTTTATAAACTTCTATTGTGGGCTGTGCTGACTTGTACCTCTTCTCTCCCACTCCATTAAGTTCTGATTTCCTGTGGACTTTGTTGGATGCTCAGACACCTTTAAGTTTGTGCCCTAGAATTAAGCAGAAAGTCTATTCCTGTCTCTGAGGGGCTGAGAGATGCGTGTGTGACAAGGCCATGAGCCCAGGGCTGCAGCAGATGAGCTGTCAGGCAGTTCTGGAGAGAGAATAGATGCCACCTCCATCCCTACCTTTGTCTCCCTGCAGCGTCTAGATGCCAGGTTTATTTAAGGGAGTTTCCTCTATTTCCGGTGCTGATCATCTGCGTGAGCATGCGAGTCTGACAAGTCCCTGATGGGATGGGAACGTAGTGGGAGTGTGACAGACACTGAGCTGAGCGTTTGATTTCTAGGGTTCTCTCTCTCTCTGCGGCTTATACTGCAGGGCTCCGAATCTTGCTGCTCTCTCGTTTTCTCAAATAGAGCTATACATCGGCACTGCTGTCACCTCGGAAGAGCAGCAGAGCAGACTTCTCTAAGTCCTGTCAGTGAGCAGTGTGAGCGTCTCCCCGACAGGGAACACGCCCTGGTGGTCCAGGCTTAAGACCTCAGCTTGTGCTTCTCCGGGTCCTGCCAGCCGTGAAGGATGACACTGGGGTAGCGGGCGTGGTGGAAGGGGTCACTGTCTCGTTAGGTGATGTTGTCCTGACCTTGTGCATTTTGCGTTGGACTCAGTCCTGCCAAAGGCTTTTCAAAGATGGGTTCTTCTCCTCTCCCCATCTCATATCCACAAGCTGGACAGGCCTGTTGTGTGAAAAGTTGCACCAGGAAAAGGAATGTCTAATCGTTGTGTGCAGACCAGCAGCATCTCCGAAGGAGTGTTTCTTTGTGCAGACCCTCTTCGTTGTGCAAAGCAATAGCCTCGGCTGGTCATATGTCTTCAGTGGATCTCTGAATTCTCCCCCTTGATGTTTCTTTGTAAGCTAGGAAATGCCCAGGGATGTGGATGACACCAAGCTGGGAGGGATTGCTGGGACTTGGGAAGGTAGGATTGGAATTCAAAACACTAGAGAATTAGTCTGAAATCAAGAAGATGAAATTCAGTGAAGATAAGTGCAAAATACTGCATTGTGGAAGGAAAACGCAAATGCACAACTACAGAATGGGGGATAACTAGCTAAGTGGTGCTGAAAAGAGGTGGGGGGGACGGCCCTGATCACAAACACCTTTCAGAATTTGGATGCACTTGTGAAACAGGCTAATGTCTCTATGGTAGGTGTTACCCACAACGCTTCTGTTAAGACACAGGAGGTAGTTGTCCCATTCGACTTGGCACTGGTGAGGCCTTGGCTGGAGGACTGTGTCCCGTTTTGGGCATGGGTTAGGAGGAGCTGGGGAAGGAAGCCATAAGGTGATGCAACGATCACCCTGTAATGGTTCCTCAGATAAGAACATAAGGGCTGTGTCTAGACTGGCCAGTTTTTCCAGAAAATCAGCCGCTTTTCCGGAAAAACTTGCCAGCTGTCTACACTGGCCGCTTGAATTTCTGCAAAAGCACTGACTTCCTACTGTAAGAAATCAGTGCTTTTTGCGGATATATTATGCTGCTCCCGTAAGGGCAAAAGGGCCAGTGTAGACAGCTGAGATTTGTTTTGCGCCAAAAAGCCCCAATGGCGAAAACGGTGATTGGGGCTTTTTTTGCGCAAAAGCACGTCTAGATTGGCCATGGACACTTTTCCGCAAAAAGTGCTTTTGTGGAAAAGCGTCCGTGCCAATCTAGACGCGCTGTTCCAAAAATGCTTTTAACAGAAAACTTTTCCGTTAAAAGCATTTCCGGAAAATCATGCCAATCTAGACGTAGCCAAGAAGGGCCAGACTGGGTCAGACCAGCAGTCCATCTAGCCCAGTATCCTGTCTTCTGAGAGTGGCCAGTGGCACAGATGCCCCAGAGGGTAATCCTCACGTGATCTCTCCCCTGACACCCATTTCCAGGCAAACAGAGGCCCAGGACACCATTCCTACCCCTCCTGACCAATAGCCATTGATGGACCTAAGGTGCCCCACTTAGAAAAGATGTGGACAAGCTGAAGCGTCCAAAGGACCTCAATAGAAATGGTGAAACTTGGGTTTAGAGACCTATGAGGAAAGTTAGAAAAACTGGGCCCGTTTAGTCCTGAGGAAGAAAGCGTGAGGGGGGGGGGGGCCTGGGACAAAAGTCTAAATATGTTGAGCTAGAACGAGGTTAAGATCCATTGTTCTCCATGTTCACTGAAGGTAGGACAAGGAGGCATCTGCTTAGTTGAGGCAAGGGAGATTTAGGTGAGGTATTAAGGAAAACCTTCTCACTGTGAGGGTAGTTAGCTCGGCAGTAGGCTTCCAAGGGAGGCTGTGGGATCCCCATCATTGGAGGTTTTTCAGAACAGGTCAGCAACCCTTGGCACATGTGCCATAAGCAGCACGCGAGCCAATTTCCCGTGGCACGTGGGGTGGCAGCTCAGTCCCGCCCCTCCCCCCATGCAGCGGGGAGCCTGTTCTGCAACTCCAGCTTCATCCGCGCAGCTGGAGCAACAGCTCCGGCTTCCTGCTGGTGGGGAGAAGCAGGAGCGTGTGTCCCTGGGGCTGCCCCTGCCCAGTCTGGGCGTGCAACTCTTGGGAGCGAAGGCGTTAACACTCCCTGCCCCCACAGCTACAGGCTTCCTGCTTTGGGAGGGGGCGGGACTGGGAGGCTGGCACACGTGGCGTGCCGGGGCCTAGCTGCTCTCCGTGGGCTGTGTGCAGAGTTGGGGAGCCCCATTCCCAGCGCCCCTCTGTGCCTGGCTGAGCTGGAGCCAGCCTGGGCTCTGCTTGCCCCAGCCCAGGAGCCGCAGCCTGCAGGCAAAGGGTGGGCTGGGCAGGGAAGAGACTCTATCTCCCCGCCCCCGGCTCTCCTCCTCCCAGCGCTGCTTAGAGTTGCCAGAAGGTTGAAACAAAAATACCCCCCCCCCCAAAAAAATGGGAAAAAATTCTGTTGAAGGGGCAAAAAAGGGAGGGAGACCAAAGTTGAAAGCAAAAAAATAAAAAAAAAAAATAAGAAAGGGTATGTCTACACTACCCCGCTAGTTCGAACTAGCGGGGTAATGTATGCATACCGCACTTGCTAATGAAGCCCGGGATTTGAATTTCCCGGGCTTCATTAGCATAAGCGGGGAGCCGCCATTTTTAAATCCCCGCTGCTTCGAACCCCGTGTAGCGCGGCTACACGGGGCTCGAACTAGGTAGTTCGGACTAGGGTGCCTATTCCGAACTACCGGTACTCCTCGTTTCACGAGGGGCTCGAACTAGGTAGTTCGGACTAGGGTCCTATTCCGAACTACCGGTACTCCTCGTGAAACGAGGAGTACCGGTAGTTCGGAATAGGCACCCTAGTCCGAACTACCTAGTTCGAGCCCCGTGTAGCCGCGCTACACGGGGTTCGAAGCAGCGGGGATTTAAAAATGGCGGCTCCCCGCTTATGCTAATGAAGCCCGGGAAATTCAAATCCCGGGCTTCATTAGCAAGTGCGGTATGCATACATTACCCTCCTAGTTCGAACTAGGAGGGTAGTGTAGACATACCCAAAAGGACTCCAAGGAATTATTAAGCCAAAACAAAACAAAACAAAAAATTTTAAAATAAAACCTCATTAAAACAGCATGTCCCTTTTAAAAGTGAGTGCTGGGATAGGAGTGGTTGAGCACTGAGATGCAGGGGAAAGCATTGCTTCCCCTAGGTCTTTTGGCCAGCAGCCATTTTGTGCCGGCATCCTTGGGGAAGCAGGTAAGCATGGGGGCTGGAGGTGTTGGGAGGCCGGGCGCTGAGTGTCTGTAGGGTTGCCAGGTGCCCGGCATTTTCACCTCCTGGCCGGGGAAAAAATCAGAAAATACCGGTCAATGTAGGTGTCCTGTATTCTCTGAATTTTTTTACTGGACAGGAGGCGAAAATACCAGACTGTCTGGGTGAATACTGGACACCTGGCAACTCTGGTGCTGCTGCCCTGCTGGTGAGTGTGTGCGGGACACAGAGATGTTGGGGCAGGATGGGAGGGGGCGGGGGTTGCACTTAGGAGCATGGGGCAATGCAGGGGATCAGGCTGGGGGGGGTCGTGCGGCTCAGGGAAGTGAGGCTGGAGCAGAGGGAAGGTGTGCGGAGGGAGCGGGGGGAGAGGGATACAATTTTACTTTGCAGAAGCTGCACTTTCTTTTATTCCCTGCTTCTTTGCCTCCCTTCCTAGCTAGCTGTTTGGCTGCATTCTCACCTTTTCTGTGTATTCCCCCTCTTGCCCCCAAAATCCCTCTTGTAGCCCCACCCCGCAACCTCTCCTGCCACCAAACTCCCTTCCAGACCCTGCCCCCCTCACCCCGTCCTGCACCCCACCTCCCACCCAGATCCTGCATCCCTGTCCGCACACTGAACCCCTCATTTCTGTTCCCACCCCTTGAGCCTAAGGGGGTCCACAAAATCCACTAACTCCAGAACCCCAGAAAAGTAAATCTGGCCTGGGGGAAGCTCTGAACCTCAGTCCTCCCTGTCCCTTCCCCACACCCCATAGGGACTGGAGCACCAGAGGAGTGAGGTGTCTCAGTTGTGGCCGCATCAGTGAGGGGTGGGGGTTTGGGGAGGAGTGTTTTTGCTTTTCACTTGTGTGGTCCCCAGCTGATTTCTCTGTGGGTCAGTGACCCCCAACCCAAAAAAGGTTCCTCACCCCTGCTATAAATTAAGAAAACATTGAAACCTTTTGTGTTGGACATCATATTTTACTTTATTTTAAATGGAGTTTGATACACTAACATGAGAAAGTTAAAACGCTTAATCTGTTTAATAATTTAAATTAAACCGTTCTCCCCAGCTGCAACACTGACAGAATGGCTCCGGTGTAATTACGTAATTAACAGTGAGTTTCCATTAGCAGCTGGTAGTCCGTGGAAAGTTTTGCATTGCTACAGGTGGTCTATGGGGCATTCAGTGCAGAGCCCTCCCCGCTCCTGGGAGAGCAGCACAGCCCAGGGCAGGAGGGTTAAATCTTGGCACACCACTTGGAAAAGGTTGCTGACCCCAGGGTTAGACAAACACCTGCCAGGGATGGTTGAGGTTTGCTTGTTGCTGGCTCAGTGAAGGAGGTGGGGCTAGATGCTTTCACAAGGTCCCTGCCTGCCCTCTATTTCTATGAGTCTATGCTGCTCATGTACTAATTCTAGAGCCAGCTACTCTCTCCTTATCTGCCCCACAGTCCAGGGAGTGTTCTCTAGTGGTTAGAGCTGTGATCAGCTCATGCTTGGATTCTGTTAGTGGAGCTGCTGCTTACCTTTGGACAGCTCATTTGTTCTTTTGTGCATCTGTTGTCCTTGGTATAAAGCAAGGATAAGATCTACTTCTCTGCGCTAGGGACGCGGCGAGGCTTAATGTTTGTGCTATACGTATTTAGAGGAGCTTGGATTCTAAGGAGGTACAGAAAAATGCTACTCCAGTGCCTGCTCTGAGTGTTCAGGGTAATGTCAGGGGCCTTTTAATTCTCTTATGATAGAAGGAGTCTGACGGGTAAATGAGCCGGGGGGCAAGGGAATTGTGTTAAACCCAGGGCAAGGCTCTTACCGGACTGAGCGGGGGATTCGATGGGTTGTATAAACCAGGACTCACTGCTTCGTAAGTGATAGAAATGGAGTCGTGTTACACCAGACTAACACGGCTACATTTCTATCACTATTCTACATGCAAAGCACTACATTTAGCTGTTTGGAATGGAAATCCATCAACCATATGAAAAAACATGCTCAGATACAGACAGACTGCTTCATAAGGACAGAGACCTCTGAGCTCCCCACTTTCCTAACAAGCTTGTCGCCCTTTGTGTGCCGTTCCCTGGAAAAGAGGGGACAGGATGTTGTGCTAGAGTTAGAATTTCCGCAACACGCAGCCCCATTTGGTGACGGTTCCTTGCCTTAGTGCCGTACAAATTGTCTGCGTTTCCCCCTCCACCCCCCCCTTCCCCTCCTGATCTTTTTTGGAGTGACAGCTTCTCTAATTAGGCAGCTGAAGAGGTAACCTTAGCAACTCCACATTGGCAATGGGAACCCAGCTGCACAGGTCCTTGGAGGCAGCACGTCTGGCATTAAATGGCCTCTCTCAGAAGGGCCAGGGAGCGCGTGGCGTTCGTGCTGAAGGCCTTCGTCCCTGACACTGAGGTTAATGCAGCTCGTCACTGAACGGCGAGAGCCAGCAGATGGAGAGACAACCGCACCGAGTCTCTGCTCGTTTCCTTCTCGCCTGGCATGCTGGAGAGATAGGCTCTCCTATGGCTCTGGGAGAGGCAGGGCCCGGTGTTCCCACAAAGTACCGGGAAGGGAGGCACGGGATGTCGGAGTCCACTTTATGTAAGTGCTCATCTGCCCTGTGAGTCCCAGCAACTCCAGTGAGCCATTGCAGGGTCAGTGGTGGGCTAGCCACAGGGCTGCTGGGCCCATGGGCCCTTGGAAAAAGAGATGCCCCCATGCCCTGCTCTACCCATCTGACACTTCTGGAGAGCGGGACTGGGGTCCGAGGGCTTCCTGTGCATCCCAGCAAGGGCACCAAGGTGGACCGGGGAGGACAGGGGGTATTGCGGGTGGAAGGGGTAGGGAAAAACCCATGTTTGCTCTGGCTCAGGGCCCCACAAGCCCCTAATTTGCCTCTGTGCAGTGATTCTTGGAGAGTGGCTGCTCCCAGAGCCTCTGGGAACTGGAGATGCAGAGACCTGCCCTAGAATCACGACACTCCCCGGATCCGTGTGGGATTCTGTCCTGTATTCTCCCTTGCACTGTCCAGGCCAGTCAGCTTTCAAAGAGCAGGGCTCCCACCTCCTTCCTTAGGGTATGTCTACACTACCACCCTAGTTCGAACTAGGGTGGTTAATGTAGTCATACGAACTTGCAAATGAAGCCCGGGATTTGAATTTCCCGGGCTTCATTTGCATGTTGCCTGGCGCCGCCATTTTTAAATGTCCGCTAGTTCGGACTCCGTGCCCGTGGCTACATGCGGCACGAACTAGATAGTTTGGACTAGGCTTCCTATTCCGAACTATCTGTATGCCTTGTGGAACGAGGTGTACAGATAGTTCGGAATAGGAAGCCTAATCTGAACTATCTAGTTCAGTGGTCCCCAACACGGTGCCCACGGGCGCCATGGCGCCCCCGGGGTGCATTCGTGTGCGCCCGCCAAGTGCTCAGGGCTGGCCTGGCCCTGGGCACGTGGCGCACACATGGTGCTGGAGCCGGCCCTGGGCGCATGGCGCACGGTGAGCGCCGGCCCTGGGAGCACCACGAATTGGCCGCCCGTGGTCTGGGTGCACGGCGCTTGGAGGAGGCGCCGGCCCCGGGCATGCGGCGCTTGAAGGGGGGGAGCTCCGGCCCCGGGCATGCGGCGCTTGAAGGGGGGGAGCTCCGGCCCCGGGCATGCGGCGCTTGAAGGGGGGGAGCTCCGGCCCCGGGCATGCGGCGCTTGAAGAGGGGGAGCTCCGGCCCCGGGCATGCAGCGCTTGGAGGGGGGGAGCTCCGGCCCCGGGCGTGCGGCGCTTGAAGAGGGGGAGCTCCGGCCCCGGGCGTGCGGCGCTTGGAGGGGGGGAGCTCCGGCCCCGGGCGTGCGGCGCTTGGAGGGGGGGAGCTCCGGCCCCGGGCATGCGGCGCTTGGAGGGGGGGAGCTCCGGCCCCGGGCGTGCGGCGCTTGGAGGGGGGGAGCTCCGGCCCCGGGCGTGCGGCGCTTGGAGGGGGGGAGCTCCGGCCCCGGGCGTGCGGCGCTTGGAGGAGGGGGGGCGGCCCTGGGCGCATGACACTTGGGGGGGGCGCCAGCCCCGGGCGCGCGACGCTTGGGGGGGGGACACTGGCCCCGGGCGCGCAGCTCTTGGAGGTGGCCCCGCCCCCGAGTGCGCTGATATGGGGGGACCCTGCCCCCGGGCGCGCCGCTATGGGGGGCCCCGCCCCCTGGCACCCGGCGGGCGAACGGCCACGCCCCCTGGTGCCCGGCAATCTCCAAAGGTTGGGGTCCACTGATCTAGTCCGTGCCGTGTGTAGCCGCGGGCACAGAGTCCGCACTAGCGGACATTTAAAAATGGCGGCACCCGGCAACATGCAAATGAAGCCCGGGAAATTCAAATCCCGGGCTTCATTTGCAAGTTCGTATGACTACATTAACCACCCTAGTTCGAGCTAGGGTGGTAGTGTAGACATACCCTTACAGAGTCCTGCAGCCTAGCTGCCCTCGCTGTCACTTGGATTCGGGACTCTCAGCCCCTCCCCCTCAGCTTCTGAAAGGGAGCCAGAAACCTTTCTCTGCCTTCGCTATGGGGCTGTCTTTGTGTTCTGCTTCCTCCGGCCCCAGCTCCCTTTATTCATAGCATTGTCTCTGGGACACCGTTAGCCTGAGAAGGAACCTTTGGCTTGAAGCCGGCGTGTTTACACCTCTCCCCACATGCTTCTGGGAGTGCTGGAGGGGCTCTTGTTAAAATCCTGCCGGGGGAGGGGGGTTCTTCCCTTGGAATCTGCTAAATCATCCTGCCAGAGAGAACATAATGTACCTCTAGGTCTCCTTAAAACAGCTGGAGGGCGAAGCTTCTTGTCTTGTAGAATGGTCCAAACTGCATGAAGTTTTATGTGTTTACATTGTGTTCCAGGGAAGGATGTTGAGCAGGGCTATTCAACACATACCCCATTGCTTTGTAGCCCGCGGTGCAGTATGGGTTGACACGGGGCTGAACATGTGGTCCGCAGGTGGCAGCCAAAACAAAAAAGTAGTCAATATAATAGTCTTCTGTGGAGGTGCGTTTTAGTAGTTAAATTCCTGGACTGTCATTGCTCTTTAAGGGTGTGTCTAGACTACAGAGTGTTGTCGATAAAAGTGAACTTTTGTTGATAAAACTATACCTGCGTCTACACTACTGCCGAGTTCTGTCGACATAACGTTGACAGAACTCAGCAGTTTTGTCGACGGCGGTAAACCTCATTCTACGAGGAATAACGCCTTTTGTCAACAGAGTTCTGTCGACAGGAGGCGTTATTGCATCTACGCTGTCCTTTGCGTCTACACTGTCATGTCGACCAAGCGGCTTGCTTTGTCAACAGAACTGGCTGTAGTCTAGATGCTCTTTGTCGACAGAATCTTTGTCGACAGTATCTGTCGACAAAACCTCTGTCAACAAAAGCCTGTAGTCTAGACGTACCCTAAAAGTGCTGCCATATGGGTGGAAATCGGGTAAATGTTGCATTTTATTAATAGCAGCAGAACTGACTTAAATGGGGCCTGCGTGTTGTATAGTCTAGCCTTAATCTTTGTATTCCTGCCCGTCAGTGTGAAAGAAGCTATTTGCATATACTTGCATATATGTGTAACCACGTGTAACCTGTGGCCCTTGGCATGTGCTGTGAGTATCATTGTGGCCCCCGGGGCATCCAAAGTTGAGTGGCCCTGATGTAGAGGATGGCCCAGTCCTTTGTCCTCCTTTCTGTGAGCAAGCACAGCCCTGGCATGTGGGAGGGGGAAGTTCTGTGGGATCCCCTTGAAGTGTTAATGGCACGTCCCTTCCCAGTTCTGAGATACTGCCTGACGGAAGGACATGGAGCCCACACATTTTATGGTCCTCTCCTGTGCTTTGAGTTCGCCCATGCTGTCGGACACTACCCTAAATGCACCTTGTCCCCATGGGGTCCCATCATTTTTTGGGGCTCTGCCGCTCCAGAGAGTGCTCGGAAGTGGTTCTTTAACAGCAGCTGGGGTTGAGTCTGGGTTAAAACGAGCTGAGGCCGCTGAAGGGAGATAAGCTGAGACGTAAACTGTGATTTTCTGCCCTGTGAACCCTGTGCGTGGATTTCATCTTTTAATGGAAGTGCAGTAAATAAAGGCTATTTTCACAATAAGCTGAGCAACAGGTCATAAGCGTCTGAGCTGCTGAAATTGATAGAAGTGAGCTAAGCGTAACAAATCTCCCAAAATTGCACCAGACTCCACTTGTATCTGTTCCCTTCCTGCATTTCTCCAATTATAGCAAGCAGCAATTATTTCTGAGCCAGCGCTTTCCCCGAATAAACCCGCAGACAAGCTGGAAATGCTTTATCTTTACTTCTCTCGAAATAGATTTACACTGGAGACGAAACCCAGTGGGGAGAAATCCCATTTGAAGGGGCTTCCCTGGCTGCATCTGAGAGGGGAAGATGCTGCCAGTCTTGGCCAGAAGCGCACGTGTCGGTGGTTGTACCATGTTCATTCCCACCCGAAAAGGCGCCATGGAAGGGGATTCCAAAGCACCTTCCCTTTGCCCAGTTGTACTAGGCAGAGAGCGAGTAGCAGGGGAGTGCTACGCTTCTGCCATCTCCTAGCATGGCCCAGTCTGAGCATCACTCTGCCAGAGCAGTGTTGGCTTGCTCCTGACAGCAGCATCTTGTGTGTCACCTTTACGGACCACTGCCATTCTCTTGCCCTCCAGTTAAGTTAAATCCGATGCACTATTGGCTTCTTCCACACCCACCAGTGCAGTAGCATGCTGTGTCTCCAATGCACTCCACCTTTGTACCATAGCATCTCTTCAGCCACCCACTGCACAGCTACTCCCTGCTGAGCCTTTCAGCCCGCGAGGGCCACTCACCACTGCCTCGTGGGTGGGGGCTGGGCACTGAGCCCAGGGCGGATGGGGTGGAGGGCTGCCAGACCAGCGCTGAGCCGGGGGCTATGGTTGGGGGTGGCCAGAACCGATACGCAGCACACAGCAGCATAGGACACCATGAAATTTCATGGTGACCTACACGGCTGCGTGTTTTGCCTGTTGGCAGGGATGGCCCTGGGTCTGTGTGTGAAATGCTCCCTAGCTCCATGGGCTGAATTGACCCATGAAAATGTATGAAATCTCTCAGCCTGGAAGAAGATTCTTTGCAGTACTGAGGATCATTGATTGGTCCAGGTGTGTGTGCGTTATATGTGCCCTGGTTCTTTGTAGTTTATTTCTAGAGCTCCCTTCACCATGACGCAGGTCAGGCTGGAGTGTTGAAAAGAAACCAGAGAAAGTTAGATGACCAGCTCTCAAAGAAGTGTAATTGGAGGTAGTCACTCAGCTTCTGTATTTTCTTGGGCACTCCCAACCTTCCTGCCTTGGGGTGGAGAGTCCTAGAAATGCCTAATTCCATTGGGCGGAGAATGCCCATAGGATGTGTTCAAAATCTGAGCCCCCCTCAAACCTTCTTTGCAGAGTTAGAGGGCTTGAGTCTGGAGGCCTCCAGACATCTTCCAACAGTAAATTAACTGGCAGATAATCTGAGATCTAAGAGGTGATTGTGCTCTCCTTAAGGTGGCGAAACGAATTCTTGCTCTCAATAGCTTTGCATTTATGCAAAGGGTGAAAGTGTACATGGGATGTTCTGCATCCTTTTCAGTGGCCCTTGGACACCAGATCTGTCCTCTGCAGGGTGCTGTGCAGCAAGTGAAGCAAGAAATCACCATCTTGGAGCCATCAGTGTTGCTCAATGATGCATCTTCTCATGTCATGGGAGAACCAGGTTTGATTGATTCACTCTGTGTTTGTTTCGCATGATGAAAAGTCCCCCCCCCCCCCCCCAGTCTTGGGAATTACATATTTTTTTCTTAGAGTGTTGTTAATGAAAAGCACTGAACCAACTTCCCTTAAATTGAATTTGCTTGCATGAGCCGTCAGGCCAAGAAAAAAGTGTATGTCAAATATTTGTCCAGAGGCAGCCAGGATTGCATTCTAAATAGCTTGAAAAATGAGGCTGCACATACACAGATCCGATGCTAATGTGCCTGACCACAGTGTTAAATGTGCACCTCCTGATTGTCCTGTGATGCGGGAAGAGAAGGGCAGAGTATAGGCATTGGAAGTGCCAGCAAAGGATGCACAACAAACACACAAGGGTATGTCTACACTACCCCGCTAGTTCGAACTAGCGGGGTAATGTATGCATACCGAACGTGCAAATGAAGCCCGGGATTTGAATTTCCCGGGCTTTATTTGCATAAGCCGGCCGGCGCCATTTTTAAATGCCGGCTTGTTCGAACCCCGTGCCGCGCGGCTACACGCAGCATGGGCTAGATAGTTCGAACTAGCTAGCCATTCCGAACTATCTGTACGCCTCGTGGAACGTGGAACGAGGCGTACAGATAGTTCGGAATGGCTAGCTAGTTCGAACTATCTAGCCCGTGCCGCGTGTAGCCGCGCGGCACGGGGTTCGAACAAGCCGGCATTTAAAAATGGCGCCGGCCGGCTTATGCAAATAAAGCCCGGGAAATTCAAATCCCGGGCTTCATTTGCACGTTCGGTATGCATACATTACCCCGCTAGTTCGAACTAGCGGGGTAGTGTAGACATACCCCAAGAGATTACAGCGACATGAGTGGTTGGAGCACAGGCACCGACGCTGTGGGTGCTCTCATGGACTGGAGCACCCACTGGGAAAAATTAGTGGCAAGCTCCTCACCTGGACGTCTCCCTTGCACCTCTCACACACTGGCAGCCTCCCGCTTACCATCCCCTGCTCCCTCCCAGCATTTCCAGAGTGCTGTGAACAGCGGTTTCGTGGCTTTCATGCTCTGGGAAGGAGGAGGAGGAGCAGGGACCCGGCGTGATAAGGGACAAGGCGGGATGGGGAGTTTGAGGGAAGGGGTTTAGTGGGGACAGGGCCTGGAATGGAGCAGAAGTTTGAGTGCCCTCCAGCAAGAAGGGTTAGGGTGAGCTGATCAAAGAGTCTCTCCAGTAGCGTGTGCTGTATTGTATCACTCGTTGCGGAGTGATACTCCTGAAGCTCCGACCACACTAGCAGCCCGGGTGGGCTGATGAGGACATCTGTTCCATCTTTCCCTTAGAACAAGCGTCTGATTGCTGTGGTTGGCTGGGTGTGGTGTGAGTGATAGACTGTTTCTCTTAGGACAAACTAGCCTATGTTGTCCTCAGACTGTGCTTATGGTGGGAGCTTGTTATACCTTCAAGCATGCGATTTAAGTAACTTTCCTTCCTGCTTCTAGCTGGAGAGCTCAGTGAATTGCTCACTCCAAACCCCAGTCAGCATTATCTTCAGTGTGCAGCAAAGGAACCTTTTTGGTTCAGAAGCAGTGAAGTGACTCGTCCCACCTCCCGTGTCAGCGCTAGAATGGAATTCCTCACCCTAGTGGAAATTCGAACAGATGTAGATGATCAATGGTCTAGTGCTGTTTAACACCCAGCCACAATAGCTGGCTCGGAGTTCCTGTGTCATGAATTCTCCAGATCAGACCATAAACTCTGCAGTGTCTTTTTCAGTCCTTTGAGGAAGTGCTTTTCTCCTGTCATCCTTGTGCTCAGATCTGGGCTGTATTCAGAACATGGCCCTTGATCAGTTTTCCCTATCCTGGGATTATTTTCTTGAACCCTTCCATCGATTCAGCTGGCTTTTCTCTCCTGGCTGAATATTCCAAGTTACTAATATCTGTCATCTTAGGCAGATATTTTCATATCCATAGTTACCTTCCCATATCGGCCTGGTTAAAAGTGAAACAACTAAATTTTAGGTCCCTGGATGAGCAGCATCTCTCTTATTTTTGAGAGCATACCAAAAATATCCTACCTGCTCCTGAAGTGGGATCCATGGGACATACGTCCTCACGGTACACCGTTGGCTCCTAAACAGAACTTGATGCGGTCATGTGAGTTTCATATCCATCGTGGGACGTGTACTCCCTTGGCCAGGCTGCACTGGCCTTACTTATTTGAACTGAATTCCATCAGCCCGTTTCTCCCATGTTGTTGTAAATCCATCTGGAGAGTCTCATGCTTTATAGTCCTTGCTAACCTGGACAGCCTGGACTTAGCCAACTGCAGATCACTAATGCAGGCAGTCCCTGTTAAACCTTTCTGATTTAGGGAGGATTCTGTTTCCTTTCACTTAGCTGATGTTATTCCTTGACATGACTTTGCCCTTTACCTGTTGAATATTTATTTTCTTTAATCTCTTACGAGACACCTTTGTCATCAATTCTCTGAAAATCCCCCTAAATTATAGCCACTGAGTCTCTCTCAACTTTTTCAAATAACTCTTAACGGGTTAAAGGCATAATTTCCCCCTCTTATTGAAACTGCAGGCTTGGCTTGATCAGATTTTACTTACTCAAGTTCTGCACCAGTCTGACCCTTAATTAGACTCTGCATCAGTTTTCACTCTACTGCAACTGGGCTCTTGGGTTGGTAATTCCCTAGATCTCCCTCTGCTACATTTCTGTGTATAGATTTCTCTCTCTCTTTGCTTTAAAAAAACCACAACATTGTTGTATTGACTTTATGGCTTTTGGGAAAAGCAGCTGCTGTTTCTGGCAAGCATGCTGCATATCTCCTTCCTATTTCAAGTCACATGTGGAAGGGGAGATAGCCCAGGCCAATAATGAGGGGGCAAGATTTGACAGTGATGGAAATCTTGAATAGTTTTTCAGATGTGCATGGTGATTGGGGAGGGGAGTGTCTGGTGCAGTTAATGCCCAAGTGATCTGAACTCCCCACTCCCATGTCATCATGGGCAGTGGGTATAAGGCAGGGGATGGCATTTCCTTTCCAAACTGCAGGCGTGGCCTCCAGCATGCCTGCTGCTTTAGTGTATCCCAGGCTGCTCCTGGGGCAGTGCATCCACCCCTTGCTCTGGGGAGGCTGGGACCATGTGGCACCTTCTTGCACAGGGGGTGGGGGAGGGAGGCCTGCTCCTTCAGTGGGGAAGGCGTGGCTCCCACAGGGGTCTGGGTCTTGGTCAGAAGGGGTGAGACGGGGGACCTGCCTAGGTTCACCCACCACCCATGGGTGTAATGAAGATCCCATTTATCTCCTTGATAGGGCTGCACCCACCAAACATGGATCACTACAAACCTTTCCCCAAAAGCTGAATTTGGTGGCCACTGGGGTGACTTTGGGTAATTTACAAAATTACAGAGTAGGCTGGAGAAAAACCTAGGGCTGGAACACGCAATGTAAGTCTTGTAACTTCTGAACATTGAGGGAGAGCTCTCCAAGCACGTTAGTGAGCCTTGTGCACCGAGATCCCCAAAGGGACTTTCCCGAAATTCTTGAGATGCCTCGGAAAATCTCCTACCACGTATCTTGTCTTTTCCCATATGTATTATAGTCTCAGGTTGGAACAGACCTGAACTGATCTAGTCTACCTATCTGAATCATGTAGGCCGTAAGATTTCCCCAAAATTGTTCCTGTTTGAGCATTTCTCAATCTGGATTTAAAAATTGTCCTAAATGGAGAATCCATCCCAGCCCTTGGTAATGGTTCCAGTGATTGGCTCCCCTCACTGTTTTCCTGTCTGAATTTGTCTCGCTTCAGCTTCCAGCCATGAGATCTTATCCTGTTGACTGCTAGGCAGAAGAGCAGTTGTGGCTTTATATGCTTGGGTAGGATTTTCTTGAGTCCTGAACCTCTTTTGTACCACTGCCATTATTGGTATCTCTAAGGTGTACTAGCCCTGATATCTGCCAAAAAGGGCAGCAAAGGTAAGGTTTTTGACTTCCCCGCTTCTTTCCCAGAAAGGGTACTTGACATTGCCGAGTTTTGTTCAAACTAAACACACACTTGGAGCCTACTTCCTTGGCTGAATTTCACTCGCTCCCTCTGAAAGCAGTGGTGGGTAGGAGGTGCGTTCTTGAGACTGGTTTCCGTGGAACAGCCTTGATGGAAATCTCATGAATACCTTTGGAATGAGCAGAACCTCCTTGGTTTGGAACAGAACCGAAGACTGATCAGAAGCTTTGGGAACATGTCACGCTAGCAGATGAAGGGATGACAAGAGCCTTTGTCTGGGAGCTGAAGTAAGACAAAGTCAAGCTAGGCGTAAGGCACAAATCAGTGGGTTGTGTTTTGTTGCCTTGGTGCTGGGGGAGGGACTGATCAGAATGGTCTCTTCTGCCCTTAGAATCAATGAGAACAAACCCCTTTTCTGGGAGCCGCAGCTGCAGGGAATTTATCGTTTTTTGATTCCATAATTGCCAGAAGGCTACATCTATTGCTACTCCATGAGTTCATGCCCATTTACATGGAGTGCAGTGGTTCTGAAGGCTCCTTTCTTAGTAGGTGTAAGAATCAAAGGGTATGTCAAGATTACATGTCTCTGCCGATAGAAGCATGTAAAATAGGCTACCAGACATAGTCAGTGAAGTGGGGATTTAAATATCCACGGCTTCATTACAATAAAAATGGCCGCCGCACTGTGCCAGCTCAGCTGATTGTTGGCACAGCGCGCGAGTCAAGATGCGGATCGGTCGACAAGGGAAGCCTTTGTCAACCGCTCCATTATACCTCATGAAACAGGGTTCACAGGAGCGGTTGACAAAGGCTTCCCTTGTCGACAAAGACTTCCCTTGTCTTGACTTGCGCTCTGTGCCGACGATCAGCTGAGCCGGCACAGCGCGGCGGCCATTTTTATTTTAATGAAGCCGGGGATATTTAAATCCCCACTTCATTGACTATGTTGGGTAGCCTATTTTACAAGCCTCTGTTGGCAGAGCCATGTAGACTAAACATTCCCAAGGTGCCTAACCCCTTCCTTTCAGCGCGGCGATGCACCAAGGTCCTGCAGTCAGTTAGAGACTGTCATGTGGGGCTAGAGGAAGCCAACTTTTTGCCCAGTTGTCAGGCCACCCTCTCTTGGGACAGCTTGTTGGCCATGATACAGTGGCACAGACTAAGGATGTTAAATATTGGATTTAAATTAAATTAAATAAATTAAACATACATTAAATTCAAACATAAATTAAATTTGTTAATTTACTAGTCGAGTAGTCGATGGAATTTCCATCGGCTACTCGATAGGCACTTCCGCATTCCTCCTTTGAAATGTACAAGAACCTCTTCTGGGGCTCTTGTACATTTCCAAGGAGGAATGTGGAACTCCAAGTGCAGCCCGGGGCCAGTGGGAAAACCTGTTGACTCCAGGCTGCAGGTGGGCGTGCTAGCTTTGAAATGTACAAGAGTTCCCAGAGGGGGCTCTCATGCATTTGAAAGTGGAAGTGCACTTATGGAGCCCGGGGTCAGCACCCATGTTGCGCTGCTGATTTGCAATGCCACGCAGAGCCTGGAGTCAGCTGGGGACTCCCCAGCTGATCCTGAGCACCACGCGGCATTTCAGCAGACCCCATGAGCATCTGGGAACTCCCCAGCTGATCCCCGGGTTCTGCGGAAATGCAGTGCAGAGCCTGGGATCAATTGGAGTCCCCAGCTGACCCCGGGCTCCACACAGCGCTGCCCCTTTGAACACTGCCTTGGTGTTTCAAAGTGGCAGTGCGGCACAGCTGATCCTTGTCTCATCTGTGCGGCACTGCCACTTTGAAGTTCCCTCTATTCTCTCACCCCCTTCGCTGCCTCTATCTGATGCAAGGGGGGGTGGGCGGGAATTGACTAGTTGACTAGTTCCCTGACTATCCGTAAGCATTTGCTTATCAGATAGTTAGCTAATTGACTCATTCTTAACATCCTTAGCACAGACATCAGGGTGCACAGCCAGTGCCCCAAGAAGTGGAGAGGTTAGTGTAGCACCAGCCTGCATATATCTGGTAATGGAGCAAGTGCCTCTGGGAATGGGAATGAGAATTTATTCCCAGTGTCTGGCTTGGCAGAGATCACACTCCTGGGATGGAAGCTCTGAAGGGTGGAGGAATAAAACAATCAAGTTTCTATTCTCTGAAGGGAGCTGGAAAGTAAAAATGTCTGATTCTGTTTCAAAACAAAACAGCCAAACCTGCACAACGGCTGTTTCATTTGCAGCTGCCCAGGCTGTAGATCAGAGAGACAGTACAAGGAAAGTGGTAGCTAGAGAGCAGAGCTGTAAAAGAAATGCAAGATCAGATCCTTTCCATCTGGGGAACAGGGCTGGGTCAGAAGGATGTCCCCTTCCCTCCAACAGGCTCCAGGCTGGACTGTCAGGGGAGGAGGCTGCAGGCTGCTCTGGAAGTGTTACTACTTGTTCCTTGGCAATGTGTCGTAAGGCAGGGAGGCGTCATGCTCTCCATGTTGTGGATGAGGGATAATAAGGCACAGAGGGTATGTCTACACTACAGCGTTATTTCGAAATATCTTATTTCAAAATAGTTAATTCGAAATAACTTATTTCAAAATAACCCATCTGCTCACAAAATGCATTTCGAAATAGCGTTTGCTGTTTCAAAATAGCGCATCCATACTGAGTGGACTCTGAATTGCATTTAAAGATGTTAGGAACCAGTTCCGGCAGGGCACCAGGTCAGGACTTACTGTGTGGGGCTGCTGCCTGAGGCTCACTGAAGTCTGCTTAAAGGGCCCCTCCGGACAGCCGGTTCTCAGGTTTCCCTGCTTGCTTGTCTACCTTGATGAGGGACAGCAAAGCACTTTTGTCTCTGTGTGCTCTGGTTGCCCTCACTCAGGACTTTATAGCACTCTGCAGCGTGGAGCCAGAGCTGTCCCTGGTGCTCTGGTGCTTCCCTTGGATGCGTTGCTGTGAGTCTTGCTGCAGGCTGCCATCTGGGAGGTCCATCGGGGGGCTATCAGGATCCAAGAGGCCCTGCAGGAGAGCTTCCACCCTGAGGAGCACTTACAGTCTCCCTGGTCTGCCCCACTGGGGGCTTGTGCCTCATTCGTCCCTCTCGTCCTTCCACTTACGCCTCTCACCCCCTTCCTGGTGTAAATAAAATACACATATTTTCATAAGTACAAACTCTCTTTATTTAACAAAACTGGGGAAGGAGGGGAATGAAACTCTGGTGAGACTGGGGAAAGGAGGCGGTAGAAGGGAGAGAGAGGGTGGGGGAGGGGAGGGGAAGGGGGAAACCTGGGAGGAGGGAGCTGGAAGGGGGAAGCAAGGGAGAAGGGAAGCTCGGGACTCACAGTTGGGGGTCTCGCCGGCCCAACTGTCTCCAACACCATAGGTGCGGGGGCCTCAGCGTCCCTGCGGGGATGGAGAGGGTGTGGAGGAGGTGGAGGGAGAAGCGGGAGGAGAAGGAGTGGGAGGAAGAGCGGTAGCTGGGGAGGCAGCAGGCGCTGGAGCGGCAGGAAGCAGCAAGCTCTGCACCAGGGTCTACAGGTGCTGGCAAATGGCACGGCCCTGGGCAAGCTGCTCCCACTGGAGCTGCAGGTCTTCTTGCACTCGGTGCTGGAGGGTGCATTGCAGGGCTCGCGGTGCCCCCAGGTACCCTCCACTGCACGGGTGGCCTATGGAGCCCTCGGGTGTGGGAGCATGTCCCGGGCGGGGTGGTGCGCCCTACATGAGCTGCTGATGCAGCTGTGGAGAAACCAGAGAAATGGTCAGTTCTCCCTGGGGACACAGTGGGTGAAGCCCAGCCCCCCTCTGCAAGGTGAGGACAACCATTCCCTGCACCATCAGAGCCGATGTGCTTGCACACAGGCCATGTCCTCTGTCCCAGGGAGTGGGAGCTGACTCGAGACCACACCCATGCCCCTGTGGTGTATATAGTGTGTGTGTGGGGGGGGGGAGATGTCCCCTGCCTCTGTGTAGAGCGGCCTTGTGGAGGGGGGGCGTCCTGCTATGTCCCACCTCAGAGTCAGGAGAACGACATATCTCCTCACACACGTGTGTGGCTAACAGGATAAGGCCCCTGTGTCGCAGCCAGCTGTGGCCACATGCACAGGGGTGGCACTGCACATGCTTGCACATGCACAGGTTGCTGCGTGATCTGTGGACAAGGCCCACACACGCAGTCCCTGGTTTCCGCCCCTCCCCCCCCGCCCACATAAGGGGACAGTGATGGCACTCACCTGTTGTTGCCTCCCTTGCCTGAGATGACACCGGCGACAGGTCTGCTGGGGCAGCTCGGGGGTCCTGGCTCATTGGGGTGGTGATGATGGTCTCCTCTGGCTCCTGGCAGGTGTGTGGGTCTGTCCCTGGTTGGGAGCTATCCCCTGTGGCCCTGGCATAGGCCTGCCACAGCTCTTTGATTTTCATGCGCACCTGCTCCTGGGTGTGCATGTGGCCAGGCTGTCAGCCATCCTCCTGTAGACGGCCGCGTTCCTGCATCTAGTGCGGAGATCATGGACATTGGAGGCCTCCCCCCAAACCTCAATCAGGTCCATGATCTCCGCACTAGACCAGGAAGGCGCCTGCCTTCTCTGGCCCCTGGCAGGCTCCTGGGAGCTGGGGGATTGCTCCTGGGGAGAAGTGGAGGGCTGGCAGCCAGTGGCTTGCTGGCCCATGTTGTGGGGCCACTGGGTCAGGGGCAGTGGCTGCTGGCTCTGGGCTGGCAGGCTTGGAGCTGGCACAGGCACTGTGGCCAGAGTCTACCCCTTTCAGGACTCCGGGGTGGGGGGAGGGAGAGGAGTGTTCTTGGTTGAGGCCAGAGAGCCACCAGGGCACCCTGGGAAGGGCTGGAGGCCCCCTATTTCGAAATAAGGGTCTGCACAGCGCTTATTTCGATTTAGCTATTTCGAATTTGGCGTTACTCCTCATGGAATAATGGCTGTTATTCTGAAATAACTTTGCTGTGTAGACATACCCAGAGAGAGGATGAGACGTGTCCAAGAGCACGGCATGTGTCAGTGGGAGAGCTAGGAAAAGAAGCAAAGCTTCATGCTACACTCAGCCCACTGGACTTGCAACTACTCCTTCTTAACGGCTGAAGTTGGTGCCATCTGGGGCTCATTCCTCTCCAGCGAGCCCTGCACTGGGCGCTCCACTGGGGAGTGAGTGGTGCTTGGACTGTGCCCTTGCCAAGAGTTCGTTTCGTCGCTGCCTCGCCCTGGTACCCAGCCAAGGGGCTCCGCATGGCTCATACACTGCTCCAGAGGTGGGCGACCTGCGGTCCCAGGACCACTAGCAGCCCATCGCGGTTCTATGAGTAGCCCCTCAGACATGGTGTTTCCTGTTGCCCATGTGCAAGGTTGCCAGATTCCTCTGGTTTCCCTCCAGATAATTTTTCCCTACCCGTATGGACCCGCAGGTAAAGCCAGGGCACGTGAAGCGAGGTACGTGCTGATTGCACACGACATGGCCTGCTAGAGCCGTGTGCTCCCTTGGCAGCCAGTCACAGCGCTGCTCGGTTCAGTGGGCCCACCCCGCAAATTCTGGGTTCCAAGCGCCGTTAGTAAACCGACCCTGTCCCGGGAGGCCACCTTGGTTACGATAATCTAGCAGCCCAATGAGCTGCGGGGGGCGGCTCCTGCGGCCCACACACTGCCCGAGGTTGCCCATCACTGCTCTGCACTGACCCGGTGCCCCTCGTTGGAAGGCGATTACTTAAACCTTCCGATCCCCTGCAAGGCAGCGGGGAAGACCTCTCCCCCTCGTTACTGAGGAGAAAACCAGAGCTCTGCATTCTGGCTTGCCGTGTTTTGCTGTGAATTAACAGCAGAGCTGGAAATGGAGCCCAGGGATCTCTCTTCCCAGTTCCCACCTTAACCACTAGGCAGCAGTAGTCAGTCAGCAAGCAGTGCCAGTGGGTCACGCTGCCTCCATGCAGTCCTTGGGGCCAGCAAGCCCAACTGTGGCCTTGCGGGGCAGTTACCCCTCTGCCTCAGCAGGAGAGTTTTGCAGGACTTACTCTGTGTTTCAGCTCCCCAGCAAACGCCCTGGGTCTCTTCCAGTCTTCCCCTGGCCTGGCAGGTAACTAACAGCTCCTGGAGGAGCCTTCCTCTGCAATATCATTCCCCATCCCTGGACACTTGCAGCAGTCGCCGAGTCTGCTGTCTCCAGAGAGGCCGACTCTACACCAGCCTGTTAGCTATGGGTCAGGTGCACAGGAAAAGGGAGAGAAAGTCCCACACAAACCAGACTGTGTGAACTAATAAAGGAGAGAGATTTGATTGAAACTGAGCGGAGATAACAGGAAGCAGTTCAGAATAAAACTGTTTCTATCATCTGAAATGTAACATATGAGAAGACTGACCCAGTGTTGCCCAAGTCCCTCAGAGCAGTGGGCTGGGGGTGCAGGAGTCAGGGCAGGGCCTGGGGATATGGGGGAGGCAGGAGGATGGGGATGTGAGGTGGTGTGAGGGTTGGGGATCTGGGTGGGGGAGTCCCATCTGTTTTGGCTTTCTCTTACACCCCCAAGTCTTCCCCCAGCCAGCAGGGGCTTTTTCTCTTCTTCCTCCTAGGCCCCTCCTGGCTGTCAGAGGCCTTTTCTATCCCTCCAGCTCTCCTGGCTGGCAAGGGCATTGCCTCTGCCCCTCTGGTGCTGCGGCCAAAGGCCAGGGGTGAAAGGTTTGGCGCAGGGGGCTACTTACCCATCTGGTGGGGGGCAAGATGGTGAGCCCCAGACCTGCTGGCCTCTCCCTTGGTGGTGTGACTCTCAGTGGACACTGCAGGATGGATCTCCCTTGCAGGCTGGCTATCCCCCCAACCCCATTGGCCATTATTATTTCATGTCCCTTCTGTCTGTGCCCCTCTCTTTCCATGCTATGGACAAGAGTCCCATTCCTGGCACTTCCCGTCTTCTTGGCACATCTAGATCCCAACCTTGCTTAAAGTTAGGACAAGAGGAAGCTGTTTGTCAGATTTTCTGGTCCTAGCTCTTACCATTCTGGAGGAGTTCTGGAGCAAACAGACTCCCAGATGGATGGACAGACATATGCACGTGTCTAAAATATATAGACAGATTATAATCCTGGTCTTGGGCAATTTCTCACTGACAGTCAATTCTCAGCAACCTCAACCTCACGTGGTTACAAAAGGATCCATGTTTCTCATCTTCCAAGAGCGCGAGCCCCTTTTGTCCCCGAAGTGCTGGATAACCAAGGATTCCCCTTCCCTTGTCTAACCCAGAAACCCTGGGGATTGCATTCTTTGAAAAGTTCCTCTCTCCTGCTGCTCGTTCTCTGGGGTACGGGTGCAGAGCCTCTTCTCAGCCTCCGGGCCATTCCCTTTTTCAGTTGGCTTGATCACTGTGTTTACTTCAGATGCAAATACTGTTTGCTCACACTGAAGCTGTGCTGTATTCTCATCCGCCTGTGAGCTTGACCCATGCCGACAAGTAAATGCTCTTCTCTTTGGCTAAGGCGGGCTTCTTTATTAACTGCCTCCAATGCACATTTCTAGCATACATGTGCAGCTCGTGATGCAAAACCCAGACATACATTATGCAACGATGTTCATTTTCAAATGCCGTCTCACAAGACCCCATTTGACTAAATATTCCTACAAGTCGTGTATTTGGCTCTGCAACTTTAC
Organism: Pelodiscus sinensis; assembly: GCF_052426305.1. Taxonomy (NCBI): domain Eukaryota; kingdom Metazoa; phylum Chordata; order Testudines; family Trionychidae; genus Pelodiscus; species Pelodiscus sinensis. The sequence goes on along the minus strand of NC_143074.1, from coordinate 7,321,383 downwards.
TATTTGGCATAAAGGGCTTTTAGAGTCACACATGCCCACCACTATAGATATGGGGTTAGAAAAGTTTGGATCAGGGTTGTGATGTGAGACATAGCAGGCCCAAAGCCCGTCTGGTAGGGTTCTAGCAGAGCTAAAAGCCAGCTTGACGTGAGTTGCTTGCTATAAAGTGAGTGACAGTAAGTCACATGGCTGAGCACAGAGGCAAGTGAGCACTGCAGCACAGAGGTATTTGATATCTTAGGAGAAGTTTAGGGGATAATTGTAACTGAAACACATGATTAACCACAGAAATACCATGGTAACTAATTGGCAGAAAAGCTGATGAGACTGAGGTGAATAGGTAAGTGACAGAGTATCTCCACACCCCAAAGATATAGGGGTGTGGAAGCTTTAATAAGGGCAAAGGGCTGAAATCCTCCTAAATATGTGTAAGATACAGGGGTAGGGGTGGGAGTGGCAGCTTCAGCACAACACCTTCTAAAAGAAACCCCCCGGGCCAATGTGTTGTGGCACATACTAGGATGGCAGGCTTGGTGGTAGCGGTGGGAGAGCTGAGAACAGTGACAAAGAGGGTGATGACTGACAGGTTGGGTTTCCCCGCAAGGATTGCTGTGAGTAATGCAAGGATGTTCTGTATGCGTTCTCTCTCCTTCGCTGTATTACAGCGCGTGGGTGATGCTGTTTAGTTTATTAAATAACCCCGCTCCTAGGAGTAAAGGGGTGTGATTGTTTCTTGGTGGTATTGTGTCCTTCTATTCCTCGTTCTGAGCGCAGCCTCCTGGCTGGAGTTGATCTCGGGGCTGACACCTCTCGTTTGATGCAAGCAACGGTCCTTCTGATAGCTAAAGCTACAGCTCGTCTCTCCTGGCACTGCCCATCCTTCATGGGTGTGAAGCCTGGGGTGACTCAAGCGTTTAAGGCAGGGGTGGGGACCTAGGGATGTAAGCGACTAGTTGACCATCTGATAAGCAAAAGCTTATTGGATAGTCGACTAGTCCCTCGATTAGTCGCTCCCCCACCCCCCGCTGCCTTTAGCAGAGGCAGCAAGGGGGGGAGCAGGAGCCAATGCTGGGGGGAGCCATCGTAAAAGCTCCCAGCACCATCTCCATGGGGTGCAGGGAGATAGCGGGGACCAGCTGTCCCAGCTCATGCCAAGTCCACCCTGCTGCCCTTCAGCCTTTTAAATGGATTAAGAGCCAGCTCACTCTTAATCCATTTAAAAGACAGAGCTTGAAGCAGAGTTAGCTCCCGGGCAGGGCGCTAACCCCGCTGCAGCTTCCCCGCTTATCGACTAATCGATGGAAAAATCAACTAGTCGGTTAGTTGATTAAATTAAATTTAACATCCTTAGGGAACCTCAGGTCCAGGGGCCGCATCCTGTCCCCGGCTTGCCTGGATCTGGCCCTCAAGGCTCAGCATTGGGAAGCCCCTGCTCCAGCCCCTGCCATCCACCGCAAGGCTCTGCTGGGCAAGGAGAATGGGGGGAGTCTCTCCTGAGTAAGGGGCTTCTCACTTGTGTGGTCCCTGCCTGATTTTTCTGTGGGTCGGTGGCCCCTGACCCACCTCTGGTTTAAGGGGTTGTCTATGTCTGCGAAGGGCTCCTTGTTGGATCAGGCTGGACAGGCTGGTGGGGTGAAACAGCTGGGCTCCTCCCAAGCAGTCTCCTGGTTAGCTGTCAGGGAATCGGGCCACAGAGTGCATGTCTGCGTAAGCCGATTGTGCTGAATAACTTTGTTACAAAGGCTGCGAGCTGACGTATGCCTGTGGATTGGCTGTGAAATCGGCAGCCTGCGGCGGGGATTGTGCTGCTTGAGTTCTTGTAGATTCTGTAAGTGAGGCTTCCCAGCACAAGGGACAGACTTTCCTGCCTCCTCCCCTGCTCCAAATGTCCCCTGCACTTTTAGGTGGCTGTACTGATGCTGGCGAACGAGGGCCAGTTGTAAGCTCTGTGCTGCCTGTCTCAGCCAAGCTAGGGGGCATCCTGCTAACTCTCCCTTGCATGAAGGAACACAGCTCCCGTGAGCAATGAGCATTCTGCCCAATTGAGAGCTGGCCTTGCTTGCCCAGCACTGCGTATGGTTGGGAACCCACTTAGTGCAGAGAACTTTTAGTGTTTCTCTCTCTGCTGCGCCCTGTTGGATCTTCTATGGTGAAAATACTCAGTCATTGCTGCTGAGTCACTCCAGGCTGTGCATGTGTAATGAAATATACATACAATAAAATATTTTATATTTATAGGAGGCCTTCTCATGTAGGATCCCCTTGAAAGCTTTGCAAGCAAAAGAATCTCAGCAGACCCGAAATGCAGCACTTCTAGGTGGCATGCACAACAGTGAGTTTATAGAGAGGGGCATCGTCAAGGACCCTGGAATCCTTGTATGGAAAGTGCCTGGGGATCTTTCCTGTCTGGGCGTGTGGGTTCTTTTAAGGTCTTACTTGTAAGCACCATGCCCAGAAATCTGCATGGAACTCTTTCCAGAAAAGGTGGATTTACTCAACCCAGCTGATTTCTTGGGAGTTTCCTACCAGTTGCTTAGACAGCTAAGCCAGCCTCTTCTCCCCTCCTTCTACAGAGTGTGGAATGCCAGGGCTGCTGCAGGAGAGCAGATGCTGTAAAAGTCACTTTCATGCAGCGTTTCCTCCATAAATTATAAAATAATTTGCACACTCCGTCTCTCGGCTCTGAACATGCTGGTGGCTCAGTTTTGTGATTAGTGGCTGAACGTAGCTTGTGGCAAAGCAAATCACTCAAAGTTCTGGCACAGTGCTTTTTCCTTAAAATAAATTAAACTCCCTCACCCACTCAGGAGCCCAGATCTTCCTGGGTTTTGTTTCCAGCTGTATAAATTGGGTGCAAACAGCCAGGTCTGCTCCAAGCTTCGCTAATGCTGCTCTGGGCCAGGCTAATGCTCAGGTGGGTTTAGGTTGTGCATGTTTGTGTATAATTAATGGAAGGCAGCTCTCTTTATTCTGTTCCATAGCTCTCCCATCAGGATGTACTTAATAGCAGGTTTTTGTAGGAAGTTAGTTAAGAACTAATGTGAGGAAGTTAGTTAAACAGAAATTAAAAGGCACAGTGCCAACAGTAAAATCCCTGCAAGCTGCACAGAAACTTTTTAAAGGCACTATAATAGAGGCACAATTTAAATGCATGTCCTGAATTAAAAAACTTACTAAGGGAAAGAAAAGTGCCACTGTTGCTAAACAACAAAGTAAAAGAAGCAGTCAGACACAAAAATGCATGGTTGTTAAAAGTGAAAGTTAAATCCTAGTGAGGAAAATAGAAAGGAGCATAAAGTCTCAGAAATTAAGTACAAAATATTATTAGGAAGGCCAAAAAAGAATTTGAAAAACAGCTGGCCAAACCCACAAAAATAATAGCAGTTTTTAAAAATTAAATCAGAAGCAGGAAGCTTGCCACACAACAAGTGGGGTCACTGGATGATCAAGTTGCTAAAGGAGCACTCAAGGATGATAAGGCCATTGCAGAGAAACTAAATAAATTTTTTGCATCTGTCTTCACAGCTGAGGATGTGAGGGAGATTCCCAAACCCGAGCCCTTCTTTTAGGTCACAAATCTGAAGAACCATTCCAGATTGAGGTGTCATTAAAGGAGGTTTTGGAACAAATTGATAAACTAAACAGCAATAAGTCACCAGGACCAGATGGCATTCACTCAGGAGCTCTGAAGGAACTCAGATGTGAAATTGCAGAATTACTAACTGCAGTTTGTAAACTATCCTTTAAATCAGCTTCTGTAGCAAAAGACTGGAAAATAGCTAACGTGATGCCAGTTTTTAAAAAGGGCTCCAAAGGTGATCCTAGCAATCACAGGCCACCGAGTCTAATTTCAGTACTAGGCACATTGGTTATAACTACAGGCAGTCCCCGAGTTACACGGATCCAACTTATGTCGGATCCGCAGTTACGAACGGGGCCTGCGTGCTCCTTGGCTTTGCTCTGCTTTGCTTCCCGTCTCCCTGGTCTGCAAACCAAGGAGACGGGGAGCAAAGCAGAGCAAAGCCGCGGAGCCCGAGGGCAGCAGGACAGCCACGGCGCGTCTGGGCTGTCCCGCTACCCCCGTGCTCCGCGGCTTTGCTCCGGATGCCTGTGGAACAGCAGCTGGGGCGCTGCCGGTTGGTCCCGTAGCGCCGCTCTGGGCACTACTGGACCAACCCGGCAGCACCCCAGCTGCTCTGCCCCAGGCGTCCCCAAGTCAGCCGCTGCTGAAACTGACCAGTGGCTGACTACAGAAAGCCCCTGCCCCAGGCTTCCTGGAATCAGCCGCTGATCAGTTTCAGCAGCAGCTGACTTGGGGATGCCTGGGGTTCTTAAATTGAATCTGTATGTAAGTCAGAACTGGCATTCAGATTCAGCCGCTGTTGAAACTGATCTGTTTCAGCAGCGGCTGAATCTGGACGCCAGTTCTGACTTACATACAGATTCAACTTAAGAACAAACCTACAGTCCCTATCTTGTACGTAACCCGGAGACTGCCTGTATAATAAAGAACAGAATTGTCAGACACATAGAAGAATATAATTTATTGGAGAAGAGTCAACATGGTTTTTGTCAAGGGAAATCATGACTCTCCAATCTACCTGAATCCTTTGACGGGGTCAACAAGTGTGTGGGCAAGGAGGAGTCAGTGAATATCGAGTACTTAGATTTCCAGAAAGCCTTTGACAAGGTCCCTCACCAAAAGCTTTTAAGCAAAGTAAGCTGTCATGGGAAAAGAGGAAGGTCCTCTCATGGACTGGTAACTGGTTAAAAGAAAGGAAATAAGGGGTAGGAATAAATGGTCAGTTTTCAGGATGGAGAATGGTATGTAGTGGTGTCCGCAGGCTCTGTATGGGACCAATCATATTCAACATATTCATAAATTATCTGGAGAAAAGGGGTAATCAGTGAGGTGGCACAATTTGCAGATGATACAAAATTATTGAAAATAAGTCCACAGCTGACTATGAAGAGATGCAAAAGGATCTCACAAAACTGCATGAGTGGGCAACAAAAAGGCAGATGAAATTCAATGCCGATAAATGCAAAACAATGCATGCTGGAAAACATAATCCCAACAATAGTCACATCACATTAGGGTGATAAACTGTATAAAAAGATGGGGTCTAAATTAGCTGTTACAACTCAAAAGAGAGATCTTGGAATCATTGTGGAAAATTCTCTAAAAGCATCCACTCAATGTGCAGCAGCAGTCAAAAAAGCAAAGAGAATATTGGGAATTATTAAGAAAGGGATAGATAATAAGAGAGAAAGTATTTTATTGCCTCTACATAAATCCATGATACACCCGCATCATGAATACTTGTGTGCCTATGTGGTCACCTCATCTCAACAAAGATGTATTGGAGTTGGAAAAGGTTCAGTAAAGGGCAACAAAAATTATTAGGGGTTTGGAACAGCTGCCATGTGAGGAGAAATTAATAAGACTGGAGCTTTTCAGCTTGGAAAAAAGACAACTAAGGCAGGCTATGATACAGGTTTATAGAATCATCACTGGTGTTGAGAAAGTAAGGAAAAGCCATGTACTCCTTTCCATAACACAAGAACTAGGGGGTCATGAAATGCTTTAAACCTAACAAAGAGAAGTATCTCTTCACCCAGTGCACAATCAATCTATGGAACTCCCTGCCAGAGGATGTTGTGAAGACCAAGACTATAACAGGGTTCAAAAAAGAATGAGATAAACTCATGGAGGATAGGCCCATCAATGGCTTGTAGAGGCTAGGGACACCAATCCCCTCCCACCCTGGCTATTTGTTGGGACTGGGAATGGGTGACAGGAAATGGATCACTTGATGAGTGCCTGTTCCGTTCATTCTGTCTGGGACACCTGGCATTGACTGCTGTCAGAAACAGGGTACTGGGCTAAATGGACCTTTGGCCTGACCCAATATGGCTGTTCTTATGTTTGTAGTCTGTTAATTTTGGCCATGCAGTGGAGGTAACTGAAGGGAGATACATGAACCTGCCCCTGTGGTTCTGTCCTGCCCATGGATAGATCTGTGATCTGATGAAGGTGGCTGCAGACGCCTGTTGGGGCAGCAGGGCGCAGAGTGAGCGGGAGCACGGGCTGAAGTTCAGTTGGCTGGTTATGAATCAGGACGTGGGCAGTCAGCCGAGGCTTGGACAAAGAGCATGGTCAGAGGCTGAGCCAGGAACCTCTCAGGAGAGGGGCTGGAGCAGGCATGGGCAGCACAGGAGCAAGGGTGGGAACAAGGCAGGAGCAAGGAGACATCAGAGCTGCAGACGTGCATTGAGCAGCCAGAAGGCAGTTGTTGCTGTTGGGCTTAGGAGCAGGCTTGCTGATTGCTTCGGCTAGTCCTTCTGGTAACCCGGCTGTGCCCAGCAGCTGCTGGGATGATGGACCGGGAGGCCCGGCCGGTGCAGTGACAAGCCCTCATTCCTGACTCCAAGGGAGAAAGACCAGTCACAAAATGAACCTCCACCACACCTCCCACCCAAAAGCCCTCAAAGACACTGGCTGACTGTACGTGCCAGGCGAGTCTGTCTCTGGGGTTTCTTGTTCTTGCCTTTTGGAAATGCATGACCTTTCTCCCTCCCCAGCCACTCCCCAGCAGCTGCTGATCCTAGCTGTAAATTCCTCTTGAAGAGCAAACTCCAGTCCTGTAACTTGCCATCACCTGGGCTATATTTCCCCACCTCCCCTCACGCTCTGCCCTCTGGTGATTGTAGAGGGGAGAATGCTTTGATTGCTGACAGACTCGGTAGTTTTGGCACAATCGAATCATTTCCTTTTCAGCACACAGAATCCCTTCAGATTGTAATCACTGGCCATTCTTTCCCTTGGAACTGTGTTCTGTTGACAGCTGCAAATTGATGCTTTTCTCCCTCCTGGCCTGGAACCTCCAGAGACCTCACTGGCAGGCATCCCCTTGCTGCCTCTCTGTCTGCTAGGCGGTCCCTGTTTGGGATCCTGAATGCATCTTACAAACGCAGTAAACAAGTGTGAAGTGCTGGCATTGATGAGCTACCAGGGATGCATAACTTGACCCTGAACTGACCTTGGGCAGGGTTTGGACCTCAGCTGGTTCAGGTAACTATTGGTGATGTCTTGGATTAATGGGCCACACTTTTAGACTCAATCCCCATCCCCTTCCAAAAGAAAGGGCTGTGTGACATGGATACCTGCAAAATAAGTGACCCCAACACTATAGAGATCCTTGCACAAGCAAGGCGAGGGCTTAGCCCAGCAGACTGTGGTCTACATGCCCTTTTTGTAAATGCTTGCTGTCAAATTCTGTAAGCCAGGAATATCCTCCCTCCCAACTGGTTTTCAAGAAACGTTGTTGCCCCTTCTGTCAAACTGTTCAATAGGGTTATGAATTCACCTAGGTGGCCTGTCTGCTTCCTGCGACTTCCTGCCCCTTCAGTCTCCACTGGTACTGAGGCGAGAGTTCAGGTTCAGGTTTCCATGATGGATTTTGCAGCTGTTAAAGAAACCCTGGAAAGTCGGGCAGGGTTATGGCTTCTTTCTGATCTGCCAGCACAGGGGAGGAATCTTTGAAAAGGGAGATTGTATCCATCGTGGGAGCAGCTCTGGGAGAGTCTCTCTTGGAATGAAACAGTAGAAAGTTGACCTCATCCTGCTGCTGTTTGGTCTTCAGAAGCATCAAAGATCTAGGGATGATTTGACCCAGGCAGGGATGGTGCAACGGCATCTGGAGTCAGATGGATTCCACCAGAGGTAAGGAGATGACACACTAAAATGCTGGGTCTGCACTCACATGAATCTTGTAACACTTTGGTATAGGTTGGACCTCCCCGGTCTGGCATCCCGGGACCTGAGTCATCTCAGACCGGGGAGTGTGGCAGGCCAGGGGAGGTCAATGTCCTGTCGCCAGCTCCTCACCCTGGGGCTCTTGAGGCTCGGGCTCTCTGCCCTGCTGCCACCTGCAGTTCCCAGGAGTTCCCATCCAGGGCTACCTGGTCGCTGTCAGCCCCGCAACCTCTGGGCTAGCTGGACCACTGGTCTGACCCAGTATGGCCGTTCTTGTGTTCTTGGGCCTTTTACCTTGGACTCCTTCCTTCTCTTCTGCCTTGTCATTTCCTTTCCTTCGCAGAATCTCTCACTGCCTCCTTCACTCACACTGCATCTCTCCCCGCACGAACCTTCAGTCTCTTCCCTATAGACCTTGATCCCTTCCTCCTTTGGTGTCATTGCATTATCCCAGCCATCCGCCGTCCTTTCTTCTTCCCATTGCCCTGCACCTTTGGACACAGTTCTTCTCCTGCAGCCCCCTCTGCTGCCCTGGCCTGTAGCATGGGGCCACGCTCCCTGACTCCCCTCGTTGCTGCCTGTCAACCTGACTCCTGGCACCTAGGAAGCACTTGATACCCTCTGCCAGCCCCTGTTCTTCCTGCCTTGCTGCAGTAGGGGAAGGACAGATGGAGGTCCAGCTTGCTCCCTTCCTCTTCTTCACAGTTGGCAGCTGGTCTTGTACCCCCTGGTACGTAGGGGATCCCATTACACCCTATGTTCTTCAGCACTGCACTCACCAGTGGAGCTGCCTGGCATTTTTCATTCCATTTTTTTCCTGACAGAAAAATCCCTTTTTCATCAAAAGGGAAATGATCGATTTTGACACAGGCTTCTCCGGGCTCGTGTTGGAGGCCCACGTCAGGGATAAAACTCTGTGACAGCTGTTCATGGGGACAAAAAAGCATTTCCTGACTGGCCCTCTGTGGACAGGCTCACTTCTGAATGCTGGGCCAGGTAATCGTGCAGAGGCATGAGGCAGTCCAGTCCTCTCAAAGTGGATCACTACTCGCTGGGCTTCGCAGAGCAGAGGTCAGGGACATACAGCAAGCATGAAGCCAGCCTCAGAAGTAACATTGTAAAGCTTTCAAAACGGAGCGTTTGAAGGATTTTACACCCCCGCCCCTCCCAAATTAACTGCTTGTCTGCATGTCTTTCTTGCAGCAGAACAAACCTCATAGCTGCAAACAGTTCAGATGCTCTCTCTCTGGGTTCCCACCCTGCGACTCCACCCCTGATAGAGGCTTGCCTGCCTGAGGATAATCGGGAGATGCTCTTTCCCCACCAAACAATGTGTACCCCCCAAAATGGTTGGGAACACTCAAGCTTAGCCTCCTGCCTGCCTGAAGCCAGCTAACATAGCAGCCGCGCCAACACATCAGCGGAAAATTTACTGTGGAGAAAATGAGGGCAGCAAGGCACAATAATAAAACCGATTGCAGTTGAAACCCAGCCAAGAGCGGCTGTGGAAGGAGCCTGATGCCAGCTGTGGGGAAGAGGAAGGTTCGGAACGCCCCTGAGCTCATTGATCTAGGACAGGTCTGAGACAAGCAATTGAATGTGCGGCCAGCGGGGAGTCAGCGCTGGGGCATTTTCATTGGTCTGTTGGGCTGGGTGTCCTGCAAACCCAGACACAAATCATACCCCTAGGTATGTCTTGCCCACGTGCTCAGGGTTTAGCTGATCGCCATATTTGGGGTCGGGAAGGAATTTTCCTCCAGGGTAGATTGGCAGAGGCCCTGGAGGTTTTTCACCTTTCTCTGTAGCATGGGGTACAGATCACAGCTGGAGGATTCTCTGCATCTTGGGGTCTTCAAAGTATTTGAAGGCTTCAATATCTGAGATATAGGTGAGAGGATTATTCTGGGAGCGGTGGGTGAGATTCTGTGGCCTGCACTGTGCAGGGGGTCAGACTAGATGATCATAATGGTCCCTTCTGACCTTAAAGTCTATGAGTCTATGAGCTCACAGTCTGGGCATGTATCTTCCAAGCCAGGGCCTGAGTGTTCCGAGCATGTGCTGATTCTTGGGGGGTGGGGGTGGGGATGGAAGCTCGCAACCCCCTCGCTCAGGAGTGGGAAGGAGGGGACCTTGTGTCCTTGGTCGGGCGGGCGGGACTCAGCCAGGCTGTCCTTCAGGAGGCTCTGTTGCTGGACAGTTCCCAGGGCTGCAGCTGCTAATTCTGTTCTCTTGCTGCTGTGTAGCAGAGGTGGCCAAATGTATTGACCTCCTAGCCCCACACAATAATGTTCAAGAGCCCAGGCATGCCTGCCAAGGCTCAGGGCTTCTGCTCTGTGGTGGGATAAGGGTGGGGGTTTCGGGGATGAAGGCTTCACCAGGCAGAGCGGAGGAAGATCCCTGAGACCCACCACCCTGCCACAGGGCAGAAACCCAGAGCTCCACCTCAGTCTGGTAAGCAGCCAGTGGGGGGTATAGGAGGCTCTGTGAGCCATGCTTTAACTGCAGAAGAGGCCCACAAGCCACAATTTGGTCACCCCTATTATATGGGCCTGGCTCTAGTTGGTGGCTCATGGCCAGTTTCCTTTTATTTTTTGACTTGCTTCTCTCTCTGCCCACCCCCAGTCTGTTGTATCTCTGAGGTTTTTATCTAGACTCTTTCGGTAGTTATTCTGTTCCTTCTCCATTGTTTACGTTGTCTCCATCCCAGCTTCAAGGGAAAAGGAACCACTGGAAAGTCCTGTTGCAGTTTGTTCTAGGGCACAAGGTTTGTCTCTTTCCAGCTGTGCCCAGATCATGCATTTGCTCCAGCAAGTTTTGTTCAGCCCATACGCTTGCGTGCTGCTGCTTTCCCGAACTCTGGGTGGGGCATTTTGCTTGCGAGCTTCTCTGCTGTCATCATGCGGTGAACACTGAAGCCTGGTGGTTTCTCTGGACTTTGCTCCTGATTCAGCAACATGCTTAAGTGTCTGAGCTTAGCCTCGATAGCGAGTTTTAGGACCGACCATCCCTGCTCAGTAGCAGCTGTCAGCATGTGGTTAGCCGAGTCAGAGCCTGTGGGTTGTGTGGTGCTGGATTGTGGTGCCAGTGCGCAGACATGAATGTCTCAAGGTGGTGAGGAGTAGAAAATGCTGTTTGCTGGCTGAGAAGATGGCAGAGGGCGACACTCGGGCCTGAATTGTTACTTGGGGATTCTGATCCTCGCTGACTAACCTGTCCCCGCTCCCCTTCTCCATACGTGGTGGCAGAACTATGCCAGGGTCCTGGTAACCTTGTCACTGAGAATGTCTCTGCACCCTGCTCCCAGGCTTCCAAGCTTTCATTTCATCTCAGGGGTGAAGGCAAAGCAGGGCTTCTGGGTCACGTAAATTCCCTGAGGGAACGTTTTCCATGGAACGTAAACAGGGTGTTTGTTATGCATTGGGTCCTTTCTCAGGCTGCTCGCCCCCTGACTGTGTAATTGTTAGTGATTATACAGCGTGTAATGACATATGTTCCCTGGGAGACTCTGGAAATACTGGGAAACTGCATCAATGGGCTGCCAAGTGTGCGTCTGCATAACATACTGCAGCTTTGCCTCCTTTTTGTTCAGTGTCGCAGTGCAAATGTTATGATTTCTTAAGGCTTAGATGCTTAATAGAAGCATCCAGGCTTGAAATGCAGCAGAAGGACCTGTACCAGGTGACAGCGTGACCTCCCACTTCATGCATGACATGCGGCTGAGATGAGCCGCGCACGGCAGCTTGATGCGGGGATGGATACGGAGTCCATGCCTCTTGCTCATTAACAAACGTCCTGAGTCCTTCATGCGTATCCTGAATAGAGGACAGCCCTGACCAACCTTCTTCCCACCCCAAAGCCCAACCTCTAAGCAAATAGCCCTCGCTGCGGCTTAAAACTTGCGTCCGCACGTCGGCTTGAGTAGAAAAGCTCATATATTCTTGTTTCCCTAAATGAAGGATGCACTCAAGCAATTGAAAACAACTTCTGGGACAATCTCGTTCCATTATGTCTAATGGAATTGAGTATATGTGGCGCGCAGTGTGTGCTGATATCTTAGAGAAACAAAGCGGGATTTTCCCATTATTCAGAGAATGGATGAGACGTGAAATGAACTCCTTAGAGGCGTTTTCAGTTTGTCACAATAGAACAAAGTAAGTCACATTTGGAGGATTTGGGAACAAACTGTGTGTCCCCCCTCCCCTCAGTTTGTGTTTCTTCTCCCCTTTTTCCATTTCACTAATAAATGTGGCAGCAAAAGCCCAAAATAAAGGCAGATTTGCTCACACTTTTAAAGAGTTGCCGTTGCTGCTTGGAATACAGAAAAGCCTCTTTTGAGCATTACGTTGTCTTTCTGCTGATTGCATTGGGGCTCTTTAGAGAGGAGCTGCTTCTGCCTCTGATCAGATGAAGGGCTGCTGCCGTGGGTGCTTCTTTCCTTTCATTCAGAAGTGTTTTGGCAGCTGTGCGGCTGAGCTGAGAGGAAAACTTCCCCCTTCTCTGTCTTTGGAAGGTTCCTCCCCAGGAAGCTGGAGTCACTCACCTGCTCTTGCAAATCTTTTTGATTTCAGTGGGGCTCTGTGGCTATGTCTACACTGCAATGCTATTTTGGGATAGTGGAGTATCCCGAAATGGCTATCCTGCATCTTCATAGCAAGCCTGCTATTTCGGGCTCGCTATTCCAGCGTCCCTGTACAACCTCATTCTATAAGGAGTAAGGGACGTTTCAGAATAATGCTGTATTTTGAAATTTGGCGCTGTGTAGACAGTGCCAAAGGATGAAATAAGCTATTTTGAAATAAGATATGCAATTTGCATAGCACAAATTGCATACCTTATTTTGAGTTATGATGCAGTGGAGACGTACCCAGTGTGTTTGTGTGAAGATGTTGATTTAACTTCCATATGCCTTGCTTCTCATCTCTTCCATTTAAAAATAGTGTATGATTTAGGTTCTCAGTATTGCCAGCACCAAATATTCAAAAATCACAAATTAAAAAGAACCCAAATTCTTTATTTAATTTGCTTTCTGGCTTCTGAACTTCTAGGTTGTATTCAGCTTACATTTTCAAGGTTTTCTCTGCACTTATGAGGGCTTGAAACTTCGTTTTAAATGAGAGCTGAGTGTCTCTGGATTTCAGGTGCAGAGTGTAACGAACAGGAACTATCACAAGACACATAGTAAAAGCAAAAGAATAGGCCCTATTGAATTTTCCAAGCAATGTAATGGATATATCTTAATTCCCCAGGCTCTTGATGAGACACATGTTTAATGATGTTTAATACCAGAGCGGCCCATCAGCCTGCTCTACCCTGTTGCCCTAGTGGCCCACTGCTCCCTGTCTCCATGGTGGTGGGAACTGGAGCTCCCTGGGATCGAAGCGCTCTGCTTCCTGCCCCCTGAGAAGCCACATGCAATGGGCCTGGCGAGGGTGGTGCAGCAGTGTGGAGTGGAGCAGACTGCTGGGCTCCAGCTCCCGCCGCCCACCCGGGGGGGCGGCCCCGGCTGCCACCACCATGTGCAATCCCCCATAATCTCCCCTGGTAACTTCCATCCAAAGGATGGTTGGGGTGGCCACCTTGGGGGACCCTAAAAGCACACGGCCTGGGGCAGCTGCCCCAATCCTTCCTATGAAAGGGACAGCTCTGACAATGCCCATCTTGGCTCCTGGTTTGACTGTCAGCTGGAGTGTTTCTCCATATTCCGTGCAAGAGGAGGTAAAGGGGGAAACTCGTCTGCTGCTTCTGCTGGGGAGCAGTTCCTGCCTCGCTCACGGAGATCTGCTGCACCTATGGTGCTGATTAAGGATTGTCTGCAAAGGCAACATCTCAGGCTTTATTTTTAAAGATTGTTTCCTGACTTAACAGATCAGTGCATTAAAATCCATAAATATTTAATCAGCTGCTGGCCCTCCAGAGAAGCTCCTGCAATTATGTCGGACTCCGCATGCGTTTTCTTCCCCTACCCTGAAATATTTGGATAATCTATTTACTAATGAACTCCATATTAATGTGTCCATTTTTCTCAGTTAGTGTCAGGTTGCATTAGAAAATGGAGGGCGGCTGACATTTAAAAGGATGAAAAACTGCTCTCCTGGCAGCTGTTGGAGCTGTGCTTCGGCAGAGGGGGATTTTCTGGAGGAAAAGGAATGAGGCAGCCCCTGGCCCTTGCTTTTGTTTTATACTATGTAAATAAGGAATTGAGCTTATTTACTTTGTGCTGATTTCAGCAGGTTGGTAGGCCTGGTGGCAACAGCGGCAGGTTGGCTTTGGTGGTCCTGCTGTCACCCCGATCTCTTAAGATATGTCTACACTGCACATTGAGCAAAGGCTGTGACTCCAGTTTCAAGTCTCCCTTCCATCTACACACATTGGTCTTAACTCAAGTCAGCAAGCACACTTGACACCTGGGTCCTAGGACTCTGCTCAAGGGATGTGTCAGAGGCCTGGTGTGTCAGATCCAAGCTCTGTCATTGTGTGGATCAAGCCACAGACCCAAGTCAGAAATGTGGGATGATTGTGTTAGCATGGCTGTGAGACCAACAATTGTGCCAAGTGGTGTGGACACTCAAGTGTGGGCTTGGAGACACCAAATGCAGAAGCCCCAAAACCTACAGATGGGGCTTGGTGTGCAGTTAGACATACCCATCAGCTACGTCTAGACTACATCCCTTTTTTGTAAAAGGGATGTAAATTAGACACATCGCAATTGCTAATGAAGCGGGGATTTAAATCTCCCCCACTTCATTAGCATAAAAATGGCTGCCGCTTTTTTTCGGCACGGAGCTTTGCCGGAAAAAAGCGCCAGTCTAGACGCTGATCTTGCGGAAAATAAAGCCTTTTCTGAAAGATCCCTTATCCCTTAGCCATTTTTATGCTAATGAAGCAGGGGAGATTTAAATCCCCGCTTCATTAGCAATTGCGATACGTCTAATTTACATCCCTTTTACGGAAAAGGGATGTAGTCTAGATGTAGGCATCGAGTGAAAGTGATTCAGCCTCTCTTGTCTCCTGGAAGGTCCTGTGGTGTCACGCTGTCGGCATGCCAGGAGGAGGGGCTTGTGAACGTCTGCTGTACCTGCATGCACGTGTCAGTCTAACTAGGATGTGTGTGGTGCCCTTTTCAACGTCCCATGACTCGCACGCTGGGGTTATCTTGCACTGCTGAGTTCTCTTGTGCTGTTGTCTCCGTGGTGCTGTAGCTGGCCTTTCCGAAACAAGGCTTTGATCTGCTCCAGCTGCAGCTGTGAGACCATCTGGTGCAGCTGCACAGGCTGAAGCTAGAGCGGGGGGAATAATAGATATCTTGCCTTGCTGACAATTGTAAGCCATAGAGAAGACGTGTCAGGTTGATTGTTTTGTATTAATTTCAAGCTTTTTGGTTTTACATGTTTTTAATAAGCTTTGAGGATGTATAAAAAACGTCATTTTGAACCAATAGAACAAAACATTTTATTGGGGGGGGGGGGTCAGGTTTTTTTGACCCAAGCAATTTTTGGTGAAACTGTCACCAATTCATGAAATATTTTGATGTCATTGAGTCAACATGTATTTGCCTCCCCCCAAAATCATCTAACCAATGTCACCTGACTGGAGCTGAGCCTGGCTGGAGCTGTGTGCTCTTCATATATTTTTTCTCTTAAAGAATGAGGTGTGGGAGAGGCAACAAGCAGAGTTCAAGTCATATCTGAAACATTGTAAAGTAGAGCTCCCGAAATAATAGCTAGCTGTGACATAGAGCTTTTTGTCAGTGGGTCTGTGTGACAGGGTAGACTAAGCCCCAGTGTCCCTAGAGGAAGCTGGAGGCCTTGCCACACCCCACCCCAGTGAGAGGAGCAGAAGAGAGGCCCTCCAGGCAGGATAGAGTGGCTGCCTCCACAGCGGCCAATCAGGGCCCAGCAGAAGTTGTTGGGCTAGGGCCTGGCAGTTCCTCACTGGAGCTAGACCCAGACAGATCTGTGCACTGACTGGAAGAACAGCAGCAGCACCACGGACAGCTCTTAGTGCCAGCTGGGCCTTGGACTCGATGACCTCTTGAGGTCCCTTCCAGTCCTAGTATTCTATGATTCTATGATTTAGGCCTGGGTCCAGTGACTGAAAACTAGCCACAAGCTGACTACAAGAATTGATAGCACCCTGGGCAGGGTCTATTGAGAACCCAGCCTCAAAACCCTGAGACAGCCAGATGGAGCAGCATCCTGGGGAAGTGGTCCAGGGAACAAGGAAGTAGCAGACAGCAGAGACTTGTAGCAGGCACCTGCTACTCATAGGGTTACTGGGTCAGGACCCAGAGGAGTGGGCAAGCCTGGGTCCCTTCCCAGACCCCCAACAGCCACATCAAGAGGTACAAAGAAGCCTGGTTGCAGGCCACATACCGACACTTTCTCTGCTACAGACGGCCAGGCAGAGATCTTACACGACACCCCTTGGCTACAAAGGAGTGCTCACAAGAGGGCAGACCACTTTACAGTCTAGTTGTGTGTTACAGATGCGGGAAAATAGAGTACAAAGAGAGGTGAAGTGACTTGCCCAATGTCACTCAGGAGGACAGTGGCAGAGCCAGGAATAGCTCTCCTAAATTCCAGTTTGGTGCTCTATCCACTAGGCAATTCTGCCTCTCACAACTAGCAAAGAGCACTGCAGCAGCTTTGTAGTCTGAGCTTGAAGCCAGCCCTGACTTCCTGTGAAGCTGTTTCATTTATGTCTCTCAGGGTATGTCTACACTAGCCCCCTAGTTCGAACTAGGGAGGCTAATGTAGGCATTCGAAGTTGCAAATGAAGCCCGGGATTTAAATATCCCGGGCTTTATTTGCCTCTTCCTGTCCGGGTGCCATTTTTAAATCCCCTTAGTCCGAACTAACTGCCCACAGCTACACGCGGCAGTCAAATGTTAACTCAAACTCTTACATTCCACGAGGTGTAACAGTTAACTTGAACTAAGGACTTAGTTCAAGTTAACGTTTGACTGCCGTGTGTAACCGCGGGCAGTTAGTTCGGACTAAGGGGATTTAAAAATGGTGCCTGGATGGGATGATGCAAATAAAGCCCAGGATATTTACATCCCGGGATTCATTTGCAACTTCAAATGCCTACATTAGCCTCCCTAGTTCGAACTAGGGGCTAGTGTAGACATACTCTCATATGATGCCATACCCTTTGTGAGGGCCTGATGTAATGGATATTAGGCAACAGAAGAGCTCCCTCCCCTGACCCTTCCTGCTGCATGGGGACAGCTTTTTGGTCCTAGATGGGTGTTCTCTGCTCAGTTTTGTGCCTCTCTGCGGAGACTGCTAGCAAAGTACCACCTGAGGACAGGTGCTTTGATATCAGCAGGATCTCCCACCAGCCTCAAAAGGATAATTGTTCGCAGTGGTTTCTTGGTAAGTTCCAGGCTAAGCTGTCTTTAAGCCAGCTGCCTAGAAGAGAGAACCCTTTAATAAACTAGCTCATCAGACCTCAAGTGAGGAGCCAGAGTGGTCTGGTTGATTAAGGCATTGAATTTGGACTCTGGAGTTGTGGGGTTCCACTATAGACTCTGCCACTGACATTCTGGAGGACCTTGGGTAAGTCACTTTCTCCTCTCATCCCTCCTGTCCTGCCTTTTGTCTGTTTAGATTGCAGGCTGTTCACAGCAGGGGCTGTTTCTTGCCATGTGCTCATACAGCCCGGAGCACAATGGGGCTGATAGAGGCCATTGTCATGCAGATGAATAACAGTGGCTGGCTGTTTCCATAAAGCCCTCAAGAAATGAGTATCAAAAGTGGCCTCCTTCTCTGGGCTTCCCAGCAAGCCCTGGCCCCTTCTGTCGAAGGTACTCTTTTGGGCAGGGCCTGTCTTTATTTTGCACCCTCCATCTCCTTGCACTTCATAAATAATGAGGCAGCAATTACGTGCCCTGGAGCAACTCTGCCTCCTGCTGTTGCACTTGTGCCCGACTCTCCCTCAGTTGGAATTATCTTCAAAGAAACCCAGATGCAAACAGTATCGGCTCAAATTGCTTCAAAGACGCGTAGTTCTTGGCTTGGGGTCCTTTCCCCGCTCTCGAGTAGCAGCCTGCTGCGTGTGGTGCCCAGTTCTCTCTGCTTTAAGCCACCCATGCCCAACTCTTACTTTTTAAACTGACAGAGCCCCTACCCAGCACCCCCCAGTCCTTCCACAGAGAGACATGCTCATAGTGTGATGCTCCTTATCGTCAGCATCTTTAACTTCTTCTTCTTCTTCTTCTTCTTCTTTTTCCAAACTGCTTCAGGGCCTTCCATTGCCTGTCAGTAATTCACAGCAATAAGCAGTGGAGAGAATAGCAGGGGTTCGTGGGGTGGAGGTAGACTTGGCTCTGACCTGCGTGGGGTACTCTGTAAGGAGCTATAATTGAGACGTATGACGTGTGGGTGGCGGTGGGGGGTATATCGATACAATTTAATGTTCCAATTCGAACCAGTCTGAGGAGATGCCCAGAGGGCACACGTAATCAGAGTGGGGATCTCATTTATGCCTGGGCTCTTCTCTCTCAGGGATCTCTGTAGAAACGGGTTGCAATATCTTGTGCATTGCATACACTCCTCTTAAGGAGCCATCGCAGGCCACGGTTAGTTCGTAATACAATACTGTCATGCCATAATCTAGATGTTTGCCTAGTTGTGTGGCTTAAAAAATCTGTCAAGTGCCAAGTTTCACTTTTTGATTTTTTTTTTTTTTTGAATTTTAACAATGAGTGGAAAGGCTTTTGCCTAAACTCAGGGCTTGCAAATCGGCATTCCTGGATGGTAAGTTATTTTCTGATTTACAATGAGCTATGGGCAGAGGAGATTTGCTCCCCCACCCCCGTTGGTGGGCCTGCCCCCAAAGGAGGCAATCGCCCTGGGACCCGGAGCTCCCAGCTGCAGTGGTACTGAATGACAGCAGCCAGAGTTCCAGACCCCTATGAATGCATAGCTCTGAAGGGCTCCGTGTGTGTGTGTGTGTGTGTGTGTGCGCGTGCCTCAGGTCCTGTCCCTTCTGGGGCACAGAGCTGCCCCGCACCCACACCTTGCCTAAGGGCCTGTGGACCTTTTGACCCCACTGACTGGGTGGGGGAGGTTGCTGATTGACACTCTTTCCTTTTCCTCCTCAGCCAAATTGTATTGCAGTTGCAGTTAGAGGCCCCAGCAAAGATCTGGGCTCCATTGTGCGGGGGGCTGTTACACAAGACAGTCCTGGGCCCACAGAGCTGCTAATCTTACATAGCCAAGGTAGGCAAAAGGGGGGGAAGTGGAGACCAGAGGGATGTAGTAACTTGCTCTGCCAGTGGCAAAGGGCAGAATAGGACCCATAGTTCTTGAGTCTGGTCCAGGACATTTTTGAATGCACCAACACATAGACAATACTTTTTTTTAGGGGGGAAATGGAAGGAATTTGGGAGGGACTGAAGACCCCAATCACGAAACATGTGCAACGAGTGTTCCCCTTTCCAGCTCGCTGTGCTAACAAGGAAGCAGCAATGCCGGCTGGCCGAGAAACCTGCTGCCGCGCTCAGCTGGCTCTGCAGCACAGTGACTTATTGCTGTGTTGATTGCACGCTCACGGTGTTTGTGTTTTTCTCTTATTTGTTTTGAAGATTTCTGGGGCTGTTCCCCTGAGTTATGGAAACAGACAGGCCTTGGAACAGCTGTGTTGGTGATAATCATGGAGGTTCCATTTAGCTGGCAACAGGCAGTTTCTTTCACTTGCTCACTGAATGGCTGTAATTGCTGGTGAATCTAATTCTCTTTGTTTTTTCCGTAGCATTTACCCATTTTATTACCCTGCCTCAGTGGGGTGGGTTTTGGTTTTGCTGTTTCTTTACTTTCTGAGTGTTCAGTTCTCTTCTCTAGGGACAGGGCTAGAAGGCCAGGCTCTGCCATACGCCAAAAGGAGCCAGTGGAACCGAGCTGGGCTTAGATTTTTGTGAATTTGAGTGTAAATTGACCCCCTCTCCCAAGTGTTTCCAGGGTATGGAATCAGCCTGCAGAAAGCACCGAGGTTCTGACAATGCCATTGGCACAGGAAGTGTGTGTGTGTGGGAGAGAGGGAAGGAAGGAATGGGAAACATGCTGTGCCTCACACCTTCTTTGCAGGAATCCCTCTCTCTGTGCTCTGAGCATGTCAGAAGAGAGCTGCTGTTAATGTGCAGTGCGGTGTCGTGGGAGTTAGCCCCTTTGACACTTTCCACCCAAGGGGGAGGAGAGTTGGTTAGCCTGCGACTGACCTGAATGGCCCGTGAGAGTCACAACTGGTGACGGACGTCACCAAGCCCTTGGCAAGGTGGGGGGTGGGCGGCCTTAGGCCTCTGAAAGAGCTGTGGCCTCAGGCCGAAGAGGCAGGACTAGAGGCCGCCAGCCCTCAGCACTGCCCGCACCATGGCATGCCTCCCCATAACCAGCCCTCGGGTGCCCAGACCGCGCCATGTGGGGCTACAGCAGCGATTTAAAGGGCCTGGAGCACTGGGCCATTTAAAATTGCCAGGCTCCCGGGCAACTGCCCTGCCCCCGACAGTGGCCCTGGGGGTGTGGCTATTCCCACACAGCTAATGCGGCAGGTCAGTGCGGACACGTGGGTACCGCAGTATCTCACGCTTACTGTGGGGCTTTTTGTCAGGAGGCCTCAAAGAGCCGCATAAAGGAGGCAACTAGCTGTATCCCTGTGCTGATGGATGGGGAAATGGCCCCACAGTGAGGTGAAATAACTTGCCTGGCATCAGCCAGCAGACCATTGGCAGAGCCAGGGACAGAACCTGAGTCTTCTGCCGCCACGTCCGTGTGCTTAGTACCATGCAGGAGTGAAGACAGGCTGGTCTCTGCTTCAGAGCAGCTACCTCAGCAGGCCCATTGCTTGAAGCTCCCTGTGGCCCCTGGCTCCCTGACGCCTTGGCTGCCGGTCTGTTGCTGTGCAGGTTCTCTGCCTTTCCCTGCATGCTTTGATGGACACGGGGCACTCCATGCGGTCCAGGAGGGGGTCTGGACCTGCCTGCATTGTGGTCACACATCAGCAGGCCCTATTGTGTGTTTGAATGGAATCCCTTTGTTGAGTGTTTGCCTCTGCTGGCTAATTTCATGCTCTGTGCTCGGAGATCAATGGCTCATTCTTTCCAAGACTTTACTTAAATGCTTTTGAATGCCTTAAACTAACCACTGTCTGGCCTGTTAATACACATGGAGAGACAAACCCATTTGCCGCCAAATGCTCCAAGCTGGTTTTGCCTTCCTTCCCCATCCCCATCCCCATCCCCATCTCACCCCATGTCTTATTTATCAGGGGTTTAACTCTGATCTAGGAAGCACTCTTGGGGTTGAGACAATTGTACCTGCAGAGCTGTGAAGGTTTAAAAATGAGCAGGTGTCCATGTGTGCTCTTGTCAGGGACTGGAGAGCCGTTAGTCTTTGGCATTTGTTTTTGCGCCCCCTCCCCTCCAGTTTGGTTTTGTGTATTGGGTGGTACCCGGCTGTTTTATTTTCCATCTGTTCTTGTGTTATTTGCCTCTCTTTGGGACCAGATTGTGCAGTCGGTGCCGGGGTAGGGGGCTGGCCTATGTCACAAACATGCATTTATGGCAGGTTGACCCTCCCGGGTCCAGCACCCTCAGGACTGGAGTGGTCCTGAACATAGGACTCTGCCAGACCTGGGGAAGTCAGGCATCCCGGCTCTCCCGGGGCTCCCCTCCTGGCCGCTGCTTCAGGAGAATCCAGAGGCCTGACCTCCTCTGGGTCACCTGCCTGGGTCTGCCAGCCCCAGCCCACTCTCAAGGCTCTGCTCCCTGTCCCCATGCATGGGGTGGCAGCTGCTGCTCCTGGGGTTCCCCATGGGGGAGGGGACAGGAAGCCTCGGGTGCAGCTGCTGCCATGGGGGACTGGGGTTGGGGAACTCCAGGAGCAGCTGGATAGCAGCTGCTCCCAGGGCGCTCTACCCCCGGGTTCCTGCCCCTCCATCCCAGCTGCTCCCAACCTCTGCAGACAGCGCTCTCTGGACTAGCAACATTTGTGGTCCTGCTGGACCAGGGAGTCCCGGATGAGAGAGGTTCAACTGTATAAGATTCTGAGCAGCTGCATTAAACTCTGCCCTCCCCAGCTCTGCTGCTCTCTGGCAGGTAGAAGGGAAATCCCCAACCTGGGAGCCTCTGCCCATCTCCTCACTGCTTGGTTTACAGAGAGGCAGCAGTGTGAATCCCATCCTGGTAGCGGTAAAGAGCCTGAAGGGTTGCCAGACAGGAACAGATCAATGATCCATCTAGTCTGGTATCCTGTGTCTCGGAGGCCAGCGCCTGATCGCTCAAAGGCAGATTAACAATTGTTAGAGGGCCCCTTGCTAGAATGGCGGGTGTCAAATGATCACTAAGCACTTAGGGTATGGCTACACTGCCACCCTAGTTCAAACTAGAGTGGCTAATGTAGGCATTCGAACTTGCAAATGAACCCCGGGATTTAAATATCCTGGGCTTCATTTGCATGTTCCCGGGCGCCACCATTTTTAAATGCCCCGTAGCTCGAACTGCCTGCCCGTGGCTACACGCAGCATGGGTTAGGTAGTTCGAATTAACACTCTTAAGTGTAGCTGCGGGCAGGTAGTTCGAGCTACGGGGCATTTAAAAATGGTGGCGCCCGGGAACATGCAAATGAAGCCTGGGATAGTTAAATCCCAGGCTTCATTTGCAAGTTCGAATGACTATATTAGCCACCCTAGTTCGAACTAAGGTGGCTAGTGTAGCCATGCCCTTAGATATAAACCCCACAGCAGCGCACTGGGAGAGATGAACAACACACTTCTGTACGGCCAAACTGAAGCAGAGACATAAACGCTCCCGCACCTTAAAATGTTTCCACTTACTTTGGGTGTCTCTGTGCTTGGGATATTTGGCCTCTGGAAATCAATCCCAGCGTGTGTCAAATCAAGATGCCTATAATTAGTGGCCACCTCAGAGTTAAAACCAAAGCTAACCAACCAACCAACCCACACACACACAAACTGGGGTCTATTTTCATTTAACCGAGTGGTGGGAGAGGAGGATGGAACCCAGGAGGCCTGAGCCAACCTTTCTTGCGCTAACTGCACCTGATATTATACTAGAATAAGGGACATTTTTTTTCCTATTTCCAGCTGCTGGGATCATCCAGTGCCCTGAAGCATGAAAATAAACAACTCTTACTTATATAAGAATCAGCTCTGCAATTACATTAGCTGGGATAAAACATTTAAGTGTCTAATGCTTTTTTATAGGATGTGTGGGAGTAACTCATGTCTCTTCTTTCCTCTCCCTTTCCTAATCAGCCAGACCAGCCTCTTGATCTTCCTTGTGTGCACAAAGGACAAAGAACACTGAGTCTATTTCTGTAGCTTTACCACAGACTTGGCCTGGTATGTAACAGCCCTGGCTCCCTGCAAGTCGCTGTGGGCAGGGAAAGAGTTTAGTTTGTCAGAAGCCGCATCACTTCCCCCACCGGCCTATTTTACAGCTTGGCCTTAAAACCCAGGGGTTTTAGAAACTTGCTAGGCACCTACTAGCATAAGGCCAGTTTCAAAGGCGAGCCCATCGCTCACCCTCAAGGTCCAGGGATGACTTTCCAGTGTCTTCTCCCCACCCCACCCCTGCACTTTCCTTCAGCATCTAGGAACCAGGAAGGTGCAGGGTCTTGTACTAAGGTGGGACCTGTGCAGCGCTCGCTCTCCAGTGTCTGATAAAATCGGAAGCCCTTTCACGCCATGTCTTGGAAAGGAAATGAGTTGCTTCTCCAGAGCCTCCAGACTAGCGGGCTGTGCTTGTGTCTGAGTCATCCCCAGCTTCCCTATCCTAGCCATGATGGTTGTGTGATTCCTCCCACACCTGGGTCATAACACCCAGCATAGCCTTCCCCTGCTCAGCTCGTGGCTGGCCAGACGGGGGGAGGGTGGGGAGGAGGTGGTGAGCCAGGCTGCTGCATGGGAAAGCCCTGAACTGAAGCACCATAGCTTGTGTGTAGGCTCAGGAAAATGACACCACTCCAGTTTGCATTTGGAAAGTTTCCTTCTTGGCCATGATGCCTAGCACTTTCCCATTGACCGCTTGTGTTACTGCACAATCTGACTGGTTTTGCTCCGGCAAGGAAATCTGGCAATCCCTGCCTCAAACTATTGAACTGGCACAAACCATGTGTGAGGCAAATGAAAATTAGTGCTATTAAAACAATTAAGACTCTCTCTCTGCCTAGAATGGCAAGTTCTTGTGGGGGCTTCTGGGCATGATTCTCCCTTTCCTCTTTTGGGAGCTCTCCACAACTGTCCCTGGGCTACAGTGATTTGTAAAAGCTTCTGCTAGCCTGTTCAGATACCCGACGGTAACACTGCCAGGGTGCATCTAGACTGGCAAGATTTTGCGCAAAAGCAGCCGCCTGTCTACACTGGCTGCGAGTATTTGCGCAAGAACACTGACTTTGTACTGTACAAAATCTGTGGTTTTTGCGCAAATACTCCGATGCTCCCGCTCAGGGATAAGCCCTCTTGCTCAAGTATTCTTGCGCAAGAGGGCCAGTGTAGACAGCCAAGTTAATTTCATGTGCAAGAAAGCCCGATGGCTAAAATGTCCATCGGAGCTTTCTTGCGCAAGAGAGCGTCTACACTGGCACGGATGCTTTTGCGCAAAAGCACATCTTTGGCGCAAAGGCACATGCCAGTGTAGACGTTCTCTTGCACAAATACTTTTAACAGAAAAACTTTTCTGTTAAAAGTATTTGCGCAAAATCATGCCAGTCTAGACGCAGCCCCAGAGGGTGATTGCCAGTCCTCCAGTTTATCTGACTGCCTTGAGCATGTTAAAACTGTTGCTGTTCTGTATCACTTACATCAGGGGTGGGAACCTAAGACCTGTGGGCCGGATGCAGGCCCCGGCTTGCCTGGATCCAGCCCCTGAGGCTTGGGGCTCTCTCCCAGCTCTGAGGGTTTTGTTTGCTCCAGTGGCCCCCCCCCGTCATCCTCCCTGCAGGGCGGGAGAACACAGCCTGGACTTCCCTAGGGTTTGGTGTGTGAGGGGAATGTGGTGAATGTTTTACTCTTTCTCAGAGGGCCATGTCAGAGAGGGTTTGGTTTTTTGTTGCTTCTCACTCCCCTGACTGATTTTTCTGTGGGTCAGCGGTCCCCAACCCAAAAAGGTTTCCCACCCCTGCATCCTCATCCAGCAGATGGCTCCTCCCTCTCTTTTTCACCCCTAGAATTAGCATACACTTTGTTTTTAAGTCTGATAGTTAATCACAGCAGCTAATCTTGTGATGCGACCTCAGAGCGCCTGTCGAACGTGTGCGTATGCACATACCTAATTTATCCTGACCTGCCAGGTAATGAGTTTTGTCTGAATGTTAAACAATGAAGTCCTTGAATGCATTGACTCGAAAAATAAACTGCTTAATAGGCAGAACGCTAGGGAGCTTCACTCCCAGGCTGGAGCCATTATAGTGCTTCCGCACTTTGGCACTTCTCGCCATTAACCGCTCACTTTGCCACAGTCCCGGAGAAAGTCTAATTGATGCCCACAGACAGAGGAGGCGCAGCGGGCATGGTCCATGCAGTGCCACACCATTAGAATGTAGAGTCACCATTCATAAGAAGCATGGGAAAGGCTATTCCAGTTGTCATAAAGGTAGTAACTCCTGTTAGTGACTGGAAATCGCCTGTGAGCGCTGGCATTCGTCCCGCGAGAGTTCAGTGGTGGTGAAAGGCGTGAGACTAAGGGGCCACAGGACGGAATACAGCAGGGCAACGGCCCTACCTCTGGGCCTCATCTGAATCAGAGAGAATCATTCTAGACATGAGCAGGAAGCTGAGTCTGAATGACCCAGGAAGTCCTTGGCCTCTGACGCCCACCATGGAGAACTGGACTGAGGCTGGAATTTGTTTCTCCTCATCCATCAAATGAGGGTTTGTAGCCACTACCAACACTGCTCAGACTGAGAGTCAGAGGTGGATCTTCCCCACATTTCTTCCAAACCTCTTGCCAAAATGAGGGCATGTTCACATGCAATCTTCATAAGACGAGTGCCCCTCTCTTCCCACTTGCTTTGATCAGCAGTGAAATGATTAACAGTATAGCTATTTCAATGCTTGTCATTAGGTTAGAACTAGCATCCTATGCAGGTCACTGGGGCAGTTGTCAGCTGTGGGCTACTGTTTCATGCTGTCTGTAGATAGCAGGCAGATACTGCAATATTTGTTATGCGTGGCTCACCTTTTGAAAGTTTTCTTCACAACCAGAGGGGCTAGAGGGGGAAATGAGCCACACACATTTAATTGCAAGGGAAAGCAAGAGTCTGAAGCATGAAATTCAGCCATCAGGGAAGAGTATTGAGTCACCATAGGGCAGCCTATTCTCCATCTAGGGCTTGATGTGAATCAGTGACTTTGAGGAGAAAAGTCCCATATCAGACTACTCTGAGCAATCAACTTCCTTGTATTTCCCACTGATCTTATTACCTTTTCTGCACTGCGGATTGGGCACAGTTTTGTTTTTCTCTTACACTAATCTCTATGCACCTTATTGAGAGGTAGTAACAATAGATGGACTAATTAGACTGACCATTCCTGGAAGATAGTTTCTTTTGGAGAGGAAGCAGGATAGAGCTGAGGGTGAGAAAAGTTCTTACAGCGGAAAGACCTGGTTTGTTTCGATTGAAAAAGGGCTTTAAAAGAAAAAGGAAAAAAAACCCACCAACCTGTCAGGACCACAGGGCCTCAGACAGGGAGCCTCAGGGCCTGGTTCACCCCATCACATGCCCAGAGTGGCCAGCATGTGTGTCTGCTGATGGTGCACATCCACACGTGCCTCCATGCACATTAGGAATGTTAGATTTTGTGTAATTGAATAATCATGTAACCGCATGAAATCTTAGTGGTTACACAACTATTGCAGAGTACCTGGGGATGAGGCCAGCAGCCAGTGCACTCCCTGCCTCGCTCCTGGGGAGCTCCCTGGCACCCCATGCTGCTGTCTCTGATACAGAGGCAGCAGCGCAGAGTGGTAGGTGGGAGACAGTCTGAGGGGAGCCAGTATAAAAAACAGCTTTCTGCTCAGACTGGCTGCCTGCTTCCCTGGCAGCTGCCTCTGATACAGGCTATGTCTAGACTGCAGGCTTCTTTCAAAAGAGGCTCTTTTGAAAGCATCTTTAGAAAGAGCCTCTTTCGAAAGATCGCGTCTAGACTGCAGGCGGATCTTTCGAAAGAGAAATCCGCTTTTTCGAAAGAGAGCACCCAGCGAGTCTGGATGCTCTCTTTCGAAGACGGCCTATTTACATTGAAGAACGCCTTCTTTCGAAAGAGGAACTTTCGAAAGAAGGCGTTCTTCCTCGTAAATTGAGGTTTACCGCCATCGAAAGAAAAGCCGCATTCTTTTGAAATAATTTCGAAAGAACGCGGCTTGAGTCTGGACGCAGGGGAAGTTCTTTCGAAAAAAGGCTACTTTTTTCGAAAGAATCCCTGAGTCTGGACACGGCCACAGAGGCGGCAGCGTGGGGTGGCAACAGCCCCTGTCCATGAGGGTGAGCCCAGACCACCACAGACAGAAGCCCCACTGCCCACCCTACGCTGCTGCCTGCGATAGAGACAGCAGTGTGGGAGGGGGCAGGAGGCACTGCAGAGGTGGTGCTGGGGGGAACCAGCTTTTAAGCCAGCTTCCCCCAGCACAGGCTCCTATCTCCCTCCCTCTCCCCATCTGTAGAAGGCAGCAAGTGGGGGAGGAGGGCAGGCAGTTCCAGGGGAGCCAATATGCTGGCTTGAAAGCTGGCTTCTAGCACATAATGGCTCTAGTCTACCCCTTTCAGCATCCATGCTACTCCTCTCTGACAGAGGCAGCAGCATGGGGGTGGGGGAGGGGAAGGCTGGCAAATCCAATGCTTGTGGGGAGCCTCCTGAAATCCAGATCCCCACTGGCACTGGCTCCTGCTCCCCCCCCTCCCCGGCCTTGCTGCCTCTGAAACAGAGGCAGCAAGGGAGGGAATGCTTTTAGTTTACAAGATTAACAGATAAACCTAGGCTTATTGGTTAATTGTGTAGTCGTCTACACAGTGACATCCCTACTGCACATAAAATGTATTCCACACATGAACAGAAAAAAAAGAGGAAGCACTGGCACCAACAGTTGGGGTCAGGTTTTCAAAAAGAGCTCAGCATCCAGTGTTTTGAGCTGTTCTGTAAAATCTTTGGGACTAAAATACTTCTAATTACATAAACAAATTACCTTCCTCTTGCGGATGAATATGATTCGAGCTACTAGTTTTGCGTGTTGGTTATACCATACTACAAAACCAGCCTTATACCTGCAGTCCCAAAGGACTATAAACATGTATGGCTTGGCTTTCATATTTTTTTATCTGCCATTACAATATTAAAAACATGTAGTAAACACATGAGGTACACCTGAATTTCATTCATGTTGGGAGTGAAGTGCTGAGGCTGATGGTAAAATCTGAGGCAGAAGTTGGGTAGTATCCAGCTTTTGCCCTTATCCCAGTATCTTCTTGTCACTGCTCTGAAAAACCAGGTGCTTAAGTTACCAGTTATTTCTCAGGTTCAAGAGTGATTCATTTACTTCTAGAGCTAACATTTTGTTTTTGTTCTGCTTTAGAATGAATCCAAAACCTTTTCAATGTTTTTATGAACCAGTTTCAGTTTGGAAATTTCAGGCTTTGGGTTTGGGTCACTTCAGACCAGAAAGTCCACCCTAGACAGATTTCAGGAACTTCCTATAAAAAACATTACTACCATTGATAACTACTCTGGGAAACGTTTTGAGCTTCAGGCTAAAATACGTTTTGTCTAAAATGTTTGAAGAAGCTCTACTGATTTCCCTCATTCTGCCATGCTAGGGAGAAATGGTTCATGTCAGTTTCCCCTTGCTTCAGCTCTCATTAATTATTTCAGGTGTCCTCTTCAGTTCAGTATGCAGCTGTCAATTTAAAACCTCCATTCTAAACCCTGCAAAATCCTCAAGACTTGGAACGAAAAGCAACCAACAAACAACCTTGAGATGACTTTGCACATCCATAGAAATTAAAATTAACTGGACTGATTTGACTGGCCTGAGGGGAAGAAGGAATAAAAAAATCTGACAAATGAGTGAGGAAAGTTTTTCTGTCCCAGGTGAACCAAACATTAGCATATGTATCACTGATAAATGTTCTAATTCAGGGGTCTGGAAATTGTCATGTTATCAGAAAACAATCTTGGGATGTGTTTTGGGGACAGTTTCAACATGAACATCTAAAGTAAAAGAACAGGTGACACTAGAAGGCAGGATTTTCGTCATGAGAGCAGGACGCTGGGGGGCAGTACTCCTGGATTGTTTTTTGCTCTGACTCACTTGGTGATCTTGGGTAAGTTAAGTCTTCATGTACCTCATAATACCCATATTGTGATTATTTTATTTGCATTCCAGCAATGCCTAGATGCTTTATTTTGCAAGGCACCATACAGAATTTTTGCCACAAAGTGCTTGAAGACTAAAGCTACGTCTAAACTACATCCCTCTTTCGAAAGAGGGATGTAAATTAGGCAGATCAAAAATACAAATGAAGTGGGGATTTAAATATCCCAGGGTTCATTTGCATAATCGCATCACAGCGTTGTTTCGAAAAACAATATTTTGAAAGTGAAACCGTTGTCTAGATGTGGTTCTTTCAACCCCTCCTCCCCTTTTTCAAAAGATCCTGTACTCTTCAAAAATGAGGAGTACAGAATCTTTTGAAAGACAGTACTGGGTCCTGCCATGAGGACCATAGAGTCCTAGTATTCTATGATTCAATGTAGTTTAGACATTACATAAGTGGAGGAGACACAAGGTGGAAGAGTACAGTTGGGGAGGAGAGGTGCAGAAAGGTTGTCCAAAGTCATACAGGGAATGTGGCAGAGTTTACCCAGATCCCGAGTCCCATGCTAATACCCCATCCACAAGACCACTGCTGTTTAGGCAGGTAAGTACGGGTTGGAAGGCACTTCAGCTCATAGGATGAAAGACTGATTAAGGGCAAAGGATTATCGTTCTTGGTAGAGCCCAGATTTACGTTTAGGAGCAATCAGATTTCCAGAGTCACCGTGTGCTTCTATAATGTCACTCTAATGGCACCAGCAGCTGCTTCTCTCAAGCACCCCCCTTAGTTGATGCTTTCTTTCGGGGGCTCTTCAGTGACTGATCCCTCCAGCAGAGTCTCACACACAGTCTGAACAGAACAAACCCGTTCCAGAGCGCACAATCTCTACTTTCTTCCAGCCTGGGGGTGGGGGAACTGTACCCCTAGGGCTCTCTTGCTGGTCACGCTGTCTTCCTGAACCCTTCTCTGGACTCAGTCCTTATTCAGTGCCAGCAGCCAGCCAGGATATCTTCTTAGCTTCTTTGGTCTCTGCTCCAGGGAGCTGTCCATGGTCCTGCTGCTCTTTTAGCCTGCCAGAAGGATTTCTCTTCTACTTCTCTTTGGGATGGGGTGTGACCTCCAGTTGGAGGCCTCTGGGCCTACTCAGTCCTCTCACAGTCTCCATCCTGTCCCTTTCCTAACGGGATTGGCCTGTTGGGCTGCTATCATATTTCTGGTTAGCCCTTGAGTTTAGCAAGGACGATGCTTGGCTTTCACCTCTTGGGAGGTAACTCAAGACCAATGAAGAGA
This sequence comes from Pelodiscus sinensis, assembly GCF_052426305.1. NCBI lineage: Eukaryota > Metazoa > Chordata > Testudines > Trionychidae > Pelodiscus > Pelodiscus sinensis. The sequence continues at coordinate 7,291,005 of NC_143074.1, read as the reverse complement.
AGACAATTGATCACCAAATGCACTGTTTCTGCTAACCTGGCATTGTGGCACAGTGTCTAACTCCTCCATAACCTTAAGGGGAAGCGTCTGGATGGCAGAACATGGAGCAATGGTCTGAACTTTCAGTGGGGGAGCTCTAGGTTGGATATTAGGAAGAACTATTTCAATAGGAGGGTGGGGAAGTACTGGGATGGGTTCCCTAGGGACGTAGTGGAATCTCCATCCCTAGAGGTTTTTAAGTCTCGGCTCGACAAAGCCCTGGCTGGGATGATTTAGTTGGGGTTGGTCCTGCTTTGGGCAGGGGGCAGGACTCAATGACTGCTGGGGTCTCTTCCAGCCCTAGGATTCTATTACACGGTGCAAATGCAGCATTGGAGCACTCAGTGCTTCTGTGTGCCTATTGAAGGGATGTTGGAGTTTGCACCGATGCCTAGGGACGTTAGCGCCTGTCTGGTTGGTTACCTGACAGCTTGTCGTGCCATTTGCTGACTTCCTCTCCTTTGCCAAATGAATTGGCAGTTCATCTTCTGTTTTGTGTGGTCTGACAGCCCTGGCCAAGCACAGAGTGTGTCAGGGCTCCTTGTACGTGGATTTTCCCAAGTGCCCCAGCACTTTGTGCTAGGGATGAGGGGATTCTCTTTCTCTTGGGATTGCTCCCACGTGTTCAGGGTGGAGGGCTGGTTTTTGGTTCTGGACTAAGCCACCTGGCTCTGAACTGAGACCACCAGCCTGTTTCATGTAGGCTACCAAATGGTCTTTGGATGATGGTGATGATGTCTCTTGTTTTGTGGCTGTAACGTCCAGGCTCTCAGCCCAGCGCAGGGATGTGGCCATTCTCCCCACCCCAAAGTCCTTTTGCTCCGGTCTCCAAGGCTGCTTAACTCTGTCTCGTGTATTGCCTTTAAGGTTGGGCAGCAGCATTACCTCGAGAAGGAAGCATTTTAGAGCCCTGTAACCCCTGCTAGTCTGTCCTCATCTTTACCATGGTCATTAGGGTGAGATTGATGAGACTTTCTTAATTAAGTGGCATCACACAAAGAGCAGGAAGGAGTCCTCTGTGTAGGGCCAGTGAAGTTTTCCTGAGAATGGAGAGCAGCTAGCTCTCTGGAGCGATCCATCCCAGCCCACAGAACAGAGCTGTGGCTGCAGATGTTGCACTATCAGTGTCTGTTGGAGGCTCACTGGGAGGGGAAGTGATGTGCGGAAGCATTCCTGAACCAAAATGCTGTAGCCTTGGTATCGTATTAATGGGAGCACATGACACTGATTAGCAAAATAGCATCCAGGCTCAAGCACAATGTTCTCATACTTTTTTCCCTCTATGTGCAGAATACATTTTGTTACGTGCACCAGGGTAACGCGTGGATGTGCGTCACCAGTAGAGACAGAAAATCCTAGATATAATATATATATATATATCTCTGTAAAGTTACACATAGGGATAATTACTCCTGCTAGTACAGAACTCGCTGCCCAAAGAATTACATTTAAGGGTAAAAGAGAAATAAAAATGACGAAATGCATAGACCAGTCAAAAAACTAAAATCGCACAGAATATATGTGCATTGCAGACAGTACCAAGAAGTAACAATAATACAAGATGTGTTGGGAGGTGAGTGTGGGAGACACACACGCACACACAGACTGTGTGTGTGAGGCACAGATTGTGCATGCTGGCTGCTAGGGAATATTCGAACAGCTGCTGTGCACTGTCTCTTTAAGGCATTCACTGAAAGCTCTCCTGATCCCTGTGTCTCCTCTCCACTGTGCTTGGAGATGGGGTATGGGTGAGGGGGGCATCAGCACTCTCTCTCCCTCACCTTGATTTGCACTGCCACAGGAGGGTCCTGGGAGCAGTTGCAGGAGCAATAAAGACCACAAAGCTGACGAGTGTGCGGGCACCTGAACACACACTGCTGGATGTACGTGGCTCTGCTGATCAAGTACGTGGCACTTGACTCGCTCCTGGGTGGCCACACGACCACGCAGCTTGGAGGGAACATAGCTGGAGTGCCAGAGGTGTCCGCCGCCTGAGGCTTCCGTGGCCTCCAGCTGGCGTGATGGTACTTGACTCTCCTGAAAACCAGGCCATTCCTCTCCACTAGCCCTTTTGTGGAGGGCAGCGTGAGGAAATCCAGAGGAAACAGTCCCCTGATTGCGGCCATTGCTAGAATACAGCCCGTCATGGGCTGTAATTCAGCATGGCTTTTTCTGCTAAGAGATGAAGCTGGGCTTCTCTAGCTTTATAGGCCAACTGATCCCTGTACCACACATGGGTAGAGAAGAGTTTTGCTGTGGCAGAGGTAAGAACTAGGTTGCTGGTTCTAATCCTGCCCAGGTCATAATGACCTTCATGCTTCACAGCTTCCACTGTTGTCTGGAAAGGGCTGGGAACGATTCTTTCCACACCTGGCCCTGGCTTGATGACTAGTGAGTGTTACAGTGACTTAGTTTTATTTCCAGGGGGCTTAAATCCAGCATACCTCAGCTCTACTATAAAAGCATTCCTTCTCTGGCAGGTATTTGCTGATTCCAGTCGACAGGTGTTCACCACACAAGTTTCCCCGCCGTTGGCACTAAGAGTCTGATTCTGCTGCAGTCAGAAGTATGACAGAGACTCAAGAACTTCCGAATGCCGAGGGACAAAAGGGATCTCTGGGTCTGACATATGCCTTCTGGCTGACCAAAAAAGTTACCTGGGGTCTCAGAGGAAGGTGGGTGTGTCACTGGCCATCAGTATCATTGTGAAACGGGCACCCAGATGTCGTGTAAGCCGTTTGTGTGTGAACACATACTGAAAAATAGGAGAACCTCGGAACTATAAAGACCTCGGGAATGGAGGTTGGTTGTATCTCTGAAATGTTCATAGCTCTGAACAAAATACCATGGTTGTTCTTTGAAAAGTGTATAATGAACTTTGAGTTAATTGAACTTTGAAACTTCACTGTGCAGAGTAACAATGCAAGCCCTAACCAGACCAGTACTTGCAGAATTTGGGAGGCATGGGGCAGTGGCATGTGACCCCTTATTCCCCCCAGTCTCTCTCCTCTGTTTGGGGGGGAGCAGTGCCTCCGTGCTCTCTCCCTATACTATACCGCTATGTGGTGTTGACTGATCAGTTCATAACTCTGGTTTCATATCTCTGAGGTTCTACTGTGTTTTTCAAGTCTGTGTCAAGGTACTGAACTTCAGCAAAGGTGGCAATCAAGTTCCATCAGACAAGAAGTGTTTATCCATCTCTCCTTACATGTAAGTGAGCATTTGCTTGCTCACAGTGGGCTTCCTGTCATCAATCTGGAATGAATGCCAATGAAGAGCTGTCAGGAATTCAGGAAGAGAAATACCGCAGGGGAAGGAACTGTTTCTTGAGGTACACTTCAGAGGCTTGCTCGACTACATTGCAGGGCTAGAGAAGGCACCTGGGCAGCCTTCACAGTAAACCAGGGTCTTAGCCAGGCTTAGCTGAAAAAACTGAAGAGAACTTTGGGTGAAAGAAGTTGCTTTAGACAAGACACTAACTTTTTAGTTAAATGGATCGGAGACAATTTTGTTCCAGACCATGGAGAAAGCTACAAGAGAATAGACTGTTCTAGATTTAATTTTGAAAAGTAGGGAGGAACTGGTTGACAATTTAGAAGTGGAGGGGAGCTTGGGAGAAAATGATTGTGAAATGATAACAAAATACAGGACTATGTAGCACTTTAAAGACTAACAAGATGGTTTATTAGATTATGAGCTTTCGTGGGCCAGACCCACTTCCTCAGATCAAATAGTGGAATATTTTCTTCCACTATTTGATCTGAGGAAGTGGGTCTGGCCCACGAAAGCTCATCATCTAATAAACCATCTTGTTAGTCTTTAAAGTGCTGCATAGTCCTGTATTTTGTTTCAGCTACACCAGACTAACACGGCTACATTTCTATCACTATTCTGTGAAATGATAGAATGCATGATTCTAAGGCATGGTAGGAAGCATAAAAGCAAAATTAAAACAATGGATTTCAAGAAGGCAGACTTGAGCAAACTGAAGGAAAGACCCTATGGGAAGTATATTTAAGGTGAAAAACAGTTGAAGACAGTTGGCAGGTTTTTGGGGAGACATCATTAAGAGCACAAGAGGAAACTATTCCACTGCATCAGAAAAACAGGCTTTATGGCAAGAGACCACCCTGGCTTAACAAGGAGATTTCAAATGACCTAAAAGTCACAAAAAGATTGCTACAAAAAGTGGAAACTAGGTCAAGTTACAAAGATGAATTAAACAAATAACACATGTATTTAGGGACAAAATTAGAAAAGCTGAGGCAGAAGATGAGCTCAAATTAGCTAGACATAAAGGGTAACAAAACATTCTACAAGTACATTGGAAGCAGGAGGGAAACAAGCAACTGGTAGGATCGCTACTCAGTGTGTGTGTGGGAATAACAACAGAAAGTATGGAAGTGGCAGAAGCTTAGTAACTCCTTTCTTCAGTTTTCACCAAGAAGACTGCTGGTGATTGGATGTCTGACTGTAAATACTAGTGAACGTGAGAGAGAAGCAGAAGCTAAAATAAGAAAAGAACATGTTACAAATCACTTGGACAAATTCATGTCTTCAAGACCTCAGGGCCTGATTCAATGCATCTGTACAATCCCTAGTCCTGCCATGAGTGTGGGGGATTGGACTAGATAACTTGTCGAGGTCCCTTCCAGTTCGAGGAGTCTATGAAAATTCACCATCAAGAAAGCTTGTGGCTATTTTCTTTTGTATGTAACCGTTTGCTGCCGATTGTCTCCCTCACTCTCACTTGAATGTGTTCTCTGATCAGAAACTTCTTCTAAGTGTCCACTGTAGAGATACCGATGCGCTGTGGTGTTGAGCAAAGAGCTGCTCCTGGGTAACTCCTCCTTGGGGAATAGCAGGCCTGGGAGTGTTCAGTGGCTAAATGGCTGGGCACAGCTAGGAACGCCCAGGAAGCTAGTGTGCTCCTATTGCTGTGTTCAGTCCGTGCAGCCCCAGCTGCTGTTGATCAGCAAGCTAGCTTACACTGTGTGTACTACAGTCGCACCTCTAGCTGTAGTGTACACACGCCCTGTGTGGCATGGTGAGTGAATGTCTCTGCCAAGAGCTCAAGGGCTGACAGATCCATGGAGGTGCAACTGCCCTTTCACCTTGTCAGATGTCCCTGCAACACCAGGTTTAATGCCCATTGCTGGAGCAGCATGGGTGGGCACAGCCCATTGACATCATCCTAGCTAAGGATCTGGCTGTGTGCATCCAGTGTGCCAGTTCCTCAATAGCCTCCTGAGATCAGTCCCCTTGCTGGGCACAAACGGACTCCAGCGCCACTTGCAGGGAGCATGAGAGGGTGCCCGCGAGGAAGAGGTGACTAGTGAGCTTTGCCGCAGCAGCTGCTGGGTGCTGCCCATCTTGCTGGGATACTTTTGTATCTGACCAACCTGCCCAGGTGGGGGTGGAGCTGTACTGCAGACAGAGCTGCAGTGTGCTGCTCCTGCCCGTGCACCAACACGCTGCAGTCTCAAGGGCTGCCAAGCCGACCCTTCCCCCGTTGGCACGAACATAAATAAATACAAGAAGAGACGGCAGGCAGAGCTGGAATCATTTGCTCTGTTGTTTCCAGTGAGTTCCAGACTCGAGGAAAAAACAAAAGCTCCTGTGAATTGTCGGGTTGTTCTAACACCGGCCAAAAGGGAGGTGATGAGCCTGCCAGGACGCTAAGCCCTGACACCGTGCCTCTGGCTTAAGATCTCTCCAAGCCTCTGCTACGGCAGCTCTGTTCTCTGCTTCCTGGCCCTGAGCCGTTCTGCCTTGCCTGCAGTTCCAGGTTGGCCATCCGACTCCGGTGTAGGGCCCAGGGGAGAGCAGGTTTGGCGTCGGTTGTGATCTGTAGTTTCTCGGGTGGGCGGGGGCATAAGGAGTGTTAACCACTGGATCCCTTGCCCAAATAGGAGGCTTTTGGTGTTGCTAAGCCTGTGTAAGTAGCTAAGTTCCCCCTGCCTGTCACAGGGATGAGGGAAGGCTGGTGGGTCAGGCCGAAGAGGACAGAGCATCCTTCTTGGCCTTTTTCCACAGCACCGGTGCTTAAGGAGAAGATCAGTAAAGGAGTGCGGGACAGGGAAGGCCAATGGGAGTGGGGCTCCCTGAATTCCTCCAGTGCCTCTGAAGCCCTCAGGCATTTGTACATCGAATTTCTCCCAGCATCACTTCTGGGAAAGGGTATGCAGGAAAGGATCACACTGTGCTTGGGTGAAATCAGGGCAGCCTCTCCTCTGGCTGCAGAGTCTCTCCTGCTGCTGCTGTCCCGGCACGCGGAAGAGGCAGACATATAGTGACTCTGTCTCCCGCCTCCTGCCCGTCCAGTGACAATGAATCCATGTTTCTCTCCATGCTGAACACCAGGGAGATTTGCAGTTCCCAAGGTGCCATGGTGCCTGACGGATGATTGACAAGCAGGGACAACGAGGTACCTTGGTAACTAGCCCCCTCCTTCAGCCTGCCCTCCCTTCCCCCGATGGGAGCTGGCTGGGGAAGGGCACTCGGGGCCGTATTATGCTTGCACGTTGGCTGCTGTGCTGAGGACAGTAACCTTCGGAGGTCTGCATTTCCGTTCCATCATCACATTGCTAAATGCAAGAGACAGCTCCCGTTCAATAATTCATATCCCCGTAGAGCTTCTGTCACGGTGGGAGTGGCAGGGGGAACCCTCTGGTTTGCCCTTCCTCCAGGCAGGGGAGGAAGAAGAGCAGTAAGGGAGATTTTTCTGTTCCCCTGGAGCACTGCAATTTGGCTGGGTGGCGAGACATTATTTGTACAAATCCCTCCACAAAACCAGAGCGAGATGCCCTGACGGAACAAAGACGCACTGTTCAGAGAGACATCTTTGAGCGAGTGGGCGCTCAAGACTGGGCCCCGTGTGGAAGAGCATTGCATCTGCAGCATGGGCACAGAGTGCTGGCCACAGTGGACTCTGCCTTGCTTTCGCTGGAGACCGCTGCCAGGAAAGTCACACCGACCTTCTGGCAAGTTTGAGGTTAGGGTAGGAGGGTATAGATCCTACTGTGTCTAACCAGTCCACCTCTCCTCCCCTCCCCGGCTCCTTGTGCAGTTGACCTCCTGGTAGAAATGTCTCCAGTGGAGGTGGAAGGGGGGATCTTGTGTTTGTGTCCCTGTAACAAGCTTTTTTGGGAAGCAGCCATGTCTGGTGGTATAAAGGCAGAGAATTGGGGTTCCTGGACTGTATTCCAGCTGCCACTGACTTGCTGAGGGTTGGCAGTGGGAGTTGACAATTAAGAGTGTGCTGCGCTGGTATGTTGCTTTCCCTTGGAAGGCCTCAGAGTGCTCGGTTCTGAGAATTGGTATCCCCGTCATACAGATGAGGCCTCTGGGCAAGTCCCTTTGTCTGTCTGTGCCTCAGTCCCAAAGGAAATCTGTGACAGAGCCGGGAATGGAACACGGGGCCACATTTTCAAAAGGTCCTGAGTGACGTGTTAGCCAAAGTCCCGTTTCCAAAAGCAGCATTGAAAATCAGTGGGCCTCTGGCTACTAAGCCATTTATAATGTGCCTTGAAAATCCCAGCCCCGTTCTCTCTAATTGTAAGCAAAGGCTACAGCCGTCGACCTTTTTTGGAGGAAGGGCAAGATTCTAAACCAGCGCTGGGCCTCAGGTTTGCTCCTTAGAAACCAATGATAATATTCAGCTTTGCAGAGACTTTGAAATCTCTGGTTGAAGAGTTCTTTCCAGGTGAACAGTGTTTGCTGGCTGTTTAGAAGTCACAGGAGTATCCTGTGTTCCTAATTTTAACAGTCGGATAACGGGCTTCATTTTCTCCAGGATCATAAATGCGATCTGCTTTATGAAGACAATAAAGCTAAACTTTAATAACCACCGATTTTCCTTCCTGTGTGTGTGCACATCCTTGGGGAGCAGGGCCTCCAGCATGAACTTGCTCTGTATTAAAACTGTTAGAAGCGCTCAACTTGGTAGCTGGCAGAGAGCTGGATTATGAATTTGCTTTGGTTCCGAAGGGAATTTTCTCTGCCGTGAGAGTGCTTGAGGTGAACAAAAAGGTGCCTCTGGAAAAGAAATCTACGTTGGTAGCACAAGCGCTCAGCATTTCAATATGAAATCAGGCTTCATTTAAATATGCTATATATTGCAAACTACTAGGTATACACATGTACTAATTAGATTACGAAGGGGTTTTATACAGTGAATAATACTTTTGTATGGTACACTCATAGGTTTCAAAGCACTTTACAAAGGAGGATGCCATTTCTCAGATGGAAAAACTAAAGTACTTCGTCACAGGATAGTGACCTGATGCGATGGCACACACATTTTGACAAGCCAATGTGTTTTTCAGTAGATCATGACCTTTCATATGATACCTTGCAAGGCATACTTTTGCATGAACTATCACAGTCATATACTGATGATGAATATGGGGGTTGCAAAGTGCTATTTCAAGTGAATCACAGCATCTACTTGCATGTTTAGGTTCCTAAAAAGCATTGCAAACCTGTCCCAAAGTGACTCACCCAAGGTGACAAAGGAGGTAAGTGGCAGAGCCAGAAGTTCTGATTCCCACTGAAAAATTTGAGAAGGTCCAGAGAAGAGCAATAAAAATGATTAAAGGTCTAGAAAACATGACCTATGAGGGAAAGCTGAAGGAATTGGGCTTGTTTAGTTTGGAAAAGAGAAGACTGAGAGGGGACATGATAGCAGTTTTCAAGTGTCTAAAAGGGTATTACAAGGAGGAGGGAGAAAAATTGTTCTCCTTGGCCTCTGATAAATAGACAAGAAGCAGTGGCCTTAAATTGCAGCAAGAGAGTTTTAGGTTGGACATTAGAAAAAACTTCCTAACTGTCAGGGTGGTTAAACACTGGAATAAATTGCCTAGGGAGGTTGTGGAATCTCCATCACTGGAGATATTTAAGAGCAGGTTAGACAGACATCTATCAGGGATGATCTAGACGGTGCTTGGTCCTGCTGTGAGGGCAGGGGATTGGACTTGATGATCTCTTGAGGTCTCTTCCAGTTCTAGTATCCTGTTATTCTATGATTCCTATGCCCAACCCACAAGACCAAAGAGCCTCTAATGTACCTTAGTAATAGAGATGTAGCCTTGTTAGTCTGGTCTTGCTGAAACAAAAGACCGAACTACGTAGCACTTTAAAGACTAACAAGATGGTTTATTAGGTGATGAGCTATCGTGGGCCAGACCCACTTCCACAATTTGATCTGAGGAAGTGGGTCTGGCCCACGAAAGCTCATCATCTAATAAACCATCTTGTTAGTCTTTAAAATGCTGCATAGTCCTGTCTTTTGTTCTAATGTACCTTATTATTTAAGTATGGGCATTAAGTAGCCCGTGTAAGTGATGTTGTATTTTAATACATCAAAGGCACAAACTTACTAATGCCTACACACATGAGTTGTCTCACTTGCAAGAGTAATCACATTGAAGCCAGTGGGATGAGGGCAGGGGTGGGCAATAATTTTTGATGGAGGGGCACTCCAAGAATTTGGCAAGTGGTTGAGGGCCACATTCTTCCATGATATTAATGGAGGAGGTGCGGGGGTCTGGGATGGAGGTTGGGTGCAGAAGGGAGCTTGGGGTAAGGATTGGGGTGTGGGAGCTGGGAGGGAATTTGAGTGAAGGGGGAGATTGTGACCTGGGGCAGTGGACTGGGTAGCTGGAGGGGAGTGTGACCTGAGGAAGGATGTAGGAGTGGATGCAGTGTTTGGGAAGGTGTATGGGGGCTGGAGCTGGGGTGCAGAAGGTTTAGGTTACATGGGGCAAGGGTGCAGGAGTGGGGGAGAGGGAGGGGCTGGGGTTTCAGAGGTACGCTCTGACTGGAACCCCTTACCTGGATGGCTCCTAGCCAGCAGCCCAGCAGGTTCCTTAGCCAGGGTCCCTCCTTTCCACACCCCCATATATGCTCAGGCAGCTGCAGGGGCCATGTTTGCTGCTGTGAGCCCGGGGATGGGAGAAGAAGGGCACTTCACATGCTGTCTGTCCTGCAACAGGTAGCTGCTGTTGGCCAGAAACCAGCCAATGGGAGCTACTGGGGGCAAGGGCAGTATTAGAAGCCTCTTAACTCCTCCCCTGGCTCTCAGCATTCAGAGACGCAAACGCTGGCTTTACTGAGTGCCGAGCGGGAACGGGACAGGCAGGGAGCCGACTGGGGCTTCAGCAGGCCAAATCCAGCCTGCAGACCATATTTTTCCTAGTTCTGGACTATAGGCTACTCACATGAGTCAGGATCACCCTACTGCGCTAGCTTGAATCTCACTAAAATCACAGTGGACATGTGGCAGCATAGACCCTGGCACGAGCTAGGAATGGGAGGTTCTGAACAGGTTTGTGTTGTCTGCACCAGGCACCCGCTGCTGCATCTTCACTCCTGTTTTTCCCTGGGCTGGCCAGCTGAAAGCTAGCCCAGTTAATGCTGTGTGGACCTAGTGACTGTATTTATAAGATCCAGGGCCTTAATGCCTTCACGTAGCATCCTGATCTGCATGTAATGGGCCATTACAGACAAGTTTCATTGAAGTTACCAGATCTCCCCTTGGGATTTAAGGCTCACACTTCTCAGGGTCAGGCCCTTAATTCCCGAAGCAATTCAGCCTCCCTTGGGAGGCAAGGCTGCATATAAATGCAGGCAGCTGCTGCTGTCCCTAGACAGGGAAACACCCTAACCACAAGCTGTGCGGACAACTCTCGCATAAATGTAGCCAGTTTCAGAAAGGTAACCATGTTAGTCTGTTTCAGCAATGAGGAATCTTGTGGCAACTGAGCTCTGATCTACACTAGCGCGTTGTTTCAAAATAACCCCCCTTACGTCAAATGTATAAGTTGAGCATCCACAATACCAAGCACGTTATTTTGAAATAACGGGCCACTTATTTTGAAATCTGTACTTCTGCTTTCCTCCGGGAATAATGCTTATTTCAAAATAGCGGTCGTGTGGATGCTCTGCTGCCACTATTTCGAAATAACTATTCCCCAGGGTCATTCGAACTAATGACTCCCTAGTGCTTCCTGGGGCTCTAAGTCAAGGTAGCGCGTGCACAGCAACGGAGCCTGTCTCGGACTAATTTCGAGGCTTCCCTGTAGTGGGGACACGCTATTTCAATTTTGAAAAATCAAGAGTTAAGTCAAATTGAATTATTTTGAAATACTTTCCTAGTGTAGACATGCTCTTAAAGACTAACAAATGTATTTGAGCATACGATTTCAAGGGCTTATACCCAAATATATTTGTTAGTCTTTAAGGTGCCACTGGACTCCTTGTTTATAAACATTGTTAGGATCTGGTGTTTGGGTTTATTAGCCCAGAGTGTCTTTTCTGGGATTTTAAAAGTTCTCAGGCTGAAATGGCCTGAGGGCCAGTCTTCTTGGAGTTTTGCAGCTCTCAGATGAGGCTACGAAAGCTTGAATGCTGCACAGCCCTACCAAACCCCTCCATGTGCTCTCTAGCCAGAATGCCAGTGGTCTGGTACCTCACACAGTGTGTACCTGGAACTAGTAGTGAACCATTAGTTAGTGGAACTCCTTTATCTGAGCAAGGACCCCACGAGCCAGTCTGTCGCTCATAAATGGAGAGCAGAGCAAGGCGAGGATGTTGGCAGGGCTGGGAGGCGGGGAAGGAAGTAGGACAGAGATTTCAACTGTATGTTGGGAGTGCTTGTGAAATTCTAGCTGGTTATTTTGGGGCTTAAATGGAGATGGAATGCTCTCGAATAATCTGATCACTTTGTGCTTGGGCAGGGAGTGACGTTTCAGTGAGGCTCTGTTAAGAATGGTCAGAGTTTAAAGTTTCCTGTTGTTGTCTTAGCCTGAAATTGCGATCCTGGCCTCAAAGCGTACTCAGCGGAGGGAGGTGTCCCAGGAGTTAAAGGAACAGTGGCAGCAAAGTTGAGGTAGTCTCTGTTGCAGCCACAACGGCTCTCCGGCTCCAGAGCGTGCTGGGGGAGCTTTGGCTGTCTAAAAGCGGCTCCCTGCAGAACAGCCGTGATAAATGTGTTTAATCTTTTCGGAGCTTGCAGCCTGGTTTTATCCTGGGATTCTGAGGTTTTATTAGCTGGATGGTATGTCTGGGAGAGATTGAAAGTGAATAGACCTGGAGTGGAACTGCTGAGGAATTGATGCAGGGAGCTATCGCATGCTTGGAGGGAATCTGTCTCCTTCCTTCTTCCCTCCACCTACCTTAAGCTGTGCACTTGTTACTACTTTAACGGCCGCCAGGCAAGTCCATCTTCCAGACATTACAGTGCAGAACTCAGCCCTCTCCCTGTTGAGCCTGTCCTGAGCTCCAGCCAACTGAAGGACTCCTCTGACAGGCTGGATCAGAGGGCCGGGAGCGTAAAGGGCAGTGACAGTCCCTGCTGCATGGCGCTGCTTGGATTCCTCTGCTGGCTGAGAGTTCCAGGTGGCAGCAGGGTTTTGTGTCTGTTCTGGGCCTGCTGGCACAGGGCTACGGGCACTTGACCTGTGAATCTGGGAGAAAGGCAATTTGCAAACATGTGTCAGTGTCGTCCCATAGGAAGCCGGGCTCTAACCTTCTAGCCTGCATGCAGATTTGTCATGGAACCTCTTTAATTAGGGGATAAATATGCAAATCAAGACTTCTTTGCAGAAGCTGTTCTCCTCCTCACTTCCTTTAATGAGGCGCTTGTAGAGATTAATCTCTCTGTGTCCCACATGACCCTGGTGTGCCTGCGTGTAGATCAGGGCAGGAATGCTCAGCACTACTCCTCCCTACACATACACTTAGATCTTTGTGAGCAGTGTCTCTCCACCCATTGCCCAGGGCAAGGTCCGGCCCACCAATCTGCCGAGCGGGGATCTTCAGCCAGGCTCCCTGCCTGCCCTGCCCCTGCACGCGGCTCAGAGCAGCCGGCTGCAGTGGCTATGTGTGTGGCTCTGAACCCTGCGAGCCTGGGGGAGGCGCGGGAGAGGCTTCCCTCTCTGCTTCTGCTCCCAGCACATTATTGCAGCTCCCATTGGCTGGAAACCAGCCAATGGGAGGTCCCTGTTTGGAGGACAGGCATTCCAGGAAATAGCCTCCCCCCCACCTCACAGCATTCAGAGCAGCACATGACCCCCGTTCTGAGTGGCCTGTGAGGCTGGGGTAGGTAGGAAGCCTGGCTAAGGAACCTGCTGGGCTGCTGGCCAGGAGGTGCTCAGGTAAGTGCCTTCTGGCCAGAGCCTGCCTCTGCCACCCCAGCCCCCCCTTCCTTCTATCTTCTGCTCCCCGACTCCTGCACCCCTCCTCCACCCCTCCTCCTGGTTACAACTAGGGATATAAAGGGTTAACTGGTCAAAATGTGTCTTACCAGCATGCTTACCTGGGTAACTGGTTAACTGATGGAGCACTGCTCCGACCAGGCCCCACCCAGCCAGAGCAGCCTTTCCTTGCCCGTGGAGTGGTGTGGTGGGATTGGCCTGGCTGGAGCAGCCCTCCCATCATGGCAGGCTTGGCTCGGCCTGGCCTGGCCAGAGCAGCTCGCACCCATGTTATCTGAGCCCCCGTGCCGCACCGTGGCCGGGTTGGAGCAGCCCTCACGCCAAATTAACCAGTTAAACACTTTAACTGGTTAGCCACCTAACTGGGATTTTACATCCCTAGTCACAACCACCTATCAGACTTTTGCACCCAAATCCCCTAACTTCATAACAACTCAAATCCCTGCACACTCTGCTGCAACCCCCTCCCAGATCCTGTACTCCTTCCTGCACCCCTCTTCCAGGTCAGGATCTTCTCTTGCACCCATACCAACCCCTTCTGCACCCCAGTCCTCTCCCCCAGGTCACAGCCTCCCTCCTTTACCCAAACTCTCTCCCAAATCCCATACCCTTTCCTACCACTATCCCGTATCCTAAGCTCCCTTCTGCATCCCAGGCCCTACACCTCCTCCATTAATGTTATGTTAGAGTGGGGCCCTTTCCAAATTCTTGGAGTGGACCCCCATCAAAAATTATTGCTTATCCCTTCTCCAGACCCTAAATACCTGTATAGCAAGCACAGCTACTGAGTTATCTTTAGAACCCTACAAATCTGTGGCTGTCCGCTTTTTATCTGCGGGTATCCGCATTCGCAGATGTGGATGCCGAGATCCGTGGTTCATATTTGCAGCTACGGATGTGGATACACATTTTGTATCTAGAACCCTGTAAATCTACAGATTTCCGCTTTATATTCATAGGTATCTGCATTCGTGGATACGGATGTAGGTATATGCAGCTCATTCTTGCAGATAGGGATACAGATACAAATGCTGTGTCTGAGCAAGGCTCTAGTTATCTTGTTAATATACAGCATAGGCTCCCTTTGGGCCTAATGGTGCAGGGAGTGAATGGGGGCAGAATGCCTCCCCGGTTGTTGCATGCTGTGGCCTTTCACGTGTGAAGATCCTGGGAAGCTGTAATGCAGGGAAGGTTGGCTCTTGTTTTAGTCCTGCAGGAAAACCATCCCCCTTGGCTTAGCCTTGCTGAAGAAAGGCCCAGGGCTCGATGGGAGGGGCTGGGAGGGTAGGGTCTCTACAAATCCAGGTTGGGGTGGTATCAGCAGTTTTCCAGGGAGCTGTGCTTGCCTGGCGCTGTGGATGGCGTGCTGGCCTGCCTCGTGCTCCAGACATTCCAAACCCAGCTGAAAGATTGACCAACCTCTAGGGACTGGAAACATTGTGCCTCCTTGAAAAAATGCCTTGCGAGGCTCCTTCCCTCTCTCGCCTTAGGGAGCCAGTTCTCTGGAATAAAGCAGGCCCTGTCTATTCCCCACTCAGCACTAAAGCTGGTGTCCAGTCAGCCTGGCTGTGTTCTTGACTCCGGTATTCGTGGAGGGCACCCTGTGTGGGGAGCGGTGCGGCTGGCAGTGGGATTACTGGGGAAGAGCCGGTCCCATGGCAGCCCCGCAGTGTTTCCCGAAGAGCTGGCATTGCGCTGTTTTGCCACGCTCTGGGTTGGCTGCGGCGAGCCATAACGCTTTGCAAAGTGTGGGCGTGTTTCCCCTCCTCCTGCGTGTTGCTGGTTCCCCAGCGGTTGCCAGCCGCCAGGCTGCTACGTTATTTATAAAACCTCCTGGATGAAACTGGTCCCTGGAGTCTCTCGAGCAGCTTGGCTGCTGAACAGAGCGGCGCTTTAATCGCCAGAGTTGCTGCAGCCGTTGATCCGCTGGTCCTGAGGCTCCATGCGCAGAAGGTGGCATGAGACACTGGCCGTTGGAACAAAGGGGCATGTTGGTTACAATGTAACAACAGCAGGGACAGTCCCCCCACCCCCTGTCTGCAGGTCAGACCTGGTCAGCCCGCCATAAGAGGGTGCCATCACCTCTAAGGCCTGGGGATCAAAGGAGTCAGACATTGGTTTCTTCTACATTGCCTGCTCCTGTTGAACAGGAGGCGTTGGACACTGAGTTGCTTTGTGGCCTTTGGCAAATCCCATTGCTTGAATTTACCTACTTGTAAAATAGGGACTGTTATCTGCCCCACAAGGTGGTATTGAGGTTTAGTGCTCACAAACGTCCCTGATAGAGTTGCCAGGATCTCGTAGCCAGGGCGGATTGACAGCAGCTGTGCATAGAAGGGTTGTTACACCCCAAGGACAGCTGATGGTGCTGGCTTTCTTAAGTGATTTGTTTGGCAGCTTGTCCATCAGGAGGTGGCTTTTAAAGATGCATTTTCTGTCTGTGGATCCCTCCTTATGGCTCAGGCGAAATAAAGATCTCATGCAGTCACTACAGTCTCTTCCCAGCTGTCTCTTCAAGGGATCTGTCCTGCATTCTTGCCTTTCACTGGTTGTCTATATTGATGGAGAAGGGAGGCTTGACTGGACTCCTGCTGGTCTTGAGATAGTCTCTGTGAATGACATGGGGGTTGCAATGGGGGAACTGGGAATCAGGAAGGAAATGGAAGTTTGTATCTTTAGGAGAAAGCACCTCTGTGTGCAACCTCCCCGCGGTGAATGGACTCTCAGCTCTCCCGCCGTGTAAAGCTGCACACGCCAGAACTGCTGTGGGGAGCGCCGCGGGGTGAGGGGTGCCGATATCTTGTCTGGAAGTGCTTTCAGGGTCATCATGTGTGATGGTGCAGATGCTCTAGATGCTCAGGGAGCTGTGGAGCAAGGCCCCTGTGACTCCGTGTTGCTCAAGGATGCACAGAGTGACCTCGGGGCTGCTACATGCGAGGGCTCTCATATGATGCACTAGGTTCCTGACTTCCTGGACTGTCAGATTCCTGTTCTGCCTATTGGTCACTCACTTGGTACTTCGGCTTGTGTCAGGCACTGACCTGCAAGGGCTTATCGGAATGGCAAAGTGGCTTTTTCTCTGGGCAGCACATTGCTCTTAAATGCTAAGAGGGCCCTCCGGGCTGCATGCGTGAGTCTGGCTGTCATGCCCGGCCTGGGATAGGAAGGAGGAACAGGTGCCAACGAGCATCTCCTGTGGCATGGGTGTTCTGCACCTGCGTTTGCATCGCCCCCTCCTGGAATCCTACTGACATCTAGCCTGAAATTAGACTGGGGCATGGAGCTAAGGCCAGCATGGGATGGAGCAGTGGTTTTGGTTGACAAGTGGATAGTCTGTGTTAGGGATGGGAATGTTTAACTGGTTAATTGGAAAGCCTCATTCTTAATGGGTGAGGCTTACCAGTTATGGTTCATTGGTGGTGGCTGAAGTACCTCCTCCCCCTCCCCTCTGCCACAGGCAGGGGGCTGCTCTAGCTCCGTGGCTCCCTCCGGTAGGCAGCAGGCCTGGCCAGGGTGTACCGCAGGCGGGGCGCTCCAGCTTGCCCCATTTCATTGGTTAACTGGTTAAACCTAACATTTCACTGGTTAACTTAAAGGGGATTTGACATCCCTAGTCTGTACAGGTAACACAAACAAGCCCCTCTCCTCACCGCTCCACCCATGCATGTATCCAAGCCAGATGTCTCTGCTTTGGAAGCAGAGCAGCAGATAACTCCAGGACATCAGTGTCCTCCTCCTTTTAGATGAGAGAGGCTGGAGAGGACTCGGCATCATCTGGGTGTGTGGGACATTGTGGGCAGGAGAGTGGCATTTAGTGATTGTGGGACATGAATGGCCATCTGCTCTAGTGAATGCTAAAGCCAGCACCACCCCAGCTCTGCAGTGCAGCCTCCTCCACGGATCCCGGGCCCCGAGGCAGGGCGGCTCCCTCAGAAAGTCGCAGCGCTGAGCTCCAGGCACAACCTGCAGAGCCACCTGCGGGTCCAGTCGCCAGGTCCTTCCCGTGAGCAGAGGCAACGTGAGTTTCGTAAGGGCTGTTTTAACATTCGGCGGTGCAGCCTCCTCATTTGCGGTTGAGTTCTACTGTACGCACGTCCTTGGTCAATAGGAGTCTCTGCTGACAAATAAAAATGGAATTGAAGGGAATGGAATTGAAAGTCAAAAGGGCTCTGTAATAATTTTAGGCTGCCTGAGGCACCGTGCTGAAGCACTGGCATTATAAATAAGGGTAATGTACTAGAGACTGAATTACAATCAAAGAAGCCATAAGAACATGGAATGTGCGCAGAGCTTACTTAAAGTATATGGAGTCAGATTATGATCTGTAGGCAGTGCACTGCAGGCAAATCAATAACCACTCACTCAGATAGGGGCCACGAGGACTTTGATGAGAAAAGGGATGTGGGGACATGGGGTGGGATTCCAATGTGCAGAGAGTAAGATCTGCATTGGTGCTCGCCATCACACATCTTACCTCTGCCAGCTCCAGGCAGGGGGTCTGCTCAGTGGCAAATCCCTCCCTCTTACTCTAAACTCCAACCCTGATGTGTAATTTCAGTCCAGAATATTGAGGAACATGGGCTGGGTTTCACCACCATTTGAGCTTATATTTGCAGAGTTGTCCTGTCCAGAGCACAGACATGGGCAACAGCGCTGGGCCCTGCACTTCAGGTGGATTGTAGAGGGGTTAGTAGGAAGCTGGGTGCTGGTGTAACCACCACAGGGTGGATTCAAACCTGGCCTCTCGGGAGCTTAGTGTAGGAGCCTCTACAGCTTGAGCTATAAAGCCAGCTGGCTCTCAGCTTAGGCTGTAGAGCTCACTCATTCTCATCTTTCACATGGTCTCAGTGCCGCTCCATGGGACAGTGAACCACACCCACCAGGTGTGTGGGTTACACTGGCAGCAGCAAGTAACCTGGCCCCAGTCCACACCACTCCGCTCCACCCTGCTGGCTTCTGGTGTCCCTCGGTGGGGAGGGGCCAAAGCCAGAAAGAAGCAAGGTGAGGGCAGGAGCGGTGGGGGGAGGAGTAAGAGCAGTGGAATGGGAGTGGGAGGGGATGGTGCAGGGGTGGGAAGAGGCAGGGTAGAGCGGAGTAGGGAGGGCTGGGGCCGGGCTGCTGGTACCTGGCCCCGCACTACCTCCTCTGCTACCCTGGACCCCACTTCCCCTTGATGCGCGGGGCCCAGGCGGTTGCCCTGGTCCATCCTATGGACAGAATGGCTCTGCTTGGACCCATTCTGAGCTCCACCAGAACTGACATTAACCTGGCACCCATGCTGTGAACTGCTTTGTGGTGTGTGGGGGAGGGGGAGGAGATGGCAGACGAAACTAGCCCCGTGGCCAAGCAGTAATTTTATGATGGTGGTAGAACAGTGCTGGGTGTATCTGTGGGACATGCACATCCAGGAGAGGAGGGAAGTGTCTGAGGGGGTGGCCGTGGGTAAAGGCCAAGTGTCTGTGTCGACATCAGATCTGTATGGGCCACTTCAGACCGTGACATGTGGTGGCTTAGAGGGGATCTGTTCCCTGGGTTGACAGAGCCCAGCACTGGGTGGATGGCACTGCTGCCTGAAGGTGGGGGTGGGGCTCTCAGGCCACAACTGCGTTTGGTGCTGTTGCCTCTTACTTGCCCGGGCAGGGGTTTAAGGAGGAGGGTGGGTGCACTTGGTCTCCTCCACACGAAGCTTGGCGAGTGGGTGAGGGCGTCCCCTTGTTGGGATGTGAGTGGCGCTCGCCCAAGACACGGTGCGGGTGATTATGCAGAGTTGGGAGACGCAGCCGGAGGATTTGGCAGGGTTCCTGATGGAGGGCAAGCAACCGGGATTTGCTGCCCAGTTTTTTCCTTAGAGGGAGGGGGGTGAGGTGGGAGGTTCACAGAATCTGAGGTACTTTGAGAGCGAATAGCAGCAGTGCTGGGAAGGCTTTTTTCCATTTCTGGCTGGTTGGGAGGTTTGAATCCTTCCCCCTGGACTGGGACCTCAGCAGTGTCACCTACACCTCTAGTCTGAACTTCCCTAAGGTGCTATACTTGGGGTAGGGATGGATAACTGGGTAAACAATAGCACTTAATTGGTTAAGCATCTTAACCTAGGTCCCACCACCCAGCCGTGCTGCGGCCATGGGTTCCACCATGGCTGGGTCTCTCAACTCTGGTGGCAGCGAGCCGCACTGGGCCAGAGTCCACTGGCAAGGGCCAGTTAAGGGGTGTGACGTAGTGGGGGTACTTGCTGGGCTGTGGTGACCCCTGCTGTCTGGAGCAAGACCCAGCAGGGAAAACCTCACTATGCAAAGGTAGTGCCAAACTTGTTGAACCAGTGGCCAGACACCCCCCATGGAGAGGAACAAAGGAAGGTGGAATGCTGCCCTGACTGGGGGGCAGGGCTGGAAGGGAATTTAGTTAGTTCTGTCTGAGAGCATGGAGGAGAGCCTAGGGGAAGGGGCTGGAGTTTAGGGGCCCAGTCTCCCCCATCTCAAGGGGGCCTGAGGCATCCTAGCCCAGATCTGTGACCAGATTCCATCTGTGCTGTGCTGTATCCTGGAGAGGCAATAAACTTCCTCTATTCCACCGGCTGGTGCAGTCTGTTTGTGCCATTTTGGGGTGCAGGAGACGGGGGACCCCCAACGCGCCGTCACAAGGGGTAAGTACCGGAAAGCCTCATGCTTTCCAGTGACTCGATTAACCTCCCTACCTTGGGGCTATGACTTGAAGCAGCTGAAGCTCAATACAGAAGGCAGCTGCTTCCATAAGCAGGGTATGTAGCCAGTACTGCAGGGGGTGGCGGGCCCAGCTGCTCTCTGGGTTATATGGCATCGGAAGCCTGGGAAGTCCCTTGTGGTCTGGCACCTTGCCCCCATGCAGCAGTTGGTGTGAAGGAGCGTGCTGCCTTGACTTTGTCCCATCATTCCCAAATAGCCAGTCATCCCTCAGGGCAAGGGGCAGAGCCCACCGTGGTGGCCCGTGGGAGAAAGCTGGGTGAAGGGCTTCTGTGGGGATTTGAAGAGTGACCTACATGTCTTTGTTGTGTGGCTGCCTTTGTTTGGGAGCGGCTCTTGTCTTCAGTTGCTTTTGTTGGACTTGGAGTGGTCAGTGGTTAGCAGGATGCTCAGAACGTAGGGAGCTGTCTCTAGAGTTGTTACACATCGATAACTAGAGGAGATAATTAGGAGTAATGAGAGAGTTCAACTTTCACTATCTTCCCCCTTTCCTAACCCTCTGAGATGTTCTTCCTTTCCTGTTGCCTTGCACAATGCCACGCCTGTGCGTACATCTCCCTACAAAGCGTGTGGGCAGGTGGGGAGGGGGCCGTTGGTAGGGAAATGCCTGAGAAAACAAAGCAATGTCAGTGAAAATGAAATATGTAAACTGATCATCGGGTAAAAAAACTGCTCCAAGCGAGCTCTGTCTGTGGAATAGTCTCCCAGGGGATGTGGGGGAAGCCCCATCACTTGAGTCATTTTGAAACTAATCTGAACACAGCACTAAAACTCAATTCCGTAGGGAGCCAGCCTCTGCTGCCAAGGGCGGGCACAGATTTCTGTCTGGAAGACTGCATAATTTTGGATTATTAGCTTAAATGGTAGATCGCACTGAAGCACTTAGGAAATAATATTTAAATGGGGGTTCAATTTGTGGGGATCTCCGTGCAGAAGAAACCCAAGACACATAGTGGAAGGCATATTGGAGGGTAGACGAGAGTTGCATGTAAGTTTGCAAAGCGGATAAAGTAGCAGGCTTTTCTCTAGTGAGCGTGAGATAGGTCTGTAGGTATGGCCATGAGAAAGAAAGAAAGAAAGAAAGAAAGAAGGAAAGAAGGAAAGAAAGAAAGAAAGATTTACACACACTCCTCAAATTCATACTGTGTGTCTTCTGGTCTCTTTCAATGGCAGAAAAGTGCTGGTGCAAGGGCTGAAGGAACTGACCAGGGCTCATGCACTGCTTGGCCTGCTTCTCATAAACAGGGAAAAACTAGTAGGGGAAATAGATGTGGGTGGCATCCTGAGCAGCAGTGATCATGCGATGGTCGAGTTCAGGATCCTGACCAAGAAAGAAAGGAGAGCAGCAAAATACACACCCTGGACTTCAGAATAGCAGCCTTTGATTCCCTCAGGGAACTGATGGGCAGGATCCCCAGGGATGCTCACATGAAGGGGAAAGGAGTCCAGGAGAGCTGGCTGTGTTTTAAAGAAGCCTTATTGAAGGCACAGGAGGAAACCATCCCAACGCGCAGTAAGAAAAGCAAATATGGTAGGCAACCAGCTTGGCTTAGCAGCGAAATCCCTGGCAATCTTAAACACAGAAAGGAAGTTGATAAGAAGTGGAAACTTGGACAGATGACCCCGGAAGAGGATAAATATATTGCTCGAGCATGCAGGGTAGTGTAATCAGGAAGGCCAAAGTGCAATTGGAATTGCAGCTAGCAAGGGATGTGAAGGGTAACAAGAAAGGTTTCTACAGGCTTGTTAGCAATAAAAGGGTGGTCAAGGAAGGTGTGGGACACTTACTGAAGGAGGGAGGTAATGTAGTGACAGATGATGTGGGAAAAGCTGAAGTACTCAATGTTTTTTTTTGCCTCTGTCTTCACAGACAAGGTCACCTCCCAGACTACTGCACTGGGCAGCACAGAATGGGAAGGAGGTGGGCAGCCCTTGGTGGAGAAAGCACAGGTTAAGAACTATTTAGAAAAGTTGAACATACACAGATCCATGGGGCCAGATTTAATACACCCGAGGGTGCTGAGGGAGTTGGCTGATGTGATTGTGGAGCCATTATCTTTGAAAACTCATGGCGATCAGGGGAGGTTCCAGACGACTGGAAAAAGGCAAGTGTAGTGCCCATCTTTTAAAAAGGGAAGAAGGACAATCCAGGGAACTACAGACCAGTCGGCCTCATCAAGTCCCTAGAAAAATCATGGAGGGGATTCTCAAGGAATCCATTTTGAAGCACTTGGAAGAGAGGAAAGTGATCAGGAATAGTCAACATGGATTCACCGAGGGCAAGTCATGCCTGACCAATCTGATTGTTTTCTATGATGACGTAATTGACTCTGTGGACATGGGGAAGTCAGTGGATGTGACATATCTTGACGTTGGCAAAGCTTTTGATATGGTCTCCCACAGTATTCTTGCCAGCAAGTTAAGGAAGTATGGATTGGATAAATGGACTGTAAGGCGGATAGAAAGCTGGCTAGATTGGGCTCAATAGGCAGTGATCAACGGCGCAATATCTGGTTGGCGGTTGGTGTCAAGTGAAGTGCCCTAAGGGTCAGTTCTGAGGCCGGTTTTGTTCATTGTCTTATATTAATGACCTGGACGAAGGGATGGATTGTACCCTCAGCCGTTTCACAGATGACACTAAGTGGAAAAAGTAGATATGCTGGAGAGTAGGGATAGGATCCAGAGTGACCTAGAGAAACTGGAGGATTGGGCCAAAAGAAATCTGATGAGGTTCAGCAAGGACAAGTGCAGAGTCCTGCACTTAGGACAGAAGAGTCTCAAGCATTGTTACAGGCTGGGCTTACTTACTTTACAGAAGAGAAGAGTGAGGTGGGATTTGATAGCAGTTTTCAACTACCTGAAGAGGATGGAGAGAGAGGATGTTCTCAGTGGTGATAGATGGCAGAATGAGGAGCAATGGTCTCAAGTTACAGTGGGGGGGTCTAGGTTGGATATTAGGAAAAACTATTTCTCTAGGACGGTGGTGAAGTACTGGGATGGGTTCCCTAGGGCGGTGATGGAATCTCCATCCCTACAGGTTTTTAAGTCCTGGGATGGTTTGGCTGGGATTGGTCCTTCTTTTAGCAAGGAGTTGGACTCAATGACTTCTGGGGTCTCTTCTGACCCTAAGATTCTAAAATATTTGGTCATCTCCGTGGGCTGAGTGAAATTGGTGGTAGGAGGGTGCCAGTAAAGGTGTTAACGTGTTTAGCTGGTTGAATGAGAGCACTTAACCGGTTAACTTGTGAGATCCCACCGCTGCGAGAGGTTGGAAACTAGTAAGCGTACTGGTAAGCCTTTGTTAACATCCCTAGGTCTGGGTCAGGGGAGGGTATTGATTGGAAGTAGAGGGCAGGATCTCTGTGTGCTGGAAATTCCCTGTAGACTTTTTCCTTAGGGATTTCATCCTTTGCATAAACATGCCAAGTAGAGTCCAGCAACCATGGAAAAACCCGGGGGAGGGGAGTCAGAAGAGAAGCACGAGGAAGGTTGGGTTATTATGGTGGAGATGCTGCTGAGATGAGCTGCCATGAGTAAACTGGCTGAGTTTAATAATGACCTTCAAGAATTAAATAAAATACAATAAGCATGGCAGATTAGAAAGAACAAGCCAATTAAATACCAAACATGCTTTGTAAAGCTCCATGACAGAGAAGGCCAGGCTGCAACCTCTAGAATAACTGATGAATGTTAAATCGTTGCACAAGGGCTGGGGGTGTGGGGGGATGGGTTTAGGCTATTGAATATTTCAAGACTTGCAGCCTACTTTGGAAACAGGAGAAAGGTGAAAAGACTCTGGTTGCTTTTCTTTGCTTTCAGTGAAACAAAGGGGGTGGGAGCGGGAGGGGGTTGAGCCGGCCCGGAGCCGGAAGGCACGCAGTAACAATTCTCCAGCTTTAATATCTGCTGTTTCATTTTATATTCATCATGTCAGCATAATCTGCTTTTATGGGAATAGTCTTGGTTCCCGACCAAATGCATTTAGGCCCTTTTGCTTTTAAGTTTGATAGTAATGTGACTTGAAGACTTCAATGAAATGTTTATATGTAAGGATAGTAGAAACAGCAAAGGGAAAATGGAATTACAGAGTCAAAGGGACCTTATGTCTCCGTCTCTCCCCTGCTCTCCTTGGCTCCCTTTAACCTTTTCCATGAATAGGGGACCTAGTAGCTGGCTCCAGTTCAGTTCTTTGACTCTGCTATTGGAGATGGTTTTCCTGTCCCCAAGGGTGGGATGCTACTGCTCCGTCTCTCTTGCTAACTACACGTACCAGCCATTGGGGGCACAGAAAGGCTGTGCAGCTCTGCACAGAGCTTAAGGTTAGATGAGACCTTTAGACCCCTAAGTGGACTTCCTGGAGTGATGGACACCATCTTATCATGCCTATTGCTATTAATAAAACAGATCCCTGCATGTTGTTAACATACCTGTGCTTGATATGATGGGGTGGGACTCACTTCCGGCCCCAAGGAGCTTACAGCACAAGGTAGCAGGGGTGTGAAGACCGGTCACAGGGCAAGAGTTTGGCTGTGTGTGTTTGCAGGGGGGAAGGGGAATGAAGGCTCTCTGGAAACAGATTGTGAAGCAGATGCTGCAAGGAGAAGAGGGGGTGCTGGGTGATGAAATAGTCTATCTGGTTCCGGCCCAGGAGGGAGCTTCCTGGGCCATGGTGCATTGGGAGACGGAGGCAAAGGACCTGCGGAGTTAGGGGCAATGAGGCAGGCATGTCAGCGGGGGAGGAGCTATAGGCTCAGGCTCTAGAGGAAGATGCTGAAGAAGGGGCTGAGGCGAGAGGAAGTAGCATAGCTACTGGCATACCTATTTTTTTCAAAGGTGTGACAAATCTGCACCCTGGAGAGATGAAGTTAAGCTGATCTAAGTGCTAGGCTGATGGAAGAATTCTACTGTTGCTTTAGCTACCACCTCTCAGAGAAGAGCACGAGCTACAGCGATGGGAGAGCCCGTCCTTTCACTGCAGCGAGTGTCTACGCTTGCTGTGCTACAGTGACTCTGGTTCAGCTGTGCCGTTATAGTGGCTGAAGTGTAGAGATAGCCTGGGAATAAAAATGTTTGGCTACAACCTCCTCTTGGGAAGTTGGCTTGAAAGACCTGTTGTGCTGCAGGAGGCATATACTGCTCCTGGAAGGGGCCCTTCCCCCTCTTTGCTGCAGTGTCTCTGAGGATGTGTCTAGACTACAGGGTTTTGTCGAAAAAAGTGGACTTTTGTCAACAAATCTATACCTGCGTCTACACCGCCGCTGAGTTCTGTCGACATAACATCGACAGAACTCAGCCGTTTTGTCGACAGCGGTAAATCTCATTCTACGAGGAATAACACCTTTTGTTGACAGAGTTCTGTTGACAGAAGGCGTTATTGCATCTATGCTGTCCTTTGCACCTACACTCTCTTGTCAACAAAGTGGCTTGCTTTGTTGACAGAACTGGATGTAGTCTAGACGCTTTTTGTCGACTAAAGCCTGTAGTCTAGACATACCCTGAGTGGCCACAGACTGGCTCAGTGCTGATGGAAGTCCTGTCTTTCAAAGGGTGTTTAAATGCTTCCCTCTCTCCTTGTGCTCATTAAAAGGGCTTTGCATGCGCTCCCCAAACCGGAGTTGGGTTATGACCGGAACTAGCCCTCCTGCTCGTGTGAGATCATCACGTTCTGCCTCTCCCAGGCTTTTTCTTGCCCATGCCTCAGTGTCCTAGAAGATGCAGAACACAGTTAAACAGCTGCTAGGTTCCTCCCAGAGGGAGCTGTGTTTGGCTCATGGGAGAAGCAAACCCTGTTTGGGGCTCTCTCCAGATGAGAGGTGCTGGACAAATGTGGGATTTTAATTTTATGACACTCCTTTTAAGCTTTACCTAACCCCAGTGTGTCTTTCAACATGAGCTCTGAGGTCGAGCTTTCATTTGCAGGTTGCCAAATGTAAGGGCCACCTTTGCTGCGTTCTGCCCTTGGAAACGGCTGCACTTATTCAGTAGGAGGGGTCAGGGTTATTTGCAGAAAAGCCTGTTTGTTGGCTGAGGCGTGAGAATGAATTCATGCATCTATGAGGGGCTGGCCTGTTCTGCTCCGTACTCCAGGCGTGGGCAGGAGTTGGTTCTCAATAGAGCGGGCGAACAGCTGCTGCTGTGCTTGCGCAGCCGAGGCGGAGATAAGGAGCATTGTGAGTAACTAGCTGCCCTCTACTTAGATTCGGGTGGCGGTGCCATTGTGTCAGATATGTCGATAGAATAATTAGTGAGGCACTGAGCAAGGGAGCATGTGATATTGGCCTAACCTTGTCAGTGCAGGTTGCAGCTGGGGGTCCAGCCTGCTGGGGGACTGTAGAAGCTTGATATGCAGGTAAACCCAGCCCCATGCAATGGTTCTGGATTTCTTGAGGTTTTCTCTGGGAGCCCAGATTTGTTTTTAGGGTTGAAAACAGTGACAGTAGGAGCAGGCGTATCTAGCGCACTTCTGTTTTCCGGTGCAAAACACTTAGGGTATGTCTACACAACCCCCCTAGTTCAAACTAGGGGGGTAGTGTAGACATACCCTTGTTGCTTTCAGAGCTGGAAAAAGCCATTTGCCCTGGGAGAGCAGGGGGCTTTCTTTGCTGAGTGGAGGGGCCTGGGTGGAACCATGGGCTTCTCTAGAAGAGCGTCAAAGGCGAGATGATTGGTAGCTACCAGCAGAGGGGGTGTTTTCCTGAGTCTGCAAATGGGCAGCTGCCAATCAATCCCTTGTCTGGACAGCAGTGGTGGAACACTGACCATGTGTGTCTCTTCCAGAACCTTATTGACAGCTGGGAGGCCACCAAGGATCTTGTTTCGTTTGGGGCTGCCGCTGTCCGGCAAAGCTGTGAGCAGCCGCTGAGGCACAGGGACAAGCTGCTGGCCCTGAGCGGTGCCAGAGACTCCCTGTCTTTGGGATCGGCTTTGAGCTACAAGGTGTCTGAATTTTCCAAGCCCCTGGTTGTTCGTGGTGCCAGAAGTGTGTTAGGTGCTTTTGAAAAGGCTAATTTGCAGTTCCAGTGCCCCGCTGTTCACCCCGTGAATTTGAGGAGAAGGGGGGCATGAGCGCAGGAGTTTCTGTCAGCAGAGGAAGCTAACACCCTGCTCTTCCACCCAGCAGCTTGCTTCCCCATTGGCACAGCCTCCTGCTGGCGTCTCCTTGTGCTTCGTCACCATGGAGAGGAAGTGGCTGGGACTGTTTTTCTGTGCCAAACAACTTCAGTGCCAGTGAGCTAGTCCTGCAGAGTGGTGTGTTTCTTAGAACGGCCCGTGATCCCTGTTCTCTGGCGCCTTCCTCCACTTTGAACGGACGACAAAAGCTCTGCTGGGATAATGCCTCAGATCCTTAGGAGCTGCTTGTTGTCCTGGATGTTCTGCCCAGGTGAAGGGCTGTCAAGGGACTTTGTCTTTCCAGGATGAGGTTTTCTGCCTTTTATTGCATAAGAAACATGAAGTCCTATTTCACACGTGTGTGTGTGTGAGCGTGCGCGCACACACGCGCACACTCACTGTTCTTCTGCCTCCTAGCTTGCTAAAAAGAAAGACCAAGTTTACTAACAGCCCAGTCACGGGTGTTTGAAAGCACATTACAATAAATACCTTGTGTTTGCACATCACATCCAAAGATCTCAAAGCACTTTATACCTAGTAATTAATTAGGCCTCACAACTACCCCAGCCTCTGCAGTAAGGGCCATACCAGAGCTCTGTATGTGGAAGGAAGGAGAAGAATAGATGGAGTGACAGGCCCAATGTCACCCAGCAAGTCGGGTGCAGTTTTGGGGGTAGAACCCAGCTGCCCTGGCTCCTACTCCCTTGTTGAGCCCACCAGAGGAAAACCTGTTCCTCTCACTCTGAGGCAGTCTGCCTGCGGGGCAGGGGTGGGGCCGGGCGTTTGAGTGCAGCTCTGCTGTGAGTGCAGAAACTGAACCCCGCTTGTTTTTGTGGCTGCAGAGATGTCTGGGACGGTGGCTGACATTTCCTTGGTGCACTGGAAGCAGCAATGGCTGGAGAACGGCACCCTCTATTTCCACGTCTCCATGAGCAGTGCTGAGCAGCTGTCCCGGGCCACCCCGCCCAGCCTTCAAGAGCCGTCCGAGATAGTGGAGGAGCAGATGCACATTCTTCATATCTCTGTCATGGTGAGTGAAGCCTCCTTCCCTTCCCTGCCCAGCGCCGGCTGGTGGCTCACAGGGTGACAGGCTGGTTTGTCTCAGTCCAGCATCCAGTGGGCAAAGCTCTCGGTCCTCAAATATCGGTTAATTGAATAGTGAGAAACCTCATGAATTCCTGTCGGTTACTTGACTATTCTGTAGTCCCGGGGGGTGGGGCCGGCAGCCAGTGCACTCTGGCTTCACTCCCAAGGCGCCCCCTACCACTCCGCACTGCTGCTTCTGTATGCGAGGCAGCAGAGCAGGGTGCCAGGTGGAAACTGGTCCATGAGGGGAGCCAGTTTAAAAACTAGCTCCCCTTGCGGACCAGCTCCCTGTCGCCCAGGGCTGGGTGGCTGCAGTCCCTGTCTAGGGGTGTTCTGAGCTCCTGGGCCCAGCGCAAGTTGGAAATGTGCCGGGCTGACTGCCCACCCACCCAGCTCCTAATACACTTTAAATGCAGAGCTGCAGCAGGGGTAGGTCCCGGACCCGTCACAAGCCAGTACTGAGCTGAGCTGCTGGCCAGCCTGCTAAAAAATTTCCTGGCAAGCTGTGGGGGAAAATGCGTGTAGTCTGTAGCATTAACCTATAAGCTTTTGCTTATCAGTTAACCGGATAATCGACTACACTATTACATCCCTGCTAACCACCACAGACGCCTCTGGTTCCTGGGCCTTGGCAGAGCCAGGCAAATGGGCCTGGAAAATGAGCTCTGCTTGTTTCTAAAGGGAATTCTCTCTGGGGGAGATGCCTGGGATGCATCCCTTGTCGTTGCCTCTACAGCACAGGTGCTGGCAGTAGGAAACTGCTCACCAGTGTAAATTTCAGACATGAGACAAGTCGGTGGGGGCAATTAATATCTTGATGCCTTTTTTAGTAAGCTGATGTTTACCCATCACATGGGTGCCCGCTGTGGACGGCGCCTATGTTGTTTTGTCATTGAAAACAAATCTGATCCTTGCAGTGCACAACAAAAGCGGTTTCCATCTTCCCAGGAGTTTGTATCTTTCTGTCTTAGGCACTGAGGGTATGTCTACACTACCACCCTAGTTCGAACTAGGGTGGTAATGTAGGCAGCTGGAGTTGCAAATGAAGCCTGGGATTTGAATTTCCCGGGCTTCATTTGCATCTCGTCGGGCGCCGCCATTTTTAAATGTCCGCTAGTGCGGACTCCGTGCCTAGTCCGAACTACCTAGTCGGTGCCGCGTGTAGCCGCGTGGCACGGAGTCCGCACTAGCGGACATTTAAAAATGGCGGCGCCCGACGAGATGCAAATGAAGCCCGGGAAATTCAAATCCCAGGCTTCATTTGCAACTCCGGTTGCCTACATTACCAACCTAGTTCGAACTAGGGTGGTAGTGTAGACATACCCTGAGTCTCTTTGCCACAGGATGAGTGTCTCTTCCCTTACAGCGCCCTGTGTGACCAGGAATTGCTCTTCTCCCCATTTTACAGGTGAGGGTAAGAGGCACAGAGGGACTCAATGATATACTTGCCTAAGGAAAATCTGCTGCAGAGCTGGGAATTGAACCTGAGTTTCCCAAGTGTGAAGCTAAAGTGCTAATCACTGACACATCCTGCCTCCCCTATCTGCTGTGGCTATGTTTGTGTTTGTGTTAGTGTTTGTGTTACTCCTTCATTGCTGAGTGGCCTTGCTGGGTTGAAATCATAGGCTACCTAGAAAGTGCCCTCCGACTGCATTGCACAGTGGAGAATACATGGAAACGGGCCGGAGAACGGCACCCTCTATTCCCACATCTCCATGAGCAGTGCTGAGCAGAAGCTGTCTCCCAGACATGCCTGTTAAAGTATTGGTTTGTCTTCAGATTCATGCATTGGTTCAGAACTCATGCTTGCTTGATTTTTCTGGGCTACTTGGTTTCTTGGTTTTCACTTGAGCAGGGACTTGCTCTGCTTTCTTAAAACATCAGAGCTGTATAAGCAAGTTAACCCAGTGCATAACTGAAATAGTTGTGGATTTAGATGGGACATCAAGTGTATGTAACTATATAAAGATATATCACACTGAGACTTCCATAGGAAGAGAGAGTGCTTTGTCTGGGACTGTATAGAAGGGGCATTATGAAGTATACATAATAGGGATGTCATAGTGTAGACGACTAAATGATTAACTAATAAGCCTGGGTTAATCTTGTCGACTACACACATTTCCCCCTTCCCTTGCTGCTGCCTCTATATCAGAGGCAGCAAGGGGGGAGGGAGTAGGAGCCAGTGCCCAAAAGGAGCTAGCTTAAAAGCTGTCTCCTCTTGAGCACCGGATCTGCCTCCTCCCACCGCCCCATCCCAGCACTGCTGTCTCTGACAGAGAGGCAGCAGCATGGAGGGTGAGGGGGTAGGCTGGAGCCAATATGTGCGGGGAGCCGGCATTTAAGCCAGTTCCCCACATGTATAGGGTCCCACAGACCCACCAGTCCCCTGCTTGCTGCCTCCTACAGAGGCAGTGCGGGGGGGGGGGGGGAACCAAGCAGGAGCCAGTGCTGCCTCAGAGGAAGGCTTCTCTGAAGTGGCCTCTGCCCATGGCACGCCCAGGATCACTGTAGACAGAGGCTGTTCCACGGCAGCAGCCCTTGCCCATGAGGGGTACAAGCTCCCCATGGACAGAGACTGCTCCCTGTCCCACAGAACAGCCTCTGGGCCTGCCGCAGACAGAGGCTGCTCTGTGGGATGCAGAGCAGCCTCTGTCTGCAGGGAGCTCGGCCCATCATGGACAGAGGCTGCTGCCACCTTGTGCTGCTGCCTCTCTATCAACTCCTGGGAGTGCGGCAGGGAGTGCACGGGCTGCCAGCCCCGCCCCCGGGGACTATCGACTAGTCATGTAATGGATAAGAATTCATTCGGTTACACGACTATTCAATTACACGATAGCTAACGTCCCTAGTACATAAGTGAAACGTAATATGACTAGGATAGAGAAAGTAAATTGATGCTTTTATTCATAAGCAAGGGGCCAGTCAATGGAACTGAAAGACAAACATAAAAACGTTAAAAGGAAATCTTGTTCTTTCATAATGCGTAATTAACCTGTGAACCTCATTGCCACAGTACATCACTGAGGCCAAGAGCTTAGTTGGATTCAGAGAAGGATTAGACATTTAGGTGGATAATGAGAACATCCATAGTTAATGTTAGATGGGTTCAGTTTTTTAAAAGCAATATAAACTCTCATGTTTCAGGGCATAAGCCAACTACTAAGTGGTCGGGGTTAAGAAGACACTTCTCCTATGGGCAAATCATGCCTTAATTGCACTTTCCTGTGCTAAGCAGAGTGGGAGGGAGAATGGGGAACAGGGCAGGGCTGAGCTGGTTTGGGGACTCATATGCATGTTTGCATGTGGAATAGCCTGTTGTAGGAGTCTAGCAGAACTGAGTGAAACCCCAGTGCTGGGTTTCATTACAGACTTGAAACTTTGCCCAGTTTGGTTGAAAGATTCATTAAGTTTTCAAGTGAACCTGGGCCAGGTTTTGCGCAAACGGGAGCAGATATATTATTTTTGCCTCAAAACCATGTGAAATTTACAGCTTACACAAAACTAGGTGAAATGATTTGTTTTCAAAAGAGATTTTTCAGGTGTGTATGTGTATGTGTCTAGACTACAGGGTTTTTTTTAAAAAAGTGGCCTTTTTTCGAAAAAAACTTCCCCTGCGTCTAGACTGCTGCCGTGTTCTTTCGAAAGTAAATCGAAAGAACGCAGCAGTTTTTTGACTGTGGAAAACCTTGTTTTATGAGGAAGAATGCCTTTTTTCGAAAGTGCTCTTTAGAAAAAAGGCACTATGTAATGCAAACTGCTTTTTTGAATGAGAGCATCCAGACTGCCTTTGCGCTCTCTTTTGAAAAGCAGCTTGCTTTTTCGAAAGTACTGGTTGTAGTCTAGATGCTCTTTTTTCAGAAGAGGCTTGCAGTCTAGATGTAGCATGTGTGTGTGTGTGTGTGCGCGCGCGCGCACGCGCGCTTTGCTCAAATAGCCAGAGAGCTGATCTACACTCAGAAATTAAATTGAACCAACTACATTGCTCATGGGTTTGAAAAATCCACACCCCAAGAGGTTGACTTAGTTATGTCAAAATCCTGTTTTTACAGCATCAGGTCGACGGAAGAATTCTTCTGCTGACCTAGCTCTCAGGGCAGTGAATTCAGCACAGCAATGGGAGAGCCCCCTTTGCTGTAATAAATTCCTGCGCTGTAGTGTTTTAAGTATAGACACAGGCTTATCTAATCCCTCCTTTATCCTGGACCCAACCTGAATCTGCATCCTCCAGCTGCCTGACATATGGGCTGTACCTCTTCTGCTATGCCAATAGGAGCCACTACCTACCCCGTACTCTCCCTGCTTGGCCATTTGCCACCTGCTGTACCAGACCGCAATTGCTAACGTCCTCATAGATAGTAGACTTCTGTCACCTATTCCATCTTGCTCTTCCAGGTGAGACTGTAGCATTTTCTTACCCTCACTAGCTTTGCTAAACATTCTCCTCTCCTATTCCACTTCATGCCAAATGACCCGTCTCCCTTACCTACCCTCTCTGTAGGAAAGACACAACCTGACCTCTAGGCAGAAGTGGTTGTGAGGCACCCCTGACCCTCAATTCTTGTAAGAGCTGAATTGTTACCATGACCCTTCAAGGGGTCCTATTCACCGGCAGAGCAGAGCAGGGCAGGGCAGGGCAGGGCAGGGCAGGGCAGGTCTCACCTGTTTCACATAGGGGACAGAAGGGAATTGGCATGGTGCATGTTTCTCTTTCCATCTGATTTATGGAGCTTTGCTGTTTACCATTGCTTGTGTCCGCATTCTGCCTCCAATTTGCAGCATGGCAGGGGACAGAGACAGAAGTAAGGCTGCCTGTGGAATATCCGGGTCTTCTGATGTTCAAGTGTTGGTGGGATCGAGCGACAGCACTCGCGCTGCTTGGTTGGCTGAGCGCACATTTCCAACCTGAAGGCCACCTTAACGAAACATTTTTCTTTTGGATTTGCCACTCGTGCACTGCATGGCTTTCCGATTCTCTGCTCATAAAACTGGCGGGTAGAGTACCCTAAGATGGCGCTATGGACACAGGCCCTGAAGGCTGAGCTGAGAGGCTGAAGACTGAGACATATGTCCCATGTTCGCAGCACTTGTGGTAAACAAGCTAAAATCGGGGTTTGACATTGGAGGGCAAACTTTAGGATGGAACTGAGAAACTAGGGGGAACTCGTGCCATGTGGTGGTACAAGTCTGAGCTGGGGGTTAAGACAGCGTAATGCAAATGAGCTGCAGGACTTATCCAATCACACCTTCAATTAATAGTACTTGGCCTCTGCCAATGTAATAGCTGAGCACTCTGTAGTCTTCCGTGTGTTGAACCTGATCACATCCCTGTGTGGTAGGGCAGATATGTTGTCCCCATGTGCACGTGGGAAACCGAGGCACTGAGACTGTGATAGGGAACAGCCAGCATGGATTTGTAAAGAACAAATCATGTCAAACCAATCTGATAGCTTTCTTTGATATTATTCAGTTGATTTTTTTTCTTATCCTTGACTTAGTTTTCTGGTGGTTTTGGTGTTGCATTGTAGTCAAAGTGAAGAACTTTTATCTTTTGGATTCAGCTAATTGTGTTTACAATGAACTACTTCCCAGGAGAAGGAGAGCAGGCAGCAAGAGGGAAGAACCAGAGCTCTGCTCCCAGGACTAGCTGTAATGGGAGTTAGAGTTAGGAATGGATAAACATGAGGGATTTCCTGTAAGGTTACGAAGGGGGATACATTTGATGGGTACAAGGTCTGTATTTCTGTTCCTTGGGGTAATCATCCCATTGTGTAAAAGTCAGGCATACAGTACAGCAATTACTCAAATCCAACTTCTGCTGTTCATGTTCCCCAGCTCAAGGGCATCTTTAATAGCAAAATAATACTTGTTTTTTTCCCCCTCACTGTTTTTCCTAATCTCTCCCCAATGAGACATAACATTAATTACCACAGTTAGAGGGAATTCAGTCTCCATTACTGTCTGCCACCCCTTTCGTCTTGGCTTGAGCATCCAAAATTCGTCTCCTGAATGAAAAGAGGGTGGAAAATATGCAAATGCAGGACTTTTTTTTTTTGCGCAGTTTCAAGTGGAAAGGAATCAATATTTTTGTCATTACGCCTGTTGTGTTTTTTCCATAATCTTAGCTGTCATTTGGGTTTAATTGTGTTGTTTCCTCTTGTGTGGAAGTAAATCTTATCTGTTTTGGATTAAAATTCAATGAAGGTCACAGCGGCTTGAAAACTTACCAGGCTGCAGCAATTAATGTTCATTTGGCTTTGATAAATTGGAATGTTCCCCACAATAAGACTGGAGTGGATTTCACAAGCAATAATTCTTCCATTAACTCAATGATTCCCTGCATGATGGAGCATCTCGTCACTGCTCTGTTTGTCATCTGTCACTTCAAGGATCTGGGCATATGCCTGATATGATTTATCATGATTATTGGGGCTGCTTGTGTCAAAACATTTAA
The DNA here is from genome assembly GCF_052426305.1 of Pelodiscus sinensis. Taxonomy (NCBI): domain Eukaryota; kingdom Metazoa; phylum Chordata; order Testudines; family Trionychidae; genus Pelodiscus; species Pelodiscus sinensis. The sequence continues at coordinate 7,256,383 of NC_143074.1, read as the reverse complement.
AACCACTAATTATTCTTGCTCTGTAAATTGCTGAATTAAACAAAACATGCGATTCATTTTTTTCCCCTCCAGCTTGTTCCCCTGTTTAATTATCGTTCTGGGCCATTATAAATCCAAGCTGAGAGCTGCTTTTAGTAGCATCTGGCTCAGCGATGGGTCTTACTTAGGGGACTCAAGAGGGAGCGCTGCAGGGGCTTGTGGAAGGAACGTGCTTAATCTCTTGAATGTGGTTCTTTTGGGTCTTGGTGTTTCTGCCAAGCATACTGTCTATAGCGGGTTGTGTGGCCTCTGCCAATGTAATAGCTGAGCACTCTGTAGTCTTCCATGTGTTGAACCTGATCACATCCCTGTGTGGTAGGGCAGATATGTTGTCCCCATGTGCACGTGGGAAACTGAGGCACTGAGACTGTGATAGGGAACAGCCAGCATGGATTTGTAAAGAACAAACCAATCTGATAGCTTTCTTTGATAGGATAACGAGTCTTGTGGATAAGGGAGAAGTGGTGGATGTGGTATACCTAGACTTTAGTAAAGCATTTGGTACGGTCTCGCATGATATTCTTATCAATAAACTAGGCAAATACAACTTAGATGGGGCTGCTATAAGGTGGGTGCATACCTGGCTGGATAACTGTACTCAGAGAGTAGTTATTAATGGTTATCAATCCTTCTGGAAAGGTATAACAAGCGAGGTCTGTTTTGGCACCGGTTCTGTTCAATATCTTCATCAATGATTTAGATATTGGCATAGAAAGTACGCTTATTAAGTTTGCGGGTGATACCAAGCTGGGAGGGGTTGCGACTGCTTTGGAGGATAGGGTCATAATTCAAAATGATCTGGACAAATTGGAGAAATGGACTGAGATAAACAGGATGAAGTTTAATAAAGACAAATGCAAAGTGCTCCACTTAGGAAGGAACAATCAGTTTCACACATACAGAATGGGAAGCGACTGTCTAGGAAGGAGTACGGCAGAAAGGGATCTAGGGGTTATAGTGACTCAAGCTAAATATGAGTCAACAGTGTGATGCTATTGCAAAAAAAGCAAACATGATTTTGGGATGCACTAACAGGTGTGTTGTGAGCAAGACACAAGAAGTCATTCTTCTGCTCTACTCTGTGCTGGTTAGGCCTCAGTTGGAGTATTGTGTCCAGTTCTGGGCACCGCATTTTAAGAAAGATGTGGAGAAATTGGAGAGGGTTCAGAGAAGTGAGAGAAGAAGGATTAAAAGTCAATGAAGGAAGGCCGAAAGAATTGGGTTTGTTTAGTTTAGAAAAGAGAAGATTGAGGAGGGATATGAGAGCAGTTTTCAGGTATCTAAAAGGGTGTCATAAGGAGGAGGGAGAAAACTTGTTCATCTTGGTCTCTGAGGATAGAACAAGAAGCAATGGGCTTGAACTGCAGCAAGGGAGGTTTAGGTTGGACATTAGGAAAAAGTTTCTAACTGTCAGGGTGGTCAAACACTGGAATAAATTGCCCAGGGAGGTTGTGGAATCTCCATCTCTGGAGATATTTAAGAGTAGGTTAGATAAATGTCTATCAGGGATGGTCTAGACAGTATTTGGTCCCTGGACTCGATGACCTCTCGAGGTCCCTTCCAGTCCTGGTATTCTATGATTCTCTGAAGGTCAGGCAGGAAGTCTGTGGCAGAGCAGGGATCAAGGTCTCCCACAATGACCCAAGCACCGAGTAGAGCATAATTTTTCATATGCAAACGGCCCTGTAAACAGAGCCCATTGCCAAAGCCAGCATTGGTGGCTACAGCCCATACACCAGATGGATGCAGAATGTTGATGACTTGAAGCTGAAGACACTGGCACTTCCCAGAAGGAGCTGGCTTCCTCGTTGCCTCCTGGCAAGCTGGTGAGGAATGTTTGAAAGGAAAGCCGGACAGGCTAGTTCTCTCCCTCTGCTACAGTGAGGCCCTGGGTGTAGCTGAGAAATGGATCTGAAGGTAACGAGTTCCTCTTTGAGCGAAAGGAGGCAGGGCAAGAATCTTTCCACTGGTGGGAGAGAACGAGCCCGGCTCAAAGTCACCTGAGCACCTGAGCACAAAGTTCAAAGGGTCCCCGGGGAGGTGAGGCAGGCATGCACCCCACTGCGTGGCCTCCAGGAAGGTACGTACTTCAGGTAAACCCCACCTGCACTAGTCTTGCTGGGTATGTCTACACTACCACCCTAGTTCGAACTAGGGTGGTTAATGTAGGCAACCGGAGTTGCAAATGAAGCCCGGGATTTGAATTTCCCGGGCTTCATTTGCATATTGCCGGGCGCCGCCATTTTAAAATGTCCGCTAGTTCGGACTCCGTGTCCGCGGCTACACGCGGCACGGACTAGGTAGTTCGGATTAGGCTTCCTATTCCGAACTACCGGTACACCTCGTTCCACGAGGAGTAACAGTGGTTCGGAATAGGAAGCCTAATCCGAACTACCTAGTTCGTGCCGCGTGTAGCCACAGGCACGGAGTCTGAACTAGCGGACATTTAAAAATGGCGGCGCCCGGCAATATGCAAATGAACTAGGGTGGTAGTGTAGACATACCCGCTCTGACTCCCTGTCCAGCACCCCAAGGCCAACACTTGTCTACAATGTGGGGAGGAGCGAAGTCTCATTCCACGGACCTGCCCGCTGCAGATGGAGCTTAGACACTTATGCTCTGAGCTAGACTCTGCCTTCCCCCCCGCCTCCTCCCATGCTGCTGTGAGGAGACAAGTCAGAGCACGTGCAATCCCACGCTGGTGCTGTGCACACAGGAGTGTGTTTTGCATGGACAGATTCATCCACTGACTCTGCTTGGGTCGATTGCTGGCATGTACCGGGCCCCTACTGTCTTCGGGGATAGAGAGCAAGCAAATTCACAGCCGTGCCTCATCTCCTTCCTCTCTCCCAACTAGGGAATACAAGAGTGTCTGGGATAGAAGGCAAACCAGCCTCCTCAGATTTCCTACACCCACATTCTGCCTGGCTGTCATGGCGCTAGCCAGCTCACTGCTGGAATCCAGTTCTCCCCATGGAGCTCTTATTTACATGTTGCCATTTTTATTACTGTCCTTATGAATCCTGATGGCTCCCTAATGATCCGTCATTGGGACCATGTTCTGCCAGCTTCAGAGCTGGGCATAAAGTGTGCTCTTAAAGATTTCATTCTGATTTAGCAACTGGTTCCTGCCTGCTGTGAAGTGTAGTCTGGGGAGCGATGCAGCAGGCCGGATTCTCCCGCCTCCAGCACCACTTGAATGTCTGTTTAACTCCACTGACATCTTTGGAGCTGCTCCAGATTAGTGGTTCATGAGACTGGAAACCAGCGACTGCTGACTGCCTCATAGTGCTGGCCCTGGGGCTCTTGCCTTAGGAACCTGCATAGGGGTTGGTGGAGTTTTTGAAGTGGAAGCAACCTTGTTGCCTTTTCACCCGGGCACTATATTGCAACACCTGCCGTCCCACGCAGTGAGTGTTTTCTGCAGGAATGCATTTTGCATCTGAGATTTCCCTGTGAGTTCAGCTGGAACCAAGCACCTTGTGTGGCTTCATGTCTGGGCTGCAGGATAGCTCTGATCAGTGTTCTCAGTTTTTCCCCAAGTGCCTGTTTTTAAATCTCAAATGCTGAGGGTATCCCTGGCATTGTAGAGGTTCCTCTAAGAGCTGAGCTATACCCCATTTTTGTCTTGATACAATTATATTTCGGGGGAAGGTGATATTGATCAATATGGCTACACGGGCGGAGATACAGTGATCCCGGTAAAGTTATGCCCCTTCCTGTATGTGATGATCACTTTACACTGGTGTGAGCATTGATACAAGTGGATAGCCAAAGTTTGGGGCCTTGTAGGTTGATTCTGCTAGAAAGAGAAATTGATGGAAGAGCCAGGAAACATCCTGTTTTCCTGAGTGCAGAAGGCATCAAAGAGCAGGAGATGATTCCTTGGATCCCTGTTTCAGACCTGCCTTTCCAGCCAGGATGCTGTTCCCCAAAAGCCTCCCGTCGTAGCTTTCTGTCAGGGCCACGTGACTGGGGATGTTACATATCGGTTAATTGAATCCTTGTGTAACCTCCTGAATTCTTGTTGGTTAGTTGACTATTCTATAGTCCCTGGGGGCAGGGCTGGCAGCCAGTGCGCTCTAGTCCCACTCCTGAGGAGTCTCCTGTCACTCTGCATGGGGCGCCAGGTGGGAGATGGTCCGTGAGGAGAGCCAGTTTAAAAACCAGCTCCCCTCGCAGACCAGCTGCCTGTCGCCCTGTGCTCCTGCCTCTGATACAGAGGCAGCAGCTCAGGGTGGCAGCAGCCCCTGGCCAGGGCGGGGAGTGGGGGGGACAGGGAAGTGCGTGTAGTCTATAGCATTAACCTATATGCTTTTGCTTATCCGATAATCGGTTAATTGACTGCACATCCCTTTACGTGACCAGCACTTCTGCTGCCGTCCACTTGGCTTTCTGGTGACTTTGGTCTCGCTCTAACCGTTCTCTCTCTCAGGCACAGACCAAGCCAGGCGGAAACATTGGCCCGCAAGGTTCAGCTTTGGGCTGAACGCTTCCATGTACCTACGTTGTATGTTGTTCTGCTGTTCTTTCAGCTGCCTCTTTACTAAAAGGCCACTGTTACCAATTTATGCCTGACTCATAGTAACAGGGTTTAACCCAGTTCACAGCAGCCTATTTATACTGGTATAACTGAATCTGCACTAGGGGAAAGGGATGATACTTTAACTACCCTGGATTTAGTTAAAATGGTGCAACTTGCATGTAGACGCATGCTAGCATCCCTGATTTCTCCAGAGGTATTGATTGCATGGCACAAATACTCCCAGTCTTTTTCTGCCTGAGGCTTTACTGAAGAATCATAGAATCATAGAACTGGAAGAGTCCTCAGAGGGTCATCAAGTCCAGCCCCCTGCTCTAGGCAGGACCAATTCCAACTAAATCAACCCAGCCAGGGCATTGTCAAGCCAAGACTTAAACACCTCTAGGGATGGAGACTCCACTACTTCCCTAGGTAACCCATTCCAGTGCTTCACCACCCTCCTAGTGAAATAGTTTTTCCTAATATCCAACCTGGACCTCTCCCACCACAACTTGAGACCATTGCTCCTTGCTCTGCCATCTGTCACTACTGAAAACAGCCTCTCTCCATCCTCTTGGAACCTCCCTTCAGGAAGTTGAAGGCTGCTATCAAATCCCCCCTCACTCTTCGCTTCTGCAGACTAAACAGACCCAAGTCCCTCAGCCTCTCTTCATAAGTCATATGCTCCAGCCCCCTAATCATTTTGGTTGCCCTCCGCTGGACCCTCTCCAATGCGTCCACATCCTTTTTGTAGTGGGGGGCCCAGAACTGGACACAATACTCCAGATGCGGCCTCACCAAAGCCGAATAAAGGGGAATGATGACATCTCTGGATCTGCTGGCAATGCTCCTCTTAATGCAACCTAATATGCTATTAGCCTTCTTGGCTGCAAGGGCACACTGTTGACTCATATCTAGCTTCTCATTCACTGTAAGCCCCAGGTCCTTTTCTGCAGAACTACTACTTAACCGGTTGGTCCCCAGCCTGTAACAATGCTTGGGATTCTTCTGTCCCAAGTGCAGGACTCTACACTCGTCCTTGTTGAACCTCATCAGATTTCTTGTTGCCCAGTCCTCCAATTTGTCTAAGTCACTCTGGACCCTATCTCTGCCCTTAAGCGTATCTACCTCTTCCCCCAGCTTAGTGTCATCCGCAAACTTGCTGAGGGTGCAATCCATCCCCTCATCCAGGGCATTAATAAAGATATTGAACAAAACCGGTCCTAGAACCGAACCTTGGGGCACTCCGCTAGAAACCGACTGCCATCCTGACATCGAGCCATTGATCGCTACCCACTGGGCCCGGCCTTCTAGCCATCTTTCTATCCATCTTACCGTCCATTTATCCAATCCACAATCCCTTAACTCGCTGGCAAGAATATTGTGGGAGACCGTATCAAAAGCCTTGCTAAAGTCAAAGTATATAACATCCACTGACTTCCCCATGTCCACAAAGCCAGTTACGTCATCATAGAAGCTAATCAGATTGGTCAGGCACGACTTGCCCTTCGTGAATCCATGCTGACTATTCCTAATCACTTTCCTCTCATCCAAGTGCCTCAATATGGATTCCTTAAGGATCCCTTCCATGATTTTTCCAGGAACCGAGGTAAGACTGACCGGCCTATAGTTCCCTGGATCATCCTTCTTCCCTTTTTTGAAGATGGGCACTCCATTTGCCTTTTTCCAGTCATCCGGGATTTCTCCCGATCTCCACGACTTTTCAAAGATAATAGCCAAAGGCTCCACAATGACATTTGCCAACTCCCTCATTACCCCCGGATGCACTAAGTCCGGACCCATGGATTTATGTACGTTTAGCTTTTCTAAATAGTTCCTAACCTGTTCTTTACCCACCACGGGCTGTCCATCTTCATCCCATCTTGCGTCACTTGGCGCAGAAGTCCAGCAGCCGACCTTGTCCGTGAATACAGAGGCAAAGAAAGCATTGAGTACTTCAGCTTTCCCCACATCATATGTCACTAGGTTACCTCCTTCATCCAGTAGGGGCCGCACACCCTCTCTGATCACCTTCTTCTTGTTAACATCCTGTAGAAACCTTTCTTGTTATCCTTCACATCCTTAGCCAGTCGCAATTCCATTTGCGCTTTCGCCTTCCTGATAACCCCCGGCATTCTCGAGCTATACCTTTAAACTCCTCCCTGGTCATTTGACCAAGTTTCCACTCTTTGTAAGCTTCCTTTTTGTGCTTAAGTTCACCAAGGATTTCCCCTGTAAGCCGGTCCGGTCTCCTACCATGTCTGCCTCTCTTGCTATGCGTCGGGATGGTTTCTTTCTGTGCCTTCAATAAGGCTTCTTTAAAATACTGCCAGCTGTCCTGGACTCCTTTCCCCTTCATGTTAACATCCCAGGGGATTCTGCCCATCAGATCTCGGAAGGAGTCAAAATCTGCTTTTTTGAAGTCCAAGGTGTGTATTTTACTACTCTCTTTTCTTCCTTTTGTCAGGATCCTGAAATCTACCATCTCATGATTACTGCTTCCCAGGTTGTCACCCACCTCCACTTCCCCTTTTAGTTCCTCCCTGTTTGTGAAGTTATGCTTTGGACTGCAGAATCCCTGAACTTAACTCTCCCATGTTTGGGGCAGGTACCAGGAATCTGGTTGTCTTCCATAGTGCTCTACATGTGTTCTCCTCTGAACATGAGCAATCCCAAAGAGAGACCCTCTGCCCCAGTAGTTCAAAGCTTGGCGTTCTCAACGTGTCCTCAACATCCTCGGCTGCTGTGTGGAAGTGTCCAATAGATGTAGAGGGACACTCAAGCCCCCTCCTTTTGAGGGAAACCTGTGCTTTTTGCTTTGCCACCTGACTCCTCAGCAGCAGCACCAGAACGCCCATCAGCCATCTCCTTTGGAAGAAATGGCGTCATGTGACTGATGAGGCAATGGAGAAGGCATAACATCTGTGTCATCATTTCTTTACCAGGAGGTCAACTCGATTCATAAAACATGCACTTCCAGCTTGCAATATGTTTAGGAATTAATTAGGAGCGGGAGAGAATTGCTGCAGCAGCACATACCTTTATCTGAAATTTCTGACAACCTCCCCGATCTCAAATAAACGAGCTGCCTCATTCCAAAACCCAAACAGTTCTGTTTTCCCCACGAGTGGGAGTCCTGTCTCCACGCCCTGTTATGGGGAAAAGAGTGTCTAGCCCCACTTACAGCCTGGCTGAGCGTCCTCCAGTCCCAGCCGTGGGTAGTGGGTAGTTGCAGCACTCTGCGTTGTTCAAAACCAGGCCGCTGGTATCTATGCCAGATGGAGACACCATTAGCATCCTCAGCTGGGCCCCAGTGGGTATGCACGTAAGTCCTTCCCTCTGTGGCTTTGCTGAGCTGAGTCCCAGATGAGGATGCCACGGGACCTCCTTCCAGACTGGATACTCACGGCTGTGTCCCTGCACGTCTCATCGGTAACAGTAACATGGGTAGGCGCTCATACCACTGGGTGTTGTGCTTTGGGCTCTTTCCCTTTCCCCACTGAGTGGCAAAGTTGCTTTGGAATTGGGGCCCTGGTTGGGAGCTATACATGAATGGGCATAGATCTTTTTCCATGGGGGCTGCAACTAGATCCTTGCATGGGTGGGCACAGAACAATATTCCCTCATTTTTTCCATCCATATGCAGAATAAATTTTATGTGCGCCAAGGCATATGCAGATGTGCACCAACAGGAGAAACACAAACTGCTGGCTGTGGGTGTTCTGCTAATCAGCTGGGTGGCATTTGAATCTGTCCTGAGTGGCTGCCCTGGCACTCACCTTACAGAGAACACTGGCCTAGAAATCTAGTTCACTTCCTCTTATGGGATTTAACAGCTCTAACATGTACCTCCTCCTGACCTGTGTGTGGGCCCACATTAGGCTTTCAGTAAAAACTGTGCAGAAGTAAATGGATCCTCCCGTAGACCCTCACACAGATGTGGGAAAGAAGAGCAGAGGGGAAAGAGCAGATGAAATCTTATTTCAGCAGCTTGCCTGAGTGAAGCAAGAAGGCAGCTGTCCCGTCTCCTCTCCTTAATGCTGTCAGTAGCGTCTCTAGCTCTGTTTGAAAATTTCCATAATGTTCCATTAACCAACTTTTGGGGGGTTGAAGTCGCATCTATCTCATTTTCCCATCCTACACGAAGACAGCATAAAACCAGCATTAAGTGTAATTAACGATATGCTCTTGCATTGAGGGAATTCAGTTTTGGGGGTTTGTCTTTAAAGCATCATGCTTGTGACAGAGACACCTGTTATGCTAATAACTTTGCACCCGTCTCAGCAGAGGCCTTGATGTTTTCTACCATAGTTTCTCTGAATACATTAAACACTTTGTAGCATTCTAGTCTGGCAGGTTTTTTTCCCCCTCTGTTAAAATATGTAACTGGAGTGCTCAATTTGCATCACCAATAGAGCAGGGGTGAATATATTGTAGCCCATCTACCTCCCATGTACCTGGACTGGGCAGTGAACCAAATTTCTCAAGACCTCCCCAGAGCAGCGAGGGAAGCAGCTGTAGTAAGCCTCTGGGAGATGCTTGTTTGTGCAGCTAGGAGCAGATGCGGGGTACATGCCCCCAGCTGACGCACATTTGAGAGAAGCAGGCGCTTGCAGAAGAATGGTATTGCAGGGTAGCCAATCTGACAGATGGGCTTCTGGAGGGTTGGGGGGTGAAGCTGGAATGGGCCGGAGCAAATATCCCAGGAATAGAAGCAGCTCTCAGAGCAGCATTTTGACAGGATGAGATAGATGCTGAGACACCACTGGCTCTAGAGAGCATGGGGAAGTGGGGGTTCACACGGTGCACTTTATAGCTGTACCATTACGGTGATAGGCAACAGCCAGCATGGATTTGTAAAGAACAAATCATGTCAAACCAGTCTGATAGCTTTCTGTGATAGAATAATGAGTCTTGTGGATGTGGGCTATCTAGACTTTAGGTATACCTAGAGAAGCGGTGGACATGGTATACCTAGACTTTAGCAAGGCATTTGATATGGTCTTACATGATCTTCTTACCAATGAACTAGGCAAATACAACTTAGATAGGGCTACTATAAGGTGGGTGCATAACTGGTTGGATAACCATTCTCAGAGAGTAGTTATTAATGGTTCACAATCCTGCTGGAAGGGCGTAACAAGTGAGGTTCCGCAGGGCTCTGTTTTGAGACCGGCTCTGTTCAATATCTTCATCAACGATTTAGATATTGGCATAGAGAGTACGCTTATTAAGTTTGCGGGTGATACCAAGCTGGGAGGGGTTGCAACTGCTTTGCAGGATAGGGCCATAATTCAAAATGATCTGGACAAACTGGAGAAATGGTCTGAGGTAAATAGGATGAAGTTTAATAAGGACAAATGCAAAGTGAAAGGAATCCAGGGGTCATAGTGGACCACAAGCTAAACAAGTCAACAGTGTGACACTGTTGCAAAAAAAGCCAACATGATTCTGGGATGCATTAACCGGAGTGTTGTGAGCAAGACACGAGAAGTCATTCTTCCGCTCTACTTTGCGCTGATTAGGCCTCAGTTGGAGTATTATGTCCAGTTCTGGGCACCACATTTCAAGAAATATGTGGAGATTGGAGAAGGTCCAGAGAAGAACAACAAGAATCATTAAAGGTCTAGAGAACATGACTTATGAAGGTAGACTGAAAGAATTGGGCTTGTTTAGTTTGGAAAAGAGAAGACTGAGGCTACGTCTACACTATAGCATTTTTGCGAAATAGGACATGCAAATGAAGCGCTCATTTGCAAATCTCGTGTTCTCATTTGCATATTCTCTTCCAATCCTTTTTGTGGAAGAGGTTTTTGTGAAAAAAATCGCAGTATAGATGGGGCCATTTTTCACAAAAAAACCCTTTTGTGCAAGATCCCTTATTCCTCAAAAAAATGAGGTTTACAGGATCTTGCACAAAAAGGGTTTTTTTGTGTGTGTGAAAAATGGCTCCGTCTACATTGTGGGTTTTTTTTCATAAAAAACTCTTCCCCAAAAAGGATTGGAAGAGAATATGCAAATGAGAATGCAAGATTTGCAAGTGAGTGCTTCATTTGCATTCCTTTTCCGCAAAAATGCCATAGTGTAGATGTAGCCTGAGAGGGGACATGATAGCAGTTTTCAGGTATCTAAAAGGGTGTCACAAGGAAGAGGGAGACAAATTGTTCTCCTTGGCCTCTGAGGATAGGACAAGAAGCGATGGGCTTAAACTGTAGCAAGGGATGTTTAAGTTGCACATGGGGAAAAACTACCTACCTGTGAGGGTGGTTAAACACTGGAATCAGTTGCCTAGGGAGGTTGTGGAAACTCTATCTCTGGAGATATATAAGAGCTGGTCTATCAGGGATGGTCTAGAGCAGTGTTTCTGAAAGTGCTCCACGAAACCACTTTGAGAAACATTAACTGGCCGCCCTGGTTTGTTTTTTTACTGGCGCCAAGGGCACAGAGCCCTGCGGCTCCTATTGGCTCTGTTTCATCCTTTGCAGCCATAGGGAGACGTGGGAAGCGGTATGGGCTGGGCCACCTCATCCCACGGTTCTGCTTGGCTGCAAAGAGTGAAAGGAAGCCAATGGGAGCTGCAAAACTCTGTGATCGCAGCGCCAGTAAATAAACAAACCAGGGGGCCAGTTAATGTTTCTCAAAGTGGTTTCGTGGAGCACTTTCAGAAACACTGCTCTAGACGATACTGGGTCCTGCCATGAGGGCAGGGGACTGGACTTGCTGACCTCTCGAGGTCCCTTCCAGTTCTAGTGTTCTATGATTCTATGATTCAGACTTCCTTATTACAGGCCCATGCTAGTTGACTGGGCTACGAACTAAATGCTGCATCTTAAATTCTAATCTTAAGTGTTGCACTCAGCTTGGAAAAAATCACGAGTCTACAATGTTTGGACTGTCACTTGCACTGCGAACTTTCATCTGCAACTTCCTATCTGAGCCTCGCCTCTCTCGCCTTCGTCTTACCTTATTTATTTTGCATCAGTGTCTAGGAGGCCTGGCTGAGCTTGAGACCCCGCTGTGCGAGGTCCTGTACAAACACACGGCAAGTCCTTGCCCTAAGGTACTTGCAGTCTAACCTGCCGGGATAGGAACGGGGTGTGTGAGAAAATGAAGGTGGAGTGATGCCGTACATCCTTGGCAGAGCTGGGAAGGGAAGTGGATTGCAGTACCTTATCTGCTCCACCCCGCTACCGCCCCTATTCTGAGTCCCTTCTCACTCTACATTTCTCACATACATTTCAGTTGTTTCTCCTTGGCTTCCTCCCTTACTGGTCACAGCTCCTTCTGCCCAAGGAGGCAGAGAGAAAGGGGAAGAAAGGCATTGCTCTTGTCACTTTCATTGGCTGCTGGGCATGCACCGGGCCTTGCAGAGATGGGTTATCCTCTGACCCAGTACAGGAGCCAAGCCATCTTGCTGAACTGCGGGTATCTCAGAGAAAGCAATTCTGTGTAGGCACTTGGTGCTTCTTGTGTGTGTTCTGTCTGAGTCTAAGGAGCCTAGAGCGTGTGATAGGCACTTTGATGTGGTTGGAGTTACTACAGAAATATTCTGTAATCACTGGTCTAGACTTCGTAATTTTAAACTGCCAGTCTCAAAACTCCCTGGTAGTTATTATATAATAATAATGGAAAATGGAGCCAAACTCAGCTTAGTAACTGCAAAACCAGCCACTCGAACACAGTCTTCCCTCTTTCTCCTCCCTTGCAAAAAAAAAAAAAGAAATCCAGAAGGGAAAAGCTAATGGGAAAAGAGGGGTGAGAGTCAGTAAGTAAGAACAGCAGAAGAACAGCTCTGAGTCAGTGGGGAGAGTGCTTTACAGAGCAAAGAAGCACAGGCGAGAGGTGGCTACAGATGACTGGCCCAAGACAGTCTCTACACTGTAGACTTGGTTGGGCATCAGCCTGGCCGGGGTGCTATCAAAACTTGGCTTTTGGAGGCATGCCAGATTCAGAAATCTCTTGTTTCCCCGTTGTGCATCCTCGTAACCACAGGCCCACATGTGATCCTAAAAGGACCCTTTGTAACATCATTATGAAATTTAAATCCAAGGGAATTCTCAGCATAGTAGTCTGTGAAAATATCAACTTGAGCTTCTATCTCCTTGATGAGCAGATCAATAATGCTCATTTTCACTGTCAAAAACATTCCTCCAAGCTGCCAGGCCTGGTATCACATGTAGTTTGGGACGGGCGTGTATGTTGTTGCCAGCAGCAGACTTGCCCTGATGTAATGGATAGGAACCTAGCAATTGTGCTGATGAAGCACATGGAGGAGTAGGCTGCAACTCTGTCTCCTGACTGGGCTGGCTCTGCAGAGGTAATGGGAGTAGAAGGCAGGGAAAACTGGACTATATCTTCAATCTATCAGTAGACTCGCTAGCTGAATCTCGACACGCGCACGGAGCAGAATGGGTTAGTAGGAATGTACCTCTTACATCAGCCTTGTCCGTATTCAGTTACACGAGTATAATGAAAGATGTCTTTAAAAAAAAAAAGATTTAGTTTGAGCAAATCAAAACTCCCATGTGGATGTTCTCATTTCAATTTAAACTTGGCTAATTAATACCAGTTGAGCTCAAGGTAAGATCAGTTGATGCAAGCCACGTTAAAATTGAATTACAAGTGATAACACAAGGCTTTGCACAAGCTTAACTGCATTGATTTAAACTCATATAGGTTTAATGAAAGGCTTGTCTACACCTGAAATGCTACAGTGGCACAGATTCAGTGTAGACAATACCTATACTGATGGGGCTACGTCTAGACTGGCATGAATTTCCGCAAATGCTTTTAACGGAAAAGTTTTTCCGTTAAAAGCATTTGCGAAAAAGAGCGTCTAGATTGGCACAGACGCTTTTCCGCAAAAGCACTTTTTGCAGAAAAGCGTCTGTGCCAATCTAGACGCAGTTTTACGCAAGGAAGCCCCGATCACCATTTTCGCGATCAGGGCTTTTTTGCGCAAAACAATACTGCATTGTCTACACTGGCCCTCTTGTGCAAAAGCATTTGTGCCAGAGGGCTTTTGCCCCAACGGGAGTAGCATAGTATTTCCACAAGAACACTGACAATCTTACATGAGATCGTCAGTGTTCTTGCGGAAATTCAAGCGGCCAGCGTAGACAGCTGGCAAGTTTTTCAGCAAAAGCACCTGCTTTTGCAGAGAACCTTGCCAGTCTAGACGCAGCCATGGGAGAGGCGGTAGGTTGACTGAAGAATTCAGCATCTGGCTGGTGCAAGGATGAGCTGTGTTTGCAGGGAGAGGGGCGCAGAATGAGGGCAGCTGGCTACAGCAGTAAACATCAAGCAGCAAATCGGGGGGGGGGCAGGGAGGGAAGGTTAACACCCCCAATGTCACATCTGAACCCAGGCTTAGATGAATTTAACTGTGTTACTCGGGGTATGGATTTTTCTCACTCCCAAGCAACAGTTCTGTCAACTTAACTTTTTGTGTAGATCAGCCCTACAGGGTTAACTTTGAATACAGACAAAGCCAGCGTGTCTCTTTGGAACAGAAATGCCCTTTAAACAAATATTCCCATTGAGGGTCTCCAACCCTAGACATTGCAGAATGTTGCTAGTGCAAGAAAAGGACGAGAAACCAAAGTGAAAGTGACTAGTCTATTTTCACTTTCTAAGCTTCTCCATAAAATCAGTATAGGAAAATTTATGTCAAAATTCTGTATTTTAATCATCGGAATTCAATACCTAGAAACGGGTTTTAAATCAGAAAAAAATGTTTGACTAGATCTCGCTTCCATGAGAGCTCAGTGCCAAAATTCCCGTTGACTTAATTGGTACCAATTTGAGGCTAAGATTGGTTACTTTTAACTTGCTCCTGTTCCTGCTCAACTTCCTCTTTCCCTCCCCCAGCCTCTGATTCCAATCAAGAACCCGTTCTATGTGCTGCCTTGTGTTCATTGCATGCCACAGAGAGAATTAACAATGTGATCTATTTTAAATCCAATTATCTGAAATGCCCAGAAAATAAATAGATATTTCATAAGCAAAATGGTCCAGGTGGCTAGTATTTATCCTCAGCTGGACACAGCCTTGGCTCCATCATCTCCTTCAAGCATTCAGCGGTTTCAAGGTCACACTGGATTCATTAACTTATCTGCTAGAAAAGGAAAAAAAGCTTTGTACTGCAGCTTTCGGTCACTAAGGAAGGACCTTAGCAGGGACCACACAACCCCCCGTGTTCCTGTCAGGCTCTGATTCCTGGGGGTGGAATTGTTCTCTTAGTTGAAATAAGGGCAATTAAAGAAGGAACTCTCTTTTTTCTTCCCCTCCCCTCCCCTCCAGTCCCTTCCTCTTCTTTCCTACTCGCCCCGAGCTGTCAATGGGCAGCACAACCAAGATTGAAATCTGCACTATATTCCGAGTGGCAAGAGGAAATCCTTCATGTGGCTAAGAGCCGGTTCCAAAGCAGGTGTAGTGAGAAGTGGCATACACTCACCTCCTGCTAGTGGGAAGAGCCCTTGATCTTCTGCTAGAGCTGGGATCTAGAGGCAGCGGGGCATTTGTACCAATTAGCCAGACGTGCTTGCGTCTCTCCCTGCTTTTTTCATTCCTTTCATGTTCCCCATGGTGAGGAGAAGCTGAGTAGGTAAAGCCGAGTAATGTTATTTTAGGTTACACTGAGCGTATTTCCCCCCAGCCTCCTGCTGCCCCGGATTCAGGTTCTCATCTGGAGCTCCCCACAAACCACTTGAGCCAGCTTGGGTCTAGATCTGTGCAAACCTAGCTTCTTTCCAGGAGTCTTGTCCAACAAAGTGCCATAAATCTGGGACTCAGGAGTGAAATCCAGGGAGTTTGATGGGACCACAACAGAGAGCCACATCAAAGGGCATGTTTTGGGGAGCAGCTGCAGGGTGGGAGCAGGAATCGGCAAGCCCCAAAGCGGAAGTCAGGGTGCAAACCGCAGGGCGTTGAAAGGACCAAGCTTTGCCTGGCTCTCTCAGAGGGAAGTGTGGTAAGAAAGCAAAGCTCAGCAGCTGGGATAACTCTGTTTGGGGTGCTGTGTCAAGCGCAGGGCCTGGTAAGAGTTTGCAGCATGAAGTTGAAATGGAGCTGGTCGGCTGGCAAGCACTCGACCTGCATTAGTGATCCCTAAGAGAGACACTAGGATTAAGCTGCAGGCTTGGCTTGGCCTCTCCATCGTTATTCATGTCAGCGCCGGGTCTGTCACACTCTCTCTGCCACAGAAACTAATGATTTGAACTCAACGACCTGCTCGCACGATGGGCTGAGGCGCCGTAAACCTGCGCAGGGCCGTGTGGCGTGGCTGAGACCCTGCCAGCGGCGGAGCAGGCAGAGTGCCAGGTGCAAGGGAGAGTGGCTCCGCTGCTGCAGAGCTGGTAAAGCCAGAGGGAAGAGGAGGCGGGCGGGGGCAAGAGAAGGGCAGGCTCAGTTCCCCAGCCAGTTGCTGCGCACGATCCTGTCTGTGTTGTCAGGGCTCAGGGGGATGGGCTGCGCCGAAAGCAGGGGGAGCCAAAGCCAAGAAAGCCGCCCTGCCTTGCAGCCTTTGGTGTGTGGAGGCAAAGTCACCGCTGGTCACTGTCTCCCTTGCTTTGTCCCCACGGCTGTTCTGAGAGGGTTCGGCCTGCTCTGAAGGCCCTATGCCTGAGGGAGCGTGCTGTGGAGGAACAGGGATGTGGGGAGGAAGGTGAAAGGGTTCCTAGATAGGACCTGGTGGGCTTTGGCAACAGCAGCTGCAAGCTCAGAGCTGTTTTTAATTCTCCCCTCTTCCGGTGAAGGTACTTGAACAGCCTTTGCTGCGCAGTTCGGTGTTGTCCGGTGGTGAGTGGAGGAGTGTGGCTGTTCTAGGACCTGCCTCCTCCTCTCTCCTGGGTGCTGGGTCCTCACCTTGCAGCAGGCACATTCTCCTCCTCCCTCCACTGTTCGCTTTGTCCAGGGAGAAGCTGACTTGAAATGGCTTTCCTGGCTCCCCCTGTCCCTCTGCCTCCTCTCCCTGGCAGGTTTTCTCTGGCTTTCTTTAGTGACTCTCCTGTTGTGTGGGTGAACGTGAGGCTCCCTGAAAGAGAGGCAGTGGGTAGAACTGGGCACGCTTCATGAGAGGGCCCTTAGCAAACTCCTCTGCCGGTGTTATTCTGCTGTAGAACAGCAGCCCCTGATTTGCACCCACATGCCGCCCCTTGCTAGCGACTTGCCATCTGTTCCGCTGCCTCTCAGTCCTGGCTCCCTGTTGTTCCAGACCCGGCTGTCTCTCCTCCATGGTGGTGTGCACTGCAGCTAGCCAGTCCCCAGGGAGTACGTTATAACTCGGGGGTAGGGAACCTTTTTGGGGCTGACCCACAGAAAAGACAGTTGGGGGCTGCACACAAGCGAGAAACAAAGTGAAAAGCCCCTGACTGAGAAGGAGAAAGACACTCCCCACGATCCCCTTGCACACCAGAACCTGGGGGGATCCAGGCTAGTAGATTTTGTGTGCTCCAGCCCTGCAGGTGGGCATCTGGCCAGCGCAGGCTCCCCAATTCTGCACTTTGGGGTCTGGATTCAGCCCCTGGGCCTGAGGTTCCCCCACCCCTGTTGTAACTGAAGGAAGACCTGAATCCAGGACCCCCCGGGACAGAGACTGGAGTCAGCCCCCCCCAGCTGTGTTGCGTGCTGCAGCCTCTGGCGTTGGGCAGTCTGTGCAGTGGCTGAGCCTGGCCATGCAATTTGCAAAGGAGGGGGGAGAATGGCATCCATAATAGATAAGCAGTGTGCCATGCAGCCCCCTCCAGCCAGTGCTTTCAGCTCATTTCTTCAGCCCAGGCCTCGCCTGTCTACTGCCTCTCTCCGCGGATACGCGATATCTGGTGACTTTCCCCGTGCGCGCAGGCCTTTCCAGCACAGCAGGGCACTTTGTGCTGCGGGGATCAAACAAGGCTGTGGAGCTGCCCAGGCCGCTCGGTGCTGACGTATCAAAGCTGCGACCCTGGCAGGAGGCTGGCGCTGCCGAGCCCTGAGGTTTGATTGCTGAACCTCTCCCTTTCTTTCCTGATTGTTCTCTTTCCTGCCCCTCCATTGGTAGTGTCAGTTACGCATCAGGCCGTGTGGTTTGGGTAGAGGGGCCCGCTCCCGGCAGCACGGCGCGCAGCGTGCCGAGGATTTTACCAGCACCCTGCTGCCTCGCGGGTGAGGGTGAGCTCCTGTCTCGTGCCGCTCCTGCCTCACCTCTGCGTGCTGCTCTGATTGACTGGGCTGGCTTTCTTGCCTGGGAGATGCTATGTTCCTGGTGCAAAGTCCTCCCCCATCCGCCAAGGGGCTGCTCCCATGGTAATGTTGCCCTTCCCTGTGCCACCAAGGGAGCAGGGGACCCTTGGCCCAGTCACAGTGGTTCCCACTGCCTGCAGGGTCAGTCCTGTTGGGTGCAGGACTGGCCTCGCCATTGAGGCGTTGACTCCTAACACCTGAGACCAGTTTACATGACCATGAAATGTCACTTATCCCAGGATCTCGAAGGTGAGTTGGTCTGTGTCACACATTTACAAAATGGGGACCAGTTGGCCATGGGCTGCTTTGGGAAGAACCCAGATCTGTAAGTTCCCAGTCCCCATTCGGACTCCTGGGCTGTGCTTTTGGGGGAGGCTTGTGTTGCTCCGAAATGGTGCTTGTGGAAGGGTAGGCACCTGGTCTCCATTTTTTATGTATGGGTATGGCTGTAGTGCCTACAGATACCCTGGGGATGGGTTCCCATTGTGCCGGTGCTGACCATACACATCGCAAAGGACCATTCCTCCTGTAATGCTGTAAATAGATGAGACACACCCAGGATAGGAAGGGAAACGGAGGCACAGAGGCACTGTGACATGCCTGAACTCTCATAGTAGATCAGTGGCCGAGCTAGGACTAGATCCCTGGTGTCTGGAATCTCCGTCACTAGGCACGTGATCTTGGCTGACAGTGGAAGACCCTGAAGCAGTTTGGAAAAACAAGTTAAAGATGCTGACTCTGCACTGGGAGAAGAGACTATTCCCTTAACTGCGTGCGTGCGCTCTCTGCTGTCTCCAGTCGAGGAGGAGGACTTCTAGTTTTGCACCAGAGTGAAGGCACACGGGAGGGGGGAAGTTTGCATTTGATGGGTCTGCCCTAGAAGAAGTGTGGTGTAAATCCATACAAGTAGGAACTAAGAGTTTCCATCTGCAGCTGCATCTGTTGAGAGAGAGTGCTGGCTAATGGTTAGAGAGAGTGCTGGCTAATGGTTAGAACCAGGGAGTGGAAAGCTGGAGACCTGGTTTCGATTCCTCCCTTTGCCATTCATTTTCTGAGTGAGTGTGGGCCAAGCCATTGTCCCGCTGTGCCTCAGTGTAGAATGGGGATAATTCTTACCTGTCTCGTGTTATCCAATAGCCTTTGTCAGGGAGCTGATTTGTGAGACCAACGTACAATCCTCCCGGGCTGACTCCAATCTTAACAGAAGTGATACCAGAGGATACCAGATGGCCATCTCGTCACCCTCCCCTGCAGTGCTGGAGGCCAAAGCTCAAATTGGAGCACTTTATCACATATGGGGGAACTGGCCATGCTACCATCTCGTGTTCCATAATCGTGGCCTTCATTTTTAAAGGGAGTTCTCCGTCCCCTCTGGCTACAAAGATAACCTTGAAAATGGGACCCCTGTGTAAGAGGTGCAAGCATGCTGGCCTGAGTCTGAAGAGAGCCTGAAACTATACCTCCCGTAGGCATCAGATTGTTCTTTTCCCGCTCAGTGAGGTGTTAAATACCCCACGATGCTGATTTTAATGTTAACATGAACTGGTTCCGGGAAGTTCTCAGCTTAGAAGAAAGGGGAGGGGGGCCATGGTCAGGAGATCTCTTGGTGCCATGGGGTAGGCTGTGGTTGGGAGAGGACTGTCACTTCCTTCCCTCCCACAGTTAAAGAGGAGCCAAACCCCAGGAACCTAGTATAGCCCAGCAGAGCCTGTGTGACTATATTTATAATGGGTCAGACTCATGGTCCATCTAGCTCAGTATCTGGTTTTCCAACAGTGGAGAGCACTGGATACTTCGCGGGCGGGTGGGGGAGTCAACAGAACTTTGCAGTTATCCAGTGATTGATCCATTTCTCCTGTCATTCAATCCCAGCTTCTGGCCATGAGAGGTTTGGGGGAATCTTGGGCATGAGGGGGTGTGTCCCTGACCATCTTGGATAACAGCCATTGATGGATCTATCCTCCATGATTGTGTCTGATTCTATTTTGAATCCAGTTGTACTTTTTGCCTTTACAACATCCTGTGGCAGTGAGTTCCACAGGTTAACTGTGAGTTGTGTGAAGAAGTATTTCCCTGTGTTTGTTTCAAACCTGCTGCCTATTAATTTCATTGTCACTCCTAAGTCTTGTGTTGTGTGAAGGGGTAAACCACACTTCCCTCCTCACTCTGTCCACACCATTCATAGTTTATATATAGTTCTATCATATCCCCTTAGTCATCTCTTCTCTAAGATGAACAGCTCCAGCCTTTTCAATCTCTCTTCATACAGAAGTTGTTCCAGGCCCCTAATCATTTTTTCTTTGCCCTTCTCTGTACTTTCTCCAATTCCAATATGTCTTTTGTTGAGATGGGGTGACCAGACCAGCATGCAGTATTTAAGAGGTGAGTATATCATCAAGGTTTTATTTAGTGACTCTATATTTTCTGTCTTATCTATCCTTTTCCTAATGGCTCCTAACATGCTGTTTGATTTTTTGACTGCTGCTGCACATTGAGCAGATGGTTTTCAGAGAACTATCCATAGTGACTCCGTGATCTTTTTTGAATGACAACCACTCATTTACACCCCACCGTTCTGTATGTACAGTCAGGATTATGTTTTTCAACAGGCATTAATTTGTACTTACCACCATTGAAGTTCATCTGTCATTTTGTTGCCAAGACACCCAGTTTTCGGAGATGCCTTTGTGACTCTTCATGCTCCACTTTGGGCATAACTCTGAGTAATTTTATATCCTCTAGAAACTCTGTACGCTTCCCCGTTTGCCCCTTTCTCTCAAACATTTCTGAACCAGTTGCTCAGCATAGATCCCAGTACAGATTTTTGAGAAACTCCACAGTTTCTCTCTCCCCCCTGTGAAAATTGACCATTTATTATTACTGTTTCCTATCTTTTAGCCAGTCACTGGTTAGACCTTCCTTCCTATTCTATGAGTGCTGACTTTGCTTAGGAACCTTTGATGTGGGACCGTGGCAAAAGCTTTCTGAAAGTCCAAGTTCACTGCTTACTCTGGATCACTCTTGTTTGCTTGCTTGGTGATACTCTCAGAGAATTCTAATTGAATAAAGAAGCACGATTTCCCTTCACAGAGCCCATGTTGACTCTTCCCCCAACTGGTTGTATTCATTCATTTAGGTGTCTGATAGTTCTCGTCTTAGTTTCCGCTCTACGCCTGATACTGAAGTCAGGCTTACTGACCTGGAATTGCAGGATTGACTCTAGAGGGGGTTTTTTTAATGGCTTTACTTTACAGAGGCTGATTTGATAGGTTACATATCACAGTAGTTCTGCAATTTCTCATTTGAGTTGTTCAGACGTCTTGTGTGAATATGTGGTCCTGGTGAGCTATTTCTTTTTAATGTATCTAGTTGCTCCAAAACACCCTGGCTACGTCTAGACTGGCATGATTTTCCGCAAATGCTTTTAACGGAAAAGCTTTCAGTTAAAAGCATTTGCGGAAAGAGCGTCTAGATTGGCATGGATGCTTTTCCACAAAAGCACTTTTTGCGGAAAAGCGTCTGTGCCAATCTAGACGCGCTTTTGCGCAAAAAAGCCCGAATCACCATTTTCGCCATCGGGGCTTTTTTGCGCAAAACAAATCTGAGCTGTCTACACTGGCCCTTTTGCGCAAATCATTTGTGCAAAAGGACTTTTGCCCGAACGGGAGCAGCATAGTATTTCCACAAGAACACTGACAATCTTACATGATTCTTACAAGTCAGTGTTCTTGCGGAAATTCAAGCGGCCAGTGTAGACAGCTGGCAAGTTTTTCCGCGAAAGTAGCTGCTTTTGGGGGAAAACTTGCCAGTCTAGACACAGCCCCTCTGTTGACACCTTGTTCTGGTAAAGTTGCTCTGAATTGTTACCTAGAAAGAATGGCTCAGGTTTGGGAATTTCCCTTTCATCCTCTGCAGTGAAGACTGATGCACACAATTCATTTAGCTTCTCTCCGTAGTCTTGTATTCCTTGATTCCCACTGAGGCAGTGTCTAGATTCCATTCCTCTTTCAACAGACACTTCGAAATTGCAAATGAAACCAGGATTTGAATTTCCTGCACGTCATTTGCATATTCGCGTCATGGTGCTCTTTTGAAAAAGTGCTATTTCGAAAGTAAAACCACGGTCTAAATAGAAGTCTTTTTCAAAAGAGGTTTATAGGATCTTTCGAAAAGGGCTTCTATTTTCAAAAGAACTGTGTTTAGACCGCAGTTTTACTTTAGAAATAGCGCTTTTTCGAAAGTGCGCCATGACGCGAATATGCAAATGATGCATGGGAAATTCAAATCCCGGCTTCATTTGCAATTTTGAAGTGTCTAATTTACATCCCTCTGTCGAAAGAGGGATGTAATCTAGACATATTCTGACTGGAAGGCTTCCTGTTTCTGACATTCTTCAAAGTACTTTTGCTGTTAGTTTTGGTGTGTTTTCCTAGCTGCTCTTCAATTTTTTTTTAGGACAGCCTAATTATATTATTTCCCGTAACGTTCCAGAGTTTATGCTCTGTGATACTTTCCTTAGTAGGATTTGACTTCCAATTTTTACAGGATGTCTTTTTGCCTCTAACCACTTTTTTTACTCTACTTAGCCATGGTGGCATGTTTTCGTCCTCTTCCTGGGTGTATTTTTTTTAAATTCTGGGTATGCATTTAGTTTGATCCTCCATTTTGGCGTTTTTAAGTAATCTCCATACAGTTTGCAGGCATTTTGTTCTTGTGAGTGTCCTTTTAAATTCTGTTTATTAAGCTTCCTCATTTTTCTGGAGTTCTGCTTTTTGAAGTGAAGTGCTACTGTGGTGGGTTTCTTTGGTATTCCCCCTACAACGGCATTTAATTGTACTGGTTACTGAGCAACATTCACTTCTTAGATATTCACTCCTATGCATCAAGATTTGCCTCCCCCTCTGTGGGAGCCAGGACCAGCTACTCCAGGACACTGTCATTAATGGTGTCTGTTTTGAACATTGATGCAGTCTTCTGCAGTGGTGAGCAATAATTTTTGACCGGGGGCCACTTCAGCAATTTCTGAAGTGGCTCTGGGCTGCCCCAAAAGGGGCAGGGCTTCAGGCAGAAGGGGTGGGGCCATGACACTTCCGTGCTTCCCCGCCCACTGCCCCTGATTGGTCTGTGGGTGAGGGAGTGAGTGAAGTCTTTGCTCCCCTCCCCCGAGAGCCGCCAGTAGAGGCCCGTACCCCTGGCAGTAGGAGGAGACTTCGCGTGCTTTTCCCACCCCCCTATTCCCAGGTCGATTAGCACCTGGGGGGTGGGCGAAGCATGCAAAGTCTGCCCCTGCCCTGCAAGGGAGCACCGTGCATAGAGTCACCCTCCTGCTGAGCAGCGACTGGCGGTTGACTCTAAGTGCCGAGCCCCTTTCAGGGTGGGAGGAGACTTTGCATGCTTCCCCCCGCCCCCAGGTCCTGATTGGCCTGGGGATGGAGGGGGAGCGCGACGTCTCACGCTCCCTATTTTCTGGTGCAGGGCGCTTAGAGTCAACTGCCAGGGTTGACTCTAAGTGCCACACGCTCCCCTCTCCCTAGGCCCCGATTGGCCTGGGGGTGGGGGAGTGGCAGGACTTCTGTGGGCTGGAGCAACCCACTTGGCGGGCCGGATCTGGTCCACGGAGGCCCTTTTGCCCACCTCTGGTCTACTGCAAGCAGCCTAGCATTTGGGTGTCTGAAGTGGGCAGAGCTTATTCAGTGGGCACCATTTCCAATCCGTTCCCTTCTTGTAACAGTCACCTCATGGGGCAGTCCGCTTGAGGGGGTCTGGGGTTACTTGTGCTTGCTCAAAGTACTCTATTTTAGAGATCGTGGGCAGGGGGCTGCTCCCAGGGAGCTGGCTGCAGAGCCCACAGTGAACCCTCCCTGGGGACAGAGCTGGGAGTGGAGTGGAGCCGCAGAGCCTGCAGCGCAGGTAACCACTAAGATTTTTAGCGGTTACACGGTTCCCTTTTAAAATGACTTTTTACATCCCTGGTCTGATTTCCCTGCCCATGGATGGGGGAAGAGGTCTCCCGAGGTGCTGTGTCACATTGTACTTCATTGGCCCATGGCTGAAATCAAGCTGAGCCACTCTGGGCTGTTCAGCGTTGTGGGTAAGTGCTTTCAGAGAGGTGTGTGTGAGTGAGAGGGGGCAGGTTGTTGTGAAACAGCCTGAGGCACCGAGATCTGTCTTGTCTGCCATGCTGTGCTGGCAGCGGATGTCTGGGGAAATGGCTGAGGGAAAATTCCACTCCTGGAATTGTCATGCAACTTTTGAAATGACCTCTATTGAACTTTGTACTTTCCCTTGGTTTGCAGCCAGATCCAAAGCGGAAGTGGCCTGCTCTGCTAAAACAATTAGCCTTTTTGTTAATTAAGGACAAAGAGCAGCTTCAGGGGCCACAAAATAGATTACCTTCCCCATACATTTAATCAGCCAAATGCCTGGAAGAAAAGAGGAATAACTGTGGGGGAGGAGAAATAATTAAAAATAGCTTGTTAAAAAACTTGCTGAAATGATTTGTGGCAACTTAAACTCAAGCCGTAGTGGAGCTGTTGCCAGGAGTCCAGAGAGGGGCCAGAGAGTGGTACGTTTCTTTGCTACGGGGGGAGAGTTTCTTTGGTGAAATGGTTTCATTCATTCTTACTCTACCAGCCACTCAGAAAGAGCAAGTAGACCATGTATTCACTCACTTTCCTTCCACTGCCGTGTGTCTTTTGAGCCACAAGCAGAAAACACTGGGAACCAGTGTGGGAGCAGCAGCTGTAGTTGGGAACTGTGCTGTTTCCTGTAGCTCTCCTCAGCTTCTCATTCAAGCACTTCACAGAAGCATTCCCCCATTTTACAGATGGAAGAAGTGACTCCCCTAAGGGGAATACAGCAAGTCGGGGCCAGAGCTGGCAGTAGAACCCAGGAGTCCTGATCGCCAGTTCTGTGCTCAGTGTATATAGCTTCTGTATGAGGCATGGGCTACGTACTCCATGAGAGACATAGGTGCAGGCACTTTTGGGTGTAGCCCAGGGAGAAGGGTGTTCCAGAACTGGAGACTGGTCTTTCGGTCAAAGCTTCTGCCTGTAGAAGACTGCAGGGTCTGACTAAATCGAGGAGAAAGAGCAAGAGGTGCCTTAGAGATGCTAATGGAGATGGAGGGTGGGAGAGGGTCGGAGTGGGGAGAAGAGATGAATATCTGGGGAAACTGAGGTGGGATCAAAGCAGCTACCAGTCCTAAAACACTTGATTCTCCTCCTGCTCCTACCTCAGTTGACTTGGTAACAAAATAGCCTGGGTTTACGCACCCTCCAGGTAGATCAGATTTCTAATAAGGAAAAGTGTTTGTATTTGTACCATTAAGTCTGACGTGGACAGCAATTGGTGAGCAGAAATGTCAGGGAGAAGGCATTCTTCTTGCAACAAGGCCAGTTGGAGGCCAAGCTGGGGCTTAAGGGGGCAGTAGGCAGATCTCCGCTTGTCCTCTTTGCTCCTGTCTTCTAGGCCATTGGCAAGGGACATCCCCTGCCCTGAGCCAGTTTTAGTGTAGCAGCCTGATTGAGTTTCAGTCACCACTTTGCTGCTGTTAGACTAGAGGTCCCACCTGAGATCCGTCGGGCTGGGTGGCAAACGTACACATAGTTCTAGACAGTCCAGGCCCTGAAGAGTTTGCCACCTCAAACAACTATGGGTAGGAGCAGGGGAGAATCAAGGCAAATAGATAGAATGACTTGCCCACACACAATCAGAGATGGAGCCACAAATTAAACCCAGATCTCTGGAGTTCTCAGTCCAGCGCCTCAACCGCAAGACCAGCCATTCATCCTGCCCCTTTAAGGCAGTTGCTCTAAGGCCCTTCCCTTTGGGACTTCCCTTTTGGCATCTTCTAAGAGAGGTTTGCTCCTCTCTTCAGGGCAGATGCAGCTGGGCCTGCTTCCATATTCACCCTTTCATGGCAGTTCCTCTATTAACCACTCAGGGTATGTCTACACTACAAAGTTAGTTCGAACTAACGGACGTTAGTTCGAACTAACTTTCATAGGCGCTACACTAGCGCTCCGCTAGTTCCAATTTAATTCATTCCACGAGGATTAAGCCTAGTTTGAACTTACTAGTTCGAATTAAGGGCTGTGTAGCCCCTTAATTCGAACTAGTGGGAGGCTAGCCCTCCCCAGCTTTCCCTGGTGGCCACTCTGGCCAACACCAGGGAAACTCTACTGCCCCCCTCCTGGCCCCGGACCCCTTAAAGGGGCACGGGCTGGCTACGGTGCCCGTGCCAGGTGCAAGCCTACCAGCACCCAGCCAGCAGACCCTGCACCTGGCACAGATCGAGCCAGCCACCCGATGCCCCCCAGCCCTCCCCCTCTTCCCGGGACCAGGCTGGCGGCTCCTGGGAGCTTGCCCAGGACCGCAAGAGGCGGGCACCCTCCTGGGCTAGTGCGAACATCGTGGACCTCGTCCACGACCTCCGCACTAGGCACAGGAAAGTGGCCGTCTAGGGCAGGAGAGCTGCCAGCCTGGCCACCCAGGAGCAGGTGTGCATGAAAATCAAGGTGGTCCACTGAGACCCCCGACCCTGAGCCCTGAGCTTAGAATGGCCGTACTGGGTCAGACCAAAGGTCCATCTAGCCCAGTAGCCTGTCTGCCAACAGCAGCCAACCCTAGGGACTCTGGAGGGGATGGACCGAAGACAGTGACCAAGCCATTTGTCTCGTGCCATCCCTCTCCAGCCTTCCACAAACCTTGGGCAGGGACACCACTCCTACCCCCTGGCTAATACCAGTCCATGGACCCAAGCTCCATGACTTGATCTCACTTCCCTTTAAACTCAGTTCTAGTTCTAGCCTTCACAGCCTCCTGCAGCAAGGAGTTCCACAGGTTGACTCTTTGCTTTGTGAAGAACAACTTTCTGTTACTAGTTTGAAGCCTGCTACCCATTCCTTTCCTTTGGTGTCCTCTAGTCCTTCTTTATGGGAACTAATGAAGAACTTTTCTGTATGCACCCTCTCCACACAACTCCTGCTTTTAGAGACCTCTATCCTGTCCCCACTCCGTCTCCTCTTTTCTAAGCTGAAAAGTCCCAGTCTCTTTAGCCTCTCTTCATATGGAACCTGTTCCCAACCCCTGATCATTTTAGTTGCCCTCCCCTCTCCCAGCCTCTCTCTTCCCCTCTCCCACCTCCTTTTCCCAGTCTCCCCCAGTTTTGTTCAATAAATACAGATTCCATTTTGGAACACAATTGTCCTTTATTTTGTACATCAAGAAGAGGGGCTAGGGAAGGGTAAGTGGAAGAGGGTGAGGGAGAAATGGGGCACGAGCCCCCGATGGGGAGGACTGGGCTGGCTCTGTGGGCTTCTGGGGGTGGAAGCTCTCCTGCAGCCCCCCAATTGCCCCCTCTCCCCAGATGGCAGCCTGCGGCAAGTGCAGCCGGGCTGATGGCCGAGTGGTGTGATGTGCCCAGTGTGGGCAGTCCGGGCAATCCAAGCCAGGACTGCTTTGCAAGCGGGGCACCCCTAAGAACTGTCTGTCCGGGGTGGGGGTCGGGACCCTTTAAGCGCAGCCCTCGGCTAGCCTGAGACAGCATCTCCACGCTCTAAGTCCTCCTCTGATGCCCTGCCGGCACTGCTTCCGGCCATCCTTAACCCCGGTTCAGGGTCCACTTAATGTTTTTAGTATGCGTTTTGCTAATTCGAACTAGTTTTTTAGTCTGGATCCGTTAGTTTGAATTAAGTTAACTAATTCGAACTAAGTTAGTTCGAATTAACATTGTAGTGTAGACGTACCCTCAGACACCTTCGTCTCTGTGTTCATTCCCATCCTCAAGCTGCTCCCCCTCAGCATTTGTCTACATGGTAGACTGGCCAGAATGCCCCCCTCCCATGTGGATGTTCTTACTCTGGAACAAGAATGTTTTTCTGCTTTAGCTTCATCCGCTTTGGACAAAGTCCTCAGTCCTCAGTCTCCACTGAACAGGAGATCCCAGACCTTCCCCTCCAAATCTCTCGAGCCTCTCTGTGGGGTTAAATGGATGCTCCAGTGCTGGAAAATGGTTTGAGGACATACCTGCATGACTGGACTGAGAATTTCAGTAGCGACTCATTCCACCACTGGCTGCTCTGGGAGTATTTGTCCATAGCTGCACACTGCTGGTTCCTTGCTGCAGGAGGAGGTGTTAATGACTTTTTAACACTCTGTGGTGGCAGGCAGATCAAAGCACGGGGCGATGAGATAATGTTTGTCTGACCATATAAATAGAATCCCATGTTCTGGCACACAGGGGTGTCTCTCCTGGAGAGCTTTGGCTGCAGCCTCTGTGCTCACAGACACATTGTGTCTCTCACCTGAAAAACTTTTCTTGACGGCCTGGAAATGTGGTTCCTTTTCTTGTTGTTCTGTGTGAATAAGAGATCCTCCCGAAAAGGGCTTTATTCCGGAGGATTGCGCCAGTCTAGACGCTTTTTTCCGGCTTTTCCCCAAGCCAGAAAAAAAGCGGCAGCCATGTTTATTTAAATCCCGCGGGGGATATTTATATCCCCCGCGGATTTCCCTATTCCAAAGTTGGAAATTAGCATGGCTATTTCGTAATAGGGGCCAGTCTAGACGTAGCCAAGGAGTAAGGGAAGTTTCAGGAAGAGTGTTCTTTCTTCGACTTCCTGCAGTGTAGACAGACGCAGTTTCTGCTGATGGTATTTAGTGCTGGATGTGGTTAATCTGCATTGGAGAAGAGGGATGGTTGAGTTAACCCAGCAGGTATTTGAGCCAAGCGGTTTTTGAGCACTATTACTCTCCGTGCCCAGCTCTGGGTCCCACGGTTCGCTCACAGATTGGAGAAGATGGAGTTCACCTTCCCACCCTGTGACTGAATGTCTCCAGTGAGGCTCTGGGGCATTCTGGTGCGATTTGCAGAATCTGGATGAGATTCTAGGGAGGGCGGGAGGTGCCTGTCCCCTTTCACACACATGCCATGCGCGGGAAGTGCCATGCAGAGGGTGCAGCGCATTCATAGTTGGTTTGGGAAACATTCTCCTTGTTTCTAAGGCTCCAAGACAGACAGTATGTGCTAGGGGTGTAAAAACGTGTTTAAAAATCTTAGTGGTCCCACAGTAATGCTCTGCGGGCTCTTACTTATACTTTGTACTGCAGAACCCTCAGCGAAGCCTCCCTGGGAGCAGGGTTGGCAGCCCTCTGCAGCCGGCTCCCGGGGAGCCAATGCGTAACCTGCAGTGGGAGGGAAGTGGCCAGGCCCTCCACAGACGGGTGGCTCTGGCGGGCCCTGCCGAGCTGGGGCAGCCCCCTGTCCAGGCTGGGCAGGGAGCTGCTCTTGCCCCTACTGGGTGAAGCTTGCCAGTTAACCTTTTACATCCCTAGTATGTGCCAGCCCCTAGATGAACCAGGCGCTTGGGGTTTGGAGGGCAGAGCCTGACTGGGCCGTGTCACCCCTCGTTAGAGCTGATGGGAAAGCTCCCATCAGAAGCGGGTGGCTGAGGCGTAGAGGGAGGGAATGTCTTCCTGCAAGCAGATAGCCGACGTGCTAGTGGCTATGTCGGACAGCACTGGGATTGGAGCACTGCCCAGTCTAGGTCCCTGCCCTGTGGACCTACTCACGGCCCCCTCCCCGAAAAAGAAAATCTGGACCTGCTGACTGGGCCAGTGTTTTGAGGAGCCCTTCCGGCATCCAGCCCCCTTGCCATGTGCTTCCTTCACCTTTGCCTTTGTTAAAAGTGGCAACAGGCTTGTGTTAGCCCTGCCTCTCTAGCGTGTGGCCGTGTGCGTTTGGTCTGGGAGCTGGTTGCATGTGAGTGCAGGGACTGACTCCCTCTGTCCCCTTTCAACGCCGTAGAAGTAAATGAAACCCCATAGCGCCACCCCACTGCTTCTGTACTGGCCAGCTCCCTGCAGCAGGGTGCCAGGAAGATGTAAATGAGCATTAGGAGTGTAGGCTGAAGTCTGTCCAGAAAGGGTCAATGGATAAATATTTAGCCCAGGGTGGATTAAAATCATGATTTAAAAAAAGCCATTATTTAAAAAACCTTGTTTATACATGGCTCATTTACTTCACATTTTAGTTTTAAGTTGCCCAAGTGGATGTCTGCTACTTGATTCATAGTTTCCTAATTGTTTGTAGCATTTCAGATTTTGATCGTTTTCAGCTAACAAGGTTAAACTTAAAATGCTTCTCTGTCGTTCAAAGGACAAAGCCAGGGCCTCAGGAACATCGGAACTGTAAACACAAACTCAAACAGAACATGGATAAGCAAATAGCCTGTTCTATTTTAGCAACCAGCATCACCTTCCAATAGATCAAGACACCTTCCTCAGGTCAAGACAGCTGACACGTTTTGACCATTCTCCATCAGAGTTTGCAGTTGGAAAGCAAAAGTGTTTGGACTTCTAAATCACATGGATAATGTTGAGAAGGCCTCTTTTAGGCGATTAAATATGGGCTTCAGAGTCTAGCACGGGGCTTCTATTTTTTTAAAATTGTCCTCCTTGAATAAAAAAAGTGTGTTAATTTCATTGTGTTGAAAGTCAAAGAATGGCACGATCACTCTGATCCTCATGTGGCCCTGAAGCTTGCATTGGCCTTGGTCGAAGTCTGGATATTGGACTAGATGGACCATTGGTCTGACCTCATATGGTCATTCCTGTGTTCTTAGCATCTGAGGCACCTACGGTGCTTTTGAAAAAAACATTAGGTACCTAAATACTGTTAAAAATCTGGCCCTAAATAACATTAATAGATTACAAGGAGCAATTTTCTTTGTTTTAAAATGGCAAAGATTTGATGCCACTAATGAAGTTTTTAATCATACTACAGTCTTAGCCCTTGATGTTGAAAACACTTTATGCACGCACCAAACTTTGAGCACAGGAGAAGTGGCATTGGTGTTGTCTATTGCAGTTGGGTAAAAATCAAATAAGATTCCATATTAGGAGTGGTGCAATATATTTTAGTGTGTGTGTAATTTAGTTCATTATG
Source organism: Pelodiscus sinensis (assembly GCF_052426305.1). NCBI lineage: Eukaryota > Metazoa > Chordata > Testudines > Trionychidae > Pelodiscus > Pelodiscus sinensis. The sequence goes on along the minus strand of NC_143074.1, from coordinate 7,225,658 downwards.
AATGTTAACTCCAAATTGCTGCTTCACACACTTGCTACTTAGTCTTGCACAGTCTCTCCCTGACTTAAAGCAATGGTTTAAACGCCAAAACAATTCATTTAAATCAGCCCCCTGTAAATTACCCTGGCTTGGTTTAGACCCTCAAAGGGTTAAGTGCTCCATCTAGCACCTTCCTCTCCTGAGAAGGCAGGAATACTAGCCCTGGATACACCGGGAGCAGAGTCCTTCTGTGATTCTCTCTCCCAGCCTGGAGTGGTTAAATTGCTTCATCTGCTTCCAAGATGCTGGTGCTCAAAGCCATGGCAACGTGTCCTCCGGAGACGTGCACCAAGTGGATGATGCCACGTTGAAGAGCAACGGAACCCAGAGGCTCAGGGGAGAAGAGGATGCAGACCGGTGCGCCATGCTGCAGGCTTCAGTGTGACCATCGGAGCTGGAAGCAAGGTTGCCTCTAACAAGAACAAAGGGAGAAACTTCTTGCACATGACCAGGGCAGGTACATAGAGGAACCATGCATTGGGCCTGCCTTTTGTTAGACCTCCTTTTCTGCCCTTCAGATCATGTAGCTGGCTTCTCATCCAACTGGTAGGATCTCAGTCCCGCTGGGTTCAGAAAAAAAGCAGTGTCCATGGTAGAAGCTCTAGTCTAGACTGCGGAGTCGGTGTTTGAGAAGCTCCTCTGTCCGTTTTCCCCCACCCTCCCTCTGGGAGGGGAAAAGGGTCTTTGCAGCAGAGTCCACCAGTCGCAGAGATGCTGATCGGGGCAAGGAAGCAATCTGCACCTCGAGGCAGGAGTGAGGGTCAGGGGGAAGAAACTTTCAAACCGAGAGAGTTAAATGTGTCGTTATTTCTCTGTCAAGGTGCCCCCTTGCTGTATTGCAAACAGCTGCTCCAATCCACCCCCATTCCCAGCGGCCGGTTCCAAGCAGAACCCAGAAGCCTCCAGGGAGCTACCGAGGCCGGAGGGGAGCATGCTCAGTGTGCTTCTTCAGCGGATACGGAGCTGCACGCAGCAATGCGTTCCCTCCTCCGAGCTCAAAACGCTGGGTTCTGGGGGAGGCTAGTCACTTGGTGCCTGAGGCAGAGCGCGGTGTGCCCCGTGCTGCAGGCACCATTAGCACCCTTGTTCACTGGGCTTTTTATTTTCCCCTAAGGCTCCTTTTTCATTTGTGCAGCTCATGTCAAGCAGCTGTTCTCAGCAAGAGACTGAAACTCGCTGCTCTCAGTGAGAGCTCAGCCTGGATCCTGGTGTCTATCTGACTTCTTGCACCGCGCCCATCCACTGTAATAGCTCAGCGCTTCCCGGACTAACAGGGAGGGGTTACCCCCATGTTCCAGAAGGGAAACAGGCAGATTAAATGACTCGCCCAACGTTAGAGAGTCTGGGGAGGAATTGGGAATCAAACCCAGTATCTTGCCTACGAGGACCAGGCCTTAACTCAGGGCTCTCAAACTCACAGCCCATGGGCCATGTATGGCCTGAACCATTCCACAATCCAGCCTGCGAGCCCCTGCAGCCTTGCGGGAGGTTGTGCCTTTCCCCCAAGTCCAGCCCCTGCTCCGCCTGCTCTGCCCTCCCCACCCTCATGCAGCCCTCTCCCGCAAGGGGCATGGCCTTGGGGATTACCAGCGCCCTGAACAGCAGCATAGGGCAACAGTTGGGGAGATGTGTGGTGGGAGGAAGGGACATGCAGAGAACCTGGCCTTGGCGGAGCCTCTGCTGGGGGGGGAGGGGTGGGCATTGGCCTACTAGGAGGACTTGAGAACTGGCCCTAGCCCTATCATAAAGTGAGTTTGAGACCCCTGCCTTAACCCCAAGGCCTCCTCCCTGTTAAATCGGCAGTCGCATGTTTCAGAACCATTTTCTCTTTCAGTTTCAGTAATTTCACATTATGGGGATGCTCCTTTTCCCTTCAGCAATCTAGGACTTTGAATGATTGGGTGGGAAGCACACCCTGAAATGGCTGCTTTTGGGTTATCAGTGTTACAGTAGCACTTACAAAACCTCGTCAGATACCAGGGCCTGCTGTGCTAGGTGCTGTACAGACACAGCAGAAAGCCTCTGCCCCAGGGAGTGTACAGTTAGACAGGACACAACAAGTGCAGAAAGCAGATGATGCAGGGGAGGGGATTGAAAGGAGGCGGGAACATTATGGACCATTTTTCTGCATAGCTCTGATGTCTCAGCTCTTCCTTCACCTACCCAGTGCATGATGCCAGCACAGGTTAATTGGGGGAAGCTTCTGAGTCCGAGATGTGGGAGGAGCTTAGAGGATGAGCATCCCAACTTTGAGCAGTTCCTTTTGGAAGGGTGGAACATGTAGAGTAGGGAGCAAATTCCTACCCCTAGTGATGTGTTAATGCCACTGCCCTAGCACCTTGCATGCATTCTGACAGTCCACTCCCGCTGCCACGGCAGCAGCCATTCCTGTGTGGGGGAAGGTGTTTCACAGCCCCCTGCAGTCCTAGGCAACAGTGTACGCTAGGAAATGAAATGGTTTTATTGACATCATGGTCTATTGTAAGAATCATGTGGCATAAATTGTGGGAGTTAGAGTAGAGCCGCGTGGATAATTTGCTTTTTCAGTTCAGTTGGTGAACCAAAAAAAAAAAAAATGGTTTTGATCTGAAACAGTGTCTGTGTCATTTCTTGCTGAAATGAAGGGCGGGGAAGGTTTGGCTCAGAGGAAACATTCTGAATGTTGATTTTCCCAAAGGGGAATGTTAAGTTGAAGTTTTCTGACATTTAAAAAAAAAAAAAAAAGGTTTGTTTAGCAGAAGCGAATCCCAAGTTTCCTGAATTTGCAATCGCTTTAGTGCATTTTTTTGGGTGAATCTTCTGTTCACACCCCAAAGTTGGCCCGGCTCCAGTAAAGTGTGCCGCCAGAGGCAGAGTGAAATGTGCAAAGGGGATATGGCAACCAAGGACACAGAACGCCATGGTAATGCTAAAGCGTGAATTTCCTAGTGCCCACCTGTCTTCTGCTATGCCGCACAACATGACTGCTCCACCGAGACATCGCTGGGTTGGCAGGAGGAATTAAGGGTAGGACTAAGGTACCTTGGTAGAGATCTCTGTGCCAGCAGCCTTGCAGGGTGCTTGGCCCAGTCAGGCCCTCAGGCCTCTGTACTTGCATTTGAATCTGAGGGAGGATCCTTCGCAGGCAGGCCACGCTCCATGATGGATGTTACGGGGCAAGTAGGGGAGGCAGTCCTCTGAGTGTGTAATTTTACTCCCCTGGTGCTCTCTGGACAGGCTTTTCCTTTCCTCCTGCTCTCCAGGCTATTACATTAAATTGCCTTCAGCAATTGCTTGGCTATCTCATTGATTTTTATCTGGAGAGTCCATTGGTGAGGGACCCCAAAGGCGATGCCGGGAATGTTAAAGCAATGAAGTTGGTAGATGCAGCCAGGCGAGACCGCAGGAAGCTGGCAGGTACGATCAGGGCTGCCAGCAAGCAGCATGGTGTAGAATGGATCCAGCTATTTGCTGCCCAGGCTGCAGCACACTCCCTCCCAGCTGGGCTTTAAAAAGTTAGGGGAGCTTGTGTGTGTAGAGGGGGAGGGAGCAATGGGTACAGCCCCCCCCATTCCCTGGAAATGGGTGGTTAGTCTGAGCACCCCACCCCCCGCCATCACTCTGTTCAGGCACTGCCTCAAGGAGAGAGAAAAGGTGCGAGCTCGGAGTGACACCTCCAGTTGCAGTGTAGACGAACCCGCCGCTATGCAGCCAGGGCTGGCTGGTCTTGCTTTCCCGCTCTCCTCACACACCTGCTCCCAAAGCACTGGAAGGGGGAGCAGCATCCAAGAGGGCAGAGGGGTGGGGGATGGTAGCACAAGTGGAGATTGTTACGTTACGCTTCCGCAGGCAGCACTGGACCTTACGCCGCTAGCAACCGGATCCCCTGCGTTTAGTCACTGACTCAACTCCTTTGTCTCCCCTAGTGCTGGCTCCATCCCTAAATTGGACTGAAATCATTATAAAACAACAGAGCACAGTGGAAACGGGACAGGAGGAGTCAGCAACAGGAGGGGGAATACCACTTGGAGCTGGCGTGTGGGGCACAAAGCAGGCTCCACCCAGGGAACGTCTAGACTACATGGCTCCATCGACGGAGCCATGTAAAATAGTTTACTCAGCATAGTCAAAGAAGCGGGGATTTAAATAATCCCTGCTTCATTAAAATAAAAATGGCTGCCGCGCTGTGCAGACGATCAGCTGATCCGGCACAGAGCGGCAGTCTAGAAGTGGCGCGGTCGACAAGGGAAGCCTTTGTCATCCACTCCGGTAAACCTTGGATCAGCTGATCGTCGGCACAGCGCGGCGGCCATTTTTATTTTAATGAATCGGGGATTATTTAAATCCCCGCTTCTTTGAATATGCCGAGTGTTGTAAGGCTGGCTCCCCCTCAGGCTTACAGCCCTGTCATCATGGGGGTTGCTCACCCTCGCGCGCCCAACCACCCGTGCTCTCCCCTTTCCCAGCTCAGCGGTCTTATTGTTCCCGGGCCCCGAGAAGCTCTGCTCCTGGCTGACGGGGCCTGTCTGGCCCGTGTGACGGCGCGTTGGGGGTTCCCCGTCTCCTGCACCCCGAAATGGCACAAACAGACTGCACCAGCCGGTGGAATAGAGGAAGTTTATTGCCTCTCCAGGATACAGCACAGCACAGATGTAGTCTGGCCACAGAGCTGGGCTAGGATGCCTCAGGCCCCCTTGAGATGGGGGAGACTGGGCCCCTAAACTCCAGCCCCTTCTCCTAGGCTCTCCTCCATGCTCTCCCACAGTAACTAACTAAATTCCCTTCCAGCCCTGCCCCCCAGTCAGGGTATGTCTACACTACCCCGCTAGTTCGAACTAGCGGGGTAATGTATGCATACCGCACTTGCTAATGAAGCCCGGGATTTGAATTTCCCGGGCTTCATTAGCATAAGCGGGGAGCCGCCATTTTTAAATCCCCGCTGCTTCGAACCCCGTGTAGCGCGGCTACACGGGGCTCGAACTAGGTAGTTCGGACTAGGGTCCTATTCCGAACTACCGGTACTCCTCGTGAAACGAGGTGTACCGGTAGTTCGGAATAGGCACCCTAGTCCGAACTACCTGGTTCGAGCCCCGTGTAGCCGCGCTACACGGGGTTCGAAGCAGCGGGGATTTAAAAATGGCGGCTCCCCGCTTATGCTAATGAAGCCCGGGAAATTCAAATCCCGGGCTTCATTAGCAAGTGCGGTATGCATACATTACCCTCCTAGTTCGAACTAGGAGGGTAGTGTAGACATACCCCCAGGGCCGCATTCCACCTTCCTTTGTTCCTCTCCATGGGGGGTGTCTGGCCACTGGTTCAACCAGTTTGGCATTACCTCTGCCTAGCGAGGTTTTCCCTGCTGGGTCTTGCTCCAGACAGCAGGGGTCACCCCAGCCCAGCAAGTACCCCCACTACGTCACAGTTCTCCCCCCTCCGAGAGCGAACTGAGCAGGGTCACTCCGCTCGTGACCTAGGGAAGTTCGGGTCCTCTGCGTGGGAACCCGCCCCGGGGACATGGGTGCTCCCCTTGACTCAGGCCGGCCGTGGCAAGGCCCCACATGAGCTGGCTTCCCTCTGTCCACTCGCCGCCCTGCTCCAGGGCGACTGGCGCAGGCCTGTCCTCGGGGGTCACACCCACCCTTCCGCTGGCCTTGATCTCTGGCCAGGGTCTCTCGGGCCGGGGCCATGAGCCCAGCGAGCCTTCTCTGGACAGCCAGGGCGGCTTCCATCCCCGATGCTCCATCCAGGGGGGTCTTCCCCTCCCATAACTCTCTCAGCAAGCCCAGAGGGTCTATCTGGGGTAGAGACCCCCAAGCCGCTTTCCTCCTGTCTTGGGCCTTCCCGCCCCTCTGGCAGGAGTCACAGGACCGGCAGTACCGCTGCACGGCTGTAAAGATTCCCGGCCAATAGAAGTGCTGGAGCAGCTTCAGCCGGGTGCTCCGGATCCCCCGGTGGCCTCCAACGGGGACATCGTGGGCCAAATACAGCAGCTCGAGGCAATACTTTCGGGGGACGACCAGCTGCCGCTGGACCCCCCATGCCCTCGCCTTCCTGGGGGGGAGCCACTCACGGAACAGGAGCCCACGCTCCCGCAGGAATCTCTCCTGGCCACCTCTCCCCCGGGGCTGAGCTGCATGGAGGCCAGCCTGGTCCCTCAGCCTCTGCAAGGAGGGGTCTGCCTGCACCTCAGCCTGGAATTCAGCTGCTGAGGCAGGGATCGGGACCTGTCCCCCACCTCTGCCTAGGTCCGGAGTCCCAGCCTGGCTGGACCCCGTGTCCACTGGGATGGGACCCTGAGGACGCTGCCAGGAGTCCTTCCCTGGACCCACGTTGTCAGCCCCCCGCTGGCTCTGGCTCCAGGTAGTGACTAGAGCCTGCTGGGATTCATGGGGCCACTCCTCTAGGTCATTCCCCATCAGCACCTCGGTGGGCAAGTGTGGGTGCACCCCCACTTCCTTGAGGCCCTCCCTGGCCCCCCATTTCAGATGCACCCTGGCTACAGGCACCTTAAACGGGGACCCGTCTATGCCCTTCAGGGTCAGCTGCGCGTGGGGTAGTATCCGCTCCGGGGCCACTATGTCGGATCGGGCCAGAGTCACCTCCGCCCCCGTGTCCCAGAAGCCCGTCACCTTTCTACCATCCACCTCCAGGGGTATGAGGCACTCGCTCCGCAGGGGCCGTCCTGCCCCCACCCGGTACACGGAGAAATCCGCCTCCTGAGAATCAGACCTCCCAGGGGAGATGCACTGAGCATCCTTCCCCTCTCTCTGAGCTGAGGTTTGCCTGCCAGCCCCTGCCTCTGGGGCAGCCTGCCCTTCCCCCCGCCCCAGCCAGTTAACCCTGGAAAGTCCCCGGTCCTGGGACCTGGTGCACTGAGCCCTCTTGTGGCCTTTTTGCCCACAGCGATGGCAAGTTAGGCTTTGGGCTGTCTCTGTCCAGGCCCTGGCTGGTTCTCCGGGGCGCAGACGACCTGTTCCTTGGTCTCGCTCCGTAGTTGACTCCCTCCGTCGCTCAGCCGAGATCCGGTCTCTGCGCGGTTCCCTCTCTTTCCGGGACTCCCGTTCACACCCGGACCGGCTCTCCGTGAACTCATCCGCCAGTCTCCTGGCCTCCTGGGGGTTCTCTGGTCTCCGGTCCTTGAGCCACAGCCTCAGTTTGGGTGGGCACGCTTCATAGAACTGCTCCATCATGACCAGCTTGAGCAGCTCCTCTGCGGTCTGGGCTCCGACTCCAGACACCCACTTGCGGCAGTATTGCGCCAGGCGGGAGGCCAGGTCCACATAGGTCTCCCGTGGCCCTTTCTGTACCCCCCGGAACTTCTTCCTGTACATCTCGGGGGTCAGCCCAAACTTGTGCAGCAGGGCCTCCTTGACTCGGTTGTAATCCCCTGGCTGTAGGTCCTCCAGCTGACTGAGCACTCCGGCCGCCTCCTGGTTCAGTGCGGGGATGAGCTCCTGCAGCCAGTCAGCTGGGGGGACCCGTTGCAGTCCACAGGCCCTCTCAAAGGCACTGAGGAACCCGTCTATGTCACCCATGTCCTTCAGTTGGGCCACCACGAGCCTCTCCAAGCGTCTGGCAGTCCTGGGACCCTGGGGCCCATCCGCACTTGGCGCAGCCGGTGCCCCGCCGGTTCTCCGCTCTGCCATGGCCAGCTCATGCTGTCGCTGCCTCTCTCGATCTTGGCGCTCCTTCTCTCGATCTTGGCGCTCCCTCTCTCGGTCCTGGAGGTCCTTCTCTCGGTCCTCTACTTCCAATTCCCTGATCCGCAGCTGGATCTCCAGCCGCCGCAGCTCCGCTGGGCTGGCCCCTGCCCTAGATGGGCTACGGCTTGCAGGCCTCCCGGGAGACGCTGTCTCATCTCTCCGGTGGGTTCCAGCGCTCCTCCCCCTCTCTGAGCCTGACACACTCTCAGGGGGGGGTCTGGCTGCTTCCCCTGGGGACAAGATCCTGGCCCTGTGGCTGGTCATTCTCTTCCAGCTGGGTAATCAGCTGGGCCTTGGTTGCTTTCCGCACAGGCAAGCCCCTCTCTCTGCACAGCCCCACCAGCTCTGCCTTCAAGAGTCGGGCGTAGGCCATCTGCCCGCTGGGCCTCTCGGTGCAGACTCACCAGTCTAGTGCTGCAGCGCCCCACGATTCCCAGGAACCGCTTCGCTCTGTCTCCAGCACGCCTAGCTCCAGGGCTCTTGCTTCTACTGCGCCTTGTCGCTTGCCGCTGGAAGCTCCATCCACGGGGTGCAGTGCATCCCACCCCTGACACCAGTGTGACGGCGCGTTGGGGGTTCCCCGTCTCCTGCACCCCGAAATGGCACAAACAGACTGCACCAGCCGGTGGAATAGAGGAAGTTTATTGCCTCTCCAGGATACAGCACAGCACAGATGTAGTCTGGCCACAGAGCTGGGCTAGGATGCCTCAGGCCCCCTTGAGATGGGGGAGACTGGGCCCCTAAACTCCAGCCCCTTCTCCTAGGCTCTCCTCCATGCTCTCCCACAGTAACTAACTAAATTCCCTTCCAGCCCTGCCCCCCAGTCAGGGCCGCATTCCACCTTCCTTTGTTCCTCTCCATGGGGGGTGTCTGGCCACTGGTTCAACCAGTTTGGCATTACCTCTGCCTAGCGAGGTTTTCCCTGCTGGGTCTTGCTCCAGACAGCAGGGGTCACCCCAGCCCAGCAAGTACCCCCACTACGTCACAGCCCGTCAGGCTGCGAAGAAGGAGGGGGACTCGGGCCTGTCCTCTCTCTGGGTCCCGACCCAGGACCCTAAAGGCAGTGGTGCGGTTACACTGCCTGGTTGGTGGGGGTTCCCTGTAACTCACCAACCCTCGGGTTTTGGAGCGACTCCTCCTCCTGTCCCCATCCTGGGCCAGTTCCTCCTTCTCATGCCCATCGACACGGCATCTAGTTGGCCTCGGCTCTCCTGGTCGGCTGGTCGGATTCTGTCCCGACTCTCCCCGACCCTCCGGGTGCAGACCCGGTGCCCCCTCGCTCTCCGGCCTTTGCCTCAGCTCCCCCGGGCTCTGTCCTGGCTTCCTCCCTCCTCATTCCCGGGACCAGGCGCCATTTGAACGGCCCATCGGTCGCGGCCCCACCCTGCTCCTCCAGGCGTGGGCCGATGACGTCAGCTGACGTCTCTTCTCAGCCGGCCTCTCTCCGCCCCCCAGCGGCACCTGAACAGGTCGGACAGGAGTGCCGAGGGGTTGCGTAGGCGCCTAGGGGCTCAATGTTCCCCGCGTCTCCTGCCTTCTCCGTTGGGCTCCTGGTGGCCTACTCGCTGCCCAGCGCGTCCACGGCCGGCCGGGGAGTGCAGGGTGCCGCGGACGCCGTTTGGCCAGAGCCCGGCGCCCCGTCACAATGAGTACACTAATTTACATGGCTCCGTTGATGGAGCCATGTAGTCTAGATGTACCCCCAGAGATCTTAAACCTTTCCTGGGTCTTCCTTGGATTAGAGCATTCCTCTTTGTACACCAGAGCCTGGTCCTGAGGCTAGGGGTTGAACCTCTCTAATCCGGCACCTCCGGGACCCCACCGGTGCCAAACCGTAGGAGAGGAATAATGTCCATCAGCATTACCAACACTTCCTCTGCTTACTGGGCTCTTAGAAGACATTTAGGGAGAAATTAGAGCTAAATAAGAACACTGAGAGCCAGGACCGGTGGCTATTAACAAACTGTATAGGCTGTGGGAAACTTGGCCACACCCATGCTCAGTGGACCTCCAGCTAACTAAAATCATGCTGGACCAGAGAATAGCAGACTAGAGAGGTTCAACCTGTACCAGCGCAAGGGTTGACTTGGCTCTGATCTAGAGGTTCTTACCACAAAGCCTTTCATTTGAGGCCTGGTCTATGCTAGCAAATTAAGTTGGCAAAGATAAGCCAACCAAGTCCTCATGTGGCCAGCACCGGGCTGGCAGAATGGAATGGACCACGAATGGAAAAATGCTTCCTGTTGTCCTAGGCAGTGTCAACACAACTGTGCCACTGTAGCCTTCTCAGTGTGGACAAGTTCTCAATGAGCGTGAGGTGCTCAGACAGTGGGATCCCCCGGTGAACCTCCCGTGGAGAACTGTCCTTCGTGGCTCAGCACCAGTCCTCTCAACACCCTCAGCTGCAGATACTCCGTCTTCTGCCCCCTCTTGAAGGGATGGAACAGAGGCGCTGGGAGGCTGCTGGAAAACGTCAGGCACCTTGCTACCCAGGGAGCTGAATTTAGACCTTCCTGTTTGCCAGTCTCCATGTGACTGATCCTCTAATCCATGCTGCCTCTAAAAGCATCGCGTTGTGCACAGCCGAGGCACTCATCCTTCCTCCCTCCCACAGCTACAGCAGCTGACTCTTCTCTCACATTCTTCCCCCGTCTTCACGCAGAGCCCTTCCTGCGGCCGGGAGCCCAGGCTCCTCCATATTCAGGAGCAGCGCACGGGCCTGGCTTATGACTTAGACGTGTGAAAAGGAATTTAGTCCAGTGGCTTCCAGCCAGCTTGCACAGAACTCAACTTAGTGTAAAGAACTCACTCTCCTATCCCCGCGGCACAGCCTCCTCCCTGGGTTTTGGATACATATGTATGGTCCATGCGGGCAAATTCAATTTTCTCCTTCCCTTCTCTCCCTGCAATATGAAATTAAGGATTAAGGGTTTCTTGTTGTGACCCTGGCCAAGGATTTGTTTGTCTGGGGCATTGTTCATGGGAAGGACTTTGCTCTCCAGTGCGTAACGTGTAACTAACATTTCTCCTTGCAGAGCATCCTAATTTCCCCCTCCCTTTGCCTGGGAGGCAGAGGGAACTTGTCTCAGCCCAAGCATGTTGAGAAGGGGGTCTGAGGCTATGTCTACACAGCAGTGAGAAATCCTGGCTGGCCCATGCCAGCTGTCAGAGCCCCTCCCGCTGTGGAGCTGTCTCATTGGTGGGCTCAGACGTGAGCTCGGGGACCCTGCCATATCTCAGGGTCCTACTGTCTGGGCCCCAGCCCAAGCCCAGCTGCCTACCTAGCAGTGAAACAGCCCTGAGACCCCATGTTGGCAGAATGGGTGAGCAGCACGTGTCTAGTTGCTGTGCACAGCATGGGTTAGCTCGAGAAGGATATGTAGCCCTGGTGCTTGTGCACCGCCCTGGGATGAGAGCTGCAGCCATCTCACAGCTAATGCTGTTGTAGCCCTTTTGCTAGCTGCTAGCTGTGCTATAAGTCAGAAGATCTCCAGGGAGGACCAGGGAAGAGGCTTAATTGACCTTTCTCCTCACTGAGAACAGGAGGAGCATGGCTTCCGGGGAAGGAACTGCCACTGGGGCTCACCCTTCAAAGTGTTACCGGTATCTGGGACCCGCATTGGAAAGTCCAAGTCCAGAGCCAGGGCGCCGTGAGGCTGGGCAGCAAGGGAGGGGTCTCAGCTAATAAACACTTCCTGCGGCTCAGGGACTTGGGTTTTCTCTTTGTCCTTTGGACTTGTGGGTTCAGCTGCTTCTCCTTGCCAAGGAAATGGGCTGCAGAGCCATCGCCCAGCGCCAGGAGCAACGGGAACTAACTCAGGTTGCTGGGAGAAGTTTTATTTTTTGTCTTTTGAGGGGAGAGTGGGAGGGCTGCTGGATGCTCAAAGGCCTGGCCCTGCTGCTTCCACAGCACCTCAGCCCTCCGGCACTGGCTCTGAAGCTGAGCCACGTCGAGGTACGGTTCTCAGTATCACACGCTACGCACACAGGGAGGCCAGGGGCTGGAATCCCCAGGTCTCATGGTCCCTGGGGGGAGGGAAAGAGAAACAGAGGGGCCTCATATGACGGGTGAATCCCTGTGGCAGCTTCTAAAGTGGTGAGAGCTTTGGGTGCACGCTGGGTGCGGCCTTTTTTGGAAATCCGGTGTCTCAGTTAATCTGGTCCCTTCGGAGGAACTTTATAGGACTAAATCTCCTTTGTTCCCATCAGGGGCAGCTCACTGGCTGATGTCCAGGACTGCATGAGAGTGGGGCGTGCATTTCCTTTGCAGGGACCGGGCCCTCCAGCTCCGAGCGGGGTGTGCGTGGGCCGTTGCTGACAGCAGGCAACCCGCAGGGAGGTAGGAAGCCAGGTGGATGTGACGGCTCTTCCACATCCTGAATCTTTCCTCAGTGTGGATTCTGTGCTGCATGGGAAGTTTAATCTGGTCCTGGAGCCTGGCGCATGCTCATTGTCTTGGTTCCTGTATAGGGAAAGATACACTGGCCCCTCGAGATGGACTTTCTTTGCAGGGGTGAGGAGCGTTCGACACGCAGAGATTGTGTCCGAGTCCATCACCACCGGGCGATCACTTCAGGCAGGCTCTCTTCTTCTTCACTGCTTCTAGGCTGTACTGTTAACAGAGAAGTAGAAGCACTGAGAAGTCAAGAGAGGGAGATGAATCCAATGGCCACAGGGAAAACAGTGGCCATTAATAAGTGGGGGATATTAGGGCCTTAAAAAACTGACGTAGCCTTCACAGTAAACATCAGGGAAGTGCACCAAAATATCCTCAGCAAGCCGGCCTGAAACCTGCCTGAATAGCCACTGGTAATGTCTGAGGGTATGTCTACACTGCCACCCTAGTTCGAACTAGGGTAGCTAATGTAGGCATTCGAACTTGCAAATGAAGCCTGGGATTTAAATAAATGCTTTATTTGCATGTTCCCGGGCACCACCATTTTACATTTTAAAATGTCCCGTAGTTCAAACTCCCTGCCCGTGGCTACACGTGGCACGGACGAGGTAGTTCAAATTAAAGGTCCTAATTCGAGCTACCTAGTCCATGCCGCGTGTAACCATGGGCAGGGAGTTCAAACTACGGGGCATTTAAAAATGGCGGCGCCTGGGAACATGCAAATAAAGCCCGGGATATTTAAATCTCGGGCTTCATTTGCAAGTTCGAATGCCTACATTAGCCACTCTAGTTCAAACTAGGGTGGCAGTGTAGACATACCCTGAGGAAATAGTTGTTTGTGTTCATCCCAGATAAGATCAGGACCCTATGTTGTGAGGTGCGGTGTGTGCATCCAGTGAAACTTTGTCTGCACTACCACTTTTGTCAGGAAAACTTTTTGTGGGTTCATGGTGTGAAAGAACTCCCCTGTGATCGACAAAAGTGCAGGTGTGGACCATGTTAAGTGGGCCAATGAGGCTCCTGTTAATGTAGCGAATTCTGCTTATTGGAGGAGGCTTAATTACACCAGCAGGAGAGCACTTTCCTGCTAGCAAAGAATGGACAATACAGGAAACCATGCGGCAGTGCTGCTGGAAGGTCTGTCGTGTAGCTGTAGCCTGAGCAAGATGGTCCCTTCCTTGCAGCATTTGCAACCCACACAGACAAAAGGGCGGATTATTATTTAGTCCTATTTTACAGATAAGGATCTGAGCCCCAGAAGTGAAGGGACTTGCCAAAGGTCTGATATGAAGTCTGTGGCAGAGCCAGGCATAGACGCCGAAGAGGAGTTCAAGTCTCACCTTCCCCCAGCATTCTGGATGTGCCCTCTGAAATATTCAGTGTTGCTTCAGTGGTGTTCTGTAATAAACGTACGTGGGTCAGATAACACGGCTTGATAGGTAGACACATGGAAAATTGAACACCCAGGCGATAGTTATGATGGGGTTCTTGTTATCATTCATTTCCCTCTCCTTTCTGCTTGCTGTCTCATCATTCTCATAGTACCCTTTCTCTCTCTCTCCTGCTTTGTTATCATTTTCTTTGATCTCTCTCTCTCTTATTACACGCTTCCTTTCTCTGCTGCTGTGGCTTCCAATTCCATTTGTCCGATTTCCAGTCGAGTCGGCCTCCTTGTAACAATAACTCTCAGCTCCACTGATGGTTCAGCAGGGGAAAGAAGTGGGGAGGGGGTGAATGCCAGGTAGGTAACAGGTGAAAAGATCCCAGTCTAACTCAAAAGCTGTGGCCCAGGCCAATCACAGCCTGTTTCCCACCAATGTGGCTTCATTCACTCCAGGCAAATTATTTGCAGATGCTGCAATTACATGGACAATCCCAGAAGCCTCCTGCTACGGGACAAGCCCAAGAAAGAAACCAATAGAACACCACTGGCCATCACCTACAGTCCTCAGCTAACGCATCATTAGTGATCTACAACCCATCCTGGACAATGATCCCTCGCTTTCACAGGGAGGCAGGCCAGTCCTTGCCCACAGACAACCCGCCAACCTGAAGCATATTCTCACCAGCAACTACACACTGCACCATAATAACTCTAACTCAGGAACCAATCCATGCAACAAACCTTGGTGCCAACTCTGCCCACATATATACACCAGCAACACCATCACAGGACCTAACCAGATCAGCCATGCTGGTTCATTCTCCTGCACATGCACTAACGTAATATATGCCATCATGTGCCAACAATGCCCCACTGCTGTATACATCAGCCAAACTGGACAGTCCCTGCGTAAAAGAACCAATGGACACAAATCAGATATTAGGAATGGCAACATACAAAAACCTGTAGGGGAACACTTCAATCTCCCTGGACACACAATTGCAGATCCAAAGGTAGCCATCCTGCAGCAAAAAAATGTCAGGACCAGACTTCAAAGAGAAACTGCTGAGCTACAGTTCATCTTCAAGTTTGACACAATCAACTCTGGATTAAACAAAGACTGTGAATGGCTCGCTAACTACAAAAGCAGCTTCTCCTCTCTTGGAATTCACACCTCCAGATCAGCTACTAGAAGTGGGCCTCATCCTCCCTGATTGGAACCACCTGGTCATCTGCAGCCTGATTCTGGCCTGTATATTTATACCTGCCTCTGGAAATTTCCACTACATGCATCTGACGAAGTGGGTCTTTGCCCATGAAAGCTTATGCTCCAACACTTCGGTTAGTCTATAATCTCCTCGCTGCTTTTGCAGATTCACACTAGCATGGCTACCCCTCTGATATATGGACAATATTGTGTCAGGAACGCGAAGTGGCATCAAAACAGGTGTGGGGGGCTTATTAGCCTGTTAGTATCCATCACCCAGATATCCTGTCCGATCAGCTTTCCGACAACAGGAGGGAACTGGCTCTGTCCGGCATGCTTGGCACCTCTAATTGAAAGAATTTTTTCCCATTTCTGAGTGGCGGGGTCCTCAGCCGTCGTTAAGGACAGAGCGCGGGATGGGCCACAGCTCATAGATTTCCTATCACAGTGTGGCGTAGCAGGGCTGAGGGGAGACGGTGCCCTCGATTTCTCTCTTCCTCAGGGACAGGACTCTTCTTTCTCTCGTGCGCTGGGGGCCGGCTGGCATTCAGCCCAAGCTCTCTGCTTTTAGAAACGCAGGGGAGGTGAGTCCCAAATCATTTCAGCCCCTCCAAGTGTGCAGATCAGCCTCTGTCGTAGGACTGGGAGAGCATCTGGGGGAGGGAGTGTTAACAAGACTCAGGCGGGCAGCCTGCTGCCTCTCCCAGGCAGCCTGTTGTAAATCCTGATTTACATGGTGGGGAGCCAGAAAGCGGAGCCATGAGGGGCAGAGCCGGGGACATGAGAGCACTGGCCATCCTGGCTGCTCCTCCTCAGCCTTGCCTGTACTAAGGAGGCAGGCCTCGTGCAGACAGGCAAAACCATTCTGAGCCCCAAATAGTACCAGTGCCGCTTGCTCCCATTTCAAGCCAGGGTAAGTCTCCCACATGCCTGTGCTGGTGCAGCAATGCTGTGGGCTGGACACAGATGGCTATAACTGGGGCCAACCCTAGTGCAGACAGAGCCCATGGCCTGGTCCCGCAGCACTGTCAGGCAGCCCCCAAAGCACTGGGTAGAGCAGCTTTGTTCTGTCTGAGCCCGTGCACTATAATACAGAGATCTACCTATTCCAGAGAGCTGGAAGGGATCTTGAGAGGTTATTGAGTCCAGGCCCCTGCTTTCATGGCAGGACCAAGTACCATCCCTGACAGATTTGCCCCAGATCCCTAAATGACCCCCTTAGAATTGAGCTCACAACCCTGGGTTTAGGAGGCCAATGCTCAAACCACGGAGCGATCCCTTCCCCCAGCCAAGGGATAAAACTATAAACTATGAAACTCCGTGGCCCACCCCCACTACAGCAACTCTTTTCCTGCCCCAAACCAGGCCTAGCAGTGGGCAGCTGTCCAGAGCCTTGCACCACAGGGGCCACGCAAAGCTAAGCTGCTCAGGCTTTAGCTTAGCTTAGCTCTGCGTGGTGGGGCTCAAGGCAGTGACGCTTGGTCTCCGTGCCCTGGGCCCCAATGAATGTAATGCTGGCCCTGTTTGGTGGACCCCCTGAAACCTTCTCCAGCCCCCCATGGGTCCTCGGACCCCTTGGTTGAGAAGTTCTGGCCTAGAGAAATAGCCTCGAGAAAGCTATTGCCCTTCTCTGTCTGAAGCCTTGGACAGAGCCCTGTGACTCGCTCTCCCATAACCCTCCGCAGAGGATTCGGGCAAGTGCAGCTTAATTTGTGGCATTGATGAAGTGCCCAAAGCCGATGGACAGCAGGTCCTAGGGGAACGTGCCCCTCTGGCCCGTGCATGTTCCCCGCCTGATCAGACTCCTCTGTGGAGCACTCGTGCCAGCAAGGCGGTGACCCCAGGGGCCACATCCCATTCCGGCAGGGCGTGCCAGTCTCCCGGAGTGGCTGCTGAACTTTTGCCAACTCCCTTGGTGAGGTTTCCACTGCAGCTGCCTGGCTTCCAAGTGAGACATCCCCCGGCACAGCCTACGATCCGTGCAGGGTTGGCACCCGTTGGGAACATCTGCTCCCTCCTGCGTGGTGAGAATGATTTCATCTGGCAGCGATTTCAGCCAGGGAGGTTTGCAGCTGCGTAGGTGGCATTGCTTCCCCCTCGCTCAGTGCCCATCGCAAGGAGCTGGGACAGGTATTGCCCTTCCACTGCTAGGAGAGCGCCAGGGAGCAGCAGTACAGGGGCGGGTGATAAAAGCACTTCTTGGCACGAGGCAGGAGAGCGTTCAGAGCCAGCCTCTGAAGCGAGAGGACGTGGAGAGGGGGGGCAGTAAGGACTGAGCAACAGACAGGCTGGGAGAGTTGCCACGGCATGCCAGTGTGTTAAGGAACAGCCCGGCAGAGCGTGTTTGCACTGTGGCTTCTCGTGATGTAAACTTACACAGCAGGAGGACGCATCTAGAATTCTTAGTGGCTCTTTTAGAAGGATGCAGCTTTTTTCGGTTCTGTAATCGCTTGTTTGCTTTTGCTGCCCAGTCAGGATTCTCTCGGGACTTAGTGGCTCAGCGGCTAATGAAAGTGATGGAGTCTGTGTTAACGTTGCAATGGAAGAGCCTGTGTTTGGAGGAGGTCAGGCCTCAGTGCAGGAGCCATAGAATAGAGGGAATACATTGGGTTGCTTTACTGAATGCAGCTCTCCTCCCTGCAGGCGACTGGAGGAGAATTTGGTGTGGTTCACAGGCTGGATCAGAGGGTCTGTTCATAGCAGGGTCCTGAAACCAGAGCCCATGCGCACTGAGCTCCCTGCTCCTAAGCCGGTGTGCCGCAGAGCTGAAAGGGAGCACGTCTTCAGTCTGTCGGTCAGAAGCGCTGCCCGTCGAGGAGGGGAAATGCAGCCGTTTCCAAAGCTCTTGCACGTTACCAGAGTTCGGGTTGTGTTTTCTTTTTCTTTTTGAATGCTCAGCACTCAGTCCTCAGCATGTGCGGTGGGACACGAGTGTCCCCAGCCAGCTTCTTGTAATTAAAGCTGTCTCCTCTTCATCAGAACACCTTGTAATTAGTGCGAGGAGTGATGTGTAACTTTAACTTCAGAGGCTCAAGAGTGAAAACCTGAAGGCTTCTCCCCGGGGAGAATGAAATGTGCTTGCGGTAGCGGTGATCTAAATTGGTTTGTCACTGCCCAGGGTCCTCTGCTCCTTCCTACCACCATGAACCAGGCTGCAAGAACGGAGCTCTGGGCTGGCTTGACGGGTGGGGGCAGGACGTCACCCCCCGTCACCCCCCGTCACCCCCCGTCACCCCGTCACCGGAAGGAAATAGTCATGGATTTTAGATGGATAGTCAGACCTTGTAGGATGGGTCAAAAGGATCATCTAGTCCAGGAGTGAGCAATAAGTGGCCTGCAGGGCAAGCTGGAGGCGGTTCACAAGAGTTAGGCCTTCGTGGGCCTCCAGGTGCTTTAGTTACCTGCATGTCCATAGATATGGCTGCTTGAAGCTCCCATGAGGCGCAGTTCATCATTCCCAGCCAATGGGAGCTCCAGGAAGTGGTTGCCTCGCTGCTGTGTCCGTGTCTGTGGTTGTTTTCAATGCTCTGAACTAGTACTTCATTTGTTTATGGTGTGCACTACTTTCAGGGCCCATCCTCTGCCAATTTGTGCTCATGAAAATATTTCCCCTTCTCCATCCCTTCCCTTTCTCTGGTTGTACAGTGCCCTGGGTGAAAGTTGACCACTTCCTTCTGCCCCAGAAGTGGCTGCATCTTGGCACGCTAAGCACATACATTGCAGAATGCTTTCAGATGCCACGAGGAATGTGCGTGCTTTGGTAATATTTTTTCATTCCTCTGTCTGCCTCAGTTTCCCGCTGGACTTTGCATTGCTAGCATGAAGGCAGAAGGAGTTTGTCTCATGTAGCACCCTGGTTGGAAGTCATAGGTCTTAACAAACTGAATACAATCACCCACGTGAATGGAGGGACCATCAGCCAGGAGGAAGGAGTCTTTCCCTCCCCTCTCCATGGGAATGCAGAGCAAAGGCCCTTGATGACAAGCACACAAGAAGGGTGTCCGGTGGCTATGCTTAAAGAGAACGGTGTCCCAGGGAGATGGTACGCACAGGCGGGGACTGACCCCAAAGGAACAGAGACAGGGCCAAACTGGATTCTACAACCTCTTGGCCAGGCTGAGTTGTCTTCACCTGTGCTGCTCACTGCTAACCTAAGGACTTTCAGAAGCCAGGCGGCTATTGAATTGTTACCGCGTGAACAGGCTGCCTGGCAACCATGCCACTGGTCACCGAGAGCACTACACCCGGAAGAGGTAGAATACAAACCTCCAGCAGGAGTCTGGCTCCGTTTGACGTGCTGCAGGGAGGTTCAGAGACAGGCAGGGGCTGCTGGCAGCAGCACACCCAGTATCAGAATCGTGGTGACTGTGGGCCTGCCTCCATGGAACCGTGGGGGCCTCGGGGTCTGGCATACTGAAAGGGTCACTCCCAAGATGCTGCGTACAGCTGGGGCACAGAGCAGATCAGTGGTCTGTGCCGCGTGCAAAGGGAAATCTCCTCACACCATTCTGATTCTTTTCATCCTGCCCCAAATGCTCCCCTCCCCCTTTGCAAAGCCAGGAGGGCAGTAAAAGCCAAACGGCAGCTCTGCTGGTGCTTTGCAGAACCCTCATTATGCTGAAATATTTGCACTTAAAAAAACTGCCTGAGCATATTTGCACAATCGTCTGGATCGGTCCCAAGGCAGCTGCCAGCTACTGGCTCAAGAATAAACCTATTTAAAACAACAACGGAAAGAGCCTTTTCCCTTTCCTTGATTTCCTAGGAGCACAATTACACCTTCCCATCAGCTCCCAGCTCCATAAATTGTTTTGAATGACCTCCAATACATTTCAGAAATCCCATTCAACTCCCTCCCCTTTCTCTGTCTCTCTCGCCTTCAGTCTGTGATGTGGGCTCCGCTATCCCTGTCTGGCTCGGGCTGCTCTTTGCGTGTCCTCTCTGTGGTCGGTCCCATACATTTTCCATCTCGGTCTCATTTGCCAGCAGGATTGTTTCATTCCGCCCCTTTTGTGTATCCCTCTGCCAGCCCAGTGGCTCCACCCCTGGCAGCTGGACTTCCTTAACCCAGACCCCAAATATTTCCATCTTCTTTGCTGAATTACTTAAGAGATTGGGGCTGTCAAAATGTCTGATGAACCTCAGCACTTGCTACAAATGTATTCCACTCAGGAACAAGCATTTTCCTAAGGCATTTAGTTGTCTGTCTGCCCCTTTGGTGGACTTCCAGTAACACAAATAACAATTACCTTGTGGTTCTCTACTCTGATCCTTTCTCCCTATGCTTTGCAGAGTTCATTTCCCTTCCTCACCACTTCTGGGCAGCTGTCCGAAGCCCACCAGCCCTGACAAGTGCATTGACTAATTGAGCAGAAAAGAGAATGTTCTAACACGTCGCCCAAAAGCGTGTGAGGGCTGGCGGTGCAATGCGAATTGTGCTAATGTCCCTTCATCTGGAGATATGTGGTTTTTATTAGATTAATTTTTTTTAATATGTGCGGAATTTACAGTGGGAACAGCATTAATTTGCAGTAATGATCGGGCAATCCCATGGGAATTAATTTTTTTTAGTGAATTAACAAGGAAGTGAATAAACACAATGTTTAAAAAAAGAGAGCAAGCGAGCAATGGTTCTGCAAGAGCAAATGTACTTTGTTCCCTGATCTGACAAGTGTTTAGTTTTAATTATTTATGATACTGCATAGTTTGTTGTGTAATGTATTTTATAAAAAATAATGAAATCCAAGTACCTTTAGATCTTGCTTGAGCATTTGTCAAAACTTTATCTGGAAGAGGCGAGAAGCTGCTGGGTTTTGTTGATATGAATTATGGGGTGTGTGAATTAGTTGCGTTCTGCTCTAATTATAATGTTTTCTTATTAGTGGGAAGGTCTTTCCTAGAGGGCCCCAGCTGAGATCTTGCGCCCACAGTGCTGAGACAGTCCCCGAAGAGTTTAGTCCAAGTAGGCAAGACAAGCAAAGGCTGGGAGAAAGGAAGGATTTTTTTTACAGATGGGGGGACTGTGGCACAAAGATGAAGTGACTCACCCACCCAAGGTGAAGAGGGTGTGTGGGACAAAGGTTGGGAACCAGTGGCCAGTGACTGTAGCAAGACCACCTTTCTCAAAGAAGTGGTGTGATTCCATTCTCTGGTCAGTCCATTTGCCGGGGGTACTTTCCCCTTTGTGGTTCAGGTACATCTAGTACCGTAGCTGCAGCATTCTGTGGAGCCGATTTACTTAGCGTGATGGCTGATTATTCCCAGGTCTCTTTCTCACAGAGAGGCCATCGCTCTGCCTGAAGTTATGGGCTTAGCGGTTGACCTTCTGCGGCTCGTATCCTGCAGTGGTTCAGACTAGCTGATCATAAAGATGTTTTCTGGTCCTGAAATCTTCCACTTCCTCCAGTGGTGCCTGCTTGGGCTCTAACAATGAAGAACCTCCTTCAGGGCCCGGGCATGAGCAGTTTGAGCTTCCAGTAGTGCCCCAGTGGCAGTAGCTGGGGCTTCGACGAGACAGATTCCCTTTGTGGGAGATCGTGGGACTAAGGAGAACTCCTTTCCCTGCACTGTGAAGGCAGCCACCTCCTTCCCCTGTGCAGGAGGGACAAACGGCAGCCTCCAGGTGTGTTCAGGGGGGCTGTTCCTTGTGAGAGATGGATCGGCTTCCTTGCTCCGCGGGGTGAAGGTGGGTGGAGTCATAATGGGGCTCTGGGATGTTAATCCTGTCCAGGACAGCTGCCCTGATGGTGGGAGGTTGGTAGGCATGCCCCTCTTCTCCGATGGACCAGATGTGTGGGGGAGGTAGAACTATCCACCAAGGGAAGGCTGGTTGGGGGAATCCTTACCAAGGTGTTTAGCCCTTGAGAGCTTCCGTGACGATGGCATAAAACCACCAAGCCCTGGGGCAGTTCATTTCCCATCTCTCAGTCCTGTTTGTTTGTTCGTTTGTTAGTAGCTTGTGGCCACACCAGGCCTCCTGGTTATTGCTGTGCAGATACCTGGTTGTCATTTGTTAGATAAAGGTTCCTGGCTTGCAGCAGTCCTTGTTTGTCTGGATGGTTGGGAAAGCGTTGGAGGCAGGCCGGGGCAGGTACAGTCAGTAAGCATCTGTAAACGTATGAGAAGCAGCCCCAACAGCCTTTTGACGTCTTTATTGTCTGGAGTAGGTTTCATTTGCTTGGGTGAGAGGGCAGCTAGGGGCAGTGAATGTGGTTACTGTGCTGTGACCCAGTTTAATGCTCCTCGTAGAACCAAGTACAGGAAATCCACCGCCAAGAGCTCATGCATGCATGCATTCCGCTGTCTGCTTTTCAGAGCAGCAGTAGATTGTGGTAAATAGTCTCCTAGAAACTTTTTTTTTTTTTTTTGAGAGCGAGCCAGAGAGGCAGGCAACATTAACGCTCCTTTTTGCAAAGAATAGCTGGAAAGGGACTCTGAATTAGCCCCAGTCTGTATGATGCTGATGTTTTCCTGACTGCTGTCCAAAAGCCTTGTAAGAAGGACGCACAACCATTGTGGGTTATAACAACAGGGTTCCTTTGCTTGCTTTTTCAAGAGTCATTTTCATTTAAGCCCTTGTTTAAACAGTAATTAAAATATTAGGCAGTCGTCGTTCATTTGTACAGCCCTAGCGCCTAGAGGCATCAGCTAGGTTGGACCGTGTTGTGCCGGGGCTGTACAGATGTGTAGTACATGTCAGTCCCCACCCCAAAGAGCTTATGCTGTAAGATATGTGTGGGCCAGTGGAGCTTTTATTGTTAGTATCAAACTCTTTCCTTCCGTTCAGTGTCAGTCTTTCCGTTCTTGATTTGAGTGGATGTCTTTGATAAAAGCCTGGTAATTTGGTTTGAATGATCAGTGTAAGAAAAATCAGTGGGTGTCACTAGAATGCACTTTTCAGGTGTGAGATTGTGCTTTGGGAGGGCTTGACTAGTGCAAGCTGCTTGAAGAAACTTTGGTCTCGGCCTGGACATTGCATTCGACAGAGCTGGCCATGTCAGGAAACCTGCTTGCTCACCTGTACTAGTTAATGCAGTCAGACCCCTCGTATGGACAAGGCAAATTGCAGTTGTGCTAGCAGGATTGGTGACCCTAGAAGGCAGCACAGGGTTAAACCACAACTATCCGACATGTTAAAAGCAACAATTAGCCCTGTCCAGGTTCAGATTTTAAAACATTTAGTTGGTGGATTTTTAATAAAATCACTTTTCCCTGGCCCACCGAGGGCAAGTGATTTGAAGAAATTTAGCTTAGAAGTAGTTCGAGCTGTTACTCCCACAAGATGCATCGCTCCAATTAGCGGCGTGTTCTGCCTTTTCTTCCTGATGCTTGCATACAGACTATACCTGTGTGACTATTCCGTCAAACCGTTATTGGAACATCACTGCACATGTTCATATGGCCCAGAATGTCTGTGATTGGCAGGGTCTGCTGTTTGTCCCCAGCAAAACAACAGTCAGTATATATTATTTTAAATAAAACTGTATGGAAATGTGATTTGATCTGAAATTTTTAATACAAACGAGTCTAGGATTGTTTAGTTATAGTTCCCACTGCAACTGTAACTGTGCTCTTGTACTTACGCTCTACTTGGTAGCACTGTTTTTGCTATGAAATTTATGCTCAGCATGCATCTGCTAGGATAGCATGAAGCTACGTATCCATATGGCACACACATGGGGACTGATTTGTGTTACTTGTGGGAGCCGTAATTTTTAAATTCCTAGGCCAAACTCTGCATGGGGCTGCTCCAGTGTAAATCCATTTGCACCAGTTAACTTCCATGCCAAATTTCGCCCCTTGCACTTATCCTCCTGTTCCCAGCAGTACAGCACTCAAGTGCATCAGTGCTAAGGCAGTTTTGAAATCATTTGTCAGCTCTGGACAGAGGTAGATGATAGAAGGATAATGATCAATGATCATTAGAGCCTAGACCTGTTTGAGTTTTAGGAGAGCTGTGGGGGACTACAGGAAATAATGTTCTGTCCAAAACCCCCGTTCAGCAAACTCGCCCTGTAAGGCAGAGCTTTTAAGCATGTGCTTAAGCCCAATTGACTTTAATGGAACTTAAATATGTACTTAATTTTAAGCATGTGTTGACGTGCTTTGTTGTTTTGGGCCACAAAAGGGGACGTGACATGCAGGTAGAATGTGCCCTGTTTGTTGATCAGTTGCCTCTAACTGTGCTCTCTTGTGGCATTTTTATTGTCTAGTGATCTGAGCTGCTGTTTATTTTAAACTAGTTCTCTCTCTTTCTGCCCTGGGATCAGACATTTTCCTGTGCCTCACTCTTCCTAGCTGCACAATGGGGATAATTGCCAGACATGTGGTTTTAGTCTCTCTTTAGCTTGTTGAGGATTTGTCTGTGCTGTGCAAGGGTTACTATTTATTTGACATGAGAGGCTGATACTATCTACAATCCACTACACACCACCAAAGCTGCCTGCTATCAGTGAACTGGCTGCTAGCCATTGTGGGCAAGGTATGCATCCTTGTGACACACAAGTAGCTCTGACTCTTGTCCACTCTGGGTATGTCTACGTGCCAGAGTTATTTTGGAATAACTGACATTATTCTGAAATAACATAGTCTGTGTCTACACTACAAGGAGTTATTTCAACATAATGTCAAGCTGAAGGACTTCTTACTCCAGCTCTTGTAACCCACATTGTACAAGGAGTAAGAAAAGTCAAGGGAGAGTGCTCTAACTGGTGGACAGCTCTAACTCGGACTTCCGGCTGTGTAGACAGTGCCAAATCTGAAATAAGCGATTTCGACTTAAGCTATGCAATTGATGTAGGTTGCGTAGCTTATTTCGGCTTTACCCCTGCTGTATAGACTTTCCCTGAGAATCCTTCAGTGACCCTGTTGATCATGTCCCCTTACACCTAGCTCTTCTCTCTTCCTCTCCTCTCCCCACATCTCCAACCTCTCCAGTAAAAATCCTGCCCCATTGACTGGCCTCCTCCCCCACAGAAAGCCTGGTGAAAAGACAGGCTTTAGTTTGGATTTTCTCTGACACTGACTCCCTGTGTAAGACTGTGACGGGGCGAGGCAGCCCCGCACTGAACCTAAAGGGCACAGCCAGGGTTACCTGGCTGCAGAGGCCCCTCCCCCACAGCCCTACCAAGTATGCCCAGGCTGCAGCGGGGCTATAAAAGCCTGGGCCAGGACTCAGTCAAGAGAGGCAGCTGAAGGAGAAGGACTGGAGAAGGGAGCTCTCCCTCAGCGGTGGCCAGGGACTCCAGCAGAGGCCGGAAGGAAGGCGGAGGCGAATTGGTGCAACCCAGAGACTGCCTGCCGAGGGGACGCCGGCCTGGAGATTGCAGCCAGCTGGGCAAGTCCAGGGGAAGGAAGCTCGGGGGTCCAGGTAGGAAGTGGCCCAGGGCAGGAGCAGGAGCCGCCGCTCCCGGCCCGAGAACCTCGGCGCGTTTCGGCTGGATGGCCCCGCCGAGAGAGTGACCCAGTACCTGGTCGCTCACAGGGCCCTGGGCTGGGACCCGGTGGAGTGGGGGGGCCCGGGTCCCCCTACCTGGGGTGTGCCCCCGCTACGACAACTGTGTTGTGGACTTGGCCTTGCTTAATGGGCCAGCTATAGACTGTTTTGCGGACTCAGGCCAGGGGCCTTAGCCCTGCTTAATGGGCCAGCTATAGACTGTTTTGTGGACTCTGGCCAGGGGGCCTTAGCCCTGCTTAAAGGGCCAGCTGTAAACTGTGTGGACTCAGGCCCAGGGGCCTTAGCCCTGCTTAAAGGGCCAGGGAGAGACTGTATCACAAGGGGTTGGGGATCCAGGCGGGAGGGGCCCGCCACAGAGACCATGAACTAGTCACTTAACCGAAGGACATAGGCATGGCTGTACTGGATCAGACCACGGGTCCATCTAGCCAATATCCTGTCATCCTACAGTGGCCGGTATCAGATGCCTCTGAGGGAATGAACAGTACAGCAGCAACCTCTTGGCTTCAGTGTCTGCTCTGACTTCTGTTCTCTCACTTTCTCTGTGTGGGGGTTGATGGCAATAACTTACCTTGCAGGGAGTGTGAGGTTTAATTAATGTTTATAAATTCCTGGTTCCACAGGTGGGGAAGGTGCTACAGAAAGGCAGCATGCCATTAGCGTTAGTGGCACAACACACTTCTCGGGGGTGTTCCGTGAGTGTTCCCTGATAAAGTGGAGTGGCTATCATGGAGATCGGGGTGTAATTTAACAAAGTGTCCCTAGCCGAAGGGATGCTTTGATGGGCCTTTCACCTGACCGGACAGTAACTCCAGGGTTTGAAGATGCTTGTGCAGTGTACTAGAGGGGTAAGTCCTATGCTCAGGCAGATGTAGAAATGAAAGGCTACAAAGAAGGTCACAATAAGTGGCAGCGTGTGCAAGAGGGAGAGAGCATTCTGCTGAGAACAGTCTTATTTATCATCATTAATGGTACGAAGGAAGGAGCCAAGAGAACATTAATTAAGCTTTGCAGAAGAAATAACATGGGGAGGTGCTGCTAAGCGGTGTTGGGGAGGCAGCTGATGTGGGCAGGAAATAACGGATTGATGTTTGCGCTGGAGAAATGAGAACTCCCCCAGTATAGCTGGGCAACACTCACTATAACATACATGGCAACCTTCCTTAGAGCAGCTCCATCAGCGGCCCTAGTGGTGGGAGCATTGCTGGGTGGCTGTTGACCTGCTCGGAGCGGGGTTAGATGATAGAGAGCTTCAGCTGGCAGCCAGCGGATGCCAGGCATAGTCCGGTCATTGCTACTCCGGGTGGAGCTGCATTGGCGCTAGTGTGCTGGTGGGAAAGTTGGAGAGAAATACAGGTGCAGGCACAGCCTGAGGGAAGGAGAAATCTAAGAAGCAAGGATGCTGAAGCAGGAGGCCTTAGGGATAACAGCTGACAGTTAACCTCATATGCCTCGCTAGTGTTATTACTAATTGCCGTGGCACCTAGAGCCCCAGTCATGGCCAGGATCCCATTATACTAGGTGCTGTACAAACCAAACGAAAACACAGTCTCTGCCTTGGAGTGTTTACAATCGAGGGCAAGAGACAGCAGATGGATACAGATACACGGAGGACTTAGAAGGAAACAATCAGACCACACCGCTGGCCAGTTTCATCGGCAGTGATCTCAGGACACCAGCATCACCAACGCTATGTCTAGACTGAAAGCTTCTTTCGGAAGAAGCTTTTCTGGAAGAGATCTTCTGGAAAAACTTCTTTAAAAAGAGAGCATCCACACAGCAAAAGTGCAATGAAAAAGCGATCTGCTTTTTCGAAAGATAGCGTCCTCACTGAATGGTCGCTATCTCGCATTTCAGTTGTGATTACTGTGGACGGAGTGGCTACCAGGGCACTTGTGCTTTTTCCTGGAGGCCTCTTCTTTCAAAAATACACTCTGTTCTGCATCCACACATACCTTTTTCCGAAAAAGCTTTTTCAGAAAAAGTCTTCTTCCTCATAGAAAGAGGTTTACCAATGTCGGAAAAATCTCTCCATTCTTTCAACTTTTTGACGAAATAACACAATAGCAGTGTGGATGTAAGTATAGTTTTTCCAGAAAAACAGCCATTTTTCTGGAAAAACTCTGCAGTGTAGACATATCCCAAGACTTTTGCAGCTATCACAGCCAGGGGGTGTTTTGGACAGAGGCGAACGAGTTGGTTTTGCAGTGTGGTGTTATGTCCAAACAAGCTGATAGGATTCCCAAGCTGGGTATACAAAAGTACCACACCACAGATGAGCTGTTAGACCTTTTCTGTGGGTTTTGTCTACATACATCTTTGGTTGTCATGTAACTCAAGCTAATTGGTTGTTAGTTAACAAACACTGTTGTAGATGCTCCCAAATGTTGGCATCTGGTTGTGGTTTGCTTTAGGATTCAGCCTAGCGTGAACCATGACCAGGAATAAATGTTTCCTGGAACATACATTTATGGAGTGTGACCACTAGAATTTATAGCCATGCTAATTAGCTCAAGTTGCATTGCATCCAGAAACGCTAGTGCAGATGTAACGCACATGTACATAATGCAATGCTCTGTTCTCCATTAATGGTGGCTGGGCCACAGATAAAGCTGTTGAATCTGCTACAGCCCTAGCTAAGAGAGCTGACACTTTTAGATCAGTTGGGAAAGGCCCCTGTTCCGAGTTCTAGAGGTGGTAGGTTTGTTTCTCCTTTTGCTGATGTCCAATCAGAGACATACTCCATGGTCCTGGAGAAACCCAACCCACAGCTCTGTCTAGGGTTCGGAATCTCGTCATAGCCCAACAAGGCCAAAATGTTGGGGGAGGGGGGAATGGGATAAAAGCTTCACAAAAGTCTATGGGGCTCAACAAAATGGTGAAGAAAAAAACAACCGATGATTAAATGGCGATAGAATCATTTACACCCTGTAGATGGGTGTAAGCAGAAAGTCAGAGAAGAAGAGCTTTGGGCGGATAAGAGGGGGCAGTATCAGGTTAAAAGGGAGCAAAGGAATGTTCAAGTTTATATATCAGCAAAACATTCCCAGTGGTGAGGTCTGTTACACTGTGGATTTGTCTTCGCAGGGAAGTACTAGCTGCCTCATCACATGATTCAGTTTAATACCGGAGTGCAGGGACCACTCCTACACTCGTCCCTGGGCTTGGCAATAATAACCTGTGACCAAGCGTCCACGTCCCGGGCCGCCCGCATCGGCTCAGCGCCACCCGCCCTCCATGCGGGGAGGGGCCGTGCCCAACACCTTCAGGTGCAACGCCCTTCCCAGCGCTCCATCAGACACTGAGTACCCTTTTCCGCGGTACATGGACTTTCCGGGCCTTGGCCGGTGTCGCGACCGGTCAGGCGGTAGGGAGGCTCGGGCCCGCCCCCACTCTGAGCCCCGACCCAGGGCCCTAAGAACCAGGGGAAAGAGTTCCTTCCACGGTTTGGTTGGTGGGGGGGGGGGGTCCCCGCAACGCACCAACCCACGGGTCTTCTGCAGCCGCGCCTTGGGTCACTTCCTACCTCCCGCAGCTAAGGGACCGTGGTCTCTCTGCTCCAGCCCTCTATCTCTCCCTGGGAGCCTTCCCACGCTCCTCTTTCCTTCCGCCGGCGGCCTCCTTTTGAGCTGTCCTGCTGGCTTCATAGCTGATGTTCCTTTCCTCCCCTTCCCTTATTTATTCCTCGATCTGGACTTTTAATGTTCATTTATCTGAAGAAGTGGGTTGTACCCACAAAAGCTCATGATACCATGTCCATGTTTTGGTGGTCTCTAAGGTGCTGCTAGACTATTAGTTGTTTTTTAAGTTTTTCCATTTTAATTCCGTCAGACCACCTATGGGAAACCAGGGAAACGTCTGTGTCATTGGGCTGAATATCATATGTGCCTCAGTTTACCTGGGTGATGTTACTGTGTGACTGAAGGGAGTTACCTCAGAGGCAGTTGGGAGCTGGTGGGGGAGGGGGACAAACAG
Organism: Pelodiscus sinensis; assembly: GCF_052426305.1. Taxonomy (NCBI): domain Eukaryota; kingdom Metazoa; phylum Chordata; order Testudines; family Trionychidae; genus Pelodiscus; species Pelodiscus sinensis. The sequence goes on along the minus strand of NC_143074.1, from coordinate 7,196,519 downwards.
GAATGGAAACAATGACATAGATAAGAAGCCTCCAGAGAGAATCCCAAGAGTCCCTAAAGGAGCAGTGATGAGGGAACTGTTACCTGCGAAATACCCACCTCCTGGGCTGTGACTAAGCTGGCAGGTTTATTTTCCCTAGGATCAAAGGGACATTTAGCCATTAACAGCCCAAGCCTAAAGAGGAAGAGGGCAGAGGTGGAAGCAGCATCTGGAAGTGCGGGCCTGGCACAGATGCTGAGAGCTGTCTGCCTCGCCCAGCCCAGATGTAGGTAGGGGTGTCTCGGCTGAGTGGAGCTCACCCAAACCTTCCAGGGGAAGAATGAAGCCTAGGTAAGTCTCATGCATCTCGGTCCTCTGTTACCGTCACCCGCTTCTTTGGCTGTGGTGTTCCAAAATAATAATAAGGTGTCTAGAAAACTCACCTGGGTTACTTACTGTGTGCGATTCCTAGTGTCAGAACCCCCAAGAGTGCTCAGGGAGAAAAGCCAAGGCCCTACTAGAAGAGCCACAGCAAGACTCAGAGATGCAAAAGCCCAGAGGTCCCAGTGTAGTAGTCCTGGAGATGGGCCTTTCCCTCCAGGGGTGTTGAACCCAGGGAAGGGTGCACTCATAAGAGCCTGCCTGGGGATACAAGGCATAGCACACCCATCCCCCTCTCATCCTGTGGCTATGTAGACTCTCTAGCGTACGTCAGTATGAGTTATGTCACTGTGACAGGTGTACGCTCAAATTCACTGGTACCGTTGAGTGTGCCTGTTCCTCGCCACACAACAATATTGTGATCAAGGGCTTTATAGCTCATGGAAACTGCAGATATTCTCATTGCCTGCCACACAGCACAATGGGGGCTTGGCGGGATCCCTGCTCCTTCATTAGTCCTTCACATTACATCTGCCACCCATTCAGCTTTCTTGGCTGTGCTGGAGATTCACTCCCGCATCCTCCACCGGCTACTGAGTCCTGGAAGGTCCAGCTAGAGAGCCGCATTTTGTGCAGGTGACAAATTTCACCCTTTCAGACCCTGGTTCCCCTGCTGCTGTATCCTCTCCCTGTTGGTCTGCATGGCCCAGCAGCCATCCGTGTCGCAGGAGTGGAGAGATATTTGACTGAATGGACACCTGTGGATGCCAAATATGGCTCCCAGAGCTCCTGCTACGTCTGTGTGGCTGCACTTTCCCCCCAGTTTCTCTCCTGGTCTGGGTTAACCCAATCTTCCCCGGACAGCCATGGTGACCTCCAGTTGGGCCCAATTCCCAAGCCACCTCAGTTCCAGGTAGACTTGCTTATACCGACCCTGAGCAGGGGAACAGAGCATTCATCCATCTGCATTGGGTGCTGGCAACTTGCAACGGTACCGCCTGGATCCTGATTGCCTCACTATTAGGCCTGACTTGCAAGCCCCAGCACCATCACTGAATGCGTGTCCATGCTCAGCCCAGGCTCCTGCAGCAGGAACTAGCGTCAGGTGCTGCCTTCCTGAGGGCTTCAGCCATTCCCTCGTGTGGATGGGCAGAGGGAGCACGCTCAGAGCACCCTCACGTCTCAGCGGTCCATTCCCTTGGCTGGCTCTGGGAGCACGGAGCAGTGCAGGGCGAAGGACATTACGTGGGAGAATATGCATGTTCACAGCTCGGAGGATTAAAGGCCTGTGTTCTTATCACTGCAGAACAGAGTATTATAAATCCAGCCTTAGAATACGAAATCCCCTCGCGACTCGGCCATTGTTTGGGAATATTAAAAAGCCCTGAGACAGAAATAATCAGTTTCCAAATGACACATTGTCAAATAAAACATTTCTCATGTTATCCCTTCCTTCCCCTTTCTCTCCCGCTCCCTCCGTTGGATAATTTAACATGAGAAATAGATTAAAACGAGGCCGGCTTCGGAGCCTCCTAAGTTTGACTTCCCATCAGGTGCGTCCTGCGTTTAAAGCAGGGGCTGTCAGGGCAGGAAAGGGAGGGAGCTGCAAATGAGCAACTCTAAAAACCAAGTGCTGACAGGTCGGGGGCCCGGAGATCTGCTGTCTGTGTGCTGCTCCCCTGGTGCACAAGGGAACTGCTTCCACCAGGTGCCAGCAGGGCAGGGCAAGGGTGGGAAAGTGCACCGAGTCCTTGTGGAACCCGCAGCTCGGCTGCAGGCAGCCAACGGGGGCTGTTGGTCTGGGACGAGAGGGAGCCACATGGCTCTGACCAAGTGACAGGGAATGTGCCATTGGCTCTGGGCAGCGGCCCCAGCACTGCTGTGGGTTCAGTATTCCCCATGCATGCCCGTCGGCCGTGTTTTGCTGCACAGCTGCGCATTGCTGCCTGCGGCTTATGGCTCGGCTGCGCTCGGGGAGGGATTAAAATGCTGCCTCCTGGCTGCTTTGCAGAGGGGGAGGATTTGCACATTTTTGTCCTTTCCCAGCCTGCTTGAGTTAGTTCCTGAACCTGCTGCCGCAGGGTGCTGAAGGTAAAGGGAGGCCCATCCTCTCAGGGGCTGGCTGGAGTGCTGGGGTCTGTTACAACCTTCTCTTTATCAGGAAACCTCTGGGCACCATCCCCCTGCTTCCTTTTACTACAACACACCCGACCTGGCCTCCCACCTGTTGCCCCCTTCTCCAGCCTTCTCTGCTGAGCAGACCAGCACGTCGGCCAGTATGTGTGGAAGACAGAACTGCCCTTGCTCTCGAAGACAAGCCATTCAACCAAGTGGCCTGACAGGAGATTCACTTGAGCCAGCCCTGCATGGGATAACTCCAGGCTGGAGGGGGAAACATCAGACGCATCATGTCTGTGGCTCTCTGCAGTTTGTGATTTCCCTGAAGCAGAAGCATTTCAGTGGGGCCCATACAATAGACTGACAATTTCATTTGCTACGGTCCAAGCTACTTCCCCAAACCCCCTCTGACTGCAGCAGCCGGGGGTGGATGCTGTGTTAATCTGGTTTGCCAGCTGCAGGCCTCTGGCAGCCGGAGTGGCTCCACTTTCACTGATGGTTCAGATCAACGTTACATTTGCTCCCTCCAGACTTTTCCTTCCGTCCTCTAGGTCCAGTTGGCAAAGGCTTTTCTAATGGCAGGAATTTCTGCGGCTGCCCAGGCCTTTGCCCGCCGTGCTCAGACTTCCTTCCTTGCAGCCTCTCGGTAGGGAGGGGAGGACTGTGCCTACAGGGAGCCGTTTGAGTAGGGCACTGTGTGGAAAGCCAGCATTCTGCTCTGTGAGATGCAACTCCACCCTGGATAGCCCCCAGCCCCACAGTAAGAGCATGCTCCGGGGAGAGCCCGGTTCAAGCCCCTGCGGTGCCTGATTCAGGCTTCCAGGAAGTCTCCACAGTCTCTCACATTCCAGAACTGTCATTCATGCTTAAATTCTACACTTTACGCCTAGGTCTAAACAAAGACATTAATTATCTTACCCATTACAAAGATAGCTTCCCCAATTATCACCTCTAATATCATTAGCTCACAGACATTTACCTCCCCCCCCATCCGCCTTCTGTTCTGAAATTTGATATGTCCTTTTCATATGTGTTCTTTTTTTTTATTGTATCCTTTGGTATATATGGTTGTGCCAATTTTCTTCCACTATTTGATCTCAGGAAGTGGGTCTGGCCCATGAAAGCTCATCACCTAATAAACCATCTTGTTAGTCTTTTAAGTGCTACATAGTCCTGTTTTTTGTTTGACATTCCAAGTGAGTGTCCTGTGCCTGGCTATTCTGGGGAGGAGGCGTGACTGGTTTTCGCCAGAAATTGCACCTTGAACCAGAGATACCTTCCTGGTGAAAGAGATACAGGCACATGTCTGAGGGAAGGTTTGTTTTTGAGGAGTTGGCGTTTTCTGAGGACAGTTTCACTGACGCGTTCCTGACTGCTCTCGTGAGCGCATTGTGCAAGGTGCTGGGCAGACCCAGAGGGAAACACAAATTGGAATCCCTCTTCCAGGATCTCTTCGTGCCCTGGGTCTCCCCGGGTCCTCCCCTTTGAGTGCTCTTTTCCCAGTCTTTCCCAGCCACAGCTGTGCTCCATTTCCTGACAGAAGCTGTCTGCTCAATTGGGAACGTCGCACTGAGCAAAGTCATTCCGCCTCCCTGAGCCCTTCTTCCTATTAGAGTCAATTACAGAACCAAATGAGAAACCAGATGAGGCTAGGGAGGGGCTCTGAACGAGAGCTGCCATGTTGCATTTTCTACAGCACATTGGAGGCTGTGCCTCTGGACCGGGCTAGGGAAGCTGTGGCTTCCCCAGAGGCCTCTCTCCTTATGGCAACCTTGCCTCTCCTCCTGAGTAGCTCCCTTGTGCTGCAGGCAACCAAATAGCCCACTGGAGAAGCCAAGAACCAAGTGATGTGGCCAGGACCTAGCGACCAAGGACCTTGCTTTGCACTTTTCCCAGCCCTCTGCAACCAAAGCAGCATGTCCCGAGACTCCCCCTGTCCCAGAACTTTCAGGGCTCTGAGCAGACCTCTCCTTTCCCCACTCTCCCGCCCTCTCTAACAGGGACACTGGCCGTGTTACTCTTGCCAGCTTACAGGCAGAGAGATTTTCCATTGTGCCAGGGTTAGGGGAAAAGCAGTGGAACTTGGCGAAGTATTCTTCACACAGTGCACAGTCAACCTCTGGAACTCCTTGCAAGTGGCGAAGGCTAGAAATTTAACAGGGTTAAAAAAGAGCTAGCTAGATTCATGGAGGTTAGGTCTATCAATGGCTATTAGCCAGGAAGGGTAGGAATGGTGCCCCTAGCCTCTGTTTCTCTGGAAATGAATGACGGGAGGGATCACGTGAAGGTTGCCTATTGTGTTTCCTCCCTCTGGGACATCTGGCATTGATCACTGTCGGCAGACGGGATACTGGGCTAGATGGACCTTTGGTCTGACCTAGCATGGCCGTTCTTATGTTCTTAAATATTCTGGGCTCTGAATGGGAACATGTGCTTGATCCCTTTGTGCCACCGAGGCACCTGGGGGGACGAGTGGTGCGTTTACCATCCACAGCACTGAAAAAGGCCCATCCATGGTGCACAAGCAGAGGAAGACAGAACGTCACACACGCAGCAGAGGCCTCGGAGATGTCTATCAGAAGTCACTAGGCAGATCTGTGAGCGTGAGACGGTTCTGTCGGGCATGAGTAGGAGGTTGTGAGCATGGAGAGATGATGCTCATCCACCCCACATGGCGCGGTGAGTTTGGGGGGTGGAGGACCCTTACACCACTTGTGAGCTTGCAGGTGCAATAGTGAGATCCCTCTGCCCTGCATGAACACGCGGGGGGGCATGTGGGTGTACTAGAAGACTGAGGTACATGACCCGTTGGGTGTACCTGATATCTCACCATCTGCTTCTTGTGGATGTTCTGTTTTCCTGTGCAGCTTTGTGAAGGTGCGCGTGACTGCATTATGCTAGAACTGGCTCAGAACGTATGCAATGGCCGCATTGTTGTGAAAGCAGCGAGTGAGTCTGCTGTATCCATCCAGCTGCCATTGGCGGCGTGGCTGTCTCCCAAGCTAATACCTCTTGTGAATTGCAATTTTAGACACTAGCTTTCTGTAGATTAGCCTGTTGGTGTGTCTCAATCTCTCTGTGTGCTCACAGTGGTTTTACTGAATTCCGGTGAAATGTTTGTACGTCTGTTACACGGTGTACAACATGCCTGGATTTGGGCATCGTGTGCCAAAATTAATTCTTCCCCTCCCCCAACAGTGGCATGTCACGCTATGAAGCCAGAATTGTTCATGCCACTTCTGATTTACCTGCCCTGGGATTTTTGTCTGCTACAGTATGAAACTGACTAGAAGCAGCAGAGGGATTTAGACATTTCTCTTGCCTGTCTGCATGAGATGCCCATTTGAAGGACAGCTTGTATTTACCTCCAGAACAGGTGCCATGTGGACTATTCTAGTGAAAGCTTCCCCAATGCTGTTCAGCCTGAGTGCCTTGACTTAGAGGGACCACCTTTCAGTTTGCACCTGCATTAAGGAAGCACTTTTGCAGTTGTTCCCATTACCAGTGAATCTGCCACGTGGGCACATATGATACTATTTGGGGGATGGGTAGCCTTGTGGCTGATGTACTGCACTGGGATGCAGTAGATCTGGGGTCAATTCTTGCCTCTGTCACAGAGTTCCCAGGTGATTTAATCTATCCGTGCCTCAGTTTCCCATCTGCAAAATGGGGATAATGCTCCCTAGCTCCCAAGAGGGGTGGAGGTGAAGATAAATTCAGTGATGTCCGTGAGGTGTTCAGATACTGTGGTGAAGAGTGAAGTGTAAATAATAAATACATCAGTTCATCGCAGCGATGTATTTGATAAGATTGGCTTGGGGAGTGAAAGACAGGGCCCTGAAATTGTCCAAGAGGTTCCCACAGAGTAGTGCTGGAGATCAGCTGGAGGAAGGATGAGCCAAGGGTGAAGATACTAGACTGAGATCCACACTCAGTTCACTGCTCTGCCACAAACCTTGCTTGGGCTTGGGCAAGTCACTTGGTGCCCGTCTCAGCTCACTATCTGTGCAGCAGGGTTAGTACTAGTCGCACTGCCCTGTCTCCCAGGGGCATGAATGATACAGGCATGCATGTTGTGGAACACTCAGGGATCATGATACTGGGGACCAGGTAAGTACCCAAGGTGCCTCTTCATTGCAGCTGGGGAGGTGGTGTGCAGCTCGTGTCGATGTGTCCAGGTCACTACATACAGCAGTGAGGGGTTCAGGCTTCAGTGCAGGCTGGGCGTGCCAGTGTGTTCCTAGGGCATAGCCCACGCTACTGCCTCCTCAACTGCTCTTTCTGTCCAGCCAGCGAGCTTACACTAGTGCAGACACGTCTGCGTGCGCTGCTGCCGACACCTGCCTGTGCCGGACAGGCAGGACGTTGCTGAAGCACGTGCTTTGCCCTTAAACACAGATGTAACTGCACCTCGAGCGTAGATGTGCCGGACGGGTGTAAACTGCTGGTAACCAGGATCATTCCCACAGAGGCAGCACATGTTGGCTGGGAGTTTGCAGTGGGTAGCTCAGGCTTTATCTTCATTATATTCTGAGATAATCCCCCCTCACCCCCCTCCCATTGGAACCAGCAGGGAGTGGGAGCTATTGCAATCTGTAGCTTGGCCTCTAATGAGTCCGATTAGCTGGATCAGCCTCCAGCAGAGTTGAAAATTGAGTCCCCTGCTGTTTGCTGTGCTGGGGTCTTTTGGGTCTGACATCTTCTCTGCACTGCTGAGACGTCAGATTTCCCCCCTCTCTCCCTGTTTTTAAACTAAGGCATTTTCTTGCCCTTGCAACATGCTGGGTGCTAGTTAGGTTTCTTGGCTGCCACCTCCTCCCCAGAGGTGGCTGCATTTCAAGAGAGGGTGAGGCAGTTTCTTTGGTACCTGGCGGTTTGCAAAGTGCTTCGGGGTCATCCAGGATGTCAGGCTGCTCCAGAAATTGGGGGGAGAGGGTGGTAATGCCGCCTTGGTCCCCTTGGGGGACCATGCAGGGTCTGAGCTCCTCTTAATGTTTCTCCTTTTGCTCTCCCATAGGGTGGCTTGATCGCTCTTCTCCTGCTCCTGCTGGTGTTCACGGTGGCGCTGTACGCCCAGCGGCACTGGCACAAGCGCCGCCGGATCCCCCAGAAGAGCGCCAGCACTGAAGCCACCCATGAGATCCACTACATCCCCTCAGTGCTGCTGGGCCCGCAGGCCCGGGAGAGCTTCCGCAACTCGCGCCTGCAGGCTCACAGTTCCGTCATCGGCATGCCCATCCGCGAGACGCCCATCCTGGATGACTACGACTACGAGGATGAGGACGAGGTCCCGCAGCAGGCGGAGCCCAGCGCGAGGGAGGATGAGTTCGGCAGCCAGGTGACGCGGACGCTGGAGAGCCTGGGCAGGGGCGGGGAGGAGAAGCCTGAATATGAGAAGAAAGGTTTGTCGCTTCCCTTCCTATTTACTCCCTCCCCCCCTCACTACCAGGCCAAACACCTGGCTCTCAAATGTACCAGATGGTCATTAGGAGGTGACAGATGAGCACCGAGGCAGCTGATCTCGGTGGCGCTGGTTGGCAGCCACCACGTTCCCAGCCTCTGCAGTCCTCTTGCTCGGTCATGCGTGCACAACAAGAGTCCGAAAAAAATAAGACTTGGGCTGTCACCTTCGTGTAGGGAACCTGACTGCTCACTCCCTCGCTCGGGTGCGTCTTGCTGCAGGCACACACCGGGTCCGCGCTCCAGAGGCATGCTCCAGCCAGAGGCTCCGATTCGGTGCTGGTCTTTGCCTGCCCTGGTGCGGCTGTGTCTCTGCACCCTGTGCCACAGTGCAGCGTCTCTGCAGGGAGACAGTCCTTCATGTCAGGCATCCTCTCATTTTGCCCTGCCCTGCTTTCGTGGGAAACCTTTCTCGCCAGAGAACCTCCCCCGATGACTTGATATAAAGTTGGCAGGTGGGGGGCTGAAAGAGAGATTCTCATGCTTTAAGATATCACAAGCCAGCCTTTATCTAGAGCTTTTAATCTTCAGAGCACTTTGCAAACACTGGTCCTCACCCCCTCTCCTGATCCTAGAACCCTAGGGCTGGAAGAGACCTCAGGAGGTCATCGAGTTCAGGCAGCTTGGTTCAGGAGCAGCAAAACAGGCTGGGACAACTGGTTTCTGCGTCAGTTTGTTCTCCGAGCAGCCGGGCGAGCCATCTCACAGTTGCCAGAACAAAAGCCATCAAAGCTAACTTAGAAGACTCAGATTCAATAAACATGCAAACAGTCCCTGCAGTGGGTTAGAAATGGTAATTCAGAAATATCCCGTGGTGATAAAACCTTTAGAATTTAATACAGGTGGACTCCCTAGGATGCTACAGAATTTGAGAGGATGAGAACCTTTCTGCACAAGGGCCTTTTATTTTTTAAACAATACTATAGAAATCTAGCACAGGGATAGAACTCTGTATTAAAATCTGCAGGTTGGTTTAACCCCCCTCGAAAATATATATCTGACGGGGTCCCTACATGGCACTTATCACTGCAGTATCTGTCTGAGGGTATGTCTACACTAGAAAGTTAGTTCGAACTAACGGACGTTAGTTCGAACTAACTTTCCTATGCGCTACACTAGCGCTCCGCTAGTTCGAATTTGAATCGAACTAGCGGAGCGCTTAGTTCGAACTAGGTAAACCTCATTTTACGAGGACTAACGCCTAGTTCGAACTAGCTAGTTCGAACTAAGGGCTGTGTAGCCCTTTAGTTCGAACTAGTGGGAGGCTAGCCCTCCCCAGGTTTCCCTGGTGGCCACTCTGGCCAACACCAGGGAAACTCTATGCCCCCCTCCCGGCCCCGGACCCCTTAAAGGGGCACGGGCTGGCTACGGTGCCCGTGCCAGGTGCAAGCCTGCCAGCACCCAGCTAGCAGACCCTGCACCTGGCACGGCACAGAGCCACCCACCCGATGCCCCCCAGCCCACCCCCTCTTGCCGGGACCAGGCTGGCGGCTCCCGGGAGCTTGCCCTGGACCGCAAGAGGCGGGCACCTTCCTGGGCTAGTGCGGACATCGTGGACCTCGTCCACGATCTCCGCACTAGGCACAGGAAAGTGGCCGTCTAGGGCAGGAGAGCTGCCAGCCTGGCCACCCAGGACCAGGTGTGCATGAAAATCAAGGGGGTCCACTGAGACCCCCGACACTGAGCCCTGAGCTTACAATGGCCGTACTGGGTCAGACCAAAGGTCCATCTAGCCCAGTAGCCTGTCTGCCAACAGCGGCCAACCCTAGGGACCCTGGAGGGGATGGACCGAAGACAATGACCAAGCCATTTGTCTCGTGCCATCCCTCTCCAGCCTTCCACAAACTTTGGGCAGGGACACCACTCCTACCCTCTGGCTAATAGGACTCCATGGACCCAACCTCCATCACTTGATCTCACTTCCCTTTAAACTCTGTTCTAGTTGTAGCCTTCACAGCCTCCTGCAGCAAGGAGTTCCACAGGTTAACTATTTGCTTTGGCAAGAAGAACAACTTTCTCTTACTAGTTTGAAGCCTGATACCCATTCCTTTCCTTTGGTGTCCTCTAGTCCTTCTTTATGGGAACTCATGAAGAACTTTTATGAATGCACCCTCTCCACCCAACCCCTGCTTTTAGAGACCTCTATCCTGTCCCCCCTCCGTCTCCTCTTTTCTAAGCTGAACAGTCCCAGTCTCTGTAGCCTCTCTTCATCTGGGACCTGTTCCCAACCCCTGATCATGTTAGTTGCCCTCCCCTCTCCCAGCCTTTCTCTTCCCCTCTCCCACCTCCTTTTCCCAGTCTCCCCCAGTTTTTTTCAATAAAGACAGAGTCAATGTTGGAAGAAACGTTATCTTTATTTTGTACATCAATAAGAAGGGGGGCTAGGGAAGGGCAAGTGGAAGGAGGTGAGGGAGGAATGGGGTACGAGCCCCCGATGGGGAGGACTGGGCTGGCTCTGCGGGCTTCTGGGGGTGGAAGCTCTCCTGCAGCCCCCCAATTACTCCCTCTCCCCAGATGGCAGCCTGCGGCAAGTGCAGCCGGGCTGATGGCCGAGTGGTGTGATGTGCCCAGTGTGGGCACTCAGGGCACTCCAAGCCAGAACTTCTTTGCAAGCGGGGCACCCCTTAGAACTGTGTGTCCGGGGTGGGGGTCGGGACCCTTTAAGCGCAGCCCTCGGCTAGCCTGAGACAGTATCTCCATGCTCTAAGTCCTCCTTTTATGCCCTACCGGCACTGCTTCCGGCCATCATTAAGCCCTGTTCAGAGTCCACTCAATGTGGACTTACTAGTTCGAACTAGCAAAACGCTAGTTCGAACTAGTTTTTAGTTCTAGATGCGTTAGTTCGAACTAGCTTAGTTCGAATTAACTAATTCGAACTAAGTTAGTTCGAACTAGCGCTGTAGTGTAGACGTACCCTGAGGGACTTATCTGCCTCTCCTCTCTGCAGAATCTCAGCACCTCATAATCTTCAATACATTCATCTTCACATCACACATCTCAGGACAGTGCTGTTATGCCCATTACACAGATAGAAAACTGAGGCACAGACTAGGTCCCTACAATGTATAGCTTTCATGAGCATTTAGCATCTCTATGCTTTTTAAAACCCCACTGAGGGTGTGTCTAGACTACAGAGTTTTGTCGACAAAACTATACCTGCGTCTACACTACCGCTGAGTTCTGTCGACATAACGTCGACAGAACTCAGCAGTTTTGTCGACGCTGGTAAACCTCATTTTACGAGGCATAACACCTTCTGTTGACAGAGTTTCTGTCGACAGAAGGTGTTATTGAATGTAAACTGTCCTTTGCGTCTACACTACCATGTCGACAAAGCAGCTTGCTTTGTCGACAGAACTGAATGTAGTGTAGACGCTCTTTGTCTACACTGTCGACAAAACTTCTGTCGACAAAAGCCTGTAGTCTAGACGTACCCTGAGTGTCTAAATTCCTTTTACAATCTGGCCCGAGGTGGTTTTCCAAAGCTCACTCAGGAAGTCTGTCAGACCTTAGGTATTCAGTCTCTGGCAAGTGCTCTAACCATTGAGCCTTCCTTCCTCTCTCAGGATGGCCTAAAATTCTGCCAAGTGCCTGTTTACCTCTCAATACTGACCCTTGTCTTGCTTTAAGACAGCATGATCAGGACTGCGCGCAGTCTGTGTGGGCAGGCTAGGCTGCAGTCAGTCTTGCATCTCATGGAAACAAAGTACTGAGGTCCACAGCTGTTATGGCCTCTTGTGGGTTCAAGTGCCAAGACCACTACTGGCAGGTGTCCCTGTTGATTCCAGTGGCATGTGGCTCTCGAGGGAAGCCAAAGGAATATCAGCATGAGGCAGTCTCTCAGAGGCTACAACTCGGAGCGATCTCCTGGAGAGCACTGAGGATGAAAGACCCCTCCCCACTCCGGAATTTGGCCCAGTAGTCAATGGGGAACCAGATCTGAGGGCGGGCGGGGGGCTGGGCCAATATATTCTCCTCGGTCTGTGTTTTAGCTCTTTTAAGCTCTTTACTTTTGTATAGAACATAGGTACAGAGAGGCACGATACCCAGGCCTGATGGTCACCATGTGCGAGTTGCTGTGGCTAAGTGTGAATCAGATGGGATGGGGCACAGTCTTTTTGCCTTCCGTCAGTTAAACAAGGCAGCTTTTCGGCAGTCGGAGCTGGCTCTCTGGGGTATCCAGAAGCAGGAGGGAGCCTGGGGGTGGGGAGCACAGCCCCAGTGATCTCTAGGCAGGCTTTGCTGCTGCAGGATGAGGATATAGATGTAACAAGTTATCTTCTATTAAGTTCTGTGACTGCTCCCTGGGAGAGGATAAGAGAGAGAATGAACCATGCATGACAGATGTTAGTGATGTCACTGCGCCAGGGGAATGTGCTAAGATGCAACGGTCATCAGGGAGGGATAAGAATCTATATAGAATAGAACAGACTGACTCTTTCTTCTTCTGCTCTTCACCTAAGATAAACTTCACTCGGCTAGACCATGTGTATTTGAAGGAACTGATCTTGGGGAGACAGACTCCGGCGTGGCTGCTGTGCTCCTGCATGCTCCCTGTTTGGCGTGGGTTTTCTAAGCAGTTATTTGAATGCAGACCTGATAAACTGCACAATTGGTGGATTTGTTTCTCCTACACAGGAGGGAAAATGCTTTCCCCAGCGTGCTCTGGCTAATGCACAATTGATTGCCTGCACTTTTAAAGCCTGTCTCTTCACAACAGTAACACCCACTTCTGCTTATTGAAATGTCGTTATAAAACATTTAATATCATTAACCTGCAGCCTACAGCAAAATGCTTCCAAATAAACAAAAGCAAAGTGCATTCATTCTGCCTGCTAAGTGACTGGAGTGATATTTAGGGGAAGAATAGGTAACAATGCTTCACAAGTCCCCCTCTTGCGTGGAGGATGAATAGCTTTCCCCTTTCCTAGCGCCCTCATTCTCAGAAATAGCAGACTTTGATTCAGAATATAAATGCTTGGAAAATCCATTAATCTGTGAGGTCCCCTTTAATACTATAGGAAGCCATGTTTGCAAGCAAGCACCTTTAAGTTGCAATGCCCAGTAATCAAGACTCGGGATTTCTAGCTCTGTTGCTCACTGAGGCCTTGTTTACACTTACTGGGATACTGGCACTGTCGGGATCGAGCTTCCAGAGGTTGATTTAGCGGGTCTAGTAAAGTCCCACTAAATTGACTACTGATTGCACTCCTGTCGACTCTAGTCCTCCACCAGTTGGAGAAAAGTAAGGGGAGTCAACAGGAGAGTTTCTCCTGTCAACGTCCTGCAGTGGAGATCCCGTGGTTACATGAGCTAAGGTAGGTTGACTCCAGCAACACTAGTCATGGAGCTGGAGTTGCGTGTCTTAGTTCGACATTGTCCCTTAGTGTAGACCTGACCCTACCCTGTGATCGACCATAGTCAAAATCACTGAAACTCTGATGTTCAGTGATGCTGAGTCATCAATGTCTAGGGGATTTGGGGGTGCTCAGCAACTTTGGAATTATGCCCCTAGACCTGTGGATATCGTGCACTACAGAACAATAAAAACAAACACACACAAAAGAAGTAGTGAGACTCAGAGCCCAAGTTAATTGACTCAGGCTCGTGGGCTCGCGCTCCATGGCTCTAAAACCTGACTGTGGCTGTACCCTGTGTGTGTTAGCTTTTCTTGGGGTTTACCAAATCCGGAGTATGGAATCCATTTCACTCTGCGATCGCCAAGCACTGTCGTGCTCCAATGAGCAGGTAGAAACCTTGTGCCCACGTATAGCCTGTAGATTCTGATCTGAGAAGCTTTTTCAGCACTCTCCATTGAATTCCCGTGCCTGGTATCGGGCATCCAGTGTTAACAAACTGCTTCTCCAGTCCTGTCCTTTGTTATAGAATCTTCGTATGCCAGGCCTGAGTTTGCTTTTTTATCCTTTAATATTCTCTTCGTTTTGCTTTTTAATAAATTATTTAGGGTTGTATGGGTTGGGGAAGACAGAAATAACTGAATTTTCAATATTCTTGAGAGCATAACAGTAAACAAGATCGAGGGCAGAATATTAAAATCCACAAGGGTTTCAGGAATTGATGATAAAATACATTTTACGTTGGCTGGTAAATTTCCCTTCTGTGTGGCTTCTAATAGTCTGTCTGCATTGCCAGAAACGCCTGCGGACATCCATTAGCCTTGAGTTGTGTAAGCAAATGTTACCGAGTGTTCAGTTCAAATTAATAAATTGTGTTGTTTCAATTGCCCTTACTCTTGGCCTTAAGCTGTAAGAGCAGAGCATGGAGGACTCTAAAACTAAAAAGGGGGTAGGGGGAACCCATGCAGGAATCATAGAGCTTTTCATGCACGTTAAACAGGAGCATCTGTGGGTTTGGATTCACCCTGTGATCAAGCTATTGTGAAAATGACCTTGCCTAGGACAAGGCGAGTGAGGGAAATGTTGGGCTGATACTCAGAGTACTACAGCCTTGTCTTTCCCATTTGACCTTCTTCAGTCACATGGCTCAATCCTCTGTCACTTTGAAATCGAGTGCCCCAGCGCTTTCTTGTCAGGATACTGTGGGAGCAGCCCTGTCCTCTGCTCTTGGAGCTCCTCAAACTCCTATTGATATAATGGGGCTTTTGACCTCTCCGGTGATGTAAGATTTGGCCCATGATCAGTGCAATTTAATTTAGTCCCATTAATTAAAGTGAGAGTGGCAGGAAGGCAGCCCCCCTCTGAAAACCAGGCCAAGAGATACTATCAGGGGATTTTCATATCAAAGTGTATCTGCTACTTTCCTACTGCAGTGGGCCTAAACTCTTGCCCCTAAGGCAGTGGTCTCCAACCTTTTTACACCCAAGATCACTTTTTAAATCTCAGAACAAGCGAAGATTTACTGCCCCACCCTTCCCCCATGACCCACCCCTTCCTTGAAGCCCTGCACGCTCTATTCTCCTCTCCATCACTTGCTATTTATACACTCTACACTGCCACTTTTTTCCCCCAATTCTTATGTAGGAAGAGGTTTTTCCAACATTTGACCTGTCTAGACTGGACCAAATGTTAGCAAAGCCCCTTCTTTTGGAATCCCCCTTATTCCTTGTGAAACGATGAATATAGGGGTTATCGAAAGAGCATGTTTGCTCTTCCACTAAAAAAAGCAGAACAAATGCATCCCTGGATCCGGAAGAGTTTTTCCAGGATATCTCTGGAACCCTAGAAAAACTCCTGCAGTCCAGCCTTACCCTCACTGGGTTGAGACAGGATGTGTAGGCTGTGGGGTGGAAATGAGGGATTTGGGTGTGGGAAGGGGTGAGAGGTGCAAGCTCTGGGAGGAAATCTGGATGCAGGAGGAGGTGGAGAAGGGGATTCTGGCTCGGGGAGGGGGCTCCAGGCTGGGGAGTGTTGGGGTCAGATGGAGGGTTGCTGTACTAAGCAAGCCACAGGCTCGTGTCTGTGAGGATGTAGGAATTTGGGTTGGGGTATGTCAGGGGCTCAGGGCAGGGAGGTTCAGTGTATGATAAGCTCAGATCTAGGGTGGTGGGATGCAGGAGTGTTATAATGCTGTGGCCAGATGGGGGCTTGGCTCCAACTGGTTTTTTTTTTTTTTGGCCAGGCTTCATTTTTAAATAAAATACTATGTCAAACACAAAAAGTTTCTGCATTGTCTTTATTTATGTGAAGGGCAGGTAACCTGTTTTGAGTCAGGGGGTCACTGACCCACAGAAAAGTCAGTTGGGGCCACACAAGTGAAATGCAAAAAAAATACTCCTCCCAAAAAACCCCAAGCCTCACGAATGTGGCCTCAACTGTGCTGATGGGAGCAGGGGACATGGGGAAGGCTGCTAGTGGGTGCTGGGGCAGGGGACAAAGTGCTGGGGTGAGAGCAGGGTTCTGCAGTAGGGGACGGGGAGAGGGGAAAGGGTGTCGGGGGGAGGGGACAGGGTTCTGCAGCAGGGGACAGGGTGCCAGTGGGGGAAGGGAGTCCCCTCCCCCAGCCTTCTCCCTGGACGCCCCTCTGCCCCGCCCCGCCCCGCCCCACCCCGCCCCACAGAGGAGGGAAGCCCCCGCGTGTGCCTCCTCCAGGGCCGATTGTCCCCTCCCGCGGAGCAGGGAAGCCCCCACGTGCTTCCTCTGGGGACTCCCCCCAGGCAAAGTCCCAGCACGCCAAAGAACTTAGGGAGGGGAGCAGCCTTTGCACTTCCGGAACACCTGGAAGTGGCGCGAAGCTGCAGGACTTCTGTCCACCCCGCGGGAAGCCGGCACTACCTCCATTTTCACTGGAGGTAGGTAGTGGGGCTTCTCGGGGGTGGGAAGGAAATGGGGGGGCCTCAAACGCCTCGCGACCGACTGGTCGAGGCCCGCCCGGTTGGTGACCATGGCTCTAAGGGTATGTCTACACTAGCTTGTTAGTTCGAGCTAGGTAGGGTAATTAGGGCAACTGGAGTTGCAAATGAAGCCCGGGATTTAAATATCCTGGGCTTCATTTGCAAGTTCCCGGGCGCCGCCATTTTTAAATCCCCTTTAGTCCGAACTCCGTGCCCGCGGCTACACGCAACACGGAGTAGGTAGTTCAAATTAGAGATCCTAATTCGAACTACCGTTACTCCTCATTCCACCTGAATTGCCAAGGAAAATCTTGGTGCATTATGGCCAGATCCTTAGAATTATTTAGGGACATAACTTCCATTGATTTCATGGATCTAGGCCTTTGGGTAGAAAACCTGCCATTTCGTTGTTCTGCCTTTCCTGCATCACCTCTCTCCCCGTCAGCCTGGTCCCCCAAGCCACTTAGCAGCAGGCAAGCAGGTCTCAGAAGTCACAGCCAGGCAGGGAGATGCTGTCCCAGCTTTCCGGTGAGTAGTTTAGCACACAAGGAAAATGATTCTTGGAGTTCTCGCAAAGCAGCTTTGTGACAGTGTAGCTGCTGGGGCTTGTCACCAGACGGCAGATGCCAGTAAGACTGAAGCTGCCACAAAAGACTCTTTCGAGTGTCAGTCCCCAGCTGTAATTGCCATGGATGGTGAAACAGGCGAAGCTCCGGCATCCCCAGTGTGCTCCAGCCCCTGCTATTCCTTTTCCTCTCTGGCATGTAGCCTGGCTGCTGCCGTCCATGACAGTGATTGATTGGCAGATAAGGGTGCCTGTGCCCTTAGGTGTGTCACCTTCCATCCAGCAGGGCTTTGGGGTGAGGCAGAGCAGTGAGAGAAGCTCCCCTGTCATTAGGAATCCACATGCCCCGGGCAGGGCAGCCCAGGTTGTTAGGATCAGTGGCTTTCCCCCTGAAGAGAAGCATTGTTCTCCCTGCATGGAGCTTTGTGTTCATTTGAGGGGGGGAGCATAGGCAACTCGTGGTAGCACCCAGGAGGTGCCCTGCCCCCTGATGCCTCTGCCAAAATGCTAATTGCTAAATGGGGTGCCTCCTCGTGCCCACTCGTCCCTCTGGGTGGCCCTCCCCACACTCCCTTTTCCCCAAAGCAAGGTGGACACAGCGTAGTGAGCCAAGTGCCCCACAGCATGCTTCCATGGTGCCTTGCAGCTAAGCAAGTAGAAAACCACCCCCAGCCTCCTTCCCCCGCCCCCTGCTACCTGAACTGCTGAAGTTGGAACAGGGCAAACAAACACAGGAGCGATGCGGGGAGTGACAGCTGGCTGGGAGCACATCGGAGCGATAAAAATTAATGAAATTACAGGTTCTGACCTGATATCGGGCTCTGCTGTGGATAGATAAACAGCAGGGCAAGGATGAGATGTTTATTTTTCCCAGGCAGCAGACTTTAATCTGGACACATCATACACTCCCATTAACATGATAAGCAGCATGCAACATCATTTTTTATTTAACCCCCTCCCCAAGCCTCACAATCCCACTGCAGACCTAAAATAAATGAAATTAGAGCTGCAGTGAGAGCAGAACTGGCCTGGTGACACTGAAGAGAACCCAGGTGAATTTAGACAGAAGGAAGTCTTGCTGCAATATGAGCAGAGTTTATTTTTAAGCCAGGGTATCCTCTGAGAGATCTCATTAGCCAAGTAGATCATGTTTGGATAGTGAAGGGGGGTGATGGGAGGGGATGTGGGAATGAGGAGAAACTGTGTCAGTGGGATGGGGTCTTGCCTGCATTCAGCAAGAGAGCAGGCCAGGACAATTGCTGCTGGGCATTACATTGTAAGCTCCGAAGGTTCGAAATGCTGGCACTCTTGCAGGGTGCATCTCTGGGCTCTGTATTTTCTTTAGGGAGTTGGTATGACTACGCAGTGGTGTATTTGGAGGGGTATTTTTATTCCCCTCCAAAATGGGATCTTATTAAAATTGGGCTTCTGGCTTTTGGTTGCTCACCTCTTGAAACCTCCACCACCTACCTCTTGATCTTTCGGGGTATGTCTACACTACAAAGTTAGTTCGAACTAACGGACGTTAGTTCGAACTAACTTTAATAGGTGCTACACTAGCGCTCCGCTAGTTCGAATTTGAATCGAACTAGCGGAGCGCTTAGTTCGAACTAGGTAAACCTCATTTTACGAGGACTAACGCCTAGTTCGAACTAGCTAGTTCGAACTAAGGGCTGTGTAGCCCTTTAGTTCGAACTAGTGGGAGGCTAGCCCTCCCCAGGTTTCCCTGGTGGCCACTCTGGCCAACACCAGGGAAACTCTATGCCCCCCTCCCAGCCCCGGACCCCTTAAAGGGGCACGGGCTGGCTACGGTGCCCGTGCCAGGTGCAAGCCTGCCAGCACCCAGCTAGCAGACCCTGCACCTGGCACGGCACAGAGCCACCCACCCGATGCCCCCCAGCCCACCCCCTCTTGCCGGGACCAGGCTGGCGGCTCCCGGGACCTTGCCCTGGACCGCAAGAGGCGGGCACCTTCCTGGGCTAGTGCGGACATCGTGGACCTCGTCCACGATCTCCGCACTAGGCACAGAAAAGTGGCCATCTAGGGCAGGAGAGCTGCCAGCCTGGCCACCCAGGACCAGGTGTGCATGAAAATCAAGGGGGTCCACTGAGACCCCCGACACTGAGCCCTGAGCTTACAATGGCCGTACTGGGTCAGACCAAAGGTCCATCTAGCCCAGTAGCCTGTCTGCCGACAGCGGCCAACCCTAGGGACCCTGGAGGGGATGGACCGAAGACAATGACCAAGCCATTTGTCTCGTGCCATCCCTCTCCAGCCTTCCACAAACTTTGGGCAGGGACACCACTCCTACCCTCTGGCTAATAGGACTCCATTGACCCAACCTCCATCACTTTATCTCACTTCCCTTTAAACTCTGTTCTAGTTCTAGCCTTCACAGCCTCCTGCAGCAAGGAGTTCCACAGGTTAACTATTTGCTTTGGCAAGAAGAACAACTTTCTCTTACTAGTTTCAAGCCTGCTACCCATTCCTTTCCTTTGGTGTCCTCTAGTCCTTCTTTATGGGAACTCAGGAAGAACTTTTATGAATGCACCCTCTCCACCCAACCCCTGCTTTTAGAGACCTCTATCCTGTCCCCCCTCCGTCTCCTCTTTTCTAAGCTGAACAGTCCCCGTCTCTGTAGCCTTTCTTCATCTGGGACCTGTTCCCAACCCCTGATCATGTTAGTTGCCCTCCCCTCTTCCAGCCTTTCTCTTCCCCTCTCCCACCTCCTTTTCCCAGTCTCCCCCAGTTTTGTTCAATAAAGACAGAGTCAATGTTGGAAGAAACGTTATCTTTATTTTGTACATCAGGAAGGGGGGCTAAGGAAGGGTAAGTGGAAGGAGGTGAGGGAGGAATGGGGTACGAGCCCCCGATGGGGAGGACTGGGCTGGCTCTGCGGGCTTCTGGGGGTGGAAGCTCTCCTGCAGCCCCCCAATTACTCCCTCTCCCCAGATGGCAGCCTGCGGCAAGTGCAGCCGGGCTGATGGCCGAGTGGTGTGATGTGCCCAGTGTGGGCACTCAGGGCACTCCAAGCCAGAACTTCTTTGCAAGCGGGGCACCCCTTAGAACTGTGTGTCCGGGGTGGGGGTCGGGACCCTTTAAGCGCAGCCCTCGGCTAGCCTGAGACAGCATCTCCATGCTCTAAGTCCTCCTTTCATGCCCTGCCGGCACTGCTTCCGGCCATCCTTAAGCCCTGTTCAGAGTCCACTCAATGTGGACTTACTAGTTCGAACTAGCAAAACGCTAGTTCGAACTAGTTTTTAGTTCTAGATGCGTTAGTTCGAACTAGCTTAGTTCGAATTAACTAATTCGAACTAAGTTAGTTCGAACTAACTTTGTAGTGTAGACGTACCCTCAGTTCTTTCCCTTTGCTGTCACTCTATGGCCCCGTCTTGACTCTTAAATGTACTGCATCTTTCCAAGAAGAGGAGGTGCCGATATTGCTTGTGATTTCTGCCCTTTCATACCTCCACTTAGATGATGCCCAGAAGGTCCTTCCCAGGGGGAATTCCTAGTTCAGTTGCTGTGGTCTTTTAATACCTTTATCTCTTGTGGCTGCCAATAGCTCTCACCTCTACAGCAGCAGGAGCATTCTGTTTCTTGTTGCTGTTACATTGTCCAGCCAGGTGATAACCAATGGAGGGTTCTGCTCTCACTGTGATTGGAAGAGATCTGTGGCAAAAGGATTTTGAGTCCAGTGCATCGCTGGGAGCAAGATTGGACCCTACGATGTGGCAGAGAAACTGCATCAGTGACTGGGGGAACGCAAATGAGTTTGATTTAACGTTAAAGGTGACCTGCAAAACAAACGTGAGACTGGAGTGAGCCACAAGCTTCTGTGCCAGACGTCCTGTAAAGAAGGTTGGGGTGGGAGCAGGGGCAGTCAGCACAGAAATAAGATTTTAATTAACTTTGAAAATGTCCTCTGTGAAATCTTCCTGGTACTTGCTAGTTCACTGAAGAGAGCCCAACATCATGAGAAGTCAGAGATCAGACATCATGGTGAGGAGCTCTATAAAAACACCTAACCAGGATGGAAGAGAATTAAAATGTCAGAATTGTTACTTTAACCTGCCATCTGTTTGCTCGTCAGTGCTGACAGAGATGCTGGCTGCAGTCCCACGTTTTGAGGAGTCTTCCCCTCTCCAGTGTGAGCAGCCAGTAGGTCAGAAGGGTGTGAACTCTTTGCTTGAACAGGTTCTTCTAAGAGCGGAGGGAGACAGAATTGCTGCATGATCAAAATTCAATTGGCATTAGAGGGTGTTTAGTAATCACAGCCCCGGAGGGGGGGGGCAGCTGTTTTTTTCAGTAGCAGTCAAAGTTCTTGACTTGTGCCTCCAGTAATTTTCAGGCCTGCCTTCCTGCCCACTTCACAGGCATCAGAACATAAGTGTCACTTGCAAGCCCAAAGCACAGAAATGAGCTGTTAGCAGAGATCCAATGGGTTGATAAGTCTGTTGACAGCAGGGGTCTAGAACTTCTCTCCTGGGTTGTGTGTCTGGGTTTGGTTCTAACCCAAGGTGTTGCCTTGTAACAACTGTGTTTATGTAACTCTTGTGGAGGGGAGAGAATACTTGTCTTCTGGCTATTTGCAAGGCATGTTGTGTTTCTGATCAGGGAAAGGAGGTAACCATTTAGCACATAGCACGGGGCAGCAGGGATGGCCCAAAGGTTAGTGTTGGCTCAAAGCTGGAAAATATGGGGTCAGTTCTCTGTTCCGCTACAGATTTTCTGTGTGACCTTGGGCAAATCACAAAGTCTCTCTGGGTGTCAGTCCCTCATCTGTGCAATGGGGTTAATAGCACTGCCCTGCTACCCCGCGGTGTTGTGAGGAAGAATACACTCATGGTTGTGATGCGCTGCGATATTAGGCTAAGGGGACCATATCAAGAAAACAGGTAGCTAGACAGAAACTTCATGCATGCACCTGTGAACAAAACTGAGCCAAGTTAATACTCATCTGCCGATTTCAAAGTGCAGTACAAAGGAGGCCTCCAGAATCCCAGTCCAGCACCCAGTTCACTTGGCCATATGTTGTGGTGCCAAAGTGCACCCTTGGGGATGCAGTGGGGCATGGTCCCAGCAGTCTGCAAAGCTCAGTGGCAGGCCAAAGACTTGGGAGCTTGTCCGGAAGAGGCTGGGAAGCTGTGGGACAGGGACAGGTTTTCTCTGAGTGCACAGGCTTTGTTCCTCAGCTGGACTCTCTGCTGAGTGGGAGAGTGCTCTCCTCAATCGCACTGGGAAGACAAAACGCTAATCAGAGGGGAACAAAATAAAAAATGCTGGTTCCAGTTTTTGCTGGGCTGAATGGGTGCGTGGCCACCTGGCTAAAAGGGCACAGAGCATCAGTTTCATGTCTCTGCATCTTGGAACTCCACCCAAATCTGGCAGCTACCAAAAAGGCCCAGGATGTGACATTTGACCAGGCCTGCAGTGGATCCAGTCCCTGTGTAGTGGGGCTAATGACACTGCCCTGTCTGTATTTTATAAGCACCATTTACAGACATGGTCAGAGCGCCCCCATGGATGGCGATTAGAACATTCAGAACAGCCCTTTGATTCCCGGTTAAAACATCCCACTACAAATTTCAGCCTAGGGGGAAAAAATGGCCTCTGTGGGATAAGAAGTAGGCCCAGTTCATCAAAGCATTAAAGCACGTGCTTAGCTGCCTCTGCTTAGCAACGCTCTTCCAGGCTTCACCCAAATCTGCAGGAGCTAAGCTGAGGCAGAAGCGCTTTTCTGAATAGAGATGGTCTCTAGAATCGGGTCTTCATTGCAAGGGTTATAATGGATGACATGCTGGGCCCTTTAATTTTGTAGCTACGCTGCTGGGGCTTAATGCTGCTTTGTGAGGGAGGCTGTTTTAGTTTGAACTGGCTGAAGGAAGCGTCTGCTTGCCAGATACGCTCACGGGGTCCTAATTAAGACGTCAGTTGCCTCTCCGGCTTGAGTGGACAGCTCCTGTGCTGGGATTGGGGTTTCTCCATCACCCCCTGCAGTGAACTCGATTGGATCAGTCTCCAGTTTGGGTCGCCCTGGGGACTTGGAGCACAGCTTCTGGTTTAGCCCGGTGGGAGGGCTGAGTTCTACAAGCAAAACAAATAGAATCGGGCAGAAGGAGGCTCTCTACCCCCCCGCCCCACTCCCCCGGAACAAGCCAAGTGGGAGGAGAGGCGTCTCAGTAGAAATGAGGCATGCAGTGTGGAGGCGGGGGAAGGCTTGGGGATCTGGCGGGCTGTTAGCGCTGCAGGGCCGTGTTGACTCCTTCTCCCAATGGTCCATTAATCACAGGGGAATGGGCACAGGCTGCCGGGGTAGTGGTGTGAACTGTGAAATTGGCGTCCTCCTTGCTAGCCTGGAGCAGGGGAATCCATTTCACAGCCTGAGAGCCGCGGTGGGGACAGGAGGTAAAGTGGGCGTCACTCTGGTGGAAATGCAGACCCCCCCCCCCCAGGCTGTCCGATACTGTGCCAGAGGCTGGCTAGGGCCTTGCTCTTATGGGGACAGAGGGAGAAAGTGGCAGAGGGTGAACGGGCTGGCAGGCTGGAGAGAGCAAGTGTGGGCACATGGCCGTGGGCGTGCTAATGGGGGGAGGAGGGCCACTCGGTGGCAGGGCGGTAAGGGAGGGCTCAGCTCACTTAGTAAAGCAGTGTCTGAGGGAGTAGGGAGTGTGTCTGTGTGCCCACCCCTCCTCTAATCCTTCCTGCTGTGAGGAGGGGAAGGGGGGTCACTGGGAAAGGCACTGCCTTCCTCGGTCCCGCTGCCACAGGCCTGCTGGGGGAGTGCTTGGCTCCTGCTGAGCCGGCTTTGCAGGGCTGCCGCTGAGCTGGCGTGTCCGTCGGCCACATTTGTGTCATGCTGGGTGTGTGGCTAATGGCTTCATGGCGGTCGGAGCAGCTCTGTGCAGTCCAGCAGGGATTTGCCATGTCCCTCAGCAGGTGCAGCTGAGAAAATGCTTAGAGCTGGCATTTCAAGGAGTGTACCCCCCCCACACACACACACACCTGGTACCCTTTGGTAATGGTATGTGACACAGAGAGTGGGCGGGGGGAGGGGAGCAGTGGCAGGCAGGTTGCTGCTGATGTTAATCTCTTGGAGGCTGTGACATAGTGGGGAATATATTCACTCTGTTCATGTTGTTATGTTGTGTGTGATTTCTGCTGTTCTGTTGTAACCCTGTGTGCGTGCCTCAGTTTTCCTGGGAACTGCACCGGTTCCTGGCTGGGGATGGGAATGTTGGGCGTGGCTCTCACTGGGGTGGGGGATTTCCCAGGCTGCCCCATCTTATCACGTCCACAACAAGCACAAGTGGACACATGCGGAGGCACTGGTTTAAATGGAATAAAATCCCACCTTCAGCTCCATCAGGACAGCTTTGGGAGCAGGCTGAAGGGCTTCCGGCTCATTTCTAAGCACATGCAGCTCTCCATGAAGTGCCAGCAGTAGAACGAGGTGAAAATGTCCCCACAAAGCCCCAGAGCACCTGAGTCGGTTTTCATCTCAGGTCTTGTAACAAATTAAAAACTCCAAGAGCCCTGGCAAGGCTGTAAGTTCTTGGTACCAGGGACTGTTATTTATGGTAGCACCTCGCACGATGGGGCTCTGTCCTGGTTGTGCTACCACAGAATAAACAATAACGAGTAACTAGATGGTGGGAGTCAGTCAGGCGGACCTGGTCTGGTCTGGTTTCACAGTCGCAAGATGGGTATGTCCGGTGTTGCTCAAAGTGACATACCTGTGCTAGCTCTGAAAGAACTGGCATGCTAAAAATGGAGCATAGCTGCAGGAGGACAGTACACACCATCTGAGAAGCTAGGTGTGTACTCGGCGTGGCTACAGTAGTTCCTCACACTGCTCCAGTGAGGTCAGAGATAGCGGGGGTACATCTCCCCAGGTTTGGATTTACACCCCTGCCTCGAAATGCAGGCATTCCCTAACGACAGTTGCGAGGCCTCATTAATAGTCTGCCGAGAAGGTTCCATGTGTAAACTGAAGCGGCGTAACCTCTCTGATGGAATCAGCAGCTCTTAACTGGAGGTCTGTGGGGGGCGGGTGAAGGGAGCCATGTCAGACCCTGGCGGCTGGTTGGGAGGCTGTGGTGGTTTCGTGTATGAGAGAGATAACAATGAATTCCCTGGGTGTCTGAAATGCTTTTCATCCAAGCAAAATCAGAAATACATGGATGATAAGCTGTGAAATGTTGGCTATCCAAAGAAAGCAAGCTGTCGGGAACTATATAAATATAAATCCCAGGCTGGCATTGTTCATCGCTTTGTACATAACTATGAATGTTTGATAAAGCATTTATATTATTTATGGCTCCGTCGTCGCTGCTAGCTAGGTCGTAGGTGGATTGTTGACTAGGATTGGCTCAGAAATGTTCTTGCCCTCATGCAAAAAATGGTAGGCCATGCCCACAGAGGACAGAGCGTACCCTCTGGTAGGTCTGTGCTGCTTCTGGGAGCAAGGCTTCCCGCCTGACTCCCAGCCTTGTGTCGGAGGGGCTCACGCCAGCGAGGGTGTGGGGGTGCAGTTCAGGTGCTCCAGCCGGGGCAGTGAACATGGATGGGGCCTTTTCGCTCTCTCATTACTTCCCTTTGGGGGTCAAGTTGCCAGGAGCTCTTAAACACCCTGTGTCAGCCCCTTGCTTCAGGCACAGTCTTGCAAATCAGAGAACACTAGGTCTGGAAGGGACCTCGAGAGGTCATCGAGTCCAGTCCCCTGCCCTCATGGCAGGACCAAATACTGTCTAGACCATCCCTGATAGACATTTATCTAACCTACTCTTAAATATCTCAGTCGTTCTTAGGTGGTAAATTATGTTGACGGGAGCAGCCAGGCCAATTCCAGCAGCATCTGCTTGGCTCCCTTTGCTTCTCCTCCTCCTGTCAGACCCGTTTCCCTCGGGTGTCGCACAGGGACTGCGTCCGTCTTGTCAGTCAGCTCCTCAGGATGATGGATGGAGACAAGTGTCTGCGCTGATGATGTTAGATCTATCGGCAGCTTTGGGGGCCATTCATCACGAGGCAGCGAGTGACCTACAGGAAGGACCCCGCAGGAGGGAAAGCAGCGCTAAAACGTGACTCCATGGAGGGTCCCAGGGAATCTTGTTGGGCAGCGACTCCCTCTTCTAAGGTGCTGCTCCGTTCTGGTGCCCCTCTTGCTCTGTGGCTTTCCCGCAGGCTAGGCGGTTGTAAGGCACGTCGCAGATGCAGTGTGGCTGCTGCTGCTTAGATTGGGCTTCCTCTGGTAAACAGCCGCGTCCTTCCTCTCCCTCTTCCTCTGTCTGAGGAAGGGGTCTGCATGATAGCTCGGTCAGTACAGCTACGTCCGCCTGAGAGATGCAGCTGTGCTGGCCTATGCCCGGGGCAGACAGTGTTATGTGACTCTAGCTGCTTTGCTTCCTGGGGAGGTGGATTAACCACAGCAATGAGAGAAGGCCTCTAGTCTAGTGAGCATCTACATGGGAGCGCTCCAGTGGTGTGTCGACCTGACTCAGTCTGGTTGCTCAAACCAGCTGTGTGTAGGCAGGGGGCAAGCAGCTGGAGGAGTTGCCAGGACCTGTGCCATCTTGTTGAGGGTGGGTATCCACGGCCAGTCGAGGTCGTCTCCGAGCTGGGCCTCCTCTAAGTTCTGCATTGGCAGCGGTGGGCACAGATGCTTTCACTGGCCAGGAGACGGTGCCTTCTGCTGAGATAGGGCCCTCGCCAGGGGGGAAGTGATAGAGCTGCAGTCCTTTAGCGTAGCTTTGCAGGTCCCCCCGTGATGCTCCAGCTAGTGCGGAATAGGTCTCCCTGCTTTCCAGATGCAATAGATGAGAGACAAGAATGCGCGCACCTGCTCCACGGGTTCTTGCAACTGTTCGTCTGCTGCAGCTGATAAAGTCAAAATAGAAAATCTTCCAGCCACCCCAGGATTGTTCTCCAGTGGAGGTTACTCGTATTCCCTGGTGTAGTTTTAAACATCTGGAACAATTTGGTTTCTACCATTTCCTATGGGAGAATGTTCTTCCTCTTTGAGCATCAAATAGATCTCAGCATTTAGGGGAGTTTCTCTTGACATTGCCACTTTTTCATGCTTTAATTTTGAAGGTACTTGCCAACTTGCCCTCTAGGAGGAGTATGATCTCCAGGCGTATCCTAAGTAAGAATCTTACCTCCGAATACACAAATCACCTTTCTTTAGGTAACCTGTAACTCAACCTCCCGCCTCCCACTCCCCCCCCCCCACCCCAGCTCTCCTCCCGTACAAGATGGCATCTCTCTGTCTGATTGTTAATTGTTTTTACTAAGATGATTTTGCAGAGGTCTTGATGGTGCTTTACTCTGTGTAACTTTATGTGTAGGATTTTGTTGTGTGTTTGCACAGCACCTAATGTAAGGGGGTCTGATGCAGGCTCCTAGGTTCTACTGCAACACAAACAATAACGCTGTGCAGTGTATTTCTGTGAGCCAGCCATCATTCCTTTGTCACCCACAGATTTGCTTGAGCTCATCCATTCTTAGCTACCTCCTCAGCGTGCAGCAAAGGCTTCTGCAGGACAGAGGCAGAGGGAGGATGGTGCTGGCATTTGTTTGCCTGTTGTGAAAGTCCAAAGAGCAAACTTGTTGGCAAAATGGACAAAGTGATGGGGAGACCCTGCTCATGCTGGCTTGGCTGTCGCTCCGGGGTGGGGGGAGCTGGGCCAGGCTCCCTGGAGCACAAGGCCCAGTGGTGACAGTGCTGTGTATGTTTTGCAGCCCGGCTTGGGAGAGAGGAAGGAGCCTGAGAGATGAAGAGGGTGTGGGAGATGTCTGGGAGGGGGCGGGATGCTGAGGTCGGGCTGCATTGCAGAGGGTGGCGGATTGGGATTCTCTCTTGGTGATTTGGTACCTGTGCAGTCTGCAGGTTTGGGCCGAGCAGCAGGAACCTGCCGGCCACTATCAGGCTGATTAAGGCCTGTCCAACCCTATTCCCAGCCAGCACCGGTCATTGGGAAGAGAATGTTCCCTACCCTCCTGCGAAGGCGGAACATTTGTAGTGCCGGCCATCTCCTACCAGAGTGCGCTGTGCAGTGACAGAGCTGGGACTTTTATCCCTGGCTCACAGTCTCCTAGGTGCCTCGTTCCCCAAGGCCTAGGTGCCTCGTGCCCCAAGGCCTAGGTGCCTCGTGCCCCAAGGCCTAGGTGCCTCGTTCCCCAAGGCCTAGGTTCCTCGTTCCCCAAGGCCTAGGTGCCTCGTTCCCCAAGGCCTAGGTGCCTCGTTCCCCAAGGCCTAGGTGCCTCGTTCCCCAAGGCCTAGGTGCCTCGTTCCCCAAGGCCTAGGTGCCTCGTTCCTCAAGGCCTAGGTGCCTCGTTCCCCAAGGCCTAGGTGCCTCGTTCCTCAAGGCCTAGGTGCCTCGTTCCTCAAGAACATTTCACGAAGATGTTCCATTCTCCGTTTCAAGCGCCGCCACTGATAACTGTTGCTGGCAATTGCTGGCTGCCTGGGAGGTGCGAGGCAAGAGTACCTCCTCTGTTCTCACTTGGAGATTATTGATTTCTTTCTCCCCACCCCCCGGAACATTAGGCCAGGATTTTGCCGTGTGCCCATTAGTGCCAAATGGGGAAGCTTCCTCCAGGGCGTTTTTATTGAACTTTTCAATTATTTTATCACTTGAGGAGCGCTGGCAGCTGGTGATGGAAGGAGCCATTAGCCTTCCCGGTGCTGTGCTCCTGCTCACCGGCTGCACATGCTGAAAGGCGCTTTAAGAAGATTTGTGCGGGCTTCCTCATGGCTGTACCAGCCAAGGGGACTGATCCTGTAAGCGTCCTCTCAGGAGTGTCATCCCAGTGCTACTGAGGGTGCCAGCAGAATCCCATGGGTGCCAGTGGGGGGGCAGGGTGAGAGTGCCCTGTGGGCACTGGTGGGGGAGGGCAAGGGAGCTTCCTCATTACAGCGCTGGGGGTGAGGGCACTGTAGGGACTGGGCAAAGGAGCATCCCAGACCAGGACATAGTGGCATCTGCCACGGAGACCTGGCAGAGTCCTGACATCATGTCATCATGGCCAGTGGAGCTAATTGACTGCTTGCTTTCAGAGCTGTTCGCGTTGCAAAGGTCTGAGGCCGGGGATGCTGGACAACAGCTCGATCTCTCTCTATGTGTTTATAATTATGCCACATTATCTTAATTACCACGGTGAGAGAAAGGGAGGGGGAAGGAACACACTGCAAGAGTGCAAGGCAGGGGAACAATGGCAGCTGCCGATCGGCGGGGCTGTGACTGTGGCCGTAATTGCGAATGGTGCTATTAATACGAGACTTAGTCATTTCCTACAATAAAAGGGAAAGGGGGAAGTGCTTCGCAATTACCCCATTCCAAATGAAATTAACATTCCTTGGCATTTCCCGGCAAATGGTTAGTTTGCACACATGAGTGGAGGCAATTAACTGAGCGCCGTGACTGGAGAGAGGATGAAGAAAGGGTCAGGATGCATGGCAAGCAGGGGAGGGGCAGCTCTTCTGTCCTTCCAGCAGTCTCCTGCTGCTGCTACTCCCCCCCCCCCTGCAATAAATTGGAAATTGGTCTCTTGTGCTCACCTGTGCCTGGGTCCCCTGGGATATGCTTGGCTGTAAGATTGGCAGCGTCTGATCATTTCTGCTGCCTGCCCCATCTGGGGTTGCGGGCCCCGTGAGAGGAGAAAGATGGAGCTTCAGAAATATGGAAGAGATAAATAAGGTAAAGAGAACTGGATTTGGTCAATTTCAGGATCCTGACCAAAGGAAGAAAGCAGAGCAGCAAAATACACACCCTGGACTGCAGAACACCAGATTTTGACTCCCTCAGGGAACTGATGGGCAGGATCCCCTGGGATGCTCACATGAAGGGGAAAGGAGTCCAGGAGAGCTGGCTGTGTTTTAAAGAAGCCTTATTGAAGGCACAGGGACAAACCATCTGGATGCGCAGTGAGAAAAGCAAATATGGTAGGGGACCAGGTTGGATTAATAGCGAAAGCCCTGGCGAGCTAAAACACAAAAAGCTAAAACACAAAAAGCAATCTTACAAGAAGTGGGAACTTGGACAGATGACTTGGGAGGCGTATAAATATATTGCTCGAGCATGCAAGGCTCTCCCCAGGAAGGCCAAAGCACAATTGGAATTGCAGCTTGCAAGGGTAACAAAAAAGATTTCTACGGGCATGTTAGCAATAAGAGGGTGGTCAGGGAAGGTGTGGGACCCCTACTGGATGAGGGAGGTAACCTAGTGATGGATGATGCAGGGAAAGCTGAAGTACTCAAAGCTTTTTTTTTGCCTCTGTCTTCACAGATAAGGTGAGCTCCCAGACTACTGCACTGGGCAGCACATTACAGGAAGGAGGTGGGCAGCCCTCAGTGGAGACAGAACAGGTTAAGAAATATTTAGAAAAGTTAGCCATACTCACACCCATAGGGCTGGATGTAGTGCATCCGAGGGTGCTGAGGGAGTTGGCTGTTCTGATTGCAGAACCTTTGGCCATTATCTTTGAAAACTTGTGCTGATCGGGGGAGGTCTTGGATGATTGGAAAAAGGCAAATGTAGTGCCCATCTTTAGAAAAGGAAAGAAGGAGAATCCAGGGAACTACAGATTGGTCAGTCTCACCTTAGTCCCTGGAAAAATCATGGAGGGGATCCTCAAGGAATCCATTTTGAAGCACTTGGAAGTGCTGCCTGACCAACCTGATTCCCTTCTATGAAGAGGTAAGCTCTGTGGACATGGGGAAGTCAGTGGGTGTGACGACGCGTCGGGGTTTTCCCATCTCCTGCACCCCCGAAATGGCATGAACAGACTTCACCAGCCAGTAGAATGGAGGTTGTTTATTGTTCCTCCAGCACAGCGCAGCACAGATGTAATCTGGTTACAGGAACTGGGGCTAAGAGGCCTCAGTGCCCCCTTGAGATAGGGGAGTCCCAGCCCCCTCCCCAGCTCCTTCTTCCCTGCCTTCCAGCCAGGAACTAACTCCCCCTCTTCCAACCCTGCCCACAGCCAGGGCAGCATTCCACCTCCCTTTGTTTCTCCCCATGGGGGGCCGCAGGTCAGACAGGTTTTTGAGTCACCTTTGCATAATGAGGTTTTCCTTGCTGGGTCTTGCTCCAGACAGCAGAGGTCACCACAGCCCAGCAAGTACCCCCACTACGTCACAGTGGGCGTGATGTATCTTGATTTTAGCAAAGCTTTTGATACAGTCCCCCACAATATTCTTGCCAGCAGGTTAAGGAAGTCTGGATTGGATAAACAGACTATAAGGAGGATAGAAAACTGGGTAGATTGTCAGGCTCAATGGGAAGTATTCAACAGTGCGATGTCTGTTTTGCGGTCGGTGTCAAGTGGAGTGCCCCAAGGGTCGGTTCTGAGGCCGGTTTTGTTCAACATCTTTATTAAGGACCTGGACGAGTGGACGGATTGCACCCTCAGCAAGTTCACAGATGACACTAAGCTAGGGGGAGAGGTAGATACATTGGAGGGCAGCGATAGGGTCCAGAGTGACCTGGACAGATTAGAGGATTGGGCCAAAAGAAATCTGATGAGATTCAGCATGGAGAAGTGCAGAGTCCTGTACTTAGGATGGAAAAATAACAAGCACTGTTACAGGCTGGGAACCGACTAGCTAAGCAGCAGTTCTGCAGAAAAGGACCTGGGAATAGTTGAGAAGCCCTTGTAGCCAAGAAGGCTAATGGAATATTAGGATGCATTAGGAGGAGCATTTCTAGCAAATATAGAGAAGTGATTATTTGCCTTTATTTGTTACGGGCGAGGCCACATCCAGAGTATTGTGTCCAATTCCAGGCCCCCCATTACAGAAAGGATGTGGATGCATTGGAGATAGTCCAGTGGAGGGCTACAAAAATGATTAGGGGGCTGAAGCACGTGACTTATGAGGAGAGGCTGAGGGATTTGGGCTTGTTTAGTCTGCAGAAGAGAAGAGTGAGGGGGGATTTGAGCAGCCTAAAATTACCTGAAGGAGGGTTCCAAAGAGGTTGGAGAGAGACTGTTCTCAGTAGTGATGGATGGCAGAACAAGGAGCAATGGTCTCAAGTTGCAGTGGGGGAGGTGTAGGTAGGATATTATGAAAAACTATTCCACTAGGAGGGTGGTGAAGCACTGGGATGGGTTCCCTAGGGAGCTGGAATCTCCATCCCTGGAGGTTTTTAAGTCCCGGCTGGACAAAGCCCTGGCTGGGATGATTGAGTTGGGTTGATCCTGCTTTGGGCAGGGGGTTGGACTCAATGGCATCCCAAGGTCTCTTCTTGCCCCAGGGTTCTATGAACTGGGGAGTTGGGCTTTGCCACCCAGACTCAAATCCTCCAGGTGGCTCATGAAGCTCACTGTTCAGAATTGTCTCTGGAATCCCTGGCTTTGCTATTCAGCCTTGGATCATCTGGAAGGGGGCTGGCTTAGCTGAGCTGCTCCAAGCATGAACTGCTCCCTGAATCAGACCCTAGTTCATGGGTTCCCATGGCGGGGTGCAGAAATTCCAGGGGGGGCGCGAGGCAACCCAGCCACACACACACCTGTCAATCCCACCCCACATTTTACTGCTATTTTTTGGGAGTGGGGGGGCGTGAGGGTTTCTCAAAAATCAAAAGGGGGGGCATGATGCCAAAAAGTTTGGGAACCACTCCTCTAGCTGAGCTGCCCTGGCTTATACCTGGAGCTATTGGGTGTTGTCCCTATGCACACAGCTCCAACTGCTGGGGGAAGAGAGGAGCTGTAAGGGTTTGTACTGTGTTGATTGGCACCTGATGTGCTGGTCTAGCTGTAATTTAATCTCAAGATGAACCCCTGTCAGGCAAATTCAAACCCATGGGAAGGCCGGCTTACACTGTAGCCAGAAGGTGCAATTTCCAGCTTGAGCAGAAACCTATAATTGTGTTGACTGAGTTAGTGAGCTAAAAGTACAGATGTGGCCACAGCAGCCCAAGGACATAGCCAGGGTCTCTGGTGAGATTGCACTTGGGGGGAGATGGGGAGAGGATTGGGATCATGCAGCTATTTCTAGCATGCTGTGTTGATCAGAGCTAGCACAGGTGTAATTTCCAGCCTAGCAGCCTCAGTGTACATTGTTCCCTGGGGAGGGTGGGCTTGCACTGGGTCCATTAGTCCAGTCTTAGTAGGCATTCCCAGACAGCCCACAGCACAGCACGAGAGAACCTGCCTGTAGCCAAAACCCAGCTCTGACAAGTCTCCAGGCTTTTGCTGTGGGAGAGCAGCGAAGGGCTACGTGCTCCTACCCATCACATGAACAAATCTGCCCCATGTTTGTCTCCTGCCACCTCTGCTGGAGAGTGTCCGGCTCTGGCTTCCCTTCCCACAGTACTCTGAGCATGTCACCCTCTTCTCCTCACAGCAGGGCAGGGCGGTGCTACCACCTCTCTTGTGCAGAAGGGAGCTGGTGCACAGAGAGCCCAAGTGACTCAATGGAAGTCTGTACCAGAACCAGGAAGAACCTGCCTCTCCGGCTTCCCCGGCTAGCACCCTAACCTCCGGGTCACCTTCTTCTCTTCAATAAATGAGCCGACTCTGCCCCTCCCGTTTCTGAAGCCTTCCCATCAGTTCAAGCACTGGTGAGGCCGATTGTCTTCTCCCAGCAGGTCACAGGCCCTCGGTGTCCTGGGTGACTGTAGAGCAGTGGGGGTGACCTGCAATGTCTAGAGATAATGGCATAATCTAGCAATGATATTTAGAAACTCCCCAACAGCAGATTGCCCAGCTGAGTCCTGGTCCACCTGTGTGACACGGGTACCCGGTACTGAGTGAGCACAGCCCTTGTTCTGCCTTCAACCCCTGCATTGTTCGAAGCAATGATGGGCACATCCCAAGGGCCACATGCAGCCCATCGAGATTCTGTGTGTCCTGTCATTACAGCAGCTGTGGGCCAAGTGAGAGGCCCCTCTCTGCCCATCATGGCAGCTCTGGTGAGGCTGAGTGGGGCTGGGGGAGGGGTCCCTCCTCTTGGGTACAGTCGGTCCCAGCTGGGGCTGGAAGTGGCTCTCTCATGAGCACGGCACGCCCTGCTGGGGCTGGAGGAGTGCACCTTTTCCCTGGCCGCCGCATTTCTGTGTGCGGCACCACATAACCCCCGCTCGGGGCTTCTTAGGCCACTACACAGCCGCACAGGTACCCTTGCCAGTGTCATTCCCAGTCATGGGTACCTTAGCCTGCCCACTCTGTTGGCCTTCTCTCCCTGCCATGGAGTCCCTGTCAGTGTGTCTCCCTTCCCTAGTTTGGGTTGTGCGTGGGAATGTTCGGCTCAGGCTGCCAGCCCTGGAGCTGCCAGGAGGAGCTGTATATCAGTCTCTGGGAGCATCTCCTTTCTCGCACAGCCGTCGCCCGCTCAGAGCTTTATTAAAAAGCTACTGAGACTTTTTCAGATTTGTTAAACTACTGAAAAAGCACGATGGTATCAAGGTTTTCTTTTCTCCTGCCCGGGCCTAGATAAGGGCTATGCTGGCTCTGAGCCCAGAACGGTGGGGGTGGTGGAGAGCGGGATGGAGAAGAAACTGTCGTGTGGATTTATGAAGGAGGAAGGTACATTTGTTCAAAGGAAGCAGCATCTTGAACAAAGCTCCCCCCATCCCCCGAAAAGAAATTGACAATGAAAATAAGGTAGAGAAATATGTTTTAATAAGATGCAGCCATTTTCTATTTGATACCAAAGGGTGTGTGGAGAGGGGAGGGTTAAATTTCCAAATGCAACAGGGTTTTAAAAGAAAAACTGGAGTCATGACGCTGTTTTAACAGACCCGAAAGGGGATGAATATATAATTTGCATTGAAGAATTTCTCCAAGGTGGATGGATTTGCTCTGTCTCCTTGTTATAGGCAGGTGTGCAGGGGAGGAGCGGGGGTGCTGGGTGTAGGTGAAGACAGATGAATACAGATCATGATCATGTCTTCTTCATAATCCCAACTGATTAGCTTATCTAACTAATGACTGGGGACCAGACCTACTTCCCAAGGCTATCACTCTCGCCTGCATTGCTATAAGACACAGAGGCTATGTCTACACTATAGAGTTTTTGTGCAAAAACAACTGAGTATTCACACCTCAAGCAGGTTTTTGTGCAAGAAAATCTACAGTCAATTGACAGAACAGAGGGTTTTTTGCGGTGTAGGTATTCCTCCTTGTACGAGGCATAACTCCTTTTTGCTCAAGAGTTCTTTCACAAAAAGGGGTGTGTGGACGCTCAACAGAGGTTTCTTGCAGAAAAAGCACAGGTGCTCTGATGGCCATTCTGTGAATGGCAGTCTGAGCTTGCTTGCGCAAGAGTGTCCATGCAGTGCGGACACTGTCTTGCGCAAAAGCACATCGCTTTTGTGATGCGCTTTTGAGGTGTGGACGTGCTTTTGCGCAAGAAGTATTTGTGGAAGAACTCTTCCCAAAAAGCTTCTTGTGCAAAAACCCTGCAGTGTAGACAAAGCCAGACTGTTTTGCTTGGCTTTATTCCAGGATGGGGTGGGTGTGTTCTTTTTTATGATTATGTTGCAACATTGTGCATTCAGCAACATGATCATTGCATCATTTGGGATCTGCCCGTCTGTGTGTGCGAGAAAACAATTGCAAATGGCACTGTAGAATGCCAGAGACTTTTACAAGAACGTTGTTGAGAGTTTGGTACTTCCTTGCTGAAGAAAGGCATCAAATAGAGACACCCCCGTGGTTGGAGAAAGCCTGGGGCTCCTGGATTCTGTTGTTAGACTTCCACTGTGTCACCTTACCCTCTGTGCTCCATTTTCCCCTTCAGTAAAATGGGGATAAAAGTATTTCTGGGAGTACACTGTGTGTTATGCATATTAATTAGTCAATGTTTGTAAGGTCTGTAGTTCTTTTTTAGTTGGCAGGGTGCCTGCTGCATTTAGAGATGGGGCTTGTGCAAATCATGGCACATTCAGACTTTTAGGACCAACACCAAACTGGGCTGATGCTTCAGAAAACAATCCCTAATTAACAGAGCTTGTCAGAAATGGAAATTTTTGTCCTGTGAGAAATTCCATTTCAAATTTTGATTTTGTACAAATTGGGACCGTGTCCCTGGCAGACCTTAAACACAGGATATTGGTATAGCTATTAAATATATTTACATATATATAGCTGTAAACATAATGAATACACATGAATTATAATAATTACAAAAGTGTAAATATAAAATAGTAAATATAAATAAGAGTAAAAAATAAACAAGAAAGTCAACACAAAATACTCTATTGTGATTTTAAATGTTTCCAAACTTTTTAATAATAAATTTAGCGAAACTCGGCGCATTCCCAGGAAACATTTTGATTTTGAACAAAAAATCATGTTCTGAAAACCACTTAGTTGACATTTTTGATGAACATTACAGATGATACTGTGCCATCCTCTAGCTTCATCTCTCCAAGGCTTCTGGAGTGTTACCAACAGTATTGCCAACTCCAAGCACTGAGAAACTCACGAGTTTGAGCTGCAAATCATCAGCTTTGTTTTAAAAAAATATTTTGGGACTTTCCTTTGCCTTCTAGTTTCTGAGCCTCGAAACTTCATGTGAGTCATTTTAAGCTATTTTCTCCCTCCATGAAGGACAAAATATTTTTTAAGCATATTCTCACTATGCCAAGACTTACACCAAAAACCACAAAATGCGTAATAAAACCATGAGAGTGGGCAGTTAGGACTCACCTTCATGTTTAACACACTGAAATCGAGGCACAGAGAAATTGTCTTCTCCAGCTAATGTAGCTGGTCCGTGGAAGGTTGAGGCATAGAATCCCGGAGTCCTGATTCCTATTTCCCGGTTCTCCTCATTCCAATTACCTTTCAAGCAAACCTGGAGCAAGTCAATGGAGAACATTAGTGTCTCCCCAGTGACTTACATCCATTCGTTTGTTTAGAGCCCAACTGCTCCCAGACGGATTGTGGTTGGTGCATGCAGGAGTTGTGCACTGTAAGAATGCGGGAGAGTGCCCATCTGCCCAGGCCCATCTGCCTGTGACGGGGGGCCTGGAGACGGGTGAAGGTAGGAAGTGGCCCCGGGACATGGCAGTAACAGACCATAGCTGTTGAATACAAGGGCTGTAGGCTAGATCCTAAAGGAAAGGGAGGGCGG
Organism: Pelodiscus sinensis; assembly: GCF_052426305.1. Taxonomy (NCBI): domain Eukaryota; kingdom Metazoa; phylum Chordata; order Testudines; family Trionychidae; genus Pelodiscus; species Pelodiscus sinensis. The sequence continues at coordinate 7,159,625 of NC_143074.1, read as the reverse complement.
CCGCCTCAAACGTCCTATGGACAGGAGGGACCTGGGGGGTGATGGGATCTGGCGCAGCTCTGCCCCCCTCCCACACCAGGCGTTGGGAGCCGGAGCGGGGAGGCAGCCTGCTCTGCTCCTCCGCATCCCCCTCTCCCAGGTGGCTGAGCTCCGCTTCCCCGCAGCAGCAGGAAGCAGAGGACCTCAGTCCTAAAGCGCTTCACTTCCCAGCGCAGTGGGCTCGGAGAGGGCGGCGAGGTGGGAGCAGGCTGCCATGCTGCCCTGGCTCCCCCTGGCGCCATGAGTGCGCTGGAGGCCGCCCCCTTGCTGCTGCCCCACACCAGGCCTCTGTTATCTCCCAGCTTGTGTTGCTCAGAGGAGGGGGATAGGTGTGGAGCAGGGGCAAGGCTTGGGGGAGGGGCAGGGTGGAGCAGAGGCAGGGCAGGGGCGAGGGCTATGGCGGGGGAGTTGCTCTGGGCTCTACCCCTGGGGCACTGGGAGGGGCAGCTCCAGGCCCTGCACGCCCCTAGGGACGGTGCTATTCACAGCTATCGACCTGCCAGCCAAGGACAGCCGAGGGCTCAAGGGATTTTAAAAGGTGCATGAACCTTGTTCCTTACCTTTGAACGTTTCCCCCTGGACCTGTGTGTTGGGTGCACATGCGTTTTGGAGAGGCAGGGGCTTATATGCTCTGTGCATCGTCCCAGCATGAGCCTGGGTGTGTGTCGGAGAGCATCCTTCCCTTTGTTGTGCCCAGAGGCCTGCAGAAGCAGAAGGGCTGGTTTTAGCTGAAAGAATTCCATTAGGCTGGAAGGGTTATTTATGTTTTCATTAATCAGTGACAGGTGTGCGAGATCCCTGCCATCAAGTTAATGCACTCAGCCGCACGCGGCCGCGGCTGCAGCCTAGCCGGGCATGGCACAGACCCACTCTTTTGCTTTGGCTTGAGTAGCACCGGGAGGGGGACTTGTTCCCCCAGGAGTGTCACTCTCACGCTCTGCTGACTGCGAGGCTGTGAATTAATCCCGTGCATGGGCTGGAATTTGTTAAACACAGTGGGTCAGATAAAATCATGGTGGAGCTCTATTGGCAGCTATAGAGTTTCCACTGGGGATGAAAGTTGCCCCTTTCTTGTCACGGTCACATCGTCTAGGCCCAGCTTTTTCAGAAGTTTTATTTGTCCCTCCCTCCTGCCCCCCCATAACTATTTTTCCAGTGAGCCTGCTGCTGTGGGAAGGAATGTGGAATGCCTTCTCTGGAGAAAAGGCGGTTGCTGTGAACTGGTCCCTGGAAGGCCCATGTGGGATTGGGGTGACCTGAAGGACAGTGTTCCCTGTAAGCTGAGCACTTGGGCGGCCACCCAGGAGAGATTCAGGTGCCACCCAGCTGATTAGCAGAGCACTCTCAGCCAGCACTATGTTTCTACTGCTGGTGCCAGTTACCTGCACATGCCATGGTGCACAAAACAAAATGTATTCTGCACACGGATAAAAAATGGAGAGGGAACATTGCTGAAGGAGGGTAAATTGTTGTCAATGTAGCCTTGAGGCAGAGCGGAGAGGGGGCTGGATATATAGAAGCAACCACTTGCTTCCTTTTAGGAGGTCAGCCCCAAAGACATGGAAGTAGCCAGTATAGAAGATACGATGATGGGGGAGGCTGCACTCAACAGTAGTTCCTCAAGTTGACCTGTTTGGACGCTGGGTTTAGTTCATGGAGGTTCTTTAGTTAGAGTGGACTAGATTATCATAAATGTCTCTAATTCTCACCAGTGCATGTGATTGTCTCCATGTTGCCAGGGGTTACAAATGGATACACATTGACACCTTGACGAGGCTAGATCAATGCTGTACTGACCTATAGGAAAAGACTCTGCACCATTAGTAAAGTGAGGAAATACAAATAAGAAGAAAGGGAAACAGCTCCTCCTGAATATGCATCCACCATCGCATGGGTGTAACAGTATAAAAGTGGCAATCCAGCCTAGGGGAAGGAGATGTAGGGAGGTGCCAGACAGGGCCACTGGTGATGAGGGGGAAGGCAATGAGGACAATAATGGCTAATGCTTCAGATTGTTCTAGAAGGAAGGGTGAGTACCTGGAAATACAGATGTACATTCCCCATCTCTCTTGTGTACTAAATGTATTAATAAATAGATAAGAGTTTCTATAGTGAGAGGTTCAATTGAGCACACCAGGATTCCCAATTATAGAACAATTTAAATACTGGGCCTGATCCTGGAATGAGAACCTGTCAGCTTTCGCAGCAGGCCAGAACTGAGGTGTTTGTACGTAAGTCCAGAGTGGATAATGTTGGCCCTGCCCCTGCTTTCACTCTAACTACATTTTGTGAACAATTAAAAACTCACTTAACAGTAACCGTCTGCACAGGCGGTGCCTGATTGGCATTGACACTGTCTTGTTCCCAGCTTGTGTGCGGGGCACGCGACTGAAGATTTTCCGCTGGTCAGAGTGATATGTGCCCCCTGTGCCTGGCACAGCCGAGAGACAGAGCGAGCTGGAAAGACTCATGCGTTTAATTCTGGAGGTGCCCAGTTTGGGCCCCAGTGAGACAGCCAAGATGGCGGCCATCATGTTTATACACCCGGGTGAAATTTGGGAGGGGTTCTGTGGGTGACCCCACACTCCTGTGTGGGTTTCATGGACAGGTGTAGGGTGTCCCTGGAAAAGGGAGATCGGAGGGAGGGGGCATTTGTCTTGTCACTGTTCCACTCTGCTGTGCCACTTGGCCTCTCAAGCCTCTTCTGCCCTCCCTGCATCTCTGCTGGCAGCGAGCAAAGGAGTCTGGCTGATTTACTTACTCACTTGTCCATTAGAGGGGGGTTTAAAAATGTTTTTTGGTCTGCAACACTATTTAGATCAAACTCCATCTGTTGAGCTCACACAAGCAATTGCTTTGCCTTGCAGTGCTCCCAGCCTGGGGGGTGGGAGAGGCTGGCTGCAACTTGAAATGTGCAAGATACTAGGATGGGGAAGATCTTTGAGCACCTGGATGAGCAGACACCCCTCACTTTTCAAATAGCCACTGACAGCTGGGGTCTTCCTTCTGTGAGGGTGGCATCTCCCCGCTCTTGGCATCTACTTCCAGTGCTGCTATGCAAACAGATGCCTCTGTATTGATGTGCCTGTAGAGGGCCTAGGTGGGGCATGGTCACAGTCTCGCTGATCACGTCTCTCGGCCGAAGAAAGCACGGGGAAGGGTCAGGACCTATACACCATTTAGCTAGTTGAAGATTCCCTCTTCTCTGTAGTCTAACCCCCTCTAATCTCTCACTCGGCCTCTTTCCAGGAAATAAGCCTTTGGCACACGGGCCATAAGATCGCTTCACTGCTTGCACGTTACATATTCCACAGCCCCAGGGTTTGGAGAGCGTGCCATCTGTTCAGGGCAGGCCTTGCTGCTGCCGATCTGTCCCCATGCAGTTGCAAGAGGAGGTGAGAACTTGTAGCCAGGAAATAGTCACATGGGAAAGCAGGATCATATCCCGCCCCTTCAAAGGCACTGTGGCCTGTGCATTCCCCCTGGATGTTGCCCACCTGCAGTGCCTCTCCCTGGCCCATGGCTCTGGAAAGGGGCTCAGTCCCTTCTCCCTTTCCGCATACATGCGCACACAGCAGCAGAGCTGTGAGGGATCTCGGGTTGCCAGGTGTCCGGTATTGACCCGGACAGTCCGGTATTTTCGCCTCCTGTCGGTTAAAAAATTCAGAAAATACCAGACACCTGGCAACCCTACGACACACTCAGCAACTGGGCCCAGCCCCCAGACCTCCTGCTTTCCTGGTTCCGCAGGGGAGCTGTCCTCAGGCTCGACCAAGAAAACAAGATGGCCACCAGCAAAAAGCCTAAAGACCTGAAGCACGGAGAAGCAATGCCTTCCCTGGTCTTAGTGCACAACCGCTTCCTATCCCTATTCTGACTGTGCACGCACTGAAAGGGGCCATGCTGTTTTAATGCTGTTGGTTCTTTTTTATTTTAATTTTTTTTGCTTAGTAACTCACAGGGTCCTTTTTTTTTTTTTTGCTCAACAATTTTGGTCTCCCCTTTCCCCCCCCCCCCCACCAGAATTTTTTCCCCAGTGTTTTTTTGGGGGGAGGGTGTTCGGTATGTTTGGTTAAACCATCTGGCAACCCTAGAGGGATCCCTTGATAGGGTTACTCTAAGCGGATCCCTAAGCCTTGTCCACTCTGACCTGTTGCATCCTTGCTCCTCGCTGCTGGCTCATTGCACATTGTATTTGATGCAGCACCAGGGTGCAATGCCTGATGTGCATCAGGGACTTGAAAGATTTCCTCCCAGGCTAGTGGGGCGCTGCTTTTGATTGTGCAGGCATGGGTGTTTTGGGCCTATATTGATATAGATGGAGTTTCATCTGCTTATGCCAACAGTGGGTTTGATTCCTCATCTCCCCAGTGCTGTAGTCCTGGAGCTGTTTTCACAGATGCCGGGGCTATTTGTTTACATTGGAAGAAAAAACGGGGAAAACCTTCCAAGCTGACCTGCTGCTACTTGCAAGACAATCCTGCAGCTTCCAGCCCTCCTCTGAGAAGTCAGGAGTGGGCAATGGTCTCCTACGTGTGTGAGGCCATCCGGTGCAAGGTGCAGCTAGCCCATGTGTGTGGAGTTCTCTGCTCAGACTGACAGCACTGAGCATGCAGCCAAAGCAGCAGTGGGTGGGGGGGCACCCTCTGGAACACATGGGAGATGCTTCGGGGCTTAGCTGCGGTACCTTGAGGGGCTGGGTCATTGGGTTCCTTGCAACAGAGAAAGTCTTTCAGCAGAGCTTAAACAGAGCAGTGCTGGAATCCTGGGTGGGGGCCTGCCTAGATGGAGCATTGCCTTTGCGGGAGGGAGGGCATGGAAGCAGATTGCCCTGTGATATGCTCATGAGCGCAGGGAGGCAGGTTCGCTGAATCTGCGTATTAACACCAGTGTCATGATGACAGGTCTGACTCGGGGCTCCTCATCAGGGTCCTTGGGAGTCAAAGCGAGGGAAGGGCTCGCCTGCTGGTGTGGCTGCGTGTTTGTATTATCAGCCCAGCGCTGGCTTGTAACCGAAACATCCTTTCCATCCAAACTGCTGTCTCGGAGCTCTGATGCTGTGGATTCAACCCCTCCCTCCGAGACAAGAGCTCCGACCGCGGGGTCTCATCCCATCCCAAGCTGTCCGCACTGATAAGCCTGCTCTGGAAAGGGAGCTCTTTAAAAGCTGGTATTTGGAAATTTCAGGTGCATTATCTCTGCCACCAGTGAAACCCCTTCAAAGGGACAGGGAATCAACATGTCCAGCAGCTAATGGTATTTGGAACAGCACGGTCACCCTGCTGAGTGTGAAATTACACTGCTAGCAAAGGAAGGCAGAGCAGCACCCGATTACATCCGAGCCCAGCGGAGGGGCCTGTCGTTGCATGGGACTGGAGTGAAAGTACCCAAACACTTTATCTCCTTCCCATCACGTCCAGACCCTGCATTTTTCTTGTCTTCCTTCCCTCCTCCTCCGCCCACCCTCCCTCCCTGCTGCCGACATCCACTCAGCAAACTCTTAATAGAAGAACAGCCAGACTGGGTCAGACCAAAGGTCTGTCTAGCCCAGTATCCTGTCTGCCAACAGTGGCCAATGCCAGGTGCCCCAGAGGGAACGAACAGAACACGGAATCTTCAAGGAATCCCTCACCTGTCACCCATTCCCAGTCTCTGATAAACAGACGTTAGGGACATCATTCATACCTATCCTGGCTAATAGCTATTGATGGACCTAACCTCCATGAATTTATCTAGTTCTTTCTTGAACCCTCTTAAAGTTCTGGTCTTCATAATATCAAATGGCAAGGAGTTCCACAGGCTGACCAAGTGTGAAGAAAACTTCCTTTTTGTTTGTTTTAAACCTGCTACCTATTAATTTCATTCGGTGTCCTCTGGTTCTTACGTTATGAGAACAAGTAAATAATTTTCCTTATTCACTTTTTCCACACCAGTCATGATTTTATAGACCTCTATCGTATCCCCTCCCCCCATCTCCTCGTTTCAAAGATGAAAAGTCCCAGTCTTTTTAATCTCTCTTCAGATGGGACCCAGTCCATACCCCTAATCATTTTTGTTGCCCTTTTCCAATGCCAATATATCTGTTTTTGAGATGAGTTATCTGTATATTTGCTTTTTTGATTGCTACTGCACATTTGAGTGGATGTTTTCAGAGAACTATCCACAATGACTCCAAGATCTCTCTCGAGTTGTTTTAGCTAAATTAGTCCCCATCATATTGTGGTTGGGATTATTTTTTCCAAAGTGCATTACTTTACATTTACCGCCATTAAACTTCATTTGCCATTTTGTCAGTTAGGCTATGTCTATACTGTTAGGTTTTTTTGGAAGAAGAAATGCAAATGAAGCACTCATTTGCAAATCTCATGCTCTCATTTCCATATTCTCTTCCAATCCTTTTTGCAGAAGACGTTTTTGCGGAAAAAAACGCAGAGTAGACTGGGCCATTTTTCGGAAAAAAGCCTTTTTGCACAAGATCCCTTATTCCTCAAAAAATGAGGCTCAGAGGATCTTGCGCAAAAGGGATTTTTTTTCAAAAAACGGCTCTGTCTACACTGAAGTTTTTTTTGCAAAAACCTCTTCCACAAAAAGAATCAGAAGAGAATATGCAAATGAGAGCACGAGATTTGCAAATGAGCACCTTATTTGCATTTCCTCTTCTGAAAAAAACTAATAGTGTAGATGTAGCCTAGTCTGGTGAGATCTTTTTGAAGCTCTTCACAGTCTGCTTTGATCTTAGCTATCTTGAGAAGTTTAGTATCATTTGTGAGTAAGAAGCAGGTAGCTCTTGCTTCCTGGGGAATTGCCCTCTGCTCCTTGAACGTATAGGAGTTGCCTGTGCAGACGCACGTGACTCAACAGATCAGTCACACAGTGGTTTGGGTGCATGCAGAGGTTGGGCATGATTGTACTCCTAGCAAGCAGAAAGGAAGGGCCACATGCATCCTCATGCCACTGCTTCCCACCTCCGGTATCATTTTTGGAGTCCTCTCTCTCTCTCCATAGGAGTCTTAGCATTTAAGTGAGGCTCACAGGCTCCTGGTCCTGCATGAGCATCCTCCCGTCCCCTGTTAAAATGGACTCTGCCCCATGCTGCTAAGAGAATTGGAGTCCATGGCCCATGGCTGTTACAGAGCCCAGGCTCACCAGGTGCCAGAGTATTTCCAATTAAAATACATATCTGATGCATCTCAACACGTGGGGAGAGCAGCGGGCTAATGCATTAGCCTTTTAATCCCTGCTGCCCAGTATGAACTCGAAAGCATTGGCTCGAATGATCTTAGCCAGTCCCCAGCTGACATTTGTCTGCGACGCCAAACTGCTGCACCATTCGCCAGAATGAAGCCCGACTGGGAGGCTCTGCTTAGGAGGGGAGCAGGGACACGGCACTGGCTGTGGGATCAACAGAGCGGTGGGGATGGGAGTGGAGGCAGGGAGCCAGTGGGTGCTGCCAAGGCAGGCTGGACAGGTGATTGGCGAAGTGGAAAAGCACCTCTGCCTGGCATTATCCTGGTGTAACGGGTCATGCACTCACCGACGCAGCGCCTCCTGCTGGTCTCCTCGGGAATTAGCTGTTCAGCCTCGGAGTGCCTGGTGTCTTGTCCTCTGTTACTTGTCGTCTTCTGCGCTGGTTCAGGCCTTGCACCCCTCCCGGCCTGGTGCTCTTTGCTCGTGGTACTGCCCCCCAGCAGTGCCCCCGCATTCTGGGGTCCTCCCCTCCCAGGGAACCCTGCCAGTCATCAGCTAGCCCCTGCCTCGGGAAGACTGCAGTCTGAAATGGCCACTCCTCATTGGCAAGGGCTGTGAACCTGCTGCCTTCTCCTGCTCGCCTCAGCCTGGGAGTTGCCTGGCCAGAGCTCCCCATCTCTGCCTGCCCTTCCCCACCCTGCTATGTCTCAGGTACCCTCTCTAGCCTGCCTGCCCCTCAGCGGCTCTAGTGGTGCCCTCTCCCCGCCCATCCTGGAAGTAACCAGACAGCCAACACAGGATAAGAGACCCTCCCAAGGTAGGGAGGTGGGGATAGAGCATTTGCCTGGGGAGTGCCGGGTGGTGGGTTTGAGTTCTTCCTCCAAGAATGTGTGTCTGAGCTTAGCAGCTCCTATTTGTACTGCCCCAGCTGGGCCCTAATTAGGTGCCTCCTACCTCTTGCTTACTCCAGGGTCCCAGTCTTCCCTTCAGGCTGGGTTTAACCCTTTCCTTCACCTGGAGCAGGGTGACCACCCCGGTACACTGAGCCATAAGGCAATGAGGGAGCACCCTACGGGGATACACTGGGATAGAGATGGTATTGCAGACTCAGGAGTGAGACATTCAGGGCTGACATGAGACATGTGCCAATGCTATGGATGTGTGCATGGCCTGGGAGTTGCCCAGCAGATGGCAAGGGTGGTATTAAAGGCCCTAATGCAAAGGAGCACCCCAGGGGTCTAGAAGAAGGTGAGGGAAAAGTCCCGCCTGGGAGCTGACTCTGGGCAGTTTTATTCCATGTGCTATTGCTTTGCAGTCAGCGTGCTCGCTGGAGACTGGCACAGTGCTGCCAGCAGCTCCTTGCTGGGGAATGTGTCTGAAGGACACTTCTCATCAGGTGTGTGCCTGAAAAGTGCAATGGGTGGTCTGAAATGATGGAGAGGTTTGAGTCTCATGTCCCTGTTGTATAGGAAAGCCCGGCTTGGCTGTCTGGCATGAGGCGACTTGGCAGATCTGAGCCTTTGTTTCCAATGATCGGTGCTACCCAGTGCCTCGGCTCCACACTATGCCAGGAGCTCCAGGTGGCGGGTGCCCCAGGATGCGTTGCAGTGCTCGATGTCCACACGTCTTTTAACCACCACCCTCTTACTCACATTGTAGCCACGGAGACCACGCAGGAGACGGTGGAGTCCCTGATGCAGAAGTTCAAGGAGAGTTTCCGCACCAACACGCCCATTGAGATCGGCCAACTCCAGCCAGCCCTGCGTAGCACATCGATGGGGAGGCGGAAACGCAGGAACAGACCCCGAGGTAGGATCCCCCTTGGGAGTGCTTCACATTTCCTCCTCCTGTCCCATTTCCCAGAGGCCAGTGCACAAGGCTGTGGCAAGCCAGGAGGGGATGCTCAGGGCTCCACTGGGGCCAGCAGTAAAAGTCACTTAAAGTTTCTTACAGGTGCTGTCCTCTTGCAACCCAGGGCCCTGCCAGCTCTTTCAATAGCTCCCTGCTGGCTTTTGCCACAGCTCAGCCTGTTATTGTGGAGCTGCGCACCAGGGCACCACCCGCTTCCTTTCCCCTCTGGCTGGGACTCTCTGTGCTCTTGGCCACAAAATCCCTCCACACCTCGGTGGAGGAGACAGTGCCTTGAGATGGTGTTGCTCAGATTGCAACAGGCTGTTGGGATAGGGATGTGAATGGTTAATCAGCTAACTGGTAAGCCTCACCCTTGCTGGTTCTGGTTAACCAGAAGGGTCTGGAGCTCCCTGGTTGGCACGGGCAGGGGGCTGCCCCAGCCCCACAGGGCTCACTGCAGGCACAGGCTGCTCTAGTCAGCCAGCCAGAGGAACCCCCATCTGTAGTGGCCCTGGTCCGGATTCCCACACTGCAGGAAGGGGCCTTTTTCCATGGCGGGGCCAACCACCCCACCTGCCCGGCCCTTAATCACTAATAAACAGAAAGTTTAGCTGGTTAACCAATTAAACACGGTTTTACATCCCTAGTGGTTGAGGAACGAGGGATGGATGTGAATGGGTCCCAAGTCTGATTCATTCTGGGCCTGATCCTGATTGGTGCTGATTTTCCCTTGCACCTTTACGCACCGTTAGCTCTTCTTGAAATGGGCAATAAGCTGAGGCTTATTGTGTTAATCTCTAAAGTTGTGGTTGCCTCATACCTGGCTGGGTTGAGCAATGGGAGTTTCAGGTAAATGAAATCAGATTTTGTGCAAATCTTTTTGATCTCTGGGGGCAAAATGGATTTCCGATCACCCCAAGTTCACGGATTTCTTCTGTGTTGCACATTTGCCTATCCTTGACCTATAGAAATAAAGGGGGAAAACCAGAGACATGCCACTTAGCTATGCTGGGATAGATCTGCTGGAGAGATGGCTTTAGACAGACTGTTGGAAAAGTTTGTTTTGTGTGGTTTTGGTTTTTGTTAAGGATAATGGGGTTAGAATTAGCTTGTCCAGTATAGCTTGTGTATTTAGATTTCAAAGCATAATATAATGTGGCCTGAAGGATGGTTTGGTTGGTTGCACTGTTTCTCATCCCTTCCTGCCCCTTCCCACAAATGTCCTAATTTTTGGCTGGTTGAGATCCTGCTCTTATACCTTGTCAACTGTCATCTGAAGAAGTGGGTTGTGCCCATGAAAACTCATGATACCATCTACATGTTAGTCTTTATGGTGCTACTAGACTATTTGTTGTTTTTTAAGTGTTTCCTATTACGGACTAACCAGGCTACCCCTCTGAAGTAGGGGGTAGAGTTCTAGTCACAAGTAAGGGGCGATGTTGCTCTTTGTTGGGGGTATGGTGTAGCACTGATGTAAGTTCCTGGTTATTCTGCATTGTGAGTCTTGTACATTACCACCCCACACAGTGGTGCACTGCTGCTAATAACCTAGAACAGAAGTCACACATCTGGCTATTTACTGACTTGGGATAAAATGCGGAAATGTCAAATTTCTGCAAACCAGAAACCTGAATAAAACTTTGGCTCTGGTCCATTGGAATGTTTCAATAATTTTGAAACACATTCTCTTAACTCCAATTTTCAAACAAAAAGTCATTTTGAAATTATAAAAACAAAAATGTGAACAGTCTGGGAACTTCAATTTTTTCCTGTCAAGAAATCCTTCACAATGGGCCCTTTCCCTGCTAAAAAGTTTGGGCTTAGAGGGATCAGCATTCTCCTACCAAAAAAAAAAAAGTTGTGCAAAGTTCTCCGCCAGCTCCATTCTGAACCTTTCTTCGTCTCATGGCTCCGGATCCCAGAACGCTGCTCCGATTCCCAGGGTGCTTCAAAAGATTTCTGGCTTCTAAAGTTTGTGCATTTACATACCTGAGCTAGCCGAAATCTAGCTACTTTGGGTATTGGAGCAGCTTGCTCTTTAGAGAAGACTCCCCTCCCTCCACCCCAAACCAGTAACCTGAGTTCCAGGTGGCCTTGTTTAGGCCATGCTGAAGCTGCCCTGGTGTCCCTGCTTTGAACCCAAGCTGGCCTGAGTTAGGTTGGCTGTGCCTGCTAGTGACTGCAGCATAGATATGTCTGTGGAGAAGTGACATGCTCTCTGTGTCTCCAATGGGCTGCCGGGAGTTGAAGAGATTAAGGCTGCGGGGTGCGATGCATCTCTTTCCTCCGAGGAGGGTGGGGTCAGTCTGTGCGGGGCCAAATGACTGGAATGCTTGCACTACAGGGCTGTCAGTGAGCTAGCAGGGGTGAGGTACAGCCGGCCCCCTCCCGGGGTCAGAGCCTGCTCTGTAAGGAGAGGGTCTGGGCATGCAGTAGGAACATGGCGAGTCGAGTGTCTCAAGGACAGTTTCTGTCACTGCAGGGTGAAAATCCATTGTGCTGCCTTGCTAGTGAGACCTCCACTTGTGACTGGCCCCGTTTGCCTCTGGCCATTCTCTGCCCAGTCCCTGGGTACCAGACCTGCTGTGAGTCTGGAACGGTCCGAGTGGCTGTCAGGGATGATGTTTGATGCCTGCCTTCTCCTTCTGGCCCTGCAGTGTGTGATGGGCAGCATGGCCTCATTTGCAGCTGGTTCTGGCACAGTGTGGAGCGCACATGGCATCCTTGCGCTTCATTAACCCACTCGCCTCGCCATGGGGCCTTCAGCCTTTCTGGGGAAGGTGACTCCGCAGCAGAGAGATTGAGGGCCTGGCTTCCATACTGGCCATTAAGGCCTCAGTGTTTCTCCTCCATCTCTAACTCCCCCTCCTTTCTGGTGTCTCTGCTTTCTGCCCAGCTGTACAACCATGCACAGTACAGCACTCCTGCCACACTTGTGCTTCCTCTCTGCTATTCCTCTGCAGAGAAGAGGAGACCAGCTGGGCTGTAATGAATGTAAAGGGGGCTCTAGACTTAGGCTGCTGGACATGGAAAAATTCCTGTGGCTCTCCCTGACTCTCTAGTTTGCATATTGCTGAACTCATCTTGTTCTGCTTAGTGTAACACTCACATAGTAGTTATGTCTTCCTCCACAGGCTAGTCTGTTACAACTCAGTCAACTGGCGGAACTCCTTGCCAAAGGATGTTGTGAAGGCAAGGACTTTAGCAGGGTTCAAAAAAAAAAAAGAGCTAGATAGATTTATGGAAGCTAGGTCCACCAATGGCTATTAACCAGGATGGGCAGGAATGGGGTCCCTAGCCTCTGGTAACAGGTGTTAAGTAATAGATCACTTGATGATTATCTGTCCTGTTAATTCCCTCTGGGACACCTGGCATTGACCACTGTCGGAAGACAGGACACTGGGCTAGATAGACCTTTGGACTAACCCAGTATGCCCATTCTTGTGTTCTTATGGTAGCCTGCTAGTGCTACCAGCTAAAGGAGTTTGTCTTTTAACTCGTGTAGTAAAAATCGGTGGCTTGGTTCTAAAGTTCCAGGGTTCAAACTGTGCTGGTGGATGGCAGGGCTGGTGGATGGCTGGTGGAGGGTTGTTTTATGAATTTATGACATAGAGAACCTTCCCTTGATGCTCTTCGTCTTGGTGCCTAGTGCAGCGTGGGCTAGAAACTGCATGGCCATTTCTGCAGCAACGTTGGGAAGCCTGGGGAGAAATGCTTTCCTCACTGTTTACCGTGGGTTTAGTTTCTCTTTTATTTATGAGCCTGAAATGTGATCTTTTATTCTGGGTACATTTTCCTGTGGTAGAGGACTGGAGAGGGCTTGGTTTTTTTTTTTTTTTTGTTATCGCTTTGGCCATAAATTATTCACTCGGTGTAAAGAAAATGTCCTGACTCTTTAACTGGTTTAAATTATTTGGTTTCGTCTGTTGTAGTTACTCAAATATGCATCTCGGTATTTCAGAGCAAGCTGAAGGTGGATGACTTTGGAGTCAAACTGGCTGCCCTGTGAGATTCCCCTCCCCCATCACCTTTCCTCTCTCCTTCAAGGCCCTTGGCAGGAGAGGTTTTTCAGTCTCCTCAGCAGCTGAGCAAAGAAGGACACAGTGCTCCCTACCAACGACTGTCTTAGGTTGGCCAGCGGGCTTGCTCGAACAGTCCAAACTGCTGCTCAGATCTCTAGGACGGAGCATCTGTCTCCTGGATAGCCTGTCACCTCGTTTGCAATGGGTCTTCACTGCCCTGTGGCCACCTGACCAGTGACGAGATGTCTGCAGCTGTACCAGTCTCGCCCGCCGGTACCTGCTGAACCTCCCCCCGGGGGGGGGTAGCCTTACTGCCACCCGCGCGCCCTTGCTGCGGGTCGTTGAGGTGCTCTTTCCAGCCTCGACTTCTCCCCACGGCCATGGGGCAGGGGAAAGGGGGGCCCGGGTCCACCCTCACTCACGGGCCCCAGCCCAGGGCCCTAAGGACATGGATCCGTCTAGCTCCGGTCCGGCTGATGGGGCGTCCTGCCGTAACTCGTCAGCCCACCAGCCCTAAGGGGCTCTGCCCTGAGCTGCTTCCTTTCCCCGCCCTGCCCCTCCCTCCCTCCCTCGCCGGGAGTTTCACCTTGCCTTTGGCCGACAGGCTGCCGGCGCTGCGTCCCCCTCACCCGGGGGGGGGGGTCCCGCCTACCAGTTGGGGCCCCCGCCAGGCTCTTAGGTGCTGACTCGTGGTGCCACCCCTAGGGCTTCCACCCCTAGGGCTTCCACCTCTCTCCCCCCCCCTTTGCCGTGGCGGTGGCGTTTTTAAGCGTCCCGCCGCTTATGTCTTCTCTGACGTCATTGGCAAGCGCAGGGGCGGGGCTGGCCGGCTCCGCCGCGGTTTGTCTGACGCGTGGGGCTCTCCGGGCGGGGGAACGCCCCCGCGTTAGCCCTGCTCCTGCCGCTGCGCTCTGGGCGCCGCGCCAACGCGTCGGCCGGCTCTGTCAGCCCCGGTGTGGCATGCGAACATGCCTCGCAGCGCCGGGCTGCCTCTGCCCGGATGCTGAGCAGCGCCTGCTCGGCGGGATTCGCAGTGCGGGGCGATGCTGCCCCGTCACAGCAGCCTAACTCAGTTTTCCCTAATGCTTCCTTTTTTTTAATGTCCCCACACCATCGTAGTGAATACCCCTCCGCACTCCCTAGCTGATCCTTTCACACACACACATGCTGGTAGTTGGCCGTTCTTGGTCTGCTGGGCCTGCCAGAGCAATGTGAGGGAACTACCCAGAAGGCGCTAGCTTGAGAGCTCCCAGACTTTTCCCTCAGGCTCTCCTCAGCGGAAACAAACGATCCTTTGCTGGAATGTCCCTGCATCCAGCCCTCCCTTTCAGACACGTGCCCTCTGAGCGTGAGGGCAGCATGGAGACTGGAGAGCGGGACATGCTTGTGATCTTGGCCTTGGCATGGGGTTTCTGATGGCTCCAGCAATGTCACAGTGCCCCCTACCACCACACTCAATCTTCTCTCTAGGGGTTCGAACTAGGGTGGCTAATGTAGGCATTCGCACTTGCAAATGAAGCCCGGGATTTAAATATCTCCTGCTTTATTTGCATGTTCCCGGGCGCCACCATTCGCTCCTAATTCGAACTACTGTTACTCCTCCTGCAAGGAGGACGAGGGTGGCAGTGTAGACATACCCTAGGAGTCTGGTGTAGAGCTTTTCTCCCCTGACTCCTGCTCCCTCTGGGGGTATGTCTACACTACCACCCTAGTTCGAACTAGATTTGAATTTCCCGGGCTTCATTTGCATCTTGCCGGGCGCCGCCATTTTTAAATGTCCGCTAGTGCGGACTCCATGCCGCGCGGCTACACGTGGCACGGACTAGGTAGTTCGGACTAGGCTTCACGAGGAGTAACGGTAGTTCGGATTAGGAAGCCTAGTCCGAACTACCTAGTCCTTTCCGTGTGTAGCCGTGCGGCACGGAGTCCGCACTAGCGGACATTTAAAAATGGCGGCGCCCGGCAAGATGCAAATGAAGCCCGGGAAATTCAAATCCCAGGCTTCATTTGCAACTCCGGTTGTCTACATTAACCACCCTAGTTTCGAACTAGGATGGTAGTGTAGACATACTCTGGCTTAGGTCAGCAGGCTGATTTGCAACTAGAGATCACAGCTGCTTTGCCTATAAATCTTCCCCGGTAGCTTTTCCTAGTAGTTTGTTTTCCTGAAAGTGTCTGTCTCCTTCAGGGGGTTTGGGTGCGCATCGGAGCTATGTCGGGTTTCTTATTTCACAGCAGGCGGTGCCTGGCCCATCTGTGCAAAGCAGGTCTTCACAAGCCCGTATCTTGGAGGGGAGCGCTCCACTCTGGTCTCAGGTGGTGCTGGGGAAGGGGGGGGGGAAGGGTTAACCAGTCCTCTGGGTGTCTTCATGAACTTCAGTTTAACTTCTCCCGGGGGCAGTGAGGTGGGGTGAGTAGGCCAGTGACAGTGTTGTTAAAAAAGGGGCCCTTTTTCAGCCAGCAGAACTGAGGGAAGTGCCTGGAACTTGTGAGTCTGTGCATGTCAGCCAGGGTTGCTCAGCAAACTATGTCTTTAAACTTCCCCTGGCTCTCTCCACTCTTTGAGGGGCTGGCTCCACGCACCTCTGGGGATTTGCTCTCCAGCTGTTTCCTGTGTGTGTCCTTCGTTAGGGTGGAGGTTTGTTGGGGACCAAGCTGAGCCCTTTCACAGGGAGAGTTCTCTGCAGCAAGGAGGCTAAAATCCACCAGGAAATGGGACTGCGGCTCAAGGCCTAACAGCTAAAGGAGGAAAGAGGTGGATGGGAAGTGTGGTCAGAGGTTAGATTAGGGGCTGGAGGTTGGGACGGCAGAGTTCTGTGGTGATTCCCACTGATGCACAGCTCTCTCAGTTGTCCCATCCATAAAGTCAGGACCATGCTCTTCTCAGAAGGGGGCTGCGTGTTAAGGAGGCGCTGTGAGATCTTGGGTGGGAGGCTGAGTGTTGTTCCGAGACTCGTTTCTCAGGAAGGGCCTTCGTTAGAATGTCTCCTAGAGCCTTCTGATCTGGCTCCAACATGTTTCTCTCCAGGGAGGGACAAATACAGATCTTACTGCCTGTGCTCTCCCATTCTGGTGAGGCTCCATTTCCTCCAGGTGGTCTGTGTGCTGCACGGTCCCCCTGCACCCTCCCTCTCATCACTGAACATGCTCTCTGGGTCGGTAGGGATGCATAGAGGTTGAGTAGCAAGCTGCTTCAAGTATTCAGAAAGTAACATGTCCTGTGACTTTCAAAAGGTACCAGTGATTTTGAGCCCAGCTTGATATACCTTAGGCTACGTCTAGACTGCAAGCCTCTTTTGAAAGCGGCTTTTTCAAAAGATACTTTCGAAAAAGCCTCTTTTGATAAAGAGCATCTAGACTACAGCCAGTACTTTGAAAAAGCAAGCTGCTTTTTTGAAAGACAACACCCAGGCAGTCTGGATGCTCTCTTTCAAAAAGCACGGTTTGCATTACATAGCACCTTTTTTTGAAAGAGCACTTTCGAAAAAAGGCATTCTTCCTCATAAAACAAGGTTTTCCATGGTCGAAAAAACTGCCGTGTTCTTTCGATTTACTTTTGAAAGAATGCAGCAGCAGTCTAGACGCAGAGGAAGTTTTTTCGAAAAAAGGCCACTTTAAAAAAAAAACAACAATAACAACGCTGTAGTCTAGAAACACTTAAAGAGGCCTGATTTTCAGAACAGGCTTACTGCCTGCCCCCTGAAAATCAAGCCCCTTCATCATATCTCAAATTACATTCCTCAAAACTTTGTGCTTTTGTGAAAACCTTGGCCAGGAGCTCTGTGATGCCTTTGCAACCAGGCATGTCTTTTTCTATTCCTTTCCCAGCTCCTCTCCCATTTTGGAAGTTTTTTGTTTTTATGGCTTGCGTTTAATTGCTCCTCTGGTGCGTTAGCGATTGGAACGCTATTGAACATTAAGGTGAAATGATGATATCACAACTCACTATGTTTGCATTTTACATGCATTTGCCAACACAAACCCTTCGCCTCATTAATTCTTTGCAATCCAATTTTTTTCTCCCCCTAAATGAAATTGTCCGTTTGGGATGCATTTATTTCGTTTTAACAGCCGCATGACAATTCTGTTGATGGAGTTTGCATCCAGCTTTGTTACTGGGTAGTGTCAGCTTGGCCTGACGGATGTGTGTGTGTAATTATTTTCTCGCAGTTTGATTTAATTAATGCTTAACCTCATCAGAGTCCTACAGCTGGAGTGCTGCCTCTGCAGGACCTGCTGGCGGCAGAAGGATTGCCTTTTTCCTGAGAGCCGCTGAGTGCCTGGCTTTAAAAACAACAACAAACTTCCACTGTGAGGGACCCCACCCCGCATACTTTATGAAATGGCCTTATGGACACAAATCTGCATAACTCAAAGATCCTTTAGACAAATTGCTTCAAATAACCTATCAATCTTAATGTCTTAATCTGCTGGATCTATTGATCTTATATTGGTGTCTGTATCGTTCTTGCCTGTAAAATTAGACATATGGAGTATGAAATGCTTTATGGTTTTAAATGTGCGAATGAAAGCCATCAAGGGTGTTTCTAGTGCTGGGATGCCTCAACCTTTGGGCAGTCATATGTAAGTAAATCGCTTTTGTCCTTTAGTCTTGGCAGTGGTTGGTCTTTGGAAGTCGCATGACCTCCCTAACTGGTAGGGACTGGCCAGGTAACTTGCCAGGTAAACAGGGAATCCTTAAAACAATGGGAAGTTTAGCAGGTACATTTTCTTTGGGCTGGCTGGACACAACCAAAGGAAGGAACCAAAGATCCCAGGGTGAGGAATAGCTCTGGTTTGGAAGGATTAGCTGGAAAAGAAACAGTTTTAGGGTGAGTTTGTAATGAGTTTATACTGAGGTTTTAGTATAGAATTAGCTAAGCGTCTTCTATTATTTTGAGTTTGTGATCTACTCTGCTCTGCCTGTTCTCACTTATTACCACTTAAATCTTACTGCTTGTACTTAATACAATCACTTGTATTTTCTATCAAGCCCAATGTTAATAATTGTTACCTAGGGGAGCAACCAGTGTGTACGTTCCCCCTTTCATTGCTAACGGGGGCTTACCTAAATAATTCATTTAGGGTGTGTCTAGACTACATGCCTCCATCGATGGAGGCATGTAGATTAGACAGATAGGCAAAGGGAAATGAAGCCGCGATTTAAATAATAAACAGCTGATCAGCTGTTTGCCGGCTCAGCGCGCTAGTCTGGACCTCCGCGCCGCCCTGAAAGCCCTTTATCGACATCCCCCTTATGCCTCGTAAGATGAGGTTTACCGGGGAGGTGGATAAAAGGCTTTGATGTCGGCAGGGGAGCGTCCAGACTAGCGCGCTGAGCTCAGTGCGGCAGCCATGTAAATTTAAATGAAGCCGCGATTATTTAAATCGCGACTTCATTTCCCTTTGCCAAATAAACAAATCTACATGCCTCCGTCGATGGAGCCATGTAGTTTAGACGTACCCTTAGGGTTTTGATCCCATTTGGGGAGTAGTATCCCAGGAAGCTGGGTCCCAAACTGCATGTTCCTTGGACTTGAAGGATTTCAGTGTCTGTACTGCTTCTCGGGGTGGTGGGCAGGAATCTCAGCTCGGTGTCTTGGCTGGGAGAGACCAAGGAGCTGGCTCATCAGGACTGGGTGGTGAGAAGCCCCAAAGAGCAGGAAGGCGAGTGGCAGTGGCCTTGTCAGCACTCCGGAGGCCCCCCTGAGGGATCTTCTGTGTTTGCCCCCTGCCACAACCACCATCCAACTCAAGAAAATCAAATGGCAAAGAAACCTCCCTGTCGGTACTTCCCCCTGCCAACTGTGTTTACCTGGTTATCTGTTGCAAAATGCTTGACAATGTAGCACTACATTTCTATGGTTATCTGTTGTTTGTCATTGCACCTGATTTTTCATTAAGTCTTTCTAACAGCTACAGGAAAAGTCATATTTCTCTGAGGTCATTTTATTTTAAAAAATCCTTTCTGTTTATAGTACAACGTAACTTTATTTTGAATAATGCCACTTTCATAAAAACTCTCAGCGGAAACTCTTTTATCAAGTGCCATGTATTTAGAGTCAATACATAGAAGAAAGAGGAAAATAGAGATATAGGCACTATATCTATATATGCTATGATCTGTTCTGCTTTTACACTGCATTTCACTTTCTATGCCTCAGTTTCTCTGGCTGTGCTCTTAACCTTCCTTCATAACAGTGCTCTGTGGCATGAAGAGGTTGCAGAAGAGCTAAGTATGCATGTTACTGGTTGTGTAAAAACAGGGGAGTTGAGGAGAGCCGTGATTTTGAGGAGTCATGCTAGGCAAACCCATTGTAGGTTATAACTATAGCTGGGCATAATTGGTGGAGGTGTGTTTTCTTTAACAAAACTTTTTTTCAGAGAACAGTGCAGGCTTGGGTCAACCAAAACCTTTTTGTGAATTTGCCAAACTGTGTTGAGGGGGAGTCAAATAACACTCAACATTTTTGGGGGGAAGGAATCAATACATTTCTTTCAGCATTTTTAAAATGTTATGATTCTGTTTTTTTTATTTGCATTTTATTTAAAAACTTAAACAAAGGCTCAAAATCTAAATAAAATGTTTCATTCAACATACGGAGTTTCCCCCAATGTTTTAGTTCATCAATTTTTAAAAATTTGTTCTGGGTAAAACTGAAACAATTTTTATCCACAATTTTATTTTTTCTCCTCCAAACTTCCAGCAAACCAAATCAAACCAAAAACCCTCAAACAAAACCCAACCAGTTATTTGCACAGTTCTGCATATAGCAACAGAGATCCATCTCAATGTCAAGATGAATAAGGAGCTGACAAAGGTGTTTGAGGCCTGGAATGTGAAGCAAGTTAATCAGGTTATATTCTTAGGTCACATTTTTCAGTGATGGTGGTTGGTAAGTACAATAGACCCCTGTGACTATTGTTTAAATATGAATAAGAAAACTAATGTTTACATCAAGGTGTAAAACTCCAGATGTATTTATTAGTCTGAAGTGTGTGTCTCAAGGACATCTGTTAACTGATATGCTCATTGGATCAGTCGCCCTCTGTCTGGGTTCGCCTTGCTCTACTGTGGTAGCGTTATCAATGCACCAGTATGAATATTTCCCTTCTCTTGCTTTTCTAGCCAGTTTCATTTGTACGCTGCTCATGCTGGGGGAGTACTGGCATCAATGGGAGAGTGTTTGGTGGTAGATTGATCATGTCTCTATTATATATCGTGTCTTTATCGCTGCCTATCAAGCTGTCAGGTAGTGAAGACATGCTCTTAGATTCACTTTCTGCTGAAATGCAGCCTGCTCTGGTGTAGAACACAACAGCTGCAGCTAACAGAACCCACCCATCTCCTGTACAGTGCTTTAAAACTGGAAGTGAAGAATGTCATCATCAGCTGGACACACAGCATGGAATTTGAGGCGATAGAATATACTTGCCTCAGTTGGAACTCAGTGGAAATATGGAACTCCGTGCCCTCTGCAGGGAAGGAGTGTGCTATAACAGCTAGAACACAGGACTGGGAGTCAGGAAAATATGTCTTTGGATGCGTGACAGAGCCTGGCGTAGATACAAAATTTGTATCTGCATATGCATCTGTATCCCTAAACATGAGCCATGGATACCCCCATCGACATCGATATAAAGTGGCTATCCCTGTTTTTGCAGGGCTCTAGTGACACTACACAAATAGGGGTGTATGGCGCCCTCTACTGGGACAGATGGCTAAAAAGAGCACAACTGTGAGAAGTTTTTTTTAAACATGAGGATTGACAATCTCACCAAAAAACAAAACCAAGGGAACCCTGCTAAAGTCAGCTGAGGTATTCCAGCCTCTGAGTATGAAGCTCGTTGGTGGATAAAAGCCAGCACTGAACTCTGGCAGTTATCTAAATTGCCAAAGGTAAACAACGAGTTCAACGAGCATCTTTCCTTTTTAACATAAATAAGGGTATATCTACACTACCCCCCTAGTTCGAACTAGGGTGGTTAATGTAGGCAACCGGAGTTGCAAATGAAGCCCGGGATTTGAATTTCCCGGGTTTCATTTGCATATTGCCGGGCACCACCATTTTTAAATGTCTGCTCGTTCGGACTCCGTGCCCGCGGCTACACGCGGCACGAACTAGGTAGTTCAGATTAGGCTTCCTATTCTGAATTACTGTTACTCCTGTGGAACGAGGTGTACCAGTAGTTCGGAGTAGGAAGCCTAGTCCGAACTACCTAGTTCGTGCCGCGTGTAGCCGCGGGCACGGAGTCCGAACTAGCGGACATTTAAAAATGGCGGCGCCCGGCAATATGCAAATGAAGCCTGGGAAATTCAAATCCCGGGCTTCATTTGCAACTCCGGTTGCCTACATTAACCACCCTAGTTCGAACTAGGGGGGTAATGTATGCATACCGAACTTGCTAATGAAGCCCGGGATTTGAATTTCCCGGGCTTCATTAGCATAAAGCCGGCGCCGCCATTTTTAAAAGCTGGCTAGTGCGAACCCCGTGCCGCGCGGCTACACGCGGCACGGACTAGATAGTTCGGATTAGGGGGGTAGTGTAGACATACCCTAAGTGATTAATAGATCCTTCTGCCCAGGGATAACTTACTGTTGATCAGGGCTTTGTCTTAATGCATCTAGTGGTTTCCACTGCACCATAACTTACTAAAAGTTCCTGGTGCACAGGCTAGGAGGGGAAACTGGAATCTGGAAACCCAGAAGGAAATGAAAGGAGCATTTCTGAAGCCTGCTTCTCTGGGTATTGGGCTCTCCTCCCAAATTGGCTTCCCCTCCAAAAAAAAAATGCAGGGCTAGATGTATTGCAGAGCACAGCACATAGGGGAAGACTCATCAGTGTCTGTGTGGTCAAGGTTTGGAAATTCTAAAACAGCCTGAATCCTGCATCCTACTTCCAAATGTCCCATAGAAGCTAGATGCGGGGGCAGGGCTCGATTACCTAATAGGTAACTAAGCACATGCTTAGGGCACCAGCAAAGGAGGGGCACCAAAAAAAAAAAAAAAAAAAGATTTTACAGCATAGTATTGTTTTTATTTTGTATTACATTGGGGGGGGGGGGGAGGCACCATAATCTTTTCAGTGCTTAGGTCCTCTAAAGGTCTTAATCCGGCACTGTGCGGGGGGCAACTTCCCCCCGGCACAGCTTCAGACAGACAAGAGCCAGTCCCTGCTCCAGGGACTGACTGCTTTTGATGACACCCTAAATATATGACAAAGCAGCTCCTGTTAGCCAAGGCTAAAGGACATCTTGATTCCTTGTTAATTTTACCTTAGAAAAAGTAAAGTCACAGTGTTCTGCTCAACCACTTTAGCCCTGTAATACGGCATTGGGCGCTTCCTGCCAGGCTGTTTTGTAGAAGGGCTTGAGGGAGCTGGGCTGTTGTCACTGCATGACTTTGATTAGGAGTCTTTGTGCTGCTTAGGTTCGCTTGGTTTGAGGCTACAGCTTAGAAACTGCCTGAGCCCAGTGAGTTCATTCACTGGAGAGAGACAGGGAGGTTGTCTAGCTAAGGTACTTAGATGACAACAGTCATAATATGAACCCTCGTATCTGAGAACTTCACAATCTTGACTGTATTTCTCCTCGCAACCAGCACTGAGCAAATACTGTTTGGCTTTCCCAGTTTGGTGGCCAAACTAAGAAAAGTTTTAACAGAAACTGACTTTTTTCCCCATCATGGAAAAGAGTCCCTGACCAAACAATCTCGCTTTTTTTTCCCCTTCAAAACCAAGTGTTTCATGTATTGCTTGTTTAACATTTGTGCATAGCTTGCATTTTTCAGCAAATGCACTTGGAAGGGGAAGTGCCCACTAACACCCCATGAGGTAAAACTATTAATTTTACCGAAAGGGAACTTAACCACACAACAAGTGACTTGCCTAAGATCACCCAGGAAGTCTGTGGCAGAGCAGGAAATTGAACCAACATTTCTCCAGTCCCAAGTTAACACCCTACCCCTTGGGCCATCCTTCCTCACTGTGATGGTTCAGGACCATGGAAATACCACAAGCGATTCTGCTTGGGTGGGTTGGCCAGGAGAGATGGAAACTGAAGCTTAATGCTTGGGCTAAAGGATGTGTGTGTAGGAGGGAGGGACAGCAAAGATACTGTACAAGAAGTGTGGCCCATATGCAGGGCCCTCATTATGTGCACCCCCAGGACTGCTCTGCTTTCCATAAGGAGGGCATGTCATTCGCCCCGCCGGGAAGGGAACTTGCTAGAAAGTTCAGTTGTTTATCTTGGTGCTGAATCAACAGCCCAGGGAGCAGTGGCTGCTGTGACACTGGCATGAGAACGAAGAGCAGGGAGACTCTCTCTCCTGTGCTCACCCTGCCGGCACCTAGGAAACATGGAGGGAGCAGGCTGCCTCAAGTGCAGAGAGGCTAAGAGCCTGCTTAGAGGGAATGGACTGGGAGAAGGAGCCTGGGGATGGGCAGGGAGACTGTGACTGACTGGGGTAAGGAAACGGGGACCTCCTGAGGGGGTGGAATGGGTGAAGAGGTGAGAGACTGAGGCTGGACAAGGAGCCTGAGTGGAGTAGAGTGAGACTAGCCAGATGAGGATCCTGGGACAAGAGCCAGAAGGGAGACAAAGGACCGGGTCAGCCTGGAGGGGAGAGGTTAGCGGGGGTCAGGCTTGGAGGCCATTGGAGGGATGGTTTTGTGGCATGCGGAGCGCAGAACATGGATTGGAGCCCACGATTCCTGAGTCTCGCCATTCGTTAGATGTCAGCAAATGTCTGAACCCCACTAGCACGGTGTGTCTCATCCCCTTCTGGTGCCAGTCCTCGTAGACTAGAGGATGACAGCCTCCTACTGCTATCGGTTCATTAGCTCAGATGGTGGGTCTGAAGGTTCCAGTCTTTCCAATGACCCATGAGCAGGTCAGTGTGTTGCCATGTGATGAAATTAGAGCTGCCTACAATTTCCTTTTGCTAAAACCTAGCAAATTACCGAGGCAAACTAAGTTTAAAAGAATGGTAGGGTTGCAATGTTGAGCAGCTAGGAAGTGCGAGGACTGTGGTTGCCCATGTGACTCTAATTCAGCCCTTTTGTGTACCTGCATTATAATACAGTCTTTGATGACATCACTACATCCTGTTTTTTCCGCAAGACCCCTCCCTCATTCACCATCTATCTCATCTATCTTAATATCTCATTCAAAATCAGCAAGAAACCTTGCCCCGTTTGTTGCTGAGTTGAGATCAGTTGGAGTGAATTAATGAGCTTGTAAATCTGCAAACAGGATTAGCGATAAAAGCACCTTTATTGAGACATCTGGCTAGTGGTGAGGATTTCAGCAGGTCTGCTTCCAGGTTTCCATGCAACTGGGGGACTTCTGCAGCCCCTCTGTCACGGGCGCTGCTGTCTTGTCCCTCAAATCCACAATCTCTGATTGGCCTGGTTTAGTAAATGTAATGTGAGCAAAGTTGTAAAACTGGATTTAACTCCTGTGTCAGTTGGCGGGGGAGGGGATCCCCTGGAAGCACCCCAAGGTGAGGCATCTGCTTCTGCAAGGGCTGGGTTAGGTCCTTATTGCTTAAATAAAGATGATCAATGAATTGTGTATTGAACTCAGTGGGTGTCTGCAGGGCCTGTTAACACCTGGGATGGAGGAAGATCTAGTCCAAGGCAGCATCTGTTTTTTCATGCTTTTTTTCTTTGCCTTTCTCGGTCCCTGGCTACTGATGCTGATTTGATTCACAGTAATTTAATATTGGCCTGAATAGCACCAGGCCAAGAAAGCTCCTGGGGGGTGCTCAGCTGGTGCTAGAGTACTGCAGTGAGCCTTTGCTGTGAAAGAGGTGGTGGACTGTGTGCGCTGGGGGTAGCTCTCTGTTCTTCCCCCAACAGGCAGACTTTAAAAACAAGCATTTACAGCTAGAGCCCTTCAACTCTGTGGATATCCACATCTGCAGCTCTCCACCGTTCATGTTTGCAGATCCGGATATAGATTTTGCAGCTATCCGCGGCTCATTTTTGCAGATACAGATGCAGATACAAATTGTGTATCTAGAACTCTGTACATTTGCAGATATCTGCTTTATATCTGCCAATATCCACAGCTCATTTTTGTGGGTATGGCTGTAGATGTGGCTACAAATTCTGTATCTGCACAGGGCTCTACTAATCTTCTCCCCAGGAATTTTAAAAATAAAAGCAGAATCTGGCCTCTTCTTTCCACACACTGCCCAGGTCCTGGGATACATGAGGGCAGCCAAGGGGAACTTGCAAGGTTGTTCATAGACAGTTGGGACAAGAGGCCACTCAAAGGTGCTGTGCACAAAGCAGGGAACCTTCCCTTTCTGTCCTGAGGAGTGTGCAGCAACAGAGAAGCAGGACTGGTGCCCTGCAGGATCCAGGAGAAGGTCCAGCCTCAAGGCTGGGATTTTTCACACAAGCTGAAAGGAGTTAGCGGCCAACTCCTGTCAAGGTTCACTGGAGCTTAGGTATCTAACTTCCTTAGGCTCTTTAAAAAGCCTCATCCGGGGGGGAGGGGAGGTTGAATTTTTGCTGCTGTGCAGGTGATTTAGATTCTTGACCGTTCCAGCTGTCATAGAAGAAATCAGGATGGAGAAAGATGGGGGTGGAATGTCTCTCTGCCGTCCAGGTGCAGAGGGCGGCCTAGAAGAGGGAGCCGGGAGGACAGAGAAGGTGCTGGAGGCAAACAGGGGAAGGGCTTGGATGGGAGACTGAGCTCGACCTTCTGTTCCGCTAACCATGGCTGCACATGATAAATGGGAATATTCTTGTACCACTTTGTTTGGAGCTGTGAGCCAAGATGACCCCTTTCCTACTAGCTCCCTGCTGCATCACGTGCGCCCTGTCGAGTGCTGGCTGAATGTTCTCAACAGAGAATTTTGCAGGGAAGCTGCTGCCCTATCGGACGCTTTTAAAAAAGTAATTTACTCTGCTTTGTAATTGGTTGCGGTGATTAGAATCTCGTTTCTATTACTCTGCAGTTTTTCCCCCCGTTCAAGTGAAATAAAAGAATCGCTGACGAGGGGCGACTGCCCTGCCTTTAATCAGGTGCTCCCTGTTCTGTCTGTCAGCTGCTTGTGCGCAGATAAATCCAACGCCCAAGGCAGCCCACTGTCCCTGTCAAAAAAGAATGATGATGGGGTGGGGGAAAAGAGAGCCTGGGAAGATTGACAGGGTGTGCAAGAAAGCCTGTGACAGTTGCATAAGGTGGGGTTATAGCCATGCTGGTCAGTATAAGGAAGAAATCCCAAATCCTGAGCTAAGCAGAGCAAGATGTTGGGGCCAGTTTAAAAAATACCCCTTCCCCTTCTCCCAAATCTATCCCCACGTGATTTGGAATGTGTGATCTCAGGCTAAGCTGGAGTCTCAGCTGTGCTAAGACTTCTGAAACCTAGAGCCGCTGAGTTATCAGGAGGGTAAATTTCCGTCCACCCTTGTCAAATTTTAGGCAGATCAAAAAGGACTCCCTGGGACATCTCTCTCACTCTCCTAGCTGTGGCCATCTGGCTGCCATTTGCTCTTTCTGGGTGGGTTGGGGGAGACCTTTCCTATCTAGGCTGGGGACCTTGGCATGGGTCTCCCCAGTCCCATAGTTATACATCCTGTGCAGTTTTAGGTAATCAGAAAATGCAATATTGCTGTCAGTAGCTCACCGAAGACACCCAGCCTGAGTAATTTAACATGTCAGCACCATCCATCATAGAGACGCAACTCACAAACATATGGAAAAGCTGCTGAAGGGGGCGGAGATGGCGGCTGGCTGTGAAGCTTGCTGGCCAGCCCATTTCCCAGCAAAAAGTGTGGTGAGCATATTAAGTCCCTCTGGGATGTGGCTGCAAAAGAAGCAAGATTAGACTTTTGCAGACTGTTCCTTCCCTGCAAGCCCTGAAACCCTGTATCACTTGGGCTTTGCTATGTCATTTACTCCTGAAAATATCTTGCCAGCATAGAGAATGGCCCAAACAGTAGACTTTGTCTACACTCCAGGTGGCTTTGGTATAACTTACATTGCTTGGGATGTAAATAATCCACGCCCCTAAGGGTACGTCTAGACTACTGCGTTCTGTCGACGGAAGTTTTGTTGACAGATACTGTCGACAAAACTTCCGTCGACAAAGAGCGTCCAGACACATTGAGTTCTGTCAACAAAGCAAGCTGCTTTGTCGACAGAACTCCGTAGTCTGGACGCAACGTTACTGGCAATAATGAGGTGTTATGCCTCGTAAAATGAGGTATACCAGCGTCGACAAAACTGCTGAGTTCTGTCGACATTATGTCGACAGAACTCAGCGATAGTGTAGACGCTGGTATAGTTTTGTCGACAAAAGTCCACTTTTGTCGACAAAACTAGGAAGTCTAGACACACCCTAAGTGAGGTAAGTTATACCAACCTAAGCTCTGGTGTAGACAGCACTACAGTGGTGAGAGTGCATCTCCTGCCAATGTGGATATTGCCGCGGTAAGTGCTTGGGTGTAGATGTAACTGAGAGACTGTTCATCAGATAACTGGGCTTCACATGTTTCCCTTCCCCTCCTTGTGGGTTCTTGCGATCCAAAATTTCATGCTGAGTTTTGAATCTGACTGAACTGAAGCTGCAGAGAATGGCCTGGTTTTGAGCTGACAGCACAAGGAGCTGGGAAGATGGCAGAACTCTTACACAGACCCACACATCGGCCCAGGTGCTCCCTGTGAGCCCCTGCAAACCCTTTGATGGCCCTCCGCTGAGTTTCAAACTCACTCCTGGACCTGCAACCTTGTGAGCACCACACGCTTTCAAGCTTCAGTGCAGACTTTTCTCACGCGGCTCTTTCATCTCAAAATGTCCTGCTCTTTCCCCAGGGTAAATGCCATCAGCCGTTTCATAGCTACTGACTCGCCTGGTAGTTTGCCGAGGCACTCCCTGGTGGCATGTCCTTGTAGTCATCAGGCTAGAAATCCAGTGGTAGGTGCGAACACTAATTAGAGCATGGCATGAAGGCAATACGGCTCGCCTGCTCTGAAGCACTGCGTTCTTGATCGCAGGGTATTGTTTAAAGCCCTCCACCTTGTTCTCATGAGCACAGGTGGCAGGAAGCCTCAGAACAGTTTATATAGCCATTTCCGCATGCTGATGCTGCTTTACGGTTAACACGCTCCGATCGTTTGCTGTCTTTTAGGACCCTAGTGGAAATATTCACGTAGTGCCAGGTAATTAATGGCTGCACTTTAGTGCCCTAAATCACCCACTCAGTAGTAAAACACCAAGCAGCAGGCAGCGTTCTCCACGGCGCAGATCACTGCAGAGCCCTTAATTGCTCCTTGTGCCCTCTGGCTTGTTGTGGAGCTTTCGAGAGCCATAGCGATGCGCTGCTATCAGGCCATCTGCTTTTGGGAGCTAGCCACCCTTCTCTTTTATACCCTCTGCCCTGGCCTGCCTGCGGGCTGCCTTCAGGGAGTTGAAGATAGCCCCAGCAAGCTGAGTCCCTAAGCTGCAGTCACGTTGTCACTCTGGCATCTCCTGTCATGCCACTGCATCCTCACGTGGTGCATGGGCATTATCTGGCACCCAGGCGAAGCTTGAGAGTGGGAAGAGGGCAAAAGAAGTGAGGGTGATGTGCAGCCCCACACGGTACTGTCACCTGGTCTTGTTCTACACCTGCTAGCTGAGAAGGGCCAAAAACAGGGGGCAGAAGAGAAGGGCCGTAGGGAGCAGAATTAAAATGAAAGTGTCATAGAGTGTGGAAAACCACTGGGCCCTACACCCTCATCTGCAGCCAGATGGGACTGTCAGCCAGCAGGCAGAACAGAAGGTCTATTGGTGCACAGGGATACAGCGTGGCGCAGTCTTGGTGTTAACACAGGAACTAGGAGCAGTTAGTGCAATACATCTTGAGGTTACAGGGCCCCCCCAAGCCAGCTAGACTCCCCGCATCCTAAGCCAGCTGAAACTAACGCCCACTCTCAGCGGTGTTTGAAAACCACTGCCTACACTGCTATGTTTAGCTCCATGGCTTAGCCCCACCGTGTAGACCAGTAGAGCCTTGTGCGGATACAAAATTTGTATCTGCATCTGTATCTTCAGAAATGAGCCGCAGATATCTGCATCCACCTCCGCAGATATAAAGCGGATACCACCAGTGTGCAGGGTTCTAGAGACAAACTTTCTATCCACATCTGCAAAAATGAGCCATGGACATCTGCATCCACATCTGCAGGGAGGCAGAGGCCTTTGTGTTAATCGAGTCAAATTCCAAGAAAACCTTTCTCCTTATTAGTATGGGCTGCTTCTCTGTGTGGAGAGTTCACAGCCAAACACTGCCTGGGTGGAGTGGGGAGGTTGTGAGGTGGAGACGCACTAAGAAATCAGACATTGGCGTGGCTGGATCATAGCCAGTGAGCACAGGTTAGAATCCCGGAGAAGATTGTTTTTCTCATTGGCGAGAATAAATCTGATTGCTTTTCCCCTTTGTTGCCCTGCCCTTCCCCTTCTCTGGGCTGGGATGCAGGAAAGGGTGTGAGCTCCAGCTCTTTTTCCCCTCTCAAGGTGCATCAGAGTCATTGGTTTGCAATTATGCTCCAGTGGTTTGATGGCCATTGTGATGCAGTGATGGGTTAGCAACAGGGCAGTGTTTACTGGCACTACGGCTGTATGTACCTACCTGCTCTGCTGATAATCTGGGGCTGGCGTTTTCAGAAGGGTTCAGTGCCCAGGATTGGAACCAGATTTTGGATTTGCCCAATTGGGTTCTGGGCACCATGGGAGACGCTGGGAGCTGAGAAATGTTGAAAATCAGGCCTTAGGAACTAGATGGGAGCTGAGATCTTTCGAGAATCCAGCTCTGATTTGTGGGTGCTGAGTGCTTGGGACTCTGACCCATGAACTTGTTTGGAAATCTGGCCATTAACAGCCAGGTAGCATTGGGAATACTGAAGCTTTATGCTGAAATATAAGCAGGCTTGACTCTGCCTTTCTTCTTTCCTAAACAGTTAAACTGCATTCCAGGTGTGCAAATCTGTGTGCCCAGCACCCTGCCTAACCTAGGTGGACACTGAACAACCAACCAACCATCTTGGCTTCTTCAGAACAATAGGAGTTAGTGCCATTTCTCCCTCTGCTATCTAGTCTGATGTTTCAGAAGTGGCAGCATTCATGGATTTCCCTCTATTGTGTATAACACTTGTGTAGCATTTTGTGGGTGAGAAGAGCTGGCTGGCTGGGCGGTTGTGTTAGTCTGTGCATCTGTGTCCAGACCCAATCCTGCCCTAGCAGGGAGTGAGTGAATAAGAGGTCATATCCCCTTACCGATACAGCAAACTCTTTCTGTTGCAGCAGGCCACAAGGTGCCAGTCCTGAATTGTCCAGAAGTCCACTTCCAAATGGTCAGCAGTGTTGCCACAGGGGAAGGCAGGTTGTATCATCAGGGGTTGGTTCTTCTTGATGCCGGACTCTGGCAGGATTTGATACAACACTCTCTCCTTGGAGGAATTAGGTGGCTAAACAGAAGGGGTTGAATGAGATTGCTGGTCTTTTGCATCAGTGGTCTCAATGCAACTTAGGCAGGTGGAAATTAGAACTTCTCCCTCTCACAAGCCTGTTGGGTTCCAGCGTGAGATGAGTTGGTTTAGTGCCCAGTTGGGGGACTGTTCCCATCCCTTATAGCCAAGAAGGCTAATGGCATATTAGGGTGTGTCGAGGGGTACGCTCCCCTCGAGCGGGATCTCGTGGTCAGAGCTTCCCCCGCGGGCCCACGTATCAGTGTCCATATGGCCCAATGGCTGGAGTCCAAGTTTCAGTTGTCCTTTACCAGGGTGTATACGGCCCACCCATCCGAGTCCCAAATACCAGTCCCCTCTGTAGGGGTTAATACGGCCCTGAGGCCTGGTCCTTGTAGCATACCCCTCTATATCAGGTAAATACGATCCTGGGGCCTAGTCCACAGTAGGGATGTTAAATATCGGTTAATTGAATAGTCGAATAACCTCATGAATTCTTATCCATTAGTCCCCAGGGGCGGGGGCAGCAGCTGCACAGGGCGCCAGGCGGGAGCTAGTCTGCAAGGGGGAGCCAGTTTTAAAACCAGCTCCTCTTGTGGGCAGGCTGCTTGTCGCCCCGTGTTGCTGCCTCTGAGAAAGAGGCAGCAGCATAGGGTGGCAGGTCTGAACTCCCAGACCGGGCGCGAACCAGAACTGAGCCAGGCTGCCTGCCTGCCTGGCTCCTAATACACTTGAGCCTTCCCCTGAGCTGCCTCAGTGCCTTTTATACTCAGGCTTGCCTGTGAGCATGCCCGGCAGGGCTGTGGGGGAGGGGCTCACTCAGCCAGCTGGGCCCAGCTCACAGTCTGTTCTCCCGTGTGGGGCTGAGAGCCCTGTCACAGGGTGTATTAAGAGGAGTCTTCCCAGCAGATCTAGAGAAATGATTATTCCTCTTTATTTGGCACAGGTGAGGCCACATCTGGAGTATTGCGTCCAGTTCTGGGCCCCCCACTACAGAAAGGATGTGGTCGCATTGGAGAGGGTCCAGTGGAGGGCAACCAAAATGATTAGGTGGCTGGAGCACTTGACCTATGAGGAGAGGTTGAGGGATTTGGGCTTATTTAGTCTGCAGAAGAGAAGAGTGAGGGGGGATTTGATAGCAGCCATCAACTTCCTGAAGGGAGGTTCCAAAGAGGATGGAGAGAGGCTGTTCTCAGTAGTGGCAGATGGCAGAACAAGGAGCAATGGTCTAAAGTTGCAATGGGGGAGGTCTAGGTTGGATATTAGGAAAAACTATTTCCCTATTTGAGGGGGTGAAGCACTGGGATGGGTTACCTAGGGATGTGGTGGAATCTCCATCCCTAGAGGTGTTTAAGTCCCGGCTTGACAAAGCCCTGGCTGGGTTGATTTAGTTGGGGTTGGTCCTGCTTTGAGCAGGGGCCTGGACTTGATGACTCCAGAGATCTCTTCCAGCCCTAGGATTCTGTGATTCTATATTCCCCCCGCCACGTCCTTATTGGCAGTCTCAGCAGGCATATTAGTAAGATGCCAGGGATGAAGCTAGCACTGCCACTACTTGTGCCTACCTGCTCTGCTGATAATCTGGTTCTGTCTGTTCACTACATTTCCCCAGCTTTCTCCCCCTCCCGCTCTTCTTCCCCCTCCGCACTGTGATGAAGAATTTTACAGGGCAGAAGGTGCACTTTCATTTGCTGTACCCTTGCCAAGAAGTGTGGGAATAGTACTTCTGCCTAGAATGAAGGGGTTTTAAAACAGTAACATCCTTTAATGGCAGTTCAGAGGGCCAAAATCATTCCCCACGGACCTATTTTCTTTAACTTTCTGTGAGGATTGGCAGTCTCATGCCAAGTCTATTCCTGAGTTGATTTGTCTCACTTCTGCTCCTCCTAAACATTTAAAAGCCCTGGGGGAGGAAGAGATGGGCTCAGCATGGCACAATGGGCATGATTGTATCTGAGAGCCCCTAGCTGGGGGCACATATCAGACCAGTGAACATTCATCTTTCCACAGCCTGTTTTTGTTCCTTGAGAACATCAAAGCAAAGGGAGCTGGGTCAAGTCTCAGCTCTGTTTTATTCCCCAGCTGATTGTACCGCGGAAGGGCGTAGAGGCTCAGACTGAGACCACAGCTCCCTAGCCCCACAGCAGAGAGAGACTGCTCTGGAACAGCTACAGTTCTAGATACACACAAAGGGAGAGCAAATAACTTGCCAATGGTTACTCAGCAGGTCAGTGGCAGAGCAGGCAACAGAACCCAGGTCTTCTGACTAGTTTTCATATCCTGTACCCTGGGCCATCTCTGCCTGCTGGCTTTGGAGGCAGATTTGTGAAGCTTAATATGGGTTCACTGTGCATGGGTCCTTAGGAGAGAAGCTTAAACTCAAGATCCTCATGGTGATGTTGGTAGTAAGCTCTTTAGGGTAGGGACTAGTTTTGGTTCTGTGTTTATATTGCACCGAGCACACTGGGACCCTGTGTTCCTAAGGGCTACAGTGATACTGACAATACTTTCCGGACTTGAAAGATTGTATGTCCTTATTTGGAGAAGCAGGGCTTTAGAGAGATTGCAGAAGGGAAGTTAGATAATGATTTACTGATCTTTCCTGAGGAGCTCACAGCTACATTTTTGCAGCTGAGCACCTGAGACAGCAATACTTACGTTTCTTCTCACTTCCCCGCAGGTGGAATTGGGTTTGGACGTGTGAAGGGAAACTCTGGCTCAGAAGCAGATGATGAAACCCAGCTGACCTTCTATACCGAGCAGTACAGGAGCCGGAGACGAAGCAAAGGTAAAATAAAGTAACTGTCAGCGACACAGCAGCTGTATGAGGAAAAAGTAACAAACACTCCGGTTTGTCTTTTCATTGCATCCCTAGCTTGAGAGGTCTGAAATAAGTTGACTCTTGGTCTGTACATCCAGATCTTCATGCCCAGTAGCTAACATCAGCCAGTTCATAAAGATGTCCCAGCCTGAGACCTTCCCTGCCAGCTAGCAGCATGTGGGAGACAATAGCAGAGTTTCCGAGTGGTTATATATATACTAGCCAATTAGCCCATCATAAGACGGGATTTTCAGGTCTTCTTTCCTGAGCTCTCTCACTCTGTCTCTCTTCCTCTCTCTCCTCCTATTGCCTCCCCCTCCCCTCAGCTCTCCTCCGCCTCCTGCCTCTCTCTCCGTCTCTTTTTCTCTTCTCCCCCTCCTGCCTCTCACTCTCCCTTTCTCTTCTCCTCCTCCTCCTGCCTCTCTCTCTCCTCCGTCTCTCCCCACCCCCCTTCCCCTTCCCTCCCGCCGTGGCGCTTGGCTGAGTGCTGCCTGTTCAGCCGGGCTGCTGTGAGGGAGGGGGGCGGGGTGGTGACGTACACGGCCAGGGTGCGGGGCCATGTACGTCACGGCCTCCCTTCCCCTCCTTCCGTGGTGGCTCAGCTGAGTGTTGTGTGCTCTGCCGGGCTGCTGCGGGGGAGGAGGGGTGGGGTGGTGACGTACAAGGCCAGGGGCAGGGCTGTCTATGTCACCGCCCCCTTCCCCTCCCCTCTCCCACGGCGGCCCGGCTGAGGGGTGCACCACACAGCGCCACGGCAGGAGGAGGAGGGGGGGGCCGTGACGTACACAGCCCTGCCCCCTGCCATGTACATCACCGTCCTGCCCCGCTTCCTGTCCCACCGGGGCTCAGCTGAGCGGCGCAGGGACAGCAGCACTCAGCTGGGCCGCGTCTGGGGAGCAAGCGGCGGCAAGCGACCATTTCGGGTCCGGCTGCAGCCAGTGGCTGCACCCCCACCCCCTCGCCAGGTCTGCTTCCCGCCCCCCCCTCCCGTCCAGCCCCACGGCCCCCAGTCCTCCCCCATCTCTGCTTCCCGCCCCGTCTTCCTCCAGGCCCCTCCATCCTCCCCTCCAGCCCCATAGCCTCTGATCCCCCCCCAGCTCTGCTTCCCGCCTCCCTTCTGGCCAGCTCCACCCCCCTTCCTCTCCCTGCGTGGCGCCCTTCCCCCCTTCCCTTCCCTCCATGGCACGCTGTGCCGCTCTGCTGGCCCCAGCTGAGCCCAGCTGAGTGGCGGCCACTTGCCGCCCCGGGCCCAGCTGAGCGTCGCTCCCGCTGAGGGAGCAAGCAGCGGCAAGTGGCCGTTTGGGGTCCACGCTGCACCCCCCCTTCGCCAGGTCTGCTTCCCACCCCCTCCTCCCGTCCAGCCTCCTGATCCCCCCCAGCTCTGCTTCCCACCCCTCTTCCTGCCGGCCAGCCCCACGGCCCCCTGGACACCCCCCTCCAGAGCTGCTTCCCTCCGCCCTTCCTCTGGGCCCCCCCATTGTCCCCTACAGCCCCACAGCTCCCGATCCCCCCCCCCAGCTCTGCTTCCCACCCCTGTTCCTGCCGGCCAGCCCCACGGCCCCCGAACCCTCCCCTCCACAGCTGCTTCCCTCCGCCCTTCCTCTGGGCCCCCCCCCCATTGTCCCCTACAGCTCCACAGCTCCCAATCCCCCCCAGCTCTGCTTCCCACCCCCCTTCTGCCCAGCTCCGCCCCCTTCCCCTCCCTGCGTGGTGCCCCGCCCCCTTCCCCTCCCTCCGTGGCGCACTGCGTCACTCAGCTGAGCAGCACTCCCACCGGGCCCCGGCAGGGGAGCAAGTGGCGGCAAGTGGCCCTTTGG
Organism: Pelodiscus sinensis; assembly: GCF_052426305.1. Taxonomy (NCBI): domain Eukaryota; kingdom Metazoa; phylum Chordata; order Testudines; family Trionychidae; genus Pelodiscus; species Pelodiscus sinensis. Next base: position 7,124,423 of record NC_143074.1, on the reverse strand, counting down.
GGAGTGCGGACCCCAAAGCGCCGTGCCACTTGCTCCCCGGCCGGGGCCCTCAGCTGAGCCCAGCGCGAGTGCCACAGTGCGCCATGGATGGAGGGGAAGGGGGGCGGGTGCCACGCAGGGAGGGGAAGGGGGCGGGGCTGTCTGGAAGTGGGGTGGAAAGCAGAGCTGGGGGGGATCAGGGGCTGCGGGGCTGGAGGGGAGGATGGGGGGGCCCGGAGGAAGGGGGGAGGGAAGCAGCACTGGTGGGGGGGCATGCCTGGGGGGCTGTGGGGCTGACCGAACCGCCACGGAGGAAGGGGAAGGGGGGGCGGGGCGCTGATGTACATGGCCAGGGGGCGTGGCCGTGTACGTCAGCGTTACAGACTCATGGACACTGGGCTACTGTATATATGATGAACTGGCTTAGTTGCTTGTTCATGGCTATTCCCTGGTTTCCCACATGAAAGAATTAGGAACTGATCAATGATCCCAGCATCTCCCCCTACTCCGTTTCCCCCAGCTGCACCAGATCCCCAGCCTGCTGGAAGTAGAGTTGGTTGGATGGAGCTGGTCTGGCCCCCAGTTTTGAACAATATACAGCTAATTGAGGAAACATCCATCTTGGAAACACTCAGCTGTGGATCTGAATTAAAGGAAGAGGGGGAAGCACAACCCTTGATGAATATCCAGCTAATGACCAGTGGCAGTGCATTACCTTGTAATTACAGCGTGTTTTCCTTATAGCCTCGGTAAAAGTTCTGTTTTAAGGCCTTATAGATAGTAGGCATTTCAGCCTTTGGGAGTCAAGGCATCAACACATACCTCTGATGTCAGCACACACAGCTACTTGTTTATAAGTTGTGGCATGTCCTTGGGAAGCTTCCTATATGTGGCCCTGAGGCTCGAAACCTCTTTGTCCGTCTACACTAGGGATCTGTGTTGGTTCAGCCATGCTGTTAGTCCAGCCACCCGTAACTGTAACAGTGGCATTTCCGGAGTATCTGTAAGGCTCAATTTCTGTCATTTAATGTTTCTCAGCAGATTGCCTATTGGACTGGAATTTTCCATGTTTCTCCTCTACACAAAAGCAATAAAAAAAAACCCAAACAGTTTCAGAATTGGAATTGGGGCAGGGACTGTGAGTTAAAAGGGAGGAAAAAGTCTCTTTTGTGGTTTAAAATTAGTTCCTACATTTTCCCAATTCAAATAACACCAGGATCACTTCATCTCTAAATCTCTGATCTAGTGTGTGCTTAGTCCTCTGTAGCGGAAATACATGATTTTTGTTGCTGCCGTTGCTAAGTCTGAAAACCATTAAGACACAACCAAGATGGAAAATGATTTGAAAATTGCACCTGGGCTTCTGTGTCCTGATTTTGTTTTCCTTGCTAAGCCAAGGAGAGGCGGAGTGCCTCAGTCCTGAGAGATGCCGGAACCCACCAAAATAAACACCGCTCCACTTATTTCCATGATTAGGCATTCAGATAAATGCGCATAACATGTTTATTTCAATGTGAAATTACCTCTACACCTACGATTGTCCCAGTGATTTCACATGAACAGACACACACATTGTATTTATTTATGCAGAATAGCACTGCATTCAGTTGTGGTTGTGTATCTTCGCTCTTGGAGAAGAAAGGGAAATCCAATGTTACATAAATTCTTGCTGGAATTATACTTGTGCTCGTAGCGTGAAAAGCCAGTAACAGCTTCCTGTGACAACAGTACCTTAGCCCCATTAAAGATAAAGGCCTCAATTTTGGAAAAGGGGTTAGTGACTTTGGATGCTTCAGTTTTTTCCATGAAAGGAACTCCGCCACTTTAAACAGCCATCCAGAGAACACAAGGTAGGAAGACAAGGTAAAATTCTCAAAAGCATCCAAGTGCCTAAGGCCCCATGTTCCATTCGTAAAAATCCCAGTCATCAGATTCGGTGTCACTAATTCAGTGTTTCCAAACCAGTGAAGCGAGGGTGGGGACACACAAAAAGCAATTGGGTGAAGGGGGAGGGCATCACAAATCACTGGCAATTTTATTATAATCTAAAGCAATTACATTCTTGCTCCCCTCCTTTGCTTGCCCTGCCCCCTCAAAGTATTATTTGGTTATTATTCATACTTTGGTATAATAATAAGAGGAATAATGTAAAGCAAGAGGATTGTGAAAATGTTTGTACTCAAATAAGGAGCTGTGAACCTGAAAAGGGTGAGAAACACTGAGCTAGCAGGTCTAATGGGAATAGCCCATCCTTCACGTCAGTGGAGAAATGGCATGGTTTTGCTAGAAGGTGTGAGATTTTGTTTGGTTTGGTTTTTAAATAAATAAACTCTCTGTATAACCTCCATCACCCATCCCTTTTGCTTGGCTAAAATTTGCCTTTACTGTCGTCTTGGACGAAAGTTTCCATTATCGTTTCGATGACTCTTAGTTCCCTTGTGTGAAGAAAGCACTAGCGTGGTGGGAAGTTATAGTATAAAACCATAATTACAGCTACAACAAAGATCCATAATTGGATAGGCTCATAATTCTAATAGAGAAAGATGCAGAGTCAGATACATTTTGTTGTTACACTGATGCTCTAATATTGATTCCACAGTGGCTGTGTGTCATAGTAGGTGCAATAGGATAGCCATTAAGTCCAATGAGAGAGCTCTTCCTTGCAATTTCTCTCCTTAGACCAGTTTTTTCAGAACAGAGTACAATTACTGCAGCATCTGTGGCGCTTATCAGCATTGATGTGGTGGGAAGTCTTCAGATGTACGTGATTTGTTAGTTACAGCCTGCACAGTAACTAGCATTTATGTCTAACTGATCCTGTAAACGCAGGATCACACATGGATTTTCTTTGTGCTTTGGCCACGTAAGCTAGTTAACTGGCTGTACATTATAATTGTCTCAAGAGGCTGCAGGTTGGACACATCAAGGGATGCAGGAGGAACTGTTTGAGAGGGTAGGCCAAAGGGAAATGAACAAACTGCCCATAGTTGTTTTTGTGTGAGTGATGGTGGAGGGCGTATTCCTGACCACGAGGTCTCTTTGTGGAATAGCCTCTCATAAAAAGAGGTCAGAGTCTCCCTCCTCGATTGTTTTAACCTTAGAAAGGACAAAGCATTGAGAGCAAAACAGAGAATCAGTCCACGCTGGCCAGGAATACATGCTGGTTCATGTAGAGGAAGTCTTCCCTCTGATCTCTGAATTCTGAGATCCCCGTCATGCTGTGCTGAAGATCTTACTGTCTTGTAGTGCTTCCCTTCACGAGTGGGCACTCATGTTCCTGCCTCTTTGGTACCACCTGGGAGAGGATGGGAAGAAACATGAGGAAACAATGGCCAGTTTTCCCTGGGCAGTGGTGGAATGTTCCCATCCAAAGTTGGTGCTCAATTCAGGTCATGTTGGAAACTGGAGCCTGGCTGAAGGTGTGGGATTTGAATCAAAAAATAAAGCTTATTGTTAATCAGGAAAAGTCTTTGAAGTGCTGGCAAGCACCATCTCTTTGCCCTAGTTGGAGGGCGCACACACTCTCTTTTGAAGTTCGTTGGTCAGTCTTCCCAAGGAGATCAGTGTCCTCCACTTGCCATCCTCCGGTCAGGCTTGCAGGCAAGGGTCCTCAGAGAACCGGAGGGTGGAAAACTCACTGGTGTCCACAGGCAAACAGCTCATTATTAGCCTGGAGCAAGATGCGGGGCTAGCATGGTGCTCAGAAGCTGAGGTTTTGATTACACCTGAGCTAGGGCAGGGAATTAGCTGTCTTCCTCTTTTTGTGTGTGTTTTAATACTGCGCTGGAATACTCTAGTGAAGGGCGTTTTAATAAACTCTTCAAAATACATTTGTTCCATCAAAACCTGCCACCGCAATTGCTGGGGCTCTCCTTGGCAGCCTCTGTGGGAGATGCCAAAGAGCAGACGAGCTATGGGAGCTAACTTCATTGCTCATTTCCATCAAGTGAGGGCAGGCAGGGCTCTGTGGGGGAGCCCCCGCTCCTGCTGCCTGCTCTGTACCTGCTCTGAAGGAGCACAGAAGGCTCCTGTTTCCAGGGCTGTCAAACAACACACCTTCCACCAGCACTAAATTTGTGTAAGGAGAACTGTCAGTGCTGTGGAGTTGCTCATCCACCTCCGCAGCTGCCCATCACCAGAAAGTTTGGACTCAGTGCATTTAGCACACTCATTTCCCCCTCTTTCAGGGCGGAGCATGTTCAGTCATGTCCTTCTTTTAAACAACTTTTCTTCGTGCGGCTGGACACTTCATCCTGCTGGGTCTCACGAGGGGCTGCCTCAGCCTCCCGCCCAGCTGTGTCTGGAGCCATGTTTTCACCTGCTGCTGAAAAGAATCCAGAGGTGGTTCTAGCTCGGAGTGTCAGCCCTGAGCACGTCTGTTCACTCAGGCAGCCTTCCCGACGTCTGGGATGCCACAGCCACAGCAAATGCATCTACCTCACCGAGGGCTAGGTTTCTGAAAAGCTTAGAACCCTCAGCTGAAATCCTCTCTGACACTGCACGTCAGTGCAAAGTAGTATTTTTATTCTTTATTTATTTTTATTGCAGTGGTGGCTTGATGACGGGTCTGGGAAGATTATCCTTGTGATCTGAATAACTTGCCTCTCTGATAGGATGCGAATCGTATTTAAGCAGCCATTTACACCTTTGCAAGTCACGCTGAACAGGCCCCGCAGTGAATCAACAACCGAGGCCAGCTCCAGTTCCTCCCCACTCCAAAGGAGCAGAACTCCAGCAGTGACCCTGAACTCTGAATCTCTTCTCCACTGGCCTGTGGAGGTGGAGACAAAAATCTTTCCTTGTTTGATTATGTTGCTCTAGGCCAAGCAGCATCTTCTCCTCCACAATAATGGGACTCCCCTGTCAGGGTGACACATGCGCCCCAGTCATCACTTGGCCTCCTGGGAGTCACATTGTTGCCGCATAAAACAGCACAGCCTTCCCATTATGGCCTAATTAAGAGCATGGGGATTTGGGTTCCTGTATTCCAGTGATAAGTTCACGTGCTCCCTGGCTGAGAGTGAATCTGGAACCTCCTTGTGCTGAGGGTCTGTGGACAGGGGAGGTGCGGATACAGGCAGGGGAACAGGCTTGGACTTCAGCCTATTCTTTTTTTTGTGGACGTGTTTGTGTTTACTAGATGCCCAATTGTTTCCGTAGTGCACAGCGATGTTTCAGATAAATTAGCAGAGTGCAATTATTTGCCTCGAATTTGCAGCAACCTCTGTGTGTGTGTCTCCGGCTGGCAGAGCCTTCCGAGAGCTGTTAGAGGAGCGAGGAGCTGGGCTTTGATCTACTTCTGTATTTGGTGTTTAAAACAAGGCCCTTTATAAGGGAAAATTAGGTATTCGGAATCTGTTACATACGAGGAAGCTTGCCTTTGATCCTTTCCTGTCTCCGAAGGCAAAAACAGACACTTATTATTTCACAGGGAGCAAAATGAAATGCCGAATGAAATTTGGGTAGCATTTTCCTGAAACTCAGGGAAACATAAGGGCTAAGCAAACAGGGAGCATCGTAAGGGAGGCATGTCGCCATGTCTCAAACGTGTCTCTTTGAGGCCGAGATGCTGCTGGAGAATGCAGCGGTTTTAAATTGTCTCTCTGGGTCTGCACCTATTTCACCAGCCAGCGCAACTTGTTTCCCTGACAGCAGCAGGCTTCAAACTCCCGGAGATGCCTGTCAAGAATCAAATGGGAGACAAAAGGCGATAAACCAAACATGTCGTTTTTCGTTGCTTACACTGGCAAGAGGCAATAATCAGACATTCCCTCGCTACGCTCAGCTCAGCAGGGCCCCCTCTCAACACGGGAAACGATTTCTCTTCTCTCCCCTGCTCCATGCCACGGTGCTGAACTCTTATCCTGTGAGTTCCACATCCCCAAACTTGCTCACATGCTCTGGCCAACTTCTGACAACATTCCCTGGGTACAGGTGACCCTGAAACTATCTATTGCAGGGATCCCACCTCTGAAGGGGCTGGCACCAGCCACAGTTAGAAGCAGACTAGTGGGTTCATGGCACTTGGAGTGTAATGCAGTGTGGTGACTGAGAGATTCAAGTTCAAGGATGCCACTTGGACATAGGCACCAACCTACAGCCTTGATAGCAAACAGGTTGTCAGTTCTGCATCCCTAATCACTGGGGCTATTGGGGTAGTTCAGTTTTCACAGTGGAAGCATGAGGTGGCAAAAGGCGAGGGGGCAGTCACCAACGCATTCCAGCATATCTGTGTTCTTCCCAGTTCTGTTCCATGCTTCTCCAGGCCTGCAAGTGACCAACAATGCATATTAGGTTGCATTAGGAGGAGCATTGCCAGCCGATCCAGAGAAGTGATTATTCCCCCTTTACGTGGCTCTGGTGAGGCCACATCTGGAGTATTGTGTCCTGTTCTGGGCCCCCCACTATAGAAAGGATGTGGACGCATTGGAGAGGGTCCAGCGGAGGGCAACCAAAATGATTAGGGGGCTGGAGCACATGACCTACCAGGAGAGACTGAGGGATCTGGGCTTATTTAGTCTGCAGAAGAGAAGAGTGAGGGGGGATTTGATAGCAGCCTTGAACTTCCTGAAGGGAGGTTCCAAAGAGGATGGAGAGAGGCTGTTCACAGTAGTGGCAGATGGCAGAACAAGGAGCAATGGTTTCAAGTTGCAGTGGGGGAGGTGTAGGTTGGATATTAGGAAAAACTATTTCCCTAGGAGGATGGTGAAGCACTGGGATGGGTTCCCTAGGGAGGGGGTGGAATCTCCATCCCTGGAGGTTTTTAAGTCTTGGCTTGACAAAGCTGTGGCCCGATGATTTATTTGGGGTTGGTCCTGCTTTGGGCACCAAGAGAGGCACATGGACATATGCTTTATATCTGCGGGGATCCGCATCCGTGGATGTCAGTGCAGATATCTGCTGCGTATTTCTGCGGATGCAGATTTAGTTTTATATCTGTGCAGGACACCAGGATCTTTTGCCAGTATAGCAACGGGAGTTAGTGGTGTGAATTTATTTGATAACATTTTGACATTTATACACGCTAGTTTATACACAGTTAGGCTGTGTCCAGACTCCATGCCTCCGTCGACGGAGGCATGTAGATTAGCCAGCTCGGAAGAGGGAAATGAAGCCGCGATTAAAATAATCGCGGCTTCATTTAAATTTAAATGGCTGCCCCGATCTGCCGATCAGCTGTTTGTCGGCAGATCGGGAGAGTCTGGACGCGATGCCCCGACAAAGAAGCCTTTCTTCATCGACACAGGTAAACCTGGTTTCACGAGGCTTACCTGTGTCGATGAAGAAAGGCTTCTTTGTCGGGGCATCGCGTCCAGACTCTCCCGATCTGCCGACAAACAGCTGATCGGCAGATCGGGGCAGCCATTTAAATTTAAATGAAGCCGCGATTATTTTAATCGCGGCTTCATTTCCCTCTTCCGAGCTGGCTAATCTACATGCCTCCGTCGACGGAGGCATGGAGTCTGGACACAGCCTTACACTGGTCAATAAAACACACTCTTTTTGCTGGTATAGCTTATTTCACAGGCACCGACTGTCTTTTGTCTGGGTGAGTTCTTCACACCCACTGTGCCTCAAGGCTGACTCCTACCCCGGCTTTTCCCACCCCCACTCTGCCTCTCTCTCTCCCCCAGCACTTTCCTCCCACCACCCAGCAGCTGATTGGTGGGTCCTGAAAGCCCACTAGTGTTTTTCTGTGGGTGCTGTAGCCCCAGAGCACACACAGAGTCAGCCTCTAACACGTTTTTCGCTCACTAAAGCTGTATAAGCTATAGCAGCGGAATCACTGTTTTTGCTCGTGTAAGCTACAGCTGGACTAGGCAGGTTGTTCATTATTACTGCCGTGCTCTCCTGGTACTGTGTACAACCAGCAAGCAGCCCGGCCTGTGCATGTTTGTCACCTTGGTTGCAGAAGGTCTGAACAAGTAATCACAGGGCCATTGTAGGAAGAGCCTCCTGACGCGAGTGGCAATGAACTGGGAGGAGAGGCAGCTCTCGCCCACCCACCCACTGCAATTAGGTCTGCCATGCTGCTGCTGTGCTGCCGTCTCTTTAACTTCCCGTGCACCGTGATAGAGATAACAGCGTTTACATCTGTTCCTAGAGGCTGTGCTTTTTTTTTTTGATTGTCTCTGATACAGCCTCACCGAGTAATTGAGTGTTTGAGAGTGAAAAATTATCTCCCTGGGTTGGCCCTTATCTTGACAGCAAAGCAGCTCTTTTAATTTAATTTTGTTTGGAGCATGTGGGTAACAAATTTCACTAATCGCTCGGCTGTCGTCCTCCGCATGGCAACAAGCCTCTTGTGTCACAGGCAGTAAAATGTAAACACGCAGTTGGTGCTGGAAGCACAGAGAGGGAGCGGGGGTCGCTCCCGTGCCATAAACGTGCCCATTAGCTCTGCACATCCATAAGATGATGGCGTCAAATCACTGGTCACCTTGCTAGAGCCAAAGGAAAGGAAGGGTGACATGTGTCCCATCTACTCTGGGAGAGCAGCTTGCTTCTTAGAGCGCTTTTCATCAGAAGAAATCAAAGCATTTTGCTGAGGAGGTTGGTATCGTGCTGCAGTTGGGAAACTGAGGCACAGAGCAAGCAATATGGCTTGCCTACCTTCATCCAGCAAGTCTTCACCTAGGTCTTCTAAGTCCCAGGCCTGTGCTCCAGTCACTTGGCCACACAGTCATAGCTACCGAAGTTAGAGAGGCAGGAAAGATGGCTGTGTGGTTAAACCACAGGTGTGAAAGTCAGAAGAACTGGGTTAAATTCCCCAGCTTGCTCCAGACTCCCTCTGTGACCTCTTGGGCAAGTTATTCAGTCTCTAGTTGTAAGTTGAGTTATATCCTCCCTCCCTCACAGTAGCATGTTGAGGACAAACCCCCAACTGTGTCAACCTCACATGCAACAAGCAGATAAGTCCCAAGACAGACAATGTTGGGGGACCTGGCTATATAAAGGCATAACCCTTTGGTATGGTATAGGTAGGCCCAGACAGTTTGTACCATGTTCTAACATGGCCTCCAAGTAGGGTGACCAGATGTTTTAAACTTTCTATGGATAGTCCTTGTCCCAACTTTCCACGCTTTCTAGGCACACTGCTGCTGCTGTTTTGGCTGATGCTCTATTTTGGTCCCTGCAGGAGGATTCTTCTCTGGGCAATGACTGCACAGGGGACAGTTCATAGAGAACAATGTTTTCTTTCTGGGATGGGTATAAATTATGCTTTTAGCGGAAACTGTTTTCCACCTTTAAAGTGACGGTCTCAACTCACATCTGACCCAGCACTTGTAATTTGTAGAAACAGGGTTGTTTGGTTTTTCTTTTCAAACCTTAATCCCAGAAGAAGAGTTTCCATTGATTTGTGTGAAAGACAATTCCAGTAAAAACAATTGCTGTCTTTAAACAGACAGCTGCATCTCTAAAGTGATTGCATCTCCACCAATTCAGTGCCGAAAACATGAAAGTGAAACTGACTTCATTGATTTTAATTGTCCATGGCCAGAGAAATGCAAAAAGTAAACAGCATAAAGAGTGGAAAAGCAAATTGGATTTGTAAAAATTCTCTCCACTTCAATAGGCTAAGATGATGTTAGTAACACAGGCAAAGGCATTTGTCCCAAATATATGATGGAGTTGACAGAGTCCCTTTAACTGTGGTATCAGTCTGCCCACGTGCTGCTCACACTGGGAATTTTCCACACTTAATAAAATATCCCCGGGGTCCTTTCCTGCAAGTCGATGAGGGGTCGGGTGCAGGGGCTCTGCAAACAAGGGGTTCGTGTTGGCTCAGCTTCCCCTTTTGCGAGGGCAAAGGACTCAGTGGCTGTTTCTAGAAGAGAAGGCCATTGGGAAGGTCAGCGCTCTGCCCAGTGGCACAGGATGGGCCCGGATGCTGAGTCGGCCAGTGTACTTGGGACGGAAGAATCCCAAGCATTGTTATAGGCTGGGGACCAACCAGCTAAGTAGTAGTTCTGCAGAAAAGGACCTGGGGATTGCAGTGGATGAGAAGCTGGAAGTCAACAGTGTGCCCTTGTAGCCAAGAAGGCTAATGGCATATTAGGTTGCATTAAGAGGAGCGTTGCCAGCAGATCCAGAGATGTCATCATTCCCCTTTATTCGGCTGTGATGAGGCCACATCTGGAGTATTGTGTCCAGTTCTGGGCCCCCCACTACAAAAAAGGATGTGGACGCACTGGAGAGGGTCTAGCGGAGGGCGACCAGAATGATTAGGGGGCTGGAGCACATGACCTATGAGGAGAGGCTGAGGGAATTGGGTCTGTTTAGTCTGCAGAAGAGAGGAGTGAGGGGGAATTTGATAGCAGCCTTCAACTTCCTGAAGGGAGGTTCCAAAGAGGATGGAGAAAGGTTGTTCTCAGTGGTGATAGATGGCAGAACAAGGAGCAATGGTCTCAAGTTGCGGTGGGAGAGGTCTAGACTGGATATTAGGAAAAACTATTTCACTAGGAGGCATACCTGGGTGGTCGACAAATACCTTTGATGTCGACACCCGCGCGTCCAGACTATCGCGCTGAGCCGACAAACGGCTGATCAGCTGTTTGTCGGCTCAGCGCGGCAGCCATGTAAATTTAAATGAAGCGGCGATTATTTAAATCGCCACTTCATTTTCCTATGTCTGGTAGTCTAATATACATGCCTCTGGCGACAGAGGCATGTAGTCTAGACGTACCCTAAGTTTCTGCTTGACCAAGCCCTGGCTGGGTTGATTTAGTTGGGATTGGTCCTGCCTAGAGCAGGGGGCTGGACTTGATGACCTTCTGAGGTCTCTTCCAGTTCTATGGTTCTATGATTCTATGACACGGTCTTGTCTACACTGGGAAATAGCCCCAACTGAGTCAAAGGTGTAGCTGGCTTTGAAATACCCAGCTCTTCCAAGGGCTCCTCGCCCAACTAACAGGCACAGACTCTGTGACCAGAGAGGACCATTGTGAGCTAGTGTGACCTCCTCTATAACCCAATCTAGAGAACTTCCCCCAAAATAAGAACATATGTTTTAGGGGGAAAAATCCAATCTTGATTTAAAAGCTGACAGGAGAAATCAACCATGGCCCTTGGTAATTTGTTTGAGTGGGTAATTACTCTGGCTCTTAAAAATTTATGCCTCACTTTAAGATTTAATTCGTCTAGCTTCAACTTCCAGCCTTTGGATCATATTATACTTTTTCTACTATATCTAAGAGGACGTGCTTAGATCTGTTCCCCGTATAGGTACTTATAGACTATAATCAAATCACCCCTTAACCTCTCTTAGGGTCTGTCTACACTACAAAGTTAATTCGAACTAACAGCCGTTAGTTCGAATTAACTTTGATAGGCGCTACACATACAAACCGCTAATTCGAACTTAATTCAAACTAGCGGAGAGCTTAATTCGAACTAGGTAAACCTCATTCCACGAGGACTAACGCCTAGTTCGAATTAAGTAGTTCGAATTAAGGGCTGTGTAGCCACTTAATTCAAACGAGTGGGAGGCTAGCCCTCCCCAGCTTTTCCTGGTGGCCACTCTGGGCACCACCAGGGAAACTCGTCTGCCCCCCTCCCGGCCCCGGAGCCCTTAAAGGGGCACGGGCTGGCTATGGTGCCAGGTGCAAGCCTGCCAGCACCCAACCAGCAGGCCCTGCACCTGGCACGGCACGAGCCAGCCACCTGCTGCCACCCAGGGCTCCGCCTCTTCCCGGGAGCAGGCTGGCGGCTCCCAGGAGCCTGTCCGGGGCTGCAAGAGGGGGGCTCCGCCTGGTCTAGTGCGGACAACGTGGACCTCATCGAGGTTTGGGGGGAAGCCTCCAACGTCCATGACCTCCACACAAGGCACAGGAAAGTGGCCATCTAGGCAGGATAGCTGCCAGCCTGGCCACTCAGGAGCAGGTTTGCATGAAAATCAAGGTGGTCCAGTGAGACCCCGACCCTGAGCCCTGAGCTTAGAACATAAAAACATAAGAATGGCCGTACTGGGTCAGACCAAAGGTCCATCTAGCCCAGGAGCCTGTCTGCCGACAGCGGCCAACACTAGGGACCCTGGAGGGGATGGACCGAAACAATGACCAAGCCATTTGTCTCGTGCCATCCATCTCCAGCCTTCCACAAACAGAGGCCAGGGACACCATTTCTATCCTCTGGCTAATACCACTCCATGGACCCAACCTCCATCACTTTATCTCACTTCTCTTTAAACTCTGTTCTAGTTCTAGCCTTCACAGCCTCCTGCAGCAAGGAGTTCCACAGGTTGACTATTTGCTTTGTGAAGAAGAACTTTCTGTTATTAGTTTGAAGCCTGCTACCCATTCATTTCATTTGGTGTTCTCTAGTCCTTCTATTATGGGAACTAATGAAAAACTTTTCTTTATGCACCCTCTTCACACCACTTGTGCTTTTATAGACCTCTATCATATCCCCCCTCAGTCTCCTCTTTTCTAAGCTGAAAAGTCCCAGTCTCTTTAGCCTCTCTTCATATGGGACCTGTTCCAAACCCCTAATCATTTTAGTTGCCCTTTTCTGAACCTTTTCCAGGGCCAAAATATCTTTTTTGGGGTGAGGAGATCACATCTGTACACAGTACTGAAGATATGGTGTACCATAATTTGATACTTCCCCTCCTCCTTCTTCCCCTGGCTTCCCCCTTCCAGCTCCCTCCTCCCAGGTTTCCTCCTCCCCTCTCCCACCCTCTCTCTTCCCCTCTCCCACCTCCTTTTCCCAGTCTCCCGGAGTTTCTATTTTTGAACACACGTGTCCTTTATTTTGTACATCAGGAAGGGGGGCTAGGGAGGGGTAAGTGGAAGGAGGTGAGGGAGAAATGGAGTACAAGCCCCAGATGGGGAGGACTGGGGTGGCTCTGCGGGCTCCTCGGGGTGGAAGCTCTCCTGCAGCCCCCCGATTGACACCCCCCCCTCCGGATGGCAGCCTGCGGCAAGTGCAGCCGGGCTGATGGCCGAGTGCTGTGATGTGCCGAGTGTGGGCACTCAGGGCACTCCAAGCCAGGACTGCTTTGCTGTCCATGATCAAGGTAGACAAGCGAGCGGGGAACCCCTGAGAACTGTCTGTCCATGGTAGTGGTCGGGTCCCTTTAAGCACAGCCCTCGGCTAGCCTGAGGCAGCAGCTCCACGCTCTAAGTCCTAACCTGATGCCCTGCCAGCACTGCTTCCGGCCAGCCTTAACCTCGGTTCAGGGTCCACTCAATGTGGACATGCTAGTTCGAATTAGCAAAATGCTAATTCGAACTAGTTTTTAGGTCTAGATGCACTAATTCGAATTAGCTTAGTTCGAATTAACTAATTCAAATTAAGTTAGTTCGAATTAGTGCTGTAGTGTAGACATACCCAGAGTGAAGCTGTAGAGATTGAGCTCCTGGAGTTTATGGCTGTATAACAGTTTTTCTAAGCCTTTACTCATTCTTGTGGCTCTTCTCTGAATCCTCTCCAATTTATCAACATCCTTCTTTGATTGTGGATGCCAGAACTGGAGACCAGTATGCAAGCAATTTTCACACTAGGGCTAAATACAGAGTGAAATTACCTCTCTACTGCTACTTAAAAGTCCCCTTTTTATGCATCCCGAGATCACATTAGCTCTTTTGGCCAGCACATCCCACTGGAAGCTCATGTCAGCTGATTCTCCACCACAAGACCAGAGTTCCCCGTCCTGTGAAGGGTGGCCTGTTTTCTTTGTTCCTAGAGAAACATTTACATGTAGCCATACTCACTTTATACTTCATTTGCTTGTGCACAATTCGCCCAGTGATCCCGATCTTTGTATTAGTGACCTGTTCTCTTCCTTATTTACTGCTTCCCTAGTTGCTGTGTCATCTGTAAACTTGGCCAGTGATCATTTCATATTTTGTACTCACCAATAAAAATGTTAAATGTGGTGGGCCCAGAATCCAGAAGAGACCCCCTGAGTAATCCCATCAGCTCTTCAGTTCTGTGTAAGCTCAACAGATTGTTTCTCTCACCAACAGAAGTTGTTCCCATACAAAAAAATTACTTTACCTGCCTGGTCTCTCTCTAATATCCTGAGAGCAATATGGCTACGACAACACTGTGTACTTTATTCTGTTTGCACATTACAATTGTGATTGAATCACGATCACTGATCAGTCACTCTATCCAGCAAGAGGAGATCTAACATAGAATTCCCTCCTGTTGGTTGCAACAGAGAAACAAAGAAATTCTAAGGCTGTTTTAGTACTGAAAGCATGAAGTCCCCTGCGATCATGTAATTTTTTCCCTACATATTCTAGATAGAGTTGGAAGAATTCAATATTGATATTTATTTTAAGCATTTTAATTTTTTAAATAATTTTCACGGTGGTGCAAACTTATGGGTTTTAAAGCATTTTTTTTCTATTTTTATCTGTTTAAATGCTCACAGTTGTACGTAATTATGTGGGGTCAGACAATGGGGAGGCATCAGACAATAAATGTGTAATGACAGCTCTTGAGATTCAAAACACAAATTGTTAACATCTTATGTGAAAATATACAAAATAAATAGCCTTAAATCAAACCCTAATAAGTTCTCAAGATGCATTTTTCTTTCCGTGCCGATCTGTACATTTTGATTATTCATGAGGGAACTATTTTTTCATCAGTTTGTGTGTTCAATGAAATCAATGTTTACCAATAAAAATCTAATCCTTCCAACCCTAGTTACAGTGTAAGGTGCATGCAATATGGTGGTCTGTAGCAGGCCCCAACTAATCCCCCGTCTTGTGTTTTATCTGTTCGGACATTGATCCATAAGCATTTCAAGATATTTTCCTTCTGCGTTAGCAGAGACTCAGACGCTGGGACTACCATTTTTAACAGGGAGAGTGGTGCACGGCTCTTTAGAAAAATCTGGACTTGAGTGAGTCCAAGAACATGCTGTGGGTGTTTGCTGATTGAGCTAATTAAGATTAACCCTTGCTTGCCATTGAGATGGACTCTAAGTGGACCGTGGGTTGATCTTGTCAGCTGTGGTACAGCTGCTCCGTTGGATGGGCACTGACCAGTGGCGTAGCGAGGGTGTTATGCGCCCGGGGGCAAAGGCAAAATTTGTGCCCCCCTCGCCACAGCACAGTGGGCCCCAGGTTGGCTGAGCCTGACTTTGGAGTGTGTGGGGGGAGCTTGTACCACATCTTCCCCCGCCCCTTCCAGTTTGGGGCCAGGCCCCCACATGCACTAACCTGTCCATGGAGATGGAGGAGAGTCAGGCGGGGGGCCAGAGAGGCAGGAAGGATGCTCCAGCTGGTGGTGGCAGGTGGAGGAAGCGCAGGTGAGCTGAGGGCTGATAGGGGGAGTGGAGGGAGACTAAATTGGCATCCCTCCTGCCCCCCCTCGCTACACCTCTGGCACTGACAGCTGGGCTGGCGCTGGTCCTCAGTGTAGACAGAGACTCCGACTATTGAGTCTCTGCTCTTCATGTGGATCTGTCTGAGGGTGTGTGGCCCTGGGTTCCTGAGCTTGTCATGCTCATCTCCCCAGCCCACATGTAGGGCAGGTAGAGCCTGCATTAGTCAGGTGGGAAGTCATGGTGGTGTCATCCATTCTAGAGGCAATACCTCTTCTGCATTCTGCTAGCAAAGCAGCTGCTTCCTCCCTGAGAGCTTCTAAGGATGCTCTTGTTAACCTTAGCTGGGGGGTGGCAATGCTGGGTGCAAAGGGATTGATACTTGGGGCTACTTCTGCAAAGTGTCTCCTCTTCCCCATCTCCCCTTCTCACCAGCAGGCTCGTCTCCCAAGGAAACCTGTGCTGCAGCTACAGTCAGGATATTCTAAGAGTCCTTCCTCTTAGCTTCTGCATGAGAAGAGGGGAAACTGCCTTGTTAGCAGAGGACCGGAAACTGGGCCGTTCCACTGATCAGTGTCCAGAACCTTGTCGCTTTGTGTCATGTGAGCCCGGAGCTGCCCAGTTCCCTGTCATGGAGATTCAGCCATTGTGCAAGCGAGCTGGCATTTTCCTTGCTGCATGCTCAGACTCCATCCGCGGAACAGAAAATGCTCTGGCGGAGGGGAGCTTCTCTGGGGAAGCTGTGACTCCTGCTGGCCATACCCAAGAGCTCACCTGGGGGTGGTGACCATGGTAAGGAGCATTCAGGAAAGGAGAGCAATTTCCAAAGCCGATTCTTGCCTGTCCATTCGCTTCCCCTTACTTCCTCCTCCTCCTGCACCTTCCATTTCCATGTGCCCTACCCACCAGCTTCCCCTCGCCTCTCATTCCCCGGCCTCCCTCTCATCCAGGCTGCCCCTTCCAGGTCACCACTCTGCTCACGGCGGGCCCCATGTTTCAAATGAGAATGAGAGAGAGGCTGATCAACACTGGAAACTTTATCCGTACTGAGTGCAGACACGTGTATTTACCGCATCGGGGACTCACACTCAGTGTAGCCAGCTGAGACCCAGATTAACAGAAAAACAGATTAACAGAAACATCATGGCAGCTTCCTCCTGAACAGTTGCAGGGGAGTAATCAGGAAGGCGAAAGCACAATTGGAATTGCAGCTGGCAAGGAATGTGAAGGGTAACAAGGAAGGTCTCTATAGGCATGTTAGCAAGAATAGGGTGATCAGAGAGGGTGTGGGGCCCTTACTGGTTGAGGGAAGTAACCAAGTGACAGATGATGTGGGAAAAGCTAGAGTACTCGATGCTTTTTTTTGCCTCTGTCTTCACAGACAAGGTGAGCTCCCAGACTACTGCACTAGGCAAGGCAGTATGGGAAGGAGGCGGGGAGACCTCGGTGGAGAAAGAACAAGTTAATAACTATTTAGAAAAGTTAGGCATACACAAATCCACGGGTCTGGATTTAATGCATTCAAGGGTCCTGAGGGAGTTGGCAAATGCCATTGCAGAGACTTTGGCCATTATCTTTGAAAACTCGTGGAGATCAGTAGAAATTCCTGATGACTGGAAAAAGGCAAATGTTGACATCTTTAAAAAAGGGAAGAAGGACAATCCAGAACTACAGAACAGTCAGCCTTACCTCAGTCATGGAGAGGATCCTCAAGGAATCCATTTTGAAGCACTTTGAAGAGGGGAAAGTGATCATAAATAGTCAACATGGATTCATGAAGGGCAAGTCATGCCTGACCAATCTGATTGTCTTCTATGATGTGGTAACTGGCTCTGTGGACATGGGGATGTCAGTGAATGTGATATACCTTGACTTTAGCAAAGTTTTTAATATGGTAACCCACAATATTCTTACCAGTAAGTTAAGAAAGGATTGGATAAATGGACTGTAATGTGATTAGAAAGTTGTCTAGATTGTTGGGCCCAATGGATAGTGATCAGTGGCTTGATATCTGGTTGGTGGTTGGTTTCAAGTGGAGTGCCCCAAGGATCAGTTCTAGGACCGGTTTTATTCAACTTCTTCATTAATGACCTGAATGAGGGGATGAATTGCACCCTCAGCAAGTTTGTGGATGACACTAAGCTAGGGGGAGAGGTAGATAGGCTGGAGGGCAGGGATAGGGACCTAGACCAATTAGAGGATTGGGCCAAAAGAAATCTGATGAGGTTCAAAAAGGACAAGTGCAGAGTCCTGCACTTGGGACGGAAGAATCCCAAGCAATGTAATTCATTGTTACAGGCTGGGGACCGACTGTCTAGGTATCAGGTCAGCAGAAAAGGACCTGGGGGTTACAGTGAATGAGAAGCTGGATATGAGTCAACAATGTGCCCTTGTAGCCAAGAAGGCTAATGGCATGTTAGGTTGCATTAGGATGAGCATTGCCAGCTGATCTAGAGAAGTGATTATTCCCCTTTATTTGGCTGTGGTGAGGCCACATCTGGAGTATTGTGTCCAGTTCTGGGCCCCCAACTACAGAAAGGATGTGGACGCATTGGAGAGGGTCCAGCGGAGGGCAACCAAAATGATTAGGAGGCTGGAGCACATGACTTACGAGGAGAGACTGAGGGATTTGGGCTTATTTAGTCTGCAGAAGAGAAGAGTGAGGGGGGATTTGATAGCAACCTTTAACTTCCTGAAGGGAGGTTCCACAGAGGATGGAGAGAGGCTGTTCACAGTAGCGAGGGATGGCAGAACAAGGAGCAATGGTCTCAAGTTACAGTGGGAGAGGTCTAGGTTGGATATTAGGAAAAACTATTTCCCTAGGAGGGTGGTGAAGCACTGGGATGGATTCCTTAGGCTGTGTCCAGACTCCATGCCTCCGTCGACGGAGGCATGTAGATTAGCCAGCTCGGAAGAGGGAAATGAAGCCGCGATTAAAATAATCGCGGCTTCATTTAAATTTAAATGGCTGCCCCGATCTGCCGATCAGCTGTTTGTCGGCAGATCGGGAGAGTCTGGACGCGATGCCCCGACAAAGAAGCCTTTCTTCATCGACACAGGTAAGCCTCGTGAAACCAGGTTTACCTGTGTCGATGAAGAAAGGCTTCTTTGTCGGGGCATCGCGTCCAGACTCTCCCGATCTGCCGACAAACAGCTGATCGGCAGATCGGGGCAGCCATTTAAATTTAAATGAAGCCGCGATTATTTTAATCGCGGCTTCATTTCCCTCTTCCGAGCTGGCTAATCTACATGCCTCCGTCGACGGAGGCATGGAGTCTGGACACAGCCTTAGAGAGGTGGTGGAATCTCCATCCCTAGAGGTTTTTAAGTCTCGTCTTGACAAAGCCCTGGCTGGGATGATTTAGTTGGGTTGGTCCTGCTTTGGGCAGGGGGCTGGACTCAATGGCTGTGTCTAGACTACATGCCTCTGTCGGCAGAGGCATGTAGATTAGGGTTGTAGGCAAAGGTAAATGAAGCCGCGATTTAAATGATCGCGGCTTCATTTACATTTACATGGCTGCCACGCTGAGCCGACAAACAGCTGATCAGCTGTTTGTCGGCTCGCCGCTAGTCTGGACGTTCCCCCTGTTGACATCAAAGCCCTTTGTCGGCAGCCCCGTTATTCCTCGTGGAATGAGGTTTACCGGGACTGCCGACAAAGGGCTTTGATGTGGACAGGGGGAACGTCCAGACTAGTGGCGAGCCGACAAACAGCTGATCAGCTGTTTGTCGGCTCAGCGTGGCAGCCATGTAAATGTAAATGAAGCCGCGATCATTTAAATCGCGGCTTCATTTACCTTTGCCGAACAAACAAATCTACATGCCTCTGCCGACAGAGGCATGTAGTGTAGACGTACCCAATGACTCCTGAGGTCTCTTCCAGCCCTAGGATTCTAATGCTGCATAAGCTCCTATGGGCTGGCTGAATCCATGAGCTTTGTGAATGATCCTTCAGGAGCCATGTCAGGGCACCGAGAGAAGCACCTGATCTGCCTGCATCCACCATTGGGATATCCCTTGTAAAAACTGCAACCATTTTGTCTGCGTGGTCCTTGTCCCCAAATATCTCCCCTAAGCACACCAGGTCAACCAGCTCCGACGCTAACGGAGCAAGTGTTGGCAGGCTGATTTCATTCATCCATGCTCGTGTTACCAGTTGTGTTCTCTCTGCACTTAAGCAAGATCAAGCTCTTTAGAAACCTGAACATGTCTAGTCCTCCCCCGTCTACCTTACTCCTTTGCCTCCTACATCTCCGACCCTTGGTCCATTCCCACACCTATCACCTTTTCTCTGCCTGCCTCAGTGCTGTCCAAAGGCACCAGTCTCCGTACAGAAGCCAAACAAGATAAATGCCAAACCAGTGCGGCTGGAACAAAGTCCAATCCATGCTGCCAGCGAAGGGGCTGTAGGCGGGAACTGGAAACGGGCCTGGACCAACCCCCCTTGATTCTGACACTAATACATGGGAGGAAGGTGGGGGGCAGGGAGCTGAAATGGCACAGCTTTGGCATTGCTCTAGTTGGGAGGGCCCTCCATTCCAGGAGGGGGAGGGAGAAAGAGCCTCCAGGAGAGAGAAGGATGGAAGCTCAGCCCTTGTGTGTGGAAGTGAAATGTCCCACAGGGGCAGCAGGCCCTAGGTCTGTAGTTGCTCAAAGCTTGGATGTGGTGCATGGCGTTTGGGCGTTTTCTCTCACAAGGCATACAGCGGATTGCACATCTGACAAAGCGGATTTTGCCCACAAAAGCTCGTGATTGTGTCTGTGTCTGTGTCTGTGTCTGTGTCTGTGTCTGTGTGTGTGTGTGTGTCTGTGTCTGTGCGCGTGTCTGTGTCTGTGTGCGTGTCTGTGTCTGTGTCTGCGTCTGCGTCTGTGTCTGTGTCTGTGTCTGTGTCTGCGTGTGTGTCTGTGTCTGTGCGCGTGTCTGTGTCTGTGTGCGTGTCTGTGTGCGTGTCTGTGTGTGTGTCTGTGTCTGTGTCTGTGTGTCTGTGTCTGTGCGCGTGTCTGTGTCTGCGTGTGTGTCTGTGTGTGTGTGTGTGTGTGTGTGTCTGTGTGTGTGTGTGTGTGTGTCTGTGTGTGTGTCTGTGTGTGTGTCTGTGTCTGTGTGTGTGTCTGTGTCTGTGTCTGTGTAAAGTTACAGACTAACATAGCGACCCCTCTGAGAGTTTTTTACAGACACCCAGTGTATTGTATTGCCCCGTGTTAAGGGGAGAGGGGCTGTAGTAAGGTCTTGAGGATGCCTGGCTGGGCACGTGGCCGTGGAAGGCAGTCTGTGTGGCTGGCTGAAATGTGGGAAGCAGGGTGTGCTGCTCTGGGCATACACTGTGGGGAGGCAGGCAGGGGACCTGGACTCAGAGACAGTCAGTTGACTTGCTGAAAGCCCAGTCTGAGGGGACAAAGAGGACTGTCCGGATACGGGTGGAGGCTCAGATTTCAGGCTGCACACCCTGGGACCATGGGGAGGATGCGAAGGGTGAGCTCTTGCCAAAGCTTTGAGAAGGGGTGAGGCGTGGGATTATTTTCACTGGGATAGTCCCTGAAGGCGGGAGGGGAGGTTTGCATGGTAGAACTTCTTTGGGGGACAGGGCCTTGTCTGAACGTGGGTGGGTTCCCAGGCGGTGTGGGTGGCGTGGAGGGGGCGAAGGGGAATGACTGGCTTGGGGGTTGGGTAGGAGCCTGCCAGCCAGCAGCTGCAGAAAGTCGTGTTTCTTTCCCAGCGGGCAGCACTGTACGGCAAGAGCAGCCTTCCAACATTGCTGTTAATCTTTAATTGGTATTTGATTTGATTTAACATGATCTCCTGCTTGTAAAACACCTTGAGATGTTTCTGTGTAGGAGGGTGTCGGGAAACGCTGTTGTGCTGCATTAACGAGCCTCCGCTGGAACATAAAGGGAAATAATTAGAGGCAGTGAACTCACTTGACATGCACAGGACAGCGGAGAGCTGTGGAGGTAGTAGGGAAAGCTGTCTGGGGCATACCGGGGTGGGGACACGATACCACATCAGGGTCATTCCACCATTTCAGTTGTGTCAAAGTTATCTTTAGGGTGCTGGTGACTTCCTGCCCTCCACCCCAGAGGTGGCTGCATTTTCACGTTGCCAAAGTCCAAGCTGAAATGTGCTTTCTCCCTGCTAAAATTGCTGTTTTCTCGTCGGCGAGTGCCTTTGCACACCTCCCACTGATGTGCACGCCGTATGTTTTGCAGTTCAGTTGCTAAGCAGTTCAGGAGGTTGATTTCTACATCCCTGTCTTTCCTGGGAGGCACAAATGCATTTTAATATCCAGGCAGTCTTGAAACATTATGTATTAGATTAGTATGTCGGCGGGGGAAGGGGGAGAGTTCACGTGTTCTTGGCATTTAACACCCACATTTATGGCCAATGCTATGGGCTGTGCACTGAGAGAGATGGAGTAATTAAAGGGGTTTTTAATAATCTCCCAAGCATGTGTTTGAGCCTGATTTAGAAACAATATACTGAGCACACAGGATATTAGCGTTGCTTAAAATCCATGCGAGTTCTGCATGTACCTTTTTAACTTGAGCAGCGCTGGCAGTGCCGGATCAGGAGGCAGCGGAAGGAGGAGTAATTGGCAGCACAAGGAAATGATATTTTAGATGTAATACGGGGCTGCATGTGGAGTGTTTGCAGAGGGGGCTTTGAATGTACCTTTGTCTTGCAGCAGGTGCACAGGCCCTTTGTAGGCTGCTTCCAACTCTCGGCAGAGGGAGCTGAGTGTCCTCAGGCAGACCAGAGCCGGTCTAATTGGCGCTTGTGTAGAAAAATGACACAGAGGTGGGTGTAGTGGGAGCTCTGTGACCGAAGCGGCAGCTGCTTGTACGTACAGAATCAGAGACTTCCGAGGGGAGATTTGCTTTCGGAATTCCTTTTGCATTCACTCTAATTAAGCAGCGGTTAATTGAATCAGGAGCAGGAAGAAACTCTGATGTGATTCTGCCCTAGAACTGATCCACTTGCTTTTGATTTTCACATTCCCCTGTCTTCTCTTGCTCACAAGGTAGGAGGGTGGGATGGGAGAAGCGGGCCTCAGTTCCTTCTCCAGTTCAGGAAAAGTTCTTTTTCCTCTTTGGCACATCTCTTGCATTCCCTCTCCTCCTTCATCCTCAGCTGGGGATCTCTGTTTTCCCCTATATCTTTTCACTGTCAAACCTAGCATAGATGGCCATGCTCCACCAATATTCAGGAGCGTGGGCTTGGCTCCACCAGTGTTTGAGCTTATATTTCCAGAGCCATCATGACCATAGGACAGACCCAGGCAACTGCCCCAGGCCCTGTGGTTTGGGGGGGCTCTGCACTGCAGATGGACGTGGGGCCGCAGCAGCCTGGGGAACTATTGGGGGGGCAGGCACAGGCAGCAGCTTGGTGGGGAGTGGACTGAAGCCATAAAGGGAGAGGGTGAGGGCAGGAGCTTGGGGGAAGGGGTAGAATGGGAGCAGGAGGGGGTGGAGCAGGGGCAGGAAGAGGCAGGCCAGGGTAGAGTGGAGCAGGTAGAGCTGGTGCTGGGTCACTCACTGCTTCTGGAACCCGGAGTATGTCTAGACTGCATCCCTCTGTCGGCAGAGGGATGCAGATTAGGCAGGTCGACATTGCAAATGAAGTGTGGATTTAAATATCCCATGATTACTTTGCATAAAAATGGCCGTCGTTTTTGCCAGCTCAGCTCTTTGTCGGCAAAAAGCGGCAGTCTAGAGGGGGATCTGTCGGGAAAGAAAGCCTTTTTCGACATATCCCTTATTCCTCCTGCAAGGAGGTTTATAGGATCTGTCGAAAAAGGCTTTTCCCCCTCTAGACTGCTGCTTTTTGCCTACAAAGTGCTGAGTCTGCGAAAATGGTGGCCATTTTTATGCAAATTAAGCACGGGATATTTAAGTCCCTGCTTTATTTGCAATGTCGACTTGCCTAATCTGCATCCCTCTGCCGACAGAGGGATGCAGTCTAATCATACCCTTGGTGCCCTGCTACCCTCCAGGCCATCCTGGATCCCCCCCCCCCAAAGCACTGGGCCCAGGGCGGTTGCCCTGATCCATCCTATGGACAGGATGGCTCTGCTTGGACCCGTTCTGGGCACCACCAGAAATTATATATAAACCTGGTGCCCATTAAACCTCAAAGAGGCTTTGTGCACGAATCCTTACGGCCGAGACTTCGGAGGTACCAAGGAAGCAAATCCGTGGTTTCTGTTAAGAATGTGGAGGTTAACTGGTTAACCTCACCCTTAATGGACGAGGCTTATCGGTTATGGTTAATAGGTGGGGTTGGAGTAGGGGGGAGGGGAGCTTGTCTAGGGGCGAGGGGATGGGGATGAGCCTGTGGGAGGGGTGCATTCCCCCGCTCTCCCCCTTTAATTGGTTAGCATATTGTTTAATTGCTTAGCCAATTGAGCAAAATTTTACATCCCTACTTTCTGTGCAGCTGTAACACAGCCCCTGGACAGATAACAGCACCAGGGGCTCCAGAGAGTTGCACCTCATGCACCCCATGAAGGAGTGTTATCCCTCCTACTCTGGACCGGGAAACTCAATCACAGAGAGTTGAAGTCACTTGCCCAAAGCCTGGGGTGTAGGGAGCCATGCCCTGTCTTGGTGGCTGCTGCTGCACGTTACAGGTTCCCTAGTGAGCCCTGTCCCACTCAAACAGCAGGAGCTCAAACCACACTAGGGGATGGTAGCAGGGCTCACGTGGACCGCTCGTGCGTAACATGCTGGTACGCGGTAGCTGTACACCCCAGCTTGCCACCTGCTCACTTGCCGGCTAGACAAGCCCAGTGTCATGGGCGGAAGGCGGATTAAAGCCCAGAAGTTCATGGCTTCTAGGGTTATTCCTCATGCTTCTCCCACCAAGCCCGGCTGCTTTGGCGTGGGGCCTACTCTCCTCCTCTCTGAGCCAGGCACTGTCGGCAGCAGTTCTGCCAAGGGGATCCCGACTGCACAAATACCCACTGCGCATCCTGAAGCAAGCACTCCCGGCTCTCGCTCTTCCCTGCCCCGGGGAGCGGGAAAGGAGGGATTTAGTTTCTGGTCAGCATGCTCAGTATGGGTAAGGCTGGTGATGACAGACGTATGGCTGAGAGGCTGAGGGTGGAGGGCCCTAGAGAACATGGCCTCCCGTATGCTATCCCAGCATTGCTCCTTCACAGTCATAGGCCTCAGTCCTCAGCACCATTGTTCTCCTCTTTCCACCCGCTGCTAGGAGTCTTCCCTGCGAGTGTTTGCCCCCCTTGCTCAGGCCTTTACTTAGCCAGATAAGGAGTAAGACACCCCCCACACACAGCTCCCTTCTCAGACTGTGCCTTTGGCTGCTGTGAAGAGAGGAGAGGCTGTTTGCCCAATTCATCGCTCCCCTGCCCCCCAACCACAAGTGGAAAGGGGGCGGAAAGGAGACTTGGTTGGCTCTGACCCTTTCCTGGCTGGGGGGGAGCTGCTCTGTGAAAGAGAGGTATAATATGATCTATTCCATGCTGCTCCTGCTTGGGATGCGAAGGAGCTCTCAGCTGGCAGGAGCTGTATGCTGTTGCTGCCTGGGAAAGAGGCAAAGCCTCCCATCTCTCCCCTCAGCTTCCTGTGTCTCCCGCTGCTCAACTCTGAGCCTCCTCCCATCCAGGGCTTCCGTTCCCTGCCCTTTCCCGGCCTGTTGAGTATAAACCCAGGCCCAGCCTTCAGATGGCATTGGGTTTTGCAGACTGCTGCGCGGACATCAGGGAGGCAGCCCCAGGCTTGTGGGAAGGGGCGCGGTGGCAGAAGTTCAGAGCAGCAAAGCTTGGGTCTGCAGCTTGAATCCACCTAGGAGAATCCACTGAGTGCCGGCAGGTCTTGGAATGCCTGGGAACTTGGACATGCCTGGGGCAACAGTGGCTGGATTTTTTGCTTTGTGCCTCTCAGACAAACACCGATGCCCCTGGAAAGCCTTTGGAGGTGGGTTTAGTGCCCGGTCACAAAGCACCCATTTCCCTGTGGTTGCCAGAGATCCGGCACTAAGCTGTTGATCTCCAACTGGGTGTTTGAAGACAAGGCAGAAGAGCTGCTTCTGAAGCGTTAGGGGTCTGAAGAGCAGGCGATGGGATGGAAAACAAGAGAAATGCCCTTCTGTTTAACGAGCGAGGGAAGAAGCTGCTTATTCAATGGCGTTCCTTAGAACCTGGCAGTAGAGTGGCCTCGAGCAATAGAGCTGCATCGGAAATCCAATTTCAGCTCAAACATAAGCCCGTTGTTGTGGCTCGGTTGAACGGAGACCCCCCCCCTTCGCCCCTTTGGCGATGGCGTTTACTATTCTGGATGTCAGTAATTAGATACACATGATGAAAATGAGCAGGAAAATGGAGCAGCACGGAAGGGGGGTGAGGGCGTGGGAGGAGCGGCAGTGATATGAGAGCAGCAGTAAATTGTTCCTTCCCTCCTACATTGAGCCCTGTCTGCCAGGGGCTCCAGTGCTCAGTCCTCTCTCTATTTTGAGTGTTTTGCATCTCCACCGAAAAACGGGGTAGTTTGGCTCAGTGCAGAGACGTTTTGGTTCATCTGCCACTTCCTGTAAACAAAAAGTTGTGGAGCGAATGGCCGGAACATCAAGAGCCAGGCCACAAGGGATACCCATCCAACATTGTGGGAACCCCAGGAGACTGGGAGCCAGGGCCCCCAGCTTCCACCCCCAGCCCTCGTGCTGAGTCGTTTTGCAAGCTTTGCAAGCCACCGGACCTGTGACTCAGGGTGTCTAGACTACAGGGTTTTGTCAACAAAAGTGAACTTTTGTCGACAAAACTATACCTACATCTATACTACCAAGTCCAGCCACCTGCTCTAGGCAGGACCAATCCCAACTAAATCAACCCAGCCAGGGCTTTATCAAGCCAAGACTTAAACACCTCTAGGAATGGAGATTCCACTACTTCCCTAGGTAACCCATTCCAGTGCTTCACCACCCTCCTAGGGAAATAGTTTTTCCTAATATCCAACCTGGACCTCTCCCACCGCAACTTGAAACCATTGCTCCTTGTTCTGCATCCGTCACTACTGTGACCAGCCTTTCTCCAGCCTGTTTGGAACCTCCCTTCAGGAAGTTGAAGGTTGCTATCAAATCCACCCTCACTCTTCTCTTCTGCAGATTAAATAGACCCAACTCCCTCAGCCTCTCCTCATAGGTCATGTGCTCCAGCCCCCTAATCATTTTGGTAGCCCTCCACTGGAGCCTTTCCAATGTGTCCACATCCTTCCTGTAATCGGGGACCCAGAACTGGACACAATACTCCAGATGTGGCCTCACCAGAGCTGAATAAAGAGGAATAATCACATCTCTGGATCTGCTGGCAATGCTTCTCTTAATGCAACCTAATATGCCATTAGCCTTCTTGGCTACAAGGGCACACTGTTGACTCATATCCAGCTTCTCATCCTGTTGCTCATGTGCACAGTTGCCAGATTCTGCTGTTTCCATTGGGGGTGTTAAATTTAGTTCAATCAACTAATCGACTAGTCGATGAATTTTCCATCAACTGGTCAATTAGTCAATAAGCCGGAGAGCTACAATGGGGTTAGCTCCTGCTCCAAGTGCTAACCCTGCTGAGGCTCTGCCTTTCAAATATAATAAAAATCAGCTCATGGCAGGTCTCCCCTCCTGTGCTTCAGCCTTTTAAATGTATTAAGAGCCTGCCAGCCCTTGATACATTTAAAAGGCTGGTGCAAAGCGGAGGGGACCCAGCACAAGCCAGCAATCAGCTGTGCTGGGTTGCACCAGCCCCTCCCTCCCCGTGCTTTTGATTTTTAAATGTATTAAGAGCCAGCAAACTCTTAATACATTTAAAAAGCAGAGGCACAGCATCTGGGACTGGGCGCAAGCCAGGAATCAGCTGATTCTGGGCTCCTACCCGTTCCCCACTACCTCCCTGCATCCCCTGCTGTGATGTAGTGGGGGTGCTGTCTGCTCTGTAATCTGGTGTCCCCCTGCGCTGTGATGTGTGATTTCCACTGACTCACCCACATGTGTATTAGCCTAGACACCTGATAACAAGGCTCTTTCCCCAAGAGAGAGATAAAGGAAGGGAGGCGGAGTCAAAGACCTGGTTTGGGGGCAGGGTCTGGAAGCGAAGCAGTCTTGGGCTGGAACCATGCAGGAAACAGACTAAGGAGGGGCTGGAATCGAAGGGCTCAGGGACCCATCTCAAGGGCTCTGAGGCATCCTGGCCCAGACTCCTGTAGACACATCACATCTGTGCTGTGCTGTATCCTGGAGAAGCAATAAACCCCCTCTATTCTACTGGCTGGTGGAGTCTGTTCTTGCTGCTACAGGGCTGTGGGATCGGAGGAACCCCAACTCATCGTCACACCTGCCCCCTGCAGAGATGGTGCTCGGGGGGGGAACTGGCTTTTAAGCCAGCTCCCCCCAGCACTGGCTCCTGCTTCCCACCCCCTGCTGCCTCTATCAGAGGCAGCAAGGGGGTGGGAAGCGACTAGCTGAGGGACTAGTTGACTGTCCAATAAGCTTTTGCTTACTGTACAGTCGACTAGTCGCTTATATCCCTAGTTTCCATACATGTCGGTTTTTTCCTACTAGTGCTACTAAAGTGACACACACGTAATGCACGTGCATGTGAAGGGAGGTGCGTGTTGATTGCACACAACATTGACTGCGAGAGCTGTGAGCTCCCTCTGCATCCAGTCAAAGCGTTGCTGTGGCTCAGCTGGCCCACCCTGCAAACACTAGCAAGCACAGTTAGCAAAACTACACTACCCTGGGGACTGTCTTGATTATAACAATTTTACAGACCACTGAGATGGAGGAAAGCCAGTCATGTGGCCTACACACTAGCCTAGATTGCCCATTGGTGACCCAAATAAAGAAGATGAGGAAAGTGGGCATAGAAAAGTGAAGTGACTTGCCCAAGACCACACAGAAGATTGGTGGCAGAGCCAAAAGATCCTGTGTTTGGTTTGGGCATGGGGAAAGTGCTTACACAGCTGTCGGGGGATTGGCGGAAAGGGAAATTTTGTGTAATACCCAGTTTCTGTACACTTCTCTCCCTGTCACAGGGAGCTGTCCAGCAGATCAGACTTCTAATTCGGTGCTGAAAACTGGAACCCTTTCTTATACAGGAGTCCCTCCTGATTTGCAGAATTGCTATTTGCAGTTCTGTGTATTCATGGGTCTCCTGTCCCAGCCTAGGTGGAGTGGCGGGAGCTGAGAGACACGGGGAGCCCATGGCAGATAGGGATGTGACTGTGGGTATTCAAAGAGATAAAGCAGATATCCATAGATTTGTAGGGCTCTACTGAGTACCGTCCTGGGAGCCAAACTTTGCAAACTCCCCATTCCCTGCGAAAAAAATGAAAACCAACAAACTCCCCATCTTTGCATTTTTGAGCATATGTTCCCATTAGCTTCAAAGTTGGTCTGTGCTCTGAATCCAACTTAAAGGTGATTCTCTGTTATGACCCAAATATTTCTCAAAGCAGCATCGATCAAATTGTGAGGTGAAGAGCACTGGAGCATCCCGGTGGATGTGTTTCCCAGTGTTTTCAAACAAATGCATTTGACGTCTCTCTTTGCTGAAGATGGGATTTGTGCCCAGGCAGGGATTGGAAAGGAGAGTGAGTTCCAGCTTTCCCTGAGTTCTGAACAGAGATGGAATCGGCGCTGCTGGGAATTCAGTGCTTTGTGGCAGACTCTCTCAGAGTCTGCAGGGATGGCTCAGGTTAATTGGAGAGCAGTGCTCTCACTATAGTGTCTTAAGGTTCCAAGATGCTACAGTTGCATCTTAGATGCATGATGGTGATGACAGTTACAGTGTGGGAGGTCCAGGTTGGATATTAGGAAAAACTATTTCAAGAGGAGGGTGGTGAAGCACTGGGATGGGTTCCCTAGGGAGGTGGTGGAATCTCCATCCCTAAAGGTTTTTAAGTCTTGGCTTGACAAAGCCCTGGCAGGGTTGATTTAGTTGGGATTGGTCCTGCCTTGGGCAGGGGGCTGGACTCGATGACCTCCTGAGGTCTCTTCCAGCCCTAGGATTCTATGATTGTATAGAGGACTGCATCCCAAACATCTGGAATTGCTAAATGCAAGGTTGCCGTAAGCAAATCATCGTTCTCTTGTAGTCAGTAAGTTGGATTGCCTGGGAGTGTGAAGTCCTCCCACCAAGAACAGACGCAGCATGAACAGCAGCAACACAAGCTTCTCCTCCTTGCCCCACTAATGTGTCTTGGAGCCACTGCCAGAGAGAGGCTGACTTCTCCTTTGTGGCCCATACAATCGTTGGCCTCTCTGCAGACGGCCGGCAGGGTGCCAGTTGTGACAGTGCCTCTCAGGCTACGTCTAGACTGCAGACTTCTTTCGGAAGAAGTTTTTCCAGAGAGATCTTCGGAAAAAACTTCTTCTGAAAGAGAGAGTTCACACTGCCAAAGTGCATCGAAAACACAACCTGCTTTTTTGAAAGATAGCATCCACACTGAATGGATGCTATCTCGCATATAAACTCTGATTACGTGGACAGAGTGGCCACCAGGGCACCGATGCTTTTTCCTCTTTCCTCTTCTTTCGAAATAGCTCTTTTGGAAAAAGGCTTCTTCCTCGTAGAAAGAGGTTTACCAATGTTGGAAAAAATCCTTTGTTCTTTCAATTTTTTTTCAAAAGAACGCGATTGCAGTGTGGACGTAAGTGAAATTTTTTTGGAAAAATGGCCTTTTTCCAAAAAAACTTCGTAGTGTAGACATAGCCTCAGGGCAGTGGATGGGGACCACAGACTCCCTTCAGCATGGAGTGTCCAGCAGATGGTGATGATATTTGGTTGCTACCACCGTAGGCCGAAGAGGAGTCGTGGGTACAGAGTTTTGTGTTCCATAAGGTAATCCATTGGCCCACAGCGATTCACCATCTAATTCTCCGTGTCAGTTCCCTTTCATTGAAGCCCATTGTCCTCTCCCACCAGACAGCCAATGAGCCAGTGGCTGACTCGGGCTCCTTAGCACTGCTATGCCGTAGGATTTCACAGCCAGTTCCGTCTCTGTGGCAGCCAGTCCAGAGTTGCAGACAGCTGAGTTCTTCTTTCACTTTATCCCCTTCACGAACAATACCCCAGCAAGGGTGCCATTTTGGGAGAGCGGGGTGGGGTGGAATCTGCCTTGTCTCCGCTCAGAATATGAAACACAGCTCAGTGTGAGCTTTGACTGGAGTACAAGGGCGCCATTTTGGGAGAGCGGGGGAGGGGGAAGGAGGCAGGAGGAAGGGGGAGGCAGCAGCTGTGTGTACCGGGAAAGTACAGGCTTGTGTGCATGTCTCTCTCTCCTGGCTGGTGAGGGGAGGAGCAGAGAAGTAAGTCACAAAATCTGTGTAATTTCCCCTCACTCTCTGACAGGAGAATGGGAAGAAAAACAAGCAGCATCCTGGTACGCGGGGCTGCTCCCCCCCGCCCATCCGCTCTCCCAAAATGGTGCCCTTGCACCCCCAATCAAAGCAGCTTAGCTTACGCCGAGCTTTGTTTCATCTTCTGAGCTGAGACAAGGGAGATCTGGGCTCTCTTTTTGCCCTCAAAGGCACCAGTGTGTCTGAATTGTTGCTAAGGTTCCAACCTTCTGTGATCTGAGGTGTTAGACAGATGGCCAGAGAGACTGAGGGAGGGTACAGTGTGGCCCACACATCGCTCTGGTGCCAGGATAGGATTGGGATCCTTCAACACGGTGTTGGCCTGAACTAGAGACTGTCTTCCTTAGCTAGCGCTTGCTGGGAGCCCCTGGGTGAGCGGGGCTTTGAGGGAAGCAGTAAACATCTATAACTGAGAAAGTAAAACTCCTTGTAATATCCACGGGCTCTGGTTTGCTCGGCACAGGTTGTTTTCTGGCTTGTTGAGTTGATGGTGAGATGTCTCGGAGTATAGGAATATTAATAATTAGCATCTAGGCCTCACTTGTTAATTAGTGCAATAGATAATATTGTACAACCGTACAGCACTAGGTGTAGTTAATGATAGCACACTGCAGACAGCCTTGAGACTTGACATGTTATTTTTAAGACTCAACAAAATCTGCAGAACAAGCCAAGTGTGGAGGCAATTGATTCAGGAGTTTGTTATGAAAATTGAGGCTTGACTTTTCATACAGGGTGATGGGTGCGGGGTGGAGGGGGAGTCAGTTTTCTGGTGCCCAACCTAAATCCCCTTAAGGGAGTCACATTTTCAAAAAGCCGAGAGCACTGACTCTCCGAAATTCAGGCCCCTTTAAGGCGGCTCGGCTTGGGGCAGCATAGAATTGGAATGCCCAGAATTGCTAGCCACTTGTGAAAGCTGGGGCCTTAAAGGGGTTGGTGTAAGGACGGGATCACCTTAACATAACACAGCCAGTGCCAGATAGAACAGGATGGAAAAGCTGAAGACATTGAAGGGTGCAGCTGCACAGCTTTGTCAACTGGTCTAGGCCTGTGCACTCGGTGTTTCCACGGGGGGGGGGGGGGGGGCATGTGGGTCACATGGTGCTGCCGGGCCCCTTCCCTGCTGGGCAGCTGAGCCCACGAGCGGAGCGGGGCAGGGAGTGGAGGAAGAGCAAGAGTGGAGGAAGGTCTGGGATCTACTCAGAGGTGCTGCTGCTGTATCTGCAGGGAGAGGCAGAGGGAGAGCTGGTCGCTGCCCGGAGGGGTGTCTGTTTTCTCCGAGAGGCCAGGGGCTGCTTTCCAGAATGGCTGCCTGGAGGAGGGAGAGACTCAAGCTGCTCCCCCCCCTCCCCCCAGCAGGCAGGGGATTGTTTCCAAGCTTGCGTTTAAGCATCCACCCAGCATCACCAGCTTGGCTTTACAATTGCTGGAGCGGGTCTCTCAGCTGTGCCCCAGCCCTGCTGCACTGCACACACAGCAGCATCCCCATGGCAGCAGCACAGGTCTTGGACCCGAGTCACTGGCAACTTATGCTTTGATCCATCTCCCAGCAGGGTCCTAGGACCCTCACCTTGAGTGATTGCTGGCCTGAGTCCCCTGATTTGTGATTGGCCAGGGGAGTGTTTAGTCTGCAACCTGGGCAGAGCCTGCGCTCAGCGTGCCATCAGACACACCCTAAATGCTCTTTAGGCTGTAACAGAACTGAACTGATTTTTCTTCAGACGTGG
This sequence comes from Pelodiscus sinensis, assembly GCF_052426305.1. Lineage (NCBI taxonomy): Eukaryota > Metazoa > Chordata > Testudines > Trionychidae > Pelodiscus > Pelodiscus sinensis. Next base: position 7,092,073 of record NC_143074.1, on the reverse strand, counting down.
CTTGCTCCTAACTGCAATGCCTTCCCGCACGAGTCCTTTCTAGTAAAACATACATTTCCCCTAGGGGAGCCTTTAAACAGATACTGATGAATTTAGCCTCACAACCACACTGGGAGGCAGGCCAAGTGAGAGATGAGGGAAACTGAGGCAAGTGAGTAGTTGAGTCGATAGGGCTTTCCTGTAGGATTAGAAGAGCCTGAGTTCAATTCCTGGTCCAGCCATAGACTTCTCATGTGAATTTGGACGAGGCACTTTTAATCTGCCCTGAGCCCTGCTTCCCCATCTGTAAAATGGGCACAACCCTTCTCTGCCTCACAAGCTTGTTGTAAGGCTAAAACCCTGTAGTGCTTGTGAGGTGCTCAGAGACTGTGCTGAGGGTGGAGGGAAGAGATTGAGCGATCTAAGGCCAGAGAGTTAGATCAAATTGCTCTTCTCGGTTTGTTCTGCTCAGCTTGGTTTAGCAGTAAATTGGAGCTGCGTTGTTCCCCTTTAGCGACCGACGCTACTTCTGCCTCGTGGTCTCTGTGTATGCAAGCGTGTCTGTTTGCCTTTCAGGCTCTCTGAAGAGTCCGGTGAACAAGACGGCCCTGACGCTGATTGCCGTCAGCTCCTGCATTCTGGCCATGGTGTGTGGCACTCAGCTGTCCTGCCCTTTAACGGTGAAGGTGACTCTTCATGTGCCTGAGCACTTCATTGCAGACGGTAAGACCCCAGGAACAACCCTTTCCTGTAAGGACTCAGCATCTAGGGGCACTGGTGCTTCCAAACCAGTCCGGCCAGTGGCGTCTTTCTCTTTGTGACTTTCCCAAGTGTCTCTTTCTCAAATGTCCTTCAGAGGACTCCCGCTATTCACCTGGCTCCCCAGCACTGGGGAGGCCTGGACAAACACCTGGTGTCAAAGGACACTAACTCCCTCCTGCCCCCCCCACATTTGCTAATCCTAACTCAGTGTTGACATCCCCAGTGGGGAGGGGGAAATGACTATGCCCCGCCGGGAGAGGTGGCTCAGGCTCACTGCTGCATCAGGCTCCGTCGACGCATACTTATTTTTTTGCATAAATAGACATCTCCGGTCTCCAGGGCTTGGCAATCTGGCAAGCCCTCAGCAGCTCTCCATTCATGTACCCATGCAAAGAGGGCAGGCAGGTTGTGAGACAGATGCTAAGAGCATGGAGTGATTTATGGGTTTGGTTGTGTGGGAGGGGGACGGCCCTTCAAGTTGCATTTGTATTTTTGGCATCAGAGCTGCTCAGCTTTCATTTGAGATTCCTCCCCCAGCCCAGCATCGGAGCTGCCGACTACATTATATCCGTCCCTCATGGGACCTGCTCCGACTCTCCATACGCAGCCAATTCAGGCAGAGAGACGCCAGCCCCCTGGAACCAGAACCCAAGCGTGCGTAGCTGCCAGCTTGACAGGGAGGCGGGATCTTCCCCTGCCTTTGTTTTTAACTCTGTGCCCAACAGAAATCCTTGCTTGCTTTGAGTGAGGCACTGGGGTTCATGGGCAAAGCCCAGGAAGCTGCATGGACGCTCTCCCTCCCGGCAGAGTGGAGCTGTTTGTCTCTGGGCCTCGCCACTCCGAAGAACATGAAATTGCCAGTGTTTGAGCGTAGAGCGAGCGGCTCTGAAGAATTAGACAAAGGCTGCTGTCACTAGTTATTGCTTTCACCAGCTTGGCTCCTTGTGTTTGTGGTTTCACTGACCTTTTCGATATAATGTGCAGTGAGCGTCAAGTGTAACTTTCCAGTAACATGAGGGCAAATTTCATTTTCTTCCTGGCGATGGGACCCATTATTCAGTCGGTTCCAATTCATCAGTTCCTACTCTCTCCTTACCGCCTGGGACAGGCTGGAGACGGGCTTTTGTCCAAAAGAAAACATGCTGGGCACAGGCAGGTGCTGCGGTTGCACCCATGCTGCGCAGCTGGGCTCCCAGTGGGCTGGGGAGCTGCTAGCTTTGGTGAGGAGGACAAATGCTTATGAATCAGGAACAGTCCGTGAGCCTGGAAGTGACCCAGTGTGGGGAGACAGAATTTAAGACACCTGAACATCACTTGGTGTGGTGCTCTGGCCGGTGCGGTGCAGGGTTCAGAGAGGATGCTCATAATGGTTCCCTTTGGCCACAGAATGAATTCATGGTCATTCGGTCCTGCACAGAATTGCAAATGGGCCACCCAGCCCAACCCTGCAGTTGTGACATTTTCTGAGGTTGGTGCCCACACAATTCGCTTTGATCTCTTGTGCACCCCAAATGGTTCTTGTACACATGAGCCCTGCATGCTCTGGCTGGGTTAATGCACATGCAGAACAAGACCCGAATTGACTGGGACCTGGCTACTGCAAGTGTTGGATCCGGTCCAGATCAGAAAACAACCCACCACTCGGGCTCAGATGAGGCCATCTCTGTTCCTGTGGTGGTGGCTGTGCTGACTCCATGGCTAGCAATGCCCTGAGGCAGATTGTGGGAACGGGGTGTGGAGAGCAGGAAGCCCCTGCTGACCATGCCCCCAGGACAAGGCAGTGGTGGTGGTGCAGTTGTAAATACAAGGCTCAGTTTGGATCTGAAAATGACTTGGCACTCTCAGAATTGGGTCAGATCAGCTGTTGGCTTGTTGGGTATGTGGCTAGATGCTAGTAGATGTTTGTTTGCGTATGTGTGTTCGCTCTATGTTCTGCCCCAGCCCTGCACAGATGACTGGCACAGCAGACCTCAAGCAAACTGCCCACTGACCCTAAGATCTGTTAAGGGACAAATGCAGCCAACAGGTTTAATGTCAACAAAGCATCATACTAGTATCCTGCAAACTCCACCAGACCACCAGTACACGTATGCCCCTACCAATAGACCAGCTCAGTGACTGGTGGATGTTCCATTCCTCCCTAGACTAGACAAAGGTACTCCCTCTGAGATATGTCTTTATACCCCAATACAAGCAAATTAGCACTGCCCCTCTGACATATTTACTTCCTGCACTGATGTTATCACCCATCACTTTGTACATGTCGGTTCAATATCTCTATCACATAAAGTTCTGGCACCACTTGGTACTGGGATGTGTTTGTGTAAGGGCCCCTGCTGGACTCTTCTTAGGAATGTGTGTTTCTGCAATAGAAGCCTTGTTCTTGCTAGATTGTGTGTGCAGGTCTCCTATCCGAACTTATGTCTCAGGCTCTCTTATGACTACAGGGTGTAGGTCATGCTGACCTTTGTGTAGTCTGGTGACCTGTTTTCAGCTTCAGATGTAAGTCTTGAGGATGCTACTAATATTCTGGCCTTTGAGAATCCTACCTTGGCGCTTGGCAGACACCCTATAAAAAGCAAACCCTTGGGCCCTTACCAGCAATACTGAGCATGTCTTCCGGTGATGAAGCTGTAGGCTGCAGTTGGAAAAGTTCAGTGTTGAGAACAGACAGAAGGCATGTGTGAAATGGATGTCAAAACGAAACCAGTTGCTTCTTCGCAGCCTTCCAAACTAAATAAATGAAGCAAACTTAGAGACATGCGACGAGGAGCAGGTGTTGGCGGTGTATCCAGAGAACATAATTCAAGAGTAATCAGTGAATCGGAAAGAAAACAAGCCCCCTTTGCCCTGATTAGAGATAGTGCTGCTCTCTCTTTATCCAAATTGCTATTTGCTGTGTGTTCTGGTAGGGCTTGGCACTGCCAGCCAGGTTTTGGCCCTGCTGTGCTAGGCTTTCCATCAAGGTTCCCTCTAAGCTGCATGGTAGCACATCTCTGCAGCTGCTTAATCGGCCCCACCCAGCCAGGGGCTCAGGGCTCTGCATCCGGAGCTGCCTGGCTAGGGAAGGTTGCTGCTCTGTCCTCAGCAGGGAGCTGAGGGAGAAGTGCCCTGAGCCCTGGCTGGCTGGGGCTCATTAAGCAGCTGCCAGGCCATTCTGCCGCGCAGCTTAGAGGGAACCTTCTGTGCAGGAGTGCATAATAGCCAAAGATCATTGAAACATTTAAAAGTCCTGGGAGGAAAATGCAGGTTGTTCCTAATTTGCAGTTGGCTAACCTGAGGCACAGAGAGCTAAGTCGGCTTGCTGAGGATCACTGACTATGGCAGCGCTGCCACTAGAAACCAGGAGCCCCGCCATCTCCTTTGCAGTTGTAACCACCTAATGACACTGCGTCCTTGAAAAAAATGAACCAAATATAAGGTGACTCCTTAGCATTAAAGTGAAAATAGAGCCGGTTCTCTTCCTGTCTGCAGGAAGAGGGTGGCGCTGCAAATTATGCAAATACCAGAACATTCAAGCAGAGATGACAGTGAAAGACCAATAAAACAGATTAATCTCTCTGAAAGTGGGGGAAACAGGCTGCTCTCCCATCCTGCCTTAATGACTTTTCTAAAGAGAAGTGGCGAGAGGCTCGGTGAAAAGGTTTGCAGAAGGAGGGAAATGAGATCGGTAACAAAGCTGTAAAATATAATTATAAACTGTGAAAACTTTTTTGTCTTCTGTAATGGGATGTGTGGTCAATGGCTCCCAGGTGGAAGAGGAAGCAGCAGAGACAATTTGCAGCACAGATCTGTTTTTCCTGAAATCTCATCATTAGATGCACCAGGACTCGGAGGCCCCGTCTTGGACTGGAGAAGTGCTTAGAGCCTTTTCTTCCTTTAAATAACAACAAATCCCAGGATAGTGCCAGCCTGGCAGCAAAATATTATAAAACATTTAAAGAGATCACAGCACTGAGCTGGGGCAGGAAGTTTGAATGACACCCAGGGAAGTGTTCTTGGCTTGGCTTCTCCTCAGCACAGATCTTTGCTAATTTCACTCCTCAGCAAAGGGAATAGCTGAGTTCAAAACTGGAGGCTAATTCTGTTTGGACAGCGGCCCTGACTGTCTTGTAGAAAGCAGAAGGGCAGGAGGGAGGAGAGAGAAACTTACTCTCTGCTGCTGTGATGATGTGGGAGGCAAAGAAGGGGATTGACCCAAGAAGCAGAAGGAAGATGGAGCATGTGGATCCTTCTCAGCATAAAGCCTTGTCTGTGCTGGGTGGTTTGTGCAGCACGGGGTGCAAAGTGCCATGCCGGTGTCCTGCTCTAGTAAAAGATGGGGCTTACGTCAGTGACTTGCCCCTGGCTTTTTACTGGGATGAGCTGCAACACAGCCCAGTTTGGGACTGCGTGTCACCCTGCTCCCCTCCTGCTCTGGTTATTGCAGCCATGTCACCTGCAGGGTCCCAGACCCGCAGCCAGGCTGTACACTAGTCCCATGCAGGGCTCTCCAGCACCAGGTTTGCACTAGTGCAGTGTCTTCCTCAGGGCAGCGGACCCCTGTAGCTACATGGGTGTCATGACACCAGCTCGAACTTCCCCAGGCTGGACAAGCCTCTGGAGCTTTGATCAGTGTTAAAGCAGAGTCTCCTGTGACCCAGAACTGTGTGACCAGTGTCTTTCCCACGTTCCGTGCACAGGAGCACTCAGGGCTCCTCCAGCAGCGGGCTCTGGTCTTAGCAGGGCGATGGGCCAGTTTCTGAGGGAGAGGAGGGCTGGTGCACCCCTTCATAACCATCCCAGCTGAGAGGCAAGCCTGGCCTCAAGGCTCCCCATTGGGGCACGTTCTTTCACTTGATGCCAGTAGCCACGGCAGGTCTAACAGTGGAGCTGCTACAACCAGCGCCCTTAGCTCTCCCAGACGTGCTGTCATAGAGGGTATGTCTACACTACCACCCTAGTTCTAACTAGGGTGGTAATGTAGGCAACCGGAGTTGCAAATGAAGCCCGGGATTTGAATTTCCCGGGCTTCATTTGCATATTGCCGGGCGCCGCCATTTTTAAATGTCCGCTAGCACGGAGTCCGCACTAGCGGACATTTAAAAATGGCGGGCCCCGGCAATATGCAAATGAAGCCCGGGAAATTCAAATCCCGGGCTTCATTTGCAACTCCGGTTGCCTACATTACCCCCCTAGTTCGAACTAGGGTGGTAGTGTAGACATACCCAGAGAGAGGTGGGAAAACCCAAACCCCATGGCTATGTCTACACTGGCATGATTTTCCGGAAATGCTTTTAACGGAAAAGTTTTCCGTGAAAAGCATTTTCAGAAAAGCGCTTCTAGATTGGCCGGATGCTTTTCCGGAAAAGCACTTTTTCCGGAAAAGCGTCTGTGGCCAATCTAGGCGCGCTTTTCCGCAAAAAAGCCCCGATTGTCATTTTCGCGATCGGAGCTTTTTTGTGGAAAACAGTACTGTGCTGTCTATACTGGCCCTTTTCTGGAACACTTTTCTGGAAAAAGACTTTTGTCCGAATGGGAGCAGCATCGTTTTTCCGGAAAAGCACTGATGATTTTACATTAGATCGTCAGTGCTTTTCCGGAAATTCAAGCGGCCAGTGTAGACAGCTGGCAAGTTTTTCCGGGAAAGCGGCTGATTTTCAGGAATAACTTGCCAGTGTAGACACAGCCCATCTGTTTGTGGCAGAGAAACAGGAGCTCACTCAGATGTGCCACGCTCCAACGAGGGCACGGGGCCTCCGGGAGAAGCCACATCCCAGAGCAAGCTGCATCATCCGGAGGCTGTGCAAGTAGGAGCTGCCGAGGTTTGGAGACGGATAAAGGCAGGGCTGGAAACAGTTGAACGAAAGCAAAAAGGGGCGGAGGAGAGTACATTGTGCCAGGCAGGCTTAATTGACTGAACCATCTTGATTGCCTTTCTTTCTTTCACCCTTCATTTTCTGTCTTTCATTCGTTTGTTTGTCCCCCACCCCCTGTCAGAGCAATTAGTGTCAGGTTTATACAACGGCTCTGTCTCAATTTTATAGGGCAGCCAAAGAACTAGAAGGTGGTTGCAAGCTACTGCCCTTACCAGTGTTTGCTGGAAGCAGACAGGTTGGAGCACAGATGGCTTGCTGCTTTCTGGAGCCCCTCTCTGTTTTTTTCTATATATTTTAATCGTGTTTTACAATTTACATCCCCATGTTCTGTGGGGTTTGGGCAGCTGTGGCGGAGCAACCCCCCAATACCATGGTGGGGATTGGCTCTGTTATAACTTGCCAGGAAGCAGGGAAATGGCAGAGCACAGGTAATTGTATTGAAATAGTCAGGCTGGGAAGGGCGAGGGGAGCTTTGTGTGAGCCGATTGCCGTTGCACCGCACAGCTGCTCCATGCACATCCCGCACCGTCCCTGGGCAGCCGGGTGTAGTGGGATCCTGGGCGCAGAAGCAGGGCACGCAGACAGAAGGTACCACTATGCCCAGCCCCCAGCTTGGGCCACGCAAGCAACTTGCAAAAAGCAACCCAAATTAAAAGCCACCCACTTGTCACGCTCTAAGCTTGCTATGGCTGTTTCTGGGACACCGCTCTGTGCTTTGCAACCCACTTTCAAGAGGTGGGTCTAGGAGCAGCTGCCAGTGCCTCTGCAATGGAATTGTGCTACAGGACGGTAGATGGGGTGTCCCAGATTCACTGGGTAGGGTTATGAATCTCTTGTGGTCTGCATGTCTCCTTCCCCTTCCCCCCCGGGGGGATTCATGAGATTGGGTGGTGAGTCCCCTCAGTCATTTCACTAGTAGGCAGGCCCCACTCTGTCCTCCCCAAATTATTTGGGTGCCACTCCACGAGGGGAACTTCCTGGAGCTTCCCTCCCTCCTCTTCCTCTCCCTCCCCCTGCCTGGGGGACAACTTGCCCCCAAATTTCCCTTTGACACAGCCAGATGCTCAGAGATCCTATGATCCACACCCTGAGTGGCCATGAGTGGTAGGCACCGTTCCCAGTTATCGACCCGCACGCAGTAGCTTTTGTGAGGCTCTGCACCTTCAAGTGTCACTTAAAGCATCAGTTAGCAGCAAGAAAGAAGGAAACAACAACAACAAAAGAATAGAAAGGAAAGAGCCCTTGGGTTGAATTGGTAAAATCTCCCAGGAATATGTTCGCCTTTCCTCAGTTCTGCACTCACAATGCTTCTTTCTTGTAAGGAATCGTTTAAAAAATAGAGATACAAGTGACAAGAGCTGCCTCTAGAGAAACCATGGCTGGCAAAAAAGACACTAGAGGACTTAGCCTAGAATGTGCCCTTGCTCCACGACCAGTTGAAGTGGGTGTTAATGAAACCTGTCACTTTTTCCCCACCTGTATGGGAGGTGCTTGCTCCTGGCTGTGCTAATGGGGGAGGGTGGTGCAGTGCTCTATAGCATGCGGGCATGAGGAGGGAATGATGTTTCACCTGGAGGGGTCTTTGGTTTACAAAAGATGCCCCCCTCCCATAGAACTCAAAGCACCTGTGATGTACTGGAAAGGAGACATACCAGGATCGTAGTGGTTAAAAAAAGTTCACCCACCCTTTCCTTCTGCATCCTGCCCACTTTCCAGCAAAGCTCCAGGAAAGATAGTCCTTGCTCCAGACTTAATGTGGGCTTGGACGTTGTTGGACCAGCCAGGGCAGCTAACCAAGCCCCTCCCCCTCCTTTGGATTCCCTCCCACCCAAACATGTAGGCCATGCTGATTGGTGATTTACCCTTGTTTTAACCCCCAGCATGGCTGGTACCATTGCAACATATGGAACAGATGGGCTATAAGCAATGTTTTGCACTGATGCTCTTTTACCCTGGTTTCAAGTGGGGCCAGTTCCACTGATAACAGCTTTTCCCTTCTGCACTGGGGCAGCTGTGCTGGTGACTGAAATTGGGGGCAGTCATTCCAACCAGATGCTGTTAGCTTGGAGTGCTCAACTGATTCCAGCTGTCTCAGGTGTACAGAAAGGGGAGCAAGCTGAAAACCGCATAAGACTTTCCAGACCTGAGCCAGCCCCTCGAGCTACCCCCTTACAAAGGCAGCAGGATCTTAAATAAGTTATAATCCCCCTCCTCCCTCCTGAATGCCAGTCTATGGCTGCCATGCTTCTGATCTCTAATTGTTTCATCTGAAGATTGTTTATTTCTTTCCCTCATGATCAGCTCTTGGACGCTTGTGGAATTGCGGGCAGCTATTAGCGGCTTTTGCTAACTTCCCCCTGAAGATTGACTGAGCTTTGCAGGCTGCCACGTTGGACTTGCAACAACTTCTCATTTTGTTTTTAATTAAATTTCTTGCTTTCAGTTATTTGCTTTCGCGCGCTCATCTGCAGCCCTCCGAGGTGACCAGGCATTAGTTTGTTTCCTCAGACATTTCAGTCTTGTGTGCACAGAATGCCCTGCACATGTGTTTGCATATGAAATTAACATCAAACATTAGACCCACAATCTGAGGAACTGGCACTATAGGTAAATTCTGTGGTCAGTGACGTGGAGATAGATCTAGAGTTAACCCTCTGACTCCCATGGAAGAACTCCATGTTTATACCAGTGAAACAGAGAGCAAGATTTAACCCTCCCTCCTCTGCTAGAGGGAATCCTATTTCTGTTTGTTCATCACTGGGGACCCTGCTTAGACCCTTACTCAAATCCCAAATCAATAGAAGGACTCAGTAGACTTTGAACCAGGCTTTCCATGTAATGATGTCTGAGTGTGCAATTGTGCAATCATGCTGTTGCATTTAATCATGTAAAGCCCTGTGCAAATACTTCACAGTTAGATGAGTTTTCCCCTTCTAGGGACACTGTTCCGTCTGATTGACCCAGGTGCTACGTGTTTCTGTTCAGCAGACCATGTTTGAGGGTCGCTTGTCTTGAACGTCATTGCATTTCAGGGTGAACGTGTGGGTACGTGTGGGCTCCTAATTGCGAAGTCATCACGGTTGTCCCCATATGCTTGGCTTGCAAGAAACTAAGCAAACAGCTGCCACGTTACTGGATGCTCATTCTAAATATTAACAACAGTCTGTGTGCTGTATCAGCCCAGATCAAAAGGTTTCAAAGGCACAAACGCGTTTTGTAGGAAGAGCTAATAGATTCTGCAGACTGAAGTACATCATGTTTTTATCGTTCCTTTGACAGGCTTCTGATACCGAGATGTTCTCTTCTCCTTGGGTGCCTTCTCCCCCTCCCTTTCTCAAAAAAGAGGCTTGCCTGCTGCAAGCCAGAGACATTACTGCATGCAATAGACATGGGCCACCCAGCCTGGAAAGGCAGGTTGCTAGCTCAGTTTGGCAGGGCACCTGAGCACCACTCACTTTCTCTGTCTTGCTATTCTCTGAGTAGGGAGGAGATTGAAATTGACATGACACTTGTCACTTAATCCCCTGCTTCCCCCTCTTCCGGTGTGGGCAGGCCTAGGAGTATGGGGGTTTAGGTGCTAGAGCAGTGGTCTCCAACCTTTTCACACCCAAGATCACTTTTTAAATGTCAGAACAAGCCAAGATCTACCACCCCTTCCTTCCCCTAAGGCCCCACCCCTTCCTTGAAGCCCCACCCTTTCTATTTCCCTCCTCTCCATCACTTGCTATCCCCAGCTCTTGTACACTCTACACTGCCGCTTTTTCCCCCCGATTCCTCTGTAGGAAGAGGTTTTTCCAACATTTGACCTATCTAGACTGGACCATATGTCAGAAAAACCCTTCTTTTGGAAGCCCCCTTATTCCTCATGGGACGAGGAATACAGGGGTTACAGAAAGAGCATGTTTGCTCTTCCACTAAAAAGAGTGGAAGAACAAACACGTCCCTGGATGCAGAAGAGTTTTTCCGGGATATCTCTGGAATCCTGGAAAAACTCCTGCAGTCTAGCCATACCCTCACTGGATTGAGACAGGATGTGTAGTCTCTGGGGTGGGAACGAGAGATTTGGTTGTGGGAAGGAGTGAGAAGTGCAAGCTCTGGGAGGAAATTTGGATGCAGGAGGAGGTGGAGAAGGGGACATTGACTCAGTAAGGGTGCTCCAGGCTGGGGAGTGTTGGGATCAGATGGAGGGTTGGGGTACTAAGCAAGCCACAGGCTTGTGGATGTGAGGGTGCAGGAATTTAGGTTGGGGTATGTGAGGGGCTCAGGGCAGGGGGGGGTCCAATGTATGATAGGCTCAGATCTAAGGTCGGTGTGTGTGTATGTGCAGGAGTGATATGATGCTGTGGCCAGATGGGGGCTTGGCTCCAATTGGGGGTTTGTTGGCCAGGCTTCATTTTTAAATAAAATACTATGTCAAACACAAAAAGTTTCTGCATTGTCTTTATTTATGAGAGGGCAGGGAACCTGTTTTGAGTCAGGGGTCACTGACCCCAGAAAAGTCAGTTGGGGGCCACACAAGTGAGATGCAAAAAAATAACTTCTCCAAAAAAATCCCCCAAGCCTTCCCAATGTGGCCCCAACTGTGCTGGTGGGAGCAGGGGACATGGTACTGGGGAAGGGTGCTAGTGGATAGTGGGGCAGGGTGCCAGGGAGGGCAGTAGACAGGGTGCTGGGGTGGGGACAGGGTGCTAGTGGGGGCAGGAAGCAGGGTGCCAGTGGGGGACAGAGGACAGTGTGTTGCTGGGGGCAGGGGACAGGAAGTCCCTGCAACCGCCTCCTCCCGGGACTCCTCCCTCCTCCCCCCTCCCTCCTGCAGAGGAGGGAAGCCCCAGCGCGTACCTCCTCCAGGGAGAACTCCCCCCTCCCGCAGAGCAGGGAAGCTCCTGCGCGAGCCTCCTCCGGGGACGCCTCCCCCTTCCCCCACAGAGAGGAGGGAAGCCCCGGCGACTCCCCTCACCCTCTGCAAGTTCCTGGCACGCCATAGACCTGGGGGTGGGGAGCAGCCTGTGCAGTTCCGGAACCCTCGGAAGGGGCGCACACCTGCAGGACGTCTGTCCACCCCGCAGGAAGCCAGCACTATCTCCATTGTCACTGGAGGTAGGTAGTGGGGCTTCTTGGGAGTGGGGGAAAATGGGGGCCCCCAAACGCCTCATGATCAACTGGTTGAGTTCTCACGATCGACCAGTCGATTGTGATCGACTGGTTGGTGACCACGGTGCTAGAGGCTGGGAATCTGGTCACCTTTTAAAGCGTGGCAGCTTCAGCTTCAGCTTCAGCTTCACTCATGTCAGTCAGGGGGAAAACAAACCAGCCCAGGTGAGGTGCACAGGGAGCTTCTGGGGATCCCTAATGGGAAGAGAGGAAAAGGGAAGCACAGCAGCATGTCAGATGGGTGATGGGTAGTGAAGGCCTTTGTGAAATGCATGAGTGCAGCCAGTCTGTGGTTAAGGTCTGCAGCTAATCAGCGGGGCAAGGGTTACAAAACATGGAACAACCCTCTCCCTTTCTCCTCCTCCCCCCCAAAATGCAGAAGGGTTCTGGGATATTTTCAGTTTTTACAGGGGTGCATGGATAACTCACCATTTAAAAACAATCCTTCAGCATGAAGCAGCCTGGGCCTCTCCTTCTCCTCTCCTGGTGAGTGCTGAGCACACCTGGTCTTTCCCTTCTCCCATAGCATAGTGAGTTTGCACATCTCATTCGCGCTGTTGGTTTCGCTGCTGTGCAGCAGGGGGAATGTTTACTCTTGGCGCTTGGCTGCACAATCTCTTCCTTTGACACGCAGATGTATCTTGTTCCAGCCTTTAAGGTTGCCTGGCCTTCATCAACATTGCGGGACAATTGGGGTGAGGCCGGATTTCTCTGAACTGTGACCCGACTTCCAGAGCACATAGCTGGGAAATGGCCCGAAACTGTGCATCACTGGGAGTTAAGTGGAAGCTTTTCCTTGGGCAATCTGATTTCATTTTCAGCCTCCATTGGATTCAAAGGGGACAAGTGAGGAATCTAGGAGGATGATAATAGCAATAGTAGCAGTGGCATTGCTTTCCTATGCCATCAGGGCCTGGGGGGAATACAAGCCAATAATAAGATCTGGATTGAGATGGAATGCTGGGAATGGCAGAGACCATACTAGGAACATGCAGCCAAGAGGGCTACTGATGCATTCACAGTGGGCAGCAGCCTGGCTCACTCTGGATGGGCCTGAAGTTTGGACCAGCCAGACCCTCCGGGTCCTGGAGAGAGGGGGTGGATCAGCTGCATCTGCTTCCCTTTTGTCATTTACAGAGGGGGTGTGCTACTGTGAGAGCCTTCCCCCGCCCTCACTGGAATTTTGCCACTTTGAGCCCAGCACTGGCATCTTTATTCATGCAGGATTCCTCAGCACAGCTGACGTGGAGTGTTTGCTTAGGGACAGATTTGACAACTGGGTGGTTTTGGCCACATGTGTCCATGCAGCGATTATATAGCAGCAGTGTTCTGGGATGGAGGACGTCATGCAGCATCCTTCCCCAAATTGGGCAATATTGACACCATGCAGTGGCAGACAGCATGAGGGGCATAGTTATAATCAGGCAAGGGAGGGTCATTTTGGAAACTACCATTGCAAAGCACTCCATAGAAAACGTCAAGAACAGATTAATCTCCAGCAGAATGCAGAGAGAGACTGCCAATGTTACCGATAATTGTCCATTTGGAGAGCTTTAACCATTAAAAATGAAACACAGTTTTTCCCGCAAGAGAGATGGGGCTGGTGTCAGCTCTAGAAATACACAGGTTTTAATCACTAATTTAAAATTTGTGGAGACTCTTCAGTGGCTTTTGCTGGCATGTAAAATGTGAAAATTACTCCAGCTTCAAAGTCCAGATCTGCAGGAGAGTCCTGGGACTGGAATTTTCACTGAGTTTGGGCATGTTTGCATCTGAGCCTTGGCCCTTTATGGAAATAGGAGCAAACTAAAGTCAGTGATTTGGCTCTAGATTCCAAAGTCCTCCCTCTCAAATGTTGGGCCGGTTCCCTCTCCCCTCCTCCCCATGCATGTTCCCCTTGCAATCCCAGCACTGCTCACCCCGTTCAGATGGAGGATTCCATTTGGGCCCCTTTCTACTAGCAAATCCCCAGAGCTGACTGAGGCCTGAATGCTTCTTTCTCCCGCAGAGGGCAAGGGGATGCCCTCTCCCCTTTCCAGACCCATGCAAGGAAGCAGTGGAGCGAAGTGGGGAAACCTATGGATGGATTTTGCCTCCTACCCATCAGTTTTCTTTCCCGTGTCAGCGTATTTTGGATCACATGGGTGGAGTCCCTTGGCTGCTTTCTGTGATCAATCTGAGAAGCAAAATACACTTTTAACTTTTTTATGTAAAGTGATGGGAGAGGGCAGGTCAGGGGAGTGTGGATGAAGTTACCGTGGTGGGAGAAGCCCTTCCTGTTTATTTGGGATGAAAATAGTAGTTTTCTGTCAACATTTAAAAGGGTTTTTCCAAGTACCCATGTATTTGTACAGTACATAGCACATTGGTGTTCTGGTCTATGGTGGTTTTCTAGATGCTAGAGTAATAAAATCAATAATAACTATAGAATTGAACTAAGGATATGATCTCTTCTGTAATTTTTGCCTCTGCTTGTTTGTTTGATTGAACCATCCTGTAGAATTCCGTAGCAAGGTTAAAGGCAGAAGTATAAGGGCAGAAGCATTAAGAAGGAGATATACTATGACCAGCCACAGTCAGGCAAGAAATGCTAATTTTAGATAAAAGAAGTTTGGGTGGCCAGGATATAGCAATGGGCTAAAAGAGGGGAAAATACATATCTTAAGGGGAAGTCAACTAATATTACTTTTGATCTCTCTCTCTCTCTCTCTCTCAAAAAAAAAAAAAAAAAAGAGAGAGAGAGAGAAAGAGAGTTAAAAAAGCCAACCCATTCTGGCTGCCTTTTGGGTGCTTTGTTCTGTTCCCTTGTTAGATATCTCTATTCTGAGCTGTTTTATCCTATTGTGTTCTGGAAAATAATTTTTGAAATGTCAAAACTTCAAGCTTCTTTTGTCAAGGCTCAGACAGTCTTGTTGAACTTTGAAGGAGACCTTGGGATGAGACATATGAACTTTTGATTTTGCTTTAGCTGGCTTGACTTTGATCAGTATTTGAACCCAAACAAAATAATAGCCTGAATTCTTTGTGGGCCTTGTAGAACTGGGAATCAGCGATGTTTGAAGACAAAAGACGTATGTTGCTTCATGCTGAAATGCTCCATGCCAGCCATGTTCTTTCTTTGCCTCTGCCTCTGCCTCTCTCTCATGCCATTTGTCACAGCTGGTGGAGACAGGCCACATCAGTCACTACCTGATTTTTTGAGATTCTGTGTACATCGCCCCAGAACTGTTTCTTCATCGAGTGCTTGTTCATGTCCATTCCAAGTTAGGAGGTGCGTGCTCACCACATGCACTGGTGCTGGAAATTTTCTCCTTAGCAGTACCCGTAAAGGAGCAACTCTGGCACTCCGTAGAGTGGCACCTGTATGGCATGGTATAAGGGGGGCCACCATCAGCCTCCCCCTCCCCCGCCAGTTCCATCTTGCCACCAGAAACAGTGCACGGAACATTCTCTTCCTTCAGCCGTTCTCCTTTCCAGCTGTTCGCTGTGAACTGTCAGTTGTAAATAGTTGTTTTTAGTCGAGTTCTCTTATTTAAGTTACTAGATGGTTAGAGTGACCCAATCCCTAGGGTTGAAGAACTGCAACCGGTGTTAAAAGCCTGTGCTGGTTAGTGATGCTTGAGATGAAATGCTGGCACAACTGTAGTGAATGGGGGTTCTGAAATTGACATCAGTGGAGCCCAAGGTTTTTAGAACATGCATAGCTCTCCACGTGTCACATGGCTAAAGCAAGATGCAGCGCCCCTTGGTTTGGTCCATGTGATCTGACCCCTTGTCAGTGAGCCCATTGCAACCTAATACATAGCCTATTAGTGGCATGTGGATGGTTACCGTGCCATCCACATTCGGCCTAGCCATCCCTCTGTAGATGGAGGGATGGCTTGACCAGAGCTGACTTATATTGCAACCCTGTGTGTCGAGTCACAGTACCACTTGTTCTGGGGGATTCAGACTAGACTGCGCCATATCTTCCTCTCTGTGGGCAGCCCTCAATACTGGATACTTTCAACTTTAACCAGGACAAGTAAATCTGAAAGTCAAAGCAGGACCCACAGATCTGAAAGCCAGGACTGTGGGGAGGCCTGACTGGTCCTTTAGTGTGCAGTGCTCTCTGCTCTCGTGACTTTTCCTAAATGCTGGGATTTCAGCCAGGGCTGGAGCCTGGTCTGGTGATGTCACGAGAAACTCCAACTCAAGGAGGCTTCTCCTTCCCCTAAATTGCGACACACATCCATGGGTAGGGCACTTAGCCACCTGCACTCTCTTGTGCAGCAGCCGGTCTGTGAGTGACCAATAAAGAAATGTACGAATGAGTGCATGGGCTTGTGAAAAGGTCGTGTGTTGGTTGAGAGAAAAGATCCTGCAGTTTACATGGACATTTGGCCTGATTTTGGCAAGTCCAAAGGGCTCTTGGAGTCTCCTATTAGTGGCATGTTGGCGTTTTGCTGTGTAGAGTGCCTGCCTGAACTTCTTTTCTCTCTTTTACTTGCCTCTCAGTAGCAAACACATGGTTTCCAGCTGGGCTTGTCAAAGGAGCCTGGAATTCTATGGGTATTGAGTATCTAGCTACACTTTCCACCTGCTCCCCATCCCCCAAGACATGTCTGCATGCTGCTGTTTGTTTTCAAACCTAGCTTTATGTCTTGTTTTTTGTGTTTTGCTTCTTGATTAGTTTGTTGCTCATAGTTCATGTCCTATTAATTGTGTTTCTATTAATTTGGGGTTGGCGACATTTTAAATCCCGTCTTTGATGAACGCCTTGATTTACTGTAGTGTGTGGGTCCACGTCATAGCTCAGTTCTGTGGGGCAGAGGGAACTGTCTCTTCAGATGAACTTATGAAATATGTCTGTGTAGTTCTCAAAGCCACCCTTCCCACTTGTTTAAACACAAGGAAAATGAGGAGCAAGATTTTTTTCAATATACAGTTGCATAGCAGTATAAATATATAACGTATATGTGTGACCACAGTTATGCATACGTGCGTGCGCACACTTGTCTGTAAATTGTATAAATGTCCAATAGGCAAATATAAGCATCTATTTGGCCTCTTGGCAGCCCCCACTGAAGTCAGCTGGAATTGCTGAGAACTTAGCACTTATTTCTCATCAGGTTTTCTCAGGCCGCTCATTTAAGCACCTGCATTGAGGCTCCAGCTTTATGAATCGTGGGTAGGCGAGGCAGGGAGAAAGTAGTCGAGAGGTTTCTTTCTCACTAGGACTTGATATCCTCATTTACATGGCAGTTAAGTTTTAATTTTCAGACAGATGCATATGTGCCGGTTCTTATCCTGATGGGGTTTGTTAATCACTTGGCTTCATTGGTGCTAATGGGAGATATGAGATGAAAACATCACACACTGTTTTTGGAAATTAAAGACTGAATCCTTTATTAAGTCTTGTGAGTCGTCCATGCAGCAAAGGGATAAAGGCTGGTGTTGGAAGGGCTGCTGTTCTGGGGTGTCACTTGGAGGATTCTGAAGCCTCAACCATTTAGTTCATTTTTACCCTCTGCTGTAAAGGTTATAGGGAGACGGGGGCATTCTAAAGGGAAGAAACAAATTAGTTGGAGCTCTCTCTTAGGGTGTGTCTAGACTACAGGGATTTTTCGAAAAAAGTGGCCTTTTTTCGAAAAATCTTTACCTGGGTCTAGACTGCTGCTGTGTTCTTTCGAAAGTAAATCGAAAGAATGCAGCAGTTTTTTCGTCCGCGGAAAACCTCGTTTTACGAGGAATAACGCCTTTTTTCAAAAGTGCTCTTTCGAAAAAAGGCGCTATGTAGTGCAAACTGTGCTTTTTCAAAAGAGAGCATCCAGACTGCCTGGGTGCTCTCTTTCGAAAAAGCAGCTTGCTTTTTCAGAAGTACTGGTTGTAGTCTAGACACTCTTTTTTGAAAGAGGCTTTTTCGAAAGATACTTTCAAAACAGCCTCTTTCGAAAGAGGCTTGCAGTCTAGACATAGCCTTAGAGTCCACAAAGTAAATCAGTTTCTTCCATTCTTCTCTGAGAGTGTCTTCTCTCACTGGCTTCTATGCTCTGCTTTTAGTGGCTTCTATCCCCATTACTTCACCAAATGCTACTTTTAATGGCCAGGGTTTCCTGGCTCACCTCTGATCTATGCAGCACTATTACAGACGCAGTCTTATAATCAATGTAATTGAAGATCAGAGTTAATGAGGACCTCTGTGTCTATGAAATCCCCATAGCGATGCTGGCTTCAGATGTTAGATAAGGGAATGATTGGGCTGAACTAAAAATCTATTTGGCTAATTAGATGATGTGTATTCCCCAAAGGCAGGGAGGGGAGGGGGGGAAATACATTTCACAAATAAAAAACCCAGCAGATTTCTTAGGAAAAGAGTTTTGTCAGGAATGTACTTATCAGTCACTGACCCCTGGAGGGAGGGAGTTTCAGGAACTCATAGAGGGAAGTGAGAGAGACAAGATGGGTGAAGGAACATCTTGTATCGGACCAGCTTCTGTTGGTGAAAGAGATGAGTTTCTCCTGAAGGGGAGCTCTTTGGAATATGGGGCAGGTTCATTGGAGCAATCAGGTGGTGTGTTTTGCTGTTAGTCTCTGTCAACATCACCAGGACAGGAGATGGGGGAAGGTGTTCACCCCATTTTACAGAACAGGAGCTTCAGAACAAATTAAGCCAGGGGTACCCGGAGTGCAGCAGAGCCAGGTAGGAATCCAGGTTCTTTGAGTCCTAGCCTAGTGTCATATAAGCTGGGCCCATCTTCCTCTTCTGGACACATCCATACAGACGTGAGCTGGAATGGTTCACATTCCAAGGGGGCTCCCAGGGCTCTGCTGTGGCCGTCAGGCTCCTGCTGCTGCTTTGGGGCAGTGGAGCAGCCTGTTTCTAGCAGCTCTGGGAGCAGACTGAGCTGGGAGGGGCTGATGCAATGCAATGAAACCCTGACACTCCCCCTGGAGATAAAATGAATGCCCTGACATTGGGGCAGATCGTTCCCTCCAGCAAGCGGGATGGAAGGGAGCGGAACAGGGCTGGGAAGAGCAAAATAACCAATGAAAGAGCAGGGTAAGATCTACGTGTCGTGCTCATTCTATTCCTTAGCCCCCAGAAGATCCTCAGTGAATATTCCTGTATCAGGCTATGAGTGATGTGGGAAGCTGTGAGGATGAAGAAGACAGAGCAAGGGAGCACTGGTCCCTTCCTGGCAGGAATACCTCTGGCAAACCAGAGGAAGGTAGCTCTGGAGTGTCACAGAGCAGGCTGCTGGGCTCACTTGCCTCTGATGCACTCCCATGTGAGATTGGCAAGGGGTTTGCTTGCTCAAAGCACAGCTGGGCCAAGAGGGAACTGGAAAGAGGTGCTGCATGGTCATACGGTGATACTCTACCCATGCAGAGTGCTAACTGGTAGGTGTCTTGTGTGAGGTGTCGTCCTGCTCTCTCTCCTCTGGCTGTCTCCAGCTATCTTGAGGTGCGTGGAGTCCTAATTACACCTGACTAACAGACTGCCCCTTTGCTGTTTTTCCCCTGACAGGAAGCAGTTTTGTTGTGAGCGAAGGAAGCTACCTGGACATCTCTGACTGGTTAAATCCAGCCAAGCTCTCCCTTTACTATCAGATTAACGCCACCTCTCCATGGGTGAGGGATCTCTGTGGGCAGAGGACCACTGATGCCTGTGAGCAGCTGTGTGATCCGGAGACTGGTAAGTGGCAAGAGATGCGGCGACACATTGGAGGTGTCTATGGAGCCAATCTGGAGCAGTCCCTGCCTGTCTAAACTTTTGCTTGGTATTAAGAGTGTCTGTGCTGGCGGAGATGCAGTGCTTCCATCTGCTGCCCTTCTAGCATTGGCCTGCAAGGTACTGGTTTTCTACGGTGCTGCAGCTCTCCTGCATGGGATTAGGAAGGGGCGGGGTTCTCTCTTTCCTAACCTTGAAATGATCCATCATTTTCTTATGATGTGCACTGTGGCGGTTCATTGAGCCTCTGTCTTTGACCAGCATCCCACTGTGCTAGGCAGTTCTGTGGCGTGGCACGGGGTGGCAAGGGAGTTAGTCTGCTCTTCAGTGGTCCGTCATCTGAATAGCTTTGCCCTACAGAGTATAGTCCCATCATGGGTGTCGGAGTGACAGTCCTGTTTGGAGGCGCGGTGGAAACCGCACACCTGTGCATTTGTGCTCTCGGTCCTAATGCCTCTACTGGCATCTGTGGGGAACTTGTCCCAGAGCCTGTCGCTAGCAAGGAGATGGAAGGAAACCAAGGCTGTGTCTAGACTGGCCAGTTTTTCCAGAAAATCAGCCGCTTTTCCAGAAAAACTTGCCAGCTGTCTACACTGGCCGCTTGAATTTCTGCAAAAGCACTGATGATCTCATGTAAGATTGTCAGTGCTTTTGTGGAAATACTATGCTGCTCCCGTTCGGGCAAAAGTCTTTTTCCGAAAAACTTTTGTGTAAAAGGGCCAGCGTAGACAGCAGAGAGTTGTTTTCCGCAAAAAAGCCCCGATTGCGAAAATGGCGATCGGGGCTTTTTTGCAGAAAAGCGCGTCTAGATTGGCCATGGACGCTTTTCTGTAAAAAGTGCTTTTGCGGAAAAGCGTCCTGCCAATCTAGACGCGTTTTTCCGAAAATGCTTTTAACGGAAAACTTTTCCGTTAAAAGCATTTCTGGAAAATCATGCCAGTCTAGACGTAACCCAAGTGTATAACCCGCCAACAAAGGAAAGGAAATGTGTGAGCAAATGAACTGACTCTGGCCGACTGGAAGCCACTGTCAGGGCACTTTCCATTGACAGCACTGATCCAGAGGAAGCAGGGCTTGGCATGTGCGGATGTCCTTGTGGCTGTGATTGGTTTTCTGATTAGGGCCCTTAGTGGCTCTGCAGGGTCCAGGGAGAGCTACCATTTCCCCAGCATCTCCCTGGAAAGCTTCCCTGGCTCATGGGAGGGAAGTGGCCTTGGCACTGATAAAACTCCCTGTGTGCATCTGAAACTACAAAGCAAGCAGATGACCTTGGCTCCCTGGAGAGTCGTAGCTTGCACGGGTTGATCCTTGGCGTATCAAAGGAGAAGCATTACACAGTCCCCCCCTTCCCACTCCTCCTTTGCAGTGGGTAGTTCAGCCAGGATTGGGCGGGGGGAGGGGGAGACACATCCCTGGCAGCAGGGGAGATTGTGTTTTCAGATTTCTGCTAGCTGGGTTTGAAGAAGAACCATTTGTGGCTGTGAAAGTTTTTCTGAAATGCCATCAGACCCGGGAATGTGCCCTTACTGCACAGCAGCCTGCACTGCAGAAAGGGGCTGCTTTCAACTCTTCCAGCGCTTAAGGCAGTGAAAGCTTTCTCCACATGCTCTTTGAGTTCCAGCTGAGACTGCCCCCCTCTCGGAGAAACCCTTCAGAGCAGAGTTGTTTCTGGCTGACAGTAAGGCTGGTGCAATATCTGCCCTTTCTTCCTTTCGACCTCGGCGGGGGGCACGTGCACCTGTTGGAAAGTGATTGCACAAGGATAGTGCCGCATGAGGGCTGAATTTTAGTTGGGGCCACCAGACCTTGTGTTAGCTGCCCATTCCTGAATGAAGGGCACGTTTCAGCATTAGCAGCCCATTCCTGAATGAAGGGCACGTTTCAGCTCCAGCTGGTGTGGTTGTTGTGGCTCTGGAGATACAAACATCTGGGCTCTGGGAGATGTTTTGCCCTGGTGCAGATAGTGGGGGAGAGGAGTCCCAGAAGCAAGAGAGGACTTGCAATTATAAAACATCATTTAAGGCTGGATTGTGTTCTCAAGAGCTGGTCAAACAACTGCCCAGGAGTGGATAGGTGGAGGAGAGAGCTGTGTTTTGTTCGCTTCAAAGTGTTTCTCTTTCTCAGGGCTTGTCTGCAGAGGGAAGCTAACGAGTGTAGTGATAGCAGGATAATGCTTCCATTATAGCTATAGTCAGTTTCCCTGTGTAGACAAACCCTCAGTATCCCCTAGACTCCCTGGGAAGGGGGAAGAACCATTCCAGCAAGGAGGGTTGCTGTGCACATAGAAGCTTTTCCTCTAAATAACTCAAAGCCCTTTGTAAACCATCGAGAGAGATCAGTCCAGCTGCCAGAAAGCGCAATCACCTCTGGGGCACGAGGCAGCTCCTTGTAACTACCCTGCAATTCAGGGACGAAAGTAAAGAATTCTTCAGCCAGCTGAAATGGCAGGGAGAACGCATGGCGGCAGGACGAGCCTCGCAGCTCCGTTCACCAGCCCCATGGCACTGAAGGGGCTGGTTTAATTCTTGCACGCTCCCTGCGGTGAAGGGAGGACGGCTGCTTGCCACAGCGGCAAAGCTGCTGCATCCCATGTTTCTCTCGCTTGTGAGAGCAGCTGCTGCTTCTTGCCAGTTCCCTCTGTGCTTTAGTGGGGGACGGCAGAGCCCAGAGGGAATGGAGCCGGGCTGGCTCCGGAGGTGCGCTGCTGAGCTGACCCCACAGGGGCTCTGTGCCTTGGAGGTACAGGCAGTCCCCGGGTTACGTACAAGATAGGGACTGTAGGTTTGTTCTTAAGTTGAATTTGTACGTAAGTCGGAACTGGCTCCAGATTCAGCCGCTGCTGCTGAAACTGACCAGGGGCTGACTACAGGAAGCTGGAGGCAGAATTGCTCTGCCCCCAGCTTCCTGGAATCAGCCGCTGGTCAGTTTCAACAGCGGCTGAATCTCGAGCCTGGGACAGAACAGCTGGGCTGCCAGGTAGATCCCTGCAGGACCAACCCGGCAGCACCCCAGCTGCTCTACCCCAGGATCCACAACAAAAGCCTGGTCTGCTGGGGGGGGGGGGGCGCACTAGCTGCGCCCCCCCCCCCCAGCAGACCAGGGATACGGGGAGCAAAGCCGCAGCGGCGGCGGGGTGCCGCACCTCTGAGGCTTTGCTCTGGCAAAGCCTCAGAGGGGCGGGACCCCGCCGCCGCTGCGGCTTTGCTCCCGGTGCCTCTGGTCTGCTGGGGACCGTCTCCAGCAGACCAGGGACACCGGGAGCAAAGCCACAGTGGCGGCGGAGTCCCCAGAGCAAAGCCTCAGAGGCGCGGGACCTCTCTGCCTCCCCGGCTTTGCTCCAGGTGTCCCTGGTCTGCTGGAGACGGTCCCCAGCAGACCAGGGGCACCCGGAGCAGCTTTTCTCGCCCCGGAGGTCGAGGTGGTGGGACCGCTGCGCTCTGGGCGGTCCCGCTGCCTGCGAGCTCCGGAGCGAGAAAGCCCCGTTTGTAAGTGCGGATCCAACGTAAGTCGGATCCGCGTAACTCGGGGACTGCCTGTACTGTTTTCCACCTGCGTTGCCTTCCTCACAGTGTGATCCAAGTGTCTGCCCTCCTGGATCTTGCTGTATCATTGATCTGGTGGAGAAATGAATCAGTTAAAGGTCACTGGCAGGAACCTGCTGGCCATGAGCTGCAGACAGCATGCGCCCAGCCCTGCCCTGTCATGTCACGTCAAACCGCAGGGAGTGTGTGAAGGCGTGGGAGCAGCTAGACCAGGGGGAGTGGGAATGTAGATCCGGCACGCAAGGTGTCAGCCCTGGGACCCGCCATGAAGATGAGTTCTATTCTGAAGCCTCTCCTGCTGTTCTTGGCTCAGCCCGCTCTGCCGGAGCATTGCAGCACATATGTTCTCTCTCCGGGGTCTCGCTACGTCACTGGGGTCTGGGGAGGTGAGCCAGCAAGCAGCAGTGAGCTGAACCTGGATATTCTTATCCGCAAGTGCCTCTCTCCTGTTTTCCCAGTAAGGAGAGATCAAGGGCAGAACTTGCAAAGCAGACCCCAGCTTGCCTCCAAGCCAGCGGATAAACAGGGAGCTTGGCCCAGTCTCAGCCAGCTCTGAACGCTCCCCCTCTGAGAACCAGGAGTGTGGAGTGGGCCCACGTTCCCCACCCCTGCTCTAGGCACTGGTGATGGTTGGGCCAGCAAGTTTACGACACGGCTACTTGGCAATAAAGTTCTGTGCTAGGGAAGTGCTCCAGGAGGGCTGGGTGGGAGTAGAACCTGTTTATGGGTCAACCTCCCCCCACAAGTGACATTTTCATCTTGAGGGAGAAAGTCCTGAGGTCCTGCTGTGTCCTATAAATTGTGTCTCATTTCATCCCTTCCGGGTGAAGGGCTTTATACACTGGTTAGAGCCCAAGTGGTCGGTTGCTAGCAGCCTTCCCTGCTCATGGCTCTCCAGACTGCATAGGGGATTGGTGGGGGGAGGGACCCAATGACAAATGGTGGCTGAGGTCTAAAACCAGGAGGGAGAATGAACCACAGCAGGAGGGTGACAACCCCTTGTGTCGTGTTTGTGCTCATTTCAAAGTGCTTCACAGGCATTAGCTACGCCTCTTTCCTGAAACGGAGTTTGGCCTTGTTATCCCTGATTTACAGGTGGGTAAACTGAGGCAGTAAGCGGTGCTAGAGGGAATCAGTGACAAAGCTGAGGCTGGAATCCAGGACTCCTGCTGTAGCCATCCCATGAAGCCTGAGTCTAGGATACACGGGTAGAGCCCAGTAGTCAGTCCATGGTCCCTGGGGGTTTCACAGCCATAGGTAGGGTTAGGACTTGGGCCCTTCTGCTCCAGAAGCACATGCCTCTTCCACACAAGGTAACGGGGATCTCCTTTGGCTGTAGCAGTGGGAGGGGCCTGTGACACACACATGAACAGCTGTGTGAGTCCATGGTCCAAAGGGCAGCAAAGCACCTACACACCAACCAGTGCACTTTGAGTTCTTTGGGGTGGCAACTGCCTTTCCCATGTTCCGACAGCCCCTGACATTAAGGGTCCTCTGGGCCATGACTGCAGAATCATAGACCCATAGAGCTGGAAGAGACCTCAGAAGGTCATCAAGTCCAGCCCCCTGCTCTAGGCAGGACCAATTCCAATTAAATCAACCCAGCCAGGGCTTATGTCAAGCCGAGACTTAAACATCTCTAGGGATGGAGACTCCACTACTTCCCTAAGTAACCCATTCCAGTGCTTCACCACTTCCCTAGGGAACCCATTCCAGTGCTTCACCACCCTCCTAGGGAAATAGTTTTTCCTAATATCCAACCTGGACCTCTCCCACTGCAATTTGAGACCATTGCTCCTTGTTCTGCCATCCATCACTACTGTGACCAGCCTTTCTCCAGCCTGTTTGGAACCTCCCTTCAGGAAGTTGAAGGTTGCTCTCAAATCCCCCCTCACTCTTCTCTTCTGCAGATTAAATAGACCCAACTCCCTCAGCCTCTCCTCGTAGGTCATGTGCTCCAGCCCCCTAATCATTTTGGTAGCCCTCCACTGGAGCCTTTCCAATGTGTCCACATCCTTCCTGTAATCGGGGACCCAGAACTGGACACAATACTCCAGATGTGGCCTCACCAGAGCCGAATAAAGAGGAATAATCACATCTCTGGATCTGCTGGCAATGCTCCTCTTAATGCAACCTAATATGCTATTAGCCTTCTTGGCTACAAGGGCACACTGGTGACTCATATCCAGCTTCTCATCCACTGTAATCCCCAGGTCCTTTTCTGCTGACCTGCTGCTTAGCCATTTGGTCCCCAGCCTGTAACTATGCTTGGGATTCTTCAGTCCCAAGTGCAGGACTCTACACTTGTGCTTGTTGAACCTCAGAACAAATGATTCAAATCAGTCTTCTGCTCCCAAGCACGAGCGTGCCCTAGGTTTTATAGGAGATGTGATTCCTATGATCCAGCTGACTTTGGGAGGCGGTGGGAGGGGTTTGCCTTCTCTTTCTCTGAGCAAATGCCATGTGGCACAGCTGCAGCAGGACTCAGACTGTTTCTCAAAGGGATCCCTGGGCGCTGTGTAGCTCTGAAGTGCTGGCTGGCCTTGGGGCTGCCTGTAACACTCCAATAGGGCTTAACCAAAAAAAAATCAGGCCCCTTTGTCGGGAGGCCAGTGCTGTCCGTTCGTCCTGCTGTGAGATTTACACGAGTGAGAGCAGCTCTCTATTGGCAAGGCTGGCTACAGACATTCTCAGCAAGGGACCAATCACACCGTGCTTCGGACAGAACTGCCGCCCATTGCAAACTAAGGATCGGGAGGGGTTTGTGCTGAGATTTGGCGCTTACTCTGCCATCTCTCTCTCTCTCAAAGCTTTGTGTGCACATAACAAAGCTGCTGCTTGTACCACACAATATGCTGCCTCC
The DNA here is from genome assembly GCF_052426305.1 of Pelodiscus sinensis. Lineage (NCBI taxonomy): Eukaryota > Metazoa > Chordata > Testudines > Trionychidae > Pelodiscus > Pelodiscus sinensis. The sequence goes on along the minus strand of NC_143074.1, from coordinate 7,066,204 downwards.
TCATAACACCAGCGAGGGGCTGTCTTTCACTAGCTTCCCTTGTTTGCGCTGGTTACACATACAAGGGTGTCTTTTCTCCCTTCTCTGTGGCATACTCCAATACTGATCTGTGTGCACAGTGGCCTGCTTTGTGTGCACACAACTAATTCACTCCCGCACGTTGCAGGCAAAGCTTAGGAGGCTGCTGGAAAACTGGTCCTGTTGGGCCAAATGCTGAAATGTTTTAATTGCGTGTGCTGGTAGACTTACCAGTGCAATGGTATGCACGAGATGGAAAGCAACCTGGGCTATCAGGGGCACATGGGATTTTGCCCTCACAAATCAGACATCTAAATTGTATCATCTCTAGAGCTGATGGTATCAACACAGCTGTGAGCAGATTTGATTGAAGATTAAAAAAACAAAACAGGCGGTGTTGAGGCCCCTTTTAATAATTGGCAGTGAAATTGGTTTCCAATGTCATCCAAACAGTTTGCTTTGCCATGGCCATATGTTATTTCCAGCCCAGTGGGGGCTTGCCTGCAGGAAGCTCAGAAAAGACATTTTTAAATATATCCTATTAAACAAGCAAGCACCCTTAGGCTGTGTCTAGACTGGCCAGTTTTTCCGGAAAATCAGCCGCTTTTCCGGAAAAACTTGCCAGCTGTCTACACTGGCTGCTTGAATTTCCGCAAAAGCACTGACTTCCTACTGTAAGAAATCAGTGTTTCTTGCGGAAATACTATTCTGCTCCCGTTCAGGCAAAAGTCCCTTTTGCACAAAGCTTTTACACAAAAGGGCCAGTGTAGACAGCTCTGATTTGTTTTCCGCAAAAAAGCCCCGATTGCGAAAATGGCGATCGGGGCTTTTTTGCAGAAAAGCGCATATAGATTGGCATGGACACTTTTCCAAAAAAAGTGCTTTTGCAGAAAAGCGTCCATGCCAATCTAGACGCTCTGTTCCGAAAATACTTTTAACGGAAAACTTTTATACTGCTTCCTTCTTGTGCAAAAGCATATGCAAATGAGGCACAGATTAGCATATTGCTGTGCTTCATTTGCATAACTAATTAGGGGCCGTTTTTGCGCAAGAGGCTTTTGCGCAAAAAGGAGCTGTGTAGATGGCTCCTTTTTGTGCAAAACCCTCTTGTTGCACAAGAGCCGTTCTTCCTTATTTTTATGAGGCCCCTAATTAATTATGCAAATGAAGTGCGGCAATAGGCTAATCCATTTGCATAGGCTTTTACGCAAGAAGGAAGCAGTATAGACGTATTTGTTGTACGTACTAAAACTGCCCTTTGATCCCACACAATGCAATTTAATATAATGCAGTTTTTCTGAAGTATCTAAGGGTATGTCTACACTAGCCACCCTAGCTCGATTGAGGGTGGCTAATGTAGTCATTCAAACTTGCAAATGATGCCCGGGATTAAAATATCCCTGGCTTTATTTGCATGTTCCTGGGTGCCTCCATTTTTAAATGCCCGGTAGTTCAGTCTCCCTGCCCATGGCTACATGCAGCACAGGCTAGGTAGTTTGAACTATAGCTCCTAATTCGGACTACCGTTACTTCTCCTGCAATGAGGAGTAACAGTAGTCCGAATTAGGAACATTTTAATCCTGGGCTTCATGCAAGTTTGAATGACTACATTAGCCACCCTAGTTTGAACTAGGGTGGCTAGTGTAGACATACCCTAACAATGCTTGTTTTTTCTCATATACATTAACTATTTTCATTGTTATAACGAGCCAGCCTCTTTGTTCACTTAGACGTATATGTGATGAGTCTATTCTCACTAAGATCTGTGTATTTATAATGTGTTCAGTAGCAGCCATGTAATATCTGATTTCTTTTCATCCATCCATCAGCACAGCTTGATTTATTTGCACCTTGGCACATGCAGCAATTAATTTCCATGCTAATTTAGCTTCAGGTTTAAGTGATATAATAAAAATGCATGAAACACAAAGGGGCAGAGTTAAGGTTATCTGGGCTGCCTTTGCTTTCTCATTTTCTGCCATATGCAGGTTTGACCATGGAATTGTTAATATTCTCAGAATCATAGAATCATAGACTACTAGAACTGGAAGGGACCTCGAGAAATCATCAAGTTCAGTACCCTGCCCTCATGGCAGGACCAAGTACCATCCAGATCATCCCTGATGGATGTCTATCCAACCTGCTCTTAAATAGCTCCAGTGATGGAGATTCCACAGCCTCCCTAGTCAATTTATTCCAGTTTTTAACTACCATTACAGTCAGGAAGTTTTTCCTAATGTCCAGCCTAAACCTCTCTTACTGCAATTTAAGCCCATTGCTTCTTGGCCTATCATCAGACGCCAAGGAGAATAATTTTTCTCCCTCCTCCTTTTAACACCCTTTTGGATGCTTGAAAACCACTATCATGTCCTCCGTCAGTCTTCTCTTTTCTAAACTAAACAAGCCCAATTCTTTCAGTCTCCCTCATAGCTTATGTTTTCTAGGCCTTTAATCATTTTTGTTGCTCGTCTCTGGACTTCTCCAATTTCTCCACATCTTTATTGAAATGCGGTGCCCAGAACTGGACACAATACTCCAACTGAGGCCTAATCAGCGCAGAGCAGAGCGGAAGAATGACTTCTCGTGTCTTGCTCACAACACTCCTGTTAATGCATCTCAGAATCATGTTGGCTTTCTTTGCAACAGTGCACACTAGATCCCTTTCCTTGTACTCCTTCCTAGACAATCACTTCCCGTTCTGTATGTGTGAAACTGATTGTTCCTTCCTAAGTGGAGCACTTTCATTTGTCCTTATTAAACTTCATCCTGTTTACCTCAGACCATTTCTCTCGTTTGTCCAGATCATTTTGAATGATGACTCTATCCTCCAAAGCGCTTGCAACCCCTCCCAGCTTGATACCAACTGCAAACTTAATAAATGTCCTTTCTATGCCCATATCTAAATCATTTCCATAAGGGGGGGAGGATCAGAGCCCCAGGCTTCCATAGTCAAGTAGGCCCAGTTCCTCTGTGTCAGCACCATGCACACAGCCAGCCGAGGGGACGGGGCACCAGTCCTGTGTGCACCCAAGATCCCCTTCACGTGCCATAACAAAGAGCCTTCTCCGAGAGCGACTGGCGCCGCGGCGCTCCATTCAATGCGAGCACAGAAAGTGGCTGCTGCACTCAATCCAGATCCTGTCGCTGTTGTTAAAGGCAGCTCACCCAGAAAAGAAGGGCACTGTGCCCGTGCTTGTGCAGGCAATGGAGCGAACACTGGGGGCAGTCAGCCGTGCTCTCTCTGTAAAATGGGGGCACTGAAAGGGTCCTTCTGTGCGTTAAATACTGCTTGACCTTGGGCCACCAATTACAAATGGGGCTTTCTCTCTCAGGGACACCCCCTCCCCCCTCTTCAGGAGAGACAGGCAGCCAGGGAGAGCAAGAGGCAGTGTAGGAGGCGGTTGTGTTGAAGATGTCTGTGGATGACACACAGACATGGTGCTGTCTCCTCTTGGCCCTGCATGTGATGGGGGAAACACAGCTGGGCTGGCTGGCATAGGGTGGGGATGGAGAGCTGCAGGGACGTGGCTGATGTTATTTCCAGGCCTGCTTTCCCGCTGGCTCATTGGCTGTGCAAAATGCTTGGCCAAGGCTGATGCTTTGTCCATCTGCACATGTTGAAGCCTTTTCTTTTTGGATATCCACCCCTCCCCCCCATGCCCAACCTGGTGCTGACCCACAGAGCCAAGGACAGGAGTAAAGTGTTGCCTCAAGCATCCAAGGTCATTGGCTGGAAAAGACACCCCTGAAGAGAGAGGGAGGGTGTGAATGCAAATGTGGGCTATCAAGCCAGGCAGAGAGAGGGAGGCATAGAAGGGGAAATTGGGACAAGATCCTGGGAAGGAGCCACGGGCCAGCAAGCGAGGTGGCGCACCTCAGGTGAAGTGCTGCGGCACCACACTGTACAAAAGCTGCAAGTAGACTGGAGAAACCCCAGGGGAAAGCAACAACAGCGACAGGATCTGGATTGAGTGCGGAAGAGCTGGGCCATGAGGAAAGGTTGGACGAGCTCAGTGTGCTTAGTCTGGAGAGCAGATGCTGGGTTGGGGGGCTGATAAGTCTTCAGTTAGGCAAAAGGTGGTTGTAGTGAGATCAACGATCAGTCACTCTCCTTGGCCACCAAAGGTAGGATGAGAAGCTCTGGGCTTAGTCTGTAGCAAGGGGAGTTCAGGGGAAATGTTCTCACTGTACGGGCAGTTGAACACTGGTTCAGGCCATATAGCAATGTTTCTCAAACTAGGGGCCGCGGCGGGAAAAAAATACCGGGCCTCAGTGTGGCTGCCGATAGGGGAGCAGAGTGGGGCGGACTGGGAGGAGGTGGCAGCGGGGGGAAGGGGGAACCGGCTGCCGGGAATAAGGGTTGGGGCCAGCAGGGCTGTCCCGCGAAGATCAGGGCAGGCGGGTTGGTGGAAGCAGGGTTAGGGGTAGCAGGACTGTCCCATAGAGATCCAGGTGGGTGGGCAGCAGGCGGTGGAAGCAGGGTTGGAGGCAATGGGGCTGTCCCGCAGAGATGGGGGGGAACGGGTGAGCAGGTGGCAGAAGCAGGGTTGGAGGCAGCTGCGCTGTCCCATGGAGATCCGGGTGGGTGGGCGGCAGAAGCAGGGTTGGAGGCAACGGGGCTGTCCCGCACAGATGGGGGGAGGGGACCAGCAGAGTGGAAGCAGGGTTGGGGGCAGCGGGACTGTCCTGCGGAGATGGAGAGGCTGGTGGGGGGCGGAAGCAAGGTTGGGGGTAGCGGGGCTGTCCCGCGGGGATGGGGGGGTGGCAGGCGGGCAGGTGGCAGAAGCAGGGTTGGAGGCAGTGGGGCTGTCCAACAGAAATCGGGGAGGGCAGGTGGAGGAACCAGGGCTGGACGGGGGGCGGGAGGGCTGGCCAGGGGAGAACAGGAGGAAGAGGACGGGAGAACCAGCTGCGGGAAGCAGGGCTGGACGGGGGCTGCTGGGCTGGCTGCGGGAGGTCGTTGAGGGAGCAGGGCTGACGAGGGACATTGGTGGGAGGCGGGGGAACTTCTCGTGTAAGAAGGTTTTTATGGCATGGCCACACAACAGATGGCACAGCAGTGTGGCTGTAGCACCATAGGGTAGCTGCTTCCTGCAGTGATGAAAGGAGGTTTTCCACCTGTGGCGATAATCCCCCCCCCCACCTCTCCGCTCTGTGCTAGCAGGGCAGTGGAAGAATTCTTCCCTCGCCCCCGCTGCGTCTACATCTCCTCGACGTGCAGACCAGAGTGGCATTGCTTTACCCCCTCAATTGGAAACGATGAGCAAAGAGAGAAAAAATGATCGGGAAAGAAAATAGATTTTTGGAGCCTTCTGTTTGTGGTTGGGGATTAAAAGACTCATCACAGCAAGTCAGCTGCTCTCCCTAATCAGGGCTAACTGGATTACTCTTCTGCAGGTGGCGGGGGGGGGGGAGTCTGGACAGATCTCTGCTCCGCAGCCCCTCCTGACAATGCTACTTTGGGAAAGCAGACAAAATTTTAGAGGGAAGAGTCGCTGGATTTAGGGGTTGGGATAAAATAATTTGCCACTTTACATCTATAAAAGAGACACCCCCTCACGCACATCCCAGATCTCTTAGGGTATGTCTAGACTACATGGCTCCGTCGACGTGAAACGAGGTTTACAGGACCGGTCGAGAAAGGCTTCCTCAGCCGACAGATCCGTGTCTAGACTGTCACGCTGTGCCGGATCAGCTGATCGTCAGTACAGCACGGCGGCCATGTTTACTTTAATGAAGCGGGGATTATTTAATTTCCGTCGACGGAGCCATGTAGTCTAGGCGTACCCTTAGAGCTAGAGGCTGGGATTTGGGATATTATTATTTCCATGTGTGTAGAACTTTTGATACAACATGTGGGGTCACCATCCTTTGCCCCGAGTGTGTTTTGTAACCGATGTGTTTCCTGTTAGAGCAGTGTTTCCCGAAGTGGGCTGCGGGGTGCTGCTTTGTTTATTGAAAGTCTCTGTAGCCACAGAGCCTCACGGTTGCCATTTGCTCTGGTTTGCCATTTCCAGCCAAGAGGAGCTGCATGAGGCAGCGATCTGGGCCACGCTGCTTCCCATGGCTCCCCGTGGCTGGAAACAGCGACCTGGAGCCTTTGGGAGTTGTGAGGCTCCGTGGCTACGGTGCCTTTAGATAAACAAAGTGAAGCGGCCCATTAGCAGCTTTTCCAAAGCAGGCCCATGAAAGCAGAGTTGCAGCAAGCAGGTTGGTTTGTGTTGCAGGCTGTGGACCAGCGGATGAACCACCAGGCAGGTGGCCTCAGAGAGCACTGGGGAAGAGCTTTCAGAAGTAGGGAGGCTCAGGGAAGGGGCAGGCTTGATGCTGGAATTTGGGTTGCCAGCTTTATTTGTAAGAAATAAAGCCAAAGCCCTGAGAACGAGGGTATGTCTATACTACAAAGTTAGTTCGAACTAACGGACGTTAGTTCGAACTAACTTTAATAGGCGCTACACTAGCGCTCCGCTAGTTCGAATTTGAATCGAGGATTAAGCCTAGTTCGAACTAGCTAGTTCGAATTAAGGGGTGTGTAGCCCCTTAATTCGAACTAGTGGGAGGCTAGCCCTCCCCAGGTTTCCCTGGTGGGCACTCTGGCCAACACCAGGGAAACTCTATGCCCCCTTCCCGGCCCCAGACCCCTTAAAGGGGCACAGGCTGGCTACGGTGCCCGTGCCAGGTGCAAGCCTGCCAGCACCCAGCCAGCAGACCCTGCACCTGGCACGGCTCGAGCCACCCACCTGATGTCCCCCAGCCCACCCCCTCTTCCCGGGACCAGGCTGGCGGCTCCCGGGAGCTTGCCCTGGACCGCAAGAGGCAGGCACCTTCCTGGGCTAGTGCGGACATCGTGGACCTCGTCCACGATCTCCGCACTAGGCACAGGAAAGTGGCCGTCTAGGGCAGGAGAGCTGCCAGCCTGGCCACCCAGGAGCAGGTGTGCATGAAAGTCAAGGGGGTCCACTGAGACCCCCGACCCTGAGCCCTGAGCTTACAATGGCCATCCTGGGTCAGACCAAAGGTCCATCTAGCCCAGTAGCCTGTCTGCCGACAGCGGCCAACCCTAGGGACCCTGGAGGGGATGGACCGAAGACAGTGACCAAGCCATTTGTCTCGTGCCATCCCTCTCCAGCCTTCCACAAACTTTGGGCAGGGACACCACTCCTACCCCCTGGCTAAGACTACTCCATGGACCCAACCTCAATGACTTGATCTCACTTGCCTTTAAACTCTGTTCTAGTTGTAGCCTTCACAGCCTCCTGCAGCAAGGAGTTCCACAGGTTAACTATTTGCTTTGTCAAGAACAACAACTTTCTCTTACTAGTTTCAAGCCTACTACCCATTCCTTTCCTTTGGTGTCCTCTAGTCCTTCTTTAGGGGAACTCATGAAGAACTTTTCTGAATGCACCCTCTCCACCCAACCCCTGCTTTTAGAGACCTCTATCCTGTCCCCCCTCCATCTCCTCTTGTCTAAGCTGAACAGTCCCAGTCTCTGTAGCCTCTCTTCATCTGGGACCTGTTCCCAACCCCTGATCATGTTAGTTGACCTTTTCTGAACCTTTTCCAAGGCCAAAATATCTTTTCTGGGGTGAGGAGATCACATCTGTACACAGTACTGAAGATATGGTGTACCATAGTTTGATACTTCCCCTCCTCCTTCTTCCCCTGGCTTCCCCCTTCCAGCTCCCTCCTCCCAGGTTTCCCCCTTCCCTCTCCCACCCTCTCTCTTCCCCTCTCCCACCTCCTTTTCTCAGTGTCCCCGAGTTTTCTTCAATAGAGTTTCTCTTTTTGAACACACGTGTCCTTTATTTTGTACATTAGGAAGGGGGGCTAGGGAAGGGTAAGTGGAAGGAGGTGAGGGAGGAATAGGGCACGAGCCCCCGATGGGGAGGACTGGGCTGGCTCTGCGGGCTCCTCGGGGTGGAAGCTCTCCTGCAGCCCCCCAATTGACCCCCCCCGGATGGCAGCCTGCGGCAAATGCAGCCAGGCTGATGGCCGAGTGCTGTGATGTGCCAAGTGTGGGCATTCAGGGCACTCCAAGCCAGGACTGCTTTGCTGTCCCTCATCGAGTTAGACAAGCCAATGGGGAACCCCTGAGAACTGTCTGTCCGGGGTGGGGGTCGGGTCCCTTTAAGCACAGCCCTCGGCTAGCCTGAGGCAGCAGCTCCACGCTCTAAGTCCTAACCTGATGCCCTGCCGGCACTGCTTCCGGCCATCCTTAACTCACTGGACCACCTTGATTTTCATGCAAACCTGCTCGTGGGTGGCCAGGCTGGCAGCTATCCTGCCCTAGACAGCCACTTTCCTGTGCCTTATGCGGAGGTCATGGACATTGGAGGCTTCCCCCCAAACCTCAATGAGGTCCACAATGTCCGCACTAAACCAGGTGGGCGCCCACCTCTTGCGGCCCCGGGCAGGCTCCTGGGAGCCGCCAGTCTGGTCCCGGGAAGAGGCGGAGGGCTGGGTGGCAGCGGTTGGCTGGCTCTTGCCGTGCCAGGTGCAGGGTCTGCTGGCTGGGTGCTGGCAGGCTTGCACCTGGCACGGGCACCATAGCCAGCCTGTGCCCCTTTAAGGGCTCCGGGGCTGGGAGGGGGGCAGACAAGTTTCCCTGGTGGTGCCCAGAGTGGCCACCAGGGCAAGCTGGGAAGGGTTAGCCTCCCTCTAGTTCAAATTAAGTGGCTACACAGCCCTTAATTCGAACTACTTAATTCCAACTATTAAGCGCTCCGTTCATTCGAATTAAGTTCGAACTAGCGGTTTGCCTATGTAGCGCCTATCAAAGTTAAACTAACGTCTGTTAGTTCGAATTAACTTTGTAGTGTAGACATACCCATAGTGACTGACTGGATACTGTTTCCTGGGCAAGGCATGTCCTTACCCTTAGAATAGGCTCAGAGGGGTGTTTGGTTTAGTCTGTATCTGAAAAATCTTAAAAAACAACAATGGTCCTGTAGCGCCTTAGAGATTAACAACAATATATAAACAATTCCATGAGCTTTCGTGACCACGACCCGCTTCTTCAGGTGACAAATATTTGTTGATGGGTGGCGGAGCAGCCTCAGTCCATGGGGAGCTCAGACTCCCCCCCTTCCCCCATGTACAGGAGTTGCTGCCACCCTGTGCTGCTGCCTCTGTAGCAGAGGCAGCATCATGGGGCGGCAGGCAGCCAGTCTGCATGGGGAGCTGGTTTTTAAAGGCCAGCAGATTGGTTCACGCCTGGGGCCCCACGCTGCTGTCTCTGATATAGAGGCAGCAGCGTGGGGTGGCAGGAGGCTTCCCAGAAGCAGGACAGGGAGCACACTGGCTGCCAGCCCCACCCCCACACCCACCCCTGGGGACTATTGAATAGTCGTGTAATGAATAAGAATTCATATGATTACACCACTATTCAGTTACCCGATATCGAACATCCCTATTCGTAACTCCCGCCTGGAGAGGTGAGTGACCTGACTGCCAGCAGCTCCTGCCGTTGTGACACGGAGGGTACGTCTACACAGCAGCGTTATTGCTGATGACTGACGTTATTCCAAAATAACACAGTGCACATCTACACGACATGCCTTTATTTTGAAATAATGTCGAGCTGGAGGATTTCTTACTCTGCCCCATGGGAACCCTCATTTCATGAGGAGTAAGGGACATTGAAGGAAGAGTGCTCTTCCTTCGACTGCCTGCTGTGTAGACAGCACCAAAAGCCAAGTTACACTAGTTTGACTTAAGCTACACAATTAACATAGCTTATTCCGACTTTTGCCCTGCTGTGTAGTCGTGCCCTTGGAGTTTAGAACTAGGGATGTAAGTGACTAGGCTTATTGGGTCATCAGGTCGCTATTTGAGTAGTCACTTCCCCTCCGCTTGATGTCTCTGTATCAGAGGCACCAAGGGTATATCTAGACTACAGGGTTTTGTCGACAGAAGTTTTGTCCGCGGGTGGCTCTAGTACATTTCAACGGCAAAGGCGAAGCAGGGTGGCAAGCACCCCCCTTCCTGACTAATTGAGTCGTCGATAGAAATTCCATCGACTGCTCAATTAGCTGATCAATCAAAACGTAACATCCCTATTTGAAAGCCAGAGTGTTTGAAAATTCCTTCTCAGGCCTTGCAGCAAGCCAGATGCATAGACCGCGGTCACCTGATTCCTGGCCAGGGGGTCTCCCTCCTTAGCCAGTGCATCTCGGCTCTGTGGAATGGAGTTAATATCCCAGGGGGAAGGGAAGCTGGCAGTATCACCTGCTCCTTTACGTTGCTGAAATAAACCTTCCAGGAAACCCTTCAGCACATCCTCCCTCTGTTGGAATTGAGGGAATGGAGTCAATACAGTCAGTGCTTCTGTCGGCTGTGGCAAATAATCAGCAAAGTGGAGGACAAAACAAACCCCTCTGCTGCTGTGGCCTCCACTTTAATCAAAAGCACCACTCGCAGCTGCCTCCCCCCCATCTCCAGAATACAGGCTCATTTCGACCCGATGGCTCCTCAGAGGACACCTCAGCGAGTGTGCGCCAGCCTACGGCTCGAGTAATTCCAGGGGCAGGCGCTGAAGATGGAGAAGTGGCCGACATGCCAGCGCCCCCCAGCTCTGCTTTGCAAGCACTTTGAGATGCCGCTCATTTGCAGAACACATATTTGTTATGTAATAAGCGTCAGGAACTAATGAGCCACGCAGCAGCTGAGAAAACTTGCATACTAAGCACTCTCGGCAAAACAGCCGGGTTTCGATCGATGGTAGACGAGAAGAAAACCCCGTCCACTGTGTCCAGGGGCGGGCAAGCTCGTCCTTGGGAGCTGAACTCCTGCAGGAGACGCCACAGCCAACCCTCTTCCCCAGCCCTTTCCCTTGGGCTTCCGCCGCTCGTTATGAATCATGAAGCTAGCAGCTTCTGGCAGGTCATAAATCAGATCTCTGGAGTCGCCAGGACAAATCCCGGGACATTTAATCTTTAATATTAGACGCATTTAAAGCAGTGAATATTTCATGAAGGTGCTGTTGCATTTTAGCACATCGTTAGCTGTCTGCTTCGTCTTGTCCCCTTTGCAGACTTCTCACAGTCTTTGCAGCTGAACCCGTTTCCTTCCCTCCACCAGCAGAGTGCTTACCCCAAACCCCCTAAGACATTCGGAGGCCTTTCGCAGGGCCCCGCGGAAGCATGGTCATTCGTCAGCCTTGTTATCTTTGCCTCAGGGATCCACACCCTTTCCCACTACTACTTTCCTCCCTTCCAGCCAAAGCATGGTGTAGGCAGGCAAAGCAAGGGGAGAGGTGGCTTTGAACTATCCCTCCAGCCCCACATGCTCTGCCTGTGTTTAAACCTTGGTCGGATGCTCTGTCGAGTGAAGGCAGGAGTTGAAGGGGAAAGAAAGGGTTGGGGTTGGGGGGAAAAATCAACAGAAGCTTTTAAGAGTGACTCTGTGCAAATCCAATTAATCTTTTATTCTGCCATCTCTCGCTCCGGGATGTGTGTTTCTACCAAACAAAGAATCAATCTGGGCCAAGTGTAGTTAGGTCTCTGGTGTGGAAAAATCATGACGCCTCCTCTAATGCTTCTGGGAGGGGAATGGGACAGGGGAAATCAGAGACCGAGAGCTTCCGTGTTGGATGAGGGGGCAGAGAGAGCTTGGCTGCAGGAAGGAGAGGAGACTAGGGCAGTAGATGAAAACAAATGCTTGCTGCCATTGTGTGCCCTTCCTGTGAGTTGGAAAACTGGGCAAGAACCAGGACAGCTGGCTGCAATGGTGCATCGTGATGGGCCTTTCAATGATAGACGGATGTCCCAAGAATGTATATTAGAAAGAAGCCACAGCCCAGGAGATTGGGAGACAGAGAGGTGGCTCAGGATTGCTGCTTGCCAAGAGGGGCTCATGATAAGATAAGCGGGGCCTTGACCTAGTGTGACTCCAGCCCAGATCAGGAGGGGACGGGAGGCCATTTGCACCTGTGGGCGGGATGCTGGTCTTTATTGTGAACGGGATCGGTCACTGACCCATCCCTAGCACTCACATGTGTGTGACCCTAATTGGCATCCAGTTATAGCTGGCTGACTGGGCCAAGAATGCCATGGGGGATGGGGCTTCCCTAGGGGAAGAGATTTTGCCTGCTTAAGGGGCTGGGGCTTTACCCATTGGGAGGAGCATTTCATTCTGCTCTGCTCCCTGAACCTGCGCCACCCCTGGAGCGCCTGGCTGCTGCATTGACAGAAGCCAGTGAATCCGGCTGTGCCTGACACGCCTGTAGCAGGGAGATGTGAGCCTAGCGCTTGCGAGGTTCTGGGCCCCCTCCGTTCCCAGGGATCCCAGTGTCTTCCGGGACTGGATCTGTGATGCTGCTGATGGAGCAGGCTGAAGAATGATCAGGACTGGCCATGCCATCAGCTGTTATGTCTCCCCTCCCTTTTGTTTCATGCTCAGCTGTGTTGTGCTGCAGCTCCATGTAAACAGGAGCTGACAGGAGGGCGCTCTCTGGGGGAGCTGCATGCTGCACGGGGTCTCTCTCCCACGCTCATCGGCCTGGCACCTAGATAGATTCCAAAGTGCGCTCAGATCCAGGGAACCCCACAGTTGTGCGCAGGGGAGGGATGGTGGCATGGGAGAGCCACACAGAGGGACTCCTCGTGTTCTCTGCAGACAGAGGTTGAATCTCTCTCCTTCCCCTTTTAGGTGAGTGCAGCTGTCATGAAGGCTACGCCCCTGACCCAGTGCATCGGCATCTGTGCGTGCGCAGTGACTGGGGACACAGTGAAGGGTGAGTGGTGCTGTTAAGGTTGACACTCGCCTCTAGAGAGCCCCTTGGGTCCAGGCTGGCATGTCACCCCACGTGCCAGTGCAGATCCATGGTTAGCACACTGCCTCAGTTTCCCCTAATGGGCTTTTAGCGAGTTCAGTGTTTCAGAGTTTGCTTTCATGCAGAGACCAGCCCTCTTCAGGGATCTAGTTTGTTTAACTAATGGCTGAATGTGGGAGGCAAGCAAGCCAGCATCCTAGCTGGGGGAGTGGCAAATGAACCACAATCTGTTTGCCTGGCCTGCCCATCAGCGTCCTCTGTCCGGTTCCTTACTGATCAGGCCCTCTCAAATGGAGACCCATTTCTGGAGCTTGGCCTCTTGCCATCAGTGGGGGAAGGGATCCTCCTTCTCTGGGCTCAGGGGCACCCAGGGTAAGTCTAGACAACAGGGTTTTGTCGACAGATACTGTCAACAAAGCTTCTGTCAACAAAGAGCGTCTAGACTACATCCAGTTCTGTGGGCAAAGCAAGCCGTTTTGTCGACATGAGAGTGTAGACGCAACGGACAGTGTAGATGCAATAACTCCTTCTATAGACAGAACTCTGTCGATAAAAGGCATTAATCCTCATGGAATGAGGTTTACATATGTCAACAAAACTACTGAGTTTTGTCGACGTTATGTCGACAGAGCTCAGCGGCTGCGCAGGTATAGTTTTGTGGACAAAAGTCCACGTTTGTCGACGAAACCCTGTAGTCTAGACACACCCCCAGAGATTGAACCTTTGCCACTCTTCTCCAGATCTGGATCTCCTGCTGCTGTCTGGCAAGGCCCTTTAACCGAGACCAGGTCTCCAGCAGGACTTGGCACTAATGGCACCCCCCTTTCGAAACACCTTTCCTCAGACACCCTAATCAGTTCCCCTGAGAAGCTTCCAGAACCTTCCTGACTGAGCCCTTGTAACCCTTCACTGAGCCCAGGTGCGCCTCAGCCCATTAACTGCTGCCTGGCCACAGTTGGCTGTGACTCGGTTCATTCTCTTCGACAGAGTCTGTCACAGCTAATGTGGCCCCTGTGACAAGAGCTATGGATCATTGACTTCTGGATAGGGAAACAGAGTTTTACCTTTGTCCCAGCTCCCCTTTCTTGCCTCCCTGTCTACACATTCCTGATTTGTACAGTTGGCTCTAGGCCCACCTGTTGGCCTGGATAAGTGAGCTTGTCCCCGTGTGTCCCTTGCTGACAGACACGCTGCGCTCTCTTCCCCTCCCAGGCCTTGGCCCTACACGACGTTGGAAAGGGGCTACGACTTGGTCACAGGGGAGCAAGCGCCAGAGAAGATACTCAGGTAAGCTAATGACTAGTCAGTCTATCGCTTTGGAAGGGGCTGTCCAAACACATTGGCTCTGCCTGGGGGACTACTCCCGCAGGCTTTGCAGTCACTAGCTCCTGCCGTCATCTTGATTTTCTGCCTGTGCTCCACTAGCTCAGTTTGTAGTGATTGTGTTTGGAAGATCTGCTCAGCTCCTTTACTCTATGGTCACCGTCCCCTTTGTCATGCTCCTGGGTCAGGAAGCAACCAAGGGATGTATGAGCTTTCCAGTGATCCTCCACTCTGTCCTCTAGATTCAGAGGAGCCAGTTCACCCACTTGTGTTCGGCTTGTCCTTCGGCCCCTCTCCTGGCTGTCTCCTGTTCTGGCCCCAATCCCCAGTGTTGGCTTTCTGGACCAAGGTACCAAAGAGGCTCCACAGTCCACCCAACCACTATCAAACCAGTCTCCAGCTGTTCACATACGGAAGAGGGACCTAGCACTTGCCTTGTGTTTATTCCACTTACACTGCCCTCTTGTCTCTCTCTCAGGTCCACGTACAGTCTTGGTCAGGGCCTCTGGCTACCTGTCAGTAAGAGCTTTGTGGTGCCACCGGTGGAGCTTTCCATCAACCCTCTTGCCAGCTGCAAGACAGACGTCCTGGTGACGGAAGACCCAGCAGATGTCAGGTAGGGGATTAAGCTGTCTTGCACTGACACATCTCAGAGCTCCTGTAAGAAGCCGAGAGGCAGTGCCCCTCTGATGCGATAGCTTCCTGTCCTCAGAAGGACTTCGGGGCAGGCTGCATGTGGCTTTGGTACTTCAAAAGGATTTTTCCTGATAGGGTGTGTGTGGGGGAGGAGAGGGACTGGCAATGGATCTGCGTTGTTCTTGTGTGTTCAACCTGCCTTTAGCAAGCAACTCGCCTCAGTTGCTTGAAGGAGAATGTGTTTTCCATGTTCGGCTCGTCTCCAAAACCTTTGCACATGCTTGAGTCAGTACAGCGGCTCCTACGCTGTAGGTGATATGCACGGTGGGAAAGAAGTGGTCGGGTTGTCAGTTCTTCTGAGCTGAGCACTGGGCTGCACACACAATTGTTCGGCTTCTCACAAAAGGTGGGTTTTGTAAGTCCTTGTAGTTAAACTGGTGCAAAAGCTGGATGGATTCTCATAAACCAGTTGAAACCGGGCATATCTTACAGCAAAGCGTTCACCGGTGCAAATTAAGTAAGAATAAGGAACAGGGGTATCGGGAGTTGAAGTGACTTGTGAGAATCACTTGCTCTTATGTGACTGTGACAAGCACAAGTGAGGAATGGTCTTTGCAAGGATCTAGTGGTGGGGACAGAACATTTGCTTGCTTGACTTGGCAAACAGATTATTCATCTTTCAGAAACACTCATATAAATGCCAACAGGGCGGAGTCCAGGGAGCTGGCTATTAGAGCTTTAGGCATTGGCTCCAGGTGGAGGTGGTGGGCTGGGGGACATAGCCAGGCAGCTGGTCCCTAACGAGCAGAGTGCACCTCATTTGACTTGTTTTTTGCATTTTTCTCCTGTGCTTCTCTGTGGAGTTGGTGGATTTTGTTTGGCTTCCCTGGCAGGGCTCAGTATGCTCCCCAGACTTTGATTGGTTGGTCCTGATCTAGTACAGGACCCAGATGTATGGGAACCTCTGCGGGGTGAAGGAGAAGGCTGTCGGGGATGGGAAGCAGAAGGGTTCTGTGGCTCTAATGTACCTTGGGCAAATCACTTGTTCACGCTGAGTCAGAGGGGAAATCAAGCACAGGGCAGGGTCTCAGAGGCTGCTTCGGAGGAGCTGTGAGAACTGTCAGCTAAATGACTTTAATCCAGATGCAGGGCACTCCTCTTGTGGTCCTCCTAGATACATGAGTGTGAGCTCCCTCTCTTGTACCCCTACCCCAACCGTCGTAAGTCTCCGAAATCAATCCATGATCTAGAATGAGGTAGTTTGGTTTTCTGAGACTTTGGGTTCTTTTTTTTCTGGAAAGACTTTCCTGTTTTTGCCATCTCAGACTCAACGAATATTTCCAACACACCACTGCACATTGCACTGATGCACAGGATGCCTCCTGCCAGTGCTACAGGAAGGAGAATTCTATGTGGACCCCTCCTGACAGTCGAAATGACAGTCTGGACTTCTGCACTGAGTGCTTCTGCAAACGGGCCCAGGCTGACATTGTGAACAAACAACATCACATGCCCCATCCCCTCAGCCATGTAGAACGCTACCCACCGCCCCAGAACCACCCCTAGAGTCCTGACCAGGAGTATTCTGTCTGCTGCCCAAGATCCGAAAACTTGGAAAACCCAGATGCCCCATCATCTCAGGCATTGTCACCCTAACAGCAGGGTTATCCGGCTATGTGGACTCTTTCCTCAGACCCCTTGCTACCAGCACTTCTGGCTCTTTCCAAGACACCACTGACTTCCTGAGGAAACCATAGAGCGCTGGGAATCTTCCTGAAAATGCCATCCTGGTCACCATGGATGTAGAAGTTCTCTACCGCAACGTTCCACAAGAGGATGGACAACAAGCTGTCAGGAATGGCATCCCCAATGATGACACAGCACACCTGGGGGCTGAGCTATGTGACTTTGCCTCGCCCACAACCATTTCCCATTTGGGGACAATTTATACCTTAAAGTCGGTGGTACGGCTATGGGTTATGGCCTCACAATAGGCCAACATTTTTATGGCTGACCTAGAACAACATTTCCTCAACTCCTGTCCTTTAGCTCTCCTCTACTTACACTAGTGACATCATCTACTTACACTACATTGACAACATCTTCATCATATGGACCCATGGGAAGGAAACCCTTGAAGAATTCCACAGGGATTTCAATAATTTCCACCCCACTATCAACCTCAGCCTGGACCATTCCACACAAGAGATCCAGTTCTTGGACTCCACAATACAAATAAATAACGGTCACATAAACACCACCCTATACCGGAAACCTACGGACTGCAATTCTTATCTATATGCCTCTAGCTTCCACCCAGGACACATCACACACTCCATTGTCTACACTCCATTGTTAAGGCTGTTTCCACTCTGGCACTTTGAGTGTGGAAGGTGGGGGAGGGCACAAGAGACCTTGAAATACCCTGCCACTAAAGAAAACTCCCCAAGGTCACAGATTCTCTGACCTTGGGTGCTACGCTGCCACCACCCAACTGCAAAAAGCCCTTGAGAGCTCAGGAGGACACATTTTGGAATTTCTTCCTGTGGGGCACCCTCAAGCTCTTCAACCTTCCCTGTGGAGAGAGCTTGAAAAAAAGTGTAATTTCTTAATAGCTGAGGCATGTGCACACAGAACCTCCAGCCTTCTAGGACACAGGAATCAGATCGTGGTCTTAAGAAGGTGAATTTATTAACAAAACTAAGAGGTGTATTTGGTAAAGCACACTTGGTTGCTAGTGTTACAGAGAAACTGAAAAAAGGCAGACTGCAGATCATAGTGGTCCATGGCCGCCTCTCAAGTGGTCCGCAGCGGGAGCTCGCACCCTTTGGCCCCCCATGCATAGGGGAGCCAGTTGGCAGGCAAGGAGGTGAAGAAAGCAAACTCACTCCCGTGTGGGCCTGGAACTACACGTGGAGGAGCGCCGCTACCGTAGTAAGAGTGGTGCATCCCTCAGCTGGTCCCGCGGGGCAGGCAGCAGGTTGGGCTGCATGGTGCTCAGCTGGGCTGGGCGGGGCGGGCTCTTGCTGTATGTGAGCAGTTGGCACCTCCCCACCCCCCTTCCCCAGCAGAAGGTTGGGCTGCGCCATGCCCAGCAGCAGTGAGAGGAGGTGACGCTGGGGCTGAGGACCCTGCACACACAAGAGGCAGGTGGGGGCTCGGGGCTGTTCGGGGCTTTGCAACCACGGGGACTCGATCTAAGGACAGGGGCTGAGCAGTGGCTTGGCCCCTGAGGACACCATGGACTGGACCCCTGCGGAACCCCATCCCCTGCAGTGCTAGACACCCCGGGGTCACCTACCCTCCCAACCCCACCTTGCTGCACCACGGCCAGCCTCCCTTTCCCCAGCCCCTCCATTTCCCTGAACCCTCCCCTCCAAGCCACCTTGACCCCAGCCCTATTCCTAGGGGTACCCTGCCCCCCATTTCCCAGAACCCCCACAGCCACTCTGCCCTCCAGCTTTAGCCCCAGCCACTCCTTCCCCATCTCCCTGCTCCTGGCCAGACACCATACTCCCAGCCTGCTTCTACACCCTAGCTCCCACCCAGACCTTGTACCCTCCCCCTTCTGCATCCCACCCCCCTCCCAGATCCCACACCCCAGCCCTATCCCACTCACTAGCAGCCCTGTCCTGCACACTGAACCCCTCATTTTTGTCCCCCACCCCAGAGCCTAAGGGGGTCCATAAAATCCACTAACTCTGGAATCCCAGAAAAGTAAATCTGGCCTGTGGGAAGCCCTGAACCTCAGTCCTCCCTGTCCCTTCCCTTCCCCTCTCCCCATGGGGCTGGGGTGCCCGTGGAGTGAGGTGTCTAGATTGGGGCCCACATCAGTGAGGGTTGGGGGTTTTGGGAGGAGTGTTTTTGCTTCTCACTTGTGTGGTCCCTGACTGATTCTGCTGTGGGCCAGTGGCCCCTGACACAAAAAAGGTTCCCCACCCCTGCCATACATAACAAAACCATTGAGACCATTTGTGTTGAACATAAATTGGAATTTCATTTTATTTAAAATGAAGTTTGATAAACTAACATGAGAAAATTAAAGCACTTAATTTGTTTAGTAATTTAAATTAAACCAGTCTCCCTAGCCGAGCAAAATGGCTCAGGCATAATTATGTCATTAACGGTGAGTTTCCATTAGCGACTGGTGGTCTGCGGAAAGATTTACATTGAGCCAGGTGGTCCGTGGGCCAGAAAGTTTGCGAACCACCATTACAGTAACTAATCCTTCCTGACAATGTCTACAGCACCTAGGTCCGGGGCCTCAAACTTAATTTACTTAGGGCCACTGCCAGTCCTCAGGTCCTCCTAGTGGGACAGCAGCATCCCTCCTCCCCCATTTTATACTTGAGTTACTGGACTCACTTTTCCTACAAAATAATATGCCCCAGCCGTGCAGGGCTGTTGTGAGAGTTGCCCACTTTGTGTCAAGCACTTTGTGGTGCAGGGATGAAAAGTGCGGAAGAAGATGCAGTGTGTTTGTGCGTTTTTAATATGTCCCAGCCCATCTAGCTGGGAGAATATTGTGTCTCTCCTCCAATTTTAGTCCAAGCTATTTTAATAAAAGCAGAGTCTATTAAGCTTGGCTTTCTCTTGGCTGCAGTAAATCTCTTCAAACACTGATCTCTGTGGGATTCTTGGGATTACTTGCAACAGGCGGGGGGTGGGAGGGAAGCAAACAAAAGTGGAGTGGAGGCAGAGGGAAGCTTGAGGAGCAAAGAATGTCACCTGCTCCTTGGTAAATGAAACTTAAATCTAGAATTGTAGATCTAAATATTGGAGTGACCAGATAAAATAAAAGGAGAACAGTTCACTGAGCTTGGCGCTGATATGCAGGAGATGCTAAATTATTAAAACTGTAATAAGCCCAATAATAAATATTTGATGTTGAATTACGGAAGTTTTCACAGATACAGTGGAAACTGAAAAATGATCTATTATATCTGCATTATATCTTAAACACTGCTCAGACAGGGATCAGGCTGTCAGCTCCCGGGTCTGGGTGTCCCATGATGGATGACAGCCAAGATGATGCAAATGGAGCTTGAGGCTGCAGCTGCTCGAATGCAGTGACAGATGCAGTGCAGTCCCATTCCAGGTTCATTGCCATGCTGAGAGGAGGTGATGTAAGTTCCATCCACTGCTAAGAAGGCCTGATGCTGTATTGGAGGCTCTCGAGTTCTCTCTCTCTCGTAGTCAGAAGCTGCTTTAAAAGCTTAGCTCCATGGGAAATAATCAACCTTGTCCTTGTGGACTACGACACACTCAAGGCATGTCCACGCTTTGAGCTAGGCGTGTGTGATTCCCAGCTCGTGATGTGCTAGTGCTCTGAGCTAGCACGCTCAAAATAGTACTGTAGCACGGGCAGTGGTGAGCAGTGGCACAGGCTGGCTTCCCTAGTACAAACCCATCTAGACCCTGTGGCTAAGTCCTCGGGGTAAGTAGACCATGGTGCCACTCACCATTGCTTGTGCAGTATGGCTACCCCATTACCTTTAATATGCTAGCCCAGCATGAGAGCCAGGGAGGAGAGATACTGAGCCTGTCTCTTAGGGCTATAATTATACTGGCCTGTACTATACAACCTATTATTGAAGGCTTCTAGGCACTGTGCTGCAATATAGTAACTACAGCGGCTGTGTCTTTGCCCTTGGAGCTTCTCATTGCAGTGCTTTAATACGGAGGTGGTAACGCAGCCGTGTCTCTGGGTTGCAATATCCCACTTATTGCATTGGAATGCATGAGCTCTAATGTGGCCACGTCTCAGTGCCGGGGCTTCTCCTAGCCTGTGCTGAAATGCATTAAGTGTAATGCAGCTGCGACTTGGCGCTTGGAGAGGTTCCCATTTGCTGTGCTGTAATACGGTGGCAGTAATGCAGTCCTGTATGTCTTGTCTGTCCTTGATAACAAGAGTGCCACATTCCTTCAGACCTTTCATTAGTCTGCTCCCTTTGGCGCCGGGGTCACTCGTCTCCAAGAGTTTAATGGAGGCGAATTGCAGGGGGCTGGTTTTGAAAAAGCATATGAAGTCTTTACAACTCCGAGGGTAAAGGTCTGAGTGTGGCCTTGTGTTTTTATGAAGACGCTGGAGAGTGTATAAAGAATGGATGGAGCTTTGCCTTTCAGTGGTGCTTCAGTGAAGTGCTGACGGCAGCTCCCTGCTCCCATTGTACTTAATGTTCGCCACGCGGCTACGTCGCACAGTCAGCCAGCTGCACGTCCCCGTCAGCTGCAATGAGCTTGAAGTCATGGCTCCGAGAAGCTGTTGCCATAGAAGTTCGAGAAGGAAAGGACCAGACATTCCTTTCGTCCCATCTCTTTGGCATTGCAGGATTGCTCTCTGTTGTTGTTTGACAGGAGATGGGCTGGGATGTAATGTTTCATGCATCACTTACCATGGTGGATTGTTTTAATTCTGTGCAACATACACTTGGCACATGCCTTCTTTTATAGTTAATGAAACTTGCATATATAATGAATATAGTTGCATATATAATTCATCAGGAACTGCATTAAGTGCTCCCTCCTCAGTCACACAGTGAGATCCATTACATGATGTACATGTCAGTCTCATGGCACTGCGTGGCCTTAGACAGGCTGGAATCTTTGTAACTGGGCATTTGGCCTGGTGTAATGATGGGGCTGTTCACCTAGGGTATGTCTACACTACCCCGCTAGTTCGAACTAGGGTGGTAATGTAGGCATACCGCACTTGCAAATGAAGCCCGGGATTTGAATTTCCCGGGCTTCATTTGCATAAGCAGGGAGCCGCCATTTTTAAAACCCCGCTGGTTCGAACCCCGTGCAGCGCGGCTACACGGGGCACGAACTAGGTAGTTCAAACTAGGCTTCCTGCCTCCTGCCCCCTGCCCCCTGACCAATGTCCCACTCTGTGCTGCCCGACCCTTCGAGACCCCCTCCTTCTATCCAATCCCCTCTCCCCACTCTCTGCCCTCAGTCGCACTGCCTGGAGCACTGGGTCTGGCGCTGCTCCAACTGCATCACCCAGCAGAAGCTGCAGCTGGGCTGCTTGTAGCATCAGGGCTGGCAGCACAGGCACTGGAGAAACTGAGGCAGTGGGGGAGGAATGCTGGGCTAGCCACTTGTGCTTGCTGCACTGCCCGGGAGTTGAGCTCGGGGGCCAGACTGAAGGGTCCGGTGGGCCGGATGTGGCCGCAGGCTGTAGTTTGCCATCCTCTGTTCTTCTGGGACAGAGACTTTCTGTAGTTGTATGTATTGTGCAGCACCGTGAATGGTATTGGTTCATCACAGCCAGCACCAGGTACCCCACTAGGAAAGCCGGATAAAGGATGCCCTGAAGGCAGGGAGGTGGGGTGGCCAAAGGAAAAGGGCAGTTACTTGGGGATCCTAGGGTTGTAGGTGCAAGCCCACTTGGTGATGGATGGACCAGGCACCCTTGGAACAAAAGAAGGATAAGGGGGGCCCAGAAAATAGAGAGGTTGGGGGAGGGGGCTACTCCAGTGGCACAGTATGCAAGGTACCCACCTCCAGAGCCAGCAGGTCAAGGGCTCAAGCTCCATACCTCCCCAGGGACAGACAACCCACACTCTGGAGGGATACATCTGGCACCCTTGGAACATAGGACAGACAAGGGGGGTCCAGAATATAGGGAGACGGGGGGCTCCTCCAGTGGCACAGTGGAAAAGGTACCCAGAGGTCTAGGGCCAGTCTTGCACCCCAATGCCTTTTTTCCACTGAATTGTCTAGCTGTTGTGCTTAAGCAGGGCTCTGGCTGGGAAAGGCGTGCAGCGCTGGGAGAGAATCATAGAAACAGTGCTGAAAGGGACCTTGAGGGGCCGCCTAGATCTGCCCTGCACTGAACCTAGGCCAGCCCTGACAGATGTTTGTCTAACCTGTTCTTAAAAACCTCCAGGGATGGGGAACCCACAGCCTCCCCAGGAAGCCTGTTCTACCGTTTAACTGTCACTCTCAGGGGGAAGGGCCTAACTAACTCTAACCTCAGGCTCCCTTCCTGAAGATTAAGCCGATGGCGTCTTCTCCTGTCATCAGTGGACATGGAGAACTACTGATCCGTCCTCCTTATAACAGCCCCAACAGATCTGAAGATTGGTATCACCCTGTCTTCTTTTCTCAAATATGAGAAAAACGTGTTTTTCTGAACATGCGGGGGAAAGGGAGGGTTAAACCTTTCCTCATAGTTCAGCCTATTTACCATTTTCGTAGCTGTTCCCTGGACTTTCCACTTTGTCCCCATCTCTGATCAAGTGTGATGGCCAGAACTGGACGCAGGACTCCAGTGGAGGCCTCAGTGGTGCTAGCAGGGCAGGACAGTCACCTCCCGGGTCCTACAGTGCAATATGCCTGTTAACATTCCTCAGGATGACAGTAGCCTTTTTCACAACTGCTTCACATTGTCGACGCCTCTTCAATTTGTGATCCACTCTGATCCCCAGATTCTTCCTAGCAGGACTGCCCCCTAGCCTGCCCGCTCGCATTGTGTGCGGTGTGAATGATTTTAATCTTTCTATAGGTGGCTTTAGAAATTCATCTTGTTAATCGTAGGCTAATTCTCTAATTTGTTGAGGTACGTTTTGAATTTTAACCCTGTCCTCCCAAGTGCTTCGTGACATCCACCAATGTTTGGAGTTTACTTCCCGCTCCGTTATCCAAGTTATTAATGAACAAGATTGAATAGTACTAGACCCCTGCAGAGTCCCACCAAATATTCCCTCCCAGTTTGACATCTGTAAATGAGGCTCAGATCAATAGTAGGAGGGAAAGTGGAAGAGTTATGGTCTAGAAGGTGATCAGCTGTGCTGATTATTGGCATTGGTGGGCAGAGACAGCGTGACAGAGAAAGGGAGATCCTTTCACCTCCATTCAAATCCAGCCCAGTTCTAATGACCAAAAATTAGAACCTCTTGTGGCTACCTGATGGCTTGTGTGGAAGCAGAGGCTTGTGCCAGCTGAGAATTTACTGAGCAGTTATTCACATCGCAAAACCAACCATAACTAGCTTTGCTGCTGACAGTTGGGCTGGGGAGATCAAGGATTATATGGGCCTTAACTCTCTAGTTACCCTTATATGGAGTCTGGGCTTAGACACTTTGGTGAGTAAACGCATAGGGGATTCTTACACCTTCTGCTGCCCATGGGGTTTGGGTTGAGGAAGCTGCTCTGCCTTACCTTTCACACCTGCCAATTGCCTGTGCTCAATTGTTTCTTTCCGTATTTTTTATCTTCTCCCCTCTCCAAAGCGGGGGTTTCCTGCACTCTTGCTTTGTCGCCGATTCCAAAGAAAAGTTTATAATTTAGCCCGAGCAGCCATAAATCACAAGAGCAGTGCCTCGGCTGCCCGCCGACATGACTGGTATCTCTGTCGTTATGGCAACCACAGAAACAAATAAAAGCCCTGCTCTTGCTTGACAAGCCTTTGAGGTGCCCCGATGGAGACGCGAGTGTTCAACGGAAGAATGAATTCTCTTCAACTCGCTGTCGATTCATCTTCATTTTGCTCCCAAGCGAGTCCCTTTGCTCTCTGAATTCTTTGGCAAATCAACAGGTTCCGCCCCCCCACAATTGCTCATGCTTCTTTCCTTCCATGGCCTGACAGAGAGGAAGCTCCGGCTGCCGTCTCCGAATATACCCTGCCGAACTGGGGAACTGGTGGGAATATGCGCTGCTGTCTGACGCCACAGATTCTACCCCTGGCTCAGGCTTTGCGGCTCTCCTGGTGGGTGACCTTGGAGCGAGTCGCTGAGGGGAACATTTCCCAAAGGACCTAAGGACCAGGATTTTAACATGCTATTGAGGGGGCAATGCACTCAGCATTGCAATGCCTGAGATCCATTTTCCAAAGTGACTTAGGCACTTCGGAAACTAGCTCAAATTGACAGTCAATGGGATTAAGGCTCTTTGGTGATTTAGGGCACTTTGGGGGGGGGGACCCACACCCTTAGCCTGTCTGGTTTAGTTCCCCCATCTATAATAGGCGGATTCTTCTATCCCCCTTGATACAGTGCTTTGAAAATGCTGTGGTGGCAATTATTACATGGGAATGGTGGTCTGTTACCGGGAGAGACTGGAACATGCTGGCTGGTGTCGTGTTAGATTCCTTTTGTTTGCATTGTTACTAGTAGTGTATCATGGAACTGGCAAGAGGCCCCAAGAACAATCAGGGCTCCCTTCAGCTAAGTGCTGCAAACACACAGAAAGAAACAGTCCCTGCCCCAAGGAGTGTACAGTCAGATAGACAAGACAAATGGAAGGAGAGGAAGGAAATGAGGCATCGCACGTGGAAGTGCCCCAAGGTCACCCAGCCGGTCAGTGGCAGAGCCAAGGAAAGAGCGTGGGACTCCTGAGCCCCACTCAGTGCTTTGCCCACCGAACCACAGAGAACTGATTCCAGGATACACTTTTGACTCTTTAATTGTTTTTTCTTGCTGTGCTCCATGTTAGAGAAGAGCAGGTTACCTAGCGGCAACTGGGGTAGAAAGGCTCCTTTATTGCAGATGCTCATTATATCTTGGATCCCGCCTCCAACCATGGGATCCGAGTGACCAACTAGTGAACCACAGGTACACCTTTTTATCTTAGTTAGTATGTAAATCCACTTATCAATTACATCACTTTTTAAGCCCGAATTTAGTAATGTGAACACCCATATAATGCATAATCATAGCCATGTGGCGAATATAATTATACCTGTGTGACGTAGTGGGGGTACTTGCTGGGCTGTGGTGACCCCTGCTGTCTGGAGCAAGACCCAGCAGGGAAAACCTCACTATGCAAAGGTAGTGCCAAACTTGTTGAACCAGTAGCCAGACACCCCCCATGGAGAGGAACAAAGGAAGGTGGAATGCTGCCCTGACTGGGGGGCAGGGCTGGAAGGGAATTTAGTTAGTGCTGTCGGAGAGCATGGAGGAGAGCCTAGGGGAAGGGGCAGGAGTTTAGGGGCCCAGTCTCCCCCATCTCAAGGGGGCCTGAGGCATCCTAGCCCAGCTCTGTGACCAGATTCCATCTGTGCTGTGCTGTATCCTGGAGAGGCAATAAACTTCCTCTATTCCACCGGCTGGTGCAGTCTGTTTGTGCCATTTTGGGGTGCAGGAGACGGGGGACCCCCAACGCGCCGTCACAACCTGCCCCCTTTACTATTTACAGCTTAGTAGTTGATGTAGGCAGTTCTCACATCACAAAACTCCTTCAATCAGCAACTTACAAGGGGGAAAGGAGATGTGTCCCTGAATGTATATTTCGGAGCGAATGGGAACGGATAAGGGGGTGGGGAGATGCTACTTGTTTAACACATAGAGCACTCATTACAAGTTACAGTTTTGGTACAGTAACATGCTTCTCTATCCCGAGCAAGCAGGGAAGGAGGAATCACACAAGTCTGTCAATCAGTAGAAGTAAGGTCTGCCTGGGCTGTGCCCTATTACCATGGTCACAAGTACCAAGACCCCCTATTTAACCCTTACACACCCCAACACTCTTGCACATCGAACAGTGGGCTTCCAGCTTCTTTCAAGCACCACATGCAGAGCTATTCCCCATTCTGCTTGAGTGAACCATCCCTCTTGGCAACACCTGCTTGTCTGCAGAACCTCAAGGAGACAGGGCTGGCCAGGCAGCAATCCGAGGCAGGAATTAGTAGATGGTGCGTACCAGTGATGGGTGGGAAGGACGTGGCTGATTAAAGGGCTTGCAATATCCTGTGATTTTATGATAGCTCTGTGCCATGTGGAATCACATGGGGCACGGAGGGGAAATCAAGCCCCTTGGGCCCTTCTATATTGAAGATCTGTATGATAGTCCCCAGTGGGACAGGGTCAGCTTCAGGCCATTCCATGCATCAGAGTGGAAGAGGCTGCTGAGAGATGCTTTTCCTGCATGCAACCATTTGCTGCTGCCGCTGCTGGAAGGGAGACTGGACGAGTGCAAAGCAAATCCTTCATCGGCCCCTTTAATCGATGGCAGCCTTGAGCCGCAGGGAGCTGCCTTCAAAGGCTGTTGCTCTGTCGATGATGGCAGCAGCCTGCACCAATAAAAGTGGCCCTGAGCCCCTGACAGCAGGTGCCGGTGATGAATGGACGGCTTAACGTGATGAAGCAAATTGATCATTGCATCACCGACCACAACTTATTCATTTCTGAAAGGAGGGCGATTCGTTATCTGGCATGTCAGGTGCCTGTGTCATCGCTAGAGATAACAACCCTGTGGCATGGGCTGATGGCTCTCCTCACCCTGCAGGCTCCTCTTTTCCCAAGGGAGTGGGAAGGGGAGCCCCATGTTTTTAAAGCTGGGATGGGGGCTGTTTATGGACACCATCTCCTAAAACACAGAACGACAGAGGCCTCTGTTGAAAGACAAATGAGAACGCTTTCCAGCCCCGTGCTCAGAAGTTCCTCAGCCAGAACCTGGGCTTCTTCCTGGAATTCTTCCTTTTCCTCACCTCCCAGTTTGCTTTATGAGAGCCAGTGATATCTAACTGGGCTAAGGGATAACGAGATAGGGACCTACCCTTTTGAAAGCTCTTGGACGTGTGCAAACGCCAAGGCAGGAGAGGAGTCATTTAGGGTGGTGCACGGTGGTGTAATTAAGGGCGATCGGATGATGTTAGTTTAAAAAAGGGAAAAGGAAAACAAACTGAATGTCATCTATAAACTGCCAAACCCCAAGTGCCTGTAACCCAGTAGCCTCACTCTGACTAGAGCTGCTCAGAAGTTATTTTATCGGAAAGTGCTGGTTTGCCAGAGCAAAATGTTTTGCCAACTCTATGGCAGATCTGACAGAACATTTGCCGGCACACAGGCACGTTTTCACTGGAGACCTGATGATAAACCAGGGTCTGAACCCCCAGCTGGAGTCAGGTCTCTGGGAGCTGTTAGGATCAGTGTTCCCTGTATGGATGTTAAAATGCATGTAATGGAATAACTGTGAAACCGCTGACAATTACACACAGTGCAGCAGCCAGCTCCCTGGGGAGCCAGTGCGTGCCAGGAGCTGATTATAAAGCTGGCTCCCGTCATGCACTGGCTGCTGCCCCACGCTGCTGCCTCTGATGCTTTTAAGCTGGCTCCCCGCACATACTGGCTCCTACCTGCCGCCCCATGCTGCTGCCTCTGTATCAGAGGCAGCAGCAACGGGCAGAGATGACACCCCGGAGCCAGACTAGGGGCTATATGTAGCCATGTAGCTGTTTGGTAACTGATCCGCTCATGTTTATCAGTTACTCAGCTACACCCATACTCCCCTATTTCCCTGTAAGCTATGAGCATGTGTGGCTGCTCAGTAGAAATTCAGCAGAGCGCCACAGCTAGGTTTTCTGGTTTTATTGCTGGTGCACATTCACATTTGCCTCAGTGCACATAAAAATGTATTCCATACATGGATGGGAAAATATCTGCACATGGATGGAGAAGATTAGAGGAAACATTGATTAGAATCTATGTTAAGAAGCCCTGCCAGCCCCTGGAGCCCTGCCTGCAAATGAAATTGTATCAGAACAAAACCCTGAATCAGGATGAAAATATACTGAAACTACCAAAATTCCTCGCAAACCCCACTCCCAAGCCATCTAAGTTTTGGCCAGAACCAGTTGTTTCCAAGGAGAGGCATGAAACCCTGCAGTAGATAGTTATGAAATAACTTGCACCTGGAGAAAGTTTCTTCCTTATCCCAGCCATTAGAGGTGGGCTCATGCCCTGACACATGAGGGTTTATATCCCTTCCAAAGCTCTTGTGGTTTGTTCTGTTCTTCGTTATTTTTGTTTTTAATTCTTAGAATTGTAACTGAGTCTTCTTGTCATTCTTGTAAATGTGTGGTTTTTTTTTTTTGTTTTTTTTTTTTTTTTGTAATCCTACAAAATACTAAGCCTCTTGCCGTTGAATTGTAAAACACCACCTCAGGAAAAGTGACAGAAGAATTAGGGGCCATTTAAAACAAGTTTGGAACCAGGTTTAGCAAACCTACCCTAGGGTATGTCTACACTACAGCGCTAATTCGAACTAACGGATCCAGACTAAAAAACTAGTTCGAATTGGCGTTTTGCTAATTCGAACTAGCATGTCCACATTAAGTGGACCCTGAACCGGGGTTAAGGATGGCCGGAAGCAGTGCCGGCAGGGCATCAGAGGAGGACTTAGAGCGTGGAGCTGCTGCCTCAGGCTAGCTGAGGACTGTGCTTAAAGGGACCCGACCCCCACCCCGGACAGACAGTTCTAAGGGGTGCCCCGCTTGCAAAGCAGTCCTGGCTTGGATTGCCCAGAGTACCCACACTGGGCACATCACAGCACTCGGCCATCAGACCGACTGCACTTGCCGCAGGCTGCCATCTGGGGAGAGGGGGCAATTGGGGGGCTGCAGGAGAGCATCCACCCCCAGAAGCCCGCAGAGCCAGCCCAGTCCTCCCCATCGGGGGCTCGTACCCCATTCCTCCCTCACCTCCTTCCACTTACCCCTCCCTAGCCCCCCTTCCTGATGTACTAAATAAAGGACAATTGTGTTCAAAAATAGAATCTCCCTTTATTGAACAAAACTAGGGGAGACTGGGAAAAGGAGGTGGGAGAGGGAAAGAGAGAGGGTGGGAGGGGGAGGGCAACTACAATGATGAGGGGTTTGGAACAGGTCCCATATGAAGAGAGGCTAAAGACTTTTCAGCTTAGAAAAGAGGAGATGGAGGGGGGATAGGATAGAGGTCTATAAAAGCAGGAGTGGGGTGGAGAGGGTGCATCAAGAAAAGTTCTTCATTAGTTCTCATAATAGAAGGACTAGAGGACACCAAAGGAAAGGAATGGGTAGCAGGCTTCAAACTAGTAACAGAAAGTTCTTCTTCACAAAGCAAAGAGTCAACCTGTGGAACTCCTTGCTGCAGGAGGCTGTGAAGGCTAGAACTAGAACAGAGTTTAAAGAGAAGTGAGAGAAAGTGATGGAGGTTGGGTCCATGGACTGGTATTAGCCAGGGGGTAGGAGTGGTGTCCCTGCCCAAAGTTTGTGGCAGGCTGGAGAGGGATGGCACGAGACAAATGGCTTGGTCACTGTCTTCTGTCCATCCCCTCCAGGGTCCCTAGGGTTGGCCGCTGTCGGCAGACAGGCTATTGGGCTAGATGGACCTTTGGTCTGACCCAGTACAGCCATTGTAAGCTCAGGGCTCAGGGTCGGGGGTCTTAGTGGACCACCTTGATTTTCATGCACACCTGCTCCTGGGTGGCCAGGCTGGCAGCTCTCCTGCCCTAGACGGCCACTTTCCTGTGCCTAGTGTGGAGGTTGTGGACGAGGTCCATGATGTCCGCACTAGACCAGGCGGGTGCCCACCTCTTGCGGTCCCGGGCAAGCTTCCGGGAGCCGCCAGCCTGGTCCTGGAAAGAGGGGGAGGGCTGGGAGGCATCGGGTGGCTGGCTTGAGCCGTGCCAGGCGCAGGGTCTGCTGGCTGGGTGCTGGCAGGCTTGCACCTGGCACGGGCACCATAGCCAGCTCGTGCCCCTTTAAGGGGTCCGGGGCCGGGAGGGGGGCAATAGATTTTCCCTGGTGTTGGCCAGAGTGGCCACCAGGGAAAGCTGGGGAGGGCTAGCGTCCCACTAGTTCGAATTAAGGGGCTACACACTAGGCTTAGTCCTCGTAAAATGAGGTTTACCTAGTTCGAACTAAGCGCTCCGCTAGTTCGAATTAAGTTCGAACTAGCGGAGCGCTTGTGTAGCGCCTATCAAAGTTAATTCGAACTAACGTCGGTTAGTTCGAATTAACTTTGTAGTGTAGACATACCCCTAGAGATCAGTCCAGGGATGTCTCAAGAAATGGTCCTGAATTTAGCCTGCATCTGATTGCTGTTTGCATTGGCACTGGTGTCTCAAAACCAAGGAGAAAAAACCCCCAAGAAACTAAAAAAAACCCCTCCCCACAGATTTTGTGTGTATATATTTATTGAGCCAATTAATTAAGTAAAAATAAAAAAACCACTTCAAACATGAACATATTTATTCACATTCAGCAATATATTTTTTGTTTGCTCTGGGGCTTTTAATTCAGAGCTCTTAAAACAATATTTTATACCAGATTCTGCAGCTTTCCCTAACTCAGCGTTTTACCTCAGATCTTCAAAAGAAACTAGGGAGTACTTCTTCTGTCACTGTTGTGATTTATAATGATGGGCACATATTACACTAACATTGACCGGCCCCTGCCAGAATCAGGCTCCCCACTCTGCTCATCAGTACAAACACCTAGGATTGAGATGAACCCTCGGGACCTGACCCGTGCCAAACCAGAGAATTTGCTGAACCACAGAAGATCAATATTGTCTTGCAGCATTAGTAACAATTCCACTGCTTACTGGGCTCTGAAGACATTTAGGGGTAAATTAGAGCTAAATAACAGCACAAAACACTGAAAGCCAGGACTGGTGGCTGTAAACAAACTTTATGGGACTGCAGGAAACTTGGCCACACCCAGGATAAGTGGACATCCGGCCAACTAAAATCGTGCCTGGCCACGGATGTTGCCAGACCAGAGAGTGCCCAACTAGAGAGGTTCAACCTGTAGTTTCACTTTACTTCAAGCAGCCTGTTGTTTCTTCTTTACAAGAGATCCTGCAGGCATCCTAGTGAGCAAAATATGAATACAAAGGTGTCTGGTGTAATGCAGATACTCAGCGCATCAGGGAAGCTGCAAGATAGTACAGTCTAAAACCTATTTTCTCATAAAAGGGCTTTTCTTCTTCCTCCTCCTCCTCCCTTTCTCCTCTCCCTGTTGTTGCCACTGCCTTTGACGATGTTATTTAGGGATAGAAAAAATTAAGATGCAGGTTAGATGGACATCTATTAGGGATGATGTAGATGGTGCTTGGTCCTACTATGAGGGCAGGGGACTGGATTTGATGACCTCTTGATGTCTCTTCTAGTTCTAGTATTCTATGATTCTAAGCCAGAAAATACCCTAATGCTATTCTATAATCTACGGTGCATCCACCTCTCAAATATGGTGTTTAGTTCCAGTGATCCCATCGTGAAAAGGATATAGTGGGACAGGAAAATGTTCAGAGAAGGAAAACAAAGATGATCAGGGCATGCAACGGTATCCATATGAGGAAAGACTAAAATTATTAGGATTGTTTAGCTTAGAAAAGAGAAGAGTAAGGCATATGACAGACAATTAGACAACCTTGAATGGTGTGAGAAAAGTGAATAGAGAAGTGTTACTTATCCTTCATGCAGTACAAAAATCAGGGATGGTCCAAACAAATTAATAGGGTACAGATTTAATACCAGCAGGAGGAAGCACTTCATACAACACACAGGTAAGCTGTGTGCTAGAGTTGTGACAAGCATGTGATAGGCATGTTGTGTAGATCAAAAGTATAACTGGGTAAAGAAAAGATCTAGCTAAGCTCATGGAGGATAGGCCATTAATAGCCATTAGCCAGGATGCTCAGAAACACAACTTCATGCTTGGGGCAACCCTAAACCTCTGGTTGCCAGAAACCTAACAGGGATTTTTGGGTGGATTCCTCCACTTGCCCTGGTCCGCACAGTCACCCTGGCTCTGGTGCTGCCCTCTTCAGGAAGCAGGATACTGGTCTAGACGGACCATTGGTTTCCCCCAGTATAACCATTCTGATGTTTTTTAGTTTTTCATCACAACCTTTGTCTCTGGAGTCTGGTGTGTGCTTTGTAGCTGTTTGTTCAAAGCCAGTGCATTCCCCTGGACCTTCCTGCTCATATAACTTTACAAGGGCATTTTAGTTTTTCCTCCCCGCCCCCCGTACTTTATTAACTCTGTCAATCTGGTTATTGCCTATCTGAGAACCAAGTTGTAGTCATTGCACATGGAAAAGACTAGTTAGTTCACCCTCCAGCCAAGGCTGGATTCTCCTCTCTGGTCGTCACGCTAATGACAATGCCACTTTCAGCCCTTTCATGCCAATAATAACGGTGCCTGCCACCAGGTCTACTGGCGGGGGGAGGGGAGTGGCAAAGGGAGCAGTTGCCCTGGGGCCCAGCAATTCAAAGGGACCTGTGGTCACCGCCACTGCTACTTTGGCAACAGCGGTGGAGCCGCAGCGTCTTTAAATCCCTGCCGGTGGCTGTGCCATGCGGCACGCTCTGTGCAGCTCTGAGGGCTGGCAGGAGAGGGTAGGCGCACGGTGTTCTGTGAGGTGCTGAGAGCTAGCTGCCCTGCCCCGTCCCTTCTGCCCAAAGCTCGCACCTAAGTAGGGTCAGGGCTTGGTTGTGCCAGGACAATGGGATGTGCATGGAATGGGATTGCTTCAGAAAACCACACAGAAAAGGGAATCACCAGGCAGGTGAACGGGTCTGGCTTGGGGTGCCCCCTCCCTCATCCAGGACAGCTCCAGCTCTAAGCCTCCCACTGCCAGGCACCCTTTAGGGAGGGCAGGGGGCTGAAGTCCCCCCATTCATGCGGGAACATTGCTGGGTGTTTCCCTTTGTCAGGGAGCGAGGGGAAAGTGCACAGCTTGCTGCATTCCTCACTCTGGCTGGGGAGTGCAGTTCTACCCATGTGCACCACTCAGAAAATCCAGCGGGGGGGGGGGGCATTTGTCTGTGAACAGCTGCAAGTCCAGGGCAGGGGAGAAGGCTTCACACACTGCCCCTACTCCCAGCACAATCTTGCAGTCCCATTGGTCAGTTTCCAGCCAATGAGAGCTGCTTGTTTAAAGAATAGGCAGTGCACGAAGTATCCCTTCCCCTTCCCTTTGGGCTCGCAGCTGTTCACCGACACACATGGCCCTGCAGCCGGCTGCTCTGAGCAGCCTGCCGGGGCATGGAAGGCAGGGAACATGCTGGGCTGCTGGCTGGGAGTCACCCAGGTAAGCATCTCCTGACCAGAGCTTGCCTCTGGCTCCCCAGCACCTTTCTCTCCCCCAACTTTTTGCCCCCTCCCCACTGCTGCCCCCATATCCCCTCCCAGATCCTGCATCCCAGTCCCCTGCCACAGGTCAACCCCCTCCTGCCCCAGGTCACAACCCAAATGTTGAACCTCCTCCTGCACCCTAATCCCTTGCCCCAACCTCTGCACCCAACCTCTATCTCAGACCCCGCACCTCCTCCTTTATTATCATGGAAGAGTGTGGCACTTGGCCACTAAACAAATACTTGGAGTGCCCCCCATCATAATTATCTCCCACACCTGTGCTAGGGAAAGGACCGATTTTATATTTCTTAGTGTCTTTTCCTGAAATTTAGTAGCCACCACTGTGTGACCAGCCAGCTCAGGATGCACCTGGATCCTTTTTATGCCACTTCCCCCTGTTTTTAATCTCCAAGAATGATTATTGGATTTCTGCAGCCAGAGGCAAAACTAATAAACTGTTGAGAGACAAAACTTTCTGGGAGTTTAATAAGGATGTGTGATGCGTCCCTGTGCTAGTATGAAGGAAGAAACAATCCACGGGGTGAGAAAGAAAGAGAGGGGAGGTGGCCGAGGGCGGTAGATTCTATCCCCTGATGTGTGTGTCTGTCCATCCCCAGTCTGGGATCAGCCCTCGTGTATCTGGTAGGACATGGTAGCTGTAACCATTGCCCCCTCACAGGCTGTGCCTGGTGCCCTGGGTGGCTCCCGATCCAGCTCCCAAGGGAACGGGCTCCACATCACATAAGACTCTCATCATGACTAGCCTCCTGACTGGGCAGTCTGAGCACAACAGGCAGCCACAACTGGTCTGTCCTGGGCACTCAGCCCTGCCCTTTGGGGATCTCCAGCCGCTGACGACCAATGTTAACTTTTGCCACTGGCGTGAGATCCTTCACTGCCAATGGCAAATGGGAGACGGCAGTGTCCTCTCCCTTCCCCATCCCAGTCCTGGCATTCCTAGCTGTCTCCCCTCCAGCGCCTCCTAACTCAGGGAAACATTCTGCTACTCTTTTCTGGCCACATGGTTCCACTTTTGCCTCAAATTCCACGGGATCATATGGACCGAGAGATGGGGGTGGAGGAAGGAGGATGCAGTCGTGCTGAGACACAGCAGCCCACGTTCCAGAGCTGTCTGTGCCCTCTCGCCGGTACTTAGAATCTGCTTGTGTAGCATTACACACCCTCTGCTGGGACCTGGCCCTGGCTGAGCCCTGCAGTGGTGGAGCCAAAGCTCCTTATTTCAGCCTAAAACATGTGCTCTTCGGCCTTCCTCAGTTAGGGTTAGGGTTAGGGTTTGCCTTTGTTCTACCATTTTGCGGATTGTAGATGCAGTGTGGCTCCTGTGAAGCTGCTGGCGAATGCACTGGGAGGCTCCCACCGATAACTACAGATTCCCAATCATAGAGGGTGGCGGGGAATGGCTTTCCAAGCATTGCGTGGCTCTGTGGCAAGCAGAATGGCATTTCGAGGAACTAAATGGAATGAGAGAAGCTAGAGAGCCGGAGAGGTGTCATGAGGGAAAAACATGAAGAAAAACTCCGTAATATCCAGCAAAAATAATCCCATTGTGGGAATTGCCCTGATTGCACTGCCTGATGCATTACTGAGTGCTAATCAATTCTGCTCCAGACATTTCCTCTGGTGTTTTTAATAGGACGAGTTCCTATTGGCTCAAACCAAATGCCTTTTCCTGTACTATAGATTGGTGGAGTCAGGGACCCAGTACTGCTCAGCAGCACAAAAGGCTCGCAAGACACCAGCTCTGGCCCCCAGAACCCAGGCAGACATTTTACCAACAATGGAACTAAGCAGAGTAACAAAAGGCAAGAGGGAAGTGGCTGTTTGCAGATGATTCAGTCTCCTGTAGAATTAGCATGGTTCATGCTGGAGCTAAAAACAATGATAAGAAACAAGGTCTCGAGCCAGCTTCAGAGGTATGTGGGGTGGTAGGTAGGGATGGAAGTAAGAATTGGTAGGTTTCTACATTTTCAGGCTAGTAGGGGGCATTACAATCAGCTAGTCTGACCTCCTGCAGAAAACAGGCAATAGAATTTCACCCAGTGATTCTGGCTGATCTAAAGCTGCAGAGTCTATTCCGTGCTGTGACACTGATTTTCTCTGAAAGCGAGAGCAAGTCATCCATGGCCATTTCCACACCGCAGCCAAGAGGTGCTGGGAACATGCCATTCCAGTTCAAGCCAATGGAAGCTGTGACTGTTTGGCACCTCTGCAAATTAGGTCCTTGGATTCCCAATTTGAGATGCAAGGGACTAAAGTGAAGTGCCTGAAAATGCACTTAGGTGCTTACGGATGGATTTTGGTGCCTAATTTTAGGCATCGCTAGAATGAAAATTAGGCTTTTAACTTGTAAGTGCATCAGTTTTCCCAGCTGTAAAATAGGTCAAATGTTCCTTACCTCCTGGCATTGTGGGGTTTCTGAGAGTTAAGAAAGGTTGGAGAGCCTCAAACACAAGGTGTGGTGGGTGGGCAGAGAACACTCGTTCCAGAATCTGGGCTGAGACGTGTTTCCCTGTGCAGCAGTTGCTCCTGTGTTTGAAGCACTGCTCTCATGTGAAGGAAGTATTTGTGTTTAAGACTATGGGCAAGTCATATAGAGCCTCATTCTCATTTATGCTATGGCCTTTTTGTCAGGCTTGTCACCGAGTGTGGGGGAGTCACTGGGCCCTGCACCCCCATCCACAGTCAGAAGTGACTCAGCCAGCAGGTAGAAGAGAAGGTTTATTGGTTCACAGGGATACAGCGTAGCACAGACTTGTTAGCACAGGAGCCAGAAGCAGTCAGTATATCCACCTTAGGGTGAGGGGTCCCTCATCCCCCTCCCTGTGTGCTAAGCCATCCAAGACTAACTCACACATCCAGCAACCAGTCCCAGCCTTGCAGCAGCTCTGCCTCCTTTTTTGTCCAGCTTCTTGGGCAAAAGATATTACCTGATGTCACCTGATTGCATCTCCCACCTAAGCTCAAATTACAAAACAGCCAGGGGCCATGCACAGCTTGACCTACTGCTCACAAACAGGAAGGGACTAGTAGGGGAAGTAGAGGTGGGTGGCAACCTGGGCACCAGTGATCATGAGATGGTAGATTTCAAGATCCTGACCAAAGGAAGAAAGGAGAGTAGCAAAATACACACCCTGGACTGCAGAAGAGCAAACTTTGACTCCCTCTGAGAACTGATGGGCAGGATTCCCTGGGATGCTTATATGAAGGGGAAAGGAGTCCAGGAGAGCTGGCAGTATTTTAAAGAAGCCTTATGAAAGGCACAGGAAGAAATCATCCCGCTGCGCAGCAAGAAAAGCAAATATGGTAGGCGACCAGCTTGGCTTACCAGGGACATACATGGTGAACTTAAACACAAAAAGGAAGCTTACAAGAAGTGGAAACTTGGACAGATGACTAGGGAGGACTATAAATATATTGCTCAAGAATGCAGGGGAGTTATCAGGAAGGCAAAAGTGCAATTGGAATTGCAGCTGGCAAGGAATGTGAAGGATAACAAGAAAGGTTTCTATAGGCATATTAGCAATAAGAGGGTGATCAGAGAGGCTGTGGGAGCCTTACTGGATGAGGGAGGTAACCTAGTGACAGATGATGTGAGAAAAGCTGAAGTACTCAATGCTTTCTTTGCCTCTGTCTTCACAGACAAGGTCAGCTCCCAGACAAATGCACTAGGCAACGCAGTATGGGAAGGATATTGACAGCCCTTGGTGGGGAAAGAACAAGTTAGGAACTATTTAGAAAAGCTAAACATATTCAAATCCATGGGCCCTGACTGAATGCATCTGAGGGTACTGAGGGAGTTGGCAAATGTCATTGCGAAGCCTTTGGCCATTATCTTTGAAAACTCGTGGAGATCGGGAGAGATCCCAGAATACTGGAAAAAGGCAAATGTAGTGCCCATCTTTAAAAAAGGGAAAAAGGACAATCCAGGGAACTATAGACCAGTCAGCCTTACCTCAGTCCCTGGAAAAATCATGTAGGAGATCATCAAGGGATCCATTTTGAAGCACTTGGAAGAGGGGAAAGTAATCAGGAATAGTCAACATGGATTCACCAAGGGCAAGTCGTGCCTGACCAATCTGATTAGCTTCTATGATGGGGTAACTCCAGGCTCTGTGGATATGGGAAAGTCGATGGATGTGATATACCTTGACATTAGCAAAGCTTTTGGCATAGTCCCCCACAATATTCTTCCCAGCAAGTTAAGGGAGTATGGATTGGATAAATGGACTGTAAAATGGATTGAAAGCTGGCTAGACTGTCGGGCCCAATGGGTAGTGATCAACGGCTTGATGTCAGGTTGGCAGTCGGTTTCTAGCGGAGTGCCCCAAAGATCTGTTCTTGAACCCGTTTTGTTCAACATCTTTATTAAAGACCTGGATGAGGGGATGGATTGCACCCTCAGCAAGTTTGCAGATGACATTAAGCTAGGCGGAGAGGTAGAGATGCTGGAGGGCAGGGATACGGTCCAGAGTGACCTGGACAGATTAGAAGATTGGGCCAAAAGTAATCTGATGAGGTTCAGCAACGACAAGTGTAGAGTCCTGCACTTGGGACTGAAGAATCCCAAGCATTGTTACAGGCTGGGGACTGAATGGCTAAGTAGCAGTTCAGCAGAAAAGGACCTGGGAATGACAGTGGATGAGAAGCTGGATATGAGTCAGCAGTGTGCCCTTGTAGCCAAGAAGGCTAATGGCATATTAGGTTGCATTAGGAGGAGCATTGCCAGCAGATCCAGAGAAGTGATTATTCCCCTTTATTGGTCTCTGGTGAGGCCACATCTGGAATATTGTATCCAGTTCTGAGCCCCACACAAAGAAAGGATGTGGGCGCATTGGAGAGGGTCCAGTGGAGGGTGACCAAAATGATTAGGGGGCTGGAGCACATGACCTATGAGGAGATTCTGAGGGATTTGGGTTTGTTTAGTTTGCAGAAGAGAAGAGTGAGGGGGGATTTGATAGCAGCCTTCAACTTCCTGAAGGGAGGTTCCAAAGAGGATGGAGAGAGGCTGTTCTCAGTAGTGACGGATGCAGAACAAGGAGCAATGGTCTCAAGTTACAGTGGGAGAGGTCTAGGTTGGATATTAGGAAAAACTATTTCCCTAGGAGGGTGGTGAAGCACTGGGATGGATTCCTTAGAGAGGTGGTGAAATCTCCATCCCTAGAGGTTTTTAAGTCTCGGCTTGACAAAGCCCTGGCTGGGATGATTGAGTTGGGTTGGTCCTGCCTTAGGCAGGGGGCTGGACTTGATGACCTCCTGGGGTCTATTCCAGCCCTAGGATTCTATGATTCTATGATTGTGAATTTGCTGGCCTGGGGAAGCCTCCCTCAGTGAGAGTCACACCGAAAACTCCCATCGCAGTTGGGCACCAGTGTGGTGCCCAGGGAAACTGAGGCATATGCACACACGCAAACATACACCCAGACACAGACACACAGGTTACTACGTAGCAGCACAGGACAGTAGGAATCACACACAATCCCCACTACATCACAAAGCCTGCTGACAGAGGGGCGCAAAGGGGGCAGTTGAAGTGCCCTTTGAAGTGCTGCTGGAACACAGCTCCCCAGCTCCACATGGTTCCAAGGGCTGGCGGGGAGTGCTGGAGTCTGGACGCAGCCCTGCCCATTCACCTCTGCCCCTTCTGTCCTCAGCCCCACTCCTTCTGGGGACACAGAGCCTGCCCCCTGGACCTCCGAACACCTTGCCCTGGAGCCTGCAGTGGGTGTCGGCCCTGCTGCTCCCAAGCCTTGTCTACACTAGCATTTATGTCAGCAACACTTTTCTCATCAGGGGTGTGAAAAATCACACCATCCCCTAAGCGATATAAAGTCTTTCTGGAACAAGTGCTTGTGTGCACAGTGCTATGTCAGTGGGAGAAATTCAATGGGAGAAAAGCTGGTTTTATTATGTCGACGGGCGTGTTCTCCCCCATCCACAGAACGCGGCTACACAAGAGATCTTACAGTGGCACAGCTGTTCAGCGCAGCTGTGCTGTCGTGAGCTTGCGAGTGTAGACGTGGCCCAGGCCGCTTGCTCTTTGGGAGCTGCATTGACTCCAGGGATGCGGAATCAGGCACAAGCTCATATTTCCCCTTTAAAGTGGAAGGCTTAAAATGGGGCGAGTGAAGAAGCTGAGTGATAACGATACTGTGTACGTATGTGCTGAGCCTTTGTAATATAAGATTCTTTATCTAGTTCCTTGAATTCAATATGTGGTAAGTAGAAATGGACACAGCTGAAAAGTGGGCTCTAAAATCCCACAAGTCTGGATGCAGATCAGGCGTTGGGTCAGACTCTGTCCCAGCACACTTTACACTGAGTGCGCCTTTATCAATATTTTATAAAGGGTTCATTACTGGCTAATGGATGTTTTAGTAAAGGGTTACTCAATGGTTATAGAGTCAAGCAGGTCAAAAGGTTGCTTATAGCCATCTCTAACACACAGTTCTCACGCCTGAAACATGCTTCTAACAGCTGTTCATCATTTATTAATCTTTTATAAACTAGAAAGTCCTCTTGATTTGAAGGGACCGTTTACCGGAGAGATTTAGCACCAGAGAACTTGCAAAGCGCAAGCTATCCATGAACAGTGGGGCCTCATTGGTGTCCTCAGTGATATTTGCTGATGTGAAGATTCAGATGCAGCCAACAGAACTGGGGCAGAGATTTCCAAGGTGACGGTCACCTCTGAATTTGCACTTTTGCTTATGGGATGTACAGATGTGCCCGGGGAAGTGACTGGCACATGTTAGCTGGGTCACTATCCTCCCATCTGTGTATGCTGTTACCTCACTTGTGCCCTGGAAATTCTGGGCCACTGTGGCTTCCCTCTTCAGCAGATGGCCAGCTGTGCTTATCTGGACTTGAGCAGTCCTCCTGGTGGGACTGTGGGGGGAACACAGCTCAGGACTGTGGCATCCAAGTGTGCTTTCTCTAGCTGCATTGTCACAGTCACTGCTTGCAAGTCAATCGCCCCATGACTTTCCCTGAGCAGTACTGCACAGTGTGCACAGCGGGGGACGTATGAGACCCCAAATTAGGTGTGATTTGTGACTGTGGCTTTCTGCTTCTTTGCTCCATCATGAGCTTAGTAAATCTACACTTGGGTATTTTCCTAGCAAGAATGATCTAGCCTAGAAATATCTCAGCTGTTCACCCCCAAAAGCCGTGATAGGGTATTACGAACAGATTGTTTCCCAGGTTTTCTTCTTGTCCCGTAGGTCCTCGGTTCTCTACCTGTGCTTATGATGGCCTGCATGTGAGAAGGAGGGCGGGGGGGCATTTTGGTTGCAGTGCACAGACGTCCACTTCACAAATCCCCATTGCTAGATGACACGCAGGAGCCAGGACTAACTGAGCCAAGGGGCCTGGAGTCTGTTCTAGGGTTGCCAGATGTCCGGTTTTGAACTGGACAATCCAGTATTTGATCTTTCTTTTCGAGAAACAAATTGAGAAAATATAAATGTCCGGTATTTTCTAAATAAGACGTAATGTCGATTGTGATGTCATGTCAAGTGTGTCCGGTATTTTTGTTGACACCATCTGGCAACCCTCGTCTGTTCTCCCTGCAGAAGTGGTGTCTCCAGGGTAGAGCATCCGTGCTTTGGGGGCGGGTGGGGAAGTGGACCAGTGTTCACAGGGCTGCCCCAGCCTGATACTGGCATTTGATGCAGACACCAATTTTCAAATCTTCTTGTAACTGGGGGCTGTTTTCTTTACATGCATTTTTAACTATAAACAGCAACTTTTTTTGCTATCAAAACTGAAAAAGGAAAAATGTGGCTTTCGGGCTGAGCCCAAGAAAACTTTAGAGCAGAGAGAATAATGGATTTATAACCCTCCACAAGGGTAGGCAGCAGAGGGGGGTGAACCATGCAGACGGAGCAAGGGGAGACATCTGGGTCTAGCCAGACTCAAGGGGCAGCTATGATAGAGAGGGCAGCCCTGGAATAGTTCCTGTCCCCTTGCCTAACCCAGAGAGGGCAAAACGTCTGCGGAATTAATTGAATGAGACTGCTGGACGAGAGAGCCCCTGCTACTTGCTGCTGGCCTGCATCAGCCTGGCCATTGCAGACATTTAAGGGAGAACAAAAAGGGTTACGGAGAAACATCGGTTTCCTCGTCTCTCAAGCGGGCTGCACTGGAGAGCTCTGTGCCCACACAAGCTAAACCTCACTCCCGTTCATGGCCTGGAGGTGGGGGAGCGACACGAAGTACAATTCTGCCTGCTTGATTGTAGTTCCTGATCTGCAGCATTTCTCTGCCCAGCACCCAGAGCACATGCCTTTCTGAGCAAGATGGGGCGGGTTGTGCTGGGACTGTTGTCTCCTGAATGTCTGGGTGCCTCTCCCCACCTTGCTTGCCTTACACCTCCCTTGAGGTGTGTCAATGATGGAGAGTCACCCTCACTGCAGGGCACAATGCTGGGGTGGGGAACATTTTTCAGTCGGGGGTCACTGACCCACAGAAAAATCAGTCGGGGCCACTCCCAAATGAGAAGCAAGAAAACCAAGCCCAAACCTCTCACTGACCTGGCCCCTGGCTGAGGAGCAAGGACACTACCCCCAAACCAACCAACAAACAGAAACTTCACTCACTTTGCTCCTACTCACACAACTCAGGGCTCTGGGGCTCCACTCACGCTCTGACCTCCTAGGGGTGGGATGTGCTGAGACTCAGGGCTACCCTCCCCCAGCGGGAGAGCTAACGCTCATGCTCCACAGCGAGTGAGGCTTGGAAACATGCCGCGGGGCTGATCTTGGCCGTGGGCTCCTGGCCGAGCATTCTTAGGTGTGACGTTTTCCCCAGGATCCCCATCTTCCCACCACACCCCACCCCACCCCACAGGCAGGTCACAATCTAACCCTTTCCTGAACGGTCTAGTTAACGGTGAGTCCTCTCTCCTCACCCTGCTTCTCCTTCCATGTGTAAGCGGGGGAATGATCCCGCTATTGTGGGGAACTTTCCTGGCTTCTATACCACCCCGGTGAAATGAACCAGCTAAAGGATCTGAGTCCCCGCTCCCACTTCCTTTACCCCACGGCTCCCTGATCCTGAGGGCTCCCCCTCCACTCTCCTGAGTAGCAGAGCCCTCGAAACCCCAACAAGGCTGGGCCCAGGTTTCCTGGGGCTTAATCCCCGACCTTGTAGTCACTAGGGGCAGGAGTTAGGGTGTCCCCACTCCGAGGTGCTCTCTTTACACTGCAGGCCTTCTTGGCCCAGTGATCACTTCATAAGGTTCAAAGCAAATACAATTTATTAAACAACAACTGATTAAAGAGAAAAGAATAAGAAAAAAATGAGAATGGTTAAATGAGAACACACAGCCCTGCTCTGTAGCACAGGGACATCAAAACAGCAGCCTGCAGAGTGTAAGGACAGTCCACAGTCTCTTCCTTAGAAGCCCTGGATATGCTGCAGGGGGGCTGCAGGCTGGACACGCTTGCTCTGGCAGTGACCACACAGCCTCAAGCTCTAAGTGGCCAGACCCCTCTCCCAGTCCAGAGCCTCTCCCCACACTTTGCAGTTCCCAGCTGCTCACCACATCCAGCTGCAGACTGTGCTGCGTGGCCAGTCTCTAGCTCCTTGCGTTGCTTCTCTGTTCCTTTTGGCTCTCTGAGCACTGCCAGTCTGCTGCTCAACACAGGGTCTGCTCTCCTTGGGCTGTGTGTGTCTGGCTCAGCTGCTGCAAAAACTGCCCCTCAGCACACAGCTTGCTTTGCTTGGGCTGTCTCTCAGCTCCCTGTTTTTGCAGGACTTCTTCTGCACACTGCTTGCCCCCTTGGGCAGTCTCTCAGCTCTCTGTTTGCTCAGAGAGAGCCAGAACAATCCCAGCTCACAGGGAGGACGGGT
Source organism: Pelodiscus sinensis (assembly GCF_052426305.1). NCBI lineage: Eukaryota > Metazoa > Chordata > Testudines > Trionychidae > Pelodiscus > Pelodiscus sinensis. The sequence continues at coordinate 7,022,735 of NC_143074.1, read as the reverse complement.
CCTGGCCTCTTGCTTTTCTCACTGGCCTGTCCAACTTGTCAGTCAGGCTAAGCTGGAGTGTTGGCTGCTTCCCATTGTCTCTGGGGTCTGTCAGTCTCATGGACCCTTCCCCTGTTGACACTGGGAGCTGGCAAGCCAAAAAACTCCCACAGAGTTTAAGTAAGGGGTAACAGTCCCCTTACACATGTACTTAATGGCGATAAAAATCGAAGGCCCAGGTTAAACAGGAGCATTGCCAAGCTGGGGAAGCGTCTCCTGAGGCACCATTTAGTGTCAGGACACAAGGGTTCCCTGTGCCTCTGCCCCAGCAGAGAGCACCAAGCTGCACTGCCAAGACGCTGTGTCCAAGTCAGTGTCCCCGTGTCTTTTCCAGACCCCTGTCTATTTGCCCCGGACCATCTGAGGGGACAGTTAAACAGCAAGGACCCTCCAGCGCCAGGCTCTAAAGTTGAGAGCCACCGGCTGCCCACGCTGGATTTGAAAGGAGCCCAGCTTCAGCATGGGATTGCACTGGGATCACACAGCGTGAACACGCTGAACCCTTGAGACAGGGCTAGGCCCTCTCCTGGACAGCCGTGACACTTGGATCGCGCATCAGCACATGACCTGACAGAGCCAGGGCTTGCTGCTCTCTGCGGCGGCTCATTTCCTTTTCTCCGGCTTTCCCTGATGGGACGGGAGGGGAGGCTGCAGGCTAGGAAGGCACAGTTGATGATTGGAGGAGCAGGGCAGGGTGGTTTCAGGGAGGAGAGCGAATCGTGGCACCAGGCCATTGATCCGTAAGGCTCAGAGTCTGGAGCCTTAAGCAGCCGTTTTCCGAAGCAAATCCCTGGGAACAGCACTGAATGTGAAACACAAAGTCTGACCCATTTAGAAAATCCAAACCAAACCGTGCTCCCGGTTGCGGATTGAGGTCACTGCTTCAAAAACTCCCCCCCCCCCCCTCCCCACATCTACTATCCTCTGCCAGCCGCTGTGTTCACACTGCCCCCTCGGGACATGAGTGTGCTACCCTCCTGATGAGCTCTTACACCCTTGACTTTTCTGATACATTGTATCCATTCAGGATATGTCTAGACTGCGGAGTTTTTTCCAGGATATCAGAGGTATCCCAGAAAAACTCTGCCGCATCCAAGGAATGCATCTGCTCTTCCAAAAAATTTTCGAACGAGCAGACATGGTTTTTTTGACATCCCTGAAAACCTCATTTTGAGGAAGAAGGGATGGTCCGAAAAAGGGTTTTTTTCCTCACATTTGGCCCAGTGTAGATGGGCCAAATGTCAGAAAAGTCTCTTCCGATAAAAGCAGCGGAAAAGCTATGCAAATTGCAATTCGCTATTTGCGTATCTTTTTCCAGAAGAACTGTGTAGTCTAGACACAGCCTTAGTCATTGTGGTCATGAAGCCCCCTCCCTCAATGTCCTTTCCCCAGGACCCCTCTAAAACTGCTGCTGGGCACTGACCAGAGCCATCATTCCATTATGCTACAGCACAGTGACTTATTCAGGGCCAGCGTTCACAGACCTCTGTGCGCACATGTACAGTGGGCCAGGTTTTCTGTGCCTGGGACAGACATCTCAGAGACTTTATTCTGAGGTCATAGCTAGGTCAACAGACAAATTCTTCCATCAACCAAGCTGCAGCCTTGAGCCGCTTAAGTAGGTTGATCTAATTTTTAAGCGTAGGCCAGGCCTATACAAATAATAACAAAGAGCTTGTTAGAGGCAGATCCTTATTGCTGCAGTGGAGCGGGCCAGCCGCGGGCTATTCCAGGTTCTGTGCTCCTTGCTCATAGCCAGCTCTCACTGTCGTCATAGGGAATTTAACCTGAGCCTGAATTGCAGGACTTTGCTCAAACTGCATAATAGCTTGTGAGATGACTGTGGATGGATAGAATGGCTCAGCGGCCAAAATAAGCCACTTATTCAGCAAGGCCTTTTCTTCCAGATAAGAGCTAGTATTTACTGTAAGGAAATAAAATAGCTTCATAACCAGAAAATAAAAGGAACATGGATTCATCAATTTGGATTCAGGCCCTGGTCTACCACAGACCTTCTGTGTGCCCTTTGGCAACTGTGCCTCAGTGCCCCAGCTATACCATGGGGAAAACCGCCCTGCCCTGGTTAAAGATTGTGACATGCTCAGATACTATGGTAGTGGGAACAATATAACTACCTGTGATAGAGTGAACTCCCAAGCTGACCCCTGGTCCATTAGGGTTGCCAACTCTAAAGTAAAAAAGGAGGATATGTGGGATAATCCTAAACCCACAAACTGTGGTGTGTCCTGAGCAGTCTGACAATTGCCCGGGGAAGTTATCTCAAAAAAGGAATAATGCTGGGAAAACCTTGTCAGATGTTAACCCTGTGGGCCAGATAGTTCAGCATTCTTTCTCTAATGCTTCAGAGGTCGGTGCAAGAGACACCATAGTAGGTAGTTGTGGGGTAACCATGAATATCTAAATCTAATCCCTGGTAATTAAAGATTGGTTCAAACCGTGAATCGGGAGATTGTGTCCTTTCCAGTGTCCATTTTGTTAACATTAGAAATGTGCTGGGTAACTCTGTTGAGATGTATTTGTAATGTGGCAGCAGCCAAGAGCCTCAGTGGAGGTATGTCTACACTACCCCGCTAGTTCGAACTAGCATGTAATGTAATGTAGGCATACCGCACTTGCAAATGAAGCCCGGGATTTGAATTTCCCGGGCTTCATTTGCATAAGCAGGGAGCCGCCATTTTTAAAACCCCACTGGTTTGAACCCCGTGCAGCGCGGCTACACGGGGCATGAACTAGGTAGTTCGAACTAGGCTTTATCCCGGGCTTCATTTGCAAGTGCGGTATGCCTACATTATCCTCCTAGTTCGAACTAGGAGGGTAGTGTAGACATACCCTAACAGAGCAAGACCCCATCGTGCTAGGTGCTGTAGAAACACAGACGGGGTCCGTGCCTCTAAAGAGTTTACAATCTATATTTAAAATAAGAAAATGGAGTCAGATGGGGAGCACAAGAAGATAGTGTTGTTCAGTATTGACTGTTCTTAAGAGGAGACTAAGGGGGGGGATATGAGAGAGAGCTATAAAATCATGACTAGTGTGGAAAAAATGAATAAGAAAAAGTTATTTACTTGTTCCCATAACATAAGAACTAGGGTTCACCAAATGAAATTAATAGGTAACAGGTTTTAAAACAAACAAAAGGAAGTACTTCTTCACTCAGCGCTTACTCAACCTGTGGAACTCCTTGCCGGAGAATTTGGTGAAGGCTAGAACTTTAACGGGGTTCAAAAACAAGCTAGATAGATTCATGGAGGTTAGGTCCATCAATGTCTATTAGCCAGGGTGGGGAGGAATGGTGTCCCTAGCCTCTGTTTCTTTGGAGGTGACAGGGGAGGGATCATGTGAGGATTCCTTGTTCTGTTCCTCCTTCTGGGGCATCTGGTATTGGCCACTGTTGGCAGACAGGATACTGGGCAGGATGGACCGACCATTGGTCTGACCCAGTCTGACCGTTCTTCTGTTCTGTAGCGTACCATGGACGTACATACCTGTGCTGTTAGCACACCAGCTGCCTAACCCATGTTGTCATTTTAACATGTCAACCAGGGTAAGTCTCCTTCTTCTCTTTCCTTCAACGTCTCAAGCTACATAAAGAAGCAGAGGATTTCCCGGCTTCTTCCCGCGACAAAATCAATACCAAAGGCCTCCATTAATATTCTGGGAATGGCAGAAAAGATTGACTGCCTCATTAACAGGCATCGTGTGGAACGCTGACAATAATTAACAACTCAACGGTCTTATTGCTGGCCTATCACAGAAGTATTCAATCAAAAATGTAATTTTCTTGACGCTCCCATTTAGCATGAAGAGAATATTCCTTCAAAGTTTTAAATAGACTAATTAAGAGGGAAGAAATACAGGGGGAAAATAATATTAACAGTATAGTTTTAATGGGAAATTACTGAAGCGTATTAATAATGCAATAACCATTTTTAACAGCCGTCTGTCAGTTTGTGAGCTGGGGTAATTAAATTAGACACGAAAGGGTTACTCTGATTAGGGGCCGGGGAATGGCACTGGGGGTACGTCTACACTACAGCGCTAGTTCGAACTAACTTAGTTCGAATTAGTTAATTCGAACTAAGCTAGTTCGAACTAACGCATCTAGAACTAAAAACTAGTTCGAACTAGCGTTTTGCTAGTTCGAACTAGTAAGTCCACATTGAGTGGACTCTGAACAGGGCTTAATGATGGCCGGAAGCAGTGCCGGCAGGGCATAAAAGGAGGACTTAGAGCATGGAGATGCTGTCTCAGGCTAGCCGAGGGCTGCGCTTAAAGGGTCCCGACCCCCACCCCGGACACACAGTTCTAAGGGGTGCCCCGCTTGCAAAGAAGTTCTGGCTTGGAGTGCCCTGAGTGCCCACACTGGGCACATCACACCACTCGGCCATCAGCCCGGCTGCACTTGCCGCAGGCTGCCATCTGGGGAGAGGGAGTAATTGGGGGGCTGCAGGAGAGCTTCCACCCCCAGAAGCCCGCAGAGCCAGCCCAGTCCTCCCCATCGGGGGCTCGTACCCCATTCCTCCCTCACCTCCTTCCACTTGCCCTTCCCTAGCCCCCCTTCTTATTGATGTACAAAATAAAGATAACGTTTCTTCCAACATTGACTCTGTCTTTATTGAACAAAACTGGGGGAGACTGGGAAAAGGAGGTGGGAGAGGGGAAGAGAAAGGCTGGGAGAGGGGAGGGCAACTAACATGATCAGGGGTTGGGAACAGGTCCCAGATGAAGAGAGGCTACAGAGACTGGGACTGTTCAGCTTAGAAAAGAGGAGACGGAGGGGGGACAGGATAGAGGTCTCTAAAAGCAGGGGTTGGGTGGAGAGGGTGCATTCAGAAAAGTTCTTCCTGAGTTCCCATAAAGAAGGACTAGAGGACACCAAAGGAAAGGAATGGGTAGCAGGCTTGAAACTAGTAAGAGAAAGTTGTTGTTGTTGACAAAGCAAATAGTTAACCTGTGGAACTCCTTGCTGCAGGAGGCTGTGAAGGCTAGAACTAGAACAGAGTTGAAAGGGAAGTGAGATAAAGTGATGGAGGTTGGGTCCATGGAGTCCTATTAGCCAGAGGGTAGGAGTGGTATCCCTGCCCAAAGTTTGTGGAAGGCTGGAGAGGGATGGCACGAGACAAATGGCTTGGTCATTGTCTTCGGTCCATCCCCTCCAGGGTCCCTAGGGTTGGCCGCTGTTGGCAGACAGGCTACTGGGCTAGATGGACCTTTGGTCTGACCCAGGATGGCCATTGTAAGCTCAGGGCTCAGTGTCGGGGGTCTCAGTGGACCCCCTTGATTTTCATGCACACCTGGTCCTGGGTGGCCAGGCTGGCAGCTCTCCTGCCCTAGACGGCCACTTTCCTGTGCCTAGTGCGGAGATCGTGGACGAGGTCCACGATGTCCGCACTAGCCCAGGAAGGTGCCCGCCTCTTGCGGTCCAGGGCAAGCTCCCGGGAGCCGCCAGCCTGGTCCCGGCAAGAGGGGGTGGGCTGGGGGGCATCGGGTGGGTGGCTCTGTGCCGTGCCAGGTGCAGGGTCTGCTAGCTGGGTGCTGGCAGGCTTGCACCTGGCACGGGCACCGTAGCCAGCCCGTGCCCCTTTAAGGGGTCCGGGGCCGGGAGGGGGGCATAGAGTTTCCCTGGTGTTGGCCAGAGTGGCCACCAGGGAAACCTGGGGAGGGCTAGCCTCCCACTAGTTCGAACTAAAGGGCTACACAGCCCTTAGTTCGAACTGGCTAGTTCGAACTAGGCGTTAGTCCTCGTAAAATGAGGTTTACCTAGTTCGAACTAAGCGCTCCGCTAGTTCGATTCAAATTCGAACTAGCGGAGCGCTAGTGTAGCGCATAGGAAAGTTAGTTCGAACTAACGTCCGTTAGTTCGAACTAACTTTCTAGTGTAGACATACCCTGGGGCAGTAACGTCCGGCTTAATGTTCCGGTACCTGAAGGAGGATGAGGTCCCACCAAGGCCTGCCTGATATGAGTTTAATGACAGACCCTCCTTTCCTTATGTCATTGCCACACTTTATACAAAGCTCACTTAGATTTAAAGGTGACCTGAAAGGCTTTTGGATCCCTCCCTAGCCTGGAGTTCAGGCTTTGTGCTCTTCCTTCAGATGTTCGGGACATTTGGAAAGAGGAGGCAACATGGGTATATTATTTGTGTTGGGGTAGGAGGCAGAACTTGCCTACTAGATAAGAACATAAGAACGGCCATATGGGTCAGACCAAAGGTCTGTCTAGCCCAGTATCCTGTCTTCTGACAGTGGCCAATGCCAGATGCCCCAGAGGGAATGAACAGAACAGGTAATCTTCAAGCAATCCCTCTCCCATCATTCATTCCCAGCCTCTCACAAACAGAGGTTAGGGACATCATTCCTACCCATCCTAGCTAATATCCATTGATGGACCTAACCTCCATGAATCTATCTAACTCTTTCTTGAAGTCCTGGACTTCACAACTTCCTCTGGCAAGGAGTTCCACAGGCTGACCATGCGCTATGTGAAGAAAAACTTCCTTGTGTTTGTTTTAAGCCTGCTACCTATTAATTTCATTTGGTGACCCATAGTTCTTATGTTATGGGAACAAGTAAATAACTTTTTCTTATTCACTTAAATTAATGGAGATTGCCTATCTCTTAGAGCTGGAAGGAAGGGACCTTGAATCCAGTCCCCTGCCTTCACAGCAGCACCAAGTACCATCCCTAACAAATTTTTGCCCCAAATGGTCTCCATAAGGATTGAACTCACAACCTTAAGGTTAGCAGGCCAATGCTCAAGCCAATGCTCAAACCATGGAGCTATCCTACCCTCCCCTGCAGTTATGGGTTTGTAGACATCTATCATATCTCTCCTTAGTTTCCTCTTTTCTTAGCTGAAAAATCCCAGTCTTTTTAATCTTTCTCCATATGGGACCTATTTCAAACCCCTAATCATTTTTTTTTTTTGCCTTTTTCTGAGCCTTTTCCAATGGCAATATATCTTTTTTTTTAGATAAGGCAACCATATCTGTACGCATTATTCAAGATGTGGGCGTACCATGGTTTTATAGAGAGGCAAAAAGATATTCTCTGTCTTATTCTCTATCCCTTTTTAATGATTCCTCACATTGTTTCCTTTTTTGACTGCCACGGCACACTGAGTGGATATTTTCAGAGAACTATCCACAATGACTCAAATATCTCTCTCTTGAGTAGTTGTAGCTAAATTAGTCTCCATCATATTGTATGGATGGTTGGGATCAGTCCCTGTTCCCCCTTGCTATGCTAGATGCTTGTACAGACATACAGGGAAAGACTGTACATGGCCTGGAGAGCTTCCAGTCAAACCAGACAAAGTTTGGGGGGAAGCAGAAGCACAGACATGACTCTACTTGCCCAAGGTCACTAAGGAAGTCAGTGGCAGATCAATCCCAGTGTCTTGGTTCCCATTTCATTACTTTATCTCATGCTGCCTTTTAGTTAAGCTAAAAACACAGGCCTGAAAAGGCAGCCACAATGGGCTCTGTATTTGGCTTTACCCATAGATGTGTGAATGGGTCACTTCCCTTCTCTGTGCCTTGGTTTCCCCATCTGAAATCAAAGGTGTTAATTGCTTCCCGTCCCTTCCCTGCATTCTGAGCAGGTATCCTTGGTTTGCAAATTGCTTTGAGATCCTCAGATGGTAGGTGTTACAGACATAAAGGCTACGTCAAGACTGGCATGATTTTCCGGAAATGCTTTTGACGGAAAAGTTTTCCGTTAAAAGCATTTTCGGAAAAGAGCGTCTAGATTGGCACGGTGTCAAGTATCAGAGGGGTAGCCGTGTTAGTCTGAATCTGCAAAAGCGACGAGGAGTCCTGTGGCACCTTATAGACTAACTGAAGTGTAGGAGCATAAACTTTCGTGGGCAAAGACCCACTTCGTCAGATGCATGTAGTGGAAATTTCCAGAGGCAGGAATAAATATGCAGGCCAGGATCAGGCTGGAGATGACCAGGTGGATCCAATCAAGGAGGATGAGGCCCACTTCTAGCAGCTGATCTGGAGGTGTGAATTCCAAGAGAATAGAAGCTGCTTTTGTAGTTAGCAAGCCATTCACAGTCTTTGTTTAATCCAGAGTTGATTGTGTCAAACTTAAAGATGAACTGTAGCTCAGCAGTTTCTCTTTGAAGTCTGGTCCTGAAGTTTTTTTGCTGCAGGATGGCTACTTTTAGATCTGCAATTGTGTGTCCAGGCAGATTGAAGTGTTCCCCTACAGGTTTTTGTATGTTGCCATTCCTAATATCAGATTTGTGTCCATTGATTCTTTTACGTAGGGACTGTCCTGTTTGGCCGATGTATATAGCAGTGGGGCATTGTTGGCACATGATGGCATATATTACGTTGGTGGATGTGCAGGAGAATGTACAAGTGACAGTATGGCTGATCTGGTTAGGTCCTGTGATGGTGTTGCTGGTGTATATATGTGGGCAGAGTTGGCACCGAGGTTTGTTGCAAGGATTGGTTCCTGAGTTCGAGTTCGAGTTATTATGGTGCGGTGTGTAGTTGCTGGTGAGAATATGCTTCAGGTTGGCGGGTTGTCTGTGGGCAAGGACCGGCCTACCTCCCAAGGCCTGTGAGAGCGAGGGATCATTGTCCAGGATGGGCTGAAGATCACTAATGATGCGTTGGAGAGGTTTTAGCTGGGGACTATAGGTGATGGCCAGTGGTGTTCTGTTGGTTTCTTTCTTGGGCTTGTCCTGTAGCAGGAGGCTTCTGGGTACACGTCTGGCTCTGTCAATCTGTCTCCTCACTTCCTCGTGTGGGTATCGCAGTTTACAGAATGCTTGTTGAAGGTCTTGTAGGTGTAGGTCTCTGTCTGAGGGGTTGGAGCATATGCGGTTGTACCTCAGTGCTTGGCTGTAAACAATGGATCGTGTGGTGTGTCCGGGATGGAAACTGGAGGCATGCAGGTAAGTATAGCGGTCGGTAGGTTTTCTGTATAGGGTGGTATTGATATGACCGTCACTTATTTGTATCGTGGTGTCCAGGAAATGGACCTCCCGTGTAGATTGGTCCATGCTGAGGTTGATGGTGGGGTGGAAGCTGTTGAAATCATGGTGAAATTCTTCCAGAGTCTCCTTCCCATGGGTCCAGATGATGAAGATGTCATCGATGTAGCGTAGGTAGAGAAGGGGTGTAAGTGGACGAGAGCTGAGGAAGCGTTGTTCCAGGACAGCCATAAAAATGTTGGCGTATTGTGGGGCCATGCGGGTGCCCATAGCAGTGCCACTGGTCTGGAGGTATATGTTGTCACCAAATCTGAAATAGTTGTGTGTGAGGATAAATTCACAGAGTTCAGCCACCAGTTGTGCTGTGGCATCATCAGGAATACTGTTCCTGACAGCTTGTACTCCATCTGCATGTGGGATGTTTGTGTAGAGAGCCTCTACATCCATGGTGGCTAGGATGGTGTTTTCTGGAAGATCACCTATGCATTGTAGTTTTCTCAGGAAATCCGTAGTGTCACGAAGGTAACTGGGAGTGCTGGTGGCATAGGGTCTGAGCAGAGAGTCCACATAGCCAGACAGTCCTTCAGTAAGAGTGCCAATGCCCGAGATGATGGGGCGTCCAGGATTTCCAGGTTTGTGGATCTTGGGTAATAGATAGAACAACCCTGGTCGGGGCTCTAAAGGTGTGTCGATTTGTTCCTGTGTTTGTTTGGGGAGTGTCCTGAGCAGATGGTGCAGTTTCTTAGTATATTCCTTAGTGGGATCTGAGGAAAGTGGCCTGTAGAATTTGGTATTGGAGAGTTGTCTGGCAGCCTCCTTTAGGTAGTCAGGCCTGTTCATGATGACAACAGCACCTCCTTTGTCAGCCTCTTTGATTATAATGTCAGAGTTGTTCCGGAGGCTGTGGATGGCATTGCGTTCTGCACGGCTGAGGTTACCAGGCAAGCGATGCTGTTTTTCCACAATTTCTGCCTGTGCACGTCGGCGGAAGCATTCTATGTAGAGGTCCAGACTGCCATTTCGGCCCTCAGGAGGAGTCCATGTGGAGTTCTTCTTCTTGTGCTGTTGGTGGGAAGGTATCTGTGTGTCAGTGCACTGTTCAGTGTCGTGTTGGAAGTATTCCTTGAGACGGAGACGGCGAAAGTAGGCTTCCAGATCACCGCAGAACTGTATCATGTTAGTGGGGGTGGCGGGGCAAAAAGAGAGTCCCCGAGATAGAACAGATTCTTCTGCCGAGCTGAGTGTGTAGTTGGAGAGATTGACGATATTGCTGGGTGAGTTAGGGGTACCATTGTTGTGGCCCCATGTGGCAGGTAGGATTTTAGACAGCTTACAGTCCTTTTTCCTCTGTAGAGAAGTGAAGTGTGTAATGTAGATCTCCTGTCTTGTTTTAGTAAAGTCCATTTGTGCAGAAGGTTGGTGTTTTATGAGAGACTCCAGATTGGAGAGCTCTTTTTTGATGTTTTCCTGTTTGCTGTACAGGATGCTGATCAGGTGGTTCCTCAGTTTTTTGGATAGTATATGGCATAATCTCTCACTGTAGTCTGTGCAGTATGTAGATAGCAATGGATTTTTCACCTTCAGTCCATTTGGTATAATGTCCATCCGTTTGCATTTGGAGAGAAAGATGATGTCTGTTTGTACTTGTGCAAGTTTCTTCATGAGGTTGATAGATTTCCACTCCATACGGCTAAATGCAGTGCCTTGCATGGTGTCAAGTATCAGAGGGGTAGCCGTGTTAGTCTGAATCTGCAAAAGCGACGAGGAGTCCTGTGGCACCTTATAGACTAACTGAAGTGTAGGAGCATAAACTTTCGTGGGCAAAGACCCACTTCGTCAGATGCATGTAGTGGAAATTTCCAGAGGCAGGAATAAATATGCAGGCCAGGATCAGGCTGGAGATGACCAGGTGGATCCAATCAAGGAGGATGAGGCCCACTTCTAGCAGCTGATCTGGAGGTGTGAATTCCAAGAGAATAGAAGCTGCTTTTGTAGTTAGCAAGCCATTCACAGTCTTTGTTTAATCCAGAGTTGATTGTGTCAAACTTAAAGATGAACTGTAGCTCAGCAGTTTCTCTTTGAAGTCTGGTCCTGAAGTTTTTTTGCTGCAGGATGGCTACTTTTAGATCTGCAATTGTGTGTCCAGGCAGATTGAAGTGTTCCCCTACAGGTTTTTGTATGTTGCCATTCCTAATATCAGATTTGTGTCCATTGATTCTTTTACGTAGGGACTGTCCTGTTTGGCCGATGTATATAGCAGTGGGGCATTGTTGGCACATGATGGCATATATTACGTTGGTGGATGTGCAGGAGAATGTACCAGTGACAGTATGGCTGATCTGGTTAGGTCCTGTGATGGTGTTGCTGGTGTATATATGTGGGCAGAGTTGGCACCGAGGTTTGTTGCAAGGATTGGTTCCTGAGTTCGAGTTCGAGTTATTATGGTGCGGTGTGTAGTTGCTGGTGAGAATATGCTTCAGGTTGGCGGGTTGTCTGTGGGCAAGGACCGGCCTACCTCCCAAGGCCTGTGAGAGCGAGGGATCATTGTCCAGGATGGGCTGAAGATCACTAATGATGCGTTGGAGAGGTTTTAGCTGGGGACTATAGGTGATGGCCAGTGGTGTTCTGTTGGTTTCTTTCTTGGGCTTGTCCTGTAGCAGGAGGCTTCTGGGTACACGTCTGGCTCTGTCAATCTGTCTCCTCACTTCCTCACCATCAACCTCAGCATGGACCAATCTACACGGGAGGTCCATTTCCTGGACACCACGATACAAATAAGTGACGGTCATATCAATACCACCCTATACAGAAAACCTACCGACCGCTATACTTACCTGCATGCCTCCAGTTTCCATCCCGGACACACCACACGATCCATTGTTTACAGCCAAGCACTGAGGTACAACCGCATATGCTCCAACCCCTCAGACAGAGACCTACACCTACAAGACCTTCAACAAGCATTCTGTAAACTGCGATACCCACACGAGGAAGTGAGGAGACAGATTGACAGAGCCAGACGTGTACCCAGAAGCCTCCTGCTACAGGACAAGCCCAAGAAAGAAACCAACAGAACACCACTGGCCATCACCTATAGTCCCCAGCTAAAACCTCTCCAACGCATCATTAGTGATCTTCAGCCCATCCTGGACAATGATCCCTCGCTCTCACAGGCCTTGGGAGGTAGGCCGGTCCTTGCCCACAGACAACCCGCCAACCTGAAGCATATTCTCACCAGCAACTACACACCGCACCATAATAACTCGAACTCGAACTCAGGAACCAATCCTTGCAACAAACCTCGGTGCCAACTCTGCCCACATATATACACCAGCAACACCATCACAGGACCTAACCAGATCAGCCATACTGTCACTGGTACATTCTCCTGCACATCCACCAACGTAATATATGCCATCATGTGCCAACAATGCCCCACTGCTATATACATCGGCCAAACAGGACAGTCCCTACGTAAAAGAATCAATGGACACAAATCTGATATTAGGAGTGGCAACATACAAAAACCTGTAGGGGAACACTTCAATCTGCCTGGACACACAATTGCAGATCTAAAAGTAGCCATCCTGCAGCAAAAAAACTTCAGGACCAGACTTCAAAGAGAAACTGCTGAGCTACAGTTCATCTTTAAGTTTGACACAATCAACTCTGGATTAAACAAAGACTGTGAATGGCTTGCTAACTACAAAAGCAGCTTCTATTCTCTTGGAATTCACACCTCCAGATCAGCTGCTAGAAGTGGGCCTCATCCTCCTTGATTGGATCCACCTGGTCATCTCCAGCCTGATCCTGGCCTGCATATTTATTCCTGCCTCTGGAAATTTCCACTACATGCATCTGACGAAGTGGGTCTTTGCCCACGAAAGTTTATGCTCCTACACTTCAGTTAGTCTATAAGGTGCCACAGGACTCCTCGTCGCTTTTGTAGATTGGCACGGACTCTTTTCCGCAAAAGCACTTTTTGTGGAAAAGCATCCGTGGCCAATCTAGACGTGCTTTTCCGCAAAAAAGCCCCGATCGCCATTTTTGCGATCGGGGCTTTTTTGCAGAAAACGAATCTGAGCTGTCTACACTGGCCCTTTTGCGCAAAAGTTTTGCGCAAAAGGGACTTTTGCCCAAACGGGAGCAGCATAGTATTTCCGCAAAAAGCACTGATTTCTCATAGTAGGAAGTCAGTGCTTTTGCGGAAATTCAAGCAGCCAGTGTAGACACCGGCTCCTGCTCCCCTGCCTTGCTGCCTCGCTCTGATAGAGGCAGCAAGGGGGAGGAGGGAGCGACTAGTCAAGTGGTAACTGGACTACCCGAAAAGCATATGCTTATCAGGTAGCGGACTACTTGACTAGTCGCTTACATCCCTACCTTGCACAGTGTGAATTCCAGTGTGTAGCACTTTACATGCAGCTTTGGGTGCCATGTTTCCCACAGCTCACCAACTAGATGTGGCACCCTGGATTCAGCTGACAGAGTTCCTGTAATGTTTGGGCCAGAAGTTAATATTAATGCACAGCCCCTGGAGGAAGGTAGCAGTGGGACCATACCACCCCTTTTCTTGTGGTAGGTTCTTCATGCTGACTGCAGAATGGTGTGTGCTGTCATCACAGCACAAGAGTGGATTCGGCACTCTCATGTTAAAACACTGGTGTTTTCTCATTTTTCCTGTATTTGCTTTCTTTAAATACAATGTGTATATATTATATCACAGACACACACACAACCCCACTTACATTTATACAGTGTTATTAAAATTACAAAGACAAATACCCAACCATTAGGAAATGGCAGGGAATGGGCCATAGGATGGAACACTTGGCGATTACCTAATCTGTTTGTTCCTTCTCGGACAACTGGCATTGGCCACTGGTGGAAGACAGAATACTGGGTTAGATGGATCTTTGGTCTGACCCAATATAGCCATTCTGATGTTCTTATGACAGACTTAAGTTTGTCTGTATAATCAGTAATTTAAGCCCTTCTACATATGTATTATGATAGTCTCTAATTACCTAGGGTATGTCTACACTACAGCGCTAATTCGAACTAACGCATCCAGACTAAAAAACTAGTTCAAATTAGCGTTTTGCTAATTCGAACTAGCATGTCCACACAGAGTGGACCCTGAAACGGGGTTAAGAATGGCCGGAAGCAGTGCCGGCAGGGCATCAGATGAGGACTTAGAGCGTGGAGCTGCTGTCTCAGGCTAGCCGAGGGCTGTGCTTAAAGGGACCCGACCCCCACCCCGGACAGACAGTTCTCAGGGGTTCCCCGCTTGCAAAGCAGTCCTGGCTTGGAGTGCCCTGAGTGCCCACACTCGGCACATCACAGCACTCGGCCATCAGCCCGGCTGCACTTGCCGCAGGCTGCCATCTGGGGAGAGAGAGCAATTGGGGGGCTGCAGGAGAGCTTCCATCCCCAGAAGCCCGCAGAGCCAGCCCAGTCCTCCCCATCGGAGGCTCATGCCCCATTCCTCCCTCACCTCCTTCCACTTACCCTTCCCTAGCCCCCCTTCTTGATGTACAAAATAAAGATAACGTGTCTTCCAAAATGGAATCTGTCTTTATTGAACAAAACTGGGGGAGACTGGGAAAAGGAGGTGGGAGAGGGGAACAGAGAGGCTGGGGAGAGGGGAGGGCAACTAAAATGATCAGGGGTTGGGAACAGGTCCCATATGAAGAGAGGCTAAAGAGACTGGGACTTTTCAGCTTAGAAAAGAGAAGACGGGGGGGGGGGGGACGACAGGATAGAGGTCTCTAAAAGCATAAGTGGGGAGGAGAGGGTGCATACAGAAAAGTTCTTCATTAGTTCCCATAATAGAAGGACTAGAGGACACCAAAGGAAAGGAATGGGTAGCAGGCTTCAAACTAGTAACAGAAAGTTGTTCTTCACAAAGCAAATAGTCAACCTGTGGAACACCTTGCTGCAGGAGGCTGTGAAGGCTAGAACTAGAACAGAGTTTAAAGGTAAGTGAGATCAAGTCATGGAGGCTGGGTCCATGGAGTGGTATTAGCCAGGGGGTAGGAGTGGTGTCCCTGCCCAAGGTTTGTGGAAGGCTGGAGAGGGATGGCACGAGACAAATGGCTTGGTCACTGTCTTCGGTCCATCCCCTCCAGGGTCCCTAGGGTTGGCCACTGTCGGCAGACAGGCTACTGGGCTAGATGGACCTTTGGTCTGACCCAGTATGGCCATTGTAAGCTCAGGGCTCAGGGTCGGGGGTCTCAGTGGACCCCCTTGATTCTCTTGCACACCTGCTCCTGGGTGGCCAGGCTGGCAGCTCTCCTGCCCTAGACGGCCACTTTCCTGTGCCTAGTGCGGAGATCGTGGACGAGGTCCACGATGTCTGCACTAGCCCAGGCGGGTGCCCGCCTCTTGCGGTCCCGGGCAAGCTCCCGGGAGCCGCCAGCCTGGTCCCGGGAAGAGGGGGAGGGCTGGGGGGCATCGGGTGGGTGGCTCGATCCGTGCCAGGTGCAGGGTCTGCTGGCTGGGTGCTGGCAGGCTTGCACCTGGCATGGGCACCGTAGCCAGCCCGTGCCCCTTTAAGGGGTCCGGGGCTGGGAGGGGGGCAGAAGAGTTTCACTGGTGTTGGCCAGAGTGGCCACCAGGGAAACCTGGGGAGGGCTAGCCTCCCACTAGTTCAAATTAAGGGGCTACACACCCCTTAATTCGAACTAGCTAGTTCGAACTAGGCTTAATCCTCGTAAAATGAGATTTTCCTAGTTTGAACTAAGCGCTCCGTTAGTTCGAATTAAATTCGAACTAACGGAGCGCTAGTGTAGCGCCTATGAAAATTAGTTCGAACTAACGTTCGTTAGTTCGAACTAACTTTGTAGTGTAGACATAGCCCTAAGTACATACTATTCTTGGCACAGAATTCCTGCCTCATTCAGTGCAAAGGATGGCCCTGCTATGGGCTTAAATCATAGTTGTGTAGTGAAAATGGCTATCGTGTCTAGGACCTGTGCTTCGTTCTTGTATAAATTGGATGGTGAGCAGTGAATGTGCAAGGACACTGTAGGAAAAAGAAAGGGTGAGAAAGTCCTTCTTAGACCAGGTTGGAGCATGCTCAATGCTGACGGAATATTTGGGGTATTTAGCAACTAAATTCTCCCAAAGTATCTACTGACTATGCAAACTTATTTTGCAGGCTTATAACTTTACCAGATCAAGGTGGATTTCCATGGCGATAGCAAAAGGCACATCCACTCCGACACAAGACTACTCCCTGCCAAATTTCAAGTTGCCACTTCCAAGTAGAGATGCTCTAGTGCATCTCTCAGTCCCCAGATTTTTTTGACTAGGCTGAAACCTCCAGTCTTGTTTTTGTAAACAGTTGAATCATTTTGGCTGTGATTTTTCAAAACCATGTTAGTTTTTAAAAAAAGCTTAAAAAACAATGAGCGGTCTTGTAGCATTTTAAAGACTAACAAAAAATATAGATAGTACCATGAGTTTTTGTGGGCACAGTTTAAGTTTCATGGGCACAGTTTCATGTCAGCTTACGGCAGACACAGAGCATGTTATGGTCTGACAAAGTTACAAGTAACCAAAATCAGAGTCCGATCATGGGAAAGGTCAGGCAACCTAACTATAGGGGAGGCTACCAACACCACCAGTATCAAGAAGGAGCACGCAGTGGGCCAGATCCACCTCTGGTGTAACTGTGGAAATCAAAGCACGTGCTTCAGGGATTAATTTGGTTCAATGTTTCTATAGGCGGCTTCTCTGCTAGAGAGCCTTGATAGGAACCTGTGTGGTTAGAGGTCCAGTTGGTTTCTGTTACAGAACCATTTGAAACATAGAACAACTAATGCTCATGGGCTCAAAAATATTTTTAATTAGTAAAAATCGGGAAATTCTGACAAAATATTTCCATCAATGATAATTAACATTTACAAGAAAAATTCTGCTTCATAACTTATTGCAGTTTCATTTAAGGTATGTACAGTGCATATATTTTTGTACTGTGTATTTTTTTAATATGTGATGTTGACAGTTTGAGTTTTAATGGTTATAAAGCTTTAACTTTTCTGTAACTAATCTCAGCTTCTATTGTCATTCAATAATTATTGTCTGACATACAGACCCATTATCTGGCACCCCCACGATTTCCTGCAACTGTGAAAATTCAGCTGGCTAAAAATATAAATGTTGATATTATGTGCTGAAATGATATTTAAAAAAATGAATTCTGCCAAGACTAGCTGCAGAGCTGTGGTCTCTAACCTATTTAAGCACAAGATCTTTTTTTTTTCAATTTAAGTCAGCTCAGGATATACCTAGAGTTGCCAGGTGTCCGGTTTTCACCGGACTGTCCGTTATTTGGATCCCCTGTCCGGTAAAAAAAACCAGAAAATACCGGACATGTGAAACGTCCGGTATTTCCTGTTTCCCTCGGATGGAAACCCGGCGGGGACAATTTTCCCCTGCCACATCTGGCAGGGGTGGGGGAGTGAAGAGTACTGGGCTGTTTAAAGGCGCAGAGGCCTTTTTTTGTTTGTTTTTTGATTGTTTGTTTAACAACTTTGGTCTCCCTTTTTTTTCTCAACAGAATTTTTTCCCAGTGGTTTTTTTTTTGGGGGGGGGGGGGGGAGGCGTTTAGTATTTTTTGGTAAACCATCTAGATCTACCCCAAACCCAAATACCCTGGTCCCATCTCCTTTCCCACCCCTTCTTCAAGGCCTTGCTTGCTCTGTGCAGATGGGGTACTGGGGTGGGTAGAGGTGAACATTCTGACATTAGTGCCTCCCCTAGTCTGCCTCCGCTACCCCTTGCAGCAAGCAGGAGAGTCCAAGGGAGCAGCTCCAAGGCAGAGGGCCAGAGAAGTGCGGCAGTGGAGGGAGGGGCAGCTGAAGGGCCAGCACTTGAGAACCTCCCAGCCAAACCAGGATCGCCTGTCAGGGTCTCCAAAATCTACCAGTACATCCTGACCTGTGGGTTGGTGACCACTGCTATAGAGCACTGCATTCCCCCTTTAATTTGGAGAAGCGCTCTGCTTGCTTCATCCCACAACTGCCACCATTCATCCATCTCAGAGCATCTAGCACTGGAAATGGGCCCTTACAAGCAACCCTGCCACATGAAAATGCCTCACCGTTCTCCCTGGCTATATGAACACCCCTATTTCACCCACTGCAAAGAGAACGGGGCGTGTCGGGAGAAGGTGGAGTTTTATTGTTTATAGGGAAGGAAATGGAGGACCTGTGTGGATGGAGGGGAGCAGGGATATTTGTGAACAGGCTGCTGCTGAGGTGAAGCACATGTGGGTGCTTCCAGATGCATAGGACAGTGATTGGGGGCTTTAGCCTACACTTAGGAAAGATGTGGGCTCAAGTCCCTGCAATGCTACAAACTTCTGTGTAATCTGGGGCAAGTCACTTAGCCTCAATGCATCACAGAATGGCATGTCCTTTCCTCAGGTGGCTGTTCTGCACATTTAAGATCGTAAGGCACTCACATGCCAGAGCAATTGGAGCCAACCCCTTACAATTTGAGCTGTGAAATTTATTGGACAAATAGTTTATTTGCCAATAAATGCACTTTGGAGCAGCAGAAACTATTTGTAAATTCAGGGTGAATTTGATGAATAGTTTCAGCCAGAAAAGAAAACTGAAAATTCCGCCCCCCCCCCCCCGCAAGGCAGAAACATTTAATTTCAGAGCTTTGAAATTAAATACTTCAGCCTTTCATTTTGAAATGTAGCCAGATTTCTTTTAGTAAATTAAAGCAAAGATAAAAGAAAATGTGAATATAAAATGAAAGTAACAAACATGTTTCAGGTCAAACAGAATCCTCTAATTGTCTCAAAACTTGGCTTTTTTATTGTTTTTCATTTCAGTGGGTGGGGGGCGGGGGGCAATATCCATTTTGGGTTGACCCAGAACTAAGAGAGATAATTTTCCAGTTCAGCCACTGAACTGCAAAAAATCAGTTGTTTGCAAGCTCTGCATGAGGTACATAGATCTGGAGCTGATGTTTCAGATTAATCAAAGAAATACATCAATACTTTCCTTGCCCTTTCAATGTCAGCTCCACCAAGAGGCCAACAGACCCTCAGGCCCAGGTATAGTGGAACCATCACCCCCGCTGCCCTCAGCAGACTGACAATGCTTATTGGGTTTCCATGTAAATGATCCCCTGTTGCTAATTCTACTCTCCTGGGATCGGCTGTACCAGGTGAACCCACCCCGGGAGAGACGAGATAATGCAGCACAGGGCAGGTGCCATCAGTCATTGGGATCCAATCCCAGCACTACTCGGCAGAAATTGCCTCTGTGACGTTCGCTTTGCCTGAGTTCTCCGACTCTCATCTCTCAGTCTCTCATGCAAGAGCCAGAAGGCAGCCGTGTCCTGGCTTCACAATAGTCACTTTAGTGCTTTATATTCTGTTGGCTTCGGCCTTGCTCTCTCCCCTCCTCCCTCCTCCCTCTCTTTTTAAAATTAATCTCAGTTAATTTTGGATGCTGCGGAATCTGGAACACATCTCTCATGCTTCCATCCTATTAAAAAAATATTTACAGCTCCATAAAGCAAAGCCAGCTGTCAGGCGAATGTCCTGCTGGCTCTGCTCCCTTTGGGGCAGGCGAGGAAATGGGTGAGGCTTTGAGGAGGAGGAGCTTGCTCATATGACCACGGCCAAGATTTTGAGTTGAACAGGGAGATTTCAGACCGACAGATTCATTCAATCCTGGAGAACGTGTTCATGGAGATGACATGTGGCCGAGTGGGTAGAGCAGAGGACTGGGGGGTCAGGAGTCCTGGGCTTCCTTTCCAGGACTGCCCCTGCTTTGCTCAGCTTCCGTTTCCCCTTCTGTGAAATAGGGGCAATTATGGGATGATTGTAAATGCCCCGTTGTTTGATGAAAGGCCTTTTAAAGTGCTATGAATGGAGAGGGTCGGGCAACCTGAGCACAGGGGAGTTTTGCCTCTCTCCTTGTAGCGAAAGAAACTTTGACCTCTGCCCCAGGTGTCCTTCTCCCAAGCTCTTCTGTTCTGCCCAGCTCTATGCTGAGCAGCCCACTGCCCGTGCCCCACCTAGGAACCTCTGCTATTGCAGCTATTGCCTCTCTTCCTGACAGTTGCCCAGTAGAGCTAGTTGCGCCTAACCTCATAACCCCCATCAGAAGTGAATCACAGGGAACGTCTACACAGCAGGGCAAAAATTGAATTAAGCTGCACAACTGCAGCAGGGGAGGTTTAGGTTGGACATTAGGAAAAAGTTCCTAACTGTCAAGGTGGTCAAACACTGGAATAAATTGCCCAGGGAGGTTGTGGAATCTCCATCTCTGGAGATATTTAAGAGTAGGTTAGATAAATGTCTATCAGGGATGGTCTAGACAGTATTTGGTCCTGCCATGAGGGCAGGGGGCTGGACTCGATGACCTCTCGAGGTCCCTTCCAGTCCTAGTGTTCTATGATTCTAACTTCAGCTACGTCAATAGCATAGCTGAAGTCAAAATAGCTTATTTTGGCTTTTGGCAGTGTCTGCACAGCAGGAAGTCAAAGGAGGAGCACTCTACCTTCGACTTCCCTTATCCCTTGTGAAATGAGGGTTACAGGAGTCAGAGTAGGAAGTCCTCTGGCTCAACATTATTCTGAAATAATGTCAGTTATTCCGAAATAATGCTGCTGTGTAGAAGTACCCGCAGTGGTACTTCTACAAACCGCATCCCCTCCCAGAGGAAGTGGAATAACAGAGTTACTATTACTCTTAGGGTTCTTGCTCTACTGTTTGCAGACCTTTGTGGAGGCAAAGGGCTCTAGGGTGAGGTTCTATCCCAGGACTGTGTCCCATTGGTGATAGGATGTCATGTGCACATAGCCCCTTTTGTTGGAAATGGGTTTCTGGAGTACTTTACATAGCCAGGCAGCACTGCACACCTTGCAGTAATACAGCCATCTCTTGTGGGGGGGAGGGGGGGGAATAGCCACTGTTTAATAGTGCACAGCAACAGTATGTAAACTTATAGCAGGAAGTGAAGAAGAATCTTGATTCCAATTAATACTGAAGAAAGCATTTAAGAGGGTAGGGTAGATAGGTCCAGATAACTGGGGTTTGGCAATATTTGCAAGGAGCACAGTATAATATTCAGTGACCTCAAGTTGGCCACACTGTTGCTTTTCCATTTCAAGTTAAATATGGTTTCTCCAGCAGCACCCCAAACACCATGCTTCAGTGTTTGATCCAATAGCAGTGACTCATGGGGGCAAAAGCCATTCCACAGCTGCACTTTGGATTACAATTATGTGACATTCTGCCGCTGAAGAAGTGACCACTGCCAATGGAACGTATTCATCTTGGGGGGAGCTTCTCAACAGTTTCCATTGTGACAAGAAAGAAAGTCACCATGGGCGAACCCCAGCTGGGCAGGACATGTCTTTCATAGTGTGAAGGGTTTTCCTTGTATTCACCTGTCATGATCATTATCATGCCTAAATCCGTTACTTGGGTGGTGGCAGCGGAGTTTCTATCCCCATGGCTCCTTCCCCACTCTGGCACAATACATGCAGAAGTGGGGGCCCACAAAAGTACTCCAAAACCTTCTCTTTCCAGGCTTTGGTAAAAAACTTCCCCCAAAAATCTTAACAATCTAGATTTGGGGGATAAAAGCTCCGCTGCCACCACCCAAGTAATGAAAAGAAAATCAGGGGAGAGATCACTTGGGAAATATCAACCCTAAAGTACAAACCAGGTGTCAAGGGGTGCCCTGGTCATGTCCCCCAGTCCCCCGTCTCTGTCTCCATTTTTCTCCTGACCGGTCGGCCCGCCCTGCCGTATCGTGAGGATCGTTCCTCTCCTTGGTTGCCCAGGGGTTGCCCTGAGCAGGGAGGTGAGGGGGTCCGGGCCCTCCCTCTCTCCAGACCCCAGCCCAGGGCCCTAAGGTGGAGGAGAATATCCTCGCTCCCCTCACCTGGCTAATGGGGCTACGTGCCGCAACTCATCAGCCTGAGGGTGGACTTCTGCTTTGCACCCACCCTGGGCTGCTTCCTCACCCCCACTCACCAGAGTGATTCGCTTGTTTCTTTCTTGAGCCCTGAGCCCTTTCATCCCGTGCTCTGGCTGGCCTCCACTGTACAAGTGTCCCTGCCATTCTGCTCCTCTCTGCCTCCCGGGGGGCGGAGGGGGAGAGGTCCGGTTAGTGCGGGGTTGCATCACCCCGTCATGCCAGGAAACAAAAATTAACCAATACCAGGTTAAGAAAAAGAAAAGTGAAAGAACTTTTATTATCACCACAATATTCCTGTTGCAAGCATAATGACTGGATGGTAAAGTCACAAAGTAATATACGCATGGGGAGTTCCACCATGGGTCCGAACTTAGTTGCAAAAGAGAGAAAAACCCATTTTAAATGCACAGACATCAGATCCCATTTCCCAAACCATAAAACAATAAAACCTAACAGATTTATCTAAACGTTACCCTACTTACTGAAGACTGAAGAGTCTATTCTTGGAGGGAGACATTCTGTCTGACTCCCTCAGTAGCTGGAGAAAAAAACTGCCCAGGACAAAGGAGGGAGAAACCAAACATTCCTTTGTCCTAGTTTGAAATTCCTACCTACATTGCTATTGGCTGAATCTACCTGACTTAGGTAAGGTTAACCCCTTAGTTCCCAGGTGGCTGGCTAATCCCCATCATCATGACACCTTGGGCCAGATTTTTAAAGGGATTTAGGCATCTCAAGATGGAGATAGACACTGAGTGGGAGTCAGCAACTTCTTGGAGTCAGGCATGTTATTAGAGTGGAAGACCTGAAGCATGTTTACCAAGGAACACTGCTGGATGGTTCACAGTCACAAGGTCACCTAGAGCTCCAGCAGACACCAAATTGCCTGCACTGCACACAAAATTAATATCCAGCCCAGTGCTAGAGTCCCAAGGGTGCGCAGTCCGACAGATAAGACTCACAGAATGACTCATGGCTCAGTTTACTTTACTAGTCTCAGGAGTATCAGAATGCTCCTAAAAAAGGGCCAGAACAGCATTCATGGCAGCAGGACTCGAGCCAGACCACTTTCAAGACCTAGCCTGAGATGGACCCACATGGCACTCCGTCTGTAAGGAAGGATTTCCCATGACAATGACAGGCACCTAACTATTCTGAAACCTCAGGAGCTGCCGATCAGCATCTTTTGCAGCCTAACCACCTTTACAAATCTGGTGCTTGTTGTCCCTGTGC
Source organism: Pelodiscus sinensis (assembly GCF_052426305.1). Lineage (NCBI taxonomy): Eukaryota > Metazoa > Chordata > Testudines > Trionychidae > Pelodiscus > Pelodiscus sinensis. The sequence goes on along the minus strand of NC_143074.1, from coordinate 6,999,531 downwards.
CTCAGTTCCCCCTCTGTAAAAGGGGATAATAGCACTGCCCTGCCTCACAAGGTGAGTGCATTGAAGTTTGTCAGTCTCAGAGATCCTATGGCAGTAGAAGCCATATAAGAACCTAAAATAACTAGATGACAGTTTCACTGTGACTTCCCTGCCTCCGTTCAAAGGGACAGACCTGCAGGAGAGCAGGTCACATCCTACCTCAGTCCCTTTCTCTCACATGCAGCCAGAGGCCTATTTCAAAAGAGAACCAGAAAATCCCCTGGATACCTTGAGACCTGCAGAAACCTGCCCCCCACGCTCATGTTGCAGCATGGTAAGCGATAGGGTAAGGACCAGGAGTTCTGACGACGGCAGGCACCACTTGCCTTCTTGCCTGCTGGTGAATTACGAGGGGTATAGATTATTTCAATGGATGTATTACTTCCGACAGTGCCGCCACCATCTGTTCTTTCCCAATTATGGACACAAAACTCCAGCATGCTTCTCCATTCCGCCAGTAGAGAATGAAATATAAGGGCCATAAAAGGGTGGCAATTCTTTGAACAATGCACTTGGTACCTGTGATATTTCCTTCAGCCTTCAGGCACATGTCAGCCCGGAAACGTTGGCTGGGTCTGATGCAGCTTTTGCTGCCCCAGCCAAGTTCTCCTGCATCAGAGACAGCTGTACGGATAAAAGGAAGATTGGCCCGAGCTGTGCAGGCTGGCTGAATTATTAACTCTGACCGAGCATCTAAATGCTACAAAACTCAACAAGAATTTCTTACCTGTGAGGCAGCGATAAACAGGAGTGATGCATCTTTGTGGGGAGGGAATTGAGACAAGATACCAAAGTCCTGGTGGATTCCGTCAAGTAAAGTAACATTCCTGCTGCAAGAGAAAGAGCCCTTAAATCTTTTATTAGGGATTTTCAGCAACTACCTAAATTAAAATAGAAGGGTTGAATTATTTAAAAAAGTAGATGAACTAATCTGTATCCCCTGAAATAAAGATTCACAGCACCAATCAGTGCGCTTGTGTGCCACACCATGTCTCGGCCCAGCAGGGGGACATATCTGCCACTTTTTATTCGAAAAAGGTATGCAAATTGCGCTCTCCAATTTGCATACCTTTTTCCGATAGTTTTGTCAGAAGAGACTTTTCCAAAATTTGGCCCATTTACACTGGGCCAAATTTCGGAAAAACCTCCTCTTTGGAAAGAGCCCTTCTTCCTTGTGGCACGAGGAAGACAGGGCTTCTGAAAGAGCGAGTCTGCTCTTCCACAAAAAATGTCTGAAGAGCAGGTACGTTCCCTGGACGTGGCGTTCCCTGGACGTGGAGTGGTATCCTAGAAAAACTCCGTAGTCTAGACGTAGCCTGAGGGTGTAGGAAGTGAGAGCAGAGACCCTGGTTTGCTAGAGACATGTCTAGTTCCAAATCTGGAGTGGGTGTCATTTGTATCGTGGTGGTGCCTAGAGGCCCTGGACGAGATCAAGGTCTCATTGTGCTAGGTGCTGTACTTACAGAGACTGCTGTTGCTTTAGAGGTCTCGCAATCTAAAGGGATACAGAGTGGGAGCAGAGAAGTTTTGTTATCCCAGTTTTACAGCTAGAGAACCCAAGCATACGAGAAACTGTGTGTGGTCCTAGGAAGCCAGTGGCACAGCCAGGAACTGAATCTAGGTCTCCTGAGATCTAGCCTAGTGCATAACCTCAGAACCATCCTTCCCTTCAAATGTCAGCTGCTGTCACCTTTCAGATGTCTGCTAAAGTCTCTTGTCATTGGCCACTTTAGGGCCCACTGACATCTTTAGCACTGCCTTTTTGGGGGAATGTGATTATTCCATGTCTGCATAGCCAAGAGTTGTGTCGTTGCCCCATCTTCTTAGAGCTGCAATACAACACAGTAGCCTGGTTGTTGTGACTTGATCTCCTGACATGCCCATATCTTTGGTAGGGAGAGCGGACCTCGTAAGTGCTTGGGTAGCCTGATGTTTATGTGCATTGTTGGAGAAGAACAGTTTGTGCTGTGTAACAGGCAGTGATGTTTTGCAGTGAGTACATCAGGACTCCTGGGTTCAATGCCTCGTTAGTATAATTAGTATTTATTGAAACAAAAACCAGGACTGACTAACACAGCTACATTTCTATCACTCGTATTTATTATTTGCATTGCAACGGTGCATAGGAGTCCCAGTCACAGGCCAGGACCCTGTTGTGCTACGTGCTGCAGATAGACCATCCTTGCTCCACGGAGTTGACAAGTGAATTGATCCAAGTGCTTTGTTCTGCTGCTGACTCACTCTAGTGACCTTTGGCAAGTCACTTTTCTGCCTTGTGCCCCGGTTTTCTGCAAAGGGGGATGGTATTTATCAGCGCTGGAAGCAGGAGGTTGTTAGTTGTTAAATGGTACGTTGCAATGTGCTGTGACCCCATGAGAGGGGGCGTGATAGCAAACCATTAGTCTGAAAGCACTATCTGGGGAGGCCAGCAGATGACAAACTGTGGTTTTCAATCCCCCGGCTTGTTCTGCCCTGTTCCTATGGAGTGTTTGCTTTGGGTGCTCAGAGCTCTGGATGTGGAATAGATTCATTTTTTGTTTTGCTTTGTTAGTCCTTGAGTGTTCTGTTTGTTTGTTTGTGCTCTTGACAGTTTCAAGGCTCTTATATTGTAACATGCAGTCAAAATCCTGGGAGTAACGGTACTGACAAAGCCTCTAGAAGCAATTCACAGTGAGTCTAGGACAACGCTGCTCTAAGGTTCACCCTTCATGGAACAAGCAAAGGCCTCATTCATATTGTAACTCTTCTGCCAGGTGCAGACAGTAGCAACAAGGGCTGGGTTCGTTATCTAGGGGTTCCTCTAAACTATACAAACAGAACCATCTTCCACCCAGAAAGCTGGGGGAATTGACCAGCAGGTGCCTCCGGGGGCAATACTTCCCCACTCAAGTGCTGAGTCTGCGTATAACAAAGAAAAAAAAAAGAAATTGTTATCCAAAAGCAAAGGGAGTCAGGCATTCATTTGGGAGAGCACGACGCCCACATGCACAAGCATGTGACCATTAGCAAACCCAGCCCCATGGTGTGTTGGTCATTGTCTTTTGCCTCAGTTTTCCTCTGGCAGCTGGAAAGTCTGGCAAAAGAATGTCCCTTGAGCACCTCACTCCCCTCTCCCCCTGCTGCACCCCCCTCACTGATGGCTGTCCCTGGCCAGTGAAGACCCAGAGCTCATTGGCGCAGCCACAGTGTTTGTTTCCCATACAAGGGCGTTGAGAAAGGCCCGTGCCCAGCTCACGACTGTTGTTTCTCTGCAGCTTTTAGCCACCAATCTGCTGCCACCAGTCTCTGCTGCCATTGTCCCTCTGCTGCCACCTCTGGCTGCTGTGAGGTCCCATTGTCTTTGCCAGAGGATGTTGTGAAGGCCGAGGATAAAAAAAAAACTAGCGAGCTAGCAAAATCCATGGAGGCTAGGTCCATCAACGGCTGTTAGCCGAGCTGAGCAGCCTGGCTACACAACAAAGGGAGGGAAAGGCTGCAGCCAGCAGAAACTTTTATAGGAAGGAGCGGGGGGAGGGGGGTAAAATAATGGCCGGAGGTTCCCATATTGCATCTGATCTATTGGCAACATTGGACCAGAGAGCTCTTCTTAGTACAGACTTCCCCATAACATTGCTCCAGCTTCCGTTCTGTGCCCATCAGCCTCCAAGTTTGAACCTCTTGAAGCCAGTCTCCCTCTAATTCTCTATTGACTTCCCATGTCTAGAGGCTGTCCAGGCTGAGGAGCAGCAGGCTGTTGCACAGAGCTGCCTGACTGTCCCACCCAGGTGACATGCTCACAGGCTAGGGACAGGGCACACTGAGGGGATGTACAGTGACTGAGGGCTGGTCTGCGCTTGGGATGCTGTAGAGGCTTTGGTGGGCTGCTGATCACTTTGGTGTAGCCCCTCTCTACGTTCTCCAGTCACTGTGGTTAATCCATTGCCCTGAGTGGTGGAAGCTAAGCCGACGGAAGAATTCTTCCCTAGACTGTGTTTGCCAGAAGCTGGGAATGGGCAAAGCACCTGGCATTGGCCGCTGTTAGAAGACAGGATACTGGGCTAGATGGACTGACTCTGTACGGCCGTTCTAGCATCGTCTGCACAGAGTGTTGACTTATCTGCATCGCTCTGGGCAGGGGTGTGGATTTTTCATACCCCTGAGCAAGGAAGGTGAGTTGACCTCACTTTTGAGTGTAGACCCAGTCTAAGATTCCCAGTTCAGGATAAGCTTGAGGGCTTTCTCCGGCCCAAACCAGTCTCCTCCACAGGCTTCCGTCAGCAGTGTTGGCTGCACTTGGGAATGAACATTCCTTCTGGAGAACAACTACCATAAATGGTCCCCAAAACAACCTTGGGTGTGGATTGAGCAGAGTGGCCTGAGTCCCTTGGCACAGAGGAACAATGCTGCTGTCAGAACAGCACACAGCCCCTAGGCCCTGCGATGTGAGGGAGTTTAGAAACACAGAACCTGACAACCTGTTCCGCACTGACTCTTTGCTTCTGGACCAGCTCAGTTCTGGAGTTGATGAACAGCTTGTCCCTGGATTTCTACACAGCCCTTCAGGAGCTTGAAGGACATGGCTGTTGCCTCAAGTGTGCCTGTCCCTGGATAGCTGTCTGCTTTGCTCATGCAGTGACAGTGAATTTGCGACTGAGGGACTTCCCTAATGTGCATAGCTCCAGTACAGCACCATTGCTGCTCAGCCATTATTTTGGGCCTTGCAAACTTGATTCCATTAGGATGAGTGTCCGGGGTCACCCTTTGAACCACCCCACTTTATATCAGGGTGCCATATTTCTGGGGCGATCCCCGAATTTCTCTCACCCTGCCTGGGAGCCCACTTCTGACAATACCATGGAAAGGCTGCCCTCCAGGGACCTCGCGTTATCGCTGTCCAATCCCAGCCCAATCCACAGATTTGCTAACACCCTGGGGTGGGGCAATGGGGGGAGGAGGGCTCGAGCCCACCTACTCTCCGAGGCCCAGCCCAGGGCCCTAAGACAAGGGATCTGCTTGTCCTTGTCTGGACTGGTGGGGTTGTTGCCCGCAACTCGCCAGTCCTCGGGTTCCTACACCCGCCCTGGGCCTCTTCCTTCCTCCATCCCCTCAAGGGTCCTGGGGTCTCCTGAGTACCCCCAGGACTTTACCTCACACTCGTGGTGTCTCTTGGCATCCTTCTTCGGACCCGCCTCCCGGAGGGGGCCCTCCCTCTTTTATACTTACTGCCTCCACGGTGCTCCTCCCCTCGGAGTGACGTAGGGGTCCATCACTTCCTGCGGGCACCAGGCCCACCTCTCTGGGGTCCTCTTCAGGGCACCATTGACCCGCCACACTATGCAGCGCCAGCCATAGCTCAGACGTGCTGAGCGGCACCGGCCACCGAACAGCTGATTGGGGCTGCAGCGCTGGCTCTCTGCCGCTCGCTGCGAGAGTGTGGGGCCTCGCTGCCCTGTCACAATGAGAAATCGACAGTGAAGTTTGAACCTCTCTAGTCCAGCCGCCTCAGGAACTGACTGGTGCCAAACCACAGAATTTGCTGAACCACAATAGGTCAATATCAACAAGTAATGGACCCCAGGCTTCCACTGCTTATTGGGCTCTTAGAAGACATCTAGAGATAAACTAGAGCTAAATAACAGCACAGAGAGCCAGGACTGGTGGCTGTAAACAGACTTCATGGGAACTTGGCCACACCTATAATAAGTGGACATCTGGCTAATTAAAATGTTGCTGGACCAGAGAGTGCTGGACTAGAGAGGATCAACCTGTATAAGTCAGGTGTATGTTTGGTAGTCTTTGTTTATTCACCATTATTTTGAGATATACAAACATTAATTGTGATCCGATGCTTGCGGGGGAGGGGAGGAGGACAGTTGCCCTGGAGCTTGGGGCTCCTGACTGCTGCCATGGCTACCGCAGTGACGAGAGCCCTGGGCTCCTTTAAATCCCAGTCCCGCCCCTTCCACCTAAGGCCCCGCCCCTTCCGGAGGTTCGTAGCCACTCCCTGTGCACACTTTGCCCGGGGCCTGCAGTGGCTGCTTGCCCCACTGGACACTTGACACATTTTCTGTTAACTAGAAGGGGAAGACAAATTGGACTAGGAAAAGAACAGGTTAAAGAATATTTAGATAAATTAAATGTAATGGTGTCAGCAGGGCCTGATGAAATCCAGCATAGGATACTTAAAGAACAAGCTGAAGCAATCTCACAACCATTAGCAATTATCTTTCAGAATGGCTCAGGGGGCTGGAGAGGCTCAAACATACTATCCATCTTCACAAAGGGAAACCAGAAGCATCCTGGGAATTATAAACTGGTCAGCCTAACCTTGATACCCACAAAAATAATGGAAGAAATTATTAAACTATTTGTAAGTATCTAGAGGATATTGGAGTCGTACGTAATAGCTACCATGGATTTATCATGAACGGATATTGCCAACCAGCCTAATTTCCTCCTTTGACAGGATTCCTAACCCGGTAAATAAGGGGGAAGCAGGTGACATGGATGTTGATATTAGTAAACTTTTGACACATTCCCACGTGACAGTCTCATAAAAGGGGAAATATGGTACAGACTAATTTACTGCAAGGTGGGAGCACAACTGATTAGAAAATTTACTCAAAAAGTAGTTCAGCAATGTTTTGCTATCAGAGTGGGGAAGGATGTATTTAGCAAAGTGCTGGAAGGGTCACTCCGTGGTCCAGTACTTGTTAATATTTGTATTAATGACTTGGATGATGGAGTGAAAAGCGTGCTTATAAAATTTGCAGCTGATGCCAAGCTGGGATGGGTGGCTAGAGTTTTGGAGGACAGAATTAGAGTATAGAAGTGGCCTTTATGAATTGAAGACTTGGTTTCAAATCAACTCTGTAAAAGTCAATAGAAACAAGTGCAAAGCTCATCATTACAAAATGCAGACTGGTTAGGCCATAGAACTGCAGAAAGGAAATGGGCAGGGGTCATAGAGGATCACAAATTGAACATGAGCCAAAAAATGGGATTCAGTAGTGGGAAAAGTCTAAGAGCGTTCTGTGTGTCATGTGTAAGACGTGGGGGAAAGGGCATAATTTTTCCACTTTACTCAGCAGTGGTCAGACCTCAGTAGGGGTAGCGTGTCCTGGTGGGGGTACTGCAGTTTAGGAAAGGTGTACAAATGGGAGAGATTCAGGAGAGCAACACAAATGACAAAAATGAGAAAAGTAGACTGAGGGAGGGGCCAGGTAACAGCCTTCAAATATGTTAAGGACTTTTATAAAGAGGACAGTGATCAATTATTCTCCATCTCCATTTAACATGGGTCAAGAAGTGATTGGCTTAATCTGCTGCAAGGGAGTTTTAGGTTAGACATTGGGGAGAAAACCCTGTGTGGGTGCTCTTCTAATCAGCTGGATGGCACTGGAATTTTTCCTGAGAGGCTGCAGAAGCTTACGGCTTACAGCAGGAAACACTAATTCATGCCATAGCTTAGTAAAATGGTTAATGTTTTCTGCTGCTATCAGTGCCCTTGTTGGTGCTATAAATGCATTGGGTGGGTTTCTGCTGCTGCCTTCTCAACACTGACAATGGATTTTACACTTACTTCTCTAGTATCTTTCAATGGAATCTCATTGTATTCTGCACAGACCTCTCCTGTGCTCTTGGCCCTGAGTAGGGCTTTGAAATGGAATAGGTATTAAAAAGGGCCGGAAGAAAATGGTGGTGGGAGAAAGGAGGAGACCCTGAAGTGGCAGGGCAAGATTTTCTTTTCTCTTCTGATCAGGCACCCGCTGCTAAGTGTAAAGCTGGAGAGCAGATTCCAAGGCACAGCTCTCTCTGATTAGTTTTGACAGATCTAATCAGGCAGGAATAGTGATGCTGAGTCCCACACACCAGTGTCTCCCCTTGTGGATTGCAGTTCAAACTGAATATCCTTCACAATTACATTGTCAACTGAAACAAACCTGATGACTGCACAGCTGTGGACACAAGACGGGAGGGGGACATTCCTCCCAATGCACACCTGCCTTCATCAGACATCATTAACCCCCGAGTGTTCAGGCCATCTCAGAAATCCTTTGTAGCCATTGCTGAGGTGCAGCTCATCTGGGCGCAATCTGTTCATGGTACAAACTGACCCTAGAGAGGGGTCTGCAAGAGGGGGAGGGGTCTGTCTTGACCTCTACCAGACACACACACTATTTGTATACAGGCAGTCCCCGACTTACGCGGATCCGACTTATGTCGGATCCGCACTTACGAACGGGGCTTTCTCGCCCCGGAGGTCAAGGTGGCGGATTGCTACCTGCGAGCTCCGGGGCGAGAAAGCCCCGTTCGTAAGCTGCTCCGGTGCCCCTGGTCTGCTGCTCCGGTGCCCCTGGTCTGCTGCTCCGGTGCCCCGTCTCCAGCAGACCAGGGGCACCGGGCGGGTTCCCGCGCTTCTGAGGCTTTGCCAGAGCAAAGCCTCAGAAGCGCGGGAACCCTCCGCTGCTGCCGCTTCAGTCCCGGTGCCTGTGGTCTGCTGGGGACCGTCCCCAGCAGACCACAGGCACCCGGACTGAAGCGGCAGCAGCGGCGGTTCCCCGCGCTTCTGAGGCTTTGCCAGAGCAAAGCCTCAGAGGTGTGGCACCCCGCTGCCACGGTGGCTCTGCTCCCCGTGTCCCTGGTCTGCTGGGGGGGGGGGCGCAGCTAGTGTGCCCCCCCCCCCCAGCAGACCAGGCTTTTGTTTTGGACCCTGGGGCAGAGCAGCTGGGGCGCTGCCGATTGGTCCTGCAGCGCCGCTCTGGGCACTACTGGACCAACCCAGCAGCACCCCAGCTGCTCTGCCCCAGGTCCTGATTTAGCCGCTGCTGGTCAGTTTCAGCAGCGGCTGAATCAGGACGCCTGGGGCAGAGCAGATGGGGTGCTGCTGGGTTGGTCCAGTAGCACCGAGGAGCGGCGCTACTGGAGCAACCCAGCAGCACCCCAGCTGCTCTGCCCCAGGCGTCCCCAAGTCAGCTTCTGCTGAAACTGACCAGCGCTGACTACAGGAAGCCCGAGGCAGAGTTGCTCTGCCCCGGGTTTCCTGGAATCAGCTGCTGATCAGTTTCAGCAGCAGCTGACTTGGGGACGCCTGGGGTTCTTAACTTGATTCTGTATGTAAGTCAGAACTGGCGGTCAGTTTCAGCAGCCTTGATTTTTTTTCAACAGTATTACATTGTTTTGTTGACTTTCATTTAGTTGGTGATCCACTATAACTCCCAGATCCTTTTCTCTAGCATTCCTTCCTAGGCAGTCATTTCCCATTTTGTACTTGTGTAATGAATTATTTCTTAAGTAGAAGACTTTGCATTTGTCCTGATTGAATTTCATCCTATGTAATTCAGATCATTTCTTTGATTTGTCAAGATAATTTTGAACTCTAATCCTGTCCTCCAAAGCACTTGCAACCCCTCCCAGAATGGAGTTGTCCGTAAATTGTATAAGTGTACTCTCTATGCCAGGAGTGGACAATAAAAGGGAGGTGGTTCGCCAGGATTAGCCCCTGGTGGGCTGCCACCACTATATTTATCTGCTTCTGTACAGGTACGGGAGAGTGTAACTCCCATTGGCCGTGGATCACCATTCCTGGCCAATGGGAGCTGCAGGAAGTGGCACAGATTAAGACACCAGCCCACAGGCTAGTATTTGCCCACTCCTGCTCTATGGCATTGTCTAAATCATTCATTCAATATATTGAATAAAATCAGACCTATGGCAGATCCCTGCATGATTCTGGTCAATTATGAACCATTGATAACTACTTGCTGACTACTGTTTACCAACCAAATTTGCACCCACTTTATAGTAGGTTTGTCTTGGCTACATTTCTCTGATGTAGCAAGAGAGCTGCACATCACACTTTATAAACTATTGGGGAAAACAGTTGTGTTCTTCTGTATCAGATAATGGTTGGCTACAGAGCTTGCTTGTACACACCAGCTGTGTTCCTCATCAGATCCTTTGATGATCTGCTAGGTATGGTGTTTTACACACAGTACCACCTAGTGTCTGACTAGAAAAAAACAGTGTACTATTCTGTTATATTTCTCTAATTTTTTCCTTCCTGTGAGTTGAACCGATCTACTCTAGCACCCTTGGGATCTGATCAGTGCTGAATCTGCTGAACTATGAGAGGTCCATATTGTCTAGCAGCACTGTCACCAATTCCAAACTCGGCTCTTCAAAGACATTTAGGGGTAAATTAGAGCTGAATAACAGCACAGAGCACTGAGAGCCAGGCTGTAAACAAACTTAATGGGACCATTGGACACTTGGCCACACCCATGATAAGTGGACATCCAGCTAATTAAAATCATGCTGGAGCACAGATCTTGCCGGACCAGAGAGTACCGGATTAGAGAGGTTCAACCTGTACAATTTAAACTATCATACTGCCTTTGAAGTTCATTATGTATCACTCTGTTTAGTGTCTCTGATTCGTGCTGGTTTTCTTATTATATGATCCAAATGTGTAATAACTTGGTCATCTGGCTGTCCATTAGCTGCAGTGACCGGCTGTGACTGGTTTGGAATCCTTTTGCCTGCATCTGGCATCTGTGGTGTTTGCTCTGTTAATGGTTGATTCTGAGGAACAAACTGTAAATGTCAGTGGTTTCTGCAGAACTCTCTCCTGATGGACTCAATCACGTATGATATGGGCACTGATTTTTTTTTCTTTAAAACAAATGGAGCTGTACATCCTTTTCGTCATCCAATTTGACATGAACATGGTCACCACATGCTAGATCTCTGCAGTTGTCTGAGTGACATCTGCTGTAAAATTGTTCATAAACTCTTTTAGCCTTTTTTTCTCTTCATGCCTGGTCACTTTGGTTATGTCTGCACAGCAGTGTTATTTCAGAATAACTGGCGTTATTCCAAAATAACATGGCCTGTGTCTACATGGAGTAAAGGAAGTTGGAGGAAGAGTGCTCTAACTCAGACTTCCAGCTGTGTAGACAGTGCCAAAGGCCAAGTGAGCTATTTCGACTTAAGCTATGCAATTGATGTAGCTCAAGTTGCGTAGCTTATTTCGGCTTTAGCTCTGCGGTGTAGATGTGCCCTTTGAGAACTGCAAAAGCGACAGACGTATTGGAGCATAAGCTTTCGAGGGCAAAGACCCACTTCGTCAGATGCACCTTTGAGAACTGGTTCTTTTCTGAAGTTGGAACAGTAGTTCTGAGTAGTTTTTTAATTGGACTGTAGGTAGTAGCTGCTATTGGTATTGATCTGTGATTCAGAAGATCAAGGAATGAGTCTTTTCTGTACAGCTCTCTCAGCCTTTCTATTTGTTTTGGGGTAATTTTGGCTGCTAATAATATGATCGAAATCATAGTTTGTTTGGAATGACAAATTCAGCTGTAGTGAATTGTGGTCTGTTGTCAGTCACCGGTTGTTTTGGGATCTTACCAATAACAAAAGTGCACTTCAGTTTCTCAATAACACTATAACATGTTATGTCTTTCAAGTACATTATTTCTGTATACCTGGAAAAATAGTCCACAACAACCAAGTTATGATGTCCTCTGAATCTGCACTAATTTGCATCTAGTCTCTTTCAAGGTCTCTCCAGTAGAGGTGTTTATACACTGCATGACCCAGTATTGTCTAATAAAGTTGATTTGTGCTGGATTTCTTTTCCATTGTCCAATATCTTCAAATCCTTCACTGAGTTCTTCCATCTCTCTTTCTAATCTAGGCAAATCATGTCCGCCACTCTCTGGCTAAAAAGTTTACTGATCTCTGACCCTTTGATCATGTACCCCCTGAATGCACAGCATTGTCTGTCTTAGTTGTTTCTGTAGTGAGCATGCAGTTCAGAATACTTCCAGGATTGGGTCAGGTGACTTCCACTCTGGGAGGGATTGATAGTTGAGATGCCTGTGACATCAGCTCCTGGGTCAACTTTAAAGTCAATAGTCTTGCCATAAATATCCAATTTCACCCTCTTGGTAGGCTGGCCATGACAAGTCACAGATCACAAAAACAAGGACTCTTGATTGTCTGTAATATGAGTCAACTTCCCGACTGTTTTGGTATGATAAACAGTTGTAAAATGTCCCTATTTCATGCATGTATTACACTAAGTGCCTCTGGCTGCATACTCTTGAGACATGACTTTTCCATACCTTGTGCATTCAGGATGGAATGTGTCTCACTTAGCCTAGGAATTCTTCTGTCTGCCTCGGGGGTTTTATGATAATGATATCTAACCCCCTTTACAGTTTTTTAAGCCAGTTTCAAGTTTTTTTCAAGATGCTCCTGCATTTTGTTCTCTTGTTAGACTAATTAAGACTTCTTTACCATCTGTATGGCTGTGGGTAGGTTTTAATCACTCTTCATTGTAACTGCCATGAAAGCTTTTTCTCTTGTAACCCAATAACCAGTCTCTGATAGCTGCATGCTTGCATTCTTGAAATCATGTTTTTCAGCCAGTGTATGCAGAACTCCTATATAACAGTATTTCCCCCTGGTTCTTGAATTCTCTGGTGAAAAAGTGCTATTTCATAAGCCACATTTCTCTGTCGTATAAAGCAGCAGTTCTCAACCTCTGGCCCGTGGATCCGTGGCAGGCCGCAAACCCCTGCCTGCCGGGCTGTGGCACATTGCCAGGCCACGCCCCCAGGTGCTAAGGAGCCTGCAGGGAGCTCCATTTCCTCTAAGGTGCGTGCCTGCCTGCGCACTACAAATTCTCCCATGGTGAGTGGTGCTGCAGGCTGCCCTGTGTGCCACAGCTGGAGCCGGGCTGTGATAAGGCTGTCCCTGCTGAGGCAGGCCCACCGTGGCCCTGGTTCCAGCTCTGGCAGCAGCCACGTGGCCTGGCTGATAGGGCTCCAGTGCGAGCTGTGTGTTTGGGACCAGGGAGTGGAGCCTTCACGGCCATGAGCGTCCTGGCCTTCATCGATACTGAGGAGGATCAGGTTAGAGGCCCCAGGGAGCTGCTCTGGGGGTCTGCAATTTCCGCCCCTCCTCTGGCAGGACCCAGCTTCCCTCTCGGGGTCTCCCCTGCTGGCTCTGGCCCGCACGTGTCTGGCCACTTCCCAGTGTCCTGGGGCGCTGCAGCCGGCAACGCCGGTTGGAGTTGTGCAGGGGGAGCTGGACTTCCCGACTCAAACCAGTGGGTGTGAGGGGGGCTAGTATCGCCCGGCTGTTGGGTGGGTGCTGTGAGTCTGAGACGCGCATGGGCTGAGTGACCCTGTGCCTCTAGGTCCCGACTGTTAACAGCCTAGGAAGCCACCAAAAACGTGCTGCTGCCCCTGTCGGTTGTGCCGAGACACCTCTGATCCTGTGTGTGTGATGCGGGCTGGGCTGCTGCCAGGCCTGTCAGGGCAGGGGCCGGGTCTCTTATCCAACGCAGAAGAGCAGTTTGCTATGTGGCAGCACCGGCACAGCAGCCTTAGCGCAGCTGTGACCGGGGTAGCAGCACTCAGCTGGTGGCTGGAAGGTAGCGCAGGGCTAGGTGAGGAGGGCGGGGCAGGTACTGAGGGCTCTGGGGGAGGGGCTAGTGCTGGGGGACTTTGCGGGGGCTGGTGGGGGCGGGCTCTGGGGCAGGACTAGCAGTGGGGGTTATGGGGACAGGGCTGGCACTGGGGGCTCTGGGGATAGAGCTAATATTGGAGATTGGGGGGAGGCTCTGTGGGGTTGGGTGTAGTGGGGCTCTGGAAACAGGAGGCTGGCACTGGTTGTTTAGTGGTGGGGGGGGCCTTAAGAGGTGAGGGGCTGGCACTGGGAAGTTCTGAGGGCAGGAGGCTGGCACTGGGAGGGTTGGGTGCAGGGGACTTTGGGGTCAGTGTGTGGCGTTGGGGTACAGAAGAAAATGACATGGCATTATTTGTTCTATCTTCAAATCTTTTGCTTTTTTCCTTCTAATTCTGGTGTTAGTTTACTCTTGACACCATGTCATTTTCTTCTGTTCCATATATAATCTGGCTACACGGCTTGCAGGTACAAACCAGATGCGTTTATCATAAGAATCTTTAATACCCTACATATTATGGCTGATGTTCATTTCAATATGATATTTTACACACACTGCTGCCTAGTGGCTGGACAGTTTAGCATTGCATTAACATCCTGGGAAGCTTGGTAACTCCCATGAGTTTTTGGTGATCTGGGTCTCCGGGTGCATAATGTGTTGTAGTTTACACATTCAGGAGCCTGTGCCCAGTGTAAATATGTATGCAGTGGGACCTAGGTGGCAGGTACACTAATACAAATTCCCATAAACTCGTCTGTAAATGTGGTCCCTTTGGCTGTACTGGCTTAATATTAGTGTTTGTCCTGGTAAAAATCTCATAGGTCCAAAAAACCAAATGCACCCAAAAAAGGCCCAGCACAAAACAAATGCCTTGTCTTGGTGGAGAACTCTACTAGCCCCCAAAACCAGAGGGAATTTGGAATGCTGAACCTTGGGTTATAACACAGCTCAGACACTGGTTGTCTGCTGCATTCTGCCTTTAACCATCTTCCTTCCCCATCCCCAAGTAAATAATGATGTTCACTTTACCATGTTCAGTGCTCCACTTAATTTATCTTGTTTATTGACCCAAGCAGAAAGTCAATGTTTTCTTCATCTGCCATCTGGCTGAGTGGCAACCAGTTCGGTTGCAAGAATGAAAACGGTTGCAACAGAACTCAAATCCAGATTCTTTTTTCTTCCCCTTTTTAGCAATTACCTCTCCAGTTGAACAGCTGGGGATGGGCTTGAGGGTCATTACAGAGAAGGCATTCCCATCCTCAGTACTGCTCCTGTGACTGCGCTCTGTTTGAGGAACTTGCCCGTAGGGGGGTTAATCGGCACTTGAAACTGCCCTTCTTCCAGGATGGTCTCAAATTGATACTTCAACGATGTTGGTCTACATTGTACCGAGAGATTTCCATGCACCAGGGAAGGCTCAGCACCTGCATAAAGACCTGATAGTTTCAGCCCCTCTCCTGCCTTGAGCTTCATGCACTGCAAGCAACCCCACGGCAGTCAGGGATCCCAGCATGAAATCCGTGCATAACAAGACTATTGCAGTCAAAGTGGTCAGAGGGATGGTAGCCCATATCCTTCCTGTGTTATTTTTGTTATTGTTTTTCTTCTTCACTATCTATCGAGAAGCTGTAGGTCCCTTTTACCAGTCTCTGAACACCCCACAGTCTTTTAATGGATGGGGAACTGAAGCACAACAAAACTGAAGTGACTTGCTCAAGGTCACACAGGGAGTCCTGTGACAAAGTTGGGCATTGACGCAGGCTTTCTGAATCCCAGGCAAGCACTGTAACGATGGCACTATCCTTCCCTGAAGCAGCTTTCTTATACTCCCTCTCCTAAAGCCCTCACCCCTCTTGACAAACCCAGATTACTTGAGTATTCATTCCACATAATTGTGCCCCCTCTTACAATCTCCTCTTACCCAGACCTCCCCACTATCTTCCCTCAGCACAGCAACCCTGCCTCTCAGCCTTTCTGCATTCACCTCGAAGAGCATATTTCTTCGCCACTGCCCATGATCCCAGCCCGTAAAGAGATGAGGGTGTGACTGCTATAGTCCAAAGAAGTTCTTGGGACTCCTCACCTCTGGAAATCAGACCCCAAGGAATGGAACTTTCAGAAGGACTTGGCAGCCACATTTCAGTGGCAGTTAAGAGCCTAAATACTTTTGTGGCTCTAGACCTGAGTCCTTTCGAGACTCTGGCTCTAAGGATAAGTCTTCATTGCAGAACTGTAGGTCATTGGCACCTGGATTGGCCTAGTCTGGGTCAGTGCCCTGCTAGCCCCTCTGTGAAGCCCAAACTCCATTACTGGGCTCTCACTGAGGGTATGTCCCAGGGCTTCTTTGTGCTCTCTGCTGTAAGATTCTTTCTTGGGTTCACGAGGCAGTTGTGGGAGAACGTGTGTGTCCTCCAGGGGGCAGGCTTTGGAAGACTCAAATGATGTAACCTAGTTGGCACTAGAGCCACTACATTGCAGCCCAAGTTAAAATGGAACCCAGGTTCTCATCCACTATCCCAGATGGGCCAACTAACCCAGAAGTTTGCTGTGGGGACTGTAGAGGGGTTTGGGCTAAAGCCCACGTAAGAACCCAAATTAATACAGGTTAAATCTTTCTAGTCCAGCACTCTTGATACCTGACTGGTGCTGAACTAGAGAATTTGCCAACCACAAGAAGTCAATATTGTCTAACAGCATTAGCAACATTTCCACTGCTTGCTGGGCTCTTAGAAGACATTTAGGGGTAAACTAGAGCTAAAGAACAGCAAAGGACACTGAGAGCGAGCACTGGTGGCTGTAAACAAACTTTATGGGACCGCAGAAAACTTGGCCACACCCATGATAAGCGGTCATCTGGCCAAGTAAAATCATGCCAGGCCAGAGAGTGCTGGGCTAGAGCGGTTCAGCCTGTGCTGCAGTGAAGACATGCCTTAAATGGGTTAAAGCTGGGCTCCCACATTACTGTCCACTTTTGAAAACTTAGCCTTAAATAACACCTGTTTCCATGTCCCCATCTGTGGAATGGTGATTTTTATGTGCTTTTTAAAAGTACTTTGAAAGCGTCTGATGGGAGACATTATAGAAGAACAAAGGATTTTAGTATCTATTTGCATAGTAACCAGTCCTGTTGAACAGCATTTTGTTAAACCTGGTGCATGCTTTTGAAGTGCCCTCTAAAAAGTAATGTTCAGGATTCCATCCCTGACTCCCTTCTGGCTCTTATCTACACACAGTTCCCCATCTCCATATGTCCCTGGACCCCTCCTCCAGTGTAAGAATGAAATTAAACTTTGGGTTCATCTAGTCTTGACCTGCCACAGCAGCACTGGGAGGAATTCCCTTCCCTCATTGCTATAATCCACTTCCCTGGGCGGTGATAGCGAGTTCTGCACTGGGCATTAGGTTGGCATGCATCTCTCAGAGCTGTTGACTTTTTTGTTGATGTAAGTTTTCAATGCAAAACAGCCCTTAGAGTATGTCTACACTTCAGCAGCACAGCTGCAGCTGTAGTTCTCTAGTGTAGACTCTACAGCACTGGAAAAGGGTTTTCTGTTATGATAGACTCCACCCCCTCAATAGTGAAGTATTCTTCCATTGTCCCAGCACCGTCTACACCAGGGCTTATAGTGTTTAACTATGTCTCTCAGGGCTTATCTATCCTACGGAGAAGATTGATGTTGGCACAGTCAATCTTTCTGGGTTCAAATTAGCAGGTCTAGTGATTTGAACTGAGAGGGCTCCTCCATCGGTGCTGGTAATCCTGCTCCTCACGAGTAGTAAGGGAAGCCAATGTAAGTGTGTGCTCCTGTCGACCTCCCGCTGTGTGGACTATGCGAAAACATGTTTTAAAATGTTAGCTCCAGCTATGTAATTAATGTATCAGGAGTTGCATATCTTAAATCGACTTTCCCCTATTCCTATTGTGTAGAGTAGACCAGGCCTCAGGGTGTGACTTTTTTACACCTCTGAGTGACTTAGGTCAACCTAACTTTTGGTTTTAGATGAGGCTTTATTTTCCCAGATACAAATACAAATACAATGCAATACAAAGAGAGAAGCCTATGCGAAGGCGAAGGCGGAAGCCCAACATAAAACCAAAGAACTCAACAACAAATGGTGGACTGAGAAAATGCAAGAACTCCAGCATTTTGTGGGTACCCATAATACACACGGTTTCTTCAGTGCTATTAAGGCTGTTGATGGGACAGCTTGTCATGGCATGAACCCCCTTTGCTCAAAGGATGGAACCACACTTTGAAGGACAATGATGCTATTAATTTTCATTGGAAAGAACATTTTGAAGATCTTCTTAATTGTAATTCCATGGTTGCAGATGAAGTTCTTGAGCAAATCCCCCAACGACCTTCTAGGGATGAACTCGGAGATCCTCCCTATTTGCATGAGGTATACAATGCCATCAAGGAGATGAAGAACAAGGCAGTAGGTCCAGATGGGATCCCCACTGAAATCTTTAAAGACGATGGACCTGAGATAATTTAGCAGCTTAGCCTGCTTATCCTTAAAATCTGGATAAAGGAGGAGATACCCAGTGAAATGAGGGATGCCTTGAGTGTTACCCTCTTTAAAAAGGGGCATAAAAACTATCATGGTATCTCTCTCCCTGTTGTTGCAGGCAAAGTTCTGGCACAGGTCCTTGCAACCCATTTTCTGCCTATCAGAAGAAATTTTTACCAGAGTCAAGAGTGGCTTCTGACTATGTCGCGGAACTATGGACATGATCTTCATTGCACGGCAGCTGCTAGAGAAGTGTTGGGAGCAAAACCGACGACTGTAAGTGCATGGCTTTTATTGACCTAACTAAAGCTTTTGACACAGTGAATCACGGTGCCCTTTGGACTGTACTTTCGAAGATTGGATGCCTTGATAAATACATCAGTGTCCTAAAGTTGCTTTATAACAATGTGAAAGCAACTATTCTGAGCAGCACTAGCTCCCAGAGTGAACCTTTCAAAGTACAAACGGGAGTCAAACCAGGCTGTATCATCACCCCAACCATGTTTGCGGTCTTTATTGCTGTCATTTTCAACCTAATTGCTGGGAAGCTCCCAGCTGGTGTTAAAATCAACTACAGAATGGATGGAAAGCTGTTTAGGCTTAGCAGACTGACAGCTAAGAGTAAGATTTCTACAACAACTATTGTGGAACTTCAGTGTTCAGATGACAATGCAGTTTTTGCCCACTCTGAGAAAGATCTTCGGGCTCTCTTGAATGTGTTTGCTGATGTCTGTACATGTCTTCGTCTCACCCTCAACATCAAGAAAACCAAAGTGCTCCATCATAGTGGTAATATGTGCCCCAGCTATTAAAATCAACTGAGTGGCACTGGAGACTGTCCTACCTTGGAAGTTATCTTTCATCTAGGACAGATATTGATGCAAACATATCAAAGGGGGAGGGATAGGTCATTGGTTTGAGTATTGGCCTACTAACCATAGGGTTGGGAGCCCAATCCTTGAAGGGGCCATTTAGGGTTCTGGGGCAAATCTGCCAGGGATTGTCCTAGGTCCTGCCATGTGCACAGAGGATTGGTCTCAATGACCTCTCAAAGTTGCTTCCATTTCTGTGAGATAGGTATAAATCCAACATTTGCTGTGCTGTGCCAGCACAGGATTTGCTCATTTACAGCACATGGTTTCAAAGGTTGGTGATCCTGATAAATACATCAGTGTCCTAAAGTTTCTTCATGACAATGTGAAGATCATGACATTCAAATAGACACCAAACTTCTTGTCTATCAAGGTGTCATTCTCCCAACCCTATTGTATGGGTCTGAAACCTGAAAAACCTACAGACCTCAGTTGAAAGTCCTTGAGAGGTAACCAATGCTGCCTCCACAAGATCTTGAAGATCAAACGGGAAGACGGGTGCACTAACATCAGTGTTCTGGAAGAGCCAAAGGCCAAAGCTACGTCTACGGATGTTCTTGTGCAAAAACTTGTGGAGCATCTACACTGCACGTGCATTCTTGCTCAAGTAAATTTACAGTAAAGCATCAGAAAAAAGGGCTTTTTGCGCAAGAGTTATTCCTCTCCCCACAAGGAATAAGCCCTCTTGCGCAAGAGCTCTTACACAAGAAGGCAGTGTGGACGGACAACAGGCTAAAATGGCCATCAGATCTTTCTTGTGCAAGAGAGCATCCACACTGCCACGGACACTCTTGCGCAAAAGCACATGGCAATGTGGAAGCGCTCTTGCGCAAGACCTTTCGCTGAAGAACTCTCGCACAAAACAGTTCTTGCTCAAGAAACCTGCAGTGTAGACATAGCCCAGGAGTAGTGAAACAATGATCATCCATCAGCAACTTCGCTGGACTGGTAACGTTGTTTGGGTACCAGACGATTGCCTCCCAAAACAGGTCCTGTTTTCTCAGCTGAAAGGATACCATAATGTGGGAGGACAAAGGAAGCGTTGTAAGGACCTGCTAAAGGATAAGTTAAAGAAGTGTAACATTAACGTTGACACTAGGATACACTCGCCCAGGATCTCTCAAAGTGGAGACAAGTCCTGCTCAATGGCTCCCTGCATTTTGAATTTGCCCACCAACACGCTGAAGAGGAGACGAGGCACAGGAGGGAGGGGAGACTGGCTTCTAGTTATGGCCAGCAGCCTCCTGCTGTACCTGGACACATCTGGCCTCACTGTAATAGAACTTGTGGTTCGAGGATAAGCCTTATCAGCCTCCTGAGGGTCCACAACTCCCATGGAAGATGATCATACTCAGCATTGAGTGATCACCCAGCATCATTTTCCCAGGATCCAAGATGTCTCTGCACGTAGAGAGGACTGGGGTGTGGGGAGGAGATTTCAGGATTAATGGGGCTCATTCGGGGCTATTCATTCATGTGTTTGTGCTTATATTCAGCAGTCCCTGAAAAGTGTAGGATTTCTCAGAACACAGGGCCATTAGGTAGCTTCCCTGTTGCCTTTCCCTACCACCAGCCCTGAGGTGATGGTGTTGAGTTGGTTAATTTAGGTACTTCACAGTCATGCAGCCATCTAGCCATCCACTCTGTGTTCAGGTAGCTAAGGAGAACTCCCTGCTACAGGGGGTCAGAAAGTGATGCAGCAGGCACCTAGGGCTGTGGCCACCTGCACCGTTAGCTTGAAGGGAAGCTGAATCCCAGGAAGAGCGTAGTGCTGACAAGGTCATTCCCATTGGTTGCCTAAGAATGCAGGAGTCTCCATCCACAGCTAGCCCTGCCAGCCCAAAGGAAAAGCATCCCAGCTGGTGAACTCCAGCCTATCACAACCCGGGGAGTAGGGATGTGAACAAATAGTTGACTGTCTGATAAGCAAATGCGTATCGAATAGTCGACACACGAGTCAGCTGGTCACTTCCCACCCCCATTTCTGCCTCCATCAGAAAGAGGTAGCAAGGGGGGGGGGGGGGAGGGAGAGCGTGCTTCAAAATGGCAGCTCTGCATGGATTCTGGAACCCGGAGTCAGCTGGGGACTCCCCCATTGACCCTGGGCTCCATGCGATGCTGCCTCTTTGAAACACCGTGGGGAGCATAGGGCAAGTGGGGGACTGCTTGAGTCTCTCCCTGGCCCTGTGCTCCCCAGCGCTTTCGCCTTTGAAGTGTAGCAACGGCCCTGGGCTGTTGCTACACTTCAAAGGCAAGGGCGTCCTTATCGAGTAATTGAATAGTCAATGCAAATTGCATCAATTATTCGATTAGCCCTTTAATCTAAATTTAACATCCCTACTGGGGACTAGATGGTAGAATCTCTCTTCCTTTAGCACACACTCACACTGCCCTCGGCCACCCTCATCAGATCCTGGAGCCCAGCACCTGGAGCCTGATGCTGTGGTGCTAAGTTCGAGGAGGCTGCTGACCTAGCCCCGGAGGCACCCAGAGGGAGTGTATCCACTCCTTCCCTTCATATCTATGATCAAATAGGGACTGCACTTTGCTTGTCTGTGCCTATTGCCTCGTCTGTCCCATTGGGACCGGAGCTATAATGAGCTGCTTGGTGGACTCCCCAGTACTACGCGGGAACTGGCAGGTCCACAGAATGACAGCGATCATCCAGCCTGCATGCTGTAGATGGAAATTAATCAAGCTGAGCCAGGGCTGCAGTTGAGTTGGCTGCCAATGAGCAACTGGGGTGCAACAACTTTCACACCAACTTCATGCACAGGGCTATGTGGTTCTCTCCCTGCTCCCTTCCTCAGCTGGGAAGGGCAGCTGCGGGGCCGTGAGCAGAGTCACTGAGCAGCTGTAGTGCCATTCCTACAACTGTGTTAGCCACTGAGGCAGGACACTGGAATCACTGAGGGCAAGAGGCAGAAGTCCCGTGAGACATCGGTCGGTGAGCTGGGCCACGCATAGAGCAGCTCTCACTGACGGCACTGCGAGGAACGCACAAAGAACAGGAGTTTTGCAGCAAGTGACTATGGCCAAGCACCTAGTGCCGGCATGTCAAACAGGCCTCTGGCAGGCTGCAAGTGGCCAGATCAAAATTTTTTGTGGCCCGCCACTACATTTTTATAAAAGAATAAAGTGCTGGCTGCGCGGAGCATGGGGCCGAGTGCAGATCACAGCCAGCTGACCGGCCGCTCTGCACACGGCACCGCAGCGACTGCTCATGGCCAGCCGGGCCGCTCTGTGAATGGTGCTGCAGCGACTGCTCACAGCTGGCCAGGCCACTCTGTGCTGGGCGCTCCAGCATGTGTTCACTCCCGGCCAGGCCGCTCGGCACTCTAATGACTGCTCACAATCGGCCGGGCCGCTCTACGCTGGATGCTCCAGCACGTTCTCACGACTGGCCAGCCGCTCTGCACAGGCATCAAGCGCCTGCTCACAGTTGGCCGTTGTGCTCATGCCACCCCAGCACCTGAGGAAGAAATGTGTGGAGGCGGCAGTTGTGGTGGCGGCTCCGAAACCCAGGCATTAGGTTACGGGGGGCTGGGAATGCCTGGCTCTGGGGGAGGGAGGAGGCATTGGGTTGGGGGGGCCTGGCTCTGGGGGAGTGGAGGGGGAAATTGGGTTAGAATGGGTGTATAATGTAGAATTTTCCTTAGTTCTACATACTGTCGTGTACATGTGCATGTAAGTGTGCATGTGCACACACGTGCAACCAGAATGTAAATTTAAATAGAAAAAAAAATAGAAAAAGAATTCCCAGAATCTGTAGGAAACAGCAAATTCATCCCCAGGATCCCAGGAACTAGATGCGAAACTGATGTTTGCTTGGTTTTCTGCGACTGATCCTGCAATGCTCTGCATAAGGATTTCCCATAAAGCTAGTTGCCTCTTTCATGGAAGGTAACGAACACAGAGCAGTCAGTGCTGTCACATGCAAGTGGCAGGGCCAACTTGGTGATGCCACATAATGCTAAGCAAGCCAACAACTTTTGATTCTTTTCTTTAGCAAAGAACCACACTCCCCTCTTCAACTCTGAACAAGTGAAGTGCCGGTAAGATGTCCTATCTGTACACTGACACACGTCTGGTCTCCTAGGCAACCTTGGCTAGAGTAGGTTTAAGAAGAGACACGTAAGCTCTAATATAGATGATAAACCACAGTCAATAAGAGTCTTGTGATTTGCATGTCTCAGTTCCCACTTCCCCGTGATTCTTATGGTGAATAATTATTCTCAGATTCAGTACATTCGATTTCATGGGTGGCAGCACCTTTATAAAAAGGCTTGTGCATTTCCTGAAACCAGTGGTTTGATGATAAAATGTGGAACTCTTGGCTCAGAGCACAGTAAATTCCAGCTTTTGTCAAGGCGATAAGAGAGGGGTTAACCACATCAGGGGATAAAGCTCTAGAACACAGAGATGGGATTTCAAAGACTTCTCTCTATTCCCACTCCCATCCCGGAATACACACATCCGCAAAGATTGCTAACGCTTTCTCCAGACTGCTCCAGAGCCCCAGACAACCGGTGGGAAAGGCAGGACAAACCGTTTTTTTCTTGATACAAAATGAATTGAGTTTAACTCCGATCCCCATGGAAAGTTGGGACCATAGGCTACGTCTACACTGCAATGCTATTTTGGGATATTGGAGTATCCTGAAATAGCTATCCCACATCTTAACAGCAAGCCCGTTATTTGGGCTCGCTATTCCAATGTCTCTGTAAACCTCATTGCACGAGGAGTAAGGGTATGTCTACACTACCCTCCTAGTTCGAACTAGGAGGGTAATGTAGGCATACTGCACTTGCAAATGAAGCCCGGGATTTGAATTTCCCGGGCTTCATTTGCATAAGCGGGGAGCCGCCATTTTTAAAACCCCGCTGGTTCGAACCCCATGCAGCGCGGCTACACGGGGCACGAACTAGGTAGTTCGAACTAGGCTTCCTAGTTCGAACTACCGTTACTCCTCCGCTGCACGGGGTTCGAACCAGCGGGGTTTTAAAAATGGCGGCTCCCCGCTTATGCAAATGAAGCCCGGGAAATTCAAATCCCGGGCTTCATTTGCAAGTGCGGTATGCCTACATTACCCCGCTAGTTCGAACTAGCGGGGTAGTGTAGACATACCCTAAGAGACATTTTGGAATAGCAGGTTATTTCAAAACTAGCCAATTAGCCCATCATAAAACGGGATTTTCAGGTCTTCTCTCCTGAGCTCTCTCGCTTTCTCTCTCTCTCTCTCTCTCTCTCTCTCTTCCTACTGCCTCCCCCCCCTCTCTCAGCTCTCCTCCGCCTCCTGCCTTTCTCTCCGTCTCTTTCTTTCTCTTCTCCTCCTCCTGCCTCTCTCTCCCCTCCATCTCTTCCCGCCCCCCTTTCCCTTCCCTCCCGCCGTGGTGCTTGGCTGAGTGCTGCCTGTTCAGCCGGGCTGCTGTGAGGGAAGGGGGCGGGGCGGTGATGTACATGTCCAGGGGGTGGGGCCATGTACGTCACGGCCTCCCTTCCCCTCCTACCCTGGGGGAGCCCAAACAGCTCCTTGTGCTGCTGGCTCCCCTGGTGGCTCGGCTGAGGGGCGCAGCACTCAGCTGAGTGCCACAGCAGGAGGGGAAGGGGGTGGTGATGTACATGGCCCCGTCCCCGCCGCGGGGGAAGAGGGGCAGGGCGGTGACGTACACGGCTGGGGACAGGTCTGTCTATGTCACTGCCCCTCCCCCCTTCCATGGCGGCCTGGCTGAGGGGCGCACCATTCAGCGCCACAGCGGGAGGAGTAAGGGGGGGGCCGTGACGTACACATCCCCACCCCCCGGCCGTGTACATCACCGCCCTGCCCTGCTTCCTGTACGACCGGGGCTCAGCTGAGCGCAGGTACAGCACCACTCAGCTGGGCCGCGTCCGGGGAGCAAGCAGCGGCAAGTGGCCATTTGGGGTCCAGCTGCGGCCAGTTGCTGCACCCCCCCCCTCGCCAGATCTGCTTCCCACCCCCCTCCTCCTGTCCAGCCCCACGGCCCCGAATCCCCCCCCGCTGGGGGACCGCGGACTGCAAACGGCCGCTTGCCGACCCAGGCCCAGCTGAGCGCCGCTCCCGCCAGGCCCACCTAAGCGGCACTCAGCTGGGCCCCGGCGGGGGAGCAAGCGGCAGCAAGCAGTCATTTGGGGTCCGCGCTCCCCACGTGTGGGGAGCACAGACACCAAAGGGCCGCTTGCCACCGCTTGCTCCCCCGCCGGGGCCCGGCGGGAGCACCACAAAGCTGGGAGTGGCACAGCGAGCCACAGCGCTCCATGCAGGGAGGGGAAGGGGGCGGGGCTGGTCGGAAGGGGGGTGGAAAGCAGAGCTGGGGGGGATTGGGGGCTGTGGGGCTGGAGGGGAGGATGGGGGGCAGAGGAAGGGGGGAGGGAAGCAGCGCTGGCGGGGGGCGTCCGGGGGGCCGTGTGGCCCGAACCGCCAGGGAGGGAGAGGAAGGGGGGCAGGGTGCTGACGTACACGGCCAGGGGGCGTGGCCGTGTACGTCAGTGTTACAGACGCACAGACACTGGGCTACTATATATATGATGTAAAGAAATAAGCTATTTTGAAATAAGATACTCAATTTGCATAGCTCAAATTGCATCTCTTATTGCAAACTACAGTGCAGTGTAGACATAGCCATAATGTACATATTTAGGGCTTGGTTCTCATTTGAACTAATATTTCTTTATACCTCTCTGCAGTGTAAAGTCATCATAAGTTACTCACTTTCAGACTCCTTTATATTGCTAGGGAGGATATACATGAGAAGCAGGGCCCTCAGAGCTGGCATAACAGATGTGGCCACATTTTGAAGACATAAGAAAATTCTGTGTTTGGAAAGTACCTAGCATATGTTGTGTGACACCATAATCTTAGCGTTGATTAATGTTAATAAGAATTATTCCCTAACCATCCAAACAGAGTTGCTCAGAATCAAATATTGCCAGTTCTCATAATTTTATCACATAACTTGCCATACTTTGTTTACCTTAAAGTCACAGCTTCTGGAGTCTTGTGATTCTATGCTTGACTCCAGAATGAGAATCTATGCTTTCATTTTTTCTCCCAATATGTTTCTACTCTCATGGTTGCAGAAAATATCTGAAAAATGTGACTCCCACTAAACATTCAAAAAACAGAATGCAAATTAAAAGACCCGTGCAAATTATTGGGTTTTTAAACACATCTTACGATTTTGGGAAGACCTAGCTCATGATTGTGAATACTTTGGGGTGAATACTTTCACTACTCAGCCTACATATGCTGAGTAGTGAAAAGAACAGCTTGGAGCAGTGAGAAACCTGTTCACCTAAACCACAATGGTCACTTAGGGAAGCTTGCAGGAAAGGTTATCGGTAGTTGTAAAATATTAATAATATAAATAATTAATCTGAGGGAAAAAATATGTGTCTGTCACAAGGCCCCCCATGCTTTATGAAAATTGGCTCATGAATATGGATATGCATAATTTGAAGATGCTTTATGCAAAACAGGTCACGTAACATGTCATTTTTAAAAGTTGTAATCCAGTGAATCTGTATGTCTTATTTATGTGCATGTATCTTTCTTGTATTTGAAGTTAGAAATATTAAGTAGAAACCTGTTTGATTAGTCCCAAGTATTCTAGTAAAAGCCATTAGTGATACTTTAGGAACTTGATGGCTCGGTGATCAAGCTGATGTGTGAATAGTTTTGTTTTTTCTGTAAGCCCAAACTATGGTTGCTCTTACATATGGTCAGGCCACCTGACACTGGAATCTATTTTATATCTGGTATTTTTCCATTGAAGGTGAGAAAAAACTGAACTGAGAACAAAGAATTCCCGCCTTGAGTAAAAGAGATATAATGGGGTAAAACAAACACTAGGGGCAGTGGCCAGAAGCCGTGAAACCCCCCATTTACTACGTAAGGTGCCATGCTGGAAACATCTTAGACTGAACAGAGGGAAGGATTGGGCCCAAGGTAGGGGACTGCTTAGCTTGTGTGAGAGGTGATTAGAACAACTGTCAGGGTAAGAATTTGTATGTAACGAGTCTCTTAGTGGATTAGGATTAGCTGGCGCATTTTATTTATTTTGGCTCCGTAACTTACTTTGATCAGTCTGTTTTCACCTGCAGTCATTTAAAGCCTATTTCTTATACTTACATAAAAACACTTATTTTATTATTGAGCCCAGGGTAAATAATTGCTACCTGGGGAGTGGGAGAGTAAGCACTGGTCAGATCTCTCTTTCATGCACAAAGGCTACGTCTACATTGGCCCCTTTTCCGGAAGGGGTAGGAATAGGAATAAGAGATCCTCCGGAAAAGGGCTTTTTTCTGGAGGATCGGTCCAGATCGGGGCCAGTGTAGATGCTCTTTTCCGGCTTTTCTAAAAGCCGGAAAAAAACGGCGGACATTTTTATTTAAATGCCGCGGGGGATATTTAAATCCCCCGCGGATTTCCCTATTACGATCTGAAAAATTAGCATGCCCCTTCCGGAAAAGGGGCCAATGTAGACGAGCACAAAGAGAATGAAGTTATACAATTTCTCTGTGTAAAATTTTTACATACAGTAGGATGGGCTTACTTGGGGTTTGGATCTCATTTCGGGGTAGGGTCCTGGAGTGCTGCCAACAGCCCTCTAGCTGAGGTCTCCCACCTCTGCACTGGTTCAATGTCTGTGCTGCTCAACGGGGGGTTACCCCAACTTTCTGCCTTGGCTGGGGGAGACTAGAGCTTCTGACCCAGCAGGGCAGGAAGGTAGGATCAGGTGCTTGATCAGCACACTGGGTGACAACCTTAAGAGGAGTCCTGTGATCCAACCCATCATAGTGTACACTCAGCAAATAACAAGTAACTCATAGTAATTGCACACTAATTAACTCATCTACTGAGTAATGAATTTACCCAGTGGGGAAAAAACCTCTCTCTTTCTCTCTATAATAGTAGAGGTTTATATGTAATTTGAAGCAAAGCATAATTTAAAATAAATGTAAATGAAAATTACTAAGTGATTTCTCTTTGCTTATTAATATTTTTATTAGTATTAAATTTGCCAAGCAATTTCCCCACCCTCCGTCCACTCAAAATGTTAATTTTAAGTTCAAACTAAATCTTAGTAAGTAGCATAATTGTTTTGCTGGGATTCAGTAATTAAAATGCACTGTGTAATTTTCTCTCCCCTGGAGCCTATGAACCAGGCACTCTGGTAAATGCTGATGAGTAGGATTTGAAAGAAGTATCAAAATGAGTTATCTGTGCTGCTCTGTGACATGTGAAGACATGCTGAACCCAGGGTGTGACTTAAAGTTATGACAGTGACAAGATTTTAGATCGCAAACCCACCAGCTACAGTTTTCAAATATATCTGATGCTGTTATAGAGAGGACAGCGATCAATTGTTCTCAATATCCACAGAGGGAAGGACAAGAAGAAATCAGCTCAGTTCACAGCAAGGGAGATGTAGATTAAATATGAGAGGACACTTTCTAACTGTGAAGGTAGTTGAGCACTGGACCGGGTTTCCAAGGGAGGCTGTGGAATCCCCATCACTGGAGGGTTTTCAGACCAGGTTAGACAAAACACCCCTCAGGGATAGTCTAGGGGTTTACTTAATGCTGCCTCACTGAGGGGGACAGACTAACTTAGATGAACTCTCAAGGCCCTTTCCAGCCTTATATTTCTATAGCTGGCTGGTCTACACTGAAAACACACATCGGGCATAACTACGTCTCTCAGGGGTGTGAAAAATCCACACTCCCAAGGTATCTATGACAACCTGACCTTCAGCATAGACAGCACTAGACTGATGGAAGAATTCTTTTGTTGACCTACCTACCTCCTCTTGGGACAACCCCTCACATAACTGCAGTGTCTACACAGAGGCACTGCTGTTTGCTGCATGGGTATGTCTCACAGTACGTCCACATTGCAGTTAGACACCCACTGCTTGCCTGTGCCAGTTGAATCAGGCTCACTGAGCTTACACTCTTTAACTGCAGTGTAGATGTAGACTTGGCTGGAAACTGGGCTTGAGGACCCCAAAAGGTTGAATGGTCCCAGAGAGAGAACTCGACCATCTACACTGCAGTTAAGCAGCCCCTTAGCCCGCGCCCCACAAGCCCAAGTCAGCTGTCAGGGGCCAGTGACAGGAATCTAGTTCCAGGGTAGACTTACCCACAGACCATGTAGTTAAACCTCATTGGGCTTGAAATAGGCTCCGAACTCCAAAGGAAGAAACGGATTCCTATCAATTAAAACAAAACTGTCCCCCTGAACTGTGCTGGTGCCTCACCACAATTCACCTCCTCCTATCCTGAATGTCGGGGGAAAGGGGCTTAACTCTGCGCAAAGTGAGCTTCCTCCCCAATGAAAGTTCAGTTCTGGAGGCGAGGGGAAGCAAGCGAGTGTTGCACTGATTGGTAAGAAGCCCAAACTCAGACTGACAAGAGAAACAGTCACAAATTGTGCCAGGTCAGGTCACTTTGGGTCCCCAACATGGAAAGCTGAGTGACCAGCCAGGGACAAACTTCCAGCAGAGAAGAGGAAAAACTGTGTTATCAGCTCCATCCCAGCTGTTGTTCATCTCCTCTGTGGCTGGTCTATAAACGCTGATCTAGTTCTTCATCTGCCCACACTGAAACCCAACCACAGCCCAATTCGCTCGCTCGCTAGTTAGGCTAGTCAGAAACCCAACTCCTAGGTGGCTAGTGAATGTAGGACACTCAAAATCAATTAACAGTTGACTCAAGACTCCCAACCCCCCAGCCCTGGGTTCTCCGAAGGCTGTAAGGACTAAGGATGTTAGATAGTGTTTGTTTATTTATCGTGGAGCCACAACCATTTTGAGCAGTTACAGTTACTAAAGTGCTCCCCCCAGGGGCGGGGCCAGCAGCCAGTGTGCTCCCGGCTCCCGGTCCCATGCTCAGGGAGCCCCCTGATATCTCACGCTGCTGCCTCTGATACCAGAAGGGCCTATAAAAGGAGGTGTGGGCCCAGAGGCAGCTGGAGACTGGCTGGCAGAGAGCGGGCAGGTGGCAGCAACACAGATAGCTCCATGAGACGAGCCTGCTGGACTGTGAAGGGGCTTTGAGCTAAAGCCCTGAAGTAAGGGCGAAGTCCCTGTCTCCAGTCGGGGAGGCCTGGGCTCACCACTCTCTCCGAGTGGGGAATGGACTGGAAGGGTCCCCTGCTAGATGTGCCCCCTGAAAGGGGTTTGTTGTACTTCACAAAGTGACCTGTGACTCGTGAGAGGTGAATGCCGCCATTACACTCCCCCCCCCCCAACTTCCAGCCATAACTTCGCGCCCCTCTCCATTCCCTTTCTGACCAGACTGCTTGCCCAGTCCACGTCTTTCCCTCCCACCCCCAGTCTGGCTCTTGTGCCTCTGCATTCAAATCAGGCAACTTCCTTCTCCATGCTGCTTGGCTGCCCCCCGCGGGCTCATTGAGAGCACAGGAGAGGGAGCGAGGCTTTCTTGCTCTCCTGTCTGGTGCCAAGCCCCACCCCAGCCAGATGCAGTTGGGAACAGCCTTTAAAGGGACACTCCAGCTTTGCCCCATCCCGTGGGAATGGTGCACACACAGTGGGGTGAGCACTAGGCGCAATGAGGGCATGGAGCATGTTTAGTGAGGATGGAATATTGAGATGTTTGCTGCCGGAATAGAAATCTCCATGGAGCAAACTGCAATTTTTCGGGCATTTCTAGCAGAGCCACTTTTAGGCTGATTTTCATGGTTACAGCAAAAGGCATATCCCTGACACAAAGGCAACCCCTGCACCAAATCTCAAGTCCCTGTTTCAAGTTGTGGTGGGAGAGGTCCAGGTTGGATATTAGGAAAAACTATTTCGCTAGGAGGGTGGTGAAGCACTGGAATGGGTTACCTAGGGAAGTAGTGGAGTCTCCATCCCTAGAGATTTTTAAGTCTCGGCTTGACAAAGCCCTGGCTCGGTGTATTTACTTGGGATTGGTCCTGCCTAGGGCAGGGAGCTGGACTTGATGACCTTCTGAGTTCTCTTCCAGCTCTATGGTTCTGTGATTCTATGATTCTAAGTGTGGTGCCACTAAAACGGTGCAAAGAAAAGGCCATTAGAATTGTTCAATATTGTCAGTGCAACATTCCCTCCTTCCCCCTCCAGCCTGGTTCTTGAAATGGCTGGAATGTGTTGGATGACATTTTTCTCAAAAAGTCATAAGTGGTGGAAGTAGGCGTGCAGGGGGGCTGCCACACCCCTCAACTTGAAATGGCTTCCATTCTATACAGGGCTCACAGTTTGGTTCAAAGGTTCTCAACACCCCCACTATGTCAGTGGTTTCAGCACCCACGTAAAAAGTTCAGCTTGAAACAGACATCTGGCATGGAAAATTTCAGAATAGTCAAAGTTTGGCAAAGTTATAAGAAACTAAAAATAGGATTTTATAATGGTAGTATCAGGCAACTGTAATAATAGATTGTGCTTCTAGCCCCACCTACAATCAAACAGGATAGAACAGAACAGAACCAATTACATGGGGCGAGGGAGTGATTCTGTTTCTATTGTAGTTCAAGGCAAAAGCTCACACCAGATTTTCTGGTATAGGATAAGATGCTCAGGCAACATCCTGTCTCACATTTATCTGCTCTGGACAAGGCTACAATTAAATAGGTGGGACATTGGAAGAACAACGATCGTCCAATCACCCTTTTCTTTTCCGGCCTCACAAAATAATTAGCAACCAGCAAACCCAACGTGTAAGGTCACTGCTCATTCATCACCCCCAAGAAACAGGCTGGTGATTCATTTGTCACAGGCTAATGACCTGCATTCCCCCTGCTTGCTGAAGGCTCCCTGGACTTTCTGTCTGACATCCCTCTAGGCCCGATTTGCTATTCAGTGAAGGTTGGGAGGAATAAGAATTAAATATTTTCCTGCCACTTTGCATACTGCCCTGCTGTGGATTAATGTGTAGTTCGTGCACACAGAGGTATGGTCCACACTGCTGCCATGGTAACCACATCAGCTAGTGATTTGGCCAAAATACATGAGAAGCCCACTGCAGAGTGCTGGCCTTCAGCCTGAGTACAGTGATAGCCGGCCTGCCCCTCCTGGCCACCTGCCCGCACTCACTGCACCAAGGACATGCTCAGCTGCGGGCTGCCAGGGAAAAACCTTGAGAGAGGCAAAGGGAATCACTGAACGTGGGTCACCGTGGGGTGAGCTTCAGGGGAAATGCCCATTTTAGAACCCATGTGTCTCCATGTGAAGCTGAAAACAAGGTTGGGCCCCGACAGGCACAAGCACAGGGAGGTGGGCAACAGGGCACAGCCCCCCATCAGTGGAGGCATGGAATTCCTCTGGCCCCAGGTCAGGAGATGACAACTCCTTTAGCCCCAGAGCCGGGGGATGATTGGAGGGGTGAGCCAGCTTCTCTAGATGCAGGGACACAGAACGTGTCCCTCAAAATTTAGCCAAATATTTATTCCTATATACAACCCAGGGCCCAGCGATGACAACACTCACCATCCATCCTTTGGAGATCTGGGTTTTGCTTTATGCACTTCCCCCTTCTGCCTTGCTTTCCCTGGCTCTATAATGGGAATAATTACACTCCATCCACCACTGTAAAAAGCTGTTCACAATCTTCAGCTGAAAGGTGTTACAAGTGCTAGGAATTCCTGTACAGACAGTCTCGCTTCATGCCCAGCACAAGAGCGGGGGGCGGGGGGTAGCTGCCTTTTCTTCCTCAATTACCCGTGTCTTCCTCCAGATGCATTGTGGGAAACTCTTCTGATAGGTGACACTACAGATACATTGCAGTTTGGGAGTAAGCAAGTAAGGAAAGCCAATGGGATATCACATTTGGTAGAAAACAAGCAGGAGGAAAGTTGACCCCCCCCCCCCATCTCTCCAGGGGTCTTGATTTCTCTCAATCTCTCTCTTGCACTCTCTGGCTGTGTCTACACTGGCCTCCCTTCCAGAAAAGGGATGCTAATGTAGCACTT
Source organism: Pelodiscus sinensis (assembly GCF_052426305.1). Lineage (NCBI taxonomy): Eukaryota > Metazoa > Chordata > Testudines > Trionychidae > Pelodiscus > Pelodiscus sinensis. The sequence goes on along the minus strand of NC_143074.1, from coordinate 6,966,680 downwards.
TGGAATAGGCAAATCCGCGGGGGATTTAAATATCCCCCGCGGCATTTGCATTAACATGGCTGCCGCTTTTTTCCGGCTTGGATATAAGCCGGAGAAAAGCGCCAGTCTAGACGTGATTCTCCGGAAAATAAAGCCTTTTCCGGAGGATCTCTATGAGGTGTACAGCTAGTTCGGATTAGGAAGCCTAATCCGAACTAGCTAGTCCGTGCCGCGTGTAGCCATATAAACTAGCCCGCATTTAAAAATGGCGCCGGCCGGCTTTATGCAAATGAAGCCCAGGAAATTCAAATCCCGGGCTTCATTTGCAACTCCGTATGACTACATTACCCCCCCTAGTTCGAACTGGGGGGTAGTGTAGACATACCCTCTCTCTCTTACACTCTCTACACACACACACACACACACACGCACACACACACACACTGATTATGCTGCTGCTGTAGTTCTTAAAATCCATATAAAGTAGTTGGATGCAGCAGTGATCAGCACTTTAGAAATGCCAATAGAATGAGACGAGATAAATAGGAAATGGCCAGTAGTGCAGGAACAGGCATCTACGCCCTGATTTTTCACAGCTGCTGAGCATGTGGTGCTCCCATCGATCCGCTGGGAGCAGAGCCTGCCGAGGCCCCTGGCTATTAGCAACCACCCGAAACTTCACTCCGTTCACTGAGAGGGAAAAAGGGAATAGTCAGCACTGTGCTGCTGAGTTCTAGGGCAACTTCTCCTTCCCACCTGCAGTCCAAGGGCAGGGGAGAGGCGGAAACAGGTTTTCTCATTGTGCCCAGGATTTCACACTGCACTGGAAGGGTTCTTAAAGGAATGACCAATGGGAGTGCCTCAGTGAGCAGGGAAGATAAGATGCCTTTGTGGTAGCAGTGACAGGTACCTCCTCTTTGGTCATGAGGAGCTCCAGGAATCCACTCTGCCTTGCTTCATTTGGGTTTGGGAGTGGGGGAAGGAGGTTGGTTACGTTCCCTCTATGAGTATGAACTGGGGATGAGGCTTTCCCTGTTCAGCTGTGGGGACAGCAAAAAGATGCTTTGTATCCAAAAGGGAACAGTGGAAGGCAACTCCTCTCAGCATGTGTAAGAACAGCATGGGGCTTGGGCCTGTCCATTCTTGTCTAGCACATGGGGGCGGGGTGTGCAGGGAATCCTTGGTGGAGGAAGGAGGGAGCACAGAAGGGAGGGGCACTGAAGCTTAAAGACCAAGCAGTGACCCCATCTTCACTCAGCATTCACTGCCTGTAGGATCCGTGAGCAGCAAAGCTGTAGTCCCAGGTGCCTCTCCCGCTCTGTGCATAGATCATGGGGCAGCCAATAGAAGGGTGCACCAGCCCCTCAGCAGTGGTTAGCTCTGAGAGTTAGGGACTGCGGCGGGTCCAGAGGAGAGGGCAGGCGAGGGGCATCGTACCCAGCAATCCCCTCCCAGCGCCAGCGCAGGAGAAGGGGCTGTGATGATGCTCAGGAGACTGGCATGATGAGCTTGTTCTGGGAGGAGTGCTGTGGGGCCTTTTAGAATTGCTTGGCACTGATATTCCATGAATAAGTAACCCCCAGCAGTATTTGTCGCTGAGGCTGTTTTATTAATGACGAGGGGAGGGAGGAGGATGCAGAGCAGCGGGGAAGGAGAGAGAAGAGTATTTACAAATGAGTAGTCAAAGCGACTGCAGGCAGTGAGGGATGGCCCAGTGCCAGGGCCCCAGTGGAAGCTGCGCTGTGTCTGACTCAGGAATCATTGTGAAGCCAGGACAAAAATGAGTGTGTTTGGGTACCATGCAAAGAGCCTCTTGGCGTATAAATAGCCTGAGAGGCTGGGTTTCCAGGGGCTCGCAGCAGGGGGTGGCAATAAACAGAGAGTATTTCATTTACATGTATTGCCATTTGTGGGGAAGAGAGGTCTTAGGAAGCAGAAATTTACTCAAAAGCTGTGAAACGTTCTTCGTGTTAGTATTTGCTCCACGTATCAGATATTTCTGACCCGTGGCATGCAGCATAACCATTCTGGGAGCTGAGGTAGATGAGAGATTGCATAAACAAAGATTATTTTGCCTAGGCAAACATGAGTTTCTAAGTCCACACTGGACCTTTCTGGCAGTGGGGTGTGGAAAAACACCCCCCTGAGTGCAGCAAGTATGAACCAGGCTGCAGCACTGGGAACCATGCTCCCAGCACTTAGCTACTCCCCTTGTGGCAGCCATTTACATAGAGCACTAGGAGAGCTGTCTCCCAGCACTCAGGCCATGGCCACACTTTCAATTTAAAGTTCTGCCACAGCTGTGCTTTGAACTTTTAAGTGTAGACAATGCCTGAGATACAGAAGGACTGAGTGCAAACTGAGCCATCTGTCTTTAGTATTCTCTTCAGTTATGAGGGATCATGGAATCACTCAGGGTATGTCTACACTACCCTCCTAGTTCGAACTAGGAGGGTAATGTAGGCATACCGCACTTGCAAATGAAGCCCGGGATTTGAATTTCCCGGGCTTCATTTGCATAAGCGGGGAGCCGCCATTTTTAAAACCCCGCTGGTTCGAACCCCGTGCAGCGCGGCTACACGGGGCTCGAACTAGGTAGTTCGGACTAGGATTCCTATTCCGAACTACCGGTACACCTCGGTTCAAGGTGTACCGGTAGTTTGGAATAGGAATCCTAGTCCGAACTACCTAGTTCGAGCCCCGTGTAGCCGCGCTGCACGGGGTTCGACCCAGCGGGGTTTTAAAAATGGCGGCTCCCCGCTTATGCAAATGAAGCCCGGTAAATTCAAATCCCGGGCTTCATTTGCAAGTGCGGTATGCCTACAGTACCCCGCTAGTTCGAACTAGCGGGGTAGTGTAGACATACCCTCAGTGACATTAACAGATAATGTAGAACAAAGAAGAGAAACTTTTTTTTCAAGGCAACTTGTGGAACTGCCTGCTGCAGTTTGTAAGAATCAAACATAAAGGCTAATCCAGTTCCGTGCTGCTGTGCCTTAGTAGATGTGAGGTAAGGAGGGGTTATTTCCCCTAACAAACAGCCATACATAGTCAGCTAGACTTCCCCTCTCCCCTCCATCTCTCCTCCACCATCCTCTGAACCATGGATGTTGCCACTTATCAGAAGCAGGAGATAAGATGTGATGGCCCATTCTGATCTGATGTGGCAAACCTCAATTTTCACCTGGCCCTCAGTGGAGTGTGGCCATTGGGGGCAGAGGGTGACGCCAGCAGCGATGGGCTTATCAAGAGGACAAACACCGAGCTGTCCAGGAAGAGGTGTGTTTTGTTCCCCTGGGTAGTGGGAAAAGGTCAGTACAAGGATCAGTACACATGCCTGGGGAGCCAGAGATTCAGTGTGCAGTGGCTAATTGAGCTCTCAAGGATGAAAACCCAACCTTCCCATGGCCCCCGGGGTCAAGGTGATCCGATGACCTGGATTTCAGGGCTTTATGCAGAAACCAATGTGCCCTGGCCCCAGAGGTGCTGCAGTGTCTTGTCTTTGGAAGGAGAAACAGTTCTTCTTCGGGTGCTCGCTTGTGTCTATTCAGTGTAGGTGTGTGTGCTCACCACATGCACTGCTGCCAGAAGATGTTTCCTCAGCAGTATCTGTAAGGGACCCCCTGGCATGGCACACACATGCCATCCTATACATGGTGCTCCCAGACCCTTCCCTCCTCAGTTCCTACTTGATGCCACTGATGGTGCTTGGTGCCTTAAGCTGCAGCCTTTCTAGTGTTCATTTTTACCAATTCACTGGTAAATATTTTTTCCTCTGTTGTTTCTCATAGGCCTTGACAGCTAAATTCCTGAAAAACCTTGAGAGGCTCTTCCAACAGGTCCCAGTCCCTCTACCTGGACCTTAACTTGGTCCTTTCCAGGGTGACAGGGCCTCCCTTCGAGCTGCTGCCCTCCTGCCCTCCTGCTGCTAAGGTGGCCTTTTTAGTGGCATTTATGTCAGCCAGGAGGGTGTCCAAACTCGGTGCCCTGACATCCAAACCTCATTGTACAATCTTTTCCAAGAATAAGGTACAGCTCAGACCTCACCCAACTTTTCTATCCATGGTGATTTCCGCCTTCCACGTGGGTCAGTATATCTTCCTTCTGGTCTTCTCCTCAAGCCACGAAAGTCCAGTGAGAGAAGGTACCTCCATGTGTTGGCCATTAGGAGGATGCTTGCTTTTTACCTGGAGTGGACAAAGCCTTTCTGTAAGTCCATCCAGTTGTTTGTGGCCAATGCCGAGCTTGTAAAGGGCCTTCCGGTATCTTTGCAGAGGATTTGCAAGTGAATTACCTCATGTATCAAGATGTGCTATGACTTGGCAAGAGGTCAGCTACCTCCATTACTTAGGGCACAGTCTATTGGGATGTAGCCTCTGTAGTGGCCTTCCTAGCCCATGTCCCTGCAAGGTGGCGAAGTGGTCCTCATACGTACATTCACCGCTCATTACACCATCATGCAGTGGGGTTCAGCAGAGCTGTGTTGCTTTCACTATGTCCTTAAACCTCTCCCCTCCTCTGCAAATACTGCTTGGAGTCACCTATGTTGAATGGTCTTGAGCAAGCACTCGAAGGAGAAAAGACAGTTACCTTTTTCCGTAACATGTTCTTCGGGATGCATTGCTCATGTCCGTTCAGTATCCCACCTTCCTTCCCCAGTGCTGGGCTTTCCAGCAAGAAGAAACTGGGGCAGGAGGGGGCCTGGCAGCTTTCTATGTACTATAGCATGGCATGTGCATGCCACTCCAGGGGGTGCTGCAGCCAGTCCCCTGCAGGTACTGCTGAGGGGAAATCCTCCATCACCGGTGCATGCGGTGACCCCTCCCACCTATGTTGAATTGACATGAGCTTCACAAAGAACGCCAGTGACGGAAACAGGTAACTGTCTTTTTGTGCTGAAACCTACTTGATTTAGAAGAGGCATTGGCCACAGAGGGGCTGTTCTCTCCCTTTTCTGCCCAGGCTGCCAGATGTTTCAGAGCAGTCCTGTCTAGCCAGCCCACTCTTGTTCTCCATCTTGACTTGAGCATTAGCATTTCTCGCTGGGTGACACTGAGCATGTATTAACAATGGGACGTGTCCGAATCTGCTATCTATATTTAGTCCCAGTGTAAAGCCAAGCACCTGGCTCAGACTGACAGGGTGAAATGGGTTCGGGGCACGGTGGCAGTTCTCCAGAAACCAGCCATAGGTTGGGAGTGGGAAAAGGATGCTTTTGATCTAATCCTGAGGCAGACAGGAGAGGTCTTGTTGAATTGCCCATAAAGCCGACCGGTTGGAGTTGTCTTAGTTAATACCCTGTGGTTCATTATCACTGGCATTTAATATTCACACTGTTCTTGGACTTAAGAGCATACTTGTGGGGTCAGTAAAATTTTTATTAAGAGGCTGAGTGGTGCAGTGTCAGTGCGCCAGCATCTTGCCTCCCTGGCATGCTTAGCATTTAGATAGTGGCTTTCTGCCTGCTACTGTCCACAGAGGGTGTTAGCCCCCACACTCTGTGTGTGACTGGGGCCTAATCAGAGAGTCTAATTGACTTGTCCAAGGCTGCATAGTGAATCCAAGTCAGAGCTAAGAATAAAACTAAGGATTCTGAGTCCTGGGCCCCATCTAAGGACCCCCAGAAGAAAAGAGGTTGGCGGTGCCAGTCAAGGGCTCTTTCACCTCATAATATGTCCTGTGCAATATCTGCTTGGGACAAGTCTAGGACCCGACTCCCAGGTCAGCACCGAGATGCATGGATGTGATAGTGGGGGATGGGGTGAGAGCTAGTGAGGCACTTGGTGATGAAGGCTGAAGGTGCATTGACAGGATGGTGGAACTACCTGGACTAGCCACAGCAGGGGATGCTGTGGGGCAGAAATGAGGTACCTGTGCAGAGCCACTGGAATACGGGTGGGGCCTGAGGGTAGAAAGGCATGCTGCCAAAGGCTGTGCGGAGCCCAGATCCAGAACAGCGGGAAGTGCTGCAGAGCTGGGCTAAGGCTGTGTTGGGATCCTAGGACTGGAGAGCGGGGGGCTGCAGGTTTGCATTCAAGAGCATTGGCAGAGCTGTGGGAGAGTGCCCCCAGGCCTGGGATTTCAGGGGGGCTGCTGCAGGCCTGGCCTGAGGAGGCTCAGTAGCGAGGGGAGGCGATGTCCTAGGACTGGAATAACAGCGGCACCGAAGCTCAGGACTGCTGGGCAGTGTCAGGGCTGCCATGTAGAAAATCACCCACTTCCTGCGACCCTGTCTGACCCTGTCTTGTTGTGTGAGGTGTTGAATTAAATACTGCAGCTCTGAAATCCACCCCGGCGTTAAAAGGAAAAGCCAAGCATGTCCACCTTAAAGGAGCCTGTGGACCACCGAGTCTGGCTCCGGAGAGCCAAGCAGCCCCTCTCGATGCTGCAAAGCAAAGTTTGTGCTGCCCGCTCCCTCTGGGCTCCCCCTCTGTCCTTTCCTCTATGTGACATTTCCTCCTGTCAGGCCTTCCTGCCGTAGCGATGTTCTGCCAATGGAACAAACATTTATGAAGCATCAGTCTGTCCGGAGCCACACAGCCTCTGTCTGGAGAAGGTGCTGTCACCCCGCTCCTCTCGGAGGTGACATTTAAACGCTTCCCTCCAGCTCTCTCCCTCCCTCCCCTGCTTCCAAGGAGGTTAATATTTTAATACATGTAATGGCTCATTCAGGCTCATCAGCCGCTGCCCATGTTTTGTCAGCGGTGATCCATTACACCAGGCATCATTTCAGAGCGAGGTTCCCCTCCCCTCTCCCCTAATCACTGCCAGCAGAAATCACCAGCCGTACAAGAGGCACAAAAGCCTCTTTCATTTGGTGTTTCTGGGTTTAATTAAAAGAGAGAATTGATTCCGCTCCCCAGCTCCCAGCTCCCAGCTCCCAGCTCCCACTCCATCCTAGTTGTTGTGGGCCAAGGCAGCACGGTAGGAGGGCCATCTCAGCTTTACACACCTTCCCGGCTTGGACATGGGAGTCATTGGGGCTGCAGTGATTTACACCAGCTCAGGGTCTGACCCTGGAATCCCAGCAGCAGCTCTGCACATATAACACTACTGCTATGACATCTCATCCCCCTTTCTCCCACTCCTCCCAGACTTACTCCTAAGAGGACCTGTCAAATGGCAATGCTGGGTCCATCTAGCCCAGTGTCCTGTCTTCCAACAGTGCCAGTGCCAAGTGCCCCAGAGGGAGTGAACAGAGCAGGGAATCGTCAAGTGATCTATCTCCTGTTGGCCATTCACAGCTTCTGACAAACAGAGGCTAGGGACACGATCCCTGCCCATCCTTGCTAACAGCTGTTGATGGACCTAACCTCCATGAACTCACCTAGTTCTTTTTTGAACCCTGCTATGTCTACATTTGAAATGCTACAGTGTAGATACCCAGGGCTTGTCTACATTTAAAATGCTGAGCTTCAGTGAAGGTGCAATGGGAAGGCTTCTCTCGGTAGGAGAGATAATCCACTGCCCTATGAGGTGGAAGCTAGATTCTCCCATCAACCAAGCGTGGTCCACACCATGGACTAGGTCCGTTTGGGTGCGTCTAGACAGCAGCGCTATTTCAGGATACTTCCGGTATCTCAAAATAGCATTTTCCTCATCTTGACAGCGTGCCCTTGACAGGTTTTGAAGTAATGGGTGCACTATTCTGACGTCCCTGTAAACCGCGTTCCATGAGGATTAAGGGGCATTTCAGAATAGCTCTCTATTTTGAAATTTGGTGCTGTGTAGACAGCACCAAATTTTGAAATAAGCTATTTTGAAATTAACTCAAAATAAACTATACAATTGGCGTAGCTCAAATTGTGTATCTTGTTCTGAGCTAAGGGGGCAGTGTAGACACACCCTTTGTGTCACTCAGGGATGGAGATTTTTCACGTTCCTGTGTGATATATTTCACACTCCTGTGTGATGTATTCTTATTAATAAACTAGGCAAATACAACTTAGATGGGGCTACTATAAGGTGGGTGCATAACTGGCTGGATAACCCTACTCAGAGAGTAGTTATTAATGGTTCACAATCCTGCTGGAAAGGCATAACAAGTGGGGTTCTGCAGGGGTCTGTTTTGGGACCGGCTCTGTTCAATATCTTCATCAACGATTTAGATATTGGCATAGAAAGCACGCTTATTAAGTTTGAAGATGATACCAAGCTGGAAGGGATTGCGACTGCTCTGGAGGATAGGGTCATAATTCAAAATGATTTGGACAAATTGGAGAAATGGTCTGAGGTAAACAAGATGAAGTTTAATAAAGACAAATGCAAAGTGCTTCACTTAGGAAGGAACAATCAGTTTCACACATACAGAATGGGAAGCAACTGTCTGGGAAGGAGTACGGCAGAAAGGGATCTAGGGGTTACAGTGGACCTCAAGCTGAATATGAGTCAGCAGTGTGATGCTGCTGCAAAAAAAAGCAAACATGATTCAGGGATGCATTACCAGGTGTGTTGTGAGCAAGACACGAGAAGTCATTCTTCCACTCTGCTCTGCGCTGGTTAGGCCTCAATTGGAGTTTTGTGTCCAGTTCTGGGCACCACATTTCAAGAAAGATGTGGAGAAGCTGGAAAGGGTCCAGAGAAGAGCAACAAGAATGATTAAAGGTCTAGAGCAGTGGTCCCCAACCTTTTGAGGTTGTCGGGCGCCGGGGGGCGTGGCCGTTCGCCCGCCGGGCGCCAGGGGGCGTGGCCATTCGCCTGCCGGGTGCCAGGGGGCGGGGACACTTGCGCGCCCGGGGGCGCCCCCCCCATAGCCGCATGCCCGGGGGAGGCCCCCCCCATAGCCGCATGCCCGGGGCTGGGGCCCCCCCATAGCCACGCGCCTGGGGCTGGGGCCCCCCCATAGCCATGCGCCTGGGGCCGGGGCCCCCCCATAGCCGTGCACCTGGGGCCGGCGCTCCTCCCCCCCCCTGCAAGCACCGCGCGCCCGGGGCCGGCGCTCCCCTGCAAGCGCCGCGCCATGTGCCCGGGGCCAAGCCAGCCCCGAGCACCTGGCGGGCGCATGGCGCCTGCGGGCACCGTGTTGGGGACCACGGGTCTAGAGAACATGACCTATGAAGGAAGGCTGAAAGAATTGGGTTTGTTTAATTTAGAAAAGAGAAGACTGAGGGGGGACATGACAGCCATGTTCAGGTATCTAAAAGGGTGTCATAAGGAGGAGGGAGAAAACTTGTTGATCTTGGCCTCTGAGGATAGAACAAGAGGCAATGGGCTTAAACTGCAGGAAGGGAGGTTTAGGTTGGACATTAGGAAAAAATTCCTAACTGTCAGGGTGGTCAAACACTGGAATAAATTGCCCAGGGAGGTTGTGGAATCTCCATCTCTGGAGATATTTAAGAGTAGGTTAGATAAATGTCTATCAGGGATGGTCTAGACCAGTGGTCCCCAACGCGGTTCCCGCGGGCCATTTCTGTGCGCCCACCAAGTGATCGGGGCTGGCTCCACTCCCAGGCGTGTGGGTGGTGCTCGGCTGACTTCTGCACCGCTCAGACGGGCCACCGCAGGGGAGCAAGCAGCGCAAGCGGCCGTTTGGGCCCCGCACTCCCCATGCAGCACGGGGAGTGTGGAGCTCAAACAAGTGTTTGGGCTCCACGGTCCCCTGAGTGAGAGGCAGGAGGGGGAGGAGAGCTGAGGGGGGCGGGAGAAGGCAGTAGGAGGAGGAGAGAGAGAGACGGAGCGAGAGACTGGAGGCTGAGGAAAGAAGACGGACATGGAGGAGAGACCTGAAAATCCCGTCTTATGGCTAATTGCATAGTTCTGGAATAATGGTGCAGCGCAGACGTAGCCTTAGTGACCATTGAAAGTGAATGAGACGTGAGCTCCTAAGTAAGTCACATAGGGCTAGACTTCCAAAGGTGTTGAAGTACCTAAAGTTGCAGATGCATCCTAGTAAGGTTTTCAAAAACATTTTAGGCATCTGGGCACTTCTGAAAATCCAACGAGGTGTTTCTCTGACTAGATAGCGGCGTAAATACCTTTGACCATCTGATCTTTAGGCATGTTTGGGTTCCCACCCTACGGGGATGCTAGATTTCCACACAATATCAACTCCCTTGTCTACACCCTGAAATGGGTGATTGGACACCGCAAGCAGCTGTAGCAGAAGCTGAGCAGAGTGGGTAGGAATTACGTCCATCGAGGGGCATTCACCCCTGTGCAGAGGGCTGTAACTAGGCCAATGGAACATTTTAGCTTCAGTGACAGAGCGTATTTCACTTAAAATGTTCCAGCCAGTTATCCCCGTGGCCCTTTGGCCACCGCCAGAGAAGCTGGCCCAGCCGGCTCAGTCGCCAGTTCTAACCGTGCCTTTTCTCTCCAAGGGAAGAAGCAATGTTGTCCACCTACTTTGAAACCATCAATGATCTGCTCTCTTCCTTTGGGCCGGTCCGAGACTGCTCACGCAACAACGGCGGCTGCACTCGCAACTTCAAGTGTGTGTCGGACCGCAAAGTGGACTCCACAGGCTGTGTGGTACGTATGCCGCTGGATGCCTCGTGACCTAGAGAGATGGCATGTCCTCAGGAGTGCCCTGGGTGGGAGCTGCTTGTTCTTTGTCCGTGGGTGCAAGGAAGGGAATCTCTGTGGCCAACTGGACTGTGTTTGTCTCTCCTTCTCGCCTCTCTCTTCCCTGTCCTACTTTTTCTTCCCTCTCTCCTGCCTTGCTCTGTGGCACCAGACTGCTCTAGCCTTAGCTGGAGAGCGATGGAGAGTCGATTGCCGTTTTCTCGCCCAAGTGTCGAGGACTGGAAATGGACTTTGCTATCTCCTCTGTAGGCCACCTGCTTCCTAGTTTTCTGGGAACTCCTCCTTTGTCCACTGTGCCCCTCCCAAAGCCCTGCCACCTCTTTGGCCCCCAGGGCTAGCCTCTGTTTAGCACTGTTTCTACTGGGAGGAGAAGCTAATAGCAGAGGAAGGCGTTCCTTTGGTTCAACCCTGCTTATTTCCCAAGCCCTCACACAAAGTCCTGGTTCCCCAAATACAGTAGGAACAAACAACAGGGAGTTGCCTTGCTCAGAAATCCAAGTCTGCCTCTCCAGCAAGTTCTGAGCGGAAAAGCAGCTCCACCTCTCAGCCTCCTCCGAGGGTTAATGCTCCCTGTTGCATCTCGCTTTTGGCTTCTCGTGCACGCCCACACCGGCCCAGCTTGCCAAACAATCCCCAGTCCCTGTATTTGCAGCCAGGACCCTGGGAATCCCACACAGCACACTGATTAACTCTGCTCCGGTTTGCCAGGCAGCCCAGTGCCTTGGGTAGTAGCTTCTGATTCTTGCCAGCTCATTATAGGAACAGGTAAAATTGCTCCTTTGCATGGCCTGAGAGAAGGGTACTTAGCGCACCTATTGACTGTATCCCGGTCTGTGATTGACGGCAGCCATTAACTAACACCCTCCAGCATCACAGTCCTCTGGAAGGGGCTTTTGTGGCCCTAAGTAGAGTTTTGCATGAATGGAGTAACACTGCTGCAGGGGAGGGGGAGGTTTCCTTGTGCAATGGAGTCACTTGGCAACCTTGGAGAATCAGCCTTCTTCTCTCTGTAAAAGAGCCTGTGAACAGCAAGCAGATCACAGCGGATCACTTGCATCATTATTACACGTTACTCCCACGCACACTCGTTGACTGTGACATTCCCTGTCCCAGGCACACAGCACACACACCGGATTGCCAGTGGCATTGTCACTCCGCTGTGTGTGCACACTGGGACCTCAGCACATGTACACACACATGAAGGTGTGCACACACATACTGGGACCTTAGAACGTATACACATGCATGTAGGTGTGCGCACACACACACACTGGGACCTCAGCGCATGTATTTACACATGCATGTGTGTGCACACACACTGGGACCTCAGCACATGTATGCACACATGCAGGGACCTTAGAACACATATGCACGCATGCAGGTATGCACACACACACTGGAATCTCAGCACATGTACGCACACATGCAGGTGTGCACACACACTGGAACCTCAGCACATGTATGTACACATGCAGGTGTGTGCACATACACTGAGACCTTAGAACATATGCGCGTGCATGCAGGTGTGCACACACACACACTGGGATCTCAGCACATGTACACACACATGCAGGTATGCGTACACACAAACACACACCCACCACACACACACATTGATTTCCATGCACACGCCTCTCTCTCAGCATCACAGTCAGTCTCTTCCTCTCTTTCACACACACACATGCAGCCATAGGCCCTTCTCCCAACCTCCCAACCACCTGCTCTCCAAACCAACCCTGTTCCCTGCAGGAGCGTTCTCCAGGCCCTCCTCAGCGCTCTGGGAACCGGGGTGAAGTGTCTCTTTCTTTATTAAAGATGTTTATTCACAGGAGCTGGGAAAGGTCAGCCCCGAGTGGCGCTGTCTCTGCGTGGCTCTTCTGTTACTCCCCCATCCCCGCATGCTTGTTAAGCAATTTAGAGCAGCCGGCTAATGGCAATGGTGCGTTACAGGCAGCACTTCACAATGTGGGTCATTACACAGCTGCTTTGCCTTCCTCTCTTCTCTCTCTTTTTTAATCTCTTTCTCCCTCTCTCTGTTGCCATTTCACTCTGAGAAGTAGCCTGCCTCCCGGATAGTGTCAGAAACAATTGTGGCTCTGATTGCCATGCACCATGGAGAAGCACCGCCACGATGCCGCCTTTTAAAAGTCAAGACGTATTAAGATAGAAATTGTCAGTAAATTACTGGCCTGGCTCTCCCTGCTTGGGCCCATGGAGTGGTGGAAATTGAAATCCACATCACTCAGGGGAAATGGGGCTTCTCCTCCTTCGCCCACCCTGCTCCTAATGATTAAAATGAGTCTGGAACAAAACAGATGAGTATCGGGGCAGGGAAGGAGAATCACTATGAGCAATCAATCGCCTTGGAGTGCACTCTGGGACCCTACCAGCTGTGGGGGAGACACGGGGCAGCCTCCGGGTTGTAATTGCCACCCTGTGGGAGTGAGGGGCAAAGCGAGCAGGGTGCTTGCTGGTTTTAGGCTGCCCTCCACCCCGCGCTCCTGGTTGATTCTTTTGTTTTTTACTTCCAGTGAGCAGCCTTGGTGTGGGAGGAAAGGGGTAAGCCTTGGGTGCAGGATTCATGCCACTTGCAGGCATAATGTGGAGTCTTTTCTTGCTCCCCACCCTCAGCTTGCTCTGAACAGAGGACATACATGCTGCATGAATCCAAGCGTGCCCCCTCTCTGGGTTGTGCCTTTACCGATAATGTCACTCTACCAGCAAAGCGGACATGCTCTCCACAGGGTTTTCCTTGCCAGAGTCGCTTTGTCCCAGATCCTCTGTCATGCTCCTGCAGGGGACTGCAATCCCTCACACAATCTGACTCCAGCTCATTGGACTCAGCAGAAATTATGGTGCATCTTTGTGCACGGTTCAAACACCTGCTCTCAGGGTGACTTAGCACAGAATGCTGCGTCCCTAGGCAGCTTCTTACAGCCGGCCAATCTCTCTGATGTCTGTGGGAAGCACACACAGTCCAGTGGATTTACCGCGGTCACTCTGCCATCTAGCTGGGCCATTTTCTGGTCAGCAGAAGGAAATCTGAGCAGGATGTCAGATTGATTTCATTTCTGTCCTTCCCAGAACTCACTGTTTTGCATATGTTAATTAAGACTCACAACATGATTGAAACCGGTAGGTATTTTTCTCTTCCGTTTGAAGATGGGGAAACTGACACATGGGAGTTGGCAGGCCCAAGATCACCCAGGATAAGTCTGATTCTTACAGGTGCTGAGCACCCACAGTTGCCACTGAATTTGACTTTTTCAAGCCCCTGTTGACAGCTTCAACATATGCCTACATTAGCTACTCTAACACTAGTCTTCCAGTAGTAGGGGCCCAATCCTACAGCTTCCACTCACAAGCCATTCAGGGAAATGGGAGGGGGCAGGATCAGACCCCTGGTCCAATGGATCTTGAGTATTCACACTCTTGGGATCATGCCCTAAGTCAGTGACAGAGCCAGCCACAGTACCTAGGAGCCCAGGTTTGTAGTCATCTGCACTAACAGGTCCATAAACCAGAGCAGGGGTGGGGAACCTAAGGCCTGGGGGCTGAATGTGGCCCTTGCCTTGCCTGGATATGGCCCCTGAGGCTTAGGACCCCCCCCCCGAACCAGCACTGGTGAGCCCATGTTGGTGCTCCAGTCCCCCCCACCAAACCCCTATGGTTGGAGCACACAGTATCTACTAGCTTGCCCCTCTGTAGTCTCTGGCATGCAAGAGGAATGTGGGGAGTGTCTTTCTCCTTCTCAGTCGGGGCCCACGTCAGACACTGGTTTTTTTTTCTTCCCTGTTTTTTTTTCTTCCCTGTTTTTTCTTCCCTGCTCCCAACTGATTTTTTGTGGGTCACTGGCCTTCGAGCCAAAATGGTTTCCCACCCCTGAACTAGAGCATGCACCAGTGTCCCCCGTAAGCTGGGTGCTTGTGTGGCTGCTCAGGAGAGATTCAGGTGCTGCCACCCAGCTGATTAGCAGAGCGCCCACAGCTAGGTTTTGTTTCTACTGGTGGTGCACATTCACACATGCTTCAGTGCACTATTTATTCTGCACATGCATGGAAAAGAATAGAGAGAACATTTGCATGCACATTTCAAAATGCATGTGAGTGTGTGTATATATATATGAGAGAGAGAGAGAGAAATGCCAGGTAGGAGGGAATATGTCATTCTTTTTAATTTCCAAATCCATTGCTGATTTCCCTGTTCGTTGTCCCTTGGGAGTATCCTGGGAAAGGCAAGATATTGCAATGTGTGATTAGAAGCTTGAGAGACAGATGGATTTGATCATCTGAAGCTAAAATCATGATTGATCATCTTGAAAAAGGAAGGGGGGAGTAAGGAAAACAGCGGCTGTTATTTCAGAAAACACTTGCAACATTTTCCCCTCTGGGGAGAGGTGCTACACTTCAGGAAGGCCCTGGGTATTATTGTAGAAGCTGTGGACGAGACTGTGACAGCCTGTGGAACTGGAAGCAAGCTCTGCAGACATGATTACTTAGGAGAGAGGGAGAGAGAGGGTGATCTTTGCTGAGAGAGGGGGCAAGCAGGGGCCTGGCAAAGAGAGAACAAAGTTGTTTGCACCCCTTCCAGACGAGTTAATTTTCTTTGGTGTTGTGATCTTCCTTTCCTAGCAACAGGAGCGCTGGAGACAGATGAGAGCTGAGTAGCTGGGGAATGAGGGAATAAAGGCTGGAGTTGAGTCACATGAAGCTAATGAACGGGGGAGTTTTGGGGAGGAAGGGTCCTGCAGGCTCATGCAGGTATGGCTGAGGAGAGGGGATCCAGGGAGAAGCTGTGGGATGAGCTCACTCATGAGTAGTGTCAGGACACGTGGGCCCTTTCCTAGTGGGGGATTCTGCCCAAGCATCTTAGCTAACACATGCCCTGCACCCCACTGATGTGGGTGAGAGGAAGGCTGGTGTAGTGTTGCTAGCCTAGTACTTGGAAGACCTGGGTTCAAGTCCTGGCTATACTTCGGGCAAGTCACTAAGCCTCTTGGTTCCTCCTGTGCCCAGTGGGAATGGTAGCACTGGCCTGCCTCCCAAGCAGATTGGGAGGGATCTGTGCATTACAGGCAGTTGGGGGCTCAGATGCTGTGCTAACGAGAGCCATGACAGGCAGGTGTGCTCTCCACCTTGCTGCTGAGTGATGGCAGGAGCATGTCCTTAGAGACAGGCTAGGTATTGAGCTTTGCTTTGCCTGCTCACAAGCTTGGGACAGGACTGTGGTAGCTGAGCCAGAGCCTGGGGCAGGTGAGGCTCTGGGGCCAGTGCTGTGCAGGTCAAACTAAATAACCATGAAGGTTGTTTCTGTTCTTAGTGTCTGTGAGGACATTGACAGGATGGCTGGGAGTGATCTGCTCACCAGAGGAGGAAGCTGGGAGAGCTTGTCACCTCAGGAAGGGCAGGCTCTGGGTGGGTCTCTAGGGATGCACCTAGACTGGCAAGATTTTGCGCAAAAACTTGCCAGCTGTCTACACTGGCCGCTTGAAGAAAAAAGCACTTTTTGCGCAAAAGCATCCGTGCCAATCTAGACGCGCTTTTGCGGAAATACTTTTAACGGAAAAACTTTTCCGTTAAAAGTATTTCCACAAAATCATGCCAGTCTAGACGCAGCCTAGGGTTTTGCCCAGGGCAGGGGCAGGAATCATCATGGTGATGGACGTATTTCTCCCATGGCACAAGCCCAGGTGACGGATCAAACCTTTGCTGCTGGCTTAGGAAGCTGAGCTTGTTTGGTTGCCACTTGGCTGGGGAGCTAGAAATTGAGTATTTCCGGGCAGATGGAAGGTACATTTCAGTGCTAGAGGGTTATTAGATAGAAGGCAAGGCCTGATTAATTCTGGTGATTCTTAGCTTGGACACTGTCCCTTTGCTCTCACAGATACATGAGTTATAGGCCTGCAGTTTAAAAGGGACCTTAATCTGGCCTCTAATGTTGTGGCTGCAATCGATTGCAGCCACAAATGATGGCATCTGGATCTCCTGCCACCTGATCTGCAGGCGCCATCAGCCAGAGAGATGCCTAAAGGCCGTGATTTGCAGCCACGGAGAACCGTGCCCATGTCTCAGTGCAGATGCAAACTGAGAGGCCGTTCGGCATTTGTCCCTAAATCGCCCTGAAATCCTGGAGCAAGTGCCCCTGAGAACGCCGTTGGCGGTGTGAAAATCAATAGCGGAGAAGCGTGTTGCGAGGAGCACGTCGGAGCCTGGCTTCCACAAGCACAGGGGAAGGACTTTGGAAAGCGAAAATTCAGCCTCTTCACAGCCATTTCCAGCCAAGTGTCTGAGGCTGGATTGCTCCTGCATAGGCAGCGCTGTACACAGAAGCTGCTGATGCTGTACCCCGGCATGGTGCCCTCACAAGAGGCGCATGTTCTGTGATGACTTTGGCCTTGGCTATGATTAGGAAGGTTTTTCTAAAGTTCTGGGCACCCCACTGCGATGCCTTCGAGGGCCCTGATTTTTCAGGCAGTGCTAAGCAAAGCTGGGTGAAAGTTTAGCCATGTGATTGGCTTTACCACCAGCGGGAGCCTGCAGCTGGCCCTGCTAGTCCCACCATGTTACCCAGCCCTGCACTCTGGCCCAGTGTCAGCTCCTGCTGGACCATGGCTGTTGCCAGACCAGAGTCCCAGTTTAGAGAGATTCAACCTGCACTTTTGGTTAGGAAACAACAATTCAGGGAGGGGGAGGGATAGCTCAGTGGTTTGAGCAGTAGCTTCCTAAACCCAGGGTTGTGATGTCAATCCTTGAGGGGCCCATTCAGAGATCTGGGGGCAAATCTGTCAGGGATGGTACTTGGTCCTCCCAAGATGGTAGGGGACTAGGCTCAATGACCTCTCAAGATGCCTTTCAGCTCTATGGGATAGGTAGATCTCCATATAGATATATATATAAAAATATGGAAAGAATCAGAAGTTGTGTTTTGAGTCTAAAACTAGCCACTCTATCACACACACACACAAATGTGGAATACAACTACATTTTGGTTGCTTTGAAACATTGTGTCTTCCAAATTGATATTCCAAAAAAATCATGTCACTTCAAATCTAATTGGATGTTTATAGTTAACATTGGCTTGGCCAAAAAGCTTGTTCCCCTCCCCAGTTCCCACCCGTCCCACACCTCTTTCCTCTCCAGGTCCCTGCTGCACGGCCCTTTTGAGGGGCTGTGCTGCAGAAAGCGTTGTGATTCAAATCTGCAAGGCCTGACAGTCCATGACCCAATACTGGGGCATGCCCTGTACTTGCAACCACTGATCTAGCCCACTCTTGATAGATGTTTGTCTACGTAGATTTAAATCCTATTGATGTCAACTATCTAGACTAGGCGTGACTCACGCGCTTCTAGTCAGACACCTGCTTAGGTGACTCAATGGATCCAAGAGCCGGTTGCATTGCTATCCCGTGCACTGCAAGCTAGGTACATGGCTTGTGAGTCTTAAGAGCAATGTCCAATCCCCCCAAAACTGTTTTGAAGAGTGAGGAGCCCAGCTCAGCTCCACACTGATGTTTGCTTCCCCCACTGCCTGCCCACCCCGGATGCCGCCAGTGAGGATTCGGTGGGGGAAGCTGGACCTTCATCTCTAAACATCTCCAACCAAAAGGCAGCTCGTAGTTACAAAATGCAGCAGAATAAATAAAAAGGGGCAATTTACTCTCTGCAGAACCACTTGGTTAAGTATTTTCATTCAAAACGTCACAATAAAAAAGGGAAAGTGAGCTGCAAAACCTTGTCAGGCGTCTTAGCTGGAGTTAGTTTCCTCTCATCACTGGGA
The DNA here is from genome assembly GCF_052426305.1 of Pelodiscus sinensis. Taxonomy (NCBI): domain Eukaryota; kingdom Metazoa; phylum Chordata; order Testudines; family Trionychidae; genus Pelodiscus; species Pelodiscus sinensis. The sequence goes on along the minus strand of NC_143074.1, from coordinate 6,948,401 downwards.
TTCATGTCACTAATGAGGCATTTCTGATGTTTCCAGTGACCCTGCCACCCGTCTCCTTTCTAATGAGCGTTGCTAGTGCGGAAGGAAAGCATGCTGTGCCTTTGCTTTTTGAAATAAATAGGGACCGGTCAGTATGCTCATTTCCTTGGGGCTCTCAAGTCGTCATTTCTTTAATCTTGGCTTCAAAGAGACCCATCTCTTCTGCTTCGGGTTTCTTTATGAAGGTGAATTTAGACAGTCTCTGTCGTCCCAGACCTGGCTGGCCAGTGGATTGAGCTGGGAAGGACCAAGAGGAAGGAGTTGGCAACTCGTACAGTGTCCAGTCACCTGAGCATTAGAACCCTGCAAATCCCATGGGTATCCGCATCCACACGGATGTTGTTGCTGGTATCCTCAGCTCATTTTTGCAGATACAGATGTGGATACAAATTGTGCGTCCACACAGGGCTCTATTTACCATTACGTGGATGAATGGATCTTGGTTTTGGACATTGTTCTAGCCTTCAATTCATCAGTGGTTGGGTGTGAGTCTGCAAAAGGTGCTTATTGTTGGCATCACTCTAGCTACCGGGAATGTCAGCAAGGTTGGATAGCGTGGCGTAGGGGTTAGAACGGAAGTAGGGGAGGCAGGACTCATCAATTCTATCCCTGGTTTTGCCATCGTCTTGCTCTGTGACCTTGGGCAAAGTCATGTAAAGACAGCAATTTGACGCTGAACTGTAACAAAGTAAAAATAGCACCTTCTTATTCAGCATCTCTGTTCCCTGTGCACACGCAGAGTCCTTTGTGCTGACTGGCGTGACAAAAATAGAGGAGCTTCTCCTGCTGCTCTACCCACGGTGCTAGCGCATCTGAGAGCGAGTGAGCGGCAGTCTATTTCACTGTGTGTCACCTGAGCAAGCCTCTTGATGGCAGTGGGGTTGCATGGGTCTAATTTAGCCTGCAGAATCTGTATTACTGGTTATGTTGCCCCAGAAAGCAGGGATCTAACCTGATTCTTGGATCCCAAGTGGAGTTTTTAAGGTTGGAGATTGGGGGCAGGAGGGAACAAAACACTTTTGTTTGTTCCATAAACTGAGCAGATCTGAGAGACAACTACCATGACAACTGCTCTTTTGGTCTTAGTTTGCAGCCCATTTTCAGAGCAGAACTGCACTTTTTAAACCCTTTATGCTTCAGTTTCCTGCTGCATAGAAGGAGTTGAATAGCTGGACTACCTCCCGAGTTGAGGCTTCATTATATAACTGTTGTTAAATTGGTCTTAGAGCATTGTTCATCTAAGGGTTTGGATGTTTCAAATATGCCTCTGATTGCTAGTGATTTCAGGTTATGGTCCCATCTCTGCCACTGGCCTGCTCTGAGGTGTTGGGCAAGTCACTTCATCGCTCCATGCCTCAGTTTCCCTATATGTAAAATGGGGCTGAAGATACTGACCTTCCTTGTAAGGTAACTTGAGGTCATTGGAAGAAGAGCATTATAGGAGCTAAGACGGCATTATCCCTTACGAGAATGATTTTGTTGGACTGCTAGTGGATTGTAGAAGCTGGTAGTTTATATGGAGAAAATAGTCAGATTAACTACTGATTTGTTGCAGGTTTTTAATTGAGTTGGCTTGCTGGCAGAATACAGAATGCCGTCCCCTGCCTACCTCCACTCTTCATGGAGTGGTTACACCAGGCGGATTGGGGAGAGTTGTGTCACCAATGATTGCCCAGACAGAATTATTGGCTGAGTTGGCTATTGATTTTTTAATCATTTTCAGATGTCGTTCCCCCTCATCCTGTGTCACTGCAGAGGCAGATCGCAAATTGAACTGCAGCTGAATTGATGCGGGATTGATTAAAACTCACTGTAATTATTGGGTCTCTGCTGCCCGAGCCAGACAGATGAATGTTAGCAATAATGGATATGGTTCTTTATCAAAGCTAAGGAAATGCGCATTAGGTACAGTGCTCATAAGCCCACCTGAGTGCCGAGACCAGCCCTCCAGAGCAGCTTTTCCTGTGCACACAGGTATCTAGGTACAACCTGTGGGTGCCTGATATACAGTCCATGCTGCATTTCCCATGGAATGGCTGGGTAAGGCCAGTTTGGGGAGCAAAGGTAAATGTGATCATCTGCTGGGTTTTACTGGTGACACGCAAGCAACAAAATTCTCTCCCTGTATCAAGGAAGAGGCAAGTACATTGACAAGAGCACAATCCTGGGAGGTGCTGAGTGTCCAGTTGAGTGCAGAGAAACAGCTGCTTGCTTCCCTGGAAATCGAGGGTGCTTGGTGCTTTTCAGGATCCCGCTGACATAATGACTTAGTGCACTTGAGGGCATCAACTTTAAGACCACAAGGACCCACCTGCGCACCCAGGAGAACTTGTGTATTTCAGGTCACGAAACATCATGCAGCCACCCTGTGCCAGGCCCAAACGCTAGAGCGAGCCCAGAGCAGGACAGACCTCGGGGGACTAAACTGTCACATGCCACGGGCATAGAACAGGAGGTAAATAGACAAAGCTAGTTGCAAACAAAGACAGCAGCCAAGATTCATGAGCATGCAGCTCTCCAGCTCCTGTTCCACTGCACCTCTGCCCCCTCCCTGCCTAGGATGTACCGGCAGATTCCCTGTGTCAATGGCCTGCCCGGCCCTTCTGAGCCCACCGGTTGGAGATCAAGAGATCGAACTTCTGGGGCGCTGCTGCGTGGAGAGCGTGCAGGGTGGCAGTTCCAACAGCTGGGCCGGAGTAGGGGTCTCCACGACGCATGCCGAAAGCCTGGCGCATTCTCTCCCTGCCAGCCTGGCGTAGCACACTCAAGAGGCCGGCTCCTCAGCTGCTATAAACTGGTGTATCTCCCTTGAAGTCAATGGATTTACACTGCTGCAGTTCTGGCCCTACTGGTCCTTGAGCAATATTGCACCTAGAGACTAGTGGGCCCTTGATCCTCTTGTGGCTCTTTGACCGTCTCTAGTGCCGGGGTCTCCAACCGTTTTAACCACAAGGTCACTTTTTCAGTTTAAGTGCAATGTAAGATCTACTGCCAACCCAAATACCTTTGCCCGGCTTCCTTCCCCCCTTCTCTGGGGCCTCACCCTGCCCACTCTGTTGCCCTTCCTCCCCGAATCTTATTCACTTTCACCAGGCTGGGGTAGGGGTGCAGGCTCTACTCTTGGGCACATGGCACATGCCCTATCCTCTAGGCCAGTGTTTCTCAACCTTTTTTTATAAAATACCCCTTTTTCAAAAAAATGTATAAGTACCCCCAGTACCTACGGTTTTCTCACGCATTTGTTTTTACTGTTGCAACACATTTGTGTAAATAACTTAATTGTAGCTGGGTGGGTGATGAAATATTTTTTTGTAAAAAGTACAAAAATAAAACAAATGTTTAAAACTTAAAACAAAAATTCAGTTTTCTCCAAATGTCAGCTGTGTTGATGTATCCCCGGCCTTCTCTTGAGTACCACCCTGGGGTCTACCCCCTGCCTTTGAGGGGGACTCTTATCCTGCCTCCTAATGCAGGAGCCCAGCCCATCCCTGGGGCAGCTTGTGTTGGCTGTCCAGCTGCTCACAGGACTATGAACTCACCACCCTGTGCTCTCCAGGTGAACGTGCTAGCCCCTCCTAGGCCACTCTAAAGCTGAGCCCACCTCACCCCTCTACCTTTGGTGGGTTCTGTGTTGGCTGCTCCCAGGGTGGCAGCTCCAACCTGCAACCCTGTTCTCCTTGGGCAAGTGCTGTAGCTCCTGGTCACTCAAGAACCCACCCCACCTCTCTGCCTTTGGGGGGGTGCTTTGTCTGGTTGCTCCCAGGGTGGGTTGGGGAGCTTGGACTGCGAGGGGAGGGGAAGAAAGGGGGCTTTAACCTGTCACCATGTGTTTCCCCAGGCTAATGCCCTATTGCCAAAGCCACTCCAGAATCCATCCCACCGCCTTACCTTCAGCAGGTCCCTTATCCTGCCTTCCTAATACAGGTGCCAGGTCCATCCCTTGGGCAGCCTGTGTTGGCAGCCCAGCCATTGCCTGAGTGAGTGGAGGGGGGCAGGATCAAGCCCATCACCCTGTGCTCCAGAGGCTAATGCCCATCCCCAAGTTCACTGGAGACCCCCTCCACCTGCCTACCTTCAACCCCCCTGCACTCCCTGGGAGTGACGAGACACAGGATAAGAGACCTTCTGAAGGTAGGGGGGTGGGGTGGACTTGGCTTGGCTCTGGAGTGGACTAAGGGAACGGACAATTGTTTAGGGAGCACAGTGTGGTGGGTTCAAGTTCTGCCCACTCTGGGAGCAGTTGGACAGCTCACCCAGGGACAGAGCAGCAGATCCAAGACAGCCCCCACCCAAAAGCATCTGGCATTTACAGCAATGGCTCCATGTGCTGTCCCTCATCCACAGGCACTGGCCCCAGTTCTCCGTTATTGATCAATTCGCCCGTCATAAGACAGGATTTCCAGGTCTCTCCTCCACGTCCGTCTTCTCTCCTGAGCCTCCGGTCTCTCGCTCCATGTCTCTTTCTCTCCTCCTCCTACTGCCTTCCCCCCTCTCTCTCTCAGTTCTCCTCTGCCTCTCTCTCTTTCTTTTCTCCTCCCCCTCCTGCCTCTCACTCAGGGGACTGTGGAGCCCAAACAGCTGTTTGAGCTCCATGCTCCCCGTGCTGCATGGGGAGAGCAGAGCCCAAATGGTCACTTGCACCACTTGCTCCTGTGTGGTGGCCCGGCTGAGCAGCACAGAAGTCAGCTGAGCACCACGGCGGGAGGCCCGCCCCCGTTCATGACGTTCATGGCCAGGGTGTGGGGCCTGGAGCCGCTGTCACACTGCATGTCACCGCCCCGCCCCCCTTCGCCTCTCACCATGGCGCTCAGCTGACTTCTGCGCTGCTCAGGGGTGCTGCATGGGGACCACAGCGCCCAAACGGCTGCTTGCGCCACTTGCTCCCCCGCGGCGGCCTGGTGCCGAAGTCAGCCGAACACTACGGTGGGAGGCAAAGGACTTGACTCGGGCAACAGCGCTGCCCAGAGGCAACAGCCAGCATTTCAGCATTACAGAGTCAAAGACATTGGGCTACTATATATGTATGATGGGAGCTGCAGGAGGGTGTCTGCTGGCAAGGACAGCATGTGGAGAGCCCCTTCTTAGGAGGCTGCAGGGACATGCCAGCCAGCTCCAGGAGCATAACCAACCACAGGGATAATTACTCCAGACATGACAGGTTAGGCATTTTAGTACTCAAAGAATTAAATTTAGGTATAAGAGAGAAATGCAAGTTATGAAATGCACAGACAAGTCAAAAACTTCAAACTAACCCACTTTGCCAGCAGTAAAAGTAGTAACAATCCCCCATGTAGTGTTGGGTCAGGAGATGAGAGGGAAGGACAGTGTGTGTGTGTGAGAATGACAGACCCACACACAGTGTATGAGAGTGACAGAGATTTGCATTGCAAAGCTCCCTCCATCCCCGTCTCTCTGTGTGCAGATGAGGTACAGGAGTGGGGGGAGGAGGGACACCCTGACATCAGCACCTGCCCCCCTTCTCCCTCCCACACCCTGCACAGCGAGCAGGAGGCTTCCAAGGGGCAGCTCCAAGGCAAGAGGACAGAACAGCATGACAGTGGGTGGAGGGGCAACGGAAGTGCCAGCGCTTGAGAGCTTCCCAGCCAAACCAGTCAGGATCCCCTGTCAGAGGCACCAAGATGTATCGATAGATCCCAATCGACTGGTTGGTGACCACTGCTCTAGTGGATTTATTGTGCCACCTGTCTGGTGAATGGCCTGTTGCTCATTGCAAATCTAATCTGCTGCCTTTGCTTGTTGCCCCTCCCACCTTGATAGTCTTTGGAGGTTGTGTTATGGCTCCCGCCTGCCAGTATTTGTGTAGTGTTCAGGAGATCTTCTTACCCTGGGGAACTTTCTCCGGCAGTACAACAGCTGGCTTGTGAGCTAGCTCCCTGGAGATGGGGTGGAGCTTGGGGGGAAGGGGAGGCTTTCTTTTGCAAATTTCAAGCTGGAGCAATTTGTGTTCTGTAATTAATGCACATTAGAATGCATAATTACACACACAAACAAATCATGCATCTTGATGATTAAAGATCAAGTATTCCAAGGCATGAACCTCCCCCGGAATGTGACTGAGAACCATGGGGAACGCCTCGGTGTGAGTCTCCCTCAGTTCCACCCCCCTGACCTACCACGGCCCCAGGGAGAGCGCCAGAAAGGGTGCCCCCCTCCACAACACTGTTCCTAAAGCCATTCCCTGACGCCCCAGTAGGTGGAGCCAGAGGCAGCAGCTGAAAATCAGGCTGTCTACACTGCCTGGTCTCAGCAGCTGCAGCTCCTGTACTCGAGACACAACCCACAGTGACCATCGCTGCGGAAACGCCACAGTCGGGTCAATGGAAGCGTTCACTATGTTCACTCCGGGGACAAACGCTGGAGTATTTCCAGCTCCCCTGGCCGTCAGTGGAAGGATCCTCATTCACTTCAACGGGAGCCCTGTTGAGAAGGGTCGCTTTGGGGTCAGAGGTGTCTCTAAGGCGCTGTCTGTGCTCACCAGTGGCTCTCCTGCCCAGCACGGGGAGGGTAGCCCAGAGAGACGGCGAAGAGCAAGTCAGTGTAGGGCTTGGAGCCAGAGCGGCAAGGAGAACTTCGGCCACTAGCACAATCTGTTAACTCAGCCTTCTTCTTTCCGCCTGTTTGCGCAGCACCTGGTTCTCCTCCGTTGCTCCACACAGGCTGGAAACGGGCGTGTGTCTGTACGGACACGGCTATTCTGAACCTTCTTTGTCCAGAGTGTCTAGCAGTAAAATGTAACATGCCTGTGCTGGGAGAGGAGTATGAACTGGAAAAGTTGCTGGTGTCTCGTGCGGAGCTGAAACGTCCATTTCCAGAATTGGCAGCACCAGCCCTTTCCCCACCACTGTCCCTCCCTAGTGGAGAGAGGAGGGGTCAGGCTCCCTGCCATCATTTCCTTGCCCTCACGGCCCACCTGCCTCTCCTGCTGGCCCTTGCATCTTCGCACTGCCCCCACTGCACTGCACTCAGGGGCCCAGTCTCTCATGGCCCATCCCAGGTAGCTCAGCAGCGCAGTGAAGGGAGAAGCAGCTGGAGAGATGGAGTGGCCATTGGGCGCTTGCTGCCCGCTGCATCTGCATTTGCCCTGCATGGAGGCTGCACCGCCTGCGGCCAGGGCAGCGTTGCCCCAGAGGAGATCAGTTTTATGTGAAGGAGCTGGTGCAGCAAGAGGAGGGGCTGGGGCTGGTAGCAGGAGCTTTCCATTACCCAGGGGAGAAGCTACAGGACTATCGTGGGCATTTGTGGCTCTGCACCAGAAGCGGCTAGAGTTCAGCTCTCGTGGTACAGCCAATGGCCTGATGCCCACACATCAATCAGACTGGGCAGCTTGTGTCCACAGAGGCACCTAGCTGGGTAGGCAGCTCGGGAGCAGGTATCGCCCAGACTTTTAGGAATATGTACGGCATTTTGCTCACACCGAAAATTGATTTTCTTTTTTAAGCACAAAATATAGCAGTTTTATAACCTTTCTTCTGCTTGACAGAGGCCATTTATAACCTGCCTTCATGGGGACACGTGCAGCCTCCGAGCTAACTCATCTTCCAGAAGGCAGTAATGCATTTTTAATTGTAAGCTCTTCCTGGCGAGATTTATTTTTTTCGAGGTCTGGTCATTTTGTCATGCAGTGGGTTGTTCTTTGTGGTTTTAGTTTTTGTTTGTTTTGGGTTTTGATGAAAGGAAATAAATAAATAGCAAAGGTGGACTTGGAAAGCACTTTAATCAGGGCGGCAGGTGATGGATGGCATTAGCTGCCTGCTGGCTTTAATCTTTTGGGACAGGGAAAGCCAGCTGGGGAATTGCAATTAAAACCCGGAGCCAGATCCCTAGCTTGTGCAAAGAGGCTGCAGTGGGGTGCTTCTGATTTAGCACCGATTGAGGATCTGTCCTGCTGTTGTTGGTCTTCAGTGCCAGCCAGGAAGGCTACCCAGTGGTGAGAACCTGCCTAGTCCAGCGATACACTGGGCTGCTTTTGGGGGATGAGTTTAAACAAGAGGGGGGGAGCTCCCGAGCCATTGGTACAATGCACATACAAGCTTAAACAAGTCACATACCTCAGGCCAAAAGCCCCACTGACTTCAGTGGGGCCAGGATCCAAATCACTGGAGCCCATTTATAATTGGAGTTCCCCCCATCCAGTGCCACCCATTCCCTACCAGGAAAGGACTCTGGGAGAGAGGCAGGGACGGTCTTGTGTGTACCACGAAGCTGTTTGCAGGGTCACTTTTCACCAGAAGGCCTCAACGTCCTTTGTCTAGGGGGTCGGTATCAGCCCCCGTGACTGAGGCTCGGTCTGAAGCAGCTGGTCAGTGGCAGAGCCCGGAGTAGAAGCCAGCTCTCCTGCATCCCGCTCCAATGCCAGGCCCCGTCCACACGGCTCCCCAGGTGAACTTGCACCTGCGACGACTTGAGTTTAGGATTTCGTGTGTCCTGTCCTGCCTTAATGCTGGTGACAGACCCGAGTTCACCACTAGTGTAAGGCCACCGGCCTCGCCGGAGTGAGCCCACTTCCACTACCAATGGCTGTGGCTTCCCAGGGCAGGGAGCTAACTCACAGCCGAGAGCCGAGCACCAGGTCCCTGGCCCCACCGTTTGTTCACACCATCCCCTCCTGCCAGGGGAATGCTGCCCCCGAGCCCAGAGCCCCGCAGAGTAAAGCCCCCATCACCTTCACGTCTCCCCTCTCTCTGCAGTGCCCGCAGGAGCTGCGGCCCATGAAGGACGGCACAGGCTGCTACGACTATTCCAAGGGGATCGACTGTTCGGACGGCTTCAATGGGGGCTGCGAGCAGCTGTGCCTCCAGCAGACCCTTCCTCTGCCGTACGATCCCTCCTCCAGCACCATCTTCATGTTCTGTGGGTGAGTCTCCTGGCGCCGTGGCCTCAAAGGGGCTCTGCCAGCAATTTCCTCATGAGCACCAACAGAGGGCTTGAAGGGCTAGTTCCCCCTCCACCGTCTTCCCTTCCTCTGATTCCTGTCAGCCTTGTGGGCCTCTGAACACACACATCTCTATCTGCCCTGTGCAGGGAGCAGACACCTCTGGCAGCCCAGAACAGTGTGCGCATTGCCCTGCATGTGCAAGCATAAGCACGTCTTAGGTGTCCCTCTCTGCTGGAGCTTGACGCTCCAGTGCACGTCTGTGCATACAAGTAACAGTGTGTGCTACCTGCACCCACGGGGGGAAGATTATTCACAGAGGAGCAAGAGGTTGCGCTTGCATGCACAGGGAATTTTTGATGTTGGAAGAACATGCCTGCTTATCTGCAGCCCAAACACGTGCCTACGTATGGGAATGATGACACTCTCTTTCGCCATTCCTGTAAACATTGTTCTACGAGGAATAAGGGATGTGTCGAAGGCACACTTTTTTCCCAAATTTGGCACCGTGTAGACGTGCCATATTTCGGAAAAGCCTCTTTCGAAAGTAAATCAGAAGACACGCAATTTGTGTAGTGCAAATTGCGTTTCTTTTTCTGGTTTAACATTGCAGTGTAGACCTAGCCTAGGTGTGTGGATTACATACTTCCCCTACCTGAGGAAGCATGTCCCAAGCTTCAGAGACCCAGTTGAACTCCCATTTATAACTGTCAGTAGGTGGATTTGACCCTGGGAGCTTCGTGTAGGAGACTCTACCCTTTGAACTAAAAGCCAGCTGACTATCAGCCCAGACTGTAGGGGTTTCTTGTTCTTATCTGTTGCTGTAAGTGGTCAAACTACAACTGCATGGGACAGTGAACCACATGAAGTGTGTGGGTTACATGTACAGAGGGACAGCTTTCTCTCCCACACGAGTGTGTCTGTGTGTGAGAGAGACTGCGACTGTGCAAGTCAGTCCCTGTCTTGTTATATAAATCCCAGACTAGTTTGTGTCAGGTTGTTGTAGATTTTTTTTTCCTGTGCATCTTTTTAAATAGATTTTCATCCCCTATCTCAGCCAGGATCCTAGAATCTTATGTGCTTTAGTATCTTCTCTAAGGAAAATCTTCCCGACTACAGAATGTTCCAAAGGGAACTCTGCAATTATCTGCCTTTCTGCGGCACGGCTGCAAAAATAGCCACCCATCACACAAGCCATCCCATGTACTGGCCTGGTGTACAGGCTGAACTGATCGTGTCCTTAGGAAGGAAGGAAGAAAGGCAGGATCAACATCACACAACAAATGAACTAAAATGATTGACTCCACCTTTGTTAATGCATAGCTGCATTTATAGATACTTGTGATCACATACATTAGCCTAGTCCAGTCCTCCTAGCTACAGGGGAAGAGGTGGGGAGAGGGAGGCCAGGGGAGGGAGCAAATAGCCAGGTAGTGAATGAAACACCTGGACCCAGTCGTCCCCAGGAGGGTAGTAAAAAGTGCAGAGCTTTGGCGACAGTGCAGAGGCAGGGAGTCTGCAGCATCAGTGCCCAGCCTGGCTCAAGGCAAAGGCCAAATGACTCAGCAACAGGTGATTCCTAGGCAGATGCGACATCAGCAGATGCAGAGGGGGATGCAGCATCTAATGGAGAGAGGGGAAGTTGCTGAGGGCACTAAGGAACAGCAAGGCCATTCCCTTACCTAGAAAACGCAGTAGGGAGCATTGATGGCTCCTGGCCTGTTGGACCTTTGCAGACGTTGCTGCTTTGCTGCGGGGAGAGAAGCGCTGTGCATGGTACAGGCCGAGTGGCTGCACCTATGCGTGTTTATAACAGCCACTGTTCCAGCTGGGGTTTATTTGCACAGGAGGAGGGAGCCTGTATGTGCGGAGGGGGCATGTTTCCACCTTCTCCCAACCCCTGTGTTTCTGGAGGCCGGTCCAAAACTGCAGACCAGGGGCTGGGGAATCACTCTCCCCCAGTGCTGCTCAGCTGAAGAATGCTGCTTTCAAGCCACAAGCTGCATTAGACACAAATCCTTCACGCATCACTGCCCTGAAGTCATGTCAGCTGGAGAGGGCCTGGCTGGGCAGGCTGAGGGTGTATGCACACAGCCTGGTCTATCACTCCTTTCCTCTCACCCTGTTCAGACAGCACAAATCCCTTCTCCTCCGTCGACTGTCATCCACAGCAGGAGCCTGACTAATCACAATCAAACAGGAACGTTCCAATATCCCCTGTGCATGAGGGTTCTAAAGCTGAGGTCTGCACCACCTCCAGCAGGCAGAAAGGGGAGCATTGATGCCATGGAATGCCCCCCTCCCCCAAGCTTCCTGGCCACGTTCTGCCTCTTACCTGGGGGCTGCTACTACTTGGAAAAACAATTTAACCTTCAAAGAAATGTGAGTCATAGTTTGTGCAGTGAAGAAGCAAATTCCTAAAAGTAACTCCGAGGAACTTCTGTCAGCTCCTGCCACATCCAGGTGCTCAGATGGCAGACAGCTTGCTGAACCCCAGCCATTCACAGCTCCCAGGGGACCCAGCTTTCTCAGCTAGTTCCTTTCCTTTTGTTTTTTTACCCCTTTCTTTATTGCTTTGCTGCTTGGAACAATTACTTTATAAAGAGAAAACACCCGGCCTTGGTGGCTGCTATGGAAGGGGTTTGGGAAGTGCATTAGGAGGAGCCTTGCCAGCCGATCTAGGGAAGGGATTTTCCCCCTTCATTTGGCACTGGTGAGGCCACATCTGGAGTACTGCATACAATTCTTGTCCCCTCATTGCAGAAAGGGTGTGGACACATTGGAGAGGGTCCAGTGGAGGGCAATCAAAATGATTAGGGGTCTGGAGCACATGACCTATGAGGAGAGGCTGAGGGATTTGGGCTTGTTTACTCTGCAGAAGAGAAGAGTGAGGGGGGATTTGAGAGCAGCCTTCAGCTACCTGAAGGAGGGTTCCAAAGAGGATGGGGAGAGGCTGTTCTCAGTGGTGACAGGTGGCAGAACAAGGAGCAATGGTCTGAAGTTGCAGTGGGGGAGGTCTAGGTTGCATATTAGGAAAAAGTACTTTACTAGAAGGGTGGTGAAGCACTGGGATGGGTTACCTAGAGAGATGGTGGAATCTCCATCCCTAAAGGGTTTTAAGTCCCGGCCTGACAAAGCCCTGGCTGGGATGGTTTAGTTGGGGTTTGGCCTACTTTGGCCAGGGGGTTGGACTCAGTGACTCCTGAGGTCTCTTCCAGCCCTAGGAGTCTATGATTCTATGAATTGGGCAGGTTTGCCAGGCAGTGGATAAGAGGTGAGGCTCTGCATTCCAACAGAATCTGGTACGGATGCAGGGGAGGCAAGCAAGACTAGTTCCGCTGGGCTGATCAAATACCACGGTGATGAGTCCAAGGTAAAGTATTATTGGCATTATAACTACACCTCCAGGGCCCCACTGTGACTGGTGGGCCCTAGCTTGTAATATAAAAACAGGCCAAAAAAGAGTGGAAGAGAAGCAGCACTATCATCCCCATTTTATAGATGGGAAATTGAATCTTAGCGAGATTGAGTGACTTACTCAAGGTGACATGGAGTCTGTGGCAGAGCTGGGCATTAAATGCAGATCTCTGGAGAACTGTTTTTTATTGCTGGCTGCCACACAAAAATCCCAGTGCAACCTGGGATGATGACACTTGCCTCCTTTGCAAAGTGTTTTGCGAACTGCAGAGTGCAAAGTGTTGTAGGAGAGCTGGGATTTAACAGTGAGAGAGAGGAACAAAAAGCCCTCGATTCACATCTCCAGGGATGGAACAACTGACTCAAAACAGGGGCAGTGTCTCTGACTTACGTGTGTGTTCGGCTGGGAGGCTGTTGCTGTATGTGCTTGCACCAGTATGGGGAAGGAGTGTGTGAAATAAAGCAGATAAATAGACATGAAGTGGTGCCCAATTCTGCCCTTAGGCACAGGGCGTAATTCCCACTGGTTTGTGAGCATCCTCTCTGGTAGGTGGGGATTTGCTACCTTGGCTGTGCAAGCTGAAATCCTTTTCCCTGCGACCGGCCCAAGGCAGCTGGTTCATCTTGGGACCCTGGTATGGGCATTCTACTTGAAAACCTTCTTGTGCTTCCATGGGGGGGGGGGGACAAGGGGGGAGGAGGAGGCAGAATATGCCCTGCTGGCTCCAGTGGCAGCCAATGTGGGTGTCAGCCCTGCTGCAGCTGTCCGTGGTGCTGAAGAAAGCTGCTGGTGATGCTGCAGAATAAGGGTTAGTAGCTTCCAGGTTTCAGCTGTAAGACTCCAGGAGCTCTCCCCAACTTAGGTTTTCAGAGCCAAGCTTGGGGCTAAGATTTTGCTGCCTGTCTAGGCCTGGTGCACCCACCTGTCGCAAGTTTTAAGACTCCCTTGAATAGTTCACTGTACCTGATTCCCCACACACGTGCAATTGCTTACCGTCGGCAGGCTTGGTGTACTTTGATTGTGTTTATCACACCAAGACTACTATCCTGAGAGACATCTTTCTGCAGAAGGGTTTGCATCACTACAAGCCCTGGGGGTTGGGTAGTGTGTGTGTGTGTGTGTCTTTCTGACCGATTCTGTGGTGTTCTCTAGATGTGTCGAGGAATACAGACTCGCTCCAGATGGCAAATCCTGTCTCATGTTGTCTGACATCTGTGAGGGTCCCAAGTGCTTGAAGCCAGATGCCAAATTCAACGACACCCTCTTTGGGGAGATGCTGCACGGGTACAACAACAGGACCCAGCATGTCAACCAAGGCCAGGTGTTCCAGATGACCTTCAGGTACTGCCCCATCCCCTACCTGCATCAGGTAACATGGTAGAGTGTAAAGATGCACCCTTATGATTCAGAACGATGAAAAGGGGGTATCAGAGTTGAGGGTGGTAGGAAGCTTAGTTTTCAAGGGCTCTGTCTTGCAGCAATGATACACGCGAGCTCGGTACAGCTCACAGAAAACAGAGATGGGACAGAGCTGAGAGGTGTTCCTGTCTGAGGTGTGTCACGTAGCGGGGCCGGAACTTCAGCTGCCGTAAGCTACTTTAGCTTCATTCACTTCAAAGGTTCGATGCCGATGCACATCAACCGAGGAGCTGCTCCATATCCCATCCAGCCACTCCTGGGTCTGATGCAGGGTTGTTCCCTACAAAACATTTTCCAGTGGCCTCATTCTTTCAAATCTCCAAGGCCTCACAGCTCCCTCGGATTTCAGTCAGAGTTGCATGGTCTCTGCATCTCCTACGATCCAGCCATGTGGCTGTCTCCTCTTAAGCATAAAATCTCCCATGTGATGCTGAATTCTGGCCTTTTGCTATGACAATGGGGACTGTAGAACCAGTCCGACTAATGGAGCTGTCTGATCCTTTCTGCTCTCAGAAAACATTGGCCAGCCAAACTCCCAGGCATTCTCAGCAGTGTGCAGTTTGGTGTCTGCAGACCAGCAGGCTTTGTCGGGCATGAGAACTAGCACATTCTGCTCTCTTCTTCCACTGGCTAGTAGTCAGGTCTAAATCCAAATCATAAGGCCATGTCTGCAGCTCTGTGAGCTGATCTCTCAACCAAAGAAGCTGCACAATGCTTTTCTGGGTGCGTCTAGCCCCCTGCAGACAGCAAAGGGAACCCCCTCCTCACCCTCCTTCATGCAGTTTTGCCTATGTAATATTTTCCATTCATGGCTGGAATTTCCCACCATGCTCTCCTAAGCACCCATTTAGTCCCTTGGCGTTGTTGCATGATGAGGGACACCTCTGGGGGAAATTCCCCCTTCTCAGTTGGGTCTTCATCAGCAAGTGCCTTCCACCTCAGTGCAGATCGCTGCCGTGTTCACGGTACAGGGCTCCAAGGCGTGTGGTGTGTTTGCTTGCACCTACTCAGACATGCCAGGATTCGTGTGATGCAGCTGGAGGGCTCCCAGTCAAGTGAGAGCTGCCCTCTTCCCCATCCCCATATTACACCTGCCTCCCAAACCACGCAGGTGTCAGAGTCCAAAAACAACTGACCGGTGGAGGGTCTGAAATACCTCCATTTGGTTCTTGTGGCTCTGGCTACCCGGACAAAGGAAGGATGTCAGTGAGAGAAGAGACCTAAACACCCTTCCCACGGCTCATGTGAACCCTTCCCGGAGCTCTGATTGCTCCCCTTTGTAACACTGGCAGCTCTGCATTAAGACAATGACTGCAGTCCAGTCTCATGCATCAGGGCATGCGGGGGTCAGGAAGGATTCACAATTGACCAGTAGTAGTGTAGGTGGTAGGAAGGTTGCCTTCTTTTGAAGCATCAGGCTTGGTCACAGCTTGATGCAGGACCACAGATGGTGTGCAGGAAATCTTCCTTAGGCTATGTCTGAGCTGCAGTTGTGGTTCCCAGGTCAAGGGGACACATTTTCTCTGTAATTGAGCTCCCATGTTAAAAACTAGAAGGGAGCCGTGGCAACCCGGAAGGGCCACACACCCTGTGTATCGAGTGTCTGTGATGAGTGCACACTTGGGACAGCCAGCCTCTCCTGTTGCCACGGCTCCCTTCTGGTTTTAGCATGCTGGCTTCATGACACCGAGCACAAATTATGTCTCCTCAAGCCAAACCAGGCATTTCTCTGCCATTGCAGATGCCTGGGGGCGCCTGGGTATCTCCTGTTCTCTGGCTGTGGCACAGACCCTTTCAGTTCCCTGAAGAGGGAAAGGCTTTAGTCTAACCCAAGCAATTGGTTATAGGCAGGTGGTCAGACTAGATGATCTAACAGTCCCTTTGAATTGGGGGCTTCCAGCCCCACTGCCATCACAGAGGGAATGTCTATTCTGGGGAATTATTTCAAAATAACTCCCCTTATTTCGAAAGAACAAGGCGAGTGTCCACACTGCCAAGCCTGTTACTTCGAAATAATAACTCCTGCTTGTGACGAGGAATAAGCTTATTTTGAAATGGTTCTTTCAGGAGTTACTATTTTGAAATAACCTGGTAGTGGAGACATAGCCCAACATACTGCAGTAGGTCTGGGGCCTAAGGCAGGGGGGACTAGATGATGTCCAAATAAGGACAAAAATTATCCATGGCCTTGCAGTCAGCTAAGGAGCAGATGCTTAGCTGATGAACATCAAGGTGGCGTCATTGAAACCAGCCGAGCTAGGCCACTTCATCTGGCAGAGGATCCGGCCCTGAGCGCAGCCTCTGGATAGGACAGGAACCGAACGGCTCTGGGATAAAGTGCAGGGCGGGGGAGGCGGCAGCTGTGGCTGCGGAATAGAGGAGGATGCCACTGAGTGTGGAAAAGAAAGGTACTACCAGGCAAACATGAATGCCTGGGCCAAGGCAGGAGGGGGTCCTGTTATGCTCCCTCCTGCCCACCTCTATGCTATTAGCTCATATACCTGCCTCGGTATGTGCCGTGTTTTCAGTGCCCAGGATACCAATGTCTTGTTCTTTAGAGATTGTTCCCTGTGGCGGAGGCTGGCGCTGGCTTTGTTGCCTATTTAAAAGGAGACTGTTTGTTCTGAGAATATTAGCTAAAAATGAGACATTCTCCCCGCCCGCGCGCACAGAAATGGGTTCTGCACCTCCCCTGGAGCCACTTGGTCTGCTGTCTGTGGAGGGTGATGGAGCAGAAACACCATTACATCATCCCCTAACAAGGGACGGGAAGGAGGTTAATGGAGAAGAAATTATTAACTAAAAGATGTAATTTGCCTCTGATTTTCATATATATTCAAGAACCTCTCTGAGCATTAAGATGCCAGCTGTTCAAGAAGCCCTTAATTTGGTGCATTTGAAACATAGCAGGAAACTCCCTAATACCAGGGATTAAAAGCCTGTTTCGGCAAAGTAGGAGCAAGAACCTGCTATCAGAACAAAGGGCTGAGTATTTTCAAGGGATTTATAATGGCTGGGATCCCTTAGTTATGCAGATGTAACAATCCTTTAAATGCTGCCCATTCCCATGTTGTCCTTTCTTCAGTGTCCTTAGTAAAAGGTAGAGACTCATCCACCTAGTGGGGCAGCACAGTGTCGGGGGGAGGCCTTGTGCTGTTAGAAGCTTTGTCCTCTATGTCCTAGCCTGGATTTCCAGGGTCTGAGCCAGGCAGTGGGACATGCCACTCTTCAGGGCTAGAGCCCCCCATGCCACCCAGTGTTCGGCAGTAGGCCCTGCTCTTTGGTTGCTGGTTATGCCTTTCCACCCAATCCACAGCATGAGATGGGGGCTGTGCTGGAAGATAGGCAGGGTCTTCATGTGGCACCGTTAACCTGAAGGAAGTAGCTCAGGTAAAGGATTTGGTTGGGTTACACACGAGGCTGGAGCAGGTGAATCAGATTGTTCTTGAGATCTTAGCCCTGCGCCTTTAGCATTGCTGTTACAAGCTCTCTTGTCTGCACTTCCGCTGCCTTGTTCGCCTGCCTCTGAGGACACAGCAGCGAGATGGGAACGCTAATGTGCAGAGCTGTCCTTATGAATTCTGGTGTCCTATGCAGCCCAGGGTGGCTGGTGGGGGAACAGGCAGAAGGGGGATATTGGGGCTATGATTCATTAATTCTCCCTGTGTGCTGTTACATAGCCCTGTGGGCGTGCACAGAGCTTAACAGATGAGTTACAAATTGAGATTCCTACCCCAAAGAGCTTATGAGTGGATCTGGTGGAGGCTTAGGGGTTGAAAACTTGATGTCTGCTTTTTGTCAACAATCACATCTTCGGTGTAGGGGGAAAACCCTATTTTGCATGAAAGAATCCTGGTTTCTGGCAAAAACTGGGCACTGTCAATTGAAAAACGCAAATCCAAAAACCTAACTAGCTTTTTTCATACAGGAGAAAAAAAATCCAGAGTTCTACAGCTCCCGGGTGGGAAGGGCACAGAGTCCTGTCCACGGCTGAGCTGTTGGAGGTTGCTCAACCTACCCCATGGCTCTTGCTTCTCTCCTGATCCCTGCTGGGCTCTGATTTCCAGCTTCCTGCCTTCCTTCAAAATAACAAACCCTGATTGCAGGGAAGCATGTTGAGCCTGCCTCAGCTTTCTGTGAGCCTGGCTGTGACCCTTTGAAAGAGGTGAGGCTGTGCCCTGAAATGACTCTTTTACATTGTCTGTTCTCTCCTCCTTTCTTTCCCTTTGGCTGAAAGCAAGGACGGCAGATGAAGGCTCTTTAATCACACTCCAGCAATCTGCTTTGCTCCCCTCTTTGACATTCTCCCAAGGAATTGGGAGCAGCACATTCAAGCCCACACATTTCCTCCCCAGAATGTTACATTTGTGGAATATTCATAGTTCAAAAGAAAAGTATCTAACTATTCCACACACGCCTCTCAGTTTGGGTGGGAGGCTTAGCAGCAAATCCAGCTGACTAAAGGCTAGATTAATGGCATTCCCCCCTTTGTATCACAATGGGCCACAACCAAACGCTAGCGTAGTTCCCAAATTGCAAGAGGATTATCTTTCCAATGGCTTGTTTGCCAGCCCCGCTTGTGTTTTTCACTATCACAGAGATTTTTGTTTCAGAGGTGTTTGCAATTTCAGATTGCTGCTTTTATGCAATTTGTATGGAGAAATCCCAAACGACAGCCCATGGAGGGAGCTTTGCGTGCTGTATTGTTGATAGGTGGAGAATGGGATGTCAGCCCAACATGTAACAGTCACATAGGAAAAACACTTCCTGGGGAATGAATGCATTGGAAGGACCCTGCCCAAGTTGTTGGGCCTTAAATGTGACCGTTCCCTTTCCCTCTGTCTTCTGCGGTCTCTCTCTCTTTCCTCCTCCTGCAGCTTCAGGTTGGGGTGTGCAGATCCCAGGCCTAGCTTGCTTGCTCTGTGTCAGGTGGTAGTAAACTCAGGCTTTGTGGATTCTTTGGGTGATGGGGTTGAGAGGGGCACCCAGTGCGATACACTTTTGGGGGGAAGGGGCCAGGAAACATTTCTGTGGCCATTGGAATACTGTGAGTGCAAAAAGAAGCAATTCCGGTTGTTGCGATGAGTCCTTGCTAAGATGAAGTTGTGATCAGAATACAGGCAGGGCAGTGCACAGAGTGAATACGTGTGAATTAGCACACGGCCCTATTTATGACATAATGACACCAGTGCATATTGGGGGGTGGTGTCAGCACATGCCAAAGTGTCCGTGCGCATGCGTGTGTGTGTCCGCACACACAGCAATGCAGTGCCCTGCCACTGCACTCCTCACGCAATATGTGGTGATCTGACTTTCTCTGTACCCTGGATGGATTCCAGCAGAGTGGGGAAGCACTGGGACGGGTTCCTTAGGGAGGTGGCGGAATCTCCATCCCTAGAGGTTTTTAAGTCCCGAAAGCCCTGGCTGGGATGATTGAGTTGGGATTGGTCCTGCTTTGGGCAGGGGGTTGGCCTTGATGGCCTCCTGAGGTCTCTTCCTACCCTGTGATTCTGTGAATTCCTGTACCCAGCATCTCTCCGGGTACGTCTAAACTACATGCCTCTGTCGGCAGAGGCATGTAGATTTGTTTTTTTGGCAAAGGCAAATGAAGCCGCGATTTAAATGATAAACGAGGAATAACGGGGCTGCCGACAAAGGGCTTTGATGTCGGCAGGGGAGCGTCCAGACTAGCGCGCTGAGCGGACAAACAGCTGATCAACTGTTTGTCGGCTCAGCGTGGCAGCCATTTAAATGTAAATGAAGCCGCGATCATTTAAATCACTTCATTTGCCTTTGCCTCTGTGTCTAATCTACATGCCTCTGCCGACAGAGGCACGTAGTCTAGACACAGCCTCATTTATTGTGGTGATACAGTCTCACCCTCTGCTTCCCAGCGGCCTGCCAGTAACCCCTTGTTCCCCATGCTCGCAGATGCCAGGCTGCCTTTGAGCCCCCGGGGGTCAGTCACATCCACCCCCTGCCCAGGCTGGAATAGCCCCGTTAGAATCTCCCTTTGCCCTGGTGCCCTTGCTGGTCACTCCACACGTGGGTTGCTCAGCCCATCATGCTCGCTCCAGCATCTGCTGGTGGTTCCAAGCCCAAACACCGAAGGCCTGGGGCAGCCCTGCCACGAGCACAAAGCACAATCTAGTGGCTAAGGCCTGGTCTGCATTAGAATATGAGGCTGGTTTAACTACGTCCATCAGCGGTACGAAAAGTCCACCCTCTTGAGCAGCATTGCTGTTAGGCCAACACAAATCCCAATGCAGACGGCACTAGGTTGATGGAAGAATTCGTCCCCCATCAGCCTAGCTGCTGCCTCTGGGGGAGGTGGATTAGCTGTGGCGACGAGAGTAACGTCTGCTCTGAACCCTGGCAGCAGTGCAGCTGTAGCATGTTAACGGTAGACAAGCCCTTAGGCACTGCATGGGGACTTGGAGCCCTGTTTGCTCCCTGCTGCACAGCGGGACCCCGAGTGAGTGTGAGATGGTCGGTTAGTCTCCCCTCAGTTCCCCGGCTGTCACGTGGGGATGGTAGCTCCCTGCATCATGCGCTGTTGACAATGAAATCCGCTAGCGATTGGGAGGTGCTTGGGCACCGCAGTGAGCAGGAAAAGAAACAGGGCTGGGCCACTGATAGTGGGGGCTGGGGGCAAAAATTGTAGAGAGCTTGGCTCAGGGAGAACCGGGAACGGCTCTGCCTCAGCTCACCTGGGGCACCAGGCTGCAGTCCCCAAGGAGCGAGGGCTCTGCTTAACACAAAAGCCAGCCCCCCCCTGTGCGGACGTGGTCTCACCAGGGCAGCATTTCTGCTGGTGGCGGCAACCTTGCGGGGGGGCACGTGTGAGGGGATGCTGATCAAAGAGCGTGGTGAGAGAGAGGGGCGTTCATCTTCAGCAAAGAAACGCTGCTGCCATCGCCCAAGCGGAGGGCCAGGCGAAGGGTTTGTTTCAACAAAGTTGCATTAATATTGTCAGGCAGCGCGCCGGGTCACTGAACTGATGTGGGGAATTGTCATAATATTGATGGGGAGTTTGGCAAGTTAATTTTAAATCTGTCACTCCTTCTCCCCTCGCTGCCTCTTGTTCCGTAATAAAACTCTGCCGTGATTGCTGGGCTCTACTGACAGCTCTGCTGGAGACTGCCTGAAATGACGGCCTCCTCACTCCCCCATCATCGCCTCCCTCCCTCCTCTTCCTCCTCCCCCGTGTAATACACACGCATGAACCAAGCACACCACACATTTGAGGTTTAGGCCCCAAATGACAGAGAACTGAGACCGCGCTCCCCTGTCCTGAAGCCTGGTCTTGTGACTGCCATGGGGCGTGTCCAGAGGTCCAGCTGCCATTCCCAGGGTTGCCCAAAGCCACAGAAACTACGTACTTTCTCTGGGATCTGTTTGGATGGCCAGGACGTGGAAACACCTTGACGATTTCTGTCATGTCGGAGGTTTTATTAATAAACAGGCTGAGGCTCTCTGCAAAAGGAAGGAGTCGGCAGGTTCTGAATAGGTCTGGCTGAGCTGGAGAGCTGCAGAAAGCCCCCTGAAAGTCTTCTCCCAGTTTGCTCTGGCTCTGGCTTACGGCCAAGGGGGCTTCTTTGCCTCGCTGAGAGTCACTGCGAAGTTCTGCTGAGGGACTCTTAGGAAATCCTCCCTGCGCCTCCCAGCCTCAGTCAGCAGCTGCAGCCCAACAAGGTTTCCTGCCCAACCTCCAGGCTCCCCTCCAGTCTGGCTGCAGAGCTCATTTCTGCCCCGGGACAGGCAGAGCTGCATTGCATCAGGCCTTCCAGGGGTGCACAAGGAGCTCACTGGTGAATGTATGTTACAGGCCCCTCTGTGCCAATCCCCAGAAGTGCTCCCAGAGACAGTCACTGCTCCCAACAGCGCACGGCCTAGCTAGACAGGCAGTGGCACTGGACACTGGTGGGAGGTGACACAGCTGGTTAGTAACAGAATCGGGGTGGAACCCAGATCGCCAAGCCCTGCCCAGGTCCCTTTCCATTGGAGCATGTTGTGTGAGGCTCTTCTGACATGGGTAAGAGGCTGTGTTGTCTTTAGCATGTGGTTGTGATCTGGGGCAGAGGCTTGAGGTGCAGAGTTCAGGAGGGAGTCCCGGTGCAGGAGAGGAGGGGAGGATATAGGAGGGGTGCAGGGTCTGGGAAGGAGTTGTGACCTGGGGGAAAGGGGTACAGAGAGTTTGGATGGTGGCCTGGGGCAGGTAGTTGGGGAAGAGAGAGCGGGGGTGCCAGAGACAGGCTCTGGCTGGGATGCTCCTAGTCAGCAGTCCTGCAGGAACCTGAAGGCTGCAGTCGCAAGCTACTCCACATGGCTCTGCTTCAGCAGGGTGATGGGGGAGGAGGCTTCATTGGCCGTACCACCCCGTTCCTGTGTGCTATGAGTGACGCCTAGGCCGGGTTCCCATGGCAGCTCCTCAACGAGCACTTCCTCAGCCCCAGCAGCATAATAAACGTAATGCCCCTAACGCTCTTAAATGAATATCATTGATCCTTTCCCTGTCTTCTCTTTGAAACACCTGAGTGCGGTGCTTATAATTGGGCTGTTTATTATTCCAGTATCGGAAAGGTCTGCACCTCTCCGCACCCCAGATGGCTTGTTTACCTATTACCCTTCAGGTTTGGATAATGGATAGAGCTCCTTTCCGGTGGCTGGCTTCCATTTCATTCCCTTTATTATTTGTGGCTGTGATTCTATGACTGTACACGGCTCTGAGGCCGCAGACATATTGGTGACAGTTTTTGAGCCCAGCCTGATGGACCGGACTTAAGTGTGCCGGCTGCCATGGTAAATGTGTCTCTGGCAGTGTCACGCGGTTGTGCTGCCCTCAGAAAAGCCCTCGCTGCTGACTCCCTCGCTTTCTGCAGACCTGTGCTGCAAAATCCACAGTCATTTATTGTTGCTAGTTTTAAACAGACCCCTCCTGTGATTCCCCATTGGGATCTCCATTTTTAAGTGCCCGGTCTCCTGCTGCCGCTGCTGTCTAGAGGAGCGGTGATAATCCACGGAGCCTGCAGACGAGCTCCCGAGAGCCAAATCCCTGCCACAAATCCAGACGTAATATAGAAAAAGAAAATGTCACAGTAAAGCCCATTGCGGTCAGACGTTTGGCTGCATGTGTGTGTTCTCCAACAGCAGCCCTCGAGTGAACCTCCCAATAGTCAGAAGAGCTGATGTGGTACAAAGGCACTCAGCGAGGTTTAATAGCATCTTTCAGACTCTAAAGATACTGAGCCATGTATGCCTGCCACAGTGGCCCCAGGCTAGTTAGTGGTAAAACTTTCCAATGCCCCCTCCTGATCTGGTCTGTTAGGAGAGGTCAGAGTGTTCCTGTTATCCTCGGCGAATGTTTTTGTACCATCCTTAATAACAGGATGTTCTGGTACCTCTTGATATCAGGGTGTGCTTGCACTGAGCAATTAGTGACTAGCACTTCATAGGAATGTGTATTTTGCTAATATCGGCCCGTTCTCGCCAGTCTCTGAGTAGATCCTGTCTCATACCAGGCCTCTGGTACAAGGACTTATGTCTTCGGCTCTCTTCCAATCAGGCTGGACGTTGTCAGCAGTCAGAGCTGTGACCCATGTGGCTAGGGGTGCCAGGGGTCCACTGTTGACCTGAACAGTCCAGTATTTTCAGCTCCTGTCCAGTAAAAAAAATTAGAAAATACCAGACACTTAAAATGTCCGGTATTTTCTGATTTTTTCCCAGCCAGGAGGAGAAAATCCTAGATGCTTACCTGGTTCTGCAGGAGAGCAGTCCAGCCCAAAGCAGGGAGATAAGATGGCGGGCGGCTGAAGGCAGCCTGTGAGGGCCGAAAGCCTCAAAAGTGTTTCTTAAAGTGGCCACGCTGTTTTTTCTTTATTTTTCTTTCTTTCTTTTTTGCTCAACAACTTTGGTCTCCGCTTTTTTTTTCTCCCCCTTTTTCTTGGGGGGTGCTGTTCGGTATTTTTGATTAAACCATCTGGCAACCCTACATTTGGCCTCGCTAGTGTCTGATTATACAGTGGTTGGCCAGCATTGTTCCTTCTCCATAAAGCATTGAGGGAATTAGTAGCCTGCCTAGTGACCTACGACAAATTATTTCACCGTCTAGTGCCTCAGTTTCCCTATTTCTAATGGCACTGAGCTCCTTTGGAAAGGGCTTTGAGATCTGTGGATGAAAAAGTGCTATGTAAGTACTGGGTATTACTAGTACTACTACTAATTAATAACAGTGCAAAGTTATACACATGGAAGAGAGTAAGAGGAGGAGTTCTTTCGCGTCCTGCCCCAGGAGAATCGTTGATCACTTATTAACCCAGCTCTCAGAGCTACAGATCCTGCTAACAGTCATGGCATTAGCCATCCCTTTGTCAATACAGCTGGGAGATGAGCCCTGGTTCTGCCATGGTGCACCAGCGCAAAGGAGGAGTGAGTTTGGGGAGGCCAATGGAATAGCAAAAGAAGGCTCATGCCCTTTTAACGTACACACCCACCACCCTGCTGGCTTCAGTGCAGGCTCCAGTTGTGAGAACAGACACTGGGTGGGAAAGGGCATGCTCACTGTGTAGCTCCTGGGTCCCTCACAGGACTGCTAAGTTTAGTGTGGAGGAGCAAAGCTTCCCATGGTTGCTCAGTCCTCAGTGATCAGGTGTTAGGCAGGGAGGGGCCTGTTGTGGCAGAAGGAAAGAGGCTGCACTTTTAGCCTCACTGTGAGGAACTCTGCTTGCATCAGCTGTGCTGTCTAGGATCCTTCCCTTTGAGAGTTCCTCTGACATAGGGCCACTTGGCTACAGCTCTGCAGCTGAGAGAAGGGTCCCCCCGCTACCTATTTCCATCTGTGCCAACTACTGGCCAGGGCTTAACAAGGTCCCTTCCCTCCATGTCTTGCTGCACTGCCAAATTTCCCACAGCCTTCAATAGGAAGGATAGGGGACTGAGCCCCACAACCTCTTTGCATTCATTCCCCAAATCCTCAAGCACCAGGGGCATCACTGCTAGGGTTGCCAGATGGTTTAACCAAAAACACTGACCATCTCCCCCCTCCCCCCCAAAAAAAACAGGGACAAAATTCTGTTGAGAAAAAACAGGGTGGACAAAAGTTGTTGAGCAAAAAAAAGAACCCAGAGAGTTATTTAAAAAAAAAGAAGAAGAAAGAAAACAGCATGGTCCCTTTAAGAAAATGCTTTTGAGGCTTTTTGGCCCTAACAGGTAGCTGGCAGCCGTCCGCCATCTTGTCTTCCTGCTCCGGCCCAGACAGCTCCCCTGCAGAACCAGGTAAGCACCTGGGATTTTCGCCTCCTGGCTGGGAAAAAATCAGAAAAAATCATTTTAGGTGTCTGGTATTTTCTGATTTTTTTTAACTGGACAGGAGGCAAAAATACCCGACTGTCTGGATCAATCCTGGACACCTGGCAACCCTAATCACTGCCGTTCATTCCCTCCCCCCCCCCCCAGCCTTTTGCAGAGTCAGAGCGCTAGGAACACAGGGGCAGGCAGGCTACTGCTGTAGGGAGAGAGGGAGGGGGCCAGGCTGCAGTGTCGCTTTGACACTCCTCAGCACAGAGCTCACAGGCCTACTCATGTGCTGCTCCCAGGAGCTGAGGAGGCTGGGGGAGAACTCAGAGGGAATCCCAAGGTGCGCAGGGAATCCCAACATACCCACAATGCACTGCTCACACTGTCAAGGAGGGTTCTCCCTGTACGGAATGACTGTGGACAGAGGGAGCAAGTGTGAACCCCCTCTGGAAATTTTTGTTTTGTCGACGTCTGGGTGTCGAGACAAGTTTTGTCAACAAAACTTGGCAATGCAGATGTAATGCAGACACGCGCAGTTACAGCAGTGGGCTAGAGACAGAGCAATATGCCGCTTCCAGCCAGCTGAACTGGTGCTTCAGAAAGAAAATCTGACATCTGCTTTGAGCAGGTTAATTATTGGAGGTTTGATTGCATTGAATAGGATAGTAAAAAACACAGTCAGCACAGCACCCTCCACTGCTTAGTTTAATATGACATTCATTTCATTGTGTGCTTGCCCTCTGTGTTTCAAAATTAACACCCAGTAGAGAACAATGAGAACAGGTCACAGCTCTTGGAGCGATTATTTCAGGCTGTCTCCAGACACAAGGGTGTGTCTACACTCAATTTTTTTTAATCTAAATGTCCTGTAATCCAGAAGACACTACCAGTGACTTGAGAAAAAAAGGTGCTTAAAAATTATAGCTGACATTTTAATTAACATTCTTAAACACCACTTAGCACCTAGGATAGTCGGGGTTTAACACCTCTGAACCTTTGGCAGGCCTGTCCTGTTCTCACTTCCTCCATGGTGGTGTTAATTGAGCGCTTTTTAAAATGTTAATTGACATCTATTGGCAAACACAGGAAAAATAAACTTCACCTTTATTCTGAGGATAGGAGAGCCTGTGGTGGTTTACCCTCAGGTCACGTTTTATTAAAGCTTTCTTTGCAACCATGCAGACTGGCAATTTCCAATGGATTGGAATTTTTAATTTTTCCAATGGATGCTTAAGTTTTGGGGAATGACTATAGCAGAGGGCGATTATTGATGCAGATTCCATGGAATGCAACAGTTCCCAAATGGAGAAATTAAAAGACCTAAGTAATCTGCCTCAGGGTACGTCTACAATGCAGCTGGGCCTCCCAGCCAAATAGAGAGACTCATGCTTGCTCTGCTAGTGCAATAAAAATAGCAGTGTGGAATTAGGGCATGAACTGAGACACAGATGTGGAGGGAAGGGTGTGTCAGTGACTACAGTGGATTCTGCCCAGCATGTCAGCTGAGAGGCCGCAAGGGTATCTCCCAGGCATCTCTCCTTCCTCTTCCCCTTGTGGATGCTCCATTGAAAGGATAAAAGTGGCTTGGTGGGACCCCTGGATTGTGTACGGTATATCTTGGTCATCCTGGATAATGCCATGAGAGATCCCAAAGCTCTTCCACTATGATTGACTAATGTAGCCACGCTAGCAACCGAGTTTGTGCAAGTATTTTCATGGGCGGGACTCACTAAAGAAACTCTGTAAGCCCCAGGCTCCCATTGCACACCTACGGTGATGAAAGAACCGCACAACCTATTGAAAGGAAAGGTTCTATGGGCATGCGTCCGCCATCTGCAAATGTTTCATGAAACGTTGAAAGAAGCGTTAAGGAAGTTTGTGTTTGCAGACCCCAAATATTGGGACCAACTACACCCACCTCTGATACTGAGTCTGGGAAGTCCTCCTCACCTGGGACCCTAAGCCAGATGGGCCACTACAATACTTTATAGACTTCTGCAAAGTCAATGTCAACTGTAAATGAGTTACTACAGGTTAAAGCTCTCTAGTCTGGCACTGCCGGGACCTGACCAGTGCCGTACAAGAGAATTTGCTGGACCATGGGAAGTCAATATTGTCTGGCAGTATTACCAACTTCCACCACTTATGGGCTCCTAGAAGGGATGTAATAGAGCTAAATTTAGGGATGTAATAGAGCTAAATAACAGTACAACAACAGGACTGGTGGCTCTAAACAAACTTTATGGGACCACAGGAAACTTCACCATACCCATGGTAAATGGACACCCAACTAACTAAAATCATGCTGGACCACAGATATTGCTGGACAAGAATGTTGCGGACAAGGATTTCAACCTGCAGAGTGATTAGGCACAACCAAGTACATATCTACTCCTGACCTTACCAAAAGGTACCGGTAGATCCTCCTTACGCCCAGCTCCAGGAACACCCAACACACCTCTTTGCATTGTATCAGTTCCACACCATGCCGTTCAGACTCCGTGGTGTAGCTGCCACCTTCCAGAGGCTGATGGACGAAATATTTCAGTTGCCGGGATAATATGATGCTGCCTTTCTGGACAACTTTATCACCTAGTGCCATATTGCAGGGACCACCTGAAACAGGTAGCTGCAGAACGTCTCTTCCTCACAGATGCAAGTTACACTTTGATAGTTACACTGGCAAAGAGCACAATTACGTACCTAGGGGATGCAATAAGAAGTGACCAACCGTGTCCCTTGGTGGACCAAGTCCATGCTTTAATGAGCTGTCCTATCCCTTCTGTGAAAAGAACCAAGTGGGAAAATGCCTGGGATTACCTGGTGTGACGGCGTGTTGGGGGTCCCCCGTCTCCTGCATCCCGAAATGGCACAAACAGACTGCACCAGCCGGTGGAATAGAGGAAGTTTACTGCCTCTCCAGGATACAGCACAGCACAGATGTAATCTGGTCCCAGAGCTGGGCTAGGATGCCTCAGGCCCTCTTGAGATGGGGGGAGACTGGGTCCCTAAACTCCAGCCCCTTTCCCTAGGCTGTCTCCTCCATGCTCCCAGACAGCCACTCAACTCACTCTCCTCCAGCCCTGCCCCCCCAGCCAGGGCAGCATTCCACCTTCCTTTGTTCCTCTCCATGGGGGGGTGTCTGGCCATACTGGTTTGCATAGTGACTCATCCTGTTTTGCTGGGTCGTGGTACCCACGGCAGCCACTGGGGGTTACCCCAGAGCCAGCAGCATAGAAACCAGCCAGGTACCCCCACTACGTCACATCTGGATACTGTCAATCAACAATTTGTCCTGGGATTCTCCACCATTGTAGCACCCTCAGCAGACCTCCTAAGAGGCCATCCCAGGTGAATACTGTTGTCAGCAAACTGTGACAAGGCCTTTAGGACACTCAGGGAGAGTCTATGCAAAGGACTTGTCCTTTCCCCTCCAATTGGGGGCGGCCATCAGCTGCCTGAGAATGGTGATTGCAGTAAAGTACAAGAGCAATGTTAACATCTGAGGCCATGCTTCCACCTCCAGTTCTGGGCCCTGCTGACTGCCTAGCCCCGCTCACTCTCTGGAAATTGTCCTCCGTGGGGTGGCAGGCAGTGCCATGCCAGGCTCAGGCACCATGGACAAGGAGAGTAAGAAACACAGAGCTGCCCTCACTCACTAATGGTTTCCTCCAGACCCCCAAGACCCCACCTCCTTGGTCTGTCCCCCTGAGACAAACTTGACTGATGTGATTCTGTCACATTGCAGCACCGTGCTGTGCGTCATGGGGTGAAGATGCTGCAGCACCATCTTAGTGCCCCTCTGCACTTTGAGAGCACCCTGGGACCGCATATGAGGACTGTGGAATTCCAGGCTGCTAGCAGAACAGCGTGGCCTCCCCACTGCCGCTTGTGGTGCAACATAACAACTATCACAGTGGGCCTGGAGTGGGATGCCAAGATCCATGAGTGTTCCCATCTGGCCTGTTGGGCCCATGGTGATGAAACTGCTAATAAGCAGCCGGATAGACAGAAATACCAGATTAGTTGTGAGCCAGGCCCTGACTCCGGCTGCTCCACACACAGGGAGGGAAGAAGCAAAATACAGGACAATGTAGCACTTTAAAGACTAACAAGATGGTTTATTAGATGATGAGCTTTCGTGGGCCAGACCCACTTCCTCAGATCAAATAGTGGAAGAAAGTAGTCACAACCATATATACCAAAGGATACAATTAAAAAATGAACAAATATGAAAAGGACAAATCACATTGCAGAACAGAAGGGGGATGCGGGGGGGTGGGAAGGGGGAGGAAGGAAGGTAAGTGTCTGTGAATTGCTGATATTAAAGGTAGGGAGAGTGGGATGTTTGTGAGTTAATGGTATTACAGGTGATAATTGGGGAAACTGTCTTGGTAATGGGTGAGAAAGTTCAAAGTCTTGTTAAGTCCTTGTTGGCAAGTGTCGAATTTTAACATGAATGACAGTTCAGAGGATTCCCTTTCAAGTGCAGATGTAAAAGGTCTTTGTAGCAGAATGCAGGTGGCTAAGTCATTTAGAGAGTGTCCTTTCTGGTTAAAGTGGCAAGAAACTGTTTTCTCTTTGTGATCTTGTCTGATATCTGTTTTGTGGGCATTAATCCTTTGGCGAAGTGTCTGAGATGTTTGTCCAATGTACATAGCAGACGGACACTTTCGGCACATGATAGCATAGATTATATTTCTGGATGCGCAGGAATATGTGTTCTTGATCTTATAACTCACTTGGTTAGGTCCAATAATGGTATCAGCAGAATGAATATGTGGACAAAGCTGGCAACGGGGTTTGTTGCAAGGGAAGGTACCAGGGTTGGTATTAGTGTGGTATGTCCTGTGGTGGTTGGTAAGAATCATCTTGAGGTTAGGTGGTTGTCTATAGGAGACTATGGGTCTGTCTCCCAGAGCCTCTTTGAGTATGGTATCCTGTTCCAATATAGGCTGTAGTTTATTGATAATGTGTTGGACAGGTTTAAGTTGGGGGTTGTAGGTGATGAGAACTTTGAGCTTTTCCTGACTGGTTACTCAGTAAAAAAACCAACCAATGGTCTGGTAGCACTTTATAGACTAACAGAACGTGTAGACGGTATCATGAGCTTTTGTGGGCACAGCCCACTTGTTAGTCTATAAAGTGCTACCAGATCATTTGTTGTTTTTTTCTGTAACAGTCTAACTTGGCTACCCCGGGAAGCCTCTGGTTACTCAGTGACCTTCACCCCCGGACCTCAGGTAGCTGGCAAAATCTGGAGCCAGTCGTGGGATGGTCCAGTCATGAGAAGCAGTTCTTCCCTTAGTCCTGGGAAGCCTGCTCAGAGGTCCGTGCAGCACAGCCCAGAGGGGCGTTTGGAGTGCTGCCGTGTTCCCTGGAAGCTGGGCGCTTGTGCGGCCACTCAGGAGAGACTCCAATGCCACCCAGCTGATTAGCAGAGAACCCACAGCCAGGTTTTGTTTCTACTGGTGGTGCACTTCCGCACAGGCCTCAGTGCACATACAAAGAATTCCGCACATGGAGGGAACATTGATTACTGCCCAGGTGTACTGATCAACAGCCCACTGAGGCCGATGGAAAGCTAGGCATTGACTTCAGTGGGCTTGGATCAGGCTTGGCTTGTGCTTAGAAGAATTCCCCTTCTCCATAGCAGCCAAACAGCTGCTTTTCTCCAGAAGATACTGAGAAGCGGCTTCCCCTCCACCGCTCCATCTCCACCCCGATAGCGTGTCTGTGCAGATGTTTGTATTCTCTGCAACTGATGAAAATATTCATTATCTTGTTAGCTGCTGCGGTGAGGGAAGCTCAGATTTGCATTTCCACAGATAATCACCCAGCACAAACAGAGCCTAGCACCCGGCAGCACTAATTGGGCAGAACACCAATCTGCCAAGGAAGGTGAAACCCCTACAGAAGGGAGGGGAGCCCAGAATCCCTCCTATGCCGTGCAACAGGTAGCCAGGAGGGGAGGCAGGGCAGGAGCCCCACTCAACTTAAGAGGGAATTACGCAGCCAGTGTGGGCTGAGCGCCGGGGAATTGGACTAGATGGACCCTCCCTCTGTGCGGGGCAAAGGGGCGAGAGTCGGAGTGGATACGTGAGGTGGGCTTGCTCAGTTGATGGGGAATGAGTATCTGAGTAGGTGAGGCTCAGAACAGGAGCAGGCGATGGAATTGCATCAGGGAGTAAGTGTGTGTGTGTGCACACACGTATGTGTGCATATGTGTGTGTGAGAGTGTGTGGGTGCGTGTGTGTGTGTGTGTGTTTGGGTGCGTTTGTTTGAATGCGCGTGTGTGCCCACGTGAGTGTATGAGTGTGCGTGTATGAGTGTTTGGGTGCATTTGAGTGTGCATGTGTGCACATGTGAGTGTGTGTGTGAGTGTGCGTGTGTGCACATGTGAGTGTGTGTGTGAGTGTGCGTGTGTGTGTGTGTTGGCAGCTGGGCCAGGAGCAGGCATGAAGGATAATTCCCGCGCATGTGTGTGTGGCTGAAAACAGGGAAGGGGGTGGAGTGTGGTCAGAATAGGAACCTAGACCGGAATCGCCTCTTCTGTGTAAGCTGAGCAGCTGGGGGAGGGGGGAGGGCCCAGCTGATGTCACTGTACGTCTTGTGGAGCTGAACTCTCCGTCTTTTCTGGAGTTAGTGCACGGCAAGGGCAGCGTAGGTCCCCGCGCTCAGCCCGGGGGCTTAGGGAGCTCTCGGGAGACAGGAGGAGGCCCTGGTTGTATGGGACAGAAATTCTTACAGGGCTGAGCTGGTCAGGGGAGGCCCAGCCCTCGCATGACTCGATTCCGGGGGCACAAGGAGCTGCTCCCTTGAGAAATGTTTTGTCCCTTTCCCCGCAGAACTCTCGTTCTGCGCACTCACCCTTTGATTGCCATGCCTGACGGCTGGCTGGCATGTCCCCAAGCAGCTCCTAGAGCAGTGGGAGGCAGTGTGCTTCTGAACCCTGACTGGCTGAGGAGGGCACAGTGTATCCCCTGCCCAGACTCCTAAGTAGCCTTGTAGTGTCCATTTGCCATCAGGAAATGAAGTGGAATGAGTTGGAATGAACCAGGCAGGGGTGGGCAAGTGACACCAGAGAAGGCCTTGGGCTGATGACTATATATATGATGCCCCCTAGTACCACATGGCTCTCTGTCCCCTCTAATGGTTGGCCCACATCAGGGGATATGGACTGACTACAGCTACCAGCTGATGGAGCTACTCCTTTTGGTGAAGAAGCGAAAGTTCATGTTTTAGCAGCGTAGATGCAGGGTTCACGCACCGTGGCAGCAGGGGGCCTGTATCAATGCTGAGTCAGACTCACAGAAATAGAGAAGTTGCTATTATGCACCTTGGTGTGTTTCCTTCATCCCTTCCCCACAGAAGAGCTCACACTTGTGTGCACACCACTGCTGTTTAGTGTTGGCTTCTCTTTTACTAGATCCTAAAGTACATGAATTCCGCTCCACCCCCACCGTCATTATCTGGGTAGAACACTCCAGATTCTGGCTGGAGTTAGACTAGCTGACCTATTAGGTCTTTCCCATCTCTAAGTTTTATGATTCTCATTATACCTGGGATTCTTATGTTGTTAATTTATATTATTGAGAGACATGGTAGCAATGAGTTTTATAACAATAACGGCTTAGAATATACAGCACTTTTTGTCCCAAGGGATCCCAATGTGCTATAGAGCTTTAAAGTGATGCCTCGACACATCCAAAGGGATTGCTTCACCTGTGCCTTGGAATTCCGCTGCTTTGGGGGCATCCGACTGTGGAACACAGCACAGCAATGCTACAAGCAGTTGAGGGCCGGAAGTGAAGAAGAATCCCAGGTTCATCTGAAAATGCAGAGGTTGAGAGAGGCAAGTTTTGATCACCAAGAGCGGTGCTGGGTCAGAATCCTGGTAACACCCTGGAACCTTTGAGACATGTTGTGGAAGGGTCAGTGACCACAAGCAGTCAGTTTTGTACATCAGGTGAAAGACAGTATCTCCCGCAGAAGGGCTAGAATGCCGATCGAAGACACACTCCCTCCAGATCGTCCCTGCTGCCTCTTGTGAGCACCAAGCTGGTCCTCAGACAGCGCACATCCAAGGACTAACCTTGTGTGCAGACCACGGATAGATACTGGAGCAGGGATTCCTGAGCCTGACGACTTTGTCACTGGACCCTGCCAGGTCTCAAATGGTACCTGCTTCAAGCCTATTTCCATCTCGGTTGCAGTTGCCTGGCTGAGTAAAAAGCCTGGTCGATTCCTACTTTCACAATACAAACTATTGTTTCAGAAGCCACAGAATAACCCAGGAGCAGGTTTCACTTACACCGACGTGAAGATGTGAAGCCCAGTGCTGGGGCATTCTTCGAGTTGATATGGTGGCCCTCTGCCAAAGGCTAAGGCGTAGCAGTCCCAGAGAACACGCTGATAGCCCTCTATTTCTTATTGTCACACCCCAGCCCATGAAGGAGGTATAAGGAACTCCAGAAATAAAAGGCTGGAAGGTCTTTGAAAGGCTGCCTATTCCTGCCCCTCGCTCTGAGGCAGAGCCGAGTAAATCTAGACCATCACTGACCTGTTCTTAGGGGATTCCACAATCTCCCTTTGTGGTGTGGTTCAGTGCTTACCTAGCCTTATAGTTGGAAGGGTTTTTCTCTAATATTTAACCTTAATCTCCCATACTTCAGAATAACCTGATTACTTCTTGTCCTGCCTTTAGCAGACATGAAGAACTACTGATCACGGCTTCCTTATAACAGCGCTTCCCATATTGAAGACCAGGGGTGGGCAATAATTTTTGACAGGGGACCCTTTCGGAAATTTTTGAAGTGGTACCAGGCTGGCAGAGCCTCAGACAGAAGGGGTGAGGCCAGGACAACCACCAACCCTGCCCACCAACCCTGATTCGTTTCTGAGTGGGGAGCGCGTGAAATCTTTGCCCCCGCTGCCCGCTCCCGGAGAGAACGCGAGCTGTTCTGAACAGTTGGCGGTTCCTCTACATGCTGGCACCGCTGGTGGTGAGAGGAGGTCAATCAGCGCCAGGGGACGGGGGAAGCACGCAAAGTATGCCCCTGCCCTTCAAGGGAGCGCCGCGCTTAGGATCACCTGCCACCTGAGCAGCAGCTGGCCATTGACTCTAGGGCTATGTCTACACTACAAAGAAAAGTCAGGAAAAGATACGCGAATTGCAATTTGCTTATCTTTTTCCTCTTTTCTTCTGAAAGAGGCTCTTCCGAAAGTTCCCTCTTTTGGAACATCCCTTCTTCCTCATGAAACGAGGTTGACAGGGATGCCCAAAAATACGCGTCCACTTTTCTGACATTTTTTTTGGAAAAGCGGACGTGTTCCTTGGTAGAGCTTTTCTGGGATAGCTCCAGTAACACGGAAAAGCTCTGTAGTCTAGATGTACCCTAAGTTCTGAGCCCCTTGCAGGGCGGGAGGAGACTTCGCATGCCCCCCCCCCACCCTCAGGCCAATCAGGGCTGGGGGGGTGAGGGGAGCATGCAAAGTTTCCTCATGCCCTGCCCTGCAAGGAGTGCATGGGAGGAGATTTTGTGTGCTTCCCCCACCCTCAGGCCCTGATTGGCCTGGAGGTGGGGGAGAGCGCAAAATCTCTTGCTCCCTGCCCTGTGGCGTGCGGTGCTTAGAGTCAGCCACCAGAGTTAACTTAAGTCTCACGCGCACTCCTGTCCCTAGGTCCTGATTGGCCTGGGGGTGGGGGAGCAGCAGGACCTCCGTTTGGTGGGCCGGATCCAGCCCTTTTACCCACCTCTGTTGTAGACTGTAGATTTCATATCCACATCCTGTTCTGACTTCCATCTTTGCCCAGCAACTATTCTAGACTGTCTGAGGACTGCGGCAGATGCCAGAGGCTCCCCAGGACCCTGCAAGCTCTTTAACAGCATCCCTGGAGAAGGAAAGCTCCTTCATTTCCCCCCGCCTCCCTGCCCCCACCTCTGCTGTCAGGGGCACAGCACAGCACACCAGAAGTCAGATGGCCTGAGGGCAGCAAGGGAATACCCTGGAGGCAGATGTGGCATTGTCGTTTGTCATTAAGAAGCCTGGCCATTGATGCGAATGGACAGGCCCTGCGCAGATGGCAAGCCATGCAGAGAGGAGCTATCCACAGTGGGAGCCAAGGCAGAGGTGATGGGCACCCAACCCACCAAGCCTGAAAACTGGGGTCTTCAGCTCTCGCTTCCCAGCGCTGTGCACCCCGTGCCGTAGGTGCAGCCTCTCCACACCGGCTCAGTGAGTGCAGCGTTTCATGGCTTCCATAATTAACTTCACACGCGGCAATGCCACGTCGCAGAAGTAATCACAAATTTTAGCTAATTAACCATATGGACTGGCTGGCTGACAGAGCCGGGTAGACGGGCTGGCTAACCACTCATTTCCCAAGCAGCAGTTCGACACCAAGACGCAGGAGGCGCCCAGAGAGCGGCTCCATTCTTGGCTCTTTCTGCTTTCAGACGCGTCTAGGGGCTTGCCCTTCCAGTGGTCACAGCCCACTGCACTGGGCACGGGGTATCAACCCAGACAGGCAGACGAGAGCATTGCAGGAGGCAAGTGGGTTGCATTGGCTCTGACTGTTCACAGACAGACTGACAGCCGAACAGCCGGGACAGGGCACTGCTGCGAGGAAACCTGTGCTGCTGGATGCCCAGCTGGCACTGCTGCCACAAATCTCACACTGCCGGAGCACTGGCATAAGGAGAGCACTGCTCTGAGGAGAAGTCGGCCCATTAGGTGCGCTGAAATGGCTGTGTCAGCGTGCCAGCATATGAAATGTGTGGTGATATTACAGCTCTGCCACTGCCTGTGGCTGTGTTTCCACTTCTACTAATGACAGCGAGAGAGAAGACAAAACCTTTTCGATTAGTTTCTCCTACACGGCAGCGAGTTTCTTATTTTCCAACCCTCATTAGCGTTTGTAATACCATGGTGGTGGCCACGAGCAGCCCAAGTTGCCCTCGGGAGAGGAGAGCGTGGAGTGGAGAAGAGCGCAAGAGAGCTGTGATGTGTAGCCGGCATTAGCACTGATGTTGGCTGGCTTCCCGAGCCCCTTCTTATTCCCTTCCAAACTCATGTGCCTCAGCTGGGCCTTCAAGGTAAATGACAAAGTTTAGGAGAAAAAAATGCTTCATATCCTGAGCTGCTGAGAGAATCTGTGTGTGCAGAGTGGAGAACTGGCAGCACACGTAGAGCCTGAAGAGAGCTTTGGAAGCGAGTGCTCCCACCTGTTGGATCTTTTGGTGCAGGGCTCCCTATTTCCGGCAGACAGCTGCTAATCCTCAGTCAAGGCGGAGAGCCGTGCAAGATGTGAGGCTACAAGTATCTGTTGTACTAGCTGCTGCCCTTCCCATGCTGGCACGGGAACATTTTCCAAGGTGCCCAAATCCCATGGGAATTCAGTGCAAGCCAGGCACCAAACTCCCCTGCGCCCCTCTGAAAAGCACAGCCAGAATCCAGGTAAAATCCTGGCCCCACTGAAATTAAGGGGAATCGCGAAGTGCTGCTGCAGTACAAATAATAATTACCAACCAATAAGGAAATTGCTTGAGCCACGTGTTTTAAACAATAGCAAACAGCACCCACCCACCCCTTTGACTCATGTAAAAGCATGGAGGACAAATCTGATTGGTTTGATCCCTCTGAATTCAGGACTGAGATAATCATAGCCTGGTCGCTGTCAGAGCCGCTACAGTCTAGCAGGCAGAAGGCATGTGCTGTTCTATGGACTCCGCTTTTGTCCAGGCAAGTCCCCCATTCAAAGATGCACTAGGCTGCAACGTGCTTCGCTGATGAGAGCTGACAGGGTCACGCCCCTTTGCTGTCATTAACATAATGGAACAGGACACCTGGAATGCCAGACACCCCCTCAAGTTCTAACAAGCCTCAGACCTCTGAAAACAGGCCTGCTTCCAACTCGTCTCGTCAGCAGCTGTGTAGTTCCACAGTCTGCCCTTGCAGTAAGGCAGCCAGGGCACGGGGGTGAGAGTCGGGAGGTTTGAATTTAGCCCCAGCGCTGACACCAGCCTTCTCGGCTAAGTTAAGGCAGTGACCCCCGAGACTCAGGCTCCCCTCCTGTGGACTGGAGCTGCTGCCCCTTTCCCAGGGATGCTTTGCAGGAGAGCTCAGTGATGTTGGTCAAGCGCAAGGGGCCAGGCGGAGGTGTTGTCTCCTCACTGGACCCAGCAGTTGCTGTCCTGCTCGCTCCTGCCAGCAGGGGAGTATTTGACTGCAACTTTGCAAACTCAAGATCCAAAGAGGGAAGCAGGGACAGGGGTGTGGTTTGCTTTCTTGTACTGCCTTGGGCGTGGCCAAGTAAAACCTGGGCACTGTGCAGCCCTGAGTAGTCGCTCTAACTGGCCCGTTGCTCATCCTCCCCAGGATTCAGTTCTACGGTCACCAGGGAGCCCACACCGAGCTCGCTCCAGGTCCATGCTCAGCAGATGGCACATCTGCTTTGCTGAAGGATTGGCTGGCCTGACTCTGACGTGGCCTGGAGAGGCTCGGCAGGCCTGGTGGCATGTGAGGGAGCCTTTCCACACGAGTAGTCACAGATGCTGATTTGGTGCCGATGTCAGGAGTAGCGTGTGGCACTCTAAATTCCTAATATGGAGTCAGATCTCAGCACCGTCCCGGTGTCTTCATTGCAAGTCTCACATAGACACCCCCAGGCTAGCTTTAATCCAGCCAACACTGGTAGCCGCAGTCATGCAGACGTGGCAGCACAGCAAGGACTAGCAACCCAAATGCAGAGCCAGGCGCCCAGTGGACTCGTACGTGGACAGCCTGCCCATGCTGCCACGTTCCGTTGTTCCCCGTGCTCCCTGCTGAATGCAGTCTGGCTACTGACGTGACCAGCCCAGCTTCCTTTGAAGAGCAGACACTCGCTGACCGTTGGGGAGCAGAGAGCAACACAAGCAGTTCATCAGAATCGATAGGACTCAATCAGTGTGGGGAAGGGACTCGTGGGCCGAGCGACCGCCCGGAGCTCTGCTGCAGCTCGGAAAGGTTAACCGCTTTGACCCATCATAATCATCCTCATTCCTGCACCATGTCGCTCCCTCCGTGTCACATGTGCTTGCCCTAGTGGAGGACTGAGGGCCGGGCGTGAGCCATCAGAAGTAAGTTGTGTTTGAGGTATTACGAGTGAGCAAACGAAAGGTTGCAACTCTTTGTTCTCCCTGAGCAGACAGCTGTTCGTTTTCCATTTCAGTCCTATTACTCGACAACATTTTACCCAACTTCCTCGAAGCGCACAATGAGAGATTGGCTTGGAGCCAGAGCAGGGCGTGGGGAAATTTTAGCCCACAGGGAAGGATCTGTTTCTTTGTGAAAGTTGTACAAGGGGCTGAAAAAATAGAGGTTAGCATGGAACTCCTCCAGCAATCATGACTCCATAATTAAGGCATAAATCTAGTGCCGTATACATTAACGTCCCCCACCACATATGCGTTGCTGTGGGAACCAGAGCTTTTTGAATCTGTTCTTCCACCGCACTGTGTTTCGGTGCGTTCCCAGCAGACACTCCAGAGGAAGAAAGATCCATAGCCTGCTGCAAGGTTTTGCCCACAGGAGAGAGCGAGTTTAGTAGAATAAATAAATAAATAGCGGTGTAATGGGTGGGGGAGGGAGGAGCAGAATGTAGGGGAAAGGAAGGGCGGGTCAGGCGACTTGCTTGCAAAGCCAGCCTGCCTGCGGCTTGGCCGAGAGCCCCCGCACTGGGGTCGCTGAGGGCGCGTGCTTTGTCGATGTCATGGTTTTGGGACAGCGATGGGAGCGAGCCTGAACGTCCGTGCCAGGAGAGAGCGCTGACACCCCATGCAGCAGTGGGCCTCAGCCCTGTTCCAGAGGTAGGACCATCCCGAGGGGGGTTCGGGGCTTGGGCCAGTCCTCCCAGGGTTCCAGGCCCTGCCCCTTCCTTGCTCCGCCCTTCCCCCCAAAGCCCACCCCTACTCCACCACCGCCCTGCCCCCTTATCGCTTTCCCCGAGGAGCACGGCCTGGAGGATTATGGGAGCCTGGCGAGGCGGCAGCAGGGGTCAATCACCTCCCTCTCACCACATGGGCAGCAGGAGCCCCGGCAGCCGGCTCCACCCCACCGCGCTGCCCTCCTAGCCCCCTGCCTCACCTCTCTGTGGCGGCCGAAGTGCCCTGGGGCAGGTGTTCTGCTTCCCACCCTGCGCAGCGGGACCGGAAAGGGCGGCTGGGCAGGACAGGGCAAGCTACCGGGCCGCTCGGGATCCCCCTGCTGTGGTGAGTGTGTG
Source organism: Pelodiscus sinensis (assembly GCF_052426305.1). Taxonomy (NCBI): domain Eukaryota; kingdom Metazoa; phylum Chordata; order Testudines; family Trionychidae; genus Pelodiscus; species Pelodiscus sinensis. The sequence continues at coordinate 6,909,074 of NC_143074.1, read as the reverse complement.
TGTGGGGGGGGGAGGTGACAGGCCCACGTGCAGAGAGCAGGGTTGTTGGCACGTGGAGGGATGGCCGGGGATTGCTGCTAGAACAGGCAAGTCTGGATAACACAGTGTTTCTGGAGAGCGATGCCACCCTGCCTGCTAGGCTGCTTTGACGATCTCCACCTTCCTCTTCAAAGCACTGGTTGGCCATAAGGGAGCCCCCCAGTCCTGCTGCTTAGTTGGCTGGGGGCGGTTTTTGAGCTGGGTCCTGGCCTCAGCAGCTGGAGCCACGCTGAGATTTCAGACGCCGCACAGTGGGGGGATCCGGGGCCTTGGGGCATTGGCTCACACCTGGTCTGGCAACCAAGTGGCTTGACGGATGGGGACATGACTTGCTCAAAGCCCCGGCTGGAGTCGGAATCAGAGCTGAGATTAGAAAGGGGAGCTTTAAATTCTCCCCACACTCAAGGGATTGCAGGGGACCCCAACCCCCACCGCCTGAGTTTGGGAGGCCCTTCTCTGCACCAAGAGTTTCCCGCTGTCTCCAGAGAGGCAGGCCAGAAGGAGATGGAGGGGGAGTGCTCATGCCAGCGAGGAAGGAGAACACTGCAGGGACATGGGACACTGGAGAAGAACGAACGAGAGGGGGCGGCTCTGTGGCCTGATGCTGAGCAGCTTTTTGGGGTGGGGGGCGGTGGTGAGTGCTGGCAAGTGCATGCTCCTTTGACGTCTCAGTTTCACTGCCCCAGGTCTCCTGTCAAAATCTGTGCCCCTGAAATCCCCATGAGGGGGTAGGACTCGCCGACCGGAGGTCTCTTCTGACCCTAGGACTCCACTCACTGTTCTCTCACTGGGCTGATGGAGGCGTCTTTGTCTTGCTGCTGAGCTCTTCCCTGCGGCACTGGCCGGTCTGGCCTCACCCTGGTGCTGTCCTGGGCCTCCCCTCCCCTAGCTCTGTCCTGGAGACAGCTAGACCTCCCCTCATTCCTGGCACCATCTGGAGCCAGCTGGGTCCCTCCCCCTCTCTGATGCCATCCTGGAGCCAGCTGGGCCTCTCCTTACCCCAGCACCATCCTCACTCTGGGCCTCCCCTGGGCCTGATGGACTTTTGTGTCCTTACCCTCCACTGAAAGTGGTCGCAGAGCATTGTCAGCTCAGCACAGCCCCCGCTCTCCGAGCAGAGCCCCCGTCTCCAGGGTCGGGGCCTGTTGCTGTGCATGCTGCTGTGGCAGTCTGGCGCTGAGGAGACCGGGGAAGACAGTTGCTTTTTCTTCTTCACAAGCCGACCCCCTGGCGCCCCTAGGCCCGCGCCGCGTATTCTGCAAGGCTTGTTTCTGTCAGGGCTGCGGAGCTGCATTCTCTCTGCGGACAGCGGCGTGTTTATTTCCCCAGCATATGTCAGCCCAGCCATGCTGCCGTGTTCTCAAATCAGTGGCTATTAAAAGGAGGAGCCCAGGTTACGCTGTCAGGAGCCTCCTTGGGCCGCGGTGCAGAGCGGCAGCGGCAGCGGCAGCGTAATTAGTATTCCACTGCGCGGATCAAAGCCGAGGCACTTTGCCAGCCCTGATTGAATCGTTTTCAACACCTCCTGGGTACAGAGCCGATAACTTCCTAGCAATGCATTGGCAACCCCCAAGGGAGGAGGAGGCAAAAAGTTTGTGGGACACGATGCGCCTCACCTCCTCCAAGGACCTGAGGTGGTGGGAGGAGCAGGAAGGTCTCAGGTAGCTTTGATCTGTGTGGTCAGGTAGCAGCTGTCCCACTGCAAAGTGCAGCCCTTCCAGACCTCTGCCCTTTGGCACTGCCGAGTCACTGGCCCTGCCGCCCCATAGCCTGCACAAATGCAGATCCTGCTGTCCAGCCTGTTCTCCCCTTTCCCCAACAAATCAGCTCCCTGGGACTGGCGCTGGCCGCCCAGCCGGGCAGTCTGAGCCGGAGGATTGCGTGTGTACACAAACCCACGTGGCGCTGCAGGAGCCAGTAGGCAGCACCGGCAGGCGCGGACACGCTCCCCGTCTGCTGCACTCATGATTTACCTCCCTGAAATGCCTCAATTTAAATGCTAATTTCCCCAGGACCAAGGGGGGTAAAGCAGCTCCTGAGTGTGGCTGGGTTGTTTATTAATGGAGCTAAAACACTGACACATTCTTAATGTGGCAGGGAGGGGCAGGAAACAGAGTCCAGGCAGTTTTTTCTGCACGCGAACAGCATGAGGGGTGAATGATGGACTGTCACTAAAACCTGCCTCCGCCATGTGTGCTGATTGTCCCTGAAGTGAAACCCATCTCAGAAAAGCCAAATTGGAGCCGAAATCCCCACCCTGCCCCACCCTGCTAGGGAGATAAGCAACTAGTCACCTCCTCGACTGTTCGATAAGCAAAAGCATATCAGATAATCGACTCGACCCTCGACTAGTCGCTTCCCCTCCCCCCCCCCCCTTACTGCCTCTATCAGGGTATGTCTACACTACAAAGTTAGTTCGAACTAACTTTCATAGGCGCTACACTAGCGCTCTGTTAGTTCGAATTTAATTCGAATTAACAGAGCGCTTAGTTCGAACTAGGTAATCCTCATTCCACGAGGATTAAACCTAGTTCGAACTTACTAGTTCGAATTAAAGGCTGTGAAGACCCTTAATTAAACTAGTGGGAGGCTAGCCCTCCCCAGGTTTCCCTGGTGGCCACTCTGGCCAACACCAGGGAAACTCGTCTGCCCCCCTCTCGGCCCCGGACTCCTTAAAGGGGCACGGGCTTGCTACGGTGCCCGTGCCAGGTGCAAGCCTGCCAGCACCCAGCCAGCAGACCCTGCACCTGGCATGGATCGAGCCACCCACCCGATGCCCCCCAGCCCTCCCCCTCTTCCCGGGACCAGGCTGGCAGCTCCCGGGAGCTTGCCCGGGACCGCAAGAGGCGGGCACCCGCCTGGGCTAGTGTGGACATCGTGGACCTCGTCCACGACCTCCGCATTAGGCACAGGAAAGTGGCCGTCTAGGGCAGGAGAGCTGCCAGCCTGGCCACCCAGGAGCAGGTTGGCATGAAAATCAAGGTGGTCCACCGAGACCCCCGACCCTGAGCCCTGAGCTTACAACGGCCGTACTGGGTCAGACCAAAGGTCCATCTAGCCCAGTAGCCTGTCTGCCGACAGTGGCCAACTCTAGGGACCCTGGAGGGGATGGACCGAAGACAGTGACCAAGCCATTTGTCTCGTGCCATCCATCTCCAGCCTTCCACAAACCTTGGGCAGGAACACCACTCCTACCCCCTGGCTAATACCACTCCATGGACCCAACCTCCATGACTTGATCTCACTTGCCTTTAAACTCTGTTCTAGTTCTAGCCTTCACAGCCTCCTGCAGCAAGGAGTTCCACAGGTTGATTCTTTGCTTTGTGAAGAACAACTTTCTGTTACTAGTTTGAAGCCTGCTACCCATTCCTTTCATTTGGTGTCCTCTAGTCCTTCTTTATGGGAGCTAATGAAGAACTTTTCTGTATGCACCCTCTCCACCCAACTCCTGCGTTTAGAGACCTCTATCCTGTCCCCCCTCCGTCTCCTCTTTTCTAAGCTGAAAAGTCCCAGTCTCTTTAGCCTCTCTTCATATGGGACCTGTTCCCAACCCCTGATCATTTTAGTTGCCCTCCCCTCTCCCAGCCTCTCTCTTCCCCTCTCCCACATCCTTTTCCCAGTCTCCCCCAGTTTTGTTCAATAAAGACAGATTCCATTTTTGAACACAATTGTCCTTTATTCTGTACATCAAGAAGAGGGGCTAGGGAAGGGTAAGTGGAAGGGGGTGAGGGAGGAATGGGGTATGCGCCCCTGATGGGGAGGACTGGGCTGGCTCTGTGGGCTTTTGGGGTGGAAGCTCTCCTGCAGCCCCCCAATTGCCCCCTCTCCCCAGATGGCAGCCTGTGGCAAGTGCAGCCGGTCTGATGGCCGAGTGGTGTGATGTGCCCAGTGTGGGTACTCCGGGCAATCCAAGCCAGGACTGCTTTGCAAGCAGGGCACCCCTGAGAACTGTCTGTCCGGGGTGGGGGTCAGGACCCTTTAAGCACAGTCCTCGGCTAGCCTGAGACAGCATCTCCACGCTCTAAGTCCTCCTCTGATGCCCTGCCGGCACTGCTTCCGGCCATCCTTAAGCCCTGTTCAGAGTCCACTCAATGTGGACTTGCTAGTTCGAATTAGCAAAGCGCTAATTCGAACTAGTTTTTAGTTCTAGACGCGTTAGTTCGAATTAGCTTAGTTCGAATTAACTAATTCGAACTAAGTTAATTCGAATTAACGTTGTAGTGTAGACGTACCCCCCGGCTCTTAATACAGTTAAAAGGCAGAACCGCGGTGGGGTTAGTTCCTGGCCAGGAGTTAACCCTGCTGCGGCTTCCCCACTTATCAACTAACTGGCTAGTCAATGGAAAATCCATCGACTAGTCAATTAGTTGATTAATGTAAATGTAACGTCCCTACACCCCACCCCGTGATCCCTCTCTCTGGATTTCCATCGAACCTCTGGCGTTCCTTCTCATTCCTGTACAACCCAGAGGGCATCCTCTTGCTGCCAGGTGCTGCCATGTTGACCCACGGATCTAATGCAAGGCACCATCTGGGCTCTCTGGTGCCTCCCACAGGAGACAGGCCGGAGCTGGTTTGCAGTGTTCAACAGCTCACGCCTCGGAGTAAGGGCATCTCCATCCAGCAGCTGAGGAATGGAAAGCTTGGGGGTCATAGCTCCCTCTCCTTCCAGGCAGCATCTCTGCAGTCTCCTCTGCTCCACCTGGACTTTGGGCTGACACCGGACAGCAGACGGCTGGAGTCTTCACCCTGTGCCCACGGAGGAGCTCTCTGTTCTGCTAATTTATAGGGTCCTCTCTGTCCCACATGGGATTGTTCTGGACTTCTGCTCTCCAGAGTCTTCTGATCCCTTGCCCTCCTGGCTCTTCTGTCAGCCTCTCCATCCCTTGTCCCACACTGGCTGTGTCCAGCCCTCTCACGCTGTGGACCGTTTCCAGCCAGCCCCCAGCCCAGGGGGAGAGGCACAGCATGGAACTGCCAGCAGGAGGGACACTGAAATCTTGGGCCAAATCCATCTGTGGTGTAACTCTAGCAACTCACAACTCTCCTTGAAACACCAGCGTCCTTCGCCTTCCGCCAGGTCCCTTGTGTCGAGCTTAACGAGCCATCCGGGCTACTCCTCTCATCTGTTCCCAGGGCTCTCCGGACCATGAAACACTGCAGAGCCTTGGGCTGTTTGGCTTAGAAAGTTAGGGAAGATTGTGAAGGGCACAGTGAAAGCTGATTGTCCTTTCTTCCCTTTTACCTTGTCTCGTTAGACCAGCACCCGGAAGCCCTCTAAATGAATGACCAGGAAATTTGGAATAGGGAGTGTTCCCTACCTCCTGCCCTACATAATCAGCCTGGGGGATTCGACGACACAAGGGAGTTCTGGGGTTTTGATTTACCCTCACCAGAGTGACTGTAAACACAGGACTCCCTCTTTCCTGTCTCCCAGGGCCCCTCTGGGGGCCATGCTCTGCTTACAAGCAAAAAGGGATTCCCACCCCTCCCGGCTCGACTGGTGGGCCCTGCTGAGCTTGCACAGTGACCAAGCCCCTGTGGCTGAAAGTGAAAACCCTGAGTAGAACGGGGCTCACTCTCCCCCAGCACCTTATCTTTGTCCTGACCCTCGGCAGCGCAGATGGGTGCAGCAGCTGGTGCTGTGAAAAGGTGCCATTGTCATGTCGTTTCCTGGACAGGACCCCTCTAGCTGATCATCTGAGTACCATTAATAGCAGTGCCAGCTAAGAGATGGGTAATTCAACCTCGTCCCACTGCACTAGGGCAGAGGCCCGAGCCGGGGCTGCATTCCTCTGAAGCATCCGCTGTCTGCCACTGCCCGAGGTGGCACGTCCACGTGCTGGCCTGGTGGTGTGACCTGGCATTGCAAATCCTGTAAGAAGCCCCATGTTCACCCCCCCCCACACACAGAGACCCCAGAGTGCCACTTACATGCACAGCCCAGCGCCACCTATCCCAGCATCATGCTCAACAGCTTCCAGCACCCTGGCTCGTTCCCCACATCCCCCCCCTTCCTCTCACAGCTCGCCCCACCCCACTGCCCCCACAGCTCACCCCACCCCCAACATCTCCCACTCACCCCAACATCCTGGTTCCCGACCTCACCACGCTGTCCGCTCACACCATCACCCCCAACCGCACTGCCCCCAGCATGACCCATTCTCCAGTACTCTCACAGCTCCCCCTCCCCCAGCATCCTGACCCCCAACAGCACCACCCCCAATATCCACATTTCCCTCCTGACCCCACCATTCACTCCACCCCCTCACTCGTCCCTAACTTCCTGTTCCAACCCCACTGCGCTCAACATCCCACACTCAGCCCCAACCCCTCACACTGCAGCACCTCAGAACTCCCCACTCCCTCCTAAACCTACCGACCAAGCAGTAACTCACCCTAGCCCCTCAACCGCGGCCTTCCCTGACCATTTGTCCCCACCCCTGGCTCGGTGCTACCCTCAAGGCCTGGGCGAGGCTGGCTCTGGCCAGGCCCTGCCCCCAGCAGCTCCACCTGTCCTCGCTTGGCTCACATGGCATGGGCCAAATTGGAGTGAGCAGGCGAATGGGGTCACAGCACCACTCAGGTGTGGCTTGGTGGCAACCCCACGTACGTGAGTGCGGTGTTCTGGGGCCTGCGCAATGCACGCTGGTTACTCCGGGCCTGGCCGTGAGGGTGAACGAGGTGATCCAGAGCACAGCACTGTGAAGATACAGCGAACGGAGTTGTAACCGTCTTTGCAAACAGGCGCACACTGGAGGGATTGAAGGAAGAGGGGGCTAATTTCGGTTGGGGGATTCACAGAAGGCAGATGGTTTGGACTCCACGTGGATCTGATTGGAACAGGATTTGTTCCATGGTTGGTAGAAGCCATGGAGCTGCTCGCCCACAGACATACACTCCCCCAGCTACACACAGTGAACTGGCTGTCCTGCTGATACGTACACCCTCACGCCTGCATGCAGGTGCCTATACAGGCCTGTGTATACGCACATACACTCCCACACATGCCGCTCTGACAACGCCAGCAAACACAGACTCTGCCCCCGCCTACGTGTACACACACATGCTTCTCCGCCCACGTCAGTAGTGAGGTGGAGTCTCAACCCCTCTTGAATCTTCTCTCCTTCCCTGGGCTTCTGTTCCTTGCACTGAGTTCAGCAGGGCTGCATGTGGGGGCTTTGATCAGCGCTGCGAAAGAGCACAAAAGCCGGGTGAAAACTCTCTCATGCATTTGCTGGAGCAGAAGCCCTAAGGTTATCATAATGGACAGATGAGAAGGAGCTACAGCCCTCTCCTGGCTGAGACCTCACACTGCAGCCCTGGCCGCTCCAAACCAAATCCCAGGAAATGGGAAGGGGAGGAGAAAGGAGAAGATACCTTGATAGTCATGCTCCTTCCCTCCCCGTCTCTCTCTCTTCTGGTAAGAGCTGATATCAGCTTGGTGCTATGCCCACTCTCAAGAAAACTAATTAATTCTTCATGGAGAAAATGACCGAGAAGGGACATGATAGTCTTCACCTACTTAAAAGAGTATTCAAAGGAGGAGGGAGACATTTTTTTCTCCTTGGCCTCTGATGATAGGACAAGAAGCAATGGGCTTAAATTGCAGCAAGGGAGGTTTAGGTTGGACATTAGGAAAAACTTCCTACCTGTCAGGGTGGCTAAACACTGGAATAAATTGCCCAGGGGTTAGTGGAATCTCCATCACTGGAGATATTTAGGAGCAGGTTGGATAGACATCTATCAGGGATGATCTAGACCAGGGGTGGCCAACCAGTCAGAGACAAAGAGCCAAAATAGCGATGGATAGAGTGCGAAGAGCCACGTATTCTATATTTGTTTGTATATATCTATCTGTAGAAAGATAGATATGGTACACACAATGTAGTGATAAAAATAACATTACAGGACTTTTCAGACAAAAACCAAGAAAAAGATCTCTAGTCACGTAAAAAATTCACAGCCAGTCCATAGATCTTCAGAGAACTTGACAAGGAACAAACATCAAATTAAAAAAACAACAACTTTAAAATAAAGTAATATTCTCACACTAAAAGAAACAACGCACCCCCACCATGTATTTTAAATTTAACACGACTGCCCTATTATGTCCTGTGAGTTTTTTAAAATTAAACTGAACTGAGAAGTAAATTAGCACAATTCACAATTTGAAGTGCCTGTCCCAGACTGCAAATATGAGAGATTCAAAAACAATAAGGGAGAGACTCATATCTCAGAATAATTGCTTCTGCCTGGCAAACAATAGCCTTTGAATTTTCTTTAAAGAAACACAGTGTAAACCAGGTACACGCTGCTTCTTTTTTTGCCCTAGAATTTGACATCTGTGTCGACTGTCTTATTCTGTATCCACGAAGACTTTCAGTTTAAGGTGCTTCGCCCCCCCCCCCTTCGATGCCTCCCCCCTCCCCCAGAGCCAGGCATTCCCAACCTCCCCCCCCCACTCTAACCCAAAGACCCTCCTTCCCACAGTGCCAGGCACCCCCTCTGCTCTACCCCAATCCCTCTCCCAGAGCCAGGCATCCCCCCAACCGAGTCCCTCTCCCCTTCCCTCCCCCAGAGCCAGACACACACCCGCCCTTCCCCAGCTCTAACCTAATGCCCGGGTCCCAGAGCTGCTGCCGCCACACTCTTCTCCCTCCAGGCACTGGGGCGTGTGCGCTGAGCGGCTGGTCTGAGCAGTTTGGATGCACAGATCAGAAGCAGCAGGAGCCACATTTTTTTAATCACAGAGCCACATGCAGCTTGAGAGCCATGGGCTTGGCCACCCCTGATCTAGACGGTGCTTGGTCCTACCATGAGGGCAGGAGACTGGACTTGATGATCTTTTGAGGTCCCTTCCAGGTCTCGTGTTCTGTGGTTCTATATTTGAAAAAAAAAGGAATAAAAAAGACTTGGTGAAATCTAGACCAGGCAGCCTAATGTACATATCTGAAAAGATAAAGGAAGAAATTATTAAACAACCAATTTGTAAGCACCTAGATGAGTATAGGGTGATAAGTAATAGCCCACATGGATTTGTCAAGACCACCCTTCCACTGCAGCTCATGTAATGAAGTGGAGTTTACCCATAGAAGCTCATGAACCTTTGTTAGTCTCAGGGCACGTCTACATTACAGGGCAAAAATTGAATTAAGCTACGCAATTTCGGCTATGTCAATTGCGTAGCTGAAGTCGAAATAGCTTAATCCGGCTTTTGGTGCTGTCTACACAGCGGGAAGTCGAAGGAAGAACACTCTTCCTGTGACTTCCCTTACTCCTCAGAAAATAAGCGTTACAGGAGCGGGAGTAAGAAGTCCTCCAGCTTGACAGTATTTTGAAATAATGGCTTGCAGTGTAGATGTGCACTATGTTATTTCAGAATAACGTCCGTTATTCCAAAATAACGCTGCTATGCAGATATACCAAAAGGTGCCACAGGATTATTCATTTTTAAAGTTACAGACTAACACGGCTACCGCTCTGAGACTTCTTTGACAGGGTTACTGACCTACTGAATAGGGGAAGCAGTAGACAGGGTCTATATTGATTTTAGTAAGGCTTTTGATGCAGTACCACATGATAATCTCATATGCGTGGGAATTATGGGCTAGAGGAAATGACTAAAATTACTATAACCTGGTGCCCAATTGATTGACAGGCTGTGTTCAAAGAGTAGTTATCAGTGATTCCCTGTCACACTGGGCAGATGTATTGAGTGGGATTCTGCAGAGGTCAGTCCTAGGTGCTGTACTAGTCAGTATTTTCAGGAAAGACTTGAATGATGGAGTAGAGAGCACACATATGAAATGTGAAGATGACATCAAGCTGGGAGGGGTTGCGAGCACTTTGGAGAACATCACTAGAAGTCAAAACAACATTGACAAATAGGAGAACTGGTCTGAAATCAACAGGAAATGTAAGAAAGACAGGTACAAAGTACTTCCTTTGGGAGGGAAAAATCAAACGCAAAATCAGACGCAGTGGTGAGGAGGTGGAACGGCTGAGAAGGATCCGGGGGTTATGTTAGATCACCAGTTGAATGAGTCAGCGGTGTGCTGCAGTTGGGAAAAGGCCAATGCTGTGAAGTCTGGAAACAGACATGTCCTGTGTAAGATAGAAGAGGCAATTGTCCTGCTCTGCTAGCATTGTTGAGGCCTCTGCTGGAGTCCTGTGTGTAACTCTGGATGCCACATTTTAAGAAAGCTGTGGAAAAATTGGAGCGCAACAGTTCTGATAAAAGGCTTAGAGAACCTGACTGGTGAGGAAAGGCTAAGAAAGTGGGCATGGTTTTAGTCTTGAGGAAAGATGACTCAGGGAGACCTGATAATAGCTGTCTGACAGTTTGCAGTAGGGAAACAAAGTCACAATCTTCACTGTTTTAAGGGCTGTTTCAAAGAGGATGGAGACCAATAGTTCTCAAGGTGTCCTTAATCTGTAGGCTTAATCTGCTGCAAGGGAGATTTAGTTTAGATAGTTGGAAAAACCTTCTAACTATAAGCTCTTCTGGGTTTCCAAGGTAGGTTATGGAATCCGCATTCTTGAAGGTTTTTGAGAACAGGTTAGACAAGTAGCTGTCAGGGATGGTTTACTTGGGCCTGCCTCAGCAGCAGGGACTGGATATGATGACTTCTGGAGGCTACTGCCAGCCCTGCATTTCTGAGATGGAGGCCTGGGCTGCTGTGTCCTGAAGCAGCTAAAAAAGCTGAGTGGCTCTTTTGCTTTCTCCTGTTGCCCTTCCTCTAGCCTGCCGTGTCTGGTCTGTGTTTGAGTTGGAGGTCCAGGCACACAAGAGTGACCTGGGTGAAGATTGTGCTGAACTAGGAGCTGGGGTAGAGAGGAGGGAGGTGTTACAGAAAGAAGGGCTTTTATTTGCTAGCCAAAAACGTGTCATCAAACCTGTACACTCGGACATGCAACAGCCAAGTGCAGCCACAGTGCAGCCACTTGCACCAAACCACATGGGCAGGGCACCACAGAGCAGGGGTGGGCTATACGTGGCCCATGGGCTGGATGCGATTCACCAACCTTAGCACCTGGCAGGCCACCAGATGCTTGTTTACTTGGGCATCCATAGGTACAGCTGCTCGAAGCTCCCATTGGCCACAGTTCGCCGTCCCTGGCCAATGGGAGCTGTGGGAAGTGGTGGCCCATCCCACGACACCTCCCGCAGCTCCCATAGGATGGGAACAATGAACTCCAGCCACTGGGAGCGGCAAGCGGCCAGACCTGCGGGTGCTCAGGTAAATAAAGTGTCTGGCAGCCCCCAGGAGCTAACCCTGGGGAACTGAGTCTCGCCTGTGGGCCACGTATTGCCCACCTCTGCCACAGGCACGTCCACCCACACCACAGACACACCCAACTTCTCTTGAGCCCACAGGCACCTGCTGTTCTTTAGTTCCTTGCTTACAGAATGAACCCTGCGTTACAGGCCAGAGCTAGTCAGTGAACTCCCAGCTAGAAGCCACAGCTTATCCTGGGGATTTCTCCCGGTTGCCTCTGCTTTCTCCTCCTCTCTCCCCAGCCGCTGCCTTGGCACACCGCTTGGCCCACCCCACCCCAAGAGTTGTTTTGCCAAAATCGTGCTCTTTGCCTAAACAAGCCTGGGTCATGCCAAAATTCCTCTAGCTGCATCTGTGTAACCCTGCATATGTGCTCTGTGTAGCGTACATGGCGTGTGCAGTGTGTGCACACAGAGGGAAGCGGGACATGTGTGCAGTGACATCTGTGCTGTTTGCCTGCTTCCCAGGCAGGCATCTGTGTGAGGAATCCCTCCTCCTCCCCTGCACAGCCTTGCCTAATGAGCTGGGTGTGTTTTGTGGGGCAGGCGGTAGAGGGAAGTCATTTTTCTTTGTTCGTGTTTCCTCTGGCGCTGAGAATTATGCAGATCAGGGGTCAAATCTGGTGCCACTGTATGTATTTAATGCCCATCGAATTGGCTAGAGACGACATGGAGACGCGTGGCCATCTCAGTCCTCTCTGCAGCATGTGCCCTGTTTGCTCATGGAGGTGCTGATTTTCTGCCTATAATAAGCAGCTCATGGCAAGCCACAGACTTTCCTCTACTACCCAAGAGGGCAAAGAGCCTTTGCCTCCCATGCTGAGCTTGCTGTCAGTGCAGGGAGTGGGAGAGGCAGCTGGCATTGAACCAGACTCAATGGAGAATGAAAGAGGTAGCACCTGGGGAGATAAAACTCTTGGCTCCAGGAGTCTGCTCAGCAGCCTGTCCGTGAGCAATGGCCAAATCCATTCAGATGCTGCTGTTCATGGCACAGCTTTTGACAAGTGATTCTCTTGCCCAGCAGTTTGCTGAGCCTCCCCGATGTCCCCGTAATCCTCAGCCCCAGGGGTGTGAGGGGGCGAGTTGTGGTGCAGACAAGCCAGCTGCCAAAGGACTTCAGTGGATCTGCCTTGGAAACTGGCTTCAGGGCGGCACGGTTCCCTTCTAGGTACACACGCTAGAAAGAGAGCTGAATAAATGGACCAAAACTCTCCCGGTGCCCCTAACTTCTCTCCCTCCCATTCTCCGCCCACCCACCCAGGCCTGAGGCTGATGGAGCCATAGCTTGCTTTACCCCCTTTTCACTGGTAAGATGGAGAAAGGCTCAGAACAGCAAATCGCCCCTTAGCCCCCTGGGATCGGGAGTAAAGTGTGCTCAGGATCAGATCTGCATGTGAGTGGCAGGGAGAGAGAGATCTCACCCACCCGTCCCAACAAATAAAATGTTGCCTGAAACAAAACCTGCAAGATGCAATAAGCTGCCGGCTCCTTTGTGGAACAGCTGCTGTTAAATCCACGGCCAGACCCCGCTTCCTGGCGCCAGGGTGCAATACTCTGAATTACCCTCACTCTGGCCCTGTGCTTTGCTGGCTCAGCCCGCACCAAGGAAAAAGTAGCAGTCGCAGGCTGTGCTCAGCCTGGCAAGCAACAGATGTGAGTGCTGGCAGCAGGTTGGAAGCCATGCTGTGTGGAGCAGGCTGGTGCACCCAGCGTGGCTGGCCAGGGATCGTCTGACGGGTTGCCCTGGGCTGGGTTTTTTACAGGGCTCAGCTCCCATCTTGGCACCCGCATGTTTTCCAGGGCATGCCTGTTGGAGCTGAGCTTCCCTGCAAATCCCGCCCCGGTGATGGCCCGCCAAGAACCCAGCCCCTGGCATTCCCAGAAGCACCCATGGTGTTTTCACCACAGCAGCCTGGCTTTTCCATGCCCAATGGGCAGCATGAGCTGTAACACCCATCAGACAGGAATGTAAACATCACTCTGCACAGCCAAGGTTTTCCAGAGGGCTGAGCAAGCCAGCAAGGGCCGAGTCAGCTTTAGTCAATAGCACTTACAAAAATATCCAACAGCGAGCAAGCGCTTCCCCAGCCCACTCGATGCCCCTTCTCCTGCCCTTTCCCACGAAGGCTTGTTCTCTCTGTCTGCGGTAAGCACAGACCTCGGGGCTAAGGGATCGATTTGCGTAGCAGGAGCTCCCGAGCAGCTCAGCTCTGAAGCCCTCGGAGGCAAAGGGAGGTGGGGAGGGTACAGGAGTTGGAACGGGAGTCCTGGATGCTCCCTCCCTCGCCTCACACTAACAGGCTTGTGAGCGCCTCCCTCAGCATCCATGGCTTTGCAGTGGGCTCCCCTTTCCTGCCCTACACAGATCAATGTGGGTTTATTTGATGGAACCTCTTTCATATCAACTCTCTCTCCCAAAGTGCTTGGCAGAGTTAAATAAGGAAAACTGGCAGCTGAGATGGGGCGCGGACTGGGGAAGGGAGGCAGGAGGGCTGCCTTCCTCAGAGGAATGGGTGAAGTAGCCTGGAGGGAGGGAGAGCAGGTGGGTGGGAGGTTAGCAGGGAGGGGAGTAGGAAAAGAAAGCCCCTGTTGCAGACTGGACCAAATCCAAGAGGGAATGTAAACGAAATTGGCTGGTTTTGACGGGCACCCCAGATAGGATGGGGATCAAGTGGGGCTATTGGGGGCGGAGGGAGCAGGGGATGCTGATGTCCTCAGGCCTTGTGGTATGTTGGAGCAGCAGAACGCTGCACCAGCAGGGGGAGCCATGGCGGCAAGGCTCTGCAGGTTCTTGAGTGCAGCCCTCCAGGTTGGCGGTTCAAGTCTCGCTTGTTCTTCCCCCTGGAACGCCAGCTCCAGTGTGAGCAGATGCTATCCTGGCCACAAAACCCAGCATGCCTTTGCCATGGGAGCCTGGCTCGGGGAAGTTTGCCTGTGGTCCCCAGAGCTGTGGACAGGCCATGGGGGGCAGCTCTGGGGAGTTAGGCGAGGCAAGGGCTGGAAAATGGCTGAGGCTATGGAGAATGAAGAGCAGAGTGAGGGACAAGACTAGAAGGCACTGCTAAGTGACTGCCCTGGGCCGAGGGGCTGCATCCGTTCTACCGCCTGATCCCCTCGCTCACTCACACATGGGCTCCCTCTCTCCCGCGTGGGATCCTGGGAGTCACAGCAGCTGAGGCAGTGACCTTGCACCAGGGATGAATTTGGCTCTTTGCAACCATCTGTTATTGGCAGGAGAGGTGGCTGCTATAATGGAAGGTGGCCAGCGTTGCTGCGCGTGTCCTGGGCTGACACCATACGCTGCCGTGCCACGCCACAGGGAAGCAGCCACGTCGGAAGCCATGAACGCTTCCCCAGCCTGACAGGCAGGTTCTTCAATCAGCTGCACTGCTGGGAAGCAACGGGGGAGAACAGAGAAGCAGCCCCCAGGGGAACTAATTAGTGACTCGCCTTCCTAGGAGGGAAACGTGGGATTGAAAGGGAACGGCAGCGCATGCCAGAGATTCCAATCTCAGAGCTGTCTCCATCCGCTGGGAGCGGTCTGCAGGCCGTCCAGGACATGGCTGACACAACTGTCGCTCCAGCCAGCGACTCTCTGAACGCTCCCTAGCTGCCAGCAAGCGCTGAACCCACTTCTCACAGCCACGGGGTGCAAAAGCAGGGCTGCCTGTAGATCTCAAAGGGCTTTACAAAGGAGGCCAGCGTCATGGCCCTCATTTCACAGAGAAGGAAACTGAGGCCCGGAGAGGGACATAACTTGTCCATGGGCACCTAGCAGGCCCACGGCAGAGCAGCGATTAACACCCAGCTCTTCTGAGTCCTACGCAAGTGCCCCATCCATTAGGCCACACTACCTTCCTCAGGGGGGAGTGATGGAAAGTGGTTTGCAGCCCTCCTGAGCGACCCCTTCTGGCCAACGCTCTGAGTGGCGCCCGTGGGATTGGGCTGCTGGCGCCAGCTCCCTGCAGTGCGTGGGGAGGGATTTATGGGACATTCCTGTCAGCGAAACAGCAAAATCTGCCGTGGTGACAAGGGCGGTGACAAAAAGCCTCACCTAAAGTTTGTGCTGGTGACAGGACGCTGTCGTGTCACCGCCCTCATGCACGCTCCCACACAGGCAGCACGGCTAGTTCCTTCTAGCGCATGGTCAGACACATCATGCTTAACCGGGACTTGCCCGCAAGTCCCCTTCGGTCCCTGCTAATTGCCCCCGGCGACGTGTCTTAGCAGCGGCATGCCTGGGCCAGAACAGGCATCGGCAGCGCCTTTGGAGGCGCGTGCTGCGGGCGGCTGGGGTCTGGTCGCTTGGCAGTGTTTTGTGGTCCCCGTGGGGGCTGTGGGCTCCAGCAAAGAATGGCTGCCCAGGGGGCAGTGCAGGGTGAGACATGAAAACCCACGACACATTGGAGATTCCCTCCATGGATCCGTCCTGCTTCCCGGTGGGGTGTTGGTGGGAGCCACAGCCCTAGTGCCACACCCCGTCTGTCCCTGGGCGTGCGCCCACCACGCACCGAGCCCTGCCTGCCGCTGTCCTCTCAGCCTCGCCGCCGGGAGGTCGCCCGCATCGTTGCTTTGGAATTTTCTTTTCTATTCTCTCTTCAGGGAGAATAACTTCATCAAGGACTTCCCGCAGCTGGCCGACGCGCTGATGGTGATCCCGCTGCCCGTGGAGGAGCAATGCCGCGGCGTGCTCTCCGAACCCCTGCCTGACCTTCAGCTGCTCACTGGTAAGCAGCCTCTGCCACCCAGCAGGGTGCTGTCCACCCCCAGGCATGGCCACGAGTCGGAGAACCACCCCCCAGCAGGTACTTCGCAGAGAGGGGTCGGAGCATGCTCAGAACTGAACCCCACTCTGCTCCCTTTCCCTGTCTCCACCCGTCCCTTTGCCCCCCGTTCTCCTGCTCTCTCCCTCTGACTCCAGCTAGTTACTGTCTGTTGGAGACAATACACTGGCCAGCCCGCACTCCCCACTGTTATGCCACCTGGCATCTCAGCCCTGGGAGCTTCCTCCTAGCAGTGCCCTGTGTCAGCCTGAGCTTCTCCGTCAGCTCAAGACAGCTCAGCCTCCCCAGCTCAGCCCTGACCGCCCCACTCACCCTCTGGGTGCTCGGGTGGAGGAGAAGACACCTCCCCGGGCGCCTCTTTTATCCCCTTCCCCCCGCCACGCTTTCTAAGCCCCAGCTTCCCCTTCGCAGGAGACATCCGGTACGACGAGGCCATGGGCTACCCCATGGTGCAGCACTGGAGGGTCCGAAGCAACCTGTACAAAGTGAAGCTCAGCACCATCACCCACTCTGCAGGTGAGCGCTGCCTGCGGGATGACTGTGGGCCTAGCTGAGAGCAGGGCGCACGCGGGCAGCAGGCCGGCTTGGCCGTAGCACCCTGCACATGTCCAGCACCTTGCATTGCAGATCCTGGACAGACACCAGCAGGGCCGTCCCTAGGGAGCCCCGGTGCCTGGGCAAACCCCACCCCACCCCTTCTCCAAGCTCTGTTCATGGGCTGTCCCGCCCCCTCATGCCACCATTGCGCCCTTGCCTAAAGCCCCCTCCCTTGAGCAAGACGAGCCAGGGGATCACCTGGAGGCCTGGCATGGGGCAGCAGCAGGGATAAACTCCCTGCCCCCGCACTCCCCCAGGACCGGGGTGCTCCGCTTCCTGCCGCTGCGGTGGAGTGGGGTGCGATGGGCTAGGAGATGGCAGTGGAGGGGAGCCGGCTGCTTAGTCACGCCAGTTCCTGCCGCCGTGGTGATGTGGGGAGTGGGGGCAACCCCATTGCAGTCCCCTCAAGTAATCGCCTTCAGGCCCAGCAGCCCTGATCACAGGGCAGCTGAGGCAGCTGCTGCTGGGTCTCCCGAACCGTGGGGCCTCAGGACGGGATGGCTCTGTCGCTCACCATCCCTTCCCCCAGGAAGACTGGCAAAGCGATTTCTCTGCTTTCTCCGGACAGGCAGGGAGCTCCCGTGATTTGGTCAGGTCACGGAGGGAGAAGGAGCAAGGATGAGGGATAACACCCTGCCCCTCTGTGCACAGAGTTCTGCATCCCAGGAACAAACGGCTCTTTATAGGGGGGATAAATATCACTGTTCCCATGGGGCCTGGGGGAAACGTCAGCATCGCCCACTTCGGGTGTCTAAGCACTTAAAGCCTCACCGAGGCACCCAAGGAAGTGGTCTGATTCTTCTGGAGTGGGGAGCTCCTGCTGGCGTTCGGTGGCTAGCCGTAAGCAACCACATCTTATGCTAAATGGCATGACCAAGAAGGCACAGCAGTGGCGGAGAAGGGATCGAAGGGGGTCTCCTGACTCCCAGCTCCCTGGGTCATGTTTCCTTTTCAGTAGTGCCAGGCTCCCTGTCCCCAGCTCATGTCACAAGTCCCTGTCCACATAGTCCCTGCTACAGAGGGTAGTGCTCGGTCTGGGGAGCCAGGCCAGCTGCCTCTGCCATGCCGCGAACCACGCTGGCTAGGGAGCCGGTCGAGCTGAAGATATGGCTGGGGCTTTGAAAAAAGCATCACAGATATTGCACAGATATTGGGAGGCTGCTATCAAATCAGGAGAGGCAGCATCACTGAGAGCGAGTCCATTTCACAAAATGAGTTCATAGTGTCACAGCTTGTACCTACGGATGGGATGGCTCCGCCCACACGTCCCCCACGCAGACAGCTGGCAGCCAGAAGCCAGTCTAGCCCCACCGAGCAGGGTCCCGCAAAGCATGGGGTGGCCCCAATGGGTTTTAAATCTCCCAGGGGCAGCGGGCAGGGGGACACGTAGCGGGAGGGGAGGGAAGCGTGTGGGCCAGCAGGTGGGTCCAGGACACCCCCTAGAACCGCTGCCAGAAGGAGGGTATCCACTGGCCACTAGGAGGATTGGAGGACTGGCAGTGGCCCTAAAGTAAATTGAGTTTGAGACCCCGGACGTGGAGAGACTTGCCCTGCTGCGATCTGGTTTGGATTTGATCATCTGGTGTAATAATTCCCTCCCCCTCCCCCGGACAAACTCTTTGCATCCAAATGTCTTATCAGCAAATGTCTTGTCTGATCTTGTTCTCCGAGATCCTGGCGTGGGGCAGTGTCCCTGCAAACCTGATGCACCAGCTCTGTAGAAATAAAACACCATGAAATCTGCAAGGGCTTTTCCTCCCTGGAGGAAGTTTGTAGCCAATCTCGAGTCCAGCCCTGTGATCTCTAAGCTCTCCAGCTCTGTCTGCCAAACAGCCACGGAGCGCTGCCGGGCACCCTGTGCCAGGGCGTGGGGTGACGGAGCTAAGGCCAAGCCCTCGTGCACCATGCCTGAGGGAGGGAGCACCTCTCCAGCCCCATTGTCTGGGACACACTTGCCCGGACTCGTGCAGGAGGGTGGGAATCTAACCCCTCCTGGGTACCGCGCTTTCAACTGGGACTGCTGGCAGATTGCCAGGAAACCCCCACGGCCGCAGTCCAGCTGTCTGTGTCCCGTTACTGCCTTGCAACCCAGCTACCAGCAAGCTGCAGAGTATTTCCAGCTTTTCTGAAAAGAAACAAACATGCCCAGAATATTCGCTCTGGGGACGTTCCACTGCCTGATCTGGACTAAATTAACCCCTCCCTCAAGGAACACCTCCCGCTGTGATAGTTGCAAAATGAAGCTGAGGCAGATTCCCCCCACCCCCAGCATCCTGCAAAAAGCAGCGTAGCTTCGGTCACGCCCCACGTGCATGTGTGTGCACTGCAGCGCTCTGCCCCGTGGTTCATTTGTGAAACCCCTGGGGGGGGGGGACACAGAAAGACCTGAGAGCTGCAGACCCACAGGGGCAGGCAGCGGAGGAGAAAATGCAGGTGGCAAGGGGGCGCTCAGGGATCCGAGGGTACGTCTAGACTGATTTCTTCTTCTGAAAGAGGAAATGCAAACGAAGCGCCAATTAGCATATTCTCACGCTTCATTTGCATATCCTCTTCCAACCCTTCTTGCGGAAGAGGTTTTTCCGCCTAGAAAAAACCCCTTTTCCGAAAGAACCTGTAAACCTCACCCACACCTCCCCAACCAATTGCTGGCTGCCCTGCCCAGGGCATTTACCAATGATGCTCCCTCTTCCAGGCTTTGCAAATGTCCTGAAGATCCTAAGCAAGGACAGCAGCCGGGAGGAGCTGCTGTCCTTCATTCAGCAGTACGGCTCTCACTACATTGAAGAGGCGCTGTATGGCTCCGAGTTCAGCTGCACCATCCACTTCCCCAGCAAGAAGGTCCAACAGCAGCTTTGGCTCCAGTATCAGAAAGGTAAGGGGAAGCCAGGCAGGAGCTGCTGCCCCGGGCACGCTCACTGCTGCAAAACCAGCACTTTCTGCCCAGGCCCCTCCCAGCCCACGCGTTGGGCCAGGCCTGTAACTGGGAAGCTGATGGAAGGCTTGGGTTGGTCAACTGGCTGGCAACACAAGCCTGCCTGTGTCCAGGAGTGAGTCCAAAAATCCAGGTAGGGCCTGGATAGAGAATCCTGCCATTGTCCTGCCATTGCCTTTCCTCAGACTCACTCCCTTCCTCATCTTCCCCGGGCAGCGGCCTGGCGCACCACTGCCCGCAGGCTCAGCACGGCCATGGCTGCTTTCAGAAGAACTTGCCACCACCCTGGTCATCTACCTCCCCACCCTGTTGTACCAGCCCCTGGACCATTCTGGGTCTTTTGGGCTGTTTTATATAAATGTGACATAATTGAACTGTCTCGCAATGGGTTCATTTTATTGCTTGTGACAACGACAGTCTTTAAGGAAGCGTATTAAATCAATAGGAGACTCATTGTGCTGCACTATAAATAACGAGACACATCATTAAGCAGGGCAATAAACTTCAGGCCTTTGAAGTAATACAATTAGGTTATGTTTCTAAAAACTCTCTCACTGCTGTAGCCTTCTGCATGCCCATTCGTTACCCTCCTCGGGAGAACCCGGGATATTCCCTCGACTTGATCTTTTCCCACTCTAATGGACCACTGCGAACATGGGACACATTCTAGGATTCACTATAGCAGAGACTGCAAAGGCACGTTGGTTCTGTCTTCTCTACATCCCGAGTCTGACCTGACATGCTATGACTGAGAGGAAACAAACACACACACACGGTGGGGCTCTGTGAACCTTCCCCTACGGCCTTTAGCTATTTTCTCCCACATCCCAGCCGTAGTTATCCCTGCAAGTTATTTATAACCCACTGTTCTTGTTTGTTTTATTTTTAAATATTGATAAATGGATTTGTGCTGTAGCAATGCCCTGTTGCATGGGGGGAAGTGTGGAGATGTGTTGTTTGTGCGTTTGTGATGCCATTAATCATTCTGACTTATGTGACTTCCTGGAATCCCTTTGACAATGGGTTGGTGTGAAATACACAGAGGGTCAGATTCTGCTCCCAGTTATGCTGCTTAAATGCAGAGAGACTCAGCTCTACCCCAAATTTACAAGGGCATCCCTTAGAGTAGCATTTGGATTTGATGATTTAAAGCAAATATAGCAACCCTGCTGCCATGCTGTGCGTTTAAGCCATAGCTTGAGGGGGGGAAGGGGGAGTAACATCATCCCCATTTTACAGATGAGGGAGGTGAAGTACAAAGGTATCAGTGGACTTGCTCTAGATCACAGACCAGATGAGTGGCAGAATCTAAATCTCTTGACATCTAGCCCACTGCTTGAGCTCCCCACCCCCCAATAGGTGCATTAAGGGAACAGGGCTGGGTAACTGGGCAGGAGATCTGTACTTTCAGATCTTTCATTTGGGGCTGCAGGGGAACCCTAGCTCCAGAGAGCAGCTTCCTTCTGGAAGGCAACATCCTACCGAGTTAATTTCACCTGCATGTGGCCTCACGCGCCAGGCACTTTATTTTCTTTTCCAGGCTGTGCAAGTACCCAAGCTTCTCTTGTGGGCTCTCCCTCCCCTCCAGCTGTAGCATGTAGCCCTGGGACTCTCAATGCCCCAAAGCAGCAGGGCACAGTGAACATCTGACCACATTGTTGCCAAGACTCTCTCTTGCACTGTTCTCATTCCTATCCGCTAAAGCCCATTCATCACTTCCACTTCAGTCTTAGTAATCATGCCCATGGCATTCACCTTCCGCTAGGAACAGTAAATCCTCACTCACAGGGCTTCAACTGCTACTCAGCAGCCTAAGTGCTAAAGGGAAGCCATTACTGTTTCCTTTGTCAGGAGACAGAAGCATCCTCTCTCCATGAGGCTAGGTCTAGACCACGACGGTTTTTTTTGGAAGAGGCTTTTCCACCATTTGGTATCCTGCGAAAACCCCGTAGTCTAGACATAGCCAGAGTGTCTTCATGCCAAGCTGATAGAACAGGTCGCTTCTAGCCCTTGTGCAATTTTTTCTCCCTACATTGGACGACAAGCCGCATAGGCTGCCTGTGTTCTAGAGTATTATAGGTGTCTGGCACATGCTTCTGATTATTTTTCTGACACACGAACAGGAAACCTGCTTGGGGTGCTGCTTTAGGAAAGGCACTCTAAAATGCCAGTGATTATTGATTTTAAACAACAAGGATGACATGAACACAGTGCCCCCATCCAGAGAGTCCAACTTCATATCTTCTCAGCTCAGAAACATCTCTGGCCTATCACTGTCTTCCTGCCAGCCAGCTCATTTCCTGACTGCATTGTGGGAACGCATATGCAGCATGTCTCTGAAATATATGAATGGTGCCTTTCTAGTGTAATTTGGTAGCAGGTGAAATTGACACCAGGGGGAAAAAAAATCTCATGCTGACCAGAATAGCCCCCAAAATAATAACATTAATATTCTAGCACATTTGCAGCTTCCTAGCCAAAGTATCTTATTTTAATCAACTTCATAAATAAATCTGGAGGCCCCAGGAGGAGGTGCCTGCCAACAAAGTACACAATCTGTGTGTTTGTACCCTAATTAAAAACATTGTCTCGAACATAAAACTGTGCCGCTGGCAGTCCAGCTTCTTGTAAATTGCTGGGCCAGAGGCAAGCTCCTTGCCAATGTTGGAACTGTCTGAATAACCATGCTAGCAGGCCGCAGACAGGAACAGTCACCGGAGCCCTTGAAGTGCGTAGGTGTTAGATTTCTCTAGCCAAACGCAAGCCATGCTGGTTTGGTTTTGTAGAGAGCCAGAAAGAGCTTTCCCCTCTCGTTCCCAGTGCTAAGAAACCCTGGTGGCAAGCCCAATATGAAAGCCAAAAGAGGTTCCACTGTGCTGCATCCTCTTCACCTGTGCTAGTGACAGAGGAAACACGGCATGTGCTGGGGTCGATGGACAGCTTGGTTTCTATTAGGGATGTTACAATGCGTTTAAGTAAACATGGACATACTGAACATTTCAGAGGTAACACGCAGGAGGGGGAAGGGAGGAGATGGCTCCGTGGCTCCTGGGGAGCAGGTGTGTGCTGGGAGCCTTTCAAGCCAACTCCTTGCGCATACCAAGAGCCTGCGTGTAACCATGAAGGTTAACTGATGAGCCCAGGCTCACTGGTTAACCATGTACAGGGTTACACTTTTACATCCCTAGTTTCTCTGCCCATTATCTAAAGTGGGGAGGGGGGGACTACAGAATTAATCTTCCCTCACTGAAAACATGCTGCACATTCAAGATGAACATCATGCTGGTCACAGGTACTGGATGTGCTTAGCTGGAGACAAAATGGGGGCCGGATGAGGGCCACTTTTCCCTACTCTGCCCCTATATAGCATGAGCCGCATTGCCTTAAGCCACCTTCACCTCACTCTGGATAGACACCCACAAAAGGCAAGGGAAACTTTCAGTCTCCTTAGCCCCTCCACCGAGACCTCCAGCAAGAGTATCAGTTATGATACTGGGGGTATAGACAGGGCATCCCTGGAAACTGAACTGATGCCACCAAGGAGACTTCCTGTGATAAGGATTTTCAGTCACATAACATATGCGAGAGAGAGGGGAGGGGGCCTTTTGGAGTTCAGATTAGAGATCAAGTGTTGATTTCCTAAGGCAAACATTGGAAGTTTGCCTTTTTTCCAATCTCCTCCCTGGAGAGCAAGTTGGATTGTGGGCAAACAAAACAACCCTCCCCCCTCTGATTTCTTTGAAAATGATTAAAGGCCCTATCTCACGGGCCTCTTTGGTGATGGTTCCACGTTACCTAGCAACACTTTAACTCATCAAATGGGAGTGTGGTGTGCACTGAGCCGAGGCTCTGAAATTGACCCAGCTGTTGATCCATTACACCGAAGCCTGCATCGGTTTTCTTCACCATTAGAGCTGGTGTTTAACACTGGTAGCACGTTATTAAGTTCACACCAAGGCTGTGGACGTCTTCATTTGGCAGCTTGCACACACCTGCTGACCTCATGCTACTTCCTGTTGCTTTTACTGACACAAAACACACAGGAGGAAATGGAGGAATCCTGCCAAGAAAGGCTCTCCAAGTGCAGCAAATGCACCTGCTACCATCCGGTCCATTCTCTGCAAAATAACTTTAATACATCTATTTGGGCTACATCCCCCTTCAGTCTGATTGGAGGAAGAAGGCCAACTGGAAAAGGAACAGTTGTTTAGTGAGCCAACTCTGACATCCCAGGAAGGACTTCAAACAACTACGCTTTGGATCTCCCTCACTTCCAGTGAAATAAAAAGCCCACAGACAATAAATGTGCATTTAAAATTGTCATTTGTCCAGATGAAAACAGAGAAGCTATGCACAACACTGCACAGGGTCAAACACCATTAAGCACTGTAGTGGCATCGTAACTACACTGTGCAGACCGCAACTAAGCCATCCAGCTTTCCTCTGCTCTACGGCTTGAGAGACTTGAGACACGGCAGTTAAGTGACTTGCCCAAGGTCAGGCTGCCAGTGTTAGATGAGCATGCAGATGTACCCAGTTCTATACTTAGATCATTCTTTTCCTTCACAATGAAGATGGAACTAAAAAGAATGTTACAGTCAGAGAAGATGATGCTGGGAGGGATGCGCTAAGAATGTGAGGGAGGCATTTGGTCATGTTCTCATGGCCAGAGAGCATTTGTGCCACTTTTCCTTCCAACATCGAGTTAATTTCATTTGCTATTTTTACAGTCCTCCTCCCCAAATGGCTCATGAATACAATCCCCTGGCCTCAGCCAGTGTGGCCCAGTTACATGCACAGCAAACACTGCAGACAGCCTCAGCACCTGAAATCAACGCACCCTTAGCTAAAGGATAAGAACAGCCATACTAGATCAATCCGAATAGCCTATCTTCTGACAGTGGCCAATGCCAGGCGCCACAGAGGGAATGAACAGAACAGGCAATCACTGACTGATCCATCCTGTCATCCACTCCCAGCGTCTGACAATCAAAGGGTATGGATGGACACCACCATCAAAGCATCCTCCATATGCTTATGACCGTTCGCAGTTACGACTGAAACTGTCGTAAATGGCAGACCCCGAGTTACGCATGCGCAGATCGCTGGACAGCGCGGCTGGCGAGCGGGGCTCGCTGTGGTTCGGCGAGCCCTGGATATAGTGGCATTTTGATATTTTTGGTCTTATCTAACACTTTCCTAATAGAGCCAAACATGTCAACATTGAATTTCAAGTGCCGTTTTGGTGGCCAGTCACCCCAAATGTGGTGTGTTTCTTTGGCATTTTTCCCTGTAAAGGATGTTAAATGTTATTATATTGTAGTTGCCGTTGAGCTATAGTCACCTCTTGGCTCCTCTGAGGATTAAATCAAGAGGTGTCTCTGTCCCTTGTGGGTCCAGCACCAGCTGCTCTAGGAAGCCATCATTTATATGGCATCTAAAAACTTAATCCCTGCATCCCTTGCTGAGTTGACATACAGCCAGTCAATATGGGCACGTGTAGACAGCAGTGCTATTTTGGGATACCTCCGATATCCCAAAATAGCGTTTCCACATCTCAACAGCACACCCGTTATTTCAAAATGCAATCAAAATAATGGGCTTGCGAGTCCGACGTCCCGGTAAACCTCATTCCACAAGGATTAAGGGACTTGTCAGAATAATGCTCTATTTCGAAGGAAGCTTGAATTAAGCTACACAATTTGTGTAGCTCAAATGGTGCAGCTTATTTTGAGCTAGTGCCACTGTGTAGATGCACCCTGAGAATAGTTTAAATTTCCCATTATTATTGTTTTCTGCCTTTGCAGCCTCTCTAATCTCTCTGAGCATTTGACAACCAGTCACCATCCCAGTCAGGTGGTGGGTAGATTATTCCTACAGCTATACTCTTATTGTTCAAGTATGGAATTTCTATCCATAGAGATTCTGTGGTGCAGTTGGAGCCATATAAGGTAATTCTTCATTTGACACTGCTTTTGCGTACACAGAATACAATTCCCTCACCAGCACAACCTACTCTGTCATTTCTATGTATTGTGTCCTATTCATTATCTTCATTCCACCTAGTTTCTGTGATGCCTATTCTATTAATATCCTAATTTAATGCTATGCCCTCTAGTTCACCCATTTGAGTATTTAGGCACTATGGATACACTACTTTCTCCCAAACCTGCTTTTATTGACTGGTCACAATGTGAGCACATAGAATTTTACAGCAGTTTTAAATCTTTCTACAAACAAGTACTGTGTTAAATAGATAACTCTTTACAGTATTCAGTTTATGCCTAGATACATGTTTTAAAGCCACAGATTTAACATTTTTCAGACTTACAAAAATCTAGCCAGTTGTTGTGAAATTTTGTGCAGACTAAACTGTACATGCTGTGAATCAGCCTGCTAAATGACCTTATGCCCTACTTGTCGTAATCCAAAATTGCCAGGCAAGTAATTAGCTGTGCAAAATGAAGTAACTTTACAGCCTCACATTGACTAATGATCCAGAAAAAAAAATCTTAAAATATACAATGCATGTAACTTAAAAGTGCCTGTATTTATTTTTATTTTTATAACCCTGCCCTCTGGCTAAAAAATAAAACTATTTTTAAAAGTAACCTCCCAGCCTCCAACTTCACATGTCAAGTTTTAATCCAGAATGAATGCTTACTGTGAAATTATAACTGTCATGAAAAATCGTCTCTTCAGGAAACCGCTGATCAAGGTCAATATGACAATCATTCTTCAAATTTCTTTACATTTTATAAACCAGTAACTGTTTAAAGTGCTGTCTCCCCTCATAGGAAAAGTCAGGGTAACACAGACTGCCCTGGTAACAAGGAAATCAGAGGACGTATTAAGATATTATCCTCTAAACCTAAATGGCAAATCGCTTGTGGTTTTCCCTATCCAGAAGATCCCTATGGGATTTTCTTCTATTGATAGCACCTATCAGATTATCCCAACTCATGATACTCTGGAGAAATAGAAGCAACATTATCCATGTTGCAGGTGGATAAACTGAAGCAGACAGTGGCTAAGTGAATCAATGGCAAATCTAGAATTATAATCCAGGATTTCTGGTTCCAACCGCTTGATGCATTTTCAACTATTTGTATTAGTTGCACTCTGGAGGTATGGAGGTTGTTTGCTTTTGAAGCATCAGGTACCAGTCACAGCAAGAAGACAGAGATACTGGCCTTCAGGGCCCATTGAGCCGAGCATGCATGAGAAACCCTAATATTTGTGTGTGTAAAGTGAGGAAAGAAGTGTGAAATACATACTCCAGGGCTGCCAAAGAGAGTAGATATACTCTTCACGTCCTGGCAGAATGAGAAGGGATCTTGCAAATGTCAGCAAATCTAATTCCAGCTGGCCATGAAAACCTGTCTGCCACCAAAGAGAGCACAAGGAGATGATATTTTTACGAGACAAATCATTTGCAGTGCACTTTTAATTAGTTCATTTTCCCTTTATTACACAATCATTAAAAGCCACACAAACTCATAATCAGACCTGTTCCTTCTTCAGGTGGAAAGCAGAAGCTAAACGATTTTATCACAATCTTTAATTACTCTATTTCATCTCATTTGGAGCTGATCACCATGATGGCCAAAAGAAAAACACCATTGCAAGATGTAGCTCTGAGAAACTACTTTATAGCCAATTCCACTTTGCCAGATGTAGCATGTACACTAGCTGTGGATAGCGGTTCCTCTTCTCTTCCCCAGGCCTGCCTGTAAAAAAACCACAAGAACAGAATAGCAGCTACAGGCTAAACACACATACACCAGTCCCCTTTCTATCTTGCTCTATAAGTGCATCATAAAATAGCATGTCCTTTTCTTTTAATCTGGAATACAGGATGGAAGAGATGATGGAGACTTAATTTAAACCATGAACACCAGGATAAACCTTGGCAGCCAATTGCTCAGTCAGCAGAATGGGACACTTAAGTCCACTTAAATGAAGCCATTTGGATTCTAGAAGAATAGGACAAAAGGGTTTCACCGGAATAGTTTGATGAAGGTGCTTATTATGAAAGATAATATTGCTTCATTTATTCCGGTCTATGGAAACTTCCTGCAGAAAATACTTCTGTAGAACCAGATGAGATTTTTAAATTTTTAAACATGAAATGTCAGTACCACAGGTGTAATGTTTATAAAATGGCTTAGGCTACAGCACGATTAGCCAAATGAAGGCCCAATACAACCAGATCTAGCCAAACAACATTCAGTCCAGGATACAAGTTACACCTCAGATTGCCACTACACACCTTAGGCAAACTTTATAAAAAGTGTGTAACTCCAGGCCTGTAGCAAACACACCACAAATCATATGGTATGAGCTGAATTTTTTAATTCTCTTAAGAAGCCATGGTGCCTTCCTCTCTACAGATCCACTGCCTCCCTGTGCCTGCTCCCTTCTAGTTCTTCTAGCTGACCATGTCATAGTACAGTACCTCGTTCCCCTGATCAGATTGTACTCCCTGTGTGAGGAACAGTACAAATAAAAGCAAAGATGGATCTGGAGTGGTTGGGGCTAATGTGCTGGCCCTGCCCAGTTCTTTGGCATTATCAGGGAATCCACAAACCAAGATTCTGCTTTCAGCACTTGATCTTGAAGCCCTGTTACAGTCACACAGCTGGCAGGAGGGGCTCTTAGGAAGCTTTTTTGTTGTTGTTTACAGTTGCTTAGCAAAGAAGGGACACACAGCTGGTGGGAATTTAAAAACTTGCTTGTTACACATTGTAGCACACATTTGATACTACAGCAAATACAGTTTGAAAATGCTAGACACAGCAGCCATTATAAAACCAGTTTCATACATGATCTGTTGTACTTCCAAATTTACAACATTATTGATGGTAACAAATAGTAATTACACTGCAGTGGAACTATTATCTTTGGCACCTGTGCCCTATTTAAATATTTCTTTTCTTCAATAATCCATTGTAGACAAACAATGCCATACTGAGATATGTGTTGATCAGCCATGACAGGCACACTGTGGGTGTGTTAACTCACACAGGTGCAGTTTTGTGCTTCATCTAACCCAAAGCTGAGATGAACATGCACCCTTGTGCCTGCTGGAGCCATAAAAAAAAAGGCCAAACAATGTCTTTAGGAATGTAGCTTTTTGTTGTGCATGAAGAAAAAATGCAAGCCACCAGTGGAAGAGCTTCTAAGTAATAAAATAAGATTCCTCCCCTCCCATCTCATGAACAAGTTGCTTTCACATATGAAGTGCAGACTAGTGGAAACTTATCAGTAAATGCAATGGTCCGGAATGCAGAGTATTGAAGTGTGCAGATGAACATATGATTTGTCACATTTGATCTTGTTTACTTCAATTTCTCTCTCCTCTGCCAAAGCTTCAAATACCAAACATACCATTCACAGACAGGTTCCAAGCCAGATTTAATAGTAAAACAACTGTGAATACTGACAGACTAAAATTAATTTTATTAAATAGGCTCTCCTGTCAGTTGTTCCCTGGCTCTACACTTTTCATATGCTAATCAAACTGTAATGAAATTCTGTTTGCCATCAGAGGGCAGTTCTCCATCTCGATCACTCTTCCATGATTGCACTGTACTCACTTCACATTGAAGAGACTGAT
Source organism: Pelodiscus sinensis (assembly GCF_052426305.1). Lineage (NCBI taxonomy): Eukaryota > Metazoa > Chordata > Testudines > Trionychidae > Pelodiscus > Pelodiscus sinensis. The sequence continues at coordinate 6,879,822 of NC_143074.1, read as the reverse complement.
GGACCAAGTGGGGTTCACTAATGGCACCATGAGGATATTCTCCTAACTACTTACGAAGAGGGAGGGCCACAGCCCTGCCCTTTAGTTTAATGCAAGCTGCAACTTTGTGCAGCTTAGGGAGGCTGTGTTCTATGCAGCTGCAGTGCTGCAATCAGAAATATCTTTCTGGGGCTATCTGGAGAATAGTTACCGAGATCTTTGTGAGAACTGTGGTGGAAAGAAGACCACTTCATAGATCTTCTAAGGAAAGGCCATGGAGAACAGTCAGTTAATGTTTATGGCACAAAGAAGACTGCAATAGTTGAAGCTGGGAACATGAATTACAGCACAAGGCAGTAAACTGCAGAGAGAGATCAGTCATCTAACGTGCAGCCAGTACTCCATAAGTATCCTTTGTTCCAGGGAGGTGTGATGAGTTGTTGCTTTTTCTTAAAATATACACATAAAAAGCAATTTTGTTTCTAAACACAAAATAATGACACACCTTAGATTATGGCATAATCTATGTGAAAGTGCAGCACTAACTTCTGTGAAATTATTATAAGGCTGGGAGAAATCTATAAGGAGAAGAGTAGCTTGATCCAGTGATACACTCTTATGGTGTGGAATACCTCCTCAAATGGTAACTGTAGATCTTAATGCAGTGATCCCAACAGTCCAGCACGAGCAGCTGCCCTTTGGGTGTAATGGCTATGCCAACAGGGCAGGTGAGACCCTCCCTGATTAAGATGTTGTAGCCACCTCCTTTAGGAAAATGCAGGATTTCTTTACGGCTGCTATCTGCAACAATTAGGTCTCCTCTAGCATCCACACACATCCCAGCAATGCATCTGAAATCCTCGTTCTCTGAGAAAAAGTGGCTGATTTGGCGGCCTAATTGCCCATCTGGTCCTACAGAGCCAATTGAAAAGCCCCCCTCGAGGTGGTGCTCATGTTGGCGGTTCTCCAGGTTGAGTCCCAGCCCCTGAGTGAAATATACGGTCCCTTCAGAATCACATGTGACAAACTTTGGGCGCACAGCACTACATAAGCAACTGTACTTAACTACCCCAACACCACGGTCCACTGTGAAACACCAGAGCTTTCCCCCTTCCACATCGGTCACTACAAACTGCCCTGAAGGCAGAGCTGTGATGCCCCATGGCTTGCTAAGTTGGCTCCTATGACATGCAACACAGTGTCCATCCATGGTATACACCTTTACCGAGTTATCATAGCTATCAGTCACTCCTATCAGGCCATGGCAGTTCATGGTGACAGAGAGGGGAGTTAAATTGGGAAGATCTGCTCCAAGAAAACTCAGCACAAAGCTATCAATGCCACTAGGGCTCCGCCGGATCTCCTTCAGAAAGCCCTTGCGAGTAAATACCTGGATTCGGAAATTGCCACGATCTGCCACAAGCACCTCTCCCTGTACAGTGACATGTACGCTGACAGGAAGATTGAACATCCCTGGCATGCTGCCTTTGGAGCCCATCTTCTTGAGGAAGTGACACTGCTGGATGCTTGTGGCTGTTTCAGGCACCCTTGGTTTGGCAGGTGAGGAATTAGGTGTCAAACTAGTCTCTTCTTGCACCACTTCAGTCTCTCTAAACGTAAACGATGAGGATGCAGCAGTCTCCATCAGAGATTCCTCCATATTGACAGTTCGAGGTTTCTTTACCACCTGCCCAATCTGTAGTGGCCCCACGTGGCCCACTTTGAGGAGCTCCACTTCTTGGAGAGTCAGCTCTCTTGGTAGGCTATTTGTTGGTTCTGGCTCTTCTTCGTCCGCTGCCTCCTCCAAGAGAGCTATATCTCCCTGCTTAATTTTGGCAAGGAAATAGTCACATCGCGATACTATCTGGACCTCTGCAATGTTCAGTAGATAAGCCTGCTCCTCCATTACCTGGTTATTTACTTTCTCCACTTCAGACAGAGAGTTTGTGAAGAACTTCCGTGATCTTGCCAGCTCTTCCTGGATCTTGCGCTCTTCCTTGCTATAATCCTGAAGAACTGCTTTGTATCTGGACTGCAAGTCTTTGGAGACTCCTTCCAGTGATGTTTTTCTTTTCTGCAGATCCCCCATGAGCTCCCGAAGTCTGCCAAGTTTTGCCCCAAATTCCTTCCTCCGTTCATCAGCAGCCTCTTTGATGGCAACAACACCATGCCCCTGCTGCAGATGTTTTGTCTCCTTGCACGGATCACACAAAACCAAATTACAGCTCTTGCAGAAGTGTCTGGGCAACCTTCTCCCACACACTTTGCACATGAAAAGACCCACAGCTTCACAAAGTCCTGTGGTGTCTATGATCTTCAGCACAGTGAGATTGTCAGTCAGTTGAGCCAAGTTGGTGATTCGAGTGATCTTGCTGCAGAAGGGGCAGCGTATCCCATTGATGCTGTTGGCTAGGAGTTTCTCCAAGCACTGTTTGCAGATGGTGTGTCCACAGTGTAAGAGTTTGGGCCTCAGCTGGTCCTCAGTAAAGGACTCCATGCAAATAGGGCACTCCAGAACTTCACGCAGTGCATCCGAGTTCAGGTGAGAGGCAGTGGCCATGGCTTTTCAAGGTAGATTCAATTAGTGCAAAACTGGTACTCACATTTATTCCAGGGTGCTTTGATCCTGTTCAGAAAGAAAAGGGAAAAGTGATTTATTTCCTTACCACCTCCGGCTATGTACATTCACATAGGCAATTTATTTTTAATTTATCAGCCAGCTCTGGTGAATAAGCAATCCATTTGGTTCTTCCACATTCTGAAGGGGCATATTAATTAAAGCTAATCTTGCAGTGGGCAAGTTCTAACACTAACTTGCAGTTTCTGGCACACTGAATGATTCACTTACGTGATTCATAAGTAAAACTGAAGTAAGTATAATGGCAGCAATAAGGAAGCCCAATAGATACTCATGACTGAATCATCTCCTCATGATACCCAACCACCATTGTCATGCCTCTGAGTTTACACAATTTATGGGTACACAAGGATAGTAAATCAAGCATTTTAATATTGCAGATCAAAAGAGTAACCAGATGTTGCAGTGCCTTAGGACATTAGTATATTACCTCTGAAAACCTGGATTCAGATGTGACCTCAGACATGAGTGAAATGAATGTGGTTGTTCTGATCTACCTTTCTGGATGTTAATCAACCAAAATGATAAATTTCCAACATCCTGTACATTTGTCAGAAAGATAAATGAGAGCGAAAGAGATTTGTCAGTTGCCTTTCTGATGGTTTTGGGGCATTTTTTTAAAACATATAATCATTCACAGCTATGATTTAATCCAGGATATTTTATTAACCTCTTCAGTGTTGCCTCACTACTCAACATTTGAAACAAAATACATCTTTGAGATACCAAAATTCCAGTGGGCACTGGCACGGAAGAGGTTAATTATTAACCATTTCCATTCTTTTTGTAAAAAGGAGACTGGAATTCAATTGTTATTAGTTCTGGAGTCTGATTGTAAAATGTTTCATTTTATAGATTTAATAATCTTGCAGCATCCATCTTACTCTTAAATTCTGATTCAGTCTAACAATATCATTATTTCCATAATCCCTTATCCAGGGTTTTCGGTGTCGGTTCCATCCTCACATTATTCCTCCATACTAAATTAAAGAATCCCAGTAGTTTTCACACTATAACAGCAATCCATGCAAAATGAACACAATAGATTCCACATCATTAAACCATTATTCAGTAGACTTGGTTTCCATACCTTTGCTATTGCGATGCCTGGCCATTAAAAGAAAGGGACCAAAAAAGAATAGGGATTTTTTGCTCCCCTAACATGAAGTGTGAGCAAGCTGAGAGACCTGTACAGAAAAGCAATATACCCGCTGAGCGCTGAATCACAGCTGCATGCACATGGCACTCTCCTGCCTCCCTGCTGAGCTAGCCTGCTTCATCCTTGGGAGAATCTGAGACAGAAGGGTTTTGTATACTTCAGTAGACCATTTGCTCAAAGTGAGGGAGCAGACAACTGCAGTGGTGGAAAGTGCTTTGTGCTCATACAGTGAGAATGAAACAAAATACAGGACTATGTAGCACTTTAAAGACTAACAAGATGGTTTATTAGATGATGAGCTTTCGTGGGCCAGACCCACTTCCTCAGATCAAATAGTGGAAGAAAATAGTCACAACCATATATACCAAAGGATACAATTAAAAAAAAAAAGTGAACACATATGAAAAGGACAAATCACATTTCAGAACAGAAGGGGGATGCGGGGGGGGGGGGGGAAGGAAGGTAAATGTCTGTGAATTAATGATATTAGAGGTGGGGAAAGGAAGATGTCTGTGAGCTAATGGTATTAGAGGTGATAATTGGGGAAGCTATCTTTGTAATGGGTAAGGTAGTTGGGGTCTTTACCTTACTCATTACAAAGATAGCTTCCCCGATTATCACCTCTAATACCATTAGCTCACAGACATCTACCTTTCCCCACCTCTAATATCATTAATTCACAGACATTTACCTTCCTTCCCCCCCCCCCCCCGCATCCCCCTTCTGTTCTGAAATGTGATTTGTCCTTTTCATATGTGTTCACTTTTTTTTTAATTGTATCCTTTGGTATATATGGTTGTGACTATTTTCTTCCACTATTTGATCTGAGGAAGTGGGTCTGGCCCACAAAAGCTCATCATCTAATAAACCATCTTGTTAGTCTTTAAAGTGCTACATAGTCCTGTATTTTGTTTCAGCTACACCAGACTAACACGGCTACATTTCTATCACAGTGAGAATGTGTGCATTGGTTTATTAGTAGGTTTCAACAGGCACCTTGTTTGTTATTCTTTAGAGTCCTCATTTTCAGAGACTGATTCAGTGGTGTAGTGGAATCACAGTTAACTAGCAGGTGAGGACCTGATCCTTTGCTTCCAGGATTAGCAATGTTGTAGATTTAATACTGAAAGCTCCTGGGGAATTATGGTTTTAGTGTTTACGGCCAGAAGGAACCACTAGATTATCTAGTCTGACTAGAGATGAAAACTCATGTTTAAAATGTTAACCATTTAAACTGTATGTTTAACCAGCCTGCCACATCAAGTCTGGAGCGGTCCCCGCCCATGGTGCATACCAGACAGGCTGGGCTGAGCCCACTATACCATGCTGGGCACTGGTTAACCAGTTACCCCGGGTAAGCATGCTAGGTAACTGGTTAGCCTTTTATATCCTTACACTTCCTAATTGCCTTGTAGCCCTATAACTTGGGTTACACTAAAGAATTTCAGTCTCCAGAAATTAAGATTTGTTATCCAGCAGCTTCTGCTGCTAGCACTGAAACAGAAGAATTGTCCTTATCCTTAATATACATAAAAGTGATGGGAACAGAAAGCAATGCTCAACAGCCAGGCCAGAATAGTTCCCCAAAGTAGTGAAAAACAATGATAAATCTGCAGTGCAAAGCCTATTGTCTTTATGGGTTCTCCTTAATAATATGTCAGGCTTTTCTTTGGAGAGAGAAGGCTAGGAGCAGATGCCAAGAGACACTGGCCACCTATAAAAAAACAAAACAGAGAGCAAGAGAGATCTATTCATTAAGAATAAACTGCTATTTGTTTTGAAGTGGGTCATATATTAGGAAGCCAAACTAATTGTGATTTGAATACAAAATATAAATCACAAAACCACCTGTTTATCAGAATGGGTCTCACTGAAGAAAAACAATTCAGCAGCCACTGTAATTGCATCCTTAGCAGAGGTTTCCAGTTAACAAGTGCTCTTCTGTAGTTCAGACAGTTCCCTAAGCACAAGGGGTTAAAATCAGAGAAAGCCTTAGGCAAGGGTCAAGTTAGAAATATACATGTGATTTCTTTAGATTACAGTTAAAATGTTTACAATATATAACTTTGCCCTATTTGGTACTATTCTTTTATGTTTGTTTCTGTTAGCATGCACTAAGAAACTAAAGTAGTTAGATTCACTTTTGTTTTATAGTCAACTTTACAATTAGATGCTGGTACAAGGATAAAGATGAAAAATCAAGCTACAAACACTGCAACAACATTAAGAAAATATTCCACTGGAAGAATACTAATCCTAATAATATTTTTATTGGTCTTTTGCTTGGGGCAAGCTTACTCGTACAATACCTAAATTTGGGGCAAAATTTGATCTGACAACATCTCTATAACTCAGAATTTTCCTGCCTTTGTTTTATTTACACTAACCTTTGGTATGTGTGATAATAGTAAATATACAGCTGCTAGAAACACTGCAGGATTTTTCAAATTGGCCCTGTGGGATTAGAAACATACAATGTGATCACAAGAGAGTATTTGCTATAAAAAGAAAATTAGAATGTTTATCTTCCAAGAAGCCAAGTCCCACACATGCCTCTGAGTTTGTTTTCTGTCAATTGATTAACATTTTTATTAAGCAAATATTAGTTCTGAGTGAAATGGAAGTGCCCTGGGGACTGTTAAGTATAGCTTTGCAAACACAAATATGTCCAGTGTGGGTTGATGAACACACAGTGGAGAATATCTCAAGTGAATGCCCTCAGACACTTGCACAGCCATGTACAAATTCCTTAAGTTTGATTTGAAATTTGGGTACAACAGTCTGCTTAGGAATGACATGCCTTCTGCAGCAGAAGATAAATTCATTAAACAAGGAGCTTTGTTAACATGGGAATAATCACAAATCAAATTAACTACTGATGCAATTAAAGCCATATGTAAACACAGTAAAGCTGCCTGCTAACAAGACCATGGCATGGAACTTTAAATACAAGAATGACACCTGCTGGCGGGCTAACTTTTTTTTGGGGGGGGAGGGGGGAGAGGAGAGGATCAAAAGTGTTAGGAAAGGCCTTCAAAATGAAGCTATCATCCACACGTCCGCTGCAATAAAGCAACAATTTATTAATGAACAGATATCTAAAATCCAGCTTGTAACTGCTCAGCATTCACGCTAAAAAAATTATAGGATTGTCCATACTCTCTTCTCAAAGTGTCCAGCCTCTCCCAGGAGCTTTATGTAATATGGCACAAAGGAAATGCTATAGTCCTGCGCTGACCCTGGAAATCTTACAGAGATCTAGTTGTCTTTGGCTTTATCTACATGAGGGTCTCTCTATCCTACTGAAACTATTGGAATAGATAGCTACATCACTGTAGCTGTGCCAGCATAACCATAAGAACAGCCATACTGGGTCATACCAAAGGCCCACTTAGCCCAGTGTCCTGTCTTCAGGAGCCACAGAACCGAACAGGTTATCATCAAGTGATCTACCTCCTGTTGTCCATTCCCAGCTTCTGACACCATTCCTGCCCATCCTAGCTAATAGCTATTGATGGACTTATTCTCAATGAATTTATCTATTTCTTTTTTTAACTCTGTTAAAGTCCTGGTCTTCATAACATCCTCTGGCAAAGAGTTCCACAGGTTGACTGTGCATTGTCTGAAGAAATACTTCTTAAAGGGCTACGTCTACACTGGCATGATTTTCCAGAAATGCTTTTAACGGAAAAGTTTTCCGTTAAAAGCATTTTCGGAAAAACGCGTCTAGATTGGCAGGACGCTTTTCCGCAAAAGCACTTTTTACAGAAAAGCGTCCATGGCCAATCTAGATGCGCTTTTCCGCAAAAAAGCCCCGGTCGCCATTTTCGCAGAAAACAAATCTCTGCTGTCTACACTGGCCCTTCTGCGCAAAAGTTTTTCGGAAAAAGACTTTTGCCCGAACGGGAGCAGCATAGTATTTCCGCAAAAGCACTGACAATCTTACATGAGATCGTCAGTGCTTTTGTGGAAATTCAAGCAGCCAGTGTAGACAGTTGGCAAGTTTTTCCACAAAAGCAGATGATTTTGCGGAAAAAGTTGCCAGTCTAGACACAGCTCGTGTTATGGGAACAAGCAGGGGCAGCCCATGAGCCTAGGTGAACTAGGCAGTTGCCTAGAGCGCTGCTGGCCCAGGCGCTCAGTGATGATGTCATGGGGCGCCGCCCGCCTGGGGCGCCAGCTGCCGCACCTGGCCTTGGATCACTTCTGGGAACAAGTGGTTTACTTTCTCTACACCAGTCATGTTTTTATAGACCTCTATCATATCCCCCCTTAGTTGTCTCTTTTCCAAGCTGAAAAGCTCCAGTCTGATGAGTCTCTTCTCATATGGTAGCTGTCCCATACCCTTAATCATTTTTTGCGTTTTTCTGAATTTTTTCTAATGCCAAGTTATCTTTTTTTGAGATGAGGCGACCATATCTGCACACAGTATTCAAGATGTAGACGTACCATGGATTTATACAGATACAATAAAATATTCTCTGCCTTATTCTCTATCCCTTTTTTAATGGTTCCTAACACTGTTTGCTTTTTTGACTGCTGCTGCACATTGAATGGACATTTTCAGAGATTTATCCACAACTCCAAGTGGTAACAGCTAAATTAGTCACCATCATTTTATATGTATAGTTGGGATTATTGTTTGTGAAGAAGCTAGATTGATGGAAGCGTACTTCCATTCACAGTTGTATCTACCTTGAGGGTTAGGTCACCATAGTTATGTCCCTCAGGAAAGTGGATTTTATACCTTGCCAGATGAAGGTATATTGACCTAACTTTTAAGCACAGACCACTCCTAGAACAACAAACCCTAATTGACAAAAGGAGTTACGTAAACCTACGTTACGTAAACCTACCCTTCTCCCTCAACTTGGATAAAAAATGTTTGCCCTCTAGGTGTAGACAGTGTCAATAGAGCTTGATACCCATTGTTAGCCATGTATGCTGGGTCTCTCCACACTACCAGTGTTTCCCAATTGATGCTCCACGGAACTCTGGGGTTCTGCGAAGCAAAAGTAAGGGTTCCGTGAAAATGCAGCTCTCCCCCGTCCCTTCTTAAAGCAACAGAGTCTATTTTGCAGGGGTTTTTTTTTTTTTTGGCTTGACAAATTTTACCCTGGCAACCCTAGGGGTTCCATGAAATTCTTGTAAGCTGAAAAGGGTTCCATGACCAAATAAAATTGGGAAACACTGCACTACACTATACGTATTAGCGGGACAAAATTGTAGTGCTGCCCCAAATAACAGTGATGGGACTTTTCCATTGCAGGTTGCTGAGAGGCAGCTGGTAAATCAATGGGATTGACTATGCCGGCCAGTAACACAGCTGCTCTACCGTTCAGATGCAGACTAGGAGCTAGTCAGCAGGGAGCAGGGAGCAGGGCTATGTCCATTCCTTTGCCATCTTTCATGTTTCCATTTGGTTCTTACTCTCTGCTTCTGCTCCCGCCCAGAGCCCACCTTGCCCTTGCCTCCCTCTGCCCCGGGGCTGGCCCCCGCCGGAGGGGAGCAGGGCCCTCGTGCCGCAAAGGCCAGTCTGGTCTCCAGCCTTTGACAGGGACACCTGACTTATGTTCGTTATGGGGGGGGGGGGGGGCTTGGCACCGAACCACCCCAGCCTGTCCCCGGGGTGCCCAGCTCTGCACCCCCCCTTCAATGGATCTGGCCTCCCCCATCTTTCTGCTCCCCAAGGCCCTGGGGCTTCCCGGGGGCCAGGTACCCCCCAAACCCCGCCCGGGGGACCCCCCCGCAACCCCCCGGCCAGGGGGCGCAACCCCTCCCCCTCTCTGTGCCTGCCCCTGGGGGCCGTTACCCCCCCCCCCGCGAGCCATGGCGCCCCGCCCCCCGCGAGCTCTTTACCCCCGCAGTCCCCCCCCCAAAGGGAACCGCCGCGAGCCCGGCGGAAGAGGCGCGGCCCAGCCCTACCTGCCCGGCCTGGCCTGCTGCTCCTGCCGCCGCCCCTCCCAGCCTGCTCCGCGCGCTCGGCGCCTCCCCCGCCCGTCCGCGCCGGCCCGGAGCATGCTGGGAGTGGTAGTTCCGGCTCCGCGGCGGGGATGGAGCCGGAGCTAGAGCGGGGCAGCTGGCTCGGGATAGCGCCCCCCCCCCCCCGGGTTGTGTTGGGGAGGGGCTCCCCCGCCGCCCCGGCTGTGCCTGCAGAGCTCTCCCTCGCGCCGCCCCAGGGTGTGTCGGGGGCCCGCGCTGCCTCCAGGCAAACGCCCAGATTCGCATGTCTGGGGGGCTGCCCCCTCCCCCCCCCCGCCCTTCCCGGGTTTGGGTTGGGGGCCCGGTGCCCCCGTCCCCGGTTTGCATTTTGGAGGCACCTGCCTCGTTGTCCCCCCCCCCCCCCCCGGTGCCTGGAGGAGGAGTCTCTGCTCCCCCCCCCCCCCCCGCCCGTGGGGCTTTGCTCAGTTCAGGCACCAGCCGGTAGATCTCGGAGCCTGTGACAGGTTCGGCCAAGAGCCTGGCAAGCGCAGCAAGTCAGCTGCCCCCCCCCCCCCCCCCCCGCTGCCCATCTCCTGCCTGATGCCTTGGAGCCCCCCCCCCCACACACACACCTCTGGAGCCTCCTGCATGCGGTACAGAGCAGGGAACGGAGAGGAGGGGGCACTGAGCAGGGTGCCCCTTCTTCCACCCTGTGCTCTCTCTCTCCACAGAAGGGGGGGGGGAGCTTGGGATGGAGGGAGTTTGCTGGCTGCTTTTGAGAGTGATGCAGGGCCAGGGCAGGGCTGAGCCTGCCTTACCCCCACTGCATCACCATCCAAGAGCCATCTGAGATAAGCAGTGTCCAGCTGGAGCCAGTTCCAAACCCCTGCACTGGTCATGAACCCCCTCCTAGACCCCAAGGCCCTGCCCTAGCCCTGAGATCCCTGGACTCAAACTCCCTTACAGCGCCTGTACCTTGAACCCACCCCTGCCCCCCAACTCTCTGCCCCAGGCTCAGCTCAGAGCCCCCTCACACTCTAGATCCCTTACCCCAAGACCAAAGCCTGTGCCCCAACCCTCTGCCTCTGCCTCGTGAAAGGGAGGGAGAATGGGGAGGAAGGGAGGGTGGAGTGAGCAGGAGCCGGGTCTGGGAGAAGGGGCACAAAGGAAGCTGGGCAAGGGTGTTTGGATTTGGGGTAGATCTTACATTGCACTTAAATTCAAAAAGTGATCTTGTGCTTAAAAAGATTAGCGACCACTGCTCTAATTGCAGGACATTCACAACTGAGTTGGGGCAATTCTCAGGGATGGATGGGGCCCAAGAAAAAGTGACTCAGACTAGTTAGACAAACATATGTATGATTGGATGCCCCAGACTTGGGGTTCTCAAGACTTTCCATTGCCTGTTTTCCGAGAAGTAGTTCACAGTAAGGATGTCAAATTGCGGTTAATTGACTAGTCGAGTAGTCGATGGAATTTCCCAGCAGGGGCTCTTGTACATTTCAAAGGAGGAATGCAGAACTCGGAGTGCAGCCTGGGGCCAGCGGGAAGTCCCACTGACTCCAGGCCGCACACCAGTGCCTGCTTTGAAATGTACAAGAATCCCCAGCAGGTATGCCTGGGCATTTCAAAGTGGCAACGCCACACAGCAGAGCCTGGGATCAGCTGTGCGGTGGCTGCCCCTTTGAAATGCTGCCTCCATGTTTCAAAGGGGCAGCCATGGAGCCCAGGGGCAACTAGGGACTCCCCAGCTGGCCCTGGGCTCCACGGTGCTTTGGCGTTTTGACGGGGCAGTACCACACAGCTGAGCTGTGGATCAACTGTTTGGTGGCTGCCCCTTTGAAACGCTGCCTTCCTCCCCTCGCCCCTTTGCAGCCTCTATCTCCTAGAGGCAGCAAAGGAGGGAGGGAACTGACTAGTTGACTATTCGACAGACTATTCGATAAGCAAAGGCTAAGTCCTTAACATCCTTAGTTCTCACTTCTCTTTCACCGCATGCAAGCGGCTTCACTCTCCCTTTGCTCTTTCCCAACATCTCTCTGGTGACTACTATTGCTTATGGAGATATTCCACGCTTCTCCTCATTTGCATATTTGTTGTGCAAAACAATGGCAGCGTAGACATAGCTTGAGAGTTTCATTTCTTTTACCACCATTCAGGCCATGGGGGTTTTAGAGTGTGTCTACACTGCCCTCCCCCCAAAAAAAGTGTGTTCTTAACTTGGGTTAAAGTAGGACAGACTTGGTAACTTTGCTTTTCATTTGGGTTAGCAGCTTGAGTTAAAGTTTGGGACTGAACTCAAACTGCTAATATGAGTTAAAATCCAGGGTGCTTTGTCTTCATTGCTATGTTATTTTTGTTTGCAGTGTAGACATACCTAAAGAGAGTAGACAGAATCATGTGGCCAGGTAGCTTTCTGAGTCATTAGTAAATGCTTCACAAACCAACAATGTTTCACTGATCCCTAAACAGGACTATATAGCACTTTAAAGACTAACAAGATGGTTTATTAGGTGATGAGCTTTCGTGGGCCAGACCCACTTCCTCAGATCAAATAGTGGAAGAAAATTGTCACAACCATATACAGGCAGTCCCCGGGTTACGTACAAGATAGGGACTGTAGGTTTGTACTTAAGTCGAATTTGTACTTAAGTCAGAACTGGCGTCCAGATTCAGCCGCTGCTGAAACTGACCAGCGGCTGATTACAGGAAGCCCGAGGCAGAGTTTCTCTGCCCCGGGCTTCCTGGAATCAGCCGCTGATCAGTTTCAACAGTAGCTGAATCTGGACGCCTGGGACAGAGCAGCTGGGGCGCAGCCGGGTAGGTCTCTGCAGCGCCGCACCTCAGCGCTGCGGGGACCAACCCGGCAGCACCCCAGGTGCTCTACCCCAGGTGTCCCCAAGTCAGCTGCTGCTGCAACTGATCAGCGGCTGATTCCAGGAAGCCCAGGGCAGAGAAACTCTGCCTCGGGCTCCCTGTAGTCAGCCGCTGGTCAGTTTCAGCAGCAGCTGACTTGGGGACGCCTGGGGCAGAGCAGCTGGGGTGCTGCTGGGTTGGTCCAGTAGCGCTGCCGCTCCTCGGCGCTACTGGACCAACCCAGCAGCACCCCAGCTGCTCTGCCCCAGGCGTCCTGATTCAGCCGCTGCTGAAACTGATCAGAAGCGGCTGAATCAGGACTCCTGGGGCAGAGCAGCTGGGGTGCTGTCGGGTTGGTCCAGTAGTGCCGAGGAACGGCACTGCGGGACCAATCGGCAGCGCCCCAGCTGCTCTACCACAGGTGTCCACGAGAAAAGCCTGGTTTGCTGGGGGGGGGGGTGCACTAGCTGCACCCCCCCCCCCCCCAGCAGATCATGGAGACGCGGGCGGCAGGACCGAGATGCGCCGCGGTGCCGCCGCCTGGGTCCTCCACGGCTTTGCTCCGCGTCTCCCTGGTCTGCTTGGAGGGGGCCCAGCAGACCAGGGAGACGCGGAGCAAAGCCGCAGAGGGCCTGGGCGGCGGGACCGCACAGATACGCCGCAGTGCTGCCGCCCGGGCCCTCCGTGGCTTTGCTCCGCGTCTCACTGGTCTGCTGGGGGACCCCCCCAGGAGACCAGGGAGACGCAGAGCAGCTTTTCTCGCCCCAGAGGATGCGGGCGGCGGGACCTCGGCGCATCTGGGCGGTCCCTCTGCCCGCATCCTCCGGGGCAAGAAAAGCTCCGTTCGTAAGTACGGATCCGACATAAGTCGGATCCGCGTAACTCGGGGACTGCCTGTATACCAAATGATACAATTAAAAAAAATGAACATATATGAAAAGGACAAATCAAATTTCAGAACAGAAGGAGGATGGTGGGGGGGGGGGAGGTAACTGTCTACCTTTCCTCCCCCCGCCCGCCCCCATCCTCCTTCTGTTCTGAAATTTGATTTGTCCTTTTCATCCTTTGGTATATATGGTTGTGACAATTTTCTTCCACTATTTGATCTGAGGAAGTGGGTCTGGCCCATGAAAGCTCATCACCTAATAAACCATCTTGTTAGTCTTTAAAGTGCTACACAGTCCTGTTTTTTGTTTCAGCTAAACCAGACTAACATGGCTACATTTCTATCACTGATCACTGTTTGAGAACCACTGTATTAGGAGTGACTACATTAGAAAATTAGGTTAATCAAGGATGTGAAAAATCCACACAGTTAAATGGCATAGGCTCATCTAAGTTCCTGTGTAGTCAATACTAGGGCAGGTCAATCTAACTGGAAGGGCAGGTCTAGTGGAGTAGTTCTAAAGAAATCAGTGCTGTGGTCAGTATTATTCTATGTTTTCTCTAATCTTTTCCATCCTTGTGCAGAATACATTTTTCTGTGTGCACCAAATCACGTGCGTCATCAGTAGAAACAAAAACTTTGCTGCGGACGTTTTGCTAATCAGCTGGGTGGCGTTTAAACGTCTCCTGAGCAGCTGCACAAGTGCACAGCTTGCAGGAAGCGCTGGTTGGCAGTCACCAACTTCTGTTGATGAGAGGGACAAGTTGGGAGTTCTTCTAAAAAAGATCTGGATTATGTGCAGCTGTGAAAAAAATGTATAATATTCTGGGGTATAGGTCAATGTTCCCACTAATTTTTTTCCATCCATGGGTGTAATAAATTTTATGTGCACCAATAGAAACACATGCTGCCAGCTGTGAGTGCTCTGCCAATCAGCTGGATGGCACCTGAATCACTCCTGGGTGGCTGTCCACATGCTCAGCTTACTGCGAACGCTCGTGTAGGTAACACAGGAGTCCTAGGTAAGAAATGGGAGGTAATTGTTCTGGTGTCCTCTGCACTGGTGAGACCTCAGCTGGAACTGTGTCCAGTTCTGGGCAGCACCTGTTAGGGAAGATGTAGACAAATCAGAGTCCTGAGAGCAACAAAAACAATAAAGAGTCAGAAAACTTGTCCCACGAGGAAAGGTTAAAAACACTGGGCATGTTTAATTTTAAGGGAAGGGAAACCTGGTAATTTGACAGTATGTTAAGGGCTGTTATAAAGAAGACAGAGATCAATACTCCTCCATGATCACTGCTCCATAGAGAACAAAAGAGATTTAGGTTTGATATTAAGAAAAACTGTCAGTTGCTAGCTCTGGAATAGTCTTGCAAGGAAGACTGTGTAATCCCCGGCATTGGAGGTTTTTAAAAACAGGCTGGACAAATTTGTTAGGGAAGATGTAGATTTACTTGGGCCTGCCAAAGTAGAGGAAGCTGGCCTTGAGGGCTTCCCAAGATTCCATCCGGCCCTCCATGTCTATGGTTCTGTAATGAAAACTGTTTAAACAGCTGGCCCCAGCATCCCTGCCCTACACTGAACCCTCTCACCATTCCCTGACACTTTCTGCTGCTGCCAGCCCACCCAATCCCCCGCCCCCTTCTCCCTCTAATATCCCGGGACCATGACTGCCACAGCACTGCATACAACATAATTAAATGTAGTGGTGACGTGTGTGGGGAGGCACAAGAGGCCCCAAACACTGTGGGCAGGAGGGGCCGACCAGCAAGCAGCAGGACTAGTGGGGGAGGAGGCTGGTTTCCACGGGAGGGGTCCAGCCCCCCTGCACTTACCGGAAGTGGTGGGAAGAACTGGAGCAAGGTGACCCCACAGCACCACTCAAGGCGAGGGGGCAGGCAGGACTCCCCTGCACCCCCTGCAGGAAGTGGAGCAATGTGGCAGCCAGAGGAGCAAAGCAGCTGGTCGATCTTGCTCTTCTTCCCCTGCTACTGCTGCTGAGTGCAGGGGCGGGGGGGAGGGCCGGGGGACGCCTGCTGCTGATGCCAGCCCTGCTAGTCCCCAGACCGCCTGGGTTGGGGGAAAAGGCGCGGCAGTGAGAGGGAGGAGCAGGGTCAGAGCAAGGATGGGGAGAGGCAGGGAAGTTGTCCCGGCCCTTCCCCAGACTGGGGAGGGTCACATGGATGCTGCCCTCCCCCCATGCTCAGCCCTGACCAGTCGCTTCTGATAAAACGCTGTGGTTCTTAGGACCTTGAGCCTGCAGGGACCTCACACTGCCTGAAATGAGACTAAGAACTGACAGACCAAGTCCTGGGTCACGTTGACTCACCGAGCTGAGTCTGGGGTGACTGATGGCTGAGCAGCTACCTTTCAGGCAGGCAGGATTTGGTGAGGTGGCTCAGCAAACTACAGGCATCCTATGGGGAATTAAAGAGGCATGGGTGAGACATTGGACTCTTGGTGTGGAAAGGGTGGTCCTTGATGCATCCCATGAGAGAAACCCCAACAATGAGAGGTTTGCTGGGTTCCAGGAGGCCTCTGAGGACCTGTAACTGCTTGGGGAGGGGAGGGCAAGGAGAGAGGTCCAATCTGGCAGCAGTGTATGCAGGACAGGTCTGCAGTCCTTCCCCTAATGAGCCAGGCACCACAGCATGCACAGACTGTAAGGTCACTGTGCGTTCCTCCCAGGTCTACACTGAGCTCACACCTTGTAAAAATCAGCTCAGCAATGATGCCTGCACTTTCTCCTTTTATAGGGATCATTAGTGCAATTTAAAGGCCCTCTCCAGCCATTGCCCCGCCTGGATGTGCTGTTAGGCTGCTGGTAGGGTTTTGGGGATTTTCTCGCTACATTTAGTCCTTGCCAGAGCCTGATGTTAACTCAGAACAGGCTGAGACAGCTCAAGGGCTGAGGAATGACTCTGCCTCCTAGATGTTTTCCTTATACAGTAGAGTCCCGATGATCCGACATAGCTATACCTCTGCTGCTTTGTCTGTCAGTGCGTCCTGGTCCCAGCCCACTGTGGCCGGGCCACTCCCTTGCCTGTCATGGTGATGAGTGCTGAAGAGAGATGGGGGCCTTCCTCTTGGCGCAAGGCCTCTTGGGGGCAGCAGTTGCGGGAAGGGGTGCAACAGGGGCAACACAGGGGAAGCCACGCATGCTGCTCCGTGCTCAGCCCGAGCCACTCTCCAGGGGCTCCCGCAGCCAGGCCACGCCCACCCCAGCTGCGCTAGCAATGCTTGCTTGGGGGTAACACACGCAGCCTTGTCCCCGCCTGCGGATTGGTGCAGCCTTGTTCCGGGGCCGGCCGGCCGCTGCGTCCTGCTCCTGCTCCTTCCTTTGTGTGGTGGGGACTAGGCCGGGCAGCAGCAGCCCTTTCAAACCCAGCCCTGACTCCAGCGAGCAGGGGGGACTGGTACGTGAGATCCAGCTGCGGGGTGCGTGTGGGGCCGAGGGGCGCGGGCTGGCGCTGCCGCCGGGAGGTGAGGAAGGGTCCGAGCCACGGCTGTAGTTCGCTGCTTTGTCTCCGAGCTGTTCGGAGAGCAGCGTACTGGCAGCCCACAGTGGGGTGGGAGCCCCTGGGCCACTTGCAGAGCACAGCTGGTGCGGGGGGTGATACGGAGAGGGCTGCCTAAAGCAGTCTGGACCCCCCTCACAATACAGCGAAGAATTTGTTCACATCCCGGGCCGTTTCCGTATTATCTGACATTTTTGTTAATCCGACCGCCTGTCGGTCCCGTTTAGGTCGGATAATTGGGACTCTACTGTAGTACCTTCAGGGCCAGCCCAAGGGACACCGAAATGGGGTCCTGCATGTGTGACAAATTGTGAAAACCTTCTGCCCAACCCATCTCAGTGTTGGGGTCTCCCGGGCCCCAGGCCCAGCAAGTGCTTCTCAACCAACCTGTTTACCACACAACCAGGTCTGTGGTCAGAGGAGCAAGCATCACATTTCCCATGAACCTTTGTGGCAGCCTGCCCTGCTGAGAAGTGTGGGTTTTCTGTGGGAGCCAGCCCTCACAGTCCTGCCATAGGGAAACAGGGCTGAAGGGTTCTTCTGATAGATTCCTTGGCTAGGAAGTGTTCAGAAATGGCTGTGGAGAACTCGATGGAGTGGAGAGATTCTACCACTGCCTCTTTCCTCATGCACGGCTTTGGAAAGGGGAATGTGAAGAAGCTGGAGCAAATTCAGGGCCTGCCCTCAACCCTAGACTAGGGGTTTGATGGGGGGCCACTCCAAGATTTTGGAAAGTGGTCAAGGGCCACACTCTTCCATGAAATGGAAGGAGGAGGATGGAGGAGAAGTGAGGTCTGGGATGGAGGTAGGGTGCAGAAGGGAGCTTGGGATAAGGGATTTGGGTGCAGAAGGAAGACTGGAGTCTGGGAGGGAGTTTGGGTGAAGCAGGTGGGGACTGGGGTGCAGGGTTTTGGGATGTGACCTAGGGTAGGAGGAGATTGTGATCTGGGGCTGGAGATTGGGGTGCCAGATCTGGGAGGGGGTATGGGTACAAGAGGGGGGCAGAGGGTTTGGGTATGTTGATTGGGGGGGCAGAAGGTTGGCAGAAGCTGGCCAATGGGGGTAGGGGCAGCTCCCAAAGCTTTCCCCACCTCCAGTTTGGAAACAGAAATGGGGCCTGGCAGCCATGTTTATAAGCAGTGTGCGGGGCTTTGGGACAAGCAGGGGAGCCTGCCTGGGGCTCCCCACTGCTTCTGTGGGCTGGATCTGGTGGCTTGGCGAGTTGAATTCGGCCCTCAGGCTGTATTATGCCCAGGCCTGCCCTGGACCATGACAAGAGACTTTATAACCTCCCAGATACCCCAAATACTCCTTTCTGGTGGAGAAACCATCACAGGAGGCTTTTTTGCCAGACACAGCTGTGGGGAGAGCAACCTACTTTCCAGTTTCCTCCATGATCTCCCAGACCTTTATCAAGCTTTATCAAGTCCCACTGAGGCCAGTCAGTACTGAGAGGCTCTGCACCTTGCAGCATCTGGCCTGGGTTTGTATCAGGAAAGGGAGCTAGGAGGAAATTTCCCCTGCAGCAAGTAATCTAGGTCCAAGCCTAGCAGGATCCGAGCTGTCACAATCAGGCCCCCATGCTTGCTGGACTGGTTTCACCAGGCAGATTTCCAGCCCCCATAAGATGCACCTGTGCTGTTGGGCACGTGATAACTGTGCAGCAGGAGTGACCTTCCGACTCAGCTCTGCAGCTCTGGGAAAAGGAAGCCTCAAACAGCAGCTAAATGCAGCTCCCCACGAGCGCCTTCACTCCTTGTTATCTCACCAGCCTGCCTTGCACCCCATTTTCCTCGTGACTGCCATCAGCTGCAGCCCTCTTCTTCTGAGCAGGAAAACCACAAGCACCTGCCAGAGTTGTAACAGCGTCTGTGTCTGCACATGGCCCCTTGGTGGCATAGGGATCTCGCAGACCCACAGCAAAGGCTCCAACCCACTCGTGATGTCCTCCTGATCATCAGACAGAGTGTCTAGGCTCATTGCAGAGGGCTGTATGTACTGGGAGCTGGGGAGTCAGTAATACACCCAGCCAACCTTTCTCCCCTGCAGTTTTAGGGTTGCCAGGCATCCAGGTTTGAACCGGACAGTCCAGCATTTGAGCTTTCTGTTCGGGAGCAAACTGAGAAATAGAAGTGTCCGGTATTTTCTAAGTAAGATGTAATGTAGATTGTGGTGTCATGTCAAGTGTGTCCGGGATTTTTGTTGAAACCATCTGGCAACCCTAACCAGTTCGGTCAGGGAGACCAACCTCTTCCCAGCTGGCCTATCAGCATTTACTGGAGAGATTTCTCCAGAGAGTCCCACACTCCATTCCCTGATCGGGGCTCACTCTTGAGGTAGGGATTCTGAATGCCCTTGGTTTTGGTTTTCCACATGCCCTGCCTCTTTAAAGGGCTGCATCAGGCCAGGCTGCCTTTTGTTGTTGTTTTTTGTTTGTTTTGTACTGTGAATGCACAACCCCTAACCCTAGGGCAGCTACAGCAAAGGCGGCAGCACTGTAATCGTCCACCCCCACATGATCCTGAGAAGAAACCTGCGCAACACCTTCGAAAGACGAGTCTGGGAGCTTAAATTAATAACTTTGCTAGCCACTAAAAATCAATGAGACATGGATTATGGCTCATTACAACAACCTGTAACCCACTAAACCGCCACTCCTGCTTTTTCTTTTTTTGCTCCCCCCATCCCCAGTTGACTGGAGAGATGTTAATGGGCAACTTAACCTTGAGTGGCCCCTTGAAATATGTGTTAATTATGCTAAACAATCTCTTCCACCTTGTATTTAGTTGCAAAGCTCAGTGTACTGTTCCCAGACCTGAAGAAGAGATCTGTGTAATCGAGATGTAATAATATAGTCGATTAACTGATTAACCAATAAGCAAAAGCTTATAGGTTAATGTTACAGACTACATGCATCCCCCCTTTGCCGGAACATTTTTTAGCAGGCAGGCCAGCAGCCTGGCTCAGGGATCCAGGACCTATTCCTGCCGCAGTTCTGCATTTGAAGTGTATTAGGAGCTAGGTGGGCAGGAATCCTGGCTCAGTTCGGGGTCATGCTGGGTCTGGGAACTGAGCCGCCTCACCCTGGACAGGGTCTGCTGCCACCCATGCTGCTGCCTCTGATACAGCAGGCGGATCCCTCAGCTGCCCAGCCACGGTGGGTGGCAAAGAGCTGCTCGCAGCTGCCCAGCCATGACAAGTGGCTGAGGAACCATGTAGCTCTCAGCCGTGGCAGGGGACCCCCACGAGCACCCAGCCATCCCACGGTGGAGGGGACACTGCAGCAGCCGAAGCCTGCAAGCAGGAGGACCCCACAGCTCCAGCAGCAGAGGGTGCTGAACATGCCGCCCCATTTTGTCCAAGATGATTTTAGAAAAACTCAGGGGCAGGTCATGGGCATCCATGAATTTTCATTTATTGCCTGCAGCCTGTCAATGACTTTTACTGAAACATCTGGGACAAAATCTTAGCCGTACCTATAAATAATCTCCCTTTGATTACCCTCCCCCTCGCCCCCCCCCCCCCCCCGCACACACATGCACCAAGAGCCATTGCTGTGGAACACCACTAGAGGGTAGCAGCCTCTCGCAAAAAGCCCTTGCCTTAGCCATGGGCCCCACCAGATACACTTGAGAAGAGGCTGGTCGTACACACGGCCCCTCATGAGAGCGCACACACACTCAGTCCTGGATACCGGTCCCCGTTCTCTCTCTCTCACTCACCCTTCTCATTTCATGTGCTTAGGCTGCTTCCCGTAGGTTCCCACAATGCTTAGCTTGTGTTGTGCACACTCACACACAGTTGCTAGAGAACTGTCCCATCCCACAGGAGATTCTGCAACGCTCAGCTCACGCGGGCTGTGTGCCTGCCTCATTCCATACAAGGCAGCACTTTGGTTGGCATAAATATTGTGAGCTGTTGTTATTATTTACTGAGATCCGGCCGTGTGCCTGGCATTGGACAGTTACTGTGCAGGTAGATACATAGGCCTGAAAGTGCCCTGCTGAGCTCTTTGTGGCTATTGCAGCCAGGTTTCTATGGCAGATATGAGTAATGTTTGGCCATCAGCAATAGCAGGCAGAGTTAAAGCTGTCAGACTACTTCATAGCTCTGTGGTTTACTGTTCTAACAATGTCTCTGTAAAGGAGAAACTCCCAGGCAAATACTATGATTGATTTTCTTTCTAACTACCCTTGGAAGAACCAGCAAACAAATGGGAAATTATTGCACTAAGTAATAAACTGGCAACTCCAAGAAAATACAGCTGGTGCAGTGAGTACACATTATCTATGCATTCCCACTCCCCTGGCTCGCCGTAGCAGGGTCTGAGCCCCGGTCTATGTATAAAATGTAGATCAGCCTAACTATGTCACTCAGGAGCAGGACAAATTCCCATGAAGCTGCAATTCAGTGATTGAAGCCCCAGTGTAGAATGTTTGTGTTGAACTAGCTGTGACTGATCTGGGGGGTGAATTAAATACAGTGATGGGAAAACCCCTTCTGTTGATGTAAACCCGTCCACACTCCAGCTGTGGTGCTGTAGCTGTGGTACCACAGTGTCTGCAGTGTAGACATGCCATTATGTTGTGCTGTCAAATGTCCTGCATTCATTGGGAGGCAGAACTTTCAAATGAGATGTAAAACAAAGGCCTGGAATCCTTAAAGATCGATAGAGCCCTGCAAATCCACTTTATGTCCGCGGGTATCCGCATCCATGGATGTGTATGTTGGTATCCACAACTTATTTTTGCGGATGTGGATGCAGATGCGCATACAAATTTTGTATCTAGAACTTAGCACATCTGCGGATATATCTGTGGCTCATTTTTATGGATGCAAATTTTGTATCCACACCCAGTGCTAGCAATCTGGCTTTTCGCAAAGGTTAGATGTGTTATCCTAAGTACCATAGGAGATTTCAGCCTGGATAACTTCATGTCCGCCTTTCTAAATGCCTCCTGCCGTTTCAGTTGGATACTGTATTCTTTTTCCCATTCTGTTCTCTTCTCTGCTATGTTTCACACCTGAGTCTGCTGCATTTGGGGGGAGAATGGAACGGTTCCTGGTTTTAGAAGGAATTTTGGATTCTTTAAAACAAAAGGCCCAGTATGAAATCTCGGGGCCATTCTCAAGATCCTTGTCCCCCCGGAGCTCTCCAGATGAACGTTCGTTTAGGAACTCAATGTTGTTATTTTAATAGTAACAGTATTAATTTCCCTGTGGACTCCCAGTACTATGAAGCACCGTCCACAGAACAGAAACCCTCCTGCTACTTTAACTGTCACATCACAGCCAATGGCTCCAGAATGCTGTTCTCATTTGCCTTTCAGTGCAGAGCTGAGTACATGGCTTTAGGACCTCCTCACCCCCAAAATTCTGTCCCAGGGCAGCCAATGGGTCACCTCTTCAGACTCCTGGGTGCTGAGTCTTGCTTCTTTCAGAGAAATACCCTAATAAACCCTACGAGTGATGAATCTATTGTGGGGGACTCCTAAACAGATGTTGCTTGGTTTCAATCAGTTGCCACAGCATTCGCAAAAGCCCGTACTGATGAAAAGTCAATTAAGGAATTGCTCACCCATCACATGTAGCAGAGCAGTAGCTGTGTTAGTCTGTAGCCACAAAAACAAAAACTGTGGCTCCTAAAGTCTAACATATGTACTTAGGCATAAGCTTTTGTGGGCAAAAACCAACTTAGTTAGATGCTAGCAACAGTGTAACTGTTTAAATGGTTAACACATAAGCTCTTGCATTAACTTATTGGTTATCGAAACGGTTACACATCGGCTCCTGGCCCTGCTCCTAGGGAGCCAGCTGCCACCTCATGCTGCAGGCTCTGTCCCGAGCCCGCAGTACAGAGCAACAGCTGGCTCCCTGGGAGCAAGGCTGGGAGCCAGGAGCAGAGCTGGGAGTCAGCTTAAAAGGCAATTCCCAGCATGCACTGGCTCCTGGGGAGTCAGCTGCTGCCCTGTGCTGTGGACTCCACAGTATAAAGTGTGGGTGAGAGTGTTCTGGGAGACGATCTCCTGTACCTGAGAAGCGCCCATTTAGATCTGCCTTGTAAAGCAGAGTTACCTTGGATGTGAGCCAACTCTCATTGAAGACAACAGGAGAATCACTATTCGCTTCCGTGGAAGCTGGTGCTGGCATTTCAGCAATACATGGTAGGATCTGGTTTTGATCCTGTCTAAGCCACTGGAAAAACTCTCACGTATTCCACTAGGAACAGAGTTGGGTCAGAAGTGTTTTAATTCAAGAAGCATCCAGTTATCGGGGCTCTTGCACTAGTGGTATTTAGGAACAACACGCAGAGACTGGTGACAAAAACCAGACTCAGCTCCCAGCAGTGAGTCAGTCTTCTCCAGATCAGAGTCAACACGTGCAGAGATGGGGACAGGCTGTGAGCCCCACTGACCCATGGGAATAGCTCCCAGAAGCACCCTTCTTGTGTCACCCGTGCTTAAGGTACATAGGACAAGCCTGTTTTTCAGCCCTGTTGCTAAAGGGCCAATCGAGGCTGAGTAGGTTGAGGAGTCGAGATTTCTATATCAGGGCTAAATTAATCCCTTTAACACCACAAGGTAGGAACAAGGTAGGCCTATTGACAAGCAGTGTCATCAATGGGTCATTTCCCTTGTATAGATGGGCTCCAAGGGACAAAAAATTTGGACGCCAAGACCTGGGTCTTCTTTCTTTAACTTCCTCCACCCACAGGGACATAGGGCATGAACCGTTTTCATCCTTTATTTCAGTCTTATGCTGGTCTGTTCAGGCTTCTGAGAATCACATGGGATGCATTTGGCATCTCTCTCTTGTTTTTCTGCATAATATTTTTCGACAGTGGCCTCCATAGTACCGCTTCCTGTGAACGTTGTGTTGGTGGTACCCTTCCAAGGGGCCCTAACTGCGCCCATCGTTGTTTCCCTACCATAGTTTAGATTCGTTTGTTCTACTTAGAATCTCTGATATTGCAAGCCTCTCTTGCCAGTGGACTCTGAAGATCTGCAGACATGTCGTTGGGAATGAGTTGTAGATTTCCATGACTCTATGCCATAAAGGAGGACAGACACGATGCCAGTATTAAAAATTCATATTTCGGTGTCAGTGCCAATTAGGCTACTTTTTCCAAATCTTTTCAAGTCTATGGAAGTTGTTTGCTACTTTTTATGTCTGTTGCTTAACATCTCACATGGTGTCACCACCATTGCACCTCTCATTCCCTAGGGCTGCAGAATGACTTATTTCTTTTTCCAGCCCAATAGTTGCTTTTGGAACGTTGATAACCATATATTTTGCCGTCTCCTTACTGAGGAACAAACTGACTTGTTTTGCTCTAGCTGCCAGAACCTGGGTCTTCTCTTGCATTAAGTTCAACTAAGTAGGAGAACAGAGTCTTCAGCAAAAATGAGGTCATCCAATTGTCCTTTATCATTTGTCCATAAAATCCTTTGGTTGCCTTTAAAAGTTATTTTCCTCATGACATAATCGGTGAATAGTGCAAATAATACCGGGAACAAAATACATCCTGGTCTTATCCCAGTTATCACTGTGATTGGCTGATTGCCACCATCTCTGGCTGCACAATCAGCGTTAGCACATCAATCTGTTGCATACCCTACTTTTCCAAAGTCTGTCTCTTTCGTGTGGTGTCAAAAGATTTTTGGGAATCTAGACAAAACTTATCATAGTGGCTGCTTACCATCCCACACTTTGTTCTGTAATGCGTCTGAGAACAATAGTACAATGTGCACTTGATCTTAATGGTCTAAAACAGGGATGGGGAACCTTTTTTGGGTCAGGGACCACAGTCAAATCAGTCAGGGGCCATGCACAAGCAAGCAAAAAAACTCAAAACAAAACCTCACTGGGGTGGCCACCAACTGAGAAGCAGGAAAAACAAGAGAGACGTTCATCTCATTCCCTGAGGCTCAGGGCTTACCCCCAGGGCTGGATTAATTCTTCTGGGGGCCTGCAGTTAGTAGATTTTATAGAGCCCCTTACAGTCTGGGGTGGACCAAAAGGAGGGATTCATAAGCGGGGGAGAGGGCTGCTGGAGAGCAGGCTGGGAGCAGGAGGCCTGGGTGGGAGGTAGGCTATAGGAGTGTGTTAGGGGTGTGTGGGGTCTGGGCAGGAGGGAGGGTGCAAAAGTGAGGTGGGTTATGCAGGAGTGGGCTGGGATTGGGGGAAATTGGTGGGAGGGAGGTTGTAGGAATGGGGTGGAGCTGGGGTGTCTGGGAGGGAGTATACAGGAGAGTTTGGGTGGGAGGGAGAGTGGAGGAGTTGACTGGGGTGGGAGTCTGGAGGAGAGGTAGGGTGTGGGAGCAGGCTAGGAGGGTGGTGGGGGCAGTAGGGAGGGTGCAGGTGTGGGCTGAGGTTGGGAATCTGGTTGGGAGGTGGGATGCAGGAGCAGAGTGGGGGAGTCTGAGTGGGTGGTAGGGTGCAGGAGGAAGCTGGGGGTGGGGAGGGTTGGGTGGTAGGTAGGGTGCAGGAGAGGGTAGGGGACTGGCATAGCTCCTCGGGTGGGATGCAGCTGGCTTCATACCACCCTGTGCTTGCAGGCATCGCCCCCACCCCATTCCCATTGGCCATGATTTCTGGACAGTGGTAGTAACAGTGCTGGAGCCTGCAAGTTAGTGCAGGGACAGAGCTTCCCTGTGCTGCTCTTCCCCCGGACAGGGGCAGGGAGCCCTTAACCTCGTGGGTTGGATCAAGACAAGATGCAGCTGCAGGTTCCCCATCCCTGGTCTCAAAGCTGATCACTCCTCTCTGCGTTGAAGAAACAGCTTGTTTCTTGGGGCACGTCTACACAGCAGGGCGACGTTCTAATTCAGCTATGCAACTTCAGCTACGGCAATTGCGTAGTTGAAGTCCAAATAGCTTAATTTGGGTGTTGGTGATGTCTGCACAGCAGGAAGTTGAAGGAAGAGCCCTCTTCGTCCGACTTCCCTTACTCCTTGTGAAATGAGGGTTACAGAAACCGGAGTAAGAAGTCCCTCAGCTCGTCATTATTTCAAAATAATGGCTTGCTGTGTAGTTATTCCAGAATAACGCTGCTATGCAGGCGTACCCTTGATGAGTACCTGGAGGATTTTGCACATGCCTTTTGCCAGGCAGACAGAATATTGTGATTCCTCTCCAGTTATTACCGTTGGCGAAGACACCTTTCTTTGGCGAGATTGCTGCACACGTTCTCTTCCGCTGGGTTGGATTCCTCGTTCCATATTCTGCCCAGAAACACAAAGCATAGGCAGATGTGTCATGTCTTGCTTGAAGCATCTGTCCAGCAACAAGTGGTTCTGGTGCTGCAGGATCATTCAGTGTTTTAGTCTGTCCTGTAATGTTATCCTCTTCAGCAGCTCTCCCAGTTTTGAGATCACTGTTGGCATTTCCTAACATGTTTTAATGCTACTCTCTCCTCAGTGAATACCTAGCTCTAGTGATGAACCTTCCTAACATATTTCTAGTATTTTGTATGACCCAAGTCACCCAGCTCTAAATTTATTTCCCCTCTAAATAAGGCAAAAAGGTGATTGGTCCCCCCGTGTAGCCCAAAGCTCAGGGAGGGGCTCCTTCCACTATGGGTCAGCAGGTGACCACTCCACCTCACTGCCCTTCTCTGCATTCCTTCCCATGTATGAATCCACATCAGAACCCCCCCAGCCTTTCGGCACTGCACTGGCCTTCACAAGCCATGGCAACACAGAGAGCTCACCTCCTTAGTCCTAGTTTCTGACCAGCTTCAGCTGTGGGCTCAGGTCTGGATCAGACCTTGAGGTGCCAGGGTGTAGGGGCTCTGGCTAAGGCTGCAGGCTCTGGGGTGGTGTCAGAAATACGGATCTCAGGGCTGGGATAGAGGGTCGTGGTGCAAGGGCTGCAGGGTGGGGCTGGGGATGAGAGGTTTGGGGTGCAGGCTGCCCCGGGGAGAGAGGACAACCCCAGCCCTCTCTCATCGCAGCAGCTTGGGGCCAGGTGAGACATGCCTCTCCATGGCTGCTGCAACTCCAGCGGGCACAGCCAGGGGAGGGGCGCCAGTCACCCAGCCAGGGCAGGTCCAGGCAAGGCTGGATCCGGCCTACGGAAGGAGTACCTGCCCCCTGCAATGACAGCTCTAGAGCAGCTCTGGGTTGGGGGCCGTGGAGGGGGGAGAGGAGCCCCCTCTCTTGCCCCAGCACAGAGCTGGAGGTGATGTGATGTCTCCCCCCCCCCCAGCTTGGAGCAGCCACTGCCAGGGGTGGGGGGAACTCCCTCAGTTCCAGCACGGGGCTTGTTAGGCAGCTGTAGCCAGATGGCTGCACAGCTCAGAGGGAACTTAGGATAACCAGACACCTCATGGGGGCAGTAACTAATGTTGTCAGAGGGGCAGAACTCTGTTTGTGTTGGGGTGTAAAGCTTTTATTCCAGAGGAAGTATCTTTGTTTGGCCTAGGAGGAACGGGAAATTCTGTTGTTCACTGAGCCGGTTCATTGTTACGGGTGTACATGTGTTGGTGCTATTGGTAGCATCTGTGGGATATGAGTACCATGCTTTATCGATGAGAAACCTGGCCAGGTGCCTTTGTCCCTTAACAGATCTTGTGGCTGCTGGGCAGTTTGCCTGTGGTCTCCTATTCCAGCTGTTTATGCAGGGTTGGACTGGCATACAGAGGGGATGCATGCAGCCAAACATCTATCAACACTCCCAGAAGGATCCCACACTGCGAAGGACCTGTCTACATACCTCTCAGCCCCAGAGTTCCCTTTGTATCACAACTCCTAAGCCTCTTCCTCACCCACCTCCCCTGCTTCCGAGCTCCCTCTGCCCCACACTGGCTCTCTCCATTGGCTGGGGTGATGCTGGTCAGCATGACAGATTCATTGCACAGGTTGTGTTCTGTGGACTCTTCTTGCAGAGAGAGGTTACATTTACAATCGAGTCGTTTTTGTCAACCCAGGTGTCATTCTGTGTGTGCGGAGAGGCTGTGGCACCTGTCTCTCTAAGTCCATATGCATCTGCTGAGGCAGAGCTCCACAGAGATGCATCGGTATTCCAGGGCACAGGAGCAAAGGCAGTCACTTGCATAGAAACTGTCTTGGGTACATCAGCCAGCCAGTGGCACCATTTAATGTGTGCCAATGCAGCAGGTTTGCTGAATGCATAACCTAGGCCTTCCATGGGGCTAGCGTTCTCCTGCAGAGAGAGGGGAGTTCTGCCTCTAAGCTATGTTTAGTCCTAGCCTGACTCACACTGCTTCTTCAGTCAACCTTGAATGTGACCTGGAAGGACCACAGGATAATGTCTGTTCAGTTGAGTCCTTATTATCTTTTGTTTTGGTAGCACCGAAAAGCCTAACTATCATTGTGCTAGGTAGGCCCTATACAAATATCTAGCAAAAGGCCCCAACGAGCTTACAGGTTAAATCAGGGGTGGGGAACCTTTTTGGGGCTGGGGACTGCTGACCCCCAAGCAAATACATTTTGTGTGCTCCAGCCCCATGGTGGGATAGTGGGGAGGGTCTGGAGTGCCAGCGCAGGCTCACCAATGCTGGGAGTGGAGCTCCAACCCTCGGGGGCCAGATCCAGGCAAGCCGGGGGCCACAGGTTCCCTACCCCTGATTTAAACAGACAAACGGCAGGAGAAGAAACAGAGGCATGGAGAGGAGAAATGGCTTACCCAAGGCACAGGCAGAATTTGATTTTCAGTGCAGTGCTCTGTACACTGGGCCATGCTGCCTATCTCTGCTGAGCTATTTTCCAGAGGGGGGCATTGCAGAACACAGTTGCTTTGCTGAGGCTACCAGATTTCATCCCTTTCTTACTTTGTGTATAACCTGAGGTGCTGGAGATTGAACTTTAGATTGTTCCGGGTGTACATGTGTTGGTGCTATTGGTAGCATCTGTGGGATGTGAGTACCATGCTTTATCGATGAGTAACGTGGCCGGGTGCCTTTGTCCCTTAACAGACCTTGTGGCTGCTGGGCAGTTTGCCTGAGGTCTCCTTTTGCATCTTTACCTCCCTCAACCACCTGTTTAGTCTTGTTGAAAGGCAACAGCCCTGAAGTTCTCCAGTTGCACTCGAAACAAACGCCAGTCTTCATCCCGCTGTCCCCGCAATGTGCTTCAGTCCTGCACTGGTGGGGCTGCCTCTAGGGACTAAGAGGCTCTTCGGTTTCAATGGCCCAGTCAGTCTTTGGCCTCTGCTGACACTGGCCAACGGGAATCCAAGAAGCATTTAGCATGGCGGCAGGAATTCGAGAGATTTGGACATCGGTCTATACTGAGACCACCGTGGGCCTGATCTGCTGAATGAGCAGCAGCTACAACAGCCATTGGCTGCAGCTCCTACAAGGCCTTAACTCAGGCCACACCTGGTCTTCCGACATTGAGGCTTTTGGCCAATGACCATCCAAGGAGAGATGCCAGGAGGGAAGGCTCCATATCCCAGTGTAAATGTCTGTCAGCTAGTTCCCCTTTTCTTCAGCTTCCATGCACCTTCTTGACTGCTCACATGACCTCCCTCCTGGAGTGGAAGCTTCACAGATGGGAGAGAGGCTTTAAAATCAATCAATCAATCCACTTGGTAACTAGAGCAAACAAAGAAACCGTCTTGAATTGTGTCCAGAAACAAGCAGAGGCGTGGCGATGGGCCTATCCACTCACAGCTCCCTCAGCCATTCTGCTTAGCTTCGAGGTGTTCTCTGGCAAGATTGGAAATAGCCTGGAACCACCTTTTAAAAACAGAGTCCCTCCAGGAACGGCTTCCAGCTTTCATGCTTCCAGCCTTCAGATACAGCTGTCCTCCCTAGATGCTGAGATGCTTCCTTCACAGGGAGGGATAGCTCAGTGGTTTGAGCATTGGCCTGCTAAACCCAGGGTTGTGAGTTCAATTCCTGCAAAGGCCATTTGGGGCAAAAATTTGTCAGGGATGGTACTTGGTACCGCTGTGAAGACAGGGGACTGGACTCAATGACCTTTCAAAGTCCCTTCCAGTTCTAGGAGATAGGCAATCTCCATTAATATGTGCAGCCTTGGTTAGGTTATATCAGTAACAGCTCTGCTGCATTCCCACCAAATAATTGGTTTGTGGGACTATGCTCACTCTTCCCACAATGTCTTTGATTCTGTGCATGTGAAAGTTCTCTGGCAATCAGACACAGGATGCGGGGCACCATTTCTGGCCCAAAGGGCTTAAAGGATGGTGAATGAATGCTGAGTTTATTTGTATTTCTAATTGGCAAGTGCCTTGCCAGATCAGCTGTGTGTCACTGTAAACTGAGGACACGTATGCAGCTTTAGTACCAAGGGACTGCTGCCAAGGGCGGTCGCCTACCCTCGTGGTTCCTTTCCTGGGGGTTGCTGTGCTCAGGATATGTTTGCTGTAACACGTGTTCTTTATTTGGCTATATAACAGAGATGTGTTTCAGCTGTATCGGCTTCCTGAAAGCAGACAGACTGCGCAGCTTCAGGCTCTCTCCCCTGGAACACCCCACCTGGGAGCCTCTTGCAACCTGAAAGCTGTGATCTTAAATTGTGTTTCAAACTCTTTAGGTGAGAGACCACTTCTGCTGTCAGAGAAGAGGCCGCTCACTGGGAGAGCAAAAGCCTGAAGCCTGTTCTCAATTTATCACTCCGATCTTATTCATGCAACACTCTCATTGATCTTGGCAAGAGTTTGGCTGAAGCAGGACCTCAGAATTTATCTCTTTGGAATTTGGACGGCCAGGAAGTTGCACAGTGGTTGCAAACATTTGAATCTCTTTCAGAAAAAAAAGCCTTGTGTTAATGTTGTAATATTCATTAATAACACATTGTTTCTCCATGGCTGCTTTCACCATAGTATCCCAAACCACTTTGCAATGAGGACTGAGCACTGGACCCCCTCAAGTTGGGGTGGAGAGTGTTAAGTCTTCATGAGAGGAGCAGGATTTTCTTCTTTGAGGAAACTTTTTCCTCCAACTTACCTTCAGCAGCTCCCTTGTGTTGAGTAGCTGCTGTCTCACTTCGGGCTTGGTTCCCTACCCAGCAAGCTCATTCATTGATGTATATTTGGGGCTGACCCAGCATTGTGACCTTACGTGATGACATGGCAATGCCGTATAGTGAGGTGAGGGGATATCGGGCAGTGTCAGCTTGGTTCTGGAGGAGAGAGCTTCCGAGGTGACAAACGTACCGCTCCATGCTGCAGCCCGCTCCACGAGCAGCAAAACGGTCGTTCCTGTGCCGTCGCACTCACTGCAGAGAAGCCTATTTCTAACATTCAACCTATTTCCCACCTCCCTTTCCATTCAGTTTCATCTCCCCCCCAACAGATAGTCACAGATTCCAGGGAAGCTGAGGGGTGGGGGCATGATTTGAAGCGGCGTTCCACCAGCTTTCACATGGCCGCGTTGGAGATGGAACATTTTTAGGGAAAGAGACTGTCACATGCTATTTGTACAGCACCTAGCACCAGGGAACCCTAAGGTGACTGGTATCTAGGCACCATCCTAGTTTCAAAAAGAGTAATAATAGTCCATTATAATGATCACAAGACTTGTCTCACGCCAAGCAAAGGTGCTGTCATGCAAGGCAGCTGGTCCATATAACCTAGAATCTTGACCAGTACTTGATTAAGAATATATCATGATGCTCGCCACCCCCTGTGGTGCATTTCTGTGCTTCGAGGGGGGACAGTCCTTCCTGGCCTCAGCTTGTATTTGCTTCTCACAGAGATCATGTGTGAACCCAGAAACCCACAGCAAAACCCCTTTGAAAGTTCTTGTGGTTTTGCATGATCGAGACTTGAAACCCTGCAACAGACACAATCTGCCTGCAAACTGGATGAAAGGTTACTGGAAAAGCTAATGAACTTTTCAGCAAACCTGGGTTGGAATTAAGGCTCTATGTCTCAGTGAACTTCCATTATCAGCGGTGGTATATCTGACAGCACTAGCGCTAGGCAGAAGGGCTGGTCAACTTTGATTTTGATGACTATTTTCCTTTCCAATGAAAAATAGTCTGTGTTTGCTGTTTGTTATCCTACATGAAAATTATTTAGATCATGATGCAGAGCATACACTTATAAAGTTTGTGGACGATACCAAGCTAGGAGGACTTGCAAGTGCTTTGGAGGATAAGATTAAAATTCAGAATGATCTGGACAAAGTGGAGAAATGGTCTGAAGAAAATAGGGTGAAATTCAATAAGCACAAGTCCAACTCATGACACTTAGGAAGGAACAATCATTTGCGTAGGACGGAGGACTGTGGAATGGGTTCCGGGGGTCATAGTTAAACGTCAACAGTGTTAGCGCTGTTGTAAAAAAAGCAAACGTTGTTCTGAGATGTATTAGCAAAAGAGTCCTAAGCGATATGGGAGACATGGTTCTGCTCTACTCCACGCTGATTGGGCATCAGCTGGAATACTGTGCTTGTGTCCAGTTCTTGCATCACGTTTTAGGAAGGGTGGGACAAATTGGAGAAAGTCTGGAAAAAGAGCAACAAGAATGATTAGGAGTCTAAAAGCATGACTTACTAGAAGAATTACCCAGTGTTGCCTGGGCCATGTGGCCTGCCTGCCAGCTTCTCCCCAGGGCTGGCCAGGAGCAGAGGGCAGTGCACATGTCGCCCGGCAGCTTCTTGGCAGAGTGGCCCAGTGGACGGCTGCTCTCCAGGGCTGGGGTGCTTGTTGCCCTGTGGTCATTTGTGGCTGTGTCTAGACTAGCAAGTTTTTCCGCAAAATTATCTGCTTTTGCGGAAAAACTTGCCAACTGTCTACACTGGCCGCTTGAATTTCCGCAAAAGTACTGACGATATCAAGTAAGATTGTCAGTGCTTTTGCGGAAATACTATGCTGCTCCTGTTTGGGCAAAAGTCTTTTTCTGAAAAACTTTTGCGCAAAAGGGTCAGTGTAGACAGCAGAGATTTATTTTCCGCAAAAAAGCCTCGATTGCGAAAATGGCCATCGGGGCTTTTTTGCGGAAAAGCGCATCTAGATTGGCCACGGACGCTTTTCCGCAAAAAGTGCTTTTGCGGAAAAGCGTCCTGCCAGTCTAGATGTGCTTTTCCGAAAATACTTTTTAACGGAAAATGTTTCCGTTACAAGCATTTCCGGAAAATCATGCCAGTGTAGACGTAGCCTGAGAGTATAACTGTCCCTCCCATCATACTCCTCTCTTTCCATTTGCTGTGAAACAATCACATTCCACACACATCCCCCTGTCCTGGCACAACCAAACACAAACCTTGCTTTAAGTTACTATAAGAGGAAGCTGCACATGAAATTTGGTGGTTCCAGCTCTTACTGTTTAGGAAGAGATCTGAAACAAACACACTCACAGACAGATGGATGTACACACAGAAAGACAGACAGATGCACAAGCTCTCTAAAATATATAGTAGATGAGGGAAGTTTGAAAAAGTGGGTTCATTTGGTCTGGAGATGAGAAGACCGAGAAGGAGCATAATGGCAGTTTTCAAGTACATAAAAGGTTGTTACAAGGAGGAGAGAGAAAAATGATTCTCCTTAGCCTCTTAGGATAGGACAAGAAGCAATGGGCTTAAATTGCAGCAAAGGCAGTTTGGGTTGGACTTTAGGAACCACTTTCTGTCTGGGTGATTAAGCAATGGAATAAATTGCCCAGGGAGGTTGTGGAATCTCCATCATTTGAGATTTTAAAGAGCAGGTCAGACAAACACCTGTCAGGGATGGGCTTGATAATACTACTTAGCCATGCCA
Source organism: Pelodiscus sinensis (assembly GCF_052426305.1). NCBI lineage: Eukaryota > Metazoa > Chordata > Testudines > Trionychidae > Pelodiscus > Pelodiscus sinensis. Next base: position 6,846,173 of record NC_143074.1, on the reverse strand, counting down.
TTAGATGACCTCTTGAGGTTCCTTCCTGTCCAATGAGTCTCTGATTCTATGAAAACAGTCTCTTCTGACTGGTATTTTCCTTTTTGTTTCACTGGAAAAGGGGGCAGGGAGAGAAGAAAATAAGGGAGACAAAGGGGAAAGAGTGGCTGAATTTTTTTTCGCCAAAGACCAAAAATGTTTGCTTTTCATTTTATTAAAAAAAAAATCAGATCAATGCTTCTTCAAATTGAAACATGAAAATGGAAACATTTCATTGAAAATACTTCCCCCATTTCAATCAGACACACCAAGCAGCAATGTGCAAATGTCATGTTTCCCTTTATCACCCTCACCTTCTCTTGTCCCTACATCCCAGCCTGGTCCCACATGATTTGTGCTGTAAGCAGCAGCATTGATCCTGACTGCTATGGCGGTCAGGTTGCTGACTATGATAGCTTGGCAGAATTTTATTTTGCACTGTTCTCCCTCCCCCCTTCCCTTTCCCCCCGTTCTCTACACAGAAACAACAGAACTCGGTACCAAGAAGGAGCTTAAGTCCATGCCATTCATCACCTACCTCTCAGGCCTGCTGACAGCTCAGATGCTTTCGGACGACCAGCTGATCTCGGGCGTGGAGATCCACTGCGAAGAAAAAGGCCGCTGCCCCTCCACCTGCCACTTGTGTCGACGCCCAGGCAAGGAGCAACTCAGCCCAGCCCCGGTGCTGCTGGAAATTAACCGTGTGGTACCCCTGTACACGCTGATACAGGACAATGACACGAAGGAGGTGAGTGAGGAAGCCTGCTCTGAAAACTTCTCTCTTCCTCTGCTTTTCTCACTTCTCTTCTGCCTGGCCCTCTGCCTGTCCAGCCTGGCACTTTGCATTTTTGTTGTGTGTTTTTACAGCCCCCCACACAATGGGGCCTTGGTTCATGACTAGACCTTCTAGCCACTGCTCCAGAACAAATAGTACATCTCTGTGATCTCCATTGATCCTCTGCCAGTCAGCCTGGTATCTGAGAGCCTAACCAAACACGATGGGCTTAGTGCCCATCTTTCTCACGCAGCCTGGGAGCAACCCCCCCTCCCCTCATTGCACCTTTTCTCCCGCCCTGCCTCTCCCCTTTGAGTATCCGTTCTCCCCTTGAAAGCCAAGCCGGATAGTGCAGGCAGTGTGCAGGGTTCTGTGTCATCTTGCTGAAACTTTCCCGAGGATTCAGCAAAGCGGAAAAATGGCTACCTCTTATGTAGGCTCAGGCCTGGAGCGGCACCCCTGGGTGGGCATGGGGAATCTGGGTGAGATTTTCAGAGCCTTAGGGCATGGCAAAGACCAGCACAGCCCTTGCATAGGGAACTGAGCCTGGGAACAGACCCCTGGGATTCACCCAACCAGCCACTGGAGGTCACTGTTACTCTAACAGGTGCAGGCGGCATGGGGCTCAGCCTGGCCTCTGGCACAGGTCTCTCCCGTCTCTTGCTCTCTGCAAATCCTGCAGGACCGTAAATGTTAATCAGATGTAGATTTATTTGCCGGTTTCCCCGGTCCCTGCTCTCCCACCCCCGCCCCCGGCCCCAAATCCAAAAATGACAGACCTGTTTAAAGTCACTTCTTAGCACCGAGCCTGCACTTGATTAAGGGGCTCCGAGAGAGCCAGAGCGCAGCAGCTGTGGGTGGGACGCGGGGAGCTGCAGGTCTGGAAACAATCCCAGCCCTGAGTAGAGGTGTGACCACCTAGCGTGTCCCCCCCCACCCCGCCGTGCTCTCCCACACCCACAGAGGACAGGGCATCCCTGTCTGCATCCTTCCCCACTCCTGGGCCTGGGATCCCTCTCTCTGCTCCTCGCTCTCCTTCTCCACCCCAGCTGCCTACCTCTCCTCTCTGGCGCCATGTCACTCCTCTCCCGGTCTCCCTTGCTTCTTTCCCCTCTGTCTCTATCTGTCCCTCGCCGCCCTCTGCCTGGCCCATAGCCTCCTCCTTTGTGACAACTGCTGCCTTTCTCTCCAGCCTCCCTTTGCCCCATCCGTAGGAAGAGCCTGTACTCTGTGGCAAAAGCTCCATTCGCCTCCCGGCCCTGGATTGGCTCAGTCTGCCCCTGATGGTGGCATTTAAAGCTGCCCGTCCTTTAGCCAGGCTTGGGAGCATCTCCTGCTTGGCCGGCGAAGCGCAGGGGGGCTGCAGTATTGGGAAGCGGGTGTCGTGCTAGCAGCCCCGCCTGGATCTGAAGGCCTGAGACCGGTAGAGCCCCTAGCCCTGACACAGCCATGACACAGCCTGGGTTTGCCAGCACCAGCTTCTTTTCCCCACCCTTTGCGGGCAGGGAGCATAGAAGATGGACCTTGGTGTCTAAGCAGCTTCTATGCCTCCGCCACCAACACCATCCCATCTGCTTGCCTTCTCCTTCCCCGTGAGAACTTCTGCTTGGACGCCGACCAGCCCTCTTCCCCCAGCCTGGCCGGGAACTAACAGGGTGAATTGCCTTTGAGAGCTGGGGGAGACACAAGGAGGCTGATGCACACGCTGGCTGCTTCTCCACTGCAGAGCAGGAGGGAGCTGTTTGCAGCCTCCTGCAGGCAGCCGACTCCCAGAATAACCCAACAAGACAGTGACTGCTCCTCCTCGGGAGAGCCGTCCGCCCTCACTGCTTGGCAGAGCACTCTCCAGGCAGGGCCTGGGGCAGTGACAGAGAGCCAAGGCTGCCAAAGGCCAAGGTGGATCCAAGAGGGATGTGGGACTCAGCAGGCAGAGCGTGTGTGTTGGGGGGAGAACAGCCGGGAGTGGTCACTGAGCCACGGTTATGCTGTGGTAGGTTGGATGTTATGGGATGTGGGGTGAGGGCAGTTTCTTTGGGGGGAAGGGGAAATGGGTTCGCCAGCAGGCATGGGGTTAATGGAGGGGGGGAAAACAAACAAAAATGAGTGACCTAGCCAGTCTAAAGAGCTCCTGCTGCTACCGCTCATCCGCCAGGAAGTGGGACAGCTTCTCCGCCCCTCCCTTCCTCATGCGCTGGCCTGTGCAAAGGGGAAGTGCGGCCTTCCAGGCTCCTCATCTCCCCATCCCCCTGGAAAGCGCCCCATCTCCCCTCCCTCAGCTGCTACCACGATGCAGCCACCTCCCCCTCCCCCCCGCCTCCTCCCTCTGGGTGCCCAGAGTTCAGCTCTCACTCTTCCCAGGCTCCGAGTAGAAGCGACGTTCCCATGTGCCCTGCCCTGGAAGGGCCTCTTGCTTGGCTTGCGAGTTGGACGCGGGCTGCGTTTCTCCAGCAGCAGCGTCACTCCCTCCCTCCGTCCCGCTGAAGACTGTCCCACCGGCCGCAGCTGGAACGGAGCCCCTAATTGTGCTTTCTGCTGAGGCCCTGAAAAAAACAGCCGCCCTTTTTCAGAGACTCCGATTCACGCGCATGCCCCTCCCCGCACCTGCAAGCTTTGCCCCGAGACGCTTGGCCCTCAGAGGGAGTCTGTCTCTGCAGGCGGGGGTCCAGGCATGGGCCTGCAAATTGGAGGGAAAAGGAGCCTTCCTTCCCTTTCCCCAGCACTTCCTGCTTCAGCAGCTGTTCCTGCCAACGGTTGGGCTTGGTCTTGAGCTGCATGTTCTCTAGCACCCCAGCATCCAGGGCCAAAGTGGGGGGAGGCTGCTCTGAGCGCTGCAGGAGAGGGCGTTTCGGGGCAGAGGGCTGTAGGGAATGCTGCACTGATGGTCATGGCAGCAGGAGGTGCGGACGGTATTCAGCTGAGCACCGGGTGGGAGATGACGGTGTCTGTGTGGTACCATTTCAGTAACCCAGGCCTAGGCCTCCTTTGTGCAGCTGGAGTCTCTGATGTCTGCTTTTGTTACAGGCCCCACTACCCACCCACGGTCCTACTAGGGGCCTTGTTTTCCTCTGTGGCAGGAGACAGGTAATTCCCTCCTTTTGTCTCCCACAGCCACCCCCATCGCAGCTTGCCCTCAGTCCTGGGCTGTCCTCTCTCTCCCCTGCATGCTTAATTCTTGCTGAGCACTTCCTGTTTTCACCTGTTCCATTCTTTCCCTCTTTCCCTCCCCCTCCTTTTTTTTAACCTGGGCATTTTTATCTGGTCTGTCCACCCTTTTCTCCCCATTCCCTCCTCTCTTTCTCTGGTCTTTACCTCCTTTCAGCAGGTTGCCACCCCGCCCCCCCAGCTCTGTGTCCTCTGGCGTGTGAGACAGCTCCCTATGTCCTCGGAGTCACTCAGCCGTAATTCCCAGCAGTCAGCCAGGAGCCCCCAGTAGGAGCTCACCATTCCTCCTGTGGGAGGCTGAGTCAGGGCTCTCAGTGCCAGGGTGAGGAGAGAGCCAAGATGGGCCTGCATGGCTCCTACAGCAGCCTCCGCCCCCAGGCATGATGCCTGCAGGGAAAAGTGCCCAGCCCCCACTGAAAGAAAGACCTGCGGTTGCAGTGAGGCAGGCCGCTTGTTTTAGAGAGGCTGACATCCTCCAGGGTTAGGTTTGCCGGTAGAGAATACGCAGTGGAAACTTCCATGACAGCCATCAGCTAAGTTCAGAGGCCAAGCGCCAAAGGAAGGCGAAGGCGCACGGTCTGTTGTAGAGCTAGATGAGGATCCACCTGCTTGCACAGACAATGCAGTGGTGTCCCCTCCAGGCTTAAGTAGTGCACCTGGCGCGATCCGGGCCCCCGTGAGCACCACCAGACAGGCCCGCAGTGGGGAGCACATCCCTCAGTTCTCAGCTCCCCCGGGCTCCCAGCCCCTCTGACGCTGTTCTGCCAGACCTGCCGAGGAGTCAGCAGCGGCTCAGGGTCCAGCAGACCTAGGTTCTGCCCTTGCCGCTCTTCCTTGTCTGGAAGGAATCCCTTCCGTGGGAGCACAGCGTCCTCTCAGGCCTCCCCATGCCCCGCGGCGGTGACAGCTGCTCCAGGCCCCGCCCCCGGCCGTAAACGTCACTGCCCCCTTTCGCCTCCCGCAGTGGCACTCGGATGACTTCTGCGCCACTTAGTCGGTCCGCCGCGTGGGAGCAAGTGGCGCAAGTGACCATTTGTGCTCCGCGGTCCCTTGAGTGAGAGGCAGGAGGGGGAGGAGAAGAGAAAGAGAGAGACAGAGAGAGAGGCAGGAGGGGGAGGAGAAGAGAAAGAGAGAGACAGAGAGAGAGGCAGGAGGGGGAGGAGAAGAGAAAGAGAGAGACAGAGAGAGAGGCAGGGGGAGGGGGAGGAGAGCTGAGAGAGAGAGGGGAAGGCAGTAAGAGGAGGAGAGAGAGAGAAAAAGACATGGAGCAAGAGACCGGAGGCTCAGGAGAGAAGACCGAAATGGAGGAGAGACCTGAAAATCCCATCTTATGCCAGGCTGATTGGCTAGTTCCAAAATAACTGAGCACTGTAGATGTAGCCTCAGTGGCCACGCCAGGGAGTAAACGCTGCTTCTCCTGAGTTCTAGTCTAGAGGCCATTGACCCTACCCATTGGAATCCATGGGAGAGGTGCCCCCCCCAGCCAGAGGCCAGTTATGTAACCCATGCGCCCTCTTCTCCTGCCTGTCCCTTGCCCACATGGGTTTTTGCTCACTTGTGATTCCTTGAACATTTCTTTCCTGCTAAGGGCCCAATGGTGAGCCAGCTGATGCGGCACAGCAAGGGGTCAGCAGGTCCCTCTGCCTATGCTATCCCTCTCCGGGGGCAGGGCATGAGAGGGACTGGCAGTGGGCGGAGCCTTGGCTGCTCCCTCCCACCACCCACCGCTACTGATGGGGAAGTGATCGAGACTTGGCATAGAGCTGGTGCAGGTAATGTCCCCGCCCCAGAGTGATTCTCAGAGCTCCCCTGTGGTTCCTGGCCTCTCCCAGGGCAGTGTAGCTACATGCTCCCCCTTAGGTGGGACGAGCTGTAAAATTACACTCTTGCCATAAAAAATATAGATGGTATCATGAGCTTTCGGGGGTTGTGTCTATGGAAGCTCACGACACCATCTACATTTTTTGTTAGTCTCTAAGGTGCTGCGGGACTATTCGCTGTTTTTCAAGCTTTTTCAGTTACAGACTAAGAGGCCACCCCTCTGAAACTTCCGCCATAGTCGATTGGCTGCTAGGAACAGCAGCTCCGTAAGAGAGCAGAACGGAGAGGTACTAAAACATCAGCCGGCATAGCATCCTCCTCCAGCATCCAGCTTGAGTCCTGCGGCTGGTCTCAGCCAGTTGCGGGGGTAGAGATACTGACCGTTAGCACAAACAACAAATGCAGGTGTCTAGGACTATCACTCAGACCCCAAGGGTCCGGCCTGGTGGGATGACTCAGACCAGACAGGCGTCACCGCAGCAGCCTTGCAACATAAATCACATCCAAACTAGCCTAGTTTTTAACTTCTGAGCACAGGATCTGCACTTATTCCTCCGTAAGCTTGCGGTTGCTGTCTCCTGTTGGAGTCGATACTATTCCGTAGATGTAGCTAATGCTCTCCAGTGGGATATCTGCAGACAGAATGGGAGGTCTACACATGTATTTGGCAAATAGCCCATGGGTTGGTTGATCGTGAATATTTGAATTTGGATTTCAATGTTGCTTTCTGCAAATACCTGCACCTCTGAGTTTTGGAAGCTCTCTTTCATACACGCTTTCCCGGCCACTCCACTGCTCCAGCTTCCCTGGGACTCAGTGACAAGTGGGATGAGCCCAGCCAAGAATATTCATTTCCAAATTCAACCCCCTGTTCACAGTCATCTGGGGCCCAAAGCAGGACTCGAGCCAGCCGTCTGTGCTGTGCTGAGGGGGCTGTTAGGGATGGGTTCTGTAGTAACAGGACTGCCTGTTCTCCACTGAGAACCCCTACCGGTGACATTGATGTGACATGGGTGGAATGGGGTGACGTTGTGGCCTCTCTTCCGTCTAGAACTGGTACCCAATGTAGTTTCAAGTGAGCGCCTGTCCACTGCTTCCTGTCTGAGTCTGGCTTGATGCGAATGGGCAGAGAGAGGTTATGACTGAGGCTTGTATTGGGAGACATTAGAGGTCTCTGGGGACCATGTCAGTGTACAGGTCAGTCTGCTGTCTCTGTACCATCTCAGTCTGCTGGTGTTCCGTTGTGACAGAGGCACTGTCGCAGTGGGTGTCAGCTAGGGTCTGCCCGTTCCAGGATGCTATGTCTGATAGTGGTCAGAGCTAGTGGTCAGTCAGAGATTCAGGGGGAGGTGCAGCATACTCTTTACTATCAAGGTACTGAGTAACCCTCTCCTCCGTCGTTGATTGGCCAGTTCGGCTCGTATACTGAAGCCCAATGGTTTCTCTCCTTCCAACATCTTTGTTTTGTCTTATGGAAAAGCTGCCCCTCCCCAGGACCCTTGTCAGCCAAGTGAACGCAGTGGCCATGGAATAGCCCCGCAGGAAGAAACGTGAACCCACCTCACAGCGTTTTCTTGGGCAGGCCCCAAGGCTAGGGAAAGGAGTTACTCCACCCTGCCTTTGTGAGGGTGCATTTTAGATGTCTGCCGTGCCCGTTTGATAGTGGTTGGTCTTTTGGGCTTAGCCCATACTTTTCCCAGCCTCTTCCTACCCTCTGTTGCCCTCACATCCACCAACGACTCCAACCTTGAGCTTGGGGAATGTCCATCACCTTCAACGACAGGGCAGAGGGAAGTCCTCTGGCTCTGAGCGCCGCCAGGAGTAAAAGGAAGCAGGCAAAGCCTGTAATACTGTCATTCTCACCTTTCTGCTGCCTTGACTTCTCAGCTCTCTGCAGCTGTGTGATTGACTAACAGCCCAGCTCATGATAATCACCGAGAGGCACAGGCCGAGCGAGAGAGACATCAGCTTTGCGTCCTCTGGAAACCTCCAAGGCCCCTGGAATACGCGGTTGGAAAAGGAGCCAGCCAGCTAACCCTGAGAGGCAGCAGCGAGAGAATGGAGACATGCTGCTTATGCATCCCCCCCCATGCTCTCTGAACATCACAGAACAGAGGCCTAGCAGATTCGGCGTATGCAGGAATCCAGGCCGCCAGCACTGATAGCCAGCCACGGGGTGCTGGTTTGACTGGCCGAGGCCTTCCTCTTTCAGGGATATTATTTTCATTTGCATTGCACTTTCCCCCATCAAAAAACCAAAACAAACAAAAAAAGGCTCTCACAAGCGCGGCGCAGCCAGCTGCAGAAACGCTTAGAGGGCTGGGGGAAAGGGAACAAGGGGAGATTAATCTCATCCCCTTTGGGAGATTGATTCAAAGCTCTGTTTGTGTTTAAGGAGACAAATGAACTTCTAGTTAGAATTTTAGGAGACCCCTGGGACATTTATTTAATTTTCAATGTGAGTAATCTCAGCATTAATCTCTAGCTGTGTCGCCCTCGCAGCTCAGAGCACAACACAGGCAGCGCTTGCTGCATGAGTGGAGCTGCCAGGGGGCTTGGTCAGAAGCACTCCTGGCAGCCTCACCTCGGGAAGAGGAGGGGCTGGACTCCGTCCACACCCTGGTTCTTCCTCAGCTGCTGGAGATGCCCGGGGCCAGTGAGTGACCTTGTACTCTGGGAGGGCGGGGAGCAGTGTTTCTTTATCTGCCCAGCCCCCAGTGGAGATTGCTCCCACTGCAGCCAGTGTGCACGTGAGAGAGCCTCCTGCATGCTCCATACCGCTGTGGGAACAGACGTCTCTTTAGACCAGGGGTGGGGAACCTTAGGCCTGGGGGATGGATGCGGCCTCTGGTTTGCCTGGATCCAGCCCCCGAGGCTCAGGTCTCCCCCCAGCATTGGGGAGCCCGCACTGACACGCCAGCCCCCCACTGCTCCACTGCACACAAAATCTGGGCTGGTGTGGGAGGAGAATGTGGAAAGTGTCTTTCTCCTTCCCAGTTGGGGGTCACGTCACTTGTGTGCAGCCCCCGACTCATTTTCCTGTGGTTCAGTGGCCCCTGACCCAAAAAGGGTTCCCCAGCCCTGATTTAGACTGTAGCACAGTTCTACATTACTGCTGGGGCCTGAGGCTGTGGGCTGCACTTGGCCTTGTTCACCCAGCTCCCCTTCCCTGCGTCTCTGCATGGATCTGAAAAGGCTCAGCAGAGCCAACGTTGGACTCTTCCCACTTTGCCAGAAACCTTCAATTCCGGCTGTGTTTGTGCCCCACAGGCACTGGCCTGGCAGGTCTAGAGGGCCCTGGATCTGCACGTTCGCGAGTAGCTGTTGGTATGGCCAGTGCATGTCTTAAGCAAGGAGAGGACAGCTCCCTTCTTCTCGTCACAAAGAGGAGCCTGGTCAATAAAGGTGCACTGAGATGTGTCCCCTGAGTGCCAGTCTGTCCTCATCATCAACATTTCACCTACCATCCTCAGCAGCTCTAGGAGTCTGCCCATCAGTGCTGCATGTCTGGGACACACACTCCAGCCTGTGGAGACCTCGAAACTCTGTGACCGAAGGTGAGGGGTTGCAACTGGAACCGTAGAAAGCTCCACCGATGACACCAGCTATGCCAGAATCCTCAAATCCTTGCTGTCCACCTCCCCTTCCTCCCCCCTTCTCTGTCTCTCTCACTCTCACTCACCGCACAGAGCAGATGGGGAAGCAGAAGGACATTTAGACACATATTGGCCATCTGTCCCTCTTAAATTTGGCCAAGTAAACCTCCAACAGCCGGAAAAAGCAGAGAAATCCAGCAGAGAAGGCTCTCGTTAGTTCTTCACAGCATTCCTGGTAGCCTATGCCCCTCGGATGGCCTGCGCATTCCAGCCAGCCAAACTGGGCCTTGGTTCCAGTCAGCACGGGAGATCAGGCCCTGATCTTGGCTGAGGGAGACACTGCTTCAGCACTGAGGAAGAGTGCAGTGTTTGCATTGAGCCTGACCCACAGAGATAGCCTGGAGTTCTCCCTGGCTATGAGACCCCCTCAGAGACCATGGGGTTGTCTTAGTTTGGTTGACTGCGTTGCTGAAGAGGTTGTGGCACATTGATGAAAAGGCCAGAGGAAGGGAAATGCCTTTATCACACATTCCAGGTCCCTGTTTTGCCAAATCTCTTTTGAGTGCTGAGCTGGGAGGGAGGCTGTAATTAAAAGTCATGCCCCCCTCAAGTCATTTTACCGCCTTTGTACTAAGCTTTCTCTCAGAAATTCCCTGCACTGCAGCAACACGGGCTGCTAGTGCGAGCAAAGAGCCGGCGTTGTTACCCCCACGTCAATCAAACCTGCTCTGAGCACCAGACGACACAGTGGCAAAAGCAGCAGCAGCAGCCTGTCTAACCTGCCACTCCCAAGTCCCGAGGTTTTGCAGCGTGGGCCTGCTCCAGTGGCAGACCCAAGTCAGAAGGTCTGCCTAGTGCAATAGGGACATGCTAGCACAGATATAAGACCACAATCCAGGAGCTGTAAACCCGGTGAGGATGTCCAAGCACTGGCTTGGAAACACCAAAGCTCACAAGTCCTGGCCCTGCAAACCTGGGTTTGCAATCTACAATGGACATACTGCAAGTGCTACTGGAATACTCAGGAGCATAGTTCCCGCTAAGGTGCGCGCCTGCACAGCCGTGCACAAAGAATTCTTCCCCCACCCACCTCTGCTGGAGAATTGTGTGACAGGCGGCTACTCTGGTGGGCAGAGCTGGCTGAGATGGCATGGTGAGAGAACCACTGGGGTGAGGGGCCAGGACCTGCCATCGCCGCATGGTGTGCGAAAGGACTGCTCTGGTGGCTAGGGCCTATTTTGGCAGCTGGGTTGGGAACAGGACCTGCACATGGCTGGGGGTGGTCTGCTCCGGCAACTGGGAACAGGACATGGCAGGGACAGGGGGAGGTGTGCTCCGGCAGCTGGGAATGGGACATGCTATGGGGGAATGGGACATGTGGGGGGGGGGGGGATCTGATCCAGAATCTGGGAACGTGTCTATTAATAAATTGGGTGCCACGGGGCACACATCCAAACCAGCGCACATGAGCTCAATATTGGTGCACAAGCCAAAACTCACTCTGCTCATGGTTGGAAAATCTTAGAGGGAACCCTGCCCAGGAGTCCAAGGGGCAATCAGCCCCAGTTCAGGGATTTGATCGGGCTTAGCACAGGTGTGAGAGCACACCCACATTGTTGGGGTGCTCGGGGCGGAGGAGGAGCGGGAAGCGATGACAGAGGAGAGAGGATAGGCAGACTTACTGCATCCGAGGGTACTGAGGAAGTTGGCAAATGTCATTGAGGAGCCTTTGGCCATTATCTTTGAAAAGTCGTGGAGATTGGGAGGGATCCCGGATGATTGGAAAAAGGCAAATGTAGTGCCCATCTTTAAAAAAGGGAAGAAGGACGATCCAGGGAATTATAGGCCAGTCAGTCTTACCTCAGTCCCTGGAAAAATCATGGAAGGGATCCTCAAGGAATCCATTTTGAGGCACTTGGAAGAGGGGGATGTGATCAGGAATAGTCAGCATGGATTCAACAAGGGCAAGTCGTACCTGACCAATCTGATTAGCTTCTATGATGAGGTAACTGGCTCTATGGACATGGGAAAATCAGTGGATGTGACATACCTTCACTTTAGCAAGTCTTTTGATACCGTCTCCCACAATATTCTTGCCAGCAAGTTAAAGAAATGCGGATTGGATAAATGGACGGTAAGATGGATAGAAAGTTGGCTAGAAGGCCGGGCCCAGCGGGTAGTGATCAACAGCTCGATGTCAGGATGGCGGTTGGTTTCTAGTGGAGTGCCCCAAGGTTCAGTTCTAGGACCGGTGTTGTTCAATATCTTTATTAATGACCTGGATGAGGGGATGGATTGCACCCTCAGCAACTTTGCAGATGACACTAAGCTGGGGGGAGAGGTAGATACACTCAAGGGCAGCGATAAGGTCCAGAGTGACTTAGACAAATTGGAGGACTGGGCCACAAGAAATCTGATGAGGTTCAACAAGGACAAGTGCAGAGTCCTGCCCTTGGGACGGAAGAATCCCAAACATTGTTACAGGCTGGGGACCAACTGGCTAGTAGCAGTCCTGCAGAAAAGGACCTGGGGATTACAGTGGATGAGAAGCTGGATATGAGTCAACAGTGCGCCCTTGTAGCCAAGAAGGCTAATGGCATATTAGGATGCATTAAGAGGATCATTGCCAGCAGATCCAGAGATGTGATTATTCCCCTTTATTTGGCTCTTGTGAGGCCACATCTAGAGTATCATGTCCATTTCTGGGCCCCCCCACTACAAAAAGGATGTGGACGCATTGGAGAGGGTCCAGTGGAGGGCAACCAAAATGATGAGGGGGCTGGAGCACACAACCTACAAGGAGAGACTGAGGAAGTTGGGTCCGTTTAGTCTGCAGAAGCGAAGAGGGAGGGGGGGTTTGATAGCAGCCTTCAACTTCCTGAAGGGAGGTTCCAAACTGCCTGGAGAATGACTATTCTCAGTAGTGACAGATGGCAGAACAAGGAGCAATGGTCTCAAGTTGCAGTGGGAGAGGTCCAGGTTGGTGTCAGGGTGCGAGCCCCCCACTGTGCCTCAGTGCCCCCTGACTGTCCTCATATAGCCCCTCTCAGGTCAAGTTACAGTCTATATGGGTTGCTCATCATTGGCACAGTCTGTTGCAACCACCCTGCTTACCAAGCTGGCCTCACGATCCGGCTCCAAATCCAGGGTCTTGTCTCCAGCCCCTAGCCAGGGTCTTGGCTGCCGTCTCCAGCCCTTGCTGGCTATCCCCAGCCTGTCTCCCTCCAAGGAGCTCCTGGTTCCTGTGCAGTCAGCCCTCCACTCGCCCCTTTATAGCTGACAGCTGGGCTCGCCTAGCCACCCGGGCTTCTCTGGATCTCTGACAGCTGGGCTCTCATTAGCCTAGCCGCTTCAGCTGGGTTCTTCCAGCCACCCTAAGGCTCAAGACCTGAGCCTTGGGCTTAAAGGCCCAGTGCAGGGCAGGCACCCTGTCACAGTTGGATATTAGGAAAAACTATTTCACTAGGAGGGTGGTGAAGCACTGGAATGGGTTACCTAGGGAGGTGGTGGAGTCTCCATCCCTAGAAGTGTTTAAGTCTCGGCTTGACAAAGCGCTGGCTGGGTTGATTTAGTTGGATTGGTCCTGCCTAGAGCAGGGGGCTGGACTTGATGACCTTGTAAGGTCTCTTCCAGCTCTGTGGTTCTATGATTCTATGATTTGCTGCCAATCAACTATCCAGGCACCTGCAGGGCTTGGGGCGATCCCTGTGAGACTTGCAAGCCAATGTAGGTCTGGCTAGCTTGGCCAAGTCCCCCCTTTCCATTTCTGATTCCCATGAGCTATCTCAGTTTGCCCCAGAGGCAGAGCCAACCTGGAACCGGGAAAGCCAGCGCCCTGCATTGAGGAAATGCAGTAGCGATGAGCGCATCAGTGAATGTGGGGTGAAAAAAATCAAAGTGGAGCTGGAGCATGTCAGATTTGGATTGACTCAGAGCACTTATGACCTCCAGCTACCCAGGAGGGACTGCACACAGAGATTGTGTGATGTTGCTCTTTCCCCTTGAAGTCAGTTCAAGCAGATAGAGATTTTTGTGCTTCTGCCTGTTAGTCCCATTTTTCAGGGCTGTTTCTCTGTGGTATCCCAGAGCTGCTTGTTTTAGGGGAGGGGAGGAGAAAACCGTACATGTGATCAGCAGGCATGCCAGGGAAACTGCCATTCCCAGGGCCTTGGTTCCAACACTGCAACTCTCACTGGCTTCTCCAAGCTTTCTGTGGTCCTGGACCAGAAGTAAAAGGCTAGACAAGCTTCTGAAAGCAAAGCAAACACGCCGTGCAGGCAGAGAACTTCTCCAAAGCAGAGTCTGAAGACAGGAAAGGTTGGTGCCAGTAATTTATTTTTCCATGGACAAAGTTGAAAGGGCGCCAGAGCAATTGGGAACAGCATTATTATTGGATGTGTTTTTTAATAATATCTGTTAATTGGTACTTATTATTCTTGCATTAATACACTGTGCAAAGTTTGGCTACTTGGGCCTCCTCCCGATATGGATCTTGTCTACATCCGACATGCATTTGAGACAGGGCGGAGGGCCAATCTGATTGTGCTATAATAGGGAGCTTGGTATTCTAGGTGTGAAAGCAACACCCATTCACCCAGCCGGGAATGTCACTGCAGTAGAAATGTTGCCTGATGCTGCCAGGTTTTCCAGTTTCCTCTGCTGCTCCCTTGTCTCCCATAAATAATAGGGAGCATTGCCCGGCCTGGATCCTTCCCAGCACCCCGACCTTTCTTGCAAAATGTCAAAGCCCTCCACTGGCTGGATTGCAAGAGAGACTGCTCCCCTGAGAGGCAGCCAGAGAAGAGGAGGGTGTGCACACTAGAAAATGTGGTCACCTATCAAGAACAGTAGGGAAATTTCCCCTTCCTTTGCATTGACCCTGGAACAGACTTGCAGATGCAAACTCTGTGACCCTGGAAAGAGTCCCTGGACTGGGAAGTCCGGTTTTTTTATCTCCACACTTAGAGTATGTCTAGACAACATGCCTCTGCTGACAGAAGCACATACATTAGACATACCAACATAGTCAATTTAAATATCCCCCACTTGGTTAGAATAAAAATGGCCGCAGCTGTTTATCGGCACAAACTGGCAGTCAAGACGGGGATCAGTCGACAAGGAAAGCCTTTGCTGACCGATCTTGTAAACCTCGTTTCACGTTATCGGTTACCCAGCTATGGCCGGCAGCCAGTGCGCTCCTGTCCCCACTATTGGGGAGCCCTCCGCCATCCCACACAGCTCCCTCTGTAGCAGAGGCAACAGTGCGTGGTGGCAGGCGGAGCCGGTCCGTGAGGCGAGCTCGTTTAAAAAACACTTCCCCGTGCAGACCAGCTACCTAGTGCCCTGCACTGCTGCTTCTGATACAGAGGCAGCAGCGCAGGGTGGCAACAGCCCCTGTGTGTGGAGGGTCCGAACTCCCCATGTACAGAGATTGCTCTGCTGGATATGGACCAGCCTCTGTCTACGGGGAGCTCAGCCCTGCCATGGACAGAGGCTGCTTCCCAGAAGCCTCCTCTGCCCCCCCACCATGCTGCTACATCTGATAGACATGCTCCCCCCAGCACTGGCTCCTGCCTGCCCCCTCCCTGACCTCTGTAGGAGGCAGCAAGGCGGGGACTGGAGCAGGCAGGTCTACAGAGCCGATACACATGGGGAGCTGGCTTGAAGGCCAGCTTCCTGCCCATATTGGCTCCAGCCTACACCCTCACCCTCTGTATTGCTGGCTCTCAATCAGAGGCAGCAGTGCAGGGGTAGGGAGTGCAGGCAGATCTGGTTCTCCCGGGGAGCCCCCTTGAAGCCAACTCCTCATGGGCACCAACTGCCGCTCCTTCCCCCCCACCCCTTTGATACAAAGGCAGCAGCGGAGAGAGGAGGTGGGAATGCATGTACTCAACAAGATTAACTGGGAAGTCGAGGCGTATCGGTTAATCATATCGTCAACTGCACGTTGACATCCCTATTGCATATATTTGCCTTTGTCATTCTTCCTGAAAACGAGGCAAGCACTCTCCACAGAAGTTCTTTGAGCCAAAGCGTATGTTAGGTCGGGTGTCCAAGTCCTCGGCAACACCAGATGACTCCCTGTTTTCAGAAAGGCTGAGCACACAGCTTGCATCCAGCCCTTCGAGCTCTTTGGAAAGCCTGATGCTCACGATGGGTGCTCAGTCCTTCTGAAAAGAATTGCCTGAAAACTGGGACACTTGAAGGGAATTCTCCCTCCCCGCTACCCAGCCACTCTTCCTAAGTCCCAGAGGTGGAATTTTCTTTGTGTTTAAGGCCTTGAACGCTGGACAGGGACCCTCACATTATTTCCCAGCAACCCCAAAACCCCGCCCGCCAGGAGTGACGTTTCATCACTCCCTTTCTCACCCGCGCATGACCTGTTGGCGGCAGTTAAAATGTTTCTGTGTTCAGTTGCTGAGCCTCTGAGGCATGAAAACTAAACAAGCCCCGTGTCCCCCATCGCACAACCAGTCAGAGAAATAAGACCCGTCTGCACTCACGTCTGGGATGGATGGGGTGCCCGGGTCATTCGTTTTCCTGATATTTGTTAAGAATAGACTCAACAGATGGTAAGATGGGGCTTTATGGCTCGTTATGTCTAGAACACGTCAAAACAAACAAAGTAGCCGTCTTGTGGGGGAAACCATCAATCCGTACTATGGGTATGGGCGGGTGTGGGGTGTCAGCCTTATTATACCGTAAAGAGCACATTTGATGCTGTTGCTGTGATTCATAACGCTATATATCTAATGGTGTGACTCCTCAGCTAGAAAATAAACCTTCCGCGCCAGTTTCTCCTCTCATAAATCTCCCTCTGGCACTGAAGGATGTGAACCAAGTGGCCTGACTCACAGGGAACCAATACCTTGTGGATACTTTAACTTGAAGGGGAAAGCTGCCAGGGCCGAGGGTTCTGGGGAACAGCCAGCTCCTACAAGACAAGCGGCCTGTTCAGTGCATTATGGGAAGGGGGTTATTCAGCCATCATGGGCTCTGCCGTCATGGAGGATGAGATGCTGAGCACCCTCATTTCCCACAAATTAGCTGTTGCTCAGCCCTTTGCCAGGATCGGGCCCTAACCCAGCACCTCTAGGGTTAACGTTACGGTGCCAAGGGGCCTCCCTTGCCAGTCGTCCCAGGCTGAGGTGGTGTCACAGAGAACATAAGAACGGCCATACTGGGTCAGTCCATCCAGCCCAGTGTCCTCTCTGCCCACAGCGGCCAATGCCAGGTGCCCCAGAGGGAGTGAACAGAACAGGGAACCATCCAGTGACCCCTCCCCTGTCACCCATTCCTGGCTTCTGACAAACAGTCTGGGGACATGGTCCCTGCCCAAAGAAGGGTTAATGGGGTGGAATGGGGATAATTACCCCTCAGTCACAGCCAGGCACCAAGGCAGGAGGTAGCTGTGTCAAGGATCAGAAAGGGCCGACTCCTGGAGGATTAACCCCCAGGCCCACACGCCCCAATGCCGGGATAAGGAGCAGAGACAATAGTCTTCAGTCTCCCAGGGCCAGGGCTGGATTGGAGGGTTGGGGACTGTCACAGCTGTGTTTGGAGATGACTCTCTACTCCAAGACTGAGATCTGGCAGATCTCTCCCTTTCAGACGTGTCCCCGCATTGTCCTCTGCGAGGAGTCCTTTTCCGCCTGGAACTCACTGTATGGATTACAGGAATTGCAGTTTCTCCTTTGTGTATGTACAAGGGCTCCCCACAGTATCCCTTCCTAGTCAGGAAAGCAAGCAAGCAGACAACCAAGTTCCGGTGAAAGCCCCGCTTGCAGGGCATGATAGCAGATAGCCCAAGAACATTCCCTCCAGGAATCAGATAGCACCCCAGAAAGACATGCCGGCACCCCACGAGCCAGGTGGGTCCCACTAATCTGGTGCTACATCCATGCAGGGCAGCCAAGAACTGAGGAGAACCCACAGAAGGAAATGCTGCAGGCAACAGGAGACTACTGGGCACCCCACTTCACAGCAGGGATGCCCAAGGACAGTGCAGAGCCCTGCATTGTTGGCACAATGTCCCCTGAGGGCAGCAGGGAACCTTGGCGATTATAGTAGCGCCCCTAAGGTAGACATGGAGCCCCAAGGGACTAGGTGCTGGCCCCCGAGGGAATCTGGAGCCCTTGGACTTTATAGTCATGTCTGGGAAGGGTAATTTCTGGAGGCTGCTGGATCCCTGCTTCAGGAGCCGCTTCGACCTTTGCCACAACCATCCTCTTTTTCTCCAAAGCACTTGACCTCTTCCCTGCCTCTGGTGCCCCTCCCCTCTGTGCACAGGCTCCCCAGCCCACACACTTACTAGAAATCCTGATTAAAAACAAGCAAAGCCCAGCCCCGAGGAACCCTGCCCATGGGCTGCCAGCTGAGCCCGTCGCCTGGCCTCTCCGGGCTCGATTTGACGTCAGCCGGCTGCTCCTCCAGAAACAAATGTCAGCACAATTGAATAGAGGCGGCTGTCAGGGCGGGGGGCCCACTGGTTCTCTGTGTAACTCTGTTACTGGGCGTAGGTGCGTTGGCCTAATGGGTGGAATTGAAGGACGCATGGACGGGCTAACCTCGTTTGTGCAAAGGCTGACACAAGGCAGATCAGGGCTCTGCACCTGCAGGATCTAATTAAAGTGTACGAGGGGGTGGGGGGGGCAGCATACGCTTACCGTAAACAATAAAAGCAATTAGCTACCAGCTGTGGCTAAAGGGCATGGGCATGGCGGCTGAGATTTGTTCTCTGGGTGGCCAGGGTATCCAGCAAGGAGTGCTCCTGGGGGGCAAGGAGAGCTGCGAAAGCACTGGCCGAAATACCACTTACCATGCACCATCCATGGGGCTGGCCATGGCAGATGTGTGAGAGTGCCCAGCATTCTCTCTGCAGGGCAGAGCCCAGGGGGGCAACGTTTAGTGTAGGGCAGGGGGCTTTAGGATGGTGCTGCGAAAGCAGCCCGGGCGCATGTCTGGGCAGGTTCCCAGAGGCAGAGCCAGGCTCCTAGATGTGCAGAGTAACAGTCGGAGAACAGTGCAGAGGTATAGGGCGGTTCAGAGGGAATGGTAAGAGGGCGGCAGCAGGAGGGTGGCGTGTGGTGCGGGGCTGATAGATGCAATGTGGGAGAGTGAGGATGGTTGGGGCAGTGAGTGGTATGGAGTGGCAGAGGGTGGTGTGGGATGTGCAGGTGGTAGGGGACTGGGTGAAGAAGTGGAAGAAGGGCAGCGTGTGGTACAGGAGTGGCAGAAGGATAGTGGTTTGCAAAAGTGGTTGGAGTCTTTGTGGGTTATGGGAGTGGTGGGAGGACAGTGTGGGTTATGGGAGTGGGGGGCAGTGTGGGTTTCAGGAGCGGAGGAGCAGAGTGGGTTGCGGTAGTGGTAGCAGTTCAGTGTCAGGTTGCGGTAGTGTTAATGATGCAGTGTGGGGTTGAGGGAGTGGTAGCAGCACAGTGTGGGGTTGCAGTAGCGATAAGGGCCCAGTGTGTGGTTATGGTAGCGGTAGCGGCACAATATGGGGTTGTGCGAATGGTAGTGATGCACTGTGTGATTGCAGGAGCGACAGCAGTGCAGTGTGGGGTTGCGGGCACGGTAGCAGTGCAATGTGAGGTTACGGGTGTGGTGGGGGCAGTGTACAGTTGCAGCCATGGTAGCAGCGCAGTGTGGGTTGCAGGAGCGGTAGCAATGCATTGTGAGGTTGCAAGAGCGGCAGCGGCGCAGTGTGAGTTGCAGGAGCAGTAGCAATATAGTGTGGGTTGCAGTAGTGATGCAGTTTGGGTTGCAGTAGTGGTAGCAGCACAGTGTGGGTTGCAGGAGGAGCAGTGGTGCAGCGTGGGTTGCAGGAGCGGTAGCAGCACAGTGTGGGTTGCAAGAGCAGCAGCAGTGCAGTGTGGGTTGCAGGAGTGGTAGCAATGTGGTGTGGGTTGTGGTTGTGATGCAGTGTGGGGTTGCGGGAGTGGGAGCGATGCAGTGTGGGCTCCGATAGCAATTCAGTGTGGGGTTGCAAGAGTGGTAATGGCACAGTGTGGGGTTGTGGGAGCAGTAATGATGCAGTGTGGGGTTGCGAAAGCGGCAGCGTTGCAGTATGGGTTGTGGTAGTGGTAGTGATGCAGTGTGGGGTTGCAGGAGCAGAAGCGGCACAGTTTGTGTTGCAGGAGCGGCAGCAGCACAGTGTGGGTTGCAGGAGCGGGAGCGATGCATTGTGGGTTGCAGTAGTAATGCAGTGTGGAGTTGCAGGAGTGGTAATGGCACAGTGGTGCAGTGGTGCAGTGTGGGTTGTGGTAGTAATTCAGTGTGGGGTTCCAAGAGTGGTTATGGTGCAGTGTGGGATTGCGTAAATGGTAACGATGCAGTGTGGGGTTGCGGCAGCGGCGCAGAGCGGGTTGCGGTAGCGGTAGCGATGCAGTGTGGGTTTCAGGAGCGGCTGCGGCACAGTGTGTGTTGCAGGAGTGGAAGCGATGCAGTGTGGGTTGCGGGAGAGGGACCGGTGCAGTGTGGGTTGCAGGAATGGGAGTGATGCAGTGTGGGTTGCGGTAGCAATGCAGCGTGGGGTTGCAGGAGTGGTAATGGCACAGTGTGCGTTGCGGGAGTGGGCGTGGCTCAGCGTGGGTTGCGGGAGTGGTAATGTCGCAATGTGGGTTGCAGGAGTGGGAGTGCCACAGTGTGGGTTGCGGGAGTGGGAGCGGGAGCGATGCAGTGTGGGTTGCAGGAGTGGTGGTAATGCAGTGTGGGTTGCAGGAGTAGCAGCGGCACAATGGAGCCCTACACTGACAACGTGAGTGGAGTTACTCTACTCAGCAGCTCTCGCTTTGGGCCAGGTACTAGCCGTGGTGCCTTTCCTGGGCAGCAGGACACAGCGGCATGGGCAGCTCCCGCCCCTTGGGTGCTGGTGGATGCTGAGTTCAAAGAACTCTGGAAACTATTCCTTATGGGTGCTGGCTCAGGTGTTTTTTCTTCAGCTCCCCCTGGTGCTGGCTCCCTGACCATCGCTGCACATGGCCCCACTGACCCTGTCTTTCCTTGGCCGGAGATATGAGGGGAGCCGGAGAGTGAGTCTGCCACGGGACACATGACATGGAGCAGCAGGTGGAGTTCAAAGGCCAAGGATGATCTAACGCCTTTCCTCCCGCGGCTGCAGAGAGCTCCCAGCTCCCTGCCCTCTGTACCCCCTCGCCCGCTGGAAATCCAACTGTCTCCCTCTTGGGCTCCCGCAGGCTTTTCTCAAATCCACTGATCCGTCTTTTCTCTTTTGAAACCATCAAGAAATCCCATCGGAGCTGTGGCCCTATTTAGAAAGAACCATCCCGGGCCGTCATCTGTGGCATCGTTACCTAGGTCAGCCGTGCAGCCCTCCCAGCCTCCCATTACGTAGTGGGTCTGGTGTGGTTTGCCTGTACCCTTTCCTTTCCATGAATTCCTCATCACACTAGTTATAGCCGGCTTTTTGGGTCATGGGGTGAGGGGTTTATTATATGGCTGCAGCATGAGATAATTAATTCTCATGCATCTGATCGGTCTATTCTAGACATTCTCTAATTGCCTGAAATATCCTTTTCGCTTCTCAGCTTTACTTAGGAGCTAAAGGATAATGGTGTATTCCCCCCCTTGAATGGGAACATTTAGCAAATGTCTGGAAGCAGAAGTGCAACAGACAGGGGGGACTCGAGGCGCCTTGTTACAAGGATGCGTGTGTGTTTGGGGAAACTGACACAATCCCAAACAATAGAGTGTGACGTATGGCTCTATTTATACCCTTTCTTTTTATAAATGGCTGGAGGAAGGCGTTTTTACTACAGTGTTGTGTTAAATGCCAAATCCGCTGAAGCCAGCTCTGTCCTCCCCTAGGAGTGATTTCGGGCTTTAAGGTGTAACCCAATGGAGAGTTAGTCATATTTTGTGGGCCAGGCACATATCTGCCATCTGGCGCTCTGGGAGGTTTGAAGGGGGTGAAGTAGCTCTGCTTTCAGCAATGGGGTTTTGTCAGCGGAGGGCTGGCTGGGGTGGGGGCAGCCCGTGAAGCTGTTTGATGGGAAGGAGACACTCCTCAGTGGGTTGGGGTCCAAACTGGAGGGCTTCTGATACATTGGGAAAGGAGTTGCAAAAGCCAATAGAAATAGTGAAGTCAGGGTTCCATTATGGTCATAGCTCTTAGAGACCCCAGCTGAGGTTGGAACGCCAGAGTGCTAGGTGCTGTACGTTCATACAGCGGGAGACAGCCCCTGCCTGAAGAGCTCATGGTCTGAGTAGTCCAGCCTGACAAATGAGAGGAGGTGAAGCAACTTAATCAAGGTTACACAGCAGCTGGGTGGGGCTCCTGGCTCTTGGACCCAGGTTTCCAGAGATCCAGCCACCACTAGGAACCAATAGGCCAGGGTGCTGGTTTTGTCTTAAGCATTCCCCTTGGGCTTTGTCTACACTGCATGTTTTTGAGGCAGAAAATATGCTAATTAGGGACTCATTAGCATGAATCACAATGTCATTAGCATATTTTCTGCACTGTAACCGCTTCTGTTTTGCACAAAAAAAACCTTTTGTGCAAGATCCTTATGCTTCTCCCGGAGAGGCATAAGGATCTTGCACAAAAAGGGGTTTTTGCGCAAAACGGAAGTGGCTACACTGCTTCTTTTTGTGCAAAAACCCCTTGTGCAAAAAGAATTGGCAGAAAATATGCTAATGACATCATGACTCATGCTAATGAGTCCCTCATTAGCATATTTTCTGCCACAGAAACTTCCAGTGTAGACACAGCCTTGGAGTATTAGCAACTTGGTTTCAATAGCACAGGGCTAGTGTGTGAGAACTAGGATGCGAAACTGACCTGTTTTCTGTCTGTCCCAGCCTCAGTGAAGAGCAAAAAGTAAACAAGCCCCAAGAATAGATTCAAAGGAAATTTGATTACAAATGATTTCATCTTTACTACTCCAGGGCCCGATCCTGTTCTCTGATCCATGAGCCTGGGCTTCTGCTTTGTTGCTTCTGGGGCTCATATTGCAGGATCAGTCAGTCCTCTGAGA
Source organism: Pelodiscus sinensis (assembly GCF_052426305.1). Lineage (NCBI taxonomy): Eukaryota > Metazoa > Chordata > Testudines > Trionychidae > Pelodiscus > Pelodiscus sinensis. The sequence goes on along the minus strand of NC_143074.1, from coordinate 6,823,803 downwards.
CGGTAGGAGCTGCGGGGAGCAGTCTCTGCCATGCTAATGACAGTGCCTGGGTATTAATAGCTGTCATCAGATGCACTCCCTGAAGTGCTTTTTACAAGCTCTTCTGGTTGTACCAGCTTGGATACCTGGCCCCGCAGTCCTTATGTCGGCGAGTAATCCTCACTCAAGCAAGCAGCGCCTCGCACTCCAGTTGGATGGCTCATGGGCCAGGGACGTGTGAGTGAGTCTGCATGCATGGTGGTCCTTGGGTGCTCTTTCTTCAGGAGCCTCTCCTTTGAAGTGCAGTCAGCTCTGGAGGGAAATTTCAAGTTCGGAGTAAAGAACAGTCGTACATCCTGCTGAAACTTCAGGGGAGACAAAGGGAGCCCAGACTTACTGAGATTAGGCATAACCTTGTCCTCCAGCAGAAGAGTGCCAGGGGCCATATGACCCCTTTTATGTCTCAAAAGACTCCCTTTGTGGTCAGCATTGTACAGCTACGTAGTGAGAGACAGAGCCTGTTGGAAGAAGAGTACAGTCTAGGCAGTTGAGATAAGACCATTGTGCAGATGGGGGAGCTGAAGCCCACAGATTAAATGACTTTCCCAAGGACACATGGGAACTCTGTAGCAGAGCTAGGAATTAAACCTAGGTCTCTTGAGTCCTGCCACTTCCACAGGCCCTTCCTTCCCAGATATAATGATACTGACACTAATAATGGGGGCAGGGCCAGGACTGGGTGCTGGCTGGCTTCTCTGAGTGCTAAGTGTTCACACATTTGCTTCTTTTTACTAAAACTATCCAGGCCTTCAGAGGAGCCCTGATGAGCTCGTACTGGTGCTCAGGGAAAGGAGACGTTATCGAGGATTGGTGCAGGTGTGACCTCAACGCCTTCGACGAGAACGGACTCCCAAACTGCAGTCCTCTCCCACAGCCCGTGTATGTATCTTTTGCTGAATGGGGTCTGTGGGGTGGTCACATTGAGTCAGTCCCCTTGTGGGGTTATGTGGCCTGAGCCATCCCGTCCATACCGACTGTCCTACGGATGGGAGAGACCTGGAGGATTATGAGGGGCCTGACATGGCAGCAGCAGGAGTCGCCTCCATCCCGTACTCACCACGCAGATGGGAGGAGCCGGAGCAGCCCAGCAGCCGGCTCCACCGTGCTGGCTTCTCCACAGCAGCAGAGCAGTCATGGAGCGGGGGCGGAGCTTGGGGAGGAGTGGAGCAGGGCAGGGGCGGGGCCTGCAGAGGTAGGGAGGATGACCCATGCTCCACGCCCCCCTCAAGATGACCCTTTACTCAAAGGCATTTCCTGGCTCCTGTATTCAAATCTAGGTCCTCAGTCCAGTGCATCTTGCCTTCCAGAAACCCTGATGCTGGCTGTGGCCCTGGCAGGTTCCTTTCGTGTTTTTCATCACCTTATTAGCGCGGCCTGTAGAATGGGATTTCAAATGGTGAAAGAAATGGAGTTACAATGCAAGTCACTGTGGCTTGTCGGAGGGAGAACAAGCCAGGAGCAAAGCGATGGGGAATTAGTTGAGGCAGCAGGAAGAGGGACCGGCTCCAGCGCTGCACGAGGACGAGAACATCGCTGGCGTGAGCCAGGATCCTCAGGCGCCATCGATTTCCCATCCTGCGTTCAGCGACCACATTTGTACTCTCAGAGCCCAGTTCATAGCCCTGCTCCGCGTGTTGTCACTGGCTGCCGTCAAAGGAGGCGCCACTCTGATCTGGTGGGATTTCATCAGCCTCTTTTGCACTGTTGTCAGTGATGATGCTGATGTTATATTTAGTCCTGCCGTGCAGGCAGGGGACTGGGCTAGATGATCTCTTGAGGTCCCTCCGTTCCTACGTTTCTGTGATACAAGACACATAAGAACAGCCGCTGGGTCAGAGGAAAGGTCCATCCAGCCCAGGAACCTCTCTTCTGACAGCGGCCAAAGCCAGGTGTCCCATAGAGAATGACCAGAACAGGCAATTGCCCAGCGAGCCCTCCCCTGCCGCCCACTCCCAGTCTCTGGCAAAGAGGCTAGGGACACCATTCCTTCCTATGCCAGCTAAAAGCCATTGATGGACCTATCCTTGAACATATCTAGCTCTTTTTGAACCCTTTTATAGTCTTGGCCTTCACAACATCGACTAAGAACCAGCCCCCTTTCTCCCCTTCACACACCTGCTCCCACACACTCGAACTCACACTTTGCACATCTCCATCCCTCTCGCTCTTTTGCTTACACCCAAGTTCAGCCTTGCTCACAAGGCCTCTTGCAAGCACCCACCAGACACACTCTTGGGCATGCACACTCTCCTCTTGCATCCCTTCACTCCCATTACGCTTACACCCAGTCTGCTGGCTTTAGCTGGGTTGCAGGGAGATACACCAAGGGGAAGTTTGACTTCCTCCCTCTCCTCTTCCACTCCGTTCTCCGTAAGGTCACTGATCCAGGCCTCCCCGGCCTCTGATCTGAGATTGCAGGGAAGTAGTTCGGAGGGTGGTAACAGAGGAGGGAGCGCCCCTCAGGTGAAATGAGGGGGTCACCCTCAATCAGCACAGCACAGAGACGCGGATTCAGAAGGAGTCCCAAGGCCAAGGCTGTTCAGGAGACAGGTGGAGGAGGGAACGGTTATGGAGCAGGATCTGACCCCAGCTGGCAGACAGTCAGCTGAAAGTTTCCTTTCTTGTGTGTTCCACCCTCCCCTTGTTTATCATGTTCTTGTGCGTGTGTGCATGCGGGCAGACGTGTGTGGGCTTCTGCCTAAGTTCTGCCTTGTTTGTGTCCTGCCCAGGTTGCGCTTATCCCCCAGCGTCGAGCCCTCCAGCACCGTGGTCTCTCTGGAGTGGCTGGATGTCCAGCCGGCGATCGGGACGAAGGTCTCGGATTACATCCTTCACCACAAGAAGGTTGATGAGTACACGGACACTGACCTCTACACAGGTAGGTGAGGGCAAGGGGCAGCCGCCCTGCGAGTTTCACAGCAATCTAACCGATCCTGCGCCCTGGATCCCTGACTGTAGATGGGTCTGATCTCCGCTCTCGGGGTTTTGTTGGCTTCATAAAGATGGGTATGTAGTGCAGACGCTTCGGGGAGCGTGGTGTCAAACCGCCTTCTTTGGGAACGGCTGATGAAGGTCTCTGAAGGTTCTAGAAATGTAGCTGTGTTAGTCTAGTGTAGCATAGTCCTGTATTTTGTTTCTGAAGGTTCTGTTACTTGGGAAAGTGTTGGGTGACTGCAAACACATTATTTGCACTTCAGAAGTACGCACCGTTATAATAACTGGGCAACTTAGTACACTGAGAGACGTCAGCTTCAGCTGTGCAGTTTCTCTAACAGCACCTGAAACTCACCTGGCTTTGTAATTTAGCTAGAAACACAGAACTGAGGCTTGTGAATGTTTTTGCTGAGACTCAGACTACGATTCAGGGGCCTGTGAGTCAAAGTGGAAGGCTGTGAGACTTGTGGATGGGTCTGAGTGAATAATTTAAAATGATATGTTCTAAAACTTAGCACGGAAGGCGTTGAAAGCTGCTGCTCTAATTCTGCTGGGTGGGAAAACTAGGGAGAGTCCCTTACATTGCAATTAATGGAGGATTCGGAGTTCATTGAACCATGAAAGTCAAAAGTCGTGGTGCACGGGAGAGTTTCTACATTGCAGGCTTTCCTTGGAACGCTGGGTTTACATGTGAGTAGGATTTTTACATTTGTTTTTCCTGGTGATTTCTGCCTCCCCATCTCATGTTCATCAACTGAGTTTCTCCATGAGGCCTGCATAGACTTGCCCACAGCATCTGCGCTGGTGACCATAGGCTGCTAGAGGCCAGCTGGTTCGAGACAGTTTCCTCATTGCTGCTCTTTCTCTGGCATAGGCTCAGTGCCCTCGGAACACGCATGTGACCATGTGACGCTTTGCCCCAGTCGCTGTCAAAAATGGCTCCACCTTTGACACACCTTTGCATCTAAATGGGTTGGACATGAGTATTGGTGCGCCAAGCCACAGGCTAGTGACTGTAGATTGGGACTCTGAACGTGTGATGACTCCGTCAGAAACGCTCCATCACCATCATCTCAGCACCAAATCCTGCTCTCAGCTGGGCTGGGGCCATCCAGATTCATTATTAGTGATTGGTGGCTATTGTGGAGCATGGGGGGTTCACGCTGTAATTTTCTGAGACTCTATGGGCCAGATTCTCTTCTGGTGTAAACTGGTGCAACTGATGAAGCTGCACCAAATTATACCAGCAGGGACTTTTGGTGCCAGCTGTTCTTCCCTTTCAAGTAGGAATAAGGGATCTTGCAGAAAAGGGTTTATTTTCCAAAGATCCCGTCTAGACTGGCGTTTTTCTCCGGCAAAACCCCGAGCCGGAAAAAAGCAGCAGCCATGTTCATGCAAATGCCGCGGGGGATATTTAAATCCCCCGCGGCATTTGCAATTCCGACATGTCTCATTAGCATCCCTTTTCCGGAAAAGGGTGCCAATGTAGACACAGCCTCCATGTTTGGAAATGTACTTTAGGATAGGCCAGAAGGGCACCAATTCTGACCACCCATAGTGAAGGCTCCGCACGTGTGATCAGAGACCTCAGAAAGATGCACTGGTCTTTCCTCTGACAATGAAAACCAAGCCTCTGTAGTACAGATGCTTAGTAATGTGGGGCCATTTAAATACCAGGAATCTGACTGCATTTGGACTTGCAGGTGCACAGCTACTCTGAGCCCCCGGTGCCTCCCATCGAGACTGTCTTTCTCTTGCTTTTTCATACCGCTACCATTCACCGGAGACTCTGAGTGGCCTCTGTGCTTCATAAAAAATGAACCCTCTGGAAAATCTGTGCCTCTGTGCTTGGGCAAGTTGAGGTTTTCCCTACTTCTTTTGCTGTCAGCAGGGCATATGGCTACCCCCGCCGCCCTGCAGACCACAGGGTTCTTTTAACAGCATAGCCCTCCTATCCGAAAACAGCTATGCTCTCGATGCTGCTGGAGTTTATTCCTGAGATCTCTAGGTGCTGGGAGTGGGAAGAGAATCTGTATTTTTAAAAGAAGAATTAGTCACAACCTCCTACTATTGCAATTGCTGGCAGTGCCCTCTGCTAGCACTGCGCCAACCCATCCTCTGGCTGCATGGCAGGCTTTGCCCATGTCTGGCATCTGGCCCTCTGCCTGTCCCCCACAGTCTCCAGCATCTAATCTCGACGAAACCCTTGGCCTCCTATTCCGCTGGCAAGACAAGGCCCTTTCTCTGAGCCAAAAATAATTGTATCCTCTTCTTCAAGTTATGGAGCAGGGTCAGGAGCCAGTCCCACTATTCTTTGTCTCGGTGTGCAGGACAAAGGGGAGTGAAGGCCTCTCCAGGAATACCTGCCCATCCAACTCTCTGGCTGCTCATGTTTTTAAGGGCTTATTACAACTGCTTAGAAGAACGCAGCCCTCAAAATATCTTACGTTATCAGGGCCGTTCCTGAGGTGAACTTGTGCACAAAGCAAACCGTACTTGCAACACCATGCAGTGGAGGAGAGAGCGACGCGATGCTCAGCAGCCAGAAAAGAAGATGGAGCAATCACATCCCAGACTGTTCACTACAGTTTGTGGAAATTACTCACAGCTCCGTGCGCGTGACCACTTGGTAGATGAGTGATGCTTTTTGTTCGAACATGAGGCTCGAAGGGAGAATGCGCGGGCGCGTATGTGCGCCCTGGCTGGGCTGCTGGCAGATTATGTCATCAACGAGGCAGGCTCTACGCTCAAGAAAAAAGAGAGAGAGAAAATGTGTTTTACAGAGTGAGGTACAAACCAAAATGCCTGTGAACATCTGGAACTAATATTAGGTCTGGAAAATGTTTTCTGTTACTCCAAAACTCCTCTGGAGGAAGGAGTCTAAAGTTAAGAACCACCAAAGGGGGAAGAAGAGTGGGGCAGCAAGAACTCCATGCTACTTGCTTTTCATTTCTTTATTCCAGTTCCACTTCAGTCCAAATCCCCGTTTGTTTCACACTGAGGCTATGTCTACACAACAGAAGGTTTTTTTTTTAAATTTCCGTTTTTCTGAAAAAACTTGAATCCACACTGCAATCACGTTCTTTCAAAAGAAAATCGAAAGAACACAGGGGTTTTTCTGACATTGGTAAACCTCATTCTACGAGGAAGAAGCCTTTTTGTAAAAGAGCTCTTTTGGAAAAAGATGTGTGTGGACGGGGAAGAGGGAGTTCTTTCAAAAGAAGAGGAAAGAGGAAAAAGCACAGGTGCCCTGGTGGCCACTCCGTCCATAGTAATCATAGTTGAAATGTGAGATAGCGACCATTCAGTGTGGACGCTCTCTTTCGGAAGAAGTTTTTTCAGAAGATCTTTTCCGGAAAAGCTTCTTCTGAAAGAAGCCTGCAGTCTAGACATAGCTGTAGATGATTATTATTGTCCATTGTTGTTACAGTCGTTCACAGAGGCCCCAACGGAGATGGGCTCTTATTGTGCCAAGTGCTGCACAGACACATCCAAGGCAAGGCAGGCAAAGGATCGGTGAAAAGGAAGGACCCTTGTCCTCATTTTAGAGATGGAGAAGGGAAGTTCTGGGAGATCACAGGTGGAATTTTTCAAGACCAGATCTCATGGAGAGTCAGTGGAACATAGGGACACAGGAATGCAGGACTGGAAGGAACATGTCAGGGCCTCAGATCTATTCCCCTGTTATTGCAGGTGATTCTGCCAGGTAACCCTCTTCCGAAATGTATCAAATGTATCAAGAAAGTGTCTTTGCCTCGCTCTTGCTCCTGATGGGAGGCTGTTGTAAAGCCTCACTTCTTTGCTGTTTAGAGCCCCCTTCTGATCTCCAGCCAAGGCCCGGTGTACTCCCTCAGTTCCTGCACCACGAGGTGCGGCCTCCCTGACTGACTTCGGAGGCTCCCATGTACAATGACATGCCCCAAGTCCCACAGGCAACCTGTGACAGGGCCAGGAGCTGAACCCAGATCTCCAGATCTCACACAGTATAAGACCATCCTTCCTCCTGCTTCCTGTACACTGTGTATATCATGGGCACCTCAGTCTGGATCAAAGCCCTATTTAAAATAGACCCTGGGCAAACACATGCTAACAGCATTTCCTCTCCCCCTCCCTATGTACAATCTACATTGGTCCCGTGTACCAGTTCATTCCCATCTACGTCCTCAGTCTAGGGCAGACATGGGTGCTTAGGCCTTTTGCAGGTCCCTTCACAGGTGAATTTCATCAGGCAGAAGCAACAAAGAGTCCAGTGGCACTTTAAAGACTAGCACATTTTGTGAGCTACAACTCACTTCCTCAGAAACTGAAAAAAAAATGGGAGGGGATACAGAGATGGAAGTGTGACGGGGTACTCCTCATACCCCAACCCCAGTTCAGAGAGAGCAGTGGGGTGGCTAGGTTTTGTGAATGGCCCTAGTGCTATTGTCTGGATCAGGCAGGCTGCCCTGAGGAGTAACCTGAGTCCCTCCGCACAGGAGGTGTGACATGAACAGTGGCAAGATATCCCTGCCACTTACCACAAACAGAGCAAGTCCTTCTAGGGTGAGGAACGATCCGTCTCCCAGCTAATTCAGCGCCGAGACAGACGACCGGGGGCTTCCTTAGGTGTAGACCACAAACAGCCAGGAGACAGTAACAGCCATTAGTCCCGCATCTCTCACGCCTCTCTCCAGGATGGGAGATCTGTGGCCTGTCCAGGTTGGGTTCAGAAGCCTGACCTGCAGGTAACAGTCCTGCAATACATGGAACACCTGACAGTCACTGTGGTCATGAGCCGGATTGTTCAACCCAGCAAGCGAGGTCAAAGACCCCAGAACCCAGGGACAGTCCTCATTCATCCAGAGTATGTTCACACCGAAAGAAAAAAAATCCACCACAGCAGTGCCTCTCAGAGCCCAGGGCTACTGACTTAGGTTCATGGAATGGGCCTAAAAATAGTGCAGGCATTCAGGCTCTCTAGACGGTGAAGGGGAAGATGTTGGAGCCTGGGCCCAACCTTGAACTTCTACCCTGCTCTGTTATGACCTACAGCCTGAGCCTCCTGAACCCAAGTCAGTTGACCTGAACTCTGAGAGTTGCTGTCGTTGCTTTTTTTTCTTCTTTACTGAGGTAGATCTGTCTCCAAACTTGTTTTCTCTGCAGCTTGTTTATAGCCTGGGTGAGTGGTCTTGCCAGATCCCGTGTCCATCTTCCAGGTCAGGTTTGGCCACTGTGGCAGTCTAAGGAATAAGATGCCTGGCTTTGAATGCCCACCTGATAGCCCATCCCAATCTGAAGAACCTCAATAAGGCCCCTCTTGTGCTGCAGCACCCTGCCATGTCCCACACAGTTAGGGCAGTGTCCTACCTGCCCACTGTGATTTGTACGGCAGCAGCATCTAGGAACTCCAGTCCTGGACCAGGACTCTGTGCTAGGTGCTGTACAAAACACAGAACAAAAAGATAGTGACAGAGTTGGAAACCTTTGGATTCTTTTTAAATTGGCGTGGGTGAGTGAGTCCTTCTAAAATCTCCCCTTCCTGACACTGAAACCCCTATTCTACTACAGGACTTTGTTCGTGCTTGATAGTTCATGCACCTCCCCTTGAAACCAGCTCTGTTCCGTGAAACTGCTGTCCCATGTCAGCCCCATGGACAGTGTCAAGGTAACCCTGCAACTTATCCCACACAGAGCAACTCCTAGAGATGAGGGATATTGAATCTCCAGGACAATTCAGTGCTGAGACAGTTGATCTGGGCTCTCCTTTCCCATTTGTGGGTTTCTCTCCCTGTAGCTGGTGTCCTCAGTGACTTGTCTCCTTTGCGGTATGTCTACACTACAGAGTTTTTTTCAGAAAAACTTCAATTATGTCCACACTACAATCGCGTTTTTTCGAAAGAATAAGATGTGTGTGGACGGGGAAGAGGGAGTTATTTTGAAAGAAGAGGAAAGTGGAAAAGCACAGGTGCCCTGGTGGCCATTCTGTCCATAGCAATCACAGCTGAAATGCGAGATAGCATCCATTCAGTGTGGACACTATCTTTCAGAAAAGCAGATCAATTTTTCGATGCGCTTTGGCAGTGTGGACGCTCTCTTTCAGAAGAAGTTTTTTCAGAAGATCTCTTCTGGAAAAGCTTCTCCCAAAAGAAGCCTGCAGTCTAGACATAGCCTTACAAAGGTGCTGCTCAGAGCGGAGGTTTCTGGAGCCCTGTGGCAATATAGCATCAGTGCAATACACAGCTCCATGCCAAGCCAGCTCCTGGAAGAACAAGAGCTCAGCATTGTGATCCCCTCAGAGAAGGAGAAAGGAACAAACTTTGGCTGCGTGCTCCCTGCCTGACACATCGGTCAGAGAGAAGAAAAGCCTCCTTGTTAACCAGCCCCTGTCTAGGAATAAAGGGGATGATTAAATGTAACGTCTCGCATCCCAATTCCTGTTCATCTCATCAGGGGGACGAAGTTTGGATGGATTTTTAGGGCTTCAGATCAAAATAGCCATATTAGTAATGGGTTTAAAAATAAAATAACTAAATGTACTTGTGGTGCTGGCAGAGCAGGAGCCGGCTTGTGCTAAGATCTGCAAGTGTCTCCACTCAACACTGACACAGGCGTGGCTGGGCTCACCTGCATGTTCGTATTGTTAAAGCAGGCATCGGAGTGATGAGACTGTTTAGCATTTAGACTGTGTGGCATGCTTGTGATTTCCTGCATGCATTTATCTCCAGCATAAGCTCTGCACCCTATATTTTAAGGTAACATCGGAGCGTTTGCATTGTAAGCCTCTGTAACTACATTCAGTGCCAAACAGAAGAAACACATCTAGTGTGAAATGTTGGTTTCCAATCCAAGGTGTGGTGTCCCTCCTAACAAGAAAAGCCTGTCAAGCATCAGATGGTCTGGGGTAGACCAAAGACTTTGTTGCTGATTCCCCCTCCCCTCCCTTGAAAATAAGGGTTTGTCTCCACTACACAGTGGATTGATGCTGCAGTGATCAGTCTACCAGTGGTCAATTGATCATGTCTGCTTAGACATGATAAATCAACCTCTGAGTTTTTTCTCGTCGACTTTGGTACTCCACCTGGATGAGAAGAGTAGGTGGAGTTAATGGGAGAGTATCAGTTGCTGACCTTACTACATGGAAGACACCGCAATAAGTGCACTGACTTCAGCTACGCTCTTCACATACCTTAAGTTGTGTATCTTAGATCAATGGGAGGGAGGGGCAGGGCATAGGGTAGAATAGGACTAAGACTTACAAGGGAATTCCTGTCGTCAGCTGAGTTCTATCTAGGGCAGACATGGGTGCTTAGGCCTTTTTTAGGCCTTCTCCACAAGGGGGCATTTCACCAGGAAGAAGGTTCTCCTCATACCCCCAACCACAGTTCAGAGATGCAAGGACAGGGGAGCACTGGGGTGGGTGGCTTAGGTTTCTAAATGGCCTCAGTGCTGGCAGACGGGAAGAAGAACTGTATTTATGCTCGGATGTTAAATATTGGTTAACTGAATAGTCAATTAAACTCTTGAATTCGTATCGGTTACTCAACTATTCTATAGTTCCTGGGGACGGGGCCAGCAGCCAGCGTGCTCCAGCCCAGGTGGGAGCTGGTCTGCAAGGGGAGCCAGTTTAAAAACCAGCTTCCCTCACGGACCGGTTGCCTGTTGCCCCACGCTGCTGCCTCTGATATAGAGGCAGAGGTCCCTGTGGGAACTAAGCCGGACTGCTTGCCCACCTGGTTCCTAATACGCTTTAAATGCAGAGCCGCAGAGGGTATAGGTCCTGGACCCGGCGTGAGCCAGGCGTGAGCCGAGCTGCTGGCCAGCCCATTAAAAATGTACTGGCAAGGAGAGTACACGTGTGTGTGTGCGTGTGCGGGGGGGGCGGGGCGGAGAACACATGTAGTCTGTAGCATTAACCTATAAGCTTTTGCTTATCGGTTAATTAGCTACACTGTTACATCCCTAATTTGTATGCTGCTCAGACACTGGAGGCAAAGATTATGAGGATATTTTCTATTACATTTTAAAATCTAAGACGAACTTTTTTGTATGCGTGTGTGTGTGTGTGTCCTTACCTGCCTTAGCATTGTTGAGAACTCTCATTTCTTTACCTAGCTAAAAGTCTTTAGCTACATAATTATAGCATTTGCTCCAAGCATTATTTGTAGTAGAGGATATAAGGTGCAGTTGATGTCGGTAAGTAACTAGTGCTTTGGGCCTGGGAGTAACCTGATGATTGCCGGGATACTTGGTGCGAGGGACAATCTGTCACAAAAGTGGACACACCTGGGTGGCAAGACAGGGCAGAGTCCCTATCAGTAACTTCATATTAAGGCTGTTATAGTCCCTGAGGAGTTCACAGTTGATACTTGGTTAGTGAAATCTAAATGCAGAGCTCGTAGCCAGTCTGGGGGGTGTGCCCTGGTTTCTCACAGTCTGACCTGAGGCTGACACTCACTCTCCCGAGATACCACAGGGCAGCTGGACAGTGTCTATAACACTCACATAGCAGGCCAGAGAGCTGGCATTGCTGTTCTGTGGGGAGATGGGGAGTCACTGGGATCTTGCTGTGTGTTGGCAGATGTGGATGTCATGTTGCTGAGCATTGGCGGGCATGGTTGATGTTTGTTGCTGTGTGTTAGCAGATTTGGCTGTTGCGTCGCTGTGTGCTGGTGGGCATAGTAGTTGTTGTGTTGCTGTGCACCAAAGGGTAACAGGGTTGTTGTTGTGCTACTTTGTGTTGGAAGGCAAGAGAGTTATTATTGTATTATTGTGTATCGGCCGGCATGGGCATTGTTGTGTTGCTGTGTGTTAGCAGGCATGAGGTTGTTGTGTTGCCCTGCATTTGTGGGCATGGGGTTGTTGTGTTACTGTACTGGTGGGCGTTAGTGTTATGTTGCTCTGCATTTGCAGGTGTGGGAGTTGTGTTCTGCTTTGGGGTCATAGAGGTTGTTTTACTGTGTGCTGGCAACAATGCAACAATGCCTATGCTTATAGGCATTGTTGCATTCGCAGGCATGAAGATTTTGTTGCTGTGCTGGCCGATATGGATCTTGTGTTGTTGTGCATTGGCAGGTCTAGGGATTGTTGCATTACTGTCTGTGGGCGGGTTTGTGTGTTGTATTGCTGTGCTTCGGCAGGTGTGGAGATTATGTTACTGTGCTGATGGATGTGAGTGTTGTTGTGAATTGCCAGGTGTTGTTGTGTTACTGTGTGCTGGCTGGCGTGGGGGTTGTTGGTTGTTGTGTTGCTATGTGCTGGCCAATGTGGGGATTGTTGTGTTGTAGGGTTCTAGCCAGACTGGGGGTTGTTGGGTGCTGGCCAGAGTGTGGGTTGTTATGTTGTGTTGTTGGGTGCTGGCCAGAGTGGAGATTGTTGTGTTGTTGGGTGATGGTCAGTGTGGGGGTTGTTGTTTTGTTGGGTGATGGCCAGTGTGGGGGTGTTGGGTTGGTGGATGCTGGCCAGCGTGGGGGTTATCAGGTTGTGGTATTGCTGTGTGCTGGCTGGCATGGGGGTTGTTGAATTGTGGTGTTGCTGTGTGCTGGCCTGCGTGGGGGTTGTTGGGTTGTGGTGTTGCTGTGTGCTGGCTGGCATGGAGATTGTTGAATTGTGGTGTTGCTGTGTGCTGGCTGGCATGGGGATTGTTGAATTATGGTGTTGCTGTGTGCTGGCCAGCATGGGGGTTGTCAGGTTGTGTTGTTGCTGTGTGCTGGCTGGCATGGGGATTGTTGAAATTGTGGTGTTGCTGTGTGCTGGCCAGCATGGGGGTTGTTGAATTGTGGTGTTGCTGTGTGCTGGCCCGCATGGGGGTTGTTGAATTGTGGTGTTGCTGTGTGCTGGCTGGCATGGGGGTTGTTGAATTGTGGTGTTGCTGTGTGCTGGCCGGCATGGGGGTTGTTGAATTGTGGTGTTGCTGTGTGCTGGCTGGCATGGGGGTTGTTGAATTGTGGTGTTGCTGTGTGCTGGCCGGCATGGGGGTTGTTGAATTGTGGTGTTGCTGTGTGCTCACCGGTATGGGGGTTGTTGAATTGTGGTGTTGCTGTGTGCTGGCTGGCATGGGGATTGTTGAATTATGGTGTTGCTGTGTGCTGGCCAGCATGGGGGTTGTCAGGTTGTGGTGTTGCTGTGTGCTGGCTGGCATGGGGATTGTTGAAATTGTGGTGTTGCTGTGTGCTGGCCAGCATGGGGGTTGTTGAATTGTGGTGTTGCTGTGTGCTGGCCGGCATGGGGGTTGTTGAATTGTGGTGTTGCAGTGTGCTGGCCGGCATGGGGGTTGTTGAATTGTGGTGTTGCTGTGTGCTGGCCGGCATGGGAGTTGTTGAATTGTGGTGTTGCTGTGTGCTCACCAGCATGGGGGCTGTTGAATTGTGGTGTTGCTGTGTGCTGGCCAGTATGGGGGTTGTTGAATTGTGGTGTTGCTGTGTGCTGGCCAGTATGGGGGTTGTTGAATTGTGGTGTTGCTGTGTGCTGGCCAGCATTCTTTCACATCCTGCCTTCCTGTCAGTTTGGTTTTGGCTCCTGCCATCCCCTGAGCGCCCCCAGCCCTGGCCTGCCAGTGACCACAGACATGCTAACTCCAGTGGGTGCATCCTCACAGCAGTGCCCAGTGTTTGCCAGCTGGGACACCCATGTGAACATCCATCAAACCAATAGCGCTCTGCCAAGTATAACGCACATTGCCCCAGCATGAGTTTCCTCACAGCCATGTCCCGCACCCTTGCCAAGAAGTATCCAGCCGGGTGAGCTTCCTCACAGCGGTGTCCTGCCAGTGACAAACAGGAAACCAGCTCTGGGAGATTTCCTTGCTGGGAGTAGCTCCCAGCTCACAAAGAGCAGAGGCCTCCTGTTGACCACAGCCTCGCCCTTTCTGCATTTGCCAGGCTTAGCTTGCTCGCCTTTCAGCAGCTTCCTGCTATGAAGACAGGTATGTCTACACTTCAATGAAACACCTGTGGTTGGTCCATCTCAGCTGACTTGGATCTCTGGAGCTTGAGCTGCAGGGCTGTAAAATTACCCTGAATTCTGGGTACATCTCACTGCACATGGAAAATCCCACAGTCTGCAAGACTGGGCCAGCTGGTAAGGGTAGGGTTGCCAGGTGTCCCGTATTGACCCAGACAGTCTGGTATTTTTGCCTCCTGTCCGATAAAAAATTCAGAAAATACCAGACACCTAAAATGTCCGGTATTTTCTGATATTTTTCCTACCAGGAGGCGAAAATACCGAACACCTGGCAACCCTACACACACTCAGCAACCGGGCCCAGGCTCAGCCCACTTACCTGGTTCTGCAGGGGAGCTGTCTTCTGGCTCAGAGCAAGAAAACAAGATGGCTGCCGGCAAAAAGCCTCAAAGGCATTTCTTAAAGGGGGCATGCTGGTTTTTTAATTTTTTTTTTGCTTCATAACTCTCGGGGTCCTTTTTTTTTTCAACAACTTTGGTTTCCCCCTTTTTTTTTCTCAACAGAATTCTTTCCCTATTGGGTTTTTTTTTTGGGGGGGGGGGGAGTTGGTATTTTTTGGTTAAACCATCTGGCAACCCTAGATAAGGGCCAGCTGGGGTTGTTTTATTGCAGTGTTGACTTACATTCAATGCCCTGCACCACAAGCCCAGCAGAATGCAAGCAGGCAAGTCTTAGGCTAAGTCTACACTGGCACTTTACAGCGCTGTAACTGTTTGGCTCAGGGGTGTGGAAAAACACCCCCCCCCCAAGCACAGCAAGTTGCAGCACTATAAAGCGCTAGTGCGAACCAGGCTACAGCGCTGTGTCTAGACTTCAGAGATTTTTCGAAAAAAGTGACCTTTTTTCGAAAAATCTTTACCTGCATCTAGACTGCTGCCATGTTCTTTCGAAAGTAAACCGAAAGAACACGGCAGTATTTTCGACCGTGGAAAACCTCGTTTTACAAGAAAGAATGCCTTTTTTCGAAAGCAAAATGCAGGACAATGTAGCACTTTAAAGACTAACAAGATGGTTTATTAGATGATGAGCTTTCGTGGGCCAGACCCACTTCCTCAGATCAAATAGTGCTCTTTCGAAAAAAGGTGCTATGTAATGCAAACTGTGCTTTTTCAAAAGAGAGCATCCAGACTGCCTGGGTGCTCTCTTTCAAAAAAGCAGCTTGCTTTTTCGAAAGTACTGGTTGTAGTCTAGATGCTCTTTTTCGAAAGAGGCTTTTTCAAAAGTCGAAAAAGTCTCTTTCGAAAGAGGCTTACAGTCTAGATGTAGCCTCAGTTACATCTCTTGTAGAGGGGGTTAACAGAGAGCTCTCTCCAGCGCCCATGCATGGTCACACTTTCAGTGTAAAACACCGCAGCGCTTTAAACTTTTAAGTGTAGACTAAGCTTACGTCTGCCTCATCATCTCTGGGCAATCTAACACTAGGACAAGCCCCCATTGCTGGAAGCTAGGTGGAGATCCTGTAGGCCTGGAACTTTCTGAATCCAGTCCAGCTGCAGACTGTGTGGTTGGTTTAAATGTGACTTATCCTCAGTCCAGCTAATAAAGGTGGGTACTGTGTTCTGTGAGCTAATCAATGCATTAGAAATCACACAGGTTCCAGTAAGTCAGATTAAGCTTGTCCTTGAGGCACTGAGTAAACAGACTGCTTACACTGTCTTATTTCTCTCCTGCTGTTTTCCCCTCTTTAAATTATAGATTACCTCATCTCCAGAAGCGGGTGGGGTAGGAGGGATTGTCAATGTCACTATAAGGAACAGGAGGAACAACAGGGGCAGATTGACTTGTGGGCAGCGTGCCAAAGCCAAATGGCATTAATCTCCTGCCATGCTCATGTGGATCCAGAGGATGCTGTGTCAAGCTAAGGCAGAATGAATGGGGCCTCTCCAGAAGAGAGCTCCCCCCTGTTCCCCTGTAAAGCTCATTAGCCCTCCTGCAGTAGTCACAGGTGGAGGAGTCTCTGGACATCAGCAAAGGAGTGAGGGGTGGGGTCTGATGCACATGCACTTGTGCTTCGATAGCTCCGTAAGAGGTAGGGATGGGAATGGGTAACCCCATGTGGGGTGGGAGTGGGAGCCCCGCAGGTTGGGGGCTTCCCCAGCTGGGCTGGAATGGTCCCCTGCCCAGGATCCCGGTTAATCGGTTAAACCTAATTCTGATTAAACAGGATTTTACATCTCTAGGAAGAGGAGAGGTTAAAAAGGCAGGAACTGTTCAGTTGAGAAAAGAAACAGAGAAGGGGGCATATGAAAGAGTTCGATAAAACCATGAACTATGGAGAGAGTGACTAGAGAAAGGAGTGTTAAAAACATGAGTAGTGCTGTAGGACCTTAGAAACTAACAAGTATAGTGATAGTATCATGAGCTTTCGTGGGCACGACCCACTTCCTCAGATGAGTAGAGAACTGTTATTTATCCCTTCCCATAACACAAGCGTTAGGGGCCACCCTGGGGAAATTAATAGGCAGCAAATTAAAAACAAGCATAAGAAAATGCTTCATACGACACAGTCAATCTGTAGAAAGCCAAAAATAAAACAGGCTTCAAGAAAGGATTGAATACATTCATGGAGGACAGGTTCATCGATGGCTATTTGCCAGAATGGCCATGCTCTGGTTGTCCCTAAACCTGCAACTGCTTTGATTTGCCCTCCGAAGGCATGTCTACACTAGGGATGTAAAGTGTAGGTGATTAACCAATTAATCGATAAGCTAAAGCTTACAGGTTAATGTTGCAAACTACACCCATTCCCACCCTTCCCGTCAGTTAATTTTTAGCAGGTTGGCCAGCAGCTGGGCTCAGATTTGGCTTGCGCTGGAACCGAGACCGACTCCCACTGCGGCTCTGCATTTAAAGTGTTTTAGGAGCCAGGCGGGCAGGTAGCCCGGCTCAGTTCTGGCTTGCACCGAGTCTGGGAGCTCAGCCCTGCCTTGGACAGGGGCTGCTGCCACCCCATACTGCTGCCTCTCTATTAGAGGCAGCAGTGTGGGGCAACAGGCAGCCGGACCACCCACCTGACACCTCATGCTTCTGCCTCTGATTCAGAGGGCAGCAGCGCGGAGTGGCAGGGGACTTTTCGGGAGTGAGGCCAGAGTGCACTGGCTGCTGGCCCCGCCCCCCAGGACTATAGAATAGTCAAGTAACCAGTAAGAATTCATGAAGTTAATTGACTATTCAATTAACCGATATTTAATATCCCTAATCTACACGAGGAAATTATTTTGAAATAACTGATTTCAAAATAATAGCTCTTGAAATGCTATTTTGAAATAGCATGTCCTCAATACGGGATAGCCTCAAAATTAATCTGAGGCACTACCTAGACTTAGAGCCACAGGATGCCCTGGGGAATAATTACTTTGAATGACTCTGGGGAGTAGTTATTTCAAAACAGCAGCAGTGCGGGGTCCGCACGACCGCGATTTCAAAATAAATATTTTGAAATAAGCGTTATTCCTCATAGAAAGCAGGAGTTATTATTTTGAAATAACAGGCTTGGTGGTGTGCATGCTCCGCTTGTTATTTCAAAATAACTCCCTAGAGCAGACCAGCAGCTAATGTCCAAGCAGTTAAAGCAGTCTTTTGTCCTCTGATGTTCAAAAATGATTTGTCTGCTTTGTATGGGCCCCACCTTTTGTTGGGCAGGAGATAGCACCCGCTGTGGTAATCTAGTACTTCACACTTGGGACTGCTGCTCTCCTGAGGGTGAGGTTTGCATTTCAGAGCAGTCTCTTTTGCAGTTACAGAGCAAACACAGTTATATTGCCTTGTGGCACAGGACAGAGGTATTGTATGTGAGATCAGTGCCAGGCAGCAACTCACAGGCATTTCATGAATTCTAAACACCAAGCGCGTTTTCATAAAGCTAATATCCAGTTTAACAATTCCAGTACACGGATGAGCCAGGTACCTTTCCAGCTGTGCATCTGTCAGCATTCAGTTGTGCCATAGGGACATTGGCATGAGCTGGTACCTGGGCTGCCAGTGTCCCACAGGCCCTCAGAAATATTCACTAGCCCGACTCTACCCCTGGCTGAGGCCCTTAACTAGCCCTGTAACTAGCAAAGCCCAAGCAGCGATAATGTGGGAAGCATCTAGGGTCCTTCAATCTCCCGCATTCAAGAGACTTCTAACATACTTTGAAACAAAGCAGCTAGATCAGTGTTTCTTAACCTGTATATCGCGGTACAATGGTGTGCCACGAGGCAGTTGGAGGTAGGATTGCCTGGTGTCCGGTTTTCTACCGGACAGTCCGGTATTAACACCATCTGTCCGGTAGAGAAATTCAGAAAATACCGGACACGTGCAATGTGCAATGTCCGGTATTTTCTGAATTTCCGGCTGGGCGCCGGATGGAAGCCTGGTGGGGGCAGGGGAGCGACTGGGGAGGTGGGGCCACGACTGGCGCTGGGCGCCCTGTAGTCGTGTGCAAAAGCCAGGTGGAGCAGGGCTGGGCGGGGGCCAGGACTCCCAGCCACTCCCCCCACCCGGCTTTTGCATGCGACCACAGGGCTCCCAGTCCCAATCGCGGCCCCACCTCCTACCTGGGAGCCTCTGGTTAGGTGCAGAAGCTGGGCGGAAGGAGTGACTCCCTGCCCCGCCCCCACCCCCGCCCCCGCCCCCACCCCCACCCGGCTTCTGCTCGCAACTAAAGGAAGTGCCTGCCGGGGGCGCAGCCTGAAGGACTCCAGCTGCGGCCAGTGGCTGCCCCCCCCGCCCTAGCCAGGTCTGCTTCATTCCCCCCTTCCTCCGGGCCCCCCCTCCCTTCCAGCCTCATGGCCTCCCCCCAGCTCTGCTTCCCGTCCCGCCACTTCCTCCCGGCCAGCCCCGCGGCCCCCGGACACCCCCCCACCCCCGTCAGCTCTGCTTCCTGCCCTACCCCCCCGCCCGTCCAACCCCACCCACCCTCCCGCCCCCGGCCCACGACCAAGCGTGTCTGGTTTTTTGGCGGGGTCTGCCTGCCAACCCTAGTCGGAGGTGTGCCGTGGAGAACAACAGAGTTCAAAATGGCCGACTCTTTTTTTGTTTGCTCAATAACTTTCCCCCACGACCCTTTTTTTTTTTTTTCTCAACAAAAAATCCTTGGTGTTCCTCATAAAAAAAAAGTCATTATTTGGTGTTCCTCAGTCTTAAAAAGTGTAAGAAGCCCTGAGCTAGATGGTGGTTTAAAGCCACATCCGATGCTGGAGGGCAGTGAGCAGGAGGCCAAAGGAAGTACAGGCTCAATCACCCTAAATTCCTCCTGGGAGGAAGGCTGAGAAGCAGCTCCACCACCCCATAGCAATGATTCAAATGAAGCATGGACATTTTCACTGTATTTTCCAAAAAAACAAAAATGAATTGAGGGAAGGATCTGAGCAAGGTTGGGTAAATCTTCTAGTATAATATGTATATAATAGAGCTAAGTATTATAATTGTGGCCTATGATCACAGCTGTGTGAAGCTCAGTCTTCTGGCTGTTTTTGGCCAATGCACTTGGGTCTTTTTTGTTATTTTCTGGTTAGGAATGGAAGAAAATACTCTTGGGCTGCATTGATTTTAAGAAGGTTGTTTGTATGGTGCTCCAAGGTTCTGCTTGTCTCTCTTACCATGGTGCTCTTGTCTCAAAGCAGTGTACCATAAGCGATAAAATCTGACAGCCAGGAAGTTTAGATTTCATAGTCTGGGAATTATATGTAGCTGCTTCATGCAGAGTCGGGGTGTCATAAACTCTCTTAAAAAGTCTTTGAACATCACTAGGGAGAGGAAGACTAGATGGCTGTGGGGAACTAGTGACGGGATATCGTTGAGCCTTGACCCTCCCGGGCAAAGTACTGAGCAAATGCTACCATTGGCTAACTTCTTGGTGGTTTGTGTCAAACAGGCCTCAGTTCACTTCCCAGGAGGCAGGTCTGCAGGTGACAAAACCCCACCATTCCAGCACTCTTGTAGATGGTCTCAGTCGAGAGACCAAGAATTGAAGTGGGATGGAACCTGAACAACCCATCTCCAGCCAGGCTCAGGTTAGTGTGTGTCAGTAAGCACAGCTGCTGCCTCTCTTGTACCCATTGCATGCAGAAAGAGAGGATTTTCCTGAGTACTAATACACTTAGCTGTTGGCTTATTTAAAAAAAAAAGCCAAAAAAAAGCAAAAACAAAAACAAAGAACGGGAAGTCTTTGAAGAAAAGGTCAAATTTTTGGAAGAAGTTTCCTGGGAGGTGTAATGAAATAATACCTAGCAAGTAGTTAATTCTGGGCGTTGCATTCATTTGGAGAGAACTGATTTTCTCCCACTGGGATAGCTGTAGTTGTTTCCACTTACCAGTGTCATTTTTGAATCCTGGAAAGCAAGAGAGGAGGCGATTCTTGGCTGGTGTAGATGCCTCAGTATTTCATTGAATCACATTTCTGTGGGGCATTTCCAATTCATTATCTTGTAGGAAGGCCTTTGGGGCAGACCTGGGATTAGGGCATCACCTCCCATCCTCCCAAATGGCTCTGTAGTTTGATAAGCAGGAAAACCCATTCATAAGTGTCTGAAGTAGGGAACTGAAAAGTGTGCTGATGGGGACAGAGCCAGGGGTATGTCATCTGCTTTAAGGGATAGTGTTAACTGAAGGCGTCACAAAAGGAAGTACAGTAAACTTCCGATAATTCGGCACCTTTAGGACCCAGGGGGTGCCGGATTATCAGATATGCCGGACTATCAGAAGGGAGGGGCTATGAGGGGTCTGGAGTGGGGTGGGAGGGGATGCCACCCCAGACCCCTCATAGCCCCCCCCTTACAATAGTCCGGCTCTGCCCCAGGCGTCCCTGATTCAGCCGCTGCTGGTCAGTTTCAGCAGCAGCTGAATCGGAGATACCTGCAATAGAGCAGCTGGGGTGCTGCCGGGTTGGTCCCGCAGCCCCGAGGGGCAGTGCTACGAGACCAACCTGGCAGCACCCCAGCTGCTCTGCTCCCGACTTCCCTGATTCAGCTGCTGGTCAGTTTCAGCAGCAGCTGAATGGGGAAGCCTGTCCGGCTGCCCCAGCACTTCCGGGTTCCTGATGGTGCCGGACCATCAGGAGTCCCGGAGCATTGGATGCCGGACTAATGGAGTTTTACTGTACTTCTTAATGCACAGCCAGCCTCTGGAACACCTTGCTAGATGAGCTTGTGGAATCCAAGGCTATAGCAGGATTCAAAAAAGAGCTTCATAAATTCATAGAGGATAGGTCCATCAATGGCTGTTAGCCTCTGTTTGTCAGAAGCTGGGAACGAGGGATGTTAAATATTGGTTAACTGAATAGTTGATGAACCTCATGAATTCCTAGTTACTCAACTATTCTACAGTCCCCTGGGGGTGGGGCCAGCAGCCAGCGTGCTCCGGCCCTGCTCCTGAGGAGCTCCCTGCCACTCCACGCTGCTGCCTCTGTATCAGAAGCAGCAGTGCAGCCTGCCAGGTGGGAGCTGGTCTGCCAAGGGAGCTAATTTAAAAACCCCTCGTGGACCAGCTGCCTATTCGGGACTTTTGCTTATTGGTTAATCAGCTACACTATTCTATCCCTACGGGAATGGGCGACGGGAGGGATCACTTGATAACTACCTGTTCTGTTCATTCCTGCTGGGGCACCTGCCATTGGCCACTGCCAGAAGACAGGATGCTGGGCTAGATGAACCTCTAGTCTCACCCAGTCATTCCTATGTTTTTATGTTGCTATTGTTGGTTCAGATTGTCCTGGCTCTTACTGAAGACAAGCGAACTGGGTGAAACAACAGCCGTAGGATGTTCCCTCCTAGCCAAAATGGCTCTGAACTTTTTATATTGGAGCTTAGTGAGACCAAGCATGGCATTTTGTTTATAAAACCATCCCCTAGAATAAAGGTTCTCCCGGTCTGGAGTAGTCAGGGCCCAGAGTCAATCCTGTCCAACACAGTTAGAGTAAAGGTTGCTCCTGGAATTTGGACTGATTGTGGCATATGAATGCAGGTCAATAGTCATCTGTTGTAAAAGCTTTAATGGACCATCCTCATGGAAAAGCACTGTTGTAGAGAGCAAGATGATATGGTTGGAATATGGTGTAAAGCTCAGCTCCCATTTAGAGTCAACCATTCTGCTCCTTTGTTTGACAGTATGCACATGCTAAAATGCTTGGACTGAGGCTTTGGTGAGGCTTGTACATGAATCTTAGAAGCATCTTAACCAGGGCTGGAGGAATAATGCAAAAGTCAATGGATCTTTGGTACTATGGCTATTCTCATTTTCTTGCTTTAGAGTCTGTTGCAAGGCTGTCGGGCATGCCTGTGTCTTGGATTCTCTCCAGGGATGAGAATAGAATGCATCAAAAAGGAAAGTACCTGGCCCCTGTGCACCGCTCTGCCTGCATTCGGAGGCTATAAAGGGGCTGCATCACCAGGAGAAGCATTCCCTTGGCACAGGAATTGCACAGAGCAGGCATTTGCTGACTGACCTGTGAGCCTCCAGCATGGGAGGCATGTTGGGGGCAAAGCCAGTGGCAGGAAAGGGAGCAGCCATAGTGCTGAGTGTTACAGCTCTCCAGGGCTGTGGCAGCTGGAGCAAGACCGCTGAAGTACAGCAGAGCCGTCCTTGGGGCTTCTCTGATGTGCTGCTCTTGCCCCTGGGCACAGACAGGACCAGGGTGGTGCAAAGCGAGCGCCACTCCTCCTGAGCTGTGCCCGGTGCACTGCCCCTGCCATGAAGCAGGACACAAAATTCCTCCCCACCACACCCAGTTTACCAAGACAGTGCTACCCCCTCCTTGAACCCAGGCTCGAGTGCCCTGTGTCTGCCCTTTACATCGCTTTCTGTTTGGGGCGAGGGGTATCGAGTGTGGAGAATTAGAGGCACTTGCCAATTCAAATAGCTGCTCCCCTGTCACATTTCACATGATACGGGAGTAGGAGAGATACCCCTCTCCCCTGTGACCCCTCCCCAGTTTGTTCAGCTTGCGGTGGAGGAAGATCTGGTTCTTGCAAGAAGGCTATGTCACATTTCATGCTGTTTAGATAGGCTCAACCTTTCCTCCTTGTAATTGGGTGATTGAGTCCGTGTGCTTTCCCAGATATTAATCTGGAGACCCTGGGGGGCGGTCAAATTAGGTTATGGAGACATAATAGGAAATACTGCTGGGGCAAGTTTGGGTTATGGGGGATGAATGGATATTCTGTAGCATTCCCCTGATGCCTTTCCCAGGCAGGGGGCCTGCACTGTGAGGTCAGGGAGGGGTCTTTTCACAAAATCAATTTGGCTTTGACCTTTGGTAGGAGAACCTCTCTGGGGTCCCGTGCAGCTCATGTAACTGTGCCCTGCCAGTGCATCTCACTATGATCTCTGCCTTGGGACTGACTCACTCCCCTTCCCTTGATGCAGAGGAGGAATTGCCTTGATTTCTATTTCAAAGGGGGCACCACCTCACAAGCTCCCCTTTGATAGAGAAAGCCCTCAGGCTTCCTACACTGGGGCAGGCTTGCTCAGAGAGAAAGCTGAGAAAACCACCTCTTGCAAGCAAGCCCCTGCCTTGCTCAGTTCCCCCAGCTAGGAGGCAATCAGAGAGATAAAAGGAAGGAGCATATTCCTCCTTTTCATAGGAACAAGTGTCTCTCTGCCCACAAATCTCCAGCTTGCCAGACCACAGGTGTGTGCTACCAGGCCCTCATTCCATCCCTCAGGCCTGATATTTAAGTCTCATTGTTGAGTTGCTCACCCCACCCCACCTCCCAAAGAGTCGACTGCACCTGGAGGAGGTGATAAAGGGCAGTGAGGACACTTCAGCTGGACAGGAACAGGTGAGGAGAGGCTGAGGGATTTGGGTTTGTTTAGTCTGCAGAAGAGAAGAGTGAGGGGGGATTTGATAGCAGCCTTTAACTTCCTGAAGGGAGGTTCCAAAGAGGATGGCGAGAGGCTGTTCTCAGTAGTGAGGGATGGCAGAACGAGGAGCAATGGTCTCAAGTTTCAGTGGGGGAGTCCAGGTTGGATATTAGGAAAACCTATTTCCCTAGGAGGGTGGGGAAGCACTGGGATGGGTTCCCTAGGGAGGTGGTGGAATCTCCATCCCTAGAGATTTTTAAGTCTCGGCTTGACAAAGCCCTGGCTGGGTTAACTTAGTTGGGATTTGTCCTGCCTTGGGCGGGGGGCTGGACTTGATGACTCCAGAGGTCTCTACTAGCCCTAAGATTCTATTATTCTAGATGAGGCTAGTATGAAGCCAGGCACTGAGGGAGTTTGGCAGTCACTTTCTGAGGATAGGAAGAGTTGGCAGGTTGAATGGTGCGGGAGAGGGACCAGGAGAGAGGCAACCTAGGAATCAGGCCAGCAAACCCTCAGCAAGATATGGGAGAATGTAGTAGACACTAGTCACTGGCTGTAATGTCCCTGCATTGGAGAAAAGGGAGGGTGTGGGTGCTTCTACCAGCTACTGGGGCAGTTGCACCAGTGTGGGGCAGTGAATCCCAATAACCCCAGTCAGGAATCAGGCCCCCGCTGTGCTAGACTTTGTACTCTCCCTGCCTCCGAGAGCTTACAGTCTAAGGCTGTGACTACACGAGAGCAGGAGATGTAATCCCCAGCTTGGAGCCACACACAAGTTTTGATCAAGCTAGTGCTTTGAAAACAGTCGTGCAGTCATGACGGCACACGTGATGGGACTGGCTAGCTGCCCTGAGTCCATACCGTGGCCTCAGACACGGTCGGACATGGCGGCTGGGGAAGTGACAGCCACACTTCCATTCTTAGCACATTGCCTCAATTGGCGCGAGCAAGGGTATGTCTGCCTGAGCTGAAAATGATAACTCCAGCTGTAGGGTGGACATACCTCTGCTATTTGCCTTTCCCCTAGCACAGACCTAGGGAGAGATGCTTAACATCCAGTTGTCTGTTGTCTGTGCTGGAGCACTGCTTTTAACCCCCTCGGCAGATGTTTGAATGCGTTTTATAATGAGCTAAAACAGAGATGGAAGCTGCATGCAGGACCTTCCCCAACACCCACCAAATCCCATCCCCCAAGAGACTTGGAGGTGAAATTTTGGATAAGGGAGAATTACAACAAATTAATAATTAACAGTCACAAAGAAAAGGGGAAAGGGCGGTTGAGGGGCATCATACTGGGAGCGAGGGAGCACAGCAGGATGAGGTAGGTGCTTTTTGGCGGGAGTTGGGCCTACTAAAAGCGGTTGTCTCAGAAGTGTGTGAAGCAGAATCCCTGTCCGGGAGCAGAGAGCTGACGGGAGCTGGCATGCGCTGAGTAGTGGTTCCAGCCTGCTCGCCTCGCCCCCGCTTGTTCCAACTGCAGTCGCAGCACCCGGCTGCAGAATGGCCATTCTTGGGATTTCCTTGCCGTTCCATGCAATTGTCATGTGCTTGCCTTCAGAGCTCTCTCGGAGGGAGGAGGTGAGGTGACACAGGGACGCGGTGTGGGGCTTAGCACTGACAGAAGTGCTCAGGCTGCTGACCTGCATCCTCCTCCTGTTTCAGTCCTGAGACCCAGCTCTGCCATTGAGCCGCCTTTGACCATCATCTCCCCTGCTATTCTAGTCCTGGACTCGCGACACCCAGCTCTGCCCAGGCAGCCTGGAGTGCCTGCTCTTCCTCACAGCTCAGCCACAGCACTTCATCCCTGAGAGAGAGCAGCTGCTGCAGTCCTGGTCCAAAATTTCACCTGGCGAGCAAGTATTGGGATGAACGAGAGTCAAAAGGGAGTCAAAATCTCCCGATTCCTGCACTTGCTAAGAGCCATTACAGCTCCAGCCATTTGTTAAAGCTCCTCCTTGCATTGTCTCAACTCAGCCACATCCCAAAGGCAATTTCTTCTTTTTCTTTTCACTTTTTGTGATGGAAACATTACAGCAAAATGTTAACCTGCTAGATTATATGTTACTTACTACTTCTTCAGGATGAGGGCAAAATGCAAAGAACCTGGCTAAAGATACTGGCAGGCTCACTGAAATTTTAGGAATTAATGTCCCTAAAAAGGTCAAAACAAATTGTTGTCAGCTACATACATTTAAATGGGCAAAAGAACCTTTAAAATAGTCAGGGAGAAACATAATTAAAGACAGTGAGGAATGGAGCAAATATGATATTTCTTGGCTAGCTAGGGCAGCTTCAGGAAAGACACAGGCCTGCCCAAAGTTGGTTTTTTGTTTGCTTGTTTATTTTTTCATTTCAGTGCCTCCCCATTGGGATCCCTGAAATGATATTAAAAGCAGGGCAGGATGGTGCCCACTCATGGATCCCTGCAATAGTGGAGATTTTGGTACTTAGGCCAGCCCCATGGCCAGGAATTCACACACAGGGCTGTCCCTAGCAATTCTGGTGCCCCACGCAGCCCTCGGAGGGGGGAGAGGCTGTGCTCAAGGAATGCAGGGGACAGGAGTTGTTGGGGGCAGGCCTAGAGCTGCAGGAGCAGGAAAAAGAGCAAGGCAGGGAGGCAGCAGAGGTTTGGTCACCCTTGCATTCACTGGCTGCAGTTGGAGATGGCGAGGAGGTAGAGTGGGGGTGGAGTGGGATGGATCTGGGGGGTTGTTCCAGTCCCTGCACCTTCTGAGCGCACCCTACGAGGAAAGCAGCCAGGGGATGGGACAGGTCACTGGAGCCTGCAGGTGCCCCAAATTCCACAGCGTCCTAGGCAGCTGCAAATTTTGCATATTGGTAGGGACAGCCTTGCTCACACACACAATTTGTGCCAGGTTGTGCCACATGGGGGCGCTATCATATATATAGTAGCCCAATGTCTGTGACTCTGTAATGCTGAAATGCTGGCTGTTCCCTGTAGGCAGCGCTGTTGCCTCCTGCCATGGCGCTCGGCTGACTTCTGCGCCGCTCAGCCAGGCCGCCACAGGGGAGCAAGCGGCGCAAGCTGCTGTTTGGGCCCCACGCTCCCCGTGCAGCACGGGGGAACTACATGGGGAGTGTGGGGCCCAAACGGCCACTTGCTCCGCTTGCTCCCCCGCAGCGGCCCGGCTGAGCGGTGCAGAAGTCAGCCGAGCGCCACGGCGAGAGGCGAAGGGGGGCAGGGAAGTGACGTGCAGTGTGACAGCAGCTCCAGGCCCTGCCCCCTGGCCGTGAACGTCACCGCCCCATCCCCCTTCGCCTCCCGCCGTGGTGCTCGGCTGACTTCTGCGCCGCTCAGCCGGACTGCCGTGTGGGAGCAAGTGGCGCAAGTGACCGTTTGGGCTCCACGGTCCCCCGAGTGAGAGGCAGGAGGGGGAGGAGAAGAGAAAGAGAGAGAGACAGGAGGTGGAGGAGAGCTGAGAGAGAGAGAAGGGGAGACAGTAGTAGGAGGAGAGAGATGGAGCGAGAGACCGGAGGCTCAGGAAAGAAGACCGACATGGAGGAGAGACCTGAAAATCCCGTCTTATGACAGGCTAATTGGCTAGTTTTGAAGAATATTCCACCCTACCCCTGCTAGTGTCATATGCGAGCAGGGTTATGCTGGTGGGGACAGAGCCGCATGCTCCTCAAAATGGCTCCCCTGTCTGCTACTGGACAAATTCACGTCGGGTTTTCTCTTGGTATCAGGCAGGGGTTGAACCACGCAAAAAGAGGACTGCCTGGTTCCAAGCCTGACAAGTGGCATCTAGGATGTACAATCCTGTTAAAAATGTTAACCGGTTAAACTGCATGCTTAACCAGCCCTCCATGTTGTGCCATAGGCGGAGGCTGCTCCAAGGTGCGGTGGACTCAGCTGGGCCCATCAGGGGCACTGCAGGCAGGGGCAGCTCCAGCCAGGCCAAGTGCCAGTTACCCGGTTACCTCGGTGAGCATGCCAGTAAGGCAATGCTTACCGGTTAAACGGTTACCCTATTTACATCACTAGTGGCATCCCCGTGTTCTATGAAAATTCATATAGACGTGTAAGAAGCAAAACTCTGAAGTTCTGTGAAGGCTGACTTCCCCTGATTTGACTTATCACTATTATGCATCACCACTAACAAATCATAGAATCCTAGAACTGGAAGGGACTTCAAGAGGCCATCGAGTCCAGTCCCCTGCCCTCACAGCAGGACCAAGTACTGTCCAGAACAGGGCTACTCAACTTTGGAAGTCCCGGGAGCCACAATGATACTCAGAGCACATGCTGAGGGCTGCAACTTAAGTGTGGTTGCATATATAAGCAAATATATGCAAATAGCTTCTTTCACACTGACACGTGAAAGGGCATGAATACAAAGATTCTAGATCATCCCTGACAGGTGTCTGTCTAACCTGCTCTTAAATATCTCCAGTGATGGAGTTTCCACAACCTCCCTAGGCAATTTATTCCAGGGTATGTCTACACTACCCCGCTAGTTCGAACTAGCGGGGTAATGTATGCATACCGCACTTGCTAATGAAGCCCGGGATTTGAATTTCCCGGGCTTCATTAGCATAAGCGGGGAGCCGCCATTTTTAAATCCCCGCTGCTTCGAACCCCGTGTAGCGCGGCTACACGGGGCTCGAACTAGGTAGTTCGGACTAGGGTGCCTATTCCGAACTACCGGTACACCTCGTTTCACGAGGAGTACCGGTAGTTCGGAATAGGACCCTAGTCCGAACTACCTAGTTCGAGCCCCGTGTAGCCGCGCTACACGGGGTTCGAAGCAGCGGGGATTTAAAAATGGCGGCTCCCCGCTTATGCTAATGAAGCCCGGGAAATTCAAATCCCGGGCTTCATTAGCAAGTGCGGTATGCATACATTACCCCGCTAGTTCGAACTAGCGGGGTAGTGTAGACATACCCCCAGTGTTTAACCACCCTGACAGTTAGGACATTTTTCCTAATGTTCAACCTAAACCTCCCTTGCTGCAGTTTAAGCCCATTGATGTGGTCAGCTGAGCTAACAACGGAGCCAACCAAACACTGGGTAAAACCTGAACATGTTCTCTTACCCTGACACCTTGCTGCCGAGAGGCAAGAGCAGAAAAGAAACAATCATGCCTGTATTTGGCCCTCATTGAATTCTCACAGACTGGACCAGAGGGAGTTAAGGGAAAAAGCAACAGCTTCTTAGCATTGGACACAGGGACCTCTAGGAGTTAGAAATATGCTATGGAAAAAGCCCCTTTGCAGTGGGGGATGGAGGGGCATTTGGGGGAGAGAGGCCCTGAGGCAGCCTCGCCCACTGTGGAATGGAGGGAACTAGGGAGGGTTCCTTGGAGTGGTTGACTCTGCCTGACTCTGTCCCTGCAGCTTACACAGTGCTCTCATTCTTTCGGAGCCGGGGAGTCTGGCGAAAGCAAGTGTCTGCAGGCAGCATGCATGTCTGGGCTTGTCAGGAACATGCCTGGCCAGGGAGACTGATTTAACTGGAGAGGGTGCATGTGGAGAGGAAAAGCAGGAAAACAGCAGGGTTAGTTTGGGCACAAGAAGGAGAGCCAGTCTGCCCAAGCCCCGGGTTGTGCAAGAGCTCTTCTCTCCCCCAGCAATGTGTACAGCAATGGTGCGGCTAGACATCTGCCTCTGTGCTGCACGGGCACTCAGGTGGTGCAGTCAGCAATAAAACGCCAGGCATCGGCATATGCGGGGTCAGTCAGCTCCATCTGGCTATCGGCCCGTTGGCTGACATTGCACAGTGGGGGAAAGGGAACCATGCCTGCCACGGCAGCCCCCCCGTAAGTAGTATGCTGGGGCAGCCTTCTGGTGTCAGAGAGAGAATGTAGTGGCCATTAGTGGTGTAGAGAAGCCTTATGCATCTATGGCCAACTGTGCAACATTGGACATGGGGTGGGGGAATTCTTTCTTGCCCCCACCCGTCCAGAGTATGTGGTCGGATTCCATCTATCTATTAATATTAGCCATAAAATGATCCAGCCCTTTTTATAATCCTGTTAGAGCCTTTGGCTCTTGTTCTGTGACTCCCAGGGGCTCTAATTACAGATGCCTGTGGATGTGATGAATGGCTTGATTCCTCTTAAATGGCATCAGTTTTTAGGACAGCCCCCTACTCACCATAGCAATTTATGAAAGGAGGAACTAGCCCGTGTTAAATAACCAGCAGCTCAGATATGCAGCATTGGCATTTTGCCTTCATCTGGCCATTCCGCATCCCATCCATTCCCGCACTCGTTTCCTCTCTGCCTTTCATCCTTTAGTTATCAAGAGAACAACCTTAATTGCTGCTCACTCTAATTTTGCTGCACTGTAACCCATAAATCACTCTGACATGTGGGGTATTTTCATGTGCCGTAGCAAAGGAAGTGAGATTTTCTCTTATGCCGCATGTTTTACAAGGGACTCATTCCACGTAGGCACCTTTGGAACAATGACTTCAGCAATTGCTCAGCTTTCGGCCGCACCGCCAGTTCTGTGGGCATGACCAGAATCCTACTTTTATTAGATTCATTTATTCTCCAATCATGGCACTTGCACTGTGAGGACAGGGAAGCTGAGTGATGTTACTGACTTGCATTGGCTCAGCGACGTAAGCATGACTCTGTGCCTCATTACTGTGCTCGAGATACTTTGGTTGCCCTCTGAAACTTCTCCAATGAAAATGAATAATGTGATGTGTCAAAGGAGTGTTTCCGGGACACTGCAGGAAGTGTGGGTTATTCCAGGATGTGTACACTTTGCCTTTAGATCCTCCACTGCTTTGTTCCTGATTTCCACTCTTGCTTGTCATAGGGATGGGGAGTCCGGATGGCTTTGTACACTGGGGGCCCAGATGGGCCAGTATCATCCAGCTAGGGAACAGCGGGGTACAGAAGTTCTCAGCCTGCCGGTTGTGATCCCACAGCTGTGGCTGCCTGAAGTGGCAGCCACCCTGCCCTCGGGGCTAGATTCTGGATGCATGAGTGATTTTCTTTCAGGCATCCAGGCTGGAAAGCAGAACTCCCAGTGCAGAAAAGTCTGAGAACTACCTGCGTGGTGGCAGGCGCTGCAGGTTGCTCCCAGCTACTCTGGTCCCAGCCTCTCCCAGCAGGAGATTCCGGGGGATGGTGTAGTGCAGTAAACAGAGGCTAATCCTCAAACGTGGTTCAGATCTGGGGGCCAAACATTCGGCTAGAAATGGGACTAATTCTGGCTCCTCTGGCCAAGAGCCCACTTCTCATCCTCCACTCGGCCCCTTTACTCCCCAGCAAAAACCCTCCCCTTCGGGTAGAGTTGAAATGGCTTCTCTCTCGGGGGTGATCCTGCCTCGGGTGCTTCATTTGGCCACTCCTGTGCCATGCAGCCTGCGGCTGCCCTCCCTCCCCCCGTCACTGCCCAGAGGGGAGCCTGTGACCGTTCACCAAGCGGGGTGGTCAGCCCACATGGCGGGCTCTCAGAAGGAGGGAAAGTCCCGCTTCGGCCTGAAGGAATGTGATGGCGGGGGGAGACCCTCCTTCCCCGTGTATCGGTCCTGGAGCCTGATTCTGGAGCAAAGCCCCCTCAGAGCACTCCAGCCATGGCTGTTCAGTTCGTGTGTGGCAGCCTGTGCCGCCTTGACAAGGGGCCTCCGGGAGTGGGGGGAGGGAGGGAGAGAGGAAGAGGCTTGACAGGAGGGGGGGCTGGTAACTCCAGTGCTTCCCCGACAGAGGGGGCTCCTGCACCGTCCATGGGCCTGCGGGAAGGAGAGCAAAGCGAGAAGGGCTGCAGCGGCTGCCAGCTGACCTTTCTCAAGCAGTTCATGGGTTTCCAGAGCAGCCGAGGTGTCGGCGGTGTAGAGCAATCACAGCTTCCCAGTCACGGGAGGGGGAAGGCGGGGGGTACGCGAAAGGGGAGGAAAGGCTCAGTCCTGGACGGGTGGAAACCTTGCAACCTATGAACCGTCTCTCAGCAGAGACAGGAGAGGGGAAGCAAATGAGGGCACGTTTCCTTCCTCCCGCCTCTTAATCTTACCTGGGGGCCCTTTTCTCCCTCTTGTCCTTGCAGTTGTTTCCATCCCCAGTCCTGCCACCAGAGCAACACACTGAAACCCAGGCAGCAGCCTCCAGGATGTAGGTAGAACCTGTTCCTCCCCACTGAGCAGAGCAAACCTGAACAGAGCCGTGTCCTGGGAGCATAGATCCCTGCTTGAAGTTGGCTATGGAGAGCACAAATCCCTGAACACAGCACCCCTTCTAGGAAGCCAGTCTAGCCTGTAGCTGGCACTGGTAGAAGTTGCCGCAGTCCGATTTAATTAACAGTCACCAAAATCTGCTTATCCTCACAGTGATATTTAAAGTGGGGCATTTTGTTGTTGTTGGGTTGGTTATTTTATTTTAATCCCGTTTGTTTTGCACATGGAGGAGTTGTTCAGTTACAAGCCAAAGCCAACAGGCTGTCACTCACAAGCGGCAAATTGTAGAGTAAACCAGCCACTGGGGTTTGTGAAAGGAACCGTTTCCTTAAATGTTTCCATGAAAGCTTGTTGGTCTGTAAGCCCTGGTCTACACTAGGGAGTTATTTCAAAATGACCCCTCTTATTTCGAAATAGGAAGCAGAGCATCCACGCTACCAGGCCCGTTATGGGCTTGTTATTTCAAAAGCTGTACAGGTCGCACCTCTAAAATCTGGGATTCTCTGGTCTGGCAACATCCAGGGTGTCTGGTCTGACCATTGATGTTCCAGGATCAGAGAGTTCCAGTGCACTGCAGGAGGGTGGGGGTCTGGGAGCCAGCGTGTGATTCAGTTGGGCTGCAGGGGGAGGGAGGCGGGAGCTGATACATGGCTCAGTTGGGCAGAAAAGGGGGCTGAGAGCTGAAGTGTGGCTCATCTGGGCTGCAGAGGGGTGCCAGGAGCCAGCGCACAGCTCAGACGGACTGGGGAGGGGTCAGGAGCTGGTGTGGGGCTCAGCTGGGTTGTGGGGGGAGCCAGGAAGCTGAGGGAGCACAGCAGGAGGAAGGGGGATGGCTTGAAATGACCTCCCCTGGTCTGGAAAAATGCCTCATCTGGGACCAGTCACATCACAAGGGTGCTGGACCAGGGAGATCCAACCTGTACTCCTGCTTTCCTTCGGGAATAATGCGTATTTTGAAACAGTTAGTATGGACTCTCTGTTGCTGCTATTTTGACATAACTACTCCCCAGAGACATTCAAAGTAATTACTCCCCAGTGCTTCCTGGGGCTCTAAGTTGAGGTAGCACATCCACAAAAAGGAGCCTGCCTCGGACTAATTTCGAGGCTCCCCCATAGGCTCTGTCTACACTGCACAGTTATTTCGGAATAAGCTATTCTGGAATAGTTATTACAAAATAGCTTATTTTGAAATGACACATCTACGTTGCAGGGAAGCCTCAGAATTAGTCCAAGGCAGGCTTCCCTAATGTAGACATGCTATCTCGATTTAGATCCCCTGAGGAATAACTTAGAATGGCCCTGGCGAGGAGCTATTTTGAAATAGCAGAAGTAGAGCATCTACACACCTTATTTCAAAATATCTATTTCGGAATAGGCATCATTCGTCATAGAATGAGGTTTACAGAAGTCGGAATAAGCCATCTGTTATTTCAAAATGAACGCGCAGAGAGATGAGGGCTAAGGCCAGCTAGAACCTGTGAGAAAATGTTTAGTTCTGGCTGAGAGCCTCAGAGGATGAGCTGCACCATTTGAGCTCTTCTCTCTCCTGACCCCTCCACATGTGACTTGCACCAGTTTAAACGTCCTGATACTCACTGGGCTTTGCCTTTCACTTGGCCCTCAGTCTGCACGGTACCACTGGCTCTTGCTGATATCAATGCCCTGCCCCTCCCTTTGTTGTTGCTACTCCATCTAGTCCCCTCTTTCTGTCTTAAGGCCAATGGCGGCCTGGTTGCCACGGGGTGCACTGTAGTGAGTGGGAGGCGGATGGCTGTGCTGCAGACTAGCTCCGTGCTGATGGTCCCATCCTGCTTGCCACTATTTTTACTGCAATGTCAAATCCTGTGCCAATGTGTCACTTTGGCCACTTCCACCCTGTGATATAAGGCTGCTGCTGCTGTGACTTAGCTCCCAGCTAACGCATGTTAAATGGTTATTTTATAACAGTTTCTTAAGTGGCCTCAGCAATTCTTGGGGGGGGGGAGAGTTCCATACCAAGCATCAGTGCCTCTGCACTCTTTGTCGTACTCAGATATACCTGCACCTTGCAACGTCCCCGTCCATCTACATCACACACACCGATACTCAAGCACCTTCTCCCCTACATCTGGGAAAGGCCACACTCCCTCTCAGCACCAGCCACCTTCATTCCACAAGGAGGGTCATCAGCTAGCTGTCAGTCCCCGTAATACACGAGGTTCGAAGGGATGCCGGAAAGGATGAGACCACAACTGGGGGTTTTAAAAAGCACAAACTGATTTTATTTTGATGACGCCAGACAATCATCAGAACAAAAATTAAACAGATTGCCAGACAACACAAAACAATTCCCTGAGGCTTTTCTAAATCACAATAATTCCCAATAACTGCCCAGGGGTTAGGAACAGTTGAATTAACACTGGTATTGTCCATAGGGCTGATTATTTACACAACTTTATACAAGGAAACAGTAAAAAGCCTAAACCACAACTATTTATAAACTAACTTAGTAACTTTTTAGCCACTGTCACTTGACAAGCAATAAGGACAACTAAAAAATCAAGTAGGATAGGGATGATGGTGGGGGGGGGGGGGGAAGTTATACCAGTTCTGGAGACAGCAGGAACACAAGTACCGGTCGCATGCTCATAAACTGTCTCCACTCGCGTCGACCAACTCAGAGTACACTCAGTAAGACTCGAGAGCGGGGGGTGCAAGGCGTCTGGGTGATCAGGCCAGGCGTTCACTCGATGCGAATCCCCAGTGAGAGAGGGGCTGCCTGCCTGTTTTATTGCCTGTGAACTTATCACCCCATAGGTTGGTTTTTGCTGCAGTGGGTGGAGTAGCAGGCCTGAGCACAAGTCAGCCCATTGGCTGATCTTTCACTGCAATGGGTGGAGCGAGCAGGGGAAGATTATTAATTTACATGCCCTTATATGGAAAACACTCCACCTCACAGACAGAGCCCCCTATACCAGCCTTAGAGGTATTACCGGCTATGGCTCCCTGCAACGGGCAGCCATTGTTATAGTTCTGACTCGGACACTAGCAACTAACAAATTCCTGGCCTCGTGCAGTGGCTGCAATTCTAACTCCCATCCTCAGCCCTTTTTTCCTAAATCACTGCCGCACTCCAAGGTGAGCTCTTCCCAACCTTGCTTTGCATTTTACTAGGGAGTTGCAGCAGGACAGGATATCTGTACATATGTAACGCCAGCAGGTGGAACCAAACCTGGGACTTCTGGAGCTTAGTGCGAGAGCCTCTACTTCCGGAGCTAAAAACCAGTTGGCTGTCAGCTATGGCTGCAGAGCACATTCATTCTCGCTCTCTCTCTAATGCGTCTACACTGCATCCCTAGCTTGAAATAAGCTATGCAATTTGAGCTATACAAACTGCGTAGCTTATTTTGAGTCAATTTTGAAATAACTTCTTTTGTAATTTGGCGCTGTCTACACAGCACCACATTTTGAAATAACCCACTATCACGAAACAGCCTTTACTCCTCGTGGAATGAGGTTAACAGGGACATCAGAATAACAAGCCCGTTATATTTCAAAATAATGGGCTTGCTGTTAAGACACAAGATAGTTATTTCAGGATACCGGAGGTATCCCAAAATAGTGCTGTGTAGACGTAGCCTAAGTGAGCTAAGAGCCACTCCATGGGACAACCCCATACTGCAAACTGTCCATTGGGGCAAGGTCTTTCTGCACAGTCTTTGGTAATGCTGCAGTTTTGCTTGGATGATTCTCTGCCTCTGGTTAGCTGGATCGATTTGGGCCGGTGTTGGGGTGTTCTGGAATCCGAGCTACCTGTGCCCTGGGGCGCTGGAACAATGGGTATGGCTGCGGGTGCTGAGTCACTGGCTCAAACTGTAAATCCTGTATATAATGGAAACCACTTCAAGGTAGGGGGTGCTGCAGCACC
Source organism: Pelodiscus sinensis (assembly GCF_052426305.1). NCBI lineage: Eukaryota > Metazoa > Chordata > Testudines > Trionychidae > Pelodiscus > Pelodiscus sinensis. The sequence continues at coordinate 6,788,050 of NC_143074.1, read as the reverse complement.
CTAGCACTCCTAGTCCCAGCACTCATCATGCTGCAGCAGAGGGTAAAATGCTTGTCCTTTGCTCAGCCTATTAATTACCTACTGTATCTGAAAAGGATGCTTTTACACGCTGCATTTGTCCTCCCTCTTGCCTGCCCCTGGGTTTCATCTGTTCTGGTCCAGTAGCATGGAGGAAGCCAGAGCAGTGACTTAATGATGGAGCCCAATGGGGCACCTCCTTCTCAGCTCCTCTGCTCTGCTTCTCCTAGAGCAGCACCAGTGCCACAGGGCCTCCCAGAACAGGGCTGGAGATGTGGGGGGAGGAAGAGGACTGGGACATGCCTGGGAGTAAGCAGCAGCCCCAGGCTATGCTGAGTCAGGGAGATAAGGGTAGTTCACCTGGATCAGATGTCTTGGGGCAGGGAATGGGTCTCATCTCTGGCTGTGTTAGGATTAATCATGGAGTGGAAGATACTGCTGCTGTCTGAGGAGCTGTGTGTTTTCTGTGTTACTTATGCCTACAGACCTCTCTGATATGATCATACAAATATCGAGCTCTTGGCTAGCCCTGTTCACCTACAAAGGAGGTCAGTGCTGGTGTCTGCATCCAGAGCACTCCTCAAACTGGGCTGCACTGACCAAAGTACACCTGCCGACTTTGACATCCCTGCAGATTGCCCAGACCCTCCTGGGCACCACCATAGACCAGCAGGCAGGCATTGTCCTGCAGCCGAACATCCCCTGTGTGCTGGGGCCCTTGTGATGTCCTGCATTGCCTTCACACAGCTGGGGTCTCTCCATGCAAGGCAATGTCTGCACACCCTTTTGGAAAACTAGCCCCCTCTCCTCTCCACACGGGCTCTTCTCATTGTGGGCAATGTCTGGTTGGTCGGAAAAGACCTCATCTCCCCGTGATTCTGAACAATGTGCCTATTCAGCAGCTCTGCAAAGAGCGAGAGACCCAGTTTCCAGCCTTGATTGTCTTCTGTCTTCCCCCTTAATCTGGGAGCAGATAGTGTGAGAAGTCCTTCTCGCCAGCAAACTATGATAAATCCCCGGGGTGATTGGTGAAGAGACCCTAAGGCAGAAATAGATGCAGGTTCCTCAGCTAGCTCTTATTCTACCGTTATTTCCTGTAGCTCATCCTGAGATAGCACCTTTCATCCCACATGGCTTTAAAGACCTATAGAATGTGTACACACAGGAGTTGCTTCAACCATGACAGAAAACCTCCCACTGCCAGAGAACAGTTTAGGACAGGAGTTGAAGACAAATCCCTTATCAGTATGGGCCAGTGAACCTACCCGCATGTAAGGCTATGTCTACACTGCAGAGTTTTTTTTTCGAAAAACATCTGTTTTTCCGAAAAAAACTTCACCTATGTCCACACTGCAATCGCGTTCTTTCAAAAAAAGCATTGAAAGAACAGAGGGGTTTTTCCGACATTGGTAAACCTCTTCCTACAAGGAAGAAGCCTTTTTCCGAAAAAGCTCTTTCAGAAAAAGACGTGTGTGGACGGGAAAGAGGGAGTTCTTTTGAAAGAAGAGGAAAAAGCTCAGATGCCCTGGTGGCCACTCCATCCATAGTAATCACATGCATTACATTTTTCCGGAAAAGCTAATTCCGAAAGAAGCCTGCAGTCTAAAAGCCTAACTGAGTAAGTCACTTCCCCCTCTGCTTCCCTCCTTATCTCAGTAGATGCATGCTCTTTGTGGCAGGGGCTGTGTTTCACTGTGTGTGTGTTTGTATAGTGCCAAGTGCCTTGGGGCTCTGATCTCAGTTGGAGCCGCTCGAACAGGTAGTCAATTAGTTTTTGTCAATGTGCAGATTTCTTGTCAAGGTATAGTCAAGGTCCAGACTCCAGAGAAAATAATTCTAAATGTAATAGTAATGATCATAAGTAAATTAAAAGATTTGGGGATATGTTCAAAGGCATCTGGTGATCCCAATTTGGCCTGCGGTCTGCCTGCTGTAGACACTACCAGAACATGGAATGATAAAATATATCAGGTTACCCGAGACTGATTTTTCCGAACAAGAAGAGATGGGTATGTGTCTCTGTTCAGGAGCCAGATTGTGTCTTATTGCCAGACAGACTTCAATACAGCAGTTCAGGTTGCATAATTAATGAAGGCAAGGGCCTGGCAGGTGCATGCTGGGAGCTGTTTCAAGGTGTAATTTCCGCGCACCCGTCTTTGTAGAGCTGAGTGCTGGAACTTTCTTTGGGTGAGCAGCTCACTGAAATAAAGCTCTTCCCCTTTCTGACCTTAAATGATGTTTCAGGATCAGTTTATTTGTGGAACTTTTCCTTGGCCTCTCACACGATCTGTCTCTCCAAAATAGAATTCTGCGCTTTCACTTTCTGATGCCAAATTGGAATGGCTGTTTATTACCAATCTGGATCAGTAAATAGCTCATCAGATTTAATAACACTTTGCACTGATGTAGTGCTCTCCATCTTCAAAGCGCTTTGCAAACGCCACCTAATCCTCCCTGCACCCCTCTGAGTTATGTGAATGAGAATATTAATCCCAGACAAAGAACTTTAATCTGGAGCTAAGGCAGAGAGCACATAGCAGTAATTTAAGGGTAAAAATGCATAACCAAGAGCCCTGTAACAAATTCATAGTTATTTTAAATGACCAACCAGCCACTAGCAACCTAGGCAATGGAGACCTAAAGTTTAAACATAAAAGTAGTAACTTGAAACCACAAACACTGGTAATTTACATTTCAGATGGCAACACAGCAAACACACGCTAAAGCATTTTTTATAATAAACCTACGATGTGCTGTTTTGAGGTATAATAAAATACCTCACCAGTACAGCTTACATATAACAGTTTCACTAAAAATTGCCTTCAAATTTTGTTAATATTTTAAACTTAATTTACATTCTTGTCTGAATATAATTGAAGAGCATCTGTTTAGTTTGCAAGAAGCTTTAAGAAACTTGCCATTTTGTTTAAAAAGAGAAAACTAAAACTAGAGCCCTGAGTCTAAGGACGAAGGCAGAACTGCGAGCAGTAAGAATGAGTAAAACAGGCCCATGCAATGCACAGAGCTCAGTGGCTCCTGGGAGCAGTATAGCTTCTCCCCCTCTTCCACGCCTCCTCTCCTCCAGCCCGTAGTGAACGTCTCAAGTTATAAGAGCAATAAAGGCTTCTTACTCCACTGCAGTACCAACCAGCCAGCCAGGAGTAACCTCACCTGCAACTCTAACCATCAGTCTTCTTTTGAGCTTTCCTAGCAGCCAAAAGATCAGCACAGCACTCTGAGGCTACTCAGACAGGTGAGTAACCATCTGCTAATGATACTCAAACCCTCTCCTTGAGCATCAGTCAGCAGTTTATTTCTCTTCGCAATCAGGCTGGAGGCTTCCAACAGACACTCTAGCCTGACTTTCTCTTGACATGCCTCTTTACAAAGTCCCTCCTGTCAAGTGACTCTTCTCAAAGGGCAGCAGTGTAGTCTAGTGGATAGCATACTGGACTGGGATTCTAGAGGTCTGGATTATTTTCCCAGGGTATGTCTACACTACCCCGCTAGTTCGAACTAGCGGGGTAATGTATGCATACCGCACTTGCTAATGAAGCCCGGGATTTGAATTTCCCGGGCTTCATTAGCATAACTTGAAAGTAGGAATAAGGGATCTTCCGGAAAAGGGTTTATTTTCCGCAAGATCCCGTCTAGACTGGCGCTTTTCTCCGGCAAAACCCCGAGCCGGAAAAAAGCGGCAGCCGTGTAAATGCAAATGCCACGGGGGATATTTAAATCCCCCGCGGCATTTGCAATTCCAAAGTGTCTCATTAGCATCCCTTTTCTGGAAAGGGATGCCAATGTAGACACAGCCTATGAGTATCCAGTTTTAATACACACACACACACACACACACACACACACACACACACGTAGCCCCTTGTGATGGGGTGGCACTCCCATCCCACGAGCGGCCCTGTCTGGCTGAGTGTGTGTGCCTGCACTGCCTCCGTTTATCCACCCTTTTTTGGGTACTCAGACTTCCACTTGTCACACAGCCTGGTGTGAGTCACTCAAAACCTCTTCCAAGCTACATGTTTACTAGGGTCCATCTCAATGCCCTCTGTATGGTCTCTCAGTGTATTCCCACTCGGATGGAGAGTGATGCCTCCAGGGCTCCCCCCCTCCCCCCCCAGACAGTGTCCTTGCCCTTATCTCAGGGCTCTATCACAGTTCATCATATAGTCCATAGTAGCTCCCAACATGGAGCTCTCCGTGGTGCTGCTGCTCCCTCAGTCTGCCAGTCACTCCTGGTCTTTTCTCCTTGAGATCTCCAGTGGCACTGAGCTGACTGTGGTCCTGCAGCAACTTTTATAGGGCCTTCCTGGCCCCTGATTGGCTACTTCCCCCTGCAGCCACTCTAGCTTCCTAGACGAATTCTCTATGGCCTCCGCTGTAGCAGGGTGTGACAAGGCCACAGGCCTCCACAAGAGGACTTCAGGGCCGGGTCTGCCCTGTCACACCCCTCCACAGCCTCTCGTTCTACCATATATACTAGGATATCCTGGAATCTATTCTCTTGTATTACTAAATTTGGGGCATACTGCTTTGAGCCTTGTCTTTTTTAATGCTGTCTTTTGCTTTTCTGCTTTAGCATTCTGACTTATTTAACATTTCTGGTTAAATTTCTAGTTCCCCATTAGTATCTTAGGGTATGTCTACACTACCCTCCTAGTTCGAGCTAGGAGGGTAATGTAGGCATACCGCACTTGCAAATGAAGCCTGGGATTTGAATTTCCCGGGCTTCATTTGCATAAGCGGGGAGCCGCCATTTTTAAAACCCCGCTGGTTCGAACCCCGTGCTACACGGGGCTCGAACTAGGTAGTTCGAACTAAGATTCCTATTCCGAACTACCGGTACACCTCGTTCCACTAGGATTAGGAATCCTAGTTTGAACTACCTAGTTCGAGCCCCGTGTAGCCGCGCTGCACGGGGTTCGAACCAGCGGGGTTTTAAAAACGGCGGCTCCCCGCTTATGCAGATGAAGCCCGGGAAATTCAAATCCCGGGCTTCATTTGCAAGTGCGGTATGCCTACATTACCCCGCTAGTTTGAACTAGCGGGGTAGTGTAGACATACCCTAATTCACTTAGAGGTTAAAAGAGCACTACTTCTCCCAGATAACAATATTAGTGTGAACTCAAGTGGTAAATGGCTTGAGCTTCTTCGGGGCAGAAGATCAATGACTTTATACCAGTGAATGACCTGTGGTGGAAGTTATCACATGTGCTCCAGTTTCATTGTGATTCCGTGACACATTGTTGGTTTGTCACTCCACCATATTGTTTTGGGCTTATGTCAGAATGTGAATGAGCAAGTAGGTAGTTTGATACCCAGACATTAAAAAGAAATGAGACCCCCTTGTGCTACTTTGGTAAGAAATAGGGTGAGATACGGTCATTTGATCTCCCATGGCTCTGCTCTCAGTTCCAACTCACCTATCACTGTGGATTCTCCTAGAAAATCAATAACAGTGAATGGGATTGTCCCAAATTGTTATGGACATTAAAGGTGCTTCCCAAAGGTACCCTGGCCCTGCAAAATTTGAGAGGTTCACAGGAGGACTGGAGCAATGTCCGTCTATTCTGCTGATCTCTGTTGACAATTACTCCCAGAACTCCTAAGAGCTTCAGGAGAGGAGCCCAGAGACCATAGCCATTGCTAATACTACAGGAGCTCCTCTTAGGTCTCTAGAGCTGCCAGCAAACTTAGAGTTGCTTTGTCAGAGCCCTGTTTGCCATCTGTCTTTGGGTATGTCTACACTGCATTCCACTTTCGAGAGAGGAATGCAAATGCAGACAAACGAAATTGCAAATGAAGCGCAGATTTGAATTTCCTGTGCTTCATTTGCATAATCGCGTCTGGCTGCTTTTTTGAAATACCCTATTTTGAAAAAAGAAATGCTGTCTAGACGTAGTTATTTCGTAAGAAAACCCTTCTTTCGAAATAACCCTTACTCCTTATAAAGATTTAAGGATTATTTCAAAAGAAGGGTTTTCTTTCAAAATAACTGCATCTAGACAGCATTTTTTTTTCTAAATAGGGTATTTTGAAAAAGCGGCCGGACACAATTATGCAAATAAAGCACAGGAAATTCAAATCCGCGCTTCATTTGCAATTTCATTTGTCTGCATTTTCATTCCTCTCTCGAATGAGGAATGCAGTGTAGACATACTGTCTAAATGGCTTCCAGAACTAGAATTTAATTGTCTGCTAATCTTTGGGACTATGTACAACATCTGAGCTAGAGAAATCTAGGAAACCTGGAGGTTAACGATAGGAGAATCCAGAATTTGATCCTGGCTTTTCATATATATTTAATACCTGGAAGTAATGTTCAGCTTGCTATGACTAGTCATCTCTCCAGTGAGCACTGCAGGTGTTCTGAGACCCCATTCATCCATGAACTATAGTCCAGAAACTTCTGCAGCAACCTAAATTTTTACCATTCTTACTTTACATACCCTGGGACAAGAAAAAGCTTTTGAGAAGGCTCATGAATGGCTGTGTTTAAATGTCTCAGAATGAATGAACTTCTTGTTTAAATTATTTCAAAAATTCCACCTTGGCATGCGACAATTTTGAGGCCAAAATTCCATTTTTGGTGGATTTTAAGAGAGAGGGGGTAAAATTGGGCTCCTATTCGAAACTGAGTCCCTGACCTTTGCTATGGGATAGTGGCCACTGACCTGTATTCTTCCTGTTGTATAGATGGGAAAACTGAAGCAACATCTTAAGTGGCTCATCTGTTCTCCTGCACAGAGAGACTTGGGGTTAGAATTTGGTAGTCAATCCAGTGGACCATGCCTTTGCTCTCCAGCAGCCTGATCTAATCCCTATAGGAGCCAATTGGAGCCTTTCCATTAAGTTCACTAGCATTGGATCAGGCCTTAATTGCACGGCAATGCATACTGCAGTGCTTGTACTTGTGGAGCTGGACTGCCAGATGGACCCTTGTCAATTGTATCTGGGGACTTGTGAACAGCATCTTATCTTTTTGGTGATGCATTGTTCCTTTTATTTGAATATTGCTTTGAATGATCATTGCTGTCAATAATAGACATTATTACAGCTTAATAGACTTTCAAACGTTGGAAGGGTTCTTTCCCCAGGCTCTATGGCAGCCCCAGCATTATCTGCTGGCCAAAATTATTAATGAGAGATCAAGAGAAACAGTACAGCGTTAAGGGCATCGAGGGAACCAAAGAGGAGAAACTTTAAACTCATGGAAAAGCTGGAGGAAAAATAACCCTCTCCCATCTGGAGCCGCAGATTTACATCCTCGGCTGAGATGACAAGCGTAATGATTTATATGTACATATCTTATTCCTAACTGGCTGGATGTTCTTATCCCAAAATCACCAGGCATTCAGACATGACTGGGGTGAATGAAAAGATCTGGCATTTCCCTGTTGCCGTAGATTGGAATTGAGGGCTTTTGGCAAAACCGGTGGGATGGACTGAAATAACAGGGGCTGATGTGCTACATTGGAAGGGTTCTGGCAAGACTCCGGAATGGAGGAATGAGCAATGCAGGTCAGGACTGAGGTCGGGAGAGAGTGTTGTGTGTCAGCTGGGGACTGGATGAGGCCTGCAGGTCTGGGCTAAGGGGGATTGGCAGGTCTGTGTGTGGGCCAGAATGTGATCGGAGGGGAGCTGCAGGTCACGATGGGTGTCCATTGGCAGAGCTGTAGTGGGGCCCAAGGTTGGAGGAGCAGGGTGGGCTGGGGGTGCATTGGCAGAGTTGTGTGAGGCCCAGGGCAATTCGAGCAGGGGAGGGCTGCATGTCAGGATGGAGGGGCATTAGCAGAGCTGCAAAGGAAGCTTGCACATCTGTCTGCACTATACTTGCTAGGAGCCAAAAGCTATCATACCTACTGAGAAATGTGTAAGAAGTAAAATATCCACCCAAAGCTTCTCCCCCTGTCCTGGTTTGCAAGGAGAGTAACTAAAACCTGCTAAAAGAGCACTGAGCATAACCATTTATCAAGGGGCTGACGGGGGCGAGGCTAAGGACGAAGGCAGAACTGAGAGCAATAAGAATGAGTAAAACAGGCACATGCAATGCACAGAGCTTGGTGGCTCCTGGGAGCAGTATAAGTGCTCCCCCTCCTCTTCTCCCCCAGCAGCCTTGCCCTGCCGAAGTGAACTTCTCAAGTTATAAGAACAATAAAGGCTTGGCAGGCCTGTCTGTGCTGTGTAAAATTGAATGAGCAGTGGCATGCGAGGAACACGACTAGATTTCCACGGGAATGAGGACGTTTTATGGCCCCTCTGGGATTAGTGGCACCTGTCCTACACAACGTCGACGTGTGCTCCAGAGCTGGCACATCGACATCCTGCCGTGCACCTCTCTGGGTAAAATCAGGGCAGTGTCCTCACTGGCTCCGGGATTTTACGAAGCCCAGGATGGAGGGAGCAGTGAAAACGGGAAACCAAAGTGCACGTTTGCAAAGGTGCCATCTTGGGAAGGAAGGAGTGCTGCAAGCACAAGGGCCATGCCAACGAATTCCCAGGAGAGCCTCAGTGGTGAAGTGTACCAAGGACTCGACAGGTGAACCCTGTGAGCATAGACACCCTGAACCAGCAACAGTACCGAAGGACGGAGGCTGTCTACAAGCTGCCAGCAGCAGCAGAGGAAACTAGCAGCTGGGGAGAATGCTTCTAAATCCTTGTAATACTCAGGAGTATTGAGCCTCTGCAGGCTGTACTTGCCCAACACCTTCAGCAGGGACCAAGGACTGGTGGTCCCCTTCAGCTACCCATTGAAACGAGTGCCCAGCGCCTTGCAGGATCAAGTCCATTCTTTGTCCCAGAGGAAAGGTGCCTCCTCCTCAGCTGGGCTGCTTGGACACATTGCAGGAGAGGAAAACAGCCCTGCGTGGACGGGGCGTTGGATAGCTGGCAATGCAAATGTCACAGTATTAATGTCACCGGAAGAATGGGAAATAAATGTCAGCTCTCACTCCGAGATATTGCTGTGGCCGATAGGCCAAAGAGCACTGTTATTTCTCTTGCCTGGACAATGTGTCTGCACCAAAGAATGAGAGAGAGAAGAGATTCGCCCACACAGACTCCTGCCTGCGCTACCCAGACGCTGGGTCCAGGCACACAGGAGGAAACAGCCTGTCGAGAGGAAACGGATGGAGTCTTGGCCAAACCTCTCCTACTTGCTGGCCAGTGGAGCCGAGCTGGCGCAGATGGTGACACAATTTGCTACAGGCTGCACGTCTATAAACCAGAACTCTCTGGTCCAACATCTGTGGTCCAGCAGGACCATGGATGTTCCAGTGTCAGAGCATCCCAGCATGCTGTGGGGAGCTGGGAAATCCGAGGAAGGCCAGGGAAGCCCGTAGGGAGGGGGCAGGAAAACCCTTGGGGAGGGTAGGGAAGCCCATGCAGGGGGCAGTGAAGGACGGGGCTGGGGCCGGCAGCAGGGGGGTGAGAAAATCCCTCATCTGGGACCAGTCAGGTCCCGAGGGTGTCAGGCCAGGGCAGTCCAACTGATATAGGCAGCAGAGGAAGACCATTTGTTGTTTGTCAGGGGTGGAAAGGGCCATATAAGATGCTCAGCAGAGAACAGATTAAGGATGTGTCTACACTGCATTGGCTAGACCATGCCAGCTGACTCAAGCCTACGGGACTTAGGTGCAGCTGTAGGCGAATGTCTGCACCGCAGGGAAACAGTCTCTTAGCCTGAGCTCTGCGAGCTTGGGTCTGCTGACCTAGGCCAGCCGCGGGTGTCATTGCAGCGTAGACAAGCCCTTGGAGCAGGATGCTGGTGACTGTCACTGGCAGAGCGGGTGGGTGTAGAAGTGACATGCCTGGTGCACATTCATTTGGAGGTGTTCGGTGAGATGAGGCCCAGAACCAAGAAGTAGGAAACCAGAGACGTGGGAGGAGGTGAGGGTCAATGTGCAAGCAGGGGAGGAGACATTTGTGGTGCGTGTGGAAGAAGAGGGAAGGCCATTAAGAAAGTCCCGCAGGGGAGACACAGGGCAGAGCTGTGGGGAGGACTTGGCAGTCTGCAGGATGGACTGTGGCGTGGGTGAGATAAGAGACAGGAGGCTAGAGCAGCAGACCAGCCCTTTTTTTGTCCTTCAGTCTGTTGGCCCTGTCTGCCATTCTTTGCATCTTTTCCCATCTCCGCCTCGCTTGTCTGGGCTGTGCTTTGGGGAATGACAGCACTCGAAAGGCAGCAGCCTGCCTCTCAGGATCCCCTTGCCAGACAGGCCGGCAAGGACCTGCCTATCAGAGGCTGGGAAAACCAGGCCCAAAATACCATGTGTTGCGCAGATGTTCCCTTTGGATCCATTCTGAATATCACTGACCGGGCTCTATCCGGACAGGTCTGACTTGTGTGCTGCAAGATGAGCTCACTGGTCTTTGACAGAGCCTGCCCGTTCTGTCTAAAGTGCATCTACAGCCCCACTGCTGTTGTGTCTGAGTCATTATAACACTTCTCTGAGCTAGGCAGTACTGTTCTCTCAGTTTTACAGGTAGGGAAATGAGACCCTTAATCTCTGGGTCTGTCTACACTGTAGGCCTGAGATACCAACTGTTTCTCTGACTGGAAGACTGGTTTCTAATTCCCAGCTAACGGGGGTTAATTTTAATCAAGAGCAAACCTGAAGAGATATATACGCCCGAGAAAAAATAAGTCTCCAGTGCCTAGTAATGTGGTACTGGTTTGGCCCTAGTGTGTCTGGGGTGCTGCTATTGCTGGTATGGCACACTCATATCTGTGCATAGGTACAGCTCCCAGGAATTTCTTTGCAACATTAAAGCTTGCTGAAGGCCACTGTATTTGTGTGTGCAGATCTCGGGGCCTTTTTGATTGCCGGCTTGTTCTGTAGCCAGCCTGTTCAGAAAAGGTTAAAGCAGTTGGGGAAGAGGGGAGAAGGCTATCTTTTTTTTTTCCTTTCCCCTCTCTAATGAGAGTTTAGGGACCTTTCCCCCGATGATGGCAGAGTTGTATCCAATAGCCTTGCAGTGAAGCCTGATATGCAAAGGACACCCTAGGGTAAAGCTGAAGCCTCAGTGAAACCTAAATAAAAACCCCTTTTGTAACAATTCTCTGTTTCTTTTACGTCCTGATTTCACCCTTTGGGTTTTTTGGGTTCCCAGCAGAGGAGGGTAAAGTTTGTAACCCCCTCCCCCTCTCTGCTCTCTCTCTCACTCTGCTTGGTTCTCCCTTCCAGCTTCCATGCAGGGATAGGCCAAGCCTGAGCGGCTGGGTTGCTCCATCCTTTCTTGGCTGAGAAAGCCAGGGGGCCCAGTCTGGGTCTCTCTGAACTCAGGCAGCCCCAGCCCTTTCAATCTGGGCGTGTTTCCTTTCTTAACGGCTGGCTTGGGACTTGGACTCTGTGCCCATACTAGGGAATCAGAGCCCCAGGCCACACCAGCACACGTGGGCTAACCAGGCCTTGGGGTTGGGCCCAGAGGAACAAGTGTGGCTTCTCGCCTCCCTGGAGCAGGTGGGCAGGAAATGGGCAAAGAACAGGTGGCTTTGGCTTCATTCCTCCCGCTGGGTAGTTAATGTATCTGAGCCAGCCTGAAAAGAGCTGTGATTTGCTGTGGGCATAGACTAGGTGGACTCCCCCTCCCAACAACAGGGGGAAGGATGGACGGATTTGTGTCTTAGAAGGGTGTCTCTGAGGCACAGTGCCTCTGAGGGCTGCTCCCAGAGTAGGCACAATCTTATTCCTCATTTGCAGACCTTTTGTATTGCTAAGGGAGTTGCTCAGTTCTTTCTGTTTTGCAAAGGCCACCCTCAGGCCCTTTGTGGTTCCAGTCAGCATAAAGGTTGGGGTGACATGGGAGTAATTTAGTTTGCTGACTGTTGGGATGGAGAAAGGTGCCAGAATTTCACCTCTAGAGAGTGGTGTCTTCCTTCCACAGCATAGTCAATGGCAGTGCAAGCTGCCCACAGAGTCAGGCCTCTCTGCTACTGTAGGACAGAATGAGCTCTGTCAATGGCATTTCTAAAGTGGGGTATCTATTGCTCTGTCACCCATTCAGTCCTTGGTCCCTGGGTCTACTAAGGGGTGGTGAGTGCCTGTTGTGATGATGGTTAAGAATTTGAGCAAGACAGCTAATGCCATTTATGACTTGACACACAGCCATCAGATGGTAATTTGTGATCACTGCTCAGTTGGTCCGGCTTGGAAACGGTTCCCTAGAGGCAGAAGGATCTATGTTCCGGTGCTCTCAATCACCTAGAGCCCCCCAGTCAGTTTTGGAAGATCTATTTAAATGACATTTACATATTTGGGACCCTCTTCCCCTCCCCCAAGATGGATTCAGCACACAACGCTTTCACCCACCATGTGGCACTGGAATCCTGCTTCAGAATTCTAGATGATGCTTGGTCCTCCCATGAGTGCAGGGACTGGACTTGATGACCTCTTGAGGTTCCTTCCAGTCCTAGGATTCCATGATTCTAAGACTCTACAATGCTAACCCCCTGCCCAGCTTTGGCGGTGTACAGAAGGGAAGAGTCACAAAGAATCTCTCAAATCCCTGATACAGGTGGGTTGATGATGCTGGAGAAATCTGAATATAAAAGGATTGCAGGTTTTGCCTGAAACATGCTATACTGTTAGCACGTGTACCTGCACGGAGAGGGCGACATGGGTTCTGCTTATTCCCAGGGGCCTGCAGGTTTGTTACCTCTGGATATAAGGGAGAATGGAAACACTCTGGGTATGTCTACACTACCCCGCTAGTTCGAACTAGCGGGGGTAATGTAGTCATACGCAATTGCAAATGAAGCCCGGGATTTGAATTTCCCGGGCTTCATTTGCATAAAGCCGGCTGGCGCCATTTTTAAATGCCGGCTAGTTCAAACCCCGTGCCGCGCGGCTACACGCAGCACGGAGTAGCTAGTTCGGATTAGGCTTCCTAATCTGAACTAGCTGTACTCCTCATTCCGAGTACAGCTAGTTCGGATTAGGAAGCCTAATCCGAACTAGCTACTCCGTGCCGCGTGTAGCCGCACGGCACGGGGTTTGAACTAGCCGGCATTTAAAAATGGCGCCAGCCGGCTTTATGCAAATGAAGCCCGGGAAATTCAAATCCCGGGCTTCATTTGCAATTGCGGATGACTACATTACCCCGCTAGTTCGAACTAGCGGGGTAGTGTAGACATACCCTCTCTGAGGAGAGGATTTAGAGCAGGGATGGGCAATGATTTTGGAAGGGGGCGGGCCACTTCACAAATTTCGGAAGTAGCTCCAGGCCAACCCGGAAGGGGCGGGGCCTCGGACAGAAGAGGCGGAGTTGAGAGCTACCTTACCAGGAGCTTTGCTTGGCCTGGGTCCCTGCCCCTGACTTCTGGCCAATGGAAGGGACCTGGAGCAGAGGGGAGTGTGCTGGGGGGCTAGCCTCCTCCCAGAGTTGTCTGAGGTGGAGGCTAAGAATTTACATAACATGGCTGGCAGCTCCTGGCCCCACTCCTGGCAGCTCCTGGCCCCACTCCTAACCTGTTGCCTGGCAGCCACCTGGCAGGCACAAGCCCTTTAAATAGAAGCAGTTGAAAGGGCTCGCGCCTCCCGGGCGGCTTCCAAGGCAAGGGGCCAGTGGGACCAAAAGCTACAAGCTCTTTCAATTGCTTCTGTTTAAAGTGCTTATGCCTGCCAGGTGGCTGCCAAGCAACACAGCTGCCCAGCAAGCGCAAGCCCTTTAAATAGAAGCAGTTGAAAGGGCTCGCGCATCTCCAGCACCCAGGCAAAGTGCTAGGGCAGGGGTCAGCAACCTTTCAGAGTGGAAGTGCCAAGATTTGACTTCCTCATCTCTATGTACAGTCAATAATAGTCCTGCTTACAGCAGCTTCATTAATACATAAATTAAGATGCCTTAATTTCCTTTTAGTGCAGTGGTCGGCAACCTTTTAGAAGCGGTGAACCGAGATTTAACTTAGTCACAGACCTGTTGCTGGGGGAAGGAGCAGGGAGGCAAGAGCAGGCTGGGCACGGTGACCTTATTTCCTGAACCAGCTGCTGCCAGGGAGAACAGTTTAATTTAAATTATGAAACAGATTAAGTGTTTTAACTTTCTCACATTAGTTTATCAAACTTCATTTTAGAGAAAATAAAATATTATGTCCCACACAAAAAGCTTCAAATTTGCTTTATTTATGGCAGGGGGGAGACTTTTTTTGAGTCGGGGTCACAGACCCACAGAAAGATCAGTTGGGGACCACACAAGTGAGAAGCAAAAATTTCCTCCAAAACCCCCAACACTCACTGATGTGGCCCCAGCTGAGACACCTCACTCCTCTGCACTCCAGCCTCACAGGGTGAGGGGAAGAGAAGGGGGGAGGTTAAGGGCTTCCCATAGACCAGATTTACTTTTCTGGGGTTCCAGAGTTAGTGGATTTTATGGACCCCCTTAGGCTCTGACATAAGGACAAAAATGAGGGGTACAGTGCACAAGACAGGGCTGCCAGCAAGTAGGATAGGGATGCGATGCAGGATCTGGGAGGGAGGGGATGCAGAAGGGGGAGAAGCTGTGAGGTCTGGATGGGGGGTAGGGTGCAGAAGCAGGCTGGGAGTAAGGTGTGGACAGGAGAGAGGGTGCAGGAACAAGGGAGGGTGTCAGAGGAAGCTGGGGGTGCCAGGACTTGGGGAGGAGGAGGGAAGTGAGGGATTGGGCTCTGGGGCTCTGGGCATGACCTGGCTTTGTGCACCCTTGCAGCAACGGCCACAGCCACGCTGTCCTGGCCACCCCAGAGGGTCCGGGATTGGCCCCAGAGGACCTGCTGCCACTGTTGACACAGTCCAGGGCTGGCCCCGGAGGCCAGAGGTGCTGCTGCCACGTGGTCCTGGGTTGGCTCTGGCCTGCGTGGCTGCAGCAGCAGCAGCGGCACCTCCGGGGCCTGCCCCAGACCATGTGGCCATAGCAACGGCACCTCCAGTCCTGGCCGAGGTGCTGCTGAGGAGCCTCAGCCCCAGTGCTGACTTCTACCACCTCAGCCTAACCCGCTGGAGGGAGCGCTCTTCAGCGGCTGCATGGGGGAGGAGGGGCGGGGCTGAGCTCCCTCCCGCTGGCTGCTGAAAATTGGCTTGTGTGCCATAAGTGGCACGCGTGCCATCGGTTGCTGACCCCTACATTAGGGGGTGGGGCCTGGTACTGCCTCATGGGCCAGATCAAAGCCCTAAGTGAGTCGGGTCCAGCCTGCTAAGAGGCTTTTGGTCAGCCCTGATCTAGAGCAGTGGGCTGAGGGAGTAATCACAGAAGCAGCCATACTTGTGGAGAAAGCTTGAGCTGAACTTTATCTTATTGTCAAGGGCTAACTAGGCAATTGCTCCTTAATCAAGGGATAAAATAGCATTTTTTTCTCTTAGCTAGAGCTGCCACTTCTCAG
This sequence comes from Pelodiscus sinensis, assembly GCF_052426305.1. Taxonomy (NCBI): domain Eukaryota; kingdom Metazoa; phylum Chordata; order Testudines; family Trionychidae; genus Pelodiscus; species Pelodiscus sinensis. The sequence goes on along the minus strand of NC_143074.1, from coordinate 6,772,665 downwards.
GCTTAGTCTCTACAATAAAGTTTTGACGATGTAGCCATGTGAGTCTGTAGTGTGAAAAAAAATCATACTCTCTCCAGTGGCCAAAACCTGCTGGGTAGATGCAGCTAAGCAGACAGAAGAGTATTTCTGCTAATGTTGTGCATGGAGGTGTTGGAGCTATGCTGGCAGAAGAACTTCTGTTTGCCTACACTGTCCACACTGCAGGACTCTGCCAGGACAGCTGTACTGCAAAAGCTGTGCTGTTTAGACAAGCCCTGACATGTTGAAATACAGTAGTTGAAAATGTGCTTACAGTAGTTGACAATGTGCTTATGTAACCTGCACACCTTCTGGGGGTGGTGCACTGTCCATCGAGTGGCACTGAGACTACTTACAGAGAGACTGATGAGTCTGCTCTACAGCCGGCGCTAAGAGCAGCTGGCTTTTAGCTCATGCACTAAGCTCCTGAAGGCCCAGGTTCGATTCTGCCTGTCGGCATATCACTTAATTAAATTAGCATAGAGGATTCTTGTTGGTTAAGTACACTGCCATCTCTAAAGATGTATGAGGGAGTCTATTCGTATGCCGCATGACGTGCATTTGGTGAGGTCTCATCCTAATGCTTAAGGCCATGTCTATACTAGGAAATGATTTCAAAATTACTAAATTTAACTTAACTCCCGATTTTACCAATTCAAACTAGAGTGTCCACACTATGGAGAAGTCCAAGGCAGGCTCCGTTAATGCGAACGCACTACCTCAGACTTAGAGCCCCAGGAAACACTGGGGAGTAATTAGTTCAAATTACTCTGGGGAGTAATTATTTCAAAATAGCGGCACTGGAACATACACACTACCGCTGTTTCAAAGTAACTCTTTCGGAATCAGCGTTACTTCTGGTGAAAAGCAGGAGTGCATAATTCAAATTCTGCGGCCTGTTATTTCGAAATAACGGACATGTGGATGCTTCTCTTATAAATTTGGCCTTGGGGAGGGGGGTTATTTCAAAATCCAGCTCCTAGTGTACTCCAGGGCTGAACGTCATACTTGGCTGTGGTAAAACTGCAGCATGGAGGAAAATCCATGGCGGGTGGTTTAAAGCAGGGAAGTGAAAGGTTAACTGATAAGTCTCACACTACACAGGTGATGCTTACTGGTTCTGAGTAACCAGTGGGGGCTGGAGTAGCTCCCTGCCTGCAGTGAGTAGGGGGCTGCTCCAGCCCAGCAGGGGGCCTGCCATAGACGGGCTGTTCCCATCCGGAGGGAGCTTGGGCCAGCCATAGGCAGGGTCTGCTCTGGCAGGGGCCGGGAGCCAGGATCTGGTGGCAGCCTCAGTGCAGGGCTGGGGGGCAGGAGCCCCTCGGGCTAGGGGCTGTTCCAGCCGGGCTGGAGCAATCCCCAGCCCAGATCTCTCTTTAGTCAGTTAAACGTTTAACCAGTTAATTGATTAACCGGGATTTTACATCCCTCAGTCAGGCTAGCATGGCTTAATTGATCTGAAAATCTATGAAACTGAGCAACTGGCAGGAGTCCGTTTTGCTGCCCAGAATGAGCCTGGTGAGAAGGGAGACAAAGAAACACGGACACTCCTGATTCGGCTGGACGTGGTTTCACCCCCCCCCCCCCCCGTTTGTTCTTTTGTTGGAATGTAGCAGAGGAACAGCATACCTACCTTTGCTCAGCTCTGACTCCCACCAGGCTCAGCAGGTCCCCAGCACAGATGTTGTGATAGCAGGGAAATGAAACTCATGTGTATTCCTGCATTAACAAGCCAAACACTTGGGAGTCTGTATCTCTCTCGAATCGCTCCAAGCATCAGCATTTTGGATTTTAAACTAAGGTGGTGACACTGTGAATAGAGTTGGATGCCAGTGTCTGCTAGCCAGAGGCTCTGACTGGAATAGCAGGGGACAGAGGTGGACAGGCCAAACAGGGTGGAATTTAACCCACTGATGACATGTGTCTGGCCAGATTCACCCTCTTAAAAGGCTACAAGACGTGTATTTTGCTCAGGGAGTGTGGGCCCAACTGCTTTAGATGGGCTTGAACCCAAATCTCTTGACCCGTCCTGGGGAAGTTTAGTTCTGGGTCAAAATTTTACAGCAATGTAGCCCTGGGTCCAAAAGCATGTGGGCAAAGCTGGGTTCAGATCTGGATCCTGATCCAAAAGTTGCAAATGAATCCTGTCTGTGCTTCCTTGTCTTCCTTAGCTCTCTGAAGCTATGTCTACATGGCTGGGTTGGGGTTTTTTTGCATTTTTTTGGCAGAAGATATGCAAATTGTGCTCTCATTTTCATATCTTCTGCTGATCCTTTTTGTGGAAGAGGTGTTGCTGCTAAAAAGCCCTGTGTAGATGGGTCCGTTTTTCAGAAAAAAACCCTTTTTCCCAAGATCCCTTGTTCCTCCAAAAATGAGGTTTACAGGATCTTGTGAAAAAGGGTTTTTTTTTCTGACAAATGGCTCTGTCTACACGGGGCTTTTTAGCGGCAAAACCTCTTCCACAAAAAGGATTGGCAAGATATGCAAATGAGAGCACGATTTGCATGTCTTCTGCTGAAAAAAATCGGCAGTGACATAGCCTGAATGTTGGGGTGCCGTAGAGTCAAAGCTCTAGCCCAACTTAGGGCCACACCTCACTGAGATTCCGAACTGCTGTTCTGGCCTGTTCTCCTGCAGCCTCAGCCATCTGCCCACGGTTTCCTCCAAGGTGTCCCCCATCTCATGCAACACATGCTAGGTTCCTAGGGGCAGGGACTGTTTTCCTCCATGCTGTGGAGCCCTGACCCTGGTTGTTTTAGGGGGCTGTACTGTAATGCAAATCAGTGTAAACAGAACCATCTGTGTTGCTCTCTCTGCCTACTGCCTCCTTCTTGAATAATCTGCAGCAAGAACAAACCGCAAGCAGGTGATTACTCCTGCAAATCTGCTGCACTTTGTTCATCCTCCAGGCTCAGGCAGTCATGTCATGCAAACCAGAATAAGGGAAACTACTTACTTAGGGTACGTCTACACTTGCATCCTATTTCAAAATAGGGTGCAAGTGTAGACATACCCTTTCTTACTTAGGGTATGTCTACACTGCAAAGTTAATTCGAAATAACAGCTGTTATTTCGATTAACTTTAATAGCATCTATACATGCAAACCGCTATTTCGAAATTAATTCGAAATAGCAGAGCACTTAATTTGAATTTGGTAAACCTCATTCTACGAGGAGTAACGCCAAATTCGAAATAGCTATTTTGAAGTAAGTGCTGTGTAGACACTTAATTCGAAATAGGGGGCCTCCAGCCCTTCCCAGGAAGCCCTGGTGGCCACTCTGGGCACAACCAGGAAAACTTACTCTCCTCTCCCCCAGCCCCGAAGCCATTAAAGGGGTAGACCCTGGCCACAGTGCTTGTGGCAGCTCCAAGCCTGCCAGCCCAGAGCCAGCAGTGGCCACCGGGGTCCCTGACCCAGCGGCCACAAAACATGAGCCAACAAGCCACTGGCAGCCAGCCCTCCACCACTCCCCAGGAGCAGTTTGTTAGTTCCCAGGAACCTGACGGGCTGGAGAAGGCAGGCACTTTCCTGGTTCAGGGTGGAGATCATGGACCTTATTCAGGTTTGGGGGGGGATGCCCCCAACGTCCATAATCTCTGCACTAGACTGAGGAATGCGGCCGTCTATGGCAGGATAGCTGCCAGCCTGGCCACCAAAGGCCACATGCGAACCCAGGAGCAGGTTTTCATGAACATCACGTTGATCTAGCGAGACCCCCAACCCTGGGCCCTGAGGTTCCCCTCCCCCTTCTTCTCCTTGCTTCCCCCTTCCAGGTCCCTCCTTCCAGGTTTCTCTCTTCCCCTCTCCCACCTCCTTTTCCCAGTCTCCCCAGAGGTTCATTCCCCCCCAGTTTTGTTCAATAAACCCAGTTTCTATTTTTGAACATACATGTCTTTTGTTTGACATTAGGAAGGGGGGCTAGGGAGGGGTAAGTGGAAGGACCTGAGGGAGGAATGGGGCACGAGCCTCTGGTGGGGAGGACCAGGGTGGCTCCTCGGGCTCCTCGGGGTAGACTCTCTCCTGCAGGGCCTCCTGGATCCTGACAGCCCCCCGATGGACACCCCGGATGGCAGCCTGCAGCAAGTGCAGCCGGGCTGATGGCAATGACCCCACGAGACACACCGGCATGCCCAGGGGCAGCTCTGGCTCCATGTGGCCGAGTGCTGTGGTGTCCCGAGTGTGGGCACTCAGGGCACTCCAAGACAGGACTGCTTTGCTGTCCCTCATCGAGGTAGACAAGTAAGCAGGGAACCCTGAGAGCTGTCTGTCCGGGGTTGGGGTAGAGTCCCTTTAAGCACAGAGCTCAGTTATCCTCAGGCAGCAGCCCCACACGCTAAGTCCTAATCTGATGCCTTGCCGGCGCTGGTCCCGGCCAGCTTTAACTTTGGTTCTGGGTCCACTTAGTGTGGACACGCTATTTCGAAATAGCAAAACTCTATTTCGAAATAGTTTTTGTGTATAGATGCGTTATTTCGAATAAGCTTAATTCGAATTAACTATTTTGAATTAAGTTAATTCAAATTAATGCTGTAGTGTAGACATACCCTTACTTACTTAGGGTATGTCTACACTACCACCCTAGTTCGAAATAGGGTGGTTAATGTAAAATACACACCTTGGACTTCAAAAAAGCAGATTTTGACTCCCTCAGAGATCTGATGGAAAGAATCCCCTGGGATGTTAACATGAAGGGGAAAGGAGTCCAGGACAGCTGGCAGTATTTTAAGGAAGCCTTATTGAAGGCACAGAAAGAAACCATCCCGATGCGTAGCAAGAGAGGCAAACCTGGTAGGAGACCGGATTGGCTTACAGGGGAAATCCTTGGTGTACTTAAGCACAAAAAGGAAGCTTACAGAAAGTGGAAACTTGGACAAATGACTAGGGAGGAGTTTAAATGTATAGTTCGAGAATGCCGGGGGGTTATCAGGAATGCGCAAGCGCAAATGGAGTTGCGACTAGCTAAGGGTGTAAAGGATAACAAGAAAGGTTTCTACAGGCATGTCAACAAGAAGGTGATCAGAGAGGGTGTGCAGTCCCTAATGGATGAAGGAGGTAACCTAGTGACAGAGGATGTGGGGAAAGCTGAAGTACTCAATGCTTTCTTTGCCTCTGTATTCACGGACAAGGTCGGCTCCTGGACTTCTGTGCTAAGCGACGCAAGATGGGAAGAAGATGGACAGCCCTTGGTGGGTAAAGAACAGGTTAGGAAATATTTAGAAAAACTAAACGTACACAAATCCATGGGTCCGGACTTAATGCACCCGAGGGTACTGAAGGAGTTGGCAAATGTCATTGAGGAGCCTTTGGCCATTATCTTTGAAAAGTCGTGGAGATCGGGCGAAATCCCGGATGATTGGAAAAAGGCAAATGTAGTGCCCATCTTCAAAAAAGGGAAGAAGGACGATCCAGGGAACTATAGGCCGGTCAGTCTTACCTCGGTTCCTGGAAAAATCATGGAAGGGATCCTAAAGGAATCCATTTTGAGACACTTGAATGAGAGGAAAGTGATCAGGAATAGTCAGCATGGATTCACAAAGGGCAAGTCGTGCTTGACCAATCTGATTAGCTTCTATGATGAGGTAACTGGCTCAGTGGACATGGGAAAGTCAGTGGATGTTATATACCTTGACTTTAGCAAGGCTTTTGATACGGTCTCCCACAATATTCTTGCCAGCAAGTTAAGGGAATGCGGATTGGATAAATGGACGGTAAGATGGATAGAAAGATGGCTAGAAGGCCGGGCCCAGCGGGTAGTGATCAATGGCTCGATGTCAGGATGGCGGTCGGTTTCTAGTGGAGTACCCCAAGGTTCGGTTCTAGGACCGGTTTTGTTCAATATCTTTATTAATGACCTGGATGAGGGGATAGATTGCACCCTCAGCAAGTTTGCAGATGACACTAAGCTGGGGGAAGAGGTAGATACGCTTAAGGGCAGAGATAGGGTCCAGAGTGACTTAGACAAATTGGAGGATTGGGCCACTAGAAATCTCATGAGATTCAACAAAGACAAGTGTAGAGTCCTGCACTTGGGACGGAAGAATCCCAAGCATAGTTACAGGCTGGGGACCAACCAGTTAAGTAGTAGTTCTGCAGAAAAGGACCTGGGGGTTACAGTGGATGAGAAGCTAGATATGAGTCAACAGTGTGCCCTTGTAGCCAAGAAGGCTAATGGCATATTAGGATGCATTAAGAGGAGCATTGCCAGCAGATCCAGAGATGTCATTATTCCCCTTTATTCGGCTTTGGTGAGGCCACATCTGGAGTACTGTGTCCAGTTCTGGGCCCCCCACTACAAAAAGGATGCGGACGCATTGGAGAGGGTCCAGCGGAGGGCAACCAAAATGATTAGGGGTCTGGAGCATATGACCTACGAGGAGAGGCTGAGGGACTTGGGTCTGTTTAGTCTGCAGAAGCGAAGAGTAAGGGGGGACTTGATAGCAGCCTTCAACTTCCTGAAGGGAGGTTCCAAAGAGGATGGAGAGAGGCTGTTCTCAGTAGTGACAGATGGCAGAACAAGGAGCAATGGTCTCAAGTTGTGGTGGGAGAGGTCCAGATTGGATATTAGGAAAAACTATTTTACTAGGAGGGTAGTGAAGCATTGGAATGGGTTACCTAGGGAAGTAGTGGAGTCTCCATCCCTAGAGGTGTTTAAGTCTCGGCTTGACAAAACCCTGGCCGGGTTGATTTAGATGGGATTGGTCCTGCCTAGAGCGGAGGGCTGGACTTGACGACCTTCTGAGGTCTCTTCCAGTTCTATGATTCTATGATAAGGGGATGGTTGGATGAAATAACATGATCTTGGTAACTAATTGACCATTCATTATAGGGAACTTTCTGGGTGTCTGGCTGGTGAGTCTTACCCACATGCTCAGGGCTTAGCTGATCGCCATATTTGGGGTCAGGAAGGAATTTTCCTCCAGGGTAGATTGGCAGAGGCCCTGGAGGTTTTTCGCCTTCCTCTGTAGCATTGGGCACAGATCACAGCTGAAGGACTCTCTACATGTTGGGGCCTTCAAAGTATTTGAAGGCTTCAATATCTGAGACATAGGTGAGAGGATTATTCTGAGAGGGGTGGGCGAGATTCTGTGGCCTGCGCTGTGCAGGGGGTCAGACTAGATGATCATAATGGTCCCTTCTGACCTTAAAGTCTATGAGTCTATGTAGGCAACCGGAGTTTGAATTTCCCGGGCTTCATTTGCATATTGCCGGGCGCCCCCAATTTTAAACGTCCACTAGTGCGGACTTCGTGCCTCGCGGCTACATGCGGCACGGACTAGGTAGTTCGGATTAGGCTTCCTATTCCAAACTACCGTTACTCCTCGTTCCACGGACTAGGAAGCCTAATCCGAACTATCTAGTTCGTGCCGTGTGTAGCCGCGGGGCACGGAGTCCGCACTAGCGGACATTTAAAAATGGCGGCGCCCGGCAATATGTAAATGAAGCCCGGGAAATTCAAATCCCGGGCTTCATTTGCAACTCCGATTGCCTACATTACCACCCTAGTTCGTGTAGACATACCCTTACTTAGCTAAAGAACCCTCTACACCATGACACTTGAATACCAGATGAATGGGCTCCTAAGGAATTGAATATATCAGGGGTGGGGAACTTCAGGCGCGGGGGCCAGATGCAGCCCCCAGCTTGTTTGGATTCAGCCCCTGGGGCTCAGAGTTCCCCTCTGCATTGGGGATCCTGTGCTGGTGCTCCAGCTCCCCTGCCATCCCCCCATGGGGCTGGAGCAAACCAGCCTGTGCCCCCCTAAGCTCTAGTGTGTGAAGGGAATGTGGGGAGTGTCTTTTTCCTTCTCAGTTTGTGAGGGGGTTTTGTTTGCTTATTTTTTCTTTGCTTCTCACTTCTGTGCCTTCCCCCCCCCCCCCGCTAATTTTTATGTGGCTCAGGAGCCCCCAACCCAAAAAAGATTCTCCAGCCCTGGATTAGATAAAGCAGCAGCTTCAGAATTGCTTGCCACATGGTGGTACTAAGATGGGGGGCGAGGCACTTTATAAAAGCCAAAGAAGAATCAAGGAAGCATCAGGTGTACAACCGTCTGGAGTTACCATATGTGTCTGCTAGGCAGGATTTTCTCACCCCTTCCTCTGAAATGGTTGGTTCTGGCCTCTGGCGAGAGAGGAGATTGGATGGGACAGGTCATAGATTGAGTCTGCAGCAGAGATTCTCAAACTTCATTGCACCACAACCCTCCTTCTGACAATAAAAATTACTTCACAACCCCAGGAAGGGGGATCGAAGCCTGAGACCTTCCGAGGCCCACCGCCCTGGGCAGAAGAGTCAAAGCTGAAGACCAAGGGCTTCATCCTCAGTTGGGGTCCTGTAACCTCAGATCCGCCACCCAGGCCTGAAGCCAAAGCCTGAGCCCAGGAATTGGGGCCCAGGGCCACCCTATCCAATGCCCCAGCCCTGGCAATGCCATAACAAGGAGGGTTTGACCCACTTGGGGATCTCGACCCACAGTTTGAGAATGGCAGTCTAGCGAAGCAGGTCCTAGCATTGCATAACGTTTCCATGGCACTCTTGTCTCTGCCACAAAAGCGGGTGCTGCCCATCCCCATTCTGTCATTGAGAGTTAGGCTGAGACCAGTTTTTCTGATGGAAAGAAAGAGTAACCCTTCAAACATTTCTGTAGCTCTGGCTACCTGCTTGCCCACTGTCCAGATGCCTCTTGCTCTCAGAGCTGCTCCTGCCTCTGATTAAAAGTCTCTCCAGTGCCTCTCTGTAGGTTCATGGCTACTAAGGAAGTGCATGCCCTGCTCCATGGCTTGGGCAGTGAATAAAAATAAAACTGGTGTTTTATGGGCAGCTGCCTCAGATCCCACTGCTGCTTCTCCTGGGGAAGCAACACTGGTTCCTTGTGATCACATGAGCTGAGCAGATCTTTGAGCTTAACCTGTTTCCCTCTGACATGCGTTCCGGGTTGTTTCCTCTAAAGCAGACCAGTTCACAGAGCCCTGGTACAACAGGGAGGCCCGTAAAATTCCGATCTGAGATTCCCAGGCCCAAGGGACGATGGGACAGCGTTGCACTGATTGGCTCAGCCCATGTCAGAGGGTGGCAGCAGCATCTAACACTGAGGTCTTTCTAATGGCAGTGGTGCTGGTGTTGGCAGCGTTGGACAGAGCCCCCGCAGAGGAGGGATCTGGGAGACGCCGGGAAGGTGAAAGGACGAGTCCCTGCCCCCGTTGGGTGAAAGGGACGGAGTCCTCCCACCCTGCTCCGTCTCCAGCCCGTGATGGATTGCTTCGCCTGGCACCACTGTCGCCAGCCCCAGGCCAAGTAATTGGGCAAGGGACAGCAGAGCTCGCCCCTGGACAACTGGAGTGGGGGCCTCCTCCAAGAAAAACATCCAGCCTGCTGCCTGGATTGAGCAAGAGGCTGGCAGAGGAGAAGGAGCCTGCGTGATGCAGGCAGCATGAGGAGGGGCGCGGAGCAGCCCGATACAGCGCTCGGCGCCTCGCGGCAGCCCCAGCTGCTGTCGGTGCGCCTCTGCACAGACTGCTCTAGAAACGCTCAGGGCAGCCAAGTTTGCTTCAGAGCTGCAGTGATACACTGTAAATCACAGCGGCTCCTCTCCCCCATCCCCTCCCCGCTCCCTCTCCCCTCCATCCCTCCTTTTGCTTTCCCCCTTTTTCTGCTGCTTCTCCTCACTTCTGAATTACCTTAAGCAAACACGCTGTGTCCGATCTGAGCCAGGCGCGAAAGCAACACCAGCCCCTTTGCCAAATGCAGTCTTAGAGGCATGGCACAGACACAGCTCCATTGAGCCAGGCCAAGCCTTACGGGAATCGTTCCTGGCCCTGGCTTGCAAAACAAATATAGCATGTCGGTTTTCTTTGGCCGCTTCGGGGGGGAGGGGTCTGGAGGGGTCATCCGAGGACACAGGTTTGCTGTTCTGATCTGAAAAGAAGTCCGAAAGAGCAGAGGGTAGACTGGAGAGTGGTGGAAATGGTCTGTCATTTTGTACATGCCAGGGACACATCCAGTGACTGCTGAGGATGGGCTTGTGATTGTGTTGTATTGCCGCTTGGGGGAGAGGCTAGAAAAGGGAAAGAGACTGGAGCTCTTTCAGTCTTGTGGCAAAGCAGAGCAAACTCACAACAGGCAAAACCATTCCTCTGCATGGGCATAGGACCATGCATCCATGCCCGAATGCCAGTGCACGGTCACCGAGATCCATACCAGCAAAGTCATGCCTTCCACTTTGCATGCACCTGTGTGTGTACTCACTTGAGTATTGTGGGGCAGTACTCAACCAGGTGCTTAAAGCTCTGCAGAAGATGTAGATGCATATGGTCCCAGCCTAGTCTAATGTACGCACCTTTGCACTTCGCCACTTTCTGATCCAGATTCAAAGCTGGTGTAAACTTGACTCCAGTGTCCCTGCTCTCATGTTTGCATTGGCTCTGATTTCACTAGTGTCTTTGGAAAAGCAGGGAATGTCTCTCAGGTTAGACAAGACCCGTGGCGTCATTCTTCCAGCTCTGCCACAGACATCCTGTGTGACCTTCGACAAGTCATTTAATTTTCCCATCTGTAAAACAGAGATGATGAGAATTGCTTTCTCCCACTCTTCCTGTGTCTTATCTGTTCAAGTTGTAAGCACTTTGGCGTAGGAGCTATGCATCTGAACAGCACCTTCCACAGTGAGGCTCTGTTCTCAGTAGGCATTTCAGTGTGCAGCTGCAGTACAGATACACAATTATAATTTACATTGGATCTGAGTTTGACCCTCAGACTCTAGGGAAGCCAACCTGAAAAAAGAAAAATTGCTGACAATATCCAATATGCGTACTGACATTCCAGCTTTTTTTACTGGCAAATTTCCAGACTGTAAGAAAGGTCAATAAACTATAATTTAATAGATAGATAGATTTAGTATTATAACATATAATAATATGTAATATATGTGTGTCAAATATACATAAACACATTCATACAATAGCATGGAAAATTAGGATTTTCAAAAAACTTTGTATTTCTGTATTTATGGCCCTGTGTGTCCTTTTTTTCTTTTCTTCAGAACCCACCTTTTCATCTGTCAAAAAAAAAAAAAAAAAAGCAGGCTATAAATCTAGATAATTCATAAAAACGTCTTGTATACTCTGAAATATACACTGGAGTAAGGTGAGACTATGTCTCAAAAATAATTTACCATTTTTATAACTATGTTAGAAAAAAATACTGACTTTTATGAGAGTAAATCTTTGATTTTATTTTAACTATAGGTGCGGAAATTCACTGCTGATTGCTAAACCCGTCTGGAATACAGACATGTATGCATGTGCATTTGTGTGGGTGCCCACTCTCACTTTTCTCTGTGTCATACTCGCATCCAAACCAATCATCTTGTTTCGTCCTGAGACTGCTCGTTTATTGCCTTCCCAATTATCTTTCCTCAAAAAAATATGGCTTAGTGGATAAGGTACTGGCTTTGAGGTCAGGAAATCAGGGCTCTATTTCATGCTCTGCTACTCACCTCCAGATTGTCCTTGGTCAAGTCTCTTCCGCTCTTTCTCCTCTTACCATTTGTTAGTCTTCTCTATTGAGATTGTAAGCTGTTTATGGCAGGGCCTGTCTCTTACAATGTTCTATACAGTGCCTAGCATAACCGGGGCCTAATCTGAGTAGGTGAGGAGCAAATTTTTCCTTCCATGGGAAATTTTGTGACTTTTGTTTTGGGTTTTGGGGGTTTTTTTTTGTTTCAAAATGAAAGAAACAGCAACAACCAATTGACATTTCCTGAAAAAGTTGAATTAATCAGAGTTAACTGAAACATTTAATTTTGAGATCTGAAATATGCAATTCACTTACCCTTGTAACCCTCTATATATAGACAATTAATTTTGTTGTGAAAAATCATTCTGAAATGAAAAAGTGAAATATTCCATTCTGAAAATGCCGAAACAAGACACCAAAGTGTCACTGAGACGCTTCACGTGCCTCCTTCCCATCCCCAAACATGCCATTTTGTTGAAATGTGCACAGATTTGAAAATGTTTTGACTTGCATGAAAACTTCATTTGTTGTCAAAACCCCATTGTGATGCAAAGAGCCTGACTAGCTCTCCCTCTAATCACAGTTGGAATCCCTCAGCATTGTTGTCCCATCAGTAGTGAAGGCATAAGGGGACTCTGTTGACAGCTCTCTGAGAAGTCAGCTTTCAGAAGAATCTGTTTTGTTTTCTGTCAGGTCTCAGTATATTTTTGCCCGGGGCGACCCTTCACTCCCAAAGCAAAGCGTTCACTGCCTCCCTCAGCAGCATGCCCAATGCCTTCACTCTGGTCTTTACCAACCGGCAAGGTGATACGCGGGGTTTCTGGGCCCATCACGCAACAGGTCCTTCTCAGCAGGAAATACTGCACAAGCTTAACATCCTGATGGTGACATCACAGCAGGAGCAAGAATCTTCTTGATTCAATCAGGTCTTTTCCCAAAGTATGAGGGAGTGATTAGGGGTACAGAACAGTTTTCATATGAAGAGAGGGACTTTTCAACCTGGAAGAGACAACAAGGGGAGATAAGACAGAGAATGATAAAATCATGAATGGTGTGGAGAAAATAGATAAGGGAGTATTACTCCTCCTAACATAGAAACTACGGGTCACCAAATGAAATTAATAGGCAGCAGATTTAAAACAAACAACAGAAAGTATTTCTTCACCCAACACACAGTCAACCTATGGAACTCCTTGCCGGAGGATATTGTGAAGGCAAAGACTTGAAAAGGGTTAAAAAAGAACTAGATACATTCATGGAGAGTTTATTAGCCAGGATGGGTAGGAATGGTGTTCCTACCCTATTTGTCAAGAAGCTGGGAATGGGCAATGGGAGCTGGATCACTAGATGATTAGCTGTTCTATTTATTTCCTATGATTGATTTTTCAGAATGATTTTTCACCTTGGTCATTGTCAGAAGACAGGTTTTAGGGCTAGATGGACCTTTGGTCTGACTCAGCATGGCCATTCTTACGCTGTCTGCAACTGTCTTGCAGTGCAGCCAGTTGGTGACCATGGTCATCAGAGTCTTTGTGAGGCACTACATTGTGCTTACTAAGATGTACGCTGCGGACAGCTGAGTATTATGGTTGCCTGCAAAGAGGCACATTTACTTTTCTAACAGACAGAGTCTGTTACATCCTACAAGGGGTTCCAAACACTCTTCCTTGCCTTGCCTCTGTGCAGAGGAGCCTGCAGAAAGCACCGCTCCTCTCACACTGCAGCTTGGCTTATGGCTAGGTGGGAACTACCTGGCTTCAAGGCTGTGATGAGAAACTCACGTGTGGTTTCAGGTCACTGCCACCCATCACAGGAATCCTAGTGCCTTGTATAATCTCCCCACACAACCTTCCAAGGGTTGATCTTTATCCATCAGCTCTCCATGCGGCAGGTGGGAATGCAGCTGGTGATGGAACCCAGGCAAAGCTAGCGGGCTCCGCTCATTGTGACCAGCTGTGATGCTCTAGAGCTTTATCCCCTGTCTGGAGCAGGAGAAGGGCATTAGAGGTAGGAGATTAGGGCTCATCTTCAGGTCATCAAGTGGACACTTTGAGAAATGAGACTGAGGCAAGGCAGTGATTGTGTTCCCATCAACAACAATACGTGCAGTGAGCGTGCAGGAGGGAGAGCAATGGTAACAGAAGGTTGGTTGGACACAGCCCAGAGGAGGAGAAAGAAAACAAACAAGGCCCCTAACGAGGTGACGATGGAGAGCTCTGGATTCCAGAGCGAAACCTCGGTGGGGAAGGAGGGAATCCTTTCGCTGCAGCTTTTATGGGCATTATTTCATTTGCTTATTTATTTACATTTTGAAAGGACTTGGCTTCCTTGTGTCAGCCAAGAAAGTATCTTTCTCCTTCTGTGCCCTGGTTTCTCATTGGCTTGGCTTCAGGGAGGGTTTTCCTGTTTGCTCCTGCGGTCTCCCAAGGCAAAGAGCTGGAATCTCTCCAAGCCTGAGCGGGTGTTGGTTCCCTCTGCCGCCCCCATTATCCTTGCAAGGTGAGTCGCTCCAGGTGACACCACTGTGGTCTTCAGAGCGCCCCAGACATCCCTGGCAATGACGCTAGGGTTCGTCCTCCCCCTCCGATGTGTCTGAAAGATGCTGTCAGCTAGGGATCCCCTTTCAGCTGCGCTCTGTCTGGTCACAGGCACACACTTGGAAATAACGCCAACAGCACCTTTCTTAAATCATGTCTGTTACGTGCAGCCCCAGTGCTCATTGGGAGGCCGCTGTGATGGCTGGGAGGGATTTATCAGGTCCAAATTCACTTGACAGAGAAAGAGAATTCCAGCGTAATTTTAACCAGCTGTGGTAGGAGAGAGAGGGCAAGAAAAGGAGAACTCTGCCTGGGGAGGGAGGAGAGGAGAGGTAACTGCACTGCATGGGAACAGTCTTTGCATGAAGAGAAACACTCTGTTGCTGGAGGCAAGGTTCTCCCAAGTTGCTCTGTAGTAGACGCCACCAGCCAAGTGACTGTCCATAACCCCAATGATGATGTGGACGGTGGAGATTGCTACCTTCCGTAACGATCACTTTCCCCGGCTGTCAGATATAGGCATATCTCAGTGTGCACCCGGGGCTGGAGAAACAGGAAAAGTAAATATTCAGTGGAGCGATGTTAGCTACCGGTTAATTGAACAGTTGACTAACCGCATGAATTCTTAGTGGTTAGTTGTATTCTATAGGCCCTGAGGACGGGGCTTGCAGCCAGTGCAATCCAGCCCCCACTGCCATCACATGCTGGTGCCTCTCTATCAGCGTCGGCTGGTGGGAGGGGAGAATGCGAATAGTCAATTAGAGTAACTGATACGCCCAGGCTTATCAGTTAATCAACTAGTTGGCTGCAGGTTCACATCCCTAAGTCAGTGGAACTGTGCTGAAAATCACCCGCCTGCCGCCGACCCCACCATGTTTCTAGGACCCCAGACCCTACCCGCAGGTAGCGTGCTTTAGAGCAGTCCGCAGCTCTCTCATTCTTTAACACAAAGCTGAGTGCTGACTTGGACCACGATGGCACCTTGTGTGCTGGGGTCAGTAGCTGCCTTGAGCCACACCTCTATGTTAAAGGCAACAGCTGCCGCGGGTTGCATTTAGAACGCCTTTGGTCTGTAGCCTGCCATGAAGGTTCCAACTCACTGGGGATCCTATTAAAAGCTATTCCTCTGCTACACTTTCTCTTCCACCCTCCAGCATGCTGCATGCTCTTTGAAATGCATTGCTTTGTTTCCATCCCATGTGGCCTGCTCTGTTGTTTCCCTCCCCCACCCTCCATGGCTGCTTTTATTCTTCTCTCTACTCCTTAAAGAGTGGAAGAGTTTTAGCTTTGGTGGGAGGCCTAAGACAGGCAGCTGTTACATATGTCAAACTGCAATGTACATAGGGCAGCAGCTGTTTCATGTAATTGTGACCAGCACCTACTGTTTAGTGACAGGAGAGAGATGGCAAAGACAGGAAATTAATGGACATGTATATGCATTTAATGGTGATCCTAGCTCTGCCTGTGAATCCATTCCCCACTGAATAGCACTGTGTTTGTGTTGGGCTGCCAGGGCATTGGGATTCTCAGAGCAGATGATTTAAAGAGGATGCGGCCGGGTGGTAGCACATATCTAGCAGAGACCAACTTCTCCTGGGGCCACAGGACCGCTGACTGTCCCTGAGCCAGTCCTGAGCATCCGCACCTGGACAGGCCCAGCCCTCCGCCAGCCAGCTCAGGCTGTGACAGAGTCCCACGAGGCATTGTTCAGCTCTCCATCTGGAGGCTGATGGATCCGTGGCCGGAAGGATCCATTCAGCGGGGGGGGGGGGAGAGAAAGGGGTAAGATGGTGTTGCACCAGCAAAAGTGATTAAAAAAGGCCCCTGAGCCCCACTCCACAGCAGCAGTTTTACTAGTGCCTCTTCTGCCAGATATCGAGCCATCCACCACTGGCATCCACAGGCCCTCGCAGGAGTCACTCACTACTTTGCCGGCCCAGTCCAAGGAGTAGCAAAGAGCAAAGGGCTGTCTGCTCCAAACCATTTCAATCCTTACTTCTTGTACTTGGGGCCTAGACACCACAGTGACCGGTGCCCAAGAAATGTCTCCATAAATCACATAGCTACGGACACGTTCTTGCCAATCTCCTACATTGATCCCCTTCCCCTCCCCCCGTCCAGTCTAGCGATGTGTGTGTAAAACACCTACCACTCCCATGCTGTAATGACTTCCACATGGGGCCAGACCTCATGGACAAATTCCCTTTAACGGTAGGAAACATTCCTTGGTCTCTCCTCCTGTCTGTCGTTGGGAAGGAGGGGAAAGCACGCTGAGGATGGGCTGAGGAGCGTTAATATTCCACCCGGAGAACTGATTAATTCCATCCTCCCCAGCCGCTATAGACCATCTCCAACCCGCCCCACTCCTTCTGGTTCTTGTTGTTCTTTCCTCTCCACCTGGCTCCGTTTGGCCAGGAAACTGACGGGACTTCATGCCTCCCGATGGAAAACCCAGATGGCAAGAGGCTCTGTCCCCCCCACAGTCCAGGGCCTGGCTTCTGCTGTCAGCGGGAAGGCTGCATATTCCACGTGGCTGGGATCAAACATGTTGGAGATTCAACATTCCTCTCTAGTAGTTCAGCCCCAGCCAGGGAAAGGAGGAACCTTCCTGCTCTCCCATCCCATCACTTGAAGGTAGGTTCATCTGCAACCTTAAATGACAGAAACATTCCCATATGAACAGTTGAAAATAAGTGAACCCAGCAATGTCCCTCCCTGAGACACATTCACTCAGAGGGTATGTCTACACTACCACCCTAGTTTGAACTAGGGTGGTAATGTAGGCAACCGGAGTTGCAAATGAAGCCCGGGATTTGAATTTCCCGGGCTTCATTTGCATAAAGCCGGGCGCCGCCATTTTTAAATGTCCGCTAGTGCTGCACGGCTACACGCGGCATGGACTAGGTAGTTCGGACTAGGCTTCCTATTCCGTGGAACGAGGAGTAACGGTAGTTCGGACTAGGAAGCCTAGTCCGAACCAGCTAGTCCATGCCGCGTGTAGCTGCGCGGCACGGAGTCCGCACTAGCGGACATTTAAAAATGGCAGCGCCCGGCTTTATGCAAATGGAGCCCGGGAAATTCAAATCCCAGGCTTCATTTGCAACTCCGGTTGCCTACATTACCACCCTAGTTCGAACTAGGGTGGTAGTGTAGACATACCCATACTGTCCACACACTCGCACTCTTTTGCACTCACACGTGCAGGCACACACAGAGTTGTACACACCTGCTCACACTCATCCCTCTGTGCATGCACACATGCCTGCTCATACCCATCCCCTGGCCCTTATGCTTTCTCTCACCCACCCTCTCACCCACAAAGCTCAGTGCCCACCCACACTTTCGGCAGAGCCCCTGTCTGCCTTCATGGAGAGTGTCTGGCCATGCTGCCCCAGACATACACTGCAGCTCTGTGGCTCAGCTGTGACGCAAGGGCCGGGGGAGCGAGACAAGGGCATTTTGATTACAATTATGGACTTGATTTATGAGAATCATGTTAAAACACAAAGCCATCTGTGTGCCTCTCCTCTGGCCAAGACGTATAAAAGACCAAACCAGTCATCTGACCCCGCTCCCCCCCCCCAGCTCTCCCTTCCTCTCCACTCCCTTCTCCATCCCCATCAGTGGCCTCTTTGCCAAGACACTTGCCCATATTTAACTCTCCTCCCCCAGAGACCAGGCTTTGCATTCTTGCATTAGATGCCAAAAAAAGAAGAAGAAAAATTCAATTCTGCCTGAGTGCTGCAGCCTGATCCTTGGGGTGGAAGCAAAGGTGCTGTTTGCTCCACGTCTAGCACGGGTAAAGGCTGGGCAGGGTGAGCTGTCCCCCACTGCCCTGCTGGTATAACTCCAGCCTCTTCGGAAGAGATCTCCATTAGGGAGGAAAGGAGAGTATGGTCTCTGTGTCCCATTCCTTCCCTCAGCTCTCTCCTGACTCTGACGGTCAGGAACCCCTTTGTCAAGTACTGGGGGATTCTGGGGGTTTCTCCTCCCAGGATGTTCTCCCAGCTAAAGCCCAGGAATGAGGTGTGAGTCCAGTCCATGGAGTCCCATGGGAAGGCGTAAGAAGAGACTGTGCTCCAAGTGTTTCAGTGCTGCTACCCTGAGACAGGGGTCTCATACTCTCGTCCTGCGGGCCAGTCCCGTCTGGAGCAATTGCAGCAAAATGCAGGACAATGTAGCACTTTAAAGACTAACAAGATGGTTTACTAGATGATGAGCTTTCGTGGGCCAGACCCACTTCCTCAGATCAAACCTTGATCTGAGGAAGTGGGTCTGGCCCACGAAAGCTCATCATCTAATAAACCATCTTGTTAGTCTTTAAAGTGCTACATTGTCCTGCATTTTGCTTCAGCTACCCCAGACTAACACGGCTACATTTCTATCACTGGAGCAATTGCGTACTCCAGCCCAAGACTCCTGGCTGGCTAGGGGGAACCTATCCGTTAATGGCCCCCAACTCCCACCCTTTCCACCACTGCCACGCCCTCTCACCCCCATTGTACCCCGTCCCCCAGTCACATGGCTTTGAGGATCAGCAGCGAGTCCTGGCGCAATGCGGTGGCAGCCCTCATGCCTTTCCTTCACTCCCTGTGTCAGCAGGAGCTGCTGGAGAAGCAGCCCAGTGCACTCTGCTTCCCCTTTCCTTCCCTCCTACCTGTGTTGGGTACGGCCCTGCTAATGCAGACAGGTAGGGTTCATGCACAAATAGAACAGAGCCTAGGCGCTCATGGTCCTTGCAGCTCCTGCCACTGTGGGGCATGTAGGCAGGTGTGACCGCTGCCGCCGCACGGTGTTAACCCCCTACCCTCCTCCCCGGTGATCCCCAAAGCCATGTTTCCCGGTCTGGATTGAACCCACCGCTCCTCCAGAGCTGTGTCTAGACTGCATCCCTTTTCCGTAAAAGGGATGCAAATTAGACACATCGCAATTGCAAATGAAGCGGGGATTTAAATCTCCCCCGCTTCATTTGCATAAAAATGGCTGCCGCTTTTTTCCGGCTCGGAGCTTTGCCAGAAAAAAGTGCCAGTCTAGACGTGAATCTTTTGGAAAATAAAACCTTTTCCGAAAGATCCCTTATCCCTCTTAAAATAAGGGATCTTTCAGAAAAGGCTTTATTTTCCGAAAGATCCGCGTCTAGACTGGCGCTTTTTTCTGGCAAAGCTCCGTGCCAAAAAAAGCGGCAGGCATTTTTATGCTAATGAAGTGGGGGAGATTTAAATCCCCGCTTCATTAGCAATTGCAATAGGTCTAATTTGCATCCCTTTTACGGAAAAGGGATGCAGTCTAGACGTAGCCTAGCTGTCTTAAAATAGGTCTACACTACAAGAGTGCAATTCCAGCTACACGAATACCATAGCTGGGGTTGAGGAACCTTAGGCTGAGAAGTCTCCCGACAATGTCCCTTACTCTTCTCATTCCAGTGAAGTACCGGAGTCAAAGAGAGCAATTGGCAATTTAAATCAACCCCCAAAGGATCAATTGCCACAGCGCCAATCCCCCATTAAGTGTAGACAAGCCCTTAGGCATTTGTAAAGGCACATTTACATTACAAGAACAGTGAGCCAATGCGGCTAATCAACAGTGGGGGGCTTCCACATCACAGCACAATCTTTTTATCATTGGTGCTGTTGGGAGAGACCAGATGTAGCACTGGGGATTTCACATCTCAAAAAGCAAACAAAAGTAAATGACAACATGGCTTCCCCTAACAAGCACAGAGGCATGGTAGAGCAGAGCTTGCCCTGAGTGGGGAAAGTGGTTGAGTTTGGAATCCTAGGCCTGGAAGAGACCTCAGGAGTCATCATGTCCGCCCCCCTGCCCGAAGCAGGAGTTTGAGTCAGGGTCCTAGCTAAGCTCAACCTTTTCCTAGTTTATATTTAGGAGAAAGCATTTAGTCTAGGCAGGATCTTCCCACGTGAGCTACACCTGACCTAACCTCCACCACTGCTGGAATCAAACCCACAGCGTTCCTGCAGGGCACGTTAGTACTCAAGGTGGCTCAGCTTGTAGATAGACTCTGAGGGTATGTCTACACTACCCCGCTAGTTCGAACTAGTGGCATAATGTAGGCATACCACACTTGCAAATGAAGCCTGGGATTTGAATTTCCCAGGCTTCATTTGCATAAGCGGGGCTCCGCCATTTTTAAATCCCCACTCGTTCGAACCCTGTGTCGCGCGGCTACATGCGGCATGAACTAGATAGTTCGAACTAGGAAGCCTTCAAAGATCTATAGGTACTTCAAAGATGCAAGCCATCTGTGTACCTAGATTATATGTCTGTCTATCTTTCAACCAGTTGCATAGATATTATATCTGCCTTTCAGTACTGCTTTGTCAGAAGATGAAAGTTGTGATAAAAGTCAATAGTAAAATATGCGTGTAAAGCACCTGCAGATGGCCACATTAATTAGCATGCTGTATTATAAGGGTACTGAATATGGGTTGGTGTCTCCTTACACTCTCCTGATATAAATCAGATGATTTTGATAGATACACTCGTGTGAAACTGGTATAACTGAGGAGAATCAGGCTGTATATACAGTGTCAATACCAGTCTGTGAGGGACCAGATAGAAAACACACCAATCAAGGACGCTGAATGGCTGGCTGGGTCATGACTTCTCGCTGCAATGACTTTCTGGCCTGGAGTAGGGTGCTGGACCCACCTGGCAGTGCCAATCCAGAGAAGTAGCAAGGAGCTCGGATTTGGATTTGTTTCTTTGTCTGTGTACTTGGTGAGTGAGTGCAGATTTTTTTTTCTGCATCATTCTTTTGGATTTCATATTTAACCCTAGAAAAACAAACCTTACTGTGATGCGGCTATAGGAGTAAAAATCCCACCTTGGGCCTCACAATACTGAATCCGGATGAAGACTGAAAGCTCTTGTAAACTGCTACTGAGGGTTAATGGGATACGCCGGGTATCTGTTGAGTGGGTGGGGGAGGGGGTGAAGAGATTTCACACCTATTGAAGGGGTAGAATAAAGCAAAGTTCTTACTTCCATGTTGTTCTAACTTCCTCCCATCCACACACAAAACCCTTTCACTTGAGTGTGGCGCTGCTTTTAACCCAAGCTAGCTGGCTTATCTGCCTAAAACCAAAGTGATGTTTTCACTTGGCTGGTAATCTGCCCATTTTGCTGTGTCTAGACTGGCAAGCTTTTCTGCAAAATCATCTGCTTTTGCGGAAAAACTTGCCAGCTCTCTACACTGGCCACTTGAATTTCCGTGAAAGCACTGACGATCATGAAAGATCGTCAGTGCTTTTCCGGAAATACTATGCTGCTCCTGTTCGGGCAAAAGTCTTTTTCCGAAAGACTTTTGCGCAAAAGGGCCAGTGTAGACAGCATAGTACTGTTTTCCTCAAAAAAGCCCCGATCGCGAAAATGGCGATCGGGGCTTTTTTGCGGAAAACCGCGTCTAGATTGGCCATGGACGCTTTTCCGCAAAAAGTGCTTCTGTGGAAAAGCATCCTGCCAATCTAGACGTGCTTTTCCAAAAATGCTTCTAACGGAAAAGTTTTCCGTTAAAAGCATCTTCGGAAAATCATGCCAATGTAGACGTAGGCCACAAGTGCTTATAGTCCTCCAGTGCTTTCCCATAATCCCCTTTGTGTGCCCAGAGAAGGACAGTGAAATTCTCCCACAGTTCCTTGGGAAAGAACCACAGAGCGTCACCTCTACTTTCAGTACAAAGAACTAAGGGTATGTCTACAGTACAGCACTAATTCGAAATAACTTAATTCTAATTAGTTAATTCGAACTAAGCTAATTCGAACTAGTGCATCTAGACCTAAAAACTAGTTCGAATTAGCATTTTGCTAATTCGAACTAGCATGTCCACATTGAGTGTACCCTGAACCGAGGTTAAGGCTGGCCGGAAGCAGTGTCGGCAGGGCATCAGATTAGGACTCAGAGCGTGGAGCTGCTGACTCAGGCTAGCCGAGGGCTGTGCTTATAGGGACCTGACCCCCACCCCGGACAGACAGTTCTCAGGGGTTCCCCGCTTGCTTGTCTACCTCAATGAGGGACAGCAAAGCAGTCCTGGCTTGGAGTGCCCTGAGTGCCCACACTCAGCCATCACAGCACTCGGCCATCAGCCCGGCTGCACTTGCCGCAGGCTGCCATCTGGGGGGGGGTCAATTGGGGGGCTGCAGGAGAGCTTCCACCCTGAGGAGCCCGCAGAGCCAGCCCAGTCCTCCCCATCGGTGGCTCGTACCCCATTCCTCCCTCATCTCCTTCCACTTACCCCTCCCTAGCCCCCCTTCCTGATGTACAAAATAAAGGACACGTGTGTTCAAAAATAGAAAATCTCTTTATTGAACAAAACTCAGGGAGACTGGGAACAGGAGGTGGGAGGGGGAAGAGAGAGGGTGGGAGGGGGGGCAACTAAAATGATCAGGGATTTGGAACAGGTCCCATATGAAGAGAGACTAAAGAGACTGGGAGTTTTCAGCTTAGAAAAGAGGAGACCGAGGGGGGATATGATAGAGGTCTATAAAAGCATGAGTGGTGTGGAGAGGGTGCATAAAGAAAAGTTCTTCATTAGTTCCCATAATAGAAGGACTAGAGGACACCAAATGAAATGAATGGGTAGCAGGCTTCAAACTAATAACAGAAAGTTCTTCTTCACAAAGCAAATAGTCAACCTGTGGAACTCCTTGCTGGAGGAAGCTGTGAAGGCTAGAACTAGAACAGAGTTTAAAGAGAAGTTAGATAAAATCATGAAGGTTGGGTCCATGAAGTGGTATTATCCAGGGGGTAGAAATGGTGTCCCTGGCCTCTGTTTGTGGAAGGCTGGAGATTGATGGCACGAGACAAATGGCTTTGTCATTGTCTTCGGTCCATCCCCTCTAGGGTACCTAGTGTTGGCCGCTGTCGGCAGACAGGCTACTGGGCTAGATGGACTTTTGGTCGGACCCAGTACGGCCATTCTAAGCTCAGGGCTCAGGGTCGGGGGTCTCAGTGGACCCCCTTGATTTTCATGCACACCTGGTCCTGGGTGGCCAGGCTGGCAGCTATCCTGCCCTAGACAGCCACTTTCCTGTGCCTAGTGCGGACGTCATGGATGAGGTCCACAATGTCTGCACTAGACCAGGCGGGTGCCCGCCTCTTGCGAACCTGGGCAGGCTCCCGGGAGCCGCCAGCCTGGTCCCTGGAAGAGGCGGAGAGCTGGGTGGCAGCGGGTGGCTGGCTCGAGCTGTGCCAGGTGCAGGGTCTGCTGGCTGGGTGCTGGCAGGCTTGCACTTGGCACGGGCACCGTAGCCAGCCCGTGCCCCTTTAAGGGCTCCGGGGCCGGGAGGGGGGCAGAAGATTTTCCCTGGTGGTGCCCAGAGTGGCGACCAGGGAAAGCTGGGGAGGGCTAGCCTCCCACTGTTTGAATTAAATGGCTACACAGCCCTTAATTTGAACTAGTTAATTCGAACTAGGCGTTAGTCCTCGTGGAATGAGGTTTGCCTAGTTCGAATTAAGGGCACCGCTAGTTTGAATTAAGTTCGAACTAGCGGTTTGCCTGCGTAGCGCCTATCAAAGTTAATTCAAACTAACGTCTGTTAGTTCGAATTAACTTTGTAGTGTAGACATACCCTAAGAGACATGCTCCCAGGGGTTGTAGTGACACACAGAGGGGAGCACCACACTTGTGGGGATGCTGTAACTCTGTGTGGCAACTCACACCCCAGCTGGGTGACCCAGGAGCCCAACCCCTGAGTAAACTCTGCAGCGAAGATAGATCCCTAAAAGAAACAGCCCTGCTCATGTAGGCACCTGCCAAATGAGAGCAAGAACATCAAATGGGTGTATCCCAGAGGCTTGTACCCAGATAATAGTGGGAAAAAAAGACAGTGGATTTTTGGGTGAAGAAGGCCATTCTGACCTAGTGAATTTCCACTGTCAGTAACTCCATTCTCCCTCTCTAAAATGTTCCCTTGGTTTTATCTGAACCAAGTCCCCATCCTCAGCTGCTGTGTCATGCTCTAAACAGCTGCCACGTCCCACCCAGGAGACAGCTGCCTTTCTGATTCCTGTATACAAAGTGCCTAGATTCTCCCCTTGGATCATATCAATCCGGAGTGGTTCTGCTGAAGTCAGTAGAATTACACTGGTGCAAAGCGGGATGAGAGACGACTCAGGTGCAGACTTTCCTGGATGTATGGTAATGTCTCAATGCCAGACTGTTGCTCTAACTTCCTTCAGGCTTCACATTCAGACTCTGGTGAAGAAAAGCTTTTTTTTTTTTTTTTTTGCATTGGTGGTTTGGATTAAGGGGCCTTAAAGGGGCCAGACATTTTTTTGTGCTCTCTCATGCCCTATAAATAAATTGCACCTCCTCAGTGCTCAAACTCCACCCTACAAGTGCAGATTGCATTGTCTAGCTGCCACCGCTCGGCATGGCCTTTCACACTCTTTTATTTTATTTATTATGGAAATATTAGTAAACCTCGCAGTCCATGAGCGGCCAAAAAAAGTATCCAAAGGAATGCTCTTCCCTCTCCCTGTTTCTGCAGACAATCCCTTTCCATCCACAGTCATCTGGTTTGCTTTGTTTCCCTTTCCCTGCCTCTGCAAGTGCTGCTGGGTTGTCATGTAATATAACTTAACGTGACCAAAGGGTTCCCAGAGCATTGATGCCGACCGCAAAGCAGAGCCAACATTCCAACGCAGAGGAGCCGGGGGCTTCTTCTTAGTGCCCAGGAATCACTGTCTTCTTTGAAGGTTTTTTTCCCCTTGTTTTGTTTTGAATAACTTCTGCCATGCCGAGCACAAGGAACCACCTTGCAGTGCCTGGGAAGTCTGCATGGAATTTCCCAGTGGCTGGCTCAGTGTTCTCTAGTTTGCTATCAACAATTTACCCACCCTGGCAGGTTCCACCCCTCCTCCCCAGGTCTCAGGAGAAGTCACTGGTTGCATGCTTTGTGCGGGAGTGTCTCATTAGGGTTGTCTCCTTCTCATGGATGTTACTAATAGTGTAACACTGAGGCCAGCTCCAGGGAGGGTTGGTTGCTTTGAGTCATTTTTGACCCGTTTTTTTGTAAGCGTGGATGAAAGATACAAGATGAACAGCCCTGAAGATGGAAGTCGTTTGTTTAATTTCAGAGCAGGTACAGCTGGAGCGCTGGTTCTCCCTGCCCTGTGTTCCCCTACTTGTGGCTACAGTTTCATCCCCACTACGCTGACATAGGGTATGTCTATACTGCCACCCTAGTTCGAACTAGAGAGCCTAATTCGAACTACCTACTCCATGCTGTGTGTAGCCGCAGGCACGGAGTCCGCACTAACGGGGATTTAAAAATGGCGGTGCCCGGGAAGATGCAAATGAAGCCCGGGATATTTAAATCCCGGGCTTCATTTGCAACTTCGAATGCCTACATTAACCACCCTAGTTTGAACTAGGGTGGCAGTGTAGACATACCCATAGGGTTTTACCGTGTTGATGGAGGGAAGTGGGCGACTGTTGTCATTGTAGTTGAGGGGTGTGGCTTTGTATGTAAGCTCTGTTCTCTCGGAGGTATTTCTGTGGCTCCCACACTGTCGTGTATATGCACCCTGCAGCCGGGGTGGTAGTGGCAGCTCTCGCGGATAAACAGACACTGGATGCTAGCTAGCTCAAATTAGCCCCGAGGTTGCCCTGTCTTGGCTCCACTGGCTAGGGACTCCATTGTGTAACCCGAGCCCATCCTGAAGCACTCTCGTTGCTCTCTTTAGCAAGCTAGCTAGAGGGCAGCTGGCATGGGTCCATCAGCACAAGCTGCAAATCTCACCCCTGTCTGCATTGCAGACCTGCCCCAAGTAACTCACCCAAGGTCCCATAGGAAGTGTGAGGTGGGGCAGGGAATTGGAGCGAGATCTCCAAGGTCCTAGTGTAACACTGACCAGTCTATCACTTCCTCCCTTCGCACCACAACAACCGGAGTGGGCTACCACTACCTGTAGTGATGCGTGTTTATGGTGAACATAAAATAGTGTAGCAATCCAAATCATGATTAATTACATGCAGGAAACCCCGAGGCCTTGAAACAAACAAATCACTTGGTTTGATTTGGTTTGTTTCCTCAAACAAGCCTTTTCTTTTTTTCCCCCCTCCCCTCCCAGATCATTGAAAGAGAGTAGCGGCCCTTTTCTAAAATGTTTCCCTCCCCCACCCAGTTTCTTCCTTAAAATATGTTGAAGAAGAAGAAGAATCATCTCTGTTTCAGATTCAGTCCAACCTCATTGAAGTCAATGGAAGTTTGGGCATTGATTTCACTGGGAGGTGCACTGAGCCCTCTCTGTGCACGAGTGGCTTAGTTCCAGATCAAGTCTCACCTGGTGATGTCTCGGAGGCTCCTTTTGCTCAGCAATAGAGGAGCAGATCAACTCCTAGAAGAGCAAACCTCAAGATTGTCTCATTCCTGAGTCAAGATGAGGGTCAAGAGGAAGGGCTGGAACTTACGACCTCCGTCCTGCCCTCAGAGCCATGCTGAGCCCCATTCGTACTAGTGGGACCTCGTCCTGGTGAAGGGATCTGCTCACATGCCTCCAGATGCAGGAGTAGGACCTAAGTAACTCATCCCCACTACGCCGCTGCTCACATTTGGAAGCTGCTTTCAGAAGACAGACACCTGAAGAGGCCACGGGGGTAGGAGATCCTGGGCTACCTGCTGCCCAAGGGATATGTGTATGTTCTGCTGATTTCTGGGCTGAATTTTCCATTCTTGTCCATTGTCCAGGTCTCTGAGCTGTTATGGGGCTCTCGTTGGGATGCCCACTAAAGCAGCACTTGGCTCACTTGCCCTGTCTCTTGCCTTGGTGCAGAACTCTGCATGCTGCTATCTCCCATGCCATTGCCATGGCAGACAGCTGGGCTGATTCTGAGCCCAAGTATCTGGAGAGCTGCCTGCCACAGCTCCTCCCCTTTCACATGTTTGGGGGTTTCTCATCTCACCGCCCCCCCATTAATCTTCCTCTTTCCCCCCTTCTCCATGGGCTTCCTGTCTTTTTATTCCTCTGCTCAATCCTTTTCCATCTGTTTGCTCCTCTCTCTGCCCTCCCTCCCTTCCTTCCCAACCTGTTTGTGGTCACACCCAAGGGATCCCTTCTTTCTGTTAGTGCTCCCCCTTTCCTCTTGTCTGTCCTGTGTCTGCAGAGAGAGCAGTGAGGACTAGCAGCAGGAGGAGGGGCAGCCTCTTTCACTCTCTGAGCAGCCCTGAAAGGGGAGAGTGAAACCCTGGTCCTGTTGAGGTCAATGGCAAAGCTCAGATAGTGCCAAGGTGTGGCGCGGAGTCCCCAGGCAGAGAAGCAGATAAACAGGGCCTAAGAATCAGTGTAGAAATTCAGGAGTCATTGGCTCTAAGGCCAGCGGGGATCATCTAGTCTCACCTTCTGCATGTCACAGGCCACAGACCCTCACCCAGTCCTGTGACAGACCCAACCTGAGTGACTCAAGTCCTCACATTGTGATTTCAAGACTTCTAGTTACAGAAAATCTGCCATTTACACTCGCTGCAACCTGCAAGTGACCCGTGGCCCACAATACAGAGGAAAGTGAAGGTCCAGGGTTTAAGACCCCACCCCACCCCTTTTCTGGTAGTACAAGGGTGATCCGTTACACTTGGAGGCTTGTGGAGGGGATGGCTACAGGCTTTCAGCGGGATAAGGATGTTATGTCCATGTACCTCACTACAGTAATAGGTTGAACCAGCAAAGAAAGGCTACAGGCGCTCCCAACAGAGGATGGCCAGAAACGCATGAGTGGAGACAGAGAGGAGAGCCCAGCATCCTGGCCCTTTAACTGGCCTTCTGCGTGACTATGGTTAGCCTTGTTCCTGAGCTGCAGAGGAACCTTCTCTGGTTTGTGCCAAAAAGACCTGCTCTTCAGAAAACCAATTCAACAAAGCTTGTAAAATTCCATCTCTGAAAGCCCCAGGACTCCTGTTACTGCAGTGTTATTGTTGGGTCGGGAAGGGAGTTTGCAAGCCTGTTTTAAAAAAAAGAAAAAAAAAGTCTGTAACATTTGGGGAAATAAGCTTACAATGTAACAGCCTGTTTGGGTTTGTTCTTTGTCTGATCAGGGTGGTATGAGGTGGGTAATCATTGCTTTCATTCTACACATGGCAGGACAGCAGAGATGTCGCAACATTGTCTCTGCCATCTGCTTTCCTGCTTCATGCTGGTCTGCAAGAGAACATCTATAAGCAGGTACTGTGTGCCAAACCAATCCTCCCCGGAGAGCTTTCTTGCCTCTCCCCCTCCCCATAGCCCTTCTCCATCAGTAGTGCCACTTCCCGCATCAGTCACATGGGGATGGTCCTACTTGCCAGATTTGGTTAATGTGCCACCCTCCACATCAGCTCAAGATCCACCTTTTTTAAGAATAAGCCCAGTTCCGTCTGTCTTGCTATCTAGCTGTCATAAACTGAGCAGAGTGTGGAAGGAAACAGCTCCCGCTATAAAATCTGTTCCACACACGGTGTGACATCAGCCTGGTGTGTTTCCTTTGGGACAGCACTTTACATTCCGGCTGAAATTTTGACGGCCGGTTTTCATTAAAAGTGGCTTTTGAAAATGGTAAAGTAATAATTTGCTAAATCGGGCCCTGGACTGCTCAGTTTTGCAAATGATGACTTTTTCTTTTCTTTTTCAAAGCCCATGCATAAAGGGAAGCCCAGTTTAATGAAAAAATGGCCAAGTGGGGTCAAGTTCATGTTAATAACTGTTCTAGCCAGCAAAATAAATAATCCTCATAATTAATAAAATCAGTTTCCTGTCATATATTTTTTTACATACTAATAAAAAATATGTGGCAGAAAGTGTAATAAGTCATTGCTTAGCTTTTTGTTGATTTTTGCTTTTTATTTTAATTCTCTTTCCAAGCGCATATATCAAAGCAAAGTAAAACTCATATATACTGTATAGTGTTATTAGTCAAATAGCCAGCTCTTAAGCAGTACATTGATTTCCTTATATCATTGCCCCCCAAAAAAACTTCATGGCTGCATTGTGTTACACATCACGTCACAGCAGTGATAAACCTCAGATGTTCCCACTTCCAAAGCAGAGATTGCCACTACTCTTTGAGCTGAAAGGAGAGTTTGCACTCACTGTTTGCAGTCCAAGACATGACACAGCAGTGAGCAATTCTGATTCCATCCAGTAGAGGGCAGTGGTACACATTCACAGTATATCTATGCTTGGAAAGATTAGATTTGTATCGATAAATGTCGCTAATCATCGATTTCACCATATGCACCCAAATGAGTAAACAAATATTCCTATCAATAATAATCAAAATTCACAGATAGGCACTGCTGCTTGAGAATTTATTAGTGTTTGATTTATTTTACGTATTTTGACATTCATTTTAATGGTTATAACACTTTAACCTTTTGAATTTTATCAACAGTCACTAAATAATTATCTAACATACATATGCAC
The DNA here is from genome assembly GCF_052426305.1 of Pelodiscus sinensis. Taxonomy (NCBI): domain Eukaryota; kingdom Metazoa; phylum Chordata; order Testudines; family Trionychidae; genus Pelodiscus; species Pelodiscus sinensis. Next base: position 6,743,183 of record NC_143074.1, on the reverse strand, counting down.
ATAATTTCCCATGATTATGCAAAAATTAAGTTGCTTAACATAGAAAAAATGTGTAAAACCCATAATTTTGCACCAAAATGAAAATTTAATTTATAAAAATATAAATTAATGCTCAAATCAAACACTGATATTAGCCATCAAAATTACAATAAAAATAAACTTCTCCCAAGCCTAGCTATACCTGAGAGAGATATGGGATGAGTACAGAAGTGGGAGACAGGAAGTGCTAATGTTCTGATGCCCTTTGAAGCTGTGCCCAAGTCTTTCTTCGACTGTGCCTCAGTTTCCCCATTTGTAAAATGGCATTACTAAAACCTCCTGGGAGGCTGGATGGATTATTTATTCAGTTGTGCCTTTGCAAGGAATAATGATGCTGCAGACGTGTTTGCATCAGTGGGGACATTCAGCCAACAGAACACATAGGAAGGAACTTGCTGAAGAGTGGTGCTTAGATCCCCTAGTTCTGGCTGTTGCCTGTCAGTCAGTGCCAAGAGGGGCTCCATCTTTTGTTTGCCTGGCACAGCTCTCCTGGTCTTCAGGGAGTACAAAGGTTGGATGGTGGCTGCTCCTAGTAACTGACACAGCCACAGGCATCGTTGCTTTGTCTTTTCACTCCCATGAAGGGCAAAGAGTGGTCTGTGCTTTCAGACCAGACTCGCAGCGCCCCTTAAGGCACCAAGATACAGGGCAGATTTTCAGAGGAGCTCAGCCAGTTGCGGTGCAGGTCTCATCTGAAAATCTATCCAGAAGTGCCCCTGGGGAAGCTGCTGTGGGCTGAGTGCTGAGGAAAATCTGCCCCCTCCCTACAACTTGTTTGCAAAGCATATGGAAAAGGTAAAACTTCCAAAGAGCTGCTGCAATTAGTATATCGAACAATGAGCTCTGCATTGACTGTGGTTCCTAGAGTCTAAATCGAGCTTCCACACATCCTCCTTTCTGTCTAAATTAGCTTGTGGGCTCACTAGTGATCTCCTATTGGCTGCAAGCATTCATCAGGGCCCTTAGCCACAGCGTGTCGGAAAGTGTCTTTCTTTCTTTCTTTCTTTCTTTCCAAGCTGGGCTAGGACCTGCTATTTAAAGGGCTCGTTGCTCCCGGCCTCACTGCTAATGGGTTGCCTGGGAGTTAGGAACACAGGAGCCCTTTCAACTGCTTCTCTGGACTTCCATGGGGCTGTTAAAAACCCTTTAAAGAGAAGCAGTTGAAAAGGCTCCCAGCTCCCAGGCAATGGGCTGGCATGGGTCCAGAGCTGCAAGCCCCTTCAGTTCCTTCTATTAAAGGTCTTGTGGCTGCCAGGCAACACATCCACCCTGGAGGCACAAGCCCTTGAAATAGAAACAGTTAAAAGGGCTCGCAGCTCCGGCGCCACTAGCACGTTGCCTGGGAGCCGGAGCTGTGCAAGACCTTTCAAGTGCTTCTGTTTAAAGGCCTCGGTCCTTCCTCATGGCTGCCAGGCAACGTCTTATCTGACAGGTGCAGGGAAGGGCAAGCCCTTTGAATAGAAGCCATTGAAAGGGCTCGCAGGGCTCCAGCTCCCAGGCAACATGCTGCAGTGATCCCCAATGCGGTGCCCACGGGCGCCATGGTGCCCACCGGGGCATTTATGTGTGCCCACCTAGTGACCACGGCCGGCCCGAGCCATTCTTGCGCTCCGGACCGCGGGTGACCTGCGCATGCGTGGTGCTGCCCCCAGGCGCCTGGCAGCCCCAAAAGGTTGGGGACCACTGCACTGGGGGTGGGGTCTGGAACAGCTGCACGGGCCAGATCCATCTGGGCTGCTGCGTGGCTTTTGCCCAACCCTGTGCTAGGTAGTAGGCAGAAGTAAGGACTAGAGCTTGCAAATGAGTCTTGGCTCCACTCCAGCACTGAACGACCCATTCCAGAGTCATGCTTTTGTCCAGACTGAAATTCTGTCTGTGAATCAGTATCCAGATGACAGTAGCTCCCAAAGGTGCCAGATGAGGCGATGGTGCCACTGTACTAGGTATTAGCATAGAGCTAAGGCTCTAACTAGAAAGGTGGGAGGGTGAGCAGAGACAGACGTGCCCACAGTCGTGCTGCAGATCAGCAGTAGAGCTCGCAATCGAACCCGGCGCTCCCGAGTCCCAGCTTAGGGCTTTGTTCCCACACTGTCTCCGGCAGAGTTGTCTCTCAGTCTTGGCAGAACACTCCCAGTTCTTAAACTTTTTCACCCTACCCTGTGCTGCCCAGTTGTACTGGCGATCGCCCGCTCTTTCACAGAGTGTTGGTGCCAGTGTTGGGCTCTATTTGCTCCTACGTGTTCTTATGTACGTGCTGATTCTCTCTTTTTCTCGCTTTTCTTCTGTAGCAGCCAGCATGAGGCAGAGGGCAACCGTGGAATATTCCCCCTTGTCTGGCCATAGCAGGTTTCCCTTAATATTCTGGCTGAATAAATGAGAAACATTGAATAAGAGCTCACTGACAAGGTCTGCAAATATTGGCCTCTGTGCGAGTTTCCAGCGACCTTTCCCAGAGGAAAGGTTTGCCCTCTCTCACACCGGGGCTTGCAGGAAATGCACATTCATTTTCGCTTCTTGGAGAATGAAAATAACCTGCTCGGGCCTGAACCCCTTAGATCTCATTGCGGGTGATTGCGTCGCTGCTGAGGCAGACCCAGGCCACTTGCGTTCGGGCCGGTTCTGGTTCTGAGTGTTGGTGGGATAGGCCAGGCTCACGTGACCGCCCTCTTTGTGTATATTAGTCGTATAACAGCATTGGGGCGCATGATGCTCGACAGAGTCTGTACCGTGGAGTGCTGGGCTCAGACGAAGGCCCCTCAGACCTGCACTCACTTAGGGGTATGTGAAGGATGTAAGCCTCAATTAAGACAACCATAGGAGAGAAGGCCAATGTTAAGGACGATAAGGCCATGTAGTCCTGGGAGTGGGGGGGTTATTCATGTATCTCTGCTGCTTGCAATGTTTTGTAAGGGGATGGGGTGAATATTATTAGATCTGTAGGAAAGCGTTCTTCTCATATCCACCCCAGCCAGCTCCTCTACAATGCCTCTCTGAGAGAATTCTCCTGCAGAGACTCAGGTGTTACAGAGCGCAGTCATAGGCTTTGGGAATGAACTAAAAGGAGGAGAGAGGTCAGGTGTGTTAACTGGGGCTAGGAAAGCAGTTCCATGCACCACGAATGAGTTGAAAGGAGGTATGGAAATGGGCACGGGATAGAAACATAAAGGCTGGATCCAGACAGCTGAGTGGGAGAGGTCTAGGTTGGTTATTAGGAAAAACTACTAGGCGGGTGGTGAAGCACTGGGATGGGTTCCCTAGGGAGGGGGTGGAATCTCCATCCCTGGAGGTTTTTAAGTCTCAGCTTGACAAAGCCCTGGCTGGGATGATTGGGTTGGGGTTGGTCCTGCTGTGGGCAGGGGGCTGGACTTGATGGCCTCCTGAGGTCTCTTCCAACCCCAGGATTCTATGATTCCATGAAAAGTGGAGATGTGTAGAGGGAAGGTGGGAAGGATTAAATAATCAACTGCCTTGAAATCAATCTCCTTGTTCTTATCTTGGATGCAGAAGAGAACTGAGAGCATGTGGAGGTGAGGGGTGGATGGAACATGGCCCCAGGGTAAGGCAAATGCCGTACTGTACGGCATTTGATACTCAGGCAGCAACTCGCCAGATGCCAAGGCTGGTACCTCGGTTGCGTATATGGAACAGAGCGCACTTATCTTCGCTGTTAGAGGTGGTCTTCCTCAAACCTGAAAGGTGCTAGCAGGCAACAGTCTTATCTTTCCCAGGGGCCTGTTGGCTCCCCTGCTGCTTCCTGTATCTATTATCCCGGATGCCCAAAGCAAATTTCATCTTTGCTTAGAGCTGCATTCACTGTCTTCTGTATAGTTGATAAAGATGACTGTTGGTCCTTTACTGTAGATCTCTGCAGACCACATTTGCTATCTGTTGCACTCTGGCCTTCCCTCTGTAATCATATAATACCTTTTCTAGCAGAGACACCTCTGCTAGTTTTGGACAAGTGGAGTAGCCAAGGCATCGACGTAAATACTTTGTTCTATCTGCTTATTTGGAGTCTACCCATTTTTACAATGCTCATCACTAGTTTCAGAGCATCTTCCCAGAAGTATGTCAGAATAGCCTGGCCTGCCTCAAAGAACAGTCAGGAAATAGTGTGTGTCTCACAAATGGTTCATCTTTTCAAATTTTTCATTTTACATTTTCAGATGTTTCAACCAAAACAACAAAAAACAAACAAACTAAAAGTAAAGTTGAGAAAGGCGGTGGGTGAAAGGGTGGAAGAATAACCAAACAAAAAGCTTTTAGGTTTGAAACTGGAATATTCATTTTTCAATTTTGGGGTTCTTTTTAATTAAAAAAACCCCAAACAAACATGGATACATCTCACCAGAAATGTTAGTATTATAAAAAAGCAATTTTTATAAATATTGAAACAGTTTCAAACAACAAATTGCCACCAACTGTATTATCATCTCAGGCATCAATCTTGAAACCACTTGTGCATGTACATAACTTAGGGTATGTCTACACTAGAAAGTTAGTTCGAACTAACTTTCCTATGCGCTACACTAGCGCTCCGCTAGTTCGAATTTGAATCGAACTAGCGGAGCGCTTAGTTCGAACTAGGTAAACCTCATTTTACGAGGACTAACGCCTAGTTCGAACTAGCTAGTTCGAACTAAGGGCTGTGTAGCCCTTTAGTTCGAACTAGTGGGAGGCTAGCCCTCCCCAGGTTTCCCTGGTGGCCACTCTGGCCAACACCAGGGAAACTCTATGCCCCCCTCCCAGCCCCGGACCCCTTAAAGGGGCACGGGCTGGCTACGGTGCCCGTGCCAGGTGCAAGCCTGCCAGCACCCAGCTAGCAGACCCTGCATCTGGCACGGCACAGAGCCACCCACCCGATGCCCCCCAGCCCACCCCCTCTTGCCGGGACCAGGCTGGCGGCTCCCGGGAGCTTGCCCTGGACCGCAAGAGGCGGGCACCTTCCTGGGCTAGTGCGGACATCGTGGACCTCGTCCACGATCTCCGCACTAGGCACAGGAAAGTGGCTGTCTAGGGCAGGAGAGCTGCCAGCCTGGCCACCCAGGACCAGGTGTGCATGAAAATCAAGGGGGTCCACTGAGACCCCCGACACTGAGCCCTGAGCTTACAATGGCCGTCCTGGGTCAGACCAAAGGTCCATCTAGCCCAGTAGCCTGTCTGCCAACAGCGGCCAACCCTAGGGACCCTGGAGGGGATGGACCGAAGACAATGACCAAGCCATTTGTCTCGTGCCATCCCTCTCCAGCCTTCCACAAACTTTGGGCAGGGACACCACTCCTACCCTCTGGCTAATAGGACTCCATGGACCCAACCTCCATCACTTTATCTCACTTCCCTTTCAACTCTGTTCTAGTTGTAGCCTTCACAGCCTCCTGCAGCAAGGAGTTCCACAGGTTAACTATTTGCTTTGTCAAGAACAACAACTTTCTCTTACTAGTTTCAAGCCTGCTACCCATTCCTTTCCTTTGGTGTCCTCTAGTCCTTCTTGATGGGAACTCAGGAAGAACTTTTCTGAATGCACCCTCTCCACCCAACCCCTGCTTTTAGAGACCTCTATCCTGTCCCCCCTCCATCTCCTCTTTTCTAAGCTGAACAGTCCCAGTCTCTGTAGCCTTTCTTCATCTGGGACCTGTTCCCAACCCCTGATCATGTTAGTTGCCCTCCCCTCTCCCAGCCTTTCTCTTCCCCTCTCCCACCTCCTTTTCCCAGTGTCCCCCAGTTTTTTTCAATAAAGACAGAGTCAATGTTGGAAGAAACGTTATCTTTATTTTGTACATCAATAAGAAGAGGGGCTAGGGAAGGGTAAGTGGAAGGAGGTGAGGGAGGAATGGGGTACGAGCCCCCAATGGGGAGGACTGGGCTGGCTCTGCGGGCTTCTGGGGGTGGAAGCTCTCCTGCAGCCCCCCAATTACTCCCTCTCCCCAGATGGCAGCCTGCGGCAAGTGCAGCCGGGCTGATGGCCGAGTGGTGTGATGTGCCCAGTGTGGGCACTCAGGGCACTCCAAGCCAGAACTTCTTTGGAAGCGGGGCACCCCTTAGAACTGTGTGTCCGGGGTGGGGGTCGGGACCCTTTAAGCGCAGCCCTCGGCTAGCCTGAGACAGCAGCTCCATGCTCTAAGTCCTCCTTTTATGCCCTGCCGGCACTGCTTCCGGCCATCCTTAAGCCCTGTTCAGAGTCCACTCAATGTGGACTTACTAGTTCGAACTAGCAAAACGCTAGTTCGAACTAGTTTTTAGTTCTAGACGCGTTAGTTCGAACTAGCTTAGTTCGAATTAACTAATTCGAACTAAGTTAGTTCGAACTAGCGCTGTAGTGTAGACGTACCCTTAAGTACTAAGAGTATTCCCAGTGATTTCAATGGGACCACTAGTAGTAGGAGAATAAAGCAGGTGTGTTTTCAGGATCAGGGCCTTAACTTGGAAATAATAGACTAGATTCTCAGCTGTTGTAAATCGACTTAACTCTACTGAAGTCAGCAGACCTCCATAATATACAGAATCTGGTCCAATGGCAACAACAACCGAAGGATGCGTCAGAGGGATTATGAAGAAGATAATATGCCCACACAACAGCATTAGATTTCAGTGTATCCCACTTGGCAGTGCTTGGCTGTGTGTGTTGCTCTGAGGCCTGGTCTACACTAGTCTGAAGACTAGGACCTTAGTCTGAAATTAGCTCCCCAAGGTTGAATTTGTAAGCAGTGCATCCACAGTACAAAGCCCGTTATTCTAGAATAAGGGGCTGCAGAATTTGAACTCTGTAGTCCTGCTTTTTGTGAGGAGTAACATGATTCCCAAACTTCTAAGTCCCAAATAACATTAGTGTGGATGCTCTAGTGCTGCTAATTCCAACTAATTGGCTTCCGGGAGGCCTCCTACAGCTCCCCAGAGTTATTCCTGGGGCTCTGAGTCCAATATGGTGCATCCACATGCACAGAGCCTGCCTTGGACTCCATTCGATTCATCCTTATGGTGAGGACATGGAACTTCGAATTTGTGCCTAGAAGTCGAACTGAGTAATCTCCTAGTGTAATCATGGCCTTATTGATTCATCCTTTGCTTATAAACAGAAGGGTTTGGGGGGAGTGGGGAAGGGAAGAGAGACAATGAGATTGTGGCAGGGACTAAGGAGGAGTCAGAGCCCAGAGCTGTTGCATGGGTTAAATAACATTAGATGCAGACTGGCTGTTACTGACCTGTCTCTGTGCTGATAAACCACACACATTCCGGGAGATGAGCTCTTCCCCGTTACTATCATGCAAACATCTGCCACTAGTGGGGTTTCCTGGATAGGGACACAATGCAGAAGAGATGGACATGTCCCTCTTTTTCTTACAGATTTCCCTTGGAAATCTACTCTAGGGACGTAAGCCACACAGACTATGTCCCAGAGCTGGCTTCTCAGCTGGCGTGAAAATCACTGGCGTTCCACCTAAGCCAATGGCTTTGTAGTAATTTGCATAAGCTGTGACTGTGTCCTTCCAGCATGGTATTGTCCCTCCCTCTGTCTGCTGCTTCCTCTGATCTCAGGTGGCCTATGTGAACTGAGCGGTTGGCCTTCCAGTGAGAGGTGTCAATGGGGGAAGTGGACCTGCTCTGTAGCAGTGTCTGAGAACTAGAGACCAGGGATTTCCCTACACCTCCCCTTTGGGGGTGTATACCCCCCCAAATATCCCCAACACCCCTCCCCCAGTTTTGTGAACTATGATGCCATACAGCACACCTTCACCCTCACAGTATCACCCCTCATCAGCCCTGACACCCCCCCTGTAAATTCGAACACCTCCCCTAATTTCAATTCCTGGGGAGGCTACTGCTGGAGACGGCGTGGTTCTTGGGATAGTTGCTGTATGAATAAACTGGTTCAGTTTAATAACAGGCTGTTGGAAAGAGGGAGGGAAATATTAGTTTGAGATAAGCCAACTCCCAGTGGGCACTTCATGGACATTAAGAGACAATGCCAGACCCCGTTCACCAGGAAATTTCCCAGTTTCCAGCCACATTACAAAACTTGCTCAGCTAGTGCTGGAGGCGTGCTGTCCAGAAAGAACTAGGAAGATCTTTTACAAAAAAAAACCTCTCTGTCCGTCAGTCAGGGTGCTAGTGGCTGAGGAGCTGTGGCACACACAGGCACCTGTGGGGAAGTCTGAGGAACTTAGGTTAGTCAGGAATTTCTCATCAAAACCTTGTTGGTTGGCAAATGCCAGCTCTTCAGAACTGAACTTTTCACAGAAACGCCTCCGTTCCAACAACAGTGTCATCAGGAAGGTTTCTCAGGTCCAGGATGGAATTTCTGGCCAAAGCAGAAGGAGGTCCCAGGAGAACCTCTATCCCTTATTCAGAGCACATGGACCGCACACATGCCATATGAGTGCCTGAGCCACCAGCCTAGCAATTGCTGCTTTTGGAGTCACTCCACTCTGTATAAATAACCAAATAGCCCTGGGGCCGGAGAGCAAGAGAGCGATTTGAAACCCTGGGCACTCCCCTGCAATGCGGGGGACCTGTGGTAAAGAATTTGCTGACCGGTGGCTATTCTGGGAGGATGTTCTTGGCCTATTTTTTTCTCTCCCCCAAAAATGTGAATGCTCTCATTTTTATTCCAGCGTAGAACAAAAACAAATGTTGAAACCTCAAAATCTTTTGTGAAAGAGAATTCTTGTTTTCTGGCCAGCCCTCCCCTAATGGTAGACCTCTAGATAAGGGAGATGTGCATATAGGCTGCTGCTTACTTTGAAATCCTGTTTCTTTTAGGCCTCTTTTTATTTGTACAGTTTAGATATTTTGGTTTAAGAAGCTGTTGTGGTCTCTCTAGTCCCAGACTTTGGAAGGAATGAACTTCAGGTACTGGACAGGTGGACATGCTGGATAAACATGGTGGAGCCCCAGGGTACACTACCCCAAGCCCAACTAAGAGTGAGAGAAATCACTGCTTCTACCCGAGGAGAGGTCAGGCTTCAGCCACTAAGGTTCATAGCCTGACACCTCCAGGGGGGCACTCAGGGTACATCTAGACTTCACGCTTCTTTCGAAAGAGATCATCTAGACAGCCACAACTTTTTTCAAAAAAGCGACCTGCTTTTTCAAACGAGAGCACCCAGGCAACCTGGAGGCTCTCTTTCGAAAAAGCCTTGTTTGCATTCAAGAGCGCCTTTTTTCAAAAGAGCTCTTTTGAAAAAAGGCGTTCTTCCTCATAAAAGGAGGTTTACCACTGTTGAAAAAACCGCCGCGTTCTTTCGATTTAATTTCGAAAGAACGTGGCGGCAGTCTAGATGCAGGTGAAGTTTTTTCCAAAAAAAGGCCACTTTGTTTGAAGAAACCCCATAGACTAGACACAGCCTCAGAGAACAGAGAAGGTTGAGAGCTGCCACTAGCAGTGTCACCAAGATAGTGTCCGTCTGACAGAATCCGCCAGAACAGCTGCCTCCCCTGCTGGTGGACTTGGCAGAAAAAAACCAAACCAAACAAAAGTGGATGCTGTGACCCCTGTAGGCAGTGCCTCCAAGCCAGTGCATAGACTGGGCATGCCATGAAGCTTGCAGGGCCTCCGCCCACGCTGATCCAGTTCCCTGGATATTCAGAGGACTTCAGAGCCCGGGGCTGTCCATTCACACACTTTTCCCTCGTACTAGAACACCTTCCTTTGGACTGTCTGCCTGTCTGTCTGCTCGAGAACGCCTCCTAAACCATAAGAGCTAGGGCCACCAAATTTGGTGTCCAGTTTCCTCTTATCATAACTTAAAGCAAGATAAGGCTTTGGCTGTGGCAGGACAATGGGATGTGCCTGCAATGGGATGGCTTCTATTAAACCATACAGAAAAGAGACAGAATCACCAGACAGCTGAAAGGGGCTGGCTGGGGGCATGCCCTTCTTGCCATCTGGGATTATAGCAGCCCTGAGCCTCCCACCCCCAGGTGTCCCTTGTGGGGGAGGAGGGGTTGAAGCTCCCCCTCCAGAGTCATACAGGGATATTTCTGTCTGTTTCCCTTCATCAGGGACTGAGGGGAAAGTGCACAGTTTTCTGCCTTCCTCACTCTGCTCAGGAAGTGCAGGGGGAAGACGAGCTGTGCTCTTTGCTCTTGCTCTCTTACAGGGACAGGAAGAGGAAAAGCAAGCAGCCCTGGTAGGAATCTTGGAGGGAGGGGGACTTCAGTGCCCCCTGCCCTCCCCACAGCCCTCTTCCCTGAGCTGCTCCTCACCTCCCAACTCTGACTCCTGCATCCCCATGGGGCCTTCAGCCCCTCCTCATCCCCTGCCCCTTGCCCTAAGGACGCAAACAATGTGGGGTAAATGTGCTAGGGACCAATAACAGCAAAATGCCTTGTGCCTGGCTTCCTGCCTCTGTTAGGGTATGTCTACACTACCCCCCTAGTTCGAACTAGGGGGGTAATGTATGCATACCGAACTTGCTAATGAAGCCCGGGATTTGAATTTCCCGGGCTTCATTAGCATAAAGCCGGCGCCGCCATTTTTAAAAGCCGGCTAGTGCGAACCCCGTGCCGCACGGCTACACGCGGCACGGACTAGATAGTTCGGATTAGGCTTCCACGGTACGTTCCACGAGGCGTACAGATAGTTCGGATTAGAAGCCTAATCCGAACTATCTAGTCCGTGCCGCGTGTAGCCGCGCGGCACGGGGTTCGCACTAGCCGGCTTTTAAAAATGGCGGCGCCGGCTTTATGCTAATGAAGCCCGGGAAATTCAAATCCCGGGCTTCATTAGCAAGTTCGGTATGCATACATTACCCCCTTAGTTCGAACTAGGGGGGTAGTGTAGACATACCCTTACAGAGTAGCTAAGCACATCCCCATTTCCCTCACACCTACAGGGGCTGTCCCCATCTGTGTCCCAGAGACAGACTTTTCCTCTGGACAGTTTGCTGGACAGCAAGTTGCCAGAGCAGCCCCTCTGATACCATGCAGTGTAATTCCTCCTCTCCCCAAAGACTAAGCAGTGGAGGGTCCCACTCCGCTAATGAGACCAACTATTACAAAGGAGATGGCAGGAATCTGGAGTGAAAACAATTCCCCAGCCTGGCTAGCTCACACCTAACAGAGCCCAGCTGCCTTTGGTAGTGGAGCACGTCAAGAGCTCTCAGAAGGGCGGCTGCGGAGTCATGGCTATTTTCTTATTTTATTTTTTATTATGTAAAGCTATAAACTCTGTGGCTTAGGTATGAATTAGAACCTTATAAAATGTGTTTACTCATTCTGTAACTCAACGCGGGGATTAAACGGTAGGAAAAACTGAGTGGGAGAATTTTCCAAACTGAAAAAGGTTTACAGCTTTCATTGTGGACTTGAGAGGAATTTATTTATTTATTTATTTATTATTTGAGATAAAAAGCAGAAGGCAGGGATGGGCAACGGGGAGCTAACAGATGGATGAAGAAATAGTCTCATGGGTAGCAAAATTAGCCGGAAAGATCTAAACCTCCAAAGGTCCCCTCTCACCCCAATAGCTTCGAAAAGGGCCTTCTCCCCACAGCGCACAGAGCTCCTAAGCGGGGCCTGCTTTTCTCATCTCCTTGAAGGCATCGTTTATGGGGAAAACAGAATCATGTTGCTCTAGGGCTGTTCAAGGGGAGAAGTGAGTCAGGCAGAGAGCGAGGGAAGTCTCATCCATGCTGAGTGTCTCATAGAAGGAGTGGCGGGGGAGAGTGAAGGGTTGGGGATGGAGCAAGATATGGGTGTAGTTGAGGTATTAGAGCCCAGTAGCCTCAAAGCCTTGGGGATGGACAAGGTTGTCAATTCCACCGCAGTGGTGCCCAGGTCTCTGAGCAGAAGCAAGGTGCATGTAACCCCGGACCCTTGCCGTCTCCCCTGCTTGAATACAGCTGTTTTTCCTGCTCTGTGGGGTTCTGCCACCTTCCAACTCCCACCCCTCATCAGTGAATCACCCCGATCTGTGGGACAGTGAGCCTCGTGCTAGTAGGTCTGACTCACCCTTCCCGCCATGTGTTATTTCCACAGGCTTCAAAGGGGATTTTTTCTTGTTTGCCTTTTTTTCCACTTTGTTTGATGAACATTTTTCCAGGGGATGGGACGGGGGGAGAGTGAGAGTGGGCTCCTCTGGGTAATTTTCCCTCCTGCTAAATGTCAGCATCCAACACTTGGTGTCTGGGGCGGAGGGAGGGCTACAGGATTGCCAGGGGTTTTCTTTCAGGCTTTGCTGTGAGCCAAGGGATTTGGGCCGGGGGAGACAGAGCCCCAGCCGTTGGGCAGTGGTTGGATTCCATAGAGGGGAAGGAAGCGATGACATCACTCTGCCAGCTCAGAGACGCTCACCGCCAGGCACACGCTCCCTCATTAGCACGGGTCTTGGAGCAGCTGTGGAATCCATTCCCCACTTGGCTTAATCCCCCAGTGCTCGCTCCGGGAATCTCTCTCCCCTCTCCTCCCTTCAGTGGTGAGATATTACCGGCTCCCTGGCTGCCACCCATCTCCACAGGACCGGGCAGCTGTCTGAGAGAGACTGGTGTTGCTGGGATTCTGCGCACGCACAGAGGGCTGCAGTGACTCAGCCAGAGGCGACACGCGTGGGTGGGTGAGGTTCTGTGACCTGCCCTGTGCAGCTGGTCCGACTAGACCAGTGGTTTTCAAGTGAGCGTCAGTGAACCCCTAGAGTTCCTCAGACTGTGTCTAAGAGGTGCACATGTTACCATAGAACAGTGGTTTTCAGTCTATGCCCTGTGGACCTGGGGGAGTCTGCAACTGTGTCTAGGTTTTCCAAAGGGGCCCACACCCCCATTTTAGATATTTACTGATCCGCAAATTAAAAAAGCTATTGGAATAGATGATCATTAAGGTTCCTCCTGACCTTGAAGTGTATGATTCTGTGGGACAGTTAGGAGTCAGACAACTCAGACAGCCCACGATGTGAAAGCCACCTGCACCTTCCTCTCTCGGGGAAGCAGACTCCCAGGTAGCGCAACATAGTGGGACAGCCACCCTCCCAGCTACCCCCTCTGAACATAGACCCTCCTCCTATAGTCACTCTGGGTGCCAGAAATTGGCTTCCACAGCTCAGGCTGCATTCCTACCTCTGCCAATGTCCTGCCATGGTATCATGCTGCTTAACCACCCGGTGCCTCAATCCATCCATCTGTAGAATGAGGTGAATGATACTCATGAGCCAGGCATGATGGCAGAGAATACAGACTGGCTTGCAATCAGGAACTATGGGTTCTCATCCCAGCTGCTCTGCAGTGTTAGCACATCATTTTTCCATTCCCCTCTCCCACTTTGTCCTCTCTATTTAGCTTAGAGGCTCTAAAATTAGGGATTGCCTCTTACACTCACATTGCCAGAGAGTTTAAGGCCAGAAAAGATCACTAGATCGTCTGGTCTTACCTGCCTAACACAGGCCACCAGCGACACTCCGTGTTGGTGCACATAACAAATTCAATGTGGTGGAGGTGGGATTACGGGTTTGCAGTGTGGAAGGGAGATCAGGACTGGGGCAGAGGGTGGGGGCTCTGGGCTAGGGCACGGAATGAGGGATTTGGACTGTAGGCTGGCTTAAAAGCTGGCTCCCCCCAGCTCCAGCTCCGTGGGAGGGGGAGCGAGCTCAGCAGCAGCATTCCAACTTTGAAATGTACAAGAGTCCCTACTGGGGTTCTTGTACATTTTGAAGGTGGAATGCCATGCTAGTCCTTATTGACTAATCTAATAGTCGATGGAAATCCCATTGACTATTCGATTTGTTAATTAATCAAAATTTAGGCTGTGTCTACACTACAAAGAAAAGCCAGAAAAACATATGCAAATTGCAAACCACAATTTGCGTATCTTTTTCCGCTTTTCTTTCAGAAGTGGCTTTTCCGAAATTTGGCACATCTACACCGTGCCAAATTTCGGAAAAACCTTCTCTTTCAGCACATCCCTTCTTTCTCGTACAATGAGGTTTACAGGGATGGCGAAAGAACACGTCCGCTTTTCAGATTTTTTTTTCAGGAAAGCGGATGTGTTCCTTGGACGCAGCATAGCGCTTCTGGGACACCTCCGGGGTATCCCGGAAAAGAGCTGCAGTGCAGACGTAGCCTTAACATCCCTACTTGTGCAGTGCTTTGAAGTCTTTGTATTGCAAACACCATGGCTATGTCCATACTACATCCCTCCGGCGACAGAGGGATGTAGTCTAGACATACCCCATATGAACATGAAGTATTAGCTTTGAATGAGTCAAGTGCTCAAGAGTTAGCATGGCAGTGTCTATTTCAGTGGAAACAGTAATGGCTTAGAGAACGTCCTGAGAGAGTCAACGGCAAGGAGAGGACCAGAATAGAAGAACTTCCATTTGAACAGAGACTGGAAACATTGAAACTGTTCTCCACAGAGGGGAGACAAATGAGAGAGGGCAAAACCAAGAATGATCTAGAAAAGGTGATCAGGCTCTTCAAATCATCCTTTGTCATGGCACAAGAACTAGAAGACAGTTAATGAAATTATAAGGCAACACATTTAGACCTGATATGGGGAAATTTGTTTCCAGACAGGGCATAATTAGCCTGCAAAACTCACTATGTTATTTCCAGCCTGGGAGTTCTTTGTGATCCATCTGCTTCGGCTATGCAGTAATTGCTTTAATGGCACATGTAGTTGGCTGCCTAAGTCATGGTTTTTTCTCCTTGATTGGAAGACTGAAAGTTTATAAACAGGAGAATAACACATAATACATTCCCTGGTATGAATTTTCAGATAAAAAACATCTGTGATAAAATGTTAAGGTTCACCAATATTTTCTCAGATTCTCCAGTTGTCAGGATACTCCCCAATTATTGCCTCGGTTCTGCAGAGATGTACACACCTGAGTAACTGTAGGCATCGGAATAGTTCCATTGAGTTGGAAAGGCTCACCTGAGTAAGTTCAATGTGTGTAAAGGTTTCCGTGCTCAGGTTCAGTAATTCCCCAGAAATCACAGGGCACTGATTCCACACTTTTATTTATGACAGTGTTCACTACAGTCCTCTTTTTTTTCAAAATCACTCATCTGTCTGTAATAACTGATATAGCACCATTATTCCAAGTAACTCAGTGCCAGGAGATAGGTCATCAGATGGTGTAAACAAACACAGCTCCATTGACTTCAGAGCTAGGACAGTTCACACCAGCTGAAGATCTGCCCTCCTGGGTTTTCAGATGTTTAATACCCCCAAAAGGAGACCAAGGAGCTCTGTTCCCATTGAGGTAACTAAATAAGAGCCAGATTTTAAAAAATGCTGGTAATCTAGCCCTGGTTACGAGTGCTGAGTCCTTCTGAAAACTCTGGTCTGTGACATTCTCACCAGTACACTTCATATGCCAGCATCTGACGATATCACCTAAGTGCATTCAGAATAAAACAGTGCTGGACAAAGAGCTGCTGTTTTAAATTGGTCTGTGCTGACAGTCGTGAACTAAGGTGCATGATTAGTTCAAGCCAGTCCCTGGCACTGAGCCCTGAAGTGTACGAAGGGGCCAGAAGCAGGGGAAGGCAACTATGATGCTACAGAATTCATTTTCTGATATCGCAGAGCTACAAAAGGTCCAATTACCCAAAAAGTGCAGGCAAGTGAAGCGTAGAGCAAGAGATTGCTTTTTGGCATCAGTTTACAGTGATTTGATCTGACAAATTACCTAGGGCAATCGTGTTTTTAGAGACTAATTATACTGTCTGAAAATGTCTTTCTAGGAAATGCTCCCCCCCCCACTTGAGATCTGAGGGCAGCATGCATGTGTGTAGGGGAGGATGTTTGTAAAAGCTACAGATTCAATGCTGCACTTGCTTGTACCCCATCAGTGAGGTCCCATAGAGTGTTAATTCAGTGGCGACTTTGGTCTTGAAGAGCTGGGCATCAGGACGTGTGGCCAGTGGAGCTGAAAATGAGCGATTGGCAGCATGGTGGTTGGAAGGCTTTCTCTTCCTCCTTTGCTGGATTAAAGGCCCCATTTGCATTCTGCAGTAGGCAAGGTGCTATGCTAGACCCAGTGGCAGAATTCAGCCAGGGCTGGCTTTCTAGCCACTAGATTTCCTCTCAGTTCAAGATGGAGTCCTTGTGCCCCTAGGTAAAAGCTCGTCCACTCTACATTTTGGCACCCACCAGCCAGCTGGAACCACCCAACTCCCTAGACAGACAGAGCTAAGATGTATGGGGCTGTCCATCAGTCCAAACTTCATAAATGAGCTTGAGGAAGCCTCTGTATAAAAGAAGCATGAGAGCAAGGGTCTGAACCAAACCCATCTTAGCAGATTTGTGACCTTTTGGGAGCAATTTTATAATGAACTCTCACAAGATTTTAAGCTCCTGAAAGTAGAGACTGTCTCTTTGTTGTGGGTGTGTACAGACCCTTATTGCAAGGGGCAGAGGCCTGTAGATGACCAGCTAATGCCCAGCTGATGCCCAGCTCTTCAGGGACAAAGTCACCACTCTATGCTCAGTGCTCCAGAAATAGAAATAATAACAATACCAATAAGTAATATATACACACATAGTAAGAAACAGTCCCTCAAAGAGCTTAGGGTCTAACTAGACAAGACCAAGGATGGGAGAAAGGAAGTGCTGTTATGCCCATTTAATTAATGGGGAACTGGAGCATAGAGAGATTCTCTGATTTATCCAAAGTCACAGTCTTACATAGCTTCCATGTTCCACCTTAGAAGTGGCTACATCACAGGTGTGAGTAAGGCGATTCCGTGATATATAGCGTGAAAAGCACTTGGAGCTATTTTGGGACATAGGGACCAATTTCTAGACTATAGACTCTTTGGAGCAGGGACCCAGTCTTCCTGGCTATGTCTAGACTGGCATGATTTTCCGCAAATGCTTTTAACGGAAAAGTTTTCCGTTAAAAGCATTTGCGGAAAAGAGTGTCTAGATTGGCATGAACGCTTTTCTGCAAAAGCACTTTTTGCGGAAAAGCGTCCGTGCCAATCTAGACGCGCTTTTCCGCAAAAAAGCCCCAATCGCCATTTTCGTGATCGGGGCTTTTTTGTGCAAAAAAAATATGAGCTGTCTACACTGGCCCTTTTGCGCAAAAGCTTTGCCCGAACGGGAGCAGCATAGTATTTCCGCAAGAAGCACTGATATCAGACAGTAGGAAGTCATTGTTCTTGCGGAAATTCTAGCTGCCAGTGTAGACAGCTGGCAAGTTTTTCCACAAGAGCAGCTGCTTTTGCGGAAAAACTTGTCGGTCTAGATGCAGCCACCGTGTGTGGCAGTGGGGACTGGCACATTTTGGACATTACTGAAATATAAAGAAGAGCTAATCATTTTTTGGTGAATTTACTTTGTGCACTGTGGCATGGGAGGGGAAGGAAGGCTCTGACCTCCAGTCTCAGTGAGTGGGACACAGTTTGATTGGCATGACCAAGGGTTAGACTCTGTACATCAGAGCAGCTCTGTAGCTCCATTGACTGAAGTATCAGAACATTTGTCATGGCTCAATCTGGGACATCGAGTGTAGGTAATGAGAGCCGGATAGCAGAATAAAGTCTGTAAGAACATGTCTCTGTAACTCCCAGAGACAAACTTGTGCGGTCTCAATTTCCCTGAGAGAGAGAGACAAAAAAAGGTAGCTGCCACCCCCAAGTGTCACTTAGAATTAAAAAAGAAATAAAAAGAAATAGCCCTTTTTACAGGGAAGAAACCACTTGGAATTTCTTCCCTGTGGCAAAACTCTCCCTCCCCCAACCTCCATTCTGCTAGGAATAGGGAAAACAAACAGAGATAATCTGCAGAGGCAGTGGGACTCTGCTTCTCCCAGATAATGTGGTTTCACTTAGGCACATATGTTTAAGAACACAAAAATGAACCAATACTAGTTAACAACACAAAAAGAAAACACTTTTATTATTAAAACAAGACTACTGTTGCAAGCATTGTAAATGACTGGGTGTTAAAAACCATGGATTGAAATAGACTCAGGGATTCTCCCTGAACTATAATTCTTAGTTACAGGAGAGAAGAGAAAAACAATTAACCATCTCAGACATGATTTCCAAACCCCCAAACAAGGAAAACATTAAAACCTGATGGGCTATCTAAACTTTTACATATTTTAATGAATTCAAGGAGTCTGTTCCTGGGAGATTTCCATCTCTCCTGCTCCATACCTGCTGGGAAAACTGCTGCTTGACTCCAAACAAAGAAAAAAACCCTCTCTCATTTGAAATTTCTTATCTGCATTTCATTGGCTGAATGCCCAAAGCCCACTCCCTTAGGTACAGAGCCTCGAGGTTAGCTTCGCCTTTTCCTCGCTCTCCAGGTAAGTCAAACTTTCCCATGCAGCTCCTTTTCATGACAACATCAATTTACCTGACTGAGGATCCAGCCATGCATCTTCAAGAGATACCCCACCTCATAGACTCATAGACTTTAAGGTCAGAAGGGACCATTATGATCATCTAGTCTGACCCCCTGCACAGTGCAGGCCACAAAATCTCACCCAGCCCTCCTAGAATAATCCTCTCACCTATATCTCAGATATTGAAGCCTTCAAATACTTTGAAGACCCCAAGATGCAGAGAATCCTCTAGCTGTGATCTGTACCCCATGCTACAGAGGAAGGCGAAAAACCTCCAGGGCATCTGCCAATCTACCATGGAGGAAAATTCCTTCCCGACCCCAAATATGGCGATCAGCTAAACCCTGAGCATGTGGGCAAGACTCATCAGCCAGACACCCAGAAAGTTCTCTATAGTAACTCCTATCATCCCTCTATTGACCTATTTCCCACTGATAATGAATGGTGAATTAGTTACCAAGATCATGTTATCTCATCAAACCATCCCCTTCATAAACCCATCTAGTTTAATCTTGAAACCAGATAGATCTTTTGCCCCCACTACTTCCCTTGAAAGGCCGTTCCAGAACTTCACTCCTCTAATGGTTAGAAACCTTCGTCTAATCTCAAGTCTAAACTTCCTACTAGCCAGCTTATATCCATTTGTTCTTGTGTCCACATTGGTATTAAACTTAAATAATTCCTCTCCCTCCCTGGTATTTATCCCTCTAATATATTTAAAAAGTGCAATCATGTCCCCCCTCAGCCTTCTTTTGGTTAAAGTAAACAAACCAAGCTCCTTGAGTCTCCTTTCATAAGACAGGTTTTCCATTCCTCGGATCATCCTAGTGGCCCTTCTTTGTACCTGTTCCAGTTTGAATTCATCCTTCTTAAACATGGGAGACCAGAATTGCACACAGTATTCCAAATGGGGTCTCACCAATGCCTTGTATAATGGCACTAACGCTTCCTTATCCCTACTGGAAATACCTCGCCTAATACATCCCAAGATCGTATTAGCCTTTTTCACGGCCATGTCACAATGGCGGCTCATAGTCTTTCTATAATCAACAAGGACTCCGAGGTCCTTCTCCTCCTCCGTTACTTACAACTGATGTGTCCCCAGCTTATAACTAAAATTCTTGTTATTAATCCCTAAATGAATAACCTTACACTTCTCACTATTAAATTTCATCCTATTGGTATCACTCCAATTTACAAGATCATCCAGATCTTCCTGTATGATATCCCGATCCTTTTCTGAATTGGCAATAGCTCCCAACTTTGTGTCATCTGCAAATTTTATTAGGACACTTCCACTTTTGGTGCCAAGATCAGCAATAAAAAGATTAAATAAAATTGGCCCCAAAACTGATCCCTGAGGAACTCCGCTAGTAACCTTCCTCCAACCTGACAGTTCACCTTTCAGTATGACCCGCTGTAGTCTCCCCTTTAACCAGTTGCTTATCCACCTCTCAACTTTCATATTAATCCCTATCTTTTCCAATTTAACCAATAATTCCCCATGTGGTACTTTATCAAATGCCTTACTAAAGTCGAGGTAGATTAGATCCACTGCATTTCCTTTATCTAAAAAATCTGTTACTTTCTCAAAAAAGTAGATCAGGTTGGTTTGGCACGATCTACCTTTTGTAAAACCATGTTGTAATTTGTCCCTCACGTGAGCGACGTGATCGGGACAGAGCTGATTGAACTGAGATGTAGCCAGGCTCCCGAAGGACAGCCCTGGACTTGCACTCATCATCTATCACTCCGAACAGACCAATGCTCATGCTTCTAGACTTGCTCTCCTCTCTGTGCCTAATGCCTCGAGGGCAGACCCTGGTGGGAAAGAGGGTGTGAAGAGGACCCAGAAAAACAAGGTGAATTTAGAGGCCTCTCTGCATCAGGTGTTTCTTGCAATCAGAGAATAAAGCCAGGCAGGAGCAATGTAGACTCAACTCTCTTCACCCCTGCTTCCCTCGGCACCACTCTGGAGGGCACCGGCAACAAGGGAAATCCCAACAGGGCCCGGCCTGCCTCCTCTCTGCACCGCCATTTGTGCCCATCTGGGCTTCTGACATTCTATTCTGTTTTTCTTTCCTTGAAACCAGCAAATTGGGAGCTGCCGCACAGGCTTGTGCCTGTTCCCCATTATAGCTCCACTGAGGCTGTAACACGAGACCGTCTGCGCCATACCCACACATATATTTATTTATCCATACAGACTCTCCCCTTGCTTCCATTAAGTTAGGCAGAAAAGGTTAATCTTTCTTCAGCTGAAGCTTCAAAACTAAGCAAACTAAATAAAATGCGATTTTTAAAGGACTTTTCTTTCCTTGTCTTTGTTTTTTAACCACTAAGCACCAGATTGAGTTGAGGTCACAGTGAGAAATGGCAGAAGAGTAAATTAAAAACAGGTTGAAAGAAAAAAAGAAAGAGAGAAAGAAAGAAAATCACACTCGGAGGAGAGTGCCTGGTTAGATCATAGGGGCTGGTTTAATCTAGGCCAATAAACAAGCTGTCAGGCCTGACTGACAAAGGAACATCTAAGTTCTCCACATTTTCTTTCTAGGAATTGCAGCAGACAGTTCCAATAGCATCCACTCCCTCTTCTTCATCTCCCTCCTGTGCTGCCATGCCACATTGGGGCTGCTTGTGCCGGAAAGCTGAACCACAGCACCCAGGACTAAATCTTTGTCCAAAGGAGCCAGGCTGAGTCACCCTCTCCCCATACTTTATATGCTGCTGTTCTCACAAGGACGTGGCTTCTGGGAATGGAGGGCAACCTGGTTAAACAGGCATGTGTTCCCTTTGGCAAAAAGGCTTCCACATTTCCCCACAGGAATCTCAGTTCCAGATTCTCCTCTTTCTTAGTTTGGCTCTGCACAAATCCCAGCCTATGACCGTGAAGCTTCTTGTGATTTACACAGCTGTCATTAAGAGGAGAATTAGGCTGACAGTGCTGATTTAGTGCTCACCAGGACATATGAATGGTGGCCTTCTTGCTGCTAGGCCAGGAGACCATGAGTCCAAGTCTCCAAATGGGGATGCTGACTCTGGTACAGGGTGTGATGGTCTTCATTTGAGGCATCAAACTGAGTTCCTCTCTAAGGTCTGGCCTGGGTGGAGTTAGAGATCCTGGGACACTTTTAGGCCATGCCTGTACTTACCCACGGATCAACACTCATGGTCAATTTTCTGGCATTCAGTATTGCAGCTCTAGTAAGGATCCGCTAACTTGAATGCCAAGGGTGCTCTCGCTGACACTGGTACTCCTGCTCCTCATGAGGAGAAAGGGAAGTAAATGGGAGTGTTCGAGCTAGGGAGGCAAATCAGGCAAACCAGCTTCCGTTCCTACTCCACCCACATCGCTAGGCACTTGTCTGGCTATCAGTCAGTGCGGTGCACTTTGTCAGTGATTATTTTCAGGCTGGTTATTTCTGAGGATGGGTTTCAGGCCTGTACGCAGGAATTTCGGGGAAGAGGGATGCTTTTTTTTGGAAATGTGGACCTCATTTTTTTTTAAATATAAAGTTCAAAATAGTGACACAATGAGTGTGCGTAAGAGAGGCTAATGAAAACATTGAGTGATTGGTAAAATGATTTTGTTATAACATTACTAAACATTTATATAGCAGGAAAGGTTTTATAGAACCAACCTTCTGGGGTCTTGCTGTAATATCGTAAGTGAAAAATAATATTCCAAAATATTCCAGTCTTCATCCACAGAACTTTTCAGTTAAGAGTGTTTATAGACTACTAGTAGTGAAATAGATGTTAGGTCCCTCGACGCCTGTGGGACACCCAGCCAGGCCCAATTATAGTAGGACTGGGGCAGAACCAGCCCGTTTGGTTGGGCTGTGGCTGCGGCAGCGGCAGCCTGGCCCAAGCTGTCGGAGGAGCCGGTGGCTGCCCTGATCCTCCTTGGCCCAGCTCTACCCTTGGCCTCACTCCTGGGGAAAGGGAGAGGGGAGTAATCAGCCTCAGTCTTCCTCAGTCTTCCCCAGGCTGGAGGGGAGGGGCAGAGGCTGGGGCAATGCGCTGTCTTAGCCTTCCCTGGGATGCACTTAGTTCGGATTAACTTTAAACTGCTGCGTGTAGCCGTGGGCAGTTCGTTCGAACTAAGGGGGATTTAAAAATGGCGCCCGGACGGGAACATGCAAATAAAGCCTGGGATATTTAAATCACGGGCTTCATTTGCAACTCCGGTTGCCTGATTTGCCTACCTAGCTCGAATTAACGAGCTAGTGTAGACATACCCTCAGAGTTATTGTTTCAGGCTTTCGGTTGTCATCCCTCCATCAATTTATACCTGGTCTGCTTTGTCAAGGCCATTCCTGTAACCTGAAGCACTGGTGTGGTGGCTACCATAGCAGGGGTTTACTTAAAAAACAAGAAATAATCGGGTAGCACTTTAAAGACTAACAAAACATGTAGATGGTATCATGAGCTTTCGTGGGCACAACCCATTTCTTCAGATGACCAGAGTGCTGGAAGTCCGGAACCAAGAATAAATAAGGATAGTGGGGGAGAGGGGGAAAATTGGAGGAGGGAGAAAAAAGGACATTGGGTAGATAAGTTTCAAAGGGACAGCCGAGCCAGTCTGTAACAGGAAAAACTTAAAAAACAACAAATAGTCAGTCAGCACCTCAAAGAATACATAGTTAAAAGAGGCTGGTAAGAACCATTAGTTTGCACTAGGAAAGGAAGAGTACTAACACCAGATTCTACGCAGACATTGGCACCTTCATTGTTTGGTTTGTTGATAATGTGCGAGCCATCCGATATCACGATTTAGACCATTTGCATGAGAGTTAAACTTGAGAATGAAGTGGAGTTCCAATCCTTCTCTTGTGGAATTGGTGTGAAACAAAACAGCAACTTGTAGATCCCTTGATGAGGGTCCAAGGAGGTTAAAGTTTCCCCAATGGCAGGGATTGAACCTCCAAGAGCTACAGTTGGAAGCTGGTAGTGAGTGAGCTAAAGCTCTGCAGGTAGTACTGCTACCTAGTCCTCTTTGGTGGAGTGCCATAGATGGGGCCTACACACACTCATCATGGTTACCATACAAAAAGGTTTGATTTTCAGTGAAAGCAGAGTCTCTGAAGCACAACTCTGCAGCAAAGGGATATTCCGTGGCAAGTTCTGTGTCGGTGAAGCCTGGAAGATGCAGGACTGATCAGCGCAATTCTCACGCAACTATCTATCTTCCAACTTTCATGTCCATGCACTAGGTCACGAGACCTAGGCTCGGTATGCATCTCTGCCACAAATGCATCTCTCTCTGCCTCAGTTCCTCTGGCACATCTAGGGAACATTAATGTTCCCCTGCCCCAGAGGGGTGTTGTGGTGGTAAATTCATTGCTGTTAGCACGGAGCTCAGATAGTGCACTGGTGGGGCCCAGAGAAGGCAACTAGGCAGTTAAAGATGGGTCAGATTTTGAGAAGTGTTCAGCACCTGATGTTTTGGGCTCTTTAGAAAAATCCAGATGTGTATTTTGGTATCTGTGGGGGTGCTGTGCTGGTCTCAGATCCACCCCGCAGTGCCTATAGGAGCTATACTGGACTCCTGCCTGGAACATCATGTCAGAACCCAGGCCATACTTTGGCTTTCCTGGGTCACCACAAGGGAATCCTGGCCAGCATGGGAATCTCCTGCAGGGGGCATGCAACATGGGTTAAAAGATCCCTGCCTATCTCATGGCAGGGCAGGGTCTATAAGGAGAGGCAAGCTGAGGGAGGAAGGTGTGTTCTCTTTCTCACTTGTGGCTTGAGGCAGGGAAATGCTTTGGGGGGGATTTAACCAGCATTTTCAATGGAGATGAATGTTTTAATTTGTTATGTTTTGCCCATTGTTCAAAGACCCTTAAAAAGGCCTCAGGTGTGGAGCTTGCTTTCCTTCCCTTGCCGGAGAAAGAGCCTACCAGCCTTTGGAGCACTAAAGGACTTATCTGCTCTGCCCCATTGTGTGCATATATGAAGCCCCCTCATCTCATTTTGAATGCAAGTGCTTCGAAAAATTGCTGCCTAGGCACAACTGTATTTTCCTAAAACTCCACCACTGCCCAATGACATCTAAACAGATAGCGAGGGATTATTGTTTTGAGTCAGGAGAGTTTTGGCTGGGCAGCGATAATCTCTCTTGTGCCCAAACATTTTGTATTTTTGTATTCTGGTACACTGGACTCGCTATAACGAGCTGCGTCAAGTCAACCCCAAACACCTTCTGTTTATCCTCAAGTAACCTGCCACCTGGTATTCAGAACGGGACCCTTCACGACATCAGCAGACAACAACTCTGTGATGATGGACAGTCACTGGTGGTAACCATGCCTTTATGCCCAGGTGCATTGTGTCTGATCAGCGGTACAAGGCATCTGGTCTCAGAGAACAAGGTCTAAGTTAAGCAGCAATGACAACACAATTAAATGAGGTGAACACTGAGATCGTGAGTAGTAATATAGGAATTGCCAAACTGGACCAGACCTGTGGTATGTCTACTCCTGTGTCCTGTCCTGCTTTTGTCATAATCTTGTGCCAGATGCTTCAGAGGAAGTCATAAGAACCCCACAAAAGACAGATGTGGGCTAATCTGCCCTCTACATTAAGTCTCTTCCTGATCTCTAATAGTTATAGATGATTTAAGCCCTGAAGGATGTAAGTTAATACACAAAATCCTCTTCTGCAAAAAGAATCGGAAGAGAATATGCAAATGAGAGCACGAGATTTGCAAATGAATGCTTCATTTGCATTTCCGATTCCAAAAAAACAGACAGTGTAGATGTAGCTTCAATGTGAATGCATTACCTTGGCTTAGAGCCCCACGAAGTACTGAGGAGTGATTACTTTGAATGACTCTGGATAATAGTTATTTCACAATAGCAGCAGTGCAGCATCCGTACAACCACTATTTCGAAATAACTATTTTGAAAAAAGCATTATTCCTCATGGAAAGCAGGAGTTATTGTTTTGAAATAACCAGCCCCTTATTTTGAAATAACGGGCTTGGTAGTGTGGATGCTCTGCTTGTTATTTCAAAAAAAGGGGGATGTAGAGCAGGGCTGATACAAAATCCAAATGATAACTCTCTTTGCACTAATAAATAACCGTCTATAAGTGAAAGCAGTTTGGAGTCAGGCCCTAGAAGTGTAATTAAAGGAATGCTATTGATTTAAATTGGGTGATGTTGTATAAGTTGAGTGTATAGTAGTAAAAAAATAAGCTTTACCAAATTATTATTTATTATTTTCATTTATAATAAAAATGATTGCTTTAAAAGAAGCACTCATCTCCCTGTGGTGTTTGAACAGCAATGCTGCGGCCTTTAGGCCCTGGCAGGGAGAGGGTCTGCGAATGGAAAGTCATTGCTTTTTGTCCAGCCTGAGAGAAATGGCATCAAATAAAGAGCATAATCATGACAAGAAGGTTCCATTTGTAAGAATTCCTTCAGTCCTGCTATCCCCAGGTGTTCGTAGTAGCTAAGGTGAGGAAACCTGCTGGACTGTGACAGGTGGGCTACATCTACACTGGCATGATTTTCGGGAAATGCTTTTAATGGAAAAGTTTTCAATTAAAAACATTTTTGGAAAAGCGCGTCTAGATTGGCACGGACGCTTTTCCACAAAACCACTTTTTGCAGAAAAGCGTCCGTGGCCAATCTAGACGCGCTTTTGCGCAAAAAAGCCCCGATCGCCATTTTCACGATCGGGGCTTTTTTGCGGAAAACAAATCTCAGCTGTCTACACTGGCCCTTTTGTGCAAAAGTTTTTCGGAAAAAGACTTTTGCCCTAACGGGAGCAGCATAGTATTTCCGCAAAAACACTGACAATCTTACATGAGATCGTCAGTGCTTCTGTGGAAATTCAAGCGGCCAGTGTAGACAGCTGACAAGTTTTTCCAGAAAAGTGGCTGCTTTTCCGGAAAAAGTGGCCAGTCTAGACACAGCCGTGGTGTTTTGAAATGGTGGTGTCACTTTGAAAACAGAATAAAAAACAAGAGAGAGAAAACATTGACCAAGCCACTGATTCTGTTTTCTTCCAAAGCAACTGGAAAAATGGGGGAAACATTGCCCCATTAGAGGTTCAGGGTTCAACATTTGCAGGGTCTTCCCTGGACTGGTCTGCACGTTGCCTACGTGCCCAATCCAAGCTGCGAGCCAACTTAGTCTGGATTTGCCT
Organism: Pelodiscus sinensis; assembly: GCF_052426305.1. Classification (NCBI taxonomy): domain Eukaryota; kingdom Metazoa; phylum Chordata; order Testudines; family Trionychidae; genus Pelodiscus; species Pelodiscus sinensis. The sequence continues at coordinate 6,716,696 of NC_143074.1, read as the reverse complement.
GACAGCGTATGGGCTCTGCAATGGGCTTGTGTACTCCAGGGACCCTGCGCTGTGTCTGGGCAATCTACCCTAAAGGAGCCAATCGTGCAACTTGCTCCTGTCTGATTGCCGGCTGGCTTGTGCTGTATTTGTGTTGCTTGCATCTTTTAGGGAAAGGCTCAGGAAAAACTGGATGCCTGGGCTGGAGATTGAGCGTGGGGTTGCTCAGCTTTATTAATCTTCCCCTTCTGCTCTTTGGCCTTCAGGAGAATCCTTGAGCTTCGCTGATGATTTGCTCTCCGGACTTGGAACTTCCTGCGTGGCAGCTGGCAGAAGCCATGGCGAGGTCCCAGAAACCAGCCTTTATTCGGTCATTTTCAAGTGCCTGGAACCGGATGGCCTATACAAGTAAGGGAATGATGGACCTGGGACAGGATGGAGAGGAGGGTTGGGAAGTAGCATAGGGTATGTCTACACTGCACAGCTATTTCAGGATAAGCTGTTCCAGAATAGTTATTCCAAAATAGCTTATTTTGAAATAGCACGTCCACACTGCAAGGAAGCCTCAAAATTAGCCCAAGGGAGGCTTCCCTAATGTAGACCTGCTATCTCGATTTACAGCCCTAAGAAGCACTGGGGAGGAATAACTCAGAATGGCTCTGGTGAGGGGCTATTTCGAAGCAGCAGCAGTGGAGCATCTACAGATGCCTTATTCGAAATAGTTATTTCAGAATAGGCATTATTCCTCATAGAATGAGGTTTACAGGTTTCAGAATAAGCCAAATTATTTCAAAATAACGGAATGACTGTGTAGATACTCACATTGTTATTTCGAAATAACGATGCAAAGTAGATGAAGCCATACAGTGTAGTTGTTCTTTAACATCTCTATTGCAGCAGTGCCTGGAGGGATGTATCCTGGCAGGGCCCCGTTGCGGCCAGTGCTGTGGTACACAGATAGGTTTGTTTGGTGCATGTGTCTTGACTATGTGTTAGAAGCTGAGACAGGTTCAGTCCATGAAACTGAGGTCCAGCTGGTCCACGTTGGACATACTTCTGCTGCTTGGATTTGGGGGTTTGGTACGATTCCATCAATGGGGAAGTGGCATGTCATCCCCCCTTTCCAATCTCGTGTGCATGACGGGATGTGGTCTGCCTCATTCTCATGAGCTGAGCCAGTGAAGGGAGGGCAAAGTAACCTGCTTTCTCTGACCAGCAAAGTTCCTAATGGACAAATGGCAGGCAGCCAGGCACGCTGATACAGCAGCCTCAGAATCATTTGCAGCTGTGCACATTGCTATTTACACATGCTCGTGTTTACTGTGGTACGGAAGGTGGCAGGTCTGAGATCGAGCTGGCGTCTGGATAACAATACCTTGAAACTTGTGCTATTGCCCTTGCCCACTCGGCTCATCTGAGCTATCAGTGGCTTTTCACACACAAGAAAATGCATGTTTCTGTTTTAACAGCAGAAGGCCACCTTTCAGAGCAGTAGTGCAGTAATTCCAACAGCAGCACGTTGAATCCTTTTCTAATACACATTAGGACCCTGTTCTCTCTTACCTCAGTAGGAATCAGCTGCAACGCCATTGGAGACAATGGAGTTACACTGGTCTGAAACCAGCATCAGGGAGATTGGAATCTGATCCTGGGGGGTGGTTCTTAAAGGCAGCTGGTGATTTTGTGTCCTTGCCAGATTCTCCCCTCTCTGTTTCCCCCTTTAGCCAGCAGAGCAGCCAGGGGTGGTATTATGAACATTGCAGCATGACTTTGAGGCCTGTGTGCTAAGCACTGTGAAAACACGCCAGGAGGGACACGTTCCACCTTGAAGTGTTTCCAATCCAAGGAGGCAAAGGAAGTGTCATTGTCTCCATTGTTACTGAGCGGGCACTGCGGTGCAGAAAGACGCGGTGACTTGTCCAAGGTCACACAGGCCTGGTTCCCATGTCGGTGCTTTAAAACCACAACACCACCTTCCTCACGCCTGTGCTTTCCATGTGCTGCATCCCCCCGGGTGGCTCAGTCAGCGTGCAGGGGAGAGAGAAACACCCCAGCCTTAGCGTCCGAGCGGCTGCAATAATTAAAACACATTTTGTAGTGAGTAATGAAACTTTTTATGGGACCACAAAGGCAGTTAACTTGAGAGCTGGCAAATGGACTGTCAACGAGAACTTTTTAAGATCTTGATTAATACTTTCCCTTCACCTCCTCCTCCTCCCTCTTCCTCCCTCCCGCCCCCCATTAAATACATTGACAACCTCCAAGGAGGGAAGAGCTTTTATTGCATAACTCTGGTGCTGTGCCGCGTCTGGGAGCAGGCTCAAAATGGTACTTGCCATTGAATAACTGTAAGTGTTTCCTTCTTAAAATATAGTTAGGTCTGTAGAATAATTATTAATATCACTGGGAATTGGGCTGTTTTGAGGAGATGCCTGGAAGAGTCTGGAACAGAGCTGGCTAATAATTTGCCTCCAGTAAAATCCAGTCACTTGCGAACTATTGGCAACTGGGTGCGTGGTTGTCAAAAGGGAGGAGCAATTCTTTTGCCCTTCCAGTCTCTGGAGAGGCTAATGTTGAGGGTAAAGCATTTAGCTTGAGCCAGGAGAATTGGGTCCCGGGTCCAACTCTGTCATAGGTGCCCTGTATGAACTGCCACGCCACCTCTGTGACTCAGTTTCCCCATTTGCAAAATAGAGGTCTGAGCCTTCCCTGCCTCCCAGACGGTGGTGTGACAATTCACCAGTATTTATAAAGGGCTGGAGGATTCTCAAGCTGAAGGTACAAAGCTTTATCATATGTCCAGCGGCATGTAGGCAAAGGGTTGTCCTCTCCTTGCGCCAAAGGCGCCTCTCTGCTGCACAACTCTGAGTCCCGTAGCAGTGGAGGTGGGCAGAGGTGGCCCTCAATCAGCACACAGCCAGCAGCATCCCTGCCAGCTCTCTCAGGCAGAGTATGTGTTCACTGGCAAGGGGTGATGTCTGGGTGGACTGGGGGAGCTGCTGCTCTGTGCAGTCTGCCTCCAGGGGAAGCTGGCCTCAGAGCTTGCTGTCTACAATACTGCTGCAGCCTTACGTGCCAAAAGCCTGATCCATGGGCTTGGAATGCAGCCAAGCATGGAAAGCAGGCGGCCTGGGGGAGATAGCAGGTGTTCTGGGAGCACAGGTGGAGTTTGAGAGGCACGTGGAGAATGGTCAGCTCCATGTATCTGCCTAAGGCTCTGCGGGGCTTGGCATCCATTTCTCAGGGTTCCCAGAATGCCACGTGCATGCGAGAACCTGCGCAGAGATGCTAGCATTTATGCATGTACACTGGTCCACACACACAGAGAAAGAGCCCGGTATTCACACGCTGGTGCATGCATACCTGAGTACACACCTGCACCTGCCAGTCACCAGAGATATTCTCATGCACTAGGTGTGTACATACACACATACACACGCACACACAAACACAAACACAAACACACTAATGACTGCTTTCTGCAGACATCCATACAGCTGCGACCCAAAGCTCAGATAGTCAGGACAGAGACACGGAAGGCTAACGCTCCACTCTGACCCCATGAAGACACAACTAAAACAAAACCCCAGGCCCCAAGTTGGGTTGATATTGATTTTTGTTACATTTGTTTGTGTGTTTGAGGGAAAATCTCTTTCTTGGAAGTCTCTAAAATGGGCAGACTCCCATTTGCAGCAATTCAGTAGGGAGCTGCGATTGATTTCAGCCCGTCAGGTGACAGCACACATGCTGTGTTGAATCCGTGCTTTTTTGAAAGGCAAACTCTTTTGCCCTCTGCATAGTTGGAAGGTATCACCTAAGGAGAGAGACAGGCCTGTAAGATCACGCGGAGCTGATCAAATCCCTAAATGTGGCTCTGACATCGGGTCCATTTGCCTTTTCCTTCTGAGTCACCTAACGCAATTAGGCGACGCTACTGACCAAAAGCTCAGCACATTCCCATCCTGAGATCATAGCCAAGGTTCAGGTTTTTAAGAAAAACAACATCTCCAAGTAAACAAGCTAATTGATTTTTCTGTGTTTGAGGTTTCTGTAATTCAAACAAATAAACTATCAAATGCAGAGCTAATTTTTACATCACTCTTCATTTTCAGTTTGACAAGAACAATTTGCCTATGCTGCTTTGCCTGCAAAACATTTGGGGTTGTGACATCAATCCTGCAGCACGAAACTGTATCATGGAAGAGCAGATATATTACACACATGCCTGCCTGTTAGCAGGCAAGTGCACCTGCACACAGATATTTGCATACAAACATGCACATGGGTGCACACTCAGAGGCATGCATGTACACACAAGTCCATCTGCAAACATGGGACAAGCCACTGAAAAATACACCGTGGTATTGCTCGTGGGTGTATTTGAAGAATACTGCATTTGATGTATGCCCCTTAAAAGAGAGAAATGAACTAAATGTACTGCTGGCAAAATGTGCCATGAGCAAGAATTCCTCTCCCCAGAGAACAGCTAGAACTTAGGCAACTCACTCACTCCTCCAAGACTGGTCTGGCAAGAGGCACCTCCATGTCTGTTCAGTCCTTGGCTGCTGCTGAGACAAAGGGGGTCATTAGTGCCAATTATACAGATGGATTTGTGATAGGGCTGAGACCTGTAACTCATTGCAGATCGCCCACTAAGTGGGAAGGGCTCTGTATTGTTTCTAGCCAAGTATCAGCCTCCCGGGCCAGCGCCCATAACCCAACCCCAGAGAGTGCACCAGCTCCCTTTACTCACCTCTACTCCTAAATGGGACTGGTTGGGTTGTCTCCTTTGGCACCCTGCAGCCTCGCTGCCCCTGCCACCAGACTCCCCTTCTCCTCTCCTTACCTAGCTGCTCTCTGAGCCCTTGGGACGCCTGTTTACTGAGCTGTGAAAGCCGCCCGCATGCAAGCGCTGTACCTGCTCGGCCGCTGGAGAGCAGGCATGCCAGCCCCGCATGTTTATTGCAGAGCGCTTGGGGAGGAGCCACTAGCTGGGGGAGAGGATGAAACCCCTTCTGGCGCGTCGATAGATCAGTTCCGTAAGGGCAGGAGCAGCTCCGGACACTCTTCCCTCCACCACAGATACTATAATGATAGATTAGATTCAATCCCAATGTTTCACTTTATTTACATTCCTGACCTAGCCTATTCATTTCCGGTGTTTGTGCCAAGAATCAGCACAAAACTTACTGGAAACAATATGGAAGTCATTAGGAGCCCCTTCAGAGCCTCTTCCTTGGAGCAGTCCTTGTGCCAAGACGGAGCCTCCAGCCTCCCGCTGAGTTTGCGTTCCCCCTCGCCACACCAGATCGGCCACCGTGGTGTGTCGCTGACCTGCCCCGAGGCCTCTCACATGTGTTAGAGAGGTCATGGGGAAAGAGGTCGCACCATGCATCATCACCTCATGGAGACAGGAACTTGGAAGCTAGAGGAAATGGCTCATTGCGTCTCTAGCTCTTGATGGGGAGCTGCGGAAGAAAGGCCAGTTCCCTTGGATGGAAATGAATTATAGCCATGTGACTAGTCAGCCCTCAGAGCAGCAATAAACTCTGCGGCCTGGGCCTGCAGCCCACAGCCAGCAAACCTTGCCTGGCCCAGAGCAGCTCTGTCTCCAGTGCAGCTAGGCTCAGCCCGTGCAACCTGTGTACGGCTTCCTGCTCTTTATACGCACCTCTCTGCACCCTGTCAGCCTGCCAAGGAGGGCGAACGCCTGCTGCTCTTCAGCAGTGGCCATTGTTGTGTGGGTGGATCGGAAAGACACGTGTGCGAGCTCATAGCCAGCAGCAGCAGATCCTCAGTGGCCCTGTCGACCCTTCAAGCGAGGAGTGGATGCCCAGCCATCATTGCTGCACTGGTTCAATAGCAGGCTCCTGCAGGCAGTGGCAAATTGTGCCAAGTCCATAATCGTGGGGTTTAGGCAGGTTTGGCTGAGCAGTGTGACCGCAGCTCTCCTGCTACCCGCCCTTGTTCCCGTCGGGCACATCTGTGTGAGCAGGGACTCACCCCAGCTCATAGTGCAGATGTAGCTGAAGACTTGGTGGAACGGGTTGAACACAGTCCTGGCTGAGCGCCTGCATGTGGACAATCATCGGGCTGCTAAACTGGCTCCTGCTATTGGATCCCATGTGCTTTCAAGTCTCTGGAGTCGGCGCAGCATCCATCACTGTCCCTTTATCAAGCCTTTGACACATACACCTGGAGTACTGACGCCCTGCGTGGCACCTTTCGCAGGAGGTGGGATCCTCAAATCCTCTGTCCTGGGCCCAAGATCAGCACTGACTTCTCAAGTCACCCCAGTAGCGTATTCATGCCGCCTTCAGAGCATGACCCGCACTGGCATTCTGGGCTGCAGTCCCACCCTTCCGGGGGGCAAGTAACATACGAACGTTGTAAAGGCAAAGGCACGTCTGGACCACACACATTTCACCCAGAGCCCATATCAGCAGTGGGGGCAAAGGCTGTGATTCCCTGCCCGAAGTGATGGGCTCACGTCAGCACTCGTCAAGGGAGCTCATTGCAAATAGCAGCACAGTTTTGGTAGCCTGAGCAGCCATGGCACAGGCTGGTTGCCCTGAGTCCAACCTGCCTGAGCCCTGTGGGGACGTACAGGGGGCAGCTAGCCCAAACCACTCTTCAATCTGCCACAGAAGGAAGTTTTGAGCTACTGTGACGAGCACCAGCATGAGTGGGTCCATTCAAGCGGGGAATCACGCTTCCAGCTCCAAGTGAAGACATAACGGCACACTCAGCACAAGAGATCTATGGAAAAATAATAAACATCTGCACACAAAACCCTCCTCTAGGTTCTTCACCCTTAGAATCATAGAATCCCAGGGCTGGAAGAGCCCTCAGGAGGTTGTCGAGTCCAGCCCCCTGTCCAAAGCAGGACCCATCCCAACTCAATCATCCCAGCCAGGGCTTTGTCAAGCTGGGACTTAAAAATCTCTAGGGATGGAGATTCCACCTCCTCAGGGAACCCATCCCAGTGCTTCACCACCCTCCTAGTGAAATAGTTTTTCCTAATATCCAGCCTAGACCTCTCCTATTGTAACTTGAGATCATTGCTCCTCATTCTGTCATCTGCCATCAAAGAGAACAGCCTCTCTTCATCCTCTTTGGAACCCCCCTTCAGGTAGTTGAAGGCTGCTTTCAAATCCCTCCTCAATCTTCTCTTCTTTAGATAAATAAGCCCAAATCCTTATTGAGAGCTGATAGAGTCTTAGCCTGCATCTACACTGGCATGATTTTGCGCAAATACTTTTAATGGAAATGTTTTTCTGTTAAAAATATATGCGCAAGAGAGCGTCTATACTGGCATGTGCTTTTGCGCAAAAGCATCCGTGCCAGTGTAGACGCTCTCTTGCGCAAGAAAGCTCCGATGGCCATTTTATCCATCAGGCTTTCTTGCGCAATAAATTAACGTTGCTGTCTACACTGGCCCTCTACACTGGCTTATTCCTGAGTGGGAGCATCAGAGTATTTGCGCAAGAACCACTGATTTTGTACATTACAAAGTCAGTGTTCTTGCACAAATACTCGTGGCCAGTGTAGACAGGCGGCAAGATTTTGCGCAAAATCTTGCCAATGTAGACACAGCCTTAGCGTCTTCTATGGAGGTCAGTAATCTTCTGTTCTCTCTCATCTCCCACTCTCATCTTTTGGTGTTGGTTTGCTCACCCTTGCTAGAGAGTCTCTTAAGCAGCAGTTTCTAACACCTTTGTCTTCTCCTCCTGTGCCTCTGTCTCCTCTTTCTCCAGTCTCACTGTGTTTGTCACAACAGACAGTCATTCACAAGTCCATAGTCTTTTGCCAGTTGTCACCCCTTGGACTTGGCTAAAACAGAAACAGCTCTGTTGTGCCTCCACTGGATACATGGTCAGCTCTGGAGACTAGGGATGTAAAATGGTGTTTAATCAGTTAATAGATTAGTTGATTAGTTGATAAAGGGGGAAACTGCAGAGCTGCAGCGGAGATAGCTCCTGGCCCCAAGAGCTAACCCCCCAGAGGTTCTTCCTACATTTAAAAGACTGAAGTGCAGCAGGTGGCATGAGCTGGGACAGCTGATTCCTGCTTTGCACCTAGTCCCCTGCTACCCCTCTGCCTCCCTTGCCCCCCCTGCAAAGATGGTGCTGTTGGGGGAACTGGCTTTTAAGCCAGCTCCCCTCAGCACTGGCTCCTGCTCTCACCCTTGCTGCCTGTTTCTGATAGAGGCAGCAAGGTGAGGGGATGTAACTAGTTGCGTCACTAGTTGACTATCCAGTAAGCATATGCTTATCAGGTTGTCGACTAGTAACTTACATCCCTACTGGACACCGGGTGTTATTTACTAAGTGTCGCTGATTGAGCTAGGTGACAGGAATATGTAGGGGCTAAGTCCAGCTCTCAATCGACGGGCGTCCACATTGCCTACTAAAATATTACTGCAATGAGCATTAATGGAAGAAGGGCCCAGGACTGAATGGACCATGGGGCCTGACATCCCCTCTCACTGGTAAAGAAGATGCCCCCCAGGTTGGGGAGAAGGTTGGGCTGCCATTGCCTGGACTGTCCATATCATAATGACTCCCAGAGGCAACTTCCAAGCCTTGCTTCTTTCATTAGCATTAAAGGATTCAGAAATGGAGACTGTGTGAAAGAAAGGAAGGTGCTTCCCTCCATACCAGGACAACCAACAGGCTGGGCTGCTTCCCTCTTCTCTCCCCACCCGTCACTCTGCCTCTTGAGGATGGACTTGTCCTGTCCAGCCATAGCGGGGTCGTCTCACTAGAGGCCCCATCCCTGTGTCTCAGCATGCATGGGTAGCAGTGCAGCCTCCCCAAAGCAAGACCTTTTTCCAGTATTACCTGGACTTTAATGAAGTTCAGATTCAGCGCTCGTCTTCCCTGCAGCTGGGTAGTATGGCATGCTATGGAAGAGGCAGTGTAGTGTAGTGGTTAGGGTGCTGGCTCAGGAGACATAGCTTCTGACCCCAGATTTGCTGTGTGATCTTCAGATAATTGTTTCCTAGCTCTGACGAAGTGTGTCTTTGCCCACGAAAGCTTGTGCTCCAACACTTCAGATAGTCTATAAGGTGCCACAGGACTCCTCGCCGCTTTTGCAGATTCTGACTAACACGGCTACCCCTCTGATACTTGTTTCCTAGCTCGTTCCCTTTCCTGTGCCTGTCTTCTCTTTTAACTTGTAAGATCCTCTGGTTGCCTCTGAGTGCCCCTGACTTGGACAGCTGGGCAGGTCTTGTCTCCTTTGGGAAAGGCAAAATTTCTGTCCTTCCCGCCCTCCCTCCCCCATTTCTGGCTATATCCCACACTGTAAACAGAGCAAGCATTATAGATTCCCCCCACGCCCAGCCTCTTTCCAACCTTTCCTCAAGATGTCAGGAATGAAATAACATTCTTTGCATTTTTGTTATGAAGCTCCTGGCATCTGATCTGTAGACCCCCAGCCATCTTGGGGCTTATTTGCATGGGTCCATTGGGGTCGGCTGGAGGAGGGAAGTGAGATAGGAAAGTTGTGGGAGGAACGGGGAGGAGGTGGAATCCTCACATCATGGTGTAAGATACTGCACACGGGGAGATAAAAATGATGATTCTGCCTGGAAATGTTAATAGGAAGAGGGGTGAGGGAGATGTTGATAGGCTGATGGGGAATTGGCCTTTATTGGTTGCCTCTCTTTCCCATTGCAGATTTACTAACCCTCTTCCTCTGTGTGCTCGAAGATTATTTTCAGTTTTCTGAGCATGTAGTAACCTACTATCAGTAAATAGGTTTTTTCTAAGCTTATCTCTCTGATTTCAGCGGAAGAGACAGTGCAAGAGACCCAGGGAGCTGCAGAAATAAACACAGAGATGTTACTGGCTTTGCTCTGGGTCTAAGTCAGCAAAAGCTTCTTTGTGCTCCTAAGTCCCACACATTTGCCTTTCTGTTGATTCTCTGAACTGTACAGCACCTTTCTCCTAGAGATCTTAATGCCCAGGACAAATGTTACTTAACTCTCAGAGTAGCTCTGAGGTTTGATCTCCCCACCCCTTTACGGAATATGTGTAACTCACTCATTTTTCAGGTGCATACTGCAGTGGAGAGCTGGCTCCCTACACAGCTGGGAAGTGGTATTTGTATTAGCCATTTCACAGGTGGGAAAATTGAGGCAGACAGGAAGGTAGTCACTTCCTGAGCTTACCCAGCAATCTGAGTGCAAGGCTCAGAATAGAACGCAGGTGTCCTCTGGTATAGCCACAGGACTGCCCCACCCCCTTTCCTACCAATCATTTCTCCTCCCTGCTTCCCCACTCCAGTAAAGCAGTGTGGTGATGTGCTAGGCTAGGCCAGGTCCCCTGCCTGCAAGAGAGAGAGAGTCTGAGAGCTGTATGGAGAATCCCAGCAACATTTTGCCAGCACCTTTCCATAGTTCAGGGCTACTCAACACGCATGCCTATGGGCCGCCTGTTTGTTTGTGGTCCACAGTGCGGTTTGGGTTTACACAGGGCTCAACACACGGCCCATGAGTGGGATCCTTTGAACTTGGCCTCCATTGGGAACGTGCTCCATAATGGCGAATCAATATAATGGCCATCTGTTGATATGCATTTTAATAGTTAAATTCCTAGACTGTCATTGCTCATTAAAAGTGCTGTCCTGTGGGTGGAAATCAGGTAAGTACTGCATTTTATTAATATCAGCAGAACTGACTTAAATGGGACCTGCATGTTGTGTAGTCTTGCCTTAATCTTTGTATTCATGCCTGTCAGTGTGAAATAACCTATTTGCATACATTTGCATATATATTTGCATGTATATGCAACCACACTTAAGTTGCAGCCCTCGGCATATGCTATGAGTATCATTGTGACCCCCGGGGCTTTCAAAGTTGAGTAGCCCTACCGTAGTAGATGGTTTCTCCAGCTTCATCATTTCCATTACCTTAGTAGGGACAACATCTGTGTCCTCAAGGGGCTTATGTGGAGGAGATCCAGCCTGCTCTGATGCCCTGAACCCTCCAGACAGGAACACTCTGTTTTGCTTTCAGCCTTTTTCCCCGCTCCTGGCAAAGCCAGTCCCTTGGTGAAGGGAATGGTGAGAGGGGCCCCACTCCAGCCAGTGTCCCACCTATTCCTATAGGAAAGGAACATTTTGTAAGGCCAGTTCTTTCCAGCTGAAGTTATAGACGCTATAAACTCTTTCTGAGGCCACTGAGGGAGTCTGACCTAAATGGTGCTCGGTAAAGGCTGGCAAGGGATAAATCGCGCCTGTAAGACAGAGACATAGTACTGTCTTGTGGTTGGAACGGAGGGCCTGGGAGTCACCCTTTGGGTCCTGGATTCTATTTCCAGCCCTGCTGTTGACTCACCGCATCCCCTGACCTCCTCATTTCCCTTTCTGTAAGATGGGTGGTGATCTGGCTGTGGTGAGTCGTTGCTCAGGGTTGGTAAAATGCTTGGCCAGTTTAGAATGGAAGTTTCTAGAAAAGTCCAGCCTGTTGTTTACAGCTTGCTGCTGCTCTCCAGGGAATGCTCGGCTGGTCCTCACCCCTGACCCTTCCAACGGCTCATCAGGAGGTGTTAAAAATGACTCCAGTTTTTAACAGGATTTTTCCACCCAGGGGGAACTTCAGACCCAGGGCTCTTTGTCTCTGCAGCAACAACCTCTATACATAAACATGCTGCTGATGAGGATGGGTCTGGATGCACTACAATTTCCAGATGCCCAGCACACACAATTAGGGATGGACTTGCAGACAGCACACAGCTCCAGTTGGGGCCTCTAAGGGAACGTCTCCTTTTCAACACTATTTTGGGATACCCGAGTATCCCAAAGTATCTATTCTGCATCTTTATTATTTAGGATGGAATAATATTTTGGGCTCGCTATTCTGATGTCCCTGCAAACCTCATTCTACGAGGAGTAAGGGACGTTTCAGAATAGCACTTTATTTCAAAATATGGTGCTGTGTAGACAGTGCCAAATGACGAAATCATAGAATCATAGAACCATAGAACTATAGAGCTGGAAGAGACCTCAGAAGGTCATCAAGTCCAGCCCCCTGCCCAAAGCAGGACCAATACCAACTAAATCAACCCAGCCAGGGCTTTGTCAAGCCAAGACTTAAAAATCTCTAGGGATGGAGACTCCACTACTTCCCTAGGTAACCCATTCGAGTGCTTCACCACTCTCCTAGGGAAATAGTTTTTCCTAATATCCAACCTGGACTTCTCCGACCGCAACTTGAGACCATTGCTCCTTGTTCTGCCATCTGTCACTACTGAGAACAGCCTCTCTCCATCCTCTTTGGAACCTCCCTTAAGGAAGTTGAAGGCTGCCATCAAATCCCCCCTCACTCTTTGCTTCTGCAGACTAAACAGACCCAACTCCCTCAGCCTCTCCTCGTAGGTCATATGTTCCAGCCCCCTAAACATTTTGGTTGCCCTCTGCTGGACCCTCCCCAATGCATACACATCCTTTTTGTAGTGGGGGGGCCCAGAACTGGACACAGTACTCCAGATGTGGCCTCACCAGAGTCGAATAAAAGGGAATAATCACATCTCTTGATCTGCTGGTAATGCTCCTCCTAATGCAACCTAATATTCCATTAGCCTTCTTGGCTACAAGGGCATGCTGTTGACTCATATCCAGCTTCTCATCCACTGTAATCCTCAGATCCTTTTCTGCAGAACTACTACATATCTAGTCGGTCCCCAGCCTGTAACAATGCTTGGGATTCTTCCGTCCCAAGTACACTTGTCCTTGTTGATCCTCATCAGACCCTATCTCTGCCCTTAAGCGTATCTACCTCTCCCCCTAGCTTCGTGTCATCTACAAACTTGCTGAGGGTGCAATCCATCCCCTCATCCAGCTCATTAATAAAGATATTGAACAAAACCGGTCCTAGAACCGAACCTTGGGGCACTCCACTAGAAACCGACCGCCATCCTGACATCAAGCCATTGACCACTACCCGCTGGACCTGACCTTCTAGCCAGCTTTCTATCCATCTTACCATCCATTTATCCAATCCACATTCCCAATCAGCTATTTCAAAATAGTATCAAAATAAGATACGCAATTTGCGTCGCTCAACACTACACAGCAGTGTTGTTTTGGAATAACGTGAATTATTCTGAAATAACATAGTCTGCATCTACACCGCAAGCAGTTATTGTGACATAACTTCAAAATAATGTCAAGCTGGAAGACTTCTTACTTCAGCTCCTATAAACCTCATTGTATGAGGAGGAAGGGAACCTGGACGAAGAGTGCCTTAACTCGGATTTCCTGCTTTGTAGACCGTGCCAAAAGCCGGAATCAGCGTTTTTCCCTTAAGCTATGCAATTGACATAGCTGAAGTTATATAGCTTATTTCGACTTTAGCCCTGCTGTGTAGACGTGCCCTAAGAGTCCACCCTGACCACCAATTCCAAAGCCTGTTGCAGTAAATGAAACGACTCCCATCAATTGAAATAGGCATTGGATTGAACTGAGTCTTGTGTCTCAGAAAGGGGTCCAGGTTTAAGCAGCAAGTTAAGGCACAAATTAATCCTCATGCATTCGTCAACTAAATAAGTCCCCTATGCAGACTGTAGCACATGGCTCAGACATGGCAGTGACAGGTGCCATATGAAACCATCTGGAGATGTGCCTGAGATCTGAAAGCTCATCACAGTAATGTAATGGTGTCTGCCAAACTAGCCTGTAAGTCTGTAAAACTTTTTTCTCTTTCTCCAGCTGACACCTGCAACAACTCCCCCTCACCCCGCTTTCTTGTAACAACCACTAAAAACAACCCCCCCCAAACAAAGGCACACAAAGTCCTCGCCAGCCTTATCTCTGGGAGGCTGCTTCTTATTCTTCTTTCAATTTATTTTTTTAAATTTTTCTCTCCTAATCTCTCATTTACGCAAAGCATTACGCCATAGGCACCCTTTCCAAGCCCTGCTGCTGCTGCCTTTTATCAGGGTCTGATACCACTAGCAGCCCATCCCAGCTGTGCAAGGAATTCTTACAACTCAAGGTTTCAAGACAAAAAATGTTTCCAGGTCTGCCAACGTGGAGCTTGGAGGCTGCAGGGGAGAGGTGAATGGATGGTGGAATCCTCCCCAGAGGGTGTGCCAGAAGGAGATTTCTGGACTCAGCTGTTTTCCAATATACCTTAACTGCATTCCCATATAGTTTGCTGTTTTTCTTTTTCTAATCCTTGACTGGGAAGGTTGAGAGGGGACCTGGGAGCCTATATTTAATCAGTCCTGGACTTTCCCATGCTGTTCCCCCTGGAGTCAGTGCAAGTCTTGCCATCAAATTCCATGTGGTTTGGACCAAGGCTTTGGAGGAAGTGTGTTCAGGTGCACTGGGTTTGAAATGCCTCGGTGCTACACCTACCTCTGCCACAGATTCTCTGGGGCTGATTCGGCAAGTCATTCAAGGGTAAAATGGTCGAGTGTTCACTGCTTTCAGGCACCTGCCGTACAGCTGATTTTCATAGGTTTGGTGCTCCCACAGTTCCCATTGGAGCTGTAGATACTCAGCATCCTACTGAAGGGCCTAAATGGGCAAAAGTAGCCAATGATTTATGGGTGCCTGACTTGAGACCGCCCTAGGATTTGATTTTGAAACACCAGCCGCTCACTGCTCCCTTTGGCCTCCCCGGCAGTTGTGCATGCTCAAGGCCTCTGAAAATGAATCAAACCCAAGTTGCCCCAATTTGGCCAACGCAAAGTAAGCTCACCCCCATTTAGTGAACACTTTTGGCAATATTGCCTTGACCCTCCCCAGACCTCACTTGGCCCATCTGTAAAATGGAGATCGTAAAGCTTCCCAGCTTCCCATTGGTGTCTTGAGGGCTAATTAGTGACTGGCTGCATGGCACCCCGACATTGCAAAGAGCTCAGGTTTGCTGGAGAGTCTGTCCTTTCCTAGGACAGGATAGAAATGCCATCTCTGCGTTCATTACCCTCTCTGCTTCCTCAACACTGCTCCACCAAGGGGCTCCCCAAACCTCGCTCTCATACCCGTTAGCAATGGGTGAACCTCAGCAATGACTGCTGTTGATAAGTACCCAAAAGTTTGGTTCCTTAGCAAGAAATCTCAAAAGGATAGGATCTTGTCTAAGATTTATGGGGCTTTCTGCTTTGGTATTTCAGTACTTTCTCAGCGGGGAAGCACAGGAACATGTGCACCAAATGAAAAATAAAGAGAGGTAACATTATCTGGACGTTTTCTGAACCTCAGACAGGTCCCCAGTCCACTAAAGACTCACATGCTGCTTTTGTTTAGTTCTGATTGAATCCAAGCCGTTTCCCCCATTCATCATTGCTGTGGGCCAGGATTGCCCTCGCAAGGCCATGCAAACGGAGGATCGTGAGGGCTGATGTTTCAAAGCGCTCAGCTCCCAGCTCTACATGTCCACTGCACGTTGAATGCCGAGTTCTTGACAAAAGCTCTCCCTATGTGCCACAGTGGGAGCTGTGCTTTGTGTAAAATCTGGCCACTTTTTTGGTGCTTAACAGGGTGAAGAATGAAAAGCTGATTTAGAAAGCACAGTACAGGGTCTTAAAGCCGGAGACAATTATCATCCATTGTGTCTCAGCAAAGACCCTGAATTCCTCACCTTGTAGTGAGTTTGAGTTTGCTGGAATCTAGTGCTCCCTTAAAACACACTGTTGGGAAAAGTTTGCCCAGTGCTAGGTGTGTTGGCTTTTCCTCTTTGCTTAGACACATCCGCACCCCTACTGCAGCATAATCAACTCCTCGCATGGAGAGTTTAATGTGGACCACGTGTATTTCAGCCCTAGCAAGCATGTGTGATGAGTTCCACCGCTCCACCCATGTAGATGTTGATGGACATCCCACCTAGCCCAACAGGCGTTGTCTTCAGTGGATTCAAGGAGCCAGTTTTCAGTTCTCTCTAGTCATGTGTGCACACTACTCTTCCTGGAGTCTGAGCTTTCCAAGACAGCTGAGATTTGATGCCACATTACACTGCCAAGGCCAGGAACACTTCCCTCCGTTGTTCCCCTCTCTCTGAGGAAGGAAATGAGGTACCTTTAGGTCCCCCCCGCTTCTGATCTCCCCACGCACGCTCCCTGCCAGCCTTCAGCAGCGAGATGAATTGATTCCACAGCAATATGGTTTCGGTTATGAAAAGGGGGAAAGAAAATACCCTGGCATTTGCCGGAAACCCATAGAGCCAAAACGTATGTCATAATTAAAATACTGCTTTAAACAAAGGAGGGTGGGGGCAGGGCTGGTTCTGGCTCAGAGCGGGTGCTGGGCACAACTAGAAGATGCAGGGGGTGCCAGTGTATTAACTTCCCCCTCCAACATGAGACAGTGGCCCAGCTGTAGGTACCTGAGCCTCCAAACTGGGATGAGCGAGAGTGGAAGGAAAGGAAGCCCAAATTCAGGGGTTCTTTGCTGAGCCAATGCTAACCCTGCTTCAGGCATTGGAGCTGCAACTGGCCACTCCTCAAATGCCCTCCCCTCTGCACCCCCGGTGCCCGCAGCCTGACATGCCCCTTTCTGCTCAAGCGCAGAGAAGAGCAAGTTCATTCTTATAGTCCCAGAGAGGAGGCCTAGGGCTCAGGGTTCCCCCCACCCCTTCCCAAACTCATTCCCTAAGCCAGTAAACACATCGCTGGGCTCAGCTTTCCTGGCTGAGGCTGTCAGTGCTGGTCAGTGACGATCCAAATGACATCACCTGTGGTTCGTCATCTGCTCTTGCCCGCTCCACATATGTCATGCATCCCAGCATAGGACACGCCCCCCAGAACCTCTTCCAACACTGCTGGGCACAACCGCTCCCTTTGCCTCCCAGCCTTGCCCCCTGGAGTTGAAGGAAAACCCCAAGCTTCACAAGCCAGGGGCAAGCAGCCCAGCAGGGAGTGTGGTTACCGTTGGCCATTGGGCAGCTCCCAACACTCCTGACCAGCTGAGCTCCAGGCTGTCAGGCGTTGGGATTTGCCCCAGCTGCCCAAGGCAGAGGGCGGCACAACTCACTTGCTCTGACCAAGGGGAGAACAAGCAAGATTAGAACCACGACCCCCAGAGGGGGCGCTGATCTCCCCACCACAGGATGTTCAGCTTGTCCAAACCCTTGCCCATCTGCAGCTGATTGAGGTCTCCCAGCAGGGCTGCACTTCGGCTGTGGGACGGCACAGAAGCATTGCGCATCTCAATGAGCCTGCAGGGGGCGCTCTGGGTCGGGGAATATATTGCCGTGTCTCAGGTCTCCACAGCTAAACCTGCGCTCTTGCAGCAAGTCTGGTGTGTGGGTTAGCGGATTATGCATGGGTTTGGCATTCAACAGGGCTGGGTTGTGCTCCCTGTTCTGCCGCTGAATGACCTTGTACAAGTCACTTCACCTTTCTGTGCCTTAGTTTCCCCCTTTGTAAAACACTGTGGGAGATGGGGGTTGATATTATGGGATGTACTGGGTACATCTACACCGTAAGGTAAAAGTCGAATCCAGCTGTGCAACTTCGGCTACATCAATTACGTAGCTGAAGTCTAAACAGCTTAATTTGGCTTTTGGCGCTGTATACACCGCGGGAAATCAAAGGAAGAGTCCTCTTCTTCTGACTTCCCTTACGCCTCTGGAAATGAGAGTTACAGGAGTCAGAGTAAGAAGTCCTCCAGCACAACATTATTTCAGAATAACGCTTTGCATTGCAGATGTGCTCTTTGTTATTCCGAAATAACATTGCTGTGCAGACGTACCCTTAATGTCTCAGCTGCAAATCAGACCCACCGGCGACCTGGTGCAGGGAGTTCACACTGACTCCCAGGGAATAATGCAGTCTTCAGGGCTGAAGCATCTTGGGTTTCCCTGGAATAGCGTCTCGTCCCAGCGCTGGAAGGGCTATGATGATCACGCAGCCAGGGACGACCCAGGTTGCTGGCTCCTTGCAGAAGAGCCCTGGAGATCTGGCATTATTCTCCTTTCCCCTCTGTCTGTGTCACTGTCATGGTTTGAAATCAGTCCAGCTCTGCATTTTGTGGTGCCACCGCAAAGAGATGTGTACATAGGCCGGGCACATTCTTGCTGGGATTGCATCTCCTGTGGCTTTCTTGGTACACTCTGTCTGGGCTGCAGGACTGCAAAGAAAAATCCTCCAAATATTTCCTTTGTATTACTAGGAGGCATTTTGAGGAGAGAGGACATCGCGTGGCGGGGGGGGGGGAGGGAGATTCCTGAAATAAGAGACATTGTCATCAGCGGATTGTTGTTTCTGTTGCTTAACTGAGGGCATTTGAACACTCTGGAGGCAGAGCTGGGCTGAGCTCTTCCACTCTCGTCGTAACCCTGCCCTGCAAAGAGAGACATCCATGCCAAGGGTCACCACTGGCGATGGGCCTGCCTCAGGAAGGCCGGAAAGCCTGCTAGGAAAAGCACCCAAAATCGAAATGCTTTGCTGAGGGCTCACTTGCTTCTGTGCTCCAGAAGAATACAGGTCAAGCCTGCTTTGTAGCCACTGCGAATGTCAGAGAGTAGAGAGTGATTTGGGGGTAGATCAGCCTTAGCCCAGGGCAGGCCGGGGTAGAACAGCCTTAGCCCAGGGCAGGCCAGGGTAGAACAGCCTGAGACCAGAGCAGGCCGGGGTAGAACAGCCTGAGACTAGGGCAGGCCGGGGTAAAACAGCCGGAGCCCAGGGCAGGCTGGGGTAGAACAGCCGGAGCTCAGGGCAGGACGGGGTAGAAAAGCCTGAGACCAGGGCAGGCCGGGGTAGACAAGCCTGTGATCAGGGCAGGCCGGGGTAGAACAGCCGGAACCCAGGGCAGGATGGGGTAGAAAAGCCTGAGACCAGGGCAGGCCGAGGTAGAACAGCCGGAACCCAGGGCAGGATGGGGTAGAACAGCCGGAGCCCAGGGAGGGCCAGGGCAGAATGGGCTTTGGAGACCAAGCCCTTCTCCCCTCCAACTCTATGGAAAGAGGTGTTGTTGCTGAGGTGGGTCAGAGTCAATTGGACATAGACTCCTAAGTGATAGATTTCACCCATGGCCCTCAACGACATCTCCCCTCTCTCCAGAGTATTCCACCCTGCATGGCTGGCAAGGGACCGATTGGTGTCCAGGGACCTGGGATCTCAGGAGGAAGCTCCAGTCCTTGCTGTCTGGGCAGAGCAGCCACTGCCAGGGACCTGAAGCTGGTCTCCTCCGCAGTGGAGGAGATCCAGAGTCACATCAGCGCGGACGCCCCAGATGCACACCCACGAGCAGTCAGAATCAGGCTCCTGGTCTTCACTGATCACCACCCTCTGCCACGACCCACCTCCCCACAAACACACCTGGTTGCAAGGAGGGGGGACGTGTGCTTTGGAACCAGGAGGATAAATATGGGCTGGTGACAATGCAGAGTGCAGCCCCGGGCTGTGGGGTCAGCCCCATGGACCCTATTGCAATGGCAGACAGCGCGGGGGTGAGTGCAATCGCTTCTGGGGGGCTGCAGCCAGGTTTGCTGTTCAGGAGGTAGCAGCAGCCGGCAATGTCTCAGGGACGAGAAGGGGGATTTTTCATCACGGTCTCTCCAGTGGGTGGTGTGGCTGGCAAACACAAGCACCCGGCAGTCATTGGCATGAGTTGCTCTCTCACCCCCCAGCTTTCCCTCTTCTCACATTTGTGGGATGCAGCAGTGATTTGGAGTCACAGTCCAGTCCCCGAAGGGTGAGGGTCGTGTTGGTTTTGCACATCTTTGGTCTCTGTAGTCATTCCCAAACCAGAGAACACGGTGTCCGGGTAATTTAATAAAGTCCAAACTTCCCTGCGCTCCTGCGCTCTGTAATGTGTTTATCTGAGCCGCTGTCCGGCTCAGCCGCACGTAATCACCATCAGTGTGACCCCGGCCATCCTCTCCCCTCCTTCCTGCTTTCAGCTGGTGTGGTTGGGGCTTTATTTATTTTTGCGAGAGCGTGGAGTGCCCCTCAGGCCTGGCCCTGTGTTGGCATGGCCACTTAGCCCCAGGAAAGCAGGCAGACGGCCGTGCGTGTGTTTGTATGTGTGAGAGGAAGGGGGTGGTATGTGTGTAGATAGGGGTGAGCTCATTGGTGTGGGTCTTATGTGGGTGTGGACAGGCGACTGGACACTGGGTTTATGTGTGCGAGAAGGGAGCTGTATTGAATTGTCAGTGCTATTGTGTTGCTGGCAGTGTGTGTGTGTTGTGTGTGTGCACATGCACATGTTTGCACACAGGCGTATTTGTATATGCCTATGTATATGTGTGTTTATTCATATATGTGTGAATATGGTGCATATGTGACGGGGTATGTAAATAGCAGCTGGGGGGGTAGTTGGTTATTAGGGATGTGACTGGGTAACCAGTGAACCAGTTACCTGGTAAGCTTCACCCTGACCGGGTGATGCTTGCCAGGTAATGGTTAACTAGCTCCCTGGAAGCAACCCCCCTCCCATGGCCTGCTGCCGGCTGAGGGCTGCTCCAGTCTCCCCTCCCCCGAGGTCCACCAAGTGGCAGGCCAGGGCGGAAGACGCCTACCCCACCTGGGCAGCTGGGTCCAAGGGTGCTTGTGGAGGCAGCTCTGCGCAGGGCAGCTGGGTCTGAGGTGGCTGGAGGCAGGCTCCTGTGGAGGGGTGGGGACTGCTCCAGCCAAGCTGGACGAGTCCCCTCATCCCGGTTAAGCAGTTAAACCTAAGGTCTGCTGATGTGCTTTGTGCATGGTTGTGTAGGTGGGTAGATGAGTAGATTTGTGTGCAGTCGGGTAGGCCCTTTTTGCAAGGGGTATGTCTGAGAGTCTGGTGGCATATGGGGGTGGAGGTACAGGAGCACTCAGAGGGTATGTCTACACTAACACCCTAGTTCGAACTAGGGTGGTAATGTAGTCAACCGGAGTTGCAAACGAAGCCCAGGATTTGAATTTCCCGGGCTTCATTTGCATATTGCCGGGAGCCGCCATTTTTAAATGTCCGCTAGTTCGGACTCCGTGCCCCGTGGCTACACACGGCACGGACTTGGTAGTTCGGATTAGGCTTCCTATTCCAAACTACTGTTACTCCTCGTTCTACCTAGTCCATGCCGCGTGTAGCCGCGGGGCACAGAGTCCGAACTAGCGGACATTTAAAAATGGCGGCGCCCGGCAATATGCAAATGAAGCCCGGGAAATTCAAATCCCGGGCTTCATTTGCAACTCCGGTTGACTACATTACCACCCTAGTTCGAACTAGGGTGGTAGTGTAGACATACCCAGAGTGAGGTGTGTGGGCATGGGGCCATTCCAGTGTCAAAGGATATGTCTGTGTGTGTGTGAGATGAGTGGGTGTGCAAGGTGCTGTGTGTATGCGAGAGGGGCAGGTGTGCTAAGTGCTGTGTATATGTGAGAGGGGTGGGAGTGCAAGGTGCTGTGTGTGCGTGAGGGGGTGGGTGTTCAAGGTGCTGTGTGTGTGTGCGAGAGGGACGGGTGTGCAAGGTGCTGTATGTGTGCGAGAGGGGCGGGTGTGTAAGGTGCTGTGTGTGTGCGCGAGAGGGGCGGGCGTGCAAGGTGCTGTGTGTGTGCGCGAGAGGGGAGGGTGTGCAAGGTGCTGTGTGTGTGCGAGATAGGCGGGTGTGCAAGGTGCTGTGTGTGTGCGAGAGGGGAGGCTGTGGAAGGTGATGTGTGTGTGCAAGGGGCAGGTGTGCAAGGTGCTCTGTGTGCACAAGAGGGGTGGGTGTGCAAGGTGCTGTGTGCGCGCGACGGGGTGGGTGTTTTCACAGCGCTGATACCGCAGCTGTCTTTCATTTGTCGGTCAGGTCAGCTTTCCCGGCACATTTGGTTGCTATTATTTTGTTGTGTTTGGTCCTCATACCACAGCCCTGCAATTTGCCTGCAAGGCCTGAGGCTTATTATTATTATTGTTGTTTTTAAACAGCCCATGCAGTTCCGAGGGGAAAGCCGAGACGCTCGGAGGACAGATGGTTCCTCGACTCATGTGAGCGCCCCTTTGGGCTGAGATACAAACCAAGCCTGAAGAGCCAGTGCCATGGGCTGGGCTGGGTGTCACTGCTCCGCGGTCGCTCTTATGCCGCTGGCGCTAGGCCGGTCCCAGATCTTGTCAGGAACCATTTACCCCTGCGGCAGCCACCCAATGCCACAACGTGGAGCAGGTGCTCCCTGCTGCTCCAGGCCTAGCCTCATCCAGCAGGAGTCGCTGTGGTGAGCATGGCCTGGGACGCGGTTCTCCGAGCTCCTTGCTTTTATCCCCGTTCCAGGGCGCTGTGGAGGATACTGCCACCTGAATGCTACTGAAAGCCGTCAGAGAGTGGCACCTTTGGTTCCCCCAGCTCATGCATCATCTCCACCCCCCTTACTGCACTTCGCGTCCTCCCCAGGGTACCAGCTGGCCACTGACATTTCTCTGACTCTTGCACATTGACTTAGGTGACACGGCCCAAGGGTGACTCCTGCAGAAGAGCCCTTTGCAGCAACCCTCAAGTATGCCCCCAAAACCCTGCCCTCAGCTTTGTGCAGCAGCCCCCCAACCAAGCCCAGTCAGGCTTGACCAGCCAATTTTGCTTGTCTTTGGCAGGCATTTTGGCTTCACCCCATTTATGTGGGCTGCTGTGCCTCGGGCTGCGTGGCTCTCCAAGTGGAAACGTGAGTTGGCGTGTTAACTCCACAGGGGCCTTTCTGCGCAGTGGGCCAAGATTCAATATTTATGTTGGCAAAAAGCAAGTCGTGGACAACTCTGGCTCTGAGATAATGACCGGGAGGTGTGGGCGGGGGCTGGCGGGGCCAGGAGGGGTGTGCAGGACCAGTGGGGAGGAGGGAAGCAAGTTTGGGTTACAGTGGAGTGTTGTATGACTTATCTCACTCTGTCCAGGGGGCTTTTCCCCAACTTGTAAATGCAGAGCTTGTCCGGGGATGGGGTAAGGAGTGTGAGATGAGGCAAGTGGTGTGAGTTGCTTTCGCCCTAAATCAGGAGTAAGTGAAAGGGAGGGATTCTGGTGTAACACCAGTTTAAGACACAACAGCCATGAGCAATCCAAGAAGAGGAGTCTGGGAGGGGAGAGAGGGATTCAGCCCCCTAGCCGTCATCCACAGCTCTTGCCCAATCCTAAATCATTAATGGGCTCTGATATAGGATCTCTGCCTCTTCTGACCTCTAGCATCAAGGTGATTTCCTGGGAACGCTGTCTAGTCAGGCAGTGTGGTTTGGCTTCCCATAGGTTCAGGAGGGCGATGGTAGAGGTAGATTTGCACTCTCTCTTTAATTTACTGTGGTGCCATCTGGAGGGCGGCCGGGGGGCTGGCCAGGGGAAACAAAATGACTCCTTAACATTGGTACCGAGGGGGGGAAGGTTGTGAAAAAGGGGTGAGGGGGGGAAAGAAGATAAGGAGAGATGTATGCAGCGGGGAAGAGGAGAGGCTCGTGATGGGCAGAGGGAGAGATATGGGATCAGAAAATACTCTACTGCAGTAGCAGAAAATACAGCTGTCTGGCCAGCATGCAGAGTACTCTGTTATTTCTGCATTCACAAACTTCAGCAGGCTCCAGAAATCCTTCTGCCCCCAAACATGCTGGAGAACAACACATTTCTGACTTCCTGTGGAATTGCGTCCACTGTCAAAATCACCGGGAAGACCATGAACGAGGGACTGGAAGAGAATGAAATGTCTCTGCTGGCTCCCCAGCTGGTTCTCCAGGGGGTTCTCCTTGAGGCGGCTGCTGCTGCTGCTGCCTCTGACACACAGAAATGCCTCCGTCCTCGTTTGTTTCTTACTTGTGTGTGACAGGCCAGACGGCGACGGGAGCTGGAGCGGGTCCCGCGGAGACCTGAATGCATTGGCTAAAGCTTCTCACTGTGCCACCAACGAAGAACTGAGCAACAATAACAAGATTAAAATCCCCAACCAAATCTGAATGCCTTGGTTACTAACTATTGTGTGCTAGTCTCACTTAGCGCAGCAAGGCCCTTCAGGACTGAGAATCCTGCAGGATTCCTGTCCTCGAGAGCTTGCAATCCAAACGGAAAACACAGACAAAGACTGAGAAAGAAACCAGCTGCAAAGTGACTTGTCCAGGGTCAAACTGCACATCACTAGAAGAGCCAGGAATAGAAGCCTGAGTTCCTGAATGCCAGGTCTGTCCACTAGACCACACTGCCTCTCAGTCTATGCAGGAGGAAGCAAAATGTAGTGCCCATCCTTAAAAAAGGGAAAAAGGACAATCCAGGGAACCCATCAGCCTTACCTCAGACCCCGGAAAAATCATGGAGGAGATCCTCAAGAAATCCATTTTGAAGCACTTGGAACAGAGGAAAGTGATCAGGAATAGTCAACATGGAGTCACCAAGGGCAAGTCGTGCCTGACCAATCTGATTAGCTTCTATGATGCAGTAACTGGCTCTGTGGACATGGGGAAGTCAGTGGATGTGATACACCTTGACTTTAGCAAAGCTTTTTGATACAGTCTCCACAATATTCTAGCCATCAAGTTAAGAAAGTATGGATTGGATAAATGGACTGTAAGGTAGATAGAAAGCTGGCTAGATTGTCGGGCCCAAAGGATAGTGATTAACGGCTTAATGTCAGGTTGGCAGTCAGTTTCAAGCACAGTACCTCAAGGATCAGTTCTAGGACCGGTTTTGTTCAACATCTTTATTAATCAGCTGGATGAGGGGATGGATTGTACCCTCAGCAAGTTTGCAGATGGCACTAAGCTAGGGGGAGAGGTAGATATGTTGGAGGGTAGGGATAGGACCTAGACAAATTGGAGGATTGGGCCAAAAGAAATCTGATGAGATTCAACAAGGACAAGTGCAGAGTGCTGCACTTGGGACGGAAGAATCCCAAGCATAGTTACAGGCTAGAGACTGACTGGCTAAGTAGCAGTTCAGCAGAAAAGGACCTGGGGGTTACAGTGGATGCGAAGCTGGATATCAGTCAACAGTGTGCCCTTGTAGCCAAGAAGGCTAATGGAATATTAGGGTGCATTAGGAGGAGCTTTGCCAACAGATCTAGACAAGTGATTATTCCCCGTATTCAGCACTGGTGAGGCCACATCTGGGCTACGTCTAGACTGGCATGATTTTCCGGAAATGCTTTCAACGGAAAAGTTTTCCGTTAAAATCATTTTTGGAAAAGAGCGTCTAGATTGGCACGGACGCTTTTCCGCAAAAGCACTTTTTGCGGAAAAGTGTCCGTGGCCAACCTAGACGCGCTTTTGCGCAAAAAAGCCCCGATTGCCATTTTCGCGATCGGGGCTTTTTTGCACAAAACAAATCTCAGCTGTCTACACTGGCCCTTTTGCGCAAAAAAAGGGATTTTTGCACGAATGGGAGCAACATAGTATTTCCGCAAAAAGCACTGATTTCTTACAGTAGGAAGTCAGTGCTTTTGCAGAAATTCAAGTAGCCAGTGTAGACAGCTGGCAAGTCTAGACACAGCCCTGGAGTATTGTGTCCAGTTCTGGGTCCCCCATTGCAGAAAGGATGTGGACATATTGGAAAAGGTCCAGCGGAGGGCAACCAAAATGATTAGGGGCTGGAGCACTTGACCTATAGGGACAGACTGAGGGATTTGGGTTTATTTAGTCTGCAGATGAGAAGAGTGAGGGGGGATTTGATAACAGCCTTCGACTTCCTGAAGGGAGGTTCCAAATAGGATGGAGGAAGGCTGTTCTCAGTAGTGACAGATGGCAGAACAAGGAGCAATGGTCTCAAGTTGCAGTGAGAGGTGTCTAGGTTGGATATTAGGAAAAACTATTTCCCTAGGAGGCTGGGGAAGCACTGGGCTGGGTTCCCTAGGGAGGTGGTGGAATCTCCATCTCTAGAGATTTTTAAATCCAGGCTTGACAAAGCTCTGGCTGGTTGATTTAGCCTTGGGCAGGGGGCTGGACTCGATGACTATTGGTGTCTCTTCCAGCCCTAGGATTCTGTGATTCTATTTAATTGAGTGGTTGTTCCCATTGCTTGAGAACCACAGGCCAGATTCTGCCACCGCTAGGTGTTCTGAGGCATGTTGAGCTAGATGGTGGTATGGGCTGCTCACCTCCACGGGGCAGTAAGGGTGGAGTGGGTGGAAGAGTGTTCAGATGGAGTGGGGCAGGTGAGCGCAGTGACTGAGGAGCGACAGGGAATTGAGCATTAGCAAATTGTTGCTTCCCTACGTGGAGCCATGAGGAAACAATGTGAGGAATGGTGCCTCGCAGGGGTGTCTTTGAGGGACGGCATCTCCTCAGATGGTTCCTGGAGTGGTGCAGTCTGTGCATTGCTCCCTGCTCAGAGCTGCATCTAAGGCCACAGCCTAGCCCCTAGTTTCACTGGTCATGATTAGTGAGGTACTCTTCCTTGTGAAGAATAGATCTGGTACCCCTCAAGGGGAGAGAGACTCCGTGCCGGGGTTCCAGCCTGCACCCAAACGTCTATACTGCTGTTTTTCATCCTGTGGTTTTAGATGAAGCAATCCCTGGCTGGGAGCTGGGAGCATTGCTGCCCCGTTTGGTGTGGCAGGCCTGTCATGATGCTCCTTGGGTACATCTCATTTCAATGAAGAAAGGATTTTCCAAAAAAGAGAAGAGCAGGAAGAATACAAAACATCTGTTTTACTTCAAACCCGAGAAAATTCCTTTGCCAGCAAGGAATGTGTGCTTCACGGCAGGCTGGGAGCTGCACATAACCCTGCCTGAAAGCTCTGCCGGACTTCAAACAAATTCTAACATGTTTACTGGGATTTTGTTTTTATTATTTGGTTCTCACTTCCCACCTTCTCCTGCCCGCTCGTCCGATTGGTGAAAAGCCTCACCAGTTGCGAACCTCTGATCTAGGTCTCAGGTCTGGGGCGCAGTGGTGGGTGGGTAAAAAAGACTTCAGGCCTGGCTAGATTTCTCTGGTCCATCTAGTACATAATTGTTTATGTGCACGTGACTCTCACTTTGCCACCACCTAACAGAGTCCCCTCAGGCCAGCCTTGGTCTCTTGTTCTTCTCCATCTTCTCTGTGTAATCCAGATGTCATCTCATCTCTGGTGCCAGCCAGATGTGGTCCTCTCCCTTGCCATCTCTGTGCTGGCTACATGTGGTCCTTCCCCCACTCTCCCTTTGTCATCCTCTGGGCCTCTATCCCTCCAACTCTGTGCCATCCAGATGTGGTCCTCTGCCCTTGCCATCCATGGTGCAATCTGTGGGCTCTACAGTACCAATCGCCAAAGTTTGGTTGAAAGTCTGATGTTGGGCTGCACGTTTTGCCCTTCCAGCTAATGCAGCTGTTGCCTACTAGCACGGGGGAGGGGGCGTGAAGCCCCTTGCTCCAGGGTGGGAGGTACATCCAATGAGGCATTGCTTGTCCAGTATGATGAGACTGAGATTAGCAGAGGCTTCCCTCCACTTTGGCTTTGTTTACACAGCGAGTTACTGCACCGCAAGCCAGGGCGTGAATGCACATTGCACCAGCTGTGCTTGTTGCAAAAACCCAGCAAAATCCCAGAGTGCTGCTTCTGTAACATCCAGAGGACAGAACTGCACAGTAGAGATGTGAAGGTTTAACCCGTTAACTTACCCTGTGGGCAGGGGGCTGCTCCAGCCTTGCAGGGGAACCTGCCACAGACAGGAGCTGCTCCAGCCCAGCCCCTTCCTGTGGTGGGCCCACCCACCCCGCAGGCAGGGGTTTTGCAGAATCCCGGCTGGTAGGGCTGCAGGTGGGGACTGCTGTGGCTGGGCTTAACAATATGCTTAACCAGTTAGCCAAGTCAATGGGATTTTACGTCCCTCCTGTGCTGCAGGCGAGTGCTGTGGACTCACACCCTGACTCCCCTGCAGAAAGTTACCATGTAGACAAGCCCTAAGGCTCTGTAAAGCATTTACTTATCATTGTCCAGTGCTGGTGAAAGGTGTCAGCATAGCAGACCCAGGGACTGAAACCTCCAACCAGCGACGGGGAGGGAAAAAAGCAAAAAAGCAGCTGGCAAGCTAACCTAAACCAGACTCCATAGTGCCCCAAATGAGAAGTGGGCAAATGCCACTTAGCACTGTTTATCCCCCACTGCTCTATTGCTCCAATTTAGCAAGGGCCCAAGGAGCAGCAGTGCATGCTTCTCCAGCATCACCCTGCTCATGTTCTGTAGAGGGCTCCAGGCAGAGTCCCCTCCCTGGGGTCCAGCCACGAGCCAGGAGCCCGAAATGCAGTGTGTAAATTCTGGTTAGACCGGACCCCCTTAACTCATTGAATAACAACACCCAGCCCTTCTCATCTGCAGCTCTCCAAGGATGTGTCCACACAGCACAGTTATTTTGAAGTAACTGACATTATTTTGAAATAGCAGTGCGAGCATCTACACAGCAATTCCATTATTTTGAAATAAATTCAAAATAACGGAGGGCTTATTCCGACTTCTGTAAACCTCATTCCACGAGGAATAACGCCTATACCGAAATAGCTATTTCGAAATAGCTGGAGTGTGGACGGTCCACTGCTGCTATTTCAAAATAGCTCCTCCCTCAGATCATTGAAGGTAATTACTTCCCAGTGCTTCCTGGGGCTCTAAATTGAGGTAGCATGTCTACATTAGGGAAGCCTGCCCCAGATTAATTTTGAGGCTTTCCTATAGTGTAGATGTGCTATTTCAAAATGAGCTATTTCAGATTATTTCTTCCGGAATAGCTTATTTCGAAATAAGCGTGCAGTGTTGACGTATCCCAAGTGCTTTACAAAGAAAGTGAGTCTCATTGTCCCCACTCTACAGATGGCAAAACTGAGGCACAGCGTAACATAGTGCTTTGCCTACTGTCAGCAAGCAGCACAGCTGGGACTAGAAGCCAGGTCTCCTGAGTTCCAGGCCAATGCTCTGGCCACTGGTCAGGCACAGAAACTGCTCCATACTCCTCAGATGATGATAGTTTTTAGTCATTCCTAACCAGGGCTACAGCCTAGACTTAACCAAGCTCCTTGTAGGATGAGAGCAGTCAGGAAAGCTGATCTCCTGGGGCAGCACATTTAGTGTCTGTTTCTTGTCCGCTATGATTGTTGGGTTGGAAGGGGCAGAGGTTTCCCAGTTTACCCAGGGCAGGAAAACCCTCTTGAACCAGCACTGGCCAACGTCCACAAAGAATATATGGGTGAAATGGGTAGTGTGATTACATGAGTTTGTTTCTGCAAGGCATAAAGGACTCTCTGATCTCCCTTCTTTCCCAAGAGATCCCGGGGAGAGAACTTCTTTTCCTCTCCTCCTCTCTGAACAGCCATCTCTGTACACACACACACATCCCCCTGCAGCTTTGATTTGCCCCATGAATCGCCTGCATAGAGGAAGGCACTAAGAGTGACATCTCTAGAGACCTGCATCTGGCACTTTAATGCCTTTCACATGTGTCTCCAACTGATACTGGCGTTAGACTTGTGAAAAGCAAAGAGGCTGCCACCTTTGACTAATGCCTTAACCATTAGCATGTAACCTTCAGGGAGCCACGGCTGCAGGCATGGGGCTATCTGTCTGCCTGGGGGCTAGCTATTATGGTTTATTTTTCTGCCAAAGTGGTTGCAAATAGCTTGACACCAAAGGGGTGACTGTGTGTAGAGCCGAGCCTGGATTCTAATGATGCCGCCGACCCTGGAATATCATGGTGGCATTGACAGTGGGGGATGGTGCTCCGGGAAAGACCCGATTTGACTCTTACCAAAGGAGTTCATTACGGATTTTAATCCAAGTTGAATGGGCTGTGGGCGTTGGTGCTTGAATGAGCTGATGGGTGCCCCGTTATCTTTGAGACAGCGAGATCAGGCAGGGGGAACCCAGCGGGGTCCCTGTGCTCTGCCAAGGCACCACTGACACCTGAGCTGCTTCTGGGAGGTTGCCGGGGCGCACCAGGGAAAGGCAAGAGAGCAGCTACCCAGCCCAGCTGGAGGTCCGTATAATGCACAGTAACAACGCGCCTGCTGCCCACCCTCCCTTTCACTGACCCAGCCCAGGGAAGGCCTGAGGAGAAGGCAGCCTAGAGGTAAGGAGGCAGACGAAGGAACTTTGCTCTGTGTCTCCATGGTTACTCTTTAGTGCTCTTCCTGGGTATGTCTACACTACCCTCCTAGTTCGAACTAGGAGGGTAATGTATGCATACCGCACTTGCTAATGAAGCCCGGGATTTGAATTTCCCGGGCTTCATTAGCATAAGCGGGGAGCCGCCATTTTTAAATCCCCGCTGCTTCGAACCCCGTGTAGCGCGGCTACACGGGGCTCGAACTAGGTAGTTCGGACTAGGGTGCCTATTCCGAACTACCGGTACACCTCGTTTCACGAGGAGTAACGGTAGTTCGGAATAGGACCCTAGTCCGAACTACCTAGTTCGAGCCCCGTGTAGCCGCGCTACACGGGGTTCGAAGCAGCGGGGATTTAAAAATGGCGGCTCCCCGCTTATGCTAATGAAGCCCGGGAAATTCAAATCCCGGGCTTCATTAGCAAGTGCGGTATGCATACATTACCCCGCTAGTTCGAACTAGCGGGGTAGTGTAGACATACCCCCCGACTTTCCGCTGCAAGGTTTTATGGGTCCCCAGCTCACAGCAGGGGCTGGCAGGGCACCCGAGAGAGACTCCTTCCTGCTGGGCTCTGTCATTTTCCATGTCACTTTGTCGCTGCCACGGGGAGGCTTAGTGTTGAGTTCTCATCTCGGGAGCAGCCGTTCTGCCCCAGCCCTGGCCACACAGGGGTGATGTGCGCATCTGTGCTCCAGGGCTGCCTTTTTGCAGGCAGCCTCCTCCTTCAGCTCTATTCTGGTGTGTGTGTGTGTGGGGGGGGGGGTTAAAGAGGGTCCTAGAAGAGCCCACTGTGCTGAGGATGTGAGGTTGGCACCTGGCATGGCCTCTTCCTTCCAGGATGAGGGAGGGGACATGGCACCTGGCACAGTCTCTTTCTGCTAGAGTGGAGAGGGGAGGTGGCAGCAGACCCCTTCTCCTCCTCCCAGGGTGGGGAGCAGATGTGGCACGAGCTGCATCCTCCTCCTTCCGGCGTGGTGAGGGATACATGACTGCATGCAGGTCCCTAGCCTCTGCTTGAACACACCTCCAGTCCTAGCTGTTCAGTGTGGTTCAGAGACCCCAGCGGCATAGAGATGGCAACGAAGTTAGCACAGACCATAGACCACAAAGCAGTCACTCTCTGCCTACCGCTGTATCCCTTCCTGCCCCTCCCCACCTTCCAAGGGGGCAGTAAACCCTTTCACAAGAGTGGGGCTGCCTTCCCCTTTGGGCATCCCCAAACTCTGCTAGTGCCCCGCTTCCCCCCCCCCATACACCCATTATCTCCAGAGCTCCATACCCATCCCTTCCGACCATCCCGGTGACATGCTGGGCTGCTTGCAATTGATAAAGCCCAAGACTCTTGCTCCTGGGAGCAAGCTTAATTCCAAAAGCCCCAGACCCTCTGCATAAGCGGCATTAATGTTATCTCGTGTCAGGGCTGCTTTTTGGACGAGGTCTCCTGTCGCCATGCCAAGGAGCTGTTCTCTGGGCCGCGCTGGCTCTCCGTCAGAGGGCTTTGTGCAATGCGCCAACCCCCTCCGGGGAGGCTCGCTCTGCTCTTTCTCAATCAGTGATTCAAAGCTTTTCTGAAAGGACACATTCAAACTGTAACACACACACTCAGGAAATGGAAACCTTATCGAGTGTGAGGGATGAGGGACAAATTATCTGCTACTTGCCAGTGGCCCTGAGGACCAGGGGTCAGAAAGGAGAAAATCTGCAAGGCAGAGAGAGAAAGGAGAGAGGATTTCACCGGGACTCCCTTTAGGGTGAAATCTTGGCCCCATTGCGGTCAATGGGAGATTTGCCAGTCATTTCAATGAGGCCACCTAGCGCACACCGGCGTTGCTGAGGTAACATGGCAAGTGCTGCCAGCAGCAAGATGAGCTAATTGGGGGGGTACTATGGAGGAGAAGAGCCCCCAGACACTGGTGCTCCAGCATCTGAAGGAGCAGAAAGGTCCGGGCTCCTAGGGGTTCCTGCCCAATTATGGACATTACCACACTGGAGAAAGCAGTTCTGGAGGGGTATGTCTACACTAGCCCCCTACTTCGAACTAGGGAGGCTAATGTCGGCATTCGAAGTTGCAAATCAAGCCCGGGATTTAAATATCCCGCGCTTGATTTGCATCTTCCCGGCCGGTCGCCATTTTTAAAATTTACAAGTCCGGACGAACTGCTCACGTCTAAACGCAGCAGGGACCTGGTATTTCGAATTAAAGCTCTAAATAGAACTACCCATTGTTCCTCCTGCAAGGCGGTTTAACAGGTAGTTCGATATAGGGGCTTTAATTCGAAATTCTGGGTCCCTGCCGCGTGTAGACGCGGGCAGTTAGTCCGGACTTGTAAATTTCAAAAATGGCGACCGTCCGGGAAGATGCAAATCAAGCGCGGGATATTTAAATCCCGGGCTTGATTTGCAACTTCAAATGCCTACATTAGCCTCCCTAGTTCAAACTAGGAGGCTAGTGTAGACATACTCGAGGGGACTAGCGAAGTGGCTTCCTGGGAGACCAGCCTTGGGTCGCTGGCACTTTGCAACTGAGGGTAGGACAGCTGAGTCCCTTTCTCAGAATCAGGGACAAGAAGAGGGGAATTAGCCCTGTCTCAGGCTACGTCTACACTGCACGATTATTTCAGAATAAGCTATTCCAGAAGAAATACTCCGAAATAGCTTATTTTGAAATAGCGCATCTACACTACAGGGAAGCCTGGGAATTAGTCCAAAGCAGGCTTCCCTAATGTGGACGCTCTACCTCGATTTAGAGCCCCAGGAAGCACTTGGGAGTAAGTACCTTGAATGGCCTGAGGGAGGGGCTATTTCAAAAAAACATCAGTGGAGCGCCCACGCTACTGCTATTCCGAAACAGCTATTTCAGAAGAGGCATTGTTCCTCTTGGAATGAGGTTTACAAATGCCAAAATAAGCTGCCTGTTACTTTGAAATTATGCTGAAATAAGCCGCCTCTTATTTCAAAATTATTTCAAAATAACGAGCTTGCTGTGTAGACGCTCACATAGTTATTTCGGAATAACACTGCTGTGTAGATGTACCCTCATGATGCACCTATGCTTGGCAGTGTGGGTGTAATTCCCAGCACTCCTGGGCATGCGCTTATGGAGCTAGTGCGTTAAACATCGTAACGTCTCTGTGGTAGCACAGGCTACCCACCTTGAGAGTGTCCCTGCCTGGACCCAGAGGGGTAGCCCTCCCATGCCCCCACTCAATGCTGCTCTTAGCATGCTCACTTGGGGAGAGCTAGAGTGAGTCTGTCCATGCTAGGGAGGTAAAACCCCATTTAATTGGTTAACTAGTTAACCGATCAAAGGAGGGGAGGCTGGAGCAGAACCCCACTGTGGGCAGGGGCTGCTCTGGACGACTGGAGTAGCCCCTGTCTGTGGCGGGCCCCCTGCAGGGCTGGACAAACCCCCTGCCCATGGCAGGTGGAGATCTGCTCCAGCCCCCACCAGTGAACCGGTTAAACATTCACATCCCTGGTCCATCCATCGTGGGAGTCACACCCTTAGCTCCAAGTGTGGGCAGAGCCTCACCCCTGTG
This sequence comes from Pelodiscus sinensis, assembly GCF_052426305.1. NCBI lineage: Eukaryota > Metazoa > Chordata > Testudines > Trionychidae > Pelodiscus > Pelodiscus sinensis. The sequence continues at coordinate 6,683,243 of NC_143074.1, read as the reverse complement.
ATGGCAGATTCAGGGAGCAGTGGGAGCCGATTTCTTTCTCTTCCTTTCCTCCTTTGGATCCTGGCCAGCAGGGATATGGAAGTGTAGGAGATCAGGGAGGTGCTGGAATAAGGCCAAGTACAGTGAGTAGGCCTTGGAGGGGACTGAGAAGGAGGGTTTTTAGAGCACTCAGACGCTGTTTTCTCCCTTGACAGCTTTGTCCTTGGGTTCCCATTGAATCCCCGCCTGGTGGAAGGAACCCAAAGCCTAGAGGTACCCCAGAGGCTTTGCTCTCATGAGGTCGTTACCTTTAGCACTCATGTCAGGAGTCAGCAAATGCCCTCGCTTCCCTTGAGGTAGTTAACTGCTGGGGATCAACAGCCATTGTCTGGGAGGAATCCAGGTGCATTCTGGGACGTGTACCACAGCATTTGTGGGAACCCTCCCCTTTGTAGGAATCGAGAGCATTTCCATTGCATTTTGTTTTATTTGGATCATTTTGTGAACCCAACAGAAAATGACACCCCTGCAATAGATTTCCATAGAGTGGGGTCAGCGTAGGCCTCTCTTTCCATCCCACTTCTTGGCCAGCTGCCTTTCTTCAGTCTTTTGCTGATCAACAGGCAGGTGGCCTGCTTAGGGGGGTTGATGCTGTAGGATCTTTTCCTTTCTCTTCCCAGTCATCTCATACAAGAGCTCAGAGTGTTGTCTGCCCTCCGAGAGTGAACACCATTGACCCTACTTCATTACAGTCTAAAATGGCCAAATTTTAGGCCAAGATTTTATTTCGAGTGAAAAAAAATCCAATTGCCTCAAGAGAAGTGCTCTGTGAGACACACTTCCCTCATCCTCTGCCACTGTTAAGTGAGGTAGATACAGTCTTTTACCATCTGTTTATCATTATGGTATGACAGTGGTACTTCAAGGCCCTAACCAAACTCAGGGCCCTATTATGCGAAGGCGCTGCACTTACATACAGGCAGAGATCTGGACCCAAAGTGTGTCCAAACTAAATGGACAAAATCACCCCTTCAGAGCAGGGGGACAGAGGCACAGAGAGAGGAGAACTGTGTCTGACCTTGAGTTAGTCTCGCTCATGGCAGGGCAGCCATGCTGCAGAACATCAAACAGCTGTGTCTGCCCGGGAACTACATTCACTGGTGCATGGAGCTAGGGCTTTGGGGAGCACATTCTAAGCTGCTTTGCACTACAGTAAGCTGAGCCTCTCTATGGGTATGTCTACACTACCACCCTAGTTCGAACTAGGGTGGTTAATGTAGGCAACTGGAGTTGCAAATGAAGCCTGGGATTTGAATTTCCCGGGCTTCATTTACATATTGCCGGGCGCCGCCATTTTTAACTGTCCGCTAGTTCGGACTTCGTGCCCGCGGCTACACGCGGCACGGACTAGGTAGTTCGGATTAGGCTTCCTATTCCGAACTACCGTTACTCCTCGTGGAATGAGGTGTACTGGTAGTTCGGAATAGGAAGCCTAATCCTAATAGGAAGCCGCGGGCATGGAGTCCGAACTAGCGGACATTTAAAAATGGCGGCGCCCAGCAATATGCAAATGAAGCCCAGGAAATTCAAATCCTGGGCTTCATTTGCAACTCCGGTTGCCTACATTGACCACCCTAGTTCGAACTAGGGTGGTAGTGTAGACATACCCTATGTTTCTTCCCCTGTGAACTGTGGAGAACTTGCCTGTCCTTCCTGGGCACATGGGGGGAATTGCGGGAAGGCACTGGAGGACCAGCTGCACGTGAGTGGAGTTAACTTGCATCCGCAATGCAGCATGGTGGTGTTAGCAGCTTGTGAGCTGTGTGAACTTGGGCTTGAGCCTGCATCCCTGAGTAGCCAGCCAGCTAGATTCGCAGGCATCAGCGCACGCGAGGTAAGTGCCCTTTTGTGGGGGGTGGGTTCATGTTAAAAGGTTTGAGTTAGTTTTGCAGTGAGGACAGGCCCCGCGTGACTTGTCCTAGGTCATACAAGAGGTCTGGGAGAGGAGGGGATTGAAACTACCTTTCTGGAGTCTCACACCAGACTTTAACTGTCTTCTCATTACACTGCAAAACCCAACAACTTATTTCTCTGCTGCGCCTTTCCCTGCCTTTCCTTTAGCAAGAAAGCCTTCCCTATGCAGGTAGGCACCATCTACCCCCCCATACACTTACCATCCTGTTATACTTTCCCGTACTCATTGTCAATCCAACCCCCCTCCCTCCCGCCCCACACCCATAAGGATTGATTCTTGGCTCATGTTTGTTTTCTCCCGCCCTACAGTTGGTGGTCTGTTCTTGGTTAGCCTGCTTTAAAGGGTTTAGTATCCCCAAGGAAAGGTTTCAACCATTCTCTGGCTGCCCTGGGTCTGAGTTTAGAGATAAGGCTTCAGTGTTCTGACAGTCCTTCCATGTTAATGATTATTCATTTCTGTGTCAGATGTGAATGGCCTATAGAATAAAATTCAAGATGGTTGTCACAGATTATTTTTGAAAACCCTGAAGACTGTATAGTATAGTATAGTATAGTATAGTATAGTATAGTATAGTATAGTATAGTATAGTATATATAAAACTGTTATACGGTTCTAATGGTTTTGCTTTCTGTTAAATTCTGTAGGATTCCTCCATAATAGTACAGTAAACTTCCGATAATCTGGCACCTTTAGGACCCAGGGGGTGCCGGATTATCAGATATGCCGGACTATCAGAAAGGGGGACTATGAGGGGTCTGGAGTGGGGTGGGAGGGGATGCCACCCCAGACCTCTCATCCCCCCTCCCTTACGATAGTCCGGCTCTGCCCCAGGCGTCCCTGATTCAGCTGCTGCTGGTCAGTTTCAGCAGCAGCTGAATCGGGGATGCCTGCAATAGAGCAGCTGGGATGCTGCCGTGTTGGTCCCACAGCGCCGAGGGGCGGTGCTACGGCACCAACCCAGCAGCACTCCAGCTGCTCTTGGGGATGCCTGGGACAGAGCAGCTGGGGTACTGCCCGGTTGGTCCAGTAGCGCTGCCCATCGGGGCTGCGGGACCAACCCGGCAGCACCCCAGCTGCTCTTGGGGACGCCTGGGGCAGAGCAGCTGGAGTGTTGCCGGGTTGGTCCCGCAGCGCCAAAGGAGGGCGCTGCAGGACCAACCCGGCAGGATCCCAGCTGCTCTGCCCCAGGGATCCCCGATTCAGCCGCTGCTGAAACAGATCAGCGGCTGATTCCAGGAAGCCCGGGGCAGAAACTCTGTCGACAGAAACTCTGTCGACAGAAGGCGTTATGCCTCGTAAAATGAGGTTTACCAGCGTCGACAAAACTGCTGAGTTCTGTCGACGTTATGTCGACAGAACTCAGCGGTAGTGTAGACGCAGGTATATTTTTGTTGACAAAAGTCCACACACCCTCATTGACACACCCTAGACACACCCTCATTGATCACAAATCTTTTGAATATCTTTAAGAAGTCATTCAGTGTTGTCCCTCCAACATCTAATGTAGCATTGCATGCTTCAATTACAAGATTAGTTTTGTGGATCATTTTAGTAGCTTCATCCACACAGACCTCAGTAAAATGCATTCAAATTTAGTTATATACTTCTGAATTGACTTAAGCTCAGTGCGAGCCTGTGCAGTGAGAGTAAGAGATTCAAGCTCACTTAAAGCTTCTCTCACAAAGTCCAAATGCTGTGCAACTTAACGCCATCAGTTCGTGTTGACCATCTTGTTGTCGACATGCTGTTAAAGGAAACAGGCAGATGCTGTTTCAGAATTTTCCATTTTGAAAGACTGCTACTGAAGATGTTGTACAATTGCTGGATTGTTCCAAAGTATGTGATTGCTTTCTTGCATGATTCAGCATAATCAACGCCGATAAGATTTAGTGTGTGGTTGCCACAGTTGGAGAAAATACAGTTTGGATTTTTCTCAAGAAGAACTGCTTGTACTCCGTTGTACTTCCCAGACATACTGGATCCATTGTCATGGTCTTGGCCAATACAGACTTGAAATTTCAATTTGAAGTCTTCCAGAATTTCTAATACATGAGCGGCGATTTCTTTTCCATTTTTTCATGAAATTATCAAAAAAAATGAATCATTCTTCAATTGAAACCTTTGAACTTCCTGCAATTTTAGCATATTGAACAACCAAGATCATCTGGTCTTTATGAGAACAGTCTGGAGTTGCATCTGTAATAATTGAAAAGTACTTTGTATGTCGTATCTCTTCAAGAATTGCTGTTTGCATAAATGTCCCACACAGCTCAATAAATTCGTTTTATATTCTGGTAAACAGATAATGGACTTGCATGCATTTTCCACTCTCTTGTGATTCACAAACACACTTAACATGGCCTGATAAAAGTGGGTCATTCTTGCTAAGAAGCTCAATTATAGCAAGAAAGTTTCCGTTCATAGGGTCACTGATACGTTGACTGGAACCAAACAAAGCCAATCCTTGTTCAGAAAGAAAAAGAATGACATTTAATATCTGCTCAGGGAGTTTTTTCCAGTTATCAGTTTCTCTGTTTATTTCACTCAGGAGTAAGTTTTCAATTGAACTGTCAGCTAGTGCTGCTCTACTAGCTGATTTCCATGTAACATACTAACTTCATGTGATACTAAAGTTCCATGAGCAGATATTCGGTCTTTCAACTTCTTCCAACTTCTACTGATGCTTCAGCTGGATGGATCAGACAGTATTGATGCATTTGAAGTATTACTTTTAAAAATGAAACAGGGCACACTGTTCAGAGCCTGCTTTTCTATGCTCCAGTAGAACCAGTCTCTTGTGTAGATCTCTCCATTTGGAAGAGTTTTTGTCAGCAGACAAGTGGGAAAAGCATGATTTTCAGCATCTTTCGGTATATTACTTGGAATCGGAAAACAACTAACTTTGAGAAGTGACTGCATTTGAGCAACATTGTTCTTATCAAGAAGTCCAATATCAGGTTCTGCTGCCATTCTTGTTACATTGTGTCCTGTGCTAGTCATAAGTTCTTGTTCTTGCTGCTCAGCATCTCTGAAGTCCTCATTTTTTGCCTGCACAATTTCTAAATCAAGCATAGTTTCTGCATCTATTGCTACTGTTGGCATTTCTGTGTCTTGATTAATGACCTTCTCATTCTGAGGCAGTGGAATTGAAATGCCATTTGTGGGTACAAAGTTTTCATCATCAGAACTGGAAGTGTCACTGTCAGTATGGTCACCGTCTAATGGCTGAGGCGTCTTTTCTACAAGAAATTATGTTATTGGCTTTAAACTCTTAACTGCTGCCTCACTATGTTGCTTTTGCCATTTCTTACTTGAACCACTTTCAAATCTTTGCTTCATTTTTGCAAAGGGGTTCTTTTAAAACACAGTAACACACTAAATTAATTTGCTAAAGGCTATTGGTTATACAAAATTTTGATTGTATATACTTGTCAATTAATATTATATAATAATAATTTGGGGGTGTTATTTACTAAGTCCCTGATAGCCTTATTTCAAAGTCTTCAAATTTCATCTGCTAACATGTTCCTGTTATTAAATTCCTCTAATAACTGGTGCGTTATTAAGAATGTGAATACCGAGCAATTGCCAAATTAGATATAAAGTTTATTAAAGAACTAGAATTAAATGTTTATTATGACAAAAAAGTCTTTAAAAGTGGATCTAAAACTGGCCAAAGAGGTAGCTTACAGCTGAGTTTGATATGGTTATTGTATACGAAGACACACAAGAAAAAACAGGAATACATCTAATTTACAGGTTAAACTCATCCTCAAGAAAAATCAGTTCACAGTAACAGAATTAATTACAACTTTCAAAACCTCTAACCTATGCAAAGGCTGAAAACAGCATTTCATGATGCAGAATCACTAATCACTGAAGCTTTTCCAATCACACAGATGAAAACTCGGATATGACACCCGAGTGATTTTTTTTTTCATTTGAAATCAAATTTTTGCAGGTCTATAGAGCTTCTTTTGTTGTCTGTGATAACTGCAAGGTGTGTAATAAGTGGAAATGAAATGGTAGAAAAATGTCAACATTTGAGGCCCCTTTGTCTCCTGAGGCCTTCTTGGTCCCCGCTCTGATAGGGCCTGCCCCTAGGCACAGCACTTCTCCAGCCCAGCATTACCGATGTCCCAAGGTCCCAGTCACAATGGTTTTGCAGTTCTAAGCCATAAGGAAGTCAGCCCCAAACAGGTGGAGATGTGCCCTGCCCCAGGAGGCTTATCTCAGCTCCCACGGGGTCCCGGAATGAGGTTGGAACAAGCAGTGGATCTCTTTCCCAGGCATTCCATTGCTTAGATGATGGCAGTGTAAACATGGGCCTGGCATGACCAATCAGACAGGAATTTAGGGCCCGAGAAAAGCCAAGGAGAATCCCTTCCCTTCCAGGGAATGCTCCTTTCCTATTGTCTGCTTGTTATTCGCCACAAAGGGGAAAGGGTGGGGTGAGTGAGGTTTTTAATGCCAGTTTCTTAATTGCAGACTCACCATCAAGCAATAAGCTGAAATGCATTCTTGTGGCTTGTATGGAGGGGCTGATTTTAATATTTTATTGTAATGGTTTCTGAATAGAAACACAGAGGCACCCTTGTGGACTCTACTGTTAGAGTAGACTTAAATGGTAGATCAGAGACTTCATGAAGCCACATGCTTGTGCACCCAGACACACAGGACACAAGCTGACCCTCAGGAGTTCCCTAGACTAGGCTTTCTCAGGAAATCCCTCACCAGTGCACTCTCATTGGGTCACCTCCACCAGTGATAGCAATGGTGGAAGTACTGGTGTTGGCAGGACAGAAGCCTAGTTGCCACCATGGTGGTTAGCCGTGCTCGGAGCAGGTCTGGAGGAACTGTGGTAAATGTGCTTTGTCCATATTAACACTCTCAATTTTGCCACCATGGAGAATGCCATGCTAGTGCAATGGCAGAAGGTTTTCTGAAAAGAGACAGTGTAGACAGGTTTGAGATCCAGTTGTGCAAACAGCCTCAGTGTCCTTTTCACACTTATGCATAGCACATTTACAATCTCAAGTAATCAGACACAAAACCCCTCCCCTGCTCAGATTTATTCGCATAGAGCAGGGGTGGCCAACCCATTTAACAAAAAGAGCCAAAACAGCAGTGGAAAAAATGCTAAGAGCCACACCAGAATTGTCTAGCAAAAAAAGAAAAAGAAAAAGGAGGCTGCCCCTTTAAGAAAAAAGCGCAGGCTTTTTGACGATATCCTGCTCCATCTTGGGCGCCATTTTGAATCGCCGCCCTGGTGACCACAGAGGAGCCAGGTGTTGGGGGGAACCAGGTGCAGGGTGGGAGCCATTTTGGGGAGGGAAGGGGGCACAGAAGTGTCTTCGCAAGCTGCATTTTTGTGGGAGAAGAGCCCTGGCATAGAGCATGCCTACAAACCAATATAGACAGCCTTATGTTGCGAAATTATGATACTTAACAGTTCATGTGCATTCCACTGCAAAAACGTTAACTAATAATCACACACAGACATTCTGAGGTACAGTCAATCACACATCAGTGCAGCCATGCATGCTTGCCCACACAAAATCCCTTAACATTTCAATACTTTCCCCTCACATCAATGCTTACATGGAATCAATCCTGCTTATATACACAAACTGTGTTGTGAGAAGCTGGTTATCTATCTATCTATCTATCTATCTATCTATCTATCTATCTATCTATCTATCTATCTATCTATCTATCTATCTATCTATCATAAGCATTTATAAAATGCTTAACTAAATCATGAAGAAGCAAAAGAATTGGGAGAGAACAGTGTTTTCTCACACTGTTTCCCTGAGTACAACACACAGTCAACCTGTGCAACTCGTCCTGCAATGTTGTGAAGACTAGAAGCATTTTAAAAGGAACTACATATGTTCATGGGGGATAGGTCTATCTGTGGCTAAGATGGCCAGGGCACAAACCACATTCCCTGGGTATCCCTAAACCTCTGACTGCCATCAGTTGGGACTGGACGACAGGGGAGGGGTCACACAATAATTGTCTGTTCAGTTCATTCCCTCTGAAGTATCTGGCATTGGCCAGTTGGAAGACAGGATACAGGACTAGATGGACCTTTGGTGTGACCTTGTATGGCCCTTCTTATGTTCTTATAGGGTGTGAAGTGATATGTACAATGATTTTATTTACATATGTATTTATTTATGGGCATTATTCCTGGGGTGTGTCTCACACTTCATCCTGAACACACTCAAGTTAGAGCACAATCTGATCTCTTCTGGCACAGTGGCCTATAGCCTTTGTCCTGCTGCTGAGAACACTTTGCACCTAGCTCTTGGGGCCAGTCCAGCTGCTTCATCTGCAGGCAGGAAAAGGGGAGGGCATGTCTTGGAAGGTCACGAAGGGTGAAGCAGATGGAGATAACTGAATCCCTGTCCATTTAGGACTTGTCGATGAGGACCAGGGCTCTGAATTCTGTTCTGAGGTGAACAGGGCACCAGAGGAGCTGGCCGAACACAAGGGCTGCGTCTAGACTGGCATGATTTTGCGAAAATATTTTTAACGGAAAAGTTTTTCCGTTAAAAGTATTTCCGCAAAAGCACGTCTAGATTGGCACGGATGCTTTTGCGCAAAAAGTGTTTTTGCGCAAAAGCATCCGTGGCCAGTCTAGATGCGATTTTGCGCAAGAAAGCCCCGATCACCATTTTAGCCATCGGGGCTTTTTTGCGCAAAACAGTTCTTCCCTGTCTACACTGGCCCTCTTGCACAAGTATTCTTGCACAAGAGGGCTTTTTCCCGAGCGGGAGTGTGAAAGTATTTGCACAAGAAGCACTGATTTTGTACATTACAAAGTCAGTGCTCTTATGCAAATTCAAGCGGTCAGTGTAGACAGCTGGCAAGTTTTTGCGCAAAAGCAGTTGCTTTTGCGCAAAATCTTGCCAGTCTAGATGCACCCAAGGAGGGTGTGTTCACCTCAGCACTCTGCACCAGACTCAGACAAGTTGTAATGGTCGTGTTCAACCCCAGAAAGCCCCTCTGGCTGAGTCTCCTCCTGAGATCAAAGATCATAGTTCTAGTGCTTGTCCATGTCCATTCCAATCAGGTGTGCATGCATCAGAAACTCCCGTCGGGCTTGTCTGTGGAGCCCGCTGGAGTGGTGCCTTTATATACCAGTGCTATCCAGACCCTCCCTTCAGTTCCTTCTTAGAGTCCTTGGCTGTGCTGGAACAGGGGAAGTAGGCCTTCCAGTCCCCTTAGGCCCCTAGCTAGCTTAGTACCTTATTAGTACCTAATTAGTTTCCCTCTCTTTGTAAAACTCAGTAGTTAGGAGTGGGCGGGCTCGCCCATCCCTGGCATGCTGAAAGCCCAGGGCTGTAAATCTTGCACTGTTCACAAGAGATCTATGCCAAACAGTTATCCTCACAAGGGCTGTGTCCAGACTCAGGGTTTTTTTCGAAAAAAGTAGCCTTTTTTCGAAAAAACTTCACCTGCGTCTAGACTGCAGCCGTGTTCTTTCGAAATTAAATCGAAAGAATGCGGCTTTTCTTTTGACGGTGGTAAACCTAATTCTACGAGGAAGAACGCCTTCTTTCGAAAGTAATCTTTCGAAAGAAGGCGTTCTTGACAGCAAACAGGCTTTTTAGAAAGAGAGCATCCAGACTCACTGGGTGCTTTCTTTCAAAAAAGCAGCTTGCTTTTTCGAAATTCCTCTTTCGAAAGAGGCTTGCAGTCTAGACATAGCCAAGGTGTGCCTCAGGTGCTTAGGAGAAGGGCACCAGTCCGAGCTGTGTAAGATCTGTGGGGGGTTCACGCCCTGCACCAGAAAGGAGCGTGAATTTAGACTGAAACAATTCCTAATGGAAGCCACTGCAGGACCCTTGGCTGTGGATCGACAGGTGCCAGGTGCAGGCTCCATACACAGCGCACCGGCATCGGTACGTGAATCGGCACTGAGGAAGGACTTCTGCACTGGAGACTCTCGGCACTGAAGCCCACCGGCACCGCACACCGACACTGGGGAGCTCTGCAGTGCCACAAAGACACCATAAGGCAGATAGAGGGCACTCACCTCACAAGCCTCCTCCTCATGGATGGCAGGTATTATAGGTGGGGGAAGGCACAGCCTTCCAAAAGGGCAAGCCTGGCCCCGCCCCACTCCACTCCCAGAACACCTGCTGTGGGCATTCTGGGTTTGGAGTGTTTCTGTCCCCGGCACCTGTTTTCTCCATGCCTCTGGTGGGGGAGGCGGGGCAGCGCGGCCTCCCCCTTCCTGCTGCTCCGGGGCCAGGGAGGCTGGAGCCATGCCCAGCCACCCTTCCTCCTCCCCTCCCTGTGATGGGGAGGGGGGGGCAGCGAGGCAGCTTGGATCCCATGGGGGCAGGCATCAGCAGATGGGTCAGGGCTGGAGGTGAGGCTGGGGGTTTGCAGCCCTACCTTTACTCAGTGCCTATGGCCTCCCCACTAATGAGCCTCCTCAGTGCATGAAAGTGTTGGCACATAAGGCTCAACAAGACCAGCTGTTGACTCCGGGCACTCTTCAGTCTGGTAGGAAGTGCCTCCCTGGGGAACTGGAATTCAATGGGCGTAATAAACTGCCCATCCACTCTGGACACCTATGAAGCTGCAAGGGACTTCAAAGAGTTCTCTGCGACCGGAGCGGGAAAAGCCCCCATCAGCACCATAATCCAGGGGCAAGCCTGCCATGTAAAGTACCCCTCAACACTGGGCTGACATCGGCACCCATCTTCACCAGCACTAAGGCATCGCACTGCTCCTTTTCCATACCGGGGCAATGGACAAACCTAAGTTCCTGCCAGGGGTGCGGCACTGTGAGTTCATTGAAGTGATTCATGACTCAAGCAGGCAAGAGCCATCCTCCCAGACTCCAGGTTTCAGACTATGGCCAATATTGTCAAATCCTTCGTGCAGTACCCAACCTCAACAGCAAAGGTCCGCCTTTGCCTACGGAGACACGTGGTCTTATGTGATCAGACATGCAAGACTACGCCTCAGACCACTACAAGCCTGGCTCGCCTCGACCTACCATTCATAGTGGGACAGGTTGGATCTGGCTGTGACAATCCCCAGCAATGTGCCGAACACTCTGAACTGATGATTGGACCCTCAGGCAGTGTGTGGGGGATTCCCTTCCAACGCCCCATCTCCTACAGTAACAATAGTGATAGATACACGAGACCTCAGGTGGGGTGCGGATTTGAACTAAGGGCTGTGGGATCAGACAGAGTCCAGGCTTCATATCAGCATAAAAAACTCAGGGCTGTAAGGCTAACCTGCCAAGCCTTCTGCCCCTAAATGCCAGCCCAGTGATGATATTGACATCACCACCATGTTCTACATAAACAAGCAGGGAGAAGCAAACTTATTCCCTCTCTTCCAGGAAGCTGTGTGTCTTTGGGACTTCTGCATAGCCCATTCCAATCACTCGAGGCCTGCTGTCTCCCAGGCCGACAGAACCACCTGGCAGACACTCTCAGTAGAAAGTTCCTTACTCACGAGTGGTCCGTCAGATCAGGTGTCTTCCATTCAGTTTTCCAAAGGTGGGGTTTCCTCCACTAGATGTGTTCACCACCAATGCCAACAAGAAATGCAAAATGTTCTGCTCTTTCCACGACCTTTTCCTTCAAACCCACTCATACTCAAGGTCCTGCTGATGATCCACATGGATGAAGCCAACATGATAATGCTAGTTCCATGATGGCCACACCAATATTGGCTCATCTCTGTGTTGGAATTGTCAGTGTGGGCTCCGTTTGCTCTACCACTATACCCGGATCTGATTTTGCAGGATCAAGGTAATCTCCAACGCTCAGACCTACAGTCACTCCTCATGGCATAGAGAGTGCATGGCTGAACACATTAAAATGTTCGGTATGAGTGCAGTGTAAGACATGCTATTGGGTAGTAGAAAACCATCGACCAGGGCTGCCTACCTGGCTAAATGGAAAAGGTTTTCCTGCTGGTGCAAACAGAATCATGTTCCTCCCCACTTCCAACATGCACCTGTACCTCTTATCATGGAATACCAACTCCATTTACAAAGCCAAGGACTGGCACCCTCACTGTACCTCACAAGGTACATCTCACTGCTTGTCAAGGCTGTTCCTCGCTCCAGAACTTTGAGTGCAGAAGGTGAGGGCCAGCAAGGCTTTCACGAGGCATAAGGGAGCGGTCAACAAAGGCCGATTCATGTCTTGACTGCTGCGCTGAGCCGACAATCATCTGAGCCAGCACAGCGCCGTGGCCATGTTTATTTTAATGAAGCCGGGGATATTTAAATCCCGGCTTCTTTGACTATGTCAGGTAGCCTAGTTTACATGCCTCTGTGAGCAGAGGCATGTAGTCTAGACATACCCATAGTGACCAACTTTCATAAGGGTTTAGACAGGCTCTTCCCTTATTCCCACCTGCCTGTGCCCACATGGGACCTCAGTTTGATTTTCACCAAACTCATGGGCCCACCATTTGAACCTTTGTCCACGTACTCCCTGCTGCACCTGTCCTATAAGGTGGCATTCTTGGGATCCATTGCATATGCTAGAAGGGTTTCAGAGGTGAAAGCTGTTACCTCAGAACTCCCTTATGCCATTTTCCTTAAGGACAAGTTACAGCTTAGGCCACATCCGGCCTTTCTACCTAAGGTGGTTTCACAGTTCTATCTCCGGCAAGACATTTTCCTCCCAGCTTTTTACCCAAAACTACACACATGTGCTCAAGCAGTCCCCCCACGGCCTGGGCTGCATGTGGTATTTCAAAGTGGCAGTGCCACATGGAGCTCAGGGTCAGATGAGGACTCTGAGTGTTCCACACGGTGCTGACACTTTGAAACACCATGTACAGCCCAGGGCCTGCTGGGGAGTTGCTGGCTCCGGGCTGCATGCAGCATTTCAAAGCAGCAGCATCACTTGGAGCCCAGCATCTGGCCCTGGGCTCCATGCAGCACTGCCATCTTGAAGGACCGTCTCCTCTCCTCCCCCCCCCCCCACTTTCTGCCTCTTTTTGATAGAGGCAGCTGGGGGTGGGGGAGAGCAACTTGTTGACTAGTGTGTCAACTATCCGATAAGTATTTGCTTATCAGACAGTTGACTAGTTGCTCACATCCCTAGTTAGAAGAAACGTTTCCAACACGCGTGCATGCGGAGAGTACCACACCTGATTGGAATGGATCTGAACAACACATCTCGAAGAACACCATCATGGGAAAGCAGGTAACTGTCTTTTCTCTAGCCAGCCAAGTACAAAAGCATTTCCAGGTCCCCAGCGCAAATCTGACGACTTATTTTCCACAATCAAGGAGTGTATTTATGAAGCAGTAATGGGTTGGAACTCAGTAGGCAGGAGGTTCAAATAAGAGTGTAATACGGACAGTGTTAGACCCCATAGGTACAAAAATAGTGCCATATGTGTGACAAGGTGTGCTCGGTAGAAAAGCCAGTCAACAATTATTCAACAAAAATGTTTTTTGTCAGAACCTGAATATTTTGCAGAAACAAAATGGTTGGGATAAAAATGTCTTTGGGAAGGTTTCTCAGATGGAATTCTGAGAGAGTCAGAGCTACCCCACAGTAGCTAGGAGCTTAGTAGTGATGACAGTCACCTCAGATGTGGGCAGACTCGTGTCCCAATCCCTGGTCCAATTTAAATAGTTCAGGTGCATGAATGTGGGTGAGCCCCATCTCTCACTGAGTGCTCTAAACTACAGAGTCATTATCTTGTTCTCTGAGCCAGTGAAATGCAATACTTCGAAATGCAAAGTGGAACAGCCCAACAGCAGAGATTGACTGGACAGAGCACGGTTTTGGGCCTCATAGAGAGAAGGGACTCCCACATCCAAGTTGAGCACCGTAACCACTGGCTATAGGCTATTCGAGGTTGGGACTGTCTCTCAGTCTCTCCTGGTTTTTTTCTAGATGGATGTCGACAAGTCTAGTTTTCATGTTGAGGCAGGACAAAACCAAATCTTGAAACCTTGACATTTTTTGATGAAAAGGAATTCTTGTTTCCTAGCTAGCACTCATTGGTGGTCATCCCAAACTGAATACCCGGTGTGTTCTGTGTGCAGTATGCATTGTATACACACATACGTGATTCGTACCAACGATGTACGGCAAATGATGTGATTGTTTACTTGGACTCTTCCCATGGTCCAGATGGTGAGTTCATGATATGTCACAGCATCTAGCAGTTGCAGGAGCCCAAAATAGAAAGTGAACAGCAGGAGCCGGAGAAAGCCAGAGTCAAGCCTGCGAAGTGGCGGTGAGACGCAGCGGTAGTTTCAGCCTGCGTCCATGTCATCATGTGACAGAAGCAGCTGAGCTCCCATGCTAAGTGCAGTTAGACTGGGTCGGATTTTGGCTGCAGCACTGCCTACACTGGTCGTTCAGATTAAAACATTGACTTGGAAATCATGAGTTTTAAAAATATTACTACACTTTGGGCTCTGTTCACTTGTCTTTTGGGTTTTGAGCCTTTAGGGTTTTGCCTTTTCAAAGTTTTCTCTGCAGCTACTAGTCCTAGAACCTTGCTTTTTGTTTGTTGGTTGGTTCATGCATTTTATTGAAAGATGAGGGTCTCCCAAAATCATATGACTCCAGCAGCTGGAGGTTAAGAAAAGTTCCAGGCTAGTGATAACATTGCAAGAGTTGTAAACTCAGGAAGGGAAACCTATCAGGAAGATGTTGTAGCACCTCTCAGGTGTTACAGAAAGTTTCATTATATTTCAGCAGAAGGTGGTCTTCTATCTAAGGCCAGTTCTATACTAGGGGAGAAAGTCAACCTGAGATATACAACACCAGCTACGATAGTGGTGTGCCTTAGGTTGAATTTCTGTGGTGTCCCCACTGCAGGAGGTTGATGGGAGAAACTCTTACATCAACTTCCCTTACTCCTCCTGAACTGGTGGAGTACCAGGGTTGACAGGGGCTCCATCAGCAGTCAATTTAGCAGGTCCTTCCTAGACCCACTAAATCAAACCCTAGGAGATTGATCTCCACAGTGTCGATCTCCCAGTAAATGAAGACAAACCCTAAGTCAGTGGTCCCCAACCTTTTGGAGTTGCTGGGTGCCCGGGGGTGGGGCTGCTTGTGCGCCTGGGGGTGGGGCCGCGCATGCGGCGCATGCCCGGGGGCAGGGCTGCCAATTCGCCTTGCGCCCGGAGCCAGTCCCCCCCATAGCCACATGCCCGGGACTGGTGCCCCCCATAGCCATGCATACGGGTGCGGAGCCGCACATTCGCCGCACACCCGGGGCCAGCGCCCCCCATAGCCTCGCACCCGGGGCCGGCGCTCCCCATGCGCCGTGTGCCCGGGGGCGGGGCCACCCATGAATGCGGGGCTGGTACCACGCATGCGTGGCGCGCTCAGGACTGGCACCACGCATGCGACACGTGCCCAGGGCGGGGCCGGCCCCGAGCACTTGGTGGACGCACGTAAATGCCTCAGCGGGTGCCATGGCGCCAGCGGGCACCGTGTTGGGGACCACTGCCCTAAGTTGTGAACCAGTTTCCCGTCATCATGGTAGGGAGTGCTATGCTGCTTGAATGCCTATCTTTTGTGAAAACCAGGTATTCTGGCTTCATATTATTAAAGGCATAATCCTGGCAATTTTTAAAAGCTGGATTTTTAACCCTCATATCCTGAACAAATCTAAATCATGAAATGACATTCTGCCTGTCAACAGAATCTCTCCCTGCAGGTCCAGCGGCATACAGATGATCACAAGTCTTGAGAAGCATTGCTGGGTGTACCAGTCAACTGCTGCTGCACTTCCCCCCAAAAGGCAGCAAAGTGGAGATGGATTGATCCCTGCCTATAGTCTGTGAAACATCCTTTGGGAGCCAAATATTTATTACTCGCATAAAAGGAATGTTCATATTATTCTATCAAGTGTATGAAAGAGGAAACGTGCCAGTTGTGTGTTGCTTTCTGGGTGACCTCTAACCCACTGGAGACTTGGGAAAACATGAGAAGACCCAGTAGAGGAAAGCTTAGCATTAAATGCCTCTGTTAATGTAAGGCATTTCTGATTGATGGACATGTAGGATCCTGCCTTAAACATGGGGCTGGGAGCTGCTGAGTTCTTACCCTCGCTATGTACTGACTGCCATGGACAAACCACTTATTCTCATTCTTTTGCCTTGGTTTCCTCATGGACCATTTAATGGCCACAATTCAGTCTTGATGTAAGTGAGCGCAACTCTGTAGACTTCAGCAGAATTGTACTAATTTCCATGGCTGTGTCTAGACTGCCCAGTTTTTCTGGAAAATCAGCCGCTTTTCTGGAAAAACTTGCCAGCTGTCTACACTGGCTGCTTGACTTTCCGCAAAAGCACTGACTTCCTACTGTAAGAAATCAGTGCTTTTTGCGGAAATACTATGCTGCTCCCGTTCGGGCAAAACTTTTGTGCAAAAGGGCCAGTGTAGACAGCTGAGATTTGTTTTGTGCAAAAAAGCCCCGATCGTGAAAATGGCAATCGGGGCTTTTTTGCGCAAAAGCGCATCTAGATTGGCCACGGACGCTTTTCCGCAAAAAGTGCTTTTGCGTAAAAGTATCTGTGCCAATCTAGACGCTCTTTTCCGAAAATGCTTTTAACGGAAAACTTTTCCGTTAAAAGCATTTCCGGAAAATCATGCCAGTCTAGATGTAGCCATCATGTGTTTGGTTCCAAAAATTCAGGAGCGCCTAAGTCAGGGGTGGACAATAATTTTTTGCTGGGAGCCACTTCAGAAAATTTTGAAGTGGAAGGGACAGGAATGGGATACTTTCCTGCTTCCCCACCCACAGACCATGATTGGTCTGGGGGCGAGGGAGTGCTTTTGCCCCCCTCTCCCTCCACTGAGGTTCCCCCTAGGAGCCCATGCCCCTGGCAGTGGGAGGAGACTTTGCACGCTCCCCCTTCTGCCTCAGGCCAATCAGATCTTGGGGACAGGGGAGCGCGCAAAGTCTCCTCCTGCCCTGTCAGGAGCATATGGTGCTTCTAAGCACCGCATGCTCCTGGCAGGGTGGAGGAAACGTCGTGCTCTTCCCAGAAGCTCCCAGGCTCTAACTGGCCTATGGGCGGGGGGAGCGGCCAGATCAACGGATCGATCCCCTGGAAGCCTTTTTTGCCCGCCTCTGGCCTAAGTAGTAGTATAATATCTCCCCGTCAGGGTTGCCAACCGTCAGTAAATTTATGGACAATCCGTAAAATATTAGCCGAAATTGGACATGTCCGTAAATTTCGCAAAAGTGCAATAAAATTTCAAAAAACAGCAATTATTCTATAGCAATTAAATTTCTTCTGTGTTGCTTCAGCCATTTTACTGCAGAGCAGCGGAAATTGGACATTTTTGTTATTTATTTAGCTCAATGGTTGAGGTGACATAATGTGTTCGGATGTACTATCACAAAATTGAAAACTTCCAGGACCATGACTAACTAAATGAGAGTGAGTTAAACAGCATATTGTTCTTATGATGGATAATGATTACTTTTCACTTTTGTCCATTTATGTCATCTTAATATAGTATAAAAATTATGTCCATAAAAAAATGTGCCCGTCCGTAAATTTTTCCCATTTTGTCTGTAAATGAAATTTCTGTGGGTTGGCAACCCTGCTCCCCATTCAGCCTGAGAACATACATGGCTGCCTACATTATCTCTCCACAAGGTATTATGTGGCCTCTCCCCACCCCTAGACCCAGAATAGACACATGGAAAGAGCCTTTTGAGTTTTCTCCCATTTCTAATCTCTCCATTGTACAGAGTGTCGAGATGCAGGTGGGCCGGGCTTGGCAGCCATGCCGGCGAGCCTGTATCTGAGAGAGCATGCCCTCTGTTGCCCACACGCATCCTCCTGGGGACTAAGGAAGAGCTGTGACTGATCTACACAAGGCTTTACTCCAGAGTGGGGTGTGCTCGGCTCGACTCCCTTAGCCCTGATTTCTCTTTGTTTCCCTTGTCTGTACTCCAGACAGTCCTTTCCACTAGGCCTAAAGCACTCACCTTTCTTCCTTCCCTGACGATTGCTCTGGTGTCTGCGTGTCTTGCCAGCTTCATTTCCTCCCAGGGCGACCCTCATTCTCTGTCCCCACGATGCCGTCCTTAACCTCAGCTGTGCCAGGGCTTTCTGCTGGTGCAAGCTGAAGCTCCTCCATTTGGTGAGAAGTTGTGCTCCGAGAGTGATTCTATGATTAACTGACTGGACAGCGAGGCTCACCGGGGACAGCGGGTGGGTGGGTGTCGACTGTGGGACCTGTGTGAAGGTGATTAAACACAGATCCCATCTGAGGTGGCGATGGAAGGGCTTGACTAATGTCAAAGGGCGTGCTGGTGATGGGTGCAGGACCAATGGGAGGGGTTTCTTATGTTCCACTCAGCCCCAGGAGAAGAGATTCTTTCCCAATCATTCTATCCCTCCACAGGCTTTGAGGCAGATGAACTGCTGTGTCAATCTATGGCAGCCCAGCCTCGTTTCTATTCTCTTTCCCTGGGAGAGCCAGGAGCCCAAAGAAAGATGCTCAGTTGCCGTGATTGAATACTTTCCGGGTCTTTGAGGGGACATCTGGAGACAGCTTCTCTAGCCAGGGACTAGTGTAGTTCGAAGCCCAGATTGATCCTGCCCCTGGCCAGCCATCACCACTGCTTGCCCCGCACTGGGAGCACAACTGACAGCTTTCACACCATCTGTCCTCCTTATTTCCCACAGAAAGCAGCTGCTTTTAGAGGCCCATGGCCTACACCCTAGAGGGGGAAGGGGAGGAAAGCCTGACACACATACCCTTAAAATTCCATCTGAGAGCTCGCTGAAAAATATAAGAATTCCTTTCCAGGAAAAATGACCATGCTTCCGTTTCCAAAAATAACTCCACGTTCTCCCGCAACAATCTGGTTTTCAGTTGTTTTCAGATTTTGGTTTTTCATTCATAAAATGAACAAAGAAAAAAATATAATTTAAAGTTGGGAGAATTGTTTTGTCAAATTCTTTTGATGTTTTCCATGGAAATCCTGCCCCTTTCATCACTTCGCTTTTCCTCTTACTCCAGGGACCTCAGTCTTCCCTCCCCCTGCAAGATATGCCCCTCATTCTATGTGCCAATGGTTCAAGGCTGCTATCAGAAGAAATAATAGCACCTAACACTTAGAAAGTGTCCTTTCATCATTATACTGCCAAGACCTTAACATTATCCCTGTTTCGTAGGTTTTACTGAGGTCCTAGACAGTGCAGAGACTTGCCCACAACCACCTATAAGGCTGGATCGAGGGATTGAACCCAGATTTCCTGAGTCCAATCTAGTGTCCTGTCTATTAGGCAACATTTTCTTCTGTCGCCAGGCCTGTAGAGGCAATCAGACAAGGCCAAAGTCGCTAAAACTCTTCAGAGCTAATTGAGCAGCTCCTGCTGTTTTCTCCCCATGGGAGATTTTTGTTACCATGGGGATTCCGGGGGCCAGGGGCTCTCATGGCTCCTGTGCCCACATGAGGGACTATAGAATGACCTCGTGGATGGTCCTACCTCAGATTGTCCCATTTGTGTTCGGTGCGCATACAGAATCCCTTCACATCATGGTCTGGACCAAGGGTGCCAATTCGAGATGGGAGGGGCATAGCAGCTGTGTGGTCCTGACCACGGCTTGCTTTTCGTCCCGTTCCCCGGACACTAGAGGAGGGTATGTCTACACTACCCTCCTAGTTCGAACTAGGAGGGTAATGTAGGCATACCGCACTTGCAAATGAAGCCCGGGATTTGAATTTCCCGGGCTTCATTTGCATAAGCGGGGAGCCACCATTTTTAAATCCCCGCTGGTTCGAACCCTGTGCAACGCGGCTACATGGGGCTCGAACTAGGTAGGTTCCTATTCCGAACTACCATTACTCCTCGTGAAACGAGGTGTACCGGTAGTTCGGAATAGGCACCCTAGTCCGAACTACCTAGTTCGAGCCCCGTGTAGCCGCGTTGCACAGGGTTCGAACCAGCAGGGATTTAAAAATGGCGGCTCCCCGCTTATGCAAATGAAGCCCGGGAAATTCAAATCCCGGGCTTCATTTGCAAATGCGGTATGCCTACATTACCCCGCTAGTTCGAACTAGCGGGGTAGTGTAGACATACCCGGAGTGAGGGGAAAGTGCTTGCAATCTGTGTGTGCCTCTCACACCTGGCTGATGAGCTCCTGGAGCACATGGCTGCTGCCCCTACCCCCCACTCCCACAAAATGGCGCCCTTGGCCTAGACTTGCATCGGCATTCATTTTTCTGGGCAAGTTGCAGGTTAAGAAAATATTATTTTTATCTGAATGTCTGGGGTCCCACTGATCTTGGACAGTGCTTCTGTCACTGTGTTGACTGTGTACATGGAAAGCAAATAACTGTAAGTGTGGGGGAAAAAACCCAAAATGGTACAGGAAAGGACTCACCTACTCCCTCACACCGTACCCCACCATGGTAATACAGGTTGAACCTCTGTAGTCCAGAACTCTCTGGTCTGGAAAAATCCATCGTCCAGAATTATTTTAGTTAGCTGGATGTCCACTTATCATGGATGTGGCCAAGTTTCCTGTGGTCCCATAAAGTTTGTTTGCTGCTTCCAGCCAGGGCTGGCCTGTGCATGAGGGGAACTGAGGCGGCCGCCTCAGGTGCCAGACTGTGGGGTAGGAAGGGGGGCACCACTAGAACCCAGAGTGTAGAAAATTGTGTCTGCTGCTGGTGCAGCGAGGGGACATGGGGACGTCATTTAAGCTCCCTGCCTCAAGTGCCATAATGTCGTGGGCCGGCCCTGCCACCAGCCCTCTCAGTGTTCTGTGTTGTTATTTAGCTCTAATTTTAAATGGTCTCTAACAGGCCAGTAAGCAGTGGAAGTGTTGGCAATGCTGCTAGACAATATTGACCTCCTGTGGTCTGGAAAAGAACCGGTCAGGTCCCGAGGTTCAACCTATGGTAGCTCTAGATTCCCAGTGATGACAGTGTGGAGTCTGTGGACTCTCGCAAACCTAATTCAAGAGTGACTTAGAATCACAGAATCATAGAGCTGGAAGAGACCTCAGGAGGTCATCAAGTCCAGTCCTCTGCCTGTAGGAGCAAATAATTTCATCGTCTCCCTGTGGGTCTGTAGCTTAACTAGACCCGCTAAATTGAACTCTGGAAGATCGATTGCAGCAGTGTTGATCTTCTGCTTAGTGTCGACATGCGCTAATAAACTGTGATCCAAGAGGCTGTGCCCTTTTTCTTAATTAACCCAGCCCTTCCCATTGCCAGTGTTCCTGGAATCGGTGACTGAATAACCTTCTAATTGTCTTGGGGTGAGCTCAGTGTTAAGTCAGGCAAGTGCTGGTCTGGGCTGTTGTCATCATCCAAAGCGTCTGAAATATTCCAAATCCTCTTCCAGGGAGAGATGCCACCTTTGCACCCCCTTCCAGCTGAAGAGATTATGTGCATACTAACTACCACAGGCTGTAATTCTTGGCTTTAAAGGAAAGTCCCATAGCAGATTGGAGCATTAGTGACTGAAAGGCTACAGCTGGGGCAGAGGTTAGGGATTAATGCGTGTTAAAAAGCCCTCACACGGATACACAAGCAATGCCAGCATTGCATGGAAAATCAGCTAGCAGGAGCGATGTCACATCTGTGTGAAGTATTTGTGGGGAAGGGAGAGGATTGTCCAGACATCAGAGCAGTGAACTGAACTCACTGCCAATCATCCGGCCTCTCTGTGTCACAATTCTCCCCTCTGTAAAACGCGGATTCTCTGCAATTGTTTTCCATGTGCCCCGATGCTCCCAGTTAACACAGCTTCAGCTTTACCTTAAGGAAGAGCAATAAAAGGGTAGAAGTAGCATCTCGCAGAGCGTTGGCTTCTCCTCTCTAACACGCTGTAGCAGCTGAATTTCGCACAGTGGCAGATGCCCCCATGGACAAGCCGACGCCTTGGCCATTTACAGACAGAACTGCACCCACGCCAACCCCAAGTCTACTTAAGAAAAGCCACGGCTTGTGCTAGTGGAGCTTATCCTTGGCTTAGAAACACCGTTTGCCACCTTCGTGCAAGTGGCAGTTTTCCTTGTCTACTCTTGAGGTGCATGCGGAGTAGCCACATCAGGTGCCGTCCTTCAGTGACTGAATTGGGGCTGCCACCCATCCCACCCATGGCCTGAGTGTGGAAGAGTGAAGCCAGTACTGTGTATGCATGCTGTAGCTAGAAGTATAAATTCCCAGCTCAGAGAGATGGACACATGCCAGCTGGGATGGAACTTACACACTACAAGTAGCAGCGTGGCCAAGGCAGCATGGATAGATAGAGTGGCGAGGCCAGGGCGGTGTGGCTAGCCCAAGCAGCATGGCCAGGGCGACGTGGCTAGCCTGAGCAGTGTGACCAGGGCGGCATGGCTAGCCAGAGCAGCGTGGCAAGGGCAGCGTGGCTAGCCAGAGCAGTGGTGCCAGGGTGAAGAAAACATACAGCACATTCCTTATCCCACTTAAGACTCAATGGCTTTTAAAAGAACAGTTTTCGCTCTCCCAGAGCCCTGGGTTTGACGTTGAGATAAAAGCTGGCCTGTGCTAGTTAGTGGCCCAGTCTGGCTTCAGTCAGCGGGTGCCCTGTCACAGAGTGTCTCAGACCTCCAAGGTGGCCAGGCAGGCTCCTGCACTTTGTCAAAGCCAGCCCAGCAGAATTGTGTTGCGCTGCCTGGCGCTTAGTGGATAAATATGGAAGGATGCCTACTGGGAGCTGCACAGAGGATTATGCTGGGATTTGCCTGATCCCCAGCTGATAAGCAGCTCTCTGTGTTTTATGCTTTAAGCCTCTGATCAGGACAATCTCTCCTTTAAAAAGAAAAAGGCCAGGGCCTGTTTCAGCAAAGGCTCTTCCAAGTACAAGAACTGTATTTTACTGGCAGAGGCTCTCCACTAGTTTCAAGTGTGAAATCAACACTCTCAGCCTTTCCCAGCCCATCTCTGGCCAGAGAATGGAGAAAAGATAACCTCTGGGTCTATTCAAAGGGTGCAGGCATGCTTCCTCTGCCACCCCTTTTCATATTTCAGGGAGGAATGAACACCTTCTTGTAGAAAGAACTATTGACAAAAGCAGGACATACGCAAATCCGTAGGGCCGGATCTAATGCATCCGAGGGTGCTGAGGGAGTTGACTGTTGTGATGACAGGGCCATTGGCCATTATCTTTGAAAATTCATGGTGTTTGGGGAAAATCTGGATGACTGGAAAAAGGCAAATGTAGTGTCCATCTTTAAAAAAGGGAAGAAGGAGAATCTGGGGACCTAGAGACTAGTCAGCCTCACCTTAGTCCCTGGAAAAGTCATAAGTGGCTCCTCAAGGAATCCATTTTTAAGCACTTAGAAGAGAGGAAAGTGATCAGGAACAGTCAACATGGATTTACCAAGGACAAGTCATGTCTGATCAACCTGATTGCCTTCTGTGAGGAGGTAACTGGCTCTGTGGACATGGGGAAGTCAATGGATATGATATAATTTGTCTTTAGCAAAGCTTTTAATACAGTCACCCACAGTATTCTTGCCAGCAAGTTAAGGAAATATGGATTGAATAAATGGACTGTATGACGGATGGAAAGATGGCTACATCATTGGGTTCAATGTATAGTGATCAATGGCTCGATGTCTGGTTGGCAGTCGTGGTTAGCAGAATTCCCCAAAGGTTGGTTTTGGGGCTAGTTTTGTTTAACATCTTTATTAATGACCTGGATGAGGGGATGGATTGTACTCTCAGCAAGTTCACAGATGACACTAATCTAGGGGGAAAGGTGGATATGCTGTGGGATAGGGATAGAGTCCAGATGTAGATAAATTGGAGGACTGGTCCAAAAGAAATCTGATGACAAGGACAAGTATAGAGTCCTGAACTTGGGACAGAAAAATCCGAAGCACTGCTACAGGCTGGGGACTGACTGGCTAAGCAGAGCAGAAAAGGAACTGGGGATTACAGTGAATGAGAAGCTGAATATGAGTCAACAGCAGAGCCACCCCAAGCAATGGGCTGACCGGGCTATCTCCCAGGGCGCCCCATTGTAGGGGGCGCTGCTGGACTGGGCGGTAGTGGGGCCTTTCAAGCGCCGTGCGCCTGGGGCCCAGAGCGCAAGAATGGCTCGGGCTGGCACTGGTCAACAGTGTCCCCTTGTAGCCAAGAATACTACTGCCATATTAGGGTGCATTAGGTAGGAGCATTGCCAGCAGATCTAGAGAATTGATTATTCCCCTTGGGTGCATCTAGACTACATGGCTCCGTTGACGGAGCATTGTAAAGTAGTTTACTCGACATAGTCAATGAAGCGGGGATTTAAATAATCCCCGCTTCATTAAAATAAAAATGGCTGACGCGCTGTGCCGACAATCAGCTGATCTGTCACAGCACGGCAGTCTAGACGCGGCGCGGTTGACAAGGGAAGCCTTTGTCGTAAACCTCATTTCAGGAGGCATACCGGAGTGGTCAACAAAGCCTTCCCTTGTCCATTGCGCTGCGTCTAGACTGCCACACTGTGCTGGATCAGCTGATTGTCGGCACAGCACAGTGGCCAACTCAAGTTGCCAGAAGTGGCTGCAAAGAACTTGCACCAAACAGTTTACGGCTCTGTCCATGCAACATCACGGAGCTGGTGCGGTGCCTAACCCGGTTGATCTGTTCGCTTTCCAGATTTACCCTCTATGCTGTAGACACCCGAGGAAGGCACTCAGAGCTGAGCACGGTCACCCTGAGGACAGCCTGCCCACTGGTGGATGACAGCAAGGCGGAAGGTAAGAGGTCGCTGTCCCCAAACTCCAGAGAGCTCTCTTGTGAATCTTTTTCCCACTTCCCCTGTCCAGAGAAACAGCTGATTGTCAGTCTGCCAGTGATGCAGCCAGCGGGGGAGAGACATGACAAAAGAAAAGGATCAGCAGTGAGGGAAAAGGAAAGAGATAATGAAGGAGATGTTAAAGGAGAGCGAAAGCTTGTCTACATGAGAACACTTACGAAAGTTGATCAAAATTCAGAATTAAAGTGTCCTAAATTGGATTTTTCTTGATTTGCTTGAATGTCGGCATCCACACAGGGATTTAACATGATTTAGATAATCCATTTTAAAAATTAATTTGAATTAACTTTCTTGTGTTTTCCTGTATAGACAAGCCCCAAGAGAGAAAGAAAAGGGAGCGAAGCTGGAACAGCCAGAGTGCTCTAAACAGCAGTAAGAGAATGAAGAGTCAAGCAGGGTACATGCAGAGTGCATGCATGATCAAAAGGTCACAGTCTTTCTGTGTGTGATCTGTCACTGGGGGGGGGGTTCATTTATAGATCCCTAAAAAAATTTTGAACAAAGATGCAGACCCCTTTGGAAATCTTTGTCGCTCCTCAAGGGTCCACAGGCCCCACATTGGAAACCACTGTTCTGTAGTAACAATAAACTCTTGGGCTGTGTCTAGACTGGCAAGTTTTTCCGCAAAATCATCTGCTTTTGCGGAAAAACTTGACAGCTGTCTACACTGGCCGCTTGAATTTCCGCAAAAGCACTGACAATCTCATGTAAGATTGTCAGTGCTTTTGCGGAAATACTATGCTGCTCCTGTTTGGGCAAAAGTCTTTTTCCGAAAAACTTTTGCACAAAAGGGCCACTGTAGACAGCGAAAATGGCGATCAGGGCTTTTTTGTGGAAAAGCGCGTCTAGATTGGTCACAGACGCTTTTCTACAAAAAGTACTTTTGCAGAAAAGCATCCTGCCAATCTAGACGCGCTTTTCCAAAAATGCTTTTAATGGAAAACTTTTCCGTTAAAGCATTTCCGGAAAATCATGCCAGTGTAGACGTAGCCTTGGGGTGCATCTGCATAGCAGGGTTTAACTCAAAATAAGCTAAGCAAATTGAGCTACGTCAATTGCGAAGCTTATTTCAAAATAGCTTATTTTGAAATTGGAAGCATCTACACAGCACTGATTTTGACATAGAGCACTCTTCCTCCAACTTTCCTTACTCCTCGTACAATGAGGGTTACAGGAGTTCGAGTAAGAAGTCCTCCAGCTTGACAGTATTTCAACATTATTTCAAAATAACTGCCTGCAGTATAGGCGTGGACTAAGTTATTTCGAAATAACACTAATTGTTCGAAAGAATGTTGCTGTGTAGATGTACCCTAACAGACCATGGACCACAGGTTGAAAATCTGGTGTTACTGAATAAAGGGAATTGGCTTGTAGCTATAGTTAGTGCAGGAAGAAAAAGTAGTACAAATGCCCAAAATTTGGCAGTAGTTTTCATTTTTCAGAAATTGAAGCAGGCCCTTTTTATGGCACTGATGTTCTCAAAATAGTTCACTGTTATCAGAAACACCATGTACATTATCATAATTTTTTTCTTTTAATGAAAACCTTTGGAAACAAAGTATTTCTGATCATTTCTTTAGATAAAATTATTCAGTATAAGTTGTGAGGAAATAGTTTTCTGCATCTTTTCTCCCCATTTCCTCTTCCCGGGTTCTCCCCATTTTTATTCATAAAATGTTGAGGAGCTCTGCTAGAAACCCCATCTGTAAAAAGAGAGATAATGCTACTGACCTCCTTTGTAAAGCACTCTATGATCTACTGAGGAAAAGTGCTTGATAAGAGCTAGTGACCATGCTTGTGATATTTTGAATGATGCATTCCTGTATTCCTGCCTAACTTATTTTTCATATTATTGATAATGTTCATGAGACCATCCCAAACCGTTCCATGTCCCTTTCTCCCCACAGCCTCCTATGGGCTGTGTTCCCTGTAAGTTGTGCGCTTGATTGGCCACCGGGGAGAAATTCAGTTGCCACCCAGCTGATTAGCAGAGCGCTGACAGCTGCCCACACCCTACACAGCCAGCAGAGTGTGTGTCTACTGGTGGTGCACATCCACACATGCTTTGGTGCACATACCAAAATTTATTCCACACACAGATGGAAAAAAATTAGAGGGAACATTGCCCATGGGGTCAGAGTTTCTAAAGAGCGCAGCTCTCAACATGAACCCCACATTCTTAGCCCTTGTGGTAAGTCAGTCCCTTATTTAGGTGCTTCAAAGTGTATCTTCAGGGTAAACATAGGTTCACACGAGTAGAGACATCCCTGAGCCATAGGTACTAACTCTGGGTTGCTTAGCACCCACCAGCCACCTGCTGCTCATCTGTTCGTTGGCAAGTGGGAAGAAGAGGGCGGAGTGGGGGTGGCATGGGGGGAGTGAGGGCAGGGCCTTGGGGGAATGTTGCAGCGTTGCGGGCAGGGAGGAGCACACAGCCAGAAAAATGAAAGTCAGCCTGTGCCACAAGTAAACGCACCCCCACTGGCACTGCACTTCTCCCTTCCCCTGTGTGTTAGGGCTTCTGGGGCCGTGCCCTGTGGTTCTTTTTGTGCTGGGCCTCTCTGTGGTGCTTTCCCAGCAAATTGCGGGAGGACTTGGGGGCTCGGTGGGAACGCACGGGAGGGCTGGCAGCATTGGAGAGGTTAAGCTGATGTTCTTGCAGCAGAGCGGGCAGATGACCAGCCTGGGAGAGAAAACAGCACTGAGCTCGACCCCAGGCAGAGAGCCTGCGCTAAACGCCCCACCAAACTCGCACAAGAGGACTTGGTGCTGGGATGTCAGGGGCAACGCTCAAGTAGGAGCCTGGGTTTTCTCTGCAGTGAAGACGTACCCTCCTAGAGAGCTGAGTTCTTCCAAATCTGGCCCATAGTGCCTAACGTTTGAGCAAGCAGCTCCCTCAAAAGAAGTGCTTCCCGCCCCTGGGAGTATATACAGCAGTGCAGGTAGTTTAGGGTTTGAGCCTGGTATTCTAGCCTCTCCTTCCCTCCGGGCATCCTTATTCTCCGGCTCCCTCTCATCCGCACCCTTGCTAAGCGGCTACGGAGCTGTGACTGACTGGAACAGGAAGGTGGGGAGGTGGCGGGCACTGGCTGGCACAACTGAGGCATCAAACAAAATGGCCTTGCAAATGGCTCTGCTGGGGCAGACTCCCAATACCCACATGCAGCCTTGTTAAAATCTTTGGGACTCTGCTGGGACTCTGGGTTCTAAACCTGTGGAGCCAGTCGCAGGATCTGGGCCTCAGTCTGGTAAATCGGTACAGCTGCCCAGAGAGAGGGCTATGCTCTGAAGCCAACTTCAAACCTGCTTTGAGTGAGGCTTTGAGTGAGGGAGGTCTAGATTGGATATTAGGAAGAACTATTTCCCTAGGAGGGTGGTGAAGCACTGGGATGAGTTACCTAGGGAAGTAGTGGAGTCTCCATCCCTAGAGATTTTTAAGTCTCGGCTTGGCAAAGCCCTGGCTGGGTTGATTTAGTTGGGATTGGTCCTGCTTTGGGCAGGGGGTTGGACTTGATGACTCCTGAGGTCTCTTCCAGCTTTATGATTCTTTGAGGCAGCCACCCCAGTCTGCCAGTGTTAGCCCCTCTGGGTGGTTTTTCCTTCCCACACCCCATGTCTTCCACTCCCCTGTAAACTCCTGCTCCCCTTGCTTCTTTTCAGAGATAGCTGACAAAATCTACAACCTCTACAATGGCTACACCAGTGGCAAGGAGCAGCAGACGGCCTACAACACACTGATGGAGGTCTCCACCCCCATGCTCTTCCGAGTCCAACACCACTATAACTCACACTACGAGAAGTTTGGAGATTTCGTCTGGCGCAGTGAGGATGAGCTGGGGCCCAGGTAGCTGTGCTTTCCCATGATCCTTTGGGTTGGTCCCTCCCACCCCATTAGCATGCCCTTGTGTCCTATCCAGTGAGCCTGATGATCCCCTAATACTAGAGAGAAAGCTCTTTGTAAACTTCAACCAACCCCACTGTCTGCTCAGGAGAGGCCCTAGACGGGATTAAGGGGCTGCTGTAATTTAGGATTTTGGTGACTGGTAACGGTTGTTTGGCAGTCCAGTCCTGGGAGGAACAGGCAGCATTGCAAGTTAGGGTCTGTACTGGTAAAACTGTGGACCCAGTTCTGAGGTGAACGGCCACAGCTGCATTTGAACACAATGTTATAAATGAGTGCCGACTCCCAGCCTTTTTTACATTGGAGAGTCTTGGTGGCAGACACTTTAACTCCTCCATTATTCAAATGTGCCCTGATGTTTTCAGCCTTATGACAGTATAAACTGAGGGGGGTGAAGCACTGGGATGGGTTCCCTAGGGAGGTGGTGGAATCTTCATCCCTGGAGGTTTTTAAGTCTCGGCTTGACAGGGCCCTGGCTGGGTTGATTTAGTTGGAATTGGTCCTGCCTTGGGCAGGGGGCTGGACTTGATCAGGGCCAGCTTTAGGCCGAGTCCCCCGAATGTGCCTAAGAGGTCCCCGCTCCCGGGCACGCGGCGCATGCGCGGTGCCGCCCGTGGCGCATGCGCAGCCCCACTCCCGCAAATCGGGCCCCGCACTTCCTAAAGCCGGCCCTTGACTCGATGACCTCCTGAAGTCTCTTCCAGCTCTCTGATTCTATGTTCTATGATAAGATAAATGAATGAAAGCTGAAGCCAGTGAGGGATGCAAATTAGGACTGAGGTGCATTGGATCAGGTGTTTGGAGAGCTAAGCGCTAGAATAATGCAGCCAACATGCCCAAAGCATAAAGGGATAAAGGATTCTGCCTCTTTCAGCACATCCTCCAACAGTTGTAGCACTGGCAGATAGAAAAAATCCAGGGGATGAAAGACAGCAACTCGAGCACCATACTGAGGCCCTGCCAGAGAAAGCCTGTTTGGGATTTTGACAAATTAGCCGTTTTGGACTAACAAACACATTTGCTGGGAAAATCCTACCCAGCTCTCCTCTGTGTGTTCTTGAGAAGCTGACAGTGGATGTTCTACCACTTAGATTCTGTCCTATTGTTCTGAAATCTCTGCCAGAGGGAAAATGGCCATCCCCAGTGAGCGTCTTTGCCTGTGTTCTGGTTTTGAAAATTACTGGGGGCTAAAGTGAATGCTCCAGTTGCAAATTCATCTAAACCATTCTATGCCCTGGCAGCCCAGGATGGATGTGAGGGTCTTAAAAAGTCTCTTTTTTCCTCTTTATTTTAGAGGACCAGGACATGAGAGTCTCGTGTAACTTTTCTTTAAGGGTCAAGGTTCACATGCCAAAACTGTCTTGACACCATGAGAGTGGAGATAAAACTTCCAATTGTTTATGTGTCACACAATCAGTAGATTTATTTTTTATCTTTCATTTTACCATTGTGATATCTCCTTAAGGTTTGGTGAATGAACTCTCAGCATGTGATAGACTGTGACTTTGCAGCACAATATCTTCTAACCTCCTGCTGAAATTAATCCTCTCTCTCTCATCTTACGGATGGTGAGACAGACAGAAGAGACAGCCTAATGTGACATATTGATACGTTGACCCTCACCGTGGTTACTGGGCACCTTACAAGTTATAAATACTTTTGAAGGAACACAGATGTATCTCCCTCTCACCCACCTAAAACAACAACATGGCATTACAGTGACCTCCCTAAATTCCTAAAGCAGTGCCCACTAACACCATGCTGCAAAGTGAGGCATGCCAGGCTATGGAAGAAAATGTATTTTACAAACCTGTGTTCCCTTGTCCTTAACTTCATGCTAAGAGTAGAGATTAGAAATGGGGTAACTCTGAAATTGTGAACAACAGTGATTCTAGCAATAACAGCCCCCATGAAATGTCATTTATAGGGCCATTTACAAATGTATGGTGAACATGCAGGTTCGGACAGACTACAACTATGGACTAGAGCAGTGTTTCTCAACCTTTTTTTTTTTTATAAAGTACCCCTTTAAAAAAAAGTATAAGTACCCCCAGTACCTACAGTTTTCAGACACACACAATTTTTTTCTACCATTGCAACACACTTGTTTAAAGAACTTAATCATAGCCGGGCGGGCGATGACATTTTTGGGTGTAAAAATTACAAAAATAATAAAGCCCTGTAAAAGTTAAAACAAGAATGAGTTTTTTCCAAGTTTCAGTTTTGTTGATGTACCCCCAGACTTCTCTCGAGTACCTCTAAGGGTACTCGTAGCACTGGTTGAGAAACACTGGACTAGAGCATGCATGGACTAGAACATACATGGACTATACCATGCCAGAGAACTGGGAGAATAAGCTGGTTGTTTCTTGGACAAGGTGTCTTCTTATGATCTTTTTGTCACTCTTGATAAGCTGCTACCATAACTCCTCACAAGGAACATTCAGCAAGTGACATGAAGCTCCCTCATGATTCTAGACTCAGTCAAGGTCTTAGAGACGTTTTACAAATGCCGTCTTGTCGGCTGTCTGTTTCAGAAATTACCTTTTCTCAGAGTATTAGAAAGAAACACAGGGGCTGTGTCTAGAGTGGCTAGTTTTTCCGGAAAAACTTGCCAGCTGTCTACACTGGCCGCTTGAATTTCCGCAAAAGCACTGACTTCCTACTGTAAGAAATCAGTGCTTCTTGTGGAAATACTATGCTGCTGCCATTCAGGCAAAAGGGCCAATTCAGACAGCTCAGATTTGTTTTCCACAAAAAAGCCCCAATTGCGAAAATGGCGATCGGGGCTTTTTTGCAGAAAAGCGCGTCTAGATTGGCACGGACGCTTTTCCGCAAAAAGTGCTTTTGTGGAAAAGCGTCTGTGCTAATCTAGACGCTCTTTTCCGAAAATGCTTTTAACTGAAAACTTTTCCGTTCAAAGCATTTGCGGAAAATCATGCCAGTCTAGACGTAGCCAGAGAGAGAACTGGGGGTATAGAAGATGGGGGAGCAATTATCCACAACAAACACATAATGCCAATCGATTATATTTTGTTTGCCCACCCTTCTTATTGGGCACAAGCAGGAATCCACTCCTGGCTCTCTGACTCCAGTGCCACATTTTGTTGCAATAATTTACAACCTCCTGGACATAAATCCAAGTTAGCCTGCGACTGACCCTCCTGTAGAGGTGAACTTGGCTGTAAATTAACCTCTGACATGCAGCCACTCTCTTCCTCTCTCCTTGGCGGCACTGCAAGTTATTTCTCGTTTTAAGGCATCCCTCTCTGTACAAAGTCATGGGGCCGTCAGCTTTCTTTAGGTTTCCCCAGAAACTCTCTCCGTTACTTGGGCATCTCTGGAAGCTGAGTGACAATGCACCTGTTTGAGGGCATTGTCTAGCAGGAAAATACAGGCCAGGCAAACTTGTCTCTCAGTGTCTAGCGAGGAGATTTGGAAAGTGCTCTCCAGCTTGTCCTTGGCACACCGTTCTACAGAGAGCAATTTCTAGAGACATCCGTGGATTCCGCAGGTGTCCTTCCACGCTGAGGCAGGGTTCTCCGGTTGAACTTTCAGGGCCCCTCGTTCTTCTGAGTATCCAGCATCTCCTAGCCATGAGAAAGCTTCTAAAAATACCCCTGCCGCTTGCAAGCTGTTCTAGTCTCTCGACAAGAACGAAGGTCTGTCCTCCAGCCTCATTTCTCAGGGAGCCCTGACAGCACTGAAGCCCCCCGACAGCGGGAGAGGTGACCGAGGATTTTCCAGCGGAACATCTTGTAATGGGATTTTAATTGACAGTCTGTTCTTGTTCCCAGGAGGTCATTCATATTCGTACCTTGAAATGTTTATCAGATGAGCCTCAGATCCACAGTAAATGTTCACTCATAAAACTTAGTGACAAGAGGGGAGTCCATTGCCTCTGTGTAATAAATACATCATGCTGGAGTTTCCATGAAAGCCACAGGTTACTGCAAACAGCTGCTCGCGAGAAGACACACTGACAACCAGATGTCTCAAACAGAAGGTTTACATTAACGAGACATTAAAAACTTAGCTCATAGGTGGCCCTAGACCAGGACTTGCTGTGGTCAGGACTTGGCTTCTGGTTTGTTTCATCCTCCTAAGTCTCCTCTAACAAACCCCATATAACCCCAACACACGCAAAAAGAGACACTTTCTCCAAATTTACAGCTCCAATTTGTTCCAGCTAAAGAGAAGACTCTGTCTAGACCAATAAAGGCCTGGTGCTACTATGCATTTGCTCACTCTTTCTTGGGCTTGTGTTGTGCAGTGACAGTGTTTTGTTATGTCACAGGCTCTTCTTTTGACAGCTGGCTGGCTTTTTGGGGGGTTGTTATGGCCATTGCCTCCAAGGGGGTGGGAGAGGAAAAGGACATGGTTAGCTTGTCCCCACTCCCACCCCCATCCTCATCAGATCAGGATGTGACATTAGCGCAGGGTTTTAAGTCCCTCCTTTTCTAAAAGCAAGTAAGGAGGAGCCCTGCTGACAGCAGCAGCAGGGGAAGATCCTTTTAAATGCAAGCATCTCCTCACGGTCAGGGGAGGGAATGGGATGTACTGATGAGAGGCTGTGATAGCAGAGCGTGGAGTGCTGGACTCACTATCCTCCCATCTGAGAGCCTGACAGACCTGGCTCAATTATCACTTGGGTAGAAAATCTGAATTTATAGCAGTGAAACCCCACAAGAGAACAAGGCATTAACCCTCTCTCCCGCCTCGCGGCGGAGTCCTGGGGCAGGACCCTGCTCCACTCAAACAGCTGTCAGTCCCTGTCTGCGGTGTTGTGCTTTGCTAGTGCCTTTCATCCTAGCGCTTTTCAGGCAGGTAACTAGGCCCCCGGCAGGCCTGGGCGCAAGGCGAGTGTTGTATCCACAAGGTGGCTGAGCAGTCTGAGGCAGAGACCAGTGAAGTGGCAAACCACATGGTGCACAACTGGCCTGGGACAGAGCTGGACATGGCCAGTGCAAGACGCCCTTCCCAGCTCTGGGACTAGAACCCAGGAGCCCACAGCTGCTACTCTAACCAGTGCACCGCACTGCCTTCGGACAGTGCCTTTAGCCACGTGTGAGCACTATCCATGCCCTGGCAAACACAGCTTGCCCTCTGCCTCCCGGCCCCACTGACACAAGATACATGGCAGCCGAGGGCCATTCCTTTTAATCCCGTCCATCATTTTTATTGCAGTGTTGACCTCTTAAATCTTTCCCTGTAGTGGCCAGGCCAGGCTGGCACCACGTTCAAAGAGCTGGCCCCAGAGTGGCAGGAGAGGTGGAGGGAGACAGCGCCGTGGTGGGGGGGAAGAAGCAGCTGAAGTGTGATGGCTCAGGGACGTAGTGCGGAGCAGAGGCATCCCTGGCTGAAGCCAGCCGGGAGTCTGACTTCTGCAGCTGTCCCCTCCTGATCCTGCCCTTTCATTTGGGAATAAATGATTGTTTCTGGCAGCGTCGTGGTAGGAAGAGTCCATTGCCAGCACTTGAAAAGGTGGTCACTCTGGCCTGACATCCCCCCACAGAGAGCACTTGGATGGGGCCAGAAAATGATGGATGGTGTTAAATTGGCAGCCCAAGAACTGCTTCTATAATTTATAACCCAGCCTTCAGCAGAAGGCTTCTCTCTTTTTCTCGCCTTCTTTTCAATAAAGAAAAGATGTCAGCCAAAAGTGTAACACTCCAGAAGGCCTTTGTTACCCTTCTCAAGCAAGGGAGTCAGACTGGCTGCCCCCAGGAGAGCCACGCAACCTGGCTATGGCTGAGGGGGGTTTCTCCTTGATATGGAGACAGCAAAATCCAGATTTGCATTTCCATCCTGATCCTCCGCCCCAGCATGTTCTTCTGGCTCCTCCTTGTGTTCTCATGCATGGGGCTGCTTATCTGTGGGTACCCTGGGCCACTCCTTCAGCTGCTGCGCCCCACGGTTAGGCTCCCTAAGGCTCATCCACTGTTGCACAGAGCCCAGCACCAGCAAAGCGGCTGTGATGAGATGGAGAGATGCAACCACTGGCCCGCTGGGGCACAGAGGAAATCCAGCAGTGGGCCCCAGGAGATGAAAGCGAGAGGGCGTGGCATGTGGCATGTGTTTGCCCACATTCGCTCCCTGTTCTGCCGTAAAACCAATGCCCAGGACAGGTTAGAGCGAGCAATCTCTGAGAGAGTTTGCAGTGGTGTCTAAATGCAGTGGGGTTGCAGCAGGAAAAAAGAGACGAGAGAAAAGCAAGAAATGGAGAGGGAGTGATGGGCAGATGGCCCAGAAGAGGGAGCAAAAAGAGGGAAGGGATGAAGGAAGCGAACACAAGGTATAGGAGATAGAATGGAGGAGGCTGGGACAGGAGATGTATTTAGGGATGTCCTAGAGATCGAGGCCTTCATCTGAAGCATCCAGCATAGACTGGGGACAGGATACCAGACTTGATGGACTATTGATCTGAATCCATCCTTGGGATCCTGTAATTTTGAAAGTCAGGACGTGACCCTGCTTGTACCCTAGAGCATGGGTGGGTAAACGACGGCCCGCGGGCCAAGTGTGGCCAGCCAAAAATTTATATCCAGCCCACCATAATCCTCTGGGCCACTAACACCCTGCAGCTCAGTGGGTGCTCGGGCAGGCTGCCTGCCTGCTGCAGCTTCACATGCTGCTCAGAACAGTTGCCGGGGTAAATAGGTCTCTGCATGTTCCTGGGTGAGACGGGAGCAGCAGGCCTGTGTTTGCTGCTTCCACCTCCAGTACTAGCCTCACAGCGCCCCTCTGCTGCACCCAAACTCCCTCACAGACCCCCCCATCCCCTCCTGCATCCCTATCCCTGCCAAGAGCCCCCTCTTGCACTGAGGCTCCATCCCAGACCCCCCATCGCCTCCTTTACTATAGTAGAAAAGTGCACCTGATGATGACATACCAAATTCTTGGAGTGGCTTCCCCTGCGAAAATTGTTGCCCACTCTTAGCTAGAGGAAGTAGAGGGGCTCACTAGTGTTTCAATGCAGCTTCCCTTTTTGAAGCACGTAAGGGAGCTATTCCCATCCATCCACACATCCAGCTCTTGTTTGACTTCTCAGGGACAGGCCCCACCCTTCTGTCCTGTTGCATCTACTCTGGTGGGCAGCCCCAAAGCGAGAAGAACAACACATGGCACTAGATGTTACGCTTGTGACTGCAGCCCCGAATCATCCAGTGGGCAAAGAACACAACAAATCTCGCTTATACCGAGATCGCTAAGACACGTGTCATGCCAAACCCATGTCTTGGGTCATACCAAACCGCAGCGGCCTCCAGTGCAAGCCCAGCGCGGTTATCTGTGTATAGATTCCCCCAGTCAGGCTTGTCTTAGGGTATGTCCACAGTGCAAGCAGAGGTGTGGCTGTGGCATTGGTAGACACACCTGAGCTAGATAACTTGAGAAATGCTAGCAATCAGTCTGCAGGCCCAGGAACTGTACAAACCTCTGGAAGCTGGACAAATTTAGACGCCAATAAGGCATATGTTTTTAAAAGTAGGAGAGCAATTAACCAAGGGTCACGGTGGATTTTCTATCATGATTTTTATATCAAGGTTGGCTGTTTCTCCAGAAGATCTGCTTTAGGAATTATTCTGGAGACGTTCTATGGGCTGGGATGCACAGCAGGTCAGACCAGATGATCAAAACATCCTTCTGGCATTGGAATCTATGAATCTATGTAATCCAGGGGCTAGCCCTGCTGCCAGGACATCACTGCTCAAGTTGTTTGAACTAGCTAGATCAAAGCTAGCTTTGGTGTATCTACACACCCATTAGTCATGCCTCTCATTGCTGTGTAGACATACTTTCGGTCTTCCCAATAAGCAAGTGTTTCCAGATGTGTGCTCACAATAGGTTTTTCTTTTCTTACGATAACTAGCTTTCCTTCCTGTCCTCCAACTGGATCAGATAATTCCCACCGATATCCTCCTTTCCATTTCTTTGGAAAGGTTGACATTTGAAGCAAGTGCCAGACACTAGGGGCTACATCTACATTGGCCCCTTTTCCGGAAGAGGCATGTTAATTTCCAACTTCAGAATAGGGAAATCCGCGGGGGATTTAAATATCCCCCGCGGGATTTAAATAAACATGGCCTCCGCTTTTTTTCCGGCTTGGGGAAAAGCCGGAAAAAAGCGTCTAGACTGGCGCGATCCTCCGGAATAAAGCCCTTTTCCGGAGGATCTCTTATTCCTACTTCAAAGTAGGCCAAAGGGGCCAATGTAGACGTAGCCTAGGACTAGAGAAATTCACTCAGGACAAGTCCGTCAATGGCTGTTAGCCAAGATGGGCAGGGATGATTTCCGTAGACTAGGGGTCTCAAACTCAATTTACTTTAGGGCACATTTGAGTGCTAGTCCTCAAATCCTGCTAGTGGGCCAGCAGGCACCTCTCTCTGGCATCTCTCAGGCAATCCCCAGCCCCACCTGCCTTGAGGAACTTGTGCATGTGTGGGGTGGATTTTTGAAGTGCTTAGGCCATAGATGACCCATGGGCCATGAGTCTGAGACCCCTGCCATAGGCTCTGTTCGCCTGAAGCTGGGAATGATCGACAGAGGATGGATTACTTGAAGATTCCCTGTTCTGTTCATTCCCTCTGGGGCATCTGGCATTGGCCACTGTTGGAAGACAGGCCACTGGGCTCAACAGACCTTTGATCTGACCAGTCTGGTGGTTTTTATGGCAGTTGGTCCCCTTTCCCAACTCATTATAAAGGGCTCCTAAATGTTCATCAGTCTTATCTCTCTAAACGGGCGAGGTGGAGCTCAGAACTCTGGGCTCCATTTCCAACCCCACTGACTTGACTTTGACAGGAGCATAAGGGAATGTCATTAGCGTGAGCTGGAAATGGCGGCATGGTGGAACATCGGGCCCGTGCCGGTTGGCTGGAGCTGGTGAAACACCACAGAGCTAGTTTCACAAATAATGTGAATGTTTCAAAGTTGTTTTCACTCAGACTGGTTTGAAGCAAGCCCATTTTTCTTTTTAAATCTGGGCTCCTATCATTATAAAAAATGCAGAAAGTATTTTAATTATTTCTGACAAATTTTTTTTTTGGGGGGGAGGGGATAGCCATCAGGAAGAAGGGAAAATAACAAAATGTGGACACTTGTTGACAAGGGATTGTGAAAATTTTTGTCCCTCCCCTACAAGAGAAAAAGGTTGTTTTCCGACCAAAACTCTTCTTCAGAAAGGTGTAAGTAGTTTTATACCACCCACGCCCATGTGTATGTAGTAGCACCCATACCCCAATACTGGGCTGCAGATACCAGGTTCAGAAGCACTGGACTGTTTTTAGACAGGACTCTGCTGGCATACACATGGCCATGTGGAAGGTAATGAATGCCATGCAGAAAAAGTCAGTGTAGAATATGACTCCTCGGTGTGTTTTGTGTTAGCTGCATAAAGGAATTGTATTGTTGGGTGTTGGAAGCTGCTGGTCAAAGCTCCACCCATCACCTCATGTCTGTTCTATGTACATCAGTCTTGAATTCTTCTTGCTTATCTTGTCCTCACAGAATCATAGACCTGGAAGGGACCTCAGGAGGTAATTGAGTCCAGTTCCCTGCCCTCATGGCAGGACCAAGCTCATATTTGAAAGCTGAAGACACAGTCACCACATGGAAAATGACCAGTGCAGGATAAAGGTGGTCTCACTTGATAGCCTCACCACAGGAGAAATTATTCTGGGCCTGTCTCGGTCTGGAAGAGGAAGGGTAGCCACTTGGGTGAGGTTTGCTGGCCCTTCATATTATCTTCCGTCCCCAGAAATAGAGATTCATCTCTGGCTTTGGAGCTCGACTGGCCTCCAGTCACTGCCGCTTTTGCCGTGTTTCTCCCCCGTGCAGGCCAGGCTACAGTTCCCTCTTTCATGACTCATGGCAAATTCTTGCTTGGAATCTCAGTTCCTGAGATGTCTTGGAGGGAGCAGCCGCATCAGAAAACAGCTCTGCTGCCTCCCAAACAATCCGGGGCTGAAGCACCAGAGAGCTCGTATAATCAAGTCATCCCCATGTTAACCCCTAGCCGACTGAGGGCGCTGCCCCTGCCATCTCATCATTGGGAATTCACATTCCTTTGATAACTGTAACAAACCCCAATTCCAATTCCAGAGCTTCACAGTGGCACCAGGGGGAGAGGGACTAATCTCTGGTCTTGAGACTTTCAAACCATGCAAATAAACCCTCTTTCCCCACCTTTGTGTTAGTACTTTGAAGGTCTCACTAGGGGAAGCTCAGCTTCTCACCACTTTATTTTGTTTTGTCAGTGGGGGTGTTGCACCCACCTTCCCTTCTCTGACGTGAGGAAGCTGGATTTTTCCTAGCCTTTCCTGTCCCAGAAGACTTGATGAAGTGCAGAGACAAAGGCTATGTCCGTGGGTTTCTTCCTGCACTGGGGCATGCGCGGGGAAGACACCAGGTGATCTTCAGAACTCCATATAAGTAAGGGAAGGAGAGGACAGGGTACCCCCTTTTGGCTTTTCCAGTTACTTCCTGCAGCAGAGACTTTGGGGGTTCTGCCATGTAGCTAGACAGATGGCTAGATGGATGCTAGTTTGTTTACAACCGTCCTAGTTTCATCAGCTTCTTAAGAATCGTGATCGACCTGTGACTTCAGTGGAGTTGCACCAGTGTAACTGAGTGGCAAACTTGGATTGTAGAAGGAAGCCGAGTTTCCAGCAGGGTGTTTGCTTCTCTCTCTCTTTCAGCCAACTGAGGAATCAGCAAGAAGGGAGCGTATGTTAAATCTGGAGGCCTCGGGGACTTAATGAAGGAACAGATTTGGTTCAGGAATGCCAAACCATATCTCTATCAGCATAGACATAGACATAGACATAGACATAAACATATTCAAGATCTGAGTAAGAATTGATTTACTTGAGCTGGTCACACCATCCAGTGGGAGTTTGCCAGTTTTGAAGCCACATAGGGCAGGACTCTGGAAACTTTCTGTGAAGCGTCCGTAGTACTGCAGGAGGTGGTGTGGCCCAGAAGGCCGCACCGCAATCTGGTTTAGATGATCCAATGGAGCTGAGAGATGTGATGAGTTGTGTTGCCAGCTTTTCTACCTAGAACAGGTCACTAAAGTGCTTCATGCCTCAGTTTCCCCATATGTATATGAGGATAATAATATCTATGCCATCAGCCTTTGTTCATTGCTATCTGTAAAGCATTTTGAGATCCTGGCATAGCAGGTTCTGTAGAAATGTAATTAATTAGGAATTTGCCAGTAACTGTTGATCTATTGGCAATTGCTAACAGAACTGTTTTGTGTATGTGACAGGAAAAACCACCGGCAGAACCCAGGGTCCCTGGCTAGAGCTGAGCAAATACTTTATTGTAATTTGATGCCTGAACAAAAACTGACTTTTTTTTCTCTCTGAAATGAAGCCTCCCCCTCCCCCAAAAAATCAGTCTGATCAAACACAATGGTTTGAGTGTTAAAACAAAGCACCGTTTTGAAACAAATCGACTGTTTGAATTGACATTTTCTAACATGAATGTCGATGGGAAGGGTTTTGAAAGTGTCATTTTGAAACAAAATATCGTAACAGCCTGTGTTGAAAATGTCAGTACACCCCATTTAAAAAATTTGTAACATATGTTTTGTTGCTGTTGTGTGGAGGGGTGTGCACAATGATTGGCCAAATGCAATCAGACAAACTCGTTTTTTGGAAAAGTTAGTATTTGCCAAAAAAATGTCAATCACCTTTCTTCTAGCTCTCGGCTCTAACTGCTTCTACCTTCTTGCTATGTCTCCGTTTCCTCCTCTGCATTCCAGGAAAGCACACCTGATCTTAAGGAGGCTGGAGAAAGTGAGCAGCCACTGTTCAAACTTGCTCCGCAGTGCCTACATCCAGAGCCGCACCGACACCATGCCCTACTTGTTCTGCCGCAGTGAGGAGGTCCGGCCGGCCGGCATGGTCTGGTACAGCATCCTAAAGGACACCAAAATAACATGCGAGGAGAAGATGGTCTCCATGCTGCGCAACACCTATGGGGAGTCCAAGGGGCGGTGAGGGACAGCATTGGCCTGGAGCTGTGGAAGGGATGGGAACGCCAAGGAGTCACGGACGTGTGATAACCTGAGTAGCTGTTGGGCTTAGGGGAATGGTGACAGTCAAATGGAGGGGACAGCGAGGCCAAACCGGACTTTTTGACACAGGCGGTGGAGAAACGAGAAATCAGCCAATTGGACTTTGATTTCCCTTTGATTTTATTTTTTAAAAAGAAAATACCTAATCTGACTCGGTAGCACTGTCTCTCCTTTTTAATCTTTTCTTACCAAATTTCCTGGACCACGCGCTCCAAACCTGAGAGGAAGAGAAATCCAGAAGAGCCAGGTGGGGGCTCAGGAGCGCGAGCAGTGT
Source organism: Pelodiscus sinensis (assembly GCF_052426305.1). Taxonomy (NCBI): domain Eukaryota; kingdom Metazoa; phylum Chordata; order Testudines; family Trionychidae; genus Pelodiscus; species Pelodiscus sinensis. The sequence goes on along the minus strand of NC_143074.1, from coordinate 6,642,243 downwards.
CCCTTCCATCCCCGCTCACTTTGGAAGCAGACGACGTGGGAGAGGGGGGCCTGCTGCCGTAGTGCGTCAAGGAGCAACGGCGAAGCGTCTCGGTCCTGGGATGCAATGCCAGGACCTGGAGGTGCTGTCCCATGGAGATTAACGCTAGCTGGGCAGGTGCAAAGACATTGCAGGCAAACTGGGTTTTTTTTAATGCTCCCCAAGTTTGCAGAACTGCTGCTTGTGGAGCCTTCGTTTGCAGGGCTCCTGACAGGTTGTTCCGTGCATTAAAGATTCATATGAAGTCCACCGTTCCCGCCTGCTGGCTGTTTTGTCCAACACACGTCTCTGCCGTGGCCTGTTTGCAGAAGGATCTGTGAGGAAATGAGAGGAAAGGCGAGTGGTGGGTACAGGGCTGAGAGAAGATTCCCTATATGGGAAGCAACAGGACACATCTCAGTTCTGGCTTGGGGTCAGAGTGACAGGCGCTGAGCATTTAAAGAGGGAGGGGTGAGGGCTACAGACTTCTGTAGCGCCTGTTGTCAGAGGAGTCCTGTGCCCTATAAGGAAGCTGAGAGGAGCATCTGAGGTCAATAAGGGTGGCACGTGCCGATGGAACAAGGTGGGAAACTGAGGCCAGAGGACCACGATCCAGAGCCCGCTGAAGTCAGTGGAAGCTTTCCCACTGGCTTGGGTCAGGTGCCCATGGATTCCTCTTTTGATCTGGGCCAGAGTTGGTATCTGCTAAAGAAGCCATTTGAGCCAGCCCTCGACTGAGTGGAGACCAGTTCTCATTCGGAAGATCATTGCAGAGCAGATGAGGGCTGAGCAGGCTAGGGCAGAGGAAAGATTCCTGGTGACTAGGGCCCTACCCAACGCACAGGGATGACACCATGAAATCGGCCCCTCTGTGTGCTTTTACCCTGCACAATCCAGATGTCACAGGAGGGGCCAGCAGCTCTCAAATCGGGGTCCTGACCCAAAAGGGAGTTACGGGGGAATCACAAGGTTACTTTAGGGGAGTCATGATGTTGTCACCCTTCAGAACAGGGCGGCCAGTGAGCGGCAGCTATTGGCCGGGCACCCAACTCTGGAGGCCGCGCCGCTGCAAGTACCAGCACAGAAGTAAGTAGGGTTGCCAGATGGCTGAAAGAAAAATACCAAACACCGCCCCCCCCAAAAAACCCCACCGGGAAAAAATTTTGTTGCAGGAAAATAAAAGGGGGGGGAGGACCAAAGTTGTTGAGAAAAAAAAAAAAAACTTCCAAGAACCTGGATCACTGCTAGGGATTACCAGGCAATCATAAAAAAAAAAAAAAAAAAAAAAAAAAAAACAGACACGCTTTCGGGGGGAGGGGGGGAGGAGAGGGGAGGGAGGACCAGCCTGGCTGGGAAGGGGGGACCTGGAATGGGGGGTGGGGGAGATAGTGGGGGCCAACAGGAAGCAGCACTGGTCATGGGGGGTGGAACAGGGCTGGCCGCAGGATATCAGGGGAGGGGGAACCAGCCGGAAGGGGGAGGGGCACCAGGAGGAAGGGGGAGCAGAAAGCAGAGCTGGCGGGGGAGGGGTGCAGCAGTGCTGGTCAGGAGGAAGGGGGGCGGGAGGAAGGGGGAGCAGGAAGCACAGCTGACAGGCGGGGTGTAGCGGGGGGGCGGGAGGAAGGGGGAGCGGGAAGCAGAGCTGGCGGGGGCAGGGAGATGTGCAGCAGCGCTGGCAGGGGAGATCAGGAAAAGGAACGGGGCGGCGGGAAGCAGAGCTGGGGGGGTGCAGGGGGGCTGGCCGGGGAAGATCAGGAGGGGAAGTGGGGGAGAACTGGCCGGCCGGGAAGGGGGGGGTAGCAAATTGGCCGGCGGGGAGCGGGACTGACCCGGGCACTTGCTGCCTGTCCCGCGCAGGCTCCCGGCAACGCACAAGCGAGGGGGAGACTTCCCCTCCTCCTCACACTCAACCGATTTAGGGCTCCGGCAGCAATCGCAGCCCCGCCTCCCAGCTGGGACTCCCAGTCGCTCCCCGGCCCATGCCAGGCTTCTGTCCGGTGCACAGCCGAAAAAACCAGAAAATACCGGACATTGCGCATGTCTGGTATTTTCTGATTTTTTTTACCAGACAGAGAGTGCAAATACCGGACTGTCCGGTACAATACCGGACACCTAGCAACCAAGGGTAGCAGGTACAGCAATAACCCTGCGATACCCCCACACTCCTGTGTGGGCCCAGACTCCGGCAATTATACCACCATGAAAGTTCAGATTTTAAAAGCTGAAATTGTGACTTGTGGGGTTTAAAAATCCTGTGACCATGCAATGGACCAAAATCAACTGTAAATTTGGCAAGGCCTAGTAATGCCCCACAGAAAGAACAGCCCTGCTTCTCAACCACTCTGGGGTTCGTGCAGCACCAAGGGGGTCCCACACAAATACAATATACAACCAGGAGCCATACAAGAACCTTCATAGAGCCATATGCGGGCAGCTCCCCCGGCAGCCCTGATTCTAGACCCAAATTTGCCTGGAGCTGAGGGCAGGCCTGAACCTGGGCCCATGCATAGTTAATCCCCTGGCACCTAAAATACCCGGCACTGTGACCTTCCCTCTCCCTTCTTTGGGCCTCACGCCTGCTTTGCCTGCCAATAGGCCTCAGGACAGTGGGAGCTGCCCTGCTCCCTCAGTCAGCTGTTCCCTTTGCCGTTGGCAGGGCCACACTGAGCGAATGCAAGAAGAGGTGGAAAGGCCACAGTCTGGCCTTCCCCGTGCCCGACATGCAGGCCCTGTCCAGTCCAGGGCACCCATGGGCAGAAGCTGCCTGTCTCTCAGCAATGCTGAGCCCATGCAAGTGTCTGACGCCATCGGGAGGGGGCTCGGCAGTGCTTGAAATCAGGCTAAAGCTGAGAACACGGAGCATCTGCACTGGAGCTGGTGGTGTGATTCTAGCACGTGCCCCTGCTAGCTTCGACCAAGGGGGCACTGCAGGCAGCACAGCCCCACAGGCAGGCAGCCCCACTGGTTACGCACCTGAGATGAGACCTAAGGGCTTGGTCCAGGCTGCTGTAGCTCCATGGCACGTTTTAGTGGGCTAGCATAGGCACTAACATCTAAAAGTACCTCCAGCTGCAATGTACATGTAGCCTTGCAGGGGTGCTAGTGAGTCCTTGCCGGGCACACACACACACACACATGCACATGCACACACACACATGCACATGCACGCACACACACACACACACACACACGCACACACACATGCACACGTGCACACACACGCATGCACACACACAAACACACATGCACGCGCACACGCATGCACACGCACACAGACACGCACACAAAAACACACACACACATGCACACGCACGCACAGAGACACACACATGCACACACACACAAACACACATGCACATGCACACGCATGCACACGCACACGCATGCACACGCACGCACACATGCACACACACACACACATGCATGCATGTTCTTGCCAGCCACATGCACGGATGCACACAGCTTTGCCAGCCAAACACACACACGCACACAAAAACACACACACGAGTCCTTGCCAGCCACTCTCTGTCTCACTCACACACAAACAACCGCCCCCTCCCCCGGCACTGTGTGCATGACAAGGAGCACCCTGCAGCCCCTCCAATGATGCTGCCGCGGCCACAGTGGTTTGCACTGGCCACGCGCCCCAGCAGGAATTCTGTTTGAGTCCCTGCGTCTCCTCACGCAGGTAAGCCCTAAACTCCCTTTCCAGCAGCTCAGCCTGCCAGGGATGGAGTCCAAGATGTAATTGACTGTACAGCTCCTTTGAAACATACAACCCTTGGTGTGACCCTGCAGCGGAGCAGGCAGCGTGGCTGCGCCTGGCAGCACGTGCGCCTCACGGAAGTGGGAGCCAAGGGTAAGGAAATACGTGTCGCAAGCTGCTATTGTAACACAACCAAACCAAACCGGCTTTGAAGTGGAAATGAGGCCCTGGTTTATGCCCTGGCTGGGGTTTTGGCGCTGCGCCGCTGTGCCGTGTTCCTGTTGCATGTGCAGCCATGAAAAATACCAGCCACGTCAGTGAGGAAAACCTGTTGGCAGCCTCGCTCCCAGCTGGCTTGGCCTGAGTCGTCTCCTCCTTACACCTGTGTAACCCCATCCACTTGTCTTGCCTATTCCTGGTTTGCAAAAGGAGACTGCTGTGCGGGGGGTTCACGTGTGAGAGCAGGTGACAACTCATGGAGGGGGCCTGGCAGGTGCAGACCCGGGCAGCATATGTGCAGGAGGTTTCTAATCTGTGCTGCAGCCCTGGCGTGTGTGTTATCAGTAGAGTTGGCTGAACCATGAGGCATTAAAGATTTTGCAAATTTCATTAACTTGTTTAGTTACTCAGCTTTTTGGACCACTGCCTGTCCCTTTCCCCATATTTTACACACACAATTTTGCTTGGGTTTTCAAGGACGAGTCATTTTTTTTTCCTTTAAACAGGCTTAACCCACCTGCAAGTGCAAAGGGGGAGAGGACATTTGCAGCATAATGGTGGGAAAGTGGTGGTATTGGCTGTCCCTGTGGATGAATCAAATGCTTTGTCTGTAATCCTAGACAAGTGATTAGATGCTAGCACCAGCATTATAGAGATATCGCTGGCTAGATCTCCAGCTCAAGCTACCTGGTCTATGTGTTAGGATATAAGACTCATGCCAAAGACTAGGCTGGCATGAATGCCAAGGCACATTTGGGCATGACCACTTTTTTCTTGTTTTGCTTCCTATTTTGCACATACTTTGTCCATTTGCAAATGCCTTCGTCATAGGGTACACGGAACAGCAGGAAAAGAGAATGCACAGCGCTGTTTGCAGGGCTGCACAGGGCCCAGAGAAAACCAGGCTTCAGTTACAACAGCCCTGAGGTCGCTCTCACTCACACAGCAAGCACGGAGCCCACAGATGACTTAAAATAACTTTAACTCCAACCATCTGTAATCAAGTGTCAAAACAGGGTGACTGAGACTCAGGGCCTGCGTGTACAGTATATTGTCACATCCGGCAGTGTGCAAAACATGTGCACAGTCTGATCTGGGTGTATGCGCGACACCTAGCTGTGAGTACAGCACACTGCAGTGAGTAGGTGCATAGTGCGGCACAGATTCTCAGCTGGGCTACATCTAGATTGCATCCCTTTTTCGTAAAAGGGATGCAAATTAGACGTATCGCACTTGCTAATGAAGCGGGGATTTAAATCTCCCCCGCTTCATTAGCATAAAAATGGCTGCCGCTTTTTTCCGGCTCGGAGCTTTGCCGGAAAAAAGCACCAGTCTAGACACAGATCTTTTGGAAAATAAAGCCTTTTCCGAAAGATCCCTCATCTCTCTTAAAATAAGGGATAAGGGATCTTTCGGAAAAGGCTTTATTTTCCGCAAGATCCACGTCTAGACTGGCGCTTTTTTCCAGCAAAGCTCCATGCTGAAAAAAATCGGCAGCCATTTTTATGCTAATGAAGCGGGGGAGATTTAAATCCCCGCTTCATTAGCAAGTGCGATACGTCTAATTTGCATCCCTTTTACGAAAAAGGGATGCAGTCTAGACGTAACCCTGGTGTTTCAGTGGATGAAGGGCATGGAACAGAATGTTAGAAGAGGGATAGATAATGAGACAGAAAATATATTGCCTCCATATCAATCCATGGCACTGCCACACATTGAACACTGCTTGCAGATGTGGTCTCCCCACCTCAAAAAAGATATATTGGAATTGGAAAAGGTTCAGAAAAGGTCAACAAAAAGGATTAAAGGTCTGGAATGGCTTCCATATGAGGAGAGGACTAGGACTATAAAACTATAAAACTAGGACTTTTCAGCTTGGAAAAGAGACAGCTTAGAAGGGAGCTGATAGAGGGCTGTAAAATCATGACTGGTGTAAGGAAGGAAGTTGTATTTATTCCTTCTCACAACAAAGGAACTAGGGGATGACTAAATAAAATTAATAAGCAGCGGGGTTAAAACAAACAAAAAGAAGTGTTTCGTCACACAACACACGGTCAACCTGTGGAACTCTTTGCCAGAGGATGTTGTGAAGATCAAGATAATAAGAGGGCTGGACAAAAATGTAGATAAATTCATTGAGAACTGGTCCATCAGTGTCTATTTGCCAGGATAGGCAGGGATGGTGTGTCTAGCCCCTGTTTGCCAGCCACTGGGATCACTGTTCATTTCATCTGAAGCACTTGGTGTTGGCCACTGTCAGAAAATAGGCTACTGGGCTGGATGGACCGTTGTTTTGATCCCATGTGGCCATTCTGACAAATAGCTTTGATTTACCCCAGCAGAGACTCTGGCCCCATGTGGCTGGGTGTATGCGCACAGCCGGGATGTATGTATACGCATGCAGGTGATAGAAATAAGGGAGGGGAGGCCACACATTGAGCTGTTGTACTTAACCCTCGAGATTCAAGCTCGTTCAAAGCAGTGGACTTGTGAGTCCTGCCATGGTGCCCACGTTTAGGTGCCCAAGCCAAACAAAACCCAGGAATTATTTGAGGTGGCAAAGAAAGCATCTCACCACAGAATGGAAGGTTCTGGATTTCCTCTCTGGAAACTTTGGGTGATGTGTCTCTCAGGCTGCCAAGCCAATCTGTTACCCCTTCCTGCCCCACCAGAGCTGGCAGATCTTAGCCTAGCTAGACAAGTGTTCCCTGCCTACCAGGCTGCATTTATAAACCCCTCTCTGCAGGGTTGCTCGAGTCTGCTCTCAGCTAATGCCATCACATGGATTGCCTGGGTTCTTACAGTCCCAGCATATTCGTAGACATCTCTCTCCCCCCCCCCCCCCGACCCCTGGAAGTAGGGAAATATTGGTCCCATTTTTCACTGGAAGGGTTAAGCCCAGGAACCCAAAGCAATGTGCCCACTGGCCATAGAGGAAAGCTGGTAGAGCTGGGACTAGAACTCCGGGGTAGCCCACCTGTGCGGTGTAGGACATGGGCCCTGGCTTTCCAGACACTCAATGGCATTGCCCATCAGAACTCTGCCGCTGGTGGGCAGGCTCCATCCCTTTGCTACTGCCACCACCCCTTGCTCTCGCTTCTCCTTGCGGGCAGCGAGTTGGATGCCCACACAGTGGTAAAAGATTTGGCCTGGCTTTTCTCTTTCTTAGGCCAGAGAAGTCACAGGAAATAAGAGAACCTGCCTTCCCAATGCCTGAGTAATGGGCTCCCATTTGGTTCATCTAACAGAGAGAACATTTTACACCAGGAGACCAGGCTATTTGGCCACCGAGCACAACCATAACATTGGCGTAGCCCTAGATGCTGTTATGTGAACCCCCCAGTGCTGTCTCTGACCTCTCGGCGTCAGCTCTCCCTTGGGACCTTTGGGGAGCCATCCCAGGCTTTACAGGAAGCCTCCGTGGCGAGTGAAAAAGCCACACACCTTTCCAGGGATGTGCATGATAATTCCCAAAAGGCTTTATGGTTTTCCAGGTTTCTGTTCTCTGATCCACCTATGACGTAGTTTCCTCCTAGCTGACCCTCTGGCGCTGTTCTTTTTTAATGATACAGAGTAGGGGGGATTTGCGCAGCCTTCAGCTATTTGAAGGGGGGCTGCCAAAGAGGCTGGCGAGAGGCTGTTCTCGGTGGTGGCAGATGGCAGTGTGAGGAGCTATGGTCTCAAGTCGCAGTGCGGGGGCAGGCTAGGTTGGATATTAGGAAAAACTATTTCCCTAGGAGGGTGGTGAAGCTCTGGGCTGGGTTCCCCAGGGAGCAGCTTGTGTCTCCATCCCTAGAGGGTTTTAAGTCCCGGCGTTACAAAGCCCTGGCTGGGCTGGTTTAGTTGGGGTTGGTCCTGCTTTGGCAGGGGCTGGACTCAATGACGCCTGAGGGCTCTTCCAACCAAGGGTTCTATGAAGAAGTGGGTGGATGGACATTAACCCCCAGTGGGTCCCAAATGTTCGAGTGCCCTAGGCAGCTGCATATTCTGCGTATGGGGAAGGCTGGCCCTGACTAGATCAGAAGGTTGATATTCAAGGTTGAGCCTTCTGGTTAAGCATCAGCCTCTTGAGTCTCAAGGGTTAACTGCCCAGTGTCTACCTCTGGGGAGGAGGCTGCAGCTTCAGGAAGGCAACATGGCTGCCGTTTACATTTTTAATGGTTGCTTAACTATGGGGGCCTGAAACACGTTTTTTAAGGTGCCAGGTTAGCAGGTGGCACATGCTGGCAGAGCTGAGTCCCAGCACCGTGAGATGCACGGGCAGTTCTTCGCCACGCTGACGCTGAACCCCAGGGCTGCCTTCGGGATATGTGACGCTTCCCACCTCTCCTGGCCTTGTGGGGGGGCCGCGTTGCAGGAGCTGTTGCCTATGGAAACATGCATGGCCTGCTTCCTCTTGCTTGCATTGCCAGCCTCGGGGGTGGGGTGGAGGGGAGGTTAAGAAGAAAGAGAGGCAGCGCGTGAAAAGGATCAGAAATGGGACAGTCGGCATGGCACAAGCAGGCCCAGAATTAGTGTCTTTTGCCAGGCAAGCAGGGCAGGGGTGTGAAAAGGCAGGAGCCCTGGGCCATGCAGCACACGATCTTTGTTGTTAATGCCCTTGAATCTCCTCATGGGGTGCTCTAGGGCTTGCAGCCAGGCATGGGGCCAAGGGGTTTTGAATGCTAATCCAGGTTGCATGTGGCCAGAATGTGGCTCTCTGACTGAATTTGAAGATGCTTTTCCTTAAGAGCCAGTGGCTGACCCATTGCTCCCAGCATGGCGCCACAAAGTGTGGTGGGGGCAGATAAAAGGCAAATGTACCTGCGTTATTTAAATGATGGTAGTTTTCACAAACACAGTATTATTTATGAAGTTAATTTTAATTTCAGCTTTCTTAAAAAAGGTTAAAATGTTTCCATTTGATTCTCTCTGGCTACGTCTAGACTGGCATGATTTTCCGCAAATGCTTTTAACGGAAAAGTTTTTCCATTAAAAGCGTTTGCGGAAAAGAGTGTCAAAATTGGCAAGGACGCTTTTCCGCAAAAGCACTTTTTGTGGAAAAGTGTCCATGCCAATCTAGACGCGGTTTTGCACAAGAAAGCCCCAATCGCCATTTTCGCGATCGGGGCTTTTTTGTGCAAAACAATACCGTGTTGTCTACACTGGCCCTCTTGCGCAAAAGCATTTGCGCAAGAGGGCTTTTGCCTGAACGGGAGCAGCATAGCATTTCCGCAGGAACACTGACGATCTTACATGAGATCGTCAGTGTTCTTGCAGAAATTCAAGCGGCCAGTGTAGACAGCTGTCAAGGATTTCCCCAAAAGCAGCTGCTTTTGCAGAAAAGCTTTCCAGTCTAGACACAGCCTGTATGTATATGAAAACTTGATTTGGTGATTCTCTCTCATTCCTGTTTGAGAAGCAATCCCAGTCTAGGCACAACCTGTTTTCCTGACACAACTGACCTCCTGACCTTGCTTTAAGTTATGACAGGACCACCAAATTGGGAAGGAAGCTTCCTCTCAACTCCTACCATTTAGGAGGAGTTCTTGAATAAACAGACAAACTTTCTGAAATACATAATTGATTTAGGCACCTCTGAGCTCTACCTTCTCCCCCCCATGGCAATATTACCCTTACATTGTGACTCCAGTGTGGAACTGATTTTGTGGTGGCAAGTATCTGGCCTTGTGGTGAAATGGGAGCAAAAAATACCCTTGTTGGCATTTCTTTAAGACTAGAGAATTGATCCTCTTGGGGGAGAACTAAATCCTGCTGGGGGGGTCACGAAGATCCAAACAAGAAAGTGTAACAGCCTGGGCCGGAGTGAGACATTCCGGGTACGTCTCCACAGCAGCGCTAGTTTGGACTAACTGGCGTTATTCCGAAATAACAAAGAGCACTTCTACACTCCAAGGCTACGTCTAGACTGGCATGATTTTCCGCAAATGCTTTTAACGGAAAAAAATTCCGTTAAAAGCATTTGCAGAAAGAGCATCTAGATTGGCACGGATGCTTTTCCGCAAAAGCACGTTTTGCGGAAAAGCGTCCGTGCCAATCTAGACGCGCTTTTCCACAGAAAAGCCCCGATCGCCATTTTCACTATCGGGGCTTTTTTGCGCAAAACAAATCTCTGCTGTCTACACTGGCCCTTTTGCGCAAAACTTTTGCGCAAAAGGGACTTTTGCCCGAACGGGAACAGCATAGTATTTCCACAAGAAGCACTGATTTCAGACAGTAGGAAGTCAGTGTTCTTGTGGTAATTCAAGCGGCCAGTGTAGACAGCTGGCAAGTTTTTCTGCAAAAGCAGCTGATTTTGCGGAAAAACTTGCCAGTCTAGACACAGCCCAAGTGTTTATTTGGACATCATGTCAAGCTGGAGAACTTCATACACTGACTCATGGTAACACTCATTTCACAAGGACTAAGGGACGTCAAAGGGAGAGTGCTCTTCCTTCAACTTTCTGCTGTGTAGACCGCACCAAAAGCCGAAATAAGCTATTTCGACTTCAGCTATGCGACTGACATAGCTGACGTTGTGTAGCTTATTCCAACTTTAGCTCTGCTCTGTAGAAGTGCCCCTCAGAGGCCCTAAGTCTCAGAGGGGCAGCCATGTTAGTCTGTAACTTTAAAAGCAAAGAGTGCACCTTATGCAGCAGCTCCGGCTCCGTGCTGAGTGCTGTGTCATCTGCAAGGGCACCCAGAGTACACTGTGTCTGGGCAGCGTCCTGGAGGGGGGAGGCAGTAGGGGAATGGCGTGTGAGAGGAGCCCCTGAAAGCACGTGTCTCAGCTTGCCTGACCGAGCAGCCACAGAACAGGCGGGCCTCCTGGTGCCCTCCCTAGAGTGCTTTCAGGAACTTTAAATCCAAGGCAGGCGCCATTTCGAAATCATTCTGAGCTAGTTCGATGCGCCCATCGTGTGGACGCACTGTTTTGATTTTGTTCTCCCCAGAGTTGTTTCAATTTTACTTATTTTGAAATTATTTCCTAGTGCTGACATGCCCTTAGAGACTAACAAAAACATACATAGGATCGGAGAGTATCTCTGTTTTTGTCAGTCTCTAAGGTGCCACAGGACCACTCGTTATTTTTTGAGGCCCTAAGCTAAGTCACGTTTAAGTGGTCCCACAGCATTACCAAAAGAATGTGTATTGTTCTAACAGAAAGGACACTGAAAATAGAAATAATAAAGTTTTGTATTTGCCTATGCACCGGTACCTAGGCACGGAGGCAACTACAAACTAATTAGAGGCCCCTCGTTATCCGAGGCCTAAGCTGTGGCTTCCTTTGTGTGTGCTGCTTGGCCAGCAAGGGGAGGCACTCGTGTTTCCCTGGGAGACCTGTAAGTGGCGTGCTAGTGCTGGGTTATGAACACAGAAGCACTATTGGGTCATGAAAGCAACCAAGGGCCAGTGGAGACGTACCCTGATGTGCAAGCCATGCTGGCTTTTGCTGAAGTGTAAATATCTCTAAGGCAGGGTTGTACACGGAACTAAAAATTTGGCAGCTGGTGGAGCAGCACTTTTGGTGCCTACACTGGACTGCAGAGCTGGCTCTATCCACCCACCCGTAGAGGCCTGAGGAGTTGGCTCTCCAGCCCCCCCCCCACCTCCCACATACACACACAGTGGAGGAGGTGGCTCTGGCCTGGTGGGACTCTCTGTCCATAGGCAGCCAGAAGAACTAGATCTTCCCCACCCCTTCTGCAGCCCTAGGGCCAGAGGAGCTGACATCTCCCTCCCTGACCTGGGACCAGAAGAGTTTGGTCTCCATGCCCCAGCCCTGGAGGAGTTCTGTGCCCCCCACTGGTTGGGGCGATGTGACTCTGTTTGCCTCAACTTACATACGTCCCCTGCTCTAAACACAACTGTGTTCTCTCTCTCTCTCTCTCTCTCTCTCTTTGTGGGCAAGTCTCTGCTGACTTGAGAGAGACCAATGTTAACTTATTGTCACTAGCTACTGCCACATCCGCATCCAGATCTGCGGATACAAGTACCCGGGGATCTAAAGTGGATATGCAGGTTTGCAGGGCTTTACTGGGTGAATCTGTGGCACAGGCAGTTGGATGAGTCACATGTGGCCTTGGGACATGTACCTTTACAGGCGGAAGCTTGCTGATCTGGGGGCTATTTCTGTTTCTTGCCTGATGATCCACAACCATACTTCTCTGTGCAGTTGTGCAATGATCTAGACTAGCTGACTGCTCTGCATGTAGCTAAGTGAAGGGTCCTGGCCCAAAATATAGCAAACAGCATATGGCAGGAAGAGCATTTCATTGTGTGCTTACCTATAAGCAACTGCTTCAATCTCACTGAAATCAATGGGATTTGAGGTAAGCACATAAAGTTAAGCACTTAGGGTACGTCTAGACTACATGCTTCTGCCGACAGAGGCATGTAAACTAGGCTACCCGACATAGTCAAAGAAGCCGGGATTTAAATATCCCCGGCTTCATTAAAATAAACATGGCCACCGCGCTGTGCCGGCTCAGCCGATCGTCGGCACAGCGCGCGAGTCAAAACCTAGATCGGTCGACAGGGGAAGCCTTTGTCGACCGCTCCTGTAGACCTCATTTCACGAGGCATAAGGGAGAGGTTGACAAAGGCTTCCCCTGTCGACTGATCTGCGTCTTGACTCGTGCGCTGTGCCGACAATCAGCTGAGCCGGCACAGCGCGGCGGCCATGTTTATTTTAATGAAGCCGGGGATATTTAAATCCCGGTTTCTTTGACTATGTCGGGTAGCCTAGTTTACATGCCTCTGTCGGCAGAGGCATGTAGTCTAGACATATCCTTACAGTTAAGCACGATACCTAAGTGTTTTCCTGAAAGGGGATGGATATAAGCATGTAAAATGGTTTCCTGAATGGAGCACCTACCCTTAGCATGCATGACATCCCCAGGGTCTTCACTAATTGGTGCAGCAGGGGCCATTGTGATTTGATTGGCGGCTACTGTTCCAGTGCTCCTGTTGCAAAGATACCAGGTAGCACTGGAATAAGACTCCATACTATTTAAAAGTCAAAGACACCAGATGGACTGCTACTGTAAGCCTTTTCATGGCCTATAGTGCAATCATTTTGCATTTCATTCAAACTACTTCCCACCCCACAGTCAACACCTCTTCAGGTTTCAACATAAATATTTTCTCTCTCTCATCCTCTCTGTACACACGTACACACACCTTTGTAGTCCGCACTAGGGTCCCTGTATCAGATGTAATCAAATGCTTACTAGAGGCCAATGTTCTTTACAAGTGTTCACTTACAAGTGTACAATATGTCCAGTGTTCACTTACAACAAGAAACAAGATGTGGCACAACAAAACACTCCAGTTCAGAACTCTTTAATACAAGCTTATATTGTTTGTGGTTTTGATTCTCTGTTCTCCCAGCATCAAGGGACATGAACCCTCTTAGATGTGTGAGCATGTGTATGAAGATATATACAAAATCACACAGTTAAATATTTAAGCATACAAGGTATTATATATTTTTATAATATAGAATTTTAAAGTATAGGAATCAACAATGGCAAAATATTTCTTATGTCTTTGACACAGCTTTTTTTTTGAAGTGACACGTGACCTGTATTTGAAAGACCAGAGGAATTTGTTTTGTTTTGTTTTTTTAAAAAAACCTGTATAAAGAAATTCTGTGGAAAAATGGTAAAAAAAAAAAAAAAAAGCTCATGAACCAAAAAAAGGACAACTGTTAAAAACTGTATTGAAAAAAAAGAAATAAATTAGATGAACAATTGTGTAAATATAAATTAAAAAAGGATGACAATCTTAATAAATAAGCTTTACTATTTACATCTTTATATATTGCTTGGAGACTTAAATTAGATCCGTTAAAAACAAACGAATGCAAAATAAAAACCCAACATAGGAGCAGCAAACGTACAGGCGTGAGGTACAGAAGTAAGGGCTGAACTGTATTTTGTTTATCTGCTTTTTTTTTTCATTTTTCTTGTATACAGTAGACCAGTAGAATTCTTGTGAAAATAGATCCCTAGCACTTCCTTGGATTATTGGTTGATGTGGCTTCCAGAAAGTGCCAGAAAGATTCCATAATAATAATAACAATAATAATAATAATAAACATAATTATAACAATAATAAAAAGATACAATATGATACATAAATATGGAAGAGCAGTTGGTACTATTTTTCTCTAGATGAGATCACAGTTTTATTTGTAAATACTACACACATATATATAATATTACACATATAATATTATATATATAGCATATATATATCTAATATGGCTCAATCCTGCTCCCATTGAAGTCAATAGCAAAAAAACCTCTTGTTGGTGCTGATGGGAACAAGATCCAGCCTGACATGTACAGACAGGTAAGTGATTACAGAGGCCGTACAATGCAAACTCCACAATGGTTCCAATTCCTCCCTCTTGAATTGCTGGTGAAAAATGTCTCATTACAGCCCTGGTTCTTTGTACTCAGATGATCACAAATGGTGCCTGAATTGCGACCCCACGGATTGAAACAACAAAATCTGAACCAAAACCATTTTCAGAACTGAGTTCTTTTGGCTCAAGCACGACCCGCATGAGCTCCGCTTCCCCCACAAGGCCCGTACTGCACCTGCAGCACCAGGACTCACTCTCTCTGACTCTAGCCATGCTGAATCATGCACTTGAGCTTGGCCACAGAGGAAGCAATTAGATTTTAACTGACTCTGAGCTATAGAACGGGGCCAAAGTGAAAAATGGTTTGCTACAAAATATTGCAAAAATGAAAACAACATCCCCATCCTACTCACACTCTACTCCACTGGGGTTTGCAAACTGGTGTCACTGGTAGCAAGAGCAATCCATTAGCCTTTGCATTGCTCTCTATTGACCTCATGCACTGGAGCTCAGCGGCAGCACAGCTTGATAGTTCTGGGGCTGCTCTCAGCAAGCCCCGATCAAGCCTCCTTGGGCTCAAAGGTTAAACTCCATCAATGGGAACAGGCCTGGTCCGAGGAGGCTCAATCTCCCAGGTGAGTATTAAGAGTGCTGCTCAGCACCTTTTGGAAGGACTCAGAGCTTCACAGGACTGGACCCCTGAATGGTGTAAGGTGGAAGTAACTCAGCCGAAGTCAATGGAGTTACACCACTGAGATCAGAATCGGGCCCTGTACCTTGAAGTTGTCAACCGCTGCACCTGACCTTCGCCCAGTGACAGGCCAAACACACACCTAATTCTCTTTGGAGTCGGTGGGAGTTTTGCAGGTGAGAACGCTGCGAGATGAGGACTTAAGGCAAGGATTCTCAAAGCAGCCTAAGGGCATTAGACACCAAACTCCCAGGATCTAATGCTCTTAGGAAATCCCATCCTAAGTGTCAGTTTAACTCATTCACTCACCTCCTTGTTTTCTAATTTGGCCTCTAATGGAAATCAAGGGATGGAATCTTGGAAGCGGGGAAATGTTTAGTGCCCCTAATCCCAACTCACTGGAATTACCTGTCTGATCATTTAGCAGCTTTTCTTTTCTTTTTTTCTTTTTTTTTCTTTTGTCTCTTTCTCGCTCGCTCGCTGTCTTGTTGTTCTGAATTCAGACTGTGCAGTGATTTTGGAGTGCAGTAATTTGAGCACAGTGAAATACTGATTAAATGTATATGTACAGTTGGATAATGTAAAAAAAGCACAAATACACATGTTAAAAAAATCTGGAAGAAATAAATGCAATGACCCCACCCACCCCCACCCTCCAAAAACGATATACCAACCTCCCTCCCCCCCAAAAAAACAAATCAAACTAGCCTTATTTCTTGGACTTGACACAAAGCACAAGGAAAAAAAAAAGACCAGCCCAAACCCTGACACCCCCCCCCCCCCCCACAATGCAATAAACACTTCACTGTATTTCTAGGGAAATCTACACATAAGTGTCTAACTTTCTACTCAGTTGGCAGAATAACACACAAAAATAGGTTTTGCTCTTCTCAGGTTTGGATCATGCATCTTTTTTTTCCTTTTTTTCCCCCTCCTCCTTCTCTTCTCTCTGTAACTCCCCCCCACACTTGAATCAGTTGCAGCAAGAAACCGTTTGTGTTTTAAATTTTTTTTAACACAGGTAAAACCTAGAACAAACCGACAGTTACAACCAAGTGAAACCAAAACCGGAAGGGAGGTAGCTGGAACCTGACTTTAAACGATCCTCTGGCAGAAGTCTCTTGTCCCAGCTTTGGTTGCAGGGCAGCATAATGTGCAAGAAAGCAGGGACACCAGCACAGTCCGGTTGGGGGTGGAGGGTAGCAGCTGATAAGGTTTTTTTCCACCCCCTGAACGCATGATTCACCACTTTCTGACCTAGCTCTCCCCCCTCCTAATCACGGAAGCTAGCAGCAGCAGGAGCCGAGCCTGGGCAAATCTTGTGCCCAGTGAGGATGAGCGACTATGATCCCACATCTTGGAACAAAGATGCACTTGCTAACCAGGCAGGGAAATGGGACCTGCACCAAGGGAGCAACTGCTATTGGGGGCTTTATCTCTTTCATGCATTTGCTTGGTGGCTCACGTCCCTTTCTCCTGGTCTATTGCCCACTGAAGTCAATGGGTCTACACAGCAAAGTTATTTCGGGATACCAGAGGTATCCCGAAATAGCCACTCTGTGTCTTTTGAATGCGCCTGCTATATCGAAATATAGCGGATGTGCTATTTTGCCATCCCTGTAAACCTCATTCTACGAGGAGAGTAAGGGATGGCTCGAAATAGCACTTTATTTCAGAATTTGGTGCTGTGTAGACAGTGCCAAATGACGAAATAAACTACACAATTAGCATAGCGCAAATTGCGTATCTTATTTCAAGTTTCAGGTGCTGTGTAGAAGCACCCTGGGAGCCCTTCCACCGGTGCTAGTGGGCAGTGGATCAGACCCTGAAAGAATTACCCCCCTATAGGCCAAGGATTGGCTTAATTTTTTCTTCCAAGCACAAAGGAGAGGGAGGCTGGTACAGGGCCCATGATCCTTTGAGGCCCCTTCACTTGCCCACCTACGCATAGAAGCAAGGCACAATGGGAGGCTTGTGTTCTGGGAGCGCAAGTGGGCAAAGCTGGGAATCAGCATCCCCATCATGCGTGTCCCACGGGAGCGCAAAGCAGCGTTAACATCCGCTCCTGGTGCTGAGTGCCACTGGAGGAGACGTATGGCCTAGGCAGGCCGGTGGGGTAAATAGCAGCATGGAGGCTCTGCCCTGGAGAGGAGATTGCCACTGTTGCCAGACTGGGGACTGCAGCACTGAAACTGGCATGTGAAGCTGGATGGGTGAGAGGCCACGCCTCCTTCCACACTAGCCCCTCCCCTCTAAAAAAAGACAGACAATCTTTGGGAGTAGCAGCTTGCTCTGTCTTCTCAGTATCGATCCATCTCTACGCCAAAGGGGCTCTTGTGGCCCTGAGGTCTCGGGCGCTCCCAGCTGTCTTTGGGGGGGGGGTCTCTGCTAGGGAGCAGTCTAACGGGGGCGATTATATTCCTATAGTTGGGTATCTGCACCTGTGTCTCCAAACGCAGACTAAACACAGTACAGCTGCCCATGGCCTAGCAGGCCTTTGCTTTCTGGGTGGTGCAAAGAGACTCGGAGCTGAACTCCTGCCAATGTGCCCGGTGCGGAGGACACAAGCCAGTCGGCATGGAATGGGCATCTGGGGCTTGGAAGCTCTTTCGCTGGTGCCAGTAGAGGGGAGAGGCAACGCCACCGTCTCACAGGCACTGCCTTGTGGATAGCACCCTGAGATGTGAGAAAAAAGGCCCAGAGCTGCCAGGCGCTGGGGAGCTCTGGGAATAACTGCAATTCTCACTCAAGAGAAGCCCAAGAAACGCATTCTGAAATCACTCCTTTAGACTGCAGCCCTGTCCCTGTTCTACGGATCAGGCACCACCAGATTGATGACAAATTCCCTGCCTCATCCCTCCCGGCTTTGAATTGTGGCAGGGGGCTCCCCTAGTGTAACTGATGTGGCTTTAATAGACTTAGGTCAGACATGTGTTTGGCCCTTTACCCTTGTAGCCTTAATCCTGACCCTGGTTTCTACAAGCCTCTTGATTTTCCATGTGGACGTGAGCCATTGCTGGGGAAGGGAGATACAGCCTCTGAAGAAGGGTGGGCACTGACAACAGCCAATGGACATAAGTTCTAGGGAGGGTCCCTAATGCCCCTACCTCAGTGAGTGCCACTGAGAGGCCCAAGGTGGGCAATGATCTGGGGTGGGGAGGAGCTTCTGGTGTCCCTGAATTCAGAGAGGCCACAGAATTCCTCTGTTGGCTTAAAATGGATTTGAGTCCCCTCCCCCTTCTTCTCCAATTCCCTACCATCTGAAAACTCAGACAAGGGATTGCAGCCTATTGTAGAGTGTCCGCGGTCCCCCAGCCAGCTCGGTGCCCCGTGAATGTATTTAAATACGATGTCCAAGCTCTAAAATGCTGCTGAGATTCCCAGGTAAGGCTCCATCAGATCCACCTCTCAGCTGAGCCCTGCAGAAAGGGGAATTCACCCTTTCAGGGAGGTGTTCTTGTCAATAGCAGCCCTAAACTGCAGGATGCAAATCCAGCCCTTAGCGTGCGGACCTCAGGGATATGTTTGGAAAGGGTTGTAGCAGCAATGTCCGCACTGGCTCCATTGGGTAGCGTGCTGACTCAGTGAGATCTGAGCATCCTGAGAAGGCTGAACCCCAATTAAGAAACGACTAAGCAGCGGGTGGAAAGTACACCTTTCAGGACCAGAACTGGAGGTGGGAAGGAGGGGGCAGGTGGAAGGTCTGAGGGGAGCCTCTCTTAATGCCCTTCCTTTTGGCAGGTTCCAAGCAGCTCTGCTGTGAAGTCCCCATGTCGGCTGTCTCGCCCACGGGCCTCGCAATTTAATACTGACAAATCGGGTTCAAAGAACGCTAATACTGTCTCCAGCCATCCTTGCCACTTGTGCTTTTGCATGCTCTCCCTCCCCTTCCCCCGGCCTCTCCGAGACCAGCAGGAAGAGGCCGCGCCTGTTCAGTGTAATATACACTCCTATCAAAGGCACCACTGGCCGGCTGGAGCTGAAGCAGCAAATCCCCGGGGCTGGCTGGTGTCCTGGTTTCTTGCCCCAGTGCTGAGGAGAAAACCAGAGGGTCTGAAAGACAGGTTGTAGGTAAGCTTTAAGGCAGACTGTTTGGTTGCTTGGGGTTGTTGTCACCCTGTCCTGACACAGTAAAGAAACTAGTTGTATGGGACATAGCAGCAGGAGTAGCAGCAGCAGACATGCTCGAACGACAAGTACGGGGGTTCGATTTACCCTCCCTATTCTCTCAGGAGCAATAATCTCCAATCCTCAATGCCAGCCTAACATGTGTATGCCAAGCCTCAGCCCAGCCACTCGCCCTTGCTTCGCCAAGGGACGGTCTGCCCAGCAGCGAATGGCTCGGCACGCTCACATGCAAGGGCTGCCATTTGCAGGCTGGACAGAGGCCAGCGGAGCTGTGCAGAAAAGCCCAGGGCAGCTTGCAAAGCACCTGGCCTGGGTGCCACATTTCCATGATAAGATAATGCAACCCACATTTCAGCCCCCAGGCGTGTGGAAAGACACTTGCCAAGATGCACAGACTCATCCTAACCTCAGTGCCCTGGGCATGGGGTACGTTGGCATTCAGCATCACTGTAGGCTTGGCCTGGTTTCTTCCGAGAGCCCAGCCTCTTCCGTGAATGGTCTGAGGTCTGAGCGCTGGAGAGGGGAAAGAGTTTTTGCTTTGATCTCAATCTCTATATGGCTTGTTTCTCGCCTTAGATCTAGATACAAACAGTTCAAATTAGGTGGGCACACAACTGCATAAACACATGCTGTTTTGATACTTAAAAAGTCTTGACTTGACTCTTTGTTTCTGCTTGTTTGTTGTTTTTGCTAGTTAAGAGATACTTAATCCATAACCCCCCCCCCCCCCCAACACACACACTTTGAGTTCTTCTTGGACAAAAATTAAAGGCAGACTGGTTGAATTCTAAAGGTCCCTGGTGCAGAAATGCCATCCAGTTGAGCAGCTAAATGTTAAAAGACAATACCAAAAAAGGATGCAGTGTCTCTCCGAGCCTGCCTTTAGCGGTGCGATCGGCCATCCCACGTTGCTGTACGTTACCCGCGACTGAAGCTGCGTACGTCCTTCTGACTGTTCTCTTGAGCGTTAGGGTCGAGGCAAGCACACTCTGCTTGGAGGTCACAGGACATAGGGAAAGGAATAACCTATGGAGTAGAGCCAAAACACATGGAAGGGCATGAGGGGAACACACTCTTCGACGGTCATGTGGATATGGAACAGAGCTCAGCCGGCAGATGCCACCAGCTAACCGCTGCCTACCTGACTTCCTTGGCTCAGTGTTATGTTGGTGTGATTTAGTCAAGCACTGGATCAACAGCACTGGAACCGTAAGACCTCTGTCCCTTAGCAGCATGGACAACAGCAGTGCAAGCCTTTCCCGCTGCTTCCCCAGCACACTGCAGCCCTCCCTCCAAAGGTACGTCTGTATCGAGGCCAGGGGTGTGAATGGCAGCTTGGGGAGATACCCCCTGCTCTGTACTCTAGCTAGCATGCTAACCACAGAAGAGGTGATGCCGGGATGTGGGGTTCAGTGCTGCTGTGTAAGGCCCCGCCCCCAGCCACGTCCATGTTGGCACTGAAGCTGTCGTACCCAAAGACACTATCTGTCGCTGGGAGGCGGGAGCCGGGCAGGGTCAGCCCTGGGCCTCCAGGCACAGTCCACGGAACCCTCGCAGTATGTCTTATCATCAATACGGGGCGGGTGTGCTTGTGTGAAGAACTAGCGCTGTCTCGGTCCGACTTGTGGCTGTTCTGCAACGCTCTGCTTCAACTACCTTCCCTTATTCCAAGGGGCCAGGCTCCTGGTCTCTCTGAGGGGCCACTTCTCCCCATAGGTGGTGGGTGTAGGCCCAGCAGGGGAAGGCAAGCCCCGCCCCCACCCCTTCTATCCAGGGCCCACCCCTGTAGCCAAGCCCCACCCACCCCAGCCCGATCCTTCCTGGTGACCTGGAGGTCTTGGGCTGCCCCGCCACGGCTCCAGTCTCTCCGGCTGCTGGGCATGTAGGCAGTTTTGGGAAGGCTATGTTTTCCCTGGTCTACACTGCCCATTGGCCATGCTTCTCCCCCAAAGTCCACAAGCACTAACTCACAACCAGGTGGCAGCTCTGGTATCCCAAGGGTCAAAGTTCTCACCATGTGATAGGGCCTGTCCAGTACTGTTCTGTCACTTAGAGTCGGGACCTGCAATGGGACTGCAAGGGAGAAATACAGGCCCAGTTCCACATGGTAAGGCCAAGGCTTTCAAACTTCTGTGCTTAAATCTAGGCTTCTAAATCTATCCTTAGGCACCAGAATAAGTAACCTGCTTTTCCAAAACACTGGTCATTCAAAAGATTCATTAGTGCCTAAGAGTGGACTTTTTGCATCCAGTTTTATGCACCTAGATTTGACAACCTTGGCCTACATTCCTCAGGGCAGGCCCTGGAGCCTGACCCTGACGTCGCTCTTCCTAAGGGTGAAAAGGCACACGTGTTTCTCCAAGAGCGCTCTTTAAACGCGTGGTGTTTTCGCAGTGCAAAGGGGCCCCAGGACTGAGTGGGTGGGGCCCATGGAAGAAATGGGAGTGGGAGATTTTGCTCTGTGCAGAGAAAATCTCCACATTGTCTGTTTGAGGAAGAGCGAGCAGTGGTTGAAGCAACAGCCTGGAGTGCTTGGCTAAGAGAGGTTGATTTCAGCCTATTGCATCATGGCATTTACATAAAGAGAAGGGGGTGGGGGAGAGTCTTGCTTGCCTGAAGTGAATTCCCAAGAGTCTCTCCCATCTGGGCAGACGGAGTTAATGACCTAATTCCCCTCCCCCACCCCCTTTCCAAGACAGTGCTGCAACCTGTTCAAATGTTCTCGGCAAGTACAGCAAGCATTTGTTCACTCTCATTCCCTTGGCTCTGCTGCCACATGTTTGCTCCCTCTTTTTCTACGCACTTTTCTCCAGGCCATGCGGCTCGGATCTGTCTGTTTCCTATCTGTAGCCATCCATCACTGGCACATGGAAAAATGTGGACCGTGCACTCACACACATAGTTCCCATTTCTGTCCATGGAGCTATCCCTTCCGTACGTGTGCCTGCGTGTCTGTGTACAACGTGCCTTTCTCTTTACACATACGTATTGGAAAGGCGGGGCACGGCTCTATTTCACAACCAGGCAGCCTGGGATGGGGACATAAGTGAGCTCCGAGAGTCAACACTCTCCAGAATCTCCACCCAGCGCTTCTGACTTCCCCTCACAAACCTCCACCCTCCAGGTAGAGGATGGCACTGGTTTTGCATCGAGCTGGGCACTGCCCAGAGAACACAAATCAAAGACTGTGTCACTGAAACATGTTTGGAGGAATGAGAAATGTCGAGAGTTTAAAACATACCGTACATACATTAAAACGACAAAAATCAGAGAGTTTGCAGAAACTGGAGGAAACAGGAAGAGCTAAGAGCAGGGCTACTCAACTTTGGAAGCCCGGGGGCCACAATGATACTCACAGCACATGCCGAGGGCCACAACTTAGGTGTGGTTGCATATGCAAATGTATGCAAATAGTCTCTTTCACACTGACAGGCATGAATACAAAGATTAAGGCAAGACTACACAACACGCAGACCCCATTTAAGTCAATTCTGCTGATATTAATGAAATGCAAAATTTACCCGATTTCCACCCACAGGACAGCACTTTTAATGAGCAATGACAGTCCAGGAATGTAACTACTAAAACGCATGTCAACAGAAGACCATTCTATTGACTCGCCGTTGCGGAGCATGTTCAAAGGATCCCAGCCGCAGGCTGTGTATTGAGTAGCCCTGGCTAAGAGGATATTTGGTAGCCTAGAGGTATAAGGGTTTGCTAGGTAAACCATAAGCACAAACTAAGGCAGTAAAGCAAGCAGCTTTCAGGCCTGTAAGGGTGTATTAATTATACACACATCTGAAGACTCCCCAGTTAACGCATTATGGTTCAATAGCAAATACTTTCGCCAATAGGCTGCAGTTTGCTTTATCCCCAATCAGCCGGGGCAGGACTGTGGCAAACTACAAAATCCCCAATATTCTTAAATGAGATGGTAGAGTCTGTCGGGTAGAGTGAAGACCTGACAATCATTCCTGACTGCTACTGACTCAATATTTTGCCTTGGCCAGAATCTTTGGTCTCTGTGGCCCAGTGACTCTCCCTGTAAACTGGGGATAATGCTATTTCTTTTAGAGATACCCTCACTGGATGATTGTCAGTCTCTGGCACTCCAAAGTCAAGGATAACCCTGCAAGATGATGTCTTCAGAAAAGCATGTTACTGGGAGGTAATTTCCCCTTGCGGACCTGTGCTGAAATACTGGCGTTTGAACTTGCTGGCTCTCTGGAGTTCATTACTGTTTGCTGTCTGTTGTTCTTTTAAAGTAAAGTCAGTGGTCCCCTCCACATGCCCTTCTCCCCTCCATCAATCCCTTCTTTGCTTTCTAAGAAACCATTCCAGGGGCGTATGAAACTAGCACTGGACAATACTGGGTCTCAATTCAGAGTGAAATGGCCAGAGATATAGAGGAAGTCAGACTACATTACCTAATGGTCCCTCCTGGCCTTAAACTCCATGAATTCACAGAAAGATGACAATCCCTGTGCTCTGAGACACCCTCTGGAGAGGGAATGTCTTCTTCTGCGTTATCCAAAGGAATTCTACAACCTGTCCTGTGGGCGTTCTGTACCGAAACAGCCAACCTCGCCCAGCAGACGTTATTTCGCAACCAGGCAGCCTGTGATGGGGACTCCATGAAGCTCAGAAAAGAGCTCAGAGAGTCAATGCTCTCCAGAGCCTCCACCCAGCGCTTCTGATTTCCCACCAGTAGATGTGCCAGAGGAAAGTGCAAGTTCCCTGCAGTGGAACAACAAGAGGACATTCCTCCTAATCCAGTGGGTGGTTGTGCCAGTCCCTTTATATCCCTTAGATCTATTTTATCCTGGGTAATCTTCCCATTGTCTAATCTTCACTTTGACAATATCTTACCAGCAACAATGCTCACGGGTCCATTATGTACTGCGTAATCAAGCTCTGGAAGTTTATATGGATAATGAGAACATCCACAGTCCCGTCAGACAGGATACAAATCTAGAAGTGCTCATGCTGCAGAGCACAAGCCAACAGCTCATTGACAGGGAAGAACAAAGGAGGATGCTGTAAAGACAGGTAAACCCGCATAGGCACAGCTGACCTCACGACTTCAGCGCCAAAACAGAAGAGAAAGGCTTGCATTCTCACAGAGAAATAGCAAATATTCCATGTGTGTTCCAAGCCACCAAGGGCCAGATTTTCACAAGTATGCAGGCATCTAAAGGGACAGAAAATCACTGAGTAGGAGTTCCAGAAAGACTAGGCATTCAATTCCTATAGACATTTAAAAATCCAGCCCTCAGCCTGTTGGGACAGGACCATCTTTTCCTTCTGTTAGTACATTTCCTGAGATAGCAGGGGCCTGGTCCCTGACTGCGGATCCTAGAGCAATACAAACAAACACACTAGGGATGTGAACGACTAGTCACTTCCCCTAGCCCTTGCTGCCTCTATCAGAAAGAGGCAGCAAGGGCGGGGGACACAATGAGGTGCTTCAAAGGTCCATGCGGCTGTCACTTTGAAATGCTGCATGAAGCCCGATGCTAGGCTCCCTGTGGCATTTCAAAGCGGCAGCGCTGCATGGAGCCTGGGGTCAGCTGGGGACTCCCTTGTTGACTCAGGCTCCATGCAGCACTTCTGCTTTGAAATGCCACGAGGAGCATGGGGCCAGCGAGGGACTGCTTGAGGCCCCCCCCTGCCCTGTGTTCCCTGCAGCACTTTTGCCTTTGAAGTGAAGCATTACAAAGATGGAGGTGCCCTTATCGACTAATCCAATAGTCACTTAAAATTGCATCGATGATTCAAGTAGCCAATTAATCTAAATTTAACATCCCTAAACCGCACAAACCACAGTAAGAAACTGTCCCCGGTTCACTGAGTCATTGTCTGGGCAGTTGTTTCAGCCCAGAAAAACACACACGGAACTGAACTGATTTTTAGATAGCTCTTTAAGATCCCCAGTCATTCACAGAATCTGTGACATTTCCAAACCTACACATCCACTCTACACATTTGAAAACAAACACATACAACTCTTACTTTCCTTCATTTAGCTCCCAAGACCTGTGTTTACTCTTGCACTAGCGATGCCTAGCGCCCAGGAATGCTGCCGTAGCAGGAAAAAGAATGTTAAAAACTCTGGTCTTGGCTCAGTCATTGTTGTGGAACAGACAAAGATACTGTATCCACAAACAAACTGATGTAGGCAGAGAACAACATGGCCCAGGAAGGGACATGGAAAGGGGGCTCAGGCAGAAGAATGAGAGATCAGCCACATAAAAATGCACATGAGAGATGGACCAGAACCAAAAACCACAGGACAAAACCACAAACTATGTAAGGGACCTATGGATCCTAACCAGAATGCTAATCTTTAGGCCTATCTTTAATGCACACACACACATACAAAACATAGAAGAGATGCGCCAGAAGCAAAATTCACAAAGCGGACTGCCACTGAGCTCCAGGGAACTTTGGGTCTCACAGGCTCCCAGTTAACAAAGGGAACCAAACACGCCATATCCTTATCACGCATGCAGCTTAAGCCAGACAGAGAGACGTGGAGAAGAGAAGGGAGAAGAGCAAATGTTATTCTGGAATTAGAGCAGGGCTGGACAAGGTGCGGTCCGGGGGCTGGATCAGGCCCTCCTAACACTTTGATCCAGCCTGCGAGCTGCATCTGGCCCCTTTCTTGAATTTCCAGGCAGTGACTCAGGCAGCAGGATCCTATTTACATGACTTATGGATCATAGTCGCAGCGCTACCCTGGCAGGGGCCAGTGCCACGAGCCCTTTAAATAGCCGCAGCAATCCTAGGTGGCTGCCAGGCAACATGGTAGCAGCAGGGCCGGGAGCCCTTTGCTATGTTTTTAATTCAAAGCCTCCAGCCCCCGACAACTCTGTGGGGAACCTAGTCCCCAGCCCTGCCCCTTTCATCCCAGGCTCTGGGACCACGTGGCCCCACCTGCCAAAAATGATTGCCTACCCCTGAATTAGAGCATACACCCATATCATTATTCAAGAATCGTTACTGCATTTGAAATTCACATCCCATCTTAATCTGAATGATCTTTGACAGCAGCCAAGCCCTGATGTTTTTAATCCCTTTCTGAATTGTTCTCAGCATTCGGTCTCAATAAAATCATGTAGCAGGGAGTCCCACAGCTTAAATGAGATGATGTACAACAGCTGCTTCCTTTTGCCAGCTTTACATTTCCTGACTTCCAACTTCACTGGAGGGGAATAAGACAGACTGACCGAAAAAAGAGACTGCCCTTATGAGGACATTTCACCCTCTCAGGCGTCCATCCAAAGTCTATGTCAGCTCTCTGACGCCAGTGCCGAGAGGACCTAGCTGCAGTTCCTAACTAGAAGTTGTTTTTTATTCCCCCATTTCCTTTGAATTAAATGCTCCATGTAATGTGTAGCCAATTCTAAACCCTTCGCAGACTGTAGAAGGGATAGAACCTGTTCGTTGCAATCTCCGGTTTAAGAACCGCGTCCAAAGCACACTGGACACAATGGGACAATTTTGTGACAATTTTCTTCCACTATCTGATCTGAGGAAGTGGGTCTGGCCCACGAAAGCTCATCACCTAATAAACCATCTTGTTAGTCTTTAAAGTGCTACATAGTCCTGTTTTTTGTTTCAGCTACACCAGACTAACACGGCTACATTTCTATCACTATTGGACAGAATGGGAATCTCTTTGTTGTCATCAGTGGATTTTGGATCAGGCCCTTAATTTCTATGCCTGTGCGTTGCATGACAGGTCCTGCTCTGAGTCTGGAGGAGATAGCGAAAAGGCAGGAGACCCTGACAGAGCTGGGACCCAAGCAATGAAGTGGAGCAGAAGCCGCTAATGCGCCTCACGGAGCCGCAATGTATTGACACAGCTAACACTGTCCAGACTCACATAACCCGCTGAGAATCGCTGGGAAAGGCCAATCTGGAGGCAACAGAAGAGAATGCGACTTGCCTCCTTCCCAGGGTGAAATCCCAGGCAGGTACCAGTGGGAGGGGAGAATAGTAACACAAACAGCCTGTTTCTTAGCCCTCCACACTGTCTCCCCCATCCCCACTTCGCACTGTGGCTTCACTGCTGACGCCCAGCAGCGTTAAGTGAGCATGGACTCAGCCCCAGTGTGGTCAGCATCTGCTGTGCGCAAGGGGTGGGGGTGATGTATTGCAGCGTGGTTAGATCAGAGTGGAAATGTTTGTGAAATCTCCCTGACGTGAGTAACTCTGGAAGTCAGACGAGCCCCCGCATACACACAAAACATCCCCTCTCCTATGGATAAAAGTGCTGGGTCAGGGCAGCATGGTCGGCTGCAGCTCTCTGTGCAGGCTCACCAGCCCCGCCCCCCCCATCTCCTCAGAGGTCAAATGCCAAGTGGGTGCTTTGGTCCCTAATGGGGCTCTTAAGGACTGACACGTCTTGCCAGTTTCCTCTCCCTAGGTTTTGGCAGTTGCGTGACCAGGGCTTTTCTGAGATGCCTTTTGACAGTTTGGGTTGGTATGCAGGGTTCACACCAAAAGCAGATCAATGCCCCTGAGAGCCTGGGAAAGGAGAGATTAAAACTCCTCAAATGCCCAAATCCAGTACAGGATATAAGGTTTAGAAGGCCTGATTCACCTCTCTCTAGGGCGTAAATCCAGAACTGTCCCATTGATGTTCTTGGGCCTGACTCTTTTTCCACTGCTGTAAATAAAGAGTCACCCCGCTGAATGCAACAGGCCTGCTCTGCCTCTCCTTCACATTGGGGTGTCCATCAGGAGTAACTCCACTGAAATGAGTGGAATTACAGTGGCACAGGGCTGGCCAGAGGGTTGAGGCAGACCTTAGAAAAGCCAGCGACTGGCCCCTGCCAGCTGCTGACTTGGGCTTGCAAAACTCAGGTCCCAGAGCTTGGGCAGAAAGAGCCCTGGAATTCTCCTACTCCACAGGGTCGGAGAACCCAGGCGCCCGCCCAAGCCCGGAAGTCTAACAGCAATGAAACAACT
This sequence comes from Pelodiscus sinensis, assembly GCF_052426305.1. Taxonomy (NCBI): domain Eukaryota; kingdom Metazoa; phylum Chordata; order Testudines; family Trionychidae; genus Pelodiscus; species Pelodiscus sinensis. The sequence goes on along the minus strand of NC_143074.1, from coordinate 6,614,151 downwards.
GAATGCCCCGTGAGCCCGAGTGAAAGGGCCCGGGCCATTCCCGGGTGTCTAGCTGCCGTGTAGACACCCCACTAGAGGAGGGAAGGCTGGAACAAGCATGTCAGTAAGCTATTGTAATTCTCTGCTCCACATCTGCATTCGCAATGCTCACACTAGTGGGACTGAAATGAGCAAAGGAGCCAGTTTGGCAAAGCAGGCAGCATGTGAAAGCAAGCAGCTCCACAATCAGCTGGGCTTCCCAGCCCTGTGCTACTGATTGTGAAAACATGAACATAATTAGACAAAATACGCACCAAAGATTTCAGAGCAGCCTGCTCACCCAGAGGCAAAGAGCGGGCGTGTAATAGGGAAAGCCCTGTTGGTTGGTTTCTGCAACACTTGCTAATGAAGCAAGGTTGGTGGCTGAGCAAACACGTTCAGTTCGCACCTCTCCAGGGATCACTGGATGTTGTGGGAAGCCCCATCCCCCTACTAGCCAAGAATTTGCTCTCAGGGTAGACAACACAGGCTGCAGCCACCACTGCTTTCAATTTGTTCTCCAGAATTTCTCTTGTCTGGAGAAAGATCCCTTTGCTGTGATGCAAACCACCTCCGAGCCCCAAAATGGCCACTCAGGCAGCCAGGATCAAACCTGCCAACCAGGACCAAACATCACAAGTAAGCAAATTCACCCAAACCCAGGCTGACGCAGTGCACTCCGAGCACATACTAAAACTCAGAATAATTTCAAAACTAAGGAAGCAATGCTATTTATTGCATCCTTCAGTCCTTCATGGTCCTTCATCCACTCTCTGCTAGCCCCACTAGCTAATTACAGTGCACAGGAACACACTCTGCCAGCCTGCCAGGGCTCTGGAGGTGGCGGGCAGTGTTCCCTGTAAGGTGGCCACCCAGGAGAAAGTCAAATGCCACGCAGCTGATTAGCAGAGTGTCCACAGCTGGCAGCATGTGTTTCTACTAGTGGTGCACCTCTGCACTTGCTTTTGGGGCACATAATAAAATGTATTATGCTAATGGATGGGAAAAGTTAGAGGTAGCAGGTCAGGGAGATCCACTCTTTTGGATAAGCATAGCTTCCACAGTTATAGCTAGAGCACTGGCTATGTGATTTTTCTCCTACCCATGTTCTAAATCAGGGGCAGGGAACCTTTCTTGGATTGGGGCCTGCTGACCCACAGAAAAGTCAGTTGGGGGCTGCACATGAGTGAGAAGCAAAAAAAAAAAAAAAAAAAAAAATCCGCACTGACATGGCCCCGAGCGAGAAAGAGAAAGACACTTCCCACACTGCCCTCACGTACCAGAGCCTAGGAGGCCCACGTTAGCAGATTGTGTGCTGCAGCCCTGTGGCGGGGGGGGGGGGGGGGATCCCTGAGCCTCGGAGGCCAAATCCAGGCAAGCCATGGGCTGCATCCAACCCCCGGGCATTACGTTCTCCCTCCCTCCATTCTAAACCATTGGGAAGGTCGGTTTCACACACAAAAGCAGGGACAGAGACAGGGCAATAAAGTGCTACAATGCAGAGACTGTGGTATTTACACCTCCAAAGTACTCAGATTGTCACTGTTACTTTTGGCCCCTGAAGATGGCTAGTGAGGGGGATGGAAGCCCTCTTTGGACATCACTGCTGATATGAACTGCAAATTAAAGCAGTATGTCTCCTTAAGGGCCTGATTTTTTACAGCAAAAAGACTCAGATAAGTTTCCATGTGTTTTGGATAAGTGAAGTGTTGGGCAAACCATGCCAGCGTCTCCATCCAGCGCTAGGCCTCATTTGCTTTTCACTGAGCCACACTCTGTGTTTCTCTCTCCAGGGTGTGCACCTGTTTCAATGGAACATCAATAGGCTGGAGATGTGGCACTGACAATGGATATCTGTGCCAGGATGATCTATCTCGGCATTAGAGCAAAGCAGCTGATGTTTAACCTGCGCTCTGAAGCTTTTATGAGACAGACTCTCCTTTCAACCACCCGGGGGCTGCCCCCTTGCAGTAACGTGGCGTGGCAGGGATTTAAGGGAGAGGAAAATGCGGCTTTACAAATGCAGTCCAGTTTTGCAGAGTTTAAAGTGCTAATTCTTCAGGGTTAGATCTGCTTGAACAGGCTGCTGGGACTGGGGTGCAGAATCTTGAACAGAATGTCCACGTATAAAGTTTAAAACAAAGCGTGTAAGCAGGACCCACTGAGAAACGGCTTCACAGAATCACAAGGCTTGACAAAGCCCTGGCCGGGTTGATTTAGTTGGATTGGTCCTGCCTAGAGCAGGGGGCTGGACTTGATGACCTTCTGAGGTCTCTTCCAGTTCTATGATTCTATTCTATGATTCTAAGGCTGGAAGGCACATTGAGGGTGTGTCTAGACTACAGAGTTTTGTCAACAAAAGTGGACTTTTGTCAACAAAACTGTACCTGCGTCTACACTACCGCTGAGTTCTGTTGACATAACGTCGACAGAACTCAGCAGTTTTGTCGACACTGGTAAACCTCATTTTACGAGGCATAACACCTTCTGTTGACAGAGTTTCTGTCGACAGAAGGTGTTATTGCATGTAAACTGTCCTTTGCGTCTACACTACCATGTCGACAAAGCAGCTTGCTTTGTCGACAGAACTCAATGTAGTCTAGACGCTCTTTGTCGACAGAAGTTTTGTCGACAGTATCTGTCGACAAAACTTCTGTCAACAGAAGCCTGTAGTCTAGACGTACCCTGAGAGAACATCTAGTCCAGTCCCTCTCACTCATGGCAAGGCTAAGCATTATATAGACCATCCCTGGCAGGTGTGTGTGTAACCTGCTCTTAAAAATCTGCAGTGATGGAGATTCTACAGTGTCCTTCGGCAGCTTAGGCCAGTGCTTAACCACCCTGACAGATAGGAGGTTTTTCCAAATGTTGAACCTAAACCTCCTTTGCTGCAATTTAAGCCTATTGTTTCTTGCTCAGAGGTTAAGAACAATTTTCTCCTTCCTCCTTGTAACAAGCTTTCATGTACTTGAAAGCTGTTATCATGTCCCCTCTCCATCTTCTCTTCTCCAGACTAAACAAACCCATTTTTTTTTCAGTCTTCCCTCATAGGTCATGTTTGCTAGACTTTTAATCATTTTTGTTGCTTTGGTCTGCACAAGTTCTTTTTCAGTATGCTTGTCAAGCAAATAATCATAAAATAAGAAGAAGTGAGGAAAGTTCTGAGGAAAAAGGAAACTGGACAGGAGAAATCCTGGGGGAAGAAAAAAAAACACCACCCACAACAGAGTTGTAAAAGTTCCCCAGGGAATTTTGGGAAGATGTCTGACAAACGTCATAGGTGAGCATCCAGAGGACTCGAGAAGGGCAAATACAGTGCCAATCAAGGGCAATAAGAACAATCCAGGATTTTACAGACTAGTCAGCTTAACTTCAGTATCTGGAAAGATAATGTAGCAAATAATTAAGCAATGAATTTGCAGACACCTGGAAGATAATAAGGTGACAAGTAACAGCCAGCATGGCCTTGTGAAGAACAAATCACGGTAAACCAAATCATAGCTTTCTTTGATAGGAAAACAAGCCTTGTGGATGGTGGGAAGCTTTTGATGTAGTGTATCTTGACTTTAGCAAGGCTTTTGATACTGCATCACATGACCTTCTCATAAACAAACTAGAGAACTATAACCTAGATGGAGTTACTGTCAGGTGAGTGCACAACAGTTTGGAAAACTGTCCCCAGAGAGTAATCATCAATGTTTCACAGTCATGCTAGAAGGCATAACGAGTGGGGTGCAGCCGGGATTAGTTATGTTCAATAGCTTCGTCAGTGATTTAGATAAATGGCATAGAATTTGTAGACTCATAAAATCTGCAGACAATACCAAACAGGGAGGGGTTGCAAGTGCTTTGGAGGACAGTGTTAAAAATCAAGATGACCTGGGCAAACTGGAAAAATGGTCTGAAGCAAATAGGATGAAATTCAATAAGGACATACACAAAGTACTCCACTTAGGAAGGAACAATCAATTGCAGGCACACAAAATGGGAAATGACTGCCAAGAAAGAACTACCGTAGAAAGGGCGATGGGGCTCACAGGGATTCATAAGTTAAATATGAGTCAAGAGTGTAACACTGTTGCACAAAATGCAATCGTCATTCCAGGTTGTATTAGCAAGACTGTTGTAAGCAAGGTATGAGAAATAATTCTTCTGCTCAACTCCATGCTCATTAGGCCTCAGCTGGAATACTGTGTCCAGTTTTGGGGAAGATGTGGACAAATTGGAGAACCTCCAGAGAAGAGCAACAAAAATGATTAAAGGTCTAGAAAAAAATTACCTAAGATTGAAAAAAAAAAGATAGTTTTGTTTAGTCAGGAGAAGACTGAGAGGGGACATAACAGGAAGGAGAAAACAGGAAGGAGAAAACAGGAAGGAGAAACAAACAGGAAGGAGAAAAATTGTTATCCTTAACCCTGAGGAAAGCACAAGCAGCAATGGGATGCAGTTGCCGCAAAGGCTGGCTAAATTGGACATTAGGAAATATTTCCGGGCTAGGCGGTTAAGCAATGTCTTTGTAATTTCTGCTAGTGGAGATTTTTAAGAGCAGAGCTTAGACAAACACCTGTCAGGGATCGACTAGATAATACTTCGTCCTTCCTTGAGTGCAGGGGCCCGGACTAGATGACCTCTGGAGGTCCATGATTCTATAGGATTCTATAAACTGAGCAGAAAGAAAAGGAATAGAGATTAAAGAAACAGATATTAAAGGACTCCTAGAGTGGCCTTGGAGGAAATCTGCTCTTGGGGCTAAATCATGCATTATCAAAGTTTGGGCTTTTGTGCACATTTGGCCTTACATTGGAAAATACATCAACAGATTTAATGTTCTGTACCAAAAGATGCAAATAACCCCAGCAAGATGGGTGTTTGGGAAATTTCTATCACTTAATTGTGTTGCCCCTTTGCTGGCCCCTAATTTCTTCCTCCGCTCTACCCAGCCCTTTCTACTGACTCCAAAGAAGTTGCACAAGTGTAAATAGGGGCAGAATTTGGTCTTAACATTTGCTGTCTGGGAGCCCAGAATACTATCGGCTTGGAATGTTACACTGACCAGGCAGATGTTCCAGACAACAGCCAGTCTAGCGATGTCAAGTAAACTCCTGGGTGGTTGCTAGTTTACGTTGACAATGTGATGTATTTCTCTGAAACATGGTTTATAAATACCTCATGTCTGCCTGTTGTGGGATGCAAAGCAAGAGGCAGCTTTATAGTGCAACTGGGCACAGGCCAATCTGGCGATCTGTGCTGGTCAGGAGTTGCAGACATTACAAAGAAATGGAATTTTATTTTGTCCTTAAGGAAGGACCTTGTTCCCTCTGGATCCACGATAGAAGCCCGTTCTCCCTCGAGGACATGCACTGTGGTGACCTTCTTTGGCCAAGGGGAGCTGGGTGGCATTCCTAAGAGTCCTTCAAAGACACCCCTGGATCATCCATGGGGCAGGCAGCCCAGCAGTACAACACACACTTTTCCTTGGGGCTGACCAGGCTGTCTGCACTTGTACCAGTTCCTGCTAGACTAGTCACTGAATTTGAGTTTTAGGTGCACCACCTTTGATTGTTAACTGCCGGGCCTGCAGGCTGGGTTCACAAAGGATGCTGCAGGAAGCGGTGTTGATGACTCATTAGGGGGTGCACTTCTCTCAGAATCTTTGCCTGGGCAAGGCGTCACTGCAGCTGATCCATGAATGCATCACAGACAATTGATCTGACAAATGTAGCCTTTTCCTGCCTACTAAAACCCCACGGCAGATCCCAGTCTCCTCAAATGTATTCACCTCAGAATTACTCAATGTGTTCATGGAAAATCAAAGTATTCAATGCAGTTTCTTCCTGATTTATTATAAACTCTGTGGCCTGACTGAACAGTTCTTGGCAAATATTCAGTAGTTATTATTTGAGCTGAGTCGTGATTGGTCATGTGGGATTGTTTTCTTTCCTTGCCTGGGGGAGCGCACAAGACCATGCTGTGCTCATATGGGTGTGTGCCAATTTAAAATTTGGTTTCTGTGACTCCATGGGCATGCACATTTGAAACTGCCTGTTTGTGAACCTTCACACCACTTTAACTCAACTGGGAGACCCTCTGTGGAAAGTGAACAACAAAGGGATGTCAAGAGTCCATGGAATTTTTGATGGAACCCTTTATTTCCATCTTATCCCTTTCTACAGAGATGCTATGCAGCTGGAGAGACCTTCCCCCCTTTTCGGGAAGAAAAATAAAACCAAAGATTTGACCACTTGTGATCATTAAAGGTCTCACTTCACCTTCGGCATGACTGTTAAGAACGGCAGCTTTGCTACTATGGTTCTTTTGTTCTTTTATTAAAAGAAAGTGTGGTGGTGGGGTGCACCGTTAAACACTAACCACACTTCACCTCAGAGGGGCTGTATTGCACTAGGGATTGAAAAGAGGGGAGTGTATTTCATTGGGGTTGTCTTGGGATCATTGAGATTGAAAGGTGCTGTCCAAATGCATGATATTTGACTAGTCATCCTTCAAGAGCCTTGTGCGACTGCAGTGCAGGAACCTAACACAGCAGAAGCAGTGGTGTGTGTCTCCCTCAAATGCTTGAGCTCTTTCTAACTGCATGGAAATACACCATCATCTGGTACAGGAATTAAAAGAGCTGAGTTTGCCCCTCCCTATGTCTCCTTCAGTTTTTGGCCTTTTCTCTCAAAATGTGTTTTAAGGCTGTGGCTTTTAAGTAGGTGGCAGAAGGATTTGGTATGTGGAATATTTTTATGAAGCTCTCTGTTCCCTCACCTTTCATTGTTTTCCCCTTTGGACTATCTCCTTTAACATTCCACTCACAATACTCTTCAGAGGCGGAGACTGTATTTGAATAACTATGCCTAAAATATGTTCTCCAGCCCAAGGCCCTTAGACTGGGAAACAACAAACATCCCCACATCCTAAGTGTCTGCATAGGAATTCAAACAGGTGTTTGTGAGCTGGTGGTCATTCCCTAGAACAGCTTGAGACACACAGCCAGCCTCAAATGACCTTCTTCCTTGGAAACATTTACATTACGTGACATGCCTCGCTGCTAGCTAATTATTTTCCCACTTTAGGCTATACATTTACAAAACAAGGCACTGGCCATCTCAAGCTTGATTTGAAGAGCCCTAGAATGGGTTGTTTTCCTCTTTTCTTTTGTGTATTTTGTTTGGTTTGTTTGGTTTTTGTGTGTGTTTTACAAGTCTCCAAAAGCTGAGTGCATGTAGAGAAAACACTTCCTTTGATGGGTCTGCCCTTGCGTGAATGATTATGAAATATTTAGAATGGGGGTTTCAAAAGCCCTCGGTATTGGCCAACTGTGTTTCTATTGAAGACGGCGGTAAAACTACCACTGAAGCCAATGGGAACAGAGCCAGACCAATGAACAGCCATCTGCAACCTCTCTTTCCTTCCCGCTTAGTGTCCTATACAGAATTAGTTTGGAGGTCTTAGTCCAGTTCCTTGTGGGGAGGTACCCTCTCTCAAAACTACAGCCAGGTTTGTTGGGCTGTTCCAGTGGAAAGACCTATGACTAAGTAGGCCACGAAAATTGAACATCCCCTACCAGTGCCTTTCACTGCACAGGTCACACAAATTATTTTCAAAACAAAACTATATCAAATATCTGAAAAGAGACAAAATTAAAACACTCCCCCTACCACTTCTCAGCTGCTACCAACGAGATGACATTAACCTATTGCCGGCATTGCTCCCTTTCCCTTTCCAGTGTTTCCTGAGGTAGCAGGGACAGGCCACAGCCACCAAATTGGTAGACATACTTGGATGAACCGAAAGAAAGATGAAAAAAGACCCTGATGCTGAGGCCAACTTAGAAAAGCTTGTGCTTTTCTAAGGCATCCTTTTTGTCCTCCAGCTGTGATATGCAGACAGCTTATTCTTAAGCAGGCATGGCAGGCCTTCCTGAAGTATATGAAGTCTAGCATACTTCCACTCTTGCTAAGTTACATACCTTGTTACTGTATGTTAGGCATCAAGGCTCCCTCAAGGTTTTCTGGCTCTCTATCCCAACCCCAAATCTGTCTTTGCCCCAAGGTACAGAACTGTGCAAAATTCTGTACATAAGTGCAAACACGCGTGGCTAAATTTTCTCTCAGTTCATAGGGAAGCATACACGATATGGGGCAGATCCTCCTTTCAATGTGTCTGTCTCTAATTCTCACAAGAATCAGAGTCAGATCTGACATCAAGACTGATTTACCAATGACACGCCAAACTAGTCTCGAGGGGCACCGGCAGCTGTCCGTAAAGCAACCAGGGAACCACTGGTTTAGAACAAGAAAAGAAGACATAAAGCAGTATCCCTATGTCACAGCAAGTGCTGTATGGACCTAAAGCAGGTGATGATGGGAAACTCCCAGGCACAGCAAAGGAGAATGAAAATACTCCCAGCAGAAATTCAGTGCCTTTCATGGGACAATGCTCATTGCCCCTTAAAATGTTTGTGCAGCTGAAGGTCTCTCCACATGCTGGAGGTCCAGGTGGACACTAATGACTCTCCGAGCCTCAGGCTGCATTACTGGGGAGTTTGGTTGACAGGGGGCAGGCAGACCTACCTTTTTGGTCTTGACTGTTGAGGTGCAGCAGTCTCCACCATCATAGTTGCAGAAGGCTCGGTTGTTGATGGCATCACAGTAGTTGTCCCCCATGAAAGGCTAAAAACCAAACAGCATGAAGAGGCTGAGAATATGGCTGTGGACCTCATTGAAGGATCTGGCACTTCTATTGGTAGCACCAGACTTTTCCTCTTAAAAAGTCACAGACACGTTCATAAGTCTCTTACAAAGACACTATGAAGCAGCTTAGGCCCAGACTTTTAGTACTGGTGCAAATTCAAGCATTCCTTTGCAGTGCTGGAAACCCACACACATCAACACTGAACCAGGGCAGGAAAATCAGGAGGTAAAATTGGCAAGTCTAGTTTTACCTTCCAAATAAGCTATATGCAAAGAATAAACCAAAAGCATAACTGGTGAGAACAGAATTAGAATTGTCAGGCAAGTTATCTACTGGGTGTAAATTGGCATAACACCACTGACTATCATTGAGCTATAGTGATTTACACTGATGCTGGCTTTGGTCCATAAAAGCTTTTTTGTTTTAATTATTGAATATGCTCCAACAGTTGCACAGACAAGGGATTTCTTTTAAAAACAATGATTTTATTTTGACAAGGTCACTTTAAAAATGCTGTTATTTGGCCAATCTCCCAGTAAACCTGCTGATTCATTTACTTATGTGATGCACCTTTCAACACTAGAACACTATTAATAGGGACTTCTTGAGGAGTGCACTTTTTACCTCCATTGGAATACACAAGAAGCAGGGGGCAGAGGCTATTTGGAGGGGACAGACTGGGAAAGATAATAGCTATTTTGCTTTGCTAAGACCATCGTTGGTTGAATCATCTGAGGGGACTGAACCTAGACATCTGTTTTTAAAACAATGTGTTCCTACTGCTTGAGCTAAAAGGCCAGATCTGCTACTTTAGCTGCAGTTTTAGACTCAGGCCAAGTCTACACTGGAGCTACGTCTAGACTGCATCCCTCTGTCGACAGAGGGATGCAAATCAAGCACATTGAAATTGCCAGTGAAGCAGGGATTTAAAGATCCCATGCCACATAAGCATAAACATGGCTGCCGCTTTTTTCCGAGACGGAGTTTTTTTGGAAAAAAATGGCAGTCTAGATGCGGATCTGTCGAAAATAAAGCCTTTTTCGACAGATCCTATATTCCTCAAAAAATGAGGTTTACAGGATCTGTCAAAAAAAGGCTTTAGTTTTGACACATCCACGTCTAGACTGCTGGGTTTTTTTCGAAAAATCTCCGTTTAGAAAAAAAGCGTCATCCATGTTTATGCTAATGAGGCACAGGATATTTAAATCTCTGCTTCATTTGCAATTTCAATGTGCCTAATCTACATCTCTCTGTCGACAGAGAGGTTTAGTCTAGACACACCCTGGGAGAGATATTTGTCGTAAGATAAGCAACTCCAACTATGGCAATAGCTTAGCTGGAGTCGACGTACCTTACATTGAATTTTTGCTGTGGTCCCATTGTGGGAAGTTGACAGGAGAAACTCTCCCATCGACTCTGTGGAGTTCTGGAGTGGACAGGGGGCACCATCAGCATTTGATTTAGCAGGTCCTAACTACACCCACTAAATTGAACCCCAAAAGATCAATATCCAGAGTTTCGGTCTCCAGGTAAATGTACAAAAGGCCTCATAAACCTCTATACGTGCCATTAGAAGGGTACAAAGAGTCACACTATGTTAGCTTGGGTTACACTTCAAAAAGCAACAAAGCAAAGTCAAGGCTTCTTGTAGCCTTTATTAAGCAAAGCTCCCATTGCTATCATTGCAGGGTCATGGCCCATTCTTGTTCTCTAGAAAGAGATAACCAACATCCAGGGACCATTAATGCAGTCATTAATGCAAAGGGAGCCAGTCAGGCAGATGAACTATTGGGTACCAACTCTTCTGCTATTTAAGAGGTATTCTTACTCAGGTAGACTGAGATGATGCAGTAATTTACCAAATGCCATTATTATTATCATGCCTTTTTCTGCTTTTTCTTTGCCATTGTTGCTAATTACCAGGATCTATCTATGTCAATAGAAAGTGGGGTGAGGCTGCTCCGCTAAGGTTGAATGCAGCTTAGAGAAGAGTAGTGGTACATATATAACTTGGTTCAAATGAAACTGGGAAACCACCATGGATAAAAACAGAGTGTGGTCACAGGATCACTTTGTTTTTGGATGACTCCATGTAAGGAGACACCACCATCAAAGCCTGCAACTTGCATGCTCTCTTTGCAGATGTTATCACCACAAAGAAGGCAGTTTTCTAATGCAGAATGGAGAAAGAAGTAGCCTCTGTGAAATCGAGGTTGGGACAGAAGCAGCTAAAAGAGTAGTCAGGTCCCAGAAAGGAACCAGTTCTTTCATGGGGGGGAGGGGAGGTAAGGGCAAGCGAGTGCCTACTTTCCAGAACCTCATTGACATGGGGTTTGAAAGCCCCCTTATTATGGGTAGGTGGATGAAAAGCCAAAATCACTGCCAGGTGGACACTCCCATTGTTGTACATGTAGGGGGGACTGTCTGAAAAATACAGCAAGAGATACTGTTGATGTGGTATCTCCTCACACCTGGGGTATGTACTCCCAAAGTATGCAAAGGAGCTTGGGAGTTTTTAAAGAGGGCAAGCCTTTGTCAGTTGAATCAAAACCCAGCCTGCTGTGCATCAGGGTGCAGTGCCAGAGCTCTGTAGCCATGAGGTCTCCGTATGGTTACAGCTAATGCCATAATACTGGCCGAGGCCTTATCCAGAGCTGCCTGCAATGGCAATTTGGCTACAAAATGTCTCTACTGCTCTACAAAATGTCTCTCTGGGTATGTCTAGACTGAAGGGCTTTTCCGGGATACCTCTGGTATCCCGGAAAAGCTCTGCTGTATCCAAGGAACGCGTCTGCTTTTCTGAAAAAAAAATGTCGGAAAAGCGGACGCGTTTTGTTGGCATCCCTGTAAACCTTGTTTCATGAGGAAGAAGGGATGTTCCAAAAGAGAGTTTTTTCCAAAATTTGGCCCCAGGTCGATGGGTCAAATTTTGGTAAAGCCTCTTTCAGAAGTAAATCAGAAAAAGATATGCAATTTGTATACCGCAAATTGAGTTTCTTTTTCTGATTCATCTTTGTAGTCTAGACATAGCTTCTGTGAAATGAACACCCAGAACTCTTCCCTGGAGGCTTTTGGCAAATTGTCTTAGCCCTCCCCCTTTCTAACTGTATTTCAATGATGTCCCCATCTCCAGTCCTTCCTCCAGCTATTTCCTAGTCATTCCTGCTTCAGCTTCACACCTGGTTAATCTTGCTCCCAGGGACGTCCTTAGGATTTATGGGGCTCTATGCAGTACTATGAAACTGATGCCCCTATGCCCAATGGCAGCCCGGGGCATGGGGAATGATTTTTGAGAGATGCAATTTTTATAATTTTCAGTGACACACTTACAAAATACGTTAAAGTAAATTTTAAACTAAGGTCCAGTAGAATTAACACAGTAGATTTAGAAATGGAGAGTATGTACTGGGATTGGCAAATACCTTTCAAATGGCTTCATTACATGTGAATGGCTCTTTCCTGGTTCTGCTAATAGCTCTGGCAGGCTTTTCTGCTTTTACGTTAACTAGATCCTCTCTGGAGGAAGCAGAGCCATAGGACAGAGATAAGAAGGGATGGGTGCGTGGACAGTAAGACCCAGTGGTGTCCCAAATTTTCAGGTGCCCTTCGCAGCTATATATTCTGTGCATGGGTAAGGACAGCCCTGCCTACTCCCCTTTTCTTTCCTAATGTTTATCTCCTCTCCAAGGCTCATGGCAGAGGAGTGTCCTGGACCTTCAGAGACTTCAATTTTTAGTCAGATGCAGCACATTTTATCCCCTTCAAAATCAAGGCAAACAACTGGAAGCTTTTCTGACTGGCCAGTGATGACTCTCCAAATCTGTAAAATGCCCACGAGAGCGGATTCAAGTCAGTTCCAAGCAAAGAGTTGTCCACCTTAGTTAGACGCTGTACGGCTCATCCAGTCATCAGCTGTCATTGAGCACTGCTCAGCTCTACAAAAAGGACCCTTTCTTGCCAATAGATGTCAGAACTGGTGCAGCTGAAGACCATTTAACTGCAAGTAAAGACAAGGCCAAACTGGGTTTGGCCATTCCCCAGAAGCAACACTTTAAAACCGACTCCGCTGCATGCGTTGTTACCACCCACCCTAGAAACCCTAAACGGATCTGCTTAGTGAATTAACTCTCATGCTCACATCGCAGGCCTTGATGCAGTGAATCAGCGCAGGGTGCGGATACCACTTGAGTCCTGCTGTGCAGACAACGCTCTGGAGAAGGAGAGAGAAAGAAATGGACAAAGACAAAGAAATCAGTGAGCAGAAAGTGAATGTGCTGGCATATATACCCCTAACCTCCTGAACTCTCCCACTGTAGTTCTGTTCCTAACATCTCTTGTATTTTCAAGGCAGGGCAGTCCTCCAAGTATTTACAAGACGTGCTGGACTCGACACTTGCAATAACAGAATGTTTGGGATTAAAATAATATTTAAGGTTCTCTTGAAACGTCATGTTCAGTATTTCCCTTATGGAGAGGGGATGTAGCAGGGAAAGGCAAACACAGCATCCAGGCTCCAGCAAGGGAGACATTTAGGAACGGTTTGGGGCTTCTTTCTTGCCTCTGCACGCTGCACAAGCAGATTGCTGGGGCAAGTGCTGGGGGTGAGGAACTGTGGTAGCTCTTTTGAGAAAAAAAAAAGGCTTTTAGAATGGAATAGAAAATGTAAACCTTTCTGTAAGTTTTCGGCATCCTTGTTTATATTTTAAATATAAACCACCCAAGGGTATGTCTACACTTGCACCCTCTTTTGAGAGAGGGATGCAAACGAAGACATTCAAAATTGCAAATGAAGCTGGGATTTAAATATTCCGTGCTTCATTTGCATAGTCGTGTTATGGCGCTATTTCGAAATAGTGCTATTTCAAAATAACAGACGCTGTTAAGATACGATTATTTCAAGAAAAAACCCTTCTCTCGAAATAACTGGTAATCTGCATTGTATGAGGAATAAGGGTTATTTCAAGAGAAGGGTTTTCTCTCGAAAAACCGCATCTTAACAGCGTCTTATTTCAAAATGGCACTGTTTCGAAATAGTGCCATAATGCAAATATGCAAATGAAGCATGGAATATTTAGATCCCGGCTTCATTTGCATCCCTCTCTTGAAAGATGGTGCAAGTGTAGACATACCCCAAAATAACCCATACAAAAGGCCACATCCGCTATTACGTTTAGAGCAATTCAAGAGGAAGCCTAATGATTTTAGCCTCATGAAATATTATATGACTTCCAAAAGCTGAAAGGACCAGTCCTGGGCAAAACACAGAGATTTCAAAAGCTTCTTCAAGCCTGTTAGGTCAGCATTATGGAGTGGGAGAGCTCCCAAGAACAGGTCTATTTCTGCTGACATTCTCACTTTGAGTTCCCAGGTGTCACAGACTCGAGGGCATTGTCTTCATTAGGAAAACAGATACATTCTCGTCTCATGCTAGCTAACAAATGGTTACTAACATGGGGTACTGCGCTAGGGAAGACACAGCAGGGTGTACTGAACACGAGGCCTTCCACACAGCCTCCTGCAATCTTCAAGAATTTAATCTGCCTTGTCCTCACGTGGGTTTTACATCATGTTAGGTACTATGCCATAGCTACCATGAGGTAAAAATACCTTTTTTTCCCCTACTGGAAACACACCCGGGCTATGTCTAGACTGCAGGCTTCTTTCGAAAGAGGCTCTTTCGAAAGCATCTGCAGGCGGATCTTTCGAAAGAGAAATCCGCTTTTTCGAAAGAGAGCACCCAGCGAGTCTGGATGCTCTCTTTCGAAGACGGCCTCTTTACATTGAAGAACACCTTCTTTCGAAAGAGGAACTTTCGAAAGAAGGCGTTCTTCCTCGTAAATTGAGGTTTACCGCCATCGAAAGAAAAGCCGCGTTCTTTCGAACTAATTTCGAAAGAACGCGGCTTGAGTCTGGACGCAGGGGAAGTTTTTTCGGGAAAAGGCTACTTTTCCCGAAAAAACCCCTGAGTCTGGACACGGCCCCAGTGTGGTAACAACACCCACAAATATGGAGGCTCAAGAGGAAAAAAAGGGGAAGCCGAACTCTGCAAATGTCACAAAATGGTTGAGAGTTTGGATAGTCTGTGGGCAGAGAGGGAAAACCCAGAGGAACCAATGGCAATTATTATTTTTCTAAACCAGACCCCCTCTACCTAAGAAAGACCATACTGGAAGTGAACTTAGTAAGGAGTACTATACTGTAGTCACACAGTGCCATATGTTGCCTTTTGCTCCCCACCCTTCAGGAACATCCATCAGTGCCAACACTCATCTGAGAGGACCAGTTTCATTAACGGCGGAGGGAATCGCCGTACGCAGCTAACAACGCTGACGCCATGGCTGGTTTTGAAAGGCACGCCAAGGGGCATTTGCTAAACAGGTGGGGTTGCAGTGGAAGCTTAGGAAAGAAAGGAATTAACATTGAGAACCAGGACTGTGGCATGAGCCATCCTTTCCCCTATTTATCTGAGGGCTAATTTAATCCATCTGCAGGAGAACTTCGGTGTGTTTGTACAGTTTCTGTCATTTGAGGCTTACCTGACGTGTGCGAGGAAAAAGGACTTTTATACTATCAGCACAGGGCTATTTATCTTTCCGACACTCTCAGATTTTCCACTATTAGTCAGCCCTGCCTGTCCCACCAGTCTCACAACAGGGCCCATCTATGTGAGAGGGGGAAGAGGCCTGGGAAGCCGGCGGAGGAGGGGGGAAGCCAGTGTTGTTTTTCCTATCAGCATAGGAGACAGCAAGGCGCAGGGGTGCCACAGAATTAAGTTTGCTTCCACTGAGCTCTTAGACATCTAGGGTTGCCAGATACTTTCACACAAAACACAGAACATGGCGGGACCAAAGTTGTTGAGCACAACCCCTGTCCTGCGATAAAAACGGAGGACCAAAGTTGGTGAGCCCCCCCCAAAAAAGAGGCATTGCGCCTTTAAATCCCATGCTCCCCAATCCCCCCGCCCCCGCCCAACGTGGCAGGGGAAGAAGGATGTCCCCACTGGCCTTCCATTCGAGAAAAACAGAAAATACATGTCCAGTCTACATGTCCAGTGTTTTCTGGGTTTTTTTTACTGGATAGAGGCCACAAATACCGGACGGTCTGGGCAAAAACCGGACACCTGGCAATCCTACCAGACATCTGGAAATTTCAAGGCCACCACAACAGTAAGGCACCTCCACCCCTTCACTTACTGCACATCAGGGCAAACAAAGAGAGAAAACCTTTTTAGGTTTCAAAACATACAAGACCAGCCAAGAGATGGGGATTGGGAAGAGGCAAGGACTGGTTCCGGGAGCTTTTAAACCCAGGGATAACCTGAGGGAGAACTGAAGAAAAATGCAGGCCTTTTCCTTCCCCATGCCCAGACCCATCCAAATAATGTGAGAAAAATAACTGCAGTTCCAAAGAACTTCCTCTGCTCCCTGGGGCACCAGCATTAAAACAAAAAAGAAAACAAAAAATGTTTGCTGCCAATATACGTGACTGAATATGTGAATCTGGAGCTGGAGAAAGGGACTGGCCTGACCGTACTGGAAAGGGAGGAACTCTGTTTATCCACAGAAGAGGACAAGCACTCGCAGCAGCAGGGAAAGCAACCAATCGCCATGTCATGGTGATATGCACTGGGCCTGACTAGGAGAGTTCTCTCCATAGCCCCTTCAGTCCTCTGCCTGTCTGTTGCGACTGACAAATCATACAGCTTGAGAACCACCCAAGGAGCACCACAGCTAACCCACATGACTGCACCGGAGAGACACCTAATGGATCCAACTACCTGGGCTAGATTCACACCAACTGCTTAGAGGTGATAGACTCCAGATCCCATTACAAAGAGCCCTGGCAACAAGTCAACTGAAAGGAAGCGTTAAAGCCCTGTAAGTGATAGGAGAGTGGATGGTGTGCAGAAAACACCTCTGGGAAAATGAAGATGGGCTGACATGGATGTCCAGCATGGACAAAGTCCACCTCTAGGCTCCACCATGGCAAAGGCTGTTGTCCATCTGCAGATGCTCAAACTTTGCAAAACTGAGCTTCATATGAACAATTTGCCAAGAGCATCCAATTACATAATAGTACAGGTATCACTTAACATCCCAAATCAATGCAATTTGCCATAGGGGATGAGCAGTAACTGTAGTAGAGACTTAGCAGGGCCACCACTCAAGAGAACAGACAAGGCTGGAGTGCTTCAGGGAAGTGGTGTTTAAATAAAGGGAGGGAGGGGGAGATTGTTCTCAGTAAGTTTGGAAGCAACATTGGAGAAGCCTCTTCCAAAAGGATGCTGCCAAGTTAAGAATGGTTCTTTGAGGAGGCTCTACTGGTTATTTTTGCTGAGCTCATCAGGTGAGCCAGAAGAAAAATGGATTTGTCAGTTCACTGGCAATTCTGAAATATCTAAAAAAAAAAAATACCCACACCACATGTTTCCCTTCTCCCTGTTAACAAGGGAATGCCCAAGAAAGCAGGGTCTGGAACAGGGCAGCAAGGGAATGCACTCAAATTTTGAACAGGGTGTTGTGGTGTGTGTAAAGGCTGTTTTCACTTCCCAAAGCCACCCTGAGACACCTAGGCTATGTCTACACTCGCGGCTTCTTGCGCAAATAATATGCAAATGAGGCTAAGCGTAGAATATCGCCAAGCCTCATTTGCATACTTAATGAGCCACCATTTTTTTCAGAAGAGGCTCTTGCACAAGAAGGAGCATCTACACTGCCCCTTCTTGCGCAAGAAAAACCCTCTTGCGCAATGCCATTACACCTATTACTTGAGAGGAAGAACAGCATTGCACAAGAGGGTTTTTCTTTCGCAAGAGCGTCTTCTGAAAAAAATGGTGGCTCATTAGGTATGCAAATGAGGCTCAGCGATATGCCACTACATGGACACGCCACAGAACTTCTCCAGAAGCTGGATTAAAGCGTATCTTCCAAAAAAATACTAGCTCTCTTCCTGGGGTACGTCTGCACTGCACACAGGGACCCGGGCTTGGGGACTTGGGGTTTCTAAGCCCAGGCTTGAGCATCCATGCAGCATTGTAAACCTCAGCTTACCACTGCTAGAGCCAGAACTCACAGCTGCTACCATGTCCATGTGGCTCTCTGCAGACTCCAGGCTCTGAACTGCATCCACACTGCAAAATGGCAGCACTGGCCCCAAGTCACAGCAGTACTCTGGCTTTGACCCATCCCTGCAGCAGGTCTCTTGCTTGATTTGTATGTGGACAGAAAAGGGGCTTCAGGTCAAACTTCTGTCAGAGCCTGGGCCAAGCACTCACTGTTCATTCACCAATGGTATCCCTTTCTTAGCTTCATCTCACAGAATTATGCAGAGATGGACTCCGTGTGATGATATGGAAAGATGATTTCTAGAGAGAAATCCCCTAGTTGATCCAACCAGAACCTGCTCCAGGGAGATGCCTCATCTCCTCCATTTCCAAAGAGGCTGCAGAGTGGATTAATTTTCACCTGGCACTCACAACACCCTAACAATTGTAGAAGCCCAGCCCTTTATTCTGCTATTTACGACCAACTCATTTTTAGCAGGAGGGTCAGATTCCTAACTAGTCACAATCTAAAGCTCTTATAAGATCATTGCTATAGGGGCAAAATAGACCCAGATTTTCCACTGGGCTCCTGGAAACCATCAATCCCCCACCCTGCACCTCACTCCGATGCTCTCCCCCTTTCCTGCCATTTCCCCCCTGCTGCCTAATGAGCCCTCCAGAGACCCTTGAGCATCTACGCTGCATTGTAAACTTGGGCTTACAATTGCCCATTACAGCTGCCTCTGAGTCCCTGCATCAATAAATGAGGACAGCCCAGCAGAGATTGGGAGGGAGGCTGTGGTTTTATTTCACCATGAATTACTAACCCTCTTTAAACTTCCGTGCTCAGGGCAGAGGCAGTGAGAAACAGCCTCCAATACAGAGATAAGGTCTGTACAGATATGTACTTCACACCAGCACCTTGGCAAAGCCTCGGCCGTAGCAGTAATATAAACAGAGAGCATGGAGTGAATGAGGAGATCAGAGGACACACTGTGATTCAGATAGCCTCCAGGCACCTCCCAGGAGCATTTCCTTTGCTCTATCTGCCTGTTTGTGTGCAGCACACAAGCACAGCAGGGCCAGCATTTTCAAAATGGTTCGGCGCCCACAGTCAGAGCCAAATTTTCAAAGATGCACCTAAAAGGCTGGATTGCCAAATATGCTTTGCATGCTGAGTGCCTAGCCTTTTTGGAAATCTGCCCCTGGATATGTGAAATGCAGCTTTCAAGTGCCTAAAAGAGTATTACGAGGAGGGAGAAAAATTATTTTCCTTAACTACTGATGATAGGACAAGAAGCAATGGGCATAAATGGCAGCAAGGGAAGTGTAGGTTGAACATTAGGAAAAACTTCCTGTCAGAGGGGTTAAAGACTGGAATAAATTGCCTGGGGAGGTTGTGGAATCTCCATCACTGGAGATATTTGAGAGCAGGTTGGATAGATACCTGTCAGGGATGATTAACTCAACAAACCACCCACTAGGTGGTGCTGTGTGGGCAGGGGACTGGACTTGATGGTCCCTTCTAGTTCTAATATTCTATAATTGTATGATTTTCCAGAGAGCTCAGGGCCAAACTTTCAAGCAATCAGTACCAATTGCAGGGAAGACAGTACAAAAATAATGGTTTCCAATTAAGGCATGAAAAAGGAGGCAGATTTTCCAAAAGGCTCTGCACCCAACATAGAGCCTGGCTGCTCAGGGCTTTCAAAAACCTGGCTCATGGTGTGCATTTCTGTGTCTATAGGCCTGCGCTAACGTGCATAAGAGAGTGTGTGTATGTGCCTATTTATGTGTGTTTGGGTATGTCTACACTACCCCGCTAGTTCGAACTAGCGGGGTAATGTAGGCATACCGCACTTGCAAATGAAGCCCGGGATTTGAATTTCTCGGGCTTCATTTGCATAAGCGGGGAGCCGCCATTTTTAAAACCCCGCTGGTTCGAACCCCGTGCAGCGCGGCTACACAGGGCACGAACTAGGTAGTTCGAACTAGTCTTCTTAGTTCGAACTACCGTTACTCCTCGTGAAATGTTCGAACTAGGAGGGTAGTGTAGAACTAGGAGGGTAGTGTAGACATACCCTCTCTGTGCAGGGGTTTATATTTATGTATGTATGTCTAGCACGAGTGTGGTTTTATATGAATGGGTGCTTGTTTGTCTAACCTACACATGTGTATATATGTGTGAATGAGCACGGTGTGTGTAGGTGTGCTTATGGGTGACTAAATATGGACAGTAAAAGCTGTTCACTCTGGCACCAACCAGAAACCTTTATAAACCGGCATTCCTGATCTGCGAAAGTCCGGCTTAAACTCCGGCTGGCAAGGGGCCAGCAAGCTACCTACCTGGCTCTGCCTGGCTCCCCAGAAGCGAGAACATATCCCTCTGCTCCGAGGTAGCTGAACATCCATGGGGACTCCATGCAGTATCCCAGCATTGAGTACTGGCTCTGCAGCTCCCATTGGCCAGGAACAGCAGCCAATGGGAGCTGTGGGGATGGAGACAGTGTGCAGAGCCATTTGTGCCTCCACCTATGAGCAGCAAGGCCATATCCCCCACTTCTGGGGAGCTTCCTGAGATGTGTGGCTCTAGCGTCTCAAAATCCCTCCTGCCTCCTACCTCCCCCTCACCCTGAAGCCTCCTCCTGAACTCCAAACCCCTCATCCCTGGCCCCATGACAGATCCTGCACCCCCAACAAGAACCCTCACTCTCTCCTCCACGTAGTGTGATTAACTTGTACTTAACTGGAATATTTGACTAAACTGACACCCTCCCCTTTCCCTAATATGCTGGATAATAAAGCCTTTACTGTATTTGTGTACTTGTGTACACGTGAGAGTGTTTGTGTATGTGCATCTGCAGGCACATGCATATAAGTGTGCTAACCAATGTCCATCTGTGTGTGTTTTTGTGACGGGGCAAAGGCACCCCACACTCCGGTCCCGCCGGTGGCCGCTCTTCTGGTGGCTCTCGGGACAGGAGGCAGAGTAGCGATGCCGGGCGCAACACAGCCCATGGGCTGAGCGGCGCCGGAGCTGGCCTATCAGCGGTGTGCCGGTTGTTCGCAGGCGGCCGCCCCGGCAGGACGCCTGGGAGTCCGGACGCCGGCGCGAGGGGGGTGACATCAGCGTGCGGCTCTGCCGCCAGCTCGGAAGTGTGGCCACGCCAGAAGGGGTGGGACCCCGCGGGCTGGGAGCCGGCGCAGGGATTTAAACCCTGGGAGATGCCAGGGAAGGGGGGAGCGTGGAGGGAGCAGCCTCAGACTGAGGTGCAGCAACGGATGGGACCCAAAGTGAGGAGGTGAGCCCGGCTGCAAGAGGAAGTGTTGACTGCGGAGAGAGGAAGTAGCCCAGGGTGGGCAAAGGGAGCCTGTGGGCTGGCGAGTTACAGCGGACGCCCCACCAGCCGGACCGAACAGCATAGGTGTTGGTGTCCTTAGGGCCCTGGGCTGGGGTTTGTGATAGGGGGCAGGCCCGGACCCCCCTCTCCCCACGGTCGGAACGAGGCCGGCCCCGCCTCGGGGGCCAGCGAAGCCCCAACCTAAGGGAAGGCCTACGAACCTCAGTTAAGACAGACTCGGACGCCAGAGGGCGCTCAAAAAGGGGTGAAGGAAGCATGGGACCGGGGAGGGAGGGTGACAAGGCGCCAACAGGGCGCACTATAGACACGTTTCCAGTTTTCATGAGTATGTATAATTGTGTGTGTGAGTGTCTGAGTGTGTGCGTTTGCAGAGTGCAGGCAGAAAGAGCAGTGACCTCTAAAATGGATGCTGTGCTGAGTAGACAGACGTCTATCACATGCCTCAGCTAGATTGGGAAATTATATACTCAGCATATCAGGTTCTTTTGCTGCCCGACAACAGTTAGGAGAACTCAGAACAGATGCCCACCACCCAAAGTGCACAGAAAACCGAAGAGTAGGAAGCATTTAAAATCCACCCTGTGCTCTATTTCTTGTTCCCCTTCACTTTCTCCTGCAGTGGTACGTAAGTGTCTTGTCTGTGCTCCCCATGGTGCCGTTGTCAGGTGAAAGTCCTACCAGATCAGAACGGTCAGGAGCAGTGTGGATCAGAGGGCAAGAACTCGGTTCCTTCAACGCAAGGTGGAAATTCCTAGCTGATATTGCATTGGGAAACTGCAGAGTCAAATAGGCACCACTAGAGCAAAGTAAAGGGGCCACAGGGCAAACAAGATGTCTCGATTGTCTTGGTGTCTCGATTGATGACAGTTGTGTTCCAAGGAGGGAAGATGTCTCACCATGCAGGTTTTGCCCACAAAAGCGTGTGTCCGTCCCCTTGGACAATGCTGCCCTTTGCATCCTTAATTCTGCCTTTGGGGTCAAACTTCATGTTCACATGCGCCGCAGGAACATGGAAGTCTGCAGGTCTTGAGAGAGGTATTTAGTAACATCCCCGCCACTGACCTTCACTCGCTGAGGGTTCATCCAGTGCTGGATGTCTTGTAAGGTCTCGTTCACCCGCAGCAGGATGGATTCGTTGTGGTCCGGACACGAGGTGATGCATTCGGCACCTTTGTGGTACATGCAGAGGGGAACGAAGGAAGAAAGCAAACACCAAGTCACTCTCCCAACACCATTTCAGTTATCTCAATAGCATCCATCTCCCTGTTCTGCAGAGCAATTACTACTGCCAGCTCTTTAGGAGCTCTTTGCCACTATGGGATTCACATTGCCATAGGATTCTGACAGCACCCCACAGCTTGGATCCAGCCCCAGAGGCTCGGGGTTCCATTTCCAGCACTGGGGAGCCCATGCTGGCGCTCCAGCCCTCCATTTCCTTCCCACTGTGGGGCTGGAGCACACAAAGTCTCCTACCCTGGGCCGCCCTAGGTTCTGGTATGTGAGGAGGCTGTGGGGAGCATCTTTCCCTTCAGATGGAGGCCAAGTCAGTGAGGTTTTGGAAGGTTTTTTGTTTGATGATTGGTTGGTTGTTTCTCATTTGTGTGCGGCCCCTGACTGATTTTTCTGTGGGTCAGCGGCCCTTGACCCAAAAAAGGTTCCCACCCCTGGACTACAGTATGTCAATACCACTCTGGCTACTGACCCATGGATCGATCGCATGGGGGATTTATTCTGTTCCTGAGACACACAGAAGGCACTTCAATTTCTGCAGCTGTGAAGTGACTGAGCAGACTCCATCAAGCTCCTTTCACTTACGACATGGACAAGGAGCCAATGGCCAGGTTTTTCAAAATTACAAGACCCTCAAATAACGGCGAGCAAATCTAATGATGGCGCAGGCCGGCTACCACCTAAGCCCCATGCTAAAAGAGTAGTATGAGAAGAGGTAATGAACTGGTATTTTCTCTGATTAACTTCCATCCCCTGTGGGAATCCTTCCCTTATTAAAGCACACTGTGGTGCTCTGGAGTAATATGGTGCCATAACCTTAAGCTTTAGTGCGTTGGACTATTCCCATTCCCCCGCCCTGGCAAATCACTGCTAACTAGGGTAGTTGCTGCAAACCTATCATTAGGAATCCTGCACTCCAATCAGTGTGCGAGGGAGTTACTCTGCAGCATGGTTTGGATGGCTCTGCCTTTGGCTCCAGAGTCACCCCAGCCTGCAGGGGCAGATTAGGTGTCTGTGGAGAAGAGGAAAGGTGTCAGGGTCACGCTAACCCTGGCTGGGTACGTCCCCCCTGCAGCCACCTTGGTTTTTTTTCTTTTTCTCATGTGGCGGAGCCAGCTGGACCACAGCAGGAGTCAGTTAGTTTAATTAGGGAGGGTTTGTCAAGAGGTTTGTTTCTGTTTTATTTCTCTAGTTTGAGCAGTAGTGAGTCCATCGACTTGACTGGCTACCTGCCAGGTTTGGCTAGGCCCATGCTAAGTGAGTGGAAGGAAAAGATCCTTTTCTGGGGGACATCCAGATGACTTCCAAAACATATGGCCTGATCCCGAGAAGTGCTGATGCGAGACACTCACACAGTGTGTGTCGTGCCTCCAGCTAGTAAATGAGTTCAATATATGCTGCCGGCCAGTACATGGAGCTCTCTTGATTCACACTGTAACTCGTCTGAGGGTGTGGGGCCCATTCAGAACTGGGCCCAAGGGATCTGTCTTGTGGACATGGCTAATATAAGCTAATGTAACACGAGTCCTTTGGAATGGAGGGGAAAAGGACCAGGACACACAAAGGAGGACTGATACCCCTCCTTGCCTCCAGCACAGAGAAATGTTCCCTGAGATCAGGGAATCAGTATTTTTTTTTCCTCTGAAAAAGTGGCAAACCCTGGTAGGTAAGCAAAGGTCACCTCATCTCAAGGGTAAAACGCATTGTCAAATTAAGAGTCACTGCTGCCTGCTCACAGCTCACTCCACTGTGCTATTTACGCTGAAGGAAAGGAGCAGGTCTCAATTGTTTTGATATATGATCCATAATTGGCACCATTAAAGAGAAGTGATCTCATCCAGGTTGTGTTGCTGTCCCCTGGGATGGGACTGAAGCAGGCTCCTGGTACCTTACAATGGTTACAATATAATGAGGGATCTGCACAACAGGGAACACTTTCTCCAAGTTCAAAGGGACAGCAGTGAGGGGAGGGAGGGGAGGTTTCAGGAAAAGGGCTGCAGGGGAGGGGGGAGGAAGGGGCCCAGGGTTTCTTTCTAAGCCGCATCTAGTACAGCTCACTTTCGAATGCTACAGTATGGGGCTCAGGCGGTGACCTTGGAAAAGGGACGTGAGACTCGGTGTGCAGAACGGTGTCTAGGGCACGTCCCGCAGCAATTTGACCGACAGTGCAGCTCTCCACACATGGCGGTTCAATGGAAGGCAAAAAAAAGATAGACCTTGATGAGGGTTCCCAAAGGACGGATGGGTTTGGGGTTTGTCGTTCTTATGGGTTCCTTCACCTGCAATCGCCATGGGAGGAATGCCGTATTTCTCTGGGAACGGGCTGGCCACCACAATGGCTTCCTGTCCTTCTAGTTCAGACCTTCCCCCCCCAACTTCAGCGCTCTGCTCTGCCTAGGCCGGCATGACTGTCTCACCTTCCCTCTGCCCCCTTTGTGTGCCCCACGCTACTTCCAAATCTCTCTCTTTCGCCCCATCTACACTTAACCCTTTCCTTCAACTCTTCATCTGTGGCCACTGCACTGGTGCTGCCAGGCTGGTGACAGACATGGGGGCAGGAGGTGGGGGCCGCCGTAAAGAGAGAACCTCCGGCTGTGCAACCATGTCCTATAGACCTGCTCTGAGCAGGGTTCAGTGACCCAGCCAGTCTGTGGCAGCCCCGCTGGTGCCTGTTGCTATGAACAGAGCTGCACCAGTGCTAGTGCGATGGTGGGAAATTGCCCCAAACTGCTGTGGGCCCCAGGACCGAAGCAGGCTCTATTATTAGGAATATTTGTATTCTAGTAGCAACCCAGAACGCCAAGTGAGATCAAAGCCCCACTAAATGAGGCATAGCCATGGCCATCATAAGAGATACACCCAGCCCTGGAAGGCTTCTCTTCTAAACAAACAAAGAGGGCAGAGGGTAGGAGGGGAAGCAGAGGTGCAGGAAGGGGAAGGGACTTGCCCAAGGTCGCACTGCAAGTCAGTGGCAGAGCTGGAGAGGAACCTCCGCCCTCCTGAGTCCCATTCCAATAACCCATGCACTAGACCTCTGCTAGCCAAGGGCATACATTATTTCTCAATCATGTCAATTAACCTGTCATCCTTAACCCACACTTCCCGTCTGTTGCCTCAATAGCTTTTGATAAATTCTGTACATAAAATACACGGACGTGTATGAATCAATGAAAAAGCTCGGTGTTGAGAAAGTACATTGGAATCATGCACATGCACGTGCACAAACACCGCAATCGTGTGATTTTTATTGCTGAAACCTTCTTTCACCATCCCTCCCCGCTCCCTGCCACTGTCTGTTGTCAGGGCTCCCAGCATGACAGTGTTCTGTCTAAGGCAGATGATAAACTCCCCGGAGAGGGATCCTGTCTTCCTCCATATCTGTAAAGTGATATAGGTTTGTATGAGTCATAACAATCGATAGTATGAGAGAGAGAGAGAGAGAGAGAGAGAGAGAGAGAGAGAGAGTACAGATGAATGAGTACGTGGATTTATGTGTCTGAGAAAGAACATGGGTGGGTGGGTGAATTTATATTTGCAGTGGAATATTTATGAACATGTGAGGATACTTGTGCCTTTGTGAATGTGCATGGATGGGGAAGCAAGTTTGTGCATGCGTGTGTGCGTGGATATTTCTGTGTGGATGTGGGAGAGACTGGATGGGTGCGGGTATCTGGGTGTGAGTTTTGTATCTATGTGTGAACACATGTAACTGAGTGGGTATATTTGCGCATGTGTGGCCATTCAGCTAAGGCCACGAGGAAAGGTATGTGTAGTTCTTCGTTGATTTTAAAAAGATCTTATTGGATGTGTCACCCTTCCAGTTTGATCCCAGGAATTGTTCATTAAACTCAGCAGGACAAGGGATGTGGCAGAAGGGGAAATGCTGTGAGGGGGTAGGAAGGCAGCATATGTTACCCCGTTTGTGGCATCTGAACACTTGAAAATCCTCTAATTAGCTGCTTCTCACTAGGGCAATCAGGCCCAAAAGACATGATGACCCTACGACTCCGGTCTCTTTCCGCCCCCCTCCCCACGGGCAGGCAGGCCAGCTGCGGCCATGGTTCTCGCTCACGTACCTATTCCATAGCCGTGTGCACAATGCAGCTTCAGGTTGCTGTTGAGCTGAGTGGGAAGAGAGCACTGGCCCTGCATCTCCCGGCAGAGGTGAAAGGAGCCACTCCAGGTGCCGTCCTTCCGGCAGTGAATCACGTTGTGCCCACGGCCCTGGGAATGGAAAAAGCGAAAGACAGTCAGAAAAGTGTTAGAAAAAGAATCAGGATTGAACTGGTGGCCGATGTTCTCGGGAAAGGGGCGGGGCTTTTCACGCAGAGAAAAAGGGAAACAGCCTTCTTCAAAAGGACAAAGGGAAGAGTCTGTGTGTCCTGCCTGGACAGACAGATGCACGCTAGCATCGTCTCCGTAATGTCATGGCCTTTAAAAGGACGCTATCAACATGGACCCGAGCTAACTAGAATAAGGAAACGTTCACCCATTGTTCCCTCTTTCTTCATTTGAAGGTGTTTGTGCTAAGTGCAGCCAACCTCTGTCATCATCTCCTTTTCTAACTAGTTACATCATCCTTCTATGGAAGGAGAACAAAGAGTTCCCTATGCCCATCTGAAGCCAGAAACAAAGCCGGGACACTTCCCTGTGAGGTTTAGCTGGGGGGTATCTGTAGACCTTGCCTGCTGTGACTGACAGCAAAGAAAGAGACTGCAACAGAGAAGCACAGCGATAGTGTGCGTGTGCGTGTGTATGTGTGTGAAGGTGGCGGACAGTGTGGGATATGACATTTGTTTTACAAAAAGAGACCCTGTGGAATACTGGCGAATAAATGGCAAAGTCCACGGGGAAATATCATGCCCTTTTAAAACAACAAAGAAGCACACGAGGCTTCTCTTATCAGATCTATGCATGGGGCACCCAGAGAGTTCTGCATGAGCTGTTCTGCGGGATCTGCAAGCCGAGCCATTGGAAATTCTGCATGGGGATGTTTTGTGGGGCTGAGTTGTCTAGCTCCCAGTGAATCAGGGTACATTGGCTATAGTATGGGATCCGGGCGTCTAGTTCCCAATCCCTGGTGTACCGCGGGGTTAATGTAATCCATATACAGTACTTGTCACGCAGTGGTGTGTACTAGACATTCTCTGTGAGCTATTTCAGGTGGGTCTCTGTGCCTGGTATGAAATATTTCAGAGAGAGCCCTCAGCTGGCACATTTGAATTATGAGGGGATATTTTCTCAGACCTGCATGCCTCTCTCCGAGCAGGTGCCTGCGGCATCAAGTATAGGTTGTGGAACTGGATCTGCACACCAAGTTCCCATCAGCATGCTTGAAGCCGTGGGCATTTTGCTTATGCTGCTCGTTACCTTTGTTTTGCTTTTGGTTCCAGGAGGAAATTTGTTTTTCTCTTTGACATTCTTCTTCTTCCCTGCTGAGCTTGTTGATGAACACGATGTTCAAGGGTGATGCAACTAGCCTTCTCTGCAGGCTACTGGGTTGAATCTTTAGCCTGCTTGTTTGTGTGCTGGATGATGGTGACAGAACTGGAATTTTGACTGGCTGGCAGAGACCAGACCCTGAAACTCTCACCAGGCCAAGGTAGCCGTGCAAACGGTATAAATGTCCAGATCAGTTGAGGAATGCTAGGTGATGGACAGAACCTCAACTCACAGCTTTGTTGTGCTGCCTACAGGGCTCGGGGCATCAGACAACCAATGACACCTTTGTCAGGGTTCATTGAGTGGAATAAATCATATTTCCCCACATTCTTTTGTGTCCGTTAAGCACCCTGCAACTTAGGACTGATTAACAGCAGCTCTAAAGGTACATCTACACTAGGATAAAAATGCTACAATTGGGTCGAGTCAGCTGACTCAGGCTCCAGCGCTGAACCACTCATGTGCAGATGTCTGTGTTCAGGTTAGATCCTCTGTGGGCGAATGGTTCCAGAGCTTGGAACCTGGACTGAGCTGAATATCTAGACTGTGATATTTAGCTTGCAACGCAAGCCCCATGAACCTGAGCCAGCTGACCAACATGAGTCATGCAGTGCTGGGGGTCTTTTATCCCTGCGCACATAGGACTGAGGATTCAGCATCAACAACTCCCTGAGAGCCTCATAGATTCATAGAATCTTAGGGCTGGATGAGACCTCAGGAGTCATCGAGTCCAGCCTCCTGCCCTGGACCAATCCCAACTAAATCAACCCAGCCAGGGCTTTGTCAAGCTGAGACTTAAAAACCTCCAGGGATGGAGATTCCACCACTTCCCTAGGGAACCCATCCCAGTGCTTCACCACCCTCCTAGGGAAATAGTTTTTCATAATATTCAACCTAGAACTCTCCCACTGCAACTTGAGACCATTGCTCCTTGTTCTGACATCTGCCACCACTGAGACCAGCCTCTCTCCATCCTCTTTGGAACCCCCCTTCAGGTAGTTAAAGGCTGCTATCAAATCCTCCCCTCCCCCCAACTCTTCTCTTCTGCAGACTAAACAAGCCCAAATCTCTCAGCCTCTTCTCTTAGGTCATGTGCTCCAGCTCCCTAATCATTTTGGTGCCCTCTGCTGGACCCTCTCCAATGCGTCCACATCCTTTCTGTAATGCGGGCTGCAGAACTGGATGCAATACTCCAGATGTGGCCTCACCTGTGCCGAATAATGGGGAATAATAACTTCTCTAGATCTGCTGGCAATGTTCAATAGCGACCTTTAAAGGTAATGCAGATTTATGCTCCCAGAATTGGCTGTGTTTGGGTTACAGTTGTATGATATTTGTAAAGTGCTCCAAGATTCGCGTACTCTGGAATGCTGGAATAGGAGGAAAGCCGCTGAGCTAAAGATTCTGATTGCGGAAACGAACTGCCTGAGGGGAATACCGAGAGTTTCAAGACTATACAAAATAAAAATAAAATGATAAGAAAAGCAGCTTGGTCTAGAAAAAACTGTGTTATAGAACGATTGGTTCTAGAGCTGGTTTTGTTCAACAATTTTATTCATGACCTGGATGAGGGGATGGATTGCACCCTCAGCAAGTTCGCAGATGACACTAGGGGGAGAGGTAGATATGCTGGGGGGATAGGGTCCAGAGTGACCTTGACAAACTGAAGAACTGGGCCAAAAGAAATCTGATGAGGTTCAACAAGGACAAGTGCAGAGTCCTGCACTTGGGACAGAAGAATCCCAAGCATAGTTACAGGCTGGGGACTGACTGGCTAAATAGCAGTTCAGCAGAAAAAGACCTGGGGGTTACAGTGGATGAGAAGCTAGATATGAATCAACAGTGTGTCCTTGTAGTCATGAGGGCTAAAGGCATATTGGGGTGCATTAGCAGGAGCACTGCCAGCAGATCTAGGGAAGTGATTATTCCCCTTTATTTGTTGCTAGTGAAGCCATATCATGGAGTATTGCGTCCAATTCTGGGCCTCCCATTACAGAAAAGATATGGACGCATTGGAGAAAGTCCAGTGGAGGGCAACAAAAATGATTAAGGGTCTGGAGCACATGATTTATGAGGAAAGACTGAGGGATTTGGGCTTATTTAGTCTGCAGAAGAGAAGAGTGAGGGGGGATTTGATATCAGCCTTCTATGTACTGAAGGGAGGTTCCAAAGAGGATGGAGACAGTCTGTTCTCAGTAGTGACGGATGGCAGAACAAGGAGCAATGGTCTCAGGTTACAGTGGGAGAGGTCTAAGTTGGATATTAGGAATAATTATTTCCCTAGGAGGGTGGTGAAGCACTGGGATGGGTTACCTAGGGAGGTGGTGGAATTTCCATCCCTAGAGGTTTTTAAAGTCTCGGGTTGACCAAGCCCTGGCTGGGATGATTTATTTGGGATTAGTCCTGTTTTTAGCAGGGGGTTGGATTCAATGACCTCCTGAGGTCTCCTGCAATCTTATGATTCTATGATTTTATTAACTGGAAACAGAGGTAGACCAGGGACGAGTTGGATAGACACTGTGAAGAATAACATGGAACAAAAAAAAGGTTTCAAGATGAGTAGAGCCATGAAGCTGATGCAAGCCAGAAAGTGGTGACCAGACTACATTCAGCTATATCGTCCTGCAGAGCTGGCTGACAGGAATCAAAGATGATGTTGCGTTCCTAGGACATCTGCTGCTATATTAATATTCTGTCAATCATTCTCTACCCTGCTTAATCTCCGGTGAAAATCCCTGCTGCTTTTCTTACTGGGATGAGATATGCATTATCACCTTGTATATCTGAGAAAATCTTAGTAGGTTTTATTCCTTAGATAATTAACACTTCTCGGGCGGGTCAGATGAGGTCAGGGGTCCTCCAAGCCCTCCCCCCCTCTTTTTGAAACCTTTTCTGTTATATCAGGAAACATCTTTCCCTGGAGGTCCCTTTTCCAAACTGCTTCTAAAGCATTTGTTTGAGATGTTTTCTGAACTGACCACCAGAATCTTACTTTAAAGTGTATAAGCACATCCCAATGTGGTGCAATGTGCCTCTCATGTTACCACTGTGGCCTCTCCAACTAACACTCACTACATTGGCCAGTCCTCATTACACCTTACTGTTCTTGTAAAAACGCACAAACGTTGTAGCACCATTTACTCCTCAATATTACACACTGCCCTTGTTATAATACGAAGGCCTCAGAAAGCCATACTTGCCTGGTGGCACTGCCACCTTGTCCCTGCTCCACCTCACAGGTCTTGTAATTCTGCACGGGCCTCAGAACACCACACAGACCTTTATTACATTTGTAACACATCACTCAACCCTTGTTTTACTGCCCAGACCTCGGAGTGCCACACAAGCCTCATAATGACAGCCAGGCCCCTGTATCATTCTGGCTAATCTCATGTCCAAACACAGTGTCCTACAATGCAGTCCCTCCCCACTTCTCATCCTGAGAGCAAGTCAACTCTGAGGCTACATTTACATTGCAGGCTTCTTGCCCCAGAGCACATCCACACAGCCATGAGCTTTTGCGCAAAAGAGCGTCCACACTGCCATGAATGCTCTTGCGCAAAAAAGCTTATTCCTCGTAAAAAGAGGAGAAACTCTTGTCCAAAAAGCCCTGTCTTCTGACAATCTACTGAATATATTATGCAAAAACATGCTTATAGTTTGGATGCTCTGCAAGTTTTTGCTCAAAAACAGCCTGGAGGCATTGATAGAGACAGAAGGTCACAGGTAACAGCATATCACACTATGCAGCCTGGTGCATGCTTCAACATCCATGGAAGACTGCTCCTGAACATGGGAGCATGACATCTTACATGACCGCACAGCACTACCATGACCATGTGCCCTGCTGCATCAACCTTCTCACCTGTCTTATGGAAGCTCAGTGCAAACCATCCTTGAGACCTTGCAGCAGAAACAAGGTGGCCATTCTCTCCAAAGCTGAAGGGACTGGCCTCATCCAAGGAAATACATTTATATGGCCACATCCTAGAAGGCACAAAGCATCCTCAAATCCCACTACTGCTCATGCGAATTGCAGCAGTTAAGCACTTCCCAGGAGGCATGCAACGTCTCACAGATTTAGTCCCTAAGGCAGACGGGCAGCACATAGATTTGCCAGAAGCTAGTTCCTGCTGGCTGAAATAACTGAAGGAAGAGAAGGAACTCACTGACTGATGGTCATCTTCCTCGCACTTGATCCTGCATTCGCTGTTGAACTGGAAGCCATTGGTGCACTGGTACAACCCATGGAACTTTGAGGGTGGAGGGTCGCAGGTGACGGGCACACATGCTCCAGCTAGCCAGGTGCCATCTTGCATGCACTGGATCTTAAAGGCTCTCCTGCCATGTGGAAACAAACCAGAATATTCTAGGGTATGTCTACACTAGCTCATTAGTTCGAGCTAGGTAGGCAAATGAAGGCAACCAGAGTTACAAAAATGAAGCCCGGGATTTAAATATCCCGGGCTTCATTTGCATCATCCCGGGCACCACCATTTTTAAATTCCCCTTAGTCCGAACTCCGTGCCAGCGGCTATCTGACATTTATCTAACCTACTCTTAAATATCTCCAGAGATGGAGATTCCACAACCTCCCTGGGCAATTTATTCCAGTGTTTAACCAATTCCAGTTAACTCTCTTTTATGTTGGTAAACAGACCTTGATATTTACTGATTTAGCCACTATTTTAATGTTCTGACAAATAGTTTACGTGAATTAATTTCCACATATGGATTCCAAGTTCATTATTTGCTTGGATTACTTAGTATTTCGGATTCCTTCTCTATGGTGTGTTACTGGCCCCCGAAGTCACACAGCATTGTTTCTGCTAACTCACTGGATGACCCAACCTTTTTAAACCAATGAAGAATTAATATGAATACTGAGTAATTAATACTCTTTCTGTTTTATAAATATTTTTCTTCAGATGTGAATATGGGTATTTGTATGAGAAGAATGACCATTCCCCAAACATTTGGATGAACAAAGTATGTTCGGCAATAATGAATAAAAATGGCATGAATGTGGTTGCACCAAGCATCTGTTTGGTATCTGAGCAAACACTGTTTTTACTGTATATGGACTCTCATCCCTAATCCTATACATGTGGGATATCCACTAGACTTTTTCTCCTTTCTGGGATCTTTGATAATACTGTGCTGTCTACAACTGCTACAGTTGGCCCACAATATTCCCTGCTTTTCACACATCCCACAGATCTCTCTCTCCTGAAATGTTTAGCATTCTGTGTCTCTCTGGAATACATTATCTGCTTGGTGTTACTATTTCACTTACTTCCTTGCTTTCCTGGAGGAGCCAGGAACATGGTAACCCGGTTTGCATTTGTACTTGCAAAAGGAGCCCACTTTATGCTTATCTTCACGGCACCGGGCCGTCTGAAGATCTGCATTGGGAATGAGAGATGGAGCTCGACACATCAGCTCACAAAGGGCTTCAGGGAAGGACCACAGCCCGTCTTCCATACATGTCAAGTTGCTGTTGTTTCCTAGAAAGGACAGTGGGAAAGTTAAGAAAATCAGGCAGGGCTGTTTTGTTAGGGTGTTATAAACCATACAATAGGTCCAAAGATTTGTTGGTTTATGTGTCACTGGGCTATGTATATGTTATGCATTTGTCTTCCATGTATTCTATCTTTAAATGACTAAGAATTCTGCTGCCCACAGAGGCAAGGTAGTGTCTTCTGTGCTTCTGTCAGGAAAGGTTGGGACATGAGACATACTGAGACCATGTCTATACTTACTGTCTAGACAATCTTCTGGTGTCTGATTTAGTAAGGACAGCTAAATCGAACGCTGAGGGTGCCCCCGGTCACCACCGGTATTCCTCGATTTGCAAGGAGTAAGGTACGTTGACGGGAGCATTTGCTTCCATCGACCTCCTGCTGTGGGGATGGCGTCAAGCTTGGCTTAAGATACATTGATTCTCGCTACATTATGCTAACATGATGTTGCTGCCATCCTTCCACTCTGCTTGGGAGTGATGCCCTTTCTCTCTACCATGAGTCTGCCCTGTCTATTTAGACCGGAGGTATTGGGGGCTAGGGACCATCTGCATTACATTGGGGCCCCATTCTTGGTTGGTTCTTTGGCACAACTACCTCAAGAGATTTCTTATTATAATCATTAATATTAATAAGATTAGTAGTATTATTAATAACAACAACTACTACTACAAGTGTTGTTTTCCTTAGGAAGCTTGCCATGCCAATATATGAAAGGTAAAATATATGATAGGACACATTAATTCCTAGTGTAACTCCACTGATTTCACTGGAATAACACCAGGAATGAATCAGGCTCAGTATGTTTTGTATTTCTTTGCCATTTAATCTTGTATGTAAGAAAGGAACAAGCTTTGTCTCCAGATGGGAGCCAATAACCATGCAAAGAGCTAATATTCTATCAATCCCCCAAACTGGTGCTGCAGAAACATGGTGATGAGCGCCACTCATATTGACAAGTTCCAAACTTGAGTGCCGTGTGGCCTTTCTCCTCTGGAAGGCCAAGAGCGCTGACCTGAGACGTCAAATGTGGGATTCAAAGGGAGGAAAAATGGAGGCATCTCCAGGGCACAGCACGGCATGGGGAGAAGCCCTCCTTCTTCATTACACCATCATCGGCTTTTTTTTTTCTTGCCTTCCTAATTGTGGCTGATTGTCTGAGGTATTTTTATGAAAACCAAAGATCCTTCCTAGAGCACCAGCCTGCTTCTCTTGTCTGACTCATGCAGCAGCTCTGTGCTGGTGATATCATGCTTGCTACTGCAAAGTGAGGAAGGGCGACTTTACAAACAGGGGCTTTCATGAGGTCAGTGATGGAATTAGGTCTGAGTCACTCAACACTCGTCCTTCAGAAGCTCAGTGGCCATGCCGATTAGTCACCACCTGTGACTGGGCAAGAAAGGATTTATTTACAGGGGTCCCCAATCTGTGGGACAGACCCCCTAAGAGGGCACAGAGGAAGGTTTGGAGGGGATGTGAGGTGGGGCCCAGGCTGCCCCTAGAGGAGGTGCGGAGAGAGCTGCACTCCACTCCTAGTCCCCCCAGCTCTCCCTTCTTTCCTCTTCATCTCTAGGTCAGCCACACCTCTAGCCCCAGCGGCTCCCCACATTCCCAGTTCTGCCGTGAGCCCAGACTCCCCTGCTGAGCCAACTGTGCAGTAGTGGGGGTGCGGACAGAGTACATTACCAGGACAGAGGTGGGGGGGGGGGGCATGACAGGAAATGTGTGGGCACCACTGCTTTACCAAGCTGGCTTGGCAGCTACACTCCAAAATGCAACAGTTCTAAAGACCACACCTGTACAAGCCTCAGCCAGGGTCTATCGGCCTGGCTCTGCTGCAGTCGCCAGTTGGGGATCTGATCACTTGTGACTTATTTTACTCTGCAATGTGTATTATGGCCATTTTCACCCTTTGTTGTGGACACGTTTGCACCCATTGCATTTGAGCAGACCTACCAACAAAGGAGGCAATTGCCCCAAGCCCCAGAGATTCAAACAGGTCCGGGGCTCCGGCCACTATGGCTGTAATGGTAGTGGTAGCAGCAGCCGGAGCCCCAGGGCCTTTAAAATCGCTGCCAGAGTGCCACTCCACATGCACCGATCAGCGCTAAAAGCTGGGGCGGGGCGGAATCACACCACACTCTGGACTGGGGTGGGCAATAATTTTTGGCGAGGGGGCACTCGAAGATTTTGGAAAGTGGTCAAGGGCTGCACTTTTCCGTGGAGGGGGTGTGGGGTCTAGAGTGGAGGTTAGGTGCAGAAGGGTGCACAGAGTAAGTGACTGGGGTGCAGGAGAAGGTGTAGGGTCTGAAAGAGGTGAAAGAGGGGGTTGTGACCTGGTTAAGGGATTGGGGTGTAGAGTCAGGGAGGGAGTATGGGTGCAGGAGAGGATTTTGGCCTGGGGGGAGGGGCTCTAGGAGAAGGTGCAAAGTCTGGGAGGAAGCTGTGACCTGGGAGAAGGGGAAAAGAGGGTGCAGACTACAGAGGGTTTGGGTGGTGACTTGGGGCAGAGGAATGGAGTGCAGAGTCTGGGAGGGTGTTTGGGTGCAGGAGAGATTCTGGCCTGGGGGTGGGATGTAGGAGAGGGTACAGGGTCTGGGAGGGAGTTGTGACCCTGGGGAAGGGGGGTGCAGAAGGCTTGGATGGTGACCTGGAGGAGGGAGTTGGGATGTGGGAGGGGCTAGGGTGCCAGAGGCAGGCTCTGGCTGGGAGGCGCTTACCTAAGCCTGCAGCACCCTCCAAAGCAGGCTGGGCTTCCTGCCTGCTGCAGCCCCAGAGCACGTGAAACTGCAGGCTGCTTCCTCCACAGGGCTCTCAGCTCCCAGCCCTCAGGCCAATCTCTCAGCTCCTATTGGCCCATTTTTTCTGAAGATTGGGTTGGGAGATCGCATGAAGCTTCCCCCTCCCTGAAGAACAGAGAGCCCCATGGACTTTGCTTTAACCCACTGCAGCTGCGTGCCTGGGGGTCCCTCAGGGTGGTCCATGGACCGGATCTCACCAGCCCTGCTCTGGACAGCGCTGAGAGCTGGCTGCCCTCAGCCCCACCCTTTCTGGGATTTGGAATTGCCCCCTTGCCCAAGGCCCGGTGCAGTCTGTCAGCCACAGTACATTTGAGTAAAATAGCTACTATCACATTTAACACATATTCCACTATCCCCCCTCGCCATTGTTTCCAATTAGAAGCCACCTTCGTCTTGGAGAGGATCCCATGTTAAGTAAAAAGTAATAACAGAAAAGACAGTTTGATAAAAATAGGACAATTGATAACAAAATGGGGAAACTCATGACTTGTGAGCAGTTTTATATTTTACTGTGGAAGCACTAGTCATGGCTTCATAGTTAAGGTAGAGCTGAGTTTTGCACTTAAAGCAGGGATTCAACAGTTTTGTCATGAATGAATAATTCAGTCTAGCCTCTTACAAAATTAAGGGTATTTCATGTACCTCATCTGGAATCCACAATTAGCTCTAGCGGATGAGCTGATGGCATGCATACAGAAGAGCCTTGCACATCTAGTGCACCTAAATATGCAGAAGCATTAGGGATTAAATCAGTGTTGGTAGGTGACAAGTCAATTCACCTTCAAAGTTCTTGCAAGTTAACTGCCTTCCTGCTGCATTTACAGGATCTGACCGGGCAGTGGCGAAAAGGATTGTAATCGCAGTGACGGGGATTCTAGAAGTAGCAGCAAGCACTCGTCAGGGAAAGAGAAGCCGTAGCAGCAGGAAAGAAAGGAGCAGAATGGGTTACTTTGCGGACTCAAGCATTCATGAGACCCGGGCAGGCAAAGCAAAAGAGTCAGTGTCAGGGTGGGACATACTGAGAGGTGGGAAAGAGAGTGGTAGCAGGAGAGAGGAGGATCAGGAAAAGATCCCTCAGGAAACTGAGTGTGTGTCAATGGGAAGTAAGAGGCTG
Organism: Pelodiscus sinensis; assembly: GCF_052426305.1. Taxonomy (NCBI): domain Eukaryota; kingdom Metazoa; phylum Chordata; order Testudines; family Trionychidae; genus Pelodiscus; species Pelodiscus sinensis. The sequence continues at coordinate 6,576,922 of NC_143074.1, read as the reverse complement.
AAGTAGGAAACAGCATAAAGGGGGATCTGGAATAGAAAGGAAGGAGACATGGGAAAGAAAAAGGCGGAGCAAGGAAACTTGCCCTGTTTGGGGACTGACAACATTTCAGGGGCGAGATCCTGAATCAGTGTGTCCAGTTAACACAAGCATGTTCAAACACCCGAGGGCCCATTATGTCCAGGGCATCACTTTAGACTGCAGATGAGCTGGGTCTAGATCATGTGCTTTGAATGCTCCAAAGTTCAGAGGAAGCATTCTGACTGAGTTTCATCTCAGGAAGCTCCTTAATGTCTGAAGAGGTTTAAAGACAGAGCACCCACTTGGACCCATGCCTCATTATGGACGCGCCTCCCACGACACAAGTCAAAGCTCTACCAAGAGATGGTGCTGACACTAATTTTTCAAAAGCACCCCAGTGACTTAGGCACCTATGTCCCATTTCCAAAGGCGACATAGAAACGTATGAGTCCAAGTCTCACTGAAATTCAATGGGATTCAAGTTCTGTAATTTCTGTGTCCTTTTTAAGAATGGAACTTTGGCTTGTAAGAAAGTTAGACGTTTTGAAAATCCCCCCTCCCCCTATCGATAAACACCTTCCACTGACGCTCCCCACCCATCTCAGGAAGAGATACTAGCTTTATATTTCACTGATGGCATTAAACACCCTCTTCCACTCCCAGTGAAAGGAGTCAACCTGGAGGAGTCATTTCCCTGATTCTATTTATTCCTATTACTTTGTAAGGCTTTGAGTTTGTGGAGGCAATGTTTGCTGTCATCATTGTTCCCAGTCCACAGTCATCAAGGGACAAAGTATTAAATAAACCATCAGAACATACAGAAAGCGGAAGAGAAATCCACTTCTAACATAAATAACTTTCTGCCCTAATTCTTTTTCGTGCTTCAGGCCCCGTGGCATAATAGAAATAAGAATAAGAAAAGAAACAAGAATGACATGTCCATGTCTTTTACCGACCTAATCTCACCTTGTGGCAAAATGCCCTCCGTACCTTTCAGCAGTGCCGGAGGTCGGCAACTGAAGGAGCATTTCGTTCCAAAGGTGGTGCCCTCGCTGCAGTTGAATGTAGCTGGGTATACATGATACTGGTCAGGAATGCCACAATCCACTGGTTCACAGGCCACCTGTTTGTTCCATTTCCCGTCTGTGCAAGTCATGGTGATGCTGGACTGCAGCTGAAAGAGACATATGGCCACACACATGACAGCCAGCAGGGGAAAATAACCAAATATCCCCCCCATACCCACAAAGAGCCACCCCCTGCCTAACTACCACTCATGTCTGCTATGCTATCAGGTCTAACAAGCCATTATTGAGCCCGGGCATCAGCGCTTGGACTAGAGGCTTCAAAAGAGCATCCAGATGCTACCCAAAAGGATCAGTTAGGCATGGTAGTCCTCACTGGACTTCGTTAGCACCAAACCAGTGCCCTTGAAGTGCTGTGTTGCTGACGATGACACTTGGAAGGAAAGTGCTGATAGCCTGGGGTTGTTATAGACCCTTTGGTGATTTTTCTACTCGTCGGATGCTAACTCATGCATCCTGGCTGACTGTAAATGGGAGCTATTCCACTCACACTCCCGTTTCCACCGGCTGTAGCTCTCTGATTCATGGCTGCTCCTCAGGTGCTGTGCATGAGCCAGGACCGGGCTTCATATCAAGCTGGAAGGTGCTTTGCACACAAGGTACTGCCCTTTGTGCTCCATTGCCGGGAGATGCTCACTGTTACTTTCAGACCTCTCGATGCTGTTCTTATTTATTTGCAATGTGGCAATGCCTAGAGGCACCAAATGGACTTAAGGCCCTGCTGAGCTAGACCCTGGACATGCCCATATTAAGGGCTTAACATCTCAACAGACAAGGCAATATCGGTATCTCCATTTCTCTGATGGGGGATGAGAGGCACAGGAAGGTCATGTATGGCAACGTGTATACAGAGATCCTGTGGCAGAGCTGGGAATTCAGCTCCCATCCGAGTGCTGCCTAGCACCTGAGCCACACAACCATTCTAAGTGGCTTTGAGAAATGTCCCCTAGAGATGCAGAAATCCAGAAACCCCAGAGAGCACAGAAGACAGAATGTGATGGAGCCAGTACACACAGATCAGTGGTGTTGCCCTGGGTGGGCCCGAGTGGGCCATGACCCACCCACTTAAGAGCTAGCCCACTCAACCATCTCCCCGGTGCCCTGCTCAGCCAGTCCGACACTCTTGCTGGGGAACAGGGCTGGGTTAGGGTTTGCTCCTGCAGAGGTCTGGGGTTCTGCTGCAGGGGCTTACCCCGCTCTTCTCTTCCGTTGCTCCAATCGCTGAGCCCAGTCAGGGACAAGCCCCCGCGGCCCAACCCCACACCCTGGCAGGAGCACACTGTGGGCAGAGTGGGACAAGCCCCAATGGCCCAATCCTGCTTTCCCAGCAGGAGCACCAGGCAGAGCGAACGAAGCCTTTGCTGCCCTGATCCTGCTCTGCAGAGAGAGTGCCATGCAGGTGGGGCAAGCTCCCAATCCCACTCCACAGGTGCAGTGCTGGAGGTGGGGAGAGGTGATCCTGATGGTTCCTGCCCTTGCCCGCTCACCCACCCACTCTAATTCCGGGGCACCCAAGTGTCCCAATCTGCCTACGCCACTGACACAGATTCAGGTGAAGATAACAGAACAAATACCACAGCCAATATACATTTTTAAAGCTACGTGGCTAGTAACCAGGACAGGAGAGCCTGAGTGCGTGACTCCTTGCAGGAGAAGACAGAGTAGGAAGGAGAGATAGAGAAACAAGAGAGGTATAAGAGACCAGAAAGTAAGAGGTAGCTAGTGCAGGAACGAAAAGATACCTGCACAAATCTGCCTGAACTTTACCAGTCCTCTGCCTCCAGGGGATATTTTATTCAGTGCTGGCACAGTCACAGGAGATCTGCAATGCCAAGCATTGATCTGGGTTTATAAAAGCAAGGGAAATGTTTGTAGCACACATCAAAGGGACCCGGAATTCCCTTTTGCCAAAACACCCTAATGGTTTCAACAGAAGTTCGGTCCTGTCTCTCTTTGATATATGGTTGTATTCAGGATGGAAAATGCACATTAGAGACTTCCCAAGTGGCCACAAAACCCCTTTTCAAGGCCACCAAGTTTATTTAAACAGGAAGCATTGTCGACCAAACCAAACCAAACCAAACTCCGGCTGATCCAGAGTCTAACATGCTGGGATCCATAGAGAGCCTAAGGCAAAGTAACGTTACAAACATCACTGCCAGAGGATCCGTTCCTTGGGACTTTATTTTCATTGCTTTCCAAATTGTCTGCATCATTTGTTTTAATTGCTGATAGGCTGCAGATGGAAAATGAGGTGAAGATGTCCGTACTGTAGGAAAGTCGTTTTTAAAGTGTGAGACTCCACAGAAGAAAAGCCAAGAGGTGACTGATCAAATATATAACATCCCTTTCCTCTCCCTCTCCCCTTGCCGGCTTCTGGTACAGTCTTTGGAGCAGAAGTAGAAATTGGGCATTTCTCAGCTCCTGAGTTGGATTTCCATTATCTTCAATGGACAGCATGGGGGTTAATGAAGGAGTCCAGGGCCTGAATCAGAGACTGAGTGACTACAGCTCCAATTCCATATTTCAGTTGGCAATACGGGTGTTCAGTGCTTGTGAAAGTCAGTCTTTTACCCTCTCTAGACCAAGGAGACATGCCGTCTTCCCTGCTACCACAATGAAGCATGTGGTTTTGCTCTCCAGGCTGTGTGGCTCCATGGTAAGCCATAGCCACTATTTCCTATAAGAAACATTGTTATTATTTGCTAATTTCCATAGAACCTATGGCCGTGGCTGCTAGGCACCTCAATTTCAGAGATTAAAACACAAAATAAAAGCTATTAATCAAATGCTAAACCAAATACATGCTGCTTGCACAGTGCTATGAAGGACACTAGAGTCAGGCTCAGACGGAAGGCACAGGAAAGAGAATTTCAAAGGAGTGGGAATTCAACTCAGGAAACCCAACTGCTGGATATGGGGTGTTTTAATTTAGGCCAGGTCCACCATAAGGGACAATGTCAAACTGAGATACACAAAAACAACTATGTGACTAGCATAGCTGGAGTCTATGTACCTTAGTTCGAACTTCCATGTCATCCCCATTTGTGGGGAATTTCTCCTGCTGACTTCCCTTACTCCTTGTAACCTGGTCAAGTACTGGAGTCAATGTAGGCATGATCAGTGGCTGATTTAGTGCATCCTTACCAGACCTGCTAAATCAAATCTTGGGAGATCGATCTCCACAGATTTACCCAGAAGGGTGGTGCAAAAACTTGATGAGGTGGAGTAGGGAAAGGCTCAGGAAAACAGCACCAAGATGTGGAATGGTGCAAGAGGCTGGCTGTTGATTCAAGGATAGCTAAGGTGAGTGCTGGAGTAATGGATGGGTCTGGGTTTCCCTAACAGCCACTGGGGAAGTGTTATTGCCTAGGATTGGAGAACTGCTATGCAGGCTATCTAGTAAACTAGGCCAATGAGACTTTGACATCCGGAAAGGGGTAAAACACAGTGACCTGCCTGTAGGGACCAGTCATGAAGAGAGGGAGTCCTGACTCACTGCTGGAATGGGAGAAGGGCTTGTAGCATGAACGAGACACACAAAGGGGCATCAGACTGGACAGATCTTTCCCACAGACACGAGACACCACAGCGATGAGTCGTGCGCCCCATGACAATGCCCCAGAATGATCTTAGCCTCTTTTTCACAACTGCAGCATATTGTTGGTTCATATTCAGTTTATGATACACTATAACCCCCAGATCCCTTTCAACAATACGTCCATCTTGCCGGCCAGCCCCCATTTTGAGGTTGTACATTTGATTTTTGGACTTTGAGATTGTCTTTGGTATTTCAATCCAATTCTCCAATTTGTCAAGGTTGTTCTGAATTCTGATCCTGCCTCCAATTGCTTGAAACCCCTCCCAGCTTGGTGTCATCCACAAATTTTAGAAGCATACTCTCCACTGTGTTACCGAATCATTTATTAAAAGGTTGAATTGCACTGGACTGAGGACTGACTGCTTTGGGACCCCACTAGATATCTCCCCCCCCAATTTGAAAGTGAACTATTTATACTCTTGGAGTAAATCTTACTCTGGGGCTATGTCTACACTGCCCAGTCTTGTGTAAGAACATACGCAAATGAGGTATGGTGATGAATATCGCCACACCCCATTTGCATACTTAATGAGCTGTCATTTTTGTGCAAGGGGCTTTTGCACAAGAAGGAGCAGTCTACACTGCTCCTTGGGCAAAACCCCCTTCCTGCGCAAGAGCCATTCTACCGCTTATTTTCAGGTAGAACAGCTCTTGCACAAGAGTATAGACTGCTCCTTCTTGCACAAAAGCCCCTTGTGCAAAATGGCGGCTCGTTAAGTATGCAAATGAGGCATGGCAATATTCAGTGTAGACATAGCCTTGGAGTATGGTCTTTCAATACATTATACATCCACTTCATAGTAATTTCATCTATACCACATTTCCCTAGTTTGCTTATGAAAATGTCCCAGGGGACTGTGTCAAAAGCCTTATCATAACCATGGTAGATCATGTCTGCTGGTCCCTTCCAATCTATTTGGCCAGGAAACACATGAACGAAATGCCTTAGGTTAGTTTGGCATGATTTGGTCTTCGGATTTGGGATGGCTATTCCTTATACCATACAAACTGACTAGTCAGCAATTTCTTCCAGGATCATTCCAGGAGTGAAGTTAGGCCAAATACTCTGTAATTCCCCAGGTTCTTTTTGTTCCCTATTGAAAAGATAGCCCCGCTGTCAGGACGTATCCAAAAAAGGGCACGCATAGAGCCTTGTTGGGGATACTGGAGGTATCCCAAAATAGCTACCTCGCGTCTTTTAAATGTGCCCATTATTTCAAAATATTTTTTGAAATAATGGGCACACTATTCCAGCATCCCTGTAACACTATTCCAGCATCCCTGTAACACTCTTTCCACATGGATTAAGGGCCATCTCGAAATAGCATGTTATTTCAAAATTTGGTGCTGTGTAGACACAACAAATTTCAAAATACTGTAAGCTATTTCGAAATACAATCAACATAAGATACGAGTTTAGGGTGCTGTGTAGACGCACCCTTCCACTCTTCTGGGACCTCACCAGAAGTTCTCAAAGATAATCCTAACACTTCTGAGATTGCTTCAGCCTTAAACATTATCTCAATGTTTTTTAACCGGTTCTTTCCCTAGTTTGGCTTTTGTTCCTTCTCCTTGTTTGTTAATATTAATTCTGCTGATTATTTGATCAGCATTGTTAGTGAAGACAGAAGCCAAATGAGCATTAAACACCTCGCCCTTCTTAATGTCATCTGTTATCTCTTTTCCCCACTTAAGCAGAGGACCTACACTTTCCTTTGTCTTTCTCTTGGCTCTTTATCATTAACTAGGCCCCAGACCAGTCAGAGCATTAAAAGTATTATCTCAGCACCCTGAATTGCTCTTGCAAGCAGGGAAGTACTATAGAAATTTAAGCCCAGGTGTTACACATTTATGGAGGCCCACCTACCCAAGAGGTAGTCAAATGTGCAATTCTCTAGCCAGCAATTCCTGAAGGGTGCCAGCAGTAGTTATGTTGTATACTAGCTCAATAGGACAGCTGCAACCAACAAGCAGTGACTTGGTCATTGCTTTTAGAAGACATCACTTAGCAGTACACTTATCTCTGCTTCTGTCCTGTATCTTGACATGGCACAATTATTCTCTGCTGTGTAATAGGAAAATTTGTTTGTTCCCTAGATTGTCGGGTGGATGCACTTGGTTTTCAAGTCCACCGATACTGTCCTCTTTAAAGCATACCTATAATCTACCACCATCACTTTAATAGCTAGTGAAATACACATGCCTTTATGGCAGAACATTACATTCATGGCTTTCAGGTGAAAGTGAAAGTTAACTTCTTTGTTTGAATGTGCTGGAGGGATTTAGTGTGATACAATGATAATAAATGTAACCAGGGAACGTGCACGCACAGCCCTGCTTTTGGAAAATGTGCTAAAGAAGCTGTGAAGACCACAGGTGGCCAGGACCTCATCCAAAAGATGGCAAATCCACGAGCAGAACATTCCTGAATTCCACAGTGGAACATTAATCAGGACTGCTTCCGAGGGAAGAGCACCACACCCTGACTCATTAACAGCATCCTATTTGGAAGCACCCATGCTTTCCCTTGCAGCAGTCCAGGCACAAGCTGGTGAGACCTAAAAATGCCACCGAGCCCAAGACCGCCTATAAAGCACTTGTTTTGGTCTGGGGCTCTTCAGCTGCCGCTCTGTGCACTTTGGGTACATCTAGACTGCATGCCTTTTTTGACAGAGACTTTGTCGACAGATACTGTCGATAAAGCCTCTGTCATAAAAGAGCATCTAGACCATAACCAGTACTGTCGACAAAGCAAGCCGCTTTTTTGACAGTCTAGACACTCTTTCGAAAAAGCACAGTTTGCATGCAATAGCACCTTTTTTCAACAGAGTACTATCGAAGAAAGGCATTATTCCTCGTAGAATGAGGTTTACCGCTGTCAACAAAACTGCTGCGTTCTGTCGACTTACTGTCGACAGAACGCGGCAGTAGTGTAGACACAGGTATAGTATTGTCGACAAAACCCTGTAGTCTAGACACACCCTTTGTGTTGCTCTGATGGGCATCCTGTTGCCCTGAAGCCTCCACCTTCCAAAATGAGCCTTACGCAAGAAGAGCTGGAAAGAAAGAAAGAAAGAAAGAAAGAAAGAAAGAAAGAAAGAAAGAAAGAAAGAAAGAAAGAAAGAAAGAAAGAAAGAAAGAAAGAAAGAGCGATCCGCTGTCTGGTGTATATTAAATGAACTAAACCTCAGCCAAGGTCTGAAAAGTTCCGTTTCTTGGGACTTTCGACAGCTTGGGAGAGCTCACGTCCCCTTCTGGCACCCCAAGATCTCAGGCTGCTCCTTCTTCAAGAGACAATTCACATGTGCCGTTTCCTCTCTTGAAAATCGAACAGCTGTACACTCTCCTCTAAGTCCTCTTCTACTGCTGCCTACTTCCTGTGCCTCTAATTGAGCCCAATGAGCTGCACTTTCTTTGCCTGGCATGATTGATGATGCCTTTACACAATACTAAGGAGCTGCTGGGTTTTTAAGTAATACCTCGCAACCACAACAGCAGTGGCAAGGGCATCCGGAAAGAGATGACAACAAATAACCCTGCAACTGGGGCTTGTAGGGAAGGAAGGTCGACAAAGGGATGCTGGAGAGAGGAGAAAGGTAGTGAAAGAAGAGGAGAGGAGGGAAGAAAAGAAGAACAAGAGAGATGAAGATGTAAGAAAAAGAAAGGCAGAACAGAATGAAATATGGCTAGAGGAAGAAAGAGACGTAAATGGGTAAGTTAAAATGGCCCTATATGGGCAAAGCTGCACTGAGAATATAGCCCCCAGCAGCAACCTTTCATCGAGAGGCAGTTACAATCCATAGCCACGCCAGTGCTTTACTTCTTGGTAATGCTGTGTCCAGGTTCCTGTCACCTGATGGAATTTGCCTTTAGATGACCCCCCCATCCCTACCCCAACAGAGCTGTGATTGAATGATCATCATACCCAGGACTGGGACACTGAGACCTAAAAGCTGACAAGTTTTTAGCCACAGAGAGGAAGAGTTTCAAAAGTGCCTAAGGGACAACAGAGACAGACTTTCAATGGTGCTTGTGCTCCTAAATATTTTTTGAAATCTGCCCCTGAATTCTCTCTGTGCAGTCCCTAAAAAAAGCCTCACTCTGAAATGTCCATGAGAAATTCTGCTCTGAGATTGGAATCAGGGCGTGATCATCAATCATTTTCATTTTGGACTGTCCTCACTGTCCCTCCCTACATGAAGGCCATAGATCTTCACGACTCTCAGATGCCTTCCCTACCCAACAGTATGGAATCTCAGCTTGTGCAAAACAGCTTTCTTTCTCTCTCTCCAGTTTCCTTCAAACCACCAGCTGAATGTAAAGAACATGTTTCGACCTGCACAACAACCACTGACCAAGCACAGAGGTTCCTAACCCAGGACAAAAAAGGCCATTGGTTATATACAGTTAAGAATGCATACTTCCAAACTACTCTCATCAGAAGTTGGGAGGAAACAGAGGAAGGGAAAATTATACATAAAAAAGTAAATAAAGGAATCTAAACAATGTGAATTAAATTCCAGGATTCCTCAGAGATTATTTTTTTCTTGCATGAACATAATTCAAAATCTAGCCTGAAATATCTGACTTCAATGAAATAAAGAACCTCTGTGTGGACCAAGGGGAGATCTCTTAAGCACATGCATAACTTTAAGAATATGCGTAAGTGCTTTGCTAAAGAGGGATGGACTTAAGCCCATGCTTAACTCCTTTGCTGAATGGGGGCCTCAAAGCCCATATTCACACTACAATGAATATAACACAGACTAGAATAAAGGCAGAGAGCCTTTGGCCCAGGGTTCCGGCCTCCTAGTTCTTTCGGAGAGGATTGTTGAAAGGAAAATGTGGGATGGATCAGGGTTCGAGTAAGAGCATTGTGGCACAGTGAAACTCCTTGCCTAGTGGAGTTAATGTCTCAAGTCATATCATATGAATCAGATCAAGTCCTGAATGCTCTGGGAAAGAAAAAAAAAGCACACTCTGAAACCAGGGTTCTCTGATCAAAAACATACAGTAATAATTGGCTTCAATCTTCCCCATTAGGGACTTTTCCCATTTAAGCGATACTGTGTTGGTGAAACAATTTTAGTTGTTTTATTTGGTTTGTGGATTCCTGTGTTCTCAATGTAAAGATCTAGTCCAACTATTTCCCTGGTCAGTCATTCAGGCTTGTTTGAGACTTTGTTTTCTAGTCTGCAAAAATGCTCAGCTGGAGCTAGGGTTCTGGTGCTGATGCCAATTAAGATGGAAGAGGCCCAGCTCATGGGGTCCTGTATTTGTTTTGTAATTGAGTTGAAAGGGCTGACTCATTCCCTTCCACTTTGTCTCCCCCTCAGTGATCTTTATGAAGAGCACAGGATTTTACAAATACAGACAAGCTGCTGAGTGTGGCTGTTTGCCTTTATATAGCCCCCTCGCCCCCACTCCTACGCTTGTTGCCCCACCACAAAAAAAAGTGCCGATGTGGAACACCTTAGCTAAACCAGTGTTTGTTTTGCATGTGGGACCCAATTGATTTTATGTAAACAGGTTGGAGCACAGGGAAGCAGTGTGTGTGTGTGTGTATAGAGGGAAGGAGGAAGGGAGGGTGTGTGTGTGTGTGTGTAGAGGGAAGGAGGGAGAGAGGGAGGGTGTGTGTGTGTGTGTGTGTGTGTGTGTGTAGAGGGAAGGAGGGAGGAATGGGGGAAAAAGGAAAACTCCAAAGCTTTACCCCTGAACTTAACATGACTCAAGGGATGTTCTGGACGTGGGAGTCATGGGATGCCCCCCCAACACACACACACACACACACACACACCATTTCAAAACTGTGGAGAAAGCTGGATTCATTTCCACGGCTTGGAAGAAGTTCACCCCCCTCTCTGGGCACTGAAAAATCATCTCAGCCTGGGGATGACTTATGCATGGGGCTCACAAAACTCCCTCTGAAGAGCAAACAGTTTGGCTTTGGAATGTGCCAGATTGTAGCAAGTGTCAGGTATTTGGGAGGCAGGGGGCGGGGAGGCAAATTCCAAGGAGGGTTCTCTGAGGCTCCCTCTAGAAGGTCTTCACACAAATTCCATGCTCCCCCGTGACACACATGAATACTCTGCCATGCTATCAACACACTCCACACATTTTTCAGGAACAAAAGTATAAATATTTCCAGCACTAAGTTAATATAATTTGCTAAGTGGTGTTGCCTCCCTTTTTTGGGCTTGTTTAAACAGAAAACAAATGAACAGTTTCCCCATCCTTTGACCTCTCTGCCAACACATGCACTTGTGGGACTGCAGAGGCTCATCTCACCATTAAGCGTATCACGATCAGAACCACTTTTTTTTTTTAAATCTGAAAAAATAGGACACATTTTCCCCCTTGTCATTGTTCATGTTTGTGCATCCTTGCACTGTCATGTCCTGGCTGGATGCAGATGGAATGAAATGCTCCAAAAAAGGTGTGGCCTATGTCATTATCAGGCCAAGACAAAGAAGAAAACACCAAAAAGCTCATGAGAAAGCTCTTGCTTGTGAGATTCCCAGTTCAGTTTTGCAGGATCAAGGCCATCAGAATAACCATCTATCTAATCATTGGGGTGTTTATATCCATTTCAGAAACATTTGAGTTTCACCCGTCCTTAGGAACTGTTTCCATTGGATAAAATTGGCCCTCTCTCAAAAAAAGACATATAGAAACTGTAGATCTATCTAATCTTGTTATAGCTGTTTGGCTATTGGGAAAGAACTCAAGAATAGATCTGGGGATGAACATACCTGGATTCTGTTTTCAGCCCTGTCAATCATAGAATCATAAAATACTAGACCTGAAAGGACCCTCAAGAGGTCATCAAGTCCAGGCCCCTGCCCTCATAGCAGGACTAAGCACCATCTAGATCAGTGTTTCTGAAAGTGTTCTGCGGAATCACTTTCAGAAACACATTAACTGGCCGCCCCGTTTCATCTTTTGCAGCCAAGGTTTTCTGCGAGGCTTTAGAGTTTCTGCTCTGATCAGCTCTCACATCCCTGTGAGGTTCTGGATCTGTAAACATTCTGGGTCTGTAGAAGTGAGCTGGAAATCTCACGGAAACAGGATTTCCTGTGACAGTCCTGGAAGGTCTTACTGCTGGACCAGACCAGGAATAGTACTGTGACTTTCCAGGATTTCTGCTGCTGAGCCTAGAAAGGACTACATCTAGGAAAAGAACATATAATGGGGGTTTGAAAAAGGATGTAGAAGTTGAGATGAAAGCGCAGGCCAGTTCTTATTTTACCCAGACTTATTTAGCCATTTCTCCTTACCCCACCTCCCAACACACCTGGCTCTTGACGAGGTCATCATCTCGCTGTACTTGCAGAATGTAGCCAGTCTTGCAACTCACACTGCATTGGGCACCGTTATAGAAGCCTCCGCTGGTGCAGTTCAGCACAGCATTCTTAATTTCCAGCTCTTGGCAGTCACTGGCTTCACAGGAGTAGTGGACACAGCTGGTAAGGAAACAAGAAACAGAAGTTTTAGTTCATTTTTGCGGGACAGTGCTAGACTGACAAACCCTTCCTTGGTAGGACAGCACGTAAAAGTCACACCGCTTGCACACTGAACTAATTTTGCAAAATGGTCTGGGAACCATAGGCACCCAGGTCACACTTCCTGCTGAACTGCATGCTGGGAAGGATTGTCATTACAGATCTTGTGTAATGCAAGGGGCCAGGCTGTCGCTGTTTGAGAATGACATTTGGCTTGTGCCACAAAACACGAACAGTGAGCACTGCAGCATCTTAGGGGGGCTGTTCACTCTCCTGTTTGCTCTCCAGGCACCATCTCTGCTGCAATTCCAAGGGTCAGCTCAGACCAATAACAACAATGTTTTTTGATGCAGACACCTGTTTTGGGGGAACTGGATTGAGACTAGCAGTCTCGGGTCACAAGGGGCACAACTCCAGATGTGTGGCTAGCGATAAGCTCTTATCAGGCAGAGCAAGCTCAGGAGTACGCTGCCTTTTCAGATCATTCCAACGGCTGCCTTCTCCACAAAGCATCTGAACAGATGAAACCTGTCAGTTTCCTCGCAGGAAGTGATCAATTATTTAAACAATTTGTAAATTAATGCTTTTTTTAAACTGCACATAGAAGATTGCGCGCAGCAAAGTCTTTCATTCTCTGATAACCCAGACTGAATCACTGCTGAAAACCGATCCAGCTCAAGAACCCGACTGTTGACACAGTGGTTCTCCACCTCTTTACGACTGGGGGCTTCAGAGGCAGCTCTCTGTGAGAGCTGCAGCCACACCAGGGACCCGACAGCCTCACTGGGCCCCTGAACTCCCGGAAGCGCAGGGACCTCAGACGGCAGGGGCAGGGGCAGGGGCAGGGGCAGGAGCAGGGCAACCAGTCCTCAGCTCACCTGCGCTGTGGCACGCCCCCTCCCCCAGCCCTCAGCACTGCCTAGAGTGCTCCGGCAGCAATTTAAAAGACCCAAAGCTCTAGTGGCCGGGAGCCATGAATCCTTTTGAATCACCAGGCCCTGGGATAGTTTACGTCCTTTGCCCCCCTGCCAGTGGGCCTGTCCACCCAATATATATATACACTATCTGTACGGTCCTGAGCATGTCGCATCAGCCGTAGCAGTGTGATGACTGGCCCACAGGAGGAACAATGGTTAGTATAATGCTTGTCAAAGCATGGTCAAAGCATTGTATAGACACCAAGTAACTACCTCATGATATCCCTGAGAGGAAGGAAGCTGGGTTAGCGCAATTTATCCAGTTTTAGAGTTGGGGAAGGACAGAAAGGGGCACGTGAGTTGCCCATAGCCACACTGCGAGTTAGAGGGAGAGCAAGGTTTATAATTTGGGACTTCTTGAGTCACACATCAGACTGTCTTTCTGCAGCAAATCATTTTGTTTCCAACAAGGAAATAACCCTCTTGGAAAGTAACCTCCTCTTGGAATCTAATCATTCCTTGCCTCTTGGAAGCCCTTCACTGGAATGAGATGGGCTGCTTATATTCTCTGCATTTAGACAGACTTCATAGGCCAGATTCCCAACCTTTTCCTGTAGTCGGGGGCTACCAAGCCTGAGTAAGATGGCAGCATCTGAAAAGGGCCCTCCACAATTCCCACTTAGAACCAAACTCACAAGAACTAGAATCTTACTTCATATGTGGCCGCACTGAAATCAACAGGTCTCTTTTAGAAGCACTCCCTTGCCTCAACTAATCCTAGATGCCATCAGCATTACTTAAAATCAAGCAGCATCTTACTTTGCAGTAGTCTTGTTGACATCACTGGAACTAATTACTGCAGAAGGTCTTACTTAACGTTCATCAGGGTTGTGAACCTTGGCCCATTGTAAATCTTACTGGAAACATTAAACCCTTTTGTACAAAAAAAGTCAGATAAAAACAAATGAAATGTAGACCCTCTTCAGTAAATAATTGATGTGTGCCAGTATACTGATGTTGTCCTGAATTAAAGCCTTGAAGGATATTATAGGAAGGAATGTGAGAAAATCTGGGGCTAAATTCTGCTGGCCTTACACCTGTACAAATCTGGAGTAACTCCACTGAAGTCAACAATCCACACTAGTGAAGTTGAGAACAATCCTCCAAATGACCATTGCACAGAACTGAAAATGCAGGGGACAAAAGCATTAAGTAACACTTCTTGTGACATTCCACTTTTTGTTTACAAGTTCCCTTTCAGTCTTAGCAAATGGTTAGGGAACATTTTTAGCAATCCCCTTGGGGGTCCAGATTATGCTTTGGTTAGCAGGTTCATCCAAGCAGCTCTCTTGGTATGTAACTCTGTAAGAATGATGTCATAAAAAACAATACAACCATTCACATTTTGTGAAACAACAATTACCACTACCAAATGTTTCCAATTTAAATACTTCTGGTTCTCTAGCTACTAGTTCCAGTTTGGTATCAGCTACTGTTAGCTGTAAATCCCAATTAATTTTGGAGTCATCATCCTGAACTGAGTGCTGCAAGTGCAGAATTAAGTAGCCTAGACACAAATCAACAAGACAGACATTCAGAGAGAACCAACAAAAAGGTGTGCTGCAGCAGTCTTTTCTAAGGGTATGTCTACACTAGCTCATTAGTTCAAGCTAGGTAGGGTAATTAGGGCAAGCGGAGTGTCAAATGAAGCCCTGGATTTAAATATCCCGGGCGCTGCCATTTTTAAATCCCCCTTAGTCTGAACTCCGTGCCCGCGGCTACATGCAGCACGGAGTAGGCAGTTCGAATTAAAGATCCTAATTCGAACTACCATTACTCCTCGTGGAATGAGGAGTAACGGTAGGTCGAAATAGGATCTTTAATTCGAACTACCTACTCCGTGCTGTGTGTAGCCACGGGCACGGAGTTCGGACTAAGGGGGAATTTAAAAATGGCAGCGCCTGGGAAAAAGCAAATGAAGCCTGGGATATTTAAATCCAGGGCTTCATTTGACACTCCGCTTGCCCTAATTATCCTACCTAGCTTGAACTAACGAGCTAGTGTAGACGTACCCTAAGGTACTATTATGTAACCATGGGAAAGCACAACATGTCCATACATTCCTAAGGAGCCAAACAGTGGCAAATCAGAGAATGACATAATTTTTTACCTTGATCCACCTTTTTCAGTGTGGACAATAGTTTTTCAATTACATGACTTAATGAAACTTTGCACTGTTCAATTGAATAATAATTTCAATGAATGGCTGGTTATAGAAAGGGAAACCAAGGCACAGAGAGGTTGTGACTCAGTATTTTCCAAAATGGTCTCTACATTTGGGTTCCCAATTTGAGACAGCTTCAGTGGGGTTTTCAGAGGTACACTGCACATGCAGAACCAACTGGAGTCAAAAAGCAGCTGCAGGTTCACTCAAACTCCAAAACCCATGCCCTATGCATTTGAAGTTGTGCGTCTAAAAATCAGGGCACACAAAATTAGACACCACTTGAGTTTGATCTTCACTATTAACATTTTGCATAGCTTGATTTCTTCTGACTCATCTCTCTGAAGACACCAGGGCTATGTTTACAGTGGTGCGATCTTGTGCCAGAGATATGCAAATGAGGCTAAGCGTGGAATATCGCCGAGCCTCATTTGCATATCTAATGAACCGCCATTTTTGCGGAAGAGGCTCTTGTGCCAGAAGGAGCTGTCTACACTGCCCCTTCTTGTGCAAGGAAAACCCTCTTGCGCAATGCCATTATTCCTGAAAATAATCAGTGTAATGGCATTGCGCAAGAGGGTTTTTCTTGTGCAAGAAGGGGCAGTGTAGACAGCTCCTTCTGGCGCAAGAGCCGCTTCCGCAAAAATGGCGGCTCAGTAGATATGCAAATGAGGCTCGGCGATATTCCACGCTTAGCCTCATTTGCATATCTCTGGTGCAAGATCGCGCCAGTGTAGACATAGCCCAGGGGTTTGGAAATATCAGGATCATTACATTACTATCTGCATCTTTTCAAGTATCTTGTCTCCATAGCTCTCTAAACTCTGGCACACAAATCTGTGATGTTGGCTTTGAATGATTCTGGGAAAAATCAGGAAAACTTGGAAAAGTGTGTGGGAGAAGGCAGTCAGGCACTCCCCCAAACTCCTCCACATCCTTGCAGACTAGAGATCTTGAGAAATATGAAATTATGAGTTTTCTAGATTTCAGCCATGTTAGAAATGACACTGGAGCAACAGTCTGTCACAGTGTGGCATCAATTGAAACCGGAGGAAGAGAGACATATAACTTCGTAGCAATATATATTTAACCAAAGTATTTTGAGTGTCACAGAAAATCTGAATTTTGGTCATATCTATGCTGAAGTATTGCATTAGTTCATATTTTATTTTTAATCTTATTTTCTCTAAGTCATTTTACCCATCTCTAAAACTAAATATGCTCAAAATTTAGCTCCAATTTCCCACTGTTAATACTGTCCCTGATTCAGCACGGTACTGAAATGTGGCCTTGTCTTCAAGCGTGTGCTTAAGTCCCACTGGAAGCGCATGCCATCAGTGGAACTTAAGCATCTAACTAAGTGATCTGCTGAAGGGGGCCCCAGTAACACAACCCTGGAAACATCTGTATTGCAGTATGTTTGTACAAAATATGGCAATTAAGAGGAACTCTTCCTTCCTTACATAAAAACAAAACACCTCCTGCTTTGTAAAGCTTACAGCAGCCAAATATCTTTTCCTAACCCTGAGGTTAAACTTTTTTCCAAGAACTCATCCTAACAGTGTGCACCCTCACTATTTAAACTTCCTTCGTGATCCCTCTGCCAAATACACTTGTACAGACAAGCACAAAGACACACAAATGCACCCTAAGATACAATAGGGGACCAATTCTGACCTCATTTTACATTGATGTGTAGTTGAGGCTAGATTTGGGCCCTAGATCTTAACACTTCTGTCTACACTGATTCTGTGACAATGCACATATTACACTCTCTCTTTCTCTCCCCATGTTTCACTGAAACAGACACAAGAAAGCAGAGATGGATGTTTCATTTGGTCTAACTGGAGGGCTCTTGTCAACTGATAAAACAGCTGCCTCTCTCTCTTGACTCAGAGCAAAGAAGGTTTCAGTCTTGTAGAAAAGCAGATGGATGAGGCTGCTTCCAGTTATACTGCTGCTTGCAGATACAGCTCAACCAAAGAAAGCTGTGAAAATGTTTTGGTTTTGTTAGTTTCTTCCCTCAGCTTTCCACTAAAGTCTTATTGCTTTCTTTGTTCTAAAGCAGAAGTTCAGAACGGCTGTGTCTACACTGGGCCACTTATTCCGGAAAATTAGCCGCTTTTCCGGAATAAGCTGCGAGCTGTCTACACTGGCCCTTGAATTTCCGGAAAAGCAACGATGCTCTACTGTACAAAATCAGCCGCTATTCCGGAAAAACTATTCTGCTCCCGCTCGGGCATAAGACCTTATTCCGGAACACTGTTCCGGAAAAGGGCCAGTGTAGACAGCCCAGTAGTCTTTTCCGGAAAAAAGCCCCGATCGCGAAAATGGCGACCGGGGCTCTTTTCCGGAAAAGCGTGTGTACATTGGCCACAGACGCTTTTCCGGAAAAAGGGCTTTTCCGGAAAAGCAGCCTGCCAATGTCGACGCTCCTTTTCCAGAAAAACTGAAAATGGAATAGTATTCCGTTTTAAGCATTTCCGGAAATTCATGCCAGTGTAGACACAGCCAACATGTATAAAGCAAATATCAGAATGACAGAGGGGATTGGATGGATGAAGCTGAGGGATTTTCATTTTAAAATATCTGCCTCAAAACTTAGCTCCTGATCAGAAATAGTTACCCGCTGTTGGATATTCAATGACCAGGGTGAACCTGAACTCAGCCCAGTGGAGTGCAGACAGATAAAAATTGTGTGTGCATGTGTGTGTGTGCATGAGGAAGAGAGAAAGAGTCACCTGAACACTTCAAAGTTTTTAAAAAAATTGATTCTAAAACTGGATGGACTGAAAGGAAGGAGAGACATAGCCTACAATCTTGTTTTCAGGATGCCTGGGTTCCTCTTCTGAGCTTTAGAAGGGGAATAGAGTGGATAAAGCAGGATGGGGCAAGTGTCAGGACCCCTGGGTTCCATTACGAGGTGTGGGTGAAAGTTTTTCCACCTGGTTCTCCTGCTCTGTGAAATATCATATCCAGTGAGACTTATTCTGAAATGAAGACCTCAAAATGCTCAAGCTTTCAAAACACCTCTAAGCCCTGAAGGCAGCTAACCCGTGTTTGAGAGGTGTGTGTTAACAACTGGATGCCTTGCAGTTCCATCCTGCAAAAACGTGTTGAAGAGAAGAAAAAAAAAAGTACCACACTCTAGCTTAATAAAAGCCAAATGATGCTGTTTGCCAATTACCAAAACAGGCCGAAGGTTAGAGCCCCACTAAATTATAACGCGAGTCATGGGCCGAGACGTCTATGATTAACAGCTCTCTGAGAAATTCATTAATTTCACCAGAAGCAAGTTGACTGCAATTGCGTAAAATGACAGAAAGCAGAAGAGGGGGAAACTGCCGCAGAATGCATTAAGAAAAAGCGAATTAAAAACCAAGAAGCTGGAGATCAGGGAGTTGGGCATTCTTGTTTTCTCTTTTGAAAAATAACAGGGGGGACGAAAAAGAGGTGAGTGGGGTTGCTGCAGATGATTGTCTCTTTAATGGCTTCTTCTTGGAGAAAGAGATCAGGAGAGAATCCTGAGAATGAATGAAAGGTGCGAGAGGCCATCTTTCTACAAGGGTAGTGATGGCCCATAGAAGAGAGAATTCTTGGATGGAAGGAATTTTTTTAGGACAGGGGTGAGGGGAGGAGATTGTTTGTTGTTGAGGAATGGTTTATGCTGGCTCAGGTATGCCAGGTCATGCACTTCTGTTGAAGGAATTGAGGGTGCGTGATTTCCAAACCACGTTTAAACAAACTGTGGGGCTGTTATTCCGGTCCCGATTATTGAACTGAGAGAGCTGAGCAGCAGTTTGGAGAGGATGGTTTGTTTTTTGTTTTTTTGCCTACAGCACTGGTCTGTGACATAAACAGTTGCTAAATACATATATGTGGATACACACAGAGATGTATACGCATGTGTAGATTGCTACATAAACAGAATTCAAAGGGGTAAAAAACACAGCCCACCCTGCATAAGCTGCTTCTTGGCTCCTACAGTGAGGTTGACAGCAATAAAACAAGGTTCAGTGGAACTGGGAAAAGCAAATGTACTTTCTTCAATCTATAAAGTACACACAGTGGTGACATAGTTATATAATAAAAAAACATGTAGTACCTGTACTAGGGAACTGCATAAAACAAGACACCGTTGGCCTTCCCACACAGGGGAAACTTATCTTGGTTATAAACAAGGAGTCACTGGAGAACTGTAAAGCTGGAACGCTCTTGTGAAACCAGGAATTCTAGCAGTTGGACCAAGGTGTCTGCCGAAGCTGTGAAGTTGCAGTTTCCATTAGAGTAACACAGCCATGACAAAGTGAAGGAAATGCCCAGCTCGTTTTGTGAACAAGGCATACAGAAGTTGCCATGAATATGTCAGCACTTAACAACCGTGGGCAAGTGAGACACCACACTGCTTCTCTGCACCGTAAAAAGGAAATAACCACAGTATCTCAGACAAAAGTCTGGTAACCACTGAGTTTTCCTAACAAACACCATACAGACATCTTCATGAAACTAGGGTGTCTACTGAGTGGATATGGAAACACATTCGTACACAGGCCTGATCTCTCTCTCTCTCATGTAAATGAGGAGTAATGTCACTTAATACTGGAATAAGTTGCCTAGGGAGGTTGTGAAATCTCCATCTCTGGGGATATTTCAGAGCAGGTTAGATAAATGTCTATCAGGGGACTGGACTCGATGACCTCTCGAGGTCCCTTCCAGTTCCAGTGTTCTAGGATTCTATGATTCTATGAAATCAGTGGACCTGTACAAGTGTAGCACTAGCGTGAGAAGAGATTCAGGTCCATGCTATTGGCACGGAGGGTGTCATGTGACCAAAATGCATGTCATTTTGACAGCATGTCGCCAGCGGCAGGGGGTACTGAGGCAATAGAATCCTGCGGCTAGCTGCCCTGGAAACAGAAAATCAGTAGAAAGATGAGAAATGCAATTTCATAAAGACTCTATGCATTCTTAGAAACTGAGACTGGATTTTCCAAAGTGTCTGTGGACATTAGGAGCACAAATCCCAATGAATTCCAATGGATCTTGTGTTCCTAATTTCCACAGGCTCTTAAAATACCACTCTAAATATGTACTTTTAAAAGGGACATGGAATGCTTGTTTTATTCTCATTTATTAGGGTGATCAACTCATGACAAATGGGAAAGACCCCTATGTAAAAGCTGTGTGAACCTCTAAAAGGAGATCTATTCCTTTTCTCTCTCGCCTCCATATTAAAAAATTCTCACCAAAGGATATAAGCATCTGCGTATCTGAGGCTACAACTCTCTCCAGCCAAAATAATTCTCCTTGGGGAGAGGGAAAAGAAAAAAAATCTTTCTTGCAGACTAAAGTGACCAGAAGAGGCAAAATCGTTCATGTTTATATAAAGAAAGTGGAGGAAAATCTTGTATTGGAGAAGCAAATTTCTAACAACAGTCACCTCATCGCATGAGATCCTCAGGGCAAGGAGAGCGGGCCAAGGAGAAAGAAGAGTAAAGAGCTCCTGCAGAGAGATAGAGTGAGTGTGTGCACGCTTGTATGAGATTAATAAATACATCAAGGCAGTTTGGCAGACTCTGCAGAAGGGGACAGGAAACCGACATGCAGGTTCCAGTCTGGTTAAGAATTAATTTAAAATAAACCCTTTTTCTAAGTTCATCCTGAAGTGGATAAATAATGAAGCAAGAAGACAGCAGACAGCACTCCGAGGTCTGGGCAGTTGCTCATTTCTTGGCCTCTTTGACACCTGTCCTAACACTCTTTTCCCAGTAACTTGCACTCATTCAGACTGTTTTATGGCATGTGGGGGACTATATATGGTCCCCACAAGCAGTCTCAACATGCACTGATTAGGGCCTGACTGAATGGACTGGAAAGACTTACTGTTGATTTCAGTCCTTTCAGAAATTCTCAAACTCCTTAAAATTGGAAGCATTATTCATAATCCAGCACTTTGCCATAACCCGGATGTCTGAGTTCTACTACTCTGAATAGGTGAGACTCTTACTTTGAAAGTTTGGGATCCAGCGGGCTGCAGCTTAAAAAGGGGGTCAGCCATGTGTCATTAAAACCATGGAGAAAGACAGAGTGGGCAATTGTTATTGTTAAAGAAATGTTTCGAAAGGCTAGTTTGCTCTATTGTAGCTGAAGTCTTGCCTAAGGGAAATGTTTTATTTTTTTAATCAAGGAAATCTCTTTTCTAAATACACAGCACTTCTAATTTCACAATAAATGGTTCAATTCCTCCTGGAAAATAGCAGAGAAATGGAACACTGTTTTTCAGCCCTCGCAAACTGCACATCGCTACTAGCTACCTCCTTCCAATGGGGGGTGTCTCTCTCTCTCTCTCTCTCTCCCTCCTACATTGCGAGTTGGCCAGACTTCCAAACTAGACCTCTCATTTGAAACTTGATCTTGCTGTGTTTGGGCCTCTGAATTTATACAGCTTATTGCACAGAATGATTGAATCTAGGTCAGAACACACTGACTGAATTGATTTAGCTATAGATATACTCCCCCTCCCCTCTTGAAATAAAAGTGAGGTCCCAAAGAACCAGGCAGGAGTGCTATCAAAAACCCGAGAGTACTGCTAGGATTCTAGAA
Organism: Pelodiscus sinensis; assembly: GCF_052426305.1. Taxonomy (NCBI): domain Eukaryota; kingdom Metazoa; phylum Chordata; order Testudines; family Trionychidae; genus Pelodiscus; species Pelodiscus sinensis. The sequence continues at coordinate 6,554,972 of NC_143074.1, read as the reverse complement.
AGCTTGTGAGGGAAGGAAACTTGCTTGTTTTATTATTACTGCTGCTACAGTTTGACTATTACTTGCAGCTTAGTGTACCGAGGGGGGAAAAAGCCCCTATTATTGTTTCTGCTACGTTCTCCCTCCTTCCTTTCGGTGCCCTCCTGAAGAGATCCATGAGACTGCAGAGAGAGGAGTGGTGAAAGGTCACAATCTCTTCATGATGCTGCAAAGCGGAGATTGATGGTGACCTATTGACATGTATCAATAAAAACAATTATCTGAGGAAAGGATTTTTCATCTTAGAGTGTCCCCAAAAGCTTCCCAAACCATGGGAAAGTGCCACAGAATGTTCTTGACTCACTTTCTGTTGATAGATGCCTTTTTGAATCAGGCACAGAATCACGGAATTCACCCTGGAAGTGCAGCCCTGGTCATGCGAAAGCAGTTTAGATCAAGGACTGTCCTGCAAGTGGCTAACTTGACTCCTGATTAGAGAATGGGTATGGAGCCAACTTGCCACAATTCCATCTCATAACAGAGGAGGCAGGAAAATGGAGGAGGCAATAATTTACTAACACACTGTCTCGTGTGGGTTAAAGGTCCCATCTATCCTGGTCAATGAGAACACTGCTGTTTTTACCAACAACACAAAAGGATCAGCAGAGTTCAGCTGCCTTGCCCCTCCTATCTCCTTTTAAGCTCTTGATCAGACCCACTAGAGCAGAAGTCAGTGGGTGGCTTGGGAAGGAGGCAGTGTGCTGACAGGCTCACCTCTTCTCTGCTGGGCTGTAGGTCTGTCCCCTCTGACAGCTGCTGATGGTGATGGGGTCGAAGTTGTGGAAGGAACGGAGGGCCACCCCGGAGATGGCCACATACTGGGAGGTGAAGCTAATGAGGACAGCCTGGGTGTGGTAGAAGGGGTGACTGAGGTCATGGATCACAGGGATAATCAGGGGATTGTTCCTGCAGCTCAGAACGTGGACACCTGTCAGAAGACACAAGGCCGGGAGAGAGGTGGGGGGTTGGGTCAGTATTTTGCACAATTACACACACGCCATCAGCACTGCAGAAGCAGTCAGCCATTTTGGAAATGCCCTACAGAATACAGGAGGATTTGGGAATCAAAGAATCATAGATTTGGGAAGCATCCCTTAAAGTTTAATGGAAGTACTTCTCCCCCACAGAATCATGCAGCATAGTGCAAACAATCCACAGAAACACTTTCATTCTCTCCAGAAATTTCTGGAGGTTTTCACAGTAATTTCTATTGAATCCTACTCCAATTCGATAGAACCTCATTAAAACCGGAGCAGCTACATTAAAGGCATGGAGTTACACTATTAAAAGAACATAAGCAAGCGAACGGTGAGACTCTGCTATGCACCAAAGCATGGAACTGCACAAACAGAATGGGTAGCTTTGTGCAAAATGGGAAGTTTACCAGTGGATTCCTTGCAGCTGTGTGCAGTTCCCCAGGGCGTACGCCAGTTTGTTTGTCTGGTCATTCGATTATTTTTTTTTTAAACAAAAGTAGCTTCCTGCTTTTCCCTCACAGTGCGATACTGCGTTGATGAGCCAGTGGAGAGATACAGGTGACCCTAGACTTTGTCTAGACTGCAGGCTTCTTTTGGAAGAAGCTTTTCCTGAAGAGATCTGAAAAAACTTCTTCCAAAAGTGAGCGTCCACACTGCCAAAGTGCACCGAAAAAGCGATCTGCTTTTTTGAAAGATAGCATCCACTCAGAACGGATGCTCTCTCGCATTAAGCTGTGATTACTATGGACGGAGTAGCCACCAGGGCACCTGTGCTCTTTCCTCTTTCCTCTTCTTCCAAAAGAACTCCCTCTTCCCCGTCCACACATGCCTTTTTCTGAAAGAGATCTTTTGGAAAGAGGCTTCTTCCTTGTAGAAAGAGGATTACCAATGCCGGAAAAACCCCTCTGTTCTTTCGATTTTCTTTCGAAAAAATGTGATTCCAGTGTGGACGTAAGTGAAGTTTTTTCAACAAAACGGTAGTGCAGACATAGCTCTACTGATTGCAGTTGAGTCACTCCAGGAGTCAATTGGGCAGCAACTCCATTGACTCCAATTTGTGGCACCAGCACTGAATATTGCTCCACTGACTTCAGCAGAGCTCTGGAAAGACTGAATTTGGCCCCAGCTCCATTCACTTCACTAGGGTTCCCATCAGTGATGGATTTGGCCCAGAGCCGTAGGCTACTCAGATACACGTACAGGGTTGAAAATGAATTCTATTTGTGTGTTTAACTGGCTCAGAGAGTCCCCTTCTTCTGCCCCTTCTCAGGTCAGGTTTATTTACTCAAGTGGGAGCAAACGTTTTTTTTTTTCTTAGAAAGTGATTTCTGGTTAATTAAGACAGGCCTCTGATCATTCTCTTTAAACCTCTCTCTTTAAACTGCCCTCTTTTATGTTGATCTTCTCTTCCTTCTTCCAGCAATAATAATAATAATAAATAAAAGGCCTCTCTTCTCCTTTGGTTTATATCTGACCCTGAAATAACCTCTCTGCCGGTTTGCCTCTCAGAGGTCTTTTGATATGAATTCCCCATGGGAGGATGCATGTTTCCCACTTAGAAACGAGCACAGATAATTCATAAATAGTGCTCCATTTGAATTCCAGGATCCCAAGTTCCTTGGACATTTCTTTGATGGAAAGTTCAAAAGTCCTCACTGTCAGGCTGTTCGTTCATTCTGGTTCAATTCCTAGTAATCAGGTGTCTCCAACAAAACAGGTCACTACAACTGGCACCGCTAATTGGTCCTTTAATTCCCAGTGATGGAGAACGGGTCATGGATGCTGAGCTCTGTCTTTCTGCCCTACATGAAGCCAATCCAAGACAGTACTGGGCCATAGTAGGCAGAGCACAAGGCTGAGACCTATCTGCATGGCTATCTAATCTATCTGGTTGCTCAACATATTTTTCACAAGTCTTGGTGAATAAAAATGCAATCCTCATCGTGTTCTCTCCTATGCAAGATACAATGGACAGCTTACCGCATGTTTTACAAAGCCCAAAAAGACACACAACCTCTCCCACCCCCCATGTTCTTATAAATGCAGAGAAGTCTGTGGTCTCTTTCTGCCTCTGTACCTAAGGGTATGTCTACACTGCATTCCCCTGTCGAGAGAGGAATGCAAATACAGATGAATGAAATTGCAAATGAAGCGTGGATTTGAATTTCTCGTGCTTCATTTGCATAATCACGTCCGGGCACTATTTTGAAATACCCTCTTTCGAAAAAAGAAACTCAGTCTAGATGTGGTTATTTCAAAAGAAAACCCTTCTTTCGAAATTACCCTTATTCCTTATAAAATGAGATTTAAAGGTAATTTCGAAAGAAGGGTTTTCTGTCGAAATAACCATGTCTAGACCACATTTCTTTTTTCAAAATAGCGTATTTCGAAATAGTGCCCGGACGCGATTGTGCAAATGAAGCATGGGGAATTCAAATCCGCGCTTCATTTGCAATTTTGTTCATCTGCATTTGCATTCCTATCTCAAAAGAGGAATACCCTAAGACTCTCTGTACGTACAAAAAGGCCAGAAGATGCAATTTGATCACCTGGTCTGACCTCCTGTTTTAATATATGCCACAGAACTTCCCTAAAACAATTCCTCTAGGCTTCTTTCAATTTAGTCTGTCTTTGTGGATTCAAGAACATTCAAGCACAAGGGAACAGAATGGACCGGATCCTGCCATCAGTAAAATTGTCATTGAAGTACATGGGAGTTTTGCCTAAGTAAGAATGGCCACGCTGGGTTTTGTACATTTCTCTCTTCCATTCAGCTAAAAAGCAATCTAGCTGGCTCTCCACTACTCAGGTGGTCAGAGGGGCTTTTCCATGATGAAGAGAGCCTCTTAATGGTGAAGATTTGCAGAGAGCCAAGCTCAGGATGGAACTTCTTGCAGGATCTCAAAGCTTTGCCCTTGACCCAGTGGCATGGGAACACTTAGTAGTGGGGATGTGAAAGCCAGCCCCTTACCGCTGTCTGAGCTGGGGGTGAGTGTGAGGCCAGGAGTAGAGCCCTAGGGCCAGCAGCTGCAATGGGGGGAGGATGCTGGCAGTGCAGTCCCACCTACAACCTGGGGGTACTGCAGCCCCCCACACTTCTAGTTTCCATGCCTATAACTTTATCCCTGCTTCCCTTTCTCTCTTTCTGCCCCCACAGATCAATCTGTTTGCCCAGATCATTGTATGTTAGACACTCGCTGTCATTTATCTGTAAGGAGGAGTCAACTACAGGACTACTACTAGCCACTCTGCTGTGAAAGGGGGAGGATGCTGCTAATTCAAGGTGTGTTGTGCTACAGGACTGTCGTGAGGTGACCCCTTCAGCTAGAGCAGTGGTTCTCAGCCGATTGACCATTGTTGGCCACAGCCAATGTTCCCTGTATGGCTGTGTGGATGCCCCATGGCCCACAGCTCTGTGCTAATTGGGCCACTAGTGGCAGGACGCAGGTTGAGAACCACAGAGCTAGAGCAGGGCGCTGGGTTTATCTGGGTAAGTTTCATTCAGTGCTAAATGGGAGTCGCCTTTTCCGGTGTAACCTCTGCCACTGAACCCCTAGAGGCTCGCCTTTGATTCCTACCCAGTGACAAGGTTTAGTTTTGAGTTAAAGATCCTTCTGCCTGGTCTCCTTCCTCCTCCTCCTTACAGACACAACGGGGTAAGAAAATCCAGAGGGGGGGATAATTTAGGAGAGATTCTGAAAACAGTGATAATTCTTCTGCATTCCAGCCATCAGAACATCTTCAAAGGCTACTCCCTTCCCCGCCAACATGGTATGTGGATAACAGCAGCGTCAAAAGGGCTTCTTCGGGTTTTGGGGGCTGCAGCTTCAACAGAAGCCACCGACAAAGGCTGCAGGGATGGCAGGAAGAGGCTTTTGGATAGTTTATTCCAAAGGGCTCAGCGCCCATCGTCAGGGCCAGACGCTCAACCTGCTGAGCTCTGTTGAAAACGCGCCCATCACAGCTTCACGGGAGCTGCTGGGTGAAGGGCACTTTCAAACCCTTATTTTGACGCCTACAGGTGAGCTGATCACTTCCGAGAATCTACAGTGATTGGCTGATGAGTAGTCTCAGTGGGCATGACCCTACCTATCTAGCAGCACAGATGTGCCATAAACCCCAGCTCTTGGAGCCTGAAATGGGTATGTTTTCCAGCTGGCTCTCTGCTCTAACCACACCAAGATGCTGGCGGGAAAGCTGAACACGGGTACTGGCTTTACTCTGTGAATTAGGGAGCAGCAAACAGAGGAACCCTATGGAAGAAGAAAGGCAAAGCTCTGTCTAAAACCTTCTTACCAAGATCATGGCTTTGCTTCTTAGTGTCAAACAATTGCACAGTGATGGTTTCTTGCTTCTGATCTAGGTAGTTTGTTCCATCGGTGACCAAGTGGACAATGATAGCAGCAGCTACCATGGGCTGAGAAAAATATGCCTGGGGTAGAAGAAGAAAACAGAATCAGGCGCAGAACTGGATCGATTCATGTTTTTTATTTTTTTAAAGCAACATCCAAAGTATCACACATAAGTCTCCTCTTCCAATTTGTCCTTTTGCCTATGTTCAAACCCTTTTTTTTTCTTCAAATTTTGCAAGAAAAGGTAAGTCAAAGAAAGGAATGTCACTGCACTGGTATGTGCGCATCTCTTACCTTGAGCCAGAAAATGGTCTGAGTCAAATGTGAATACGGGAAGTTGGCTGTGCAGGGATACCAAGCATACTGAGACACCACATCGCTCAGGTCCATCACCTTGGTTCGGCACACCTGACCAGTACAGGGAAATGTCACAAGAGATTCACATTCAAGAACAAAATTGATATGACTGTCCAAAGGGATACTGGTGCCACGATAACCAAAAATGCTGCTTTTAATACCATTCAGTTATTAGAAATCATTACTTTTAGGTCATCTACACCAGTGGCATCAGTAACAGGAGCACTACACTCCTGGCAGTGCTGGATTTGCCAAAAGAAAGTTTCCCTTTGTGATTAATTGCTTAAGGGTAGAGTTTTCAAAAGGGCCCAATCTAACTCTGCGCCCAGTGAAATCTAAGAAGTAAAATAACAGATGGGTGGGGAGATATTTGCAGTGCTGTTGGTCCCAGGAGAGGAGAAACTAGGTAGGTGAGATAATAGTTTTTATTAGATCATTATGTTTTAGGGGAGGCACCAGCTTTTGAAACACTCCTTCCCTAGATCCAGAAAAGACTGTGTAGTTCAAAAGCTGGTATAGAAGTTGGGCCAATAAAAGACATTACCTCACCTACCCTGCCTCTTAGACACGCTGATAGATAGGAGATTATGAATGCACACGGTGTCTCTATTTAAAACCTGCACGTGTCTAGCTCTCTCGTCAGAGTGGCTACAGATGAGCATGAGAATATACAGTCAGGAAAACACTGCCTCCGCAACCCAACTCCAAATGGGCGCCAATAGGAAAATGGTGATCTGATTCATTCGTTTCTTTAATAAAATTGACCTTCTTCTCACCTCTACCATTCACCCCACAGCAACCACGGAGAGGCAAAGGTGAAAAGGATTATCCTCAAACCTCTCCATTCTGCTAAAGAGCAAATCTGGCATAGCTGAAATGGGGGTCTGGGTGAAAAGCGCTCGGAGAAGGACAGAGGGATTTAAGTGCATAAGAAACCCACAGCACAGTCAGTATGGAAGACATGAAAAATAATCTTCAGGAAATTACATGGATTTTCTCTTGCAACATCACAGCTAAGTGAGCTTGTTTTTTAAATGTACATATGTGGCTGGGAATTATTAGCCTCCATAGTGCTGCCTCTGGAGAAAACGGAGTGGAAGAACAGCAAAGCTGCAGCACTTTGAACATTAAAACTGCAACTGCATGTGTAGGATGCCTTCCATTCAAGGATCCCAATGCCCCTCTGCAACGCAGTAACATTATTATCTGGAGATGACGTGTTGTCCGCACGGTCACACAAGTTGGTAACAGAGACAAGAATCCAAACTGTTAGGCCAGGCTCCAGGTTGTGTTAACCATGTGACTGCTCTCCCAGAAATGAGCCTATGAGAGATTCATAATACAAGGCCCTGACTCTGCAAGAGGAGTCACAAGCCCAGGCGCCGGCACTAGGCAGCGCTGTGTCCTGTCGGGTGCAGGAGCAGGTCTAACTGCAAAACTGAGGCCTCAACTGGGAACTCCCAAGACAATTCACTGAAAGTAACCCATTGCCTTAAACCACACCACTGTAGCTGCTGTTGTTTATAAAATGGGAACTGAGCATAATAGCAGAGCTATTTTGATAGTGAAAAATGCATTGTCCATTCAGTAATTGTGCATCAAACTCCATTCCCGGTCTCGGCAGGCGAGTGCTTGGAATGCTTGGAAATGGAGCAATTGGATTGGCCAAAAGTGAGGTAATGGCTTCTATAATTTGAATCCCTAAAGGCCCAGTGCAGAGGAATCTATGCACAAAACATAAATCAGCTTTAATGGGCTGAAAGAAGATTTTTAGTTGTTGTTTTTTTAAACAACTGGACCAAGCTTCATTGAGGCTAGCCAGTGGATAGTGTTACATTTTACAACAGTGCAAGACTTTACATAAACTATCTTTGGCATTTGAAATCCAGTCCAACTATTCGACATGTATCATTTCGCAATTCTCCTTTCTTGCCTTTTCAGCAGCATTTCTCTTGTTGGGAGTATGGGTTTTATTTTCATATCTATCCAGTTAAGAAATGTATCTTACCCACATCTGCAATTTAAATGGTCATAGAACTGCACGAACAAAGATCTCATTGCTTTTCTATGGTTTTGTTCTTCTTCGTCTCTCTCTACTAACTCTATCAGCACAAAAAGCTGGTTGAGAGAAACAGGAGTGCTGGGGTTTGGCTCATTTTAAATGCCACTTAATAGATGTGTGAGAACCAATATTAAGAACAGGCCCAGACCTTCACCAAAAATTTGAACAAAACCCAAAATAAACCATTGTTGAGGACCAGAAAAACTCGGATAACTTTTAAATACCTCGTTTTCACTTTCTGTGAATCTAAGCTCTTTCTGGTTCTCTCTGGGAGCATAAGCTGAATCCTTATCATCTCACAAGAAACCCTGCTCCTCGGAGATTTCTACTTCAATTGGGCAGATTCCGTAGCTTTGGCTAGTTTGAAAAAAGTTCAGATAAGCATCCTGGCCTTCTGAGACTGGCCCATCACTACTTATGCAAACACTTCCAAACCAGATCAAGGGGAAAGCTGTGACTGATAGGACTCTGAGAAAATCTAATTGATGTGGCATTCATTGGTAATGGGTGCCTCTTCTATCCCAGTACTATTAGGAACACTGGAGTTAGCAAGTGATAGCAAATTTCCCTAGTGTGGGTAAGTTCCATAACAACCTCATTAGAAGAACTGTCCCACACTCTGACAGATTTCACCCTCAGCATTCTAGCCAACTACTGACTGCCTCAAAACAACTGCATGGGTTACTTGTGTGGAAGATGCTCCTAGCAAGCATACTTGTCAGCGTACATGATGGCCAACAGCACCAATGTGCTCTAGCTTCATCCTTTACTATGAGAAGGGAGTTTCCTGTGGCACGGGGATGTTGTGAGGATAAAAATCCATCAAAGACAGTGAAGCACTCGGATGCCATGCCATACTATGCAAGTACATAGGCATGTGAAGGATCTGCCTCTGTAAGCAACCATGCCTGGGTTATTTACCATTCAACCTAGCCATTTCCCTTCAGGGAGGTTGGCCAGACTGCCACAGACACACGGGGAATTCCAGCTGCACCAATGTAACCCCCAAATGCATCAAGCGACACTCCTACTTGAAACGCGCATAAGGCAAAATGTGCAATTAATAGCAGCTGTGCCTATCTATACCAGGAGTTTGGACCAGCACAGTTATCTAGGTTGGTGGCTTCAGATGGCTGTAAGTGGGGCAAATCTCCAATGCATAGACAAGACCACAACGTACGAGCCGATCTGTTTTCATTTTCTCCAAATCACGCCTGCACCATTTCCTATCTGCTGACTACGAGCAGGGTGGCTTTTGGGTGAGAGAGTTTAAAGGGGATCTCATGTTTCTTTAGGCTAGGCAGGTATATAGAGCCCCGCCAATCTGTGCGTATCCGTGGGTATCCGCATCTGCAGATAATATGCAGCTCAGTTTTGCAGATAATGAATATGAAAGCAGATACAAATTTTGTATCTAGAGCCCTGCAAATCTGCAGATACCTACCTTATATCCATGGATATCTGAATCCGTGGATCTTGATGTGGATATCCGTAGCTCATTTTTGCAGACACAGATGCGGATATGGGATACACATTTTGTATCCACGCGGGGCTCTACTGATGTGTGATTTTGGGGTGCACTCTGAGGAGTCCACTGCTTCATCTTATATTTCAGCACTAGTCCTATTTGTAGGCTTGCAGTAATACATTGTTTTGGGATCCTTCGTGATACTGAACACAGTATTGTTTGCAAAACAGCAAGCCCCAAATGAATCCAATGGGTTCCACTGTTACAACTCACGGTGACAGGTGTATTTGTGCACGGACACAAGGTCTTGCAGAGGATGTGTAGGAAGCATGATGGATCTGCTCAGCAGGAAACTACAGTTCCCATCAGCCCCCTCCCCACAGCACATCTCCCTCCCATTGGGCCAGGGACAGACCCCATGAAAGGCCCTGAACCAGCATGTCCAATGACTTTGAAGCTGCAACGGCCTGAGTAGCCAGGAGCTGTGGGGAAGAGAAACCCACTGGGCACTGCATACAGAATCGGCTGCAACAGAAGCCAGGGAGCTGCTGTGGCTGTGGAGCAGGGTTACAGTGTCTTGTGCAAGTAGGAGCCATGCTTAAGAGGTGTAGTTGGGCCGGGAGCTGCTGCAGAGGAGCCTCAATGAAATCGACACACCCCACAAAGGGAGCCTGGCTTGGAAATAGGCAACTCCTATTGGCTTTGCGTGGACACTGGGGCTGCAGCAGGCAGCACACTCACTAGCCCTGAAGAGCCTAAACTGGGGTGGGGAACCTCTTCTGGGTCGGGGACCACTGACCCACAGAAAAAAATCAGTCAGGCATCGCACACAAGTGTAAAGCAATATAGTATTGGATATACATATATCTCCTTCATGGACGTGGTCCTCGACTGAGAAGGAAAAAGACACTTCCCACTTTCTCCTCCCACACCTGAGCCAAGAGGGTCCCAGCCTAGTAGATTTTGTGTGCTTCAGCCCCGTGGTGGGGCAGTAGTTGGGCTGAAGCATCAGCGCAGGCTCCTCAATTCTGGGGTGGGGGCTGAGCCTCAGGGGCTGGATCCAAGTAAGCAGGAGGCCACATCTGGCTCCCTGGCCTGAGGTTCCCCACCCCTGGCCTAAACCCTTGACTGGACAGCAGAGGAACCCAATCAAGAGCTGCTATTGCTCATTTGGAACTGTAACAATTAAAATCCTGTACCTAGAGTATCTGCAAGCTTTCCTCATCATGCCAGCCCCAGTCACACATTTTTCACTTGAGCCCAGCATCTGAACGTATGTGCGCACTGCATTTAAATGCCACTGACTGGAAGCCCCATTAGCCTGACTCAGCAGGCAGCAGCAGGTTTTAATTAGTCTGGTCATATCTTTGGTGATTACTGGGATCCTCAAAGAGCTGACAGAGGAGGTATCTGAGCCTCTAGCTATCATCTTTGGAAAATCATGGGAGACAGGAGAGATTCCAGGAGACTAGAAAAGGGCAAATATAGTGCCCTTCTTTATAAAAAGGGAAATAAGAACAACCCAGGAAACTATAGACCAGTTACGTTAACTTTTATGCCAGGGAAGATAACGGAGCAAGTAATTAAGGAAATCATCTGTAAACACTTGGAAGGTGGCAAGGTGATAGGGAACAGTCAGCATGGATTTGTAAAGAACAAATCATGTCAAACCAATCTGATAGCTTTGATAGGATAACGAGTCTTGTGGATAAAGGAGAAGCGGTGGATGTGGTATACCTAGACTTTAGTAAGGCGTTTGATACGGTCTCACATGATATTCTTATCAATAAACTAGGCAAATACAACTTAGATGGGGCTACTATAAGGTGGGTGCATAACTGGCTGGATAACCATACTCAGAGAGTAGTTATTAATGGTTCTCAATCCTGCTTGAAAGGCATAACAAGTAGGGTTCTGCAGAGGTCTGTTTTGGCACTGGTTCTATTCAATATCTTCATCAATGATTTAGATATTGGCATAGAAAGCACGCTTATTAAGTTTGCAGATGATACCAAACTGGGAGGGGTTGCGACTGCTCTGGAGGATAGGGTCATAATTCAAAATGATCTGGACAAATTGGAGAAATGGTCTGAGGTAAACAGGATGAAGCTTAATAAAGACAAATGCAAAGTGCTCCACTTAGGAAGGAACAAGCAGTTTCACACATACAGAACGGGAAGCAACTGTCTAAGAAGAAGTACGGCAGAAAGGGATCTAGGGGTTATAATGGACCACAAGCTGAATATGAGTCAGCAGTGTGATGGTGTTGCAAAAAAAGTAAACATGATTCTGGGATGCATTAACAGGTGTGTTGTGAGCACGACACGAGAAGTCATTCTTCCTCTCTACTCTGCGCTGGTTAGGCCTCAGTTGGAGTATTGTGTCCAGTTCTGGGCACCACATTTCAAGAAAGATATGGAGAAACTGGAGAGGGTCCAGAGAAGAGCAACGAGAATGATGAAAGGTCTAGAGAACATGACCTATGAAGGAAGGCTGAAAGAATTGGGTTTGTTTAGTTTAGAAAAGAGAAGACTGAGGGGGGACATGATAGCAGTTTTCAGATATCTGAAAGGGTGTCATAAGGAGGAAGGAGAAAACTTGGTCATCTTGGCTTCTGAGGATAGAACAAAAAGCAATGGGCTTAAACTACAGGAAGGGAGGTTTAGGTTGGACATTAGGAAAAAATTCCTAACTGTCAGGGTAGTCAAACACTGGAATAAATTGCCCAGGGAGGTTGTGGAATCTCCATCTCTGGAGAAATTTAAGAGTAGGTTAGATAAATGTCTATCAGGGATGTTCTAGACAGTATTTGATCCTGCCATGAGGGCAGGGGACTGGACTCGATGACCTCTCGAGGTCCCTTCCAGTCCTAGTATTCTATGATTCTATGATAAGTTAGCATCTGAAGGCCTAGCAGCTGACGGAGGCCAGTACCGACGGCATGAGTGGCGATGCACTTGGCACGCTGCTGGAAACAGGGTACGTCTACACATCTATTAGACACCTGAGGTTGGCCTGTGTCAGCTGATTCAGACTTGCAGGGCTTTTTTGTGTTGATGCCTGGGCTTGAGTGGAGCCTGGGCTTTGGGACTCTCTGAGGTGGGAGAGTCCCAGAGCTTGGGTGCCAGTCTGAGCCCAGAAGCCTTCACAGCAGTGAAACAGCACAGGCCAGCCACTGGTTTTTCTTTGTTGTGTAGATATTGCCCTAGACGTTTGGTTCACCCAGTGCGGAACAGCTATAACAACAGAGGCTAGGAAAACCTCTCTGATCAACATCGAACCTGCTGGAGGACACACTGGATGCATTCAGTTGCTCAGGGAGCTAGCGAAAGAATTGCCACTAATAACAACAACAACAATAATCGAAAACAGTTCCATTTCTAAAGTTTCTAGCTGGCCTCCCTGCAGAATGTTCTTTACATTCACCCCAGCAAATCTGACTGCAGGCCAGCTTTGAAAAAGCAGTGCCAAAGAATCTCAAACGCAGACCTAGGAAACATTTTAGTGTATCCCTCCAAAATGAAATATTTAACCCTTTGGTGTCAGGATTAGAGGTTTGTCCTCCACAGTCACCAAGAGAATATATTCACAAATATATACACACACACACACACGAGAAGATTTACTTGCCATTGCTCAGGTCCTCAGGGTAGGATAGTGTTTGGGTGGGGAAGCTCAGTACAGTGTTGGGAGTGTTGGGGTGCAGGAATCAGGGTTGGGGAGGTAGGAGGGGCTCGTGGCTGGGGCTAGAGAGGAGTGCAGGAGTCAGAGTTGGGGGATGAGGAGGGGAACATGGCAAAAGGCAAGCTACTCAGGGCAGGGGGTTGGAAGGTATAGGAGGGGATGGGAGGCTCAAAGCAGAGGGTGGTCAGGGTGATGCAGCCCGGCTGTTGGCCTCCCCCTTTGGGCACCCTAAGATGGCGGGGTCACTCTACCCAGCTGCCGGCTGCTCCCCAGGGTCAAGCCAGGGAGGTGGGAGCCATGCAATCGGGCTGCCAGCTGCTTTCTTGGTGTCCCCTTCAGGTCATTTGGGAGTATACCTGTCCCTCGGTTACAGCCCTCCCTTCCCATTTGATGAGAAAGTGTTGCATTGCATGCACATCTCATTGTACTGGCACAATCAAACTCTGGTCTTGCTTTAAGTCAGGATAAGAGGAAGCTGCCTGTTGAATTTGGTAGTCCTAGCTCTTACCGTTTAGGAGGAGTTCTTGAACAAACTAAGTGACAGACACACTGCTGGACCCAGACCAACAGATGCTCAGACTCTCTCATATATCTCGTAGATGTATTTTTACCAGCCTAAGACTAATTTTATCCAATAAAGACACACAGCTGCAGCAGATGGTTTTCAGAGAGGCTCCTGCCTGCTTATTACCTAATATTAAAGCCAGGATGCCTGCCACATATGCATGACATGATTTGCCTACTACTGTACCATGAGTCCAGTCTGTACGAATGGCTCCAAACTGCTGCTATTTGCTCCTCATTTAGGCAAAGAAGTGGGACTTGAGGTTACAGGAAGGTGAAACTGTCTATACCAGTGATGAGTGAACCATTAAAAGGGTCAGAGTTTGGGTTCAAACAAACACCCAATAATCTGGCAGTTTATCTGAACTATCCAAGCCTAAGGAGTCTGCAAAGCTGGGATGGAAATCTCACAGGAACAGGCTTACTCATGAGATATCCAGCTATTCAGTTTCAATTCCAGTCCAGAAACACCCAAAGAACAGCCTCTCTCCTAGTATGGAGAAGTCTTAGTTCTTGTCCTGTTCCACACTAAGAAGCGCCGAGGCAAAATTTATCTGAACATCTTAGAAATTCAGCAAAGCCTCAGTTTTAGTTTGCTTGTAAACTTCTGGCTGAAGATTTAGGGAGATTTCATTCAGACTGTTCAGTCCATTATAAATCTGTGCTTCACTTGCCTGTTTTTCTTGTACGTTCCCCAGATTTTCACAGATCTGAGGGGCAGACTGAGAAAAACCCATGGCATGGCCACGGTCCTCCACGCCAAAGAACTGTATGCAGCTCATCAACAGTCTGCTTAATTCAGTGGAGGCTGTTCCACCCCCTGGGTGAACACGCTGATTCTATATTACTCCCAGATTCTGTTGGCTCGGAAGCGAGATGAAATTTCATCTGTCAATTTCACCAATGTAACTAAGAGTTGAATTTGGCTCTAGGACTGGGAATCAAACCTATGTCTCCTGTACAGCAGTACAAAATCCTAGCACCAGGCGCTTGAGCCAGTTTTCAACATGAATAGTTTCCATTTGAATCTGGTACAGCCGATGGCATCTGTGGCTTAAAAGTTACTGTGCTATTGGTCTGTCAGTACATAGACTCACTGCTGTCTTGGCTAATTGCCCCTTTCATCTACATTATAGCAGTTTTCCTAGCGATGAATCCCTGTTTTCCAGTAAGGGGTTTTGTTTGGTTCATTGAAATGAGATCTTTATACATTTCAAAACACCATTACTAATCTCACTTGCATTGCTTTGGAAATGGTGTTACTGCATTAGCTTCAGTGGAGTTATACCGGATTTGCACTGGTTTAATGGAGATGCGGATCAGTGTCCTTTATATTAACAGCAACAAAAGTTATAATATTTGTTCTTAAGGGAAATGTACATTGGGTGTGCTGTATATAAACAGGTTATCTAATTAATAGATCTTCCATTGGAGCTAGATTAATTTACATCAGTTGAGGATCTGGTCCAAGATGTAAGCATGCTTGAAATGACTATGTGACCCAAGGTGTTATTAATTACAGCCTTATGCAAAATGTGCTTATTTCATTTCCAAAAGCTGTGTGTGAACATTATGTTTGTTTTTTTAATCCATTTGGGTTTGCACATTCTGAGTTTTGCTTTGAATTTCTGGTTCTAATATACCCCCAAACGCAAAGCAAGTTCATTCAAAACCGAATAAATTTCAAATCAAAATCACATGAAACCATGAACTTCATCTGGTATCAATACTAAACCATAAATTAGCCCCCACTGGCTCAGAACCAGGCCCCAACTGGCCTGGATCCACACCCGAGCACGCTCAAGAGGTCAGTGATCTTATGGCAAACCTTTTGGCAAAGCTGGCTTGAGTTTCAAATTTATAATAAAACTGCAAAACAGGTGATTTTGCAATGGTCAGAGACTCACTGCAAACATTTCATTCAGCCCTACTAACTAAAAAAAATTAGAACTGCCATATCCTTGTTGAATAAATACCATTATGTCACACGCCCCAATTTCTTAGGTAGCTCTAGGCACCCAAGTGAAATGCATGAGTACCCTGCATCAAAAATGAATCGTTTACACAAGTGCAAAGTCAGAGTGGGTGTAAGTAAGTGATGGCACAAAGTGCAAAGCAAGAAAGAATCTGAGCTCATCTGAAGCCTGGGTGTATTCTGTGTAGTATAATTTTGCCATGTGTTCCTGTTGAGATATATCACAGGGTTATTGTTTATTCAACTGAGTACTTTGGAATAAAGCTGTTGCATTGGAACTGTTGCATCACCTGTGCTAGCCCTGTTAGGAACTGTTCTAGCGGAGGCAGTTATTATATTTAGAGTGTAAATAATGGCTGGTTTCCACTAGGAGAGGGCACTGGTTGAAATGTCCAAACAGATTACAAACGCCAGCTATATACATAAAAAGTCCATGAAGCATGTTGGATACAGCTCAATATAGGACCTTTGTACCTTTAGCTTCAAAAGTCTCTGGTCACTCCCATTAAAACTCAAGTACATGGTCAGCGGCAGTAACTCCTGCATCCACCTTTCACACTGCCATCCACAAAAGTGTGACGCCGTCACAGATTTGCTAAATGCTTTAGCAGATTGTATACCCTGTCCAAGAGGAGGCAATTGTAAACATAAGACACTAGCCAGACCATTACCATCAGCACAGTTGGGATTTTAATTTAAATGTCTCCAAATGGGACAAGCTAGCACCACTATACCAAACACTCATGTAACAGCTTGCTGGGTTTGTGGTAATAGTGTTATTATAATGATAAGCAATCTCATTCAACTGGCTTTACAGCCACGGGACAGAGGAAAGCATCTTTTAAGGAGGAACCCGTTTGGCTTCAAGTGGCATTATGAATGCGAGATGCCAACAACAGGAGAAAAGTGGCACAAATTTAGGTATACAAAATTGCAAAAAAGATCTCAATGGTCCCGATTTGATGGAGTGACTCAGGGTAAGCACCCGTGCAAGTCTGAGTGGAATAGGGCCTGTTACAATCTACCCGGTACCTTTCGCTTCCTCCCTAGCCCTGCACAACAGGATAGCAAAGACTGAGCTAGATAAATAAAATCTACATTCAGCTGTAGCAATCCAGACAGCAACAACCATTAATCCAAAAGGAGCTGTAGTATGAATATTAGGTGCCTGCAGTAAGAACATATTGACTAAAAAGATACTTGGGCAAAGAAAGACACTTGAACCCACCCAAACAATGGACAAAATTTCAAGCAGAAAATTAAAATGCATTTTTCAGCTAGTGAAATGGATGTGCAGGGCCAATTCTGCAAGGCATAGCTCAACAGAACTCCTGTTGACTTCCAGGACTGCAGCTCTGGGCCCTAAATATCTATCTGGCCATCGATCTTTTTCCCTTAATAGCTCAAGTGCACAGAACCACAGAATCATCAATGGCAGCGTGAGAGTTACAATGAGACAGCAAAGGCACTCCACATGTTCTCTGAAGGCTTCTGGCTAAGTTTAGCCTGTGGGTGCAAGCAACAGTTGTGCAGTGGTTAATGTCAGCTCTGACCACACGGTCCCATTCAGGGAAGGTCAAAGGAGCGATTTTTCACTTAAAAACATCTGTGTGTTGAAAGAACAAAACGTTTTCATGTGCTGAAAATGATGAGTTTCCGGGACTTATATTTTCAGAGTTAGAATCATGTTTTTTCAGTCGTGTGTAGGGTTTTTTATCAAGACAATAAGAGACACACCACCCCCAACACACAGCACGTCCACAGGCAAGAAAAAGTGATGGCACCAACTCCTCCTCCTCCCTCTTTCTGTATTCTCTCTCTCTGTAAACTGCACAAATCTCTGTAATACTCAGGTAGACAAACACCCAGGGAAAGCAACTGGGGATGTGAAAATTTCAATATGCCACAAATCTTAAGGGCACCCGGAAAGAGGAACATGTTTGCTCTGGCTTGTCCCCAGATTTCAATTGGAGGAAATACATAGAGAAGAGACACCTTGCAATACAAATAAGTGACCAGAAGGAAAAAGGTAGTGCTGGGAGCATGGCTGTAGGGTGCACGTGTGCGTGCAATACGTTTGCACTTCAACAATCAAAGTATTTTGGCCTCATCTCAACAATGCAGTCATACGTCAGCAAGCACAAATGGAAATTAAATGGTCACGCGGCTTGTTTTTCTCAACCCCCCAAGGACGGTGAAGGGGGGTGTAAACCAGAAAGTGTACATATGCTTCACAGGCTGCTCTTGCAATTGTACTAAAACTGCTGGCTAACAAAACTGCCATCACATACAGGAGTTCCCTTAAATGAGCGGGGCCTTTCAAAGAGACCCTTCCTAGAGCAGCAGCCAGTTGCTTCCTTTGGCATGCAACCGTTCACATCTGCATCCAAGTGTGATTTTGCTGCAGGTGTCTGGGAAAGCCCCATCACTTTTATCAAACTGCAGAACAGCTCCGGTAGCTCTGATGAACTTTGATTAATGAAACCAGAAGAGTGTTTGAAACATTTTCCCCTAGAACTTCCCAGGGCAGCAAGGGAATTCATTAATATATTAATCCCAGTGTCTCCCAGCAGCCCAGCTCACAGCTCCTGCAGTCTCAGTGTATCCCTGGAGTAGTCCCCCTCAGAGGACAGAAGTGCCGGTTGTAGAGAACTCACGACTGTTCCAGGTCCAGCCTTTTTCGGAAATCGTTAATTGGGACAGAACAGAATCTCCATATTCCAATACCGTTCTCTTCCAATGTTTGTGGCAGGTCTGTATCTGGAAGGGAGCTGCCTGGTTCTGAAGGCTGGATTTTCCAAGGGTTAAAGTGCCCAAAGATGCAGATAGGTGTCTGGTGAGATTTCCACAGCTCCAAACCAGGTTAGACACCTAATTCTCTCTGAAACTCAATGGGACTTCTGTGTGCAAAATCCTTCTCAGCCTCTTTAAGCACCTAAATACCTTGGAAAATCTGCCACTCGTTGCCTTCAAGGGCCTGCATTCAAACACAAGCACAGGCAAGCTTCACACAAGTTCCCTTATAATGGAAGCAGAGGACCCTTCTTGAAACCTGAGGTGGGCAAGTTGAGTTCACCAGAAATGTACAGGTGCAAGCAGCTTACTGTGTGCACACAATCAGGTGTGTGGAACGTAGGTGATTACCAGCTTCGTAGTATAATTACCTGCTTGCTCACAAGCAGGTGTTCTTTATGGCCACAGATCAAGCATATCACTGGGCATCAAGACATGTGAGTTTAACTCCTGGCTCAGATTCACGACATGACACTGAGCCTGTCACCTCTGCTCTGGGCTTCAGTTTTCTCATGACTGCCCTACCTCAGAGGAGTGATGGAAGGATGAATTAACAAGTGATAGTGAAGCCCTTCAAGGCCCTCAGCTAGCAGTGCAAAGCTTTGCAACAGCTCTGAGCCTCACTGTGAACCCCTTATGCACATAAGCGAGGAGTCAGACAGAAGAGCAATTCCGCTGAAAGCCGCTGAGGAGGAGACGAAAATGCTCTGCTGAATTGTGTGCTGCTGTCCCAGATTCCACCGTCTCCCCCATCCCAGACAGCAGGACTGTGTGTGTCAATAGCTGGTCACAGGTGCTGAGTGAGATGTTCACAACAAGGCCCTTAGGCACCCATGTTTGAAAGCTGGGTCCTGAGGGCGTAGTGGTACTATTGGATACACTGCACGGCTTTCACCAGAGTTATGTGTGAGGAGAGTTAAGCCTGCTTTTTTGGAGCAAGACTCCTACTGAGGTGATTTCAAAGGGAACAGAGAAAATACAGGCATAAGACCAATGTTGAACAACAACCTGGTCACTCGTTTGGGATTCCTTGATATTCTGTCACTTATTTGAGGCACTGGTGGCCAGTGATCACAGGACTGTTTACACCAGATGAAGCACTAACACCAAGGTCTTACATTTTCAGATCCAGCTGGTGATCTTGGGTGCCTGACATGAGGCAGCTCTGTAAGTGGCTTGACTTTCAGACATGGACAGAGCAAGCAGCCACCCCCTGGAAATCATACCCCGTTAAGGTTCCTCGAGTTGGACATCCAAAAACTGAGTGATGCCCAAAGTCAGTGGCCTTTTCTGACAACATAGGCCTAAATGCTGACAATACTCTGGACAAGCAGCCCAGACAAGCCTTCATTTAAAAGAAAAACATGAATTCTCCACTGCTGGCATGAGAAAGTTTACTTTCAGGCTTAAAGAAAGGAGTGTGTGGTTTTGAGGCTGGCATTCCGTTCTGCTGAAGAATAGCACCCTGCATGTCTGCGTATCTGTGGCTTTGAAGCTACATTACAATCTTGGAAAACTCTGTTTACATATTTTACATGTTTTCTTGTGCAGAACATGAAACCAAATTACACAGTAAAGGCCATTATGGCTTGGGTCCTGCACCCCTCTTCATCTCCTTAGTTTTACATTCAATCAAAACTAATCTGCAAGCATATTTTGAACCTAGTTTGATTGACTAGCAGTGCTTTAAGCAGGTTTTTATTTCCTTCTGCAAAGGGAAATTATGCAAACGACGGTGAAGCTACATGACGGGGTGTCAGAGAAGGGTGGGGGAAGGGGGTTTAGGAAGAGAAATGCCATGATTCCTTCATGCATGAACAATGTGAACGTGTCGATGCATTTACGCATGATCATTCTACTCAGAATAGAGAAGGACCTGAAACAAAGAATCCAGATGGGATAAAGGGGAGCAATTCCAGTGTTTAACTGCTGATCACCTTGAGAATCAGAAAGATACAACAGCCGCTGATGGAGAGACAAGCAGGTAGAATGGCAAGAGCAAAGGAGGGGAGATGTCTCCATTCACAAGAGTTTATGCTAATGAGCATTGTGATCATACCAGGGACCCAGTTTCCATCTCACTGATCAGACGGAGGGTGCCATCCTGGCCTGTTTTCTGTTCTTTGTATGTATAACAGACAGGATAATGCAATGATGTACTGGTTCCCTGAAAATGCAGATGCTCATTCCTTCCGTCCTCCCTTCCTGTTGTAGCCTTAATTTCATTTCAATCTTATCAATTCCTGATTTTGTGTTGCTAGTGGGAAATATCTCCAAGTCCTAGGTAAGCAGTTTCCAGCCTGAGGACTTTTAGTTTGACCTCCCTTTCTGAAAAAGGTCAGATCAAACTTCTTTGTGAGTCTTGATGGTTGCTGTGCTCTCTGGATCATCCCTGGTTTCTTTAATCTATTTTCTGAACAGTACACAAAAGGAACACAGTGTACTGTCCCCTGGTCCTTATTGTTCTGTTCCCTTTATATGCCTGCACATGTGCTCTTGAAAAATTATTCTGCAAACCAAAGTGGTGGGAAGCGGGAGGGAGAATCCCTCCAGCGTTTGATAAAATATCTTGGAACCTCCCCTGGCATCTCACCATGTTTTCTTGCTGTCTTCCTCCTCATTTGAATTAGCCTGAGGCTACTACATTCACCATGTGGGCTGATGGTTTACTACTGCAGGGATTAAATAAGTAGATGGAAGAAATGCCATTTTTTGTTCTAATAGGGACCTGCAGTCAGGTGATTAGAATTCTCCCCTTTTAACTATCTAATCCCAGGTTGCTTATTAAGGCGACTGGCTTTTCCAACCTTCTCCATATCATGCTGCCTTTTCCAGCTGGACAGCACACCTAGAAATTCTGCTTCTCGTGCAGCTTTGCTTTGAACTGTAGATTTCCTCACAACGCTGAACTACCAAGGCAAGGCACCCCCTTTGAGACTTGCAGGTGACCCTCTTCCAGCATGGCAGAAGGGGCAGCAGATCAACAGGACTAGCTGGCTGCTGATGCTTTGGTTGGACCACAGCAGCTCAAGGGGAAGAAAAAGATCACCCTGAGCAGACGGGCTGAGCGATGGGTTATGGGAACAGACTCTGCCAAATCTGAAAAAAAACAACCACCCAAACCTTTCTTTACAATTTAAAAGTGCCAGGTTTAGGTTGTTCATTTACAAGGGCCTCTGAATTCCCTAATCCTTGGAAGCAGGACTGTCTAATCCCAGCCAGTTGTGGCCCAGCGGACATGGTGCCCTGGAGGCCTGTGTTCTATTGCTGTGTGCCTTGTGGGTGACTGTACAAAACTGCCCACCTCTGAATGGCATTGTGATGAGGCTGAATTAATCTGTATTTGTAAAGTGGCTGAGATCTTCAGACTATGTGGTAAGTGCCATTGTTAAGCGATGGAATGGAAGTGTCAGAAGTCTCCTGGGAAAGACCAATCTTTTGAGACTTCCCGCCTAGTTTTACATAGTAGCAGGAAGCCAGCTCCTTGGCAGACTCAAAGGTGTGAGAAATTGCCAAGTGAGGTTTCCCATGGAGTGCTGGAAGCTTGGGTGGCATGTTGCCGCTGTAGCAGTTCCTGCATGACTCCCTTCTTGGCTTGGACGCAGGTGCATGGCTGGTGAGAACGGGTTGTGGCTGGTGGGAAAGTGTTGTGGCTGGTGGGTAGACTCTAGGCCAATGTCTGGAGAAACATTCTGGATTGGAAGACTTATCTGAACCCAACTCAGGCATTTGGGAGGCTCAGTTCTAGAAGTCTCTCTACCTGAGCAGAGGCTTGTAAGAGAAACCTACAAACCTTCGTTATCCCGTACGAGCCTCTGCTCACTCATGGTTCCACCATTCATGGCTCCCCTTAGGATACAGCTATGCAGAAATGAAACACCTGCAGCTGGTCCAGATCAGCTGGCTTGGGCTGTAAAATTGCCATCTTGGTGTTCGGGTTCTTTGGGAGCCTGGAGTTGGGGGAGGATCCCAGAATCCAGGCTTCAGTGTGAGCCCAAACATCTACACATACTTTTAGCTTTACAGCCCATGCCTTGTGAGCCTGAGTTACCACAGCTGCACCGTAGGTCTTTTATTCTAGTGTAGATGTACCCTTAGGGGGATTCTGCTGTCAACCTAGAGGCCAGCAGTTCAAAGCTGGATGGTCTATGAATAGCCAAGACATTTGCAGAGCAAATTATCTTATTAAAACTGGGGATAGTTTCTCAATCCAACCACAACAGAAATGTCACCACCGAAGAGCAGGGGCACTTGGCTTCCAATGGGGAAGTTCAAAGGGAGCCACTTGCCGAGCCAAGAGACAGACACCTTCCCTTTTCTCAAAAAGGTCACCTCAAAGGAAGTGGAAGATTTCCTCTTTTCCCCACCCCCAGCCAGGATTATGATGTTTCTTGGCATCACCAGATCCTCTGGGAATTCTCTTCTGAGTTATATTTAATAAAACTGCGAGGAAGAAACCTGAAAGTAGACTTTTCAGCCTCGTGCACATCGTTAACTGATTGGCTCTATTCCCCTCCCCAACAGTTCTCCATTTTGATACAAGGGGTTCTCTCTCCTCTGACTGCACAGAGCATCAGCAGGTCTGAAATTCTTGAAATCCTTTTGCAGCAAGTAGAGCAATGTGCTTATTGCTAATGTGCATGGGTGTGTCCAAGTGCAAGAGCTCAGCGAGGGGGCTGAGAGTTAACAACAGAACAATCCCCTGCCATGGCTCTTTACTCAAATGCGAGTCCCTGCATGGGGACCCTAGCTGGCATGGGGTATACCAGTCAGTCTGGAAACTGAAGAGCCAGAACCCAGAGAGACGACAGCCTTGTTCACCCTGGGAGGGCTGGCGCCATGCTCATGGAAGGGGCAGGGACTCGGGCAAAAGGGTGGTGCCCTCAGGGCTGCCTAGACCCCGGCGTCCCATTCCCCCGTCAGTGCTGCCTGTGCACGGCTCCAGCAGCAATTTAAAAGGTGGCCACAGTAGCAAAGGTGGCTGGGAGCTCTGGGCCCTTTTGAATCTTCAGGCCCTGGGGCCGTTCCCCTCTCACTCCTGGTGGCAGACATGGCCAGAAAGAACCACAGCATCTCTCTGTGTCTAGCAGGCTCAATTAAAAAAAAATCCCCTTTAAATTAGTTGCAGCTGAGCAATATTTCTTTTCTATCCTGGGGACAACAGAGGTACCAGCGGCAAGCGTAAGTGGTAACTTGCTGTAATCAGCTTCTGCACAATTGGGAGGAAATGCAATCAAGGCCTGCTAAGCTATTTAGGGGCTGGCTCCATAGGTCGCCAATGCAAACATCAGCTTCTCGGTCCTGCACGCCATGTTGATAGAAGTAGGATAACAACAACCAAGGCTCACTGTAAGTGTAATAGTGAGCTCTCCAAAGATCCTCTTTTTATTCCTTTATTAAAACCACTTAACGGCTCAAGGGGAATTAAACCACAAAAGAGTTTGCCATGCACGAGTGGGAGCGATGCCAAACAGAGGTGAGGCGAAATGGCCTCGCAGGCCTCCTGTGGTCACTCCACACACGCGAGCGCTCCATCTGCTTTTTGCTCATAAAAAAGTGGATTTCCCTTCAGGAGATCTCCAAGGTAAACAACCCTTCCTGAAACGAGTCTGTTAGCGTTTTTTGTGGCCTTCCCATAAAGGATCCGAGCAAAGGCAATTCTGCACTGAATGCTTGTTCTCAACCCCAACAACAAAAACAAAACAGCCCCCTCTGAACACAAGATTGCGGTTTGGTACCACCTGCTCTAAACACAAACAAACAAAGCCTCCCCCCTCCATTGCTAATGGTGCTGTCAGAAAATAATGCACAATGAGAATGCTGACAGAACATGTAGTCTTCTAGCCAAACCTGCCTCCTCCAATCCCAATGGAAAGCCACGCGGCCTCCCATTCACCCTCTCAAGTCCACAGCAGACTTCCTCCTTAAAACTCTCCTCTGGGGCAGCTTCACTAACAGTGTGGAGATGCTAGTGCTGACTGGGAGAGCAGGCATGTTAACCGCTATGTCAGGGGCTCCTCTCGTGAGGGCCAAGGAGATGCATTCATCCTACCATCCCATATTGCTAAAATAGGTCCTGGCTAGCTGCCAGCTAGAATAGAAGTGGGAGCTCCCAGTATGGAAAACATTCTGGTCATTCTCTCTAGTACAATGGCCACCCTAGCACTCCCACTAGAGAGTCACCTATGGTGACAGCAATAAGGAATTTTAAGAGACAAGGCTAATATAGACATGGGTTCTCTCTTCAGCTGCAGTATGTCGATTTAGTTCCACCGACACTGGGGTGTTTCACTGACTTACACTAGTGGAGGCGGCTCTTACCCGCATCCTGTGAAGAATTACCGCAACCTCCAATACAAGAAAAGTTCAAGGAAACATCACATGCACAGGGCGTGTTCCCTGACTGTAAATCACAAAGCATTTATGGAAGAGAAACGAGCCTTTAAAACCTACTGAAAGATTTATAAGAGAAAGAGTTGCCAAAAAGTACGGTGGTTACCCCAAAGCTCCTTGTCCATCAGTAACAGATACCTGCACGCAACATCCTCAGAGGATGACAACTTAGAAATCCAAAAATACCATATAGGGACAAGTAGCTTGTGCAAATGTGATCGGACCAACACTGAGACGCCATTCTACAATATCAAGCAAAGGCACCGAGCCTCAAACTTATGAATAGCATGACAGTGACTGAAAATGTGAGTAACCTCTGACAGAAATACGGTTGTGCAGAGAAAATAGTTTCAAATATCCAACGATGTGGGGGAAATGCCCTGGCTTTAAAGAGAAAGCACTTAAAATGTTTCTAAAGTCTCTTGATCGTGCCATTTTAATTACTGAAAGCATGGACAGCTAGCAAACACCGAGCCTATGTATGTTGTGTATTATAACATGCCACACTCCTTTCAGGGGAAAAGCCTCTTATTTTAAAGCAAAAGATTGTAATACCCTGGAAAACTGTAACCAAAAATACACAGATGGGTGCACACACAGAAATATGTTCACACAAACACATTCAATTCTGAATAATATTCTGATGGGGAAAAGCATCCCTTCCACCAGTAATCTCAGGGGGAAAAAAAAGTCACAAGCCTGGATGTTTTGGGCAGATAATGAAGCCGGGGGAGTTAGCGCTCCACTGATTGTCACATGCAGTGATTAGAGGGGGGTCCTAGGTTAATTTTCACCCTGTCAGGGCTTCTTGTTAAGATGTTGATGGCATACCGCCTGGTCTAAATGTTCCAGTGTGGTATGTAATGAGCTGTTCTGCAAACTATGAAGCTGCCTTGGTCATGTGGAAAATAATGACTTTCTAGACATCTGTCTGTAACTTCAGACTGTCTATGAGCTGAATGTGTTAGCCCAGCAGAAACACAGCCACATAACGTACGGACTCCGTGGTTGTTAATGGGGATACCGCTTGGGCCCTTAAGAAGCAAAAGCACAAGGCCCTATCCTTTATATTGGAGTGTCAACTCATATGGGAATTGTTGCCAGCCACTAGGCGGAGACATGTTAACATGCATTGAGCCTGTGTGATGGCAGTGTCCCGTATGTACATTTTTGTAATGAGGCTGTGACAACCTCGGCTTAGCTGGGTACAACAGACATGCTTGACTTGTGAGCACACAGCAGGGTTTTTTCCACAGCATGACCCTGTGTTACCTACCTCACTGCCTAACCCGTATGTGCATCAGTACACTATGATCTGCTGTAACATAGCGCCTCATCTGAGGTCGACAGCCTGGGGGACATGCACCCAGAGCAGCAGCTGAGGCATAATAGACAATGCACCTTGAAAAGTTGCAGTGCACAGAGAACAGAGAGGGAGGTGGAACAATGTCATTGTACACTATAAAATTTAAAAATAAACACACCCCAAAACGTATTAAACAGGTACCCACAAGGCAACCACACACAATCATATGCTGCTAGTAAAGGTGACACACTACCAAGGGACTAGCCAAACACTAATGGCAGTTTGTGTGTGTAGAGTGGACTTTATCCTAACAGGTTATGGATGCATTTAGATTGTAAACTGAACCATGTGGTTTGGAGAAAGCTGCTCTCCCTTCCAGGCCCTTTGTAAGTGATTAGAACATATAATTCACAGCTAAATCTTTTGCTGTACGTGTGACACTTAACTTTCCTCTACACTGCTCTCCCATGACCCATTCTAGATCACCACGGTTAATTTTCCCAGGGAAGCAGGTAGCTGGGACTGTTTACTTCAAAGAAGAGACAACTAATGACACAAAGTAATGGTTGGTGCAGACCAGGCTGATCAATCCCGTCTGTTCTCTCTCTCTCAGAACACAAGAACAAGGGGACATTCAACAATACTGAAAAGTGACAAATTCAAAACTTTCAGAAGAAAGTATTCTTCATACAGTGCGCAATTAGCCTGCGGAACTCAATGCAACAAGATCACATCAAAGCCAACAGACAAAAGGATTCATTATCAATTCATAACAGGAATATCCAGCCTTATAAACAATAGATATGAATAAGCCTCAAGCTTTGGAGCACTACGTAACTTTAACTAATGGGGGAGCAAATCTCCCTTGGGGTCAGGTTGTCTTATAATTGCCTCTTGCAAAGTTCTTCCTCTGAAGAACATGATACTGAATATGATTCTTCCTCTATTAGACATGAAATTGCAGCAGAGAAACCAGTTCTTCCCTGGGCACTAGAGGCAGAATTTGGAGCTCGTTGCCTCTTGGCAGGCTCGTACAAGAACTAGTTCGCATCGGATGCTTTCCTTATCCAAGCGGCACATTAATTCCAGTGGAGCTAAAAATGGAAGATTTGCATTATTGGGCTTAGCTTAACGGCACATGAAGAAGGTTTTCATCTTCCTTACCTGAGTTGCCGCTGGCTGACCAATGACCACCCAGCCTGGGCATGCCTGGTCACTATGATGAGAGACTGACACATTGGAAGCCCACTGGTCTATGAAGCCTTTGGGGGTATAAACACCACAGTCTTTGATGCTGGTCATTTGCTCAAACTCCTCACAGACCCCATCACCATCATGGAAGTAGCATCTGCTGGGCTCGTCTGTAGTGAGAAATCAAAGAGGAGTCATTATATGAACATTCTACAGTCGTTTGTATCCCCAGCTGGTTGGATTGCAACTGGCCGGGCACAGGAAGTGGTAATGTCCTCTTCAATACAGGTCCATGTACGGCAATAGCAGTGGTCATTTAGCAGTGCAAGAGGAGAGGACTTTACAAAAGTAGAACACATAAGGAATGCAGCTTTTTTCCAATATACAAGTTCTTACCATACATCTTAGTCCATGTCTTCCCTGACCAATTTTACCTGTCTCCATTTTAAAAGAACCTCACTAAAGCACTATGCTGAGATAGAAAATGCTCTTATGTGGCCAAATTCTTAGCTGGCAGAACTCCCTGGACTTTGATGGAGTTAAGCCAACAGAGAATTGGGTCTACAATGTTTCCTTTTTTTGTTCTTAAATGACACTTGCAAAAGGACAACAACTAAATTCAGTGACAGTCAAAGCTGCCAAATAGAGCAGCCTAGAGAGAAACCAAAAGGCCAAATGTATCTGTTTATTCAGACCCGATGGCTGTGTCTAAACTGGCAAGTTTTTCCACAAAATCATCTGCTTTTGCGGAAAAACTTGCCAGCTGTCTACACTGGCCGCTTGAATTTCCACAAAAGCACTGACGATCTCATGTAAGATTGTCAGTGCTTTTGCGGAAATACTATGCTGCTCCCGTTTGGGCAAAAGTCATTTTCTGAAAGACTTTTGTGCAAAAGGGCCAGTGTAGACAGCAGAGATTTATTTTCGGCAAAAAAGCCCCAATCGCGAAAATGGCAATTGGGGCTTTTTTGCGGAAAAGCGCGTCTAGACTGGCCACGGACGCTTTTCCGCAAAAAGTGCTTTTGAGGAAAAGCGTCCTGCCAATTTAGACGCACTTTTCTGAAAATGCTTTTAACGGAAAAGTTTTCCGTTAAAAGCATTTTCGGAAAATCATGCCAGTCTAGACGTAGCCAGTGTGGGCAGTGGGAGGGTAAACTTGCCACACTCATATACTGTCCCAACGAATGTGACTTTCACTTGACCTGCAAGGATCAGAAGCAACTGGGGTGTAACACAGCTTGACTCACTGCTGGGGCGCCTCCTGCTGGTCACTGTGGGAATTAGCTTCTTGGTGCTAGAGTGCCCCCTTTTGGCTGGTGTCTCCCTGTGTGTCTGCATTCTGGGGTCCTCCCCCTCTGTGAACACCCAACACTCTATGCCCTCCTTGCCTCAGTGACCCACTGCCAGTCTTTATCTAGCTCCTTACCTCAAGGGCAAACTACAGTCTGAAATGGCCACTCATCATTAGCGAGGGGGTGTGGACCTGCTGCCTTTGCTATCCTGGCTGCTTCTTGGCAGCCTTTCTACACACAGGTCTTGCTTCAGACCCTGCAGCCTGGGAGTTTGCCTGGCCAGAGCTTCCCCAGCTCTGCCTGCCTTTCCCCAGCCAGGCTCTACCTACAGCCCTAGTATTTTCAGACCTTGTCTCAGGCCCTGCAGCCAGGGAATGAGGTCCAGCCAGAGCTCCCCAGCTCTGCCTGCCTCTTCCCCCCACTGCTCTGTCTCAGGAAGTATTCATCTTCCCTAGCAGCCAGGTCCCTGCTGCTCTCCAGCCAGAGCAATAGGATGTCTATCTCCAGGCTTCCAGAAGCCTTTATTTATACAGCCCTCAGCTGGGCCCTAATCAGCTCATACTGGCCACAGCTGCTGGCTCCACAGCTCCCCTGCTCCAGCCCTCTGCCAGGGCTCAGTTTTAACCCTAAAAGGGCCAGTGCAGGGCAGACACCCCATCACAAGGGGACTTAAATCTCTTTATTCATTTCTTCTGTGGCTTCTCTAATGAGAACGCCAACAAAGACCGCCCACTAGTGCCAAATTTTTGAGGTTGCATCTGCGATGTTCACCCTGTAGGAACAGAAATGTGACCAACCCACTTCTTTTAAACAGACCTCAGACCAGTCAAGACTTTCAGTCGCTGACGTCCTTGCTTTTAAATCTGTAACCTATGAGGATCCTAAGTTTGTCTCGCATTATCATTGCCACACTAGTCCCAGCATGCGGTTGCATTTTTGTCGGGTAAAGAAGTTACTGCAAAAACTGATAGAAATTGGCATGAGCTGCTGGTTGGAATGGTGGAAGTGACTCTTGATGAGACTCGTGTTGGTAGAGCCAGACTTTCTGATGATAGATCTCAGAGAACTCAATGGTTACTGAATTCTGAGTCATTTCCAAAATGCTAAACCCCCTATTTGGTTTTCCTCATAGTTTACACAGTGAAGTACCATTGCATGAGTCAGAATAAATCAGTTTATTATAATTCCATTATTTAATAACTATCTCTCCCCCTCCCTCCCTCTACACCCAAATGTAAGATTTTACTCCCTTAATATCAAGCCTAGTCAAAAGAGTGGTAACAAAAAGAAAACAGTCATGACAGTTGTGGTCAACCTGGAATGGACCTTGGACTCACCTAAAGAGGAACTCCGCTATTTCATCTTTTTGTCTCTTTTCCTACTTATCTTTCCTGCACAAATGCAGTAAGGCTTTTAGACATCTCTCAGAAATGTCTGGGCAACTCTGGTGTCAAGTGGCTAAAGTTGCATACAGTCGTCAGAAAACAACATCCCAGATCAGAAATCTCCAAGAGCTATTCAGGCATGGAAACAAGTCTCAGAGGGGTCGCTGTGTTAGTTGGTATCTGCAAAAACAACAAGGAGTCCTGTGGCACTTTAAAGACTAACAGGTTTATTTGGGCATAAACTTTCATGGGTAAATCCCACTTTTTCAGATACGTTGTGAAAATGCAATGGCAAACTCTACTCCAATGCATCTGACAAAGTGGGTTTTACTCACGAAAGCTTATGCCCAAATAAATCTGTTAGGGGACATCTACACTACATGGCTATTTTGAAATAAGCTATTCCAGAACAGTTATTCTGAAAGGCTACGTCTACACTGGCATGATTTTCTGGAAATGCTATTAACGGAAAAGTTTTCCGTTAAAAGCATTTTCGGAAAAGCGCGTCTAGATTGGCAGGACACTTTTCCGGAAAAGCACTTTTTCCGGAAAAGCGTCTGTGGCCAATCTAGACGCGCTTTTCCACAAAAAAGCCCCGATCGCCATTTTCGTGATCGGGGCTTTTTTGTGGAAAACAGTACTGTGCTGTCTACACTGGCCCTTTTGCGCAAAAGTCTTTCGGAAAAAGACTTTTGCCCGAACGGGAGCAGCATAGTATTTCCGGAAAATCACTGACGATCTTACATGAGATCGTCAGTGCTTTTCCGGAAATTCAAGCGGCCAGTGTAGACAGCTGGCAAGTTTTTCCGGAAAAGCAACTGCTTTTCCGGAAAAAGTGGCCAGTCTAGACACAGCCAAATAGCTTATTTAGAAATAGCACATCTACATTACGAGAAAGCCTCAAAATTAGTCTGAGGCAGGCTTCCCTAAGGTAGACGTGTTATCTTGATTTAGAAACCGAGGAGGCACTAGGGAGGAATAACTTAGAATGGCCCTGGCAAGGGGCTATTTCAAAATACTGGAAGAGGAGCGTCTGCACAGGCCTTATTTTGAAATAGCTATTTCCGAATAGGCGTTATTCCTTGTGAAATGAGGTTTACAGATTTCAGAATAAGACAGCCATTATTTTGAAGTTATTTCAAAAGAAAAGAATGGCTGTGTAGACTCTTGCATTGTCATCTCAAAATAACGCTAGTTATCTCAAAATAACGGTGCATTGTAGACACACCCTTAGGTTTTAAGATGCCACAGGACTCCTCATTGTTTTTGCAGGTATGGAAAGATGATGGTAAATGACCAAAAGTAAAACACCACTTATTATTTGGAGGAAACGTCTTATGTTCTTTTATACAGAGCTTGGTTTCCTTGAAAAGCGCAAAGAACAAAAGGCCGCCACATTTTTAAAAAATGACTTGCCCTTGTAGACAGACACATGGCTGGCACAGGCACACTGTGACAAGCTTGTATACTGACACACACTGACTGAGACGCTGACTTTTGACAAACACGTGTACATGCAAATGCACACACATCAATGATCACACCCCTCCAGTACTCACACATGCACACAAACCATGTAGGGGCAGCCCTGCTGACAGAAACAGTCTCCATCCACATGTCATCCTAAACCTACAGAATAAGACACAATTCCCCTCCTTCCTCATGCACAGACTGATTTTTCACTATAGGCCCTGGAGTAAGCACAGAATTTATATAACCAATGTTCTCCTGTACTGGTTCCAAATGTTCCCTCCTAATGCGATGATAAATGTAATGGGCCTCTGATAACATCATGTGTTTGGGATAAAAGAATACTCAAGACCTGCTCCAATCAGATGACTTAATTCATATTCACATGGAGAGGAAGCAGCCTTCGAATAACTGTGATGCAGGCCAGTGTGTGATTCTTACAGAGGCTAATTTGTTCCTGATTATGTTTAAGACCCCAATAAATCTGTCTGCTCGGAGTCTGCAAAACCCAAGGGAGGGACAGAATAGAGAGACAGAGATGTCTGAATTAAATGGAGACTGCCCAGATGATTAGCAAGCAGCAATGTGGTGTGTATGTGTGTGTGTGTCCCTTCTCCAGGTCCTGTCCCAATGAGTCAGTGTGCTCTGCCCTTCATTACCTGTCGATAATGCTGGCTGAATGGCATTACTTATGTGAGCCAAGAGAGGATCAGGTGTTCAACCAATGACGTGAGCCTTGAAAAATGAGGGAGGAAACGTGGTTTTACAACTGCATTTTGCTTTTTAAGGGAATGTGTTCTTGCCATTGGCAAATTGTTCTGAAACATTTAAAGATGTCCTTTTATGGCGGGAATAAATACTGGAAAGTTTCCAACCTCGTGGTTCTGAATTTCAATATGCCTCCAAAGCTCAACACATAAATATTCTCGCATTTGAGTGAATCTCAAGAGGCTGATCTTTCCTATCTCTTTCCAAACTTAGTAGATGGAGCAGGGGTACCCATCAGAATCAACATGCTAGTCAGTGCCCAAACTAATGCTGCCTGCTTGACTGAAGGGAAAAAACGCAGGACTCAATTTTCAGAACCTTCAACCCTGTTGACTTCAGATGGAGCTTTGTGTGATCTGAACATCTGAGAATCAGGGCCACAGTTTTTATACCACACTTGGGTCATGTTCTGGTCAGGTCTTCCTGAGACTCATCCCTGCAGTGTGTGAATGAGACATAACGCCATTCAGTCAATGGAACTCTACGGACTCAGAATCAGAAAGAGTAGAATGGATCCTATATTTCACAATGGTCAGGACAATACTACGTACTCTAAGCCATAACAAATACATCCATGCTTTCTTTTCCCCATGCTTTTCAGCCCCAAATTTCTCCTTTAGCACTGTTCCCGTTAGGGATTTGTAGTTGAATCAGCTCCTCACATTTCTCCCCCCCCTTGCTGCCTCTATATCTGAGGCAGCAAGTAGTCAGGGGAAGCAGGTGCTGGTGCTGGGAAGAGACGGCATAAGAGCTGGTTCCCCCCAGCACCGGCTCTGCGGTGCAAGGGTGGAGGGTACGGGAGGCAGAGGTGCAGCAATGCTGCGGCTCTACCTTTTAAATGTAGTAAGAGTTTTCACTGTACTCAGCTCTCACTACATTTAAAAGGCAGTGCCGCAGCGGTCTGGACCTGGCATGAGCTGGGATTGAAACAGTCCCATCTCGCACTGGATCCCGGACCTACTCCCGCTGCAGTTCTGAAGTTTAAATATAATAGGAGCCGGGCTGCCTCCTCACCCGGCTCCTACTACATTTAAACTGCAGAGCCGCAGCAGCCCCTTATCGATTAATCGTGTACTCGATACAAATTGTACTGAGTACACGATTAGTCATTTACTTGATACTTAACATCTTGGCTGCGTCTACACTGGCATGATTTTGCACAAATACTTTTAACGGAAGAGTTTTTCCATTAAAAGTATTTGTGCAAGAGAGCATGTGCCTTTGCGCAAAAGCATCCGTGCCAGTGTAGACGCTCTCTTGCGCAAGAAAGCTCCGATGGCCATTTTAGCCATTGGGCTTTCTTGTGCAAGAAATTGATGTTACCTGTCTACACTGGCCTCCTGCGCAAGAACACTTGCGCAAGAGGACTTATCCCTGAGCGGGAGCATCAGAGTATTTGCACAAGAAGCACTGATTTTGTACATTACAACGTCAGTGTTCTTGCGCAAATACTCACGGCCAGTGTAGACAGGAGGCATGATTTTGCGCAAAAACGGCCACTTTTGTGCAAAATCTTGCTAATGTAGACACAGCCCTTTAGTTCCTGTCCATTCAAACATCAGCTGCTTTTGGGCAATTCTATCACATTCTAAAATAAAGAACTCCTCAGCACTGCTCTTGTCTGTCATTCTGCAAAATCTGGCAAGAGCCTTGGTTGGCCAGAACGTACTGGCAAAGCATGAAAGACTTTACCCAGATCCAACCATCAAATCTGATTATGCCAGGGACGTTCATTTCTAGTGGAACAGGACAGAGATTCTTTGTAAGCCCCACAGCTGATGTTTCACCAACTCTGGAAGCAATGTTTTCCAGGCCAGGAGGGTGGCAAAGACTGGATGTTTACAAAGTAAGGCAGGAAAAGAAGCAAGACGTGACACTGAATGCAATCACATTTGACCAAGCAATAATCTCTTCTTCTGAGAGATCCCTAGTGAGGAAAACCTGATATTTTTAATTGATATTTCTTTCCTAGCTGCCTGTTTCACCAATCACGTCTCAGACAGCAATGTACAGGGAACATGAGGATTGATATTATTTATTTCTACTCTGCTAGGTCTTGGTCAGGATCAAGGCTAACTGTGCTAAGGTTACAGACACATATGGGAAGGCCTGGTCTACAGCTACATGGCCTGACACGGGTACTGTGAAGCTTATCACTGGATGAGTACTAAGCCAAAACACAATTGATGAAGAACCTACAAGCCTTTATGCAGAACTCCCTCTAATTTTTACCATCTATGTGTGGAATAAATTTTGTTATTTACACCAAGGCATATGCAGATGGGCACCACCAATAGAAACACATACTGCTGGCTCTGGGTGCTCTGCTAATCAGCTGGGTGGCTTTTGAATCTCTCCTGGGTGGCCACTCAGCTTACAGGGAATGCTGCCTCTAGGACAGTTGACACTTCCTCCCAAATTATTTGCAGTGGACTCTTCTTTTCATGTTATTTATCAAGGACCAAATGAGGTGGAAAGCAGAATGCACTTGTCTAGGAGTTACCAGATCTTGTGTGGTAGCAGGAAGCAGCACCTGTTATTTTTCACCTCTTGAGAGCCAGAGAGAACCTAGACTCTAACTATGTCTAGTAGCCTCAACAAAGAATCCACTTTATCTTCCTTATGTCTAAATCCGGTCTCCTTCCTAACCATGCTCCATCTGCCCTTTCCTGACATTCCCTTTCACTGTATCAGGCCCACGTTCCTTTGTACAACAGGGTTCATCTCATCTCCTGGTACCAGTTTCACTTCCAACTATAGTTTCTCTCTGTTGCTAGTTGCTTGTTTCTCGTACAGTGTTAACTATCAGAGTTGCTTTTAAGTTTGAAGTTGTGTCTAATTTGAACTGCTCAACCTGGAAGGGGTCCTGAAGTGGAGCAGCTGCGGACTGCAAGCAAGAGTGACATCAAATAATTAATACAGATGCCAAAATAAAATAAAAATCTGGAACAGCAAAACTGCTGCAGGGGCAGCAGTTGGGAATGGGAGATGGTGTCTCTCTGGAGGTTTTGATGCACATGCCCAAAGACCCTGAACTGAACCCTGAAGAAAGCCAAAGTAATAATCCAGGCAATCTGAGTTCCCTTCCCCCAACCAAACCATCAGTTCAGGCACTGGAATTTTTATGCCAGATCTTGCCCGTTTTTCTATCTGCTTAGTACTGTTGGCAGGAGAAAAACTGCGTAGCCAGCTGACAGCAATGCACCGGAACAGAACCATCTCCAAATGGCACCTGAGAGATGCCCAAGAAATATCTGATAAACGCTGCAGACCCTGGTGTAGGGGATGTGTCTAGGGAAACAGGTACAGCAAGACCACTGCTGCTTTCCAGGGAGCCCCAGCTTTGACCAGACTTTGCAACCCATAGCAGACCTTAGTGTCTCCATTTTACTGGGGCGAACATGTTGGGGGGAGGACATAAAGCCATCTTGCGCATGGCTCCCCATGCACAGCTTTCCCCTGGCAGAAAATTCCATGCTGAGTGTCCGATTTTTCACTAAAACCACAAGGAGCACCCTCCCCCCCCCCCGCACCTTAAAGCCTAACCAATTTACTTAGGCATAAGCTTTTGTGAGTGAAGACCCATTTCATCCGATGTACCTGATGAAGTGAGTCTTTGCCTATCAGGAAGGATCGTGGTTACCTGACCAGGGAGAGGTTAGAGCTTTATGCCAGGGAAACTGATTAAGTCTGGGACACATCAGGAAGCAGACATGCAGGATACAGACTTATCTGCAATGGGCAGTCTTCCACACTGTGGGAAAAATATAAGAGCT
This sequence comes from Pelodiscus sinensis, assembly GCF_052426305.1. NCBI lineage: Eukaryota > Metazoa > Chordata > Testudines > Trionychidae > Pelodiscus > Pelodiscus sinensis. The sequence continues at coordinate 6,519,120 of NC_143074.1, read as the reverse complement.
ACCCAATTCATGGCACAGAGCACATCCTCAGACGAGGCCTTTAATGTCCAAGCAGAATGGTCAAAGTGCTGGGGACAGACACCCAGAGCAGCTTCCTGTTTTCAGCTCAGAATACAGTGATTGGCACTAGAATAGTCTTCTTTTGTACATTAACTGCTCTTTTTTTGAAAGGCTGGACAAAAAAGGAGTATTTTTAAGCTCAGCTGTTTATTTAGGGATTGTTCCAACTACAACAAGCCTTGTGCCTCATAGCTATTCCTCCAAAAAAAGGGGAGGGGGGCAAAAATGTGCACACATTGTCTAAGAGTAACAGATTCTTGGAACAGAGCAGCCATCAAATCTTAACTCCTAAAGGTCTGTTTGACCTTCATATGGAGGCTCAGGCAGATGGCAATTGGCATACAGGTCTTTCCAATCCCCAGAGAAAATGGTCAGCGTTATTAAGGCCAAATCACGGTCTCTCCAAAGTCAACAGGAAAAAACAAACAAACAAAACCCACTGCACTCCATAAAACCAGGATTAGATCCATTAGTAAATAATCTGCACTGGGTTATTTAATTTATTACATTTAATCTGCATTTCTGGCTACCAAACTCTCATTAACAGACAAGCAGGTAGTTGTCCAGAGGCTCCCATATTAAAACTTGAATTGGTGCCACTGGCTACTCTTAAGTTCTAGGCCTTGGAGGTTAGATTCTGCCTCACTCAAATCAACAGGCATTTTACCATGCGCTTCAGTGGGAAGAGACTCAAGCCTGAATGGCCAGGAAGTCTCTTCTCATTCATTTGGACCAATCCGGGGAGAGTTACGTTTCTTTATTCAATACAAAGTTTCTGATCAATTCCCCCTTTTCTAAATATTTTAACTGAATAGAGGGAAAATGGTTGAACAGGAAACATGGAAATTGCATGGAATAAAGTCTTATCTCAGTAACTTGTGAATTTTTTCATCAATGAAATAAACAGACAGACACTCTTATTAATGAAGTAAATGTGGATGTCGCACCCAGGGAATATTCCAAGGCCAGGGTAAAATGTATTCTGAACTGAAAGGGCAAACACAAGCAGTGTGTAGTATTGTCTTTCGATTATTCAACTACTTCCGATCAACTCGGCCTGGCCTCCCCCGGCTTCTCCTTTGACTACAGTGACGAGGATCTTTAGTATAATGTAGTGGCTTGAGCTCAACATACTAACTATATAATTCATCTGTGTGCTACAGAGTGCAGATAAAATTAAAACTCACCTGCAGTCAGGGGGATTAAAACCTTAAAATGTCACCATCCCCCAAATACTTTTAACTAAAAGAGATTTTCTACAGCTAGCAGCAGTAGTAAGCTCGATATTGTTTCTGTAAACAATCAGCCCACATATTCTGTGGCTACATCTACACTGGCATGATTTTGAGCAAGAACTCTTTTGCGGAAGAGTTCTTGTGCAAAAACTCTTCCAGAAGAGAGCGTCTACACTGGCATGTGCCTTTGCGCAAGAGATGTGCTTTTGTGGAAGAGCATCCATGCTAGTGTAAATGCTCTCTTGTGCAAGAAAGCTCTAATGGCCATTTTAACCATAGGGCTTTCTTGCGCAAGAAATTCATGTTGCCTGTGTACACTGGCCTCTTCCGCAAGAACAGTTGCGCAAGAGGGCTTATTCCTGAGCAGGAGCATCATAGTTCTTGCTCAAGAAGCACTGATTTCATACATTAGAACATCAGTGTTCTTGTGCAAGAACTCGCGGCCAGTGTAGACAGACAGCAAGTTTTTACGCAAAAGCATCTGCTTTTGCGCAAGATCGCACCAATGTAGAAACAGCCTTTGAGTTCTAACCCTGCTTCCATCTCTCTCTATATATATTCTCTCAAGACACGAGAAGTCATTCTTCCATTCTACTCTGTGCTGATTGGGCCTCAACTGGAGTATTGTGTCCAGTTCTGGGCACCACATTCAAGGAAAGATGTGGAGAAATTGGAGAAGAGCAACAAAAATGACTAAAGGTCTCGAAAACATGACCTGTGAGGGAAAACTGAAAGAACTGGGCTTGTTTTGTTAAGAAAAGGGAAGACTGAGAGGGCACATGATAACAGCTCTCAAGTACCTAAAAGGGCATTACAAGGAAGATAGAAAAAATATTCTCCTTAATGCTAGGACAAGAAGCAATGGGCTTAAATTGCAGCAAAGGAAGTTTAGGTTGGACACAAGGAAAAAATTCGTAACTGTCAGGGTGGTTAAGCACTAGAATAAATTGCCTAGGGAGGTTGTGGAATCTCCATCACTGGAGATATTTTAGAGTAGGTTAGATAAACATCAGGGATGATCTAGATGTAAGGGCAGGGGTCTGGGCTTGAAGCCCCTTCCAGTTCTAGTGTTCTGTGATTCTACGTATGGGAAAGGCATTGACAATCTTTGTGCTTCTATCTGTCCATGAGCAATGGAGCTGATGATACACCGTTACTTCAGAGAGGGTGAGTGCAGATTCATTAACTAATCTGGAGACCACACTGAAAAGCGTTTCCGGTGGAGGTGGGTGATAGCCACAGGGGAAGGAGCTGTTTTGAACATGAATAAAGTTATTGGTGTGGCCCTTCCAGAATTTGCCTTACAGGCAGGGAAGTAACCTTTTGAGAAAAACAAAGCAGCATCATTCACGAAGAAAGTCAAACCACTGATAGGCGTGCTAAAAACTGCCCTGTTAATGACTGACACCGTATTATTGCTAACTTGCCAAATGAGTAATTACACATCTTGGAACATGCAGCCACATGATCCCGAGGGCTTCAGGAAATAGTGAGCTCCAAAGTATTTGCTGGAAGATGAATATTGGGGTTTGTGTGAATTTTGGCTGGTTAGCAAATTCATTTCCTTTCACTACGAGGTTCTATTATATTATTTTGTTAGCAGCAATACTTATTCTCCAAGGTACTTGTTCTGCATTTTGGCTATAGGACACCTTTGAGCTCTGCAAATCTGCACATATCCATTTTATATTCATGGATAGCAGATTTGGAGACGGATATCCGTTGCTCATTTTTGCAGATACAGATGGGGATGCAGATACAAATTTTGTATCTAGATCCCTGCAACTTTGTGGATATACACCAGATCTCCATGGTATCTGCATCCGCAGATATCGATGCAAATATCCACGACTCATTTTTGCAGATACAGATGCGAATACAAATGTTGTATCCAGTTAGGGCTCTACTTATGTAGCCTGATCCTGTGAGGTACTGAGCATTTCCTGCAAGAAACTGAGCACCCTCCACTCCACTGGTGCACTCAGCCCTTGCTGGATTTTACTGTTCTTAGAAGAAGAAAGCACCATTAGCTACTGTACAGGGATGTGGAATTAGTTGTCAAAACCACATGTTCCTGTGCAGGAGAGGGGCTGTATGTGGAGCTGGGGAGAGGGGCGGGGGGCGGTGCAGGCTCAGTTTACTCTAAAAACATGCCCACAATGAATATGGATGGTCATCCATCAATTTATTTTAAGCACATTACGTCTCTGTAAAAAATAAAAAAGACATATAAAATTAGGTTTGTGTCACTCACTTAACATTGCATTTTCCCTAGAGGATCATGCTCCAAATAGAGATGATAGCAAGCTCATGAATATTCATTATTTCCCTGAATGCAATGCAGCCTAGGCAATGAGACAGGGGAGAAAGCTCTATGTAATGTATGGAGAATAGGCGAGGTAAAGGACAGATCCTTCACAAAGGGAAGATTTTAACTAGAAGGGGAGGCTTTTCCAAACAGGAAAGGAAAAGATGAGGACAGTAGAGGTAGAGCAATAAAGCTGAGGCCAAAGCATAAACGGGAAAGCAGCAGTATGACAGTGACATCGTCGACGTAAAACACACACATCTCACAGAACCGTTCGTGCCTACCTCTGTGCCACGCAGCCCCCAAACCAGCTCTAACTGAAAGAGATTGGAGACAAAAAGCATCCCTTTTGATTTCCTGCAGTTTGTTTCCTCTTTGGCATTTGACAGCAAGAGGCCCTGATCCAGAGGACAAGTAATGAGGATTTCAATGGGACTCATCATGCGTTTCAAGTTACAATTACACGTCAAAGCTTGCCTTGGTGTGCAATCAGTTCCCCGAGTTGTTTATGAGGGATGCAAGAGGAAATTTAAGTAATAAATAAGAATAATAGTAAATGTGATTGTAAGAACATACACATTGCTGGGCAGACTCAGGGGTAGATGCGGAACCAGACACCACTTCTAAGTTATTTTTAAACTTGTCTATAGACCTTTACTATGTTTCTGCCATACTATTTTCTCACAGGTTTCTTTGCTATTCTTTGGTGTCTTTTGCAATATAGCCTTCTCTTCCTTCACAATGGTAGGAAGACGAATGTCCCACCATGCAGGCCTTTACTCGTGCAAGGAAGGACCAGCTGGTAGGGTTGCCAGTTGTCTGGTATTGAACCGGACAGTCCAGTATTTTTGCCTCCTGTCCTGTACAAACATTCAGAAAATACTGGACACCTAAAATGTCCAGTACTTTCTGATTTTTTCCTGGCCAGGAGGCAAAAATCCTAGGCTGTCTGGCTCAATATGGAGGCAGCCTGGCAACCCTAGTGCTTACCGGATGCAGGGAGCAGAGAGGCAAGATGACGGGCAGCCGCTGGCAGCCTGTGAGGGCCAAAAAGCCTCACCACGCAGTTTTTAAAGGGGCCATGTTGGTTTGGGTTTTGTTTTTTTTTTTGCTTAACAGCTGTTGGGGTCCTTTTTTTTTTCTCAAACTTTTTCCTGGCATGGGTTTTTCTTTCGGTGTTTTTTCTGAAACCATCCGGCAACCCTACCAGCCGGATAAGTAAAGTTTTGTAAAATGATGCCATTGGAGACTCTCCTCTTTGGACAACTGGTTTGAATAGTGTCCCCAAATCATTTCCAAGCCCATGAGGCCTCATTGTCAATATGAAACAGACCAGGGATCTGCATCTAACTACAGGACAGGTGCATGGGTCTGTGTCTCGCAATGGGGCACAGCTGGGATTTGCTTCTCCCCTGCAGCACACCATCAACAGGGCAGGTGAAACTTTCCTCCAGGCCAGGGACCAAATTTCAAACTCAATGGGGAAAGAAGGAGGGATCCCTGAGCAAAAACCCACTGGTGGATGTGGGTAGAGAGAACAAAACTGGGGATGCAGAAGGGCTAATGACATTGCAGCATCACATTGAAAAGGAAGCACTGCCAGATGCTTTAATTAATTAATTTATTTATTCCACTGTCGGTATAAGAGCATCTTGCAAGAACTAAATGCTATTAATCTTATCTGTTTTCTTTTCTCAGCTTTATGTTCTCAGAAGGCCAGGACAGCCTGACAGTAAAGACCACACAGCTTTCTCCCCCGCCTCTCTCCTTCGTTAACCCCCCCCCCCTCCAATGGCAAAGCAGATTGATCGCAGACTTATCTGATTATAAGAGGGAGGAGGAGGCGGAGGGGGGGAAGAAGCCTAACTGAGTTATAGGCACCAGTGCAAAGCATCCAGAAAGCTGCTGTGTGCCATGTACACAAAACAAAGTGAATCCATCAGAGACAAAAATAAAAGGCCTGATGGTGGGAGATGCAGAGGGAAAACAGCAGATTTACTCTCGCCGGTGTTTGCTTGCTTAATTGCCTTTCTGCTCTAGCAAACAAAAGTGAGGACAGACCTCTCCGCAGAGGTGTGAATGCGCACGCTTCAGCCTTTTGTTAAACCCCTTTTCAGGGAGGCCTGGGGTACCTTTTAATTCTGAGACCCCTGCAAAACGTACAGTGCTTAGGGCCCAAATAATGTCTACTGCCAGCCGTGGAGCTTACTGCTGAGGGTAGGCCTGCTGCTGTCGCCAGGTGTCCGGTATTCTGCCGGACAGTCAGGTATTTGCGCTCTTTGTCCGGTAAAAAAAATCAGAGAATACGGGACATGTGCAATGTCCGGTATTCTTTGATTTTTCCAGAATCTGATTTTCCAGAATCTTTGATTTTTCCAGCACTGGATGGAAGCCTGGTGTGGGTGGGGGGAGCGGCTGGAAGGCGGGGCCACAATCAGCTCTAGGAGCCTGTGATTGCGCAGAAGCCGGGCGGGGGCGGGGGGAGTGGCTGGGACTCCCCCGTCCCCACCAGGCTTCTGTGCAATCCCAGGCTCCCAGCGCTGATCGCGGCCCCGCCTCCCAGCTGGGACTCCCAGGCTGGGAGGTGGGGCCGCAATTGCTGCTCTTGGCACATCAGAAGCCTAGCGGGGGCGGGGGGAGTGGCTGGGAGTCCCAACCACTCCCCCCACCCCTCCCGCTTCTGATGCACCCAGCTGAGAGGTGAGGCCTTGATTGCTGCTCTGGGCGTGTCAGAAGCCTAGTGGGGGCAGGGCGAGCTGGGAGAGGCAGTACTTATTATCATGTGCTCCTTTTTTTTTTTTTTTTGCTTGACCAAAATACTGCGTGTCCGGTATTTTTGGGGGGACCATCTGGCAACCTTACTGGGCACAGGGGAAGCAGGCACTCTGCCTGACAGTATTGCAAGATCAGACCTTCGCCACACTGCAGCTTGGAGTCAAGGCCACAGCCCACATGGACAAACTCACACTAGCTCCGCTCAAGACAGCATGCTAAAAATAGCAGTTTGGATATTGCAGCAAGACGGGTGTCTCAGGCTAGTGTCCTTGTCCAAGCCCGCCCAATCCCCGTATCTGCTGGCCAACATGGCCCACTGGCCCACACCACTATGTTTAGGAGGCTGTCTTGAGCAGAGCTAGCACGAGTCTGTCTGTGCAGGCTGGGAGGCTTGCACCCAATGTGTAGACACAAACTTGGGCCTCGTTTCAGCAAAGCACATACGCTTGGTAAGCAGGGATAGTTTACTTTGCTGGTGCTAACGAGCGCTATGATCACAGTCATGTCAGTAGAAAAGGACTCCCATGGGAAAGGACTATTTATTATTCTACAGCACCATGACGTGCTAGTCTCATAACATAACAGATGAAATGCGCCTGTTTCTCCGTCTCTTTTCCATTCCTTAAACCATAGGCCCAATCGCTCAGCCATTTCTCAAGCAAAACGCTCAACTGAAGAGTTTTGTTTGACTAAAGATGTCAGGGCCTGATTTGATGTTACCGGGCTTCCAAGAAGGTTCCGTTTTAGTTATGCCTTTTCATTATATATAAGTTTTCTTTTTTTTAAAAAACTCCTTTGCCCCATCCCAATGGTTCAGTGGTTTCTAATAAGATCATGCCTTATTTTGTGCTAAAATATGTCTGTCTGGTGGAAAGACCAGTATTGTGTCTGTCTAGACACTCATCACTGGTAATCCAGAGCCTATGGAAGCTAATTGGTGCCTTTGTAGATATCAGTGAATTTGACCCAAGCTCTTACTGACTCCACATACTGAAGATTTCACCAACAACTGGGTTCTATTTTGAAATGTTTTAAACTAGGACTTGTGCAAAACACCAGCTTTAACTCTGCACCTACTTATGAGAAATGAACAACTTTACATGTGCTCTGAAAATGTTGTGCTCTGAAAATGTTGCATTTTCACAATTCACCCCAAAACACCAAACACGCACAGAAGAAAAGACTGAATAATACTTCAAGCTGCAAAAATGGGTTTGTTATTTTATTTTCATTTTTTTTTTATCTCTGGTGTTAGAGGACAGGATTTTTGCTTACCTATATGTAGCTCTACTAAAATTCCTTGGGATGAACTGGGATAAAATAAAAAACAAACACACAAAACTTTGTGGCACTAAACAGAGCAACACGGCTACCTCTGTGAAACCAACCATTTCGGAGCTCAGAAAAGGTAAGGCTAAGAAGTTGTTTCACTTCCCATTTAAACAGGAGGTGCCTGAATACCATTCCTGAGGTCCTGGTTCAGCAAGGTACTCTAACCTGTGCCCACAAAAGCTAGTGATACCATCTACATGTTTTTCCAGTAATCATGTGAGTCGCCCCATTAAACTTTAAGCACAGGAATATTTTCATTGACTTCAATGGGCTATTCATGTGCTCAAAATTATGCATGCACCTAAGTAGATAGACTATGGTTGCGCAGTCTGTCCAAACAGGACCAGATATGGAACTGCATAACATCACCTGAGCACGCCACCTCTCTTGGGATCTACAGTATGATTCTGCAGATTCAAGAAGTCCAAATGGTTCAAGAGAACATCCAAACCAAATGCTCTCTGAGGCTCATCCCTGAGCGAGGCTGCAACATGATTCCTTAACATAGCGCTCTAAGGGCAGCCTCCATATATAGCTCTGGAGTGGTGCAGCTGCATCACTGCAGCGTAGCTGGTAAAGATGCTCTATGCTGACAGGGGCAGGCATAATAAAACCAGCTCTGAGAGCAGCAGCAGCTATGCTGGTGGAAGCTCTCAGGTGGCCATAAGAATCGGCATAGATAGCCCAATATTAGTGTAACTTCTATCACTTGGGGGTGGTTTATTCACACCCCGGGGTAACATAAATTACACTGCCATAAGCTGCAGTGTAGACCAAGCCTTACACAAAAGCTGTAGTATAGATGGGCCCTCAGTTGCCCTTCTCTGCCCTCTTTTCTCCTCCAGGATTTAATAAATATGTTAAGCTCACAACTGCAACCCTGCAGACCTCAGATAGCTGGAACATCTTCTGGCCATTGTGTTTACATTTCCTGCTAATCAGGGCAAAGCAGGCTTGCAAACAAAATCTGATTAAGTAGTTTTCACCTCTGAAAAAAAGGGGATTAGCTGGACCTTTGATCCTCAGCTCTTGATTTGCATCTGAAAGCAGGTGTGACCTTAGCTGGGGTTGCTTCTGTTCCAAGTCCCTTCCCCTTCCCCTCCTTCCTCTGTTTACCAGAAAGGGTCAGTTCATAGCTTCTCCCCTAGCCTGAACCAAAAATGATGGCAGGGGATGGCCACCCACTGACTTCAATGGGTTTGGGCCTTAACCCAGCTGAAAATCCAAGCCAGTTACAAAACCACTAGAACCAATTTCCCATCCAAATGATTAGAAGCTGGGAAGGGACAGGCATTTTTCAAGCCCACAGATCCCACCTTTCTCTTTGCCCCTATGGCAACTCATCAGTAGGTCAGGGAGCTGCTGTTTCTTTCTGACTTGCGCCCCACCTTGGACAAAAGGGGCTCCGGACCAGACTTACCAAGGCAATTAAAAGATAGTTCCTGCCGACAAAAGAGGGAGCAGCCATCACCATTGATCTTATTCAGGTCATCACAGTCTTCCCCCAAATCTCTGCAGTCAGGAGACAAAACAAGGAATCAGAGGGGAAACCCTAAACCAAACCCTAACCCTGAAGGCTAGAACGTTAACAGGGTTAAAAAAATACCTAGATAGATTCATGGAGGTTAGGTCCATCCATGGCTATTGGCCAGGATGGGTGGGAATGGTATCCCTAACCTCCGTTTCTCTGGAAGTGGGAGACAGGGGAGAAATCACATGAGGATTACCTGTTGTGATCCCTCCCTCTGGAGCATCTGGTATTGGCCACTGTCAGCTGACTGGGCTAGATGGACCTTTGGTCTGACCCAGTCTGGCTGTTCTTATTGTTCTTAACAGCTGCACTTCTCAACATTCTCTCAGTTCCTGGCTCATAACCTGCCGTGCATGCCATTGTGTGCTGGCCCTCCAAACACCTCTTCTCTCTCCTCCAGCTTTTACAGTTCTGGGATACCAGGGTACCCTTCCCCTTCTGTCATAGCTAGGCTCTGTTATTGCTTCCTGGCTAGAACATGAGCACTTTCCTTTATGGCTGCTGATGATGACTCAGCAGGTGGGGGAAAGACAGCAGCTAAGTGATGAGAGGGGAGCCTGGAATGACAGGAATTGTGGAAGCACTTCATGCTCTATCAAAAAGGGCCAGGATATGGCCCTGGCAGTGCACCCGGGCAGGGGAATAAAGAGGTGAAAGTGCCTTCCATGTGCTCAGACTGTAGGTAGCAGCATGTGATGGAGAGCTCCTGACAGAGAGTGGGTGGTATCCTGGCTCTGCTCCATTAAGCACGAAGGGGAAAGCCTCCTGAACCACAAAAAGCTCTGGCTCGGGTGATTCTCTGCCACCAGAAACCCCACAGGAGCAGGTACGGCAATGAAGGAGCAGACTGTGACACACTCTAGTTCTCGCTCTGCCCATGGGGCGGTGTGACTATGCATTACTCAAGCCATGGGGCAAAGCCGCAAGTGATGTCCAGAGAATTTGCAGCACAACAGTATGAGCTGACAGCTCTAGTTTTCTCCTCCCAACTGCCCCAGATGTATCAATGACTTGGTGAGTTTTAGTTTCAGTGCATTGCCTTTAGGGCCTAGTATTGCGAACACTTGCTGCCAGGCCTGGTGCTTGAGAGCAGAAGTAGTCCCCTTCTTTCAACAGGAAGCTCTGATTCCCATGAGTCTGTTGTTAATTAATTACATTTCGTTTGGGCGCCGGGAGACTTTTGAGCAGGTGGCACTAGCGCTATATATTCAATACAGTAAAAACGAACGACAATTGCTAATCATTATTTTTATGATCAGTGGTCTGTTGATCAGCAGGCAAGGAGCGGGAGGAGTTGATTGAGAACCTGCACTGCCTAGCACTCCCTTGGAGCCCAAATCTGTCGCCTACAAATGCATCCCAGCTCCAGAGGCCTGCGGAGCAGCCTCACACACTGAGGTTGCCCTGGAAACCTGGCCTCCCATGTGCCAGCTGGATAAGCTGTCCATCAACCACCAGCCCACCTGGGACTTCGCACTTAATGACAGCACCGACGATGCTGTGAACATTTCTTTTTTGTCAGCAATTAACACCAAGAAATTTATATATATATACAGGTGTCAGGACAGCAGGACCTAACTAAATTCCAATTAAATGTTATCATCATGGTAACAATCCTTGTTTCTCTACCTCTGAGAGTCAGCCCAGGCTATGGAGACATCAGGTGATCAGAGACAAAAGCTGTAGTTATTACGTATGACGGGCAGTAATTTCCTTTCTAACCCCAATCTCTCGATCAACGGAAGCTGCACGGCTGTATCCATTTGCTTATTCCACACTTACTTTTGGATAATCCCATCTCCACAGTAGCCACTTCCATGAATATACACAGTCGTGGGAGAGGGTTCACTCTCCTCTGTCCCAGAAATAACGGCAACCTGGTACGTATACACGGCACTGTCACTCAACTCCCTGCAACACAAGAGAGGAAACAGCAAGTGAGCAGCACAATACAATCAGTAACCCAGGTCAGGGAAGGGTCTGCTGAAACCAGGCCGGGCTTCTCAGAAAACTTCCTTAATTCAATCAGGCTCCTAAAACATTCCTGAGTCACTTGAATAGGATTACACGGGGCTAGTTTTCAGAAAGGCCCCTTCCTTTTTGTGGAAATAATCTGCGCCTGCATTCTTTCATGTTCAATTCAACAGCAAGCACAAATCAGAGTAGCTGTAGCTCTTAACTCCAGTAATTGATTTGCTCCCCAGATTTGCCCTACAGCTGATCTTGTAGGTACAAAAATGTGGGTGCATTTTGCAGTTGTAAATTATTAAGGATAATTTTGCCTCTGCTCCACTAACCAAAAAAGGGCCCAAATTTTTCACAAAGGCCTGTGAGCTTCAGGGAGTTGTAATAACAGCAGAATAATATCGGCACAATAAATGTGAATTTGAAACTGCCCACCTCCCAGAAAAGATTCACACAAATTCTGCTTTTGGGCACACATGCAATTCCCACTGGTCACTGAATGCCCATGCATCTGAGAGCAGCATTTGGCCTGTGTGTATGTGTATTTTCTATGTGTGCACACATTTGTATGGGTACACAAACTGAACACACATTCTGCACAGGAAAATATTTCTATAATAGAAATTCCATAGGAAAACTAACATTTTAAAAGTTCATGTTTGTTTCATGATGGGATGGGAAATTGGCCCTAGAGTACCATGGCAGAGAGACTGGTACTAAATTAAGCATGGGGTGAGGATTATATTTATGAGTGAATAGGCTGCAGAGCACTGGGTGTGTGCATGAATATGACCTAGAGGAGTGAAAAGGAAAGTTCATATGGAGGAAGGACTGAGTGTGTCTAATTATGTGATCAAGGATTGCATGACAAGAGTAAATGCAGACAGTGTTATGGGTATGTCAGGGTAGAATGACTGCTGGGTTATTTTGTCCTAGTGTGCTTTGGCTTCTTCCAGCCACCAGACACAAAATGAGGTGGGAGACTTTTCCAACTGCAATGTGCTACCCACATGTGGAAAAGGATCAGACAACAGATGGCTCCCATCAGAGCAAGTGAATCTTGCAGTCTAGCTGTAGGGAAGGCGGCAGAAAGGACATTTCTCCACTGAACACTTCTTGGTCCTCTTGGCTAACTGTGGAGAACTAGAAACTATATAAGTTGGGGGTGGGGAACCTTTTTTGCGTCAGGAGCCACTGGCCCACCGAAAATCAGTTGCATGTGAGAAGCAAAAACAAAACAAAACCCCTAAAAAACAAAAACAAAAAACCCTCTCTGATGTAGCCCCCAACATTCAGGGGCTGCATCCAGGCAAGCAGAGGGCTGCGTCTGGTCCCCAGGCCTGAGGTTCCCCACCCTAATACTCCTTAGGCACAGAAAGATGAAATAGCTTGCCTAAGGTCACAAGCTGGAGGCTGAGCCAGGAAGTGAACACAGTTCTCTTAGGCTACATCTAAACAGCAATTCCTCATCTTTAAATGCGCCCGTTATTTCGAAATATATTTAGAAATAACGGATGCACAATTCCAGCATCCCCGTGACCCTCATTCCATGGACTTGTCAGAATAGCACTTTATTTTGAAATTTGGCACTGTGTAGGCAGCACTACATTTTGAAATAAGCTATTTCGAAATTACCTCAAAATAGCGCAAATTGCGTAGCTTACTTGGAGGTCAGGGTGCTGTGTAGACGCACCCTCAGTGCCCAGGACATTGCCCAGGCCTGTGCCTCAACTACAAAACCAATCATCTTCCCTATTTCCATCCCTGTGGCCCTTTCAGAAGGGTCTTCTGTACATACCGCTTGCAGCAAACTCTCTGCCTTAGCAATCCACCCAAGGAAATTCAATCTGTTTGTCAGAGTCCTCTGCGGTCAGAGGTAGATGTAACATTTCCAGCTCACGCAGGGCTAGATTAGAGTGATCCACAGAGGATGGAAAATGGGAGAGTGGGCTGCTCCAAGTGGCACTTCCAATTGAATACAAAATGCAGCCGATGCTTACATTAGGTGGAGCGACACCTGGGCTACAAACTCTGAGCGTATGTCTATACTGCAGAGCCTATATGAGTATAGATGTGCCAATATAGCCCTTAGTTTAGATGCAACATATACCAAGAGAAGGAGTATTTCAGTGGTGCTGGAACTATTTTTAAGAGAAGGGGTGATAAGCAGCACCCCACACACCTGTTCACCCCCTCACCACCACAGGCTGGGGTCACACACCTAGGGTTGCTAGCTCTCCTGGACTGGATGCCATTTCAGCAATGGTGTCCAGTCCATCTGGTCTGGGAGAGCTGGGAAGCTAGCCACTGCTGGAGGTGGCTGCAGAGCCTGGGGGTGAGGGGAACCCTGGAGGGACTGCCCGGAGGCTGGGGCGTGGAGTTGGTGGAACTGACGGCGGGTCGACAGCAGGGTCAGCCCCTTTGTGAGGGAAAGGTGGGTGGAAAACCTGGGGGCGCTGCTGCTCCCCTTGAAGCCTTATTTCCTGAGCCTTTGCTTTCCCATGGTAAGAACACTATTCCCCGAATGACATTCCCTGAAGCCCTCTTCTGTGTCATAGCTGTGTCTACACTGGGGTTTTGCTGGCATGTGTTTTTCACACCTCTGCTGACACTGCTATGGTGATATAAGCTTGAAGTGCAGATCTGGCCTTTTCACTCACATGTCTTAGGCCAAAATGCTTTGCAATTAACGGGAAATCTCTTACTCAAGTTTGGCTTACCGAGAGTGGCATTTCAGCATCTCCCAACTGGGACTTAGGTTGCATTAACTTGTCCATTGCTGTTTGTCACAGTCTGTGTGTGGTTGTTTAATGCTCTGGCATGCCTTTAGAGTGCCAAACTTGGAGAAAAACATGCATGTTTTAAAGTGGCTTTGCATAGCACATGGGGCAGTAATATGCAAGCTGTGACCGTAAGTACAGCGTACACAAAGAAAAACAGATTTACAGAATGAAAGATACAATGCTGTTGCATTTTCTTCCAGGTATGAGGAAGGTTAATGAGCACTCAAGTGGATATTACACTGAGTGTATCTGGAGATGTCAACAACACAAGCTTTTTTTCCTGGGCATTGATATGAGCAAGATTTTGACCATTTATTTTTCCTTCTGCCTTCTCACTGATCCGAAGGGACAGCAATAATGATAATGCACACTTTCCACTCCTCTGTCAATCCGCTCTGATGCATGGCTGTTTTACATGATGGTACTTAAGGAAGTGATGCCGAAGAGCATCGTTAATATTAAGGATATGAGCAACTGCTCTTTCAAATTTATACCTATGGTCTTTTAATGACCTTTTCCAGGACTGAGTAAAGGGTATTGATCACTCTGGCTTCCGCTCAGGGGGAGGCACTATTACTGAAAAGCACTGACTCAAGCCCTCCATTCAGAGGAGGAGTTAGAACACTGTGTGTGAAACTCTGCCAGGGCTGCTTTTCCTCTCTTCAGCAGCAAAGGAGACCTTGGGAGACTGAGACACAGAGGTCTTGCTTTTTCTCTTTCTTTTGGGGAGGGTGGGCAGTTGAGTTAAAGTTTTGCTTTGTCCCTTGGAAGTGACCTCATCAGCCCCCTCCCCTGTTTTCATTTTAGCCAGCGTGTTCCTATAACTTTCAGAAGTTCTCCCTGAAGCTACCGGGATAGTGGGAGCTCCCCACCCAAGTAGAGATGACATAAGGGAGAGCAGATTTTACAGTTGCAGCACACACTCTCCTGAAAACTCACAGGTGTGTGTGCCTGTGTACATCCCTGGTAGGGTGTTCAGCACCTTTATCCGAGCTAGCTCCTCCTCCTACTCTGCCAGTGGAAAACAGCTCCACTCTAAATGTCACCTGTTTGGTTATGCTGGGGAAAGGCAGCTCCCTGCACCCCCTCTTCACTCTGCAAGGGTGAAGAGAGCGAGAGAGATTTTTAACTAAAAAGTTCCCCCTTTGCATTGCAACTGATAATCTCTGAGCCCATCCCAGCTTCTGCCCCCAGAGAGCATGAATTTCCATAAAATAAGGAATGCTACAAGAAAGGCTAAGGAGGTCTCCTATCATGTAAATGTCCCAAGTGCCTGCTACCAAATTCCAGCTGCCTCCAGCAAGGGTGCATGGAGGGGTAAAAGAAATCTCTTCATTGCTTTTCCGCAGGCCAGGCTTTATTTGCTCCTAAATGGAGATTTAGTCCCCCAAAAGCCTGGGTCCGGCTCTTCCAAAAATGTTGGTCTCTGAACATTTGTTCTCTTCCTGTCCTCCTTTTACCCCTTCCTTCCACATGTCCCAGCTGAACCCTTGCTTTCCTCCAGCACCTTCACCCCTGGATTTCTTCTTTAGCAGTGATGCTTAGCCCATCAAAGCAAGAAGCCGGTTGGCAGCAACCAGCTGTGGCTGGGGCCTTCACTTTCCCTGGCTGCTGTACCTTGGACCAGCTGCTCCAAGGTGGGACAACTATGGTCACAAAGTCTGAACCCTGAAGAGCTGAAGATCTTCCATTGTTCCACCTCAGTTCTCCACAGGCATGTCGCTGCCCAGAATTATGGCACTTTAAGTAGGTCTACCATGTGGCTGTCTTGTACAATGAACACCTGAGTGCAGGTAAGGAGCCCTTTTCATGCCAATTCTTGCCATGTTCATATTTGAAAGGCTCATCCCCAGCTTTGGTCAAGGGTCCTGAAGTGCTTAGAGAACACATTACACTAGAGAGCTAGCCATATTCAGGCTGAAACACAATGGTGGGGCTCAGACCAGCTCGTAAAGGTCCAGCTGCCACAAAAGCCATTACATTTGGCAATAGGAGGCCTGATCCTGACTGACTGAAACCAATGGCAGTTTTCCCTTTAGCTTCCATAGGCATAGGTCTCTGGTCACAAATTGGAATGAAAGTCGGGTGAGATTTAATGGGAGGTAGGCGCTTAGAGACCTTTAAAAACTTTACCTATAGAAACTTAACTCCCTTGTGGTGTGTTAGCAGGAGAACTTCTAAGTCTGCACTGCTCTTCTTGATTAATGTGATTATTATTCATTAGCTATACTACAGTAATGGCTCCAACTGGGATCCAAGTACCATTGTGCCAGGCACTGTGCCAACCCAAAAGGGGAGAGAGTTCCTCTCCCAGGGAGCTTACCAGCGAAACAGGCAAGAAACACAAGGTGAAAGGAAAACAGAGGCACAAGGAGAAGCACTCTGCCAAAGTTCAAATGCTATTCAGACCCATGTTTAGGCACCAAAATAAGTTATTTATTTAAGTTAATGGGAGCTGAGGGAGCTCCATACTCCGTAGCTCAGATAAGATGTTCTGCCGGAAAGAAACTACGTTCGATAAAATAGCAGAGAATCAGCTGCCGCTTTGTCTGTGGTCAAGCGTGCTCCTGGATTACTGAGAGCTGCTCTGACCTTTCTTCAAACTTAGAGTGAGAGTCTTTCAACTTTACTTCCACGGTTGTAAGATGAGCACCTAGGAAGTGTCACTGGGGCTTTTCGCACCCCCCACGTCCAAGGATGCTTCCAAAAGCTCTTTCTATAACAGACCTGCCTCAGAGGAGAGGTCACTTTAGGACGCTTCCCCCCTTTTGCCAGCACACTCTCGCTCTCACTTTTAAATAAAAATGGTATGAGAGGTATGGCAGAAGACAATGAAGAGAATTCCTGTCGGATTCTGAAGCTGGAAGGGGGGTGGGATTTTGTAAACAAAAGAAGGACGTCAAAAATCCCGCGTTCTTGCACTTGTCTATTATTTCAGCTGCCGTCAGCTCTGTAGCTGTTTGGATAAGCCAAGCGACATGGCAGGTGCAAGGGCCTCAAAACAAGCTTCCCGCCTCTCTCCTTGGCACCAAGTTGATTTAGAAGAAATGAATGCCAAGGAGGCTGCTGTGGAAGACAGGCCAGGTCCTAATGGGGGGATTGGGTTTATGCTCTGTCCTGTGGCTTTTACAAGGAGAACAGAACAAGTTAGTAGCTGGACTAAATGAACCTGACAGACCTGGGCAGTGCTCCCTCTGGAGCAGAGAATGGAGATGACAGGGTGGATTTTACCCTGTACCTCTGCCTGAAACTCAAATTAATTCTGAACAGGAGTTTCACAGAATGGCAAGGATGAAAACAGGCTCAGTTTGAGCTGAGATTCACCCTGGAGTAGCCTCAATCTTAATTAACTTAGTAGTAGTAATATTGGTATTAATTATTTGTATTACAGTATCACCCAAAGGTCCCAGCATAGATCAGGGCCCCATTGTGCTGGTGTTGCACAGATACATGGCAGGAGAAAGCTCCTGCCTTGAAGAGATTATAAGTGAAAGAGACAAGAGACACATAGGTTAGGTTGGAAAAACAGAGGCACTGACATGTGAAGTGACTTGCCCAAGGCCACAGAGCAGCTCAGTAGCAAAATGAAGCATAGACTCCTCTCTTCTGAGTTCCAACTAAGTGTCCTGTCCACTAGACTACACTTCATCTCCTGCCCCTGACATATCATCTGCAGCATGCTCTTGCTGTGGAACAGGACTGTCTCCCTAGTAATTACCCTAATTATGTGGTACTGCGTCCCAGTGAAAGCCAGTTTGGAAGTGAAAATAGGGAGTAGAAAAGAGAAGAGGAGGGTTACAGAAGTGTTGTAAGCAAGACACAAGAAGTAATTCTGCTCTGCTCTGTGCTGATGATCCTCAGATGTGTCCAGTGCTGGGCACCACAATTCAGGAAAGATGTGGAGAAAATGGAGAAGGTCCAGAGAAATGCAACAAAAATGATTAAAGGTCTAGAAAACATGACCTATGAGGGAAGATTGAAAGAATGGGTTTTGTTTAGTCAGGAAAAGAGAAGACCAAGAGGGAACACGATAACAGCTTTCAAGTACCAAAAGGTTGTTACAAGGAGGAGTAAGAAAAATGATTTTCCTTAACCTCTGAGGATAGGACAAGAAGCAACGGGCTTAAATTTCAGCAAGGGAGGTTTAAGCTGGACATTAGGCAAAGCTTCCTAATTGTTAAGGTGGCTAAGCACTGGAATAAATTGCCTAGGGAGGTGATGGAATCTCCATCACTGGAGATTTTTAAGAGCAGCTAAGCAGCTGACCCGTGGAGTCTAACTTGTTTGTCCATTCACCATGGAGAGTGGTTTTCCATGCAGTATGTAAGAGGTGCCCATGCCCTGCTGATCCGCTCAGCAGTTGGTCTTAACCCTACCTGGGGAAATAACAAAAATGCCTCTAGTTGACATCTCAGCTTTGTATAGCACCTTTTGTACTACCAAGTGGATCTAGCAGTCCAGAGTTCGACCTTTCCATTGACCTCCACAGACACTAGATCAGGCCCTCAGCCAACTTTCTTTTTAACCCTCTCTTGGCAAGCTACTTCTGGTACTGCATCAACAGCAACAGCCTACCCACTTCTGCAATGCCAGGAAGCCTATGTGTCTCACCTAGGACGTCCCAGATATTAACGATAAAGCAATGACCAGATAAATTAGAAACAGGTGTTGGTGAGTGATATGTGTTTATATACCACTGGCCACAATGACACATGAAAATAAGATTAAAAATAGACATAAGAATTTAGGAACAGCAACACTGTGTCAAACCAAGGGTCCATCTAGCCCAGTATCCTGCCTTCCGACAGTGGCCAAGGCCAGATGCCCCCAGAGGGAGTGAACAGAACAGAGAATCATCAAGTGATCCCTCTCCTATCACCCATTTCCAGCCTCTGATAAACAGAGGCTAGGGACACCATTCTTACCCATCTTGGCTAATAAATATGGATGGACTTATCTTCCATGAATTTATCTGGTTCTTTTTTAAACCCTATTAAAGTCCTGGTCTTCACAACATCCTCTGGCAAGGAGTTCTACATGTTGACTGTGCGTTGTGTGAAGAAATACTTTATTTTGTTTGTTATGTTCGGGTACGTCTACACTTGCTCCCTAGTTTGAGCTAGGGATGCAAATTTAGGTGACCGAAATTGCTAATGAAGTGGGGATTTAAATATCCCATGCTTCATTAGCATGATCTCAAAACATGAGGAGTAACATTAGTTCGAACCAAGGGGTTTGGTTCAAACTAACGCGTCCTGGCGCGCACTTCCTGGTTTGAATCAGCTGTTGAGCAGAGTAATGCGCTGGCAAGATCATGCTAATGAAGTGCGGAATATTTAAATCACCGCTTCATTAGCAATTTTGGTCACCTAAATTTGCATCCCTCGAATTAGGGAGCAAGTGTAGACGTACCCTTAGTTTCTACTGTCAGTTGCACTGGTATAAATCCAGAGTAACACCACTTACTTCAGAACCATCACCCCAGACTTACACTAGTGCACCAAGTAAAGAGGGTGAGCCAATGAGTTCAAATTGCAACCTAGGTTAAAATGTTCATTCTACATTCTGTTCTGATTAGCATGTAGGTCCCTATCATAGGTAACTGGCACTGTTCTGAATGGTCAAAATGCAGTAGTGAGCACCTTAATATAGCAACCTAACTGAAAACTGGCCCCATGTACATTTCTTGGACATTAAACTACATGAACGTTTCCTTTACTACATCAGTTTCTTCCTTTGTGCAAGCACACAAGGTTTTAAAGTAGCAAACTTATATATATGCAACTGATTAACTCCAGCAGATTTTGATATATTCATTCAAATATTTGCTCTGGTACCAATTTAAAATATAGTAGCAAGTTTTTAAAAAAAATAAACCTTGCAGCAAGGTCACTAAAGCTATTTCTTCTTTGTTTTTTTTAAACCAACTTTTTAACACTGGTGGACAATTTTTAAGTTTCTTGGTTAAACAACACAAGGTTGCTGTTTTTTTTCTTTAGAAGATGGGAAACTCCTTCTGGAGCTTCTTAATGGGTCAAGTTATACATTCCCTGATAAAGTAACTACTAGATGTCCAAAGTCTTAGATGGGAGTTTATGCCCGAGAGGCAGTTTTATGGAAGTCTATAGGTTAAGGGGCTCAGCACCTGTTGGTTATTAAAAAAGCAGGGAGGGGGCAAAATTTGTTTTCTTTCCTGATCACTGTGTCAAGTGATGTTAATTCGAGAACAGGCTCCTGTGAAGTTCAGTCTCAGGAACTGCAGAGAGAGGGGGGTTGTTACAAGTTGACCCAGTACCAAGGACTCTGGAAACTAAAATGCATCAGGATACATCTTCATTTGGTATAAACTAGCTGGGGATCGGAAAATACACCAAGCAATCAGCTGTTCAATCACAGTGTCAATTTCAGATGGGAGCAACCCAGTTGGGAGGCAGATTGGAGCTGGGAAGGGCCATCAGCAATCATTGGTGAACCTTAGCCTTGATTTATCAATGATTTAGATCAGCGGTTCTCAAACTTTTTGGGCTCCGGAGCCCTTTACATGCTAAAAATGTATGCGGAGCCTCAGCGGTCCACTGATTGTATGTGTTGTACCTATCAATGTTTCCAGTTTGTCAACTTCGTGGAGCCCCTGGAGATGTCCCGTGGAGCCCTGGGGCTTCACGGAGCACAGTATAAGAAACACTAATTTAGATGATGGCATAGAGAGTACAATTATTAAGTTTGTGGGTGAAAAAAAGCTGGGAGGGGTTGCAAGTACTTTGGAGAATAGGATCAAAATTATCTGGACAAACTAGAGAAATGGTCTGAGGTAACTAGGATGAAGTTTAACAAGGACAAATGCAAAGTACTCCACTTAGTAAGGAACAACCAGTTTCACACATACAGAACGGGAAGTGATTGTCTAGGAAGGAGTACTGCTGAAAGGGATTTAGGGGTCATAGTGGACCACAAGTTAAACATGAGTCAACAATGTGATAATGTTGCAAAAAAAACAATCATGATTCGAAGATGCATTAACAGGAGAGTTGTGAACAAGACAGGAGAAGTCATTCTTCTGCTCTACTCTGTGCTGATTAGGTCTCATTTGGAGTATTGTGTCTAGTTCTGGGCACCACATTTCAAGAAAGATGTGGAGAAAGTGGAGAGGGTCCAGAAAAGAGCAATAAAAATTATCAAAGGTCTAGAAGACATGAGCTATGAGGGAAGACTGAAAGAACTGGTCTTGTTTAATTTAGAAAAGAGAAGACTGAGAGGGGACATGATATCAATGTTCATTATCTAAAAGGGTGTTAAAAGGAGGAGGGAGAAAAAAACTTCTCCTTGGCCTCCGAGGATAGGACAAGAAGCAGTGGGCTTAAATTGCAGCAAGGGAGGTTACGGTGAGACATTAGGAAAAACTTCCTAACTGTCAGGGTGGTTAAACCCTGGAATACATGGCCTAGGGAGACTGTGGAGTCTCCATCACTGGAGATATTTAAGAGCAGGTTGGATAGACAGGTTGAATGTAGATGGTGCTTGGTCCTGGCATGAGGGCAGGGGACTGAACCTGATGACCTCTCGAGGTCCCTTCCAGTTCTAGGATTCTAAGATTCTATGATCTATACTGTGGAGCCGTTGAAGTCAGAATCGGTGGGAAGCATTTTACTACTCACACCTTTAATGAGATTTCCATTTCTTTGCCAATGAGCATCCCACTGCAGTTTCAATGACAAGGCTGCGAGAAGTGGGGGCAGCATATATCCTAGCTTGATTGTGACAACTTCACTGCTTAGGGGTCCTATAAAGGTAGCCTTCTAGTCAGGCAGCGGCACAGATAGCTGCAGCGGCACAGGAGCCAAGCAAACAGAGCTGTCAACAGGGGAGTTTGAGTGGGAGTTTGTAAAGGGAGTTTGGATTGTGGGACTTGTTTGGAGTTTGTTTTTGCTATGGAGGGGGTGTTTTGGTCTGTTTTGTGTTCACCTGACTAATAGGATTTTGGTGAGAAAGTAGATAAAACACAGAGGCAGTAGTGGCCATGCCCCCAGTAGTAGAAAACACAAGGAGGATGATTGGATGTGGTAGCTGCGGTATGTACATGATTCTGGAGGGGGTACCTGAAAGGAGTTTTGTTTGCATGAAGTGCCGCCTGATCGAGCTGATGGAAGAAAAGATCCGAGGACTGGAGATGCAGGTGGAAACTCTGGTCAAGTTTAGAAGGGGGTTTGAGCAGATGATGGGGCAAAGGCATGACGTGGCTAAAGGAGAAAGCTTAGATATGCAGATGGAAGCAGGATCAAGGGCCTCAGAGGGGGGACTGCTGGGCGAAGAAAATGGACAGTGGAAGCATGTGACTCAGAGAACCAGGCAGAGGAAAAGATGGGTCAGTGAAGGTAAAATAGAGCTCAAGAACAGGTATGTGGAGCTGGAGAATGAAGAAGGGGTACAGCAGGTAGATAATGAAGATGGAAGGGTGAGGAAGAAGAGAAGAGTGGCTAGTCCCATAGATAAAGGGGAAGACTTAATGGAGACAACACCAATAATGAGCATTAGAAGGATACAGGATGGGTTAAAGAGGATTACAAGGGAAAATAGGAATGGTAAGGACTTGCAGCCAGAGGAAGCTAGAGATAGACCAGAGAATTTCACTGTCACTAGGAAAAGGCAGGTCTATGTGATTGGGGACTCCTTATTGAGAAGAATAGATAGGCCTGTAACCAGAGCTGATCCAGAGAATAGAAGGGTGTGCTGTCTACCAAGTGCTAAGATACGGGATGTGGAACTGAGGTTGAAGAGGATTATTAAGGGAGCAGGAAGGAATCCATTGATCATCCTTCATGTAGGAACAAATGATACGGCTAGATTCTCGCTGGAATGAATTAAGGGAGACTATGCTAGGCTGGGGAGGATGCTCAAGGAAATTGAGGCTCAGGTGATCTTTAGTGGGATTCTGCCTGTTCCTAGAGAAGGGCAACTAAGATGTGACAGGATTATGATGATCAACAGATGGCTTAGGCAGTGGTGCTATAAGGAGGGCTTTGGGATGTATGGTCACTGGGAGGCATTTATGGACAGAGGACTGTTCTCTAGGGATGGACTTCACCTAAGTAAGGAGGGAAATAGACTTCTAGGATGGAGGCTGGCTCAACTGATTAAGAGAGCTTTAAACTAGGAATTTGGGGGAGACGGTTGGGAGATGCCCAGGTAATCTCTACGCCGGATTTTAACACTGAGAGGGAGGAAAACGAAGTAAGAAAGGATATAGCTGGGGGTAGGAGAATGAACATGAGGAAGGGTGGGGTGGATACTAGTCTAATAGGTCATATTGGAGGTATAATGTCCGTGCCAAATTGGGTAAAGAATGTGAATGAGGCCAAACAGCAAAAATTAAGATGTTTGTACACCAATGCGAGGAGCCTAGGTAACAAAAAGGAGGAACTAGAGCTATTGGTCCAGGAAGTGAAACCAGATATTATAGGAATAACAGAAACATGGTGGAATACTAGACATGACTGGAGTACAGGTATTGAAGGGTATGTGCTGTTTAGGAAAGACAGAAATAAGGGTAAAGGTGGTGGAGTCGCATTGTATATCAAAGATGAGGTAGATTGTAAAGAAATAAAAAGTGATGGAATGGAGAAGACAGAGTCTGTTTGGGCAAAAATCATATTGGCGAAGAAAACTATCAGATCCTCCCCGGGGATAGTGCTTGGGGTGTGTTATAGACCACCAGGATCCAATTGGGATATGGATAGAGACCTCTTTAATGTTTTTAATGAAGTAAATACTCATGGAAACTGTGTAATCATGGGAGATTTCAACTTTCCAGATATAGACTGGAGAACAAGTGCTAGTAATAATAATAGGGCTCAGATTTTCCTAGATGTGCTAGCTGATGAATTCCTTCATCAAGTAGTTGCTGAACCAACAAGGGGGGATGCTATTTTAGATTTGGTTTTGGTGAGTAGCGAGGACCTCATAGATGAAATGGTTGTAGGAGATAACCTTGGCTCGAGTGATCATGAGCTAATTCAGTTCAAATTAAATGGAAGGATAAACAAAAATAAATCTGAGACTAGGGTTTTTTATTTCAAAAGGGCTAACTTTAATAAATTAAGGAAATTAGTTAGGGAAGTTGATTGGACTAAAGAAATTATGGATCTTAAAGCGGAGGAGACCTAGAATTATTTTAAGTTAAAGTTGCAGAAGCTGTCAGAAGCCTGTATCCCTAGAAAAGGGAAAAAATTTATAGGCAGGTGTGTTAGACCAAGCTGGATGAGCAAGCATCTCAGAGAGGTGATTACAAAAAAGCAGAAAGCATATAAGGAGTGGAAAATGGGAGGAATCAGTAAAGAAAGCTACCTTATTGAGGTTAGAGGATGTAGGGACAAAGTGAGACAGGCTAAAAGTCAGGTAGAGTTGGACCTTGCAAAGGGAATTAAAACCAATAGTAAAAGGTTTTATAGTCATATAAATAGGAAAAAAACAAAAAAAGAAGTAGGACTGCTAATTACTAAGGATGGAGTGGAGGTTAAGGATAATCTAGGAATGGCCCAATATTTGAACAAATACTTTGCTTCAGTCTTTAATGAGGCTAATGAAAAGCTTAGGGATAATGGTAACTTAACAAATGGGACTAAAGATATGGAGGTAGATATTACCATATCCGAGGTAAAAGCCAAACTTGAACAGCTTAATGGGAGTAAATCGGGGGGCCCAGATATCTTCATCCAAGAATATTAAAGGAACTGGCACATGAACTTGCAAGTCCATTAGCAAAATTTTTTAATAAATCTCTAAACTCAGGGGTTGTACCATTTGACTGGAGAATTGCTAATATAGTTCTGATTTTTAAGAAAGGGGAAAAAAGTGACCCGGGTAACTATAGGCCTGTTAGTTTGACATCTGTAGTATGTAAGATCCTGGAAAAATTTTTGAAGGAGAAAGTAGTTAGAGACATTGAGGCTAATGGCAATTGGGACAAATTACAACATGGTTTTACAAAAGGTAGATCGTGCCAAATCAACCTGATCTCCATTTTTGAGAAAGTAACGGATTTTTTAGATAAAGGAAATGCAGTGGATCTAATCTACCTCGACTTTAGTAAGGAATTTGATACAGTACCACATGGGGAATTATTGGTTAAATTGGAAAAGATAGGGATTAATATGAAAGTTGAGAGGTGGATAAGCAACTGGTTAAAGGGGAGACTACAGCGGGTCATATTGAAATGTGAACTGTCGGGTTGGAGGAAGGTTACCAGCGGAGTTCCTCAGGGATCAGTTTTGGGGCCAATTTTATTTAATCTTTTTATTGCTGATCTTGGCATCAAAAGTGGAAGTGTCCTAATAAAATTTGCAGATGACACAAAGTTGGGGGCTATTGCCAATTCAGAAAAGGATCGGGATATCATACAGGAAGATCTGGATGATCTTGTAAATTGGAGTGATAGCAATAGGATGAAATTTAATAGTGAGAAGTGTAAGGTTATGCATTTAGGGATTAATAACAAGAATTTTAGTTATAAGCTGGGGACACATCAGTTGGAAGTAACGGAGGAGGAGAAGGACCTTGGAGTCCTGGTTGATTATAGGATGACTATGAGCCGCCATTGTGACATGGCCGTGAAAAAGGCTAATACGATCTTGGGATGTATTAGGCGAGGTATTTCCAGTAGGGATAAGGAGGTGTTAGTGCCATTATACAAGGCATTGGTGAGACCCCATTTGGAATACTGTGTGCAGTTCTGGTCTCCCATGTTTAAGAAGGATGAATTCAAACTGGAACAGGTACAAAGAAGGGCCACTAGGATGATCCGAGGAATGGAAAACCTGTCTTATGAAAGGAGACTCAAGGAGCTTGGCTTGTTTACCTTAACCAAAAGAAGGCTGAGGGGAGACATGATTGCACTTTTTAAATATATTAGAGGGATAAATACCAGGGAGGGAGAGGAATTATTTAAGCTTAATACCAATGTGGACACAAGAACAAATGGATATAAGATGGCTAGTAGGAAGTTTAGACTTGAGATTAGACGAAGGTTTCTAACCATTAGAGGAGTGAGGCTCTGGAACGGCCTTCCAAGGGAAGTAGTGGGGGCAAAAGATCTATCTGGTTTCAAGATTAAACTAGATGGGTTTATGAAAGGGATGGTTTGAAGAGATAACATGATTTTTGTAACTAATTGACCATTCATTATCAGTGGGAATAGGTCAATGGAGGGATGATTGGAGTTACTATAGAGAACTTTCTGGGTGTCTGGCTGATGCTCAGGGTTTAGCTGATCGCCATATTTGGGGTTGAGAAGGAATTTTCCTCCAGCGTAGATTGGCAGAGGCCCTGGAGGTTTTTCGCCTTCCTCTGTAGCATGGGGTACAGATCACAGCTAGAGGTTCTCTGCATCTTGGGGTCTTCAAAGTATTTGAAGGCTTCAATATCTGAGATATAGGTGAGAGAATTATTCTGGGAGGGGTGGGTGAGATTCTGTGGCCTGCACTGTGCAGGGGGTTAGACTAGATGATCATAATGGTCCCTTCTGACCTTAACGTCTATGAGTCTATGAGTCTATGAGAACTCTGCTACCAGGGAAATGCTTCATTCAGATCCTATTAATGTAAATCTAAAAAGGCTTTTAACAGAAATGGCGGGGAGCCTTTATCTTGTCTGAAGGCTCTTCCAGGCACAGATTAATACATAGGCATCCCAGCTACAGATTGATTATGAAGTTCAACAGGTTTTAAGATCCAGCATCAGCATGTTCAATCCTGAACTGCTGAACACGTCCCTTGGAGGAAGTATCCTCTAGAGTAGAGTTCAGCAGGGAGGCAGTCTTTGGATCCAGACATGGCCTTTAGGGTTTCCTTTCAACAATCCAGAGTCAAGGCCTCATTTTCAGAATTTAATACTCTGAGGATTCTATGCAGCCCTGAAGAGATGCAAAACGCACAACATGAGGAGCTAGCCATGTGAGCAGACGCTCTAAAGGGTATGTCTATGCTAGCCCCCCAATTCGAACTAGGGAGTCTAATGTAGGCATTCGAAGTTGCAAATGAAGCCCGGGATTTAAATATCCCGGGCTTTATTTGCATCTTCCCATCTGGGCGCCATTTTTAAATCCCCCTAGTCCGAACTAACTGCCCGCGGCTATGAGGTGTAACAGTTAACTCGAACTAAAGACTTAGTTCGAGTTAACGTTTGACTGCCGCGTGTAGCCACGGGCAGTTAGTTCGGACTAGGGGGATTTAAAAATGGCGACTGGACGGGAACATGCAAATAAAGCAGGGGATATTTAAATCCCGGGCTTCATTTGCAACTTCGAATGCCTACATTAGCCTCCCTAGTTCTAACTAGGGGGCTAGTGTAGACATACCCTAAGGGACTGACCCAAAGGGGAGTCTTTATATGGATTTTCAATGGGTTTTGGATCCGGCCCTAGGTACCCAGACAGGTTTGGAGATTCCTTTTTTCTCAGCTAAGCCAGCTCTCTGTTATTCTGAACTTCGCTTCTTTTTAAGGGAGTGGCACCAAGAAATCATAGTGTCCTGAGCCCCTACTCAGGATACTGCTTCCTAAGCCGTATATGGCTGATACAGATGGGTGCTCTCTGACATACAACATATCTGTGCTTGTTGTCAGTTATGCCGGGAGACAATGCATCTATTTCAAAGGAATACTTTGTCATGATCCCCTGGGCCTTGATTTAATCCACTTCAAATTATGAGAAGTCCCTTTAGGAGGTCACTTGTGATTCTTTAATAATTTAATGACCAGACAGGAATGATTTCTACTGGTCTCTCTCAACCCAGCTAAAGTCCCATCATGAGCAAACTTCTCCTTTTGTCAGAACATGGCGACTGGTCGTACTTAAAACTAAACACTGTGAATAAACGATCCAGTTTGTCGTATGTAGCTTCAGAGGCCAGCCCAGATTCTCAGTAATGACGAAGGCCCAGCTTGAGATGCCCTAAATAGGCCTGATTTTCAAAAGTGTTGAGCAATATCTCCCTAATAACCAAGCCGCTACTGGGTATCTCAAATAGCTCACCTCCCTACCACCCCCCCCCAAAAAAAACACCTCAACAATCCTGATTAGTCACTTTTAAAAACCTTGGCCACAGTGAACAGGATCAAGCCTGGGAGGTTAATTTGGAACACGGTCTCACAGGCCTCTGTCTTTGCTCAGAAACTCTGTAAGGCATTATATGCCTAAGAGGGTTTTCTGTAGCGTCCATCAGTGTCCTATCCAAATGGAGTATCAAGCATGGAGCAGAATTGCCATGCCACTTTCTGTCTTCAATCCCAATATGACTTGACTCTGAGTTTCTACTTGAACAGACGCTTAAGAACATGAGAGTGGCCACACTGAGTGAGAGCAATGGCCCGTCTTGGGGATGTAAGCGACTAATCGACTTCTCCCCCCTGCTGCCTATATCAGAAAGAGGCAGCAACTGGGGAGAGGGGAGAGGAGAGAGTGCTGTAGGGAGCTGACTTAAAAGCCGGTTCTCCCCAGCTTCAGCTCCAGCTCCATTGGAGGGGGCAAGTGCGCAGCGGTAGCATTCCACCTAAGAAATGTACAAGAGTCCCTGTTGGGGCTCTTGTACATTTCAAAGTGGAAGTGCCCTTATTGACTAATCGAATAGTGGATGGAAATTCCATCCACTGTGCGATTAGTTGATTAATCTAATTTTAACATCCCTAGCCCATCTAGCCCAGTATCCTTTGTCAGTGCCGGATGCCTCAGAGGAAATGAACAGAATAAGGCAATTTATCAAGTGATCCATTCCCTGTTGTCCACTCCCAGCATCTGGCAGTCAGAGATTTAGGAACACTCAGAGTAGGGCACTGCATCCCTGACTATCTTGGCAGCCACTGATGGACCATGAACTTATCTAACTTTGGTATTTTAATTCCAGGCAAAAGATATTATTAGCGACATAAAACTAAGTGCCCAGCAGGCCAATAGCTACAAAAGTAATAGCGAAAATGTGACTAGCTGACACTGCTGATAAAAAGGCAGGTAACACATTTCTGCCTCTCTTGTGGTAAACAAGGCTCAGTCTCAAGTTTGCAACAGAGTTATTTTAAAACTATTTCATAACCCAGGCCTGCCCAATATTTCTTTCCCCAATCAAGCAAAGAAAATGTGTTTGTTATTCCTGGGAGAATCTTGTTGTTTCTTGCCTTATTTAGACCCCCAAATAATAGGTCCATAAGAAGGGAAACAATCAGGGAACAGTAATTATCCATGAGTAACATACAGCCTAATTCACTGCAGTGTTGAGATTGGTTCACCTGCGATATGTTATTTTGTCCAATGGGAAAGGCCTGGTTTAACCTTCAAGTTGTTTTGCACCTAAAAACCCTGTTGCTATTTCTAGGTTGCTAGTTTAAATTCAGCGATAGCTGGTCGTCACTGAAATCTGTCATCTTCGATGCATGTTTGCTTGGTGGCCAATATGGCTTGAGTTGGTGGTATCAGCTCACGTTCACACCTCAACTATGGGCTACAGTCTTGGCCCCTCTATGGCCTCTTTTTCTGGCTTTGGCAGCACATAGGGCTCTTAAACCATCTTAACATGCATCAGAGGATTTTCTTTGCATAATGGCAACTCTGCATCACCATTCCCAGTCCCTGGAGAAGCAAGTTTCGCTAGGTAGAAAGCGGTCTTGGCCAGAGTGCTTATACATTCTAGCGATTCTCAGTGATTGGGTCCAGCCGATAATGCATAGACAGCTGAGAGTCATTTACAGCAACTCTGAAGTTTCTCTAATACTAGGTTTACACCAGAGCTAGAGGTGTCATTCCCAGAGGTGGCTCAATAGCAGTTCAGGCTGGCCAGGTGAGTAAATGTCCCATACAAGATCTTAGCTCTGTATTCAGACAACTAGCCTGAATTACCGCTGGTGCCACTAGGACTACACAGCTACTCTTGGTGGTCTAGCTCCAGCAGAGCGAGCACATGTATTTCTACCCATGGTGGGAATCACGCCTCCCAGCTGCAGTGCAGACATACCCAAAATCAAACCTGGGACCAAAAAAGTTCTTGGTCCTAGGTCAGAATCAGAGTGTTGCTAAGACATAAACCCCCTTTGCTCTCCCATTCCTACTCTTCCATCAAATGCAGAACAGAGAATCTGGAGCTGTGCATTTTGTGACGTGCCACATGTCGCTATGGCCTTATGTAAGAAACCACAACAGCTAATAATCACAAATCCATCACCACAGTGGGTGCTAATTGGCACTTTGCAGTCACAGAAAACCTGGCTACTGAGTGCCCTCTTACTTCTCTATGTCAGGACTAGAACACTTTCGCAGGCTCTGTAGTTGGGTTGTATCATGCAAGCAAGGTAGTAACAAACTTCAACAGGCCTTTATTTAACAAAGGTGAAACCTCTTTACAAAGCTGCTGCTGCCCCGCTCTGTAGCTCTCACTCAGGCCTGGCCCATCTCCTCCCCTCTCCTTCCTGTTTCCTGTGCTTCCAAATTCCCAACAGCCAGTGCTCCCAGTTCTAAAAATTACAAGAAGCATCTAAAACACCACAAGTTGGTTAGGAAGCAGACCTGATTCTCTTGCAAAAATAATCTGGTGTCTTTTAACCAGTACAGACAGACAGACAGACAGAAAGATCTGATTAGCTAAATGGAGATCTATAAGCCCTCTCTGCAGCAGTAATATTAGCTTGTAACATTTGATTGTATGCTCTTTGAAGCACAGACCTCATCTATTCTTCTGTAAAGCGCCTAGCACACTATTGGAGGTTGTAAATAATAGCAACATTCACGTTAGCTTTGAGTAGTGTTGTTTATGTCAAGGAAACACTCAGACAGGAATGATAAAGGAGAATTGTGGAAAATAAAATAAATGGATTTTCTTTTTTTTTTATTCTCCTCTACTAGGGCCTTGGTGAAGTGTGTGTGGGTGAGCAATGGCACACATTCATCCCTGGCATGTGCAAACAGAATTAGTTCAGCCTCTCTGCCCGGTCTATGTATGCAAGAGGCGTGGGGATAAGGAAAGAATTTCCCCCCGGGCCTGGTAGCAATGAGTTTGCTGTTGCCTGAGGGTCTCTACGTCAGCCAAAGTCCTCTGTCTTGAACTAGCAGTCACATTCATGCTGCAGAAGAATCTGGAGCTGCTCTTTTCTAGCACATGTTCAAGTGTTCTATGAACCTGTGGAAGCAAACACAACCCCCCAAATCTCAGACGTTTTACTAACAATTTGTGCAGTTCCCCATGACTAACCTCAGGCTTCTTAACAGGCCTACACAAGCAACGGATGGGATTCAGGAGTCAATATGCAATTGGACCAACACCTCTCTGGCCCCAGTCATGTCTATGCTGGCTTCTGATTACTTGGTTCATACTTTTTTTCTTTTTGTTCACACATTATTTTCAGCTAATGGCCTGACCCAAAGCCTATTGACCGTAACGAGAGCCATAGACCACATGCATCCTCTCCCCTTAGTGTGTACTCCAGCCACAAGACTTACAGCTGTACCTAAACCCTAACAATCTGATTGATGAAAAAATTAAACAAGTTTAATGAACGACTTGTCATGTAGCTAATGACATAGCTAAACTCTGTTCTGCAACATGAGCGGTTGGCTCCGTACCAGTTTACATCACTGCTACATAGAGAGACAAAGGCAGGAGCCCAGATTTTTAGGGACACTGTGAAATCCCTCTTCTATCCCCTGTGGACTCATGTTCCTATTTTATTATGCGATCTTTGGCGAGGGTCTGAATTTCTTCCCCATGGAGCCAAGTGCCACTGACTTCAATGGGACTTACTCATGGCCCCGTGGCAGGAGTACAGAGATCCCAGGATTTTGGTGTGTATAGGGATTCGTAGGAACAATCCAATCCAGCTGTGGATTCTTCAGCAACAGCTCAGTCTCTCCAGAGTTCCAGAACACACTGTACAACTATAGTACAAATGAGAACTTTAAACAGACCACCTCTGTCTGTGAAGAGGCTGTTTGTACACTGCCCACAACCACCAATGCACTGGGAGAGCTGGCTCTGTCATGGCTTCTCTTCTCCAACATTTATTCCTGATAAAAAGGCTATGCTCAGGAAAAGGGAAGGGAGGGGGGAGTGAAGATTGCTGTGGCTATAAAACAGGACAAGTCTTTTGTGAGTGACATCTATCCATTTTCTCAACACCTTTGAGAAAGCGCCCTGTCCCAGGCTTTCTCTGCTGAATAACCGCTCCCTAAAAATGCAAGGGAGTTTGCTCCAGAACAAAAGCTCAGATGCTAGTGGCACAACAGCTATACCTGCTTCAGAGTAGCAGGCTACAGTTGGATCCCAAAGATTTGGTGTTAACTGGTTTCACCATCCCTAGTTACTTCTAAAGGTCAGTCCAAATGAAAATCCCAGAGCTGGAGCCCCCACGAGGGGAACTTTGGTGGTGGATGTGCACTCAGATCTGAACTTTGCAGGGCAGTTCCTTCTTGGCTTATTCCTAGAGCTGTGAATAACTCAGCATTTTCATACTGCCACTAGTTTGACTATTTTGTTTATTTCCCCCCTATTTTTTTTGGTTTATGGAGGTTCACAGCTGATGAGTTTCACTGTATTGAATGGATTCCAGCAAACCTGAACATTCCGAGTCATCTGAAGCTTTTGTGCTCGGTTTCTGTGGATTATAGAGAAGTCATTCAGATCTCAGCCCCATCCATTTGAAATCTTCCCTGATCTCGGCCAGCTTGAGCCGAGAGCTGGGATCCTAATTCAGGGTTGGGATGGGTCTGTGCTCCTCCATAAAAGGTTTGCATTACCCTAGCTATTTTCGCTCTCCTGTAAGAGCACCCAATGCTGACTAGGCAAGAGCTATCCATTAAGACTGTCTCCCCTTTCAGCTTAGGGAGATGTTCTCTCCACCAGCAGGAAGAGGGCATGAGAAATTAATTTTCCTTTCATCACTGCCACACCTGGGGAAAAGATCTTGCTCACAGATAACAGAACAAGAAAATATTTTCTTTAGGAAGAAAAGAGAAAACAGAAACCAAGGTCAGAAAAGGCAGGGGAAGAGATTTTGCAACTTACTCCACACTATTTGTATACATATATATGTGTGGATGCCACTCTTGTCAATATAGAAATCATGCAAAAACAATAAGGAGGAGTAGCTGGACTGGAGTTTACAAAGAAACAGATGGGCTGCACTGTTAGGGTACGTCTAGACTACATGCCTCTGTCGACGGAGGCATGTAGATTAGCCAGATCGGCAGAGGGAAATGAAGCCGCAATTAAAATAATCGCGGCTTCATTTAAATTTAAATGGCTGCCCCGCTCTGCCGATCAGCTGTTTGTCGGCAGATCGGGGCAGTCTGGACGCGACGTGCCGACAAAGAAGCCTTTCTTGATCGGCACAGGTAAACCTGGTTTCACGAGGCATACCTGTGCCGATCAAGAAAGGCTTCTTTGTCGGCGCGTCGCGTCCAGACTGCCCCGATCTGCCGACAAACAGCTGATCGGCAGAGCGGGGCAGCCATTTAAATTTAAAATAAGCCGCAATTATTTTAATCACGGCTTCATTTCCCTCTGCCGATCTGGCTAATCTACATGCCTCCGTCGACGGAGGCATGTAGTCTAGACACACCCTTAGATGACAGAGGCACTGTCCACTTATACAGAGTCAAACACACAGGCAGAAGAGAATCTGGACTAAGAGATAGTTCAAAGAGATGTGTTTGGGTGTATACAGGGACATATTCTGGCTTCTCTTTCACAGGTGCCTTGGTGAGGGACCACCAGCAGCCTTCTGCTTCTTGCTTGGTGAGTAAAAAACTCTCTGCACAGGCTGATGACGAAAAGCTTATCTTGCCTCAGTCCATACAGGGTGGGTACAGTCTAGCTCTTAACAGAGAATACAAAGAATTTTGCCACATGCCAAAAGAAAGGATTTAGAGGACCGCCAAAGGGGCCAGGGCCTCAGGTGGAAGGGGCGGGGCCTCTGGTGAAAGGGGCAGGTTTGGTGGCAACTTAAAGGGCATATCTCCAGCCTCTGTTGTTGTTGAGGTAGCAGCGGCAGTAGCCTGGAGCCCCAGGACTTTTCACATTGCTATGATCCAGGACAACTGTCCCCTTTGCCTTCCCCTCCCTCCTGGGTCAGTGGCTCTGGGCCTTCATCACTATAGTGAATGAGATATTACTCCAGGAGACCTTACTATTATCCCCACTTTCAAAAGTGATTCATGAACTTAAGAGCTTAAAGACATATTGGCTTTCAGTGGCACTTAGAAAACAGAGTGTCTAAAGGTTAAGTCTACGCTACCACTTCACTGCACCGCAACTTTGCAGCTCAGGGGTTTGAAACTCTTCTGCCCCGAATGCAGCAAGTTGCAGCCCTGTAAAGCACTAGGGCAGCCCCGTAAAACACTCCCAGTGCTGTTAGCTGCTCCCTTTGTGGAGCTGATTTTCAGAATGTTGATTTGGTCCGGCCATGCTGGTACTGCGCTTTAATTTTAGACGTGTAGACAAAGCCTAAGTCACTTTTAAAAAAATGACATAGGCTCCTAAGTCACTGAAAAACTTGTGCAACTCTTACTTCCCATGACTTGTCCAAGGCCACAAAGGAAACTGGAGCAGAGGTAGGAGCTGAACTCAGAAGTCCTGACTCCAGACAGTGCCCTAGTCACAGGGTTGTCTTTCTCTCAAGTCCAGTTAAGGGACTATTCGACAGAGGTCTAAAAATTAATTTTTTCACATTTCATTGCGAATTGAGCCCATTTTGTCCCTTTTTCCAACGAGAATGGGGCAGTTTTCAGGCAAAGATGGGGAATTTCCAAATGGGTTGGTAGCCCCATTACTGCAAGTGCTAGCAACTATTGCAAACTGAAATACAAGTTCGGGAAAATACTTTAGCCCAGGCTCATGTAACATTTTAAGCATGTGAGGAGCCCCAATGATGTACATTTCTTCTTTTTAATAATGAACCAGAATTCTCAGGCACTCAGCGACAATTTAAATTCTCTCAGTTGTGCAACTGGTCTGTCAAAGGAGCAGTGTATCTTATAGAGCAATTACTGGATTATTAATTATTCTCTTATATCTGAAAGCTCCTTAGAAAATTGCAATGATGTGGCCCTTTTTGGTATTAGATATTAGTAATAAGATTATCTTTTTTTACATTAGCATGTGGTTTCCTTAGCAGCTTTGTTCCTTTTATCTGATGTTAATTTTAAAAAGAGCTTCATTGCATTGCTAAAGGTGAATGAATAATTACTAAAGAATAATTTTATTAAAGATTTATAATTTTAATAAAATAATTTTATTATTTTTTCTGTTTGTGGGATGTCCGTGAACAGATCATGAGTTACTTTGAAGTCATTTCACTATTGACTTTTTACGTTTCTTTAAACTGTGCCTAGCTGATTGGCCTCATAAAGTCACATGGTAATGTTTCTGTTCCCTGATTGGATAAGCATAACTCTTCTAACCAGGCTATAGGCTAAAACACAGAGTGAACAGTCACCTGTGTATAGAGAACTTGCAAAAGGCACATGTTTCAGGTAAGTCCCCCACTGAAGTCTGAAAACATTTGTGCCAACAAAACTGAATTGCAGAAATGATTATGAGGAATGTGAAAGTAGATAAAATAAATGTATTACAAATGTAAACAAATATATGTGCTTCCCTCTCGCCTCAACTCTGGGTATTCCCAATCAGAGCATTTCAAATTATTTTCTCTACACACATATCTTTTATGTGTCTCACCATGCTAAACCCCCTTTTGGGTTCAGTTTGGGTAAGTACTTGGTAATCTGTGCAGTAAAAATAAAAATAAAAATCTGAACTTGTGTTTAGGCTGGGAATCCCATGAGATCAGGCGTTCTCATGTGATTTTGATACCATCAGTTCCAGACATACACCCTAAGAATGCCCTTTCTTGCAGAGTCAGCCTTTCTAAGCTGGATCTAATTTTATAGGGAGAGATTCCCTATATTTTCCAAACCGGTTTCTCCATCCCTCTGGCTCGAGATACTCACGTGTCCATGAATCTCCGGCTGAGGTTTGAGATGACAAAAGGAGAACCAGTCTGGAAGGGAGGGTCCCGGACCACCTTGTACTGGATGGGTCTGCAGTCTGCACAGAGCAGGCTCTGGGGGATGGAGCTTAGCATGGCCGCATCAATCTCCAGATGCTCATCCAGGGTGTAGATCTGGATGCCGTACACCTTCTCAGCCACCTGTTTGGCATTCAGCTTAATGGTCAAAGGGATGTCGCAGAAGATGTTCTGGGGCCCCAAAGAGATGTTCTTCCCGCTGATGGTTAGCAGCTTGATGTCATTCACTGCTCCACTGGAGTCCCAATCAGTGGAGACAAATGTCACCCAAACAGTGAGGGACTCTGGGATCAAAGGATAACGGAATTCCAGCTCCAAGTAGCAGCCCTGGGGTTCGGGACAGACAGGTGGGACTGTATGCTGGTGGACACCTGAGTTGGGACTCCAAGTCCTGACACTGGGTTTACAAGGTTGCTCTACATCAGGGTGACCTGAAGGAATGGCAGAAGCAAAGAAGAGAGACAAAGGATGTTAGTGATTATTGCTCAGAACTGATTCCAGTCTTCTGAAATACAAACCTACTGGGTAAGAGCAGAGCAGACTACCTCCAGGCAGTGAGATAAGCTAGACATTCAGATGGAAGGATGAAAGACATCAGCACAAAGAGACAGGAAGGTGGTAGGTGAGCACCTAGAATTGTTATCTGAATTTCAGAAAGGTTTTGACACACAGACATTAGAGGTACAAATGAGCTCTTGGATAATCTGGCCTCTCCAACTGTTAATGCAAGACTATTCCCCACTGTACAGTATGGGCTATATTCACCAGCATGGGCTATATTCACCATTTTCTGGCTATGAAAATGAATTAGAAACACAGTTTAGCTGGCAGGTTGAGCCCAGTTTAGGGTTGCCTTTCATCACCAGAGAGGCACAAAATGTTTGAAGGGTGCCAGTAAACCTGGCCCCATATTTTCTACCTCTGATTTCAAGTGAAGACTGCTACCACTCTGACGATTCCACAGTCTGAAAGAGCTCAGAGTGGCTGATGATTCTTTCCAACAACCAGGCTCAATTCTTGTTACTTTAATTTCACCCTGTTTCTGCTAACGATACCCTCTTGAGGCTTTTTATTATATAATAGGAACACAAAGAATTCTGAAAATGCCACTAGTCCATTATGGGCGGAAATAGGAGAATTATCAGTAACAACACAGAAAAGGCAATCATGTGTAGTAAATGCATTCATTTCTTATTTGGAGGAAAATAAACGCATGATGCACTCTAATCATATGATGATGATAATATTCCACTAGTATCCAAGGAGGAAGTTAAGTAAGTTAGAAGTTTTTAATGAGCAGATTCAGAGAACTTACATCCAAGAGTTTGAAAAGAGTTGGTGCAGGATCTTGTTGGACTTTTAATGTTGATTTTCAATAATTTTTGGACTAATGGGGAAATTCTGGAAGCCTTGGAGGAAGATAATGCTATTCCAATATTTTAAAAGGGTGACCTGGGTAATTACGGGCCTGCTAGCCTGACATCAAGCTGGGACAGGATAATGGAGTGGTTGCCATAGGACTTGATTAAATAATTAAAAGAAGATAATAAAATTAATGCCAATCTATGTGGGTGTATCAAAAGTTGATCCTGTCAAGCTAATATGATTTATTTATAAGATTACAGGTTTTGTTGATAAAGGTAATAATGTTGCTGTAATATACATAGATTTTTGTAAGGAGCTTGATTTCATACAGCACAACACATTGATTAAAACACTAGAATGATATCAAATGAGATGGATTTAAAATGAAATGAATTTAAAGCTGGCTAACTGGTAGGTTTCAAAATATTACTGTAAATTGGAAATTATCATAGATGGGGTGTGTTTCTTGTGGGGTCCTGCAGGATTCTGTTCTTGATTCTACACACTTTAACATTTTTATTAATAACAAGGAAGTATACACAAATAATCACTGATACATTTTTCAGATGGCACAAAAATTGAGAGAGTGCAAATAACAAAGAGGAGCGATTACTGATACAGAGCAATTTGGATTTCTGAGTAAAGGGGATGCATTCAACCAATATGTATTTTAACAGTGCTAAATGTAAATGTATACATCAAGAACCAAAGAAAGTATGTCATACTTTGAGGATGGGGGAGCTCTATCGTGGGAAGCAGGGACTCAGAAAAGCATTTAGGGTTTGTGGTGAATAATCAGCTTAACATGAGTTTCAGGTGCGACATTAGCTAAAAGGGCTAATGCAATATTTGGATTCATAAACAGGAGACTCTTGAGTAGAAGAAAGGTTATTTGGCACTCGCACAACAACTGCTGACCACTGTGTCCATTTCTGGTGCCCACTATTCAAAAAGGATGTTCAAAAACTTGAGCGGTTTCCGAGAAGAGCCAGGAGTAGGATTAAAAGATCAGAAAACCTGCCTTGCAGTGATAGACTAAGGATGCTCAATCTATTTAGCTTAACAAAGAGAAGTTTAAGGAGTGACTGAATTACACCTAAAAACACCTATACAGGGAACAAGTATTTAACACAGTCTAGCAGAGAGAGCTATAACATGATCCAGTGTCTGGTAGCTAAAGTTAGAAGAATTCAGGTTGGAAATAAGGCATAATATTTTAACAGAGTGATGAGGAAATTCTCTGGCCTGTGTTATGCAGAAGGTCAGACTAGATCAGGGCTTGGGGACCTTTTTGGGTCGGGGCCACTGACCCACAGAAAAATCAGTCAGGGGCCGCACACAATTGAGAGGCAAAACCTACCCCAAATAACCCTTCATTGACGTGGCCCCTGACTGAGGAGATGCTCCCCACGTTCCCCTTGTACACCAGAGCCTGGGCGGGGAGGGGCAGGCTAGTACATTTTGTGTGTTCCAGCCGCATGGTGGGGCAGCAGGGGGGCTGGAGCACCAGCACAGGCTCCCCAATGCTGAGGGGAGCCCTGAGCCTCGGGGGCTGGATCCAGGGAAGCTGGAAGCCACATCCAGGACCCAGGCCTTAGGTTCCCCACCCCTGGATTACATGATCACAGTGATGCCCTCGGGCCTAGGAATCCATGAATCACTTTCAAATGACCAGTTTCTCTCCAAAGGACACAAAGAAAAAAACCATAAAGTGCCTTTGACGACTCTGAAGCAGCAATGGGCAACCAAGGCTAGTGAGGGGGCCACACGAGTGGCCTCCTTCAGCTGAATGGGACGCAAGATCGTCACAACCAAGATGGTCTCCCGGAACAGGGTAATTTAGCCAACTACGCGTATGTATCTGGAATTTGCAGGGTTGCTGACTGGATGCAAAGAGAGTGCATGACTCTCACAATCAGGGCTGTGTGCATCCATCACACCCCTCGCGTCACATGCCCTTGCTTTATGGGTGTGTTACCATAGTAACACCAGTAGGAAATAAACAGCATGGATGGAAACCAGCAGCCCACACATAGAGCCCTTGGGCCACAGGTTGTCCACCACTGCTCAGAAGGGCAGCTCCAATGTATTGTTGAGGTTGACATGTCCACAAGGGCATCTTGGGTAGAATTCACTACTGCGCAAAAACCCAATACAAGGCTGAGTCTGTCTCATGGAAACCCGGGTTTTTTGGACAGACGTAGTGCACAGACCTTAGGTTGGCTCTCTGCACTGAGTAAATTTAACAATTGTGATGAAATGACTGGAGATTGTACTTTTACATTTCTCACCACTGGCTTTGCTCTACAACACAGGAGGTATTATTAAAAGCTAATGAAAGCCACAATGCTTGCTGGGCTCCAAAATAGTTGGTAACATTACAATCTGGCATGAAATCATGTACTGAAAGATCCAGAGGGGTCGGATGGGTGGAACAGTCAGTAACCGAATCCAGTGCGAGCTATAAATTCCCTCTTCCTTCCCAGATAACCACACGGCGAGCGAGTCAGCAGGACAGAGGGAATACAAAGCAGAGAAGAGAAGGAAGGGAAAGTAACAGAGAGAGAGCACAGACGAATGTAACGGAGGAAGAAAAAACAAGGCAAACAAAGCACTGGAGGACAAACACAAGCAAGCAAGCGTGTGCATGAGTGTGAGTTTAAAAAGAAAATGCCAGGGTGTGAGGTTTTTTCCTTGTCCACAATCGACTGAAATGTTAGAAAAACGCTTTATTTGCCTGAAGGCTGGCTGGTAGAAAGGACTCTCCAGCAATTCAGTCAAAAAGATCCCAGATGCGGAATGATTTCCCTACAGCAAGTGCAGTCCTGGCGGAGGGCCAAACACTGACACCCCTTCCCTATTATCCCGCTCCACACATACCCTTTACCCCTCTCACATATCACTGTGCAGCAGGAATGCCACTTACCTCAGGCCTGGTGCGAGACCCAAGCTCAAGTAGCAGTGACGTAGTTTGAAGGAAGCCAGGGGCTCAGTTTCAGGCACTGCACTGTTTATTTATTTAGCTCTCCCTTTCTTACTATTGCAACAGGGCAACTGCTGAGCCCTCTCTCCCCTTCCCCCCCGACCTCCTTCCTGTGAGGTTTACAAGTATTCGGTGTTTGATCAATCTGAATAGCAAATAATCCACCCAGCCCTCATTACCTCACAACACTTGCTGTGGCAGGTATGCACAGTCAGGTCCAATGGTTACAGTGTATCTGGTCCAATGAGCTCCTGACAGCACCACGAATCATAGAATCATAGAATCATAGGACTGGAAGGGACCTCGAGAGGTCATCGAGTCCAGCCCCCCGCCCTCAAGGCAGGACCAAGCTCCGTCTACACCATCCCTGACAGATGTCTATCTAACCTGTTCTTAAATATCTCCAGAGAGGGAGATTCCACCACCTCCCTTGGCAATTTATTCCAATATTTGACCACCCTGACAGTTAGGAATTTTTTCCTAATGTCCAATCTAAACCTCCCCTGCTGCACTTTAAGCCCATTACTCCTTGTCCTGTCCTCAGAAACCAAGAGGAACAAATTTTCTCCTTCCTCCTTGTGACACCCTTTTAGATATTTGAAAACCGCTATCAAGTCCCCCCTTAATCTTCTTTTTTCCAAACTAAACAAGCCCAGTTCATGAAGCCTGGCTTCATAGGTCATGTTCTCTAGACCTTTAATCATTCTTGTCGCTCTTCTCTGTACCCTTTCCAATTTCTCCACATCTTTCTTGAAATGTGGCGCCCAGAACTGGACACAGTTCTGAAAACATTTTGCCCACCGATTCCCAAGGGGTTTTGATGGAGGAAAGTGTAAATGCTATTATTGTCAACTGGCAAATGGGAAACTGAGACACAGGGTGGTTAGGAGCCACGCCCAGGTTTTCAAAGGTGGCTACAGACTTTGGCTTCCTTTGGGTAAAACTCACAATAAATGAGTTCATTTTGGGCACTCAATCTGACGCATGCCAGGTAAGATTTTCAGTGGCACGTTGCACCTTCTATGGCTGCACCAAGAATGACAAGCTCTTCACACTTCTGAAAATCAGGCTCGAGACGGGGCTATTTTAGAAAGGTCACAGAGTACGTGGCAGAACCAGGAGTAGAACCCAGGCTTCTGAAAGCCAGTATCCTATCCAATGTTCCCTCTAATCTTTCCCTCCATAGGCAGATTTTTTCCATCCACGTGTGGAATAAATTTTTATGTGCGCCACCAGTAGAAACAAAACCTAGCTGTGGGCATTCTGCTAATCAGGGCAGCATTTGAATTGCTCCTGCGTGCTCAGCCTACAGGGGCCACTGGACTCGTATCCACTGGACCACACTGCTTTCTTCCATTCACCTCCTCTCCTTTCCTCTTTGTTCAGGTTTTTCAAATCCCTTACTGTGCTGCCCTGAGCCTCCTCTGAAAAGGAGACACAGCCTCAGAAAAGGTGGGATCAGTAATTCAACCTATGGGCTAACTCACACATAAGGGTGAATGTCACCCCAACTGTAGAAAGTTTAATACTGGATATTTATCCATATTAAGGTTCAGCAGTCCTGATTAGCCACACTGTACACTTGGCCACAGCCTTGCATAGACCGAAAGCCTAAGCAAACTGCAGATGTTACTACTTTAAAGAATTTCAAGTAGCTCAATTTATTTAGCTTAACAAAGAGAAGGTTCAGGGGTCACTTGATCACCGTTTATAAGTACTTACACAGAGAACAAATATTTGAGAATGGGCTCTTCAGGCTAGCCGATAAAGATAAAGCATGAGCCAATGGCTTGAAGTTGAAATTAGACAAATTCAGGCTCAAATAAGGTGTCCATTTTTAACATTGGGAATAATTAGCCACCAGAAAGCCTACCAAGATTTGTGGAGGATTCTCTATCATGGGGAATTTTAAAGTCCAGTTTAAAAGATTTCTAAAATATTCTCTTGGGAAAAGTTCTAAGGCCAGTCTTATGCCAAAAATTAGACAAGCTGAACACAGTGGTCTCTTCTGGCCGTGGCATACATCAGTCTAGGATTCATCCGACACTGTGTTGAGCTTGGATAAAAGTTCATATTTAATTGTGGGGAGCATGAAAAGTCCTATGCCCTGCACCCCTGGTGACTACAGCCTAAGGAAAAATAGTACGAAATATGCATCAGCACTTTTAAACAAATGTGCTTTCGTTGTGTTTGTGCCCCTTTTGCATTCGTCCATTCCAAATACGCCAGTACATGAGTTAATTGGCAGCAAAGATCACAGAACTGTCAGCTCCTACGCAAGCAGTGCAGAACGGATATGAAGAGTGCATTTTGGATTTGCAAGCCTGAGTGACCACTCTCAACCCTGATTCAATGAGTTGCACTCATTCATTCAGGGCAAGGAAACATACCATGTGACCGATGTGTCCAATTAAGACCACTCAAATTCAAATATGGAATGAACTGCTCTCGAGCAATGCATTGGCCATTGCCTGAGGCAGAGTACTGGATTGTTCAGTGGACTGATGAAACATGGCTATTCCATGTTTCCAGACTTCCCTTAATGCAGCAGTGGGCAATAATTTTTGATGGGGGGCCAGGCCAAGATTTTGGAAAGTGGTTGAGGGCCACACTGTTCCATGATATTAATGGAGGAGATGTAGGGTCTGAGATGGAGGTTGGGTGCAGAAGGGCGCTTGGGGTAAGGGATTGGGATTCAGGAGGAAGAATGGAGTCTGGGAGGGAGTTTGGGTGAAGGAGGTGGTTGTGACCTAGGGCAGGGGACTCGAGTGCAGGGATTTGGGATGTGACCTAGAGAACGAGGGGCTTGTGATCTGGGGCAGGAGATTGGAGTGCCAGATCTGGAACAGTGTAAGGGTGCAAGAGGGGGGCAGAGGGTTGGGGAAGGGGTGGGCTGAGACTTGAGGGTTGAGGCTGGGGTGCCAGAGGCAAGCTCTGGCCAGGAGACTTACCAGCCAGCAGCCAAACCAGCCTGCCTGCCTGCAGAGCTTAAAGGATTGCAGAGCTTAAAACATTTCTCAGCCAGCCAGCATGGCCATGTGCTTCAGTGAATAACTGAGCCAAGGAGAGGGGGTGTGAGTCTTTTTGGCTGCTTATTATTCAAACAGGTAGCTCCCATTGGTCTGTTTCTGACCAGAAACTGGCCAATAGGATTGTGCTAGGGGTAGGAGCAGCTCCTGAAGTTTCCCCGCTCCCCTCCAGTTTTGAAACAGAAACAGGGCCTCGCAGCTATGTTTCTGAGTGGTGTGCAGGGTTGTGGGTTAAGCAGGGGAGCCTGCCTGAGGCTCCCCGCTGCCTCCATGGGCTGGATCTGGTGACTTGGGTGGGTCAGATCCAGCCCACGGGCTGTATTTTGCCTAGGCTCAGAATGACACATGCAACCATAACTTTCCTTTAACTGGTAAAGAGAACTTAAGGCTTGAAATTGCACCAATTAGGTTCTCTGAAGCTTTTCATCTGGGTGGGAACAGTGGTGCTCGGGTAGACTGGACAAGTACCAGAAAGTATTTCAAATGAATATTGGTTCAAATTTTAAAATGTGGGGTGGTTTTTTTGCCATGCTTTTTCCTCTTTTAGGTTCCTTTTCATGATCTTCCAAGAAGTAGCATTTTTACACACAACCATCATGGCAGAAAGTTTTCTAAGCTTGATGAACACTTGCAGATAGACATGATTCTAACTACAATATCTGCATCTAAGACCAAATGCGCAAACACCATCTCACACAGTTACCATACTCCAATGACTGGGTAGTGATGATGGAAAATTACAGAGCAGCAAATACCATTTACTTGGTATGTCTTATACGTGGGGAGGACATCGATGATGAAAACAGTAGCAGGACAGTTCCCTGACTCCCTCTCCACAGCATTGGCACAACCGCAATTGAATGAGATAGATAAGGATCTGACTGCACCTTTCATAGCTAAGAATATGCAGGAACACAGACTGTGACAGGAGGAAATTAAATGTAAACTCTACAGCCCGCTAATAAATCTTAGCATAGCCTTTTTTTTCTAGCAATATTGCCTCTGGCAAGGCCTGTGTGATCCAGAAGGAAAAGGTTTCAAATTAGAGCTAGTTGGAGAAGCTTTGACAGAACCACATCTTCTGGTGCATTATGCGGGACTGTCAAAGTCAACATGCTTTGCGGAATGGGTTGGTTTCACCAGAATTTCATTTTGGAAGAAAATTGGGGAAGGGGAGTGAGTTTTAACAATGTTGAAACGTTTTGATCTTTTGTTCTAAAATGACTCATTTAAAAACAATTATATTAAGGTATATAAAAAACTTAAAAAACAACGAATCTGAAGAAGTGGGTTGTGTCCAAGAAAGCTCATGATGTCCTCTACATTTTTTGTTAGTCTCTGAGGGTATGTCTACACTACCCTCCTAG
The DNA here is from genome assembly GCF_052426305.1 of Pelodiscus sinensis. Classification (NCBI taxonomy): domain Eukaryota; kingdom Metazoa; phylum Chordata; order Testudines; family Trionychidae; genus Pelodiscus; species Pelodiscus sinensis. The sequence goes on along the minus strand of NC_143074.1, from coordinate 6,474,334 downwards.
TTCGAACTAGGAGGGTAATGTAGGTATACCGCACTTGCAAATGAAGCCTGGGATTTGAATTTCCCAGGCTTCATTTGCATAAGCGGGGAGCTGCCATTTTTAAAACCCCGCTGGTTCGAACCCCGTGCATTTCACGAGGAGTAACGGTAGTTCGAACTAGGAAGCCTAGTTCGAATTACCTAGTTCGTGCCCCGTGTAGCCACGCTGCATGGGGTTCGAACCAGCGGGGTTTTAAAAATGGCGGCTCCCCGCTTATGCAAATGAAGCCCGGGAAATTCAAATCCCGGGCTTCATTTGCAAGTGCGGTATGCCTACATTACCCCGCTAGTTCGAACTAGCGGGGTAGTGTAGACATACCCTGAGGGTATGTCTACACTACAATGTTATTTCGAAATATCTTGTTTTGAAATAGTTATTTTGAAATAGCTTATTTCGAAATAACGTGTCTCCACACAAAATGCATTTCAAAATAGCTTTCGAAATAGTGAGTCCACACTGAGTGGACGCTGAATTGCATTTAAGGCCGGCCGGAACCAGGTCCAACAGGGCATCAGGTCAGGATTTTCTTTGTGTGGCTGCTGCCTGAGGCTATCTGAGGCATGTGCTTAAAGGGACCCTCCCCGGACAGCCAGTTCTCAGGTTTCCCTGCTTGCTTGCCTACATCGTTGAGGGACAGCAAAGCATTTTGTCTCTGCATGCTCTGGTTGCCCTCACTCGGGATACTACAGCACTCTGCAACATGGAGCCAGAACTGCCCCTGGGCACTCTGGTGCTTCTTGTGGACGCATTGCTGCGAGCCTGGCTGCTCTTTCTGCAGGCTGCCATCTCATGGACATTGGGGGCATTCCCCCAAACCTAAATAAGGTCCATGATCTCCACCCTGGACCTGGAAGGCGCCCGCCTTCTACGGGCCCTGGCAGGCTCCTGGGAGCTGGCAGACTGCTCCTGGGGAGTGGTGGAAGGCTGGCTGCCAATGGCTTGCTGGCTCATGTTTAGGGGCAGTGACTGCTGGCTCTGGGCTGGCAGGCTTGGAGCTGGCAGAGGCACTGTGGCCAGAGTCAACCCCTTTAAGGGCTCCGGGGAGGTGGGAAGGAGAGGAGTGTTCTTGGTTGAGGCTGCAGTGGCCACCAGGGCACCCTGGAAAGGCTGGAGGCTCCCTATTTTAATATAAGTGTCTACACAGCACTTATTTTGAAATAGCTATTTTGAATTTGGAGTTATTCCTCGTGGAATGAGGTTTAACAAATTCGAAATAGCACACCGCTATTTCAAATTAATTTCGAAATAGCGGTTTGGCTGTGTAGATGGTAGTAAAGTTATTCCTAAATAATGGCTGTTATTTCAAAATAACTTTGCTGTGTAGACATATCCCGAGGTGCTGCAGGACTGTTCGTTGTTTTTAAGTTTTTTCAGTAACATATTAACAAAGCTAGCCCTCTGATAAGGTATATATTACATCAGAATGTAAACAAAGTGAATAGAAACACAATGAGGATTTGGGGGGGGGGGGAAGGAATTTTCCTTCATGGAGAATTTAGAAATTTTCTGTTTTCATTCCAATGCTGAACAAAATCAGATTTTAAAATCTCAGAATTCTTTGTGAAATGAGACTTTCATCCTCCATACAGCTCTATTTCAAATGATCTAAAATTCTCTAACCCTACTTAATTGCTCCATCACCCTGAAAGATACAAATTCCCATTGGCTTCCTCATACTTCTAGATTACAATACTTATAAGTCAAGGAACAGAAATAAGGGAATAGAATTTATACAACCAATCATAACCCATGTTTTAAGTTACCATAACATAAGAACTAAAGGTCACCAAATGACATTAATAGGTAGCTTGTTTAAAACAAACAAAAGGAAGTTTTTCTTCACTCAGTGCACAGTCAAACTGTGGAACTCCTTGCCAGAAGATGCTGTGAAGACCAGGCCTTTAACAGGGATAAAAAAAACCTAGATACATTCATGGAGGTTAGGTCCATCTATACTTATTAGCCAGGATGAGTAGGAATGGTGTCCCTAGCCTCTGTTTGTCAGGAACTGGAAATGGATGACAGGAAAAGGATCACTAGATGATTACCTATTACTGTTCACTCCCTCTGGGGCATCTGGCATTGGCCACTGTTGGAAAACAGGACACTTAGCTAGATAGACTTTTGATCTGACCCAGTACGGCCGTTCTTATGTTCTAAGTTGTGAGTACCATCCACTCACAGTGAACTGTTTATGATTAAATACATAGACTTAAAAATGTGAACAATCTGTGAGGTGAACTTGAATAAGGGATGTATATAAGGGCACTGCGATCTACTTATGGACATTCAATGGAGAGGGGAAAAAAGAGACTAGCTACACTGAATAAGATATTCAATGTGAATTATTCATCCAACCTATTCTATAGTAAAAGGTTCATTTGTCTTCCTCCTTTCTTCAAGAAGACCAAAACCTTTGAAGGGTGTTTCATCCATTTCTGATCCCCTGATCGTCTTGATGGGATGTAACCAACAATGGGTCACAGCTTCATTAGGGGAAATGGTTCAATTTCTACCAACCCCAGAAAAACTTTTCATACTGTGATTTGTGTCTCAGTTGCAGTGCTTGTAAAATATTCAGATTAATATATGAATGTAAAGCTGGAACAAGTAGTGTATGGACAAAAATCTGCCTCATATGGATGAAAAGAGGGAAAGGAAATGTATAGCAAGCATACTCGATGAAAATGGTTTTCTTCTGAACTATGTAAATGATTCTGCAATCCCCAGGAACCAATGAAGGATCCTGTATATAACTATCTGGGGCCAAATTCTCCATCATCTTGAATCAGCTCTACACTGGTATAAATCCACTGAAATGGACAGAGCTACACCCGCTGGGTGTAACTGAGTTTGGAATCAACCCTCAGAGCATTTCCTGACCTTGCTGAGCTACAACTGCATAACCAGCAGGCAAACATTGAAACGTGGGCTGTACTGTTGGGTTTTCTTGGCATGAATTGCTATGGAAGACTATTAACAGTACCGTCCCGTAGTTAGCACTTGCCATTTGTGATGCATTGAAATTAATGAATCAATTCCTTAACCAGTCAAGGACTGTCATTGCCTCCCTTATTCCTGCTGCAAAATCATTTGCTTTGCAAGTAATCCCCACTGCTTTCAATAAGGCTACTCCCGGAGTACGGTGATGCTCGACACAAGGACAGGCAGTAGAATCTGGGCCTCTGTCGGCACCTCTTTCCCTTCACATTACTGATCAGATTCTTTCCTCCCCCACCCCCGGCCATTTCCTTTCCACTCCGGAGCCATCCCTCCCTCCCCCCGACTCACCTTCTGCTTCACGGGGACTCCAGTGCCCAGATGGATCACATGGGATTGGTGAAGAGGCACCGAAGGCATATTGCACCAGGACTCTTCCTTCTGTACACAGATCACATGCTGATCCCACTTCTCTAGGAGGCCAGGAAAACAGGAGAACACATCAACTTAGTAACAGCTGAATGAGCTGCTGCTTCTACAATACTAAAAGCCACAAGATTTAGAATTCAATTCCACTTAACCCCCTTTTCTTAGGGCATGGGCAAACAGCATTTTGCAGCTTGACCTTCTGTAGGGTTCAGCTAATAGTCTGTGAAGACTGCATCTGTGTTTTTGAAAGGAGTACAGAATACGAAATGATAGCAACTTGCAATGCCACGCCGGGTTATTTATTTTTTCTTTGCTACAACTGGATCAAACGCCGATGAAAGAAGAGATGCACTGTCCAGCTGTTAAAGCAGAGAAAGAAGTAGCAGGAGAGGTCAGTTCCATTCCTGATTATGTCATGGACATCAGGCATGACATTAGGAAGGGCACTTATGCTGCTGCAGTTTCCCCATCTGTCAAACAGGGTTAATAACAGCTGTCTGGATAAGGTTCTGTAAGCAAAGCTGCTATCATAGGCGGCGGGGGTGGGATGGGGTGGAAAACAAACAAACTAACCCCACTGAACCCCAAGTATATTTACTAAAAAGTGTACTGGGCCAGACCCACCACAGATGTAAATTGGCTTTGCTCCACTGACTTCTGTAAAGCTATACTGATTTGCACCAGCTGAAGATTTGGCCTGCCCTACAGCATGCAATGCCTTCTAGTCTTACTCATTGGGAAGTGTTTTTGAAAAGTGCAGATCATGAAGGTATCCCAGTTCAAAGTTGAAGGGTTTTTTCAAAATGGGAATTGACTGCCTAAGGCAGGGGTGGGAAACTTATTTTGGGCCGGGCGCCACTGATCCACAGAAATATCAGTCAGGGGCTGCACGCAAGCAAGAAACAAAAAACAAACAAACAAACAAACACTTCCCCTGCTAGGGGCTGGCACTTCCCCAGGGACCAGTTGTTGAGAGACACTGGTCTAGAAAAAATGACTTACGAGGGAAGTTTAAAAAAAATAGGGTTTGCTTAGTCTGGAAAAGAGAAGACTGAGGAGAAACATGATACTAGATTTCAAATTCATAAACTATTGTTACAAGGAGGAGGGTGAACAATTGTTCTCATTAACCTGTTCCACATTTAGAACCATTGTTTACTCAAATGAGCTGTTATACAGTTTCAACATAGGCTGTCATGGTGGAAAAAGCAGAAGGCTTGTGACAAACATTCCCCTTTCTCAGCAACAACTGAGAAGTAAGAGAAATCACAAGGAGCATCATGTGGTAAAGTCTTTGAGCAGATGTTCTCTCCTTACTTTTCCAAATCGGGAGCAAAACGCAGCCCCAGCGTCACTCCATTGGTTAAAAGGGAGTATTACGTGAGGGATGACTCTTGGAATAAAGCTTTTGGTTTGCATAGTTATGCATATGTGTGCACACAAATCCTGTAAGCAGACATGGGAGTCAGAACTGATTAAAGGTGTGCTATTATAGGTTTGTGAATCTCCAAGCTAGATTCTCCAGTACCCCGCAAATGAGTACAAAGTGGATTTTAAAAGTTACTAATTCAGAATGGCAATAATTTATACTCACTTTGCATGGTGTACATGAGTACAGGGTAATGGAAAATCTAGCCCTCTGTGGTTTTTGGATAAGCCAAAGTCTTGGGCACATTTCAGGGTATGAAGTTTATGGCATAGAAGTGACATAATCACATAATGATGCCTTTTGGTGGAACAGATTCTATAGCCTCTACTGAAACTAGCCTTACAGCAGCCTATTTAAGATGAATTTGCAAACAAATGGTGAACAGTGGAGAAATGCCAATTCTCCTCTGCCATGGCTGGCTCCATCCAGATTAAAGCTTTTGAAGATAAAAACACCTATATATCTTACTTGGAGTTCAGAATCCCTGCCATGTCCTTGGAGGCACTGAAATTTTCAGGATGATTAAAGCAAGCAAACAAAGTATCTCCAGTCATCTAGATCTAGAAATGGCACTGAACAGAATACTGGGTTGCAAAGAATGAGATATCATCAGCTCCATGGAAATTAATGCAGTCGCCTTGATGAAGAGTCGGAAGATCAGATGAGCTCAGTGTGTCCCTGCCTAAGCAGGCCACACGTCACAGCTCTATAACAATAACTGTTTATATTCAAACCATGCATATCAAGCAATAGCCACATGAATGGACGCTCGATAACAACAAGATTAAAATAGGTCCGAGACAGTCAGGAAATGAACAGGGTTCCCCCCTGTTTGTTTCCTCTTTTATTATTAATTATTATTATTATTTTACACACATATGTTTGATATCAGACTCTGGTAATGCTTTTATTCCACGAGACAGGCCTTCTCAACCCATTCCATGAATCACAGGCATTTCAGATCAGAGCTGCGTAAATAACCCATTTTTCAGTTTGGGTTGATCCAAGATCAGAATGTTTAACCATTTTTTGGTGAAACAAACAAAAAAAAATCAAAATATTTACTTTGACCTAAACCTTTTTTTAAAAAAAAAGAAAGTAAAATTCAAAATGAAAAAGTCATTTCAAATCAAAATATTTCCTTTTGAAAAACTGAAACTACACATTTATATTTTTTGGAGGTTCTTTCTTTCTTTCTTCTTTAAAAAAGGGCAAATTCAACAAAATTCACATCATTTTTCTGTCATCCTAATTACGTTTCAACCCTCATCACCAAATACGTCAAGTCTCAGTAACCTATAGAATTTAGAGCAGGGTGGACAAATACTGACTATGGACTGGATCCAGTCCATTATGGGCTGCCATCGCTTTATTTACTTGTGCCGCAGGTACACCACAGGTACCGGTGATTGCAGCTCCTATGGGCTGTGGATCGCCATTTGCGGCCAATAGGAGTTGCGGGAAGTGGTGTCCTGGTCCGTGTCACAAACTGTAATCACCGGGACTGTGGTTGCACAGGTAAATATCATGGTGGCAGCCTGCTAGGGACTAACCTTGATGAACAGCTGCCATTTTACTGCCCACCCCTGATTTAGGGACACACACGCACACACAAATTTCACCCTAGCATAGTGTGCTAGCCATACATTACATAAAACGCATACCTATAGAGTCATCTGATTGTCTGAGTGGACAGACAGTGTGTCTGTTATAACTAGGTTTGATGGTGTGAACTGCCCGTTTGTTATAAATAAATAACCCTCTTCTCACCACACAAATTACAGAAAAGCAAGAACAGAGTATCACTAATTCAAAGCTTTCTAAAATCACAGGTCAAGCCCCATCCAATAATTACATTAATAGTTTTGGCATCTTTTTGTTCTCCTCCTGTTCTTGAGCCTTTCGGTATCCCCTTTTCAAACTTTTCTCTGCAACCATGAGGGACAGAAACATACCTTTTTAAAAATGAAAGCTAACTTTCCATGTAATCACCTGACTTCAGAAGCTGGGCCTTTAAGAAAAAAACAATGAATATTGCAAAACTTGTGACAAAAATCACAAGAGATAGCAATACAAATTTACACTAAAATCTATCCTAAAAGACACCTAGACATCATTGAGCCTTGGTGTCATGCTTGACCCTTGGTGTCATGCTTCCACGAAGCTTATGAGACTTAATTACATCTAGTACAACAGCATGACTAAACCTGCTCTCTGTTCTTTGATAATATTGGGCTAGGTTTAGCAGGCTAAATTCTCTTTTATGCTGAGGCCATTTTATTCTGCTCTGACAGCATAAGGAGGACTTAAGGTAAGCATAATTATATTTACTCTCACTTGAGGGCCCCTTTATGTTGCTTGAACAATGTAAAAATGTCTTTAGTGTAAAAAGAATGAGTCCCAACATGCTTAGTAGTGCAGAATCCATCTCCTGAAATTTGCATGAGTACATAATAACATAAGAACAGCCAGACTGGGTCAGACCAAAGGTTCATCTAGCCCAGTATCCTGTCTGCCGACAGTGGCCAATGCCAGGTGCCCAGGGAGAATTAACAGAACAGTTAATTATTAGGTGATCCATCTTTTCTTCCCCATTTCCCAGCTTCTGGCAAACAGAGGCTAGGGACACCATCCCACCATGCCCTGCTTATTTCAGCAAATTAAGCAAGATTTGGTGCATGATTTATGCAGTGAGAGAAAACCCTTCATGAATACACAGCCTTTTTGTCCTACAGTCTTATCTCCCATTTCTCTTTCATTATGGCCCACAACCTGCAAATGCACAAATGTTCTCATCTTCAGTATTTAAAGTTAAGCACATTTGTAGGCATTTGTATGATTGGGCCTTATGACCGCACAGTTGTGTTTGGTTTCCACAGCATATAAGAAATAGTATATGCTTTTAAAGAAAAAAAAGATTGTAGTTAAATTTATTTGTAAAAAGGTCACAGAAACACTTCTCTTTATATTAGGGTTGGGAAACTTTTAAAAAAATGAAAAAAATTGGATCCAAGCTACTTGACAATGTTTTTTTAACTACAGAAATATTGAAAACTTAAATGTCAAGACTCAAAGGATATGTTTCTAAGAAATCAGAGTTTATTTAATAGTTGATAAGATTGTTATGAAATTCTAGATTAACATGTTACCCATTGTGTATCATTTACGCACCAACTAGCTATGAGTTATTAAAAACATTATGATGAAGTTTAAGAAATATGTAACAGAGATATATTTTGTTACATACCAATTAATCCTGTATCAATACATTTTTAACAGTGAGATGGCATTTATTCAACATACAACAACTGCCTTATAAAGTCTAAATTAAATGCCTATTAAAGTAATGGAGAGTTTACAAAATTACAAAGTAAATGTGAGTCTTAAATGGACTGCAGTTCACATATGGAGTGATTAGAGCATATTTCAAGGTGGTGATGATATACTGATGGAGTAGAGGACCTGTCAGGAACTCACCGGGACAACCCTGAAACCCTGAACTTACTACACTCTTCTTTAAATAGATAAAGAGTATTGAGATAGATATTCCTGTACAGATGTGCTTGTATCACACTCAGTCTCATACGCCACGAAGTGCACCAGTTTCAATGGGAGTTTAATAATGTTTTCTCTTTTAAAAGAAAAAAAAAACCCACAACAACAACAACAACAAAAACCCCAAACTCCCAACAACATGGAAATTCAATGTGAACAAAATAGGTTATTACAAAAAAATGGTCAAACTGGGTCAGACCAGAGGTCCACCTAGCCCAGGGTCCTATCTCTGACAGTGGTCAGTGCGAAGTGCCCCAGAGACATTGAATAAAACATGTGATCTATCTCCTGTTTCCAGTCCCAGCATTATTCTAATGCTAAGACTTAGACTGTAAATGTGAGAGTTAGGCTTTCCACGGGTACCACAACTCAGCCAATCTGCATATGAATTTATTTTAAGGACATACACATCAAGGCTATGTCTACACTACACACCACTTCTGTCAGTGTGTAGGGTATTTGTAGCTACCTCCCACAATGAAAAGCAAGTTGTGTCCACACTGCAGCGTGTAGCTACATGGGTCTGTGAAAGGCTCTGGCAGGAGGGAGGCAGCGGGAAAAGCATCCATTCCACCCTGCCTCCTGCCTGCCAGAGCCTTTCCCCATTGCTGGTGTCTTTCCCTGCATCCTTTTCCCACTGCCTCTCACTCTCAGAGCTGTTCCCCATCAATGGAGTCTTTCCCTGAAGAGGAGAAAGGCTACAGGCGCGAGGAGCTGACAACCTCCATAGCCATTCTTTGTGGCGTAGGAAGACGCTGAAGATTTCCCTGTTGCTGGAGTCTTTACCTGCGGCAGGAAAGGCCCCAATAGCAGGGAGGCGGTGAGACACTGCATGGCTAAAAAGTAGAAGTGTAGACAGGAAAACATGGTCTGGGGAAGTAGGGAGCTGGGGGAGGGTAGGTACCGGTATACATGCCCATACCCTTCAGGCATGTGTGTACTCTACCTGCCAAAACCATGTCTCCCCATCTGCTTTGCCTTCCATATCTTCGCTAGGGGCTACCCGAGTATATACACTCCTCATGCTCTGCCAGGAAAAAGGGGCAATAGGGACATAGCCTCACACACATTATGCATGAGGGCTGGAACTATGAACTGCCTGACTGCTACCAGAACATTGCATTCATCTCAGTTTTTTATGAACGGCATATTGCTAGCTGTGTACTCACACATCCTCTTCTGTACCAGTTCTACTTGAGATGGCACAAGGTGCCCTATTGAATGATCTTCAAGCTTAAGGGGCCAAATAACACACACCACTTACAGCTGGTCCAAGCATCGACTATTTGTTCTGTGGAGTGTGGAAAAGAATCCACCCTCCTGGCTCTAGTGTGGCTGCTGAGAGTTTTGCAAAGGCTTTTGGCTGAAGTAGCCCTACTGGCCCTTTCTGAATGTTGCAGAGCAGAGTGGAGCAAGAATCTTCCCGCTCTGCCCTAGCGCTGTTCCCACCTGCTCTGCTACCGTGATCTTCTAAATGCTGCTGCCCTCTTGCACAGTGGAACTGTAGAGCCTCCACTGCAGAGGTAGCAGGGGCAGGATTGAGCTCTGAAGCAAGGAAGCACAGGCAGGTTTTGTGGTGTTTGCTGTCTGAGGTGCAGAGAAGAGGGCGGTTTGTGAGTATCTAGTTGTGTGGTTGCTGCACACATAAGAGATCGCAAAACCAGAAGCCCTGCTTTTGAGAAAACATGGCTCTTTAAGTGCCTGCTCAATGGAACTAGAGAGAATGCTTCTGCCCAATAAAGGAACCAAGGCACTGATAGAGATGGTGAAAATAGATCAATAAGCTGTTGATTCTCACTAAGCTGTTGATTCTCACTCCAATTCAGGAAAAAAATCACGTTTAAGGGCTTTCTGAACTAGGGTGTCCACTTATTTCCTCACTCCCTTCCCCTGATTCTTTCAGGGTAAGTGCTGATGCACATAAAGGCTCATTCTCACCTTTCGAAGAAGTGACTGTCAATGGGAGGAAACCACTCCAGAGTGACAGAGCTCGAGGTTCGGTCCACAATCTGCGGGGCGATGGCCACTGGGGCGGGTTTCTTGACAGGCTGCCAGCTCTGGTACACCAGGTCCAAGTAGCAGTGCATTCTCGCCATCTGATTGGGCGTGAAGGAATTGGTGCAGTCGTCGTCTGAAAGCCAACAAAGCGAGAGATGCAGAGAGAGATGAGAGAATTACGATCTGGTGAATGTGAGCTCTCCAAGCTCCTTGCAGATGCCAGGATGGGCTCTCCCTGCTCTCGGGAGTTAATGGCCTGTGAACAAATTAGTGCAGTCATCGCTTTGGGAGACAGGTGAAAAGAAACAGACGTTCTAAAAAACCACCAACCCTCCTCTCTTGCTATGGGGCACAATGGAGATCCTAAAGGGCACTCCAAGGGGGGCAGTGAGACCTAGCGGTATGGAAGGGGTCAGAAAGCATGAGTGCAGTACCCTCTGCTCAACGCCAAGTATGCATCTGAATCTCTGAAAGTGTAATAAGATTTTGTCTTTAAGGAAATGTGGGCAGGGAATGGAACAAAAGCACAATTCAGTCCATGAATCTTCCCCTCGCCTTCCTGAGGCCACCTCCATTTCTTCTCTAGCTCCCTTTCTGGTTGCACTGACTTCTCACATACCCTCATCCTCCGTGTCTTCCCCTTCCCACTACTGCTGGCTCTGCGCTAAGCCTTAGGGGAAGAGAAAGCCCCAAAAGGCCGGGGCAGGGGCGTAACAAGGGAGTATGGCAGGGAATCATTTGCACCAAGAGATGGACATTCTCTCCCCCCTCTGGTCTCCTGTGAGGGTGAGGGGTGAATGTCAGTCTGCGTCTTTTCCTCTCCAAAGATAACCAGGAGAAATTAGTATAATGGCCCTGACAGGTAGAAAATGCAGGAGCAGCCACCTGTCACCCTTCAGAGACCCAAAAGGCAGTAGGGCTTGCACAGAGACAGCCACTACCCACCAACCAGTTGGTATTAGCAAGCCCTGAGTCTGCAGTAAGGGTGGATTGAGGCAGGGTCAGGGAAAGCTAGAGGTGAGGAGGCAGTTGTGAGATGAATGCACAGAAATGAATTTGGCCACCCTTTCCAGGAGCCTAGCACATGTGAAAAGCAGGCTGAGTTGCAGGGAGGGTAAGGTTTTGTCAGGTGACCATTTATAAAATCTCTTGATGTCTCTTGCTGCCTTTCTAGGCAATATGCTTTAGTCACACACTAGTTACCAAGCTAATGGCAGGGGAAATGGGGAAATGTAATGCCCTGTATACACGGGAGCTCAGATTAGATGATCTAACAGTCCTTTTGGCCTCTAACTCTGTGACTTTATGAAGGATGCTCTTGTCGCTTCGGCACTAAGCTGGGACTCAGGAAACTTGTATTAAATAGAACTGATCTTTTTTTTTAACTGAAAAGTTTTCCCACCAAATTAGTGATTTTCTCAAAAATCAATTTTTTTTCCATGGCAAAAGGTCAGGTTAAACAAAAATGAAAGAATACAAACAAAAATGTTGTTAGGTTTTAAAATGTCTATTTGAAATGAACATTTCATTTCAGTGTATCAACAGTGGCAAAATTTGCCTTTTTGAGCCTTGAATTTAAACTCTCCAGAATGTTTCATTTCGTGAGAATTTTTGACATTTCAGCTTTCTCTCTGAATGGAAAGTCATGTTGAAATATTGACATTTCCTATGACAGGAGCATTCTATTTTCTTAACATCGCTGCAACTCCCTGGCTCTGCCACACATTTCCAGGGTGGATCCTGGGTAAATGACATCATCATCTTCTTTTCCGCATCCATAAATGGAGATAGTAATCGATGTAGCTACTGTAGGTAACCATGGTATTGGAGTGTCCCCCACCACCAATCTGTAGTGCAATTACAATGTTAGGTGTTAGGAAATTTACATATTCCCATTTTACAGATGCACAGTGACACTAAATAAGTTGCTCAGCCTTATTACAACTGCCACACTACCCCTCTGACCTCTACCCTTTCTCTTGCTTGCACCTTGCTCATTTAGATGAAAAGTTCTTGGGAACAAGGATTCTGTGTCTTACTAAGAGTATGTCTATACTAGCCCCCTAGATTGATCTAGGGAGGCTAATGAAGGCAACCGAAATTGCAAATGAAGCATGGGATTTAAATATCCGGCACTTGATTTGCATGTTCCCGGCCGGTCGCCATTTTAGAAATTGACTAGCCCGAAATAACTGACTGCGTCTACACACGGCAGTGAAACGGTATTCCGAAATAAAGCCCTAACTCGAATTAGCTGGAATTTCTCCTGCAATGAGGTTTACCAGCTAATTTGAGTTAGAGCTTTGTTTTGGAATCCCATTTCACTGCCGCATGTAGACGCGGTCAGTTACTTCGGGCTAGTCAATTTCTAAAATGGCGACCGGCTGGGAACATGCAAATCAAGTGCCGGATATTTAAATTCTGTGCTTCATTTGCAATTTCGGTTGCCCTCATTAGCCTCCCTAGATCAATCTAGGGGGCTAGTGTAGACAGACCCTAAATGTTTAGAATCATAGACTCCTAGGGCTGGAAGCGACCTCAGGAGGTCATCAAGTCCAGCCCCCTGGCCAAAGCAGAACCAATCCCAAATAAATCATCCCAGCCAGGGCTTGGTCAACCCGAGACTTAAAAAACCTCTAGGGATGGAGATTCCACTACCTCCCTAGGGAACCCATCCCAGTATTTTACCACCCTCCTAGTGAAATAGTTTTTCTTAATATCCAACCTAGACCTCCCCCACTGTCACTTGAGACCATTGCTCCTTGTTCTGCATCCGTCACTACTGTGAACAGCCTCTCTCCATCCTCTTTGGAACCCTCCTTCAGGAAGCTGAAGGCTGCTATCAAATCCCCTCACTTTTCTCTTCTGCAGACTAAATAAGCCCAAATTCCTCAGCCTCTCCTCGTAGGTCATGTGCTCCAGCCCCCTCATCATTTTGATTACCCTCCACTGGACCCTCTCCAATGCGTCCACATTCTTTCTATAGTGGGGGGCGCAGAACTGGATGCAATACTCCAGATGTGGCCTCATCAGTGCAGAATAAAGGGGAATAATCTCTTCTCTAGATCTGCTGGCAATGCTCCTTCTAATGCACCCTAATATGCCATTAGCCTTCTTGGCTACAAGGGCACATTGTTGACTCATATCCTACTTCTCATCCACTGTAATCCCCAGGTCCTTTTCTGCAGAACTGCTACCTAGCTAGTCGGTCCCCAGCCTGTAACAATGCTTGGGATTCTTCCGTTCCTGGGACTCTGCACTCGTCCTTGTTGAACCTCGTTAGATTTCTTTTGGCCCAATCCTCTAATCTTTCTAGGTCACGCTGGAACCTATCCCTGCCCTCCAATGTATCTACCTCTCCCCCTAGCTTAGTGTCATCCACAGATTTGCTGAGGATGCCATCCATCCCCTCATCCAGGTCATTAATAAAGATGTTGAACAAAGGTTTAGGCTGTATCTAATCATAACAAGGCTTCAAACTTCTATGATGGCTTTAGGCATGATTGTCATACAAATAACAATGAAGGTTTTTGCACAGCATTCTGTTTTGTGTGGGTGATGGGTTACTGAGGCCAGTTTGGTTGCTTGCTTGGTTATTTGGCTATGTTGCCAGTTTGACATTTTGGGGATGAATTATATTTATTTGTAGGTGTCCACATGCCTTCACGTCTGAGAATTGTGGAACACACGAGGAATGGGAGTGTTCTACAGAAAAAGCAAACTTTCTGGCTTAGTGGGGTCCTTCCTACCTCAGCTGGGGTACGTCTACACTACATGGCTCCATCGACGGAGCCATGTAGATGAGGGTTGTGGGCAAAGGGAAATGAAGCGGTGATTTAAATAATCACCGCTTCATTTAAATTTACATGGCTGCCGCGCTGAGCCGACAAACAGCTGATCAGCTGTTTGTCGGCTTAGCGCTCTAGTCTGGATGCTCCCCTGCCGACATCAAAGCCCTTTGTCGGCAGCCCCGGCAAACCTCATCCCACGAGGAATAACGATTTAAATCGCCGCTTCATTTCCCTTTGCCTACAACCCTAATCTACATGGCTCCGTCGATGGAGCCATGTAGTCTAGACATAGCCCTGGAAGCCACAGCCCAAAGGAGGTGCAGAGGTTGGAATCAATGCTTCAGTTCTACCTCATTCAGGATGGCTAGAGGAACATAGTCTCTCCAATGCATCTCCTTTGCTAATTCCACAGGGTAACTAACTTCCCCTCATCAAAGAAGCAAGCGAACTGAGCAGGTGCACTTGGTCTGTAAGTATCTATCAAATCCCAATAGTCAGCTCAAAGCTGCTGTGTGCATGCAAGGAGCTGCTTTAATCCTTGGATTGCCTCAATAATTATTGACAGCCTATCCTGAACATCCTGTAAAAGCCATAAATATTCCTCAAGGAAGCCCAGAAGTGCACAAAAGGCTTTGAATAGCCACCATAAAGGAACAATAAAATATATATAGGACTCAATGTGGGAACAATGGCAGAGGAGGAAGATGACATGCACTGGAGCCCAAGTGTTTCTCTAAGATGCTCTTTTTCGGGGGGGGGGGGGAGGGAGAGAGAGTCATTAGGGTTCGAAAAAGGCTCACAAATCCACAGATGATATAACGACCAGAGAAATGAATCAGATTTCATTAGGACTGCTGCTGTCATTGAAGTCAAAGGCAAAACTACTGACTTCAACAGCAGCGGCCCTCAGAAAGTAACATTTTGTTTACTTGGAGACAACATGGGTCTGTTTGACAGATGAGAAAATGCAAATCACCCCTCACACTCCTACCTCCTCTGAATTCTAGAGAGATCGAGAGACAGGAGACTGTCGGTATGGGTGCATCTGATAGAGACAGTGAAAAAACAGATAAGATAGAGCAATATAGATATGAGAAAGAGAGAAAGTCAGTCGTTCAGGACTGTATGACCTCAGCCTAGATGCTTCAAAGGTGATTTGATAGCCTGATATGATTTTTATTCCACTGGGAACAACAGAAAAGCAAACAGATTCATGCATGAGCTCTCGAGATGCCTATCGTGTTGCTTCACTTAATTTTACAAAAAGAAATTGTTGCTTTTGTTCACAACACCAGCACCTCTTTAGTTCTCACTAGCAGATAAGTATCTCCGTGTTCTGCCTGTCTGTGTCATATCTGAGGAGAGAGCTGGTAAGGCTGAGCCCGCTCCAGACAGAAGAACTCTCTGCATGTTGAAACATTCAGGACCCATCCCAAATTTTCCGCCTCTGTCCATACACACAAACACACTGATGGGGGGTGTGCCACAACAGGAGCTAGCTACAGGTAGGTGTGAGTTTATCATAGGAAGTTAGTGGGCAGGAATAATTTCCGGCTCTAATCTGTGTATCTGCATAACTATGAAGTTAGTATCTAGGCCAAATCATGTAAGTTGCACAGCATGTACTAAGAAGCTAGGTCACTGTGAGGATACTTGTCCTTGAAACCAGCGATGGGAAAATTAGAGAAGCAGCAACGCTCTCTAGGTCCACGGGCACCCAGGGTATAATTACAGCTGCATTATAAATCAACTCCACCTCTGCTCCTGCATGATGTTAATCACTTGCTTCTCTACAGAGATATTAGCGTCATATGACACTTTGTATGGACAATCTGTTTCTGCCTTCTCTTAAAGTGACTGTACATGTAATAGTAAAGGCCGAGATTTTGTCACAGACAAGTTCTTGACAATAACCAAACACTGCTGGAAGCCTATGATCTCTCCCTGACTTTTATTAAAAATACCTCTGGCAAAATGGAGAGGAAGGAGCAATCAACACCCACTGCCCTGGCCTTCCAGGGATCACCCACTGCCCTGGCCTTCCAGGGATCACCCACCTATCACGACTAAGAGTCCCCTGTCAGCGGCAGCAGCAGCTTGGGGCAGTGGAGTCTGTTGGGTCCCTCCGTTGTGGCTGCAGCTTGCAACTGCAGGGTCCCTTTGCCGGCAACAGCTTTCAGCTGCCGGAGTCCTTGCTCACATGGCAGCTGGAAGCTGGGGGGTCTCCCTACCCCCTGCAGCGGCTGGGTGTTGTGGGGGAGGGGACGGGGCACTAATAGCTCCAGTCCTGCTGCCTAGGGCCTGAAGCAAAACTGTCATGGAGGTCTCTGGAAGTCGCAAATTCCATGACTTCCACGATCTCTATGACAACATGTTAGCCTTGGTGATAGTTTACATTCACTTTAAGCCACCTTTATACTGCCAGTGTGAGGTAAAAGAGCCTTACTGCAGCTGAGAAGGGGGAATGCTGTCAAGGCATCTCCTACCCTCTTCAGAAAACAACATGCCATCCATCACTGTCCATTGGACTTCCAAGGGAGAGGGGCAGGGATTCCACTTAAACATCTTATCTAAAGGACAAGGGCTCCAGTTGTTCAGCATTCCTTCCTAACTCTACACCAGTGTCAACTCACAGTATAGGACTTGAACTTCCGAGAGAACTCAGAGAGGCGAGGGCTACCAACTGAGCAAATCAAACCCTTATCATTTGCTCACAGAACCACCAAACAGTACCAGAGCACACACCACAGTGGAGGAACAGGGTATGATTATCTTTCCATCCATGCTTCTCCACCCACACTGGTTTATGACTATACCTCTGACTGCCACTGTTTCCATAAGGAATGGGGAGGGGGCAATCTCTATGGCTGGAATTTTCAGTAGAGTTAAGAGCAGGTTCCTCATATCCCATTGAAATGATGGAGGAACGGGTTGTCTACCTCGCGATGGAAGTCCCAGCCTGATTTAAGCCCTGAATCACCAGATGTGAAAAGTGTTATTGGAAGAGCACAAATAGCCATGACTTTAGGATAATGTCTCATCTTCAACAGAATGTAAAAATCAAACCTCCCTCATGGTTGCCTCTTGCAAAGCCTGCATACCTGCATAGCTCATGAAGTTGCTGTACGGTGTGTTAAGGAAGCTGTGAAAACCACACGTGTCATTGCCAGGTCCGGGGTCCCCACACAGCTTGTGCTTTGGAGCAGGGTTGGTGTCACCACAGAGGTCTCCGGTCTCAAAGGAGGGCTCGGTTTCCATGCACGGGTCGCTGCAAGAGAGGATCTCAGAGATTCCCCGAAAGACGTGATAGAGCCCCAGGCTGTGCCCGATCTCATGGATCATCGTGTGTGTGTGGCCAGGGATGCCGTAGAAGGAAGGGTTCAGCACAATGCCACCTGCGTGGAGAAAATGAGGAATGGTTGCTTTTGTTCTGTGCACATCAGAACGGCAAGGGAAGGCAGACTATTCCAAAGTTCCTGAATCCTCACTGTGCATCTGAGCAGAGAGTACAGAGTCCTCTGCAACCTGCCGGCTCAGGCTTTTGCAGGAGCAGACACTGAACTGTTCTGCCAAGCATGCTGCAACTGCAAGATCCTAGTCAAGGGGCTTACATGAAAGTGACATGCTATGGGACAGAAAGGATGAACAGTCAAGGAGCCAGTTCTAAGGTCCTGATCCTAGAATCTATTATATCAATGGTCGTTTTTCCAGGTTTGCAACAGCTTACAATACAGTTGAATTTGGCACAGTATGTTCAGACAGAATGGGCTTTCATTGCAGATTGTAAACAACCCATCTGATGCTGACAGGTAAACAAATATATTTAGACTATACACAGCACAGTCTTCACATGGGACAAAGGGATAGCTGGTAGAACCCTGCTATCTCCTGTAAAATCCAGGGGCATGTTGCTGATGTTTGCAAATTAAAAACCGGACAAAGAAAAGTGAGGATATTTCACACGGCAAAGGGGGAGGATTTAAAATCTACTAGAATTAGTCGTCCTTATCTACTCTACTCATTGATTAGTCAACTCTAGCAGGAGGACCGCATAGTACACTAGTAAATGTGAGGGGTCTAATTTGTTAAAAAAACAAATTTTAGGATTGTGCGGACTTATTAGCATGGAAATTAAATCTATGCAGAGAAGTGAGTGGTAATCAGGTTTTGCATGTGAATGATGGGATGTGTAGCTAAGCAAATAAGTTAGTGAGGTTCTGCAGCATACTGAGTTAATGGGAAGAAATTTATTTTTTAGCTGAGCATTAGCTACATTGGGAGTTAGTGAAAAGTTCCATATTTTTCTGTACTTTGTTTCTTAAACTCATCTTTTCACAAGCTTTTTTGTTTTAAAGTGCTCACCGACATTGCTGGTGCCTTATCCAGGTAAAGGAAAATGGTTTTTACAAAAGAATACTGGCACAAACCCTGTTAAGGTAGAGACAAGGAGGAGCAAAAAGGGTTTGGCAGAAGGAATTTTATCAGCAGCTGTAGTACTGTGGGGATGAGATCATTAAGTTATGACACACCACAGATTCCATTCATGCTCATCTGTTCATTGACTCTTATTGCAACAATAAAAGGTTGCATGTGAGTGTGTGTGTGTGTGTGTGTGTGTGTGTGTGTGTGTGTGCATGCGTGCAGATGTGTGTAGAAGGGAGAAAAAAGGAGAGTGAGCAGAAAGGAGACAGTGAGTGCATGTTTGTGCGCATAAGGGACAAGAAAGAAATACACTCAAGTTAAATGCCTGTATGAAAAGGAGACAAAGTTATAGCAGGTTTGTGTGTGTGAAATTCTCTCTGATACACGGACTAGCACAAAGCCCTCTTCACTGCTTCCGTCATGCCTGGGGCTGCACCCAGGGTCAGCCCCAGCAGCTCTCTAGAAGTGGCTGTGCCTCTCCAGCATGCCGCAGAACTAACCTCTGTGCCACTTTTGCATAAGTCAAGCTGAGGGGCTATGGATCGGTATTTATGTGGGTCCTCCTATCCCAATACCTTTGAGGGAACTGTGTGAACTTCACCTTCCCATATTACCTGCACTACATCTACACAGATCCCTCAGTGTTTGGGCTCCACGTGGAGCAAGTAAATTTTGCCCAGGGAGAATCTGCGACTTACTTTGTGACAGCCCCCTTAGCAAGCACACACTTTGGGTTTGTTTTCCATCACTGGTAATCTTGGCAATGCCCCAAAGTAGGAGATGCAATCACAATAAAGGCTGACTAAAGGGCACTGACGCTGGACTGCATAGAACCAGCTGGGCAGGGTTGTGTTATTTTCGTCTTTGTTTAAGATGTCTATTTTTCATAGCTGTAAAGAGTCTAAATCAATTGTAGTTTTACAGAAAAGAGAGTTACCTCACCCAGACAATCTATGTTCCAGCACTTAGATCTGGGCTACAGAGCATATTTCATATTTTTTTTATGAAATACTTATTGGATTTATGGAAGAGAGAGAGGGAGAGAGAAAAGAAAGATTAAAATGAATTCTCACAGACCAAGCAGGAAGGGCTGTTAAGGCAGGAAATTATTATTATTACTTTTACTGTGAGTCAACCTCAACTGTCAGTTAAAGGCTTTCTGGCTCTCTAGTGAGCTTTCCCTCTGGTCAATTAATTCTGTCAATAAACAGTCAAAGTTGAATTTAAGCTGTTTTGTTAAGACACACTGTTGATAATCAGCCACGAAGTAAAAGCACAACTAATCAAAATTACCAAGTGCCACTGCCCCTCTATGTCCAGCAGGAGGTGCTATTGTGGATTTTTTTTTTTTTTTTTTACACAAAGCAGAGGAATGCAGAGGGTTCTCCTGGTCTCTGCCTCTGTCCACTGTTGCAGAGCTAGAAGGGTTTGGAGCCATCAGAGCTCTTTCCGGCCCATCTTACCCCAGCAAGAAGCCTTCTCTGGTAGTGGCACAGGCTCTCCAGGACAATCCGGGCTACTTCAGTCTTTGGCTATCAGAGTCATGGAGGGGAATATGCTGGTGGAAGGGAAATCAGAGCTGCACTAGACCCAGTCTGTCCTGGAAGAAGTTACAGAAGGAGCCCTAGCTTTTAGGAAGTGTCTGAGCTACGTCAACCTTACCTTCATCCCAGAGGACTTGCTGTAGGAATGCAGACTATGAGGCATTCACACGTACTGCAGTTTCTAGCCCTCTCAGCAGGAATCATTCTGTAGGAAGGTCGGCTCTTGGGGGAAGCTGTCTACTGCTATTTAAATGCTAAGTGCCTTCTGTAGCATGACCAGTCCTGATGAATGTTGCATGAAAAGCTGGCTGTCTATGGTGGAGCATCCACCTTCAACTAAGTTGTTTGACTAGGGAGGGTGTCAGCTTCTGTTTTATGTGGCCTGTCCCCTTTGACTGTAGAGGAGACTCCTGGATCACAGCACAACCAGCAACCAGGAGGTCGTGGTACAGCTCAGGGAACATGTGGAATGCGACAGAAAAGCAATGCAACACTGTGCTCAGTCTGCATCTCTCAGAGAGAACTTAATATTTGCCCCTTCTTCATTTTTTTGCTTAAGCTGCAGATGATATCAGAATTGATCAAAATGGCCACTCCCAAACCTCTGTCTAATCTAAACTGGAATATTTTATGCTAGGTCCAGAAAAGTGTGAATGACAGTACTGATTCCTCTGCTGTTGTTCATTTTCATTCATTCTGCATTTACTGGTTCCAGGTGACACTGGATTTAGGAAGCTTTGAAAAACATGTGATCGGCCTTGTTCTCATGAGGTTTCCTGCCTCGGGAGGTCTGCATAGTTCAGATAATCATATCCAGACTTTTGGGTGCTTAAGTGACCTGTGCCACTAACTCTTTTTAGGCTCATTCAATACTTCACAAGGAACACAGCTACTCTGGCACTGTAAGTATCCAGGTAGTGACTCATCTGCCGGTTTGTGTGACTTCCTGTGGATACCCGGGGCGATCACAGCTACATTCAGCGACCTTGGCTAAGAAACACACAGGCCAAGCTGCAGGGTAGCAAATTGTCTCCAGTTCCACTCAGCTGAACATTAAAAACATGGGGATTTTGCAGGTTTCTTTTTTGCAAATGAATGTAGAACAACAACCACCCTGCATTGCATTTTAGGAGGAAAATTAACTGCACACATTCTAGGTAATGGGCAAAGGTTAATAATTCAGTGTTATCCAGCATTCTCCCTTTGCCCTCCCCACAACCTCCTTTGCAAAGTACTCCCATGGGGCTGATCCCCTGTAAAGGAGCTTCACTTAAAAGGTGAAATATTTTCAGCCTGACATCATCTAGAAATACCATAATATGTTTTTGGCTTTATAATCTAATATTTTCCTGGTTGTGAGCCAATTGCTAGGAATCATGGAACTTTTTCCCCCCCTTGACTATATGAGACTATTAGTGGAATGATAAGAAATCAGAACTAGGCTTAATGCAGAATTGTCTCCCCTTGATGCTCCCCCTGAGAAATCTTTCCAAAGAGACAGCGTCTTTAGGACTGACCTAGATGCATCAGGGCTTCCTTGTCCCATGGCCAGGTTGCCACTCCAGCCAGCTCTTCTTCAGTGGAATTAGCGAAGAAGATGTTGAGGTGCGTGGATCCATCGAGTTTGAGTATGTTCTTTAGTTCGTTGACATCTAAATATGCTCTGAAACAGATACATAAACTATTACCAACAGCACTATCAGCACTGGCAGAGTTCTGGGATGCTGAAAGCTAGGTAAAGAGATTTATGAAAGCATGAACATCGGGCAGTTGAAAACATCTTAACATTCTATATCTTAAATATGGCATAATAATTTGCATTTATATAGTGTCTTGTACCAGGAAATCTCAACTCACTTAGGGTATGTCTACACTTGCAGCCTAATTCGAAATAGGGCTGCAATGTAGGCATTCGAAATTGCAAATCAAGCCCAGGATCCAAATATCCTGCACTTGATTTGCATGTTCCCAGCTGGGCGCCATTTTTGAAATTGACAAGCCCGGAATAACTGCCCGCGTCTATACTTGGCAGTGAAATGGGCGTTCAAAATAAAGCCTTAGTTCGAAATACCTGTTATTCCTCCTGCAATGAGGTTTAACAGGTATTTCAAACTAGGGCTTTATTTCAAACACCCGTTTCACTGCCACATGTAGATGAGGGCCGTTATTCCGGGCTTGTCAATTTCAAAAATGGCACCCGGCTGGGAACATGCAAATCAAGCACAGGATATTTAGATCCCGGGCTTGATTTGCAATTTCAAATGCCTACATTGCAGCCCTATTTCGAATTAGGCTGCAAGTCTAGACATACCCTTAAGTATTGATCAATGAAGGCTCAAAATACCCAAGGTCAATATGCAAAATGGTCTACCTTCTTGACATAGGTGCAGGAATCTTTTTTAATATTATGATGATGGCTCATGAATCCAGTTAGGTAAACAATTGCCTTGTACACATGCTCTAAATTCGTTATTGCTACCTATGCCCAAAGTGTGTCTCGTATCTTCACTCTAGCAACAGACAGTAACAGATCACTACTGATACCAGCTCCTGGAGTTACTCCTTTGCCCAAATGGTAGAGGTTCACACTGAGGTGCAGAAAGACTAAGCCTGAAGACTCTGGTTAGGGTATGTTGCTATATTCAGAATGAAACTACAGCCAAGGAGAAGGACGTACACAAAACACAGTTAGATTTGGTTTATTAAAACACTGCAAAGAAGCAAAGCCAAGCAGTATTTGACAAATGGAGAATGATGAGATCGGCAAGGAAACACAATTCAGCAGCAAGCTCCAGAGAGGGCAGTTATATACAGAAATTTAGAAACGAGGAAAACTGGGAAGGGAAACTGACCCAACTCATGGTGCTGTCTGAAGAGGCAGCTCTGTGACACCTGCTTCTTGCCTGTCTGTGGAAATCCTACACAAAGCCTGAGTGTGGGGGTTCTAAGACTGACTTTGTATTTGTATGTGTTTGTGTGGAGAGCGGAGCTGAGCTGTTACAGGAGCAGTCTCCTCTCCTCTCCTCTGTCTCCACATAAGACCTGAGCGGTCAGGTCTTGGTGGGTATAGCAGACAGCAAGGTGAGAACTGTTTTGCATGGTGTTGTGCCCGCTGAACCAGCATCTATTCTCATAGGTTGTGGGTCCCTTCCTGGAGAAGGAGTAGACCTAGTAACCATTGGCAACAGGGCTTCTGAAGGATTGGCAACAGGGCTTCTGATGTGTTCCACAAAACAACTCCGACTAGGTTACAGTGTAAATTTCTGAGGGCTGTTTCAGATCCCACAAGAATTGTGGGATTACCTCATGAATCCTAGCATGTCTGCAGGGATGTAGGAGCACATGACTTTTACAAGGCAAACCCAGTCCCCTGAACTCAATGCTTTTTCTGGGTAGCTTTACCTCTCCCTTGGGGTATTCCAGGAAAGGTGCAACATGGCCTTGTCTAGGCACAGATATGTTGCCAAAGAATATGCCATGTTACCCATTAAGTCCCTGCTGTACCATAACACCCAACCCAATGGAGTGCAGTTGTAAGAAGGTAAAGGCAGGGTGAGGAAATCAGGCAGTATTCTAACAGAACAGAAACAAACAAAAAATTGAGGGGAAAGTTGATGTTGAAAGTGGTGATGTTGGCACAAAAACACAAATCTGCTTTCCTCTCTTGATGCCTCATTAGCAAAGCAGCTAGCACCTCATGGGAAAATACTGAGGGTATCAAATACTGTACATTCAGACTCAACAAATGCACTGCACCAAAATAAATCTATAAGAAATGAGCTAGTTTCACTGCACTCAAAGGATGCAGAGAGTCTAAAATACAAGCATTAATCAGGATATACAACTTCCATGTTTACACATATTACTTCCCATTCTACTTCTTAATGCATCCTTCCCAGCTTGAGAAACAAGCCCAGAAGTGGGAGTGTAGCCATGAAGCCCTGCTGGCGACTCAATAGAAATAGTTGTCACTTTTTCTTGTTCTTCCCTTCCCCCATTTCCTATTGGCTCATTGTGTTAACATAGTGATAATATTTCTGTGCCTCAGTTTCTCCATTGGCAACATTGAAAGCTGGGATTTTCAAAGGTGCATAAGAGAATTATGTGCCCAAACTCCACTGAGAATCAAAGGAAATTAGAGACCTTTCTTAGGCTCTTTTGATAACTTCAGCCAGAGGTGATACCTCTTATTCAGCTTTGTAAAGTGTTTTGAAATCCTCAGATGACAGCAGGAGTGTACATGCAGAGCAGCATTATGACTAATACACAATGACACCTGGATTTTGTTCCCGGAGAGTTCCCTCCCACTCAATCCCTATAGGCATCATTAGGGCAGGACTATCATTGTTGCCACACCAACCACCTGGTTTGTGACAGAGGGGGCTGTAAGAAGGGAGAGAAAACAAACTCATTGAGATTTCTTTGCAAGCATCCCTAGAAACATAAAATAGATTAGTATAAAAATACAGAAAACGTGTTTCTGAGGGGTACAGGTTCTCGAGGTGCACAACCATTCTGATCTCACTTATGCTACCAGAGCAAACAAAGGGTTGCTATCTGATTCCAAGCCAATGAGATCCCATCTCAGCTCAACATCAGACCATTAATGGGGACTTCAGGGATAGAGCCCTGGCACAACTGTTTCTAAATATTGTACACCTCTTAAAAGTTTTTACAAGTTTGGCTCAGTTTGGAGAAGCAATTTAAATTTGCAGATTCAGAGATAACGCCAGAAGGGAACACAGTCATGAACACAGTGTTCATCTAGTCAGACCTGTTGCAAAATGCAGGCCATAGGATTTCCCTGAGTCAACTTCCTTTTTGAACAAGACCATATCTTTCAGAAAAACATCCAACTGATTCCAAACATTCCCATGGTGAAAAATCCACCAAAAAAACCCTCAAACAAAAAACAAACACCTCCCCCCCAATCCCTCTCCAAAACAAACAACAAACAACAACAAAACCAACCCCCCAAAACCCTTGGGAAGTTGTTTTAATGGATAATTACTCTCTTGATCAAAATTTTGCTCCATATTTTGAATCTGAATTTGTACAGCTTCAACTTCCAATCACTTGACTTTTTCTTATACCTTTTGAACTGCTAGATGGAAGAGCTCATTATCAAATATTTTGATCCCCATAAAAGTTCTTACAAAATGTGATGAAGTCACTCCTTGTCCTTTTCTTCGATAAATTGAATAGTTTCAGCGCTGTACACCTGTCACTAGAAGGTACGTTTTCCAGTCTCTAAAAATCCAACATGCTTCTTGAATTATGGATACCTGACCTTGACACAGTTTTCTAGCAGTGGACGCAACAATGCCAAATACAGGAGTAATATAACCTCTCTACTCCTATGTGATATTCTCCTGTTTATACTGGAAAGGATTGTATTAAACCTTTGTGCCACAGCATCACACTGGGACCTCAGTCACCTGGTTATCCATCATGGCAAAAGATATGATTTCCTTAAAAGGCCTCCCTAGAGTAATATTACTGCCCTTCCCTTGTTTTTGGTTCTTTAGCCTCACTCCACATGACTTTCTGTTATTAACCCCTGTGCCAGGGGTTATGAAATATGAAACTGTTGCTCCCATTTATCAGCTGGGATAAAAGAGGCACAGAGCTCCCCTAGGCATGTCAGTAAGTTAGAGCAGGGATTCTCAAACTTCATTGCATTGCGACCCCCTTCTGACAACAAAAATTACCACTCCACCCCGAGAAGGGGAACTGAAGCCTGAGCCTTCTGTGAGCAGGGGGAAAGGGAGGAAAAGAGCTTCAGTTCCAGGCAGAGGGCCTGTAATCTGAGCTCTGGTACTAGGGTCCCAGCAAGTCTAAGCCAGTCCCGGTGACCCCATTAAATGTGGTTGCAATGCACTTTGGGTGTCTTGACCCAGAGTCTCAGAACTGCTGAGTTAGAGTCTAGAACTCAAGTTAGTAATTTCTTGTTCCATGCTCAGCCTACTAGAACAAAACTGTCACTGGTTTGAAGACCAACACAGTCAGGAAACACCCTGAGAATAAACCACAATTTATGAGGGAGCAGGACTGGACAAAAAACAAGAATCTCATTTCTGAATAATTCTGAGGTTTTCACATTTGGTTTTGCTCTCACGCAGAACAAAACCGATGCCTTTAAAAAAAATGGTGATAAGCAAATAGTCCACTGGGTAGGACTTTTTAACTGTGAGAGAACTAGGTTCTTGTCATTGCTCCATATCAGATAGAAAACACCTCTCCAGTTCAGTTAAACTTTTGCAGGGAAGGTTTCTTGGTTCTAGGGTGGAATAACTGGTCAAAACCACAGACACTAATCCTAGAATAGCCAACAGTCTGGTGGTTAAGCTACTCCTTGGGGATGGGAGAGACCCAGGTTAGCTTCCCCGATCTTCTTCTCCCACCAAAATTTTTATACTGAACCTGAGAAACCTTCCCAAGCAAAGTTTTGCTAAAACCAAAACGTTTCTGCAAACACTTCTGGTTTTGAGAAATTGGCATTTTCTATTGAAAAAAATATTTTGTTGAAAAGTTCCTGACCCGCTCTAGCAGGGAGCTGAATATTTCAGCTGGATGACTGCTCCCTGATGTCCCTCTTTCCATAGGAGTGTGCATGTGGCTCTCACGAACTCAATGCACTCGCATTCAGTGAGCAGGGTTCCTTGCATACTTTACAAGGCTTCCATTCCCAGAAGGGCAAAAAGAACTAGGGGAGCTGGCTCGGCACCAAAATTTTTCTATCTTTTCCCTGGAGGAGACCCCAATGGAAAACAGACTCACATTTCCGCAATAGTTTCCTTGCCACTCACTGAAGTCACCACTTCCACCATAGCACAAGGTCGGGTGTTCCCTGGCCCCTGCTGACTCACCAAGGAAGATTCGCTCTTTGGGGACAGTAGTAGAGGGGCTTTGTTTCCATCCATGTAGTGTTTCTCTTCCAAGCGATGGCCTGTGATGTGGCTGAAGTTCTGAAGGACAGGCCAACGCTGTGACCCTTTCCGCATTTCTCATCTCTGTGCTGTGCTCAGTCCATCTCTCACAAGCACACAGTCCTCTCCCTCTGGCCCTTGAGCCCATTCTGTAAATATTTGCACAACAGCTGCACTCTATATGTTAATCGATTGCTAGAATGGTCTTTATTTCTTTGCTGGGCCCGGGTCAGCCTGGCATGCATGTGTGCAAGAGTGAGCCACTGTGTAGATTTGCATGTGTGTGGCTAAGTATGAGCATGTGTCACATAATGGGAGGGAAAGTGTATGCATAGGAGCATGTGTGAGAGAGAACATGAGAGCCGCACTGTGGGAGTGTGAGAAGGTGTAAATAGGTGACTGTGTGAGTATTACTGTGTGAGACACTGAGAGAGAAAGGCTGTGCGCTCAGGCTGGAAGTCCACAGAATGCAAGGCCTATGTGAAGATCCCACAACTGTATCTTAGGGCATTCCAGCAGTTGGGTACTCTTTCTCCGGTAGGTCCAAAGGAGCTAAGCTGTCACCTTTTTATTCACAGCTACTTTTTGCCTATTACAGTTACAAGCCAGTGACCAGCTACCTCCCATTCCTGTACCTTCCCAGCACAGCCTTGCTCTTGCACACACAATACACTTCTTAGCTTCTGGGGTGGCCCCTCAGTGGAATCTTAGCACAGTTAACCCATCTCTAGGGTTGCCAGATAGTTTAACCAAAAATACCAAACCCAGCCCCCCTCCAAAAAAAAGCACCGGGGAAAAAATTCTGTTGAGAACCCCTGAGAGTTATTAAGCAATAAATAAATAAATAAATAAGACAGCATGGCCCCTTTCAGAAATGCCATCTTGTTTTCCTTCTCTGGGCCAGACAGTTCCCCTGCGGAACCAGGTAATTGGGTGGAGGAGGAGTGGAGGGGTTGGCCCAGTTGCCAAGTGTGGGTAGGCTTGCCAGGTGTCGGGTATTGACCCGGACAGTCCGGTATTTTTGCCTCCTGGCAGGGAAAAAAAATCAGAAAATACCAGACATTTTAGGTGTCTGGTATTTTCTGAATTTTTGTACTGGACAGGAGGTGAAAATACCAGACTGTCCGGGTCAATACCAGACACCTGGCAACCCTACCCATCTCCCCAGAGTTGAATGCATCAGTTCCTTCCCCCACACTCTAGCGCACACACACACATGCTGAATGTCAGCCAATCGGGACAAGGGTTGCCTAGCCTAGTGGTCAGCGGGGGTGTCAGGAACCAAGGATTTGTGTCAGAGCGGGAGTCAGTAGTCAGAAGTCAGTGCCAAGTATCAAAATGGAGGGCAGGACCTGGAGAGCGCAGGGTATCAGGCAAAGAGGAATTCAAAGCAGGAGCAGCACAGATGCAAGGTTGGGTGCAAGGCAAAGGCAGCAGGAATAAGGAGCAAGGCAGCAGGGGCGACCCGTCCATATAGGCAAACGAGGCGGTGGCCTAGGGCGCCAAGTTAAATGGGGCGAAATGGGGCACCAAATGGTGGCGCAATATCGTTGAGGGGTTTGGAGGTGGGGGCGCCGATTGCATGGTTCACCTAGGGTGCCAGTTGCTGACAGCTACTCTAGGGCCGCTCCGGGCAGGCACAGAGATGGGCATGAGCCCTGGGTGGTCCGCAAGCTGCTGCTGACTTAAGAGCCCCCCTGCTGACCCTGCAGCTTATCAGGTGGCATGGCCAATGAGGCAGCC
This sequence comes from Pelodiscus sinensis, assembly GCF_052426305.1. Lineage (NCBI taxonomy): Eukaryota > Metazoa > Chordata > Testudines > Trionychidae > Pelodiscus > Pelodiscus sinensis. The sequence continues at coordinate 6,445,515 of NC_143074.1, read as the reverse complement.
TGCTGCAGGCCAGAAGTACTACTGAGGTTTGCTGGGAGCCTAGCGCTGCTGCAGGCTCTGATTCCTGACTCTGATGTGTATGAGACGCAATAGGTGGGTGCAGCTATGGTGAGTTTGGAAAGTGTGTGTGTGTGTGTGTATGTGTGCGTGTGTGACTCCCCAGGCACATATACACTGTGACCATTTGCATTTATACATGAACACACCCAGGATTCTTTTCTTGGCAGTCTCTCAGGTATATATATATGTCTGCAAGTGTGCAAACGTGCGCGCATGCACACACACACACACACATTTCAGTTTGGGAATGTGTATATATGCAAGATGACCAGAGCACTATGTATGTGTGTGCTAGGTGCTCTGTGTAAAACTTTAGACTGTGGAGAAAACATAGTTGACAAATCTATTCCTTCCGCTCTCCTCATGTTTCTAATAATCTCCCATCCATATCCCCCATCACCACCTGAGGACCCACACAGAGCTGCAGATGCATCGCTTTTGCGATCCTTATCCAACCATTGTCGGCAGACTGACAGTGACTAGGTCAGAACAGGTTTTAGTTATTGTGCTGCACTGAATTGACTCTTCCCCGACTGCTGCCGCTTCTTTACTATCAGTCCAGAATATCTGTTTCGGTGCTAACTATGAGCCTCACTTGCTCTTCTCAAGGTTATGTGGGGCCCATGATAAAGGACGTAACGCCTGTCACATGGGCCCATGCCAAAGAGAACCAAGGAACCCAGCCTCTGCAGCAGTGCCAAGCTCGCATTTCAAAGACATGAGTGCAGGCTTGGAAAGAGATCAAAGCCCTTCCAACTGTCATTAGAAATACTCCTTTCTGCGTCTCTCCACGAGTGCCAGCAATAGATTTCATAAATTGGCTCAAGATAGTACCTCCAATATAAACCTGAATGGAGGAACTGTCAGGGCAAGTCTGTGTGGAAAACAAAACAAAACACAACAAGGCATAAGTAACCCCTGTAATGGAAAAAACCCTGTGACGCCTTGAGTGTGCCTAGCTCAGAAAACACGATGAGATCATTGGTACATTAGCAAAAGGTCTCTCCTGCTTGAATCTGTTTTAGACACAGAAATGCTGCAAGCTGCTTATGAGCATTGGGGACACTGAATCATATTGGATTACATGCGTATTCCCACCCCAATGTTCGCACTGGCATGTTGGTCTAATGCATAGCTTTATGCTACAGTGCGGTGAGCACTCCAAAGTTGCATTGTACAACAGCTTCATCCATCTCCAATAGACTCCATCGCTCAATCAGCCAGACATTTGCAATACAATAACGCCATCCCCTATCCAGTAGGCTTGTTAGCTCACCCAGTGATATATCTTTTATGTAACAGCTTCGTCCACTATCCAGCATTCATATCATCTCCTGTACATGGAGATCAATCCATTTCTCTCCCCTATCTATCAAGCCACCTCCTATTTTTTTGGGTCCTGGCTCCTAAAGAGCAGACACATTTCCCATCAGTAAGGCCATTCTTCTGGACAAAAGACATAGTGCCTACTCACTGATCCTTATCCATATGGGGGCCCTGTTGCCTGTATGGTAGATACCACTCTGCTGAATGTGGCTTTGCTGGATATCGGTGCCAATCATATTAGCACAACATGTTGTATTTCCATACAAACAAGAGTACTGATGTCTCTTAAACTTGACTGTGACTCAGCTAGATCCAGTTGGGGATAGACCCAGTCAGAACCTACCTATGTGGATGGAGTCAAACTATATTATAATGGGGCCTAAAATAATATGTTTTCATCCAAGCAGAGACCTGAAACAGAATGCAGTGTTTGAACCTCATGACTTTCTGGCTTGATCCTATTCACAAGAGCTGGGTTGTAAATGTGGTTGTTTCTGTGATGTAAGCAGAGCCTTCTAGATCTCACGGGCAGGGATGTTTCCTGACATTCATCCTTCAGTTTTAATTCACTTAATTTTGTTTTAATTTTAATGTTCAAAGACCTGTGGCAGGAAAACAAATAGTCTGAATGGTGAAATATCCATAGGACATGACACAAAACAAGGGTGCAAGGCATTTCTACACCTCTGTCTTCCAAGTCCAATCTCTAACGGCCTCCTCTCAGGTTTAAAAGGAACGCTGTTTACTTACCATCTCCGTACAGCGGAGAGGGTGGTCAATTCTTAACCGCCGAATGAGCAGTTCTTATCTTGTACATAAATTTAGCCTCTCACAGACAGGAAGGCATTTGCACGGGATAAAGGCAGCCCCGCTGCTGAATCAATTGCATAAGATGGCTTTGATTTGCCACTGGTCTGCTTCCTTTTATGTGAATTTGATGCACCTTAAAGGAATTGGTAGGGCTGGCTGGAACCAGCTATAGAGTCAGGCTGACTCAGAGTAAGCTTTCCCCATACCATTGCTCAGTTCTGCCTTGGAACTCTTAAAAGCTGGGCTCCCATTGAGGTGATGTAGATGCACCTCGCTCATGACCTACCACTTATAGGCTCTAACACCCTCTGATGTTCTAGTCGTGAGGCCTATTTTGGACAATGGCTGCCAGCATGTCAAAGCAGGCTGTGATCTGGTATGTGACCCCGCGCCTGCTAGGTGCCAAAGAATCACCACCAAAGTGGTTTTCACGCGTTATCCAAACTATCATTTGAACACCGGTCTTCAGGGGCAAAGAACCACCGGACTAATCACCAGCAGACATTACAAGGCCAGCCATGATCAACCCTGATCATCCCAGTTCAAATCCTGGTCTCATTGTATGACAAAATTCCCCAATTTCAATGAAGTCCCTTACATAGGGATAATTTGGCGAACAGCGATTCAGCACATTAGACCTGGAATTATAGTTTAACTTTTCTTTCCTCGCGGCTTCTCAGTCTCAGGTGGCCAGGAATGCAGTGCCTTTTCTCACAGCATCTGCATGCCCAACTGTCGCACAGACACCTGTCACGTGCTGACACTGCAGATGTGTGTGTAAGCAGATGTGAGTTTGGTTTTCTTTTTGTCCGTTCCCAATCTCTTTCATCCCTGCACTGCTTTAAACCATGAATGAGTCTCTGACATGCTGATGGCTCTCTCCTCTATTCCTAAGAGTGGTGGGTTCAAGTCGGGTCCGCCCTAGGCAGTTCAAGTCCTGCCCCCACCTTCCACCCACTGTGGGAGAGGCCGGACAGCAAACACGAGCTGCTCCAGGAATGGACCTGGCTCCTGCATTAGGAAAGCAGGATAAGGGACCCTCTGAAGGTAGAGAGGTGGGGTGGGTTCCACAAGGAGCATTTTCATTCATGAGATCCTTATTGGGTGTATGGAAATTTCCTGGCTTTTGTCTTTAGAACTTATTGCTTTTGGAGATGCAGTGGAAGGATGCCCTAATAAAACGAGGCTGTTCTAGTCATCTCTCACCACTAACAGTTATACTGTCTAATCTTATCACAACACTGATACACCCTTCCAAACTACAGGCATTTTTCGGGCTTTGATTTTAAAGCGCAATGTTGTGTGAATATTAAAAACCTGCCCAAAAGTTTATATGCGATGAAGATGGTGTCAAGTTCAATTTTATCTGACCTTACCTTTCATAAAGATTCACTTTTGGTAGTTTTCTTATTTAAGACAGCATTCAATAAATACTCCAGAGCAGGGAACATGTCTCATCTATGTCTAGAGCATATTACATCTGTGGCACTGGCCATGTGTTAATTAATAAATCATGGGGATGAGGATGATGGTGATTAATAGAGACTAAAGCATTCAGAGCTGCTTTGGATGGCTTGGATGAGGCAGGAGTTTGGGGTATGGTGTAACCAAAATTTTGCATGAACAGCAAAGTATTTGATTCCAATTTGGCCCACTGTCTATTTGCAAATAGAAATCCAAACCTGAAATTGCAGTTCTGGCAGCAACCAAAACAGGAGACAACTGGCTTCAATCTACAAAAATACATTCCAAGTATTGTCCCACTTACAACTTTGAATATGTTTAGAAATTTCTTTAATGCAGCAAAACAGCCTCAAGTTTTCCTAGATCTACTCTTCTGTCTGAAGAACAGAGAGAAACATTTGGAGAGGATAAAATAAATTAAAGGGCTCCAAGGAGATGACGTAAAGTGATGTAAACAACTGGATAAAAACCTGAATGTTTACGAGAGGTGTCTGTGTTTTTTTCTGCTGATACTAGGATACCGTACTGCACAATAAACTTTCTACAAACTGAGTTTATTCTAAGCTCGTATTGGCTTTTCTTAAAGTTCTAGTGTTTCAAGCTTGTCATAGTTTAGACCATCATCAAAAGCCTCAATGTAATTGCAGCAGTGTTGTAAAATTTGGGTCTAGATTCAAATCACTTATTATTTGGCCCCAATGCAGACTGTACAGTATATAACACAGCAGGGTGCCACAAACACAGTAAGAGACAGTCCCTGACCCAAGAAGTTTACAATCTAAATAAACATGCTGTTGAAACAATCGAATATTTTGAATACATTTGGATTCGACTTTGCTTTGGCTCACTATAGGGACCAGAGCCAGAGTCAGACCAGGGAATTTCTGCAAAGTTTGGATGGATTTAGTGTAAACTCATCTTTACAGAAAGAAGTAGAGCATTTGAAAGAAAATTATAGCTTTTCTACAAAACATTTGGACCATTCTATGGAACTGAATAAAATATGCATATTGCTGTATAGCTATATTGTTATAAGAAATTATTCTCTATTAAATTACAGTAATCTGGCATGATTTCTATAGAATCCATTTGCTTTCATCCCTGTTCTTCTCTACTGGACCATAAGGGATCTCTCATATAAAATGCAGCTATATTTACACAAATGCCCATAAGCAACTTCTGAAAGTTCCAAATGGCCAATATCTATTTAATTGTCTGAACCACAACCATTAATCTGAATAATTCTGGATTCTGGTTTGTTCAAAATCTAAACTGAGTTCAAATTTTGAGGGCTACACCCACTTTTCTTTTTCTTCTAGTTAGTATTGGTTTGTACCCTGTGCCCATTTCTGTTCTCATTTATATTGGTATAAATCCAGATTAACCCCCCGGCGGTAATGTAGTTATGTCAATGTAAAACTAGCATAAGTGGGAACAGAATCTGAGTTCACTTTTGAGTTTAAACTCAAAGTTTCACTTGAAATTACCAGTTTTTGCCCAATTTCTGGCCAATTAAATCCACTTTTGTAAAGACTGAGGAGGGATTGCTCAAATCTTAGCACAGGTTCTCTTGAAAGGTTCATAAATTCTCACCAAATTCTTCCACAAACTGAGAGTCCACCTCTGGTTCTGACTGGATGGGTATCAGTAGAGGCTCAGAAAGAAATGGTGCAAAAGATTATCTAATATATTTGAAATGTCCATGTTTTGGTCTGAGCTTTAGGCAAAAGTTTGCATTGGCTATTAATACATTCAAAATAATTCACCCACTTCAACACTTATACTGCCAGTTTCACAGAGGACTACCCCTATAGGTTTACATTGTATTGAGCTGCTGAGGAACACAAAAGTCACATATCTTCCTCCCATGACTGATTTAGTACTAGCAGTGGTACAAAACTTTGAGCTCACTTTTGCAGTAAAGCTGCTCAGCAGCTTGAAAAACAGGAGCCATAATCAACCTGTGGAACTCTTTACCAGAGGATGTTGTGAAGGCCAGGACTATAATATGATTAAAAAAAGAACTAGATAAATTCACGGAGGACAAGTCCAACCATAGCTATAAGCCAGGATGGGCAGGAATGGTGTCCCTAGCCTCTGTTTTCCAGCAGCTGGGAATGGTCAAGAGGGGATGAATTATGAACAGATCTATTCTGTTCATTCCTTCTGAAGTTGGCATTGGCTACTGTCAGCAGACAGGACACCTGGCTAGATGGACCTGTGTTCTGACCCAGCATGGCCATTCTTATGTTCATAATCAATAATTAAGCTGACCAACTGACTATAAAGAACAATGAACATTTTTCTTGGAAAGCCAAATTTTGGGAGGGTGAAGGTAAGATGGTGCAGTTCTGGCAAACTGAATTATGCTCTTTCTACATTACAAACTTTTGAGACTGAAAGTAGCATTCATTAACAGTGAATTGCGGGGAGGACACATTTTCAAAGGGCAAATACATGGGGAGAAGTAAATTGCACTATCATCAGCAACACTGTTTGATTTGTTGCAGTTGTCTCTCTTATTTTCTTTTATTCCTATTGGTTTTTTTTGTTTCAACACTGAGGCCAAGTGACCCATGAGAAATATACAGCAATTTGCCTGTTATCCATCTCTCACCTCCATCTGATATTCACTCCGCCCTCGTTACCCTGATGTTTTCCCAGACTCTATATGCTGAACCACTGTAACACAGAGAAAAGTCAAACGCTAAAGAAAGAATTGGTGTAAGGATTTTTTCCACAAACCAGTTCTGTTCATACTGACTTTCCTTGCTGCTTCTCCAAAGCTGTACCAAGTCTCATTCTTATATCCAAGGATTTAAAAGAATATATCCATAGGGTAGGTTTTAAGCAACTTAGCTAAAGCACCATGTATACTATATAGCACTTCTGTAGCACCTTGCATCTGAGGCTGTGTCTAAACTACATCCCTTTCCTCGAAAGGCCGCCATTATGCAAATGAAGCGTGGGAAATTTAAATCCTGGCTTCATTTGCAATATCAAAGTGTCTAATTTACATCCCTTTTTCGAGAAAGGGGATGTAGTTTAGACACAGCCTGAGTCTCAAAATGCTTCACAGACAGTGTGTGAAATTCACTTGGCACATTTAAGTTATATTTGGGACCTAAGCAGTGTGACAGCCTAGGGCTGGGTCACCTCTGCAAACGGAGAGAATTTCACCACAACAGTATAAGCCTCAGCACCCACCTCCCTTTGAAGTAGGTAAATAGAATCATTATCCCCATTATGCATATGGGGAGATGAGGTGCAGAGAAGAAATGACTTGGTCAGAGTGACTGTGATAGATCTCTTGAATCTAAGTCTTGAGAGCCAAGTATACAACTATACTGTGTCCTCTCTTGAGTGAAATGCCATTTGCTCTCCGTGGTTCAATTTTCTTATGCATTCAATAGTTGAAGAGCAAGCGGCATTGCTCTTCTCTCAGAGTCTGAGAGTATCATTTCAGTCAACCACCTGAATCAGCCGGCCTTCCTGTGAATCCATTAGCTTAACCATTTCAGAAGGAGCTGCAGGCAAACTTCTGTCACAGACTGACTCTCTCATGGAGTCAGAACTCTGCTTTCAATGAATGAGCGGCTGCTGTTCTAAGAACATCTGACAGCTATAGATCACTTTTATCCCAAAGAGCTTCCCAGAACAACCAGGCTGACAATCACTGTACAGCACATTGCACAACAGTTGGGCGTGGGAAAAGCTTTTTTGGCCTAAGATACCAGAACTGACACTTACACTTAAGGGAAGCACTGATGGATGTCTGTGCAGTCCTTTCCATGAGCCAGGCCAGGACACAGATAAACTCTCAGTGGGGACACTAGACAGCAAAGGCTGTGTCCATCAAACTCAGGCAGAGAGCAAGAAAGAATGGCGGGTTCAAGTTCTATTTGTTCCTATACATCTCTACAGAAACCTCTATTATAGAGCGGGGGAAGCAATCCCCTTATTTAGGTTGCCTCGCACTTTCCATTATAAATATTAATTATAGCCAAGACCTATCTTTGCATCACAGTTGAAATTACAAGTCATAGCACATGCTTGGCATCCTTCAGGTGCAATGGGGTACGTGGAACCACTGGGCTGATACCAGACTCCCTAAAACAGGGGTGGGCAACCTGTGGCCAACAGGCCACATGCAGCCCATTGGGTTTCAATGTGAAGTCCACCACCCCCTCTTTGCCCCCTTCTTCCACCCCTCTCGTGCACAGGGGCCCCCAAACTTACCTACTCATCCCCTCCATCCCACCATTTCTGGAGCACCATTAAGTGGCCAATTCATACCCTGTCCTGCTTCTCCCCTTCCCTCCCATTATTATGTGAATGATTAAAGCATTTCTATCACTCCCGGCTCCCCCTTTCCATGCCCAAACTGCTCTGCAGGCCCAGGAAGGTGGAGACAGAGACCCTGGCCTGCCTTTCGCCATTCTTTTACTCCCTATCAGGCAGATAGCAGTGCAGGGCCTGGTCTCCAAGCTACCCTATGGTTGGCCACTATACATGGTGTAGGTGTATATCCACTCAGTCAACGTCCCTGCATGGGTCGACAGACTTGAGCTAGTAGTCCAAAAATAGCCACAAGGACAGTGCGGCTTGCACCAGAGCTTGGGCTCTGAAGCCACCTCCCTCTCCAGATGTTCCAGCCTGAGCCACAACTTCAGAGCACTTTCTACACCACGTTTTTTAGAGAGCTAGTGTGAACCCCTCTAGCCCTCTGTCCCTCCAGGCTGAGAGGCTCGCTGCCTGTGACTCTGTAGATGTAGCTAGAGAGGGAATAAGAGACTCCATGTACCTTGGTCCCCGTCTCTTCTGCCCTCTCGCCCACCATAGATGGCATCAGGCCATCCATGCCTAACAGACAGGACCCAATAAGATCAGCCATGACCTACCCACTCAGCCAATGGCTTGGTACTTTATTTGTCTTCTTCAGTTGAGTTGACGCCACTGGGATTTGCAGCTGGGAGGTCCCAGGAGCCTGAGTGTTCCATACCTGATGCTTAACCTTTTAAACTCTCCCTCTTGTCTCTATCCTAATTAGCGTTCAGTAGTAAAAATTGAAAAGCAAAGAGAACAAGCGTATGGTCTCTGCTCCTCTCATCTCATTTTTTTACAGTAATCCCTGCTGAATATTTACAGAGACCTCCTGCACATAAAAACCATGCAACAAAATGAAACACACATTTGCTGCTGGAAAAATAAAGGCTTGGAACCAGGCCCGCCACAGCAATAAAAGCCCACATATATGTTCACAAAGGAGCTAGGTTTGTTACGAATACCTCTACACTGGCTGGCCCAAAATAACCAGCTCAGCTCTTCCTCTTTCAAAAGAACACGTTTGCTTTAACAGCACAATGGAGGCTCAAATCTTGTTTCTTTACTTTCTGGCAGAATTATGTTGAAGAGGCAGATCATCCGTGGTTTATGTTTAGGTTAATCTCATCTGTCCTCGGTTCTAAAAACCTGATTCAATTGTTGTTAAGACTGAATTCTAGTCTCACTTTATATTTGGAGTTGTAGTTGTGCTCTAGCCCACTTCAGCAGGGAGAGGGTTACAGACAAGCCAGAGGAGGCTTGCACAACCCTGGCCAATTAGGTGGGGAGAAGTCAGCCAATCAGGGCCATGCTGGGCCTTATAAAATGCTGTGAGGGCCGAGGTGAATACACTCTTGCTCCTACTGTGGAGCAGGAGGGATCTGGCTACCTAGGAAGCTACAGAGCGTGCCTGAGACAGAGCAGGGCTGGGGAAAGGCAGGAAGATCTGGTGTGTTGTGGTCTGACCCATCTTCAGGCTGCAGGCCTGATACAGGAGCCTGAGGGCACTAAGGCTGCCAAGGCAAGAGAAGGCAGCAGGTCCGCACCCCTTTGCCCATGAGGAGTGGCCATATCAGACTGCAGTTTGCCCCTGAGACAGGGGTTAGATGATGACTGTCAATGGGTCACTAAGACAAGGTGGGTATAGGAGATTGGGGTTCCTTGGGACATGAGAGCACTGTTGTGGGGCAGTACTGTGAGGAAAGGGCACCCTGGGTCAGAAAGGACATGGAGCCAGAGGTAGCGCAGTAGACAGGTAACCATGGGTGAGACATTGGGTGGTCCAGGGCTGGAAGAGCTAAATCCTGAGAAGATCTTCAGGATGTGCCACTCCAGTGACTTGACCCTGCTACATGTGGAGGAGGGCGAAGGGATACCAAGATTAACATAATTTGAGGACCGAGGCTTCAATTCTTGGGGGCTGAGAAGGGTTAGTACTGACTCAGGGTTACCAACCCTAAATGTTCAGAAATCGGAAGATTAAAAAGCATAATAAATACTGGGTATTTTTATTTGCTGTTTGATTTTTGAGCCTTTAAGGGGTCACATTATTAAGCTTCTCTCAACTGTGCAGTCTAGAAATGTCCTTTAAAAAATGGAACCTGAGGGTCTCACCTCATCATAGGGCTCCATGAGCTGGGGCTTTAAGAAAACATTAACATTCACGAGACTTGGAGTGGTCAGGCCTGGTACTTTCTCCCAAAAAGGCAGAGCTGGTTGGAAATTTTGCAACAGAATGGTTTTCCACCCACAAAGCTGACTTGGGAACATCTCAGTTCCCAGGCAGCTTGCCAGGAAGCCTGCCATGGAGCCAAAGGCCCTAGAGATTCTTCAGCAAGTTTCTGAAATAGATGGGGATGGCAGGGTAGCACACAGGGCTCTTGAGGGGCAGCATGAAAAGATTCAAGAAGCTTGGGGTTGCCAACTTTCTGAAAACTGCACCCCCTGCTCTGTCTTCCCCCAGATCCTACCATGCTCTACCTCTGCTCTGCCTCTTCTCTTGAGGTTCCGCCCCGTTTGCTCCTTTTCTTCTTCCTACTGTTGCCAATTCTTCTCATTTTCCTTTTTCCTCACTGCATACTCTACGCCTCCCTCTCCCTGCACTGGGCTCCCCCTGCTTGAGAGCTGGGCCAGGAGTTGTAGCCTACTTGGAGCCATTTGCCTGCCTGCAGATAAGAGGCAGCCCTGCCTATCCAGAGGCTGGCGCGGGTTAATGACCCAGCGCCTCCCCCAACTCACAGTAACCGGTCATTGTGCGTCTGGTCAGTACATCTGACTGAACACTGTCAAGTCCCCTTTTTTACTGGATTTTCTGCTTGAAAACTGGACACCTGGCAACCCTCAAAGCCCCTGGTGTGTCCAGTAAGCTTGGTCAACAGAAGCAATGAAATGTGTAACCTGCTAAAAGTGCAAAACCTGTTTCCAAACGCAGGTACAAATAAATCCAAACGCAGCAGCAAATGGCTTGAATTCACTTCAGTGAGTATTTGTGCACCCTTTCCTTTACCACTTCAAATCAAATTGTTTTTCAAATGGACATTTGCATTTGCTTGTGTATTTGTATGCTTAATTGCACCGTAACACCCACTAGTAAACAACACTTGGTGGAAACAGAAATAACAAGAGCAATTAACCCAAAATTTAGCATCAATGGGGAGTTAAGAACAGTAAAACTCCAGGATAGTGGTTTTCAGGTATTGATAGCGGTTTTCAGGTATCTAAAAGGGTGTCACAAGGAGGACAGAGAAAATTGATGTCCTTGGACTCTGAGGATAGAACAAGAAGCAATGGGCTTAAACTGCAGCAAGGGAGGTTTAGGTTGGACATTAGGAAAAACTTTCTAACTGTCAGGGTGATTAAACACTGGAATAAGTTTCCTAGGGAGGTTGTGGAATCCCCATCTCTGGAGATATTTAAGAACAGGTTAGATAAATGTCTATCAGGGATGGTCTAGACAGTACTGGGTCCTGTCATGAGGGCAGGAGACTGGACTCTATGACCTCTCGAGGTCCCTTCCAGTCCTAGTGTTCTATGATTCTATGAAAAGGGATTAAATGAAGAATATGTAGCTGCATAAGGCACCCAAAAATTCAGGGTACCACTGGGTCTTAATGTCCAAACACCCACCTCTTCCTATATAGATTCCTAGAGTTGGAAGAGACCTTGGGAGGTCATTGAGTCGAACCTCCTGCCCAAAGCAGGACCATCCCCAACTAAATCATCCCAGCCAGGGCTTTATCAAGCTGTGATTTTGAAACCTCTAGGGATGGAGCTTCCACACCCTCCCTAGGGAACCCATCCCAGTGCTTCCCCACCTTCTGCTCTATGGCTTTGCTTCCTCTGGAGAGAATCTAGTTAATTTAAAAATGAAAGCCTGCCAGGCCTATTAGCAGAACATGGAACCTACGACAAAGCCATTTAACAGTCATTTGCCAACCCCAGGTATATACTGTTCGTTTCTGAATGCACTATGTTAGTTGACAGGCCCGTAGTTTAAAATGTGCTTTTAAAACATTTCATTAGCGTGTTGCTGAAGACCATAAAATCGCATATCAAAAAAATTATAATCAGCCCCGCCCCTTTCTGAGCTGCCACTGGGCATAGGGCCCCATAAAACTTAAGGATGGGCCTGCTAACGGAGCTTGCAGAAAGATGTAGGGCGAGGCACAAAATAGTTTGCATGCGTGTTTGCGTGAACTAAAGGAACATGGAAAAGATGCTCTTCTCCTTAAAGAAATATCCGACAGCAGCCACATCAGATGCTGAGACACTTGACAGATGGAAGGACATATGTATGCTCTGTCAAATGGATCTGCTAATGTAAAGATCAGGAAGCAAGCATCAGCCGTCCTGCTAAAGCTGATTGTGGACCCCAGCTACAGCTCAATGACCCCAGATGAAGCTGATTCCCTGGGGGGTGCATTTCCTGAAACCTCACAAAATTGGACAGGCAGCTTATGAAAGATGTAGTAATGTTCCTACATGTCATGGAAAACTATAGGACACTGTATGTACATACTTCATGCCAGTCCTCAGATGTGACAGTTGAAAATTGCCCCTTTTCAGCACCAAGGAACTTATATTTAATGACCTGCCTTAATTGTTTACAATTGCAGACCTTGAGAGAAGGGTGAGCCCAACAATCTGACAGGACTGGAGGGTAATAGTTCCATGCCTCACTTTTGGCAAATGTGGGAATGCGTATGAATGGAAAGGCATAAGGTCGACTGGATTATGGCTACCCCCACTGTCTGGCTGTTAACCTTGTCATGACACATGCCAATTGTATCATAGTACAACTTGATTGCCATATAGCAACCACATATCAAGTGTGTCACAGTGATTCCCTTTGCAAGCCAACATTTAACATGTCACTAAATGACAACCTCCTACCTTCTACAGAACCTAAGCTTTTTGTGACTGTAAATCTGACTTTTGATGATTCAAGCAAAAGCTTTATCTGGTCATTCTTTGGCCTATACTACATTAGATCCCCAATTTTACAAAACTGGGATTTATAAGACTCGTTTTAATCTGATCTGTCTTCAAAACCTACCTCTGAGACACAGTGAGTTCCTTCAATGTTCAAATCGCAGTTTAATACACTATTGAGAACTAGCCTAGGTTGCCCCTCATTTATCTAGACAGACCTAACTGAGAAAAATTTAGAACCCCAGAGACCCTCAGGCAAAATGGGAGAGATAGCCAATGCATCTGCTGGACTGGAGCATTTGGCGTTATGTTTGGTGTAGTGTGCTGCTTTGCACTGGCTGCTGTCTTCCCTACTCTAGAAGTGACTTCTCTGTCAGTGCTGCTAGACAGATCTAGAGCCTGATTCAAAGTCTATTGAAGTCAATTGGAGTCTGTTTATTAATGTCAGTGGGCTCTGGAGCAGGTGCTTGTTGAAAGCCTATTCTTTGGGATCCCAGCCTGGATGGACAGTATAACACACAGACATGCACAAGGGTAAGTATTTTTTCAATGAAAATGGTAAAATGAACATTAAAGAATAGGAAGTCTAGATGAAGGGCCTAATCCTGCTAGGTGCTGGGTGCCTGCTAACAGTTGATGAGTATCTTCAACTCTCTCAGAAGTCAGTGGGAGTTGCATGCCCTGCACTTGACAGAATGAAAACCTAACTGTACGCAATTCCTATGTGCAGATGAAATAAAAATGCTTCACCCAAAATACTGAGCCAAAGCCTAACTTGACCTTCCCCGATGCTACAAAAAAAGCCATGTAACATGCTCCTTTACTTTTTCCCCAGGTTTGCCTACACCACTCGATCACAGTTCCTCGTGGTATCGAAAGTAGTAACATGGCAGGTTACAAGGAAAGGTGTTCTTAGAGTATTCCAAACGTCAATGGAAAAACTGAGTGCTGGAGTTTTCCTGTAAGTTTCCCAGACCAGTTGGGAGACCAAGAGAGTGCATATAAGTTTCCCAACTTTGCAGAGCTTAGTTGAAACAAAATAAGCTCTGGCTCATTGAGGGACATGTATTATGCAATGTACTATATTTCTTTATTTACTCTGAATCACTAAGTTAATTTGTCCCTGTCTAATTTCCATGTTACAACAAATACATCCAATATAAGAGCAGTTTTTCAAAGGGGGCAATGGAGAATTAGACACACACTTCCCTTTTAAGGTCAGTGGTGGTTGTGCACATCTCTTTTGTGTCTTTGGAAACAAAAAGGATAAGAAGTTGCAATAGCAGGTCTGTCTCCTGATGGACTTAGCATCTTTATCAGTAGCCTACCACTGTTTAAAATAGAAATTACATTGCCACCTTTGTCCTCTTCATAAGAACATAAGGACGGCCATACTGGGTCAGACCAAAGGTCCATCTAGCCCAGTATCCTGTCTGCCAACAGTGGCCAACACCAGATGCCCCAGAGGGAGGGATCACATCAGATAATCCTCACATGATCCTCCCCTGTCACCCACTTCTGCCTATTCCTTACTAGCCAGTCCTTCCTGGTACACCTGTAAACATGGCTGCCTGGCCAAAAAGCTCACATAATCTTGTCAGGAAAATCTGAGATGGAAAAAAATTGCTAACCTTCTAATTTGTGCCATATTAATGTACAATTCTCCACATATGTCTTCCAATCTAAATTTAAATGTCTCAAGGGATGGAGATTCCAATGCTTCCCTTGAGCAATTATTCCACAGTCTAATACGTCTCCAAAATGTCAACATGTTCTACCCACGTTTTTGTTAACTTTTTTCTCACTACAATTTTGTTCTAAAAGAGACAATTCAGAAATGAATCCATTAGGTCAGAGCAGGTCATTAACAAAGGAGAAAAAATGCTATCACAGTGCAAGGAACAGATTCAACCCTTTTCTCAGCGTTATTTCGCCTGACTTTATCTTTTGGTATAATTTCAACACTGAATTTTCCTGGCATGAATCCCATAGATTCCCTGTTCCTCCCCTCTCCCCAAGCTTTTCAGTGCTCAGTAGTTCTATATTTTGGTAAACTTCTTCTATTAATAGTTGCCCTCTGTGGCTATAAAAAAATACCTCAGTAGTCAAAAGCCAACCCTTGCTTGCTAACAGCTGTGAATGTCTAAATGCACACAAGACCCGACATCACCCAGCAGAGCCCCTTCTTGGCTCCACGTCAGAGCAAACTGATTAAATAAGGCCGTTGCCAACTTGAGAAAACGGAAAAGGAGGCCCCCCATAACAGAGGAGGGAGGGAGAGAGACTGACTCCTGCTCTAGTCTGAGGAAATAGGAGGGTATTTCCATTTGCTCACTGTATTTTTCACTTAAAGTTCTCTCTCCCCTCCCCAACTCCAATAAACTCTTGAGTCTTAGAAATAAAGACAGAACAAAGAGCTGTTCAGAGATGGAGTTGAAAGTGGCAGGTAGAGTTGCAGTTGCAGGTTTTAAAGTCTAATCTCAGTTTTTGTTTGTTTGGTTTAACTGAATTAAATATTTCTGCTACTTCAGTCCTATTACCAGTCCTGGGATAACCCTATGAAGATTTCAACTTGTCAGTTGTGGTCAGTGGTAATAGCCAGTGGTGAAAATGAAAACGATGCTGTTGATTAGGCAGACGAGGACTTGGGGAATTAAAAAAATCTATCTGCATCCTGTAAAGATGATGAAAGAGCTTTTATACATCAGAAGGGGAAGTGTTTGAATTCTTAGAGGATAAAGAAAGTTTCCCATATTTCTGGTATTTCTAATGTATCTCCCTAAATGTAGGTTCTGCTCTAAGTGAGAAGGTGCTTTAGCTATATGTTTGATTAAGAAAGTTCCTATGTTATATTCACTGTCCTGTCCTCAGAGTTTCACTCTGATGCTTGCATGAACCCCAAACCTCAAAGCAAACCATCAGGAATTGCTGAGATTCCGCTATTTACATGTCAAATCCACGTGAAATCTCAAGTGTCACAAGATTTTGAGATGAAACAATATGTCTAACCTGTTAATTTGAAACTTGGCCCAAATTCTCACCCCTTATAACAATCCTGACCTGAATTTCGAGTCAGTTGCAAAACCAACAGCCAGGCAGCTCTGGAAAATTTTCAGATTTCTCTATGAATGCTTCACCTTGCTGAATTCTAGGTATCCAGCTGATGGGAGTGAATTTTTAAAAAAGTATTCAGTACTAGGGAAATGTAATGAAGTTATAGCCCCAGGAGGCAGCAGTCCTTTGTTTACTCATACAACAGGAATGAACCACAAGAAGCATTGGTGTACTGCCGGACTCATCTCTAGGGACCAGAAGGGAGTTCTAGTCCAAGGTCTTTTTGTTGTCTCTGTAACCAAGTGGACCAATTCATTCCAACTGCAAAGGTAGTGTTAAACTGACTATTAAAAACTAGACTGAGATTGTCAGCTGAAAGAAATGAGTTGGACTATCAGCAATGACCATCAATCAGCTCTGTTCAGGATTTAAATCAGTCATTTAAAGTTTCTGTGTCCATTATATACCTCCTGAGCTATCAAAGTCCCTGAACTTTCATTCTTTCAGGTGTCTACTGAGACTGGAGTGGCTACTGGAGCCTGTTAGCCCAATGAGAAAAACATTCCTTAGTCCGTTTTTTCCAAATAGTTGCACTGAGATCAGTTTGGGTCCAAAGAAACTGATTCAATCTCAGTGGCATCCCCCTAGCTGTCACTAATTAAAAGGAAAAGGAAATTAAAGTTGAGAAAAGGCAATTGGGAAGAGTTAAGCACTTGCTTTAAAATTACACATACCAGGAAATTTTTCACTATATTGCAGACATCTCAGCAAGCTAACTGAACACATGTGTCATTTAAGGTACCATGCATTAAATACGGCCATTTATTTTAAGCCATTTATTAGATGGTTATGGCCTTAAAATGGTAATTGTCACATGGAGTTTTTCTAACAGAAGCTGACACGAACCATTTTGGAAGCTCTGAAATGTCTGTTTACACATCCATTATTAAAGAACCTGGAATTACTTGCAAGCAAGCATTTCTTAAGCTAAGGTATTACGTATGGAAATAGGATCCAAATAAAATTATTTCAACTGTGTTTCATCCAAGAATTTGGGGGTTCATACAAACCAGACATACAGAAGGTGTAAACTTGCTTAGATCACAAGTGAAGGAAAGGTTCTTATAAACCCTGCAAAACAAAAATTCTGAGTTTTGTACAAATCTATATGAGCCCTGTGAAGCTACAAATTGCATCCTCTCATGCATCTCTTGGTACACTGGACAGTATGAAATGCTAATGACAATTGTTGTCTCTATTTCAGGTGTGACCATCCCATAGCAATGGCCCTGGATCCTAAACATCACACTTCTCAATAGATCTGGCCCTGCACTTTGAAAAACAGTGACTGTCCCAAACATCATAAATTATTTTTACAACACATCTTTAATAAGTACTTGTTGTAAACACTGCAGCAGCTCTGTGCTACACAGGGATAACACCATCTCATAACAGCCCTTAAAGACTTGTTACAAGGCCTTCATGATAGGCCTTCATGATAGCATTAAAGGAGCCATTACTGTCAAATGCATCAAAAAGCACTTCCAGATTTTTATAGGCATTTCAGTGGGTGCTAGAATGACATATGGACTATTGGGGAGACATCACATGCACTTTAAAGATGATCTCAACAAATAAATACGTGCTTCTTGCATAGAATATAATACCTGTGAAAAGACCACGTATGTCTTTTTTTTTCAAACCAGATGAATAGCTGTTGTCCTATATCTCTGTACGTATTAGACTGCAGCAGATGCCTAGCCATTATTTCTGAACAGGAAAAAGAAATCCCTGCCTTTTCCAACAATGGATTTTGTATTCTGCACCATTTCATATTTTTATTACTAGAGCAAAAAGCTCTTAAAGGGCACTGTTCCAAAAGGGGTGCAGCTGACATAGAGAGGGCCCGATGGAGAGCATACAGCACAGGTTGCAGCTGAAGGGGTGGGTGCCATCATGATGTATAGCTGTGGTTGTGGGAGGAAGGGGACTGCTTCCAGAGAGTCCCATTGGTGGCATGGAGTAGCCCTGCAGCATCTCTGCCTTAGTTTCCCTCTCCTCAGGCCTCCTCAGTAATTTTACGGAGGTTCTTCTCATAGCCAGCCACACTCTGGCTTGGGCTGGTTTAGTGTCATAAACAGTTCCAAAATATAGCTCTCAAAGCCCCAGGGAAAAATCCTCTTTAGAGGGTTTATATAGTCATCCTTCCCCACTCTCCAGGAAGCCCCTCCCAAGCCCTCTTACTTGGAGTCTTCCCTGCCTTGGCAAACCACTCCCAGTCCTACTTCAGTTTGAATCTTTTTTTCCGCAGAAACGTTGGGTCTCCTGCTGGAGGCCTCTTGCTCTCTGCAGGCCTCTTCCAGGCATCTCTGCCTGCAATGTCTCCCTAGGTCTCTGCCCGAAAGAAATGCAGCTCACAAGCGGTGTAAAGCATGTGGTGGTTAGCTAACACATTAATGCTGTAGACTTCCAAAGAGGCCTGGCTGTAAGAAACGTGGTTTTGTAAGAGTGTCCATGAGGGTAGAATGGGGACTCCATGGCTACGTCTAGACTGGCATGATTTTCAGTCTAGACACAGCCCATGTGTTTTGCAAATGCTAAGTATGAATCCCATGTGGGGAAAGGTGTTGGCATAGGCTTTAAAGAATCAGTTAACATTCAAAATAATTCAAATAATAAAGACAAACAACTCTGCTACAAAAGCCTCATACACACAAGCCAAACCCACAGAAATCATGGCCCTAACATGTTGCAATAGGTTGCAGAGAATCAGTTAAGGGTAGCACAGAAGATTCATGTACAGGCTTGACACTATGTTGAAAATGCAAATAAATGGACTTTCAGGGTCACCACAGAAGTTTCCTTTAAATGTAGCAAATAGCGCAGACTTGTTGAAATGGGAGAAGTGGGCTTTAGAACCAGTTACCTCCTATCTGCCCGCAAGATGAAATAGCTATAATATTTTATGACTGTGGGTTTTCTTGACTTAGCCTTGCTGACCAAAACAGGTTAGGCGCCTTTGGGAGTCTGTCATAGAGGCTGCCAGTGATAGGGACTGTAGATTTGGAAGGAGGATTCTGCCATTGGCCTGGGAGGAGAGATCCATGGATAAACATGGGTGACACTGTAGAATTTGAAAAGAAATACCATTGTTGTCTAGGCCATCCTGGTGCAACCAGAAGAGCTTTCACCCTCTTTTTTGGGTCTCATGTATTATTCCGGGTAGCAGTGGTATAGGTGGGAAAGCATGCAGAAAGTCCCTGCTCCAATCTGCTGGCTCTGGATCAGAAGTGATGATTCTTGGTGCTTTCGTTGTTGGCAACCATATCTCTCGTGCAAGTTCATCATTTGCAAAAAGGCACTGAGCCCCTGAATCCATCAGTAACCATTTTTGTTGGTCTTGGTTCAGTCTGCTTGAGAATTCTCCACTCCTGGCAGCTGCAGAGCTATTCAGCGTACTCAGCTATGAACGCACTGCAGCCAAAGCTTTACCGCTTCCTGACACAACATGGGGGAATGAGCTCCAACTTGTTTGTTTACCAAATGCCTGGCGGCGGTGTTGTCTGTTAGTATCTGTATGTGTTCACCAGGAGGGAAGGCCAGAAGGACTGCAATGCCCAATGTGTCGCACAGCATTCCAGAATTCTGATGGATCATCTGAATCCCTGCTGACTGCACAGATCCTGAGTTGGCAAGTCCTAAATATGGACTCCCCAGTGGTGGCTGGAGAGGTCCATAGTGGCTACAGCTGTTGGAACTGGAGGACTGAATGAAATTCCTGCTATTCACTGTCTCCTCCTATCTTGAAAAGTTCTTTAACAGCTCTGCTGGGAGAGTCCATAGATCTTGAAGCTGTCCACATTTGGAGTGTGCACATTCACACTAGCCAGTGTTGCAGAAGTCTCACATGAAGTCTTGCCTGAAGGATCACATGTGGAAGAAGTCACGAGTCTCAGGAAGAAATGGACTGTGAAAAAACTGCTGGCGAAGTAGTGCTAGGAAGATTTCCTTGGCAGAGCCAGCAAACCCTTATTTATGAATGCTGTTTCAGAGTTTGCACATCCTGCACGTATGGAGGAATCACTCCTCTAATAGTCAGGTGTTGCCTATAGCCGAGTTCAATAAATAGTGCACTATAAACATCAGCCATCAGATACACAAAAACATGTACAGGTTGAACCTCTCTAGTCCAACACTCCCTGGCCCGGCAACATCCATGGTCTGGCATGATTTTAGTTAGTCGGTTGTCTGCTTATCATGGGTGTGGCCAAGTTTCCTGCAGTCCCAAAAGTTTGTTTACAGCAACCAGTCATGGTCTCAGTGTTTTGTGGGTCCTCTCACTATTCTGGATCCTGCTCAGGGACTTTGTGGAGGGCAGCCATGCACTGTGTCTCCTCCAACCTCTCAGCCTACTTTCCTGGGCCACTTTTCTGTAGGGCCTCAGCATGCAAGTTTTAGTAGTCAATCGGGAGCTCACATTTACTCCCTGGATCCTGCCCAGCACTTTTCTGTTCAAGTGTCAGCTTTCTTCCATCAGCAAGGCATCCAGTTCTCCATCCTCAAGTTCCACGGAGCAACTAAAGTTGCTCTGCCCTGCAGCCCTTCTTATACGGGCCTTCCCGGCACTGACTGGCTGCTCCTTGTAGCCCCTTTCCTATTGGTTACTTTTCACACAGCTGCCCTTGGGCTTCATTAACCTAAGGCAAGCCAGTGTGAGGCAGATGCTCCATCACATCTGGCAGAGGCTGTCTCCTTTTTTTGAGCATCAGGAAGTAACTTTACTAGAAGAAGCTCTTCTCCTTCAGTTTCTGAGGGACTTCCTCTATGGAGCCCTTTGCCAAGAATTAGTTGTCATCTCTCTGTAGAGTTGTGATGTGAGAAGCATCCTTGAGGAGAGGTAAGACAGAGAGTAGGAAGGTAGACTAATGGAAAATAATTCGATTAGAAGCTATGATGTTTTATAGACTGCACAATATGGTCTCCAGAGGAAGAGGTGGTGGAGATGGTAGAAGAAGTGAAGGATAAGCAGAACTTTGGAACCTTACTCTTGACTTTGATGTCAAACTATCAACCTCCACACTGATGGAGCAGACTGCTTTACAGAGCTTCTGTGGTTTATTCTTGTTTTTCTCTACTGCTTGGCAGAACGGGAGGACTGCTGCCTCTTTCAGTGCTGTGTGTAAGTATGAATGGATGCTGAGAAACCAGGTCTCTGGTATTAGCTGTACATCATGGCTTTCCACCTTGAATGGCAGTGAACTGTATGAGTCCAAGGAAGTTTCCAGTCACCCTTGTGGCTTTGAATTTCATCTGTCTTTTGCCATGAAGGGGAAGATTTCCATCTGTCCTTGAGAGTCTGTGATGAGGCCTCATGTGCAAAGCCATGAGTTCCTGCAAATAGTGCTTCTGTTGGCTACTGTACTAGCACAAGAATCTGATACACCACATGCCATATGAAGGGCATGATGTGCAGGGATTCTAGAATCTGTTTGCAATGGGAAAATGTGGGAAAACACAGAATTTGCACTTGTATAGGGAATCATTTTCACGTTTTGTGAAAAAATAAATATACACCATAAAACCCCATTCATCCGAGTTTCATTATCCTGCTATCAGTATTAACCCAACCAACCATGCGGAGGTTCAGTTAATATGGAAAGCTGAACAATGGAGGCTCAGAGAAATGGGGTTCTACTGTACATCAATAAAACATCGTGTTCATCTGATATCTATATATACTGTGGGTAGGGAAACTAAAGTTCAGCATTTCATTTTAATTGTGGAAAACCAGAAGTTTAATTTTTTTTTAATTGGAGAAATTTGCTTTTTATCATGGAAAAGTAGGATCCCTGATGATACCCTATGATTTTATTCAGCAGCCTGATCCTTCACTGAAAGATAGGAATTCTGGGTTCCCAGAAGTCATACTGGTAGAGTGCCATCCCTGCCTAGTAACTTATGATGTGCACATCCTTATGATGTGCACATCCCTGCCTAGTAACTTATGATGTGCACATCCTAAGACCATATGTTTTCCTGTCAAGGGCACCTTTCCTGTCCCTAAGGCCAGAGTGGGTGGATGCAGCATCTGTTGACTCTTCCAGATCTTCACCAATAACCAATGAGTTAAACCAACGAGTGGATGGCGAACAAAATATATGAAGTACTATGATGGGACTGGGAACTTCCTGTCCCCTTATGGTGAAAGTGCTGAAAAAGATAACCATAAGGAAGATTTCTTTGGCTGGGTCAATCAACACCCTTAGCTAGAAAGATGAAAGGAGCCAGCTCAGTCTCATCGCATGGGGGACTGAAAGGAGCTGTTCAGAGGCATGCAGGAGATCCTATATGGCTGTCTAATATAGATGATGTTGAGGTTGGACGAGGAATATAAATCACCAAATCTGGAGACTTTTGTGGACAAAGAAGCTGAGGCCTCCCCTTAGACACACTGCTGAGGAATCACCATGTGACCGGTGCCATTTTCTTTTCTCTTTGGAGCCCTCAGTAGAGTCAGACTTGTTTCCTTTTCCTCAGCTTCTTATGTGATGGTTGAACATTGACAGTTTTTTACTTCAGAGCAATGGTGAAGGAACCTGTCTCAAAGGATGGTACTGAGGGGAGTAATAAGGCCAAGCACCAAGGGGTTACGCCTCATCCATTCCATTGATCAGGGCTTCAGTGCCAGGGTGGCTCATTGAAAACTGTATCATCAGCTTGAATCCCTGATTGCAAGTTATATGCTGAAAGAGCCTCATTGATCAAGTATACCTGTAGTCCCTAATGGCTGGTTTTGATGCAGTCTGAGTGAGAATGCCCAACAGATGGAGCACTGTGATTTGGTGTGAGCCTATTCTGTGTGCATCAAACTCTCATGCTAGAGTCTGGATAGAAATGTACACAGATGACATTTCACTAAGCCCTTCTTAGACTCAATGCTGGCCATCAACGAGTGTGTGGCCATCTCAAACCAGTGCTGAGACACTGTTATTTTTTTTCTCTTTCTGATGAGCTAAGATAAATTATAGTGTTTATCAATTGTGGGTATCTGCTAAGCAGATACAACACAAAGAACATGCTAGGGCTTATGATTGTGGAGAAGAATGACCACGGGCAATTAGGGGCTACACAGTCTTAAATACGCTGGGACCCTGAAGTCACTAGGGGGCGCTCATACATAAGACCATTAGAATGGCCATATTGGGTGAAACCAAAGGTCCATCTATCTCAATATCCTGTCTACCGACAGCAGCCAATGTGAAATGCCTCAGAGGGAGTGAATAGAACAGATAATCACCAAGTGATACCTCTCCTGTCATCCATTTCCAGCCTCTGTCAAACAGAGGCTAGGGACACCATTCCTATCCATCCTGGCTAATAAGTATTGATGGACTTAACCTCCATTAATTTATCTGTTTGGGGTTTTTTTTTGAACCCTGTTAAAGTCCTGGTCTTCACAACATCCTCTGGCAAGGAGTTCCACAGGTTGACTGTGCACTGCATAAAGTAAAACTTCCTTCGTTTGTTTTAAATCTGTTTACTATTAATTTCATTTAGTGACCCCTTGTTCTTATGTTATGGGAATAAGTAAATAACTTTTCCTTATTCACTTTCTCCATACCTGTCATAATTTTACAGACCTCTATCATATCCCCCTCAGTGTCCTCTTTTCTAAGCTGAAAAGTCCCAGTCTTCTTAAATTTCTCTTCATATGGCACCCGTTCCAAACCCGTAATCATTTTTATTGTTCTTTTCTGAACCTTTTCCGTTGCCCATATATCTTTGCTGAGATGAGGTGACCACATCTGTATGCAGTATTCAAGATGTGGATGTGCCATGGAGTTATATAGAGGCAATGATTCCTAATATTCGGTTTGCTTTTTTAACTGCCGCTGCACATTGAGTGAATGTTTTCAGAGAACTATCCACAATGACTCCAAGATCTCTCTCTTGAGTGGTAATAGCTAAATTAGTCCCCATCATTTTGTACGTATAGTTGGGATTATTTTTTCCAATGTGAATTACTTTTCATTTATCAACATTAAAGTTCATTTGCCATTTTGTTGCCCAATCACCTAGTTATGTGAGATCCTTTTGAAGCTCTTCACAGTCTGCTTTCGTCTTAACTATCTTGAGCAGGTTAGTACAGCTTCCGAAGATATTCCATGAGCATGATGTCGGGGGCACCAAATCCACAAATGACAACACACAAAGGTACCCGAAAAAGAATAGAGTTGCACATGAAAAAATGTGTCTTTTGTCCATGAAACTGTGTATTTTATGAATGACATTCGATTTACTTGAACTTCCACAAGGTTTTTTTTTTTTTGCACAACTTCAGGTAGATAATTTGGACAATTTGGCCCTTAAAGTTTCTGAATGCTAAGGAAGAATCTTAAATATGTCATGTGATTTAAAATGAATAAATAAATAATAATACCCAGTTTTTATATAGTGATTTGCATTAGTTGATAACAGAGCAGTTTACAAAAGAGGTTAATATTCCCACTTTACAGATGAAGAAACTGAGTCAAGTTTTTATTTTTTTTGTTGTATTTAAAAGTTTTGTGCATGTGTTTTCTGCTGCATAAATTCAACGAGTAATATCAGATTATAAAGCACATTTAAAAATTACCTTAGCTTACTTTAGCTATTGATAAAACCATGGGTTATAAAAACTGAAGATTAAAACATATTACATTTCTCTGATATTGTTTGTTTAGATACATTTTTCTCTGGGCAATGAAACTGGCCAGTATCCTTTTTTTTTGCATTTTTTTTATAATTGGTGTTTAATCCATTTAACTGTCTGACTCGCCTGCACTATCGCAAGGCTGCAGTGTTTGGGCCAACCTGCAAAGTCATTTTTTTAACAGTACCATTGGAATTATATAAAAAGAAGTATTTTTAAAATGTTTTGTGAATTTGGAGGCCAAACTGATCGGACAGTGTCCTTTTAAAACCTCTGTGCTAAAAATATTCAGGAGATGCCTTGAGCCAACACAGTATAGGGAATTCTCTTACAGCTGACATTTTCCTTCTTACTGCTCTGTGGTGATGGTAACACAGGGTGTTCTGAGCCCTGTGTGTTTTCTCCCATAACCCTGTGAGCGGCAACATTAAGCCATAACAATGAGTGCAAAGAACAGAATTTACTCTCTACCTTCTATTAGAGATAGGTTTAAGTCAGACCATAATGTGTTTAAACCATAGATTGAGTTTACACAAGGGTCTGACTCTACTCTCATGTGTACTGGTGTAAATTAGGAACATTTCCACTGGAGTTACTGGAGTTTAACTGGTATCAAACTAGCATAAATGATTTGAGATTGAGACCCCCGGTTACAAGATAAAAAATTGCATTTATGTATACATGTAGACCCTTTCCTTGAAGGATCTCAGACTGCTTTATGAATCATAAGTAATTAGCCCACACAGCTCCCCTGTCAGGAAGAGAATTGGTAGTGCCCCTATTTTTCAGATGTGTAAACTGAGACAGTTAAGTTACTTGCTTGGAGACACTATGCAGAAGCTGAAAGTCATGATGTTCATAAGAACAGCCATACTGGGTCTGACCAAAGTTCCATCTAGCCTAGTATCTTGTCTTGTGCTGGTGGTCAACACCAAGGGCTTCATAGGGAATGAATACGACAGATAATCAGCAAGGGTTCCATCCTCTGTCACCAAACTTAGTCTCCTCCTCTTTATAACCACTGAATGACATTCCCTCCCTATGCATGCAAAAAGAAAACAGCATGGTCATGACATTAAGGAGCCCTGAATAAACTGTCTCCTTTTTAAAGAAGTCCCAGTAAACTGAAGTCTGCCAAAAAGTATTTAAATCTCTTTCACCTGAAGGGCTCTTCCCTTACCAAATGTGACCTTGACTCATACACACTTAAGGCTTGTGACTAAAAGCAACTATTCAGCTCTCGAACATAGACCTGATCACCTACAGTTTGTGGATTTCCTAGCTGGCCATTTGAATCTTAGACAATCTGATTGTCTGTGGTGAGAGGCCAATTTGGATTTAGTGGCAAGGCAGATCTGAGGACTTGTGCTGAGACAGCTTAAGTGTGCAACAATTATACCCACACACATACACACACACAAGGAAAAATACAAGAGAAGCAATAAATATGGAGGAATGGATAGCTGGCAAGACGGCCATTAGTCTGATGTTCATGGGTATTAGCAGAAATACCTCATTTGTTTAAGAAGTTGCCTACCTGTAAGGAGAATCTGGTTCAAAACATGTCTTGGTTACATCAGTTATCTCCGGGTTACAGCATTCCCCACCATCAAAGTTGTACCTCTCATAGTTACAATCCATGTCACACATGCCGTTCTGCTTCTTCTTGTGGAACAGGGCGTGGCGCACATGCCGGCAGTCCCCCCCATCGTACCCAGTCAGCGTGTGGTTGCACTCTGGATCACAGTTCTCATCTCCGATCTTGCTGATGTCACAATTGGCCAGGATGAGGCGGTGGCGGAGGGATGAGTTCTTCACATCCAGCACTTCCAGCTCCCAGGTGATGTTGTAGAGGCTGAAGGCCTCGTTGAGATGTTGATGCTGAAACTCAATCTGCTGCCGGCTGACGGTGGGGTTCTGATACTTGTCGTCATAGAGGTTCACGACCCGGTAGCGCACCACCTTGTTGTGGCGGAAGCGGGGGAGCTTGTTGTAGCTGGCGATCACCTCCATGTTGTCGCAGACTGTCTGCCCACAGAGAGGAGGATCCAAACTGGTATCTAGCAAGTAACCATGGTGATAGCTGAATTCCATCTGAGGACTGCTGCCATCCTTCATGGGAGACCAGGTTTTTTTCACATTCACTAAACTCTCCTGAAGAACTAGCTGAGGTAGAGGAGTGTCTCGTTCATGATTCACCTGGCCCATGTCCAACAAGATCTCCTTCTGGGACCTGGCCACCCTCCAGAGACTGAAGTGTTCTACGTAACCCCGATAGTTCTGGTTCAGGGCATTTCCTCCCATCATGAGCACTTTACATTTCAGGGTCAGAAGGCTGAAGATGCTGCCCATTTGCTCCCCACTTGTGGCCACCTGGGCTCCGTTCACATAGAGCTTCATCAAGTGCCCATCGTAGGTGGCAGCCAGATGTACCCATTGGTTGGGAAGGTAGCTGCGATGAGTGGCAATGGTGGTGACTTTGCGAGCACGGTCTGTCTTCAGTGAGAAGAAATAGCGGGGGTCT
The DNA here is from genome assembly GCF_052426305.1 of Pelodiscus sinensis. Taxonomy (NCBI): domain Eukaryota; kingdom Metazoa; phylum Chordata; order Testudines; family Trionychidae; genus Pelodiscus; species Pelodiscus sinensis. The sequence goes on along the minus strand of NC_143074.1, from coordinate 6,418,330 downwards.
CTATTCCCCTGGTCACTGATGGTGTTAATCCCCAGGACCCATCCTCGGTCACGGGAGGTGTAAGAACATTTGTCATATAATCCTAGGGGCCCCCAAAAAGAAACAGGATTAAATAAAGGTGACAACAGATTATTTGATATATTTACTTTTCTTGCCATTAAAAATATAGAGGGTTGGCGTAGAACAGTGGTATTAAACTACCTGGTTGGCAGGTGGCCATACAAGAGGACTCCGCATGAAAGGTTTAGGACCATCAGAGGCAGGCAGTGTGAATAGGACCCCCGTTGCCTGGCTAAAGACCAGGACTGGTTTGCAATTTCATAGCCATAGAGAGCTGTTCTGTATAGTCCCATAAAACTTCATTTGAGCCACAAATTTGACCTCATTGATTTAAACCCAATAAAATCTCATGAAATGTCAATTGCTAATTCTCTTGTCCTCTCTGCCTCTGCTCCCCAACCCTTGCCCCGTTGGATTTCCCTTTGCAACTAGAAGGAACTTCTCCTGTATGCAAAGTCTAGCAGGACAAAAGAGGACCAAATAACCAAAACCTATGGAGATTAATTTGGGTACTAACTTTTCATAAGGCTTCTTACAAAATCCCAGCCAATGAAAACTGGTGAGAGAAAACTATATACACTTTATATTGAATCTGATGGACAAGTTGTACTCCAGATCTCCTACACATCCAAAGATCAGTATCCATACTGCACCACAATAAAACAGATTCTACTGATCTCTCTCATACACGACACATCCATGCTTCTACTCACCTACACGATTGCCTAGTGTTCAAATAGCTCGTTTTAAATATACAAGAGAAATAGAGGGGAGGGAGAGAAAGCACGCTCTAGAAGTTAGAGGAATGAAGGGGTCTTCCACCCAGAATTACAGGAAGTGGTGAGGAAACAGAGGGGTGGGGAAAATACTTTCCCATGGTGGGAGAGGAATCTGGGAATTAGAGGTCTTAGTTATAGAGTCACAGTGTTAGGGCCAGAAGGCACCAGCAGATTTAACCCTGGAGGTTTTTCGCCTTCCTCTGTAGCATGGGGTACAGATCACAGCAGGAGGATTCTCTGCATCTTGGGGTCTTCAAACTATTTGAAGGCTTCAATATCTGAGGGTATGTCTACACTACAAAGTTAGTTCGAACTAACGGACGTTAGTTCGAACTAACTTTAATAGGTGCTACACTAGCGCTCCGCTAGTTCGAATTTGAATCGAACTAGCGGAGCGCTTAGTTCGAACTAGGTAAACCTCATTTTACGAGGACTAACGCCTAGTTCGAACTAGCTAGTTCGAACTAAGGGCTGTGTAGCCCTTTAGTTCGAACTAGTGGGAGGCTAGCCCTCCCCAGGTTTCCCTGGTAGCCACTCTGGCCAACACCAGGGAAACTCTATTGCCCCCCTCCCGGCCCCGGACCCCTTAAAGGGGCACGGGCTGGCTACGGTGCCCGTGCCAGGTGCAAGCCTGCCAGCACCCAGCTAGCAGACCCTGCACCTGGCACGGCACAGAGCCACCCACCCGATGCCCCCCAGCCCACCCCCTCTTCCCGGGACCAGGCTGGCGGCTCCCGGGAGCTTGCCCTGGACCGCAAGAGGCGGGCACCTTCCTGGGCTAGTGCGGACATCGTGGACCTCGTCCACGATCTCCGCACTAGGCACAGGAAAGTGGCCGGCTAGGGCAGGAGAGCTGCCAGCCTGGCCACCCAGGAGCAGGTGTGCATGAAAATCAAGGGGGTCCACTGAGACCCCCGACACTGAGCCCTGAGCTTACAATGGCCGTACTGGGTCAGACCAAAGGTCCATCTAGCCCAGTAGCCTGTCTGCCAACAGCGGCCAACCCTAGGGACCCTGGAGGGGATGGACCGAAGACAATGACCAAGCCATTTGTCTCGTGCCATCCCTCTCCAGCCTTCCACAAACTTTGGGCAGGGACACCACTCCTACCCTCTGGCTAATAGGACTCCATGGACCCAACCTCCATCACTTTATCTCACTTCCCTTTAAACTCTGTTCTAGTTCTAGCCTTCACAGCCTCCTGCAGCAAGGAGTTCCACAGGTTGAGTATTTGCTTTGTCAAGAACAACTTTCTCTTACTAGTTTGAAGCCTGCTACCCATTCCTTTCCTTTGGTGTCCTCTAGTCCTTCTTTATGGGAACTCAGGAAGAACTTTTCTGAATGCACCCTCTCCACCCAACCCCTGCTTTTAGAGACCTCTATCCTGTCCCCCCTCCGTCTCCTCTTTTCTAAGCTGAACAGTCCCAGTCTCTGTAGCCTTTCTTCATCTGGGACCTGTTCCCAACCCCTGATCATGTTAGTTGCCCTCCCCTCTCCCAGCCTTTCTCTTCCCCTCTCCCACCTCCTTTTCCCAGTCTCCCCGAGTTTTTTTCAATAAAGACAGAGTCAATGTTGGAAGAAACGTTATCTTTATTTTGTACATCAATAAGAAGGGGGGCTAGGGAAGGGTAAGTGGAAGGAGATGAGGGAGGAATGGGGTACGAGCCCCCGATGGGGAGGACTGGGCTGGCTCTGCGGGCTTCTGGGGGTGGAAGCTCTCCTGCAGCCCCCCAATTACTCCCTCTCCGCAGATGGCAGCCTGCGGCAAGTGCAGCCGGGCTGATGGCCGAGTGGTGTGATGTGCCCAGTGTGGGCACTCAGGGCACTCCAAGCCAGAACTTCTTTGCAAGCGGGGCACCCCTTAGAACTGTGTGTCCGGGGTGGGGGTCGGGACCCTTTAAGCGCAGCCCTCGGCTAGCCTGAGACAGCATCTCCATGCTCTAAGTCCTCCTTTTATGCCCTGCCGGCACTGCTTCCGGCCATCCTTAAGCCCTGTTCAGAGTCCACTCAATGTGGACTTACTAGTTCGAACTAGCAAAACGCTAGTTCGAACTAGTTTTTAGTTCTAGATGCGTTAGTTCGAACTAGCTTAGTTCGAATTAACTAATTCGAACTAAGTTAGTTCGAACTAGCGCTGTAGTGTAGACGTACCCTGAGATATAGGTAAGAGGCGGGGGTGAGTGAGATTCTGTGGCCTGTACTGTGCAGGGGGTCAGACTAGATGATCATAATGGTCCCTTCTGACCTTAAAGTCTATGAGTCTATGAGATCATGTAGTATGAGCTCCTGAATATCCCATCACTGGTCGCACCCATCCACTCCCACCTGAAACTCAACAGCAGAAGTTAGATCAAAGTATCTAACTTTGATCTAACACACAGGACTCGACTATGACGTGCCACCAATAGAGACTAGGAAGGACCAAGGTGAACCAGTGCCCAAGGCCTCCACAATGGCAGGGAAATATTTAAGTGAGATAAACCAATGAGCCTGGCAAGTGACCAGCACCCACACATCTAAGAGGAAGGTGTGAAAAACAACCAGGGAAAATTCCTTCCCAACACTACACATGGCCATCAGTTAGATCCAGAACACGTGAGCAAGAACCAGTCAGGCAAGTGCCTGTGAAGAGGCATGCTCGATGCCACCTCACAACCCTGGCCCTACCCTGTCTCAGAGAAAGCCTCTTCCCAGTGTTGGATGCAAGGACCGGGGAGTGAAAGAATACAGGTTTCTGCTTCTTAGCTCTTAATAGTAGACACCTTGACTGAAAAAAAAGTAAGGACTTCAGTATCAAATGGCATTCTAGCCCCAATGCATAAAAATGATCTCTCTCCCACCCACTGCTACCAGAAAGTCCGACTAGAAACCATAAATCTTTGACAGCTCTATCTCCATGCAAAGACTAAATATCCCTCTACGTCACCTCTGCACCCTAACCCTCCTAGCACCATCACCACCACCGTCAGTTGCTTCTGACTCCGAACAAGTTGCTCAACAGCCATCTGTTAACAATCACTCATTAACAGTGTGGTCTTGTCTAATATCAACAGAGCAAAGGTTACAGGAGTATTCACTGTATTTTCCCTCCCCCCCACTTCTTTCACCCACCTTTCCCTTGTGCTCTCCCCTCCAAAAAAATCCTCTGATGGGAAGCTCAAAAAATTTTAAACAGGCCTTTTTTCTGCACAATGTTATTTTGCCAGGGGCTCTGAGCTCCCCCTTTTCCTGTTTCCTTTGGAAGAGAGATCCCAGGGTTAGGAAGGTAATGTGTTTATTCATCTGTAGGGCGCACTCAGTTCAAAACCTTTACAAGACCAGCTTCAAGCTTATAGTGCCACTTCTGATCACGAGAGGGAGAGAGAGAGAGAAGGAAAACAAGTAGGTTTAAAAATTACATTTTCCAGTCAGGCTAAGATGAATGTTTACCCAGGAAATGAATACTATCAAAGCTGCCAATGATGTTTTGGTGTCAGAGCTCCCAGGTTGCTTTATTTCTTTACTATATATATGTGTGTGCGTGCGCACATGCACACACGTGTGTGCTTACACACACACACACACACACACACACATTCTTTTTTCAGATCTTCTGCACTTTCTTTTACTTACAGTGGAAGTACCATGTAATGATGTTGGGCAAGTAATGTAGTACATGAGGAGAATGCAGGACAGATAAGTTTTGTCCACCTCAGGAGTTCTTGGGACTAGAAATCCAGAATGCATCCCTCCACTCCAGTGCGGGATATGGGGTGCGTAAGGGTACAGGGACAGTTCCTCCCAGTTTGAAGAGAAATCTGGGGGTTAGAGAGGTACAAGGCACACCTTTCTTATAATAAAATATAGACTTTTATGGGGGCTTGATAGGGGAACATTTAAGAAGCTGCACTCAATGGTACAGTGTCCATATCTGCTGAAACTGCATCACTCATGAACAAGGAGACAAACTGTTGCTTCGAGTTACCTGGTTATAACTGCTAGAACTGTATTGTTTGTTGCTCCGCCCTGACTTAGGGCCAGGGCTGTAGCCGTGTGTACTTGCTGCCCTGCCTGTACCAAAGCTTAGGCTACCAAACTCTTGAACGGACTGTGTTTGCCTGCTGCCCAGCAGGAAACCAGGCCTGGGCTACTGAACTTGCGAGCAGCCTGTTTGTTTCTTATCCTGCCCTGAACCAGGGCTCGGGCTTTTGGGCTCTGAACTGTTTACCTAACACCCACTCTGAAGCAAGACTGGGCTCGGAACTGTTTGCCTCTTGCTCCGCCCTGAACCTGGGACGGGGTACTGGACTATCACTTGGCGTCTTTTGTTGTTGTCGCCTGAGACCTGGTCGTGGATTATTGACTTGGGGGTTTGTTTTAAGTGCCCACAGCAGCGGGGTGGAATGGCCGCCCACTGACCCGGAGGTGGAGAAGCCCTCCAGGAGACTAACTGGCTTCTGTCACAAATACTGTAAGGCTGTGTCTAGACTGCATCCCTTTTCCGTAAAAGGGATGCAAATTAGACACATCGCAATTGCAAATGAAGCGGGGATTTAAATCCCCCTCGCTTCATTTGCATAAACATGGCTGCCACTTTTTTCTGTCTCGGAGCTTTGCCGGAAACAGTGCCAGTCTAGACGGGGATCTTTCGGAAAATAAAGCCTTTTCCGAAAGATCCCTTATTCCTCTTAAAATAAGGAATAAGGGATCTTTCGGAAAAGGTTTTATTTTCCGAAAGATCCCCATCTAGACTGGTGCTTTTTTCCGGCAAAGCTCCGAGCCGGAAAAAAGCGGCAGCCATGTTTATGCAAATGAAGCGGGGGGATTTAAATCCCCGCTTCATTTGCAATTGCGATGTGTCTAATTTGCATCCCTTTTACGGAAAATATATATATATCCCACTTCCATGCAGAACACTTAAAATGCTGTGGGATTTTGGGTAAATGACTGTTTCTGTAGCCTTGGTCTTTATTTCTGAAATAGAACATTTTCATTAAGTGCGGGGATTTCAAATCCAAGCAACTTTGGCTCTCAGATGAGTGATATCCCTTAAAACTAGGCACATTTGAGAGGAACGTTAGGATGGATTCTTCTTAAGCATAATAAACCATCTTCCTCTTGCTCCTATGTGCTGCATGGGGCTCACAACTCACCTCAGTCAAACAGATGGCACTGCTGCAGTAATACTCCAAAACCGTAGCAAGTCTCCTTCCTTTGTGCAATTGACTCTGATCTGATGCCACATGCTTGAGTTTGACTCAAACAGTGACTTTCAGTTCAGCCAAAGGAGGATGCAGTGCTAGTAATGGCGACACCAATGTCCCAGCCTGTCTGGAGGTTTCAGAGATGGAACCGTTTAATATTCTGATTCCTTATGTTCTCTGGTTCAAGGTAAAGGCCAATTAGCCAACCCAAATGACCATCTCCCTCATGAAGTTTTCCTTTCTCAAGCATTTACCATGGTAGGCATCCAACCATAGCTATAAGAGTATAGAGAACATGTTCCATTCCAAGACATATTAGCTTTATGTACATACAGAATATTTGTGTGCTGTTTTTTTAAGAGGGAGGAAGGACAGGGGAAAGGGCAGAAAGTCCTACAACAGATGGAAGTAACAAAATTATCAAAATATAGATATTTATCATGCTCACCCCCAACAACGTAGGAAAGGGCTCTGGAATAGGGAGGTGTGAAGTAATTGCCACACATGCAGAAAACTTCAATATCTGAGAGTGTCACAGTTTATTTTGATTTGATCAAATGAGTCCATTGACGTGAGTTACTGTGTAGAAGCAATTAAAAACATTTGGAGCCCAAAACACCCCTTTGTGCCCCTAAACTCAAGTCAGTTTTTGAGCAAAATGTCTAAAATTTAAAATATGTAAATGTTCTCAGGACCAATTTTCACATCTTCTTCTTACTATTACTATTATTAATGATCTGTATTGTGGTTGTGCCTTTGAGATCCAGCCATGGCACTGTACAAAAACAGAACAAAAAGACAGTCTTTGCTGAAAGAACCACTAAAGCCCTTTCCCACTGCTCTGGTACAGTAGATTTTCACGCTCCCCTTTAAGTCCCTTTACACTTCAAGAGTAATGTAAAGGGCCCTCAGAGTACAGGAAAATCAGGCCAATGATGTTGCAGATGACTCAATGCAACACCAATATTTGCTCAGTTTTCACACGGCAGCACTTCGGAATTCCACTTCACTTTTGCTTGTCTCGAATTGATAGAAAGGGCCGGATGGCATGTTGGTTGAGATGAGTACTGTCAGTGTTAGCAACTCACAAGTCTCATGGCATCTGTTGCTTTCTTATAGCCCCAGCTGTTGGAGTCGGGGGATTAGGTCAGAGTCTCAGCTTTTACTGAAGAAGAAAAGAACATTTTCACCCTTGTGTTTGCAGAGGAAACTTGAAAATATAAGCCCTAATGACCCCAAACCCAGCAAGTAAATAAGAATAACCTGAAGTCTTGTTTTAGGGTTTTTTTTTTTTTTTTAAATCTCATGATTTTTAAGCCGAGCTCACGGGCTGTGTCTAGACTGGCAAGTTTTTCCGCAAAATCATCTGCTTTTGCGGAAAAACTTGACAGCTATATACGCTGGCCGCTTGAATTTCCGCAAAAGCACTGACTTCCTACTGTAAGAAATCAGTGCTTTTTGCGGAAATACTATGCTGCTCCCGTTCGGGCAAAAGTCCTTTTTGCGCAAAACTTTTGTGCAAAAAGGACAGTGTAGACAGCTGAGATTTGTTTTCTGCAAAAAAGCCCCGATTGCAAAAATGGCGATTGGGGCTTTTTTGTGGAAAAGCGCGTCTAGATTGGCCACGGACGCTATTCCGCAAAAAGTGCTTTTGCGGAAAAGCGTCCGTGCCAATCTAGACGCTCTGTACCGAAAATGCTTTTAACAGAAAACTTTTCCGTTAAAAGCATTTGTGGAAAATCATGCCAGTCTAGACGTAGCCCATGTTTGGACCTTTACCCATGATTGCTATAGGATACCTATGCGGGTTTCCACTGATCCCTTCCAGGGACCATGCACAAGTCCTATATACCACTTAAATCCCACTTTGTTTTAATGGATTAAATGGAATTGAAATGGTGCATTACCTTTGTGCTGGTCCTTTGCTGGGGAGAATTTTGCACTGTGCATATAATATATGGCATCGGTTGCTTGAACTTTTGTAAGGTCATTGAGGGAACATTCTGTCTTGGATGGTTTAGACACAACAGATCCTGCATCTTGGCAGGGGGTTAGATTAGATGACCCTTACGGTCCTGTCTAACCTTCTGATTCTATGAGCCAGGGCTGTAACCCAGCTCAAGATGGTGAGGTTATAGCAGATGGTGATCTGGAAAAGCTACAGAGGCTCTGGGACATACACCTAGATGTTCTCTATGCTAAAGTTATAAGTAGCATTCTCAGTTGGCAGGGTATGCAAGAAAGCAAGCAAAGGTAACGCCTGCAAACTGCTGCAATCCATTTTCAAATTATCACTAACAAACTCCAGGCCTCCTTCCATCACTTTAGTGCTATTACCTGTGTCTTGCTAACAACCACTTCCTGGTAACCAGCCCAGCCAGAGAACTACCTTAAAATCTTTACTTCAAAGGAGGCTTCTCTTTACTGAGCAACAGGGGATGGGAGCTTGTGGTGGCATTTTTCAGGGGGTGGGGCTGACTTTGAACCCACCAGGTGTGCTGATGGAGTCCACTGCAGCCTTGAAAAAATGTGGCTGGAGAGGGAATAATACCTTGCACTTCTGGAACTTGGCCATGCCTGCTTGGCTGGGAGAATACAACCAGAGGTGACAGGACTCTGTTATGAAAGGGGAATTTAGGTCAACAATCAAAGCTGCAGTCAGGGGCCCAAGAACAGGGAACTAAAGGTTGGGGCTGGCTTTTTCTCCCCCCTAGCATGCTTTAATTGTTTAGTATCAAAGCCACAGAGGGACGCTTGACAGAGCAAATATTCTACAGGAACCTATAGAAAGCTTTTATCTGTCCAGAGGAAAATAATTAAAAGAGACAGATTTGGGTTAAGTATCCCTATGCTCCATGCTATTGGGTAAGTCAAGGAAGATCCACTGGAGCAGCTTTGCAAGCTTTGCATTGGGCTGAAGCCATTACACTTTGAAGAAGGGAAGAAATAACCTCTCCCTTCCCTTTCAGCCACCACATACTTTCCTCCAGAACGGCTGAATAATTCAAACTCCAAGGTACTTAAGAAAATGACCCCATCTATTCTGTACCGTTTCCAGGACTGCCACACAGTTCCTTGGACCCTCCCAGGGAAGTATTGGCTTGAGCAAAGCACCTCAGAATCACCCAGGTGGCTGCATACTGCGCAGGCCAGGAACAAGGACTTATTTTTCTGCTGCTGCCTGCCTCACTGAATTCAGGTGGGATGCTTGCCATTCACAGACCCATCTTTATATATGTTCATTTTGACATGAGTGGCCAGATGTACAGCTGGGGAATGTGGTGACTTCAATGGAGCTATGCCAATTTACACCAGCTGAGGATTGGGTCCCTGGTACTCTGTGCTGCTGTGGTCTTTATATGATCTGCCTTCGGGCGTTAGCTTTCAGTGATTTTTCCTTGTAAGATTTTCATAGAATCATATGGTGGGAAGAGACCTCAGGAGGTCATCGAGTCCAACCCCCTGCCCAAATCAGGACCAACCCCAACTAAATCATCCCAGCCAGGGCTTTGTCAAGCCGAGACTTAAAAACCTCTAGGGATGGAGATTTCACCCCCTCCCTATGGAACCCATCCCAGTGCTTCACCACCCTCCTAGGGAAATAGTTTTTCCTAATATCCATCTTAGACCTTCCCCCATTGCAACTTGAGACCATTGCTCCTTGTTCTGCATCTGTCACCACTGAGAACAGCCTCTTTCCATCCTCTTTGGAACCCCCCTTCAGGTAGTTGAAGGCTGCAATCAAATCCCTCCTCACTCTTCATATTAGGTTGCATTACGAGGAGCATTGCCAGCAGATCCAGAGATGTGATTATTCCCCTTTATTCAGCTCTGGTGAGGCCACATCTGGAGTAGCGTGTCCAGTTCTGGGCCCCCCACAACAAAAAGCATGTGGACACGGCTGCGGTAGGGCAGAGACCGAGATGTTTCTGTATCAGGAGAGATTATAAAGAGTAGGAACGCGAGGCATGCAGCAACGTCTGATAGGCCAGCACAGCGTGCTTCAGTACTACATGTGACAGCACTTTAACAGGGTCATTTCTCAATTGGGTATCCGTTTCAAGGGCTTCATTGTTTCGAGTATCAGAATAAAGGCATGCTGGGTGGAGCACGTTTTTCCTTACCTAAATCTCCCTAAGCTTTTCACAACTGCCACAGGATCTGTGGAACGTGGGGCTCGGTTAACAAATTGTAACTGTTTATGTTCCAGAGCCCTCAAACAGACAATGGTTAAAACAAACAATAAACAGCTGCTTGGGTAGTGACTTTTTCCCCCCACAGAATCATAGAACACTAGACCTGGAAGGAACCTCAAGAGATCATCAAAGCCAGTCCTCTGCCCTCACAGCAGGACCAAGCACTGTCTAGATCAACCCGGATAGATGTCTGTCCAACCTGCTCTTAATTATCTCCAGTGATGGAGATTCCACAACATCCCTAGGCAAACTGCCACCTCCAAGAGATAGACTCCAGCTCTCTTATTTTCAGAAATGGCTAAAATTAATAAAAGGGGTAGAAAACCTGGCCTATGAGGAAAGACAAAAACTAAGCATGTATTTTCTTGAGAAAAGAAGATGAAGGGAGACCTGATAACAGTCTTTAAATACGACAAGGATTGTTATAAAGAGGATGGTGATCAACTGTTCTTCATTTCCAGTGATGATCGGACAAGTAATCAGCTTAGTCAACAGCAAGGGATATTTAAGTTAGATTAGATATTAGGAAAAGCCTTCTAATTATAAGACTAGATAAGTACTGGAATAGTTATCAAGGGAGTTTGTGGAATCCCCATCTTTAAAGGGTTTTAAGAACTGGTCAAACACCTATCAGGGATGGCCAAAGATTACTTGATCTTGCTTCAACACAGATAAATGGACTAAAAGACATCTTGAGGTCCCTATAGCCTTATAGTTCTTTGAATCTATTATTCTAAACAATTTTGGCAAAAACTTTCAAAATTAATTCAGCTAGTGGAAGATTCCCAATATGGAAAATTTCAGCCTAAATTATAAGCAAATGAAAAGAGGCTTATTAAGAGAAGTGTTAGAGACTAAAAATGGGAGGTGCTACATTCCATAGGACTTCTCCTTTCTGTGTAATGAAACAGTATGTGATCATGTAATTAAATATTCTATCATAATGAATGTGCAGATGGGGCAGAGTTAAGGTTGCACAGGCAACCTTAATTCTGGCATTCCCTAAGTTCTGAGTGCTTGACTTTGCAACCTTAATAATGTTTTAACAACCATTTTTGCATGTAATAACCCTATAAGGCCAAATCTTCAGGTTTTTATTCAAGTTTTCTTCAGGCAAGACTCCAATAGGAGCTTACCAGAGTAAGGACCTCTGGATCTAGCCTACTAGCAGCAGCAGCATCTAAGCAGAGGGGAGGGAAAGCTCAGTAGTTTGAGCACTGACCTGCTAAACCCAGGGTTGTGAGCTCAATCTTGAAGGTCCAGTTAGGGATTTAGGGCAAATCTGTCAGGGGTGGTATTTGGTCCTGCTGTGAGAGCAGGGAACTGGACTCAATGACCTCTCAAGGTCCCTTCCACTTCTATGCATGAAGGGCTGCTGTTTTATACATAGAGGCTAAGTTATAAGCAAATGAAAAGGGCTTATTAAGGGAAGTTAATACTACACTGGAATGATTTTCCGAAAATGCTTTTAACGGAAAAGCACTTTCGGCGGAAAAGCATCCGTGGCCAATCTAGACGCGGTTTTCCGCAAAAAAGCCCCCATCGCCATTTTCACGATCGGGGCTTTTTTTGTGGAAAACAGTACTGTGCTGCTTACACTGGCCCTCTTGGGAAAATGATTTGCGCAAGAGGGCTTTTGCCCGAACGGGAGCAGCACAGTATTTCCGCAAGAACACTGACAATCTTACATGAGATTGTCAGTGTTCTTGCGGAAATTCAAACGGTCAGTGTAGTCAGCTGGCAAGTTTTTCCGCAAAATCACATGATTTTGCAGAAAAACTTGCCAGTCTAGACACAGCCAGAGAAAATGAGATGAGGGACTCTCAAGACATTCATGAGTTTGTCTCAGAGTCCAGCACCCATGGATTAGGATGCTCCTCCAAACTAACTGAACTTCTAAATGGGTCAGCAAAAGCTATCTAATGTGAAAATGGTTTCTTACTGGACTTCTAGAACTTCCTAATTCCAATAAGCCAGTATTGCCAGAAGAACAGAATTTCTCATGGGATGTAATTTCTGCTAGGAACAGAAAGTCCCAGTGCGAAAAGAAGTACCCTTCACTGCCCAGCTTGGTCTAACCTCAAATGATTTCTTTGGAATTTTATATTTGGGGGAGGTTTGGGCAAAGGATCTCAACAATCCCTATTTTATCACAGATGGCCTGTCCACTGTTAATAGAAATTCAGTAGTGATATGCCATTGACATTTAGGGGATACGTATCTAGAGTCACACACACACAAAGACATATACCCACACAAGAGGGAAAGCAGCACAAAAGGAGAGGTACCATACAACAATGTATCACATGCACACACTAATACAAACATGCCAACACATCCATAGAGGCAAATACAAGGTATTAACACACACACACACACACACACACACATGCACATCTCTATTTCCACTTATCTTAGCTCAAAATACGGATTAACCCTGTAACACGGCGGGTCTCACTGTGTCAGGCACATCCTGCTGGCTGGTCAGGAATTAGATTTTTGGCTCTGGAGCGCCCCCTTCTCGCTGGTGTCACACTTGCTGTTACCAGTTTTCCTCCAGCTTTGTTACTAGGACCTGCGTCGCTCCCAGACCATGGCAACCTCTCCTCTGGGTACTGCCCTCTCACCTCTGGGCTAGGTCTACACTGGCAGGTTCTTGCGCAAAAATGGTCGTTCTTCCACAGAGCGTCAACACTGCCCACCCGCTCTTGTGCAAGAAGATTTACAGTAAGGCTGTGTCTACATTGGCGCGATCTTGCGCCAAAGCGGCCGCTTTTGCGCAAAAATATGCTGCCTGTCTACACTGGCGGTGAGTTCTTGAGCAAGAACACTGACGTTCTAATGTGTGAAATCAGTGCTTCTTGTGCAAGAACTATGATGCTCCCACTCAGGAATAAGCCCTCTTGTACAACTGTTCTTGCGCAAGAGGCCAGTGTAGACAGGCAATATGAATTTCTTGCATAAGAAAGCCCAATGGCTAAAATGGCCAACAGAGCTTTCTTGTGTAAGAGGCAGGATGCTTCTACACTGCCTCTACACTGGCACGGATGCTCTTGTGCAAAAGCACATGCCAGTGTAGACGCTCTCTTGAGCAAATACTTTAATGCAAGAACTCTTGCATTAAAGAGTATTTGTGCAATATCATGCCAATGTAGACGTAGCCCAAAGGTGGTAAGAGAGGGATTCTTGCTCAAGAGCTACGCTCTTTTCTAACAAATGTAAGCTCTCTTGCGCAAGCGCTCTTGTGTAAGAGGCAGTGTGGACGTGCAGCAGAGGTTTCTTGCGCAAGAAAGCCCTATGGCTAAAATGGCCATCACAGCTTTCTTGCACAAGAGAGCATCCACACTGCCATGGATGTTCTTATGCAAAAGCACATGGTAGTGTGGACATTTTCTTGCACAAGATGTTCTTGCACAAGAACCCGCCAGTGGAGACATAGCCCTGGATTCCTCCCACCCTGGGAACCCCAACCCTCCTAGCCTCAGTGACCCACTGCCAGTCTTCATCTAGCCCCTTACCTCAGGGGCAAACTGCAGTCTGTAGTGGCCACTCGTCACTGGCAAAGGGGTGTGGATCTGCTGCCTTTGCTATCCCGGCTGCCTCTCTGCAGCCCTGGTACCCTGAGGCCTTGCTTCAGGCTCTGCAGCCTGGGAGCTTGCCTGGCCAGAGCTTCCCCAGCTTTGCCTGCCTTTCCCCTGGCCTGCTCTAAGTCAGGAAGTCTCCAGCTTCCCTAGCAGCCAGGCCCTCCTGCTCCCCAGCTAGAGCAAGAGTCTGAGTTTCTGCTCCTCCAAGAGCCTTTATTTATACTGCCCTTAGCTGGGCCCTAATTGGCTCATACCTACGACAGCTGCTGGCTCCACAGCTCCAGCCCTCTCCCAGGGCTGGGTTTTAACCCTTAAAGGGCCAGTGCAGGGCAGACACCCTATCACAACTCCTCAAAGGTCTACGGGAAAATTAGGTAGCTTTGCTCATGTTAACCCTCATTCTGAGAGCTAACACTGACTGGGAAGCAAGCTCTGTTCAGAATCTACCGTAATTCTAGTGTAATCCAAATAATAAAGGTCTTGATATTTCTGGGCATATATCAGGCAACATGGAAAATTGATCCATAAACTGGGTCAGGAGAGGTCAGGGGAACCTCAAGGTAGATCAGACAGCCAGAGAGTCACAAGAGGAAACATCCTGCTAGAGGGGTTATGGAGTACATCTGTGTCGCTGGACAAGTGTGCACAATGCCCGTCCATTGAAAATGCTACTTCATTTCATACACCCGAATCGGCGTCTGTGCCTGATGTGCTGTGAAAGTAAATCAGCTGCAGCACTGGCCAAGCTAGTAGCTGCACAGGAAAAGTGCCAGACATTCTGCCCTGAAAGAGTGCTCTGGCTGGCCAAGACTGCAGAGCAACAAGGTGGGGAGGTATACCAGTGAGCTTGGCTGCAATGCCGTCAAAATACATGGTGGAGACTGTGTGTGTGGGGGGAGGAGGCAACAGGACTTGTTTTGCTTGTCAGAACTCCCTTTCAAGTGACCTTTACAAGGGCTCTGAGGGCAGCCCTGGAACCAGCTGGGCAGTTACTACTCCCAGCTGCAAAGGGAATGGCTTTTGCACCACTGCACAAAAGGAAGCATGGGGGTGGGGAGGAAGAACAAAGAAGGAAACAGTAGTAGCACCTAAACGAAATGGGAGGATCAGGATGAGGACAATTGGGGTTAGTGGGGAGGGGACAACCTTACGATCATTCATTCCTAGACCAGACAGATGGCTAAAAAGTCTCCATAAAAAAAAAAAGACCAAAAAACAAAAACAACCTTTCATCATTGCTAACCAAGGCACCCAGCTGGGAGACTGTAAAAAAAATCACATCAGTGATAATATGGAATCGCGTTGGTAATTTAGGGGCATTTCTATGTGAAATAGACATGCTGGGTATGTAGCTGGATTGTGGGGATATGTGGAGCAAATTATCAAGTGATGTAAACCTGTGTAACTTCACTAGAGTCAATGGCCCTCGATGGGAATTTACAATCCTAATCCAGGGTTAGATCTTATTTTTCCTTGGGCTTTCCCATATTGCTGCATTATTTTTTTTCTATCTATAGATGCTAGAGAGGCATTATATAGACTTTGTACACACTTGAAATGAAACCTTTTATGATGATTCACACACAAGGACACAATACATGCCCTCTGCAGGCAGAATGGGATTGATTGTGTCTGTTTCCTGCTGTCACTCTTGAAAAGCATCCTGTCCTTTTCAAATCATGATTATTTCGTACTCAAATTCTCCCCTCTTTGCACACGAGCGCCAAACCCATACACCAAACCACAGACACTCCTGCTTTCTAGGAAACATCCTTCTGAGAAAGAAAAAGAAATCCTCTTTCAAGTGATCTAACTACTATTGTATATGTTCTTCATAGAATGCAGTCTCCACATATTTACTGGCAGAATGTAGTTTATGAACCAGAGTTTCAGTCTGATTTCTTGGGGAGCAATTTTCATCCTACAAATAACTGAGCCTGTAATTTTGCATATATAATGAACTTTGAGTGCAATTAAGTAATCGGACCACTTAATTTGCAATCATAAATAGCTAGATATCTAACTTCCAGTATTTATTCCTGCCGTTTATTACAGATGCAAAATGTGTGCTCAGATATTTGCAGAGGAAAAAAAAAACACCTGCAAAAGTGTATGGCCACTTCTGAAAATCGGACCTTTAATTCTTAATGGGCAAGATGTGGAAGTGATGGCCAACCTCCAAAAAGTTTAGTTTTGTACAAGCTTCCCCAAAGTTGCTGGCTCTCATGAGTTTGCAAGAGTGGGACAAATATGATATGAGTACTAACTTCCTTGGAAGATTTCTGGCAGTTATTGCGTTTGATTGGGTGGCCGGAAATATAATTTGTCCAAACTTTCTTATGCTATTTTAATCTTTCCATTTCTGGATGCAAATGGCAACAATGGTGTCTAGACATTAAATCTAAATTTTGGGCAAAAGTTCCCATTTGACCCAAACCATCCTCAGCTGAGGACCTATCTCAGGATTCTAATTAGCATCATATGCTCCATTCTTTGTACCTGCAGCTAAGCTGAAGTCACTGCAAGAGGTCATTTCAGCCTCGAGTGTACATACCACAGGGGACTGTTGTGCCCTGAGACTGAGGCAGACCACCCAGAAAGAAGCTGACCACCAAAAGGGTTACCACCAGGATTTTTTTAAACCCCTTTTGCATTTGCCTCTTTATTCTCAGAGGATGTCGGACACGCTGGCCTAAGAGCCTAAACCACATTAATTCTGCAGTTTTTGAGAGGAGACCTCTGATTCACTCCTAGATGGACATGCTCCTGCAGTGAAATCCTGGGCTTCCTGAACTTAACGGGTCCGGCATTTTACCCTGTTTTTTCGCCTGTCTTGCAACAAGGCTCCTGGAGTCTATGCTTCAACAGGGAAAGCATTAAGCACAGTCCAATGCTCATCAACCCCTTCAAGCCAGCCCAGGGAGCTCCACAGGTAAAAGTGCCAGAGCCAGAAGGGGACACTGATCCTGCTTTGCTATTTATGAGCATTTACAAGACAGTCCCTACTAAGCACCAGGGTGGGCAGAACTAATTACTATTGCCGTCTAAAGGAGGGCTCAGACATTGAAGCTTTGGCAGACGTTTCTAAGGGTGGGAGGAATTCAAAGACCCAGAGCTTGTAAAAGAGTTTTCTTAAAGACCCTATTATTACCTGAGCCTTAGATCTGGTTCCCATCTGTGCCTGGCTGGTTTGAATGAGCCTCCATCTAACACTCGGTCATGCAGCTGTGTGGGGTCAGCAAAGCCCTGGTCCCTAACACCACCCACCCTCCCCTGCACACTGAGGGGCCTATTTTTTTCCATTCTAAACTTTTTACTCACCGGGGAGCTAAATGTTATGCCTTACTCGGGGCACAAATGAAAATGAATTTGATGGCCCCCGTCTAGGCTGGTCCCCAGCAGTTACTGGGAGGACCCTAGCAAATTCACTGCTATGAAAAATCTGTCATGGACTGTGAAATCTGGTGCCTTGTGTACTTTTATCCTGCGCTATGGAGATGTTGAGGGGGAGACCATCATTTCTCACTGTGGAAGTCTTGGCCCAAAGGAGGGCTGAGGGGTGTGCACAAGGTTATTGTAGGGGGGTTGCGGTATTGCCACACTTACTCCTGCACTGCCTTCAGAGCTGGGTGGCCAGCTGACAGCTGCCGGTCAGGTGCCTCTTTCTGAAGTCAACATTCTTCCAACCATTTTGGATACAGCAAAGGATGAACCAGCACTTGTGAGGTCCAAAGCATGGTGCAGATACTAATGAATCCATGCTACATGCCTGTGAGGATGGCATTATTATCTCCATTTTACACATAGGAAAAACACACAGAAGTGGATGGCCCGATGTATAGCCAGGATTGAAACTCAGAACATCTCTCTGCCTAACACTGGACTCATTCCTCACCAAGATCACCCTCCCAGGGGAGGAAAAAAATATTTTTCTCCTATAGAGCAGTTTTGACATTTTTCTGATAGTTTTTTTGGAAGAGGCTTTTCCAAAATTTGACCCGTCTACACTGGGCCAAATTTTGGAAATACCGCCTCTTTCAGACGAGCCTTTCTTCCATGTGGAAGGAGGAAAACAGGGCTTCTGAAATAGCACTTCTGCTCTCCCGCAAAAAAAAAAAAAAAAAAAAAGCAGACGAGACAACACGTTCCCTGGACACAGTGGAGTTTTTCCAGGTTACATCTGGTATCCTGGAAAAACCCTGCAGTGTAAACATAGTCAAAGTTATTTCGGAATAGTGCTAGTTATTTTGAAATAGTGTTGCAGTTTAGAAGTACCCTAACCCAGCCACCTTTGAAATTATTAGTAGAGAAATACTTTTGTTCTTTTCCTGAAATCATCATCAAGCAGACTCCATCTCCTTGTGCTCCAATCACTTTCTTCCTTAAAACACACTTTGCAACCAACCATGCCCTTCCACATGACATCTCCATGAAGCCTTGTGCCGCTCGGAGCTTATTCTGTCACCCGTGTCTGATAAATGCCTGAACTGTAGTTTATTTTTTCTATATGAATTAAACTGTAAGTTCTTCAGAGCAGAGACAGCCAGTTCTGAGCACTCTGAAGGCACCCAATTAACATCACAGAAGCTGAATGGCAAGTTGTGTTGATTGGGTTTTGAACAATGTTGTCCACTCAGTTTACCTGTGTCATGCCCTACAGAAAAGCTGTTAACATAGGGGAGTGGGAAGAGAAATACACCACTGCCAGAGGATAGTGAAATACTGCTAAATATTAAAGAAGAGCACAAGCATCTTTTGGGGGATTCAGGATTTTATTGCTGCCTATTACAGAAGCTAGGGTATATTTGTATAGTTCCCATGTGGGGTTTTACTTTAGCCCCATCTCTCTTATTTTCTCTTCAGCAAGGAGCAATCAATTTTTTTATTCACTGCCCAATGCTCACCACAAATCACCCTCTTTTGCCCGCAGCTTTCAGAAGTCTCACCCCATGGACTCTGCACTGAAAATGCTGCTTGCCAAACAAATGAGTGACTGTCTTCCTTGAGACCATTCATTGCCTTGCTTTCAATTCTGGGCCAAAAAAGCACAGCACAGCAGGTGGCTTTAAGGCACCTTTGTGCTGCTGCCTAGATTCTGCCTGCACTAGAAGTCCGGGTGGTCCCTCGGGCAAGTTAAAGGAATCCCAGGGGCTCTTCTAATTTATGACAGCATTCCCATGCTAGCCTATGCACTGCTTCACGGTCTCTAACAATTGTAGTGCTGATTGGTTCATCCCCTTCCAGACCCTCCCTTCTGTGGCTTCCTCCACACCTCATCTGATGGAGGGGGAATAAAAGGGAAGGGCCAGTCCTATGCTATTGGAATTCTCCTCAGAGTTTCTGTGACCCCTTTGTAATTCATGTACATCAACAGAATAGTTTAGACTGGCTGGGACAGAGGTCAGAATCTAGCCTTCAGTGTTTCTAAAGGAGTCACTCCAAAATAGAGTGCCAATAGATTTATGAGCTAGGAGTCCTGCAACCTCCACTCATTCTGATTTCAATGGTTTTATGTGACCAAGGATTACTCATGTGACTGAATGTTGCAGGTTCAGGTCTTAACTTGATAACTGACAGCAAGACTGTGTCTACCCAAAAGATTTTAGAAGAAGATCATCCCAAATTAGAACTCCAGATTGATCTCCTTTCAGCTCTGGGGATGTTTAGATGTGACTCCAGACACAAACCAAAATGGCCTAGGCCTATCTTCTAAGGGGAACCAAACCAGAAGCACGAACACCTGTAAATCAGAGAAAGTTTACATCTATGGCTCAGACCAACACGTTGGCTCTGGAGATCTCTGAAATGTTCAGGTATATGGGAATGCAGATAAGTAGGCATAGTATAAATGTACGGATCAGTCATGTTGGCAGAGATGCATGATGTACACTGGTGTTTGGAGATAGAATCAATCTTTGATTAAGCATGAATTTCAGTTGCCCAAAGTTGGTTGAACAGAAGTCTACATAGGCTACCACAATCTTACAAAATATCTTTTGTTTTCTTTTGGGACCTTGAATTGTTATTGCGTTGACACTTTAAAAATGAATTGATGTTGGAAGCAGCTTGCTTCTCTCTTCCTTCTACATTCCCCATAGATGGACTGACAGACCTACTGTGAAAGAGACATCCCTAAACGGAGGCAGAGTAGTAGGAAACATGCATCACACTGCTGGTTCCAACCCCCAGCCTGAGAACAAATCTATGGCTGCCTTTCATTAACTACCTTCTGGACTTCCTCCAGCGGTTTGTGTTTGTAAACAGAAGAGGCAATATTATTACTGGATTCTGGACATTAAAGAGGAAAAAAAGTTTGGGGCCACAAGGCTTGCGTTTACATGTGTTTGTTGTCAAGGACACAAAGGGCGTATTGTGTGAATGGTAGACGGCATGATTTTACAAGAGTAGTGGGAATACAATAGGTACATGCAGAAAAGGCTTCAGAAAGAAAAACAAACCCATGCTGTACAAATGCTTCCCACTGCATCACCAGAACGAATGCCTCCCTACGTTTAAATCATCTTCAGCACACGGAACATCTCAGGGAGACGTAGTCTTTGGCACACTGTTTTCCCATTGAGTCCTACACATGTAGGTCCAAAACTCTGCTATGCAGGTGTAAATCTAGAGTAGTTCCATTGACCTACACTTCCGTGGAGTTCCT
Organism: Pelodiscus sinensis; assembly: GCF_052426305.1. Lineage (NCBI taxonomy): Eukaryota > Metazoa > Chordata > Testudines > Trionychidae > Pelodiscus > Pelodiscus sinensis. The sequence continues at coordinate 6,397,864 of NC_143074.1, read as the reverse complement.
CCAGATTTACTTGGATGTACTCAACAGTAGAATCTGTCTCACACTGGTTATCCTTTCTCCTGCCCAAGATAGCACACTCCATCAACATTCAACTTTGATTCCCAGTTTTCTGCCTCTCCCTTAATACTGCCATTCAAGAATTAAGTAGTGTGAATGCTCCAATTTCTGTTTTATTTACATTGAAAATGATAATTAATCTATTGCTGGTGAAGGGTGTTATGTTGACAACCCTCGAGACAGCATCCTTCTGTTTATCCATAGAACAGATGTATAATACAAACAGCAAGAATGCAACTTTCCCCTGAATCAAGTAGACACCTCCATTCTCAATGAGAGGACCCCTCTGGTCTGTTTTCACGGCTCATTCTATCCTTAGCTTCCCTCTTGATACTGCTGACAAAAATGCAGTTAATCAGAGGGTTTTGGTGGACATATGTGCACTAAGAATTGGACTGTGACCTATCCATCCTGTGATGGAACAACCAACCATCAGACAGAAATGCCTATTAACCAGACCCATGTTCTAATCAATGAGAACCCACTGCTCTAACCCACTGACAATCTCGGAGCTATCTCTGGCTGGCTTTCCAAATGGCTCAGCATCCAGCACTTCTCACTGTGACTCCTGGGAGCTGAGGGGTCTGAGCTCTTCAAAATCTGGCCCAAATCTGAGCCTGTTTGTTTAGAAAAAGGTTTATGACATGGGTAGAAGGTAAACACTTATACTTGACCCTTCTGAGAAAGGAAATCAGCAAGAGACAGCGATGCATGGAATAAACTACTGTATATCTATTGGACTGGTAGGTTACTAGTTTGGCTTCCCTGAAGTACTAATCTTTCCTACCGTAACTAGAGATGGGTCTGATCTGAGAAGATGGGTTCTGGGGCTGGCCCATGTTAGAAATAACAGCAAGTAATCTGGATCTAAACATCCCCAGTGTTCACAGGGTTTGGATGTGGGATTTTACTTAAAGACAAATCTCTGATTTTATGTTGCCCATTCCTCAAACCCTCTCTCCTCCTCCCTCTGTCATTTGTTGTCACTATGCTAAACTAAGTGATGTTAGAAACAATGATTTTGCATCAGTATCCACTTGAATTACCTGGTTTATCAACACAGTAAAACCTTGCAAAATCTGAGCAGGGGCAGGGAAAAGTTAGACAGGAATTTAGAGATGTAGCCTTGAGTTTAAATGGAGCAGAGCCCAGAATAAGTAGTAACATGTGATACCACTAGAGAGAACTAAACCAGCACACCCGCAGCCAAGACTGCGGGGTTCTATTCCTCCACCTGTCATGGACACCCTGTGACATCCTCCCCCATCACAGCATCTTCCCACCTCAGTTTCCCTGCCTGTAAATTGAGGACAATACCAACCTCATAGCTGTGGAGTAGATCATCATTTGCAGAGTACGTTGAGGTCCCCGAATGACAGGACGGTACATAGAAGCACATAGTTATTGTTATTACAAAAATAAAGTATAGAATAATCAAGGTAGGTGAAAAATCCCCTACACTCAAAATAAACAAAACTAATGGTAATCAAACGTATGGGTTCCTCCCCCTGAGTAATAATCTCCCCCAACCTTTGCTCCTTTAAATATTAAAAAAAAAACTATTATTATCTGAGTCCTTTCCTGACTCTGAATGTTTTATCCTTCTGAAGGTGCATCTAAGCACAAACTAAGGAAGGGAAACAATGGAGAAATGGAGCCAGTAGCTGATGGCCTTGTGTCTGGAAGAGACCTGCTCTTCTCACAGATCCACCAAAAAAACCCCCGGGAATTGGATGGAAAAGATGAGACGGGCTCAGGGATGGGAAATTCATAGGAAAAAGTGATGTAATGCATAGAAAGAGAGGGAGAATAAGAGATATGGAAGAGGAGGAAAAACACTGTAGTGGAAAGGAAATGAAAGGAAACAAAAGGAAAGAGATGAAAGAGACCTAAATCTTATGAGGAGGGGAGGCAAGCCAATAGCATTGGGGAGTTAATTGGCCCAAGACAGATTGGTTTTCTACTCTAAAGCAGTAAGCTTTTTGCTGCTCTGAGTTGGTCTGATATCTCCTAATATATCGTAGCTCTGACTCTCCCACATGCTGAAACCCATGTGTGTCAGTTTCACTTCATGGCAACATGGGAAGGGTGCAGGCAATTGAAGTGACTTCTTGCTCCATATGTACATAGCAATAGGGTGGATATTAAACAGGATAAGATCAGTAATTCCAGGAAGGCACAAACACATGCTTGCCCCCACTCACCATGTACATTTCAAACAAGGATTGGCAAAACTCTTATGCACCAATCAATCAAAAAACAAACGAACAAACAAACATACACCCTCCAGATATATGGGGCACTACCGTCATGTGGTGAAAGATGAACAGAACTTTGGAGAGCTCAAGGTTATCCAAGAGTTGATATGTATTTAGAGAGACCAGATAGGTGAGAAAATATCTTTTTATTGGACCACAATTTCTGTGGGCTACACGCGGCACGGACTAGCTAGTTTGGATATTAGGAAGCCTAATCCGAACTAGCTAGTCCGTGCCACGTGTAGCCGCGCGGCACGGAGTCCGAACTAGCCGGCATTTAAAAATGGCGCCGGCCAGCTTCATGCAAATGAAGCCCAGGAAATTCAAATCCCGGGCTTCATTTGCAAGTGCGGATGACTACATTACCCCCGCTAGTTCGAACTAGTGGGGTAGTGTAGACATACCCAGAGGGATTTGGGCTTATGTAGTCTACAGAAGAGAAGAGTGTGTGTATGTGTGCGGGGGGGGGGGGGGGGGTTGATAGCAGCCTTTAACTACCTGAAGGGGGGTTCCAAAGAGTATGGAGAGAGGTTCCTCTCAGTGTTGACAGATGACAGAAACGGGAGAGGTCTAGGTTGGATATTAGGAAAAACTATGTCACTAGGGGTAATCTACTCTACAGAGGAAGATCGAAGCTGCCACTGTCAATCGTCCAGGGTTCAAATTAGTGGCCTAGTTAAGACAGCTAATTCAAAGTCAGGGGGCATTCCAGTCAATGCCGGTAACCCTACTTTCATGAGGAGTAAAGGAAGTCGAAGGGAGAGTGTTCTTCCTTCAACTTCCTGTAGCGTAGACAGTGCCAAAAGCCGCGGTAGCCAAGTAGCATAGTTGAAGTTGCGCATCTTAATTCAACTTTGTCTTGTAAAGTAGACATACCCTGGGAGGGAGGTGAAGCACTGGGATGGGTTACTTAGGGAGGTGGTGGAATCTCCATCCCTAGAGGTTTGTAAATTCTGGTTTTACAAAGCCCTGGCTGGGATGATTTAGTTGGGATTGGTCCTGCTTTTACAAGGGTTTGACTCGACTCCTGAGATCTCTTCCAATCCTAGGATTCCATGAACACTACCACATACATGATATCTGCTCATCAGGCAAAAGTAAAAGAGACTGGAACTCTATCAGGAAGGAAAGAAATAAAAGGGAATCAAGGACACCAGGTCATCAAAGCAGAACCCAGAATATGATGGTGATGAGAGGATGGAAGGATTGGACTGGTAGGTTACACATTTACATCATCCAGCAGACCTGAATATGGGATGGTATGTTTTGAATAAATGCTTTTTTTAACAGTGAAAAAAGAACCAGTTTGGAAGAGAAAGGCCACAGAGCAATTTGGATTACAACAAAAACAACTCAAATAAAAAGAGCTCCTTCCTCTTGCCAATTATTCAGACATGAGACTTTGTGATTTTCCCCTTTTAGTGTGGTTCCTGTATACAAGGCAAAATAGGGCAGGAAACCAATGGATGTTCTCTACCCTGCAGGGATACAGAAGAGACACAAAAGGTTCTAGTGCTATGGCCCACTCTCACCAATCTTACTGGTTTTTCTTTGGCCTCAGTGGGCTCCAGATCAGGTTCCTCATGACAGATCCTCAGCTGGTGTAAAGAGATGTCAATGGAGCTATGTTGATTTGCACCATTTAAGCACCTGGCCCACTATATATATAAGCTTGGACAATGTTGCCTATAGACATTCTGTCTATAGGGGCAGTCAACCTTTTACAGATGGAGCAGCACTTTACTTGCAGAGAGTTCTATTACGATCAACCTGAGTAAGCGTGGCAGAATCTGAGATTCTGGGAACTGTCTCAAGCTCTCTTGTTTTCCTTTCATCCTGCGGGCTAACCCTCCTTTTTTTTCCCCCACTGCTTTTACACTCTTCACAGATTTTCCTCCCAATGGGCCATTGTAATAATGCCTTCTTTTATGTATGGCTTTGTGGAGCTTGAAATGTATATCAAACACATGCATGAAATGAAACCCACGGAGTTTGCAGGATCCTTCACTTGTGTCAAACAATTTAGAAGAATAAACAAGCTTTCTTTCCTTTATGACTGCAGTTTAAATGCTCTATTGATCGGAGAAAAATCAAAGGGGCTTTGGGAATTGTGTGTGTGTGTGTAAGAGAAAGAGAGAAGAATAGAAAGGGGTTAGAGGTGAGCAGGAATTAATAGAAGAAGAGCCAGGGATTTTTTTCCCCCAACAGAAAGCTGGAATAAAAATAAAGAAGAAACTCACATCTCATTTACACCAAGGCAAGAGAAATTACTACAGATTTACACTGGCATGAGTTCAGAATCAGGCAGGGAAATGTATGTTTTAGACATCACACCTGCAAAAAAACAAATACATTCTCTGGAATAGTCTTCATTCATTGTCCCAAGCAAAGCAGCAACAAACTGGTAGTGTGCAGGGTCACGGCTGTAAAATATTGTAGTATTTTTTTAATATGTAGAATAGTAGGATTGGTATAATCTGATATTTCCAGGCTAGTATTTAGTAGAAAAGATGGTAGTGAATGCTACATGGAGCATAGCTTTAGGGCTATTTGCGATATAATGGGCGATTTAAGGAAGAAAAGACATTATTCATAATATTGATTTGTATTATGTGATGCCTAGAGGCCATACCAAAGAACAGAGCTTATTGTGCCTGGATATGTACAAATACATAACAAAGACTGTCACAAAGAGCTTACAATCTCAATCGACAAGACAGACAAAGGGGCTGGAGAAAGAAAATAATATCCCCATTTCACAGATGGAGACTAAGTAGCTCCCTTATACACATAGTTCTCCCAGGGTCCAGCTGTCTATATGGGCTTGCTCCCCCTGACTGATGTTCTTCCTTGTGTCTTTAAGTCCACTATGGCGAGCCCAACCCAATGTTTCTCTCCAGCCCTTGTCCCTGGAGGTCATTTCTGCAGATCTCCCTTTCTCAGGATATGGCTACCCAGCAAAAGCTACTCACAAGCTAGCTTGAATCGAGCTAGAGCGGATAACAGAAGTGAAGACAGACAGCTTTGGCCTCTGGGCAGGAGTAGCAACCTAGCACAGGGTATGTCTACACTACCCCGCTAGTTCGAACTAGCGGGGTAATGTAGGCATACCACAATTACAAATGAAACCCGGGATTTGAATTTCCCGGGCTTCATTTGCATAAACCGGGCACCGCCATTTTTAAATCCCGGCTGGTTCGAACCCCGTGCTGCGCGGCTACACGCGGCACGAACTCGGTAGTTCGAACTAGGCTTCCTAGTTCGAACTACCGTTACTCCTCATTCCACGAGGAGTAACGGTAGTTCGAACTAGGCTTCCTAGTTCGAACTACCTAGTTCGTGCCGCGTGTAGCCGCGCGGCACGGGGTTCGAACCAGCCGGGATTTAAAAATGGCGGCGCCTGGCTTATGCAAATGAAGCCCGGGAAATTCAAATCCGGGGCTTCATTTGCAATTGCGGTATGCCTACATTACCCTCCTATTTCGAAATAGGAGGGTAGTGTAGACATACCCACAGATCCTAGGCATGTATTTGACTCACTAGTCTGCTCCAAATCCTGTGCCGTGCTCTCTTCATTACTGTTGTTACCCACGCTAGCTGGACTGAAGCTAACTCAAATAAGCTAACCCAAGCACGTGTTTTGCTGTGCAGATGTTCTCTAAGGCTATATCTACACAGCACAGTTATTTCGGAATAAGCTATTCTGGAACAGTTATTCTGAAATAGCTTATTTCAAAATAGCACATCTACACTGCAGGGAAGCCTCAAAATTAGTCCGAGACGTGCTATCTTGATTAGATCCCCATGAGGAATAACTTACAATGGTGAGGGGCTATTTCAAAATAGTGGAAGTGGAGAGTCTATATGTGCCTTATTTCAAAATTGCTATTTTGGAATAGGTGTTATTCTTCATAGAATGAGGATTACAGAAGTTGGAATAAGTTGTCCATTATTTCAAAATTATTTAAAAATAACAGAATTGCTGTGTAGATGCTCACATAGGGTATGTCTACACTACAAAGTTAATTTGAACTAACAGACGTTAACTTTGATAGGCGCTACACACGCGAACCGCTAGTTCGAACTTAATTAGAACTAGCGGAGCGCTTAATTCGAACTAGGTAAACCTCATTCCACGAGGACTAACGCCTAGTTCAAATTAACTAGTTCGAATTAAGGGCTGTGTAGCCACTTAATTCAAACTAGTGGGAGGCTAACCCTTCCCAGCTTGCCCTGGTGGCCACTCTGGGCACCACCAGGGAAACTCTTTTGCCCCCCTCCCGGCCCCGGAGCCCTTAAAGGGGTACGGGCTGGCTAGGGTGCCCGTGCCAGGTGCAGGCCTGCCAACACCCAGCCAGCAGACCCTCTACCTGGCACGGCTCGAGCCAGCCACCCGCTGCCACCCAGCTCTCCGCCTCTTCCTGGAACCAGGCTGGCGGCTGCCGGGAGCCTGCCCAGGTCCGCAAGAGGTGGGCGCCCGCCTGGTCTAATGCAGACATCGTGGACCTCATCCACGACCTCCGCACTAGGCACAGGAAAGTGGCCGTCTAGGGCAGGAGAGCTGCCAGCCTGGCCACCCAGGAGCAAGTTTGCATGAAAATAAAGGTGGTCCACTGAGACCCCCGACCCTGAGCCCTGAGCTTCGAATGGCCGTACTGGGTCAGAACAAAGGTCCATCTAGCCCAGTAGCCTGTCTGTCAACAGCGGCCAACACTAGGTACCCTGGAGGGGATGGACCAAAGACAATGACCAAGCCATTTGTTTCGTGCCATCCATCTCCAGCCTTCCACAAACAGAGGCCAGGGACACCATTTCTACCCCCTGGCTAATAGCACTCCATGGACCCAACCTCCATGACTTTATCTCACTTCTCTTTAAACTCTGTTCTAGTTCTAGCCTTCACAGCCTCCTGCAGCAAGGAGTTCTACAGGTTGACTATTTGCTTTGTGAAGAAGAACTTTCTGTTGTTAGTTTGAAGCCTGCTACCCATTCATTTCATTTGGTGTCCTTTAGTCCTTCTATTATGGGAACTAATAAAGAACTTTTCTTTATGCACCCTCTCCACACCACTCATGCTTTTATAGACGTCTATCATATCCCCCCTCAGTCTCGTCTTTTCTAAGCTGAAAAGTCCCAGTCTCTTTAGCCTCTCTTCATATGGGACCTGTTCCAAAACCCTGATCATTTTAGTTGCCCTCCCCTCTCCCACCCTCTCTCTTCCCCTCTCCCAGTTCCTTTTCCCAGTATCCCCGAGTTTTGTTCAATAAAGAGAGTTTCTATTTCTGAACACACGTGTCCTTTATTTTGTACATCAGGAAGGGGGACTAGGGAGGGGTAAGTGGAAGGAGGTGAGGGAGGAATGGGGTATGAGCCCCCGATGAGGAGGACTGGGCTGGCTCTGCGGGCTCCTCGGGGTGGAAGCTCTCCTGAAGCCCCTTGATTGACCCCCCTTCTGGATGGCAGCCTGCGGCAAGTGCAGCCGGGCAGATGGCCGAGTGCTGTGATGTGCCAAGTGTGGGCACTCAGGGCACTCCAAGCCAGGACTGTTTGCAAGCGGGGAACCCCTGAGAACTGTCTGTCCGGGGTAGGGGTCGGGTCCCTTTAAGCACAGCCCTCGGCTAGCCTGAGACAGCAGTTCCATACTCTAAGTCCTCCTCTGATGCCCTGCCAGCACTGCTTCCGGCCATCCTTAACCTCCGTTCACGGTCCACTCAGTGTGGACATGCTAGTTCGAATTAGCAAAATGTTAATTCGAACTAGTTTTTAAGTCTAGATGCGCTAATTCGAATTAGCTTAGTTTGAATTAGTGCTGTAGTGTAGACATTCCCTATAGTTATTTCGGAATAATGGCAGTTATTCCAATATAACTTTGCTGTGTAGACACACCCTAACTGAGCCACAGGCTTGACTTATGGAAGGTAGACCTCTCACAAGGTCTGAGGACAAAATCTATGTGGGACTTGTGGGAACCAGCTCATCCTGTGAGAAACCTCAGCATTTGGAAATCTTAATTTACCACCTTCTACATATTCAACCCCCCTCACACATACCTACCACCAGCACCAATGTTCCTCTTTCCTTTCCTTTCATTAGTGAAGCCAGAATGTAGCCTCTTTTGTAAACAGTTCCTGAACATGGTGGTCTGCTTGCTTGAATAGCCAGCAGAACCCAAATATCAGGGCCATCAAATATTCTCTGGATTCTAGACCTGAAAGTCTCCTCAAGGTTTTGGGAACTTTCCTCCTTTCATCAGTTCTACCTTGCCTACACTGTGGGAGGAGAGAGACAGATGGAGTTAAAAAAACCCATGAAAACCCCATGAATTTCCCCCCAAATAAGTATGAGGTTTCCCCATCACTCTACTCCCAATGTTGCTATCCTCTCCAAATCCCCCTCCCTGGTTCTGCTCTCAAAAAGAAATACATCACGAAAGCACCACATTGTTTCTAAAATGATAAGGAATCAGTGGCTAAATTCCTAATCTCAGTGGACAGATATGCACTGCACAAAACTTCCACCCAAATTGCCACTCTATACAGTGAACTAGGGTGTAAGACTGATTTATCCTCTCACCCCACAGGTGGCTGATTCAGGCCAGGGTTTGCCCACATTGGTAGGACATCTTGATGGAAGACTGTTCCTGCGGCATGCTGAACTGTACCTACTCTGCAGATAAACAGAGATACATTCACTATATATTGTTGTTCTACCCCGCACCTTTCTCTTCTATTCCTTCTACCTTGGCATCACAGCACCCTGCAGTCATGCAGTAAGTGATAGGTATTTAATTTAAAAAAACAATGACGAATCCATAAACACGTACAACTGCCGACTGCTGAAGATCAAAAGAGGCGTCATTATCTGTCTGTTTGATACTACGTTGCCTACCTATCTGTTTTGTATTTGGGAATATCTATAGCATCTGGGCACAAGCCGTTACTCAGCTGAAAGTTCACTTGCTAAAAATCAGCCACCCACTGAGCCCAGCAGCAGGGTATCAATGTGACACCAGATTAAACATTATAGGAGGAAATTAAATGAGCAAGAAGCTGTGTGCCGACGTGCTCTAATGCTGCTGTTTGAACACCAGAGCACTACATTGTATCTCTTGCGTACCTTCCGATGGGCCCATTGGTCCCACCCTGGCTCAAGGCATTTCTCCCCAGCTGACTGTACACTGAGGCTGTGGCTTTAAAAAGAGCTCCACTGTGTTGATTTTGGCATTTCTTTCCCTTTGGATTCTGCTGCCGTTATGTATTCACCAAGGAGTGAAGTTGGGAAAACACAGGCACTCCCTTACATAGGGAGGTCTATTAACTTGGGATCATGCTCTCTGTTGGCAGCAAGAGGGATAGAGACTGGGAGACTGTCAGTGCGTGTGTGAGAGAGAGAGTAAAAGAAGAAAAGAAAACAAAACACAAATAACTTTTACTCTGTGGAGCAGGCACGCCTTTTTACTCCAGCTCCCACGTCTGATCATTCACACAATCCTCTCAGCTCCCACCTATTAAAGAGTCAACGTCACACTGCTAATAAAACCCAGGCCGGCCCACTCTTGAGCTTTCTACCAACACCACACAGGCAGACAGGAACAAGCAGGGAGGAGCCCATGTCTTAGCAATTCTTAGGGTGGAAATATAATTCCATTGTAAAAGGGGATCCAATGGAAGCCGGGTCGGTTGTGCTTTGCAGTCTACATATTGCACTGAGTTTAGGTAATCCAGCTGGATTAAAGGTCACCCTCGTTTAACCAGGTTAAATGACTGCCTCGGTTTATGCACTAGAGATGCAGCCTGATGTAGGAAGGGCTGCAATCGAGACAATGGCTGTCGCTGAAAGCAATCGTAAACCAAGGGATGTTGGCTTTGAGCATGTGTGGGGGGTGAATGTGTTTGTGTTGCGGGTGGTGGGGGCGTGTCTCTTCAAATGCTGTGCAACCTGACTGGACGGTGTTTACAAGGTTGCCTGTGTTGCATGTGTGCCTGCTGTACGGGCTGGAGGAGCGAGGGGATATTCCAGGCTGCGTCTGCCTCTGGGCAACCCAAGTTTTCACACTCCACACTGCAATTTTCTCAACCACTTTGCTTCGCAAAATTCCAGAGCTGATATCAGTGAGGTCAAATAGGGCAGAAATAACGTCACTTCAAACCAGTGGGAAAATCGGCCGACCCTGGTACCAAGGGCCGCCTACGATGGGAGACAGGGGGATGGCCCAAAGCGATGACTAACCAGTAGAGTAGCGCTATAAAATTAGGCGTTTACAAAAATAAATGGAATACTGCAGCAAAGGGTGACGCAAGCAATTTGGCGTGTGAGACACACAGGAGCTCCCTTTAGCCTGGAATAGCTGAGCAGTGCCCTCGCTCTCAGGGCTCACTTGGAGAAGCTGGCAACTCGGGAGTTTTCCTGAGGTCTAGAATGAATGAATTCAATGCACATCCATTCTGCCTGATAAGCACATCGCTGACTGTGCCCGGCAAATGGAGCAATGACTGTTTTAAGACCCTGGGCTGAACGGGGAGGAAGTGAGGGTAGATTGGGAAGGGGACCATAGGAAGTGATAGGAAGACAGTGGAGAAAACAAGAAGTTTCATTTCACAGAGGTAATCATCCTATACAACCCCACGCATTCCCTCTCCCTGCTCCCCACAACATATCAGTGGTAAAGACCATGATAGACTCTCTGGGCCAAGACGGCCACTTACACCAGCAGTGAATTTGTCCCTATCTCCCCTCCCATTTTAATGTCTAGACAGACAACTGACTTCTGTGGGGGTCACACCAGTGTGACTCCCAGGGCAGAAGGAGATTCCTATATCTGTCACAACCAAAACAAGGGAAAATGAGAAAGCCATTTCTGGCATCCAGAACTCTTGATTTCCTCATTCAGGGGGGAGTCTAATCTCTCCTACGCTTGCTGCAGGTCTGGGAGACCGCTAGTGTGTGGAGGATATTCCAAGTGAATTCCTTCTTGGCTCTATTCCAGGTGTTTACACACACAGCCAAACCTGGCTCCTCTTCAACTAGAGGAGGTGGAGTTTAAAAAAAAAATCGTCGTTCTGGGGAGTAAAGCTACAAGCTTTATGGTTCTAAACTGAAGCATTTCTATTCAAGCCGAATGTTATTTCTGTGCATAAAACAGGTCAGGTGTTTTATACAAGCAATAACTTAAACTCCCCCATACAATTAAAATACTTTATTTTACTACTGACAATCTTTGTGTGTGCCTTTGTGTGCGTGTATCGAGATTCCTCATCATGTGGATTGCAGATTCTAGTAAAATAGTACTTCCAGGGCTGGATGAAATAAGGATATGTATTTGCTTCGTATTTCCACTGACAATAGCTGTGTAAACCTGCACTCTGTCTTTTCCCACTTGAAAGGGAAACAATTTCAGACCTGCTGTTGTAAATCATGATTAGGAATAAGGGAGGAGGGGGAATAATAAATAATGGGGAATGGTGATAATCTAATCTCTTCCTTGCTTGAGATCACTCATCCCTCCTTCCTGGTTGGACTTCAGCTTTTTTCCTTACCCTAGAAATGCAATCTATGCTCAATGTCTCATATGCACCGCATTCGCCTCCTTAAAAGTGAATACAGCATCTGGGCACGGAGGAACATTAAAGCAATTTGCTGCCGAGCCTGCTTTGTTTTTGTTTTTGTTTTTTTTTGGGGGGGGGGGGAGGTTTCCTGAGAAGGGAGAGACTTTCTTAAGTGACAACAATCCCATAGGTCAAGTATAGTGCAATCAAGAGAAAGGAAATAAAAGAATGGAATGTAGCAGGGAACCAGGGGAAAGCAGCCCTAAAGGCTGATCAGTGACTATATCAAGAAGAAGAAAAGCATCCGCTAGGTTCATGTAGGAAATGACTCTAGTGAGAGGGGAAGGGGAAACCCTCACTGCCCCTTTAAGGCATTCTACAACATGGGAAAATTGTACTTTCAGGGAATCTCCTTGCCAAAGGAACTGTAAAATATGTCCCCTTTCTTGCCCCCCGTACCGCTTCTCCTCGTATTTGGATTGGTTTTGTTTAAAGAGCATTGCCATTTTCTACAGCTTCCTTCAGAGCAAAGATAAATGCTGCAGAACTTCTGAGGGTTTGTAAACCTTTTACGTTGTCATATGGCAGCTCCACTGCACTTTAGCACTCAAGTAGAGAGATAAAGGGAGGGGGAAAGAAAGAGAACACAAATTCCTGATAGGTTCATAACTTTTAAATAAGAAAAGTGCAATACTCCTCATTACTGTCACGACTGGACAGTTTAGCTCAGGAACTGGTCTCAGTACTAAACAATTCCATAGGGCAATTTGACTTTGCAGTCGTGTGTGTTACACTTGTGATTTTGAAGGGGAGAAAAAAAAATACTAAAAACATCCACTATGCTGTACCAGTCATATTCTAGCTGAGTGTTCAGAGGTTGGGAACTTTATAAAATAATTTGACTACTGGAGATTCACAATAGCCAAAACTTCCTTTACAGCTCTTTGGAAGCACATGCTAACCTAGTATTTAGAGAGACAACTTCTGAAATAAACTGAAAAGCTAATAAAACTCAAGGAAATCAAATAGGATCCTCATATGCGCATCCTTACACAAATTACATATTTTTTCACAGACACACACATGCATGCAAACACTTATTACAGTTATATTTTGCCTCATCAAATTAAATTAGAAACGAAAAGTACTCGCTTTCCTATTTGTACTTTGATTTAAAATAAAGAGTCTGTTTGGAATAATGCCATTGCCTCCGGCAAAAGTTTCCTTAACTTTTACACACACACATACACGTGCACGCACGCACACACACGCACGCACGCACACTCTCTCACATAGTTTGCAGAGTTTTTAGTTCAAGTATAGAGCCATCTCTAATAAACACTCAGATGTGTATCCATACATCAAGACATGTATATAGCTATATGCACACAGACACACACATATAGACACACGCATTTAAATATATACACGGTATATGCACACACACACCTACACTTGGCTGTTCTGCAGGCTTGTGAAAGATAAAAGGGATGCTACAGGTTCGGGGAGCTACCTACCTGCAATGACAGCTGGCGATCTCTGTCCTCCTTCAGCTCTCAGCCACACTTGCAAAGTGAAGGCATCTCTGGGCAGCTCAATATCTGCTTTCAGCCGCAGCTGATCACCTTGTCCACTGAAATAGAGCGCCCTGCTTGGGGTAAGGGAATCCCCTTCGCCCTTTACCTCCCGCTGTTGCCTCCTGCGGGGGACAGGCAGAGGCTCCAGACCAGCAGTGGAACGCCTGCCTCGGGCTAACCTGGTGGCACAGGTGCCCGGGGCAATGTAGCGGATCTGGCGGGTGTGCCTGGTGTCCCTTCTTGCCCTGCGGGAGCGCTCGTCCATCCCACATTCGGGTCCACTGGCTAGGGCTGTACAAAGAAGCGCAAGAGGCAGCAGCAAACTCCAGAGCTGCATTTCCAATCTTCCCCCCCCTTCTCCCCTGCAAATCCTCCCGATCTGCCAGCTTTGGGCTCCTCCTTGCCTTGACTTTCTTCTCCTGTTCACCCTTCTTGGGTATTTGCTCTTTTTATAACCTTTTTCAGTTGCTTTTTCTTTTCTTTTTTTTCTTCCTTTCTTTCTTTCCTGCTTATAGATTTTTTTCCCTTTTGAAATAAAATAAAAAAACAAAAACAAAACTCCTCCTTGGTTGAAATATATTTCTCTGTTCTTCCTACTCTATCTGTCTTCTTCTCTATTTCTCCAAAGCTGGAATTCCTCTCTCTCTTCTTTTCTCTGCTGGATTTTCTTCCCTTTATTTTTTTCTTCCTAAAAAAAAAAAAAAAAACCACCCAGCTTTCTCCAAGACACAGACCCACCGATTTCCCTCCCCCCCAAAAAGATGCTCTAATCTATTTATTTTTGGCTCCTTTATAACATAAGCCACAACCCCCTCCTTTCCCCCAACCTCTCCCCCCTCCCTTCTTCTCCACAAAATGAAAGAAAAGAGAAAAAGCCCCTCAGAAGATGAGTAAACAAGAATATGCTAATCTACTCTAGGGTGCTCCACCTTCCCAATTGAATGATTCCCATTAAAACTGCAGGGATCATGACTAATCAATCAGCTTGAAGGGGCAGATAGCTCCAGAGTCTCAAACACTTTTGCTGATTTCTTTTTTCCTCTTCTTTTCTTCCCTTCTGCTCTTTTCCCTCCTCTCTTTTCCCTTTTATTTGTTTTTTTAAAGGGGTAATTAATGTGAAGGTACCAATGAAATAAAAACCCTGCACCCCTTTCTGCAATCTCCCCAGCTTTCCTCCTCAGTACAGTCCAAAACACACATTCCTATTTTTTTTCTTGGCAAAAGAGAAAGCTATTTCTCCTCTCAGGCTCCCCTTTGCACTTTGCTGGTAAACCTCATGTTCCTCTGCAGCACATAAAGAGTCTTGAAACTTGATTCTCAGATTTTTTTTTAAATTGCTTGCTTTCTTTCTCTCTCCCTCCCTCTCTCTCTCTTTCTCTCTCTCTCTCTAATTCTCTCTTTCTTTCTTTCACTCTTACTATTTTCTTAAAGTTATGCAATCAGCCAGGCTCCCCCTTTTGTGGTCCCCCTCAGTGCAGTTGTGTGCAGCTAATCCAAATGTTGCATCAAAGGTCCCCATCCGATCATCAGGAGGAAAAAAGAGTGAAGCTTTTTGAAGAGCATTTGCTTTCCAGAAGCTGTAGCAGCAGAGCAGGGTTTGCCTTTTGAATGCTCCAAAAGACTCTTGGTATTGGGGTTTTTTAAATCATAAAAATTATTATTATTTTATTTTTGATTGATTGAAAAAATCCTCTCTCAATTTGGCTGATTTTTCAGTCTAAGGAATTCAGCTCCCCTGGTTTCCCTGGCTTAGTTGTAGCCACAGGTAAGAATCTGGCTGCTTGCTGGTTTGTGGATCTCTGTTTCTGAGCTGGGACGTTTTTTCTTCTTTTTTTTTTCTTCTTCTTTTTTTTTTAAATATATATAGTCACTCTTCAAAGATCTCAAAAGCTCCCCCTGATGGCAACAAAAAGTATTTTTCTAAATACTTAATAGTGGAAATGAATTAGCAGTGGTGCATTTTAAATTCATAGGTTGCTATTCCATTCACAAAAAGTATACTACAGCCCACTTATCTCTGGTTGCTGGTTACATTAGTTCACAAATCCAACAACTCTCACTAACTCCTCCCAAAATACCGACGGCCTTGTTCTTCTGCAGACATTTGACAAAGTCGCTGCAGTAACATTCCAGTGATTATGATCTTGTTGTTTCTACATATTATATCACTAGTATATTAAGAAGTTTTACCATAGAAAATTACATCTAAAATACAGGTGTAAAATTAACTAAAATCAATTATTTCAATCAGTAACCTAGATTTCTAAAAAAGTGTTATTAACGTGGATGTACGTGAGGATTTTTTGTTTACTTCCATTTGCAAATATTCAGAAATATGCAATGGGAACTTGAATTTCAGAGATGCCAGGCATCCAAGGAGTATCTTTGAAATCCATATGCATTGCAGATGCTAAGCACCTTTCTAACCGGGTCAAGGGTTTCCCAGGCCTCAGCCCAAATTGAGGATAATGATGTAAAAAATATATGTTTTTTGCAAGTCTATAGCATTTTCTATGCAAGGTCCTCAAAATGCAATGCAGGTACCATGTGGCAGATGGAAATTTGTAAGTACTGATGAAAACACATGCTATTATATAATATATATCATGAGTATTGCTATATAAGGAAAGACAAAAAAATAAAAGGCACATTCAATTATAGGCATACTTTACAAAGAGCATCTGGAGCTGAACGTACATATCTTATTATTTATAGTCTTGACTGCAGTAGCACTTAGCAGACCTAACAGAAACTAGGGCTCTGTTGTGCAAGGTGCTACACAAACCTATATTGAAAGACAGCTCCTGCCCCAAGGAAACTACAATGTAAATAGACAAGATGAATGGTGGGAGAGGAAAACAGAAGTACAACGAATTGAAATGAATCTGCCCAGGATCACACAACAGATCAGTAGCTGAGCCAGGAATAAAAAAGTTACCCAGGCTCCTAGAACCCTAACCCTATCCACTGGGAAAACTCCCACAGATATCAATGGGAATTTCCCCCACATTGGGTCTACAAGGGCACTACTTAGTAATAAGAGGCCTAAGTAGAGCTGGTCACACAATTTCCAACAGAATTACTATACATCAGAAAATGGTTATTCAATGAAATCTATGTTTCACTGGAATGCATTGATTTCACTGAAAATTTTAGATGAAAAGGTATTGAAACATTCAATTTCAACAGTGCTGTCTTGACTATGACATTAAATAATATTATATAACGTCTAAAAAAATAAGGCCAAAACAAACCATTTCCCTATTATCAAAATGAAACTGGTTGTCAAAGTTTTCAATATTTCTGCGAAGAAATTTTCAGTCAGTGGGAAACTACAAATTTTAACATTTTCTTCTAATTTGGACATTCCAACTTTTGTCCAGCTCTAATAATAAGATTCGAAGAAAATGTAAACCAAAAGCAAGATGTAACAAATGTGCATGTTCCAGAAAACAAATTTTTAGAAAAGGCAAATGACTAAACATCTCATTAATAGAATTCTCCTATCCTATGGGTCAAACCCTACTTCCCTTTCTCACAAGAGATGAAATTCAACCTTGTGCAAATGGACAGGATCAGAGCTGTGCCCTGCTCAAAAGCTCTGAGCTATAATTCAGGCTTGCAATCTCCTAAGAATTGCATTTCTCATCAGACTTTAGTGTTAGTTGGGCCAGAAACACTGGGCCAAAAAAAAGCCTCCTTCCTAAGATTTGGCCATTGCAACTTTTTGTCCCGGTTGAACTTAAAAATACAGAGGCAGTACAAAAAAAAAGAAAAGAACGGCAAAAGAATGTCAGGAGTGGGTGAGGTTGATTGGCTCATGGCCAATCTTGGGAAAAAGATGCATTTTTTCTTTAACAAGTTATCCACCTCTAGTTAATCCTCATACTATTTGAAAAAGAGTGTGTGTGACATATAAAGTTCATACCCTATCTAAGTTACCTACGTTCAATCAGATCAAAATTGTGGATATTGCTATGGATATCTTATTGCTGTGGATTCAAAATTGTGTATACATTTACTAACCTAGAAATTCAATAAAAAATTTAAAAAACAACAAATAGACCAGTAGCACCTTAAAGACTAACAAAACATGTAGATGGTATCATGAGCTTTCGTGGGCGTAACCCGCGTCTGAAGAAGTGGGTTGCGCCCATGAAAGCTCATGATACCATCTACATGTTTTGTTATTCTATAAGGTGCTACTAGTCTATTTGTTGTTTTTTAAGTTTTTCCTGTTGCAGACTAACTCGGCTACCCCTCTAAAACTAGAAATTCAAGTACTGCTATTATAGTCCCCTTTTTACAGGATATTACTAAATTACATCTGAAGACTGCCGTAGTGCTTTAAAAATTGGTGATACATAGGCAACTAGTTCAAGTCAAATTTGGTTTAAAACAAGAAGGCATGGAATCCCATTACTTTTCATTAGATTCTTAAATGGGACGTTCAGAATGTTAGTTGAGTTGAAGGGAGTGACACTGAATGTCCTAGTGGAAAACTCTTTATCTTATCCCCATGACATCATAGGATGAGCAGACATGTCTTAATTAATTATGATACTCTCCATTACCTTGGGAAGCAGGTATACTCGATGTGTTCTGATAATAAACGTCAGGATGACAAAGTGCTTGTATCGTGGAGAAGGAACAACAGATAAATTGTTGAAATGCAGCAGCGGTGACGTCACGGAACAAATGGAACCTTGTGCTCACCTAGGAAGTTTGATCATTATCGATGGTTCCATCACCGATGAGGTTGAAAGAAGATGTGTCTCAGCGACAAGTGCTGCGTAGAAGTTGATGAAATTATGGACTGATAAAAACATCATGGTTTGTATCAAAGTGAAAATGTATCAAACCAGCTTGTTAACAGTATTACTCTATGGTCTGGAAGCAGCTTCATTAAATGAAACAGACGTCAGAAGGCCGTAGGCAATAAAGATGAGAGGTCTTGAGAACATGGCATGGAATGATTTTAAGATGTTACAAGGAGAGTAGGATGCAAACCTCAGGATACCGAATGGACTGCAATCAAAAAGACGATGATAGGATGCTAGAATAATGCAAACACAACTAACAACTGAGACCTAGAAGCCGGCTCCAGAATAGGTAGCTGAACACTGTAGACAAGGACATGCTGAGGCTAGCTAGGCTTAATGGCAGAACATGCCACTGACAGGAATAAACGGCACCACTGTACAGCTCCCTGTCTTCGCAGATATGCTTTGGATTGAGGAGAAGATTACTGAAACAGAGACTCAGCTATTGTAGTCCCCTCTGTTACTCCATATACACATTACACCACCTTGTATAGCCTCTTGTGAATTTTAAACATGTTGCTTGAGCTACAAAACAATTAAGAATTGCAATAAATTACAAAGATAAAAATAAACTGATTGCTTTATAAAGGAGTCAGCCATGGCTGTAAACTTTTACTCTAAACTTCTCCCCTACAGAAAAGTGCATTTCTCTACCATGCTGATGCTTGTTTGATTGGAATTCAGTTACTCTATCCTTCAAATTTCTCTCATGAGATATCACCATAATAGCAACATTATATGGTCTTTTTTAAAATACATTCACTAAAAAAAACAACCCTACAGTTTTTTAAATTATGTAACTATTGGGCCAAATTCTGCTCTTAGTACACCAGTGTAAATCCTGAGTAACTCAGCAAACTGCAGGGCGGTTATTCTGCTTTTACAGTGAAGTAACACAGCAGGGCTTGAGTCCCCAAAACATTTTAATTCAAAGATTCTCCTTTCAGTTTTATTTCTCACCCCTTAGCAATCAATATTCTGTTCAGGATGGCCTCAGTGGGTGAAATCTGGCTCCACTGAAGCCAAAGACAAAACTCCCATTGACTTCAAGTGGGTCAGGATTTCACCCAGTAGGCATGACTAAATACCCATCAGTATCATGTAGACCTGTAAAGTCCGTTTCTGAAACTCTTCTTTCTGGGAATCATCCCCCAGAAATCAGTAAACTCAGTGGGGATATTTGCATACATAAGGCCCAATCTTTCTCCCATGGACTTTAGTGCACAGGACTGGACCACACTAATCATAATAAGGTTGCAGAATCGGGCCTTTAAGAAGACTAGGGTGTTCCTTTTAAGAAGGATAAAAATGTTGCCCTAAACTTGGGAGCATCCAGCTTCTTTCTGTCCCACAGACAGCTGAAATGAGCTTTACGTGCAGTAGCGCATTCTACAGTTTTCTTTGTGTTAACCCAATCAAATGGGTCTGCTCTACCAGTCCTTCTACCCCCAAAGGAAGAGATCTGTTCAATGCCATCTCCTACTACAGTGATGACCTGAAATAACTTACAATGGTCTTAGCATGGCGTTTTGGAATTGTGTGGCACAACACAGGTGGTAACGAGGGCATTAGCTGGCTATTTTTAAAGTTGTGTTTACTAGTGGAAGGCAGAAAGCAGATTCAAAAGGGATGTTTGCTTTGCTCTGTTCTCTGACAAACTCCAGAGTGACAAAACACCAACAAACTGCTCTAAGAAGAACCCTGCCACCCTCTGAGACCTTTGTTTAAAGCACCAGACTAACACTGAGTCCCATCCGACTAGATCTCAAAGCAGCAGGTGGGGACTATCACAAACAGGGGCAATGAAACTTCCTTGCAAGCTCCAGCTGATAGAATCAGGAAAGGGACACCCGGGAGGGAGAGAGAAGATGAATGAGGAAATATATTTTATTGAATCAGTTTCTACTGATGAAAGAGACAAGTGTTCAAGGTCCGCTGAGCTCTTCAGGTCTGTCGAGGAGACATTTTCAAAGCTGTCGGGGCACACAGACTCCCAATAGACATTGACTTCTACACAGAACGGGGCATACAAATCCGCTTAAGGACATTTAAAAATCCACATTGCTCACCTTTCAACTACAAGCAATTAATGTAAAAAATCAGGGGGCAGATGATAAGTGGGTTTAAATGGCCACAGCTGGATGAACGTCAAAGGAGTAATGACACTTTCCTCCATCTGATGATTTTGCCCCTTGTTAGCTTGTATTTGCCATAACGCACACAACTGGGATTCAGGTGGTCAGGGGTCTTTTTCCAACTTGCCTGCTAAATCACAACCACTTTATACCTCGCCTTCTCCTTTTGTTGCACAAGGAAATGATATTCACCCCCTTACAAGAGTGGTAAGTGTAGGGTGACCAGACAGCAATTGTGAAAGGTCAGGACACCTTTCGGGGAGGGGGGGGGGCATTTAGTCACCTTAGTTACATGGCTAAATTAACTACTTGCACAGATCCTCAGATGGAATTTGCTACAAAAATGCTACATGTTAATCACTAGGGGTACGTCTACACTACAGCGCTAGTTCGAACTAACTTAGTTCGAATTAGTTAATTAAGCTAGTTCGAACTAACGCATCTAGAACTAAAAACTAGTTCGAACTAGCGTTTTGCTAGTTCGAATAGTAAGTCCACATTGAGTGGACTCTGAACAGGGCTTAAGGATGGCCGGAAGCAGTGCCGGCAGGGCATAAAAGGAGGACTTAGAGCATGGAGATGCTGTCTCAGGCTAGCCGAGGGCTGCGCTTAAAGGGTCCCGACCCCCACCCCGGACAACAGTTCTAAGGGGTGCCCCGCTTGCAAAGAAGTTCTGGCTTGGAGTGCCCTGAGTGCCCACACTGGGCACATCACTCGGCCATCAGCCCGGCTGCACTTGCCGCAGGCTGCCATCTGGGGAGAAGGGGCAATTGGGGGGCTGCAGGAGAGCTTCCACCCCCAGAAGCCCGCAGAGCCAGCCCAGTCCTCCCCATCGGGGGCTCGTACCCCATTCCTCCCTCACCTCCTTCCACTTACCCTTCCCTAGCCCCCCTTCTTATTGATGTACAAAATAAAGATAACGTTTCTTCCAACATTGACTCTGTCTTTATTGAACAAAACTGGGGGAGACTGGGAAAAGGAGGTGGGAGAGGGGAAGAGAAAGGCTGGGAGAGGGGAGGGCAACTAACATGATCAGGGGTTGGGAACAGGTCCCAGATGAAGAAAGGCTACAGAGACTGGGACTGTTCAGCTTAGAAAAGAGGAGACGGAGGGGGGACAGGATAGAGGTCTCTAAAAGCAGGGGTTGGGTGGAGAGGGTGCATTCAGAAAAGTTCTTCCTGAGTTCCCATAAAGAAGGACTAGAGGACACCAAAGGAAAGGAATGGGTATCAGGCTTGAAACTAGTAAGAGAAAGTTGTTCTTGACAAAGCAAATAGTTAACCTGTGGAACTCCTTGCTGCAGGAGGCTGTGAAGGCTAGAACTAGAACAGAGTTTAAAGGGAAGTGAGATAAGTCATGGAGGTTGGGTCCATGGAGTCCTATTAGCTGAGGGTAGGAGTGGTGTCCCTGCCCAAAGTTTGTGGAAGGCTGGAGAGGGATGGCACGAGACAAATGGCTTGGTCATTGTCTTCGGTCCATCCCCTCCAGGGTCCCTAGGGTTGGCCGCTGTTGGCAGACAGGCTACTGGGCTAGATGGACCTTTGGTCTGACCCAGTACGGCCATTGTAAGCTCAGGGCTCAGTGTCGGGGGTCTCAGTGGACCCCCTTGATTTTCATGCACACCTGGTCCTGGGTGGCCAGGCTGGCAGCTCTCCTGCCCTAGACGGCCACTTTCCTGTGCCTAGTGCAGAGATCGTGGACGAGGTCCACGATGTCCGCACTAGCCCAGGAAGGTGCCCGCCTCTTGCGGTCCAGGGCAAGCTCCCGGGAGCCGCCAGCCTGGTCCCGGGAAGAGGGGGTGGGCTGGGGGGCATCGGGTGGGTGGCTCTGTGCCGTGCCAGGTGCAGGGTCTGCTAGCTGGGTGCTGGCAGGCTTGCACCTGGCACGGGCACCGTAGCCAGCCCGTGCCCCTTTAAGGGGTCCGGGGCCGGGAGGGGGGCATAGAGTTTCCCTGGTGTTGGCCAGAGTGGCCACCAGGGAAACCTGGGGAGGGCTAGCCTCCCACTAGTTCGAACTAAAGGGCTACACAGCCCTTAGTTCGAACTAGCTAGTTCGAACTAGGCGTTAGTCCTCGTAAAATGAGGTTTACCTAGTTCGAACTAAGCGCTCCGCTAGTTCGATTCAAATTCGAACTAGCGGAGCGCTAGTGTAGCACCTATTAAAGTTAGTTCGAACTAACGTCCGTTAGTTCGAACTAACTTTGTAGTGTAGACATACCCTAGAAGACTTACCCAGCGTTGCTCAGGTCTTTCAGGGCAAGGAGCTGGTGGTTTGGCAGATGCAGAAGTCTGGGCAGAGCCTTGGGGATGTGGGAGGGCAGTGCAGGAGACTTGGGGTTGGAGGTGGGAAAGTGCAGGGTTGGGGGGTGAGGAGGGGTTCAGAGTGTGTGGAGAGGTTGGGGGGGTCCCCCCAGTATGGGCCTTCTCTCTCCTCCCAGACTCACCAGTTGCTAAGGTCCTTTTCTTGCCCCCTACTCCTGCCTCAGCTGCCAGCGGCCTCTTCTCTTCCTTCAGTTCCCCCCCTTCCCCCAGCAACCAGGGGCCTTTTTTCCCCCATCCCCCTCCTCGCAGCCACTAGGGAACTTTTCTCTCCCCACAGCTGCCAGGTCATTTTTTTCTGCTGCCCCCTACTCTGGTGGTGCAGCCAAGGGCTAGGGAGGGGAAGGTTTGGGGCAGGAGGCTACTTACAGGTGTTGCTGGCAGGCAAAATGGCAGAGCCCCAGACCTGCTGGCCACTCCCTTGGTGGTACAGCCGCCCCCAGTGAACCCTGCAGGAAAGATCTCCCCTGAAGGCTCGCTGTCCTCACTGGCCATTCTCTGTATTGCATCCCTCCGAACAGTTCCATACTATGGAAAAGAGTCCCTTTCCTGGTGCTTCCAGTTAACCTGGCACAATCAAACTCTGACCTTGCTTTAAGTTAGGAGAAGAGGAAGCTGCACACCAAATTTTGTGGTCCTAGCTCTTACTGTTTAGGAAGAGTTCTTGAAAAAATGGACTCACAGATAGAGACACAAATCTCTAAAGTACACGTATGGATTATATGTTCATCGCCTGCTCTCTTTTTGTCTAATAAAGAATTTTCAGATTGGCGTGAAGATATCGCAATATGTACATCAGTTAAAAAAGGCGGCTACATGGAGCAGACTAAACAACAGACTAAATCTAGGGGTGAACTAACTGAATGTCTGGCATTCCAGAACAAACTGAGATGACGTCCCAAATTGTCTCATCAGAAGACTTTAAAATTTACAAGATGTCTGGCTTCAGGTCAAAGGCTGAGAAAAGAAATCTGGTAAATGACTATTCTGCCTGCAAATCTGTTTATCTGATCATTAGGATAACATGGGCTACTACTACAAGTTCCTGGGGAGGGGGCAGCGGAAAGAGAAGCTATCCAACTGTCTGCTGAACATCGATGAAAGACAACAATGTGGTCTTCATCCCTGAACTATTAGTTGATTTTTCTTTTTTAACTTTCGCAAGGAGGACTGTCACATGGCTGCTACTTTACTTACCCCATCTTCATATTTACTTCATATGGACTACTTTGTGAGCAGCCTCCTTGCTTTCCTCCAAAGACTGCAAGACTTTTAGGGCCTGGTTTCTAGAGACTTTGAGCATCTGCAGCCCCTGCTGGAGTCAGTGGGAGCTGTGAGGGAACTATCCCCCTGAAAATGAGGCCCAGGAGATGCAAAGTATGCAGTGTCCAAAACCGAGTGTCTCGGAGAGGGAAAAAATACATTTATGCTAAACCAACGAGGCACTCCTTATTAGCCAGCACTGGACAGCCAAACAACTGCAAGATGGAAAAGACAGGGGGCCTTTTCATTACACAAGAGCCCCCTGTCTTTGTAAATGTATTAGCAGATATGTTTAATCCAAATGGGCATGTAGCCACAACACAAAACACACCACTACGGTTGTTGTTAATTATCACCCCTCCACCCCACTCCTCCCCTGCCTTTTGGCAGCCTCTATAAAGAGGTCAAGGACTGGAAACTGAACTTTTTTCTTAGTCTTAGCAGTGTTTTCTCCGCAATAAAGATAATGATCAGTCATACGAGAGAGAGAGGGAGTGTGAGAGTTTGAGAATTATGTGACTTCTACTGGTTGTGTACCTGTTCTGTGGATCCATGGAGGACATCAGTCTCCAGGGCTGTCAATCCAATAACTTTCTCCAGCCATAATTCAATGTAAAAAGAAAAGAGAGAGGATGATCTGTTACGGATGACACTGGAGGGGGAGGCCATGAGCCCAGAGAGTGGCAGAGAGGTCTGGTTGCCTTCCGTACTACTCACTCTAAGGTTCAGATGGCTGACTCAGGACAGCATGGCATTGACAGCTACTCTGAAGGAGAGCTGGGGGTCTGGGAGGCAGGGAAGCAAGGAGTTGTGCTCTCCATACAACTCGCTCAGCTCCCCTGAAGGCTGAGTCAGTACGGTATGGCATTACAGTAGAAGAGCTGAGTGAGCTGCTCTGAAGGCCGGAAGCAAGGTGCTATGCAGGTTAATGCGTGTGCATGAGGCGACAAGGGCAGGGGTCAGAGAGGGATAGAAAAATAATTTAGAGTACTTAGCTTCAGAAAAACCTGGAAAACGGCTACTTGGAGAGGACTTTGGACCAGGCCAGCAAGGCTGTATTATGACATCTATCAGGTCCCATAACTTTCACAAATGAGTCGAACACACTGTGACGTGGCAGCTGCCCTGCACTGGCCTAATAGGCTAAGTCTACATGGCTTCTTGCGCAAGTATGGCCATTCTTACGCAAAAATCTGCAGAGTGTCTACACTGCCCACCTGCTCTTGCGCAAGGAAATTTACAGTACGGCGTGGTAAGAGAGGGCTTCTTGTGCAAGAGCGATGCTCTTTTTTAACAGGTGTAAGTCCTCTTGTGCAGGGGCTCTTGTGCAAGAGGGCAGTGTGGACGCTCGGGAGGGATTTCTTGCGCAAGAAAGCCCTATGGCTAAAATGGCCATTGGAGCTTTCTTGCGCAAGAGAGCATCCACACTACCATGGGAGCTCTTGTGCAAAAGCACAGCGCGCACATGGCAGTGTGGACGTTTTCTTGCGCAAGACTTCTTGCACAAGAACTCTTGCGCAAGATGTTCTTGCGCCAGAAGTCGCGAGTGTAGACATAGCCATAAGGTTTAAACTCAGCCCTGAGAGAGGGCTGGGGCAGTGGAGCAAGCAGCGGTGAAGTATAACAGCCAATTAGGGCCCAGCTGGGGCTGTATAAATACGGGCTCCCAAAGTGGAGGAAAACACACTCTTGCTCCAGCCATGGAGCAGGAAGGACCTGGCTTCAGGGAGGCTAAAGAAGATGCCAGACAGAGTTGGGGAGCTCTGACCAGCCAAAATCCCAGGCTGAGGCCTTGCTCTCAAGGCCTGAGGGCACTAGAGATGCAGGGAGGCAGCAGGTCCTCACTTCCTTACCAATGATGAGTGGCCATTTCAAACTGCAATTTGCCCCTGAGGCAGAGGCTAGGTGATGGCTGGTAGTGAGTCACTGAGGCAAGGTGAGTGTAGGGGGTTAGGGTTCCCTGAGAAAGGAGGACCCCAGTGTGCAGGAGAAAGATATGTGAGGGTGAGACACTGTTCAGCTGAAGGTGCTTTGATGCTGAAGAGCTGATTCCCTGAAGGACCAGCAGGAGGCGCTTCGGGAGCCCATCATGACCTGCTACACACTGCCAAGTGTTTTTTTCCCCCTCAGAACCAATTTTGTATTCTGAACAGCATCGCTGACAGGATTGAAAGGGAAAACCTGTTTTGTTTTGCTGCTAAGGAAGATAATCAATGAAATGATAAATTAAATGAACAGGAGAAAGTCACTGTGTGCCATTCAGCAGAATGAAAGCCAAGTGATAGCGCTCAAGGGAAAGGCCTATCTCTGCCTCTCAGAAATTCCCTTACTTCTTTCACTCGAATGGCATTTGAAAAACACAGCACGTCCCACTCACGTGACACAGGGCCCAGACTGCCCCCTCCCCACTCCTGATCTAGACTGTCCGAACTTTCACGGTCAGATCTGAACTAAGCAAGTGCTCCCATTTCTATAGTGCAACGGGCCACATCAAAGCCCTGGATCCAACCACCTCGAATGTTTAGTAAAGTTTAGATTCTGATCTAAACTTTGTGGCTTGGGCCCTCAACACAAAGAAATGGGCAGGTTAAAACTAAATCCCCCCCATGCTCCAAACACCCACAGATTTGCCCTCCAATTGCAGCCCCATTGCTTTCAAGGCACTTACCTTCACAGCTTCCCTGATGCACTCTTGTCTTCTTCCCACTCATGAGTTGTTCACCTCCTATCTGAGGCAGGTAGTGAAGTCCATCCCAGAAGCAGCTGGCTGGCAGCAACCAGCTGACATTTCCACTTGGTCACCTGATTCTCTGATTGGGAGGCTGCATCTTATCCCAAGGATGCTGCCAGGAATGATTGCTAATGGCCACTCCACAAGAACTGAAGAAATGGATTAAAATGAAAGGTAGGCCACCCTGCATCAGTAAGACAATCCCTACCCAAGATAAATCTACACTGCACCGTAACTCGAAATGCAAATCTTATTTTGATGCTATTGCTTATTTAGTCATTTGTCACGATCTACACAGCATCAAATTTCGAAATAAAGCACTATCCTGAAACATCCCTTACTCCTTGTAGAATGAGGTTTACAGGGACATGGGACTAGTGTGCCTAAAACAATGGGCTTGCTGTGAAGACACAGGATAGCTATTTTGAGATACTCTGGTATCCCAAAATAGCATTGCGGTATAGACGTAGCCTCAGTGGCAAGCATAATAACGGAGCTGATAAAAGCCATACACATTTCAGAATCTCTCTCTTGTCCACATGGGGAATTCATGGGAAAGTTAGTGCAAAATAGCTAGGATGTGAATTTAAAATGCAATTGCTTTTCCACACTAACGTTCCATGTGGACATTCTTATTCTGCATTAGCATATGGTGTGGCATTCCATGTAGGTAAGCTGTTGGGCACTTATATGGCCCCCATCATCACACTATGTGAATACTGCACAAGTTGTAATGCATTTATCGCAGTTAACACTAAGCTGGGGGAGAGGTAGATATTTTGGAGGGCAGGGAAAGGGTCCAGAGTGACCTAGACAATTGGAGGTTTGGGCCAAAGGAAATCTGATGGGGTTCAACAAGGACAAGTGCAGAGTCCTGCACTTGGGACAGAAGAATCCTAAGCACTGTTACAGGCTGGGGACCGACTGGCTAAGCAGCAGTTTGGCAGAAAAGGACCTGGGGATGACAGTGGATGAGAAGCTGGATATGAGTCAACAGTATGCCCTTGTAGCCAAGAAGGTTAATGGCATATTAGGGTATATTAGGAGGAGCACTGCCAGCAGATCTAGGGAAGTGATTATTCCCTTTTATTTGGCACTGGTGAGGTCACATTTGTAGTATTGTATCCAATTTTGGACCCTCCACCCATTAGAGAAACGATGTGGATGCATTGGAGAAAGTCCAGTGAAGGCAACAAAAAAGATTAAGGGCTGGAGCATATGACCTATGAAGAAAGGCTGAGGGATTTGGGCTTATTTAGTCTACAGAAGAGAAGAGTTAGGGGAGATTTCATAGTAGCCTTCAACTAATTGAAGTGGGGTTCCAAAGAGGATGGAGAGAGGCTGTTCTTAAAAGTGACAGATGACAGAACAAGGAGCAATGGTCTCAAGTTGCAGTGGGGGAGGTCTAGCTTGGATATTAAGAAAAACTATTTCCCTAGGAGGGTGGTGAAGCACTGGAATGGGTTACCAAGGGAGGTGGTGGAATCTCCATCCCTAGAGGTTTTTAAGTCCCGGCTTGACTTAAGTCCCTGGCTGGGATGATTTAGTTGGGGATGTTCCTGCTTTGGGCAGATGGGTTGGATTTGATGACCTTCTAAGGTCTCTTCCAGCCTATGATTATCCTCCAAGTCCTCTGTGAAATAGGACAAATCTATTATCCCCATTATACAGATGGAAACTGAGGCAACTAAATGACTTGGCTAAGCTCTGTGAGGGTATGTCTACACTACAGCACTAATTCAAACTAACTTAATTTGAATTAGTTAATTTGAACTAAGCTAATTCGAACTAGTGCATCTAGACCTAAAAACTAGTTCAAATTAGCATTTTGCTAATTCCAACTAGCATGTTCACATTGAGTGGACCCTGAACCGAGGTTAAGGATGGCCGGAAGCAGTGCCGGCAGGGCATCAGATTAGGACTTAGAGCGTGGAGCTGCTGTCTCAGGCTAGCCAAGGGCTGTTCTTATAGGGACTTGACCACATCCCAGACAGGCAGTTCTCAGGGGTTCCCCGCTTGCAAAGCAGTCCTGGCTTGGAGTGCCCTGAGTGCCCACACTCGGCACATCACAGCACTCGGCCATCAGCCCGGCTGTACTTGCTGCAGGCTGCCATCCGGGGGGGTTCAATCAGGGGGCTGCAGGAGGGCTTCCACCCCGAGGAGCCCGCAGAGCCACCCTAGTCCTCCTTCACCTCCTTCCACTTACCCCTCCCTAACCCCTCTTCCTGATGTACAAATAAAGGACACGTGTGTTCAAAAATAGAAACTCTTTATTTAACAAAACTCGGGGATACTGGGAAAAGGAGGTGGGAGAGGGGAAGAGAGGGGGTGGGATAGGAGAGGGAAACTAAAATGATCAGGGGTTTGGAACAGGTCCCATATGAAGAGAGGCTAAAGAGACTGGGACTTTTCAGCTTAGAAAAGAGGAGACTGAGGGGGATATGATAGACGTCTATAAAAGCATGAGTGGTGTGGAAAGGGTGCATAAAGAAAAGTTCTTCATTAGTTCCCATAATAGAAGGACTAGAGGACACCAAATGAAAGGAATGGGTAGCAGGCTTCAAACTAATAACAGAAAGTTCTTCTTCACAAAGCAAATAGTCAACCTGTGGAACTTCTTGCTGCAGGAGGCTGTGAAGGCTAGAACTAGAACAGAGTTTAAAGAGAAGTGAGATAAAGTCATGGAGGTTGGGTCCATGGAGTGCTATTAGCCAGGGGGTAGAAATGGTGCCCCTGGCCTCTGTTTGTGGAAGGCTGGAGATGGATGACACGAGACAAATGGCTTGGTCATTGTCTTCGGTCCATCCCCTCCAGGGTACCTAGTGTTGGCCGCTGTTGACAGACAGGCTACTGGGCTAGACGGACCTTTGTTCTGACCCAGTATGGCCATTCTAAGCTCAGTGCTCAGGGTCGGGGGTCTCAGTGGACCACCTTGATTTTCATGCACACCTGCTCCTGGGTGGCCAGGCTGACAGCTATCCTGCCCTAGAGGGCCACTTTCCTGTGCCTAGTGCGGAGGTCGTGGATGAGGTCCACGATGTCTGCACTAGACCAGGCTGGCGCCCGCCTCTTACAGACCTGGGCAGGCTCCCGGGAGCCGCCAGCCTGGTCCCGGGAAGAGGCGGAGAGCTGGGTGGCAGCGGGTGGCTGGCTCGAGCCGTGCCGGGTGCAGGGTCTGCTGGCTGGGTGCTGGCAGGCTTGTACCTGGTACAGGCACCGTAGCCAGCCCGTGCCCCTTTAAGGGCTCCGGGGCCGGGAGGGGGGCAGAAGAGTTTCCCTGGTGTTGGGCAGAGTGGCCACCAGGGAAAGCTAGGGAGGGCTAGCCTCCCACTAGTTCGAATTAAGTGGCTACACAGCCCTTAATTCGAACTAGTTAATTCGAACTAGGCGTTAGTCCTCGTGGAATGAGGTTTACCTAGTTCGAATTAAGCGCTCCACTAGTTTGAATTAAGTTCGAACTAGCGGTTCGCGAGTGTAGCGCATATCAAAGTTAATTCGAACTAACGTCTGTTAGTTCGAATTAACTTTGTAGTGTAGACATACCCTGAAGGAACAGGGAATTGAACCTAGGCCTCTGCTGCAATCACTAGATCATCTTGCCACTTATAGTCCCAAAGCCCTACTGAGATGGCAGAGAGAGAAAATTACAGATCATCATTAGAGCCCTTCATCTGTATTCCTGGTTGGTTTCTTGGGTTTAAGAGTGGGGTTGGGAAAATGCAAGTGGAAGGACCATGTAGTCCTGTACTTTTGTCAATCAGAGCACTGCATAAACCCTGCTCCTATCTCATCACAGGTCTGGAAATGCTGGGGGAGCAAAGGAAGACAGCCCATCTGAGAAGATCTGGCTGTGTGGCCCAAGGTGCTTTTTATCCACGTTTGCCAGATGGAATGTCATCCACTCATCACTATACCCATTGGTAACATGCTTTGCATCAGGTCCTGTGATGTTTCTCCAGAGGGTTTTCTATCCCCATTACAAGAGAATATAGTCCTATGCTAGAACCCCTTCTTCTTGGCCCTCTCGCCTTAGGCTTTGCTCCCTTTTCCAGAAGGAGGGAGGAAAATAGAAGATAGGCAGCCAAAGTAAAAGAAGAAAACAAAAATTGTTATAAACCCAGCTAAAGGTGGGCGGGGGGAAGGGACTGGTTCTGTTAGAAACTTGGCACTGATGGCTTTCTGTGATATGTCCTATGTGAAACAAAAACAATATAGTAAGTATAGGAAACGATTGCCATATGTGAGGCTGATGGCAAACTGCCCTTTTCCCGCCACCCCCCATTGCTTTCATCACTAAAGCTGAGATTAAATAAGTGAAACCCATCTCTGTTTATTTTAATGCATAAATACATCATGGACCAGTGGTCACAAACCAGTGGCAGCTCTAGTTCCAAATGTTAAGGGCGAGCATTGCCTGTATTCCTCATTCACTATACATGCATTTAAGGGCACTTCTGAAAATATCCCTTTGCCCTCTGTTCTGATCACCTGGTTCTTCAGGGAAGTGCAGAGACTCTCACTGAGATCCTGACATGATGCAGGATGCCACGGAATCTAAAGCTCTCGTATCCCCCTTGGTTAGAGTATGGGAGATGTTACATGAGTGTCACACAGATGTGGGCTCTCTAGGGGCATGTCTACACTAGGAAAATATTTTGAAACAACTACATTCAAAATAATAACTCCTAAATTACTATTTCAAAATAAGCGTTATACCCCGAGGAAAGCAGGAGTGCAGATTTTGAAATAACCAGCCCATTATTTCAAAATAATGGACTTGGTAGTGTGGATACTCTGCTTATTATTTCAAAATAAGGGGGGTTATTTCAAAATAACTCTCAAGTGTAGAGCAGGGCCCTACGTGCTGCCAAAAACTTGCTACCTCTAGCCCTTACCCTCTTGCCAAAGAGAGATTCAACAGTTTTGCTCAGGCAGGCACTTCAAGTAACAAATGAGATGAGCTGTGGTGATGGACATGATGTAAGAGTCTAGAAAGAGTACAAATCTCCTGAGGCTACAAGATCTGGGCTGGAAATATCACAACTCATCAGTCTCTTAATACTCTGCCACTGCTGCTTCCAAACACAATGAAGAAGGACTCTGTAACAACCTGCTTTCTATCAGAGTGTTTAAGCTCTAAGATAACTGACGCTTCTCTGAACCATCAACATCTCTTCAGTTCAACTGTGCAGGCAGGTTTGGGTTGCTACTTACTCTATCCAAACTGGTTTCTTTGTCCCATTTCAATGGTCACCTTAAAAATATGACATTTTGCCATTTGCCGATAAATAAAATTAAATCAGGTACTTAGAATGTGGAATGCCATAATACCCCATGTACAATGCTGCAGACAAGGTGACTGTCAAGAATTGAATGGTGAATGCTATTAAAGTTATGAAGTTATGGCGGTGGTGCGATTCTATATGGCTTCTTTAAGAGGTGAATCTGGTTTTGTAGTGCAGTCCCATCTGAGCTGACACAGAATCCCTAGGAGGACTGAAATTTGACATGGTAGCTCCTAGTGGCTGGAGATGAGGCTGACAACTGCTATTAAAGCTCCCTTCTTCAGAGTGTGATTCAAAGCCTATTGAATTTCATGGAAATATTTCCTTCAGCTCCATGGCTTTGTATGATCCCCTAAGTCTTTGTGTAGTTTGAACTATGCGAGAAGTGTCCCCTCTAAAGTACCATTTCATCCTCAAGGGAACAGCCAAGATTATTAGATTCATTCAATGATTTCTGATGACTGTCTATGAAGTGGATTGTATCAGTCCCAATCCTCACATTTGAGCATTCACGTCAAAGCTACCATAACTGTTGCCCACCAGCATCCTTTTGAAGACTGGCACAGAGGCTGTGTGAGGACTAAAGGGGGTTTGGAGGCAGCCTATGCTATTACCTCACTCCCTTGAGGTGATCATGTCAATTAAGGGTGGCTTTACCTGGATAGGATGGATCACATGGTTTGCATTGACACTGCTCACGCTGTACTTTGTTACACAGAGTTTCACCAGCCTTCTCCATCCACCCACTTTCACCTGCACTAAATTCACTGAGGGTGCATCTACACAGCACCATAAACTCGAAATAAGATAGCTTAGCAAAGTGCATAGCTTATTTCGGGTCTATTTTGAAATAGGCTATTTTGAAATTTGGCGCTGTCTACATACTACCAAATTTCGAAATAAAGTGCTATTTCAAGCCATCCCTTATTCCTCGTAGAATGAGGTTTACAGGAATGGTGAAATAGCACATCCACTGTATTTCGGAATAACAGATGCGTTCAAAAGATAACCGAGGTATCCCAAAATAACTTTGCTGTGTAGACATACCCTGAAAGGTTAAAAAAGAAGTCAGGGTGAAAAGAAGAAAGATTATTAATATTCAACATTAGTTTGCATTGAATTGTGTCCTCTATTTTGGGATGCTGCTTCCTGATTTCACTGATGTTTTTCTTATTAAAATTGATCTTTACAAGAGCACCAAAATAAAAAGGCGGAGGTGGGGGGGAGAACCACGCTCCTGGTTTGTTTATGCTGGGTCACACAGTAAAACCACGTTTTGTTTTTCTTTTAATTTCGTGCTTTAAGAAGAAACACATTGTTGGAATCATGAGGCTAGGACCTACGGCACGGTTCAACTTTCAACGTATTCTAGGCCAATTTTCCCCCTAGAGCAGTCTCCTTCTAATTATTCTTGTGATGAACTTTCCTGTTCTCAGCTAACAAGTAGCAGACCACATCGGAAACACATTCCACCTCTCCTTTATTAGCAGCAAGTTTGGTCTTTCACTCTAAGAATAAAAATAAAAGGTTCATTTTCAATAAATTAAAAAATGCTGGCTGAGATATTTCAAAGCTGACAGTTGAGCATCTGGGGGATTTTGATGCTCAATGCACATTCAGTTTAATAGGAACTGGTCTCCAAATCTCACCCTTGATTCTTACGAAAATGCCCCTTGGTTTTAATATTGATAATTATTACACAATATTTTGCATTTCAGATCTCCTGTGAACTCTGCCTCAGCTCAGAAGCTAGGACTACACCACAATCCCAGGCTCGGATAGAATAGCACCACTGCTATAACTTCTTGGACAGTATGCAACTATTAAAAACTCAACATATTGGGATGGATCAAAAACACTCCTTCTGCTCCCTCTTATCCCCATAGGTGTGCGAAGTGGGAATGCAGGGTTGCTGTAGCACCTCCAGGTTTTGCACCTGGCTTTCCTGAATTTGTGGAATGGCCCTGCTGCAAGATCATCCAGTCCCATGTCCCAGCCTCCAGGTGGCCTCACAGGGTCCTGCCATTACAGGCTTTGCCAGCTCCCCAGGGTCCTGCCAGCCTTGCTGGTCCTTGGAGGCCGGTCACCTGCTGGCTCCATAAGCTCCACGGACACCCAGGCTGTGTCTAGACTACATGGCTCCATCGACAGAGCCATGTAGATTAGGGTTATAGGCAAAGGGAAATGAAGCGGTGATTTAAATAATCGCTGCTTCATTAAAATTTACATGGCTGCCGCGCTGAGCCGACAAACAGCTGATCAGCGGTTTGCCCGCTGAGCGCGCTAGTCTGGACGCTCCCCTGCTGACATCAAAGCCCTTTGTCAGCAGCCCCGTTATTCCTCGTGGGATGAGGTTTACCGGGGCTGCCGACAAAGGGCTTTGATGTCGGTAGGGGAGCGTCCAGACTAGCGCGCTGAGTGGACAAACAGCTGATCAGCTGTTTGTCGGCTCAGCGCAGCAGCCATGTAAATTTAAATGAAGCGGCGATTATTTTAATCGCGGCCTCATTTCCCTTTTTTGAATACACAAATCTACATGCCTCCGTCGACGGAGGCATGTAGTTTAGACGTACCCCCAGGGACTGGCTGGCCCTTCCATAGGCTCCGCAGCCCATCGGCCCCATCAGCCCCAGGGTCCTGCTGCTGGACCAGGGCTCTGCAGCTGCCCCCAGCTGTGAAGTTGCCTGGGGCAGTGAGGTTGCCAACTCTCCTGGACTGCACAGGCTGGATGGCCATTTGCACCAGTCCAAGAGAGATGGCAACCCAATCTCAACAGCTCTAAAAGGAAGGGGGGGTGCAGCTCAGCACCACTACCCCCAAAATAGTTCCAGAACCTCTGCTTAGCTCCATAAAAATGAAATCCCAAGACAGGAGTTTGAGGCACCTCACAGACACTACAGACACAGTGTTTATAGCCCTGCAAGAGTTCATAGCATCATAGAACACTAGAACTGGAAGGCACCTTACGAGATCAACAAGTCCAGTCCCCTGCCCTCATGGCAGGACCAAGCACCATCTAGATCAATGTTTCTGACAGTGTTGCATGAAATCCCTTTCAGAAACACATTAACTGGCCGCCCTGGTTTGTTTATTTACTGGTGCCGCGGCCACGAAGCCTCGTGGCTTCCATTGGCTCTGTTTCATCCTTTGCAGCCAAGGGGAGCTGTGGGAAGCAGTGGCCTGGCCCATGCCACTTCCCATGGCTCCCCTTGGCTGCAAAGGACAAAATGGAGCCAACAGGAGCTGCGAGTCTTCATGGCCACAGTGCCAGTAAATAAACAAACCGGGGCGGCCAGTTAAAGTGTTTTTGAAAGGGATTTTGCAGAACACTTCCAGAAACACTGCTCTAGATCAACCCTGACAGGTGTCTGTCTAATCTGCTCTTAAATATCTCCAGAGTTGGAGATTTCACAACCTCCCTAGGCAATTTATTCCAGCGTGTTACCACCCTGACAATTAGGAAGTTTTTCTTCATGTGCAACCTAAATCTCCCGTGCCACAGTTTAAGCCCATTGCTGTTTGTCCCATTATCAGAAGCCAAGGAGAACACTATTCCCCCCTCCTTTTGACACTCTTTCAGAAACCTGAACACTGCTATCATGTCCTCTCAGTCTTCTCTTTTCCAAACTAAACAAGCCCAATTCCTTCAGCCTTCCCTCATTGCTCATGTTTTCTAGACCTTTAATCATTTTTGTTGCTCTTCTCTGGACCTTTCTCAATTTCTTTGCATCTTTCTTGAAATGTGGTGCCCAGAACTGGACACAGTACTTCCGCTGAGGCCTAATCAGTGCAAAACTGCAGTTACTGCAATAGAGGATGATTCAGTGGTTAGATGAGAACTCACAGATACTTTTGTCTTAACCATTTTCAGCAGTGGAAGCTGTAATGAATGGCGGTGATTTCCTGGGCAAATAGTTTTCAGCTACATAAGTGCCAGCCTTTCCCAGAAGGTGTCACTTTAGGGCAGGGATGGGTAACCTAAGGCCCGGGGGCCATATGTGGCCCCCGAACTTGCCTGTATCCAGCCCCCACCACCATTGGGGAGCCTATGCTGGTGCTCCAGCCCCCCCCTCCCCATTGCCCCACTGTGGGGCTAGAGCACACTAAATCTAATAGTCTGCCCACCCGGGCTCTGTTGTGCGAGGGGAACATGGGAGTGTCTTTCTCCTCCTCAGTCAGGGGCCACCTTAGTGAAGGTTTGAGGGTTTTGGGTTTTTTGCTTCTCACTTGTGTGTGGCCCCCAACTGATTTTTCTGTGGGTCAGCGGCCCTGGACCCAAAAAAAGGTTCCCAGGCCTTGCTTTAGGCAATAGTCAAGGAGAGGACTGGGTGTGGGGAGCCGTCAACACTGGCTTCCAGGGAATTCAGG
Source organism: Pelodiscus sinensis (assembly GCF_052426305.1). Classification (NCBI taxonomy): domain Eukaryota; kingdom Metazoa; phylum Chordata; order Testudines; family Trionychidae; genus Pelodiscus; species Pelodiscus sinensis. Next base: position 6,361,504 of record NC_143074.1, on the reverse strand, counting down.
GTTACAAGCGTGGCAAGCTTGGAAAGCAGGCCTCACAGCAGGAAACGGCGCAGGATGCTGCCTTTGGTGGAGCCTCCAACAACTCAAAGCACCAGTCTGCACAGCAAGAATGGCTCCAGGGGTGGGAATATGAACTATGCAGAAAGGTTTTCCCTCCGAGTCGCCTTTCCCAAAAGGACAATGGAAGCCAGCCGTCTTTTTGTTCTCGGTAATCGCTCTCCCCATATTTCAAAGACATTACGTAACTGAACCAGTGTAAAGTGATTACGTCCAACCCTGTCAATAAATCATTAACGCTGCCGAACGCGATCAGCACAACTATTTGTGTCACAGCTGTCTTGTTCACTTTAAAATCAAAGCTTGCAAATGAAATATTCATTTAACTGTAAAATATTAATGCAGCCGCACTGTTTCTATAACAAATATTAATTTCTTATGGCACTTCCAGGCAAAGAATAAGTTATAAACTTTGGCTCCCACAGGAATCCCTTCGGCTCCCCCTCACCCAGCTTTTTTCCCCCCTTTTGCATTATCCTGTTTTTAGCCCAGAGACGGGATCTTTTCAAGGAAGGAGCTTGCAGAAGGAGCAGAAAGGCAGGTCATTTATTTGAAAGCATACCCCTGACCACACCCCACTAAACCACCAGAATATCAAAGGCTACCGTTCTATCTCCTGCCTGCAGAATGAGTTATTTAAACATTCAGCAATTCCTGTTGGAAAAGAACAGTGAACGCCTCAGCCACCAGAGCCCATTACAGATATTAAACTTAGCAAATCATCAAGGCGGGGCAAGATTTAAAGTCCTTCAATGCGCATGCCTGGTCTCAGCAGAAGTGGAATCGGTTTGAGAACAAGCTTTTACAGCCTTAATGCCTGGGATCCGCAGTACGCCTTTACCCTGGAAAAGAAGCAGGTGACAAGGATAGAATCATTTTCTTTTGCATGCTTCTTTCTTCCTTTAGTTTTTAAGATACTGAATGACAGTGAAGGTGGCCGGGGTGTTTCCTCTACCAGGTACTGCAGTCACAGACAGCATATAGCCCTCCCCCATTCCTGATGCATGAAGGGTGTCCGTGAGGCATCAGGAATTTACACAAACTGACAGGGTATTCCAAAGGGGCAGCATATAATGGGCTGTAACAGAGCTGTGCTGTAACAGGGAACCCGCAGCACCCTACACAAGGCACCAGGATGTCAAGGACTCCACTGTTTAGAAAATTTAGAAGGGAGGATGGAGGAGTGGAAGGGCAGGGGTTAATTTTTGATAAATGGAAATATATAAATCTCCTCAGAAACACTGCTTTTGTGGCTAATTTACCATCATGCCTTCTCTTGCTTGCAATCCACTGATCCCTTCCCTCCTGGGGTCATTAACTACAAGTAACTCCTCATTATGTTGTGGAATAAATCATTTCCAGTCTTGAGACACATAGGTCTCCTTCTCCCACTTCCACCACCATGCCTCTGTTCCAGACATGCAACCCACCTCCAGCCCCCGCAAGACATAAGTCACTCTTCTTCCATGCCCTTCCTAAAGGTCAGCCCCTAAGCAGAGCCCACAAGAAGGGGAATTAACCTTCCTTGTGGCTTCCCTATGAGCCCATTTCCACTCCTGCCTATAAGACTCTAAGCTCTTCGCAGTGGGGGTGCCCTTCATTTTGTCTGAGATAAGCACTGACAACGTGCCTGGGGCGGTAAAAAAACAACATAACTGTGAAAGCGGGAAGCAGCAAGATGGTGGAGATCCTGGGCAGCACAGGCAGTTCCAGAGAGATGCTGGAGTTGACTTTAAACATGTGTTGGCTAATTTCTTCCCTGGCTTCCTGGTTGGTTTTTTTTTTTCATTTCCAGGCACCTAGATTCAGATGAGAATTGTACGGGTCTGTCTACACTACAAAGTTAATTTGGACTAACAGCCGTTAGTTCGAATTCACTTTCATAGCGTCTATACATGCAAACCGCTACTTCGAACTTCATTCAAACTAGCGGAGCACTTAATTTGAACTAGGTAAACCTCATTCTACAAGGACTAATGCCTAGTTTGAATTAAGTAGTTCGAATTAAGGGCTGTGTAGTCACTTAATTCGAACTAGTTGGAGGCTAGCCCTCCCCAGCTTGCCCTGGTGGCCACTCTGGGCACCACCAGGGAAACTTTTCTGCCCCCCTCCCAGCCCCGGAGCCCTTAAAGGGGCATGGGCTGTCTACAGTGCTTGTGCCAGTTGCAAGCCTGCCAGCACCCAGCCAGCAGACCCTGCACCTGGCACGGCTCGAGCCAGCCACCCGCTGCCACCCAGCCCTCTGCCTCTTCCCAGGACCAGGCTGGCAGCTCCCAGGAGCCTGCCTGGGGCCACAAGAGGCGGGCTCCTGCCTGGTCTAGTGCGGACATCGTGGACCTCATCGAGGTTTGGGGGGAGGCCTCCAACATCCACGATCTCCACACTAGGCACAGGAATGCGACCGTCTAGGGCAGGAGAGCTGCCAGCCTGGCCACCAAAGGCCACATGTGAACCTAGGAGCAGGTTTGCATGAAAATCAAGTTGGTCCAGTGAGACCCCTGACCCTGAGCCCTGAGCTTAGAACATAAAAACATATGAATGGCCTTACTGGGTCAGACCAAAGGTCCATCCAGCCCGGTAGCCTGTTTGCCGACAGCGGCCAACACCAGCTACCCCAGAGGGGATGGACCGAAGATAATGATCAAGCAATTTGTCTCGTGCCATCCATCTCCAGCTTTCCACAATCAGAGGCCAGGGACACCGTTCCAAACCCCTGGCTAATAGCACTCCATGGACCCCACCTCCATGAATTTATCTAACTTCTCTTTAAACTCTGTTATAGTTCTAGCCTTCACAGTCTCCTGTGGCAAGGAGTTCCACAGGTTGACTATGTGCTGTGTGAAGAAGAACTTTCTTTTATCAGTTTTAAACCTGCTGTCCATTCATTTCATTTGGTGTCCTCTAGTCCTTCTATTATGGGAACTAATGAAGAAGTTTTCTTTATTCACCCGATCCACACCACTCATGATTTTATAGACCTCTATCCTATCCCCCCTCAGTCTCCTCTTTTCTAAGCTGAAAAGTCCCAGTCTCTTTAGCCTCTCTTCATATGGGACCTGTTCAAACCCCTAATCATTGTAGTTGCCCTTTTCTGAACCCTTTCCAAGGCCAAAATATCTTTTTTGAGGTGAGGAGACCACATCTGTACACAGTACTGAAGATATGGCGTACCATAGTTTTATACTTCCCCTCCTCCTTCTTCCCCTGGCTTCTCCCTTCCAGCTCCCTCCTCCCAGGTTGCCCCCTCCCCTCTCCCACCTCCTTTTCCCAGTCTCCCCAGAGGTTAATCCCGCCACCCACTTTTGTTAAATAAAGAGAGTTTCTATTTTTGAACACGTGTCCTTTATTTTTTACATCAGGAAGGGGGGCTAGAGAAGGGTAAGTGGAAGGAGGTGAGGGAGGAATGGGGCATGAGCCCCCGATGGGGAGGACTGGGGTGGATCTGCGGGCTCCCTGGGGTGGAAGCTCTCTTGCAGGGCCTCCTGGATCCTGACAGACCTCCGATTGACAGATGGCAGCCTGTGGCAAATGCAGCCGGGCTGATGGTTGATAGCTGTGATTTGCCAAGTGTGGGCACTCAGGGCACTCCAAGACGGGACTGATTTGATGTCCCTCATCAAGTTAGACAAGCAAGTGGGGAACCCTGAGAATTGTCTGTCCGGGGTGGGGGTCGGGTCCCTTTAAGAACAGCCCTCAGCTAGCCAGAGGCAGCAGCTCCACACTCTAAGTCCTAACCTGATGCCCTGCCAGCACTGGTTCCGGCCAGCCTTAACTTCGGTTCAGGGTCCACTCAATGTGGACATGCTAGTTCGAATTAGCAAAACGCTAATTCGAATTAGTTTTTAGGTCTAGATGCGCTAATTCAAATTAGCTTAGTTCAAATTAGTGCTGTAGTGTAGACATACCCTAACAGACTAGAGTAGTAAGATACCATGAGTATGACCATTTTCCCGAGACCACGTTGGTCCTTGGATGGATGCACAGGGAGTTGGATGCAAGCTTTCCCCTTCCCACACAAGGACTTTGAGAAGCAAAGCATCTTCTTTCTCTGGATGCCTTATAGGTGCAATAAACCCCAAAGGTGGTGGAGGAGACAGAGCCATTCTCCCCTGCCTTTGCCACTTCCCCTCACTGGCTCCTGCAGCCAGTTATCTGTAGAGAAGGTAACAGGATATAGAACAGGGGTGGGCAATGATTTTTGCTCAGGGGCCACTTCAAAAATTTGTGAAGTAGCCCCAGGCCACCCCAGAAGGGGCGGGGCCTAAACAGGAAGGGGCAGGGCTACCCCACCCCCAGGTTATGATTGGTCTGGGGTGGGGGATCCGTTTTGTCCCCCCTTCCCACTGGCACCCATGCCCTGGAAGAGGCTTGGCACATTCTCCCACTCCCAGGCCAATGAGGCAGGAAGCCTCCTCCCGCCCTGCGAGGAGCACATGGCACATGGAAGTGCCGCGGGTTTCTCACAGGGCTGGGGCAGGGCGAAGGAAGTTTCGAGCAGCTCCCCCCGCCCCCCAGGCCCTGATTGGGGCAACTAAGGCCTGGGGGCGGAGGAGCACACAAAGTCTTCTCTGCTCTGCCCCCGCCCTGTGAGCAGCGCACGGCGCTTTGAAGTGCCTTGCGCTGATCACAGAGCAGGGGCAGAGCGGAGAAGTTTCGGGCGCTCCCCTGCCCTGAGATCCTAATTGGCCTGCGTGCGGGGGAGCAGCAGGGCCTTCACGGGCCAGATCCACCCACTTGGCGGTCTACCCCTCATATAGAATCATAGAACACTAGGGCTATGTCTAGACTGCAGGGTTCTTTTGGAAGAAACTTTTCTGGAAGAGATCTTCTGAAAAATATTCTTCCGAAAGAGAGCGTCCATCTGAAGAAGTGGGCTGTGCCCATGGAAGCTCATGATATCATCTACATGGTTTGTTCATCTATAAAGTGCTACCAGACCATTTGTGGGTTTTTTCACACTGCCAAAGCACATCGAAAAAGTAATCTGCATTTTTGATAGATAGTGTCCATTCAGTGTGGACTCTATCTCACATATAACCTGTGATTACTATGTATGGAGTGGCCACTCAAGGCACCTGTGCTTTTTCCTCTTTCCTCTTCTATCGAAAAAACTCCCTCTTCCCTGTGTACATGCTCCTTTTTCCAAAAGAGCTCTTTAAGAAAAAGGCTTCTTCCTTTTAGAAAGAGGTTTACAAATGTTGGAAAAACCCCTCTGTTCTTTTGATTTTTTTTTTCGATAGAACGCGATTGCAGTGTGGACGTAAGTGAAGTTTTTTCGGAAAAATGGCTGTTTTAGATATAGCTTAGAACTGGAAGGGACCTCGAGAGGTCATCATCTCCAGTCCCCTTCCCTCATGGCAGGACCAAGCACTGTCTAGACCATCTGTGACAGGTGTCTATCTAACCTGCTCTTAAATATCTCCAGAGATGGAGATTCCACAACCTCCCTAGGCAATTTATTCCAGTGTTTAAACACCCTGATAATTAGGAAGTTTTTCCTAATGTCCAACCTAATTCTCCCTTACTGCAGTTTAAGTCTATTGCTTCTTGTCCTATCCTCAGAGGCCAAGGAGAACAATTTTTCTCCCTCCTCCTTGTGACACCCTTTTAGATACCTGAAAACTGCTATCATCTCCCCTCTCAATCGTCTCCTTTCCAAACTAAACAAGCCCAATTCTTTCACTCTTCCTTCATAGTTCATGTTCTCTAGATCTTTAATTATTCTTGTTGCTCTTCTCTAGACCTTCTCCAATTTCTCCACATCTTTCTTGAAATGTGGTACCCTGAAATGGTCACAATACTCCAATTGAGGCCTAATAAGTGCAGAGTAGAGCAGAAGTATGCCATCGTAGGAGATGCTGCAGTGTATCCATGTAACAATGGCTCCCACAGATCCCACCAGCTTGGTGCAACTCCATTCCACCATCGCTGCAGGCTGGTGCCGTTATGGCTCAGCTGAGCCCTTGGTATTTATAGCCTGAATGGAAGCAAGAGTTACTAGAGAGATGCCATGTTGCCTAATTCTGCAAATGAGCAGCCAGGATAAGCTTGGATCAGTATCTGTGCTCATTTGAGTGGAATCTCAGAACCTGATGACATTCCTCCATCACTAGGCAACACACAGATCCTTATGTTCACCCAAGTGCTAGCTGGCTTCTGTGACCGCAGGCGCTCTCATCACTCACTACTGGTAGGTAAGTAAATTAGCTGGTTGGGAGTGGTGGGGGACTCAGAGGGAAATTTCACAGACATTAGTCAGGGAGGTGGTCAACAGGCTTTGCATGAGGAAATAAAAACAACTTTCTGGAACATTCTTTTCAACAAATATTTCATACAGCGATTTAGCCCCTGGATGGAGAGCACCTGTGCAGCAGCTGAATAATCCACTGGTTTAAGAGCCTCTGACTACTCATTGTCACAGTGAGGGCTGTGAGGGGTTAGAATCACGTTTCTTAAAAGTCTCTAAATCCATATTCCCAGGATAGAGCTTAACAGCTCCAGAGGAGTCATTACAAATCTACTGATTCAATCATGTGGGCTTCTCACTCACCTGCCCTTCCTCTATCAACACTTCCACTCCCCCACTACTGACACCAATTGCTTTTCCCCACTCTCCCATTACTAGCAACTTCCACGACCCTATTACTGCCGCACTTGCTTTCCCCCAAGTCTAACTCCTAGTAGTCTCCTTTCCCATTTCCTGGAGACATTGATTCAGAAAAATTCTGGAGACTGGGGGTGGGGGGTGGGGGGGGGGAGGGTATCAGCATATAGAACATTTTATGTGGCTGTTTTATCCTGCCATATTGGCAGGAGCAGAAAATGAAAGACATGATGGAGAATACAGTCCTATGAAAAGTCTAGAGGGGGGATCAAATCAAGATTTAGAGGGACAACTGCCCCCTTACCACATAGCAAATGATGCTCTGCACTTCACAGTATTACCTCCTTCCCTCTCATCTCACAGCCCACCCCTCTAAATGTATTTCCCTTCTCCCACTACTGCCTCTTTCCATACAGCCCCCTCATCCTTCCCCTTGGAAACTTTCACCATTCCTCTTTTCCACTTCTGCACACCCTCCCCCCTTTTCTCCTCTCATGACCGGCACTACAACAGCCCTGCTGAATCACTCAAGGCCTGTTTCACCCTCTCACTATAAAGCATTCGCTTGCACTTTTTGAAAAGGATGCTACATAAAAATAAACTCTATTCGTTTTTATAAGTCCCTCCGCTTGTTAAACCACCACCCTGGCCTGTAAGGTTTTATGGCCAATTGTAAAGCCTCCTACAGTCCCATTACAGTCAACTGAAGGAATAAAATATGGTTTTGAAAATAATCTGGACACATGTCCATGGGCAATTCCCCCCTTTCTTCCCTAAATTGGTCACAGAAACCAACTCACCAAGAACACATTCTGTGCCTCAAGTTTTCATAGCCCTGCACACAGGCAGAAGGGGAAACAGGTCTGGCATGCAATCCCCATTCCATTTAATAGGCAAGGAAGGAGCTGTCAAGTTGGTTATACTGTATCAAACCTCTTTTGCTCATTAAGGGTAATTAAAGCACTACACTATACAGTGTCCGGGAAACTGCTAGGCAAAACTAAAACTGCTCCCCTTCATTCATCTTCCTGCGCTTAGGCTGTAAAGCCTGTAATAGGAAGTGATGAATCACACCTGTTATTTTTGGAAGAGAATGCTTCTCTCCAGCCGTGGCCAATTCGGGATTGTCCCCCCCCCCCCCCCCCCAATGATATTCTCTAGTGCTTCACTCCGTTTGATGTCAAGAAATATGGTTCCAACACTTTCCTTACGAGATCACAGATGATCGTTGCTTCAAAAAGCCTCCCACAATTATGTAAGCTGCTCTAAGCTCCCCAGACCTCACTGAGCCCCAGTGTTTGACAGATGCCTGTCTTGGGGCTAAACTCTTTTGTATGGGAGGCTCACTGGAGTTTTTTTTCCCCAGCCCTTTGTAGATCTCTGGACCGAAGCAGAACTGCAGAAATCAATCCAAGATCTTGGCAGCCTGCAGCTCCAGTTTCACTGCCTTGATGTGCTTTGGGAGGAGATTTCCAGAGACACTACTATTGAAATTCGCACTCATTGCTTTAAAGGTGTTACGTTGTTCATTCAAGGGGCCTCAGTCTGGTTGACCAATGTATATGTTTGCTTGAATATTATTTTATTTACACTCTGAACATTTTTCTGTCATATACTTGTTTGCCTCTGAAAGGCACGGATTGTAACAGAGCAGTGATTTGGTAGAAGGCAGTGCCTTGAAAACACTTGTTAAAATTTACCATAACTCTCATGCAAAGGAGGATTGTGGCTAATGCCTATCTCAAAAGGAGTTTGGTACCTGAATAGAGATTGTTAAAACATCTTTGCCAGACACAATTTATTCCTTGGCATCAATAAAATGTTTCGAAAAAGAGCTGTTTCTGAGGGTACAAGTTTGCCCCAAATGGCAGGTATTATCTAAGGGCCTCTACCCTTAGATTTTGACACCCTCTACCCCGATTCCAACAGGACTACCAGCAAAATAAGGTATTACCAAGCATATCGAAAGGTGGGAAGATCCAGTCCAAAGAGATCTTCATCTTCCTCCCCATTTGGATTGCACATGTTGAATTCTGTGTTATGCTATCAGTATACAGAGTGTATTTTTTGGGGAAGACCCTATACATTTTTCCAGCAAGTGCATTTATTATAAGTTTCTTTGCCAAGAGTGTGGCGTCACCTCCCTCCTTGGTTATGGTTAAGCGAATGTGGTTTTGTTTTAAATGGAAAAGCAAATGACAATGATTCTCCAGTCTTCTGTCCCAACCCTCTTTAATGGCATGTGCCCCTTCTAGAAGGTTGATCCAAGGCTTATAGGGAACCACACATTTTTGTGGGAGCCCCTTGTTAAAGTACTGGCAGCAGATCCTTGTACAAGAGAATCCACAATGATTATCTTGGGCAATGTTTTACAAAGAGGTCAAAGTGGCATGCAAATTAGAGAAAGGACAGCCTGGGGGTAACTCCCCAGCAGGTGTAAAGCAATTTATACCAGCTGCGGACATGTCCCTTTCGGAAGAGCTGGCTGAATTTATTCATTTCCAATGATTTCTGAGAGGAATGTGGTCATTTTGGGGGTTGAACAAATTATTTATAAATATTTTTATCATTACCTGAATATCTATGCAGATAGGGGCCAGTGTTCCCTGTAAACTCTGTGCTTATGTGGCCGCTCAGGCGAGATCCATATACCATATGCTTACAGAATGCCCATAGCTTGGTACTGATGGTGCACATTCACATACACCTCAGTGTACACAAACATTTATTCCACACATGGATGGAAAAGTTTAGCAGAAATGTTGATAGAGGGAACATTGATGATATTAAGTGAAAAATTTATTTCATATTTCTCCCCTCATGGGGTCTGCTACTTACCTCTTGTTGGCCCCTCCTGGTGGTTCATCTGGGGAATTAGCTTGTCATGGGCCATGTCCCATCTGGTGGTCACTCACAGGGCGGACTTTAGGAAGTGCAGGGCCCAATTTGAACAGTTTTCACGAGGACCCGGCACCCAGGATTTTTTGTTGAGCAAAAAAAAAAAAAACCCACCACAGACAAAAGTTTTGGTACATTGCGTCATATTATAAATATCAGGTTGGTTGAGAGGGACTTTATTGTACACCTCACCTATATATGTTTTTTAAACTTCATCTTCCTTGCCGGTAGGGGAGAGGGAACAGGGGGCCCAGTGGGGACAGCTTTCTGCGTCTGGGGAGAGGGAACAGGACAGGAGTGGGAGCAGTGTCCCCTGCACCCATCTCCTCCCAGGATTCTCACCCCTCCCCCCACAGAGGGAAGCCAGAAGAAAAACCCCCCTCCCACGGCGCATCCAAAACCCCCTCGCAGTCTGGTGCCTGACCCGGAGGCCGGGGTCAAACCCCCTCCCGCGCCTGCCTCAAGGCCAAACCCCCCTCCCACAGCAGGGCCAAACCCCCTCCCGCGCCTGCCCTAGGGCCAAACCCCCTCCCTCGGCAGGGCCAGACCCCTGTCCTGTGCCTGCCCCGGGGCCAAACCCCCCTCCCGCAGCACATACAAAATCCCTGCGCTTGACTCACCCCTCCTGAGTCCTGTGGTCATGGTGCTGCAGGGAAGCTGTCGGCGCCACGTTCCTCCTCCGGGGCTGGCACCCCCTGCCGCAGTGCGCCCGGCACGCTACAGAGCTGTGTGAGGGGAGCAGCCAGCGCACTTCTGGAATCCCTGGAAGTGGTGCAAAGCTGCAGGAAGGACCCCGTCCACCCTGGGGAAGCCGGCACTACTCTGGAGGTAGGCAGTGGGGCTTCTCGGGGGTGGGGGGAGTATGCGAGGTGGGGGGCCCCGAACGCCTCACGATCCACTGGTCGAGGCCTTGCGATGGACCAGTCAATCGCGATGGACCGGTTGGGGGCTGCGGCTTTAGGGCGCGGGGCCCTCTTAGGCGTGGGGCCCGATTCGGGGGAATTGATGGAATCGGCCTAGGCTGGCCCTGGTCATTCAGCCCATGGCTTCAGTCATTCCCTCTGCAGCCTCTTCCTCTCTGTCAGGAGCTGCAGGGCCTCTCCTTTGAGGCTCTTCTGGGATTTCACCACAGTCTCAGGCAGTCGCCATATCTTCTGTGCTGACTGCACCACTCCCGCAGCGGCTCCTGGGGGAACCGGGGCTCCCCCTCTACACTGGCTCCCCAATCCACAGGTTCTAGAACAAGTAGTTCAGGTCTATCCTCTCAGACCTTCCCACCCCTTCCCCAGACTGCTTCCTACCCTGCCCTCTCTCAGGCTCCTACTCTCCCTCACGGATCAGGAGCATGACTGTAGTTTCCCCTCCCGGCAGGCCCTTCCATGCTCAACTCCTAGGCTTCATAGCAGCCCTGGCATGTTCATGCCCAGCTGAGCTTGGTTCTCAATCAGTCTTATTGCTGCTTAGCTCCCCAGAAAATGCCACCTGCAGCAAATGGGCCTCTCTTGCCATTTTAACCCCTGCCATGCTGGTGTGGGGTGAATGCCTCCTTGACTTTCAGCTCTGCTGTACCACAGCTAGATACCTCAGAGCCACATAGGGTTGCCAGATGGTTAATCAAAAATACCAACCTCCCCCCCCCCAAAAAAAACACTGGGGAAAAAATTCTGTTGAGAAAAAAAAGGGGAAGACCAAAGTTGTTGAGAAAAAAAAGGATCCTGAGAGTTGTTAAGCCAAAAAAATTAAATCTTTAAAAATTTTTTTTAAAACAGCATGGCTCCTTTAAGAAATGCTTTTGAGGCTTTTTAGCCCTAACAGGCTACTGGCGGCCGTCCGCCATCTTGTTTCCCTGCTCCGGGCCAGACAGCTCTCCTGTGGAACCAGGTTGTCCATATTTTTGCATCCTAGCTGGGAAAAAATCAGAAAGTACTGGACATTTTGGGTGTCCAGTATTTTCTGCATTTTTTTTACCGGACAGGAGGCAAAAATACCGGACTGTCTGGGTCAATACCAGACACCTGGCAACCCTAGTCAGATACAAAGCCTGCAGGAATGCGAAATGCCTTTTCTTTCACTGACATGCTGTATGAGCAACTTGTCACAAAATCACACAGCCCCCTCTGGTACTTTGCACAAGCGCTACCGTTCTGAACAGAGGGTTAAAAGAAAGTGGTACCTGGTTTGCTCTTCTATGATTATACATACAGAGAAGTGGTTCTGATCTATTCAAAATCAAGAGGGTTGACCAGCAGAATGGTATTGTCCCTTTAAATAGCACGTCACATGTTACATCAGGGTTCTATCTGTCCCAAGCTGAACTATGGAGTGTAGGCAGAATGGAAGCATCCTGAAAAATGTCCTAGCTACATAGTGCAGCCTCCCACTGCAAGCTTCTCATCTGAGATCTGCCAGGTGAATTTGACTAGAAGATTTTACCTCTCAGCCAATATGCTCCCCTGGTGCTGACCCAACAGCTGCATAGCAGTAGCACTCCTTAATGCGAAGGGAAGGAGAGACTCAAGGGAACAATACAGATGCTGATTCTATGGACTGACCCATCCCTGACCTAGTTTCGGACAGCCTCTCATCCCACTAACCTCACAACCCTCCAGCCTGTCATTCTGCCAGCCTCTCAACCCATCAGCCTCGCCAGCCTCTCATCCCACCAATTTCTCCTTCCACCAGCCTCTCAACCTGCCAGCCTCTCATTCCGCCAGCCTCTCATCCCACCAATTTCTCCTTCCACCAGCCTCTCAACCTGCCAGCTTCTCATCTGGCCAATCTCTCCTCCCACCAGCCTCTCATCCCACCAGCATCTTAGCCCGCCTGCCCATTTCACTCATGTGCATACAACTGAGATCTGCAATACACAGGGAATGTGTATCCTCCCTTGTACGGCTTCTCTCCTGTGCTGGGGGGGATCTACACTAGTGGCAAGTCAGGAGTAACCCCTTGGCTTCTGTGGTGATGTAATTAACACAGCAAAACTCTGACACTGACTGATTTCTCCACCAGGGGGAGTAAACCTAGTTTAGGGGAGCATGCAAGGCCATCTATCTGGCAAGCAGCCTGCTTCAGATACAGCCCAGTCAATTAAATTCTATGGACCAAGAAAATGGTGGGACTATTTAAAAGCCTCGATGGATCAATAATTCTCAAGTAAAACTGAGAGAATCACAGGGAAAGGAAAGAGGTGGAGGGAATGCTAAAAGCTATATGACGTCTGGGGGTTACAGATGAATAAGGAAATGTGTATATTAAGCAGCAAAAACTTTCTATGGGAGTGACATTTCTCTCTAATTTAATTGTTAGATAGGCATGTTTTTAAAATACAATTTAAACAAGATCCTATCGCCTTGGTTCACTCAAGAGAGACTTCTCTAATGTCGCTGTCAGCAAATGCCTGTTATGTCAAAGAGCAGAGGAATTGTTGGATATCTGTCTGCTGAGATAATAACATTACACATGAAGCATTTGAGAACTCTGACTAATCTCTCTGACGCTCTATTTGATTTTTTTTTCTAAAATGAATTTACTGCTGATGAAAGGTTCCTGATTGACAGCCCTGGAGACAGAAGTTTCTCCACAGAATAGGTGCAACTTGTAACATGCACCTCCTTTTCTCACAGCAGATGTGGCTGGTTTCCCCTTTCCTTCATCCTGCGTTGTCATTTAGACATGGGAACAGTGGGTGTAAAGTTCTACATCCAGCGTGAAGAAGCAGAGATGTGGCAACCATGTATATCTCTACATCTTTGCCCAGGTGTAAACAGCAATGGAGAACTAGGCTCAATGCTCCTCAACCTCTCCCTAAGGCTTTACCTCTAAAGTGTATTCAGCTGAGGATCCAGGGTCCTGAATAAAATCCCCAGAGGTCATTCACTCTTTTGTGCTTGACTGACCCTGCTACAAAGAGTGCCAATTAGTGCCAATGAAATGATTCTGGATTGAGATTTCTTTTTTTGATATGCCAGTTTGGTCACTGGGTCCTGAACCACAACCACACGGGCCACTAAATAACCACAGCAGGTGGTAACATTATTCCGCCAGAACCAACCTAACATCTCTCTGAACGACCACCTAGCTGTACAAAGTTGCATGTGCAAACCGCATATTACCGTCTCTTTCTCCATTCCGCACTTTCTGTCTCGCTAGGGTTCTGGTGACTCAGACTGGCCTCTGTTCATCTCAGAGCACCTGAAGATTTCCTAGCAATAAAGAACAATGTTCAGTGTACTGCGCAAACATGTTTAAGCCACACAGCCAATCACAGTTGCTGGAACACTTATGCAGCACCTCCTGGCTTGAAGCGGGTTCTATTATATATAAGGTTTACCAGTTGGTACAAAGGCTGTCAGCACCCTCACTATACACATTGTTCCATTACCCCTGCCTATGAGGTAGATAAGTATAGCTATTCCCATTACACGGGTATCCAGGTCACCCATCATATCAGCACTTTACAAACATTAATGCATTACCTCTCACAATTTCTCCATAAAGGAAAGTGCTATTCCCACTTCAGAAAGCAAACTGAAACACAGGGAAACAAAGGGTTATTTCAAAATAACTTTGTCTGTGTCTACACAACAGGCAGTTATTTTGACATAATGTTAAAATTCTATCAAGCTGGAAGACTTCTGACTTCGACCCCTGTAATCCTCATTGTAGTAGGAGTAAGGGAGGTCAGAGGAAGAGTGCTCTACTTTGAAATGGAAATGTCACTGGGAAGCAGTGATCATGAGATGGTAGATTTCAGGATCCTGACCAAAGGAAGAGAAGAGAGCAGTAAAATACACAGCCTGGACTTCAGAAGAGCAGACTTTGACTCCCTCAGAGACCTGATGGGCAGAATCCCCTGGGATGCTAACACGAAGGGGAAAGGAGCCCAGGAGAGCTGGCAGTATTTTAAAGAAGCCTTATGAGGCACAGAAAGAAACCATTCCAATGCATAGCAAGAGAAGCAAATATGGTAGGAGACTGGATTGGCTTACCAGGGAAATCCTTGGTGAACTTAAGCACAAAAAGGAAGCTTACAAAAAGTGGAAACTTGGACAGATGACTAGGGAGGAGTTTAAAGGTATAGCTCGATAATGCCGGGGGGTTATCAGGAAGGCAAAAGCGCAATTGGAATTGCGACTTTCAAGGGATGTGAAGGATAACAAGAAAGGTTTCTACAGGCATGTTAGCAAGAAGAAGGTGATCAGAGAGGGTGTGGGGCCCCTACTGGATGAGGGCGGTAACCTAGTGACAGATGATGTGGGGAAAGCTGGAGTACTTAATGCCTTCTTTGCCTCTGTCTTCACAGACAAGGTCAGCTCCAAGACTAATGCGCTAAGTGACACAATATGGGACGAAGGTGCACAGCCCTTGGTGAGGAAAGAACAGGTTAGGAAGTATTTAAAAAAGCTAAAGGTACATAAATCCATGGGTCTGGACTTAATACATCTGAGGGTACTGAGGGAATTGGCAAATGTCACTGAGGAGCCTTTGGCCATTATCTGTGAAAAGTCATGGAGATCGGGAGAGATCCTGAATGATTGGAAAAAGGCAAATGTAGTGCCCATCTTTAAGAGAGGGAAGAAGGACGATCCAGGGAACTATAGGCTGGTCAGTCTTACCTCGGTCCCTGGAAAAATCATGGAGGGGATCCTCAAGGAATCCATTTTGAAGCACTTGGAAGCGGGGAAGGTGATCAGGAATAGTCAGCATGGATTCATGAAAGGCAGGTTGTGCTTGACCAATCTGATTAGCTTCTATGATGAGGTAACTGGCTCTATGGATATGGAGAAGTCAGTGGATGTGATATACATTGACTTTAGCAAGGATTTTGATACCGTCTCCCACAATATTCTTGCCAGTAAGTTAAGGCATTGTGGATTGGATAAGATGGATAGAAAGCTGGCTAGAAGGTTGAGCCCAGCGGGTAGTGACAACGGCTCTATGTCAGGATGGTGGTCAGTTTCTAGTGGAGTGCCCCAAGGTTTGGCTCTGGGACTGGTTTTGTTCAATATCTTTATTAATGACCTGGATAAGGGGATGGATTGCACCCTCAGCAAGTTTGCAGATGACACTAAGCTACGGGGAAAGGTAGATAACGCTGGAGGGCAGGGATAGAGTCCACAGTGACTTAGACAAATTGGAGGATTGGGCCACAAGAAATCTGATGAGATTCAACAAGGACAAGTGTAGAGTCCTGCACTTGGGACGGAAGAATCCCAAGCATTGTTACAGGCTGGGAACCAACTGGCTAAGTAGCAGTTCTGCAGAAAAGGACCAGGGGTATGTCTACACTACAAAGTTAATTCGAACTAACAGATGTTAGTTCGAATTAACTTTGATAGGCGCTACACATGCAAACCGCTAGTTCGAACTTAATTCAAACTAGCGGTGCGCTTAATTCGAACTAGGCAAACCTCATTCCACGAGGACTAAAGCCTAGTTAGAATTAACTAGTTTGAATTAAGCGCTGTGTAGCCACTTAATTCAAACTAGTGGGAGGCTAGCCCTCCCCAGCTTTACCTGGTGGCCACTCTGGCCAACACCAGGGAAACTCGTCTGCCCCCCTCCCGGCCCCGGAGCCCTTAAAGAGGCATGGGCTGGCTACGGTGCCCATGCCAGGTGGAAGCCTGCCAGCACCCAGCCAGCAGACCCTGCACCTGGCACGGCTCGAGCCAGCCACCTGCTGTCACCCAGCCCTTCGCCTATTCCCGGGACCAGGCTGGCGGCTCCCGGCAGCCTGCCCGGGTCTGCAAGAGGCGGGCGCCCGCCTGGTCTAGTGCGGACATCGTAGACCTCATCTACGACCTCTGCACTAGGCACAGGAAAGTGGCCATCTAGGGCAGGATAGCTGCCAGCCTGGCCACCCAGGAGCAGGTGTGCATGAAAATCAAGGTGGTCCAGTAAGACACCCGACCCTGAGCACTGAGCTTAGAATGGCCGTACTGGGTCAGACCGAAGGTCCGTCTAGCTCAGTAGCCTGCCTGCCGACAGCAGCCAACACTAGGGACCCTGGAGGGGATGGACCGAAGACAATGACCAAGCCATTTGTCTTGTGCCATCCATCTCCAGCCTTCCACAAACAGATGCCAGGGACACCATTTCTACCCCCTGGCTAATAGCACTCCATGGACCCAACCTCCATGACTTTATCTCACTTCTCTTTAAACTCTGTTCTAGTTCTAGCCTTCACAGCATCCTGCAGCAAGGAGTTCCACAGGTTGACTATTTGCTTTGTGAAGAAGAACTTTCTGTTAGTTTGAAGCCTGTTACTCATTCATTTCATTTGGTGTCCTCTAGTCCTTCTAGTATGGGAACTAATGAAGAACTTTTCTTTATGCACCCTCTCCACACCATTCATGCTTTTATAGACCTCTATCATATCCCCCCTCAGACTCCTCTTTTCTAAGCTGAAAAGTCCCAATCTCTTTAGCCTCTCTTCATATGGTACCTGTTCCAAACCCCTGATCATTTTAGTTGCCCTACCCTCTCCCACCCTCTCTCTTCCCCTCTCCCACCTCCTTTTCTCAGTGTCCCCGAGATCTGTTCAATAAAGAGAGTTTCTATTTTTGAACACATTTTTCCTTTATTTTGTACATCAGGAAGGGGGGCTAGGGAGGGGTAAGTGGAAGGAGGTGACGGAGGAATGGGGTACGAGCCCCCGATGGGGAGGACTGGGGTGGCTCTGTGGGCTCCTCGGGGTGGAAGCTCTCCTGCAGCCCCCCGATTGACCCCCCCGGATGGCAGCCTGCGGCAAGTGCAGCCAGGCTGATGGCCAAGTGCTGTGATGTGCCAAGTGTGGGCACTCAGGGCACTGCAAGCCAGGATTGCTTTGCAAGCGTGGAACCCCTGAGAACTGTCTGTCCGGGGTGGGGGTCGGGACCCTTTAAGCACAGCCATCGGCTAGCCTGAGACAGCAGCTCCACGCTCTAAGTCCTATTCTGATGCTCTGCCGGCACTGCTTCCGGCCATCCTTAACCCCGGTTCAGGGTCCACTCAGTGTGGACATGCTAGTTCGAAATAGCAAAACACTAATTCGAACTAGTTTTTAAGTCTAGATGCGCTAATTCGAATTAGCTTAGTTTGAATTAACTAATTCGAACTAAGTTAGTTCGAATTACTGTTGTAGTGTAGACATACCCCTGGGGATTACAGTGGATGAGAAGCTGGATATGAGTCAACTGTGTGCCCTTGAAGCCAAGAAGACTAATGGCATATTAGGTTGCATTAAGAGGAGCATTCCCAGTAGATCCACAGATGTGATTATTCCTCTTTATTCGGCTCTGGTGAGGCCACATCTGGAATATTGTGTCTACTTCTGGGCCCCCAATTACAGGAAGAATGTGGACGCATTGGAGCGGGTCCAATGGAGGGTGACCAAAATGATTAGGGGGCTGGAGCATATGACCTACGAGGCGAGGCTGAGGGAGTTGGGTCTATTTAGTCTGCAGAAGAGAAGAGTGAGGGGGGATTTAATAGCAGCCTTTAACTACCTGAAGGGAGGTTCCAAAGTGGATGGAGAAAGGTTGCTCTCAGTAGTGACAGATGGCAAAACAAGGAACATTTGTCTCAAGTTTTGGTGGGAGAGGTCCAGGTTGGATATTAGGAAAAACTATTTCATTAGGAGGGTAGTGAATCACTGGAATAGGTTACCTAGGGAAGTAGTGGAGTCTCCATCCCTAGAGGTGTTTTAGTCTCTGTTTGACAAAGCCCTGGCTGGGTTGATTTAATTGGGATTGGTCCTGCCTTGGGAAGGAGTCTGGACTTGATGGCCTTCTGAGGTCTCTTCCAGCTCTATGGTTCTATGATTCTATGAAATAAGTGCTGTGTAGACGTTCCCAATTTCAAAATAAGCTTCGCGATTGGTGTTGCTCAATTTGCGTAGCGTATTTCGAGTTAAGCCTGGCTCTGTAGACACACCCAAAGTCATACGAAAAGTTTGTGTTAGAGCCCAGAACAGATTCCCAAGCTCTAGGCTAGTGCTTTAATCACAAAATTTGATGTCAAAAGAAGTTAAGCAATTTATGAGTCACTTAGAAACCTGGGGTTGAACGTTAGGACGAAGATCATGACTGCTATGTCTATGCTAATTCAGTCCACACCACTTTCTCAGCTTGCAGAACAGTTCCATGGTTTATCCTGCTCCTGCAGCTCTGTAGAGGACATTGATGAGAAAGAAGAGCAAAGCAGATACTGACTATTAGGGTATGTCTACACTACAAAGTTAGTTTGAACTAACTTAGTTCGAATTAGTTAATTCGAACTAAGCTAATTCGAACTAACGCGTCTAGAACTAAAAACTAGTTCGAATTAGTGTTTTGCTAATTCGAACTAGCATGTCCACATTAAGTGGACCCTGAACAGGGCTTAAGGATGGCCGGAAGCAGTGCCGGCAGGTCATCAGAGGAGGACTTAGAGTGTGGAGATGCTGTCTCAGGCTAGCCAAGGGCTGCGCTTAAAGGGACCTGACCCCCACCCCGGACAGACAGTTATCAGGGGTGCCCCGCTTGAAAATCAGTCCTGGCTTGGAGTGCCCGGAGTGCCCACACTGGGCACATCACACCACTCGGCCATCAGCCCGGCTGCACTTGCCGCAGGCTGCCATCTGGGGAGAGGGGGCAATTGGGGGGCTGCAGGAGAGCTTCCACCCCCAGAAGCCCGCAGAGCCAGCCCAGTCCTCCCCATCGGGGGCTCGTACCCCATTCCTCC
The DNA here is from genome assembly GCF_052426305.1 of Pelodiscus sinensis. Classification (NCBI taxonomy): domain Eukaryota; kingdom Metazoa; phylum Chordata; order Testudines; family Trionychidae; genus Pelodiscus; species Pelodiscus sinensis. Next base: position 6,342,240 of record NC_143074.1, on the reverse strand, counting down.
CTCACCTCCTTCCACTTACCCTTCCCTAGCCCCTTTTCTTGATGTACAAAATAAAGGACAATTGTGGTCAAAAATGGAATCTGTCTTTATTGAACAAAACTGGAGGAGACTGGGAAAAGGAGGTGGGAGAGGGGAAGAGAGAGGCTGGGAGAGGGGAGGGCAACTACAATGATCAGGGGTTGGGAACAGGTCCCATATGAAGAGAGGCTAAAGAGACTGGGACTTCTCAGCTTAGAAAAGAGGAGTCTGAGGGGGGATATGATAGAGGTCTATAAAAGCATGAATGGTGTGGAGAGGGTGCATAAAGAAAAGTTCTTCATTAGTTCCCATACTAGAAGGACTAGAGGACACCAAATGAAATGAATGAGTAACAGGCTTCAAACTAACAGAAAGTTCTTCTTCACAAAGCAAATAGTCAACCTGTGGAACTCCTTGCTGCAGGAGGCTGTGAAGGCTAGAACTAGAACAGAGTTTAAAGGCAAGTGATATCAAGTCATGGAGGCTGGGTCCATGGAGTGGTATTAGCCAGAGGGTAGGAGTGGTGTCTCTGCCCACGGTTTGTGGAAGGCTGGAGAGGGATGGCACGAGACAAATGGCTTGGTCACTGTCTTCGGTCCATCCCCTCCAGGGTCCCAAGGGTTGGCCGCTGTCGGCAGACAGTCTACTGGGCTAGATGGACCTTTGGTCTGACCCAGGACGGCCATTGTAAGCTCAGGGCTCAGGGTCGGGGTGTCTCAGTGGACCACCTTGATTTTCATGCACACCTGCTCCTGGGTGGCCAGGCTGGCAGCTCTCCTGCCCAAGCCGGCCACTTTCCTGTGCATAGTGCGGAGATCGTGGACAAGGTCCACTATGTCCGCACTAGCCCAGGCGGGTGCCCGCCTCTTGCGGTCACGGGCAAGCTCCCGGGAGCCGCCAGCCTGGTCCCGGGAAGAGGGGAAGGGCTGGGGGGCATAGGGTGGCTGGCTCGAGCCGTGCCAGGTGCAGGGTCTGCTGGCTGGGTGCTGGCAGGCTAGCACCTGGCACGGGCACCATAGCCAGCCCGTGCCCCTTTAAGGAGTCCGGGGCCGGGAGGGGGGCATAGAGTTTCCCTGGTGTTGGCCAGAGTGGCCACCAGGGAAACCTGGGGAGGGCTAGCCTCCCACTAGTTCGAATTAAGGGGCTACACAGCCCTTAATTCGAACTAGCTAGTTCGAACTAGGCTTGATCCTCGTAAAATGAGGTTTACCTAGTTCGAACTAAGCGCTCCGCTAGTTCGAATTAAGTTCAAACTAGCGGAGCGCTAGTGTAGCGCCTATCAAAGTTAGTTCGAACTAACGTCCGTTAGTTCGAACTAACTCTGTAGTGTAGACATACCCTTAGATAGTACAACCTCACTGCTTTCATACAAAAGGTCATTTTTCTTCAGAGCACAGTCAACCTGTGGAACTCGTGGCCAGAGGATGTTGTGAAGACTAGGACGTTAACAGGGTTCAAAAAAGAGCTAGATAGATTCATGGAGATTAGGTCCATCAATGGCTATTGGCCAGGATGAGTAGGAATGGTGTCCCTAGCCTCCGTTTGTCTGGAAATGGGTGAAAGGGGAGGGATCACGTACAGATTACCTATTTTCCTCCTTCCCTCTGGGGCATCTTGGTCACTGTCGGCAGACAGGATACTGGGCCAGATAGATCTTTGGTCTGACCAAGTATGGCCATTCTTATGTTCTTAAGTGATAGCAAAACGTTGATCAAAACAAACAAACAATCATGTTACGAGGAGTAAAGGAGAAATGAGGGAAGATCTGTGAGCAAAGTTGGTAATTTCCTCAATACCATCCAATAGAAATGATTAGGGAATGTGGGAGAAATACTTCATGGGTTGTCCCTCAACATACAGAGAAACATCTGGGATCAATGTCTCATTAACTGGGGAAATACAATGGGTTACAAAGGAATACTGAAAAGAGACAGACTTTGTCTCTAGTGAAGTGCTTCTGGGAACATTCCCCTCTACAGGAAAATGCTATGGAGAAGAAGACACTCTCATGCGTAGGGAACACTTCCATTGGTAAGTAGAAACAATCTTGGGGAGGATGTTATGACTCCACATATGGTGGACGCTTTCTTATGCATGTTCAGATGCTTTGTTGGACAAGCCCAAACATGAGAAAATAACTGAAGAGAAGATACCTTCGGGTATGTCTACACTACAAAGTTAGTTCGAACTAACGGACGTTAGTTCGAACTAACTTTAATAGGTGCTACACTAGCGCTCCGCTAGTTCGAATTTGAATCGAACTAGCGGAGCGCTTAGTTCGAACTAGGTAAACCTCATTTTACGAGGACTAACGCCTAGTTCGAACTAGCTAGTTCGAACTAAGGGCTGTGTAGCCCTTTAGTTCGAACTAGTGGGAGGCTAGCCCTCCCCAGGTTTCCCTGGTGGCCACTCTGGCCAACACCAGGGAAACTCTATGCCCCCCTCCCAGCCCCGGACCCCTTAAAGGGGCACGGGCTGGCTACGGTGCCCGTGCCAGGTGCAAGCCTGCCAGCACCCAGCTAGCAGACCCTGCACCTGGCACGGCACAGAGCCACCCACCCGATGCCCCCCAGCCCACCCCCTCTTGCCGGGACCAGGCTGGCGGCTCCCGGGAGCTTGCCCTGGACCGCAAGAGGCGGGCACCTTCCTGGGCTAGTGCGGACATCGTGGACCTCGTCCACGATCTCCGCACTAGGCACAGGAAAGTGGCCGTCTAGGGCAGGAGAGCTGCCAGCCTGGCCACCCAGGACCAGGTGTGCATGAAAATCAAGGGGGTCCACTGAGACCCCCGACACTGAGCCCTGAGCTTACAATGGCCGTACTGGGTCAGACCAAAGGTCCATCTAGCCCAGTAGCCTGTCTGCCGACAGCGGCCAACCCTAGGGACCCTGGAGGGGATGGACCGAAGACAATGACCAAGCCATTTGTCTCGTGCCATCCCTCTCCAGCCTTCCACAAACTTTGGGCAGGGACACCACTCCTACCCTCTGGCTAATAGGACTCCATTGACCCAACCTCCATCACTTTATCTCACTTCCCTTTAAACTCTGTTCTAGTTCTAGCCTTCACAGCCTCCTGCAGCAAGGAGTTCCACAGGTTAACTATTTGCTTTGTCAAGAACAACTTTCTCTTACTAGTTTCAAGCCTGCTACCCATTCCTTTCCTTTGGTGTCCTCTAGTCCTTCTTGATGGGAACTCAGGAAGAACTTTTCTGAATGCACCCTCTCCACCCAACCCCTGCTTTTAGAGACCTCTATCCTGTCCCCCCTCTGTCTCCTCTTTTCTAAGCTGAACAGTCCCAGTCTCTGTAGCCTTTCTTCATCTGGGACCTGTTCCCAACCCCTGATCATGTTAGTTGCCCTCCCCTCTCCCAGCCTTTCTCTTCCCCTCTCCCACCTCCTTTTCCCAGTCTCCCCCAGTTTTTTTCAATAAAGACAGAGTCAATGTTGGAAGAAACGTTATCTTTATTTTGTACATCAATAAGAAGGGGGGCTAGGGAAGGGTAAGTGGAAGGAGGTGAGGGAGGAATGGGGTACGAGCCCCCGATGGGGAGGACTGGGCTGGCTCTGCGGGCTTCTGGGGGTGGAAGCTCTCCTGCAGCCCCCCAATTACTCCCTCTCCCCAGATGGCAGCCTGCGGCAAGTGCAGCCGGGCTGATGGCCGAGTGGTGTGATGTGCCCAGTGTGGGCACTCAGGGCACTCCAAGCCAGAACTTCTTTGCAAGCGGGGCACCCCTTAGAACTGTGTGTCCGGGGTGGGGGTCGGGACCCTTTAAGCGCAGCCCTCGGCTAGCCTGAGACAGCATCTCCATGCTCTAAGTCCTCCTTTTATGCCCTGCCGGCACTGCTTCCGGCCATCCTTAAGCCCTGTTCAGAGTCCACTCAATGTGGACTTACTAGTTCGAACTAGCAAAACGCTAGTTCGAACTAGTTTTTAGTTCTAGATGCGTTAGTTCGAACTAGCTTAGTTCGAATTAACTAATTCGAACTAAGTTAGTTCGAACTAACTTTGTAGTGTAGACATACCCCTACTGTAGGAAAGACAGACCTGTAGGGGGAAATAGCTTGTGTGAGTAGAGGGATGGAGATAGAAACATACCTCATCCACCTATTGAAAATCCTTCAGGATAGAACAGTCCATGGTGTTGTTTGCCTGAGGAGCTGTGTAGAGTTTTGTCCTTCATCCCCATTGGCAGGCCTGCTTTGGCAGTGTTTCATAAGATCCATGGAGATCACAGAAGTTATGAGTGAAGGGGCAGCAAGTTGGCTCAATACAGGTATAATCTGGATATCAACCCAACAGAAACACAGAAGAAGAAATGTTCCCTTGTTCCTCATTCTTATTTTTATTTGGTTATGAGTCAACCTTTTTGTTTCAAGAATCACCATGAATGGGACAAAGACCAATTTAGGTCATTGTTCCTTCTCAGAGATGATACATTCTGGGAACTCTCTTTATCCTACAATCAGGTGTCCTTCCAGCTTGCATATTTATTTCCTCCATTAGCACAAGCACTGGCTTGTGAAACACTATCGAATTAGTTCAAGAAACTAATCTGAAGGGAAGCCTACTGGCTCCTTGGTGCCATTCCCTGCACAAAGGACTCTAGAGAGAAATTTTGTTCTTGTTGGAGGAGAGGAGTTAGACCTTAGGCACCAACAAAGGAAAAGAGTTTGACACATACAGTCATTGGTGTCCAAACTTTACTCAACCATATGCCACACTGGCAACTTGCCTGCAGGAAGAGGCTATCCAGGCCCTGATCCAATTGGAGAACATGCTCAGGCATAGCTGTATATACTCCAATTATCTTTACTACTGTGAGTAAGTAACATTAAGTATGTAAGTCTTTGTAGAACTGGGACCATGCCCTCCTGATGAGCCCATGCAATCCAGCAGTGTTGGAATCCTAGCTGCAATAAACAAAGACCATTTGGGTTTAACAACTGATGTGGCTTCTGCACCTCTGAAAATTAGTCTACTGTTTTCTAGTCTCCTGTTAAAAATCAAACCTGTAACTTTAATGTGTAATATTTAAACAAAGCATTTTGAGTTTTCCTAGCAAAGTGCTTGCTCTAAGCTTAAACCCCTGCTGAAGGAAGAGAGGAATGGGTGAACCTCAAACATTGGGAGGCTGGGCTCAGTGTGGAAGTGAATCCAAACCTCTTCTCTCTGAAAAATTTGTCTGGGAAACTTGCAAGAACATTAGTCACCTGCATGTAACATTGCCTTAGTGTGGACCATGTAACTGGGAGAGATGATTCCCACGTTCTTTTCCTCACCACCCACTTTGCTATTGATTTCAGGTTCTAATGATGCTGAGTCATAATGATAATAAAGTCTCCAGAAAACCAGTTTAATCTGCCTGGAGAACTAGAGCCAGGTCCTCACCAGCACCCAGTTTGCTCCCATGACAAGCAGCTCACTTCAAACACCATCCCGCCCTGCAATGTCTCTTGAGCCCTGAGTTGCTGGAGAGGTTCTTCAGAACTGAAAGAGATAGCTCTGTGCCTGGGTGGAATAGTCCCCCGGGGTTCCTACCACTTCCCCCTCAGTTCCCTTGCAGCAGCCTATCTGATGGTACAGGCCATAGGCCTTAATGCACAGCCTAAGGAAGAGGTAGCAGTTTGCTTTAGGTCAGGGCCTATTGCAGTTTAACTGTGAAATCTATGGCCGCATTTATTTGGTCTTATGCCAGCTGACCAAACCTCAGCTGTACCAGAAGCCCTAGTGGCCTCCCTGGTGCTTTGAATCTCTAGAGATTCAAAGGATCCAAACTGTAAATGGACTGTGCAGACATAGCCATGCACGGTGTATTCCAGCCAGTGGCTCTCAAGTGGGGTACACAGACCTCTTGCCCCAGAAACATCTGCTCATTTGCCTAGTTTTACAACAGGCCACATAAAAAGCACTAGCCAAGTCAGTACCAACTACAATTTCAGTCAATGCACTACATGGACAGATAAGTACAATATTTCTATTCAACCCCCACAGCCCCGCTCCAACCCTACCCCTTCTGCCAAGACCCCGCCACCTGGAGGTGGGGTGGCATGTGGCCCGAGACCTCTTCCCTGCACCACAGGGAGGCAGGAAGGCATGCGGCTCCAACCTCCCCGCCCCCGGAGCATGGGGAGGGCAGGTGCTGGGGGCAGTGACACTCCGCCCCCAGTAGGCCTACAATAGGCATTCATAGAATCATAGAACCATAGAGCTGGAAGAGGCCTCAGAAGGTCATCAAGGCATTCTGGGAGTGGAGTGAGGGTGGAGCCAGGCCTGGTGGTTTGGAAAGGCAACGCCTGGACTATTTCTGCTCCTTTTGATTTATTTTATGATGACATGGTAAAAAGGAGAAAGCCAGCAATTGCTCCCTGCTAGTGTGCAGTGACACCGTTGTGTTTTTATGTCTCGTTTTGAAAGCTCGCGGTTTTTAAGTCAGGTCAAACGTGGGGTACACAAGACAAATCCGACTTCTGAGAGGGGTGCAGGAGTCTGGAAAGTTGACTACTCCAGCGTGTGAAAAATCGCAGCGGGGAGGCTCCAGGGCAGGCATTGGTGGAACCGCAACACTTGGGTACATCTGAACTGCAGCTGTGGATGCGTATGGCAGTTGATGGAGCAATACTCCTGGTAGCTTGCTACAAATAAAAGTGAGGAAGCAATAGTGCTGCGTCCACACTGTCTGCGTGCTCATGTACCCAGAGGGGCAGGCAGGCTTCTGCAGCCCATATTGAAACTGCCCATGCGGGGAGGTAAAGGGGATAGTTACCCCAGGGCCTAGCGATTTAAAAGGGCCTGGGTCTCAGGGCTGCCACCACCACTACTACAACAACAACAGCGGCTGCAGACCCAGGGCCTTTAAATTGTGGCTGGAGCCCTGTGCGGTGTGGTCCAGGCAGCACTGATGGCTGGGTGGGGGAGGTTAGCTCCCAGCCGTGCCCCTTCTGACCCCCCCACATCTTGCCCAGCACCTGGCAAATCTGTCAACAGCCCCGCACACAAGCTGCCATTCACACCTCAGGCGGCAATGAAGATGTCCCCTCAGAGTCCTTCAGTCCTAAAATCATAGAATCCTGGGGCTGGCAGAGACCCGAGGAGGTCATTGAGTTCAATCCCCTGCTCAAAGCAGGACCAATCCTGGCTAAATCACCACAAATCCACTAAGTGTAAAGTAATGCACATTGGGAAAAATAACCCCAACTATACGTACAGTATGATGGGGGCTAATTTGGCTACGACAAATCAGGAAAGAGATCTTGGCGTTATCATGGACAATTTTCGGAAAACTTCCACAGTGTGCAGCAGCGGTCAAAAAGGCAAATAGGATGCTAGGAATTATTAAGAAAGGGATAGAAAATAAGACACAGAATATCTTACTGCCCCTGTATAAAACTATGGTACGCCCACATCTTGAATACTGTGTACAGATGTGGTCTCCTCACCTCAAAAAAGATATTTTCGCCTTGGAAAGGGTTCAGAAAAGGGCAAATAAAATGATTAGGGGTTTGGAATGGATCCCATATGAAGAGAGGTTAAAACGACTGGGATTTTTCAGTTTGGAAAAGAGGAGACTGAGGGGGGATATGATAGAGTATATAAAATCATGAGTGGTGTGGAGAGGGCAAATTATTTATTAGTTCCCATAATAGAAGGACTAGAGGACACCAAATGAAATGAATGGACAGCAGGTTTAAAACTAATAAAAGAAAGTTCTTCTTCACACAGCGTGTAGTCAACCTGTGGAACTCCTTGCCAGAGGAGGCTGTGAAGGCTAGGACTATAACAGAGTTTAAAGAGAAGCTAGATAATTTCATGGAGGTTAGGTCCATAAAAGGCTATTAGCCAGGGGATAGAAATGGTGTCCCTGGCCTCTGTTTGTCAGAGGCTGGAGAAGGATGGCAGGAGACAAATCAGTCCACCCTCTCTGGGACACCTGGTGCTGGCCACTGTCAGCAGACAGGCTACTGGGCTAGATGGACCTTTGGTCTGACCCAGTATGGCTGTTCTTATGTTCTAGGCTAGGGCATCCCATCTCATTGGTTTATTTTAGAATGAGGTGGTCCACCACAAGATATCTAGGGCATGAGACACAAAGAATCCTAGTGAAGACGCTGAGAAACAATAATGATTCTTATCCTGTGTACCCTGTCAGCTGTGTGCCTGTGCGGCCACTCAGGAAAAATTCAAAAGCTGCCCTGCTGATTAGCACTTCTAGATTTTTTATTTCTACAGGTGGTGCACATTCCCACACGCCTCAGTGCGCATAAAATTGTATTCCTGACACTGACGGAAAAAATCTGTGCACACGGATGGAAAAGATTAGACATGTCCTTCATCTCCCATACCACCAAGGCATAACAGGGGGCAAAAAATGTAACCAGTATGAAAAGTTAATACAACGGGGAATACAACCAGGCTCAGCAGAGCTTGGGCAAAACTCAACAGTTTTGGTTTGAAACTAGGAAGTCTCAGTTTTCTTCAGCCCGATTGCTCAAATACACTGTGTGCAACCAAATTTGTGGCCGTCGAACGAAAGGACGCCCACCTCAGTAATCACTTTCTTTCTCTCCAGGAAGAGCTCTGGCTCTCTCATAAAGCCTGACCCACAACCCATGGAAGTTAACAGGCATGGTAAATCCTATGGGCCAAATTCAGCAGTGGTTAATGTGGATGCAATTCCAGTGAAATCCTTAGAGCATTGCTTGTTTACATGAATTTGCCCTTAGTTACTTATATCCACAGTCCCATCATTTCCAAGACAAATCCTGCAGAGAGAAACTGAGTGTAAGAAACACTCTATTTCAACAATGGCAAATACCAGTTAGCTAACGCTAGGATTATCCAACATCTGTGGCAGCTTTCCAGGAACTTTTGGACAGACTACTGCCGCCACTTCAGAATAAAAACCTGTGTAATGGACGTCGATTGCTTCTTCTGGCGTCACACGTGTCAAATTCAATTCAGGGAGTTGTGATAATCCATTTTTATTCCTGGGATTTCTGGTAAATTTTATTTCTCAGTTTCATTTCTCTGCCTCGAAGGAATTGTTCTTCCCTCTCTATGCCATTTTCAATACTTGTCCTTCATCTCCCCAGTTGTCTCTGTGGAGCCAGCCCAAATGTCACAGAGACTATTAATGGTGTATACTTAACACACATACTCACAGTGTGTTCATTCTCAGGGAGACTAAACATTATTGAAAGGTTACAGCATTTATTTTGATGTGTGTCCATTTAACCAGGTCTAGTAAATGTTACACAAACATAAAATGGCCCTTCCCTCCCCATGGGCCATATTGAACCATTGATTTATAAGCAAACCTCTCCACTTAAATGAATCAGGGATTAAAAATGGACAACACAACATGCCAGTTTGACACACATTTGATTTATGCAGAAGATATCCCAGGGAACAGCAGAAGTAGCCTATCTTCTTCCCCCATCAGGAAACAGTTTCCTACTTGAAGCCCTGGAATAATTCAGTTTTTATCACCTCTAAACGGGTCGTCTCTAAAGTGGTAATGAGACACCTCAAAAGCTTCTGCATTTCTATCGGGATTAGGCTCAAGGGCAGTCTGGATTCTTATTCCAAACAAGCTGAACCTCTTTGTGGATTTGCAAAGCAGGCATTTTGTGGGATGCCAAGAACATCCATCTCTCATTGGGGCTGATAATACAGCTAAAACAGCAGCCTTTCTCTTGGTTTTGTCCAGAACCGGGAGCACACAGATTAAAATTACTTGTAAAACCCCAGTCGGAGATTTGGGCACAGGATTGTCTCATTTATTGGTTTAAGGATATCTATTCATCCTTCACTACTAATCATTGGCAATTTGAGATTTATTAAGGATTCCCGTGGATTCTGAAAAGACTATATGAGCAAATTACCTACTCAGTTGTGGTTAGATATATAGATGGAGAAGATTCCACTGTCCCTCCAAAAGTGAAGGAAAGAAACTTTACCTAGGATTTAAAAACAACAAATGGACTAGCGGCACCTTAAAGACTAACAAAACATGTAGATGGTATCATGAGCTTTCGTGGGGGTTGTACCCAGGAAAGCTCATGATACCAGCTACATGTTTATTTAGTCTTTAAGGTGCTGCTAAACTATTTGTTGTTTTTTAAGTTTTTCCAGTTACCGACTAACTTGGCTGCCCCTCTGAAGTTTTACCTAGGATTGTCAGACTTCTTTCCCAGCTCTGTAGAATCTGACTCTAACCAAGAGCCAAACAACAAAAACTAAAGTACCAAGGGACACCCAAAGTTGTACCTCTGTGGCACAGTCTCCTTTACTTGTCTTTAAATTAGATGAGAGGTTTTCCCATGTCCTGCTGGCACTGTGTTTTAAATTTTCACCTGTTTGCCCAGTTAGACTCTGATCCTTCTCTCTGGGTGCATTTACACTGCACCCGTAGCTCAAAATAAGTTATGCCATTTGAGACGCTCATATGGCACATCTTATTTCGATCTTATTTCAAAATAAGTTATTTCGTAATTTGGTGCTGTCTACACAGCGCCAAATTTCAAAATAAAGTGCTATTCTGAGATGGCCCTTAATCCACGTGGAATGAGGTTTACAGGGACGTCGGAATAACAAGCCTGTTATATTTCAATTTCTACATCTCTTAAGATGGAGAATAGCTATTTTGGGATACCGATGGTATCGAGAAATAGTTCTGCAGTGTAAACGTAGCCTCTGTGAGTGAATTTCTGCACCCATAGAGTACACTGCTGACATCAGTGTGTCTCTATACAGCGGCAAGATCTCCCATGAGGAACTACTTCATAATGGACACAAAGAATCCTTTTCATAATGCACTGGTTGGGTACGTCGACACTGGCCCCTTTTCCGAAAGGGGCATGCTAATTTTACAGGTCGTAATAGGGAAATCCGCGGGGGATTTAAATATCCCCCGCGGCATTTAAATAAAAATGTCCTCCGCTTTTTTCCGGCTTTTAGAAAAGCCGGAAAAGAGCGTCTACACTGGCCCCGATCCTCCGGAAAAAAGCCCTTTTCTGGAGGATCTCTTATTCCTACTTTGAACCACTGATAATGAATTCCTACTTTGAAGTAGGAATAAGAGATCCTCCGGAAAAGGGCTTTTTTCCGGAGGATCGGGGCCAGTGTAGACGCTCTTTTCCGGCTTTTCTAAAAGCCGGAAAAAAGCGGCGGACATTTTTATTTAAATGCCGCGGGGGATATTTAAATCCCCCGCGAATTTCCCTATTACGACCTGTAAAATTAGCATGCCCCTTTCGGAAAAGGGGCCAGTGTAGACGAAGCCAACTAGTTTAATCTTGAAACCAGATAGATCTTTTGCCCCCACTACTTCCCTTGGAAGGCCGTTCCAGAACTTCACTCCTCTAATGGTTAGAAACCTTCGTCTAATCTCAAGTCTAAACTTCCTACTAGCCAGTTTATATCCATTTGTTCTTGTGTCCACATTGGTATTAAACTTAAATAATTCCTCTCCCTCCCTGGTATTTATCCCTCTAATATATTTAAAAAGTGCAATCATGTCCCCCCTCAGCCTTCTTTTGGTCAAAGTAAACAAGCCAAGCTTCTTGAGTCTCCTTTCATAAGACAGGTTTTCCATTCCTCAGATCATCCTAGTGGCCCTTCTTTGTACCTGTTCCAGTTTGAATTCATCCTTCTTAAACATGGGAGACCAGAACTGCACACAGTATTCCAAATGGGGTCTCACCAATGCCTTGTATAATGGCACTAACACCTCCTTATCCCTACTGGAAATACCTCGTCTAATACATCCCAAGATCGTATTAGCCTTTTTCACGGCCATGTCACAATGGCGGCTCATAGTCATTCTATAATCAATCAGGACTCCGAGGTCCTTCTCCTCCTCCGTTACTTCCAACTGATGTGTCCCCAGCTTATAACTAAAATTCTTATTATTAATCCCTAAATGCATAACCTTACACTTCTCACTATTAAATTTCATCCTATTGCTATCACTCCAATTTACAAGATCATCCAGATCTTTCTGTATGATATCCCGATCCTTTTCTGAATTGTCAATAGCTCCCAACTTTGTGTCATCTGCAAATTTTATTAGGACACTTCCACTTTTGGTGCCAAGATCAGCAATAAAAAGATTAAATAAAATTGGCCCCAAAACTGATCCCTGAGGAACTCCGCTAGTAACCTTCCTCCAACCTGACAGTTCACCTTTCAGTATGACCCGCTGTAGTCTCCCCTTTAACCAGTTGCTTATCCACCTCTTAACTTTCATATTAATCCCTATCTTTTCCAATTTAACCAATAATTCCCCATGTGGTACTGTATCAAATGCCTTACTAAAGTCGAGGTAGATTAGATCCGCTGCATTTCCTTTATCTAAAAAATCTGTTACTTTCTCAAAAAAGGAGATCAGGTTGGTTTGGCACGATCTACCTTTTGTAAAACCATGTTGTAATTTGTCCCAATTGCCATTAGCCTCAATATCTCTAACTACTTTCTCCTTCACAATTTTTTCCAGGATCTTACATACTACAGATGTCAAACTAACAGGCCTATAGTTACCCGGGTCGCTTTTTTTCCCTTTCTTAAAAATCGGAACTATATTAGCAATTCTCCAGTCAAATGGTACAACCCCTGAGTTTAGAGATTTATTAAAAAATTTTGCTAATGGACTTGCAAGTTCATGTGCCAGTTCCTTTAATATTCTTGGATGAAGACCATCTGGGCCCCCCAATTTACTCCCATTAAGCTGTTCAAGTTTGGCTTTCATCTCGGATATGGTAATATCTACCTCCTTATCCTCAGTCCCATTTGTTAACTTACCATTATCCCTAAGATCTTCATTAGCCTCATTAAAGACTGAAGCAAAGTATTTGTTCAAATATTGGGCCATTCCTAGATTATCCTTAACCTCCACTCGATCCTTAGTAATTAGTGGTCCTACTTCTTCTTTTTTTGTTTTTTTTTCCTATTTATATGGCTATAAAACCTTTTACTATTGGTTTTAATTCCCTTTGCAAGGTCCAACTCTACCTGACTTTTAGCCTTTCTCACTTTATCCCTACATGCTCTAACCTCAATAAGGTAGCTTTCTTTACTCATCCCTTACTCATCCCTCCCATTATCCACTCCTTATATGCTTTCTGCTTTTTCTTAATCACCTCTTTGAGATGCTTGCTCATCCAGCTTGGTCTAACGCTCCTGCCTATAAATTTTTTCCCTTTTCTAGGGATACAGGCTTCTGACAGCTTCTGCAACTTTAACTTAAAATAATTCCAGGCCTCCTCCAGTTTAAGATCCATAATTTCTTTAGTCCAATCAACTTCCCTAACGAATTTCCTTAATTTACTAAAGTTAGCCCTTTTGAAATCAAAAACCCTAGTCTCAGATTTATTTTTGTTTATCCTTCCATTTAATTTAAACTGAATTAGCTCATGATCACTTGAGCCAAGGTTGTCTCCTACAACCATTTCATCTATGAGGTCCTCACTACTCACCAAAACCAAATCTAAAATAGCATCCCCCCTTGTTGGTTCAGCAACTACTTGATGAAGGAATTCATCAGCTATCACATCTAGGAAAATCTGAGCCCTATTATTATTACTAGCACTTGTTCTCCAGTCTATATCTGGAAAGTTGAAATCTCCCATGATTACACAGTTTCCATGAGTATTTACTTCATTAAAAACATTAAAGAGGTCTCTATCCATATCCCAATTGGATCCTGGTGGTCTATAACACACCCCAAGCACTATCCCCGGGGAGGATCTGATTTTTGCCCAAACGGAGTCTGTCTTCTCCATTCCATCACTTTTTATTTCTTTACAATCTACCTCATCTTTGATATACAATGCGACTCCACCACCTTTACCCTTATTTCTGTCTTTCCTAAACAGCACATACCCTTCAATACCTGTACTCCAGTCATGCCTAGTATTCCACCATGTTTCTGTTATTCCTATAATATCTGGTTTCACTTCCTGGACCAATAGCTCTAGTTCCTCCTTTTTGTTACCTAGGCTCCTCGCATTGGTGTACAAACATCTTAATTTTTGCCGTTTGGCCTCATTCACATTCTTTACCCAATTTGGCACAGATGTTATACCTCCAATATGACCTATTAGACTAGTATCCACCCCACCCTTCCTCATGTTCATTCTCCTACCCCCAGCTATATCCTTTCTTACTTCGTTTTCCTCCCTCTCAGTGTTAAAATCTGGCCTAGAGATTACCTTGGCATCTCCCAACCATCTTCCCCAAATTCCTAGTTTAAAGCTCTCTTAATAAGTTGAGCCAGCCTCCATCCTAGAAGTCTATTTCACTCCCTACTTAGGTGAAGTCCATCTCTAGAGAACAGTCCTCTGTCCATACATCCCAAAGCCCTCCTTATAGCACCACTGCCTAAGCCATCTATTGATCATCATAATCCTGTCACATCTTTGAACAGGCAGAATTCCACTAAAGATCACCTGAGCCTCAATTTCCTTGAGCATCCTCCCCAGCCTAGCATAGTCTCCCTTAATTCGTTCCAGCAAGAATCTAGCCGTATCATTTGTTCCTACATGAAGGATGATCAATGGATTCCTTCCTGCTCCCTTAATAATTCTCTTCAACCTCAGTTCCACATCTCGTATCTTAGCACCTGGCAGACAGCACACCCTTCTATTCTCTGGATCAGCTCTGGTTACAGGCCTATCTATTCTTCTCAATAAGGAGTCCCCAAACACATAGACCTGCCTTTTCCTAGTGACAGTGAAATTCTCTGGTCTATCTCTAGCTTCCTCTGGCTGCAAGTCCTTACCATTCCTATTTTCCCTTGTAATCCTAATGCTCATTATTGGTGTTGTCTCCATTAAGTCTTCCCCTTTATCTATGGGACTAGCCACTCTTCTCTTCTTCCTTACCCTTCCATCTTCATTATCTACCTGCTGTACCCCTTCTTCATTTTCCAACTCCACATACCTGTTCTTGAGCTCTATTATTCCTTCACTGACCCATCTTTTCCTCTGCCTGGTCTTCTGAGTCACATGCTTCCACTGTCCATTTTCTTCGCCCAGCAGTCCCCCCTGTGAGGCCCTTGATCCTGCTTCCATCTGCATATCTAAGCTTTCTCCTTTAGCCACGTCAT
Organism: Pelodiscus sinensis; assembly: GCF_052426305.1. NCBI lineage: Eukaryota > Metazoa > Chordata > Testudines > Trionychidae > Pelodiscus > Pelodiscus sinensis. Next base: position 6,327,116 of record NC_143074.1, on the reverse strand, counting down.
GCCTTTGCCCCACCATCTGCTCAAACCCCCTTCTAAACTTGACCAGAGTTTCCACCTGCATCTCCAGTCCTCGGATCTTTTCTTCCATCAGCTCGATCAGGCGGCACTTCATGCTATCTGTGCCACTGCCTGACTAGAAGGCTACCTTTATAGGACCCCTAATCAGTGAAGCCCCGCCCCCTAATCAGGGCTCAGCTTCTCTCCCAGCACACTGCCCCTACAAACAATACAAATGCAAAACCAGATACAAACTTCACCTCCAACAGAACTCCCAGATGATGGTGATGTGCTTTGAGCAAGGCCATATGTTGTCTAGACAGCAGGCTCTTCCCAGCAGGGACACAGACATCCCAGGGGAGCACTGCAACACCCACAGCCTGGGGACAAACAGGCATGGAAAGGTGCTAGCCAGGCCAGGAGCCTACAGGTGGGAGTGAGTGAGTGGTTCAGCTTCCTTCTGTGTCCCGCACATGCCAGGTCTGGCACTGCTGTGTGGTTCCTCTCCAGGAACTTTGCGAAAAGGACCGAGGGGTTCTTGTGTGGCAGCATCATGGAGCTGAGTGCTCAGAACTGGTACTCCATGTGCACAGGCTGTTGTGTGGCCCCCAGGCCAAGGAGGCTGAGAAAGGAGCATGCAGCCCCATTGCCTGCTCCTATGTGTATTTAGGGAAATGTATAGAACTCACCTAAAGTGCCTTCCCTGGGATCATCTGAAGCCTGGGAGACATCCTGGGAGTGGGGAGTGGGGACTGGATCCAGGGTGAAGAGCAGGTCCTGGCTGGAGAACATGGTTCTTGGTTGGCCTCCTCCTCCTCCTCTTCCTACATCTTTTCTCCACCACCCCGCCCTCCTGCAGGCTGACAATAGCAGGGGAGGTGAGGCCCCCCCTTATATGGCATCCAGCTGGTCATAATAGTGGCAGATGTGTGGTGCCTCCGTGGAGCTCCTGCTCTGCTCCCCAGCCTTGGGGTCGGCCTTCCAGAGGGCTTTTATTTTCATCTGACACTGGTCGAGCATTCAGGTGTGGCCTTTCTCAGCCAGGCTGGTGGCGATCCAGCCATAGACCTCTGCATTTCTCTTTCTGGTGCGGAGATCCTGGAGGTTGGTCTCCTCCCCCCAGACCTTGATGAGATACAGAATCTTTGCACCAGTCCAGGTTAGAGCTCTTCTGCGTCCCTCTCCAGTGGCAGCTGAGTGAGCAGCAGGAGTGCTGGCAGCCATGGGAGGGTCTGCTGGAGCGTTGCGGTTGCTCATGGCTGCCCTGGTTGCTGATGTGTCATATAGGACTCTCACAACTCTCTATGTGGCACAAGCTCTTCTCCTGCTGTTAAGAGTTTTAAACTCCACAGGAGAAGGGGAGTTGTGGAGATGGCAGGTATGGCCAGAGCAGTCAGAGCTGCAGATGTGAGAGGCCTCTGGCCAACTACTTCGAATTAGCAGCACCAGAGCATCCACACTAATGCTATTTTGAAATAACTATTTTGAAATTAGCATTATTCCCCGAGGAAAGCAGAAGTGCAGATTTTTGAAATAACAGGCTCATAATTTTGAAATAACAGGCTTGGTAGTGTGGACGCTCTGCTTATAAATGCGACCTAAGAGGGGTTATTTTGAAATGACTTTTTAGTGTAGACCAGGGCTTAGATACTTATGAGGGCATAAGCTTTCATGGGTAAAACCCACTTCATCAAATGAATAGATGAATCAGACGAATTCACCTGATGAAGTGGGTTTTACCGCTGAAAGCTTTTGCAGATACAGACTAATTCCACCACTCCCCTGAGACTATTATATAAGGTTAGAATCATGCAGCAGGGGCCACGTGTAATATAGAAAGTTTACAGAAACCATGCAGTACTCACAACTAAGGTGCCTTAGACCTAAACCCACTCTAAAAAACACAAACTTTCATTTCCAGACTCCAGTTAAATTAACACTCTTATGCGGAAGTTACCTTGACTCAGCCAACTTGACAAACAGTAAAGAAACAGGACAGCTCTCTTCCTACCCCCTCTAGTGCTTTGAGACCCTAACCCCTCCATGTTCTGATGCTCAGAAACACCTCTCCAGCCAGCCACCTCCACCAAATTCCCCAGCAGCTCAGAAGCCAACTCTATCTGTCTTTGAGAGGCAGGAAAGGCCTGCAGCTGTAAATAGCGTGTGTTGGAGGCCTTCTATCTTGTGTCTGGAGGATGGGTGGATAGGAAATGGCCACACAGTAGCCTGTATTCTAGCACCTGGGCCTTCTCCCTGTGACACAGGCAGCCCAGATGGAATTTCAACACCAGGTGTTCCTGGCAGCCAGGACTGCACCCACCCAGGAACTCCCAACTCTACCATGTGGCAGCTGGTGTTATTGCAGCCATGAAGATGAGGCTTGAGGCTCCACCTAGACACTGTGCGGGCCTCAGGCTGGAGAAGGCTGGTGGAGAGGCAGCAGCAGGAGGCGGCACCAAACCCACTGAGGTTTGGTTTGATTTCCTTGCTGCTTAGTGCTGACAGCCTGCTCCAGCCAGCTCAGGGAAGCTTTGTGGAGTGATTGGGAGGCAGCACCTCCTACTGGCTCTCTCCACAGAGAGGCCCAACACCACCCTTGTTCTGTGTATACATTAGGAAGTGACATCCTGCACCATACCATGACCTCCTTCTCCATACTGGGACTCTCCGCCCATCTAGACACCATCTCCTTCTCCTTGAGATGAGGTCATGATCTCTGACCCCTTTTATGACCTAGAGGGTATGTGTATGTCACAACCCAGAAGTTGAAAAATCCTGCTATACTAGATCCCCTAAACTTGGATGAGCAGGGCTCCAGACCAGAGTGGAACCAGTGTGGATAAAATAAGAACCAAAGCTTTATCCAAAACCAAATCTGAAGTCAAACTTTTATACAGTTACCAAAAAAAAAAAAAGTGTATATGTGTGTTGGGAGAGTTTTCTTCATTGTTCTTCAATTTCATGCCACCTCAGAAATAACTGAGGCCCAGGCTTTGAATGCCAAAATGCAGTGAAGAGGAGTCATTCAAAACCTTAGCACGTGTCCTTGAATTAACCTCCAATCTTTCTGACTTTCTTTCACTCCTGCTCCATTCTCCCTGGAATGCTTCAGCGTCAGGGATCTTGGCAAGAACTGCACTATCGCCTATAACACGTCCTAATGGCCAGGCAAGGTTGTGTGCACAGATATTTAAGGAGAGGTATCAAACAGCTGCATGGTTTCTGACCATGTCAGCACAACAACTCTATATCAATATGCAGAGAGGAATTCAGAGACCTTTACTGTGCCTCTCGACACTCATCTGTTTTTTAGAGTCCGTTTTCCTAAACTCTTCTGCAAACTATTAGCATGTTGGATGTCCAGTTGAGGAGTGTGTGTAAGTAATTCCATAGTAAATGGTTTTGCCTCAAGAAACATGCAACACAATAAACTAATCCGAGTTGAGTTTATTTTAATCTTTTTGGGCTTCTCGTTGTTTTGATTCGGTCCCAGATGTGGAAGTCTGGTTTAGGTACTGTGTATTTGTTTGGGTATTTTTTCTCTTCCTGGGATTTGCTCAGTATGAGCCAGATTCTTGGAGCTGACAAATTCTGTTTTATCCTACATGCATAGCCACCTGCATAGCCAGAGTGTGATTTAAAAGCCTGATGTCCACGTTCATAAAAGCAACAGGCAAGGAGAGGGGCTGCATTCGTTATTGATTGATAGGAGATTTGTTTTCTTTGCTAGTTTCAATTTACTGCTTCAGCCTGACACTGCTGGCCATGGTCTTCCTTCATACAACCCACTTATTTAATACCTACTGCCACCATGGGAACTCCTGCCTCATTTGTTTTGTTTAATTAAATCCTCTTTTGCACCTACCATCTCAGTGAATGATATAGCGGTGATATGAAGCACTCTTTATCCAGGGATAAAGCACTCCAGTTTCTGATCTGTGGGATTGAAAAGGGTAACTTTCAAGTAGGAGAGTTTAACAAAACTTTTACCAGCTCAGTGAACAGGAGGATCTCCTGATGGCCGCTTGTGAACCATGAGAGTCCTGTTTAGAGCCATGGCTAAGTAACGCACATGAATTACAAACAATGTGAATTCTTACCCTGCATGGAGGGACCCCACTAACTGGCTAAGTGACTTGCTCCATGTATCACAGAGTCAGTGACAGAGCCAAGAAGAGAACTCAGGAGTCCTGACTCAGTCTCCTGGCCCAGTAATTAGTCCACGACTGAAAGAGAAAAGGAGAAGAATGAAACGCAATTGGATAAAAACTTAAGAGAATGAGATTTACTTTATTCCAAGCCAAGAAGCATCAGAGTCTGAAGATTAGCAGATAATTCAGAAAGATCCTTTAGTCAGCATGCATACATTTGGGGAACGAAAACATTGGAAGCTTTGCACAGTTTTTAGTAAGACCTACCAACATTGCAAGAGTACGTCTACAATGAGACACTATTTCAGAATACTTCTGGTATCCCTAAATAGCTATTCTTCATCTTGACAGTGTGCCCATTATTTCAAAATATCGTTCAAAATAATGGGTGCACTACTCTGACGTCCCTGTAAACCTCATTCCATGAAGATTAAGGGACATTTCAGAATAGCAGTTTATTTCGAAATTTGGCACTGTGTAGACAGTGCCAAATTACAAAATAAGCTATTTTGAAAGACACTTGAAATAACCTACACAATTTGCATAGCTCAAACTGCGTAACTTATTTAGAACTAAGGGTGCAGTGAAGATGCACCCTAACAGTACAGTTGTTTGTGGACCTTAGGGGCACAGAAGAAAACCCCCCACCAATTTTCCTTTGTGTAAAAATAAGCAAATAATGCACCGTGATTCTACAAATGTTTGGAAAACTGAGGTCTGATATTAGATCTCATTTACTTCTGTATGATCTAATTGCCCATCCCCCCTCAAAAAAAACATAGTGTTTCTCTGGACTTATTATTTCTTGACAATTTTATTACAGTTTAGAGAGCAAATAAATAACAAGAATATGGTTATATATTATTAAAGATGAATAGCATCTTTTTCTTCATTCCCTCATGTCGACAGCGAACCAAAATCAAAGGGAGTTACTGAAATACAATACACAGAAAAAGAGGACTGAGACCTTTATGTGTAGTAATATGTCTGTACTGTAGCTAGGCAAACCTTTTTAAAAAGCAAAATAGGCTTTTGGTGACTCAGAGCTATGAAGACCTTCCCCAAACACTGGTTACAACAAAAATACCACTTTGTTTAAACATAATTAACCCAGCTGAAAATACTTTAAAGTTGTTTGTTTTCTTTGCCATGAATACAACTCACTTTTGCTTTGGCAAGTGAGACACTGACGAAGAATCACCCAGGATTCCCTGTCATATGTTGAAATCCATCTGTGTCAAATTCCCTCATGTTCACGCATTGTAGGTATAAAGAAAGTCCTTTGTTTCGAGAGATTGTAAAAAGCACAGTTTGATTTCTTCAGTCAATAGCAGCTCCTTTAAATTTCAAATGTGCTAAAGGTGCGTGGTTTATAGCCTAGGTAATGTGGAACTAGTCGGCAAGCATGACGGCTGCCGAACTGTCTAACACCCCGAGGGTGAAACTGGGGAACCTCAGAGCTACATGCACGAGCTGCTACAATGTCAGCTAAAGAACCAAAGCTTCCTACTATAACAGACATACTTTGTGGATCAAGCACAGAATGGGATCAGGCTCTCACCCCTGAGTTACACAACAAATGGTATTTCATCCCCTTTCTAGTGGCGTCTGAGGTAAATTCACTCCCTGGAATCACTGCTTTGACTGCCCTCTCCCAGATATTTGTTGTTAGACCCATCTCTGCAAATACAACTTAATGGCAGAGCTGAATTACCAACCACACTCCTCAACAAGAGCAGGGATTGCACAATTGGGTTCCAAAATGCCTAGAAAGTAGGTAGTTGGACTGAATATGTAGTCACTGGTTAACAGAAGATAATGCTCTTTCAGGTTGCTTTTGGAATCCCAAGAATCTGAAGTAGTTTCCTTTAGGACCCTTTCTGGGTGCCTAGAGCTAGAATGAGGCTCTCTCATTTATATTATTGATTTAAAAATTCGAATACTAAGAGTTGCCCCAGGTAAGGAGAGAATGAACATTGAACAAAGAACACAGGATTTGACTCAGTAATAGTAATCCTTAGAAAAAGCAAGCAAGCAAACACACAACAGCCTTTTGCCTGTAAACATTTCCTTCTCTCTTGGAGAACAGCAGCAACAATTCCAGGCCAGACTGTGAAATATTCAACTTGCAGCAAATGAATAGCATGTGTGACTTTGGTGCAGATTTTACAAGATGTCGAGGGAGAGGATGCATGTGGTTGACACCCTATTATGATGGATCATTCCTGTCCTCCTGGTCAGTCCGTCTAGGCTAAATTGTGTGACTTACTCATGGGGGAGGATTTCCTAACACAATTGGTGTCAATGGAAGGACTTGTGAAGGTATTGCTCGCAAAGCTGAGTAAGGAGTTCATAAGCTGATCCTCTCCTTTTAATGAGTCAGTCAATGGAGCTTCTCCCCAGCTTTTCGGGAGACTGGTTTCACACACTTAGAGCTGGGAGGGCTGCTGATGGGGGGAGGAGCAAAGGGGGCAGTCGCCCTAGAGCCTGGTGATTTAAAAGTGCCCAGGGCTCTGGGCCATTGCCACTGCTACTGTGGCAGCAGGTGTGATTAGAGCCCTGGACCCTTTAAAAATCAGAGCTGGAATCCCAGTGAAGTCTGCAGGGGGGAAGCGTGGCACCGAGGGCTGGCTGCCTCTAGCCCCGCCCCTTCCACCTTATGGCCTGCCCCTTCCAGGGGTCCTGGAGCCAAGCTCCGCCCCCACATTGCCCAGGGCCCAGTGAAGAGACTGTCACCAGCCCTGAGAGATGGAGATATAACAGGCTTACTTCATGAGCCAATCCATCTTCCTGATAATTCAGGATGGCCTCCCACAGGGCTTTTTCCTGTTTTTCTATTGAGTCTTATTTTAAAATCCTGAGGGATGGTCTCCCACCATTATCTGTAGACATCTATTCCACAGTCAAATGCTTTCGGCTAACAGGCATTTTGTGGATAATCAGGATCTACTCTCCTTACATCTCAAATAGCCGTCTCCCATGCAAAAAGCCTATGGGATAAAAACCTCAGAAAGGTTCATCTTGTAGGGTCTTCACTTGTTTGTTTTGGGATGTGATTGGGTGGATATCAAGGGTTTATTCCTCCATAGAACAAGCAGCACAGGGTTTTGCCTTGAGAATCTGGAAATCCCCTAGCACCATACAGATCTCGGGAAACATTCTGAGAGGTCGAGTCATCAGTACAGAAGGTCTGGAGAAGATGCCTACAATATTTCCTCTGATTTTCATTCCTTTGCACCCTTGCCCTATAATTTCAGTTCCTCCCTTTCAAGCACGAGATTAAACAAGTGTAGTCATTATGGGTACATCTAGACTACAGGCTTTTGTCGACAGAGGCTTTGTTGACAGATACTGTCGACAAAGCCTGTGCCGAAAAAGAGCATCTAGACTACAGCCAATTGTGTCGACAAAGCAACCCGCTTTTTTGACAGAGAGTCTAGAAGCTCTCTTTTGAAAAAGCACAGTATGGATGCAATAGCGCCTTTTTTGACATAACTCTGTCGAAAAAACTCTGTTGAAAAAAGGCATTATTCCTCGTAAAATGAGGTTTACCACCGTTGACAAAACTGCTGCATTCTGTTGACTTACTGTTGACACAACTCGGCAGTAGCGTAGACGCAGGTATAGTTTTGTCAACAAAAGTCCATTTTTGTCGACAAAACCCTTTAGCTAGACATACCCTGAGTGTCTTAAGGTTGTGAGAACTGAAGATTTAATATCATTCAAATTCTGCCTTCTTGTCCTGCTATCTAAGCATATTAAAACCACACTTTTACAGTGTAAGGAAGGAAATGTCCCGATCTTGAATGACAAGTGTCAGAAGTGACATGAATTATTACATGCCCTGTTTTGTATTCTGATATCCCTTTGTTTAACTTGGGCTCTCTGGAAAATTTCTTAGAATTCTGAAACAGGCAACGTATGGCATGAAGCTAATGACTCACGGAAACTTTACCTGATGAATGGCATTAGGCTTTCCATCCCTAATGAGCTTTGAACTCATTTCTTTCTCTCCCCTGAAATCAGACACAAGCTATTTTGTAAAGGAGACATATTTCACATTTCACTTTCAGAGCCATAGGAGAACACACCAGTCCTTGGCAAAAGGGAGCCAAAGGATTGATTTATGTGAAGTTTAAAAGAGTTAAATGTGCATATTTGGTTTTAAAAAGATGTCATGTGGAGTGATACCTATTGTCAGAGACATAAATCCTAGGAAACAAAAAGGGTTGCCTAGAATCCTAGAACACTAGAACTGGAAGGGACCAGAGGTCATCGAGTCCAGTCCCCTGCCCTCATGGCAGGACCCAGTACAAGAACAAGCCAATGGTGGTTAACCCAGGGCTAATGGTAGGATAACAAGTAAAATTTAGGCTGAGTAGCAATGGGACTTCCCCAAAGGTCTCATGATAGAACAATGATCTAATGTTCATAAAGATACAACATTGTTCCAAAGTTATAATAATCAGAAAGAAAGTTGGGCATTTCCCATTGGTTATAGCCCATGAAGGAACAAATGGCCCAAAGGAAGGATGATTTGATACAAGGATCTGGAGAGAGATTGTAGGATAGGAACAACTCATTTAAGCCTCCCAGTTCAAAATGTAAACAAAGAAAGATGAGCATTTGATACAGTACAGACGAAGGTTTCTAACCATTAGAGGAGTGAAGCTCTGGAACCGCCTTCCAAGAGAAGGAGTGGGGGCAAAAGACCTATCTGGCTTCAAAGTTAAGCTAGATGGGTTTATGAAGGGGATGGTTTGATGGGATAACATGATCTTGGCAACTAATCGACCTTTTACTATCAGTGATAAATAGGTCAATGGTTACTATAGAGAACTTTTTCCTGGGTGTCTGGCTGGTGAGTCTTGCCCACATGCTCAGGCTTCAGCTGATCACCATATCTGGGGTCGGGAAGGAATTTTCCTCCAGGGTAGATTGGCAGAGGCCCTAGAGGTTTTTCGCTTTCCTCTATAGCATGTGGCACGGATCACTTGCTGGAGGATTCTCTGTGTCTTGGGGTCCTTAAACCATTTGAGGACTTCAATATCTGAGATATAAGTGAGAGGTTTATTCTAGGAGAGGGTGGGTGAGATTCTGTGGCCTGCACTGTGCAGGGGGTCAGACTAGATGATCATAATGGTCCCTTCTGACCTTAAAGTCTATGAGTCTATGAGTAATCAGCATGAGCAAATGAGAGATGAATGTGTAACCACTCTTCTTTTGGCTGACATTTGAATTTGAACCGTACACCTATGGTAGCAAAAATAAAAGTCTCTACTACTTTGGCTAAATAACTAACTCCATTAGCTACAGCCGGCTCTTATTTTCTTATGGAGATCAATGGCTGGAAGGAAACCCAGACCCATAATTTGCTAGCATAGATTATATACAAGTGGAGGATTTGGGATTTACAGAGCACTGAGACAAAAGCTAATCTGTAAGGGACAGGTCATAGGCACTCCTGCCTAACAGAGCAAGAATCAGGCTTAGTGCTCAGAATCCAAAGATCAGAGCCAAGGACTAGGACAGGACCAAAACCAGGATCCAGGGCCACAAGTCAGGACCAAAGTCAGAATCTAAATGGCAGAGGCACAAGTCAAGACAAAAGCCGAGTCTGGAATCAGAGTCAAGGTTGAGGCCAAATTACCAGGAGTCAGGAAAGGCAGGAACTGGGCTGATTCTGAGATGGGAACACGGGTGACAGGCAAGGATATGGGCTGGAAGCTGGAGGAGCAGAGCACGATAAGGGCACAGAGAGAGACAAGCCTACAGAAGCAGAGTTCACAAGCATGTGCATTTAGCAGCTGGCGGTGCTACTGCTGCTGGGCTTAAAAATTAGCCTGCTAATTTCTCAGCCAATCAGGTCTGTCAGTGAGCCAGGTTAAGAACATGAGAACAGCCATACTGGGTCAGACCAAAGGTCCAACTAGCCCAGTATACTGTCTGGTGACAGTGGCCAATACCAGATGCCGGGATCACAACAGGTAATCCTCACGTGATCCTTCCCCTGTCTTCCACTTCCAGAGAAACAGAGGCTAGGGACACCATTCCTACCCATCCTGGCTAATAGCTATTGATGGGCCTAACCTCCATTAATCTAGCTAGCTCTTTTTTGAACCCTGTTAAAGTTCTATCCTTCACCGCATCCTCTGGCAAGGAGCTCCACAGGTTGACTGTGCGCTGAGTGAAGAAAAACTTCCTTTTGTTTGTTTTTTGTTTGTTGATTCCTTAGGATGCCTGGAGCACTGAGCAGGCACAGGGTCTCATTCCTGGCACTCTGTGGTGACAGCCTGTTCAGATTAGGAGGTCCCATTAAGCAGAAGAGATGATTTCCCATGCTAGACAAGCTGTAAAGAAAGCAGGAACTGGGGAGAAGGGGTATGTGATGGCACACTCACCTCTTAGATGGGTTTTTTTCAGTGGCTTAGCTCCCCAGCTAAGTCACATTGCCAGAAATAGATGAAACACCTTTCCATGGCAACAAAGGTCCAATAAAGACTGTACCCGGGCCCTGGGTGGTATCTGCGGCCCTGCCTGGGCTCAGTTCTCCGCCTCCTGGGGGCTAGCTGTAAGTATGTTCCTGCCCTCCTGTAGAGCAGTGCTCCCAGGGCTTTGCCTCAAGCACAGGGGTGGCCAACCTGTGGCTCCAGAGCCACATGCGGCTCTTCAGAAGTTAATATGTGGCTCCTTACGTAGGTACCAAATCCAGGGCTGCAGCTACAGGTGTCAACTTTCCACTGGGCTGGAGGGTGCTCACTGTTCAACCCCCAGCTCTGCCCTAAGACCTTTCCCCCTCAGATCCTGCCACTTGCTACCCTCTTTACTGATCCTGTCACACCCAGGCTTCCTCCCTCCAGTGTCTCCCACTGAGGGTGTGTCTAGACTACAAGTGGACTTTTGTCGACAAAACTATACCTGCGTCCACACTACCGCTGAGTTCTGTCGACATAACATCGACAGAACTCAGCAGTTTTGTCGACGATGGTAAACCTCATTTTACGAGAAATAACACCTTCTGTCGACAGAGTTTCTGTCGACAGAAGGTGTTATTGAATGGAAACTGTCCTTTGCGTCCAGACTACCATGTCGACAAAAGCAGCTTGCTTTGTCGACAGAACTCAATGTAGTCTGGACGCGCTTTGTCGACAGAAGTTTTGTCGACAGTATCTGTCGACAAAACTTCTGTTGACAGAAGCCTGTAGTCTAGACGTACCCTGAGAGAGCCGATCACAGTAGGCAGGAGGAAAAGGAGGAGGATGCACTGACCAGTGGGTGGGATGTGCTGAGAGTGGGGAGATGAGCAGGGCTGGTGACATAGAACTGTTGTTCTTTGGCAATGTACATTGGTAAATTCTGGCTCCTTCTCAGGTTTAGGTTGGCCACCCCTGCGTCTAGCAGCTCTGAGTCCTGAGCAACCTCTCCAGCCAGGTTGCTCAGGACCATTCCCCTTACCGGGTAAGGAATCCAACGGCACCTGGCCCTCTCCCAGGGCCTTCAGCCCCACTTACAGGCCTGTTTCAACTTGTTCCCTTCTCAGGGATTTGGACCCTTTGTCAGTTGGGGCACATGGGTCACTACTCTGAGTCCCAACCCAGGGACTGTACAAATAGCAGCCGCCTACTAATTCCTTTAATAGCTGCTGCAGCATTCCCTGGGCTGCTTGATTCTGTCCCATCACCTTGGGCTCCCTCTTTGCACAGGGTCTGCGCCAGGCCTCCTTGCCTGGACAGTGCCTCTGTCTGACCCCTTCTGGTCCCAGTCAAAAACTGACTTGCTCAGGGCCTATAGCTTCCTGTAACTGAATCTGCTCTGCTCTGACTGGCTGCCTCCCTCAGACTTTCTAGTCAGGCCTGGAAGCCCTACCTTTATCACTCCTTTCCTGGATGGGGTGTGGTAGGACAACGAGGGCTGCAGCAGGGAGTCTCAGCAGGCCCAGTACACCTCATAGCAAGGAGCTTTCACACCAGTCATCTGGGGAGTGCTTCCTGCAGACAGAGATTGGAGACAGAGCAATTCTGAAACCTGAGGTGAGGGGTGAGTATAGTAACAGGCACACACACCTGAAGGATCAAGGGCAACAAACAAGAAGAACCTAAACTTAAATTAAGGAGACTAGGACTTAGTGGACCCAGTGAGACTATAAGGAGATGTTCCTTACAACTGGAACATCTATAGCATTTGTAAATAAGGGAGAGGTGGCCAGGAAGAAGAGGTACTATCTCCTTGTCAGAAGTATTTCCAAATCTAGGGAGCCAGGTGGTAGTGGAGAAATTACTGGGTTGAGTGCTATGTGAAGGCTCGTTGTTTATTTTAGTTGCTAGCTTATCGGCCCCTAGTTATAATAACAACACTTCCATTACGCCCACGTTATAAGGCTATTTGCTGGGAGAGATACTGAGCTGCACAAAACACACAGGGGGAACACGCCCATTGACAGACCCCTTCAATGGGATGCAGCATTCCCCCCTCCCACCACGATACACTGGGCTTGCTCCAGAGGACAGGGCAGAGGTATGGTGTGCTCAGGGCCTTTCCTACCACATTTGAGGTATAAGCAGGCAGTGGGACCAGCCCCTGGCTCTTGTAAGCACTGGGTCTGCAACTGTGACAAGTGTTAGGCATGCAGAGCTGAGAGGACCTTTGTGCACTCACCCACAGATACCGAGAGCCTTCACAAGGACACGCCATAATGGGTATGTAGACACAGCAGCCAGGAGTTGACATGCTGCAAATAGCGATGTTGCTGCGATGGCAGGGGCAGGAGCAGGGGCAGGGGCTGGGGCAGTGACAGCTCAGGCTAGCTCCCATCTAAGCTCCTCAATATGTTCTGCCTCACCAAGGGAAGACTGGTGTAGACAGACTCAACCTTCCCTTAAGGGCAAATTCTTTCTGGTCTCAGAGAGATCTATTTGGAGCAGGGCGGGGAGCATGAATGCACATGCGTGCACACCCATCTCTTCCACCCACTGCCCCCGAACCATCAGCAGGGCTAAACTAATCCAGAGCTCTGACTATTGATCAAATCCGGCCCATCTCACAGTGGTCCTGAAGCTAGTTAGAATCATAGAACACTAGAACTGGAAGGGACCTCAAGAGGCCATCAAGTCCAGTCCCTTCTCCTCACAGCAGGACCAAGCACCATCTAGATCATCCCTGACACATGTCTGTCTAACCTGCTCTTAAATATCTCCAGTGATGGAGATTCCACAACCTCCCTAGGCAATTTATTCCAGTGTTTAACCACCAGGGGCACCTGGTGCTGGCCACTGTCAGCAGACAGGCTACTGAGCTAGATGGACCTTTGGTCTGACCCAGTACAGCCGTTCTTATGTTCTTATATTCACCCCGACAAGCAGGAAGTTTTCCCTGATGTCCTACCTAAACCTCCTTTGCTGCAATTTAAGAATGAAAGAACTTTTCTCTATATCTTAGCAGGTGTAGTTCATAAATATAAAGACACAGTGCTATGCCTTGGATGAGTGCAAAAAGTTAATCTACTGTATATTTCACTCAGGATAAAAAGGTTTACTATTTCTTAGATGTCACTAGATAATTAGCCAAATATTTTACTGGAACCTTTGCAACACAAGTTTTGTTTTGATTAAAATCTTCAGAGGGGTAGCCGAGTTAGCCTGTAATAGGAAAAACTTAAAAAACAACAAATATACTAGTAGCACCAGTCATCTGAAGAAGTGGGTTGCTTCCACAAAAGTTCATGATACCATCTACATGTTTTGTTAGTCTTTAAGGTGTTATTGCTCTATTCGTTGTTTTTTAAATTTTTTGTTTGTTTTTAATATTCTATTTCTTTCAGTGTCCATTTGTTTATAGGATTCAGTCATTCTCATCAAGCCAAACCTAGCATGTCTGACTCTGATCTCAAGTTCAACAAAATTGCTGCTATGCTTATATATCCGGGGGAGGGGGGTATTCAGAAGGGTGAAAAACCACCTCCAGTACTTTAATTCCAAAGGACTCAACAATTAACAAACTAATCTTATTTCATGTGCCAGGGGCCAAATCCTGGTAGATGAAATCTGAGCTAATGAATTAAAAGCCCGAGAACTACGTTGGCTGCATAAGCCTGCTTTTCATTTCAGCTAACCTTTCAATAATAATCCGACAGGATTTTTTTTCCATGATGCTTACACTTTCTGAGATATGTGACTCCTCTTGGACACAAGCTCCTTTGTTATTTTATTTCTTGGAAATATTTAGCAATGTCCCAATAACTTACTTGTTAAAAGTATATTTGCTTTTCCTGTCCTGAAGGTTGTAGTTGAGTTTTCCCCTCTGTGAAAAAGCCTTGGCTTTTTACTGCATTTTTACTGCAGGGAGAAAACAAGGCGAAGGGAAATGTTTGCCATATGTTGACATAATGCTTATGTCATGGGGGGGTTGCCCCTCTGACATCATGACAGGATTGTCCATATGCTACAGTGAGGGAGGGATAAAGTTCTCATCAGAAACTAAAACACCATCTTTCTTATTGGCTATGTCTAGACTGCGAGCCTCTTTTGAAAGAGGCTTTTTCGAAAGTATCTTTCGAAAAAGCCTCTTTCGAAAAAGAGCGTCTAGACTGCAAGCAGTACTTTCGAAAAAGCCAGCCGCTTTTTCGAAAGAAAGCAGCGAGTGAGTCTGGATGCTCTATTTCTAAAAAGCCCTGTTGGCATTCAAGAATGCCTTTTTTTGAAAGAGCACTTTCGAAAAAAGGCGTTCTTCCTCATGAAATGAGGTTTACCGCCGTCGAAAGAAAAGCCGCGTTCTTTCGATTTAATTTCGAAAGAACGCGGCTGCAGTCTAGACGCAGGTGAAGTTTTTTCGAAAAAAGGCTACTTTTTTTGAAAAAACCCCTGAGTCTGGACACAGCCATAGAGGTTTAAAAATGGTCAATTAATGTTAAAAAACATATTTAGAGGTCATTGGGGGAAAATAATATAAAAGAAGAGCTTCCTATAGCAATGAAAGGAGAAGATCCTGCTACAGGGTTTCTCCATAAAAACTGACTTAACGGGGCAAGAGCTTAGCTATTATGGTGACGGGTGCTATATAAACTCAGAGGGAGGGGAGTTCCTCTTTCTCTAATTTATTCACAAACTTGGGCCTTGAGTTGCTCCACTTTTAGTTGTCTCTTCCACTATTTGTATATTTTGGACAGCTGTGATGTTAGTTGTGAAAATATTTGCAAACCCCAAATGTTTTGTGCATTTTAGCATACAAGCTTACACTTCTGAAAATCTGTACTGGAATTTGGTTATTTCTTATTTGCTAGTCTCCCGTTTGATAATTTCCAGTTACTCAGTCCAGAAACAAAACACAGTATCAATGAGATTTAGGTGATTGACCACACAAAACAAAAAATGAGTTACTAGTCATAGTGGACAGCTCATGAACCACTCATAGCTTCGAAATTATTCATCTTTAGAATTGGTAAAGAACTGGTGTGTTTGACTTCACTGCTAAGAAACAATGTTTTTTTTTACAGCACCAACATAAAGCACACTGATCAGTATTGTCTCACTGTTTTGTTGGCCTTCCCGGTTAGTCTGTCTGTATCCCACTGTGCTCTCTTTTATAATTAGATTATACATTCTTTGAGGTAGGGGCTGTCTTTTTGGTTTGTGTTTGTACGGTGCCTAGCATGCAGTCCGTGACTGAGGCTCTTACATGCAAAAATAAAGTAAATAATCAATAATAATAATTAATAAAGTCCTACTGTAGATAAAGCACTGTAATTTTTACATCAATGTAGCTATAGAATATAGCGTTCACCTAAACTAGTTAAATCAAGGTAAAAATTTACCTGTGCTTCCTCTTGACTAGGATTTTACTTAGAGATGACTTTTTAAAAATATCAAGATTTTTTTTTTTTTTTTTGCAGTGAGGACAAAGCCAAACAGTAATTCAGAATGCATTCACAACTAATTTAACTGGTTTCCATATTATGCACAAACCCTCTCCACGAAATCTAAGCCTTCGTTGCCTTTTTTGTTCTGATGAATACTTTTCGACCACTTTTAATGAACTCTTCATTTCCAAGCACCTCTAACTTTCTTCAACTCAGCTTTTCAAGCTTCCCTTCAGTTCTGTACCTGATGTTTCAAAGGTAGAGAGCAGGGTTGAGCTTAACAGTTGCAAAAGGAGAATCAGAACAAACCAAAGGCGAAAAGTTGAAGCTGAGATTGTGGAAGCAGCTGACAGGGAGAGGGAGGAGACAGTGGGGAGGAATAGAAATGCAGGTGATCAGGGAGCATGCTAGGGTTGCGTGGACATGGAAGTGTATATTACTTTTTTGTGATCAGCGACCTGAAAGTATCTCTCAAGAGAAGCCTACTTTATATCTCTCATGGAATAAGGTACAATTCAGTGCAAGGGAGAGGCAAAACACGTATTTATTTTTAAAAAGGGGGAAAGTTCATTTGCAAAATCCATGTCCAGAGGCAGTGTGTTTGAGTTGTAGGGTGCTGGATTGAGAATCAATGATGAAGATGAAGGCTCAATGTCTGCTCTACCTGACCCGCTGTGTGACTTTGGGTAAAGCCATTTCATTGTCCTCCTACCCTTTGTCTTCCTGGTCACAATCCCTTACTTTGTGTCTGTACAGCACCTAACACAATGGGGCCCTGATCTCCACTGGTTCCTGGAGGTGCTACTAAAATAGCTATCATCCTAATAAAGAATAAATATCTTGCTTTTGATTTCAAATGCCAACTATCCTGGCAAATTTGAGATCTAGGAGAAGAGAGAGGTGTTTACACAGGGCCTCGCTCACTAAAATGAAAGTCTGAAGCAGAATGTTAGAGTTTAAACATTTAAAGTTCTGATACTTTGCGTAAGACTTTTGTTTTAGAGTGAGAGGAACTGGCAGGGGAGCAGGACTGTCTTTGGTAAGGAATTCCTCTGACACATAATGAGAAACCAAAAGATAAAACCGCATGCGAGGGAGCACAAGCTGACCAGCTGCCTGTGCTGGCAGGAGTAGCAGGGGGCGGGGCGGGCAGGAAGATGTTAAAAGGGCTGCATGACTGCTGTGGACTAAGAGGCTTTGGAAACACTGAAGAAACACCTTGCTTCATTTGATATTTTTTCTCCCAACCTCTTTTTCCAAGCCTGCAGTAAGAAAACAGTGCATCTAATAATATTTCTCAGCCGGCAAAGTTTACAAATAATCCATTCAGGCCATATAGGTGGACAAGCAATCCTGTTATGAAGGCTTTCCCTAGAGAAACAGCAGTTATTGTTGGCAAACCTTAGCCTTAAGCCCCTTGTGTCCGGGAGTCTATGGAAGGAGTTCTGTGGAGCAATGTAAAAGAAATGTATAAACCTTGGCAGGCTTGAAATAGGCAAGCTTTCGCTTGAGATGGGCATACAGAGAGAGAGGTTTATTTCACACACTACTGTTGGCTATTTCAGCTATTTTTTCCTCTGACTCCCCCTCGGTCAGCTCCATAAAATAATCCATAACTATGTGATACTTCAGAAATTGGACAGCGTGGTCCAGAACGAAAAACCACTGTTTTAAATTCCTTGGAAAAATGGGTTGTAGATTCTATATTTAAATAAAGGTTACAACAATAAAGTGGCCGGATTTTTCCACAGTGACTCTCACCTTCTGAGACAGTAAATGCTGAGTAACTCCTCATCCCTCCTCACCCTCTGTCCCCCACCTCGCTTCCCACACCTCAGCGAAAGGGCTCCGTGTTCCCTCTTGTTTACTGAATGTCTGGAGTGATGTCAAATAAGCCACAAGGCCGCTCTTTCACAGAGACCATTCCACTTGTCATGGAGTTAAAAAAAAGGGGACAGACAGGGGAACAGTCACCCAGAATGGTCAGCGTGGGCTGGCTTATGGGGTCTGGCAGAAGTTCTGCTTAATTTAGGCCAGCCGGGGGCTACGGAGCTGCTGACAGCCAGAAGCAACACTGTGTGTGGTGGTGTTGCAGGGGGAACACTGAAATTTTTAGGCAGCTGGAGTTACCGCAAGGGTTCCCAAATCTCCAGTTTCATTGGGGCGTATGTGCTTTTTATAAACAGGTAATTTGAAAATGCGGTTGTGCTACTAGGTCTTTGCGTCTTTTTCCCCTTCAGCATGAGACTCGCGATATAAATAACAAACCTGTAAAATAACTGTGCAAACCTGCTGAATAACCCAACTATGAACCATCCAAAAGACTGGAGCCCTGTCACTAGACTGAGTGCAACAAAGGCAACAGTGACTATATAACTTACCAAGAGGGTAAAACGGAGAAGTGCTCATAATGATTGGCAGGTGGCATGCCATCATGCTCTCCCGGCAGTGGTTGATTGGCAAAGTGATGGATCTTTGCCCACTGAGTGCTGTTTTTCAGAGGTGCACTGACACTGGACCAACTGGACACTGACCAATTAAAACTGATCATGGTCCAAACCTGACTGTCATTTTTTCCACATGCATACAAATTCCATATACTTTGGACTAAGCAACATATCTTACAGTCAATTTCATGTTCCAAGTATGGTGACACCCTTATTGGGCTTCAAGCCTTGCATGGAACTTGCAACTGTCCAGCAATTTGGCTTGTCAGATCACTGGCATCCAGTCACTTGCACGCATCAACCTCCTGACCTCCAAATGACAACCCACGCCCCTCCCAAGGAATGACATTTAGAAAAGACCTGCTTACTTACTGTTCTACGTACAGCTGCAACAGCTGGAAGCATCTGGCATTGGACATATGGAATTTAATTTCCCAATATTTACATAGATTGAAACATTTCTGATTCCAGACTTCAGAAGGCCTATTCCACCAAACCTCAAGGCAAAAGCTTTCAGTTCATTTCATTTTCCTCCTCTTCTCTTCTTTCGGCAAATGAGCTGGGAATTACAGTTTAAAGTCTGCATGGGCTTTACGATGTTGAAAGACTCTCCGGTCCTTGATCTAAAAGGCTTACTGTGTAAATGCGGCATTCCACTTCTGGGAAATCCAAAAGGACTTTTAAGAGCCCTAACCATTTAAAAAAATCTCTCTTTTCAATGACCTTGACTAGATTTGAAACAGGCCATCTGAGAGTTCTGCACATGTCAGCTGTGGATAAAAGTCTCTTTGTAAAAATAGAATAGTTACAAAAAATCGGTACCACAGGGGAGAATGAAGACAGGAATGCCTAATGCTGACTGTGGGACCGGCCATTGTTGCTCTACTACTGTATGGCGTAGAGTTCAACCAGGACATTTTTTATCCTGAACTGAAGTCAGGTGGGATGTCATAAGACACCACAAAGGTGACGGAGCTGAAGTTCTGTTCCCTGAGGCTTGACTGCCCTACATTCGCCAATCAATGGCTGCCCAGGAAAAGGCATCTCTCATTATTATAGAAACATAGGGTGTGTCTAGACTACATGCCTCCTTCGACGGAGGCATGTAGATTAGCCAGATCGGAAGAGGGAAATGAAGCCGCGATTAAAATAATCGCGGCTTCATTTAAATTTAAATGGCTGCCCCGATCTGCCGATCAGCTGTTTGTCGGCAGATCGGGGGAGTCTGGACGCGATGCCCCGACAAAGAAGCCTTTCTTCATCGACACAGGTAAGCCTCGTGAAACCAGGCTTACCTGTGTCGATGAAGAAAGGCTTCTTTGTCGGGGCATCGCGTCCAGACTCCCCCGATCTGCCGACAAACAGCTGATCGGCAGATCGGGGCAGCCATTTAAATTTAAATGAAGCCGCGATTATTTTAATCGCGGCTTCATTTCCCTCTTCCGATCTGGCTAATCTACATGCCTCCGTCGAAGGAGGCATGTAGTCTAGACACACCCATAGTGACCAAGAAATGGCGGTGATCCTGAACTCCATTATTTACAAAGAATTCCCAGTGGCGACTGGAGTTCATTCTAATGCTGCAAGATCTCTTTGCGGTAATGATTTTGCAAAGAGGGAAAAGACCATGGATTGAAAATTGATGATGTTCAGGAGCGCTTAATATTATAAAGGTCCCTGCAAAAGACTCATTAACTGAAGTTGGGGACCTGTGCTTGTCTTTGTTATCACTAAGGGGGCCTCTCCTCATGGGTGTTTTTTTTTTTATAAAACCATTCCACGAGATACTGAGGGGGCATAAATTGGCATGGCACCACTGCCCCTAAAGGGATTACACCAGTTTATGCCATGAATCTGCAATTTACCAGTAAGGTTTGTACTAGTGGAGTGGTTTCCTCATTAACACACTAAAGAAACAAAACCTCAAAGCCCTAAATCCTGACAGTACAATAAAAGTCTCTCCTGTAACAACAGTTATTACTGTTCATGATTTTGATTATGGTAATCTACAATCAGGCCTCTTTTGTGCCAGGTGCTGTACATACAAATGGTCACAGCAGACCCGAGAATCTGTAATTCAAATCAACATGACAAAGAACAAGATGATAAACAGAAACACAGAGAAGTGAAGGGATTTGCCCAGAGTTGAAAAGATCAGTGGCTGAGCTGGAAATAGACTGCAAGTATTCTGCATGCCGGCCCAGTGCTCTGTCCACCAGATAGTACTGTCCCTCACGTTTTCTTCATGAGAAGGGCAATACTTTCAAAAATGCCTAAGTGATTTAGAAGTCTAATTACAATTTTCAAAAGTGACTTGGGGACTTGGACTCCGAGAATTGGACATAGGGCTTGTGTACATGGCAAGTCACTGAGAAGCAAGCCAGGGTCTGAATCTATAACACATCAGCTTCCCACTCAGTGAGGTGCTGCATGGATGCTACTGAGAAGCTGCATTCAGGGACTTTCAGGGCTCTGTGGCAGAATCTCTGTGTGATGTTACTGCATGGCTAGCTGGTCCACTGTAGCATCACATTTTGGCTTGCCACTCAGTGAGTCGCTGGGTAGACAAGCCTTTAGACTCCAAAACACTTAGGCTACGTCTACACTGGCATGATTTTCCGAAAATGCATTTAACGGAAAAGTTTTCCGTTAAAAGCATTTTCGGAAAAGCGCATCTAGATTGGCAGGATGCTTTTCCGCAAAAGCACTTTTTGCGGAAAAGTGTCTGTGGCCAATCTAGATGCGCTTTTCCGCAAAAAAGCCCCGATCGCCATTTTCGCGATCGGGGCTTTTTTGCGGAAAATAGTACTGTGCTGTCTACACTGGCCCTTTTGCGCAGTCTTTTGGAAAAAGACTTTTGCCCGAACGGGAGCAGCATAGTATTTCCGGAAAAGCTTGTCAGTGCTTTTCTGGAAATTCAAGTGGCCAGTGTAGACAGCTGGCAAGTTTTTCCGCAAAAGCAGATGATTTTGCGGAAAAACTTGCCAGTCTAGACACAGCCTTAGATGCTTTTGAAAATGTTACCCCCAGTGCAGTATGAATGTGATACCATTTTCTTTTATGCTGTGATGGGAAACTATATCCTAACTTTGCAAAGGTGAATGAATCCAATAATCTAGCGTGTTTTTTTTCTATTTCTAGCAACTATGATCTTACAATGTTACTGTGATGCAGGCACTCATTGGTGGCTCAGTCCTGTGTCAGCAACTCCTAACAGGTCTGACAAACTCACTGCTGCTAACCCATTACTCTCAGTATTTATCGTAACAAGTTTCTTGTAAAGTGTCAGATGAAAGCAGGTAACACGCTGGTTGTTAATATTATTGTGAAATATATGTACTAACACTATATGAAGAATTATGGATATTTACTGACAGTATTTCCTCTAATTTTTTCCATGTAAGTGCAGAATACATTTTGTTATGTGCACCAAAGCATTAATAGATGTACACCACCAGCAGAAACACATGATGCCGGTTGTGGGCAGCTGTGGACTCTGCAAATCAGCTGGGTGGCACCTGAATATCTCTTGGGTGGCTGCCCAAATGCTCAGTTTACAGGGAACACTGATTGCAGCTATTATGCTTTAAAATCTGTAACCAAAAGGAGCAACAGGTTTTCTCCCAGACAAGAGGGAAGGCAATTATCTCCCTCTACTAATGTAAATTATACATTGTAAAATCAAACCAAAGGAAGCCCCACTTGCATATAAGTCAACATGAAAAGACAGATTGCAAGAGGGATGTGAAATCAGTATAAGAAGTCAAGGCACAGGGATATTTTTTGTTTTGGGATCAAATCAATGAGTTTTGGGAAAATATAAGATGAAGCAAAAAGCTATTTTATTATCCATTTGACAGAGAAACATTCGTCCTAGTGGGGAATAATTCACAGAAAATCTGGATTGGGGTTTAATTAAAAACTCAAAAAGGTTCGGAGGGTGAGAAATTGTTTTAGTTAACAGACTGTTAGTTTGTTATGTTAAGCTTTAGTGTTAGCAAAGTGTTACACATTTGTTTTATTTGGAATTACAGTAATTCCTCTTTTAACCCTATAGATATGTTTCAGAAAATGTTCATGCTAAGTGAAAACGTGTTATGCGGGTCAATTTTCCCATTAAAAATAATGGAAAAGGTGGGAGTTGTGTTTCAAGTGGTGGTGTCTGTTGGGACCGGAACATAAGGATGGGGGAGAAAGGAGACTGGGTTACAGCAGGGAGGGAAGGTGTTTGGCTCTGGGGAAGAGGAGGAGAGGAGAGGGGAGGGGGACTGGGTTGGGAGTACGCCCCTGTGACGGGTCTGCCGGGACCCGCACTGCATCCGGCAAGGGGGGTCACCGGGGAATGGCGCGGCGAGCGGCGAACCCTCTGCCACTTTGCAGGGAGGCGGGGGAAGCCCCACGCAGCCACCGGCAATGGGCTGGCTGGGGAAATCGTGTTATTCCAGGGACAGTCATGTAATTAAAAAAACGTTCCCTAAGAAAAAAATCATGCTATCGCGAAAGCAGGCACGTGTTAAATGAGGAATTACTGTACTTCCCGTTTCTATAATTTTTACGTTAGCATCACTTAAATCTTTGCTCTTGGTTAATAAACTTATTCTTGATTGTACTGTGAATGCTTCCCAGTGCTGTAATATTAATGTTTGGCTCCTCAGCTGAGCTAGCAGGCTGGTGTATGTACCACCTCGTTAGCAATGTTGTAATTTCTATGAGTGTTCAGTATCAGGGGCTGGATACTGCAGTGGAACTCTGTTTCTGTGGGCTTGGGGACTAAGGTGCATCCAACATTAGCAAAGTAGAGGTTGGCAGAGCTTTGGAGGAGATTGGGTGGCTATCAGATCTGGGGTGACAGGGAGCTGTCACCTAGGTTAGCTCCAGCAAATCTCTCTTTTGCTTAGGCAGAGGGTAACAAGTCACTCATAGTCCTTTGTGACCCAAAAAAGCATCACAATCACAACAGGTTAAACCGCTCTACCCTTGGGACCGACAGGTGCCAAACCAAAGAATTTGCTGAACCAATGGAGGTCAGTATTGTCTAGCGGCATTACCGACACTTTGGCTACATCTAGACTGCAGGCTTCTTTCGAAAGAAGCTTTTCCAGAAGAGAATGTCTACACAGCAAAAGTACATCGAACAAGCAATCTTCTTTTTTGAAAGATAGCGACCACATTGATAGGATGCTAACTCGTATATAAGGCCACTTGAAACCAGATCAGGCAGGGCAATAGGCTAGCAGTTGCTTCCGAGTGCTGTTGCCTAAGCCTAGCTGAGAGATACGCTTAAAGGGACCGCTCTGGACAGCTGTTTCTCTGCTTCTGCCGCTTCCTTGCCTACCTCTCTGAAGGACAGCAAAGCTTTAGTAGTGCATGCTCCGGTGGCCCAGCGTTTGGACGTCACAGCTTGTATTTTTGCCATGGAGCCAGAGCTGCCCCATTGCATGCAATGGCCCCACACGGCCATGCTGCAGTTTCTGCAGCAGTTTGTGCCGGCTGACTTCATGGCCCTGCCTGAGCTCGACACCAAGTTCATTCTTAAGACCCTCTCCCTGTGTGCAGGAGCAAGACCCTTGCAACTGCACCCTACAGTGGAGAGAAGGTTCTGGAGGCTGGACACCAGTTCGACTGGTGGGACTGGCTGGTCATGGAGCAATAGGACCACCAGCAGTGGCTCCAAAACTTCCACACGAGGAAGGCCACCTTTATGGAGTTGTGTGCCTAGCTCACCTCTGCCCTCCAACGACGCGACACCCACCTGCGGCCCGTCATCCCCCTGGAGAAGTGGGTTGCAATCACCATCTGGAAGCTCACCACCCCAGACAGTTACTGGTCGGTGGGCAACCAGTTCGGCATGGGGAAGTCCAGCATCGGGGCCCTCCTCCTGGAGGTAAGGCACTCTCGGGCTGCAGTCCCTGTGGGGGGAGGGGGAGAGTTCAGTACTGGAAAAGGGGAGCATAGGGAAAAGGGGGATGCGGGGGTGGGCTGGGGGTGGGGAGAAGCCCCATTCCCGGGGGGTTATGCCATCCCCCCTCACACAGCGGGCTGTTGCTGGGGTAACAGCCTCATAGAGGGTGGCTCCTGGGGCATTTGGGGGGGGAGGGAAGGAGGGTGGACACCTCCCAAGGGCTCAGGCACTCCCTCTCATTCTCTGTTCGTGTGTTTGTGTGTCTCCTCCTGCAGGTTGTGAGGGCCTTCAACTCCATCCTGCTGCTCAGGGTCATCTGCTTGGGAGACCTGGACCCGATCGTTGCAGGATTTGCCGCCCAGGGGTTCCCCAACTGTGGTGGAGCCATCAATGGAACCCATATTCCAGTCCATACACCAAGTAATTGAGCAGCCCAGTACATCAACCAGAAGGGCTACTTCTCGATGGCGCTGCAGGTCCTGGTCAACCACCATGGACAGTTCATGGACATTTTTGTTGGGTGGTCGGGCAGGATGCACAACACCCATATATTTCACAACTCCAGTCTTTATGGGAAGCTGAAGGTGGGCACATTCTTCCCACAGTGTGACTTTGCTGTTGGGGATGGGCAGATGCCACTGTGCATCATGAGGGATGCAGCCTACCCCCTGATACCATAGCTGATGAAGCCATACACTGGTCACTTGGACCCCACAGGGACCAATTTAATTCCTACCTCAGCCGAGCCTGCACACAGATAGAGTGCATTTTCAGCCACCTCGAGGCATGGTTCAGGTGCCTCCTGACCCACCTCAACATGGGGGGGCACAACATCCCTGAGGTGGTGTCAGCGTGTTGTGTCCTCCACAACATTGTGGAGAGGAAGGGGGAGGCCTTCCAGCCGGGGTGGGGCACAGGGGCTGGCTGCAAAGGTAGACCCTTTGAGCAGCCACGGACAGTTGCCATCCGCCAGGCCCATCAAGTGGGGGTGCGCATCCAGGAGGCCCTGAGGGAGAGTTTCTGTCAAGGACCCCAGTAACTCTCCCCAGGGCCTCCCCCTAGGGGCCTGTGCCTTGCTCCACTATGCCTTTCCCACCACAACCCCTCCCTTCCCCCTTCCCTGTACAGTCAATAAGCACACCTGCTTTGATTTCAACAAAATAAACTTTGTATAAAAAAAACTTGGGAGGAGGGGGGCTGAGAACCTCAAGGGGGAAGGGAGAAGGGAGGCTCAGGGCTGGGAGTGGTGTGTGTGGGGACGGGCAGCTGGATGTGTCACTTTGGGTATGGGGACCTCAGCGAACTTGGGATTGGGTGGGGCCTGCAACCACAGGAGGGTGGAGAGGAGGGGGAGCTGGAGTGGGGTCAGGGATGGCAGGGGGGCAGGGTGAGGGGGCATAGGCATAGCAGGGGGAGGAGGCATAGGAAACACTTGGGGAGGGGAAGAAGCATCAATTGGGGGGCAGGAGGAGGGGGTATGGGCATAGAAGGGCAGGCAGGAGGGTGGGAGGCAGAAGCAGGGACAGCAGCCAGGTGTGCCATCATTTCCTGCATGATGGCACACACGTTGTCGCCCTGCTGCATAAGCTGGTCCCACACGCGGGTCCACCACTCAGTGTCCTCCTGGACCTTCTGCGCCAGGGTCTGCTGCATGTCGCGCAGGATGCCCACATGCTGCCTCAGGAGGTCTTCATGGACCCTGGAGCACTTTTGGTCCCCTGGAGTCAGGCGGCTGCCTCGGGTGGCGTGGCTCACCCCTCAGTGACAGCTGGTCTGGCTGTGTAGAACAAAGACGGTGAGGCGGTCAGTCCCTCAGGCCGTGCCCTCCTTTGTGAGCTGTGTGTGGCTTTGTATGGGGTCTTGCATGCACCCTTGTGCCCAGCCTGCTTCCAGTGGTGGCTGATGGTGGGAGGGCATCCCTGCCGGGTGCAGATATGTGTGTGGCTTCCCCTGAGCCTGTGAACACGATCCCGGGGATACGCAGGGGCTGCCTCCTGAGGCCATGAGGTGCACACTGCTGCTGCACATGGTTCCACATGCACAGACTGCAGCATGATGACCAGGGCAAGCAGGCCAAGCGACAATCACACCTCATCCCCTCTGCACCCACCTCCCCCACCCCGTATGAGTGGAAAACTGAGAGCACTCACTTGATGTCCCCCCCTGCAGTCAGAGGATGGTACAACACATCCAGGCCCAGGGGTACCACCTCCAGGCTCAGTGTCACCATGCTGGCCGTGTGCTCCTCCTCCTGCCCCTGCTGTCCCTCCTCCTCCTCCTCTGCAACCTCCAGGCGGGTGGTGAAGAGTGTCTTGAGGCCGGAGTTGACCAACATCGGTGGGGAAAAGGCTTCCCCCCTCAAGACCTAGTGCAGCTCCTGATAATAGGGGCAGGAGTAGGATCCTGCCCCAGAGTGTGAGCTGTACTCCCTGGCCCTGGCATAGCCCTGACAGAGCTCCTTTACTTTACTCCGGACCTGTTCTAAGGTCCAGGGCGGGGTGTCCCCGCTCCACCAGGGCCTTGGCAATGTCCCTATAGATTTTGGCGTTTTGACTCTGGGAGCGGAGATCCTGAAGGATCTGCTACTCCCCCCACAGCTTGTGGAGGGACAAGATCTCCATTCCGGAGCAGGAGGGTGCACACCATTTGGTACCCCTGGCTCCGAGCCTGGGTGGCAGGGAGAGCCGTGTGGTCCAGTGCTGCTCCAGTGCCGGTTTCCTGCCACAAGGCTTGTCCAGGGTCCCTGAAGCTTTAAGAGGTGCCAGGAAACAGGAACTATAGAGTTCTGATTACTTTGGACGGAATGGCCATCAGGGCACCCATGTTATTTCCTGAAGGTCTCTTCTTTCAAAAAAAAAAAAAAAAAAAACCTTTTCCTCATCCACACACACCTTTTTCCAGAAGAGTTCTTTTGGAAAAAGGCTTCTTCCTTGTGGAAAGAAGTTTACTGCTGTCAGAAAAACCCCTCCATTCTTTTGACGATTGCAGTGTGGACGTGGCGTTTTTTCAGAAAAAGTGCATTTTTTTCTGAAAAAATTCTGCAGTGTAGATGTACCCGAATTCCACTGGTTACTGGGCTCTTAGGAGACATTTAGGGGTAAATTAGAACTAAATAACAGCACAGAACACTGAGAGCCAGGACTGGTGGATGTAAACAAACTTTATGGGACTGTGGGAAATTTGGCCACACCCAGAATAAGTGGATATCTGGCTAACTAAAATCATGCTGCACTACAGATGTTGCTAGATCAGAGAGTGCCAGACTAGAGAGGTTCAGCCCGTACTTCAGAGAGACAATGGATAAGAATTTCCAAATGATTTAAGTTGCTTTGAAACCTAAGACCCATGATCACACCAGGAAAAAAATATTTTTAACTCCAGGAACCTAAATTCTAGTGACTTTCTATGGGATTTAGGTTCCTAATCAGTCAGGTGCTTTTGGAAATTTTACCCACTAACAAAGATAAGGTTCTAGCTGAAGAGCTGGTCTTAAGTTTTACTCTATAGGAAGTCTCTCTGATAATGTCAAAGTTCAGAAGCTAGCAATGTCAAAGCTGGGATTTAGGGAGGATTTATAGTACCGAAAGTAGATCTGGACTTGTGCTGCATTAGAGCAACTGAGATTGCTAAAAAGCTTCTTGGTTCTTAACTCCTTATTTACTTATGTGCTAAAGGATCTCCTTTTTATGGCTTTTCCTTACACATAGACAGCATTTTAATATTGAATTCATTTCATATTTGTTAATGTATTTAGAGAAGCTTATTACCATTTTATTGCTATTTAATAACCTTATTTTCCTTGCGATTACTTTTCAAGGCACTAGACAGTTGGTCATAGATGCTGTGGTATAGGTACCAGGTGTTAAATGAGGTTGGACAGAAATGGTGTTCTCCAGCCAATTATCCTCTTAAATATCTGTGGGTTAAGTCTGTATGGCAGGGCTGACCTTAGTGCCTCTGTGGCCCTGGGAGACATTGCATGAAACCACTACATAAGAGGAAAGATTAGAAAGCTTTCACTAGTGGATTTTCACTGGCTACATGGAGGACTCAGGCTTCCTGTGTAGCCCTGATGTTTTTTCACTTCCCATCCCTCAATCTGGCTGTATTTTACTGGTCGGCAAAGAGATCCCTGTATAATTTGTCAAAACAATGAGGTGTCCTACAGTGCCTTAGAAGACTACCACGTTTATTTGGGCATAAGTTTTCGTGGGCTGGAGCCCACTTCATCTGATGCAACAGCTTATGCCAAAATAAATGTGTTAGTCTTTATTGCGCCTCACGACTCATTTTGCTGAAACAGACTAATACAGCTCTCCTCCCGTTTAAACTTGTCATCATATATACTTTGTGATATACATTTACATTAATGCATACATCTTCACAATACCTTTGTGAAGTAGGGTCATGTTATTCTCCCTCCCCCATCATTACTCCTCCCCTTTTTTTGGACAGAGCTAAAAACAGAGATTAAGGTCAAGATTTGCGAAAGTGACAAGAGACTTTGGCCTCCTCCTTTTTTAGTGCCTATAACACAGCACTTCATATAGGTCCAATTTTCAGAAAGTAGAACCACACTTCAAAATAAGGCTTGTGTGACGAGGCGAGGCAGCCCCATGCTGAACTCACAAGGTGTAGGCAGGGTAATCTGGCTAAAGAAGCCCTGCCCCCGCATCCCTGCCAAGCATATAAAAGCCTGGGGAGAGGCTCAGTCTGGGCTGACTGTTGGAGGGGAAGGACCTAGGAAGGGAGCTTCTGACCTGCATCAGCCAGTGGCCCCAGGAGAAGGCAGCGAACACACCGGGGCCAGTTGGGATGTCTCCACAGCCGTCTACAGAGGAGAAGCTGCTCCCAAGAATGTGGAGGACCCCGCGAGCTCATGGGAAGAGACCCCATCTGACCAGGTAGGAAGTGGCCCACGGCGGGTGTAGAAGCAGCCTCTCCCACCCCAGGAACCTCGGCGCGTTTCGGTTGGATTCCCCGCCGAGCGAGTGGTGGGCCGTCCTGCCACTCACAGGGCCCTGGGCTGGGATGCAGTGGAGTAGGGTGCGCCTGGGTCCCCCTACCAGGGTGCAGCCCAACCCCATCAGTGACCTGCCATCACAGCTCCTGCAGCCCCATCATAAAGGGCCGACCACTGAAGGTGTGTTGGGACTTATGCCAGAGGGCCCTGCCTTAAAGGGCCACCCAGTGCCAGTGCATAGAGACTCCAGCCAGTGGGCCAGCGGGCCCTGACTTAAAGGGCCACCTGGTGATTTTGCACAGAGACTCGGGCCAGTAGGCCCTGTGTTAATGTGACTTTATATAGAGACTCTGCCCTCCGGAAGGTGCAGAAAAGGCAGCCCTGTGACAGCCCCCTATCACTAATCGCTTTTGAAAATCCTGACCTAAAGAACTTGCCCCTGGTCACCCAGGCAATGAGCACCCCTTTCCCAAATTGTAGGCCTCTACCACTGGACTGTGCTCCCTGGCAGGACTCCCAAGAAGTTTCCACAGCAGCCATTAGGTTCACAGTCAGTGGAATCATACCAATATAAAAAACAGAGTAATTAAGAGCAATGTTCCCCTCTAATCTTTTCCAGCTATGTGCAGATTTATTCCAGACATGTGTAGACTCAATTTTTTATGTGCATCAAGGCATGTGCACCACCAGTGGAAACAAAAGCCCTGCTGAGGGCATTCGTCTGATCATCTGGGCAGCATTTAAATTTCTCCTCACCAGTCGCTCAAATGCCCAGCTTTTAGGGAACACTGATTAAGAACAGAATCAGATCCTTAGTATCTCCTGAAAGTTAATTTTTGCTCAAGTACAGGGACAGATGTGACACCAGATTTCAGAAAGAGCTTGGCTACTACTTGGGCATCTAAATATGGACCAGATTTTCAGAAGTGTTCAGGGCCTAATGTGTTGAGCTGTTTTGAAAATCTTTCCTTTTACAAACATGTTAACCTCACTCCTTTCTTTGGCAGCTAAATAAGCGGCATTGACTTCATTGGGAGCTCTGAGGACTCAGCACCTCTGAAAGCAACCAGCTTATGATTCCAGCCTGAATATTGATCTGAAGTAAATTCAGCTTTGTATTTGAACAAATGTTCATGGGAAAGGTTTGCCTGATTCTAGTGTGGACTAGTTAAATATTAAATCCGAGTATAGGTTTCCTGGCAGGAAAAAACCATACAAACAAAATCCCAGTTACTTTAATTCGCTTCAGAAGTGTTTCAGCTAAAGTATTCCTGTTTCAATGGGAAATTTGGAAGCTACCTTGGGTTTCTACCTCCCTTTTGATAAACATATTAAAAATACCAATATAGTAGCATTTTATATCATAATAAAATACACAGAGAATTAAATCCTGCTGAACACGTGCTGGTTTGGAAGCTGGTTTGCATGTTTTCTCTCATCCAGATTGGCTCACACGCACATTCACTGTGCAACTTTGCCAGAAATGTTTAATACAAGGCATTGAACTTGGTCTAGAATGTGGCAGCAGGAATGACCTTTGGCCTCCATTGTGATAATCTAGGGTAACCATATTTGAATTTTCAAAAATGAGGACTCTCCTGAGAGGGAGTGTATTTGTATCCGTATCTACCAAGTCACGTTGTATATAACTATATAACACATTAATACAATGTGAGTTGGTAGATATGGATACAGATACACTCCATCTCAGGAGAGTCCTCTTTTTTGAAAGTTCAGATATAGCAACCCTACATAAACCCTTTTGACCAGTCCTGAAATATCTACAGGGTCTCTCCGCACTTTCAGTCAGAATTGATTTGGAAATTGGCTTTTCAACCTACAAGAGATCAGACATGATATTAGTTAATGCTGGAGAACTGAAAGTATTAGATACAACCTTTTGGCCAATAGATTTTTTTTTAGCAAAACTCCTCAACCGTGAAACTCTTTGTCACAATATGCTTATTATTTTCTATTTTACTGCCTCTTCTTCTATCAGCATGATGGGGTATTCCACCCCCCCACCCACCGAAAACTCAAAATAATTTAAAAAAACCAACCCTTTTCTTTCCCAAAGTGTTTGACCATCATTGGAACTGTATTGTTTTTAAGACTTGAAATACTGACTGTAGCAAAAGGCTTTGAAATCAAAAGTGGTGAAAGTTTATGTGTGGATGAAATGATTGATTGATTGATTGATTGATTGACTGACAGTGTCATTTCTTTAGTTGGCTCATAGCTCTACTTTATTTCACCAGCCAACCAAATGTACATTTCCAAAGTGCTTTTACATGCTAGCATGCAGGGAACTCTTCAGAGCTAACTTAACATCCAATGCAAGAACCGATAACGTTTTTGAAAGGTAAATCCCATGATTATTATTACATTCATCATTCCATCAAGGCATACGTTCTTAAGAACAAAGAGCTAAAATCATTCCCATTGCTTTGCTGGGAGCCAGTGAAACTCACCGGGGACTGTATTTTCATCCCATCTTTGCACAGTGAGGACTAGAGCCTCTGGGTGAGACCATAATATGAAGTGATAATAATGGAGCTAGAGAGCTGGGAGATGGAATTAATACAACGCGAGATTCAGACCTGAGTAAATCCTGTAGCTGACCTGCTGAATTCTGTAGCAGCTGCAAACATTGAAGAGAACCAGCTGCAAAGTCTGCAAGGAGCTGTAATAGACAGCTTAGGAACTGAGATTAAAATGAAGGATAGACTGTGATTTCTGAAACCAGCCTGAAAAGGAGAGGTCTCTGGCGGGAGTCCTGAGATGGTTTGAAGACACCTTAATTACATGATAATATGGGTTCAAAGAAAGCATAGAAGCCACATTGATTTGGAGGTCACACACCTTATTTGGAGGATTAAAAGAAATCCCACTGCTGGAAAATCCGAGACCTCTGTAACAGCAGAGCTAATCAATAGCAGCTAAGCTTTTGCCTCTGCTAACATTTAAAGAAATCTGAAAATGAAGAATATAAAGACAATTATTCAAAACACTCAGCTGCTTCCCGGAACCGTTAGAGAACACATGTCAAAGCAGAGACTCGCATGAAATGAATACAGATAGCCCAGGCAAAAGAGGAGACTGAGGCCATGTCTACACTACAGAGCTTTTCCAGGATACCAGAGATATCTGTCGCGTCCAAGGAAGGCGTCTGCATTTCCAAAACATTTTTTTGAAAAAGCAGTTGAATTTTTTCGGCATCCCTCTAAACCTTGTTCTAAGAGGAAGAAGAGATGTTTCGAAAAAGGGTTTTTTTCCTGACATTTGGCCCCGTGTAAATGGACCAAATGTCGGAAAAACCTCTTTGGAAGAAAAGCAGAAAAAGATACGCAAATTGCACTTCACAATTTGTGTATCTTTTTCTGACTTTTCTTTGTAGTGTAGGCATAGCCTGAGTAGTGTTGCTCACTGTAAAATGATAACCCTCCTGAAATGCAGAACAAGCCTCAGAAACAGCCTTATATTTCCCTCTTTCTTCCCAGGCTTTTTGTACCTGGGAATGTCATCCTTAAAAAGAAACTCTTCATCCCCAAATATAGGCAACAACTCTGGAGCAAATACTTGAAAGTGAAACTGTGCTCAGATACTATAGTAATGAACACAGGATAAACTGATGAAAAGAAATATTCCATAAGCACTGCATGTATAAGTGAGGGGATCATACACCCAAGACAGAAAACACTCGACATGTGGGAAAAGTCCAGATTTCCCAAATCAATATTGTCAGAGTTATTTAAGTAGCTAGTAAGGGTGGAATCAGAAAAATGAACGCCCTGCAAAATAAAAGCAAGCAAATGCTTTGCTTGAGCAAAAATAATAATTATTATCTCTCATCAGGAGACCTCCAAATGTAACCCACACCTTCGGCTCTGGTGCACTGTCCCATCTCATGGGCCGACCCATAACATTTTGGCACCTGAGGCGGGGAGCTCAAATGTTCCCATTATCATTCGCAGGGCTTGACAAATGGTGGCAAAATCTACTCGCAGCCCTGCATCGCGCATGTGTGCGCTGCCAGAAAACGGGGCGACCGGCTGAAATCTACTCGCCATGGGCGAGTAGATTCACTGATTTGTCAAGTCCTGATCATTCGCATGGTGCTATTCAGCTGAGTGTCAACTAGCTTTGTGAGGGCACTTTATGACCACACAGGAGAGCAATATTCAGTAACAGAATTCACCAGGGCTATTGCTGAGATCCTCAAGGTGCATGCTCCAGCTCGCTAACTGGTTGCAGCGAGTTTTCTTAGGAGAATGAACCTTGGCTTTAGTTTCTCCTTTGTTTGTTCCAGATGGTGTCAGAATGAGACCACTTACAGAGAACAAAGAGTCTGCTCTACCGCCTTACCTAATAGCCAGCTAGTTTTTAGCTCATGCACTATGCTCCTGAGGTCCCAGGTTTCATTCCTCCTGCAGACTACTAGGGCATTACACAAGCACTTTCCAAAGGTCAGGATTGTTATCCCTGTTTTGAACCAATGATAGTATTGAGGCACCAGGAGATGATTTGAATTGTCCAATTGTCCCTGCTGGAAAGGGATAACAAGTGGAGTTCCGCAAGGGTCTGTTTTGGGACCCGTACTGTTCAATATCTTCATCAATGATGTAGATATTGGGATAGAGAGTACGCTTATTAAGTTTGCAGATGATACCAAACTGGGTGAGGTTGCGACTTCTTTGGAGGATAAGGACATAATTCAAAATGACCTTAGCAAGTTAGAGAAATGGTCAGAGGTAAACAGGATGAGGTTTAATAAAGAGAAATGCAAAGTGCTCCACTTAGGAAGGAACAATCAGTTCCATACATACAAGATGGGAAGCGACTGTCTAGGAAGGAGCATGGCGGAAAGGGATCTAGGGGTCATAGTGGACCACAAGTTGAATATGAGTCAACAGTGTGATGCTGTTGCAAAAAAAGCAAATATGATTCTAGGTTGTATCAACAGGTGTGTTGTAAGCAAAACTCGTGAAGTCATTCTGCCGCTCTACTCTGCGCTAGTTAGGCCTCAGCTGGAGTACTGTGTCCAGTTCTGGGCGCCACATTTCAAGAAAGATGTGGAGAAATTGGAAAGGGTCCAGAGAAGAGCGACAAGAATGATTAAAGGTTTAGAGAACATGACCTAGGAAGCCAGGCTTCATGAACTGGGCTTGTTTAGTTTGGAAAAAAGAAGATTAAGGGGGGACATGATAGCGGTTTTCAAATATCTAAAATGGTGTCACAAGGAGGAAGGAGAAAATTTGTTCCTCTTGGTTTCTGAGGACAGGACAAGGAGTAATGGGCTTAAAGTGCAGCAGGGGAGGTTTAGATTGGACATTAGGAAAAAATTCCTAACTGTCAGGGTGGTCAAATATTGGAATAAATTGCCAAGGGAGGTGGTGGAATCTCCCTCTCTGGAGATATTTAAGAACAGGTTGGATAGACATCTGTCAGGGATGGTGTAGACGGAGCTTGGTCCTGCCTTGAGGGCGGGGGGCTGGACTCGATGACCTCTTGAGGTCCCTTCCAGTCCTATTATTCTATGATTCTATGAAGGTCTTCACTGTTGGCGGACAGGACACTGGGCTAGATGGACCTTTGGTCTGACCCAGTCTGGCCATTCTTATGTTCAGCCAAACGCAAGTCTACCAGACTCCCACTTTTAGGGGTCTACCCACTAGGCCACATAGCTAATCTGGGGGAGCACATAGTGCTCTAGGCTGAGGATTGGCAGCACTGGATTCTAGTCCGAGTTTTTCCTCTGATGTTGTGTGTGACCTGGGGCAAATCACTTCACTTCTCTGGGCCTGTATTTCCCTTCCCATCCTTCTCCTGTATCCCCTCTTGAACTGTACATTCTTTAAGGCAGGGGTGGTCTGATGCCTTCATCTGTTCAGTGACTAGCACAACAAGGCCACCAATACTGGTTCATGCCATGAAGTGCCAGTGTCCTACAGGTCATGGGGAAGGACAATTTTTTCTAACAGTTTTACAGTGACATCACACCCAAAAAGCCAGTGGGTGGGATTCTGAAAAGAGCAGATCTTCCTCTGAAATTCAAGGGGATTTGAGTGCCTAAATCCCTTAGGCTTGCTCGATAATTGCTGGTTATGCAACAAAGAACTGAATAGCCTAGAAAGGTTTCAGAGGATTTTTCACTCCACAATTTTTTTTTTAAACCAGAGCTACCCAAAGGGAAATTTAAGGACCAGATAGAAACCACAAAGTCATAAAGTCCGTTCATTCCAAGGCGCTCCTCTCCTCTGTAACGTCAGGGTGAAGCCGTTGCAGGTTTTTATTTGCTAGTGAACTCCAACAACAAGCAATTTTCTCCCTGCTCATCAGGGAAGATGGAGAAAGCGAGTATGAAAGTGTTTCTCAGGCATTTAAGATTATGTCTATGCAAACTAGGGACAACCTTTGGGCTCCTGTCAAGTTTCCAATGCAACCCCCACTGGCACAAATAATCACTGTATTAACATCAGGCCCTACATGCGGGGCATAGATCCTGCAAGGTGCTGACCGTCTCATTGCAGCGCTGTGCAGTCCGAGCTCTCTTTAACTTCAACAGGCAACGTGAGCTCTCAGCAGCTCCCAGGAGGTGTTCAGCGCCTGGCTGGATCAGACTAGCCATACATCAAAGTTCACCAGGCATGTAGGCGCTTCTGAGGCAAATCCCAGGATATGTGTGTAAAGAGAGCAAGCGAGCAGGGCCCTCCTGCACGGGGTCTGCAATCGTTTAGCGGATTATTTAACGTTGTGGAATGCAGCGAGGCTAGAGAGCACGGCTCACCTTTCTGTGCGATTAAAGCACGGGACAGAAATCTCTGACAGGCCTCAAAGCCACTCACACCAGTGAGCACAGTGAATTGGGGAGTTTGCTCGGGAAGCCTGCAGACCAGACCTGTCGAGGGAATGAATGGGATGTTCTTAGGTGGGGCTCCTCTGAATGCACCGCAAAGCGAGCTGTGCTGAACTTAAAGGCAAAAGCCCCTTCCCTCCCCCACCAACCGCTGAAATAGGATTAGCTGGCCTCCTAAAGGAATAAATCTGTTGCTTTCATTCCTCTCCAGCCGTGCGCACAATGAAAGTCTTGATAAATGAATGTGTTATAAACTTCCTACAAGAACCGCTGACTATACATCAAAGTTATACACTTCAACCACCCCAGTGTCAGTGGGGGATATGTCTTTGGGACAGAACATGATCCTTCACAGCCTGCAGGGGCTGGGAGCGCTTCCGTAGCAGAGTTCTCAGCCCTTGGGGGTGATGGTGATGGGGGGGAGAACTCCCCCGCTTTGGCTGATGCTAGAGCAGCACTGAGGAAAAAGTTAGGTCCAGCCTTCCTTGCTCACATGCCATCCACCAGAAGTATGGATAGATCCAATGTGGAGATCCCACTGGGCAGTTCTAAGACCAGATCCCATAACATAAGAATTAGGGGACACCAGATGAAATTAATTGGCAGCAGGTTTAAAACAAACAAAAGGAAGTTTTTCTTCATGTAGCACAAAGTCAACCTGTGGAACTCCTTGCCAGAGGAGGTTGTGAAGACCAGGACTTTAACAGAGTTCAAGAAAGAACTAGATAAATTCATGGAGGTTAGGTCCATCAATACTTATTAGCCAAAATGGTTAGGAATGGTGTCCCTAGGCCAAGGGTGGGCAATAATGTTTTGCTAGGCCACACAGGAAGGGGTGGGGCCTCAAGAGGAAGGGGCGGGTCCAGGATACTGCTCTGCTTTCCCACTCAGGGTATGTCTACACTACCCTCCTAGTTTGAACTAGGAGGGTAATGTAGGCATACCGCACTTGCAAATGAAGCCCGGGATTTGAATTTCCCGGGCTTCATTTGCATAAGCGGAGCGCCGCCATTTTTAAAACCCCGCTCGTTCGAACACCGTGCAGCGCGGCTACACGGGGCACGAACTAGGTAGTTTGAACTAGGCTTCCTAGTTCGAACTACCGTTACTCCTCATTCCACGAGGAGTAACGGTAGTTCGAACTAGGAAGGCTAGTTCGAACTACCTAGTTCGTGCCCCGTGTAGCCGCGCTGCACGGGGTTCGAACCAGCGGGGTTTTAAAAATGGCGGTGCCCCGCTTATGCAAATGAAGCCTGGGAAATTCAAATCCCGGGCTTCATTTGCAAGTGCGGTATGCCTACATTACCCCGCTAGTTCGAACTAGGAGGGTAGTGTAGACATACCCTCACAGACCATGATTGGTCTGGGGGGGGAGAATGCATGAAGTTCCCCACGCCCCCCGAGCTTCCCCCTAGGTGTCCATGTCCTTGGTGGTGGGAGGAAATTTTGCGCGCTGCCCCTTCTGCCCCCAGGCTACTCAGGGCTTGGGAGCATGGGAGCATGCAAAGTCTCCTCCTGCCCTGCCAGGTGCATGTGGTGCTTCTAAGCAGAGTGGGGGCAGGGCGGAGGAAACTTCGTGTGCTTCCCCCTGCCCCAGGCCCTAACTGGATCTGGCCCACGGAGGCCCTTTTGCCCACCCTGCCTTAGCCTCTGTTTGTCAGGGGCAGGAGAGGGATCACTTGATGATGCCCTGTTCTATTCACTTCCTCTGGGGCATTGGCCATTGGCAGAAGACAGGACACTGGGCTAGGTGGACCTTTGGTCTGACCCAGTATTGCCATTCTTGGTTCTTATGGCACATCCAATGTCTGCAAACACTGCGAGTTTACAGGATTGAGGCCATAATGCCATACTCTGAAATGAGATCCTGCCAGGGCTCACACCCTGCAACATCCATGACATCAGCAGTGACTGTCCCATGAGTGTGGCCCGCAGGATGGGGCCCTATAATTATTCCCAGAGACCTGCATGACTGGGTGGAGGGAGGATATGTGGGGTTCTTTACTATGAAGCAGGTTGGAATCCAACCCCAGCTCTACGACCAGCAAAAATCTCTAAAAAGCTCTTGATGCACATAAATTAGTGCAGAGGAGCAGTTAGCAAGAGCACCCCCTAAGTCTGTCCTCCTTGGTAACCCCTGAATGAGGTCTTCTGAACAGCAGGCTATGCAGGGAGGGGGAATCAAGAGTCAAATCAAGGGTTAAAAAATAAGCTTTCAAAATGAACAGAGCAAACATTTGGCAGTATATTTTGCCTGCGTTTGGTGACTCTGGGACTGCATGTGTGGGTGGAGGGGGAGTTCAAGGCCTGAGAGATCTTTTCCCAGCCAAGCGTCTAAGAGGCAGAGTTAGCGAGTGTAGTTTTCTTTGGTGCTCATGACAGTGAGGGATTTACAATGCTGGCTAGGAGCAGCAAATGTTGTGCAAGCATCTTCCGGTCAGCTCTGCCAATACACCTCAAGCTGGACAAGTGGTGGACTAGCTCCCAAATGCTCTGGGATTGGTGGCATATCCACATATTTTTAAAGGGATCTGAATATCCTTGAGGCTGCTGATTCCACATCATCCTCTTTTCCACAAACACACTTGGCTCCCCGGTGTACGTGTTTCCCTCGTGGATGGAGAGACAGGCTGGCTTCCCGACATCGCTCCCTTCTTATTTCTGAATTCTCTTTGGAAGCCTCCTCTTCCCCATCTGGCACCGGGCTTCTGAACTAAGAGTCTATCTTCTTCTGTCAGTTCACTGATCACATCCTAATGAGACCAGACATCCGCACGTGCCTGAGTTGGTGCAAGAGGGTCGGGTAGCCCCCTTTCTGAATCCTACTGGTGAATCTCTAAAGCTCTCTACAGCCTGGGCTGTGAAATTCCTGACACACTCCTAATCCTCTCTTCTCCTTTCCTTTAGGATCATCATTTCTACTGTGGTACTATCCAGCAGCCTCCATCAAAATCAGGAGCCTGTTGTGCTAGACACTATCCAAAACCACAAAGTGTCTGCCTCAGCCCCACAGAGTGTACGGCTTAAAATCCCAGAGAGGGAGTTGTGCTCTTTTTAGTCAAACTGAACCACAAAATATATATTTAAGGTGCCCGCAAATCCAGTTCTACTGCCCCTCACCTGGTTTAACCTCCACCCCCGACCATTTTTCCTACTGTTACCTCTGTAGCTAGGACGGAATTTTTTAACTAAAAGACAGGACAGGCTGCATTCAGGCCTTCTTCTCTTGATGACGCAGGCGATCCTAGAATCCTAGGCTGGAAGAGACCTCAGGAGTCATCAAGTCCAGTCCCCTGCCCAAAGCAGGACCAACCTCAACTCAATCATTCCAGCCAGGGCTTTGTCAAGCCTAGACTTTAAAAGCTCTAGGGATGGAGATTCCACCCTCTCCTTAGGGAACCCATCCCAGTGCTTCACCACCCTCCTAGTGAAATAGTTTTTCCTAATATCCAACCTAGACCTCCCCCACTGCAACTAGAGACCATTGCACCATGTTCTGCCATCCAAGATAGTCAAGAGGGATGACTGTCAAAAGCACAGGGGACAATTAAGACATTCAGCTCCTATTTAAAGTCTCCCAAAGATCCAGTGGCTGCTTCGTTACGTTTTTCTTTCTCGGAAAGTTCTCTTGGCTGCTTTCATTGCTCTCCCCTTCCCCTTTTCTTCACCTTATGTTCATGCCCCAGACACTACTCAGCTCTAAATCCTTACTCAGCCTCTTGTTAATATGCCTCATTCCCGACCTTTTTCTCATCTCCCCTCCCACATGTCTCAAGTGTCCTTCAGTTCAAGGAACGACTCCAGTTTAGACCCAACTTCATCTACTTTCCACACAAGTGGGATCTCAGAACAGCTTTTACTGCTGAAACTTATGTTCCTTGTGCACAGAAGAATCCTGGGTCCCAGGACAGAGAGACATTTACACTGAAGGAAGGCCTGCCACCCATGGAAAATTTGCTGCATAGATAAACCTTTCTGTGTTCCTCGTTTTGGCACTGGAAATTTGAGGAGGGCGCTACCTGCAGAAAAGCTCTAAGATGGTTAAAACACCAAAATGGTTGCAATCTAGGCAATTTATGATGCACCGAATTGAATATCTTGCAGCGGAAGATCCTTTAAATTGGAGATAGAGAAAGCGGGATGGGAAAAGGGTGGGCAAGTGAATAAAGAAGCCTTCATCTTTGCAAAAGGGTTCAAGAGAATGTCTATACTGCAGTCAACTTCTGTGAGCTTTAACCTACTTAAAAAGAGCAGTGAAGATGAAGCAACAAGGGTTTTAGCACAGGATGTACTAGTCCTCCTGGACTTCCCACTACATGACTAACATTGCTAGCTTGTGTCA
The DNA here is from genome assembly GCF_052426305.1 of Pelodiscus sinensis. Classification (NCBI taxonomy): domain Eukaryota; kingdom Metazoa; phylum Chordata; order Testudines; family Trionychidae; genus Pelodiscus; species Pelodiscus sinensis. The sequence goes on along the minus strand of NC_143074.1, from coordinate 6,286,607 downwards.
GGTTCCATGCCATCCTGGATTCCCTGCTACATTCAGCCTCACTAGCCAAGTTAAAACTAGCACAAGTTTGCCTACCCAGGCAGCAATCACGCCTGCAACTGTAGTGCAGACATACCCAAAAAACTGTAGTGACTCACACTGGGTTAGTCAAGATGATGTCACATCCAGCTTAATTTGCAGAATGAGCTTTAAGAGTACATCATGTGCAGCCAAGATTTTCCATATAGCAAAGTGTCATCACCCAGGCCAGAGATATTGGGAATGTGCTGAAGCATGCCGGAAATTGAACCCTGAATTGGTGATGCATCTAAACACACTTCAAACGTTAGCCCTTTAGATCACCGACAACCAACGGGTGTCACCGGTTGAGATTCAGGAGGAGCTATCTTTGACGGCTGATTCCTTTGTTGAGTCTAAGCTTCAAAAATGCAATAGCACCATTCAAGGCATGAATAGAATTATTCATTGTCAGAAAAATATGGCACGCTCACATATTCAGGAACCCTGCGTCTCTCCAAATTATTTAGCCTCTCTCTTGTTGAAAACTGACTCTCAAGAGCCAGACCAATTTTCCAAGTGCTCAACAAACGACAAGCAGAGCCAGATTTTCAAAAGAAAGCTGCACTAGAGTGGTTCAGAAAATAGAATTTCTGTCCCCTGGGAAGCTCTGATATTTCTACATTTGTTTTTGCCCCATCATGGGATGAAACACAAACACTGAAAATTTCAAAGTTCCCAGAAATGTAGATCAGGAAAATTTTTAAATGAAAAAAAAAAAATTCCAAGACATTTCTAATCAAAACAAATGTGTCATTTATAATTGTCCTATTAAAAAAATCAAAGCATTTTTGTGAAAAATTGACAATATTTCCCCTTCTATGTCTACACTAGAACTTTTGTAGGTTGATTGTAGAGGGAGAAAAACACACCAATTATGGGGGGTAGTTTAATTATGCGGGTAGTAGAGCGTTCTTCTGCTGCCATTGAGTAGCTACATAGGAGACCTAACAGTGGTACAACTGTGCTGCTGCAAAGTCTGTAATATAGACACTAATTTAATCAAAATCCCTTATTTTGGCAGGAAAATTGTGTGTCCAATCAGCTCTGCTCATCTTTAGGCATCTCAAGCAGGGCCACATTTTCAAAAGTGTTCATGCCCTAAAAGTTCCCAGAGCAACACTTAGGGCACATCTACTCAACAGGGCTAAATTCAAAATAAGCTACACAACTTGAGCTACGCTAATTGCATAGCTTAAATAGAAATAGCTTATTTTGACTTTTGGCGCTGTCCACACAGCACTTATTTTGAAACAGAGCACTCTTCCCCAGACTGCCCTTACTCCTCACACAACGAGGTTGTACAGACGCCGGAGTAAGAAGCCGGTTATTTCACATTTATTTCAAAATAACGGGCTTGCTGTGTAGACATGCACTGATGTTATTCCAAAATAATGCTGCTATGTAGACATGCCCTTCAAGACTGCATTCTCAAAAGGGCTCAGCATTCAACATGCATTCAGTGTGCTAGGCACTCTAAACATCCTGACTAAAGAAACCCGTTTGGTGACAATCTATTCCCCTAAGTTCTCCAGTGTTTTCACACTCGCTGTCAAGAAAGGAAAAGCGTTAATCCAGGAGGATATGTAACTGCAGGTATTGGTTCCTCCATATGCATTTACAAACCAGTGATCTTCTGTTCACCTCAGGCCTTGAAATAAGAAAACAGAGTTCTGGACAAGCATATTGATCAAGATTCCTGTAACTATCCCTTTGAAACACAAATCAACTTCAAAAAAAAGTCTCAGTTTGTGCTGCGTGGTTCCTTTGCAATGCAGTTTAGCATCTTGGCAGTGGAACGGCTAAGTAGACATCCTCCTGAGCCAGCTATAATGTAAAGGATCGCCAAGTGTATTCCATCTTTGAATGTACAGTAATAACAGTTTTCAGCTTTCCTCACTGTTGGGCGGACTGTTCTGGATCCATGTGCAGAGATATTCCTCCCCAGGTACTGTGACAACTCCCGTTTGGGAGCAAGTGTTTGGTAAAGGGTATTAGCTAGGGCATTCACGGATATGTCTGATTCCTCAGTGGATGATGCTGTGATATTTGTGCTGACATACAGCTTGGGTTAAGGCCTGCCTACATCTCTGTTCCTGCTATGGAGGGACTCCCAGCCTTTAGACCCCAGCCTGACTCTGCTGTTACTGAGGCTGGTTTATGTTACCTACAAGACTCTCTGTGCTGTCCAGGCTCAGATCAAGATTAGGAGAGGTGGAGACAAAAGGTGGCGCCATGCCACCACTGAGGCGCCCCGGGGTCTTGATGCTCATCACTGCATTGCTCCCTGGCATAAATTCGTGCTCTGATCTTTCCCAGAAGCATCACCATTTTTTTCTAGCAACCAGGAATTAATGGTGAGGCGGGGGGAACTTCTCCTAGCCATGCCCCACCGCTGAAGAACATGGGAAGGAAGCCAATGCAGCTCTCCAGCATCTAAAGATCTTCCTTCCAAGATGGGGATGCAGTGGGAGCTGGGTTCACCAGCAGGAGGACCACTCTACACTGGAGGTACCTGTGCAAAGTGGCTCTCACTGACCTGAGAATCGGGGTTATGAGAAACAAGAGGTAACCCCAAGCAAGTCAATGGATGATTTGTAGAGAGCAGAATCAGGCCAATGATTGTTATTGGCTGTTTGTGGCCTCTGGTCGAGGGACATTTTTCCAGTGGACAAAGAGTTGGGAATTGAACTACACTAATAATAACTGCTGGAGTCCGAACCTCCATTGCCTTCCACATGGGGCTAGAACCACAGTGAGCTGAGCACTACCATGATGGTGTGAAGCAGTTTAAAGGGCCAGAAAAAACTATCTTGGGCACAGCAGAATCTGCAGACGGAACAGCGCTAGAGCAGGAGGAGCTCCTGGGTCATCCTCCAGGTGCAGGGTTTCTGGCTGAGGGAAAAGGGGCCGCCCAGCTCACCTACATCCTATCATGCTTGGCTGCCTGATGTCCGGTCAGGGAGACGGCACAACGTAGATCAGCCTTCTGCTCTGGACTACTTGGCTCTGTGGCAAAAAGTCACCTTTGCATGCATCCCTCCTGAGCTGCGAAGGGTGCAGGAAAGACTGGACTCCAGGATCGGGCCCCTTGTGTCATTTGCACATATATGGATGGAGTGCAACACACTACCACCAGTGAAAAACTGCCAGGGCGTGTTAACACTTGCTTTGAGCAGGGCTAGGTGACACCAGGAGGCAGTGGGGAACCAGGCCCTGGAGGTTTTCTTTTTCAGGCTATCTACATAGTCACTCGTATCCCTGCTTACAGGCAAGCCCCATGCAGCACCTCTGGGGGGCACAGGGAAAGAATGATACAGAGTAGACCCATTCCTTTTTCCTTTTGTTTCTTCGAAAGCCTCAGTTCCTTTTTCTGGCTACGTTTGTTTCCCAACCCATCTCATAACCATGCAAACACCGAACAGCGTCAGAGAGAGTCTACCATAATAGTGTCATGTGGCCAAAAATGATCTCAGCTTTGAAACATTTCGGAGTACGTCCACTTTCTAAGTGGCTCATCTTCTCTGTGAAAATGGGAATAGTCTTTCTCACATCCATCCTATGCTCTGCTTGTGGAAGAAAGCATATGTCTCCATATTAAGCCTCAATCTGTATTTTTTTTTTTGCACTCGTTTTACTCCAGGATTTTCAAGATTTCTTAAATGTTCTTCTCCATCTCTCTCACTGTGTCTTCCAAATCATAGATACCACCATTTAACTATGTAGTACTTGGAATAGTATGTCACATGTTTATATTATAGGGAGACCAACTGGCCCCTGCTAAGATTAGGACTCTCTTGTGCTTGATGCTGTCCAGCCAAATAGTAAAAGTAGCCGCTGCTCCAAAGAGCTTCGACCCAGATCCTCAAAGGTAGTTAGGCCTGGATTTAGGCCTTCCAGCTTAAACATGCTAGACAAAATGTGGGAGAAATGAAATATTATCTTCTGGGCCCTGTGGAATTTGTCACTGAGTTTGCCTTTTCTGGGCTTCCAGAAAAAAACTCAGAGTTCATTTAAAAGAAAGACTTTCTAGTGCCTGTGGTTGCAAAGACAACCCTGGAGGTGTGATTCAGCAGCAGCAGGGCGCTCCATTTTGGTGCAGCCAGATGGATCCACATTTGGTTTTTGTCTCCCTGCTCTGCTGAGACCTATCCCCAGCTGCCTCTTGCTTTCTTACTGTCCCTTCCCGCCACAGAGGAATGAATTGGATTGCAGTGCATTCATACTGCACTGTTGCATGAGCCAGGCAGCAGAGGGAGCTAGAAGCACAGAGAGTTTAGCAGATGAATGGATGAAGTTGTCTTCTAATTCCCTCCTTCCCTGGCGCACATGGAGAAAATTTTGAGACCCTGACCAATGCCAATTGGACAACATTGTGGGAGCCAAGGCCTGGGGCCGATGGAGAAGGTAAGTCAGCTGGAGAGCCGGGAGGAAAATCTGTGTCAATAAGAACATTGCGGAAGTGTAGGTCAACACGCACCTTCATCTAGGAGCCAAAACTACGTGTGTATGTGGGGAATGAAGGGCATTTTCTGGAGAGACATGGAAGTAATCTTGAAATAGAGTTTAGGGTTTGTGCCCCAGAATACAAGGGTCACTGATGAGTATCTCCATGCTACAGAAGGGAAACTGAGGCATGGAGCTTTTATGTGACTTGCCCAAGGTCACACAGGAAGTCAGTGACAGAGCCAAATATAGACTTCCCCATCTCTCCAGTCCCAGATTCGTATCCTAGCCACAAGACCCTCCTTCCTGTGTTGTGGTTTAACCACTCACCCCCCAAATGGTCTCTCATGTATGTTCAGAATGGAGATAGGCTCATGTCATACAATTCAGACTTGTTCTGAACATGAAACACCTTCAGAGGTCAAGGTTGTTTGGAGCTAGGGTTCCCACTCAAATCTAGTTCTTAGTGAATAAGGCACAGGTTCTCAAAAGGTTATGTAGGCACCTAATTCCCTTCGATGTCAATGGGCATTAGTCACCAGGCTGTGAGCTGAAGTATTTCAAACTCAGATGCTAGTGCCACCCGCTGGCGTGCTTGAGACTCATCTGGTTCTGGGAACTTCATACCTTCTGTCAGCAGCTCACTAAAGCTTGTGGCTTTGGAACTGGATAGTGATCCATATTCAGCTGGGAATTTATGGTGACTTTATGGTTCCCACAAATGCTTCACTACTATTGTCCTTTGGAAGACATACAATGATTCTGCGTTCAGTTGACCCTATTTTTTTTTTGTAATTCTTCTAAATGCTTTTGTATGGTTTTCTGGATTCCTGCAGAGAGTATAACATGGCTCAAACCTTAGCAAATGTTGTGATAGCATTTTTGCCCAGGTGCAACTTTTATATGTTTCACTTTTAATTTTCCTAATCCATCTCAAAGGGTCAAACCCAACCATGGTGTAACTCCAGTGGCTTCCTGACCTGATCTTCATAGTGCTCCAAAGCAAGCAAAGATTCTTAGCCAGTATCTGCCAACTAATGAAGGCCCTTTCCCTTTAGGCTCAGTGAACTGTATGGTACAAGGCAAATGCCTTTGCAATTTAGAAGTACACTAATTCTGGTTACTCCCCCACTTTTTTTTTTTTTACATTATATCAGATTTTCTCATTTTATCCTAAAAAAAAAAATCTCTATTTCTGCAGAAATCAGAAGTGCTGACCTTCCTGTATCAATTCCCTTCCTTTATATAACCTATCAGTAGGGCCTTACCAATTTCACGTGCATTTTGGTCAAAGTCATAGGATCTTATAAATAGTAATTTTGATTATTTCAGCTATTTCAATCTGAAATTTCATGATGCTGGAATTGTTGAGTCCTGAAGCAAAATGGAATTGTGGGGGTGTTTGCAAAATTATTGTAGGGGGGTTTTAGCACGGTTACACTTAGGCTATGTCTACACTGGCAGGTTGTTGCGCCAGAAGTATGCAAATGAGGCTAAGCGTGGAGTATCATTGAGCCTCATTTGCACACCTAGGCTATGTCTAGACTGCAGGCTTCTTTCGAAAGATGCTCTTTCGAAAGCATCTTTCGAAAGAGCCTCTTTCGAAAGATCGCGTCTAGACAGCAGGCGGATCTTTCGAAAGAAAAATCCGCTTTTTCGAAAGAGAGCACCCAGCGAGTCTGGATGCTCTCTTTCGAAGACGGCCTCTTTACATTGAAGAACGCCTTCCTTCGAAAGAGGAACTTTCGAAGGAAGGCGTTCTTCCTCGTGAAACGAGGTTTACCGCCATCGAAAGAAAAGCCGCGTTCTTTCGAAATAATTTCGAAAGAACGCGGCTTGAGTCTGGACGCAGAGGAAGTTTTTTCGGGAAAAGGCTACTTTTCCCGAAAAAACCCCTGAGTCTGGACACGGCCCTAATGAGCCACCATTTTTGCAGAAGAGTCTCTTGCGCTAGAAGGAGCTGTCTACACTGCCCCTTCTTGCGCAAGAAAAACCCTCTTGCGCAATGCCGTTATTCCTGAAAATAATAAGCGTAGCAGCATTGTGCAAGAGGGCTTTTCTTGAGCAAGAAGGGGCCGTGTAGACAGCTCCTTCTGGCGCAAGAGCCTCTTCCTCAAAAATGGCGGCTCACTAGGTATGCAAATGAGGCTTGGCAATATTCCACACTTAGCCTCATTTGCATACCTCTGGCGCAACAACCCGCCAGTGTAGACATAGCCTTACTGCTGTGCTGCTGCTGTTGGCAGTGCTGCCTTCTGAGCTGGGCAGCTGGAGAGCAGCAGCTGCTGACCAGGAATCCAGCTCTCAGGACAGAACCAATACCAGCAGAAATGCAGAAGTAAAGATGGCAGGATGTGGTGTTGCCGCCCGTGCTTCTATGCTGCTGCTGACAATGCTGGGCTCTTAGTCAGCAATATTCCCTCTACCCTTTCCATCCATGTGCAGATTTTTTCCATCCAAGTGTGGAATAATTTGTATGTGCACTGAGGCATGTGCAAATCTGCACCGCATTTGACTCTCTCCTGAGTGGCCACACAAGCACACAGATTACAGATAACCCTTTCAGTGAGCAGCTGCCACTTTCAGTCTGCCCAGCTCTGAAGGCTGTGCAGAAATAAGTGTGGCAATACTGCAGGCCCCTCCCACCACCCACCCCAAATAACCTTGCAACCTTCCTGCAACTCCCTTTTTTGGTCAGGATCCTGATTAAAGAAACACTGCTTTTCCCCCCATGAAATCTGTATAGCACAGGGCAAAAACACACAAAAGACCAGATTTCAGGCGGGAAGATCAGATTTCATGGTCTGTTATGTGTTTTTCATGGCCATGAATTGATATCAGATATCTTTACACTAGCCCGACACAGGTTGTTAGCCTCCCACTTGGTTCTTGCTATCTACAGTTCCAATAAATGGCATAAGTCACCTTCCAGCTCCCTGTAGAAAATTCCTGGTTTCTGCAGGTGGGCACATCAACTGCCAAATAGCTAGTGTGATGGCTCATGCTTCCTCTAAGCACATATCTTCCTGTTCTTGCTCACAACAGGCGTTGGCAGCACGTTCACCTTTTCTCCTATCTCTTGCTTGAGCCTGGCATTCACGAAACTCTGCATCGACCAAGACAACGTGTCCACAACATGGAAAGAAGACTCCATTCATTTTGCTAACCACCACTCATGCACAGTGAAATGTGGCTTGTTCCATCCTCATCATGTGGCTTCTCACCCATGGCAAGTCTTTGCCTCAAAATGCTAATTGCCTTTCTTGGCAGATGCTAGTATGTCACTCGGAGGACAAAGCGCAAGCATGCACTTTCACTGTGAATGTCTCTTATTTGGGTAGAAAGATCAACAGAAACAAGAAGGAACACAAGAGAGAGCAAAGTATTTAAGGCTGTCTACACTACCACAAAAAGTCGGAAGAAGTTACGCAAATTGCGTACCTTTTTCTGATTTTCTTCCGAAAGAGGCTTTTCCGACATTTGGCCTGTCTACACGGGGCCAAATGTGGGAAAAAAAATCCTCTTTTTAGAACATCTCTTCTTCCTGTAAAATGAGGTTTACAAGCATCTTTAAAAAATGCATTTGCTTTTCTGAATTTTTTTTTGGATATTTTTCCGGTATCCCGGAAAAGCTCTGTAGTCTATACGTACCCTAAGTGTGCGAACCAGGCCCACCAACAGGGGCAGCAAAGGGGGCAAATTCCCAGTGATTTTAAAGGGCCTGGGAATTTAAAGGGCCACTCCAACTTGTGTGGCATATACAAATCACATGAAGCAAACCTTCTGAGCCTTCCAGCTTTCCCCGCTTCACCCCGTAATATATTTCAAGTAATTTCTAGTAAGTGACAGCATGTTGACAGAGGGCAACAACAGAATAGGAAGACTGAATCTACAAATAGAAGTGGCGGCTCACTACCCAACGTGCATTAAAACAGCCATTGTGAGTATGCTAATGATAATATACAGCATGCTTTCATCCGCCAAAATCCAATATATTTCTTGGGCACTCTTATTTATGAGAGGGTAAAATAGCCCCTCATCTTAGGCTACAGAGTCCATACCTTCCTTTTTAGCCTCAGTTGCTTACTATTGGCAGGCATGGTTTTGGAAAGCTGCACTTCCCTACGCATGCTGGGCTCCCCTCCCCATTTTCCACTCTGGATGGGTGTGTGGCACGGGGAGACGCACACCAGTCAAATTCTGGCAGTTCCCTGTGGCTTTTGCAGTACTCTCCTACACTTGGGATAATCTAATTACAAAAAACCTCACCCAACCATACATTTTTCCTTAGGATTCTGCTGCCACCAGCTACTTTTACTCATCATTGAAATAGAGTCCCCCTCTTTTTTTTTCCACGTCGTTAAAAATTTATTATTTAGACTGATGATGACATCATCTGGAGAGGGACCAGGGTTGTGGTCAGTAGGGCCTCTTTCTGCATTACAGAGAGACAGTTTCTTCTCTCTCCCTTTGCAGTTCATTAATTTTTAAACAGGGCTTTGCTTTAAATATATACATCTCAGTGCTTTCAGCTGATGAGTCAGAGGAGGTGTCGTTCTGCCCGGCCACATGCCAGCATTCCAGGCTTCCTGACAAAATGGGCATGCACCGTCGGCTCTGACTGAAAACCTCCTTCAGCAACGGAGGGTGATTTGCTAGGATCATCTGGGTAGATCTCACTAAATCAACCCCCTGCCACTGCAGGGATCTTGGTCATTGGTGAACCTTAGCTCCTTCTGTTCTCCACTTGTGGCGCACAATCATGTAGTTTCCTGAAGGCTAGAATACTTTGGTCTCATTCTATTTATTGGGCCCAGCCTGGGGTAGCTGGGTGGTGATTTGTGGCCTTTGGTTGGGCTAGATGGTGTGGAGGTCGCTTTCGGTCTTAAGCTCCATGATTTTGTGTCTCTGTGAACAGCATCAAATGTGGGCAGCGGGGGCGGAGGGGTGGGATACCTCTGCAGCACATACAGCTTTGCACCCTCTAAGGTCCCAAAGCACTTTGTTATCCAATGGCCAAATCCTTTTCATTGATTTCAAGGGATGATTTGCCTAAGTAAAGTGACCAGGGTTTGGTCCACACCTGAGGAAGGCAAGACGAATTAGGCTCAATAGCCATATTATTAAGGTTGGGAGCCTAAAGGAGTTAGGTGCTCACCGGCCATTGAATTCCACTGGAATTTGGGAGCCTACTTCCTTTGGTCGCCTTGGCACTCCCAGTCTTAAACTTCAGTAGTTAATAATGAAGGAAGGTCACTGGTAAAATGCAGATTGCATGGCTTGGAAATTAATTGTACTCTCTGTCCCGGATGGCTGCCAGAGAAAGTCAGAACACGCACTAGAGGAAATCATAAACCACACTGTGTTTTTAAGGTTATCACCCCTTGAAGTCTGTGTGTACCCTCCCGAGGGCTACCATTTCCCCGCTAAATATCCATTTGCACCAGGCCTCTGCCTTCTCTGTACAGATCCTAGGGAGTCATAAAACAAATACTGATTACTATTATTTACTTGCTTTATTAGAGACTACCCGATGTAGAGTAGGCTCCCATGGTGCTGGGGGCTGAGTCCAAGAGCAGTGGAAACAAAATGTATCCCCCCCTCCAGGAACAGAAAAACAAATACTTTCCTCGTCTGTGTTTATTTCTTCATTCTTTAGCATCAGACACTACACAGCATCTCAGGAATGATTTCTTTTATTTGAATCAATATTTGACTGTCTGCTATTGCCTTCTAATGCAGTCCCTATTTGCTGTTCTTTAGCACACCTATACATGCACATGGATTTACACACACAAACTGGCAGATGTAATCCTGAAATGCAGCCACCTCTAAAGTGAAACACAGTAGGGGTACCTCTACACTAGCCCCCTAGTTGGAACTAGGGAGGCTAATGAGAGTGACCGAAATTGCAAATGAAGCATGGGATTTAAATATCCCGCGCTTCATTAGCATGTTCTCGGACGGTCACCATTTTGGAAACTGACTAGCCCGGAATAACTGCCCGTGTCTACACGCGGCAGTGAAACGGGAGTTCGAAGTAAACTCCTAACTTGAATTAGCTGTTGCTCCTCGTGGAATGAGGTTTAACAGCTAATTCAAGGTAAGGGGTTTACTTCGAACTCCCGTTTCACTGCTGCGTGTAGACACGGGCAGTTATTCCAAGCTAGTCAGTTTCCAAAATGGCGACCATCCGGGAACATGCTAATGAAGCACGGGCTATTTAAATCCCGCGCTTCATTTGCAATTTTGGTCACTCTCATTAGCCTCCCTAGTTCCAACTAGGGGGCTAGTGTAGATGTACCCTAGCTGTTTAACACTACCTATCTGTTTAGGGTAGGAGGTGATGAAGAGTGTTGTATCTAATTGAAACCGCAGCATGCATGTAGGTACAGGCTGGACCTCTCTGGTCCAGTCCTGAATGAGGGAGTTTGCCTGATGAGGGATGATTTTGGCTTCTCTGATGCCAGTCTGTGGGCTCTTCCAATGGACCACTGGGCTCCCTTCACAACTGCCAATCCTGGCTACTGGGCTTCATCACCGGCCGTGGCCAAGCTCTCTGCCCCCGGCTGTCAGACCGTCTCTGCTTCCAACTCTCTGGCCAGGCTCCAGACTGCAGGCCTCTCTGCCACCAGATTCCCAGCCAGACCATGAATATTGCTGGACCAGAGAGGTTCAACCAGTACATAAAATGTAACTACTGAAATTAGGATTAGGCCCCCATGCTAGCATCATCTGCTCTTATCTCACAAAGCAATTCCAGCCACTGCAGAGGCCTTGTTCGTGGCTTTATCTTGATCCTTCCTATTCTATGCCTGTAGCACACAAGAGGAATACAGGCTGACCTGGGTTACTGAGCTCAATGCAAAGGATAACTCTGTAGGGTTTAATGGCCTATGATGTCAGTTTAGGTGATCTGGTAATCCCTTCCGGCCAGTGGTCCCTTCTGGCATTAAACTCTCTGAATCATTCTTCACCTACACTTGTGAGATGTGCCCTGGGTTCTTTAATGAACAAAAGTGGCGACAGCCTCTGTTTTAGATTTCGTCCTGATACAACATCTTCCCTCAAACCCTTGCTGGGCCAGACCTGGCTGAGGACAAAGAGCGCTGCCTATTAAATCGTCTCCGTCTCCTTCTTGAAGTGCCTGTGTTGTCTCTGAATTCCCTATGTGCACGTGTGAAGGAGACCCACATCTTCTTGGCTTATGAGAGCTCCCATCAGCACAGCTCCTAGGAATATATAACTGCAGTGGCTAAACCATGGCTTGAGTGCCACACGTGTCTCTTTTACAGATAAAGTGTGGTGCACAGAGCACTTTGCATCCCCCCTTTCTCTATCTACCAGACTGAGTGTGAGAGTTGGTGGAGTGATGGAAGTTAGGGTTTCTGCCCTGCGGTGGGGGAGAGGGTTATGGGATTCACCCCTGTGGATGTGCCAGTCAGGAATCCGGGTCTCAGCCTCACAGGACATACCTCGTTGGGCTGGGGACTTCCGTAGTAAGTTTGCCTCTCAGTACATAGACTCAGTCTTTGGAACAGGAATGCTTTGGACTGAACTCTGGTGAACAGCAAAGGCTATTGGGCTTAATACACGTAAACATAAACCACATTGTGTTTATACACATAAGCCACAGTTTGACTTATTGACAGAATGAGAGAAGTCTCAGAAGAGGTCAGGTGTATAAACTCATTATAATACTGTATTTTTGTTGTTGTGGTACTCAGTAATATATTTCAACAAAATCCCATATCAGGTGATGCCATGCCCTGCTCACTATCAAAACCGCTATTTTCATGTCCAATTTCTTAACCCTGCTGCTTGCAGGTTGAGACCTCCCGTCCCTAACGACTAAGGCAGAGGCTCCCCAGCAGCGACCTATGGAAAGCTGCACAGTCACATGGTACTGGTTCTTCTTCCTTTCTAGTAGAAAAAGGCAGAAGTGATGGGTGAGGGACATGAAACAGGGACCCAAAGCAGACCATGTGATTAACTATTTGATTGCACTTACAGAGAACTAAAACATGCGAAATGCTTTCCTGCCGTGGTTTCTCTATGTAATTGCTGAGGGGACATGATGCAGCCATAAGAAGGAAGGGAAGTGGGCCATATCATTCCAAATGGTAGGGAAAGTGTCCATATGAAAATCTTTTATTAAAGTAGATTGTGTGTGATGAAAAATATGAAGAACTCCTGCTTGATTGGAAAGCCCATCAGAGCTCTTGCTCTTATGATCACTAGGGGGCTTACCTAGACTACGGGGAAGATTTGAAAGAAAATCCTCTTTCAAATCTTCCTCATAGTCTAGATATAGCCAAAGAGAGCCCAAAAACTCACTCACCATTCCCCTCCTAACCTCATTCTCCCATTCCCCCTTCCAACCTTCTTGAGGAGCTCCCATAATGTTGGTGCCATCCCTGCTATTACAAAGACAGCCCTCCTCTGCTCCAAAATACGGGCTTCATGTCTAAGGACCTGATCTAAAGTCCATGGAAGTCAATGAGAACTTTTCCATTGTCTTCCATGGGCCTTGACTCAGGACTGAAATGAAGTGTAGAAGGAGAAGCTGGAGCAAAGAGGAGCGTAAACTGCCTGAATTAAAATGAATTAGGATACAAACATTAACTTGGGGCATTCAGTCAATCCTTGCATTAGCTTAATTCTTCAGCTACTGGAGTCATTTATATCAATCCGACAAGTTTGTGCTAGGCTTAGTAGAAGGGCCATGCTATTAGCAGTCATAGATGTTCTGGAGTATGTATGTGTACCTTGCAAGAACTTTATATCCCCTGGGCACACAGGCCTGTGTTTGATGGGCTAGATTCCCACACAGGCATTAGAGAGCCCAGCACTAAGCGACTTTTGTTGTGACTCCCAGAGCCAGGTTTCCAAAAGAGCTCAGCACCAAACATGCAGCCAGTGCACAAAGCTCTTTTGAAAACTGGCCCTGCTTACGGGATCGGCGCCATCTTGAAAATTCCAGGCTGTGTAGATCTGGCACTTGTGATGATCACAACATTGATGAAGAGGAGCTCACAAGCCCTGCAACAAGTGGTGATTGCCTCATCTTCACCCCGGCTCCAGAACCCAGACAACCATGTGTGTGGCTAACCAAACATTTATATAAACTCCTGAACTTTTCATTTCTTTTGGACAGGGAATAAGATAGGCTGAGTCATATGGTACTTTTGTCAGGGGTCTTTGAAGATGAGGCATTACGCAGGTCAGCACAGATGATGCTTTGTGTGGGTGGGTGGATTTTTTTTTCTCTTTTAGTGCCATATTCCACATTCAGTTTGAATACACATGAATGAGGGCAGAAGCCCTCGTGTGGCTATGAAATCACTTCTCCCAAAACACTGTTGATGAGATTTAGCAGCAGGAGACGGTGGCAGATCTTGACCTAATACATTTTCCAGTAATAATTTTTTTCAGATATCTCCAGTAATGGAGCTGAGCTCAGTTTACTGGAGCTGTTTGTTTTGTTTTGTTATTTGTTTTTTTTTTCTCAGCATAGCTCTGTGGAAGAACAGCTCCTTTACAGGCAGTAGCCTGAATTTATACAGCTGTCGCTCAGCTCTTAAATTCCATATTTACATAGTAAGCCAAATCAGTAAACCAGTAAATGCTGTAATCTTAAACCAAATCTCCATGAACATTAATGTGCACTACGAAGAAAGAACACATCTACCAATGCATGGCTATGCACTGGCCCAGAAGCAGGCTCTAGTGGAATATTTGTACAGCAGCTTTGTTAGCTTTTACCTTGTGTGCAGGGGAAGGACAGATGTACACAAATATTGATGATCAAGGGTACATCTACACAGCTGCAATAAACGCAAAATAAGCTACACAACTTGAGCTAGGCTAATTGCGTAGCTTAAGTCAAAATAGCTTATTTTGAATTTAGACATGTCTACACAGCACTTATTTCAAAATAGAACACTCTTCCTCCAACTTCGCTTTCTCCTCATACAATGAGGTTTACAGAAGTTGGAATAAGAAGCCCGTTATTTTGAATTTATTTTGAAATAATGGGCTTGCTGTATAGATATGCAATACGTTATTTTGGAAAAACGTCCGTTATTCTGAAATAATGCTGCTGTGTAGACATATCCCAACAGTCCTTTTCTATCTTTAGACAAAGAGGTATGTTTTTAATTTGCTTCAGAGCAGTAGCTGAAGCAAACAGGAAAAACAACTGGAAAAACTTAAAAAACAACAAATAGTCTTGCAGCACCTTAAAGACTAACAAAACATATAGATGGTATCATGAGCTTTCATGGCCAAAACCCACTTCTTCAGATGAACGGAGTTATTAAAGGTCCAGTGTCTAAATAAATAGGGGATGGCGTTCCATACATCTGAAGAAGTGGGTTGTGCTCACGAAAGCTCATGATACCATCTACATAGTTTTTAATTTAGTTACTCTCTCTGTCTTTTCATATGTTACAGCTCAATGTGACCATTTGTCCAGACAGCTGTAAGTTTTCCAAAACAGTTTTGGAATATGATATGTTTTGCTACCGACACACACAACGGCATTTTTGGGGGAAAAATACCCAAAAATACTTGAGCACAATTATAGCTATTTTCCTTTCCTCTTAAAGAAACACAATGAGGCAATTACTGTACACTATACTTCCATGGGGTGTTTTGGCTCAGGAGATTGTTTGGGAGATTGAGAAAGGGTTGGAGGTATGTCAAAAGGAAAAGCAACAACTCCTACCAGATATGATTCACTAGCAACAAAAACATTCCACCTGGTACCTCTTACTTTTCATAAGCTTAGGACAGGTTTTCCACCAGTGGGGTTTTACAGTTAAAGTCTTTCTATAATGGGATTGATGACATATGTGTCAGCACGAAAATAGGAAGGATCTTGAAAGGTTAGTGCTAACATAAGAATCTCACAGTATCTGAATCTTTAGAAATTCTGGGAAAACTTGCAGTTTGAGGAGGATGGGAAACCCTCTAATTTAACTGAGAAAGGAAGACTTGTGCATGGATAATTATCTCTATGGAATAGAGCTGAATGGAGAAATACATGATTAAGCCAACACACACACACACACACACACACCATTACTGGAGTTACTGAATGCAGAACAAATGTATGAGACTGAGGAAATTAGAACTACTGTAAATTAAGGATCAGGAAATAAATTAGGCATAGATTAAGGAACATAGTGTAAATGAATGCTGCACCGGGCATCAAATGATACGACAGAATTATCTATTGCACATTTGAGAGAATTTGTCTGTCTGTCTCTCCATCTGTATGACTGTCTGTTGGTTCAAGAACTCCTCCTAAAGAGTAAGAGCTAGGATTCCCAAATTCAATATACAGCTTCATCTTATCATAACTTAAAGCAAGGAAAGGCTTTGGTTATGAAAATGGCATGTGCCTGGAATGGGCTTGCTTCTCATCAAACCGTAAAGAGACAGATTCATCAGGCAGGTGAAAGGGGCTGGCTAAGGGCGTGGCCCAGACCTGACCCTCCCACCCCCCCAGTGCCTTTTAGGAAGGGTGGAGGACCTGAAGCCTCCCTCCAATTTGTATGGGAACATTGCCAGCTGTTTCTCTTCATCAGGTGATGAGGGGCAAGAGCACAATTTGCTGCATTCTTCACTTTACCTGGGGATCACAGAGGACAGATGAATCTGGACCTGCCCCAGATGGGGAACATGCACCCCTCCCCCCAGCTGTGCCTGCTGGAGCTGCGGCTGCCATAGAGAGGCGCTTAGGACATGGCCCCAAGATGCTGCAGTGAGGGAGTGCTGGGGCAGTCCTCTCTCCCCGAGGCAGCCTGCATACTGAACCCCTCATTCCCAGCCACACCCCAAGCCAATGATTTAAATGAAGCATGGACATTTTCATTGTATTGTCCAAAAAAACCCAACACCCTCAAATTAATTGATTTATGGACCTGAGTAACGCTGGATAAAATTATATATAACTCGAAGATTTAAAGACATTTTATTTCTGAAAGGCTTTGGCAGGCAGAATTGGTTAGAATTCATTGTAAATGTTGATACATTTTTAAGATATTCCATGGAATCACCAGCTACCCCTATATTTAGGTTACTTAAATAAATAACCCCGCCCTCCACACACACTTTTTATAGCAGCTTTAAGGCACCTTCTGTAGAATGGCATAATGGATAAGCCTTTGGGAAATTAAAATTATTGGGTGTGTTATTTGATTGTGTAAATATAGGGTTGCCAGATGGTTTAACCAAAAATGCCAAACACCACCACCCTCCAAAAAAAACCACCAGAAAAAAATTCTGTTGAGAAAAAAAAAAAGGGGGGGGGGGAGACCAAAGTTGTTAAGAAAAAAAAAGAGGATCCTAACAGCAGTTTAAAAAAATGTAAAAAAAATGTTTAAAAAAAAGTAAAACATTAAATAGTAAAAAATCAGCATGGCCCCTTTAAGAAGAGGCTTTTTTTTTGCCAGCGGCCATTTTGTTTTTCTGTTCCCTCAACAATACAAGTGCCTGTGGAACCAGCGAAACAGGAGGTAAGGGAGTGTTGGGAGGGAAGAGGGGGGGGGGGCGCGGCGACCCGGTGGGAAGGGCTGGGGACTGGGCCCAGTTGCTGAGTGTGTCGTAAGGTTGCCAGGTGCCCGTTTTTTCGCCTCCTGGCAGGGAAAAAAAATCAGAAAATACAGAACATTGTAGTTGTCTGGCATTTTCTGAATTTTTTTACCAGATAGGAAGCGAAAATACTGGTCTGTCCTGGTCAATGCTGAACACCTGGCAACCTTAATTGAGTCTGATTCTATGACATCATTAAATTCAATGAGAACATCTTGGACTGGATCAAGTTCATGGCAATTACTCTCTTCATGCAATTCTGACACAGTATCACAAGCTCCCTGCTGGTTTGCCTTAGAAGTACTGCTGGTAGTTCCTACTGCTTTCTGTAAGAGGTGCTTTCTTGGCACCTCTTGAGAATCAAGCCCTTCTGCTATTGACGACTGTACTGCTTTGCTCTATGCTGCTAAGCAGATGATGCATTCCACCCCAGCACTGAAATGTCCTACAGTCCTCAGCTAAAACCTCTCCAACGCATCATTAGTGATCTACAACCCATCCTGGACAATGATCCCTCACTTTCACAGGCCTTGGGAGGTAGGCCAGTCCTTGCCCACAGACAACCCGTCAAACTTAAGCATATTCTCACCAGCAACTACACACCGCATCATAATAACTCTAACTCAGGAACCAATCCATGCAACAAACCTCGGTGCCAACTCTGTCCACATATATACACCAGCAACACCATCACAGGACCTAACCAGATCAGCCATGCTGTCATTGGTTCATTCTCCTGCACATGCACTAACGTAGTATACGCCATCATGTGTCAACAATGCCCCACTGCTGTATACATCAGCCAAACTGGACAGTCCCTGCGTAAAAGAACCAATGGACACAAATCAGATATTAGGAATGGCAACATACAAAAACCTGTAGGGGAACACTTCAATCTTCCTGGACACAAATTGCAGATCCAAAGGTAGCCATCCTGCAGCAAAAAAAACTTCAGGACCAGACTTCAAAGAGAAACTGCTGAGCTACAGTTCATCTTCAAGTTTGACACAATCAACTCTGGATTAAACAAAGACTGTGAATGGCTCGCTAACTACAAAAGCAGCTTCTGCTCTCTTGGGCTGTGTCTAGACTACATGCCTCTGTCGGCAGAGGCATGTAGATTAGACACATAGGCAAAGTCAAATGAAGCCGCGATTTAAATGATCACGGCTTCATTTACATTTACATGGCTGCCGCGCTGAGCCGACAAACAGCTAATCAGCTGTTTGTCCGCTCAGCGCGCTAGTCTGGACGCTCCCCTGCCGACATCAAAGCCCTTTGTCGGCAGCCCCGTTATTCCTCGTGGGATGAGGTTTACCGGGGCTGCCGACAAAGGGCTTTGATGTCGGCAGGGGAGCATCCAGACTAGCACGCTGAGCGGACAAACAGCTGATCAGCTGTTTGTCGGCTCAGAGCGGCAGCCATGTAAATGTAAATGAAGCCGCGATCATTTAAATCGCGGCTTCATTTACCTTTGCCAAAACAACAAATCTACATGGCTCCGTCGACGGAGCCATGTAGTTTAGACGTACCCTTGGAATTCACACCTCCAGATCAGCTACTAGAAGTGGGCCTCATCCTCCTTGATTGGATCCACCTCGTCATCTCCAGCCTGATTCTGGTCTGCATATTTATACCTGCTCTGGAAATTTCCACTACATGCATCTGACGAAGTGGATCTTTGCCCACGAAAGCTTATGCTCCTACACTTCAGTTAGTCTATAAGGTGCCACAGGACTCCTCGCCACTTTTGCAGATTCAGATTAACACGGCTACCCCTCTGATACTTAATCATTATGCAGTGGCATGTACTGACACAATAGCTGAACAACAGCACATGTGCTGTATGACACAACGAATCAGTTACAGGCTGCTGTAAAGTTGCTGTGAGGTTCTTGTTTCTCTGGAATTTTTGACTCCTTGATCCAAATTCAGAAGTAACGATGTCAGCATAAATTACATGTCAGTAAATCTGTTGAAATTAGTATAAACGGGTGTAATTTAAAGCCCAAGGGACCAAAATGTGCTGATTTGTAGTGGGAAAAAACAACTGACAGGAGATTAGAGCAGATGTATATAAAATAGGGAGGGTCATATTTATTTTACCTCTTTGCATATTCTGGTAATGGTTTTTACTGCTACAACACCATTCCTGCCTCAGCTTCTTTAGGTCCTTCTTTGTTGGATTTATGTTGATTACCTTCCTCTTTTGCCCTTTTCCTTCTTTTTTGTGCTTCATTTATTTTTATGTGCTTTGGATTTGTACAGGGTCATTTTTATTATGGTTCTACTGCATATCACTGTGTTGTCATTAATAAAAAGACTTAACTCTATCTGTTTTCATTCATATCTCCCAAAGCACTTTACAAAGGAAGTCAGTATGATTATTCATCAAATTGGTAGATGACTTATCCAAGTTCATACAGCAGGGCTGTGTCTAGACTGGCCAGTTTTTCCAGAAAATCAGCCGCTTTTCCGGAAAAACTTGCCAGCTGTTACTCTGGCCACTTGAATTTCCGCAAAAGCACTGACTTCCTACTGTAAGAAATCAGTGCTTCTTGCAGAAATACTATGCTGCTCCTGTTCAGGCAAAAGTCCCTTTTGCGCAAAGCTTTTGCGCAAAAAGGCCAGTGTAGACAGCAGAGATTTGTTTTCTGCAAAAAAGCCCCGATCGCAAAAATGGCGATCGAGGCTTTTTTGTGGAAAAGCGCGTCTAGATTGGCACGGACGCTTTTCTGCAAAAAGTGCTTTTGCGGAAAAGTGTCCGTGCCAATCTAGATGCTCTGTTCCAAAAATGCTTTTAACGGAAAACTTTTCCGTTAAAAGCATTTGCGGAAAACCATGCCAGTCTAGATGCAGCCCAGGAGTCCACATCCCCAACATCCCATTCTAGCATTTTAGCGACTAAGCCACATAAGAACCTGAATCTCTTCTTACTGTATGAAAGATGGCTGATAAAAAAAGCTTCTTTTAAACTTATTATTTGGTAGTAGAGTTTGTAAAATAAATAAAAGGAAGAATGTTCAGAAAAATAATCCCCACCCACTTTTTAATTTGAAATTTCAAAATTCCATTGCAATCTTTAAATTAAATTCTTTTACCAGCTCTCTTATTGCTTGACAAGTGTGGAGTTTGAGGGGTAAAAAAAGCAACATGTTTCCTGGAGGTGCTTGTCTTTGTTTTCAAATTGAAAGTTTCACTGACATTCCAAAATTCAAAATGCTGGAATTATACATTTTCACCAGTATAATTAATACTAGCTCTAGTCCATCTTAGCCTTTTGCCGATCTTCCATTCTAGTACCAAACCTAGAACATTTGAAAGATTCCAATTCAAATGTACTTTGTTGCCAGAAGGGCTATGTCTACACTGCAGGCTTTTTGCAAAAGAATGGCCGTTCTTGCGCAAAAACGTGTGTCGCATCTACACTGCACGCACATTCTTGCACAAGTAGGTGACATATGTCACCTATGGCTAAAATGGCCACCAGAGCTTCCATGCGCAGGAGAGCGTCCACATTACCATGGATGCTCTTGCGCAAAAGCATATCTCCTGTGCAAAAGCACATGGCAGTGTGGACGCGCTTTTGCGCAAGACCTTTTGAAAACAGTTCTTGTGCAAGAAGCCTGCAGTGTAGACATAGCCAAGTAGTGCCACACAAATGTTAATGAGCACAAAAAGAAAGACCCTCAGCTTTGCGAACAGCACACCACCTGCTCATATCAATTGTAACAGTACTTGTTACAGACATGAAAGATTTTCTGACTCACCAATGCCTTTTCCCTTAATTTCCATAGCAAATATTTGAGTTTTGCCCCTGGAAATACATGCAAATATAGCTATCCATTAAGCAAGTCTATTTTGTTTTGTCTTCTATTCTTTTTCCAGTGATGAGAAAGGCGTTTTAGGAAAAGTTGTAAAATGGTCAAAAAGAATCCCAATTATCTGCTTAAAAAGTCAATGATAAATTGTACCATTGTTTATGAATGATTTGTAAAGCACTGTAAATTTCCATGACTGTAATTATGATGCTCTGTGTATATGATTTTGGTATTCTGCACATACAAGCACTTGGAATTGAACTCTTCCTAGACCATTAAGCAATTAGAGGTCATAACATCAATCACTTGAAAAGTAATTTCCACTAGATTTTCAGTAAAGCCTTGTCTAAGTGTGAACATTCAGGAAAATGAAACCTGATTAACTAATGGCGTAAATTTGAAGTGAGTTAATTAAAGCACATTAAACAACTGGGTGAATACCATTATTCAGAATGAAAATGGCCTAAATTCAGTTTAGTTTAATTCACTTCCAAACTGAATTAATCTAAACCGAATTTAAGCCCCTTTTTTACTCTGAATGGGTATGTCTACACTACCCTGCTAGTTCGAACTAGCGGGGTAATGTAGGCATACCGCACTTGCAAATGAAGCCCGGGATTTGAATTTCCCGGGCTTCATTTGCATAAGCGGGGAGCCGCGATTTTTAAAACCCCGCTGGTTCGAACCCCGTGCAGCGCGGCTACACGGGGCACGAACTAGGTAGTTCGAACTAGCCTTCCTAGTTCGAACTACCGTTACTCCTCGTGAAATGAAGAGTAACGGTAGTTCGAACTAGGAAGCCTAGTTCGAACTACCTAGTTCGTGCCCCGTGTAGCCGCGCTGCACAGGGTTCGAACCAGCGGGGTTTTAAAAATGGCGGCTCCCCGCTTATGCAAATGAAGCCCGGGAAATTCAAATCCCGGGCTTCATTTGCAAGTGAGGTATGCCTACATTACCCTCCTAGTTCGAACTAGGAGGGTAGTGTAGACATACCCAATAATAGTATCCACACAGGGATTTAATATGGTTTAATTAATCTACTTCAAATTCATGCCTGTGGTTAATTCAGACTAATTTTCTTGGATGTTTGATGTAGATAAACCCTAAATTCTTAGATTTGCCCTCGTCATTAGAAGGTATGAATAACCTCTTTACAGACAAGCAAGCTTATTTAAAGTAGCGATTATCAGACTTCTGTGTACTATGGCCTCATTTTGAAACTGAAAAAAAAATAGTTGGTATGCCATGGCTATCCAGCCACAAAGAACAGTTATCACTTTTCAGGAGCTAGTGAACTCCAGAATGAAGCCCCATATTTTAAGAACGCTGAGTGAATAATGGCATTAAGTTTTAAAGACAGACTCAATGAGCAGACATAACAACAGAATCATAGGTCATAGAATACTAGAATCAAAGACTTAGAAGAGACCTCAGGAGGTCATCAAGTCCAGTCCCCTCCCCAAAGCAGGACCAATCCCAACTAAACCATCCCAGCCAGGGCTTTGTCAAGCCGAGACTTAAAAACTTGATTCCATCTCCTTCCTAGGCAGCCCATTCCAGTGCTTCACCACTTTCCTAGGGAAATAGTTTTTCCCCAATAACCAACCTAGACCTCCCCCAATGCAACTTGAGACCATTGCTTCTTGTTCTGTCATATGTCACCACTGAGAACAACTTCTTTCCA
This sequence comes from Pelodiscus sinensis, assembly GCF_052426305.1. Classification (NCBI taxonomy): domain Eukaryota; kingdom Metazoa; phylum Chordata; order Testudines; family Trionychidae; genus Pelodiscus; species Pelodiscus sinensis. Next base: position 6,263,999 of record NC_143074.1, on the reverse strand, counting down.
TCCTTTTAATTTCCAGGGTCTTGCTCTGCATTGGGTACTTGTATGTAGGGTTGCCAGGTGTCCGGTATTGAACCAGACAGTCTGGTATTTCTGCCTCCTGTCCGGTAAAAAAATTCAGAAATTACAGGACACCTAAAATGTCTGGTATTTTCTGATTTTTTCCCAGTCAGGAGGTGAAAATCCCAGGTGCTTACCGGGTTCTGCTGCCTGGCCCGGTGCAGGGAGGCAAGATAGCAGGTGTCCACTGGCACTCTATGAGGGCCAAAAAGCCTCAAAAACATTTGTTAAAGGGGCCACTCTATTTTATTTTATTTTATTTTATTTTATTTTATTTTATTTTATTTTATTTTATTGTTTTTGCTTAACAACTCTCGGGGTCCTTTTTTTTTCTGCTCAACAACTTTGTCTCCCCCTTCTTTTTTCTCAACAGAATGTTTTCCCCGTGTTTTTTTTTTTTTTTTTTTTTTTTTTTTTTGAGGTGGGGGACTCAGTATTTTTGGTTAAACCATATGGTAACCCCACTTGTATGGGGTTTATAGGGTGCCGAGGCCTTGTATTGCACAGGGGTGAAATTCACCCATGGACATATATGCTTATTCCTCCATCCCTAATTTGGAAACTCAATATGCCAGTGTCCTGATAACAGGTAAGACATACTCAGAGAACAGAGCTTGCTAATAAAACAGGAATGGGCAGCTGCCTATCTCCCCTTCTATGGAAACAACAACTTAGTTACTTGTATTGGTCCAGATCATAGAATTATAGAACACTAGGACTGGAAGGCACCTCAAGAGGTCATCGAGTCCAGTCCCCTGCACTCATGGCAGGACCCAGTACTGTCTAGACCATTCCTGATAGACATTTATCTAACCTCCTCTTAAATATTTCCAGAGGTGGAGATTCCACAACCTCCAGATGTCTCTGGTATTCTGCATTCCCTGTCAATAGAATCATTTTCTGGGGATAAGCAAAGATGACACCAAGCAGCAAGTCAATTGCATTCAAGATTGAGCTCAATTCTCCTCTATTCAGCCAAATGAGGGACTTCTGTGTTATAAGCTGCAGGCGACTTATGGAAGACTACATACATACAACTGACTTTGGTTAAAACAAAGCTAATCTACCTCCACTACTGCCTTAGACTTTCTCTTGACTGAGTTGCTCTTTGCATGGGTACACAATCTGCTTCTGATTTGAACCGTGCTCATGGTTCAATGAAAGATGCAAATATGCAGCAAAATCCAGCTACCATGTGGTAGTTTCTGCTCTTTGCTAAGTTGCCTGTAATGTCTGTGGTGCCAGATGCAATATCATGATTGGTATGCTGCTGGACTGGTCTATGCTGGTTAAGGAGGGAAGATGAGAGGAGAGCAGGGCTATGCCCTGAAATTATTCTGTTCCCAAAAAAACATGGTTTGATTCCTTTGATTTACTATATAACAACTGACTCCAATAGTCCTGGAATTCCTAACAGTAGAGTGATGGCTTTATGAGAACATCAAAGGCAATCTGCCTGTCTGAACCCTCATAGACATTAGCACGTTTCTCCTAGGAATGGCGAAGCGGCTGCAGCCAAGGTCCACTGGGAGCTTCCCAAAGGAGAACCCTTCCTGAATTATGAGCAGGCCCACCCACCCACCCCCCCGCACACACACTCAAGTTCACAGTCCATTGCTTTATAGGAGCGGAGTCTTTGCTGTCTGCACCAAGGTAATATATCACTTTGAGGCCTGGCAGCGGCTCCCCAGAGAGATAAACAAAGCCTTTAAATCAAAAGGAGATGGAGCAAAGGAAAATATTTGGCACCCCCAGTAATGCCGACAGGCAGAATTGAACCTGGGACCTGTGAACATCATGCATGAGCCTCTACAGTGTGAGCTAAAAGCCAGCTGGCTCTCAGCTGTGGTTGTAGAGCAAACTCATTTTCTCGCTCCAAGTGCCACTAGATTGGGACAGCGAACCAAACCCAGTAGGTTTGTGGGTTAAACTAGGACAATTGGTTTCCAGTTATGGCTTTGCCACTAAACTGGTGTGTGTCCTTGGGAAATTCACTTTGCTTCTGTTTCGTCTCCCAGCCTTTGTCTTATCCATATATGGACTGCAAGGCCCAGAACGTCAAAGGTGCTTCAGCTCCTAACACCCACAGAAATCCATAGAAGTTAAGATCCTAAATACCCTTCAGGACCTGGGCCTATGTGCTTAGGAGAAGGAACCTGTTTGACACCTAAGACAATGAGGCTCTGATATCTGATGGAGTTTCAAAGAGACACCATGACTAGTGAATAATTAATACAGAACAATATACTACCTAGTGCTTCTTTCAGAGTGTGGTATCTTCCACATAGATGAAAGCAAGTAATAACTTAGCCCCACATACAACCAGACTTAATTGCTTTAAAAGTCAGGAAGGTGGATCCCTAAATGGAATAACATTAATCTGACTGGAGGAACACCAGGGGACTTTAGAGGCATCATTCTTAAAGTGACCAAACCCCTTCACCTATAAGGTTAAATCTCTCCTCATTGCAGAGTCAAGCCAGGTTGTGCTTCTGTCTGTGCGTCCATCTGTCCATGAGTCTGGTTGTTCAAGAACTCATGATAAATGATAAGAGCTAGGACCACTAAAATCGGGATTTGGTTGCGCCAGGACAAAGATGTGCCTGGAATGTAGTTGTTTCACATCAAACGGAAAGAGAGGGGTGTAATAGCAAGGACAGTTATACTCATGAATGACCCCAACAAGTGCCCCAGCCCTGGGCAGCAGCCACTGGCTGGCAGCACATCCCCTACCAACCTGGGCTTTCCCATGGAAGCAGCCACCCATGGTGTCACGTGACTCCTGCCACTCCAGGACACCCCAGGGAGCAGCTGGGAGAAGCCACCCACCATGCTGTGCAGCCCCTGCCAGCCCCAGGGAGAAGCCAGCAGGCGGATTGCGCTGCCCCCACTACCCTGGGCCAGCCTTAGGAAGAAGCCGGCAAACAGGCTGCATGGCTCCCACCAACCCAATCCGGCCCCAGGGAGAAGGTGGTAGGAGGCCTGAGTGACCCTCCTACCTGGGGAGAAGCTAGTGGATGATCTGCATGGTCCCCCCTGCCATGGGCCCGCACAGGGAGAAGCCAATAGGAGGCTTGTGTAGCCCCCACTGCCTCGGACCAGCCCCAGCCCTGAGCAATGCCAGGTAAGTCTTCTAGTTTTATATATTTGGGGCTGAGTGAAAGACCACATCATGGGGGTGCCCATCTCTTCTAATCATTTTGAGAACTCTTGTACCTTTTCAGTACCTACCAAGAAGTGTGTCTTACAGCCCAGGTCCTCTCCATCTCTTCTCCCTCCTTGAAATCTACTCCCAGGTACAAGGAGAACACATCTGGTCAGGCTATTCCAAAAATACCACACCAGAGTGCTACTAGAGAAATAACTGAAAAGGAAATCTAGTTCACTCTGAGAAATTTCTTAAGACAATGTCATCAAATTTATAGATAAAAATAATTTAACAAGAGTTTGAAGTCTACTGGAGCATCATCACAAAGTTTCTCCAGCTTGTTTTTATATAAAGAAATCATTTCAAAACACAGATATCTTATTTATCTGCAAAAGTATTCAGACAGATGCAGCAGCAGCTAACAGTATGTGCAAAGCCGCACACTAGCACGTGCAGAATGGGAAATGGTGCAAACATGAGCAAATCAGTATTTTGTATGTGCCGTTTCCTGTTTGTGCCCAAGAATGCATATTTTGCTCCGTTTTTAAAACTAGGCTCTTAAAATTCAAAGCAATAACAAAAAAAATTGTAATAAAAGGGTAAATAAATTCCACTGAAAATCTGCCCCTGTTCTGGCTTTTTTTGTTGCTATTGTTCATATCACAGACGGTATCCAACAAATAGTTTAGATCCAGATCTCCTCAAACTATCCAATGTTTAGGCTAATTTGGATACATCATTTGAGTTCAGGTCATTGCTCGGACAGATTTGCAAAGTTCAAAGTAAGATTTCAAATTCCTCCCAAACTTCCTGGGTGTTCAGAGTTATCTATATTTTATGCCATGGGCCTGATCCTTCACTCGCATCAATTTTACAACAGCTGAACTTCACGGACTTTAGTGGAATTACTCCTGATTTATAGTGGAGTAAGGAAGAGGGAAGTTTTGACCCTGAATTCCAAACAGTGTTCAGTAACATAGAACCTCCCTTCTGCTTGTAATTTTGATTCTAGCCTGATTAGTTCCAGAATCCCAGCACACAAAGCTGCTTCTCACTGTTTCTGTTCACCTTCTGAATGCCATTCACCCATGTGTTAGAGTGCACGAGAGATAGACAGGGAACAGCATACTCTGCCTATTTTTTAAATTATTATTTTTAGCTCTTTTTCCCCCTGTGATCACAGCTGAACTTTCTACTGGCCTCCAGGGAACAGAGAGCAATAACTTTAAATGGCCTAGTAGATACATCAGTGGCCTCTAGCCAGCAGTAATTTCCAAACTTGCTATGCTATAAGAAAGGGTGGGGGTGGGGGACAGAGGAGGAATGGAAACCAGAAAAAGTAGAGAAATATCCCTGAATGTTAGGGAGAATTGGAAAGTCCTGTTCATGGTTTCAGTGACAGGTTTAAGTTTCTATTAAAAAAAAAAAAGGAATTTGGAGTATCTGTTTCAAATGAGAGAAAATGTTTTTCATCAGACATTGAATATTCTTATGATATTCGGGCCTCTGCCATATTGCAGGCAGGGGGCAATTTTACAGACCAAATAAATCAGCACTCGCTCTCCACTGGAGTACAACAAACATTTGTAAAGACATTCTTTAAAATGGCATAAATTGGCCTAATTTGGGACTCTATAAACATATATTTGAATGTGTTTTTCTTTTTTTCCTGACAAGCAGGGGCCCAAAGTCCACCACTGGACATGCTAAGACATTTCAAATGGCATCATTTGAAGGAGAGTGCTTTGAAAAATAATGGTTTTCTAGCACCTGTCTTCCCAGCGCTCTTTAAATTCCCCAAAGTGCTGCACTCACCAACCAAGGGGTAGAAAATTCAGCTGCCTCTGAGGCACAATGCAATGTGTGACGTAAGGTACACAGCAGTACTCCTCTATGCAACAGTCCAAGTCAGGAAGTGGCAAAAGAATGCTCAGATGGAAATAAACTTCAGGAGGAATTCAGGGAGGAAGAATGTAATTACCCGTATTGAGATGTGGCCAGGAGACTGGGAATACTCCTGTAAGCAGTGTTATGTGAGCTTTCAAGATCACAAAAGATCCGAGACGAGGCCCTGCTCCTGTCGGTTTACCCACGTGAGTAGCTTTACAATGGCTTGTCTTATTGATGTTACATGATTGTGGGGCAACAGGGCGGTAGGTACCCAACACCCTAAAAACATTCCTGGCCTCCCCGAGAATGGCAGGTGATTAGGATTTGGCCCAAGGGATTCACTATGCAAAAGAAAGCTACAACACTGTAATAGTTCATGTCAGTGGGAGGCCACGTTGACGCCCTACAAGCCCCCAGAGTTCGGGGACTCCGGCATGACTACAGATGGAATATCAGTTCTAGGGACCACGCCCTTGTGCAGGCCAGGCCACCAATGAACAGTCAAGCAGTTTCAGGTAACCCAGGTGGCAGCCTAGAGGCCATGCCCACATTTGGGGCGGGGCAGCAAATAACAGTTAAACTGTTTTTGTTAAGCCGGTCGGCAGTTTATGCGCCCGAACTCTGAACCAGGGCAGGGCAACACACAAGCTGGTAAACGGTGGTCTGAAAGGTTCAAAGGCACAGGCCTATTTGCAGGCGGAGAGCCGACAAGTGCAGGCGCTTCTTTCCCTACAGGGCGAACCTGCCACCCACTGCGTCCCAGCCCAGGGCCCTAACAGTGGCAGCACTGCACTGCATCGGCAAGGAGCCAGGCTGCAACCCGCCGTCCATGTCTGTGGGTCAGCAGAGGTCCGAGCTGCAGTACGCTGCCCAGCTGACCTCCATTTCCTCAGCTGCGCCGGGGTCGGCTGTCCCTGGGCCACTTCCCTGTTCCCCCTGGGGGACTTTCCTGGCTCGGGTGATGCTCCTCGGTGTTGGCTGGGGACGGAGGTGCCATCAGTGTGTTCATAGATTCAGGGTCCTGCGCGGGTAAGGGTCCAGGAAGTTCAGCCCACTCATCTGGGCCTGGCAAGAGTCCTGGAGGTCCAGGTATATTTGTGGGCACAAGCAGCGGCTTCCGCAGCCTTGTCCAGTTATCCACATCCAGCGTCAGCAGTGGCGGTCTAGCCCAGTGCTCAGGGCCCGGCAGCGGCCTGGGTGACCCAACCCAATCCTCCCTTTGAGGGCAGCCTGGCAGGGCCTTCCTCCACTGGGGCTGGGGAATAGCCTCTGCCCTGCTTGGCAGCCGAGCTCTAACTGAGCTTGGAGCTCCACCTCTTATACCTCCCGTCCTGACTTCCTGCTTCCTGTGGGCAGGGCTGGGTAGTTTTGGCACCCAGGGGTTCTTGGGGAAGTTTCTTCATCCAGGTCAGTGGGAGGCCACACTGACTCACTACAAACACCAAAACGTGAGGAAATGCAGAGCATGAAGAATGAGGATACATTATATTTTGTCACCAAATGGATTTCAGTTCCACATGCTTTGTATTTGGCTTCCTTCTGCTATGGCACGCTGGTTTCTCAATCCTGTGCAAAGGCACATTCCTTAAAAATTAGGATTTTTCATTTTCAGGTTACATGACTCTCATCTATTGCAAAAGACAGGGGCGGATATAGGGCAGGGCGAACGGGGCGGCCGCCCCAGGCCCCGCGCTTCAGAAAGCCCTGCTCATGCGCCGTGGCGCCGCTGCGCATGCACATGGCGTCACTGCGCATGCGCCGTGGCAAAGAGGGGGCCCCCGCAGAATTATGTTGCCCGGGGCCCCGCAAAACGGTCATCTGCCCCTGGAAAAAGACTTCTGGCTGCACAGAGGCTCTCTAAATGTATCAACAATGTATCTTCAATGTGGCCTGGCCTTTTAATTCCTTAGAATGCTGAGAGCTGAATGGAGTTTCCTTCATCTGGGACACAGGATCATCAATTAGTTTTGATCAAATGACATAAGTGGACCAGAATTTCAAAGCTAGAAGTCAATGGGACAGGTGCCATTAACCTCAATGTGGACTCTTTCCATTGACTTCAGTGAGCACTGGAGGAGGTCCTCAAGCCCCAATCCGACAGAGCATTTAAGTATGTGTTTAGCATGAAGCAGATGAGTAGTTTCAATGAAGTCAACTTCCTAGACTAACGGGACAGCTGATGGAACGACTCAGGCTGAAAAGTGAAACATGTGTAAGTGCCTTCTGGATTAGGACCAAAGTGCCTATATTGCTCCCATTAAATTTAACACAAGCCTGTTTGCACACACATGGTTACCCAATTTTCACCAGCAAAATGGTTGTCGTCATGGAAAACAGAAGACTATTTCTATTTTGGGGAGGCAGGTTGAAGAGCAAAGTTTGAAAATCTGACCCTAGTAGTATCTGCTGTGCAAACACATGCACATGCCTTCAGAAGCAGGTGCACCTGTCTCTGTGGCCAGAGAATGATTCTCTAGGCCAGTGTTTCCCAATTTTACTTGGCCACAGAACCCTTTTAAACTCAAAAGAATTTTGTGGAACCCCTAATAGCAGTCTTATAGATGGAACTGAAAAAGTAGACCACAGATAAGTAAGGATAATAATAAACAAATGCTAAACAAGGTCATGAGATCAACACAAATGAAAATTGGTTTCAATAAAATTAATAAATGCTCAATATTTATTAGTATTATTATTATTTTAATAACAACATGATATTTTAATGGAATTTTCTCGCAGAAATCTTATTTTCACTTCGCGGAACCCCAGGGTTCCCCGGAACACCATTTGGGAAACACTGCTCTAGGCTAAACTCCATTTGCACTGGTGTAGATCAGGAATAGCTTCATTTAACTTCCTAGGGACCTGAAAGCAGAATCTGGCCTCGTGTGTCTAAATAAGCAAAGCCTCTGTTTGAAACTAGATTGTCCTTTCCCAACATTTTATACCTGATGTGAGCCCCTATAAAAATGAAGACCATTTGGTCAATTAACAGATGTTTAGTGAGGAGGCACAGGACTGAGGCTCTTTGGAAGAAGTCAATGAACTACTTGTACTAGGCTTTGGAAAAAATCGGATCCACCTAATGTGCATTTTGAGATAGAATGGGGGTAGGGCCCATCTCATCATGCCACTCACTGTTTGTACAATGCCTACCACAGTGGGGTCTGGGGCTAAGTCTAGATTGCAGGCTTCTTTCGGAAGAAGTTTTCCGGAAGAGATCTTCCGAAAAAACGTCTTCCGAAAGTGCATCCACACTGCTGAAGCACATCGAAAAAATGATCTGCTTTTTTGAAAGATAGCATCCATTCAGAGTGTATGCCATCTCACATTTAAGCTGTGATTACTGTGGACGGAGAGGCTGTCAGGGCTCCGATGCTTTTTCCTCTTTCCTCTTTCAAAAGAACTCCCTCCTCCCCGTCCACACACGCCTTTTTCCAAATGAGCTATTTTGGAAGAAGGCTTCTTCCTCGTAGAAAGAAGCTTACCAATATCAGAAAAACCCCTGTGTTCTTTTGATTTTTTTTCAAAAGAAAATGATTGTAGTGTGGACGTAAGTGAAGTTTTTGGAAAAACAGCTGTTTTTCTGAAAAAAACCTCTCTAGTGTAGACATGCCCTGGGTTCTTGAATAGGGGCCATAGTTGGCACTAGACAAATGCAGTACAAATCTACTATCTATTTGAGAGAGTTTGTGTGTGTGTCTGTCTGTGAGTCTGCTGGTTCACGAACTCCTCCAAAGATGTAAGAGCAAGCACCACAACATTTGGTATGCAGCTTCCTATTATAACTTCAAACAATATAAGGGTTGGGCTGTGCCAGGACAATGAGATGTTCCTGGAATGCGATTGTTATTCATGAAATGGAAAGGGAGGAGTCTGCTAACAGCGACAGTTATACTGTATAATGACCACAGGGGGACAAGCAAAGGGCTTGAGACAGGGACTGGGGCAGCTATAACCTCATTGGGGTAGCAGGAATGGAGAAAAGGACATCTATCTGCTATATATCTGAGAGAGTTTGTCTATCTGTGTGTGTGTCTGTCTGTCCCCCAGACAGTGGCGTATGCACCACTCCCCCGGCTATTCCTGTTGCAGCTAGAGCAGCCATGGCCCCAAACTGCTACAGATAGGGTATGTCTACACTACCCTCCTAGCTCGAACTAGGTGGGTAATGTAGGCATACCGCACTTGCAAATGAAGCCCGGGATTTGAATTTCCCGGGCTTCATTTGCATAAGCCGGGCGCCGCCATTTTTAAATCCCGACTGGTTCGAACCCCGTGCCGCGCGGCTACACGCGGCACGAACTAGGTAGTTTGAACTAGGCTTCCTAGTGGAATGAGGAGTAACAGTAGTTCGAACTAGGAAGCCTAGTTCAAACTACCTAGTTCGTGCCGCGTGTAGCCGCGCGGCACGGGGTTCGAACCAGTCGGGATTTAAAAATGGCGGCGCCCGGCTTATGCAAATGAAGCCCGGGAAATTCAAATCCCAGGATTCATTTGCAAGTGCGGTATGCCTACATTACCCCGCTAGTTCGAACTAGCGGGGTAGTGTAGACTTACCCTAAGAGAGGACTGAGGTTGTCCCCTCTCCCTAGGGCAGCCTGCTTACTGAACCCTTCATCCCCAGCCCCACTGTAGAATAATGATTTAAATTAAGAAAAAAATATTCCAGTTAAGGACCTGAGGTAAATCCTCTAGTAATGAATAAAAGCCTTATGATTAAAGCTTATGCCTGGGTACCCAGATATCAGGGCCTAATCTCAGTTCTGCCATGGGCAATTGGGAAATCACTTAATTTCTTTCTGACTCAGTTTCCCCAATTGTAAAATGGGAACTAATATTACCAGTCAACCTCACAAGAGGGCTTGCAAGCTGTGCTTGATAAAAGACAGTGTCTTGAGATCTTTGAACGAAAAGATACTGCTATGGAAATGACATTATTAACCAATCACTTTGCTAACAGTGAACATGTTTTCCTCACAGTGTCTTCTGCAGAAACCTGATACATAAATATGGCAACTAAGAGTTAGGCTCAATTAGAAAGAAGCAGAATAAACTGAGGCTGTCATGTTTTTTGTTTATGTGTTTTTTAAAAACCCTCCCAAAATGGAGGAGAAATACTGCCCTGTCAGAAGTGCAAACAAAGGAGAGAGTGAGCAAAATATTTGTGAGAGGAATGTGCCTCTTGGTCAGTCTGGTTCAATGAAGCCCTTCCTATCAGATGATCACTCTTGTCAGGGGAGAAGACTGTCTGATATTCCTAAAAGACCCCATGTGGGATTGTGTTTTGTCGCACTTGGAATTTTGGGGGCAAACCAGCAATTGTTTCTTTTATTTTTTGTCTTTTTTCTCCACCATCCCTTCCTAACACCCCCTATAATTGTTTCATTAGATTCTGTGTGTGTGTGTGTGTGTTTGTGTGTGTGTGTGTGTGTTTTTCCGCTGAAGCCTGAAATATGCTCTGAATTAAGAGAAATGCTCTATGTCACTTGGGATTAGACTGCTGCTGAACTGTTCCTTTTGTGTGCTTGTGTAACTCGCTGGCCAAAAACCCCTCCAGGGACTCTCCCGAATTGTGGGGGTCCCAAAAAGGGTCTGTTCTGCCTGACTGGCTGCCCTCTGCCACGATTTGGGGTGGAGAGAGGAGAGGAACGCTTCCCTCCACCCCCACTAACACCACCCTCCCTCTAAAGCACATCTGTCCAAGCTTGCTCACTGCTGGCCCTTTTCTTCTCCATATGCTACAGGCATTTTTGGCCTGACTGAATCCTCAGTGCATTAAGCAGGAGGCCCCTGGTTCTAAAGTTCTTCCCCATTTACAATATGTAGCCCAGAAGAAAGGAGGTGGGGTGGGGGGCGTCCCACTGATCAGCAAAAAATATAAGCCAGCTTGTTTACTCTTATCTCAAGAAGAGGAATAGAGGGAAAAATAACATGCAGCTTTGACTTTTAACTTTTTCTGCTCCGTGGGTAATCCACGAAGATGGGATTTTTCAAAGACTGGCTGGCTGATTATAAACAGAGATTCAGCAATAAGGAGACTTCTCCTAGCTATATGGTTCCAGTCCCTACTCAGGATAGTTTATTGTGGGCTGAAGGCAGCTGTGTTAATAAAAGCACAACAAAATCTTCTGCATACTGTGTTGCTCAGTCCCAGGTTTCAGGCTGGAATTTGGGACATGGTCAGCACAGCTGGAAATCGTCTGGTCTGGTTTAGCCCTTGTGAGGGTTGATGTGCTTGGGCAGCCAGCTCCAATCTACAGTGCGTAAAACCTCCCAGAGACTAAAGTCAGGCTGCCGAGATCCACATTTGGCCACGTCTGTACTCTTAGGGCATGCCAAATGGGAACCTGAGTGTTGAAATGGGGTGTTGTAGGTGCTTCCCTGGGAACTTTGGTGTTTATGCCATTGCTTATCACTGAGCTGAGCACAAACCCACGGGGCAATTTGGAGAAAGATTGTGTGTGATGATACTAAAGCAGAAGACCCTTTAGAGTCTTGGGCTCTATTCTTATGTGCCCATTAATTCACTGAGGCCATGTCTACACTATTCGGAAGATCGATGCTGCCGCGGTCAATCTTCCAGGGTTCGATTTAATGGGTACGATATAGACTGGCGAGATCGAAGTCAAAAGGAGCCTGCTGCTTCTTCCAAGAAATAAGAGAAGTTGATAGGAGCAGCACAGGAATGCAATGGGGGATACGTCGACTCCAGCTAAGTAATTTACGTAGCTGGAGTTGTGTATCTTACTTTGACCTTCCCATGTAGCGTAGACCTGGCCTGAGTGACTTCTGGGCAAGTTAATTAGGGTAGGTCCACACTTCAAGCTGGAACTATGCTTTACAGCTCAAGGAGACATCGCCACACTAGGTTTTATCTATTTAGCATACACACCTTAGAGCAAAACCACAGGAGCACACAGGGTGGCAGGAACTAGCCTCCCCACCTATGCACCTACCATCCTGGATGCTCAGATCTGGATCTTTCAAGCATCCCCGGCTTTCTCTTCTCAAGTTGAATATCCAAAAACTGAGGTACCGGAACTGAATGGACAGCAACAGGAAGTTTACGGTCTAAATGTTCAAAAATGTCCACTCAGTCCCAGGTGTCACTTTCCCCTACAGCAGCAGAGAAGTAGGACATGGAAACACCTATTATAACATAGGATAATTTGCTGGGGAAAGCTCTGACTTGGGACGCAGAATCCCAGGTTCATAGGTTAGCCACAGGTTTCCTGCATAACCTTGTCCACATCACTTTAGCTTCTCTGTGACTCAGTTTCCCATTTGTGAAAAGGGGATCATACTTCCCTAACTTTCAGAAGCTTAATGAGGATCAATCCACTAGTGAGTATATGTAGCTCAGATACCAATATAGCCCTTATCCCTGCAGTATCTAGACATATTGATTGCCCACAGCTTACCCTACTCACCAGTGCTTAATTTCTCTTTTACAGATACATGACACTTTGTTCAGTCTTGTTTTAATGCAATGACCTAGAATTAGGCCCATGTATCAGGTACTTCAGATATACAAACACATTCAACTATTTTAGCGTTTGTTGTTTGCATTCATGTTTTTTCAGAGTTTTGACTCAGTGACTGATTTATGGACATAAAATAATGCAAGAGCCTGTCTTTTTCACAGGATCTCCACCACCTAGAAACTCAAATACCACGGGAGAATGAGTTGCATAATTTTTGGCTCTGGAAATGTCTCAGAGGCCGTTAAAAATGGAGAAAAACAACTGTCCACTTACAAATTAGAAAAAGCATAAATACAAATGTAAGAACCCATACACCTCCCCCCCCCACATACACACACATACAAATGATCAACAAGCCAATGGTATGAATGTGCGCGCGCACACACACACACACACACACACACACACACACACACACACACACATATCAGCTTCAGACTCTGCATGCTCAGTATGTATTTATCACATGTAACTATCCAAGCAGTTTCCAAGTATTTTATTTCCTCGAGGGCCAAAGAAGTGCACAGTACATTTTGAAAGCAAAATGGCTGCAATTATTCAAAGTTAAATAGTTTTGTTGTTTTTTCAATGTAGCCTTTGGCAAGAAACAGTTGGACACCCGGGGAGTTTTATGGGTTTTGATGAGCTCTAAATCTGAAATGACTTGCAATAATGATTTTGAAAAGCTGCGTCTCCACTGACGCAGGAGGCAAGTTTCTGCCCAATTTGCAATGTGAAACAGAGATGTCATCCAATTTAGACAAACCTGGTTAAGAATGCAAATGTCAAAGTACATTGGGGTAGCTGTTTCAGATAAAGCATTAACTGACTAGACTTTTCCTCCAAACTCAGACCTAACTGTATTTTGAGCCTTCGTTGTGGTACATGAGTAAGAAACAGGTAGAAGGAGTGAGGAAGGATGTGCCTGGGCTGAGAAGGAACAAGAATACTATTTGTGACAGAAAAGGGAGGAGACCTGAAAGGCTTTGCATGAACATCAGGACTAAGTTCTCGGTTGGTTTAAATGAATGCAACTCAACTGAAGACAATGGAAACTCTACTGATGCAAACATTTATAGATGGATGAGTTGAATCCATTTGTACCAACACTTTTCAACCCCTTGGGTGCGTCTAGACTGGCAAGATTTTGTGCAAAAGCGCTAGCTTTTGCGCAAAAACTTGCCAGCTGTCTACATTGGCCGCTTGAATTTGCGCAAGAGCACTGACTTTGTAATGTACAAAATCAGTGCTTCTTGCACAAATACTTTCACGCTCCCGCTTGGGAAAAAGCCCTCTTGCGCAAGAATACTTGCGCAAGAGGGCCAATGTAGACAGGGAAGAACTGTTTTGTACAAAAAAGCCCCGATGGCTAAAATGGCGATCGGGGCTTTCTTGCGCAAAATCACATCTACGCTAGCCACTGATGCTTTTGCGCAAAAGCATCTGGGCCAATCTAGACGTGCTTTTGCGGAAATACTTTTAACGGGAAAACTTTTCTGTTAATAGTATTTCTGCAAAATCATGCCAGTCTAGACGCAGCCCTTAGGTTTAGTTGACTATAAGGAATATGCTCTCCTCTTTATCAACTCATAGCCCCCAGAAATGCTAAGTAAACCTCATGTATGGACCTCCAGAATGCCAGTGAAATCCATGGAACGCTGCATGGTTGCACAAAATCTATTGACATTGTTGCCTTTGCAAAATAGGGGCATTTTCCTATTTCTACAGAAAAAATGTTTCCATACTTCTTAATTCCTCATTTCAGGATGCATTGAGGGTAGAAGAAAATATGCAGCGCTGAACTGACTACAGTGTGGTGAAGGAATCGGCGAATGAGGGCTATGCGAATTCCGTCTGAAAACCAAAATGATCCGAGTACCTGACCTTTCATTCTGATGTAACTTCACTAAACTGCAAATTTTCAGTTTACTGCTTGCCAATATGATTTTTTAAAAGAGAAAAAATTAGCCTATGGGCAACATAGAAAATTTTTTCCTACTTTCAGAACAAAACTCTGCCAATGATAAGTTGCAGCTCTGGAGGTTGAACTTCAAAAAATTTAAAATCAATTTACCCCTGACTGAACAAACAAACTGGGGAAAGATCCCGACTTTTAAGGTTTAAAAATAGTAATTGGGTGAAAATGTTGTGAAAAGTAACACCCTTGGTCCCAGAATGAAGTTATAAATATTTCTATTTCAAATAGCATGAACGCATTTTCACTAATTCCACACAACTTATACTCTTTTGAAGAGTCACCCAGACCTTGTCTTCAAGTTCTCTTTGTATTTTATGAACCTCTTTATCGTTCCTTTGAATCATAAAACTCCCGCTGTTGAGTATAGATGAGACTATCTTCCCCCTTCATAGATAGTGAGATGTTAAGGACAAAGATCTCAGATCTGTATCCAAAAGCCTATGTACATCAAAAATATTCTAGTGGGAGAGCATAGTTTGTTCACACATGGACAACAGCCGCACCTTGCTGCAATGCTTTGCTTCCTTCTTTACAATATTGTTGCATGCCAAAACTGCATGAAGAGGTTTTGGAAGAGACCATGCTTCTGAGCACCCTAATGTGAAGCAAGCTGGGAAGATCACAGGACAAAAGCAAAATCACTCAGAAAAGTCTTTATTTGTTCATCATTCTGTCTTGAAGCTTTTGATTTTAACCTCTTTTTTCAGAAATCTGAAGATAAGTATCAACAGCTGAACACTACATAGATCTTAATCACAGAACTCTGTGTAAATACTGAGGTTTCAAAAGAATGAACTTATGTCAAACAGCTTTGGACACAGGATGAGAGGGGAGGGGCAAGGGGGAGAGGTGCATTTGCTTGAGAAATTTAAACCTCTTGAAATGTTCATGGACATGTCTGGACATGCCTGGACTTGCCTGAATTTAAAGCCAAGCAGAAATTTCTGCTGCTTGTTACTCAAGGCAAGAAATGGGCCCCTCTGTTTAAACTGAGTGATGATATCAGAGGAAATGAAGGATTAAGGAGTAAAAGAAAGAGTCTTAAGAGGCTGAAACCTGTGAACTCTAGAGTGCTATGGCTCAGAGGGCTTTCGCAGATCAAATAACTTGCCTTTAACTTATGCATAAGCCGGACCCTTCTGCAAAGGTGAATGAGGAATTGAGTCCCCATGTTCAACTGATGGAATGAATAGGAGAATGATTTGATTAATGCATGTGGACACATATGGGAGGACAGGGGAGGGGAAACAGATGAGAAAGTGCACTCTGGAGGATCTGTATTAATTAAAGAAAGCTAATGAAATCACAATCTGCAAAACCATATTCCAGTTACAAGGCTCCTCTAACAATTTTAGTATCTACTGCATATGCTCCTGGAGTTTTTCATATTAACTCGGCCAAGCTTTTCACTTATTCTGGCATTACTCATTCAGGCTCCTGGCTCTCTCCTACCGCCTTTCAAAGATCACTTTGTACCAGGTTCATATAACATGGGAAGTCTTACATTCATTTAAGGGGAGGCTTGCAAGGACATAAATGCGGGTTAGTCTCTTATTGAAAGTCAGTGGGAGTTGGATGCTACCATAACAGCCCTTTGTAAATCTTTCCCTTAGTTTTTAGGGAATTTTTCCAGAAGAGGCCTATGCATTACAGGTAAATCCCAGAGTTTAGAAACTATAATTTTATTACTCTCTCTTTATTTTGAAAGGTTTCAGAGCCTGATCCTGTAACTCGATGCATATGAGTAAACTTTACATCTGCACAGAGCCCACACTGAAATCACCATGGGGGTCCACCCAAATGGATCCAGTTACAGAATGGGAGCTATAGCCTCCCCATCCTAACAGTGTAGAAGACTATAACATTGCTCCAGTTTTAAGGAACCCTAGTTTTATTGGAGTTCCTAGAGTCCCCTGAGGCCTTGATAGATTGGAGCTACAGCTGGGCTCTGAGACTCATGCCAAATACAGCATGCTGAGTATTGTAACAGGATAGAATTAAGCCAGTCCTATTTTGCCTGTTGAGCAGAAGAGCACAGATTTACCCCAGAAAAGGGTCCCAAAGGAAACACAACATGATTGTTTTATAAACAAACTGTAAAAAAAAGATGTAAACTGTATGCATTTTACAAAACTCAGATGATATGAATGTTCCTCTAGTTAGAAGGGTTACCCATTTTATAACGTGACTCCATCCTTGAGCTTTTAACCAATGGCTCCACCCAGCTGCAATGGTTTTTTCCGTTTTCTCATTTTAGGGATACAATGCAAAATAAAAGGGCAACAAAATGGATTTTGACAAATCCACTAAACCATTGCAAAAAAAAAAATTGCATGACTGAATTAGCTTTGTTAAATGTAATATTTGATGGTTGCCCATCTGATGTCTGAAGCCTAAAACACTGATTTTTCAAAGGAACCAAAGGGAATTAGAGTTCTAATTCAATAAAGTTTGCATGTATGTCTTCAATAGAGGCCATTGTAAAAAGCACACTAGGAAATTTCAAAATAAGTTATTTTAAAATAAGTTCTCCCAAAACAACTGTTTCGAAATGCATGTCCACATTCCAGGGAAATCTCGAAATTAGTCCGAGGCAGGTTCCCTTCATGTGAAGTCTCTACCTTGACTTAAAGCCCCAGGAAGCACTGGGGAGTAATTACTGTGAATGACTCTGGCAAGTAGTTATATCAAAATAGCAGTCGTGATGCATCCACACGGCAGCTATTTGGAAATGATTTTGAAATACGCGTTGTTCCTCGTTGAAAGGAGGAGATATTTTGAAATAACCAGCCCCTTATTTTGAAATCATGGGCATGGTAGTGTGGGTGCACTGCTGGATATTTCAAAATCAGACTCATAGAATCCTAGGGCTAGGAGAGACCTCAGAAGGTCCTGGAGTCCAGGCCCCTGCCCAAAGAAGGACCAACCCCCAACTAAATCATCCCAGCCAGGGCTTTGTCAAGCCGGAACTTAAAGACCTCTAGGAATGGAGATTCCACCATCTCCCTAGGGAACCCATTCCAGTGCTTCACCACCCGCCTAGGGAAATAGTTTTTCCTAATAACCAACGTAGACCACTGACTTCCACAAGTCCACAGAGCCACGTCCATCATAGAAGCTAATCAGATTGCTCAGGCATGACTTGCCCTTGGTAAATCCATGTTGACTATTCCTGATCACTTTCTCCTCTTCCAAGTGCTTCAAAATGGATTCCTTGAGAATCCCCTCCATGATTTTTCCAAGGACTGAGGTAGCTGACTGGTCTATAGTTCCCTGGATTGTCCTTCTTCCCTTTTTTAAAGATAGCCACTACATTTGTTTTTTTCTAGTCATCGGGGATCTTTCCTGATCACCTCGAGTTTTCAAAGGTAATGGCCAAAGGCTCCACAATGACATTTGCCAACTCCCTCAGTATCCTCGGCTGCATTAAATCCAGACTCATGGATTTGTGTATGTTTAGCTTTTCTAAATAGCTCTTAACCTGTTCTTTCTCCATGTGGGCTGCCCACCTTCCCATACTGCCTTGCCTACTGCAGCAGTCCAGAAGCTCACCTCATCTGTGAAGACAGAGGCAAAGAAAATATTGAGTACTTCCACTTTTCCCACATCATCTGTCACTAGGTTACCTCCCTCATCCCGTAAGGGTCTGTCACAGGTCGGACTCACTACCATGGCACTTCCAGCTTGTTGCCCTGGGAATTAGCTGGTGGCTCATTGGATGCCTCCCTCTAGCTGGTGTCTCCCCATGTTCCTCTTTGACCATAGTATCCTCTTCAGGACACTGCCCTCTGGCAGTACCCACTCCAGTCTCTCTGGGTCCCCTTTTTTGGGGGGGGGAGGAGTTTGTTTACTTACCTGAGCACTCCAGGGTCCTCCCCACCCAAAGGGCACCCAGTTCTCATGCAACCACCTTGCCTCAGTGACCCACTGTCAGTCTTCACCTAGCCCCTGCCTCAGGGACAAACTACAGTCTGTAATGGCCACTCATCACTGGCAAAGGGATAGGGATCTGCTGCCCCTGCCTATCATGGCTGCCCCTTATAGCCCCACTAGCTTCAGGCCTTGCAGCCTGGGGGCTTGCTTGGCCAGAGCTTCGCCTGCCTGCCTGCCTGCCTGCCTGCCCACACTTCTCACTGTTCTTCCTCCAGGAAGCCTCTCACACAGCCAGGTCCCTTCTGCTCTCTAGCCAGAGCAAAAGTGAGCTTCCTCTCCTGCCAGGAATCCTTCTTTATATCACCTCCAGCTGAGCCCTCATTAGCAAGAACTGCCTCAACTGGGGTTTCACTCGCAGCCCTCAAGCAGAGCTGGGGTTTTGCCCTTAAAGGGCCAGTGTAGGGCAAATGCCCTGTCACAGGATCCCACACCTCCCCGGCTCATCCTCTTATTGCTAACATGCCTGTAGAAACTTTTCTTGTTACCCTTCACATCCTTGCCAGCTGCAATTCCAATTGCGCTTTCGCCTTCCTGGTTGCTCCCCTGCATGCACAAGCAATATATTTATACTTGTCCGTAGTCATCTGTCCAACTTTCCACTTCTTGTAAGCTTCCTTTTTGTGTTTAACCTCACCAAGGATTTCCCTGGTAAGCAAAGCTGGTCCCCTACCATATTTGCTTTTCTTACTGCGCATTGGGATGGTTTGTTCCTGTGCCTTCAATAAGGCTTTTTTAAAAACACTGCTAGCTCTTTTGAAGTCCTTTCCCCTTCATGTTAGCATCCCAGGGGATCCTGCCCATCAGTTATCTGAGGGAGTCAAAGGCGGGTTTTTTGAAGTCCAGGGTATGTATTTTGCTACTCTCCTTCCTTTCTTGGTCAGGATCCTGAAATCTACCATTTCATGATCACTGCTTCCTAGGTTGCCACCCACATCTACTTCCCCTACTAGGTCCTCCCTCTTTTTGAGCAGCAGGTTAACCTGTGGTCAGTTCCTTCCTTTGGGGAGGGATAGCTCAGTGGTTTGAGAACTGGCCTGCTAAACCCAGGATTGTGAGCTCTGTATTTGAGGGGGCCATTTTGGGATCTGGGGCAAATCTGTCAGGGATGGTACTTGGTCCTACCATGAGGTCAGAGGACTGGACTCAATGACCTCTCAAGGTCCCTTCCAGTTCTATGAGATAGGTACAGCACTTGTACCAGGAAGTTATCCCCAACATTCTCCAAAAACTTCCTGGATTGAAATAACTCCCTGTAGATAAGGGCTAAAAGACAAAGGAACCTACAGAGCTGTGACAACCTCCAACTTATAGGATACCTTAAAAACAGAAAAACATGTATGTTAGCATGGGCTGTTCATGCAAAAAACAGTTCTTATTGAAGTCAAATGGAATTATGGATGTTAAACACCCCTGAAATCTAGGTTCTAGATTTGTAGATTTTTTTGGACATATAGTGGCAATTTGGTCTCATTGTAGACTCTTAAAACACTGAAGATGGGAGATCAGGGTTTGAAGAGACCTCAGGGGGTCATCTTGTCCAACTCCCTGCTCAAAGCAGCACTATCCAAGGCTTTTACAGGCTAAAAGAAATTTTTTAAGCCAAACGATGATCAGTTGAGAAGTTCTGAAAATATGGCCTTTTAGCAATATGCCAGACAGTGAAAAAATTATCGGAACAGGAACTCTCAACACCAAAGTAACTTTGAAGCATTCACAGGGGCATAGAACAATCTATGCTGTGGCCAATTCTGTTACCGTATCATATTGAATGGTACCATAAATAGATCAGAGTACATTTTTAGTTGCTTTTTTTGGAAAACAAATGTCAGGTTCAGTGACTCTAAAACATTTCTTAAATGCGTGTTAATTTAGCTACATTTCTTGCTTGAAAAAAATCAAAAAAATTAAAATCACCAATTTTTATATTTTCAAAAGAAAAACTTTGACTTTTAGTTTCAAATAGTTTTCTATTTTACTTTTAAATTTATTTTTAGTATAAAAATGTTTACAAATTCATGAAATTGAAAAAAGCTTTAATTTGTTTTTTTTTTAATTATCATTTTGTTTTGTTCCATTATTTTTTTAATTTTGAAATTTCCAGCAAATCCATTTTTGTCTGGGTCTGACCACAAACCACAAGCTGTCTCAGTGACACCAATAAGATTCCTTGTTCAGGAAGATACCATTCAGTATGGATAAAGTGGAGGGTCAGAATCAGCTCCCCCCCCACCAAATTACTAACAAACATATATCCCATTCCCAGTTCCATCATGTTATGTGAGAAAAAAGCATCATGAAATGGCTGGAAGTTTTCATAATGCTAAGACTTTTTCTTGCAATGATGGGAGTGGAAAATGTTCAATCAAATATATTTTCTGCTGCATAAGCAAATTCATTCCAAATTCTACAGACTCAAATCCTCAAATCAAGCACCGCAATGATCCGAAGTTGTGCACTTGCTCATTAAACCACATAGACTCTTATTAATCAACTGCTCCAATCTAGTTACTCATTAGCTGGATTAGGTGATACAATTTTTTTTGCAGAAGACCACAAGAAAAGCAATATTATTAGCAATGGACAAACCTCAAGAGGTTGGTTTCTCGCAGACTGCCAAAAGTTCAAATAGTTATCCAAAATTTATCAACACCAGGAGCCTAAGCCAAGGGCCGTTGGAGTCCATAAAGTCTTTCCATAGACTTCAATGGGTTTTGGATCATCATCACTATTATTACTAGCAACATTATAATAGCGCCTTTTAAATATAAAATGTGTATGTAAGATGAACTCTGTTCACCAGTTTTTGACAGGGACCAAAGAAAACCAACATACCAGTTGCTCTATTTTTATTACTTTAAATCTGCTAAGACTGCAGTTCCATTGTCCTAATATTAAACTACCACAAAGTATAAAACAGTCCCTGCTGCAAAGAGCTTACAGTCCAAAAATAGAAGAAACAGACAAAGGACAAGAGAAAAGAGGTATTAGTATCTTCATTTTGTGGATGGGGAATTAAAGCAAAGAGAGATTAAGGCCCTATTCCAATTACATGTTATTGTTCGGGACTGGACATACAAATTATTTTGAATAGATATGGATTTAAGCACATGGTGAAATGTTTACCTGAAGTGGAATGTACACAAGTTAACACAAAGTCCATGACAGAGTTTGGAATAGAACAGAGACCTTCTAAATAAAACAACAACGCCTTAATCACAAGGCCATCCAACCTTTGTGTAAGGAGGACGTTAGTCATGTCATCAATTCTTCTTGCCAACAGAAAAGTTTCTCTTCTTAAATGCTCCATGTCCTTCCATAAGAGGAAAATAAGAAGGTATCATTCCATTCTCCATGCTCCT
This sequence comes from Pelodiscus sinensis, assembly GCF_052426305.1. NCBI lineage: Eukaryota > Metazoa > Chordata > Testudines > Trionychidae > Pelodiscus > Pelodiscus sinensis. The sequence goes on along the minus strand of NC_143074.1, from coordinate 6,242,147 downwards.
CTGAATACAGACAAAAACGTTGTTGCTGAAGTCTTTTCCTAAGGAGAACACTGTGTCTTCAGCCGCACACTTTAAAAAGTAATGGGGTCTATACCAGAAGTGTCTCCCTAATGGGAGACTGTCAGCTCATGCGACCTGTACCAATGCATCAGGTGCCACTTCTGTCCTATTCAGAATGTTGAAGAAGTCAAGATGAGAAATGAAGATCTTTTCCACCTTTTAACTGGTTCTATCAGACCCCGTCTGTGTCTAATTATGGAAAACAATATGTCTACATTGAGTTAATGGAAAAGCTCTAAACGCATGTTGATTAAAGAGTGTCTCAACAAAATGACCTCTCAAAAGGTACTTTGCTGAGTTTAGACTGAGATTGATGAAGGGGAGGCATTTGGCGTTCAACTGCATCTTTGAAGTGAGTGGCTGGATGAAATTTGTGTACAGGGAGCAGGGGAAAAGGATAGAGTGACATTTGGAGAGGAAAGGGGAGTTCTCAAACAAATCATCCTGCAAACCCATATTCCCATGAGTAAGTACTCATACTCAAGTGAGTAGTCTCATTTACTTCAAAGGTATTCAGGCATGTAAAGGTTTGTGTGACTGAGCCCTAGCACATAAAGTTAGCACTAGCTCTCGGCTGGAGATGGGGAGTGAAACAACTTCAGTGGAAAATGTTTAAAACAGTGAGTCTTACTTTGACTTAGATTCATAAAGTTTATGGCCAAAAGGGCCGATTAGATCATCTCCTGTATACCACAGGCCCTTACATTTCACCCAGTTGCCCCTGTATTGAGTCTGATAACTTACGCTTTAAATTCTCAAAACCTAAAATTCATCTTTATTATTGACACAAAGATTGCACTTGATGCCTTGCACCTTAATCATTCAGACTTTTATGGAGCATATTCAATCATCCCCTTCCGCAAAATACTATGAAATGTCAATTGGCTTGATACCATGATCAAAGGGCAACTTTTTATCTGTGTGAACATAATCAAACACTGAAAAACAGTTTTTACCTGAAAATTTTTTTTCAAAAGATGGGCCAGAAGCTGGAGGAAATTAATACATTGTCTGCTGAATTTAATGCTGATTTCTACCAGTTAAGGATATTGCCTCGTATATTTGTAAGCTGTGCATGAAACAGAACACAGGAAATAGCACAAACTCCCTTTCTCTCAAATGATGCGTCTTTGTTGGCACACTTCTACCAAACTCACTGGATTTATTACGTCTGAAAATATCCTGTGCCCTATTCCTCCTTCTGGAATAGCCACCATTTACTGGTAGCCAGGTACCATTAGGTGGAGATGGTCCTTTCCCTATCATCCCGTTCTGAGAAATAAAAATCCAATGTACCACGTCTGCAGGAAAGAACAGCTGCCGATAGGAACTCAATTGAGCATTTGACTGTAAATGAAGCCTTCAGTAGCTTATTGCTTGGAAGTGAGGACAGAGGTTGGAAAGTAAATGCACTTTGTCCAGGGCAGAGCATTGCTAAAATGATTTCCAAAGGCCAGTGCCAAAGTGCTGCAGCAAACGGACTTGGCTTTCCCTCCCTTGATAAATGCAACAGTTATGAAAATAAACCTTTTCCAAAAGCAGCTGGGAGCTGGCCAACTTGAATGACCACAAGAAAGCCACACTGTGACCCCCTCGCCCCCAAAATAGTTACCAGGAAAAATGACCCTTCTAGTGACGTTTCTAACAGTCATGGATGACCCCTTCTTGTCCTTCATCATGTCCATTTCACTTCTGCCTAGCCTATTTCCTGCCTGAAATGTCTGTATGTAGGTACCAGTTGTACCACTGTGGCTTGTTCCCAAGACATTCTTTACCCAAACTATCAGCCACTCCCCCCAAAAGCTGAGCGTTAAACCCCTTAGTTGGAACCTTTTGCTCTCTCTTTTTGGATCTGTGCTGGAAAATGACTATGACCATTGCATTAAAATAGGGAATTATTAACAGTCTCTAAGAATTTACTATTACTGTATTGCTAATCACACTTTCTTTGCCAGCAGAGTACACAGAACCCTATAATCTGTACAAGTTAAACCCGTTGTTAAAAAGGCACTGCAGAATCAATAGTGCTAAGACAGTAAAAGGTTTATTCCATACTGCAAGGCTACGTCTACACTGGCATGAATTTCCGAAAATGCTTTTAACGGAAAAGTTTTCCGTTAAAAGCATTTTTGGAAAAGCACGTCTAGATTAGCAGGATGCTTTTCTGCAAAAGCACTTTTTGCGGAAAAGCGTCCGTGACCAATCTAGATGCGGTTTTCCACAAAAAAGCCCCGATCACCAATTTTGCGATCAGGGCTTTTCTGCGGAAAACAGTACTATGCTGTCTACACTGGCCCTTTTGCACAAAAGTCTTTCGGAAAAAGACTTTTGCCCAAACGGGAGCAGCATAGTTTTTCCGGAAAAGCACTGATGATTTTACATGAGATCATCAATGCTTTTCCGGAAATTCAAGCGGCCGGTGTAGACAGCTGGCAAGTTTTTCCGGAAAAGCTGCTGATTTTCTGGAAAAACTTGCCAGTCTAGACACAGCCCAAGAGTAAGAAAGGAATTTGAGAAACTAAGCATAGGGCTGATAGGAAATCTGGATTCTCCTCTCCCTGGGCTCTTTAAATCTCTTCCTGATCACTGTGCAACATGCTCCAGACATCTCTGAGGGCTGGGAAGGGATGGTGCATTGTGGTCCGGGCAGCACTGAAGGCTGGCTGCCCCTGGTCCCAGACTTTCCACCTGAGGCCCCGCCTCTTCTGGGAGCGCAAAGCTGCCCCCTCCTTTGCTCATGGTTCCCTGCTCCTCTTGTTTCTTTTATGGACTGCTTGTGTGACCTCCGTCACTTCACTTAACCTCTCATTTAACCTATCAACAAAACAATGATGATTATACTTTGTACTTCACAGGGGCTACTTGAGGCATAGTTCATAAATGTTTGTAGAGTGCTTCACAGTTGTCAGAGAGAAAGCACTACAGAAATGCAGGGTATTAATTCCTGATACAGGGCACTGCTCTGCTTGGCAATGTACATGATTGCTATTTCCAGCACCACATCTACCCTTCTCTGAAGCAGTTGGTGCTGGTGACTTGATACTGGACGAATGAGCCTGTCCACAAAGTCAGACTCTATGTAACTATGCCCCAAATTCTGAGCATGATGAAGCCTGCACAACTTTAATGAGTTTTTAAAAGTGAGCATCTGTTTGTACATTGACTTGTTTGTACAAGTGAGCATCCTGTACATTGACAGGAATATCAGAATTAACACTCAGAGGCCGTGTCCAGACTCAGGGTTTTTTTCGGGAAAAGTAGCCTTTTTCCCGAAAAAACTTCCCCTGCATCCAGACTCAAGCCGCGTTCTTTCGAAATTATTTCGAAAGAACGCGGCTTTTCTTTCGATGGCAGTAAACCTCGTTTCACGAGGAAGAACACCTTCCTTCGAAAGTTCCTCTTCCGAAGGAAGGCGTTCTTCAATGTAAAGAGGCCGTCTTCGAAAGAGAGCATCCAGACTCGCTGGGTGCTCTCTTTCGAAAAAGCGGATTTTTCTTTCGAAAGATCCGCCTGCAGTCTAGACGCGATCTTTCGAAAGATGCTCTTTCGAAAGATGCTTTCGAAAGAGCATCTTTCGAAAGAAGCCTGGGCTACGTCTACACTGGCCCCTTTTCCGGAAGGGGCATGTTAATTTCACCTATCGTAGTAGGGAAATCCGCGGGGGATTTAAATATCCCCCGCGGCATTTAAATAAAAATGTCCGCCGCTTTTTTCCGGCTTTTAAAAAAGCCGGAAAAGAGCGTCTACACTGGCCCCGATCCTCCGGAAAAAGCACCCTTTTCCGGAGGCTCTTATTCCTACTTCTTATTCCAAAATTCTTCCTACTTTGAAGTAGGAATAAGAGCCTCCGGAAAAGGGTGCTTTTTCCGGAGGATCGGGGCCAGTGTAGACGCTCTTTTCCGGCTTTTTTAAAAGCCGGAAAAAAGCGGCGGACATTTTTATTTAAATGCCGCGGGGGATATTTAAATCCCCCGCGGATTTCCCTACTACGATAGGTGAAATTAACATGCCCCTTCCGGAAAAGGGGCCAGTGTAGACGAGCCCCTGCAGTCTAGACATAGCCAGAGTGAAAAAATAGAGACCTCTGCATCTGGATTGGCCTTAAGGTGGTGCTGTATGGGGTATTTATGAAGAGGCATGGCAAAGTGTGTCTTTATTGAGAGTGGCTCTTTCTTCTCCCTCCAAATCCCATTTTGGAAGGAAGAGTCTGTTCCATTTAGTATTACAGTAGACTTCCGATAATCCGGAACCTATGGGACCTAGGTGGTGCCGGATTATCAGATATGCCGGACTATCAGGAGGTACTATAAACTGGTTATATATATACTGTATACATTAAATACTGTATATAAAGTGTTCTTAACCCTTTTTATTGTACATACTGTATACAGTATACTGTAATGTTTTAGTTTTTTAAGCCTTTTTTACCCTTTTTGTTCAGTTCAACTGCTGCCGCTGTTACCTTGTGACTCATTTTTTGCTGAAATTCACTCACTAGGCTCTTGCCATTTTGATGCCGGACTATCAGGAGTGCCGGATTATTGGATGCCGGACTATTGGAGTTTTACTGTATTTATTTACCTGGTTTTGTTCAGCTCACAGAAATCAGTGGGAACATCCCTCAAAACCTCCTAAAGAAGCTACAGAATAAACAGCTGAGCTTTCTACATCTTTCCATCAAGTGGCTTCTTGGCAAAGCACATCTACATTGCTTACATGGCTGGGATGATTGAGTGGAGGTTGGTCCTGCTGTGGGCTGTGGGCTGGACTCAATGACCCTCTGAGGTCTCATCCAGCCCTAGGATTCTATGATATGTTGCATCTGTCTTTCAAGCAGCATGTAGAGCCCCTGCACTGCATTCCTCCAGCCTGGGTATAAACAACAGTGTAGATGGTGAGGTGCTGCTCAGGCAAGTAAAAACGCTCCTCAGCCCTGTGGGCATGCAATGCCTCTCCCATCCATACTGCTGCTTTTAGCAGTGGCCTGCATTACTACCTCCCTGTGGCTGGAGTCTTTCTCCATTGCAGGAAAAGTTCTTGAAATAGGAGGGTGGTCAGGGAAGGATGCTGGCAGCAGAGAAGCAGCAGGAAAAGGCTCCATGTAGGAGGCTTACCCCTACCCAAGAGAGATACCAGAGCACTAGTATAAGCTCTTATACTACTCAGAGCCTTTCCCCACAGCGGGGGAAGCCTCCAGCAGAAAGGCTCTGGCGGGAAGAAGGTATCAAGGCAAGGAATGAATAATAATAAATGAGGAAAGTCAGGGTTATCCTTCTTGTTTTACAGATGAGCAAACTGCGGCACAAATTAAGACACAAACTGAAGGTGAGTCCACACAGCAGGGATGAACTCGAAATAAGCAATGCAAACTAAGCTATGTCAATTGCACAGCTTATTTCAAAATTGCGAGTGTCTGCACAGCAGGCAGTTATTTCAAGATAGAGCGCTCTTCCCCCCACTTCCCTTACTCCTCATACAATGAGGAGTCGGAGTAAGAAGTCCTACAGCTCAACAGTAATTCGGCATTGTTTCAAAATAACTGCCTGCTACGTAGATGCAGACTAAGTTATTTCTAAATAACAGTAGTTGTTTCGAAATAATGTTGCTGTATAGATGCACCCTGAGGCCACGTCTACATTGCGCATTCTTGTGCAAGAAGATATGCAAATGAGGTGCGGTGATGAATATTGCCATGCCTAATTTGCATACCTAATGAGCTGCCATTTATGAGCAAGGGGCTTTTGTGCAAGAGCCATTCTGCCTGAAAATAAGCGGCAGAATGGCTCTTGCACAAAAGCCCCTTGCACAAAAATGGCAGATCATTAGATATGCAAATGAGGCATGGCGATATTCATTGCCACACCTCATTTGCATATCTTCTTGCACAAGAATGCTCAATGTAAACATAGCCTGAGTAATTAGCCAAAGTCATCAGGGATCTGGGGGTCTGGACTCCCATTCCTCTGTTCCCCCCATTCCTCTGCTCCCATCCCTGAGACAAAATTCCTTCCTCATCACCTGTAGACTTTGGCAGACAAAACACCATCACCAAGAGAGCTCTTGCTACATCAATACAACAGGGATAACTCAGGCCAAGCTGAAAAATCATGGAAGCAAGAGAGCTCAAGCGTACACTTCAAAGTAAGGGTCCCAAAACAGCCCAGCAGGACCAAAAGATAAACCCACCCTGTGGAGTGGAACACTCAGAGAAGGAATTGGCTGTGTTCCCTGCGATATGATTTGAACTAAGATAGAGTCATTCCAGACAGATTCTCCATCTGCATCAAGCACTCCAAAAGGACACTGTGGTCCACTGTGCTGAAAGCTGTCGTGGGGAAGAGATTAAAGAGCATGAATTAAGAACATATCCTTAAATCAGCTGCACAAAAAGATGAGTTGCACAGACTTTCCGAAGGGCAATCACCAAGCTGCTATGTCCCTTGCCTGCATCCAGCTAAGAATTTATGGATGAGATCATATGTATGGAGGTGCTGCTGATGCTGTAATGAAGTGACCTTCTCCAGAACATTGGGAATAAATGGAAAACACCACAGGAGAACAGATAGAAATTTGACACTTTAGCCGGTGAAAGAACAGGCTGTTGCAGTACTTGCGAAGGCACACTGTATGGCAGTGAGTAATAGGGGCAATCCATTAAGCACGGTCTCTTTTGGATGCAGACAGAGGATTAGCTTTCAGCACGACACTGAGTTCCTGAGACATTCTACTAGGTCTAGCTTCTTTACAGGAAATTTGCCAAGATTAATATAGTCCCATTTCCAACCCTGGACAAAGTACAGCATACTACTGAATCTGGTCTTGATTCAGGAAAGCACTTAAGCATGTGCTTAAGTTTATCCCTGTTTGAGAAAGTACATACACGGCATTCTTGAATAAGGATGTTTTCCTGGTTGTGGGGCTTGTAGAGAAAAAGGGAAATGTGGTCTGATTGATTAAGAACATAAGAACAGCCAGACTGGGTCAGGCCGGAGGTCTATCTAGCCCAGTGTCCTGTCTGCCAACAGTGACCAATGCCAGATGCCCCAGAGGGAGCAAACAGAACAGGGAATCATCAAGTGATCCCTCAGGATTAAACTTCCTGAGTCAGAGCTTAGATGAACCCCTAACAATTTTAGGAGTAAGCATTCCTGGTGGGCGGATTATTCCATAATTGCCTTTCACAGGGTTTTTTTTTTCTTCAGATTTCCCCCACAGCATCTGCTACTGGTTACTGTCAGAGATAGGACACTAGGCTAGGTGAGCCGTGGTATGAATGGGTGAGGCATTTGCTGTCAGCCTCAAGAGAGGTGCCGTTGGATTTAGGCATCAAAAGAGTTCTGGTAGAAGTGGGGTGAACACACGATAAAACGGGGATGGGAGTGAGGTCAGAGAGTCAAAATCAGGGAACCAGAGAAGGATACTGGGCAGAGAACCCTGGACAACACCCATTACTCCTTGATGGCAAACAGGGAACTATTGAATGTGATCCAGAGGAACTCTGCCTGGAGATGTGACCTAAGGGAGGTCAGATATAGGGGCCACAGTTGCAGGGCACCTCCCCATCCAACAACTTCCTCCTGCCATAAAGGTCACAACTTGGAGGGTGTCAGGAGGCATTTGACAAGGGAGTCTCATGACTCTGTGGAGCCATAAATGGGGTGTGCATATGTTAGGAAGTGCAAGGAAAAGTGCAGCCAAAACTTAAGGAGAAGGTTCTGGAGGAGCTGGAAAAGGGGCTGCAACCTGGCACGTTCAATGTACATGTGCTTCAGGGTCTTCCTCATGCTGCAGAAGGGGGAAATGTCGGGGGGAGGGGGCGAACCACACCAGGTACATGCTCATGTTCACAGCTATGTGAAGAAGCCCCAAACTAATATCTTCAGAAGGCTAGGGGGTGAGTCATTGCAGCCGAGTGAGCAGCCTGGTCTGGTTGTGGGTTTGCCTCTTTGTGGGGAAGTTTTCTGGAGGCTCAGAGAACTTCCCTCTCCAACTCATGAAGTTCAGTTACGCTCTTAGCTGAACTTAGTGGCCATTTTTCTAACCTTCTCCTTTGACTATTTTTTGCTGTAGGCCAAGCACTAATCATTATCAACATTAGTGCTAGGATTCCTTTATTCGTACAAAGGATAATCTACTTATTCCTACTACCATAGCATGTAGAGGCCCCCAACCAAGATCAGAGCTCCGTTGTGCTCAGTAGTGTACAGATACACAGGAAAAGACAGTCTTAGCCTAGAAGAGTTTACGGCAGTGGTTCTCGAGCTTTTTGCTAGCATGACCCCATTTTAATCAAGTATTTCCTCCCAAGGCACCAGACAACATGGATGATGCCATTTGGAAGAGCACACTGGAGTCTCCCACACCACATGACCCCACGTGCACCAGAGCTCTGATGTGCTGAGCAAAATGGTATCTTCCTCACATTTGGGACTACTGCGTCCCCATCAGCCGATGCACAACTTCACTTGCGGTAGTGATCTGTGCTTTGGGAAATGCTGGCTAGTGGTCAAAAAGCCCTAGAAAACAGAGTGGGAAGAGGAAAGGAGTATTATCTTCATGCTCATTTTTCAGATGAGGGGAGCGAGTCACAGAAAGATTGAGGGTGGAGATTTTCAAAAAGAGCCTGGATATCACCAAGCACCTCTATCCTAATGTGTCAGGGCTCTTGGCTCTTATGTAGGGCTCTTAAATCCCTTGGCTCTTATGTAGACCCCAACCTGAAGGACTTGCTGTCAAAGGGGGTATGTCTAGACTACATGGCTCTGTTGCCAGAGCAATGTAGATTAGTTTACTAGACATACCCAAACGAAGCAGCGATTTAAATAATCGCTGCTTCGTTTAAATTAAAATGGCTGCCGCGCTGAGCCGATCAGCTGTTTGTCGGCTCAGCGCGCTAGTCTGGACGCTCCGTGGTTGACATCAAAGGAATTTGTCAACAGCCCTGGTAAACCTCATCCCGCGTGGCATAACGGGGCTATCGACAAATGCCTTTGATGTCGACCACGGAGCGTCCAGACTAGCGCACTGAGCTGACAAACAGCTGATCGGCTTACCGTGGCAGCCATTTTAATTTAAATGAAGTTTACTAGATATTTGAGTATGTCTAGTAAACTAATCTACATGGCTCTGGCAACAGAGCCATGTAGTCTAGACTTACCCAGGGAGAGAATTGAACGTTGGCTTGCTAAATGCCAGAACGCTGGTTTAACCACACAGCATGACACTCCTGATATTTAATGTCTCAATGGAAAGTTTCACTTTCATTCTTTCAAAACCTGAGGGATTCACTCCTGGCTATGTGTGGTAAGGAACAGGCACACTTCTGCTGAGGTGGCCTAGGGGACTTAGCTTTACCTCACACTGCCTGGACAGGTACACCCAAGCTGGGAGAGTGCCCACAATACCATGCTTTCTTTGCTAGTTCTCAACATCCTCTTTTTACTTTATTTTATTTTCCAAAACAAAACAAAAAGATGGTTTTTATGTGCTGTGTCACACATCGAGAAACCGACATCTGCAACTTTCACATATCAGGGTGCCTGGAACTGAAACTGACAAAATAAATTGCTGTTCACATGCTCCCACTGACTTTGTTATGTCCCCAGAGCCTTCTGCCTCTTTTTTTAATTAAAAGCCCCCCACCAACTGCATTGTGTGGCTGCAGAGGCACAATGAATGGCTAGAAGAAGGGGGAACTTATCTTACACAGCTGGCCATGGCCAACTGGAAAAAAGCAATTCTATTCCTGATGTACAAGCAGTCTCTCTCAAACGGCCTTCACTTACAGGGAGATATCCTTCCACGTACAGTTAAACACTAACTGGCCAACCCTCAGCTAGTGCACATTAGCCCTGAAGTCATGGAGCTGGGGCAATTTATACTAGGTGAAATCTGGCCCTCTGGCTGTAGGGCATGTTATATGGCCAAATCCAGTGACTTTTGCTCAGGTAAATTCTAATTCCAGCTAGCAGGAGGTTTTCATAGGAAGGACCTACATCAGGGTCTTGGCCTAAGAACATTAATGCTTTTAGTTGTTGGGCTCCATTCATTCCTGGTGTAACTCCATTGGAATCTGGCTAGAAGAGGCCAGAATAGGGGTGGCTGGGATATGAAATCTCATGCAACAGGATACGAGCTGAGTAGCTGCAGAAACAAAGATGGAATATGTCTTGAGCTCTTTGAAATACCATGGCTTTGATCGTGTGATCAGTTTCTCTGATTCTCAAGATCTGGTAGTGTAGTGACTTTATGCTAGGGTTCCTTTTTCAGGTGAAATAGCATGTAGCATAGTGACAGGGGGCCTGTCCACCCTATGACTATTCATGGCTGCTGAAACAAACAAACAAGCGAACAGGGTGAATGTTAGAGCAAGACAGAGACATCTTGATCCAACATCTCTGGTTCTATGTCAAGCGTACCTTGGCTTGACCCAGGAATTGGGCCCTAAATCATGGCCCATTTGTTTTGCAGAGAGGCCTACCCTACTCCTCTGATGGAATGCTCTGGGGAGCGGGACTCCTCAAAGGGAGCCCCCCAGCACTTCTATTCAAAAAAGAGATCCTTGGTTAATTGACTAGCATTTGCTAGGCAGTTAAACTCCAATGCTCTGAAAACGTCCTCTCTGAGGGCCATAGCTCCTTCCGGTTACTGACGTGTTAGCAGGATCCAGTTTGATACAAAGGTAAAACAAAGTATAAAATCAAACTCAGCCATCTGGAAATCTATGCCTGCGTATACAGGAGCAAGAGAGGGGAGGAATATGCCTTTCTACAAGTAGGAATTCAATAGTTTAGGAAACCTCCAGATGCAACACAATGCTTGTCAGTTTGCATCAGTTTGTGTAAGAGACCTAATCACGGAGGCTGTGTCTAAACTGGCCAGTTTTTCCGGAAAATCAGCCGCTTTTCCGGAAAAACTTGCCAGCTGTCTACACTGGCCGCTTGAATTTCCGCAAAAGCACTGACTTCCTACTGTAAGAAATCAGTGCTTTCTGCGGAAATACTATGCTGCTCCTGTTCGGGCAAAAGTCCCTTTTGCGCAAAACTTTTGCGCAAAAGGGCCAGTGTAGACAGCTGAGCTTTGTTTTGCGCAAAAAAGTCCCGATCGCGAAAATGGCGATCGGAGCTTTTTTGTGCAAAAGCGCATCTAGATTGGCCACAGATGCTTTTCCGCAAAAAGTGCTTTTGCGGAAAAGCGTCTGTGCCAATCTAGACGCTCTTTTCCAAAAATGCTTTTAATGGAACACTTTTCTGTTAAACGTATTTCTGGGAAATCATGCCAGTCTAGACGTAGCCTAATAGTGGTGTAGGAGTCATATTTATTCACCAGGGTTTTGTTGCCTCTGTACTTTTCTCCAGGATGGAGAAGCTGCAGGTTTCACACCAAAACTTCCCTACCGAATAGTTACATGAACACAGTGGATTCTTATAGGTTACTTGACTATTCTATAGTCCCCGGGGGCATGGTGGGCAGCCAATGTGCTCCGGCTCCACTCCTGAGGAGCCCCCTGCCACCCCATCTGGTACCTCTCTATCAGAGGCAGCAGTGTGGGGTGCCAGGCGGGAGCTAGTCCGCGAGAGGAGCCAGTTTAAAAACCAGCTCCCCTCACGGACCACCTGCCTGTTGCCCCTCACTGCTGCCTCTAATACAGAGGTAGCAGATGGGGTGGCAGTAGCCCCTATCTGGGGGGTGGAGGATCTGAGCGCCCACAACCTGCGCAAACCAGAACTGAGCTGGGCTGCCTGCCTGCCTGGCTCCTAATATACTTTAAATGCAGAGCCGCAGAAGGGGTAGGTTCTGGACCCAGTGCGAGTCAGGACTGAGCCGGGCTGCTGGCCAGCCTGCCAAAAACTTTTCTGGAATGGGGGAATGTATGTAGCCCATAGCATTAACCGATAAGCTTCCGCTTATCGGTTAGTCGGTTAATTGAGTATACTATTACATCCCTGTTATGGAATAATCTGCGTACATGGAAGTGTCTTCCTGGCCCCCACAATAGTTAGTGGTTGATTCATTCCCAGAAGCATGAGGATTGATAGTCTCCCTTTTAAAATTATCCTAATGGATTTGGATGTTACATAGCCACATATCATTCTGGCACCAAGTGCTTACAAGAGGAATAGGCATGACAGGCGTGTCATCATCTCTATTTGTAAAATGGGAAACTGAGGCACGGAGAGGCTAAGTGACTTGCTCGTAATGGAAGCCTGTAACAGAATGAGGAATTGATTTAAGCCATGGGAGTCTTAAACCAATGTCTCCCACACTTAGGAACAGCACACACGTTGGGTGAGATCAGCATCAGTTGGTGACAATTTGCTAGCCAAACACCCTGCTAAGTGCACAGTGAGTTGTCTTCAACAAATCAGTTCTGCACTATTCCAGAGAGGGAATCAAATGCTTTCAGGTGTAACACACAGGAGCATCTTGTCTGGTTTTCTGTTAAATGGATGTACGAAAAGAGTCTGAACAGAAACCAAAAGAAGTTGTTCACTCCTACCTTGAACCTACGTAAGATGTTTCACTCTTGTTTGTGCACGTGCACCAGTCCTTCCACCATAGTGCACACAGACTGAGGAAGATTATCAAGCCTTTCCTATTTGACTCACTCAGAAATCGGATGATTCCACAGAGAAAAACCTCAGCAATCTTGTGAGCTAAACCAATCTTTCTGCAGCCTTTCATTTCCCCCCTAACTGTTGCTGAACATAAAAGCTATTTCACTTTCTCGCCTCCCCCAAACAAAAACAACCGAGAGAGCCAGATTCTCCAGTTTTGCTGATACTTGGGCTTCCTCCACTATATAACACACAAAGTGCTCTATATCCTGGTCAATGTCATCAATAAGGGACTTGTTTTTACACATACTTTTGAATGAAGTATGTGCAAACTGGATATCTGCCTTGTGCTGTGAGTCACCAAGGCATGTGAGTGAAAAGGATAGAACTGGAACTGAGAAAGGAGCCATCAGTAACTGCAGAAATTGTATTGCAGTGACACTAGGGATCTGTTGGTGATTGATGTCCTACTGTGCTAGGCACTGTATACACACAGGCTGTGTCTACATTGGTGTGATCTTGCGCAAAAGTGGCCGCTTTTGCTCAAAAACTTGCTGCCTGTCTACACTGGCCGTGAGTTCTTGTGCAAGTACACTGACATTCTAATGTATAAAATCAGTACTTCTTGCACAAGAACTATGATGCTCCCGCTCAGGAATAAGCCGTCTTGTGCAAGTGTTCTTGCGCAAGAAGCCAGTGTAGACAGGCAACATGAATTTCTTGCGCAAGAAAGCAGTATGGTTAAAATGTCCATCAGAGCTTTCTTGCACAAGAGAGCGTCTACACTGGCATGGATGCTCTTGTGTAAAAGCACATCTCTTGCGCAAAAGCATATGCCAGTGTAGATGCTCTCTTCTGGAAGAGTTTTTGCACAAGAACTCTTCCGCAAAAGAGTTCTTGCACAAGATCATGCCAATGTAGATGTAGCCACAGTGTAACAAGAAAACCCTTGCTCCAAAGATCTTCTAATGCAGGTAACTGTGGAAATAAATGAGTGAAATGAATCACGAGTTTCAGCAATCTGTGCTTCCTGAGTAGGGATTTGGGTCCAGTGATTTAGCAACGGACGACGAGCTATCCCAAAGTGCTCAGTACCCAATATGCACCCATCATGCCAGAATCTTCTGCCCACTTCATCTGGAATTCAAACAGCAGCTGAGCCCCGCTGAATATTCTGAACAAACACAAAGGACTGATCATGACGGGAGCATACAAATGGAAAGAACCAGGGGAAATGTTTGTAGTGAAACCACAGGAGCAGCTTGCAAAGCTTAGATGTCTATTTTATTTATTTACTAGCAGACCTACCCAGCATTGCCCACGTACTTCAGGCTAGGGCCTTGGGGACGTGGGGGAGGGGGGTGCAGGAGGCTGGGGGCCAGCAACATGTTCTCTCCCCCTCCCCCAACCCTTGCCCCCCTACCCGGGGCCTGTTCTCCCTCTCTTCCCCCAGACCACTCCCTAGCTCACCCTTGGCCTGTTTTTCTCCCACCCAGGCCAAACCCTCCAGCCTGCCCGGGGCATGTTCTTTCTTACCCCATTTAATGCACCCTTCCTGCCAGGACCTGTTCTTCCCACCTCCCCAAGCTCAGCCCACCTGCACCTGTTCTTCTCCCCTCTCAAGCTACCCCCCTGCCGACATGGGGACTGTTCTTCTCTCCTGGTCCCCTGTCCTCTCCCTCAGTCTGCCCAGGGCCTACTCTTTCTCCTCTCCTGCCCACCTGGAGCTTGTTCATTCCATCTCCACCCCCCCTTCCCCAGGCCACACATCCCAGCAACCAGGGCCTGTTTTCTCCCCACCTCTAGTACTGTGGCCAAGTGCCAGGGAGGAAGGGTTTGGGGCAGGGGGCTACTTACAGGTGTTGCTGGCAGGCAAGATGGCAGAGCCCTAGCCCTGCTGGCCACTCCCTTGGTGGTACAGCTGCCCTAGTGAACACTTTGCAGGATATATCCCCTCTGCCGGCTCACTGCCCCCAGTGGCGCTGCTCATATCGCATCCCTCCGACCAGCAGCCCCTCCCTTTGCATGTCCCTTTCCTGCGACTTCCAGTTGTCCTGACACATCCCAAACCTGATCTTGCTTTAAGTTAGGAGAAGAGGAAGCTGCCTACCAAATTTGATGGCCCTACCTCTTACCATTTAGGAGTTCTTGAACAAACAGACTTGATATATATCATATATATAGTAGCCCAGTGTCTGTGCTAAAGCTCATGGAAGACCAAACCAAGATGCTGAAGTGCCCAATAAAGATGCAGAGTGAACAGAACCAGTCCATGCAGAATTCGTTTCACAGAAACCCTCCCTCTACCTCCACACAAGCCTCCATGGCTGCATAAGCAAAATTCTTTATCCAGTAACCCTCCCTCTATGCCCACACTTATTTTCACAGTCAGGTAATGGCTTTTTTTCCAGCGTGCTCCACTCCCTGTCACAGTAGCTGAGACTTCGACAGCAGGATGTTAGCCACAATTGTGAGGTTTTCCAATATCTCTTGCCCTCCCTTACCACCAAGCAGTCGCCCTACGTGCGTGACCGTGATTGAAAGAGATCATTAAAGACCAAAGCGATGCAGGTTTCCATGAGTTTATTTTGTGTGTCACAACCCAGACCAAGCTCTCTGGCCCCTGTGGAAGCTGGTAACATCCCTTAGTTTCATGGGAATGTCTCGCTCAGGATGAGCAGTGGGATGAAGCAGGGAAGCAACCCCAAAATACAGAAAGGTCAGCGCCTCTCATTGACAGAGCCTCCCTGATATTAATGGCTGCTCTATGGGGCTGCTCTGACAGCACAAGTGTCTGGCTGTTCAATCCCTGTGTTCCCAGGTGCTGTCCTCTGTGTTCCACTCACGGGCAAACACTTCCCCCTGACTCTCACACAAATTATGTAAACAGCAGCATGCAGCCACCACTTCGAGGAGATGATCCTCCATAAGGTCCAGCCTGCCACGGAGACATCTCCATCTCCCTTTCACTCTGCCACACACATTCAGCAACCATGAGGCATTGGATTAGCCTGTTGCTAAACTGCTATCCAAGGGCCCCCTGTCAAGCTTCATGAGCAAGGGCTGGAAGGGGGAAGCCATGTCACATAGGATCAATATGACTGTAAGAGGGAAGCCATGTCACTTGGGATCACTATGGGTGTTTCCACATCCCCCACTGTAATTTTGTGGTCTGGAAAAAGGCCCAACATGCAGCTGTCTGCTCTGTAGACTTCCCCATGCCAAACTGATTTGCAATTGAATGGTAGCCATCAGGAGTTGACAGCTTCCACAAAGCAATTACCATACACTTCTGTACTGTGAAAGTAGCTCTCAGTCAGATGTCCTTGTATAACCACCACCAGACAGATTTGAACCTGGGACCTCAGTGTAGGAGCCTCTAGAGCTTGAGCTATAAAGCCAGCTGGCTCTCAGCTTAGGCTGTAAAGCTCCCTTGTTCTTATCTCCACTGTAAGTGGTCTAAGAGCCACTGCATGGGACAGTGAACCACACTAGCGCTATGTCTACACTGCCTCTTTTATGCAGAAGAGGTAATGCAAATGACGCACTCATTAGCAACTTCTCGTGCTTCATTTGCACATTCTCTTCTGATGCTTTTTACGGAAGATGTTTTTGCACACTAATAAAGCCACGTAGATGGGTCCATTTTGTGCAAAAGAATAGACCCATCTACACTGTTGGTTTTTTTGCCCACGAAAGCTTATGCTCCAATATGTCTACACTACAGTGCTATTTCGAATTAACTTAAGCTAATTCAAAATAATGCATCTATAGGGTATGTCTACACTGACACCCTAGTTCGAACTAGGGTGCCTAAGGTAGGCATTTGAACTTGCAAATGAAGCCCGGGATTTAAATATCCCGGGCTTCATTTGCATGTTCCCGGGCTCCGCCATTTTTAAATGCCCCTTAGTTCGAACTACCTACCCGCAGCTACACACGGCACAGACTAGGTAGTTTGAATTAAAGCTCCTAATTTGAACTACTGTTACTCCTCATTGCACTGTAGTGTAGACATACCCTCAGGTGCCACAGGACTTCTCGTTGGTGTATAGGTGTGTGGGTTACACTTGTGCTACAGTTCAGGGGCCAGCTCAGCACACTGCTCCAGAAGGGTTATTTTCCACATTCTGAAGTTCTGTAGCCACTGCTCTTCATCCCACACTTGCATGACACTGCGATCCCACCACTTCCATTGCTGGTTTGCCTTGCCCAGAAGCCATGCTCTCTCTGTGACAGCCCAATGCAATGCCATTTCACCGCTGCCTGTGTCGTTCACATTACCACCCGCACCTCATTCTTCTTCCTCTGCAGCTCTGCGGCAATGCATGATGTCCTAAACACACTGAACACAGCATGGGAGAGGAGTCTGGGAGCCATGATTTCTTACAGCAGATGCTGGAATGCTCAGCGGGGACTGACAGTTTTAAATGATGCAAAAGGAAGCCACAAACCCCGGGAGGGCTGGGAAGCAAACCGATAGCTGACGGGACATTTTTCACATTCCCAAAATGCCTTGTGCTACATTGCTCCTTCCCACAGTGCCTAGTGACTGAAAGTGATGCCAGGCACTGTGGGATGCATACCCACACTGCTTTGCTCTTTCTATTGACGAGGGAGCTAACAATGCCGTCGTATGTCGACAGAATGTGGCAGGGTAAACAAGATTGGGTGACTTTCTTTTTGGCAATTTATAAATGTCGACAATACTTTCTTCACCAAATCTAAACAGTGTAGATGTTACTTCATACTGAGTTTTACTTGGGGTATGAACGCTCATGATCTAAAACAAGAGAGCCCGTGAACCTGAGCCATCAGCTTTCACACAGTTCTAAAAATAAATAATGCTCCAGAGAAGAGGTCTAGCAGAGCAGTAGATCTGGACAGCCAAAAGTTTCCAGATCCTGAAGCAAACACAGCTATGACATAAGAACCCTTTCTGCATGCTCTCTCTCAAACCAGATTCACATGAGTCAAAACCAGAGGTCTCTTTTATCTCTGGGGACTCTTCTGTTCTGTTCCATATTTTTTTAGTCCCCAAACCTGTTATTCTACAGAAGACCAGAGGAGATGCTTTCCCTTTAATCTGCAATGCCACCTTGTGGCAACAGACAATGAAAACATTCAATGATCAGATGAGTGTTCCGTCTGCTCGACTGGAGGCAAAAGTGTCAAATAATGTATGCAAGATATATGTTCCCTACCCTGAATCAACCATCTTAAGACGGCATTGAGGTTTTGAGGCGATCGATATGGATGAGGCTGCAGTGTGAAGATATTGCTGCATCTTTGTAGGACACTAGGTACAAACTCTGGGCTCACGGACCATTCGTCCTGTATTCTCCCAGTCCCCATACTCAAACTCTGACCCTCCTAAGATGGGAGATGGCCCTATCAATTGTGACCTAGGAGAAGAACAAGAATAATCCTAGCCCAAAGACAGACTGGGATGCATCAGGAATAGTTCACTCCTAAGAACTATGAAGTTCACAGTTTTCTTTTTAAGCCAGAAGGAGAGGCCACAGTCATTCACGGTAAGTATGCTCCCCACATGGTTGTATTCTTCCAATCTGCATGTGTGTGACACCTTTGAGTATAGCTCCTGGATCTGGCCCTCCCTAGAGATGTAGTAAACTCATATGAGCAATCCTTCTGGCTTTTCGAGGAAAGGCGAGACATGCTCATGTAGAAGCCACATGAAGCACAGCCACTGAACATGTATGCAGATTATCTTTTTAAAAAGCAATAATTGCAGATTTCTTCTCTGCTCCCTTGCTTTTCCTTGTCCCCTCCCCTGGGAATAACACCACTAGCCTCTTTATTTCCCTCCCTGCACACACCACACACACTTCAGGCCAAATAGAGGAACATGCAACAGGATCCACCTCCTTCAGGTCAAAAGGGAGCAAGGCTACTGGCATCTTCCCTTTGTACTGAGACCAGTTCTAGGCCCCAGTGTCTGGGATGTTCATTAAAACCCACCAGCTTACGGGACTCTCTCTCGAAGGATGCTGCAGAGCTCAGGTTGTTCATCCAAAGTCCTTAAAGAACGTCAAAGCTGTTTACTCAGGGTATGTCTACACTACAGCGCTACTTCGAATTAACTTAATTAACTTAATTCGAAATGGTTCAGTCGAATTAAGCTAATTCGAAATAACGCATCTAGACACAAAACCTATTTCAAAATAGCGTTTTAGAATTTCAAACTAGCACATCCATAGTGAGTGGACCCTGAACCGAAGATAAGACTGGCCGGAACCAGTGCCGGCAGGGCATCAGGTTAGGACTTAGTGTGTGGGGCTGCTGCCTGAGGCTAACTGAGCTCCGTGCTTAAAGGGACCCTACCCCCACCCTGGACAGACAGTTCTCAGAGTTCCCCGCTTGCTTGTCTACCTCAATGAGGGACAGCAAAGCAGTCCTGTCTTGGACTGCCCTGAGTGCCCGCACTTGGGACACCACAGCACTTGGCCACATGGAGCCAGAGCTCCCCCTGGGCACGCCGGTGTGTCTTGTTGCATCGTTGCCATCAGCCTGGCTGCACTTGCTGCCATCCAGGGTGTCCATCAGAGGGCTGTCAGGATCCAGGAGGCCCCGAGGGAAAGTGTCCACCTCGAGGAGCCCTCAGAGCCTCCCCGGTCCTCCCTACTGGGGGCTTGTGCCCCATTTCTCCCTCACGTCCTTCCACTTACCCCACCCTAGCCCCCCTTCCTGATGTCAAATAAAAGACACGTATGTTCAAAAATAGAAACTGGGTTTATTGAACAAAACTGGGGTGGGGGAATGAACCTTTGAGAAGACTGGAAAAAGGAGGTGGGAGAGGGGAAGAGAGAGGGTGGAAGAGGGGAGGGGGTAACCTGGGAGGAGGGAGCTGGAAGGGGGAAGCAAGAGGAAGAAGAGGGAGGGGAAGCTCAGGGCTCAGAGTTGGGGGTCTCGCTGGACCAACTTGATCGTCATGCTAACCTGCTCCTGGGTTCGCATGTGGCCTTTGGTGGCCAGGCTGGCAGCTATCCTGCCATAGACGGCCGCGTTCCTCTGTCTAGTGTGGAGATCATGAACGTTGGGGGCATCCCCCCCAAACCTGAATAAGGTGCATGATCGCCACGCTGGACCGGGAAGGCACACACCTTCTCTGGGCCCTGGCATGCTCTTGGGAGCTGGCAGACTACTCCTTGGGAGTGGTGGAGGGCTGGCTGCCAGTAGCTTGCTGGCTCGTGTTTTGGGGCCGCTGGGTCAGGGGCCCCGGTGGCCACTGCTGGCTCTGGGCTGGCAGGCTTGGAGCTGGCACAGGCACTGTGGCCAGGGCCTACCCCTTTAATGTCTCCGGGATGGGGGAGAGGAGAGTAAGCTTTCCTGGTTGTGCCCAGAGTGGCCACCAGGGCTCCCTGGGAAGGGCTGGAGGCCCCCTATTTCGAATTAAGTGTCTGCACAGCACTTAATTTGAAATAGCTATTTCGAATTTGGCATTAATCCTCGCAGAATGAGGTTTACCAAATTCAAATTAAGGGCTCCGCTATTTCGAATTAAATTAAATTTGAAATAGCGCTTTGCCAAATATTAACATTAATTTGAAATAACGGCTGTTATTTCAAATTAACTTTGCAGTGTAGACATACCCTAAGACTCACAGTCCCCTCACCCCTGAAACTGGCTAATGTTATACCCATTTTGCAGATGGGAAAACTGAGGCAGAGAAAGCTCAGGGGAATGCGGTGGAGCCATTACTGTGGTACATGGAACACACATTATTTTATTTGAACAAGTACTCCTGTTTTCAGTTGTGGAAATATGATTCTTCTGGAAAGTTATGAGCAGCTGCTTCTTACAAGTGCAGAGAACATGCTGGGCTCACATCTGGTTTTCACAGCCTTGTGGTATTTTCAGAGCACCACCCTGGTGTTACTTCTGGTACTCCAACACCTTGTAACCAGAGAAACCATCTCCATCTGGGAGAAGCAGGCACAAAGTGGCTCCATACTTTTTCTCCATCCCTCGCTTGGGACCTGGCCTCTTCTCATTTTCCCATGGTGTCTGCATATCCTCTCCTCTCTGATTCTGTAATAGGATGCACTACAGAGAACTTTAGGGCTCCTGTAGGTTCAGAAGGAAAGAGACTGGGATGCTGACTAAAATGGAACTATATTTTTCAGACAATTTATTCACCAAAAAACTGCTGAATTTATGGGGTTGCTGAAATTATGGGTTGAGTCTCTTTGAGTCTCACCTGTAGAAGCTTTTCTACTTTGTATCAGACACTTGCATAGTCATATGGCCAGAGAGACAAAGAGAGCATGACCCTATCACAGGTTGCTTGTGTAGGAGGTTCAACCTCGGTAGCCTGCTCCAATGGAAGCATATTTTAAGCTGTCTCCATTAGAATCTATACGTGAAAACTGTCAGTTTGCACTATTTTGGTGAGATGAGTTCTCCAATTAGGGAAAGGAAACATTATCACAAGACTGACACAAGTAGCCAATGCAGTGCAAAGCTGGACCTCAATATTAACAACAAGCTTCAGACTCGAAGGAAAAAATAAATCAGAAACCATCAAAATACAAGCATGGATTTATAAAGAACAAATCATGTCAAACCAGTCTGAGAGCTTTCTTTGATAGGATATCAAGCCTTGTAGATAAGAGAGAAGCGGTGGATGTGGTAAACCTAGATTTTAGTAAGGTATTTGACACAGTCTCGCATGACCTTCTTATCAATAAACTAGGGAAATACAACTTACATGGGGCTACTGTAAAGTGGGTACATAACTAGCTGATAACCATTCTCAGAAACTAACAAGATGGTTTATTAGATGATGAGCTTTCGTGGGCCAGACCCACTTCCTCAGATCAAATGGAAGTGGGTCTGGCCCACGAAAGCTCATCATCTAATAAACCATCGTGTTAGTCTTTAAAGTGCTACATAGTCCTGTATTTTGCTTCAGCTACACCAGACTAACATGGCTACATTTCTATTACCATTCTCAGAAAGTAGTTATTAATAGCTCACAATCATACTGGAATGGCATAAAAAGTGGAGCTCTACAGGAGTCTGTTTTAGGACCAGTTCTGTTCAACATCTTCATCAACGATTTAGGGGGCTGGAGCACTTGACCTATTAGGAGAGGCTGAGGGATTTGGGCTTATTTAGTCTGCAGAAGAAAAGAGTGAAGGGGGATTTGATAACAGCGTTCAACTTCCTGAAGGGAGATTGCAGAGAGGATGGAGAGAGGCTGTTCTCAGTAGTGATGGATGGCAGGACAAGAAGCAATGGTCTCAAGTTACAGTGGGGGAGGTCTAGGTTGGATTTAGGAAAAACTGTTTCACCAGGAGGGTGGTGAAGCACTGGAATGGGTTCCCTAGGGAGATGGTAGAATCTCCATCCCTGGAGGTTTTTAAGTCCTGGCTTGACAAAGCCCTGGCTGGGATGATTTAGTTGGCATTGGTCCTGTTTTGGGCATGGAGCTGGACTCTATGACCTCCTGAGGTCTCTTCCAGTCCTAGGATTCTATGATTTTATGAGATGATGGCATAGAGAGTACACTTATAGAGAATTTGCAGATGATACCAAGCTGGGAGGGGTTGCAAGTACTTTGGAGGATAGGGTCAAAATTCAAAATGATTGGACAAACTAGAGAAATGGTTTGAGGTAGACAGGATGAAGTTTAATAAGGACAATCGCAAAATACTCCATTTAGGAAGGCACAATACATTTCACACATACAGAGTGGGAGGAGTACTGCAGAAGAGGATTTAGAGGTCATCGTGGACCCCAAGTTAAATATGAATCAACAGTGTGATACTATTGCAAAAAAAGCAAACCTGATTCTGGGATGCAGGAGTGTTGTGAACAAGACCTGAGAAGTCATTCTTTCCCACTACTCTGCGCTGATTAGGCCTCAATTGGAGTATTGTGTCCAGTTCTGGGCACCACATTTGAAGAAAGATGTGGAGAAAGTGGAAAAGGTCCAGAGAAGAGCAACAAAAATGATTGAATGTCTAGAAAACATGAGCTATGAGGGAAGACTGAAGGAATTGTGCTTGTTTAGCTTAGAACAAAGACTGAGAGGGGACTTGATAGCAACTTTCCAGTATCTAAAAGGGTGTTACAAGGAGGAGGGAGAAAAATTGTTCTCCTTGGCTCATGAGGACAGGACAAGAAGCAATGGGCTTAAATTGCTGCAAGACAGGTTTAGGTTGAAGATTAGGAAAAACTTCAGAACTGTGAGGATGGTTAAGCACTGGAATAAATTCCTTAGGGAGGTTGTGGAATCCCCATCACTAGAGATATTTAAGAGCAGATTGGATAAACATTTATCAGGGATGATCTAGATGGTGCTTGGTCCTGCCAGGAGGGCAGAGAACTGGAATTGATGATTTCTCGAGGTCCCTTCCAGTTCTAGAGTTCTATGAGTCTATGATTCTATGAAAATAAGGCATAGATTTATGAATATCACAGACAGCTCTCAAATAACTCACAAACACAAATAAAGAGGAATGTTGACACATTATCTGTTGCAAATTATTTGCTCAGCTTCAGTACACACCAAGATGCAGATATTACAGTGGGGAGAGAAACACAGAAAATCGGTGGTTACACTGTGGTAATCAAGACACTTGGATTCTTATACTTGGAATAGGAAATAACTGCGGTATTTTTCAAGCGCTGCAATTTGCTAAGTTGGCTAATGTTGACATTTTAGTGGCAATTAAAAAATGAAACAAAAATGAATGTTCTGAGAGTAGTCTTAGCATTCGGAATGTTCTGACTTTTCCATTTACAGTCTCCTGACTTTAAAATTGCATGTTTTATTAAACTAAATTAATTTATTTGTTTTTTTCTTTTTAAAAGGAGACAGGGAAATACAGGCCTGATTCCCCATTTCCCTTCACCATGTGTTCTCATCTACACCAGTGCAAAGTGAGAGTGAAGTCAGCATAAGATTCCAGCATTCTGATTTTACAGTATTTTCTGCCCACCTTTCACTAGTGTAAGATGAAAGGCAATGGAGAAGCAGGGCTGAAGCCATTAGGTAGCCTGCTGTTGCCACAAGGTTATGGGAAAGCATTTGGGCAAACAATTTTGGAACCCACAGAAAATACTCATCTCAAATTCAGTTGGGGTCTGTCTTCTACCTCAGTTTCCCTGAGGCTAAAACCTGAGTTCCCCCTCTCAGATCTCATCCAGAGGCTTGTAGGAAGCTACCATGCATGAGCTTCAGTGCATTGTGGGATGGAAGTGAGTCAGCCATCTATTGAAACCACAGAATTCAACCCCTCTGGAGTTAAACCAAAGGTAACAGGAAACCAGTTTCCTGCCAGGCATGGCCCTTCTCCCCTACAGTGTTCTTGTCCCCTCCACTACAGTTGTTAGCCCTTCTTGGCTTGACAAAGCCCTGCCTGGGTTGATTTAATTGGGATTGGTCCTATCTTGGGCAGATGGCTGGACTTGATGACCTCCTGAGGGCTCTTCCAGCTCTATGATTCTATGATCTTTAGGTCCAGTTTCCAACCCTACTGGTCTCCACTTAGTTCTCCTCACCTTGCACACAGCAGTGACAGCATCCCATCAGTGTGGTACCTGCTATCACAGTTTTCTAGCCCTGAGACCCTACGCAACTGTGCTGGCTACCAGTGGGGGTGAAGAGAGCCATTTAACCAAACTGCAAACCCTGGATCTGATGCAAACCACTTCAATCCAGAGGGTGCAACTGCACCCCTAGTCACCCTAGTTCCAGCATCCCCGCTGACTAACCCATAACCCTCCAACCCTAGGAAAATGCCCAGGCTTTCCCACAGCCTTGTGGCAATAGCAGGGTACCTAATGGTTTTTACCCTGCTTCTCCACTAGGAAAAGGGCTAGGCTGAAAGTTGATACTCATCAATGGAGCATTCCCACATTTGAGTCTTAATCACTTTCTCTCCCCCCTTCTCTTCCACAACATGTCTTCCACCTGGGGACTTGGGCTGCCAGCTACCTGACACAGGTGAGCCTGAACCTCAAAGCACTTAAAGGGCCAGCTCACCCTTCTGTGACAGACGCTAACCTCCACAACTTAGGTGTCATCCTAGTCTCTGTGCCTGCTTAAAGAATGATATTTTGCCTCTTCCTGAAGTATGGCTCCAAGGCTCAAGAGTTAAAAAACAAAACAAAACCTACACAGAAGCAGCAGGAACCAACTGTCTCTTTTCACTTATTCTGTGATTAACGGAGGGTGCCAAATCTTGGACAAATTAATCCTTTGGATACAAAATCCAGGGCCATGCTCCTTGGCAGGAAAGTGGTTGCTGTCAATGAAGCATCAGGAAAGTTCATCTGGGGATATACAACTGTCTCTAAATTGAGCTGTTGCTGAATGTCTTGTGGGCTCCCCCGCCCAAGAGGTCAAGAGAGATCGACAAATGAAATGTAATCCTAGCAGATGAGTGTTTGTGTTTTTCCCCCTTTGTGCTTTAAAAGTGTTGGATCCAGCTCAGAAACTCTGTGGTGCCAAATGCTCTTATTTATGTCAAGTTTGACTGGCCTCCGCCTCCCAGAGACACCTGAACGGATACTGACATAAGACAGCTCTGCCCGCCCCATATCCCTTCCCATGAAATGAGGAGCAGAATTAAACATTAATTCTGAGCCTCCCAGAGAATGCAGAGAACTAGATTCACTTGCCAGTAACGTCCATACTGATTAATATAAATGTACATGGAAGCTGATATCAGAGAGCACAGGGCAGATTTATTTACATAATTATTTCAGGAATCACTCTCCTCCTTGACTTTGCTGTTAGGTACATATTTATATACACACCACTGTGCTGCCAGCCAAGCCGAATGTTTTCCAGGAAGGCAGCAGAAGAATTACAATTGTCTGAGCAGTGGTTGTTTTGGGAGGATAAAAAAGGCAAAGTGAACTGAAATCAATTTAACAGCTGATGATCTTTCCCTGTGTGACTGTCACAAGCGACGCTGACACCTCCTTGGATTGCCAAGTGACCTTGAGTGGCAGTGTGATGCCAACTGTGAGCTTTTGAGAGTAGCTGCCACAAGGCTGGAAACAGAGAACTATGGGCAGGTTAAAGCAAAGGCCCTAACTTCAGCAAGGGATAGACTCGGACAAGAGTGATTGTGGGGTTACTGTTTTCCCATTTTGTATCAGCTTTGGAGACACCATAGCCCAGATGGTTCCATCAAGTATACCTTTCCTGCAGCCAGTCACCACGCTGGGCCCAGTCAATGGCATTTAAAGGCACCATCCAGTGCAAGAGGCCTGATTGTCAGGGATACAGAGCAAGCACAACATGACTTGAAGTCAACATTTATTTCAGGTTCTCATAAAGAGCCTGGGGTTCAGGCCCCAAAGCATCAGCAGTTGAGAAGAGAGCATGCTAACCCAGGTCAGCATACCTCAGGAGGTCTCAGGTCAGCTCCGATATGCACCCACAGGTTATGATGTTTGCCCAAACTGGAGACAAGCCTCAGGCACAGAACTGAAGACCTGAAGCTACGCTGTTTCAAAGTTTGAGGGGTGGAAAGTTCTGGGGCTTCTTGTTTCATCAACTCCTTGAATCTCAGCACCCTCAGACGTACCTGAATTTCCTTTTGAGTCTGACAGATTGGGTTGTCAGTCGTCTAATAGGTTTTCTAATAAGATGTCTGGCACTTCCTCCTCTCAGGAGGACTGGAAGCACCACAAAAACAGAATTTCTAGTGGTCTTTTATCTCTTCCACTTACAAGCCTGGCCTGAATGTAGATGCAGAGAGGTACCTGCAGAAACGTAAGTGGATTGGTGACAGTATAGTCAAAAGGGGCAGGCACGGACCTGGGAGGAGGGAGAATGGCTTGGTTTCCCAGTCTGTGTTGTACGGCTGCACAACCAGTGGTTGCAATATGCAGACACCTCGGTTCAAAAGACAATACTTTGCATTTCTGGAGAGCTATGTAGGGATCTCAAAGCTCTTTGCAAAATCAAACCTCATAAGCCTCCTCATCATTCCTATGTAATAGATGGATAAACTGAGGCTCAGAGTGGTGACCGGGCTCAGAGAGAGAATTTGCCCAAGTTTGAACATTATATGTGTGGTCGAAGCCATTTCTCTCGGCTGCCCATAAAGAGCTCTAGCTACCTGATTGGGAAGGACTTAGGGCGTTGTGCCTATAAATGAGTCTTGTCGTTCAGCTTGGCTTAGCTGAGATGCAATAGCCAGGCACCACTGGTTTTGAAACCATTTAAGACATTCCAGATTGTTGCCCTACAGGGACCACAAAGCAGGCTGACTTGAGCTTGTCTGTGCTCAGTGCCATTTGAACAGCTCACTGTGCATTGAGATGCGGGAGCCCTTCATCTGCCCTGAAATTTAAAATCCTGGTCTGAAGGAGAGCTGAAGAAGAGGACTGAAGAAATAAAATCCTCCACTGCTCTGCTCATGTAGAACCTCCAGTTCCCCAATGTGTGGGAGGTAGCACAGCCGCTCAGGCAGGTTGCGGAAGGATGGGCGTTGAAAGTGGGGTGCTATCAGAAACGGGGAGACTTTAACATAACAGCTGCTATTATGGATCAGACCATGGTCCCTCTGGCCTAATAGCTTGTCTCTAGCTGTGGTCCGTAACAGAGCTTCAAGGGAAGCTTACAGAACAGGGTGATTATGGAGGGATCCACTCCTGGCTTCCAGCTATGGGTAGTCAGTGGTTTAGGAGCACCCTGACCATGGGGTTGTGTCCTTGACCATCTGGGCTAATAACCATCAAAGGACCATCAAATTATCCGGTTCTTTTTTAGAACCCAGCTATAAAGTTGGACATATAACATGATCCCATGGCCAAGAGTTCCACAGGTTAGTTGTGCATAGTGTGAAAAAGTACCGCCTCTTGTTTGCCTTAAACCTGCTGTCGATTTCATCAAGTGACCCCTGGTTTTTGCATTGAAAGCAATAGTAAATCACACATTTATACTCATTTTAGAACAAGGTTCATGCTGTCGAAGCAAAAATGCCTTTATAGATCGGTCGTCTTCCCCCTTAGCCATCCCTTTTTCTCAGATAAATAGTCCGAATCGTTTTACTTGCTCCTCCTATGAAGGCCATTCTATACCCAGATTCTGGTAGTCAGTGGTTTAGGGGCCACTCCTCGAGCATCTTTGTTGCCTTTCTCTAAACCTTTTCTAGTTCCATAATATCCTCGTTGAAATGGGACAGCCAGAACTGATGCAGTATTCACAGTGTGGGCAGACGGTGAATTTATTTAATGGCATTATGGCATTTTCAGTCCCTTTTCTAACGGTTCATAAAATAATTTTCCTTTCGAGCTTCTGCTGCACATTGAGCAGAAGTTGTCAGAGAGCTAGCCATGGCGATGCTACAATCTCTTTTTTTGGTGGTAATAGCTCATTTAGAACACCCCCCCCCCCCATTTTGTATGTACAGTTGAGATTGTTTTTTCCAGTCTGCATTACTGTACACTTCTCAATGCTGACTTTCATCTGGCAATTTGTTGCCCAGTCTTCCAGTTTTGTTGGATTCCTTTGTAATTCCTCACAATCATTTTTGGACTTAACTACCTTGAGCAGGCCCGCCCGTAGGGAGGAGCAAAAGGGCAGTTACTCCAGGACCTGATAATTTAAAAGAGATCAGGCTTTCCAGCTGCCACTGCCACTACTGTGGCAGCAACGGGTGGAACTTTGGGACCTTTAAATGATTGTCGGAGCCACTGGCAGGGCACTCCAGGCGACAGAGAAGGGCTGCCTGGGGGAGGCCAGCCTCTGCCCTTTCTACCCAAGAGCCCACCCCTTCTGGGAGCACATAGTTGCCCCCCACCATGCCCAGGTGCCCGACAATTCTGTCAGTCCCTGACCTTGAGTAATTTTATATCTGCAAATTTTGCCACTTTTGTGTTCACTCCCAATCCTTAGTGATTATGTTGAACATTACAAGTTGATTTTTATTATTATTTACATTATGGTACTTAAAGACACTATGCCACCAGTACATAATCTGAGATAGCTCCATCCCCAAAGGCTTGCAATGAGCAGCACAAGCCACCAGTTAAGTTAATGACAAGTCCTTCTTTGAGAAGTGGATCCAAACCCACCAAGAACACGACTGCGAAATAAATGAGACATGAAACATGTCTTAAGGGCACCTGGGCTATGGTGGTTGTTAACATTTACAGTATATGGTCAACCACTATTGTGCCAGTTGTGTTCAGTGCTGTACAAACATCATGAATGAAAATCCTTGACCCCAAGATGTCCTCTTGTAGAAGGAAGTTTCATCAATAAATATATCCATTGAGAAACTTCTGCCTTGACTGAATCTAAGGACCCAGGATAGACTTGACTGAGCTAAGTATGACTGCCAAGCTGGGACATGGAACAATCAGATATGCAAGGTATACATTGATAAAGAACTTGATACATGAATACTAGAAAACCTTGAATTTTACATCTGGTGTATTGGCAACCTAGGGAGATCACAAAAGATGGATATGCCAAACTGCCCTCCTCCAGTGTGACAGTGCAAGAAACCAGCAACACCCTGCATCTCATTAAAGCACTTAGGGTTGGTTTCAAGAAAGCTCAATTAAAAATATAGTGAATTAGCCTCACCTGGATGCAACATAGGCCTGGATGGGTATGGTGAGGTCTGTGTCTAAAACAAACAGGAGCTCCTTAGAGCTATGCCGGAGGTAGCACAAGATTTTTGACCACTGATACAGCCCAGGCCTAAATGTTGTCAAGTGCCAAAGGCTGACCCTCCATTCAGCTTCCATGCCTGTCTGACTGGTGACAGCCATTTTCACAGAATACTGCAATGGGCAAATACCATCTGCCAACAAGCTCCTCAGTATGCTTCCTCGTGTCCCTGTCTGGGCTGACTTTCAAAAAGCTTTCAAATACAAGTGCTGGCTAGACAGTCATACAGGGGAGAGACAGTCCATAATGAGCCAGGTAAAATGGAGACAGGGTTGTACATCCTCTGCATCGTGCATCATCTCGCAGTTACCTCATGTACATGCTGAGGAGCAAGGGCAACACAATGGAACTCCGTGAGATGGGGCTGGCAACTGCCAAGGTCACTGTGGTTGGGGGAGGAGGGCGTGCCATCAGAGTGTCTCAGTTTGTCAGGCATGGCCTGCTGGAGCGGAGGAGAGTAAGCCTGGGGCTAGAGGCCCTGACTAGTGAGTGGGGTGCAGGTGATGCTACCGAGGGCTGCCAGATTGGCAAAGAGTCGCAGGCAGTGGTGTTCCCCCCTGCAGAACCAGTGGGCCAGCCCCTGGGTCCTTTCTTCATTTGGCCACAGTCGATGGCCATATATCTGCTCTCCTCCTACAAGGTGTGTCAAGGGGAGTATCCCTGGGAAAACCCCCAGGCTCAGAAATGCCTCCCTGTGTAGCCTGGCTAACCTCTGAAGCCAGGAGCTGGTCCACACACCCTGTGCCACACGCTGCTGTTCTCAAATGAAAAGGGCACCAACATACAGGTTCACCCCGGGCACCATTTTCCCCTCAGGCCAGACCTGGAGCCTGTAGATGAGACAAATAGCCATAACATGGAGTCTCCTGGCATGGCATTCGAATGGTTTACTCCTGGTGTTCTATAACAGGTAGCTACTCCCAGGCACAAATTATTCCTTGTCACAAAAGATGATGCCAACATGACTGTCCATAGGCCACTGCAACAGGCTAATTATCAGAAGGAAATGTACAGTGCATCAAGAATGTACTTCCCAGAGTGGGTCTCTGTAGGAGAGACAGCAGCTATCTGTACTTCTCAGGGAAATGTGTCACGGCATGCAGGGCAGAGTGGTCACATGATTGGGGCACTGGAAGGGGCATTTTGCCACTGAATTGCTGTGTGGTTTTAGGCAAGTCACTTCACCTCCTCTTCTATCCATCTTTTGCCGGTTTCAAATGTGGAGACTATCTGTGACGGGGTGAGGCAACCCCGTCACTCCTTCATGCCAGGGGATGCGGGCGCTGATAATGGGGCGGAGGACGCTAGTCCGAGGGAGCAGGAGCGGAAGGCCAGCCAAGAGGCCGATCGTCATCCGGGTGCGACCAAGCTACCCGCTGACTTCGGCAGCACGATGCCAGGGGGAGGGGGGGCACCCGGAAGTGCGCCGGGGTCGGCAGAGGCCGCGGGGAATACAAAGGGAGGGGAAGTGACACAGGGAGAGAGGGGAACAGCACGGAGGGAGAGAAACACCGAGGAAGCGCAAAGGATCCCAGTGAGAAGATGGAGGTGGGACGTGGGCTAGACCCGCTGGCGGGGTTGGCAGTGACCCAGGGCGGGCCGTGAAACCCGAGAGCAGGTGAGTTTAGGGGCAAGCCCCCACTTGCTGCCATCAGGAGCATTGAGTTCCTGGTGTTAGGGCCCTGGGTCGGGGTCCGGAGAGAGGGTGGGCCCGGACCCCCCACCCCGCCACCAGGGCGAGCGATATTTCAGCCGGTGCTAGCCGATAACTGGGTACGTTGGGGAAGGGGGACCCCCAAAAGGGGGTGACCTGTGACACTATCTCTTACTATGTGTACATCCAGCATGTAGCACAATGGCACCCTGCTCTTAAGTGGGGCATTACAATGCTCAAGCAAATAAACAAATAAACAAATGAGTGGTGTTGTAACACAGAACCTCCGTGCTGTCAGTGTTTCTTTCACCTCTCTCCTGAAGGGTGAAATCTTACAGGTAAGAGAAACACTGAAACTCCACCATCAGATTGTTGTCCTTCGGTAAATTTTTACTGTGTCACAAAACTGAATTTTTGTGTCACAAAATTTTACTGTGTCACAAAAAAAATTTTACTGTGTCCCCACGCTTTGGAATAGGAGACAAAATAGCTGTATTATTTCCAAGCTTTAAGCAGTATACGTGTTTCCCCCCTCAAAAATAAGCAGGTGATTTACATGCTCTGTTAATATATATTTGAGGTGATGGAAATTACCAGTCACATGCTGAACTAGTTGGATCAAGTTGCTGCAGAAGGTGAAAAAATTGGTGCGAACTTATACCTTTGTTGGGGATTGCTTTGCCTAGCAGTTGTGCAGAACGCACATGCAAATTCACAGCACCTGCAGCCCCAAATTCAAACCCTGGGATCTCCCCAAGAATAGAGCCTGATGAACTCATCCAGACTCCATCAGAAGATTGAAATGCGTCAGAATCAGAAGTTCATTACATGGAGGAATGACTCACGTTTTTGACTAATGATGAGGTCACTCAACTGAAATGGAGACAAGTCTTATCTGATGGAAACATTTTTCCCCTCTCTTCCTTGCTGATTACAATGATTTTCTTCAGCTCAATATTGCCTGAAGAAATGTGATGTATTGTTTTGAAATTAAATTTGACTCTGTCTCATGACAATTTATTCCCACTTGAAGATGGTGTGTGGAGGAGTGGGATGTATCATGCCATAATTCCATTCCCAATAGATCTTGAAGATTTAACTTCCCCTCTGCCCCCATATATGCAAACTTCATTTTCCCTCATGAGATTAGGCATTCTTCTTTAATCAATAGATAACTTCTGCTAAAGCAACCTCTTTGAAGGATTTTCACTGCTGTTTCTGGTATCAACGTGTTCAACTTGCATTTAAGAGCCAGACCAGGTAATCAGTTGGGGATGGGTCTATGGTGGTCCATTTTCAGGCAAGATTCATTCCTCGACAGCAGGCTAACAGTAAGTTCTATGCTTTACCCAATGCTTTGAGTAAAACTTAAGTGGTGTGTATGTAGCTCACAGTATTCACAGCTATGTGCCCCAAAGTCTCCTCTTTAGCACAAACATGGCAACTCATGCCTTTAGCTCTGGAAGTGAAGGTTCAATTCCTAGTGTTGACTTTGAGATGGCAGCAATCACGGGAGGAAGGTTTCATCCAGAAATAGAACTGCTGTGGGCCTTTGTAGCCTGGGATGAGCTTCCTCTGGCTAGGGCAGCAATGAGCAACCAAGACGCATGAGTGGCCCTCCTTTATCTCAATGGACCACATAATTGCCAGAGGTGGACAACTTGTGGCCCACGGCCCACTGGTGTTCCATTTGTGGCCTGTGCACCCCCTCTCTGCCCTCGTTCTCCAAGCACCTCTCGTGTATTTGGCTAGTGGAGCCCCACACTTCCTAGTCCTTCTCCTCCCTCCCAGAGCCTAAATGTTGTGAGGGGGAGGAGTGGGGATAGAACATGAATCAGAGGTTCGTGGTGCTCTGGAAGTGTTGGGAGGGAGAGGGAGACGTAGGAAGTGGAGGGTGTCAGTGCCCCAGTGCACATAGGGGAGGGAGGCAGACAGGGAGTATACAAAGGTGTGATAGCACAGTCAGGATTCCCCTCGATCCTGCAGCCCCGTAGCAGCAAGAACAGACTCTGCCAGCCAGTAGACTAGAGAGGGTTTATTGCTTCTCCAGGATACAGCACAGCATAGACATGATGTGGTTACAGGAGTCAAGGCCAGGATGCCTCAGACCTCTGAGGCTAGGGGGTCCATCGTCCCCCCCACCAGACCCTCAGTCCTCAGCTTAGGTTGTTCCCTTCATGTTTTCCAACTAGCAACTGACCCTTTCCCCAACACCTGGTGTTCGTCTCTGCCTCCCTCCCTTTGTCTCTCCCCCTAGGAAGAGCTTTGCTAACTGCCCAGGCTGAGCCTA
Organism: Pelodiscus sinensis; assembly: GCF_052426305.1. Lineage (NCBI taxonomy): Eukaryota > Metazoa > Chordata > Testudines > Trionychidae > Pelodiscus > Pelodiscus sinensis. Next base: position 6,208,914 of record NC_143074.1, on the reverse strand, counting down.
GGTTTCTGGGCCAATACATAAGTGGGTGAGTGAGTGGGAATCACACAGCACAGCGCAGGGGGACACCGGAATACAGAGCAGACAGCACCCCCACTACGTGACAAAAGGGAACCTCAGTGGGCCTCATGCAGCCCAGAGGCCAAAGTTTGCCCACCACTGGTGTAGAGGAATTATGCAATTTATTGCTCAGGGTGTAATGTTGGCCCTGTCTACAGAAGATATGAGTTTGCTACAACCAGGTAGCTACAGAGGTTGCCTCTTTAGCTCAAGCTCTAAGGGTATGTCTACACTAGCCCCCTGGTTCGAACCAGGGAGGCTAATGTAGGCATTTGAAGTTGCAAATGAAGCCCGGGATTTAAATATCCTGGGCTTTATTTGCATGTTCCCGTCCGGTCGCCATTTTTAAATTCCACTACATGCAATGAGGTGTAACAGTTAATTCGAACTAAGGGTTCGAATTACCGTTTCACTGTCGTGTGTAGCCGCGGGCCGTTACTTCGGACTAGTGGAATTTTAAAATGGTGACCAGATGGGAACATGCAAATAAAGCCCGGGATATTTAAATCCCAGGCTTCATTTGCAACTTTGAATGCCTACATTAGCCTCCCTAGTTCAAACTAGGGGACTAGTGTAGACATACCCTAACAGCTCCCTCTTTCAGTTCTGGAGATTTCAGTGACATCATGGAAGTGTCAGCTCCACTGTTTCTTCTGTTTCTTACATTGCTGGTGGTGTAGGCACAGAGGTGGATGTATAAAACACGCTCACCACTAGATTACTAAGAGCTACTGTCCTAGTGCTTCACAGCTGGGTGATCATCACTCTTTAGACTAACAGTACTTTAAAAGAATACTAAGTCCCCAGTAGCATAAATATTTTCTGCAAATAACTGTGGAATGTAGAACCCTCAATGCCACAGCTCATCAAAAATATTTTTCAGAAGAAAAGTCTTCTGGTGGGAAACATGGCCTCTACCCCCTCTCCCCCCGCCCCCGACATTTTTTTTTTCAAAATATTGTCATTATTGTAGAATTTTTTTAATGGAAGGAAACTCAAACCAACTACCCCCAAAAAACGAAACAAACCAACCAATCAATTTTCATCCTGAACACTTTGAAATGAAAGATGTTCAACAGTTTGAAAATTTTTCACTAAACTAATTTTGGATTTTTTAAACCGGATCTACTCAACACTTAAACCATTTCTGATTGCATTTGTAAAAGTGCAACACACACACACACATACACACATACACAAACACACACACACTCAGAGATTCTGATCTCACTTTAATCTGCGTAAACCATAAGTAACTCTGCTGAAGTCATTGGCTATATCAGGAGAAAAAACAGTGTAAGATAAGAAGCTGAGCAATAGGAAGACTAAGGGTGTGTCTAGACTACCTAGTTTTGTCGACAAAAGTGGACTTTTGTCGACAAAACTATACCAGCGTCTACACTACCGCTGAGTTCTGTCGACATAACGTCGACAGAACTCAGCAGTTTTGTCGACGCTGGTATACCTCATTTTACGAGGCATAACACCTTCTGTCGACAGAACTCTGTCGACAGAAGGTGTTATTGCCTGTAACATTGCGTCCAGACTACGGAGTTCTGTCGACAAAGCAGCTTGCTTTGTCGACAGAACTCAATGTGTCTGGACGCTCTTTGTCGACGGAAGTTTTGTCGACAGTATTTGTCGACAAAACTTCCGTCGACAAAACGCAGTAGTCTAGACGTACCCTAACATAGGAGTGGGTATTTACACAATTCTGCTCTTTATTTGGAGGAGTGCATGTAAAAGAAAATAAGGAATGTTTCCCCAGAAATATTTGTACATGGTGAAGCAATTTAATGATCACAGGACATAGGGAAACATGTATGTTGTATACACCTGCATTTATCGTGTGCGAAACAGAGTCCTGTACACTACAAATGCATTTATTAATAAGTCGAAGACTAGGAACTGGATGGCTGAGTCAATTTGTAATGGAATAGTGCTGTGGTTCTCCACCTTTTCATCTGGGATCTCTCCAGCACACTGTTCCCAGCCATTCGGGGTCTAGCTTTGACTCTTTCCCTTTTAGCAAATGGAAAAGGCAGGATAGTCATGAATAGATCTGGGTGCAAACTTTTTGGACACAGTTTATTCACTGAAAAATGTTTTAGACAACTTGTAACTTTTAGCAAATTTGACACCAGCAGTTTTGTCCAAGCTTCAAAATGACCCAGAGACAGGAAGAGCTTTGGATAAGGTGGTGTCTCCCCTTTCTTCCCCCAACTTATACTCTTTATCCTTATGATAAAGGCACTCACCAGAGATGTGTGAGACCCAAAGTTTGAATTGAATCCCTGTCTGGACAGATCCAAAGCTGATAGTTTTGATTCACTGAAAACTGTGGAAAAATTCAGATTCTGTTTGAACAGATTTTTTTTAATAGTTAAGGTGGGGTGTTTCTGAAACTGCCACTGAACCAAAAAGAAAAATGAGTTGTCCAGCTTTAGTCATGACCTCTGGGCTGAGAACACCTAAGAACGTAAAGAGTGGTCATACTGGGTTAGACCAATATCCCGTCTTCCAACAGTGGCTAATTCCAGATGCCATAGAGTAAATGAATTGAACAGGGCCGTGTCCAGTGATCCATCCTCTGTCGTCCAGTCCTACCTTCTAGCAATCAGAGGCTTATGGATACCCGAGACACAGTGTCCCAACTGTCTTGGTGACTGAACCAACCTTCATGAGCTTGTTAATTCTTTTTTGAACCCAGATATTCCTTTGCTCTTCACTGCATCCCCAAGCAACAAGTTCCACAGGCTGGCTGTGTATAGTATGAAATCCTGCGTTAAGTTTGTTTTAATCCTGCTGGCTATTCATTGCTTTGGGCGACCCCTAGCTCTTGTATTATATGAAGAGTGTCACAAGGAGGAGGGAGAAAAATTGTTCTTCCTGGCCTCTGAGGAAAGAACAAGAAGCAATGGTCTTAAACTGCAGCAAGGGAGGTTTAAGTTGGACTTTAGGAAAAAGTTCCTAACTCTCAGGATGGTTAAACACTGGAATAAGTTGCCTAGGGGGGTTATGGAATCTCCATCTCTGGAGATATTTAAGAGCAGGTTAGATAAATATCTATCAGGGATGGTCTAGATAGACAGGACTGTGTCTGGACTTGATGACCTCTCGAGGTCCCTTCCAGTCCTAGTGTTCTATGATTCTATGGGCTAAATACCACTTCCTTACTCACTTGCTCATGTCTATCTCATCTCCCCTAGGTCTTCGGTTTTAACCTGGGTCATCTGTTGGCCTTCTCTGTACCTTTCCAATTCTAATTCATTCATTCTGAGCTCAGTCCTGCTGGGTGTGTGACGGGGAGGGGAGCAATGACTTTAGGGCCTGGCAATTCAAAAGATCCCAGGCCTCCCAACCACTGCTGCTGTTACTGCATCGGCAGCTGGAGCCCCAGGCCCTATAATTCACTTCCGGAGCACTGCACGGTGAGCTGCAGGTGGCTCTGAGGACTGACTGAGGGGAGAAGGGTGTTCTGGACAGTGCTCCTGCCCCGCCCCTTCCACCCAAGGCCCTGCCACTTCTGGGGGTACAGAGCTGCATCCTCTGGCCCAGCGGCCCAGTGAGTCTGTCAGCTCCTCTGTGTGAGATGGGGTGATCAGAACTGCACACAGTATGCAAGGTGTGGTCATACCATGGGTGTGTGTAGTGCATCATGATACCTAGTATAGGGGGCTGGTTTTGATGACCTTACAAGTCCTTTTCAACCCCACATTTCTATGAATCTTTGAAACAAAACACACCGGCCCCTAGTGAACTCAGTCCAGTGCTTTCCGCCAGCACTACATTCACTTTCCAAAACCCATAATTCATCAAAATCAAACAGATCAGCACATTTTAAAGGCAAAAAGAAAATGTACAACTGGTGAAGGAAATACAAACATTTCAGCTGATAACACTACCCAAGGCCAATGCGGTAAAATGACCTGTGCTTAACCAAACAACTCGATGCTATATGGCAACAAAACAATGCTCATGGTCTGCTGTGCATTTCCCTCAGATACACTCCATCGCACCAACAGTTATTCATGTCAGAGCAAGATGCAGCAGTTCAGACAGCAAGAAAAAACACCCAACAACATACATTTGACAACACATAAAATGTGCCTCTGCCTCTTTCCAAGAAAAAAGGAAACTGTTCCTTAAACCTTGCCCCCTCCCCCAAACAATATATAGCTTTTGGCATTAGCAGTAACACTCAGAATGGAGGGAATGAGGACAGCAGTATTCAGATAGCAATGCAGGCTTCACTCAACTCTTTCCTTTTGGCTAGAACCATATAGAGAAGGTCCAGAAAAAACAAACCCTTATGGAGTTCACAGTAGGATGGCTTTTCTCACCCTTGCTTCTTTTCCTCCTTCCTTGCTTCCTTATAAAATGTGAAGATCATTTTATTTAACCATAGCCTAGAGCCATATTGTCAAAAGACCTCAATGCCCAACAGGCCCTACTGTTCTCAGTGGGGAGAGCTACAGCTTATTAAGGAATAATAATAAACGAATACTAATAATCATAATATAGGAAGCCAAGTTCTTTTGAAAACCTGGTACCTAGGTAATGACTTAAAATGAGTCAAACAAGATCTATGCAGACTATGAAGAGGGGGGAGGGATAGCCTGCTAAACCCAGGGTTGTGAGTTCAATCCTTTCAGAGGCCATTTGGGGCAAAAATTTGTCAGGGGTGGTACTTGGTCCTGCTGTGAAGGCAGGGGACTGGACTCAATGACCTTTCAAGGTCCCTTCCAGTTCTAGGAGATAGGCAATCTCCATTATAAAAAGAGCCAGATTATGTCTTGGGCTGAACACAAATGCACACGCTGAAACAGTGGTAGGCCACCTGCAGCCCATCAGGGTTCTATGTGTGGCCCACAAGACATTTTGTTTCCTGTTGCCAACATGCAGGGTTGCCAGATTCTACTGGTTTCTGTCCAGGTATTTTTTCCCTACCGGTATTACTAAAGTGACACACACGTAAAGCCAGGGCAGGTAAAGTGAGGTACACACAGTATTGACTGCAGGAGTCACGAGTTCCCTCTCCATCCAATCAAAGCGCTGCTACAGTGCAGTTGACCCACCCTGCAAAGTCTAGGTACACAAGCGCAATTAGCAAACTACCCTCTCCCGGGAGACCATCTTGGTTACAACAATCTCATGGCCTACTAAGATGAAGGAGGGCGATACCTGCGGTCCACTCACCTAGCTTAGGTTGCCTGTCGCTGCTCTAAAATCTACACCTAGTGAGGGTGAACTGCAGTGTACAAATGATGCACCTCTGGTTCGGATGGCCCTTGAATCATGTTTAATTCGACTTTCTGCTGGCCTGACAGAACATGAGCAATGGCAGGGACTAAAAGATTATTTAAGCACTGTGGCTACGCTCTTTGAATGTGCATGTGTTGTGGTAAATTGTGCTGGATCCTCTCTGGCTGAAAGGATACCTGCTTCTAGCAGAAGTAATTTTCCAGGAGGGATGTACAGGAAGTCGTAGCTCAGGAAAACATGGGGAAACACTTATGCTGTTTTCGTGTATTGCTTGAGGGAGAACATTACATCGATATCTGAGCTAGAACTAAATCTGGCCCACAATTAACCACACAAAAGAAAAGAGAAGCAGTATATTATTTGTTGGCATTTCTATGGCACACTCCCACATAGTCCGGAAATTCCTCACAAACACAGTGCTTGATTCCAAAAACCCAAGAAGGGCAACAGGAATCTTTCCATTGACTTTAGTAGATTTTGGACCAGTTCCCTAACGAATGAACCTCACCTTAGCGTTGTTGCCATTTATCCTTGCCACAGCCACTTCATTTCATTCAGCTCTGCTTTTTAGGAGCTTGATAAACTTCCACCACCATTGTCATGCCTCAAAAATAGACACCTGTGCTCTCACACACACACTTACATATGAATGTATGCTCATTTTGTGGAAAAAACCCATGTCTTTTGCCTATTGCCTGGGACAAATGTAAAATTAAAATAAAAGCCAAGTTGTGACTGACTAAACTTACAGTGGGCAATCAATCCGATAAAAGGACATTCATTTGATATACAATAGGCCCTGCCCAGGAATTTGCTTGTTGATGTCCACAAGCCTCCTGGCTACTAACATATTGATGGCCTGATGCAGAATCTGCCACTCAGGTTGCAGGAATGTAATAAATGAAGATAGATGAAACCTTCTAACTTGGACTTGACTGAATACAATGAAAGTCAATATTTATTGCCCATACCCTATATCATAGTGCATATTTAACAATAAAAATGCTCAAGAAGGAGCATTGTTTTGTCCATAGAAAATTTCAATTAAAACCAAAATGTTTTGCCACAATTTTTCTTTAGAATTTTCTGGATTTCCAATCAAATAAACAACTCCCTATTTTTTGAGGGGTGAGGAACTGGAAATTTTTGGCAGCACATTGAATGTTCAGTTTTCAGTGGAAAAAACCCCCTCAATTTTCAGTGCCAAAAACAAAATAAGTAGTTTTCAGGGGGCTGACTTTTTTTGTGAGGAAAAGTGATATTTTTGAGGGAAAATGCATTTTTAGCAAAACCTGTTTTTGACAAAAAATACAGTCAGCTAATCCTTAGTTAAGTAGGTTTCATTGAAGATTTCTCTTAAAGCATCTTTGCATTCTTCAATGTGTCTCAAATTATGGAAAATTATGTAACTGTTTGCATAGCCAGATAGCACCAGAGAGTCAGCGTAAAGCATCTGGTTAATATACCATTAATCTTGAACAGTGTGAAAGAAATCAGTCTATTAGTCAAATTGATGGGGATGATTCTTTTAAACAAGTTGCAAACCCATTGTTTGTTTCTCTTAACCACAATTCACTTGGCCACTGAAGCAAAATCACCGACATTTGTTTCCATCTTTGTTAAATAATCATTCTTTTTTGTCTTTAAGAAACAAATTAACAGATGAAACACGTGAAAAATGAAACCCTAAACCTGGAAAGGCAGGCAAATGGGGAAAGAGCTAATTTAATTCTGTGCCGACAATAAAAAAAAGTCTCTAGTAACCTGAACACAAATATTTTCCGCTTGAAAAAGAATTCTGGGTGGATCCATAGCTGATCTAAACCAGCGCAATTTAATTTAAACAAGGGGGCCATGGCCATTAGCACCAGCTGAGATTCCTGCTTACAGGGAAGACTCTCGACCAACCCATACTCTGGGTCTTATAAATGTTCCCACTGACCAAAGATAATTTTCACAGCTGGAATATACATAACCCCTACTCTGTTTTAAGTTCATACATACATAGAATGAAGAATATGAAAATAGCATTAAAATAACATTAAGGATTTGGCTTAGGACCAACAATGGTATTCCAAGTTTAAGCTAAACTGATAGCCTTAACCTTAACTCAGCCCATTCTGCCTGGGTTTTGCAGCTGCTGAAAAGGGTAATTTGGACCATTTATGGTCTGGTGTATAAATGGATGTTGACAGACTATTAAATGTATGATTATTTGTCTGGTCCACATGTGCTAGAAATACGTATGCAATTTTCAGGGGGGCTGTGTCTAAACTGGCAAGTTTTTCCGCAAAAGCACTTGCTTTTGCGGAAAAACTTGCCAGCTGTCTACACTGGCCGCTTGAATTTCCGCAAGAACACTGACTTCCTACTGTCTGAAATCAGTGCTTCTTGCAGAAATACTATGCTGCTCCCGTTCGGGCAAAAGTCCCTTTTGCGCAAAGCTTTTGCGCGAAAGGGCCAGTATAGACAGCTCAGATTTGTTTTGCGCAAAGAAACTCCGATCGCAAAAATGGCAGTCGGGGCTTTTTTGCGCAAAAGCGCGTCTAGATTGGCATGGATGCTTTTCCGCAAAAAGTGCTTTTGCGGAAAAGCGTCTGTGCCAATCTAGATGCTCTTTTCCGAAAATGCTTTTAACGGAAAACTTTTCCATTAAAAGCATTTGCGGAAAATCATGCCAGTCTAGACACAGCCGGGGAGGGCAAAAATCCCAGAGGCTGTGCGTACTTAATGGTGAGGCTTCTGCAGGAGATAAAAGAGGGACTTTAGTTACATTAATTTAATATACAATATGTTCTTTCTGAGGCATGGACGGAGAATGTAAATTCTAAGGAGTTAAGTCATGGTAGGGCGACTCCCCTTAGGTGACCTAGTAAGTAAAAGGCAAAACAAGGTACAGAACCTTCATTAGTGTCAATCTCTTGAATCCCAGTCTAGTGCTCTAATGATGAGGCAATATTGCCTCATTGCTCACTGTCACGTTACTGGATTTTGAGGGGAGCAGCCATATCACTGCTGCACCCATGGGGGGGTGTTTGCCCCAAAAGTGGTATAAAGGGGGCCATGTGAGGTGTCGAATAGTTGCTAACCTAGAGAGAAGTTCCATAAAATATGAGACATGTCAAAATTTTATGATATATTGCTGTTTTTACCCTGACAATTGTCTCCTTCAAGAAGAATGGAATCAAATGTCATATTCCATCTTATAGCCTTTGTAAAATGCTTTAGAACAGTGCTTCTTTGACAGTTTCATTGTGCAAAGTGCATCTAAGCAGCAAGATTGTTTTATGGACACCATCCCTGACAATTCTAACAGCCTTTGATCTATTTGACCACAGTCTTCAAATATGTTAATTCTGGACACCCAGAACAGACTTATGTTAGTGTTATGACCTGCAGAAGTAATGTCTAGGCTGGATTCTCTATGTTAGAACATAAGAACATAAGAACGGCTATACTGGGTCAGACCAAAGGTCCATCTAGCCCAGTAGCCTGTCTGCCAACAGTGGCCATTACCAGGTGCCCCAGAGAGGGTGGACCGAAGACAATGATCAAGTGATTTGTCTCCTGCCATCCTTCTCCAGCCTGTGACAAACAGAGGCCAGGGACATCATTTCTATCCCCTGGCTAATAGCCTTTTATGGACCTAACCTCCATGAAATTATCTAGCTTCTCTTTAAACTCTGTTATAGTCCTAGCCTTCACAGCCTCCTCTGGCAAGGAGTTCCACAGGTTGACTATACACTGTGTGAAGAAGAACTTTCTTTTATTAGTTTTAAACCTGCTACCCATTAATTTCATTTGGTGTCCTCTAGTTCTTCTATTATGGGAACTAATAAATAACTTTTCTTTATTCGCCCTCTCCACACCACTCATGATTTTATAGACCTCTATCATATCCCTCCTCTGTTTCCTCTTTTCTAAACTGAAAAGTCCCAGTTGCTTTAACCTCTCTTCATATGGGACCCGTTCCAACCCCCCAATCATTTTAGTTGCCCTTTTCTGAACCCTTTCCAAGGCCAAAATATCTTTTTTGAGGTGAGGAGACCACATCTGTACACAGTACTCAAGATGTGGGCGTTCCATAGTTTTATACAGGGGCAGTAAGATATTCTGTGTCTTATCTTTTATCCCTACTTAAGTCAATGAGATGGCTCACATGCTTAATCACATGCTTACACATTTCATTGGATAGGGGCCTTATCACCCCAGCACGACCTTGTGTTGGCACACTCCAAACAAGCAATGCAAGGCAGAATGCATGTTAGGGGTGTGACCTCCTCCTGTTGCAACATGAGAGAGCCTTAAAATTTTGTCAAGTTCAAAACTTAGGCTTGCAAACTGTGGGGAAAGAAGAAAACTCAGCAGCCACAGAGCAGACAGCAGAGAGGAAGTTTCCTCCACCTCTACTCAAGCTGTTCTTGTTACCTAGAATGCAATTCTGAGGACTTCAATCCTGTAATGTCAAATGGTAGTCCTTCCCCAGCACTGACTACCCTTTCAATAAGGGAGCATGACTGATTGATGTCATGAGTAGAATGAAACTGACAGCTTCATCTTCTCTGCTCCCACCCGCCTAGCTGTATTAGAAATACAAACACTTGCAAATATCAAGAGGGGGGAAAGGGACTCTGAAGACACAGGCATTCTGCAATCATGTTATTAGGGAAATTTAATAAATTTGCATATGTTTAGTGAGCAGGATATGCTCTTTCTCTTGTCCTTTCCCCCACTTAACTGCATCCAGGAGCACTGATGAAAAGAGATTTCAGCTGCTGTTGTGAAGAGGTAGCTCGTTGGTGTGGGGGGGAAAGATATAGTGGCCCAAAAAGAGACATACAGGTTCAAAGGAGAGAAACAGACACATTACAGATGAATCCAAGGGTCAGACAATGGAAAACATTTTTCATGAGCATTTGCCTGAGTTTTTGTCTTTAAGCATTTTCAGCCAGCTCTAATGATGATGAATAATGATGCATGCAGGCCCACAGACAGAGCAGGGGGCAAAGCAGGAAGTTGCTCTGGTGCCCAGTGATTCAATGCCATGAAGGATGTGGGGGGGACATGCTGCGCTCCAGGTGGCGTGCAGGCCTGGCTGCCTCACCCCCGCCCTTTCTGCCTGAGGCATGGACCCCTTCACGTTGTCCAGGGGCCTGCATAGGTTGTTGGCCCCCCTGAATGCATGTCTAGCAAAATCATTTGGGAGCTGAGAGAAATGGGAAGATTTTCTCTATACCGAGCAATAGATTAATTTTGCTTGTTTTATAATCTATTTGTGGCACTGCTGTGTATGGGAATTTAAGAAGCAAAGTGGGGTACTATTATTCAGCAGCATGCTAGCGCCTAGCAGACTTTTGCAAGCTCAGGCCTATTTCATTAGTGCTGGAACAAGCCATGGGGCTGCACCATGCTGATCTGTACAGCAAATACTTTCTCTGTTTTCACTCCTGCCTATTCTCTTATTGGCTGCTCAATGAGAGACCTCTGCACAAGCAAGTGAGAAAGCGATTAGCAGTGTGACTAGTGCAGAGGGAAAAAACCCAGTAAATAAATCCCATGGGGAGGTTGAAGATCCTGTATCTACCGTTCTCTCTCTTTATAAACCACAATGCTAATGTCTAAAGGCTAGATTGGCTGCTGTTTTGTGTCATAGGAAGCTGGAGTAACCAAAAGTTCAAGGTTCCTGCTGCGGCATCTCCAGCCTCAGGGGGCATCTGCATAGGTGTTGGATGTGGGTGGGGAGTGCGGCTGTACAAACTGACTTAAAGTGGTTTCCATTATGTACAAGATTTACAGTGTGGTCCAATGGCTCTTAGCACCCCCGCTATAAAAATTGTTCCAGCACCCTTGAGGGGTTCATTGAAGAAGACTTGCTGCATGTGAATGGCACAAGCAATAACCAAAAAGCATTGGGTGCTGACTGGGAAGTTGTTGCATTAGCAATAAAGGAGGCAGCCAGCAGTCTGCATCGGGAGAAAAGGAACTTAACTTACTGTGCTATCTAGACACTATCACAAGCAGCCTCTATACTCTCATTCCCAATGTAAGCCCCTCTGGAAAACTGACCTTTTTTCTCCAGATCTATTCATGGTCCTACAGAAGGGGATGCTGCCAGCATGACTAGCCAATGTTAATTCATTGCCCGAAAAGGATGACAGCAAGGATAACAGCTCCGAAATCACTGCCTGCCTACCACTAGATGTGGAATATCTGGACCTCCCTTCCTCTAAAATGGTGCAGGGTTAGCAGGGATGACGTGGACCCCCAAGATTGTTGGGGACAGAGTCTTGTGTGTATTGAAACTCTCTTTTCCCAGTCTGTCACATTATTTTGTGGCTCATGATATTAAAAGTGCTTGGGGGGAGACTTTAGGCATAAAGAGTGCAAAATAAAATAAAGATCTGTAACTGTTGAGCTGACGAACTTTCATAGCAAATTCACTTCTATCATGTATCTTCATCTAACCCACCCCCACACTCCCCCCCAAAAAACTAACCTCCACCAGACCGCTTCACTTGGAAAATATCACATCATATTACATTCCACTATCCCCAGCTATAAATCATCTTTTGAGACTACCTGATTTAAATTTGGATAGCATCCATCTATCAAACTCCTTGTCTCCGGCCAAACACCCTCAAGTGTCCTTATCCAATACTTGCATTAACAGCTCAATTAATTATGAGTTAGCCACATCAAACAGTTCGGTCTCAGCCTTGGCAGCTGTCTGATTTTAGATATCCTACCCATGTAAACTTTACAAAGTCAAACAAATTCAGGGTCCCAGAGGTCTCCGATCAATACCACATTAAGATGCTCAGCCGATCTAGTCATTCTGGGAGCCCGAGAGGAGAAACACAGAGCCTGGCATTTGTCAATCTGTTGACACTGAAATAAAATAAAATAATATAATATAATAAAAAGGGTTCCCCAGATATAATGCTTGAGTTGATACTAAAGGACTGAAACCAACAAGTTTCTCCGTACTCTGAAATGGTATGATTTCAAAACTTACAGGAGGCAAGAGAAGATAGCTGATGTTGCATGAGGGAGGTGTCAATTCTGAATGGCTATACTCCAGGCTCTTAATGATCTCATTACAGGTTGCACCTCCTGAAACCAGGACTCTCTCATCTGGCAACATCCATGGGCTGACAGAGAGAGCCCTGGAAGCCAGCAGCTGAAAGCCATGGGCAAGGCATGGCTGGTGGTAGTGGGGCTGAGCATTAGCACCCTGGCAGCAGTAGTGGGGCTGTGGTATCAGGACAGGGGCACCCCGGCAGCCCTGCAACCCAGGTGGGGCCGGGACAGCCCATGTGTGCTGATCCAGCTGCGGCAACATGAAAGGGGCTGAGTGCCAGCCTGGGAATGGGGACAGAGCCATGGCGGGAAGCCCGTTTGGGGGTGTGGCAGCAGAGCTGGAGCCATGGCACCCAGCTGGGGCTGCGGCAGGTGGGCAGGCCAATTGGGGCTGTGTACCAGCTGGCAGCAGGGCCAGTGCCCTGGCAGCAGGGCCAGGACTGAGTGCTACTGTGCTGGCTGGAGCAGCAGTTACGGTAGCAGGGCCAGAGCAGCTGTGTAGCCCAGCCAGCAGTGGGGCCAAAGGAGCTGGAGGTGGGGAGAGGTGGCAGGCTGAGGGGGCTGGTGGCAGGGGACCTTCCCTGGTCTGGCAAATTCCCTCATTGGCACTGCTCAGGTCCTGAGGGTACCAGACCAGGGAGGTCCAACCTGTACAACACAAGAACGGCCATTCTGGGTCAGACCAAAGGTCCATCAAACCCAGGACCTTGTCTTCCCACAGTGGCCAGTGCCAGGTGCCCCAGAGGAGATGTATAGAATAGATCATCTAATGAGCCATCCCCTGCCACCCATTCCCATATTTGCTCAGCATCTCATCAGATAGGGCCTTTTACGACAGTCACGGGAGTTGCAAAGGAGCCTTAAGAAGCAAGGTGCTCAACTCTGTTCATCTCCTTTACAATCCTTGCCTTGCTGGGGAAAGGCTCCATCAGGGTGTAACAGGGTCTACAGCCCCATACTGAGAAAAGGCAGACAGGAAGCAGTGGAGTCCCCTTGCAAGACTCCACCAGGGACCACTCACACGGGAGTTACGCGATACAGTGACTTCAGCAGCCTTGGCCGGCTGAAGGTGCTGGACAGAGGCACCAATGTATATATTCTACAGAAACGCCCACGTGGCAGAGAACTTCAGGAACTTATCTCAGCCCCTGCCCAGATTCTTATTTCTCCTGCGGGTTCTATGACAGCGCCTTCCAAAGCCTCGTTATCTCCAGATGGTTGGCATGTGGAAGATCTGCATACGAGCAAATGAAGGCTTCGCTCTTTGCTTGTTATTAAGCTTAGGGAAGGGCCCAGTAAGATTTCCAAGTGGAGCTGACAGGATGGGCAGGCCTGGGCTTAGGAAAAATGGCACCCTTTCAGTACTGCCTCCTCAGCCACAGGCAGCGAGTCAGCAGTTACAGCAAGTGGTGCAGCAGTGTCATGCTGCTGGAAGAGAGGAGAGGGGTTTCGTGGGGGAGTCTGGTTTCTGTCCATAGCCCCCTTTATCCTCTCCTCTGCCACCTGGCTGCGCATGGCCTTTCTACCTCTTGATCTCCCGCCCCCAACCACAGCACCCTAGGTGGTCACCCATGTCCCCCACCCATAATGCCAGGCCTGTGGATGGGATTGCGAAGCCCGATCAGGAGCGGAGAAGTGAAGCCTGTGAGCGACCCAGCCAAAGCCGTGTTCCAAATTCTCATCCTCATCTGAAGCTTGAGACTTGGGGCCTCATTCCTGTCCATGTTTTTAAGTGATTTTCAGCAATGCTGATGGAAAAGTCTGGCGTGAGGGGCATTTTTCAGGTTTTGGGATAAGGACTTTTTTTAATACACAACAGTGTGAAGGACTGGGTCACAGATACGTCCGTAAGAACAGTACTTAACATTGATGGCACATAACACTTCCCGTTGCTTTACAGACAAAGTCATCAATCTTCCCAACACTCTTTGAGATAAGAAAGTATTATCTCCATTACAATGGCCAGATTTCACACACTTATAAATACGGCCTAATACTCGTTCCTGCTTTTAGTTCTATTAAATACCATGGAATCACTCCCAGACAAAAGCACAGTTCAATGTTTATAAGTTTGCAAAATCTGACCATATATTATCATCATTTTACATGCGAGCAAACTAAAGTTGGCACCGTCACAGGCGCTTAAGGGAGGTAGGCGCTCAGTTTCCACTGAATTTGGGCATCAACCCACACATATTCCTAAGGATAGATGCTCATGGGGATATTACAAGTGAGAGGAGTCTGTAGAAATTTTCAAACTTTTTAATTTTGTTTTCTATTGGGATAAGAAAGCGAACAAATAAAATCATCTGTGTTTATACAGTGTTTTCCCTCTATAAATCTCAAAGACACAGATCCTCCAATTGTTGAATCATAGAATCATAGAATCGGAAGAGACCTCAGGAGGCCATCAAGTCCAGCCCCTGCTCTAGGCAGGACCAATTCCAACTAAATCAACCTGGCCAGGGTTTGTCAAGCCGAGACTTAAACACCTCTAGGGATGGAGACTCCACACCACAACTTGAGACCACTGTTCCTTGTTCTGCCATCCGTCACTACTGAGAACAGCCTTTCTCCATCCTCTTTGGAACCTCCCTTCAGGAAGTTGAAGGCTGCTATCAAATCCCCCCTCACTCTTTGCTTCTGCAGACTAAACAGACCCAAGTCCCTCAGCCTCTCCTCGTAAGTCCCATGGGCTCCAGCCCCCTAATCATTTTGGTTGCCCTCCGCTGGACCCTCTCCAATGTGTCCACATCCTTTTTGTAGTGGGGGGCCCAGAACTGGACACAATACTCCAGATGAGGCCTCACCAAAGCCGAATAAAGGGGAATGATGACATCTCTGGATCTGCTGGCAATGCTCCTCTTAATGCAACCTAATATGCCATTAGCCTTCTTGGCTACAAGGGCACACTGTTGACTCATATCTAGCTTCTCATCCACTGTAACCCCCAGGTCCTTTTCTGCAGAACTACTACTTAACCAGTTGGTCCCCAGCTTGTAACTATGCTTGGGATTCTTGTGTTGATTGCAGACTTGTAGCTGTGTTGGTTTCAGGAGATGAGATAGACAAGGTAGATGAGGGAATGTCTTGTATTGGACCAGCTTCTGTTCAAATCAATTGCAGTTCAGTCCCTTAAGACCTTGAGAATCTGGTCCGAAGTGTTTTTAACAAAGGAAGGAAGTACCCTTATCCCTATTTTACAGATGGGAAAACTGAGGCAGAGAGAGTGGAAATGACTTGTCCTAGTTTGCCAACAAGCCAATGATATGAATGAAACACAACTCAGGTCTCAAGTCACAGTCCAGTACTTTGCCCACTAACTTAAAGTGCCTCCAAATATTTCTGGTTAAAAAAATTCAACATGATATCTAGGCACTCAACTTCTTTGAACATCTTTGTAAAATTAGCTTAGTAATGTTTCTCTGCTTGCTGAGATATTTAACCACATCAATCAAAGTGATTGTTTAAGTGATTTTTCTGTGGTCACATAGGATGTCTAAGTCAGAACTATGAACTAAAGCTAGATCATCTGAAGTCTCATCCAGTGCTTTAACTCCAAGGGCAGCTATCTTTACAGTTCCATTGACTTTAATATCGACTCTCTCCTCAGACCCTATGCTGCCAGCACACTTAGCTATCTTCAAGACACCACCGACTTCCTGAGGAAACTACAGACTATCAGTAAACTTCCTGAAAACACCATCCTGGCAACCATGGACGTAGAAGCTTTTTACACCAACATTCCACATAAAGACGGATTACAGGCTGTCAGGAACACCATCCCCGATGACAGCACTGCACACCTAGTTACAGAGCTCTGCGACCTTGTCCTCACTCACAACTACTGATTTGGAGATAATTTATATCTTTAAGTCAGCAGCACAACCATGGGCACCTGCATGGTCCCACAATATGCCAATGTCTTTATGGCTGACCTTGAACAATGTTTCCTCAGCTCTCGCCC
This sequence comes from Pelodiscus sinensis, assembly GCF_052426305.1. Taxonomy (NCBI): domain Eukaryota; kingdom Metazoa; phylum Chordata; order Testudines; family Trionychidae; genus Pelodiscus; species Pelodiscus sinensis. The sequence continues at coordinate 6,192,545 of NC_143074.1, read as the reverse complement.
TCTAGCACCCTTACTCTACCTGCACTACATTGATGACATCTTCATCATATGGACCCATGGGAAAGAGACCGTTGGAGAATTTCACAGGGATTTCAACAACTTCCACCCCACCATCAACCTCAGCCTGGATCAGTCCACACAAGAGATCCACTTCCTTGACACTACAGTACAATTACATGACGGCCACATTTCCACCACCTTATACCAGAAACCTACCAACTGCTACACTTACCTTCATGCCTCTAGCTTTCATCCAAGACACATTTCTCAATCTATTGTTTACAGCCAAGCCCTAAGATACAACCGGATTTGCTCCAATCCCACAGACAGAGACAAACACCCACTGGATGTATATAGAAAGCATTCTTAAAACTGAAATACCCACCCGGAGAAATGGAAAAACAGATTGACAGAGCCAGAAAAGTACCCAGATATGAACTACTCCAAGACAGGTCAAGAAGAGAAAATAGGATTCTACTTGTCATCACCAACAGCCAACAACTGAAACCCCTCCAACGCATTATCAACAATCTACAATCTATCCTGGAAAATGACCCCTCACTCTCACAGGCCTTGGGGAAAAGGCCAGTCCTTGCCTGCAGACAACCCCATAACCTCAAACAAATTCTTTCCAGAAACCATGCAGCACACCTCCACCATACTCATCCAGGAAACCACCCCTGCAATCAGACCCGGTGCCAACTCGGTCCACACATCTATACAGGTGACATCATCACAGGACCTGCACAAGCCACCATATCAGAATCTCATACAACTGCACCTCCACCAATGTGATCTGTGCCATCAAGTGCTAACAATGCCCCTCTGCTATGGATATTAGTCAAACTGGACAGTCTCTACACCAAAAGATTAATGGACACAAATCAGATATCCAAAAAGAAACCTGTTGGAGAACTTTAACCTGCCCGGGCACTCATTAGTGGATTTCAGTCGCTCTGTGGTTTCAGGCCAATTCCACAAGCCAAATACACAGAGAAGCATTGGAACTTAACTTCATTTACAAATTTGGGACCCATCACAAAGGTATGAATACAGACATTACCTGGTTAGCACTCTACATTCCACATCCAACTTAAACAACCAAACAATGGGTACTGAAGAACAATTTGCACCTTCTCTATCAGCTTCATGTAACATGAACTATTCACTATTTTTCCCCTTCTTTCTTCCCCCCCCCCATCTTCTATTTATTTTGGAACTGGACTGTCAATACTCCATTCATCTGAAGAAGTGGGTTGTACCTACAGAAACTCATGTTACCATCTACATGTTTTGTTAGTCTTTAATGTGCTGGTAGACTATTCATTGTTTTTTAAGTTTTTCCAGGTACAGATTAACTTGGCTACCCCTCTGAAGCTTTTTAATAGTACTGCTCAACTTTAAGCATGAACATAGAGCTTTGTCATCCACCTCCACTGTCCTTGGTTATGAGTTGGGTTTTTTTAATCAGAAGGGGGAAAGACACACACGATGAGGCTGAAGTTTTCAAAAAAGGTTAAGGGATTCTGTCATTCACTTTACATTGAAATTCAGAGAGAAATTGGATGTCCAATTCCCTTAGGCTCTTTAGAAATCCCAGCTCAGTTGAATTTCTTTCTATGTGAAATGAAATATCTGAGAAATCACTTTTACTCTTATTTGTCCAGCTTCAGAGTGGAGCAAAATGTTTAATAACTTATATGCCAAAATACAAATACAAGTAACAATACAATTTTGGGACAACTTTTGAACTGTGTTCTTACAAATGCATGCCTAATTGTATGTGTACGAATGCTTAATTTGTATGTACAATTGTCATGATTGCACAACTATGATAACTGTGCACTCCCGAGATGCAATTTTTCAGCTCCATTTATTATTGCAAATAAAAATATCAAGATCAGGAGTGAAAGTTTGGATTGATTCTGATTAACAGGTTCACCTGTTCCTACATTTCAATGTGCTCTTAAATATGATAGTAAATATTTTTGTATATTGAATCATGACACAAAAAGATTATGGGTTATACAAACTGGTAATCCCATTGGGAATGTCAATTTCAGTTTGCATTTGAAGTCAAGTTAAGCATAATGCAAAGAAAAGAAAACAAATTTTCTGCTTAAATTAATTTTCCTTGCTCTGGGATGTTTTTACTTCATAATGTATTATCTGTTATGTTCTTCCCCTAAAAACCTCTGTCTCATGCACAAGGGATCTCAGGATGGCTGAACGCACTATGGTTTTGTCCTCTTCCATTATTTATCTTTTCTGAACAGGTATTAATCATGACACATTTGAAGGGAATTTTTCTTACTGAGGACTCTCACCTCAGAACAAGGGAAAGTTTAAGATGCCTTTACATTATATAATTTCTTTAAAACACGCAATAGATTAAATATATTTCACACAGCCACCTCACTCATCCTAAATATTTAAACCAAGTACAACACCTACGTTCCCTGCTGGATGCTTCAGTTCCCTGAATATAGTTTGCTTACATGATCCTATCACGTTAGCTCTCTTCGCCAATGTGCACAATTCAATAAGGTTTTGGAGCATAATAGCCAAATTACATAAGGATGAAGATTAATTGCTAATAACGCAGGCAAGTTAAAGGTTGCTTGGCACTTTTTAAATATGTAAGTTTAGAGCTGGTCAGGAAATGATTTTTTCCCCCTTTACGAATTTTTTTATTAAAAAAACTTACTCAAAATTGTATTTCATTTTTAGGGGTGATTTAGACAAAAAGGGGACTCTCTCCCCTGCTGTCTCTAGCTCTAGAACTGTGGGACTGGGACTCACCTGCTAACTGAGGTGGCTTTTAAAGGCCTCTGGCAGGCCTGCAGTCAGTTGGCCCCAATTCACCAGGGCCCACTCCCTGCCAGCTGCTCCTAATTGTCCTGCAGTCCTCCACTTCTAATTAGCTGACCTTTTACCCTTCTTGGGCTGCTTTTACCCCCACTCTGTAGCAGCCCTCTGGCCTGGTGTGTCATACAGCACAGCTAATGTTGTTTGGGTAGGTGCTATTCCTATACTAGTGTAACCTACACACCTAGGCTGTGTCTACACTGGCGCGATCTTGAGCCAAAGCGGCCACTCTTGCGCAAAAGCTTTCTGCCTGTCTACACTGGCCGTGTGTTCTTGCACAAGTAAACTGATGATCTACTGTATAAAATCAGGGCTTCTTGTGCAAGAACTATGATGCTCCTGCTCAGGAATAAGCCCTTTTGTGCAACTGTTCTTGCACAAGAGGCCAGTGTAGACAGGCAACCTGAATTTCTTGCACAAGAAAGCACTACGGTTAAAATGGCCATCAGAGCTTTCTTGCACAAGAGAGAGTCTACACTGGCATGGATGCTCTTGTGCAAAAACACATCTCTTGTGCAAAAGCACACGCCAGTGTAGACACTCTCTTCTGGAAGAGTTTTTGCACAAGAAGCTGCCAGTGTAGATGTAGCCCTAGTGAGTTTGGTTCACTGTCCCATGTAGTGGCACTTATACCACTTACTGAGAGAGGTAAGAATGAGTGAGCTCTACAGAGTAAGCCAAGCACCAGCTAGCTTTATAGCTCAAGCTGTAGCAGCTCCTACACTAAGTTCCAGGTTCAATTCTGCCTCTCAGCAGTTACTCTAGCTGTAGCCAGACATGACCCCCCCTGTAAAATCTATCTTTGCTTGCCTGGAAGCATGCAGGGGGCACAGAGCAGTAAAATTAGCATAGTCTTTGAAGCCTTGACAGGAGTCCCGGATATGCTAGCTCACAGTGACCCTGGACAACTGTAAGCAGAGATAAGAGAGTGGTCAAACTAATCGCTGACTAAGAGGCTGCTGAGGAGTGCCCTTGACTGAAACCCATATTGATACGATCACACACTCATCCGGGGGGAGGAATCTCCCGCCCAGCAACAAATGTCCAGTACTCCTAATTTAGTTATCTCTCTCTTACAAGTGTAAATTATTTGAAACTCCCTTGTAAGAACTGGCGTCACAAAGACAGACCAGTACCATTTGGCATCTTAGATAAGAAAGAGGATACAGGCCCCTATGGGTATAAAGATGGGTCCAGCAGCACACTCACGCTGAGTGTCAATTTGCCAGGTTAGGTGACTGACCTCCCGAGGTTCCACGGGGATGCCCACCTCGTATTCTTCTTTCTGAGGAATTGAGGGACTGACACTGGCCTGACATGCTGGAGTCGAGAGGCACAGAAGGGGATAAAAATTGTACCTGTATGTGTCTCTTTGTTTTAGTGCATGCATAGAATAGAGCTCTTTAAAGATTAAGCTGTCACTTGGTACCATTATTTTCTATCTTCCTTTTCCTTTGTAACCATTTTAAGATCTGTATTTGCTAGCAGTTAAGAAATAGAGCAATAGCCGTTGTAACCACATGCTTTAGAAGCCTCTTTAATAAACCTGTAACTGGTTAAGTTTTAACCTGACTCCTTCAGTTGCTGTAACAGAATCAAGCACAATTTAAAGAGAACTCCAGCTGGTCATAGGGCAGACACAGAGAGGGAGAGCTGGGCGTTTGGATCATGTCGCCTCCAGGGGACAGATCTGTGGGGCACTTCTCAGCCTTCCCTAGGCTGCCCACTGTGAAGGGATCATGTGTCCTAGCAGTTGAAGTCTGCGGTGTAATAAGCTCTCCCTGTAAACTCTGGGGCATCTGTCAGCCTGTTAGCTGCCCGCCGCGAAGGGACCCCGGTACTAGAGGTCTAATTTCTCAGGGCACCCGTCGGCGCAAAACAGTTCTTGCGCAAGAAGCCTGCAGTGTAAATGTAGCCTTAGTGTAGACTGTGCCTACATGAGGGGACAATACCATGCCAACATTGGCTAAATCTACACTACTGAGCCTGAAGAGATTAAAAACAAGAGCAAAATCTTCATGAGGGAAAGCATAAGCAGAGGAAGGCTACGTCTAGACTGCAGTGTTACATCAGAAATTGTGTATCTTTTTCCAATTTACTTTTGCAAGAGGCTTTTCCGACTTCAAATTTTGGGAAAAAGTGCTCTTTTGACACATCCCGTATGCCTCGTAGAACGAGGTTTGCAGGGATGGCATCCACTTTTTTGATTTTTTTTCCAGAAAAACAGACGCGTTCCTTGGATGTGGCATTGCTTTTCCGGGTTACCTCTGGTATCTTGGAAAAGCAATTCAGTCTAGAAATAGCCAGAGAGAGAATCTGCTTTGAAAATGCACAAAAGCTCTGCTGCCCCCAGTGATGGTCGGCATCCTCCCACCCTTGAAGGGCACACTACACACACAGGGGAAGCAAAACTGTTCAATGCCATACTGAACAGCAAAGTGTGTAAGCATGAGATTAAGCATGTGAGTGATCTCATTGACTTAAGTGGGGCTGCCATACTGAACAAGTTGCTTAGTGGACTCACATTCTTTTCCAAAAGTTTCTTCTTCAACTGACTGCAAGAGGCAACAAATCCAGAAGTGAAACTGACTGTACACAGTGCTGTCAAAAGCACAAAACACTCTAACTGGGGTTTTTTTTGAGGGGGGAACAGAGAAGGATGTTTTTCCCCCTCTTCAACTCTACTTCTGTGACATGAAAATTCAAGGCCATCTCTAACAAAGTAGATTAAACATTTCAGATGGAGGAAGTGCCTTTTTCATGGGGCCACTGTGTTCCCTTGATGCATGTTCTTTCTGCTTAACAAACATTTTGATACACAGTTCTAATCCTTGATTCATTGCAATTTACAGCAGTCAGATGTATAGTTATTTTTTATGATAAACTCTTTGGAAGAGGGATAATCTTTTCGTTCTCTGCTTGTATAGTATCTAGCCAATGACATTCTGGTCCGAGAGTGAGGTGCCTACATGATACCACAATAAAAAAAAGCTATTGATTAGCTATTGAATTCTGAATGGAGAACAGAAATGTTGAGCATCAGGAATTTCTAGTTCTCTCGATGGGAATTGTGGGTGCTCATCCATTGGATAACAGTGATAGAAATGTAGTCGTGTTAGTCTGGTCTAGCTGAAACAAAAAACAGGACAATGTAGCACTTTAAAGACTAACAAGATGGTATACTAGGTGATGAGCTTTCGTGGGCCAGACCCACTTCCTCAGATCAAATAGTGGAAGAAAATTGGCATGACCATATATACAGATAACAAGTGAGCCTCCTTGCATTCCGTAACCATTCACAATGTCAATTGACTACCATTAGAAGGGATCCAGTGGAAACAAGGTGAAGAACCTGCTCGGAGAATCCAAAAATTATTTAATAATTTAATTATTATTGTTACCAGATGAAGACATCTGTTCATTAGCACTCAAGCCGAAACCTAATTCTGCTCATCTGAAATGAATCAACTTAATGGATACTATTTTAGATGACAGTAAGGTACAAATATACGTTAATGTCCTCCAACGAACAAAAGTACTCTAATGAATGAGAAGGAATTTAAAAGGATCGTAATGTAAAAGACTGTCCTGATCTTGACACATAAAATGTCCCCAAAACAAACATATATCATTGAAGTTTGGCTATAGAAATATGAGAATTAGTCAACAGAATGAATTGTGTTGTTACAATCTATGCTGGAATTACTGTGCATCTGCCACGTTGTGCATCTGCCACGTTGTGCATCTGCCACGTATTCCTTTTTTTTCCCCATGAAGACAACTCAGGCCTTCTTGACCAAAGTCATTTCTGTCTGGTAAAAGATGGCTTGTACCCCGTCAGTCATTGTAATTAAAATAATTGATCAGGTTCCCAGTGGGCAGCTGTCTGCCTCCTAACCACCTGAGGGTCTCAACGAAGAGGTCAAGGACTGGACAAATCCACAGAGCCTGCGGTGTCTTCTCATTACTATTAGGAGTGCCCTTCAGGTCAAGGTTGGTGAAGAAACCTGTGCCACATATAAATAGTAAAAGCACCACAATTTGATTTATGAGTCAAAGTACTGTGTTATTCATGACTAGCAGGTAAACAAGCCATTCCCTGATAGCCATAAAAATGTTTGCCTATCAGTAAGTTTCATCAATCTCAGCACTAATGATTATTTGCCCAAAAATTTACAATACAAAATATGTTATTCATTATTCTTCAGTTTTGAAATCTTTAATCATCCAATCAGGAAGCAGAAAAAAAAATCATGTCACCACTCATCAAGAATCGGGGATAGAAAACAGATGAGGTGAATGGTTTCTGTACAACATGTGGTTTGAAAATGATTCCTCCAAACTATTCAAAAATAATTACAAATAACAAACACATTCAAAGCAAAGGGGGATGATTTGTGAATTTGTGACCAGTTAACTAAAAAGGCACTACATTTTTCATATTATTTCTAATGAGTAGTTTGACTGGCTCTAATTCTGAACACTTGTGGTTACTGAAGACTGTGTAGCATATTTTGTAAGAACAGACAAGTCAGCCAGCCAATGTCTTAAAGCCAAATTGCAAATTGGGTAACTTAATCCTTAAATCTGCTCCATGTAGTTTCATTGCTTACAGTGGGCTATATCCTCATGTGATGTAAATCAGCTTTTCTCTATTAGAGACAATGGACCTACCCTGACTTACACCAAGTAAGGATCTAACCTAGTATAGTTTTGCTTTTTCTGATAAATACGAACCACATGGTTATTACTGGCATTGCTTGGTACCACCCTCCTCATGGCCTGCCAGGGCTTGACTTCCCCTGCCCCCTTCGATTTCCATTGGTAGGTATAATTTCTTGCAAAAACTTCAGTCCTACCACCCTAGATTGTTAAGGTACAAAATCAATTAGGATCAAAAAAGCCCGGAACTCAAAATAGGATCATCCAATGACTCTGATGGAATCTATGCTTCTATTCAAGGCTTGTCTTTAAACAATCGATAGTGTAACTTAACCCTGTGGGTCAGGTCATTTCTCCTAGCAAGAGTCTCATTTAACCAACAAGCTATCTCAGTTACACCAATTAAGCTGTCCTCCAGCATCACATAGTGTGTTGGCTGAGCTTGTTTGCCTACCACAATCCAAGAAACACTGACACATCTAAGATATAAAAGACAAATCTCAGAGTTTCAAAAAAGTGTATGCAGGCTGACTTACCCTGTGGCCTTCTCAATATATTCATGGCAAAGAAGGGAAGGGAGTACTGAGAAAATAGATAAAATGTTCCAAAAAGCTACCAGAATGTTAGTATTCCTTTATCATAGAATCATAGAATATTAGAACTGGAAAGGACCTTGAGAGGTGATCACGTCCAGTCACCTGCCCTCACGGCAAAGATCTAGATCATCCCTGATAGATGTCTGTCTAACCTGCTCTTACATATCTCCAATGATGGAGATACCACAACCTCCTTAGGCAATTTATTCCAGTGTTTAACCACCCTGACAGTTAGGAGGTTTTTCCTAATGTCCAACCTAAACCTCCCTTACTGCAATGATCGTTAATGGCTCAGATACCTTCTCAATCAGCTCCTTGAGTATTCTAGGACGCATTTCATCAGGCCTTGGTGACTTGAAGATGCGTACTTTTCTAAGTATTTTTTAAGTTATTCTTTTCCTACTTTAACATTTGAATCTACCTGGGTATGTCTACACTACCCTCCTAGTTCGAACTAGGAGGGTAATGTAGGCATACCGCACTTGCAAATGAAGCCAGGAATTTGAATTTCCTGGGCCTCATTTGCATAAGCGGGGAGCCGCCATTTTTAAAACCCCTCTGGTTCGAACCCCGTGCAGTGCGGCTACACGGGGCTCGAACTAGGTAGTTCAGACTAGGATTCCACGAGGTGTACCGGTAGTTCGGATTAGGAATCCTAGTTCGAACTACCTAGTTCGAGCCCCGTGTAGCCACGCTGCACGGGGTTCGAACCAGCAGGGTTTTAAAAATGGCAGTTCCCCGCTTATGCAAATGAAGCCCGGGAAATTCAAATCCCAGGCTTCATTTGCAAGCGCGGTATGCCTACATTACCCCGCTAGTTCGAACTAGCGGGGTAGTGTAGACATACCCCCTCTCTTTCTCCAGCATTCACTATTGTAGGCATCCAATCACCATCAACCTTCTTGGCGAAACAAAGAAGTCATTAAGCACCTCTGCCATTTCCACATTTTCTGTTATTGTTTTTCCCTCTTCACTGAGCAATGGGCCTACCCTGTCTTTGGTTGTCCTCTTGTTTCTAATATATTTCTAGAATATTTTCTTGTTACCCTTTATGTCTCTAGCTAGATTAAGCTCTTTTTGTGCCTTCTCCTTTCTAATTTGTTTATATTCATCCTTTGTACTTTGACCGAATTTCCACTTTTTATAGGACTACTTTTTGATTTTTAGATCATTCAATATCTCGACATTAAGTGGTCTCTTGCCACACTTTTCACAGGCATCTTTTCTATGTAGTGGAATAGTGCGCTCTTGTACCCTTAATTATGTCCCTTTGAAAAACTGCAAACTGTCTTCAAGTGTTTTTTTCTGCTTAGTCTTGCTTCCCATGGAACTTTACTTACAAGCTCCCCAAATTTACTACAGTCTGCCTTCTTTTACTCCACGGTCTTTATTTTGCTGTTCTCCCTTCTGCAATTCCATGGAATCATGAATTTTATCATTTCATGAGCACTTTCACCCAAGCTGCCTTCCACTTTCAAATTCTCAAACAGTTCCACCCTACTTGTTAAAATCAAATCAAGAACAGCCTCTCCCCCCCCCCCCCGTAGCTTTCTCCACCTTCTGAAATTAAAAAAAAAATGTTGCCAATACATTCCAAGAACTTGTTGTATAATCTGTGCCTTGCTGTTATTTTCCCAAGAGATGTCTGGATAGTTGAATTCCCCCATCACCCCCAAATCCTGTGCTTTGGATGATTTTGTTAGTTGTTTAAAAAAAGCCTCATCCACCTCTTCTGCCTGGGTAGGCGGTCTGTAATAGATCCCTACCAAGACCTCACCCTTTTTTTTAACCCCTTTTAACCTTATCCAGAGACTCTCGACAAATCTGTTTCAATTTCCAGCTCAACTCCCATCCAAGTTATATACATTTTTAATATATAAGGCAACAGCTCCTCCCTTTCCCCCCACCCCCACTGCCTAGCCTTCCTGAGCAAGCTGTACCCTTCTATACCAATATTCCAAGCGTATGTATTATCCCACCAAGTCTCTGTGACACCAACTGTCATAAATGTGTTTATTTATTAGCATTTCAAGTTCTTTCTGCTTATTACCCATACTTTTTACATTTATTGACAGATACTGATTTGATTTTTCTGCCTCCTCCATCTCCGTCTCCCCTCCCCCAGTTCTGCCTTGTCGTTCCTTTATCCCTGCTATTACGGCTCATGCTCCTCCCAATTTCTGACCAGTCCCCAAGTTTTCCTTGTTTTTCACTTACTTGCAGGACTTTGGTCACCCTTGAATCTAGTTTAAAGCCCTCCTCAATAGGTTAACCAGTCTGTATCCAAATACTCTCTTCCCCTTCCTTGATAAGAGGACCCCATCTCTGCTTAGCCGTCCTTTTTCCTGTAGCAGAATCCTGTGGTCAAGGAATCCAAAGCCTTCCTGGCAACACCACCTTTGAGCCAGGCATTTGCCTCCAGGATGCACTGGAGCGCCTACCTTTGACTGGAAGGATCAAAGAGAACACCACCTGCACCCCAACGCCCTCACACATACTCCTAGAGCCCTGTAATCACTTTTGATCTGCTCAAGGTTACGCTGAGCAGTATTATTAGTGTCCACATGGATGAGTAGCCTGGGTCAGAGGGACAGATAATCCTCAACAATCCATCCACACAAGGAATGGTGGAGAAAGGCTATGCCAGGGATGCCCAGCAGTACTGCGTGAAGACAAAGGAGCACAGGCAGGCGTACCACAAGACAAAGAAGAAGCTAAATATTCATCTGAACCACTTACATCTATGCATTTGAACTGCAAGGTTCCAAATCCTATGCCTTCGTTGATGCCTTTCAGTGGTTCTTCAACTCTGTATGGACAGCACTAGGCTTGGCATAAAGTCAAACCATACCCCAGCGCAATAAGGACTTGAAGAGCACATTACATATTAGGAGCCGTAAACACAGTAAAACTAGAGAGAGGTGGCTAGCACAGTTCAACCACTGGGTGAAAAAACAGGGTCGTTCCAAGTTCCACAAGTAAACAGTAAATATTCATCCAGCTAGAGGACTGGCCTAACATAAAAGCTGTAGGGTCAACCTCTTCCACCCTTTGATCTGGAAACTTGCAATAGGATCCATGTTTGCGACAGCCTTTGCATAGTCCATATAAGAAATCATAAATGGAAATCAACAAAGGATAAAGACAATACAGAGCAGTGTCAACCCCCAGTTTTCGAACAGACTCAGGAAAGGTATGTCTACACAGCAGCGTTATTTCGGAATAACTGACGTTATTTCGAAATAACAAAGAGTGTGTCTACACTACAAGCCTTTACTTCAACATAATGTCGAGCTGGAGGACTTCTTACTCTGACTCATGGTAACCCTCATTGCACGAGGAGTAAAGGAAGTCAAAGGAGAAGTGTTCTTCCTTCAACTTTCTGCTGTGTAGACAGCTCCAAAAGCTGAATTAAGCTATTTCAACGTAAGCTACGCACTTGAGGTAGCTGAAGTTGCCTAGCTTATTCTAACTTTAGACCTGCTGTGCAGACGTACCCAAAATGTCCCCAGAAGGACGGGGAAACAGAAAACCTGTGGGGAAAGATTCAGATGGGTTTCTTAATCACATCCTCTCAAGTCTACTTGGCAGCTGCCCCTTTTCTGGAAACAAAAGACATAGTAGAGGGTGCATGCCACTCATTCCAGTGGCAACGCCTCCCGCTAAAAGGAGTAAAATTCCTGAGAGTCCCAGAAGGAAATGGATTGCAAAATAAACATGAACAAGACATCAGTACTTGGGAGGCAAAGGGAATGCAAGCAGAGTGGGATATTTGTACAGGAAATTATAGGGGATTAGGGTATGTCTGCACTGCAATGAAACACCCACAACTGGCCATTGTCAGCTGACTCAAGCTCCTGGAACTCAGGCCGCAGGACATAAAACCGCAATGAAGATTTTCAGGCCTGGGTTTTGGGACCTCACAAGGGAGGAGGGTCCCAGAGCCCATGCTCCAGCCCAGACCCAAAGGTCTACACTGCAACTTTATAGCCCCACAGACCAAGCCCAGGGAGCCTATGTCATGGACATGGGCCAGTCACCAGTGTTTTGTTGCAGTGCAGATATACCCTGAAAACTCTGAACTTCAGTACCCTTTCAGGAACCAGGATAGGACATAATGCTCCCATGTTTTTGGTTCCCTCACCCACCCACCCTGGCTTCCCTGCTGGTGTTAAAAGCACATAGTCAGATACAGAGGAAGGAACAGAGGAAGAAATACACAAGAAGAAAGATGCAGAAGGACCCTTTCCCTTTCAAAAGACATGCATACGAATAATGGGCCATCCCGAGTGCAGGTACAAGGAAAAAAGTGGGTGTAAAGTGGGTGGGTGGTGGAGTAACTAGGCTGGTGAATCACAGAACATTCAGGACCCGACACAATTTACTCCCCAAGGCAGTGACTCATTGAGGTACAATCCCTTTTCTAGCCTGCCCCTCCCTTTGGTAAGATCACAAACTGTTACCTAGCCCAGTGAGGAACTGATGGCCGCCCATTAACTTCAGACATCTAAGGGGGGACTATTGATGTGTGTCACGCCTTACAGGCATTGGCACATTGGCTTTTAGAGCTCGCATGTGCTCTGCCCTCTTGCACCTTTTAATCAGAGGCAGGGATTCTACTCAGTGTTCTACCTGCAGCAACTTCACCCAACTGCTAGGACTCATAGGAAAGGCCACGCAAAGCACCACATCTTCTCTTGTTAGGTATTTGACACAAGGAGATGACAGCGGGAGAGGGGGTGTGTGTAGAAGAGGCAATCTGAGAAAGACTCTAATATCATAGGGATGGTCATTGTTTTTAAGGTTCTCTTTTTCGGCCTGTAAGTTCTTGCTATTTCAGAAGAACGTAGCTCAGAGCTTTCTGTAACAGGAGTTTTAAAGACACATTCCAGTTCCAAATAGTCCCCTAGCCCGAAACTCCTTTGGTAATTAAAGAATAGAAGAACAGCCATACTGGGTCAGACCAAAGGTCCATCTAGCCCAGTGTCCTGTCTTCCGACCATAGCTAATGCCAGGTGCCCCAGAGGGAGTGAACAGAACAGAGAATCCTCATGTGATCGCTCCCCTGTCACCCATTTCCAGCCCCTGACAAACAAAGTCTAGGGACACCATTCCCACCCATCCTGGCTAATAGCCATTGATGGACCTAACCTTCATGAATGTAGCTAGTTAAACAAATTGCTTCCCCTTCTGATAGGTATTATCCAAATGTACATTGAATTCTTCATAATGGAAAGTGTTTATTCCTCTCCCATGCATGAGACCAGCTTTTCTATTGTGTACACCTAAGTTGCTGATTCAAACCTGTGGGTCTAACGATTGTTGGCATTTTAACCCCCACCCCAGGTTTATATAACAATCACAGTTCAGTGTGGGCAATAGGAAAGTGAAGGATTACAGCTTGTAATTTCCTATCACAGTCCTTCCATCTGATTTCATGGCTACCAGAAAAGCACAGCCAACCTTTGGAACTCTTTGCCAAAGGATGTGGTGAAGGCTAGGACTTTAACAGGGTTAAAAAAAAAACCTAGAGAGATTCATTGAGGTTAGGTACATCAATGGCTATTAGCCAGGATGGTAGGAATGGTGTCCCTAGCCTCTGTTTGTCTGGAAATGGGTGACGGGGAGGGATCTCGTGAGGGTTACCTGTTCTGTTCCCTCCATCTGGGGCATCTGGTATTGGCCACTGTTGGCAGACAGGACACTGGGCTAGATGGACTGTTGGTCGGACCCAGTATGGCTGTTCTCATGTTCTTATGTTCTAAGTTTCCTGGTGAAGAAGGCTCAAGTCACAGATTGGATTTAAATCTGAACTTCTCCAAAGTTCAGGGGAATTTTGAATGGAGGATGGGTCCATCAATAACTATTAGCTACAGTGGGCAGAGATGGTATCCCTGGCCTCTGTTTGTCAGGGCCGGGAATGGGCAACAGGGGATGGATCACTTGATGATTGCCTGTTCTGTTCATTCCCTCTGGCTGGGGCACTTGCCATTGATCACGGTCAGAGGACAGTTTGCTGGGGTGGCTGGATCTATGGTCTGACCCAGTATGGCCTTTCTTATGTTCAAAACTTTAGTTCATTCGGATTAGGTTTTGCTACTGAGGCCTATTGGGTCTAAACGACAATGTTTATCAGTAGATCTGGATGCAAACACCCCCAGATGAGGGGGTGTGTTGGAAATTCTTCTTGAACAAGCCAGGCAGAAAGCATCTTAGCTCTTGATTACCTCTTTAGAAAAGTTTCTGGACTAGACAGACAAACAAATCATCAGACTACAAAGAAGTTTGCATCCCCTTTCTTTTCCAGCATTTTCCATACATATTCTTATCACATGCTAATTTCCTAAAGGATTTCTTTTTAAAATGTGCTGTCCTTCCTTTTCGATGACACGTGATTGAGGTGAGTGCTGCGTCACCATAACTTTTCGGAATGAGCCAATGATGTCACAAAGAGGCAAGACTATGAATTCACCGCAGGATCCAACCACGACATGCCAATCTACCAAGCAGAAAGTCCTTATTGCAATAGAAATGGGTGAAATATGATGCTAGCAAAGGACACAAGGAAACAAAAGCGTCAAACCCATTTATTCCCAGACACTTATTCAAGTATGCAGCAGCATGAAGGTTTCCTTTAAAAAAAAAATCTGTGCTGACGTTGTGAATGGCACCGTTTGGACAGGGTGCAGACTCTGGTATTACTGATTAGGAATATATTATGGGATCTTGCTACTCTGATAAAAAGTTAGTAAATGTTAATCCCATTTACAGCAATAAACTGCCTAAGTAGTATCTTTGCTGGAAGTCTGAATTATTGCTAGTACTGAGCCTGAGAAATGAATCTTTAAAATTGCTTCTTTCTGAGGCAAGTAAAACTTAGTAAGTGCAAAATAGCAGTTTTATTTCCCAGAAAAGGATTTGTATGCAGGGAGAATTTACTACCTCAGAAACTGCTCCTGTGAGAGTATCAAAGGGACTGGGGGAAGGTTCTCAGAAAGGCTGTCAGTCTGGAGGATATATCTCCCTGACCTCTCTGCTAGGCATAGGACTGAGGGTGGCCTTTACAATTTATTACCTGGCTACAAATCAGAAAGGGACCTTGAGCTGCCATGGGCAGATGAAGCAACTCGAGCCTTTGGTTGGATGTGTTTGGGCTTCTCCTTCTGGACTGGGAAGATGTGGCAGCGAGTTACCTTTTCCTCTACTCTTATTTCTGGAAGGGGGGTGATCAGGCAAGGAGAGAAGCTGGAGCTGGCCTCCGATTTGCTAACTTTCTGCAGGGTTTCTCTGCAAACCCTTATGTTGCCTGGCCTTTAAAGGTGCAACAGAAGAAACCAAGCTGTTTTGCAGCCTAGACTCCTGCCCAAAATCCAGCTGATGTGGGGGGACTGTTTAAGTGTGTTAGGGCAGCAGAGGTGGGTTCAAGAAGGGGAAACCATAGGAAGATAAAATGTGCTTGGAAGTGAATTGTTGGGATACAGAGCACAAAGGAGCAGCCTAGCATCTCTCCGGGACATCACATTCCTACACAAATAGCCCTTCAATTATTTATCATTTCATCGTTTCTAATCTGCCATCACAGGATGTTCTGCTAATGTGGGTGGAGTGCTTTCTCACAAGGCCACCCATCCTTTACCCTGAGCACAATTTTTTTACATTTCCTGATGCACCACTTAGAGATGGAGATGTCTGGACTGCAATACAGAATTTATTAGTCTATGCAATGTCTTGGCACCTTCATTCCAACCTGCCTTGCAAAAAAGGTCCACACCCACTCATCTTGGATGAACAATTTTTTTGGATGGGGGAGTAAAACATCATTAGTTTTGTTCATTACAATGCACTATCATTGCAAAAAGAAGGAGCAGATTTTGTGCCTGGACTGGTAAGTTGTCAAGTGTTTGTCAAGGCTGAATTAACTACAAGGCCAGATCTTTTAAACTTTAACTCATGTCCAGGACTGATGTTTAGTCTGTTAAAGCAGATTCAGGGCAATCCGAAGCTGGCCTAGAGATCTCAGCTAGGAGGAATTAACATGTGATCCTCTTATTATATAAATCAAACCCGTTCAAATAATATAGAAGTTCTAACATTTACCCAAAATACAATCTCAGGTAGAAAATGTTTAACCCACTCCCCCCTGCTCTCATCCTGAGGTGTAAATATCAAAATTAAAGAAATCCAATATTTATTATTATTTATTAATAGGAATATTTGTCATGTGCCAGGCACTTTCCAAACATTTGAGGTGATCAGTCTGTATTCTAAAGAGAAACTTAAAAAACAACAAAAGGCCTAGCAGCACCTTCGGGACTAACTAAACATGTAGGTGGTATCATGAGCTTTTGTGGGAACAACCCACTTCTTCAGATGTATTCTAAAGAAGTCACAAATAAATAGATGCAGACAGATGTTAGGGGGACAGAGGACAACAGCAGGCAATTTTACAGGTCAGCTTGATTCACTAAGAACAGCCCTTTGAAGTACGTCTGTGCTATACCATAGTGATAGGAGAGTTTTGCTTGTGATGACAGGGGAAGTCACAAATGACTGTGATAGTTTCGTTTCAGGAAGTACCAAAAAGCTTTGGTGCTGATCTGAATCATGCTCAAGTTTATCTGACTCCCTCCGCTTCCTCCCCCCGTGGTCTAGAAAATAGGCTGGAAATCATATCAGAGCTGTCAAGGATTATTGTTTAGGGTGGGATCCAGAAATCTACTCAACTCAGATTTAGTCCCAGTTTTGGCTCTGCTACAGTCTACAGAGCTCCTGCCAAACCCAGTAGGGGCTGGAAGTCACTCGGTACCCAAGCTTTCAGGGTAAAATTCTCCTTGGTGCCTGAGTTCCTGCCACTACATATGACCACTGCTTAGGTGTATGGACACACACCTCCTGCCTAAGCCTCAGAGTGAGTCATGAACTGGGGAAGATAGAGGGATGAACGCTTGACTTGTGTGCGGGGTCCAATCTGGCAGGAAGCCCCTCGGTATGCTGATTGAATTGGATCCATTTCAGTGTCCAGCTGGAGGTGGTAGAGGTGTCCACCTTGTGATTTTTTAGCCCAGTGGTTAGAGCCCTCACTCGGGATAGGAGAACATAAGAACATAAGAACGGCCGTACTGGGTCAGACCAAAAGTCCATCTAGCCCAGTATCCTGTCTGCCAACAGTGGCCAGCACCAGGTGCCCCAGAGAGGATGGACCGAAGATAATGATCAAGCGATTTGTCTCCTGCCATCTCTCTCCAGCCTCTGACAAACAGAGGCCAAGGACACCATTTTATCCCCTGGCTAATAGCCTTTTATGGACCTAACCTCCATGAAATTATTTAGCTTCTCTTTAAACTCTATTATAGTCCTAGCCTTCACAGCCTCCTCTGGCAAGGAGTTCCACAGGTTGACTACACGCTGTGTGAAGAAGAACTTTCTTTTCTTAGTTTTAAACCTGCTACCCATTATCCATTACCCATTACCCAGGTAACTGAGATCCAGGTTCAATTACCCTGCTCTGCCAGATGTGGGGAAAGCAATGGAATAAGGGTCTCCCACCTCTAACTGATGGGCTATTTTGTGGTGGGACTCCCTCAATTGCCATTCACTCAGAGAATGAGCATATGAGGATTACTCTGTAGCCCAGTGATGGAGTGGGAGCCTGACGGTCCAATCCCTCATCATTCCTATTATTTATCCACAGTGGAACAGCAGGAGAAAATAAGAGTGCCTCACATGAGAATGCCCCATACCTCAGGGGTTAGTGTGCTCTCCTGAAGGGCGGGGAAACAGCTGCTCAAATCCTCTCTAGAGAGCTGTGCATGAAGCTACCATGCCCCAAGCAAGTAGTTTCACCACTGGGCTAACTGTTAGAAAGTAGGCCCCATCTCCTCCTTTTCCAGCCATTGCGCATGATACAAGGCCAGCAGCTAACTCATTCCTTCAAGAAATAGCTTAGGTGCCTACGCTGCCCCTTCACATGCCAGGGTCCTGTTTGTGGATCGCTAAGCAATACTAGGTGCTCCCCTGCTGCCCAGACTTAGGCGCCTGTCTCCATGAAAGGGATGGACTTTTAGCACACCTATGGGCTGGCCTACATGGCTCCCTGCCTAGCACGCCAGCTTTTATGGGTGACATTGCAAGAGGTTTATCTCTCCCCTTTTATTGGGGGGAAGGGGAATCCTGGGCACCCTCAGGATTTGTGGCTCACTGTGTTATTACTGAAATTTCTCATCTTTCAGGTGCCACAATCCTGAATCCGGAATACTGCCCTTACCCTTACTAACAGACATAGCGCTTATAGCATTAAGGGGGCCCCGACTTCAGTGAATTATTAATGCTGATAACTACAGCATTCAGTGGATAAGTATGTGCAGTATCAGGCCTGGCCATTGGAAGGTCTTTGGAGGAGGGACAATACTCCAGTTTTTGCCCTGTGTGGCACAAACACCTCCTCAGAACCGTAGAAATAATAAACACGGATTGTTCCCGGGAGATTCCCAGCCCATTCGCTAGACTGAATAGGTTCAGCTAAACCTGAGCTAGCTTCAGAACTACACAAGGACACGTAGTCCTTTGGTGGAACCAAAACCAGTTCTCAAAATCTTTTGAAGTTCCCTTCACTATGGGCAAATTTCCCTCCTATCTGTAATACGCATTGGACCACCTGCCTGAGTTGAGCCACAAGATATCTACGCTGTTCGCTCCTTCAAGACCCACTTTTCTGTGCCTTCCACTGCCTCTTGCTGCATAGGGGGGCAGGGAAGTAGAATCTACAAAGTAGGCAGGGGCAGGGTCTGAGCACATGGAAGCTACTCCCCAGCCGGCAAAGTGACCTCTATAGGAATGATGTAGCCTGAGTAATTTAGATCAGCTTTTAGAGTGCTTTAATTTAAACCACAGCCTAAATTAGCTTATCATAGAATCATAGGGCTGGAAGAGAGCTCAGGAGGTCATTGAGTCCAGCCCCCTGCCCAAAGCTTTTGATAGCCACATGTTTTGAGGAATAGAAAAGTGACTAAGAAAAGTGACCTTTCCTCTCTCCCACCCTTACTGCTAGTGACATCTCTAAATACATTAATTTGCAAAGCGGGGTGAGGGAGAAACTCTTTCCTCCCATTGACTTCAGTAAGAGCATAGGCTACAGGGTGAGACTCAAGACGATGGACGCTTACAGACTGACAAGTTCATAAGTAATCCTATTACCTCAGGCATCCCCAAAAAACTGCCGGCAGGCAGACTGGATGTTCCCACACAGGCCACTTTTGCATCTTCTTCTTCCAAAAAGTGCTTGGTGGCTTTTCATCATTCCACCAAGCGTTAGGAGCAAACACAGCTCCACACCCTGGATGCTGAAGGCATCGTCTTTGCCAAGACCAGAAAGGCTGCTGAGGTCTGGGAATTACATTGGCCCATTTCAATAATTGATGCTGATGTACAAATTCTGGCCAGTTTCCTGTCAGAAAGGCGGCGAGAAGGCATGCTTAATTTCATTGCCCCTGGAATAGAGCGGGGCTTCACAAACCACTTTTGCTGACCATGTCCATCTTCAAGTTATTTTACAAAGATTACAAATATGAGTTATGTTCTTCACAAAAGATTTGATGCCGAGCTCTCACTTTGAACATTTTCTCCTATTCACCCTGCCCAAAGGGCACACTTGACTTTCTGGGAGCTATAGAAAGGGATAAACTGGACTGCATAGGCGAGACTCACTACCCATGTTGCAGTGCTTACTAGGCAAAACTACCTCTGTGCACCGCTAGGACTTTTGGGGATAAATGATGGCTCCTTTGGGGATAAATGATGAGACCTGTGGGGATGAAATGATGGCTCCTTTGGGGATAAATGATGAGACCTGTGGGGATAAATGATGGCTCCTTCCTCTTCAGGAAGAGGGCCTATGTTGAGAGTTTACTGGGCTTGATTATTCTCTTGATTACACCAAAGTAACCAGGAGTAAATCCATGGAACTCAGGACACTTATACAGGTCTAAGAGAGACAGAAACATGGTCTTTTGCATCCATGCTGGCTGCAAATGAGTCTAGGAAGTTACTTCCCTTGATTGTGGTTAACAGAGTCTTGCAGAGAGCATCCTTTCAACGTCTATGCCCCACTTGCACTACGAGTGCATGACAAAGTGATTCCTTCCTGCCTCTCCACTAGCACCCATTCCCTGGTGGTTCAACAAGCAATAAGAATTTTATCTCCCTGTCTTGATTGCCTGATCAGAGTCCTGCACATGGGATGGAAGAATCACAAGCACTGCTAAAGGCTGGGGAGCAACTGGCTAAGCAGCAGTTCTGCAGAAAAGGACCTGGGGATTATCATGGATGAGAACCTATGAGTCAACAGTGTTTCCTTGTAGCCACATATTGAGGTGCATTAGGAAGAACATTGCCAGAAGATCTAGAGGAGTGATTATTCCCCTTTATTCAGCACTGGTGAGGCCACATCTGGAGTATTGTGTCCAATTATGGGGCTGGAGCACATGACCTATGAGGAGATGCTGAGGGATTTGGGTTTGTTTAGTCTGCAGAAGAGAAGAGTGAAGGGGGATTTGATAGCAGCCTTTAACTTCCTGAAGGGAGGTTCCAAAGAGGATGGAGAAAGGTTGTTCACAGTAGTAACGGATGGGAGAACAAGGAACAATGGTCTCAAGTTACAGTGGGGGAGGTCTAGGTTGGCTATTAGGAAAAACTATTTCCCTAGGAGGGTGGTGAAGCACTAGGATGGGTTTCCTAGGGAGGTGGTGGAATCTCCATTCCTAGAGGTTTTTAAGTCCCGGCTTGACAAAGCGCTGGCTGGGATGATTTAGTTGGGGTTGGTCCTGCTTTGGGCAGGGGGCTGGACTTGATGACCTTCTGAGGTCTCTTCCAGCCCTATGATTCTATGATTCTAACAGCTGAATATCAAATGTGAGATGTTCATCAAAACCAACATCATCCAAAATTTTTCAATTCCTCCTGCCCCTTCTCCCTCCCCAAAATAATAAAATACTCAAAATCTGGAAAATTTTCAGTAACATTCTTTGGGTTTTTCTACCAATTCTAAGCAAAACCTTGAGACAAGTGCAATTCCATGGGACTGTAGCTCAGGCATACTGGGCACATTTAAAATATAAGGAGTGAGAAGAATACACTCTGCAAAGTACATAACATGTCCTTAATGCTAGGTGAACGAAATTCAGGGTAGCTTTCCACTCCAGCTGTTGTGTCACTCTTTTCAAAAGGAGCTTGTTCGCATCCATGACAGCATTATCCAGACACACAAAAGGACCAGAGTGATGGAATCCCAGGATACCCATCGTTGCATCCATTTTGCATGGCTGAATTCAGCAAGCTATTAAATGACTCTTAGCTGGCTGCAACGTTGCTAGGAAAGATTTTAAAAGGACATGCTCCAAGCACCCTCTTACAAACTCCTGAAAATATTTCCCCCTGAACACTTTCTTCACAAACTTTGTAGCAT
This sequence comes from Pelodiscus sinensis, assembly GCF_052426305.1. Lineage (NCBI taxonomy): Eukaryota > Metazoa > Chordata > Testudines > Trionychidae > Pelodiscus > Pelodiscus sinensis. The sequence goes on along the minus strand of NC_143074.1, from coordinate 6,170,960 downwards.
AAATCACATAGGAATGTACACCTCCAGGGCTGGTGACAGACTTTGCTAGGGCCTGAGCAAGGTGGGGTGAGGGGTTGGCTCTGGGCCCTCTGGAAGGGGCAAGATCTTGGTGGAAGGAGCAGGGCTGGTACCTATGTTCCCCAGCCAGTCCTCAGTGATGCTGGGGCTCCAGCAGAGATTTAAGGGCCCAGGAACTCCAGCTGCTGCTGCAGTAGTGGTGGCTGCAGCCCAGATCGCTGGGCCTTTCTAAATCTCCAAGCCCTGAGGAAGCTGCTCCCTTTTGCCCACCCCCCATCAGCTGCTCTGCCCAGCAGTAAGCTGAGTCCTTAGGCGGCCACTCAGGAGAGATTCAGGTGCTGCCCAGCTGATTAGCAGAGATCCTATAGCTGCCCACAGCCAACAGTGTGTGTTTCTACTGGTGGTGCACATCCACACATGCCTTGGTGTGCATAACAAAATTTATTCCATGCATGGATGAAAAAAAATTAGAGGGAACACTGATGCCCAGCTCAGAATGTTATAGCATGCAAGACATTTGTGTGCCTGATTTTAATCTCAGCCTGGTAATTTCACACGGCCAAATACTCAACAACTATAAATGGGTACATCTCCATTGACTTCAATGGAGATTTACCCTTTTAGACCTGAAGAGAATTGAGTCCATGGATGTTAATGGAGTTACTCCTCATTTGTGCTGATGTAAATGAGACCAGGCCCATTGAATGTGTCCAAGTAGAAAAGTAAGGTGAGTATAAAAAGCTGTGATTAGCAATATTGGGAGAAATCTTCATTTGGCATAAATTTTCATTATTGATTTCAGTGAAGCTGTGCCAGTTACAGTTAGCTAAGAGACTCTTTCAAGACATAAATCCTCAATACTAATATTTTTGGTTCTTGATGGTTTTATGGAGGTCCCATTGTAAGGTACGGCCCTGCCAAATAAGCAGCACTTTTAACAATATATATTACTACAGTTTTATAAAGTCTGCTCACTAATGTGAGATTCTGCCCAGATGAATTATGCTCCCTCACAGATATACCTTTTAAAAGGTTGGCTCATGATATAAATGATTGGAAATGCTTAAAAGGTTTCATTTTTCTCAATGCAACATCTGATTTACCAGTGGAACTCACTGCAATAGGATGTAATTTAGGCCAACACCTCAGTAAGATTTTCCAAAAATGGAAGAATTAGATATGTTAGTAATAAGAACAGAAATTTAATTGCAACACTAAACGAAACAAAATTGCAAAGCAATGAATCCTCATCTGTCAGTATATAAACTAGCCACAACTATGGGTCACTGAGTAAATGTCCATTTGAAAGATGTAGGTCATGTCATTTCTGTCTAATGCATTCAGTGTTAGCCACAAATTGGAGACAAGATCAGATGAACTGTTCTTTTGTGGCAATTCCTATTTTGTTGTGTAACATGAGAAGAATGCGATCATGGCTAATTGACTCAGGGTGACCCCACTGTCATGAAAGCTCTCTGTGTGAGCAGATTAATTAGCGCATGGTATGAGTAATATCTTGTTATGACTCTGCGCTCAAGACAACTCAAGAGTTTATCCTTCTGTAGAAGCAAGCTGAAACCACCAATGACTAGGCTTCTGATAGGGGCTTCTTTCCAGAAAAAGACTAATTTGATACACACAACAGTATCCGGTGTGATACGCTTCCTCCTCAAAAGTCTGACTTCTCATGGTGAAAGGAGGGATTGGGGAGATAGCCAGGGAAATCCTGGCTCCAGTGAAGTCAGAGAGAGTTTTGCCACACCTGAGTTGTAATCCCACTCCCTATTCAGAGCGCTGGTGAAATAATGAAGCATATCTTTTCCGGCAAGTTTGAACATCGAACTGGGAAGGAGCTCTGTTCCCAACAGACGCAGCACAGTCTCCTGCTTTAAGGTCAGGAGATGGCTATGCTATGCCTGAGTCTTCCAAGCCCATGATTTCAGGGCACAGCTCCCACAGTTCAGGGATATAAGAATTTAGCAGAGACAGCTGAATTCAGGTATCACAAAGCAAGAACACTTCTCAGAGGTGAAGCCTGAGGAACTACAGCTGTGAGGAAGCCTCCACTACCATGGACTTGGCTATGTCTACACTACAGCTTTTTCCGATTGCTTTTCTGGAAGAGGCTTTTCCCCTATTTGGCCCTGTCTATACCTATAGGCTACGTCTAGACTGGCCCCAAATTCCGGAAAAGGGATGCAAAGCAGGTAAGTCAGCATAGGGAAATCCGCGGGGGATTTAAATATCCCCCGCGGATTTAAATAAACATGTCCGCTGCTTTTTTTCCGGCTTGGGGAAAAGCCGGAAAAAAAGCATCTAGACTGGTGCGATCCTCCGGAATAAAGCCCTTTTCCGGAGGATCTCTTAGTCCTACTTTCAAGTAGGAAGCATCTAGACGCTTTTTTCCGGCTTTTCCCCAAGCCGGAAAAAAAGCGGCGGACATGTTTATTTAAATCCGCGGGGGATATTTAAATCCCCCGCGGATTTCCCTATGCTGACTTACCTGCTTTGCATCCCTTTTCCAGAATTTGGGGCCAGTCTAGACGTAGCCATAGACGGGGCCAAATGGAGGAAAAGCCTTCTCTTTTGGGTATACAGGGCTCCCCGAAAGAGCGCATCTGCTCTTCCGCGAAAAAAAGTTGGAGAGCAAATGTGTTCTCTGGATGCAGCAGAGTTTTTCCGGGATACCTCTGGAAAAACCCTGCAGTGCAGACATAGCCTCTGAGTATGCTGTGGGCTATGAATCTGGTATTTGTATCTGGGGCTCCCCCAAGTCCCTCATATTTGGTTTGCTTGGAAGCACAGGCTTACAAGTGAGTGAATGTACCGCTTACAAAAATACATCATTGCTTTCAGGATTTGCTAAGGGCTTGTGGCTAAGCCAAAGAATTTGGCTCGTGGATACAAAGCTTAGCAAACCCTGAACCACAGTGGAGGTAACAGTGGCATTACAACATTAACCTCACATGCCCCCGATGCCAACTCATTACACCCTATGCTATTGCAGAGGAGTAGACAAGTTTTTGATGTGAAAAGGCAAGAGGTCACTGTCAGAACACAGGATACTGGGCTAGACATACCTTAGGCCTGACCCAGTGTGGCTATTCTTATATAGAGTTAAAATATATGTAGAGACTGAAAAATAATTTTTTAAGACTAGCTCCTGTTTTCTTCAGCCCAGGATGTATCAGCTCTCTGACATTGAGCCAGATGGCAATTATCTGACAATTTTTTTTCCATCCATAAATGCTGATTTGTCAAAACCAGAGTATTTGTTGGGAAAAGATCAGTTTCAACAAATCTCTCAATCCGAAAAATAAAAGGTGTTTTTTGGGGGGGATGAGAGGACTAAAAGGGTTGAAGGACACAAAGTTTGTTGAAATTGTATATTTGGGGGGGAGTGTTCTGATTTTTTTTTGGTCATAATTCAAGGTGGCAAAAAATGATCAATGCCTTGAAAATTCTCCTGAGGCAGGAAAACCCATTGTGCACCCAAGTTTCAATGGAAACTTCTCCCTTCTCCTGCCGGCTATCAGCTGACTGTTGGTAGATGAAGCCAGCTGGAAGGTTTCTCGTCCTTTTTACTCTGAATGGGAAATGTCCCAGCAAGCAAATCTCTTCACATCACAAGGAATTCTCTGTGCCTAGGTGAGGCTTGCCCATCTGTGCTTCTCTTGTAGCCAGGCTGGCTGTTTCTCAGAAGAGTAACTAATTCTCGGTTTCTGTGCCAGAGAACCTCTGATCCCCGCCACCCTCTCTAGGGAGACCTGAGATAAGTCCATTCACCTCCCTCTTCTCTGGGGTGGGCTCCAAGTGCCTCCTGGTTGGCTCTTCTTTTTCTTTCCTCCGCCCACTTGCATGAAGTCCATGTGCTATGTTCACAATTCAAGAGGCGAGGACAGAGATCATGGAGCCCAAGATCTTTTGCTTTATCTTCTTTTGATTGATCTTTTGATTGATCTTCGTCCCAAGGCCCACCATGCCTGATGGTGCCATCTTATGTGTAGTCTTTGCTTTACTAAAGCCTACATTGTAGGCAACATCTGAATGAACTCTATCCGGACATCTAGTGATGCACTGTGTGTGGGGGGCGGGTACGGGTGGGGGGAAGACCCCAGGAGCAGACTGTGTTTACACACAGGTCACACCTACTCTAGGTGTTTTCTAAACAGACATTCCTACTTTGCCAAAGGGATTGCTCTGAGAGGGTACGTCTACACTACAGCACTAATTCGAACTAACTTAATTCGAATTAGTTAATTCGAACTAAGCTAATTCGAACTAGTGCATCTAGACCTAAAAACTAGTTCGAATTAGCATTTTGCTAATTCGAACTAGCATGTCCACATTGAGTGGACCCTGAACCGAGGTTAAGGCTGGCCGGAAGCAGTGCTGGCAGGGCATCAGGTTAGGACTTAGAGCGTGGAGCTGCTGTCTCAGGTTAGCCGAGGGCTGTGCTTAAAGGGACCCGACCCCCACCCCGGACAGACAGTTCATAGGGGTTCTTCGCTTGCTTGTCTAACACGATGAGGGACAGCAAAGCAGTCCTGGCTTGGAGTGCCTTGAATGCCCACACTCGGCACATCACAGCACGCGGCCATCAGCCTGGCTGCACTTGCCGCAGGCTGCCATCCGGGGGCGGAGGGTCAATCGGGGGGCTGCAGGAGAGCTTCCACCCTGAGGAGCCCGCAGAGTCACCCCTGTCCTCCCCATCGGGGGCTCGTATCCCATTCCTCCCTCATCTCCTTCCACTTACCCCTCCCTAGCCCCCCTTCCTGATGTACAAAATAAAGGACACGTGTGTTCAAAAATAGAAACTCTCTTTATTGAACAAAACTCGGGGAGACTGGGAAAAGGAGGTGGGAGAGGGGAAGAGAGAGGGTGGGAGAGTGGAGGGCAACTAAAATGATCAGGGGTTTGGAACAGGTCCCATATGAAGAGAGGCTAAAGATACTGGGACTTTTCAGCTTAGAAAAGAGGAGACGGAGGGGGGATATGATAGAGGTCTATAAAAGCATGAGTGGTGTGGAGAGGGTGCATAAAGAAAAGTTCTTCATTAGTTCCCATGATAGAAGGACTAGAGGACACCAAATGAAATGAATGGGTAGCAGGCTTCAAACTAACAGAAAGTTCTTCTTCACAAAGCAAATAGTCAACCTGTGGAACTCCTTGCAGCAGGAGGCTGTGAAGGCAAGAACTATAACAGAGTTTAAAGAGAAGTTAGTTAAATTCATGGAGGTTGGGTCCATGGAGTGGTATTAGCCAGGGGGTAGAAATGGTGTCCCTGGCCTCTGTTTGTGGAAGGCTGGAGATGGATGGCACAAGACAAATGGCTTGGTCATTGTCTTTGGTCCATCTCCTCCGGGGTAGCTGGTGTTGGCCACTGTTGGCAGACAGGCTACTGGACTAGATGGACCTTTGGTCTGACCCAGTACGGCCGTTCTAAGCTCAGGGCTCAGGGTCGGGGGTCTCACTGGACCACCTTGATTTTCATGCAAACCTGCTCATGGGTGGCCAGGCTGGTAGCTATCCTGCCCTAGACGGCCACTTTCCTGTGCCTAGTGCGGAGGTTGTGGATGAGGTCCACGATGTCTGCACTGGACCAGGCGGGTGCCCGCCTCTTGCGGCCCCCCGCCTCTTGCGGCCCCGGGAAGGCTCCTGGGGCCGCCAGCCTGGTCCTGGGAAGAGGGGGAGGGCTGGGGGGCATCGGGTGGGTGGCTCGATCCGTGCCAGGTGCAGGGTCTGCTGGCTGGGTGCTGGCAGGCTTGCACCTGGCACAGGCACCGTAGCCAGCCCGTGCCCCTTTAAGGGCTCCGGGCCGGGAGGGGGACAGAAGAGTTTCCCTGGTGGTGCCCAGAGTGGCCACCAGGGAAAGCTGGGGAGGGCTAGCCTCCCACTAGTTCGAATTAAGTGGCTACACAGCCCTTAATTTGAACTAGTTAATTCGAACTAGGCGTTAGTCCTCGTAGAATGAGGTTTACCTAGTTCGAATTAAGCGCTCTGCTAGTTCGAATTAAGTTCGAACTAGCGGAGCGCTAGTGTAGCGCCTATCAAAGTTAATTCGAACTAACGTCTGTTAGTTCGAATTAACTTTGTAGTGTAGACATACCCAGACAGTTTGGAGCTACAATTCATGTTAGGATACCCACATTTCATTATCCGCATTCAGTACTATTACACGCATAAACAGCAGCAGAACCGGACTTGGCATGGCCTGATTGAGAGGGTCACTCTTGACTGAACCTCACCTGCTAAGCAGGGGGGGGGCAGAGATGTCAGAAGATGAGATGGTGTGGGGGCAGACATTCTTTCCTGATGATGTGGACTCTGCCTAAGGACTCCTAAATACCATCACCATTTGACACGCCCTGCTGCAGTGTTTAAAAAGACAGAGCTGGTTGGACTCCACTGACAGAGCCCTCATTTCAGTGCAGTGATTACGAGGCTGAAAATCACTGTTGAGTAGGTCTAGGGGCCAAGCCTTAGCCATAGCATCACAATGAAAGAGAAAGACGCAGCAGCACAGATGCTCTTTGCTGCTCAGGGAAATTGCTAAAAGCTGGGCCTATGCAGGGAACCTGAAAATGCAGCATCACAGAATTGGCAGCAGGTGGCAAAAAGCAGCAAGGTGAGGACCAGTTGCAGAGGTGGAGACAGAGGTGGAGACAGAGGCGAAGGCATTGCTCCATGCCTGGCCTCTTGCTCATAGGACGGGGAGCCATGTGAATTCATCTCTGAGCTCTGGACCCTTGCCGCTGAAATACAGCCAGCTGTGGATGGGGAGAAGCAGAGGGAAAGGTGAGTGACGCGTAAAGAAGACATTTTAGAAAGGATGTGGACACATTGGAGAAGGTCCAGCGGAGGCAACTAAAATGATTAGGGGGCTGGAGCACATGACCTATGAGGAGAGGCTGAGGGATTTGGGCTTATTTAATTTGCAAAAGAGAAGAGCAAGGGGCGGACTTGATAGCAGCCTTCAACTTCCTGAAGGGAGGTTTCATAGAGAATGGAGAGAGGCTATCCTCAGTAGAGACAGAGGGCAGAGCAAAGAGCAGTGGGGGAGGTCTAGGTTGGATATTAGGAAAAGCTATTTCCCTAGGTGGGTGGTGAAGCACTGGAATAGGTTACCTAGGGAGGTGGTGGAATCTCCATCCCTAGAGGATTTTAAGTCTCATCTTGACAAGCCCTGGCTGGATTGATTTAGCTGGGATTGGTCCTGCTTTGGGCAGGGGTCTGGACATGATGACCTCCTGAGGTCTCTTCCAGCCCTAGGATTTTTTGGACTTTTACACCACAAGTTGGGAAACTGAGACAAAGAAGATGGAATGTGGAACGGATGTTTGCTTAGGGTGAATGTAGTTCTGGTGTTTTTCCAGGTTAATGTTATGTTCTCTTTCCCTTTTTTTAATTAAAAATGTTTACTTTTGTTAGAGTCTATGCTTGTGGGTGGGGCATTTTTGCCTCTTATAGGTGCCCAGGGTCAATGTTCAGTTTTCTAAGATAATAGATGGGTGCTTGACGCAGTTCCATTTTCTATTGTTAAGAGGAACCCCTAGATATAGAACTCAGACTGTGTGGTTGCCAATGCCACCTGACAGAACGGTGACATAAGAAAAATGTAAACACCAATCATTGTTTAGTAGAATCCAGAGGTCAGCTGGAGGGCACACACATTCCTCATTCTGCCACACATTAGATTGCTCTACAAAGAATGCCGGGACTATATTAAACCCAGAGACCACCTCATCGTTTCAGTTTGCTGCCAGATGTTGTATATGTTTTAATTTTGACCCAACAACATTTTTACTGAGTGAAGACAAAGTGGATATTTTCAAAGTGCTAAAAGGAAATCACTTAAACACAGCAGATTAAAGAGGGGGAAATGGCACATTCACCAAGAAGTGGAATCAACTTCCGTTTGCTTCTGTATGGAGTTTTCTCTGCCCTTCCCTGTAACAGCAACCAAAGGCCAGTTGTTGCTATTGTTAGCATTTCTGAGATACCTCATCAACCACTACTTATATCTTTCCTTCTATGAAACTGAAACACAAGGCCACTCTTTCTGGTCACCCTGGTTTGATGATTTTCAATGAATATTATTCAAAAGCTAGTGAGTACGTACTTTGTTTCTACTGTTGTAAAGTGTTTGGGTGCAACCAACCTTTATCTTAGTGCATGGAAGATGGCTTCACAGAATCAGGATCCTCTAACTGAAAGAAGTCTTTAGACACATTTGAGAAGTACCAAACTTTTTCTTGTCACCGCGAAAGGAGCGGGTATTCTTCAAAAGCCCACAGAGAATGTTGGAGACACCCTGTTTTCAGTAATCTCCGAAGAAAGAAGAAGACCCTGTTGAAAATATTTAATACGTGTTATCATGCCAGACAAGTACATGTACTGTGAGGTCATTTTATTTAATAGTCTGAAAGCATGCCCTGAAATGGAGAGACTGACTGCAGATTTATTCCACTGTTTTGTTTCTAGGCAGAATACAAGCCTGATATTTCAAAAAGAGTCATGATAAATTGATAAGTCCAATTATTCAAAATGAGATAATGGAAATTGTGGCTCTTAAAACTGTGAGGGACATTTGTGAGTTTCTGGAAAGTATTATATGGAGATGATAGATGAAACAGACTTTTCAGATGAAGAGCGAGTGGTTTTATGCTCGTGCTATATGGATGATATGCATGCTTATGTAGAGTTCAATGGATTGCCGAATGTAGCCTGTCCAGTAGAGTAATTACATCTGTAATTAAAAATACATTATTGCTCTAAATCTGAGGATCAACAACAGTCACTAACAAAGCTATGATGGTGTTGCTAATATGGCAGACTTAGTATTAGGTAAAGCAACCAGATTGCAACAGGAGAAACTACAGGCTATATACGGGTATGTCTACACTACAGCACTAATTCGAACTAACTTAGTTCGAATTAGTTAATTCGAACTAAGCTAATTCGAACTAGCGCATCTACACTGATTGGACGCAGGGGGCATTTAAGGGCAGCTGAAACTGGTTCTGGCAGGGCATCAGGTCAGTAGTTGCTTTGTGTGGCTGCTGTCTGAGGCTATCTCAGGCTCATGCTTAAAGGGACCCCCCTGGACAGCCGGTTCTCAGCTTTTCAGCTTGCTTGCCTACCTCACCGAGGGACAGCAAAGCATTTTTCTCTGCGCCCGTCTGTGTCGGTGCTTCCCTTCGGGGACGCCGCCACAGGTGGCAGCATGGAGCCAGAGCTCGCCCTGCACTTTCTGGTGCAGTTTATGGACTTGCTGCTGCAAGCCTGCCAGCAATGGCTGGAGGCTGCCTGGTTCCACCTGGTGCACGTCAGCCCCCTGTCTCTCCGCCTGGCCACCCTGGGGGCCGTGGAGCAGCTGCGGCGGTGCCCGGGTGCCAGCGTGCCCCGCCGCATCTGGCGACTGGACACCAGCAGCGACTGGTGGGACCGCATCGTCCTGGAGCGCTGGGGAGACCAACAGTGGACCCAGAACTTCAGGATGAAGAGGGACAACTTCCTGGAGCTCTGCGAGTGGCTCGCCCCTGCTCTGTGCAGAAGGGACACTTGCATGAGGCCCGCCGTCCCCCTCCAGAAGCGTGTGGCCATCGCCCTCTGTAAGCTGTCCATGCCGGACAGCTACCAATCCGTCGGGAACCAGTTCGGCGTGGGGAGATCTACCGTCGGAGTGGTGCTCATGCAGGTACGGCACTCGCCGGCCACTGGGCTGGGGGCGAAGGAGGCTGTAAGCAGGGGGTGGGCTGCCCCAGGGAAAATGGGAGAACGGGGGGGGGAGGCAAAAGTGCCCCACACCGGAGGGGCCGGTCTCTCCCGGGTGTACTACACGCCGCCCTGGAGGGTTTCTCCCGGGAGTGGGGCGTGGGGCACTGCCAGGGCATGAGCACTCCCAGCCACCCGGGCGCCCCACTGATTCGCGCTTTGCTGTGTCTCTCCGCAGGTGGTCAAGGCCATCAACCGGGTGCTGTTCCGCAGGGTGGTCCGCCTCGCTGACCCGGACGCCGTCATCCGGGGGTTCAGGGCCCTCGGCTTCCCCAACTGCGGTGGGGCCATCGACGGGATGCACATCCCCCTCCCTGCCCCAGAACACCAGGCCTCCCAGTATGTCAACCGCAAGGGGTACTTCTCCATCCTCCTGCAGGCGGTGTGTGATCACCGGGGACAGTTCATGGACATTAATGTGGGCTGGTCCGGCAAGGCACACGACGCCAGGGTGTACCGGAACTCCTCCATGTGCCAGAGGCTGCACGCCGGGACCTTCTTCCCTGACCACCACATCAGGGTCAGGGACGTGGACATGCCCATCTGCCTGGTGGGGGATGCGGCCTACCCCCTACAGCCCTGGCTGATGAAGCCCTACACGGGGCACCTCAACCCCTCCCGCCAGGCCTTCAATGCGAGGCTAACCAGGGCCCGCATCGTGATTGAGGGGGCCTTCGGGCGACTGAAAGCCAGATTTAGGTGCCTCCTCACCCGCCTCAACCTCGCCGAGCACAACATCCCTCCCATGGTGGCAGCATGTTCTGTGCCGCACAATTTGTGCAAGAGGAAGGGGAAGGCTTTCCTGCCAGCCTGGATAGCTGAGGCTGACCGCATGGCTGGCCAGTACGCTCAGCCCTGCACTGCCGCCATCCGGGAAGCCCAGCGGGGTGCCGTCCGGATCCGGGAAGCCCTGCGGGAGAGCTTTCAGGTGGAGGAGGAGGACTGACCTCTCCCTGCATGCCCCACTGGGGCCTTCTTCCACCCTCCCCCCCTTCCTCTTTCCCCTTCCTAACCCCCCTTCCTAATGTCAAATGAAGACACATGTTTTGGCAAAAAAACCCTCTCTTTATTTTACATAACTGGGGTGGGGGTAGGGAGGAGTGAGGGTGGGAGAGGGGAGGGGGAAACCTGGGAGGAGGGAGCTGGAAGGGGGCGGAAGGGGAGGAAGGGAAGGGAAAGCTCAGGGTTGGGGGTCGGGCTGGCTCTCCCGTCTCACAACACTGCGGGTGCGGGGGTCTCATGGGGGAGCGGGTGTGGAGGGTGGGGCAGGAGGGACGGGGGGTGCGGAGGAAGTGGGAGAGGGAGCAGGGGCAGCAGAGGTGGGAGGAGGAGTGAGAGCTGGGGCAGCCGCAGGAGCCGGAGCAGGAGGAGGCAGGAACCGGTCCACCAGGGTCTGGAGGTGGCCTCTGAGGGCACGGCCCTGCTCCTCCAGCGCATCCACACTCCACTGGCACAGCCGAAGGTCCTCCCGGACCCAGTGCTCCTGGTTGCGGAGCAGCTGCTCCATGAACCGGAGGTGCCGCCGCTGGCAGTCCTCCTCATTCCTGGCACGCCGGCTGGCCCAGGCGCGGGTGGCTGTTGCAGGCGGGGTGGTGCGCCCTGCAGTCCCAGGTACTGTGGCTGAGGTGAAACAAGAGCAGCTGTCAGTTCTCTCTGGGGACAAGGTGGGTGAAAACCAGCCCCCCTCTGCAAGGCCAAGGCCCCTCCATGACACCCAGCTGCTGCTCCATGGTGGGCAAGGCCCAGGCGCACGGTCCCTGGGCTCCCTCTCCCCTCCATCCCCCCGTACACATAAGGGGAGCATGATGGAACTCACAGGTGGAGACCTCCTCGGACGACACAGGAGATATTGTCTGTGGGGTTCCTCGGGGGTCCTTGGTCCTAGGCAGGCTCCCGGAAGGCTCCTGGCTTTCCTCATCCTCTGGCTCCTCCTCCTCGGTGTCCAGGACGGGTCCCTCTGCCCCGGGGTCGATGACCACCCAGGGGGCATGGACGGCGTGAGACCCAGGATGCGGTCCAGGGCCTGAAAGTGGGGGCAGGCCTCTGGGTTGGCCCCTGGCAGGCAGGCCTGGGAGTAGGACTACCGCAGGTCCTTTATTTTACAGCAGACCTGCTCCCGGGTCTGCTGGTGGCCTCTGGCGGCCAGGCTGTCAGCCATGCAGCCGTAGACAGCCGCGTTCCTGTGGCTAGTGCGGAGATCGTGGACATTGGAGGCTTCCCCCCCAACCTCGATGAGGTCCACGATCTCCGCACCTGACCAAGCGGGCGCCCGCCTCTTGCGGCCCCGGGCAGGCTCCTGGGAGCCACCAGGCTGGTCCCGGGAAGAGGCGGAGGGCTGGGTGGCATCGGGTGGCTGGCTCATCCCGTGCCAGGTGCAGGGTCTGCTGGCTGGGTGCTGGCAGGCTTGCAACTGGCACATCCCGTGCTCCGGGGCCGGGAGGGGGCAGACGAGTTTCCCTGGTGTTGGCCAGAGTGGCCACCAGGGCAAGCTGGGGAGGGCTAGCCTCCCACTAGTTCGAATTAAGTGGCTACACAGCCCTTAATTCGAACTAGCTAATTCGAACTAGGCGTTAGTCCTCACAGAATGAGGTTTACCTAGTTCGAATTAAGCGCTCCGCTAGTTTGAATTAAGTTCGAACTAGCTGAGCACTAGTGTAGCGCCTATCAAAGTTAATTCAAACTAACGTCTGTTAGTTTGAATTAACTTTGTAGTGTAGACATACCCTACCATACTCATTGCTGTGGGTGTGCTTTGAATTTGACATGCCAGGACACTATTAAAAATAAAACACTATTAAAAATAAAACAGTTCTGTTTACCCTCACAAAATTCATTTAAAAAATCACCCAAATGAGAGAGCATATTTCAGGACATTAATTTGAAGTCCATCACTAGGCTTCTGTGTCTCTGCCCAACAAGATGTACTCTGTCTGCATATGTCACATCTTCAGTTTTGGTGAGTGACTTTGCACTAGGGGCAGCTTAGGAAGCTGCAAAGGATTCAGTGAAACAGCCTGAAATGTGAGCTTAAGTCAGAGGCTTCACAACTCAAATGGAAAAAGTTTAACTTTCTGTTACTGGTATTGCACTAGGTTGAAAAGTGCTACACAGCAGACAGCCTGTCCAAAACTTTACAAGGATTGGAGGTTTCAGCAGCAGAAAGACAACCTCTTGTGAAAAGAACACTTAATTTCCTACAGTCTATCTGATCAGATGAAATTTACAACTTACTCTGGGAGCAAATCCAGCAGAAATGTTTAAAGTGGGAGACAATCAAAAAGCTGAAGTTTGAAAGAATAAAAAAGTTCCCAAGAAGGTGCAAATAGGGATAGGTAAGCCAACTCCCCAACTTCAGTAAAGGAATTGTATAAGTACATTTGCTTCCAAGGATTTGATTTGCAATGTTCATGTTCTATGAGGACTGGAACACAAAGGCTACAACATTATTCAAAATCTTGAATAGACATAAAAGAAATGTATGTTCAAACTGTACTGCAGGTGTCCCAGTTCCAACTACAATCAACTGATTATTCAATTTCATCTGTTGAAAGCCAGCCGTCAGTTTACAGAAAGACCATTAAGATCAGTTCAGAAAAAAACCTCTGTTCTCTCAGCCAAACAGAACATCGGCTCTTTTCCAAAGTAGTGGAGTTGATAAAGAATTATTTTTTTGGTATGGCAACCAATGCTGTGAGCAAGTCAGTGCTCTGCACCACATTAAACAATGATTTCAATCCATGACAAGTCACCATAACTCAGCCGGTGGGTGACACTGTAAATGTGTACATCATTCTGTGTAGTCATCATTTGAAAAGTCATGCTTTAATGCAGGGGTGGGCAATAAACAGCCCACAGGCCAGATGCACTTCCCCAGGGTTAGATGCTTTATTTATCTGCGTGTCCACACTATGGCCACTCGCAGCTCCTGTTGGCGACAGTTTGCCGTTCCCAGCCAATGGGAACTGCAGGAAGCAGTGGCCCAACCGGAACTGCTTCCTGCAGCTCCCATTGGCTGAGAATGGTGAACCAATGGGAGCTGCGAGCAGCTGTACCTGTGGATGCGTGAGTTAATAAAAGCATCTGGTGAGCCCACCAGGGGGTAATGCTAGAGAACCATGTCTGGACCAATCTGGACAATTTTAATAAAGTATTCCAACTTCAGAGGTTCTTTTATTTATAATGGAATCCCTATTTTTTCCTGGTGTGGGCTGAAAGCCCTCTCCCCAGCCACGTATGCTCATGTACTGTACAAAAGAAACCCAGCTAGAAAAGGCAGGATCTGGCTTTCTCTTTGCACCCCCAGGGACTGGACTCAAGGAACACCGAGCTCTCATTTTCAGTCAATTCTCTACTGCTTCTTGCCATCAATGGGATCCCCACATTAGATCTAATCCTTTGGGCTGGCATCATGCCATGATGGCATTGCCAGCCTGTTAGGATCAGATAGTTCTGCCTCTGGGGCACATCAGTTGCTACCCATTCAGAAAAATATGTACAGCGAAACTCAAGTAAAATAAATTCACCTTCCTGGTAGTTCTGTCATCGATGCCATTGTTAAGTGTTAAATTATCACCTTTCTAGTTCCATTCACTTCTGTCAGTTTAACAGCTCCTTTCTTTTTTTCTTCCAGATGAAGGATTTATTTGGGGACAGCTGTCCCACTGCATATTACATACACTCCCGTGGCATTACCCTCTTTTATTATAAAACATTACATGTAGTCTTTGGCAGACATCGTTGTTTTAAATAATTTTGACAGATAACATTGAGGTTTATTTTAAGCACTTTGCCCGTTTTCAACAATTTACATTTTCACAGTCAGGGGCGCCAACATAAGTGTCAAGTCCCTGGCCATGGTGGAGGAATTGACTCAGCCTGGAAAGGGTGGGGTCATGGATGGAAGGGGCAGGGCTGGGGCTACCCAGAGTGCACTGCACTACATTCCAGAGGTTATTTAAAGGGCCTGGCACTCCATCCGTCACTGCTTCTTCAGCAGTGGCAGTAGTGGCGGCTGGGAGCACTGGGACCTTTTGAATCATCAGGCCTCAGGGCAACAGACCCTTTTGTGCCCCCAGTTCACAGTTATGGAGGGGGGGGCTGTCATGGAATGGGAATACAGACAATTATATAATCTCGATAAATGTTGAGATTAAAAAAGTAAAGCTTTGTGTAACAACACAAAGGAAAGGAAAGCTGAGATTTTTAGGTGACAACCTGATTTCAGCAGTTGATTCTTAAAAGAAAATACCCAAATATCACGAGTCTTACAATAAATGCCGCATAGGTTGTTAATGCTGTTACCAACCAAGATTAGAACACAGCGCGTGAATCCAGACAATAAAAGTGGGGAGGGAAAGGAGATAGTTGGAGGATGAAATCCATGGGAATCATATTATCCGTCCATGTGATCCACGTTGAAATCTGTGAGACTCTTTCCATTGGGCTTATGGGGCACTGGATGAGGCCACGGGGAAGCCATTCTTGTAAATGCGAATATTTTAAAATAAAGACCGAGGTAGACTAAAAAGACGGAATGGGACTAGAAGCCCATGGAAGAAGTTAAGGGCAATAGCGTGATCATGGAAGTGGTGTTGGATAGAGGAGAGGGAGGTTCCCTGGATCACAACAGGAGGAACATGGCTCCAGGCAATGGGAGCAATGTGCCACAGGCCCATAAGCTGAGAGTGGGGAGAGACAAAGACAGAACAGTGGTTGGTGAATGGGCAGCTGCTGAATGTTGAGTGGACCTAAGTGGGAAAATGTGAAAGTCAGAAATGAGGTTACTAGTATCTTGGTAGTTACTTACTGGGAGGTTTACCTGGCCCCTAGGCAAGATGGGGGGAGGTGGCTCCTCGCTCCAAGAAGGGGCAGGGCCATGGGTGCAAGAAGCGGGGCTGGGGCAGGTAGCACTCAGCCCTGCTCGGAAGGGGCATGCTGGTCCCCCCAGCCAGCCTTCAGTGCTGCCTGGAGTACACTGCATGGTACTCTGGCAGTGATTTAAAGGGTGTTCTGGGTGCCACCACTTCTGTGGTAATGGCGGCTACAGCTGGGACACTTTTTGATTCACCAGGCCCTGGGACAACTCTTTGCCCCATTGGTGGGCCTGGTTACTTATATGGCATTCTATCCTCAGTGGCCTAGCACTTCAAAAGTATGAATGAATTCATCTTACTCACATCCCAGAGGTGTGGAAAAGTGCTTGCATCTCCAATGTATTGATGAGGAACCGAGGTGCAGAGAGGGTCTGCCACTTGCCCAGGACCAGACACGTCTGTGACAAAGCTGGAAGGGAATCCAGAACCCTTGAGTGCCAGCCAGGGCTTTAGTCAAAAAATCAGCCTTGCTCCCCATTATTCCAGGGGCAGAGAAGCATCACAGCAGGGCCAGTGAGGAAAGGGCAGATTTTAGAAATCTGATGACAGGAGGAGTGACAAGATTTGGTGTGAGGCTGGATGTGCAAGAAGAGAATGGAGGAGATTATTCAAAGTTTGCTCAAGGGGACTCCGTAACAGCAGGAGTAATCCATTACCAGAAACATATCGAGGCCCATTTTCAAAATCATCATCATCTTCATCATCAACAACATCATGGGCTCAATGCCTGTTGGTGTCCAATGCCTCCCTCACTATTTCCTTCCATCTTTCCCTATCCAGTGCGGAGTGGCTTAGTTTCTGTAGATTAGTTCCGCACCAATCTACTATATCATCTATCCATTCTCTGTGGGGCCTGCCACTCCTATCGTACCATCCATTATGCCGAATACCAAAGTCTTAACTTTTCGCTCCTCATTCATGATATGTCCGAAAAGCTGTACCTTCCATTGTATCCCCTTCTGCAGTAGATTCTCTTTCGGCTGTATCTTCCTATATAATTCCTCGTTGGTAGCCTTCTGCATCCATCCTATTCTCAGGATCTTTCTCTAACAACTCCTCTCGAATGCCAATATCCTTCTCTTAGAACCTTTCGTTATCACCCATGTCTCACATCTGTACAACATGCTGCTAAATACACACGTTTTCAAGACGCTCAGCTTCGTTCCTATGCTAATTGCTTTATTTTTCCAGATCTTAGCCATCGCCTTCAAACTCACTTTTGCCGTAGTAAATGAATTCTTCTGCAGTGAGAGGTTCACATTGCCCCACCTAACACTGTTGTTTAGTGCTGTCATGAGCAAGGTTCTCTCTAAGCTGCACGGCGACGCAGCTGTTTAATGAGCGCTGCCCTGCCAGGGGCTCAGGACTTGTGCTCGGAGCTGCCCGGCCTTGGGAGAGAGGGGCGGGGTTAGAGGCACTTCTCCCTCAGCCACAGCAGCAGCTACCCGCTGAGGACAGAGCAGCGAGTCTCTCCCAGCTGGTACTGCTGCTCCTTCCTCAGCAGGGAGCTGCTGCTGTCTCTGAGAGAGAAGCGCCCTTCCCCCACCTAGGCAGCTCCCTGCACAGAGCCCAAGGCCCTGGCGGGGCAGGGCTCGTTAAGCAGCTGTGGGGCCAGGCTACTTTGCGGCCTAGAGGGAACCCTGTTCATGAACCTCGATGCAACTATGCTCACTGCACAGTCTAAAGTTACCCCCTTGCAATGTGACATGGTGACAGTTCAATATGGCAAGTCCATCCAAAATGTTGCAATTTTCACACTGTTTGCTAACCTCCAAAAGGGCTACTTCCTGAGGGCGTGCACCTTTCTAGGAGCACTTGCCATTTGCCTGCTCTAACACAAAGGAAATCCTGGACCAGACACCACTTTAATTAAGCAACTTTCAGTCAATACCAAAGTGTCACTAAATCGCCTCAAGTCAAGCTAGTCATGCCCCTCCCCGCCACTCCTTTTTTACAAAGCAAATTCAGAGTTGAAAAATGTCTGCTGTGGAACAAAACCAAATTTTCAAACATCTTTCCCCCTCCTCCCCCCAAAACTATCCTCTTGTTACCAAATACAATTCTGCAACATCTTTTGTTGGAAAACCACCTCCATGAAAGAACCTACTGTTGGTCCAAGAGCAGTAATTTACAATAGGTTCAGTATTACATCAGTCTTCCAACACTGGCTGTGTCTACATTGGCAAGATTTTGCGCAAAAGCAGTTGCTTTTGTGCAAAATCTTGCTGCCTGTCTACACTGGCAGCGAGTATTTGCACAAGAACACTGATGTTCTACTGTATGAAATCAGTGCTTCTTGCGCAAATACTCTGACGCTCCCACTCAGGGAAAAGTCCTCTTGTGCAAGTGTTCGTTCGCAAGAGGCCAGTGTAGACAGGTAACATCAATTTCTTGCGCAAGAGAGCGTCTACACTGGAACGGATGCTTTTGTTCAAAAGCAAATCTTTTGCTCAAAGGCACATGCCAGTATAGACACTCTCTTGCGCAAATACTTTTAACGGAAAAACTTTTCCGTTAAAAGTATTTGCGCAAAATCATGCCAGTGTAGGGTATTCATCTGAAGCAGCCATAGGGTATTCATCTGAAGAGCTCACCATTTCCCCAAAGTGTTTGGAATTCTGAACCCTGGTTTATAAATCAAGGAACTGAAACACAGAAGGCGAAATAGCCAGTTTTTTCTTTTTAAAAAAGAGGCTGCTGATTTGTGGGTGCCTCTGTTTCTGAGAGTCCAGTCAGAGACACCTTGGCTTGGATTTGGATTTGGAGAGGTGTTGTCCCGTTGTCTCCCAATGGAGTTGTGAGTGGCCAGTAATTTTTAAAAACATAAATCGAGGTCTGAAAATGGCTCCCCCTAATGGAGGCAGGCAAACATTTGAGAATCCTGGCCTAAGCAGTTTGCCCACGAGCACGAAGTGAGTTGGTATCAGGGCTCTTTCCTAAATTCCAGCCCTCTCCACCTATTTCTGTTCTATAGACAGCCTCATACAACTTGAGCACCTTCCAGTTGTGCATAAAGCAAAGCATCTTATACCTGTCACGTGTGGAGCATTCTTTTACTCTAACCACTAGGCCACCTGGCCTGTTTCATTTTATTGTTGCCAAATTCGTGGTTTGTTGCTTTCTCTCTGGAGGACTGCTGTAGCGCTGCTTAAATGTCCTGTGCATCTCAGCAAATGCATCATCGTTCAGTTCTGAGATGGTCATGGATTTTTTTATTATTACTATTTTTTAAATGTTCCTGCCAGTTTCCATTGCAAATCATGCAATGTCTGGTAAGCAAATGAAAGGGTAAAATGTTCTTATACTTATGAGAAATATTCGCTGCGGGTTGAAAGGAATGTTTCTTAGAAGTAGTAACATTACTTACAAAACGCACATACATGCTTAGAAGCAAGTGTTCAGTAAAGCGAGGGCCGTGGACGTGAGGAAAGGGGATTAGGGGACATTTTGAACATTGGCTTGGGAGAGAAGGATGTTTCTCAACTACACATGGAGTAAGGCTCTAGTTATAACAGGAAATCTATATTATAAAGAAACTTGGGGAAGACAGGAGTATTTACTTGCTAATGAGGATATGATGAGGTTTCCAATTCCATTCGCATGGAAAGCCACTCTTAATGCTCTTACATGATGTCTGCCAAGGGCTGATATACACAAGCGCCAAATCAAACTGAATAAAACAGCCCGATCACCTCCTTTCATGGTCAGCTTTGTGCAGTCAACTATAGACCCCATGTACTCGGCGTTTACAGACCTCACTTACATGCTCTGAGAGCCTGGTACAATGGTAATGCAGAGCTCCATTGCCCTCTCATTTAAACCAAGGTGTTATGGAAGGCATACATGCTAGCAGGGTCACGTATCTTGTAGCGTGTATGGACCACCCTTATTGTATTCCCCCAGGGCTCTTTGCTCCCTCACATATTCCCTCTATTTCAAGGACTCACTGCTGTTCCAGGTTCTTAAGGACTCCACCCATTCCCTTCTCCTGTCTCTGAACCAGAATCCCCCAGCTCTCCCTCCACCAGATGTTCTATATACCCCATTCTCCTGCTGTCCTATCCTATAGAAAGGTCCTTCATTGTTCCCCCAATGGCAGGGATTCTAAGTGTCCCCCACTCTCTCCTCCCCCCTTACCAGCATCCCCCTTTCTTCTCCCATGCTAGAGGCTCTGTGTAGACCCTCATTACCCCCTTCCTTCCATGATGTGTACTGACATACTCCCCTACCCTTTGAAACAGGTTAAACGTTGAAATAGGTTTAACCGTTAAAGCACACTAGGGGACTTTGGAACAGGCCAGAAAGTTTTATATGATGCTTACTAGAATCCATACCCCAATGGTGCACACCAACACACCGTATAGACAAGCCCTCCATGTAAATGACAATCAGATGCTGCGTAGTCGCTGACACTAGAGCAATATGAGTGTAACCACCGACATTCTGATTTTAGAACGGTTGCTACTGAGTTTCCACTCATTGGTGGACGTGACTATGCCAGGCAGGGCAGTGAAGACTCAGGTTCTAGCGTGTTGACAGGTTCAGAGAGAAGAACATGATTGTTCTTAAATGCCGAAATGATTGCTCTGGCTCCTGCGACATTTTCTTTCCCATTTCATTAAGTTTATGCTGCAACTGCACCTTATGCCACCAACCATTGACTGGGGCAGACAACGTGAGGTCTGAAGAGCTTTCGGGCTGGCCTCTTTTACCCACGTGAAATTGGAGGAACTACATAATATTTCAGGGATCAAGAAGGGTGTGGGGCCATGTGTTGTTGTTTTTTTCTATATGAAACACTTTTGAACATGTTCAGACTTGGGAGCCAAGCACAAGCGAAGAACAATTTCACATAAATAAATATAGGAAAAAGCGATGACAGTACTTGGGACTAAGTACGATGAGTCAAACCTGCAGAAGCCTTCCCGCAGCTGCAGCAGCGCTTGGAAAAACACTCGCTCATTTTCCAAAGACAGTGAGTGAGGACACTTTATTAGGAGGGATCTTTACAGACAATTTTCTTCCCTGGAATCGCAGAGCAGGACTGGGGTTGGTGCCTGTCCTGTGCTTACTTGAAAGGCAAGAGTCTTGAAATGTTCATGGCTCTGTTAATCTTGTAGGTGGATTTGCTTAACACTTTGAAGGCCTTTGCATTGCTTGAAAGCAAGCAAGCAGGACAGCTATTTGAAAGAAAGCTGCAGAATTTTATTTGGCCCTTGAGGGATGCAAAGGGGGAGGAATTTGTGTGCCAACGGGGAAGTTGTTAAAGTGTCATGAAAATAAAAATTTAATTTCAGTTGACATTTTTGTGGGCACTGAGAGCTCTCTGTTGCCTCTGTCAACTGACAGAGGGAGGTGAAAGTGATCTGCAGGCAAATCTCTCTCTTCCCACAACCTACTTACTGACTCATTGAACAAACCACAATCTAATGGTGAGAGTGGGGCATGGAGGCTGAGGGAACTGGTTTGCCTTCCATGCACTGCCACAAATTTTCTTCATGATTGTGACCGCACCGTGCCTCAGTTTCCCCCATTTACACGACAGGAATAACAATTCCTAAAGAGAGCTGTTGTCAAGTTGAATTAATTCATGCTGATTGATATGCTTGGAGGGAAGGTGATATGGGAACATGGAGTGTTATTCTTGTTGGGTTTATATTAATGCCGGACCATTGTTGAAATGCAAAAAGTGTGCTGTTCAGGCTGACTAGACAGAGGTCTTAACCAAAGGAGAATCACTGATGGAATCAGCAGAGATCACATAAACTCAGCATGCTGCTCGTTGGTCCATCATGTCACAAGAGTGATGTCATGTGTACCCCAGCAACGTGGGAGGCCTTTTACTAGGAACCAATTCATCCAGGGCCTTCCAATTCTAATAAAACCCAGAGCCCCAAAATCAGCTTCACATTTTGCCCCTCCCCTTTTTAAAAAAGTTAGAATTTTTATCCTGTACTTTTCCTGTTCACTCAACATGTCTTGGGTCAGATTAGCTGTTGTGAATTGGCCTAGCTCCATTTTCTTCAGGGCTCTTGACCCGAAGTTGAAACACAGCCCCATGGTACCTCACCATTTGCTTTATCCAATGCTTATTGAAGTCAATCACAGTGAAGCATCCCACTTATTTCAATGGTGTCTGATGTTATGTGGCAATGGCTTCATAGTGTCACATTTTTTTCTTTTATCTTGGACTGACATGGGCTCTCACATTAACAGAGCATAGATTTTGCTCAATGGAGCCTATACCTTCTTGATTCAGCTGTCAAGGGGAGCAAGAGAGTGAGTTTGTTTTTATTGATCATGCAAATGGAAAACTCCAAGCAGATTTTGATTTCTAAATAAGGGCACAGTTGTCTGGTAACTTTATACTTCCCAATGGTTCAGCTAGGCATACAGGGTGGGATATGAGATGGATATGCTTGTCATTAAAGAAAGCAGGCAGTTCTCTGATTCATCGGTCTTCTCTAGATAACATATTTCTTAGGTTCCCATCACCACAATATCTGACCATCACACACGAGGGCTGTGTCTAGACTGGCAAGTTTTTCCGCAAAATCATCTGCTTTTGCGGAAAAACTTGACAGCTATATACACTGGCCGCTTGAATTTCCGCAAAAGCACTGACGATCTCATGTAAGATTGTCAGTGCTTTTGCGGAAATACTATGCTGCTCCCGTTCAGGCAAAAGTCTTTTTCCGAAAAACTATTGCGCAAAAGGGCCAGTGTAGACAGCAGAGATTTGTTTTCCGCAAAAAAGCCCCGATTGCGAAAATGGCGATCGGGGCTTTTTTGCGGAAAAGCGCGTCTAGATTGGCCACGGACGCTTTTCCGCAAAAACTGCTTTTGCGGAAAAGCGTCCTGCCAATCTAGACGCGCTTTTCCAAAAATGCTTTTAACGGAAAACTTTTCCGTTAAAAGAATTTCCGGAAAATCATGCCAGTGTAGACGTAGCCGAGAAGTACAGTATCTTCTCATTTAAAGCCATCCTGGGTAAAGTTGTGTTAATATTAGTCTCTATTCTATATGGGCATGTCTACACTAGGAAATTATTTTGAAATAACTTCACCTATTTTGAAATAATATCTCCTGAAATTGCGTGTCCACACTACAGGGAAGCCCCCAAATTAGTCCGAGGCAGGCTCCCTTAATCTGGAGGCGAGACCTCGATTTAGCACCCCAGGAAGCACTGTGGAGTAATTACTTTGAACGACCTTGGGGAGTAATTAAATTGAAATAGAAGCACCGGAGTGTCCACACTAATGCTATTTGGAAATAACTATTTTGAAATAAGTGTTATTCCTCGTGGAAAGCAGGAGTTATTTTGAAATACCGGGTTCGGCAGCGTGGATGCTCTGCTTTTTATTTCAAAATAAGGGGAGTTATTTCGAAATAACTCCCCAGTGTAGACCAGGGCTTAGTGAGCGTGGCTGTTTAAAGTTGTGCAATATTCTGACACCCTTCGCCCTACCCAGCACCTCTTGCCTGTCAGCGGGCACCACGGATCAGCACTTTGCTTCTCTCTTTCCATGCCTCAGCCTGTGGCTTTGTGACATGCAGGGAGGCTGGGAGCGGGCGGGGGGTGGAATGAGGATCTTGGGCCAGGGTGTATTTGACAGAGGGGAAGAACTGGGCATGAAGAGGAAGGGTGGGGGAGTGGCTTTGGGGGGAGGGGTGTAATGAGGGCAGGGCCTGAGCAGAATCAGGGGTTGAGCACCTCCCTGCAGTTTGAAAAGTCAGCACCAGGGACCCCAGAAGCTTCTGGCTGTCTCCTGCTCTGCAGGGATCTAAAGGCCCAGTACCTCTATGGTGTGTGTCCCAAGCACGCAACCTGGCAGACTGGTTCCCTTAGGAGATGTCCAGTGACTAACTGGAGCAGGCATTTGTGTGATCTGCTGCTCAGAGGCCAGAAGAGACACCCCCATCAGGTGCTGGAGAAAGATGTAGCACAAGTCTTTCCTGTCTGGTGCTGCTTGCCTGCTCTGCCTGGCTCCTCTGTCGAGCTCAAGTCTTCTGAGTGTGCTCCTCCAGCCTAGAAGTGGGGTGTTGTCGGCCCGTTCCCTCCCCGGAGCTCTCGGGCCAGAGGATATTCGCTTACCTACTTACAGCTGTGAATCAAACCATACATAATGTGTTTTGTCTGGCATAAAAAAAATTCCCTGGAACCTAAACCTCCCTATTTACATTAATTCTAATGGGAAAATTGGATTCACTTAACATCATTTTGCTTAAAGTCGCACTTTTCAGGAACAGCGCTACAGTCATAAGTGAGGAGTGACTGCAAAGCAGAAACAAGAAGCTTAACTAAAAAAGTGTCCAGGTCATCGGACAAGCGAAAGGGGAGGAGAGTGGCCCTCTCTGTCAAAGGTGACTTTATTTGTTTCTGGGTCTCTGGCAACTTGCAAGCCAAAGACCTTGAATGTGTATGGATCAATGTCCAGAGAGACAGAGCAAAAGATGGGTACGCTCAGTGGTGTCTGCTTTGGGGCATCCAATCTCACTAGAAGGGGGATAGCTAGCTCATAAGCAATGATCCGTTTGCTTTCTGCAAGTCAAAGGGTCGGAGATGATATGAGAACCGGGCTGGGAAGAAATCAAACAGAAAAGGAGCCATTTCTATCTTCTAAGCTACAATCTGAACAGGTGAACTAACAGCCAGCAATATTTTCCTGGATGCAGCTGGATCATCACAGGCTATTAAATCAGTGATTCTCAAGGGTTCTTTTACTAGGACTTTCCTCCTCCCCACAGCATCACACCTCCACTTTCATTTAGCAATATAGAAATATAGGGTGCTCCTGGTCCCCCTTACCCCAAGACCTCCTGATTTATTGGAAAAAGACTCATGCCTTAGATTATTCTGGGTATCAAAAAACATGTATAGTCCATCACAGTCTCAGAGAATCCATCCATTTCCTTGTTTCTTAATGAATTTAGAAGTGGATCAAAACATTCCCAGGGTTCTAGGACTGTTCGGATTTGAGTTTTCAGTGTGGATCCTTCTAGAGACAGGAACCACCTTAAGAAAAAAACTCTACTGCGGTGTTTCCCTGAAATCTATGGGGCACTTCCATGAAGAGTTTTGACTTGGGACCATTTCTCAATTACTGGATGCCACTTGGTTACGTACAGAATCTTGTGGACCAAAAGTGGAGTCCTACCCAGGCAATCTTATGCCCTTTGCAAGCCAATGCTCTTTTAGAACGTGGTTCTGGTCCATTTTTAGCCACTTTCGATTTACTTACAGAGAACTTGCCTCCGGCAATATTTTTTCTAAAAAAATATTCACACCCTATGATCTATTTGGTTTATATAATCCAAGCCATTTATCAAACCAGCTTACTGTCAAAGGAGGCTTCTGTCCTCACTGTCAGGTCTCAAAATCTAAAATTAGTGAGTTGCATTGCTGAATATCATGCTATACATACATTGTGTACCCATCTAAAAATGAGTGGTCTCATTTCCTTAGATTTACAAGCTGTGAAAACCATGAATAAACTTCAACTTTAAGACTCTCTTTTTGGGGGCAGTCTTGGAGTAAACTGGAGATTTGTAACTTGGCAGAGGGGAGCACTCCATTTAACCACCGCACAGACATTGACTAAATGCTTGAGTTGAAAAGCTCAGAAGGCACAACATTTTCAAGTTTTAACATTTCAAAGCTGCTTAGATAGATGTTTGGGTGGTTTCCAACTTCTCCTACCAAGGCTGGTCACTGAGTGTGCAGAAGCTCCATAAATTCTCCACTCTCCCGGGTCCTGCGTTACCATAGCACGTGATGTGGGAGCGCTGGCTGGTGTGGTAGGATTTACTGCACTAACTCCACTTTCAGACAAAAGTCAGCAAAGGGAACAGAGTGTAGGGGACTTCTGGGAAGTTAGTTACTTTGTACTCAGCAGATTCCACCATGGTCCTTAACAGTCTGGAAGCTGCAGAGTATTCATACGACGGTTGTGCCTAGAGCAGGGGTGGGCAATAATTTTTGAAGGGGAGAGCCATTTCGCGAATTAAGAAGTTGTCACGGGCTGCCCTGGAAGGGGCTGGGCCTTTAGGCGGAAGGGGCGGGGCCAGGAGACTTGGAGTGCTCCCCCACCCACAGACCCTGATTGGCCTGCGGGGTGGGGAACATGTGAAGTCTTTGTCCCCCACTCTGCCAGGGGCACCTGGCACCTAAAAATAACTGCCAGCTGTGTGAGGAAACTTCAAGTGCTCCCTTCACTCCCAAATCAGTCAGGGGGTGCACACACCCCCAGCACCCAGGAAGGAAGGAAGAGTGAAACAGCATCAGGAGGGGGGCCAAAGGGAGGCTTTCCCCTTAGTTCAGGAGGTGCCTTGCCTCCCCTCATCTCCCCTCCCCTCATAGTGCCATGCCTCCCAGCCACTGGGAAGAGCCTGGGGGGCAAAGGAGCAGATATAGTCTGGTACGCACCTGGTAAAGGAAGGAAACTTCACTCACTCCCCTGCCCCCAGGCCAGTCAGGGTCTGTGGGTGGGGAAGCATACACATTCTCTCACACCCTGCCCCCTCACTGGCGGATGGTTCCCTCCTGGCAGGGCGGGGCAGGTAGCAAGCAATTTCATGCACTCTCCTGCCCCCAGGTCCTGATAGGCCTAGGGGTGGAGGGAGAATATGAAATCACATCCCCTTGCCAGGGGTGTGCGGTTCTCTCTACTGCCGTGTGCCCCTGGGGGGGAGAGGAGACTTTGAACGCTCCCCCGTCCCCAGGTCTCAATTGGCCCGGGGTGGGGGAGCGGCGGGGCAGCCACGGGCTGGAGCAACTCACTTGGTGGGCTGGATCTGCCCTGCGGAGAGCCCTTTGCCCACCCCTGGCCGAGAGGCCATAACCAAAGTCAGGGTGCTATGGGGGTAGGCCCTGCATTTATACAGATTAGGAGATGGCCTCTACTTTGAAGAGCTTTAGGTGGAAGAACAGAAGTATTGTGACCCTTATTTTATGGGGGGGAGGGTGCGGAGAATTAAAGTACAGAGAGATGAAGTGACTTTCCAAGGTCAGACAAGGCAGTGGTAGAGCTAGGAATTTAACCCAGGTGTTTTGAATCCGAGGCTTGTGCCTTAACCACACTATCATCCTTCATCTTCCACGAAGGAGGTAAAAGAGAAGTACTCACATTTCTGCAGGCAAGAGACATAACATCCAGGAAAATATTATAAATACAGGAAAGGCTTGATATGGTATGGATTTGCCTTTTCTGGAGCCTTCCCAAAGCCCCGCTGTTTGAGATTCCACAGACTGATTTCATGGCCTTTTCAGGCTCCAGTTAATTATCTAAATTTATTTAGGCTCCAACCTGTTTAATCTCTTCCATAGAAGGCATAACAGCATGCAGCGGGCCTGATCTAAAGACCGTGGCCATGAATGGATGTCATTCCATTGACAGCACTGGGCTTTCGAGCAGGACCCTTGTACCCAGGCTGAATGGATTGACCCCTGCCCCAGATTGCTGGGGAAACACTGAACACGTGTCAGAGAACTCCCTTTGCATGCCAGAGTAGAGCAAACATGTAAGGTCTCAAAATAAGTGAGTAGCCACTGCTAAAATGGTCAGTTCAGCAGCAGTACAAATAAACTGGCATTGCTTAGAGGTGAGATCACAGGCAATTTATCCTTGCCTCAGATCCTACCAGAAAGAAAACAGTGTTTTATGTTGTTGATTTTCTTACTTCTCTCATTTCTCCTTTCTCTCTTTCCATTTGCTTTCTACCATACCACCACTGATCTTTCCAATGGCCTGGGGGAACCTGGAGCAGAGGTAGGTTAGAGCGTATCAAAGACCCTACACAGAGCTGGTTAAAATCTGCCCCAACCTACATGGAAATATAACATTCCACGGAAACGTTTTCCATCGTCAGTAGTAAATTATAAAGACATAGAACTTTTACAGCTCGTTAATAAGTCATTATAGCTATTCCCTTAAATTTCACCACCCCTAAGTCACTCCCAAAGTCTTCACACAAAGATAATTTTGCTTTTCAGACACTGGTAAGGCAATGAATCACAGAAGTGTAGGGACTGGAAGGGAACTGTGTAGGTCATCTAGTCTAGTCGCCTGCACCAAGGCAGGACTAAGTGTTATCTAGATCATCCTGGACAGAGTGGTCCAAACTCCAGTTCCCTATTCCCAGCATAAAATTCTTCAACTGCTGCATTCAAACACTGGGCAGGTATGACCTGCACTGTTGCCACTGAATCAATTGGAGCGTTCTCATTGGTTTTAATGGAAGCAACATCTAGTCTTAGGTCCAGTCTACAAAAAGTCAGATGTACCTGTGGCAACCTCATCCCCAGGGTAGCTGCAGCTATGCAAATAGACAAATGCTTCTGAGAGGAGATGGTGTTCCTACAAACAGATGGAAAAGCCCTTCTTTTGGGCTACGTCTACACTGCCCAGTCTTGCGCAAGAACATATGAAAATGAGCCGTGCCTCATTTGCATACTTAATGAGCTGCCATTTTTGCTCAAGGGGCTTTTGCACAAGAGCTGTTTTGCCTGAAAATAAGCGTGGTCTATATCATGGGGTTATTCCAACATAGCAACAGCAACACAGGCAATTTAGGAGCTTAAGTCTGGTCTAGGTTTACGTTGCAGGGGAAAGTCGAATTAAGATACGCAACTCCAGCTACATTAATTACATAGCTGTAGTCAATGCACCTTAATTTGAGTTTCTGCACAGTCTCCACAGTGGTCAGTCAATGGGAGCAAACACTCCCATTGGCTTCCTTTACTCCACAGGAGAAGCAGGAGTACTGACTCTGATGGGGGCACCCTCTGAGTTCGATTTAGTGGGTCTTTACTAGACACACTAAATCGAACTCTGGAAGATTGACCGTGGCAGTGTTGATTTTCTATAGTGAAGAGAAGCTCTTAGACACACTGTGGTACGGTAGATATGGTATAATGACACCTCTATTTCTACAGTCTCTGCTTTTATTGAAAAATTTAAAAAAGGTGAATCCCAACCTCAGCAAAGATAGTATGAGTTTTGCCCTTGACTTTGGCAGGGCCAGGATCTCATTCTAAGTCTCTAGGGCTATGTCTACAGTACAGCAAAAACGGCAGCATTTTTGCACAAGAAAATCAACAGAACAGAGGGCTTTTGCTGGTAGACTTATTCCTCTCCCCATGAGGAATAACTCCTTTTTGCGCTACAGCTCTTGCGCAAAAAGACAGGTGTGAACGCTCCACATGGGCTTTTGCACAAGAAACCCCTATCGGAAAAAGCACAGGTGCTCTGATAGCCATTCTGTGAATGGTCATCAGGGCTTTCTTGCGCATGAGTGTCCATGCAGCGTGGAAGCTCTCTTGCGCAAAAGCACATCACTTCTGCGATGTGCTTTGAGGTCTGGATGCGCTTTTGCACCAGAAGATTTTGCGCAAAAACTCTTCTGCAAAAGGCTTCTTGCGCAAAAACCCTGCAGTGTAGACAAAGCCTAGCCGTGATACTTATAAAGAAAGCCT
This sequence comes from Pelodiscus sinensis, assembly GCF_052426305.1. Taxonomy (NCBI): domain Eukaryota; kingdom Metazoa; phylum Chordata; order Testudines; family Trionychidae; genus Pelodiscus; species Pelodiscus sinensis. The sequence goes on along the minus strand of NC_143074.1, from coordinate 6,141,818 downwards.
TGATAATGCAAAGTGAGTGTTAAGGAAATGAGCCATGTCTCCTTGAATTTACAGTGTGGTGAAGTATCTAGAATATCCTTGTACAGATTGAACCTCTCTAGTCTAGAACTGTGTGATCCAGAAATATCCATCATCTGGAATGATTTTAGTTAGGTAGATGTCCGCTTATCCTGGGTGGGGCCAAGTTTCTTGTGATCCCATAAAGCCGTGGTCACCAACCCATCGATCGCGATCGACTGGTTGATCGCGAGGCCTCGACCAGTCGATCGTGAGGCGTTCGGGCAACCCCACCCCCCATTTTCCCCCCACCCCCGAGAAGTCCTACTACCTACCTCTAGTGTAGTGCCAGCTTCCCGCGGGGTGGACGGAAGTCCTGTTTGAAGCCCGCGTCACTTCTGGGAGTTCCAGAAGTGCTTGGGCTGCTCCCCTTCCACAGCTCTGTTGCGTGCTGGGGGAGAGGGTGTCGGTCCCAGAGGAGGAGTGCGGAGGCTTCTCTGTGCCGCCAGCGCTGGAGGGGTGAGTTGAGTGCAGGGGTTTCCCTGCACCATGGGAGCGGGGGTTGGCTTCGGGGTTTGGCTGGGCTGGGCCACGCCATGGGAGGGGGGTTTGGCCCCAGGGCAGGTGCCCGTGGGGGTTGGCCGCGCTGCGGGAGGAGAGGGGATAGGCCGGGCCACGCCTTGGAAGGGGGGTTTGGCCCCAGGGCAGGCGCCCGTGGGGGTTTGGCCCCGCGGTGGGAGGGGGGGGTTGTCCCGGGGCAGGTGCCCGTGGGGGTTTGGCCCCACCGTGGGAGGGGGAGTTGGCCCCGGGGCAGGCAAGCGAGGGGTTTCCCTGCCCCGTGGGGGGAGGAGGGAGAGGAGGGAGTCTGGCCCAGAGGAGGCATGTGCTGGCTTCCCTCGGGGATGGAGGGAGAATCCTGGGATGAGGCAGATGCAGGGGACTCTTTGCTGCCACTGGCTCCCCAGACCCTACTCCCCTGTCCCCACCTACAGAACTCTGTCTCCATTCCCTGAACTTTGTCCCCACTGGCACCCTGTCCTCTGCTGCAGAACCTTGTCCTCTGCCCTCCCAGCACCCTGTTCCCTCTCCCCTACTCCCAGACGCAGAACTCTGTCCCCACAAAATGTATCATTATAAATGCTTCATTGTAGATTTAAATAGCATGAATAAAAAACAGACCATTTATTTCATAACGATAAACACGTGATTTTAATTTTATATATCGTATAATTTAAAAATAAACTGTTTATCAGAGTGTGTAAGTAAGGGTTGAGAATAGCAAGTGATGGACAGGAAGAGAATAGAGAGGGCGGGGCTTCAAGGAAGGGGCAGGGCAGTAGATCTTCGCCTGTTCTGAGATTTCAAAAGTGATCTTCGGTGTAAAAAGGTTGGAGACCACTGCCATAAAGTTTGTTTACAGTCACCAAACCTGGCGCTCACTGTTCTGTGCTGTTACTTAGGTCTAATTTACCCCTAAATGTCTTCTAACAGCCCAGTAAGCAGTGGAAGTGTTGGCAATGCTGCTAGACAATATTGACCTCCCATGGTCCAGAAAATTCTCTGGTTCTGAACTGGCCAGGTCCCGAGGGTGCCAGACTAGAGAGATTCAACCTGTAATAACAATTCAGCAGTTGAGCTGGGCAATGCTTATTGAATGTTTCAAAATGTCTTCAATGTCTTTTTTAAAAGGTGAGCGCCTCAGTAGACTTCTGCATAAATAAAATAACATGTCAGCAGAAAGTCAGCAATCTTTTAAAGATATTTTGCTTCTCAGCACATCTTAGGTGGCAGCAGCCACCCCATCATTTTTTTAAGATAGCTTACTAAAGCCACCTAGAAACTTCTCAAAAGTGCCTGTGTTAAAGAGACTAAGTCCCATTTTCAAAAGTAATTTAGTCACCTAGGAGTTTGTGTCTCATTGGCTTTCAAGGGGCTCCTAAGCACTTAGGCACTTCTGATTTTTTTTCTCTCCATATGCTCATTCTACTTCTTCTGAAACAAAGATGTGTAAAGCTAGAGAACAAACTTTTTCCTATGTCACAAGCCAGACACGGCTGGATATGGCAACACTCCTCTGCTATCCATGTCCTGAGCTGATAAGAGCTGTGGTTCAGTGCAGATGGGACTTTTTTTTTCTTCCAAATCCAGGTAAACCACGTCTTTTGAACATTCAATAGAAAAATCACACAGAAAATAAAAAACCAGGACTATGTAGCACTTTACCCACTTCCTCAGATCAATTTTCTTCCACTATTTGATCTGTGGAAGTGGGTCTGGCCCACGAAAGCTCATCACCTAATAAACCATCTTGTTAGTCTTTAAAGTGCTACATAGTCCTGTTTTCTGTTTCAGCTACACCAGACTAACACGGCTACATTTCTATCACAGAAAATCAAGGCAAAAGTGAAGCAAGGGAAACCAGATGAGATAAAAATTGACAGTTTTACCCTGAGAATGATATGAAACCATTTCAAATGGAACCATATCCAATGTCACAGAGATCTTGTCGGGATATAAGCATTCTGGTTGATTTCCATATCAAAGTCATGATAATATCAAAACACAATTGGGAAAGTCTCATTCACATTTATTTGGGATTAGACTTGGAACAAGTATTTACAGGAAATATGTTCAAAATTCATATGCTCCCCTTCAAGACCCTTCAAAACTCCCTGCTTCTCCTTACCTGCTTATTCTAGTGTACATGGGCGAGATCTGTTGGTCTGCTGAAGCATAAAGTGGCCTCAAACTACATGGAAATTTCCAGCTGATGTTTCTCCCATCTTAGGGGAAGTAGGTGGCGGCAGGGGGGAGGGGAGGATTATAGAAGCTGGTGGGGGCTGTGCTGCAGCTCCCGAGGGCTGGCCAAGGCAAGGACCTCATTGGCCAGGTGGCTGTTTCCCAGGGCTGGGTACTGCATGGGCCGTGATGCTCAGGTGACTACTTCCCGGTGCTGGCTGTGGGGTGAGCATGAAGCTTACTTCTACCTCTACTCCCTGATTTCTCAGTGGCATTACAGCTATCCTACTCCTCATATCTAGCACCTTGCTGCCTCCTGCGGTCATTACATAGTATCCCTGTCCCTCCCATCAGAACCCTCCCTTTTCTTTTATGGGAAACATAGAATTCCAGGCACATCCATTGTCCTGGCACAACCAAACCCTGACCTTGCTTGAAGTTATTACAAGAGGAAGCTGCATACCAAATTTGGTGGCCCTACTGTTTAGGAGGAGTTCTTGTACAAACAGACTCACAGACATACAGACAGATGCACATTTCAAAACTATCTAATAAAATAATATTTGATACTTCTAAATTGGTGTCCATTCCAGTCCAAACATGTCAATAGACTTTATTAACATAGCTATTCAATCAATCCTCAGGAAGGGTGTGAGGTAAGAAAAAAATCCCTCTTTGACAAATGGGAAACTAAGGTTAAATCCCTTGATTGAGGTCAAACAACTAGTCAGTGGCAGAGCTATGGAAAGAATCTGAGGTTGCCTGCTTTCCCTGTAGATCAGTGGTGGGCAACCTGCAGCCCACGGACCACCCCCAGCTGCCTCCCTCCCCCATGTGCCTCTCGTGCTGGATCCCTGCACTTTCTGTTCCTCCCCCCTCATGCCTGGCACTTTTGAAGGAGCCATAAATTTTTGCCTGATTTGCGCTCTGTCCCCACTTCTCCCTCTCTTTTCCAGACCTGGAACACCACAAACCAGCTGTGGGGACAGATTGTGAAGCAGGTGTTTCTCAGGCTCTGAAAGTGCTGGGAGGGAGGAGGAGGAGCAGGCAAGTGTGGGGCTCCAATGCCCCAGTTTGCAAGAGATGTGTGGGGGAGGGAGGCAAACAGCGGGCCCACGGAGCCACAGGTGGGACCCACAGGGCCACAGGTGGAACTCCAGTGGGCTGTGGGCTCCTGCAACCCACTGAGGTCAGGGAGGGCCACTCAGACAGCCTGCCCACTATTCCTGGGTGCCCAGCCCTGCTGTAGATCATCCCTCTTCCCTGAAGTACTTCAATGGGACAAATTAGGCGCTGACAGTATCACCTGTTATTAGATACCTTGTTGAATCAAGGCTGTGCATTCCCTGGGTTTGCAGTACTAAGACATATGGCAGTGCCTCCCATCTGTGTTCCTTCTAGTCTGTTTTTCTCTTCTCTCTTTGTATCTCCATCCCTTCTCCAACCACTTCCTTGCCGTGAGGAGTCTAAGTAAGACTCAGAACGACTAACATGTTCATTAACCATCCTACCAAACAAAGAACTAGGATTTCTCTTCCCATCCCCACTCTGGCATTACTCCTGATCCCCCACCCTTTTTCCTACATAATAACTGAATAGGTTTGCTCATCCAGCCCTCAAGGTTTCACATGTTTGGGGCTGCCCATCATAACACTGGATCTAGAAGCCTGCCTTAAAGACTGCCACATTGGTTGCACTCATTTCTCTACTCTTTCCTCTTCCTGTCTCTGCACTTTCCTCCTTACATGCTTTCCCCTTTATTCTGCCTGCCTTTTGTGTGGCCTTTGTAGCACACAGTGGAATCCACGTGGTTATCATTAACACACATCTAACTTTTGTTTAAACGGGGAAAGACATGTCAGGGAACTCAGACATAAAAACAGCTGTCTAACCAACCTCAAAGCCAGCTCAGACCTTTCTAGCAGCTCTACAGCTTTGTCTCCTCCACAGCTGCAGCATCAAAACTCAATTGAAGGCAGGTGCAAACAGCAAGCATTTATTCTTTAATGAACCAATTTGCTAAACACTCAAAGATAATTAACCCAATATTGCTGAGGTAGAATTTTATACAAAGCACTTATCTCCACCTCTGCCATCCATCTTCAAAAGAAGCCCCACACCCGGCCTCTTACAAGTGATCTGATCACATGCTGCTTCACAAAACGTATTCCTGAAGTGGAAAGATAAAAGCCCACAGCTATTGGTGAAGTCAAAATATTACCTGAAATGGGAAGCCGCGATTAGAAGCTGATGAATGAAATGTTTTCCCACTACAATATTTGCAACATACAAGCCAAACAATAGGCAATTGCTTGCTAATAGCAAGTTTTAAAAAGCAACCCCCCAAACTGAAACAAATGTCCCCCACCTGAGTTTCACAGCCCCCACCCTTATCGTAACGCCTCATGCCAAAGAGAAAACCTGCATGACTACAAATACCACAATAGGGCTGTTTTCCCCATTGTTTTCAGTGGAAGCTGTTCCAGGGAAGGGTTTCTGGAAGAAGGAATGAAAGCTAGACAGAGACAAGGGCAGGTGCAGGTAAGAAAATAATCCAATCATAGGATAAACTTCTCAAAAGTGCCTGTGTTAAAGAGACTAAGTCCCATTTTCAAAAGTAATTTAGTCACCTAGTAGTCTAAGTCTCATTGGCTTTCAAGGGGCTTCTAAGCACTTAGGCACTTCTGAATGTTTTCTCTCTCCATATGCTCATTCTACTTCTTCTGAAACAAAGATGTGTAAAACTAGAGAATAAACTTTTTCCTATGTCACAAGCCAGACACGGCTGGATATGGCAACGCTTCTCTGCTATCCATGTCCTGAGCTGAGGAGAGCTGTGGTTCAGTTCAGATGGGACTTTTTTTTTCTTCCAAATCCAGGTAAACCGCGTCTTTTGAACATTATAATGAAGATCCAGGGAACTGAAGGAGATCAGATGTTTAGTGTTAGTTATTGATGTGTGGAGCCAATTAGTTATAGACAGAACAGCTTCTATGATTAAAATATTAACCCCCTTTCTAAAAAAGCTTGTGAGGGGGAACATGTGGAATGGATTTTGTCTTTAAAACAGGGATAATATTGACATAGTTTTCCTATGGTTCCTTTTTTTCTTCGAACTCGTTTGCATAACATTTCCTAGAAATATACTCCATATGTTCATCCCCACTGGTTGAACAGCCCAATTCACTGAGGTATTGCATGTAATTTGAGGAAACTGACATTTCATTTGGGGAAGGGGATCGTGGAAAACAGCCCTATTCCATGTTAGACATCACTGAGACTAACAGTGTCTTTTGAGTCCCACTGGGTGAGCTGTTTCAAACTATCCAGATAACAAACATTGAGGACATACCACTTGATCGGGAAAGATCCCATTTAGCACAAAACACACACCTAAACTTGGGGAAAGCTTCATTTAGCATCTGGTGCGGTGCGTCAGATTCTGTTTGCGGGACTGGGCTCGGGAGAAGGGTGGGGGAAATGACACACTCCAGAGAACATATGTAACATGAGGAGTTAATCCCTCATAAGCATTTGCCTTTTGAAACTATGTATTTTTGACAGCCTTGGAGCGTGTACTTATAATTTCCATAATGTTTGAAAATATACAGACGCTCTCTTAGTATCACAGTGTCCTAACTTCTAAGACCCTTTTCATGACACCACAAACTTCGCCATGGAAACACAGCATGATGTCAGAGCGTGTAAGAAGACAAGAGGTGAAGAATAAGGCTGTGGGAGCATTTCACCAGCTTTCTCTGGATTTTTAATTTTTTTTTTTAGTTTGATCTAAGAACATTTTGTACATTCTCAATACAGGGGTGCCTTTTGTGTGCGGGCAGACTCTGTTTTCTGGACTTTTGGTCCTCTGTAGTCACATGAAACAGGAAACATCACATACAAAGAAGCTAGTGATGTGTTATCATCTAAGGTTTCCATGAATACTATTTCTGTCTTTTATTCACTGAGACTGCTTTGAGTTAGTCAAATGTTCATCCACTACAACTTGATAAAAAACATTCATTTTCAAGAATGATCTTGGAGTTTGAAAATATCTGTCTTTCTGTGTATCACATTGCACATACTGGGTGGTGAGCATGGCAGTGCACCTTAGAGCTAAGATTTTAATTAATTTTCCACTGTCACCTGTTTTTTCAGTTGTAACCTTGTCAAACACGTTCCTAAAATTGGAATTTTCTATGTTCATTTACATAATACAACACATACAAGCCCAGGCATTTCTGAGAGAGTTTTTTGTGCAAACTTAACTCAATAATAGCTGGATCGATCTTGTTTAGAACTGGCTAATGTTATAGATCCAGCTGAAGTCTAATGAACAAGCCATATTGGAAGGAAACTGATTAGGTAGTTTTAAAGTTCTGAAAATGAAAAAATAAATCTCAGGATTGCTAGACCTGTATGTTGCTCTACAGGCTAAAGCATTGAAGCTATATACAGGTACACAGTAAAACAAATACCCTTCTATGGTTACAAGATCAAGCTTTTAAAAGTCAGGAAATGCCAGAGTTAAGGCTGCCTCTACAATTTTATTTTGCCCCCTTTGTGCATATGTAATATCATACAGACTTTCATTATATAAATCATATACAAGATTTTCCATAGGACAAATGAGTCAGTCTCCTGATTCATCCCCAGAGCAGGCTCACCCTATATACTGTATGAGTCAGGGGTCCTGTGGGGAAAAAAAAACGTGTATATGATCATGTAATTAAAGACTGTATCACAGTAATATTCAGTCTTTAGTGGGCCAGGAGCCAATAGGTGCTCAGTCTTACCCAAAAGAGTCACAGTCATGTGAATTTATTGTTTCATTTAAACAGTGTGATGGGGGAAATAATTAGTGTAGGTATATAAGTCTCAAAGCAAAATGATAATTATTTTATCAATTACAATTAGCTAATTATATAGAGAAAGCATCCTGATTGGCTAATCATTAAATCAAACATATTGTTTTAATATCATGTGCTGCAAAGAACCACATGTCACGTTACTGGATTTTAAGGGGAGCAGCCAGATCACTGCTGTGCTCATGGGGGAGGGAGGGGCGTGTTTTCCCCAAAATCTATACAAAGGGGGCCACGTGAGGTGTCAAATGAAAGCTTATGTTCTACTGATTCTATATATATTATTCATGTACCTGTGTGATATCTGTATAGAGAGTTATGAATATGGACTCTGTGCTGATACTGTGAGTGTTCTCTGCCTGAGATAGCAGTGGGCCAGACCTGCCTGCTATAAGGAAGGAATGTCCAGTCAATGACTATGCTAATTAGCAAGGCTCCAGGAGCAATGGCTCTCAAGGTGCCCAGTACACACCCGAGGAATGGGTCTGGAACCTGCAAACCAGCCAATACCTTGGCTGCTGACATGGGACACAGAGATAGGTCACTTGACCATCTGACTTGCTCCACTGTGGAGACACCAGGAATGAATATAAAAGACCATGTGGTGGTCTCCATCTTGCCTTCAATTCTGCTACTAATTCCAGATGCAGCCTTGACAGGAACAGCGAGCCGGGAAGAATCGTTGGCCCATCCTGACATAGGATGTACCCCAGAGACTTTTAAGATAGCAGTTTGTAACATCTCTGCTGAGAGCCTGCATCGAGAACTGGGTGATTTGCTGCATGTAATATATTCTCCTTAATAACCTTACGTTCATGCTTTCCTTGCTTTTATTAATAAACCTTTACATTTTAGATTCTAAAGGATTGGACAAGCGTGCTCTTGTGAGTAAGATTCAAAGTGTAAATTGACTGGGGATTTGTGGCTGGTTCTTTGGGACTGGAAAGACCCGTTTGGGGTAGGTGAGATTGGGTTTTATAACCCCTCACCTGTGCGATAGGCCCAGGGCTGATTGTGGCACAGGGAGAGCTGGAGTGTCTGAGAGGTTTTGCTGGTGAGGCTTTCTGCTGGCTGGATTGGCAGCTGAAGCGTTCAGAGTGTCTGGTGTGTGGCCTATTTGGGAAGGGTCTCCAGTCAGGGGCTGTAAGGATCCCTGAGTTTCAGCAATTCACCCTGAGTGGATGCCCTCAGTGGTGCCCAGACCCTGACCGGTCCATCACACTACAGGAAACATATTAACGAGCCGTTTGTGGTGCCGAGCCTCAGTCTGAGTATCACTGCTGTGTCGTAACTTTCCAATGTTCCCATTTCCTACTGGCTCCCAGTTCCAATCTTCCTCTAATAGTCTTTGTCCTATCACAGTGTCTGTCCTCCTATCCTCTCTTGATTCCTGAACCACGTTTCTGCCCAGTTCTCTTCCACACATTTGTTCCTTGTCAGACCTGTCTGAACTCTTTCCTCCCCTTTTTGTTCCCCCTCTCGTTCTCAATCGCAGTCCACTTGCTCATTAAGATCCCGAATTTCCAGTCTCAGGCTGTCCTCCACAATCCCCTCACCATTTCCTTCTCTGGCTTCCAATCCAAGTCTCCTTTCCCAGAGAATCTCCGTCTACACAGGTTCCTTGGCCCAGTTTTCTTCTCCTTCTGCAAAGTCCCATTTTCTTGCCCTCACGGTTCCTTGTCTCATTCTACTCTCTTCACCGCTCTCTCTAGGTCTGTCATCTCTTCATTCTAATCAGGCAGTGTCCTCCTCCATGCTGCTTGGGCCTGGCCGGGCAGCACAGAGCCAGGGGGAGAGAGTCTCTGGGTGCACCACAATCCACAGCAGCCTAAAACAAAAGCTGCAGAGTAAGTCCTGCTCAACCCTGGTCTGGATCATGCTTAGTGAGGAAAGACTCATTGGGAAATGAGGCTGGTGTAAGAATCCATGGGACTTGACCCCAGTCGGTTTCTGGGTTGCCATCACTGGGTTTCTGCTGGAGAATCCTGTGAAGCTAGCTGCTGAAGGAAGTACCACTCAGCAGGTCTTGAGTGTGAATGCCCTACAGCACCCTGACTGGCTCACACAGGAATATAAACCAATAGGCCATCATATAGCACTATCTGAATAATCAGGGCTCGACAAATCCGCTTATATACTTGCCCGTGGCGAGTAGATTTCAGCCAGTCGCCCCGTTCATCAGCGGTTCGTCCATGCGCAGTGCGGGGCTGGCGAGTGGTTTTCTCCATGATGGTCGAGCCCTGTGAATAATGATGCTTCCATGCCTGGCCTTGCCTTGTTGTGAACATTAGGGCTCGTCTCCACTTTCCCACTAAAATGGTGCTGTTGTGATCAGTTTAGCAGTTCTGGTGAAGACATGGTAAGTCAGGCGGAAGCCAAGTTGGCGGGAGATAGAGTGGTGTAGACACCGGCTTAAATCGATGTAAGCTACATTGCTCAGGGGGCTGGGTTTTTTGCCCACCCTGATTGATGTCACTTATGTCAATTTGTGTGGCAGTGTAGACCAGACCCTGGACCCAGTGGTGGACAATGTAGGCCAGTGAGTGGGCCACAGGAGTTGGCCTCCTGCATCTCAGTGAGGCGCAAGATTGTCGCAACCAAGATGGTCTACTGGAATAGGGTAATTTAGCCAACTGTGCGTGTGTATGTGGAATTGTGGGTTATGCCGACTAAACTGTAGCAGCACTTTGATTGGATGCAAAGGGCGCACACAGCTTTCACAGTCAGTGTTCTGTACAATCAACACGCACCTCACTTCACATGCTCTTGTTTAAAGTGTGTATCCCTTTAGTAATGCTCTTGCGGAGGGGGAGGGGACCTGTGTGGTTGGAAACCAGCAGACCCTGGCAACCCTACATGCTGGCAACAGGAAACAAAATGTCTCATGGGCCACACATAGAACCCCTTGGGCTGCAGGCTGACCACCACTGCCCTAGGCTCCAGCTTCTGACCTTTGCTCATCCCTGACCTTGATCCTTGCCTCCTGTCTATGACTCACCTTGATCCTGCCTGTGCTACTTGTCTGCTACCTATAACCTGGTCTCCTAACCTGGCTTCACCCTGCTGCTTCTCCCCAGCCACATCTAGGTAACTGACAGCTGGGATTTTGAAAGGGTTCCATGGGGCTGAATCACCCCATTCTCGATGAAGCTGAGTGCATTTGAGCACATAATTGCTTTAGGCTTCCTTGGAAATCCCAGTCATAGGGACAATGCCTCTCAGAATTACGTCTATAGACGTCATTGCACACCTCACAATGACATATGCATGTCAGCAAATGCAAAAGTATCCTTGACAATACGCTGGTATAATGTGGTTGATGTCTGACTTTGGAAAAAAAAAAAAAAAAAAGATGAGATTTGCGGTATTTTAGAAGCACAGTATGTCTCCATATTGCAAATGAAGGGACTGGAAAAAGCAGAGATTGCTTTCCTGCTTCTGTCTCTCTGATGTCTTGGTTTAATATTTTTCACCATGGCTAACAGTCACTAACATACACAGAGAGAGCGAGACACAGAGTGTTGTATTTCACATTGTAATTAGGCAGACACAATGAGGTGAATTCTCAGCATGTTACAGGGAAAATTTAGCTTCCATTACTGCTAATTTCCCACACACATGGGAATAACGTTTACTCCTCTATGTACAATGGCACTGAGTTAATTTTTTAAAATCTCAAGCCCACACAAGCATCCCAGCCCCCTAGAACATTATTAATGAAACAAAACACTGCTAATGCCCAGTTTCTGGAAATGTGTCCTTAACGTTAAGCACATGAATTTATTTTAGTGCAACATAAGCATGTGCTTAAGTGCTTTGCTAAATTGGAGTCTAAGTGAATAAACAGTTGTGTCCGATTTTAATTGGTCTGTTTTATATAGTTTATAGTTTGGAGTCAAAACAATGCACAACCATGAATTTCACTAGCTACCCATTTGAAATTAAAAAAAAAATCCGCTCAGATTCCCACTTAAATGAAATTCTTCCTGATTTTGGCTTTTGTTATGAAAGTTTTGTTCAGTTCTAATGTTACAGGGGAAAAATTCAGAGCATATTATACCTATGGAGTTCCATGAGATTGGCTGGGTGGGACAGAGAGCACAATTTGGCCCATTATGTATGGGCCATACATAATAATCCACAACTCTCTAGCTGGAAAATGAAATGAAAGCACCCCACCCAGTCTGCACTATTTACAATGGAACACAGCAAACGTGAAATGTACATTAACGCTCCCCTCTCTTAGTTCTCAGGCCCATAGGAACTGCCATACTGGATTAGCCCCGAGATCCATCTAGTTCAGTATCCTTTGTCATTAGCCAATAACAGTTGCTACAAAGGGGCAATTCTCGCAGAAGGCAGCTGATGTGGACACAGCAGCAAAGCAGGGCAGACACGTGCATGGAATGAAGGTTCAGGCACAACTTTTATTAAACTCTAATGCAGGGGAGGGGTGCTATCTGCCCATCACTTCTGCTCCCTTATACCAGGCATTTAACTGGTTCTGGTGTGAGTGCTAAAAGGCTTTTTACCACATAATCCAGTGGTGGTCCATCTTGGCTAGTGAGTGGGCTGTGTGAGTGGCCCTCCATCTCAGCAGGCTGCAAGATTGTTATAACCAGAATGGTGTCCTGGGACAGGGCAGTTTTGCTCACTGCACTTGTGTACCTAGTATTTGCAGGGTGTGCCGACTGAACCGTAGCAGCGCTTTGACTGGATGCAGGGGGAGCGCCTGGCTCTCACCTCACTTCAGTGCCTTTGTTTTATGTGCCAGTTAATTTAATAATACCGGTAGGGGAAAAAAAATTACACAGATGGAAACAAGTGGATTATGTAAAATCTTGTGGCTATGTCTAGACTGGCATGATTTTCCAGAAATGCTTTAACGGAAAAGTTTTCTGTTAAAAGCATTTTCGGAAAAGAGCGTCTAGATTGGCACGGACGCTTTTCCACAAAAGCACTTTTTGCGGAAAAGCGTCCGTGGCCAATCCTAGATGCGCTTTTGCGTAAAAAAGCCCCGATCGCCATTTTCGTGATCGGGGCTTTTTTGCGGAAAACAAATCTGAGCTGTCTACACTGGCCCTTTTGCACAAAAGTTTTGTGCAAAAGGACTTTTGCTCGAACGGGAGCAGCATAGTATTTCCGCAAAAAGCACTGATTTCAGACAGTAGGAAGTCAGTGCTTTTGCGGAAATTCAAGCAGCTAGTGTAGACAGCTGGCAGGTTTTTCCAGAAAAATGGCTGATTTTCCGGAAAAACTGGCCAGTCTAGACACAGCCTGTGAGTGCAACGATAAACAAAATGTCTCCTGGGCCACACGTAGGACCGTGATGGGCCACATGCAGCCCGCAAGCCTCAAGTTGCTCAACATGGATAGCACCCATAAAGCAGGGTAGGCTCTCCTCAGCCTATCCCTGAGGACTTACAAGTGCCCTTCCCATGAGAGGAATACAGAGAAGGCACCAGGTGGTGACATCAGCCCACCAGGTCTGACCTTGGCCCATAAAGACCAAAAGGTCTCGCCCTATCATAAGCCCAAGGTCCACCACCAAAACTCCACGTCTCTTACATGTGGAAATGGTTCATTTTATTCTCTTAACTGCACTAGAAAGTAGCCACAAGTTGCATCAAATAAACAAGTCCATCCCAGTACCTCATTCAGCACATTCCCACTTAACCCACTGTGGCTTGAAGGGGCTGCAAGGAAGCAAAAAGCTCCTTAGTCCTTTGCCAATTGACCCACGGGAGAAAAAAAATCCTTAACGAGTAATTGGCTAAACCCACAGCATCTTGTCAGGCTGGGTTTCCATTCCTAGCTGAGATGCACAAAGCAGGCAGCTCGAACAGAACTGAATGAGACTTTACATGGCTCCCAGCATGGGGTTAAGTCCTGAGGACTGGGGAATGCTGGACAAGGAGAATCTTTTTCCCTCAGCTGGTGCCGGAGAATCCCAGAGGGAGAAGCTGTCTATTGTCTTTTTAATGTATCTCCCTCCCTTACTGCTGGGATTGTTCCCCTTTCACTGCTGGCCCCATCAATTTATCCCAGCCTTTGATGTGGGTGATATTTATGGAACAACCAGCCCACAGGGAAAGTTTGAGGTTGGCTTATGACCTCAATTGCAGCAAGCGTAGGAATTGTCTACACAGGGAAGCCATTGCAAAATAAATTTAAAGCACAATAGCTATTCCAGACTGGCTCCCTATGGGGACACTTTAACTTAATCCACCTCCAAAGACTGGAATAAGGGTGTCTGTGTGGATATGCTAGTGCACAATAGCTATTTTCTTCATGTCATAAATCCCTGTTTCCAGGATGTTCATACATTGAAGAACATTCAGAGAAGAACCACAAAAAAGATTAAAGGATTTTTTTAAAATCATGTGCGTCGTAGATTCAAAGAGCTCAATCTATTTAGCTTAACAAAGAGTAGGTTAAGAGGTGAATTGATTAGTCTATAAAAGCATCTAAATGGGGAACTAATATTTAATAATAGGCTCTTCAGTCTAGGAGGGAAAGGTCTAACGTGAGCCAATGATTGGAAGTCAAAGTGTGACAAATTCAGGCTGAAAGTAGGACATACATTGTTAATAGGGAGAGTAATTCACCTCTGGATCAATTTTCCAGAAGTTGTGGTGGATTCTTCATCACTGACAATTTTAAAAGAGAATTGGGTGTTTTTTTTAAGGAGCTGTTGTAGGAGTTATTTGGGGAACTTCGGTGGCTGGTTATACAGAAGGTGTGACTAGATGGTCATAGTGGTCCTGTCTAGCCTTGGAATCTATGAATTTCAATAAGACAGAAGCATATGTGTCAGTGTTTTCCTGTATAGGGCTGTGTAATGGGGTGCGGTCACCTCTTCTGAACACCCTGTTGGCTGAGTGCATGTGCCAGCACACTCCTGCTCAGATTGTCCTGCTCCAGGTTAGAACAGTGCCCCAGGGCCCCTTCCCTGGAGACAGCGTCTTCACCCTCTTGGGGGGATTCCTGGCTACAGCTCTCCACTATAGTTCACTTTCCCCTCGGGGCACCTCAATGACCAGAATATTTTCCACCTGTTCTGGGGGGTGCAGGAACCCAGACATGCCCACTGCTATGGGTGCCAGTCCAGAGACCCTATAGATCACAGCCCTCAGCTTTGATCCTTTAATTATGTTCATAGAATCATAGGGCTAGAAGAGACCTCATGAGGTCATCGAGTCCAACGCCTGCCCAAAGCCAGACCAAACCCTGTTGCGTTGCTTCTCCAATTCCCTGGGCCATTTCCTTGCAGCCCCATATCATCTTCATCCTTACGTCAGGGTCTTGTCCTACTGGAGTCACAGCAATTGGTTCAGGGCTCTTTCCATTCTCCCTGGCTTCTGGCAGCACTGCCCTAGCTGGGATTCTATCAGCCAGTCACACACCATCCACATTCCTATCTCTCCAGCAGGGAAGTGAATTTCCTCTGGCCCTGCAGCTCTTCTTATACTAGACTGCTGGGCCCTGATTGGCTGTATCCCACACAGCCACTCTAGGAAGCTTGGAGGACCCTTTCCACTGCCCTTTTTTGGAGCATGATGCAGCAAGGCCTCAAGGCCTCCAGCAAGGTGCCTCAGAGGGCCTGATATATCCTGTCACAATTTGTTTTCCTGCACTGGAGCTCTCCACTATAGAAATCCCTTCTATGGAATGCTGTGGACCCTCAATTCACTCTCAGCACCGCACAAGTGCAACTCAGTTGATCCCATGGTCACACATGATTCCCAGCATTAGCGAGACTGATGCAACAAGAAGGAAGTAAGGAAAAGATGTGAATCTTAGACAGTATTAGACACAGCGGGCCAAATCCCTGAGTGCAACGTTATGTAGTCCTTCCATTAACTTCAGTGAAGTTACTCCAATTTGCTCCTGTTTAAGGTGCAACCCAGATAAGGATGTTAAAGACTAGTCGATTATCCAGTAAGCAAATGGTTATTGGGCAGTCAGTCAATTAGTCAGCTAGTTGATTTGGCCTAGATTTTCAAAGCAGCTCTGCACCCAACTTGTGCACAAAATCCTGAGCTCTTCTGGAAATGTACCCTTGATTCTGGGTGTTAATGCCATTGCTAAATAGATATCAATATGAATATAAAATGTGTATCTGTCTTCGCATCCATATCCGCAACAATGAGCCACAGATATCTACATCAACGAATGAGAATACCCGCAGGTACAAAGAGGAGATCTGCAGATTTGCAGGGCCCTAGATATCAGCACTATTTGATAGTGTCTTTAAAATTTTTCCTTTTTCAGTTGTGACAGAAGGTTCTCTGGCATAATGAAGCAGCAGATAGACTCCCCCCCTCCCCCCACCCCACACACACACCCCAGCGCTCCATGTTTTCTTGATGTTTGGAATACTGTAAACATTCAAGTGAGCAGATCTTAACCCATAAACACAGCTGGACTTTAGAAACAATGCTGATGACTTTCATTTAAACAATTGGATAACAAACCCAACCAACGATAATCTCTTTGGTTTTCTAAGGACAACGGGCTCAACATCTTTAAAACGCGGACATGACAGACCATGTAATTACATCCAAAAATAAACTTACAAATCCTAAGATAAACTATTCTCAGCTTTTTAAGAACATTTTAGAAGAGTGAGAAAAAAAAAAGAAAAGAAAAAACTGCATGGTGGGAAGCCAGCATTTTATATAATGCACAAGAGCTGGAATGGTAAATACTAGCCAAAGAACCTTCCATTTTTCTTTCTGTCCTCTTGCAACATATATGAAATTAATGGCTTTATGAACAGGAACATCATTCCCCCAAGTTCACCCCAATATAAGTCCTTATGTTCACAGTTTATATACATAAAGAACATATGGTGACCAATCTTTGTTGTGTTTAGGAAGAGATAAAATAAGAACAGACCCAATCTATCATCCCAAATTTGGAATCAATTGAATGTTATTTTTTCCCTACAGGTTCAAATGAGTTCATGCAGCTTTTTATTTCCTTTACTCCTTTTCATTTCCCTGAGCCTTCTCTGTGCACAGTTTCAGGAATCAGTGCAGAAATATCAGAGTACTAGGACAGAGATAAAGATTTCCATCAAAATCAAGTACTGTTGTCATGAACTTGTCAAGTCAAAAAAGTTTAAAAGAGGCTTGAAATAAGCTTTCTAATTCGCAGATCCTATTTTTGCGGAATCAGGCATATAAAAGTTTTTGAAGTTCAACAGAATGAAAAGGAGAGGGTTTTTTTTTTTTTGGCGTATTATAATCAATATATTATAATGGTAGAAGAACAGGGAGCCTGCTTTTCAGACGTGCTGTACTTCTGCCATATCCATTAACTTCAGCTGGAGTTGTCAATGTTCTCTACTTATGGAAAATCATACCCAAAGAATTCTGGAGGTTTTCCAAACTATTAATTAATTATTATTATTAGTAGTATTAATTTGTGTTTTGATAATACTTATATGCCCCAACTATGTAAGGGTATGTCTACACTACAGAGTTAGTTCGAACTAACTTAGTTCGAATTAGTTAATTCGAACTAAGCTAATTCGAACTAATGCGTCTAGAACTAAAAACTAGTTCGAATTAGCATTTTGCTAATTCGAACTAGAATGTCCACATTGAGTGGACCCTGAACAGGGCTTAAGGATGGCCGGAAGCAGTGCCGGCAGGGCATCAGAGGAGGACTTAGAGCGTGAAGCTGCTGTCTCAGGCTAGCCGAGGGCTGCGCTTAAAGGGACCCGACCCCCACCCCAGACAGACAGTTCTCAGGGGTGCCCTGCTTGAAAACCAGTCCTGGCTTGGAGTGCCCGGAGTGCCCACACTGGGCACATCACAGCACTCGGCCATCAGACCGGCTGCACTTGCCGCAGGCTGCCATCTGGGGAGAGGGGGCAATTGGGGGACTGCAGGAGAGCTTCCACCCCCAGAAGCCCGCAGAGCCAGCCCAGTCCTCCCCATCGGGGGCTCGTACCCCATTCCTCCCTCACCTCCTTCCACTTACCATTCCCTAGCCCCTTTTCTTGATGTACAAAATAAAGGACAATTGTGTTCAAAAATGGAATCTGTCTTTATTGAACAAAACTGGGGGAGACTGGGAAAAGGAGGTGGGAGAGGGGAAGAGAGAGGCTGGGAGAGGGGAGGGCAACTAAAATGATCAGGGGTTGGGAACAGGTCCCATATGAAGAGAGGCTACAGAGACTGGGACTGTTCAGCTTAGAAAAGAGGAGACGGAGGGCGGACAGGATAGAGGTCTCTAAAAGCAGGGGTTGGGTGGAGAGGGTGCATTCAGAAAAGTTCTTCCTGAGTTCCCATAAAGAAGGACTAGAGGACACCAAAGGAAAGGAATGGATAGCAGGCTTGAAACTAGTAAGAGAAAGTTGTTGTTCTTGACAAAGCAAATAGTTAACCTGCGGAACTCCTTGCTGCAGGAGGCTGTGAAGGCTACAACTAGAACAGAGTTTAAAGGGAAGTGAGATCAAGTCATGGAGGCTGGGTCCATGGAGTAGTCTTAGCCAGGGGGTAGGAGTGGTGTCCCTCCCCAAAGTTTGTGGAAGGCTGGAGAGGGATGGCACGAGACAAATGGCTTGGTCACTGTCTTCGGTCCATCCCCTCCAGGGTCCCTAGGGTTGGCCGCTGTCAGCAGACAGGCTACTGGGCTAGATGGACCTTTGGTCTGACCCAGGACGGCCATTGTAAGCTCAGGGCTCAGGGTCGGGGGTCTCACTGGACCCCCTTGATTTTCATACACACCTGCTCCTGGGTGGCCAGGCTGGCAGCTCTCCTGCCCTAGACGGCCACTTTCCTGTGCCTAGTGCAGAGATCGTGGACGAGGTCCACGATGTCTGCACTAGCCCAGGAAGGTGCCCGCCTCTTGCGGTCCTGGGCAAGCTCCCGGGAGCCGCCAGCCTGGTGGCTCTGTGCCGTGCCAGGTGCAGGGTCTGCTGGCTGGGTGCTGGCAGGCTTGCACCTGGCACGGGCACCGTAGCCAGCCCGTGCCCCTTTAAGGGATCCAGGGCCGGGAGGGGGGCATAGAGTTTCCCTGGTGTTGGCCAGAGTGGCCACCAGGGAAACCTGGGGAGGGCTAGCCTCCCACTAGTTCGAATTAAGGGTCTACACAGCCCTTAATTCGAACTAGTAAGTTCGAACTAGGCTTAATCCTCATAAAATGAGGTTTTCCTAGTTCGAACTAAGCGCTCTGCTAGTTCGATTTAAATTCGAACTAGCGGAGCGCTAGTGTAGCGCCTATGAATGTTAGTTCGAACTAACGTCCGTTAGTTCGAACTAACATTGTAGTGTAGACATACCCTTAGAGACAGTCCTTGCCCCAGAGAACTTACAATACAATGTAACAACATGATGGGGAAGAAAACCGAGATACTCAGAAGTGAAGTGATTTCTTAAAGATCACCCAACCTGCCAGGTACGGACCTGGAATAGAACACAGGTCTACTATATACCAGCATAGTGCCCTATCAGTGATCAGACAATGCTTCCTTCTCCTTTCAGTAGGAAATGAAAATACTTTGACATTTTTGCTCACTTTGTGAAAATTTTGTGACACAGTGAAGGTGTCTTCACAAAACCCACTGTAGTAACAGAATTTTGGATAATAGTTAAGGTGCACCTTGCCTTATTTTATTAATATTAACAATAGGAGAACTTTCAGGGTGTAGGAGCATTTTGGATAAACATCTAATCTGCAACCCTGCCCAAATCTCTGGATCCTGTAAAATGTGTCTGAAAACCTTTTAAGAATAGAATGAGAATTTTGTCACTTCTACATCTGTTCCTGGATATGGCAAGTCTAGTTAAGGTTTTCTGACATTTCCCATTATAGAACCCCTGGTCTTAGTGATTTACAGCTTTCCAAGACCTGTAGAGTGTCTCAGATGGATTCATTTTAATTACCTAAAATGGTTCCAAAATGGTTCCACAGTTTTGGAGAAAACATTAGGGGAAAATGCATAATTTGCTTATGTTAAAAATATATAACTGCCGCTTAATAGAGAAGTTCTAGTGCCTCCATGCTTCGGAATAGGGACTTGAAATTGAGTGGGTTAACCTGGTGCCATAAATATATTACAGACAACCGCCTCCTTTGCTGCATAGCACTGATTCATCCCCGGAGCATGCCTAACTTCAGACCTGAATGGGGCTGATGTCCTGTATAAAAAATAATATGTGATCATGTAATTACAGACTATATCATCCAGTTCTGGGCCCCTCACTATAGAAAGGATGTGGTCACATTGGAGAGGGTCCAGCGGAGGGTGACCAAAATGATTACGGGGCTAGAGCGCATGACCTATGAGGAGAGACTATGGGATTTGGGTTTTTTTAGTCTGCAGAAGAGAAGAGTGAAGGGGGATTTGATAGCAGCCTTCAACTTCCTGAAGGAGGTTCCAAAGAGGATGGAGAAAGGCTGTTCTCAGTATTGACCGATGGCAGAACAAGGAGCAATGGTCTCAAGTTACAGTGGGAGAGGTCTAGGTTGGATGTTAGGAAAAAATATTTCACTTGGAGGGTGGTGAAGCACTGGAATGGGTTACCTGGGGGGAGGGGTGGAATCTCCATCCCTAAGGCTTTTCAGTCTCAGCTTGACAAAGCTCTGGTTGGGTTGATTTGGTTGGGATTGATCCTGCCTTGGGCAGGGGGCTGGACTTGATGACCTCCTGAGGTCTCTTCCAGCTCTATGATTCTGTGGTCTCTAAGAGTATTCAAACACTTCAAAATCTGAAAAAGGGGTTGGCTAGAAGTTGGTTCTAAGAATGGGTGATGGTTCAAGAGAGTCACCCATCCCCAATTAAAACTATACTTGATTTAAAAACTCAAACTCTAGGAGGAGGCTAATTGTTGTCCAATTCCTGTGACACCCAACCTGCTGTAGTGCCCTGTACAATAGAAACCACACCTCTGTTCCAAGATTAAATGGATGTCTTTTACATCGTCCAAGATAATATCCACATTGCTGCCAGTCCCTATTTACATAATGTTTAAGAACTGCTTATACAGTACAAGTAACTGGATACCATTCATTGACTTGGTACCACTTTCAGAGTTCTGGAAACTTTCTTTCCTCTTGTGACTTTCCCATTCTACTTCTTCCATGGTAAACAGAATAAAATCCAGCTAATCGATAGGCAGTTTTTAAAAAGACCACAGAGAGCTAGTTTTTTAAGGCTAGAATTTTCAAACATGCTTAGAGTTAACTGCCAATATCCATGTGTAGGAACATGAAAATGTATCTCTGATTTTCAGAGCCTTTAAAACAAGCCAGATGCTCTGTGCAGTTTTCCTATTCACCCTTGTTTACACAAAAGAAACAATCTATACATGGCATTGCGTGGTGCTCCATTTGTCTCCCTAGGACTTCCAGATTCAGATTGCTCAGCATACAAGCCAAAAGCATACCAACCAGCTCAGAAAACACAGTTTGGGATCTGACGATCCAGTGCCTCTGGTATGTCTCACCGTACTCTTGGTAATAAAGATGTGGACTTTGGAAGATTTATGGACATTTCTGTCTTAGCAGAAAGCCAACATGAATGCTCCAGGAAGAAGAGATACCTGATTAACTTCAAGGTTGGGTATGATGTTCTGGATGCAATGCAGAGTAGTTAGAGATGGTATCATGCCTTTGCTGCAAACCTAGGAGCATTAAATGTTCTGATGTTGTCTCTCACAGCCTGGACTCCAACAGACAGCAGACAAGCATGCAGTATCCTAGGAGTTGGAGTGCTGTGCAGCTCAGATTCAGTGCTCTATCCCCAGAATTCAGC
Organism: Pelodiscus sinensis; assembly: GCF_052426305.1. Taxonomy (NCBI): domain Eukaryota; kingdom Metazoa; phylum Chordata; order Testudines; family Trionychidae; genus Pelodiscus; species Pelodiscus sinensis. The sequence continues at coordinate 6,120,446 of NC_143074.1, read as the reverse complement.
TTACAACACAACAGCTCCACCCTGGTCTTCGCCAGCCTTGGTTACTATTTGCTGGGTGACCCAAGCACACTCCCGGTCCTGAATTTCCCACAAAGTATCTGCTCTGAAGTGCCCGGCCCTCTCCTGGATCACTCCTTCACTCCTTTAATAACACAAAAGTACATGGAGCTCATTAACTGTACAGGGTGAATACATCCTTCCCTTCAAGCACAGCACTGAATTGATTCATTGTAAAAATAAAAAATAAGTCTATTAATAAAAGACAGAGGTTCAGAAATATAAAGCAGAAGGAATGAAATCATTAAAGATTACAGATAAACAAAAGGGAAATCCCTCTTTCTAGAGGCTAAGACTTAACGAGCTACCGAGTTGGTTTAAAGTACATTTCTTACCAATCTCATTCTTTCAAGCCACTTTCTGTCTTTCAGTCAGGGCCTTCCACTGAAATACAATGAGTTGGCTTCCCTTGCCTTCGTAGGTGAAAAATCTTTGCCTAAGCACACTTCTCACCTATATTCAGTTCTGAAAGACATCAACCCCCTTGGCTGAATGACCCATCTTTTTGTACAGCTTGTGAGAGCTCTGTTCCTCTTTCTGTCTGCCTAATGAGGAATTCTAGAAAGGTTTCCTTTCTCTCCTTGTATTACCGTCTCAACCTCATCCTTGTGTTCTCAGAGTCAGGATGACCTCATCCTATTCCTCTCTTCCCATCGACTTCCCACCCTCCAGTGATTAGTTTGTAATTGGGGATTCCATCACTTTGATTCCACAAGGCTACCTTCTCTCCAGGCTGTGGGAAAAATCTATTTCTCCCTCTGTGTTTGGACACAGACTTTGATAGTTAATACCACTGAGCACCATATTTTCTCAATTTTGGTCAATACAGACATTTGACAATGATATCAGTCACTACTGTATCATAAGTTTTCATAAAAGACCTTGCTTGATACACTTTTATAACACAGCAGTATTGTATACAATAAGTTGATTCATTTACTTATTAGTTGGGTTCAGACCAACTGAGGTTACAGTTTGAAGTTTCTCTTTCCTACTGGGATTTAGATGCCAAGCTATCTTCATAGAATCCTAGGCCCCCTGGCCAAAGCAGGACCAACCCCAACTAGATCATCCCAGACAGGGCTTTGTCAAGCTGGGACTTAAAAAACTCTATGGATGGAGATTCCATCTCCTCCCTAGGTAACCCATTCCAGTGCTTCCCCACCCTCCTAGTGAAGTAGCTTTTCCTAATATGCAACTTAGACCTCTCCTACTGTAATTTAAGACCATTGTTCCTTGTTCTGACATCCGTCATCACTACAGAGCCTCTCTCCATCCTCTTTAGAACCTCCCTTCAGAAAGTTTGAAAGCTGCTATCAAATCCCTCCTCACTCTTCTCTTCTTCAGACAAAGTAAGTCCAAATCCCTCAGCCTCTCCTCATAGGTCATGTTCTCCAGCCCCCCATCTACTCCCCTACTTGTTAGTTTGTTTCCCTTATGTGTAAATGGACCTTCATTGTTTCTATCTGATTACAAGGCTGGACAGACAGACAATACATAATGTCCCGGCATGCACACCAGCAGCGCTGTCCGGGCCGGGCTGGGCAGTGCATGCGCCGTGTGCCCCGGGAGCGGTGATGCGCGCCCGGGCCCAGGGCACCAAAAGGACTCGGGCCGGCCCTGATCACCGGAGATATTTAAGAGCAGGTTGGATAGATATCAAATAGGGATGATATAGAGGGTGCTTGGTCCTGCCATGAGGGGACTGGACTTGATGATCTCTCGAGGACCCTTCCAATTCTAGTATTCTTTGATTCTAACAGTATTAGCAGCCTGGTCCTACAAACCAGTAAATGTTTCTACTGATTTCAACACCTGGACTTCAAAAGGAGCTGAAGATGGTTTGCACCTCCCATGATGATTAGTCTGTGAGGGTATGTCTTCTCTCTAAACCCCAAAAAAGTGCACTTAACCTGGGTTGACTATCTTGGGTTAAAATAGCATTGAAGGCCCAGAAATGCAGCCTTTAACTTGGGCTAACAGCTCACATTTAATCCCAGGCTCCTATTATAGACTAACTTGAGCCAATAACCTGAGTCAAAAGCCAAGTTGCTACGTCTTCACTACTATTTTAACCTAGGTTAAGAACACATCCTTCTTTCTTGCTTTCTTTTGTACAAACTCTTGGAGGCTAAGGATGTGTTGTTGTTTTTTCCAAGCACAGAGACCTGACCTCACTTGAAGCCTGTTGAAGTCAGTGAGAGTTTTACAATTGTTCTCAATGGGAGCATTGTTAGGCTAATGCTGAGTGCTTCTGCAAATCACCCTCTTCCCCCGCCCCTCCCCCACCAAAAAAACCTTTTCAATTTTGCAGAGCAGAGAATCATGGCTTTCAAGTGTCCCTCATTTTCAGGCAGTTCACCCATTTTAATTCTTGCGTTACCTGCCCAGCACACACACGGAGTGCCCTCTCCTTGTTGCCCTTAAAAGTTGTTGAAATCAGAAATGAAGAATCCCGAGATGGAGGTCAGAGAGAGCTGCTACTGGAAGGTCTCTCTCAATCTGCCAAAAATTGCTACATAAATCCTATTCTGTGGCCCTCATTTTGGGACTTTGTCATGAATTGTGTCCCACGTCTGAGCACTGGCAAATGAAAATGTCTGTTCAGCATAACCCAGGCAAAATGAATGGCAGTGGGGGGGGGGGGGGGTTCACTCATAAAATATGAAACAAGCTGCAGTTGGGAAGACAATGCAGAGTTTAAGATTCTCAAGGAATTCGGACAAAGAGGTTCGTTAAAATGTAAGGACATTGGTCACCCAAATCCCCAAAGTGACTGTGAAAGTCTCATTCTAATAGGAGTCTATGCAAGGGCTTGGGTTTCATGTTGTCACTGGCTTTTATTGCCACTCATTCCTGTCTGCCTGACACCATTGCTTCATAGTAATAATGTACTCGAGAGGTAATGGGCATGGGCTCCCTGTTTTCCCAGCGGATCCTGACCTAGTCATCCTTCCCAATTCAGCGCAGCACTTATGCTGCAGTGGGCAAAAGGGCCTCCGTGGACCGGATGTGGGCCGCCAAGCAGGTTGATCTGTCCCTCGGAGACCCTGCCGCTCCCCCACCCCCAGGCTAATTAAGGCCTGGGAGTGGGGGAAGTGCACAAAGTTTCCTCCACCCTGCTAGGAGCTCCTGGCAGAGCAGGAGAAAACTTCACACACTTCCTTGCCCCCAAGCCTTGATTGGCCTGGGGAGTGTGCAAAGTCTCCTCCCACCGCCAGGGGCATGGTCAGTGGGTGGGGAAGCGGGAAGGTATCCTCTTCTGCTTGAGGCCCTGCCCCTTCCAGTGTGTCCCGGAAATTTTTGAAGTGGCCCCAGCAAAAAATTATTGCCCATCCCTAACTTATTCCCAGGCTTAATGTGAGTTTTGCGGGGTTTCAGCATGCTCCTGGAGTGACATGCAAGTCCCCACCACTCTATATGGGTATGTCTACACTACAAAGTTAGTTCGAACTAACTTAATTCGAACTAAGCTAGTTCGAACTAACGCGTCTAGAACTAAAAACTAGTTCGAACTAGCATTTTGCTAATTCGAACTAGCGCGTCCACATTAAGTGGACCCTGAACCAGGTTAAGGATGGCCGGAAGCAGTGCATCAGGGGAGGACTTAGAGCATGGAGATGCTGTCTCAGGCTAGCCGAGGGCTGCGCTTAAAGGGTCCCGGACACACAGTTCTAAGGGGTGCCCCGCTTGCAAAGAAGTTCTGGCTTGGAGTGCCCTGAGTGCCCACACTGGGCACATCACACCACTCGGCCATCAGCCCAGCTGCACTTGCCGCAGGCTGCCATCTGGGGAGAGGGAGTAATTGGGGGGCTGCAGGAGAGCTTCCACCCCCAGAAGCCCGCAGAGCCAGCCCAGTCCTCCCCATCGGGGGCTCATACCCCATTCCTCCCTCATCTCCTTCCACTTACCCTTCCTTAGCCCCCCTTCTTATTGATGTACAAAATAAAGATAACGTTTCTTCCAACATTGACTCTGTCTTTATTGAAAAAAAACTGGGGGAGACTGGGAAAAGGAGGTGGGAGAGGGGAAGAGAAAGGCTGGGAGAGGGGAGGGCAACTAACATGATCAGGGGTTGGGAACAGGTCCCAGATGAAGAGAGGCTACAGAGACTGGGACTGTTCAGCTTAGAAAAGAGGAGACGGAGGGGGGACAGGATAGAGGTCTCTAAAAGCAGGGGTTGGGTGGAGAGGGTGCATTCAGAAAAGTTCTTCCTGAGTTCCCATAAAGAAGGACTAGAGGACACCAAAGGAAAGGAATGGGTAGCAGGCTTCAAACTAGTAAGAGAAAGTTGTTGTTCTTCACAAAGCAAATAGTTAACCTGTGGAACTCCTTGCTGCAGGAGGCTGTGAAGGCTACAACTAGAACAGAGTTGAAAGGGAAGTGAGATCAAGTCATGGAGGTTGGGTCCATGGAGTCCTATTAGCCAGAGGGTAGGAGTGGTGTCCCTGCCCAAAGTTTGTGGAAGGCTGGAGAGGGATGGCACGAGACAAATGGCTTGGTCATTGTCTTCGGTCCATCCCCTCCAGGGTCCCTAGGGTTGGCCTCTGTCGGCAGACAGGCTACTGGGCTAGATGGACCTTTGGTCTGACCCAGTACGGCCATTGTAAGCTCAGGGCTCAGTGTCGGGGGTCTCAGTGGACCCCCTTGATTTTCATGCACACCTGGTCCTGGGTGGCCAGGCTGGCAGCTCTCCTGCCCTAGACGGCCACTTTCCTGTGCCTAGTGCGGAGATCGTGGACGAGGTCCACGATGTCCGCACTAGCCCAGGAAGGTGCCTGCCTCTTGCGGTCCAGGGCAAGCTCCCGGGAGCCGCCAGCCTGGTCCCGGCAAGAGGGGGTGGGCTGGGGGGCATCGGGTGGGTGGCTCTGTGCCGTGCCAGGTGCAGGGTCTGCTAGCTGGGTGCTGGCAGGCTTGCACCTGGCACGGGCACCGTAGCCAGCCCGTGCCCCTTTAAGGGGTCCGGGGCCGGGAGGGGGGCATAGAGTTTCCCTGGTGTTGGCCAGAGTGGCCACCAGGGAAACCTGGGGAGGGCTAGCCTCCCACTAGTTCGAACTAAAGGGCTACACAGCCCTTAGTTCGAACTAGCTAGTTCGAACTAGGCGTTAGTCCTCGTAAAATGAGGTTTTCCTAGTTCGAACTAAGCGCTCCGCTAGTTCGATTCAAATTCGAACTAGCGGAGCGCTAGTGTAGCACCTATTAAAGTTAGTTCGAACTAACGTCCGTTAGTTCGAACTAACTTTGTAGTGTAGACATACCCTATGAGTAAAATCTCCCACTATGGTACAAATGCAAGGAGATGAGGGAAATGTCTACACAGTATCTGAGACATGTAATGCCCATCTCCGGTAGTTGAACTAATGCTAGCTCTGACTGCTTATCTAAAAATAGCAGCATGCCCATGGTGGCATGGACAGCAGTTGCCTTGAATACAATCCTGCCCGACCCTATGGCTACATACTCGAGAGGCTAGCCTTTACTTGTCCATACTGGTATTTTTAAGCCATAGCTCAAGCAGCACTAGCATATATATGTTTGGAATACTCCTATTTTTAAAAAGGTCAGCATGCTGCGATTTAGCTTATCTGCTGTGAATTTCACCTCCCTTATCCCCAACACAGAAATCTAGAAATTTGTTTATCAAATATATTTCTAAATCATACCCCATGGTGAGATTTAAAAAGGAATTTAGTTCCTATAAATGCCCCCCTTGTGGGACATTACCATCTGTTGTGATCATTGTAACAGGTCCCTCTCTCCTCCTAGCCCAAACCCACTGAAGCACTTATTTAATGACTCTAAAACAAAAGAGTCTTAATGTATACACAAATATATAACCAATTAGAAGGCAACTGTGAAGAATACAGCTGATAATGGGATGCTTTCTGCAGTCTGATCTGGAGAATTGCTACTGTGACATTAAAATAATCACTTAATCTACCCTTTCATTTGTCTGGGTTTGCATTGGCAGAATGGGAGCTGCTATCTCCATAGTTTTTCACTGAAAACTGTGGGGAGACGAATAATGAAATCACTGAATCCTAGGGTTGGGAGAGACCTCAGGAATCATCGAGTCCAGCCCCCTGCCCAAAGCAGGACCAACCCCAACCCAGCCAGCTGAGACTTAAAACCTCTAGGGATGGAGATTCCACCCCCTCCCTATGGAACCCATCCCAGTGCTTCACCACCCTCCTAGTGAAATAGTTTTTCCCCTAATATCCAGCCTAGACCTCCCCCACTGGAGGAATCAGTGGAAGATTCCTTCCACTGCCTATCTAGTTCGTGCAGCAGTTTCCTTCCTCGGTTACCCCTGTGTCAAACTCAGGTCTAAGTCCATTAAAGTTAAATGGGGTTGTGTTCCAGATTCACACCAGGGTAACAACATTTAGATCAGTGCCTTTCAAACACACCAAACATACAAACACAGAACAAGCGGCGAGGAGTCCTGTGGCACCTTATAGACTAATTGAAGCGTTGGAGCATAAGCTTACTTCAGTTAGTCTATAAGGTGCCACAGGACTCCTCGCCGCTTTTTCAGATTCAGACTAACACGGCTAACTCAGAACAGTCTTATCATTGCAAAGTGGCTGCTGCTTATATTCTTGTACTGCAGCCAATTTGAGGGGGAGGAGCTGTTTCCTAGTGAACAATGTATCCACTGAATTAAGTACCATTTCCCTGCTTGTAAATGGTTTAGGATAAGATTGTGATTTCAAAGAATACAGCTGTGCCTTCAAACTTATTCACAGAGACCCAGATTCGCCATCTCTGTCTTGCAGGTTCAGTGGAGTGGTCCCTAACCCTCAGCCACCTGGCCCTGGGATAAATGAAAGCAGCTCTAATATATGTCAAATGAGAATAGGTAAGGAATCAGAGCTACACGCTACCTTGGCTCTGTCTCTTAATAACTTGCTCTTGAATGTTCTCTCTTCTCTTACTTGGGAGATGGGACATGGCTGGTATGGAACCGCCTTTCCTCATGCGGAAAATTCTGTTATGCAAAAGTAATTTCATTTTGCTTTAAGACCACTTAGTACTGAGCATTTAGAGATCTAGAACATCCAGCCCCAAATGTTGTAGGGTAATGTATTTCAGCTTTTGACTCATTTAAGATCTGTTCACTGTAATCACTACTGCTTCAATATGTGCAACCTGAGTCCCTTTGACTGGCCATGTAGCTCTCATGCTGTATTCCTGTCCCTTGAAGGGATGGTCAGAGCACTAGTGAATTTTTACCCATTGTTTTCTATTTTACACTTTCACCTTGAGACCTGCACCAAAATCAGAGCCTCATGGCACTAGGGCTATGTCTACACTTGGGGCTTCTTGCGCGACAAATATACAAATGAGGCTAAGCATGAAATATCGCCGAGCCTCATTTGCATACCTAATGAGCTGCCATTTTTGCAGAAGAGGCTCTTGTGCCAGAAACCCCATCTTGTGCAATGCTGCTATGCTGATTATTTTCAGGAATAACGGCATTGCGCAAGAGGGGTTTTCTTGCAAGAAACTGCAAGTGTAGATATAGCCGGAGTTGTCTATACATACAATCAGAGACAATCCCTGCCCCCCAAAAGCTAATAATCAAAATAGCTGAGACAGATGGGAGGGGTGTAAATTAGCTATTATCATTCAGAAAAGAGACCTTGGACTCATAGCGGATAGTCCTCTGGAAACATCTATTCAATGTGCAGCAGCAGTCAAAAAAGCAAACGATGTTGGGAATCGTTAAGAAAGGGATGGGTGATAAGGCAGCAATATCATATTGTCTCTGTTTAAATCCAGGGTGCACCCACCTCTTGAATGTGCAGATGTGGCCGCCCCATCTCAAAAAACAGTATCTTGGAACTGGCAAAGGCACAGAAAAGGGCAACACAAATAGTTAGGGGAATGGAGCAACTTCCACATGCAGCTAGATTAATAGGACAGAAACATTTCAGCTTGAAAGAGAGACCCTTGAGCGCTGTGTGGCAGGGCGGTTGTTCTGCCTGGGCCTAACAATTGTTAAACCCAGCCCTGGGAGAGGCCTGCAGAAGTGGAGCCAGTAGGTGTGTCAGATAGCAGCCAATTAGGGCCCAGCTGGGGCTGTATAAATAGAGGGTCCTGAAGAGCAGGACTCTTGTTTTAGCCATGGAGTGGGAGGGGCCTGGTTGCTCGGGAAGTGACAGAGGACCTCTTAGAACAGAACTGTGCTGAGTCGTGACCCCACTCCCAAGAGCACTCCTCCAATGAGGAGTGGCTATCTCGGACTGTGGCTTGCCCCTGAGGTAGGGGCTAGATGACTGGGAGTGGGTCACTGAGACAAGGTGGGGCTAGTGGCAGGGGATCCCTGAGAGGGGAGGACCCCAGAGTGCAGGGGAATTACTGTAGGGTAGTACTGGGAGGAAAGGGTGCTGTGGGCAAGAAGGGACATGAGAGACATACCTCAGCGTGAGACACTAGCCTGCAGAAGGTGCTTTGAGGCTAACGAGAGTATTCCAAGCCAGCAAAAGGTGCCACAACAGTGAGTCAGGACTTGCTACAGCCGGATATGATAGAAGTCTATGAAATTATGACTGGTGTGGAGAAAGTAAATAAGGAAGTGTTATTTACTCCTCTTCATAGCACAAGAATTGGGGATAACTGAAAGAAATGAATAAGCACCAAACTTAACACAAACAAAAGGAAGTATTTCTTCACACAGCCAACCTGTGGAACTCTTTGCCAGAGGATGTTATGAAGACCAAGACTTTAACAGGCTAAAAAAGAATTAGATAAGTTCAGAGGATAGGTCCATCAAGGACTATTAGCCATGATAGACACGGGTGGTGTCCCTAGCCTCTTTGCCAGAAGCGGGGAATGGGCAACAAGAGATGGATCACTTGATGATTAACTGTTCTAGTCCTTTCTTCTGACAGCCCTGATGTTGGCCAGCTGAGCTGTAAGGGACCTTGGCCACCTATTGCTCCCTGTTTCCATCAGCACAAATTCTTTGCCCAGGTGGAAAGGGTATGAAAGGTGCCAGAAGAGGAATAATACTCACAAGAGATGGAGTGGCCGTGTATATTAGAAGTGAGGAAAACCAGCAATGGAGCCGGACAGATTCTGCCCCTCTGATTGCGGGGATAGGGGGCGGGAGGTGCATTGGAGAAATAGAACTCATGGGTATGTAGTCATGTGGTGAGTGTTTTCCTGAAGACTTGTGACTTGTGTAAGCCGTTTCCTTCTATTAGAGGGAGATGTTTTCTGTAGCACGGAGGAGGCACTTAGTCTGGTTCTTCTAATTTGATGAGATGCAGGGAACATTCCTGTCATTCCTCCCTTTTTTTTTTTTATATAAAGTTGTCACCAAGGTGTGGGGAGCCATGAGGCCGTGCACCAGGTAGAAGAGAAGTTTTATTGGTTCACAGGGATACAGTGAAACAGTCTTGTTGTTAACATAGGAACCAGGAGCAGACAGAACAACTCATCTTGGGAAGAAGGGGTCCTGGACCCTGTTTCCCCCTCCTGCTCTAAGCCCCCTCAGAAAACCAACCCACACCCTCAATAATCTGTCCCATCCTGCAGGCGCCCCACCTCCTCCTTTGACTTGCTTCTGGGGCAAAAAGGTGTCACCTGGCAGGCTCCATTTACAGTCACCATTGCCTATGTGACGGGCTTCACATTCTCTCAGTGAGTCACACCTGTAATTCCTATTCCCATCTAGATGATAGAGCAGTGCCCGGAGAAACTGGGGCTACTACAGGACAGTACTGACCACATGCAACATAACAAAGCAAACTGAGTGAGCACAATCCCCACTTTGTCACAAAAGTACCAGAAGATTTACTTGGTGTTGCCTGTGTCCTTAACGGAACTTTGTTTTTCTTCATTTAATTCAATGTTCTGGGGTAGGGCTGGGCATGAGGGGTTCAGTAGACAGGTTGCCCCAGAGATAAAGCACAACCCCAGCCCTCTCTCTCCACAGCAGTTTCAGGCTAGGTGAGAAGTGCATGTCAATGACCGCTGCAGCAGGCATAGCTGAGGGAAGGGTGTATGTCCCCTGCTCGGGGCTAGACAGACACACAAACTCTTTGACATACATAGTAGATAGCTGTTTCTTTCTCTGCCCCTGCTGTCCCAATGGGGTTACCGTCCCCCTATGGTCATTCTGCAGCATAACTGTCCCTCCTGCCATACCCCTCCCTTTCCCTTTTATGATAAACAATTGAATTCCAGGCACATCCCATTCTCCTGGCACAATCAAAGCCTGCCCTTCCTTTAAGTTATGATAAGAGGAAGCTGCCTGCCAAAATTGGTGGTCCTTGCTCTTACTCTTTCGGAGGAGTTTTTGAACGAACGGGCTCACAGACGGATGGAAAGACAGACAGGCAGATGCACATTTCTAAAATACATAGTAAGATCACAGGTGCCAGATAAGTGCAGAGCTAGCAAATCCCCGCGCAACTCCACTGCTCTGCATCTGTTCTAGTTGCTCCCACCTGCACCAGGGTGGACTTTGGCCTGGTATGCAGCATAACCTTTGTGAGGGAAGACTAAGGTTTGCAAGGTTAATGGCCTGCTGGAGGCACACTCAGCCCCTCCACGGGACACCTGAAGCTGGTGTCAGGCTTTGAAAGAGGCACTAAGAGCTAAGCACCTCATTGTGGTAGGACCTGGACAGAGTAATGAAAGGCCAAAAAGGAAACAGTGACAGAACCACTGCTGTCTTATGCTACACCATCGAGGGGCACGCAGGTAGGGTATAGCCACAACATGTAAACACATTTAAATCAGAACAACAATTTGTACTCGTGTAAATGACTCCACGGGCAGTAGGCAATGGAGACTCCAGCTCTAAGCATCACATGTATTCCCACTATTTCAGACAGGCTGTGACTCCTAAAGCCCTTTTCCGTATTCATCAACGCTGCACGCAGCTCTGTATTTTCTCCCCAGCATTATACAAAGGGAGATAGAATGGGCTTGATTGTTAATTCAAGACCTTCTTGGAACTTGGTAGTGACCCGACTGGTAGTGACCCGACTGGTCATTCCTGCTCTTGTTTGTTTCTGAGCAGTAGAATAGGCCACAGATCACAGTGGTATTGAGTAAGCATGTATGACTTTCTACTGAAAGCATCTTCCCAGAAATGATCGAAGAGGGGGACTGGTATTCGTAAGGGCTTTTTTATTTCTTTATATATTTTTAAGAAGCCCTGTCTCAGCTCAAAGCCAGTCCTTTCCTTCAGCCTCTTGTTACAGTTCCTGAAGATAGTAAAGTACAGAAGTCATTGCTTGGCATATGCCCACTTAATGCACATATTTAGAAATAGCAAGTAGCGTTCCTGACCCAAATATTTCCACCCATGAGGTGAAGTATTTACATGTTCTGCAGCATGTGATCAGCAGTTACTTGGGATGTACAGTACTGATGTTATCATCAATGTACTCTGCTAATCATTAGCTTTGGAATCTCTCCTGGGTGTCAACCCTTAGAGGGAACACTGATTACTACCTTAGTGGGACATGTGCTATAAACCAGGCAACTCTGCTGTTTGATCTTACTGAGAAAAACAGTTTATGTGGAAATGTGTTATCTTTCCTTTGGAGTGATCTCTTTAGCACTTCTCGGTGACTCAACATACAAGACATTTCTGCAAATTGTGGTTGGTTAGGACACCCGCTGATATCTTCCAGAGAACGATTGAATTCTTGCTGGAAGGACCCATGTAGCAAAATACATTCTTAAAAACTGAAAGTGGCTTGCAAAATAGCAGCAACTTTGTTCTGTTCTGTAAGGACTAGACCCGTTATATCAGCACTTGCCGACAGTTTGGGAACATGCAGGTAAGAAGGGAGGTGTGTGGGGGGGGGGGGGGGAAGGAGTGTTGAATTCAGAAGATTCCAGAAAAACAGGCTGAAGAGTGAACAGTTTTTTACAACCCCTCCTGACTACCCCATTATCAGCATGTGAGCACCACACCATCTTTATTGAATTTAATTATAGCACATGCCTGCGAGACAAGGAAGTGATACTACCCCCACATTACATGGGGGTGACTTAGGCCCTGAGACCCAGATCCATAAAGGTTGAGTTCAGTGGGAGTTAGGAGCCTAAATACCTTTGAGGATCTGGGACAGCAAGATAAGGGAAAGATTTTCAAAGGTATTTAGGTTGCTAAAGATGCAGATAGGAGCTAACAGGTGACATGTCTAGCTCCCTTTTGATCTCAGTGAGATTTCAACTGGAGTTAGGAGCTTAATTTGCTTAGACGCTTTTAAAAATCCCTCCAGGCAGCTATAGGGATCTTGCAGGCTTCTGGGGTTAAATATTTAAGAGAGATTTAGTTGTTATTCAGCATTTCAACACCCAACCAACCAGAGAAACTAAGACTCATTTTGAAAAGGGATTTAGGCTCTTAGCAGTCAAAATTCCATTGCATTAGTCATGAGTGCCTAAATCCCTTCTGAAAACAAGATCCACATGCTACTAAATCAGTTAGGCATTGCAATTCTGAGTGGGCCCAGGGCCGGATTAATGCTGGGGCTTTATCTTAAGGGAGCCCCACAAAAATAAATCTCTGGGCTGCTTAAAAGTCCAAAAGGCACAGTAGGGTTCAGGAAAGCTTCCTGCATCCTGTGGCTCCATGCCATTCCTGGAGCCCTGCTGAGCTGCCAGCCAGGAGCCACCTGTGGCAAGTACCTCCCCAACAGAGCCTGTGCCTCGCACCCCTTCCTGCACCCCAACTCCCTGCCCCACATCAGTATGCCACGAACCTCCCTCCCTGAAAGAAACTCACAGAAGAGCCGTTCTAAGGGAAGACGTAGGCTCCTTTGAATTAACCATATTCTACATGATTTAAGAGGGAAATGTAACCACAGAATGGCTATATGTTACGTGAAAGGCAAGTTTAATACAGTGTTAATAGCCTCGATACCGTAATTGTGACCACTTTGTTTTCACTTAGGGAAAAGGTTTGTATACAAGGGGCCCCACAAGGAGAGTAGTTTGGCCCTGCCTGGGCCCAAAGGGACTTGGGTAATGCAATGCTGAAAGGCCACAGGGCCTCACTTTTAAGTGCCTAGAAAGTCAGAGGGACTTTGTGATCCACAAAGTCTGAGCTGGCCCCCCTGTTTCCCTGTACAAGGAATGTGGGGAGAGCTAGGAGCCTTAGAAGGTGATCCTCAAAAGCCAGAATGTGAGGCAGGTAGCTGCCTAAACTAGCCAATGGGAGAGCTGACAAGAAGGATGCATTTTAGGACATTCCCTGCTCACGGAGACAGGCGCCTAAGTCCAGGCTTCAGTCTGGTTGGTGCGCTCCCCTGCACTGTGGGAGACCCAGGGTCCAATGACTTTTTCCTTATTTATTCATATTAGAGCAACTTCAAGGGGCTGCCCATCAGGATACCCTCTAGCCTAGTGGTTAGGGCATTCTCCCGAGAGGTGGGAGACCTTGGTTCAGATGCTTTCTCTCCAACAGGCAGAGGGGGAACATGAGCTGGGGGTCATAGGCATGGGAACTAGAAATGTGGGGCATGGTGCAGGACCCCAAGATTTTATGTCTGACCCAGCTGCCAGCCCCACTCCCGTGACTCCACTCCCCAGCTCGGGGTTTAGCCACCAACCCCCATGCCTCAGCCACCAGCCCTGCTGTGTGCCCACACCCTGCACCGGACTCTGCTCCTGGTCTCAGGTCCTGGCCACTGGCCCTGCACCCAGGACTCTGCTATGGGGGTGCCGGCCTTGCGCCCTGCTCCTGGAGCCCTACAGCCAGGCTCTTCTCCTGTGGTCCCAGCAACCAGTCTGTGGCCAGAGCTCCACTTCTGGCTCTGGACCCACTCCCAGGTGGGCCCCCCTACCTCTGTCCAGGTCCCCCTTCGAGGCTCTGTTCCTGGCAAAAGCTGGGGGAGGAGGGGAGTAGACAAGGTTAAGGGGATTGTCTTTCAGCCACCCACTACTGGTAAGTGTTCCAACACTACTCCCGTGTCCCAGAGGAGTGCCCTGAGCACAGGGCTAAAAGTTATGGGGAGGTCATCAGTCTCCTTCCCTCCCCCAGCTGCTTTGTGTGAGCTCACGTAGGGGAGGAGGCAGATCTGAGCATGTCAGCCTCGCCGAGCCTAAAAGGGAGCTAGGGTAACCTTCTTTGGTTTGTGGGGGTGAGGCGGGAGATGGGTGATGCCCTCAGGAAGACAACACTGATCATGCCCAGAAGCAGCAACATAGGCACTGGGGAAACTTGTTACTTTGAAAATGTGGGGACTGAGGGGCTACGTCTAGACTGGCATGATTTTCCGCAAATGCTTTTAACGGAAAAGTTTTCCATTAAAAGCATTTTTGGAAAAGTGCGGCTAGATTGGCACAGACAATTTTGCACAAAGCACTTTTTGTGGAAACATGTCCGTGCCAATCTAGACGCGCTTTTGCGCAAAAAAGCCCCGATCGCCATTTTCGCAATCGGGGCTTTTTTGCACAAAACAAATCTGAGCTGTCTACACTGGCTCTTTTGCGTAAAAGCTTTGCGCAAGAGGACTTTTGCCCGAACGGGAGCAGCACAGTATTTCCGCAAGAAGCACTGATTTCTTCCATGAGATCGTCAGTGTTCTTGCGCAAATTCAAGTGGCCAGTGTAGACAGCTGGCAAGTTTTTCCGCAAAAGCAGCCAGTCTAGACACAGCCAGGGAGTCTAGCCCCCCTACAGCTTCATTGGCAGCAAGGTCTAAACCCAGACTCCAGTGCCTAAGCAGTTTTGTGAATCTAGATCTTACGGAACTTGTCCAACGTGGCACAGGAACCCTTCTGCCTTCCTTCCAGAATAGCACGTAGGGCTTCCCTCTGTCCAAACACCCACCCTAAACCAGAGAGTGCTTTCACATGACTCCACAGCTGTGTTTCTCTGGAACCCCGGAGGCAAATGGAGGAGGGTCTAGCAGAGAAAGCACTTGATTAGGATTGAGGTCTGGGTTTTAAATCCCAGTTCTGTCACCTTAAGCAACTCTCTGAGGTCCTGACCCTGCAAATATCCATAAAATGAACCCAGTGTGATATCACTTTACTCCCTGGCTGTGTCTAGACTGGCCAGTTTTTCCGCAAAATCAGCTGCTTTTGCGGAAAAACTTGCCAGCTGTCTACACTGGCCGTTTGAATTTCCTCAAGAACACTGACGATCTCATGTAAGATCGTAAGTGTTCTTGCGGAAATACTATGCTGCTCCCGTTTGGGCAAAAGCCCTCTTGCGCAAATCATTTGCGCAAGAGGGCCAATGTAGACAGCTAAAAAGTGTTTTGCGCAAAAAAGCCCTGATGGCTAAAATGGCGATTGGGGCTTTTTTGCACAAAAGTGCATCTAGATTGGCACGAACGCTTTTCCACAAAAAGTGCTTTTGCAGAAAAGCGTCCGGGCCAATCTAGATGGTCTTTTCCGCAAATGCTTTTAACGGAAAACTTTTCCGTTAAAAGCATTTGCGGAAAATCATGCCAGTCTAGACACAGCCCCTGGGTTTAGATGGACAGTCAGTGTGCAGCAAGCTGGGATGTGTATCTACAACACTCCAGCTCACTGTCCATCTGGGCCCTACTACTGCACATTAAAAGTGCCCTCATCGGATCTGACCTACACAAAGGGCACTCAGGAATCTTTGGTGCATAGCAGAAGGATCTGCCAGACAGTTGGCATATAAATCTGCTGCACCTTGAGAAACTGGCATTCAGCTGCCTATCTTGTATTCAGCACCCAATTGGGTAGGTATGCTCAGAGGCTGCCCGCCAAATTCCCTCCCCCGCCACACACACACTTGAGCAGATTTACACCCCAGTTTGTCGGGCCCTCACTGTTCATGTAGACTCCTCCTCCCCCTCTCCACGAAGCGCTCCTGTCCACTATTGAATGAGAATAAGACACTCATGTTTGTCCTTCAATTTCTCTGTAAAATGGAGATGCTAATGCTTCTTTCTCTCCCCCACCCACCTTCGTCTGTCTTGGATATTTAGACCATAAAGGATTCTCTCTTATTTTGCACATACAGCACCTAGCTCAACAAAGTCCGCATCTCTCAGGCTGTCTAGACAGTGTTCTAATATAAGTAACACATACATCTATGCTGGAACTTTGAGATGTTAGTGAGTGATGCTCTTGGAGCATGGCTGGAATATGATCACTGGAGGGGAGGGAAGAGAATACTTTAGAGAACTAAAGGCTCCCCCTCCCCCGATCATCTCTTGATACTCCAGGTTAGAAGGCAACTGAGTCACTGGTGTGTTAGTTAAAGAAAGAGTAGCTGCATACTTTTTGAAGCCAATTCATACAGTGATTGTGGGTGGAAGCAACTGATCAAACCAGCAGCTTGATCTCCTGTAATGAACACAAACAGCTCACTTCGGAAGGACTCGCTGCTGGCAATTTCAGAAGCTGAAAAACATGGGATTGTTCTTGTGACCCCATCTGTTGGTGGCACAGCAGCCTCTCCAGAGATCACAAACAAGTGGGTGTTGTGGATGATGGCCGGGATCCCGCCCTATCCCAATGCAGGGGATTTCCCTTGTGACTGAGTCCCAAAGCTATTTCTGCAGCATCTGGCAGTGGTGCTCTCTGGTTACGGTGGAGGCTGCAGTTCTATTTATAAAGGCTGATTGTTTGCTTGGGGGATATATTGGCATACACGGCTTCAGGAGAACTAGTGATCTGGTTAACAAAACATCCAAGGGCAGGGGAACCAAAACTGGGTTTTGATTGTTATAATGCAAACGGACAAGAGCTATGACTTGCTGGCTCATAATTCAAGGACAGGTCTGATTCTTTAAAACTAGCCTTTCAAGACCCCCTGCCCCAAATGTAATTACTGTAATTAGGAAAATACTCCCTGAGTGAAAAGGAGTAGGAAAATAACAAAGAAAACACAGGCAGCTAATGCACCCTTTGCGGATGGGACATTAGGTTAGTGAGACAAGCCTCAGCTGAGACAACCTTGCACGCTATATGACGTGTTGTAACCATAGTGGGCCCAGGATAGTAAAGAGACAAGGCAAGGGATGCCACATCTTTTATTGGACCAACTTGAGTTGGTGAGAGAGAGGCTTTCCCGCTTACAGTCTTTAGCTACAAACCCCAGGCGCATCTAGGTTTTATTAACCTATTGCGCCCCCTTGTGGTGAGGTGTGAACATTACCCTGATTCCACCAAATTCATGTTTTCCAAGGAGGCCCCTCATGTTTACGTCCACTCCTATGAGCTCAATTTTGGCTGGTGCAGAAAGCCAGGGCAAGGTCTATGCACCATTTGAAATGCCTCAAAATGGAGTTTAAATAGGATTCAAGCGAACCTTCTCTGCAAATTTCATCCATATGTCTGGGCTTTAGTGAGTATCAATAGTTTTGACTGTATCTGGTGAAGACGACACTTCTGTTTGGTAAGGCCTGTGAGGTCTAAATGGGCTGGGTCTCAGCCCGTGTCCCACAAACGAGTCTTCACCTCACAATAATCCTCTCCGTAGGCAGTGATCCTTGGCTCCCTCCACCGGCAGAGGAATGATCAGAGTGAATTCTGGCGCTGCAGCTGCTTCTCTTCAGCTCAGCACAGCTCGGGTTCAAGGAGCTTTGTCTTGCAACCCGGGTTGCACATGATTTCTGGATAAAGAGGGACCATCAGCTGCCAGGTGCTGTCAAGAAGCACCTATCTCCAGCCAGAATTTCACCCGAAACACACTGAAAGAAAGATACAGAGATCAAATCTGCCTCTTACAGCTCACAACCATTCTCAGAGCAAACCATCAGTAAACATTTCACTGCCCTGCCTGGCATCCTCTGTCCTGTATTTGACCTGGCTTTGATGCTACGTGGGTCATATTTCATAGTCCATAGTGTGCGAGGCTATAGATTCAGTCATCTTGTCTGACCCCCTTTACCACACAGAACACCAACAGGGACGCTGACAAGGATACGCACATGAATGGTGGAAAGAAAGAAACACGCTGGGCCAGATCCTTGGCTAGTGCAAATCAATATAGCTCCATTGACTTGATTTACATCTACTGGGGGCCTAGCTCATTCTTTGTCCAGATCTGAAAGCTCTTTAGCTAGGATGTTAAAACCCATGTGATCTATTAAACAGTCACTCATAGGAAAAGTGGGACCAGATCACCTTTGATTCCTCTCACATCTCATTTAAAGAGAAAGATTCCCCCTTCCCTGACCTTTGCCCTGTGAGTGAATTGTTCTTGTGGGAGGTGGGAGGGAATCCGCTATGATTTGCTGAGTGAGGCTGGAGAAATGCACAAAGCACCATTTCAGCAGCACCTACGAAGGATTTGCAACAATTGAAACAAAACTCTAACCTGGGAATCAAAACGCTTGCAATTGCCATTCCAAGGCAGGTGAAACAATAACCAATAATGAATAAAGACATTTCAAATCTTTGCTGTTATACACTGTGCTTACTGAATACACAGCTGAAAGGACATATCAGGCTAAGCCAAGGGGATTGCATATGATTGCCCACCCTTCCCCCTAAATATCCTTCTTTCATAGCAATGTTGCTTCCTAAATGCTCACTTATATTTAAAACAAGCAAATAAAACCCATACATCAACTAGGTCAAATTGGGTGGGCTTAAAACCCAGCAATCCTAAGGATTTCAGCATGGGTTGAATAGCATGTAAATCAGCAATGGACTATTGCTATTCACTTCTTGCTAAATACCAAGGCGTGTTTACACTAGGAAATTATTTTGAAATAACTAAATTTGAAATAACTCCTGAAATAACTATTTTGAAATAACTCCTGCTTTCCTTGGGGAAATAGTTTATTATTTTGAAATAACCAGCCCCTTCTTTCAAAATAACAGGCTTGGTAGTGCGGACACTCCGCTTCTTATTTTGAAGTAAGGGGAGCTATTTCAAAATAACTCTAGTATAGACCGGGGCCAAGTATGTGCTCAGAGCATTGAGGACACAGATCTGTGCCCCGAAGACCTTCCACTCTACCAAACAAATCACATTGCAGATCCAGAGGAAGCAGTTAGTTTAGATAATCCTCCATCTTAATCTCCTTTCCCCTTTCTCCTTAATCTTGCATGTGAAGGCTTCACTGATGCACCTAATCACATGATTATTTGTGTTGCTGTAGCACCTAGGAGCCCCAGTCCTGAGTCTGGATTCCATTGTGCTAGGTGCTGTACAAAATTTGGTCCCTGCCCCGGGAGCTACAATCTCATCTATCTGCACACCCAGGCCCATGGCTATGAATGTTCAGTCTTGTCTTCATTCGTGTGCCTTCCCCTGTTGGCAAACAGGTTCATGGTCATGGGGCAGAGAGCCTTTCAGGTCACTCTTCAGCGTCTCATGGAAGGCCTGGAATATAAGGGCACACCCCTGGGACCGGACTCTATATTCAGTGGGAGCTAATGCAGAGAGTGGTGCTCCGAGGTGACCGTGTGCACCGGGCACTCTGTAAGATCTCTTTGGGAGGGACTTGAAAGATGGGAAACTGGGGGTCTGGGAGTGACAAGTCAACCCACAACTCGAGATCAACGTGGGGCAAGGGTTCAGACATGGGAGTGGAATGCTTCAGCTGCCGGGACTCAGATGCCTTATTTAAAGTTCATCTGTTCTATTTTTCCTATCTTGTCAGTGGTCTCACGGCTGCTTTTGATATGAGTGCATGATGTAGTGCAACAGCCTGCTTTGAGCTGTGTGCCCCTGCTCGTGGAAATGGTGCAGAGCCAAATCCTTGATTCTTCACTGGACAGAACTGAAGCTGCTGGAAGGGAGGCAGTAGTTCAGGCAGGGCAGGGACAGCAACCTAGGGAGTTATTGATCCCTTAACCCCCCGCTCCCGGTTTCGTCTTGCTCTAATACACAGGCAGAATCCCTTAGCTACATTAGTGGGAGGTTGGATTGTACACAGGTGAACTGTCTGAAGGTGAAAAAAGGGATTCACTAAAGTTCACTAAAGGGTCCACTAAGATAGGGGGAGAGGTAGATATGCTGGAGGTCAGGGATAGGGTCCAGAGGGACCTAAACAGAATAGAGGATTGGGCCAAAAGAAATCTGATGAGGTTCAACAAGGACAAGTGTAGAGTCCTGCACTTGGGATGGAAGAATCCCAAGCACTGTTACAGGCTGGGGACCAACCAACTAAGTAGCAGTTCAGCAGAAAAGGACCTGGGGATTACAGGGGATGAGAAGCTGGATAGGAGTCACCAGTGTGCCCTTGTAGCCAAGAAGGTGAATGGAATATTAGGGTGCATTAGGAGGAGCATTGACAGCAGGCCTAGAGAAGTGATTATTTCCCTTTATTTGGCTGTGATGAGTATTGTGTCCAGTTCTGGGGCCCCCACTATAGAAAAGATGCGGACACATTGGAGAGGGTCCAGCATAGGGCAATGCAAATGATTAGGGGGCTGGAGCACATGACCTACGAGGAGAGTCTGAGGGATTTGGGCTTATTTAGTCTGCAGAAGAGAAGAGAAGAGAAGAGAAGAGAAGAGAAGAGAAGAGAAGAGAAGAGAAGAGAAGAGAAGAGAAGAGAAGAGAAGAGAAGAGTGAGGGGGGATTTGACAGCAGCCTTCAACTTCCTGCAGGGGGTTCCAAAGAGAGAGGCTGTTCTCCGTAGTGATGGATTGAAGAACAAAGAACAATGATCTCAAGTGACAGTGGGAGAGGTCTAGGTTGGATATTAGGAAAAACTATTTCCCTGGGAGGGTGGTGAAGCACTGGGATGGGTTCCCTGGGGAGGGGGTGGAATCTCCATCCCTAGAGGTTTTCAAGTCTCGGCTTGACAAAGCCCTGGCTGGGATGATTGTGTTGGGGTTGGTCCTGCTTTGGGCAGAGGGCTGGACTTGATGACTCCTGAGGTCTCTTCCAGCCCTGAGATTGATTCTATGAAAGTTTCCAGGTCCTGAGCATGGCTAAAGAGATTCTGCCCAGAGTCCCTCCCGCTATCCTCCCAGAATTCCAGGCTCCTCCTGTCCACACAGAGGTCACCGTGCTTTGGATCTAGTGGCGGCGAGGCCTTGTCTCGCACAGAAGAACCCCTCTGCTGACAAGCAGCTGGGACAGCCAAGGCCCAGGCAGTCTCTCTGCGGAGCCCCCACAAGTGTTGTTTACCTTGGCCGGGCTGCAGTCAGCAGCTGCGCTTGCCAAAGGAGAGTTGTGAGCAGAGAGCACTACCGCGGAGGGGTCTACCTTGCTGGGGCATGAGTAACTTTGCCGACCACCTTTTCCTTAATCCCAAGAGAAACGGGGCCTGCTCTCAGCACAGCTGCAAGATCCAATTCTCAGCACTTGCAAGCATCTCGGTCCCTTGGAAGGCTGAGTCCCAGATCCCTGGATGATTCATTATCTCTTCCAGTCCAGGAACTGCCCCCTCTCTCCCCGCCCATTGCTCTGTTTTCTTCCAGGTAATTGTTCCCACAGCATTTGCCTGAATCCAAAACCAGCTCCTTTCCTTACTCGGTGCCGTGGGGAATCCCCCCCCCCCCCCTCCAGCTTTATAAATAATAAAAATCAAAGAAGCAAATGAACTATTTCTCTGCAGAGAATCTAGCGCGGCATGCAGAAATCTCTTCCAGGCCGAGCACTGGACTGGCTCTGCAGGGAACCTGTGTTATTTGTGACTCTGGAAACCAGACAAAGCACAGGAGCGCCCATGACAGAGAAGAATCCAGCCCCTGTTGCAAGATGCGACTTTGTCAGTCTTTGATTTTAGCATGAGCAAGATTGGGTCCAGCAGCAAAGACCAAACTCCTACTGTCCTGAGGGGCCCATCAGTGGCCTGGGATTCCATGCTCCATTGCTGGCGCACGGCTGATTTGTAAAGAGGCCGAGCATTCAAGCCAACATCAGTGGGAACAGTAGGTGCTCAGCCCCTTTGATTATTAGACCCTTGTTACGTCACCATGATGCTTGAAAAGGACCCCTAGAGCTTTAAGCTCATCCCTTGGTAGGGAGCGGGGGTGATGCTGGTTCACACTAGTATGTACAGGTCATACAAAGCCTGGAACCAAGGGAGCGTGTTAATCACCCAGAATCCTAAAATAAGTTGGAAAGTTTTCTGGGACTTAGAACTCTGGAGTTTGTCTGAGCTAAAAATACCTATTGCTATTGTTCCTCCTGTCAGGTACTGTTTGCTGCCTGCGTGGTGCTCCAAATAAACTTTGCTAAAGGAAATTAAATTCGGCGGGCTTGTGCAGCTAAGCCGATGGAGACTACCCAGAAAAAGAGAGAATGAGAGAGTGTACTGGGGGGCAAAGCGAGGACAGCTGGTCTCAGCTATGTCACTGAGCATGCGCAATCTGTGTTAACGTATGCAGCGCATATCTGGCAAAATGACCCCACATCAATGTTCTCTGTATGCTGTGTGCTTGGGCCATCACCAAGGAGAGATTCAGATGCCACCCAGCTGATTAACAGAGTGCCCACAGCCAGCAGCATGTGCTTCTACTGGTGGTGCACATTCACACATGCCTTGGTGCACATAAAATTTATTGCATGCATAGATGGGAAAAGTTAGAGGAAACACTGCCCCACATTCTTTCCCTAAGTGTCACCTCTGGATGGAGTGTTCTGCAGAGTGCCTTTCACTGGTCTGGAAAGAGAGGAGAGGGTCAGGTGGATTGGGATGGTCCAGCTGTAAGTGGTACACAGAAGTCCTCCCACTGAATTAAATCATTCTGTGAATGCTCTTCCCTCAGTGCTATTCCTAGTCAAAAGCACTAGACCAACTCCCCAAATCGGGTCCCACTCTCATCTATGCATTTAGATTTAACACAAACTAAAAGAAGAACTTCTTCACACAATGGTCAGTTCACTTGTGGAACTCATTGCCAGGGGATGTCATGAAGGCCAAAAGAGATTTACATAAATTCATGGAGGAGAGGTCCATTGCTGGTTACTAGCCAGGATGGTCAAGGATGCTGCTGTGTTCCTACACCTGCGATTGCCAGATGCTGGGACACTGCAGCAGGGAATGGATCATTTCCTATGAAACATTTGGCTCTGGCTGCTGTTGGCAGGCTCCACACAAGGCTAGATGGATTCATTCTAACTGTTCTTATGTGACTTGGACTTTTCAGCTTAGAAAAGAGGAGACTAAGGGGGTGATATGATAGAGGTCTATAAAATTATGACTGGTGTGGAAAAAGTGAATATTCCCACAATATAAGACCTAGGGATCACCAAAATAAATTAATAGGCAGCAGGTTTAAAACAAACAAAAGGAAATTTTTCTTCACTCAGCACACAGTCAACCTGTGGAACTCCTTGCCAGAGGATGTGGTGAAGGCTAGGACTTTAATAGGGTTCAAAAAAGAGCTAGTTAGATTCATGGAGGTTAGGTCCATCAATATCTATTATCCAGGATGGGTAGGAATGGTGTCCCTAGACTCTGTTTCTCTAGAGGTGGGTGACAGGGTGATCATGTGACGATTACCTGTTGTGTTCCTTCCCTCCAGGGCATCTGGTATTGGCCACTGTCGGCAGACAGGATACTGGACTGGATGGACCATTGTTCTGATCCAGTATGGCTGTTCTTATGTTCTTATATTCATCTCTCATTGAGAGCTGTGTGCTTGTAACTGAACTTGCAAAAGCGACGAAGAGTCCTGTGGCACCTTATAGACTAACTGAAGTGTAGGAGCATAAGCTTTCGTGGGCAAAGACCCACTTCGTCAGATGCATGTAGTGGAAATTTCCAGAGGCAGGAATAAATATGCAGGCCAGGATCAGGCTGGAGATGACCAGGTGGATCCAATCATCCTGATCCTGGCCTGCATATTTATTCCTGCCTCTGGAAATTTCCACTACATGCATCTGACGAAGTGGGTCTTTGCCCACGAAAGCTTATGCTCCTACACTTCAGTTAGTCTATAAGGTGCCACAGGACTCTTCGTCGCTTTTGCAGATTCAGACTAACACGGCTACCCCTCTGATACTTGTAACTGAACTTGCCACTCAGTTTGCACCAAGTCCTTGCTCAAGCAAACTCCCGTTGAAGCTCGTGTGACTTTTCCCCAAGTATGGATTGAAGAAGTCTCGCAGGGTTTGACCAGCATGACAGTTTCTGCTGGCCTGAGCTCCACCAGAAGATGTGATTCTCCCTCCAGCTTCCACCAGTGGGGCTCTGCTGACTTCAGTGCAGCGACTGCTGACTTACACTGAGGAACATGAGGAGATCCGGGCCCTCAGATTTCAAGTCCTGGGCTTGCGCATCACTCTACAGTCAACCGTGTCATGCCCGGGGCAAGCTGGCTCTTGAGTGGTGCCATATTTTGGACGAGCTTTTAAACAGAGCTGCCTCCAGTGGCTGACTAGATGATTCCTGGGCACGTTGTGAGAAGATGAGGTGAAATCCCCCGTCCAGGCTGACATTGTCTCTCTCAGTAATATACACCCTGTAATAAGCAAGGCTGTGTATGAGCCATTGTTTCTGCTGTCCTGGCCGGCTCGGCCGCTTTCCTGCCAATGTGTTCCTCATTAGCACTCTGGGAAGCGAAGAGCGTGCAAGGCGCCATACGCAAACCAGTTTTTTATTCTCTCCTAAAACACCCGAGAAACACTTGAAAAACAAGAGCTGTGGGACGAGAGCGGCAAGCGATGAGCTGCCGAAGGGAAACTGGAGCTAGCCCCTGACAAATTTGTACCATTCCATTATAATCCGTAACAACCAGAGACTGACGCTGAATAAACCTAGTCATTTTCAGAAGGGAGATGACGGGTAATGGAAAATCCGGGGCACGGGGAGTCTGGACGACAAAATTTGGTAATAAATAAAAGCCTTCAGTTTGGTTTCCATGATGAATGGAACTTCCCATACATGAGCTGCAGTCAGTATTTCCAAGACCTCAAACGCCTATTGAGATTTCCATTTTTTATCTGAGGTAAATGGATATTTTAGAACTTTTCTGAGTTTCCAGAACTTCCTGTGACCCAGGTGATTATCCTGGGGCAGAACTAGCTGAGGGTGGAAATAGAAGGATCTCTGCTCTAATCCTCTGTGGGCTTGAGTTAGGGAAGGAAGGGCTTGGCATAGGTGGATTCACAACACCTTTAAGTTCTCTGCATACAGGGGATGTGCAAGGGCCTGCCCAGACCACATTGTATAAGTTAGTGCAGTCTCAAGGCTGTTCTAGCTTACGCCTTCCTTTCAACAGCTGCCTATGGTCCCTAGGAAATAGAGAATAAGCCTATCTGCTGCCAAGTACATAGACAGCCCTCAGTATCATAGCATCTGAGCATCTCCTGTGAGGCAGAGCAGTGCTATGATTCCCATTTTACAGATGGCAAACTGAGGCACAAAGAGACTAAGGAACTTGGCCAAAGATGCACAGTATTCCCATGTCATTTCCGGGATCTGAGCCCAGGGTGCTCAAGTCCTAGGCAGGTGAGCCAACAGCTTCCGCAGGCCCCTGGGCAAGGTGGGGAGGCAGGTCCATGCTTCTGGAAGGGGAGGGGCCTTGGCAGAAGGGGCAGGGCCGGGGGCAGCCAGCCCTCAGAGCTGCACAGAGCATGCTGTATGGCACTTTGGTGGCCATTTAAAGGGGCCCTGGGCAGACAGGAGCCCCAGCCCCCTTTGAATCACCAGGCCCCAGGGTGACTGCCCCCTTTGCCTCCCCCTACATTGGTGGGCCTGGTCCCTGGCTAAGGACCTAACCACTGGATCACCCTTCCTCTGTCCTTTACACCTACACAGCCAGCTTGGAGCAGGGCCAGCATAGCACCTTTACACCAGATGGATAGTGGCTTAGGAGGCTCCCTATGCAAAGGATTTTCCTTAGGGGACCATCCCCAGCCATGATACCCTCTCCCCTTTACACTGCCAGCTTGGCACGAAAGAGCTGTAGCATAATGGAGAATCAAGTCCATTGTATCTTTAACCCTATAGCGCCAATGAAGAAAGGAGCAGCAGAACTGGAGCAACAGGGCTGGGTGTGAACTTCCAGCTAACCTTGTTTCCTCCAGGAGGGAACCTATCACAATATCTTGTACTTAGCATTGTATTTTCATCCCCTTTGGATCCCACAGACTTTACTACGCTTCACCCTTGATTTCTCAAACACAGAGCAGTCCCTCTGCCTGCTGCTGAAATGGGTAAACTTGGCAGCTGCCTAACAATAATGCGACTCTACATGATCCATAACTAGTTAAGTCTACTGCACAGGAAGAGTGGGGGATTTACACAGGATGAATAATTATCCAAGTTCGAAACTGACCCGGGCCTGAGGCCCTTTTCATACAAAGGGCAAAAGCGAATCGGGCTCTCAGATATTAATGCCCACAAAGTATTTAATTATCATGATTAAATAATCATAGTAATTAAGAGTAGTGATCCCTTTGGTCAGTCTCGGCCACACGGCGACCCTGCAACCAGGTAGGGCGTAAGTTCAGTACTGATTAAGAGCCAAGAGTGACAGATATTAAATCAACACCTCTCTGTGTGGTTTGCGGCATGTTCCACAGAGGACTCCCACCCAAGACCTGACCAGACCCAACACTGCTTAGATTGTGAAAGCTAACATCAGAGCCTAAGCTAGATTTTGTACAAGGAGTGTGGGTAGCAGTCTGATTGTGGGGACACTCAGGGTATGTCTAGACTGCAGGGTTTTTCTGGGATACCGCGTCAATGGAACATGTCTGCTTTTTCTGAACAGTTTCCGAAAATGCAGGCTCATTCTTTCGGAATCCCTGTATTCCTCATTTTATGAGGAATAAGGTGTCTTCTGAAAGAGGAGGTTTTTCCCACATTTCACCCCATGTAAACAGGCCAAATGTCGGAAAAGGCTCTTCTGAAAAAACAAGCAGAAAAAGGTATGCAAATTGAAGTTCTCAATTTGCATATCTTTTCCAGAAAAAAACCACAGTGTAGACATAGCCTCAGAGATACACCAGTCCCATCACGGTCCAGTAGGGATCACCATGTGCCCTTGTATCCACTGTGTTGGAGACGTTCTAACTCCAACACTGTGGATACAAGAAAGGCACAGAGTGGCAAGATCTACCAGACTCCACTCCACATCTAAACCTTGAAGTGTAGATGTTCCTGCTCCGGCTGGAGCTCTGGCTCTGAGACCCAGCCCCCTCTCTGAGTTTCAGAGCTTGCATGGGAACAGCCACGCTGCTATTTTTAGCCCTGCAGTGCAAGTCCCATGAGCCTGAGTCTGTGGACCCAAGCGCAAAAGCTTGCTGCTGCCTGCTGCAGGGATTTCTTTTCCCCCTTGTTTGCCCTGTGGATGTAGCCACTGCTTCCAATGGTTCCAGTCCCCGGAAAAACACATTTCTACTGTTGATTTTGAATCCCTGCAGCCAGAGGGGGAGAAAGGTAGCTCCTCAGCTCTGGCACAGCAGTCAACTTTGATCTCTTGGGAGGTCTATTTCCTTCCTTTGGCCTTTCTGAAAATGTATATTTTAGGAACTTTTTAAATTTTCTCCCTCATGCTTTTCCCCTCATTCAAAAAAGCTTTATTGTATCAAGTCCCACTTCAGTAAAGAAGGGAAAATATCTACTTCATCGCTGCGAAAGGTTTCCTGAAATGGCTGATCGTTTGTAATGACAGTGGAGCTCTTGTTGGTATCTCACAGGGACCATGGGGGAGCGGAGGGCAGGGAAATCTCTGTATTAATGACATGCCATTAAAGGGAGAAGGACTATCTAGGACGTTAAGAAAGGAGGCTGGCCCGGTACCACAGGACTACAGGGCTCTGCCAAAGAGAAAGGCGCAGCAATGGGGATAAAGAGTAACAGGATTTCGCAGTGAGGGAAGTGGGTCTAGTGCTTTGAGGGAAGTACAGAGAACTCCAGTTTCTTAGGTTCTCTCCCCTGCTTTATCACGCATGGCCAACTCAGAGAACCTTTCTGTGCCTCGGTTTCCCCTCTGTCACACAGGGATGGCTCCGTTTGATAGTGGGAGTTGAGACACTTAAGCTGAGATGTTTAAAGGAGACCATTGAGAGTTAATTTCCCACCTCTCGGTGAGTTTCAGCATCTCATTCCTTTTGGCTCTGTTGAATTTCCAGCCTTAATTTTTGGAGCAAAATCCTTTCAGATCCTCAGATGGTTCAGGCACAGTGTAATTTGTAGTTGCTGTGCACTGTAATTTCTGGGTGCTGTGACTGCACACCAGGGGTTGAAGGGAAGGGACACTTTTGGGAAGGTGTTCCTTTTGTCCTTTCAAGTCTTCCTGTCGCAATGCTGCAGTTCATAAACTCAACATCTATTGATTGCTCTCCTATTAAAAAGGAGAGGCAGGGATTTTAAAAGCATCTTCAGTTATCACTTCTGTACAAATCAGATTCTAAACCCATTGCAATTTCCCTAATCTTGGTGAGCAGCTGATTATTGGAGGACCAGGAGTGTAGGTACAGGTTGACAGGCATCAAACAACATTTTTACTCCACTATTCTTCACTCAGGATGGAATTCACCCATGTGCAGAGAGCCAATCAGGCCTGTGCTTAACTCAAATTCCATTTAAACTCCAGGGCATAAGAGGGGGCTGACATGTGCATAGATCATTCCCTAGCTCTGCAGTGGGATGAGCTTCACCCTAAGGGTATGTCTACCCTACAGGACAAAGTCGGATTAAACTACGCAACTTCAGCTACGTTAATTGCCTAGTTGAAGTCCTAGTAGCTTAACTTGGCTTTGGCTCTGTCTACAATTCAGGAAGTCAAAAGAAGAACACCCTTCCCTTACTCCTCATGAAAGCAGGGTTACCGGCATTGACAGGAGCACTCCTCTCAAGAATTAGCCGTCTTACCTCGATCACTAATTGATAGCGGCAGTTTTGATCTTCTCTGTAGTGTAGACGTACCCTCACTGACTTCTTGCACTCTCCAACATGGTATGGCACACTATATCCTGCCCGACCTACATGCAGATTACAAACACCACTCCACGGAGCTCCTGTTCATAGATCCTTACAGGAGCTCTGCCACTTGATACCTGACTTGACACCTGACAAAAGGCAGTTCTTCTTCACTCAGCGCACAGGCAACCTGTGGAACTCCTTGCCAGAGGATGTGGTGAAGGCTAGGACTTTAAGAGGGTTCAAAAAAGAGCTAGATAGATTCGTGGAGGATAAGTCCATCAATGGCTATTAGTCAGGATGGGTAGGAATGGTGTCCCTAGTCTCTGTTTGTCTGGAAATAGGTGAGAGGGGAGAGATCATGTGAGGATTAACTGTTGTGTTACCTCCCTTTTGGGCACATGGCATTGGCGACTGTCAGCAAACAGGCTACTGTGCTAGATGGACAATTGATTTGACCCACAATGGCTGTTCTTATGTTCTTTTGTTCTTATGACTTTTACACACTGGGGCTACATCTACACTGCATCCCTCTTGCGCAAAAGCCTATGCAAATGAAGCGTGGATTAGCATATTGTTGCACTTCATTTGCATAATTAGGGGACGTTTTTGTACAAGAGGCTTTTGCGCAAGAGGCTTTTGTGCAAAAAGGAGCCATCTGCACAGGTCTGTTTTGTGCAAAAACACCCTCTTGCGCAAGAGCCATTCTTCCTCATTTTTTCAGGAAGATTGGCTCTTGCACAAGAGGGTGTTTTTGTGCAAAATGAAGCTGTGTAGAGGGCTCTTTTTTGCTCCAGGCAGCAGTCAGTAATGGTGTCTAGAAAGTTTCTCTTTATATCCTGTCCTGAGCTGACATGTGACCAGTCAATATGGGGATAATTGAAATCCCCCATTATTACTGAGGTTTCTACTGTTAATCTCCCTGAAATTTTCAGAACCAACATCACCTTCCTAGGGAGGTGGCCCAGAGTCAGTGGAGCCAACAGCCTGGCCAGGACCCTGGACTAAGCGGAGGCCCCTGCTCTGTACCCCAAGAAAGGGTGGAGCTTAGGGCAAAAGGGGCAGGAGGGGGGCTAGGAAGCCCTCAGTGCCACCCAGAAAATGCCCTGCCTCTGCCAGGCAGACCTCAGGGCTGCCTGGAGCATCGTACTGCGCTCTGGCACTGATTTAAAGTGCTCAGGGCTCCAGCTGCCACTGCTGCTGTAGAAGCGGTAGCGGTGGTAGCCAGGAATTTTGGGTTCTTTTATATCGCTGGGCCCCAGGCTGGTTGTCCCCTTTGCCTGCCCCATTGGTGGGCCAGTCCAGTATATTCCTGCTGCTTCACTCTTGTTGTTCGAGCATGGAATTTCCATCGATGGAGATTCCACGGGTCAGTTTGATTCATTTAAGATTTTGACTAGATTGGGCTCTATGCTTAGACAGTGCAGCTCCCCCACCAGCCTGACCTACTCTCGGGGCATCCCTGGGCCTAGGACAACCTCCCTTCTGACCCAAGCCCTGCCCTGCCTCACCTCTGCTTCACACACTCACCAACGGTGGCAGGAAGCAGAGCACCTCAGCCTTAGCCCGCTCCACTCCACCAGCTCCCAGCCATGTCTCTCATCTTCCCACCGCCGGTGAGCATGGAGGCAGGTCTATGCCTTCCCCCAAGTGCCCAGCCCCGAGCCACGTGGCAGGGAGCTGGCAGAGCAGAACGAGCTGAGACCGGGTCGCTCCATGTCCTGCTGCTCCAGTGAGTGTGGGGGCAGCCCAACCCCTGCTGCCCACACCAGGTCCTCCGGGGCGCCTTGGGCCCCATGGGGCCCTCCGAAGTGCGGGGCCCAGGGTAGTTTCCCCGAAACATCCAATGTAAGGTACAATTCTGCCTACTCTGTCTCACTTCTATTTATCTTGTATCTCGGTCTTACTGTGTCCCATTGATTATCCTCATTCCATCAAGTTTTTGTGATGCCTATTATATCAATGTCCTCATTTAATTCCACACGCTCTACTTTGCCGCTTTTAATACGACCAAACTGCAGTTGCTGGATTTGCTCGGCCTGATTCTGGTCTCCCTTACACAGGCTAAGGCTGCATTAACCACACCGAGGTGTTAACTCAGATTTATACCTCAGGTAACAAAGATTCTGGCCCAGTTTTTCCTTTTTTTTTGCAAATGTAAATGATAATTAATTACAACCTTAATGTGACTGGCGTTAGCAGGAATCAACCAGCCCAGCAAGCCAGAAGATACCTTTTGGTCTTTGCAGCAGAGAAGTCTGGTTTTCTGCCACATGATTCTCAGCCCTGTAAACTCAATTTAAATTACAATTAACAAAGGGAGCTGGATGGACCGCTCAAAGGAAGATGAAATTCAGCGTCGACAAATGGAGGACAGAGCACTTTAGAAGAGCTAGCCTGAATTACTCAGGAAAAAGACCCATCGAGTTCTGAAGAGACATGTGCAGTGGCACCCAAAATGGGTGGAGGTGTTAAGATGTATAAAGAACTAGACAGGAAATACTGGCAATATTATAATGTCACCCTAACTCACCAGGAATGACAGCACTCAATCTGGGTGTTCCAGGTTCTGGGGCTGTGTTGTGCCCTGCTTTGGTTGTGGTCTGTCTGAAAGCCTCATCTCTCTTCCTCCTCGGATCTGAAAAAGGTTTCACTTATTGCTCAGTAAGTGTCCCCCTGGGATGGCAGCTTTCATCAGATCATGGGGCAACCCATTGTGATCTCAGTGCTGTTTGTGAGCGTTGGTTCCCATTGCAGAGATGCACAGCAGTGGCACGGTCTGGGTTTAGCGTGCAGGTGCTGGGTGTTGTTGGCAGCCAAGGATACACAAGAGGTCCAACTAGATCCACAGTTCTCAAATTGTAGGTTGCAACCCTGTTTTATTGGGGTCACCAGGACTGGATCCCAGGGCCCTAGTTTAAACTTAAGCCCCGCTGCATGGGGCTCAGGCTTCCGCTTATAAGCCTCCAGTCCTGGGGATGTAACATTTGGATTTTCCCCTTCCTTACCCAGAGTGGAAAAGCTCAGGCTTCTGTCCCCCTCATGGAGTAACTTGTGTTGTCAGACGGGGGTCAAGGTGCGGTGAAGTTTGAGCGCCCCAGAACTAGATGATCTGGTCGCCCTCTTGGCCTTAAACTCTATGATCGAAATCAAACTGTTTCTTTTTCTTTTGTTTTGCTTGATCTGTCTCTTTATACATCTGCAAGTCCCCAGTGACACCGACATCGATTTCTAACGGCACAGACATTCTTGTTTCCAATTGAGCAAAATGTCAGCAGGTGACAATCCATGCTTCATAGGTGCCGTTCTGAATTTAACAGTGTTAAATATGGATCAGAGTCTGCCTCTGGGATGTTCAGCAGGAGGGGCTTTATTTTTTGGACACAGTTTTCCACCATTCCATTAGATTGGGGATAAAAGGGATTAGCAGTTTCCTGTCTAAACCTGTGCTTTGCTGCAAACTGCTTAAATGAATACCCACTGAACTGTGATCTACAGTCAGACATTACTATGTCCGGCATACCATACCTTGCAAAAATAGATTTGATGTACACAATAACCTTTTTAGCAATAATATCTTGCAATAAAGCTTTCTCAGCGAAGTCAGAAAAGTAGTCCAGGGCATTTTTCCAGGAAGCATACACATACCTATTTTGCTCCAGGAGGCCAATTTTTCCTGTGTCATCAACACAGGCTCTTTCACTTGATTTGGTTTCTATTTTTAGCAGATGCTACAAGTCTTGACAGCTTTCTCAATGTCACTCTTCAGATGAAGCCGATATAAAACATCTCTGATTCTTCTCTTAATTTTTGAATCCCTAAATAAATGACCTTCATGCATTATTTTCAACTTCTTTTTATTAAACAAGTTAGGAATCACCATCCTGGTACGTTAAAACAAAATCCCATCTAGGACTGATAACTCCCCCTTAAATTCATGATAAGGACTGGGTATATGCTTATACTTAGGGTGACCAGAGAGCAAGTGTGAAAAATTGTAGAGCCCCGCAAATCCATGGGTATCCGCATCCACGGATGTGAATGTCTGCAGCTCATTTTTGCTGATATGGATGTGGACGTGGATACAAATATTTTACCTAGTACACTGCAAATTTGCTGATATCCTCTTTATATCTACAACTGCAGATGTCAAGGCAGATTTCTGTAGCTCATTTTCGCGGATACAGCTGTGCAGATATAAATTCTGTATGTATACGGGGCTCTAAATATCAGGATAGGGTTGGGAGGGTATTAGGCACCTATATAAATAGCACCATCAGGACATCTGGTCACCCTATCCACGCTGTGTTAATAGACATAATTACTTCTGGTTAGGCCTCATCACCTGAGATGTAGCTTTGCCCATAACAATCCACATTTCAGCTGAGACGGGACAAAGGTTTGTTTATTTTTAATCACTCTGACATGCAAAGTCTAGCTATAGATGTTGTTCCAATGGACTTTTGTCAAATGGGCTGGGCAAAAGAGTCTGCAGCCACGAAATCTCTCTCCCAAAATGCCAATCATATATTTGTAGCTTGATAAAACCTTGTATTCGCAAGGGATGTTTGCAAGAGCCTTTTTGGTTTGTCAACTTCAGCAAACTCTGGCCTCCCAGAAACACATGAAATATTAGACACCCCCAGATGAAGGCTGAACTTCCCAAACTGTGGGCACCATTGTGGCACTAGCAGATGGCATCACAATGATCTGCAGTGTGCGGCGGATGCCATTGTGCGCCACAAAGTGTCACCTTGTGCACAACATAGATACAAGTCCACGCTGTGCGATGCATGCCATTTTTTTCGAGTGCAAAATGTCATCTTCCCGTTTTGGCCAGGGGCTAGGTCTGGATAACCTCCTGAGGTCTCGCCAACTCTGATCCTTTATGATGATTCTCTGAAAAGGGTTACCTCTCTTGATGAAACCAAGGACTTGACACATTTTAACCAATACTAGGTACTGTTTTTCCCCGCTTCTCTACAATTTATATCTCTTCCAGTTCGTCCTTGATCCACCTGTTCAGTTCACGTTTGCCTTAGTAGGGAAAAGCTCACGCCTGTATATCCTGAGTTTGGCCCATTTACTCTCTAATCCCTGTTTTTTCTTTTTCTTTTAGTGCCAACATTACCATTTCTGATAACCCCTTGCTTGTGTGTCAGGTCCAACTTTACCATGTCCTATTTGGTTTCAGACTGATGGTCTTTTCCTGTTCTGGCGTAACATTTTCCATTGCTGCTAGTGGTGCTGTCCCATGCTGCACAGCCTCCGCTGGTGCTGGCAAACTCTGGCAAGTTGATGTTGTTCACAGCATCTTACATCTTTCCCCATGTTCCAGATACTGTCTTGGCTGCAGCAGCTTCTGAAGCTCCATGTAGCATGTTTGCCGGAGTCTCAGTGTGAGCGCCACATACCTTTTTGCCACAGGTCTCTTTTTTGTGGATTCTCTGACATTTACAGTGTCACAGCACTGTCCACTCTCTATGGGTACGTCTACACTACAGCGCTAATTCGAACTTAGTTCGAATTAGTTAATTCGAACTAAGCTAATTCGAACTAACGTGTCTAGAACTAAAAACTAGTTCGAATTAGCGTTTTGCTAATTCGAACTAGCAAGTCCACATTGAGTGGACCCTGAACAGGGCTTAAGGATGGCCGGAAGCAGTGCTGGCAGGGCATCAGAGGAAGACTTAGAGCGTGGAGATGCTGTCTCAGGCTAGCCGAGGGCTGCGCTTAAAGGGTCCCGACCCCCACCCCGGACAGACAGTTCTCAGGGGTGCCCCGCTTGCAAAGCAGTCCTGGCTTGGATTGCCCAGAGTACCCACACTGGGCACATCACACCACTTGGCCATCAGCCCGGCTGCACTTGCCGCAGGCTGCCATCTGGGGAGAGGGGGCAATCGGGGGGCTGCAGGAGAGCTTCCACCCCCAGAAGCCCGCAGAGCCAGCCCAGTCCTCCCCATCGGGGGCTCGTACCCCATTCCTCCCTCACCTCCTTCCACTTACCCTTCCCTAGCCCCCCTTCTTATTGATGTACAAAATAAAGATAACGTTTCTTCCAACATTGACTCCGTCTTTATTGAACAAAACTGGGGGAGACTGGGAAAAGGAGGTGCGAGAGGGGAAGAGAAAGGCTGGGAGAGGGGAGGGCAACTAACATGATCAGGGGTTGGGAACAGGTCCCAGATGAAGAGAGGCTACAGAGACTGGGACTGTTCAGCTTAGAAAAGAGGAGATGGAGCGGGGACAGGATAGAGGTCTCCAAAAGCAGGGGTTGGGTGGAGAGGGTGCATTCAGAAAAGTTCTTCATTAGTTCCCATAAAGAAGGACTAGAGGACACCAAAGGAAAGGAATGGGTAGCAGGCTTCAAACTAGTAAGAGAAAGTTGTTCTTCTTGACAAAGCAAATAGTTAACCTGTGGAACTCCTTGCTACAGGAGGCTGTGAAGGCTAGAACTAGAACAGAGTTTAAAGGGAAGTGAGATCAAGTCATGGAGGTTGGGTCCATGGAGTGGTATTAGCCAGGGGGTAGGAGTGGTGTCCCTGCCCAAAGTTTGTGGAAGGCTGGAGAGGGATGGCACGAGACAAATGGCTTGGTCACTGTCTTTGGTCCATCCCCTCCAAGGTCCCTAGGGTTGGCCGCTGTCGGCAGACAGGCTACTGGGCTAGATGGACCTTTGGTCTGACCCAGGACGGCCATTGTAAGCTCAGGGCTCAGGGTCGGGGGTCTTAGTGGACCCCCTTGATTTTCATGCACACCTGCTCCTGGGTGGCCAGGCTGGCAGCTCTCCTGCCCTAGACGGCCACTTTTCTGTGCCTAGTGCGGAGATCGTGGACGAGGTCCACGATGTCCGCACTAGCCCAGGAAGTTGCCCGCCTCTTGCAGTCCAGGGCAAGCTCCCGGGAGCCGCCAGCCTGGTCCCGGGAAGAGGGGGTGGGATGGGGGACATCGGATGGGTGGCTCTGTGCCGTGCCAGGTGCAGGGTCTGCTGGCTGGGTGCTGGCAGGCTTGCACCTGGCACGGGCACCGTAGCCAGCCCGTGCCCCTTTAAGGGGTCCAGGGCCGGGAGGGGGGCATAGAGTTTCCCTGGTGTTGGCCAGAGTGGCCACCAGGGAAACCTGGGGAGGGCTAGCCTCCCACTAGTTCGAATTAAGGGGCTACACACCCCTTAATTCGAACTAGTAAGTTCGAACTAGGCTTAATCCTCGTAAAATGAGGTTTTCCTAGTTCGAACTAAGCGCTCCGCTAGTTCGATTCAAATTTGAACTAGCGGAGCGCTAGTGTAGCGGCTATGAATGTTAGTTCGAACTAACGTCCGTTAGTTCGAACTAACATTGTAGTGTAGACATGCCCTATATGCTTTATTTTGCACTGGGCAAGTTCTGTTGTGCAGCAGATTCTAATTAATTTGTCAAGGATCAACTTGGGCTCTCCCACCTGCTTGATTTTTGTGTTCCAGATCCCCATCGTGATCTGGCCTCTCGTCCGGAACAAACTGAGTCCCTTGAGTTGCAAGATTGTCTCTTCAGCCTTACATCCATCACAAGAACGTCTATGGTTTCCCCCTTACTTCGTGCTCTGTTTGAAACCTTCTCTCATGTTTCATTTTTATGTGGCATGTGATGCTCAAATGTCTGTTGTATGGCTGTACAGTTGGCCTCCCTTGGTTGAGTTATCTGCAAACTGCTAGGCAGATCAAATGTTTCCGAAACAGCTATTGTGAGAAATAAGGCTCCCTCTTGACTGTCTGCCTTTCGGCTGACAGCCATTGGTTGCAGATAGAGAATGATGCACTGTTTAAACCTTCTCCAACTCTTTTACATATTTCCGTTGCTTCATTCTTCCATAGGAATCATGGCTTGTTTTTTTTTTAACTCCAGGAACCATATGCTGTTTAGTGATCACTCCATACTTGAGGAGTTTGCAGGAGCTGTGCTCTGTGCCTGAATCCAACTGGCACTACATAACAAGAGCTTCACAGCACCCTGTCCAGACTCTCTGTCAAGGAAACTTAGCCCTTAAAGGCGCAGTGCCTAGAACCTCAGTAGGAAACTGAGTCACAAAGAGGTGACGGTCATGCAGGATTTTGGGGGAGAATGGAACCCACCTTTCCAGAATGCCACTGCAGATGCCTCTTTCAAAAGATTCATTTCCCTCTTCCCTTTGCAATCTTAGGTCAAAACATGATCTAGATGGTGCTTGGTCCTGCCATGAGGGCAGGAGACTGGACTTGATGATCTCTCAAGGTCCCTTCCAATTCTAGTGTTCTATGATTCTGTGTCGCCATGTCAGCTCCATCTGCAACCCCAAAACTTGTACTGGAAGCCAGGAGGTCTGGCTTTGAGCAGAGATGTAGCCAGACCTCCTGGCTACACTACACCTCCCGCCTCTCCCCAGTCAAAAAGACATTTCTTGGAAGCCCAAAGTGCAAGGGCTTGTGAATTGAGACACTGCTGCTGCCTTCAAGTTAGCAGAGTAATCACAAACAAACCTGACCTTCCACAAGGAGCTCGCCTCTTCTGCCTTTCGGAAGGGATCTTATTTTGTGAAGTCGGGAGCCATCTGCTGGCTAAAGTGTAGAACAATATAAATATACATAACATAAAATTCCAAATGCTGGACCAGTTTGCTTCATTCATCTCGGGTAATTGAATACATGCCCTAGAGGGGTACACTGTGTGGGGATGAGGGGAAAGGAGGGAGGGCGGTGAATCTTTACATTTGTCTTTCCAGATTTAGTTTGTCTTTATCGCCAGCTATTGTGAATGTCATGGGGAGCTAATGAAGATGTGTTGTGCGTCTGCAGCTAATGGAACAACTTTCTCTTCTGTCTAAGTGTATTAGATTCTTACTTACATTAGCAACTCGAGGGAAACAAAGAGAGGAAGAAGGAGAAAAAGAGAAAGAGGAATGAGCTGGGACAGGAGAAGAAAATGAGGCAGAGAAAGGGTTCCTTCCCACTTTCTCTTTTATCCTTGATATCACAGTGCATTTTTGGCCCCTGGATTTTCCATGCCTTGGTCTGAAACTCCAGTCAAAACCTCTCCAGCCAAATGGGCCTTAAGGCCTGAGAGCTCCTATCATGGCGGGAGGTAGCTGTTAAACTACAATGCATTCTCAGAGAGTGGGCTTTCTGCAGACATAAAGGGAGACTAGGGGTGTTATATCTGCCTCAGCATCTCCAGTCCGACTATCACTGTCAGACTGTGACTGGCAGAATATTCCCTCGGGGCACTTGCCGCGCCAAAGGTCGACTTTCTGGTGTTCTATTTAGTAGGTCTAGTTAAGACCCGTAAATCAACCACTTAGGGCAGCTCCAGCCGGCACCTGTGCTCCTCACAGTCACGAGGAGTATGGGAAGCCAACAGAAGCATTTGCTCCCATCGGCCTCCCACTGTGGTGACGACACTAAGTTCAGTTTAAGGTAGGCCGACTCCAGCTATGAATTTTCCCTAGTTGGAGTTGCATACCTTAGGCCACCCTTCCAAGTCTAGCATAGACTAGGCCTATGTCACCTACCTAACCATCAGGACAAACGTATGCCATTAGATGCATCTGGGAGAAGAAGAACACAGTTCATCTCTTTCCTCTACTACACTTTTCCTTGCAAGCCAGACTTTCTAGAAAGAGCTGGAAATAGCAGGGGAAAAAAGACCATGTTCCCGCCCCATACAAACCACACAGCCCTGAACATTCTGCCTCACCCCACCACCTTTAGTTTTCCAGATTTTCCTCTCATTGGCCTCCACTGCCCACAGCACTCCAGAGACAAACTTGTAGAGGCCCTAGAGCATGTGGAAGACAGTTTAACAGATCAGTGGTTCTCAAGCTTTTCCATCCTAGGCACCTCCCAGCCCCCAAACCAGGATCTATCTGGATTCACCTCTCCTGGAATGAGTTGGGTGGCCGTGACCCCTGACACTTGGCTATGCATGAGAATCCCTGTCATAGAGGAACTCTGGTATGAGCCAAAGCATGGGTAACACAAAGACATTCCACAAGTATATTAGAAGCAAGAGGAACACCAAGGACAGGCTAAGCTCATTGCTCAGTGAAATGGGAGAAACAATAACAGGAAACCTGGAAACTGCAGAGGTGTTTAATGACTTCTTTGTTTTGCTGTTCATCAGGAAGATGGATGGTGATGGGATACCTAACACAGTGAATGCTAGGGAAATGGGGTAGGTATAGTAGTTAAAATTTAAAAAAAGAACAAGTTAAAAATTACTTAGAAAAGTTAGATGTCTGCAAGTAACCAAGGCCTGATGAAATGCATCCTAGAATACTCAAGGAGTGGACAGAGGAGGTATCTGAGTCTTTAGCTATACTCTTTGAAAAATCATGGAAGTTGGGAGAGATTCCAGAAGACTGGAAAAAGGAAAATATTGTGCCTATTTGTAAAAAGGGAAATAAGAATAACCCAGGAAACTAAAGACCAGTCAGTTTAATGTCTGTGCCTGGGCAGATAATGAAGGACGTAATTAAGAAATCCATCTGCAAACATCTGGAAGATAATAAGGTGCTAGGTAACAGCCAGCATGGATTTGTAAAGAACAAATCATGTCAAACAAACCTGATAGCTTTCTTCGATAGGTTAACAAGCTTTGTGGATAAGG
This sequence comes from Pelodiscus sinensis, assembly GCF_052426305.1. NCBI lineage: Eukaryota > Metazoa > Chordata > Testudines > Trionychidae > Pelodiscus > Pelodiscus sinensis. The sequence continues at coordinate 6,081,023 of NC_143074.1, read as the reverse complement.
GAGAAGCGGTGGACGTAGTATACCTAGACTTTAGTAAGGCATTGTTCTGTCCACTGGGGGTAGTCAACCAAACACTGCTGCCATGCATGGTTTGTTGCCCATATACCAAAGGCCCTGAGAGCTTTCTTTGACAAGGTAACAAGCCTTGTGGATGATAAGAGGGAAGTGGAAGATATGGTATATCTAGATTTCAATAAGGCATTTGATACAATCTCACATGACCTTCTAATCGATAAACTAGGGAAATACAACCTAGATGGGGCTACTATAAGGTGGCTGCATAACTGGCTGGATAACCATTCTCAGAGAGTAGTAATTAATGGCTCAGAGTCATGCTGGAAGGGCACAACAAGTGGGGTTCCACAGGGTCTGTTTTGGGATGGGTTCTGTTCAATACCTTCATCAACTATTTAGATGATGGCGTAGAGAGTATGCTTATTAAGTTTGCAGATGATACCAAGCTGGGAGGGATTGCAAGTGCTTTGAAGGATAGGGTCAACATTCAAAATGATCTGGACAAACTAGAGAAATGGTCTAAGGTCAACAGGATGAAGTTTAATAAGGACAAATTCAAAGTACTCCACTTAAGAAGGAAAATCAGTTTCACACATACAGAATGGGAAGTGACTGTCTAGGAAGGAGCATGGCAGAAAGGGATGTAGTGGTCATAGTGCACCACAAGCTAAATATGACTCAACAGTATGACACTACTGCAAAATAAAACAAACATGATTCTGGGATGCATTAGCAGGAGTGTTGTGAGCAAGACACGAGAAGTCATTCTTCTGCTCTACTCTGCACTGATTAGGCCTCAGTTGGAGTATTGTGTCCAGTTCCGGGCACCACATTTCAAGAAAGATGTGGAGAAATTGGAGCAACAAAAATGATTAAGGGTCTAGAAAACATGGCCTATAGGGAAGACTGAAAGAATTGGGCTTGTTTAGTTTAGAAAAGAAAAGACTGAGAGAGGACATGATAGCAGTTTCCAACTATCTAAAAGGGTTTTACAAGGAGGGGGAGAAAAATTGTTCTCTTTGGCTTCTGATGATAGGACAAGAAGCAATGGGAGGTTTAGGTTGGATTAGGAAAAACTTATTAACTAGATGGAGTTTGGGTCCGATCTGATATTTGCCCTATTGCCATGTTCCTGTTATCTATCTCCTCATATAGCCAGCCTGATCTGGGGAGGATTAGCAGTCCACTAGCTAGAAACTGACACCATTGTACTGTGTATCACTCTAGTTCCATATCCCTGTCTCCACATAATAAGCTGTAACGGCAATGTGACCTAGGAGATAGCACATTGGCTTGGCTTCCATGCCTAGATTTGCCACTGGTTTGTTTGATAACCTTGAGCAAGTCACTTCACCGCCCTGTGCCTCAGTCTCCCCTGCTACAGAATGGGGACAGTAGCACTTTATCCCCTTTTTAAAGCAGTGGGAGGTCTGCTGATGAAAAGTGCTAGATAAGCCCTAGGAATTATTATTAAGCTGGGAAGTTAGAAATGCAGTCTCAGACCAGCTTGCTAGCATCTCTTGCTTTGAATGTTGACAGGTTAATGTCAGAACTAGAATGTTACCTAGCTTTGTGAGAGGGTGCATGTAGGGCTCTATTAATTCTATATCTATACTGTTAGTTTTCCATGCCTGGCATTGCTAAGTGTTGCTCTGACCCTTAGGCATGAAGTGACAGCTTGCAGTGAAGTCAAAAAGAATCATTCGTTTAAACGCCAGGGGCAAATTCACCCTCAAGCGAGAACAAGGCTGCAGGCATCACTCCGGTACTTTCGCTGCTGTAACATCACAAGCAGCATGAAGTCAAATCTCTGTTACTGAAAGCAAAGCATGTGGGTAGGGTCAAGGAAGAGGAGTAAAGCAGAGGAGGGTAGCAGTGGTTGTATTGGGAAAGGGATCTTTGACATTTTACAGTGATATTGACAAAGGGAGCATAGAGCCGGAACACCACCTCCTTTGTGGATCAGTAATAAAACTATGTGTTGTCCTTGCTCCAGTTTAGAAGATTTTATGGGGAAGTGGTTAAGGTTCTAGCATAAAATTCAAATTAAAGATGTTAAAGGTAGACTGGTTAATTGGTTAACCGGTAAGTATCACCCTTAATGGCGATGAGCTGGGGGGGGGGGGTGCTCTAGCCCCATAGGGCCCACTGCATACAGAGCCCTGGTGCATTGCAGGCAGGGACTGCTCTGGATGGCTGTGATGAGTAGAGCCCCCCCCCCCCTTAACTAGTTAACTGGATAAATATCACATTTAACTGGTTAACCAATTAAACAGGATTTTACATCCCTAATTCAGATCTACATCCAGCTTCTGGAGGCCAGATTTCAAGGCATCTGCACCCTCAATTAGACTAGATTTTCACACTTCCCAGCATCTCGCACTGGGATAGCTCTGGCCGGGTTTTCAAGAGCCTGGTGTATTGAGCTCAACTGAAAATCTGGCCCAGGTTGTGCACAAGGAGCGCTTTGGGAAACTGGACCCTACGGATACACCTACACAGAAGTGTTATTTCGGAATTACTGATGTTATCCTGAAATAACATAGTCTGCGTCTACACTACAAACAGTTATTTAGATATAATGTTGAAATAATGTCAAGCTGGAAGACTTTTTACTCTGACTACTGTAACCCTCATTGTATGAGGAGAAAGAGAAGTTGGAGGAAGAGTGCTCTAACTCGGACTTCCCTTTGTGTAGACAGCGCCAAAAGCCGAAAAAAGCTATTTTGACTTAAGCGAAACTGAAGTTGCGTAGCTTATTTCAGCTGTAGTCTTACTGTGTAGATGTGCCTTTCCTCTCCCAGTCCTTTGCTTGTAAGACCTCTCCTTTCCCCCCATCCTTTGTCTGTCTTGACGATTTAGATTGTACATGCCTCAGGACAGAGATTGTGTATATACAGCACCTAGCAGATTTGGACCTGGTGTTAGTGTTTGCTGGGCCTCTAACTGCTACCTTAGTAGTAGTAATAATAATAGTACTTAGTCTAGCCCTTAATGAGTGAAGCAAATAGAGTGCAAAACCTGATGCATGATGAAATTCTTTATTGCATTAACAAGATGGCACAAGCCACGGACTAACACATTTATTAGAGGATTAGGGCATAAGCTTTCATGAGCTGCAACTCACTTTGCTAGCCAATGCAGAAGCAAAACACTGCGTTAGTTCCTGAGGATCACACGTCTCTGACCTAGCAAATCAGGGAAAGGAGCAAGGAGCACATGTCTCCAACACACTCCTGGGTGTGCAAGACTTTCCTGCTCTTTGCCTACCGCCCATCCCTAGTTGGTAGGTAGCTGACGTGCCCTGCAGAGCCAAAGATGGCTTCATACCATTTCAGTGCAAGGTACCTGCATCCATACCACGCTGGATTCTGCTTTTATCAGCACGCCCACAGCCAGGTCCGGCCTGGTCTGCCCCAAGGGAGACCCTTAAGGAAACCCTTGTTGCTATAGGAACAGATAAAGTGAGGAAGTGATATCACCAGGTTCACTCTGCTCTGATTTAGTTAAGCTGTCTCCTGTTGCAGTGTTGTATTCTCTAATCTCACCCCCATTCTGCAGGGGCTGACAGTGATGTAGTGTTGTGCAGAAAGCTGTTTCAGTGCATTCAGGTTCTGCTGAACCATGGCTGACGGCCCTCTCGCCTTTCAGGGACAAAACTCTGGTTGGAAGGTGATTTTGATTTTTAACCCCACTTTGCAGGTGTTTAAGGATGATCAGGCCTACAAGGGGTGACTTCAGGTGGAAACCATCCATAACGTGTGGTTTCATCTGAGCTCTGCTTTGTGTTTGCCCTTTGTTCCACAACTCAGTTTTGTGAACGCCAGTCCCTGTGCCCAGGCCTCACGTGCTTAACATCTCTAATGGGAAGAAGCAGCAGTTTTAGAATAGAGTTGAGAACCCACCTTCAAGTAGCACAACGCTAACAGCCTGGTTGAAATACCAGCTTTGGAATATGCGACATCAACGTGATTTATCTTCATTAAAAGAGCAATTTGCTACACACTTCTCCAAAAGCACTAATCAATCTGTGCTCACAACAGATTGAGCGGCTCCACACGTACTGGCCAGAGGCCAAAAAAGGACTAATCTATTACACAAATCAATCTTGCCCTAAAACGCGGCACTATCTATGGAGATGTGTACAGGGCCTTGCGGACATATGCAGCTCCCATACCCTTTGGTAGGATCCAGCCCAGTGATTATTTAAGCTGGCTTTGTGGTAGCATTTGTCTTGCAAATTCCAATAGGAGACACCCTAGTGTCTCCATTTCAGACAAAATGGAATTTTTTAATTTAGAAATTTGCAATGTAAAAAGAAAACTCAAAGCACTTCAAATCCTGGTTTGTGCCCAACAGGATTATTTTGCATTTCCCATAATAAAAGGCTCTCAAAGCCTCACCTCCTAAAATTTAGAGCACCACTTCAAGTGAAGTATTATTGGTAGAGCCTTGTGCGCATACAAATGTCTACTCATAGATGCGGATATCTCTGGATATTGCTCTGTATCCACTGATCCACAGGGCTCTAGTCCCAAGAGACACCATGGCCAAGAAGCATGGTCCTGTCACTCCTGGGGATCCGCACGCTGTGCCGGTAGTTTCTCTCAGCAGTGCAGTTCTACCAACCCAGCTGGGGTGGGGCTATACGACCCCACACTGTCAATACCACAACTGGAGGCAGGGTGGGGGCAGTACAGTCACGCTGCTATGAAGAGCTGCCGGTGCAAGGCACCAGCTCCCGGGCTACATCTACACTGGCATGAATTTCCGAAAATGCTTTTAACGGAAAAGTTTTCCGTTAAAAGCATTTTCGGAAAAGCACGTCTAGATTGGCAGAATACTTTTCCGCAAAAGCACTTTTTGCAGAAAAGCGTCCGTGGCCAATCTAGATGCGGTTTTCTGCAAAAAAGCCCCGATCGCCATTTTTGCGATCGGGGCTTTTTTGCGGAAAACAATACTATGCTGTCTACACTGGCCCTTTTGTGCAAAAGTCTTTCGGAAAAAGACTTTTGCCCGAACGGGAGCAGCATAGTATTTCCAGAAAAGCACTGATAATTTTATAGGAGATCGTCAGTGCTTTTCCAGAAATTCAAGCGGCCAGTGTAGACAGCTGGCAAGTTTTTCCGCAAAATCATCTGATTTTGTGGAAAAACTTGCCAGTCTAGACACAGCCCCGGGGTGAAGGAAACATGCTCCTTTTCATTGACCGCAGTGTCTTTCAGGAGTAAGGCCCTGCAGATCAGCAGATATCGATGTCTATCCAGGGATATCCACATCCACAAGGAGCCATTTGTATCCGCACAGGACTCTAATTATTAGTTCCATCTCACAGATGGGGAAACTGAGGCATGGGGTGCTTAAGAGGCTACTCAAGGCCACGCAGTGATCTGGGAGTATTTGGATGCCTGACTCCCAGTTTTCTGTTCTAATCACCAGAACATTTTGTGATTGGGGGACTTGAATTTTTGTTTCTTTCCCTCACATTTTGTAACATTTATCTAAAATACACAAGACCTAGTCAGCCCCCCGTAGCTAGACATCCTTGTATTTTGCACAGACTTTGGGGGCAGGGAAGGTGCCTTAGTCTATATTCATAAAGCAATTTGATAATATATGACTCTCCATAAGGGTCAGACTGTGGCCTTCCTCTGCAGGAGGGTAAAGGGGCATAAGAGTCATAAATAAGAGCACTGAGGGGAAAACAGAAAGAGCCACTACACCTTCTCCAATGGAGGGGTACCATTCACTCCACCCTGGCATATTAGCAGTGCAGTGTGCTGGGGCACCAATGCTACATCAGGTATAGCCACCGTGTAGGATGCATTCCCGCTGCCGCCCACAGCAGAGGGAAAGGAAAAGTTCAATTGGCACGTTCTTCTGTCTCCGTAGATCTTGGGGCAGTGCAGCAATGCTCCGCCCCTTATGCCAAGCTCATGACCAAGGCTTCATTTACAGCAAAACGGTATGAGGTGATAGATCCTCCAGGCAGCTGCAGCTTGCTCCGGCATGCTACTTCATCCTGTGTCCAAAACCGCTGGGTAATGTTGCTTTCTGCTGTGAAGCAGCTTCTCCGCTCAGCTCCAGAGGTGGCTGCATCCTAGTGGTTGGTACAATATTCCCTACAGGTCTGATTCAACGCCTGTGAAAGGAAATGAGGAAATTCTTACTGATTATATCGCCCCCTATGGGCATGGTGACTGAATGTCAGGCCCTTAATGCGCCTGTCATGGAAATGAAAGGGTTAGCCCCGCCCCCCACTCCTCCCCTTTGACTATTCAGACTGCTACTACAGCCATGGTGGGGAAAGCTGGTGTTACTCCCTCGATACTTGTGGGCCATCCAGCTGGTTGGACTCACTGCAGGGAGGTAAACAGCTTGTCAGAGAGGCACGCTAAATTCTGCTCCTCACTCAGAGCAGCAGGTAACAGGGGAGACTCGCTGGCTGAATCACAGGTTGTTCCCAGATGTAGCCTTGAGGCAGTACCTGCCCCCCTATTTCTCACAGCTGCTTATGAAAAGGCAGAGTGGTCCAGGTGGTAGCAACTGGACAGCAGAACTAGCTGAGCCCAGGCCTATTCCTGGCTCAGCCACATATTGCGTAACTTTGGGCAAGTCACTTCCTCTCTCTGTCTTGCAATAGCTCTTTGGAGATGTCTCCTGGGGGCACCTCGGTAGAGCAAGTACGGCTGTCATACCTGTGCTAGGTGTCATCGGGCCACCTTAGGCATCAGAACAGTGCTCAGTGAAGGTCAACAAATCCAGCCAGCCCCCCAGGGAATTACCTGTGCCCAGTCCCATACTTCTCTTCCTTCGTTGCTGGATACAAAACAAGCTCAGGGGCATCCATTCAAGCTACAATCCCACCCTGTGATTGCAACAGAAGCATCACCATCTCTGTGTGTTTGTACACGGGACTCTGATCTCCGTTGGATCTCCCAGATGTGCTACTGTACCAACAAGACACAATCTAGCCTGCAAGGAAGGAGGCCATCTGCTGAGATCTTTGGATGGAAGGTGCTATGTAAACTATCAGTTGTAATTTTCTCCCTTTAAAAAAAAAAACATCCATGAACTCTCATTAAGGAGCTGGTGCTGCACAGAGCCTTTCTTTATTGCGCAGCAATTTGCTGAAACATCAGTGGGAGTGCTACATATTTCATTCACCCTGAAGGCCGACCCCTTTGCTAATTAAATTAAGATGATGGATGGGAGGTGTGGGCTTCTCCTAGCGACCCAGAAGATTCATTAGTCAAGAAACTGATTGCAGCTCCCTCTAGTTACGCCACTGCAGCGTTTGCAGCTTGTCTCGTGATCTCTCCGTTTCCACTGCCCTGTGCTGGGAACAAACTTGGCTTCTAAATAAGCTCCATTCGGTCCCTGTGTTTGCCTTCTGCAGCAGAAATGGAGGCTCCAAACAGAGATGGCGCAGCTGACTCTTTCTGGACACTGGGTTTTGCTGTTTGCCTTACAGGATTTTCCAGCACTAAAAACCCAGCAAAGACTAAAACACTCCCTTCTGCATGGACACATCCCTGCGCAGGAAGATGGGCACAGCTGGCACTCTGTTGGAAGGCAAGGGAATTTAGGCTGCGCGTCAGAGGCACCAACAAAGTGTGCAGAATGGAGGGACCACAGTCTAGTGGCTGGACAGGGCTGGCCTTACCGTGAGGTGAACTCAGGCGGCCGCCTCAGGTGCCAGACTGTGGGGGGACACCACTAGGAGCCAGAGTGGAGACAATTGTGTCTGCTGCTGATGCATGTGTATTCTCTCTGCTGTAGATGCACAGAGATGGTGGAGTGCCAGGAGAGGAGTAGAACAGGAAGAAGGCAGCATTGAGACCTTTCCAAGTTTTGGCCCAAGCGAGGGGACTTGGGGGCGTCATTTGAGCTCCTCACCTCAGGTGCCAAAAAGTTGTGGGCCGGCCCTGTGGCTGGAGCAGGGGCCTGGGGATTTGGGTGTCTTGGTAAGGGAGAGAGCAGCTAGGTTTATAGCTACAACACTCACCTGGGATCCAGGAGATGGTGGCTCACTTCCCCGCTCTGACACAGGGTTCCTCCATGCCGTTAGGTGTGTCCCTCATTCTTCAGGTCCCGGCTTCCCACCAGTAAAATAGGGGAAGCAATTCTGTCTTGTCTGCTTCGGCCCTACCCCAAGAGGTTATAATCTAACTCATGCTATAGGTGCGTTCTGTGCCTGGCCCAGTGACTGGCTTGCCAGAGCTGGGTACAGAATGAGCCCACTTGAGAGAAACCAGGAGATTCCAGTGTAAAAGGAAAGAGAAAGTTGCAGTAAAGGCAGGAGTCTGTGGCAGAGCATGAGGACAGGGCTCTAAGGCTGTGTCTAGGCTACATCCCTCTTTCGAAAGAGAGATGTAAATTAGACAGCTCGAAATTGCAGATGAAGCCAGGATTTGAATTTCCTGCACTTCATTTGCATAATGGCTGCCGCGCGTTCTTTCGAAAATGGGTATTTCGAAAGTGAAACTGCTGTCTAGAGGAGTACAGGATCTTTTGAAAAAGGGTTTTTTTTTTAAATAACCACTTCTACACAGCGGTTTCACTTTTGAAATACCTGTTTTCGAAAGAACGCGTGGCTACCATTATGCAAATGAAGTGCAGGAAATTCAAATCCCGGCTACATTTGCAATTTCGATCTGTCTAATTTACATCCCTCTTTCGAAAGAGGGATGTAGTTTAGACATGCCCAAACTCTGGGAGAGCTCCTGTCTAAGCAGAGGAGAGACCACAAAGGCCCTATGTCTGAGAGGAGGAAGAGAAACCTTGTGTCATGAAGGCTTATGCATAGACTTTGTTAGGGGTGTGAGTTTTTATAGTTTATATTAATAAACCCAGTCCCCAAAGAGGGTCTCTTTTGTCTGAGAGGGCATGTCTGCTCTGCACGCTTCTTTCGGAACAGGCTATTTTGGGAGAAAAACTCTGATCTAGCTTATTTCGAAATAGTGCGTCTACACAGCAAATGCCTATCAAAATAGTGCTGAGCTATTTTGAAATTGAGCATCCACACACACTGGAGCCTCAGTCGCATTCAAGGCTCCCCGGAAGCATTACAGGCAGGGCATCAGGACAGCACTCACTTCCTGGACCTGCTTCCTGAGGCTGTCTGAGGCTTGTGCTTAAAGGGACCCCCCTATATAACCGTGTCTCAGCTCCTCTCTTTTGTCTACCTCCTTGCGGGACAAAAAATTCATTCCACTGTCTGCTCTGGTTGCTCTTGTGGACACCACAGCACTTCTGCCATGGAGCTGGACCTGCCGCAAAGCAGTCGCCAGCTCCTGGACCTCCTGCACCTCCCGGTGCAGTTACTGCAGGTGGCCCTTGTGGCCCTGCAGAATCTGGACCCACAGCTCCCTGTGGGGCACCTCCTCACCTCTCTCCACATGCTGCTCATGCAGCACAGTCCCTCCCGCCCTCCCCTGTGCACCATGCACCTCTGCTTCAAGCAACTGGACACCAGATGATCCTGGAGCAGTGGCACAACCAGCAGTGGCTCCAGAACTTCCTCATACGGAAGGACACCTTCCTGGAGTTGTGTGAGTGACTCGCCCCTGCCCTCAGGCGACGGGCACCCACATGCGACCTGCCATCCCCTTCCAGAAGCGGGTCGCCATCACATGGTGGAATCTCACCACGCCGGACAGCGACTGCTCTGTCGGGAACCAGTTCGGCGTGGGGAGATCGACTGTTGGGGCCGTTTGACTCTTTTACTATGTTATTGGGAGGGAGGTGAACTGCTGGAGCGGGGTTCCCTAGGGGAGAGGGGTGTTGGTGATGGAAGCTCCCTCCCTGGACGGTTTGTCAGTCCTGCTGCACCGGCTCATCCTCCTGGGCGACGTGGGCCCCATCGTCGCCAGCTTTGCTGCCATGGGCTTCCCCCGCTGCACGGGGGCCATTGATGGCACCCACATCCCCATCCAGGCCCCCAACCACCAGGCCTCCGATTACATCAACCACAAGGGGTACTTTTCTATGGTCCTGCAGCCCATCATAGACCACCAGGGCCTTTTCACAGACCTTTGTGTCGGGTGGTCGGGAAAAACACATGATGCCCGCATCTTCCACAACTCCTGCGGGTTCCAGAATCATAGAACCCTAGAATCCCAGGGCTGGAAGAGACTCAGGAGGTCATCAAGTCCAGCCCCCGGCCCGAAGCAGGACCAATCCAGCACATTTTTCCCTGACGGCACCATCCGTGTCAGGCACGTGGACATGCCGATGCACATAGTGGGGAATGCAGCCTACCCCCTGGTCTCTTAGCTTATGAAGTTCTAAACTAGAAACCTGGACCCCACACAGGAAAGTTTCAATGGCAGGTCATTGTGGTGGAGGGCGCCTTCGGGCATCTCAAAGGAGGTTCTGCTGCCTCCTCACCCGGCTGGACCTTGGCAAGCTGAGCATCCCCCAAGTGGTGTCGGCCTGCTGAATCTTACACAATATATGTGAAAATTAGGGGGAGACATTCCTGCCAGGGTGGGGGGCAGAGGCCGAGCAGCTTGCCAGGGCCTTTGAGCAGCCCCGCCCAGCTGCCATCCTGCAGGCTCATTAGGGAGCTGTGCACATTGGAGAGGCACCAAGGGAGAGTTTCTCACAAGGACTCCCCTGGGCCTCCCCACAAAGGGCTTCTGCAGTGCCCCAGAGTGCTTTTCCTCCTTCATTTCTCTCTTCCCCTCTTCTTCCTCCCCCTTCCTCGTCTGATAAAATAAACCAGACCTTTTGTTTTTAAAGAATTGGGGTAAATGTAATTGGGGAGGGAACATGGAAGGGGGAAGAAGGGAAGTGAATAGGAGAAGTAGGGCTCAGGGATGGGGCTGGGACCGGCACCTGCCTCGGGTGGTCCCACCGCCTCTTGTGCGAGGCCCTCGGCAGCCATGGGGTGGGCTAGGGGGAGAAGCTGGAGGAGCAGAGGGAGAAGCCAGAGGAGTGGGAGCAGAAGCAGGAACTATGTATGCTGCATGTATGCTGTGGACCTCTTGGGCCAGCTTCCACCAAGTGTTGCAGCGCAGTTCCTGGTCCGCTTCCCACTGCTGGTCCTGCCAGTCCAGAGAGCGCTGGGGGCTATGTAGGCAGGTCCTCATGGGCTCATCTGCAGTGGCAGGTCCCACGGGGTCAGGAGGCTGGCGAGGGAGGTGTTGCGGGTGCCTCTCTCGCAGCTGGTCCAGCTCTGAAGAACAAAGAGAAGAGCAGTCATCGCAAGAGACACTGTGCTTGAAGCCTAGCCGTCATGTCTGAGCCGACACCAAGAGGTCTTGGGTCCGATGAAAACAATGTACTTGGCGCAAGGCCATTGGTAGCCTACACAGCGGGCCCCTTCCTACATGGGCACAGATGTCCCCGGGGGGGGGAGGGTTGCTACCCCCATGTCCCGGGGTTAAGCAGGCATGAGAGGGTGCCAGCCAGGCCAGGAGCTTACGGGTGGCAGGGGGGGCAATGGGACAGCTCAGCTTCTCTCTGTGCCGCGCACTCACCAGAGGCGACATCCTGCGGGGAGAGGACTCTATCCTTGCCTTCTGGAGAAGGGGTGGGTGGGTGTTGGGGAGAGCTGTGTGTGAGCAGCAGACACTGCTTGCCAGGGAGGGTGCTACTGGGGTCCACTACATTTCCTTCCTCTCCCAGCAAACTCCCCTAGCAGGGGCTCGGTGTCCTCCACCTCACTGTGCTTGCCCGGGATCGGTTGTTGCTCTGAGAGCGTGGGGCCTAACCCTGCGCAGCATTGGTGTGTGTGTGTGTCCAGGACCCCAGTCTCCGCAGTGGTGGTTTGTGGAGGGAGGGTGTCCCACACAACATAGGGAGTAAGACAGGCCTGTGCAGGAACCCTGTGAGCAGGAGCACAAGGGTCCTCTGAAGCAACCTCATTGGGACTGAGTGCTCCTGACTGGAGCTCCACATACACCCAGGTACACAGGCTGCTGCGCAATGCTCAGGCCGAGGAGGCTGAGCAAGGAGTGTGCAGCCCCTTGCTGCCTGCCGCCTCCCCCGGGTGTGTCTAGGGACAGTCATGGAGCTTGCCTGATAGACCTTCCCCAGCTTCATCTGATCCATGGACGATATCCTGGGAGTGTAGAACCGGCTCCTCCTCCTCCACTTCCTCCTCGGCTGCAGGCTGCCCTCTGGGAGGGTGACTATGGACGTCTCCCACCCATAGTCCACAACAAGGTGAGGGGAAGGGACTGACCCCCTCCCAGGATGTGGTGAGCTGGTCATAATATTATCAGGTCTCCGGAGCCACCCCTGAGTGGGAGCTGTGCTCTCTGGCTTTGGCCTAGGCCTGCCTGAGCTCCTGAATGTGGCTGTGACCAGGCTCTCGGCCATGTGGACATAGACATCAGCATTCCTGCACCTGGTGCCAAGATCCTCGCCTCGTCTCCCCCGATCTCTATGAGATCCGGATCTCCACACCAGTCCCAGATGGGACCTGCCTCCTCTGCCCCCCCAGCAGGGGGTTGGGAGCTGGCTGGAGCTGTGCTCACAGTCGTGGGGGGCTCAGATTAAGCACTGTGGTCTGCCATGGCAGGCAGATCTGGACGCTGCTGTGTGGCATGGTGCGAGCTGGGCCTGTCGTGTGCCACACATTGTTTCCCCTGTGGCTGCAGCTTTAAGGGCTGCAGGGAAAGGGGAACTATAGAGTCCTGATGAGTGTGGACAGAGTGGCCAGCAAGGCACCTGCGGGAAGCCCTGGAGGTCACTTATTTCAAAATAACCACAACTGCCCCATCTACACACGCTCTATTTCAAAATAGGCATTATTCCTCATAAAATAAGAGTTACACATTTCAGAATAGGATGTCTGTCATTTCGAAATAACGGGTTGGCTGTGGAGATGCTCACCCAGTTATTTTGAAATAACGCTTCTGTGTAGATGAGCCCAGAAAAAGCCTGAAGTGAAGTTTATTTGAACAGTTAAAGAGGGGAAAGTTAGGCAGGCCACCAGAATTACAGAATCGTAGGACTGGAAGGGCTCTCCAGAGGTTATCTAGTCCACTCACCCGCATGAGAGGAAAAAGTATTAGACCATCCCTGACAGGTGTTTGTCAAACCGGCTCTTAAAATCTGCAACGACAGTGATTCCACAACCTCCCTAGGCAATTTATTTCAGTCCATAATTACCCTGACTATTAGGGGATATTTTCTAATGTCTCATTTAAACAGCCCTTGTTGAAATGTAAGCCCATTGCTTCTTGTCCTGTCCTCACAGATTAATGAGATTTTTTTCTCCCTTCTCTTTGCAACAACTCAAGTGTGACCATAGGCCATGAGGTGCAGGGGAGACAGACAGGCCATCAAAGGGCCTCTAGGCATTTCTGTAATACAAATGCTAGTAAAGGGGCCTGTTTCTACTTAGTTATTGACTTACAATATGTCTTTGAGATATGGCCCAGCTGCAGATGGTAAGAAGTGCATTACAAATACTCCCACTTATTTTCAATGGGCTACTCCTAGAGGAGCAAATTATGGTACCCAACCGTACCCATGTTATGCCATTCCTAGAACACAGAAGGATTTGAAAGCTCCAGGTCCATTTAAAAGTAGATTCCAGTCTGTAGACCAGGGAAGTTTATGGGAGTTTCCCAAGACTCTTAAGAAAATTAGGCCATTGAAGTGCTAATGAAATTCTTAGCCTAGATTTCTGAGTTTACCACCAGAATCTGAATTTCTAACCTTGTTCAACTATACATCAAAACTGGTTGTCTGGTGCCATCTAGTGGCATGTTACTCTGGCACATTTGACAAAGAAGTAAGGAACGATAGGATCCCATGCTATAGCTAATAGCTGTCAGTGAACTTCTGTGGAGGTGGAGTTGAGAAGGAACCCTGTTTTCCCTTGTCAAAATAAGTGTTTTGGCATGACAGGAAGTGCTCTGATCAGTGAGCCTCAACTAGCTCCATACCCCTGGAGATTGCTCTAGACTTCACCCATCACTTGTGATGCTCTTGGACTCAGTGTGATCTTGCTCACATTGGAGCAAATCAGGAATAACTCTGCCAAAGTCCATGGGGCTTACACTGCTGGAAGAGGAGAATTAGAGGCACCGTATTTATTTTCTGCAAACATTTCAGTTGGCCTTTATGTTGACTTCATATTCAAGCTTAGTCCAGACATTATTTTAATGAAAAGAAGAGTGGGGAGGGTGTTTTGATAAATAGAGGTTGGCAGGCACATTTGGGCTGGAGAGGAAAGAAAAAGGGATGGGAGATGAGATCAGAGTGAAAGAGGTTAATCAACCAGCAAGGTGGAAACATTACCAGAGCAGAAAAATTATAGGCACTTAAAGAAGTACTTGAAGGTGACATTTGTATATCTGCATTTTGGCTCTTAATATATTTATAAAGGCAGCGCTCTCCATCCGTTGCTGCTTAAAATTTGCAGCACTTAGTATTGCCCAAGCAGCTCACAAGAGCACTTCTTAATCGCAGAAAACAGGAAGGAGCCCTCACAATCATACTGCATCAGGCGAGGTTGATCTTACAGTACGTTTAGGACAGAGATGTAATGGGAAGAGCAGGGTTTTCGACCAGCGTCTCCGCAGCCAGTGGAAAATGTCAAGACACCCTCCATTTAGGTTGTGTTTAATCTCATGCACTCACAACCCTGAATATGCCAGTAATTTAACAAGCCAAATCACCCAATCAGAGCACAATAATACCTCACTTTACCTTTCTCATAAATAGAGGGACATATGGTCTAGATGAGAATAGTTCTGCAAAAAAATCAGTGCAACATCCAAGACAGCTCCAACAAGGTTTCACTCAATGAAATGCTCCAAGCAGAACCCTGTTGTGGTGGGGGGACAGGGATTAGGAACCCATCAGACAGGTTTTTTATTGCTCTTGGGGGGCATTGGCACGCATGACTGTCAATGGCATTATTTGCATCTATGCTAGACTATGCTGCAAGCACCTGCATAGCCATGGAATCCTCTTCTGTTCTTCTAAGTGTCAGCTCACCTGATGGAACTTCAGTAGGGGTCCATCTGGCTTCTCCTGATTCTGCCAGGTAAGGAGGCATGTTAAGTAGGAATATATGGGCCTTACGATGTGCTGCTGTTTCCAGATGGTGAGCTGACTTTCAGATGCAGCATCTTTGTTTTAGTCAATGAACTGATGGCATGTTGTGACGGCGCGTTGGGGTTTTCCCGTCTCCTGCACCCCCGTAATGGCACGGACAGACTCCACCAGCCAGTAGAATAGAGGGTGTTTATTGCTTCTCCAGGATACAGCACAGCACAGATGGAATCTGGTTTCAGGGCAGGCCTAGGATGCCTCAGCCCCCCTTGAGATGGGGGAGACTGGGCCCCTAAATTCCAGCCCCTTTCCCTAGGCTGTCTCCTCCATGCTCCCAG
Organism: Pelodiscus sinensis; assembly: GCF_052426305.1. Classification (NCBI taxonomy): domain Eukaryota; kingdom Metazoa; phylum Chordata; order Testudines; family Trionychidae; genus Pelodiscus; species Pelodiscus sinensis. Next base: position 6,065,649 of record NC_143074.1, on the reverse strand, counting down.
ACAGAAACTAACCTCTCTTCCAGCGCTGCCCCCAGCCAGGGGCGGCATTCCACCTTCCTTTGTTTCTCTCGCTGTGGTGTAGCTGGTCGGACAGGTTGAGAGACCATTGCCTAGTGACTCATCCCCTGTCCTGCTGTGCGGTGCTACAGACTCCAGCATAGCAACCAGCATAGCAACCAGCAAGGTACCCCCCACTATGTCACACATGTCCTAACATCCTCACATTGCACTGAAACATGCTACATCACACTGAGGAATAAGGGGACTTCAGAAAGAGGGTTTTTTTTTCCTGACATTTGGCCCATGTAGATGGGCCAAATATTGGAAAAGCCTCTTCCAGAAAAAGAATCGGAAGAAAGTATGCAAATGCAAGCACAATTTGCATACCTTCTTCCAACACCCCCCCCCCTCCGTGTAGCCATACCCTAACTGACATTTTTTTCTCTATTTTTTCCCTTCTCTTTCCCTCCCTATCCCCTCTCTTTCTCTGCTATTTATTTGTAGCCTGGACCCTTTTCTCCATTCATCTAAAGAAGTGGGTTGTGCCCACGAAAGCTCATGTTACCATTTACATTTTTGGTAGTCTCTCAGGATGTGTCTACACAGTAGGGCTTCACTCGAAATAAGCTACGCAAATTGAGCTACGTCGATTGCGAAGCTTATTTTGAAAAAGCTTATTTTGAAATTGGAAGTGTCTACACAGCACTTATTTTAAAATCGAGCACGCTTCCTCCGACGTCCCTTACTCCTCCTACAATGAGAGTTACAGGAGTCGGAGTAAGAAGTCCTTCAGCTTGACAGCATGTCGACATTATTCTGAAATAACTGCCTGCTGTGTGGACATGGACTAAGTTATTTCTAAATAACTTTAGTTATTTTGAAATAATGTTGCTGTGTAGACATACCCGAAGGGTGCGTCTACTCAGCAAAGTTATTTCTAAATAATGGCCGTTATTTTGAAATAACAATGTGAGCATCTACACGGCAAGTCCGTTATTTTGAAATCATTTTGAAATAACGGACGACTTATTTCGAAATCTGTAAACCTCATTCCATGAAGATTAACACTTATTCCAAAATAGCTATTTCAGACTAGCAGTCGTGTGGATGCTACACTGCTGCTATTTTGAAATAGCTCCTCCCCCAGGGCCATTCAAAGTCATTGGCCCTGACTTTAGTTCAAATTAACTTTGATAGGCACTACACATGCAAACCGCTAGTTTGAACTTAATTCGAACTAGCGGTGCGCTTAATTCGAACTAGGTAAACCTCATTCTACGAGCACTAACACCTAGTTCGAATTAACTAGTTCGAATTAAGGGCTGTGTAGCCACTTAATTTGAACTAGTGAGAGGCTAGCCCTCCCCAGCTTTCCCTGGCGGCCACTCCGGGCACCACCACGGAAACTCTTCTGCCCCCCGTCCCGGCCCCGGAGCCCTTAAAGGGGTACAGGCTGGCTACGGTGCCCATGCCAGGTGCAAGCCTGACAGCACCCAGCCAGCAGACCCTGCACCTGGCACGGCTCGAGCCAGCCACCTGCTGTCACCCAGCCCTTCGCCTCTTCCCGGGACCAGGCTGGCAGCTCCCAGGAGCCTGCCCGGGTCCGCAAGAGGTGGGCACCCTCCTGGTCTAGTGCGGACATCGTGGACCTCATCCATGACCTCCGCACTAGGCACAGGAAAGTGGCCGTCTAGGGCAGGAGAGCTGCCAGCCTGGCCACCCAGGAGCAGGTTGGCATGAAAATCAGGGTGGACCACTGAGACCCCCGACCCTGAGCCCTGAGCATAGAATGTCCGTACTGGGTCAGACCAAAGGTCCAGCTAGCCCAGTAGCCTGTCTGCCGACAGCGGCCAACACTAGGGATCCTGGAGGGGATGGACCGAAACAATGACCAAGCCATTTGTCTCGTTCCATCTCCAGCCTTCCATAAACAGAGGCCAGAGACACCATTTCTACCCCCTGGCTAATAGCACTCCATGGACCCAACCTCCATGACTTTATCTAACTTCTCTTTAAACTCTGTTCTAGTTCTAGCCTTCACAGCCTCCTGCAGCAAGGAGTTCCACAGGTTGACTATTTGCTTTGTGAAGAAGAACTTTCTGAACATTCCTTTCCTTTGGTGTCCTCTAGTCCTTCTATTATGGGAACTAATGAAGAACTTTTCTTTATGCACCCTCTCCACACCACTCATGCTTTTATAGACCTCTATCATATGCCACCTCAGTCTCCTCTTTTCTAAGCTGAAAAGTCCCAGTCTCTTTAGCCTCTCTTCATATGAGACCTGTTCCAAACCCCTGATCATTTTAGTTGCCCTCCCCTCTCCCACCCTCTCTCTTCCCCTCTCCCAGTTCCTTTTCCCAGTATCCCCGAGTTTTGTTCAATAAAGAGAGTTTCTATTTTTGAACACATGTGTCTTTTATTTTGTACATCAGGAAGGGGGGCTAGGGAGGGGTAAGTGGAAGGGGGTGAGGGAGGAATGGGGTACGAGCCCCCGATGGGGAGGACTGGGGTGGCTCTGCGGGCTCCTCGGGGTGGAAGCTCTCCTGCAGCCCCCCGATTGACCCCCCCCTCCGGATGGCAGCCTGCGGCAAGTGCAGCCGGGCTGATGGCCGAGTGCTGTGATGTGCCCAGTGTGGGCACTCAGGGCACTCCAAGCCAGGACTGCTTTGCAAGTGGGGAAACCCTGATAACTGTCTGTCCGGGGTGGGAGTCGGGTCCCTGTAAGCACAGCCCTCGGCTAGCCTGAGACAGCAGCTCCACTCTCGAAGTCCTAACCTGATGCCCTGCCGGCACTGCTTCTGGCCAGCCTTAACCTCGGTTCAGGGTCCACTCAGTGTGGACATGCTAGTTTGAATTAGCAAAACGCTAATTCGAACTAGTTTTTAAGTCTAGATGCGCTAATTCAAATTAGCTTAGTTCAAATTAACTAATTCGAACTAAGTTAGTTCGAATTAGTGCTGTAGTGTAGACATACCCTTACAGACTAACACGGCCACCCCTCTGAAACTTTTTTACAGCAGGGTTGTTCTTAGCAGGAGACTTTAGGCAATTATATATGATAATAAAAAATGACATGATTCACTGGGAGCATGTCATCCATTGCTCCAGGACAGGGCACCTTCTTGTCCAGTGGAAGAATTATTGATTGATTATGAAACCTGGTGGTCAAAGTCAGATGGTCAGCTTTCCAGGATTGCCTGGGAGTCTCCAGGAGATAAGAGTTAATATTTAACTAACGGTTGTCATGTGATGAAACTTCCAGGAGTGCGTCCAGCCAAACTTGGCAGCCCTTGATCAGAGTCAAACCCACCACAAATTAGCCTGAATGCTTAATGCAAATTAGGGGGCCCAAATGCTTAATGATCCTTCATCACCCTGAAGTTGCAAGTGAATGTGGGCTTGGAAGGTGCATTGTTTGTACAGCCCAGTAGGTTTCAGCCCAATCTCTCACAGCACTACTGCAGGGGTTGGCATGGTTTGCCATGAGTGGACCGGAACAGGAGGGTGTAGCTCTGGAGCGAGATGCAGCTGCAGAGCGGTGTGGAGTAGGGATGTAATAGTGTAGTCAATTAACCGATAAGCAAAAGCTTATAGTTTAATGCTATTGACTACAGGCATTTCCCTCCACACCTGCCAACCAGTATATTTTTTAGCAGGCTGGCCAGCACCCCAGCTCAGTTCTGGCTCACAACCTACCCCCGCTGTGGCTCTGCATTTAAAGTGTATTAGGAGCCAGGTGGGCAGGCAGCCTGGCTCAATTCTGGTTCACACCGGGTCTGGGAGCTCAGACCCCGCCCCCCTGCACACAAGGCCTGCTACCACCCTGCACTGCTGCCTCTTTATCAGAGGCAGCAGCACAGTGCAACAAGCATCTGGTCCACAAAAGGAGTTGGTTTTTGAACTGGCTCCCCTCGCAGACTCACTCCTGCCTAGCACCCCACGCTGCTGCTGGCCCCACCTCCAGGGACTATAGAATAGTCGACTAACCAATAAGAATTCATGAGGTTACTTGACTATTCAATTATCCGATATTTAACATCCCTAGTGTGGAGTCTGAGGGCTGGAAGAGCAGGCAGTGTTAGAAACTAGGACGGGGATCAGTGAGTCGCTTGAACTGTGCGTGGAGGGAGAGGGAAGGAGAAGCAAAAGGAGTTACAGTCAGGAGGGAAGGACAGTGACAGCCCTGCCTGCAGGTTGCTTGCTGTGTGCACTATATGTGGCTCTAAATGGTCCTGAAGGGAGGTTCCAAAGAGGATGGGGAGAGGTTGTTCTCAGTAGTGACAGGTGGCAGAACAAGGAGCAATGGTCTCAAGTTGTGGTGGGAGAGGTCCAGGTTGGATATTAGGAAAAACTATTTCGCTAGGAGGGTGGTGAAGCACTGGAATGGGTTACCTAGGGAATTAGTGGAGTCTCCATCCCTAGAGGTGTTTAAGTCTCAGCTTGACAAAGCCCTGGCTGGGTTGATTTAGTTGGAATTGGTCCTGCCTAGAGCAGGGGGCTGGACTTGATGGCCTCCTGAGATCTCTTCCAGTTCTATGATTCTATGATTCTATGGTCTCTATTTTCATGAGTACCACACACTGTAAATATTGACAAGAGGGGAAACAACCATGGATTTGATGCCACAGCCCTCTGGCAGGGCTTGCAATGGGGGAAGGGAACAAAGGGGCAGCTGCCTCTCAGCCCAGAGATTCAAAAGGACTTGTGGCTCCCAGCTGCCACTGCTGCAGCCCCCTGACCTTTAAATCCTGCCCCCCCCCCCACCCTGGGAGGGACCAGACCACCAACACAGGGTAAGAGACATCTTGAAGGGCAGGTGGTGGTAGGCTTAGGTGATAAGGCATTCATTTGGGAAGCAGAGGGTAGCAGGTTCAAGCCTCAGCAGTCCCCCCCCAGGAGCCCTGGACCCCCAAGCCATGATGGATCTGTCTAGACTACACCTCCCTGTTAACAGAGAGATGTAGATTAAGCATGTCAAAATTGCTAATGAAGGTTTACAGGCTTTTTCAAAAAAGGGTTTAGTTTTCAAAAGATTTGTGTCTAGATTGCCGGGTTTTTTCCGAAAAAGCTTCGTTTTGAATAAAAAGCAGTAGCCATGCTTATGCTAATGAAGCACAGGATATTTAAATCCCCGCTTCATTAGGAATTTCAACGTGCCACCAGAGAGGTGTAGTCTAGACACAGCTGACGTAAGAGATTTCCTGAAGATAGGGCAGGGGGTTGGGCTCTGGCATGGCTTAGGGCATTCACCTGGGTAGCAGAGGGTGGCAGGTTCCCCATGAAGCACCCTCTGGCTGGCATGGAGGAAGGAGGCTAGCCCCAGCTCTGCCCAAGGCACAGTCCCTCCTGCTGGCCTAGAGCTCTGGTAGTTCTGTCAGCTTCCCTGAATTCTGGTACATGGATAAGAGGACTGGAAAATGAAACACTTCTTATCCCCTCACCTTTTCTTCCTCCTCTATTCCTGAGGCACAAAACCACACAATAGAACTCACCTCGTTCCTCTGTGGACTGGGTTCTCTTTAAAAATTATGTTTTTCCTCAAGTAAATGTAATTTCTGTGGAGGCCACACTACTCAAAGTTGTCCAGAAGGTGGCAGGCTGTCAATTCACATGGCTGTTCATTTGCATTCATTCCAAAAATGGAGAAAAACTAGGAATATATTTGTGTTCAGGGAAAGGTGTATGAAAGAAAACAGCCTCTTGGACTGATTTTCAGTGTCCGTGATGGAGTAGCTGTAGTCCAGGCAAGGCTTATACTGTAGAAGTGAACATCATAGGATCAGGCCTTTGTTTTGACTTTTTCCAGGATTCTGCTTTTCCCCTTTCATGATTAGGTGTTGAGAGAAAGACTAAGCAGAGATGGATTTGAGCTCCTACAGTCCAATTGGGATTTTGAGCCTAGGGTTTGGACACTGGAGGGGGGGGGGGGAGATTTATAGAGCCGGGTCTAACAAAAGGTTCACGGGAATTTGTGCTCAGCCTCTGAACGTTTGGTCAGATCCCTCTTGTTTTTAGCACTGTTCTTTGAATGCTGCCTTCAGGACGAAAGGCAAGCAGAGCAAGAGAGAGGGTTTCACAGCCTGCTGGCCTTGCATCCCTAATTAGCGAATAAGCCAGGTCAGACTAATAATCTCTGGCCATGTGCAGGCCTGCAAATCAGGAGGAGGTGGGGCAAAAGGGGCAACTGGGAATTCAAAGGAACCCAGGGGTCGTGGCCATCGCCATTTCAGCAGAAGCAGCCGGAGCCCTGGGCCTTTTAAATCACTGCCGGAGCCTGGGCAGTGTGATCCACCTCGTGCTGAAGGGCTGGTGTGGGGAGCCTAGACCCTAGCCCCACATCTTCACCGGTAGCCCCTATCCCTTCTGGGAGTGCAGAGCCAGCTCCCTCCCACCTCACCCAAGGGCCCGCAGCTCTGTCAGCCCTCTGGCCATGTGTGGCTTTCCCTGGATTATTAAGGCTATTTTCACACATTTAGCATTTACATTGTTGGGTTTTGGAGCCTGTTGTGTTCTCCTGGGAAGGAGCGTTCAGCTGCCCAGCCGGATCCTCAGCACTCTCTTTGCAGGGCAATGGCATTGTGGAGGAAGCGGATACTCATCCCGTGTCACCACCTCGAGTCATGTCAAGTGCATGTTATCAGGCCTGGATGTGGACACCTGGGGCTATTGATTATCACAGGGCAAGGTCCCGACACCAGCCAGGGTTCAGAACCCAGAGCTTAGGAACTGAGAATTAGATATAAGGAATCAGGCCAACTCAAGAAACCCAGAACTTAGGGATCAGGAAGCAGGAACATGTAACACCAGCAGGATGAATCCCAGTTGGGTAGACAAGCTCCTGTTCCTCTTCGGGATTATATAAGGGAAGCAGGATGATCAGGAGCTCTGGTCTTCCACCAGTTGGGGCTTGTGGGTGAGGTGCTGCCTAATCTGAGCTGAGCTTCAAGGAATCCTACTTCTGGCTAATACCAGTGAACTGTGAGGTGGAGGGTTGGAGCGTGACAAAGCCCTGTGAATGTGGGGTTGGACTCACACGCATTACCCTGCTGTAGCTGGGGACTGGACTGAGAGTTGCCACCTCATTGTTCCAGCCAGACTTCCCGTGGTTAGGTCACTGGAGTGGGAATCAGACAGCTCGGACCTGTTCCCAGATCTATTACAGACCGGATTAGTTACCTCATTACTCTGCACCTCTATATCCCCCACGCTTTTGGCACTTTAAACTATACTTAATTCAGGGCATGGGGGATCTCTCACGACGTGTGTGTGTCACCCACAGACCTTGTGTGGTTCACTGTCCCATGCATTGGCACGTAGAGCACTTACAGTGAGAGATAAGAACAAGGGAGCTCTACAGTCAAAGTTGAGAGCCAGCTGGCTTTATAGCCCAAGCTGTAGAGGCTTGTATACTAAGGTCCCAGGTTCAAATCTTCTTAGTGATGGTTACATGGACAGGGCCTAGCACGATGAACCCTTGAACTTGTTTGGATCCTTTAGGTGCCATTCTACAAACAAAAATAGGCATGAGAAAACTAGGATGGACTCAAGAAAACAATCTGGGGTTTCTGAGGTATCCCAGAAAAGCAACACCGTGTCCAAGGAACGTGTCCGCTTTTTCGAAAAAGCTGATGCACTCTTTCACCCTTCCTTTAAACCTTGTTCTATGAAGAAGAAGGGATGAGTTGAAAAAGTAGGGTTTTCCAAAATTTGGCGCGAAATTTCAGAAAAGCCTCTTTCAACAGAGGGGCTCCGCAATTTGCATTTCTTTTTCTGACGTACTTTTGTAGTCTAGACGTAGTCTTCCCCAGAACCATCTGTTCCTCCCTGCACGAGTCATTCCCAAACAGAGATTGTTTGCCTCCTACTGAACCCTCATTCTGGTTATGAGACATTGATGTCTCACGGAGTCGTTCTAACCCCACTGACATTGCAACACTGAAAGCCAACGGTTGAGACAAGCAGCAGGGCACGTTCATTTTTTTCCACACACACTTACATTTGGAATATGGGGAAAAAAAGTAATCAAAAAGGGATCTGAACTTTTGAGGTAAGCCAGGCCCTGGTGGAAAAAATAAGCAATCTGTGTAGAAACTCCAGCGAATAGGGTGAAAATAGTCTTAATAAAACAGAGAAAGTGACACAGGGCCAGTAATTATTATTGCGTTAGACTGGCTTACCCAGGAAGAGCTTTTAATTTTGGATGAAAGGCTTGCCTGCTGTGAAACCCTCGCTGTTACATTGTTGACCTTTCCTGGTGAAGGTGGCATTCAAGGAACAGAGCTAAAAAAAACATGAGAGGTCTGACCAAGAAAGAAAGAAAGAAAGAAACCCAGTTTCATTGGAGCTGCTACAGAATGAATTTCCTTTTAAATCCCAGACTGAGTAGCTGTGGCAGCACTTCTAGGGTATTACCAATCTTTTTTTTCTTTTTGGATATTAACAAGAAATTAAGAAATTCGCTCCAAGGTGGACTGTGTTCCCTGAAGCACAGCTCAGAGCACCCCCTTTAGCATCTCCCTGCTTCCTGCGTAATATGAGCTAGGAAATAACTCACCTCCTTGCCTCTCGCTCTACCTCATCAGGCTGGAATTCCAGCCTGGGCTTCTGGTGACATCACTGACCACAGAAGTGAAGCCGGAGGTGCTGGGAGAGATTGCAACAGCCTTTACGAGCGCTCGGGGGTGCATAATCACATGTAATACAAGGTTAATAAAACCTGCTCTCTGGGCTGTTTCTCGTCACCCCCACACACTTGCAGAGCTCCCTGCTCCATCCGCGTTTTTCAGTCTTCCACACGCCAGTAAATGCCAGGGGCCTGTCCTATGGTTGCCCTAGTGGCAATTCTTATGTACCCACTCCCATCCCCCCAACAGAGTATCAATAAGGTCACATTAACAAACCTGAGCAAGGAGAAGGCAACCCACAGTAACCAAGTGGCGGGTCTGCTGTAGTAAGGGTTGAGGGAAGGAGCAACAACAAGCTGCTTAAAGATCTTCCTCTCAGGAACCTGACTGAGGTCCCCCAAACAAATCTCTGCTGCCTAGTCAGACCAGTGTCTTCTGGAGCCAGAAAGAAAGAGCCTTACACGAGTAGCTTCTCATCCCCCGCTAGGCCTCTCTGCCTTCCCCAGGGATCACTTTCCTGTCATATCTGGTCCTTCCAACCCATTCTCTGTCCCAATGGCACGTTAAGTATTTTGGGCCTAGCTAGGAAACGTGAGAATGACTTTGTCTCAGTGATTAGGGCAACCTGGTGGGAGACCTGGGGTCCAGACCCCCACTCCAATCACTCTTTTGTTATTTATCCCTTATTCCTCAGAAAAAGAGGTTTATAGGCTCTTGTGCAAAAGGGTTTTTTTCCCCCACAAATGGCCCCGTCTACACAGGGCTTTTTATCGCAAAAACCTCTTCCACAAAAAGGATCGGAAGAAGATAAGCAACGAGAGTGCAAGATATGCAAATAAGCACTCCCTTTGCATTTCTCTTCGCAAAAAACCCGCAGTGTAGATGTAGCCTCAGTGTCCCCATCTCAGCGGAGACAATGCAGTCGAGGGCAGATGTTTCAAGGAATTTCATTGCCATGTGGGTACCTCTAAGCCAGTGGTTCCCAACGTGGTGCCTGCGGGCGCCATGGCACCTGCCGGGCCATTTCTGTGCGCCTGCCGAGTGAACAGGGCCGGCCCCGCCCCCGGGCGCATGGTGCATGGGCGGTGCCAGCCTCCTGGGCACACGGCGTATGGGCAGCGTCGGCCCCGGGCGCGCAGCACATGGGCAGCCCCGCACCCAGGTGCGTACCGTTTGGGTGGCCCTGCCCCCGGGTGCGCAGTGCAAGGGCTGTGCTGACCCCGGGTATGTGGCATATGGTGGTGCCGGCCCTGGGCGCGCAGCTCAGGGTCGGCCCAGGCTGCGGGCGTGCGGCACAGGAGCAGCGCCGGCCCCGGGCGCGTGGCATTTGATTGGCCCCACCCCCGGGTGCTCGGCCCATGAGTAGCCCCGCCCCCAGGCACCCAGCAGCCCCAAAAGGTTGGTGACCACTGCCTAAGCTATCAGAATTCCCAGGAATTCTGCTCTAAGGTCTGCTTGTGAGTGCTGTAACATGGTGGTTGGCATCATGAGGCCCATTGGGGATCTGCCTGCCCCACTGCAGCCTCAGCACCCCTTTCCCCCGCACTTCTCATGCACTTGGGCACCATTCGCCGCATGCAAGCTCTGTGAAGGCATGAGGGGATTAGGTAAGTGTGGGGCTCCAGTGCCCCAGTGCGGGCGAGGCTGGGGAAGGGGGCAGAGAGGGGCTGTGGGGGCCGCAGGTGGAACCCCAGTGGGCTGCAGGCCACAGGTGTCTCACCACTGGATTTCAGTCTTGTGGCTCGCAGAGACAAAGGAGGACCACTCAAGCAGCCCACTCATTAACCTTGGCTGCCCATTGCTGCTGTAACAGAAGATATTGGGGCCTAAGCACTTTAAAACCTCCCCCCCACCCGAGCTCTTTAGAAAAGCCCTGTGGCTTTGTGGCTATTAGCAGAACGCCCACCAGAGATTTTGGTTCTAGGTTAGTAGCAGGGGCAACTGGTGCCGGGGAGGGGGCTAGGGGGTGCAGGGAGGGCAGGGAAGGGATACGTGGGGGCAATTACAATTTTGACAGGGTCACAGTGGGGTGGTGCTACCATGAGTCCCAATGGCTACCAGTTAATACAGTCCTGCAAGATACCCAGTACCGGTTGAATGCCCATCCTTTCCTCTCATTGATTTCTGTAGGGTTCAAAGGGGCTCCATGCTCACTGGTTTGAGTGCAAGGGTGGTAGTGACTGGGCATATCTGCCTGTTGATGTGGCCCATGGCAAAGGAACTGCAGTCTAAGGCCCAGATCCTCATAGGCAGGTAGGTGCCTAACTCCCACTGCTGTCAATGGGCGTGAGGTACCTCGCCCCACCTCCTCAGAGGCTCATTGGCAAATTGAAGGGGCACGCAGCCCTCCTTCTCCTCTCTCCCTGTGAAGGAACCCGCGAGGCAGCCTGGGGAAGCTTGAGTAACCGACTGAAGAGCGGGTGTTACAGGTCCCTCTCTGCATGCGACTCACTGAGGAGATGAGTCTGTTGCAGCCTCAGCAGGGGAGAGTTGGCTCTTCAGCTCAAACTGCAGCTGCTGATGCGGTTGCCTCCGGGGAGCCCCGGATTAATTCCTGGAGCGTTGGCCACGTTGGCAGCTGTCATGTTTGCACTGAGGCTGCCAGGTGGCAGACATACTATAATCTGAGCCACAATCGCCAGGATATGGCCTCCTTGTGTGCCATTTGGGGGCATGATATCGAATTGCAATTGTTCAGCTGCCTGGCGGATGGGCCAGTGGAGCTAGCTATTATGCTAAAGATTTCGTACCCCATTGTAGGGAAGATAGGCAGCTACTTTAAATGTAGAGCAACCCTCAGATTGTCCTAATTTAAAACATTACCCGATCTGCCTCTATGGTGTCTCAGGAGTCAGCGAGCCATAACTAATTCCCCATGGGACAACAAAGCTAAGTCCATTTACTCCATCTGAGGATCTAGCCCTTAATAAAGTCCATCTACTAGTTAAAATGAATTTTCTAAGTCCAGTGAATTTTATGCATTAAAAACAATGACTTCATAGTAAGGCAGGATTTGTTTTCTGCATAAAATATTACAGAGGGCCATTTAAAAAGTTATCCTCCCCTTCTTCATGATAACACAGTCCCCACATAATTGAAAAGCAGAGGCAGGGGGCTAGAGATAGGAAAGTCAGACTTGTCGGTAATGTATAATGTGGTTAAGGAAACAGCATTTGAGAGCGATTGTTGTTTGAGAGCAAACGCTTCAGCTTTTCCTTCATCAATCTTATGGAATGGGAATGAGAGAATATTGGTTGAAAATTTGAGAAATGATTTACAGCCCAGTTTGGAGCTAGGTTCCAGGAAGAGTTTTACCGGCCTTGAAAGGTCCCTCAATGCTAGAGTAGTAAAACTAAATAATTAATTGTCTTTCTGTCCCTCATGTCTTAAATATTAAAGACAAAGATAAAAAAATGCCAGGAGATTTGTGGTCATCAAAGGTGCTGAGGACAAAAGGCAGAGCTGCTGGTATGGTTTGCTGAGGTAAAATACGATTACAGGGACAGGGCTGAATTCTGTTCTCACAGCCGATTTAGGGTGGTATTGATCTGTTGGCATGAATGGAATTACCGCTGGTGTATATTCATGTAAGTGAGAGGAGAATCAAACTCATGGCAACCCAGTGACATTGGTTGTGACAGAGCAACCCGCTGCCATGGCTTGGAAGTCTGCTTTAGAATTATTTATGTTGACATTATTACTTGTTAGTTCCTTATCCTGTGCACTTCCACAGTGTAGATTCCACATGGTTCCAAGGCACTTTTGAAACACTCTGGAATGCATAGGCCCTGCCCTGGAAGCATACAGTCTAACTCAATTATTTCCAAAGAACACTTAACCAAGCCCCACCCGCCAACTCTCTTGTGCCTATCCAGATCATTCCAACTCATACTTAAGGAGCTGGTGGTAATTGGTCACATAGAAAACTTAGATTGTTTTTTAAAAATATGGCCTATGACCGATTGTTTTGCTCCAAACTGGTGAACAGCCCAATAAGGCTACCGTTGCTATTATCTCACAACAGCATGATGAATGATGTGGACTCTGGAATCTCTGAGTGATCTCAGATTAAGTTATACAGGGGAAATCCTTGGTGAACTTAAGCACAAAAAGGGAGCTTACAAAAAGTGGGAACTTGGAAAAATGACCAGGGAGGGGTATAAATGTATAGCTCTAGAATGGGTTATCAGGACGGTGAAAGTGCAATTGGAATTGCGACTGGCAAAGGATGTGAAGGATAACAAGAAAGGTTTCTACAGGCATGTTAGCAAGAAGAAGGTGATCAGAGAGGATGTGGGGTCCCTAATGGATGAGGGAGGTAACCTAGTGACGGATGATGTGGGGAAAGCTGAAGTACTCAGAGCCTTTCTTTTCCTCTGTCTTCACGTACAAGGTCAGCTCCCGGACTAATGCGCTAAGTGATGCAAGATGGGATGAAGATGGAAAACCCTTGGTGGGTAAAGAACAGGTTAGGAGCTACTTAGAAAAGCTAAACATACACAAATCCATGGATCCAGACTTAATGCATCTGAGGGCACTGAGGGAGTTGGCAAATGTCATTGAGGAGCCTTTGGCCATTATCTCTGAAAAGTTGTGGAGATCAGCAGAGATCCCGGATGATTGGAAAAAGGCAATTGTAGTACCCATCTTCAAAAAAGGGAAGAATGACGATCCAGGGAACTATAGGCCGGTCAGTCTTACCTCGATCCCTGGAAAAATCATGGAAGGGATTAAGGAATCCATATTGAGGCACTTGGATGAGAGGAAAGTGATTAGGAATAGTCAGCATGGATTCACAAAAGGCAAGTCGTGCCTGACCAATCTGATTAGCTTCTATGATGAGGTGGACATGGGAAAGTCAGTGGATGTTATATCCTTGACTTTAGCAAGGCTTTTGATATGGTCTCCCACAATATTCTTGCCAGCAAGTTAAGGGAATGTGGATTGGATAAATGGACGGTAAGATGGATAGAAAGATGGCTTGAAGGCCGGGCCCAGCGGGTAGTGATCAATGGCTCAATGTCAGGATGGCGGTCGGTTTCTAGCGGAGTGCCCCAAGATTCGATTCTAGGACCGGTTTTGTTCAATATCTTTATTAATGATCTGGATGAGGGGATGGATTGCACCCTCAGCAAGTTTGTGGATGACACTAAGCTGGGGGGAGAGGTAGATACGCTTAAGGGCAGAGATAGGGTCCAGAATGACTTAGACAAATTGGAGGATTGAGCCACAAGAAATCTGATGAGGTTCAACACGGACAAGTGTAGAGTCCTGCACTTGGGACGGAAGAATCCCAAGCATTGTTAAAGGCTAGGGACTGAACGGCTAAGCAGCAGGTCATCAGAAAAGGACCTGGGGGATTACAGTGGATGAGAAACTGGATATGAGTCAACAGTGTGCCCTTGTAGCCAAGAAGGCAAATGAAATATTAGGTTGCATTAGGAGGAGCATTGCCAGAAGATCCAGAGATGTCATTATTCCCCTTTATTCGGCTCTTGTGAGGCCACATCTGGAGTATTGTGTCCAGTTCTGGGCCCCCCACTACAAAAAGGATGTGGATGCATTGGGGAGGGTCCAGCGGAGGACAACCAAAATGATTAGTGGGCTGGAGCATATGACCTACGAGGAGACGCTGAGGGAGTTGAGTCTGTTTAGTCTGCAGAAGCGAAGAGGGAGGGGGGATTTGATAATAACCTTCAACTTCCTGAAGGGAGGTTCCAAAGAGGCTGGAGAAATGCTGTTCTCAGTAGTGATAGATGGCAGAACAAGGAGTAATGGTCTCAGGTTGTGGTGGGAGAGGTCCAGGTTGGGTATTAGGAATAGTTATTTCACTAGAAGAATGGTGAAGCACTGGAATGGGTTACCTAGGGAAGTAGTGGAGTCTCCATCCCTAGAGGTTTTTAAGTCTCCGCTTGACAAAGCCCTGGCTGGGTTGATTTAGATGGGATTGGTCCTGCCTATGGCAGAGGGCTGGACTTGACGACCTTCTGAGGTCTCTTCCAGCTCTATGATTCTATGATTCTATAGTGGGCATCCCAAGCAAGAACCCTAAATTGTCCCAGTCCTCTATTGTCAGAAGTCTCACCAGATAAGTCCACTTTCTCCTTTCATCTACTATTATCTAACAATATTGAAAAGTCATGTTTTTCTACCCTGAAAAAGGAACTGTATTACAAGAAAGAAACCACTATTCTGCCTACAGCTTATGATCAAGATTTTTTTTTGAGCCATATGATTTAAGGGAGATTGATTTTCAGAGGATTGCTGTTCAAAAGTTAAAGTTAAAGTGTCTTGACCTGGGCGGGCAAAGCTGGAGACATCCCAAAATCTCAAATCAGTTGAGAGTATTCTGTCCACAATGTGCGTATTCCTATCTCTGCTTCTCTCTGGAGTTTCTGTCTAGAATCATTTCATGTCCATTGCCTGGCATAGATTTAAAAATCGAATGTGTATATCCTTTGACCTAGACAAGTTGGTCCCTACAGGTCAGGGTTGAGGTATATTGGGTAGGACAGTGGAAGATGAATGTTTACTATTGTTTGTTCTGTAGAAAACTAGAAGGCTTCAATCTCCAGCATTTGCCGTTTTTTCCACTAGCACTAAATTAACATTAAAATCTCCTGACCCATTTTTATGTGATACTTGAGTGTCATTAGCTCCAAGGATTGCACTTGGGAAAGAAGATTCAGTCATGAACATGAGTCATTATGGGAGACCTCAGTGTCTTCCAAGGGTCTTTCTCTCCCGCCTTGATGGTGTGAGCAGTGCAGGCTTCTTGGTGCTAAAGGGACAGGATGCTGTTTGCAAGTGGGAGGGGAAAAATGAAGAATATCTCTCCCCTAGGACAGTCCTAAATAGCAAAGCACAAAACCAGGAAGTTTCCCACATCCCAGATTGATTTGTTGTCACATCCACATGGTGGGGGAGGGAAAAGGGAGAACTGGGTTAAAATACAGAAACCAAAGGAAGGCAGCTATACTATTTGCTTATAGAAATCAAAGGATTTATTCCATACATTGTACTGGAAATATTGCAAGTAACACTTCCAGCATGCACATGCAAGACATATTTTCTTCCTCAGCCTTTCCTGCCCCAACCTGTACCAAGTCAACAGCACGGTATCAAAGGAAGGCAACAATATATTGCTAAATTCAAAATCCAGTCCTACCTATTGGTAGAATCCTGTCTGCATCGATCCTGGCAACTTTCCCCCTTTTGGTTTATAAAGAGTTTGAAATCAGCAACAGAAGTTTGATTTATTGTTCTAAGTCATGGGGCTCCACATAGTCTGGCATCCAGCAGGTTTCCATGTTGGTCACCCCGCTCAAGCTCTGTAGTCTGCCGTGACGAAATCCCTTGTAGCTAGTTCTACTGATCATTACAAGATCTGGGGATGTATGGATATGTGCATGTATTCACAGTACCCTGTGGTTTGGTTTATCAGGTCATTTATCTTCTTACCTGTGTTTTCTTTGCCTTGCTCAAGATGTTTAGCAGGTCTGAGAGCCCTTTGTTTAATATTCTGCTACTGGAGAGGTCATGATGTCACTCAGGAATTTTCATAATGAAAGGTGATTTGTCTTGGGGATTGTAGGATTAAGTTCAGGACCGTTTCAGTTTTCTTTGTCTAGTCATCATATTACTATGTAAACTCTAATACCATGTGGTTTGATGGAAACTTTGAAAAGTTTTCATGAACACTTACTGGAACTGGAAGCAGAAGTAAAGGAATACTCTATCCAGAGTGATTCACGGAGGCAATTCTGTCTCCAGTGGAGGATAGCAGTACTCACCACGAAGCCTAATTTCATGTGAATTCCAGTCCAAGTTTGCAGCATCAGGAGGTTTCAATAGTATTTTGGATCAGAAACTGAATGGTTTAGGACAGGCTTGGGGAATCGCAGGCCAGGCCCAAGGGCCGGATGTGGCCCCTGGCTTGCCTGGATCTGGCCCCCGAGGCTCAGGGCCTCCCCAGTATTGAGGAGCCCATGATGGTGTTCCAGCCCTGCCATGGAGCTGAAGCACAGAAAATCTACATACCTGGACCCCCCAGCCCAGTTATGGAAGGAGAATGTGGGGAGTGTCTTTCTCCTTCTCAGTCAGGGGCCACATCAATAAAGAGTTGTTGTTTTTTTCACTTCTTACTTGTGTGTGGCTCCCCGACTAATTTTTCTGTGGGTCAGTGGCCCCACAACCCAAAAAGGTTCCCACCCCTGGTTTAGGACTTTATTTGAACCACATCAATGAGCCTGCTGAAGTCTATCCAGGAGATGGATAGAGGAGGTGATGGGTTTAGACTCTGGCTCATGCCAAAGGACAAATCAGGGCTGGAGTTCAGATTCGAGGAGGGATTTGATGGTGCCAACTTCTTCCCAGCTGTCCTTATTCGACTGTCTAAAACTTGCAAGCTCTTCCGATCATGTGATGTCTTTGCCACCAGGGGCTAAAATCTCACGGCAATGGGGGATTTTCATGTCATTTCAGCTGCATCCTGAAATTACATTAGTGTAAAGGGGAGTGTACGTTCCTTGCTTTAAATCTGCCCCCAGCTCCCTTTCAACTCAAATGGGATGAAATGCAAAGTTCTAGTTTTAACTTTTTTCTGTATCGCTCATGAGAAGCAGGGGACCTAGCCCAAAAGATGGACAACTGACTACCTGGCTCTGGTCCTCATTGCCAGCCACTAAATGGTCATTGTTGCTGTAATAAGCTCAACAATGCTACTTTCTAGATGAAATTTAAGAAAGATGCCATTGAAACATCCTTTTGTTGGCTAAAGAGGCCAACGTCTAATGCTTTCTCTAGAGAGAAAGGAATTTGTTTGCAAATGGAACAACCTGGGGTGCCTTTGGCCATCCAATCAAACATTCTTACCCTAAATCTCAATGCCTTGTCCGGGGCATGGCTTTCAAATTATTGCAGCAGGCTAGCATAACTGCTAAAAGGTGGCAGACAATTGACTAGGTATACAGAGATTATCCCAAGGCAGGTACTTGAAAGGGCTGAGGTAGGCCCGACTCAGACAAGGTGGGGTTTCCTAATTGATATAATACGGATCTAAGCCCCAGACATCTGGCTGTGCTCACCGAAGATGATATAAAAACATTGCAGAAAATTTGAGGGTTCCTCTGCAGGACTCTTCAAGAACTCGTGGATAAGGATGTGGTTCTGCTCCCATTTAAGTCAATAGCAAAAGCCAATGAGAGGGACTTTGCTTAAAAAGGGGGAACTCTCATATTCCCAGAATCCCAGGAGAACTCTGAGTGCATGAGCAAGAACACAAAAGTGAACCAAGAGCTAGGTTAGAGAGGAAATAAGATCAGTCCAACATGTAATCCACCCCCTGGTCTCACCACAGTCTGTCAGGCCTGAGTCATGGGACATGACATGGCTGCCTATTAACGTAACTATGAGCAGCTGGGCTATGGCTTTGCCTTCTGTTGTAATGTGTCCACTTCTGAAGTGGAATAGCCCCTATTGTGTACTAGCGGCACTACATAAAAGTTCATAAGGAGATGTAACTGCTGCCCTTGGAACATGAGCTTATTCTTACAACCAATTAATGCTTCTCCTTTAGGCCCAGTCTGCTATGTACATTACATAGCTGGAGTCGATGTGTCTTACATTGTGGGTATGTCTACACTGCATGGCTACTTTGGGATACCGGAGTTATCCCGAAATAACTACCTTGCGTCTACACAAGCCACCCGTTATTTCGAATTGTTTTTTGAAATAACGGGCATGCTATTTCGCCATCCCAGTAAACCTCATTGCACGAGGGATAAAGGATGGATCGAAATAGCACATTATTTTGAAATTTGGCATTGTGTAGATGTGCCAAATTTCAAAATAAGCTATTTTGAAATAGTTTTGAAATAAGATACGCAATTTGGGTAGCATTTCAAGTTTAGGGTGCTGTGTAGATGCACCCTGGGTTTCCACGCCATCCACACAGGGGGAGGCTGATGGGAGCAAATGCTCCTGTCGGCTTTCCTTACTCCTCGTGAGAAGCAGGGGGGCACCATCTGAGTTTGATTTAGTGGGTCTATACTACACCTGTTAAGTCGAAACCTGGAAGATCGATCGCAGCAGTGTCGATCTTCTATGTAATGTCCTCAGCAAAAGTGGTAGAGACTTAGGGGAGGGGGTTGGAGCTGGAAATCCCTTCTCAATCCTGAATGGCAATCCTAATGATGATATGAAAGCAGCAATGTATCTTTCCACTGAGATTCTAGTTTAGTAGCTGAAAGGGAAGAATGAAACTTGTCAAGTCAATTTCACTGCTTCCTACAGTTCTCTGTGTTTTCCTTGGAGGTCCCAGTTATGAGAGCCAGGCCTGACCTGATGAGTTGTTGAGATCACTGCCCAGGCTGCTATGATAAAGAAAAAGGATCCCCTCACCCTAGCTGGAAAGTCATCAGTAGATATAAATGTTATAGCTAGTCGTAGCTTCCATTTAACTCTATTCATTGTCATTAGCTCAGCATGTGACCAAGCTCCTCTCATGCCACATGATTCATGCAAGGACACTGGCTCTCACCAGCAAGGAAGAATTTGCGTGGGATTTTTACAGGCTAATAGAAACCTGGGTACCCTTTTCTACCAAGATCCCCCCCCTTAGGACGGCAACTGGCAGCAGTGAAAGGTTAATAGAGAGATGGAAAGTATGTATGTGTGTGTGAGTATATACGGGGGTGGATGTATTTAAAAAAATAGTCTGAGAGTTTAGGAAAAGTCCAGTAGTAATTAATGAATTGACTCATTCTCACCAACTTTTCCTCCAGCTGCTTCCATAGATGAAAGAAAGAACTTTGTCACTGGGCTCCCGTGGTTAAGAGTGAGGGATGGGAGGAAGGCCTCAAGACTGGAGGTGGATTTCTGATGTGTCCTTTCTTCCCCCCATCAGCTAAAATTAATCAGCAAGTGTAAGTAGAGAAGAGTTGGCCAGTAGCAGCCTCTGGACTGCACAGTGTCCCATTGGCCATGTCACTTGGCCTTTTGATAAACAGCGCAGCCCGGCCAAAATGGACGTTTTCTTCTGTGATTGTACAATACGTAACCCATTGGGGGCCTCCTGGCCCAAGATTTGAGCTTCCAGATGTTATTGCAAGACAATAATTTATCATTAAACATTAATCATTAATGGTCAATGATTAGCAATGAATAATTAATCATTTGTCATTAATAATGAATCATCAAAATTAATGATAATGAATAATAATTAGTTATTAATAATAATCACATAAGGATTAATCATTAACATTTATTAGTTTGTGGTTGATTTGGGGGGAACAGCTAGGCTGAGCATATAGATATCTCATATGCTTCTATGGTATATGCTCCTGTTGTTTCAATATGAGTTAACTAGCCAATTAGTCCAACATAAGACGGGATTTTCAGGTCTTCTCTCCTGAGCACTCTCTCTCTCCCTGTCTCTCTCTCTGTCTCTCTTTCTCTCTCTCTCTCTCCTTCTACTGCCTACCCCCCCCCCTCAGCTCTCCTCCGCCTCCTGCCTTTCTCTCCGTCTCTTTCTTTCTCTTCTCCTCCTCCTGCCTCTCTCTCCCCTCCGTCTCTCCCCGACTCCTTCCTCTTCCCCTTTCCCTCCCGCCGTAGCAATTGGCTGAGTGCTGCCTGCTCAGCCGGGCTGCTGTGAGGGAGGGGGGCAGGGCGGTGATGTACATGGCCAGGAGGTGGGGCCATGTACGTCACGGCCTCCCTTTCCCTCCCACCGCGGGGGAGCCCAAATGGCCCCTTGCGCTGCTGGCTCCCCCGGTGGCCCGGCTGAGGGGTGCAGCACTCAGTTGAGTGCCACAGCAGGAAGGGAAGTGGGGCGGTGTTGCGCGCTCAGCCAGGCTGCCGTGGGGCAGTGACGTACACAGCCAAGGGGCGGGGCTGTGTACGTCACCGTCCCCCTTCCCCTCTCCCGTGGTGGCCCGGCTGAGGGGCGCACCACTCAGCACCACAGGGGGAAGAGGAAGAGGAAGAGGGGGTGGTGACGTACACAGCCCCGCCCCCTGGCCATGTATGTCAGCGCCCCGCCCCCTTCCCATCCCACTGGGGCAAGTGGTGGCAATTGGCCCTTTGGGGTCCACGCTCCCTATGCATGGGGAGCACGGACCACAAACGGCTGCTTGCTGCCCGGGGCCCAGCGAAGCAGCGTTCCCGCAGGGGCTAGGGTTGCCAGGTGTCCGGTTTTCTACCGAACAGTCTGGTATTTGCACCGTCTGTCCAGTAGAAAAATTCAGAAAATACCGTACACGTGCAATGTGCAATGTCTGGTATTTTGTGAATTTCCAGCTGGGTGCTGAAAGGAAGGCTGGTGGGGGCGGGGGAGGGGGAGTGACTGGGAGGCGGCGTGCGATTGGTTTTGGGAGCCCTGTGGTCGTGCGCAAAAGCTGGGTGGGGCGGGGCCCGGGACTCCCAGCCACCCCTTGGCCCAGCTTTTACATGGGACCAGAGGCTCCCAGTGCCAGTTGTGGCCCGTCTTCCAGCTGGAAGCCTCTGGTTGGTGCAGAAGCCAGGCAGGGGGAGTGGCTCCCAGCCCCGCCCCTGCCAGGTTTCTGCTGGCAAATAAAGAGAGTGCCTGCCGGAGGCGCGGCTGGAAGGACTCCGGCTGCGGCCAGTGGCTGCACCTGCCCCTCCTTGCCAGGTCTTCTTCCCGCCCCCTTCCTCTGTCCCCCCCCCACTCCATCCAGCCCCATGGCCCCTGATCCCCCCCAGCTCCACTTCCCGCCCCCTCTTCCTGCCAGCCAGCCCCACGGCCCCCGGACCCCTCCCCCCGCCAGTGCTGCTTCCAGCCCCCCTTCCTCCGGGCCCCCCCATCCTCCCCTCCAGCCCCACAGCCCCCGACCCCCCCCAGCTCTGCTTCCTGCCCCCCTTCCGGCCCCTTCCCCTCCCTCCATGGCGCGCTCAGCTGGGAGCGCTCAGCTGGGCACCGGCAGGGGAGCAAGTGGCAGCAAGCAGCCATTTGGGGTCTGCGCTCCCCACACGTGCTCCCCCTCTTGCTCCCCGGCTGCTTGCTCCCCCGCCAGGGCCCAGCTGAGCAGTGCAGCACAGCACACAGGGAGGGGAAGAAGGGTGGGGCGCTGACATACACAGCCGGGGGCGTGACCATGTACGTCAGCGTTAGAGACGCACAGACACTGGGCTACTATATATATGATAGGCCAATATGTGTGAGAAAGCTCTTCCCTCACCAGCCTGGAGGAACAGAACCCATCCTTCAACGTCTCAAAGGCTTAAAGCTTTGACTACAATATTGAGCCTAAACACAAGTCAAGTGTTCCATTCAGGCAGAGGCCAAAGGCCATGGGCTATGGGAAAGTTAACGTTCCATTCATTCATTTTGAAAATATGCATATTAGGAATTGCGCCATTTAGAGCGAGAGGGAAACAGAATGTTCAATTAACTGGCAGCAAAATTTTTCCCAAGTTACCAGTAAATATTTATATTGGCTTTAAGTCCATTTATAAAAAGAAATTAATAGAAAACAATGGCTCTGTGGAGGCTTACAGAGCTGTGAAGATCCTCTCCAGAACCCACTTGGTGGATGCCTTGCTGCAGGGCGTTGTATTGACCCAGAGCTATTCATGATTAAGGGTTTGATGAGAGGCATTCAGGAGACAAGAGCCCTCCTCCCAGATCCCACTTAGGTGGGCTGCTTCTGCTAATACTTTACCGTGGCCTTTTAAAGGGCTGTGCAAACATTGACTAATGAATGTGACTAAGGGGCATTTGCAGGCCTGTTCACATGGGCACAGAATGGTCCACTATGTTCACCATTCTGGGAGCAGGCTTCTGCATTGGTGGAGATGCTGATGGAGAGGATGAACCACTATCAAAAAGAAACCTAAGGGAATTAAATCTCACTTGCACCATCTCCTAGATCCCTCAGTTGGAACTTCTCACGCTCACACCCTCACTGTGTCTTGCAGTCTGTGTGCCCTTATCCAGTACCGCTGAATCTGGCCCGCCAGAAGCATACACATGCTATCAGTTCCATGCTGAGAGGTACCTTCCGGAAAGGGGCTCAGCCTTGATTGGAAGACAGGAAGAGAGGAAGAATTCCTCATTTCTCTTGATGGTTTGTCCCAATGGTTAATCACCCTCACTCTTAAAAAAATTGTGCCACCTTTCTAATTTGAATTTATCTGGCTTTAACTTCCAGCCGTTAGTTGTTGTTCTGCTTTCTCCACTAATTAAAGAGCCCTCATGGGCCCAATATTTTCTCCCCATGAAGATATTTGAACACTGTCACCTATTCCCCTCTTAATTGTCTCTACGATAAGCTAAACAGATGGAGCTCTTTAGAAAACTTAAAAATCAGTGAATGGTCCTGCAGCACTTTAGAGATGAACAAAAATGTAGCTGGTATCATGAGCTTTCATGGGCTCAACCTACTTCTTCAGACAAAACATGGGTTGTGTCCATGAAAGCTCATGATACCAGCTACATTTTTGTTAGTCTCTAAGGGTATGTCTACACTAGCTCGGTAGTTCGAGCTAGGTAGGCAAATGAGGGCAACCGGAGTTGCAAATGAAGCCCAGGATTTAAATATCCCAGGCTTCATTTGCATCTTCCCAGAAGCCGCCATTTTTAAATCCCCCTTAGTCCGAACTCCGTGCCCACGGCTACACACAGCACGGAGTAGGTAGTTTGAATTAGGATCTCTAATTCGAATTACTGTTACTCCTCATGGAACAAGGTGTACCAGTCGTTTGTATTAGAGATCCTAATTCGAAATACCTACTCCGTGCCGCGTGTAGCCGCGGGCACAGAGTTCGGACTAAGGGGGATTTAAAAATGGCGGCGCCCGGGAAGATGCAAATGAAGCCCGGGATATTTAAACCCCAGGCTTCATTTACAGCTCCGGTTGCCCTCATTTGCCTACCTAGCTCGAACTACCGAGCTAGTGTAGACATACCCTAAGGGTGTGTCTAGACTACATGGCTCCGTCGATGGAGCCATGTAAAATAGTTTACTCGGGATAGTCAATGAATCGGGGATTTAAATAATCCCCTCTTCATTAAAATAAAAATGGCCGCCGTGCTGTGCCAACGAACAGCTGATTCAGCACAGTGCGGCAGTCTAGATGCTGCGCGGTCGACAGGGGAAGCCTTTGTCGACTGCTCCGGTATGCCTCGTATGCCTTCCCTTGTCAACCGCACCGCGTCTAGACTGCCGCGCTGTTCCTGATCAGCTGTTCGTCGGCACAGCGCGACGGCCATTTTTATTTTAATGAAGCAGGGATTATTTAAATCCCCTTCATTGACTATGCTGAGTAAACTATTTTACATGGCTCCATCAACGGAGCCATGTAGTCTAGATGTACCCCAAGATGCTGCAGGACTATTTGCTGTTTTTTAAGTTACAGACTAACATGGCTCCCATTCTGAAACTTTTGAACATGCAAGGAGCTCTTTTAGTCTCCCCTGGCATTTTCTCCAGCTTGCAGATCTCCAGTTTTCAACGCTCATTTCGAAATACCGGAACTGGATGTCATATTCCAGTATTGCTCTCACCAAGGCCGTATATAGAAGTACAATTTCTTCTCCAACTCACTACCCCCTACCCCCGTTTATACCTCCAAAGATCCCATTAGCCCCTTTTGCCACGGCAATGAACTAGGACCTAATTTTGAGTTGCTTGTTGACTGTGACCCGAATCCTTTTCACGGTGACCACTTCCCAGAGTACAACTCCCTCCCCCCAGTAGCATGTGAACAGCTGCAAGCACAGAGGGACCTTGAACTTGGTTCTGATCTCTAGGTCCAATCTCAGTGTATCACCATGGGGCTGAGGATAAACGTAGGGCTGTGGGAAACAAGCCCCCAGTCCTGCCTCGTCCATCAAGGCTGCTCCTCCCCCAGCAGGCAATGCTGACACCTATCCCCAGACTCCCCCCTCCCAAACCCAGGAGCGTGGGGGGAAAGGGACTGCAGATAGACAGCAGTCCCAGCCTTCCCCAAAGCATGGGAAGCGTGGTGGCGCCCTACCCCAACCTCAGCAAGGCTGAAGCCCAGACAGTCCTGGGAGATTGGGGGTGAGATACTGAAGAGGAGCATGGATTGGGAATAGAGTTGTGGGTGGGGCCAGGCTGGCACTGCTTTCCCCTGCTACCCATACTTGCCACCCACCTGTATTACTTGGAAAGGGCCAGAGCACATCTTGTCTAGATTGTGAGATCTTTGGGGAGGATTTTGAAATCTGTGCTGGTACTTTTGCTAGCAGAGTTTAGCCTGGAAGGTGTATGAGGTTCTAGAACCCAACGTGATCTTGTTCTCAGTGTTGGCTATTCTTGTCTGTAATTCTCTCTCTCTCCCTTTCTCTCTCTGGAGCATGCTTTAATCTCTGCCATCTCCACTGCTCCCTAGATCCATCACTTTTCTTGCTATGATTTGTCCTGAGGATGCATTTTTCAGCTGAGGCTATGAATGGCTCCACTCTACTTGAGAGGAGCTGATGTGGAGGGCAGAGCAAGCCCCAGACATTGCTTTGCAATTTACCAGACAAACACTGAGCTAGTACATGGTGCCCAGGGCAGTGTGTGCGACAGAGAGAAATGGGACATGTGTCCGCCCCAGCTGAAGCCTTCCTCCTTTTCCCTTTCCTCAGCCACTTTGCGGTACAGAGAGTAGGCAGCTGGCCAGGGGAAAATGCTTAATGGAGTTTTGCTCTATTAACAACAAGACGCTTAAGACTGCCCCTCTGTGCCGCCAAACAGCTGATCGGCACAGCGCGGAGGCCATTTTTATGTAAATGAAGTGGCAATTATTTAAATTGCTGCTTCATTTTCCTATGTTTAGTAAACTCATCTACATAGCTCCATTAATGGAGCCATGTAGTCTAGACATACCTCAATGCTCAGATCCTCAAATTAGAGGGATGTGTACCATTTTTTACCAGTGGACATTAGGTGCCCAAATATGCTTGAGGAGCTGAGGTTCTGGGTCTCAGTTCCTGGTCTGTAAATGGGAAAAATGGCCCTTCCTCCCTCACAGAGACCTTGTGAGGATAAATTCATTTAATGATTGTGAGGTGCTCAGAGACTATAAGACTGATATATATATATATATATAAATGTAGATGGACTGGAAGGCTAGAAGTTTTGGTTTGGCTTTGGCAAGCACCTCATGTACCCCACCTTTCTTTCAGGTAGAATGGCCCAGTACCATTGACTTTAGTGGTGCAATGCTGATTCATATCAAATGAAGACCAAGCCCCAAATATTTATTTAAATCCCTTGTGTCTTCAAAATTGGGCATGCAGTCCCATACAAGTAGATGTGAATGGGACAAAAATCTTACAAGCACCCAGGAATAACCCATCATTCTGGAAAGAATATGGAAATGCAGGAAAAAAATCCAAAAACTATTTAGAAAACTTAGTATTTACAAATAAAATTCTGTTGAGATTTGGGAGGAGGGTTTGCGCTTGTTCATTCATTCCTAATACAGATGATCTCTCAAAAGGATCTTTTCTTAGGATTCCCAGCTCGTGAAGCTGTAGCCGTATTGCATTGTAATGCTAGATAAATACACACATCAGCTAATCAGACAGATCTCTCACAGTACTGTCACAGGGACTGTCGTGTGGAAAGCCACTGCAGGCTGAGAAATAGCTAATAGGATCCATCTGCATTGGAGACTTTTTTTCAAATTCCTTTGTTTTTCTCATTAATTTCCTGGTCTGTAAGGGTATAACTAGACTACAGAGGTTTTTTTGGAAAAACGGCCATTTTTTTGAAAAACCTTCAATTACGTCCACACTGCAGTCTTATTCTTCCAAAAGAAGATGAAAAGAACAGAGGGGGTTTTCTGACACTGGTAATCCTCATTCTACAAGGAAGAAGCCTTTTTCCAAAAGAGCTCTTTCAGAAAAAGGCGTGTGTGTACAGGTAGTCCCCGAGCCTACGGGGATTTTCTCGCCCCGGAGGACTCGCCCCTGGTCCCGCCGCCCGCCTCCTCCGGGGCGAGAAAAGCTGCTCCCCGTCTCCCTGGTCTGCTGGGGGAGCCAGCAGACCAGGGAGACGGGGAGCAAAGCGGCGCAGGACCGGGGCCGGACCCGCGGCCGCTTCCAGATCAGCTGGAAGCGCCGCGGGTCGGGCCGGGTCCTGCGCCGCTTTGCTCAGCGTCTCCCTGGTCTGCTGGGGGGGGACGCAGCTAGTGCCCCCCCCAGCAGACCAGGTAGATGTGGAGCAAAGCCCGGGGCCTGTGGTAGAGCAGGTGGGGCGCTGCCGGTAGCTTATCAGTTTCAGCAGTGGCTGAATCAGGACGCCTGGGGCAGAGCAGCTGGGGTGCTGCTGGGTTGGTCCAGTAGCGCCGAGGAGCGGCCGCGCTACTGGACCAACCCAGCAGCACCCGAGCTGCTCTACCCCAGGCGTCCCCAAGTTAGCCGCTGCTGAAACTGACCAGCCGCTGACTACAGGAAGCCCAAGGCAGAGTTGCTCTGCCCCAGGCTTCCTGGAATCAGCTGCTGATCAGTTTCAGCAGCAGCTGACTTGGGGACGCCTGGGGTTCTTAAGTTGATTCTGTATGTAAGTCAGAACTGGTGTCCAGATTCAGCGGCTGAATCTGGATGCCAGTTCCGACTTACATACAGATTCAACTTAAGAACAAACCTACAGTCCCTATCTTGTACATAACCCGGGGACTGCCTGTACAGGGAAGAGGGAATTCTTTCAAAAGAAGAGGAAAGAGGAAAAAGCACAGGTGCCCTTGTGGCCACTCCGTCCATAGTAATCACAGCTTAAATATGAGATAGCGTCCATTCAGTGTGGATGCTCTTTTTCGAAAAAGCAGATCGCTTTTTCGATGCGCTTTGGCAGTGTGGATGCTCTCTTTTGGAAGAAGTTTTAAGGGAAGATCTCTTCCAGAAAACCTTGTTCCGAAAGAAGCCTGCAGTCTAGACATAGCCCAATCATGCATGAATATCACATGCGGAGACCGTGGGAAGACAAGCCAAGTGGCACTAATGGAGACATCCCCTCAAGCTGCAGTTCAGTTTCTAACCACTAACTAGGAAGCTCCCCACAATCACTTCAAACATTTCCTAGACTCTTAATCCCTGTCTCTATCAGTTTCACAATGGTAGCCTGTGAAATCAGGAAAGGTTTAAAAAGACAAAAAAAGGAAATGCCAAGAATGCTAGGACCTGATCCTGCAAATCCTTAGTGACATGCGCAGCTCTCATTCGCATGAGCAGTGAAACCAATGGCACTATCTGAATGAGTAAGGGCATATGGTTGGACTGTCTTCCTTAAAGCTGCTTGCAGAACTGGATCTATAACTAACAGCACTGCGCTGGCTATGAATTCATGCATTGCAGGCCCAGGAGGGAAGAAAGGATGCTCATTGGTGGTATTGGGGAAGTTTGACAAATACAAGGGAACTTGCAGAAAGACAGCCCCACAGAGACCTAGTGTGCCACTGAAAGCCATGCCAGGAAAGTCCAAACCAGAGCCTGGTTATATCTAGAGTGGGTGTTTGAAACCATCTCTGTGTCAGAAGCCAGATGATCTCAGTCTTCTGCGTCTTTCCAAGTCCTGAGATCAGCTCTGGCGGGAGTCATCTGGAGTCCCACAAATCCTTTGCCATCACTGGAAGGAAAAGAGTGGAGGAGTGTTAAGTGCAGAACATTGCTCAGTTCAATCTCAGATTATTTTCTCTACTTATTTAAAAAAAGGGATGATGCATATTCACTTTACCAGGATGGTAAGAAACTTAGTAAGCAACATTTCTAATACATGAGCAGGCAAATCATTGCTTTCCAGACTGAATGGGTGGGACCAGTTGCTGACACCTGTTGTCACTCATGGCTCCAAGGTGATGCAGAAGTGCAAACTCATTATTCCTATTCCTGTGCCTTGGTTTTGAACTATGCAACTTACATGTATGGCCCCTTATTATCAAGGGACATGAGCCCATTACAGTCTTTAATGTATTTGCAATGCCAGTAGGCAAAATCAAACTTGGGATCTCTGGAGATTGGTACATGAGCTTGAGCTATAAGGCTAGCTGGCTCTGAGAGCCAGCTCATTCTTTCTGTCTCTGTAAGTAGTCTAAGTGCCACTATATGGGACAGTACCCCCAGAAGTTGTGTGGGTTGCATATTAATCCTCACCATACCCCAGTGAGGTGAGGGAGGGCTGTCATTCCATTTAATAGGTGGGGAATCTGAGTCACAAAGCAGGTACATGACTTATTTAAGGTCATACAGAAAGCCTGTAATAAATCAGGGACTTGAACCCAACTTTCCTAGGTTCTAAGTAGGACCTGAACCATCAGACATTCCTACGTCTCTAGCTGTCCACACAGAATTGAAGCAACAACCTGTATTGGATCAGGCAAATTTAGATTATTAGTGATCAAAATTGATAAAATATCCACAGCTTATTAACAGTTATGTTTTCTGATCTATCTATTAGGACTGGTTGAAAAAAAGGAGGAAAACGTGACTTCCTCACTCTATTATATTTCTCCTGCTTGTTTTTTTGATCTGGACAATCTACATTTGATTTTTTTTTTATTTCAAAATTTAATAAATGGTGACCAACTCTGAAATTGGTGAAAAACCAATGTGTGAATGGTGGGAGGAAATGTTCAGAAATCATCATCCAGAATTTTCCCTTTTTTCATATGTTGATATTTCTAAAAGTCAAAATTATGATATTCAAATAATTTCAACTACTTCTCATAGTCTTACCTTTGGTTTCTAATTAACTCTGTCATACTCTAGGTCTAAGTTCAGAAGACATTTTGCAGAATCTGGTTTGTGTGATCTTGACTAGGAGCTTAGTTACTTATGTCCAGTCAGATGACCAGAAGTCATGTAAAGCCAATGCTATTTTCGTAGAGGTCCAAAATACAACACTTCTTTTTCCATTTGAAATACCTTGTGTAAATCAACATTGGCAATGGTAAAACTCAAAGCAGAGTGGAAGGGATAGACAAACAGTATGGGCTGTCTGGACAGATATTCACACATGCTCATTTTAAAATTTATGTATCCCTATATTCTGCTACAGCTGCTGAACACACAGGCAAGGGATGGGGATCATGAGTCTTCATTCTGATTTGACTTACACTGTGTCTACACTGTGGTTTACCCAGATCATGTCCTATTCTCCTGGGCTGTGTCCAGACTGGCCAGTTTTTCCGGAAAATTAGCCACTTTTCCAGAAAAACTTGCCAGCTGTCTACACTGGCCGCTTGAATTTCTGCAAAAGCACTGACTTCCTACTGTAAGAAATCAGTGCTTTTTGCGGAAATACTATGCTGCTCCTATTCGGGCAAAAGTACCTTTTGCGCAAAAGTTTTGCGCAAAAGGGCCAGTGTAGACAGCTCAGATTTGTTTTGTGCAAAAAAGCCCCGATTGCGAAAATGGCGATCGGGGCTTTTTTGCACAAAAGCGCGTCTAGATTGGCCATGGATGCTTTTCCGCAAAAAGTGCTTTTGCGGAAAAGCGTCCGTGCCAATCTAGATGCTCTTTTCCAAAAATGCTTTTAACAGAAAACTTTTCCGTTAAAAGCATTTACGGAAAATCATGCCAGTCTAGACGTAGCCCTGCAGACTACGCAGGATCTGAATAAGGGTCTATGCAGGAGTAGCACCTGTGACTTTGACCTATGGGCAATATTCCCTCTAATCTTTTCCATCCATGTGTGGAATAAATTTGTATGTGCAGCAAGGCATGTGCATGTGGTAGAAACAAAAACCTAGCTGTGAGTGCCCTGCTAATCAGCTGTGCGGCCTTTTAATTTCTCCTAGGCTGCACACGTGCCCAGCTTATAGGGAGCACTAGTTATGGGTGACTTTGATCCTGGGCTGGCAAGATGTCCTCTTCCTGTCACCCTCAACAAATAGAAGTTTGGTTTCTAGGACAGAAGGGTCAGATCATTTTCAGCCCCCCTCTTCAGAAACCTCCTTCATCCAGTGACCAATCTATTTTCAATCGTGGTCAAGGGGGAGGAACCCATTGTTAGCAACAGGTCACTTTTCAAGTATGGACAGTCTCTTAGTTCCTAATCTACCAGGCTAGTTTCTCATGGTTGCAGAGTTGCTCCACTTTGTCAGTGTTCTTAATGTTTTCTAGGCCTCTCACATCACTTTCATCTTTCCTTAGCTCTGCAGGGAACATCTGTAGGCTGTGAAAAAGCACATGAAAAGAGGTCACCTTCCTCTGTTAAGAGCTCCCTAGGTGGTCTTTGCAAAGTCCCTGGAGTCCTCGGTAATGTATCTGATCAAAGGAAACATAAAAAGATGGACTTAATTTTACCACGCTGCTGTATAATGCAAACATGATGCTTTTCAGAGTTGTGTTTCTTCTTTGCTTCACTTCATTTACACACTCAGAACTCCCAGCTCAGCAGAAGCAGTGAATTTTGGGTCAGCCATAGTCAGTGAAAAAAAATGTGGAGCTACTGGGAAAAGTCATATTATATTTCCCAGCCTCCAGAGACAAATCTGTCTTTATATATCTTATATAGATTAGTAGGGTGATCCAGTGGCTAGTGTATGGAGTTGGGACTGGGGAGAATTTGGTTCTATTCATGACTTTGTGGGTGACCTTGATTTTTCTCCTGCCTCCTGTCTATTTGAGCCATCAATTCTTTAAGGCAGGGCCTGTTTCTTACTACGGATTTGGGTAGCATACAGCACACCGGGGTCCCACTCCCAGTGCATTTGGGTGGCATTGCAATACAAATAACAACCAATAACAGTGTATGTGTAAATATGTGCACTTCTGTTTTACTTCCTCAAGCAGTGTTATTATTGCTATTTATTTATTTTTAGTGTGCTCAGCACTCTATAAAACAGCTAAATAATGCTGGTGTGCTGCCAAGAGCAATATCAACCGGCATGGTGAACTAGATTGTGTCAGAGGCATTCTGCCATTGTTCATTGCTGGGTGAAATAATTCGGCTCAATCCTGCTAGTGGAATCATCTCCCCTTCCCTACACAATAAATCAGTGGTGAAGATGTGAGCCCTGACTGAATGCTTGGACAATCACAGCTGGAAGGGGTCCTGTTCCCTTATGGTGGACGTTAGTTGGCGATTGCGGCAGACTCACATACCAACTGTTGGATTTAAATGCCTGTGACACCCTCCTGCTCTCCTCACCCACAGGTTCTGTGCTGTGGCCTTGTGCCATCATATCTGCTGTCTGGAGAACAGCATTGCAGTAAAACAGCCCTGAGGAGACCTCCCTTCAGGAAGCTGTGTAGTCAGCAGAAGCAAAATGCAGGACAATGTAGCACTTTAAAGACTAACAAGATGGTTTATTAGATGATGAGCTTTCGTGGGCCAGACCCACTTCCTCAGATCAAATAGTGGAAGAAAATAGTCACAACCATATATACCAAAGGTTACAATTAAAAAAATGAACACGTATGAAAAGGTCTGGCCCACGAAAGCTCATCATCTAATAAACCATCTTGTTAGTCTTTAAAGTGCTACATTGTCCTGCATTTTGCTTCAGCTACCCCAGACTAACACGGCTACATTTCTATCACTGTAGTCAGCAGTCTCTCCTCATCATCTCTCCACTCCAAAAGACAGTGGATTTGTCCATCTGCTGCCCAGAAGTAGGGAGTGGATTTTCTCCCAAGATGCTCCCTTATCCACCTCAGGGTTCTGGTATACAGGCAGCTTGGAATCTGCTTTTCCCTGCTTGTTAGTGGTAATTCTTAAAGATGACAGTGAATCCAAAGCAAGGTGGTAGGCCAGCTGCTTGTATATCATCGGTAAAGCATTAATGGCCATGATGTTGTGGGTGGTACTGCTGGATCATTCCTGGAGCCTGCAAACATTCCCCCATAGCAACAGGTCAGAACTTCTCTGGCATCTCACCATGTGGGACTGTCATAGCTGCTTTCAGCTGCCAGCCATTGCAAGGGGCGGAAGTGTGTCTGTATTTAGTTTCTACGATGAGGTAACGGGCTCTGTGGACATGGGAAAGTCAGTGGATGTGATCTCCCTTGACTTTAGCAAAGCTTTTGATACAGTCACCCACAATATTCTTGCCAGCAAGTTAAGGAAGTATGGATTGGATAAATGGACAGTAAGAAGGATGGAAAGCTGGCTAGACTATTGGACCCAATGGATAGTGATTAATGGCTCAATGTCAGGTTGGCGGTCAGTTTCTAGTGGAGTGCCCCAAGGATTCGTTCGAAGAATGGTTTTGTTCAATATCTTTATTAATGATCTAGATGAGGGGATGGATTGCACCCTCAGCAAGTTTGTGGATGACACTAAGCTAGGGGGGAGAGGTAGATATGTTGGAGGGCAAGGATAGGGTCCAGAGTAACCTAGAAAGATTAGAGGATTGGGCCAAAAGAAAACCGATGAGGTTCAACAAAGACAAGTGCAGAGTCCTGCACTTGAGACGGAAGAATCCCAAACATTGTTACAGGCTAGGGACTGTATGTCTAAGCAGCTGGTTGGCAGAAAAGGACCTGGGGATGACAGTGGATGAGAAGCTGGATATGAGGCAACAGTGTGCCCTTGTAGCCAAGAAGGCAAATGCAATATTAGGTTGCATTAGGAGGAGCATTGCCAGCAGATCTGGAGAAGTGATTATTCCTTTTTATTCAGCTCTGGTGAGGCCACACCTGGAGTATTGCACCCAGTTCTGTGCCCCCCACTATAGAAGGATGTAAATGCATTGGAGAGGGTCCAGCGGAGGGCAACCAAAGTGATTAGGGGACTGGAGCACATGACCTAGGAGGAGAGGCTAAGAGATTTGGGCTTTTTAGTCTGCAGAAGAGAAGAATGAGGGGGGATTTGAAAGCAGCCTTCGACTTCCTGAAGGGAGGTTCCAAACAGGATGGAGAGAGGCTGTTCTCAGTAGTGACGGATGGCAGAACAAGGAGCAATGGTCTCAAGTTACAATGGGGGAGGTCTAGGCTGGATATTAGGAAACACTATTTTACTAGGAGAGTGGTGAAGCACTGGGATGGGTTCCCTAGAGAAGTGGTGGAATTTCCATCCCTAGAGGTGTTTAAGTCTCGGCTTGACAAAGCCCTGGCTGGGTTGATTTAGTTGGGATTGGTCCTGCCTTGGGCAGGGAGCTGGACTCTATGACCTCGTGAGGTCTCTTCCAGCCCTAGGATTCTGTGATTCTCTGATCATTCTATCAGCATCTTCTCTTTGGGGTCAGATTTCCCCTTCTCTTCTCATTGCTTGCTCTCGGGAGTAGCCCAGCACTGAAACAATGTTCCTCACACTCTGAGGAGACCGTTCATCCCCGCCATTGATTGCTGACTTCAAGCTTTTTCAATGAAGTCCCTATAATTATCACTGGTCCCCAGCCTGCACAACACTGAATGACTCCTATGAAGCACTCCAATCCCTCCACACCCACAGGTTGCCTGGTACCATGACATTTATGGGGTCTATAAAAATACCCATAATGAGGTGGTGACACAACATCTGCATAGCCCATGAGCAGTGCTGTAATTCAGACGCCAGCATCACAACCTCTGAGATGTGGCAGCTCCCCACATCCCTCATCAAGACTATCTTGGTTTATTAATAGGTTTCAAGCACCAGCTTGGGGATTAATGGTCTAATTATGGCACATCAGCAGCCAGAAGAAACCGTTCCTCTGGGACCATGCGTATTACTCATCCATGGCTGCCAGTCAAAGTGAGAAACACTCCCTGAGGGGTGCTGACAGCTGCTAATGAGATAAGGAAACACTGTGCAAGCACAGCCATTAGCACTGCCAGGCAGAAAGCAGGGGATCCATGTCTTTTGGCAGATGGAGCCTCGCCTCGCACATTCCTTTGCCAGAGGAGCATCCGGGAATGCACAAGAGCCCCATTCAGGCAGGAAATGGGATCTCCTGCCAATGATTTCCTGATGTGCTGATTGCTGCAGGAGGGAAGGACGGGTTCGGTTACGCAGTGTAGTGCTGAACAGGGCCCATTTGCTTCAGCTCAAAATGACTGCAGGGGTCTAGGCCTTGGGAAGTCTTCAATGGGGCTGAGAGGAGGGATGAGGGAGGCGGAGGAGTCCACAGCACCGCTTTAAGGGCTATGCTGTGCACGCCTGTGTGAACAGAGACATGCCTAGATTGGGTTTCTCACACAGAATATTTCTAGGGATCGAACTCTGTCCGTCTAGCCCTCCTGGACTCAAGTGAGACAAGTCACCCAAAAGAGCAGGCTCTGGTGACGCACCAGCAAATTCTGTCAGCAGTTCTGTCATCATTGTAGACCCAGCCCTCAAATAGCAGCCTCAGTGCCCTGAGTCCCGGAGAGGAGTGCCTTCTTTTGGTCACCTGACACTGCATTCAGTGGACTTCCCTTTGCCTGTATGTCCACTGTGCCCCTAAGAGAGTTGGATAGCAGATGTGTCCCCAGGGTCTGGCAGCAGTGTTTTCACCAGAACCTCTGGTAACAATGGCTTGAGACAGGCCCTGCCTTAGGGCAAGGCGAGCAAGGCGGCTGTCTTGGATCCCACGCCTTCAGGGCCCTGCACTGCTCAGTGCCCGCCCATCCAGCCGCTTGCTTGCTGCCCTGGCTGGGAGCCGCCTGGCCATGCAATACAGACAAACACAGTGTGTCACCATGGGCCCCACAAACTCTTTAGCTGGGCCTGGCTTCAGATTCCATCCAGGACTTCTTAAATTTCTCCAGGGAGAAGCACCTGCTCTTGCCAATCCTATGTTCCTTCCCCTACTAGTGTCACCAACATTTTGGACTGTGCTGGCTCCCTACCTCAGCAGTGCGGAGGCCATTCCTCAACCTCCTGACCTTGGCTGTACTGTCAGAAGGAGCTGGAGAAGTGTGGACTACGAGCGGGCCATGGGTATAACAGGCTTGTTACCTGGTTGGTTGGAATCAGCACACTCCCTTTCTAAGCTGGCGAGCAGCCTCTCTCCCCTTCTGCGAGGCCTCAACTGACCACAGTAGTGAATGAGTCCCCATCCCAGCCCTCTCATATGCTCTATCTATCTATTATTTCAAGACACAAATTGGCCATATAATGAAGTAAAGGCTCCAAGAAAAGAAAAATTTGCTGCATCAGTCAAATTCCTGTGCTTTTCTTTCTCTTCTTTCTAGCCGGGCACACATCCATGTACTCTGGTAGCTCAGGAGGAGCAAGAAATGAAGAAAGAAAAAGATTAGGAGAGGAAAGGGAGAAAAAAACAATGAGAGTAAATTAAAAAAAAAGATAGTGGAGGGAAAGAAATTTGCATGGGTGGGAGAAAGAGAGGGGGGTGCATGACAGGGGGAATGGAGGGGAAGAGAAGAAATGATGAAAGCGACACACAGTCTTTGGCTGGGAGGCCTACCCCAGACTTAGATTTCACTATAAAAAGACTGAATCAATGGCTGGCCGTGTGCCTCAGGTTGGCAAACTCTCCAGTTCTGATCTCATGTCCTGCATCTGTCAGCAGTTTTCTGAGAGGAACCCTTAGGAATCAGAATGTTTAACAGTTTGTCTTGGCCCCTGGAAATCCAACCATTCCCGGTGGCTACTGAAGAAAAGGGTGCGTGTGTGGGAGGAGAGGCATGGGGAGAAAGAAGCATTAAGGAAAAACAAAATGGTACTTGTAAGATTTAGTGTGTGCCCACCCCTCCCCATTCCCTCTTGTTTATATGCCCCCTCCATGGAGGTGATATATAGACACTGGTCTGGCCTCCCTGCCCTGTATTCTAACACCACCGCTGCAAACTCTTCATGAGAAGGCTCCAAAAGTCTCTGAGGGGAAACCTTCCCAGAAGCACCTCAGGCTCTGAGATTTATAGCACTCCAGGAAGCCAATTATTCCTCACATTCCTTGCGCAGGACCAGTTTTGGGTTTCCTGTCAATAAATCTGACAGAAAGAAATAGTGTTTCTCAGAAGAGGCTTGGTCACAGAGCTGCCACTGGAGGATTTATTTAATCTGTCCTTGTAGCAAAATTGCTAAACGGCCAACAAAAACGGGAGCAAAAAACTACCCACGTTTCTTAGAATCTCTTGCCCAGTGTGGCCCTGTGATATTGTTTCAGCCCTGTGATGGCAACACTAATAAAATAGCTTTGAATAAGGACTCTGCTTTCATACCAGTAATACATTGGCATAACAACCTCGATGTCAATAGCCCAGCTTACAGAGTGATGACTGGCAGTGGGAACATCCACAGAGACTGAACCAAGCACCCGCACATGAAGAAACATGAGCTGCTACAGACTGAGCTAAAGTGCCAACCATTTAAAGTCAGGGGCTGGGACATAGCGGGTGTGTCTAGACTACAGAGTTTTGTCAACAAAAGTGGACTTTTGTCGACAAAACTATACCTGCGTCCACACTACTGCTGAGTTCTGTCGACATAACGTTGACAGAACTCAGCAGTTTTGTCGACGCTGGTAAACCTCATTTTACGAGGCATAACGCCTTCTGTCGACAGAAGGTGTTATTGCATGTAGGGTTGTGTCTAGACTACAGGGTTTTGTCGACAAAGCAGCTTGCTTTGTCGACAGAACTGAATGTAGTCTAGACGCTCTTTGTCGACAGAAGCTTTGTCGACAGTATCTGTCGACAAAACTTCTGTCGAGAAAACCCTGTAGTCTAGATGTACCCAGCATGTCCTCCACAGAGAGGGGGTTTCTCACACATGCTCACCTGCGGGTTACACAGTCGGGAGCTGTTAGTGGGGCTTGAACACTATACCTTCACTATTGAAAGCATACATGTACTAGGCTAGAATGCTTCCTTAGGTAGCACGTGCAGCAAATTGTTATCAGCTACAAGATGCAGCTAAAAAGCCATTCTCCCAGAAAGGGTTATGTTTGCAGAATCCGGCCCCCAGACCTTTCTTACACAGCAGCTACCTGGAGCCCAGTTGAACACCACTCCACTGTGGCACCACCATTGAAGACTTTGGGGGAAATTCTGACCCAGGTGTGAACATTGATGTGTCTCCTGCTTATACAAAAGATGAACCAAGTCACCAGGGCTACGTCTAGACTGTGCATTGTTGTGCAAGAAGATACGAAAATGAGGCGTGGCGATGAATATCATCGCACCTCATTTGCATACCTAATGAGCCGCCATTTTTGCAGAAGGGGCTTTTGCGCAAGAAGGAGCTGTCTACACTGCTCCTTCTTGTGCAAAAAAACCTCTCTTGTGCAAAAGCCCCTTCCGCAAAATGGTGGCTCATTAGCTATGCAAATGAGATGACACACTGTGTCCCAGCCTCATTTTCATATCTTCTTGTGCAAGAATGTGCAATGTAGAGGTAGCCTCTAAGGGTGCATACACATAGCAGGGCTTAACTCAAAATAAGCTACGCAAATTGAGCTATGTCAATTGCATGGCTTATTTCTAAATAGCTCATTTCGAGTTTTGGTGCTGTCCACGCAGCACTTATTACTCCGACTCCTGTAACCCTTATTTTATGAGGAGTAAGGGAAGTCGGAGGAAGAGAGGTCTGTTTCAAAATAAGTCCTCCAGCTTGACAATATTTCGACATTATGTCAAACTAACTGCTGGCAGCGTAGACGCGGACTATGTGTACACATACTCCAAGAGGCCATATCACTCTGCCACCCCATGGATCTGGAATTAGGTACTTCTGCTGATGCAGGTGGCCAAAATAGCAGCTGCTGCCAAGGCCTCAGAGGCAGATTAAGGAGTTTCACCACTTCACCCCTTATCATCCTGTCTTCCAGACCTGCAGCATTGTCCTGCCCACTGCTTTATTTTCTGTGGCTGTACCGTACTCTTCTGTGTCTCCCTAGTTGTGATGGTATAAAACCAGGTCAGACTGGTGAGCTCTGGGTTTTGCTTCTGTTTAATTGGCTGAGCTTCGCTGTAGGGCAATCACGGAGGCTGATATGTCCCATGCAGCACTGGATGCTGGGACATGTGAAATTGCAAAGTCACTGTGCCCATTATTCAATAAGCAAGCAGCCAGATCTTCCCAGGTAACATGAGGATTAATATGGGATAGCCAGTGGCTAGTCTACTGGGATGGCGAATATGGAACGGCCATAGCTAATGTTTTGCAAGAAGTACAAGATGGGGTCCAAGACTGGGATGTGGAGAAGGTGCTGAAGAGGGCAGAGAATGGAGCTCCATGGAAAGATCTGGGGGATCTGGGGACAGCTCACTGGAAACCTACTGTGAGCAGACTGGAGCTGTAACAATGAACGATGTATCTGAAGCACAGAACATGGATCAGGGTTCAGCTCAGGATTTCAAGATTGCCCTGGCCAGAGAGCTAGAGAAATCTGGTCTGGAGTTTGGGTTCAGGCCTCAGAAGGGCTGGCTTATCCCCAGGTCACAAAGGGCCCTCTGTCACACCCAGGTTTATTTATTGACTAACAAAACATATAGAGGGTATCATGAGCTTTCGTGGTCACTTCTTCAGATGACTGTTTTTTGAGTTTAGGACGTTGTCCTGGGAGAAAGGGCAGTCCCTTGACCCTCACTCACTCAGGTAGCCCGTGAGGTTACCATTGTGAGCGGGTGAAGGTCCTCCCTAAGCCCGTCCCCCGTGTTCCCACCACCCATGTCCTTATCTTAATAATCCACGAGTCACTCGCATGCACTAGAGGTCCTTGCCTTCCGGATTCAGTCACTTGTTCAACTATCGGCCCCCGTTGGGCGAGGAGGGTAAGGAGACCTGGGCCCTCCCTCACTCCAGGTTGCGACCCAGGACCCTAAGAGCAGAGGTGCCCTCTCTCTGCTCGGTTGGTGGGGAACGTACCCCGCAACTCACCAACTTGCGAGCATCCATGTTACCCCGTCCTGGGTCCCTTCCTACCCGCCGCGCTGCCCCATGGTTCTGGCTCAGTCTCTCACTCCAGCTCCTCTGCCACCACGTCCTTCCTCCAGCTCCTCTGTAGCCACATCCTTTCTTCCCCCCTGCCAAGCAGCCTTTTAAACATAGTGCCCGGCTTCCCCCGGACGCCCATGCCGGCGCAGACCCTCCCAGCTGCTGCTCGGCGCTGAGTGCTTCTGCACACGTGCCAGGGGCGGTGTGCGAGCAAGCCCTGCAGTGCCGCAGGGGAGCTGTTCCCCTGCCACAGAGCACCTCCGCGGCCGCCTGGTAAGTGCGAGGATCAGAGGGCTCCACCACTGGAGAGCCTGATGCCCCATCACAGATGTGCAGACCCATAATAATTAGGGGAAAAGGGGGAAGAAATAAAATGAGGGGGCCGGAAACAAGGAGCAGAGGTTATGAAAAAAACAAAGGGAAAGTCTCTGTTCCTTGTTTCCTGCCCCCCTCCTTTTTTTCTCTCCCCTTCTCCCTTCTCCCCTATTTATTTTGGGTCTGCACAACCTAAACTCAAAACTCCATCATCTGAAGAAGTGGGCTGTGCCCAAGGAAGCTCATGATAACTTCTACATGTTTTGTTAGTCTATAAAGTGCGACCAGACCATTTTTTCTTGTTTAAGTTTATCCTGTACAGACTAACTCGGCTACCCCCTGGAGTTCCAGGTTTATTTGTTATTTGCATTTCATTTTTTAAAATTGTGTCGCTAACATACACAAAACATAGACTGTTCCCCAGCCCACCCTGAGCGATTGCCCTAGGGGATTTGTCACTCGCAGTCCCTCCTGCTTCAGGGCCTCCTGCCAGATTCTTTCTTGCTCCTTAAGCTGAGCCCCTCCTCCCAGGGCTTTCTCCTAGAGGCCCTCCCCCTTCCTCACAGGTTTCCATTACATCTTCTCTGAGGGGAGCCAAACCACTCCTCCCCCCTCGCAGGTTTCCACTACATCCTCTCTCCCAAACCACTCTCCTAGGCTACATCTAGACTGCAAGCCTCTTTCGAAAGATACTTTCGAAAAAGCCTCTTTCGAAATAGAGC
This sequence comes from Pelodiscus sinensis, assembly GCF_052426305.1. NCBI lineage: Eukaryota > Metazoa > Chordata > Testudines > Trionychidae > Pelodiscus > Pelodiscus sinensis. Next base: position 6,025,213 of record NC_143074.1, on the reverse strand, counting down.
ATCTAGACTGCAACCCGTACTTTTGAAAAAGCAAGCTGCTTTTTCGAAAGAGAGCACCCAGGCAGTCTGGATGCTCTCTTTCGAAAAAGCACAGTTTGCATGACATAGCGCCTTTTTTCGAAAGAGCACTTTCGAAAAAAGGCGTTATTCCTCGTGAAATGAGGAGTACCGCTGTCGAAAGAAAAGCCACGTTCTTTCGATTTAATTTTGAAAGAACGCGGCTGTAGTCTAGACACAGGTGAATTTTTTAAAAAAAAGACTACTTTTTTCAAAAAAAAACTGCAGTCTAGACACAGCCCTACTGACAGCCCAGTGCTCAGAAGGGAACACCTGTTCCTGCCCCTCTTTCTAATCTACCTGATCAATAAATATGTCTGGTTGGCCCCGGGTCTGTAGGCTGCCAAACATCTTGCTACAGCGCCTGTCACTGGTCACAGAGAGGTGGGTTTCGCAAGCAGTGGCTTATGTTAGCCACTGTTTGTCTCTGTGGTAGCCAGTGCAACCAAAGCAATGAGCAAAGGCATTGTTCCTGGGATTGTTCCTGTCATTGACTCAGTGACTTGGCAAACACGCGCTCATCTACCAGGGTACGTCTACACTACAGTGCTAATTCGAACTAACGCATCTAGAACTAAAAACTAGTTTGAATTAGCGTTTTGCTAATTCGAACTAGCGCGTCCACACTGATTGGACGCAGGGGGGCATTTAAGGGCAGCTGAAACCGGTTCTGGCAGGGCATCATGTCAGTAGTTGCTTTGTGTGGCTGCTGTCTGAGGCTATCTGAGGCTCGAGCTTAAAGGGACCCCCCTGGACAGCCGGTTCTCAGCTTTTTCTGCTTGCTTGCCTACCTCGCCGAGGGACAGCAAAGCGTTGGTCTCTGTGCCCGTCTGTGTCGGTGCTTCCCTTCGGGGGGGCCGCCACAGGTGGCAACATGGAGCCACGGCTCGCCCTGCACCTTCTGGTGCACGTTCTGGACTTGCTGCTGCAAGCCTGCCAGGAATGGCTCGAGGCTGCCTGGCACCACCTGGTGAATGTCAGCCCCCTGCCTCTCCGCCTGGCCGCCCTGGGGGACATGGAGGAGCCGCGGCGGCGCCCCGGCACCAGCGTGCCCCGCCGCGTCTGGCGTCTGGACACCAGCAGCGACTGGTGGGACCGCATCATCCTGGAGCGCTGGGACGACCGACAGTGGACCCAGAACTTCAGGATGAGGAGGGACACCTTCCTGGAGCTCTGCGAGTGGCTCGCCCCTGCCCTGCGCAGAAGGGACACTCGCATGAGGCCCGCCATCCCCCTCCAGAAGCAGGTGGCCATCGCCCTCTGGAAGCTCTCCACGCCGGACAGCTACTGATACGTCCGTTAGTTCGAACTAACTTTGTAGTGTAGACATACCCCCAGAGATTTGCCTTACTGAAGATCTCCTTTGCAGCATCCCAATTGCCATAACGAACCCTTGCCTAGAATCCAGAGAGTGTCCCTTTAAATCTCATGTGTATATGAATGCCATTGTCAAGCGGGCATCTGGACTACATTTCACTTGAACGGGGGAGAGAAAAACAGGCCCAGGGGAGGTATTTCTTCCAGCTTGTGCTTATTCCACAGTGAGTGAAGCCCTTCCAAGCAGAGAATCCTTAATACGTTTTTCAGATCTCTTGACTCATGTGCAAACACCATGTGACTTGCATCTTTCGGAGACCAGTTCATCAGAGCCCAAATTTCAGAATTTCAACAACATAGCACCGCAGTACTGAGTTTTATATAAAGCCTTCCACCCTGGCGGTACCAACAACTGCTTTACAATGTGATTTATTAGATACTAGTGGGAGTAATGACTGAATATGGTTAATGAGGCAGAGGGTAAGCACTGTGTTCATTCTTGACCATTAGAATCTGTAGTATCTACAGATGAGACTTAACCAAAAATCTTAGAGGCAAATTCAAATCTAAGTATTGTGGCTAACTTTTATCTTGAACCACACCACAGAATCTGGGATTTTAAGAGCCAGCATAGTGAGATGGATTGCATAGGAACATCCCTGGATTTGGGGGCATATTTAGCTTCATATATAGATTTGGACCTGAATTTTATTACTTGGGTAATAAAACTATTTTTATTGTTACTAGATTTTACCTGTAAACCTACAACTCTTTACTCACAAAAGGAATCTTTTTCAGGGAGAGAAGTGATCATAAAATCATAGAATCCTAGTGTTGGAAGAGACCTCAGGAGCCATCAATTCCAGCCCCCTGCCCAAAGCAGGAACAACCCCAACTACAATCATCCCAGCCTCGGCTTTGTCTGATCTTTTGCCAGCACGTCTACGGTCCATATCTTCACCTCCACACACTCAGCTACCTTGACAGGAACAGGCCTTCAGTGATCATCTCATCAAAAAAATGGCACCTTCAACAGCATATCAACTCCCTTAATTCCTTTGCTGATGGATTAGTATTGGGTATGCATCCAAGCTACCTCCTTTTTGTCTGAAGGAGACAGGGCTATCAATAAAAAGTACATTGTACATGCTTTGTAAGCTATAAAGAAGAGGGATAGTGGAAATTAAAATGCATCATAGCAGCTTGGCTTCCTGCACAGGAATGTTTCAAATTCAAATATGTCTGGATAACCATAGAGTAGCTACATTGTGCAGACATTTCATCGTATCAAGGCCAACAACTTTCACGTTCATTTGACATTTCCACCTTTGGCTGCCTTCACTGGCTCAGAAATGCCTGATTAATGTTGCCCTGTTATTCTTCATTTTCATGGGGGTGTCTGAAATCCCTTGATCAGATTCGTGTTGACACAAAAAGTACTGAATTTATAGCGGAGGATGTTCAGGAAATTGTTGAAGAAGACAGCTTTCCTGCCTGATTGTTCACACTCAAGGAGATGGAACACTTTGGAAGACATCTGTACAGCTGTGGCCTGAGACGAGCTGCCGGCAACTGGAGCCCTAGGCGGAATGCATGATCGGCACCCCTGCATCCAAAGCCCTCAACGGCGGTGCGTCATCATTGGGCGCCCCATTTAACGTGGCGCCCTAGGCGACTACCGAGTCTACCTATATGCACGGGCCACCCCGGGGTCTGTATAAACACAAAACATACTTCTCCAGATCGAACCTTGGAACTTTATGAGGTCCACCCACCATTAGCCATTGGGCCCAACCTCAACTGGTGCAGACTGGCCTCGCTCCATTGAAATCAATGATATAACACTGGTTTACACTGAGGATCTGGCCTGTCGTATCTTTCCCATACAATACCTCATCAAACTCCATAAAGAGTCTGTATAGATGTAAAAATGTTACCTTCCTGCCCTCTCTGTTGAAAGCCTGCAGTACCTGAAAAAGGCACTCAATAGAGTTTATAGTTTCTTTTGACAAATAAGCCTCACACTCCTTGGAGTTTGTGTGTTTGATGCCTCTCAGCAACCTACTTCTGTAATCAGCTCGGTGAAATTACATTTGATACCCAATCTGCTGCCCAAATGGGAACACTGTGCCAGATCCGCAGCTGGTATGAATTAACATTGATGTATTAACTCTACTAGACCTACACTGATTTACCACCACTGATGATTTGGGCCCATTGACTCTGAGTCATAGAAGATTTCCACCAACTAAGGAGCAATGTTCCCTCTAACTTTTCCACCCATGTGTGGAATAAATTCTGTATGTGCACTGAGGAATATGCACCACCTGTAGAAAAAAAACAACACCACCTAATCATGGGTGCTCAGCTAGGTGGCATTTGAATCTCTCCTGAGAGGCTGCACAACTGCCCAGCTTGCTGAGGAGGTGACCTTCTGTCTGCTGATGTTCCCAAAGAAGAGGCAAGCCAAGGTTTAAGTTGATGCACAAAAGCAGGTGACATGATAGAGTTTCACTCCCAATCTGCAGGAAATGCTTCTGCATTAGGAGCAAGGGTTGATCTATCTCCTGCAGAGCCACCTGTTCCAAAAAGCTCCTTGAGGCAGTGTGATATGATTGGAAACTATTTTTTTTTCTGTTAACTATCGTGGGAGAGGAGAACTGTGGTCTTTAATTGAGGAAAATACCTGAGGTTGGAGGAATGTCTTTGTCTTCTCTATTAAGGCATCTACGATGAGCTCATTGCAGACCTCAGCTCCACAGATAAGGAAATTAAACAAAACCCTTCTCTTTTCTGCAGGAGCAGGTGGGGTCCCTGTATGAATGAGTCAGAAGAAAAGACAAGCTCTGTCTTCTGTGGTTTGGTTGCTTTCCGAGGGACATTGTGGTGGAGTCATGAGATATGGGATGTATTTTATGTTATCTGTCATCACCACTTCATGACAATGATATAAACAGTGGCAAGGGAAATCACATCCCATTTCTATAAAACTTTGACTCTAGATTGGCTTACTGTGCGGCTCTTTTGTAGCAAGAGACAGATGAGGGCTTCCCACGGAGGCCTAGTTCTCTCATTTGATTTCTCTTTTGCCATGTAAGGAATTGGGGACCTCCATTCCAATGTGGGTCAGCAGCCAGATGGGTGCTCTGAAGTTTCGGGGTGGATCATGAGGGAGTAAGCCTGCTCCTGTGGAAATCAAGGCTGGGAGAAGATCAAGTCCTGTGTCACCTTTGCCCTCCTGCTCATGGAGGCATTTACAACTGTGTAAAGTGGGAGTAAAACATGGCTGTTTGGAAGAGCAGATTTACCCCTGCACAAGTGCCGGTGTAAAAATAGCAGAGAAGTATTTTTTGCACCTCCCCTATTGAGGGGCTCCAGCAGCTAATGAAGCTCCCAGGACAGATGATGGTAGCCCTAAGAGGTGCCTACAGTTGTGCTCCTTCATTAGAGCCCTGCATATCTGTGGATATCCGCTTTCTATCTGCAGGCATCTGCAAATGTGGATGAAGATATCTGTGGCTCATTTTTATGGATACGGATGTATCTAGAATCCTGCAAATCTGCAGATATCTGCTTATATCCACAGGTATCCACAGGAGGGGGTAAAGGGGTCAGTTGCCCCAGGGTCTGGAGACTTTAAGGGTCTGGGGTTCTCTGCAACAGAGGTGGTGACTGGCGCTCCGGGCCCTTTAGAATTGTCACTGGAGTGGTAAGTGATCCACTTCAGAGCCCCATGCCACTCACTGCAGCCAGCTCTGAGGGACAGCAAGGAGCAGAGAGCCAGGGGCACCAAGCTGTCCTGGTGGCACTGAGGGCAGGCTGACCAGCTCCGTCCCTTCTTCCTGAGGTCCCGCCCCTTCCAAGGGTGCAGAGCTGCAACTGCCCAGCGGCCTGGCAATCCTGGTGGATGTGGATGCAGATATCCGCGGCTCATTTTTTCAGATGCAGATGTGGATTCCAATTTTGTACCCACATAGGGCTCCAACCCCTTCTGTGGGGTTTTGTGTGGGTACAGAAGTGCTGGGGTGCAGTGCCATGTCCCCTTCCCACTGCCTGTGCCTTTTCATGCTTGGCCAGCCCCAGACAGCCTTCCTGTGCTTAGGCCGGGCACAGGTAGCTCTGTGATTTGCACTGGTGTACTTGGACCAGGGAAGTTTCCTACAGGGTCCCTATTTAGACTGCTTTGTGTCAGACTATTTTGCTCAAGAGGCTTCCTCTTAGCATCACTTAAAGCTGGGCCAGGATTTGGTTGTGCCAGGAAAACAGGATGTGCCTGGAATGGGATTGGCGTCTTCTTGTAAAACCAAACAGAAAAGAGACAGAATCACCAGGCAGGTGAAAAACGCTGAATGAGAGTGCGCCCTCCCCATCATCCGGCAGTGCACCAGCCCCGAGCCTCTCAAATGCAGATGCCCTTTAGGGAAGGTGGGGGGGACTGAAGCTTCCCCCCACAACCCTGATTCATGCAGAGGCATTGCTGGCTATTCCCCTTTGTCAGGGAGTGAGGGGAAAGTGCACAGTTTGCTGCATACCTCACTCTGGCTGGAGAGCGCAGGGGAAGATGAACCTGGACCATGCACCTCTCCCCTGGCTTTGTCTGCTGGAGCTGGAGCAGCCATGAAGAAGTGCTTTTCACCTGGCTCCAAGCTGCTGTGGTGTGAGAGGGCTGGGGTAGTCCTCTCTCCTCAGGGCGGCCTGCAGACTGTATCCCTCATCTCCATCCCCACCCTAGAACAAAGATTTAAATGAAGCATGGGAATTTTCATTTTATTTAAAAACAATTAATGAGTTTGGCAGAGCCCCATTCCTTTCTGTACCGGTGCCACCAGTGAACATTTGCAATATAGCTCTCCCCTGTCGGCTCACTGCCCACAATGGCCACTCTCACACTGGGTCCCTCCAAACAGCAGTCCCTCCCTTTGCATGTTATGGAAACCAGTCCTTTTCCTGGGGCTTCCGGTTCTCCTGCCATAACCAGACCCTGACTTTGCTTTAAGTTAGTGGAAGAGGAAGCTGTGTACCAAATTTGGTGGCCCTAGATCTTACCGTTTAGGAGGAGTTCTTGAACAAAAGGACACACAGACAGACAGATGCACTCTAATATGGATATATAGAGCATTAGGAGCCTTTGATTCCTTTGAACTAGCTTTGGTTCCATAAGAGCATATCTCCCTTAGAGCTTGTAAAATGGATGTTTTACAACCTTAATAAATTATGTCAGCACAAAACACTCCAAGGGATACTACGAGGGCTAAAGGCTCTTTTCTCTGCAGTTATTTTTAAGAGTTCAGTTTTTTTTCTCAACTGCCCCTTCATCCCGCTGTGCAGACTATTATCTACTTCTACATATAAATTGAACACAGACTTTCAGTCAGAATCCTCTTCATTTGTAATGGTAGCCTTTCTGGGGGTCTAGTTACGGAGATGGTTGTGGACGTGCTGCAGCAGTTTACATTGACTTGCAGTGGTTCAGCTTACCTCCAGTGCAAGTGACAACTCACAAGACGCATACCATGTTTGTGCTTGCCTGGACTACAGTGGCTTCACACTGATTTACACCAGCTAAGAATCTGGCCTTAGGGGCTTGAATTGGCATAGCTACAGCAGGGACTAAACTCCCCAGTATAGACAGTCACCAAGGCTGTGTCTAGACTACAGGGTTTTGTCAACAAAACTATACCTGCATCCACACTGCCTTTGAGTTATGTCGACATAACGCTGACAAAACTCAGCAGTTTTGTCGACGTATGTAAACCTCATTCTACGAGGAATAACACCTTTTGTCGACAGAGTTATGTCGATAGAAGGCATTATTGCATCTACACTGTCCTTTGCGTCCACACTGTTATGTCGACAAAGCGGCTTGCTTTGTTGACAGAACTGGATGTAGTCTAGACGCTCTATGTCGACATGAGTTTTGTCGACAGATTCTGTCGACAAAACTTATGTCGATAAAACCCTGTAGTCTAGACATACCCCAAGAGAGAGCGGAGACACCACACCATGGACATGCTTTTCCGTTGTGACAGTCTGCTCTGGACTGGCTTTCCCTGAAGACAGGGGAGTCCTTAGAGACTTAAAGAAAACAGATGCCAATATTTAGCTAATAAAGCACATTATGTCTACACCCAAGGGCCCTTCTGTGGACAGACACAGAGACACAGCGAGTAAATGAACCTCTCTTGCTATAGAGAATTTTGCCGTGATCTCCAGCATGATAAACTTTAGAAATGGAGAACAACAGAGACCAGCAAGCAGCTCCCTCTTCTATTCCTGCTTCTACCAGACCCCATTCAGGCTATTGGTTCTGTCCTTCACCCCTGTTGTAGGCTCCATTTCCAAACACAAGGGACCCTGTGAGATACCTGCTTCCCCCCACTGAATGTGCAACTCAACTGGCAGGACCACACAAATCCCCGATAAGTGGTTGCAGGTCCAAGACTTCTCCAGCATTTGTACCGCTCAGTTTCCAGGTGAGATCCCTGAGGGATGATGAAGCATTCTAAGACTAGCACCAGAAAGGAGGATCTATTCTCCCCATAGCCGAGTGTCCTTATCTCTGAAGCTAGGCCAGCCCTAACATCCTACGGCATTTCATGGAAGGAGAGTCCAATGTAGAGTAAGAAGCGTCCTCTGACAAGTTAAAATCCCTGAACTGGTAATTAGAGGAAACCTCCAGCACTCTGCTGATAACTAGGAAACCAACCAGAAAATCCACAGCTTAATTAGGAAGCAGATGGGGATGTTTTAATCCATTAATGTGAAAACCTGTGGGTTCTTGGGGGAGGCCAGGGACTAAGGAAGCTGCTCTCCAATAACATTCACAACTACAATAGTGCTCTTGGCTTGTCAGCGGTCTACACTGAGACTTCTAGTGGTGCTAAGGAAATGTGACTGTTGCCTGTTCACAGGGGAAAGAATGTCCCAGCAGGACACACTGTAGGGAATGCGACAAGGAGTCGTGTGGCACCTTACAGACTAACAGATGTATTGGAGCATCTGACGAAGTGGGTCTTTGCCCACGAAAGCTTATTCTCCAATACATCTGTTAGTCTATAAGGGTATGTCTACACTACAAAGTTAATTCGAACTAACAGACGTTTGTTTGAATTAACTTTGATAGGCGCTACACTAGCGCTCCTTCTAGTTCGAATTTAATTCGAACTAGTGGAGCGCTTAATTCGAACTAGGTAAACCTCATTCTACGAGGACTAAGGCCTAGCTCGAATTAGCTAGTTCGAATTAAGGGCTGTGTAGCCACTTAATTCGAACTAGTGGGAGGCTAACCCTTCCCAGCTTGCCCTGGTGGCCACTCTGGCCAACACCAGGGAAACTCTTCTGCCCCCGCCCTCCCCCGGCCCCGGAGCCCTTAAAGGGCCACAGGCTGGCTACACAGTTTGTGCCAGTTACAAGCCTGCCAGCACCCAGCCAGCAGACCCTGCACCTGGCTCAAGATGAGCCAGCCACCCGATGCCACCCAGCCCTCCGCCTCTTCCCGGGATCAGCCTAGCGGCTCCCAGGAGGCTGCCCGGGGCTGCCTGAAGTTCTGGGTCCACTTTTGGTCTCCCCAGCGCTCCAGGATGATGCGGTCCCACCAGTCGCTGCTGGTGTCCAGACGCCAGATGCGGCGGGGCATGCCAGCACCCGGGCTCCGCCGCAGCTGCGCCATGGCCCCCCAGCGCTAATTTGAACTAGTTTTTAAGTCTAGATGCGCTAGTTCGAATTAGCTTAGTTCGAATTAACTAATTTGAACTAAGTTAGTTCGAATTAGCGCTGTAGTGTAGACATACCCTAAGGTGCCACAGGACTTCTTGTCACTTCTGCAGATCCAGACTAACACGGCTACCCCTCTGATACTGTAGGGAATGGCGCTAGAGCTCTGGCGGTGAAGGATATCACAGCTTAGCCCTGGAGAATTAATTGTGGGGAAATTCTCCACTCTTAGGCCTTGTCTATACTTACCTGGAGATTGACATGCTGGAGATATATCTTCCAGGGTTTGATTTAGCGGGTCCAGTAAGGACCCCTTGAATCCTCATTGACCCCTTGACTCCACAGGGTTGTGAGGAGTAAGAGAAGTCAATGGGAAAGTCTCTCCCGTTGACCTTCTAGAGCGGGGATGCTGCAGTAAATCGAGCAAAGGTGCATCAACTCCAGATACACTATTCATGTGTCAACTTTCTCCTCCCATGTGGACCTGGCCTCAGAGTCTCAATTTTCACCAATGTGGCAGGGAACACCACAGGAGCACTGGCTGTAGAGCAGCTCTTAGCTGCCCCGCTAGTAGAAGTCACTGGAGGGAAAATTGCAGGAGCTGGCTCACAGCTGTCGCTGTCTCAATTTGTCCCAAGAGGAATTTCTCTAAATCAGAATTACTAAAACTTCAAGGCAGGCCCACCCAGGGTGGGGACCATAGAATGTTTTCTAGGTAGGTCTATCCCCGAGGGTACTCCAGAAACCAGCCCACCCACCTACCATCCAGGCATCCCTTATCCTGCCTTCTGAATGCTAGAGCCAGCTCCAGCTCGAATGCCCTATCCCCTAGAACCCACTCCAGAACCCACTCCACCTACCTACCTAGGTGTGCATGACCAGCTTTAGGAAAAAACTCCATGGAATACTTTTTGCCCACAGCAACGAATAACTAGCAACGTTGATTCCTCCAGCTATATAAGGTCCTCAGACAGTGCTGCAAATGCTGACAGATTGCTGTTACATTTGCATAGCACTATACAAGGTTCTTGCTGCCTACATCTTAATCTCTTTGCTACGACATGGGTGTGCAGGATACATTGTAAGCATTGACCGCAATCACAGTTTTGCTCTTACTCTTATTACAATGGACCCTTGACTCATTCATGCAACAGAGAAAAAAAATCCAACTCAAGTAAAGAAATGAAGCCAAAAGTGACTGAAGGTAAGCATAGCCACAGCCTATATGGATATGTGTACTTGTGTGGCAGGGCAGAGGGGATATAAACTACTACAGACACCAAAAAGGGGTGTGTGTGCAATCAGTAAGTTGGAAAATAACTGTTCTAAAAAGAGAGAGACAGTATCTTGCATTTGGGAAAAGCGTAGCCTTGAGACAAACAGGACTGGCTGCACAAAAGGGTATAGAGCAGGAGCTAAGGGGGAGGTTCCACTTTTGCTTCTCTTGGCAGGGTCCTCTGAAGAGAACAGCACGAGAAGAGATGCTTATTAAAAGCTCAGACTAAACTAAATGAATGGAAAAAAATATCTTACTGTAAAACAGAATAAAAGCGGGGGAGGAGGGAAGTAAATTAAACTTAATAAAATTCTGTGAGTGAATGAGAGAATTCACCCCTACAAACAGAAAGAGGCAGATGTCAGTGAGTCACGGCTCATGCATAGAAAGAATCCATTTGCCTTTCTTTGAGTCACTGGCACATCCTGCAGCAGCAAGAGTGGCTTGTTGACACAGACCCTTTTTAACAATTCATTACTCGTCCAGGATGTCTTCCAGCTATTTAAAGACTCAGTAAAAACTCAGTAAAAGCATGACATCACTTGGTCTGCACGATCCCCAAACCTGGAATGGACACTGGTTGGGGGGGCAGGCTGGTTTGTGTGTTATGGGGGGCATGCTGGGACCCGAGTTATCCCTAAGGGGTGCGGGACCTGGGGAAACTCATCCAGTGCCCCAGGTGTGGGGCCTAAGGAACTCCCTTACTGCAGGCCCTGCCCTGCCCCCTGCTCCGCTCCACCCCGCTCCCATTGCACCCCTTCCCCAATGCCCCTTCCCCAGAGTGACATGGACTAGGGGATTACCAGGAGGCCTGGCTCAGGGCAGCAGCATGGGTCGCCCCCTCCCTCCCCTGCACTCACCGTGGCAGCAGGAGCCAGAACGACCGGGCAGAATGCTCTGGTCCAGCCCGCCACCCATCTCCCAACCCGGAACATTCTGCTTCATGTGGAGGAGGGAAGTGGAGTGCCCTGGTGTTTCGGCCAAGGCTGGGTCACTCCACTGGCCACTGCTGTGGTGAAGTGGCGCACAGCAAGCCGGGGGATGGAAGGTGGGGGAGCAGAGCAGGCTGCCAGGTTACTCCGGCTCCCAATGCTGCAGTGAGTGTAGGGGGTCCGACCGTTGTGCCACCCCATGCCAGGGGCTCCTGATAATCCCCACAGGTCCCATCCATAGGACTGTTGAGGTGGCTGCTGCAGGGCCCCTCCAAAGCATGGAGTCAGGGGCAGCTGCACCGAGCCATCCTATGCCTGACTGAGATGATAGTGAAGGCCTCAAGCTCACAACTGGAGTATTGGAAGCTTGGGACTAACTCTTGATCTGGGTTGGAAAGGCCTTAGGGCAGGTTTGAAGTTATTACTAGTTCCACAGCGTACACGCTCCCTTTTGTCTTCTGCGGTAGTTCCCCCTAAAGCCGCAGGAATACATTTGCTTGAGGTATGCGAACAGGCATGCCGGAGAGCTCTGGGGTCCAGATGCAGAGAGACCCAGAGATGACATAATGGGAGAGAAGAGAAGCATTTGCGCATGATGAGGTGAAGTGTGACCGATTGCTTACCCCTCTGCCAGACCTGGAGTCCTGGCCTCAGGGATTGGTGCTGAGCCACTGGCTGTAGACTGAAATGCTACATCTGCATTGCTTCTTCTAACCCTTGGTCCCATTTGACTGTTTCAGGCTTTACAGTAAGTTATGTACTGTGTGTGGAGCATAGAACATCATGTCTATATGTGAGAGGATGAGCAGGCACGTAAAGAATGCAGCTAGCATGAGAAATAGCTCGAAGAAGCAATTTGCCTATTGAAATCATGGGCTATTTTTATAGTTATATTTCTGGGCCAGTGTCCATCAACTTTGCTATTTATTTCCTCAGCTGGCTACCTTCAACCACTTCCAAGTTCATAGAATCATAGAGTCAGAGGACTGGAAGGGACCTGGAGAGGTTATCTAGTCCAGTCCCCTCACTCATGGCAGGACTAAGTATTCTCTAGACCAGGGTTTCCCAACCTATGGGTTAGGACTCAAATATGGGTCACCATTATATTTCAAAAGGGTCACCAAGGGTCTCCCCAGGTGGGTCTGCCCTCCCTCCTCCCCCCGTTTTTGAATTGCCTTGGGTCACCGAGTCTTCCTGAATTGTCAAAATGGGTCCCCATTTTGGGAACCGTTGCTCTAGACCATGACCAACAGGTGTGTGCCTAAAGTGCTGATAAAAATCTGATGATGGAGATTCCACAACCTCCCTCGGCAATTTATTCCAGTGTTCAACCACGCTGACAGTTCGGAAGTTTTTCCTAAAGTCCAACCTAAACCTCCCTGGCTGCAATTTAAGCCTGTTACTTCTTGTCCTGTCATCAGAGGTTGAGAAGAACATTTTTTTCTCCCTTCTCCTTATAACAATCTTTTATGTGCTTAAAGGCTGTTAACGTCCCCTCTCAATCTGCACTTATCCAAACTAAACAAACCCATTTTTTCAATCTTGCCTCCTAGGCCATGTGTTCTAGACCTTTAATCATTGTTGTTCTTCACTGGACTTTCTCCAGTTTCTGCACATCCTCCCTGGAATGTGGTCCCCACAACCTGGACACAATACTCCTGCTGAGGCCTAATGAGCACAGAATAGAGCAGAAGAATTATTTCTCATGGTCTGCCTACGACACCCTCTGAATGTCAGCTTTCCAGTGTGCTTGCTTCTTCCTAATGTCCTGCCATCCACAACCAGGCCCACCAATGGAGGGATGTGTGGGGAGGCAGGGTATGAGGGGAAGGGGTGACTCCCTTAGGCCTGGTAATTCAAAGGGGCCCAGAGGGATGGCATCATGAACCCCAAGCTCTTTAAATCACTGCCGGAGTGTTGTGAGGTGTGGGGAGGGACGCCCGGGGGGTGAGACACTCTGTGGCACTCTCCAGACAGCTCTGGAGGTTGCTATGATCTGGGCGGCACTGAAGGCTGTCTGTCCTTGACCCCGCCCCTTATGTCTGAGGCCACACCCCTTCCAGGAGTGCAGAGCCAGCCTTCCCCTCCCCCGTGCCCACAACAGCCAGTCCTAGGCAGTCCTTGGAGGATTTAACCTCCAAGCCATCATGAAAGAAAACATTTTTCAATTCCTAATACTCTCCTTTGACTCCCTGCAAAAATTGTTTCTTTCTTGCCCGGGGGAGTTTTCTTTCAATAGCCTGCAAACCTGTCCACTTCACTGACCATGGCCCTATTGAAGTGAGGTCAGAGAATGGGGCAAATTCTGATTCCCTAATGCAGAATCTGAAAACAGGACAAACCCAGCCCATGTCCCTGCAACTGTTCCTGTCCTTACAGCAGAGAGGGGGAGAGATAGAATCATAGAAACCTGGGCTGGAAGAGACCTCAGGAGATCATAGAGTCCAGCCCCCTTCCCAAAGCAGGATGAAAATCATCCCAGCCAGGGCTTTGTCAAGCTGGGACTTAAAAACCTCTAGGGATGGAGATTCCACCACCTCCCTAGGGAACCCATCCCAGTGCTTCACCACCCTCCTAGTGAAATAGTTTTTCCTAATATCCAACCTAGACCCCCCCCCCGCCCACTGTAACTTGAGACCATTGCTCCTTGTTCTGCCATCCGTCACTACTGAGAACAGCCTCTCTCCATCCTCCTTGGAACCTCCCTTCAGGTAGTTGAAGGCTGCTGTCAAATCCCCCCTCACTCTTCTCTTCTTCAGACTAAACAAACCCAAATCCCTCAGGGTATGTCTACACTACAGCACTAATTCGAACTAACTTAATTCGAATTAGTTAATTGAAACTAAGCTCATTCGAATTAGAGCATCTAGACCCAAAAACTAATTCGAATTAGCGTTTTGCTAATTCGAACTAGCGCGTCCACACTGATTGGACGCTGGGTCGCATTTAAGGGCAGCTGAAACCAGTTCCGGCAGGGCATCAGGTCAGTAGTTGCTTTGTATGGCTGCTGTCTGAGGCTATCTGAGGCTCGTGCTTAAAGGGACCCCCTTAGACAGCGGGTTCTCAGCTTTTCCGCTTGCTTGCCTACCTCGCCGAGGGACAGCAAAGCGTTTTTCTCTCTGCCTGCCTGTGTTGGTGCTTCCCATTGGGGATGCCGCTGCAGTTGGCACCATGGAGCCAGAGCTCACCCTGGGCATGCTGTTCCAGTCCTTGGGCACCTGCCAGCAATGGGTGGAGGCTGCCTTGCACCCTCTGGTGCATGTCAGCCCCCTACCTCTCCCCCTGGCCTCCCTGGGGGTCATGGAGGAGCGGCAGGAGCGCCCGGACGCCAGCATGCCCCACCTCATCTGGCATCTGGACACCAGCAGCGACTGGTGGGACCGCATCGTCCTGGAGCACTGGGGAGACCAACAGTGGACCCAGAACTTCAGGATGAAGAAGGACACCTTCCTGGAGCTCTGCGAGTGGCTCGCCCCTGATCTGTGGTGATGGGACACTTGCATGAGACCCGCCATCCCCCTCCAGAAGCGGGTGGCCATTGCCCTCTGGAAGCTCTCCACACTGGACAGCTACCGATCCGTCGAGAACCAGTTTGGCGTGAGGAGATCCATCCTCAGAGCAGTGCTCATGCAGGTACAGCACCCACCCGCCACTGGGCCGGGGGAGGGTGGGGGTCTGTAAGGAGGGGATGGGCTGCCCCAGGGAAAACAGGGAGGGAGGAGGCGAAAGTGCCCTGCACGGGAGGGTTCGGTCTGTCCCAGCCGTACTACACGCCGCCCGTGGGGGTTGCTTCCGGGAGTGGAGCGTGGGGCAGTGCCAGGGAACGAACACTCCCCAGTCACCCGGGCTCTCCAGTGATTCATGGTTTGCTGTGTCTCTCTGTAGGTGGTCAAGGCCATTAACCAGGTGCTGCTCTGCAGGGTGGTCCGCCTTGCCGACCTGGACGCGGTCATCTGGGGGTTCGGCGCCCTCAGCTTCCCCAACAGCGGGGGGGCCATCGATGGGACGCACATCCCCATCTCCCATGCCCCGGAACACCAGGCTTCCCACTACATCAACAGCAAGGGGTACTTCTCCATGCTCCTGCAGGCCGTGTGTGACCACCGGGGCCAGTTCATGGTCATTAATGTGGGCTGGTCCGACAAGGCACACGATGCCAGGGTGTTCCAGAACTCCTCCGTGTGCCAGAGGCTGCAGGCCAGGACCTTCTTCCCCGACTGCTACATTAGGGTCAGGGATGTACACATGCCCGTCTGCCTGGTGGGGGATACGCCTACCCCCTACAGCCCTGGCTGATGAAACCGTACATAGGACACCACAACCCCTCCTGGCAGGCCTTCAATGCCAGGCTCACCAGGGCCCGCATCGTGGTCGAGGGGGCCTTTGGACGCCTGAAAGCCAGCATTAGATGCCTCCTCACACATCTCGACCTCACCAAGCACAATATCCCTCCCGTGATGGCAGCATGTTGTGTGCTGCACAATTTATGTGAGTGGAAGGGGGAGGCTTTCCTGCCAGCCTGGAAGGCTGAGGCTGAGCACATGGCTGGCCAGTACATGCAGCCCCACACCGCCGCCGTTTGCGAGGCCCAGCAGGGGGCCGTTCGTATCCGGGAAGCCCTGCGGGAGAGCTTCCAGGTGGAGGAGGAGAACTGAACTCTCCCTGCATGCTCCACTGGGTCCTTCTTCCACCCTCCCCTCCTTCCCTTTTCCCCACTATAACCCCCCTTCCTAATGTCGAATAAACACACCTGTTTTGTCAACAAAAATCTCTCTTTATTATAGATAACTGCGGTGGGGGAGAGAGGAGTGAGGGTGGGAGAGGGGAAGGGGAAACCTGGGAGGAGGGAGCTGGAAGGGGGTGGAAGGGGAGGAAGGGAAGGGAAAGCTCAGGGTTGGGGGTCCTGCTGGCTCTCCCATCTCACAGCACTGCGGGTGCGGGGAGTCGGGGGGGAGTAGGTGTGGAGGATGGGGCAGGAGGGATGGAATGTGCAGAGGAAATCGGAGGGGGAGCGGGGTGGGAGGAGGAACGAGGGCTGGGGTGGCAGCAGGGGCTGGGAGCAAAAGGAGGCAGGAACCTGTCCACCAGGGTCTGGAGGTGACCTCTGAGGTCACGGCTCTGCTCCTTCAGCACCTCCAAGCTCCGCTACCACAGCCGCAGGTCCTCCCGGACCCAGTGCTCCTGAATGTGGATCTGGTGCTCCAGTAGCCGCAGGTGCCACCGTTGGTAGTCCTCCAGGTTCCTGGTGTGCCTGCTGGCCTGGGTGCAGGTGGCTGTTGCAGGCTGGATGGTACGCCCTGCAGTCCCAGGTGCTGCAGCTGTGGTGAAACAAGAGCACTAGGCATACAGCTAGTTCAGATAGGAAGCCTAATCCGAACTAGCTAGTCCGTGCTGCGTGTAGCCGTGTGGCACGGGGTCCAACCTAGCCGGCATTTAAAAATGGCGCCAGCCGGCTTTATGCAAATGAAAAGATGGAAATTCAAATCCTGGGCTTCATTTGCAACTCTGTATGACTACATTACCCCCCCTAGTTCGAACTAGGGGGGTAGTGTAGACATACCCAAAATTAGCTCTCCATGAGAAAAATATTCCAGTGGTTCTAGCCGCCTGCTCTGTCCTTCATAATATCTGTGACGCTAAAGGGGAAAAGTCGCCACCGAGGTGGAATGGATGGCTGCTGAGTTTGAACAGCCAGGCACAAAGACTACTAAAGGAGCTCAACATGGAGCTATAGGGCTCAGGGAAGTTTGAAAGAGCAGTTTAACATGTTGTGGTGTACTGTGTTCTCCTTTGACCTTACAATCCGGAAACCTATTAGGTATTACATGGATCTTGGTGTACATTAAGGAATATAACGCTGTCAACACACCAGTTGTACCACACACTAGTTGTGGTACTTGCAGTACATTTGTAACTATTAAGCTGTCTCTGTCACTGATCCAATGAGTCGTCACATCGTACAATAACAAGTGGGTGTGTTTGCTACTTGTAGGCATTGTGCGGCATGTGCTGGGAATTAATAGAGATGAATTATTTTCCAAACAATAGAATTTTATTAAGTGATGGACGCACTTCAGACAATTCTTTGTAAATTAAAAACAAAGACACTGAAAACTTAATAATTTTAAGGAACAAAGCTTAGGAAGGGGAAAGAACATTTACGCCCACTTTAGCTACAAGTACATCTACCGGGGCCCTGGCAGGTCAGTGCATGTGAAGCTGCCGTTGTCCTTTTTGTCCCTGGCTGTGGTGTGGTAGGGGTAGGGCTGGAGCCCCTGATGCCATGGAGAATGTTGAGAGGGGTGCAGGGAAGTGCTGTAGTGGAGTTCGCAGTGATCTACAAAGGGAGGCAAGCCTGTAACTGTTGAACCTGTAGGCCCCAACTGTGTCCTGGTGCTTTTCTTTCTCCTTTGTCTGCTGAGACTCCAAGGCCGGCTCTTTCCTTCTCGCTATCGCCAGCAATGCTTCTCGTCCAGGCCCTCTGCTCGCCGTCCGATGCAGCACTGCTTTGCAGGATCCCAGGCTACATCTACACTGGCATGAATTTCCGAAAATGCTTTTAACGGAAAAGTTTTCCGTTAAAAGCGTTTTTGGAAAAGCGCATCTAGATTGGCAGGATGCTTTTCCACAAAAGCACTTTTTGCGGAAAAGCGTCCGTGCCAATCTAGACGCGCTTTTCCACAAAAAAGCCCCGATCGCCATTTTCATGATTGGGGATTTTTGCGGAAAACAGAACTATGCTGTCTACACTGGCCCTTTTGGGCAAAAGTCTTTTGGAAAAAGACTTTTGCCCGAACGGGAGCAGCATAGTATTTCTGGAAAAGCACTGATGATTTTACATGAGATTGTCAGTGCTTTTCCGGAAATTCAAGTGGTCAGTGTAGACAGCTGGCAAGTTTTTCCGGAAAAGCTGCTGATTTTCCAGAAAAACTTGCCAGTCTAGACACAGCCTCTCTGAATAGAGCACGATATCATGGCTGAGTCCATCTCTTATTCTGATGTTCCACAAGTGTGTGTGTGTGGCAGGGGGGACACCTCAAGACCTCAACAGCAACAAGATTTCAAAGGGTGGTAGGAGTTCTAGTCTCAAAGACTCCGGTCAGTGGAGTTCACCATTGTGGCAAGAGTCAAGTATCAGAGGGGTAGCCGTGTTAGTCTGAATCTGCAAAAGCAACGAGGAGTCCTGTGGCACCTTAGGGTATGTCTACACTACCCCGCTAGTTCGAACTAGCGGGGTAATGTATGCATACCGAACGTGCAAATGAAGCCCGGGATTTGAATTTCCCGGGCTTTATTTGCATAAGCCGGCCGGCGCCATTTTTAAATGCCAGCTTGTTCGAACCCCGTGCCGCGCGGCTACACGCGGCACGGGCTAGATAGTTCGAACTAGCAAGCCATTCCGAACTATCTGTACGCCTCGTGCCGCGTGTAGCCGCGCGGCACGGGGTTCGAACAAGCCGGCATTTAAAAATGGCGCCGGCCGGCTTATGCAAATAAAGCCCGGGAAATTCAAATCCCGGGCTTCATTTGCACGTTCGGTATGCATACATTACTCCGCTAGTTCGAACTAGCGGGGTAGTGTAGACATACCCTTATAGACTAACTGAAGTGTAGGAGCATAAGCTTTCGTGGGCAAAGACCCACTTCACATGCATCTGACGAAGTGGGTCTTTGCCCACGAAAGCTTATGCTCCTACACTTCAGTTAATCTATAAGGTGCCACAGGACTCCTCGTTGCTATTGTGGCAAGAGTGGTCAGAGTCTGGCTTTGTGGAACAGCCGCTGGACACCGCAGATCCACAAGGCTCCGGGAGGTTGCGTGACTAGGTCAGGGCACTGACATCAGTGGGAGACAAATGTAAGGGTAGATCCTACAGAACTAGGTCAACATGTGGTGTCTTATGTCAACCTAATTTTGTTGTGCAAACCAGAGCATTGTATAAGCTCAAGGTGTAGGGGTTTCTCTCTCTCTGCCTTGGCTGCCTCTTGGAAACAGGGCAAGAACCCTGGTATTTATTTCCATCTCACGGTTCCTCTTTCATTCCCAGAAGGAGAGGCTGGAGGTGAGGATATCTGGGTTGAAGCCTCACGAATGGCTATGGTTTCTGTATAGAATCATGGAATCCTAGGGCTGGAAGAGACCTCAGGAGTCATCAAGTCCAGCCCCCTGCCCAAGGCAGGACCAACCCAACTAAATTAACCCAGTCAGGGCTTTGACAAGCCGAGACTTAAAAACCTCTAGGGATGGAGATTCCACTACCTACCTAGGTAACCCATTCCAGTGCTTCCCCATCCTCCTAGGCTATGTTTAGACTACAGGGATTTTTTGAAAAAAGTGGCCATTTTTCAAAAAAACGTTACCTGTGTGGTAAATTAAATTAAATCGAAAGAACGTAACATTTTTTCGGCAGCAATAAACCTCATTTTATGAGGAAGAACAGCTTTTTTCAAAAGAGCTCTTTTTGAAAAAGGCATTCTTGAACACAAGCAGAGCTTTTTCGAAAGAGAGCCTCCAGATTGCCTGGGTGCTCTCTTTCAAAAAAGGGGATTGCTTTTTCAAAAAAAGTTGTGGCTGTCTAGACAATCTCTTTTGAAAGAAGCTTTTTAAAATTCTTTCAAAAAAGCTTCTTTAGAAAGAAGCGTGTAGTCTAGACGTACCCTTAGTGAAATAATTTTTCCTCATATCCAACGTAGACCTCCCCCATTGTAACTCAAGACCATTGCTTCTTGTTCTGCCATCCATCAGTACTGTGAACACTCTCTTCATCCTCCTTGGAACCTCCCTTCAGGAAGCTGAAGGCTGCTATCAAATCCCCCCTCACTCTTCTCTTCTGCAGACTAAACAAACCCAAATCCCTCAGTCTCTCCTCGTAGGTCATGTGCTCCAGCTCCCTAATCATTTTGGTCATCCTCCACTGGACCCTCTCCAATATATTCACATCCTTTCTATAGTGAGGGGCCCAGAACTGGACACAATACTCCAGATGTGGCCTCACCAGAGCAGAATAAAGGGGAATAATCACTTTTCTTGATCTGCTAGCAATGCTCCTCTTAATGCAACCTACTATGCTATTCACCTTCTTGGCTATGAGGACACATTGTTGACTCATATGCAGCTTCTCATTCTGCTGACCTGCTGCTTAGCCATTTGGTCCCCAGCCTGTAACTATGCTTGGGATTCTTCCATCCCAAGTGCAGGACTCTACATTTGTCCTTGTGGAACCTCGTCAGATTTCTTTTGGCCCAATCCTCTAATCTGTAGGTCACTTTGGATCCTATCCCTGCCCTCTAGAGTATCTGCCTCTTCCCCTAGCTTAGTGTCACCCACAAACTTGCTGAGGGTGCAACCCATCTCCTCACCCAGGTCATTACTTCCTTAACTTGCTGGTAAGAATATTGTGGGAGACCATATCAAAAGCTTTGCTAAAGTCAAGATATATCATATCCACTGACTTTACCATTCTAGATAGCATGAAGAGAATTTCTGAGGTCATACATTTGAGGGAATAACTCCCACTGTGTGAAACTTTGACCCACTCCAGACACATTTATGTGTTTCCAAATGCCTGGTGGGTGTTGTAATGCTTGTGAATAATGAATAATACAATGCCATGAACCACAACAATATGATTTGTTCTTGAGAACATCCCTAAGTCATTGCTTAAAATGTTGTTTTAATATTTAATGTGTGGTAATTAGCAGAGCTTGCAGATTTCCAAAGGAACTTGATTCTAAACACTTTGACACCAAACTCCATCCGAATGACCTCATATCACTGCAGCTCCAGACAACTGCGATAATGTCAAAATAAGCAAATATTCGGAGGGGGTTTTTCAGAGAATCATCCCTCAATTCAGAGTCCCCATTGGAATTGCTGTGTTGTTTTTCTATCTAGGGAAGCCATTTGTCTCTCTGAGATGAGAAATGTCATTAAAAGGCTTAATGCAGTTCAGAACCTGTTTGCCAACCAAATTACTCACTAATTGCTTTTTAATCCATTGCTTGGTATGCAAAACATATCATCAAGCTTTTAAAAAAGACATTTGTGAACACACTCTTGTTGCAATGCTGGAAAAGTTGTTTTCTCATATTTGAATTGATATTCAAATGCATGTTTCTTCTGTGGTTAACCCTCAGTATTGGGAGGCACCAGTAGAAGGCTGGGGCTAGATGTAAGAGGCTAGTTGCATCAATGGGGCTATGTCTACACTACACTGTTCTTCTGGAAAAAGCTATGCAAATTGTGGTTCACAATTTGCCTAGCTTTTTCTGCTTCTTTTTTCGGGAAAAAAACCCTTTTCGGAACATCCCTTCTTCCACATAAAACAAAGTTTACAGGATGCTGAAAAAGTCTGTCCACTCTTCCGAAAAATTTTTTGGAAGAGCAGACGCATTCCCTGGATGTGGCAGAGTTTTTCTGAGATACCTTTGGTATCCCGGAAAAGCTCTGTAGTATAGATATAGCGTAGGTGAAGTAGGCTGGGGATATAACTGCAGCTGTACACAATTATGATGCTAAGACCAATGGGAATAGTGGTTGTAGACAACAGTGGAAAGACCTCAGGCAGGTGGGTGTAGGGAAGGAACTGCAGTGGGAGGAGATGCTAATCTAACAGTTTCTTCTGCTTATTTTCATCTTTACTATTTTCTTTAGCAGAAGCATCATCCCGATATGCCTAGTTTTCATGCAAAGCTTCTGCCTTGCTTTCCGGCTATTGTCAGTCATCATGAAATGACCTTGACGAGTAGCCTGAGGGGCCACAGCTTCACTGTAGTCTATATTTAAGAGAGTTTATTTGTTTGTGATTGAGCAAATCTTTCTGACCACCCCACTTGGTAAGCAGCTTCCTCTTATAACTTAAAGCAAGGTCAGTTTCTGGTTCTGTGGGGGAAGAAGGGAGGGAGGGCATAAAACCATACAGAAAAGAAATGAAATCTCCAGGCAGGTGAAAGGTCCCAGACATATAGGGACATTGCTGGCCATTATCCTTCATCAGGGAATGAGGGAAAAGTGCACAGTTTGCTGCGTTCCTCACTGTGTCTGGAGAACACAGGGGGCAGACAAACATGGATCTGCACCAGCCGGGAGGCATGCACCCCTCTCCTGGCTGTACCAAGCACTTTTCACCTGGCCCCTAGATGATGTGGTAAGAGTGGGATGGGTTGTCCTCTCTCCCTGGAGCAGCCTGCCTACTGAACCCCTCATTCCCAGCCTCACCCCAGAGCAATGATTCAAATGAAGAAAAACAAAACGTCATCAAGTGAAGGAACCGAGCACCACCAGATGAATCTCCAGGTATTTAAATATAGGGAGAGACAGTAGAAGAGGCTTTCAGCTTGTTAATTTCTGTTCCTCAACAGCTGCACCTTTTGGTTTCCAATGGCCCCAGAGTTGAGGAATAAGGTGTCTCAGCTGTGCGATTTGGAAGCACTTAAAAAAAATCTGTGTTTGCTACCCTGCTTCTCCTCCTGGCCATGTCTGCAAAATTCCAGCAAACCTTACAAGCATCTTAAATAGCTGAACATCAATGAAAATGGCCAGTGGCAGCAAAATGGACACACATGGAAAAATCATTTTGACCGGCATGATGTTCTAAAGTATGCAAGGTGATAAGGACAAACCGAAGGGGGCTTGAGAGACATTAAAGCTGCACAGTTCTGTCTAGGAAGAAGATTTTTAACAGTTACACCTTGATCTGGCAATCTGTTACCCTTCTCCTCCTCCTGGTCAGGAAATTAGTTATACACATTCTCTGTTGGCATCATAACTCCATTGATTGCAATGGTCATATACAGCTGGTGAATTTGGACCATACTTTACCTTGGAGTAAATATTTTTAAATGGGGGTAGGTAGGGTAGAAGGAATCTCCTCTGTAATACGTCAGAAATTTGGTATATCTAAGAGGAATATTCTAAAGTTGGTAATTCATTTTCAATAAGTGATTCTGCTTTTGTCAGATCAGGAAGTGCAATTGATTCAATAGAACAAGCAAGAATTTTCTTGACTAGTTTTCCCAGGTCTTGAGTTTTTTTTCCAGAATATAACAGAGTACTTCTTCCAGGGACATTGGTCTCATATGTTCACCTTCACTCCAATACCACTCCACTAAGAACTAAGTTTAACTGTGGGATATGAAGATTTCCCTGGTAGAATGGTTTACCGAGACAAAGGACTGTCCATATAAGCTTAAAAAACAACAGATGGTCTGGTAGCACTTTTTAGACTAACAAAACATGTAGATGGTATCCTGAGCTTTTGTGGGCATAGCCACAGTCATCTGACTCCAGTCATCTGAAAAAGTGGGCTGTGCTCACGAAAGCTCATGATACCATCTACATGTTTTGTTAGTCTATAAAGTGCTACCAGACCATCTGTTGTTTTTTAAGTTTGTCCTGTACAGACTAACTCGGCTACCCCCTGAAGCTTCTACCCATACAGTGTCCAACATGAGCAGTGTCTGCAGCTTGGCCAGCACACTGGGAATGATCCAGAATCCTAACATAGGAACTTCTATAGCTTGAGCTAATGGGCTAGCCCAAGGTGCTGTACCAACTCATGTGCACTCTGTATTGGCACAGAAGAGGACCTGTAACACCCTCCAGTAGGTTACCCATGCAGCCTCCATTATTATCACTAGGAAGTCCACTTCTGATAAACAGCAGTATATGGTCCTAAATGTTCCACTAACCCATAGTGTATTTATGAGGTTTAGTGTATTGTCTGACAACTAAGGACTTGAAAGGAATCCAAACTAAAAACACCATCCTCAGATGTGTGGAAACATCAGCAATGTGCATTCACCACAAGGGTGGTTCTAAGTTTCCAAGCCACATCCTCACATTCCTGTCTTGGATTTCCCTTGTAGGATGTTCTGCAGTACTTCACATCTCTTGAGAAAAATGTGCAGTCCCATTCCCTTTGATACTCCCAAGAGGATTTTGTGGCTATGGACTGCTGTGTGAAATAACATCAGCAAAGACGCAGGTGGGAAACAGAGGAACCATGAAGGAATTTGAATGTACTTTGGGTGCAACAGCTGCATGTATATATATCCTCCTGCTCACTCCTTTGGCTGGCAATGTGGAAAATGCCAGCACGTTAGTTGGAGTCTTTATAGTCCCTTACATTCAATTGAGCAGGCAGCAAATGTTGTTAAATTGAACTGTAAGGCAACAGATATGGGCCACCCGGTTGGTTGAAAATGCCAATGAAGCCTTCACCTTTATTGTCATCCGTTATTTTTATAATTAATGCCCTAGAACCCTAAAGAACAAAGGTACTTACCTTCTTGTGTATAGAATCCAGCAATGGAATACGGCACAAGAAACAATCCAATAAAGCCCCATTAGTTCTCACTATAGTGGTAAGCAGTAAGGCTGGCGTGGGGAGGGAAATAGACATATTTGGTTTATTCAGTTATTAAATGCCAAACGTAAGTGCTGGTCACACTAAGTAAATATAACATTTATACAAATTCCTAAATGAATCAGAAATGGCAATAAATACCTTTTCAATGACTGTCCAAGATTGTCCTTCCGATGAAATATAGGAATAAAAGGCAGAAAGTTAGAGTAATGCAGTTCACAAAGATCCTATCTTAAGATGAAGAAAAAATAATAGGCAGGAGGGCTAAGATAATAGCTTTTCCTTTGCTATTAAGAGATCAGACAGATTTAATTAGGTCTGGAAAGTCTCAGATTTCAGGATAAATGTTGCAGGCCCTAGACCCAGAGAAGAGCTGAATAAGCTGCCAGGGGAACAGGGAAGGGCTAGAGAGACTGAGGGATGAAATCCCAGAAGATTGTCTAGGGTGTTCCCGTAGGGAAGAGCAGGCTTGCACACTGTCTGGAAGGGCTAGCACGGCTGACCTGGCAGAAGGACAGAGAGGGAACTGACAAGGAGTCCAAGAGATGGGAGAAGAAGCCAAAATGTTATGTGCAATTTCTGTTGCACTGGGTGTTGGGGGGGAGGGAGGGCGGGGGGATTGTAAGGACAGAGGAGGACAGAGTCTTCTATTGCCAAGTTTACAATGTAAACATAACGCTTACATGTCAAACAGCTTTCTCTTTCGTCTGGAGTCCAAATGAGGAATGGACGTGAAGCACCAATAATCCCGCAAATTATAGTCTTTGGAATACCGCCAAGGGCAGATGGAAAGATTTTC
Organism: Pelodiscus sinensis; assembly: GCF_052426305.1. NCBI lineage: Eukaryota > Metazoa > Chordata > Testudines > Trionychidae > Pelodiscus > Pelodiscus sinensis. Next base: position 5,999,752 of record NC_143074.1, on the reverse strand, counting down.
CACAGCATTCCAGTATCCATACGAAAATGATTGTTGGGGAGCATATACAATGCAAACCACTCTAGGGATTAGGTGTCTCCCAGAAAACAATTCTCTGGGCTTTGCATCTCTTGGATAAAAGATTTGGGGGGTCAGGGGAGTGAAGCACTCTAATCCATTGCAGGATTACTTGGTCTGGCAAAGAAGAGTTCCTGTGCACTTACACAGTGGTGCTAGAGCAATTTTTATAGTGGGGGTGCCGGGAGTCATTGACACAAACTGTAAATTCTGTATATAATGGAAACTTCTTCAAGTCAGCTGCAGCAGCCCCCGAACCTCTAGGTCCAGCACCTCTGCATGTACAGTCAGAGGCAGATGGGTTCTGTGTACATGCCAAATGAATACAATAAGGTATATGCAAGGGCGATGCAGCCACACTTTAAATAGACTTGTATACATAGCTGTCGAGGGGTATGTCTTCACAGCAGGCTAAACTCAAATTAAGCTACGCAACTTCAGCTACGTCAACTGCGTAGCTAAAGGAGGGAGGTAAGCAACTAGTCAACTGTCTGATAAGCATATGCTTTTTGGATAGTCGACTAGTGCAGGAGCAGAGTGTTTCTCTCTGGCTTATGGTGCTTGTGGGCTAAGCAGAGATGTTTCTGGCTGTATTTGCTTGAACAGGGCTTGCAGGGAGTGAGAGGGTGTATGAACCTCCATCCTGAGCTACTGTGATGCTAAAAGGGGCTAGGTGGGAAGAAGCAGCAACAAACTGCAATTGAGTAGCATGCGGTGGCTGTGTGTAGCATCTCTGGTTTAGCACCTCTGGTAGTGAGTAGGCCCATGGCCACAGTGGGACAAACTGCAAGAATGGGACCAGGCTGATGTGAAAGCCTAAGCAAAGGATTGGTTTGAAAGGACCCAGAGCTAGGCTGAAGACTCTAATGAAGGCAATGGGACTGTTCGTTTATTTAATTCTCTACTCTCCTAGCAGGTGCTCATTTGGACTCTGGCATGGCTGTCTGGCCAAGCCATGAAAGAGCCACCAAGGTCAGCTGGCAGCTTTCAGGGGGTGCTAGGGATAATAAAAGAGCAGCAGTACATACCCAGAGTGTGTCTAGACTACAGGGTTTTGTTTTGTTTTTTCAAAAAAAAGGTGGCCTTTTTTCAAAAAAAAAAATCCCTTCCCCTGCATCTAGACTGCCGCCACGTTCTTTCAAAATTAAATCAAAAGAATGCAGCGGGTGTTTTGACCACAGTACACCTCATTTTACACGGAAGAATGCCTTTTTTCGAAAGTGCTCTTTCGAAAAAAGGTGTTCTTGAATGCAAACTGTGCTTTTTCAAAAGAGAGCATCCAGACCGCCTCTTTCTTTTTATTTCTTCCTTTCTCGCCTTTATTTGCTTTGCCACGGTAGTGATTGGCTCCTATAAAGATCCCATTATTGAGGGACAGCCTTTCCAAGGTGGTGGGTCTTGCATTAAACCGGGATGCGGTCAGGGCTAAACGTCAACTGATCTCCTTTGGGACTATGTCCACTCCGAGGACTTGCCTCTAAAAATGCTCTGTCTCTTGCACTCCGCGGGCACGCTCAGGGGCTCGTTGAGTTGACGGATTTCTGAAGAGCACAGCTGTCCTGGAGGGTCAAGAATGCAGAAGCAGTCTTTGAGGTAGCTCTAATCCAGCCTCTTAGGCCCCTTGTAGCTAGGACTCAGTTGTACATGGAAAAGAATATGTAAGCAGTGGAGTACTAAGGTGATGAGCTGGTGTTACACTGCTGGTGAGGAGTCAGGCTCCAGCATGCTCCATGCCTTTGTTTCCTGATGGAAACAATTTCTCCCAGGGAAGAGTGATATTCACTATGCCTGGGACTTCTCCTGTTAGTTTGAAGCTTTGTGAATCGCCCTTTACCGTAAGGCAATGGAAGAAAGTAAATTTCTCTTTCTTGCTCCACTTCATGTTTATGAGATAACTCCTCTGGTCCTGACTCTCTTTGGCCTGGGGACAGATTTTGCATTAGCTATCTGGTGCACAGAACCTCACTGAAGCTCATGCTATACAGAACAGAAGACGGGTACCAAACATTACCTGGCATACAGAAGCTACTCAAGCGTAGTAGCATCTGAGGGAACAATTTACTGCAGAGTTGTGGAACCTTTTGTGGCCACAGAAAAATTAGTTGGGGACTGCACACAAATGAGAAGCAAAAAGACCCAAACACACCCACATTGATGTGGTGATATGGTCCCCGACTGAGAAGGAGAAAGATATTCCCTTTGCAAACCGGAGCCAGGGAGGGGGGGGGGGGCGGGAGAGGCAGCCTAGTAGATTTTGTATGCTCCAGCCCTACAGCGGAGCAGCAGGGGAACTCCAGCATGGGCTCCTCAATGCTGAGGGGCCCCTGAGCTAGGGGGCTGGATCCAGGCAAGCTGGGAGCCACACCTGGTCCCCAGGCCTGAGGTTCCCCACCCCTGTTTTACTGGAACTACTCCGTTTGTGCATGACAAATATTGTGATATTTCTTTGAGTGAGAAAAATCGAATCTTTGCAGGGTTACTTACTGCACTTGTACGAGAATAAAGCCTTATGCGGATGACCTGGCTTAATCCAAACATAGACAACTTTACCATTGACCAGCCCAGAGGTGAAGAATTCACCTCTGTAAAAGGCAGTGTGTAACCACTGGAGGGGGTGAATGGCCAGGTAGCCTGTTGATGCTGAAGAGACGAGGGGGTTGCAATGGGTGTCATTTACAAAACAGTCCAAGGAAATTGAGAGTCTAACTCCCTCCTCCAAAGTTAACGTTAATGAACTGGCTGCAAGGACAACCACAGCATTCCTAGCTGGTGAGTCATTTCATTCTCTCCAAATAATCTTCAGCAAATCGAATAGCTCCCTCCCTGTAACTTACGGCAGGGCTGAGCTCACTTTCTAATGAAAACAACACACCTTGAATGTTCACTAAAGAGCTGGGCATGAACATTTGGGGATCTTAGACTGGTTTTAAAAAGTCCTTCCTGTGGTTTGTATTATTCTTACAAGCAGACGTGACGATTCAGTGGAGAATGAGTTGCATGCCTTTGCCGTGTCAGATTGGTGGGTTCCAGCTAACGGCACTTCACCGACAATGTCAACTTACAGGGCACATGTTGATCCCCTTATTCGTGCTGTGCAACACCTCCGTCCACAAGTAACCCTCTTGGCTGAAGTGGGGGCTGTTTGTGGAGATACTATTGAGCCTGCATAATCAGAATCTGGCCCTGTGAGGTCTGACATTGGAATATGAGCCAGTCACCTCCTTCTCAGCATAGGGTGTCCCTTTTCCAAGGTAAAACTTCCCCACATTTGGTAAATCAAGATGACAACTTTGCAAAGTGTCTTCAGAGCTGCCTAAGCACTCTCAGACCAGGTTTTGGGGGAAAGGGCAGAGGTGAAGCAGGCCATGGGTTGCCTGATGGGCAGGGGCCACAACCTGGGTTAGAGGTGGCTTAGCCTCCCTGGCCTATGATACCTGTACCCAAACTTGTGGGCTCAAGTTGGTTGACATAGGCCAACTGCAAGTGTCTAGCTGCTGTATAGACATTTCCTCAAAGTCAAAGCAACATGAAAGATACAGTTTTCCCTTCTTAGATCTTTTTATTCCTTCCCACTCCTGCTTAGAGCTGAAATGCAGCTGTTGGGAAGAATTTAGTTGCATGTTTCGTCTTCATGGCATGGTGTAGAGGGAGCAATCAATAGATTATTGTCTTCCGATTTCCGCAATGGTTCATCTGGTTTTCATGGGCCCCCAATTCTTGGGCAGGAGATAATGCCTCTTGTTGGCTACTCATATTTCACACATCAAAGCCTCTTTCCTGGCGAGTGATTTGCAGTTCGAGCAAATGCATAAATGTTACCTTAAAACACAGGCTGTGGATGTTATAAGTGAGATCATTGCATGCAAAGTAACTTAGGGTATGTCTACACTACAAAGTTAATTCGAACTAGGTAAACCTCATTGTACGAGGACTAACGCCTAGTTCGAATTAAGTAGTTCGAATTAAGGGCTGTGTAGTAACTTAATTCGAACCAGCTTTCCCTGGTGGCCACTCTGGGCACCACCAGGGAAACTCTTCTGCCCCCCTTCCGGCCCCGGAGCCCTTAAAGGGGCACGGGCTGGCTACGGTGTCCGTACCAGGTGCAAGCCAGCCAGCACCCAGCCAGCAGACCCTGCACCTGGCATGGCACGAGCCAGCCACCCGCTGCCACCCAGCCGTCCGCCTCTTCCCGGGACCAGGCTGGCGGCTCCCGGGAGCCTGCCCAGGTCCGCAAGAGGCGGGCGCCCGCCTGGTCTAGTGCGTAGATCGTGGACCTCATCCACGACCTCCTCACTAGGCACAGGAAAGTGGCCGTCTAGGGAAGGAGAGCTGCCAGCCTGGCCACCCAGGAGCAGGTTTGCATGAAAATCAGGGTGGTCCACTGAGACCCCCGACCCTGAGCCCTGAGCTTAGAATGGCCATACTGGGTCAGACCAAAGGTCCATCTAGCCCAGTAGCCTGTATGCCAACAGTGGCCAACACTAGGTACCCTGGAGGGGATGGACCGAAGACAACGACCAAGCCATTTGTCTCGTGCCATCCATCTCCAGCCTTCCACAAACAGAGGCCAGGGACACTATTTCTACCCCCTGGCTAATAGCACCCAGTGGACCCAACCTCCATGACTTTATCTAACTTCTCTTTAAACTCTGTTCTAGTTCTAGCCTTCGTAGCCTCCTGCAGCAAGGAGTTTCACAGGTTGACTATTTGCTTTGTGAAGAAGAACTTTCTGTTGTTAGTTTGAAGCCTGCTACCCATTCATTTCATTTGGTGTCCTCTAGTCCTTCTATTATGGGAACTAATGAAGAACTTTTCTTTATGCACCCTCTCCACACCACTCATGCTTTTATAGACCTCTATGATATCCCCCCTCAGTCTCCTCTTTTCTAAGCTGAAAAGTCCCAGTCTCTTTAGCCTCTCTTCATATGGGACCTTTTCCAAACCCCTGATCATTTTAGTTGCCCTCCCCTCTCCCACTCTCTCTCTTCCCCTCTCCCACCTCCTGTTCCCAGTCTCCCCGAGTTTTGTGCAATAAAGAGAGTTTCTATTTTTGAACACACGTGTCCTTTATTTTGTACATCAGGAAGGGGGGCTAGGGAGGGGTAAATGGAAGGAGGTGAGGGAGGAATGGGGTACGAGCCCCCAATGGGGAGGAGTGGGGTGGCTCTGCGGGCTCCTCGGGGTGGAAGCTCTCCTGCAGCCCCCCGATTGACCCCCCCCCCACGATGGCAGCATGCGGGAAGTGCAGCCGGTCTGATGGCCGAGTGCTGTGATGTGCCGAGTGTGGGCACTCAGGGCACTCCAAGCCAGGACTGCTTGCAAGCAGGGAACCCCTGAGAACTGTCTGTCCGGGGTGGTGGTTGAATCCCTTTAAGCACAGCCCTCGGCTGGCCTGAGACACCAGCTCCACGCTCTAAGTCCTAATCTGATGCCCTGCCGGCACTGCTTCTGGCCATCCTTAACCTCCGTTCAGGGTCCACTCAATGTGGACATGCTAGTTGGAATTAGCAAAATGCTAATTCGAACTAGTTTTTAGGTCTAGATGCACTAGTTCGAATTAGCTTAGTTCAAATTAACTAATTCGAATTAAGTTAGTTCGAATTAGTGCTGTAGTGTAGACATACCCTTACACGCATTTCATAAAGACTCAACACATATTTACAACTCTAATGCCCATGTTCTCAATAGTAACACACATGTGAACCAGGCTGTTTCCAGCTGCGTATTTCCAGTTTTGAGTAGACACCTTAGGGTCTTGCTATGAGCTGGTTTCCTAGCATCCCACCCCCTACGCAAGGCATGTGCAGCATTTTTATGACTCCATCATGGCTCGGAATTAACTTGACTTCACACATGGAATGTCTCCAATCTCAGCTGATGGAAGGTTTTTGGTCCCTGTCAAACCTTGAACATCATTCAAAAACCATTATTTATGAAGTGCTGCTACCAAAGGAAGCTAACAAACTATCCCTTTCCCAAATGGCCTTTCAGCTACTGGCTGGGCAGTCTTTATAGCCGAGCCATTTGGAAACTTCTCCAGTTAATGAATGATGTGTGCCACATGGTTCTCCAAGAAGAAACTGTTTACTTCAGCTCATACAGCCACGTTAGAGAGACACTCACAGCCCCTTAAAGCTTCTCATCTGGTGGAATTTGAGCTGCTCAGCTGGTTTTAAGTGGAAGCAGATTTTTCCCCTCTTGAATGTGCTGAGATGGGAACATCTGCCACCAACTCTATGACAGGGAGGGGCATGTTCTTATTAGTCCCCCTGTAAGAAACTAGCATGAAGGGTTGCAGCTCTCAAACTCAGGCCCCCAAGTGGTTTCCAAACTGCAACCAGGTGAACTACCAGTTGGTTGCTCTCCAGAGACAGCAGGGAAAGAGGCTTGCAGAGCTGTGGCCTACTGCAGGCTTCACCTGTGAGCTTCTGCCCCGAACAGGTGCCCAGCCTCATTGATAGCCTGGATACCCTATTTAAGCCAGCAGGAGGCACAGGAAGCTATTTCACTTGACTTCTGGCCTTCTGGTATATCGGGCACTGACTTTGACTTGACCCTGACACTGTTCTGCAAATGCGGGTCATCCCTTGGCAAGATTGAGTGACTCCAGTCCTGGCCCTCAGGGTGACACCTGACCATGAGCAATCCTGGTTCTGACCCTGGGTCTAACCACTAGACATGATTACCCATGTCTAGTTGCCTACACCTAGCTTGAGGCAATGGAGTTGATTTATCTGTTTTGGAGGAATGGCTTCCTGCCTTTAGACAGCCACATGATGCTGTGTAAGGGACACAATAAAGATGGAAGCTACTGTGCACAGGCCTTGGATTTTGTATTGTGCTTGTGTTATCACATGCAGCCTTAAATTATTGTGCAGGCTCCTCCAATGAGTGGAATTTTCACAAAAAATCACAGTCCCACTTGGTGGTAGGTTGAAGATCCACTTGCATTCACTCTCTTAATTCCTGTTGAGAAGAAAGCCATATCCCTTATTCCCCTTTCATCCAGGGAAAGGGATGGAACCATGACTAAGCCGCAGGGAACTACTCTTCTTGCAGGAAAAAGTGGAAAGGCAGATCTGAGTCACTGTGGCCTTATGGATAGAGCAGCGGGCCGGGACTCAAGAGACCTGAGTTTCATTCAGAGCTATGCAAATGGGGAACCTTGGGCAAACCACTACTCTGTTCTTCCAGTATTAATACCTGAAAATCAGGTCACAGCTGAATTTATAACAGACACAAAATGAGTCAGTCACACAAGAGGCAAAAACGTGTTTAATTTTCAGGGTAGGTTGTCTCCTCACTCCTCTTCCCATTCTCCCCCAGATTGGAAGACTATACAGGAAGTGCTGCTGAATGATGACAGATGTTGCAACACTGCAGCAGATAACTGTTCTGTCGAGCTGGAGTTGCTGTCCACTGGGGATAGTCAATTGAACACTGCTGCCATGCATGGTTTGTTGCCCATGTACTAAAAGACCCTAGAGCTTTCTTTGACAAGGTAACAAGCCTTGTGGATCAGAGGGAAGTGGTAGATGTGGTATATCTAGATTTCAATAAGGCATTTGATACAGTCTACATGACCTTCTCATTAACAAAGTAGGAAAATACAACCTATCTGGAGCTCCTAGAAGGTGGGTTCATAAATGGTTGGATACCTGTCCCTAGAGAGCAGTTATCAATAGTTCACAGTCATGCTAGAAAGGCATAATGAGTAGGGTTTTGCAGAGATCGGTTTTGGGAACTGGTTCTGTTTAATATCTTCATCTGCAATTCAGATAATGGGATAGAGAATAAATGTCTAAAGTTTGTGGATAACACCAAATTGGGAGGGATTGCAAGTGCTGTGGAGGATAGGATTAAACTTTGAAATAATCAAGACAAAATGGAGAAATGGTCTGAGGTAAAAAAGGATGAAATTCAATAAGGACAAATGCAAAGTACCCACTTGGGAAGGAATAACCAGATGCATACATACAAAATAGGAAAAGAGTGTCTAGGAAGGAGTACTGCAGAAATGGAACTAGGGGTCATAGTGGATCACAAGCTATATATGTGTCAACAGTTGAAAAATATAAGCTAACATCATGTTCAGATGTATTAACAGGAGTATCATAAGCAAGACACAAGAAATAATTATTTCACTCTACTCTGTAATTATTATGCCTTGATTGCAGTATAGTGTCCTGTTCTGGATATCACAATTCAGGAAAGATGTGGAGAAATTGGAAAAAGTCCAGAGAAGAGTTACAAAAATGATGAGTGGTCTAGAAAATATGACCTATGCAGGAAAATGATGATAAGTGGGTTTGATTAGTCTGGAAAAGAGAAAACTGAGAGGGGACATGATAACAACTTTCAACTACCTAAAAGGTTGTTCGAAGAAGGAGGGATAAAAAATATGATCCTTAACCCCTGAGGATAGAACAAAAAGCAATGGACTTAATGTCCAACCCAAACCTCCCTTGCTTGCAATTTAAGAATAAACTTCCTGTCAGGGTGGCTACACACTAGAATAAATTGCCAAGGGAGGTTGTGACATCTACATCATTAGAGATTTTTAAGAGCAGATTAGACAAACATTTGTCAGGGATGGTCTAAATGGTACTGGGTCCTGCCATGATTACAGGAGACTGCAACTGGTGACCTCTCAAGGTTTCTTCCAGTTCTGTTATTCTATGATTTGGAAAAACATGAAAGTATATGCTTAACCACTTGCTTAAGAGCCCTTCGTGTATAAAAGTAGGTTTCACTTCAGGAAAGTAAGAGAGCACAGGTCAAATCCTGACCTCTCCAAAGTTCCTGACAAAACTTCCATTGACTTTAATAGAGCCAGGAATTCACCCATCCATCTTGGGCATCAACATGACAGTTTGAGATCTCCGGGGAAAGTGCTGTTAACCATGCCGAGATCTGAGGTATGTCTACACTAGCCAACCTAGTTCGGACTAGGTGGCTAAGGTAGTCATTCGAACTTGCAAATGAAGCCCGGGATTAAAATATCCTGGGCTTTAGTTGCATCTTCCCAGGCGCCGCCATTTTTAAATGCCCGGTAGTTCAAACTCCCTGCTCGTGGCTACACACAGCACGGGCTAGGCAGTTCAAATTAAAGCTCCTAATTTGAACTACCATTACTCCTCCTGCAATGAGGAGTAACGGTAGTTTGAATTAGGAGCTTTAATTCGAACTACCTAACCTGTGCCACGTGTAGCCGCGGGCAGGGAGTTTGAACTACCGGGCATTTAAAAATGGCGGCGCCTGGGAAGATGCAACTAAAGCCCAGGATATTTTAATCCCAGGCTTCATTTGCAAGTTCGAATGACTACCTTAGCCACCCTAGTTCGAACTAGGGTGGCAGTGTAGACATACCCTGAATATCTGAGTGGTTAGTTAGTGGCTAGGTGTTCCGTTTATGTTAATAAAACTGGTGCAAGAATGGAGAATTTGGCACAATAACTATGCTAACTAGTTACAAAATAGGTAGGCCATGTAAGACAGTAAGACACTGAACACATTCTATCATTTCTCAACCAATATATCTCTTAAATTGCTAAATTGTATTGGCAGATGAGAAAAGGCAGAGCAGGTAAATTATGCAGCAATATGAAAGATTGCTCACGCCTTTGCTAATTGATTCTGCCTTTTTCTAATTATCTCTGAACAAAGAAGTGACATTGTGATAACCCTAAGAAAATGAAGGAATAAACCTTTTAGTGTTTGCCAAAATGATAGCACAAGTACAAGGACTATTAGATTATAATGCTAATATTAAAAATATGTGCACAAACATCCTGAAGCAACAAGGGAATCTGGAGGGATATAACGGAATAACTGTGCTACTACAGTAGTCTAGAAGACGAGAACCCACAGTCTCACAGAGGACCCCTGAAATCATAGCAGAAGGAATTAAATGGGTCAACAAGAATCTGAGCAGGTCCAATAGGTGACGTGTTAGAAAATCTGGGTGGAAAAAAACCCAATTTGCTGAGCTCATTATTTAAATGACCACATTATCCAGTTCTAATCCATAGGACAGAAGACTTGCATGATATCATAAACCACAGAACCATCCGTTTATTTTAGTCTTAAACAAACTCTTCCCTAGAGGATGGTTGAGTGCACTTCTGGGACTCCTGTCTCCCACTGTCTAGAAGAGCAGTTTGACTTGCTGTCAGCAGGCAAATTCTAGAGAAGCCTCCTCTGTTCAGCCAGCCACAGTGCATGGGCCCTGCTAGACCTTGTGAAGTGCTGAAAATGTTGACACAACTATGGAAAGACCACAGAGCACAGGAGCCAAGTGGTAAAATCCTGAAATCTGTTGATGTGAACAGCCGAGTGACATTAAGGCCAAAGCCATGCCTGAGTTGGGGACGAAGAAGGCTTCATTCAACTTTCTCCTTTACACAAGGTCTAGGAACAATCCCATTCCCAAGCTTGCTTGAATGTAGGGGTTTCTCCTTCTTAGCGTCCACTTAGGGACAAAAAAGAGGGGACCAAGTCACAGAATCATTGTTAAGGGAGCCCTCCCTCCCACTGTTTCTGGGGTGAGATGGCTCTGGTCTGTTGGAAACAGGAGACTGGTGTAGATGGAGCCCAGATGTGATCCAGTCAGGTGATATGTACCCATATTTCTATTAAGGTCTCATTTTATGTTGGTTTTATACCAGTCTAACTCCACTGATATCAGGGTAAATAATTCCTTATAGCCACTGGTGTGAGAACAGAATGAGCCCTACTTTCAATCCTAATATAACTCAATTGGATTCAACCAAGTTATCAAGGGATGAATTTGGCCCATGGATTGCAAAAGACCAAAAGGGACAACTCCTGCCATTAAACCCTTGTAGGGGTATAAACTCCTATTAAAATCTGTGGGGGGTCAGAGCTGTATTTTGGGGCTCCTTAAAGTTCTGCAGAAACCCTAATTTATGTGAATCCTCAGTTTCCACTGACACAAATCCACAGCCAGCTGGTGACCTGTTGAGACCGATTACCATGCCACACTGATGCTTCTGAGATAGCAGTTGCTCTGATGTAAGTGTCAACATAGAAGTAACACGTATTGATGCATCAAAAGATAAGTAACTGGAGTGATCATGAAGCAGCATTTGAGCAGTTATGAAGATAGCCAGCAAATCTCACAATCTCAAATTTCCATCTCTCTTAAGACCGATACTCTTTGCTTAACATCTGGAATCCAGAGCTAATGTTTCTTCAGCTCTCATGGAGGATTCAAAATCCCTGCATTTTGAGCAAAAATAGAATCAACCCTCTCATGCTAAATAGTCTGTTGGCAAAGAACATCTTTTACAAACCCCTCACCATGCAGAGGAATGTCAGAGAGCATGTGAATGCACCAAAGGGCAAAAATCACAAAGGCTATCTGATATCATTCTTTAGGGCACACCTAAACATTTATAAGGGTCCGGAAGATGCTGTTCCATACCCTATATTGTAACTAAATGTTCATGTGAAGTGAACACAGAAGGGCAGTGAGCAAAGTTGAAGCGAATTGATTATTTTATTGGAGAGAATGGAAAAGATTGTGAGGTATTTGGCTATTTCCAGTCTTAATAGTCACCTCCACATGCTGGTCTCTTAATCATGTGCAAGAGGCACAAAACAGCACCACCTGCTCCTAGGTACAACTAAGAACTTATATTCTGATTTTTAATGTGAAAGAGAGTTGTTAGCAAAGTGTAAAAGGTGCATAGGACTTCCTGCAAACCTTATCCAAGAAAATGAGATCCCTACATCCTGGCCCCTGAGAATCGAGAACCTAAATCAGTACAAGGCATCTTCAAACTAAAATTGCACCGATTTAACTGAATCAATTTCAAAACCAATTTAGTTACATTAATGTAATGTCCTTGAGTAAATGAGGCCCAATGGGACTATTAAGAGAAACTCAGAGAAACTATTTCTTATGCATAACGTCACCTCTTTTATTGAGCCTACTGGTTATGAATCGTATATATGCTAATGTGCCAGCAGATGGTGCTACATATATGTATCTCACCACCTACAGTTATATATGTCAAATTTGCATCTCTCCTATAGACCATTTCCGTACAAAGCTCAGCGACAGCTCATGTAAGTTGGAGCAACCTTCAGGCTTCTCTGACTTGTCCCAGGGGACTCGCTTGGTGTTGATTGGCCTTGAGTTAAGGAAAGTTAAAAGATGGTATAAAGACTTCCACTTATCTGCTGCATTGAGTGTGCCTCCGGTTCTCTTCCAAAATGTATTTCCTTCTGATGCATCTCCAGGGAAGCAAGAGAAGCAGACTCCTAATAAATCCTGTCAGGTTATGTAAGTCTTTGGGTTCTGGAACTGTTTTATTTATTCATTTATTCATTTATTGAGAGAGAGAGAGAGAGAGAGAGAGAGAGAGAGAGAGAGAAAGAGAGAGAGAAATATATCTTGTGTGATAAGTTTAGCTGTGGCAACATATACAAAGCTGAGACTTCCAAGAGCTTCCCCGTAGAGTTTAAGAAATAAAACAATAATTAGATCCATATAAGTACAAAGGCATGTGCCAGGAAGCTATCGCCTTCAGATTAATCCACATCCAGGTCTTGTGCCAGTCTAGTGACAGGAATTCTTTGTACTATGCAGTCTGTTTATTACAGTTCAAGATGTACAGTGATACGGAAGAGAGTAAATCAAGTCAGAGAGTAGAAGTTTCATGACTTCACATTATATATTCATTCTTTCTTATGCAGGAGCACTCAAGCAACGTGGACCCTGACTGTGGGGCAGATTTCCCAGTTTGGCAGCTGGATTTTCAGAAGCATACAAGACTCAGCAGTTGCTACTCACATAATTGAAAATGTGACTTCTTCATTTAGGTGCTTGTAGCAGGGTGCTCTTGGATAAGGAGCTCTCCTGAAAATCTGATCCCTCTATTAGGTAGAAAACAATCACCCTCTGCTAGGGTAGATCATAGATACAGTTACCTGTTGGACTGATCAACCAAGCAGAAGTGAAATCATTCCTCAGCTCCAATTCTCTTGATAAGACTGTCTTTATTAACAGAGATTTAGAGCAAAACAATGACACCTTGAACAGCCTCCCTGACAAAGCCTTGTCTTCAGGGCTTCACAGCACTCCTCATTATTTTGCTAGTAAATTTGTTTCATTCTGTCTCCACACTGTCAGTGGGAAGAAGGCTGAGGTGAAGGTGTGTGTGAAGTTCGATTTCTAATGTTTGGCAGGTGTTCAGGAGCTTCAGTGATGAATATACCTGGATCTAGAGTGAGAGAGACTGCAATATGCTACAGAGCTTTTGGTATTGCTGATGTGTAAAGAAGTTACCAGAGGGGAAAGATTGTGGTTTTGACCTCAGGCTATGTCTAGACTGCAAGCCTCTTCGAAAGAGGCTTTTTCGAAAGTATCTTTCAAAAAAGCCTCTTTCGAAAAAGAGCGTCTAGACTGCAAGCAGTACTTTCGAAAAAGCAAGCCGCTTTTTCGAAAGAAAGCAGCGAGTGAGTCTGGATGCTCTCTTTCTAAAAAGCCCTGTTGGCATTCAAGAACGCCTTTTTTCGAAAGAGCACTTTCGAAAAAAGGCGTTCTTCCTCGTGAAATGAGGTTTACCGCTGTCGAAAGAAAAGCCGCGTTCTTTCGATTTAATTTTGAAAGAACGCGTCTGCAGTCTAGACACAGGTGAAGTTTTTTTCAAAAAAAGGCTGTGTCCAGACTCAGGGATCTAAGTAAATGTGCAAAGTAGAAGTGTTATAATTCTGAGAAAGCAGGGCCATAGTTCATAAGTGCCTTATCAGAATCAATACTTGTGACTTTACCTATATAATGATATCAGTCCCCCACTACTAAATATCCTAGGGTATGTCTACTCTAGCCACCCTAGTTCGGACTAGGGTGGCTAATGTAGTCATTCAAACTTGCAAATGAAGCCCGGGATTTAAATATCCCAGGCTTCATTTGCATGTTCCCAGGCGCCACCATTTTTAAATGCCCGGTAGTTCGAACTACCTGTCCACAGCTACACGTGGCACGGGCTAGGTAGTTTGAATTAAAACTTTTAATTTGAAATACGTTACTCCTCATTGCAGGAGGAGTAGTGGACGTTGGAATTAAGAGTTTTAATTCAAACTACCAAGCCCGTGCCGCGTGTAGCCGCGGGCAGGTAGTTCGAACTACCGGGCATTTAAAAATGACGGCGCCCAGAAACATGCAAATGAAGCCCAGGATATTTTTATCCTGGGCTTCATTTGCAAGATCGAATGACTACATTAGCCACCCTAGTCCGAACTAGGGTGGCTAGTGTAGACATAGTCTTACAGTGCTTATCAGTTCACCTCAAAATCTTCCTCTTTCCCAGTGGGAATAAACCCAATTTCCTTCACCTTCCCTAAGAACAGCTAATATTTTTGAGACATAAAATGCCATTTGCTTTGTTTGATGCCATTACTAAGACAAGAACACCTTTCTAACACTCAGAAAATCTTACCCTGGATAGACTCATTGGCCTTCAATAAGGCAGGAGTGCTCCTTATTCTCCAGAAGACAAACATGCCGTGAAACAAAAATAAACCGGAACAAGTGGAAAAATGAGAGTCCGCTCTTTGGCGCTTAAGGCTGAAGTGGGATTAATATCCATTGTGAATGAAATTACCTCAGCATTTATCAACATCACCAACCATTGTTTTCTGAAACAGACAGGCAGGTTCAGGTGCTTATTGGAGCTTCTGACTGAGAGCAAGATCAGCTGCTAGGACGAACATTGAATGATCTGGAAGTGTGACACAAAAATAGAGGGCACCATTAGGGTTTAGGAGGATGCCAGTGAGGAGCATGGCAATGAATTGTGCAACAGCATCATGAGAGGAAACATCTTCTTACTGTCTAGAATCACCTGAAACAAAAAGGAGGCTTACCTGCTCAGACTAAGGGAAATTATGTTACAGGGTTTTTAGAAGCTCCTGAGGTAATTCCTGCAGGCGGAGAGAAAGGGGCCCATTTCTGCTTTATCAAAAGGTCTTAGACCTTTTGATAAAGGTCTCATAGGAAAGCTGAGAGTTGAAATATATGTATCTCAGGAATGAAAAACTGCTTTGAACTTGCTGAGGAACAACGTCCAAGAAAAAAATGAATGAAGAAGAAGGGGGTGAGGAATTGCCTGGAGCCCGTGAAGAGGAGATAGAGCCATCCAGAGTTTCTTTCAGGCTTACGCTGGATTGGCTCGTAATTGCTGAAAGTGTGTGGGTCAGATGCTCAGCTGGTGTAGATCAGCGTAGCTCCATGAACTTCAGTGGACCATGCCTGAAATGCTCTCCATGCCTCTAACCAGAGATAAGCCAGGAGATAAGTACTTGAAACTTTTGCCCCCTTGAAGTCAGTGAGAGCTCTGCCACTGCATTCATCTGAGCCAGGATTTCACCTTTCATAGAATCATAGAATCATGGAGCTGGAAGAGATCTCAGGAGGTCATCAAGTCCAGCCCCCTGCCCAAGGCAGGACCAATCCCAACTAAATCAACCTTTGTCTTTTGCTATGGGTATATTCACAATTGAAAGGCCAGAACCTTTGCTTGACAGCACAAAACAACTGGAAATCTGCCCTATGGGGGAAACTTAGGATTTTGCCCAAAATAGGAAAATCCTGTAGCCAGCTCTCTGCCATCTATTCCTCTACAGGAGGGACACCTTAGAGGGTGGGAAAGGTCATGTCAGGGTGGGGCAGGAGTGTTTAGCACACTGACTAATTCTTGGATGGGATTGATCTAGTTAATAAGAACAGCCATACTGGTTCAGACCAAAGGTCCATCTAGACCAGTATCCTGTCTTCTGACAATGATCAATGCCAAGTGGCCCAGAGGGAATGAACAGAACAGGGAATCATCAAGTGGTGCATCCCCTGTTTCCTATTACTATTCTGACAAACAAGTGCTAGGACGTCATCCCTGCCTAGTCTGGCTACTAGCCGTTGATGGACCTAGCCTCCATGAACACAGTTCTTTATTGAAACCTATTATAGTCTTGGTCTTCACAACTGTCTCTGGCAAGGCATTCCACAGGTTGACTGTGTGCGCTACGGAAAAATTCTTCTTTTTTAAAAATTAAAAACAGCTGCCATTTGTTGACTCTGTTTCTGGTACTATGACTTCCTTATTTACTTTCTCCACATCAGTCATCATTTTTTAGATCTCTATCAGCTCCTTCCCCACCTCCTTATTCATTTCTTTAGCTGCTCCTCTCATTAACTGTTCTTCTTATGGAAGCGTTCCATGCCTCTAGTTATATTGATTGCCCTTTTCAGAACCTTTTCAAATTCCACTCATGTGCAACATGTCTACATGGGGAGTTAGGATGTGTCTACACAGCACCCTTACCTTAAAAAAAGCTATGCAATTTGTGCTATAGTAATGCCCCTTAACTCCCGTGTTACTAGGACATCAGAATAAGCCACCTGTTATGTCAAAATCTATTTCAAAATAACGGACTGCTTCAATAGACATGGATACTTCCAGTGTCCTCAAATAGCTCTGCAGAGTAGACATAGGGTATGTCTATACTGCATTCCTCTTTTGAGAAAGGAACACAAATGCAGCAGAGTGAAATTGCAAATGAAGCGCAGATTTGAATTTCCCAGGCTTCATTTGCATAATCGCATCCGGGCGCTTTTTCGAAATACCATATTTCGAAAGAAAAAACAGTCTAGATGGGGTTATTTTGGAAAAAAAACCTTCATTTGAAATAACCCTTAAACCTCATTTTATAAAGAGTAAGGGTTATTTCGAAAGAAGGGTCTTTTCCCGAAATAACCACGTCTAAACAGCGTTTTTTATTTCAAAATAGGGTAATTCGAAAAAGCAGCCAGCTGCAATTATGCAAATGAAGCACAGGGAAATTCAAAGATGTGCTTCATTTGCAATGTTGTTTGCCTGCATTTGCATTCCTCTCTCGAAAGAGGAATGCAGTGTAGACTTACCCATAGTGTGCAGCAAGCCAGGGTGGGAATCTATGATGCACTGACTTGACATGAAAACACATCAAAGCACACCACAGGAATACAGTGGCAGGGTCCATAAGGTGGGGTAGTACAAAGCAAGCTGGTGCACTGTAGAGTCACAGCTTGGCTTGCCACACGCTAACTCACCATGTAGTCAAGCTCTCGGGGCAACCTATAGATGTCTTTTGTCCCAGAACTAAAAAGGGCCATATACAGGCACACAGATAACCTAGGACTCTATGGGTAAGAAGTGGATAATACCTCCCAGAACAACTCGGGGTAGAGAATTGGGGTGTAGGAGACAGTGTGGGATCTGAGAGAGAGTTTGGGTAAAGGAGGGGGTTGTGACTTCGGGCTGGGGATTGGGGCACAGACTCAGGGAGGTGGTATGGGTGCAGAATAGGATTCTGGCCTGGGAGAAGAGTATAGGACAGGGTGCAGAGTCTGAGAGGGAGATGGAACCTGGGACATGGTGTGTCCCTGGGGTTTGAGTAGTGATGTGGGGCAAGAGAGGGTGTTGACCTGGGGCAAAGACTGGGGTGCCAGAGGCAGACTCTGGCTAGGAGGTGCCAATGGGCGCTGAGTGTGCTGGGGGTAGGGGCAACGTGCAAAACCTCCTCCCCCAATCTGTGTGTGTGTGGCACACAGAGGCACATCGAGCAGCCAGCCTTTATGAGTAGCTTGGGGCTGCTTTCTGCCTGAGTGTCCCTGCGGGGTAGATGGATCCAAAGGCTTGGGGGGATGGGTCTAGCCCATAGGACATATCTTGCCTGCCCCTGATCTTGGCTATTCTCAGGCATTTCTCTCTCTTTTTCTTGTTTTTGATCAGAACTTTGGGTCTGTCTACACTACAAAGTTAATTCGAACTAACAGCCGTTAGTTTGAATTAACTTTGATAGGGGCTACACACGAGAACCGCTAGTTTGAACTTAATTTGAACTAGCGGAGCGCTTAATTCGAACTAGGTAAACCTCATTCCACGAGGACTAACGCCTAGTTCGAATTAACTAGTTCGAATTAAGGGCTGTGTTGCCACTTAATTCGAACTAGTGGTAGGCTAACCCTCCCCAGGTTCCCCTGGTGGCCACTCTGGCCAACACCAGGGAAACTCTACTGCCCCCCTCCTGGCCCCGGAGCCCTTAAAAGGCCACGGACTGGCTACACAGTTTGTGCCAGTTGCAAGCCTGCCAGCACCCAGCCAGCAGACCCTGCACCTGCCACAAAATGAGCCAGCTACCCCAGCCCTCCCCCTCTTCCTGGGACCAGGCTGGCAGCTCCCAGGAGCCAGCCCAGGGCCGCAAGAGGCGGGCGCCCGCTTGGTCAGGTGTGGAGATCGTGGACCTCATCGAGGTTTGGGGGGAAGCCTCCAATGTCCACGATCTCTGCACTTACCACAGGAACGTGGCCGTGTACAGCTGCATGGCTGCCAGCCTGGCCGCCAAAGGCCACCAGCGCAGCCGGGAGCAGGTCCGCTGCAAAATTAAGGACATGCAGCAGTCCTACTCCCGGGCCTGCCAGCCAGGGGCCGACCCGGAGGCCTGCCCCAACTTTCAGGCCCTGGACCGCATCCTGGGGGCTCACGCCGTCCATGCCCCCTGGGTGGTGATCGACCCCGGGGCAGAAGGACCCGTCCTGGACACTGAGGAGGAGGAGCCGGAGGACACCAAGAGCCAGGAGCCTGCCGGGAGCCTGGCCAGGAGCCAGGACCCCCGAGGAACCCCACAGAGCACATCACCTGTGTCGTTCGAGGCCGGAGAGGGCTCCACATGTGTGTACCATCATGCTCCCCTTATGTGTACGGAGGGGTGGGGGGAGAGGGAGCCCAGGGATTGTGCGCCTGGGCCTTGCCCACCATGGAGCAGCAGCTGGGTGTCATGCAGGGGCCTTGGCCTTGCAGAGGGGGGCTGGGTTTCACCCACCTTGTCCCCAGGGAGAACTGACCGCTGATCTTGTTTCACCACAGCCGCAGCACCTGGGACTGCAGAGCGCACCACCCCACCTGCAACAGCCACCCGCGCCCGGGCCAGCAGGCGTGCCAGGAATGAGGAGGACTACCAGCGGCGGCACCTCCGGTTCCTGGAGCAGCTGCTCCGCAATCAGGAGCACTGGGTCCAGGAGGACCTTCAGCTGCGCCAGCGGAGCTTGGAGGCGCTGGAGGAGCAGGGCCGTGCCCTCAGAGGCCACCTCCAGACTCTGGTCAACCGGTTCCTGCCTCCTCCTGCTCCAGCTCCTGCGGCTGCCCCAGCTCTCGCTCCTCCTCCCACCCCTGCTGCCCCTGCTCCTCCTGCCCCCCTGCCCCTGCTCCCCCTGCTGCCCCTGCTCCCCCTCCTGATTCCTCCGCACCCCCCGTCCCTCCTGCCCCACCCTCCACACTCATTCCCCCCTGACGCCCCCGCACCCGCTGTGCTGCGAGACGGGAGAGCCAGCCCGACCCCCAACCCTGAGCTTTCCCTTCCCTTCCTCCCCTTCCAGCCCCTTCCAGCTCCCTCCTCCCAGGTTTCCCCCTCCTCTCTCCCACCCTCACTCCTCCTTCCCCCCACACCAGGTTATGTAAAATAAAAAGAGATTTTGGGTGCCAAAACAGGTGTCTTTATTTGCCATTAGGAAGGGGGGTTAGGGTGGGGAAAAGGGAAGGAGGGGAGGGTGGAAGAAGGACCCGTTGGTTGAGGTGCCCCGTGTAGGGCTTCATGAGCCAGAGCTGTAGGGGATAGGCCGCGTCCCCCACCAGGCGCACGGGCGTGTCCATGTCCCCAACCCTGATGTGGCGGTCGGGAAGAAGGTCCCGGCCTGCAGCCTCTGTTCCGGAATACCCGTGCGTCGTGTGCCTTGCCGGACCAGCCCACATTAATGTCCATGAACTGTCCCCGGTGGTCACACACGGCCTGCAGGAGGACGGAGAAGTACCCCTTCATGTACCGGGAGGCCTGGTGTTCCGGGGCATGGATGGGGATGTGCGTCCCGTCGATGGCCCCCCCGCAGTTGGGGAAGCTGAGGGCGCCGAACCCCCAGATGACGGCATCCGGATTGACAAGGCGGAAAACCCTGCGGAGCAGCACCCAGTTGATGGCCTTGACCACCTGCGGAGAGACACAGCAAAGTGCTAATCAGTGGGGCACCCGGGTGGCTGGGAGTGTTCGTGCCCTGGAAGTGCCCCGCGCCCCACTCCCGGAAGCAACCCCCCTGGGCGGCGTGTAGTACGGCCAGGAGAGACCGGCCCCTCCAGTGTGGGGCACTTTCGTCTCCTCCTCCCCATCCTCCCGTTTTCCCTGGGGCGGCCCATCCCCTCCTTGCAGCCCCCCTCGCTCCCGGCCCAGTGGCCGGCGAGTGCCGTACCTGCATGAGCACTGCTCCGACGGTGGATCTCCCCACGCCGAACTGGTTCCCAATGGATCGGTAGCTGTCCGGCGTGGAGAGCTTCCAGAGGGCCACCCGCTTTTGGAGGGGGATGGCGGGCCTCATGCGAGTGTCCCTTCTGCGCAGAGCAGGGGCGAGCCACTCACAGAGCTCCAGGAAGTTGTCCCTCTTCATCCTGAAGTTCTGGGTCCACTGTCGATCTCCCCAGTGCTCCAGGACGATGCGGTCCCACCAGTCGCTGCTGGTGTCCAGACGCCAGATGCGGCGGGGCACGCCGGTGCACGGGTGCCACCGCAGCGGCTGACGTGCACCAGGTGGTGCCAGGCAGCCTCCAGCCATTGCTGGCAGGCTTGCAGCAGCAAGTCCATAAACTGCACCAGAAAGTGCAGGGCGAGCTCTGGCTCCATGTTGCCACCTGCGGCGGCGTCCCCAAGGGGAACCACCGACACAGACGGGCGCAGAGAAAAACACTTTGCTGTCCCTTGGCGAGGTAGGCAAGCAAACGGAAAAGCTGAGAACCGGCTGTCCAGGGGGGTCCCTTTAAGCACGAGCCTCAGATAGCCTCAGACAGCAGCCACACAAAACAACTACTGACCTGGTGCCCTGCCAGAACCGGTTTCAGCCGCCCTTAAATGCGCCCCTGCGTCCAATGAGTGTGGACGCGCTCGTTCGAATTAGCAAAATGCTAATTCAAACTAGTTTTCAAGTCTAGATGTGCTAGTTTGAATTAGCTTAGTTCGAATTAGCGCTGTAGTGTAGACATACCCTTTCAAAACCATCCCCTGATGAATGTTTTGTCAACCCCAACCCTTTCCTGTGAAAGTTTGGCTCAAGGAATCAAGAAATTCAGACTTTTTTTTTGACAAAACGGTTTTGTGGAAAACATCCCAACCAGTTCTTGTTTTCTGATGCTTATATTCTACAGTCATGGGGGAAAGATCAAGAGAAATCTGTAGGTGACTATTCTACTGTTCCAGGGAAACTTCTCAGGCATGTTTCCCAGGCCTGGATCTGCCACAGAGCTCTCAGCCCTGTAAACTGTTATAAATCTCCTCTGACAAGGTGGTTAAGGCGCTTGCCCTCAAGAAGTAGGGCAAGTGCCAATGTTGCCTCAGGACAAGTGAGACAGTATATCACATCACAATGGAGCTTCTCTTCCAGCTTCTTGAATTCAACAAATTCCAAGGCTGGCACGGAGAACAAATGGTCGAGGGCGCTCCCAACTGCAGACACTGAGTTTGGCATGTCTGGATTCATTACAAATCTTACATCTGCCAGGGCCAGGATGGAATCTGCAGGAAACAGCCTCCTTTGCAAACTGAATTCAGGGATTGCCATAGAGCAGTGGTGGGGAACCTAAGGGCACAGCCCCTGGCTTACCTGGATCTGGCCCCTGAGGCTCAGGGCTCCCCCCCCAAAAAAAAATTGGGGACCCTGCACTGGAGCTCAAGCCCACCCACCACCCCCACCTCCCTGCAGGGCTGGAGCACACACAATCTCCTAGGCTAGGCCCTCAAGACTTAGCAGCCTTGAGGTTCCCCACCGCTGCTGTAGAGAATTTGAAGAGGGAAGGAGGAGGAGGTAGAAATAAGGGTGGGGACCAGTGAGATGTCTAACCTTTTTCCATCCATGTGTGGACTGAATTTTGTTCTGCTGTGTACTGAGGCATGTGAAGCCACATCTGAAATATTGCATCCAGTTCTGGGCCCCCCACTACAGAAAGGATGTGGATGCATTGGAGAGGGTCCAGCAGAGGGTGACCAAAATGATTAGAGGGCTGGAGCGCATGACCTATGAGGAGAGGCTGAGCGATTTGGGTTTGTTTAGTCTGCAGAAGAGAAGAGTGAGGGGGCATTTGAGAGCAGCCTTCAACTTCCTGAAGGGAGGTTCCAAAGAGGCTGGAGAGAGGCTGTTCTCAGTAGTGACAGATGGCAGAACAAGGAACAATGGTCTCAAATTGCAGTGCGGGAGATTTGGTTGGATATTAGGAAAAACTATTTCACTAGGAGGGTGGTGAAGCACTGAAATGGGTTCCCTAAGGAGGGGGTGGAATCTCCTTCCCTAGAGGTTTTTAAGTCTTGGCTTGACAAAGCGCTGGCTGGGTTGATTTAGTTGGGGTTGGTCCTGCCTTGGGCAGGGGGTTGGATTCGATGATTCCTGAGGTCTCTTCCAACCCTGGGATTCTATGATTCTTTGATTCTATTTGCAGATGCGCATCACCAATGCAAACACATGCTGGGGGCAGCTACAGGCACTCTGTTATCAGCTGGGTGGTATTTGAATCTCTCCTGAGTGGCCACCCTAGTGCTCAGTTTACGGGGAACTCTGCAGGGTGGCAAAAGTGCTGTAACTAGGGGTTCAGGGATGTGGCAGCACCCCAGGCTGGAAGCGGTTTTGATCATATACGGGGTTAACAGTTTGGTTCAATGGCTCTCAGCACCCCTACTACACAAATTGTTCCAGCACCTCTGGAGGGAAGGGCAGAAGGATGCTGGCAAATATCTTTTTTTTAATAAAATGTAAAATGTTTTGAACGTGTAGCTCAAGTATAAAAGCAAATGGCCTTTAGCTGTGGCTTGAAAAATAAAAAATATCAGTTAAAAAACCCCTCTCGACATTCAGTTTTCCCTTGTGATTGCAGTGAGTATTCATTCTGGCAGCTTCACTTCATTATTTCCTGTAACCTCCGAGCTGAACTGTCAGCTTTAATGTTATTTATAATCCCTCATTTTACTCTTTCCCCAGCTATTGTTAAAGTAGCATTTGACTTTCCATTCCGTCAAATGAAATCAACAACCCCCCCCTGCTGCATTGGTTCCAGAAATATAACCGAATTACAGCTGTGCGCTGCTCCTATTTACTTCTTTGTACATTCTGGAGCAAACAATTGAATTTTTGTGCACAAACCTAGATGGGCGATGTCTTCACACGGTCAGAATGGAGTCCCTGGGACGGCAGTCTAGTCAGTGGATTTTATCCATTCTTGTATTTCAGGGGGTATTTAAAATTGCTTGGGGCTGATTTGCCAAAGCCCAGTCTGCCATTTTACAGCAGTACAGAAGGTGGGAAAAGCAGGGTTTTACACCCAGTTGTACTCATGTGACTGACTACACAAGGTGCAGGGCAATGGAGAATTGGGCCTACGAAACTTAATTTGGGGTAAACATTTCTAAAGAGCTAAAATGAATTAGGCAATACCCACTGATGCAAATGCTGATCTTCTAGCTGCCCTTCTCTCTACTGGAAACCTCAGCCTTGTGTTGAGTGCTTAGACTCCCTAAGGGTATGTCTACACTACCACCCTAGTTTGAACTAGGGTGATAGTGTAGACATACCCTAAGCTATGGAGAGAGGTAGGTGCCAAAGTATGGGAGTCTCATGAGGGTGTGTCTAGACTACAGGGTTTTTTCAAAAAAGGTGGCCTTTTTTCAAAAAAACTTCCCCTGCATCTAGACTGCTGCCATGTTCTTTCGAAAGTAAATTGAAAGAACGCAGCAGTTTTTCTGACCATAGAAAACCTCGTTTTACGAGGAATAACACCTTTTTTCAAAAGTGCTCTTTCGAAAAAAGGCCGTATGTAATGCAAACTGTGCTTTTTCCAAAGAAAGCATCCAGACTGCCTGGGTGCTCTCTTTCAAAAAAGTGGCTTGCTTTTTCGAAAGTACTGGTTGTAGTCTAGATGCTCTTTTTCAAAAGTATCTTTCAAAAAAGACTCTTTCGAAAGAGGCTTGCAGTCTAGACGCAGCCTCTGAAATCAACAGGGGATGCTGAAGAGAGAGGTGGAGCTTCATAGATAGGTGCCTGTCTCCCATGGGAATTCCTAGTTGTGAGCTCTCTCTTAGGCTACATCTAGACTGTGGCGCGGTCCCGGGATACCAGAGGAAGGAACACATCCGCTTTTTTGGAAACATTTTTGCAAAAGTGGATGTGCTCTTTCACCATCCCTATAAGCCTCGTTTTATGAGGAAGAAGGGATGTGTTAAAAGAACCCTTTTGTCCAAAATTTGGTGCCGTGTAGATGCACCAAATTTTGGAAAAGGCTCTTTTGACAGGAAAGCGGAAAAAGATATACAATGTGTGTACTGAAAATTGTGTTTCTTTTTCTGATTTATCTAGGTGTAGACCTAGCCCTAGAGTTTGGTGCCTATGCCTGTTTGCTCCTATTAAGAAGAAATGAGACAAGAAAGGTATCCTACTCTCATAGCCTGGGGGCTAGTGCACTCAGCTGTGATGGGGGAGACCCCAAGTTGCCAACGTTTTTTAAGTACACCATACAAAGTGGAACAGCTTCAAGAGGAGTCACCATAAACTGCCCTACAGGTTAGTGGTGAGGGTGCTCACTTGAAAGGATAGAGAGCTGGGTTCTAGTCCTGGCTTTAAATACAGCAGAGTGGGCATAGGAACCTGGATTTTTCACATGTCAGCATCATGCTCTAAGCTGAGGTGGGTAATAATTTTTGATGGGGAACCACTCCAAGAATTTGGAAAACAGGCAAGGGCCTCACTCCTCCATGATATTAATGGAGAAGATGTGGGGTCTAGGATGGAGGTAGGATGCAGAAGTGAACTTGGGGTAAGGGAAGGAGTTTGGGTGAAGGAGGCAGTTGTGGCCTGGGGCACTGGACTGGGGTGCAGGGAGTTGGACTGTGACCTAGGGCAGGGAATTCAGGTATAGGAGGAGATGCAGAGATTTGGGATGCGAGCTAGTGCGGGAGTGGACTGTGATCTGGGGCAGGTGATTGAGGTGCTGGATCTGGGAGGAGATATGGGTACAGGAGAGGGGCAGAGGATTTGGGTATGTGGAGTAGGGTGCAGAAGTGGAGGGCAGAGAATTGGGGAAGGGAGGGTCTGTCCAGGATACTTACCAGCCAGCAGACATTCCTGAATCAGCCTCCCTGCCCGCCCGCCAGTGTTCCCTCTAAGCTGAGAGGCAGCCCAGCTTCACAGTTGATTAATCAGCCCCGCCCAGTCAGCTCCTTTCATGGATCCCCTCTGAGTTTCATTTTCAAGTGATTAGATCACCAGTGCATTTTACCATCTGGGTGGCTTCCGGGCCATGGATTTGAACTAGTAACCTCGAGGTGAAAAGCTTCATAACTCACAGTCTTGAATTGTCCAGCATTGCTGCTGTTGCTGAGTTTGGGAAGTGGCGTGGGTAAAAGTTTCAGAACGGTGCTCTCCAGTGCCTCCTAAACATCTGTTGTGAAGTGTTCACAAAGAAGGGGTTCCCAATTATTTTCTTTGCTAGATCTCAGTCTCCTGCCCTCCTCTCCCAGAGAGTGTGTTCTCTCTCCTCTATTGTAGCTCCTCACATCCCTGCCATTTTTGCCACCTTCCATCCTCTTTCCTGTCCATTTTAATCCTCATGCTCTTTGCTGTCTTTGTTCTTTGGGTTTTTTCCTTTCTTCCTCTCTAACCCTCTGCTAGCAACTCCTCTCCCCGTTGCTCCAATGAACCAATGGCCAAGTTCACCTCAGTGCTGCTTGAACTCCCATTGGAAGCTTCAAGTAGTCGGGCAACATGTGCCCTCAACATTTGGCTAAGCAGCAAGATTAGGGAAGTTTGGGCACAAAGATGCCCTGTATGCATGATGTGCTACTGCAGCTAGTTATAGAATCATAAAATGCTAGAATTAGAAGGGACCTCGAGAGGTCATCAAGTCCATTAGAGGTTAAGGAGAATAATTTTTCTTCCTCCTCTTTGAAACAGCCTTCCCTTGTTGGTCATGTTCTTTCAGCCTTCCCTCATAGATCATGTTTTCTAGAACTTTAATTTTTTGTTGTTGCTCTTCTCTGCACCTTCTTCAAGTCTATCCCGAAATGTGGTGCCCAGAAGTGGACATGGTACCCCAATTGAGGCCTAATCAATGTAGAGTAGAACAGAATTAATTTTCATGTCTGGCTTTCAAAACCTGTTTTAATACACTTCAGAATGATGTTTTTCTTTTGCAACAATGTCACACTGTTGACTCATATTTAGCTTGTGGTCCACTATGACCCCTAGATCCTTTTCTGCAGTACTCTTTCCTAGACAGTCACTTCCCATCCTGTATGTGTGAAACTGATTGTTTCTTCCTAAGTGGAGTACTTTGCATTTATCCTTATTAAACATCATCCTTGTTACCTTACGCTATTTCTTCAGTTTTTCCAGATCATTTTGAATGTTTAATCTCGTCTGCCAAAGCACTTGCAACCCCTCCCAGCTTGAATTAGTTGTATTAACTCTTGATCTTAAAAGGTGCTGACCATGCTTAACCCCCACTGAAAGGTGAATTGATAAGAAGCAGGACACAAATCCCCAGTAGGTTGTGAGTTCTATACTTGTTTCTCCAATCAAATGTGATCTCTTCCATTAGAGTAACAGCCTTAACATGAGATGAGAGACAATCCCTAGGGGTACTCTGATCTTTCTTCCCAAGCTATAAACTGACATTTATGATAGATGGTTCCTTATTCCAAAGAACACAGAAATATTCAGGTTACAGCCAGTCCCAAAGGACCAATCAGGTCAGTTGCAGGTTAGCTCTCATACCAAAAACAATGTTTGTAGCCAATCCTTCAATAAACTATCCTATAAGTAGGTAAAGGGAATTAAACTTAAAGCAAACTCATATGTATACCCAAATGAGTTTCAATCTTAAATTTTAAAGTGTAAGAGAGCCTTCTATAATAAACAAGGTTGAAATGTCCTGTTAGGGTTAACTCAGGCTAAGTATTGGGGATCTTTTGTTTATGCTTAGTAATTCATGCCCCTCAGAATCCAAACACCATCAGACGTAAAGTCCCTAACAAGAAGCAACTGTTATTCCTTTCTCTTCTGAGCAGAAGCTGACAGGATGACTTCACACACACGTTTTCTCTTCTAGGGATGGGGCAGGAATGCATTAAACAAAGTCTTTGTTATTCGGTGTTTCACAAGGGCTCTTTTGATGTCTTCTTTGTGTGTGTGTGGGGGGGGAACAAAAATAAAACTTTTTGTAGAAAGCCAGAATTTTACAGTTGTTAATTCTTCTTTCATGTTTGCTGACTTGCACAGTTTCAGAAGATTAAAATGAAAACACTTCAGGTTGCCTTAAACCATGGGCTACAGTTCTTGTAAGTGAGATAAACACAGGCAACATCCTACGAGCATTTCACAAAGTCTACACACATTTTTAATAAAGTTTATGTCTATTGTAACAATGCTAACGCACACATGAACCAGACTCATTCGGCTCTGAGTTTCTCAGGGTATGTCTACACTACACTCTTATTTCAAATACGCTATTCCGGAATAATTATTCAAAAATAGCTTATTTCAAAATAGCACATCTACACTGCAGGGAAGCCTCAAAATGAGTCCATGGCAGGCTTCCCTAATATAGACGTGCTATCTCGATTTAAGGCCCCAGGACGAATAAATTAGAATGGCCCTGGTGAAGGGCTATTTCAAAATAGTAGAAGTGGAGCATCTACACACACCTTATTTTGAAATAGCTATTTTGGAAGATGCGTTATTCTTCATAGAATGAGGTTCACAGAAGTCAGAATAAGCCAGCTCTTACACTACGACTAGACTACAAGCCTCTTTCGAAAGAGAGCATCTAGACTCTCTCTTTCAAAAAGGCACAGTTTGTATTCAATAGCGCCTTTTTTTGAAAGAGTACTTTCAAAAAAAGGCGTTATTCCTCGTTAAAATGAGGTTAACCGTGATTGAAAAAACGGTCACATTCTTTAAATTTACTTTCAAAAGAACGCAGCTGAAGTCTAGATGCAGGTGAAGCTTTTTCAAGAAAAGGCTACTTTTTTGAAAAAACCCTGTAGTCTAGAGACACCCTTATTTCAAAAGTATTTCGAAATAACGGAATTGCTGTGTAGACACTCACATAGTTATTTTGGAATAACGGTAGTTATTCCGAAATAACTTTGCTACGTAGACACCCCCTCAGTGATCATTTGAGGCGTTGGCATGAGCTGACACCTGGTCTGCCTGCATCGCATCTTTCAGCATCAAGCCCTTAGTTGTTCAGCTCAGGATAAAAAGAGCAACTTCCCAGGAGCCCCTCACAGCTACAAGGGTATCTGACTTAGGGGTTGAGCCTGGGTCATGTTTTTACTTCCCCTCCATTATTCCCCTCCATTGTTCTGCAGCCTCCTTGGGCTAAGCTGGAAACCTTCCTACCCCCCAAGTTGCATTGAACTGAGATAAAAGGAGGGTAACATAATATGGACCTGGCAAACGCACAACTGGCAATGTCTAAAAATGAGTCATTTGTGCTATGGAAACCGTTTCCTTTAAAACATTCAGGGAAATATACAATATAAAAATAAGGAACCATACCTTGAACTTTCCATAAATAGCCTCTCTTCCCCTGTCTCAGTCACCAATCGACTTACTTCCCCTAATTTCCACATTTGCCTTCTAAGTTCCCAGCTCCTGGTTCTTGTAATATGTCAATGAACTGGAAAGGGAACACAGTGAGTCATGGTCAGCCCAGACAAACAGTAGCCCCTGGAGATTGCCCTGCTCTCTAGAAAGGATATTTTACTCCTCAACTTTGGAAATCTAAATGCAATTAGAGCAGGAAAGGCTCTTTAAAAAGGCAGTTTCATACATGATGTCAGGGTTTCCACTACTTCACATGGAAAGCATCCTTCTCTCTTGCTTTCAACTGTTATGGCCTCATTTGCAATGTTATGAAAATAACAAGATCTTGAATCAGCTGATAAACCAGTGGAAAGCATCTGGAGCTTGTCTGGCGGGTAACGTTGCGTTCGGGCTGTGTTTGGAAAGCTTCCTGTTCTTGTAAGAAACCATGGGATGGCGCCGACTCGTGTCTTAGCAAATCCGCAGAACAGCTGCCATTCCAATGGTTTTTGACTGTGACCTAGGAGGAGGGGGGCTGTCATAATGTCAATCAAGGGTTAAGAAGAAAATGGTCAGGGGGCTGACAAAATTGCTAAGAACATAAGAACGTAAGAACGGCCGTACTGGGTCAGACCAAAGGTCCATCTGGCAAGGAGTTCCACAGGTTGACAACATGCTGTGTGAAGAAGAACTTCCTTTTATTAGTTTTAAACCTGCTACCCATTAATTTCATTTGGGCCTCTAAGCAAGGTTGGGGTGGCACCATGCTCCCAGAAGCACTGGAGCCTTAGGCAGAAGGAGCAGGGCTGGGGGGTGGGGCGTGTGGCATCCCCCCATCAGCCCTTCAGCACTGCCCAGAGATGTATGACTGGGGCTCTGGGTTCGGGGGCAGATGTCTCCTTTACCCTCCCTGCCCATCACTGGGCCTGAATACAGTCTATGTATAAAATTATCAGCTACTGCACATGGAATTGCAGATTGAGTACCGACCTCCCTTGTCAGCACATGTGAGAACATCCTCCTACCTGTTTTGGTAGCCAGAGGATTAAGATCTAGTCCCTTCATTGTTCTTGTCCCTGGGTTCCAAAGGGATAAAGATTTATGCTTCCTGCTAATGGAGAGTAAGGAGTCAAGGTTCAAATCTCGACTTGGTTCTTCATCCTTTGTTCAGGGAGATGTAGGTGTATCATTTCTGTTTCTAGAAGCATGGAATGGAGGCTGAATGCTGAGTTCACTCCTCCAATCCTGACATCAGGTCAAAAGAGACTATTAATAATGTGGCACTTTTCATTTTTAGGGTTGGCTTACAACAGTCAACCTGTAGAACTCCTTGACAGAGGATGTTGTGAAGACCAGGACTTTAACAGGGTTCAAAAAAGAACTCAATAAATTCATGGAGGTTAGGTCCATCAATGGCTATTAGCCAAGGTAGGTAGGAATGGTGTCCCTACCCTGTTTCTCAGTGGCTGGAAATGAATGACAGGAGAGGCATCGCGTGATGATTACCTGTTCTTTTCAATCCCTCTAGGGCATCTGGCATTGCCACTGTTGGAAGACAGGATACTGGGCTAGATGGACCTTTGGTCTGATCCAGTATGGCCGTTCTTATGTTCTAATGATTCTTCTTACTTGTGGTGGCTCCGTTTCTTTCAGTGTATTAACCATCCATTCAGCAATTCTCTTTTCTCTTCATTAGCATACCCAAAATTACATCTGCTGGCCCATGCTCCCAGAGCAGTGGCAGTGTTGATTTGCACACCTCCAATCAACTTGTACTTGTACTGCATGGTTTTCTGAATATGGCCTCGAAAATGGTGAGCCATGAAGATGCGTAAAGGAACTAGACAAGTGCCCTAGCAAGGGGACATCGATTGGGACAAAATTTCAGGTGACTACTTCCTTTAACCAAATCTCAGGGTAAGTTTACACTGCACTCTTATTTCAAAATAAGCTATTCCGGAATAATTATTCTGAAATAGCTTATTTTGAAATAGCACGTCTTCATTACAGGGAAGCCTCATAGTTACTCCGAGGCAGGTTTCCCTAATGTAGATGTGCCAACTCAATTTAGAGCCCCAGGAGGCACTGAGGAGGAATGACACAGAATGTCCCTGAGGAAAGGCTATTTTGAAACAGTGGAAGTGGAGCGTCTACACATGCCTTATTTCAAAATGGCTATTTTGGAATAGGCATTATTCCTCATAGAATGAGGTTTACACATCTTGGAATAAGCTGTCTGTTATTTCAAATTTATGTAGAAATAATGGAATGGCTGTGTACATGCTCACATTGTTATTTCGAAATAACGCTATTTATCTTGACATAACAGTACAGTGTAGACACACCCTCAATTATTGATACTGCTACCAGAAGGCATCCATGTGGGTGCTACAGGAAAAGATTTGGGGCACAGAGAAAAGGCTTCCAAGAACTTAATGTAGAGTCTAGTGCGGCTCTCAACTGGTCACCTGTTTCAGCTTTCACTGGTTGTGATGACAAAGCAGCGACAGCATTAAGCTCTGGGATCTATGAGCTGTGGTCCTCAACCTACCCTATATTTAGAAAATTAAACCCCAATTTCCTACAAGGTTGATTGCTAGATTCCTATGTGTTATATGTGATCGTCCTCAGTCAACATGACCACCAGACGCAGCATGAAGGCATCTCTAGCTGTAGTCACATGCTGTCAATAAAAAGAAGTCATGATCTGGTTGTGGAATGGGATACGTGTCGTAGCATGAAGAACCATCTCACTTACCTTTTCCAAGGATGCAGTCAGCCTTGGAAGATTCTATGCATAGGGGTCCCAAACCTTCCCAGAGGGCAAGAGGGGTAGTTTGGAGAATCATCCCTTCTCTTATTGGCTGTCATATAACATCCCCATGGCAACCACAATAATTGCCCATATAGTAACGTTTGGAAAGTATATCTGCATTGTTAGCTTCTTTTCACGCGAGATAGCAGCTAGAACCATGAGGTGACTTTCAAGGCTTGGTGCCTTTTGTCATGTCCACCATAAATGATTATCACTGAAGGGAGGTGATGGAAACAGAGCACCAGATGCCACCACATTAGCAGAATTGGGTGGTTTAGTGGGGAGATTCCTAGGAGCTACTTGGGCCCCAGTCAGATAAGATGGAAGCATGAAGAAGAGAAAGGTGAAGAAGGGAGGTAGGAAAAGAAGTTCTGGCTGTGTTGGGAGGAAGATTCTATTGGAGAAAGGGCAAAAGGAGATATAATGTGGATAAACATCAAAATATGGAAAACTCATGAATTGCAAATCTTGGACTCTTTGGGGATTTTCATTTTCTAATGATATACATAGCCTCCATTGTCCCTATTGGCATACGTTTCAACTATTGGCATTCATCGCCTCTCCATGCTGAAAAGGGCTTTTCTCAAGCTTCATGGAGCTGTTGATTGGGACAAAATTGCCTGAGATCTGGTGTTTACATTGTATTTCAGTTTATGAATGACCAAGATAAGGTGGAAAGGCCAAATCTCACCTTATTCTGCTCCAAAAAAGGCACAATATGGTGAAAAAAAAAGTCTCATGAAAACTATGTACAAATACAAAATAAATAATTTTTAAAAAGGATTGTTTAGACTTCTGCAGTGTTTGAATGTTTAGCCATTCCATTGGCTGAATTCTTTATTTCCCTGTGTACATCAATTTGTACTGTACTTACAATTCCTACAGTGAGCATCTGGATTCCTTGTTCATCAGGAAGCATTTTTTTAAGTCATACCTGTTTTCTTGTGGCTAATAATCCGGCGTATCCAGTATTCCAGTCCTCTGTGGTCCCTCACTCTCCTATTCACAGTATTCTAGGTTGTTGAGATCCATAAGCCAAGTATTTTGACTGTGTGGTCCTTTAGAAATGTAAAGTCTACAAACAGATCTGTGGGAAGCGGTTCACGCAGTTTATGGCCAAACATATGTTGAGAAGAAAATTAATTGTTTTGCACTTAATGCCAGCCAAGCTCCAGTTAGGAGTGTTTAATTATTCCAGATATATAATACTGGAAGCCATCTCCTTGGAGCGGTTCTACTAGTTGAATTTGAAAGTGAGAATAAAGTTAAAAAGCATGAAGAAGCCTGAGAGAAGAATCTGTTTCAAATTACCAAACCCATTCCCTTTCATGGTTTGACTAAGAGAATGGCAACACCTAATGAAATTTAGGAAATTAGAACTAGCGGAGTTTAAACAAAACTCCAGTCACATGCTGTGTTTTCTTTAACAGTGAAAATTGTTCAAGTGCCATTCAGTTCCAGGACAGAAAAATGACCTGCCTGCAAAAGAGCAAGTTAAGAGACATTAATCTCCAGGGCTGCAAACAACTTCATTATCATTAGGAGCATGAAGAGTAAAAAGGAAACAACACAACTCTCATTATACTTTTCAAAATACCCCAAGGGATTAGATCCTGTTAAGGCCAACATATTTGCCAAACCTTTTTATAAATTCTGGTTTGTTTTAAATATAGGCAGGAGCCAAAAGCATATTAATCTGGCAAATGTTATTATTATTTCCAGACGAATGGGATTAGTGATAAAACTAGGTATTGCATCCATTTCTGGGCCCCCACTATAGAAAGGATGTGGTCGCATTGGAGAGGGTCCAGCGGAGGGCAACCAAAATGATTAGGGGGCAGGAGCACATGACCTATGAGGAGAGGCTGATGGATTTGGCCTTATTTAGTCTGCAGAAGAGAAGAGAAGAGTAATGGGGGATTTGATAGAAACCTTCAACTTCCTGAAGGGAGGTTCCAAAGAGGATGAAGAGAGGCTGTTCTCAGTAGTGATGGACGCAGAACAAGGAGCAATGGTCTTAAGTTACAGTGGGGGAGGTCTAGGTTGGATATTAGGAAAAACTATTTCGCTAGGAGAGTGGGGAAGCACGGGAATGGGTTCCCTAAGGAGGTGGTGAAATCTCCATCCCTAGAGGTCCCAGCTTGACAAAGCCCTGGCTGGGATGATTTAGTTGGGGCTGGTCCTGCGTTGGGCAGGGGATTGGATTTGATGACCTCCTGAGGTCTCTTCCAGCCCTGTGATTCTATGATTCTAGTTTTTGTGAAGCCTGGCATTTTTGGTTTGCAAAGCTTCACCGCTATAGATTTGCATGGGCTAGATATGTATTTCCATACCCAGCAAGCAAAACAGGTACTGTCAATCTGGGCTGACTTTAATGTGAAAGAAAACAGCAACAAAGTAAATATCAATAATAAGAGAGAACAAAAGTGGCTTCCATGGAAAAAAAACACAGTGGGTTTTTTTTTGTTTTTTGTTTTTTTTTGTCTCCTTTTGTTACAGGCCTCAGGGAACAAGATGGCTGCTGATCTCTGCAAGCACAGGGACAAATCAATCCTCTATATAACTTGACTGGCTTCAATGGAATCAGTGAATTTGGCCAAAAAGCAGGCTCAGAAATATTCAGGCACGGTGGACAGAAAACAAAAAGCATCTTGCTTTCTTAGATATTTCCCATATTCACGTTTCACTGAGATTTGAGATTCCAAGAATTTCCAGACAAAACTAAGATTAAACAGTGATTTTTTCCCCCCTAGTTTTTAGTAAAAAAACTACTCTCATGTCTCCATTATTGCATTAGTGCCCTATCATTTTTAATACATTTATCCTCACAGCCACTCCTTAAAGTACGGAAGAGCTATTATAATGATTTTTTGCAGTTAGGGAATTGAGGGACAGAGAGACTACAGCCCAGATCCTCAAGGTATTTATGCACCTATCAGGCCAATTAGCCCGTCATAAGACGGGATTTTCAGGTCTCTCCTCCATGTCGGTCTTCTCTCCTGAGCCTCCGGTCTCTCGCTCTGTCTCTCTCTCTCTCTCTCTTCCGCCTCCTGTCTCTCTCTCTCTGTCTCTCTTTTTCTCTTCTCCTCTCCCTTCTGCCTCTCACTCGGGGGAGCGCGGAGCACAAATGGTTGCTTGTGCCACTTGCTTCCACGCGGCAGCCCGGCTGAGCGGCGCAAAAGTCAGCTGAGCGCCACAGCGGCAGGCAAAAAGGGGTGGGGAAGTGACGTTCACAGCCAGGGGGTGGGGCCTGGAGCCTCTGTCATGCTGCACATCACTGCCCCACTCCCCTTCCCCTCCCACCGTGGTGCTTGACTGAGTTCTGCGCTGCTCAGCGGGGCTGCCACGAGAGAGCAAATGGCTATTTGGACCCCACACTCCCCATGCAGCACAGGCCGCCCAGAGGGAACAGCTGGCATTTCAGGCAACAGTGCCCCCCCAGAGGGAACAGCCAGCATTTCGGCGTTACAGACTCACAGACACTGGGGGTATGTCTACACTACCCCGCTAGTTCAAACTAGCGGGGTAATGTAGGCATACCGCACTTGCAAATGAAGCCCGGGATTTGAATTTCCCAGGCTTCATTTGCATAAGCGGGGAGCCGCCATTTTTAAATCCCCGCTGGTTCGAACCCCGTGCAGCGCGGCTACACGGGGCTCGAACTAGGTAGTTTCACGAGGAGTAACGGTAGTTCGGAGTAGGAACCTAGTCCGAACTACCTAGTTCGAGCCCCGTGTAGCCACGCTGCACGGGGTTTGAACCAGCAGGGATTTAAAAATGGCGGCTCCCCGCTTATGCAAATGAAGCCTGGGAAATTCAAATCCCGGGCTTCATTTGCAAGTGCGGTATGCCTACATTACCCTCCTAGTTCGAACTAGGAGGGTAGTGTAGACATACCCTGGGCTACTATATATGGGTATGTCTACACTACAAAGTTAATTCGAACTAACAGACGTTAGTTCGAATTAACTTTGATAGGTGCTACACTAGCACTCCGCTAGTTCGAACTTAATTCGAACTAGCGGAGTGCTTATTTCGAACTAGGTAAACCTCATTCTACGAGGACTAATGCCTAGTTCGAATTAGCTAGTTCGAATTAAGGGCTGTGTAGCCCCTTAATTCGAACTAGTGGGAGGCTAACCCTTACCAGCTTGCCCTGGTGGCCACTCTGGCCAACACCAGGGAAACTCTTCTGCCCCCCTCCTGGCCCCGGAGCCCTTAAAGGGGCACGGGCTGGCTACACAGTTTGTGCCAATTGCAAGCCTGCCAGCACCCAGCCAGCAGACCCTGCACCTGGCACGGCATGAGCCAGCCACCCAATGCCACCCAGCTCTCCCCCTCTTCCAGGGACCAGCCTGGCGGCTCCCAGGAGCCTGCTTGGGGCCGCAAGAGGTGGGCGCCCGCTTGGTCTAGTGCGGAGATCGTGGACCTCATCAATGTTTGGGGGGAAGCCTCCAATGTCCACGATCTCCGCACTAGCCACAGGAATGCGGCTGTCTACGGCCGCCTGGCTGACAGCCTAGCCACCAGAGGCCACCAGCGGACCCGAGAGCAGGCCCGCTGTAAAATAAAGGACCTGTGGCAGTCCTACTCCCGGGACTGCCTGCCAGGGGTCGACCCGGAGGCCTGCCCCCACTTTCATGCCCTGGACCGCATCCATGCCCCCCGGGTGGTCATCGACCCCGGGGCAGAGGGACCCGTCCTGGACACCGAGGAGGAGGAGCTGGAGGACGCTGTGAGCCAGGAGCCTGCCAGGAGCCAGCCCAGGACCAAGGACCCCTGAGGAACCCTACAGACCACATCTCTTGTGTCGTCCGAGGCCGGGGAGGCCTCCACCTGTGAGTACCATCATGCTCCCCTTATGTTTACGGGGGAGTGGCGGGGAGAGGGAGCCCAGGAACCGTGCGCCTGGGCCTTGCCCACCATGGAGCAGCAGCTGGGTGTCATGCAGGGGCCTTGGCCTTGCAGAGGGGGGCTGGGTTTCACCCACCTTGTCCCCAGAGAGAACTGACAGCCGCTCTTGTTTCACCACAGCCGCAGCACCTGGGACTGCAGGGCGCACCACCCCGCCTGCAATAGCCACCCGCGCCCGGGCCAGCCGGCGTGCCAGGAATGAGGAGGACTACCAGCGGCGGCACCTCCGGTTCAGGGAGCAGCTGCTCCGCAACCAGGAACACTGGGTCCAGGAGGACCTTCAGCTGCACCAGCGGAGTGTGGATGCGCTGGAGGAGCAGGGCCGTGGCTGCAGAGGCCACCTCCAGACCCTGGTGGACCGGTTCCTGCCTCCTCCTGGTCCGGCTCCTGCGGCTGCTGCAGCTCTCACTCCTCCTCCCAGATCTGCTGCCCCTGCTCCCTCTCCCACTTCCTCCGCACCCCCCATCCTTCCTGCCCCACCCTCCACACCCGCTCCCATCCGAGGTCCCCGGACCCACAGTGTTGCGAGACAGGAGAGCCAGCCGGACCCCCAAGCCTGAGCTTTCCCTTCCCTTCCTCCCCTTCCAGCTCCTCCTTTCAGGTTACCCCCTCCCCTCTCCCACCCTCACTTCTCCCCCACCCCAGTTAAGTAAAATAAAGAGAGGTTTTTATTGCCAAAACAGGTGTCTTTATATGACATTAGGAAGGGAGGTTAGGGAGGGGAAAGGGGAAGGGGGGGAGGGTGGAAGAAGGCCCCAGTGGGGCATGCATGGAGAGTTCAGTCCTCCTCTTCCACCTGGAAGCTCTCCTGCAGGGCTTCCCAGATCCCGATGGCCCCCCACTGGGCTTCCCGGATGGCGGCGGTGCGGGGCTGAGCATACTGGCCAGCCATGCAGTCAGCCTCAGCCATCCAGGCTGGCAGGAAAGCCTCCCCCTCCTCTTGCACAAATTGTGCAGCACACAACATGCTGCCACCACGGGAGGGATGTTGTGCTCGGCGAGGTCAAGGCGGGTGAGGAGGCACCTAAATCGGGCTTTCAGTCGCCCAAAGGCCCCCTCTATCACGATGCGGGCCCTGGTCAGCCTCGCATTGAAGGCCTGGCGGGAGGGCTTGAGGTGCCCCGTGTAGGGCTTCATGAGCCAGGGCTGTAGGGGATAGGCCGCATCCCCCACCAGGCGCACGAGCATGTCCACGTCCCCGACCCTGATGTGGTGGTTGGGGAAGAAGGTCCTGGCGTGCAGCCTCTGGCACACAGAGGAGTTCCGGTACACCCTGGCATCGTGTGCCTTGCTGGACCAGCCCACATTAATGTCCATGAACTGTCCCTGGTGGTCACACACGGCCTGCAGGATGACAGAGAAGTTCCCCTTGCGGTTGACATACTGGGAGGCCTGGTTTTCCGGGGCACAGATGGAGATGTGTATCCCGTCGCTGCCCCCCCCCGCAGTTGGGGACGCCGAGGGCGCCGAACCCCCGGATGATGGCATCCGGGTCTGTGAGGCGGACCACCCTGCGGAGCAGCACCTGGTTGATGGCCTTGACCACCTGCGGAGAGACACAGCAAAGCGCGAATCACTGGGGTGCCCGGGTGGCTGGGAGTGCTCGTGCCCTGGCAGTGCCCCGCACCTCACTCCCGGGAGCAATCCCCCCAGGCGGCATGTAGTACTGCCGGGTGAGACCGGCCCCTCCGGTGCGGGGCACTTTTGCCTCCTCCCCCCCGTCACCCCGTTTTCACTGGGGCGGCCCATCCCCTCCTTGCAGCTCCCCTCACCCCCGGCCCAGTGGCTGGCGAGTGCCATACCTGCATGAGCACCGCTCCGCCAGTGGATCTCCCCATGCCGAACTGGTTCCCGATGGATTGGTAGCTGTCCGGCGTGGAGAGCTTCCAGAGGGCGATGGCCATACGCTTCTAGAGGGGGATGGCGGGCCTCATGCGAGTGTCCCTTGTGCGCAGAGCAGGGGCAAGCCACTCACAGAGCTCCAGGAAGTTGTCCCTCTTCATCCTGAAGTTCTGGGTCCACTGTTGGTCTCCCCAGTGCTCCAGGACGATGCGGTCCCACCAGTCGCTGCTGGTGTCCAGACGCCAGATGCGGCGGGGCACGCCGGCGCCCGGGCACCGCCGCAGCTGCGCCATGGCCCCCAGGGTGGCCAGGTGGAGAGGCAGGGGGCTGATGTGCACCAGGTGGAACCAGGGAGCCTCCAGCCATTGCTGGCAGGCTTGCAGCAGCAAGTCCATAAACTGCACCAGAAAGTGCAGGGCGAGCTCTGGCTCCATGTTGCCACCTGCGGCGGCGGCCCCTAAGGGAAGCACCGACACAGACGGGTGCAGAGAAAAACGCGTTGCTGTCCCTCGGTGAGGTAGGCAAGCAAGCGGAAAAGCTGAGAACCGGCTGTCCAGGGGGGTCCCTTTAAGCACGAGCCTCAGATAGCCTCAGACAGCAGCCACACAAAGCAACTACTGACCTGATGCCCTGCCAGAACCGGTTTCAGCCGCCCTTAAATGCGCCCCTGCGTCCAATCAGTGTGGACCCGCTAGTTCGAATTAGCAAAACACTAATTTGAACTAGTTTTTAAGTCGAGATGCACTAGTTCGAATTAGCTTAGGTCGAATTAACTAATTTGAACTAAGTTAGTTCGAATTAGCGCTGTAGTGTGGACATACCCTGAATGATTCCCAGGGTAGTTAGGAACCTAGTACTAAAACCTCAAAGACATTTAAGTGACCAGGGGAGCCAACAGCCTCTCTGGGTCCCTGGGCAATGTAGTGGGGAGGCGGCTGTGAGCTCTGGGGAGAGACAGAGTCTTGGGCATATGGGGTAAGGTTAGGGGCAGTGAGCCCTCTGTGCTACCCAGAATGTGGCATCCCCTTCGCCCCCCCCCCGCCCAGTCCTCAGAGCCGCGCTCCAGCAGCAATGTAAAGGGCCTGGGACTGGCTGCTGGTGC
Organism: Pelodiscus sinensis; assembly: GCF_052426305.1. Taxonomy (NCBI): domain Eukaryota; kingdom Metazoa; phylum Chordata; order Testudines; family Trionychidae; genus Pelodiscus; species Pelodiscus sinensis. The sequence goes on along the minus strand of NC_143074.1, from coordinate 5,960,353 downwards.
AATATCAGCGATGGCAGCAAGGAGCCCCGATGCCCATCAATTCAGAGGTAGGCCCAGGCTTTTCTGGACACTAGGCCAAATCTGTCTAATGTGGAAAAGACCCTGGAATTGTAGTATAGTCAGGCTTCCTTGAAAGATTTTCAGGACTGCCTGGTATTCCTGTGGCTAGAAATACTGTAGTACAAGGAAAAATGTCTTTCTGTGCTATTTTGATATTTCTCTCCCCTGTTTTGGCCACAGTCAGAAATGCACAATAATTGCGTGCATTGCAATATAATCATTTTTTAAAAAAATAATGTTTATAAATTAGGCGGAGGCTGGGATGAACTTTCAAGACTAGACCTGGTTGAATATTCCACTGAGAACATGTTTTTGTAGCCAATGTTGTTGTTGTTTCCATTGAAAAATAATTGATGAGCACTTTCCATTATGTAACCAACTGTACTCTGGATGGTTCTTATTTTTTGCTGACCTTGGTCACCCATCCCTTGCTGAGATCTCATTTACAAAGCTTAAGTCTGGCATGAGGGCTTGCCTCCACAGAGTACCTATTGGAGTAGCAAGTCAAATAAACTAAACAGGAATGAGGAATTCTTATTCTGAAACAAGAGTATCTACGCATGGAGTTATCTGTGAATAGCTGTTTCACTTTAAATCACACCTTACCTTAGTCTGTGAATCTGAATTAACTCTTATGTGTAGACAAGCCCTGAAATATTTTTTTGAACGCTCCAAAAATAAGGCTGGATGTTCTGCTCTGCTCTGCAACCTATAAGAGAGCAAAGGAAAATGGGTGGTAAGGAACCAGTAATGATGAAAGGTTCACCTCTGTCTTAAGAAACCCCACAGGCACCTCTCCATGGCATAGCATGGGGGCGATGATGGAGCCAAGGAGTAACCATTTTTCATGGCATGTTCTCCTAACAAGCAGAGGCATTTGCCAGTGGATGGGAACAGAATGGAAACTCCTCAGAGCTGTATGAACTTTCTCTCACTGCTTTCGACAGCACTGAAAGATGAAGACATTACCTGGGAACCTGATGAACCAAACCTGAAGGTTTTGGATTACTGGATTGAGTCTTGCAGTCAGGATGGAAAAGGAAGGGAGTTCATGAGCAAGGTAGTCCATCCAGCCCCTCGTCATATTGTCTGCCTTGAATCGTTGTCTATTATCAGAAATGGTAAGATTCTCGAGAGAAAGTTTCCTTCAAAATTCTTTGGCAAGTTTTGTAGCCACCAGGAAAAAAAATCTTATCTTTTGCCTTATTTCCAAATGCTATACAAATGACGATTATGGGACAGGGGGTGCTTACACATGATGTAGGTAAGTATTACTATACCAGTTCTGGAGACTCACAGGAGTTACATGCCTTACCCAAGGTCCTATAGCAAATCGGTGACATAAAAAGAATATAAAAATGGCCATACGGGTTCAGACAAAGGGTCCGTCTAGCTCAATATCCTGTTTGTGAACAGAATGAACAGAAAAGGAAATGAACAGAAAAGGTAATCATTGAATGATCCATCCCTGTCACCCTTTCCCAGCTTCTAACAAACAGAGACTAGGGACACCATCCCTACCCATCCTAGCTAATAGCTATCATAAAATCATAGAACACTAGAATCATAGGGCTGGAAGGGAGGTCATCCAGTCCAGTCCCCTGCCCTCACAGCAGGACCCAGTACCATCTCGACCATCCCTGATAGATGTCTATCTAACCCACTCTTAAATATCTCCAGAGATGGAGATTCCACTACCTTCCTAGGCAACTTATTCCAGTGTTTAGCCACCCTGACAGTTAGGAAGTTTTTGCTAATGTCCAACCTAAACCTCCCTTGCTGTAGTTTAAGCCCATTGCTTCTTGTTCCATCCTCAGAGGCTGAGAACAATTCTCTCCCTCCTCCTTGTGACACCCTTTTAGATTCCTGAAAATCCTTATCATGTCCCCTCTCAGTCGTCTCCTTTCCAAACTAAACAAGCCCAATTCTTTCAGCCTTCCTTCATAGGTCATGTTCTCTAGACTTATAATCATTCTTGTTGCTCTTCTCTGGACCTTTTCCAATTTCTCCACAATACTCCAGTTGAGGCCTAAACAGTGCAGAGTAGAGCTGAAGAATAACTTCTCATGTCTTGCTCACAGCACTCCTGTTAATGCATCCCAGACTCATGTTTGCTTTTTTTTGCAACTGTGTCACACTGTTGACTAATATTTAGCTTGTGGTCCACTATGAGCCTTAGATCCCTTTCTGCAGTACTCCTTCCTAGATAGTTGCTTCCCATTCTCTGTGTGGGAGACTGATTGTTCCTTCCTAAGTGGAGTATTTTGCATTTGTCCTTATTAAACGTAATCCTATTTACCTCAGACCATTTCTTCAGTTTTTCCAGATCGTTTTGAATTACGACCCTATGCTCCAAAGCAATTGCAACACCTCCCAGCTTGATATCATCTGCAAACTTAATAAGCATATTCTCTGTGCCGATATCTAAATCATTGATGAAGATATTGAACAGAAGCAGTCCCAAAACAGATCCCTGTGGAACCCCACTTGTTATGCCACTTGTCATGCCCATTAATAACGACTCTCTGAGAATGGTTATCCAGCCAGTTATACACCCACCTTATAGTAGCCCCATCTAAGTTGCATTTGCCTAGTTTATTGATAAGAAGATCAATGGACCTAACCTCCATGAACGTATTTATTTCTTTTTTAATCCTGTTATAATCTTGGTCTTCACAACATCTTCCAGCAAGGAGTTCAACAGGTTGACTGTGTGAAAAAAAATACTTCCTTTTGTTTATTTTAAACCCGCCACCTATTAATTCCATTTGGGGATCCCTAGTTCTTGTATAATGAGAAGAAGTTAATAACACTTTCTTAGTTATTTTCTCCATACCAGTCATGGTTTAATAGACTTCTATCATATCCTCTCTTACTCATCCCTTTTCGAAGCTGAAAAGTCCTAGTTTTATTAATCTCTACTCATCTGGCAGCTGTTCCATACTTCTAATTATTTTTGTTGACCATTTTTGAACTTTTTTCCATTGCTGTATATTCTTTTTGAGGTGGGATGATTACATTTCCATGCTATATTTTAAATGTGGACACCATGAAAGTGTATATAGGCAATATGATATATGCTGTCTTATTATCTATCCCCATGAATTCTTGGGTTTTTGACTGCCACTGTACATTGAGTGGATATTTTCAGAAAATTATCCACAGTGACACCCAGATCTTTCTTTTTTGAGTGGTAACAGCTAATTTATCCCCCATCAGTGTAAATGTGTAGCTGGGATTATGATTTCCAATGTGCATTACTTTGCATTTATCAGCATTGAATTTTATCTGCCATTTTGTTGTCCACACACCCAGTTTTGTGAGAAGAATAGAACTGAGATGTGCTGATTTTCCATGCTTTTGCTGTAATCTCCAGACTCTGATGCAGTGTCCACTGTGGTCAACAAATGACTTTCCATTGACCTAGTATCAGTCCCTGAATGCCTGACAGTGTTAAAGAGTCATCACTGCTTAAGGTAAGTTCAGCAGCTGAAGGACAGTAGCAGGAACAGCTACCAGTGCTGGATATAGCTGGAGAAAAATAGCATTTCCATCCATGCCCATCGAAAGGTTTGCTGCATCATTCATATCTGCGGTCTCTTCCCAGATGAGCTTGGCAAGCTGGAAGGTGGAAAAGCCAATATTAATATTTTGCACAATCCAGCCCAGTGCATAACCAGGGGAGGAAGAGCACCACATGCAATATGTTCTCAACTCTTGTATCAGAGATTAGCAATGGGCCAACCACCTTCCGGCAACAGCTGGGGTGCTTCCAAACAGAATTTGTAGCCTGCAGGAGACAGTAGATATTTGGATACTGGCCCACACAATTTTGGAGCATGGGGCTGTCCTACTGACACTAATGATGGGTGTCAAAATAAGAATATAGAAAGATATAAGATGGAAATGATGACAACATGATAACACTGGGCTGAAGGATGAATTGTCCAACAGCCATGCCTATCAACAGATGAGGGCCGCTAAGTCTGGCTGAATGTATTCCTGCAAGTTTCATCATATGACAATCTTTCATTCCTGAAGAATTAGGACAATCCTAGAGGGTTGGCAGCCCTAAATAAAATCCACCCCAAGGCCTGTGATGCACCGAATGAAGAAAGACAATGTTAAAACAGAAGCGCTTTCAAGTGTTTGCTTCCAAAGATGTGATATTTCAGTATTCTGATTACAAGGGCTGTGTGATTCTGGTTAAACTAATCTGTGTTTTTATTTAACCTTTGACAAGGCTATTGTGGTGCTTGGATTTGCAAGGAGGCACTATGCCCTTCAGGATTCGGCGTGATTGTGATGAAAGTCATTACTGGGCACTTTTCATTAGGCACCCTTCAAATGCTACATGAAGCTGAAGACTTCATGGCCCATAACTGAACAAGGGCCATATTTTTTGCCTTCATTTTTCTCTTTAAGCTGCTTTTGCTCCTTCTTTCTTTTTTCTTTCTCTCTCTCTGAAAATCGTAAGATGCTTATAGAGTAGATGAGAAACAAAGAGCTTGTCTTCGTCTTCTTCTTCTTCTTGTGGAAATGGAAATGTGGTCTCTCCTTTTATTAATAATAACCAACTGGGAAAATTAAAACATTGTGCCTGTGTCTTGGAACATGGCATTGTATCTTCTCCAACATGGGAGGGACTGCTCTGGAGAGGTGCCTGAGGAGGTGCAGATGCCCTTCTGAAGAGCATATCAGAGGGAGAGGGCTAATGCGGATTTCTGGGAATAGTAAAGAAGAGTTGAACTCAAGAATGATGGGGTCTTAGAAAAAAAGCCATTTTCTTCATGATGCAAATGAGATCAAAGGAGCTCCAGAAGTGAATCCATGGCACTGAAAATCTTGAATTTCCCAAGAGCACTGAAGAGCTGGCAGAGAGAGTCACGAAATTCTTTTATTAGTGCCAAAGTAAAAAAGAATATTCCGGTTAATGCTATACGCAGCTTGGAAAAATCTGCTTGTTTTTTTCCAAAGGAATGTGTTCCCTCTAGCATTGTTTCCATTTGGAATAACTTTTACAGAGCAGAACACTCTGTTTGTGTGGAAGGGTGTGGCTCATCCCAGAAGACTCCAAGAGATGGACCCAGAAAAGGCTATGAACAGGAGATGCTGGTATAAAGCAGAATGCCCCAAGGGTCGGTCTCGGGGCCATATTTGTTCAACATCTTCATGAATGACCTTGAGGATGGGTTGGTTTGCATCCTCAGCAAGTTTATAGATGATTCTAAGCTTGGGGGAACAGGTCGGTACAGTGGAGGTCCAGAGTAACCTAGATAAATTGGAAGATTGGGCCAAAAGAAACCCAATGAAGTTCAACAAGGACAAGGACAGAGTCCTGCACGTAGGACAGAAGAATCCCATGCACTGCTACAGGCAGCTCAGCAGCAGTTGTACAGAAAAGAACCTGGGGATTACAATAGATTAAAAGATGGATATGAGTCAAGAGTGTGCTTTTGTAGCCAAGAAGGCTAAGGGCATATTAGGCTTCATTAGCAGTAGCATTGCCAGCAGATTGAGGAAAGTGATTATTTCCATTTATTCAGTATTAGTGAGGCCACATCTGGAGTATTGCATCCAGTTTTTGGGGGGGGCCCACTGTGGCGAGGATGTGGAGAAAGTTGAGAGTCCAGCGGATGACAATGAAAATGATTATGGGGTTGGGGTACATAAATATATGAGCATAGGTTGAAGGAACTGGGCTTATTTAGTCTTCAGAAGAGAAAAATGAGGGAGGATTTGATAGTAGCTTTCAAATATCTGAAGGGGGGTTCCAAAGAAGATGGAGTGAGTCTGTTCTCAGATGACAGAATGAGGAGCAATGGTCTCAAGTTGAAGTGGAGGAGGTCTAGGTTGGTATTAGGAAAAACTATTTCTCTAGGAGGCTGGTGACGCACTGGAATGCATTGCCTGGAAACATGGTGGGATCTCCATCCTTAGAGGTTTTTAAGGAAGGGTTAGTTCTGTTTTGGGCAGGGGTTGGACTAGATGAACTGCTCAGGTCTCTTCCAACCCTAAACTCTTATGATTCTATATGACCCAGTGCTGGAAGGGTTTGTTCTGGCAGGGGACAGGAGCAGAAACTGAGGGAAATACAATAGGTGGTATAATTGATTTCCTAGGCTGAGGAAGACAGAAACAAAGCAGGGGGAAAGCAAAGAAAAAGTGAATAATGTGAAAGCAACAGCTTGAAATTTGGGGAAATTTAGAATGGGGCTAAAAAAGAAAGAGGCAAATCCTGCTTTTGTCTGAATACACCCCATTCACTAGCTGAAGATAGCATTTGGCCACAGAACATTGTGGCACGAAGTTTGGGGGAGACCTGATATACACAATGGCTATGTCTAGACTAGCATGATTTTCCGCAAATGCTTTTAACGGAAAAGTTTTTCCGTTAAAAGCATTTGCGGAAAAGAGTGTCTAGATTGGCACGGGCGCTTTTCCGCAAAAGCACTTTTTGTGGAATAGCATCTGTGCCGATCTAGACGTGGTTTTGCGCAAGAAAGCCCCGATCACCATTTTCGCCATCGGGGCTTTTTGCACAAAACAGTTTTTAGCTGTCTACACTGGCCCTCTTGCTCAAAAACATTTCCAGAAAAGGGCTTTTGCCCAAACGGGAACGTCAAAGCATTTGTGCAAGAAGCACTGATTTCGGACAGTAGAACGTCAGTGCTTTTGCACAAAATCAAGTGGCCAGTGTAGACAGTTGGCAAGTTTTTCCGCAAAAGCTTTTGTGGAAAAACTTGCCAGTCTAGACGCAGCCAATGAGATCATGGCACAGTGCTGTGTGGGTTTACGTTCACTGAACTATGCAGCTATAACCCAAATCCTGCTATGCTCCTAAACTGAAGCTTTTTCAAATTCACCCTCACCTTTGCTTTGCAAGTGTGGACCACAAAAACCAAGCCTGCTTGTATCTGTAATGTATTAAGCCAGATCCTTATCCCTTATTCCCTTTCAGGCAGTAGCTCCTCATTATTTAGAAACCAAGGGAGCCTCATATGAAAGCTGCAATAAAAGAAGCTTTTCCAACACTCCCCAATGTGTTCATTAAATAGTGGAGATGAGCTTCAGATGTTAAATCCATCCCTAGAGGTGTTTAAGTCTCGGCTTGACAAAGCCCTGGCCGGGTTGATTTAGTTGGAATTGGTCCTGCCTAGAGCAGGGGGATGGACTTGATGACCTTCTGAGGACTCTTCCAGTTCTATGATTCTATGATCCTCTTTCCAACTCCACCTCCAAAATTCAGGGTTTTTAGATCCAGGTTTTGCTTCTGCCTGTTACAGAAATAGGGGCCATTAGCAAAATTCAAATCCCATTTCAGATTATGTCATCCCCAGAATAGTACGTGGTGATTTGCTGCTGAATACCAAAAGTAACCATAGCATCACACCCCCCGCCTACCTACAGCTGCATCTTCCAAAGGACTCCAGGTTCCTGGAGCTCTGTCGCCACTATGGATCTCCGACTGGACTCAACTGGGGCCAGCTGGCTTTTTTCCTTGTCTCTTATTTGGAGGAGCTGTAAGTATTTGGTTTGGGTTTTGTGACATCAGTCTGCTCCCCTCAAAGAGTTCATATTGTGAAGATATCATGATGGCTTTACTATACGCGGGTGTGTCGCTTTATTTGCATTGTGCCAGGGGCAGTAGCTGGGTCCCATAAGACTGGACAAGAACCTGGGAATACAGCAAACTGTGCCTTTCTTTCCATGTCCTCCTGAGCTCTCTTCTAACCCTATGGTTCAATAAAGAGAACATATTTAAAGGCATTGAATCTGGCTACCCACAGATTTTATACTTACAGTGTGAAACTGAAATTCACAGTGAAAGGGACAAGTGCTGGACTGATGCACTGTTTATGTCCCCCTGTGGGAGACATAAATGTTATGTGAACATAGGGGTGAATTGTACCTCAGTTGTGATCAGGAAGGATGCATCTACACGTATCTTATTTCAAAACTTTTTCGAAATAGCTTATTTTGAAATTTGGCGCGTCTATACAGGGCCAAATTTCAAAATAATGGGCAGTTTTGAGCCATCCCTTATCCTTTGTGCAATGATTTACCGGGATGGTGAAATAGTGCATCCATTATTTTGAAAAATATTTTGAAATAACGGGTGGCTTGTGCAGACGCGGGGCAGCTATTAAATAGCTGTGCAGTGTAGATGTATCTGAAGACAATGAATAGTAGTATTGCCTTCTTTGGGGTAACTTGGAGACTACAGGGAGTTGGTTAATGACACGTCTGAGTCAAGCACCAGGCCATGTTAAGACATTTTATCCTCTGTGTGCAATTTGCACAGACCCTTCTTGCTTATGTGAGGCTTGAAGCATTCCCTGTCTGCAGGAAGTTCAAAATTCTCCCCCCATCTCCATTTTAGTGCTCTGCCCACATCTGCTCCTACCTGTATCTCCTCTCCTGGCCCTTCCCAGCTCACCATGGAGCTGCTTGTCACCTTTTTGACCCCTCCACAGGATTAACTGTGAGCATCTGCATAATTTTAAGCACATGCTTAAATTCTGACCTTAATGGTGGCCTAGGGCTGGAACACACAGTCCCTCCTTCACAACCACCATGCTAATTTATCTCCTTCCAATTTCTTATTACAACTCGCCCTATTTGGCCTTTGCATCCTACTTCCATGGGACGTCTCTGTGCATGTGCTGTAATGTTTGCAGGATCTAAGGGTACATCTACACAGCAACATTATTTTGAAATAACTTGGTCCACGTCTACACAGTAGGCAGTTATTTTGAAATAATGTCGAAATACTGTCAAGCTGAAGGACTTCTTACTCGCACTCCTGTAATCCTCATTGTACGAGGAGTAAAGGAAGTCAGAAGAACAGTGCTCTACTTCAAAATAACTGCTCCCAGTTTCAAAATAAGTGATTTCAAAATAAGCTACGCAATTGACGAAGCTCAATTTGCATAGCTTATTTCAAGTTAAGCCCTGCTGTGTAGATGCATCCTCAGCCATTGGGACTTTTCGTGGGAGTCAAGTTACTCCTAAGTGTAAATAATGTGATGGATCGATGTGTTCAGCACCTTGTGTGGGATCACTCCCCTAATGTGTGTCTCTGCAGCGAAGTGCTGACTTGTTACTCATCAACGTGAAAAAGTAGAGATCTCTTTGGCTGCTAAGGCTGCTCTAGGATTGAAAAGAACTGAAATGAAAAAAACTCATGTTTCCTTTAGGGATTAAAGACTGTTTTCTACTTAAAGACACCAACAGAAAATCTTTAGTTTTCCTCCAGAATTTGAAGCAAACCCAAAAAACCGGTTCATGTTTTTGCAAAAATTGGAATATGTCACCCTTTCTGCATGCTTTTTTGCTAGTGTGTGGGTATTTCATGCTAAATTGTCCTTGGATCATCCCCTTCTGCTTAAAACATCATAGGAGAGGACTTCTGGAGAGAAAATTTGCATGATAAGGTTCCCTACTACATTTGTTAGTGTGAAAGGGGTTGGATTTTTTCTCCCCTAAAAAATGCTGAGTGCTAGCACTATCCAGCTCCTGGCTATTACTTTGTCTACTGGAAAACTTCAGGATTCATAAGATCTGCAGACAGGTAGCAAGCAGATGAAATCCCCCTCACCTCCCAGGCTAAATAGCTGCTTATAATAGAGGAAGGCTGTTTGCTGGAGGTACTTGATCGGTGACAGGACAGCCTCAAAGCACTGGGGGGGAAAGTACAGGTTCAGGGGACTTCTCTGAACTGAGCACATGTGCACATCCATAGTTCTGATCCAAAGTTACTTTAATGGAGGTTCCCGATCCTGTGGGCGTCTAAGTACCCCAGTAACTTAAATAAGGGCAAAGTTAGTAGTAGACAAGGCAGTTCACCATCTTGCTGAATCAATCCCAAAGCTTTCATTTGAATGTTAGGAGAAGATTTCTGACTTTTCTTTATTTTACTTCACTTTATTTTCATCTCACCAATTCACTCTGTCTCGCTATGATTGTTCTTTCTTGGGCATTTTCAGTCAGAAAAAAAACAGGGACAAAAAAGATTTTTATTTCTGTCACACAGAGGAAATATAAATATTTAAAATATAAATATAAAATATAAATATAAAACCACATGGAGGTCTGATGATAGTATGTGACATAACATGGGACAGCCGGCCTAATCCAGGTTGAGAATTCATTTCTCCTTGAATCTTTATTTCTCCCTTTGAACATGGAACACACATCAGGGAAGCAGAATCATAGAATACAAGGACTGGAAGGGACCTCGGGAGATCATTGAGTCCTGTCCCCTGCCCTCATGGCAGGACACAGTACTATCTAGACCATCCTTGATAGACATCTATCTAACCTACTCTTAAATATCTCCAGAGATGAAGATTCCACAACCTGACTAGGCAATTTATTCCAGTGTTTAACAACCCTGACAGTTAGGAACTTTTTCCTAATGTCAACCTAAACCTCCCTTGCTGCAGTTTAAGCCCATTGCTTCTTGTCCTTTCCTCAGAGGCCAGGAAGAACAAGTTTTCTCCCTCATCCTTGTAACACCCTTTTAGATACCTGAAAGTCACTATCATGTCCCCTCTAAATCTTCTCTTTTCCAAACTAAACAAGCCCAATTTTTTCAGTCTTCCTTCATAGGTCATGTTCTCTAGACCCTTAATCATTCTTGTTGCTCTTCTTTGGATCTTCTCCAATTTCTCTACATCTTTCTTGAAATGTGGTGCCCAGAACTGGACACAATACTCCAACTGAGGCCTAATCAGCGCATAGTAGAGAGGAAGAATGACTTTTCATGTCTTGCTCAAAACACACCTGTTAATGCATCCTAGAATCATGTTTGCTTTTCTTGCAACAGCGTCACACTTTTGATTCATATTTAGCTTGTGGTCCACTATAACCCCTAGATCCCTGTCTGCCGTACTCCTTCCTAGACAGTTGCTTCCCATTCTGTATGTGTGAAACTGATTGTTCCTTCCTAAATGGAGCACTTTGCATTTGTCCTTATTAAACTTCATTCTGTTTATCTCAGACCATTTCTCCAATTTGTCCAGATCATTTTGAATTATGACCCTATCCTCAGAAGAAGTTGCACACCTCCCAGCTTGATATCATCTGCAAACTTAATAAGCATATTCTCTATGCTGATATCTGAGTCATTGATGAAGTTATGGAACAGAACCAGTCCCAAACAGACCCCTGCAGAATCCCACTAGTTATACCTTTCCAGCAGGATTGTGAACCGTTAATAACTACTCTCTGAGAGCGGTTATCCAGCCAGTTATGCACCCACCTTATAGTAGTCCCATCTAAGTTATAATTTGTCTAGTTTATTGATAAGAATATCATGTGAGACCATGTCATATGCCTTAGTAAAGTCTAGGTATACCACATCCACCACTTCTCCCTTATCCACAAGACTCGTTATCCTATCAAAGTAAGCTATCAGATTGGTTTGACATGATTTGTTCTTTACAAATCCATGATGGCTATTCCCTATCACCTTATTATCTTTCAAGTGTCTGCAGATTATTCACTTAATTACTTGCTCCATTATCTTTCCTGGCACTGAAGTTAAATGGACTGGTCTGTAATTTCCTGGGTTCTTCTTATTTCCCTTTTTATAGATGGGCACTATATTTGCCCTTTTCCAGTCTTCTGGAATCTCTCCTGTCTTCCATGATTTTCCAAAGATGATCGCTAATGGCTCAGATACATCCTCTATCATCTCCTTGAGTATTCTGGGATGCATTTCATCGGGCCCTGATGACTTGCAGACATCTAACTTTTCTAAGCGATTTTTAACTTGTTCTTTTTTTATTTCATTTTCTACACCTACCCCCTTCCCACTAGCATTCACTCTGTTAGGCATTCCTTCATCAGACTTCTCGGTGAGGACCAAAACAAAGAAGTCATTACGCATCTCTGCCATTTCCAAGTTTCCTGTTACTGTACTTTGTTCATATGGAATAAATCTTATGCCTATATATATAAAGGCCAGACAACTCTATGTTCACCTAGGAAATGTTGTCTGGAGAGAGTAAGAGAAGGAAGTGCTGAGGGGATCTCACCTCCATAGCGGAATGGCTTTCCCCTCATTAGCTCCTAGCCCCTTCCTTCCCCAAAATAAACTTCCTCTTGACCTGATAATCCTCCATGAGGTGGTCAGGAAATTGGAGACATCAGAAACCCCTGTCTTAAAATGGAAGAAAGTTAGGTCAGTTAGCATGATGTCACCACATGGCCACAGGCATGCCAGAGGCCAAAGCCTGTTCCCTTGATCTGATTGTTCTTTAGCTACAGGGCTTTTCAGTTCCTCATCAATCATAGTGAGATTGCACCAAGAGAATGAGGGGGAGAAGGAAAATGCATCTTACATCATCCTTCTGCTAAAGCCATTCCATGGGCCATTAATCATAGCATAGTTAGGGCTGTGGACGCTCATTGTGTATGTTACGAACAGCTCCGACAGCTTGGTGAAGTGGTGGAGGAATGTTATCTGCAGCAGAGGGGTGCTGGGATCTGTTCATTAGAAAATTGAAAGTGAAGAGGAATCACATCCATTAATAACTAGCCCGTCTGTCTGTACACATCCATCTGTCTGTCTGCACTTGTCCATCTGAACTCTGCTCCCATTTCTGTTTCTCTCAATTTCCATTTGTACACAGCCTAAGCAAGATCCTCCATCTACTGTGCTGTGAAACTGTGAATACACCAACTGACATTCTATGGCTTTCTAACAGCCTGTTTGACAGGGATGGCCTTATTGTGCTGCCCCTATTATACTGGTTACTGGGTAACAAACCCCATCGTTCAAGATGCTGAAAGATTTCCATCCTAAACACTGCTTTCATTCCCAACTTTTACTCCGTCTGAAATATTCATATCTTTGCTTCTCTCTTTGTTTTCTTTTTTGCTTTGTTGTGGGGGAAGTCGGAGGAAAATCCCTTCAAATCCATTTTTGAGTTATAAGTGGAAAAAACCAAAAAGATGATTTCCACACACTTTCCACTACGCCTATAACTCATGAACAGCTGCAACTTATAAACAGAAATGTTGGCATGGCAAAAGCCCTCGCTGAGGTGCTTATACATGTGTGAGATGGCTCTGCCAGATCAGTAATGCTTGCACCAACCATTCAAAAATAATAAGGCCAGCTTAAAATCATGGCTTTTCTTTATTTTTATTTTTTTGGTGGGAGGTTATTCGCCTTGGCCGTGTCCACACTCAGGGGTTCTTTCGAAAAAAGTAGCCTTTTTTCGAAAGAACTTCCCCTGCGTCCAGACTCAAGCCGCGTTCTTTCGAAATTAAATTGAAAGAACGCGGCTTTTCTTTCGACGGCGGTAAACCTCGTTTCACGAGGAAGAACGCCTTTTTCGAGGGAGATCTGTCGAAAGAACGTGAGTCTGGACGGGGGGAGCCCTTTCTTTCGAAATTATTGGCCTCCAGGAACAAGCCCTGGTGGACAATCTGGGCCATGGGTTGCACGTCTGTGGTTCCTGGCTGCAGCCATTCCTTAAAGGGACAGGCACCCTCACAGCCACTTGTTGCAGACAAGGAGCCAGAGCACACGGCGACCTTGCTGCAGCATGTCACAGCCCCAAGAGCGTCCTGGCCCTTCGTCCGAGCCTTCTGGGGACCCAGACAAGGGCTCCAAGCACCGGGCACCATCCTGGTCCGGCGCAGAGATAAAGAGCCTGCTGGAGCTGTGGGGAGAGGAGGAGGCCTTACAGGCCCTCAAAAGCCGCCGGCGAAACGCCGACATTTATGGCCACATGGCTGAAGCCCTGGCCCAAAAGGGCCACTACCCCCGCACCCAGGACCAGGTGCGCTCCAAAGTGAAGGAGCTGCGGCAGGGCTACGCCAAAGCCAGGGAGGAGAGCTCCCGGTCTGGGGCAGCCCCCCACTACTGCCCCTACTACCCAGAGCTGGACCAGATCCTGGGTGGCAGTGCAGAAGCACGCACACCACGGTGGTTCGTGCAGTCCGGACTGGCAGACCCGGTGGTGGACGCTCCAGAGCGGGAGCTACAGCAGTCTGGAGACGGGGACATGGGCCCAGAGGAGGAGGACACCGAGGAGACGGCGACCCTCACCCTGGAGCCAGTCACCCAGACCTCTGAGGCCTCCCAGGCGTCATCTGGCGCGGGAGAGGAAGCAGCAGGTGAGTACAGTGAGTTTGTGTCACACCCGGGGGGGGGGGAGGTAGGTGGGTGGGTGCACAGTGGGTGATGCACAAGGGAAACCTGTCATGCTCAGGCTGATGCCCAGGTCTCACACACACACACACACACACACACACACACACACACACACACACAGTGTGACCTTCAGAATATCTGCTTCCCCTGTCTCAAGGGAGAGGGCATGCCCTTTTGGACAGCTGTTGCACACATGACTGATTGTGATAGAAATGTAGCCGTGTTACTCTGATCTGAGGAAGTGGGTCTGGCCCTGGAAAGCTCATCCCCTAATAAACCATCCTGTTAGTATTGTAAGTGCTACAGAGTCCAGTTTATAGGACTGATTGTGTCTTCTTCTTTTCCTCCACAGCCAGACCAGCCGTGGAAGAGGGCCGCAGCACCCCAGCCCCACCTCCATCTCCATCTCCACCTCGGAGACATGGGAGCCGCAGACACAGGCGTGTCTACGCCGACATCCTCCGGCAGCACGTCGAGGCTGTGCAGGAGCAGAATGCCATCCTGCTCCAGAGGGCGGAGGCAGAGGAGCGGTGGCGTGATCGGCTCATGAATGAGCTGGTCCTGCAGCGCACGGTGCTGTACGCCACCCTGAGGGAGGTCAGTGGCTTGCCTGCTGCTGTGCCTGGTCCTGCTCCTCCAGCACCCCATGACCCCACCCCACCAAACCCCCCTTCCACAACAGCAGCCCTTTCCCCCCTTGGACCTCCCTCTCCCCCAGCCCCCCCAGCTCCCCAGCCCCTCTCTCCCCCTGGCCCTCCTCTCCCCCAGGCTTCCACGTCCCAAGAGCCCCCCAGCAGCCAGCCAACCGACAGGTGCATCACCCGATCCCGTAGCCGGGGAGCACCCCAAACACGAGGCCCAGCCAGGAAAGGGAAATCTGCCAAGCCCCGTTCAACCTGATCCCCTTCCCCCCTCCAGGTTTCCAGTCCCCTTCCCCCCTCCAGGTTTCAATCACCCCCATCACCCCACTTATTAAGCACAAACAAAGGGTTAAAGGAACTGTTTGTTTATTGTATATAGTTTGGCAACAACAAAAATGAAAAAAAAATTTGTTATTTTGCCACATTGTTTGATAATATGTACAAAATTATAAATAAGTAAAGAGAACATTTTATTTTGAAACACACCCTGGTGTAAGTGATGTGTCCAAACTGGGTCAGGAGATGGGTTGTGGAGGGAAGCTTCTATTGGGGGCCAGGGCCCAGTCCCCAGGCAGAAGCCCCTCAGTGCACTCAGTGGCCTCCACTGGAGAATTGCTCCCGGAGGGCCTCCCGGATGCCAACTGCAGACCGGTGAGCCTGGCGGATGGCAGCTGTCCGGGGCTGGGCAAAGAGCTTCTCCTGGGCATCAGCAGCTCTCCCCCACCCTGGTAGGAAGGCCTCCCCTTTCCTCTCCACGAGGTTATGGAGGACGCAACACGCGGCCACCACCTCGGGGATGTTGGTCTCCCCCATGTCGAGGCATGTGAGCAAGCACCGGAATCTGCCCTTTAAACGGCCAAACGCACATTCGACCTGGTTGCGAGCCCGGTTAAGGCGAGCATTAAACTGCTCCTTGCTCGCATCCAGGTGGCCAGTGTAGGGCTTCATCAGCCACGGCATCAGGGGATAGGCGGCATCAGCCACTATGCACACCGGCATGTGCACATCCCCAACCGCAAACTGGCGATGGGGGAAAAATGTTCCTGCCTGAAGCCTCCGGTACAGGTACGAGTTTCTGAAGATGCGGGCATCGTGTGCCCGCCCTGACCACCCAACACAAATGTCCGAAAACTGTCCACGATGGTCGACCAGGGCCTGGAGGACCATAGAAAAGTAGCCCTTTCTATTGATGAATTGGGCTGCTCGATGGGGCGGTGCACGGATGGCAATGTGTGTCCCATCGAGCGCTTCTCCGCAATTGGGGAAGCCGAGGGCAGCAAAGCCGGCCATGACGCTGTCCAGATCCGGTAGACAGATGAGCCTGTTGAGCAGCTCCGAATTGATGGCCCTCACCACCTGCAGAACGAGACAGACAAGAAAGTGTTAGAAGGGGTGCCTTATGTCTTAGGAGGAGAACCCACCGCCCACCTTCCCTCTCAAACAAACAGCCCGGGAATCCCCTCCTCAGAACTCCCCCCCCACAATTCAGGGTGAGTGGAGGAGCTCCCTCCCACTCCCACTCCCACTCCCACTCCCACTCCACTTGGCCCTTCCTGACAGTCTCCCTTCCCCCCACCCCAAACTGTGACTGTCCCCAGACAATTATTAAAGAGCTAGAAAACATGAGCTATGAGGGAAGATTGAAAGAACTGGGCTTGTTTAGTTTGGAAATGAGAAGACTGAGAGGGGACATGATAGCAGTTTTCAAATACCTAAAAGGATGTTACAAGGAGGAGGGAGAAAAATTGTTCTCCTTGGCCTCTGATGATAGGACAAGAAGCAATGGGCTTAAATTGCAGCAAGAGAGGTTTAGGTTGGACATTAGGACAAACTTCCTAATAGTCAAGGTGGTTAAACACTGGAATAAATAGCCAGGGTGGTTGTGGAATCTCCATCTACGGAGATATGTAAGAGCGAGTTAGGTAGACATCTGTCAGGGATGATCTAGATGGTGCTTGGTCCTTCCATGAGGGCAGGGGACTGGACTTGATAACCTCTCATGGTCCCTTCCAGTTCTAGTATTCTATGGTTCTATGATTTTTGAGCCCCTAGGTTTGCCAATATTGGTACTTGCAATTCATTTTTTAAAGTCACTAACTTTTTTCCCTGCTGATTTTTTAATTCTTGCAACGTTTTGACAAGTGCCAGAAACTGAAATCAATGGAGGACCCAGAAAAGGAAGCGCAATAGGGCTGTGTGCCTAGTTAGTGGTTTAAGAATAAATTATTGCCATCCAGATTTTCAGTGTATGAAATTCTAACAGCTCTTCCTCATTAGTACTTATGCAAGAGCTGAGGGAGAGCAGCCTGTTCTTCATTTGGTGGTTGAGATTGTACTAAGACTTATTCATTTTATTGTTTCTAACCAGAGAGTCCAGCCTGACATTTGATTTTTTTATGTTTATTTTTATTCTAGCTCTGGCAAGAACCACCAGCCAGAATCACTGCCCACTTGTGCTGGGTGCTGTACAGATCACAGGTATGTCTGTGGTAAAGCTGGAAATGAAACCCTGCCCTTTCAGCTGCTAATCTTGACTGAGGCATTAGACTGCATTGCCTCTGTAGCCTGGCTCTCCAAAGGGCCCAGAACAATTCAAGGGCTCCTCAGCTGATCTCTGGAGAGCTGGCATGGCAGCAAGGGGGACAGGGATTGGGAAACAGCAAAGAACTGCAACTCATGTGAGCTGGATGAAAGCAGGAGTCTCATGATGATACAAAGTTCCAGCCTTCACTGGTGCTTTTGGGATGCTCAATGAAACCAGGAGCTAGCAAAGCTGCCTTATGCCCTGCAGCTGAGGAGAAAGTTCACTGAATTACAAGCACAGAGTTGTTAAGTTCTAGTATTGACTCTTCTACTGATATTTCTCCCTGTGATGGGGTGTCAGCCCTGCACTGGCCTAAGAAGGGTTAAATCCAGCCTTGGGAGAGGTCTGGGGCTGTGGAGCAGGCAGCTACAACTGATAGCAGCCTATTAGGGCCCAGCTGAGGGCTGTATAAATAAGGCCTCTTGGGCGGCTCAGACATACTTATGCTGCAGCTGTAGAGCAGGAGGGACATGGTGGCTAGGGAAACTAAAGGCTTCCTAACATAGAACAGGGCTGGGGAGCTCTGGCCAGGCAAGCTCCCAGGTTGAGGTATTGCTCTCAATGCTTGAGGGGACTGGAGCTACCAGGAGCAGTAAAAGGCAGCAGGGCCACACCCTATTGCCTATGCTGAGTGGCCATTTCAGACTGCAGTTTGCCCATGAGGCAGGGGTAGATAATGACTGGCAGTAGAGTCACTGAAGCCAGGTGGGCAGAGGGAGTTGCGGGTCCCGTGAAAGGGAGGACCCCAGAGTGTGGGGGCACTGCAGTAGGGCAGTACCCGGGGGGGACGACATCGTGCTCTGGGAGGGATGCAGGTTCCCATGTAAGGTGGCAGAACCATTAGTGCAGACAGGATACAGTAGGTGAGATGCTGGCTGCAAGGGGGTGCTCCTGGGCAGAATAGAGCTAATTTCTTCATAGTCAACCTGTGGAACTCCTTGCCAGAGGATGTTGTGAAGACTAGTACTTTAACAGGGTTAAAAAAAGAGCTAGATAGATTCATAGAGGTTAGGTCCATCAATGACTATTAGCCAGGATGGGTAGGAAGGGTGTCCCTAGCCTCTGTTTGTCCTGAAATGGGTGATAGGAGATGGATCACATGATGATTGCCTGTTATGTTCCCTTCCTCTGGGGCATCAGGACACTAGGATGGATGGTCCTTTGGTCTGACCCACTATAGCTGTTCTTATGCTCCCAAGTGACTGGCAGGAGGCACTGTAGCAGTGAGTTGCATCCAGGTGCACTCCCCTTATTAAGAGCCCACACTTCACACCTCATTCAGTAATGAGCTTTCACATGTTACAGAGGTAAAATGACTTGAGTTATGACACAAGGTAATTTTAAGCACAGGTGAGAAGAGAAGCCAGGCTTCCAGTAACAAAGTCTACTCTCTTGTGCTTAGTCACAGCCTTTCGGACAGAGGCTGCAGTAAGAGAAGGGCCTAAAATGTAAGCCCAGGTATCACAGGCCTGGTGTGAGGTCTGGACTGCAGCAGTCAAGAGTTGGCTAATATAGAGCAAAGAGAAGCTGTGAGCAGGAGGCAGGCCCTGTTCACAGAAGTTGGCAAGAACAGGGCTGATATCACAGAAACACTCCTGCCATGGGCCATAAACACATTCCAGAGGGGTCATAACAGAACACCTCATGAAGAAACATCCCAGTACCAACACCCCCACCCCCCACACACAGATAACAAGAATATACTGGCCCAGGTTCAGGACAAGGTCCAAACTGACAGCATGATAGATAGTGATTGAACCCCCGTGTACAATGTCATGGGTGGATCCAGATAACATGAGAGGGTGGCAACCAGATCCATCAGGAGCGATGTGGAACATGTTTGTACTTGTGGATAAAAATGTACCCCCAGGGGAGTTGTCTTTGTCCAGCCAAGGGGGCAGTGTCGTATTACTGGCACTGATTGAGCTGGTCCATCATTAGGGGGTACATATGCAAAGTGGCTCGGGAGAGTCTGCTGACAATTACTGTTGTTTTTCATTTGATTATGAACCTGGCTTGGTGCCTTTGAGCCTTACCTGATTTTGTGGTCTCTGGGGGCTCCCCTGGAGTCTGCTGTGTCGGCTACTTGTGCAAAGACACTACAGCATACAGGAGGAGCATACACATGCAGCAGAACAGTTATCATCATCGACAGAGCAAGAGCCCTATCAGGACTCCACAACGGTGCTGCCTGGCTCCCACAAAGGCATCACATTAGGTGCTTATGTTACCCACACAACCACACTACAGCTTGGTCACCCTTTAGCAGCTAGCCAACACTTAGGGTGTGTCTAGATTACATGCCTCTGCTGACAAAGGCATGTAAAATAGGCTACCCGACATAGTCAATGAAGTGGGGATTTAAATATCCCTGGCTTCATTAAAATAAAAATGACCACCATGCTGTGGCTTCCCTTGTCGACCGATCCACATCTTGATTCGCGCACTGTACCAACGGCACAGCATGGCGGCCATTTTTATTTTAATGAAGCCAGGGATATTTAAATCCCCGCTTCATTGACTATGTCGGGTAGCCTATTTTACATGCCTCTGTCGGCAGAGGCATGTAATCTAGACATACCCTTAGATGCTTATGACTCTGCCACTACTCCTAAAACAGGAAAAGCTGT
This sequence comes from Pelodiscus sinensis, assembly GCF_052426305.1. Lineage (NCBI taxonomy): Eukaryota > Metazoa > Chordata > Testudines > Trionychidae > Pelodiscus > Pelodiscus sinensis. Next base: position 5,940,265 of record NC_143074.1, on the reverse strand, counting down.
GGTTCCTTCACTCAAATAGTAGCAGCAGCTCCTGATTTTCATCCTAAGACTCAGGATTCAGAAATCATGGCAGAGCAGCCTGTCATGTCAAAGCCAGAATTAGGAGTTTGAAAAACCTCGACTCACCCCGCTAAGCCTGCCTGTGTTCTGGGCAGTGCGGCTAGGATTGTCTAGGAAACAAAACAGTGGCTGTGCTGTGCTAGGGAAGGAAATGTATGTTGTCAGGACTCTGTTTCTCCAGCAGAGGTTGTTACTCAAATGCTAGCCACTCCAGCCTTGCAGGGAGATAGATGATGTTCTAATAGGTCCTTTCCATCTCTAAGGGTATGTCTACACTGCACAGGAAAGGTATCCCGAAATAGCTACCTCACATCTACACAAGCTGCCCATTATTTCAAAATATTTTTTTGAAATAATGGGTGCACGATTTTGCCATCCTGGTGAACCTTGTTGCACAAGGGATAAGGGATGGCTCAAATTAGTGCATTATTTCAAAATTTGGTGCTGAATAGATGCGCCAAGTTTCAAAATAAGCTATTTTGAAATAGATTTGAAATAAGACGCAATTTGCACTATGCAAATTGCGTATCTTATTTTGAGTTTAGGGTGTTGTGTAGACACACCCTAAGTCATGATTCTATAGTATCTGCTACTGGGGTGCTGTATTGTAATGTGCTGTGTCCACAGCTCATCAAAGGCAGCTTTAAGAACATTCCCTCCTCTGCGCCCCCCTCCCCCTCGGAGATTTGACAAAGCTGTTTTAACACAGAGCTCCTTTCTGGCCTGGCCACTCTTGCTTCATTCCTTCCACATTACATATAACAGGAGATGGGAACCAAATTGTGAGGATTTGTTACTGATCTGCCCCCCCCCCCCCTCCAGCAGCGTCATAAACTGTTTCTTTTCTTTCCCTGCTTGTTAGCGGTCTGAGGATACTACTAGAGGGAAGCTAAGCCATGTCAAAACTGTTTGCACACACTTAACTCAAGCACATTGAAAGGGAGCAGCTGCAGATGGGGAAGTGGCCATCCTTTCCAGAATGGGATGTGAGTAGCCACTAGCTGTTACACGACAAGTGGAGGCAGCAGCTGCTCATGGTTGGTTCTGCTACCTGGAAAACCCCCGAGGTGTGTTCATTCACTCTGTCCATTCTGGCTCCCCAGATGGGAGAGGAGGGCCTGCTTTGGTTAAAGCTGTTTCCGGTGACCTGGGGTGTAACAGAAAACTCCCATTGCTCCCTTTATCCGAGGGTGCCGCTTCCTGCATCTCTGACTGCAGGTCAGATCGTCCTGATGTGATATGGGTGATTGGTCAGCTATTCCCATGGGGACTGTTATGAAAATAGCAGCCCACCTTTCCTGGGATTATACTTGTGTCCCAGGCCTGTAGATTCTGAAATAGCCCCAACATTTCTAAATGCTCTTTGTAAAAAGCTGGCAGAAAAAAAAGTTAGAAAATTTACCTCATACTTCCCCTTGCTACCCTCAACCTCCCCTCCTCCCCCAGATGTTTTTCAATGCTAACTTTACTGACCAGTGCAACATGGTAATGCCTAAGACTGTGATGCTGGGGCAGCCCTGAGCCTGGGTGACCCATTTCAGGAGTAGCTCCAGCCTCTGAATCCTCCCTTCGAGGCACAAGTTCTTTCCTTCTCTTCCTTTTCTTAGGAGGAAGGAGGGGAGGAATAAGCTCCTGCTGGCCTATACCAGCTGCAAAATGTATCTGCTTTAAAATATTTCATTAGTGTGTTGCTGAGGGTTATAAAATCACATCCCTAAGAAATCATCTCCCCTCCCCAGTTGCCATCATAAAGCAACAGCTTAATAGCACTGCACCGGGCCCCATAAATCCCAAGGACAGATCCAGTTCTGATAATCATGGCTGGTTTTCTGCAGCAACAAGAGATTCCTTTCAATATCCCTGGTCAGCACTGGGTATCGTGAGCTCTTTCATAGCTGAGGCCAATCAGCAAGAGTTACCAGTCTGGGGCACAGTTCTCTGGAAGAATTGAAACTCATCTCTGTTTAGTGCAGAAAACCAGCACCGACTGTTGGCATCTCTTAACTCCCATGTATGCCTTCAAAATAGGCTTAAAGTTGGCCATAAGTGACTCAGAAGTCTTCTGCTGGCTCTCTGCAATAGGCTGGACATTGGAACAGTTCCCAGTGAAATCAAAGCAAGGAGGTAGAATTGGACCCCTGGTGGAAGCATCCTGATAGAACTGCCAGTCCAAAATGAATGGTGGCATTTAAGCGGAATGCTGTTCTTCTGTACCTAGCTATCCCTTTTGTGCTTGGAATCAGACAGCTAGAACTATAACCACAACTGAACAGAGAGTGCCAAAATGCGGATGTTGTTTCAGCAGGCGCAAATTGTTCCCACAAAAATAAATAGAGCGCACCCTATAAAATGTAGCTGAAAAGTTCACAAACCAGAGACTTAGTTACTCTAAATTGTCACAGTTCCTTTGACTTGCACAGAACTACGTTGGCTTGGAGGTCTGGCCCAGATAAGGTTACCCCGCCTTGAGCTCAAGGGATAACATTTTCAAATGCTTCCAAGTGACTTCAGTCAGCAATCACATTGCAAGTCAATAGGAAGTAAGCACTCAAATCACTTCAGTGACTCTGAATTTTTGTGCCATGTCATCCAGTGTGATCTGTATCTGTGAGTCAGTTACATGCAGCTTTCCAGATACTCATTTCTCTTATGCTATGGAGAAATTTCAGCAATGTGACAAAATGGAAATCAACTCTCTCTTCTGCCTAAGAAATCATTAGACTTTGGATTCAGTCTGCTTTATCCTGTGTTGATATGATCTTCCTTTAAATTCACAGACTAAAGCTTTCCAAGAAATTAGGTAGTGTGGATTGTGTGTCCATGTTAGTGGTTCTTGGGAGATTCCTTTATTATTTATTTATTTTCCCCTGTGTTTGAGAGTGAGGCTTTTTTTTTAACCACTTCCCCTTTGCCCTCCCCCTCCCCTTGATGGAGTTTGTGCTGTGATTGGCTATGATTGGTAGGGGCTGTGATTGGCAGGTGGAAACTGTTGGCTTCTAATTAAATTTTGAATTCTAGAAGCCTCTGCTGATTGGCTGAGTCCTGGTAGGGGGAGGGGCTTTCAGGCACTCCAGGGCTTTATAAGGCAGTGGGCACACGACCAAGGAGCTTGCGAACAGGTGAGTGCTAACAGGGAGTTTAGAAAGGGAATTTGGAAGGGGAGAGAGAAGGGCGGGAGATTCTCTTGCCTTTATTTTAAATCCCTTCTCCAGGACAGCAGTGATGGATGGTGATGGGTCTGCTGCTGATACCTGCACAGCGTGTGCCATGTTTGTCTTCCTCCCGGAAGAAAGAACAGATTTCATCTGCACGAAGTGCAAGCTGGTCGACATTTTGGAAGAAAAAATTAGAGGACTGGAGGCCCAAGTGTCGACCCTACGCTTGATCAGAGAGGATGAAGACTTCCTCGATAGAAGGCAGTGTTTAATCCTTCAAGCACGGAAGGCAGAGGAACCAGAGAGGGCAGTACGTGACCAAGAAGAGAACTGGCAGCATGTAACTTCTAGAAGGGGAAAAAGGCCAACATGGGAATCCCCCAATACTATAGAGGTAAGTAATCGCTTTCAAGCTCTCTCCACAGGCTCTGCAGAGGTGAATTCTTTGGAAGGGACCTCACAAGGAAGAAACCAGAAGCGAACACCATCTACTGGAAGGTATGGAATGTGTAGTCCTAGGGATGGGGGTTCCACGGCCACCACCCCCAAAAGAAAACGACGGGTGGTGGTGGTCGGGGACTCCCTCCTAAGAGGGACTGAACTATCCCTCTGCCGTCCGGACCTGGAATCTCGAGAGGTGGGCTGCTTACTGGGAGCTCGCATTCAGGATGTGACTGAGAGGCTTACCAAGCTGATCAAACCTTCGGATCGCTACCCCTTCCTGCTTCTCCATGTAGGAACTAATGATACGGCCAAGACCTTGAGCGGGTTACTGCGGATTATGTAGTGCTGGGAAGAAGGATCCAAGAATTCGGAGCGCAAGTGGTGTTCTCGTCCATCCTCCCTGTTGAAGGGAAAAGACTGGGCAGGGATCGTCAAATTGAGGACGTAAATGCGTGGTTGCGCAGGTGGTGTCGCAGAGAGGGTTTTGGTTTCTTCGACCATGGGACTCTGTTCCACCTAACAAAGAGAGGAAGGAGCATATTCGCGGGCAGGCTTGCAAACCTAGTGAGGAGGGCTTTAAACTAGGTTCGTCGAGGGACGGTGACCAAAACCCTGAGGGGAGAGGGAAAGTTGGATACCGGGAAGAAATGTAGAGAGGAAGGAGCAAGAAAGGAGGACCCCTGTCTCAAATTGAGAAGATAGGGCAATCAACTGGTTACCTGAAGTGTTTGTACACTAATGTGAGAAGCCTGGGCAACAAACAGGAAGAACTGGAGGTCCTGGCCCAGTCCAAGAAATATGACTTAATTGGGATAACAGAGACTTGGTGGGATGACTCGCATGACTGGAGCGCTGTCATGGAGGGGTATAGATTGTTCAGGAAGAACAGGCAGGGAAGAAAAGGAGGAAGAGTTGCGCTATATGTAAGAGAGCACTACGATTGCTCTGAACTCCAGTATAAAGAGGGAGAAAAACCTGTTGAGAGTCTATGGGTTAAGTTTAAAGGAGCAAACAACAGCAGTGATGCTGTGGTTGGTGTCTGCTACAGGCCACCGAATCAGGTGGATGAGGTAGATGAGGTTTTCTTTGGACAACTGAGCGAAGCTGCCAGATCGCAGGCCCTGGTTCTCATGGGGGACTTTAATCACCCTGACATCTGTTGGGAAACCAATACAGCAGTACACAGGCAATCCAGGCAGTTTTTGGAGAATGTTGGGGATAACGTCTTGACACAAGTGCTGAAGGATCCGACCAGGGGCCGTGAGCAGCTTGACCTTCTGCTCACAAACAGGGAGGAACTAATAGGGGAAGTAGAGGTGGGTGACAACCTGGGAAGCAGTGATCATGAGATGGTAGATTTCAGGATCCTGACCAAAGGAAGAAAAGAGAGTAGTAAAATACACGCCTTGGACTTCAGAAAAGCAGATTTTGACTCCCTCAGAGATCTAATGGGCAGAATCCCATGGGATGCTAACATGAAAGGGAAAGGAGTCCAGGACAGCTGGCAGTATTTTAAAGAAGCCTTATTGAAGGCACAGAAAGAAACCATCCTGACACGTAGCAAAAGAGGCAAACCTGGTAGGAGACCGGACTGGCTTACAGGGGAAATCCTTGGTGAATTTAAGCACAAAAAGGAAGCTTACAAAAAGAGGAAACTTGGACAAATAACCAGGGAGGAGTTTAAATGTCTAGCTCAAGAATGCCAGGGGATTATCAGGAAGGCAAAAGCGCAAATGGAATTGCGACTGGCTAAGGATGTAAAGGATAACAAGAAAGGTTTCTACAGGATGTTAACAAGAAGAAGGTGATCAGAGAGGGTGTGCAGCCCCTAATAGATGAAGGAGGTAACCTAGTGACAGATGATGTGGGGGAAGCTGAAGTACTCAATGCGTTCTTTGCCTCTGTATTCACGGACAAGGTCGGCTCCTGGACTTCTGCGCTAAGTGATGCAAGATGGGATGAAGATGGACAGTCCGTGGTGGGTAAAGAACAGGTTAGGAACTACTTAGAAAAGCTAAACGTACACAAATCCATGGGTCTGGACTTAATGCATCCGAGGGTACTAAGGGAGTTGGCAACTGTCATTGAGGAGCCTTTGGCCATAATCTTTGAAAAGTCGTGGAGATCGGGAGAAATCCCGGATGATTGGAAAAAGGCAAATGTAGTGCCCATCTTCAAAAAAGGGAAGAAGGACGATCCAGGGAACTATAGGACAGTGAGTCTTACCTCGGTTCCTGGAAAAATCATGGAAGGGATCCTTAAGGAATCCATTTTGAGACACTTGAATGAGAGGAAAGTGATTAGGAATAGTCAGCATGGATTCACAAAGGGCAAGTCGTGCCTGACCAATCTGATTAGCTTCTATGATGAGGTAACTGGCTCGGTGGACATGGGGAAGTCAGTGGATGTTACATACCTTAACGTTAGCAAGGCTTTTGATACGGTCTCCCACAATATTCTCGCCAGCAAGTTAAGGGAATGTGGATTGGATAAATGGATGGTAAGAGGGATAGAAAGATGGCTAGAAGGCCGGGCCCAGCGGGTAGTGATCAACGGCTCGATGTCAGGATGACGGTCGGTTTCTAGTGGAGTGCCCCAAGGTTCGGTTCTAGGACTGGTTTTGTTCAATATCTTTATTAATGACCTGGATGAGGGGATGGATTGCACCCTCAGCAAGTTTGCAGATGACACTAAGCTAGGGGGAGAGGTAGATAGGGTCCAGAGTGACTTAGACAAATTGGAGGATTTGGCTACAAGTAATCTGATGAGGTTCAACAAGAACAAGTGCAGAGTCCTGCACTTGGGACAGAAGAATCCCAAGCATAGTTACAAGCTGGGGACCAACCAGCTAAGTAGTAGTTCTGCAGAAAAGGACCTGGGGGTTACAGTGGATGAGAAGCTGGATATGAGTCAACAGTGTGCCCTTATAGCCAAGAAGGCTAATGGCATATTAGGTTGCATTAAGAGGAGCATTGCCAGCAGATCCAGAGATGTCATTATTCCCCTTTATTCGACATTGGTGAGACCACATCTGGAGTATTGTGTCCAGTTCTGGGCTCCCCACTACAAAAAGGATGTGGACGCATTGGAGAGGGTCCAGCAGAGGTCAACCAAAATGATTAGGGGGCTGGAGAATATGACCTATGAGGAGAGGCTGAGGGAGTTCTGTCTGTTTAGTCTGGAGAAGCAAAGACTGAGGGGGGATATGATAGCAGCCTTCAACTTCCTGAAGGGAGGTTCCAAAGAGGATGGAGAGAGGCTGTTCTCAGTAGTGACAGATGGCAGAACAAGGAACAATGGTCTCAAGTTATGGTGGGAGAGGTCCAGGTTGGATATTAGGAAAAACTATTTCACTAGGAGGGTAGTGAAGCACTGGAATGGGTTACCTAGGGAAGTAGTGGAGTCTCCATCCCTAGAGGTGTTTAAGTCCCGGCTTGACAAAGCCCTGGCCGAGTTGATTTAGATGGGATTGGTCCTGCCTAGAGCAGGGGGCTGGACTTGATGACGTTCTGATGTCTCTTCCAGTTCTATGATTCTATGACAAGGGGATGGTTTGAGAACATGATCTTGGTAACTAATTGACCATTCATTATCAGTGGGAAATAGGTCAATGGAGGGATGATAGGAGTTACTATAGAGAACTTTCTGGGTGTCTGGCTGGTGAGTCTTGCCCACATACTAAGGGTTTAGCTGATCGCCATATTTGGGGTCGGGAAGGAATTTTCCTCCAGGGTAGATTGGCAGAGACCCTGGAGGTTTTTCGCCTTCCTCTGTAGCATGGGGCACAGATCACAGCTGGAGTATTCTCTGCATCTTGGGGCCTTCAAAGTATTTGAAGGCTTCAATATCTGAGACATAGGTGAGATGATTATTTTAAGAGGTGTGGGTGAGATTCTATGGCCTGCACTGTGCAGGGGTTCAGACTAGATGATCATAATGGTCCCTTCTGACCTTAAGTCTATGAGTCTATGAAAGGCAAAAGTAGAAAGGATATGTGTATTGCTTTATGCATCAGAACGGATGGTATTTCCAAGCGCTTCCCTGAGATGTAGGAGGTGACTGGTACAATGTTCCTCTCCTCTGATCTTCCCATTACAGTCTAATTTTACTGTGGCATTAAGGTTCAAATCAGCTTTCCCCAATAATTCTCTCTTTCTGTTGACCATCTCTGGTCCTTAATAATTCTCTCCACTGCATGGCATGAAACGGACAAAACCACAGAAATCCTGGGGAAAGTGTGCTAGATGTTACACAGTTAAAAACCTCTAGGGATGGAGATTCCACCCCCTCCCCAAGTAACCCATTCCAGTGCTTCACTGCCCTCCTAGGGAAATCATTTTTCCTAATATCCAACCTAGACCTCCCCCACTGTAACTTGAGACCATTGCTCCTTGTTCTGCCATCTGCCACCGCTGAGAACAGCCTCTCTCCTTCCTCTTTGGAACCCCCCCTCAGGGAGCTGAAGGCTGCTCTCAAATCCCCCCTCACTCTTATTTTGCACAAGTATAAGTGATTGTGCATACTGCAAATCAGTGTAGTGATGCCTAGGCTCTGTATGTGTACGTTAGATGATGTCCCTGGCATTGCTTGGACCCTTAACTTAATTCATTTTTGTTTGGCATCATTTGAATCATTGCTCTGGAGTGGGGCTGGGGAGGAGGGGTTCAGTTTGCAGACTGCGCTGAGGAGAGGGGACTACCCCAGCCCTCTCTCACCGCTGCAGCTTGAGGCCAGGTGAGAAGCACCTCTCCAGAGTCACTGCAGCTGCAGTGGGCACAGCCGGCGGGGGGGGGGGGGGGGGGGGGAGCTACATGTCCAGGTTTGTCTTCCTCCTGCATGGGCGGTGGCTGAAGCTGCTACTTGGGGAGCTAAGCTCCCCAGCGTGTGGTCCTTCCCATTCTCCACCTGCACATACCCTGCCCCCTTCCCACTGTCTCCCTCTTCTTATCCATTCCAGCCAAATCCCTGAACCCCAAAGTAGCAAATGGCATTTAGAAAAATAAACACACTTCTACAATCCCTTTCTAAAGAAAATGGAGCCTGCTTTCCACTGCATGCCAGCTAGCTGAAGACTAGACATGCACAAGGTACCTAATTAAAAGCACTAAGTGCAGGACTATAAAATCAGTCACAGTTTTTTTCCCTATACCCTGCTGTTTGTCAGAGATTTAGTTGCCAAAATTTTGTAGTAAGGGCAAATCACTGTCCTGATGGATACAACATTAAATATTGTGCAATACATGATGCAGCCCTTCTGTTTCACGTTTTCTCATCTGCATTTCTAAGTTGATTTTATGTTTTAAATAGACTGTTAAGCCTTCATAAAGTAATCATTCCCGATGACGACATATTTAAACCTACCGAAACAAAGATATTATTTTAAATTAATCAGTCAGCGGTTTAGTGTGTTCATAACAAAGTTCATTGCTTAGGAAAGGGGAACACTCATTTATGTTGAGTGATTTTCATAATAAGACATGTTTATGAAATTTCACTATGTGTTTATGTAAAAAAGATTTTAGGCATAACAAAGGATTTTATATCTTAGTATGGTACTGATTTTGGTGGAGGCTTCTCTTAAATCTAGTTCATTAAGTAGACTGAAGTAAAAGATACTTGAAGTAAAAGAGAAACTCATTTATCCAGCTATCTGGAAGAAAAGGAATGTTGTCCCTTTAAGGGCTCTCTTCAACATGGGGATGAAAGGAGAGAAAGACTTCGAAAGCAAATTTTTGTACTGTAGTAATTAAAAGTAAAATGTGTATTTTAGATCAGGGTTCACTCCTGAAGAATTTATTTAAAAAACTTGTATGTCTGAAGATTCAAGTATTTAAGGCTAAAGCTAAATACGCCAATAGTGCTTCTAAATATCTATGCAAGGATTATTTGGAGCTGTGATTTTATAATATTCAGCAACAATCTAAGGAAATATTGAAAGAAAATTTTAAACTCAGATCCCGTGGGACATAGTAGTGCGCAACTTGTCTGTGTTGTAAATTCAGGGCTGGCACATGCCCATGAAAGGGCTTCATTACCACTCAATGGCTATTTTCACACGTTCAGTGTTACTCCAATAGGTCTGGCAAGCTGGAAGGTTTAACAAATCCACTTGTGGGGAACAAAAAACAGGACTGTGTAGCACTTTAAAGACCAACAAGATGGTTTAATAGGTGATGAGCTTTCATGGGCCAGACCCACTTCCTCAGATCAAATGGTGGAAGAAAATTGTCACAACCATATATACCAAAGGATACAATTAAAAAAAATGAACACATTTTATGGGTCTGGCCCACAAAAGCTCATCACCTATTAAACCATCTTGTTAGTCTTTAAAGTGCTACACAGTCCAGTTTTTTGTTTCAGCTGCACCAGACTAACACGGCTACATTTCTATCACTTGTGGGGAAGACTCACCAGTCTGCAAGCTGCAACAGCCAGCAGGGGGAGCCTTCGGGGTGTTCAGAATAAGGATAGCAAAGGGAAAGGGGTGCACATTAAGACCCAGGGAAGGCATTGCTTCTCCTTGTCTCTTAGATCTGCTGCCCATGGCCCCCTATGCTACCTGGCAAGATGGAGAAATGGAGCAAACTGGGCAAGTTTCCCAAGCTCTCTGATGAAGCCTGCAAAGTTTCCATTCAAGGTGGGGGAAGCTGCACCCCCCCACACACACACACACCAAAGAGCATCTGTGTGGTGGGAGGTTCAGAACTGGGGCACTCCCAGTCAGGGGGGTACACCCCCAGCCAGCCACTATCCCCTGCCTGATGATTCTGTTTGGGTTTATGCATCCCTGTAGCAAGGGGATGGGGGTGGCTTCAGCCTCCCTCCCCTTGAACGGCCAAGCCTGATGTTGCTTTAAATTAGGGTAAGAGGAAGCTGGTGGCCTTGCTCTTACTGTTTAGGAGGAGTTCTTGAACAAATGGACAAACAGGCTCACTTCCTCATTCGCTCAGAGACAAATTCACTCAAATATACAGCAGATAATTGTTGCCCTGCAATTATGCTGAGCCCAAAGGGTACCAAAAGGTTTTTGTTGACAGAGGCTTTGTCGACAGATACTGATGACAAAGCTTCTGTCGACAAAGAGCGTCTAGACTACAGCCAGTTCTGTCGACAAAGCAAGCCGCCTTGTCGACATGAGAGTCTAGATGCAAAGGACAGTGTAGATGCAATAACGCCTTCTGTCGACAGAACTCTGTTGATAAAAGGCGTTGTTCCTCGTAGAATGAGGTTTACCGCCATCGACAAACCGGCCGAGTTCTGTCGACATCATGTTGACATAACTCGGTGATAGTGTAGACACAGGGATAGTTTTGTCGACAAAACCCTGTAGTCTAGACACACCCAAACAGTACAGCATCCCACTGAGAGGTGAGAACCAGAAAGTGAAAGTGACCAGAAACAAAACTGAAATTGATTAATCTGTTTCCTAACACAGGAGGAGTGAAATGCAACAAACAGACATCACTGAAATACCAATTCTTGGATTCTCTGTAGGCAATATCCCTCTTGTGTTGCTCAGCTTATAGACAGCTGGGAAGTCCCCTTTTGCAAGGTGTGATAAGGGGCTGATATAGTATAAATCTGATTATGCACCTTGCTCTCCCTCACACATATCCTTGGAACGCCCTGAAAATTTGGCTTTCAGAGTTTTAAAAAAGTTTTTTAAAAGGGTCAAGTTTTAAAGTGACATAATTAGCTCTTTAATATATATGGGCTAGAGTCCTCAACTAGGGTATTGGTATAGCTACCCCGAAGTCAACAGAGGTGTGCTGATTTACAACAGCTGAAGATCTGTCCCTATAATTTATATCATTGCAGTGTCCTTTTCAGCCAGCTAAGTACCACTGGATGGCTTCATTCACAAGCCAGTTCATTCTAATGCCAGCACAGCTACACAGTAAAACTTCATGTGACTTCTTGGATTTTATTTTTGTTAGTTCCCATCATCTGCCTTTCTCATTTTCCTCTCTCTCTCTCTCTCTCTCTCTCTCTCTCTCTCTCTCTCTCTTTCAGACTCACTGATTTCATTTGCAGGTATGTCATCAAGAGCAGGAAAGAACATTTTTCCACTTGAAAGGGGGCACTGAGGCCAGCAATTCAAGCTGTAATACCACTCTGTAAATCAATTACCATCCCTCCTCTGGTTGTTTCCCTCTCGCATGATGGGGGGTGGTTTTTCCCTTTGGCCTCAGTGGGCTGCCTGTCTCACCTCACATGCATTTAAATTCCCGTATCGTAGAGGCAATATTCAGACACAGTCCACTGTGGTTCTAATCAGGTTGCCCACCACTGCTGTAATCGATATATGGAGGGAGAGGCTGACAGAGGGAGGACTGGCCTTTGAAGGGATGATCAATTTAGCCCTGCGTGTGACACACGTAACTTGCCTCCCCAGATGGAGAAAGTTAAAGTCACCTGACCAGCTGGTCATGTAGCTAAAACCAGGACTTCTGGGGTGGAAATAAAAACAGGAACTCCTTGCAAAGCAAGGACCAAGAGATGGGGCAGGCAGTCTGGAAAGGAACAGGGCAGGGGAAAAGCTTGCTGCTCAGCCTAGCCTGGAGAACTGTGCGCTCCCTTAACCAAGCGGAAGGAACTAAATATCCTACAAATGGAAAGTGCAAACCCCAAGAGGCATGTGTTTAGGCTGGAAGTTGCCAAAGGAGATGCTATTGTATACGGACTTAATAAACTAGACCCCAAGAAAGGAGATGTTACTTTAAGTACCCCAGGTTGTGCATAAAGTAATGGGAAAATCAGGAGGAAATTGAGAGCAAGGTATCTCCAGGTCCACATTGCAGCATAAAAGGTTGTACTCTGAGATGGCACATGCCTCTCAAGTAGAGATAGAACTTTGATAGTTAGTATATGTCCAGTGTTTTATAATAAAATTCATAAGTGGGTACCCAGAATTAAACCGTGGGTGTCATTTTTAATCAGCTTGTGCAAACACCCAATCTCGATGTCCAGCTGTATCTTTTGTTAATACAATACAGGCATTCCCGGATTTGATCAGCTGTTGTCTGTCTTAGTCTCTAGTATCTTCTTAGCAGCCAGAAACTTAATGCATTTAGAACTAACTCTGGAGCAAAAGGGTAAAAAGAAACTGGTTCTATGCGGGGCATGGTAGCTCCTTTGAAAATCCCCACCTTTGTTGTACGGTTTAACTCATATTTGAAGCCGGGGCTCAATTTCAAATCTCCTTCGTTATAACAGGTGTGGTGGTGATTTGGGCCCAGGAGAACAAGTCTAAATGTGTTAGTCTCTGACATGTTAAAGGGACACAGGGAGTGAACAGAGAAAGAGGAAACTAATTGTTTTTAGGCTGTGGGTTTTCACTGTCATCTGGGTTTGCCCAACAGAAGGATTCTGCAGTTGCAGGTGGTATGAGGGATGGGTATACTACATAGGAAGAGGATTCATACCTTCCTGAGTGAGGATGCTTGAATGGACGAAGAAGAGGCTTGGAGCACAGCAAACGAACTGGCCCCATAGCCAGTGACTAGAATGGAGACCTTGATCACAGAGTGATTTAAGGAAGATTCCCGCTCCTGTCCAGAGGGACCACTACTGGGCAACAATTCCACTGTTTCTGGCAGATGCTGGGATTGTTCTGGCTCATTTTCAGTTCTCCCCCCTCAGCGTCGGTATTTCCTGCTTCCGGCCGGGCCAGAAACTGAAGTGCTGGAAGAGGCTTTTGCGAGTGTTCGGGTCAGACCAAGTGAGACGGAGGCGTTACAAGCAACGTTACGAAGGAGATTGCTCATGCGGGGTTGGCAGGGCAGTTGTGCAGACCCCAGAGAGCCAGAGAAACATCTGAACTCCCAAAAGCTTCTTTGGTCCTCTTGGGCTGCACCCAGCAGTAGTGAGTAATGTCTGTGATCGCTGCACAACCCACCCACTCACCTGACAACACCCGGCCTTCCTCCTTCACCCCCAGGCTCTTCCTCTCATGCATCAGCTGCTGCTTCATCTCCTTGCCTGGTGGCATGTGCTACACCCTCCCACTTAGTCCCAATCTCCCCCTGCTCACTGTTGGCTGTGCTTGCAGCTGTCTTTCCTTACGATTCCTGATTCACCAAGACTCCCACAACAGCTTCCGCAGGAGGAATCCGTTTCCTTTGTGTTTGTCAGCTGCGGCCAGGCTCATCTGGATTAAGATGGCCTAGAGATACTTGCTCCCCACGGGTGTATCCCAAGGTGTGTCTAGACGACAGAGTTTTTTTTTTTAAAGTAGCCTTTTTTTGAAAAAACGTCACCTCTGTCTAGACTGCAGCCGCATTCTTTCGAAAGCCAATTGAAAGAACGTGGCAGTTTTTTTGATCACGGTAAACCTCATTTTATGAGGAATAACGCCTTTTTTCGAAAGTACTCTTGAAATTGAATGCAAACTGTGCTTTTTCGAAAGAGAGCATCTAGACTCTCTTTCAAAAAAGTGGCTCGCTTTTTCAAAAAATCAGCTTGTAGTCTAGATGCTGTCTTTTGAAAGAGGCTTGTAGTCTAGATATATCCCCAGTGTCTAAAGAACGGGTGCTCAGAATCACTCAGAGCTGATACATTTCAGGAAGATCCCTAAGGCTCAGCAGCTTAGTTCAGGAGCTTAGTCAGGGTTTCTAAAACACAGGAAACTACAGAAACAGCTGGAAGTGTCCGCAGGCTTGGGAGAAGTTTGCTGTAAAAGTCTGCAAGACTCACTCGCTATCCTCCTCTAAAACTCTGGCTTAAGACATCTGTTTAAAATCTGGCAGCGGTTTGGCGGAGAGTATGTTGAGTCCACTGCCTGTCATGTTGTCCTATCTTGTCTCTTTGTAATCCTCCTTGGCCGGCCTCTCCCCCATCCCACCTTACACTTGGATTGCAAACTCTCTGGTCTCTGGACCATCTTTTCATTCCGTATTTGTAGCACAGCTATCAGATGGAGTTAAAGAAGGCCGGGGGATCAGTTATGTTACCTGGCTGCAGCTGGAGAAAGAGGTAGACTTCACGGATCATGAAGCCCAGCCGGGCAGAAGCAGGCCAGTTGGTAGAAAGACAGGAAATGAGTAGCCGAACAGGGCTGCAGGAAAGAGGCTGCAGTAACTCCCTGGTAACAGAGAGCTGGTGAGGAGGAAGCCCAGGGGAGACTAACCTTTGGGATCCCAGACCCGAAAGCAAGGTCAGCCTAGGGAAGTTGTGGGGCAGAAGGTGTGATACTACACCCAGGGAAGCATCAAGCAGGAGTGGGACTGCACAGACCTTGGCAAGTGGTTACAGGGTGCCTGTGCTGGAACCTGGTGTAGTGAGGTGGGTCTAGGCCTAGCAAAGTGGCTGGAGCCTGGGACTGGGGCCAAAGCTCTCGTGTGAAGTCATTGAGCTATTTTATGTCAGACTTGGATACCCCAGAAGGCGAGGACTGAATTGTGACTTGGCCAGAGGGCCGACTTATGAGAGACCCCAACAAGTGATGGAGCAACGGTTGGTAGGAGGCACTACACCATGTCACTCCTTGCCGGGAGAAGGTAGCCATGTGGTGAATGGAAACCCTAACAGAATGGGATCCCATCCACAACTAGGGCTCCTGAGCATTACAATAATACAAATCATAAAATCAAAGCATCGTAGAATATTAGAACTGGAAGGGACCTCCAGAGGTCATCAACTCCAGTCCCCTGCCCGCGTAGCAGAACCAAGCACCATCTAATTCATCCCTGATCGATGTGTATCCAACCTGTGGTTACATATTTCCAGTGATGGAGATTCCACAATCTCTCTAGGCAATGTATTCCAGCTCCTAACCACCCTGACAATTAGGACGTTTTTCCTAATGTCCAACCTAAAGCTCCCTTGCTGCAATTTAAACCGACTCCTTCTTGTCTTATCATCCAGCTTTAACAACAATACTATCATGTCCCCTTTCAGTCTTCTCTTTTTTCCATACTAAACAAACCCAGATCTTTCAGTCTTCCCTCCTAGGCCATGTTTTCTTGACGTTTAATCATTTTTATTGCTCTTTTCTGGACCCTCTCCAATTTCTCCATGTCTTTCCTGAAGTGTGGTGCCCAGAATTGGACACAATACTCCAGCTGAGGCCTAATCAGAGTAGAACAGAAAATGACTTGTCTTGCTCACAACACTCCTGTTAATGCAGCTGCGACATTGTGGGGGTGCTGTCTGCTCTGTGACCCGGGGTCCCCTGCGCTGTGATGGGAGATTCTCACTGACTCTCCCAAATGTGTATTAACCCACACACCCAAACTCAGCCTCCCAGGGAAGGAGACAAAGGAAGGAGGGCAAGACCAACACCTGGCTGCGGGGCAGGGCTGGAAGAGAGTGGTTTAGTTTCTGTCTGGAATCATGGAGGAAGCAGCCTGAGCAAGGGGGCTGGGATTTAAGGGCCCAGTCTCCCCCATCTCAAGGGGGGCTGAGGCATCACAGGCCTGGCCTTGTAACCGGATTACATCTGTGCTGTGCTGTATCCTGGAGAAGCAATAAACTCCCTCTGTTCTACTGGCTGGTGGAGTCTGTTCGTGCCACTATGGGGGTGCAGGAGATGGGAAACCCCAACGCACCGTCACAGCATCCCAGAGTGATGTTTGCTTTTTTTGCAACAGTGTCACATTGTTGATTCTATTATGGCCCCTAGATCTCTTTGTGCAGTACTCCTTCCAAGACAGTCACTTCCTATTAAAAATACATAAGATCGTTCCTTCTTATGTGGAGTACTTTGCATTTGTCCTTATTGAACCTCATCCTAGTTACCTCAGACCATTTCTCCAGTTTGTCCAGATCATTTTGAATTGTGACCCTATCCTCCAAAGCACGTGCAACCCCTCCCAGCTTGGGATAACACCTCCTGTTTCCAGCAAAGGGTAAAATCACTGCAGATGGGCTTCCACCCATGTATTTTATGACTTCCCTTTCCAATCCCAGTAGGATGCAGGAACTCCAAAATCCAGACATGGAACTAACCTCACCCAAAGTCTGGTGGTGGTCAAACCTGCCCATTGGCTCAGTGTTCTAACCAGGCATGTCTACACTGCACAGTCAATCTTTCGGGGTTCAATTTACCAGGTATAGTATAGATCCACTAGATCGAACTTAAAGGGCGCCCCCATTGGCACTGGTGCTCCTGCTCCTCACGAGGAGTAAGGGAACCTGATGGGAATGTTTGCTCCTGTCAACCACCTGCTCTGTGGAAGGGGATTTAAGATACATCGACTCTAGCTATGTAAGGGTATGCCTACACTAGCCCCCTAGTTTGAACCAGGGAGGCTAATGTAGGCATTTGAAGTTGCAAATGAAGCCCGGGAATTAAATATCCTGGGCTTTATTTGCATGTTCCTGTCCGGTCACCATTTTTAAATTCCACTAGTCTGAAGTAACTGCCTGCAGCTATACGCGGCAGTGAAACGGTAATTTGAACTAAGTCCTTAGTTCGAATTAACTGTTACTCCTCATAGAATGGGCTTAG
The DNA here is from genome assembly GCF_052426305.1 of Pelodiscus sinensis. Taxonomy (NCBI): domain Eukaryota; kingdom Metazoa; phylum Chordata; order Testudines; family Trionychidae; genus Pelodiscus; species Pelodiscus sinensis. The sequence continues at coordinate 5,923,153 of NC_143074.1, read as the reverse complement.
TTCGAATTACCGTTTCATTGCTGCGTGTAGCTGCGGGCAGTTACTTCGGACTAGTGGAATTTAAAAATGGGGACCAGACGGGAACATGCAAATAAAGCAGGGATATTTAAATCCTGGGCTTCATTTGCAACTTCGAATGCTTACATTAGCCTCCCTAGTTCGAACTAGGGGGCTAGTATAGACATACCCTAATTTACTTAGCTGGAGTTGTGTATCTTACTTTGATCTTCCCATGTGGTATAGACCAGGCCCCATAGTACAGGAATACTACCTTCTCATTGAGCAGTGTACACCCCACGTGCACGTCTCCTTCTTTTTGCACTGGTGACAGGGGGAATGGCTGCTTTGGTAGGGCCAGGATGCACACGCAGGCTTCTAGAACTGGACCAAGCTAGGGAATTTTATTTGCATTCTGCTGATGTTAATTTACATTTGAATGATACTAACTCTTACCCTTGCTGATTACAACTGGGTCTTTACCAGACAGATTTTCAACAAAGCATAGAACCATAGAACCGGGAGGGATCTCAAGAGGTCATCCAGTCCAGCCCCTTGCCGTCATGGCAGGGCCAAGATGTCAGCTGACATTTAGCACAAAGGCACAAAAACGGGGGAGGGGCAATGGAAACACAACCAATTTTTTCATCTCTTAAATCTAGTTTTAAGAGCTCTCGGCTCTCCAGTGTGGCCATCCTCACCAGCAACTGCTGCTCTGCTCCTTTGGATGTGGCACCCTCTTTGAATGAGAGAAGGGCCACCTGTAAGTCGCATTTCAGAGACAGGATGTTCTGCCTGAGCTTCCAAAGGAACAGGCCTCAAGAGCCAGGACCTTGCATTTGTATTTAAATCAGAGATTTTTAAGACACAGTGAAAAAAAATCTAGTGGAACCTTTGCCTAGTGCCGTTCCCAGCATCCTCTGCATTACCATATCGGGTGTTATTCTCTGGCTGCCTGTGGGAGTCTTAATTAAAGAGACAGAATTGCTAAATATAGATGATTTAGTGCCCCCAATTAATTTGAAGGAATGTCATAAAAATAAAAGGGAATTGAAACAGTCTCCTCTTTTTCAGAGATTTTCCCTTGATAAAGCATGTTGCTGTGTTTGTGTTTCCATATAGTATAAATAGTTTCCGGTGGGCCAGCCAAAGCCAATCCCTGTGACAAGCCCGATTGCTCATTCTGGGATAAGAGAATGCACGGCCCACGTTCTCTGTACCGAGCAAGGAACATGCTGGTCGTGTTCTCCCTTAAATTCTGAGTTTGGCAAGTCCCATCCTGCTTTCTGCCCTCTTGAAAGGAATGAAGGCAACAGTGATTGACTGCAACAGCTGCTATTTACTCCAGGAGCTGATAATAGGGGTACTGGTCTCCATCCAATAGGCGCAAACTCGTCATCAATGGGCACCACACTCCCATTATTGATATTATGGTAGCGCCTACAGGCACCATCCAAAACCAGGGCCCCATTGTGCTAGACATTTTGCAAACACACAATGAGAGACAGTTTGGTGAATTTTGATTGCTAGTCATGGCTAGAGTCCAAGAAAGGGCCTGAAGAGCTCCATGCCCCAAAGAGCTTACAGTCTAAATAAGCAAGAGAAAAGTTGGGGCAAGAGAAGTACTTTGATCAGATGGGAATTTAGACTTTTGAAGATGAGATGCTGAGTGCAGCAATGCCTATGTAACTGTAAAAATCTGGGTCTAAGTGACATGCCTAAGGTCACATTGGAAAAAAGTGGCAGAGGAGGAAATGGACTAGATTTTCTGAAATTCTTTTCATTTCATTTCTTGTAAAAGGCAGACAGTAGTTAGGAATGTGCCTTTGGCACTTGAGAATGAGACTTAATAAATCAATCTATCTTGACTGCTTTTTGTGTGGAAGGTGTAAAACCAACTTCCCAAACACAGGACCTATAAAAATTGTTATGGCAATTTTTTTCAGGTCTTGGCCCAGAAAAAATGGCAAATTACAGATGCAGGTAATTCAGATACAGATATTCAGAATCCCTATATGCTCGCTGCCATTGTCATTAGGTACAGAGTCCTATGCTTTCTGTCTATAGTAATAATTCCTTACACTAACATAGTATTTTATTTACTATTATCTGTTACTGGTATTGTTCCAGTTATGTTCTGGCCATTTTACAGAGACCAAGACTAGTATCAGGTTGTAAATTTTGAATCTTAAATTCTGCTTTCAGCTATTCTGCAGCTGTTACCTTCCAGCCCAGAGGTGGCTGCATTTCAGCACTCAGTAACATGATTTGTGTGTGTGACGTGTTTCCCAATCATGACGGAGGAAAGGTGCCAAGTATCTTGGAAAACGAGGAGTGGTGGAGCTATGTGTACTGTGGTCCATGCGATCTGTAGAACAGTTCAGCGTGAAGGTGGCTGACAGCTAGAAAAGAAAGAATGTTGCCCTGGAAAGTGGAGAGCCCTTCAGCTCCCTGCCCTGTAAAACTTTGTGGTTCACCAGCCACTAACAAGGGATTAGCATTCAGGACCTCTGTTTCCTCCCAGGGTATGTGTGGGTGACTCCCACTGACTCCAGTGAAAGTTACTGGTATCCTGTATGGAGTGAAAAGGGCATTAGAAAAAAGGAGGGGGCAGGACATGCAATGGGGTGAAGGAACGAGGTCTGCCCTTGAGCTCAGGCAATCGTATGATTAACGAGGCCAGGCAATGACTTAAGAAAACACTGTTCACATCCTCCCTTTGGAAAGGCTTATGCCACTTTTCCATCCCATTTGCCTGCCCTCTCCAAGCAGTTTCAAGAAAGCCATTGTCTCATGGCTTGTCGGCGTTCCTCTCTCCCTCACTTCATCATACCCTTGGTGTTGTCCTGAACCCAGGTGGGACATTCCTGTGACCCTCAGCAGACTGGGCAGTCCCACATGTCTTGATTTTGAAATCAGAAGCACCCCGTGTGCTGGCCGGGGTGAGGAAGCTGGTGCAGAGACAGGGCAGACTGTCGCATGCTTAGCCTGGAGTTTTTATTGGCTTGGAGAGGACGGTTTGCATCAGATCGGATGCTTTCCAGTGAGCTGCAAATATGTTCACAGCTGCCGCTTTGCCACCTCATCTGCCAAGTACAGTAATATTGTCCAGGATATAGGCACAGACCACTCAGCTGTTCCACAGTGGTCCTTTAGGGGACTCCAGCTATGACAAGCAATCAAGAAAGCTTAACAAAATTCACCAGGCCGTGTTCCGCGGATGTGCGGTTGTTAGTACAACTGTCAAAGGGTTTGCTTTATACAGATTCAACCTGACAGGATTTGTAGATTCATCAGTGGCCACTTCTATTTGTTTATGAAAAACTCTCCAGGGTTCCTGGATCTTGCACCGTTTTCATTGTTTTGTCCCCCTGTTGAATTATGAGACACACCCTTATGGATAGAAAAGTTGCTAGAGATACTATGTGCAACGGGTGAACATCCCAAAAGTTCAGACGTTTCGTTTGAATGAGCATTCAAATGTCTGAACTAGACATAGGCGAGGATTTTTGCTTAGCACCTAGGGTTTGGGTTTGAGGTTAGGGTTGTCAGATGATTTCAGAAAAAAATACCAGAAAAAAAATACACCAGGAAAAAGTTTAAGCAAAGAACCCCTCCCCTCCCCCCACCATGGCCCCTTTAAAAACCATGTGGTGAAGCTTTTTGGCCTTAACAGGCTGCCAGCGGCCACCTGCCATCTTGCCTCCCTGTACCGGGCCGGACAGCTCCCCTGCGGAACCTGGTGAGCACTAGGCTGCTAGGCTGCCTCCATATTGAGCCGGACAGCCTGGGATTTTCACCTCCTGGCCGGGAAAAAATCAGAAAGTACTGGACATTTTAGGTGTCCAGAATTTTCTAATTTTTTTTAACCGGACAGGAGGCGAAAATACTGGATTGTCCAGTTCAATATCGGACACCTTGCAACCCTATTTGAGGTGGAGCCAGATTTAAGGTTCAGGCTTCTCTGAAACAGTGGCATTTCAGGCTGGATTGCAGCCTGGGAGGCAGAGATCTTGCTAGCTAAGGCATTTGTGTGAGGTTTCAGCTACAGCCAAAGCGGAAGGGTGGAACTCGGCTGTATTCAGTGTTGGGTAAGACTCAAAACCAAAATGTGTAAGAGCAAGCTTGGATCAAATTATATGAATCTGAATGTGTCTTCAAATCCAAAAAGGAGGTTGGACAGCAGGTTCCACTTTTGGTTCTGTTCTAATAAGAAACTTATCTAAATGATCTGAGCTCCATTTCATTCTTGCAGTTTGTACATTTAGGACTTCCAGTTCCTTTACCCGTGTCCTTTAAAGTTTGGGGACCTTGTGCTTATACTCATTGGACATTAGAAGCAACCACAGATTAACTTCTCATCCATCCCACGGTAGCAAATGTACAGAATGTTCCAATAATCAGTGGGTATCTGTTAATTAGCAGGTTTAACATGGTTTGGCAATCCAATGAGCATAAGACAAGTCCCCCACATTTCAGATGTCTAATCTACACTCAGCAAACTTCTTACATCAGCAAAACTGGGGGAGAGGATCTTATTGGAAGAGGGTTTCTTGTGATGGTTCCAAGACAGAAATGAAAAGGCAGTCTTTCTCCCATTGCTTAATTCTGCTTTCTGTTGCATAAGCTGCATACTGATGTAACAAAAATCAGTATCAGAGAGTGGACAATGGGTCCCATGGTATTGCAGCATTTCTGCGAGGCTAGGACCAACCTGGCAGAAGTGTGGGGAAAGGAAAAATAGTGGAGAGAAAAAATTATCTGTGCTGTTTAAGAAAAAAATAATTGGCTTGAATAGTAGTGAAGGTTCAGACCAGGTGTTATTCTATCCATACTAGTTCATTCAGCCCTAACAACCACAAAGGTATAGTCATTTAGCTGGGTTTAGTGGAATGATGCCCAAATTTGAAGCGTCATTCATACAGTTGATCAAAGGGAAAACAATTCCATTTCAGGACACCTGACTCCTTTATTTTCTTCTTGGTTTTTCACATCCATGTTTCCTTAGCAGATAATGTAAGCATGGCTTGCTCATTGCTTAATTTATTGCCTCACAAATAGTACTGGAGATCTGGCAGCAAATGAAATGTGAGTGGAGGGACCGAGTGTGTTTTTGCTTAACACAAGTGAAATGGTCCTTTTAATATATGTAGCAAATAACAGAGACCCAAGGGCTGGAGTTTCCATTAACTAGCCTCGACCCTGTTTTTACGGACTTGTGTCTGGCAGATCCATTAGCCGCTGCTGCTTTAGGAATTCTTAGCAGGATCGTTACAACATCCCAGTGTTCAGTCCCCAAAGTAAATAGCATGAGGAAGTGAAGTTCCTTTGCTATGGGGAATAATTCATTCCGCTCTTCCTGCTACAAGGAGGAGTAGTTAGAACAGCACAAAGGGACGTCTGCAGGCCCCCGCTACTCGGCCTCTTGCACTGCACTGAGGCGGCGGATAGTCGTGCACATGTCAAGGGCCATGTTTGAGTGGCAGTGATGCTCCTAGGATGTGGCAAGGGAGTGGCATCTTTCTTTTGCTGCTGAAGAGTGTGTTCCTGGGCCCGAGAGCTAACCTGAGCTACACGTGAACTCCTTAAATGCCCTTCATTGCTCTGCCAAGCTGTCCTGAGCTCCTGCTGGATTCCTCACTATTAATGTTGAGGAACAAGACCAGATGCCCTTGCCTGGATATTTCGGCCAAGATCCTGGGCTGCAGCAAGGGGTGAAATTAATGTACTTTTCTTACAGTCACTGTCCTAGCACAACCCACCTCCAATGGGGCATGACCCCGTTGGTGACTCTGCCCTGTGCTTCTGTTCCCAGCCAAATGGAGCTGTTGGGGCAGTGCTATTAGGCACGGAAAGGGAGCTATGGGGGGGTGGGGGCTGCACACCCCCAGGATCCTGGCCCAGAGCCTGGGGTCCTAGATGGCAGCCCTGCATACCCAGGGCTCCCCAGCTGGCCCTGCCACCCCAGAACCTCCCCCAGGGTTCTCCAGATGTCAACTCAGTCCTCCTTGGGGCTCACCAGCCAGTCGCTGGCCCCTCCCCTTGCCCCTGCACCTGGGACTCTCCAGCCACTGCTCCTGCCCCCCACCCCCCCCCACACACACACCTGGGGCTCTCCAGCTGCTGTTTCTGTCCTCCTCCACCTCTCCCCCCCATGCTCTGAGCTTTCCTATCCACTGCCAGCCCCATGTGCTGGGGCTTCTCCTGCCACCAGCTCCCTGCATCTAGGGTCCCAGCTTCTTGGACAGGGTCCCAACTGCCACCCTGCACACCTGAGGCTCCCCTGGCTGCCAGGCCAATGCATCAGGAGATCCAGCTGCTGACCTCAACTTTGGGCAAGGGAGAAAGGACAGGAGTAAGGCCCCATTCCCAGCCAGCCACTTCCTTACCAGTATACTGCAGGGGATGCACCAGCTTACGTTCTCCTCTGTATCACCCGAGGAGCACTTGGCCTAGTTAAGGAGGCTCAGGTGCTGGAATTGGAGGTACAGGGGTGGTCTAGTCCCCCCTAGTTTAAAATGGTTTCCATTATATAGAGGGCTTGCATTTTGATTAAATGGCTCTCGTCATGGGCAGTAGGTGGGAGGCAAGAAATACAGCCTGTGGCTCTGCCCATTTGCCACCTCTTCTCCACTCAGGCTGCTCCCCTTCCCCAGTGCCTCTCCTCTTCCTGCCCCCTCTTTGCTCACCCATTCAAGCCAAATCCCTGGTCCCAAATATAGCAAATGACATTTGAAAAATAAAACATTCTAAAGAAAATAGATCATGTTTTCCACTGCATGCTGGATTGTGAAGACTGGGCATGCAGAAGGTACACTCAATTTGGGAATACAAAAATGTCAGTCACGGGGTTTTTTGATATACCCTGAAATTGGTCAGAGATTTATTTGCAAAAACTTTGTAGTAAGGGCAATTCAGCTGTCCTGCTGAATATACCATTAAATATCATGTGGTACACGATGCAGAACTTTTCTGCTTTACATTTTCTTAATCAGTATTTCTAAGCTGATTTTATATTTTAAATGTTCTCGCACTGGTCTACACTAGGGAATTATTTTGAAATAACCCCCCTTATTCTGAAATAATAAGCGGTGCATCCGCACGATCAAGCCTGTTATTTGTACACGTGCTTTCCTCGAGGAATAATGCTATTTTGATTTTGTTATTTCAGGAGTTATTATTTCAAATTTAGTTATTTTGAAATCATTTCCTAGTGTAGACATGCCCCTTTTAAGTCTTCATAAAGTAATCATTTTAGATTACTGCTTAATTAACACGCTGAAACAAAGACATTATTTTAAATTAATTAGAGGTGCTTAGTGTGTTCATGACAAAATACATTACTTTTAGAAAAAGGGAACACTATTTTGTGTGCTCTCCATAACAACAACAGTATATGAAATTTTAACGTATGTGTATGTTTTCAGAGATTTTAGACATAACACAGGATTTTATATCTTACTAAGGTACTGCTTTGGGGGGAGGGTTCTCTTAAAACTAGTTCAACAAACAGCCAGAAGTAAAGAAAGCTGGACAAATGAGTTTCCCTATCTGGAAGAAAAGGGATGTTGTCCCTTTAAGGGCACTCTTCAGGGCAGGGGAGGGGGTGTAAAGGAGAGCAGGGATGGACAACAAGGGCTGGAAGACTTTGCAAGTAAATATTTGTACTAGAGGAATTAAGATTAAAATGTATATTTTAGATAAGGGTGGGCTTCTGAATAATTTATTTTAAAAGCTGCCTGTGTGAGATCGAAGCCTTTAAAACTAACACAGAATAGTCTGATGGTGCCTCTGACAATCTGTTCGAAGGGTTTTGAAAGACGTGAGACTCTTCAGCAACAAACTAATGAGATGTTGCAATCAGATTTTAAACGAAGGTCCGTGTTGCGCTCACGCACAACTGGGGCTGTCTGTAAATTCAGAAACTGACAGTATGTACCTTCAGGTTGGCACATGCTTATGAACGGGCTTCATTACCACTCAATGGCTCTTTCCCAGGGTCAGTGATATGCTAATAGGTCTGGCAGGCTGGAAGGCTTTTCACTTTTCAAAGAATAGATCCAGGAGCCTGCTGTGGGAGCCTGCCAGGTAGAGAATAGGGACAGGAAGAGGGGTGTGCCTGAGCACTAAGACCCAGGGGAGGCATTGCCTCCCCTGGCCTCTTACACTTGCAGCTCCTGGCTCCCAGCACCTCTGCTTGGAAGCAGGGTGCAAAAATTACTTAGAGCCTGTCTGGATCCCGGTGCTGTGGGTTTGGTCCCCTACATTTCATTAGTGGCAGGGGATTTCCAGCAAGCGAGGGTCACTAAGGCACAGCCGCACCCTGGACGCTCCCGGGTGACTTGGGTGCAGCTACGCCATTGTGCACCAGCTGAGCCTCTCTCCTTCCCAGTCTTTCTCTGCTTGAATGGCTCCCTCAAGTCCCAAACCATCCTCAGGCCATGAGAATGCCCCTGAAATCCCCAGTTTGTACAAACCAGGAATTTCAAAGTGGACATGGCTCCAAAGCAGGGCTGGGCAGGGGGGCCAGATCCGGCACTCCGAACATTTTGATCCAGCCCGCGGACTGCATCTGGCCGCTTCTATATGTATCCTGCTGCCCATGCCACCAAATTTCCAGGAGGTGGCTCAGGCAGCTGGATCCTGTTTAAATGGCTCCCAGCTCCCAGTCACAGAGCTACCACGGCAGGGCCGGAGATGCCAGCCTTTTAAGTAGCCTCAGCAACCAGGGTGGCTGCCAAGCAACGTGGTAGCAGCAGAGCTGGGAGTGCTTTGCTGTTTTGAATTCAATGCCTCTGGCCCACACAACCATGGGGGGAGGCTAGTCCCCAGCCTTGCCCCTTTCCGCCCCGGGGTGGAGCTGGCCCACGACCACGTACCAAAACGGATTAAGTGGCCCCCCTGCAAAAATTATTGCCCACCCCTGCTCCAAAGCCAAGCCCTCATTTTTTAAGGCTCCAAACTTCTCAGCCAGCCCCTCTCATTGCAGTGTTGAATATCAGAATCCAGATCAGTTATACAGCAGGGCTGTGTCTATACTGGCCAGTTTTTCCAGAAAACCAGCCGCTTTTCCAGAAAAACTTGCCAGCTGTCTACACTGGCCGCTTGAATTTCCGCAAAAGCACTGACGTTCTACTGTAAGAAATCAGTGCTTCTTGCGGAAATACTATGCTGCTCCCGTTCGGGCAAAAGTCCCTTTTGTGCAAAACTTTTGCGCAAAAGGGCCAGTGTAGACAGCTCAGATTTGTTTTGCGCAAAAAAGCCCCGATCGCAAAAATGGCGATTGGGGCTTTTTTATGCAAAAGCGCATCTAGATTGGCCACGGACACTTTTCCACAAAAAGTGCTTTTGCGTAAAAGTATCCATGCCAATCTAGACGCTCTTTTCCAAAAATGCTTTTAACGGAAAATCATGCCAGTCTAGACGTAGCCCAGGAATCCATCCTTACATAACAGCGGCTAAGGAGCCAATAGCCTCCATGGATCCTTGGGCAAGGTGTGGGGGAAGGGCAGGGCCTTTGGGCAGAAGGGGCGGGTCCAGGAGCAGCCAGTCCTCAGCGTCCCCCATAGTGCAACCACTCCAGCCCCCCACCCCCCCCAGTTCTCAGCACCACTGCCCCCGGACCTGAGACCCTTTGAATTGCCTGGCCCTGTGGCTACTGCCTCCTTTCCTCTCCCTTCCCCCTCCATTGACAGCCTGAGAGTGGCTTTAATTCAGATTCCTGAGCAAGGCTCTATCCTGTGTGGTATGTGTCCACAGATGCAGCTGATTTAGGAGACCCCACAGAAAGGCCAGTATGAATAAGGGTTCAAATCAGCTGCTAGTAAATCTGTAGCTAACCTGCATGATGCCAAATTTCTTTTCTTATGTTACCCCAACTTGTAGCTTCAGCTTGTCGCTTTCACGTATTTTATCATCATTGTATTCAATGACATAAAACCTATTTCTGGAGCCTTAGCTGCTCAGGGGATTGGTAATGGGATCGGCAGATGGCTGGTTCAGAGCCAACCTACGTTGGTGATGGTTGTTCAGCGGCCTGTGTGGAATGGGTCTGTCACCTCAGTCCGTTCCTAATGAAAGGGTATAACCGCCCCCTCAGACATTTCTTGGCAGCCTCAGCAGCAGCGTGACTCGAGGAAGGGACCATGGAGACTGAACGCCCTTCTTCATCCTAGAGGTGGCCCCTCAGAAGCCAGGAGAACACTAGGAGAAAACAGCATGAGGAAGTTTCCGTCGCTAATGCTCAGTGCCCATGCTGTTCCTCTTCTGTGGATAAACAAAGGGTTTCAGTCTTCAGGGGCATTCATCTGACACCATTCAGGGGCATTATATCTCCCACAACCATTTTTCTTTTTTCTAACCCTCCCCCCATTAAATGTACTCTGCATAAATTCTGATTCAAAGAAATAAACACCAGCTGAGCAATAAGCGACCACAGGGTGTGGATTATACACTTTTAATTTACTTGACTTAGAAGACAGACCAACTGTATTACTAGGCCTAAGACCAGGATTATTTGCCCAATAAAATGTGCATTATTACACCATAATTCAACCCCTGCTGAGTGCCTTACTGCAATTAGAATATTATTTTCAGTTTAAAAATGACTGTAGGAATAAAAAGCCCAATTTGGAAATATTTAAAATTACCTTTATTACCTTATTCTGAAATAAGTAGTTTCCCCTCTTTTGTGCTGCGTTCATTTAAAATCAAAGTGTCTTCCTTTGCACAGGTATCAGAGGGGAAGCTGTGTTAGTCTGAATCTGCAAGAACGACGAGAAGTCCTGTGGCATTTTATAGACTTACAGATTTATTGGAGCATAAGCTTTCGTGGGCAAAGACGAAGTGCATCTGACAAAGTGGGTCTTTGCCCACAAAGCTTATTCTCCAGTAAATCTTTTAGTCTATGCCTACACTGGGCCACTTATTCTGGAAAATCAGCCGCTTTTCCGGAATAAGCTGCAAGCTGTCTACACTGGCCCTTGAATTTCCGGAAAAGCAACAACGCTCTACTGTACAAAATCAGCTGCTTTTCCGGAATAAGCTGCGAGCTGTCTACACTGGCCCTTGAATTTCCGGAAAAGCAACAACGCTCTACTGTACAAAATCAGCTGCTATTCCGGAAAAACTGTTCTGCTCCCGCTTGGGCATAAGTCCTTATTCCGGAACACTGTTCCGGAAAAGGGCCAGTGTAGACAGGCCAGTAGTCTTTTCCGGAAAAAAGCCCTGATCGCAAAAATGGCGATCGGGGCTCTTTTCCGGAAAAGCGCATCTACATTGGCCACAGACGCTTTTCCGGAAAAAGGGCTTTTCTGGAACAGTAGCCTGCCAATGTAGACGCTCCTTTTCCGGAAAAACTGAAAACGGAATAGTATTCCGTTTTAAGCAGTTCCGGAAATTCATGCCAGTGTAGACACAGCCTTAGTTTATAAGATGCCACAGGACTTCTCATTGTTCCTTTGCACATGTTTTTAAATTACAAAAGGGGTGCAAGGAGAAGTCCAGGAGTGACTAACAGGTAACTTAATCTCAAAAGCCCCTGAAGCTCAGTTGAATCTTCCTACTGGAGCCCACTTCAGCTGACATTCACTGTCGTTTTACACTTTGAAGCACACAGGTCTGGTTTGGTTCATTTACATGTTACAGAAAGTGAAGTTAATTTATAGCCATCACTTGCCCATGGATTGTCAATCAGATCAGAACCCAGCATAAGCCTCTAGGGCATGTCTATCCTATGGAGAAGATTGACCCTCTGGAGGTCAATCTTCTAGCATTTGATTTAGCGGGTCTAGTGTAGACCCTGGAGGCAGCTCCTGCTGGCATCCAATACTCCTCTTTCTATAAGGAATAAGGGAAGCCGAGGGGAGCGTGTGCTCCTGTAGGCTTCCCACAGTGTAGACACCGTGGTGGCTCAGTATAAGGTAATCTGAATCCAGCTACACCAATCTGCTTGGTCTGGTGTAAACAAGGCCCCACTGTCTTAGCTAAAGAAGCATTACCCAGTAGAAATGGTAGGTTTTTGTCCTCAGTATGTCCCAACCACTACAGGAAGATGCATAAAAACTTTACAAACATATCTCAGGCTGACTATTTCTGTTATCCATTTCTGCCTCTTTGGGGTGTTTGTAATGGTCTTGTGGGTTTCCATTTCAAATACCAAACTTGTCGGGTTCACTTCAAAGTGCACTCAATGGAACATAACCTTGAGTTGGGAGAGAACACAGGGACAAGTTTTGAGGAGGCCCAAGGCTGAATTCTTGGATCAGTTTATTGTTTGAGCAAGAAATGTAGCCCTTTCAAAAGAGGTTTATTTGTTTTCAGCCTGAGGTTCAAAGCTAAGGCTTGTGAACCTATGTGATTTGGGACTTTTTTTTTCTTCTTCCAAAATCTTCAGTTTTCACAGATTAGAAAAGCTCTTTTTTCTGACCAGCTCTTTCCACTAACTCCATCACTCTCCACTTTATGTTGGAGTACTGGGTATTATCCCATGTTCTCGGGCAGTGTCCCCTTCAATCCCACTCTTGTGCCTATCTGTTCCAGCTCACCCATCTCTTTAGCTGAAGTGTGTCTTAGTGGTTTGTCCCCTTTGCTGAGTGGGAGCCCTTCACTGGTTCTGTAGTGGAGCACTTTAGAAAACACCATCTCTTTCAAACACCCCAGCATCTCTCAGCATTATTATGGTAGATTGGAATTTTCTGCATTTTCCTCATCAGCAACACTGCTCGTCCAGTAGGGGGCAGTGTGCAAGTCAGTTTTGCTTGGCTACAATCCTAATGGAAACAGCACCAGTTCTGAAGGCCCACAGATGAAATATTGCTCTACAGCTTTCACTGGGAGAAGGAGAAAATGGTAACAGCTGTGTTATTTTATCTCCAAATCAAAGATTGAGAATCATTTGAAGCACTTTAAAAGGAGCCTAATAGAGGGTATTTATGCTACTGGACAGTTTGTTTAGGAAATGGACCCTTTTCTCTGAATGTTTTTTCAAAAGCGTCATTACTAAATAATGAGGTCTGGGCATAAGTATAAATAGAAGAGTTGCCTGATTTCTCCTGTCACTTGCTATTGTTAATTTTTTTAACCACTCTGGGCTGAGTTAATAAAATGCTGACGTGAGTCCCGGTAGAAAATGAACATCAATTAAGGAAAGCAGTGTCTTATCCAAAACTGGACTGTTTGGGTATAAAATATCAAGATGGAAGATTTAATTTTAAAACGTGCAACTTCAGACACGGGGCCCAATTCCAACTGGGAAAGGCGGAGGATACAGCCAGAGCGTGTATGTTGAATAAGCTCTGAGAGGTGAGTTGCGAGAAAGTAAAACAGAGCAGGGATAATGGGGATTATGGAAGCTATAAGAATTGTTTTATACTTCTTAAACAGACTGTTTGGAGTTTACCATACCCAAATACATGAGATTCTAATGACTAAACAAGGACTCAGAGTTGGCTTGTATTTTAAATTGTGCAACAGATCTGTTGTGTATAACCTTGTGAAATCAGTTTGTCCCAGATCCTCAGAGGTATATTAACTCCAGTTGATTCCAATGGAAGTTATGAGTCAAATTGTTCTGGGCAGGCGCTGTCTCTGTGTTTGTACAGCACCTAGCACAATGGGTCCCTGATCTCTTTGGGGTCCTCTAGGTCCTACAACAATACAAACAACACAGAAATCAAGTGCTGTGCTGTTCACACGGGTTAACATGGACAGGCTTGCAGCACAGTTCTGAGTTCTAATAAGGAGAAACAGTATGTTTACTATTTTAGTGGTTTTAAAAATAGCTTCTATAATCTTCCTGCTCCTCCCCCTCGCCCCCCAAAGAAAACCCACCACCACCATTCAGGGATTTTAAATGAAAAGTGAAAAGCGTGAGGATTTTCTGGTGGGATGTTCAGATTGCCAAAGTGACTTAGAAACACAAGTGCCATTGAAATTCCTTGGCACATAAACTCCCTAGAGCAGAGGTGGGCAACCTGCAGCTCGCACCCCCCCCCTAGCTGTCCCTCTCCCGCATGCTCCTCTTGTGCATCGGGGCACCGGATCCCCACACTTCCCATACCTCCCCCTCTCTTTGAGCACATTTGGAGAATGCAAATCGCTCAATTTGCACTCTGTCCCCACCCATCTCTCCCAGACCTGGAACATTGAAAATCAGCTGTTTGTGGCATTCCAGGTCTGTGAGGAAGCCAGAGGAGAGGGGACAGAGCACGAATCAGGCTACTCACAAACTCCAAATCTGCTGGGAGGGAGAGGAAGGAGCAATTTAGGTGCAGGGCTCTAGTGTTCATGGGGGAGGAGGGCAGCCAGGGGGGCCATGGGGGCCGCAGGTGGAACCTAGAGATGTGAAGATTTAACCGGTTAACCCGTAAGTCACACTCTGAATGGGTGAGGCTTTACTGGTTAAGGTAAGCAGCAAGGGCTGCTCCAGCCTTGCAGGGGCGGAGGTGGAGCTGCCATAGACAGGGGTTGTTCCAGCATCCCAGCCAGAGCAGCCTCTGTCTACAGTGGATCCAGGCACCCCATAGGCAAAACTAACCTATCTCAGAAGACCATCTTGGTTATGACAATCTTGCAGCCCCCAGGGATGAAGGAGGCTGCTCATGCAGCCCGCTCACTAGCCTAGGTTGCCCATTGCTGCTCTAGTACTTGTAGACTGTGTGCAAATTCCTGGCTCCATTGAAGTCCATGGGAACTTTGCCATGGGAAGGGGGATGGAGATAGTCAAACCTAGAAATAGTGAACTGAATTTCATACACAGTGTGACTTGATTGACGTAAGGGGGATTATAGAAAGGTTGTGTTTAGTCTATTGTCTCCGCTAGTAAGGCAGATCAGTCTTCCTGTCTGGCCAAAGGACTCAGCATTTCCATTTTACACTGTGATCATAATGCCCTGAAGTGCAGGTATTTGAGCTCCACATCCTATTTAAAGGTGCTTTAACCCCGACTAAATAGTTGCCCCGACTATTGTCTCTGAGCTACCCAGTGGAGTCAGCAGCAGAATTTACGAGAAATCTGGCTCCCATTTGCCAAAACACTAGGAGTCAGACTGTTACTTGTGCTGTGCCTTCACACTGCATTAGCGCGCACACGCGCGTGTGTGTATGTGTGTGTGTGTGTGTGTGTGTGTGTGTGTAGTGTAATAGGAGGCCATACAAAAGATGTCACAAAAGCAAGCGTTTGCAGTGTAACTTTTTTCCACTGGTGAAATTATAAAACACAAGGTGGCGCTGAAGTGAGCAGTGGAAACTAGGTCAGAGAACTGGAGGAAAGCCCATTTCTGGCACCTCGGAGTTCATGTGGGTTCATTACACTCTGTGCTTGGGGTTGAAAGGAGCACACAGCACTTCAAAGTGAGGGGCTACGCTGCACCTGGTTTCAGGCTGAAACAGATGACCTCAAATTTCACATAATTTTCAGTCTGTTGGCTCTAAACTGGGTCCTGATTCCCAGGAAGAACAGCAAGTTACCGCAAATCCACCCCAAGGTTCAGTACCAAAGCTCCCCAGTTAGGTCCTCTTCTTCTGGTTCCATTACCGTTATTTCCTATAACTTTATTGGCTATTACCGGCCATGCACCTCAGCTGAACAATTCAGATCCAGACTCAAACTGTCCCATAGTTTTCTGCTGTTTAGGTCCATGGGCGTAATCTGGTGGTCATCTATATATAACAGAAACCAAATCTTGCAGTATTCTAGCTAGTTTCCTTCTCTCCATGGCAACAAATGAAAAGAAAGAACAGGGTAAAAATAGTTGGAAAAACACTTCCTATATTTGTCTAGCGATCCGCCCCCCCCTCCCAATTAATTAGTTTAAAAGTGACCTTAAGAGCTCAAGATGTCTTTGGTCCCAGAGAATCTTAATATCCATTCACAGCAGTGGTCTCCAACCTTTTTAACCACACAATCACTTTTTCAATGTAAGTATGGGGTTGGGGGGCAGGCTCCAGTCTTGGGCCAAGAGGTTTGGAGGGTGGGAGGGGCTTCGGGCTTAGCCCAGGGTGGAGTATTGGGAGGCTAAGGAGGGGGTTTCAGAGTGGGAAAGAGTTTGAGTGCAGGGGGGACTCACATCTGGGGCATGAGTTTGGGTGCAGGAGGAGGATCAGGGCTGGGACAGGGCTTCAGGAAGCAGGATTTGGCTGGGCATCATTTAACTGAAATGGCTTTCGGGTGGTAGAGCAGTAGGGTTAAGGCACCTTTACTCCTGCCTTGGCTCTGCACCACTCCTGAAAGCAGCTGGCATGTACAGCAATGGCTCCATAGTGCCATGTGCTGCCCCTCGTCTACAGGCACTGAGCCCACTGCTGCTAGTGGCCACTGTTCCCCATTACTGATCAATGGAAACTGCAGGAGTGGTGCCTGCAAGCAAGGACAGCATGTGGAGACCTCCTGCTCTGCCTTTCTCAGGGGCTGCAGGGACATGCCAGCCACTTCCAGGAGCAGCAGTTACCACAGGGATACTTACTACAGCCATGACAGGTTACATTTTAGAACTCAACGAATTAAACTGAAGTGTAAGAGAGAAGTGAAAGTTATGAAATGCACAGATCACTCAAAAAACAAAACTAACCCACTTTGCCAGCAGTAAAAGTAGTAACGACAACCCTCCACGTATGTGCTGGGTTGGGAGATGAGAGGGAAGGACAGTGTGTGTGTGTGAGAATGACACAGTGTGAGAGAGTGGCAGAGATTTGCATTGCAAAGCTCCCTCCATCCCCTTCTCTCTGTGGAGATGGGGTATAGGAGCGGAGGCAGGGAGGACACCTTGACATCAGCGCCCCCCCCCCTTTTCCCTCCCACACCCTGCACAGCGAGCAGGAGGGTCCCAGGGGGCAGCTCCAAGGCAGAGGGCAGGAGCAGCATGACAGTGGGTGGAGGGGCAACTGAAGTACCAGCACTTGAGAGCTTCCTGGCCAAACCAGTCAGGATCCCCTGTCAGAGACTCCAAGATGTACCGGTAGATCCTGATCGACTGGTTGGCTCCATGTTAATGTGAACTATTGGTACAACCTTAAGAGCCTCAGGAAACACTGGGGAGTAAGTAGTTTGAATTACTCTGAGGAGTAGTTATTTTGAAATAGCGGCACTAGACTGTCCACACTACCGCTATTTCAAAGTAACTATTTCGAAATTAGCATTATTCCCTGGGGCTCCGTCTACACTGCACGGTAATTTTGGAATAAATTATTCCGGAATAGTTATTCTGAAATAGCTTATTTCGAAGTAGCATGTCTACACTGCAGGGAAGCCTCAAAGTTAGCCCGAGGCAGGATTCCCTAATGTAGACACGCTATCTCGATTTAGAGCTCCAGGAGGAATAACTTAGAATGGCCCTGGTGAGGGTCTATTTCGAAATAGTAGTGGAGCGTCTACACAGGCCTTATTTCGAAATAGCTAGTTTGGAATAGGCATTATTCCTCATAGAATGAGGTTTACAGAAGTTGCAATAAGCCATCTGATATTTCAAAATTATTTCAAAATAGTGGAATTGCTGTGTAGACGATCGCATAGTTATTTTGGAATGACAGCCATTATTCCAAAATAACTTTGCTGTGTTGACGCATCCTGAGAAAAGCAGTACAGCCGGTCCCCAAGTTGCGAATGGTTGAGTTACGACCGTTCGCATTTATAACCAAAGCGGTCATAAATGCGCTCCCTGAGTTACTAACGTGATCCACACTTATGAACAGCGCAGTCGCCATGTAAATCAATGGGGTCCAAATTATGAACACTTCGAGTTATGGCCATGTGTTTGGTCCGTAACTCGCGGAGAGGCTGTAGTACAGATTTTAAAATAAGCGGCCCGTTATTTTGAAATAAATTTCCAAGCGGCTTGGTAGTATGGACGCTCTGCTGATAAATTCGACCTAAGGGGGAGGGAGAATTTTGAAATCAAGCCCTAGTGTAGACCAGGGCTAAGTGTATCTGTATGTCCATCTGTTTGTCTGTTTGGTTAAGAACTCCTCCCAAATGGTAAAAAAACCCTCTAACAGTCCTAGAACCTGACACCTCTGTCCTCTTTCAAGTTTTACAGACAGTATCTGTCTGACTGCCCTAGGCCAACTTCTAAGATTGGTTCCCCTGGCTAAATCAAACCTTGTAGCTTGGAGTTGACTATCTGCAGGAGCCTATATTGACTTTGCCTGACAGTTGCTCACTGTTTGTGAGCCCACATCTCTAGGGGGTGATTTACCAAAACAAAAGCAAACACACATGCTTTATATATAGATTAAAAAACATGTGCATTTTGCTCCAGCTGCTCAGAGTCCATTACCTCAGGCCATTGTGTGTTGCTTTCTTGTCCATTGGAGGCACAGCATGATAATGCCTTGGAAGAAAATTATCTGCCTTTCTAGTTTCTGACCCCTGCAGATGTTTGGTAATTAGGCTTTAAATAGCTGAAATGATACCAGGGGAGAAAGTGGCTTTGCACATATGTGATTTTTCACCCTGTGGTTGCCCATTCTGTGAGTGAGGAAATGGCTTGCTTGAGTTTGATACTTGGGATATGAGAGTCAACACATAACAGAGCTTTGTCACAATTGTATAGTTAACAGCAGAAATATCTGCCACTTGTAAGACCCATGTTAATGAGGCTAATTTGAGGGCTGGATGTGTCCCATTCATGGCTTTTGATGTAGAAATGCAGATGTGAATGGCAGGAGAAATTGGCTTTGTCATGTGCCAACCAGTTTATGTCTTTGTTTAGGCCCAGGGTAAAAGTGTCAAAACTGTAGGGCTACATCTACATTACACATTCTTGCGCAAGAAGATATGCAAATGAGGCAAGGCGATGAATATCTCCGTGCCTCATTTGCATACCTAATGAGCTGCCATTTTGCAGAAGGGGCTTTTGCGCAAGAAGGAACTGTCTACACTGTTCCTTCTTGCGCAAAAACTCCTCTTGCACAGGAGCTGTTCTGCCACTTATTTTCAGAAAGAACAGCTCCTGCACAAGAGGGGGGTTTTGCACAAGAAGGAGCAGTGTAGACAGCTCCTTCTTGCGCAAAGCCTCTTCTGCAAAAATGGCGGCTCATTAGGCATGCAAATGAGGCGTGGCAATATTCATCGCCGCACCTCATTTGCATATCTTCTTGCACAACAATGCGCAGTGTAGACGTAGCCTAGATGAATTTCAGTTCGGTACCCTCTCGCTGTAATTGGCTAGTGAAATTCCTTTGTAGGGGAATGGCTACTTTGAAATCCCTGACTGAGTGACCAGGAAAATTAATATGTTCCCCTACAGCAGTTTCTGAGGTTCACCATTGGCAGCCAGGATGCTGCTTCCTGTGGCTCCCCTTGGCTGCTAACAGCAAACCGCAGCCAATGGGAGACGGTAAATAAACAAACAGCAGTGGCCAGTTAGCAGCATTCTCAGCGTAGGTCCGCGGAGCATTACAGGTTTATGTGTGTTACCGTGTCTGATGTGTGTCCATTTATCTTTTGTTGTAGAGACTGTCCAGTTTGGCCAATATCCATGGCAGAGGGGCATTGCTGGCACTGGGTGGCATAGATCACATTAGAGGATGTGCAGTTGTATGAGCCTCTGATGTTATGGCTGATGGAGTTAGGTCCTATGATGGTAAATATAACTGCCAGAATGCTCTGGGTGCCTCTTACGGCCAGATTCTGGTCCTAGACAGCAGGAGGGATCACTTGATAATTGCCCCGTTCTGTTCATTCCTTCTGAAGCATTTGGCCCACATACTGGGCTCGGTGGACCATTGGTCTGACCGGCGATGGCCACTGTTACGTTTTTACAGGTGGCCCTGCTGTTAGCAGGGAAATCCTTAGGATTTATGGAGCCCTACGCAGTACTGTTGAACTGGTGCCCTATGCCTAAGAGCAACTAAAGGAGGAGGCGGGGAGCGATGACAGTTTTTGTGAGACGAGATTTTATCATCTTCAGCAACACTCCAGTGAAACATTTTTAAGGTAAATTTTAAACGAAGGGCCTGTTGACTAACACAGTAAATTCAGAACATGACAGTACACACCCGGGGCTGGCAAATGCCTGTTAAATGGCTTCAGTACCACTTGAATGGCTCTTGTAGGTTAACTAGATCCTCTCCAGAGGAAGCAGAGCCAGGTCACAGGGTATAGGAAGAGGCCAAAGAGTAGGCATTCAGATCCAATGGTGCCCCAAATTTTCTAGTGCCCTACACAACTGTGTTTTGGGTGTGGGTAAGGATGGCCCTGGATGTTAGAGTATCAGCCTGGGACCCAGAAGACCTGGATTCAATTTCCTTTTCTCTCATAGACTTCCTGTCAGGCCTTAAGCAAGTCACTTAGGGTATGTCTACACTACAGCGCTAATTCGAACTAACTTAATTTGAATTAGTTAATTCGAACTACGCTAATTCGAATAAGTGCATCTAGACCTAAAACCTAGTTCGAATTAGCATTTTTCTAATTCAAACTAGCATGTCCACATTGAGTGGACCCTGAACCGGGGTTAAGGATGGCCGGAAGCAGTGCCGGCAGGGCATCAGGTTAGGACTTAGAGCGTGGAGCTGCTGTCTCAGGCTAGCCGAGGGCTGTGCTTAAAGGGACCTGACCCCCACCCCGGACAGACAGTTCTTAGGGGTTCCCCGCTTGCAAAGCAGTCCTGGCTTGGAGTGCCCTGAGTGCCCACACTCGGCACATCACAGCACTCGGCCATCTGCCCGGCTGCACTTGCCACAGGCTGCCATCCGGAGGGGGGGTCAATCAAGGGGCTTCAGGAGAGCTTCCACCCCGAGAAGCCCACAGAGCCACCCCAGTCCTCCTCATCGGGGGCTCGTACCCCATTCCTCCCTCACCTCCTTCCACTTACCCCTCCCTAGCCCCCCTTCCTGATGTACAAAATAAAGGACACGTGTGTTCAAAAATAGAAACTCTCTTTATTGAACAAAACTTGGGGAAACTGGGAAAAGGAGGTGGGAGAGGGGAAGAGAGAGGCTGGGAGAAGGGAGGGCAACTAAAATGCTCAGGGTTTTGGAACAGGTCCCATATGAAGAGAGGCTAAAGAGACTGGGACTTCTCAGCTTAGAAAAGAGGAGGCTGAGGGGGGATATGATAGAGGTCTATAAAAGCACGAGTGGTGTGAAGAGGGTGCATAAAGAAAAGTTCTTCATTAGTTCCCATAATAGAAGGACTAGAGGACACCAAATGAAATGAATGGGTAGCAGGTTTCAAACTAATAACAGAAAGTTCTTCTTCACAAAGCAAATAGTCAACCTGTGGAACTCCTTGCTGCAGGAGGCTGTGAAGGCTAGAACTAGAACAGAGTTTAAAGAGAAGTTAGATAAAGTCATGGAGGTTGGGTCCATGGAGTGGTATTAGCCAGGGGGTAGAAATGGTGTCCCTGGCCTCTGTTTGTGGAAGGCTGGAGATGGATGGCACGAGACAAATGGCTTGGTCATTGTTTCGGTCCATCCCCTCCAGGGTCCCTAGTGTTGGCCACTGTCGACAGACAGGCTACTGGGCTAGATGGACCTTTGGTCTGACCCAGTACGGACATTGTAAGCTCAGGGTCGGAGGTCTCAGTAGACCACCCTGATTTTCATGCAAACCTGCTCCCGGGTGGCTAGGCTGGCAGCTATCCTGCCCTAGACAGCCACTTTCCTGTGCCTAGTGCGGAGGTCGTAGATGAGGTCCACGATCTCCGCACTAGACCAGGCGGGCGCCCGCCTCTTGCGGACCCGGGCAGGCTCCCGGGAGCCGCCAGCCTAGTCCCAGGAAGAGGCGGAGGGCTGGGTGGCAGCGGGTAGCTGGTTTGTGCCGTGCCAGGTGCAGGGTCTGCTGGCTGGGTGCTGGCAGGCTTGCACCTGGCACGGGCACCGTAGCCAGCCCGTGCCCCTTTAAGGAGTCCGGGGCTGGGAGGGGGGCAGACGAGTTTCCCTGGTGGTGCCCAGAGTGGCCACCAGGGCAAGCTGGGGAGGGCTAGCCTCCCACTAGTTCGAATTAAGTGGCTACACAGCCCTTAATTCGAACTGCTTAATTCGAACTAGGCATTAGTCCTCGTAGAATGAGGTTTACCTAGTTCTAATTAAGCGCTCCGCTAGTTCGAATTAAGTTCGAACTAGCGGTTTGTATGTGTAACGGCTATCAAAGTTAATTCGAAGTAACGGCTGTTAGTTCGAATTAACTTTGTGGTGTAGACATACCCTTAGTCTCTCACCAACTAAACAGCAGGGGGAACTGTCACTGATACCATGATGTGCTCAGGTACTGTGGTAACAGGGACTATGCCTGCTACCCAATAGGACCATGGTGATTTTCATCTTGGGGCTTCCAATTCAAATCTGATCCAGAAATGTAGTGACTGTGATGTCATGTGAGATGAATTGCTGGGTCTCAGCACGTGCGGTAGCGTCATAGAGACAGGGACTTTCTCGGAGCCCAGAGAAGTAGAGGGCATGCGCTATATCCATAAAATGGTGAAAAAACACCTGACAAGAGAAGGGGGCCCTGGCAGCTATGTAGGAGCATTAAAAGGTGCAGTCTTCAACTGCCTATTTAAGCTGCCTCTCATGGAGTGCTGGGCATGAATTCCTACTGTCTGTGAGGAGTAAGTGCGATTGGAAATATGTATCCGTGGTGCCAAAGGCAAGAAAACAAGCATTCTCCCCTCCCTCACACCTATCTGCAAGGACTTGTTATGCGCATCATTCCTTCTGAGAAGGCAACTAGGATGAGCCTGTGTCTCCTCAGGTTCCATACAGATGACATCGAACAAACTGAGAGGGATTAATCCACTGCACCCAACAGGTCCACCATTATCCTCCACACCTTTGGGCAAACAGCCCAAACTGCACCAGGAAGGAAACTGCTCACTGCTTTACACGTGCAGCAAACTAACTGCCTGCTCAACAAAAATATTTGAGAAAGTTGACATTGAAATTGTAGCTGGCTCAGCGGAGCCAGGAACAGTATCTCTCCTGTTTAAGTCTTTTCCATCTTATTCTCTGTCGCTGAACTGGCACGGTTTATTACCAGGGTAACTGATAAACAGCATAGCTAACAAATCACTTCCACTTATCTGTTGCCTTGCTTTTTTGTCTTTTAATAGCAGGACAGATGCTTTAAACAGTGCCAGTTCAGTAAACAGAGGCTGTATTTTTGGGAATGTCACTTGAATTTCACTGGTTATCTTTCCTCCATTATTGAAATAATTGGATACACCTATAACTGACAAATGCATCCCCTAGATTAAGCAAATAAGGCTAAATTATAAAGTGGTACCACTCCACTGACTTCAGCAGAGTGGCACCTGGCTTTGCACCAGTCCTGAATTCCATTAACTCAGTAATGCTAATAACACTTTCTGGGTTTTGCCGATCTCCTCCAGGGATGTCAAGTGACTTTCCAAATACCTGATGAAGGCTCCCAATCACTGTCTTTGTGGCTATTACAAGCCCTATTGAACAGGTCTGTAAATGGAGGCAAGGAAGAACGGGGCATGTGAGTTTCCTCAGGTCACACATCAAATCAACACAAGGAAGAGAAGAGAACCTAGAACTCCTACCTCCCCTCTAACCTAATGGAGGCTCAGGGCCATCCTGAGAGCAGTACGGGGGCCCTGCCCTTCCGCTGCCCCTGCTCCACCCCTCCCCCAAGTCTCACACCCTGCTCTGCCCCCCGCCTTTCCTTTTAATGCCCCCCCTGAGCAATGATGCCTGGAAGATTAGGGGGGACTGGCATAGTGGCAGCGGGGGTCACCTCTCTTCCATTCAACGCATGGATGAAGGGAGCCGGAGCAGCATGGCAACCTGCTCCGCCACGCCACGCAACCCTCCTGGCCTGATGCATCTCACTTCTCCATGGGCAACAGAAACTGGAGCACATTGAAACTGGGTGCTCTAATTCCCGCCACTGCCGCGAAGCCTCACACAGCACATAGGGAGAGAGCAGCAGGGCAGAGCGAAGTAGGTTGCCGAGCTAGTCTGGTTCCGCTGCATCAACCCCCATAATTCATTGGTCCCTCCCATCCAGACCCCATTCCACCTCCAAAAATGTGGGGTCTGAGGAGGCTGCCCTGATTCATCCTATGGACAGGATGGCTGTGTGGAGGCTGTGTGCCTTGATCTCACTTCATCCTGAAGGCTCCAGATGGCTTAATATCGCCTGTTCCTTTGCAGTAACCTAAAATATCACCTGGTTCCAGATACAGAAGCCACTTTAGAAGTGGGGATATGGGAGTCCCGAGGTGCGTGTCTCCTGTTTTTCCAGATCAGGTGTCCTTGTTGCATTGCAGCTACTTGTCAGGCAGGCTGGAAGCTTGGAGGCAAACACCTTCATAGAAGCCTAGGGCTGGAAGAGGCCTCAGGAGATCGAATCCAGCCTCCTGCCCAAAGCAGGACCAATACCAACTAAATCATCCCAGCCAGGGCTTTGTCAAGCCAGCACTTAAAAACCTCTAGGGATGGAGATTCCACCACCTCCCTAGGGAATGCATCCCAGTGCTTCCCCACCCTGCTAGTAAAATGATTTTTTCTAATATTCAACCCCCACTGCAACTTGAGACCATTGCTCCTCGTTTTGTCATCTGTCCTCCCTGAGAACAGCCTCTCTCCATCCTCTCTGGATCATCCCTTCAGGGAGTTGAAAGCTGCTATCAAATCCCCCCTCACTCTTCTCTTCTGCAGACTAGACAAGCCCTCAGCATCTCCTCATAGATCATGTGCTCCAGCCCCCTAATCATTTTCATTGCTCTCCGCTGAACCCTCTCCAATGTGTCTACATGGGTCTATAATTTAGTCAGACTTCTGCTGAGAGAGACTTCAATTCACCTACTCCACTTCCCCTTTTCAGCACCAATGTTGGGTTGTTAATTTAAGCCTGTGGCCTTGTATACATTCATTAAAAAGGCCTGCCTTTTGAAGTGGAATTAGTTCTTGGTTAGAGCTGGCTGTCGTCTGGGTCATGAACCATCTAATCAGAGGCTTATGGGAATCTGGACTGTGCTAATTAAAGCTGACGGCTCTGCAGCGTAGAAACAGGCGCCAGCTCAGTGGGCAGGAGTGGCTCCTCTGGAGCTTGGTGATAAAATGACCTTTAGCTTCTGCCCTGGATGCTCAAAGTCACCCAGGGACTCCCAGCTCCCTCATCCCCAAATTGCTGTTTCCTCAGGTTTATTTCCCCCACGTGGTAATATGTTCTGGCTTGAACCCTTCTCCAGCCGCCTATGTCTCATACAGTTCCACCCTGAAGGACTTGAACTGTGTTTCTTCCAGACCTGCAGGCTGCTAGCAGCCCCTAGAAATGTTAAATTGCTGGCCCCAGCATCATGCTGTTAGAAAGCAGGAGGTAGCATTGAAGGAGTATCTTCTATGCTTCTCTCAGGCCTCCATCCTCTCTCACAGAAATCAGCAGGATTTTGCGTGAGTAACATATTGCAGGTCCCACTGCCCTATGGCCAGTTGTGAAAAGACAGTATGGCTGAGATTATCACAAGCCTCTGTATCATAAGCCTTTGTGCTGTTGACTTCCTGGGAGACTAAAGTTCCTAAGTCACTAATGCCACAGACACCGTTTTTAAACCGGTTGCTGTGTTCAGTGTGGCAATGGCTCGCTGCTTTTGAAAAAGTTTGAGGTTCCCAAGACGGTCATGCATTGTGATGCTGAGCACAGAAGCTGTGAACATCTGGGCCAACGTGCTTCTGAACATTTGCCTCCTCTGGCTAGACCTTTCCTGAGGGCTTAGCACTGCCATATGGCACCAGATCCTCAGAATTGCTCAGCTTCTGTACAGGCGCAAATAACTCCCCAAACTTCAGAAGGGGCTCAGTGCAGTAGGACAGGGAGGCATGGGATGGAAGACGTGGGTGCTGAGTGTGACGTAGTGGGGGTACTTGCTGGGCTGTGGTGACCTCTGCTGTCTGGAGCAAGACCCAGCAGGGAAAACCTTATTATGCAAAGGTACCATACCGGTTGAACCAGCCAACCCCCCATGGGGAGAAACAAAGGGAGGTGGAATGCTGCCCTGGCTGGGGGCAGGGTTGGAGAGGGGGAGTTAGTTCCTGCTGGGAAAGCAGGGAAGAAGGAGGGGGCTGTTCTCTGAGGCCTCTTAGCCCCAGTTCCTGTAACCAGATTACATCTGTGCTATGCTGTGTCCTGGAGAAGCAATAAACCACCCTCAATTCCACTGGCTGGTGCAGTCTGTTTGTGCCATTTCGGGGTGCAGGAGACGGGGGACCCCCAACGCGCTGTCACACTGAGCTCTTGTGAAAATCGGGCCCTGAGGTTTTTGAAAAATCTCCCTTTGTCTAGGCTTTTAATATGGCCACGTCACCGTGGTATTGCACTGACTTTACCAAAGTTCTGGAGTGCCACAGGCGGATTATGGGCTTAGAAGGCATATGCAGTTCCTTTGTGGAAGCCTACATGTGCAGAAAGTGGTTATGAGTACAGTGCAATCTAACCACTCCCTTTGATGTTGTCTGGAGTATGTGTGTGACATACTTAACATACATTAGACCAGGGGTTTTCAGACTTTTTTCCCGGGATCCAGTTGAAGAAAATTGTTGATGTTGTGATCCAATATAATTTTACTAGAGTGCAGGCTCCGGGCTGGGGCTGAGGATTGCTTTGGAGTGTCGGAGGGGGCTCCAGCTTTGGAGGGGCAGGACTGGGGCAGGAGGGGCTTACCTTGAGCGGCTCCCAGTCAGCAGTGCAGCGGGGGGACGGGGCTAAGGCAGCTTCCTGCCTCTTTTGGCACCACAGACCATGCTGGACCCAGAAGCAGCCGGCAGCAGGTTCTAGCCAATGGGGGTGTGGAGCTAGTGCTCAGGGGAGGGGCAGTGCACAGAGCGCTCTTCTCCCTCCACCTGCACCCACCTACAAGCCGGGCCTCCTGCTGGATGTTTCTGGGGCCTGGACAGGCTGATAGCCTGCCTTAGCACCCTGCCGAAGACCTGCCCACCCTGCAGCAATGAGACCTAATGTCTGACATTCCATGACTCGGTGCTGGGTTGTGTCCCATAATTTGAAAAGCTTTAGGGGAAGCTGCATGAATCTGATCACTCACCCAGAGCAGAAGTGGTCTCATTTAGGTACCATTGTGAGACCTCACCCAGAGTTGCTTGGAGAGAATATGGCTATTGCATAGTGCTGTTCTCTTGTCCTGTTCTCATGCTAAAACACACCATTTAGTTTTCATGAAGATAAGTGCTCAGATGCAGCCCTAAGTGGAGAGGGGATAAGAATATGGCCTGAAACAATGAAGGCCGTATCATCTTCAGTCAGGGAAAGGGTTGTCATTTCCACTTACGTCGGCCACCAGAGTGCATATAGCCATCTAAGGCCAGGTCTACGCTAGGGGAGAAGGTTGATTTAAGACATGCAACTCCAGCTATGAGAATCACAGGGTACCTTAGGTCAAATTTCTGCAATGGCTCCACTGCAGGAGGTCGACGGGAGAAACTCTCCCATCGACTTTTTTCACTGCTTGCGACCCAGTGGAGTACCAGAGTTGACAGAGACACTGTCAATGATTGATTAGCAGTTCTTTACTAGACCCACTAAATCAAACCCTGAGAGATTGATCTCCACAGCGTTGATCACCCAGTAAGTGAAGACAAGGCCTAAAACTCATCATAGAGAGTGTGGACTCTCACAGTGGCACACTCAGTGACTGGCCCAATGCAAATCATACCAGAGTTACTTTTTTCCCCTTTTTCATCAGCTCTTTTGGCAGAGCCCCAGGTGTGTGGTCAGCACTAGAGTCTGGTTGCCCTTTCAGTTGAAAAGAATGTCTACCATGGACTTCAGTGAATAGCTTTATTCAGTTTGCCTTGCCTTTTTCTCTCATAAAAGACATACCACAGAATTCTCATGTATGTGTGTGATCCAACTCAGAGACTGCAACAGGGATGGGTGGAACAGACTTTACAAAGTAAAGAGCAGCACGTAGCTGCACCACCCTGAGAGCAGGCCAGGAAAGTGGTTTTAACATTCACATCCACAGACTGTATTTCCTGCCCCGGCTCCTCCTTTGCTCCAGGAGGAAGGTGAGCTGCTGCTCTGTGAACATCTGATTCCTTCCTGCTCTGCACTGGCTCTGCGTTACTTGCCAGTCTGTTGTCCCCACCTATTTTCCAGCTGTATGAGAGGCAAAGCAGCAGCCCCTCAAAGGCATATCTCCCACCCAGGCTGAGACCCATGGTGTGGGAAGCTCTTAGAGGGGAGTAAAGGAGGTGCCCTGCCTGCCCAGTCTTGGTGAAATTTGGCTTTCCTTCCCCTTCCATTCTCCCTGTTCCCCCTCCTGTCCTCTGCTCTTTTCCATTGGCACAAGGAAAGTGGAGCAGAGGAGGGAGAGAACCCGAGAAATAATTTAGTTTGAAAACAAACATTTCCCTAAAATGAAATTTTTCTTTTGAAAACTTTCATGAGCTCTGAAGCCACCCACAATGGTCCTTTCCAAAGCCCACAAGATGAAACCGTTCATTTTCAAGGTGTTAAAACGATCTTCACACCGCACTGCTGCATGATGAGTGTGTGTCAAGTGCAGGTCTTGCTCCTAGTTCTTCCATTCAAGTCTCTCCAGAACGGCACAACAACTATTTTCTATAAAGCTTCTCGTGTTCTCAGTGCGCCTCCTTCATCCAATGCATGCAGCCACAGCGATTTACCCCATGAAAGGATTTTTGGCTCCTGTCACTCAGCTATGGTGTTTGCTTATTGCTCCCATCATCATCTTGTTCATGCTCACTCCTTTATTGGAAACAGCCTCCCAGGTCTCTATGATTCTGTGTCGCTGGAATAAATTACCTAGGGGGGTTGTGGAATCTCCTTCCCTGGAGATAGTTAAAAGCAGGTTAGACAGACATCTATCGGGATGATGTAGATGGTGCTTGCTCCTGCCAAGAGTGCAGGGCACTGGACTTGATCACCTCTTAAGGTCCCTTCCAGTTCTAGGACTCTATGATTCTATGATTCCTTTTCCCATTCTTAAATGCCTCCTTATTATCTTCTTACCCTCTTTACTGACAATGCTTTGCTGAAATCTGCATCCACACCGAGCACTTGTTAGCGCTGAATCATTTTCCTGTGTATTTGTACATTGTACCCATAGGCGTGCGCACAAGGTGTGCCGGGTGTGCCTAGGCAAACCCTAATGCAGAGGCGGACTGGCCGGCAGGACGGAGCCACCGGGCTCCGCACCCCTGCACCGGAGCCGGTAGGGGCACCGGCAAGGAGGCCGGGGGAAGGGAAACCGTCAGCCCAGGTGGCAGCATCAGGAGGAGCCGGGGCTGCGTCTGGGGTGGGGTCACGCGCAGCGCGCTGGAGGGGGTGGTGCCATGTCGGCGTGGCGTTGCAGCACCGTTTTAAACGCAGATTGTGAAAGGAGACGCGCCGAGTGGGACATGGGGGAGCATGGCCTGGCTGGAGGAGGGATGGTGGCTGGGCCGGGGCTGCGAACACCAAGCGGCCCAGCTCCAGGTCCAGTATGTGGTCTGGAGCCTGGACTGCGGGAACTTCTAGGGTCCGATCGCAGCAGACTCCAGCCCTGCAAACTGGAAGGCAGAAGGTAGGTGAGGGGAGGGGAAGGGGGAAGAATAGGGAGAAGGGGTGGGAGAGGAAGGGGCTTGTGCTGATGGGAGGGGGGCAGGTCAGGAAAAAAAAGGGAAAGGCACCAAGGAACAGGGTTGAGGAGAGACAAATGTGGCGGGGGGGGGGGGGTTAAGTGGAGACAATGAGGAAAAGGGCAGGAGCCAGGAGGGGAGGTGTCAATGGGAGGGGGAACAGGGTGATGCTGGGATAGGAGAGGGTAAGGGCATTGGGGGCTAGAGGAGGGGAGGTGCTGGGAGAAGGCTTGAAAGAAGGGGTGGGCATGAGGAAGGTGGGGATGGAGCAAGGCATGTGTGAGGGCAGAGGGGCATGAGGGGAACGGGGGCAGAGGGTGGTGAGGGGGTGGACATCAGGGGAAAAGTGGGCAAAGGGGGCAGGAGCATTGAGGGAAGGGAGAGGCACTGGGAAGGTGCAGGTGCCAGGGGATTCTGGAGGTGAAGCAGAAGGGCAGATACCTGCAGGGGAGGGACCAGCACCGGAGGAGAGAGGCAGGGCAGGTTTGTAGAGGGAGGTGTTAGGAGAGGGGATGAGGAGGGGGCTACTGGAGGAGTGGGCACAGGAGGGAGAGAAGGGCTGGTGTAGGGGGGCAGGTCTCAGGAAGGCAGTGAGAAGGGCAGGCGTCAGGACAGCAGAGGAGGGTGAGGGGTTGGGGGCAGCAGGCACCAGGGGAGCAGATGGATCAAGGGGAGGAGACATGGCAGCAGAGGGAAAAGGTAGACATTTCTAAGATATTCATCAATAATTTGGGTGCCACAGTGGCACATCCAAACAAGCCACACGAACTCAGTACTGGTGCACAACACAAAATTCATTCTGCTCATGGGAGGAAACTCTTAGAGGGAACACCTCCCCCAGCCTCTCTGCCCCCAAGTTAATGCCACACACATTGGATTAATGCAATTGCAGGATAGTTGCATGGGGGGCGGGTTGGGGGGGCCAAACTAATCCCTGTCGGTAGGAGGATGGTGGGAAAAGTCCTTGGGGGGGCAGTCATGTGACACCTTTTACTTCTGATCATGTGTCCATCTTGCCTGAGAGTGTTGCCTCCAGAGGCGTGGCTAATAGGGGTTAGGGGTGTGGCTAATGGGGGGTCAAAGAGTACATTTAAAAAAAATTCTTTGGGTGCACACCCTAATGAAATGTGCTGCACATGCCTATGATTGTACCCTGTTCACATGGGTGCTGGGTGAAGGTAGGGCTGAGGGAGGCAAGCTCCCAACCCCACCCCATCTGCTTAGGCCACGCCCCCAGCATGGGGAGGGCTGGCACTGTGTGATCCAAGCCTTCCCAACCCTGGAGCATGGGGGGGCGATGAGGGCGTGCGGCCTCAGCCTCCCCACCCCCAGAGCATGGGGATGGAGGGCACTCTGGAGCAGCAACCCCCTGCCCCCAAAACGCCTACAGTAGGTGGGGCCAGGCTGGTTGTTTTGGAAGGCAATGCCTTCCCCTGTCTCGTATAGCAGCCTCCCATGCCCGTTCAGCTGTGTTAGGCCTTGATCCTAAAAGGCCCTTTAAGGATGTGCTGAACATTATGCACTGCAGATACTGAGCCTGCCCATAATGCACACATTTAAGCATGTGCAGAATCCTTGGCAGGATTGGGGCCCGCGCATGTAGCAAATGACAATAGATGTAATTTGCTCAATTCTCATGAAGAACCGTGTGATGATCTCCCAGCTGGTAAATAAAATCATACATGTCTCACTAGCAGTACATCCTTCATGAGCTAAGTCAAAAAGAGTCTGCTGAAATCTCTTGGGCTATGTCTACACAGCAACATTATTTTGAAATAACATCTAAACAGCCAGCAGTTATTTCGACATAATGTTGAAATACTGTCAAGCTGGAAGACTTCTTACTCTGATTCCTGTAACCCTCATTTTATGAGGAGTATGGGAAGTCGGAGGAAGATGGCTCTATTTTGAAATAAGTGCTATGTAGAAAGCACCATAACCCAAAATAAACTATTTCGAAATAAGCTACGCAACTGACTATGATTTGCATAGCTTATTTTGAGTTAAGCCCTGCTGTGTAGAGGCACCCTTAGGCTACGTCTAGACTGCAAGCCTCTTTCGAAAGAGGCTTTTTTGAAAGATACTTTCGAAAAAGCCTCTTTCAAAAAAAAGCATCTAGGCTGCAACCAGTACTTTCGAAAAAGCAAGCCGCTTTTTCGAAAGAGAGCTCCCAGGCAGTCTGGATGCTCTCTTTCGAAAAAGCACAGTTTGCATGACAAAGCGCCTTTTTCGAAAGAGCGCTTTCGAAAAAAGGCGTTATTCCTTGTGAAATGAGGAGTACCACCGTCGAAAGAAAAGCCACGTTCTTTCGATTTAATTTTGAAAGAACGCGGCTGTAGTCTAGACGCAGGTGAAGTTTTTTCGAAAAAACCCTGCAGTCTAGACAGCCTTAGAGACAACATCTCTGAATTAAAAATACCTTCCCACCTTCTTGCGAGCCAGTGACTGATTTGCTGTCTGTGTTGGATAAGCCCTTTTCAACTGGTAAACTAGTTATCGTGGCTGTTGATAGCCAGGAACCAGAACAAATTGTTTTGATTCCTCAAATAACCCCCTGAATCTCAGAATCTTAATTCCATCTCCTGACTGGGACTAGAGTAGGCTGGGTGTGGTTTCTTCTTTAAGACGGCTATAAAGAAAAGTCAAGTCCTAACATAGTCTCCTCTGTTGCATGGAGTGTAATAGTGGTTGCCCATGGCCATTCACCCTTACTCCTACTCTGTTACTGAAGATGGGTGCATCTATTTACAAATGCATGCCACAGCCCTGCCTTCGAGCAGCAGCCTTCCTGACTCATTGGGAAGCCTGTTAGTCACTGCCTGATTTCTTTCCAAGACTAAACTTCCCTCCCTAATTCCATTGTTCCTTTATTACTACCTGCCGGGCTATGGGAGCTGGAAAGTAGCCAATCTGAAGCCCCAGGATGCAAGTGTAATTGGTTCCTTTGAATGGCTGGGATCAAGTTACTCAGGGATACATCATGGGTGTGTTGGAGTCTCGTTGCTAATACCAAGTCAAGGCACCAAGAAATGCAACCGATACAATGTAAAAAGCAGCAAAATGGAGAGACTGGTTCTGGCTGACTGGCATTACATCTCTGAACAGCTCTGGAGGTTAGACTCAAGGTGCTGCTCTCTTCTGTGACATTTCAGATGCCGCAGTCAATTAAACACACAACCCAATCGAACCAGGAAGTGCGCTCCAGGATGCGTTAGTTCGAATCAAACCCCTTGGTTTGAGCTAACGTTACTCCTAACGTGTCCCGGAGCTCACTTCCTGGTTCGAATCAGCTGGCGAGCGGAAGAGTGCGTGAGCGAGATTATGCTAATGAAGCATATTTATTATGCTAATGAAGGGATATTTAAATACCCTGCGCTTAATTAGCATAATCTTGCTCGTGCACTCTTCCGCTCGCCAGCTGATTCAAACCAGGAAGTGTGCTCTGGGACACGTTAGGAATAACGTTAGTTCAAACCAAGGGGTTTGATTCGAACTAACGCATCCTGGAGCACACTTCCTGGTTCGAATCAGATGGCGAGTGGAAGAGCACACGGGTTAGATTATGCTAATGAAACGTGGGATATTTAAACCCCCGCTTCATTAACAATTTCGGTCGGCTACATTTGCATCCCTAGTTCGAACTGGAGAGCAAGTGTAGAAGTACCCTCAGACTTGTCAAGTGGGCTCATTAAAAGAAGATCAGACATATTCACAGCCTTGGGAGTCAGAAGCAGGCACCTCCCTTTGGAAGCACCCTCTTTGCAGATGAATGTGGCAGCATAGAGAAATTCACATATTTGGGGAGCAACATGATGTATGATCTAGAATGTAAGAAGGAAATAGCGACTAGAATAGGGAAAGCAAAAGTGAGTTTGAAGGCAATGGATAAGATCTGGAAAAGTAAAGCAATTAGCTTAGGAATGAAGCTAAGCATCTTGAAAACATGTGTATTTAGCAGCATGTTGTACGGATGTAAGACATGGGTGATAATGAAAGATTCAAAGAGAAGGATATTGGCATTCGAGAGGAGTTGTTATAGAAAGATCCTGAGACTAGGATGGATGCAGAAGGTCGCCAATGAGGAATTATATAGGAAGATACAGCCAAAAGAGAACCTACTGCAGAAGCAAAATGCAGGACAATGTAGCACTTTAAAGACTAACAAGATGGTTTATTAGATGATGAGCTTTCGTGGGCCAGACCCACTTCCTCAGATCAAATAGTGGAAGAAAGTAGTCACAACCATATATACCAAAGGATACAATTTAAAAAAATGAACAAATATGAAAAGGACAAATCACATTGCAGAACAGAAGGAGGATGCGGGGGGGTGGGAAGGGGGAGGAAGGAAGGTAAGTGTCTGTGAATTGCTGATATTAAAGGTAGGGAGAGTGGGATGTTTGTGAGTTAATGGTATTACAGGTGATAATTGGGGAAACTGTCTTGATAATGGGTGAGAAAGTTCAAAGACTTGTTAAGTCCTTGTCGGTAAGTGTCGAATTTTAACATGAATGACAGTTCAGAGGATTCCCTTTCAAGTGCAGATGTAAAAGGTCTTTGTAGCAGAATGCAGGTGGCTAAGTCATTTAGAGAGTGTCCTTTCTGGTTAAAGTGGCAAGAAACTGTTTTCTCTTTGTGATCTTGTCTAATATCTGTTTTGTGGGCATTAATACAACGGAAGGTACAGCTATTTGGGTAAATCTACAGAATGAACGATGAGTCAAAAGTTAAGACCCTGGTATTCAGCATAATGGATGGTCCGAATAGGAGAGGAAGACCCCACAGAGAATGGGTAGATGATATAGTAGATTGGTGTGGAGCTAGTCTACAGAAATGAAGCCACTCCACACTGAACAGGGAAAGATGGAAGGAAATAGTGAGGGAGGCATCGGACACAAACGGGTATTGAGCCCATGATGTTGATGATGATGAAGAAAGTGCCACAGATGACTAACTGCATATGTATGTGATGACACAGGTTTTGCATATGCATGTGATGACTAACTGGTATAGATCTGCATGAGAGGGAAGCTACTATAAATCTAAGGCAGGGCTACTCAACTTTGGACGCCCCAGGGGCTACATGTGATAGTCATAGCACATGCCGTGGGCCGCAACTTAAGTGTGGTTGCATATACATGCAAATATATATGCAAATATATGCAAATAGCTTCTTTGACATTGAATACAAAGGCATGAATACAAAGATTAAGGCAAGACTACACAACACGCAGGCCCCGTATAAGTTAGTTCTGCTGATATTAATAAAATGCAATATTTACCCAATTTCTACCCATATGACAGCACTTTTAATGAACAATGACAGTCCAGGGTTTTAACTACTAAAATGTATCAACAGAAGACCATTATATTAAGTACTTTTTTGTTTTGGCTCCCACCCACAGGCCGCATGTTGAGCCCCACATAAACCCAAACTGCACTGCGGTCCGCAAACAAACAGGCCATGGGCCTCATGAGCTAAGGTATCTTGCAGGAGGACCCTTGATTTCATCTTGTCAACATTGGAGCATCAATCTTGATTGGCAGAAGCCCGGCTCCACCCCTCCCCCAACTAATTCACCAGGCCAGTGCAGTTAGGGGGAGCAACTAATTGGTAACAACAACAAGATGGAGTCTGCGTGTGTGTGTGTGTGTGTGTGTGTGTGTGTGTGTGTGTGTGTGTAATATATCATATGCATATGATAAAGTAGTGATTGATATATGTATTACCTTATAAATGTGGCTTTTTGCCTTATCCCCCTGAAAAGATCCTGCGCAGTACTTTCAGTTCAACATCTCTACATGACACCAGTTGTGGTAGCAGCCTAGGATGGAGGGCACACAAGGCTCCACCCACCCACACTACTACAGCCGCAAGTGAAAGCCGCTACTGTGTCAGTTTTAGGTCACTAATGGATCCCCAGATGGATGCATGATCCTCCAGTGGACACTGGCATTAAGGTCACATTGCACAAATGTGCAGCCCAATGGAAGTGCCGTGCAGGTGAGATCAAGGCCTGTTTATGGCTAATAAGGACAAACCACTCATTCCACTCAATGGGATGGGACTGGCTGGGATTAATGTCCAAGGAAGGTGCTACAAGCAAGCACCCTCCATATGGAATTTCCTGAAATGTTTCAGTTTCTTGCCATGCAGTCGTGGTTATAGAGCAAGCACCTAGAAGCTGCAGCCCAGGTTGGGAACAGGTGGCACTGTATTCTCTACATAAATACGGTAAGAGACAGTTCCTGCCTAAAGGATTTCAAGTAGACAAGACTGACAAAGTGGGGGGAGGAAGACTCACACAGAGCAGGAGAAGGGACTTGCTGAAAGCCATATCAAAGATAAGTTATTAGTCTGCTCTTTGATAAGTTGTTGTCTAGCGGGGTCACATCCTGCAGGTCGTCAGCCAAGCTCCCAAATGGGAATTTTACTTGGGAACACTGAAGGACACTAACAAAAGTGAAGTTCTTCAGTATGGGAACCTAAAAAGACCGTTAATGTGAGAAGCCTGTCCCTATATTAAAATCTGGCATCTGCTCTCTCATTCTTCATAACTTTGGAGTGAGATCAATTGACTCACATTTTTCCTCTCCCCATTTCTCAAGTACCTTGGAACAGAAGCGTGGTCTGGACTCATGTTCCCTGTAAGCCAGTGGTTCTCAGAGTGTGGTCCACGGACCACTCATGGTCCTCAACTGAACTGCAGATGGGGTGCAGGCTTGGCACCCTCCACGCAATGGGGAGCATACACTGATGCTCCAACCCCTGCACTCCCTCCACCCCCCGCAAAGCTGGAGTGTCAAGACTGGCTTCTTGCTGCGAGGGGAGCTCTGAGCCTCGTGGGCCAGATCCAGCTCACGGAGGGAGGAAGTGGCTTTATGCACTGCTTCTACGCCTTCCCCTGCCTGGGGGAACAGCAGCACAGGACACCTCTGGCCTTTCCCCACTGCTTCCATTGGCTGGTTGTGGCCAATGGAAGCAGTGGGGGGCAGAGCCTGGGAGTTGCCAGACTGCAGAGCCAGGTAACCTCTGTCCCATCCCCAACTCACTCCTGCACCCTCCCTCCCGCCCTCCCCATGCTCAGCCCCTACTGAACCCATTTGCTCATCATGCGTGGTTGGCTGGTGGTCCACAGAAAGGTTTGCATTCAGCGGGGTGGGCCATGGGTCAAAAACTTTGAGAACCACTGCTGTAAACTGAGCATTTGGGCAGCCTCCCAGGAGAGATTCAAATGTTGCCTAGCTGATTAGTAGAGCACCCACAGCGGGCACCATGTGTTTCTACTAATGGTGCACTTCTGCACATGCCTTGGTGTACATAACTACATTTATTCTACACATGGAAAGTAAAAACTAGAGGGAACACTACTTTGGACTTCTCTGTTTCACTGCATGATCAGCCCTGTTATTCTTTTAATATAAGAGCTGCCTCCAAATAGCATGCTTCCAGTAAGACTCCATCTCATTCCTACATATTAACTGGAAAATCTGAGCTCAAGGGAGCAAGAGGTGAATGGAAACCGTGTGTGTGGTTAATAAATGTCAAGTTTTAATCTGACGTCTGGAGAAATAGTCATGGCTCTTTAAAGTCCTTAACTAGGAGTGTGATCCATCATCTCCTGAAAATGGTCCCTAGGTTTGCTCAGTTGATCTGAATATCTTACAAAGAGATCCCAGTACGGTAATTTCAGGGATACAGGCTCATCTAATGGAATGGGATGAGGAGTGGCAGAGGCAGAGATCAAGTTTCTTTGTGGCTCTTGGCTCTGCCGTTTCCACTCTCAGTAAACTGGAAAATGTCTGCCTCTCCCATTCCTCCAGCTATGCTAACATGCTAACAGCTCCTAAACATTTGGCTAATCTAGGCAACTTCTTGTCCTGGCTATAATGTAGAACCCGTCCCCTTACTTTGGCAGGTCCACCTCCGAGCTCCAAGGTGGTTTCTTTTCTAACTTATTGGGTGAATCACGAAGACTAACACAGAAACTTCCCTCTCCACTCCCTCTGGATGTCTTTGCTGTGGAATTCATTTGAGTTTACTAGTATAACTATTTTGATTTGGGGTGTGACTTAAAAAATATAGTTATATCAGGGCAGTCCCTAGCAGGAATGCATTAACCCCAATATAAAGGTGAATTATACCTGCATAGTTATTCCCCCTTCCCGAACAGGAATTAGCAATGTTAGTGTAAAGCACATCTGTACTTCTGTGACTTTGCCCACAATAAGGAGTTTGCACCACTTTGCTTCCATACAGTTAACTTTCTAGTATGTAGAAGAACTCAGCCATGCAACAATTCTGAGTGATTTTCCAAAGTTTTATGGCACTTAGCAGTTCCTATCGTGGAACTGGTTGGAATTTTGCTAGCCAAAAGGATGTTTTTGTTTGTCGCTGAATCTTTTTTTTCCTCCCAAAACAACTTTGTAGGGAGAGGTGGAAACAGATGTCATTATTGATATGTGGGGTTTTATAATATTATGGTGTTTTAAAAAAATAATTGGACTCATTAAAATGGTTATGAAAAATGTTCAGATACAGAAAATCTGTTTTTCAGTGAACAGGCCTATTTTTGTGAAACAAATAGACGATATTTTAAGACAATTAATGGTTCTATTTTGAACAATTTGAAATGAAAACAGTGGTGACAGTTTGAGCATTTTTTTCACAAAAGAAAAGTAGTCTTTGTTTTTTGTTTTCTACTTTTAAACCACTTATGCTAAGGCCTAGTCTACAGCAACCCCTGCAATTGATCTAATCTACATGACTTCAGGTACGCAAATAGCATAGCTGAAGCTGATGTACTTACTGCTGCGTCTGGTGTGTGGTGAGCTCAGCACAGGCTTCTCCCCCATCAGTGCTGTCCTCTCATCCTGGTGGAGTAACGGCGTTGACAGGAGAGTGCTTGGTGATTGATTTATCGCGTCTAAGCAGACACAATAAATAGACAGCCAGTGGATCGATCACTGCAGCATTGATCCCTGGCATAGTGGAGACAAGCCCTAAAGTGTGGGATTTGGCTCTAGTGTCCAGGATCAGATTTCCTCTCCCCCTCTCCGTAACAGTTCATCTTTCTCTAACTCCAAACAAAGCAATAGGGCTGGTGGTGCTCTGCATTTCAGAAAGGCCATCTCACAGGCTGGCTTGTAGGCATTTCCCAATAACCACCCGACTTCTTTCAGTCACACTGAGTAATAATAACTAACGAGCATTGAATGTTTATTTCAGTGTCCCTGAATAGCAAGTCTGAGGAAACCTCTGAGCAATGGTCTCAGAAGATTGCCCAAGGAATGACTGGGAAACTGGAATAGTGGTAGAGATGTAGCCGTGTTAGTCTGGTGTAGCTGAAACAAAATACAGGACTATGTAGCACTTTAAAGACTAACAAGATGGTTTATTAGATGATGAGCTTTCGTGGGCCAGACCCACTTCCTCAGATCAGATAATGGAAGAAAATAGTCACAACCATATATACCAAAGGATACAATTTAAAAAAAAAAAATTGGGAAACTGGAAATGTGGCTTTCAAAAGACAACTAGTTTAGAACAGTTGAGATCAGATACCATGGGCTATATATGTATATAGCATGACACTCTGGAGCCGCTGTATATTTAAATTTAATAGACCAGTCCTGGGTCCAATCCTGTCTTTACACTGGCTTGACGGTGAGAGGGAAAGTGGGAGGCTGAGGTACATTTGTTCTTCTGGCTTGTTTGAGGATGTTTGGCCGTTCAGAAGGTGACTTGCCGGATCTCCCCTTTATAATGTCTTGCCAGCCAGTCAGAACAATCGTTTCTGTACAATTTTTCTATTAAAAAAATTGTGTGCAAATTGGCTTCTATAGACCAAGGTATTCTTTAGTTGCTGTGAGACTCCTCAGCTTCTACGCTGCTGGCCAATTCCCCTAGAAGCTCTGACATTGGTTCAGGGGTGAAGGGAACGCCGGCATTGGCATACCTTTTGTGTGCTGCATAAGCAACCAATAACTGTAATAATCCAGGAGCTTCAGGGGGTAGCCTAGCTGGTCTGTTACTGAAAAAAACAACAAATGGTCTGGTAGCATTTTAGGTCACACTGTCCTTTTTCCACTTGAGGCAACTTCCTTGTTGTGCTGACCTGCCAGCATTCCAGCATTTAACCCACTCTCCCTGTTCTACCCAGCCAAAATGGATGTCTCTCATGTGGGATGTTCCAATCAAGGCCACAATCTGACCCTGCATCTGCAGAGAGAGAGGGCGCTTTTATGAAGGAAAGCAGTAAGTTCTGTCATACTTCCACACTCTCACTATCCCTCAGCATCCCCCTCCCCGCAAAGAATCATAGCAGATTAGGGTTGGAAAAGCCCTCAGGAGGTCACTGAGTCTAATCCCCTGCCCAAAGCAGGACCAACCACAGCTAAATCATCCCAGCCAGGGCTTAGTCAAGTCAGGACTTAAAAACCCATCCCAGTGCTTCCCCACCCTCCTAAGGAAATAGTTTTTCCTAATCTCCAACCTAGACCTCCCCTACTGCAGCTTGAGACCATTGCTCCTCATTCTACCATCTGCAGGAAGTTGAAGGCTGCTATCAAATCCCCCCTCACTCTTCTCTTCTGCAGACTAAAGAAATCCTCCAGCGAACTTTCTCCAATTTGTCCACATGATCTCTGGAGTAGGGGGCCCAAAGCTGGACACAAGACTCCAATCTTTCTGACACTAATGCAGCACGAGAATCTATGCCATCCTCACTGATCTTTCTAAAATGTCACAACTACAGCTAATTTCAGCCAAGCAGAATCACCGAAATGTAGGTTTGAAAGGGACCGCAGTAGGCCATCCAGCCCAGTCCCCTGCACTTACGGTGGGACTGTAATAACTAGACCATTCCTGACAGATGTTTGTCTAATCTGTTCTTAAAAACAGAGATTCTATATCCTCCCTAGTCAACATGCTCCAGTGCTTAACCACCCTGACACTTGGGAGGTTTTTCCTAATGTCCAGCCTAAGCCACCCTGGCTGCAAATTAAGCCCATTGCTTCTTGTCCTGTCCTCATAGGTAATGAGAATATTTCATCCTCCTCAGTGGCATAGCAAGAGAAAGTGGGGAGGTAGTTGCCCCTGGGCGTCACACTAGGGCTACGTCTAGACTGGCCCCTTCTTCGGAAGAGGCATGCTAATTTCTAACTTTGGAATAGGGAAATCCGCGGGGGAATTAAATATCCCCCCCGCGAATTTAAATAAACATGTCCGCCGCTTTTTTTCCAGCTTGGGGAAAAGCCGGAAAAGAGCGTCCAGACTGGCGCGATCCTCCGGAATAAAGCCCTTTTCTGGAGGATCTCTGAAGTAGGAATAAGAGATCCTCCGGAAAAGGGCTTTATTCTGGAGGATCGCGCCAGTCTTGACGCTCTTTTCCGGCTTTTCCCCAAGCCGGAAAAAAAGCGGCGGCCATGTTTATTTAAATCCTGCAGGGGATATTTAAATCCCCCGCGGATTTCCCTATTCCAAAGTTAGGAATTAGCATGCCTCTTCCGAAGAAGGGGCCAGTGTAGACGTAGCCCATGGGAGCACCAATTTAGTCCCCCTCCGTTCCCCTATCATCCCTCATTTGCCTGCTCCTCCTCTGCCCACCACTGCCGGCTGGAGCCTCCCCGCAACCTCTCCGCCCCCACCTGAC
Organism: Pelodiscus sinensis; assembly: GCF_052426305.1. Taxonomy (NCBI): domain Eukaryota; kingdom Metazoa; phylum Chordata; order Testudines; family Trionychidae; genus Pelodiscus; species Pelodiscus sinensis. The sequence goes on along the minus strand of NC_143074.1, from coordinate 5,881,937 downwards.
CCTCCTCCATCTCTGCTGGCAGGTTAGTACATGTGGGGGCCCGGCTCCAAACTTGAGGGGGCAGGGGAGACACAGTACAAGCTCCACTCCTCTTTCTGGGGTCAGGCTTAGCTGTGCACCAGGTTCAGGGCTCCGTCATGCAGCAGGAGTGGGTGGGGGTGCAAATTTTGCTTCTGTCCCCAGGTGCTTAACACCCTTGCTATGCCTCTGACCCTCCTCCCCTAACAAACTTTTGTGTACTTGAAAACTAATCATGTTTTCCCCAGAGTAAACAAACCCCCGAGTCTTTCCTCCTAGATTGTGTTTACTAGACCTTTAAACATTTTTGTTGCTCTCCTCTGGACTTTCTCCAATTTGTCCTCATCCTTCCTGAAATGTGGCACCCAGAACGAGACTCAGTAATCCTGCTCTACTCTGTGCTGATAAGGCCTCAGCTGAAGAATTACTTCTCATGTCTGGCATCTAGCACTCTGGCAAATACATCCCAGAATGGTGTTTGCGTGCTCTCTCTCTCTCTCTCTCTCTCACTCACTCTCTCTCTCTCTTCTTTTCTTTTCTTTTCTTTTTTTTTTTTTTTTTTTTTTTTTTGCAAAAGTGTTTCACTCTTGCCTGGGACTCAACTTGTGATCTTCGAAGACCCCCACCTCCCTTTCTGCAACACTCCTTCCTAGACAGTTATTTTCCATTTTGTATGTGTGCAACCAACTGTTCTTTCCTAAGTGCATGTGTACCTGTTGAATTTCATCCTATTTGCTTCTTTAAACCAGTTTGCCTAGATCATTTTGAATTTTAATCCATCCCCAAAAGCACTGGAATCCCCCCTCCCCCAAGTTTGGTATTGTCCACAAACTTCAGAAGTGCTCTCTGTATCCCATTATCTAAACAACTAGAAGATTTACCTGGTGTTGCTCAGGTCCTGCAGGCAGGGGCTGCAGATTTGGTGGGTGCAGGAGTCAGGACAGGAGCTTGGGGCTGTGAGGGGTTCAGGGAAAAGGTGCTGAGACTATGGGGAATGCAGGAGCCAGGGCATGGGGTGAGGGTGCAGGAGACAGGCCAGGTGGCAGGGGGGTGTGGGAGGCTCAGGGAGGGGTTAAGGGTGCAAGAGTCAGGGCAGGGGGATGGGAGGTGTGGCGGGGCTGAGGGCAAAGAGTGGAGTTACAGGAGTCAGGGCAGGAGGCTCAGGGCAGGGGGTGGGAGGTATGGGGGTGGGGGTGAGGGTGGCACTGCCCAAATGGCAGCTCCTCTGGGGAGCACCCCACGCTGGGCTCGCAAAATACTTGTCCTACTGGAAAAGTTCAAGCCTACACTCAAGAATGACAAATCCAGCAGCAAAGTGCTCCCTGATTCTGTGACGTTTCAGTGAGAAGAGCACCTCCTACTGACTCACCAGCACTGCCCTCTGCTTCCTGGAGCTTTTCACCAGAGTTCACCGCCAGTCACCGCAGGGTGTCTACCTGGAACACAAATGATTTGCCAAGGAAAGTATTTGACAACTTCATCCTAACAGTTCATTCCACAGACACCATCTGCTACATACGTAGTTCTAACTGCATCCCAATGAGAGCTGGACCAAGGCGGGAAAACAATAAGATCCTACAAGCTGTTGCTGTGGGATTCAGTAGCAGCGTAGAGCTGCGTAGTATCTCCTTTTTCTGAGTAAGTTAGAGCAGCAATATTCACAGGCAGAGAGAAAAAAAACCCACAAAAATTCCTCCTGAAAATTAGGCCCAGACCCTGTGTCAGGACAACAACTTCACACTTTTCAAAGAAGCAGTAAAGTTCTAATCCAGCATCTTTTGAGGCAGCCTGCAGGGCGGAGGAGGAGCAGGCGAGTGAGGGATGACAGGGGGAGCGGAGTATAGACATTGTGTAGCTCAGTGTTTCTTAAACTTTTTAAGACCAAGGAACACCAAACAATATTTTTTTTTTATGAGGAACACCAAAGATTTTTTGTTAAGCAAAAAAAAAAAAAAAAAAAAATTTTAAAGGCCAGGGAAAAGGCAGCCATTTTGAACTCTGTTGTCCTCCACAGCACACCTCCAACTGACTCTCAGCACACCAGTGTACCATGAAACACAGTTTAATAAACACTGATGTTGCTTCTTCAAGGCTTCCCCCATGCCCCGCTGCTTATGATGCATTGTTCCTAGGGGCAAAGAGGGGTCCAGTGAATCCCCGTGTCCTGCTGGAGCAGATTTTTGGGGATCAATGGAGAGTTTTTTCTGTGCACTTGTGCAGTTTAAGCTGTGCACTTGTGCAGCCACTCAGGAGAGATTCCAATGCTGTCTAGCTGATTAGCAGAGTGTCCACAGCTAGGTTTGTGTTTCTCCTGGTGGTGCACAGTCGTACATGCCTCAGTGCACATAACAAAATTGATTCCACCCAGGGACAGAAAAAACAATCCGCGTGTGGATGGAAAAGATTAGAGGGAACTTTGGCTATGGGCAGCTGGGGATAAAGCGCAGAAGTCCGGAGGCTGCTGTGCTTATGGTTCATTGGCTGGACAGCCCCAGGAAGGGAGGGAGTTAAGGTAACTCAAGCGTCTCTTTGTCACTCCCTCCATCCCAAGCAGAGCACGCACGTAGTCCAGCATGGCTGTCTGCCAGGGAGCCTGAGGGTCAGGGCTCAGTGAGGCTTATGCAGTTTCATGCAATTGCATGCTAGCAAAAGCACTGGAGAGCTGCCCAACCAAACAGTTTAGTCTGGCTAGCAAAGTGAAAGTGCCTGAGACGCTGACAGCAAGGTGGGGAATAGACGTTGGGGCTCCAAATGAGAGTGGGGGGAGGGGTAATGGGATGCACCCATTTATTTTTCAGTTTGTTTTCATTCAAGCAGCACCGGATCAGCAATGCGGCCCTTGGCTCCTTAGCTGTGCTCCATGGAGCTGTGGGCAGGGCGGGGAATACAAATGCAAATCAAATAAGACTCCTGGCGGCTGACCAAGCTGCAGAAGTGGCAGGCGGGATCCAGGTGGGCATTGGACACGCTGGATGCAAGAGGGTTGCCAGTCTGTATCTGGGTGCCGGCCCTAGCATGCTGGCTCCACGGTCAATTATGGCCAACTATAAATTGTGCCTTGATTGTCACTATGCCTGGAGCCCCGAGAGGAGATGAATGGCTCTGTCTCCACAACGGAACTTTTCTCTGGGAAAGTCTTTGCTGGCTACCTCCTGTTACAGGCCAGGAAGGAAGGAAACATACGTTTGTTTGCATTAGAGGAACGTTCCACGTACAGAGGAGTATTCAGCCCTCCCAAACCTGTTCATTACTAGTAATGTTGTTTAGCATCACCAGAAACAAAGGGCCTGATTCTGAGAGCTGCCAACTGGCTCGTGTGTCTCGTCTCCTGCTGAACCTCAAGTCATTGGACATGCTAAGCACCAGCAGGACCAACCCCCAGAATAACCCTGTTGTTAACCCTGTAGACTGAGCCTGCACAGAGAGTTTTGCCATCTACAGGAGCAGGATTGGGTTCCAGGGTCAAAAGTTTCCAACTTGGTGCCTAATCCAAAGGAGTCCAAGGGTATGTCTACACTAGAAAGTTAGTTCGAACTAACGGACGTTAGTTCGAACTAACTTTCCTATGCGCTACACTAGCGCTCCGCTAGTTCGAATTTGAATCGAACTAGCGGAGCGCTTAGTTCGAACTAGGTAAACCTCATTTTACGAGGACTAACGCCTAGTTCGAACTAGCTAGTTCGAACTAAGGGCTGTGTAGCCCTTTAGTTCGAACTAGTGGGAGGCTAGCCCTCCCCAGGTTTCCCTGGTGGCCACTCTGGCCAACACCAGGGAAACTCTATGCCCCCCTCCCGGCCCCGGACCCCTTAAAGGGGCACGGGCTGGCTACGGTGCCCGTGCCAGGTGCAAGCCTGCCAGCACCCAGCTAGCAGACCCTGCACCTGGCACGGCACAGAGCCACCCACCCGATGCCCCCCAGCCCACCCCCTCTTGCCGGGACCAGGCTGGCGGCTCCCGGGAGCTTGCCCTGGACCGCAAGAGGCGGGCACCTTCCTGGGCTAGTGCGGACATCGTGGACCTCGTCCACGATCTCCGCACTAGGCACAGGAAAGTGGCCGTCTAGGGCAGGAGAGCTGCCAGCCTGGCCACCCAGGAGCAGGTGTGCATGAAAATCAAGGGGGTCCACTGAGACCCCCGACACTGAGCCCTGAGCTTACAATGGCCGTACTGGGTCAGACCAAAGGTCCATCTAGCCCAGTAGCCTGTCTGCCAACAGCGGCCAACCCTAGGGACCCTGGAGGGGATGGACCGAAGACAATGACCAAGCCATTTGTCTCGTGCCATCCCTCTCCAGCCTTCCACAAACTTTGGGCAGGGATACCACTCCTACCCTCTGGCTAATAGGACTCCATGGACCCAACCTCCATCACTTTATCTCACTTCCCTTTCAACTCTGTTCTAGTTCTAGCCTTCACAGCCTCCTGCAGCAAGGAGTTCCACAGGTTAACTATTTGCTTTGTCAACAACAACAACAACAACTTTCTCTTACTAGTTTCAAGCCTGCTACCCATTCCTTTCCTTTGGTGTCCTCTAGTCCTTCTTGATGGGAACTCAGGAAGAACTTTTCTGAATGCACCCTCTCCACCCAACCCCTGCTTTTAGAGACCTCTATCCTGTCCCCCCTCCGTCTCCTCTTTTCTAAGCTGAACAGTCCCAGTCTCTGTAGCCTCTCTTCATCTGGGACCTGTTCCCAACCCCTGATCATGTTAGTTGCCCTCCCCTCTCCCAGCCTTTCTCTTCCCCTCTCCCACCTCCTTTTCCCAGTCTCCCCCAGTTTTGTTCAATAAAGACAGAGTCAATGTTGGAAGAAACGTTATCTTTATTTTGTACATCAATAAGAAGGGGGGCTAGGGAAGGGCAAGTGGAAGGAGGTGAGGGAGGAATGGGGTACGAGCCCCCAATGGGGAGGACTGGGCTGGCTCTGTGGGCTTCTGAGGGTGGAAGCTCTCCTGCAGCCCCCCAATTACTCCCTCTCCCCAGATGGCAGCCTGCGGCAAGTGCAGCCGGGCTGATGGCCGAGTGGTGTGATGTGCCCAGTGTGGGCACTCAGGGCACTCCAAGCCAGAACTTCTTTGCAAGCGGGGCACCCCTTAGAACTGTGTGTCCGGGGTGGGGGTCGGGACCCTTTAAGCGCAGCCCTCGGCTAGCCTGAGACAGCATCTCCATGCTCTAAGTCCTCCTTTTATGCCCTGCCGGCACTGCTTCCGGCCATCATTAAGCCCTGTTCAGAGTCCACTCAATGTGGACTTACTAGTTCGAACTAGCAAAACGCTAGTTCGAACTAGTTTTTAGTTCTAGATGCGTTAGTTCGAACTAGCTTAGTTCGAATTAACTAATTCGAACTAAGTTAGTTCGAACTAGCGCTGTAGTGTAGACGTACCCCAAGAGAGTATTTCTGTTGACTTTACTGAAGCTGGATCGGGCTCTTGGTGCAGCAGTCCAGGCATCTAAATAAAAGTGGTCTCATTTTCAGAGGTGCTCAGTTCCCAATATCCCACAGCAAGGGCTGTGCAGCTCTGAACATCAGGCCATTTTAATACAGATGTGTAAATACGGGCATTAATATAGGGCTGGAATGAGCAGATGGGACCTGGATTCCCAAATCCCATTCATTTCTAATAGGAATCAAGCATCTATGTCATCCAGAAGCATTGGAAGTACCACCCACAGGTAAAATCCTGTCTGGGTTGAAATCAATAGCACAACTCCCATTGATGTCATGGGGCCAGAATTTTGCCAATAGCACCTAAGGTGTTTGAAACATCTGCCCCACAGTTTGACAGTCCTGGGCAGCAATGCTCACACTGATGCTAAAAATTGATTGAGTGCTGAGAATTCCATGCAAAGATGAGCCCAAGGGAGTTGAACACCTTTAGGCTTCTAGGTAGGTGTCTCTTGCAGAGGAAAAATCTGTAATGCAAAATGCCCCATATGAGACGCAAAGTAGTCTTTTAAAAAAAAATCTAATGGTAAGAGCTGAGAAGTTAAGGAGATTTTTGTGTATCCCAGGAAGGCCGCAGGACTCAAAAAGACGTGGCTTTTATGGACCACGTTTACAGTTACCTCTGTAGAGTATGGCTGTGCTGCGGCAGGTAACATTTCTCCGTAATCCAGGGGTGGGCAAAATCAGGCCCGGGGGCTGGATCTGGCCTGCCAAGCATTTTTCTCCAGCTGCCCAATTGACTAGTGGCACATGCATGCTTAGAGCCGGCAGCAAGTGTCCTGCTGCCCCTTCCCTCACCTTCCTCCGTCCTGCAGCTGAGCTGCTCCCAGGATTCTCCCGCTAGCTGTGCAAAGTGTGTGTGAGTGGAGGGGGGGGGGGCAGAGATGAGGGAACAGGGGAGTGCTGAAGTCAGGGTATGCCCCTACCCCTGCACTCCATTTCTGCGGAGAGAGGGAGACTCTGCCAGCCAAGCTGCTCCAATCTGAAGTGTGGATGGTAAGTGACTCAGAGGATGCAGAACAGGATAGATTTCCCTTAAAGAGATAGAACGTAGCTTCTCTCTGAAACGTATCCAGCACGCACACTCTGAGTACAGCTAGAGTACAAGTTTTTGTCGGAAAAAGGTACGCAAAATGCACTCCGCATTTTGCGTACCTTTTCCAATTGTTTTGTTAGAAGAGGCTTTTCCAACATTTGGCCTGTCTAGACTGGGCCAAATGTCAGAAAAAACCCTCTTTTAGAAGCCCCCTTCTTCCTTGTAGAACGAGGAATACAGGGGCTTCTGAAAGAGCACGTTTGCTCTTCTGCAAGAAAAAAGTGGAGGGGCAAACGCATTCCCTGGCTGTGGTGGAGTTTTTTCGGGATACTTCTGGTATCCTGAAAAAAACACTCAGTCTAGCCATACCCCAGTGAAACTGTCACACCTCCCCAGTCTGTGCCACACTGTCTTTGTGCCACACACACGGTCACTGTCACATACACACTGCTGTGCACCCTCGGTCTGTGTTATGCCGTCTGTCTCACACACATAAAGTGTCTATCTTTTACAGTCACACACTCTGCGGCTCTCTGTAGCCCCAAGCCCCACCCCTTCTGCCTGAGGCCCCGCCCCTTTTGGGGGCCCAGAACCAGCTCCCGACCATGTATCAAAATTTATGAAGTGGCCCCCCTGCAAAAATTATTGCCCACCCTTTCCCTAATCAATAGTGAATTAAAATCCTTTTTGTATCATCAGAGCAAGTATTGCAGGGACATGAGCAGTGTCAGCTTTCCTTCACCCGGCCAAACAATGGGGACCTGCTGGAGCAGAAATTAGCTTACGTGTGTCGATGAAACAAAGCTGAGAGGTATTGGTAATCCTGAGCAGGATGGGAATATTATACAGAAGACTGGGATGGTCTTGAACACTGGAGAGACAGAAATGGGATGAGATTCAATGTGCAAAGTTCAAGGTCGTGCATTCTGGGTCTAATATAGGGGTGGGGAACATCAGGCCCAGGGACTGGATGTGGGCCCTGGCTTGCCTGGATCCAGCCCCTGAGCCTCAGCCCTCTCCCCCCCCAGCATTGGGGAGCCTGCATTGGCATTCAGCCCTCCTGCTGCCCCACCTTGGGCCCGGAGCACAGAAAATATTCTAGGCTGCGCCCCTGTAGGCTCTGGTGTGGGAGAAGACTATGGGGAATGTCTTTCTGCTTCTCAGTTAGGTGCCACAGGGCCACCCGGCAGGGGGGCAAGTGGGGCAATTTGCCCCAGGCCCTGGTCCCCATAGGGGCCCCCACAAGAATGTCTGAAGTCTGATGTCTGAGACAGGGAGTGCCAGAAAGGGGCCCCTGAAATTGCTTTGCCCCAGGCCCCCTGAATCCTCTGGGTGGCCCTGAGGGGCCATATCAGTGAGGGTTTTGGTTTTTTTGGCTTTTCACTTGTGTTCAGCCCCCGACTGATTTTTCTGTGGGTCATAGAATCATAGGACTGGAAGGGACCTCGAGAGTCCAGCCCCCCGCCCTCAAGACAGGACCAAGCTCCGTCTACACCATCCCTGACAGATGTCTATCTAACCTGTTCTTAAATATCTCCAGAGAGGGAGATTCCACCACCTCCTTTGGCAATTTATTCCAATATTTGACCACCCCGAACCCAAAAAAGGTTCCCTGCCCTGGTCTAACATAAAGAATTTCACCTGTGGCTTATCCATTGGAAGCGACAGAAAAGAGGAGAGGCCTAGGTGTTTACATCAATCACTGGATAAATACAAGCCAGCAGTGAAGAAGGCAAATACATCCTAGGATGTATCCGGGACGGCATTCCTAGTAGAGCTGGACAAATATTAATGCCATTGTACGAGGCACTGGTAAGACCTCACTTGGAATCCTGTTTACAATGCTCCTTGGCCATGTTCAGAAAAGAAGTTTGATGAAACTGGCACAGGTGTAAAGAACAAGGGGACCTGGGGAATTGGTTCCTTATCTTCTGAGAGGAGGAGAGTGGACGAGCATGGCTTGTTTGGTCTTGCACAAAGAAGGCTGAGAGGGGTCTAATTGGTTTCTATAAATACATTAGGGGTTAAATGCCAGGGAAGGTGAAAAGTTTTTGAAGCATAAGCACTATGCTAGCACCAGAACAAATGCATCTAAACTGGCCATGAACAAATTCAGGCTGGAAATTAGGTGTCTAACCATCAGAGAGGTGAGGTTCTCGAACAGCTGCCCAAATAGGAGCTGTGTGAGTGAACAACCTAATTAGTTCTGAGAGAGAATGGGAAAATATATGGGTGTGATTGTATTATAGGGCTGGTTGTGATGGTTGGGGGCAGGACTTGGCAGCTGCTGGGCTCATGGCTGGTTTATGCCTCTTATCTCTCAAAACTCATGCTACAGGGTTTCCCTTAAAGAGATAGTCTATAAGGTGCCACAGGACTCCTTGCCGCTTTTGCAGATTCAGACTAACACGGCTACCCCTCTGATACTTGACACAATATGTTTTACTTAGTCATTTCCCTGTCATTGCAGGGGCCTCAAGCAATGGTACCCATTGGTCCCTTCTATTCTCTACCTGTGTCAGGTAACAGTCTAGTTTCCTTTACTCTGGTCTCATTCTAGTCCTTAAGAAAGTTGTATGGGTGGCCAGTGATGTACTGAAGGTTACACTAGATGATCTGGTAGTCCCTTATGGTCTTAAACTCTCTGATACCAGGTCAATTTTCTCATTCTACACATAGGAGAGGTGGGTCTGTCTCTCTCTCTCTCTCTCTTTCTCTTTCTCTCTCTCTCTGATGCAGGTATGGCAGGGTGAAGAGGGAAAAGATCACATCTGTGAATATCAAATACCAAGTGAATTATTCTATGCATAATTCCCACCCAGTTCTAAATGGAGAAATCTCTGCCTACTTGTCATTTGGAAGAGGCTATGGGTAACATTTTCTAAAGAGGAATAGGGGCCTAACTCTTATTTTTAAAAATTAAAATGAAACGTAAGTGCCCAAATACTTAAAGCCCACAAGGGAAAGGCTTTTCTAGTCTAACTTTAGGTCTGTGTGACGCCCCCACGCCGCCCCGCGGCGTTTGCCCAGAGGGCTCGCTATGGTCCTTGAGTCTCGAGCTCCCTCGGCTAGTCTTTTCCGTGCTTTCGTCTTCGGTTTCCCCCCCGCAACAACGCAGGAGGGGAAGGGGGGCCCGGGCCCGCCCACTCTCACGGGCCCCAGCCCAGGGCCCTAAGGGTTCTGGTCCAAGTGACCCGAACCCGGCTGACGGGGCTCGACCCCTTAACTCGCCAGCCCACCAGTCATCCCTGACTCTGCCCTGGGCTGCTTCCTTCCCCTCGTGCTCCCGAGCTCACCAGTTCGCCGCCGTCAGGGGTACCCGCGAGCCTGGGGGTGGTCCGCTGCCTCGGCGTTGCTCCCCTGTCCGGTGTGGGGCTGTGCGGCGGGGTGCGGAGCCGCGCTGCGCTGCTCTGCGCCGCTCTCCACGGCGCTGTCCTCCGCCCGCGGTCGGCTGCCCCCCCCTCCCTTGGGGCCGCGGTCCCATTTTAAAGTTGGCGCCGGGGGCGCGGCCCCGGCGTCCTGCGCCGTCCCCGCCCTCCGCGCTGGGGCGTCTGTCCATTGCCAGGGCAACGGGGCCTAGGCTCCGGCGCGCCCGGATGACGTCCTCCGGCGCGTCGGAGGCCAACGCGTTCCTCGCCGCCGCCGAACACCGCGGGCAGCGGCGGGGGGCGCTCCGCCTCCCGCTGTACAGGGCGGCCGGTGCGGGGCTCTCCGCCGAGGGCGGGGCTGCCCCGTCACACACCTCCCCCTTTAACTGCCCTCCCTCTTCTTCCGAGTCTGCCTCGTACCTTCTCGAAAAGAAGTCCGCATTTTGATGCTGCGCGCCAGGTCGGTGGGCCACGTCAAAGGCGTATGGCTGGAGGGCCAGGTACCACCGCATCAGGCGCGGGTTCGCGTCCTTCATAGTTTGTATCCACCGGAGTGGGGCGTGGTCCGTGACCACCTTGAACCGTCCCCCTAAAGGATAGTATCTTAACATGTCTAAGGCCCACTTTACCGCAAGGGCCTCCTTCTCAATGGTCGAGTAGCGACGCTCCCGTGGGAAGAGCTTGCGACTGATGTACACCACCGGGTGTTCTTCCTCTCCTTCACCCTGCGAGAGGACCGCCCCAATCCCCGTCTCGGAGGCGTCTGTTAGGACCGTAAAGGGGAGGTTAAAGTCAGGTTGGGCCAATACGGGGTCGCGACTTAAACTTTCCTTTAACCTCTGAAAGGCTACCTCGCACTCGGTCGACCAGCCCACCTTCTGGGGCATCGCGGCCCGAGTTAAGTCCGTTAGCGGCGCTGCTATCGTCGCGAAGTTTGGGATAAAACGCCGATAGTATCCGGCTAACCCGAGAAACTGGCGCACCTGTTTCTTTGTTTTGGGTGGGGGGTAGCTCTTCAAGGCTTCAACCTTTTCTACCACGGGACGTATTTGACCCCTTCCCACTACATACCCCAGATAGACTACCTCCTTTTCCCCGAAGCGGCACTTTCGTGGGTTCGCCGTCAGCCCGGCTTCCCGCAGAGCCTGTAGCACGGCCCCTACGTGTTGGAGGTGTTCGCCCCATGTCTGGCTGTACACGACGATGTCGTCGATGTAGGCGGCCGCCCATCTTCCCTGTTCTCTCAGTACCCGGTCCATAAGGCGCTGAAACGTCGCGGCGGCGCCATGTAGCCCGAAGGGCATCCGTGTAAAATGGTAAAGCCCAAATGGGGTCGAGAAGGCCGTCTTCTCCCGGGAGGTCGGCGTCAGGGGAATCTGCCAGTATCCTCGGGTCAAATCCAAAGTGGACAGGTACCGGGCGCCTCCGAGCCGGTCTAGCAGTTCATCGACCCGTGGCATGGGGTAGGCATCGAAGCGCGACTGCGCATTGACTTTACGGAAGTCGATGCAGAATCGTAGTGATCCGTCGGGCTTCGGGACGAGCACTATAGGGCTGCGCCATTCGCTGAAGGATTCCTCCACGACTCCCCACTGGAGCATCTTCTGCACCTCCCCTCGCACCGTCTCCCACATCCGCCGGGGCACGGGCCGTACTCGTTCACACACCGTCTTCCGGGGTTCCGTCTCTATGTGGTGGTGGATGAGGGTGGTTTGCCCCGGCTCGGCCGTCAGGACATCCCCGAAGGTCCGTAGCAGCTCCTCCAGGTCATTCCTCTGGGCCTCGGTTAGGTCGGTTCCTGTGGGGAAGGTCTGGGGCGGGGTTGCCCCGTCGAGGTCCCCGGGTCCTAACTCCGGGTCGGGGGGCACTGGGTTGATCCAGAAGGCCTCCCGTTGCTTCCAGGCTTTCAAGAGATTAATATGGTAAATGCGTGTGTCATTCTTCCTCCCTGACACTTTAACCTCATAATCGACGTCCCCTACACGCCTCAGGATCTCGAAGGGCCCTTGCCACTTGGCCAACAACTTCGAGCCGGGGGTCGGCAACAGCACCAGGACCCGTTGGCCCGGGTCGAACACCCGCAACTGAGCTCCCTGGTTATAGTACCGGGCTTGCTTGGCTTGGGCTTGCTCCAGGTTCTCTTTCGCGAACTCCCCTAGCCTGTGCAGCTTTTCCCGGAGGTTCAGGACATACTGTACCGACCCCTGCACTCGGGTCCCCTGTTCCTCCCAATTCTCACGAATAATGTCTAGTATCCCCCGCGGGTGTCGGCCGAACAATAGTTCAAACGGGGAAAATCCTGTAGAGGATTGGGGCACCTCCCGTATCGCGAACAGAAGCGCTGGCAACAACGCGTCCCAATCCCGGGGCTCCTGCCCTACAAACTTCCTTAGCATCTCCTTTAGCGTTCTATTAAAACGTTCTACTAACCCGTCTGTTTGGGGGTGGTAGATGGCCGTTTTCAGCCGCTCGATCCGCAACAACTTACACAACTCGTTCATCAGTCTCGAGGTGAAGTTAGTCCCTTGGTCGGTTAGAATCTGCTCCGGCAGCCCCACTCGGGCAAAAATCTTCACGAGTTCCGCAGCAAGGGTGCTGGCGTGCACGTTTCTGAGCGGGATGGCCTCCGGATATCGTGTTGCATAGTCTAATAGCACCAAAATATACTGGTGCCCGGTTTTGGATTTATCCAACGGGCCGACTATATCCATGGCGACCCTCGCGAAGGGCACTCCCACCACGGGCAACGGCACCAGGGGGGCTTTGGGTACCCCCTTCGGCCTAACCTTTTGGCACTCGGGGCAGGAGCCACAAAAGTCCTGTACTTCGCGGAAGATGCCCGGCCAATAGAACCGCCGAATGATACGCTGCACAGTCTTTTCTGCCCCCAGGTGCCCGGCCCAGGGGTTAGCGTGGGCTAGCTCCATGAGGCGTTGTCGGTACCTTTTTGGCACCAGCAACTGCTCGACCCCTGAATCGCCCCCCTGCCCCCCGTCCACCCGGTACAACCGGTCGTGTCGTACCTCAAAGTAGGGGCTGGTCGGCCTGTCGGCCTGGGGAGCGTCCTCGTCCTGCGGATCCCGGGCGGCACTCCATGCATGTCGGAGTGACGGATCTTCCCGCTGTTCCTGTATAAAGTCACCATCCACTAGCTCCAGTATTCGCGGTCCTTCTGCCTCGCCCTCTTGTGGGCCGGGGCGGGGGTCCCCAATCATACCCTCCTCTCTCTGGGGAGGCCCTCGTTCCCGCCATGCGTTCAGGGCCCGGCGGAAGCCCCGCCAATCCCGTCCTAGGAGCGCGGGGTACACTAGCCTAGGGGCGACCACCACGTAGCACCACTCTTGGCGGTCCCCATCCGATATCTGGGCCCACGCAGTAGCGTATTGGTGGGAATCGCCGTGTACGCACTGCACCCAGACCGGCGGGCCCCGTGGTCCTCCCTCCGGGAGTAGATCGGCTCTTATAATCGTCTGGCTGCAGCCAGAGTCCACAAGGGCTACCACCGTCTTACCCCCTATCCCTACGGTCCTTAATATCCTACCTTGCCCGTCGCTGGCCTCAGGTTCGGCCCCCGCCAAGGCCTGGGCGTAGGAGCAGTCCATATAGGGGCAGTCCCGGATGAAGTGCCCCTCTTGGCCACAGCGGAAGCAGGTCCCGCGGGCCGGAGGTGGGGTGCCCGGCCTCTGACGCCGGGGGGGTTCAGGCCGGGGTTGCGGTGCCTCCCGTGGCCCCTCCTCGCCCCGCGCTGGCCTCGCTGCGGCGGCCCATCTCCGCGGCCCGTCCCTCTCTGGGCTCCTTCTCCTTTGGACTCCCCGTCCGATGTCGAGACGCGGTGAGGGGGTGGCTTTCCGCCCGCGGTCGCGCCCGTCGGCCCGTTCGGCGGCCTCATAGTCTGTCATCAACTCCACGGCTTCCTGGAGGGTGGAGGGATGGTGTCTGCGGACCCATCGCTGTCCGCCGGCGGGGAGGATGTTGACGAATTGTTCCAGGACGACTTGTTCTGCCACCTGGGGCCCCGTGTGTTGCTCAGGCTCCAGCCAGCGCCATGCGGCCTCTCTTAGCTTCTGGGCCATGGCCCGGGGGCGAACCTCGGCGCTGTAGGGTTCACCCCGGAACTTCTGGCGGTGCGTCTCAGGCGTGATCCCCATTTGGTCGAGTATGGCCTCCTTCAATCGGTAGTAATGTAGGGCCTCGCGGTCACTTAAACCCTTATATGCTAACTGAGCCGGGCCCGTTAGGTATGGGGCCAGTAGTGTAGCCCAGTGGGATTCTGGCCACCGGGCTACCGTCGCCACCCTCTCAAAGGTGGCGAGGTATGCCTCAGGATCGTCAGCCGGCCCCATCTTAGTTAGCCGTATGGGCAGGCGTACCACCTCCCCCTCTCCGGCTGGCCCCTCCTCTTCGGGGCACGCTGGACTCAGGGGGGTCACCATTGCCGGTGGATATCGTCTCATCCACTCTTCCTGTTGCGCCTTCATTTGCTCGGCTACCTCCCGGATCAGTTGTTTTTGCTGCTCTTGTTGCTGGGTGGTGAGCTGCTGGATTAAGGCTGACTGCTGCTGTTGGTTTTGCCTTTGGGTCTCCTTGACCCACTCCATGAATTGCGCCGGATCCATGGCATGTCCCGGTGCAGTTCTCACTCCCCTTTTTCCGAAAAACACCACAAAACACCCCCCTGTTAGTGCTCCCTAAGCCTTCTCACACCCCCTTTCCCTTCCTAGGGGGGGGGCTGGGTTCGTGAGTAGGTGTTTTTTTTTTTTTTTTTTTTTTAATATAATCGCCCCTTACATCCGGGGTAGGATCCCCACTACGCCCACATTCTCCACCATCTGTGACGCCCCCACGCCGCCCCGCGGCGTTTGCCCAGAGGGCTCGCTATGGTCCTTGAGTCTCGAGCTCCCTCGGCTAGTCTTTTCCGTGCTTTCGTCTTCGGTTTCCCCCCCGCAACAACGCAGGAGGGGAAGGGGGGCCCGGGCCCGCCCACTCTCACGGGCCCCAGCCCAGGGCCCTAAGGGTTCTGGTCCAAGTGACCCGAACCCGGCTGACGGGGCTCGACCCCTTAACTCGCCAGCCCACCAGTCATCCCTGACTCTGCCCTGGGCTGCTTCCTTCCCCTCGTGCTCCCGAGCTCACCAGTTCGCCGCCGTCAGGGGTACCCGCGAGCCTGGGGGTGGTCCGCTGCCTCGGCGTTGCTCCCCTGTCCGGTGTGGGGCTGTGCGGCGGGGTGCGGAGCCGCGCTGCGCTGCTCTGCGCCGCTCTCCACGGCGCTGTCCTCCGCCCGCGGTCGGCTGCCCCCCCCTCCCTTGGGGCCGCGGTCCCATTTTAAAGTTGGCGCCGGGGGCGCGGCCCCGGCGTCCTGCGCCGTCCCCGCCCTCCGCGCCGGGGCGTCTGTCCGTTGCCAGGGCAACGGGGCCTAGGCTCCGGCGCGCCCGGATGACGTCCTCCGGCGCGTCGGAGGCCAACGCGTTCCTCGCCGCCACCGAACACCGCGGGCAGCGGCGGGGGGCGCTCCGCCTCCCGCTGTACAGGGCGGCCGGTGCGGGGCTCTCCGCCGAGGGCGGGGCTGCCCCGTCACAGTCTGAATTGAAACCAATAGGGTTCTTCCAGGATAGTCCCCCTCACTCCCTGTGAACACTGTGATTCTCATATAGGTGCCTGTTTTCATTTATCTATGTCCCTTGGGAAAATAAAAGTTTATGGAACAAGGCAAGACAATATAACAGCTCTAAATGAAAAGTAACTTACTTGTCAGTATCACTGATCACTTTGAAAGCCACAAATCTACCTCCCCACCAGCATGCAGTACATTGAGATGCATACTTAGCTATGTATCTGAGTGGTGCTAATACCCTTCTAAAACTGTGAAACTATCTGCTGAATATCCTCTCTCTTCCCGTGTCGCATGGTAACACATTCACCAGCTTTGAGGTGCTCTGAATAGAGGCCCAAACGAATGAAGAATCCACAGAACAGTGAAGCTGGAACCCCAGCCAGCAAATAAAATATGAAAATTGCTGCTTGCTGTGCCAGGTAGAAAGCTGTTATTAAATCCTAGTGAGAATTATGGCGTCAGGCAACTGGGTGGCTTTGAGGGCACTGAGTAATGATTAAGAACGCACAAGCTGGCTTGCAAAGGCTGAGGGGGTGATGTACAACAGATGGGGTAGGAGGAGACCCACTTCCAAAGACTGACTGAACCAGATAAAGCCAGATAGCACTTGGACCATCAGGAGATTGAGCCGCAGCAAGTATAAACTGCCACAGTTCATTCCCCGCTGAGTTTGTTGGAACTATGACCATTTGCCCCAACTGAAGATCTGCTCCCTATTTTTAGTCCCAGCTGAAAGAGCTTTTGTGGGACCTTGAAAAAAGTGAGAACAGGAAGGAGAGAGGGACCTTGCTGTATTTTGCATGCTGCTACTAGAGAGAAGTAACTGTTTCAAAGGCGGGATCTCGGAATTGTTGCCACTTTCATATTCCAATTCTGAAGTCTTGGCGTTTGACACAGGCCTGGGCTTGGTCAGGATTGCATACGACAATAATACATCTGTCTTGTACATCTTTGAAAAACTCAGGGTGGAGCAAGTGAGGAATTCTTCCCAAGGGCTTGGATTTTTCATATCACCCTGGGTTATTAAGGAAAAACACCAGTAGTGGCTGGCAAAGTGCTTCTGCCCAATCCCTTCCTTAACAACAGCAGAAAAGTGAAATTGGTATGCATTCAAGTTAGATCATGTTGTTATTTAAAGGTACACTTACAAGTACAGTGTTATTTTTCTTTGCTTTCCATTGTTCATTGTACTTTCTTAGACAATGGGTTTTTTTCCATACATGTGGCTAGCATTGTATTTCTCTCTCCTCATGTGTTTCCAATTAATTTTAAATTAATATGGTTAATTTATTGGTGCATTGTCCTCAACAGTGAACAAAAACTTATCTTGTTACATGTTTGTACTTTATTTGTCCTTAGGGTATCTTATTAGATATGTATAACTTATTTAGATATGTCTAGCTTATTTAGAAAAGCTAGACATACACAAATCCATGGGGCCGGATTTAATGTATCCGAGGGTACTGAGGAGTTGACAAATGTCATTGCAGAGCCTTTAGCTATTATCTTCGAAAACTCATGGAGATCAGGAGAGATCCCGAATGGTTGGAAAAAGGCAAATGTAGTGCCCATCTTTAAAAAAGCCTTACCTCAATCCCTGCAAAAATCATGGAGGGGATCCTCAAGGAATCCATTTTGAAGCACTTGGAAGAGGGGAAAGTGATCAGGAATAGTCAACATGGATTCTCGAAGGGCAAGTCATGCCTGACCAATCTGATTAGCTTCTATGATGAGGTAACTGGCTCTGCCAACATAGAGAAGTCAGTGGATATGATATATCTTGACTTTAGCAAGCCTCCCCCACAATATTCTTGTCAGCAAGTTAAGAAAGCATGGATTGGATAAATGGACTGTAAGATGGATAGAAAGATGGCTAGTTTGTTGGGCCTAACAGGTAGTGATCAATGGCTTAATGTCAGGTTGGCGGTCAGTTTCAAGTGGAGTGCCCAAAGGATCAGTTCTAGGGCTGGTATTGTTCAACATCTTTATTAATGACCTGGATGAGGGGATGGATTGCACCCTCAGCAAGTTTGCAGGTGACACTAAGCTAGAGGGAGAGGGAGATATGTTGGAGGGCAGGTATAGGGTCCAGAGTGACCTAGACAGATTAGAGAATTGGGCCAAAAGTAATCTGATGCGGTTCAACATGGACAAATGCAGAGTCCTGCACTTGGGACAGACGAATCCCAAGCACTGTTACAGGTTGGGAATCGATTGGCTAAGTAGCAGTTCTGCAGAAAAGCACCTGGGGATTACAGTGGATGAGAAGCTGAATATGAGTCAACAGTGTGCCCTTGTAGCCAAGAAGGTGAATGGAATATTAGGCTGTGTCTAGACTACATGCCTCTGTCGGCAGAGGCATGTAGATTAGACACATAGGCAAAGGCAAATGAAGCCGCGATTTAAATTATCGCGGCTTCATTTACATTTACATGGCTGCCGCTCTGAGCCGACAAACAGCTGATCAGCTGTTTGTCAGCTCGCGCGCTAGTCTGGACGTTCCCCCTGTCGACATCAAAGCCCTTTGTCGGCAGCCCCGTTATTCCTCGTGGAATGAGGTTTACCGGGGCTGCCGACAAAGGGCTTTGATGTCGACAGGGGGAACGTCCAGACTAGCGCGCGAGCTGACAAACAGCTGATCAGCTGTTTGTCGGCTCAGCGCGGCAGCCATGTAAATGTAAATGAAGCCGCGATCATTTAAATCGCGGCTTCATTTGCCTTTGTCAAAACAACAAATCTACATGGCTCTGTCGACGGAGCCATGTAGTCTAGACGTACCCTTTGATTCCATTAGCAGGAGCATTGACAGCAGACCTAGAGAAGTGATTATTCCCCTTTATTCGGCTCTGGTGAGGCCACATCTGGAGGATTGAGTCCAGTTCTGGGCCCCCCACTACAGAAAGGATGTGGACGCATTGGAGAGGGTTCTGCAGAGGGCAACCAAAATGATTAGGGGACTGGAGCACATGTCCTATGAGGAGAGGCTGAGGGATTTAGTTTATTTAGTCTGCTGAAGAGAAGAGTGAAGGGGGAGTTGATAGCAGCCTTAAGCTCCCTAAAGGGAGGTTCCAAAGAGGATGGAGGGAGGCTCTTCTCAGTGGTAGCAGATGACAGAATGAAGAGCAATGGTCTCAAGTTGCAGTGCGGGAGGTCTAGGTTAGATATTAGCAAAAACTGTTTTCCTAGGTGGGTGGTGAAGCACTGGGATGGGTTCTCTAGGGAGCAGGTGGTTTCTGCGTCCCTAGAGGGTTTTAAGTCCTGGCTTGACAAAGCCCTGGCTGGGATGATTGAGTTGGGGTTGGTCCTACTTTAGGCAGGTATCTGGATTCAATGACCTCCTTAGGTCTCTTCTAGCCTTATGATTCTATGATCATTGTTGCTGCAGAACTATCAGAGGAAAGAAAGATTGTTTTTCTGTGGGTTGTACTTAAATGCTGAATATTCAGCTTCTGAATTTACTAATAACCAGATAAAAGAAAGAAGGAAACAGCAGATTATGAATACCACACATCTACATCACCACCAACGTGCAGTATATTGAGATGCATAATTAGATATGTGTCTGAGCAGTGCTAATACAAAGTACCAAAGGCATTAGAGTATTACAAAGAAATGCGATAGGAAGGATGGTCTACTAGTTTAAGGACTGGACTGTAGCCCAAGGTGTGATTGTTTTGCTGGGACTGGATTCAAACTTTGCTCTGCCATGCTGCATTTATCACACGGCTGCCTCCTGCATCAAAGTTGTGCGAGCTAGGGGTTGAATTCCGCCCTTGGAGGAATGCTCTCCTCACAGTCAATAAGAGTTGTATACTGGCTTTGGGTTGGATGTTGGGTTCCAGATAGATCAAGAACAAACTTTTTCTCATACATTCTTTATAAATGTATCCAGACTTGCTGAGTCTGCAACATTTAGAAAGTTGTAGTCAGGGAGGTCTAGGTTGGATATTAGGAAAAACTACTTTACTAGGAGGGTGGTGAATGGGTTCCCTAGGGAGGGGTGGAATTTCCATCCCTGGGCATTTTTAAGTACTGGCTTGACAAAGTCCTGACTGAGATGATTTAGTTGGGGCTGGTCCTCCTTTGGGCATGGGGTTTGACTTGATGACCTCCCGAGGTCTCTTTCAAACCCTAGGATTGTGAAAATGTCAGGAGACCTGGCTAGCTAATGAGAGCTGAATTCAGATTTGGGCCAAAATATAGACAATCTGTCTTGGAGTAGTTAGTGCTTCTGGTCCTAACTGGAATCATGTGCAGGGGCAGAAAATTACTCAACTCTGTAGAATCTTCTATTTGGCTCAGTTCTACAGCTGATCAAAATGTTTGTGTGGTGTTCTACTTTTCTTGCCTGTGATGCACATAATACACAAGTGCATCACGCATTTTTGAACTAAATAGCTCCGCTCATGCTCGTTTTGTGATTTTTTTTAAAATTAGTATCTGTTTAATCATTCTTTCTCAATGCTATCAGAATCCTGCTGTGGACATGGGACCTGCAATGAGCTTCAGAGACTGACTATATATATAAGTTAAAAGTCTGGAATCTGTGTGTATGTGGTGATTGTGCTTGTGGTGATCGGATGGCACTAGCCTACAGGATCCATTTAAGGAAAGAAAGGTCTCAAAACACAAGTTAGTCCAAGACATTCTGTGCTGATCTATAGGGATTCTTGAGACTGCCTTCATCTCTTTAGTGTCAAAGCACCTTCCAGTTATGCATTAAGCCATGTGACACATATTTTTCACTTGTGGTTTGTTCTTTTCCTCATCCTCTCGTTAGAGAGAGAATTTTGTGTGCAGGGAAGTGTTCTGACAGGTTTTGCTTTTTTTTATTATTTTCATGTTCTTTATTTATACAGGCAGTCCCCGGGTTACGTACAAGATAGGGACTGTAGGTTTGTTCTTAAGTTGAATTTGTATGTAAGTCGGAACTGGTACATATTGTAGGGGAAACTCTAGCCAAACATTTCTCCAGAGCTCAGTTTTATTCTCCCACACCTCACTTCCCTCAGTCCTTTATTCTCAAGCTGAGGTGTCTGCTGAGAAAAGCCGCTCCGCGTCTCCCTGGTCTGCTGCGGGGGGGGGGATGCTAGCTTCGCGTCTCCCTGGTCTGCTGGGGGGAAGCAGCTAGTGCGGGGTTGCCTCACCTCGTTTTTAAGTAGGGATCTGATGTAAGTCGGATCCATGTAACCCGGGGACTGCCTGTATAGGCAAAAAAGCCCCTTGCATTGTAGTGCAAAATGGTGAGATATATAATGGTCTGGGAGCAGTTCCTGAGAAGACTCCATCTCTTGCACATCATATTTTGATGAGAAAGCATAAGAGCTGATGTCTGTGACAAATACACAGAAACAGTAGCCACATCCTCACTTTCCTCTCAGCCTTACTCTGTTTTAATCTATGCTGGTGTAAATCAGGAGTAACTCTATTTAAGTCAATGGAGTTACACTAGCAGAAGAGAGAGAGAATTTTTGCCCACTCCCATTTACTAGCTTGGACATGAAGAATAAAGGCCCTTATTTTTATTTAGTTGGTTGTTTTTGCAAAGTTCTTGGAGCTGTTTGCTCCAAGTGGGTTTACTCTGGTCATTACTCATACAAGAATCTCAGTGGAATCATGACGCTGGCATTTTTAACTTACGACCATGAAAGCCTGGGCTTTAGAACTTTAGTCCTGTTCCATGGAAAATATGAGAAGGAATGGTTATGGTCAGGAGAACCAGCCAACTATAGAAAGGGGTCCAATTGTCATTGCTACTTAATATATGCTTTGCCTTGTGGCTACCAGATTAGCTCCAGTTTTCATACTTTGCTTTATCTAGAGAAAGCAGAGAGAGAGATTGCAACAGTCTCAGAAATGGAAATTTCAATATGAAAACGTGGCTGTATTTTTACACAGTGCCAGTACATCTTAGATTACAGCATGCTTGTGAAGCAGTGTGGCCTAGCGGTTAGGTGGGTGGCTTTCAACTTTGGAGACATGGGTTTTATTCCTGGCTGTGCTAACTTCCTGAATAACCTTGGACAAACAACTTGCACCCTTTGAGCTTTGCTTTCCCTTCCTGCCCTTTGTCTTGTCTATTTAGAGCAGCATTGGGCAATAACCGGCCCACAGGCCGGATGCGGTTCACCAGGGTTAGTCTCTTCTTACTGTGTTTTGTGTAGACTGAGCTGTTCAGAGTTTACTTTTCGTTTTCTCTTTATTTATGTTTGTTGTAACCGTGAAGATAATGTCTCTGGGTTATAAAATAGCTATGTTGTGTGGTAAAAATTAGATTATTATTTGTTTCTTCCTCATAAGATTTTATAAAGTTATTTAATTAAATTCATTTCTTTAGTTCTTTTGGGGACTTGAACTTGAACCTGTATAATTCTTGCTGGGGATCCTGAGAGACTGAACTCTGGGTCTCCAGCTACTTTCAATGGGAGTAGGTGGTTTTTTAAGACACAGGAGAAGGGCAGTGACGTCTAGCCCATGCAAAGTTACACTTGCAGTTCTCATTGGCCAGAGATTACTGTTTCTGGCCAATGGGAGCTATGGGAAGTGGTGTTCCAATCCATGCCACTTCCTGCACCTCCCATTGGCTGGGAACAGCAATGCACGCAGGTAAATTGGCAGCAGCAGCTTGCAGGGGCTAACCTTGGAGAACCGCCACCACCTGATTGTCCACCCCTGATTTAGCGTGAGGTATTTTAGACTCAACTCTGCATTTTCATAGGGGGTTACATTAGATAATCCCGATGGTCTCTTCTAATGCCATAATTTCATGGCTCTATTTGTTTATTCTCTTCCTAGAACAGTGGAGTTCAACATTGATTCAGCCCCCAATGGCTACGTCTACACTACGAGTTTTCTTGGCAAAAAAAATGGTAAAGAGGGGCTCATTTGCATGAGTCACGATCTCATTTCCATATTTTCTGCTGATCTGTTTTTGCGCTAGGGGTTTTTGCACAAAAACAAGCAGTGGGGACATTTCCTTTTTGCGAAAACCCCCCTTTTTCCAGAAGAGCCTTATGCCCAGGAGATATACCGATCTTGCGGGAAAAGGGGGTTTTGTGCAAAAAGGAAATGTCCACACTGCTTGTTTTTGCACAAAAATCCCCTAGCAAAAACACAGCAGCAGAAAATATGGAAATGAGATCGCGACTCAAGTAAATGAGTCCCTCATTAGCATATTTTTGCGGAGAAAACTCGTAGGGTAGATGTAGCCTCTGTGTTACTGGAATGCAGATAATTAAGACTAGCACTGAAGAAGTGTCAGGCTCACTGTAAGAGAATGTGGGACATCAAAGGTTAAAAAAGTAGATCCTAGTGTGAACCCTTCAAGGATAATTGACCTTGCAAGCAAGAGCCAAGATGAGGAATGATGAAATGGAGGAGCTTGCGGCTAATCCACTCCCAGCTTTGCCCAACAGAAGTCACTGTGGGGAACAGGGTAGGTGTAATGGTCTCTGGAAAGCTTGCAGCTACTCCAACCTCCTGCAAAAAGAGTCATGGTAGGGCCCCTATTTCCTGTTCAGGATAAAATCACAGATGCTCCAGTCCCAGGCAACTTCTCAGCACAGGACAGAACTTACACTCAGAATTGCAATGGGGAAAAAAGGTGGTCCAAGGTGCATCAACTTCATCTGAGTTACTCAGGGAAACGACTCCAACAACATGCAGACCCAGTGAGTTTCAGTGGCTTTTAATATACATTTTAACATTACCGTTGTCACTCCTTTAGACATAGAGTGGTAATAAATCCAAGGAAGAGCAAACACACAAGCCAGTAAGGCCTCACTAGGATGACATTGAAATTAAGCTTTGGGGTCAGGGAAAAGGTGCAGCGTTTACCTCAGGGAGCTTAAGGAATAGTCAAACAAAGCAGGCAGCAGTACAACCTGCTTTAATTTTTGGGCCTGGTCTCCGGACGCCAGTGCTAGAAATGAAAATTTGCTGATTGCTGAAGCCAGCTCCAGAGCAAGGGGCTATAGGGCTTGTCTGCTTTGCTTCACAAGTACAGCCTCTACCGAGGAGGCGATGAGTTGTTCGCACAACCTTTGTGGAGCTATTCAGAGCTACTGCAGCACCCACTTAGGGTGTGAGGATATCTCAGGTGAGCCGTCTTCATGAAAGTTACTTGTGAGTTACCCACTTCCTACTGCTGCCTCTCCGGGTCCATGCTAGTCCCTCCAGTTTGTTGAGCGTAAGGACAATCTTCGTTGGTGAAACAGAAGTGCAGGAGGTGGTTGGAGGATATAAGGGGGATGAGAGGGGCCTGATACAAAGGGCACGGAAGTTAGTGGGTTTCTTTCAGTTGTTTTCAACGGGATTTAAAGCAGCTACATAGGGGAGAGGAATGTTTGTCATAGCATTCTGAGGAGCAGTGAAACAGGCATACTCAGCTTGGAGATCTGGAAGCATCTTTCCTCCTTGAGTCCCTCCCCCCCCCCCCCCGGGTGGGGAGCTGTGCTACGGTGCCATATTCTATCTTTACACTGGGGCTGTGTCTACACTGGGCCACTTATTCCGGAAAATCAGCCGCTTTTCCGGAATAACTTCTGTCTACACTGGCCCCTTGAATTTCCGGAAAAGCACTGACAATCTACTGTAAAATCATCAGTGCTTTTCCGGAAAAACTATGCTGCTCCCGTTCGGGCATACGTCGTTTTCCGGAAAACTGTTCTGGAAAAGGGCCAGTGTAGACAGCACAGATTGCTTTTCCGCAAAAAAGCCCCGATCGCGAAAATGACGATCAGGGCTTTTTTGCGGAAAAGCGCGTCTACATTGGCACGGACGCTTTTCCGGAAAAAGTGCTTTTCCGGAAAAGCATCCTGCCAATGTAGACGCGCTTTATACGGAAATACTTATAACGGAAAACTGTTCCGTTTTAAGCATTTCTGGAAAAGGGTGCCAGTGTAGACATAGCCCCATAAGATTAGCTCCGCAGCAGTTTTTCGTTGCATCGAATATTGGTCTGAGGTCTAGGGCAGTAATGACACCAGCTGACTTTCATATGACCTAGGGTTTTCCTATGACAGCTCTGCACAGCTAGAACCATGGGAGAGAGCCTTCTCATGTACCTGCCCAGGGGGGGCAGACCCCCACACTGCAGCAGGACTTAAACTTCCCAAAGTTTGGGGGTGATGAGTGCTGGGGTTTCATTTCAAGCCCCATCTCTGCTCACTGCTGAAGTCCCCCCTCTGCTTTTGTGCTACAAAGTGTGATCCAGGCTCTGTTCAGCATGGGCTCTTCCTCATAAAGATAGATGAGAATTTAGCATGTGGAAGAGGCCTGTAAGATCACACCTTGGGATCTGGTTACTTGGATGACCACAATACAATGGATTTGAGAGTATTCTAGGGGTGTTTCCTAGCTCACAGGTGCCTAGACTTGGAGGTAAACTACAGCCAGCTAAAGCAGTTCTCATAATATAACTGACTCATTCTGCACTGTGTCACTGTAACAGAACACTGTAGCTGCACATAAGGGCCTAAGTTTTAGCATAAGCCTCATGCTGGCCTTCTGCTCAAAGGTCCCTTAAAGAGAGGCATGATTCAACATATGAGCACAAAACTGATGACCAGGTGTTCCTGAGAGCTATTCCAGTTCTCATGTGAATCTCAGTAAACTCTTAGGCACATGTCTGTCAATTTACCTATTTCTTGCAGGTGCAAATGAGGTAACTGCAGACCTCAGTGACCTTGTATATGAGCAATTACCCGATTTGTGTTCCCACAAGTGAGGTTTGGGGCTTGCAAATGGTGTGTGCGCGCAAATTACACAGGTGCAATTTAAAAAACTGTTTTGAAAATCTGAACCTAAACATGTGGGTTCAAAAATCAAAAGAAAAAAAGTGAGAGACAGCAAATTCCCTGAGGTGAAAGAGATTTTACAAAAACTCTTCTGCACTTATTCTTTCCACTAAAGGAACAGTGCAACTTAATTCTACTACTGCCTGTAACCAAGAGCAGGGTGAATCATCAAGTTTTCAGTTTATTGGTAAAACCAAAAAATCCATAAAAAAACTTGTTTCAAGTTGAACAAAATTTCCCTTGACCTTTTGGGGAAGCTGCTGGTTTTCTTTATTTAATTTAGTTTGGGTTTGGGGTATTTTTCACCCATTTTAAAATACAGATCCATCTAAAAATGAAAAATCAAAATGTTTCATTTTGAAAATGGGGGTGGGGGGTGGTGTTGTCCTTTCTGGCCAAAAGTGCCGATTCACCAATGGTTTGGGTCCATCTGAAACTATATTTTTCAGTGAATTAAGTATTTGTCCAAAACATATTGCCCAGCTCTACTGTAAGTTTTTGTTTCTGATTTCACATAGATCAAATCATAGAATCCTAGAGCTGGAAGAGACCTCAGGAGGTCATCAAGTCCAGACTCCTTCCCAAAGCAGGACCAATCCCAACTAAATCGACCCAGCCAGGGCTTTGTCAAGCCGAGACTTAAAAACCTATAGGGATGGAGATTCCACCCCCTCCTTAGGGAACCCATCCCAGTGCTTCACCACCCTCGTAGGGAAATAGTTTTTCCTAAAATCCAACCTAGACCTCTCCCACTGTAACTTGAGACCGTTGCTCCTTGTTCTGCCATCCGTCACTGTGAACAGCCTTTCTCCATCCTCTTTGGAACCTCCCTTCAGGAAGTTGAAGGCTTCTATCAAATCCCCCTCACTCTTCTCTTCTGCAGATTAAATAAACCCAAATCCCTCAGCCTCTCCTCATAGGTCATGCGCTCCAGCCCGCTAATCATTTTGGTTGCCCTCAGCTGGACCATCTCTAATGCATCCAAATCCTTTCTATAGTGGAGGGCCCAGACACAATATTCCAGATGTGACCTCACCAGAGTTGAATAAAGGGGAATAATCACTTCTCTGGATCTGCTGGCAATGCTCCTCCTAATGTCTCCAAGTATTCCATTAGCTTTCTTGGCTACAAGGGCACACTGTTGACTCATATCCAGCTTCTCATCCACTGTAACCCCCAGGTCCTTTTCTGCAGAACTGCTACCTAGCCATTCAATCCCCAGCCTGTAACAATGCTTGGAATTCTTCCGTCCCAAGTGCAGGACTCTGCACTTGTCCATGTTGAACTTCATCAGATTTCTTTTGGTCCAATTCTCTAATCTGTCTAGGTCACTCTGGACCCTATCCCTACCCTCCAAAGTATCTACCTCTCTCCCTAGCTTAGTGTCATCTGCAAACTAGTTAAGGATGCAATCCTTCCCCTCATCCAGGTCATTAATAAAGACGTTGAACAAAACCAGTTCAAGAACAGATCCTTTGGGCACTCCGCTAGAAACTGACCACCAACCTGACATCGAGCCGTTGATCGCTACCCATTGGGCATGACAGCCTAGCCAGCTTTCTATCCATCTTGCAGTCCATTTATCCAATCCATACTCCCTTAACTTGCTGGCAAGAATATTGTGGAAGACCATAGCTAAAGCTTTGCTAAAGTGAAGGTATATCACATCCACTGACTTTCCCATATCCACAGAGCCAGTTACCTCATCATAGAAGCTAATCAGATTGGTCAGGCATGACTTGCCGTTGGTGAATCCATGTTGACTATTCCTGATCACTTTCCCCTCTTCCAAGTGCTTCAAAATGGATTCCTTGAGGATCTCCTCCATGATTTTTGCAGGGATTGAGGTAAGGCTAACTGGTCTGTAGTTCCCTGGATCGTCCTTCTTTCCTTTTTTAAAGATGGGCACTACATTTGCCTTTTTCCAACCATTCGGGATCTCTCCCAATCTCCACGAGTTTTCAAAGATAATGGACAAAGGCTCCGCAATGACCTTTGCCAACTCCTCAGTACACTCGGATGCATTAAATCCAGGCCCATGGATTTGTGTATGATTAGCTTTTCTATATAGTTCCTAACGTGTTCTTTCCCCACCAAGGGCTGTCCTCCTCCTTCCCATACTGCGTTGCCTAGTGCATTTGCCTGAGAGCTGACCTTATCCACGAAGACAGAGGCAAAGAAAGCATCTTTAAGGACTGCTGAGCGCTGCCATATCAACACTGCTTTCCATTCCTTGATGTTCCTCTTCAAGTGATCTGCCACTGTTAGGGCCCTGGGATGGGACACAGTGGAGTGGGTGGGCCTATGTCCTCCTGTCACACCAGTCCCTGGGTGGCAGTCTCCCCCTGCTTGTCTAGGCAAAAGGCCTGTGCTTGTTGGCTCTCCACCAGCGCTAGGAGACCCAACGGTTTGGGTCTCCTAGCTGAGCTAGGGCCTAGACTTACTACTGACTGTGTGCTCAGCCTGACCATAGGCCCAAGCCCCTGACCTATTGCTGCGGCTGATTCCTGTCTGTGACTGAGCCATGTGGGGGTAATGAGGTGGAGTGGCCACCCACTGACCTGGGGCAGGGGGAGGAAATTGGACTACATGTCTCTCATTACTATTTGAATTACTATAGCACCTAAAGGCTCCAACCGATATCAGGGCCTCCTTCTACTGGACATCATAGAAACACACAGTAAGAGAGCTCGCGGTACAAATAGACCCGACACAAAAGGAAGTGGAAGTTTAAGGAGGAGAAGTGACCTGCTGGAGGTCAGAGAGCAGACAATAGCCGCCTGTCACCAGTCTCAGCCCAATGTCCTGTCCATGGAAACAGTAATTTTCAATCTCCTTGGGTTCGGGACTTATTTGTAAATGCTTATAGCCTATCGCAGCCCAGTAAATAGTCTGGAGTTGGAGCCTTCGGGGTGGTTCTGGTAGGATCCTGCCCCCTAGGGGCATTGGGGCTTGCCCAGCACTCAACCTCCAGTGACCACTTCTGCAGCTCCTGCGCTGTGGGGCTGGCTGGGTGTGGCTCTCTGCTCTGGGCATTGCCAGCTGCGGGGTTGCAGCACTGCTTAGGTTTTGGTCCCCCCTGCCCTGACAGGACCAAGCTTGTGGAAGTGGAGCTGTGACGTGGTTCGTGGTGTTGAGTCACTCATGCCTCCCACTAATATTTGCTCCCACCTTCCCCCAGGTTCCTATCGTGATGGCTGGGCCAAACCTGAGTGGCGCTGGGACACCAGAAGTTGCAGTGCCTGGATCAGGGAGATGAACCCAGCCAGCCCCGTGGGACAGGAACTGCCATGCGGCCCTTTGAAAAAATCTGGCAACTCAATTTTAAGTCCTGACCCACAGGTTGAGAAACCCTGCACAGACGACACTGATTTTCCAATCATAAGTCCTTGGGCATTGTCAGTCTTGCCATATCTCATCCTCTTGTTCTATTGGGCCTTAAGTCCACTGGGCCAGTCTCCTGCATGTATAACTCCACTGACTTTCTATTCCCCCTTCCCTCCATTCATATCCTTCTGCTGTCTCCCATCTTACATTTTCTGTAAATTGAAGTCTTTAAACCATGATTGGAGGACTTCAATAACACAGCCAGATATTGTGGGGAGAAAGGGGGAGTAGGGGAGGGAGCTATTAAAGATGGATGGATGAGATTCTCTGGCTACAATGTGCAGAGATCAGACTAAGGTCAGAAGACACCATCATGATCCTCAAAAGCTTGGGACAATGAAATTGTTAGTTCTTTGGAGCAAGGACGATCTTTTTCTTCTGTGTTTGTACAGCGCCTACCACAGTAGGGTCCTGGCCTGTGACATGGGCTCTTACATGTTATGAAAATGTAAATTGTACTTACTGTAAAAATGATCCAAATTATGGATAGAATCCTAGAATCCTAGAACTGGAAGGGACCTCAAGAAGTCATCAAGTCCAGTCCCCTGCCCTCATGGCAGGACCCAGTACCATCTAGACCATCCCTGATAGAAGACTATCTAACATGGCTCTTCCCAACCTTCTTCAACCCTCTCCCGCTAACATGCTGTGTCTTGTCGTTTAGTTTTCATCCACGTGTCTCGGCTGAACTCTTCACACTTAGCCACACCTGAGACTCCATTGAATGAAAGACACTCTCTTGGTTTAATGAAACTTGAATCTCAGGCTGATGAAAACTTTACTTCCTCACTTGGAAAAAAAAATCTAATCCACAGGGTTTTCCACCACAGTCTGTACTATATTTAGGATGTGTCCAATCACTGCAGAGTCCACATTTTCTGGGGTTATTATTATCGTGTGTGAGTCTGTGTGTGTGTGTGTGTGTGTGTGTATTTTGATTTTACGAGTGCAGTCAAATGGATCTCTGTGGTTTGGTTTGGCAACCACAACCTAACTACACTGCATTTTGGGTAATGGTGGAGGTGGGGGAATGGGAGCCAAGAGAGTGGGAGAAAAGAAGGAGGGTTGCCAGCTATTCAGAATGAGTTACAACTGCTCTTCCCCCACCACTATTGCCTACCTCAGTCTTTACTTCACCAAGGTTGAAGGCTGCCAGGGTGAAAGAGAGCCATAAAGATTACTCAGAACTTGACCCTGCTCACGGAAACTGGTCAGGAGCCAGAAAAAATGCCTGACTGTCCTTGAAGTTCTTAATAGTGCCTGCAAAGGCTCAGCCAGAAGAAGATGTCCCTGTTCTCCTATAATTCTCCTATATTGTTGGAGAAATGAACACCTAGGAGGATGTGTTTGTGTTTGCGCGCTCACACACATGTGCAGGTATGTATGTGCCAACACAATCTGGTCTGATAAAAGATATTACTTCACCTATCTTGTGTCTCTCAAGTCCTGGGGACCAACACATTTAAAACAACACAGCATATATACATAAATGTGTGTGTGTGTGTCATATATACATAAATGTGTGTGTGTGTGTGTGTGTCAGGGTTGACTCATTCTCAGGCGTTAGATCTGTGTTATGAAGCTAAGAGTTAGTTCTGATTCTGTTTTGAGTCTCATGATATTTGGCACTTTTCTTAAAGTCCCAGATACTGTATTCCTGTGCTCAGAGGAGAATCTCAGCTTGAGCAATGGAATAAATTGATTAGAGAGGGTGATGGAATCTCCATCATTAGAGTTTTTTAAGAGCAGGTTAGACGAACAACTGTCAGGGAATATCTAGATGGTGCTTGGTCCTGCCGTAAGTGCAGGGGGCTGGACTTGATTACATCTCGAGGTCCCTCACAGTTCTAGTGTTCCATGACTCTATTCTTTTTTAAAGAGTTTGTAGCCCTCATACTTGTAGAAGAAAGTTTGAAAATGTGAACTCTGAAGGCTACAACAGCAAGAGTCAAATAAAAAATCCCAACAAGTTGTTTTTAAATCTGACGTTTGGGGCAGGGTCCACTAAAATTTTTAGAACATTTAGGGTTTGCTATACTGCATGCAGACCGCCCCGCAATTAGTATATAAATATATTTCTCTCTTCCATTCTCTCTTTCTAGTATCTGAAAGTGAATTTAGGCTCCTGCAATGAGGTTTACCAGCTAATTCAAATTAGGGATTTTAAATCGGACTCCTGTTTCACTGCCACGTGTAGACGTGGGCAGTTACTCTAGGCTAGTGAATTTCTAAAATGGTGACCGGCCGGGAATATGCAAATCAAGCGTGGGATATTTAAATCCCGGGCTTGATTTGCAACTTCGGTATGCTTCATTTGCCTCCCCCCTTCAAAGTAGGGGGCAAGTGCAGACATACCCTTACATTTCAAAGTGGTGCAGAAGTTCCTATAACAGGCCTGGGCATAATACAGCTCATGAGCCGAATCTAGCCAGCCAAGCCACCGGATTTGGCTTGCAGAGGCAACAGGGAGCCGCAGGCAGGCTCCCCTGCTTATCCGCAGTCAGACTAGGGTTGCCAGATGGTTTCAAGAAAAATACCGGACACACTTGATGTTACATCACAATCGACATTATATCTTATTTAGAAAATACCGGACATTTCTATTTTCTCAATTTGTTTCCCAGACAGAAAGCTCAAATACTGGACTGTCCTGTTTAAAACCGGACACCTGGTAATCCTAAGCCGCACACGCCCTGCAGAAATGTAGCTGCTGGGCTTCCTTTCTGTTTCAAAACTGGAGGGGAGGGGGAAAGTTTCTGGATAGAAAATGGCCAATGGAAGCTGCTTGTTTGAATAACAGGCAGCCAAAAAGAGCCCCGCCCCCACTCCTCAGCTCAGTTATTCACTGAAGCACATAGCCAGGCAAACAAGCAGGCTGGCTGGGAAACATTTTAAGCTCTGCAAGACTTAGCTCGGAAGGAAGGCAGGTTGGTTTGGTTGCTGGCTGGTAAGTTTCCTGGCCACAGCCTCCCTTCTCCAACCCTCTCCCCCCCACAACTCAGCATACCCAAACTCTCTGTCCCCCTCTTGCAGCCATACCCCTCCCAGATCTGGTTCCTCCAATCTCCTGCCCCAGATCACAATCCCCTTCTATCCTAGGTCACATCCCAAACCCCGGCACTCCAGTCCCCTGCCCTAGGTCACAACCGCCTCCGTCACCCAAACTCCCTCCCAGACTCCAGTCTCCCTCCTGCACCCCAATCCCTCACCCCAAGCTTCCCTCTGCACCCAGCCTCCATCCCAGACCCCGCATCTCCTCCATTCATATCATGGAAGAGTGTGGCCCTCAACCACTTTCCAAATTCTTGGAGTGCCCCCCCCTCAAAAAATTATTGCCCACCCTGACCTATAAAGTACCTTTGGCAGCTGAAACAGATCCCCCTGTGCAGGCTTCTTCACAAGCCTTGGTGGAGGATGCATGCTAGTGTAGATAACTATGTCTGCACCTGCTGCTATGGAGATTCTTAGCTGCTACAAGCTGCAGAGCATCCCATAGACAGCTAGGGATTGGGGGTGGGAGGGTGTTCAGTCAAGGGTGTGCTGCTTTACACCAGAGGCCAAACCAGACCCTACAGCACCTCAGAATAGGATGGGCACAAAGACGGTTCAAAATCATCTTTCCCTCACTCTTGGGATGCACCTCCTGCTGGCGTAACACAGAACAGCAACCCACATTTTCCAATTGCTTGACCCAAATGTAGTCCCCCTAAACTTCTAGTAAAGATGGGCTCACAGCAACACTTGGGACCTCCACCCCTCCAAATGTTGTGATGATTCTGAATCCAATCCTGGATCCTAACGTGAAGTCTTCATTGGGTCCCTAGTTGTACAGTGGCCCAAAACCAACACCGCTGAACTTCTTGGGGGGGAGAGGAGGAGGTTCAGAATTCAGATCCAGGGATCTTTGCCTTGGACACAGACACTCCTGTGCACAAGTAGCATGTATCTCAGCTCCTTTCATGTCACCAACTTCCTTTCCTGTGCACTCCATTGCTAGCCCAGCACTGAAGTAAACAGTTCAAAGGGCTGGCTGGTTTTGAAGTCGGTTTGTTGTGGAATGCCCTTCCATAATGGAAGCTGCATTTGAGTGTTTTGTGTGCCATCGGTTATAGCTGTTTTGTAGTGCATTTAAAGGCGATTCATTATGCACTTTAATTAAGAGCTCAAAAGTGCCATACTAAGTGGAGTTGATGAGGAGGGGCAAACAGAAGGTCTTTCAAGCTGGGAAATGTTCCTCTTTTGATGGTGAGCTATTTTATGGTTGTAGAGGGCCTGGAGGAGTTTTCTTCTCAGCACCTCAATGCCAATACTATTTTCCTTTTTGTTCTTAGGTGTGCAGTGTCTAACTCCTGCTCTCATACCATTTCACATGTATCACCGCTGAACTTGGCTCCCCCTCTGGAAAACGGTGACAAATCGTTACCTCAGACATAGTTAGACTATTAGTATAAAGCAATAGGTGTGCTGAGCCCTACAGCTCTCCCATATAATATAACATTTCCTCTTTCCTCGGCAACACAGGGACTCTCTCACCCATATCCCTCTGAAATCCCCTTTCTGCTTGCCTATCAACTGTTTGGGACTTTTTCACTTAATTAAAAAGCTCTCTACTTTTGCTCATGCCAAGGGTTTGAGTCAGAAGCGTGCCGTCTGGCTCCCCTCACTCTGGTTCTGATTAGAGAGTCAGAGTGATGGAGCAAGAACGCTGGAACAACTCCAGCTGGTTTCCGTGGCGTGTCTCAACTTTCTTTCTTTAATAAATAAATAAAAATCCCAGACCCGGTGGTTTAGTTTATTACAGCAGACTTCCCCCTTAGATGCACATATATATCAAGCCCCACACACTGTGGCTGCTATATATATTATAACTAACTTGTTTATGTCAGACAGGACAGTGATATATGGTTCCAGTTAGAGTTGTTATATTTATTCTGAATAATAGTCTATGAAGTTCACACCTCTAAGGCTAATTATCTGGGATCCAACCCTGATTTCTGTACATGTATTTTTATCTGGAGTCCGAACTGTTGTGCGTCACAGGCACAGAACAAGAGACACCAAAATGTTGCTAATGCCTGAGGACCCTGTAATGGCCAGGGAATTGAGTAGGTAGATCTGAGTGTTCCACTGAATACAGATGACTGTTCCTGTAGATTTTCACATGTGTAAATTAGAGGTTGTCTAGCCCTGACAAACTGCTTTACCTTCCAGCGCTTTGTGTACCGTTGCTCTGACTATTCATTTTATAGTCATTCATTTTCGTGTGAGTTGCTTTGTAATTTAAGTGATCTTGTCTTTTGCTCCATGGCTAGATGATGGAAATTTTAAAACTGGAAAAATGACAAAAACAAGAATGCATAATGCCCCTCTTGGACAACTGTTGTCCCTTAAAAGTGTGCTTGGCTTTTGAAAGATACTCCTTGTCCGAGTAATGTTCCCTTTACTTAACATGGGGAACAGTGGTAAAATCAGGAATATCTCTCAAATTTGTAGATCCATTTTGAAGGCCTCTCCCCAATCCCAGGCTTCAGACCTCAAGTGCTAACCTGAGCTGCATCTTCAAAGCATTGTCTACACAGCTATTTTCAGAGCGCTAGTCAGAGTCTGACTAACGAGTCTATCGACATGAGTTGGGAGGTACCCTGTGGGGCAGGATTTCATACTAGGCCTATAATGAATATTTTCATCTCTACCTATTTTACTGTAATGTGGTCCTAAATGGTGGATTTGTTTTCCACTCCAGTACTGTCCAAGAGGACAGTTTCTGAGTGAGGCTTATATATATTTGATCCTGTTTCCAGATGGACTTGTCACTCCAGGAAGACTGAGAAGGGTGTGACAGTCCAGTTCTCCACCACTGTAGTCAATATGGGTGTGTCTAGACTACAGGGTTTTGTTGACAAAAGTGGACTTTTGTCGACAAAACTATACCTGCGTCTACACTACTGCCGACATAACATCGACAGAACTCAGCAGTTTTGTTGACGGCGGTAAATCTTATTCTACGAGGAATAATGCCGTTTGTCAACAGAGTTCTGTCGACAGAAGGCGTTATTGCATCTACACTGTCCTTTGCGTCTACACTCTCATGTCGACAAAGTGGCTTGTTTTGTCGACAGAACTGGCTGTAGTCTAGACGCTCTTTGTAGTCAGAAGCTTTGTCAACAGTATCTGTCGACAAAGTTTCTGTTGACAAAAGCCTGTAGTCTAGACATACCCTATGGTCTGAATTTCAGAAATGTTGAGCACCGGCAATTCCAACTCAAATCATGAAATCACGGGGAGTTGTGAGAAGCTCAGAGTCTCTGAAAATCATCCCTTGGGGGCTTTATCATTGACATGGGCTGGAGTAAACTCACAGCAGGACTGGATACCTGTTCTGCTTTTCAATGATCACCATTATGGGGATGTAAGTGAGAAGATAAGTTAGTGGGACAGTGACTTACCTTGTTTCGTTCCCCTGTTAGGTCAGAAACCCAACAAATTGAAGCAACAAGTTATGGTTTGGCATTCCTGGAAAAATGTGAAGAAAAGGAATTATTTACTGCGCCACCTCAGTGAAGGCAATGAATTTGCTGCCCAGCATAGATCTTCAGCTCATGTGGATTGGTACAGCCCTATTGACTGCAGTAGAGCTGTGTCACTATATATCAAGTGAGTACTGGGGAGCTGGCCCTCTCCTTATATCACTGTAAATCAGATCCAAAACTGATCCATTTAATTTAATCTTCATGGGACTAATCATAGGGCCTTGGCTCTTGGGTTTTGCTGCTTTAATCACACTAGAAAATGAGACTCCCTCGGAGCCTGGAATCAATCACACAATTAACATTCACTTCTAAATATTTTGTTATTGTTAATATTTGCTGCCCTAAGCAACCATTTCTTCTTTTATAACTGAGCCAGCCATGGGAGCCAGAAGCCATGGTCAGGCAGAATGTGCACTGTCATACCCCTGTATGGACAATTAAGCACCAGAAGGAGTCACCAAAGGAGGCTGCGGTAATCCTGTCACTAAGGGGTTTTGAGAACAGGCTAGCCTAACACCTGTCAGTGATGACATGAGTGTACTTAACCCTGACTCTGTGAAGGGGGATGGACTAGGCGACCCCTTCAATGGCGGCCCCCCCCCTTTCCCCCCAGCCCTACATTTCATGATCGGGGCAAGCTCTTACAGTTATCAGAGACTGTGTGTTGAACCATTAGCTGCTGGGTATTTGATACACAGTACAGTCAGTTTAATGAGATGAGGAAGTTAGTTGTCTTGCAGTCCCAGTGTCACAAGGATATTGCCTCACTGTCCAGCTAGGGTTTTGTTTGTTTTTCAAAAAGGGGTGCTGAGTCCATCATAGAAGTTGCACCTGGATCGCTAGCAGCCCTAACTGTGCTCAGCGGGATCGAGGGGTTAGGTTCTCTATTGGACCATGTCATTTAGTCATCCCCAAGGTAAATACTATCAGAGCTGGGGGAGAGGAGTAGGTGAATGAATGTGAAGGGGAAGGAGAAGAGGAGAGGGAGACTGTTCTTACCTATCTTTGGGAAAGAGGATATGCCCAATTAAGTCCAGTTGAGTCAGGAGCTTGCTGCCATATAAGTAAATAGTAAAAATAGTTAGTAAATAGATCTCCTTCCTCTAAGGAGAGTCACGTTGGTGGAACTTCTTGGGATGTAAGTGCATCCATATGGGCTCCCATCCTGGGATCCATGGGGCAATTTATTTATTTAAAAGTCCAAAGATCTCTCTTAAATGGCTGCTCCCCCACCATCATATTGGGTAGAGACCACACATAAGTTCTTCCGATGTTTTGAAAGCCTATAAAACGCCACACAAATTACAGAGCCAGTCAACAGCCTTCTGACTGAGGTTATTTGGCTACTTTATATGCTCTGTGGTAAAGGCAGTTTTTGGAAAATGTGACCCAGCTCAGAAATTCTACTAAGGGGACAAGAGCTTTGGTGTATGTGTGGGGTCTCAGGGAGTATTTAGTTATAACCACAAATGTTATCACAATGGAAGTAGGGTTTCCTTAGTAAGAGTTTTGTTGTGAGCTTGGACTGAAGCCACTGAGTAATCTGAAATAGTGTGTAAATAGAATGTGAACTATGGGCTCATTAATTTATGGGTGAGAAGTTAGCATGTCTTATCAGGAAGTGCTTTCAGATTTTTCTTCTCAACATTTATTATCATTGACTTGATGGCTTCTCTCTGTGACCGCACCCAGAATTTCCTGTCCTACTCTGAGCACGTCTCTGCCAAAAAGATATTGACTAATGGACGTCTGAGAAGAATAAGAGTGAGCATCAGGGGGAAGAGATTGAGTTTGGAGGAGCGACGGGTAATGAAAAGAGGTAAGTACATATGGCCATGTGTGGTAATGAGACATGAGAGCAGTCTGTAGATATTTGAATGACGTAAACAATAAGGGTAGTGAAAATTATATCAGGTTATATAGCTAGTATTAATGAGATGAAATGAACAAAAGAAAATATAGACTAGAAAATGTCCTTCAAGAGAAATTCTGTGTTGGCAAGGAGATGGACTAGGAAACCTGCTAATATATATCTAGCACTTATCGATCTTACCAGTGAGTTTCCCTCATTATCCCCATTTTGCAAATGGGAAAATAGAGGCAAATAAGCATGAAGTGATTTGCCCAGTTTGTCAGTGAGGGTTCGTCTAAACTACATGACTCCATCGATGGAGCCATGTAGATTTGTTTGTTTGGAAAAGTCAAATGAAGCTGCAATTTAAATGATCGCGGCTTCATTTAAATTTACATGGCTGCCGCGCTGAGCCGACAAACAGCTGATCAGCTGTTTGTCCTCTCAGCGCGCTAGTCTGGATGCTCCCCTGTCGACATCAAAGCCCTTTGTCTGCAGCCCCAGTAAACCTCATCCCACGAGGAATAACGGGGCTGCCGACAAAGGGCTTTGATGTCGGCAGGGGAGCGTCCAGACTAGCGTGCTGAGCGGACAAACAGCTGATCAGCTGTTTGTTGGCTCAGCGCGGCAGCCATGTAAATTTAAATGAAGCCGCGATCATTTAAATCGCGGCTTCATTTGACTTTGCCTATGTGTCTAATCTACATGCCTCTGCTGACAGAGGCATGTAGTCTAGACACAGCCTGAGAGGCCCAGAACAGACTCTGGTTTGGCCTCTGGTGTAAAGGCTGGATTCTCAGTGGGTGGAAATGAATGAGTTGTAGGGAACTCCACTGACTTATGCAAGGTGCAGAGTTAGCATATTGTCTTCATTGAAAACCCACAATTCTGCTCATTTAAAGTCATTGTCAAAACTGTCATTTGAGTGCCAAGGCACAGGGCAGGACAGCAACGGGGAAATTCACCCCTGTGCAGAGGTCTAGCCAAAGTTCTTGGCACTACTTAAATATAGGGATTAGGTGGGATTTAAGTGGTACCTAGCAATTGTTCTGGCCCTTTTTCAAGCATGAGGTTTACTCTGTGTGAGTGAAGGATTGCTGGACTGCCCTTTCTAGTCATTTTTTTAAACAGAGCTTCAGTATATTGCACGTTGACCTGGATAAGTAGCAAAAGAAAAATCACAAATTTGCAGAAAGAAAACATGATGTTTTCATGAGATGTTTTCATGAGACCTGCCCTCCAGCTGTTCCCTGCGCAAGACCCAAGGTGGCAGGGGCTGTGCTACCTGGCTGTCGGTTGCTCCCCGGGACAGGCTCAGGCCGTGCTGCTCTCTGAGGCTGGGGTGCTCGCTGCCCCCTTAGGTCATTCTGGAGTATAACTGCCCCTGTTATCACATCTCTCCCTTTCTGTTTGATGAGAAACAATCACATTCCACACACGTCCCATTGTCCTGGCACAGCCAAATCCTGACCATGCTCTCAATTATGATAAGAGGAAGCTACATGCCCCATTTGGTGCTCCTAGTTCTTACTTTTTAGGAGGATTTCTTGAACAAATAGACTCAGAGATGGACACACACACACAGATGCATGGTGCAAACTCTCTCAAATATTTGCCTGATTCACCACTGAAATCAGTGGGGCTGCTGAAACTGTAGAGTAAGAGAGTGGTGAATCAGGGCCAGCATTTATTAAATGAAGCATAGAGTTTGGATTAGCCGCTGGGAGAGGGGAGAGTGCGCTGATGGTTGGAATTCATTCAGGCCCTCAACTAAGATATAAAAAGGAGTCTAAAAAGAGAAACTCCAATATGGAGGATGACAGCTAACACTGATATCAATATTGCTTGTGTCCAGAAAGTTGTGATGCTTCTGATGTAGGTGCCATAGCTGGAGATTAAGCTGCTTTCCCGTTAAGAGAGAGGCAAAGAAAAATGAATCCCTATTTCATTTCTCCAGACATGTTTTCATTTAAGTGGTATAAGCCTCTCAAGAATCTGTGTTCTTTCTGCTTGTTGTATTGAAGTCCCTTGAAGTGGTGCCAAAAAATCTTTACGGAGTGGAAAAATGGGTCTTGTTTTGTTAACTCGGTGGAACTATTGAATGATGTCATGGCAAAAGTGCTTTTATCTGGAAGCACAAAAGCAAGAGGGGCCCATCAGCAGTCCGTATAAGTGACTGGATAATTTATACGGCATTGAAAGGTAGCTTTGGTGGTCACAATTAGAAGTGCTGGCAACCAAATATAAAGGCTGGGTTTGAACCTGAAATTTTGATAAAATACTGCGTGCGTGAGATGCAAATAGAAATGAACATGCAGGCAAATCATTCTCTGCTTGTTTGTAAAGTTTTTTATTTTATTATACATGGACTTTCCATATGAGACTTAACATATGTTATTCATAACCTTTATATTTTACCTTGGAAAGATTAATTTGTGTTGGATCAGCCTCTTAGCATCATCTAGCCTCATTTTATTCAAATTTCAAAAATGGCAACCAATAGTTATATGATCATTTTGATCCAGATTTAACAGTCGTAGAATCATAGACTCAAAGAACCATAGAGCTGGAAGAGACCTCAGAAGGTCATCAAGTCCAGCCCCCTGTCCTAAGCAGGACCAATCCCAACTAAATCAACCCAGCCAGGGCTTTGTCAAGCCGAGACTTAAAAATCTCTAGGGATGGAGACTCAACTACTTCCCTAGGAAACCCATTCCAGTGCTTCACCACCCTCCTAGTGAAATAGTTTTTCCTAATATCCAACCTGGACCTCTCCCACCACAACTTGAGACCATTGTTCCTTGTTCTGCCATCCGTCAGTACTGAGAACAGCCTCTCTCCATCCTCTTTGGAACCTCCCTTCAGGAAGTTGAAGGCTGCTATCAAATCTCTCCTCACTCTTCTCTTCTGCAAACTAAATAGACCCAAATCCCTCCGCCTCTCCTCGTAGGTCATGTGCTCCAGCCCCCTAATCATTTTGGTTTCCCTCTGCTGGACCCTCTCCAATGCGTCCACATCCTTTTTGTAGTGGGGGGCCCAGAACTGGACACAATACTCCAGATGTGGCCTCACCAGATCCGAATAAAGGGGAATAATCACATCTCTGGATCTGCTGGCAATGCTCCTCCTAATGCAACCTAATATGCCATTAGCCTTCTTGGCTACAAGGGCACACTGTTGACTCATATCCAGCTTCTCATCCACTGTAATCCCCAGGTCCTTTTCTGCAGAACTGCTGCTTATCTAGTTGGTCCCCAGCCTGTAACAATGCTTGGGATTCTTCTGTCCCAAGTGCAGGACTCTGCACTTGTCCTTGTTAAACCTCATCAGATTTCTTGTGGCCCAATCCTCCAATTTGTCATTTTTCTACTTACAAGAGTTCTCATGTTCTGTCTCTACAAGACACTAATATTGAGAGGTCTCTCCCTCTCTGAAACTTGGCTATCACACATTGGGCCGCTAATTAGTAGTAATTACATGATTTCACGTTTCAAGTTTCTGAGAGGCTTTGACAAAATGAGCAAAAAGGAAAAATAACATGTAGAGTAAAATCCTGACCCTACTGAACTCAGTGGAATTTGTTCTACAGGGTTTGTCTAGACTGCATTCCTCTGTCAGTAGAGGGATGCAGATTAGGCAGGTCGACATTGCAAACGAGGCAGGGATTTAATTAACCCACATCTAATTTACATAAAAATGGCTGCTGCGTTTTGCCAACTCAGCACTTTGTCGGCAAAAAGCGGCAGTCTAGAGGGGGATCTGTCGAGAAAAAAAGCCTTCTTTGACAGATCCTGTAAACCTCCTTGCAGGAGGCATAAGGGATCTGTCAAAAAAGGCTTTCTTTCTTAACAGATCCCCCTCTAGACTGCCGTTTTTTGCCGACAAAGTGCTGAGTTGGCAAAACGCAACAGCCATTTTTATGTAAATTAGACGTGGTTTATTTAAATCCCTGCCTCGTTTGCAATGTCAACCTGCCTAATCTGCATCCTTCTGCCGACAGAGGGATGCAGTCTAGACATATCCACAGAGTTGAATGAGCATCACAGTTGGACACAGAACCCACATTGACTCTCCGTCCTAAGGCCTATTGACTGCATCATGCTGATATCCCTTACTTGGACACGTTGATTGATGTCACTGGAATTACATCCAATGTGAGGCACTACACAAACTTTTCTTACCATCTTGTTTTAATGCCTTTCGATACTGGCCTATAACAATTCCTAATTACCCAGTCTTGGGCTTTCTGCATAACACTGGTTGCATCCTGACCAACAGTAGCCTCTGTTCCTGTGACCGTTGCTTCCTTCTGAGCACAGACCAGCGGCCATTTTGAGGTTTTCAAGTCCCATGACAAACTATGTTGTTTGTATTTTTGTGTTTCTTGACAGGATTTTTCTGATGGAAAATACAGTTTCTGAAAAATCAAAATGTTCCCATTTTTTGCTGAAAAAAATTCATTCTTCTACCAGGAAAATCAGAATGAACTATTTAATTTCAACTCAAATCCAAATATTTTTTTATTTTATTGAATTGACACCAAAATGTTGTGTTCAGAATTGGTTCAGAATTCCTATTCCTTCCTAACGGCTTGGCTTCCTGGAGGGCTACCTTTCCCATAATGCAATGTGGATTTCCCTTTGGCAGAGTTGCTTGGTGCATCATCAAAGATAAAAGAGCTGCAGTAGTGGTGGCTGGAGCTACAGGCCCTTTAAATTGACACCAGAGACCTGGGAGGCACGCTCCGGGGAGCACTGAGGGCTGGCTGTCCTGGCCTTGCCCCTTCTGGCTGAGGCCCAGGCCCTTCTAGGAATGTAGAGCTGCCCTCTTCACCTTCCCAGCGGCTCAGCAATTGTGTTGGCCACCCTGATGGTGGAGAATTCTCCATGACCCTTGGAAAATTGTTCCAAGGGTTAATTACTCTCATTGTTTAAAAAGTATGTCCTATTTCCAGTCTGAATGTGTCTAGTTTCAGCTTCCAGTCATGTTAGACCTTTCTCTCGTAGATTGAAGAGTCTATTATTAAATATTTGTTCTTCATGTGGGTACAAGCAGACTGTAATCAAGTCTCCCTTGGGCATTTCTTTTTGTTAAGATAAACAGATTGAGTTCCTTGAAGGTCTGTCATTATCGGACATTCTTTCTATTTCTCCAGTCACTTTTACAACTCCTCTATAAACCAATTTATCCACATGTTTCTTGACTATAACTCCCAGGAGACCACATGCCACTATGGAAAAAAAATCAGTTGCTTCTCCAAAATGGAAGATCTCAGTATTGGGAATGGCACAATGTTTTCTTTTAAATGAAATGTAAAGCAACGTTTTTCAGAACTGAAGCGATTTTTACTCGTGAAAGCTGATGCCCAAATAAATCTGTTCAGGCATGTCTACACTACACGGAAGATCAACGCTGCCGTGGTCAATCTTCCAGGGTTCAATTTAGCGGGTGTCATAGATCAAACTCAAAGAGCACCACCTTCAGTACTGGTACTCCCGCTCCTCATGAAGAGCAAGGGAACACGATAGGAGTGTTTGCTCCTTTCAGCCTCCCGCTGTGTGTACAGTATGAAAATTGAATGTAACATACATTGACTCCAACTACATAATTTTCATAGCTGGAGTTGCATATCTTACTTCAACCTTCTGATGTAATGAAGACCAGGCCTCGGTCTTTAAGGTGCCTTGGGACTCCTCATTGTTTTGTAGATGCAGACTAGCGTGACTTCCCCTCTGAAATTTCTCCGAATGTTGAACCAAAACAATTTTCAATTTCTACTTTTGATCCCAATTTGCAGTTGGAACCTGGGTCTTGCAGATGGGTTTGCTAACCCATTTCAATCTTTTTCCTTTCTGTACGTCCTTTTCCATGATTAAAAATAAAAGTAATCAGAGAATCAGAGACCTGCTGGGCTGGAAGGCACCGTGCGGATCATCATGTCCAACCTCCTGTGCTGAGGCAAGAACAAGTATACGTAGGCCATCCCTGATTTTTTTAAAAAATTTTCCTCAGGTCAGGTTGTGTCATTTTTTGTTGCGCTTCTCTGGACTCTCTTTATTTTATCTACATCTTTCCTAAAGTTCATCACCCAGGAGTGGACATGATACTTCTGCTGAAGCATCAACAGTGCCGAGCAAAGTGGGACAGTTGCCTTTCATATCTTACGTATGACAGTCCTGTTACAACACTCAGAATATTACCTTTTTTTGCAATATAATCATATTGAGCATTCATATTCAATTTGTGATCTGCTATTATAAAGTCTTACAATAGATACAGCTGATCTTTTCCAAATGTTCTGCAGGAGTCTCTTCACATCGTTTACAGCTGCTCAGAATGTCTGTAGAAAGCTTCATCATCTAAAAAAGCCCTCTTTTGTTCCCAGATGGATAATTCTTAGTGACAGCTTAGGCTGAGATTTTTCAAAGCCAGTGAAGGAATGGCACCCAGTTCCCATTAAAATGAATGGGATTTGGCTGGGAGGAGGACATTCAAATCCCCTAAGTGGGTTTGGCACTCATAGCTTGCTTTCCTCCAT
This sequence comes from Pelodiscus sinensis, assembly GCF_052426305.1. Taxonomy (NCBI): domain Eukaryota; kingdom Metazoa; phylum Chordata; order Testudines; family Trionychidae; genus Pelodiscus; species Pelodiscus sinensis. The sequence continues at coordinate 5,838,357 of NC_143074.1, read as the reverse complement.
CTGTAGGTTTTAACTTCTGCTGCTGAGTGGTAAGAGGTTTCTTCCAGGATGGTAAATAAGTCCAGATATTCTCTGGCTACGTCTACACTGCAGGCTTTTTGCACAAAAACTTGCTGGGTGTCTACACTGCACGCGCGTTTTTGCTCAAGTAAATTTACAGTAGTGTTGGAAAACAGGGCTTCTTCTGGAAGAGTTATTCCTCTCCCCACGAGGAATAAGCCCTCTTGCACAAGAGCTCTTCCACAAGAAGGCAGTGTAGACAGGCAACATGATTTTCTTGCGCAAGAAACCCCTATGGCTAGGGCCGGCCCGAGCCATTCTTGCGCCCCAGGCAGCATGTGCGCGGCACCTGATTGACGTGTACGGGACACCACACCCCCAGGCTCGTGGCACATGCACGGCCCCGCCCCCGGGCAGCAATTAATGGGGGGTGGCACCCTTTACCACTTCAATCTGGTGCCCCCCATAGGTTGGCACACCGGGCAGCTGCCCAGCTAGACCCCCTCTTCTAATCCGGCCCTGTCTATGGCTAAAATGGCCATCAGAGCTTTCTTGCACAAGAGAGCATCCACGCTGCCATGAACGCTCTTGTGCAAAAACACATGGCGGTGTGGACACGCTCTTGTGGAAGACCTTTTGCAAAGAACTCTTGCACAAAACAGTTCTGGTGCAAGAAGCCTGCAGTGTAGACGTGAATTCAGGGATTCATTAATGGAAACACACATAGTTTCTTTGACTAGTACTAGACCTGTCAACAAGGGCAGTTTCCCCGGACCATTTTGAATTACTGTTGGAGTACCACACTGAAGGCTCAGGGGAGGAGCTAGTGCCATGGTCTGGGCAGTGCTGAGGAATGGCTGCTCCCAGCTTCACCCCTTCCACCCGAGACCCTGCCCCTTCCAGGGTGTGGAGATGCTCCCCCCCCCCCCCCCGCCCCACACACACACCTTGTCCTGGGGCCCACGGTGGATGTTGGCCCTGCATAAAGTGAACACTGCTTAGAGCAAGGTGCTAATTGAGTCCTTACTTGGCACCGCTTAACCCATCACTTACCACCTTTGTGCTGGCTTCATTTTGCCCTTCAGCGCCACAAGAACCTCTTCTCTCCCAGGGTTTCAGCACCATGTGGGTGAACAGCAGCCCTGCTAGACTGTGTCTGGAGAAGAGGGACAGAGTTCTCTTGAGCAGCAATAGCGCTGCATGAAAAGCTAAGATTCTTTCATGAAACAGCCCGTATGCAGTGGGAAAGTTCTAGTGGCAGAGACACTGCATCAGCAGCACACGGGTCTTGGCTTAACACCACCAAGTCTTGAATTAACCATTCCCCAAAATGAAACTCAAGTCCTTGCTGCTTTGGCACAGTTTGCGGTGAGCAATGATCTCCACATCGAAGATTTCACATGTCCAGCAAAAGCTGTTTCTGATTTCTGCTCCTATTCGGACATTAAGGCCACCAATCCTGCATCAAAAGGGGTTAAGATCAAATGTTCTGGGTAGAGAGTTTGACAAATCAGGGTAAGCGTCTCTTCTGAATTTGGAATATAAAATTTGATTTTGTTTCAAAATTTCAGGCTGTTGAAAAAGGTATTCAGTAGAATAGTATACCAATATCTGCTCAGTCCATCTAGTCTAATGTCTGATAGGGTAGGTCTAGACTACATGCCTGTGCCGGCAGAGGCATGTAGTCTAGACATGCCTATAGTGAGTGATACCAGATGCTTAAAAAAGTAGTGCAGGAAACCCTGCAGAAGGATAATTGTGGAACAATATGCATGAGGGAAAGTTTCTTCACAACTTCCATTACTCAGAGTCTTTCTGCTTTGGATCTGGAGAGGTAATTTCCAGCTTAGGTAGACACACAAGTGTTAGCTTTTATCAAGCATAGCATGCTAAACATCGCAGAGAAGCCGCAATTGCATGAATGATACAATGAGCTAGTCATGAAACTATAATCCCATCCAAGACCCTAAGGGTATGTCTACACTAGCCCCCTACTTCGAACTAGGGAGGCTAATGTAGGTATTCAAAGTTGCAAATGAAGCCCGGGATTTAAATATTCCGGGCTTCATTTGCATCTTCCCGGGCGCCGCCATTTTTAAATGTCCCTTAGTCCGAACTCTGTGCCCGCGACTACACGCGGCACGGAGTAGGTAGTTCAAATTAGGATCTCTAATTCAAACTACCATTATTCCTCATGAAATGAATTAGAGATCCTAATTCGAACTACCTACTCCATGCCGCATGTAGCTGCTGCCACGGAGTTCAGACTAAGGGACATTTAAAAATGGTGGCGCCCGGGAAGATGCAAATGAAACCTGGGATATTTAAATCCCAGGCTCCATTTGCAACTTTGAATGCCTACATTAGCCTCCTTAGTTTGAACTAGGGGGCTAGTGTAGACATACCCTAAGTATGCACTCTGGCAGTAGGGCTATTTAAGCTATTTAAGCATTACTCTGCTATTTTTAGTGGGCTAACCTGACCGGAGCTAGCATGTGTCTGTCTATCTGAGCTGGAAACGACACAGAAGGTCAATATTGTCTAGCAGCATTATGAACACTTCCACTGCTTACTGGGCTGTCGGAGGGCATTTAAGGGTATATAACAGCACAAAACACTGAGAGCCAGGACTGGTAGCGGTAAACAAACTTTATGGGACCACGGGAAACTTGGCCACACCCATGAAAAGTGGACATCTGGCTAACTAAAATCATTCTGGATGACGGTTGTTTCTGGGTGCAAGAATTCTGGACTAGAAAAGTTCAACCTGTACCAGAGAGAACTTGTAATGATACAGTGCAAATTATATTAGCTATATATAACTGTTTTCTTCCAGCTCCCTGGTTTATAGAGGACTTGATCCTGTGAAGATCCCAAAAGGATGACCCCCTTGACTTTATTTACCATCTCTGCAGGGGGGTGCACAGCATACCAAGAAGTTGTTCAATATTTATTTTTAACTTCACCCTTCAGCAAAAGGTTCTCTGCCCTTCTTCGGGGCTCACTTACACACAGTTCAAGGTGTGCATTGAAGGAGTCAGAAGCGATCCAGAGAAAGAACTATCGCAGGGCCGAGCCAACAGGGACAATAATCTTCAAAACATAAGACTGGTCTTACTGGTTCAGACAAATGGTCTATCGAGCCTTGTATCCGCCCTTCTAACAGGGGCCAGTCCCAGGTGCCACAGAGAGAATGGACAGAATCCAGCACTCATCAATTGATCCATCCCCCGTTATCCAGTCCCAGCATCTGGTGGTCAGTGGGTTTGGCACACCAAGGGCATCGGGTTGTATCCCTGAGTACCTTGGCTAATGGTCAGTAAGTCCTGCTCTCTCTTTGCATATGCTGCTGTAATTGCGTCAGCCCTCATGCATTGCAAATTGCTGCCTAATTTGTTGTTTAACTCCATCTCTTTCAGCTTTTCAGCTGCCAGGAATATGTGGGTTTCCAAGTATTTTCACCCACATATTCCTTTTCCTTCTCCTAAGAGAAGAAAGGGAGAAGCCAATGTGAGGGTGGAATCTAGATTTAGATCTGAATTCCTCCTGAGTTGAGGGGTATTTTGATCCAAGGTTATGAAAACTTGGGATCCCTGCCCTGTGTGACCTTAAGTAAGCTACTTAACTGCTCTGTTTCAGTCCTAGTCGCTAAATTGGGCACCACCCTACCTTACAGGCATGTTGGAAGGATAAATGCATTAAGGATTGTGAGGCCCCTTTAAAAGGGCCTGGATAAGTACCTCAGGTAGCAACATCACATATTTGGTCTCTTTCCTCCCAAAATCTAAGTAACTCAGTTGTCTAGCCTATCTGGTTGCATTATGCAAAGAGATTAAAGTCTGATCTCCCAGATCGCTCAAATTTAGTCATCCTGTTTCTGCTGCTCATGGCTTTCTATACAAATCCCAAAGCTGCTCTTGGCCTCTATGCCCTTGTATTGTTTTTCACACAAACGTCTGCAATCACCTGGACCTCACCTACAGAATGGGTCTCACATTCTTTGCCGGACCCAGTACGGGTCCCCACGGACCCATCACACACCTCCCCCTTTTCCGGGCCTGGACCACCTTCTCCTTCCCTCTCTGCTATTCTGGAGAAGTCCACATTTTGGTGCTTATTCCCGGGGCGGTGGACTATTTCAAAACTACATGGCTGTAACACCATGTACCAGTGCATAATGTGGGGGTTCATCTCTTTCATTGAATGCAGTCACACCAAGGGAGCATGGTCCGTTTCTAGCCTAAATTTATTGCTGCTTTTTCAATGGTGGTGTAGCTCCGTTCTCGTGGTAGGAGCATGGGATGTTCTTCTCCTTGCTGCTCCTGGGCCAGTACAGCCCCTAATCAGACTTCCGAGGCATCAGTGTATAAAAAAAAGGGTTTCTCAAAATCCGGTTGTATTAGCTGGTGATGAATGTCTGCAGTCCTTGGCTCCGCAGGTGCCTTGCAGACTTAATAATAGTCTAGCCCTAACGCAGTCCAGCTGTACATGGGAAACCATAATTATAGGCCTTCAAGCAAAAGTGATTTGCTCCTGTCGGTTGGCAAATGGGAATGGAAAGGCAGTTTGCTTTTAGTTCCATGGGGTTTTAAATTGCTTGCTCGCTTGTACAAAGATATGTTCAAGCAGCTGAGCACTGCACTGGCAGAGGGTTTTGCTACCAGGTAAGGAGCCCATGTCTGGCAGGCAGTGTGCCAGAGAAGCCATCTGTGTTGTGCTTTGCATGAGCGGAACATGGAAGAAGACATTTGCTCTTCAGCAACTTCTGTTCACCAGCCCGTTTTTTTTAAAAAGCCAGTCAGTCATTCTGGGCCAAACCCCTTTGAAGTAAATGGTGTTTGGGCCAACAAGAATGCTCACAAGATTATTGATAGAAATGTAGCCGTGTTAGTCTGGTGTAGCTGAAAGAAAAAAACAGGACTATGTAGCACTTTAAATATTAACAAGATAGTTTATTAGGTGATGAGTTTTTGTGGGCCAGACCCACTTCCTCAGATCAAATAGTGGAAGAAAATTGTCATAACCATATATACCAAAGGATACAATTGAACACGTATGAAAAAGACAAATCAAATTTCAGAACAGAAGGGGGATGGTAAATGTCTGTGAGCTAATGATATTAGAGGTGATAATTGGGGAAGCTATCTTTGTAATGGGTAAGATAATTAGAGTCTTTATTCAAATTTAATTGTAAAGTGTCGAATTTGAGCATGAATGACAGTTCAGAGGATTCTCTTTCAAGTATATTCTTAAAAGGCCTTTGAAGCAGGATGCAGGTAATCAAGCCGTTGAGACAATGTCCTTTCTGGTTGAAATGGCAAGAAACTGTTTTTTCTTTGTGATCCTGTCTAATATCTGTTTTGTGGTCATTGATCCTCCCCATCCCCCTTCTGGTCTGAAATTTGATTTGTCCTTTTCATATGTGTTCATTTTTTTTAATTGTATTATTGTTATTTAGGCTGTAACCTTGCCAAGTGCTGGACAAACACACATTAATCTTCACAGCATCTCATTGGCAGCTGGTAAATATTATTTATTTATAATCGCCGTTTTGCAAATGGGGAAATTAGCCCTTTGAATTTCAGATTCTGAGCTCGGTGATGCTGGGATAAATTGGAGCTAACTCTGTGGTGTTCGTGTCATTATTCCTGATTTACACCCGAGTGGGGGGGGGGGAGGGCTACATTGGAATCCGATGGGAGAGTTGGTCCAGCTACTGTGGTGGATCCGTCCAGCCAGATGGCCTCTCTCTGAGCATGGCCCCCACCGCTTCAGGAAGAGAGGCGAGGCTCCTTGCATAGGCTGCCCCTGTGTATTCAGCAGGCAGTTCCGGAGCGGGAGTGGATGGAGATGATAACAAAATGGCTTTCCAGCTACCCTGGGGCATTGGAGCTGGTGCCTGTACGCACTGAGGCGGTGCTGCCTTGGCTAGGAGCATAGATAGTGTTAGGCAACTGCCCAGACAACCCCATTACAGGGCTTGTGGTCAAGCAAACTCCACCTAGCTTTGTGGTGTGCCTGCCCACATAGGCTTTTCCTTTGGGCCTCCAGCCTGGGAGGTGGCTGTCCTGCATGCTAGTGAGCACTGAGGGGGAAAGGCAAAGCCCTGTTTCCCACAAGCATTCAGGTGTTTTCTCCTTGGCTTGGGTGCTTACTCAGCACCCCACACCCCCACCTGTATCCCCAAACTCTGCCACAGCCTGGAGCCCCCTCCCAGAGCCAGCATCCCCTTCTCCACCCCCTCCTACACCCCAACACTCTGCTCCAGCTTGGAGCCCCCCCTTCCTGCTCCCACATCCCTCACTCCCGGCCCAGAGCCACACCCCTTGTCCCAACCCAGAGAAAGTGAGTGAGTGTGGGGAAAGGCAAGTAATGGAGAGAGGGGGGAATTAAGTGGGTGGGGCCTCAGGAAAGGGGCGGGCCTTAGGGAATGGGCGGGGTAGATCCTGAATTGCCCTGACATTTAAAAGTGATCTTTGGCCTAAAATGGTTGGAGATCACTGCCTTTGAGGCTCTAAGAGCTCATCTAGACTACACGGAAGATTTGAAAGTGGATATGCAAATTCCATGGGAATTTGCATATCTTCTTCCAATCTCACTTTCAAAAGTGGAGCTTCAAAAGTGAAAGTAATCAAAATGCATTTTTTTTCCGGCAAATCCCTAAGCCCTTTTTCAAAAAGCCACTTTTCCTCAAAAACTGAGGTTTACGCGGCTTTTCGAAAAAGGGGAGAGAGTTGCAAAAAATCCGCATCTTGATTACTTTCACTTTCCAAAGCTCCGTTTTCGAAAGTGAGATAGCCTCTTTCAAATCTTCCATGTAGTCTAGATGGCCCCTAAATCTCAGGGACTCCTTTTGTTGACCTCATGACAGTATCTATTAGTAAGCAGGAAATGAAGCTGTTAACTATGGAGAGTGTTAAAACTTCGGAAGCCTTCTAGAATTTGCATTAGGTTTCTTTTCAATTGCATCCACTGGGCCCGATTGAGAATCCTTGACACTGTAACACGGAGTGGAATACCAGCGAAGGCAGACTTTTTAATGGAGATGTCAGCTGTTCAAAGGACAGTATTTGATAAATACCAGCTAGTAATTTACAATGATGATTTTAGATGTAGCTTTTCATGCAGATAAATGTCAAGGCACTTTACATTAATCTTTTAGCAAGGAGAGGGGAAAGTTGTGATTTGTGTATGCTTTTAATCAACTGAAGTCCTGCCTGTCATGATAAAAGTGAATTTATCAGGCCTGCATGGAGGGGAAAGAAGCTCATCTCTGATGTGCAGTGCATTAGGGAACACGCACAGGCTCTATCCTGCAGCTGGTTAATTTGTGTCGGCTCCTTTGCTTCTGGCATTGATTAATATATTCCACTGTTGATGAGAATAAAGAGAAGAAAGGAGAGAGCATTTAACCAAATGCGATCTAAAGTACACATCATGGAGTCTTACCCTGAGACAAAATATGGCAAATTCCTTACGATCAATTTTAAAAGCAAACAAATAACTAATTGGAAAGAAACTTACGCAATAAAGACGAGAGTCTCAAATGTTATTTCCAACCAGAAACCTATTCAGGGCCTCATAACTTTAAACATGAACTTCCCCATTCAAGAGCAGAATAAACAAGCTCTCTCTTCTGAGCATGTTGTAGTTAGATCCTTAGAACCTCCTGATAGCCAGAATGCATAATGGGCTCTTTCCTGAAAGAGAGGAAGCCTCACCAGAGCCTAAGTTCAGTGCCATCATCAGGTGCTTTGCATCTTCCAGGATTGGCTAGACAGTGAAGAACAGATCTGGGAGGCTGATCAATGGAGTGAGAGATGAAGGAACAAAAATTAACCGGTGGAACTCCTTACCAGAGGATGTTGTGAAGACCAGGACTTTAACAGGGATAAAAAATGAACTAGATAAATTCATGGAGGTTAGGTCCATCAATGGCCATTAGGAATGGTGTCCCTAGCCTCTGTGGGTATGTCTACACTAGCCCCCTAATTTGAACTAGGGAGGCTAATATAGGCATTTGAACTTGCAAATGAAGCCCGGGATTTAAATATCCCGGGCTTTATTTGCATGTTCCCGTCCGGGCGCCATTTTTAAATCCCCCTAGTCCGAACTAACTGCCCACGGCTACACACGGCAGTCAAACGTTAACTCAAACTGAGTCCTTAGTTCAAGTTAACTGTTACACCTTGTGGGATGAGGTGTAACATTTAACTCAAACTAAGGACTTCGTTTGAGTTAACGTTTGACTGCCATGTGTAGCCGCGGGCAGTTAGTTCGGACTAGGGGGATTTAAAAATGGCACCCAGACGGGAAGATGCAAATAAAGCCCGGGATATTTAAATCCCAGGCTTCATTTGCTAGTTCAAATGCCTATATTAGCATCCCTAGTTCGAACTAGGGGGCTTTTGTAGACATACCCTGTCAGAGGATGGAAAAGGATGACAGGAGGGGCATCACTTGATGGTTGCATGTTCTGTTCAGTGTCTGAGGCATCTGGTATTGTCCGCTGTCAGCAGACAGGATACTGGGTTAAATGGACCTTTGGTCTGACTCAGTGTGTCTATCACATTTCCTACTCAGTTCGCTTCAATGTAAGATTATTTTTGGCTGTTCTCTGGTCACTGGACATTGTGTTCCATTTCTCGCCGATATATTGCATTTTGCCTTTCTGCCGTCTTTAATGTCAGCAGCCTGGGGAAGTGTGTGGTGGGGGGATGGGATGGATGAAATAGTTTTTTTAATTCCAAAATTAGACGGATCACAATAAAATTTTACCATCAGATCTTCAGCTGCTGTAAATAGCCAAAATTTTTATCAACTGCAAAATATTTGGTCCTCCCCCTTGGCAGTGGCAAAATAAAGGGTTAACGTATCCCTGGAACATATGTAGGGTTTTTCTTTAGACTGCTACATAAACAAGGTTTGATCCTATTAGGTGCCACTTACACATCCTATTGACTTGACACCAAGACATTGATTCCAAGGCAATTTCAATTAATATTTCAGCTGGAAAAGTATTTCAGGCTTTAGTGCAAGAGCAAATATTTTACACCAGTGATCAAAACATACTGTATGGACCAATCCAGTGTTGTGAGGGAGAAGGTCAAACAGGTCCCCATTACTAACTTTTATGATGTTGGAAATCGATGAATTTCAGCCTTCTTATGTGGGGTTGGTGTAACTACACTGCATCAAGAGCAGTTGCTCTAAAATTTGTTTTTGTTTGCTTGGTGGTTTTTTTTTCCAATTTACATGCCCTTTTTACTCAGTTAAACTTTTCATTAGAAAAATCAAACATCCAAATACCTAATTTGTATTTGTCAGACAGAAATCACTAATTCAGTTGGTTTTATTTTTGGAAAACTGTCTTTTTTTCCATTTGTATTTTCAGTGCAAAACCAAACAACCCCACAAGAAATTCCGACAACTTTTATCTCTTAGTTTTTTTATGGGATACTAGCTTGATGCCAGCTAGGCCCACCTATGTTCTGGTTTTAGCCTATTTCCATGGGGCCCAAGAACCTAGCCTATCTACATCTTCAACTGGATATAAACTATTCTTCACAGCCTAACCCTATGGTTTCATATGATGTTATTGTATAGTAAGATAAAATACTTTTGCCAACCAGCTGTAACCCCAGGGCTGAACTAACTCACTTGTTCAGACTGAGAAAGTGTTCCTTTTAGCTTATCCCAACTGTGCCAATGCTTGTCAGTTGTGTGCTGATAATCCAGTCCATGAAGATTCAAATCAAAAGGTTTTGAGACCATATCTCGGGATATCAGTCCCTGTGATCAGCCTGTTCAATTTCTCAAACTCCGTTTGCTACAATAATTTATGAAGAAAATTGTATTGCTGGGCCCTGGGCAACTGCCCCCTTTGCCCCCCTTCCCCGTTGGCGGGCCTGGCCTTATTTAATATTACTAGTCACTGCCTTTACAATCTTCAGAGGGGTAGCTGGGTTAGTTTGTAATGGGAAAAACTTCAAAAACAACGAACAATCTAGCAGCACCTTAAAGACTAACAAAACATGTAGATAGTATCATGAGCTTTCATGCACACAACCCACTTCTTCCGATGAATGAAGTATTAAAAGTCCAGATCCAAGAATAAATAAGGGAAGGGGAGGAAGGGGGAAAAATAGTGAATTAGAGTGTTCAAGTTACAAGAAGCTGATAGGAACAATTTGTGTCTTCTCTAAGTACCCATTGTTTAGTTGGTTAAGCCATTAGGGCATGGAAGGTAGTGTGCTAGCCAGCCAATGTCTTTATTCATACCTCTGTGATAGGAATCAAACTTGTAGATAAAGTTAAGTTCCAGCACTTCCCTGTTGTATTTGGCTTGTGGAATTGGCCTGAAACAACACAGTGACTTTGAGATCCATTAATGAGTGTTTGGACAGGTTAAAGTGTTCTTCAACTCTTCAACCGGCTTTTGTGTGTTGCTTTTTCGAATATCTGTTTTGTGTCCATTAAATTCTTTCCCTTAGAGATTGTCCAGTTTGGCCAATATACATGGCAGAGAGGCATTGCTGGCATAGATCACTTTAGTGGATGTGCAGATAAATGAGCCCCTGATGTAGTGGCTGATGTGGTTGGGTCCAGTGCCTTTACAATGTGAAAGCAAGAGAATATTTTTGTTTCATTAACTGCATTAAAGGGCAGGGTAGCCTTAGGCAAGGTTTACCAACTAATTCCATGCCTGATGTTCACTTTCCCAGAAAGACAAGGTGGGTGAGGCAATATCTTTTATTTTGGAGCAAGTTCTGTTTACGAAAGCGACAAGCTTTTGAGCTACACAGAACTTGGCTCAAGTCTGGGAAGAAACTGTGGAGTTTGAAAGCTTGTCTCTCTCGCCAGCAGAAGCTGGTCCGATAAAAGAGATTGCCTAATCAGGGATGGCCCGTGACTATAGGCAGATTCGGCTGCCACCTAGGGTGCCGCTGCCTGGGACACCAGATGATGATGTCACGGGGTGTTTGGGGCACCCGATGATGATGTCAGTCCATTGACGGCCCTGCAGGCGGGGTTGCAGATCGCACGTTTCACCTGGGGCGCCAGCTGCCGCAGCTGGCCTCAACCCACTCCTATGCCTAACTCATCTTGAGTCTCTAATGTCCTGGGAGCTGCAACAATGCTTTGTAAATGCACTTTCTCACTCCTTTGAAAAGCATGTCATGACCCTCATATAGCATCTGGCTAGTTTGGTTTCCAAGGATATGTCTATACTACAAAGTTAGTTCGAACTAACGTCCGTTAGTTCGAACTAACTTTCATAGGCGCTACACTAGCGCTCCATTAGTTCGAATTTAATTCGAACTAACGGAGTGCTTAGTTCGAACTAGGTAATCCTCATTCCACGAGGATTAAGCCTAGTTCAAACTTACTAAGTTAGTTCGAATTAACGTTGTAGTGTAGACGTACCCCAATAGTGTTTTATATCAGAAATATCCTTCATATTTGCTGCAACTCTTGTGCTGGGATAGAGTGCCTAAGATCAAAAGGAGGCTCAAAGGGATCAGTAACTCAGCTTATCAGATGCCCCAGTACCTCTAGTGAATGTAATGTAATAAAGTCCATGATGCAGATACACTGGGCAGGCATGGGAAAGGAATGGGAAAGTAAAGGACACGTGGACAGGTTCTGATTTCAGTTATATGGGTCTTTGTTTGAAAGAACTGCCTCTATTTTCTATCTTTTCAAACCTGTAGTGACATTTGAATGTTGGCTGATGGGCTGAAGCCCCATTCAGCAGCAGAAGGATGGCCCATTCAAGTTGTTCATAAGATGTATGTTTATAAAACTGGGGTTCTACTGTATCTTCATTGTAAAGCCTTAGAAAGAGAGGCCCAGATAAATGAAGGCCAAAATATTCAGAAGTGCCCACTGATATTTAGATGTCTTCATTTTGGGATGCTCTTTTTGGAAACCTACATGTCTGCATTTGAATTGGAAAAGTTAGTGGCTACTTCTGAAAACGTTGACCAAAATGACTAGCCAAAGTCATTTAAATAACTGATGGCGGCAGAAATGTGGTCCAGGCCTCCTGTCTCTAGTGCCCTGCTTTAAAAGCAGATGATGTTGTTGCTACAAAGTGCACACCTTAATCATCTTTACATCAGCTTTTGTTTTCAATTTTCTCAAGAAATACAAATCTCTCTCAGACATTACATTTCCCTGGAGCCCTTAGAGACAGACAGAAGGAAGTTTCATCTTTAACAAGGAATCTGATGGCTTTAGCCCTGACGTTTCTCGGCTGTTTCTGTTGTTTTGCTTTTTCTCATTTACTTTCTCATCTCTCCCAATCTCCTTCCCGACACACATGCTCTCCATCAAGAGTAATAAAGATAATTTTTATGATAAAGCATCCTGTCTAGTTATGGAGCAAAAGATTCATCACCGAAAGGAAAGATGGTCTGTTTGGAGTCAGGAGTCTGGAGTCTGTACTGGCCTCGGAGTCAGGAAATCCAGGTTCCATTTCTGGCTCTATTTCTTGTGTGTCCGCTGGCAAGTCATTTAATCAGTTTGTGCCTCAGTTCCCTATCTGTATAATGGGGATATCTTTTCTCCTGCATCACTTGCTATGTGTTTGTATAGACCCTAGCACAAAGGGTCCAATTACGTGCTACTATAATATATTCTCCATGGAGAAAACTCACTGTCTGATAAGGGATTGAGACTTAAAACGAGTCTTTTCATACTAAGTATTTGAAATGAAGCCAGCAGTTAACAAGACCTTGATTTCTATTCTTATAGGCTACGTCTAGACTGCAACCTTCTTTCGAAAAAGATCGTCTAGACTACAACCAGTACTTTCGAAAAAGCAAGCCGCTTTTTTGAAAGAGAGCACCCAGGCAGTCCGGATGCCCTCTTTTAAAAAAGTACAGTTTGCATTACATAGCGTCTTTTTTCGAAAGAGCACTTTTGAAAAAAGGAGTTCTTCCTCGTAAAACGAGGTTTTCTGCGGCTGAAAAAACTGCTGCGTTCTTTCAGTTTACTTTCGAAATAACGCAGTAGCAGTCTAGATGCAGGGGAAGATTTTTCGAAAAAAGGCCACTTTTTTTAAAAAAAAAACCCTGTAGTCTAGACACATCCATAAGCAGATGAAGAAAAATCCAGATCTATTTTTTTTTCACTGCTTAGGTTTTTTTCCCAGATTTTTTCCACTTTTCTTCATATTCAAGAAACAAGCTTGCTTGTTGTTGCCCCCACTGCATATGGCATGTGTCAAGCATTCACAGCAGGCCGTGATACCAGAATAACAGTTTCCCCCAGCTCTGCTAGATTACCTCAGGCGTTGTCACCTCTCTGTGATATAACACCTCCAGCTATTGTCTTCGCTTATTAAAAGAAAAACCCAAACCAAAATATTGCACTTGGTATGACAGCAAATACAGCAGAACCGTAATTGGATAGTTACAGTTTAGTCTTCAGAGGGCTGTAACATTTTGGTTTCATTTTATTGCCGGCTTAGATGTGCACTTGGCTGGGTAGTGCTGGTACCTGCTATGATATACTAGTCAGGCTGCGTCTAGACTGGCATGATTTTGCAGAAATACTTTTAATGGAAAAGTTTTTCCGTTAAAAGTATTTCTGCAAAAGTGCGTCTAGATTGGCACGGATGCTTTTGTGCAAAAGCATCCGTGGCCAATCTAGACGCAATTTTGCGCAAGAAAGCCCCGATCGCCATTTTAGCCATAGGGGCTTTTTTGCACAAAACAGTTCTTCCCTGTCTACACTGGCCCTCTTGCGCAAGTATTCTTGTGCAAGAGGGCTTTTTCCCAAGCGGGAGTGTGAAAGTATTTGTGCAAGAAGCACTGATTTTGTACATTACAAAGTCGGTGCTCTTGCACAAATTCAAATAGCCAGTGTAGACAGCTGGCAAGTTTTTGCACAAAAGCAGTCGCTTTTGCGCAAAATCTTGCCAGTCTAGACACAGCTGTCAGAGTATAACTACCAGTACCTTTGGGTCTTTGTGGACTATGGTCCTGACTCTTCAATGAGTTCAATCTCAGAGGGTACCTGTTCCCTACTTAATACCACTGAAATAAATAGAGTGAATCCACTTTTTTCATGATCCATTATTTGGTCAAACTCTTGACATTTCACAAAAAATGGTATCTGCTCCTAATTTAGAATTTTTTCAACCAGAATCACAGTTGGTCAAAAAAAAAATTTTAATGAGAATGTTGATAATTTAAAACATCAAAATACAGCAAAAGAAAAGTGTCATCAAAATGACACATTTTGGAGACTTCAGTCATATCTTTCAAGTGCAGGGTTCTGAGTCCCAGGAACAACTTGCATGATTAAGGCCTCAAAAGCATGTGTGAAATGATGGAACTGGGCGCTTTCTTTTGGCAACTAGTTTTGCCAAAATAGTCACAGTTTTGCTTCTGACAATACTAGATCCACAACATTTTCCACCATCTCAGTGAAGCAAGCAAATGCACCAACCTCCTCATTTCTTTAGTGTAAAAATTAATCTCTAAGTGCATCTACACTGTACTGTTATTTTGAGATAACTAGTGTTATTTCGAAATAACAAAGTAAGCCTCTATACAGTCATTCCATTATTTCCAAATAATTTCAAAATAACGGACAGCTTATTCTAAAATCCGTAAACCTCATTGTACGAGGAATAACGCCTATTCCAAAATAGGTATTTCAAAATAAGGCCTGTGTAGACACTCCACGGCTGCTATTTCAAAATAGCCCTGTAGTAAGTTTATCATCACCGACGGAGTAGAGATCCTGTCAGGAGCACATCAGGATGACGGGGGCCAAACGATGCTGACACTGATAGTTCAGACCACCGAAGGTACCGAAGTTACTGAGGTATGAAACGAAAGTAAGACAAGCTCCTCAACGGGGCCATTCTAAGTTATTCCTCCTCAGTGCCTCCTAGGGCTCTAACTCAAGATAGCGCGTCTACATTAGGGAAGCCTGCCTCAGACTAATTTTGAAGCTTCCCTGCAGTGTAGATGTGCCATTTTGAAATATTCCAGAATAATTCATTCAAAGGTTTAGAGAACGTGACCTATGAAGCCAGGCTTCATGAACTGGGCTTGTTTAGTTTGGAAAAAAGAAGATTAAGGGGGGACATGATAGCGGTTTTCAAATATCTAAAAGGGTGTCACAAGGAGGAAGGAGAAAATTTGTTCCTCTTGGTTTCTGAGGACGGGACAAGGAGTAATGGGCTTAAAGTGCAGCAGGGGAGGTTTAGATTGGACATTAGGAAAAAATTCCTAACTGTCAGGGTGGTCAAATATTGGAATAAATTGCCAAGGGAGGTGGTGGAATCTCCCTCTCTGGAGATATTTAAGAACAGGTTAGATAGACATCTGTCAGGGATGGTTTAGACGGAGCTTGGTCCTGCCTTGAGGGCGGGGGGCTGGACTCGATGACCTCTTGAGGTCCCTTCCAGTCCTATTATTCTATGATTCTATGATTCTATGATTTTGAAATAAGCATGCTGTGTAGACGTACCCTAAGGCTAGGTCTTCACTGTGAGATCTTCTGGCAGAAAATATGCTAATGAGGGACTCATTAGAATGAGTCATGATCTCATTAGCATATTTTCTGCCATTTCTTTTCGCGCAAGGGGTTTTTGTGCAAAGAGAAGCAACGTGGACTTTTTTGGGGGCAAAAACCCCATTTTGCACAAAAAAAACATGTTTTCTGCCTGAAGATCTCACAGTGAAGACCTAGCCTACTGGAATACATTTAAAGAAAATGAGTTTTATTTTGCTTTGAAACAGGACCATTTCAAAGTGAACATGAGTCAATTTTTCTCCAAAATGGTTTTTGTTTTTGTTTTTTTTGCAACCCCCCTCTCTCCATTAAGCTTCCATTAAATTTCACAGGTTTGTTGTGCAATGGAATTTGCAAAGCCTGCATGCTGAACAGGTTTTGAAAGGTGAACATTTCTCACAGTCTTTCACGGTTAGGGGATTACATTGGAAACGCCTCATGTTCTGAGGTAACAAGGGTCTCTGTGAGTATATTAAACTCCTATAGCAAATGTTTTTCTTTGGCTATGCAGGCCCGTTTTCCATTACTGCCTAGACGTGACAGGAACAGATTATATGAGGCTTCTAATTACCTTTCCTAAACTTTAGCATGACCTATAACACTGCCCTGTGGCAATGAACTTTCTCCCCTTTTACGCTCAATGGCTTATTGTGCTGCTGTCTCACTCCAGCTGCTTGTCATTCTAGAGAAGTGCTGACTTGAAGGCAGAGAGTTTGCATTTGATAAGTGACACTTATTGCTTCACACAGACAAGGGTTTAATTTATCTCTCCCTTGGGAAAGGTGATGTGTGTGAAAAAAAACCCGGCCAACCTCCTGTCTGTCATTGAAAGATGAGCTAATCTTTTCTCTTCACACCATGTGAAGCTGTGAGCAGGCCTGCAACACTCCTCCTCATCTCAACACCCAAAATCACAAAACAGCCGCATTGCAAAGATTATTTTGGCAGCCCTCCGTCTCTCTTTTGCACTCATTTGCTCTGGTTCTTGCAGCCCTTTGGAGGAGGCGGATCCCTTTAAGCCAGCTTCTAAACTGGTGTGAATGGAGGGTGTCGATCAATTTAAGTCAATGCAGTGGCTCTGATAGATCCAATCTAAGGATCTGGCCCTATGGGTTTTCTCACAGTTTTCCACTGACTTGCCTTGGCTCTGGAGTGGTCTAAAAGATTGCTGGAGTTTATTATCCAAAGTAAACAGTAAGAGCTTCTGAGCTGGAATCTAGCTCTGGGTGATGTTCAGTTTGATTTTTCCTGTATCCAAAATGGCTATCCGATCCCTGGTAACGGTCACCATCCAGAACTGCAAGAGATTGAGTCTAGGAGTTTTCTAGCTGTATCCATTATGTTAACTGTCAATGTTTAACCCTGTTGGACT
The DNA here is from genome assembly GCF_052426305.1 of Pelodiscus sinensis. NCBI lineage: Eukaryota > Metazoa > Chordata > Testudines > Trionychidae > Pelodiscus > Pelodiscus sinensis. The sequence continues at coordinate 5,821,448 of NC_143074.1, read as the reverse complement.
CGCTTCAACTGTGCACGATCCATTTGTCACTGCTTGTGGATTGCTGCTGCACTGTGGGTTTTAGGATTCCTGTATGTGCAGTCTGTTCTCGTTTCCTGGCAGGCATGGCTAGGTCTGGGGAGAGCACCGTCCTCTGATGAGACACATGGGTTATCTCAATTTGAAGATCCAATAACTAAGCAGAGGAAACAGCTTTGCATGGTCTCAAGCTATAAATATTTTCTTTCCAGTCCTCACAACTTTGAGCTGACATTAATCCTTGTAAAAGTGTCACAGCATCTAGTAACACCAGAGATGCCTGCTGCCTATTTCCTACCTTGCTCCAGGGAGGCACAAGAGCAAGGAACTGCCTGTGGACGGCTCCCGTGCTTTGCCTGACAGCAGAGCACGGAAGCCTGGAGAGATCACCTGGTTATAGATGGATCAGATAGAAAGCATATGGGCTAGCAGGCTGTGCTGCCAATGCAGCCATTTGACTCAGCCGGGGCCATCTTAATGGGGAAGAAGACAAGCCTTCAGGAGTGCAAGGAAAGCAGGAGTCCATGCTGCAGGTGGTGCTGACTGGAAAGAAGAATTTGACGACAGGCAGGGGACCAGATGAGAGCATCCAATATGGTGTTTGGTGCTTCCAGTTGAGGAGGGCTCATTTTGCACGGGGATGGAGCTACCTGCATTCAGGATCCACCTGAGAGCCTTGAGAAAGGGGACAATTTGGCAGAAGGTTGCTTCCAGATGAGAGGTGACAGAAGAAGACACATGGGAAAGAAAACAGAAATGCATGTGCAGAAGCCTCCCATCTCGTCCAGAGGCAATGTTGCATGAGGGAAACTATTTACTGAGGTGGGTCATCCTCTAACATCCGGGAAGAAGGGTTGTTATTTCTGTGAAATACAGGGATGACAAGATACAAGCACGGGAGAGAAGGCATGAACCCTAATCAGGGTAGCAAAATGAGCTCCAACCAACCTCTGTGTCCATTGCTGCTCTGCCCTTAAGACCAAATTATCAGGGGCTGTTGAAGTCATTTCCGCAATACCAACTAAAGAGTGGGCCTTGGACACATTCTTCCATTGAGGTTACTCTAATATTCACAGACCTAGAGTGGACTAAAAGTTGGCATGACGTGGTAAAATATAAATGGAAACAGAGTTGGTGTTGTCCAGCTCTTAAAGTCAGAATCTGCCTCTAACCAGAGCTGCGCAAACCTCGCCAATTTCACATTCTGTGGTGGTGGTGTCTTGGAAGGAAAAGCTGAAGGTTACAACTGGGTCCCCACTGGCTGGTGATGCATGCTGGTAGCCCCTTAGGGTACGTCTAGACTACCAAGTTTTGTCGACGGAAGTTTTGTCGACAGATACTGTCGACAAAATTTCCGTCGACAAAGAGCGTCCAGTCACATGGAGTTCTGTCGACAAAGCAAGCCGCTTTGTCGACAGAACTCCGTAGTCTGGACGCAGTGTTACAGGCAATAACACCTTCTGTCGACAGAACTCTGTCGACAGAAGGTGTTTTGCCTCGTAAAATGAGGTATACCAGCGTCGACAAAACCGCGGAGTTCTGTCGACGTTATGTCGACAGAACTCAGCGGTAGTGTAGACGCTGGTATAGTTTTGTCGACAAAAGTCCACTTTTGTCGACAAAACTAGGTAGTCTAGACACACCCCTAGGGACAACTGTAGAATTGAATAAGGCGGGAAATGATAGGACCTTACACAATGTTTTTTAGAACTATGGAACTTAAGAGTGAGGTTCTTTCTTTAGGTGCTTTGTTGCTGTGGTGTGTGTGTGTGTGTGTGTGTGTGTGTGTGTGTGTGTGTGTGTGTGTGTGTGTGTGTATTGAACTACCTTAGAATTCTAGGCCAGGGATGTTATTCTTTGTTATATTGTATAGACTTTTTTTAAGATCCAAATTCTGAAGGATTTGTTCCAGTTTCATTGACTCAGAGTCTGAAACCCCCAGAATTACACCAGTCTAAAAGAGTGTTATGGACTGGAGATTTGGGTCTTTAAAGCTTGGTTCGGGTGGGGTTTTATACCTGGAAAAACTTGCAGTGGAATGACTTCTCTGCAGAAACTCTCACCACAACAGAGCTGACTCTTGGGGGGGGGGGGGGGAATTAGAGTAGATTCATCTCGGGTGGATCTTCAATGTGTGTCAAAAACGGCAGAAGGAGGTGATGCCCAGGACACAAAGTTATCCACCCCTTTCCCTTCCAGCCTGATAAATGGAATGCAAACACTCTGCACTCCCTAGAGAAAATGTTATCTTGCCTTGAAATGTGGGATTTAAATTCATCTCCTCCAGCCCTCACAAAAGGCCTTAAGTCAATCCTCCAGCGTGCATGTTGATTTTCTAAGGTCTAAGGGGAAATCTGTGCTTGGGCTGTTTCTAATTCCCCTCCAGCCCCACAGATCTCCGAAATCCCCCTTGCCTCCCGCCCATGCTCTCATACTGCCAGTCCTAGGAAGAATAGACGGCTAGCGGCTGCTACAAAGAAAATATTGTTTAAAGCCCCCTCTGACAATGTCTGATTTCAGACTGCTAGAGAAGGACAGACCTTAATTGATGCTGTCTCCTCTTGAGAGGGGCTTTTCTTTCCTTTGTATATTTTAACATTTTCTTTTGCTAACCAACCCCCAAACTGTAGATCTGTGTGTGTCCAGTCCCAGTTCATTCATCTTCCTCTGGGAAATATACTCCCTCCACCACCCCAGTTCCTGTCTGACATTCTCTACCCGTTCCTTGTCCACTGAACATTTTAGGACACACACACACTCTCTCTTTCCCTTTTCTCCTCCTCCAACTGAGAGCTCATTCAGAAGACCTATGTATTATATATTCCAGCTGTTTGAATTATGAGACATGTTTTCATTTCACCCAGAAGCTATTAAATCACTCAGTGGATCATTTGTGATCTTACTGAAGAAAGAAAGAAAGAAAGAAAGAAAGAAAGAAAGAAAGAAAGAAAGAAAGAAAGAAAGAAAGAAAGAAAGAAAGAAAGAAAGAAAGAAAGAAAGAAAGAAAGAAAGAAAGAAAGAAAGAAAGAAAAACTGGAGGAGGGGTGCTGGAAAGAGTCAGAAAAAGGCTATGTCTAGACTGCAGGCTTCTTTTGGAAGAAGCTTTTCTGACAAGAGATCTTCCAGAAAAACTTCTGAAAGAGAGTATCCACACTGCAAAAGCGAATCAAAAATGTAAGCTGTTTTTTCGAAAGATAGTGTCCACACTGAATGGACACTATCTCGCATTTAAGCTGTGATTACTATGGACGAGTGGCCACCAGGACACCTGTGCTTTTTCATCTTTTCTCTTCTTTCGAAAGAACTCCCTCCTCTCCGTCCACACACACCTGTTTCTGAAACAGCTCTTTCGGAAAAAGGCTTCTTTCTTGTAGAAAGAGTTTACTGATGTTGGGAAAACCCCTCTAGTCTTTTGATTTTCTTTCAGAAGAACGTGATTGCAGTGTGGACGTAAATGAGGTTTTTTTCAGAAAAACAGCCAGTTTTCCCAAAAAACTCTGTAGTGTAGACATAGCCCCAGAGGGTATGTCTACACTAGTCCCCTAGTTCGAACTAGGGAGGCTAATGTATGCATTCGAAGTTGCAAATCAAGCCTGGGATTTAAATATCCCACGCTTGATTTGAATCTTCCCGTTCAGTCGCCATTTTTGAAATTTACAAGTCCGGACAAACTGCCCACGCGGCAGGGACCTGGTAGTTCGAAAGAAAGCCCTAGTTCGAACTATCTTTTAAACCTCATTCCAGGAGGATATTTAAATCCCGGGCTTGATTTGCAGCTTTGAATGCCTACATTAGCCTCCCTAGTTTGAACTAGGGGGCTAGTGTAGATATAACCAGAGAAAGCAAACCCTCCCTCCAGTTGATTTAGTGCTAGGGCAGGACATTTGGGGTATGTCTAGACTGCACCCGTCTGCCAGCAGAGGGATGCAGATTAAGCAGGTCGAAATTGCTAATGAAGGGGGATTTAAATATCCCGCGCTTCGTTAGTATAAAAATGGCTGCCGCTTTTTTTCAGCATGGAGCTTTGTTGGAAAAAAGTGGCAGTCTAGAGGGGAATCTTTCGCTGAAGAAAGCCTTTTCCGATAGATCCCTTATGCCTCATAAAACAAGGTATACAGGATCTGTTGGAAAATGCTTTCTTTAGTGAAAGATCCCCCTCTAGACTGCCGCTTTTCTCCGACAAAGCTCCATGCTGAAAAAAAGCTGCGGCCTTTTTTAAGTTAATGGGATATTAAATCCCCACTTCATTAGCAATTTCGACCTGCCTAATCTGCATCACTCTGCCGGCAGAGGTGTGCAGTCTAGACATACCCTTGCAGAGCATTGCAGTGATTATGCATTTCTTGCAAGGTCATCTGAACAGGATTGGGACTGTATGTAAGGCAGAAGTGAAAGTAAGCATGTGCGCCCTGGTGCACGGCTCTAGCAAGAGGTGGCTGAACTCTGGCAACGGCCAGCAGGGAGCTATTTAAAGAGTTGGCAGTGCCCCGGGTTTCAATAGGACAGTACCTGTAAGAATACTAAGTTACTTTCACCAATGGTGTTAGGATAGAGTATATTTTGGGAAGGAGAGTGTGGGGGGAGAGAATAAGGTAAGGGGACAGGTTATTGTTTCCCCTTCCTATGCCAGTATAAAAATAGCTTTATTTATGGGACCTTTCTTTTTTCTGAACTCACCTCCTATTTCACAAAAAGAAAACAACTCCCACCTCCTTCCCTTGCTACAGTTTTCATCCCTGTTTTAACACACCTCCCATGTAGGGTCTGAGAAAATTCAAAGGGAAGTCATGTCAGAGCTGTACAAAAATCAGTGCTCTCAAGGTGATGGAGAGGAATTGTCTTGTTGGAGGGAAAGGGGATTTCAAGAGAACAGAAAGGGGAAGAAGGGTCTTAAACTGATCTACTTGGGTGCAAAGTAGACGCAGACAGTGTGTTTGTGTCTGTGTATGTAGTACCACAAGTAAAATATACTCTATTTGCTGGCCAGCATTCTTTCCTGATCATTAAGGGTTTGTGAACGACAGCTCCCATAATATCCCAGTGAAAGATCTGCTTCTTTGGAGGAAACTGATGTCATATTCCACATGATTGAGTGGGAGAGTCAGGACTTCTGTCTTTCCTTCACATTCAGATCTGGAGTTCAAATGCCCTGAAAATATTAGTTTGTGCCTGTCTCTGATCCTAGCATCCAAATATGTATCCAATCCAAACTCCCATCCAGCAGGAGTTTATAGGGCAGGGCAGATATAGGGCAGGGCAAGTGGGGTGGCTGCCCCGGGCCCCGTGCTGCAATAGGCCCCACGCCGATCCTTGCTCCTGCTTGGCATCCCGGCTGAGTGGCACATAACTCAGCCGAGCACCATGGTGGGAGGCAAAGGAGGGCAGGGTGGTGATGTACACGGCCAGGGGGCGGGAGGTGAAGGGCATGACAGAGGCTCCAGGTCCCATCCCCTGGCCATGTACATCACTGCCCCGCTCTCCTTCCCCTCCCGCCATGGCGCTCGGCTGAGTTCTGCGCTCAGCTAGGATGCCACGCGGGGCCCAAATGGCCATTTGGGCTCTGCGAGTGAGAGGCAGGAGGGGGAGGACTAAGGAGAAGAGAAAGAGAGAGTGAGGCAGGAGGAGGAGGAGGAGAAGAGAAGGAGAGAGAGTGAGGCATGAGGGGGAGGAGACACGAAGGAGAGAGAGTAACGCAGGAGGGAGAGGAGAAAAGAAAGAGAGAGAGTGAGTCAGAAGGAGGAGGAGGAGAAGAGAAAGAGAGAGTGAGGCAGGAGGGGGAGGAGACTTAAATGCAAATGAAAATTTTTAATTATTAATGCAGAATTTTGTTTAAGAATGACTTATAATATAATTAAAATTAAATTATCCAACTAAATTAAGTTTCTATCAAATTTACCCAATTCACATTTAATATGAAAATAGCCTTCAATTTGCGCATTTGACGCCTTTTTTCTATTTTTTCTCCAAAGGGGAGCCCCATGAAATTGTGCTCTCCTGGGCCCCGCAAAACTCTTATCCTCCCCTGCTCCCATCCCATGAGAGTTTGCCTTTATCTGGAACAAGGCTCTGGAAGTCTGGCCTGCTAACAGAGGTCAGCTCTCTCTAGCATAGTATTTCGCACTACATAACATAACTATGGCGGTGCACCCATAGATGAAAACATGGCATAATATGAATCACAGAGAAGTTGAGACAGACACAAATAACCAGGCTTCCACACTGCTTGAATACCAACTTTCTCTCTCGGGATTAACAGGTTTAAACCCTCTATACAGCACAGAAATGTCTAGTGGTTAAATCATTGGCTACAATTAAAATATCGTTAGATAATCTGGATATGCAGAGCCTCCCAGGGATTTAAGCCCAGATCCTCAAAGATATTTTGGCTCCTAACTCCTACCAAAATCAACGGAAGTTAGGACTCAAAATCCCTTTGAGGATCTGATCCTTAGAATTACCTCTGAGCAGAACGAGCCTTTAACGGTCAGAGTGCAAGAAGCTGTAGACAGTTATGACACAGAGAATTTTCCTCTTGGTGTGTATCTGACTGAATTTCCCCAATTTCCTGGTTCAGTATTCAGAAAGAGAACTGACTTCCTGTTTTGGCTAGCCCAAGCCTGTGCCCAGGGTGATCAAAATATTTGAACAAAGCTAATTTCCATCAGACTCATTGTGAAATCAACCATAAGGGGCATGTTTCCAATATAATCCAACTGCATTATACAACGAGCCTCCAACCAGGATGGAAATGCCATCTGAATGGGCTGGAAATTAACGAGTTATGAAAGATATGATTGAAACAACCTGCTTGGACCAGCTTGGAGAGGCTGAAATGTCAGCTTCCATGTTTTATCCAAATCAGGCATGTGCCTATTGAAAAAAGAAATCGCTGAAGAATTAGGGCTATAATTTTAATTCCCATGAAATCCTAATGAAAACAAAGCTATTAAAAGGGATGTCTCCCATATCCAAAACTGCCTTACAGCAGTCTCTCTAATGGCCAGCATCTCAGGATGGACGCAAATTGGCTAAATGACTCAGTTCGTCCTTTGATCCGACCCTCTCTCAAATTCAGCACAGGCTGTGATCCAAACTCAAGCCCGTAGGCATCTTTAAAAACTCCAATTTTATGGTGAGGGAAACTGTGCCTAACTCAGCCATTTCAGAAAGCCAGAAGTCCTCGAACCACACCCTTGAGCAAGGCACTTTGCTTTCTGGCTTGTGAGGCTGACTCGTGGAAATATTGTGCCAACCACAGAGGAGTTAGAATGTTCCTGTATTCATTTAGTTCAACTGTTATGAGAATGGTTTGTTCCTGTATTTGGAGAAGTGATCAAAAGACCCCGATTGTCACTGTTCCTGCTGGTAGTAATGGCTGTGAATTCTACTCCACCGGCTTTGGTTAAGGTTATGTCTACACACAGCCGTGCGCCAGTTTAATTAACCCACTTTTAACTGGTTTAGTTAAATTCCCATGTGGCTATGAAGGAGGTGGGGTGATCTGTAATAATACCACATGTAACTGGCTTAGCTGGATTCATGCTATGGCTGTACTGGATTATTTGAAATGTTTAATAAATGCCTGTTCTGACGAAGCTTTTCCCCTGCATTGGTGGGCCCTGTGCTTTCAAGCGGGCTGAGGCTCACGGCAGCTTTAAGTTTAGACACTTTCTGCAGGGCACAAGTTTGCCATTTATTTAGCCACCCTTGTCATTAGCCAGCATGGGGGAAGGAGAGGCAATAAAACCCCATAGTCTCTGCTTCCCCTCCAAGTGATTTGGGGACAGGACAGATCCTTTCCCAAATTAGTCCTTCTCCTATGGGGCGTTCCACTGTCGGGATCAGCTCCCCCACAACGTAATGGGAGTTGGATGTAGGGGGAACCTGGGCCCACCCTCTACTCTGGGTTCTGGCCCACGGACCCTGTGATAGCAGCTGCCTGCTTTGTCCCCAGTCTCAGCTAGGTGACAGCCATGATTCCTTGGCCACTTCCCCACTGCCCTGTCCAACACCTTCCTTACTCTTCCTCTGGGTGCCAGCTAGTGCTTGTTCCTCCCAAACCTTCCACAGCACCATCTCTCCCCAGCTCCTTGCGCACAGTGAGCTAACAGAAGGGAAGCCCTTTTTAGCCAGTCTCATCTGGTTCTTCATTGGCTCCTGTTGTCCCGATCAGCCTGGCTCACTTGATTCTGGAAACCTCCTACTTGACCCCAGGTGCCTTAATTGGCCTGTCTGCCCTAACTGATCCTGGCAAGTTGCTGTTTGTTCTGGAATAGCCCTTGTTAGTTTACTTCAGGAATAGGAATCTATTTAATCTGGGGCTAATATACTCCCCTTCTACTCTTCACCCATAACCCTCTGGCTTGGCCCTGTCACAGTGTGTTTGTTTAGTTTAATAGTGCGTCTACACTGCCCTGTTATTCTAGAATAACGACCATTATCCTGGAAAAATAATACTAGTGTCCACACCGCAACTGCGATATTTAAAAGGAATTTGAAATAAGGGAGGGATTTTTCTGACGACAGTAAACCTCATTCCACAAGGAATAAGGCCTCTTCCGGAAAAGCTCTTTCAACGGAGTGTGTGGGCCCTCCCACTGCTGCTATGTCAAAATAGCTCCTCCCCAGGACCATTCTAAGTTATTCCTCCCCAGCGTCTCCTGGGGCTCTAAATTGAGATAGTGTGTCTAATTAAGGGAGCCTGCCTCAGAGTAATTTGCAGGCTTCCCTGCAGTGTGGATGCTCTATTTCGAAATAAGCTATTCAGGAAGATATCTTCAGGAAAAGCTTTTTCCAAAATAAGCTTGCAGTGTAGACGTACCCATAAAGCTGGAGTCTGAGCTTGCTCCTGTTGAGCTTGAAAGCTCGCACTGACTTCAGTGGCACTAGATCAAGCCATAGAAGGCAGAAAATAGAGGGGCAGAGACAGAGAACAAATGAAGGGGGCAACGGTTTCCATTCCAAGCGTCATTCTGGGACAGGGATTTTCACACGTAGCGTGAGGGGTTCCCTGAGGTTCAGGAAGTCAGTTCCTTTGCTCTATGTAAGTGGAGACAAAATCTTTTGTCTTAGTCAGAGTCCAGACTGGAGAGATGGGAAGCAGCAATGTTTTTATTCCAGCTGATGCAGCTGTGCTCCTCTTTCCTGTCTCACCTGGTTCATTAGCCTGCTGGACCCTTACCTTTAATGCCATCCCTTTCCTTGATCCTCAGCCACCTTAGCTATCTAGGTGTTTATTAATTCCCCATCGCCATAGAATAAGCACCACACCCATGTCAAATAGCAAATGTCCAGTACATCCTGTAAGCACGAGAAGCATTATTCTACCCATTTCACAGATAAGAAACTGAGCTCTGGGAGACTGAATTGTCCAAGGTGTCACAGGGAGCCCACAGTACATCTGGAAAATGAATCCAGATGTCCTGAGCCTCAATCTAGCACCTTGACACAAGACCATTTCTCTTTCTGACCACTAGCTTCTCCGAGTAAATAAAAGAAGCAGGAAGACCTCGGAGATTATTTTCTAATGACTCTGGTTGCTTCATAGTGACATGAAACATTCTTCTTCAAAACCTCAGACACCGTGGAAAACAATTCTTCGGAATCCTATTGTTTTTTAAACAAAAGAGAAGCCGCAAGGCAGTCAAAGCGCTCGTTAAATTTAATAGGAGAGGGTTCTGTTCATTTATTGCGAGAAGTAGTAAAACATGCAGCTTTTTTTCCCCCGTTTGAGTCACACAAATGGCAACATTGCCACATCTGACCCAAAGCTTTCGCAGGACCGTGCAGATGCAGAGGCACAATCTGAAACTAATCACTAGCAACGTGAACCATGCCCCGGGTGGGTAAACCAAGGCCGCCAGCAGCAAGCAGCAATACTGATTATTGCTCATCCTTCTCGAATAGTCCCTAGCAGAAAGTTTGGTTAGCTCCTTTTCTTGTGATTGCTCTCTGGCTTCCAGGCTGAAGTCCTCATTCAGAAAGGAGCTCTCGGGCTTCATGTATTGCCTTTTGTGGGGACTTGGCAGCAGTGGGATTAGAGTCCTAGACCTGGAAGGGACCTCAAGAGGTCATCAAGTCCAGTCCCCTGCCCTCACAGCAGGACCATGCACAAAGTCATAGCTTGGGTTTGCTAATGGGGTCTGTTACTGTTTCCTTTTTCCCTCCACACTCCAGCATGGCAGAGAGATGCCAGTGAAGGAGTCAAGTTTGTGAAACTTTTAAGGACAGAGTGCAATGGGTTTGGTGTCCTCAGCTCTGGGGATCCATAGGCAAGGCAGTCTCACATCTAGGAGTGACCTGGGGACTCCAGCTGAGTGTACATGACCACTATTAGCTGTCATTACTGTAAGGATACCTAGTTCTGGACCAGGATTCCGCTGCGCTAGGTGCTGTACAAACCTAAAAGAGAGTATAAGTATGGAGGGTGTCTGTGTTTATTTTATTTTCAAAGGTCCTAATTTTATATTCACAGGTGGATGCTATGTAGCGAAGGACCATGAATCACACACCCATGAACTTTCTTCATCAACCCTGCAATGCATTGAAAACAGGCACTGTGGAAATGGTGTCAAAGCTTCTGTGTTTATTGTCTCTTGTGACTTTTCACTGTGCCCCTGGCCATACGCTGGGGCTCTTGGCAAAACAACGTGAGTGGGGGAGAGACTTTTACTGTCCTTGTGGGCCCAACTGAAAGCTCATTGTAATCGGTGGCAGCCCTTGCGTAGATTTCATTGGGCTTTGAGCCATGCCCTTTGAGGTTAAAGAAAGAACGAGTGAGAGAAATGAGGAAGGATCCTCAGCAGCCAATGAATGTGACCCACTGGGAAGCATGTTTCATTGATTCCCCTCCATGTCCAGGCTGCAAAGAGTCTGAGTCAGTTTCAGCCCTAGCCTGAGATCTTTAGCTCAAATTTTCAGTTCTAAAGACCCCTGCTTCCATCCCTGGTGTTTCTGCCAAGATGGTGGCTGTGACACAGCAAAGCTGGCTGAACATGGGACGGACCAGTGGTCCCTGCAAGCTGAGCCCTTGAGTGGCCACTCTAGAGAGATTCAAATGCCGTCCAGCTGATTAGCAGAGCACCCACAGCTAGCAGCATGTGTTTCTATTGGTGGTGCACATCTGAACATGCCTCAGTGCACATAACAAAATGTATTCTGCATACGAATGGGAAAAAAATTAGAGGGAACATTGGAACTGACCCTTTGTTATCCTAAAGAGGTAGGACTCTGAATGTGCCCGAAGAACAGGCATCAGGACTTGCATCTGTGCAGAATCAAGGTCCGGTCCCTGCTGCCTTGCGGCCAGCTCCTCTCCCTAAGATTCTGTTGTTAAGAGGAAATCATACCAGGATGAACAATTTGATGAAAACAAAATTGCCAAATGGTTCAGATTAGCGTATGGCTGGATCCCACTTGGTCAGAGTCATAAACGATGGGCTCGTGTTTAATCCATCTGCGTTGTGGGGAGGGGAGTTGGTTGGAAGATTTGTGTCCTCAGAAGCAATTTTCTTGTAACCTCAAAACTCCTTGGTACAGGGAAAGACTTCTCCCAAGACTCTGCAAATAGAAAATGTGCATAAGGGAACATCTACCAAAGAAAACAGCAAATCCAAAGATCCCCTTGGAAAATAAACATCTATCGGTGTCTCAACATTCACACCTCTAGAAGGGGAATGGGGAAAGGGTCCTCTCTAGAAGAGGCATTTCGAGGCAGGAATCTTTAGAGCAGGAAACAGGAAATATTAAAGCAAACTCTTGAACAATACTCCATTAGAATGTTCATCTTTGTTAACATAATTGTGCAGTTTATTGTTTCTTTATTTTCAAGTAACACTGGATTATGCTGTATCACAGTCACTGATGCAGTGGGACAATGACCCCTTTATGAAATGACAAATAAAACCCTCTGCAAATAGGAGGAGTGGAGCCACCAGTAAAGAAAAAGACACATATAATTAAAGAGAGACAGTGGTCAGTTGGTTAGAGCAGGGAGACTAGAAGTCAGGGCTCCCGGGACTAATTTCTCACTCTGCTACTGACTCACTGTATGACCTTGGGTAAACTACTTAACCTCTCTAGGCCTCAGTTCCCAAACATTGGAATAGGATACTCAGGTGCCAGCCCAGAATGAGCTGTGCTACTCCCTTTTAGGCTACCCCAGCATTTGAAGCATGCCCAGTCTTGGTGGAGGGGCGGCACTTCTTCCGCCTACAGAATTTTAACCTCACCTGGTTCAGAGCAGAGTATGCACACCCCGTCACAGATGCTCTACAAATCATTTCTGTTTGAAACTATGAAGCATGGCGATTGTAGTAATGATAAAGGATTTTACCACACTACAATTTTTTAAAATAATTTTTCTCTTTATTCTTTATTTTCCACTGTTTGCCTCGTGAAAGTTAGCTCATGGGGCAAAATCAATTCACTTAACTGATTTTCTCAGGTTTTATTTAGCAGCTATTATTGGGAGCTTGTGGTTAGGTGTTGAGGGAACTGAAAAAAATACGACTATTTTTGTATTACTATAGCTTCTGCTTACTGTATATAGCACAGTGACTGAGAAAAAGAAAGACAGACAGACGCATCTTTCAATTGAGGCCAACATTGCTTTGGGAAAGGACTTTTTATTAGTGTAGCAAATCTGCAGAGACAGCAAAGTAGGAAAACTAACATTGCTTTTTGTAGCACTCGCTGAAAATGGAACAGCTGTTTTCTGTTTTTGTTTCTCCTATATAAAGAGATTTTTAGAATTAGTATTGTCCCATCTCCATCAGATTATGACAAGTTTATGAGAGGTTTTAAGATGTATGGGGTGAGATGGAGTGAGCTACACTTTGTGACTCAGAGTTGCTGCCTCTTACCCACCAACGATCATATTTCATTCTCAGTTATATGGTGAAACAACAAGGAGAGTTTAATGGTTGTTATGCTCGTGGAAAGGAAGGAAGAATTTGGAAAGGGTTGCAGCAGGAAATGCAGCTAATGGGAGATTATTAAAAAAAGGCATAAGGTAAAGTAACTCTTCTGCTCTGTTACACTTCTTCAGTCCCTTCTGCATATAAATTACATCAATATTGACTTACTCAGGATTTACTCCAGGTTTCGTCATTGACTTCATGCCACCTCACCTGTGTGCTTGAGGGTGAGTTGTATTACCTTGGTACTGTTCACGGTGGACAAGAGTGAGCATAGCCCTTAGACTCTCTAACACCCCGGCTGTGTCTACACTGGCATGAATTTCCGGAACGGCTTAAAACGGAATACTATTCCGTTTTCAGTTTTTCCAGAAAAGGAGCGTCTACATTGGCAGGCTGCTTTTCCGGAAAAGCCCTCTTCCCGGAAAAGCGTCTGTGGCCAATGTAGACGTGCTTTTCCGGAAAAGACTACTGGGCTGTCTACACTGGCCCTTTTCCGGAACACTGTTCCGGAATAAGGACTTATGCCCGAGCGGGAGCAGAATAGTTTTTCCAGAATAGCGGATGATTTTGTACAGTAGAGCGTCGTTGCTTTTCCGGAAATTCAAGGGCCAGTGTAGACAGCTTGCAGCTTATTCCGGAAAAGCAGCTGATTTTCCAGAATAAGTGGCCCAGTGTAGACACAGCCCCGATGACTGGTGTATAACACACCTCATGTACTATTTCTGCATCTGCCCTACATTTCCTGAAGGCCCCTGAAGATTATAGCAAATCCCTCTAGCCCACCCCACCCCACCCCTGGGGGTGGGAGAGAAATTCTTCTGCCAAACTTCACCTCGGTTTTGTTTCTTCCTGTGGTAATAGCTTGCCCCTTAGAGGTTAACTGTCTAGGAACAGCAACTGTTCAGCCAATGCACTGGGAATCCACAGGGTTCTGGGTGGGCTTTCAGAATAGGTTAGAAAAATGGAGGAACAGCAAGAACTCTGCAATTACAGTTTTTGACCAAAGGAAACCCTTTGGGGAGTTTCTGGGATATTTCACAATGGAGCGACTGATTTTTTGTTCATTTGTCCTCCAGTTAAATGATGTTGCTCGTTCCTCTCACCCGTTTACCACCCTTTACACCTGAGAGAGAGAAGCTCTTTCCTTTCGTGGATGACGTCTCATGACCAGCATGGTCAAGAGTGAGAGAAATGTCTTTGTAAGTCAAGCGCAGCCACACAATGCAGAGTGCCACACCTTGTTCACAGACATGAATGGGTCTCCAACCACAAGCTTGGCAACCAGGTAGCCATCTGAAGCATTTAAAGTAACAAAGGCAAAAAACAAAACTCAAGCTCCTCACCCCATTGTACAGATGGGGAACTGAGGCACAGAGAAGCTCAATGACTTGCCTGGGATGATAGCAGACGTCTGTAGCACCGCAGATACACGTATGTCTCACTACACAACTTTTGGTGACCCATCATAGAATCACAGACCCATAGAATCCTAGGGCTGGAAGAGACCTCAGGAGGTCATCAAGTCCAGCCCCCTGCCCAAAGCAGGCCCAAACCCAACTAAATCACCCAACCAGGGCTTTGTCAAGCCAGAACTCAAAAACTTCTAGGGATGGAGATTCTACCCCCTCCCTAGGGAACCTATTCCAGTGCTTCACCACCCTCCTAGTGAAATAGTTTTTCCTAATATTCAACCCATGTTGCTCAAAACCAAGCAACGTAAACGCTATTTGTCAGCACTTTTGCTGACTAAAAAACTTCCACCCCCTACTAAAGTCATCCGCTGACAAAGGAAGAGAGCACTGTTTATACCCCTACTTGCCCTGACAAAGCTTTTGTGGTTGGGGGTGGGAGGGTTAAATACCGGGGGACAATAAAAGCTTTGTTGCTCAATTTCCAATGTAGACAAAGGCTTCTCAGGTTTCACAAGTCTTACTCTAGAGCAGTGTTTCCCAATTTTGTTTGGCCACAGAACCCTTTTCATCTTAAAAGAATTTCAAAGAACCCCTAGGGTTGCCAGGGTAAAATTTGTCAAGCAAAAAAGAAAAGAAAAAGACCCACCAGAATTTGTTGAGAAAAAAAAAGACTCTGTCTCTTTAAGAGGGGGCAGGGAATGCTGCATTCTCGTGGAACCCTTACTTTCGTCTCATGAAACCCCAGGGTTCTGCGGAGCACTAATTGAGAAACACTGCTCTAGTGCCCTAAGTACAGGGCCAGCTCCCTTCCCCATCCCATTTTGTCCTCAGTCCACCTTTGATTCCATCACCAGAGCCATTGTATGTGGGCGGGGGGGTGGGGGGGGGGGAGGCGGGGAGAATAGCCAAGGTGGCATGTAGTTTCATGATTAACAGGGAAACATATGGTCCACAGAAAATGAGCTTGTAATAGTTACATCATTATTTACACACTATCCTGGTTATTCTGTTCAGATTTCTGAACTCTATGCTACGGTTTATCATTAATAATACCCAGCTCTTTCATCAGTAAATCTCAAGGCATTTCACAAAGCCCTTTAAACCTATTTTACAGGTGGGAAAACTAAGGTACAGAGAAGGAAAAAGATTTATTTAAGGCCAAGACTAGAACCCACAGCCTTTGAGTCTTAGACCAGTACTCAGGCTATGTCTAGACTACATTCCTCTTTTGAAAGAGAAATGTAAATTAGACATATTGAAATTGCAAATGAAGCCAGGATTTGAATTTCCTGTGCTTTGTTTGCATAATTGAAAAACGCTATTTCGAAAATGAAACTACGGACTAGACACGGATCTTTCAAAAACCGATCTTTTGAAAGATCCTGTAAACCTCATTTTTTGAGAAGTACGGGATCTTTCAAAAAAGGCTTTTCTTTTCTAAAGAACTGTGTCTAGACCACAGTTTCACTTTCAAAATAGCGTTTTTCAAAAAAAATGCAGTGACCGATTATGCAAATGAAGTGCAGGAAATTCAAATCCTGGCTTCATTTGCAATTTTGATATGTCTAATTTACATCCCTCTTTCGAAAGAGGGATGTAATTTAGATGTACCCTCACTATAGTAGCCCATACTACTTCTGCAAGCTTTATAGAAATCTGTGATTGTATTAGTTAGTTCTTTTAAGTATTTTTGCCTACATTTTAAAGAAAGATGCATCACAAGCTACTTTGCCTTGTAACTCCAGCATGATGCTGCACCAAGAAAGAGCTTTTGTTCTTTGAAAACATAGGTTTGTTTTCCTGCATTGAAACATTGTTGGAAAGTGATTTGCTTATGGCATTCGCCTGCTATTGCTTTAAAAAACATACATGAAGTCAAGAAGTAAACATTTATATCTAGATTAATACCCCTCATTCACAAGGAGCCTTCTAGACTCTGGATGATTTGATTAGTTTATATTATGTACAATATTGAACTCATTGTGTCTTGACTACTCTCAAAGAACATCAGGGCTTACAGTATATGTCAGTGAACTATATGGGCAGAGTTTTCCAACATTCACAGAACTGTGATAACAAGAACTGGATGGTCATTTTCTAGTGGAACAGTTTTCCATTAAAATATGCCAATTTGTTTGAACTGAATCAGTTCATATCGGTTTTGTCTAAATGTTTGCAAGAAATCATCTATAAATATTGGTTCGACTTTCATATTTAACATAATTGTGATACAGTTCAGGGCTGCAACCCAGACCAGAAAGGGGTTGTCACAACTTGCCATGAAATCCTTGCTTTGCTGCTGGAGCTCTCAGCCTAGGATGCTCCCAGTAAACCTTCAAGTCACACCAGAGACATGGTCTATGCTACAGAGTTAAGTCAGAAGGCGGCTTATGTCAGCCTATGTCAGTGTCTACACTACAGCCTCGCTCCCATTAATGTCAATGCCCTACTACAGCAACATAATAACTTCACCTCCATGAGACTACATCTACACTACAGAGTTTTTTCGGGATACCACAGGTATCCCAGAAAAACTCTGCCACATCCATGGAACGCGTCTGCTCTTCTGAAATTTTTTTCGGAAGAGCAGATGCGCTCTTTTGGAAGCCCTGTAAGCCTCGTTTCACAAGGAAGAAGGGCTCTTCTGAAAGCGAAGGGTTTTCTTCTGAAATTTGGCCCAGCAGTGTAGACGGGCCCAATTTTGGAAAAAGCCTCTTCCGAAAAAAGAATCGGAAAAAGGCATGCAAATTGCAGAGCACAATTTGTGTACCTTTTTCTGAAAAAGAAGTGTAGTGTAGACATAGCCCAAGAAGTGTAAGGCTTATGTCGGTGTAGTCAGGGTGACACTGGCCATAAGTGCTGCAGGCTAAAATTCTTGTCAATTTCATGGCTTCCTCCTGGTTAGGCTGTGAATCCTGCACAGCTCACATCTCGGGTTGTCATCCTGGGGTAGATGGGGGGCTTCAGCCACCTCCTGGATTTCCAGCTACCTGATCCCGGTGGGCTGCTGCTGGGCTCCTCTTTCCCTGGTGGGAGCCCTGCTGCTTCCCAGCTGGGTTGCTGCCTGCCACAGTATCCTGCTCCCTGATGGGAGCCCTGCTTCCCCCAGCTGCCCGCTCCCAGCCAGGCGGCTGCCTGGGCTCCCTCCTCTGAGCCTGGCTGGTGGACACCGGGAGCCTGTTCTCTCAGCTCCCTGGTGCTCCCAGGGCTGTCGGAGTGGGGCTGCTCTGAGCAGAGGTGATAGCCGTGTGAAATGGACAAGAATGTCAGGTTCACTGCTGCTATGCTCTGTGCTGGGAGGCAGGGGGGCTCACAGCTGGAGCAGTCACCCCAGAGGCAGGGGCTCCATTTGAGTGGCTGTCAGTGCCCCCCAATGCCTCACTTCAGTAGGTGGAGGTACATCTGGGGAGGACACATTCTAATGGCAGAGGGAGGTTGGTGTGATGACTCTAGGTTGAACAAATTTTGCAGTGTAGATAAGACCTGAGTCTCTGTATGCTAGACAGCCTTGGTTCAGCCGCTCTGACCCCAGCAGCCTGTCCACAGCCCCACTCTTATTTCCCCCAGCCTTGGTGACAACCAGCAAGATGGCCCCAACACACTCCCAGCCCCGAATATCCCCCCCAAACCATGTGCTCTGCAATGTCTAGCCCTTTCCTGGTCAGTTGAAAGAGATTAATAAGATCTTTTTGCTCCTGTAAAGAAACAAAACCTTCCTCACAGCTTATTGACTGGGAGTAAATGCACCCTTCATTTTAAAGACAGCACTGAGATGGCTTGTGTTAAACATGAAATAAACTTATTAACAAAAGACACATAAGATTAGGTGAATGCTAGTATAAGGCAATGGTCTCAACAAGGCATACATATACTCCTGGGTGTACCCAGAGGTCTTTTAAGGGCACCTCAACTCCTCTAGTTTTACAACAGGCTACATAAAAGGTACAAGAAAAGTCAGTGCAAACTAACATTTCATACAATGACTTTTCTATACTATTCCATGTACTATACCCTGAAATGTTAAATACAATATTTATATTTCAATGTATTTATTTTATAATTACATGGTAAAAATAAAAGTAAGCAAACATCCCTAATCATGTGCTGTGATACATTTGTACATGTGTGTCTGATTTTATAAGCAAGTTCTTTCTAAGTGTGCATCTACACTGCAGCGTTTTTCTGGAAAAACAGCCGTTTTTCCAGAAGAACAATACTTGTCTGCCACTATGCTCATAGTGCAAGGAAAACCAGGAACATTCCAATTACTTGTTCTTTGTTTGTTCCCCAAATGGAGCAAACACTCAGCTGTCAGACACTTCCCAGAGTTTTGAAAGGGGAGGGGCATGTGCCTGCAGAGCATCAGAGATCAAAACACTGAGCAGAGCCATCAGGGCAGGCATTGCGGGATACAGGCAGAAGCCAGCTCTGTTGACAAAACAAACAGCAAAGTCTACACTGGTTCTTAGTTGACAATGAAGAGAGGGGAAAAGAAAAAGTCTCTCACGGGGATGGATGTTTTTTGTTGCCAAAACTGTGCATTTTTCCCTACAAAAAAGTCACATTGCAGTGTGCATGTCTCATTGTTTTGTCAACAAAAGGCAAGTTTTGGCAACAAAACTTCACAGGGTGTGTTTAGACTATAGAATAGTGATAGAGATGCAGCAGACTATATAGCACACTATAGGTTTTTTTTTTTTTAAAAGTGGCCTTTTTTCGAAAAAACTTCCCCTGCATCTAGACTGCAGCCGCGTTCTTTAGAAAGTAAATTGAAAGAACGCAGCAGTTTTTTCGACCACAGAAAACCTCGTTTTATGAGGAAGAATGCCTTTTTTTGAAAGTGCTCTTTCAAAAGGCGCTTTGTAATGCAAACTGTGCTTTTTCGAAAGAGAGCATCCAGACTGCCTGGGTGCTCTCTTTCAACAAAGCGGCTTGCTTTTTCGAAAGTACTGGTTGTAGTCTAGATGCTCTTTTTCGAAAGAGGCTTTTTCGAAAGTATCTTTCGAAAAGGCCTCTTTCAAAAGAGGCTTGCAGTCTAGACGTACTCTATAGTGTAGACAAAGCCCAAGACTCACTCTGGTCCTGGTGCCGCAATGTGTCGAGCATCTTCCATTCATATCAGCTCACTGACAATACCAGCGAGGGGATGTGGTGCTGTAGGGTTTAGTGCGTGCTATATATGTCCCTGTGGTGTGTATGTGCATTTCCTGCCCTGGCTACAACCCACACCATTCTGCCCTTACTGCTGTTCTTGGCAGGCTGGCTAGATTAAAGCTAGTGCGGTACATCCACACAAACTGCAAATTATATCTCTGGTTGCGTGGGAGAAGTAGCCAAGTGTTGGAAGGAACTGAAGCCAGACAGATAGACTAGTGTTTCTTAATCTTTTTAAGACGGAGGAACACCAAACAATAATTTTTTTTTATGAGGAACACCAAGCAAAAAAAAAAAAAAAAAAAAAGAGGCCGGAGAAAAGTTATTGAGCAAAAATAAAATAAAAATAGGGTTGGGGAAAATTTATTGAGGAGGCAAAAAAAGTTGCCTGTCCCTTTAAGGGTAGCCATTTTGAACTCTGTTGTTCTCCGTGGTGCACCTCCGACTGCCCCGTGGCACACAGGTATGCCATGGAACATAGTTTCAGAATCACTGTACTAGACACTCAGCCTACATCTAGACAGCAGCTCTATTTCGGGATATCTATTTTATGTCTTTAACATGCCCGTTATTTCGAAATATATATTTTGAAATAATGGGCATGCTATTCCAGCATTCCTGTAACCCTCCTCCCATGACAGTTAAGGGTCTTGTCGGAATAGAAATTTATTTAGACAGCACCAAATTTCAAAATAAGCTATTTTGAAATTACTTCAAAATAAGCTATGCAAGTGGTGCTATGCATAGCGCAAATTGCGTAGCTTATTTCGAGGCAAGGGTGCAGTGTAGACACACCCCCACTTTCCTTAATCATTGTGAACGTGATTTTAAATGCTAGACCTTTAAAATAAAACTTTGCAGAAAGTTACTCTGTCCTTCTAGTAAAAACAGAAATCTGGCTTAAAGAGTTCATGCTTAACTCACGGGAGATGTGTGCTTAATGTCGGGGTGGTACGGATCATTTTGTCATTACCCCTTTGTATCAGGTGTGTTTTACTTATGTGTGTTTGCTTCAGTCTCTCCAGCCATTTACTCCGTGTAATTACACCTGACAATCACAGCACTAGCAATGGGGAAATACAGAGAAGCTATCAATTTTTTCCTCCTAGAAGCCGCCTCCATAACCATCAAGGAGTTTTCCAGCAGGCTTGTTTTGCAATTTTCCAGCACTGCTTTTTCTCTCCCAGACCTCCCGGATTTTTCCTTGCTGCTAGTGTTTGGGATTGCTTGTCATCAATGTTTACAGGACACTCAGGCAAATTTCCACTGACCCTCCGGAAGCACCTCTGAACCTTACTATGCAGTATGAAGCATTTAAACAATGGCTTTAATGGGACAGTGCCTCTTGCAACCAAAGACAGCTGACTATACTTAGCCAGGGGACACAGTTTCCACAATAAATAATAAACATCTCCCTGGTGCTGTCATTGAACAGGCTTCTAGTTTCTTGTGGCTTTGAGTCTTTCATGTACATCCAGCTGACTCAGGGTACAGTCTCCCTGAAGTCACACAGTACATTGCAGTAGCAGGCCCTTAATTAATCAATATCATCACATAAGCTAGTGACGATACTAGGGAAACAATCTATCTACTCAAGTTATTATTCCATACCCATTGCTGTTACTGTTACAGTGAACACAAGATGTTCTCTGTTTTTTAATCCAGTCCTTCTTCCAAAACAAAAAACAAAACAAACAAAAAAAAACCCCCTCTGTATTCTAATAGGGCTTCCTGTTAGGGATTGGTGAATTGATTTGGATAAAATTACTGGTCCAAACAAAATGAACAAGTACCTCTTTGTTATATCTTTTGCCCTACATTCAAATTGAACATGAGCTTTTTTAAAAGTTAATGTTACTTGTTTATACACACTAGCAGATTTACTTGGGTCCAAACCGCAATTAAGGTGGTTGGTTTTTTTTTAAAGAAAAGGAAAACGTACATGCTCTATTTAAATGATTGAATTTTTTTAAAGTGTTATTTTTATTAAGTTAATTTTTATTTCAGATTTCTTTTAAAAACGGATTATTAAACGTTTTCTGTTTAACTTTATATTTTTATTTCTAAATGGGAATTCCATCAAATGTATTCTTAACATTCTCTGTGTTTTATTAAAAAAGGGGGGGTTGTAGATAATTTGGTTTCTAATAATATTTTCTTCTAGTTTTCAGATCATAAGCATTGGTTTAGCTGTGCCAAAACAGAGCACAACTCCAAATTTCTCCAAATTACCTCTTTTCTGTAAGGTTTATTCAGAAGCAATCCTATTCCAGGCACAGCCCATTTTCCTGGCACAAGCAAACCCTTACATTGGTTTCATAGAAACATAGAGCTGGAAGAGAGCTCAGGAGGTCATCGAGTCCAGCCCCCTGCCCAAGACAGGACCAATCCCAACTTAATCAACCCAGCCAGGGCTTTGCCAAGCCGAGACTTAAAAACCTCTAGGGATGGAGATTCCACCACCTCCCTAGGGAATCCATCCCAGTGCTTCACCACCCTCCTAGGGAAATAGATTTTCCTAATATCCAACCTAGACCTCCCCCACTGTAACTTGAGCCCATTGCTCCTTGTTCTGCATCCGTCACTACTGTAAACAGCCTCTCTCCATCCTCTTTGGAACCTCCCTTCAGGAAGTTGAAGGATGCTATCAAATCCCCCCTCATTCTTCTCTTCTTCAGACTAAACAAACCCAAATCCTTCAGTCTCTCCTCATAGGTCATGTGCTCCAGTCCCCTATTAATTTTGGTCGCCCTCTGCTGGACCCTTTTTAATGCATCCACATCCTTCCAAAGTGGGGGGCCCAGAACTGGACCCAATATTCTAGATGTGGCCTCACTAGAGCCTAAAAAAGAGGAATAATCACTTCTCCGGATCAGCTGGCAATGCTCCTCCTAATACACCCCAATTTGCCATTCACCTTTTTGGCTACAAGGGCACACTGTTGACTCATATCCAGCTTCTCATCCACTGTCATTCCCAGGTCCTTTTCTGCCAAACTGCTACTTAGCCATTCGGTCCCCAGCCTGTAACAATACTTGGGATTCTTCAGTCCCAAGTGAAGGACTCTACACTTGTCTTTGTTGAACTTCATCAGATTTGTTTTGGCCCAATCTTCTAATCTGTCCAGGTCGCTCTGGATCTTATCCCTGCCCTCTAGCGTATCTACCTCTTCCTAGCTTAGTGTCACCTGCAAACTTGCTGAGGGTGCAATCCATCCCCTCATCAAGTTCATTAATAAAGATGTTGAACAAAACTGGTCCTAGAACAGACACTTGGGGCACTCCACTAGAAACCAACTGCCAACCTGACATCAAGCTGTTGATCACTACCTGTTGGGCCCGACAGTCTAGCCAGCTTTCTATCCATCTTACAGTCCATTTATCCAATCCATATTCACTTAACTTGCTGGCAAGAATGTGCTAAAATCAAGATATATCACATCCACTGACTTTCCCTTATCTACCGAGCCAGTCACCTCATCATAGAAGCGAATCAGATTGGTCAGGCATAACTTGCCCTTGGTGAATCCATGTTGACTATTCCTGATCACTTTCCCCTCTTCCAAGTGCTTCAAAATGGATTCCTTGAGAATCCCCTCCATGAATTTTCCAGTAACTGAGGTAAGGCTGACAGGTCTGTAGTTCCCTGGATTGTCCTTCTTCCCTTTTTTAAAGTTGGGCACTACATTTGCCTTTTTCTAGTCTTCCGGGATCTCTCCCAATCTCCATGAGCTTTCAAAGATAATGGCCAAAGGCTCCGCAATGACATTTGTGAACTCCTTAGTACCCTCAGATGCATTAAATCAGGGCCCATGGATTTGTGTATGTTTAGCTTTTCTAAATAGTTCCTAACTTGTTCTTTCCTCCCCACAGGCTGTCCACCTCCTTCCCATATTCTGTTGCCTAGTGCATTTGTCTGGGAGCTGACCTTGTCCGTGAAGATGGAGGCAAAGAAAGCATTGAGTACTTCAGCTTTTCCCACATCATCTGTCACTTGGTTACCTCCCTCATCCAGCAAGGGCCCCACACCCTCTCTGATCACCCTCTTATTGCTAACATGCCTGTAGAAACTTTTCTTGTTATCTTTCACATCCTTTGCCAGCTGCAATGCCAATTGCACTTTCGCCTTCCTGATAACTCTCCTGCATTCTCGAGCAATATATTTATATTCCTCCCCAGTCATCTGTCCAAGTTTCCACTTCTTGTAAGCTTCCTTTTTGTGTTTAAGCTCACCAAGGATGTCCCCGGTAAGCCAATCTGATCACCTACCACAATTCCTTTTCTTGCTGCCCATCGGGATGGTTTCTTCCTGTGTCTTTAATAAGTCTTCTTTAAAATCCTGCCAGCTCCCCTGGACTCACTTCCCCTTCATGTAAGCATCCCAGAGAATCCTGCCCCATCAGTTCTCTGAGGGAGTCAAAGTCTGCTCTTCTGAAGTCCAGGGTGTGTATTTTGCTACTCTCCATTCTTCCTTTGGTCAGGATCCTGAAATCTACCATCTCCTGATCAGTGCTTCCCAGGTTGTCACCCACCTCTACTTCCCCTGCTAGTTCCTCCCTGTTTGTGAGCAGCAGGTCAAGCTGCACATGGTTCCTGATTGGTTCCTTCTGCACTTATACCAAGAAGTTATCTCCAAAAACTTCCTGGATTGTCCATGTACTGCTGTATTGGTCTCCCAACAGATAGCAGGGTGATTCAAGTCGCCCATGAGAACCAGGGCCTGCAATCTGGAAGCTTCTGTCAGTTGTCTAAAGAAAGCCTCGTCTACCTCATCCACCTGATCCGGTGGTCTATAGCAGACCCCAACCACAACATCACCTCTGTTGCTTCCACCTCTAAACTTAACCCATAGACTCTCAACAGTCTTTTCTCCCTCTAAATACTGGAGCTTCGAGCAATCATACTGCTCTCTTACATGCAATGCAACTCCTCCTCCTTTGCTCACCTGCCTGTTCTTCCTGAACAGTTTATACCCTTCCATGATAGTGCTCCAGTCATGCAAGTCATCCCACCAAGTCTCTGTTATTCCAATCAAATCATAGTTCTTGGACTGGGCCAGGGCTTCTAATTCTTCCTGTTTGTTTCCTTGGCTTCTTGCATTTGTGTCCTACCTTTTCCATATGGATATGGGGTCCCCCTTTGTTGCTCGTTCCGCCTTGTGATTCTTCCCGGTGTCCGACTTCCTCATTTACTTCAGGGCTTGGGTCACCATCCCTCAACGAACCTAGTTTAAAGCCCTCCTTAATAAGTTTGCAAGCCTGCCCGTGAAGATGCTCTTTCTTCTCTTGGTTAGGTGGATCCCATCTCTTACTAACAATCCTTGTGCCCAGAACAGAGCCCCATGGTTGAAGAAACCAAAGCCCTCTCTCTGACACCACCTGCGCAACCACACATTTACTTCCTCAATTTGACGATCCCTACCCGGACCTTTTCCTTCAACCGGAAGGATGGCTGAGAACACCAATTGCACTTCAGATTCCTTGATCCTTCTTCCCAGCACTACATAATCTGCTGTAACCTGCTCAAGGTCATTCTTGGCCATATCATTAGTTCCTACATGGAGAAGCAGGAAGGGGTAGCGATCCAAAGGTTTCATCACTTTCAGAAGACTCTCAGTCACATCCTGAATGCAAGCTCCTGGTAAGCAGCACAGTTCTCGAGATTGCAGGTCTGGACGGCAGATGGATGGCTAAGTCCCTCTTAGGAGGGAGTCCCCGACCACCACCACCCGCCTTCCGGTAGATGGTGTTCCCTTCTGATTTCTTCCCTGAGAGGTCCCTGCCAAAGCATTCCACACTGCAGTGCCTGTGGAGAACCTGATAGTGGTTACTTACCTCTACAAAAATAAGGGAGACCTGAGTTGGCTGCCGCCTTCTTCTAGAGGTTCCATGGTGCCAGTTCTCTTCCTTATCCTGTACTGCCTGACTGGCTCTTCAGCCTGCTGTGTCTGCAAGATTAAATGCTGCCTTCTATTGAGGAAGTCTTCATCCTCTCTTTGGAATGTAGGGTCGATACTTGGGCCTCCAATCCTCTAATTTTTTCTTTCAAAATGGTGACCAGCTTGCACTTAGTGCAGATGAAATCCCTTCTTTCTTCTGGGAGGAACTAACGATACGGCCAAGAATGACCTTGAACAGGTTACAGCAGATTATGTAGCGCTGGGAAGAAGGAGTGCCCTGCGTGCCCACACTCGGCACATCACAGAAATCGGCCATCAGCCCAGCTGCACTTGTCGCAGGCTGCCATCTGGAGGGGTCAATCGGGGGGCTGTCAGGATCCAGGAGACCCTGCAGGAGAGCTTCCACCCCGAGGAGCCCGCAGAGCCATCCCAGTCCTCCCCATTGGGGGCTCGTACCCCATTCCTCCCTCACCACCTTCCACTTACTCCTCCCTAGCCCCCCTTACTGATGTAAAAAATAAAGGACACGTGTGTTCAAAAATAGAACTCTCAAAAATAGAGAGTGGGGGGGATTAAACTCTGGGGTGACTGGGAAAAGGAGGTGGGAGAGGGGAAGAGAGAGGGTGGGAGAGGGGAGGGGGAAACCTGGGAGGAGGGAGCTGGAAGGGGGAATTCAGGGGAAGAAGGAGGAGGGGAAGTATAAAACCATGGTACGCCCACATCTTCAGTACGGTGTACAGATGTGATCTCCTCATCCCCGAAAAGATATTTTGGCCTTGGAAAGGGTTCCGAAAAGGGCAACTAAAATGATCAGGGGTTTGGAACAGGTCCCATATGAGGAGAGGCTAAAGTGACTGGGACTTTTCAGTTTGGAAAAGAGGAGACTGAGGGGGGATATGATAGAGGTCTATAAAAGCATGAGTGGTGTGGAGAGGGTGCATAAAGAAAAGTTCTTCATTAGTTCCCATAATAGAAGGACTAGAGGACACCAAATGAAATGAATGGGTAGCAGGCTTCAAACTAATAAGCGAAAGTTCTTCTTCACAAAGCAAATAGTCAACCTGTGGAACTCCTTGCCACAGGAGGCTGTGAAGAACTATAACAGAGTTTAAAGAGAAGTTAGATAAAGTCATGGAGGTTGGGTCCATGGAGTGCTATTAGCCAGGGGGTAGGAACGGTGTCCCTGGCCTCTGTTTGTGGAAGGCTGGAGATGGATGGCACAAGACAAATGGCTTGGTCATTGTCTTTGTTCCATCCCCTCCGGTGTAGCTAGTGTGTCGGCAGACATGCTACTGGGCTAGATGGACCTTTGGTCTGACCCAATACGGCCATTCTTATGTTCTTATGTTCTAAGCTCAGGGCTCAGGATTGGGGGGCTACTGGACCATCTTGATTTTCATGCAAATCTGCTCCTGGGTTTGCATGTGGCCTTTGGTGGCCAGGCTGGCAGCTATCCTGCCCTAGATGGCCACTTTCCTGTGCCTAGTGCGGAGGTCATGGACATTGGAGGCCTCCCCCCAAACCTGGATGAGGTCCACGATCTCTGCACTAGACCAGGTGGGCGCCCGCCTCTTGCGGCCCTGGGCAGGCTCCTGGGAACCACCAGCCTGGCCCTGGGAAGAGGCGGAGGGCTGGGTGGCAGCAGGTGGCTGGCTCATGCCGTGCCAGGTGCAGGGTCTGCTGGCTGGGTGCTGGCAGGCTTGCACCTGGCACGGGCACCGTAGCCAGCCCATGCCCCTTTAAGGGGGCAGAAGAGTTTCCCTGGTGATGCCCAGAGTGGCTACCAGGGCAAGCTGGGAAGGGTTAGCCTCCCTCTAGTTCGAATTAAGTGGCTACACAGCCCTTAATTCGAACTACATACTTTGAACTAGGTGTTAGTCCTTGTAGAATGAGGTTTACCTAGTACGAATTAAGCTCTCCGCTACTTCGAATTAAGTTTGAACTAGCGGTTTGCCTGTGTAGCGCCTATGAAAGTTAATTCGAACTAACGGCTGTTAGTTCGAATTAACTTTGTAGTGTAGACATATCCCCTCTTACACAATTACACAGTTATCAGTAGGGCCTCTTTCTTGGCTCCTGTGTTACTGAACCAAAGTCTTGCTCATTAGATTCTAGGCCTGTTGCTGCTTTCATGTTACAGGCCTCTATTCAGACCTACTTACTCCATTTTACTGACCCTCAACTTACTACAAATGGCATTGTCCAGGGTTACACCAAAATCTGCCACCCCTTTCCACTCCTTTGGGAGGGAAAGAAATGTCTCTCTTAAAGCTGAAATGTTCCCCATTATGTGACACATTCCCATATTCTGTGAGGGAAGATGTGGACTGAATGAGAACTGGCCATGTTCCGTCTTGTTTTCTGGCTCCCTGAATCAGAGCTAGTAGACCCACACATGCTGAGTCAGCATTGTGCTTCCGAGTCTAGATAGTCACATAAGGTCGTGCTCCTCTAGCATCCATGCACACCACCCCCCTCCTCACACACATGCACGTTCATGGTCACATGGAAGCAATTGTTTAAAAGGTGAATGATGATTCATATCAAAGCTCCTTCCACAATTCCCCGCTTGTGGTCCTGTCTGACTCCAGTCCCAGCTGCAAGCCTGAGTGAATTCCCTGACTGACATGACTGCTTGGGAAATTATGCACCAGCCTCGTCTCCTGGGTAATGTGGTTGCAAGAGGCTGAACAAATAAGCACATTGGTGGGGGTGGAAGCAGGAGACAACCCCTGGAGACTTGTAGGAAGTGGCTGGGATTATGGGTATTGGAAATGAATGGATGATGTCATAGGAGGGAAGGAACTGGCTACAGCCCTGCAAATTTGACTTGGCGTTTGGCCACAGAAAACCTAGGAATGCCCCTGACTCATGAGCTGGCCCATCCTAGCACATGTGGCCTGTATTATAGGTAGGGACATCTCTGCTGACTGGTGTTCCAGCTGCTGGGATGAGAACTGACAAAGGCCTTGCTTGCCGACTGTGGAAATCAAATACCACGTCATTCTGCACAGTCCGGAGTTGGGCTGGACCCTGCACGAGGCTTCCCTGCTCATGTGACATCCCAAAATTCCTGATAGCCCACAGACTTGAGGTAAGCATTTAGCACCAGGCAGAGCTGGGGCCTCTGGCTACTGGCTTCTTTTCAGCTTTGTTTTCAGCTCTAAAGGTCAGGCTTTTAATCTCTGGTTCATGTATCTTTCCCACAGCAGCAATGTCAGTGTTCCATTGGCGCTGTGAGGTTCCATCGATCGGCATTTCCATTATTAAATGCCATGTTTTTAGGGGGTGTTAACTCACCTGGAAAATGCGGGTTCAGGTGAGAGAGTGATGTGGAAAAGGTTTTATCCCAAGAGTGCTGTTTTAGTGTTCAATTTTGGGAGGAAAAATCCAGATCTGAACTTTCATAAACGAATCAGAGTCAGGATGCAGTTCTGTCAGACACACTGAGTTAGGGTTAAGGTTGACAATATTTATTAAGGCTCAAATCAGCTCGGTATTTAATCACAAGCTTCATCATAATCACATCCCGATTCAGCCAAGCACTAACTTTAAACATGCCTAACTTCAAACGCAGACCTAAGTCCCATAGATGTCAAAGATTAAATCTAAGCATGTACTGATGTAAGCACCAAAGAATTGGGACCTAGGACCCAAATCACTGTCCCATTAAATGACCAGGGGCACACAAAGAGGGATATGAAACTGAATTTGCCCAATTACCTGCTCCTTTGCTTTCAGCTGATTGTGCAGCAGCTGATTGTGTGAACTTGCTGATTCTTCAGTTCATATTGATATGCTTGCCTTAGGTGCCTGTCCAAAAATGCCCTAGTGAGTGTGTGTGTGTGTGTGTGTGTGTAACAACAGCCAGGGTAAGATTTTCAAAGGAGCCTAATGGAATTGCATGCCTGATATGATTTTTAAGTGTCTAAGGGTATGTCTACACTACAAAGTTAATTCGAACTAACAGACGTTAGTTCGAATTAACTTTGATAGGCGCTACACATGCAAACCGCTAGTTCGAACTTAATTCGAACTAGCAGAGCGCTTAATTCGAACTAGGTAAACCTCATTCTACGAGGACTAACGCCTAGTTCGAATTAACTAGTTCGAATTAAGGGCTGTGTAGCCACTTAATTCGAACTAGTGGGAGGCTAGCCCTCCCCAGCTTTCCCTGGTGGCCACTCTGGGCACCACCAGGGAAACTCATCTGCCTCCCTCCCGGCCCCGGAGCCCTTAAAGGGGCCTGGGCTGGCTACAGTGCTTGTGCCAGGTGCAAGCCTGCGAGCACCCAGCCAGCAGACCCTGCACCTGGCACGGCTCGAGCCGGCCACCCGCTGTCACCCAGCCCTCCCCCTCTTCCCGGGACCAGGCTGGCAGCTCCCGGGAGCCTGCCTGGGTCCGCAAGAGGCGGGCGCCCACCTGGTCTAGTGCAGACATCATGGACCTCATCCACGACCTCCGCACTAGGCACAGGAAAGTGGCTGTCTAGGGCAGGAGAGCTGCCAGCCTGGCCACCCAGGAGCAGGTTGGCATGAAAATCAAGGTGGTCCACTGAGACCCCCGACCCTGAGCCCTGAGCTTACAATGGCCGTACTGGGTCAGACCAAAGGTCCATCTTGCCCAGTAGCCTGTCTGCCGACAGCGGCCAACACTGGGTACCCTGGAGGGGATGGACCGAAGACAGTGACCAAGCCATTTGTCTCATGCCATCCATCTCAAGCCTTCCACAAACAGAGGCCAGGGACACCGTTCCTACCCCCTGGCTAATACCACTCCATGGACCCAACCTCCATGACTTTATCTCACTTCTCTTTAAACTCTGTTCTAGTTCTAGCCTTCACAGCCTCCTGCAGCAAGGAGTTCCACAGGTTGACTATTTGCTTTGTGAAGAAGAACTTTCTGTTGTTAGTTTTAAGCCTGCTACCCATTCATTTCATTTGGTGTCCTTTAGTCCTTCTATTATGGGAACTAATGAAGAACTTTTCATTATGCACCCTCTCCACACCACTCATGCTTTTATAGACCTCTATCATATCCCCCCTCAGTCTCCTCTTTTCTAAGCTGAAAAGTCCCAGTCTCTTTAGCCTCTCTTCATATGGGACCTGTTCCAAACCCCTGAGCATTTTAGTTGCCCTCCCCTCTCCCACCCTCTCTCTTCCCCTCTCCCACCTTCTTTTCCCAGTCTCCCTGAGTTTTGTTCAATAAAGAGAGTTTCTATTTTTGAACACACATGTCCTTTATTTTGTACATCAGGAAGGGGGGCTACGGAGGGGTAAGTGGAAGGAGGTGAGGGAGGAATGGGGTATGAGCCCCCGATGGGGAGGACTGGGCTGGCTCTGTGGGTTCCTCAGGGTGGAAACTCTCCTGAAGCCCCTTGATTGACCTTCCCCTCCGGATGGCAGCCTGCGGCAAGTGCAGCCGGGCTGATGGCCGAGTGCTGTGATGTGCCCAGTGTGGGCACTCAGGGCACTCCAAGCCAGGACTGCTTTGCAAGCGGGGAACCCCTGAGAACTGTCTGTCCGGGGTGGGGGTCGGGTCCCTTTAAGCACAGCCCTCGGCTAGCCTGAGGCAGGAGCTCCACACTCTAAGTCCTAATCTGATGCCCTGCCGGCACTGCTTCCGGCCATCCTTAACCTCAGTTCAGGGTCCACTCAGTGTGGACATGCTAGTTCGAATTAGCAAAATGCTAATTCGAACTCGTTTTTAAGTCTAGATGCACTAATTCGAATTAGCTTAGTTCGAATTAAGTAATTCGAACTAAGTTAGTTCGAATTAGTGCTGTAGTGTAGACATACCCTAAGTGACTTGGGAGCCTCATTTGGAGAGTTAATCCCCAGTGAGATGTCTGCTCCTAAATCACTCAGACTGATGGTACTGTTGAAAGTCCCATCTCTTGGATTGCGATGCCCATAAACACACAAAATAAATACAAACGTTTGAGCTGAAAGAAATCTATGCTGAGAGCATGAATTAATCTATTTGGATGGAAGAGGAAAGCAGTAAACTTTGATTAAGCAGATATTAAAACTTACATGAAGGAGTGAGAGGTACATTGGCACCCATGTCTCTCCCTAAGAGGCTATCGGCTTCGAAGCCAGCAGAGCAGCTGTTTGGATCATTACTGGACAGCTTTTGTGGGGGCTTTTAAACAATGATGTCTTTGCATGAGAATGTGCATTCAGCATCCTGTGGTGACATCAGCAGCTACTGTGAAGGTTTCCAGCCTCAGCCATTCTCTGGAGTTCAGACTGTCGGCACATGCAAGCCAGCTGAACTCTGCCTGCTCACAGCAAGGGGGGACGCTAGGCAGTCAGCCTGGCTTTCCAGCACTAATCTGGGAAGATCAGCGAGTTCACGCTTCAGGAATGCTCCAGAGAAACTGAAAGAAGGGCACAGGAGTGACTGCAGATGTGGAAAGTCTGCCTGCAACAGGACGGACTTCCTTGCAAAGAAAAAAGAAGGGACAGCCCAAGGCAGGAAGGCAGTGGGTTTTCTGACTCATTCCCCTTGGACGGTGCTTAAGGCTGTTTTCCGGAATTCCATCATCTCTCTTCCCACCGTAAACACGTGATTTCCTTGTGGTACCTGCTTAGTGAACTCAAGAGATTTCTAAACCTGCCCACAATTCATATCTCTCCAGCTATTCCTATACTCTCTGTCCCAGTGCACTCAAGTCTCTCTCTCTCTCTCTCTCTCTCTCTCTCTCTCTCTCTCTCTCTCTCTCTCTCTCTCACACACACACACACACACACACACACACACACACACACACACACACACAGGAAAAGCTGTAACGTATCTAGAAAATGTAGGTGAGAAATGACTACCCTTTGAAAGGTGAACCGCAGACTACATGAGGGGAGGTTGAAAATTATGCAAACCCCCAGTGATCTCAGTTTATAATAAGCTCCACTTCAGCAGGACTGAGTTTAAAAATAAAATGTTTTGGAACAATGTCTGGGTTTTTTCCCCTTTCACAGCAAATACAAATATTTTTGGGAGAGAGATTTAGCCCATGAGAAACAATTAACAACTGGATTTCATACATTGGGGATTCTAAGAAATGTGTCAACTCTGTACATTGATGGTTAGCTTTTCACTTTGTTCAAGATCTTCATCAATGATTTAGATGATGGCATAGAGAGTATGATTATTAAGTTTGCAGATGATACCACGGTGGGAGGGGCTGCAAGTGCTTTGGAGGATAGGCTCAAAATTCAAAATGATCTGGACAAACTAGAGAAATACTCTGAGGTTCATAGGATGAAGTTTAATACGGACAAATGCAAAGTGCTCAACTTAGGAAGGAACAATCAGTTTCACACGTACAGAATGGGAAGTGATTGTGTAGGAAGGAGCACTGCAGAAAGAGATTTAGGGGTCATTGGTGGACCACAAGTTAAACATGAGTCAACACTTTCACACTGTTGCAAAAAAAGCAAACATGATTCTGAGATGCTCACAATACTCCTGTTAATGTAAGACACAAGAAGACATTCTTCCACTCTACTATGAGCTGATTGGGCCTCAGTTGGGGTATTATGTCCAGTTCTGGGCACCACATTTCAAAAAAGATGTGGAGAAATTGGAAAAGGTCCAGAGAAGAGCAACAAAATGATTAAAGGTCTAGAAAACATGAGCTATGTGAGAAGATTAAAGGAATTGGGCTTGTTTAGTTTAGAACAGAGAAGACTGAGAGGACATGATAGCAGTTTTGAAGGATCTAAAAAGGTGTTACAAGGAGGAGGGAGAAAAATTGTCCTCCTTGGCCTCTGAGGACAGGACAAGAAGCAATGGGCTTAAACTGCAGCAAGTGAGATTTAAGTTGGACATTAGGAAAAATTTCAGAAATGTCAGGGTGGTTAAACAATGGAATCAATTCCCTAGGGAGGTAGTGAAATGTCCATCACTGGAGATATTTAAGAGCTGGCTGGATACACATCTATCAGGGATGATCTAGATGGTGCTTGGTACTGCTGTGAGGGAAGCGGACTGAACTCAATGACCTCTCAAGGTCCCTTTCAGTTCTTGGATTCTATGCTTCTATGAATCTATGAAGAATTTTCAGTGACAATGATTTTGGGGGGGGTCAACCTGACTCAAAGGGGCCTGATTTTCAGAGGGCAGGTGCTCTATGACCAGGAAGTACAACCTGTTGTCTTGTCCTCGTATTGTGCAGTTACATCCAGACTGAATGCATCTGCTGGGATGCTACATTTCCAGGTATATCCAGCTAGGGTGTGTCTAGACTACATGCCTCCGTTGACGGAGGCATGTAGATTAGCCAGATCGGCAGAGGGAAATGAAGCCGCGATTTAAATAATCGCGGCTTCATTTAAATTTAAATGGCTGCCCCGCTCTGCCGATCAGCTGTTTGTCGGCAGATCGGGGCAGTCTGGACGCGACGCGCCGACAAAGAAGCCTTTCTTGATCGGCACAGGTATGCCTCGTGAAACCAGGTTTACCTGTGCCGATCAAGAAAGGCTTCTTTGTCGGCGCGTCGCGTCCAGACTACCCCAATCTGCCGACAAACAGCTGATCGGCAGAGCGGGGCAGCCATTTAAATTTAAATGAAGCCGCGATTATTTTAATTGCGGCTTCATTTCCCTCTGCCGATCTGGCTAATCTATATGCCTCCGTCGACGGAGGCATGTAGTTTAGACGTACCCCTAGAGACCCTGGGCAATAAGAGGAACTCGCTAATACTCTAGCACATGATACTTCCGGCATGTGAATGGGTGATGGCAACACAGCAACCTCAAAAGCCTTTCAAATAGCATGCTGTTCAATAGTATTCATTATCTTCCTCACTATTTCATTCCTTCCACCATAGATCCTCCAGGGAAAATAACAACAGAGGATCACACTGCTCACAGCTCACAGAAATGACCCATAACACTGATGAGATGAACACACACTACCAAAGAGTGAGTGGTATTAACAGATGTGGCAGATGATATGGAAATACTCGTCTCAGTCTTTGTGCTGTACAGGGGGACGCATTCCTACAGAGGATGCAATTTATTAGCTGGGACATGGCTAAGATGCTCACTATGGTCCAGACATTGCTTCAACTGCGGGTTATAAAAGGGAACTGGCTGCTTTCCCTGGCCACGTGTTCACGGCAGCAGTTTTGGCAAAGGCTATCACAATTCTGGCAATGTTCTTCTCAGGCGGACTTTGCCCTCTGCAGCCACCACAGAGGTTGGGCAATCAAATGCTACAATATCTGATAAACCAACTGGCTCCCTGTGCTAGCTGCTTATGAAAAAATAACACTGGAGATTTTGCTCTGGTCTAAGATGGCATGTGTCTAGGACTTTATAGATAAGACATTGATATCCAGAAGGCATGAGTCTTTGGAAGGAATACATATAATGTTAGTAATAGTATATACAATATTATCTGATTCAGGTTTGAAACAAACACAAGGAAGTTTTTCTTCACACAGCACACAGTCAATCTGTGGAACTCCTTGCCAGAGGATGTTGTGAAGACCAGGATATTAACAGGGTCCAAAAAAGAACAAGACTAATTCCTGGAGGTTAGGTTCATCAATACTTATTAGCCAGGATGAGTAGGAAAGTTATCTCTAGCCTCTCTTTGTCAGAGGTTGGAAATGGATGACAGGAGAGGGATCACTTGATGATTACCTCTTCTGTTCACTCCCTCTGGGGCATCTGGTATTGCCTGTTGTTGGCAGACAGGATACTGGGCTAGATGGACCTTCGGTCTCACCCAGTATGGCCATTCTTATGTTCTTATAATATTTGGTGCCAGAACATTGGCTATTCTTTCCTATTTATTCACTAAGGGAAACTTTAAGCACCAACATATTGGGCACATGGAGGTTGATGACAAGACTCCCCTGACTTCAATGGGGCACAGATTTCACCTCTTTTTTTCAGTTATGGCTTATTGATCAGTGGCACCAGAAAGGGCACTATAGAACTGTAGTGGAGCACGTTATTATTTCACAGGGAATAAGGGAAGTCGGGGGACGAGTAATCTATCTTGAAATAGTGCTGTGGAGACAATGCCAAAAGTAAAAATAAGCTATTTCAACTTAAGCTATGCAATTAGCATAGCTCAAATTGCGTAGCTTCTTTTGAGTTTAGCCCTGCTGTGTAGATGTGCCCTAACTGAGCCCCCAGATGCAATTAATAATTTGCTGACTAGCAGTAAAAACTCATAGGCAGGTCAAACAATGGAACAAGAATACAGGAGCAAAGAAATACGCCTTTGTCTGGTGCTTGGACTTGTTCTCCTTATGGGAACAAACAGCTCATCTGGGAGAAAACCCCTTTGGCCAACTTGGCATCACGCTGCTGCTCCTGGCATGTATTGAACAGGTCAGTAGGTGGTCTGCCTTCCCTGGCACAAACTTTGCTTGGATGTCTTTTCTCACCAGATTTCTTGCCCCACAAAAAGTCTTCTATAGTTTAATAGAAAAACAAGATCCTTGCAATAGGTTTTACAAACTATTTTATAGAATTTAATAGGCCAGAGAAATAGATCCCTGTTATTGAATCCTGTGGGATTGTTTTTAAAAAAAGTTAGAAAGGAGACGAATGCTATAAGGCTATGGAGTCATTCCTGTGATCCCTTGTTTAATTTCCATAGAAACCTGTTTGTTTCATCCCCATTAAATCCTGTCGAACACCTTTTTAACAGATATGCAATAGCTCAAGCAGATGTTATGGGCTTGATATGGAAATAATTGGGTGAAGATCTCTGACCTGTGTCCTCCAGGTGAGTAGACTAGATGATTGTAATGGTTTCTGCTGATCCTAAAATCTATTAATCTGATTTTACAAGGGTTGGCTCTGCGTGCTACTGTCTCTTGTCTCGTTTGCTAGTGCCAGCTCTGGCAGAGAGTTGATTATGCTCTGGCTCAGTAGTTTTACGCTGGTATAATTCTGTTCACTTAATTGGGACTACTTTTTTTTATACAAGTGCCATTAAGGATTTCCTGGACATTGATAGGGAAAGTAGAAACGAAACCACAAACTTACTTGACTCCCACACCATTTCTAAGAAAACCCTGATTATATTTTTACTCCCGGACTCTCTTCACTTGTATTATTACAAAGCCTGATAGTTACCATAAGGAATTTTTATTACAATTTCTGTTTTTCTTTCACTTTGCTGGTGTAGTTTTGTCCCCAAACACATGGAAACACGTCATCCTTCTCTTTCCTCTGAAGAGGCAAAATGCTTTAGAGTGCTGGTTTGTGACTTATAAGCCCTGGTTGGTCACTCCACACAAACATCCCGTGTGGGCATAGATGAATTCCTTAGTCTTTCTGTGCCTTAGGGTGCATCTAGACAGCACCCTTCTGTTGGAATAAGCTGCGTAGTTTATTCCAAGTCTAGGTCGAAAGAGCTTATTTTGAAATTTGGTACTGTGCAGAACAGGGCTACTCAACTTTGGAAGCCCCAGGAGCCACAATGATAGTCACAGCACATGCCAACGGCTGCAACTTAAGTGTGGTTGCATATACATGCAAATATGTATGCAGATATATGCAAATAGCTTCTTTCACACTGATGGGCATGAATACAAAGATTAAGGCAAGACTACACAACACACAGGCCCCATTTATGTCAGTTCTGCTGATATTAATAAAATGCAATATTTATCCCATTTCCGCCCATATGACAGCACTTTTAATGACATGACAGTCCAGGAATTTAACTACTAAGATGCATATTGAGAGAAGACCATTTATACTGACTCACCATTGTGGAGCATGTTCCCAGTGGAGGCCATGTACAAAGGATTCCACCCACAGGCCATGTGTTGAGGCCCGCATAAACCCAAACCACACCATGGGCCGCAAACAAATGGGCCACAGGCCGCACAAGGCCCATGGGCCACGTGGTGAATAGCCAAATTTCAAAATAAGGCACTATTCTGACAAATCCCTTAACCCACGTGGAACAAGGGCTACAGGGACACCAGAATAGCGGGAGCGTTTAAGAACTTCCAGTATTCCAAAATAGCGCAGCAGTCTAGACGTACCCTCAGTGTTCCATCTGTAAAATGGGGATAATAGCATTTCTCTACCTCACAGTGCTGTGTGAGAATAAAAATATTGAAGATTGTAAGATCCATAGGCTACATCTAGACTGCAAACTTCTTTCAGAATAAGCTTTTCTGAAAGATCTCTTCCGGAAAAGCTTATTTCCAAAGAAAGCGTCCACATGCAAAAAGCGCAATGAAATAGTGGGGTGCTATTTTGAAAGATAGCATCCACACTGATTGATGCTATCTTGCATTTAAGGCCACCTGGAACCAGTTCAGGCAGGGCATTAGGTCAGCAGTTGCTTCCGGATGCTGTTGCCTAAGACTGTCAGAGACGCGTGTGTAGCCAGACAGGAACCCACCCTTGTAACATCTATTTTTGCTTGCCTGGAGCATACAGGGCACACAGAGCAGAAGGCCCAGGCTGTGTGACCGTGAATGGCTGTAAACAGAGATATGCCAATTGCTGACTAAGAGGCTGCCAAGGAGTGCCCTTGACTTAACCCATATTGATACGAACACACAGCCGTCCGCGGGGGGAGGAATCTCTCGCTCAGTAAAAAAAAGTCTAGTACGCACAATTTAGTTATCTCTCTTGCAAGTGTAAATTAACTTGAAACTTGCTTGTAAGAACTGGCGCCACAAAATGGACCAGTATAATTTGGCCTCTTAGATAAGAAAGAGGATACGGGCCACCAGGGGTATAAAGATGGGTCCAGCAGCATATTTACTCTGAGCGTCAATCTACCATCTATCTGCTGGTCAGGTTAGGTGTTTGACCTCCCGAGGTTCAATGGGGACGCCCACCTCGTATTCGTCTTTCCTAGGAATTGAGAGACCAGCCCTGGCCTGACACGCTGGAGTCGAGAGGCACAGAAGGGGGTAAAAATTGTACCTGGATGTGGTCCTTTGTCTTAAGTGTACACATAGACTTAGAGCTCTTTAAAGATTAAGCTGTTACTTGATACCATTCTTTCTATTTTCTATCTTTATTTTCTTTGTAATCATTTTTAAAATTTGTATTTGCTAACAGTTAAGAAAGAGAGCAATAGCCATTGTAACCATATACTTTTATAAGTCTTTTTAATAAACCTGTAACTGTTTAAGATTTTAACCTGACTCCTTCAGTTGCTATAACAGAACCAACCACAATTTAAAGAACTTCAGCCGGTCATAAAGGGACAGGCATAGGAAGAGCTTGGGTGTTTGGATCTGTGTCACTCCCAGGTGACAGGTCCGTTGGGGCACCTTTCAGCCTTTCCTAGGCTGCCCGCTGCAAAGGAACTCTGTGTTCTAGCAGCTAAAATCTAAGGTGTAATAAGCTCTTCCTATAAAAAGAGGCG
Source organism: Pelodiscus sinensis (assembly GCF_052426305.1). NCBI lineage: Eukaryota > Metazoa > Chordata > Testudines > Trionychidae > Pelodiscus > Pelodiscus sinensis. The sequence goes on along the minus strand of NC_143074.1, from coordinate 5,782,672 downwards.
TCTGTTGGCCTGCTGGCTACCCTCTGTGATGGGACCCCGGTCCTAGCAGTAAAGACACGGACGTTAAACCTTTTCTCAGAAACACACACACACACACACACTGCCCTGACCGTCGGCTAACAGCGTGCTTAAAGGAACCCCCCTACACAGCTGTTTCTCAGCTTCTTCTGCTTGCTTGCCTACCTCTCTGAGGGACAGCAAAGCATTTCCATTGCATGCTCTGGTTGCCCTACTTCAGGACACCACAGCACTCCTTGCCATGGAGCCAGAGCTGCCTCTGGACACGCGATGGTCCCACACTGCCATGCTGCAGTTTCTGCAGCAGTTTCTGCAGACTGCCTTCATGGCCCTGCATGAGCTCAACTCAGAACTCATCCTTGAGACCCTCTGCCTGTGTGCAGGAGCAAGCCTCTTGCAACCGCACCCCACGGTGCAGAGAAGGTTCTGGAGGCTGGACACCAGTTCCGACTGGTGGGATCGGCTGGTGATGGAGCGGTGAGATGACCAGCAGTGGCTCCACAACTTCAGGATGAGGAAGGAGATCTTCATGGAGTTGTGTGCATTGCTCACCCCTGCCCTCCGTCAACGGGACACCCATATATGACCCACCATCCGCCTAGGGAAGCGGGTTGCCATCGCTGTCTGGAAGCTCGCCACCCCAGAGAGTTACCAGTCTGTGGACAACCAGTTTGGGTGGGAAAGTCCACAGTCAGGGCCCTCCTCATGGAGGTAAGGCACTGTCAGGCTTACTCTCCCTAAAGTCTCTCCACTAGGGGCCTGTGCCCTGCCCCTCTCTGCCTTTCCCACAACAACCCTTCCTTGCCCCTTCCCTGTACAGTCAATAAAAACACCAGTTTTGTGTTCAAAAAAAGAAATCTTTGTTTTTTTGTGGTAAAAGTAACTGGGGAGGAGGAGACGCTGAGAACCTGGATATGGGGAGGGAGGCTGAGAACCTTGGAAGGTTGGAGGAGAGGCTCAGAGCTGTGGCTGAGACTGGTGCATGGTTCTGGTGGTAGTTCCACCTTGGGTCCAGGGGCCTTGCCAACCTCGGGGGTGGGAGAGTCCTGGGAGAACAGAGGGATAGGCCAGTGGGGGGGTGGATGAAGTGAGCTCAGGCACAGAAGGGAGAGCAGGGGCTGGCATGGGAGGGTGGGCAGGGACAGGAGCTGGGTATGCCATCATCTCCTGGATGGTAGCACACATGTTACAGCCCTGCTGCAGCAGCTCGGTGAGCCCACATCGGGGCAAACCATTGCACGTCATCCTGAACCTTCTGGGCCAGTGTCTGCTGCATGTCTCTGAGGATGGACACCTGCTCCCTCATTAGGTCCTCCTGGACCCTCCTGCACCTGGGACTCCTCCAGAGGCAGGCGGCTGGCTCAGCTGGTGGTGATTGCTCCACAGTCACGGTTGGTCCTGCTGGAGAGAAGAAAGAGAAGTGGTCAGTTATCCCTGAGACCTTGCCCTCATCAGCAAGCTGAGAGCAACAGTTCTTGGGGCAGAGGATGGTGATGTCCCAGGAGCAAGGCCATATGTGGCCTAGACAGCGGGCCCTGCCTCACAGGGGCCCAGAGGTGCCCAGGGGACCATGCTTCTCACCCTCCCATGGACAAGTTGCCAAGAGAAGTGTCTGGCCACACTGGGATCCCATGGACAAAAGAGGGGCCTTGAGCAGCGTGGCCTTCCATCGGTGTCACACACACACCTGCGCTTGGTACTGCTGTCCCCGGGAGTGAGTGGTACCTTGTGGGCACAGGCATGCCCATGTGCTGTGTGCGGCACTCCAGAGTCTGTGTGTGGGAGGGTGCATGCACCCTTGTCCCCAGCCTGCTTCCAGATGTGGCCGGTGGTGGGAGGGCGTCTCCCCCCGCCGGGGTTCAGATGTGTGTCTGGTCTCCCCGGAGCCTGTGAGCAGGAGCCCAGGATGCTCTGGGGCTGCCTCCTCGGGCTCTGAGGTGCAGACTGGCACTTCATGAGCATCCATGTGCACAGACTGCAGTACGAGGGCCAGGCTGAGTGACGATCGCACCCCTGCTCCTCAGCGCCCACCACTGCCACCCTGAGTGTGTGTGAAAAATGAAAAGCATTCCCCTGCTGATCCCTCCCCAGCCTTGGAGGATGCCTGAGAGATATCCGGGCTCTGGGGTACCGGCTCCAGGATGACGGTGCTGGCTGTCTCTTCCTCCTCCTCCAGCTCCTCCTCCTGCTCCTGGGCTGGGACTCCTGGCTGAGCAATGATGGGCATCTCCAGCCCTGAGTCCACCACCAGGGGTGGGGTAGGAGCTGCACCCTCCCCAAGGGTGTGGTACAGTTCTGCATAGTAGGGACAGGAATGCGTCCTGTCCCAGAGTGAGAGCTGTGCTCCCGGGCCCTGGCATAGCCCTGCCGGAGCGCTTTTAATTTGCTTAACACCTGCTCCAGACTGGGGTGGTAGCCCCTCATGGCCAGGCTGTCACCCGTCTGTCCGTGTATGTCCGTATTGTGCCATCTAGAGCATAGGTACTGGAGGGTCTCCTCCTCTCCCCAGACTCCAGGAGGGCCAGGATCTCCGCCCCAGACCAGGATGGTGTACACCTTTTCTAGCCTCTGGCAGGCTTCTGGGAGCCCTGTGCACGCTCTCTGTGAGGGCCAGTGGGCTCTTGGAGGGCTTGAGGCTGGGACACAGTGCCTAGATGCGTGGCAGTGGCAGCCACGTGGTGAGTTGCAGCTCCCAAGGCCGGCTTCCTGCCACAAGCCCTGTCCCAGGAGTCTGCAGCTTTAAGAGCTGCCAGGAGATGGGGACTATAGAGTTGTGATGAGTGTGGACGGAGTGGCCAGCAGGGCACCTGTGTTATTTCCTGGAGGCATCTTTTTTCAACAGAACTCCCTCTTCCACGTCCACACACGCCCTTTTCTGAAAAAGCTTTTTAGGAAAAAACGTTATTCCTCGTAGAATGAGGCTTATCGCCATCAGAAAAAGCCCTCCGTTGTTTCGACTTTTTGTCAAAATAACGCTATTGCAGTGTGGATGCAAGTATTGTTTTTCCGAAATAACTTGGCAGCCTAAGGCTGTGTCCAGACTCCATGCCTCCGTCGACGGAGGCATGTAGATTAGCCAGCTCGGAAGAGGGAAATGAAGCCGCGATTAAAATAATCGCGGCTTCATTTAAATTTAAATGGCTGCCCCGATCTGCCGATCAGCTGTTTGTCGGCAGATCGGGAGAGTCTGGACGCGATGCCCCGACAAAGAAGCCTTTCTTCATCGACACAGGTAAACCTGGTTTCACGAGGCTTACCTGTGTCGATGAAGAAAGGCTTCTTTGTCGGGGCATCGCGTCCAGACTCTCCCGATCTGCCGACAAACAGCTGATCGGCAGATCGGGGCAGCCATTTAAATTTAAATGAAGCCGCGATTATTTTAATCGCGGCTTCATTTCCCTCTTCCGAGCTGGCTAATCTACATGCCTCCGTCGACGGAGGCATGGAGTCTGGACACAGCCTAAGTGCTCAGCTTCCAGGGAATGCTGAATCTGAGACACTTAGTATTGCCATCAGATTCTTTAAATATCATCTGGATCTCCACTGAAGTGCTATCAACTGTGGATGAGTGGAACCAGTACATAACCTATCTGCTCTGGTCTCATTCCACTCTCCCCACCCACCCACACACTCCATTCGTTTTTGGGGGCTATGTTGGCCTCTTACAGCCCCACAACCTACGGAGTTTACAGCCACTTCCCACCCTCATTCTCTGCCAGCTGGAGAATCTTCTATAGTCAGGGGCTTGTACTAAAATCCACCCTGGCTGAGGCTGAATAGGACCTGTTCTTTGTAGCAAGATTAGTTTCTCTACAAGCTTCCTTAAATATCTGCTACTAGAAAACATACCCCTCATTTCAAAAGGGATGTCAGGAGCCACTAAGCTCTCTGGAAAATAACACAAAAGCAACTTAATCCTTCTTGGAGAATTCAGTGCTGCCTTGATCCCCTTTTACAGGAATTTGTTAAGTTGTTTCTACAATATTTGCACCAGCCATGGCGTGTGTCATCGCCGCGTGCCGCCAATCCCCTGCCGAGAGCTGTCGGGAGCAGCCGTCATGTCTAAAGGATGAAATGACTTAAGTCTCCTGGATGAGACCCGGTGCCATAACTCCAGATTGCTCACCCGTCACCACTCTTTGTGTTCTGCTGCTGCTTGGGGGAAGACTGAATTAGGTCACGGAGCTGTGTGTGTTGGGGCTGGGGAGGGGGGAAGCGCAACACAGAGCAAAACGCAAGAAAGCTGAATGTACTGAGGCCTGGTTCTGTCCAACCTATTGCAGAGTGCTTCCCAGGGGGTGGGCCTGGACCTGTCCATCGGCACCGAGCGAGGAGCCAGGTGCAGAGCATGGCACGGACTCACTCGAGATGGCCTGATTGCAGCTTGGGCAGATACTCCCAAGTTAGCTTTAATCTACCTCAGGGGTGGGCAAATCCTGGCCCGTGGGCCAGATCCGATCCACCAGGGTTAGCCCCTGGTGGCCCCCTACGCCTCTGCAGGTATGGGGGATCACAGCTCCCATTGGCCACAGATCACCATTCCCGGCCAATGGGAGCTAGGATCGCCCCTAGCTGCAGAGGCATAGATTAATACAGCAGCAGCGGCCCACCAGGAGCTAACCCTGGGGAACCTCCAACCTTTCATTGCCCACCCTGAGCCAGCTAGTTTGGGCACTGGTATGTGGGGATCCCAAGGAGCACAGGTTTCAGCATGGGTTAGCCACACTTGTCCAGCCTGCGCTGCCACGGTTTTGGCGCCCTGGTATTTCAGCTGGCTAGATCAGGGGTGGCTAGTCTGTAGCTCTGGAGCCACCTGTGGCTCTTCAGAAGTTAATATGCGGCTCCTTGCTCAGGCACCGACTCGGGGGCTGCAGCGACAGGTGCCAACTTTCCAGTGGTCAGCTCCTGGCTTCACCTCCTCCTCCAAGCGTACTACGCCCTCGGTCCTTCCCTCCCCCACAGAGACTCCCGAGGGCCATGAAACAGCTGATTGCAGTAGGCAGGAGGCGCGGGGAAGGAAGAGGAGGCAACCATCGGTGGGGCTGCTGGTGGGCAAAAGATACTGAAGACGGGAGAGGAGGCATCTGATGAGGACTGCTGACAAATTATTGTAGGTCTGTGGCAACGTGCATTGGCAAACGGTGGCTCCTTCTCAGGCTCACACAGGGTCTAGATCAAAGCTCACTTGGGTGTGGCTGCCGGGTTGACATTCCCTCCAAGTCACATTTCCTCCTGGCCCCCCCTTTGCTCTGAGGCGGGGAGTAACTGACTTCACAGCTTTTGATGAAGCAGCTCACTCCCCCACCATGCAGCCAGCCACCTAGCGACCCAGCAGAACCACTGGGGAGTGACGGGGAATAGGCCTTGCTCTGACCCTCTGTACCTGAAACCACAACCTCAGCAAGGATGGGCATGGGGCCTACTCCCAGAGCCGGCCCGAGCTATTCTTGCAGCTTGGGTCCCGGGTGCATGGCGCATGCGCGGCTCTGCCCCCGCCCGTCCCAGCAGCACCGTGTGGCGCCCCTTACAGGCACATGCCCCAGGCTATCGCCCAGTCAGCCTGTAGCTTGGGCTGGCTCTGCCTACTCCCCCCACTCCGATTTACTCCCCTGTCTTGCCAAAGAGCTGTCTCGGTCTAGCCATGGGTAAGTAACCCTCTTGCAGTCATTGGGGCTCTGTGAAGAAGCAAGCTCGACACCAGGGGGCTCCAGCCTTTTTAAGCACGAGATCGCTTTTTGAATGTAAGTGCAATCTGAGATCTACCTCAAATATAAATACCCTCCTCCTGCCCCGCCTCGCTCCCACTCCTTCTCCACGGCCCCACCGCTGCTCCCTCCATCCTCCCTCTCTTGCCCATTCTCACTCACTTTCATCAGGCTGGGGCAGAGGGTTGGGTGCAGGCTCTGGTCTTGGATGAAGGGATCTGGAGTGTGAGAGGGGCTCTGAGCTGCTTTTGGGGCAGGCGGCTGGGATGTGGGAGGGGTTCTAGGAGCAGGCTCTGGGACAGGGTTTGGATGCAGGGGTGCTCAGGGCTAGGGCAGGGGCTTGGGGTGCAGGAGGGGGTTCATGCCTGGGGTAGGAGTTTGGGATGTGGGCTCCAGCTGGGCCCTGCTGGTGGCTCCTGGGAGGTGATGCAGTGGGGCTAAGTCAGATTCACCCCTGCCCTGGCCCTGGCCCACTCCCTAAAGCAGCCAGCAAACTCCATCCCAAGTCCTGTTGTGCCCCCTCTCTGCTTTGTGGAGAAAGGATACAGAGTGGGAGGGGGCACCTTGACATGAGCGCCCCTTCTCTACCTCCCCTGCACTGCACAGAAAGCAGGAGACTCCCAGGGGGAGAGGCAGCTCCCAGGCAAAAGGCAGGAAATGAGCAGCAGAGGGGGGAGGGGTAGCTGAAGTCCAGGATCTTGATAGCCTCTTGGCCAAACCAGTCAGGACCACCTCTCAGAGGCTCCAAGATCTACCAGTAGATCCTAATCTACTGCTTGGTGACCACTGCACTACACAGATGAGTCAAGATGGCGAGATCTTTCTCTTAATTCAGAGTTGAAGGCTGTCTGACCTCCTGAATGTCACAAGTCACCAGCACTGCCCATCCCCCAAACACTTTTAACCCCAGCAACGATCTGACGTATCCCACTCCACAGGAGATGAGAGGCCACAGGTAGACCATAGGGCTGCGTCTAGACTGGCATGATTTTCCGGAAATGCTTTTAACGGAAAAGTTTTCCATTAAAAGCATTTTAGGAACAGAGTGTCTAGATTGGCACGCATGCTTTTCCACAAAAGCACTTTTTGCAGAAAAGTGTCCGTGCCAATCTAGATGCTCTTTTCCGTAAAAAAGCCCCAATCGCCATTTTCGTGATCGGGGCTTTTTTGCAGAAAACAAATCTGAGCTGTCTACACTGGCCCTTTTGCACAAAAGCTTTGTGCAAAAGGGACTTTTGCCTGAACAGGAGCAGAATAGTATTTCCGCAAGAAGCACTGATTTCTTACAGTAGGAAGTCAGTGCTTTTGTGGAAATTCAAGCGGTCAGTGTAGACAGCTGGCAAGTTTTTCTGGAAAAGCAGCTGATTTTCCAGAAAAACTGGCCAGTCTAGACACAGCGTAGGGGTACATCTAGACTACAGGCTTTTGTCGACAGAAGTTTTGTCGACAGATACTGTCAACAAAGCTTCTGTCGACAAAGAGCGTCTAGACTACATCCAGTTCTGTCAACAAAGCAAGCCGCTTTTTCGACAGAGAGGCTGTGTCCAGACTCAGGGGGTTTTTCGAAAAAAGTAGCCTTTTTTCGAAAAAACTTCACCTGCGTCTAGACTGCAGCCGCGTTCTTTCGAAATTAAATCGAAAGAATGCGGCTTTTCTTTCGACAGTGGTAAACCTAATTCCACGAGGAAGAACGCCTTTTTTCAAAAGTGCTCTTTCGAAAAAAGACATTCTTGAAAGCAAACAGGGCTTTTTAGGAAGAGAGCATCCAGACTCACTTGCTGCTTTCTTTCGAAAAAGCAGCTTGCTTTTTCGAAAGTTCCGTGTACAGTCTAGACGCTCTCTTTCGAAAGAGGCTTTTTCGAAAGTATCTTTCGAAAAAGCCTCTTTCGAAAGAGGCTTGCAGTCTAGACATAGCCAGAGTGTAGATGCAAAGGACAGTATAGATGCAATAACGCCTTCTATCGACAAAAGGCGTTATTCCTTGTAGAATGAGGTTTACAGCCATCAACAAATCTGCTGAGTTCTGTCGACGTTATATCAACAGAACTCAGCGGCAGTGTAGACGCAGGTATAGTTTTGTCAATAAAAGTCCACTTTTGTCAACAAAACCCTGTAGTCTAGACACACCCTAGGAGAGACTGCGGTACAGCAGGTATGGAGGTCTCTACCATCGGCAAGGAAATGGCCAAGTGTGACAGACCCAGATTATCTTGACAAGTGACTCGCATCCCCATACTGCAGATGAAAGCAAAGAAAACCCCAATGCCATGGCCAGTCTGGCCTGCAGGGAAATTCCTTCCTGACCTGCATGTATGGGAATCAATTATAGCAGTTCTGCCAAACAGACAAGCCAACTAATTAGTGCCTTCAGTTCCAAGGAACTCCTCATGCCTGTGCAAACACAAAATTGCTTTATTAGGGATTAGTTTGCATCTGAAACAGATCCGCTCGCCTGCAAATGAGCAAAGACAGAACAGCCTAGTTATTTGCATTTGGATTTATTTATTGCAGTTTATTTTATTTCGGGGAATGATGCAACTGTGAATGATGTTTTTATCATTTGAATTGTAATGTGCAACATCTGGCAGAAGATATAGGATCTAAGTCTCATTTACATTAATGCCCCTTTACATTTACACGCCTTATAAAGCAGGGGCTATAAATTAGAATCAGGCCCATCCTTTACAGTGGTGATGGTTTGTTCTCTCTACTGCACAGGAGAAGGGATATGTTGGTTGCAGAGCTATGTTAGTTCTCCCCTGATACTCTAAAATAGAGCAGAAAAGCCTACAAGTTCAATGCTGTGTTAGGAAATTCACAGAGGGTATGTCTAAACTACATGACTCCGTCGACGGAGCCATGTAAATTTGTTGTTTTTGCAAAGGTAAATGAAGCCGCGATTTAAATGATCGCAGCTTCATTTACATTTACATGGCTGCCGCGCTGAGCCGACAAACAGCTGATCAGCTGTTTGTCCGCTCAGCGCGCTAGTCTGGACGCTCCCCTGTCGACATCAAAGCCCTTTGTCGGCAGCCCAGGTAAACCTCATCACATTGATTTAAGCACATACCTGAAGTTAAGTGTGTGTTTGAGGGTTTTGCTAAACTTTAGTGATAGGAAAACTGAACTGCGGGGAAGTAAAATAGTTTCTTCAAGGCCAAAGAGTGAAGTATTCTCAGTGGCTGGAATCAGAGTTGGATGAAAATTTTTGGGGGGGGAGGTCATTGGCAATTTTGGAAAAATCAAAGCAAATAATGATTTCCAATCAGGCAAAAGCGAAAATGTTAGAACTTTTCTGTGAATTAGAAAGTGAGAAAGTAAATGCTTTAAAAAGTCAAATAAAAGTGTTTTTCAATTTTTTCATCTTAAAATTAATAGACAATTACACTCATTATAATAATAATTAAATACTTCAATTAAAGAAAGTAAATTTATTTTCTAGGGTATAAAACAAGAAGCAAAAAAAGTCCAAAACTTAATACAATTCATTTAGAAAATGTTGAATCGGTCATTATTTTTTGTGATTTTTTTCTGAAACAAACAGACACAAAGTTCGTAGAATACTTCTATATTGCCAGATTTGCATTTTTCATTACAAAGAAAGTTTTAGCTGAAAAATTATGCCAAGTTCTAGTGGGAACAGAACTAAGCTGTCTCGATTGTTAGTGCTCCGTTTCATTCCTAGGCCTTTATGTTTCATATTAATTAGTATTTTGGTCAGCATGTTTTGTCTCAAATAGACTTTGATATACAACAGTAAGTACTGCCTCATTGGTCTGTCACATTCTCCAGTGGTGGCTGCTGTTTGTTACCATCCGCATGCCTAACTACCCCACTGGGGTAATACTTGAGTACTTGTATCGAATGAGTAGCCAGAGCAGTTACCTTTTCCATGAATGTGCATAAACTCCCTGCAGCATTAAACTCTAACTTATATGTTCTCTTAAGGCATTTGCTACAGGCAAATTTGCATTCTGGATCAGCGTCCTCTCTTCGAAGGTTTCCGAGAAGTGGGTGGTTTTATTGTTTCTATGCATCCATTATATATGGTGTAACAAGTGTTTGCAATATTTATCTGCTATAAAACATTTCCCTCCCCGCTTCTTTGATCTGAACAATACCTTTGAAGTCCCTGCCCATTTCCACTCTATAATGTGTGACTTTCCTTGTGGTTGCATTCAGAAATATATTTCCCTAGAGATGCAATCCCCCTGGTATTAATTTTCCAGACTGATTCCAACCCCTCAATTATTTCCAGTGGGCAGTGATTTTGCACAGGTGGGTGCTGCTTTAATGGTCATGCTCCTGAAGCTGGGAACTCAATGGGTCATCACAGATGAGATGCCAAAATGACTTACTGGGTGGTGGGGAGTAGAGAAGGGCCTTGAAGAGGTGGGCCAAATTATCAAACTACCTACTCCGTGCTGCGTGTAGCCACAGGCACGGAGTCCGAACTACTGGGGCTTTAAAAATGACGGCGCCCAGCAAGATGCAAATGAAGCCCAGGATATTTAAATCCCGGGCTTCATTTGCAACTTCGGTTGCCTACATTAACCACCCTAGTTTGAACTAGGGATTTAGACTTGAGAAAACACTTCCTAGGAAGATATGGGTTTGGCTCCTGTTGCCGATGTCACTGATAAGCACAATACTCTTGAGTAGGGGTGGTGAAATGTGAAGCGTAGCAGAGCTTTCTTGAAATCTACTGCATAGTCCCATCTACAGGGGGACCTGAGGAATATTTGTGGGTCTCCTTCCATCATTTTGCTACTATGAGAATGTAATAGGAGGATGCAGATCAGAGTTCTTTGCAGGCAGTACATGCGAGGAGTCAACTGCAATGAGACTACACAGACTTGTGGAAACCCAACTTGTCATTCGTCAAACCAGACTGCAGTGAACTAGTTTTGCTACAGAGGACTCCAGCGCAGGGGAAGATGGATCTCAGGATTTCTATATGCAGGAATCTGTCTACATCATCAGTGACATGTTATTGATTTTTCTGCCATTGATCTAAATTCTCCAATAAATTGTATGCGGAAGGCATGAGAGAACCCTCCGCCTCCTGCTTCCTTGATGGGAACGTTTGTCACCTATGGAAGGGTAAGAACTAAAAGCAACACAGCACAGACCTGGCTTTTGTAACAGTTCTGTTAACGTTGCCAAATTAAGTGATAGCTTTGTGCATCAGAGCCAGGCAATGCCTCTGGGATTTGCTTTGAACTTAGACTAATGCAGAGAGTTTGGATTACAGGGTTTCAGATGCAAAACCTGGAGGATTCATTGTGAAGGGAGGAGAGAGCTGGATGTCTAGAAAGTTTTGAAGAAAAGCTTTTCTGTTTGCCTTAAAAAACATTTAAGCATTTGACTAGGATGACCTATTATAAAACCAACTTTCCTTTTCCACACCCCATTGACATCAAAAGCTAAATATGGGACACTTTTGGCCCACTCAGTTAGCCTCATTAGCTCCAGCACTATAATTGACAGGTACTTTTTTTCCCCTTCTTATTCTCCTTTTTTTCTCTACTCAAGCTCATATCATCTGAAGAAGTGGGTTTTGTCCACAAAAGCTCATGATACTAATATATCAGCCGTGGCCAACCCGTGGCTCCTGAGCCGCACGCGGCTCTTCCCCCCCCCCCCCAAAGTGCCTCCCCCATGGCTCGCAAAGCCCCTAGAAATGACCCCTGTGCTCACCGGTTGCCGGGAAGCCATCTGGCACGACAAAGCAAAATGGCGCCAGCAAGATGGGGCTGGCCAATTGGAGCCTGCTGTGGCCAAAAAGCGAACCTGAGGTTTTTTTAAAGGGGCAGTGTCCTTTTTTTTTCTTCTCGACCAAATGCACCTAGGGCTTTTTTTTTCTCGACAACTTTTTCCCTGGCTTTTTGCGCTGTTGCACCACTATTTTGGCTCTTGGCCACCCTTGCTATATATGTATATACTCTGCCATTAACCAGTGCTTTACATGAAATGACTCCCCACTTTGGGTATGTCTACACTACAGAGAAGATCAAAGCTGGCGCTGTCAATCTTCCAGGGTTTGAATTAGCAGATCTAGTGAAGACAACTAATTCAAACTGAGAGGGGCGCTCAGTCCTGCTTCTGTAAGGAGTAACGGAAGTTGAAGGGAGAGTGTGCTCCCTTCGACTTCCTGCAGTATGGGCAGTGCCAAAAGTTGAGTTCAGGTACTTCAACTTCAGCTACGCAATTAACGTAAATGAAGTTGCGCATCTGAATTTGATCTTATCCCGTAGTGTAGACATACCCTCAGAGAGCAGTGATTCTTAGCCCGCAGCTGCAGCCCATGTGATAGCCTCCCAGCTACCCGGGAAGTATATATTGTGTGAATGCAGTCCTCGTAACACAGACAGCTGGATGTGCAGCCCACTGTGGTGAATAGGTTCAGACCCCCGGATATAGAGTCTAAATCAAAGACTTATAAAAACTACATATTCCAATGGCCAATCTTGAAATTGAACTACTGAATACTTTCAATGATCAAAAGAGCAAATGTGTCTGATAAAGTTCTGTTCTCTTAGCCCGGGTCTACACCGGGGAGTTATTTTGAAATAACCCCTCTTATTTCAAAATAGTGTGGGGAGCATTCACACTACCAAGCCCATTATTTCCAAAGAACAGGCTGGTTACTTTGAAATATATGCTCCTGCTTTCCTCTGGGAATAACGTTTATTTCAAAATAGCAGTCGTGTGGTCTCTCCACTGCTGCTATTTCGAAATAACTACTCTCCAGAGTCGTTTGAAGTAATTACTCCCCAGTTCTTCCTCGGGCTCTAAGTCAAGGGAGCATGTCCACAATCCAGAGCCTGCCTTGGACTGATTTCGACGCTCCCCGATAGTGAGGATACGCTATTTTGAGTTTGTTATTTTGGGAGTTATTAAATCGATGTTAGTTATTTTGAAATAATTTCCTAGTGTAGGCCTGCCCTTAGATCCTTCCTGGGGGCTTGCAATCAAATAGAGGTAAGATTACCCGGGCATCACTGTGCAGGGATGAAAACAAATCCATGAGAACAGCAAGAATCTTGGGGAGGGGTATTCAGCAGCACTCATTGGGGTTTTAATGCTGCTCCCATTGAATTCACTGACAGTTTTAGCGCTGACTTCAATGGCAGAAGAATTAGGTCAACGCTGAGCACTTTCGACAATGTCACTTTATGCCTCTAGGCAATGAAGGCTGGAGAGACCATCAAATACATGCACTCTAGTGACAAGCAGGGTAGTCGATACAGTGAAAAATACATCATGACACAACAGCAGTGTCGACTGTGAGAGATCCCGGCAGTGAGTCGTGTAAGAAAACACCACAACTCTTCTAAAATGCCGGGAGAGCAAATATCACAGATGATACAATAAAGATAGAGGAGCAGACCCTTAGCTGGGGCTAAAATCAGCACATCTCCACTGAAATCACTAGAGCTGCATTGATTCACACCTGGCTGTGGATACAGCCCTGAATATAAGCAGGTACCTAGTGTATCCTGGTCACTGTACTCATTATGCAGTGTGTGCGTGTGTGTGCACATACATGTGGACACAAGGAGAAATTTTCAACCCTGATTTGTGCAAACTGTGCTTATTGATGTGAGCTGTCAGTGGGATTACTCATGTGAGTAAGAGTTTAAGGACCTGGCCTATAGTCAGACAACTTTCTCTAAAGTAATATGTAGCCCGAGGTCCGGTGTGCTTCCACTCCAGCTCTGAGAGCTACAAACTGGCATGCTGGGAGAACTTCCTGGTTCCTGCCAGAGCGTGCCCTTTGCCCCCCTCCCCTCCAGCAGGTTCTGCCTGCCAGAGCTTGGGAGCACATAGGCTGCACGCAAAGAGGAGGCTGCTGCACTGTATTCCTGCTCTGTGTTCCTTACAGAATAAAGCCCATTCCCAGTGGTTTGTCGAGTGGTTCTAGATCCTGACACACAACACAGAGCGCACAAAGGGGCCGCAGGACCAGTTTCCCAGGCTACGGCTACACGGTGTGTTTTTTTCAGCAGAAGATATGCAAATGAATGCTTCATTTGCATATCTCACACTCTCATTTGCACATCCTCTTCTGATCCTTTCTGCAGAAGAGGTTTTTGAGATAAAAAGCTCTGTGTAGACAGGGCCATTTGTCGGAAAAAAACCCTTTTGCGCAAGAGCCTGCAAACCTCATTTTTTGAGGAATAAGGGCTCTTGCACAAAAGGGTTTTTTTCTGACAAATGGCCCCGTCTACACAGGGCTTTTTATCGCAAAAACCTCTTTGCAAAAAGGATTGGAAGGGGATATGCAAATGAGAGTGTGAGATATGCAAATGAACACTTCATTTGCATATCTTCTGCCGGAAAAAAACACGCAGTGTAGACGTAGCCCCAGAGTTGTGTGAAAAGGAAGGCTTTCCTGTTATGTCGTGGGGAGTTTCACAGCATAGGAAGAAATCAGTGGAAAGGCAGAGAGCTGGAGTAGGTGCAAGTGTCCATTTTATTGCATAGCACAGAACTCACTAGAACAAGCCCAGACTAGCTGGGCTGACCCCAGTGACCTACTCAGTTACCATAACAACAAGATCTATATCTACAACCCAATATACAACATTTCCCTATCTCGAACTGCCTCACACTGGGCCAGGGAACAGAAGGGGCTACCAATATGACGACAAGCTAGCTTTTATATAGCGCTGTTCATCTCAAAGAGTCAAAGGGAGTGATTCTGGCAACCATTTGGAGACTGCGGTATTCTTGGCTCCAACGTCAGCAGATGTTAACATGCAGGGGTGAAATGATTAGATATCCTTTGCACAAGTTCTGGGTGCTGTGAATACAAGCTCAGGCCATATTTCCTCCAACACAGGCCTCAATTCAGTGTCTCTGGACTAGTAGCATCTGGCACGAAGCATGGATGTTGTTTCCAGAAACCCAGGACAGAGGAGCATTTGAAAGCAAACAAAAGGTTGAAATGCTCTAATTCCAGCCAATGCTTGGAAAAAGGATTTGCGGGCCGGGTATGGAACTGCAGCCAGCACTTGCACTAACCTCAGGCTGTGTGACATACCACAGCAGCGACGTCAAACAAGGCCTCTTTTACACTTCAGCCCTCTCCCTCCAATGTGGTTTCAGCGGAGCTGAGTGTTACCTGACTTTGATGTTCTCCATACAGACCCCAGATTTGTTCGTGTTTATAGGTTCTGACAGTGAAGGAATGGCTCTGCTTAGCATCCCCTGGGTTTCCTTGTAGGCAGTTTTAAACATCACATGGCACGTCCAACAACCAGTCAGACCCAGCCAGCATTTGTGCCTGACAGAGCAGTGGACAAAATCACTGATGGCTTGCATAGATTTCAGACCTTCAGCCTCCGCTGTATGAAGATACTTGGAAAGCTCCTATCCCATCCAAATAGGGATAGGAAAGTACTGGGGTGGATGAAAGAGGTCAGCAAACTAGTATGCACCTCCTTTAAAAAAATAACCAGCCAGCTGGTTTCACTTTTTTACAGTAGTTGGTGTGTGAGGAGCTATTCGCGAATGAAAATCTCCAGGAAATTACATTGGCTGTGCAAGCTTCCTTAGCCAGATCCGACCTCCTGATTCCATTTGTTCAATCTCAGGGAATCGGCTGTGCCTCGTTGACCATTCACATCAGTTTCATGCTGCTGAAAAAACTCTATTGGCCTGGCTGGAAACATTCCTGATTCACACCAGGGTGAGTGAAAACAGAGACAGGCACAATAGGGAATACCCACAGCCAAATTCTACCCTCACTGATGTTGGCGTTATTTGTATTGCTAGAGGCACTGACTAAAATCATTGTTAGATGCTTTGCCTACATACAGGAACAGTCCCTGCCACAAACAACTTAGAACTGGAGAAGGGTCAAAAAATATGAATAACCCTGCATTACAGGAATGAAGACACAGAACAAAGTTGTGAATTGTCCAAAATTCTGCAGGAGGAATTAAAAGTCCAGAACCAGGAGAAACTCAGAGCCTCATGCTTTTTATCTGCTAGCCCACCTTTCGCTCACCTTCCTGGGTCATGTTATGTTTCCATATTTTCAGTTTTCATTACTTTTATTTCAGATTAACAGACCAAAATGCAACAAGATGGAAAGAACAAATGTAAAATCTCCAGAAGAGAGAAAGGTGACGTGTGTGTCACTGAAGGATTTTTTGCCTGCTCCCAACCTGTGGTGTTTATTTGTATATAAAGCACTTCTGAATAAAAAGGAAATCAACAAGATGATTTTTTTTGGGGAGACTGAAAGCGCTTGAAATGGGACAACTTTCAGAAGGAGAAGCCACTGGCTGCGTCAAGACTGGCAAGTTTTTCTGCAAAAGCAGTTGCTTTTGCGCAAAAACTTGCCAGCTGTTTACACTGGCTGCTTGAATTTCCGTAAGAACACTGACTTCCTACTGTCTGAAATCAGTGCTTCTTGCGGAAATGCTATGCTGCTCCAGTTCGGGCAAAAGTCCTTTTGCACAAAAGCTTTTGTGCAAAAAGGCCAGTGTAGACAGCTGAGATTTGTTTTGCGCAAAAAAGCCCCGATCGCGAAAATGGTGATCGGGGCTTTTTTGTGGAAAAGCGTGTCTAGATTGGCACGGACGCTTTTCCACAAAAAGTGCTTTTGCAGAAAAGCGTCCGTGCCAATCTAGATGCTCTTTTTCTCAAATGCTTTTAATGGAAAACTTTTCCATTAAAAGCATTTGCAGAAAATCATGCCAGTCTAGACGTAGCCACTGAGTATGTCTACACTGCAGAGTGTTTTCAGGAAAACGGCCGTTTTTCTGGAAAAACTATACTTACGTCCACACTGCTATTGCGTTCTTTCAACAGCAAGTCGAAAGAATGGAGGGGTTTTTCCAACAGCGGTAAACCTCTTTCTGTGAGGAAGAAGCCTTTTTCGGAAAAATCTTTTTAGGAAAAAGGCGTGTGTGGATGCGGAAGAGGTTCTTTCTAAAGAAGAGGCCTCCAGGAAAAAGCAAAGGTGCCCTGGTGGCCACTCATTCCACAGGAATCACAACTTAAATGCAAGATAGCGTCCAATGAATATGGACGCTATCTTTCAAAGCACATCTCTTTTTCATTGCGCTTTTGCTGCGCAGACGCGCTCTTTTGAAAGACATTTTTCCAGAACGTCTCTTCCAGAAAAGCTTCTTCTGAAAGAAGCCTGCAGTTTAAACGTAGCCTCACTCACCTTACAAGGAAAGAAGGAACAAGGAAGAATAGACAAATACACAGATTAATGAAAGGAACCTAAACTGTATGACCCAAATGGTTCAAACATTATCAACATTGAGTGAAATTCACCCCTGTTCAGAGGACCAGAGCAAGGTCCATGTATTTCTTATGTACCATTTAAAACCTCCAAACTGGGATCTTTTTTTTCCAGAACTGAGGCCCCCTTCCCCATTTCTCTCTTATTTTTTCTCTGCATAGACTAAAATAGAGAATTAAAAATAATGTCACATCCAAAAAGAGAGCCCAACCAGCTGGAACTGTATTTGTGTTCAATGTCAATTGGGATAAGTTCATCAAGTCAAAATCTTCATTAAAAGTCAATTTAGCTCAAGCATCTAGTGGGCTACACTGCAGGGTAGCAACATCTAGAGACAGTGAATTCATTACAGAGCTGTTGAAACGACATAAAACCACTCATATCATCTTTCTCCTCTATGAGGGTACATCTACACTGTGGCAATATTTTGGGATACTTCCAGTCTCCCAAAATAGCTATTCCACGTGTTTTGAACAAGCCCGTTATTTTGAAATATAATGAACTCACTATTCTGACGTCCCTGTAAACCTCATTCCATGAGGACTAAAGGATGTTTTGGAACAGTGGTTTATATTAAAATTTGGCACTGTGTAGACAGCACCAAATTACAGAGTAGGCTATTTTGAAATTAACTTGAAATAAGCTATGAAATTTGAGCTACACAAATTGTGTTGCTTATTTTGAGCTAAGGGTGCATTGCAGATGCACCCTGATTGACTTTCTAACCTCTTCTAGTAATTGGAAATGCTGGACAAGCCCAAGAAGGGGACCCCACAGTGCTATTGTTAAACAGATGGGGAGCCAGAGAAATCCTGGTGTATATGTGTGCTTCCATTAGGCTGATTGTGCTCTTGATTTCAGGAGAAAATTATTCAGCTTTTGGCTATGAGCAAAGCTCGGCCATGAAGATGCAACCAAAGTGAAATGAGTCAACCCGTGAGCTGCCTTCATTTAGTAACGAGATGGGAAAAAACTAGATAAAAAACAAAGCCAGTGTCCATGAGTTGCACAGCTGAACTGTACATTTGGGGTAACATGAATCTATTCTGTTTGCTTCACACAGCTCAGTTGTACTACACCTCATTTGTAACATATACAACAACAGAGAAAGAACCATTTCAAACAGACGAGATCCATTTTCACAGCCTTATTCTTTCACAAAGGGAGGCTGAAGCCAGGTGGAAAGTGGTTTGAAGTGTTGTACAATTAAACATGGGTTGATTCTTGAATTCAGAAGGTTTTTTACCCGCAACTTAGACAGGCAAGCACTGAAGCTGTGACAACCAGGGTAGAAGCATTAGGGAATCTGACTCTATGTCAACCTGGCTAATGCTGTGATGTGTCAGGCCCCAGAAGGAAAACATAAGTAGCGCCTGATCCTTGGATGATGTAAATTGGCCCAACTCCACTGAAGTCTATCGAGCTAGGCCCATTAACATCAGCTGAACACCTGGCTCATAATTGGCAATACCTACAAAGGGCCAGTTTCACTGGTATACTTTTGCTGTTTTGTGGCACTCTGAGGTAAAAATCTTTAAACTTAGCTTAGGTGGCCAGTTAAATAAGGTATAATGGGCACTTGGTATCACCACACTGTCCTCATGAATTGGGGACACAATTTTTAAAGTAAAACATCAAGTAAGTTTGAATATATCACCTTAATGCAGCCTCTATGAGCATATGAACTGCAATATTTTAATAATGTGATAACATCCAGTTGTTCTACCCCTCCACAAGACCCCTCGTTCAGGCATTTCTTGAGTGTTTCTTTCCTCCATCATTCAATGTGCGCCCCAAACATTTTTCATGGCACTGCATGTAAATCCTGAACAGTTGAACAAATATTTTTAATACGGACAAAACCGTGGTCTTTTATTATTCTCAAATCTCCTTCTCAGAAACAGCAGAACTGGTTTCGTTCAGACTTTTCCCAAAAATTCCACCGGCAAAATTCCAATTTGGCAAGGTTACACGCAACTGAAAACGGGATCTTTTAATGGAGAGCGCTGCGTTTTGCTATCTGCACTGTTTATACTTGTCTTCCAGATGGACCAAGGAAAGTCCCATTTGCCAACTGGCCAGATTCCAGGTACCTTTGGGACATTTTTCTCTCAATGTAAATATTTACGGAGATGATTATCCTTGGAATCACAACATCTTTTTCCAAAGAAATGAGTCCAGCATCAGCGACAATAAAAGAAGTGATAAACAACAGAGTTGAGAAATGCCTGAATGCCCGGGTTGCCGGATATTGTCTCTTTAGAATGAGTTTTGGAGCAAGGTCAGAGGGGCAAGAGTGCCATTTTGGGAGAGCGGGGGGGGGGGGGAAGAGGGGAAGGCGGAAGCTGTCACGAGTACTGGGATGCATCATGCTTTTCTTCCTGTTCCCCTGATAATAAGGGACTGAGGGAAAGTACTTGGATTCCATGCATGCCTCTCACTACTGATTGGTGAAGGGAGGGGATAGAGGAGTAATTCCTGGAATTAAAGTACTTTCCCCTTACTCCCTTATCCTCAGGGGAACAGGGAAAAAAGCAAGCCACATCCCGGAATGCATGACTGCCATCCCCCACCCCCCCCCAAAAATTGCACCCTTGCAGAGGAGGGGCACAGAAGGGGGTTAGTTTAAAAAGCACCAGGTACACCAGACAAAGAGTCTGTCAGATTCATAGTATTTTATACTGCCATGACACTCAGATCCTGTGATGATGAATGTGGTAAACGAAATTACCAAGACTACGAAAGTACAGAGTTGTGTTTTCAATCACCAGTTGTTGGCCCTGATGCAACAGTTCCTGGGTGAAATTCCATGGCTTGTGTTATGCAGGTCAGTTTTCTGACAGAACTTCTCACATGCTTAAAGTGAGCCCCGTGGGTGAGTGCTTGGCAGGCTTGGGGCCTCGATTTGACGGCTGGTCATTGGTAACAATCATCTCTTGCATTACAGCAGGTTGGAAAATGGAAAGAGAGAGGAATCTGTAACTATTTTGTGACAAACAGTTTCTGTTTTCAAGGGGCTTACCAGGAATCATAGAACCATAGAGCTGAAAGAGACCTTAGAAGGCCATCAAGTCCAGCCCCCTGTCCTAAACAGGACCAATCCCAACTAAATCATCCCGGCCAGGGCTTTGTCAAGCCGAGACTTAAAAACCTCTAGGGATGGAAACTCCACTACTTCCCTAGGGGACCCATTCCAGTGCTTCTCCACCCTCCTAGGGAAATAGTTTTTCCTAATATCCAACCTGGACCTCTCCCACCGCAACTTGAGACCATTGTTCCTTGTTCTGCCATCCATCACTACTGTGAACAGTCTTTCTCCAGCCTCTTTGGAAGACTGTTCCATAGAGACCTTCAGGAAGTTGAAGACTGCTATCAAATCCCCCCTCACTCTTCTCTTCTGCATACTAAATAGACCCAACTCCCTCAGCCTCTCCTCGTAGGTCATGTGCTCCAGCCCCCTAATCATTTTGGTTCACCTCCGCTGGATCCTCTCCAATGCATCCACATCCTTCCTGTAACTGGGGCCCCAGAACTTGACACAATACTCCAGATGTGGCCTCACCAGAGCTGAGTAAAGAGGAATAATCCCATCTTTGGATCAACTGGCAATGCTCCTCTTAATGCAACCTAATATGCCATTAGCCTTCTTGGCTGCAAGGGCACCCTGTTGACTCATGTCCAGCTTCTCATCCACTATATGGAGCTCTATTTTGCATTGAAACCAGCACATTTGCCACAAAAGTTTCTCAAGGCAAGGAAGGATGGCCTTCCAGCTGAGCCACAAACATGGTGCTGACCGATCTAAGTTCTGTTCTTGACAGCAAAGGGTCTTGTTTCTTCACTCCTTATGTACGGGGTATCATGAACAGGGGGAGTACTGATCAGCACCCTGTGACTAAGAGGTTAACTCAGGTACCTAGCAAAAGTGTAGGCCAGGGGGCTGAGAAAGCCAATCAAGTTAGAAGCTTGGAAATTGAATTGGATATAGAGTCCTTGCTCTATTCTTTGTGTGGGAGAATAACACCAGGGATTGCGAGACACAGAATGATTTAACCCAGGCAAGACAACAACACCCCCGCCCCTCCGCCCATGGAGTTCAGAGTATGGCTATGTCTACACTACACCTTTTTCCGCTTTTTATTTTTTCCAGAAGAGGCTTTTCCAAAATTTGGCCCGTCTACACTGGGGCCAAATTTCAGAAAAAAACCCTCTTTCGGAAGATCCCTTCTTGCTCGTGGGATGAGAAAAAGCACATCTGCTCTTCCACAAAAAAAAAATAGCAAGAGCAAATGCATTCCCTGGATGCAGCAGAGTTTTTTAGGGATACTGGAGGTCTCCCGAAAGCCTCCCACAGTCTAGACTCTAGACATATCCTTTGAGAGTGGACTGAACAAAAAGATAACTAGAAGGTAGTACCAGGGAAATGAGTCTGTATTTTATACTGCCATGGCACTCCGATCCTGGTAATTTCTCTTTATTTTGTGATTTGGTTTGAACTGCTCTATGTGATTCTATGCCTCCTTTCCTGCCTTTAACAGCTAAGCATTATGCTAAGACTTTGTTCTCTGTTTTAATTTGTTTTCCTCAGTTTCTCTGTACATCTAGAAACCAAGGATGCTTTATCAAGTTTATTTTTTTGTTTTGTAATAAAAATCACGTCTTTTAAGGTGCTGATTTGATTCTTGTGTCCTGGAAGGTCTGTGTGTGTGTGTGTGTGTGCAAGCCTCTGACTGAGGGGTCAGCCACTAGAGACTGCAGCTTGTCTTTTTTTTTCTCTCTCTCTTTTCTTTTTCAAGCTCCTTTGGGATAAAAGAGCTGGGGGTGTCCCTGGGGGTGAGTGTTCACCCTCCCTCTTTTTTTTTTAGGGGATCAAAGCACTTGATGGTGGTGGCGAAATTCCCAGAATCTGGGTATTAGGATTTTGGAGGGAAGTTTTTGTAACCAGGGCCTGTAAAAGCAAGGTTTTGGAGTTCCCTTGCAGGCCTCCACCTTCAGCACTCGGAGTGCCAGAGTGGGGAACAGACTTAACACAGGGCTACTGTGGAACTGTGGCCCTTTCAGATCCCTATGTCCCAGCTCCCTAGTTGTGCCTTGGCATTAGGCCAGTATCTCCAAGGCAT
The DNA here is from genome assembly GCF_052426305.1 of Pelodiscus sinensis. Classification (NCBI taxonomy): domain Eukaryota; kingdom Metazoa; phylum Chordata; order Testudines; family Trionychidae; genus Pelodiscus; species Pelodiscus sinensis. The sequence continues at coordinate 5,760,560 of NC_143074.1, read as the reverse complement.
GGCAATGTGGATCTCTGGAATATTAGTCTTCTCCCTGCTTTGGAAAGTGGAAGGGAGAGAAACTTCCCTTGTGCTATTACCCCTGTGGAGGGCCTCTGGGTCTGATCCTTAAATGGCTGCTTGCCAGGCTACTTTTGAGAAACATCCTTAAGATAGTTCCCACCTCATTATGTCTGAGCGGCAGCCTTTTATCCCAGCTGTTGCTAGTTAGCCACGTGGTCACAGCTGGGGAAGAAAATATTCCATTTGTTAACCCCTCCTGGTTGCTATAGTTTGGGGTGTAGAAGCCCCATCACCATGCCTCTGCCACAGACTTCATGTTTGACCTTGGGCAAGTGACTTAGCCTCTGTCTGCCTCAGTTTCCATCGGTAACATGATGGTAAGCGCACTCAGCTAACAAGGAGCCCCAAGGCACCTTTTAAAGACTAACAATTTTCTCATGGCGTGAGCTTTCATGAGATGCAACTCACTTCGTCAGATGCATGAAGTGACAGAAAAAGAAACAGATAGTAGGGATACAAAGATGGGAGTGTTACAGCAGAGCTAATTCAGTCAGGGTGGATGTGGATAAAAAGGTGAGAATACCTAAAGTGGAAAGTTACTCATTGTAATGACAAAGCCATACCCAGTTCCAATTCAGACTCATTCTGATGGGGTCATATTTGCATATGAATTTCCACTCAGCAGTTTCGCCTTGCAGTCTGGGGTTGGAAGATGTATTGCTTGAGCATGGCAACTTTAAAGTCTGTAACTGTGTCAGGGAGGTTAAAACTTTCCCCCACTGGTTTTTGTGTGTTACCATTCTTGATGTCCGATTTGTGTCCATTTATTCTGTTGTGTAGAGGAGTAACATTACAAAAAATGAAGAGTAACATTAGTTCGAACCAAGGGGTTTGATTCGAACTAATGCGTCCCGGAGCACACTTCCTGGTTTGAATCAGCTGGCGAGTGAACATTTAAATATTTAAATCTCTGCTTCATTAGCAGTTTCGGTCGGCTACATTTGCATCCCAGTTTGAACTAGAAAGCAAGTGTAGCTGTACCCTGTATAACTGTAGGGGTGTGGTATTGGGTTGTTTTGTTTTGTTTACTGAAAGTTACACCGGAGGGGAAAGCTCTAGTGTGAACACAGTTGTATGAGTACAAAAAATGATTCCCCTTCTCATAGGAGAATAGCTGTAGCATTACAAAGCTAATTTATACCAGTATTATTTACAATGTTACCACAGTGCTTAATGGCTGCAGACCTGGGCAAGGAGCCCACCGTGTTAGGTGCTGTACAGAGACCAAAAAAACCACCCCTCTGTCAAAGAGCTTAGAATCTATGTAGAACTGTGCCCTCATTAGGCGATTATGCCACTTTTATTACCCCACTAAACTTAAAGTGGCACAACTTTGTAAAAAGGCCAAAGCCTAATATTACCTCTTCTCAAATGCATCTGTCCTCTACCCATTGTGTTTGCAGGACACCTTAGAGGATTGACCTTAGGGACGGGACACAGTTGCAAAGCTGCCGATCTGGCTGTCAGATATTGCTAAAACGTCCTTGCGGCCCACTATTAAGTTCTTCAACTGTCCTCTGGCCTTCCTATCTGATTCCTGGGTGATGCACAAGAGTGAGCCCCTTTACCTGCCCCTCCCCCCTGCCCATACTGGCTGCCAGCATCTTCCTTAGCAACACATGATTCATGGAAGTCTCCAGTCTTCAGTTCTGCCTGAAGATGACGGAGTTCAGCTAATGCCGGCCTGTGGAATTCAGTGGTAAACATTCTCCTGCATGACTTACTGTCTGTCACAACAGTTTGCAAATTTATTTGTAACTGGGATACTTGCAGGGTGAGATCAATCCCCCTACATGGCAGTTAGATCCAAATATCCCGGAGGAAGCAAGTGTCTTACATCATATGGCTCGCTGCTGTTCCTTGCAGCCATCTGTCTGTGGGTCTGTTCCCATGTTGGAACCTCTGGGAGATTGATGAGACTGATTCAGAAGATTCCTCTTTCTCCCCTCTCCAAGGAAGTATGTTTAAAGATGATTCAGATGCGTCTGCAGCCCCCATCCAGCACATGCTGTTCAGACTGTGTGGACGGGGGCCAAACGAATTACTATTAAATACATTTGAGATGAGTGTGCTTGTGAGAGGGCATTACAAAGGAAGTCTTAGGCACTCCAGCGTGATTTCAGTATCCCCGCAGTTGCTTCTTTTATGTGTGAAAAGCAAGTGCCCTGAAAAGAGCAAACCACCCATGTAGAAGCCTGCCCAGCCCCATGGAGGTATCCCAACCTGGGCCCATGCCAGTGCATCTATTTGTAGCACGTCCAGATGCACCCATGCCAGTGCATCTATTTGTAGCACGTCGAAGAGAGCTAGTGCATGTCCATCTCCCTGGCATAGGCACAGACCCCCGTGAGTGCTGGTGCACTCACTGGAAAAAAACGGTGCGCGCTCAGCACCCGTCGCCAGCCCCATGAATCAGCTCCTCCCCCACCCTCCCAGCATGCCCAGCCTGCCACAATCAGCTGTTCAGCAGCATTCAGGGGGCTCTGGGGAGAAGAGGGAGGAGTGGGGGCAGAGAGAGTTTGGGGGAGGGGTGGGACAGGGAGGATGGGAATAGATAGAGGTAGGACTAGGGTGAGAAGAGGCATGGTGGGAGTGAAGACTTGAGAGAAGGGGTGGGATGGGGGGGACGTCTTGGGCAGACGAGGGATCAAACACCCACTGGGAACTGGGGAAGTTGGTGTCTTTGCTACCTGTATTGGGAAACTTGCTCATATCTGCTGTGTAGACTCTTACCTCTATTTCCACCTCAGATGGTGTCACATAGCAGAGAGCTATTTCCCCAGCACTCCAGTCAATCAACAGTGGCATTTTTCAAGCACAGGTCAAAGAACTTCCTTAAACTGGAAAAAGTCTGCTTTATAAATCAGGGGCTTAAGGGCCAGAGACCTTGAAAGCACTTTGGAACAATCCAAACACCAAGTCCCCCAACTCCAACTTTAGAGCAACATGCTAGAGAGCTTCACTGGGACTCCCCCTTGCCCACTTTCAAAGGGCCAGGAACTGTACCAATACACCAGGCTTTCAAATACGGGCAGGCAACCCTCCAGTGCATGAAATGTGCCTTTCCCTTGCTTTTGGAATGCGCAGGAATGTCTATTCAGCAGCTCAAGGGAAATCACAGCAGCCAGTTAGGAATGATAATGTGGAATGGAAAAATCTCCCTCTGCCCTATAGAGGAAACAGACAAGGCTGTGTAATCTGTGAAGTGTGGGGCTGTTCTTCGTATGTGGGGGGAAATGCCACACTGTAATTCCTGGCTCAGGTGCAGTCCAAAACCCCAGCAACCTGGGAAATCGCAGGCCAAAAGCCCCTCCATGTGACATTTTAAAAAAATGGTTTCTGTAATTTTCCAATACTTTTTTCCTTTGGTTTCCTCTTTCCTAGGCTAGCCAGCTCTCCACTTTGAGAACGCCTTCCTGGACACCCTGTCCAAACAAATCTCTGGACCTGACCCCCACCACCAGGGCCTGCAAGCAAGAAAATATTTTGCAAGCTCAGTTTAGGGTTTTTAGCAACTTTAAAAATGGTGTTTTCTGCTCACACCTCAGCATGATCATTGATATCGAAGAGCCTGGTTTGTCATTTCATTAGTCAAATCTTTATTTTCATGAATACAAAAATGTGCTCAGACAGTAGGACGGATAGTTTACTGGCTATTGGGGTGAACTGGGACTTGGGAGTACAATTCCTAGATCAGCCGCTGCCTTCCTTAGTCATGAGTGTACAGCCAAGTGCAGATACAAAATCTCTATCCGCGGATGCAGTGGATACTCACAGGGTCCTCCCAGGAACTGCAGTGGCAAAATCGGCAGCATGCCGGGCCACTACTCACAGCACCCACCTAAACAGCTCCTCTGCCCTTGCTGAATTGCCCCTGGGGCAGGAATCAGGCTGAATGGCAGCTGTTCCTGGCTGTGCTAGAGTGTGCAAGCAGCTCACATACTCCCAGGCAGGAGATAGTGTGGAAGGGACTCCCGTTCAAGATCTCATGATGATTTCAGTTCAACATTCCACTCCCAAGTGCTCCACCATCTTTCCATTCCATGCAGAGCTGCCAGGACCTCAGCTGCAAAGCCAGAGCACACAGCGAGACCCAGCGGTTCTCTCCCTTAGGGTATGTCTACACTAGCCCCCTAGTTCGAACTAGGGAGGCTAATGTAGGCATTCGAAGTTGCAAATCAAGCCCAGGATTTAAATATCCCGTGCTTGATTTGCATCTTCCCGGACGGTCGCCATTTTTTGAAATGTACAAGTCCGGACTAACTGCCCGCATCTACACGTGGCAGAGACCTGGTAGTTCGAAATAAAGCTCTAGTTCGAACTACCTGTTATTCCTCCTGGAATGAGGTTTAACAGGTAGTTCAATTTAGGGCTTTATTTCGAACTACCGGGTCCCTGCCGCGTGTAGACGCGGGCAGTTCATCTGGGCTTGTAAATTTCAAAAATGGTGACCGGCCGGGAAGATGCAAATCAAGCACGGGATATTTAAATCCTGGGCTTGATTTGCAACTTCGAATGCCTACATTAGCCTCCCTAGTTCGAACTAGGGGGCTAGTGTAGACATACCCCTAGAGATGAAGTGCTACAGCAGGCGAGATATTGCCTCTTGTTTCTGAGGAGACCATCTGACGTGGCTGCAGCTGGGGGCAGGCATCAGCTGTGTTCGGCGAAAAGTGTATGGAGCACGAGGCAGTTTGTTCTCCAGCTACATTTCTGAGCCTTCAATCAGAGCTCGAATTAGTTCTGCGTGTGGGGCCAAATGGACAGCAGTCCCTAGATGGGCAGAAGCCTAGAAGATACAGGGAGCTCCTTCCTGCCTTGCATTTCTCTGCAGAAGGCCTGCGTGATATGCTAGCTGCACTGCCTGAGCAGGGGGTGGACGGATGCTAATGTTGCCAGCAACAATTCATGACCCAGATGTGTCTGGCAAGGAGGGGACTTGGCCATCATTCTACTGCCCTGCAATGTTCCCACACATGGGGCAGCATCTGGTAGCCAGACTGGGATGGGTGTATGACGTTCAAAAGGGACTGTTGATGACTGCGCTCCCCCGGGACAAATGGAAGCCTTATTTCTCTCTGCCTCCAGAGGCAGATGACCTTGCAATGTCGAGAGGTCCTGGTGACTTTGTCAAGCAGAAATCTCTTTGAGATGGGGGTGGAGGGACGGGAGGCATCCTTCAGAAGTCTCCCAGCTACGACAAAAGGGAGTGAAGTTGCCTGGAAGTTTGTACTGAGCTGGAGGAGGGCTTTTGCGGGCGTGTATGTGTATGTGTATGTGCACAAGAGAGAGATGGGAGGTGGAGGAGAACAAACAGAAGAGAGAGAGACACAGAGGCAAAAAGCAAGAAACCCAAGCAGCAGCTGAGGAACACCATGTGGGCCTGTAAAAAGCTGGAGAAAGGCTTTGAGACCAAAGAGGCTTGGGGCTGTAAGCTAAGAAGCTGCTCCTTTTGTTCTTGGTTCCTGCTGCATTTGGAGAAGCAGGTGCTTTATAAATAAACAGGATGGCCCCAGGACTATCACCACTTTTGTCATTCAACTGGAACGTCCTCAAGGGTCCAGATTTTCACTAGCCACACAAGTCAAAATAGGGTAACACCTCCTTATACCACTGTCCGAGGGGCTGTGCCTCCACACAGAGCCTGGGCAAACTAATGAGGATGTTTGTGATGGAGAAACACCCTTGCCTCCCAAGTACATGGCTTGTCATGGGTTGGCTTTATTTTTTAATTGGCTCAGAGGGACTGTGATGGGGTGAGCCTTCGCGGTGTTAGGCTAGAAGGAGTCAGCCCTCATGGTGGATGGAGGAAGTCCGGCCCCTCTGGCTGTATCGAGCATGCTCGAAGCGCCAGGTCAGTATAAAAGGCAGCAAGAACTCCAGAGAAGAAGGACATGTCTACACTACCCTCCTAGTTCGAACTAGCGGGGTAATGTAGGCATACCGCACTTGCAAATGAAGCCCGGGATTTGAATTTCCTGGGCTTCATTTGCATAAACCGGGCGCCGCCATTTTTAAATCCCGGCTAGTTCGAGGAATGAGGAGTACAGCTAGTTCGGATTAGGAAGCCTAATCTGAACTAGCTACTCCGTAGCCACGCGGCACGGGGTTCGAACTAGCCGGGATTTAAAAATGGCGGCGCCCAGCTTATGCAAATGAAGCCTGGGAAATTCAAATCCCGGGCTTCATTTGCAAGTGCGGTATGCCTACATTACCCCGCTAGTTGCCCCGCCTACATTACCCCGCTAGTGTAGACATACCCTGAATGCATAACCTTACACTTCTCACTATTAAATTTCATCCTATTACTATTACTCCAATTTACAAGATCATCCAGATCTTCCTGTATGATATCCCAATCTTTTTCTGAATTGGCAATATCTCCCAACTTTGTGTCATCCGCAAACTTTATTAGCACACTCTCACTTTTAGTGCCGAGGTCAGTAATAAAAAGATTAGATAATAATGGTCCCAGAACTGATTCCTGAGGAACTCCGCTAGTAACCTCTCTCCAGCCTGACAGTTCATCTTTCAATATGACTTGCTGTAGTCTCCTCTTTAACCAGTTCTTTATCCACCTCTCAGTTTTCATATTGATCCCCATCTTTTCCAATTTAACTAATTCCCCATGTGGCACTGTATCAAATGCCTTACTGAAATCGAGGTAGATTAGATCCACTGCATTTCCTTTATCTAAAAAATCTGTTACTTTCTCAAAGAAGGAGATCAGGTTGGTTTGTCATGATCTACCTTTTGTAAAACCATGTTGTAATTTATCCCAATTGCCATTAACCTCAATGTCCCTAACTACTTTCTACTTCAAAATTTTTTCCAAGACCTTGCATACTACAGATGTCAAACTAACAGGCCTGTAGTTACACAGGTCACATTTTTTCCCTTTCTTAAAAATAGGAACTGTATTAGCAATTCTCCAGTCAAATGGTACAACCCCTCAGTTTAGAGATTCATTAAAAAAATTTGCTAATGGACTTGCAATTTCATGTGCCAGTTCCTTTACTATTCTTGGATGAAGATTATCTGGGCCCCCTGATTTATTCCCATTAAGATGTTTGAGTTTGGCTTCTACCTTGGAAGTAGTAGTGTTAGTGAAAAAAGTTGTGGATTCTAGAGTCTAGAATTTATTTCCTTTTATATTGAATAGGGGGTACGGAAAGTTTACTAAAAGCCAAGGGGGTATGGGGACCAAAAAAGGTTGGGAATCCCTGCCCTAAACCTTGGACTAGGAGTGCTGTGATTTAACCACAGTATCCACTCATCCGCCAGCCACAACCCAATGAGATGGACTGTGTGTATGACACAACAGGCACCACTGACCATTTCAAGGTCTGGTGTGTTATGATTGGCCAGGATTGGATACATGTGGAACATTGCATCTTTCTAATTTGGCGGTTCATGAGGTGAAACATCTCAAATTCTCATTATTTGGATTATGCCATTGCATGCCCCCTGAGCTCTGTGCTTGAAGAACAGCCTTCCGCCTCCATGCCCCCAACACAAATGTAGCTGTACTTGCAAGGATCTTAACTGGTCTCATTTATCTGAATATTTAATAAGTTTTTGGTACAGATTTTCCATTTTCAGTCATCAGCATGACTGTGCCTCTTGGATTCAGCCAGGGAAGGAAGCATCTCATACTGGATGCAACAAGATTTAGAGTCTGTAAGGTCAACTAGATCTCATGCTTCCGAGGGATAGCCTAGTTAGTCTGTAACTGGAAACACTTAAAAAACAACAAAGAGTCTTGCAGCACCTTAGAGATTAACAAACCATGTAGATAGTATTATGAGCTTTTGTGGGCACAAACCACATCTTCCAATGAAACTGCAATTCTCAGCCTAATTTCCACAATGACAAGGACAGGGGTAGATTTGGATACAACTTAAGAGAGGTTTTCTCCCTACAGGACTATTAGTCTCTTTCTTTCTTTGGTCCATTCATAATTAGAGATACTCCCAAAACCCCAGTCTTCAAGCCAGTGTTTCAAGGATCAGGTTATTTATGGTCCTAAGGAAAAAATAATATTCCATTGACGTGTTATTTCTCACCCCATATTTCCTGGTAATAGGTCAGGAGACTACACCTATGCATTCCTGATGTCAAACTCAACCGCATGTAGAAACCCTCTTCCTCCAGGTGGAATATAGTCTGTTGACACAGTTGGCTTTAATGTTAACGGCTTCCTCTTGTAGGGTCTGGAATTATCAGCCCTTTGACCTGACAGCAGGCCAGGTCCTGATCACATTTGTGGCAGGCTAAATTTGCATAACTCCAGTGATATCAATGCAGCTGCTCCGGATTTACATCAGCATCACCAAGATTAGACTCTGGTCCTAAATGTTCCTCTCAGCCGTTCCAATGTCTAAAAAATACCCCTGACCTTGTATGTAGACTTCCATGCTCTGCTGAAAACCACAGTCCAGACTGTAGGTTAGAAGTTCCTCAGCCGGTTAGAGGTTCCCATGATAGTTTGGTCAATATGTTGAATTCATCGGGTTCCTTTTGAGTGAGAAAAGGGGCACAGCTGCATGATAAACCAAGAAAAAGTTAAAATAAAGACACCTCATTCCCGTGGGGTGTATCTAGACTACAGGGTTTTGTCGACAAAAGTGGACTTTTGTCAACAAAACTATACCTGTGTCTACACTGCCGCCAAGTTCTGTCGACACAACGTCGACAGAACGCGGCAGTTTTGTCGACAGCGGTAAACCTCATTCTACGAGGACTAACACCTTTTGTCGACAGAGTCCTGTCGACAAAAGGCGTTATTGCATCCACACTGTCCTTTGCATCTACACTCTCATGTCGACAAAGCGGCTTGCTTTTTCTACAGAACTAGATATAGTTTAGTGATAGAATAGTGATAGAATAAACCATCTAATAAACCATCTAATAAACCATCTTGTTAGTCTTTAAAGTGCTACATTGTCCTGCATTTTGCTTTAGATATAGTTTAGACGCTCTTTGTCAACAGAAGCTTTGTTGACAGTATCTGTTGACAAAGCCTCTGTCGACAAAAGCCTGTAGTCTAGACATATCCCTAGTGTGATAACTCTCACCCATATCAGTGGGAAAATGCAAATTGCTAGACAGGATCAAGCCAATGATCCACATAATTCAATATCCTATCTGTGAAAGTGTCCATTAGCAGCTTCTTCAGAAGGAGATACACAGAACCCTAAAAATGGGTATTTTTAGCTTAACGGGCACATTGAGAGAGTTGCAGGTAAGATGCCATCAGGGTAGTTTAAGTGCCAAGCTGCTGTTTGACAAGACCTACTGTTAATGGCGACAGGATGTGAATGATTTGTGTTTAAACATTATTAGCAAGACCGCAGTCTCTTGTTGGGACAGCAAATTTCCCATTGTAGCAGCTGCAACTCAGAGAGCCTGGTCTTGTGCTGTTGCTTTGCACATGGGAAGCAGAAAGTGGCTTGAAACAAACTATACATAAAAGTGAAAGTAGAGGTTCTCTTTTCATTATGGAAAAACTAAGCAGGGATAAAATAGACGTCTGTAAGACAGGCAGGGTCCTATCCAGAACCCAGCACAGAGCACAAGCCTTCTCCACGTTGCTTCATGGCAGTGGGATTGGACAGTAGGTCTGTGCAGTCTGAAATCTGTGTGCAGGCACTCATGGGAAGGGCATGGACAGTTTGCAAACCCTTTGCTAGGCTCCCTGAATCCTTCCCTTCTTCCCTTTTTTAAAAAGGTCTTTTTCCAGTCATCTGGGACCACCCCTGGTCACCATAAGTTTTCAAAGATAATGGCCAGTGGCGCTACAGTCACACCAGACAACTCTCTCAGCACCCTCGGCTGCATTCCATCCAGACCCATGGACTTGTGCATGTCCAGCTTTTCTAAATAGTCCTTTTACCGTTCCTTCACTACTGACGGCGGCTCACCTCCTCCCCATACTGTGCTGCCCAGTGCAGCAGTCTGGGAGCTGACCTTGTCCAACGACTGAGGGGAAAGAAAACACTGAGTACTACAGCTTTTTCCACATCCTCTGTTCTTAGGTGGCCTTCTTCATTCAGTAAGGATCCTAAATGTGGATGTTATGTCGGTGAGTCTCTCTCTAGTCACCCATGGAGTCACACCTGCTTACCCCTGGGTAATTTATTCCTTTGCCCTCTGGCTTACCTCAGAATTTGACCCACAAAGTGTAAATGAGCCAAACCCAAACCCAAACCCAAACCTCACCCTATTCATTACCCCATAGCTTTGTAACCTGACTCTGTCCCTGTACACCAACAATTCTTAACAGGAGAGACTAACACGGCTACATTTCTACCACTATTTAACAGGAAAGACACTTTGCCATAGTCTTCTTCACTCCTTAGTTCAAGTACCATCAGCCTTAACATGCTCCAGGAGCTTGTTATTCAGAAAACCACGTGCTACTAGAGGTCTGTCCCCCCTCTCAAGCAAGGCAGAGGTTCGTTTAAACCAGCGCCGACACCCAGAAATGTCCATTGAGTCCCATAAGAGCTAGTCCTGAAATGAATTGTGCTGCAATCACATTATCTGTAAATGCTCCTTGTCCCAATGAGAATGCCAGGTCAACGCAGTCAGAGTTACAATCCATCCCACAGAGTGGGAGGAAGCCTGCTAGCTCAGGTGAACTGCTGAAGGGAACCTCTATGTCCACGTTACCTAAATCAGGGGTGGGGAACCTTTTTGGAGTGTGGGGGGGGAGACTCTGACCTGCAGGAAAATCAGTTGGGGGCCGCATACAAGTGAGAAGCGAGGAGACTAGAGCATCAGCACAGGCTCCCCAAGGCTGGCGGGGGGACCCCGAGCCTCAGGGTCCGGAATCAGGCAAGCTGGAGGTTGCATCCAGCCCCTGGGTCTTAGGTTCCCCACTCCTGATCTAAAATAACACAGACATTCAATGTCATTCAATGGAATTCACCCTGCAGGACAGGAGAGGACCTCCATCCCTAGCGGTTTTTAAGTCCCAGCTTGACAAAGCCCTGGCTGGGTTGATTGAGTTGGGGTTGGTCCTGCCTTGGGCAGGAGGCTGAACTTGATGACTCCTGAGGTCTCTTCTAGCCCTAGGACTCTATGGGTACGTCTAAATTACATGCCTCCATCGACGGAGGCATGTAGATTTGTGTATTCGAAAAAGGGAAATGAAGCCGCGATTAAAATAATCGCGGCTTCATTTAAATTTACACGGCTGCCGCGCTGAGCCAACAAACAGCTGATCAGCTGTTTGTCCGCTCAGCGCGCTAGTCTGGACGCTCCCCTGCCGACATCAAAGCCCTTTGTCGGCAGCCCCGGTAAACCTCATCCCACGAGGAATAACGGGGCTGCCGACAAAGGGCTTTGATGTCGGCAGGGGAGCGTCCAGACTAGTGCGCTGAGCGGACAAACAGCTGATCAGCTTTGTCGGCTCAGCGCGGCAGCCATGTAAATTAAATGAAGCGGCGATCATTTAAATCGCGGCTTCATTTGACTTTGCCTATAACCCTCATCTACATGGCTCCGTCGATGGAGCCATGTAGTCTAGACACAGCCTATGATTCTACGATTCTGTTGTTAGCCTCCCATGCCATAGGAGGAGTGCTGGCTGCACCATGCACTCACAAAGCATCAGGGTCCTCTGTCCCTTTTACTACCCCATTTATGACTGAGAGGAACCTCATTTCTCTGACTCCCGAGCCAACTCCTTTGAGCAAAGGAGGGATTTTCCAGCAGCTCATTTCAGTAGAAAGTATTCCTGCCAGCGCCAACCGCTCTCCCTCTGGGCTGCTAATTCCCAGCCCCCGGGGGGAGGGGCATCATACACAATTAATTAGAAACAGATACGGCTGCAGGTAAGATTGCCAGACAGAAGCCCATTCACGTCTGACACAATCTGCACAGTCTGCAGCATCTGAACAAGCCCCCTGGGGGAGGGGAGGGAGGGAGGGAGGGATGAATTTTTCACACCTGTTTCTCCAAGTTTCATAATAATAAAATAATTCCCTTCCATTCTAGGGAAGGCGGCATTCCAGTAACATTCTGCTTTTTCTGACTGACATTTCCCGTAAGACAGGCCTCTGGCTACGGAGTGGAAAATCTGTCCTCACTCACTTCCCCCCTGCAGTACTGGAGCAGACGTGCCGAATCCGCCTGACTTTTTAGTCCTGCCAGGGCTGCAGCAGTAGCTGTGGAACGTGGTGTGCTTGCTCAACCCGGGCACGGCCGAGCCACGTCAGAGGAGCTGGCAGCTGTGTTCCAGTGGCGGTGCCTAAGTCCCAGATTGCTTGGTTACGCAGCACACTGCGAACAGACCCTGGCAGAACGGGCCCCGAAAAGGAAAAAAAAAAGACATGATTTCAATGATAACATCAAAGGAATGTGTGTAAAGGCCATAAATGTCCGGCACCATATGGCCAATCACCAAAGCTTGCTTGACGCATTGAAGCATATGTTCCCCACTAAGCGATTTCCATTGTATTGTAACAATAGGACAATACAAGGCAGAGCATTCCTGAATGGTTATTGCTGCATGCAGGTGGTGTAATAACTGTGGCTGGAGGCCAACAGCTGGATGCGTTCAACTCCCCAAGCAATACAATAGCCACTCTCGAGGCAAAGCGTGGGGTATATTGATGGCATTACAAAAGGGAATTGCTATAACACAGGACTGAGGAATCACAACCTGATCAGTTATGTAGCATTGATGATATACCTGTTATATCACTGAAAATCAGTAAGAATGTCCCCATGTCTAGATGAACAAAGGGGACTTAGGTGTTATAATACTTAGGAGCATAAGAACAGCCAGACTGTGTCATGCCAAAGGTCCCTCTAGCCCAGAATCCTGTCTCCCAACAGTGGCCAATGCCAGGTGCTTCAGAGGGGATGAACAGAACAGAGAAACATCAAGTGATCCATCACCTGTCATCCATTCCCAGCTTCTGACAAACAGAGGCTAGGGACACCATTCCTGCCCATCCTGGCTAATAGCCACCGATGGACCTATCCTCTCTGTATGTATCTATCTCTTTTTTAAACCTTTTTATAGTTTTGGACTTCTTAACATCCTCTGGCAAGGAGTTCCACAGGTTGGCTGTGCACAGTGTGAAGAAATTCTTCCTTTGTTTTAAATCTGCTGCCTATTAATTTCATTTGGTGACCCTAAGTTCTTGTGAAAGATCTGGTAACCGTCTCTCCTTTGTATCCAGCGGCCAAGTCATTAGGAAACTCCTGTACAATGTAGGAGACTCTCGTTCAAATTCCCCATGCCTAGTTACGGGACTACTTATGTGCTTAAGTATCTTGCAGAGCCCTAGAAACTCCCTTGAGACAATGAAATCTGATCAGGTATAACCAAGAGTAGGAACAGGCCTCGGCATTGGTGGTAGGCCTACTCTAATGTATTCTATCCATTCTGGGGATTTAAAATCTTATTTTTCATATTGAGGCTGAAAGCCAAGGAAAACTGGCTGATTTGAGTTACTGCAGTTTGATATCAATTGTTTTCCTGTGCAGTGAAAGAGGTCCCCAGATGTACTGTAAATTTGAGGCAAATATTTACAACTTAAAATACACACATTGGAGGTAGGAAGGGTGATTTTATGTAGAAAAGAGTAGAAATATATGAACATGACTGATTACCATGGTGCTATAATCTACTTATTTTACCCCAACCCTACCTTCCACTTCAACCTCATTCATTTGTCTGTTTCTTCTACTAATCTAGTTTGGTTGGTAGCTTTTGGTGACAAGGACTGGTTTTTAACAGTGACTAGAATAATGGGGCCATGATCCTTGTATGAGGCCCTTCAATGCTTCTGTAAAATCAAATAACTAATATTCTAGCAGCAATACTTGTAAACTGATACCCAGGACAGCATTTTGACCTGGTTAGATCCCCCACCTTTCCCCCATCGCACCTGGCCCAAGAATATGCATAATAGAGCAGAAAGTTATCCATACTATCCCACTATTCACATTGTCTTGGTGCGCCTAAATAAATAAATGTATAAAGGAGCCAACTTCTCTTGCATGGAAATGCGAAGTCAATGCTCTGTTCATGAGATGAGTGTTTGCTCTGTTCATTACAATAGTGTTCCATTTGTCGATACCCTACCGATGCCCATCTCATGTGCTGTTTTGCATGGAAAGGGCCACCATCCTCCCCGGCTCCCTGAAACCCAGGCATCTCCAGCTCTACCATACAAAGAGATGTCAAGCAACCTCACCGTAAGCTGGAGAGATGCACATTACATCTACAATTTAGCTCAGCCTAACTAAGCCATTTAACAGTTTGTATTCACATCCCTGGGAGATGTAGTTAAGTAGACCTAATCCCTGGGATAGACCATGCTAGACATTAGTACAAACTGTAGGAAGAATTCTTTCATTGACCAAGTTACCACCTCTGGAAAGACTGGATTAACTACGGTGACCGGGAAAATTCTTTCTGCTGCTATAGTGTTTACTCAATATTGGGCTTCTGTTCTCTTCTATCTACCTACCTACCTACCTTTGTATTTATATCTGCTCATTACTGTGACATGTGATGGTCTCTAGCTTAAGCCTAAAGCAGACTTTACCCTCTTGAGAAAAGGGGAGAGAAGAGATAGGTGGGAGTCAGGGGTTAGGACTTAATTACAGGCTGTTCCATTACTATGTATTGAATTTACGACTGTGTTAGACACCAGTGACAGATGCCAAACTCCTTCTCTCGGTGGTTTAAGATTATTGCTGATTTTCAATGTCTAAGAGCACAGAGGCACAGCAAGGACTGAGCTAATCCATTCGAGGGAGCCTGGGATTACAGCTGTCTTTAATGAAATCCGAGTTGGCCACAGAGAATGTAAGTGAGTTAAATCTCATCTGCTCTGAGGTTTCTCTTTGGTCCCAGAAGAAGCCAAAGGCAGGATATGAGCAGAGGTGTACAGGCTTTTTCCGGAAACACGGAGAGAAAGGCAAGGAAAATGCCTCCCCCCGCTCCGTTTGTCTGCTTTTCTGATGTGACTTCATTGCTAACAACCTTATATAGCAATACAGGCTGCAGTACAACAGACTGCATAGCAAAGCAGTGAACAAAGAGAGAGACTTGTGATTTTAGCCTCTCCACCCCCAGCAAATTGGATTAACATTTCTGGACAGAGCCAGACTGGAGAAAGGCATCAGGAAGCGAATCCCCTCCCTCTCCGTGCCCTCTACCATCCTACTCCCAAACTGATCACACAGTCCATAGGCCTTGCTGGGGAAAAGGGTGGGAACAAGGAGCTGGGGGAGGAGTCTATGAAGAACCGCTGTCCACCCTCTGCCATGTGGAAGGGTGTGAACTGGGGATTCATTAATCTCAGCAACCAATATTCCTGAGAGCTCTCCTGAGCGGCATGGGAGCGGTCTCACATGTGAGGGGTTTCTTGTCAGCCCTCAGCAACATGGTTGCATTGGCATGGCTGGCAGGGCAGCCCTGAAAGGAGAGCTCCAGGAAAGGCCTGTGTTCCACACAGCTGGAGCCTGGGTGTCTGAAGCCTTTTCTTCACCTTGCTTCCTGCTTCATGAGCAATGAGCAATGCAGCCCGGAGGCAAGCAAGTGCAGCCATAAGGGACAGCTTATAATAGAACCTCTGCATCTGGCCTCTTCTGCCACCATGGTCTCTATCACGTCATGGTGGTTCAATATGTTAACGGCTTCATCAATGAAGCAATGACACACGCCGAGGGCCTGTTTTACTCCCAGCCCATAGGTTTATATTTGTGAATTTCAGGTTCCTCACTTAGCTGGGCCCCTCTTTGAAAACTGAGCCTTTTTTCCCCATTCCGCTCCAACGACACCACCAGTGTGTTTGTTCTACAGTGGGCCAGAGCAAGCTGCAAAGGCTAGGCCCGACCAAAGAGTTTATGGGACTCGAGGCAGTTGGTTCTGCCACATGGCCGGGTGCCTCCCAGCCAGGGCAGTGAGTGAATGGGCAGGAGGGTGGGTGCCGGGCAGCGTGGAGCCCTAAAGGCAACCTTGTCCTAATGCCGGGCCTGGCAAAGGCCATGAAGTTGTGACAAGTCTGTTGCCCAGCATGTCTGTATGTTCATAGCTACACTCTACCTTTCACCTGTTGGGTTAATAGCTGGGAGGGAGAATAACGAACTAACTTTTTCTGTCCTGTAGCAACCAATAATACTGCCCCACAAGAATGGGCTGTCCTGCCACATATCTAAAAAATCATTCTGCGGAGTTGAGCTGTGATTCATGATCAGCGCCTGGCAACAGCCTAGCTTTGCAATGCAGCAGCCATGACTTGCCAGCGAAGGCCATGACTTGTGTGTCCTGGCAATATAGCAACAGGAAGCTCTCAACTGGAGAAGGCAGGATTCTTCCAAAACCATGAGGTCTTCATAGCACTTCCAAAGCCTCATCTCTTCCTAGAACTCAGCCCAAACCAGTAACTTGGGAATAGTTTGAAATGCTCCATTGACTTGACTTGTTCTTGTTATCTGTTCATTTTCATGAGTGCTTGCACTTTCTCTAGTACTAGATAGATAGATAGATAGATAGATAGATAGATAGATAGATAGATAGATAGATAGATAGATAGATAGATAGATAGATAGATAGATAGATAGATAGATAGAAGGGACAGACTTGAATCTTTTTTCCGATCAGGGTAAATCAGGAATCATTAAGTTCTGGTATGTTTCACAATGACTCTGTGAACATCAAGGAAGCCTGTGTGTCACACAAGGAGTGTGGAATTCCATCCTAATGAGCAGAAATGACAACTCTTTTGGGTGACTTGTGCCCTGGAGAACCAACTTCAAGCTGTGAGTGTCTTGGGGTATGTCTACACAGCAAAGTTATTTCGAAATAACTTTCCTAGTGTCTACACAGCCATTCCATTCTTTCGAAATTAATTTGAAATAGTGGAGGGCTTATTTCAAAATTGGTAAAACTCATTCCATGAGGAATCGCGCCAATTTCAAAATTGCTATTTCAAAATAAGTGCTGTGTAGACGCTTATTTCGAAATAGGGGGCCTCCAGCCCTTCCCAGGGTGCCCTGCTGGCCTCCCTGGCCACAAGGTAACTTCTGACCTGATGCCCTGCTGGAACTGGTTCCAACCAGCCTTAAATGTGATTCAATGTCCACTCAGTGTGGATGCACTATTTTGAAATAGAAAAACTCTATTTTGAAATACATTGTGTGTGTAGATGCGTTATTTCGAAATAAGCTATTTCGAATTAACTATTTCGAAATTAGATATTTCTAAATAATGCTCTAGTGTAGACATACCCTTGGTGAGAAAGATCAGTTGTGTAACATGTAGTATTCAACAATCCTACAGGTATAGGACGAGCCAGCCAAAACAGCAGTTTTATGGAAGTATTCTGGCCACGTGGGCCTGGGTGATTTGGCAGGTCGGAAGTCGACGGACAGCATTACCCACCAGTAATTACTTCTTGTGGATGTAAGGGTCGATTTTGACTGGTAGCAGAGAGAACTACATCCAACCTGGAAGGATGCTCAGTAAGGCCGTCCCAATGCCAAAGGGGAGCTTTGAAGTGGGGAGGAGTGGACAAGAGAAATGGAATATGGGAATCTTGGTGGATCCTCTCCCCCACCCCACACAAAAATTTAATAAGTAATAACAGCTCTTTAGTCACATTTACAGATCAGCATCTTGAACCACCACCAAGCTGTAGCGCTCACTGCGACAGAAGACGCTGGGGGCAAAGGTTCTATTATCAAAGAAGGCCACATACTCACTGGGCCCCTGGATAAGTTGGGGGGGGGCAGATCTGTGCTCCTGGAAGGGGTGGGGCTTTGGGCAGAAGGGATGGGGATGGGGGCAGTCCACCCTCAGTGCCTCCCGGACTGCAGCATGCCCCGCCCCCAGCCCTAAGCACGGCCTGGAGCATGCCACATGGCGCTCCAATGGCAATTTAAAGGGGTGGGGGTTTGGGGCGCTGCTACTGCCACAGTAGCAGTGGTGGCAGCTGGGAGCCCCAGGCCCTTTTGAATCACTAGACTCCCTGGGCATTTGCCCCATTCACCTCCCTACCTCCCATCAGCAGGCTGTATTATATGGCTATTAATTATATGTATTACAGCAGCTCCAAGACTCAAAAGGGGAGCTGGGATAGTCAGCGGAAGAAGAGGGTTGTGCCCAGAAAAGCTCGTGATACCATCTGTATTGCTGTTAGTCTCTTAGGTGCTGCAGGACCACTCATTTTTTAAGCAGCTCCAAGAGGCACTGAGCTCCCACTGGGCCTGGCAGTGTGAAGACACCACAATCTCCACTCCAAAGAACATACAATCTAAAGAGACAAGACCGACAATGGGTAGCAGAAATGATGTGCTTTCATGCCCATTTTTCAGGTGGGAAAACTGAGGCACACAGCAGTTCAGTCACTTACCCGGGCCAAGACAGAGAGCTCATGGTAAGGCCTGGTCCTGAATGCAGATCTCTTGAGTCCTAGTACAGTACCGGGGACATCCTTCCTATCAGGGGAATCTTGCCCCAGGATGCAGGAAAGACTCCGGCAACCATTTGTGGAGGGCTGTTGATTTAGGCTATCTATGTCTACCCTAGAAATGCACCAGCAGTGCAGCGGTAGCACTGTCGTGCTTCAGTGCAGACATTTACTACTGCAACGGAAGAGGTTCTTCCATTGCTGGAGTAATCCACATTCCTGAGAGGCAGTAGCTAGGTCCACAGACAAATCCGTCTGCTGAACTACATCACTCAGGAGTGTGAATTTTTCATACCCTTGAGTAACATAGTTGAGTTGACCTAACTTTCTACTGGAGACCAGCCTTTGCTCTCCACAATCTTGACTCTTCTCCCATCCCAATGTAACCACATTGACTCGCAGGGCGAGTTACAATGGTAGGAGATAACAGTCAGGCCTTTCGGTAACCGGGTTTGGTTCTTTAAAGGATTTGAAACCACAGAGAGAGGAATACTTCTTTTTAGGGTCAAACAAAGATTATTTATTTTTTCTATTTACTTTATAATCAATTTTCCATTTAAATCAATTCATTTTTTTTCGGAGCTTATGTGCGGCAGCGAGATTCAGCGCCGGGGAGGGAGCCCTGGTTGATCAGACCTGGCTTTTTGGATTCGCAACCCGTCCGCTCGTGGTCTGTTTCAGCCCACCTTATATACCCTGTTTCGGTATTTTGGTACTCCTCCACTCGCCTGACAATTGCTGACGTTAGATTTTTGTTGTCTCATTCTGCCCTTACAAAAAACTTTCGTCTGCTCCATTTGGGGTAATCAGCACTTTGTTGCATACTGCTGTCTGAGTTACTTACTTCCCTAAAAGCGGGGTTATGGTTGGTCAACCAATCAAATTTTGTTTTTATTTTTATCTCCTGTATCTGAGAGTGCTGCCTTTCCTTTCCACTTACAATTAAACTGGTGCTCATTTGACATATTCTGGGTAGGCCTCAATACCTTCCTTTCACAAGACCCTACACCCTTCCCCTTCAGAGGAAACACTCCCACGAGAGGATCCATCCTTAAAGTCGTGAACAGTTTTCAAGGAGTAGGACCATATCTGTCAAAAAACGCAATGAGGGAGAAAGTTCCTCTGCTGAGATTGAGCGTTCAGGAGTCCTGGAATCTCCCTGGGTTCATGCCTATGGCATACGGGAATATTTCACTGCCTGGGTCTTATAGAGTTCAGACTTCTGTATATACTTCAGTGGAAAGGAAACTGTAAAATGTCCCTAACCAGCAGGAAGCAGACACATACCAGACTACCTGTCCTCTCTATGCCTCTGTTAACAATTAACAAGCTCTTGCTTTCCATTTTATTCTATGATCTCATCCATGGATTCGTAAGGAGGGGCCATAACAAGCCCATCAGTGAAACACAAAGCGAGCTTTTATAAATAATAATAATAAAAAAGAAAGTCAACTCCCTTCACAAGGCGCGGGTGAAAGCGCTTCTTGGCTTTTGAGAAACTTGTCACAGACAGATACTTACCTGGACATGCAGTGTGGCCGGGGGACTCTCACTACAGTACAGAAGGGTAGCACGTGGGTCTAGAACAACGCATTGTCACTAATTCAGAGTGGGGATGTGCTAAAGACCTAGGGCCAAACGTAAGTTTGCTGACTCTGCTTTCAGTCAAGTCTTCAGCAGGTAGAAAGAAGCAGAGTTCCCATGATGTGAATGGAGTTGCATCATCTGGTAATTTGACGCTCACATTTTAAAATAACCACAGAGGCAGAGGCTCCATTTTGCATCTCCGGCTCTGCTAGGATGGGATGCTCAGAACTTTAGAGCGCCTGATACCTCTGGAATTTCCATTACCTGCCTCCTAGGGGGAAATTATGTCATATTAAATTACAGAAGGCAACCCGTCTCAAAAAGAAGGGTGTGTGTGTGTGGGTGGGGGTGTGTGCGTACACAAAGCAGTGCTTCAATTATATAATAAATTATATAATAGCTAAGTATTAGTAGTAGTAATAATTAATCATAATTACATTATAATTGTTTTATACTCAGACCCATCACCATAACATCTGAGCCAACTTCCCCATGAATTCGACAGCAATACTGAAGTCCCTAGGAGATATTAATTTATTCTTGTTACAATTATGATTATTCTGTGTTTATTATTAATGCCCCTCTTTAGGAAACAACAAACTTTCAGCAAACACGTCAGGCCCTGGTTAACATGCATAGCTTTAACAGGAGGGTGAGTGGGACTGTGACAGGCTGGCTGGCCCTTAGAGAAGCCAGGCTCAGTCTTGTCTGTGGCCTAGCAACTAGCTCCCAGGTGACGGTGATATGGCAACTTAACGATTGCGATCCCAGCTTCAGGGGATGGGGAGGAGCGACTTCAACAGCTCAGGGAAGGCAGGCTAGGGAAGGGCTGCATGGGAGATCGGGGAAGAGTTAGTTCATGGGAAGAGCTTGGTGCAGGCAGGAATCTCTTGCAGGTAGAAGAACCCGTGGGAAGCAGTTTTGGGCTCCTGCGAGTGGGACAGCTGGGATAGGGCTTAAACAGGCAGGCGGGGCCACAGGGAGTGGCTTTGGGGAAGCCCTGTTCTAAGGCTGACAGAAAGCCAGGCTGTCTCTCCAGGGAAGCTGTCAGAGAAAGGGAGGCAGTGAGGGGAAAACCTGCCGTGACAAGCCAGAAGCAAAGGAAGAGCTCTGCGTGGGAGGCCATGAAGCAGGGTCAGTAATAGCACTTCAGTGTGCGTTGCATTTATTAGTTCAACAGAGGAGGGAGAAGCCTGAGGCCTAGGAACCCAAGGGGCCTGTGTGAAGCGCAGGCAAGAGAGAAGCAACACAAAGGGGTGGCAATATGGGTGGGGAGTGTGCTACCTTACAGGGACTAGCACCCAGAATTAAAGCTAAGTCGCACCTCCCTGCGTTTGGACCATAGTGACTACCAGGCGTGGGGGTGGTCTAACGGCTTTGCTGGTAGGCATTTGAATACGCGGGATGAGCTGGCCATGCTTCACTACCACAAAGCAGGGCCATCCTGCTGACAAAACCTGTCAGCCGCCCCATGGCGTTATTTATACTCTCACTCAGACAGCCACTTCTCTCTCGCTAGAGGCCTCAAGCTCTCTTTAGGCTCATCAGCTTCCAAGGGAGCTGGCCACAAATACAAGGAATGATAAAAGTGGGTCTGGCTCTTGCTCTTTGTCACTCTGACACCATCCCTGGCCTGAGGGAAGCTGATACTTTTTAAACTGTCACCCAGTGCTTCACGCACACAGGACTCCTTGCAATCCAGCGCTTGCTTGGTGCGGTGAATGTAAAGGTGGTGTTATACGTTCTGCCCTTGTAAGAATCTCTGATAATAGGAATATTATGCTCTTATAACACTTTCTGTCAGTAGATCTCAACGTACTTCACAAAGGCCACTGTATTATTCCTATTTCTCAGCTGGGAAAACTGAGGCACGAAGAGGGGGTGCGACTTCACCAGGAACACCTAACAGAGCATTGGCGGAGCCAAGGATAGAACCCATTATCTTAAGTCCCAGTCGTCTGCTCTAGCCACTAGGTGACACTGCCTTTCCTGATCTTTCTGGTGAGGGGACCTGAAATTACTTTGATAAAGACAGTAGCATCCTCATTTACCTTCTCCTCTTGTTTTTGGCTTCTAGTCTTCCCAGGTTCAGTGGAGGCTGTTCAGACAGACTCAGCCCCCAAAGGAAGAGTCAAAGAAGGGGATATGGGAATGCACCATTGTAACCTGCTTCCTCGGCAGACATATTCATAGAACCATAGGGGTAGAAGAGACCTCAGGGGTTATCGAGTCCAACCCCCTGCCCAAAGCAGGACCAACCCCAACTAAATCAGCCCAGCCAGGGCTTTGTCAAGCCGGGACTTAAAAACCTCTAGGGATGGAGATTCCACCTCCCTCCTAGGTAACCCATTCCAGTGCTTCACCACCCACCTAGGGAAACAGTTTTTCCTAGTATCCAACCTAGATCTCCCCCACTGTAACTTGAGCCCATTGTTCCTTGTTCTGTCATCTGCCACCACTGAGAACAGCCTCTCTCCATCCTCTTTGGAACCCCCCTTCAGGTAGTTGAAGGCTGCTGTCAAATCCCCCCTCACTCTTCTCTTCTGTAGACTAAATAAGCCCAAATCCCTCAGCCGCTCCTCGTAGGTCATGTGCTCCAGCCCCCTAATCATTTTGGTTGCCCTCCTCTGGACCCTCTCCAATGTGTCTTCATCCTTTCTGTAGTGGGAGGCCCAGAATTAAACGCAATACTCCAGATGTGGCTTCACCAGTGCCGAATAAAGGGGAATAATCACTTCCCTAGATCTGCTGGCAATTCGCCTCCTAATGCACCCTAAAAGGCCATTAGCCTTCTTGGCAACAAGGGCACACTGTTGACTCCTATCCAGCTTCCCATCCACTGTAATCCCCAGGTGCTTTTCTGCCTTTTTTCACAAGCCCAGAGGGTTTTACTCTTCAGCAGCTGCATCCCGCTACAATTTAGGGAACAAACACACTACTTCAGAAACATCCTGCCAATAGACACATTGTAAACAAGGAGGAGGACTTTTCTCTTCTCTTTGTAGGGTCTCCAACTTGCCCGACTGGATTTAGGAAGCACTTTTCAGGTCTTCCAAGTGTATCTTGTACTGGAATTACTGGCCAGTTCTGTTTCATGAGAGATTATTGGGGCATAGGTCTATTCTTTATATGAGTGATCCCTTGAAATCCACTGGCCTGCTCATATGAGCAGTGCTTGCTGGATCAAACTTTGCCCTCCTCAGCTGGAGGGCTTGTTGCTACGGGCTGTGTAAAGAGTGAGTGCTACATTTATAGCAATCTATCCTGAAGTCCTTGGTCACGTCAGAATCCCATTGATACTAAGAATTGACCTTACAGTTCGCGGACCTCTGGTTAATAGATCATCACAGTCCTTTTGTCCTGCCATGATTTAGGATGGGTCTAAGTCTATTAGCAGGAACTTCATCAATAAGATGATCCGAGGAATGGAAAACCTGTCTTATGAAAGGAGACTCAAGGAGCTTGGCTTGTTTACCTTAACCAAAAGAAGGCTGAGGGGGAACATTATTGCACTCTTTAAATATATTAGAGGGATAAATACCAGGGAGGGAGAGGAATTATTTAAGCTTAATACCAATGTGGACACAAGAACAAATGGATAAAAGCTGGCTAGTAGGAAGTTTAGACTTGAGATTAGACGAAGGTTTCTAACCATTAGAGGAGTGAGGTTCTGGAACGGCCTTCCAAGGGAAGTAGTGGGGGCAAAAGATCTATCTGGCTTCAAGATTAAACTAAATGGGTTTATGAAGGGGATGGTTTGATGAGGTAACGTGATCTTGGTAACTAATTGACCATTCATTATAAGTGGTAAATAGGTCAGTGGAGGGATGATAGAAGTTACTATACAGAACTTTCTGGGTGTCTGGCTAATAAGTCTTGCCCACATGCTCAGGGTTTAGCTGATCGCCATATTTGGGGTCGGGAAGGAATTTTCCTCCAGGGTAGATTGGCAGAGGCCCTGGAGGTATTTCGCCTTCCTCTGTAGTGTGGGGTACAGATCACAGCTGGAGGATTCTCTGCATGTTGGGGTCTTCAAACTATTTGAAGGCTTCAATATCTGAGATATAGGTGAGAGGATTATTCTAGAAGGGGGTGGGTGACATTCTGTGGCCTGCACTGTGCAGGGGGTCAGACTAGATGATCATAATGGTCCCTTCTGACCTTAAAGTCTATGAGGTCGGAGTCAGAGCTCAACTGTAGCTATCCACAAACTTAGGAATCTTTGAGAAAGTTTCTTATAAGTCCTGATATGTTCTCCATTCACCACTAAAATAAGTATTGGTGCAAGCATTCCTACAGTGGCCCTCTATCCTCTTTTAGAAAAGAGAAGACTGAGAGGGGACATGATAGCAGCTTTCATGTACCTAAAAGGGTGTTTCAAGGAGAGGGAGAAAAATTGTTCTCCTTGACCTCTGATAATAGGACAAGAAGCAATGGGCTTAAAGTGCAGCAAGGGAGGATTAGGCTGGGTACTACGGAAAACTTCAGAACTGTCAGGGTGGTTAAACACTGGAATAAATTGCCTCAGGGGGTTGTGGAATCTCCATCACTGGAGATATTTCAGAGCAGGTTAGTCAAGTATCTATCAGGGATCATGTAGATGGTGCTTGGTCCTGCCGTGAGGACAGGGGACTGGACTTGATGACCTTTCGATGTCCCTTCCAGTTCTAGGATTCTATGCTTCATGCAGCCATCCTGAAATCTCTGGATTGGTTTGGCAGTAATCAAAACAAAGAGGAAAATTAGCTACTAAATAGAAAACATGAATAGACAGTTATAAATGTGAAATACTCCAAGCAATGGACCCAGGATATTTTCCGGGTCACCAGTAAACAGTAAGTGGAATTAGTTTCACATAAACCACATGCTGAATAACTTCAAATTCATAAAAATTAGATCTATGTGTGACTGAGGCTATGTCTAGACTGCACTGCTTTTTTGGGATACCAGAGGTAGCCCGGAAAAGCAATGCCGTGTCCAAGGAATGCGTCCGCTTTTTCAGAAAAATTTTCAAAAAATGGACACGCTCTTTCGGCATCCCTGTAAACCTTGTTCTACGAAGCATAAGGGATGTGTCAAAAAAGCACTTTTTTCCAAAATTTGGTGCCATGTAGATGCACCACATTTCAGAAAAGACTCTTTTGAAAGTAAATTGGAAGAAAATACGCAATTTGAGTACTGCAAATTGCATTTCTTTTTCTGATTTAACTCTGCAGTCTAAACATAGCCTCATTTGCCAATGGAAGAAAATATTGAATGCATTGAGCAAATTGCTTCTTGCAAAAAGTGAAACTTGCTTTTGTAAGAAATCAAATGGGACTATTGAAAGAGAAGAGGATAGCAAGGTTACAAGCATAACAGTCAGATTCAACATGAGCCGGCTGAAGGCTAGAGGCATGCAGAAGACAAGACTTTAATGTTTTAGAAGCCCAATACTTTCAAGATAGGGAGTGAGGGAGAACACAAAGGGCTAAACGCCAGCCTGATGAAATCTTTTTATTCTGCTCTTCTTTCCTGGGTATCAGCTCCAAGATGAGACAATCTAACAAAAGGGGATTAAATGTGCTAGGATCACAAATGTCCCTGGGCAATTACTTGTCCTAAAGTCAACAGGGACCGTTCAGATCTGGGGTCCATTTAGTCAAGTAGAAAGACCCAATCTTTCCACAAATCTTTCATATAATACAAAGACTTTTCCCCCTTACTGATCTACGCTTCAGCTTTCTTCCACCAGGGGCCATTAGCTCAATGTTATTTTTGCTTCTAACTTCGGTGTCCACTGTGACTAATTAGTTTTCCTCTTTACTGTTTCACTTTTGCAAAAATCTCAGTCTTTTTATCTGGATTCACATAGACACATTACAACAGAGCTACATTTCTAACTTGCTTGGCATTCTGGAAAAGCAACCTGGACTAGTAATACGAAAAGGAGAACAGTCGGGATTCCTGAAGTCCTGCGCTAGTCGGCAGAAGACATTGTCACAGCCTGTCACGCTGACCTGTCATGTCTCAAGAGTATGAGTACCAAGCTCAAGGGGGACTGTTAAGAAGCAGGGCAAAAATTGTTTGAGTTCTATATTTAGATTTCATCAATCAATTATCAAGTGTGAACCCCGCATGCACAATAGCAGCCTTGCCATGGAGTCACAGAGAATCTCCTTGGGTATGTGGCTCTCCTTGCCATCCAAGGAACCTTACCTTTGTGACAGACAATTCCTTAAACTAATGATCACAGCCATGGGTGGTTGGTGAAGGTAGGACTGTGCCCTACCTTGTCTCTTGTCCTAGCTGAAAACTCCCAGTCTTAGAATCATAGAATCGCAGGCCTAGAAGAGATCCCAGGAGTCATCGAGTCCTGCCCTCTCCCCAAAACAGGACCAATCCCAACTCAATCATCCTAGCAAGGACTTTGTTAAACTGGGAATTAAAAAAACCTCTAGGGATGGAGATTCTCCCACCTCCCTAGGGAATCCATTCAGTGCTTCGCCACCCTCCTAGGGAAATAGTTTTTTCCTAGTATCGAACCTAGATTGCCCCCCTTCTTAACCTCTTTTTGTATGGAAGCTGTTCCACATTCCTAATCCTAGAAAAGTCAGTCCATGTGATCTCTATTCCTCTGCCTTTGATTTACCTCCCAACTTTGCAGTAACTGCAAATTTGCTCAGTTTTGCTGGAAACAAATCTCCTCACAAGCGCTTGTACTTGAATGTTTCCTGGGGTCTAAAGCCATTCACTCCAGGTATCTATTCCACTGAATAAAAGCATTCACCTGATCATTTATTTTTAATGAGGCAGATTCATTTGAGTTGCTGCTTTTCTGTCTGCATAATGCCACCGCAGGTTGTGTACATTATTAGGGTACGTCTACACAGTAGCATTATTTGAAAATAACTTAGTCCGTGTCTACACTGCAGGCAATTATTTTGAAATAGTGTTGAAATACTGTCAAGCTGGAGGACTTCTGACTTAGACTCATGTAACCCTCATTGTAATTGGGAAGTCGGAGGAAGAGTGCTCTTATTCAAAATAAGTGCTCGAAATAAGCTATTTCGGAATAAGCTACACAATTGACAGAGCTCGATTTGCTTAGCTTATTTTGAGTTAAGCCCTGCTGTATAGATGCACCTTTAGTGGCCTAGCAGGATCCACTAAAAACATAGGACTTCTCAGTGCTTCAGGCAAGCTGCTTTCAAATCTTATTGTCCACCACGATCTATCCTAGGCTGCATTATTCTGAAAGAGAATAGGCAAGTCTGTTAGGAATTCTAATCACCAGTAATTAACTCCCTGAGTGCCTGTAATCAATTTTCCCATAATATGATGTGATTTAATGTTCATCTGACCAATGTTTTCTAGAATCTCAATCCCTGAATATGAGACACTTGACTGGGATGTCCTGCACTTTACCATTAGAATCCAGTCATCCCTGGACACATCTAACCCTTATGTCCTTTTCAATGTGTCTTGATGTTCTGTAAAAACATGTCTTCACCAAGCAGAAGATTGAAGCTGACATGATCGATCTTCTGGAGTTTGATTTAGCAAGTCTAGTTAAGAGCCACTAAATCAAACTCAGAGGGTGTCTCCATTGGCAGCTGGTTCTACTGCTCCTGAGAGAACTAAGGGAAGCCAACTGGAGCATTTGTTCCCGTTGGCTCCCACTGTGAGAATGGTGGGGACACTCGAATCAAGGTGCGTTGACTCCAGCTACATAATTAACACTTTTGCTTTCATGTAGCATGAAATTCCTACCTCCCCCCTCTCTCTAAAACAAAGCTTGCTGTCGAATTTTATTTCTCAAGAGTGAATGCTGCATGCTGTGAGACATAGGGTTCTGTCCTGTTTGATATGGACCAGTGCCTAAATGTGCATCTCTGATCCAGAATCCTTTACAAGAGAACCTTACCACCCCATTGATTCAATTTTGTTTTGCTTCTCATTCAGGGAAACTATTAATACTGAAAAAACTTAAAAAACAACAAATAGTCTGGTAGCACTTTAAAGACTAACAAAATATACTGATACATGCATTGAAACATGATTAGGGAGGGCTAAAACTAGATAGGCTAAAACTAGAACACGCCTGTTAACAGGAACAGGTCTGAACTTTTACCTGACATAAATCTTATAGGGAACCGTGTCTGCATTTTACATAGAATAGTGGGTGGAGACAACAAAGAGGAAAATAATGGCTAACAGGTTTTAACAAGTGAAGGCAAAAGGTTGTTATTAACAACAGTTACCAAGAGAAAAACAGAGTGAAGGACTTTTCACAATCTGCCACTTTTAGCTTTCTGTGACAGATTATAAGTGTATGGATTGGGACAATGAAATTAACTGTTTCCTAAGCATCGCCTAAGAGACTGCTAGAAGGGACAACCCTGAATGAATCATAAATACAAGCACCATAGAACAGAGGTTTTCTTCTCTTAGATCAGAGCATTGATGCATCGAGTCTAGGATCATGCTTCAGCAGTAGCCAATAATTGAAATGTACTTGAGAAATGGGAAGTACCATGGCCTGAGTTAGACAGGGGGCCAGACAAGATTATCCTAACAGTCCCTTCTTGTCCTAAATTATGACCCCATGACCTTGTGAATGCCCGTAATACTCTTAGCCAACTGAGCAATGAATATATGGGGGAGAAACCTTTCCTGACCCCCATTATGTTTAAATGCCAAATAGATCACACTGCACTCAGGGTTCAACTTTTTGCTTTTCACAAGAGCCAGCTGTGGGGGAGATCTGTCGTAGAGCAAGTGAGCAAAGTTGGAGACATGCTCATGTTCTGTCTATCCAACGCTCCCACTGGAGTGCTGGGAGAGATATCCTCATGATAGAGCAACAGTGGAGGATTTCCCTGTCATTGTCAGTGCAGCTTGAAAGAAGATGCAGTCCAGGTCCCACCTGTCCAGAACCATGGGGATGTGGTATGTTTAGAAGACAGTGGTTGGCTCTTAGCATGTCTCCAACTTCTCTCCCAGGTTCTATTGGCGATTTGTTCATGGATTGCAAGGCCAGACGAGACCATCTTGCCTGACGCCTCTCTACCACACAAGGCCCAAAATTTCTCCAAAGTCTTTCAGATCATCCCAGCAGACCTTTTGGAAGAGCATCCAATTTCGATTTTAAAAATGGTGAATGATGGAAAATCCACCATGAACTTTGGAAAATTGTTCCAATGGTTAATTACTCTGACTGTTAAAAATGTGCATCTGATTTCCAACCTGGAATTTTTTTTGTTTCAACTGCCAGTAGGGGGACACAAAGGGTGTGTCTACACGGTAGACCTTAACTCAAAATAAGCTATGCAAATCGAGCTATGTCAATTGCGTATCTTATTTCGAAATCACTTATTTCGAAATAGGGAATATCTACACCGCACTTACGTTGAAATAGAACACTCTTCCTCTGACTTCCCTTATTCCTTGTACAATGAGGGTTACAGGAGTCGGAATAAGAAGTCCTCCAGGTTGACAGTATTTCAACATTATTTTGAAATAACTGCCTACTGTGCAGATACAAACTACGTTATTTTGGAATAGCGCTAGTTATTTCAAAATAGTGTTGCACCATAGACATACCCAACTTTTTGAAAACAGAACTATATGTAAACAATTAAAATACAGGACTTGTCATAAATTGGAAGGGGGAGGGAAGGGAGGTTTGAAAGCCTTCTTGTGTATTGTGTATTCTTGACAAGCTCTGCAGCTAATTGGAAAACAGGACAAATGTTTTGCACCTCTTCCCCCCAAAACAAAGTGTGAACAAAAATCACCCTGCTTTTTCACAGAAAATCAAAATTTGGATGCTTCACCAGCTTTATCCCTGATGGTCCTGAGCTGTCTGGGAAAAATAGAAGCCGCTGTTAACAAAGGATAAGCACCACCACTGTAAAAAAATGAGATATTTGCAATAGCCAGAATATAAAGAACAGATGCGAGACAACTGGTAACATGGAGATTTTGGAGCGCAGTGGTAAGAAACACTTTGCTTAAATACATCCTTAGTTTGTGAAGCCCATAAATCCCGTTTCTCTTTAACCCTGTACATAACTACTTCCTGAATCACAATTCTCTCCTGAATTCATGTATGCAGAGACGCAAACACACTAGATGTTACCAAAACAGCCACAACTGGAGATTTTGTTGACATTTTTAAACTTGGGGGGGAAGGCAAATTGGAGGAAATTTCCAACAATCTTGTGATTTCTTCCCTTGGTTTTTGGACTGATTGTGGATGTGGGTGGAATTATCTGAACTGTGACACTTCCATTTACCTTTCAAATGGGAGGAAGCGTCCAATACAAAATTTAATTTTCCATATCTTTCTCACCCGCTCCAGCTGATCCACAAGCGAGTCAAACAATAGAACGATGTGTCATTGTTTTTAAACAGAGACTGGATAATCTTCTAACCATTTGTATCTGGAACAATTATTATGAAAGTCTCAGGATTCAAGGTTTAAGATGACTGCCCCAGGTCAGGATTTCTTTTCCTCCGCTTTCTCCCTGTGTAGCAGAGCACAGCTGACCATATCTATTATGCTTGTCATGTGTAAGGGGCGGGGGGGGGGGAGGGGAATAGGATATTCCCTGGAGTGTAATTCCCCTAACACAGCAAGGACAGGTTGCTGCTGGAGGCAGGCTACTGGACTTGATAGACATGTGGTCTGATGCTTTGTGGCAAATCCTGAGTTCCTAGGAAAAGCCAGGTGACAGGAGATGCAGTCAGATGGGTGAAGTAGCTGGAAGGAGCTAGTCAACCAATTTTAATTCCAGCCAGGATCCAGGTGGTGCCCTTAGATTGTAGCTCAAAAAAGATCCCTCTGGTTTTTTAGGAGCTTGATTCATCACTCGTTGAAGCCAACCGCTCTCTTTGCACTGACTTCAGGGACTTTGGCTTGCCAAAGGGAGTGCATCCGATGGCCGTGCTTGCTTACTGGAAGAACCTCAGAGATGTGTGGTTGGGACAGAAGCTAGGGGAAGGCAGGACTGAAACTTAGAAAGTTTTTTAAAAGGTAAGTAAATGGGGTGGCTTGAATGGGCCAGTTTATAATGCCCGATAGGAAAAATTTGTGAGTTTTCTGACTCCCTTAAGTTGGGACACCCCTAATCCTTAATCACAAACCTGAGGTTCAAGCGAGGAAGAGAGAAAACAAAAAGATGCCCTTGGAATACACTGTGCAGAGTGGTCTGTGAACTACTGATAGCATTGGGAGAGGAAAGGGGTTGCGAGTGGGGGGGGGGGGGCTTTGTCCCCAAATGGAAGAAACACCAGCATCACAAAGGAGAACAGATTATCTCTCCAAACACCCCCACGCACTCCCGACACATAATCCTGTTTGATTGGCTCCTGAGAAGAAAGACAAGGCTTCTCTTTTCTCCGTCCTTTCCAAGGCGTCTGGCCGGAGCTCAGCTCAGACTTTGCTCCCCTGATTTCCCCCCCTTCACCCAGCCTTTGAGTTTGCAGCAGCCCAGAGACATTTGTTAATGAGACATGCAAGGTTGCAATTCCCTGGGCCTCCTCCTCATCTGGTGTAAACGGGCATCAATCCAGGGACGTCTGGCTGATTTACAGAGGCTGACGGGGCTGGGATGTGTGAGAGGTACCATTGGACCCGGACTCTGCAGGACACCCTGACTGGAGTTTGTTTCACAATATTAATAATGGGGGGTGGCGTTGTGGGGGGAGAGACACTAAAAACTCTGACAATATACTTTGCTGATGCTGTAAGGAAAATATTCTCTCTGAGTCACTTGCCCTGTGCTGACTTTTTTTTTTCCCTCGTGAAGCTGGGGGTTTCCTTCTTTAGCCATAAACTCATGCAAATACCTTTGTGTGTGTGCGTGAATGTGTGTGTGTGTGTGTGCGTGTGTGTGTTTCACAAGCTAACCCACGCTCCAGAGGGACTCTGGAGGCTGTTCCTTTAATTCGCCAACTGAAAGGGGGAGAAAAAAAACCGTGGAAAGCTTGCCTTGAGGCATCCCATTACAGTGGAATGAGACAAGGATCAGAGCTTCTAGCTCAGCTATAAAAACCAGGCAGAAGCTGGCTGCTCTGGCCACAGTTTGCCATACTGTCAAACCTCTCCCTCTCGCTCAGATACACACAGACTGTAAGACAAGACAACTTTTCCTCAGTTTTGACAGGACAGCAACAAAGTGGAAAGGCAGTGGCTGACTTTTACATCCTATTTATTTCATGGAGGCTGCTCGTGGTAGGATCTGAGTCATATCAAAGCTTGTAAGGTAAGTCTGCTTCATCAGACAATTGTTAAATCTAAAAAACCCCAAAAGAACAGCAGCAACAACAAAAAAAGCCCAGGAGCTTTT
This sequence comes from Pelodiscus sinensis, assembly GCF_052426305.1. Classification (NCBI taxonomy): domain Eukaryota; kingdom Metazoa; phylum Chordata; order Testudines; family Trionychidae; genus Pelodiscus; species Pelodiscus sinensis. The sequence goes on along the minus strand of NC_143074.1, from coordinate 5,728,135 downwards.
TCTATTTTTAAGCTTCAATCATAGAATCTGCCCTAGTGAACTTTACAGTCACGGCTTTTATTCATTGTGAACTGCCAGAAGATCTCATCTGGGAATGTTTTTTCATGAAGTGTGCATGTGTTCAGTCTGTTTTTATTTTCTGGTGTCTGATATAATCAGATGATTGTCTCAATGGCATTGGCTTGATCGAATGAATGAACCAATGAATGAATGAGTGTTGGGATTGTTGAGTGCTAGATTCTGTGGAAATGCAGACAAAATGTAGATGACAAGGTGGGTACAAAATGCACATCTGCTTGAAGTGGAATTCCTCAGGTGTATTTTGCTACTCAGGCAACTAAAGAAAGTGTCCCCCATAGGAAAGCTAACCCCACTTCTAATTCTGAGACACTTCAAATCATTCCCATCGCTAGACTGTGATGTATGAAGTGAAAAGATTTGGAAAGGTTTAAATTTTTAACTGGCCACTTACACTCACGCTTGTGCACATTTTTTTCCTCCCCCCTCCACTGAGCTCCAGTTTCTTCCAGTGACATCTGACTCTGTACTGGGGAACAAAAGACAAAGACAGACACAGCTGGTATTTTATTACTAAGTATTTAAAACAGGGTAAGGGGACTCCAGAGTAGAGGGTTGAAATTCTGCTAGCATGCTAGGTAAAAAAAAAAAGGGCCACACTGAGTGCTAATCAGAGTTACTTTGTTATGCTTAACCAGTTCTCTGTGCATCACAGTTTTGTGGTAACCCTAAGCGATGATCTTATTGACCTAAATTGGTATGACTGAGAGAGAAGATTATAATACTTGACTCTGTGTGATCGCTGAGTCCTACTTTCTGCAGTTAAATCTTTTGAAGTGTTTTTCTTACATGTTGTACAACTTAATGTCTGGTTAGTTGGCAGAACTGATTCCTGGCGAGTCTTTTCACCTTGACAAAACTGTCATTGCACTGGGCAGGTAAAATGTTATGTTCATTCTGTCTGGCATAAATAGAAAACCAGGACATGTCTCTAGTCACACACACTGTCCAGTGGCATAAGAATGTATTCTTTACCAACTCTTCAATTTATACAGACGCTAGAACAAAAGCCAATATTCTGCAGTTATCCAATGAATAGGGCAGAAAGTCTGATGTAATATCTCCCCCCGCATTTAGCAAATGCGTTTTATGAATGTTCATTTTTAAACTTCCCCTACAGTTGCTGGAATAAAGTAGTAGAGAGGAAAACATATAACTGCACATGTTAAGTATGTTAGCAAACATGCTCTAACATGTATCAGGAGGTTTTAGCTAGGGTACCAGGATGATTTAGTTAGGGTTGGTCCGGCTTTGGGCAGGGGGATGGACTTGATGACTCCTGAGGTCTCTTCCAGCTCTCGGATTGTATGATTCTGTGATTCTATACCTATATGTACCCTGTAATACTTCAAAACCAGAGCCTTTAAATGGGATGTATTCTTTGATGCTTTAGCAAGTGTTGGAACACTTTTATAACAGAGAACTAAAGAGAGACCTAGACATAGAATGAGAGTTTTCTCTTTTGTGTCTTTTCATTTCACATTTCTAAGTAATAAAGCTTAAACATTACATTTTTTTTTTGATTAAATCAATAGGGTCAATTCAAATCAACCAGTCTAACCTCACTGCATTTTTCACTGGTGGTGAATTTTGGACACACTACTAATGGGAGAGTTCATAGTCTGTCTCATGCGGCGGTTGTTCCACCTCTCCTGTACCAGCCCAGGAAAGAGCTTGCATCTGAAATGAACATGGGGATTAGCAGCTGTAAAAGAGCAGAGTAAGAAAGGATTATTCAAAGGACCCTGGCCTGCCCACTCCCTCATTGGCCCCTTTGCATTCATTGTCAGCTGCAAACTAGTATTCACGTGCTAGATTTTCTCTTCATTAATTTCATCCTCTGTCTCCTTTCATGCTAGAGAAGAGGCTTTTCTAGTTACTGTATTGATGCTTTGCGAGCAATGGAAGAGCCCCATGATCCACAGAAAAGCATGTATCTTGCATATTATAGCTTTGAGTCTTGTCTGACAGCGAAGTTGGTGTTATCTAGCGAGAGGCATCAGACAGTACGTATTGCTGAACTAGCACCAATAAAGGGAGTTCTAAAAAACCTTCAGTCCTTCCTCTGAGTTAATGCTCCTAGATGGCCCATAAAATGTGGCTCAGAAGCACTTCCCATAGTTACTCTAACTTTGGCCAGAGTGTGTAATTTTTATAGGGAAAAGCCCTTCTTTTCCTAGCCCTGCCACACTCTGGTTAGGCTATTGGCTGTCTCCCTCCCCAAAAATACTTGCAGTTAACCTTGACTATCATGTTACCCCACCTGGAATTTCTATTGGTTTTGAAGTTAGACAATGGTAGCTTATCCTCCCTAAACCTGACCTTTCTCAAATCCCTATAATAAACCAAAGGACTCTTTTATAGGTGCAGATGTTCTGGGATGCTTTACAAAGACTGTCAAAGCTCTCTTGATGACAGATATTCTTTTGCTTAGGGATAAGCGGGACCAGATTAGAGAGCAAAAGAGTCTCTGCTTCTCAGGGTAGATTCCATACTCTCCTTTCTATCTGCTGTCCCAGAAGAAAGACAAAATACTGAACTGAAAATGGGCTTGAAATACTGTGGTGGTTTCAAGTTTAAAGCTTAGCAGCTCCGTAACCTCCAAGGATTTTCTCATGCAAAATAATGGCCACCCACTTACAGCTGTTTGCTACTCTTCTGATACTACACATAGCTCATCTAATGTTTGTCTAGACCTCTATGACTTTGACATGTGAGGCATATTGGAAAGTGTTACGTATTAATTTGGTATTTTGGGTTGCATGAATTGACAATGAAGAATGTGGGCTTATATCAGGTATCTCCTGTGCCTAGCATTACATAATCTCACCCTTACAGAGCTGCTAAGGTGACTTTAATTATAATTAGAGTGTAGAAAACTTCTTACTGCATAAGATCTGGGTTCCAATTTGAACTTGGACACAAATGAAAGTGTCAGGGTGGTTTCTGCCTCCTTCCCAGATAGTCATTTGTCTGCCTTACAAACTCCACAGATAATTAAATAGAAGAGACGCAGGGAGGTTGAAAATTACTCCAGTCTGAAATCTGGGACTTGATATATTCAGCCCTGGACATGTGCCATAAAGGCACTGCTAAGTAAAGAGCCAATGACAGTTTTAAGGGTTAATAGCCCATAAACCTCCAGGGTTAGACTTGCATGATTTATACCACTGGAAAATTAGGAATTTCATTCTCTCAATGGTAGAAAGAATTTATTTTGAACTCTGGCAGGCTGTAAGATATTGGTCTGTACAATATGTTCTGATTTACCATCTTGTTTCCCCCCATCTACCTAATTTAAATCCTTCTATGGCTTTTTTTTCTAAGCAGCACCGTCGCAGGAACTGTGACGGTCATAAAACCAATAACTTATGAATGATATAAGCCTGAAGATCTCGCAAATCACTAATATCTCATTCCAGATAATAGCTGTAGCATGGTTCCAGAAAGAACATTACAAAGGAAGTAGGGAATCAGAATGTCATGATTTTATGGACCAGGCTCACATGATTTTCCAGGGTTGGAAAGCTTGTGACAGACAATACAAATCTTTTTAGGACCAGGAAAAAGAGGACCTAGATTTGTGCCTGAAAATAAACTTGAGTCCCTGAGCCATGGAGTGAAGATAACGGTTGCGGATCAATGCTGAGCTGTAGGACTTATTCTCATTGATAAAGTGTTTTCAGTGGCTGGAAAGGACTTGCAATGGTCTGAAATCAACTATCATGGTCCATAGTGATGAAGGCAGAAACCATATATTTGGCTTGCTATTACTACTTCAAGACAGGAAGTGCTACTGCACCCCTTAGTGTTACTGCCTAGGACCATTGCCTTCAATAGACTTTGGATCAGACATCTTAACAAGCTATTGTTGTTATGACTACATTACTAGTATGACTACATACTCTTTGTGCTAGGTGTTATGTATACATATAGGACACATCAATACTTACCGGGAGATCGATGCTCAAGAGCTTGATCTTCTGGTGTTTGATTTAGCCGGTCTAGTATAGACCGGCTAAATCAAACTCTGAGGGCTGCTCCCACCGGCATCCAGTACTCCTCCTTTTGAAAGAAGTAAGGGAAGCCAAGGGGAGCATTTGGATGTGAGGAGTGTGGATGCCACCAAGGCTCAGCTTAAGGTAAGCTGACTCCAGCTACACAGTTTACGTGCTGAAGTTGCATACCTTAAGCCGACCTTCCTGGCCTAGTATAGACCAGGTCATAGTGAGATTCACTATTCCCCAGAACCTTTCCCAAACAGAAACATTCTTATTACTGATGGCTTTAATAGCACTTTCTGAGGCTGAAACGAAAGAAGCAGACAGTTGTTTGAAGAAGAAAAATGCCAGCAAGGAACAAAATGAACAATTCTCAGTTACATTACTGAGCTATTTAAGGTTCCATGGAGCTGTGGGGTGTGTACTGATTAAACATCCCTGTAAATAGCGCACTGTCTGCTTGTGCGTTCCTCCCTCCAGTCAATCCAAGTTGAAATTGAATGCCTTCTGCAAGTGGGAAATATTAAAACCTGGACATTCCTCCAGCAAATCAAATCCCACTAAGGGTGATGGAACTAAGGTGCACAAATGGTTGGGGTAGGAGTGAGAGGGAATTCTTTGGGACACAAGAGCTATCTGTTGGCCTAGCATGATGTTTGGTTGTATAAGGAAGGTGTATTATGAAGTCCATAGTGCTGTGCAGAACCTTCCCCACACACACACCTTTACCTATGGTCTTTTTCTTGCATTAGTAAGTAGGGGTATGTCTAGACTGCATTCCTCTCTTGGCAGAGGGATGCAGATTAGGCAGGTCGACATTGCAAATGAGGCAGAGATTTAAATATCCCGCACCTAATTTGCATAAAAATGGCCACTGCATTTTGCTGACTTAGCACTTTCTCGACAGATCCCCCTGTTGGCCATTTTTATGCAAATTAGGCACGGGATATTTAAATTCCTGCCTCATTTGCAATGTCGACCAGCCTAACCTGCATCCCTCTGCCGAGAGAGGGATGCAGTCTAGACATACCCTAGGAGAAAAGCTATTGCAACATCAATGTGATTTGGATTATACATATATCATCATAGGACTCCTCTCCAGGTCCAAATCCCACTGTTAAGAAACCAAGCAATTTAGGGCCATATCCACACCGGATATAAATCAATGTAGCTACATGGCCTCTGTAAGAACTAGGCTACCTTACATCAGCTGAGGCCATAGCTCAAAACTGCACAACAAATCACAAGTCAGATATTGCTCCCTGGACTATGGAGCCAATGGAAATTATGTCGCATCTACCTCCATCCCCCTTACATATAACGGGCTTATTTGTAAGTTGGATTCAAAAGACAAATTCATTCCCAGTTGACTCAGCCATTAGAAATATCCTCAAATTGACATCCTTAATAGTATTGCCACTGTAGTTTCAATAAAACTAATCTTGGCTGTTGCCAAGTTTTAAGAACTTCTAACCAGAAAATCCCTGTGTGCAAAGAGCCCCAGGCATTTTGTATTCTTCAGCAAATGGAGAGCAACTTTGCCAAGTTTTCATTCGGTCATCCATCACGTATTAGCCATTCTTCCTCAGCAATAGGGGAGCACTGGTGGCTACTCATAAAGATTACTCACACAGAAAATGCTTTCCTTTTCAACAGAACTACATGAGGAACAGAAAGGAAGCTTTCTTCAATTCATATAGCTGTTCCGTTTCCAAAGCTCTAACAAAAATGATATTGTTTCATGGCTGGAAAACATATCCTTTTTAGCATTTGTCTAAGAAGAATATGGTGCTGGAAAATTAATCCTTTTAATACAGAGATAAACAACAAGCAAGTCTTAGAAATAAAAAAGGCCCATCAGGGTATCTGTTAGATACCTTGCCCATCCCCTTGCTGAGGTATAGATCTTGCAAGAGGTGGATTGCATAGACATTTAGGGTATGGCTAGACTACAGGGTTTTGTCAACAGAGGCTTTGTTGACAGATACTGTTGACAATGCCTCTGTCGAAAAAGCGTCTAGACTACAGCCAGTTCTGTCGACAAAGCAAGCCGCTTTTTCGACAGAGTCTAGACGCTCTCTTTTGAAACAGCACAGTGTTGATGCAATAGCGCCTTTTGTCGACAGAACTCTGTCACTAAATGGCATTATTCCTCGTAGAATGAGGTTTACCGCCGTTGACAAAACTGCCTCATTCTGTCGACTTACTGTCGACAGAATGCAGCGGTAGTGTAGATGCAGGTATAGTTTTGTCGACGAAAGTCCACTTTTTTTGACAAAACCCTGTAGTCTAGACACACCCTTAGACTGCAGTTTTTCAAGAGGACTCATGAAGGGGTCCTGAAACTGGTTATTTTCCTTTGAAAAGCATTGGGCAAAGGGCCCACAGAAAAAATCAGTCAGGGACCACACACAAGTGCAAAGCAAAAAATCCCTAAAACCTTCACTGATGTAGCCCCCAAATGAGAAGGAGAAAAACACTCCCCACATTCTCCTCACACAGCAGAGCCGTGGGGGCCCATGCTAGTAGATTTTGTGTGTTGCAGCCCCCCATAGGGGCAGGCTGGAGCACTGTTGTGGGCTCCCCAATACTGGGGGGAGGAGCCCTGAGCCTTGAGGGCTGGATCCAGGCAAGTCAGGGACCATATATGGCCCCTGGGCCTGAGGTTCCCCACCCATGGTGTAGTGGCTGTGATTTGGCCAAACACATGTGATAGTCTGCCCTAGTTCACCAGAGCAATTTAAGCACACGCTTTAAAGATTCTTGATGAACTAGGGAGTTCATCTTCAAGTTTAACTCTGTGGACCTGAGTCTCCACTCTGTAGAATTGTCTTAGAGGGGGTGTAATGTTTTTCACTCTGATGCTCAGGCCCCTCAATCCTCTGGTCCATGGGGTTGCTTCCCTTCACACCCACCCTTCCAGTGGACGTCATGATGGGTATCGGCATCTCTAAGGTATCCAACACCGTGGTACATAAGCACCGCTAAGCACACTGCTTTCCAGGAAAGCAATCAAAGTGTCATTTCCCCATAGGCTCACAATTCTAGCGACCTCTTGATAACTTAATTATTGTGCTGCCAGGTTTGATAGAAAGGGTACAGGAGCCAAAGAGTGTGACAGGCCAAAATGGATTGGAAATGGATTTCCTCTTGCGGGACATTCTCAGTTGGACTCTGAACAGGGTCACATCTCTGAAGCTATGTCCCTGCTCTGCTGATCTTATTTTACTGATTACATTACCCTCGATAAAGCACTGTCATGGGCATTGTGGAAAAGACAGTTTATACCCATCAGTCATTTGTTTTGATTCATTTGGGATCTCTTACAACCAGACTGTGAACCCTTTCCTCACATTGGTGGTCAACCACACACATGCCCATTAGGTGTAATGGCTCACAATTGTGACTAAGGCATTTACAGTCTGGCTCTGAGTTAATAGAGTTATTTTAAAGGGACAGGACCTGATTCTCAAGTATTCTAAGGCCACTTTACTCTGAATGTATGAAGAAGTTTTAGGACAGGTCCTCACTAGACCTAGAAGCTCAGATTAAGTTACACAACTCCAGCTATGTAAAATATGTAGCTGGAGTCGACTTACTTTAAGCGTGGTGCCATCTTCACAGTGGGAGGCCTCCTGTTGGCTTCTCTTACTCCTTGTCACTGCAAGGAGTACCAGCACCAATCAGAGCCACCCTTAGCATTTGATTTAGTGGATCTCAACTAGACCCACTAAATCGAACCAGAAGATTGATCTCTAATGCAGGAAGTGGAAACGTGGCCTGACAGTGGGTGAAAAAGCTTGAAAATGATATGTAAACGTTACCAGATGGGTGCAAAGGACCTAGTGTAAATGTGAATCAGGCCTGCAGTGTCCAATTTATCTTCAGTTGCTTTATCTATGGACTGACTTGTCTTAGTAACCGGGGAGCTGTGAGAATTGCATGGAGAGTTGGAAGTTGAATAGTACCAAATGCACAACACACCTTGTATAACATCCAGCCAGTTGTATTCTAAAGAAACTCCAGCTTGTCCAGGACGTAGCTGCCGGTGTTGACCTGATTGTAATGTGACCTGCATCCATGTAGGCCAGGAGTACCTCTCATGGAATTGCACCAATGGAAAGCCAGCGTGTGTGAGAGGAGACCTGGGTCTGTTCAATGTTTTCTGGTGGACAGAATATATTAGGCCTGTGCTTCGTTCACTTCATTGTTTGAACTTCATTTCTTTTCTGCATGCAATGTGAGGAATGGGTTTTCCCATGGGCAATCTGATGATCTTAGAGACTGCAATCGGCCTTCTCCTTTGATTTAAGTGTGTTGAGTTCAGGGGAGATCTGCTAGTATTATATTTGGCCCTGCCTGCCTCCTTAGGTTCCTCAGCTCAAGTTGCCAACAGACACAGCTCTTGAATGGAGAGATCCTTGGTTAATATGCTCAAGAGAATGGTTCAGGATATTCCTTCAGGATTTTCAAATCTCTCTTTCCCTCAGCAGAACCTCCGTTTAGGGACATTCCAACCAATGCACAAAATGTGTCTGTTCCTGAAGACTTCTTGCCTGGGTGCAATCATTAACTCAATCCACTACTTGCTCAGAGCTGCCTGTGTTCCTAGATTTTCTGTTCTGATACAAGCTAAAAGCTTTTGCTTTATATCAAAGTACAAAGAAACATTTCAAGCTGAGTTAACAAGGAAAGATCAATTATTTTTTCCAAGTGCTTTGCCCATTTCCCTCACTGTTTTATGGATTTGATCCATTGAGGAGGTTGGATTTTGGAGGGGTTTGGGGTTGTTGGGGGGTTTTTTTTGCGCTCTCTGGAGTTGACTCCACTCCATCTCTCCCTCTTGACAATATTTTTGTTCATCAACTAGAGGGTCTCAGGAAGGATTTATGACTCTATTCTGGGTTTCGAAAGAAGCAAGTTCTTGATTTCATGATAACTGACAGAAATAGGCCAAGCCACTATCTAGCCTGGGGGAAGACAGACTTCTAGGAATTACTTCTGTGGTCTCATATGTGTGGTAAAATGTGCATGTTCCTGTGAATTTAAAGTGCTAGTACCAAGGACAGAGGAGTTCCCAGCAGGGATGGAATGAACCAAGTAAACCACCAGTTCTTTATAAAGTGAGGGGTTGTCTCAAGGGAAGGATGCCAGCTCAATACCTCAGCACCTAGTAAGAGAGAGTTGTACCCTTGGGGTTGGGAAGAACGCAATAATACTTCATGTAGTTGAGAGCTGGTGTGGTCTGTGGGAAGCATCCTCCCAGTATGTAATCTGCAGAGCTGAAATCATTATGTGGTTAAAGCCAAGCAAAATTACAAACTGCAGTACAAATAACCACAATCATTACTTAAAATAGCCTTCTGCCTCTCAACCAATTGCCACTGATATCTTTTAAATGCTGCGGCTTTTTCCAGGCCAATGCACAAGTGTGTTAATTGTGTTCTCTAGTTACAGCTAAATCAGAAAGAAGAATACTATTTCATTGGCCTCTATATACAAAGATCCTTCCACAAAGAAAGGATAGTGGAATGTTTGGCTTATGGAATGGGATGTTAGATAATTGCATGCTGGCTTTGTGACCCTGGGAAGTAGTTTAAAGATCCTTGGTTAATTTCATCCCTGGACAGTGGGCACTGATTAGTTTCAACGGAGGACCTCCACCGGATGAATGTTATCTCCCAGTGCTTATGTCACCCACATATCTCGTGTGGATCACTGTCCAATGCAGTGGCACTTGGACCACTTACAGCAACAGATAAGAACAAGAGCCCTCTAGAGCAGTGTTTCTGAAAGTGCGCTGCAAAATCCCTTTCAGAAACACATTAACTGGCCCTCCCTGGTTTGTTTATTTACTGGCGCCGCGGCCACGGAGCCTCACGGCTGCCACTGGCTCCGTTTCACTCTTTGCAGCCAAGTGGAGCCGCGGGAAGCGGTGGCCCGGCCCACGCCGCTTCCCGCGGCTCCCCTTGGCTGCACAGGTTGAAATGGAGCCAATCGGAGCCGCAAGGCTCCGTGGACGCGGCGCCAGTAAATAAACAAACTGGGGCAGCCAGTTAATGTGTTTCTCAAAGGGATTTTGCAGAGCACTTTCAGAAACACTGCTCTAGGGGCTGGGCTGAGAGCCAACTGGCTTTTAGCTCAAGCGGTAGAGGCTCCTACACTAAACTTCAGAAGTCCCAGGTTCAAATCCACCTGGTGGCGGTTACACTTATGTAACACTATTCACCTTTATACTCTTAGCAACATGTATGTAATATGTCCTGGCTTCAGTGTAACTCTTTCCACTTGATAACATACTATAGTTTTCATAGGAGCCCATGTCCTGTGAAATAACAGACACGACCGCAAGACAAGTCCTCTGATGGGGTTGATTGGAGGGATGAATTGGGCATGTTGTATCTATAGGCAGGGCAGGAGCATAACCACAGCTTTCTGCAACATGAACATTCATTGAAATGTAAATGAATATTACATGCTCTCCTCCCTAACGGCAAGTGTTAGCATAATTACAAAAGTGTTTTTAAAAAGCACAGCTGTTATGTTTTCAGTGTAATAAAAAGGGAAAGTGAAGACGTGCTATTAATCAAACAATGCTCTCCTTTTCACCATTGTAATTCTAGCACAGTGCATTAGGCTAGTGTGGGGGTCACTCCCAATTTAAACCACTGTCTGTGAGGAAAGAGGCCCTGGAAATCTTAGAACACAGGAAAAGGAACCAGACACCCAAAATATGCGTAAGGGGTTCCATGTGCGTGAAATGTGTTCATAGTTAGTGGTCATGCAAGCTCCATTTTGTTTTTACACACCCTCACCAGTATTGCTGACCCCAGGCATTCGAAAACCATGAACTTGGCCAGAAAATGATGAGAATGGGGCAAAAGAAGGGACTCATTTTATTTCTCTTACAATTTCTGAGCCTTTAAGTCATGCGGTCTTCCTACTTTCAAGCTTTTTCCTGCAGCTAGAAGGCTAGAAACTTATTTAAACAAAACCTGAAAAACCTGCGGGGGTTTTTCTTTAGATAATGTGGGGTTTTTTAGATAATGTGATTGAGTTGATTTTTAGAAGAAATACCAAATATCACAAGACTCAGAATATCATGAGAATTACTCTTAGGCTACATTTACACTATGAGTTTTCTCGGCAAAAAAATGTGCTAATGAGAGACTCATTTGCATGAGTCACAATCTCATTTGCATATTTTCTGCCGATCCATTTTTTTTTTCACTAGGGGTTTTTGTGCAAAAACAAGCAGTGTGGGCATTTTCTTTTTGTGCAAAACCCTCTTTTTCTGCAAGATCCTTATGCCCCTAAAAGGAGGTATACCGATCTTGTGGGAAAAGGGGCTATTGCGCAAAAAGAAAATGCCCACACTGCTTGTTTTTGTGCAAAAACCCCTAGTGAAAAAAAAATGGATTGGCAGAAAATATGCAAATGAGATTGTGACTCACACAAATGAGTCCCTCATTAGCATATTTTTTGCCAAGAAAACTCATAGTATAGATGTAGCCTTAGTTGTTCCTCTATCTTGCTGATACAAGTTGGAAAATTAATTTAGTTTCAGCGTCTCCTTGGTGGGTTTGAGTTGAGATTTGAATGCCTTAAGGGTGATGGTCTTGTAGACTGCTCTGAAAGCTTCTCATGCCTACGGAGTAAAACGGTCAAAGGCGAAGATTATTTTTAAAGGTGCAGACAAAATGGCCACCTGAGGAAGCATCCTCTTGAGAGAGGTGGTGGAGGAAAGGGAACAAAGCACTAAGTCTAAAGACCTTTCAGTGAATACTGCTGCTCTGTGTGTTCAGGCACTGTGGTTGCTCAGCCTAAGCATGTGGTCAGATGGCTGTTTATGGTAAGCCTTGCTCCACATTCATGGCACAAATTATGCATCAAAATGTGGTTGGGAAGAAATCCCCGGTGACAGCACATTGGTAGGATGCTGTAGGTTTAAGTGCTTTCCTCTGGAGCAGTGAAACTTTATTGTGCACTTATAACGGATCCAGGCGGCTCTGCTCCTCGTCACACAGGTTCTCTGGGGCAGCGGAAGTGGGAGGAACCCTGGAAAACGCAATATAATGGCAGATCGGGGGACAAACAGAAAATCAAGTCACTTAAATACAATGAGTCTGGCTGTTTATGTCCCTTATTCTGTAGCCCTGCTTCTTTTCTTCACTCCGTCCAACATCTTTTCTGATCTGTCATCCTCTCGGCCGGTCCGCTGCATTGGCTATCTTGCTCACCCAGTGTTTTTTCCATTTGAAAGTTGACCGTGATTGAATTTACACCAAAAAAACACCCGTGATGGAGACGTAGTTTCAGTCCTTGATGACTGGCTGTCATGGGGCAGGACTCACCACTTCATCGCCCCCTGCTGGTACCTCTGCATATCCCTGTCTGGGTGGTGTCTCCCTTGTCTGCACTCCATGCTCTTGTTCAGGACCCACGTTGCTCCCGGATCATGGCATCCCTCCAGCAGTGCCCAGAATCATAGAATACTAGGACTGGAAGGGACCTCGAGAGGTCATCGAGTCTAGTCCCCTACCCCCATGGGAATAGTGGTCTCTTGCCCCCTTCAGCAATCGTTATTGTCTGATTTGTCTCAGGAGCAAGTCAGAGTCTATATCAGCCACACCTTGGTGGCAAGGGGAAAAGGGGCAGACCCAGGGCTGCCCACTATTCTGGGTCCTGACCTAGGGACTCTCTGGCGGCAGCCTTGTCCTGCCTTCCTGTACCCCCCTTCACTGCCTTCTGTTCCCTGGGCCACTTCCCCTGTGACCCTTTGCACCCTCCTGGCTCTTGTAGGAAGGCCACAGCCTGGCAGGTATCAGGCTGCAGCTTCCCTCTCTAGGTCCCCTGGGCCAGCCCAGCACTGCCCTTCTATGACAACCAGGTCCTGCACCTTCCATGGTCAGGACCTAACTCTTCACTCTCTGCTTGGCAGCTCCTTTTATACAGGGCTGCCCCAGCAAGCTACACCCTGATTGGATACTTAAAAGCCTCTCCCTCATTGACTAGGGCTCCACACAGGCGCTTCCCAGCATGCTTTAACCCCTTCATGGCCAGTGTGGAGCAGCTGCCCCCCACACTGCCTCATGACCAAATAAGTACAAAAGTGCAGACTGCTTCAGAAATGATTCACATCAAGTTCAAAGGATGCCAGGCAGGACCACTATTGCATTTTGTAACCCACATGCCTCTGTGGGTGATTTGGAAGTAAAATACTCCGATTCCATAAATCTGTGAAACAATGCTCAGTTGGTGTCACTAAGGAGGAAACTTTGTTTGGCTTGGGAGGCCTGGACCCCATTGGGTGGTCTGGACACTGGATTGGAGGAGCATGAGGGTACGTCTAGACTGCAGGAAGAGCAAACGTGCTCTTTCAGGGAGCCGTTTATACCTCATTCTGGGTGTGTCTAGACTACAGGGATTTTTTCAAAAAAAACTTCACCTGAGTCTAGACTGCTGCTGCGTTCTTTCAAAATTAAATCGAAAGAACATAGTAGTTTTTTCAACCGCGGAAAACCTCATTTTATGAGGAGCAATTTTATGAGGAATAACACCTTTTTTCAAAAGTGCTCTTTCGAAAAAAGGCATTATTGAATACAAACAGGGCTTTTTCAAAAGAGAGCATCCAGACTGCCTGGGTGCTCTCTTTCGAAAAAGTGGCTCGCTTTTTCAAAAATACTTATTGCTGTCTAGACAATCTCTTTCAAAAGAAGTCTTTTTGAAAGATTATTTCGAAAAAGCCTCTTTCGAAAGAGGCTTGTAGTCTAGACGTAGCCTCTATGAGGAATAAAGGCTCCTCCGAAAGAGGATGCTTTTCTGTCATTTGGCCCAATCTAGATGGAGCCAAATGGTGGAAAAGCCTCTTCCAGAAAAGCAATCAGAAAAAGCTACGCAAATTGCGGCGCTCAATTTGCGTAGCTTTTTCCGAAAAAAGCTTATAGTGTAGACCTAGCTCGAGTGTACACTGATGTACTTTTACCCTTCTTGTCTTCTTTCATATGTACTTCGGTTTTGGCTTAGTGACAATAACCTTCCTCCAATGAGCTCAAAGTATGGCAGAAATGTGGCTACGCTGAGTTTTGAGACCCTCTTGTGAGACTTTACATGCATTTTGCAGACAGCACAGCTGTGGGAGAGTCCAATTGCAAGTGGAGAGTAGATCTCCAAGGTGGCATATGTTAGAGAAAACGGCCTCAGAAATATTTTATTCCACTTGCCAGCATGTAAACCTGAATGACAAGAAGTCTAAATGGATCTAACTTACATTTCCCCCCAAACCTTTGGTATTTAAGAAGCTGTAAATTAAAGTAAAACACAGGGTATTTTAATTTACAGACTCCTGTGTGTTACATTTCTTGCCATACTTCTGCATTGTGGCCCATTGTCACATGAGATACGCCCATCTAGAGGGAACGGATGTGTAGGAAGATGTACATTATGTGACAAGGCTGCTACAGAGTGAGGAAAAGGCAGCCCAAGAAAGGTAAAAGGCCTGCTAATTAGGGTGGGGGGGTCTGCAGGACAATTAGGAGCAGCTGGCAGGGAGCAGGCCCAGGCAGATTGGAGCCAGCTGACTCCACTTCCAGCCTGCTGGAGGCTTTTAAAAGTACCCTCCTTCCCCTTCCCTCCTCAGTGAGAGGGTGGAGGAAAGAGTGAGAGGAGGGACAAGGCAGAGCACAAGAGTTAGCAACAGAGTATTGGTAGTTCCAGAGCTAGAAACTGCAGGGAGGGAGTCCCAGAAGGAGTGGCCGGGCTCCCTACACCAGAAAACCAGCTATAAGCCCAACCCCTCACCAAGAAGAGAGGGCTGCTGGCCCAAAGGCTGACCAGGGAAAGAGAGGCCCTTGCTAGAGTTACACTGTAATAGAAGGGAGCTTCACTCATGTCTAACAGAGTAAGTCAGTCAGTGTATGCTGGTGTAAGTTACATATTGGTGCAGGATCAGAACAGCAGCAGTGGAAACTCCTTCTATGTGGAATTACTGGGCCAAATACTGCTGTCATTTCCCTCAGCATAAACACAGGGGAACTCCCCAGGAGTGTAAATGAGAACAGACTTGTACAGTGAATCTTAATGTCTCTGGGCTCAGCTAAGGCATTGGTGCTCTGTGGCTTACCCAGCATCAGGCAGCAAGCCAGCAAAAGAACCAGGACCAAAACCCAGAAGTTCTGGTTCCCAGTTTCTGACCATTTGCTCTGATAGAAATAACCCCATATTGGACGATGTGAAATGGATTGCAGAGAGTATATGGAAAGTTGTGAAAGAAATGCTGGGGGTTAGGGAAATGAAACCAGAGCTCTGCATTTTGAAATTAGCATACAATTGTTTGCTGGGATGAATACAGAAAAGAATACAAACTTCTTCGTTTGCCACTGTGTGTGTGAAGCACTCAGAACAATGCAAAGTCAAGTCACTTCTACCCGAAAACAAATGAGCTCCTGAGAAAATGTAACTTGGCAAAGAAACTTTCCAACGGCAAGTTTAGAAACTGTAGCTCTTTTCCAGCCACGCATACATCTCTCCTAAAGGAAGAGCAGCAGTAAGCAAATATTTTTACCATTAGGAAAGGTTTTATTAAAAGGTACAGGCTGTAGGATTGATTATGATTAAGCACAAATGTTGCTTTGGCTGCA
Organism: Pelodiscus sinensis; assembly: GCF_052426305.1. Taxonomy (NCBI): domain Eukaryota; kingdom Metazoa; phylum Chordata; order Testudines; family Trionychidae; genus Pelodiscus; species Pelodiscus sinensis. The sequence continues at coordinate 5,712,417 of NC_143074.1, read as the reverse complement.
AAAGGCTTTTTTATTGGAAAAGGCACTAATCTGGTTTTTAGTTTCCTTGAGTGCTGCTTATGGACCTGTTTCCATATTTAAGGGTCAAGCAGCCCCGTATGAGTCTGTAGAAACAAAAAGGGTCAGACTGACTTCTGTGCTGAAAATGTGAGGGGCAGGGAAGCTTGTCACAGGAGACAAAATAAAGGAACTGCAAACCCAGATCTTCTGTTTACACAGTGTCATTTTGAGAAGGTATATTTTTATAGTGCTGCTTCTGTTTATAGAGCAGAGTCCTCCCTTCCCCGCCAATTCCATCCCCTTATTGCTGTTCACATTGCTGGTGTATACTGCTGTTTCTAATCTATATTCTTTGCTTAAGCTGTATCTGCCACAGGCGTTTTTCTTACAGCCCTGGAAAGTACAGAAAGAATTAAGATTGCTTTGCAGTTTTGGGAGCGGGGTGGGGAATCGTCTTTAGCAAATGCATAGTCCCCTTTTTATTTTATTTCTCAAGTTTGTAGCAAATTGTTCTACTTGGCTGAGTGCTTTGCACCCTGCTGGGGATTCTCAATATAGCTTAAAAGCACCCCACCGACCTGCTTGTTTGGTTTCTCTTTTGCAAGTTCCTGTTTCCAGAAAATTATGCTCAAATCACCAGGCCCTCCTCACAAACCAAGTTCGTGCACAGACTGGATTTCATGGTAACCTGTGCCTCTTTGGAGGCAGTGGGAACTGGGTTGAAAGAGAAGAATGGAGTTAGCTCTCCCATTGCTGCCTCCCGAGCTTCCATCTCTCTGTAATAGTGCTCACTCTGATCATATTTTGTTGTCTAAAGCATCCAGATTATCAGAGCTGGAATGAAAATCCCTCTGCAGTTTCAACTGGCTGTTGTGTTCTTACCTTTCATACATTTGGACAAAAGTAACCAGCTGTTCATCAGCATATGGCGTCTCGACACAACAATGTTTGGTAAAGAGCCGGCGGGTTTCGCCGTCGAGTCAGAGTGCATTTTGCGTGCATGTGTACCTGCATGTGAACTCACTCTACTATTCAGTTCACGAAGAACGCGGGAATTCTTTCAGATCAAAGGCATTGTGGAAATGTAAAATATGAGCTCCAAATGCAAAGTTTGGATCTTATTCCAGCTACAAATTGTCTGCAAAGGGTCTGTTATCGTTATCACTTAGTCCAGTAGATTCATCTTTTCGTAGTCTGCTGACCACATGTTGGCTCCAAAGTCTTCAGTCTCTCATTGTTCACTGAGACATTCTAAATCTAGGTAGCTTTGTGGTGTGTTGCCTATTCATTTTCCCATCAGGACTACCTCTCTGATGCAAAAGCTAACCCATGCGATAGATAGCATGGGAGGGGGAAAAAGGAGTTGCCCTGTCAGGGAAATCAGACACCAATTATTCTAATGTGTTTAATTACTGGCATTGCTGAGTATTGTATCTAAAAGTGAGCACATGGATTCTACAGTGCTTTTCAGTGCACTTTACAATCATCCAGTTAGCCACCTTTCCCCTTTGAAAATGTGTAAGTGGGTAAACTGAGGCACATTGGTGTAAGATGCCCAGTGCTAGGATAGAATAGTATAGAAGCTAGTAATCCTGAATCCTGCCTTCTGTTCTAACCAGTAGACAAGGCTGCTGTGAAACCAGAGCTTATAAATGTTTTCTGCAGACCCTGCTGACTCTAAATGGTTATCTGGGGACTCCAGCCAGCCTGCATATTGAGTCAGCTTTATTTTTCTGGTTACAGCTGAGCAGATCTCTAGTTGGGAAACTCTCATCTACACTATTGACCGGTGATAGTGTGTTTGAAATTGGAGAACTCCATCCACCTTGAATTCAGTTCATGTTTTAGCTTTACCATGATATATAGGGGTCTCTGCATCACCCCACAGCCTAATGTTGTCTCTAGTCTTGACCTTGGAAGGTGAGCTGGAAGAAAGAACTGCCCCTAGTACAGTGCAAAACCAAAAAGCCACTGCACAGCAGAAATGAGCTGTATGGCCCTGCCCTGTGCTCTGTTCCATATGTCCCAGCAGATAGACGGGCATCATAGGGTCAGGTCTAAAGGATATTTTCTCCCCTGCACTTGTAGTGACAGAATGCAGAACAAGGAGCAATGGTCTCAAGTTGTGGTGGGAGAGGTCCAGGTTGGATATTAGGAAAAACTATTTAACTAGGAGGGTGGTGAAGTACTGGGATGGGTTACCTAGAGAAGTAGTGGAGTCTCCATCCCTAGAGGTGTTTAAGTCTCGGTTTGACAAAGCCCTGGCCGGGTTGATTTAGTTGGGATTGGTCCTGCCTAGAGCAGGGGGCTGGACTTGATGACCTTCTGAGGTCTCTTCCAGCTCTATGGTTCTATGATTCTATGTATCCTGTTTAATAGAACACAACCCACTCTGGAATAGAGACTGGCATTGTAAATTTCATTTGAGATATAAGGGGAGAGGGCAAAGCACTCCAAAAAGAACATTCACTCTTAGGGTACGTCTAAACTACATGGCTCCGTCGACGGAGCCATGTAGATTTGTTGTTTTCGCAAAGGGAAATGAAGCGGCGATTTAAATAATCGCCGCTTCATTTCAATTTACATGGCTGCTGCACTGAGCCGACAAACAGCTGATCAGCTGTTTGTCCGCTCAGCGCGCTAGTCTGGACGCTCCCCTGCCGACATCAAAGCCTTTTGTCGGCAGCCCAGATAAACCTCATCCCACGAGGAATAACGGAGCTGCCGACAAAGGGCTTTGATGTCGGCAGGGGAGCGTCCAGACTAGCGCGCTGAGCGGACAAACAGCTGATCAGCTGTTTGTTGGCTCAGCGCGGGAGTCATGTAAAGTTAAATGAAGCCAGTCTAGACATAGCCATCATGTCTATACTAGGAAACTATTTCGCAATTAGTACATTTGGCTAAATCCCGATTAAACAAAATCGAACTAGCATGTCCACATTATGGGGAAGCCTCAAAAGCAGCCTGAGGCAGGCTCTGTTAATGTGGATGCACTACCTTGGACGTAGAGCCTCAGGAAGCACTGGAGAATTAGTCTGGGGAGTAGTTATTTCAAAATAACTGCACTGGAGCATGCACACGACCACTATTTCGAAATAACTATTCCAGATTTCGTGTTACTACTGATGAAAAGTACAAGTATCGATTTTAAATTAAGTGGCCCGTTATTTCAAAACATTGGGCTTGGCAGAGTGGACGCTTTGCTTACAAATTCACCTTAGGGAGGTTATTTCAAAATAAAGTCCTAGTGTAGACCAGGGTAGAGAAAGAGAAATGTTCTGCAGATTGAGGGCTAGATTCTGGAAGGCCTTTAGGCACCTAGAGATGTAGACAATTGCCTAATGGAATTTGCTGCAGAATCTAACTATAGATATTAGTTGCCTTGCCCCTTTGAAAATCCTATTAAGCATCAGTCTGCATCTCTTGGTTCTGAAATACCTTTGACAATCTGGCTGTAGGTTGCTTTTGAAAATGGCCGTAGGCTTTTAAGTCACTGAAGCACTTGAATGCTACCATGCATTAAATACCACAATATATATCCTTCCTCTAGGGCAGGGGTGGGGAACCTCAGGGCTGGGGGCTGGATGCAGCCCCTGGCTTGCCTGGATCTGGCCCCTGAGGCCCAGCATTGGGGAGACCACACTGGCGCGCTAGCCTCCCCACCATCCACTCGCAGGGCTGGAGCATACAAAATCTATTACCCTGGGCCCCCTTAGGCTCTGGTGTGTGAGGAGAACGTGGGGAGTGTATTTCTGCTTCTCAGTCAGGGGCTTCTCACTTTGTTTCTCACTTGTCTGTGTCCCGTGACTGATTTTTCTGTGGGTCAGAAGCCCCCAATCCAAAAAAGGTTCCTCACCTCTGCTCTAGGGCCTAGAGATCACAGACTGAAGAAGAGTGATGGTACTTTTTTTCCTGGCCACGTTCATTCCATAATCTTGAACCAGCCACAGAGAAAGCTCAGTCGCTGGCACAGGTGAACATAAGAACAGCCGTGTTCTATCTAACCCCTTGTCCTGTCTTCTGACAGTGGCTGGTGTCAGAAGCTTCAGAGGGAACAAACAGAATAAGGTAATGCCGAGTGATCCGCCACCAGTGCCAGCTTCAGGCAGCTGGAGGTACAGGGACAACCAGAATATGGGGTTGCATCCCTGACCCCTGTGGCTAAAAGCTATTGACAGACCTTCCTCCATGAATGTCTCTAATTCTTTTTGGACCCCATCTATAATTGTGGCCTTCACACAAGTTGACTGTGTTGTGTGAACAAGTTCTTCCTTATGTTTACTGCCTGTTAATTTTGGGGAGTGACACGGGGTTTTTGTGTTATATGAAGAGCTCAGTAATGCTTCCCCCTTCACTTTCTTCACCTCGTGGCCTTTGCCTATGTAATGGAGGTCTCCACTTCACCAAAGGAGCAAAGCCATCATACACGGTCCTCATCCGAGAACCTCAGATATGCTGGTCCCTGGCTCCCGAGCATTCTAAAGATAAGGACTCAAACCTTGGCATCCTCTTTAGTGGACGGGCTATCTCCTGCCTAGGAACTCTTGGTGATTCCTGCATCTTCTCTTATTTGGATTACATCTTCTGCACTGATGTCAGCACTCTCAAACCCCTAACCAGTTGTCACTCTTTCCTTCCCCTAGCCCTTCCAGTCCCAATCAGAAGATTGGATTATATCAGATTTTTTTTTTATTTGGTTCTTTTTAGTCCTCTGGCTTTTGAGCCCCCAGTGTTCATGGTTTTAGCTATTCCTGTATAGCCAGGAGGGTTGGGACTTCCTTGTCTGTTTCAGTGAAAGCTGAGATGGCCACATAAACACACGGCGCCAGTAACTGAGACGCTGAGAGCTCCAGGTGTCATGAGACACACAATAAAATTGTTGATTGACAACATGGTTTGGAATCTGTCAGCGTGCCATCATAATTGAGCTGGGCCTTTCTCTCAAGTAGGTGGTAATGGCAAAGTACAGCAGCACGGTGTGCTGGGGGCACAGTGACACAGTGAGATCATGTCGAGTCTATAACTCTAGTAAATTGATCACCTCCAGGCACTAGCTTTACATGGTGCTCCTGGTAAGCACTCACTTCCTAATAAGGTACTCTGATACCACAGTGATGAGGACAGGAGAAAAAAACACATACAAATTAATATACCAGCTGGGCAAGTGAACTCTGTATTTCCAATCAAGACCAAGGGCAACAGCAAATTACTGATGTGAAGTGGAATCGTTCTATTAGGTACAGATGTCTAACAGCAGCTGTTCTACAAGCTCCCTGAATCTTTGTTTGAATCCTATTAAGTAAAATACAGTAAAGCGACTTCTTTCAACACTGGTTGGAACTCTGATCCCATTAGACCTCATCAGCTAAGCATGGCTGGACCTGAGTAAAAACTCGACCATTACTGCTTGGAGGAAAAGTTAGATGTTGTAGTAAGTGCTGATAGCAATTCAGTATGGTTCTGTTTTTCCTTTTAAAACAAGCCAACTCCTCACCCAGGTGCTAACGGGCATGGTGCTGCTGGAAAAGCCACCTGAGATGTAGGTCGCTGTGTTTTAGTTGCAACTAGGTATAGACTTTCACATGAAACTTTTGTGTGTGTGTGTGTGTGTGTGTGTATGTGACAAATTCAGATTTGACAACATCAAAATGTTTTGCAAATTTGTACTGGTTTCTGCCAAATTGTTTAGGGAAAACCAAGCAATTCTGAAAATATCAAAACATTCTGATTTTTTTTTTTTTTGTTTTAAATGACTTTCAGTTTTCTTAAATTCTAAAAATGTTTTAAAATGATTGAAACTGAAGATTTCATTTGCTCCAAAACTTTTCTCCTCAAATTGCTGAAATGTTTGGAGATTTTTGTGTTCAAAATAATATATTCTTTTACCTCAAAACTGAAAAATCCTTTATTCTCTTAGTTCTCATTTTAATCCAAGCAGAGAAGTGCTAACCATAGTGGGCAGATCAAAGTGCAAGCTCGGAAAGTTTCAATTCATCTACTTCAACTTCCCCCCACACACACTTTGTCCCACAAACCCTTAGGTCAGTTCTACACTAACGGGGGAGGTCAAATCAAGATACACAACTCTAGCTACGTTAATTACGTAGCTGGAGTTGAGGTACCTTGATTTGCATTTCCCCACTATCCCCACAGAGGGAGGCTGACAAGAGCAAACACTTCCGTTGACTTCTACAGGCGCAGGAGTACTGTCCACTGATGGAAGCACCCTCTGAGTTCAATTTAGTGAGTCTTAACTAGACTAGCTAAATCAAACTCCAGAAGATCAATTGTGGCAGCGTCAATCTTCCCCTGAGTATAGCCAGGACTTTTGAATTAGGAATCTACGAGTGCAGAAGGAATGCTGTGTTCCAACCCCCAGATGGCCTCATTGCAGTGGCGGTGTGGAAAGACCCCTGTAAACTAGGTACAATTTGGAAAGTACATGGGGATCCTTCAGGCTGGAATGTGCAATATAAACGTGTACAGTGATGGCGCTAGAGAAATCCCTTAAAATAGATTAATATTTGTGAGCCTTGAGGATCGTCTGTGAACAATGCACCTCTTTCTTGCATCCCCTTTGCTCTTTGCCTACGTTGAAGAAAACAAAGCAAAAGAAAAGCCAATTTATTTATTCGCTGCTTCCAGAGGCTTTTTAAAAAGACCCTGCTTTTGTGAGTTGAATCAGCTGCTTGATAACAGACAAAGCGCTGCTAACTAGCATGGAGGCACAAAGAGGCCCCTTCAGAGGAACACATGACCTCATCAGCAGGATTACTTGAGTCCATGTATTCAGACTTGGTTGCTCACCTAAAATTAAGGGTAGGCTTGCTTTGCAAGGAAGCTTATTTAGCCCTTCCCCGCCCCCTAACACCAAACTTCCCAGCGGGGAAAAGCCTTTGTTAATGTCTTCCCTGGGTGCTGAGAATAAACATGTATGGAAATTCAGAACAGGAGGCAGACCTCCCTCGTTAGAGTCCGTGCAAGGCTTTCCCAGGCTTCCGGATGGACCTTCCTTTCCAGTCATTGCCCTCATTGGAGGGGCGGTAAGAGCGGCAGTTCCTAGAGCACAATGGGCCCTATTGAGCTTGTCAGTTGCCGTGGGTGCTTGGAATATTGAACCCTCTGGCCCAGTGTCTCTGCGGATTCTTGGGACAGTGCACACAGCAGCAGTTACCCTTTTACCAGCGTGCGGCATGTGCTCCTCCCACACATACAGGGAGAGAAGGGAAGCCAGGGTACTTCTTTACCAGGTTGCTGTGAACATTGGCATCTCCAGACTTTTCTACAGTGCAGCTGAAATTTTTCAAAGGAGTAGCCTAGGGGATTTGGATGCCAACAAGGTGTTGGAATCCCCTAGGTAATTTGAGAATCCCAGGCTTTAGGTATGAGGACCCAGATTTTGCTTTAAAAAACAAAAACAAAAACCCAAAGACTATGGATAGTTTCATGGTATCATGAGCTTTCATGGGCACAACCCACTTCTGCAGCTGAGTGAAGCAAGAGTCACAAAGGGGCACAGAAACCGCAAACATTTAAAACAGAAAAAGAGGGGAGAGGGAGAGGTGAAAAAACCCCTGTGAATTAATGTCCATGCGAAATGGTGCTAATAGAGTAGGCTGGAAGTGTCCAAGACTTTTGGGTATTGAATATAACGGCCCATCCAGTTAGCGCGTTTGTACAGTCCCAGTGTAAATGTGCCAAATTTGCATGTGAAGGCCAGTTCCGCAGTCTGTCTCACTAGTTGGCTCCTGAAATTACTTTGCAAGAGAATAGCCACTTATAGATCCATTAGTGAGTGTCTGGGCAAGTTAAAATGTTTCCCAACTGCTTCCTGTATGTTACCATTTTGAATATTTGATTTGTGTCCATTAATCCTTTGGCATAGAGACTGTCATAGAGTCCTAGAGCCCTAGGGCTGGAAGAGACCTCAGGAGGTCATCAAGTCCAGCCCTTTGCTCAAAGCAGAACCAATCCCAACTAAGTCAGCCCACCCAGGGCTTTGTCAAGCTGGGTCTTAAAAACCTCTAGGGATGGAGATTCCACCATCTCCCTAGGGAACCCATTCCAGTGCTTCACCCCCCTCCTAGGGAAATAGTTTTTCCTAATATCCAACCTAGACTTCCCCCACTGTAGCTTGAGACCATTGCTCCTTGTTCTGCCATCTGTCACTACTGAGAACAGCCTCTCTCCTTGCTCTTTGGAACCCTGCTTCAGGCTATCAAATCCCCCCTCACTCTTCTCTTCTGCAGACTAAATAAACCCAAATCCCTCAGCCTCTCCTCATAGATCAGGTCCAGTTTGGCCAGTATCCATGGCAAAGGGGCATTGCTGATACTTGATAGCATCTATCATAGTAGAGGATGTGCAGTGGTAGGAGACACTTGCACATGAGTTGGAGAGTATGGAGTATCAAGTGGCTAGGCTAGGCTAGGCACTGTACTATAGGGCTGTGTTTACAGTAATGAGGCCTGTTGATGGGGGAAGCAAAGAGGGTAGTAGCAACAGTGGCAGCCAGGGCCACAGGCCTTTTATATTGCCATGGGAGCACTGCACAACATGCTCTGGCTGGCTCTGAAGGCTTGCGGGGGGCACACCACAGTCCGGGTAGCACTCAGGGCTGGCTGCCTCTGGCCTCACCCCTTTCACCAGACGCCTTGCTCCTTCCTCTCCCCATGCTCACTTTGCCAAGAGGCCCGAGGAGGCTGTCAGCTCCCCTGACAGGAATTGCACCAACCTCAGCTAGAGACTGCACAATGAAGAGACGGCAACTGAGTTGCAAGCTAGAGGCATATTTGTTCTGAGCTGGTCTCTGCATAGCCAGGAGCCCAGGTAAACACTGGAAAGCAATGGATCTGCCATCTCCTGTTAATGAAGTAACACAGACGCAGACACATCATTTCTTTAGCTCTAATGATACACAATTAGCAAAGCATTACATGAGAGATCAAACACAAAGTCCTAATTCTGCATTATGGATCCACGTCCGTTAGGGATTATCTTTGTTTATTCAGAGCTTAATTAATTGTCTTTCATTCCAGTGGCATTGGAGAGGAGTTATTGGAAGCTTGTTGATTTCTGTGTTTAGAAATGGGGCCCAGTGTGGATGGCTAAATGTAACTAGTTGATAATGTCACCTTGGTTTCTTCTTAACAGAAGCATTAGATGTTAAATAACAGTGTTTAAATAATCTTAGGGGTCTGATGCAAGCCAAGAGCAAGATGGAGATCCAAAGGTCTTCTCTTGGGTCTGATCAACTCAGTGGAAGTCTTTGGTGGATGTTGCATTGGGACCCCAATGAATTTTGGTCCCTGCTTTCTCTGTTTCCCTACTGATTTCAGTGATGAATGTTACCTGAGCGACAGCCCCTGGAATCAGCCCAGGGAGTGTGCATTGATAAGTCACAACAAATCAAGCTGGGATTGGTCCTGCTTTGAGCAGGGGGTTGGACTTGATGATCTCCTGAGGTCTCTTCCAGCCCTTATGATTCATGCCTGTGAATTTCTTTTAGGGGAAAGAGGAAATCCAAACAACCTTAGGGTTGGCTGATGTAAAGAGCGGCTGGGGGCCATAGTTTCCACCCTCTCCTTTCCCCAGCTCCAAGGAAGCTAGGACTAGTCAGAAATGCTCCCTGATCACCAGGATTGGAAGTGAGTCTAGCAGTTGTCTCCTTTCACGGATCCTTCCCACTCTGTGCTCCCCTGGGGCAAGAAAGAGACTGATATTTACATAATCAACTTTCCTCCCCAAACTTTTCAGGATCAGACAAAATTCTTGATGAATCCAGTCAGTGTGGAATCCTGCAGTGCATGTCAAAGATCAAAGGCCATCGTAGTGCAGCTGCTTTGAGCTACGAAGAGGGAGAGTGCTTCTGCTGTAGGCGTTTTCATATATCGGTGGACAAACAGACAATGGATTGTAACTTCCAGTCTGGATTCCTCAATGCTCTGGACAGCACATCACAGCTGCTATCCTTGAGGCTGCAAAAGACAGGCCAGAACTAATATCCTGCAAACTGAAGGCTCTGAGTGGGGCCTTTCGGTGCTAATGCTGGCAGAACGCTACTCCTCAGTATGCCGGACTTATTGGGACGTGGAAGGCAGATGACACCTCTCACCATCCTCCTCTCTGTGGAGAGTGGGTCTGGGCCCCTCCAACACTCTGGCATGAGAGGACTGTGGTGGATGCATAAAAGTATTCCAACCAGGATCTCCCACCTGGCAGCTTGCAGCCCTATCGCTATGCTAAGCTCAATTTAATCATGTTAAACACCAAGTTGCTATTTAATATCCTCCAACAGGGTCCAGGTCCAGGAACGGCTCCAAAACAAACAGTCCAGCCTAGTCTACAAAGGATTACATAGGCAGGCTTTCATAAGAGTTTTATAGAGGCAGGCTTTTTTTCTAGCTAGAGACATAAAGGGTAACAAGAAGACATTCTACAAATATATTAGAAGCAAGAGGAAGACCAAGGACCGGGTAGGCCCATTGCTCAGAGAAGAGGGAGAAACAATAACAGGAAACCTGGAAATGGCAGAGGTGCTTAATGACTTCTTTGTTTCAGTTTTCATCAAGAAGATGGATGGTAACAGGATGCGTAACATAGCAAATGGTCATGGAAATGGGGTAGGTTTAGAAGTTAAAAATTACTTTAAAAAGTTAGATGTCTGCAAGTCACCAGGGCCTGATGAGATGAATCCTAGAATACTCAAGGAGCTGATAGAGGAGGTATCTGAGCCGTTCACTGTCATCTTTGAAAAATCATGGAAGTCGGAAGAGATTCCAGAAGACTGGGAAAGGGCAAATATAGTGCCCATCTATAAAAAGGGAAATAAGAACAACCCAGGAAGCTACAGACCAATCAGTTTAACTGCTCTGCTTAGGAAGATAATGGAGCAAGTAATTAAGGAATTCATCTGCAAACATCTGGAAGATAATAAGGTGATAAGTAACAGCCAGCATGGATTTGTAAAGAACAAATCATGTTAAACCAACCTGATAGCTTTCTTTGTTAAGATAGCAAGTCTTGTGAATAAGGGAGAAGCGGTGGATTTGGTATACCTAGACTTTAGTAAAACATTTGATATGGTCTCTCACAACCTTCTTATCAATAAACTAGGGAAATACAACCTACACGGGGCTACAGTAAGGTGAGCGCATAATTGGCTAGATAACCATTCTCAGAGGGTAGTAATTAAAAGTTCACAATCCTGCTCGAAGGGCATAACAAGTGGGGTTCCGCAGGGGTCTGTTTTGGGACCAGTTCTGTTCAATATCTTCAGCAAGATTTAGATGATGGCATAGAGAGGACGCTTATTAAGTTTGCAGATGATACCAAGCTGGGTGGTTTTACAAGAGTTTTGGAGGATAAGGTCATAATTCAAAATTATCTGGACAAACTGGAAAAATGGTCTGAGGTAAATAGGATGAAGTTTAAAAAGGACAAATGCAAAGTGCTCCACTTAGAAAGGAACAATCAGTTTCACACATACAGAATGGGAAGTGATTGTCTAGGAAGGAGTACGGCAGAAAGGGATCTAGGGGTCATAGTGGGCCACAAGCTAAACATGAGTCAACAGTGTGACAAAGTTGCAAAAAAAAAACCAATAAGATTCTTGGATGCATTAACAGGAATGTTATGAACAAGACACGAGAAGTCATTCTTCCACTCTACTCTGTGCTGATTAGGCCTCAGTTGGAGTATTGTGTCCAGTTCTGGGCATCACATTTCAAGAGAGATGTGGAGAAATTGGAAAAGGTCCAGAGAAGACCAACAAAAATGATTAAAGGTCTAGAAAACATGACTTATAAAGGATGACTGAAAGAATTGGGCTTCTTTAATTTGGAAAGGAGACGACTGAGGGTATGTCTAGACTACATAACGTCAACAGAACTCAGCAGTTTTGTTGATGGCTGTAAACCTCATTCTACGAGGAATAACACCTTTTGTCGACAGAGTTCTGTTGACAGAAGGCGTTATTGCATCTACACTGTCCTTTGCGTCTACACTGTCATGTCAACAAAGCGGCTTGCTTGGTCGACAGAACTGGATGTAATCTAGACACTCTTTGTCCACAGAAGCTTTGTTGACAGTATTTATCGACAAAACTTCTGTCAACAAAAGCCTGTAGTCTAGACATACCCGCAGAGTGGACATGATAGTAGCTTTTAAGTAACTAAAAGGATATTATAAGGAGGAGGGAGAAAAATTGTTCCCGTTGGCCTCTGTGGATAGGAAAAGAAGCAATGGGCTTAAATTGCAGCAAGGAAGGTTTAGGATGGACCTTAGGAAAAAGTTCCTAACTGTCAGGGTGGTTAAACACTGGAATAAATTGCCTAGGGAGGTTGTGAAATCTCCATCTCTGGAGATATTTAAGAGCAAGTTGGACAGACATCTATCAGGGATGATCTAGATGGCTCTTGTTCCTGCCGTGAGGGCAGAGGACTGAACTTGATGATCTCCGAAGGTCCCTTCCACTTCTAGTAGTCTATGATTTTAAGAATATTCTATACCCAGCCATCCTAACCACTGTCGTAGTCAATTTCAATGCTAAAACAACTATCAAACTATTTATTTCCCAAAGACATCTCCTCTCTCTCTCTGCACCTCTGCTCTTGTCTTCTGTATTAGCTCCCTTTTTAAACTGTGGACCCTAAATATTTTCATCTTTTGTCACTATCTGTAGTCACTCCAAGGCACATTTTTAGTGTCCTTTGTCTTAGAATAGCATGTCATGGACCCTCAATTAAGACAAAGGTCTAGTTGTGCTAGGTGCTGTACACATACAATAGAAGATTGTCCCTCACCCAATCTGCTTTATTTGTATTGCACAGATAGAGAACTGAGCCCGGGAGGAAGCAAAGTTTGAGGAGAATGGCAACTGACTTTCATTCATTTTCAATAGAATTTGGGTGCCTAACTCCCTTAAGTTCCTGCAGAAATCCCAACCCAGCTTGCTTGCCTACGGTTACAAAACAAATGGGGTATACCCCAAATCTCCTGAGTCTCAGCTTGGTGCCTTATCCACAAAACTAACCTTCCTCTGAATTCATTGACATTGATGGACTGCTAAGCTATCAGACTGAATTTACCTGGGATGCACATCAGCATTCATGGAGTCCCAAAAAAGAATCACTTTAAGCCTTTATGAAATCTAGTTATTGCACATTTTCTACTGTCATTTTTCCCAACTGTTTCTTGACCACTTGGCTTTATTTTCTATTTAAGTCACATGTAATTGCTCATCAAATCTAATCTTTTATTAGCTTTGAAGATGATTTCTGGTGTTTATGGTGTTGATGTTGGAAAGGAGCCACTGAGCCACAAACTGCCTCTGTGCTCGTTGAAAACTTTTCAGACCAACGGTTGATGTTGGAAATACATGCTCTCTGTCTTGAATCTTGAATGACAAGGGTAAGCCTAGGATGAGCATCTATGGCTGAGAGTGCAAACCTCCTGAAAGCAGAGGCTTAGACTGCAATCATAGAGTCTAGTTTCATTAGAAATAGCTGCAGCACTGGAGTAGATTTGGTCTCCAAGGGGGGATTCTTGTGTGCTTTATCACTCAGGATTTACTATTGTTCCTTTCACACTGTTTATGCAGGCTGGCTTTTTTTTTCCTTTCCCTTCGTAGTAATGTCATGATGATGCCTTTGTAATACAAGACTCGGCTAAATTCAAAATTGTACACAAAGCAATTAATTCAAACTCCTTCCAAAACACCCTTGGCAAAATGTTTTCTGCTCGCTGCTGTTCATCCAAGAGGGAGGGATGGAGGCTAATGTTAATCTTAATGGTTTAATTCCAGGGTGTTGTGCAGTAGGAGCTGTTTCAGCAAAAATTCTATAGCCTTCCCTTTGTAGAAATCCCAAGAAATTGCTCGGGGGAAAAGAAAAAGGGCCAAGAAACATATGAAAAAAAGTGAGCGGTAAAACAAAACCAGCCATAAGTGACAGGAATGGTTTTCCAAAGCCAGTGGCTACCAAAGGACATGAAGAGTAAAAAGCCAAACTTGTAATTAAGGGGTGGGAAGTTTTCAGCTGCAAGAAGAGCAGCTAACTGCTCCACTCCTGCAGAAAGCCAGAGCCGAGTGCCTAAAGCCTTCTGGGCCCTTTGCCTTATTAGAGGAAGATTAATAGGCTCCAGTGGCAGAGAGCTGGGAGAATAAATACAGTCCAGTGTGAGGAAAGACAAAAATATTATGCAGTGCCTTGAGTTTTGGCACTTAATCCTCGGGTCCTGCTGAGCTGTGCTTTGTATGAGACCCGGGCAGTCAAAAAGTGTTTATTTACAACTATGATATTGCTACTCTCTGATATGGAGGCTGAGTTTGGACCCTAAGGCTATGCCTACACTATAGGCCTCTTCAACTAGAAGCTTTTTGCAGAAGAGATCTTCCACAAAAACTTCTTGTGCAAGAGTGTGTCCATGTGGCAAAAATGCATCAAAAAAGTGATGCACTTTTGCACAAGAGACTGGCTAGATTGCATGGAAGCTCTCTCAAAAGGAAACTCTAGAATGTCCACCAGGGTACCTGTGCTTTTTTCTATTGCCTGTTCTTGCACAAAAAAACTCTGTTTCCCATCCACATACACCTTTTTGCACAAGAGCTCTTGTGCAAAAAGGAGTTATTCCTCAAAGAAAGAGGAATACCTACACCAGAAAAACCTCTCTCTTCTTTCGTTTTACTTGTGCAAAAATGTGCTTGAGATCTGGATGCTCCGTGAGTTTTTGCACAAAAACTGTAGTGTAGACCTATCCTGAGAGCACTAAAATAAGCATCTGGGCCTATTTATAGCTCCCAACAGCTTAATTTGTCTCAAGAACACTCGTATGACAATTCTCAATATTTTTTATACCAGGGAGCCAGGTCGCTGCCTTCCTAAACTTTGTCAGGGAGATCCCAGGGACTGGTCATTGGGAAGCGTTCCCCACCTAGGAGGTCTCCCAAATTGTTCTGGAATTAATGAGATTTCCATAATTGCACCCACCCCGATGTTTATGGTGCATGCCTTTTACACATAAACCCCCTCCTTTGCTGAATCCAAAGGAATCCCAAATTGAGGGTGCAATTATATTACATTCTGTCCATGGAAAATGGACACGTTCCGGGAGTCGTTAAAGAGGACCTTTGTAAATGTGGCCATGTGGGTCAGGCAGAGACATGCCAGAGCGAGATGAAACCCAGATGACTGCAAGCTGTAGCCAAAGCCGACCACTGTAGACATTTATCCACGTCAAGCCAAAGCCTCACTTTGCCCTTCAAATAAGAGCTGTTTAAACTGTAAAAGACAGGAACTTGCAAATGAGGTTATAGAACCTGGGCTTGTTCTTGTGACCTTCTCAGTGCCTGGTCTGGGAGGCTGAGGCCTCAAATGCAAGACAGAGAAGGGGTCTGGTGTGTTACGGTACTGGAGTAAGATTCAAGATGTCTGGGTCTGTTTCCAGCTTTGCCAGAGACTTCTTGTATTGCCTGAGCAGGGTATCTCTGCACGTCCCCACAGTTTGCACCATGCTGTGAAATGTATCGTGCACCAAAGTGCTGTGTTCCATCTCCCCCCTGTGGATGCTGAGGGCACGAATTTAAAGGTCCCTCATTCACACTGATGGTCTTGTTTGTGGGAGGACTATGTTAGTGCAAACTAAGGACCTTTAAGGTGGTGCCCACAGCATCCACAGTGGGGAGTGACAGCACCACTCTTTGATACAGACAACCCCATAATCCAAACTGCAGGGAAGTGTCCGCATGCCCCAGGTCTCTGTGTGCCTCAGTTTCCCATCTTTCAAAAGGAGGAATAATGCTTTCCTTGTTGTTTGTGATTGCAAGTTCACGAGTCCTCTTGGCATAATTGAAATAGTTGAGTAACAACAGGAATTAAGGACCCTCAGACCTTTGCCAGGTTCAGACTCCACATTTTTCACCCATTCTTTAAAACTTTTTCCCCAACAGTTTTCCTTGTGTTCCTGGGTCTTTGGGCAAGCTGAAAGATATGTTATGTGTACTCAGCATGTCCTATTTTTCTGCTTGTGTAACTATGAAGATACAAAGCCAAACTTTTCCTGCAGCCTATCTGATCTGCCATATGCCACCTCGTGAAAATCATCCCCAACGGCAATGCTTCTTGACTCATTCCCCCACACACGGGTCACCATAGCTGAGGGAGTGTTGGCTGATTTGGGTCTTAATCCAAGATGACACTTTATAACATAATAGCACATGACAGGGCTTATCTAAAGTGGGAAAATATCATTTCCTTCCAGCTGGCTGCCGTGTGCCTTTCAATATGCCATGGCCTGACATGGTATTCTGATAAGCAGAAAACTGGAGGGCATTTGGGCTCTCTTTTTACTCTTTATGGATTTCTCTTCAAAGTAAGAACCTTTCAACAAATGTATTTCTCGCACTGAATTTCTAGAGAGGGACACGTTCTATTCCTTTGGAGTTGAGTTTCAAAGGCCTTCAGATCTGGGCTTATGCTTCTGGAAAGGGGACATTTCAGTAATGCAAATGGGCATTCTTATAAGGCTCCTTGATGATCATTTGTTCTGAATTTTGATGTAATTAGGCTGTTTGGTTTGAAAAGGTTGCCAACTCCTGGCTTAGATGATGAAATTTACAGTGTTTAAAATCCCATGACCGTGAAATTGATCAAAATGGACAATGGATTTGGAAGGGCTGTGGCAATTGGCCCAAACCTCTTCATGTGGCCCTTTTGATGTATGGTGAACAAGAACTACCCTGGGTTAAGAACATCAGAACGGCCACACCTGGTCAGACCAAAGGTCCATCTAGCCCAGTCTCCTGTCTTCCAACAGTGGCCAATGCTGGGTTCAGCAGAGGGAATGAACAGAACAGGGTAACATCAAGTGATCCCTCTTCTGTCATGCATTCCCAGCTTCTGGCAAACAGAGACTAGACGCCATCCCTACCCATCCCAGCTAACAGCCATTGATGGACCTATCAAAATATAGCTAGAACTGTGAGTGAAGGAATCTCTCTCTCTCTCTCTCTCTCTCTTTTACTATCCCTTTTTGGTCCCTGAATGGTGAATACTCAACATAGCGTAGGAGTTTTCCATAGTGTCGAAGGACTAATTCCTGGATTTTCTAAAGAACTCAGCAGACAGAGTTTCCCAGTGAAACCAATGGAAATCTCAATGGGAGGCTGCAATATAGAAGCAGGCAAAGACTGTTGTTATAAATTATCGTTTCAGCTCCCTGGAGTAATTTCATTTAGTCTGCTTTGCAGTTAGCATTTCCCACTGGGTTCTTGGGTTCTTTGGCAGCATTTTCCTATGCTCAAAAGTATGGCAGCAGAAAGGACACCTGATTAGTTCAGAACTGTTCACTTGTTGCCCCGCCTCTACAAAAGCCTCTCTCCCCACAGCTTCTTTCTGCCTGGAAAACATTCCAATATCCTCCACTCCCTGCCTGAGCTGTGCTCGAGAAGATGGTGCAAAGTCGGTGTCTTGGCACTGTGGTTTTATTAGCTGATTTCTTTTGGATGATTTGAGGCTTTTGAAGCTCTAAGACCCCTAATGGAAAATATCCCAGAGCAGGACAATTCCTACATGCAGTTCTCAACTTAATTTCAACAGTGTGACCTGTGGCAAGAGTCTCAAGAAATCACCTCAGGTTTTGCCATCTTCAATGCAAGCACTGCAGAGCCATTTGTGACCACCTCCAACTCCTCTCCATCACAATCTGCCTTAAAACCGCACAATGTTCTTCTTTGCATACTTACATCACCATGTGTCCGCACAGTACCAGATGGTCCTGCCACTCCTTCTGAATTTACAGAATGAACTGAAAGAGACACTAGAATTACCAGCTATGAGACCATACATTTCTCTTCACACATCTAGCAGCTTCCGGCAAATTTCTCTTTTGGAAAATATTAATAGGTTGTGTTTCCGTACTAGGACTCCTGGGTTCTGCAATTATTGTGAATATTGTTTTCCATTTTCTGTGAAAAAATTGTATTTGATGTTTAAAAAAGTGAAAAAAAATCTGCTTTCACAACCAACCAAACAAGGTGCTTTGAGATCCTCAGTTATAAAATGCTGCTATGTAAAATAAAAGTGCTTTTTTTCTTGGTATTATAAAGAGTCCACCTACTTTCCATCATATATTATTTTTACTATTTAATATTCATGAATGATTATCAATATTTTATGGAGTATTTCTTAAGGAAGTTCCCCCATTGTTCTTCTCACAGTCATCAAATCTCTGTCCTGAAAGGTGTACGCATGATCCTTCCCAACCTTATCAACAGAATTTCTGAGTCAGCAAGAAGGGTTAGGTTGAAACTGCTGCAACTTTCTTCATCCTCCACCAGAGGCTAACTCTGCCACCCGTACAGCGCTTCACTGTCTCCACTGGCCCAGTAGCATGTTAAAGTTGCTTAGGCCCATTCTACACTACATCAGAAAGTCAATCTAAAATATGCAACTCCAGCAATGAAAAGAGTGTAGCTGGAGTTCATGTAGCTTCAGACGAATTTCTGCGGCGTCCCCACTGTGGGAGTTTTTCCCATTAACGCTGCTCCTCGCAACCCCCTGGAGTACTGAGGTTGACATTGTTGCCATCAGTGATCAGCTTATTGGGTCCTTACTAGACCCACTATATCAAACCTCATCAGATCAATCTCCGGAGCATTGATCTTGGGGTAAGTGTAGAGCTGGCCTCAGCATCCCCTCTGCTTATCTTTAAAAAACAGGAGTCTGGTCATGGTCTCTGTTCTGTATTATGAATGCCTGGCTGTGCGTCGCTTAATTCCCAAAGCATATGTTCAAGGCTTTAACAGTGTGATGTTGAGGCTGTAGCTGTAACCATAGCTGTTATAACTTCTGAGTCAAGTTACTGGAACACTTAATCTTATGACTGGCTTGGAAAATATAATGTTCTGCACTGATTCTCTTCCATCAGTACCATGCAATTACCCTGGTAACTATATGATTAATTCTTTCTTCAATCACTTCAGCATCTCAGATCGAGGGCTGTTTTTACTCTTCCTGAATCCTCCATCCTGGTGGATTATTTGACTTTCATGAACATTAGAAATAGTATTTTCAAAATCTCCTTCACCTTAGGAATGGAAGTCAATGGGAATTAGTCTCTAAGTCGTTTAGGCACTTTGAGAAATTTTACCCCAGGCAAGTATAAATGAAGTAAAGGAATGACTTTTGATCAGTGTTGTCAGCTTTGAAAGCAATGGGCTAGATTGAGCACTGAAGTCAATATAGAACACTAGCAGATTTACCCGGTGTTGTTTGGGTCCATAATGTGGGAAGTCCATTAGGTGTCTTTTGTTTCTTCATCCCTATAAACTTTTATCATTTGCTGTGTTTTAACAAAAAAAGGACCATAGTCAATTTGGTTGCCAATAACATTTTCTTCTAGTTTTCAAACCTTAAGCATTGCTTGAGCTGTGCCAAAACAGAGCACTACTCCAACTGTCTCCATTTTATCTCTTTTCTATAAAGTTTATTGAGAAGCAATCCTATTCCAGATTCATCCTATTGTTCTAGCTCAGCTTGTTTCAGTCCCTTTTAACATTCGCTCAGTTATGTCAATTTTGAGCACTGTACGTGCCTTGATGATTCTGTCTCTTTTCTGTCTGGCTTTATGAGAAGCAATCCTATTCCAAGAACATTCCATTTTTGCTAGCATAGCCAAGCCTTGACGATGCTTTACATTATGATAAGAGGAAGCTGCATACCAAATTTGGTGGTCCTAGTTCTTATTGTTTAGGAGGAGGTCTTGATCAAACAGATAGACAAACTCTCTAAATAGTTTTATTCACACCTAACGCTAAAGAGCAGCCTGTCCAAAAAAACAGTCTGATTAAAAAATATTCTGCCATGTATTTCCTTTGCAATGTATTTTTCTTCACTTTTTTGTGTGTTTCTTTGTTTATTTTCATTGTTACATGCTGCTTTTGTTCCATACAGAAATTCTCAGTTAAATAGTGGGATTTCTGTACGCAAAACAAGTGTAAGCTAATAGTCTAACCAGCAGTGTACACCACAAAGGAGAATTATGCCTGACACATGTTTTATACTGTGGTAGCTATTTTTCATGATTCTGCTGTATCGTAGATGAATACAGTAACATGCATGGACTAGTGAAGACTGGAAAGAAAGGGAAAAGAAAAATAAGACTGCAATCCAGATTATTTTCCCAGTCAGAAACTTTTTTCTATTTCATTTCATTTTAGCTAAAGAGCCTAAATAGTTTGTTTAATAAAAACATGAAAAAAAAATGCAAACTGCATTTATGATTTTTTTCCAAATATACTGTGTCTATAGCTAAGGTAACAAGCAGCAAAAATAATACACTTTGAATATTTATGAGAGATGGTTCTGCTAGAGCAGGGCTACTCAATTTTGGAAGCTCTGGGGAGTACAATGATATGAAATTCACAGTGATACTCTGGAGATATTTAAGAGCAGGTTGAACAGACATCTATCAGAGATGCTCTAGACCAAGGGTTCTCAACTTGGGGTATGCGTACCCCCAGGGGGTACGAGAAGCTTGTCAAGGGGGTACGGGGAATATTTGGTAAATAACTAGATTATCCTAATTGAACTATTCCAAAAGTAGTAGTGTTCGTGAAAAAAGCTGTGGATTCTAGAGTCTAGAATTTATTTTCTTTCATATTGGATAGGGGGTATGGGAAGGTTTACTAAAAACCGGCGGGGTACGGGGACTGAAAAAGGTTGGGAACCCCTAGTCTAGACGGAGCTTCATCTTGCTGTGAGGGCAGGGGACTGGACTCGATGACTTTTCGAGGTCACTTTCAGTTCTATGCTTCTATGATTATAACACACAGGCCCCATTTAAGTCAGTTCTCCTTCTAATAATAAAATGAAATATTTACCTGATTTCCACCCATATGACAGCACTTTTAATGAGCAATGACAGTCCAGGAATTTAACTACTAAAACACATCTCAACAGAAGACTATTCTATTGACTACTTTTTAGTTTTGGCTCCCACCCGCGGGCCGCGTGTTGAGCCCACGTAAATCCAAACTGGACCATGGGCCATAAACAAACGGGGAGTGGGCCGCATGCAGCCTGAGAGCCACATGCTGAGTGGCCCTGTGCCAGAGATTGCTGATTGAGGATTTGCTGATGAAAGATCAGACCTTGGAAAATGGTGCCCAGTGAAAGGAGTCGCCTGCTGCTGAAAAGACTCGTTCACACTTGTGTGGATGTGAATGAAGCTTTCTCTGGTTGAGCTCCGGTGTATCAAAAGGCTTTTGTTTCTGTTCTTTCTTTTCTTCTCCCAGTTACTGCCCTTCTCCCCTCTCCCCGCACACCTGCCTGCTGCCCTACCCTCCAGAAAGAGTGAAGTCGCTCACCACAGAGCAATCCACTTGCTACACTAGGACTAATACCCATTTCAGGCAGATGTAACTTGCTGTGGCCCCATCACCCTGTGGAGCAGTTATCAAAGTCCACACCCTCGATTCTTCTGCTGCATACACATTTACTGCTCGGCTGGGTGCAAATTCCTTTGGGGATCTACATAACAACGTATAGTTGGCAAAGAAGCCTTGATCTTGCTTCCCCTCTCCACCCCCAAGTCAACTGTCAATAAAGGGAAAGAGTCAACATTGGCTTCATGGCTGGGACTTGCTGGATGACACGCGATTTTGGTCTCATGTGGCCTGGTGCTTATTAGCCTGAGACCACTTGGCTCCTGGGCGAGAGGAGGGAGGGATTGTTAGTTTCTTACTAGAACAACATTAAATGTAATATTGGAAATCATCTTGATTTTTGTTGTATTTGTGTTTGACCAGTTCTGCTTCTTACTCTTAGAAAACCAGAGTCTCCTTCAGTAATAGCTCCCAAATGTACTGTGTGCAAAACTCTTTTCGTAGGGCCGGATTCTTGTCTTGGGTGTGCATGCACCGTGCCCACTCTCATCAATGGAATTTACACGTGTGGAGTGGCAGGTAGATTTTGTGTCCATTTTGGTTTCCATTTTTGAGCCCTGAGCTACCAGGTGAATCACTTAAACTCTCCATGTCTAGTTATGTTCACTTGCAGAAAGGGAAGTAATTGGCAAGTGCACTGGGGTCTTAGATGCAAGGTGATGGATTGTGGCGGTGTTTAGATGCATGCTCAGTGACTTGAAGGCTGATTGGCACTTGAGGTCAGCAGTCATGCTCCTGAACTCGATGAAACTTCATGCTTTTGGTTTCAGGAACTCATTCTGTGCAACTTTCCTTGTTGTTCTAGGGGAAAGCCCGACGGGAAGAGATCCGAAGTCCAATTTCATTTGCACTGGCTCTGCGAATTCTCTTCCAGACAGTGGAAGCAAAAGGTCATTGAGGAAGCTCCAGTTTCCCAAAGGGATTGAATATCACCATGGGGATTCCCATGCAGGTTTTAACCTGTGTCATCATAGCTTTGCTGCACCACCATGTCCACGGTGGGCTCATCAAAAGAATTATCCGTCAGAAGCGGGAGACCGGGTTAAACGTAACCTTGCCAGACGATAACCAGTCTGTGGTGTTCAACCATGTCTACAACATTAATGTACCCATGGGTTCCCTCTGCTCCGTGGACTTGGACTCAGCTAATGGGGACATGGACCTGAAGACCCAGGTTGAGCCAGGCAAGACCTACCAGGAGCACACGGTAAATGAGGGGAACCAGATAGTTTTCACACATCGCATCAACATCCCTCGCCGGGCTTGTGGCTGTGCGGCTGCTCCTGACATCAAGGATCTGCTGAGCAGACTGGAGGAGCTGGAGGGGCTGGTGTCCTCGCTACGAGAGCAATGCTCCAGCAGCATTGGCTGCTGCCCTGCTGGCCAAACCGCAGAAGGTAAGAGAGATGGGCAAAGCTTCTCTGTAGTGGAGTCTGGGGCCTGGCTGCAAATACATGTGAAAACCAGGGAGAATGAACCCCGTCTTTTTTCTTCCTTCACTTCTGAAATGCTGTCAAAACTGGAAATATTTCTGACCAGCTTGTAAAATGTGACTCTCAATTGGATTATCCACAGGCTGTAGCCATTCCACGTTTGTGTGTTCTTTCCTCCTACGCTCGTTCCTGTCTGATTCTGCAGCCAGTGTTTTTGGCAGGTTATGTAGCTTAGGCCCCAAAGGAAGACCAGAAGGGACATCATTAAGGTAGAGTTTGTTGAGACCATCAGTGCTCTTTGCAAGCTGATTGTGAGATGAGGGGCACATGTCTTCTCTTGACTTCCATGGAACTGGAAGGTGACATATGGAGGGAGATGCAGGGTCATGTCCCGTCCCCCCAGTTTGCTGATTGGCTAAACAGTGCAGCACCTAGAAAATCACCAGAACAACAGTGTGAGCCACAAAGCCACATTATGATTTCTATACAATGAAGCAACCAGGGGGAGGACGTGATCAGTGTGATCCACAAAAACCACCTCCACCAGCTGATAGGAGCTGCTGACGAGGGGTGTGTGCTAAGCCAGGACCCTCCCCAGGAGATAGGTGCTGAAATCAAGGCTTCAGGGAGGTGCCTAGCTCTGCTTAGCAATTTGCAGCCTGAATCCTTTCTCCTGGAGTCAGCTCTATACGTGCCCTTTGCAGGAGTGATGGCCTACCGCACTCTGCACAAAACTGCCAGAGCAGGGGAAGAGGATTCCCACCTATTGACTCTTATCCCATTGGTTAGAATGCTCACATGGGATGTGAGACACCCAGGTTCAATTCCCCCATCACTGCCGGGGGAGGGGGAGGAGAGAACGTTTGAACAGGGTTCTCACACAGTGCTCTAATCAGAGATGCCTGTTCAAATCCTACCACCTCCCCCTCTCAGAGAGAACTTAGTGTCTCCTACATTCCCAGTAAGTGCTCTAACTACTCAGATAAAATTAGAAAGACAGCACCTCCACTGCTGCCTTTAACAAGATTTTAAATGAAACCTGATCCAGTTGGCAGCATCTGCATGCAGGTTAGGAGGCCAAATGACCACGTTCCCTGTTCATGAATCTCTGTGGGGCTTAGGCCAGGTCTACGCTACATGAAAAAGGCAACCTAAGATACACAACTCTAGCTACAAGAATAGTGTAGTAGTGTACCTTAAGTTGAATCGCTGTGGTGTTCCCCACTGCAGGAGGTCTATGGGAGAAACTCTCCCATCAACAGAGTCAATGGGGGCAACATCAGTTGTCAATTTAGCAGGTCCTTACTAGACCTGATAAATCAAATCCCGAGAGATCACTCTACGGAGCATCCGTCTCAGGGTAAGTGAAGACAAGCCCTTAGGCTGTAGATACGCAGCCATTTGCCGAGATGGAGAAAGCAGCAAGTGAGGCCAGAGGCTGAAACATAGGCACCTTAGGAGCTTTTACTCTGAAAAGTTAGATTAAGTTTTGGTGGGAATCTTTTGGACCTCAGAGCAACCAAAGCAAAGCTATGCTTTGTAACAAGCAGCCAAGAATCGGGCCCTATATTACTGTGATTATTATTTATTATCATTTTGCAATGACAGAGGCTATATCCACACTACAAAGAAAAGTCTGAAAAAATACGTGAATTGTGAACCGCAATTTGCGTATCTTTGTCTGCTTTTTTTTCAAAAGAGACTTTTCTAAAAATTGGCACGTCTACATGGCACCACATTTCGGAAAAACCTGCTCTTTCAAGCCATCCCTTCTTCCTCATAAAACAAGATTTACAGGGATGGCAAAAGAACACATCCGCTTTTCCAACATTTTTTGGTATCCCGGAAAAGCGCTGCAGTCTAGACATAACCAGAGAGTATTATCCCCTGACTTGGCCAGAAAGTCATCAATGTGTGGTGTCTCATGAGTTCAAAGTGCTGAACAGCCTCTAATTCATCTTCACTGCCTCCCCACTCCACCTTATCCCCCTGTTGCAGACTGGTTAAATGAAGCACTGAGACTATATACTCACATGGCAGCATAGCCAGCATGTTTGTACTGCACCTTGCACAATGGGTCTGCATTCTTGGCTGGCTCTTAGGTGCTATTATAATAAACATGATTTAATAGTAAATAATATGTTGTCATAGCTGACATTGAAGCTCAGGAATTCCTGACTCTTAGGCTGTGTCTAGACTACATGCCTCTGTCGTCAGAGGCATGTAGATTAGACACATAGGCAAAGGCAAATGAAGCCGCGATTTAAATGATCGCGACTTCATTTACATTTACATGGCTGCCGCGCTGAGCCGACAAACAGCTGATCAGCTGTTTGTCTGCTCAGCACGCTAGTCTGGACGCTCCCCTGCCGACATCAAAGCCCTTTGTCGGCAGCCCCGTTATTCCTCGTGGGATGAGGTTTACCGGGGCTGCCGACAAAGGGCTTTGATGTCGGCAGGGGAGCGTCCAGACTAGCGCGCTGAGCGGACAAACAGCTGATCAGCTGTTTGTCGGCTCAGCATGGCAGCCATGTAAATGTAAATGAAGCCGCGATCATTTAAATCACGGCTTCATTTGCCTTTGCCAAAACAACAAATCCACATGGCTCCGTCAACGGAGCCATGTAGTTTAGACGTACCCTTAGTCCAATGCTTAGTCCACTAGAACAGACAGTGAGCACAGGAATAATAATGGAAGCTCTCTTCATTCTTGCTTCCAAGCATTCTCTAGTAAAGGCCAATGAAAATACAGCACACCTAGGTCGTAAGCCAGAGTTAAGGGGAGCAAAATGATACAAGAAAAAATGAAACTTTTTCCTTTGAGTTTCTATTTTATTGACGTTAAGAGGATGGATCATACAGAAGAGCAAAGACATAAAGTTACAACAGCCCACCTAACAATTCTTACTATGCACACGACAACATCTTATATGGTGTCCCATTTTTGGGGTCAGCATTTGATATATAATGATAAGACCTCTAATGGGATAGTCAGGAGTATTCTTTCAAACATTGTGTCAGGGTCACGAGGAAGGGAAGACAAAACTAATGAAAGGGACAAGCCTGCTAACCTACAGAAATGTAGTAATTGGCAACAGCTTTTCCCTGTGGTTCCTGTGAATTTAAAAGTTGCCAATGAATTAAAATTTACAGGAGAAACAAAGGGGTATTTTGACCCATTAAGATGCCTTAAAGAGACCTGATCTTCAGGAAATGCTGAGCAACCGCTCTGAAAAAAGTCTCCAGTTGGGAACCCAAACCAGAAATTCCTGGAATCACTGGTTATTTTACAGTTTTTAGCCCTTTGGAAGAATTTCTTACTATTATCTTGGTATTAAAAATTTAACACACCCCTGCTCTTATTGAGTTTTGCCAAGGCTGTCAGAGCAGCTGAATGAAGGATGTGGACGCATTGGAGAGGGTCCAGCGGAGGGTGACCAAAATGATTAGGGGGCTGTAGATCATGACCTATGAGGAGAGACTGAGGGATTTGGGTTTGTTTAGTCTGCAGAAGAGAAGAGTGAGGGGGGATTTGATAGCAGCCTTCAACTTCCTGAAGGGAGGTTCCAAAGAAGATGGAGAGAGGCTGTTCACAGTAGTGAGGGATGGCAGAACAAGGAGCAATGGTCTCAAGTTACAGTGGGGGAGATCTAGGTTGAATATTAGGATAAACTATTTCCCTAGGAGGGTGGTGAAGCACTGGGATGGGTTACCTAGGGAGGTGGTGGAATCTCCATCCCTAAAGGTGTTTAAGTCTTGGCTTAAACAAAGCCCTGGCTGGGTTGATTTAGTTGGGATTGGTCCTGCCGTGGGCAGGGGGCTGGACTTGATGACCTCCTTGATGACCTCCTTGACTTCAACGAGGAGTAACAGTAGTTCGGATTAGGAAGCCTAGTCCGGACTACCTAGTTCGTGCCGCGTGTATCCGCGGGCACGGAGTCCGAACTAGCGGACATTTAAAAATGGCGGCGCCCGGCAACATGCAAATGAAGCACGGGAAATTCAAATCCCGGGCTTCATTTGCAACTCCGGTTGCCTACATTACCACCCTAGTTCAAACTAGGGTGGTAGTGTAGACATACCCTATGTGATATTTGTGTGAGCAGGCCACATTGGTACCATCCCACTTCGCCCACCATTACAATTTTATTTTTTAAAGAGAAGAGGTAACAGTAGACCCCGGGGTCAATGGATGCTCATTGTACCATTTAATGCAAACATATAACATTTTGTAACCCTGAGCCCTGCCATATGAAGGGTCTTACTAACAATCTTCTGTGTCTAAATTCTGTGATGCACATCACAGCTCATTAAGTGTAATGAGTTTTCTGATTCATTGATACAGGTCTAGTGGACACCGCACCATATTGCAATGGACGAGGGAACTACAGCAATGATCTCTGCGGCTGCATTTGTGAACCTGGCTGGAAAGGACCCAACTGCACAGAACCGGAATGCCTGAACAACTGCAACAACAGGGGTCGTTGTGTCAATGGCAAATGCATCTGTGACAAGGGCTTCACTGGGGAAGACTGCAGCGAGCTCGCCTGCCCCAATGACTGCAGTGACCAAGGCAAATGCATCAATGGTGTCTGCCTGTGCTTTGAGGAGTACACCGGGGAGGACTGTAGTGAAGAGCTGTGCCCAGTGGCGTGCAGCGAGCATGGCAAGTGTGTGAACGGGAGATGCGTGTGTGACGAAGGCTTTGCTGGTGAGGACTGCAGTGTGCCGCTCTGCCTGAACAATTGCCATAACCGGGGGCGCTGTGTGGAGAAGGAGTGCGTCTGCCACGAAGGCTACACGGGGGAAGACTGCAGCGAGATTATCTGCCCCAATGACTGCTATGATCGTGGCCGCTGTGTCAATGGGACCTGCTACTGTGAGACAGGCTTCACCGGGGAGGACTGTGGGGAGCTCACCTGCCCCAACAACTGCAACAACAAAGGCCGCTGCAAGAACGGGCTGTGCATCTGTAACGAGGGCTTTGTGGGCAACGACTGTAGTGAGCGGCGGTGCCCCAAGGACTGTAACAAGAGGGGGCGCTGTGTGAATGGGAAATGCGTCTGCAATGAGGGCTTTGCTGGTGCCGCCTGTGGCCAAGTGAAGTGCCCCAAAGATTGCAACAACCGGGGCCGCTGTGTTAATGGACAGTGTGTGTGCCAGGAGGGCTTCATGGGTGAAGACTGCAGTGAGTTGCGGTGTCCCAGCGACTGTAGCAACCGGGGGCGCTGCACCAATGGGCAGTGTGAATGTGATGAGGGCTTCATGGGCGAGGACTGCAGCCAGCTGAAGTGCCCCAATGACTGTCACAACCGTGGGCAGTGCATCAATGGACAGTGCGTGTGTAATGAGGGTTTCATTGGTGAGGCCTGTGGAGAGCTGAGGTGCGCCAATGACTGTAACAACCGGGGGCGCTGCGTCAATGGGCAGTGTGTGTGTGAGGAGGGCTTCATGGGTGAGGACTGCGGGGAGCTGAGGTGCCCCAACGACTGTAACAAGCAGGGGCGCTGTGTCAACGGGCAGTGTGTCTGCGATGAGGGGTACATGGGAGAGGACTGTGCTGAGCTGAGGTGCCCCAATGACTGTAACAACCGTGGCCGCTGTGTGGATGGGAGGTGCGTGTGTGATGACGGCTTTGCTGCAGAGGACTGCGGGGAGTTGGTGTGCTTGAACAACTGCAACAACCGAGGCCGTTGCATCAACGGGCAGTGCGAGTGTGACAATGGGTTCACAGAGAGCGACTGTAGCCAGCAGCGGTGTCCTAGTGACTGCAACAACCGGGGGCGCTGTGTTGACGGACTGTGCCTGTGTGACGAGGGCTTTGGCGGAGCGGACTGTAGCGAGAAAACTTGCCTCAACAACTGCAATGACATGGGCCGCTGCGTTGATGGGCAATGTATTTGTGATGATGGCTACAGTGGGGACGACTGCTCCAGCGGTAAGTTTTAGTGTCCGTCTCAACCAGCCAACCACCCTTAAATTATCCTCTGTCTATCCATCAGTCAAAGGAGATGTAAGGCCTTTTCCCCCTAAAGGTGGTGGCTGATTCTGATCTTGTTCCTGATGTGGTAGCCAGGAATAACCTCAGTGAAGTCAGTGCAGCTGAGGCAGGTTTGATCAAGGTGAGTAAGACCAGAATTCTTGCAGTCCCTTCTGTTCTTGAGGCTGGACGTTACCACTTGATGGCCAGCCAATCAAACAACTGGTGAGGTTAGTACTATAGCTGTGGTTCTCATCTGGAGTAAATCCATCCAGTTCCCATGCATGTCAGTGGCTGACAATACAGCCCCCGGCACTTTTGCATTCCCATTACACTTCTTCTGTTCTATCCTTCTATACTGGCTGTATCTAAAACGCTTCTAGCTCAGCCTTTGGGGAGGTAAAGAGTCCTTATGATAGAGACTCAGCAGGATTTGCCAAGGGAAGTAGCCTTTTTTAGTCTAGAGAGAGCTCTGACTTGAAAATCAGACTTACAGCCCTGCCAGAATACTGGAGTGCAGGCTAACAGCTTCCCTGATTGACAGCCGGAGGTTTGTGTATGTCCAATAGCCGGGTGGCAGGGTAAGGATGCATTTCCTACATGATGACACCTCTTGTTCATGCTGAACTGGGAGAGTGGGCTGTTGCGCCTGCAGCCTGCCCATGGTTACAGGTGTACAGAACACACAGTGGCATCCAGCAAGGAGAGGCCAAGGAGCTCAGCTAGTTGACGGCTCCTTGGGAGTAAATCACCAACTCATTGAACATTAGCTATGGAATGGGAGCAGTCTTGGCTCCCACGACCTCCGACTGCCCAGTCATCAAAGAGGTGCCAGTGCTGGGAGTTCTGCCATTTGCTGTTCGCACAAGCCATGTTCTTGAGATAAGCTTGAGGTCACTCCTATGGGAGGTATAACTCTTAGGCTCTGAAACCCTGCTGGGTTCCTTTCACTGGCCCTCTGGTGTTAGCTCCAGTTCTTTATCTCCCCCAGTTTCCTCGTGGCAGATGAATCCTGAGTCACAGTTTGATCTCCCACCCATGAAAATCTGGAATAATTCCATGGAAATTGCTGGATAGCTGACCTCAGACAAGATGACAGTAGCATTCAGTGTGTTCAGCAGTAAAACCATGGGCCACTAACAGCTGAGATAAATCACTAAGGATATGTCTACACTAGCCCCTAGTGCGAACCAGGGAGGCTAACGTAGGCATTCGAACTTGCAAATGAAGCCCGGGATTTAAATATCCTGGGCTTTATTTGCATGTTCCCATCCGGGGGACATTTTTAAATCCCACTAGTCCAAACTAACTGCCCACGGCTACACACGGCAGTCAAACATTAATTCGAACGAAGTCCTTAGTTCGAATTAACTGTTACTCCTCATGGAATGAGATTTACAAAAGTCGGAACAAGCCATCCATGGTTTTGAATTTATTTTGAAATAACAGAATGGCTGTGTAGATGCTTGCATTGTTATTTGGGAATAAGGATTGTTATTCCGAAATAATGCTTCTGTGTAGACGCACCCTAAGGGTACGGCTAGACGACAAGATTTTGTCGGGAAAAGGTACGCAAAATGCATGTTGCATTTTGCGTACCTTTTTCCGATTCTTTTGCCAGAAGAGGCTTTTCCAACATTTGGCCCATCTAGACTGGGCCAAATGTTGGGAAAAAAACCCTCTTTCGGAAGCCGCCTTCTTCCTTGTAGAATGAGGAATATGGGAGCTTCTGAAAGAGCGCATTCGCTCTTCCACAAAAAAAAATGGAAGAGCAAACGCATTTCTTGGATGCGGTGGAGTTTTTTCGGGATACCTCCAGTATCCCAAAGTCTAGCCGCACCCTAAGTCCCTGAAAAGGCAGCTCTGGTGGTCTTACAAACTTCTGTGCTATTAGAGGGGCACATGCAGCATGACAAACAGTGGCTGCCTATGGGTGTGAGAGCAGAGATTAGCCCAGTGTCTTCAGGTCTGTCTGATCTTTCCATTGATTTTTTTTTTCCTGGCAGTGTCTCCTCCAAGCGACTTGACAGTGACAGACGTGACGGATAAAACGGTCAACCTAGAATGGAGGAATGAGAATCTAGTCACCGAGTACCTCATCACCTATGTTCCTACTAGTGTTGGTGGCCTGGACCTGCAGTTCCGGGTGCCTGGAAATGAGACATCTGCAACCATCCGTGAACTGGAGCCGGGTGTGGAATACTTTATCCGTGTGTTTGCCATCCTACAGAATAAGAAGAGTATTCCCATCAGTGCCAGGGTGGCTACCTGTGAGTCTATAGTAAACAGAGATCTCTGTGTTGGCCATCTCTCTGTTCCTTAATATTCCTTCACTTGGATCTTTTTCTCTCTTTGGGACTTCCTTTTTATAATTCTTTCTCTGCTGTGTTCCTGTTAAAGTCTGGACCAACCCAGAGTCTCCTCAATTTCCCCTCCCCCCCCCCCACCCCCCGGATTCTCTCTTTGAAATGGATGCATTTTTGTTGTGTTGTTGGAACTTTCCTTCTCTGTCTGAGGCCTTCCATTGAATATCACTGGGGTCCTGCAAACTCTCGTTTCTGTCATGGCAAGCTACATTTGAAGGTCTCGGGGCTCCACCTGTCAAATTGTTTTCATCCATCCCAGTACAGTAAAAGCAGTTAGGTCCACGCTATTGTAATTAGCAGAGTCCTGCAAATCCATGGATAGCTGCTTTGTAATTGCAGGTATCTGCCTTCAAGGGTGTGGATGCCAATATCACCGCTCATGTTTTGCGGATACGAATGCAGACGCAGATGCCAATTTTGTCCCCTCTAGTAATTAGAACTGAGATTTTTGATTTTCAGTGCGTCCAAGTACAACTCACTTTCATTGCACATCGCTCTTCCCTTTCTTTATGATATCTCAGGACCTTTCACTACTACTAAGTTCAGGCCCTCGCAAGGCACACCAACTCTACTGTTCTACACCCGTGGCCCACCTGCCCATTAATACTATTGTTATAAGCCGTTGCTGTAGAATAGTATGCTTTTTTAAGAACAATATGAGATATCAACACAAGATGAATTAAGTGCATTCAGTCTTCGTTGTCCTCATGTCTCTTCCTTGCCACCCAAATATGCTCAGATATTTCCAATTGGCCCACCTGAGAGAGCAGAGCCATTGTGGTTGTATGTAATATAGTTGCCAATTTATGAATGACTGTGCCAACCACTATGCTGGGTAAAATTATAAGGAAAGGGACTTCTACCTGTAGCCAGAAGGGGCGAAAGTCCGATTTCAGCTTTGAGATATATTGCTGCTATGCAACAGAGAACTGCTAAATTGGCATGTACTTAATTGTGCATGTCTCTTATAAGGCACCAACAGATGTGTGAGTGTGGTGGAAATCTAAAAAGAAGCTCTAAAACAGAAAAATGTAGGGCAGTTGGAATATGAATCCCCCCTTGTTTGCAAAAGGAAATCATAGAATCATAGACTCCCTGGGCTGGAAGAGACCTCAGGAGGTCATTGAGTCCAGCCCCCTGCCCAAAGTAGGACCAACCCTAGCTAAAGATTCTATACTGCATTTTTAGTCTAGCTAAAACTTCACATATGATGGGTAGAGAGGAGGGATGGAGGAGCCAGGATGGTGGATAGATGTTTCTGTAGTTTGGTATGTCCCAAATTAACTCTGGTATCTTTGGGGAAAGAAAAAAAAGCCATTCATCCATCTACAGAATGCATTTTTTGACATGTGCCCACCATGGCCACATCTACACTGCACGCTTCTTGCACAAGAACTGTTTTGCACAAGAGCTCTTGTGCAAAAGGTCTTGCGCAAGAGCGCATCCACACTGCCATGTGCTTTTGCACAAGATATGTGCTTTTGTGCAAGAGCGTCCATGGCAGCATGGACACTGTCTTCTGCAAGAAAGCTCTGATGACCAGTTTAGCCATTGGGGTTTCTTGCACAAGAAACCCCTGTTGCCCCTCCATACTGCCTTCTTGCACAAGAGATCTTGTGCAAGAGATCTTGTGCAAGAGGACTTATTCCTCGTGGGGAGAAGAATAACTCCAGCACAAGAAGCCCTCTGTTCCGACGCTTGACTGTAAATTGACTTGTGCAAGAGTGCTCTGTAGAGCCCAAATTTAGTTGTGCAAGGTAGATGCTTTGCAAGTTTTTGCGCAAGAATGGTTGTTCTTGCACAAGAAGCCTGCAGTGTAGATGTAGCCCATGTGTTTGTTCATTGTACTAATTCCTTTTCTCTTTCTTTCTTTCTTTCTTTCTTTCTTTCTTTCTTTCTTTCTTTCTTTCTTTCTTTCTTTCTTTCTTTCTTTCTTTCTTTCTTTCTTTCTCCAGTTTTGTCTCTAGCACCCATCACTGTAGTATGTATGCATTTTTATAGTATCTAAAAAAAAATGTCCCTGGTGATTTTCACCATCGTACTCATTTGTGAATATCTTGTTCCCTGAGCTGAGAGGACACTATGACCCATGCAGCTACCCTCTTGCTGTTCCTCCTCATAGATCTGCCTGCTCCTGAAGGCCTGACATTCAAATCCATCAAGGAGACATCTGTACAGGTGGAATGGGATCCTCTAAACATTCCATTTGATGGATGGGAGCTCATATTCCGGAATATGGTAAGGAAAAAGCTTATCCAGCAAGCTTTTGTGTTCAAGTGTAGAGTGCTGGTTTCTTTTTATGCTACATTCTAACTAGAACTGGCCAGAGAATGTCTAATTTATTTCACAATAACTTTTGAGAGTTTCATATTTTGTTTTCGTTCCTCACTGGAATGAAAACCAAACCTTTCCACTGTTTTCACAAAATGGGAATGGTTCCCAAAGGTCTGTTTTTTGATTCAGCACTGTCTCCCTGGAAATGACCAGAATGTCTCCCCAAGAACCTCCAAAACCATCCCAGCCAAACCTTTGTCAAAATCAATCTGTCTGCAGGAGACATTTCAGTTTGGATGGGGAAAAAAAGCACAAGGTTGAGAATGTTCTGACTCCTTGTCATTTTTCCTAATTGCCGTGTGTGTTACAGAAAAAGGAAGATAATGGGGACATAACCAACAGCTTGAAGAGACCAGAGACGACATATATGCAGCCAGGTCTGGCACCAGGACAACAGTATAATGTATCCCTGCATGTTGTGAAAAACAAAACCAGAGGACCAGGGCTGTTTAGAGTCGTTACCACAAGTAAGTTCTATTCTGTTGTTTGGTGCTCTCTGGGGAGATGCTAAATGGAAGGAAAACCAAGCCGCACAACACAGCAGCCTCCCTTTTGAAAACACGAAGCAGGGAAGAGCTGCAGTAGCTGACACAAGGAATTCCTGGGCTCCCTGTCTGAGGAGGAAAGGAGATGTTCCTTCTAGTTGGCAGTGGACCAGCATGCACTGTGTTCCTGTTCAGAGAGTGCAACCATGAGCAGCCGGTAATGAAGGCAAGGGAAGGCACAACCTTCCCAAAATTGCCTACATGCCCTAGCTACCCGGGAAGGCTGGGGCCATAACATGGCATCTCTGGCCCTGCAGGTGGCCAAGAAGGATCAGGCAGATGGTAGGCGGGACTTGGATCCAAGGGCGGGCCTTGGGCAGAAGGGGCGGAGCTGGGGCTTGCCTTCCCCAGCTGGGCCTTCACAGGCCGCCCATGAGTGAAACAAAGTGAATCAGGCTCCACATCACTAATCTACCACATGAAACTACTTGGCCCCAGCAGGATTCCTCATGCAGCCAGAAAACCGGCTTGGACATTGGCTCATCCTTGTTGTGCTAGTTCAGGACCTGCTCAATACACATCCCCTTCCCTTCCTGCGTTATGCAGCTCTTTCCATCTACATTAGTGGCGTATTAAGCAAGTTGGCATGAAGAGTTACAGTTGTTAATAAGAGTTGCTCATTAGAATTTTGCTTTGATTCCACCGTGAAGGGACAGTGTCCAAACTAGGTTTGCTCTCTCAGTGGTGGGATCAGAAAATTCATTTTTTTCCTCTTTCTATCCCAGAGTTGGATGCCCCAAGCCAGATAGAGGTGAGAGATGTGACAGACACCACAGCTTTAATCACATGGTTCAAACCTTTGGCTGAAATTGATGACATGGAGCTCAGCTATGGCCCCAAGGATGTCCCAGGGGACAGGACGACCATTGACCTCTCTGAAGATGAAAGCCAGTACTCCATTGGGAATCTGAAACCACACACAGAATATGAGGTGACGCTGATCTCTCGGCGCGGGGATATGACCAGCGACCCTGTGAAGGAAACCTTTGTCACAGGTACAGAGCTTGTTCAGCTATGACCATAGCTTCTTGTCTTCTGCTCTGCTCTATCCACCACCTGCACATCCATGCTAGTTAGTTGGAGCCTGTTGCTTCATTGTACGGTTATTGTACTGGCACATCCCTATACCAGTCAAAGAAGTTTATGGCAGTTGAATAAAGTTTTCAAAAGTGACTTAGGAACTTTAATCCAATTGGTTCCTGGAGAGACTTGGGCTCCTCATGCCTGCATCTCATTTGAAAATTAAAATTAGGTTCCAGATCACTTAGGGTATGTCTACACTACCCTCCTAATTCGAACTAGGAGGGTAATGTAGGCATACCGCACTTGCAAATGAAGCCCGGGATTTGAATTTCCCGGGCTTCATTTGCATGAAGCCGGCCGGCGCCATTTTTAAATGCTGGCAGTTCGAACCCCGTGCCACGCGGCTACACGCGGCATGGAGTAGCTAGTTCGGATTAGGCTTCCTAATCCGAACTAGCTGTACTCCTCGTGGAATGAACTCCTCGGGGTTCGAACTGCCGGCATTTAAAAATGGTGCCGGCCGGCTCCATGCAAATGAAGCCCGGGAAATTCAAATCCCGGGCTTCATTTGCAAGTGCGGTATGCCTACATTACCCTCCTAGTTCGAATTAGGAGGGTAGTGTAGACATACCTTTAGTCCTTTTGATACTTTCACCCTGAATCCCCTATTTTTCCCCACCAATGCACAGGGTTCCTCCTACCTTATCTGCCTGTCTGTTTCTTAAGCTAAAGTTTCCCTATAACTCCATTACCACAGTGTTTAGTTCTGAACAGAAACATTATTATGCCTGCATCCCTTGTGGATTAGAGGAGAACTCTCTTCTTTTTTTCCTTCTTCAGTTTTGGATATGTCTGTCTGCTTTTGTTTTTAATTCAGTTTCACCTTCAAGTATGCTGGGAATGCTGTTTTAAAAAGTAGGCATTTTACTGTGCAGCCATGGTTTGGATCTTAGTGGAGCCATATGACAATGCTGGGGAATAAAAGGAGCAGGAAAATGAAATCCTTTTTCACCCCAGGATGGAGTTGTTTCATCAATCCAGGATTTGAGTCTATTTGGGTGTGAATTATAATAGCTCATGGAATTTGTAGATAAAATCCCTATTTCATTCCAAGAGATGAAATCCTGTAGGCCGGGGTTGGAGAGTTCAATGATTTAGTTGGGGTTGGTGCTGCTTTGGGCAGGGAGCTGGACCCAATGACCTCCTTAGGTCTCAAACAGCCCTGGGATTCTACCATTCTGTGATTGAGGGGTATCTTTGAATACTACATTCCAGGGCTGGGCAACAATTTTCTGTCACATCATTGGTTCTCAGTAAAACAAAAATTAAAAAAAAAAAAATCCCAGGAGGTATCTGCTTTCCTTGGAAATTTTCAATTTTTCTGAATTTTTTTTAGCATAAAAATGGATTTTTGGGGAAAAGTCAGAATTTTCCACCGAGATATGACATGGCATTTTTTACCAGCTTTAGTGAATTTCTCTCCTTCCTAAAAGAAATTGGTCTAATTAGGGCAGGGATTATGAGAGGTAAATTCTGTGGGAAAATTGAATTCATCTTGTAGATGGTACCCTATGCCAGGTATGCAAATCATTCTCCCCTTCTGCCCTAAGAGAGAACCGTTTTCCCTCCTCAGAGTTGGATGCACCGAAGAACCTGAAACACCTGTCTCAGACAGACAACAGTATCACCTTAGAGTGGAAGAACAGCCATGCTAGCATTGATAACTACAGAATCAAGTTCGCTCCCATCTCAGGGGGAGACCATGCTGAGATCACTGTGCCAAAGAGTAATGAGGCTACAACCAAGGCTACACTCACAGGTAGGCTGAAACTAAGATTATTTTTAATGCAACTGACACCAGTAACCAGCTAACGACCTGACCTCTAGCACCCTGATGCACTGTG
This sequence comes from Pelodiscus sinensis, assembly GCF_052426305.1. Classification (NCBI taxonomy): domain Eukaryota; kingdom Metazoa; phylum Chordata; order Testudines; family Trionychidae; genus Pelodiscus; species Pelodiscus sinensis. The sequence continues at coordinate 5,675,390 of NC_143074.1, read as the reverse complement.
GATACAGAAGCATCTAAGGGGTTACAAATAGAACCCATGTACCCTGCCGTCGTATGGTTGGTCTGGGGCAGGGCTATAAAAATAAAGAGGAAGCTGCTGTCTGGAGAAGACCTTCTCCTCTCCCCTCCCAGCTGTGGGATGTTAAGTTAATAAAATTAGACTGAAAGAAAGAAGAAAGGGATCTTCAATTGAACCAGAGTTTGGGCTTTATTGTAAGTCCCCAGCCTCGGACCACCCTGTTACTCATAAAATGGAAAGGGAGGGGTCTAGCAGGAGGGACAGTTATACTGCAGAATGACCACAAGGGGCAGCAAGGAGCCACACATGGGGAGCAGGATAAATATAACCACATTGGGCTGACAAGGATGGAGAAAGAGACAGCTATCTACTATATATTTCAGAGAGTTTGTCTCTTTGCGTGTACTCCTCCCTCGGCTCTAATTGATGCAGCAACCCTGGACAGGCACTTCTCACCTGGCCTGAAGCTTGGCAGTGAGAGAGACCTAGGGTTGTCCTTTATTCCTGGAGCATCCTGCATACTGAACCCCTTATCCCCAGCTCCAGCCCAGAACAATGATTTAAATGAAGAAAAAGAAAATGTATTAGAGTTAAGACCCAAGCATAACATAACATAAGAACTAGAGGTCACCAGATGAAATTAATAGGTAGCAGGTTTAAAAGAAACAAAAGGAAGTTTTTCTTCATGCAGCACGTAGTCAACCTATGGAACTCCTTGACACAGGATGTTGTGAAGGCCAGGACTGTAACAGGATTCAAAAAAGAACTAGATACAGTAATTGAGATTAGGTCCATCAATGGCTATTTGCCAAGATTGGTAAGAATGGTGTCCCTTCCCTCTATTTGTCAGAGGCTGGAAATGTATGACAAGAGAGAGATCATGTAATGTTTACCTGTTCTGTTCACTCCCTTTGGGGCATCTGGCATCGGCCACTGTTGGCAAACAGGATTCTGAGCTAGATGGACCTTTGGTTTGACCCAGTATGACTGTTCTTATGTTCATGCAATGCTGCGTAAATCTTCTAGTATTTATATAATCACAATATGATTGCATCCATACTTTATAACAGTACTGTTTTCATTAGGGTCTCATTAGCTATCTAGGAACATCTGGTCTTCCTTTGCTAGGAACAGAACTTTCCCTGACACTAAGAATTATTCATGCACAACAGGGGAACAGGAGGCCCTCTTAGTGTAAAGTACTGTAACGTCTGAATGGATTACAAAGAATTTACAAAAATGTAAAGCTATAAAGCAACACACTGGAGAGCTGCAAAGAGAAATATGATTACTTATGAAAGAGACTTTAAAAACACACTGAAACCCATGGGGACTGGGATAATAAGCATATTTGAATCTTTTATGGTATTGAAGTAATTCAGGATGTGAAAGACATCGAAGATGATTTAGATATCAGGTGACTCATTTTTTACTAACCAGGGCACATAGTGTCTTTGTTCCTTTCAAAAGCTGCATTTTCAGTGAGATTTTTAAAGGTATTTAAAGATGCAACCAGCACCTCACGGAATTTTCAAATACATTTTGAAACCAACGCCAGTTGATTTTTAGTCACTTTTCAATCTCTTGGGGTGCCCATCTGAAACTCCAGGTACCGAAATCTCTTTAATTCGCTGACACTGAGTCTCGGACTCACCGTGTCACTTTCTCATGGGCTTGCAGAAAGGACCATGCACCTTTTCTAGGCAGTTTGGATTTTCACATTCAACGTGTATTTCTACACACTCATGCAGGTTACATTTAAATTCCTGGCAGGAACTGTCACTTGACTCATCTGAAGAAGTGGGCTGTTCCCATGAAAGCTCAGGATACTCTATATTCATATGCTTGTTAGTCTCTATGGCAGGGGAGGGGACCTAAGGCCCAGGGGCCAGATGCAGCCCCTGGGTTCCCTGGATTTGACCCTCAAGGCTTAGGACAGCCCCCCCCAGGATTGAGGAGTCCATGATAGCACTCCAGAGCCACCTTTCTCCCACCACCACCTCCCCGCAGCCCCCCGCCCCAGACTGATTTTTTCTGTGGGTCAGCGGCCCTTGACCCAAAAAAGGTTCCCTACCCCTGCTCGAAAGTGCTACAGGACCACTCCATTTTTTTAATGTTTGGACAGTGCCTAGCACACTGGGATCCCGGTCTTGGTGGCATCTCCAAGTACTAGAATAAATAATAATTATAACATTGAATAATAAATAATCAAGTTGAATGGACATGCAAAAGATTTTTCCCAACACTGGAAGCCAGCTAAGCTACGTCTACACTATGGCACTATTTTGGAACACTGGAAATTTCCTGAAATAGCTATTCCACGTCTTTTGAGTGAGCCATTATTTCGAAATATAATAGGCTCGCTATTCCGACATCCCTGTAAACCTCATTCCAAGAGGGTTAAGAGACATTTCAGAATAGCACTTTATTTTCAAATTTGGTGCAGTGCAGACTGCGCCAAATTTTGAAATAAGCTATTTCAAAATTACCTTGAAATAAACTACGCAACTTGTGTCGTGCAACTTGTGCAGCTTATTTTGGGGTAAGGGCTCAGTGTAGATGCTCCCCTGGAGACTGACTGAAAATTTGGCTCTTAATGTTCATAGCAAAAGAAATATCCTATGCTGCTTCATACTACAGCTTTCTTATTAAAAACAAAACCAACACACTTTTTGGCTAGCACCAACCCTAAACAGTGACCGATCTCTCCTGCTTCTCCATAGGTCTGAGGCCTGGAACTGAATATGGCATTGGAGTGACAGCAGTGAAGCAGGACAGAGAAAGCATTCCTGCCACCATCAATGCTGCAACCGGTGAGATGTTCCTTTCTCTTTGCCACCTGGGGGGAAATGACAAAGAAAGCTGGAGCCATTCAGGAGCCCCAAGTAGGGGAAAGTGTAGCTGTCTCATAAATTGTGCAGCCCTCTTGGTCTTTTGAAGGTCAATGTGGCTGCTGAGGACAAGAGCAAAGCCCACAAAATATGGCATGATCCAATTCCAAACCCATCAAATGTGATCATTGAGTACACAGCTTAGTGAGGGAGGGAGCAAATTCTCCATCCCTTGGAGTCTTTTAACCAGGATTGGATGTCTTCCTTTAAACATATTACCTCTGTGCGAAGGAAAGTATAACTGCAACCCCCTAACATCTGTCTGTGGCATCCCCTCTCTCCTCGGGGGCCATGCTGAGAAACTCTGCTCTGGTTTCATCTCAAGAGCTCAGAGCAGGAGTTACTGGCTGAAACTGAATGTTGGTTAAAAAAAAAGGAATAAACCAGGGGGTCAGATTCTGCCTTTTCACCATGCAGTGGGTTGAAATGAACGTTAGTGAGGGAGCTCTGGAGTCCATTTGGTTTGCACATAAACGGAATCTCACCTGCCAATACTTAGATGAGAGGATAGGATCTGCAAAGACATAGAAAAGGAAATCACACCCTCATTCCACATTGAATCGGTTATTGCGGTGGGTATAATGGTTGCTCTTTCTGCAGTTAGCAAACCCCAATGGCAATACACAGCTCTTGCACTGAGGAACATAACAAAAATGTGGATGTATAAAAAACTTCTATGTTTTAATGTGCAGATCTGGATAATCCCAAGGATGTGGAAGTCAACGATCGCACAGAAACGACCCTCTCCCTCCGCTGGAAAAGACCACTGGCCAAGTTTGACCGCTACCGCCTCACTTACGTCAGCCCCTCTGGGAGGAAGAATGAAATTGACATACCAGCAGACAGCACCTCTTACATCCTGCAAGGTCTGGAGGCTGGTGCAGAATATACCATCACCCTGCTGGTGGAGAAAGGCAGGCATAAGAGCAAACCTACGATGCTGAAGGACTCTACTGGTAAGTAGCAGCCTCTGACATCAGGTTCTCTTTTGTAAAGAGTGGGTGAGAGGATCAGTCGAAGCAAAATGGCACCTGCTTTCCAAGACACTGCCGGGGAGCAGCTGGTGCAAACACCTGGTTTCTCTCTCAAGTGTGAAACCGAAACTGAGGGATAGCCCTGCATTTGCCTTATCCCCTTGTTTCTCTCCATCTTCTCTGCTGTGTGCTGGTTTATCCCGTAAGGCAACCCATTCAATACACTTATTCTCCAGCGGGGAATGTATAACCTCATTCATTGCTTTAAATTGCACGATTTCCATGTGTGTCTGTCTTAATGGTTTATTTTGTTTTCCTGCAGTTTACAGCAATCCAAGAAGAAAGGAGACGTAGACGTTAACACACCTGTGTCACATTTCCCCCACTGCTTTAATGAATTTTCATTGCAGCCTTGCTTGCCACTGAAAGGATCCGAGCAGTGTCGGAGCACTCAAAGCCCTGCTTTTATCCTTCTCCGTTGTTTTCTTTCAATTGCATAGGAAAGCTAATGGCCGGAGGGTGGCGGGTTCAAGTCCTCCACCTCCCCGGGAGAGGTGGGATAAAGGGCGCCCTGAAGGTGAGGTGGTGGGGCGGGTGAGGCGAGATAAGAGATGCTTTGAAGGTAGCCCCTTGATTCCATTAGCTACCAGGACTGCTACGCTTCTCAGTAAGAAAGGGCCCATCCTGCTGCCATTGTTCACTAGGAGCGGCACCTTATTCCTCGAGGAGTTTCTACTTCTGGTGAGACTTCTGGTTGAGTAAAAACAACTAGGGATCCTGAGGCATCTTAAACATGAAGGGCACGTCTACACTACATGGAAGGTTGACACTGCTAGATCAAACTCAGCGGGTGCCCCCATCAGTGCCATATTTCTGCTCCTCATGAAGAGTAAGGGAAGTTAAGAGGAAAGTTTACTCCCATCGGCCTCCCACTGTGTGGACAACACAGAAATGTGTTGTAAGGTATGTCGACACCAGCTACGTAATTTACGTAACTGGAGTTGCCTATCTTACTTTGACCTTCCTAGGTCATGTAGATCAGACCTAAAAAATTTATTTGGGCAGAAGGTTTCAATGGCTGGAACCCACTTCATGAAATGCATCTGATGGAGTGGGTTCCAACCCATAAAAGCTTATGACCAAATAAATGTGTTATACTTTAAGGTGCCACAGGACTCCTCATTGATTTTGCTGAAACAGACTAACACGGCAACCTCTCTAAGACTCATTGAGTAGGGAACTCTTCTATATCTGCAGGTATGACCGAGAGAGGGCTATATTAGGTTATGGTTGTAGGGTGAAAGATAATTAGGCCCTACATATTTTTAGGGTCATTTGTATTTAAATATTGTGGGCTAGCCCTCACCTGGTATAAATCAGTATTGCTGTGCTGATAACAGTGAAATTAAATCAGTTAAAATAGTTTGATCAGTTGATCTAGGCCTGTTAGTTTCATCTTATTTCTATCTGGAGGACAAACCCAAGCAAGAAACCCCAGACCTTACACAGTCACGTTTGTAGACAGCGCAAATTGCCTGGTATTGTGACGTCTCAAAATTAAAGTAGGCACCTTATTCGGCTGCCACACAGTGCATCCAACCCAACTAACTGTATTTCCCCTAGTAATTTCCATGCCAACTGTGCTTATAACTGGTTTACAGAGTTAAATAATTCAAGACAGCTGAGAGTTCAGATGCTGTAGCCATCCACATTAGTAAATTGAATGATGAATTAATAAGGCCAGTAGCCAAGTGGGAGAATGCATAGGAGGAACTGACACACAAAACAAAGCCAAAGGTTTACGCTACAGGGATGAACAAAGCTTTGATCTGCCTAGGGTTATTTCTCCCCCTTCTCTTTGAAGAATCTTCAGACCCTCACAGGAAATACAGATGGAGGGTGAAAAGGCTTAAACAACATACATCAGAAGGCACTTGCTGGGGAGTTTCACAAACTAGTATTCCCAGCATCAGAACCAAATCCCCCACGCCTTGCTCTTTATCGTCTTGGGATATTTTTTAAAAAAATATGCATGAGACCAGCGTAATTTTGTTAAGTGTTTGCTCTGGGCCATGCATAAACTGAGTTTGTCCTGCAGCATCACCTACAATGAAGCAGCCCCGGCCGATGTAACCTCTTTCTGCTCTTTCCCTTCACTAGGGATGGATGTATCCCAAATGCACAAAAATCAGGCACTGTAAAATAAGAGCGTGTGAGCTGGGAGAAGTGGGGCTGCTTCTTTCTTTGTTCCAGCCACATCCCAGTACATGTAAGATCCTACAGTCCTCTGGGTGAGCAAAAAAAAAAAAAAAAAAAAAATCCTGTCAGCTCTCATGCTCTGCTCACAGCTAGAGATGACTCCTGGGCCATTTCACTGCGGGAGATGGGGGTGAGAGATTGCTCTGCGCAGCAGGGAGTAGAGAGTAACTGATTCAAGTGGAAGGCACCAGGAGCAGGGCTAGGACCGAACCAGCTCTCTGCACCCTAGGAGGGATGCAGCGGCAGAGCCCCAGGGACGGGCCTTAGGACCACTGATTCATTGAAAGAGAGAAAAAGAAAAAGGGTCCAAGCGCCACTTGGCGAGTGCAAAGTTTGATTTCAAAGTTCCCGTCCTTTGGCCATGTCATGTTGTTCAGTCTTTCACCTTAATCCTCCCTGATTTCTGCTTGTTCAGTCAGATCTGCAGAGGTCAGGGAGCTTTTGGTTTGGTTTGGTTTTGCAAGGGTTTTTTTGGTTGCATCGGTCAATTATCTCCTGCTGAAATCCTGTAAGATAGGCATTGCTCCTTGAGTGGCAGATGTTATTTTCTTGTGCGTTGTCTCTCTCTTTGGCAGTCCCTCATACTGCCTTCAATCTCCCGCTGAGGATATAAACAACACTCACTGCCTCTGTGTGCATGCACATCCACATATAAAGAATCTTGGCACACTGTGTAACACAATGGCAAAGGGCATGTCACGCTTCCTGTTAGTCTCCAGCTCACTAGTGGATCACAATCATCTACTGCTGCTAAGTAACTAAATGGATCCTTTAGCTCGTGAGGCAGAGGATCGTGCTTTGGTGCCGCTAGTCCTGGTTTCAAAATCTGCTTAGATGGGTCTATTCACAGCCGGGTAATAAATATGAAGTGCCCAGTTCATTGACTTTTGTTCTTTTTTAAAAAGGAAGGAATTAAGTTCTCTACTTTGCTTGTTTGTTTCTTTATAGCCCCCCGTAGTCTAGAACTAAAGTGGCAGGTGACTCCTGGCCCAGATGAATACTCTGGATCTTGGAGCTCAGAGGCTTCAGGGATGGGGGAGGATACGCTGAGGGATGTGGTGGTCTCCAATGTGACGGCGCATGGCTTTAGTCTTTCGTGGAAGGTGGACTCAGGAGCCTACACTAGTTTTGTGGTGGAGTACAAGGAGGTGGATTTGGCAGCAGGGCCCTTTGCAGAAATCTCCGTCCCTGGACTCGTCTTAGGCACTGTGATTGATGGCCTCCAGGCTAACACCTCCTATAAAGTCAAGGTGTACGGAATGGTTGGAGGACAGCGCTCCCATCCTCTTGAAGCTGTGGCTACAACAGGTACAGCCTTTCTGTTATTAACTAAGGGCTCCATAGTCAAAGCCCACTTTGTTAGATGTTCCACCCAAGATCATGGTATATTTGCAGTTGAGAATGACCTGAGAAGTGAAGGAGAATACGCTTTACATTATCCAGAAAGGCCATTTCTCTAGCATCTTTCCAAATATATTTATCGACACAGAGTCAATGTATAGTGTAACCCCCACATAGCCGATCTTTGAGGAAACTGAGCAGTCAGACTGCAGCTTTGTTTCTCCCTGCCCCTGTTCTGGAGCAGTGCCTGAGTAGCACAACGTGGATGCTGGAGAAGGAGGGACAGTAATGCATGCCTGGCATGTGGAAATAAAAGAATGGACTTTATAAAAGCTGAGTGTCCACGTAATGTTCCTTTGCAGCGGTGCGCAGATTGTCCAGTGACCTGTCTTGAATGAGATGCTCTCTTGCATCTGGAAGGGAGTTACATGCTAAGAACTGATTGGGAGCATGGCTTGGAGAAGGTAGCTTCCTACGCTGTTGAATGACTAAAGCAGATTAATTCTATCTGCTGAGGACTCTTCTGTGTCAGTCTTTTTTCTTACGGCTTCTGCTTGTCTAAAGTCGTGTCCCCATTTTCCCACATGCTGAGTACCATTATCAACCATGAATAGGTGTGCCAGCCTGATAGGACCTGCAGTGGTTCCCACTGAAAAGTAATTTGCCAGCAGATGCTACACGGTTACCACGTCTGATTCCTTTTTAAAGTAGAGTCATAAATGGGTATTGCAAATATCAGTATGCAGTGACTACTGGCCATACAGAATTTTTAATGGTAGTCATTGTGGTATTCACCTCAAGCAAGACCCTAATTCAGATCCTGGCCATCAGTTACTTCCCCTTTGGTGTTCTCTGGTGGTACAAGGCTAACTAGCTGAAACCGAAGAGAGGGATATTTAAATGGAGGGCCCAAAAGAGGATGAAGAGTCCATGGTTGATCCTGATGCTGAAATTCTAATGTGGGTGTGTTGAAAGCGCCGAGACACAGAACTTGGGTTGAGTGGAGATCTGGCACTTAACTGATAGTGCCCAATAAATAGGGCAAAAGACACAAACAAGAAATACTAGAAAGGAACACTCCCTGTTCCATCCCAAATACCTACACCCTGGCAGGACATCAGTGTGCTTTATAGTGACAGCATTAGTGAGGAATTAAAATGGAATTCCTCTGGAAGGCCCAAGAACATCCATAGCGGAATACAGACTATAAAAGTGACACCTCCTGTGGAAAGTTTTACTCTCAGGATAATAGATATAGATATTTCACTGTGACAAGGAATTCTCATAACAATGTATCTGTTGTCCGTCTAAATGTTCTTTCATGGGTTTAACTCCTGAGTGTCTGCTATTCATTCATCTTTTTACAATGTGTCATTTTATCTGGCTCTCACGCATGCACCCAGAGCTTCTAGCTCTGTCTCTCGTCCATTTGTCTAAATGTGGCTGCCTTCACATGTTTCTACCACCCATCCACATTGTTATTCAACCGTCACACTGTTACTTGCATTTTCTGTTGTCCATTCTTCTAGCTGTTAACAGTCTCATGCATCGATAGCTATTTATAGCTATATTACTTGGATGTTTTTGATGTATCTAGCTTTTCTGCATTTCTGTCTCACCTCTGCATCTGTACACTAAATCATATATTTTTCTATTATAGGTTAGCCTGCTTAGCACCAAACTTTCTCTCTACTTATCCATCCACCCATTTCCCATTGGTGGGTCTTGTTAACACCCCTAAACAGTATCCCTAGCTAGTTGTGCAATAAAAATAATGTAAATAATATAACTGTGTAGCTTTACTTGCATGGCATAGACTACTTTATTCACTGCAGCTGAAATCAATGGAGTCCCATGAGAAAAACTCAGAGCTGAGTTTTTCCCAGAATGTTAATCTGACTGTAAGATCCAGAATTCAATACTAGTTGCAAGCATATCCCCTTCAAGTGAGTTACTCACTGGAGTTACCACATATTCCACCATTCGGCTTTCTATTAGTAACAGACTGCATGAAAAATTAAGTCCTTGTCTGTAAATAATAGAATAAACAATTAATATGGAGTCATTTTCTACACAGCATGCTAGAAAAAAAAGGAAGTGAATTGTGTGCAATTTCTTTCAAAAATCCCCTTTTTATTTTATTTTTTTATTTTGGAATTTCAAAATTTAATATTTTGGCAATTGAAAACATTAGATCAACTTTTAAGCTACTCAGACTGATAGAGGGCTAGAATTTTGTGGAACTACCACTGAAACCTTTCCCCCTTTTTTCTGAATTTTAAAATGTTGTCAAAATTCCGAAATTCAGAAATTGTCAACTAGCTCTAATTTTCACCCTTTCCCCTCCGTTATATGTTTAGCTCTGTAGCAAGTGCAGAGGGCTTTGTACAGTCTGTCTTTTCCTCTCACGTCTTTCCATGTTGTGCTTTCTTTTCACCATGCCTACATGACCTCCATCTCAGTTGCAGGACAATGTAGCACTTTGTCCTGCATTTTGCTTCAGCTACCCCAGACTAACACGGCTACATTTCTATCACTCTCCATCTCAGTTTGCATCATGGAGTCTGTATCTGTGTGATAATTTTGCTGTCCTCCTAGTTCTGCCTATTTGTGCATGTATGCATGCTTGCATGTCTATAGACTTGCATGTACTCTGCAATGAATGTTAGCTAGCAGCATGCATATAAAGTGGTCAACAGTTAGTACCACGTTCTTCAGAATCTGTTGTTGCCGCACACTTTGCCACAACAGACTTTGCAATTCCAGTTCACAGACCCAGAATAGGTTCCTATTTAGATGTTGCACGCTTTCCTTGTTTTTTCTCCCCATGGATGTCACATTAACATCATGATTCATAAGGCCTTTTAATAACTGCCGGCTAACTCAGTATCCTCACTGGCAAAATGGGAATTAGTGTAGTAATAGCTAATGTACTATCATGATGATGAAGCTACTATCTTTGAGTTAGATGGTATATAGGACCTAGGTCTGGTCTCACACCAGAAGTCAGTAATAGCATTACAATGATCCACGACCAGTTTAAGTGGATTGTTCCCATAGACTTTCAGATTTCTTGGAGGTCAGCGGAAAAGGTATTTTACCTGAGTATTTGTGCTGGGAATGCCCTTTCTAGATATTGTTTTTTTCTTCTTCTTTTGTTTAAAGATGTTTTCAATTGTTCTTTCTCTTCTGCAAACACTGTTATGACATGCTAGCACAAGGGTGGGCAATAATTTTTGCAGGGGGGGCCACTTAATGAATTTTTGCACCTGGTCATGAGCTGGCTCCACCTCCAAAAGGGGCGGAGCCTGGGGCAGAAGGTGCGGGACTGGGGACTAGCCTCCCCCCAGAGTCCTCAGGGGCCGAGATAGCGCCGTGGCCATGAGCCATTTAAATAGGATCCTGCTGTCTGAGTCACTGCCTGTACTTTTGGTGGCACAAGAAGCAGGATATAAATAGAAAGTGGCCAGCTGCATCCCATGGGCCAGATCAACGTGTTAAGTGGGCTGGATCCGGCTCCCAGGCCACATCTTGTCCAGCCCTGTGCTAGCATCTTGCCAGTTTGGAGACAGATATTGAATCTAGGTCATGTACCATGCTGTTCTGCATGATGGGGGAAGTCTGCTTAGTGTCTTTTAAATGAATGCCATGGAGCCAAGGAAGCAGGACAGCCAGCGTGGAATGATGTGGCTAGTCCACTGATGAAGGGAGAATGCTGCATGACTAACTGAAGTCTGAGAAAAGTTAGCTGCCTGTTAAGTTGAGATGGACATTCACTCTTATCTGTGCTACCCTGAGAATCCCAAAGTCTGATGATGGAATGAGGCATGTTAAAAGGAGGAGTCGTTTGGCACCTTAGGGTACATCTACACAGCAGCGTTATTTCGGAATAACATAGTGTGCGTCTCCACTGCAATCTGTTATTTCAAAATAATGTCAAGATGGAGGACTTCTTGCTCCGGCTCATAGTAACCCTCATTTCACGAGGAGTAAAGGAAGTAGAAGGAAGAACACTCTTCCTTCGACTTCCTACTGGGTAGACAGTGCCTAAAGCTGAGTTTAACTATTTCGACGTCAGCTACGTAGTTGACATAGCTGAAGCTGTGTAGCTTAATTGGACTTTAGCCCTGCCTTGTAGGCTACGTCTACCCAGAAATATTATTTTGAAATAACTTAGTCCATGTCTACACAGCAGGAAGTTATTTCAAAATAATGTTGAAATACTGTAAAGTTGGAGGACTTCTTACTCTGATTCCCATAACCCTCATTGTATGAGGAGTAAGGGAAGTCAGAGGAAGAGTGCCCTATTTCGAAATAAGTGCTGTGTAGATGCTCCCAATTTCTTAATAAGCTATGCAATTGATGTAGCTCACTTTGCATAGCTTATTTTGAGTTAAGCCCTGCTGTATAGATATACCCTTAGAGACTAACAGATTTATTAGGGCATAAGCTATTACTCTTGAGTTGCATGTTAACGCTGTGTACAGAGCGAGTGCTGGCTCATCTCTTTGTCCTGTGTAGCTCTTTAAAGAAAAGGCTCCCTAAGATTCTTTCCAGGTTGTTTTTTTTTTTTTTTTTGTAAGAACGTGGCATGTGTATGGACAGCCAATAGCTCCATGCTTGTTTTTCTTAGGGTTGGAAAAAATGTAGCAACATTCCAGCTATAGCTGAATTCTCAGTCTGCATTAGCTATGTTTGCAGTCCCAGCATGCGATGCACTTCTGGTTTACATCAGTAACGTTAACTGTCATATTGTGTGGCTACAAGGCATGTTGAAGAGATTGAAGGCCAGCTCCTTAGCCAGTGTAAATCAGCATAGCTCCGGGGAAGTCAGTGGAGCGATATTGATTGACACTAGTTGAGGATCTGATTCAGTATCTCGACTGAAAACAAGTGCCCCTAAATAGCGAGCTATCGAGATTGATGCTCTAGAGCTACCCTTGACTGTGGCTGGCATGAGACTGATACTAAGTTATTACATTTTCTAAAGCTGCCTTTGCTTACAACCTGGATTCAGTCTCCAAACAATCAGCTGCCCCATCTGCTTTCTCTGTGTGTACAGATCTTTAATGCAAACCACAGAAACAAACCTTTCTCAGATGTCAGGTATTGTTTGGTTCTTTGCTTTTTTGTTTTTAATAAGGAAAACTTAACTTGTGATTTGCCTCTGTTTAGCACATCTAGTCACGGCATCTGGAGAATCAGACAGTGAAACAACTCTTAATCCTACCAGCCCAGCACCTACTGAACAAAGTTATGTGGCACATCCAAGCACTGAGTCTCATACTCTGGGGTCAGTGCCCACTGATTTTTCCATCCTGGATGCCTCTGCCCAAATTCATGACCTTAAAATAACAGGCAGGACTTTCAATAGTTTCGCAGTGTCCTGGGCAGCACAAGATGCATTATTTGATCAGTTCCTTCTCACTTTGAAAAGCCTTCCCGGTTTAAACAGAATCCAGGAAATCTTTGTGCCAGGAAACCTACGAGAAACAGAATTTACTAATCTCATACCTGGCACACAATACCTGATTAATCTCCATGGAAGCACTCAAGGTCAGCTGAGTCGGTCCCTGGATGCTCTAGCAGCCACAGGTATTTTCGATGGATTTTGTTATCCATACGTTCTCATTTCTGCTTTGAAATTCTGTGCTTCATCTCGGACTGCAGTTCCATTGCAGAAACGCCAGGCTTCCCGAGAGACAGCTTCCTTCTGAAATGATTTTCTGCATGGGACAAAACTCCAGTTGCTTTGGAATGAGGGCATTGAGTTCTGTAGCATGGGCCGTCCCCCACCCAGCTTTTGAAGGCACATAGCATTGATTCCCCCTTGCATGAAAAGAGGGAATTCGATGCATCTGCTATTGACAAGACATGTGGTAATAGCAAGATATGACCAGGCTTTGTTTGGATTGTGATCCAAGCAGCAGGGAGATTGCAAGGCGGTACCGTCTGGCAGTGTTTCCATGGAAGTGGTGATGTCTTAAGGGCAAAAAAAAAAAGATTGTAACACATTGTGTGTGGCAATTTTCAGAGTTTTTAAACAGCCTCTTATTTTCCTTTAGCATGTTCATTTCTCCATGAAAGGAAACGATCCTATAAATTCACTAATGACCAGGTACCAAGGTGCAAATGTACAGTTGGAGAACTAGATAAAAGACGAGCAAGTCTACATTCCAGTAACAAAATCACAGAGATGTAGGATTTACCCAGAAGCACTGAAAACTCTGGAAATGGTTAGAATAGTCTCCTCTTTTCCTATGATGTGTTCTATCTTTTTTTAACCTAAGACACATCATCTCTGCATCTCACTCCCCATTTTATCATCATTTCTGTTGTCATGTCTGGTTAAGGCTTTATTTGTGAGCCTGGCTGAGCTCCCAAGCAACCAGAATTGGTGTCTTGCATGATTTGTGTATGTGAACAAAAGAGCATGATTGGAGTTGGATACATTTCCAGATCAGACATGCATGTCCCCGAACAGGAAACTGAAAGGAACAGTGTTTTGCTAACACTCGGTCTTGGAAGAGAATGGAAACTGAGCATTATATTTGGGGAAATCTGAATGGCTTTTAAGTTGTTATGGCACTTGCAGAACAGCTCATGTTTCTCCTTGAACGACTTTGCGGCAGCTTTATTTCTTCCTCGTGTTGGGAGTGGGGGTATTTTGATTTTAAAAGAATGTCTTGTATGTCTCGGCCGCAATCAAGATCATTGATTTCTTTTCCAGCCTACATTCTCCCTTTCTAGCTAAACTGTGCTACCTCGACTGGATTTGCATTACAGCATAACAAATGTCTGATCCCTATTTTTGTTAAAACATCTCAGCTCTGGATTCATGCAAAGTTCTTGAGCTGTGCTAATGAGAAAAGTCATAGGGGGATGGGAGCAGCTGTTTGGTGCGTCAGAGGACTGGGGTGATATATCACTTTTCTATAGAGACATAGGGCCTGAGCATCCATAAGTCAATGGGAGCTCCCAATGGCTCAGCATCTTTTGAAAATTACACATACACACACACACACATGTGCAAACACATTGTGTGCATCCCTTACTTTCCACGATGAGCACCTATACAAGTAATCTCATTTGCCCTGATTCTCATTTAGGCTAAGGCCCCTTTGCACTAACTTGCCTTAAAATGGGTGTAAGCCTTTAAAGTGCCTTTAAAGGAACCTTGAGTGTAACTGAAAGTCAGGTCCTAGTGTAACATCTCGCACGAGTACGTGCCCAGCAACATGGGCAGGGGTTGCAGAATCAGGGCCTGCCATCGTCATTACAGCTGCAAATAAAAGAGAGTATGGAATGGGCCCTATGCAGAAGCTGACCACAGATTAAAAGATGAAGTTCCCCATGCACGACCATCAGAGAAGATGTTATTTTTCAGTGTGACTTTGAAAAGCTCAGTGTCAGTTGCTTCTAGGTGCACTGACCAGGGTGGGAGGGGGTGGGGAAGGGATTAAAGGGGGAAGCTGCCCCAGAGCCTGACAATTCAAAGGGTACTGGGGCTCCCAGACAGAGCCCAGGGCTCCTTTGAATCACCGCTGGAACGCCAGAGTGCCACCCTGCACAGTCCGCATGGCTCTGGGAGCTGGGGAGGGCATGCTGTGGTCTGGGCAGTGCTAAGGGCTGGCTGCCTCTGGCCCCCGCCCCCTTCCATAGGGTTCAGAGCTGCCCCCCGCCTTGCTTCAGGGCCCATGGTGGCTGTCAGCCCTGCTGGTTGCTTTCCCCCACAGCAGGAGGGCTTTCTGTAGCATGTCCCTGAGAGTCTTATTTTGAAATAACAATCTTGCCTTTTTAAGAAGTTATTCTTACCTTTCCTGATAAAACTTGTGTTAACCAATAGCAAAAGAAGCATTCGTTCTAATCAGGGCAAATCTCTAAAGATCCCATTATTCAGTCTTTGTTTAAAAAACATTCCTGCTTCAAAACGGCAAAGAGACAAAAACAATCTAATTTCAAGTACACACGAGGGTTCCCTCTAATATTTTTCCATTTGTACACAGAATAAATGTTTGTGTGCACTGAGGCATGGGCAGATGTGCACCACCATTAACAACACATGCTGCCAGCTGTGGGCATTCTGCTACTCAGTTGAGCAGAACCTGGATCTCTCCTTGGTGTGGTGCCCAAACATTCAACTTATAGGGAATACTGCTAGATACCATTAAAAACACAAACATTCACAGCCTCCAGTACTTACATGAACTTCTGTATCAGTCTCACCTTGGAACAAGGAAACACTGCAATGTCACAATCACTTTAAAGTGGCAATCATTGAATTGTTAATGGCAGCTGTAAAATGGTTATAGAAATACTTACTTGACTCACAAGGAGGTTTAATTAATGCTTGTAAAATGCTTTCCGCTCCAAAGCTGCCTCCTACATGAAATATTGTAGTATTAAAATGATTATTTATTATTATTTCTCTCTCCTAGTATTGCTCTGCATTGCTAAGTCTCTGAAGGTTTCTACTGAGTTACTAGGGACAGACATAAATCTCAACGTGTGTGTTATAGTGCATCTCTATGTACACTAATTATAACTGAAATTCATTAGCATGGAAAGTCATCAGGTAGCACTCCATCTTCTTGGTCAATTTAATCTGTAATTTGAGTAACTAATTGACTCTCTGTCCTTATTCAGAGGCGGAACCTGAGCTCAGACAGTTAACAGTATCGAACGTTAGCTGGGACGGTTTCAATCTCAACTGGAAAGCAGCCAAAGGGGACTATGAAAACTTTGTCATTCAGGTGCAAGAGGCTAACAACCCCGAAGAAGTTCGGAATCTCACCGTCCCAGGCAGACTGCGCTTTGTGAATGTTACTGGCCTCAAGGCTCACATGCCTTACAATATCACCCTTTATGGTGTGATTCAAGGCTACCGGACCAAACCCCTTTCTCTTTCCACTACAACAGGTACCCTTTCTAATTCATTCGCCAGTTTCTATGCACCTGCCTTTTTTGCAGATAGGGATATGAACCAGAAGTATTTCAGCATCCAGCCAGAGCTTAGATGTCTGGACTCTTTTGCATGAGCATGCTCAATCCTAGCGGCTTATCAAAGCATGGCTGAACATTTTTTGCCTGGAAATGTCTCATGATTATCCCATATTTTCCAGTGAGAGCCTCAGAGCCACCATGCTGTCACTTGCTTTCAGGAATTTCCATTGTCCTTAGCATGATTTACTTTTCCTTACTTTTCCCATGTCCCTGGTTGGAACTAATTGCAAGGCCCAAATCTCCATTGCACGAGATCAGTAAGAGCAGAAGTTACTCTGTGAAAGTGGTGAACCGGATTTTAGAGCCCAGATGCCGCAGGCCATAGAATCATAGAGCTGGAAGAGACCTCAGGAGGTCATTAAGTCCAGCCCCCTGCCTAAGGCAGGACCAATCCCAATTAAATCAACCCAGCCTGGGCTTTATCAAGCTGAGTCTTTAAAACCTGTAGGGATGGAGATTCTACCACTTCCCTAGGGAACCCATTCCAGTGCTTCACCACCCTCCTCGGGAAATAGTTTTTCCTAATATCCAAGTGCCATGAGCATTTCTTTCTTGGATTAAAAAAGCTATTTCCAAACCAATGTGCAAAAAACAATATGGAAATGAATTACTGCTAGGGTGATTTCACATACTGGTCTGTTACTGCTTTAACATTGGTGTAAATCAGGAGAAACTCCACTGAAGTCCACAGAATTACACCTGTGTAAAACTAGTGTAAGCAAGAGAAGATTCAGGCCCTACACAAACTGAAATGGTATACAATTATCCATAATAATAATGAAAGTTATTTATATGGCTCATCTATGCACTTCCCTTTCTCTGTTGGATTAAAGCCCATCTCTGCTTTGTATAACCCAGATGTCATTCACATCAAGATGTTGCAACCCTAAAAGCTGTCATGATTTTGGTTCAAACCTATCTCTCATAAATACAAGATAACTTTCTCTCAGTGATCCATAAATCTCTAGATAATTAACCCTCGGATAAAGAGAGCTTACATCATGTGTTCTACCTGCCCCGTGAGACATTTGATTTTCTTTCATTTCCAACGTGGATTGTGTCCCTCATCTTTACCTTGCAGATTTCCCTGCAACACAGAGCACTTCTACTGTCACAAGACAAACGTAGTCTTCATTGGATTGTTCCATGCCACTGCCGCTTGTAGACTTCCAAAAAGGATTTAATTAAGGGGACTTTCTAGGTCTCATTTATTCAGTGGCAACAGCTGGACACAATGGTTCTTCCTTCAGATGCACTAATGATCTGTTTCGGGCAGTATCCTCAGAACCCTTCATTAAGACGCTTCGTAACTTGCTGCAACTTCTCTCTGGCTTGGAGGACAGCTCAGGCTTATCCTTGTTTGCAGTCTCTGAGCACATTTTATCCATCAGCTAGAAGGAAATAGGAAAATGTATAATTGAATCACAAAAATGAAGATGCACTGCTTGCTTGTGGTGGTGTGTGACACAGCTTGGCTGGAGTGGTTATGACTTGAGTTGCTCATTTTGTGCTGTACACTGCCATTGCATTTGCATTAAAAACTTCAAGTAGGAGCTCCGAGCATGGGCAATATCCAGCGATAGTCTAGTCATATAGACATAAATCCCCTTTAAGTGGACAAAACAAATGTTAGGGGGTTAAAAAGAAGCCAGAACTCTGCTCAAGCCTAGGCATCTATACTGCTATTTTTAGTATCATAGAGCAAGTCCAAGTCTGTAGGCTCTGGCTCGAAGACTTGGTGCAAAGGATTTTTGCTTGTGATGTAGACATAAGAAGATAAGAATGGCCATACTGGATCAGACCAAAGGTCCATCTAGCCCAGTATCCTGTCTTCCAATTTTGGCCAATACCAGATTTCCCAGAGGGAGGGAACACAACAGGTAATCCTCATGTGATCCCTATTCTGTCACTCATTTCCAGACAAACAGAGGCTAGGCACACCATTCCTACCCATCCTGGCTAATAGCCATTGATGGACCTAACCTCCATCAATCTATCTAGCTCTTTTTTGAACCCTGTTAAAGTCCTAGTCTTCACCACATCCTCTGGCAAGGAGTTCCACAGGTTGATGGTGTGCTGAAGGAAGAAAAACTTCCTTTTGTCCAGTGTATGGCTTACACATTGCGTGCTCTCTCTCTCTCTGTTAGTTCAATGGAACTATGGTCACCCTACTGGGGTTGTTCTTTCTATTTCAGTCACATTCTCCACTTAGCTTTTCACGACATTTCTTTCTGGGGGATTTTCCATTGTCCGAATGTTCTGTTTCGGCTTCTCTTAAAACGGCAAAATGTATTCTCCAAGATTTAAGGTCTTCAGCATGTTCTTGTGCATGTGCTTTCATGCTCAGACCTCAAAGGGTTCGTTTACACTGCTGCTGGGAAGGTACTGCCCTGTTCAGTTAAACAGATGTGTGCCCTAGCTCTGTTTGAGCTTATACACTAAAAATAGCAGGGGATAGCAGCTTGGGTTTGCCAAGAAGGTACCCAAAGAGTCCAGGTGGGTTCATAGTCCCCTGGCTACTCTGAACAGGTGCCCGTGGCTATGTTGACCACCCTACATTGAGTAGAACTAGTCTGTCTACCTGCACTGGGGAACATGGTGCAGATGCAGTGTAAACATATTCAGGGATGCTTGGCTGTTCTGAGAAGCATGGAAAACCATTGCAGTCTTACAGCTTTCATGTGTGCAGCATTGTTAGATGCTTTCTCCTTTTCACTTTATTCTTCTCAGCTCATGCCAGCTCACCGCACGTGTTATTCGAACCCTCTGCTCCTCTTTTCAACTTAGACCTCTGGCAGCTATAGATGCAGGCCCAGCATTTCAGAGCACCAGACATCAGAAGGGTATTTCATTCTCACTCATTTTGTTTTCCTGTTTAGCATTGGAGCCCGAAGTTGGTGAACTAACAGTTTCCGGCATTACCCCTGAAAGCTTCAACCTTTCCTGGACAGCCACGGATAAGGCCTTCAAGATCTTTACCATTGAAATTATTGATTCTAGCAGGTTCCTGGAGCCCGTGGAGTACAACATCTCAGGCAACTTAAGGACTGCTCATATCTCAGGGCTTTCTCCCAAAACTGATTTTATTGTCTACCTCTATGGGAGCACACGTGGTTTCCGCACAAAGGCAATAAGTGCTGCAGCTACTACAGGTATATAAACCTACCTCGCATACTAACGCAACTTTCTCCTAACTCTTCTTTACAGGATTTTCCCTTTCCCCAGTCCTTACCTGTCCCAACCAGCTGTCCGACATCAATTCCTCTACCTTACCCTATAACATCTTCCGATGAAGAACTGCCGATGTTATTCTAAGATGTAAAACTGTGTTTAGGTCCCACCATACTTGTCCCAGGCAAGGAGAGGTAACCATGGTGATGAGGCATGTTCTTATTCACAACAAAAATAATCAACGGTCTTTCCTCTTGGCTCCATCCAAGCAGGGGCAGCTTCTGCTAGAGAGGAGAACCTCAAAAAGTTGGCTCAGGGGGCTAAGCATGGCACCAATACTTTTCTAGACACCTTGGCCTTGCAACATGTGTCTGTATCTGTTATGTTGCGTGGCAGGGGGAGGTGAGGTATTTCTCTTGAATAGGCAAATGTATAGGCAACATTTTTTTCTCCTTTTTGAATGTGGTTTGTGGGAAATTGACTCCATGGCAGAGGAACTATGCAAGATCTGTGCACTTTAACCCCATTTGAGACCTCAGATTTCGATTTCGATGGGACTGAAGTGTTTTACATCTCTGGGCTGGTTGGCTGGCTGCATAGGTTGGGATTTTGTTCTTAGCACCGAGGACATGCAGACGTTTCACATCTGGATGTCTCTCTCAAATGAAAGAGGGGATCCTACTGTGGTATGTGTGCTAGTCATCTATAAAATGAAATTGGAAGTGGAGAGCTAGCAAATTACAAAAGTAGATGGAGGGTACATGCCCTGATCTTTTATTATCCATATTGACTCTGCTAATCTGTCCTCTGCAGATGGTTCCCTGCACAGTTATCTCAAAGTAAGGTGTCTACATTAACCTTCCGAGAGATTATACAAGTAAAGCAGGTTATATCACCTCACAGATTGCAAGGAACAGACCTTGTTTTATCTTAAAATAGGGATAAATTGGGGGAATTGTAACAGTGGGGATGTTGCCGCTGGCATGACTGATGGAAAGGTCTATGGAACTGTAGGGTGTTGAATGCACTTCAGCATGCTAGCAAGTATCTGCAATCAAGTCAATGGCCGGTATATTTGTAAGTGGAGAATGGTACCCTGGCAAAGGGATGAATTAGGCATGTCTCAGTCTGGGGACTGCGACCCCCCCAGGAGGACTGCAAACAGGTGTCAGTGAGTCAAAATCATGTGCCCATCTCATACTGCTAATTTGGGAGGGGAATCCTGACTAGATCTTAGCTAAGAGGGGTGGGAGTCCTGGTGCAGAAATTGTGATTAGATAGGTCTGTTCCATCTCTGACTTCTCTGACATATTTTATTTTATTTTATTGTTGGTTCTAATAATTCCAACATGTTTCCATTTGTTTCTCTTCCTATAGTAGAAGAACCTCTCCTTAGCAAACTTGCTGTCTCAAATGCTACCTCAGACAGCGCGTCCCTCACATGGGAAGCTCAGGACGATGCCTTTGATCACTTTGTTTTAGAAGTTAGAAATTCTGACTTGCCTTTGGACTCCTTGGTGCACACGGTGCCAGGGGCCTCGCGGAGTTTTGTAATCACCAACCTAAGAGCCACCACTAATTACACTGTCCAACTCCATGGTCTAGTTGATGGCCAAGGTGCTCAGACTTTGACAGCACTGGTTACCACAGGTATTTCACCTTTCAAGATTTGCTTTTTCTGTTCTCTTTTCCTGCCCACCAAACTGCGCTAGAATGTGGCTCAGAAATGCCATCACTTTTCCTCTTCTAGATGGCCCTTGTTAGCAAATTGCAGAAAGGGTCACTCTGAGGACAGGTTGAAATAAACCGAATCTGTGACTGCTTTGAAAGAAATGAATTTTAGGCCTGGAAATGGCTGAAAAGTTTCCCCAGAATTAAGGAAGCACAATGGTAAAACTTCAGTTTATTTATATATACACTTCTTTGCAAGCTCTCTGTGTATATATAAGTGAATCACTTATATATAAGTGAAATGATTTTCTGGAACATGGTTGCATCTGACCTGGAATATTCTTTGTGTCCATTCCGTCTCATTTGCCTGTGGTCTTTCTTATCATGGGAATGGAATCTGTGTCTTTGACGTTCCAGAAAGGCAACTGCATGCCATTTTGGTTCTTGTCATAAAGGTCAAATGTCTCTTGTGGCATTTGTATCTTTTACTGGTGCTTTGTGGAGCATGTAAATGACCCAAAGGAACTGCATGGAGTAATCCAGTTATCTAGCACTGGTACCACGAGGGTTTTTTTTCTGCCTGGCATCTTTCCGTATCCCCCAGCAGTGAGCTGGGATTGGAAAGGAAGTCCATCCCTTCTTGACGTTCAGCCTCATAAACTATCACTTGCACGGTTGCCAGTGAGTCTTGTAAGGGAATGGTCCACACAGTGCCTTCCGGTGGATGCCAGAGCCTCTCCGACACTGGTGGTAACCGTAGGATGTTGGGAACCCACTAAGCCTTGCCTGGAGAGAGATTTTCAACCTGCGTTGCATGTAGTAACCTTTCAAATCTGGGTGCCATGACATGGGCCTGCCTGACCAGGGTGCGAATGGCATGTGAAGGAATGTGCCCGTTTCGGGATCAGTGTAGAAAAGATTGATCTCTTCAACCTGCATGCAAGGCTGATGGCACCGTGCCTGGTTTCACCACATTGTTCCTTTACATCTGTTTGCGTCTTGACTCCTTTCTGGTCTCCTCCGCCATCTCCCGAGGCACCGAGCTCTCGCTGTAACAACTTCATTACCAACCATGTTGGTTCTGCTGGTCGTTCTGACAGCATGATGACAGTCCCAACATGCATCCTTAATTGGGGTCATTGAGAGGCCCCTCCTCCTGGGCTAGTCCAAGGTGATACAGAGGAAGGGGTACCAATTGGGCTTGCCCATTTCACCTAGGTCTTGGGCGGGTAAATTTTGGCAACTTGCATCAATTCCTTGCAGGCCTCTCTGTGTTCTTAAATTGTTCTGTTGTTCACTGAGATTTGTCGTGATTACATCCCCAAGTGTGAGTCACTGACCCAGCTACTCCCCCTGAATATCAGTGTTTCCATTTAACCACTGCTTTCCTCTCCCCAAAACATTTTGACAAGTGGGGTTTGAATAGATGCCTCATTGCTGAATTGTGTGAAAGCTGGATGGAATTGGCTCTAATTTCCCAAGCTGTTCCTATGGGGATGAGATGGAAATTTTTGCCAAAAGGAAATATTTTTCCTCCAGACGTATTGTAAGGACCTGAAAAAAGGAGGTTGCAATGATCTTGTGCCCTCCAGTTAGTGATCCACAGTGTGTCCTAGAGAATAGGACACTGGACTTGCACTCAGCTAGCCTGGGTTATTTTCTAAGCTGACCTGTTGACCTCCTGTAGGTGCTTGGGCAAATCATGTCACTCATGTGTGCCTCAGTTTCACCCTCTGAACAGTGAGGATAATAACTCTAAGCTGCTTTTTTAAAACAGTGTAACATGAAGTCCATTAAGCATGCCATGGCTTGGAGCTGTGGTGTCCAACGTGCTAGCCACCAGCAAATTGTCGCTATTTGGCCGGGTGAGTGTGGCTAGTTCGCGATAGCAGTAGCCACTACAGTAGCTACCGCTTCAGAACTGGTTGGACACCACGAGCTTAGAGATTTGGCTTCTGCAAAAATAAAGTCACAGTTCAGATTTGTGCAGGCTAATTTTCAGAGGTGCTAAGCATCTGTGGTGCCCATGAACTTCACTGGGAGTTGTGTGCACTTAGCATGTCTGCAAATCCAGCCCAAGTTTAGGTCAGAATTTTGCAGATATTTAACAGTGAACAAAAAAGAGCAAGAAAAAAATGAAAACTAATAAGGACCTGCAGAGGGCTAATTGGAAGCCCTTATTAATGGCTAAGTGTAATGCCCAGTTTCTTATTTCTTCACCCATTGCTCAGCAGATGGTAACGGCTGGCTATGTTGCGCCACAGCCTTAAACAGCCATAACTCTTCCCTTCTTTAAGCACTGCCCTGCTCTAAATAACGCTTTCTCTTCACCTGTGTTCCTTTTCCTTCAGAGGCCAAGCCACAGCTGGGCACGCTCACACTCACAAACGTTACCCCCGACAGCTTCAACCTCTCCTGGACCACGCAAGATGGGCCTTTTGCAAAGTTTGTTATAAACGTTAGAGATTCCTATTCAGCCCACGAGCCGCAGGAGTTTATGGTGCCAGGAGGTGCCCGCAGCGCTCACATCTCAGGCCTGGTAGATTACACGGGTTATGACATTAACATTCAGGGCACCACCAATGCAGGGGTCGACACAGAACCCCTCAGTGCTTTTGTCGTGACAGGTACCCATTTAAAGCCTGCTGCTTTATGTGTTTTCTTTTTTCTTTCTTTTTTAAAAAAAGATCAATTAACGTGTAGGAATGGAGAGAACTGGGCCGGTTGTTTCTCTGTGAAACTGAGCAATGTTGACACTTAAAGAGATCATCCAGCTATTGGGTGGGGCAGAGGAGGACAAGTTCAAGTGAATTAAGAACCCATTCAAATCTTTGCTCCTAATTTCACCTGAAATTCACTGAGATTAATACAGGAAGCAATGTACACGCATTTCATAAAGTCTAAACACATTGTTATGATCCCACTGCTCATCTTCACGGTACTAACACATGGGTGAAACAGACTAGTTTCCAGCACTGAATTTGTCAGTGCTCAGCAGAGACCTAACACCTTGACAACAGCTGGTACTTGATCTGCCAGACTCACACCCTTCACATTCATCAAATTCTAACAAAGCCTTTGGCACGTCGCTACCTGCACATCAAATCTGACAGATTTGTATATTATAAATATATGCTGTAGATGGTGGGAAAAGGGAAACAATGTCTCACACAAACACAAGGTGCCCCATAGTTGTTTCACTGGTTCTTCCCTTGAAGATAGTAAGAAATACTTCACTGGACTGTTCATGCCTAGTTTTTGAAGTGCTGTGTGGCTTTGTAGTGAAGATGGGCTCAACCCAAAAAGTTCTGATTCTGATCAAAACTGAAGGTTCATATCTGAGCTCCTGGACGGAATGAAGGCTACAGTTGGAGCCAAGGGATGTGGTTCCCGGTAAACACAGAGATATACTTGCTTTGGGTCTCATTGGGCACATCTATACAGCAGGACTAAAGTCGAGTTAAGATACACAACTTCAGCTACATTAATTGCATAGCTAAAATCGAAGTACCTTAACTCAGACTTTGGCGCTACACTGCAAGAAGTCGAAGGAAGAGCACTCTTCCTTCGACTTTCCTTACTCCTCATGAAATGAGGGTTACAGATGTCGGAATATAGGCTTGTTATTTTGAAATGTTTTCAAAATAAAGGGCTTGTTGTGTAGATGTGCGCTGTTATTTCAAAATAATGTGAGATATTTCGAAATAAATGTGCATTGTAGACATATCCTCCGAGTCATAGAATCCTAGAACACTAGAACTGGAAGGGACCTCGAGAGGTCATCGAGTCCAGTCCCCTGCCCTCACAGCAGGACTTAATACCACCTAGACCAGGGGTTCTTAACCTTTTTACCTTAACACCTCCCCTGAAAGTGAACTTCATGTTCACACCCCCCTGGGACCTATTTTGTGCACAGCCTAGCCCTGCCCCCTCACCTGACAGGAAGCTAAGGGGCATGGCTAGGACTATAAGAACTCTACCAGGGCGCTCAGTCGGGGCCCAGCCTCTGAGGGAGACAGAGGCCTGCCCAGAGCTCCTGGCTGACGAGGCTGAGACCTGGCCTGGGCCTCCCACAGCTGCCTTCCCTGAGGCCAGTGAAGGCTTCCCTGCCTGGGTGGACGAGGCCAGCCCAAGCCGGCCAGCAGGGCTACTCTCTGACCTAGAGGAACCCAAGGCTCTACTGGTGCCTGGCGATTTGGAGGACCAGCCTGAGCTGAAGGCCCGGCTTGAACCCCGAGGCCTGCCTGAACCCTGGGACCTGGCGAACCAGCTGGACACAGCCGTCCGAGCTAATTCCCAAGTCTGACGGCTGGTGGCGCTGCGGGGTGAGTGAACCCCGTTACAATGCCTAAATGAATAATATGAGCTTTTTACTTTGGACCTTTTCCTAACAAAGTTACGTAATATTTGAAGATGAAAGTCGGCAAGGCTCACGTACTATTATTGTAGTGTGTCGTCACATAGGCCTGATTGATTTGCACTGCTATTGTAGTGTGCCGATCTCTAGGAGTTAATAAGAAATTCATGTTTATAATTTTATTCATAATATTAATTCTGAATAAATCTAAACTTTAGAATTTTATACATTGAGAAGGCAATTGCGATAAATTTTCTGGGAGGCACCTCACACCTCCCCTGTATCCCCTTCACACCTCCCCTGGGGAGGCGCACCTCACTGGTTAAGAACCCCTGACCTAGACTATCCCTAATAGATGTCTATCTAACTTGCTCTTAAATATCTCCAGAGATGGCAATTCCACAACCTCCCTAGGCAACTTGTTCCAGTGTTTCACCACCGTGACAGTTAGGAAGTTTTTCCTAATGTCCAACCTAAACCTCCCTTACTGCAGTTTAAGCCCATTGCTCTTTGTCCTATCCTCAGAGGCCAAGGAGAACAATTTTTCTCCCTCTTCCTTGTAACACCCTTTTGGATACCTGAAAGCTGCTTTCACGTTCCCTCTCAGTCTTCTCCTTTCCAAAGTAAAGAAATCCAATTCTTTCAGTCTTCCTTCATAGGTCCTATTCTCTAGACCTTTACCTTTAGAGTCAGCCCACTAAAAACAATATTGTGGCCATGACAGCATGTTAGCAAACAGCATGGGCTGGCTAAGTCTAGTACTCACTGTGAGCTACAAGCAGGCCTTTACTCAGACCAAAGCCCATGCTGCCATTTGCTGCTGCTCATACAACCACAGTCACGCAACCAGAGGCTCTCCTGCTCAGAGAGAAATCGCACAGGTATGTCTTGGTGAGCTGGGAATCACACTCCAACCTCCATGTGGAAACATGGTCTAAGCTGTAGAATTCAGCTAAGAAACTTTCTCAGACACCTGAGCTGAGTGTTTCAGATCTATGGCTCTGATGTGGGCCCATCTCTACTGTTCAAAGTTCTTTATGTAGCCCCTATTGAAATGGGTCAGGGTTATTTTAGGGTGGACGGTCAGGAAAGAAGCAAATCAAGGAACACATCTAGCCAACACTAATGAGGGATAAACTTCCACTGCGATAAGTAATAATATTGAGTAAGAATTGCAAGAGTCCATGAGTGGGCTATAGGAAACAGTCAGGCCAGATTTTTTTTAAAAAAGTTTAAGGTCAGATTGTCAAGAACTGTATATCCGAATCAGGGCTAGAGTCTCAAACATGTTCCCAATAGCTCCCATTGGGACTCTGAGGACCAGATTTTCAGAGAAGATCTACAGGCTTGGCTCCTTTGAAATCCTGGCTGCTTATTATAGTGCTTAAATGGAATTGGATCTCTTTTGAACTAATGGCCCCAGGCCTCTGAACTTAAACTAGTGCCATTTTGGTCTGAAAATTACCAGAAGAAACATTCTTTATTGGAATCTCTTTAAGTTGTCAACATGTCAGTTAAAGGGGAGAGAGGAGGAAGTGGCTGGCTATTTAGATTTTTAGCCAGTCTGATCTTCAGCGTTAGCTGCAGTCATTAGCTGTTGCTGACAATCTCTGAAAGGAACAATCCTTCAGTTGTTGGAATTCTATGCTTGCTGTGACCCATGCTGGTTTAAAGCCTGGTTCTGCTGGGTCTGCCCTTGGAAAGCAAATTATACTGGTGTGAAGTAGTGAGATATATCAACATTGAGGCTTGTCCCTCAAGCATTGGTGATGGAGAAGGGAGAAGGGCAATAGATATCTTACTCAACTCATCTTACACATGTATTATTCACAGTTAATTCTGTGTGCATGTAAAATTCAGGAAACTTGTTTCGGTACCCAGGTTGGGGATTTTCAAAGGGACCCATGAGAATTAGACACTATTGACATGCAGTGGGAATCCCATTGACATGCAGTGGGAATTGAACACATAACTTCCTTATGCTCCTTTGAATATCCTGACCTTCTTGTAGCTGCCATTCATTTCCATTAAATCTTACATATTTCAGGGGAAACTTGTGACTGATGTTTGTTGGAAGCTGTAACACTGTCTAACTCGCCATTTTTTTTTTGTTTTTTTTTGCTTTTTTTTGCACTTTCCTTTCTTAGAGTCCATGCCCTCACTGGAAAACCTAACTGTCTCTGACATTAATCCTTATGGGTTCACGGTGTCCTGGATGGCATCAGAGAATGCCTTTGACAACTTTCTAGTAATCGTGGTGGACTCTGGAAAGCTCCTGGACCCACAGGAGTTCCTCCTTACAGGAGCCCAGCGGCAACTGGAGCTTAAAGGCCTTATTACTGGCATTGGCTATGAGGTTATGCTTTATGGTTTTGCCAAGGGGCGCCAAACAAAGCCCCTAAGCACTGTGGCTATTACAGGTATATTATCGTGGGCAAACTGTTCCCTTCCATCCTCTCTTTCATGCTTCTCTTCTCACCTGGATGATGTTGTGTACAATCCATTTGCAAAATAAACCATGGCTTTTGCATCTCCTTTTTCACCCTATCCTCATCATGACTGATAGGTTCACAATTGTGATGTCATTTCTACATTTCTTGGTGTTTTCATTATGTTCTGCCTCTGTGGGGTCCAATGGAGAAGAGTGGAACAGGGTTGAGGGGTAAATGGCTCAAATTGCTCCATGCAAGAACCCGTAGTTGGAGAAAGGACACTAGGTGCAGGAGTTTGCAAGTCGAAATCCACCAGGTACCTTGGTCTTCTTCAAGTGTTCAAATGTCAGGACCGTTCTGGAGAGTCATACTGGGCTTCCTGACCAGGGACTCCTCTTCTTCGTGCTCTCTCTCAGAAAAAACCACAAGATGATCAATACAACCAACCGAGTTGGGCGTCTCTCAACAAAGCATTGCCTGTGTTGTCATTTTCATCGTAGCTGAGTTTTTCCAGCTGCATTTGGGTCTTCTTGAACAATTTATTGCTATCTGAATGGTTCTTGTCACCAAGTCTCAGCCGCAAGATTTGCTCATTTCATGCACCAGCAAAGATGGAGTTATATAGCTGAACGTTGGTAACAAAATAAATATGGGTCTTGTGAAAAATATAAGTGCAATGGAGATGCTGTTAAATAGTTACTGTTCTGGTAGCTTTCCTACAACTAGTGATACCAAGTGTACCCTATAAAGCAAATAACCACAATAATAGTGACAAAATCATCTTGGTTAACCACTAGAATCCTCTTTGGTGCCTTCCTCTACTAAGGGTATTAGATGAACCTCTTTGGACATAAGTGTACAGTTTTCAGAATATAGATTTTTCTTGATTTCCCATTGCTACTTCAGCATTGATTCCAAAGGAAAAGTAGACACTGTAGTTTTGATCAGAAGCATCAGAACGTCCAGAACCACATGCAATAATCATTGGGAATGAGGGAAAAAGATCTTTTCAATGATTCCTCTACCGAGTTCCTATCGAAGGGCAAGAAGCAAGCAATGTTATAGGCACAGCTGCAGATTATTAACAATCACTTATTTTTATTTTTCATAAAAATCTCAGAAAGGATGGGCAACTCTAGTGGAAGACAGAGAACAAATAAGCATCACTTTTACTACTAGCATCTTTAATAGTGCATGAGAGGCAAAATGGCGTGTATCCAGATATTAATTTTGTTTTGGGGTATTGTAAAAGTTGGGTACTCCTCTACACACACTCATATATATCCTGTACAGTACATGTATTACTCTTAAATATTCAAAGCTTTTTTTTTTCTTCTTTTATAGCTAGCAGATTGTTCCAATTTCTTTGAATTGTGGCTGGATTTTTTGCAGCATGCTCTAACCTGATGTAGAGCAGTCATGATGGCCTGGTGGTGGGGGTGGGGAATTTAATTTCTTCTTCCTACTGCTATTTTTCCTTTTTTAGAAGCGGAACCCGAGGTCGACAACCTTCTAGTTTCAGATGCCACCCCAGATGGTTTCCGTCTTTCCTGGACCGCAGATGACGATATCTTCGACAGCTTTGTTCTTAAAATCAGGGATACCGATAGGCAGTCTGACCCACGGGAATTAATTGTGCCAGGACATGAACGCACTCAAGATATAACGGGGCTGAAGGAGGGTACTAAGTATGACATTGAACTCTATGGAATGATCAGTGGACGACGTTCCCAGCCCATAAATACAGTAGCTACCACAGGTATTGTCTCTACAACAGAGGGAGAAAAGCATTGTGTGTATGTCTGTCTCTCTTAATTTTTCTCCTTCTCACATCCAGTTGGACTAACAAAGTGTTAAAAAACCTTTTGTACCCCACAACTCTCATCAAGATTTCTTTTCTCTGCAATCTGCTCCATCTGACAGAGCCTACTCTTGACCTTGATTTTCTTCACCATATTTAATAAAACACAAGGTTTATTATCTAAAGGTAAGCAGCATAGTCTAGTGGTTAGAGCACAGGGCTTTGGAGACAGGAGATTTGCTTTCTGTTGCAAGCACTGTCAATGACTTGCTATGTGACAGTCAGTTTTCTTCACTCTCCCTCAGTTTCCCACCTGTGAAAAATGGAGGATTAAAGTTTACCTAACTCCCAGAGCTATTAAGAGCCTACTCAGTTAGGGCAACATGTGGAGCATCCTCACACTGATTTTAATGGGTGCTAATGAGGCTCTAATGTTCATGGGAATCTTCATTCTTTTGATAAAGTGCTTTAAAGTTCTCAAATAGAGGCCCCTATAAATAGCTTCAGTGTGAGAACAGTATGTTGGTGTCAGTCACTATTTAGTTGAGTCTTCCAGTTAATGGTGCCCCCCTAGGAAAGAGGTAGACACCAGAGTTTGTTAGTTCTGTTTTGATTAAAAACCAAGGGCTGAATTCTATACTGTATCATACCAGCTTTACTCGGGTGGGTTTCCATTGACTTTGAAGATGCTTACCTGGCATAGAATGGAATTCTGCCAAGGCCCCAGTGTCTAATACCTGGATGCCTTTCAAATCTCCTGTGGAATAAACTCCTATCCAGACCATTTTAAACTGCCAGATTGTTAGAAGGAGGCCAGGGTGAAAATGAGAACCATGCCCCAAATCTAGCTTGGGAACCTTTAGACCAGGGCTAAAGATAGCACGCAGTCCGGTTGTTTGTGGCCTGCAGTGTGGTTTGGATTTATGTGGGGCTCAACACATGGCCCACGGGTGGGAGCCAAAACAAAAAAGTAGTGAGTATCAGTAGTCTTCTGTTGAGATGCGTTTTAGTGGTTAAATTCCTGAACTGTCCTTGCTCATTAAAGTGCTGTCATATGGGTGGAAATGGGGTAAATATTGCATTTTATAAATATCAGCAGAACGGACTTAAATGGGCATGTGTGTTGTGTAGTCTTGCCTGAATCTTTGTATTCATGCCCGTGACGCTTCATGCAGGGATGAATTTCAACCATGCATAAGAATTTCAGGATCGGGGACTGCCAGAGGCACCTGTCTCCAGGGCTTTCAATCCACCAGCTTTCACCAGCCACTGAATCCACTATCGGATTATTCCCAGCTCATTTTCCGACAGGGGTTTTCTTCTTTGCTGTTTCCCCCCAGATCATGGATTTATGGCAAAATCAGCAGCAGCTTTTGTGTGGCGCAGTTTTACCAAACTCCATTTGCTTTATCTTTTCACCCCACCCCCGGCTTTTGTTTTTGAGCAAATCCAGCAGGCCCAAGGGGGACAGCGACTTCTCAGGGGAGTGCAGGTTGTTTTCCTTTCCTTTCCTTTCCCTTCTATTGATTTAGAGCCCTGCTCTTGGAGCTCAAAGACCACCTGGAATCACAATCACAAATCACCCTATTTCCTGCAACCTTTCTTTCCAAGCCATTTCACCCACCAGCTCTTTCTTTTTTTCCTTTCACCTTCCACCCTGACTTTGTCTCCACTGATAATACAGCTTGTGTTTGGTATTTATCACTCTTCAGCTAATGGACTTCTTTTGTGGGGGCTATTTATTTTTTTATCAATGATCAGAGTTGGTTTTGGGGTAGTCTAAAGGGCAGATTGGGACTGAAGGCGGCATATAAACTTTCAAACACCCTACCTACGGTGCTGGGAGCCCTCTCCACCGGCAGATCACAGTCGCTTCAGGTCTAAATTGTTGAATTACTGCTCAGTCTGTGGCAAACATTTAGAACACATCTTCAGATGGAATCTCTTTCACACATGTTTTCCTACTTATCTGAGTGGGTTTACGTGTCTGATTCACGCCAGCGTGCATACAAACTTAGGAGCCAGTGTTGGAAAGGCATCAGGTTTTTAATAAAAGTGTGCGTAAGTATGTTTGAGAAACCAAAGCCCCAGATGAGTGTACTAAGGTCACCATTCTCTCCATCTCCGCTCATAAGATATCTATCCCCAGTGGTTCCACCTATTCAAAAATATGTATGGGGCCATATTCACTGTTGCATTCTGGCTGCTTTATGTTGCTCTCACAATGCAAATCAGCCATCAACTCAGCTGAGCGTGTGCGTTTATGGCTGTGTGTACACAGCAGCCAGGGAATAGTACTAATTCTTCTTCAAGTGGCCCTGTGGGTGCTCCACTCTAGGTGTCGGGTCCATCCCGGCGCCACTGGTTGGAAGATTTCGGCTGCCTGGCTCTCAACATGTATATACTTTACCTATGCCCCTTTAAATTCTGCTTAATGACGCCCCCTACTTTGGAAAGAGAGAGAGAGAAGCGAAGGTTTTATCCATAGGAAAAAAATCCAAACAAATTCCTTCCCCGCCCTCCTCCTGTTAAACGATTTGTTCTCTGGCTCTCACTATCCAGTCACTTCCTAGCCAGGGAATGTGTTTTCCCCTGCTTGCTCCCTGGATGAAATTCTGTTTTCCTATGCAAGGTTCAGGTTCAGGTTCCAGAGGGGAGCTCTACATGGAATCCTCCCCAAGTTCATAGGCAGGGGGCAGAAGGGCTGGCCAGCCAGGTCACAGGTGTTCTGCAGCCTGTCGTGGTGGATGTGTGTAGTTTGGGTCCCACTGGCTGCCTTTGAGTCTCTGCTGCAGGCCACTACAAAGAGAGAAATGCCCTCCAGAATTGTGCTCCATGGGGAGTGAATGGCGTCTTCTACGCACTGCCCAGCCTGGAGCCTTACTCTCTAGTGCCATGGGGCTGCTAAGTTCCCTCTGCACTCCGGACCTTCCGTGACTTTGACGAGGAGTTATTGTGATCTCATCTGGGGCTTGATCCTGCAAATTGCTAAGCATTCTCCACCTCCTTTGTCTCAGAGACAGCTGAGGGCACCCAGCCCCTCTCAGGATGGGGCCCTTGATACACTGACTGAAGACCTTTTGGGGGCTGGCTGCCCTCTGGTCACTTGGCACCGTGAGAGGGCTAGCTCTGCTTCTGAAGAGTGCCGTGTACAAATACTTCTCAGGGTGTGGGACTCAACATAGACCAAATGAAATTGGCCATAGAAAATTTTTTTTGGGGGGGGGAGGGGGCAGAACAAATTCTGTGCAATATAGAGTGCAAACTCAGCAATGGATCTAAAGACATTACTGTTTAACCCCTGCAATTGCCAATAGTCCCTGCAATATACTATTAATAAAGTAATAATAACAATTAATCATTAATTAATAATACAGTTAATAGCTTTTTATGAAGCTGGACATTGCTGTAATTTTGCTGGAAAAAACCTCCCTCGAAATCAGGACCAAAAAATGATTATTCTGGGCAGGTAATAAAATTCATAGCTGTGTGGCACTTTCTCTAGTCTGGTTTGAACTGGATATTTATAGCTTCATCTCCTCTGATAGAAGACTGAGGTCAATTGTTATTCCAGCAAAACATGATTGATAAGCACACGCTTTAACTCTTTCTCTGCGTCTGTTTTCTCTCCCTCTGATTCCATTGGTAGCTGTGGGATCGCCCAAGGCAATCACTTTCTCTGACATTACTGAAAACTCAGCCACAGTCAGCTGGACGCCTCCCCGGACCCGAGTGGAGAGCTTCCGAATTTCATATGTCCCCATCACAGGAGGTAAGAAAGCAGAAGGACGAATGGTGCAGTGGAGAGAGTAGAAATCAAGTGAAAGGGACTACATAGCAGTCCAGTCTGCCTATCAGGCCACAGAGGTTCATTCTCGGGCTAGCCAGCAGATGGCAGGCTCAGTTCGTGTGCACTTAACTGGTTCCAGTGGGTGGAATTAGTGTATGAATGGTACATCTAGTACCGGTATGTCATGGATCAGATTTGCAAAAAAGGCCAGATTTCCAAGTGCTCAATATTGGAGACAGATTTTCCAAAGAGCTCAGCTCCCATTTAGGCTCCTAGGCAGTTCAGAGTGTGGGCATCAGGCTGCGCACCTTTGAAAAACTGGCCCTGGAAGATTAAAAATAGTTTATTTTTAAAATGTCACCTGCAGCTTTGACTGTGTTTTCTAAGTCAACACTTTTTGAATCGCCCTTACGGATGTTTCATTCCCTCCACACCCTGAGATCTCTCCGGCTTAGTGCTTTGGGTTTTTGTCTTTGTGATGAGTAGTAGTACCGTTCATGGGACCATTTCATGGGAATGATGAGCTAACAGGGACTACAAGAAACATGCTGGAAACATGACAGAACAGAAGAGAACTGGAAGGAAATTGGGATGAAACTACAAAATGGGAAACCACCACCTTGGGGCTGGTTTTTCACCTAAGATTTAGGCCTTGATCTAGCAAAATCCGTGTGTATCTTTAAACTCATGACTCATCACTTTGAAATTATTGGGATTTCTCAAAAGTATAAACTTACACGTGTGCTTAAATGCTTTGTTGTAGTAGGACCAGAATTTGGAATCAATAAATTTCCTGAGTCCCTGTTCATGTAGATAGGACCTCTCAGGCTATTACTCACTCTGTCTTGGGCTGTGATTAAAAGGGCCATGGAGAGAGACTGAATAGAGATCTGGTCTTTCTTCGCCTCCCACCAGAAACAAAACCAAAGAGGTCCAAAAGTCCAAGACCCCCTTAATTTCTTTGTATTTAATTGCATGTGCAAATACCTACATTTGCATGTGACAGTTACATTTTGCACTTTTGAGGGAAGTTCTGGAATCCCCATCACTGGATTTAAAGAACAGGCTGGATACACACTTGGCAGGGAGGGTCTAGCCACTGCAGCCTTTATTCACTCCTGCCTCAGTGCACGGGGCTGGACTTGGTGACTTCTCGAGGTACATTCCAGCCCTGTATTGCTAGAAATGATCGTCTTTGTTGAAGCACAGCACAGGAGTCTAAACTCTAGTTGGAACAACATTACACCATTGCCTTGACATTTGGTTTGCTCCTAGGTACTCCCAAAGTTGTGACAGTGGATGGCACCAAGACTAGAACCACGCTGGTGAAATTGATCCCAGGTGTAGCCTACACTGTCAGTATAATCTCCATCAAAGGATTTGAAGAAAGTGAGCCTGTCTCTGGAACTCTGACTACAGGTAACATCCAAAAGAAATCAGGTGCTAGTAATCTTGTTTCGGTATATTACATGTGTCATACAGAAGACTCATAAAAAGACCCATCAATCACATTTTAGCTACCCCTTTATGCTGACTAGACGATTTCTTTCTTCAGTGTACTGTCTGGTGGTTTACGATTCTTTGTATTTGTTTCACAGATGAGTCTAAAGGCTTTAATTGTGATCAGGGCCCCATTCTGCTAAGCACTGTACCAACCTGTAGTAAGTGAGAGAGACCCTACCTCAGACAAGAGAGAAAGGATTATTAGCCCCGTTTTGCAGATGGGGAACTGAGGCACTGCTTAAGTGACTTGGCCCCAGTCAGACAAGGAGTGAGAGGCAGAACAAGAAATTTGTCTTTGGTCTCCTGAGTCTGAGCCCAGTATCAGAAAACCCTCCCCTCTCTCGTCTTTCCGTTGTTTAGCCTAGTTTCCAGTAACCCACCGACAGGGTCTCCCCCATGTCCCTTTGGAAACCATTTGCAGTCTAGTTGGTTCATCATTCTCCTGGGCTCATAGAGGTACAGAGCACTGGGAAAAAGGAACCATGCACTCATCTCTGGAGGTCAAGTCATATTTCACATCCCTCTCCCCATGCATGGTGTCTGAGGGAAGATACAATCCGCACAAGAAAGAAAAGCACAGAGTGTGATTCAAAGGAGCTGTGGTTGGAGGTCTGTTGAAGGCGGTAAAGGCCAGGGGCTGCCATCCCCAACAATCTGTCTGGAGAGAAGGAAAGAAATATGTCCAGTCTGAGACTACGTCTACACTGCAGCCTTTTGTCGGCAGAGACAACGCAAATGAAGCGCTCATTAGCATTTGTCACGCTGTCATTTGCATATTCTCTGCCCATGCTTTTTGCTCAAGAGTTTTTTGAGCAAAAACAAGCAGTGTAGGTGGGGCTGTTTTGCGCAAAAAACCCTCTTTTGTGCAAGATCCCTTATGCCTCAAAAAAGGAGGTATACTGGAAGTTGTGCTAAAGGGTTTTTTTGTGCAAAACGGTCCCATTTACATTGCTTGTTTTTGTGCAAAAACCTCTTCGTGCTTCATTTGCATTGTCTCTGCCGACAAAAGGCTGAGAGGGGCCACCAGACTGAGGATGTCAGGAGTTTTACCCGAGAGCCTGTGGAACTGAGACTTTGAATATAATTCATATTGCTGTGTCTCCTCCTCTCCCATGATGACCTCTTTCCAATAGCCTCCCTTCCCCCTGCAATTCCAAAGAGGACCATACAGCAGCAGCAGCCTGTGAACAATTTGTACCATGTGCCTGGTGCAGCATGGTACCTGCTGCAGGGAAGTCCTTAATAGGTATAGTCTCCTCATTATGGTATTGTGTATCTCTTCAGCTCTGGACAGCCCATCGGGCCTGGTAGCCGTGAATATCACAGATTCTGAGGCGTTGGCAGTCTGGCAGCCAGCAATCGCGGCGGTGGACAATTACATCATCTCCTACATTGCTGAGGATGGTAAGATGTGTCCATGGGGAGTCTCTGAGCTTGACCACCGGTGTAGGTGCCCCAGGGTGGAATCTCTCTATCCCTAGAGGGTTTTAAGTTCCAGCTTGACAAAGCCCTGGCTGGGCTGATTGAGTTGGGGTTGGTCCTGCTTTGGGACGGGGGCTGGACGCGATGACTCCTGAGGGCTCGTCCAATCCTAAGATTCTATGACCACAGGGCAGAGAGTGAGACTGGTGCTCTGAATTGGATGCAGTGACTGGGAGAAGATGAGAAAGGTTAAATGTGAGGGGTGCAGGCTGGTTAGGAATATGTTACAAAATCCTCCTTAAAGAAACTTAGCCCTAATACAGGTGCTGAGCAGCAGTGGTGCTATGTGAGTTTTATCCTGAAGGTGAAGAACACACACTGTTATTTTCAGCATGTACAGGAGAGGGGGCTAATACTTTTGTATGGAATTGACTATAGAATGAACAATTTACTTGCACCTTTGGTGCAAATTGAAGGCAGCAACTGCCCTGAGCCACTGTTTCTGCTTATTTCAACCTTATCCTGAAGCATCAGGAAAATGTGTCACCTTCCAATGAACGACCAGCCCTTAATGCAGAATGTGATCATTCAAACAGAGGGGTGGTGTTAAGCCTCCACCTGAGAAGTGTGCATCACTTGTGGTGAATGCCCTGAGCTCTAGTAGCCCGTAAGCTAACGTTATCTTCCATCTTTTGTGTGTTTGTTGTGTAGAACCAGAAATTACCCAGATGGTATCCGGAAACACTGTGGAATATGACCTTAATGACCTTCGTCCTGCAACTGAATATACACTGAAGATCTATGCCATAAAGGGACCACAGAAGAGTGAAACGGTCTTCACCAAATTCACTACAGGTGGAGTGTCCAGCTTTTCCCCAGCATTGCAGCCTCTTGTAGTGTGGCAACATTGTATTGTCCACTGCCAGCAAGCCAGCACTGCACTCACTGTATTTTGTTTCCTTTAGGCATGGATGCTCCAAAAGATTTAAGTGCCTCTGAGGTTCAGTCAGAAACAGCAGTGCTGTCTTGGAGGCCTCCACGTGCTTCGGTCACTGGCTATCTTCTTATCTACGAGTCTGTCGACGGCAGAGTTAAGGTACCAGACTTGGATCTCTAAGGGTATGTCTACACTACCACCCTAGTTCGAACTAGGGTGGTAATGTAGGCAACCGGCGTTGCAAATGAAGCCCGGGATTTGAATTTCCCGGGCTTCATTTACATAAAGCCAGGCGCCGCCATTTTTAAATGTCCGCTAGTGCGGACTCCGTGCCGCACGGCTACACGCGGCACGGACTAGGTAGTTCGTTTCACGAGGAGTAACGGTAGTTCGGACTAGGAAGCCTAGTCCGAACTACCTAGTCCGTGCTGCGTGTAGCCACGTGGCACGGAGTCCGCACTAGCGGACATTTAAAAATGGCGGCGCCCGGCTTTATGCAAATGAAGCCCGGGAAATTCAAATCCCGGGCTTCATTTGCAACTCCGGTTGCCTACATTACCACCCTAGTTCGAACTAGGGTGGTAGTGTAGACATACCCTAACCTATTAATTCTGTGTTAGCCGCTATGCTTGCAGAGCTGCTCAAAAATGCCAGTCAGTGGGGTGTAACCACACATGCAAGCACTTTCCTGACTCAGAGCCCATAATGAAAACTTAGCTGCAGACTGAAAAACATTGAGCCTATGTCTACACAGCAACCCTGATGGACACTCTGACATCGACCCCCCGGTAGTCAATTTAGCAGGTCTAGTTAAGACCCACCAAATCAACTGCAGATCGCTCTGCAGCTGACCCCTGTTCTCTACCCGAGATAAGAAGAGTAAGGGAAATCGATGCAAGAGTTTGACCCCATGGTAACCTGACCTAAGATACATTGACTCCAGCTACAAGAATAACATAGCTGGAGATGTGTAGCTGAGGTCATCTTAGGATGTTAGTATAGATATAGCACATCTTCCCTTCGCAGAGAGGAAGGGAGGGCAGAATAAGACAGCAGAAGCTGCCTTCTCATATCCAAAGTCTATGGCATAAATACAATAGGCAAGCAGTCTAAAAACAACTTCTGAATTTGGATGCTCAACTGGAACCATTATTAAAGACCCATTTTTTGTGTGTGTTCAGTACTTTCAAAAAATCAGGTCTCTTCAAGGTATTTCAAGATGGATGTCCCAAATTGTCATGTTTGGAAATTCAGGTCAGTGGCATCTACAGACATACCACAAAAGACAATCCGGCTTAATTTTTGATTAACTTTCCCCCTACGGCAGTACATAATGTGCACATATCAGCCACGTTAACATGCTCTACCATGGCTTGCTTTTAAGCTATGCTACTTAAACATTATAATATTAAACATTCATTTCTAGGAAACCTTTCTCATGCTACTAATGTACGTGAGCATGGTAAGAATCTCATAGGAATCTAGTGTTTCACAATCAATCATTTAAATGGTTAAAATACCATCAATCATTTACATAAAAAGGCATTGGGGAAAAAATCTGAAATATGTAACGGTTCCAGTCCATATGTTTATTCATTGCAGAGTTTTACTGGGATTTTTTCTTTCCACAGGAAGTCATCCTGGGACCTGAGGCAACTTCCTACAGCTTGTCTGAGCTGAGCCCATCCACCCAGTACACCGTGAAACTACAGGCACTGAACAGAGGCCTGAAGAGCAGGATAATCCAGACTGTTTTCACCACAAGTAAGGCTTTTGCTCAGCATGGGGGGTTGGCGTCAGCTACAAGTTTCCTTTCTTAGGGCCAAGTGGAGCTCTGGAGTGAGCAGTTGCAGCTCCATCAAAGGGCAGTTGCTTCTCCTGGCTGTAGGCTGCGGGCAGTGCAGCTCACTCGCAGAGTGTGTTTGCATTGCAGTCAGAGGCCTGACTATAGTTCAAGTTGCTTGAGCTAGCGCTGAGCTAGCTAGCTTGAAAAACAATAGCAGTGAAACCCCAGCAGCACGGACCATGCAACCCACCCCTGGGATCCTGAGCATCCACTCAAATGACTAGCCTCCATGGAGAAGGCTAGCGTGAGGATCCCTGCACCACTTAACCTCTGTACAAGGCAGCAGTCCCATTCACTGCCCTGATACAGGAAGGAAGGAATTCAGCTATTCAGTCCCTCCACATTTTTCTTATACATTCTGCCTGTGAGTGGGAGAGGCTTGCGCTCAGGATGAATTTGGCTCTCAGCACTTCATCCTGGCACTAGCTTCTGCCCTGCCTTCTCCCCCACTGAGCTCACTGAGTCTTCGCACTGCTACCCCAGAGGGTTCGTTCTGCCCGACCTGTGAAGGCTCACCAATGAGCTGAATACTAATGGATCCGGTATTCTGGAAGCCTCATCACAGCTGACACTGCTAGCAGCCAGTTCTCCTACTGGCATTTTTGATGGCAGGGAAAATGCAATGACGATTTCAAGGATTACTTGGCTACATAATTCCACTAGCCACTCTCTGCTCTTCTCACAATTCTCAACCTTCCAAATACAGCAGCCTCTTCTGTTGTTTGCCTCTGACTTCTGCCACCATGCTGACACCTGACCATGTGCTTATAAAATTGAAGTTAATGGAGATATGCTAATGAGCAGGAGCAGAATCAGACCCAGATATTCAGGTCTGCGGACAGGATAGGGGCAGAAGGGGACAACTGGAGGAATTGGAGAAGGTCCAGAGAAGAGCAACAAAAAGGATTAAAGGTCTAGAAAACACGAGCTAGGAGGGAAGATTGAAAGAATTGGGCTTGTTTAGTTTGGAAAGGAGAAGACTGAGAGGGGACATGAGAGCAGTTTTCAAGTATCTAAAAATGTGTGAGGAGGAGGGAGAAAAGTTGTTCTCTTTGCCTCTGAGGATAGGACAGGAAGCAATGGGCTTAAACTGCAGCAAGGGAGGTTTAGGTTGGACATTAGGAAAAACTTCCTGTCAGAAGGGTTAAACACTGGAATAAATTGCCTGGGGCGGTTATGGAATCCCCATCCCTGGAGATATTTAAGAGCAGGTTGGACAGACATCTGTCAGGGATGATCTTCTAGATGGTGCTTGGTCCTGCCGTGAGGGCAGGAGACTGGACTCGATGACCTCTCACGTTCCCTTCCAGCCCTAGGATTCTAGGATTCTAACTTCCCTGTGGTCTGGTGATGCGAAAGGGGCTGGAGCTCCTAACCACCACCGGTGCCACTGCAGCAGTACCATCAGGAGCTCAGGGCCCTTGCTGCAGAGCTCTGGGAAGTATGCTCCAGACAGTGCCGGGGAAGGAAGGCTGGCCCACTCCAGCTACCCTGGCCCCACCCTTCTGCCCAAGGTCTTGCTCCTTCTGG
This sequence comes from Pelodiscus sinensis, assembly GCF_052426305.1. Classification (NCBI taxonomy): domain Eukaryota; kingdom Metazoa; phylum Chordata; order Testudines; family Trionychidae; genus Pelodiscus; species Pelodiscus sinensis. The sequence continues at coordinate 5,634,444 of NC_143074.1, read as the reverse complement.
GAGCCCGGAGCTGCCTCCTCTGCCTCCCACATTACCCAAGGACTTGGTGAGTTTGTCACCTTGCCTGCAGATGTGCTTAAGTGACATCTGCCTTCTTGGTCATGACCAGGAACAGGAGGCCTCCAAAGCTGAAGTATGAATCTCTATAGCATCAGCTGATGAGTTAGTCCCTTATTCAGGCAAACAGATAAGCACAGGCTTAATTTTAAGTACATGCTTGAGTCATGTTGATTTCAGTGAGGAGGTAAGCACATGAATAAGTGCACTAGTAATTGCCCTAGGTAGGAATGTTTTCCTGAATGGGAGACCTAAATCTCATGAGAGGGATCTGTAACACAGTCAAATCCTCTGGCCCAGAGAGCATCACACAAGACACCATGGATCTTGAGTTACATTTTCACAGCTGGCTTGGAGACTAAACAACAATAATAGTAGAAATTCACCTAATATACACCTAATAATTTCCAGAACAACACCTAAATACAGCTGAGCAGTTATTTCCACTGAATATGCTATACTCAACCGCATTTTCAGACATTTCAAAGATGGCAAGAAAATACCCCAGACATTCACATTTTCATAGTTTTGGAGATTTGGGGTTTAGAAATTGTATTGCACCTATGCCTATATTGTCCAGGTGGGACCTCCCTGGTCCGGCACACCTGGGACCTGAGCGGTCCCAAATTACAGCCTAGCTGCACTGCAAGGCTGCACTCCCCACTGCCAGCCCCATGTGGCTTGCACTCCTGAACCTGGCCAGCTGTGGCTGTCCGATCCAGCAAATGAATTACCCAAACTACAGGAAGGTTTTGATGCTCCTTTTCATAAATGAGTTCTCACACATTGTTCTCTGTTTCTTTCCTGTGCAGCTGGATTTCTCTATCCTTTCCCTAGAGACTGCTCCCAAGCCCTGCTGAATGGAGAAAGTGCCTCTGGGCTTTACACCATTTACATGAACGGAGACAAGTCGCAGCCTGTGGAGGTGTATTGTGACATGACCTCTGATGGAGGTGGATGGATTGTGAGTATTCTGTGGGAAGGGATCCAAAACCGCTATGTCCCTGTTCTCCTAGGTCAAGAACATGAGACAGAGCCCAGCCTCGGTCAACATCTTCTGCATGATTAACGAAGGTGCATTAACGTGCCAAAAGACTTGGAAAATGAAGTTTTAGTTCTCAACCGGACTGCAGTGGGGGTGGGAGACTCAAGCAGAGGTGAAGCCACTTCCAAAACCTTGCAGGAGAAATGAGGGTTGAGAAGAATGCATTAGTTCTATGGCCAGACTGAGGAACTGGTAGGCAGGACACTAAAAACAGAGGCAATAGGAATAGCCAAGTATAATGCTGAGAATCAGCGGAAGCCACCTGGAACCAAAAATCCGAGGCAAGTGAAAGAATGAAGGTTAGGAGCTTGAGAACCACTGAAGCTCCATAGATACCAGGCTGAGAGATACAGAAGTACTTGGCCAAAAGGCTGAATGACTGAGCATTAAGGGATTGCTAAGAAAGCAGAAGGAAGGTACTATAAGGCTGCAAAATACAGAGCAGACTAGAAGCCAAAGATAAAATTTGGGCCTGGCTTAAAAAAATATTCAGTGGTTCTGATAAAATCTGTGCCAGTTTGCTTGAACAATGTCGGTGCCCATGTTGCTTTGGTATGGTTAGTGTGTAGGAGCCCTTTGTGTACAGAAATCCTCTGTGTATAAAAGTCATAACTGTTGTAAATGTAAAGCTCCTTGCATGTTGGCATTGTAGGTGTTCCTGAGGCGCCACAATGGAAAGGAGAATTTCTACAGGAATTGGAGGACTTACGCTGCTGGGTTTGGGGATCCCAAGGATGAATTCTGGCTAGGTAAGCGATTGCCAAGAGCTTTCTGAAACAAAAGAGAATGAGTCACTTATAAGCATGACAGCCATACTGCCAAATATATTATTGGCTTCCCTCTAAAGAGGCTCATGGCAGGAAAATGTAACATAGGGTAATACGACATGAGTGCAGAAGATCGAGAGAGAGAGACCGCACAGTGGTTCTTTATACATTTGTCCATTCGTTACCACAGGTCTGGAGAACCTCCACAAAATCACTTCTCAGGGCCAGTATGAGCTGCGTGTGGATCTGCAAGACAAGGGCGAGACAGCTTACGCGATCTACGACAGGTTTAGCGTGGGAGACTCCAAGACCCGTTATCGGCTAAAAGTGGACGGATACAGTGGCACAGCAGGTGGGTTAAACTTATATTTTTTCAGGCTGGAAAAAGGGGAGGATGGAGGGGGGAGAGGACGGGAGGGGGAGGGAAGGAAGGGGCTACATTTCCCCACATTAGACTTGAGCTACAATTTACTTCCACTTGGTTCAAAGCAACAGCTTCTGTACACAGGCAATGGGGATTGTTGTCATGGTGGGTAATTATTTTTTTTTGGTGTGTGGGGGGGTAGATTTGAAAACATGAAAGGCTTGTGATTCCATTCCTGTGTGATTCCACTCTCAGTGCTCTGCTCTCTGACACCCACGCTTCGGAACACAGTGACAGAACGTGAAGGAGCATATTAAACAGACTTGTTTTAGCAATCCCTGCCTGCCCTTACTAGGGTTTCTGATAGCTTGCCACGTGCCACTGGTGCCTGTTATAACATGCGTCCTCCTCAGCTTCTGTATTGATAAAGGAAGGACCAAGGGCTAAAAATCCGGTGTCCCCAGAACAGAAGGGCTGGGAACCTTTTGTGGGCCGAGGGCTGCTGACCCACTGAAAAATCAGTCAGCGGTCAGGGCCTGCGGGGAAGCAGCCGGGGAGCTGGAGTGCCAGCATGGGTTCCCAATGCTGAGGGAGGCCCTAAGCCTCGGGAGCCAGATCCAGGCATCCCAGGGGCCACATCTAGCTCCAGGCCTTAGATCCCCACCCGCCGTCACCTTAAACAAAGAGAAATACTACAGAAAGGTCTGGCAACTGAGCTCCTTGCTCTCTGCATCGCTGAATAGTGGGGCAGGGGTGTGGCCAATGGCTTAGAACAGTGTTTCCCAATTTTATTTGGCCACAGAACCGTTTTCAGCTTGAAAGAATTTAAAGGAGCCCCTAGGATTCCTTGGCCTGCGGCAGTTTGTTGAGGGGAGAAAAAAAAAAGTCCGAGTCGTGCTGCAAGTTGTCTCTGTCTCTTTAAGAGGGGGCAGGAGAGTGCCGGGTTCTCGTGGGACCCTTACTTTCGCTTTGTGGAACCCCAGGGTTCCACGGAACACCAATTTAGAAACACTGGCTTAGAAATTATACAAACCCAGTAGCTAAACTCACCCACTATCCGGCAAACATAGTGAGACAGAGACTGCTGCTTCAGCTCATGGGTCACAGTAGCAGCATCACTGCTGTGCCGCCAGCTGAAGAGGAGACTCAATTCCTTTATGCTGGTACATGGCATTTCACGTGAAATTTAGGACTGCGTTTTCAAAGGGGTCTTTGCAAAACTTGTGATGTGCACCACCAGGTTTTTGCAGCAGGAACAATCACGGTATTTCATGCCCAAAATCTCAGAGTTGCCCCTCCCCTTTGAATCATTTGCACATGCAGAATACCTGCTGAGTCAAAACTGACACAACTCTCTTTATTTCTCCCATATAGGTGACTCCATGACCTATCACAATGGCCGATCCTTCTCCACCTTTGACAAGGACAATGATTCTGCCATCACAAACTGTGCTTTGTCCTACAAAGGAGCTTTCTGGTACAAGAATTGTCACCGAGTCAATCTGATGGGCAGATATGGAGACAACAACCACAGTCAGGTGAGTTTGCCGTTTGAAAGCAATGTGGATCCACAAGACACAGGAATGTAGAGCTGGCCATACCAAATCAAGTCACTGGGTCATTCGTTCTGTTAGTCAATTTCTTGTTGTGGGCAATTGATAGCGCTTCAGAGAGACAGGAGACATCCCATCATTAAAACCAAGTGAATTATGGGGGGCGGAGGGAGACATTAAATCACGTTCACCAAATGAGAACTGCAGTTACATCCAGATATGTTCTCATTCTGTTTTGTTCATTGTTCCTAGAAAGTTCATGTGAACACTTGGGACTGAGGCTTCTATCACTTCAAATTCAGGTTCTCATGTTTTTAAAAAAGAGCATTCTCTTGGAGATGAAGTAGACAGCTTTGGAGAGACAGTTTTGGAGAGAGTTCCGTGTTACCCTAGCCCAACCCGCATTTAGTCAGACCTCCTCCAGCAGGGATTAGTTAGAGGAATGACATCATAATACTGACTTTGGTGGGTCTCAAAGTCCTACTACAGCCTCATTAATCCTACACCAGGAGTTGTTCTCGGGGGCAAAAGTTGTGCAGAACCCACTGCTGTTCTATTCATAGATGGTTCCTTCTGGAGTTGGTATAGGGGACCTGATAAATTCTTCATCAGTCTTTATGTTGAGGTTGGAACTCTCTAAGAAATACACCCCAATTCAACTACAGATTGTTGGCATTGATGCGGGAATCACTGCATGAAATTCTACAGTCTAGGTTGTGTGGGTGGGATGACCATAATGATCTTTTCTAGCTTTGGAGTCTATAATGCAAAATAATAACTACTGCAACCTCTCTTTTATGAGACTAGGATAATGCATTTACAGTCAGCATTGCCTAGTTGACAGAGATCTGGACAGAGATCTGACTTCAGCTCTTGGCTCTGTTGTTGGCCTGATGAGGTGACCCTGAACAAGTCAGATCACCTCTCTTGTACCTCTGTGTCGCCAGCTGTAGAGTGTTTTGTGCTCTCTGGCCGAAAAGCACTATGTGGGTGAATCTACACTGCGCCATTATTTCGAGATAACTAGCGTTATTTCTAAATAACAATGTGAGTGCCTACACGGCCATTAGAATCATAGAATCATAGAGCTGGAAGAGACTTCAGGAGGTCATTCAGTCCAGCCCCCTGCCCAAGTCACGACCAATCCCAATTAAATCAACCCAGCTAGCGCTTTGTTAAGCCAAGACTTAAACACCTCTAGGGCTAGCTTATTCCAAAATCTGTAAACCTCATTCTATGAGGAATAACACCTATTCGGAAATAGCTATTTTGAAATAAGGTGTGTAGACTCTCCACTGCTGCTATTTCGAAATAGCCCCTCACCGGGGCCATTCCTCCCCAGTGCCTCTTGGGGCTCTAAATCGAGATAGCACGTCTACATTAGGGAAGCCTGCCTCGGACTAATTTTGAGACTTCCCTGCAGTATAGTCGTGCTATTTCGAAATAAGCTATTTTGAAATAACTATTCCGGAATAGCTTATTTTGAAATAAGTGTGCAGTGTAGACCTACCCTGTAAGAGGAAGATATGCATATTATACCAATGTGGAATAATGTTGCCTGTATGTTTTTGCAGGGTATTAACTGGTTCCACTGGAAGGGCCATGAATACTCCATCCAGTTTGCAGAAATGAAGTTGAGACCCTCCAGTTTCCGGAATCTAGAAGGGCGACGAAAGAGAGCATAAACCCCAGAGATGGAGGAAAGTTTGGGAAGCAGGGCGGGGGACAGTGGGAGGGGTTTTTGGAATAACTGGGGGGGAAGGGGATAAGGCAGCTGGTAATCTTACCAAAGCATCAGTGATGCTTGCCCTAACTGGGACTCCTTCTACAGTCCAAGTGACCAGCCTTATGCAACCTCAGCATCTTCTGCCGCCCAGCTTTGGCTGCCCTTCACACCAAAGACAACAATCTCAAGGGTTCTGCATTGTTTTTTACAAGTTGGGAGAGGTTCCGTGGCAAGATTCTTTCATGGGCACTTGGGCAGTCCCAGCGAGGGGCGGGGCCATAGGTTGGTAGGTTGGTCGTTTGAGAACCAGCCACATTTTACACACAAATTTGCATGATTATCATTATTATTATTATTATTAGTTGAAATTCTGTTGGTCATTGGAAGGCTTTATATATATATATCATGCAACGCAAAGAAAGATGGGGAAAGGAAGCAGTGCAGTTTAAAACACAAGCAAAATCTTCATTTTATTAATTTAATGACATCACAATAATAATAATAATGATGATATTAAACTATGGTTTTGTAAGGGATCCATGCTTTCCACAACACAGCAGGACAGTGTCTGATTGTATTTTTTGTTAAATAAAAGCACAATTACTTTTAAATAATCTCTACATTTTCTTCAGGCATCAAGTTTGTGCACGTCCAGCGTCTATGTCCTTAAGTAGGGGAGTAAAGAAAGCTGAGAATGATCAGGGTGCTAAATTTATTCAGAAAGCACACTCCCTTTTGTCAGTGTTTGGGTGTAAGTATTCTGGTGGGCTTATTCCAGCGGAATGCTCGTGACGACTTTTAGAGGGTGTTCCTTTTTTCCATTCCCACAAGCACATCCGCCATGCCATTTCTAAGTGTAACTGACTGACTCTTGCTTTCAGCTAGGTGGGAATCATTAACAAAAGAGGCAAAATGCAAAGTTGGGATTAGCTACCAAATGGTGATTCTGCACCTGTGTGTAAATAAAGGGCTCTTTAAAAAAAATAAATGAAGCCTCTGTGTAGTTCTCTGTACCATATTCTTTGATAAAAGACAATAAAAATCTTTTGTTGTAAGCCCTGGAGTCCGTTCCTTACCTTGCTCTCCCCAGTTGTAGGCCTCTGCCATCTCTGGACTCAGGCATGGAAGGAACATGCTTGCTTTGTGAGCACAGATGTGAGTGGATCTGTTCTAGCAGGGAGAGCCCTCATGGTGCTAGCCAAGATTGTTGTGCCTTGTTGCAACATCTTCCCGCAAAACTCAGTCCAAGCGTGAAAATCTACCATCAGAGTGTTATTTTATTCCCGTCTCCCTGAATACCTGATATTTCTATATCATTCAGGAATTAAAATATTGGTTAGGTTAAAAATACATGTGGGACTATCTAATGACATAAAATATCTCCCTCTTCCCCCACATTTTGCCTACACATGGGGGCTGCGTCTAGATTGGCAAGTTTTTCCGCAAAAGCGGCCGCTTTTGCGGAAAAACTTGCCAGCTGTCTACACTGGCCGCTTTGAATTTGTGCAAGAACACTAACGATCTAATGTAAGATTGTCAGTGTTCTTCCGCAAATACTATGATGCTCTTGCGCAAATGTATTTGCACAAGAGGGCCAGTGTAAACAGCTCAGGACTGTTTTGCGCAAAAAAGCCCCAATGGCGAAAAGTGCTTTTGTGGAAAAGCGTCCGTGCCAATCTAGACGCTCTTTTCCGCAAATGCTTTTAACAGAAAACTTTTCCGTTAAAAGCATTTGCGGAAAATCATGCCTGTCTAGACGTAGCCAGGGACAGCACCTATCATAAAATCATAGAATCCTATGGCTGGAAGAGACCTCCAGAGGTCATTGAGTCCAACCCCCTGCCCAAAGCAGGACCAATCCCAACTAAATCATCCCAGCCAGGGCTTCGTCAAACTGGGACTTAAAAACCTCTAGGGATGGAGATTCTACCACCTCCCTAGGGAACCCATCCCAGTGCTTCACCACCCGCCTAGGAAATAGTTTTTCTTAATATCCAACCTAGCTCTCCCCCACTGCAATTTAAGACCATTGCTGTTTGTTCCGCATCCGTCACTACTGAGAACAGCCTCTCTCCATTCTCTTTTAAACCTCCCCTCAGGAAGTTGAAGGCTTCTGTCAAATTCCCCCTCACTCTTCTCTTCTGCAGACTAAATAAGCCAAATCCCTCAGCCTCTCCTCATAGGTCATGTGCTCCAGCACCCTAATCGTTTGGTCACCCTCCGTTGGATCCTCTCTAATAAATCCACAACCTTTCTATAGTGGGAATCCCAGAACTGGATGCAATACTCCAGATGTGGCTTCACCACAATAACTTCTCTAGATCTGCTTGAAATGCTCCTCCTAATACACCCTAATATGCTGTTCATAGCTACAAGAACACACTGTTGACTCATATCTATCTTATTCACTGTAATCCCCAGATCTTTTTCTGCAGAACTGCTGCTTAGCCAGTCGGTCCCCAGCCTGTAATGGTGCTTGGGATTCTTCCATCCCAAGTGCAGGACTCTGCACTTGTTCTTGTTGAACTTCATCAGATTTCTTTTGGCCCAATCCTCCAGTTTGTCAAAGTCACTCTGGCCCCTATCTCTATCCTCCAACGTATGTGCCTCTCCCCCTAGCTTAGTGTCATCCTCAAACTTGCTGAGGGTGCAATCCATCCCCTCACCCAGGTCATTAATAAAGTTGTTGATTTGTTCTGACCTGAGATTTTGGCTCCTCTTGCCAACACTGTTATCACGGCCTGTTCTTGCCTGTTAAAGCCCTGTTCAAAAGATTCTCCCCCTCACAGTGTTTCCATAGTATATTTTTTTGAAACTGAACCAACCCCCTCTCCATCTCAACGTTCCCCTACTGTTATGGATCCTTCCCGGGCCCAGAGCCTGCAGCTAGGTGTTTGAACACAGAAGGGCAAAGCCTGCCAATTCAGCTGGCAAGCTGCATGTTAAGATGAGATGGAGATTCTGCTAGAGCAGTGGAAGAAGCAAGGCCAATGCCTTGACAGCAAGCGGTGATGCTCCCTGAAGTGCTAGCATTGGAGGCCCTCTCTTCTGCCTCCTCAGTCCTCGTCTTTGACAGACTAGAGATTTAACAGGAACGTCTACAGTTCAACAGAAAACTTCTTGTGGGATCAAGAGGTCCCTGGTTCACATCCCAGTGATCCCTTAGACATTGTTTTCTGCTTGGGGCATGGGGTTGGACTCAATGACCTCCTGAGGTCTCTTCCAACCCTAGGATTCCATGATGCAGCACGATAACTCATAACATTAATGAAAAATCACATCTGGATATTTAAGTTCAAATTCATTTATTCCAACCTGAGATTTTGGAATAATCAAGGCAGAGACAACATCCTAGACTTTATATAAGTTCCATGTGTGGTTGGACAGCTCACTTTTGTGGAGGTTTTCAAAAGCACCTAACAGATTGTCTTTTGATGGGATTTCTGCTCCTAAATCCCTTGGGCTATGTCTACATTATGGGGTTTTTCCGGGATACCAGACGTATCCCAGAAAAACTCTGCTGCATCCAGGGAACGCATCTGCTCTTCCGCTTTTCTTTGCAGAAGAGCAGACATGTTCTTTTGGAAGCCCTGTCTTCCTCCTCCCACAAGGAAGAAGGGCTCTTCCAAAAGAGGATCCCTGTAATGTAGACATAGCCTTGGACAGCTTAAAAAATATCCCAGGGTATGTCTACACTACCCTCCTAGTTCGAACTAGGAGGGTAATGTAGGCATACCGCACTTGCAAATGAAGCCCGGGATTTGAATTTCCCGGGCTTCATTTGCATAAGCGGGGAGCCGCCATTTTTAAAACCCCGCTGGTTCGAACCCCGTGCAGCGCGGCTACACAGGGCTCGAACTAGGTAGTTCGAACTAGGATTCCTAATCCGAACTACCGGTACACCTCGTTCCAGTTCGAACTACTTAGTTCGAGCCCCGTGTAGCCGCGCTGCATGGGGTTCGAACCAGCGGGGGTTTAAAAATGGCGGCTCCCCGCTTATGCAAATGAAGCCCAGGAAATTCAATTCCCGGGCTTCATTTGCAAGTGCGGTATGCCTACATTACCCCGCTAGTTCGAACTAGCGGGGTAGTGTAGACATACCCCCACTTTGGCAGAGCTGTGCTGCCATCCATCTAACAGCTTCCCTAAAGATGAAATGGAAGCCTATTCTAGTGGTTAAGGTGCTAACACCTTCTGGGTTTGGTGTACTGTCCCATCTACTGGCTCTTACAGAGAGAAAGAATAAGGAGTCTGCTCTAAAGCCTTAACTAATAGCCAGCAGGCTTTTAGCTCATGTGATAGCTGGGATTACTATGGACAGAATGGCTTTTTCCTCTTTCCTCTCCTTCTGAAAGAACTCCCTCTTCCCCTTCCACACACACCTTTTTCTGAAAGAGCTCTTTCACAAAAAGGTTTCTTCCTCATAGAAAAAGGATTACCAATGCCGGAAAAAACCCTCTGTTCTTTCAATTTTCTTTCGAAAGAACATGATTGCAGTGTGGATGTAACTGAAGTTTTTTTCGGAAAAACGGCCGTTTTTAAAAAAACTCTAGTGTAGACATACCCTCAGTTGGTTTCTTGCATTTGTGCTTTGGCTGCTTGAGAGTTGTAAGACCCCAGAGACATTCCTCTCCAGCTTCCTGAGCAGGATTTTGGAGCAACTGAAGAGACCGACTACCAGTGAATCTATCCATGGTTTTATGCTGCCAGCACATGCTGCAAATGAATTAACTTGAGGAGTGCAGCCACAGCCACGGCTATGTGGCGAGCTCAGATGTGAGCAATAAAACTCGCAAAAATCTGCCTTCCTATCAGGTTTTATTGTCTAGGTATCAGAAACAGCCTACAGGTTGAACCTCTCTAGTCCAGCATCCTGGGGACCTGCCTGGCACCAAACCAGAGAATTTGCCTTTATTTACCAATGTTCCCACTGCTTACTGGGATGTTTGAAGACATTTAGGGGTAAATTAGGGCTAAATAACAGCACAGAACCCTGAGATAACACCCATGATAAGCAAACATCCAGCTAACTAAAATTAGGCCGGGCCACAGATGTTGCCGCACCAGAGAGTGCCAGACTAGAGAGGTTCTACCTGTTCAACAGGACACATTGCAATAGCTGAGACAATACAACACACTTTTACGAGTCTCCCATGTGACCATATCATACAACGTGCAAGTTACTCACCACATAACACGGAAGGTCAGAGAATTACATGCAAGGAGGCTATTAAATGAAAGGTTGGTAACTGGAAACCCCTTTGCGGTGAAATGGCTAAGCGTGTTGCCTAATAATAGCCAACGATTTTTAACAGATCTTGTTAGTCACATCTTAGCTCATCCTAACATCTGGTGGTGGGGACTCAAACTCTCTCTCCCACTCTAATTTATACAGACTTCACCTATTAGTTATTTCCATCTTTTAACCAGCAGATGGCAGACTAGTTCTATCTTGCACTGTGTCTAGGCTTGTTCTAGTCCCGATTAATGTACCAGGCCTTGCCTTTGACTGCATTTGTAAATCCTTTGCTCCAGGTCCCTAGGAAATTGAATTCAGGGCTGCTGTTCACATCATCCCTACCATGCCCAGCATTTGCTGCCCGATTGTTCGTTCCAAGGAGGAACTCCGGGTCCAAATACAAAGCTGATTAGCCTCTCTTGCACGTCAGCAGCATGGGAAACACCAATGAGGAAGCTGAAGCAATGCCTGAGGCCACAGACGAGTGATCAGTGCTAAAAGGATTACAAGTGGCTTACATTTGAAGTGGCCAAGTCCTAGGGTTGCCAGATGGTTTCAGAAAAAATGCCAAACAAAAAACAAACAAACAAACAAAAGGATCCCGAGAGTTATTAAGCAAAAAACCCCAAACAAACAAAAAAAAATACCCCACCCCACCCCACAACCACCATGGCCCCTTTAAAAACCGCATGGTGAGGCTTTTGGGCCCTAACAGGCTGCTGGCAGCCCCCCACCATCTTTCCTCCCTGTGCCGGGCCGGACAGCCCAAGATTTTCACTTCCTGGCTGGGAAAAAATCAGAAAGCTCCAGACATTTTAGGTGTACGGAATTTTAATACTCAATGCCGTTCATATTTTGGGGCACCTATGGGAAAAGCCATCTCCGTCCTTTAGCACAGGGCTGGGGAAACTTTTTTGCAGTGGGGGCACTGACCCACAGAAAAATCAGTTGGAGGCTGGGGGCTGCGAGGAGGCAGCCAAATGGGGAGAGCTGGAGGAGAGTCTAAGCCACAGGGGTTATATCCAGGCAACCCAGGGGCTGCATCCAGCCCCCAAGCCTTAGGTTCCCCACTCCCTTGGCACAGGATAGGTAACAGCTTTTATTGGCCCAATTTCGGTTAGTTAAAGGAGATAAGCTTTTCAGCTCTGCAGGTTACGTCTACACTGGCAATTGAATGAAAAATTTATCGGGGAGAAGTGTTAACACAAAAAAACCCCAAAAGATAAAAGTTTTGCTGTGACCAGAGTCAGTATGAATAGCACATGGTCGGCAGGCATGCTCTCTTGCCAACAATGTGCGTGCTGATCGTTGTGGGTGGATGTATTTTGTCAATGAAAGAGCCAACAAACAGCAGCTATACTGTATAACAAACAGCATGCATCTGACAAAGTGGGTCTTTGCCCACGAAAGCTTATGCTCCAACACTTCAGTTAGTCTATAAGGTGCCACAGGACTCCTCGCCGCTTTAGCAGCTATACTGCCTGACTTTTGCTGACATGGCTGTGTTGTCCCTGCCCCAGGTCCTGATGAAATGCATCCCAGGATACTCAAGGAGCTGATAGAGGAGGTATCTGAGCCTTTAGCTATGAACTTTGAAAATCATGGCAGACAGGGGAGATTCCAGAAGACTGGAAAAGGGCAAATATTGTGCCCATCTATAAAAAGGGGAATAAGAACAACCCAGGAAACTATAGACCGGTCTGTCCCAGGGAAGATAATGGAGCAGGTAATTAAGGAAATCATATGCAAACACTTGGAAGGTAATAAAGTGATAGGGAATAGCCAGCATGGGTTTGTGAAGAACAAGTCATGCCAAACTAATCTGATAGCTTTCTTTGATAAGATAAGGAGCCTTGTGGATAAGGGAGAAGCGGTGGATGTCATATACCTAGACTTTAGTAAGGCATTTGATACGGTCTCGCATGATATTCTTATTGATAAACTAGGCAAATATAACTTAGATAGCGCCACGATAAGGTGGGTGCATAATTGGCTGGATAACCGTAGTCAGAGAGTTGTTGTTAACGGTTCTAAATCCTGCTGGAAAGGGATAACAAGTGGAGTTCCTCAAGGGTCTGTTTTGGGACCTGTACTGTTCAATATCTTCATCAATGATGTAGATATTGGGATAGAGAATACGCTTATTAAGTTTGCAGATGATACCAAACTGGGTGGGGTTGCGACTTCTTTGGAGGATAGGGACATAATTCAAAATGACCTTAGCAAGTTAGAGAAATGGTCAGAGGTAAACAGGATGAGGTTTAATAAAGAGAAATGCAAAGTGCTCCACTTAGGACTGAACAATCAGTTCCATACATACAAGATGGGAAGCGACTGTCTAGGAAGGAGCATGGCGGAAAGGGATCTAGGGGTCATAGTGGACCACAAGTTGAATATGAGTCAACAGTGTGATGCTGTTGCAAAAAAAGCAAATATGATTCTAGGTTGTATCAACAGGTGTGTTGTAAGCAAAACTCGTGAAGTCATTCTGCCGCTCTACTCTGCACTAGTTAGGCCTCAGCTGGAGTACTGTGTCCAGTTCTGGGCGCCACATTTCAAGAAAGATGTGGAGAAATTGGAAAGGGTACAGAGAAGAGCGACAAGAATGATTAAAGGTTTAGAGAACATGACCTATGAAGCCAGGCTTCATGAACTGGGCTTGTTTAGTTTGGAAAAAAGAAGATTAAGGGGGGACATGATAGCGGTTTTCAAATATCTAAAAGGGTGTCACAAGGAGGAAGGCGAAAATTTGTTCCTCTTGGTTTCTGAGGACAGGACAAGGAGTAATGGGCTTAAAGTGCAGCAGGGGAGGTTTAGATTGGACATTAGGAAAAAATTCCTAACTGTCAGGGTGGTCAAATATTGGAATAAATTGCCAAGGGAGGTGGTGGAATCTCCCTCTCTGGAGATATTTAAGAACAGGTTAGATAGACATCTGTCAGGGATGGTGTAGACGGAGCTTGATCTTGCCTTGAGGGCGGGGGGCTGGACTCGATGACCTCTCGAGGTCCCTTCCAGTCCTATGATTCTATGATTCTATGATTCTATGCCCTTAAAAGCTGTGTGGTGTAGACAAACCCACACAGCTCCTCATCAGGTCAGGGAAAGATGCTCCATGTCACAGCTACAGACGGGCTGGGGGTGAACAGATTGCTTAGCGTAAGTAATTAATACACATTGTAAAAGCCAATTCAAGGTGAAATGGCCATAGGACCAAAAAAAAAGGGGGGGGGGGTAGTGAGCTACAGCGGATTTCAAGCCATAAATTGCCTGCTTTTATTAAGACAATGGTTTTAGTGTATAGCAAAGTTACATATTTAAGCTCCCTGGCAGTGTGCAAGTTTCCTTTGAGGATGAGGCTAGAGACAGGCATGGTGTAATCAGTTTGTGAAAAGCAATCCCCCTTGGCTGGTATGCTATTTTTGGCTTTTATAATCTTTCCGTGAAAGTTCATTCATGAGTGTCGTGATTGTCTGGATTCACCACATTGCTGCTATTGAGGCTTTTGGTGCACTACTTAAATTTCTTAATCTGTGCCCCCTTTGTATTTAGCTATAGCACTCAGAGTGACTTTCTAAGGGCTCATCTTCACTTAGGGCACATCTACCCAGCAGGGCTACAGCCGAAATAAGCGACGCAACTTGAGCTACGTCAACTGCAGAGCTTAAGTCGAAATAACTTATTTCAGCTTTTGGCGCTGTCTGCACAGCAGGAAGTCCAAGAAAGTGCACCCTTCCTCTGACTTCCCTTACTCCTCCTACAATGAGGGTTACAGGAGACAGAGTAAGAAGTCCTCCAGCTCGACAGTGTTTTGACATTATGTTTAAATGACTGCTTGTAGTGTAGACACCGAGGCTACGTCTACACTGGCCCCTTCTTCGGAATAGCCATGCTAATTTAGAACTTTGTAATAGGGAAATGCATGGGGGATTTAAATATCCCCCGTGGGATTTAAATAAACATGGCCGCCGCTTTTTTTCCGGGTTGGGGAAAAGCCGGAAAAAAGCGGCGGCCATGTTTATTTAAATCTCGCGGGGGATATTTAAATCCCCCACGCATTTCCCTATTACAAAGTTCTAAATTAGCATGGCTATTCCGAAGAAGGGGCCAATGTAGAGACAGTCTGATTGTGTTATTTCAGAATAATGTCAGTTTATTACACTGCTATTAATGCCTGTTCTAGCTGGACACACAGCGTGTATTTGTCACATACCATAATTGTGTCCATACCCTTAAGTTAGTAAGTCATTAAGGCACTTTTAAAAGTTGTAGCCCACACCTCTTATTTGTTTTTAAATCTGTAACCCTTTTTGAACATCCCAATTAAGATGCACCTTAGGAAGTTTAGAAGGAAATTGGACACAGAATCTGGATTGAACATTTGCATTACCACAGTACCCAAGATACGCTTTCAGCGTATCTACTTCATGAGCTGCTCAAACTCTGAGGGACATCTAGACTACACGCTTCTTTCGAAAGAGATCGTCTAGACAGCCACAACTTTTTTCAAAAAAGTGATTCACTTTTTCAAAAGAGAGCACTCAGGCAATCTGGATGCTCTCTTTCGAAAAAGCCCTGTTTGCAGCCAAGAATGCCTTTTTTTGAAAGAGCTCTTTCTCAAAAAAAGACATTCTTCCTTGTAAAATGAGGTTTACTGCTGTCAAAAAAAGTCTAGATGCGGGTGAAGTTTTTTCGAAAAAACCCTGTAGTCTAGACATAGCCTATGATTGGTGTAGTTGGGAAAACACAAACGTGAGTAATTTTACTTATGGGAGTAGCTTCATCTTTCAGAGACACTCCTCCAGTGGAAGTGACTTTACTAGTGGTGGCATTAGATTTCTTTATGGGGACATTACTGAAAAGCCCCTGCAAGGTACAGCTGAGGGAGTGATGAGAAACTGTTGGGGCTAATGATAGGGCTTTTAAAATTACAGGATCACACTTGTATGTTAGTATGGAAGATTATTTTGTTATAGCTCCATCAATCTAAGCAGAATTGATTTTTGCCCGTGTTATTGCCTAGTGAAGTAGTAAACAAAGAAACAGAGCACATGTTTAAACACAACAAAGTCTGAAGGAGATATAGTCTATGTCTTCTCACCAGAGCCTTCTCTCCCCAGATTCTTCCCATGAAAGTGCTTTTCAGTGCTTTTCAGAGAAAATACATGGGATTGCATGCTGAGCTTACTTCCCAGTAGGCCCTGAAGGTAGCCCTACCTCTTGGACCCTGGATAAAAAGGATAGTCCGCTGGCATCACTGGAGATATTTAAGAGCAGGTTAGATAGGCATCTGTCAGGCCTGATCTAGATCAGGGGTACTCAACATGCAGCCCGTAGTCCATTTGTTTGGGGCCTGTGGTGCGGTTTGGGTTTATGCAGGTCTCAACACACGACTGAGAGCCAAATCAAAAAAGTAGTCAATATAATGGTCTTCTGTTGATATGCGTTTTAGTAGTTAAATTCCTGGACTGTCATTGCTCATTAAAAGTGCTGTCAAATATTGCATTGTATTAATATCAGCAGAACTGACTGAAATGTGCCCTGTGTGTTATGTAGACTTGCCTTGATCTTTGTATTCATGCCCGTCACTGTGAAATAAACTATTTGCATATATATATATTTGTATGTAAATACAACCACATTTAAGTTGCAGCCCTCAGCATGTGCTGTGAGTATCATTGTGGCCCCCGGGGCTTCCAAAGTTGAGTAGCCCTGGTCTAGATGGTGCCTGATCTTGCCATGAGGGCAGGAGTCTGGACTCAATGACTTCTTGAGTTCTCTTCCAGTTGTAGTATTCTACAATTCCCTGTGCAGAAAGTTGTTTTGGTTTATTTTCCCATTTGCCCAGCTGTCACTCTGGGATGGGAAGAAGATTATTATTGTTCGTTAAAAATGTCAATTTTCAGCTCCGGGTTCCTTTCCTGAAGAAGGCTGGAGTGGGCAGATGGGCATAGAAGGAGAGGTCGAAGGGCCTGAATGAAAAAGAGCTTTGTCTGTGTAGCTCAGAGTCAAACACAGTGGCTGTGTCTAGACTGCACCCCTTTTGCGGAAAAGGGATGCAGATTAGACACAGCGCAATTGCAAATGAAGCAGGGATTTAAATCTTCCCCACTTCATTTGCATAAACATGGCTGCCGCTTTTTTCCAGCTCGGCGCTTTGCCGGCAAAAAGTGCCAGTCTAGACGGGGATCTTTCGGAAAATAAAGCCTTTTCCGAAAGATCCCTTATTCCTCAGGAATAGGCTTTATTTTCCGAAAGATCCCCGTCTAGACTGGCGCTTTTGCCGGCAAAGCCCCGAGCCGGAAAAAAGCAGCAGCCATGTTTATGCAAATGAAGCGGGGAAGATTTAAATCCCCTCTTCATTTGCAATTGCGATGTGTCTAATCTGCATCCCTTTTCCGCAAAAGGGGTGCAGTCTAGACACAGCCCTTGAGAGGAAGTGATTTGCCCAAGGGCACACACAGAATCTGTTGCAAAGCCAGGAAATGAACCCAGATAATGAGTCCCAGTCAATTGCCTTAGCCTTGTCATTATATTTCCTCTGGTCATGCCCTGCTATGTAGTTAGTTGTGCAAGCCTTTGAGCTGGAAGTTAGAGGGATTGGTAATGATTCTATAGAAAGGGTGCTGGAAAGATAAATGGTGAATGCAGGTTGTGACGTAGTGGGGGGCTGTCTGCTTTGTAACCCGGTATTCACACCTGCCTGTACTATGATGTGTGATTCCCACTGACTCACTCCACATGTGTGTATCGGCTCAGACACCTAGTCCCAGCCTGAGCAGATAACAAGGCTCTTCCCTGGGGGAAAGACAAAGGCAGGGAGGTGGAGATGGCCACCTGGCTGGGGGGCAGGGCCTGGGAGCTGGTCGGTCTTGGTTGGGGAAAGGATGAAGAGAGCAGACTAAGTTCAGTACGGGGGGAAGAGGGGTTCAGGAGCCTGTGTACCCCTCTCCCCCGAGAGGACTAAGGCTGTCTGCCCTGGCTCCTATGTCAACATCGAGCCTATGCTGTGTTGTACCT
Organism: Pelodiscus sinensis; assembly: GCF_052426305.1. Taxonomy (NCBI): domain Eukaryota; kingdom Metazoa; phylum Chordata; order Testudines; family Trionychidae; genus Pelodiscus; species Pelodiscus sinensis. The sequence continues at coordinate 5,616,673 of NC_143074.1, read as the reverse complement.
CTGAAAAGCAATCAACCCTTCTGTTCTACTGGCTGGAGGAGTCACATCTGGCTGCGGATGAGGGTGCACGGTCGGGGGCTCCCCGACGGTCGTAGTCACACAGGTAATGATTAAAAATAAAGCGAAAGAAAAGCTCAGTTCTGTCCTCTTCCACCAACCCACAGATCTCCCCCAGACTAGAACTAAGAGTGGCCTAGCTGAGCATTTTATGGCTTGGAGAATTTTGTGTGGGCAAAAGAGAAATGGGAGGAAAGACAAAAAATGAGTCATGTCACCCAGCAGCTCCAATGGCTGGTGGAGCTAGCTTCAATTCAGAGTTCCACATCTCACATTTCTTTGAAAATATCTGTTCAGGCCCTTGCCAGGCTCATGTCTTTGTGCGTATAGGCGCCCTTAGGGTACTTCCCCGTCTCCCTCTACAAGTAAAGAAATCTCAGCCTCCCTTGCCGGAGAAACCGTGTGTGGGTAAGACATATGAGTGCTCATAAACAGCGTCTGATTATCACAGAGGAAATGCAAGCAGACATCATCCACACAGTAAACAGATAATCTTAATTCCTGGAAAGGCTAACAGCCTCCCCATGAACGAATGACTTGTTCGGTAGAATCTCATCAAGATAACAGAGCAATCTCGCCGGTGGTGAAGAAAATGCGAGTTGAGATGAGAGGTGGGGGAATCTCTGAGAAAAAAAAATGGAAAAGGAGAGAATAGCTTTGGTTTTCTAGGTCGTCCTCCTCTCTCACCAACCATTCCTGGCTTTTTGGGAGGTCAAAAGCAGCCTGAGACTCTCAATAGGGAATGCGTTTAATTAAGTAACAGCTGAAAATGTCAGTGGTTACACACCGGGGGAAGGCAGGCGGCTCCCCAGCAGCTGGTGCTTGCGGGGAGCCAGCTTTTAAGTCAGCTCCCCATGCATACCAGCTCCCACCTGCTTCCCTCTCATGCTGCTGCCTCTGATCCACTGGGAGTCGTTGTGGACCAAGAGACGACTTTTAAGCCAGCTCGCCATGCGTGCCAGGAGCCTGCATGGAACCGTGAAGATTAATCAATGAGCCCAGACTCATCGGTTAACCGTGTGCACGGTTACACTTTCACATCTTTAATTCTCAACCCCACTGAATTCAACTGAAAGGCATCTGCCACTTTCACAGCTCAGGAATTTCATAAGAACATAAGAACAGCCGTACTGGGTCAGACCAAAGGTCCATCTAGCCCAGTAGATGACAATGAGCAAGAGATTTGTCTCGTGCCGTCCATCTCCAGCCTCTGACAAAAAGAGGCCAAGGACACCAGTCCTACCCTCTGGCTAATAGCCTTTTATGGACCTAATCTCCATGAATTTATCTAGCTTCTCTTTAAACTCTGTTATAGTTCTAGCCTTCACAGCCTCCTCTGGCAAGGAGTTCCACAGGTTGACTACACGCTGTGTGAAGAACTTTCGCTTATTAGTTTTAAACCTGCTACCCATTAATTTCATTTGGTGTCCTTGAGTCCTTATATTATGGGAACTAATGAAGAACTTTTCTTTAGTTACCCTCTCCACACCACTCATGATTTTATAGACCTCTATCATATCCCCCCTCAGTCTCCTCTTTTCTAAGCTAAAAAGTCCCAGTCTCTTTAACCTCTCTTCATATGGACCAGTTCCAAACCCCTAATCATTGTAGTCGCCCTTTTCTGAACCCTTTCCAAGGCCAAAATATCTTTTTTGAGGTGAGGAGACCACATCTGTACACAGTACTGAAGATATGGTGTACCATAGTTTTATACTTCCCCTCCTCCTTCTTCCCCCTTCCAGCTCCCTCCTCCCAGATTTCCCCCTCCCCTCTCCCACCCTTTCTCTTCCCCGCTCCAACATCCACACGTGTCCTTTATTTTTTACATCAGGAAGTGGGGCTAGGGAGGGATAATGGGAAGGAGGTGAGGGAGGAATGGGGCACGAGCCCCCGATGACGAGGACAGGGGTGACTCTGTGGGCTCCTCAGGGTGGAAGCTCTCCTGCAGGGTCTCCTGGATCCTGACAGCCCCCAATTGACACCCCCCCCCCCGCGGATGGCAGCCTGCGGCAAGTGCAGCTGGGCTGATGGCTGAGTGCTGTGATGTGCCGAGTGTGGGCACTCAGGGCACTCCAAGCCAGGACTGCTTTGCTGTCCCTCATCGAGTTAGACAAGCAAGCGGGGAACCCTGAGAACTGTCTGTCCGAGGTGGGGGGTGGGTCCCTTTAAGCACAGCCCTCGGCTAGCCTGAGGCAGCAACTCCACACTCTGGGTATGTCTACACTACAGCACTAATTCGAACTAATTTAGTTCGAATTAGTTAATTCGAACTAAGCTAATTCGAATTAGCGCATCTAGACGTAAAAACTAGTTTGAATTGGCGTTTTGCTAATTCGAACTAGCATGTCCACACTGAGTGGACCCTGAACCGGGGTTAAGGATGGCCAGAAGCAGTGCCGGCAGGGCATCAGATTAGGACTTAGAGTGTGGAGCTGCTGTCTCAGGCTAGCCGAGGGCTGTGCTTAAAGGGACCCGACCCCCATCTCGGACAGACAGTTCTCAGGGGTTCCCCACTTGCAAAGCAGTCCTGGCTTGGAGTGCCCTGAGTGCCCACACTCGGCACATCACAGCACTCGGCCATCAGCCCAGCTACACTTGCCACAGGCTGCCATCCGGAGGGAGGGGGTCAATCAAGAGGCTTCAGGAAAGCTTCCACTCCGAGGAGCCCGCAGAGCCAGCCCAGTCCTCCCCATCGGGGGCTCGTACCCCATTCCTCCCTCATCTCCTTCCACTTACCCCTCCCTAGCCCCCCTTCCTGATGTACAAAATAAAGGACACGTGTGTTCAAAAATAGAATCTCTCTTTATTGAACAAAACTCGGGGAGGCTGGGAAAAGGAGGTGGGAGAGGGGAAGAGAGAGGGTGGGAGAGGGGAGGGCAACGAAAATGATCAGGGGTTTGGAACAGGTCCCATATGAAGAGAGGCTAAAGAGACTGGGACTTTTCAGCTTAGAAAAGAGGAGACTGAGGGGGGATATGATAGAGGTCTATAAAAGCATGAGTGGTGTGGAGAGGGTGCATAAAGAAAAGTTCTTCATTAGTTCCCATAATAGAAGGACTCAAGGACACCAAATGAAATTAATGGGTAGCAGGTTTAAAACTAACAACAGAAAGTTCTTCTTCACAGAGCAGTCAACCTGTGGAACTCCTTGCTGCAGGAGGCTGTGAAGGCTAGAACTAAAACAGAGTTTAAAGAGAAGTGAGATAAAGTCATGGAGGTTGGGTCCATGGAGTGCTATTAGCCAGGGGGTAGAAATGGTGTCCCTGGCCTCTGTTTGTGGAAGGCTGGAGATGGATGGCACGAGATAAATGGCTTGGTCATTGTCTTCGGTCCATCCCCTCCAGGGCACCTAGTGTTGGCCGCTGTTGACAGACAGGCTACTGGGCTAGATGGACCTTTGGTCTGACCCAGTACGGCCATTCTAAGTTCACGGCTCAGGGTCGGGGGTCTCAGTGGACCACCTTGATTTTCATGCAAACCTGCTCCTGGGTAGCCAGGCTGGCAGCTCTCCTGCCCTAGACGGCCACTTTCCTGTGCCTATTGCGGAGGTCGTGGATGAGGTCCACGATGTCCGCACTAGACCAGGTGGGCGCCCGCCTCTAGCGGACCTGGGCAGGCTCCTGGGAGCCGCCAGCCTGGTCCCGGGAAGAGGCAGAGGGCTAGGTGGCAGCGGGTGGCTGGCTCGAGCCATGCCAGGTGCAGGGTCTGCTGGCTGGGTGCTGGCAGGCTTGCACCTGGCACGGGCACCGTAGCCAGCCCGTGCCCCTTTAAGGGCTCCGGGGCCGGGAGGGGGGCAGAAGAGTTTCCCTGGTGGTGCCCAGAGTGGCCACCAGGGAAAGCTGGGGCGGGCTAGCCTCCCACTAGTTCGAATTAAGTGGCTACAGAGCCCTTAATTCGAACTAGTTAATTCGAACTAGGCGTTAGTCCTCGTGGAATGAGGTTTACCTAGTTCGAATTTAGCGCTCTGCTAGTTCGAATTAAGTTCAGACTAGCGGATCGCTAGTGTAGCGCCTATCAAAGTTAATTCGAACTAACGTCTGTTAGTTCAAATTAACTTTGTAGTGTAGACATACCCTCAAAGTCCTAACCTGATGCCCTGCTGGCAATGGTTCCGGCCAGCCTTAACTTCAGTTCAGGGTCCACGCAATGTGGACATGCTATTTCGAATTAGCAAAACGCTAATTCGAATTAGTTTTTATGTCTAGATACACTAATTCGAATTAGCTTATTTCGAATTAACTCATTCGAATTAAGTTAGTTCAAATTAGCGCTGTAGTGTAGACATACCCATAGATCTCTAAATATATATAAACCCATTTACCATGCACTCACTTGGGACTTTGGAGGACTCATGAAATGGTATTCTCTCAAATCCAGCCTCATACCTTTTGTAGCTGCCATTGTGGCTGTGCTTTATTGGGGAGCTGGGCTTTTAAGTCAGGACATCTTTTGAAATTTCAGAAGCTTTGGTTCCGATTTTTCACATTTGACCAGGGAGTTTGGATGCCTACATCTCAGCTGTTTTTATATGAGCCAGGTGCCCAACTCTCTTAATTGGCTTTGAAAATGTCAGCTTTTTAGGCATCTAAAACAAGAAGACTTTTAAAATTCTGGAAAGGATTTTCTCCTCGCAGGATGGGAGATCAAAAATGGCAGTGAGGTGCAACAGCCAAAGCTTTTGATATGGTCTCCCAAAGTATTCTTGCCAGCAAGTTAAAGAAGTATGGATTGATAAATGGACTGTAAGGTGGGTAGAAAGCTGGCTAGATCGTCAGACTCAATGGGTAGTGATTAACAACTATTCAATGTCTGGTTGGCAGTCAGTATCAAGTCATGTCCCCCAAGAGTCGGTTCTGGGGCCGGTTTTGTTCAACATCTTTATTAATGTTCTGGATGAGGGGATGGTTTGCACCCTCCGCAAGTTCGCAGATGACTAAACCAGGGGAGAGGTGGATATACTGAAGGGCAGGGATATGGTCCATAGTGACCTAGACAAATTGGAGGATTGGGCCAAAAGAAACCAGATGAGGTTCAACAAGGATAAGTACAGAGTCCTGTACTTCGGATGGAAGAATCCCAAGCAATGCTACAGGATGGGGTCCAACTGGATAAGCAGCAGTTCTGCAGAAAAGGACCTGGAGATTACAATGGATGAGAAGCTCGATATGAGTTAACAATGTGCCCTTGTAGCCAAGAAGGCTAATGGCATATTGGAATGCATTAGCAGGATCATTGCCAGCAGATCTAGGGAAGCAATTATTCCCTTTTATTCAGTACCGCTAAGGCCACATCTGAGTCCAGTTCTGGGCCCCCCCATTACAGAAAGGATGTGGACACATTGGTTCCAGCGGAGGGCAACCAAAGTGATTAGGAGACATGATAAGTCACATGACTTAGGAGGAGAAGCTGAGGGATTTGGTCTTATTTAGTCTACAGAAGAGAAAAGTGAGGGTGGATTTGATAGCAGCCTTCAACTACCTGAAGGGAGGTTCCAAAGAGGATGGAGAGAGGCTGTTCTCAGTGGTGATAGATGACAGAATGAGGAGCAATGGTCTCAAGTTGCAGTGGGGGAGGTCTAGGTTGGCTATTAGGAAAAACTCTTTCCCTAGAAGGGTGGTGAAGCACTGGGATGGGTTCCCTAGGGAGGTGGTGGAATCTCCATCCCTAGAGGTTTTTAAATCCCGGCTCGACAAAGCCCTGGCTGGGATGATTTAGTTGGGTTTGGTCCTGCTTTTAGCAGGTGGTTGGACTCGATGACCTCCTGAGGTCTCTTCCCACCATATGATTCTATGATTCTGATTCACTGTATCCAGGATGGGGAGGATGCAAAATGGCAGCTGTGTAGTGTCACACCCACAGGACACAGCAGATTACCTAGCTGTTTGTCTGACAGGCCCACAGCTCCCAAGAGAAAAGACTCTCACCCTTGCTCTCATCGAGTAGTCCCACTGATATCAATGCACTGTTTGCAAAGTAAGGCACTACTCAAGATAGGTACCTATGGCAGATCTGGTATGGCATGGTATCAAGTATATGCTTTGTCATTCACAAAAACAATGGGGCATTCAAAGCTCCTTGTGTTTATGCTGTCACGAGGGGCTATTCAATACTTGCATCTGAATGCTATGCACTTTCATGACCACATCAGAGCCCGCTGACTCTGGGATCAGGCATTTTACTGAAACTTCTGGTGATGCAGCCAAATCCTTTACTCACAAATACGACTTCACAGCTTGCAATATTACCTCTTCATCAGGTGCTTTCCTCAAAGGAAACCATTCGGCTTCCTGTGCATTTACTGTAAATCATATTCACTAAAGAGGAAAGAGAGAGAGTGTTGCAGACAGAGAGTTGAAACATGTGCACAGTTTCAGTATAGGATATGCCTTGCACTGCCGCATTTGCAGCTCCCTTTACCAAGAAGGCCGTCCTTCTTATCGACTTGTTATTATTCAGGCAGGAGTTAAAACCATCAACTGACCTAGAACTTTGTTCAATGCTTGCACTGAAACTAGTTTCACAAACAAAAGTATTTGGCTAACTTTCTCCACACGCCTTTACTTTTCGTTTTCTGTCTCTCTTCATTTCCTGCAGCTGAGTAAAGAAGAGGTGAAATACAGTAAGAAAGGCTGGTTTGTTGCCCACGGAGAAGGAAGAAAAACTGGCAATTTTATAAAAAAGTGGAGCCCGATGGAAAGGTGGGGGACTTTTTATCACAACAATTAAAACCAGAATTAGTCCAGTGGAAAATTGTTTTGATTTTTTTAACAGAAAGTTAACATTTGACACAGCAAGCAGGATTTTCTGAAAGAAAAAAAACCTAATTTTCCATTGATGAACAATTTTCATGGAAATTTTTCAACCCATGCTAGATGAAAAGCTGGCTTTAAACATTCCCAGCCCACTTTTGCATATCCAAGAGACTTAGCTGTCTGCGATAAACTGCAGCTAAGCACTTTATTTTGATGACATATGTAAACCAAATAATATGAGTTTCTCCCAGTAGATCATCAATATAGCTGATTCCAAATCAAACCTTGTGGGTAGGAACACTTCTTTTGAACCAACAGTAGGCTGGATATTAATTCTGGGTTCCAGGCTCAGCTCTAGTGATGATCAACATTTTCCTGCGTTAATATTTCTCAGGAATATTCACTGCTTAATTGGTTAATTAATATGTGTGTTTATTTTGCAGACCTAGTCTTATACCTGTGTAACAGGTATAACCCACACCCCCTTTCCTTCCTGGGTTCCTCAGGAATAGGCAACACTCACCTGTGTGTCTGGATACCTGATGTCCTTGATATTAAAGGAGATCCTGAGCAACCCAGTGGTGATGTTGGATAGGCGGGAACCTTCTATCTGCCCCTCTGCTGCAGTCCCTTACTTCTAAAAGAAATTCAAAACTGGAGGTGCCTCCACCTGACTAGCCCCTATACACACTCAATGGTATGCCTTGGGGACCACCAGGAATAAACCCATTTGGATTCTGGCCTGGATCTGACTCAAAAATACCAGTGTTTCGTTTAGAATTAACACAGCTTTACTTAACAATTTAAAGAAACAGGGTTTAACAGACTAAGGTTAAATGTCACTCCTACATCAAAACCACAGTGTGCAGTTCAGTAAAATCAAGTAACAATCAAAGTATACAGTAATAAATGAAACTTATCCAACTGGCATTTGCACTGCCGTCATGTACCTCCCGCAGAGTGTACATGTTTCTGGATTCCAATATCCCTGGCACTTGGTTCGTGGGCGCTGGCAGATCTGCAGTCGGAGTGAAGACAGCCCAGTATAGGTCCTGTGTGTCAGTCCAACAAAGGCCACAAGCTGAGCAAACCCTCTGAAGACTGGAGCTGGCCCCACCAGCAGCTCTGGGCCTTAGTTCACTGGGCAGATCACACTGCCTGTCCTCAGACTCAGTCTCTCTGCTGTGCTCCATCTCTTGCAAGCACAGCTCCCTTCCCAGTTGACTCCCAGCACGGCCACAGTCTCTCCCCTTCAGGGAAAACCAACAGCCTCTGAAGCACCATCAAAGCCCCAGTAGGTTCTAGCATCCCAGCAGCAGCTCCTGGTCTGGAAGGGACTCCTCACCGACAATCTGGCTCCTTGCTCCAAAAAGGAGCCACCCCCTGCTGTCCCTGCACTGTCTGGAAGAGAAGCAGTTTCCTCCCTTTTCCCCCAAGGATCATGGGAGTTGTAGTCTCTAGGGCTAGATTGCACCACACAGGATCTTCCCAGTAAAAGTGTGAGGCTATGTCTACACCACCAGGTTATTTAGAAATAAGTTATTTTGAAATAATAACTCCTGAAATAAGCTTATTCCTCTTCACAAGCAAGAGTTATTATTCTGAAATAACGGGCTTGGTAGTGTGGATTATTATTTGCAAAATAAGGGGAGTTATTTTGAAATAACTCCCCAGTGGAGACATGCCCAGAGACTCCTGTAGTAAAAGGGGCCTACTCAGGCAAGTGTGCTGAGGGCAAGTGATGTTAGGGGCTGGATCCCTGTGGTTCTGGTTTTCAAACTAAACCAACAGAGAATGGTCTGAACTAAAGCCCAGAACAGAAATACCCACAAACCCTGGGAAATGTCCCGAATCCACAATCTCGGTCTGAATCCAAACAAGTCCAGCCTGGATCTTCCAGAACGGGGTGTTCCAGAGGTGTGTAATGTAAGTAAATTACATAAAATTATCATATTAATATTGGGCTGGATTCTCAATATAACAGCTCACATTTCAGTGCCTTTGAATCCAAACCCTTAAACCCAAATCTAAATTTGAGCAACATTTCTTTGCACTGGGCATAACTCAGTAGGAAAGCTGCTTCATTAGGGGATTTCAAACAGAACTTTTTGCCTAGAAAGATATTCATGTTCAGATGCATGAACTAGCTGGCAGAGTCTCTCCGTATGCCTCCTGTAGCTGAATCATCTTGGCTGTGTCTAGACTGGCAAGTTTTTCTGCAAAATCATCTGCTTTTGTGGAAAAACTTGCCAGCTGTCTACACTGGCCGCTTGAATTTCCGGAAATGTAAGATCGTCAGTGTTTTTCTGGAAATACTATGCTGCTCCCGTTCAGGCAAAAGTCTTTTTCCGAAAGACTTTTGCGCAAAAAGTCCAGTGTAGACAGCACAGTACGGTTTTCCGTAAAAAAGCCCTGATCGCAAAAATGGCGATCGGGGCTTTTTTGTGGAAAACCGCGTCTAGATTGGCCACGGACGCTTTTCTGCAAAAAGTGCTTTTGCGGAAAAGCATCCTTCCAATCTAGACGCGCTTTTCCAAAAATGCTTTTAACGGAAAACTTTTCCGTTAAAAGCATTTTCGGAAAATCATGCCAGTGTAGACATAGCCCTTGGGTTTGGGATTGCTTTGCCATCAAGCAGAGGGCTCTAGCAGTACTTGGATGTGAAACTCCTTGGTGACACAGGTGTTGAAGGCAGTGGTATTGCAGGCTCGTCAAATACAATTCTGTCTTGATCCGTTCTGAAACAATTCCCTAGCATGGTGCTAGAGGGCACTGTGCTTCTGCTGGTGCTGTCTACCAGATGAGAAGGGAAACTACAACACTGTGGGTTAGTTGTTTGTAAAGATGCCCAGGCAAATTCTGCCACAGTTATGATGTCTGGAAATGGATGACAGAAGAGGGATCACATGATGATTACCTGTTGTGTTTCCTCCCTCTGGGGCATCTGGTATTGGCCACTGTTGGCAGACAGGATACTGGGCTAGATGGACCTTTGGTCTGACCCAGTATGACCGTTCTTATGTCTGCTGGTCTTAAACTCCGGTCATCTGAAGAAGTGGGCTGTGCCCACGAAAGCTCATGATACCACCTACATGTTTTGTTACTCTATAAAGTGCTTCCAGACCATTTGTTGTTTTTTAAGTTTATCCTGTACAGACTAACTCGGTTATCCCCTGAAGCTTATGTTCTTATGTTCATCCGGTCAACTTCCAACTCCTGCTTTCTGCCTAACTCCTGTCCCCTTGCAGTTTATGCACAATGCCCCAAACTCAGCTGTTGTATAGATGTGAGTTGTCAAGCAGTTCCACCCCAGAGGCAGCTGCACTGCAGTGGCTGGTAAAGTGATATAGATAGAACTATGCCAGTCTTACAAGTTTAGGGTGTATTCAGTGGAGCACGAGGAGCATACCAGTAACAACAAAAAAGAAGGGTGCAGTGTTTGTATAAGGCAATACTCATTGTATTATGGTTATTAAAATCTTCGGGGCTTTTAGATCCTGTAAACCTAGTCTAGATCCTACAGGGAGCAGAATGCATCCCTCTGTGTTACCTGCTACCTTCTGTTCCATGCATACTTACGGTATAGGGGATCCCCAGCCAGCCGATGACACCCACTGCATCTAGCAATCAAGTGTTACACTGGATAGTGTGCAGAGGCAACCAATAAGGAGATAAGAATGACCGTACGGGTCAGACCAAAGGTCCATCTAGCCCAGTGTCCTGTCTGCCAACAGTGGCCAAGATGCTCAGAGGGATGGAACACAAACAGGGAATCATCACATGATCCCTCTCCTGTCATCTATTTCCAGACAAACAGAGGCGAGGGACACCATTCCTACCCATCCTGGCTAATAGCCATTGATGGACCTAATCTCCATCAATCTATTCAGCTCTTTTTTGAACCCTGGTAAAGTCCTAGTCTTTACCACATCCTCTGACAAGGAGTTCCACAGGTTGACTGTGCGCTGATTGAAGAAAATCTTCCTTTTGTTTGTATTAAACCTACTGCCTATTAATTTTATTTGCTGACCCCCTAGTTCTTATATTGTGGGAATAAGTAAATAACTTTTCCTTATTCACTTTTTCCATACCAGTCATGATTGCATAGACCTCTATCATATCTCCCCTTAGTCTCCTCTTTTCTAAGCTGAAAAGTCCAACTCTTTTTAAACTCTCTTCATATAGGACCCATTCTAAATCCCTAATCATTTTTGTTGCCTTTTTCTGAATTTTTCCAATGCAGCACCAATATATCTTTTTGGAGGTGAGGCGATCCCATCTGTACTAAGTACTCAAGATGTGGGCATACCATGGTTTTATATAGAGTCAATATGATATTCTCTGTCTTATTTCTATCCCCTTTTTAATGATTCCGAACATTGTTTGCTTTTTTGACTGCAGCTGCACACTGAGGCTGTGTCTAGACTATACCTCTCTGTTGACAGAGAGAGGTAGATTAGGCACATTGAAATTGCTATGAAGCTGGATTTAAATATCCCGCACTTCATTAGCATAACCATGGCCGCTGCTTTTTTCCACTTTTTAAAAGATGCCTTTTATCTGTGTCTGCTTCTTTTCTTGGTTGTTAAGCCACAGTGGTACTTTTTTGGGTCTCTTACTGTGTTTTTTAATTTGGGGGTATACATTTAAATTGCGCCTCTATAATGGTGTCTTTGAAAAGTTCCCATGCAGCTTGCAGAGATATTACTTTTGTCACCGTACCCTTTAATTTCTGTTTAACTAACCTCCTCATTTTTGTGTAGTTCTCCTTTCTGAAATTAAATGCCACAGTGTCGGGCTGCTGAGGTGTTTTTCCTACCACAGGGATGTTAAATTTTATTACATTATGGTCACTATTTCCAGGCAGTCCAGTTATATTTACGTCTTGGGCCATATCCTGTGCTTCACTTAGCTACACCTTCTTTACACAACTGTGTAACGGCAGCCCAGAATGTTTTCCAAATGCAGTAATGCAATGGCATTAAAAGAGTTGGAGGGAGAGGCACCAGATTTAGAATGAGTTACTTCAAACAGAATAGCCAAATATTGGGGAAGACGACACATCCCCAGTATTGTGTAAAAAGCTCTTTGCAGATAATAGGTGTTCTTGGAATATAAATTCCTCAGTTGTTGTTGTTGTTGTTGTTATTCTGATGGCTGCAAATTATTATCAGTAAAGCCCTGCTAATCTGCAGATATCTGTTTTATATCTGCAGGTAAGATACAGATGTGGATATCTGTGGCTCATTTTTGCAGATCCAGATGAGAATCGAAATTTTGTATCTTGAGCCTTGCAAATCCACTTTATATCTGCTGGTATCCAAATTCGTGGATACGGATGCGGATAGCCACAGCTAATTTTTGTGGATTCAGAGGCAGATGTGGGTGTACATTTTGTATCCGCACAGGGCTCTAATTATCAATACAACTCACTCAAACCAATTTGTATTTCTTAAAAAGTATTACAGAGACATAAAATAAAGGGAGAACCAATAATTTACCTCCATCCTGGGATGCAATTGTCCTAAATTTTAGTTTTAGGTTCACTTATTGGAGGTTGGTGAGAAATAGGTTTCCCATGCCAGATTTTGTAAAAGATATCAAACACTTTTTTTGTCAAAAATTGGGATAAAAATTCAAAATCCCCAAAACATTCATTAATTGAAATTAAAACAAATCGTATGGAGTCATTTCAATAATTGTAAAAGCATTTTCTTACCATTTTGACACTTTTAATTTTTTTGTTTGTTGGTTGGTTACTATACTTAGTTTACATTTCAAAAGGAAACATTGGTTCAAACCAGAAAACCAGATTTCTTTGCTTTGTTTCAAAATGTCTATATGAAACTTCACAATCATTTCAAAACTTTTTTCCCTCAAACAATTTTCAAGTGGAAAACATTGTTAAAACCAACACGGTCTTGCAAAAAGTTTCTGTTTCAAAGAATCAGCTTTTTCTGACAAATAAATGGTTCATTAAAAAATTCCCAACCAGCATGGCAGACTGTCTCTTGCAGGCCCTGTCTTGGAAAGTCCTTCTACTCCTAATCAAGGATCTAAGATAATTCTGATCAAGCACTTGATAGATGTCTCTTCGTTATAATTTGGCAATGCTTATGTAGCTTGTCATGAAAATGATGTCTCTTAGAACTGGAACACATTACAGAAATGTTTCTTTTCTGGTTGTAGCCCTGTCGGTCCCGGGATATTAAAGAAAAGGGTTGCCGACCAAGGGAGGAAGAAGAAGGGTGGAATAAAAAGGAGAGCTGCCCTGGAGCCCAGTGATTCATTCAGACTAACTCGGCAGCCGCCAGAGCCCTGGGCCCTTTAAACCACTGCTGGAGCACTCCCTACAGGAAGGGAGAGGAAGGCTAGACCCCAGCCCTGTGGCTTCTGCCTGAGGCTCCACGCCTTCCAGGGTGCCTGGAGCCAACTCCCCCCAGGGCAAGGCCTCTTGTCAGTTCTAGTAAAGAGTAGGGTTGCCAGGTGTCCGGTATTTTCTGAATTTTTCCCCGGCCAGGAGGCAAAAATTCTGGACACCTGGTAACCCTACAAACACTCAGCGCCCAGCCCTCCCTCCCCCCTGAATTCCCTCCTTGGCCCCCAACACCCCTGCCTCCCGACTCCAGCCCCCATGCTTACCCGGTTCCCCAAGGCTGACAGCTCAACAACTTTATTTTTGCTCAACAACTTTGGTCTTCTCCCCCCTTTTTTTCCCCCCTTCAACGGAATTTTTTCCGGGTTTTTTTTTGGGGGGGGGGGTATTTTTGTTTCAACCATCTGGCAACCCTAGTAAAGAAAGAAGGTGGGTGAGATATCTTTTATTGAATCAACCTCTGATGGTTAGAGAGATACACTTTCAGGTCTGGGATGTGAAGAGGAGCTCTGTGTGGCTCAAAAGCTTATCAGAAATTGGTCCAACACAAGATATTACCTTACCCATGGTCTCACACTTTTGAAGCAATCTCTTTCACGCATCTTTGTCACTGTTAGCAATGCTAGTGCCAGTGTAGGATCCAAGCCTGTATTTTCACCTGGAATAGTATTTTACATTTTGTTTGCCTGTTTGTTTTTATATATGTGTTCTACTTACTAAGGACAAAGATATACATTGTGTTTGTTACTTTTACCTAATCCAGATGGGTTTATTAGAATAATTGGAAAAGATACGTACAGTAAAATTGTTATTTACCATGGTGGAGCATTTCTTCAGTGCAAATGCTGAGCGACAGGTGATGCCTTTGGAAAAGAGTTAACGTATATTTTTTTTTAAAGCAGCGCAGGGATATTAAATTGAAAACATCCAACCTGACTTTTTGATCTCAAAGGAAACAAATTCACAGGCTGGTACAAACAATACACTAGCTGGAGATGAAATAATTGGGTGGATAAGCATGTCTGAAAAGCAGATTTCTTTCCTGATTTTGAATAGAAAAGCAGAGACAGAACAAACTGGAGTTACCATATGACCACTGAGACTCAACTACATTATTTCAATGAAGTTGCAGGCATGTGCTTACTCTAGCATTAAACTTTGTTCTGAATCTTACAAATTACAGGACACAATCAACTTTGGCCAAGATTTATAAAACTAGAAACCTAAAATCATGCTTCTTGGCCTGTAACCTCAAACAAAATGCAGGACAATGTAGCACTTTAAAGACTAACAAGATGGTTTATTAGATGATGAGCTTTCATGGGCCAGACTCACTTCCTCAGATCAAATAGTGGAAGAAAATAGTCACAACCGTATATACCAAAGGATACAATTAAAAAAATGAACACATATGAAAAGGACAAATCACATTTCAGAACAGGAGGGGGATGCGGGGGGGAGGAAGGAAGGTAAGTGTCTGTGAATTGATGATATTAGAGGTGGGGAGAGTGGGATGTTTGTGAGCTAATGGTATTAGAGGTGATAATTAGAGGTGATCTGAGGAAGTGGGTCTGGCCTACGAAAGCTCATCATCTAATAAACCATCTTGTTAGTCTTTAAAGTGTTACATTGTCCTGCATTTTGCTTCAGCTACCCCAGACTAACACGGCTACATTTCTATCACTGTAACCTCAAATACCTGTAATACCATTAACTCACAAACATCCCACTCTCCCTACCTTTAATATCATCAATTCACAGACACTTACCTTCCTTCCTCCCCCTCCCCCCCCCCCCCCCCCCCCCCCCCCCCCCGCATCCCCCTTCTGTTCTGCAATGTGATTTGTCCTTTTCATATTTGTTCATTTTTTTAATTGTATCCTTTGGTATATATGGTTGTGACTACTTTCTTCCACTATTTGATCTGAGGAAGTGGGTCTGGCCCACAAAAGCTCATCATCTAATAAACCATCTTGTTAGTCTTTAAAGTGCTACATTGTCCTGCATTTTGCTGTAACCTCAAAGATATTTAAGCATCTAATTCCCACTGGTTTCAAATGGGAGTTAGGCTCCTACATGCTTGTGAGGATCTGGGCTCCGGACCCATACATAAGCATCTAAATCAGTGACCTGATTTTCAAAAGTGCTAAACACCTAGTAGGTTCCTTTGGCCTGTTGTGTGCTCAGCACTTTTGAAAAGGAGACCACATTTTAGCTGCCAAACCATTGGTTTAGCAACTTAACTGTGATAGAATATACTTCTGTATTTTCAGCCTACAACTGTAATAACTTTTGCACAAGAAATGATTTGTAAGGTAGCATTTGATCAGTATTGTCCTAATAAATGATGTGTGGCAACAGTGTCATGTAAAATTGTAAGAGTTCCTTGTACGATGTTGTGACTGCCTCCTGTGCTTTATTATGAGAACTGGCTTATGATTATGAATGTGCATAACTCAAAGATGTTTTGGACAAAATACCTCATGTAACCTATCAATGTTAATATCACAGTCAGCTGAATCTCTATATCCTATTTTTGTGCATGTATCATTTTTGTATGAGAAGTTAGAAATATGAACTGCAGATCTGTTAATAGTTCTAAATGTGCCAATGACTGCACCCGAAACATCATGACTTAGTGATCAACTCAACAACCTGTAAACAGCTTTGTTTGTCCTGTAAGCCCAAAGGGTGTTGGGTCTTAGAAAGACATGTGACCATGCCACCTGGTAGTGGAAATACATTTTGAATCTAAAGCTTCAGGGGGTAGCCGAGTTAGTCTGTACAAGATAGATTTAAAAACAACAAATAGTCTGGTAGCACTTTAAAGACTAACAAAACATGTAGATGGTATCATGAGCTTTCGTGGGCACAGCCCACTTCTTCAGATATCCGGAGTCAGATGACCGTGTCTGTGCCCACGAAAGCTCATGATACCATTTACATGTTTTGTTAGTCTATAAAGTGCTACCAGACCATTTGTTGTTTTTTAAATTTATACTGTGTGGACAATACTTTGTCTTGGTAAATCATTCTATCAGGGAAATCCTCGTATCTAACAGTTAAACTTAGTTCTTAGTGGAGTGGTATTGGAGTGAAGGTGAACATCAAAAACTTGGTTCCTGCCCTGGGGGAATGTCTATTGAAGCTTTTGTCTTCAGCTGTCTTTTGAAAATACCTGGCACAACCTGAGAAGATACAAAAGAACTTTGAAGAAGGCTATAGATCCAAGTCAGAGTAAAAGAACAACTCTGATTTGAAGCTTATACCTGAAATAAGAATGGCTATTTATGGTAATAATTTGCATGTAACAAGCTTCTTAGTGGATTAGAATTAGCTATGCATTTTCTATTTATCTTGATTTAGTCACTTCATCTGGCTGTTTTCACTTGTAACCACTTAACTCCTACTTTTTCTGCATAATGAAAACTCTTTTGTTTATCATGATTCCCAGTACAAATCATTGTTACTCAGGGGAAACAACCACTGTGCATACCTCTGGTTCATTGATAAAGGGATAAAACTTTTCCAGAGGGTAAAACAGATGTATTTGGGAGCTTGGGGTACTACTTGGGAGTTAGTTTCCTGGATGCTGAGCCTTTAGAATTGAGTCCTCCCAGAGATGAGGCAGTTCAGTATCTGCATTGCTCTGCAGGAGGGCAGAAACCCCAAATCTGTGCCTTGTCTTGGAGAGATCAGAGGATCTGGCCCAGCAGAACAGGGAGGTAGGGAGCCCCAGAAAACAAGAGGGTGGCTGTCAGTGGCATCAGCAGCACACTGGGGAACAATCCCAAGAGGATTCCATCAGAGAAGTTATTAATACAGCCTTAATAATTATTAATACAGAGGCTGGCAAATTCGTCTGTTGCCGACAAAGGAATGTGTGTGCTGCTTACATTGCATTTAAGCAGTAAAAGCGTCATCAAGCAGGAAGGGAAACAAAACCCAAACAGGTGTGGAAAAAAGCCAGGAGGAAACACCCTTCCACATTGACTTTTTGGCTCCTAGTGTTCTGCTGAAAATGTTTTTCAAAAGAGTATCAGAAACTATAAAAAGGAGGGACAAGCACCACAAGGCTACATACTTTTTCTCCCCTTGATCATTGTATCCAGAACACTAAAGATATAAAGGAAGCATTTGTTGGACCCTGAAATAGGGGTCCTGGCCTATAGAGGTTGGTCAGTAAGGCTATGTCTAGACTGCAGGCTTCTTTCGAAAGATGCTCTTTCGAAAGCATCTTTCGAAAGAGCATCTTTTGAAAGATCGCGTCTAGACTGCAGGTGGATCTTTCGAAAGAAAAATCCGCTTTTTCGAAAGAGAGCACCCAGCGAGTCTGGATGCTCTCTTTCGAAGACGGCCTCTTTACATTGAAGAACGCCTTCCTTCGAAAGAGGAACTTTCGAAGGAAGGCGTTCTTCCTCGTGAAACGAGGTTTACCGCCATCGAAAGAAAAGCCGCGTTCTTTCAAAATAATTTCGAAAGAACGCGGCTTGAGTCTGGACGCAGGGGAAGTTTTTTCGGGAAAAGGCTACTTTTCCCGAAAAAACCCCTGAGTCTGGACACGGCCTTAGAAAGCATGTGGTGAGAAACTCTTCAGGGTACTTGACTCTGATATAGTGGTTTTTTTTTTTTTTTTTTTAGGAATTAGTAAACATATTATCTTTATTTTTCTTGTAAACATTTCTGATATTCATTATTTGTACTCACTTCAAATATATCTCTTTGTAATTAATCAACTTGGGTTTTTTGTTTGATCTAAACCAGTGTGTTTAAACTGAAATGTCAGAATAACTATTTGAGATAATAAAATGGCATACTATTCTCTTTAAGGAAGAACAGATTTAAAATATTTTGCACTCTCCAAGGGGAGGTGAGCAGTATAAGACATACATGTCTGGGAGGAATCTGGAATTGGGGACATGTTGGGGTCACCTGCAGTATAATTAAGGCTGGTGAAAGCGAAGTCTCAATGCCATTAACAGAATGCAGTGATGAACAGATACTCCTGGTGTGGTTTGCATGCTGGTAGGCCGTTTGTGAGTCGCTCCCGTGGAAGCTTCTTCATAAGGCATCCTAAAGCGGCCAAGGTTCAGGGCAGGGGTGACACCGCTGCACATTAATCTGGATTATAGCCTGAAATATCAACTAACTTTTTGGCCTATTTGTATAGAGTTATATCTGTGTCAGTGTAGAGAACGAAAACAATTGCCAATAGCTTGCCCAGTTACTACAGTGCTAGGGAAAAAACAGCTGCATTTCAGATGAGTAAGCAGGTAGCAACTGTTGCTAAATCTGGGCTTTTTAATAGCGAAACGTGTGTGTGTCTGTGCAAATACCCAAAAGACAAATTTTCCTTCAAATTATATTCTAAGAAAACATCAGCCCTTCAACACAGATCTCCTCTAGACAAACTTGGGGTTTATTCTGAGCTTGGAACAAAACCTAAAACCAGACTCGCTCATATTCTCAGAAACCATTTCCCACAAATGTATAATTGTTATTTTTCATTTGTATGGCAACATTTCCCAAAGGCCCCTGCCAAGATCAGGGCCTATAATGACAGAGAGCATACTCACACATAGCAAGAGTCAGAAGTTTAACTCCAGTCACCTGGTTATCAGGTCAATGGCTTATTCCCCTTTAGGTCCAATTGTGATGAAGACTCTGTATTCCTAATACACATGTACTTAGGCATCTTTTGCTTACATGTATTTTCATTGGCAACTTTAATTGTTATTTAATCAGCGGAGGCAAGATTAATGTTGTGAGATGCTGCCGCTAAACAAGTCCACACAGCAGCCACTATAAGAGGCAAAAACATGGACACAGAAACATTCTGAAATATTACCACGTTTGAAGCGAGACAGGCCATTGTTTGTGTCCATCACAGCTTGCCCACAGGAGAAATAAGCTTAGAGTCAGTTTACGTAATGGGTCAGGCAAGGAAATAGCAAAGGGAGGCAGGCAGTCAAAAAGGATTTGAAAAACCAGTACTTACGAATCCTCTGACCTAGTTTCTGAAAGGCCTATATATGGAAGAATATTCTCCACTCAGCAAGATGCTAATAAGCCATGCCAGCACTTGAGAGTTTGGAGCATATAGATTCTGAGATGAAGCTGTCTCTTCCTGGAAATTAAAGCTATGAAAGGGAACCCTCTTCAAAGAAAATGTCACCCCACATCTCTAACAAAAGCCACGCTGTCTCCCTGCCATGGCAACCATGGGAGTTAAGCCAACAACGTCATACCCTGCATTTTGTTTGTGGCTGAACCTTAAAATGGACTTCACTGGTGACCGAGTCTCTTTGTTGGTCTGTGTTGGGCATGTTAGTATTGTTTATTACACAAATCTATCCTAAGTGTTTGTGCAGCCGCCCATTATCATTTGAAAAGAGAAAATCCCCCCATGTAAAATCAACAGCAATAATAAAGTCCCGAGTTTCTTTCATGGTGTCTTTGGGGCTTTTCCATTTAAAGACAGCTCAGCCTGGAGTTCAGAGAGACCCAAACTAGGACCCTCATGGGATCTTCACCCTGGCCAAGGTAAAAAGAGGATTTGGGGGCCTTACACAGGCAGAAGGCACCGTAGCCTACATTGTGAAAAGAGGCGGGTGGTGTGATGCGCCTTGGTTTTTGGGTGGCCAGTGTAAGATGTAGTAGAAGTGTCTGTTTTCAGAGGTACTAAGCAGCTCCCATGGCCTTCAAATGGAGTTGTAGATGCTCAGCTGTTTTTAAAATCAGTCCAAATGTGTCTTGTGGTGGGCTCCCAAACCCTGAGGAACCCAAAAACTATTCTCCAGTTTTGAACATTCTGATCAGTGTTCACATCTTACCACTCCAACTTCTCCAACATGGGTTCCCCCTTTATATAACTCAATATCAATGGGACTACTCCTGATTCCTAGCATCCCAAGAGAGAGAAGAAACCAGCTTGCTGTGGTAAGACAGGAGATTCCTTTTGCTTCTTTTTCAACTCTCCAGAAACACTGTAGATGCTCCACAGGGTCAGAGAGGATGCTGTACTGTTGGCATTTCCCCTGGCCCAGAAAACGACGCAGACCAGAAGTTGCACAACAAAGCAGACCTAGGTGTGATCCTTGTCTCAGAAAAGAAGTCCACCCCTCCAAACAATGAGATCAAAGATACGTTGGAGGATGTCCAGTAGCAGAAGCTACAGGTACTTACACAGTGCACTGCTGTGGATGAGGCCAGGAGGGGATAGGAACAGAGAAGCGTCTCTGCCTTGGCAAGCAGATGGGCAGAATGTCTCTTCAGTCCCTTTCCAACCCCATCCCTGGATGATCAGTTTAGATAATAAATGTGCCGTTTCATTTTATTTGCATATCTCCATATACCGTGTTTATACATTTATTCAGGGCCAAAAAAGTCCCAGACACAGTATTTCACTGATTGATAACTGGAGCAGTGACTCCTGGAGTAGCTCGTGGTTTATGTGGTATGGGAAAGAATATAACAAAGAGACTGCTGGGCTTTCACTGCACTGTTTATCATAATCAAGTCCCCTTTCATTTTATCCTTTCCAGATTAAAATAATCCCCGCTGCCTTCACAACCTTTTTTCTTACAGAAGCGCCATTTATAATGTTTTCATTGGAACATCTCTATGGTGTTTACAAACTGCAGTACATTAAGCCTCATGAAGTAGGTAAGAGATGTTGCCACAGTTTGTCAGTGTTAGAACCAAAGCATAGATTAAATGACATCCCCAAATCCACACCACAAATCAGTTGTCACAGCCAGGAATATAGCCCGCCTTGCTTGACTGACAGCCTTGCAAACCATGAGACTGCCTTTAAGCATTCACCCCTTTCTTCTAGTCTCTTTTCAACCTCTGTCTCGCTGGAGAGCAAAATTATCTCTGCACTCCTGCCTCCCGTTGATCTCATATAATGTTGCCGTAATAATTTCCATACTATTTTCTGTCCCCCTTTTAAAAAAAATCTAACTAATGCTCTTTAAAAATAAAACAGCCAGCCCCAGGGGAATATATGACACCTCCTTCCTCCCCCTTTTCTTTTATCACTGTCTGTACAGAATGGGTTGGCTGTGGGAGGATCTCTGAGAGGAATTTGCCACAAGTACTAGTAAAAAGTAACCACATTTTTCTGCAGCTTCATAAGCTCCTCAGTACATTGAAATCCATTAGTACTTCATGTGCAGTACATCCATTAATTACCTCCTAGCAGGTACAGGGACACTGGAGAGAGATTAGGAGGTTATTTTGCCCCCTTTCTCCTTGCTAACCTTTCACAACACCTACCTGTTCTTCAGGGTACTTGAGCACATGTGTGGGTTTATGTAACACTGAAAAACAACAACTGCCCACTGATTCTCAAGAAAGCTTTTGAAACCACAATAGAAATCTCTCTGTGTTTGTTCAATGTGTACTGCTTCTGCTGGCCTCAGCGAGACGTGGTGGAACTAATGCAGGCCAGAATAAGAACTGACCTGAAACCTTGCCCAGACCTCAGACTGACCTGAACTTGGTTTTAGCTTTGAAAAACTGAACTCATTTTTTTTTCTTCATGTTGCCAATGTCAAGACTTCCTCGTCTGGGATAAAACTGGAGGTAAGAATCGCAAAACGCAGCAAGCTGAGCTCAAGGTCTCACAATCGTGACGCTGGGTATAATATGTGTACCCAAGGTGATCTGATGGAAAAGTTCCATTCCAAGAAAGCACAGTCAGTAACAACTTTCCACTTTGGGCATTTCCCCTTTTTGTGTGTGTGAAAACTTCTCACAAATAGTATGAGCTGCTAGCTTTCCAGCTGTGTTGATTCTAACTCCTGAGACATCACACGGTATCTCTAGCAGCGCTGCAGGGTTGTGGTACTTTAGCACTGGTGCCTCACTTCTGAGTCTCTTTCATCGTTAAAATACTTGTTTTAGGGTCTTTCCCATGCTGTGTCATGGTGCGTTGCAAGGGTTCTCAAGCTTCTGATAGGTGGGTAGTTGTACCGATCAGGCCTTTTCCTGTAGCCATATTGGAAGGCCTAAAGCCTAGGCCTTCATCTGCAGTCAGATTGAAAGAGCAGCAGGTATTAGGTGTAAAACAAGGAGTCACATACTCATATTCTATCTAAAGTGCATTAAAATAGTGTCATACCAGGCTGTTAAAAAGGAGGCCCAGTTCTAATGGCTCCCACTGTCACCAGAAAAAGAAACCAATCTCAAAACCATTATGGAAACTTAGTTTGACAATATTCTGTCTGGCAAGAAACCACTTATCAACAGTTGGGGTTGTGACATCCTCATTCTATGACTATAGTCCTCACTTTCCTATTGTTTGTTTGTATGATCTGTATCAGGTTTTAATTGTTTCTGTCTGTTGTATAATTAGTTTTGCTAGGTGTAAATCAACTAAGATGGTGGGGTATGATTGGTTAGGTAATTTTGATATAGTTGTTACAATTGGTTAGTAAAATTTTAGTAAAATAATTGGTTAAGGTAGAGCTAAGCATGACTCAAGTTTCACTATATCTCCATCACTGGAGATATGGAAGAGCAGGTTAGACAGACTTCTATCAGGGCTGATCTAGATGGTGCTTGGTCCTGCGGTGAGGGCAGGGGACTGGACTCGATTATTTCTCGAGGTCCCTTCCAGCTCTTGTATTCTATGATTCTGAATAAACAGGGGTCCAAGAAGGACACAGGAAGATAAGGAAGAAAGAAAAAGAAGGAATAGAAAGAAGATGAAGGAAAGACCTGGAAGAACACTCCCAGGGAGGGAGAGGAATTATTTAAGCTCAATACCAATGTGGACACTAGAACAAATGGATATAAGCTGGCTATTAGGAAGCTTAGACTCGAAATTAGGCGAAGGTTTCTAACCATCAGAGGAGTGAAGTTCTGGAACAGCCTTACAAGGGAAGTAGTGGGGGCAAAAGACCTATCTGGCTTCAAGATTAAGCTAGATGAGTTTATGAAGAGGATGGCTTGATGAGATAACATGATCTTGGCAATTAATTGACCTTTTACTATCAGTGGTAAATAGGCAAATGGTGGGAAGATAGAAGTTAATATAGAGAACTTTTTTCTGGGTGTCTGGTTGGTGAGTCTTGCCCACATGCTCAGGGTTCAGCTGATCACCATATTAGGGGTCGGGAAGGAATTTTCCTCCAGGGTAGATTGTTAGAGGCCCTGGAGTTTTTTCGCCTTCCTCTGCAGCATGGGGCATGGGTCACTTGCGGGAGGATTCTCTGCATCTTGGGGTCTTTAAACCATCGTTTGAGGACTTCAATATCTGAGAAGTAGGTGAGTAGTGGGTGGGTGAGATTCTGTGGCCTGCGTTGTGCAGGGGGTCAGACTAGATGAGCATGATGGTCTCTTCTGACCTTAAAGTCTATGAGTCTATGAACACAGCTCCAAGACACAGCCTGAGACCAGAGCTGCCAGAACTTCTCTCCACGACCATGACATTCATTGCCGCACCCAGGATCCAGACAAGACTGACCTTGTCTGGCCAACAGGGGAAGTTCACTTGCCTTGATCGGGATTGGTGAGCATGGCCCTGTGTTCTTAGTGTGTGTATTCTGCTTGTTTAGTGATTGTTAATAAATAGATAGTGAGGATATTACTGGGTAAGGCTCTTTCACTGGTAAAAGGTTTTGCAAACCTGCAGGGAGTTATGCTCTGAGCCCTCGGAATTGGGTAAGGGTGGGTATTTAAATGAACAGGGTTACACCTTGAGCCCTAGGACCAGGGTAAAGGTGTGTACCCCTACAGTGTGAAAAACAGAGAATTTTGTGCGTGTAACTTAAAGATCGTCAACCATCCTTATGAACTGACTCCCTAGACGCCCTTCTCATCTTTTGGTCTGGGATTGGCCGGACTCTCTCAAACGTGTAGGTGTTTTGTGGGTTCCTTATCAACAGCCTGCATTTTCCCAATGGCCACAGAATGTCTTTATTTTTACTCAACAGCACCTGGTCACATTTTTAGTCCTCTATCGCTGCTTATCAGGGAAAGTATTGCAGCTGGCTCCACTATACAGTGAGAATCAAATTGGCCACTGGTCTGATGCATAATTGCAAATGTGGCATAAGAACGGCTGGCAGTCTTCTCCTGGAGCATGCACAATGGGAGTCTCGGGGTCTGTTAAAGACTTACTGCAGATATCCTCCTCTTCACTGAGCACCTCAGCCTCCTCATTCATCTCGTGTACTGTAGCTGTGGCACTGGGACACAGAATGGTTTTCAGCCACGCTTTTAATTATAAACTGGCTGTTTTTCTTTCTGCCTTTCATTTTTATTTCCATAGACCATAGATGGAAATAACATCTGTATTTTCATTTGGTCTATCTCTGTCCTGCTTCCTGCATTCTGTTAGCTTTAGTCCATGCAGTTCTTCTGCACTAGTGACTATTATTGTTTTGATCCTTTCTCTGGACTTTCCCTGACATTTGAAAGCATTTCTCTAGCATTAGGACAATCCCCCACCCCACACGCACACATGCAAATCTCTCCTGTTGTAAGTGGAATCATCTTCTCTCTAACTAGGGAATCATCCCCGTCTCCAAAGTTGCTTTTGGATTTCAGAGTTCTCAATAGTGTAATACACCTTGGTTTTCTGTTAAAAAAAAACCCCAACAGCAGAGTAGCTGCCTACAGGCTCATTCTGTGTAAGGTCACAGACCTCATCAAACACTTTTATCAGCATCTCTTTCAGTGATTCAGGCATTACTCCTGGCAGCAGTTTCTCACTCGCTTCTTTCTCCAAAAGAGACTGTAAAAATCCTTTACTGACCTTTTCTCATCTTTGTTCCTCACAGTCTGCTCTGATGCAGATCCATTTCATTTCTGTGTGAGGATTTTTGGTCTGGAAATCCTGCATTCCCAATTATTAAAGTCCTTTTTTGCTGCCTGTTTGTTCTGCATCTAGGTGCTTTTTTAATTTGCCTTGTACTCAAACTCTCTTCCTTTTTGTGAGGCTTACTACATGCATGACTGCAGCTATGTTTCATATACCACATGCTGGGTAATGATATAAGGCATCCATGTCTAAAACTAAACTGGCTCTTTTTAAAGAGAACTATTTATAAGGGTGCTGCAACTGTAGACAGCGTTCCAACCATGCGCACACAGACTGATTGTCTAGAGTCTCCTCCAAACACTGGGAGAAACTTTCCTCTTGTCTTCCCTAATTGTTCTCAGCTTGGGTAGAGTAACAGGGCTGACAGTAGAGCAATCTGCAGTTGATATGGTGGGTCTTAACTAGACCTGCTAAATCGACAACCAGTGGATCAATCTCAGAATGTCAATCCGGGCTGTAGTGAATATGTAGGCTTAGAAAAAATTGAGCTGATAGTGGAAATCCATGTAATGTTCTAAGTACTCTCAGTATTCTTAGAGCAGTTTTTAGTGAAAGATTGAGATAGAACTGTGTATGTTTAAAAACATTTAAAAGTCTGATGAATCTCAAAGCCTTGGAATCAGAGCATTTGTGTCTTTATGTCTTCATCACCGAAACCTCTATGGATATTCATAATCACCGTATGTCAGACAATAGCCATCAAACTTTCTCTCAATCATTATACTTTATCTAGATGAGATGCCTTTAATAAGAACGGCCATACTGGGTCAGACCAAAGGTCCATCTAGCCCAGTAACCTGTCTGCCGACAGTGGCCAATACTAAATGCCCCAGAGGGAGGGATCACAACAGGTAATCCTCATGTGATCCCTCCCCTGTCTCCCACTTACAGAGAAACAGAGGCTAGGGATACCATTCCTACCCATCCTGGCTAATAACCTGTGGAATTCCTTGCCAGATGATGAGGTGAAGGCTAGAACTTTAACAGAATTCAAAAAAGAGCTAGATAGATTCATGGAGGTTAGGTCCATCAATGGCTGACTGTGGCTGAGTGAAGAAAAAAAATGGTGAGCAAATCATTCTTTGTTGAGGGCCCATTCATTATCTGCTGCTGGTCAAAGAACAGTACTCCAAATCAGACCAAAGATTTAGAATGGAGCAACATAGAAACAATTTGTTTCTGTAGTGTAGACCATTTCATGTGAGAGCTGATTTAATGCAGAATTTCCCTCCCCAATCTGATGGTACTGCCCCACCCTCTCTTCCAGTCAACAAATCCCTTAAATATTATTACAGACACTCACTTCCCCCTAACCCTCGCCACCAATCTCTCGTCTCATGCTTCCTGAACCAGGCTCTTCCCCCTCTCAAGTCTTTCTCAACTACTCCAGTTCAATTCTTTTTACCCAGAATTGTCACTTTCGTAAACCACCTTCATCCTTTTCATTTACCTGACTTGAAACGCAGCAGAGACCTGAAGGAGTGGCAGTAAGGGACGTTTCTTCCATTCTTGAGAATGAAAATATTGTTGAGGTTTTGAACCTCTCATGCCTGAGTGATTGTACACAGGACTGATCAGGAAACAGATGTTCAGTTTCACAAAAAAATTGTTTTCTTTTCCATTCAGAAACTGAATGAAATCAAGGAAATAAAAATTTCCCAGAAAGCAAAATTTAAAAATGGGTTTAGTGAAACATTAATGTTGACGAAATTAAAGCTGAATAAAATCAGAATGTCCTTTCATTTCAATTATTTTTAATTTCATTCTTTCAAAAATACATTTTTATTAGTACAAAAAGGAAGGAATGTCTAAATGACAAGTTGTTTCACAATGAAAAATGAAATCACTCTGTTTCAAAATTCTTAAAATGGAACATTTTAATTGTACTAAAATACTTCCCCACTGCCTCCCGCGAAGATAAAATTTTCATTTAAAAGGACACATTTCCATAATACATTTTGCTTTTGACAAATTACCATTTCTTGATAGAAAAATGTTCTAGGAGACCTTGGTTCTTCCCTGTAACCCACTATAAGATCTTCTGTATGACCTTGGGCAAGTCATTTCTCTTGATTCCTACATCACCTCTTCCATATTTTGTCTTTCTTGGCTATCTAGCATGGAAGCACTTTGGGGCAGGTACTGTCTCTTACTCTGTTTGTAAGAGAGGGGGCTTGCATTTCAGTTGAAATCACCATTTTCTTCTGCAAGACAAATAATAATAATTTGCAACTGTAGTATAGAAGTCTGAATGAGGTGCCCAGACAACATACTGTCATACTTACCAATCAATCAATCTATCTAATCAATACATTTATAATTATTATTGGTCTTGCAGAAACACTTTGTGGCCAACAGTGAGAGTAAAGTTCCATTACGTTAGATGTGGTACAAATAGTAAAAGACAATACCTGTCTCTGGGTATGTACAGATAAATAGATATACATAATACCTGACTGGTAATGACAAAACTAAGGAGTAACTGGGAGTAGTTTTTGTTGTCTACATTTTTTTTAAGACACTGTATTAACATAACCAAGGACAATTCTTCTTATATGCTGTATCCCTTTCCCCTGTCCTCTGCTGGTATGTCTGTCATTAGCTTGCGGCTGGGTCTGTTCTTTTCTGAACGGCAAATGTCTTGAGAAGCGTAGACATTATGGTACACAAACACTAATCACACCCACAGACTTGATGGCAGTCCTGCTGTGCTGTGCTTCCTTTAGTTTTTAGTTCTTCACGGGCAGGGTGAGTGCACAGTGCCTTGAACATCAGAACACTGAGAGACATTATTCATATTGACTAATAATAACTCATTTGCAAGCTCTTTACTCCCCAACACCACGCATTTGCACCCCCCCCTTCAAAAAAAAAGAGGAAATAACATGAGGTAAAGAAGTTGCTTCTATTTATAGACAGAAAAGGAGTCCCAGCAGTAAAGCAAATAGATGTTTATCTACTGGCACAGAAATGTTGAGTCGATTTTTAAAATTACAAACTTGAAGTTTCCTTTGCTTATGTCAGAGTTTTTTCATTTACTTTCACAACCTACGCCCCCACCTCCTCTTTCTCACTGTCTTCATCCTACTCCTCTCCCTAATTTCTTATCCTGCCTGATTAAGTCTCAAAATATGAATTTTCAGATTCTTAGAGCCCCGTTGAACTTACAGAAGCACCATCTGCTTTGATAGATCCAGAAGCAATTGCCTGTAGAAATGCCTGCCAGTGATTATATTGCTGTGTACAGGCCCTGCAGGATGAAAAATTATCATATCTTCATGGGGAGCCACTGAGGTCCTCAAGAGAACTTGTTTCTATTCCTGGTTGTGACCTTAGGCAAATTACTTTGTCACACCATGCCTCTGTTTTCCCCTCTTTAAAATGGACCTAGTGACCCTAATGGACACTACATGTACTATACTAATGAATAGTAACAGACAGTCCCTGCTCCCAGATAGTTTTCAGTGTACAGTGACAATCAAATGATGAGGTAAAGAAGATATTATCTTGCCCATGCTGATGTTTAAACCAAGACACAGAGAGGTTAAATAACATGAATAAAATGTCACACAAGAAGTCTGTAGCAGAATACCCAGATTTCATGCCTCTCAGTTCTGTGGGTAACCACTTGTCTTCTCTCCAGAGATAAACAGCAAAACAAACCAAAAAGGAAATGAGTAGGATGTGTCCTCTAAGTGGCTAATTAAATTCCCATTGGCCCCAAGGCCAGGGTTACGGTTGTGTGCATGACCCACATTTTCAGTTCAGTGGGTCTTTCCTTTGGCATAACTTTAACTTGCAATTTACAGGGTTTCTAGCAATTGTGTTTTCTTGAGAAATGTTCTGTTCTTCTCCTGTTCTGTAATTACAACGGCAAGATGTGATAAAATAATTTGAGGTCTGGAAAGCACACTGTTCAGTGAGAGATTTAACAAATATAATTGATTTGAACTTAACAAACCTTTAAAAACAACAATGGTCCTGTAGCACCTTAGGCTATGTCTAGACTTCAGGCTTCTTTCGGAAGAAGCTTTTCTGGATGAGAAAAGGCAAAAGCGCATTGTAAAAGCGATCTGGTTTTTTTTTGGGGGGGGCGGAGGAGGGGGCTTGAAAGATAGTATCCACACTGAAAGGATTCCATCTTGCATTTCAGCTGTGATTACTGTGGACAGAGTGGCCACCAGGGCACCTGTGCTTTTTCCTCTTTCCTCTTCTTTCGAAAGAACTCCCTCTTCCTCATCCACACATGCCTTTTTCTGAAAGAGATCTTTGGAAAAAGGTTTCTTCCTCGTAGAATGAGGATTACCAATATTGGAAAAACCCCTTTGCTCTTTCAATTTTCTTTCAGAAGAATGCAATTGCAGTGTGTGCATAAGTGAAGTTTTTTTTGCAAAAACAGCCGTTTTCCCCCAAAAAACTCTGTAGCGTAGACATACCCTTGGACACTAACAAAAATATATAAATAGTATCATAAGCTTTCGTGGGCATACCCCACTTCTTCAGATGACAAATATGGAGTAAGAGATACAGAGGCTGGACTAAAAGGCAGAAAAAGAGGGGGAGGAGAAAGAAAGGGAAAAAACCCCATCAATTAAAATGTCTGTGCTAAATGAGGCTAATCGAATGAACTGTAAGTACCTGATACTTAGCTCTTGATGTCATTTGGGTTTTGAATATAATAGCCCATCCAGTTAATGTCTTTGTTCAGGCCGTGTGCAATAGTATCAAATGTGCATATGAAGGCCAGTTCCACAGATTCTCTTTCTAGTTGATTCCTGACATAGTTTTGTAAGAGGATAGCCCCCTTTAAATCGATTAATGAGTGCCCAGGCAACTTAAAATGTTCTCTAACAGGTTTCTGTGTGTTACCATTTCGAATATCTGATTCGTGTCCATTAATCCTTTGTCACAGAGACTGTCCAGTTTGGCCAATATACATGGCAGAGAGGCATTTCTGGTACTAGACCCATGGTTGTTTTTTAAGTTTAGGGTTTTTTGTTGTTGTTTTGTTTTGTTTTTTTATTACAGACTAACCCCTCTGAGACTGTCAATCTGTTTTGATGATCAAAGAGAAATTGAAGAGGCAATTTCATCATATTCTATATGAACTTATGTAGCAGAAGTGATCCTGCATTAAGGGACACTTTGATCTATCATGCAAAGACATGGTATGATCCTGTGGCTGGAAGTTGAAGTCATAACTAAAACCTTACATTGTGCCCGGAAACATACCAGAAACCAGGGCAGCTGCCGAAGCATTGGCATAATATGCTCCATATAACTAGTGTTAGTTAAAACTCGAGCAGCCGCATTCTGGACCAGTTGAAGTTTCCGAAGGCTCTTTAGAGGCAGCCCCACATGAAGTGCATTATAGTAACATCTGGAGCATTGTGTCCAGTTCTGCCTCCCTCCCCCCACTACAAAAAGGATTGGAGAGGGTCCAGTGGTGGGTAACCAAAATGATTTGGGGGCTGGAGCATATGACTTATAAGGAGAGGCTGAGGGAGTTGGGTCTATTTAGTCTGCTGAAGAGAAGAATGAGGGGGGATTTGATAGCAGCCTTCAACTTCCTGAAGGGAGGTTCCAAAGAGGATGGAGAGAGGCTGTTCTCAGTAGTGACAGATGGCAGAACAAGGAGCAATGGTCTCAAGTTGTGGTGGGAGAGGTCCAGGTTGGATATTAGGAAAAACTATTTTCCTAGGAGGGTGGTGAAGCACTGGAATGGGTTACCTAGAGAAGTAGTGGAATCTCCATCCCTAGAGATTTTTAAGTCTCGGCTTGACAAAGCCCTGGCTGGGTTGATTTAGTTGGGATTGGTCCTGCCTAGAGCAGGGGGCTGGACTTGATGACCTTCTGAAGTCTCTTCAAGCTCTATGATTCTATGATTCTATGATCATTACTTGAAATCTTTTAAAGGAAGACTAGATCTATTTTGAAAAGATACACCCCAGTTCAGTCACAAATTAATGAGTTCATTAGTGTTCAATGGGATGATTCCTGTAGAACTCAGCGGGCATGACCACCGTTCTTTGGAAGTCAAAATGGGTTCATTATGTCAATATGTCAGTATCTGAGAGCTTGTCTTCAAATCATCATAACTACCAAAAGGTACATTCTCTTCTATGCTCAAAAGGCACATATGCACAGTACCAAAGGGTCAGAGGCTGTAGAGCTGGCTACGTCACCTTTACATGATTGAGGCTACACAAAGCAGCCAGAGCTAAGGCCCAGAACTGAACCAATTGTGTGATGTTCAGCTCCAGACCTGGAGACCATTCAAGTCCTATCAGGCATTGTTATTCCCACTCAGCCTGTGTTTGCAAGGCTTAAATGGTATATGATGCCATCTCCTTGCAGCTAGATGCATTTGTGCTGGCCCACCTACAGAAGGCTCAGCTTTTATCTGTGGAACTCCTTGCCACAGGATGTTGTGAAGACCAGGACTTTAACAGGGTTCCAAAAAGAACTAGATAAATTCATGGAGAATAGATCCATCTATACTTATTAGCCAGGATGGGCAGGGATGGTGTCTCTAGCCTGTTTCCCAGAGACTGAAAATGGATGACAGGAGAAGGATCACTTGAGGATTCCCTGTTATGTTCACTCCCTCTGGGACATTTGGCCACACTCGGAAGACAGGGAACTGGGCTAGATGGACCTTTGTTCTGACCCAATATGGCTGTTCTTATGTTCTTACATGTTGCATAACAAGAAGACAAAAACCTACATACAGCTATTAAATTCACTTTGGGACTTGTGCTTTGTGTGTTCTATTTCAGGAGCTATGCAATTATCATAATGAAACCCCAAACTAGGTGAAATGTATGGTTTGATCTGGAAACCATGAGCAATTCTGTGGTTTTTGCTTTGGGGTTGTTCTGAAACTAGGCAAAATTAAGTCGTTTTGGTTGAGTTTTGCTTAGAGGTGTTTGAATTCATTCATATCAAAAACCGAGAGCAAAATTCAGGGGGCATGAACCCACACAATCTAAAGGAAGGGGAGAAAAAGGTTTAGCCTGAAACCGCAGGCCAGGTTTGCAAGTTCAGTTTCACACCACTCTGTGCCATGCTGCCGATTGCAGAGTCTCTGAGCCCCTCGCCTTTAAACTCCTCGCCAATGTGGGGATTGCACTGTCCTGGCGCTGTGAACTCTTACTGTGTGATGCTCTGTTCCTGTGATAAAAGTCGATCCCTCTTTTGTGCTTACTGAGTTTAGAATCTTGTAAAATGCCCTCGGCTTTTTTTTTTCCAAGTAGCCGTTGAAGGAACAGAATCTGGACACCGTATGGGAAGTAAGCAGGAGAGTTTATTACACACACTTATTCACTTGCTAAGCTCAGTGAACACTGCCAAACAATAGATTACAACTAATTATATAGGCTGCCCAATGGGCAGATCAAAGTGATGGTGGGGGAAGTAAAGTCCTGGATCCCTGGATAGGTGCTAATAAGAGTAATAATATAAAGTTACACAGTGTTTCCTTTAAACAAGCAAATATCAGTGTTTCCAGTAAACAGGTATTTACACAAAGTAGACATCAATTATCAATTATCAGTTAAATGGTGATATGTCTTTCAGCTTCAAGAAGGTATCTCTGCAGGATGTGGTCCATTTGGGAATATCTGTGAATCTCTGCAGGATGTCTGTGATTCATCTGGGGATTAAAGTAGAGAATTAGCATCATTGAATATATCTTGTCCTGCCTCCCTCCTGGGTGATGGCTTTCCGTTGATGGGCTAGACCAGTGGGGAAGGGGAATAACCAAGTACTGTGTTTATGTGCCATTCCCAGAGTCTGAATTTAGATTGGGTTTCTTAACAGAATATCATAGCCTGCCTCCGAAATGTTTACCCTACACTGTCCATTCCGAGATTAGCTGGCATGCCTCCATGATGGGAAAAGATTTTGGAGAAAATAGTGTACTACATAACACAGCTAGAAACACCCTTTCTGTTTACACTCTGGATCTTACCCACAAGATCATGCTGAGCCAATTCTTTAGAATCTAAAGTCTAAAGGTTTATTACTAAAAGAAAGAAAAGCATGTGAATAAGGTAGTTAAAGGATAATACATTACATGCATCGATTCACCCAGTTCTCGATACAGGCTCTTTGCAGAGATGTTATAAACTGCTATCTTAAAAGTCTCCGGTGTACATCTTATGTCAGGATGGGTTCACGGTTCTTTCCGGCTCATTGTTCCCTGCAAGTCTGCATCTGGGATCAGGAGCAAAACTGAAGACAAAATGAAGGGTGCCACATGGCACTTATATACCTCTCCTGGCATCCTCCTGACCAGAGAAGGTCACATGGTCCAACGACCTATCTCTGTGTCCCATGCTGGCAGCACTTCAGCCCTGGCAGGTTTGCAGGTATCAATCACATTCCTGAGGCGTGTATTGGCACCTACAGCTTCATTGTCTCCTTTCTAGTTAGCATAGCCATTGGCATTCCTTGCCCATTGCTCAGCCACAGACACAGAATTTTCTAGCATCCCTACAGAGTACGTTTCTAATTCCACATACAGATATCATACAAGTACATGAATGGCATATACAGAATCAGTAGAACACAAGCTTTCGTGTTCCACCTCACATAGCCCCCCTTTGTATACACTTTGGGGCAAATACCCCCCATAGGTGCAGCAGTGATCTGGCTGCTCCCCTTAAAATCCAGTAATATGACATGCAGTTCTTTAGAAAAAATAAACCTTTTTTGGAAGAACCCTTCTTCCTAAAAAAAATTAGGTATACAGGGTTCTTTAGAAAAAGGTGTGGGTTTTTTTTTTTTTTTAAAGAACTGTGTCTAGACTGCTTTTTTTTTCCCCAAAAAAATCTCTTCTGAAAACAGGATCGGAAGAAGATATGCACATTTGCACCGAATTTGCACGTGGGCAGTGTAGACATGAAAAGTCTCAATGGGCCAACTCAGGTGTTTTGTGTCTATCTTTCACTCTTGGGGAGACCAAGAAAGATTACTTCCAGGATAAGATATATATTTTTTTAAATTTCAAACACCAGCCTTGAATTGTATGTTTTCTGGCTCATGTGAATAGATGGTGAGATTTTCAAAAATACTCCATGCTGGAGTATTACCTCTGTCCCTTTGGTAGTGATTTTTCAAAGGCACGTAAGTGACTTAAGAACCCAAGTCCCATTGACTTGCAATGGAATTTGTGCACCTAAGCCACTGCAGAAGAAAACAAGGCTTCACTCCACATTTGTAAGCAACAAGTAGCCAGAGGCAGTTTTATTATGAACTGAAGCAAGAGAAAAACGGATTCAGATGGGGGGGGAGCTTCCCTTATCTCGAGGCAGATCTTCGAAAGAAGCAATTATGAAGCAGGTTATATACTGTCCATTACAGGCAGTCCCCGACTTACGTGGATCCGACTTACGTCGGATCCCTAGATACGAACGGGGTGAGGCAACTCCTGCACATGCGCAGCAGCATTCCCGGGGCTCGCTCACCTGGGTCCTAGGATCCTCCTCCTCCTCAGGCCGGCTCCGACTGGGGTCCCGCAGAGCTGCCGGGCAGAGGAAAAGTGCCTCCCCACGCCTGCTGCCCCCCCCCACCCCCCTGCCAGCAACAGGCTGCCCCCTCCCCTGAGCAACAGGCTGCCGAACAGACAAAAGCAGCCTCTCTGCCCCTCCTCCCCTCTATACATGCCGGGCTCCCGGAGCACAGCAGCGTCCCCAGGGCTCGCTCACCTGGGCCCTAGAATCCTCCTCCTCCTCTTCGGCCGGCTCCAACTGGCCTCTGCCTGCAGCAGCTGGCCACAGGGACAGGGATCCCGCAGAGCTGCCGGGCAGAGGAAAAGTGCCTCCCCACGCCCGCTGCCCCCCCCCCCCGCGGCCTCGCATCCTGCACGCCTCCCCCCTCCCCCACTGCCAGCAACAGGCTGCCCCCTCCCCTGAGCAACAGGCTGCCGAACAGCAGACAAAAGCAGCCTCTCCGCCCCTCCTCCCCCTATACATGCTGGGCTCCCTGGGCAAACAAAGACTCCACCAAAACAAACAAAGTGCTGGCCTCATTGTGTTAGCAAAAAAAGGACCCTCCTCCTAGAACCCTGGGTGGTGTGTGGAAATAAAGCTATTAGCTCAAAGCATGGTGCAGAGCTGTTTGGTATTTGATGAGTTACTCCTTTAGTCCTGAGTTTGTCACAGGGACAGAAATAGATGTGAAATCTTCTGAACAGGGGAACAGACAGCAAAACAAACATTAAAGGGGAGTTAACCTTTCCCTATGCTATCCAAAACTAAAAAAAAATGTTTGGCTAGAGTTTCCCCTACAATATGTACCAGTTCCGACTTACATACAAATTCAACTTAAGAACAAACCTACAGTCCCTATCTTGTACATAACCCGGGGACTGTCTGTACATATAATAACAATAAAAAGTTAGTCTCTTTCCCATTATAAACACCAATGGCTAACAGTTATTTTAGTTCCACCCAGATGCTCCTTATGTCAAGGTCCCTGCCAGAGTCAGAATTATATCCCTATCTCCTAAAACGAGGCGAGAAGCGAGAGGCGAGATCTTTTATGGCTCTCGCATTGTTAGGGTTAGAGTTAGCTTGACTCTTGCTTCATTGCTAACAAACCTGAAATGGATGCATACCAATTCCCTGTGCCTCTACACTCCCCCCTTCTTTGCTTTTAGCACAACTACCTTTCTAACCTTTCTAACCTTGCATACCAATTCCCTGTGCTTCCACACCACGTATTTGCAGACAATTCTGCCCATTACCCCGTGAATAAAAGTTTCACGAATGGCTGCACTGGGAGCAGAGTTAAGCTAGTGCTGAACATCTTTGGAAAGCCAGTGTGGAATTACTTCTCAAGCATTGATCAAGCTTTATAGAGTGAACTTAAAGGAATCTGAGTCACGCCACACAGGAGCTTTGGCAATGGGCTGCCAAGCACTGCATTAATTCACTTTGCTAGTTGGCATCTGCCAATGGCTAACTCCCACCTCTGCTTGCAGTTTTTTAGGAATATCATTAGACATCTAACTCTCCCTTTGCATTGTATAGGGAGCTGGGGCTATGAATGGCAGATTGCTTAAAAGCTGGGCATTGCAGTACTCAACATTGTAGCTAAGTCCCTTTGTAAATGTAGCCTTTAGGCCCTTTGTGCCTCAGTTTCCCATCTGTGCAATGGTGGTGAAAGCAGTGCCCTGCCTGTCTGGGGTGTTGTGAGGACTAAAGACTGGGAGTTGCTCAGGTACTATGGTAACAGGAGGCAGATAGGAAACTTAAATCATGATCCATTTTTGCAGGCTTTTTAATTTCTCCAGTTGACAGTGCTGCAAAAAATATAACAGAAGAAAAATAAATAGCAAAAGAGCTTCACAATCTAAAATGACTCCTCCCTCAGAAAAGACTGATTTTGTAAAATTGTTTTCTGCAGGCAAAACATCTCTGTTTGCTAAATTTATAAAAATAAATTTGTCCTGTGTCCTTTTCCCTCCCTTGATGTATAATTTGCCTTTCACATTATGTGACTTTGTCTCTTACCTGGCATGCATTATTTCCCAATTAAAGGGACTATATTAATCCCACAGTCAGCAGATTGAGTATTTAGTTTCTCTTTTTATAAGATATTCAGCGCTTTATTAACAGGTTGTGCTTCAATGTAATTTTTCTCGTGACCCTTAATTATCACCTGACTGTTTAACACATCATGCAATGTTTAATTTGTTTCAGCTGTGGCTCTTTGCTTTGGTAAGAGAAAAGGAGGGCTAATTTTGGCCTTCTGCATGTTTTGTTATTTTCCTTTTTTTATCTTTACAACCCCCAATCTGCTCACATTTCCCTAATTAAAGTTTTTTTAACAGAATTTTTAGTCAATTCTCTTGGATATAAACCACGGCCAAATACAAAATTACCATATTAGTGGGCTATGTCTCCACTATGAGATTTTTAGGCAGAAAATATGCTAATGAGGGACTCATTAGCATGAGTTGTGACATCATTAGCATATTTTCTACCGTTTCTTTTTGTGCAAGGGGTGTTTGCGCAAAAAGAAGCAGCATGGACGTTTCCTTTTTGTGCAAAAACCCTGTTTTGTGCAAGATCCTTATGCCTATCCCTGAGACACATAAGGATCATGCGCAAAATGGGGGTTGTGCGCAAAAAGAAAACGTCTACACTGCTTCTTTTTGTGCAAAAACCCCTTGTGCAAAAAGAAACGGCAGACAATATGCTAATGATGTCACAACTCATGCTAATGAGTCCCTCATTAGCATATTTTCTGCTGAAAAAACTTGTAGTGTATTCGTAGTCGAGCAGATCAAAGGACCCTCTAGCCCCATATGCTGTCTGCTGTGGTGGCCAATACCAGAGATCTGATAGGAAGGTTCAAGGAAACATAAGATGACGGAATAAACTGCCTTGAGCATGGGTTCCCAAACTGGGGGGCGTGAAGAAATTCCAGTGGGGGGGGGGGACATGAGGCATCCCCCCCACTAAGTTTTGCTGCCCCAGTCAGGTTTTTTTTTTTTTTTTTTTTGGTGCAACAAGTTTTGTTGCTATTTTGGGGGGCGGGGCGTGAGGGTTTTTCAAAAATCAAAAATGGGGGCATTATGCCGAAAAGTTTGGGAACCACTGGCCTAGAGGGATGAGTATCAGAAGGGTAACCAAGTTAGACTTTATTCACAAAAACAACAAGGAGTCCTGTGGTACTTTAAAGACTAATGGATTTATTTGGGCATAAGCTTTCATGGGCAAAACCCCCTCTTTATCAGATGCAAAATGAAAACTTATGCCCAAATAAATCAGTTAAATCTTTAAGGTGCCACAGGACTCCTACTTATTTTTACCCAGAGTGATGTTTCTTTCTGACCCCAGACAATTAGTCATGAACTGAAATCTGAGGGTTTGAATCCCACACCAATGTAAATGTATCTAATGTAACTGTAATGTTCTGATTATTCTCCCAAATGTCTACAAAACCCTTTTTCATATCCTGCAAAAGGCCATCAGTAAATGTGGTGACAAGGAGTTACGCAAGTTAATAATGCATTGTGCAAAATGCGTGGTTTCTTTCTTTCTCAGCTCCTCCTTTGTATTCTTCAAATTGAATGATGCAATATCTGTTGTGAAAGCTAAGGTGGGGAAGAAAGGGAAAATTGTTTTATGTATTTATTTATTTATATCCCTTCAGTCACTCATTGTTGGTTATGTGATTAGCTTGAGTCCCACGCAGGTGATTTGCAACTTAGAGGAATAATCGGATGAAATTCTATGGTCTGTAGTGCACAGAAGTCACAAGTGGATGACCTTAAAAACTGCTGGCTCTTAATACATTTGAAAAGCTAAAGCGCAGCGGGCAGGACCCAGCATGAGCCAGGAATCACCTGGCTCAGCTCACACTGGGTCCTCCCCACTGCGCTTCAGCCTTTTAAAAGGCAGAGCCGCAGCAGGGTTAGCGCTCGGGGCCAAGAGTAAACCCGCTGCGGCTCTCCTGCTTATTGACTAATCAACCAGTCAATAGAAAATCCATTGACTAGTCGATTAGTTGATTAAACTAAATGTAACAACCCTAATCCATGTCAGTTTATTCTTGGCACTGTTTGACCCTTGTTCTACAACTTGGAGCCATTTCATGGTCAAGGTTTGCAGACATATCTAGAGATTTTGGGGTGACCCAGCATCTTTTGGGGTGACGCAGAATCTGTTTTAATCTTTAACATCCCTTTCCTTTCAGAGAGACTCTGAAGAGGCCACTCACAGAAAACACTGAGCACCCGCCCTCTGAAAATCTGGCTTCCTTCAGGTGTCTCAGATTAGGTTCCCAGAAATCAAAACCCACCAACATCTTTTTTGTTCAGCATCTTTATTAATAACCTGGATGAGGGGATGGATTGCACCCTCAGCAAGTTTGCAAATGACACTAAGCTAGATGGAAGGTAGATACATTGGAGGGTAGAGGTAGGGTCCAGAGTGACCTAGACTCATTGGAGAATTGGACCAAAAGAAATCTGATGAGGTTCAACAAGAACAAGTGTAGAGTCCTGCTCTTGGGATGGAAGAATCTTAAGCACCATTACAGATTGGGGACCGACTTTCTGCAGAACTGCTGCTTAGTCAAAGATCTGGGAATTACAGTGAATGAGAAGATGGATGAGTCAACAGTGTGTCCTTGTAGCTAAGAATGGCATATTAGGGTGTATTAGGAGGAGCATTGCCAGCAGATCTAGAGAAGTGATTAGTGTCCTGGCGAGGCCACATCTGAAGTATTGAGTCCAGTTCTGGGCCACCATGACAGAACAGATGTGGATGCATTGGAGATGGTCCAGCAGAGGGCAACCAGAACGATTCGGGGGCTGGAGCACATAACCTATGAGGAGAGGCTGAGGGATTTGGGCTTATTTAGTCAACAGAAGAAAAGCATGAGGGGGGATTTGATAGAAGCCTTCAACTTCCTGAAGGGAGGTTTCAAAGAGGATGGAAAGAGGCTGTTCTCAGTGGTAACAGATGACAGAATGAGGAGCAATGGTCTCAAGTTACAGTGGGGGAGGTCTAGGTTGGATATTAGGAAAAACTATTTCCCTAGGTGGGTGGGGAAGCACTGGAATGGGTTACCTAGGGAGATGGTGGAATCTCCATCCCTAGAGGTTTTTAAGTCCCGGCTTGACAAAGCCCTGGCTGGGATGATTTAGTGGGGGTTAGTCCTGCTTTGGGCAGGGGTTGGCCTGAATGACCTCTGGAGGTCTCTTTCAGCCCTAGGATTCTATGATCTGAAAATGCTTCTGGGCATATACTGTATTTTAATCTTAAACATCTCTTTCCTCTCAGCTTTGTAACTTCCCCACCATCCTCCCCATTCCATTCTCCAGGTCAGCAATGACAAAAAGGTATCAGACCCAGAAGAGAAAATTTCCATCTTTATTAAATCTTATCTACTACATCCTACTGTGAGATACCAGACTGTTAAACAGCCCAGATATTGCCCTTCTTTGGAGAGGCTGATATGCAAACAGAGCTATTATGGTCCATGGCAGACTATAATTCCAACGGATGGAATGCATTATCTGCAAAATCTGTGTGAGTTATTGCCCTATTATAACCATTCCATTAGATTGGCTTATTATTTCATTTTGTTATCGGTCTTAATGCTACGTGTTTCTCCATGTACTTTGAGAACTATGGATGAGGCACATAGCCTACTGTAATAAAGATTTTTCCCCCGACGATTTACACCTAATTTAATATACCTGCTTTGCTATTGCCTTGAAAGGTTGACTGATGTGTTGCCTTTAAGCAAGCGAGATGGCTAGACAGCAAGAATAAACACTGTGCAGTTTCCTGGAGAGATAATCCTGTACAAATTGTGGCTTTAACCTCTTTTTTCCCCCACCCCATCAGATGTCTAGTTTTGTTCAGTAATTTTTGTTGGTTGTTTTTTTTTCCCACCTAGTCCAAAGCAGAGCAAACAAAACAACACAATTTCTCTTCTTGAAATCCTCTCGTATATTCCGGAGGAAGAAGCCTTGAATGGTGCTCCATAGCATTCTCTGAAAAAGGACAGTATATTGTAACAGCCACAAATACTATAGTAACAGTAATAAGTGTGTAACACACATTTGAGTGTCATTAACTGTATTCACTTGCCCTAGTCACCTGACCTGGATCAAAATCACAGGGACATGTTGGCCTGTTTCCAATTATTTCAATGGTTATTGTTACAGTAACAATTAGGTTCCTGCCTCTCGTTGATTTTTAACTTAGTCTCAGTTGGAATTGTTGATTTTCAGTGGCACTTAGACTCCTAAATCACTTATCTAGAATCCATTGAGGATGTGGGTATTTAATGTCCATTGATTTCCATAAGCATTAGATGCCAAAATAAAGTTTGGGCCTTAGCTACGTTTGAAAATTGTAGTCCATTATTTCTCAGCCTTTTCCATGTTGACACACCCATTTCTGCCCTGGTAACCCCCAGCTTGGGGACCGATCTCCCATCCAGCTGGGGACAACCCACTGCCATTTGTCAATATGGGAAGGGTCGGCTGGATGCAAGCTGTTCAGCTCCCAGGAATAGAACCTGAAGTTATATACCAGCAGTGCAGAGTATCTGTTCTGAGTATTAATGAGCATCAGAGCATTCATGGCGGAAAGGTCCCAGACAGAGGCATCTGTGTCCCAATGTAGCCGGGTGATCACCCCTCCCCAGGTGAAGTCATGGTTAAACCCAGCCCTGGGAGAGGGCTAGGATAGTGGAACAAGCAGGTGAGGCAGGGACAGCCAATTAGGGACGAGCTTGGGTAGTATAAATAGGGGCTCTTGGAGAGGAGGAAACACAGACTCTTGCTCCAACTGTGGAGCAGGAGGGACCTGGCTGCTAGGATGCTACAGAGGGTACCTGAGACAGAGCAGGGCTGGGGAAAGGCAGGCATAGCTGGGGAGCTCTGGCCTGACAAACTCCCAGGCTGTAGGCCTGACACAGGGGCCTGAGGGTACTAGGCTGGCAGAGGAGCAGCCATGGCAGCAGGTCCACATCCCCTTGCCAATGATGAGTGGGCCTGTCAGGCTATAGTTTGCCCCTGAGGCAGGGGCTAGATGATGACTGGCAGTGGGTCACTGAGGCAAGGTGAACGTAGGGGCTGGAGTTCCCTGGGAAGGAGAACCCCAACGTGCAGGGGCAGTACCGTAAGGAATGGGCACCGTGGACCGGAAGGTGCATGGAGCCTGTAGTAGCGCAGAAGACAGGTAACTGAGGGTGAGGCACTGGCCAGCAGAAGGCCCTCAGAGGTTGAAGAAAAGCAAATTGCCAGTGTGACCAGCAGGAGGCGCTGGTGGGGTGAGTCACGAACCATTACACCCAGAAACGGCGAGGAGTCCTGTGGCACCTTATAGACTAACTGAAGTGTTGGAGCATAAGCTTTCATGGGCAAAGACCCACTTTGTCAGATGCAAGTGGGTCTTTGCCCACGAAAGCTTATGCTCCAACACTTCAGTTAGTCTATAAGGTGCCACAGGACTCCTCGCCGCTTTTGCAGATTCAGACTAACACGGCTACCCCTCTGATACTTTACACGCAGAAAGTCCTGACTGCATTACTCAACCCACCCAGACCCTGGTCTAGTATATAATGTAGGCCAAAGAGAGATGTGAGAAAAATGATTCACTGTGGGAATTTTAAAAGGTGTGACTCATCTTCAGCATACATTTTCAATAACCTGTTGTCTGATTCTGCATTTCCGGTTTCCAATGCTGCACCAGGGTAATCGTAAGGCCGTGTGGGAAAGAGATGCAGCTGAGTCTACAGTGATGGGCACAGCTTGCTGGAGGGGGCTGGTCGAAGTGGTTCAATGTGGAGATGAGTCAGAGCCCCTTTCCCTGTCCTAATGTCAAATATCAGCTGTGTAAGATATTCGATAACATTTTCGTCTACATTCCAGGCACCCTTCTGACTCATCAAATGTATGTTATGGTTCATGACCGGATGAGCCTTGAGATAAGTTGATAGTTCATAAAGTACTGGCCAGATTCTGGCAGTAGGGCCACAAGGGCATAAACCCGAAAGAAGAGGAAGATTTTGACAACACCTGAACGTCTTTCATGCGGTGGGTAAAGTGCTTCATGCTAGGTTCTGAGGCCACTGAGCCTACAGTGACTTCATGAAGGTGCAAATTGTACATAAGCCAGGTTAGACTGCTTGATCCCCATGCAACAAGTTAGGTGTTTTTTCTTTCCTCATAAAATTAGTATAGTGAAGTTAAGATGAGGCAAGAGCTTTTTTTTTTTTTTCTGTTCCTTAGTAATAAAAATCTAGAATCACTTGTATACTCTTCAAAGAAAAAATTAGCGCTGCTGGTTTTGTGGTTCACTTGTTTTCTCCCGTCTTGTCCTTTCACACAAGGCAGAGAAAAACTCTGAGCTGCAGATGCAGCAGTGGCCTCCATTTCGTGTCTTAGAGAGTCAATGCAAAGACACAGCTGCATTCTGCCATGAAACTTCTAGAACCAATATGTGGGAGACGGCATTCACATGAAGCTTCTGGGAGCTGTTCCTGCCACCCTGGACTGTAGCTCTGCTTTCCAGCAGGTCATTAGATAAGCAGGGAGCCAATGCGCGGAAGGGGGGAATTCCAGGAGTGAGGACACACTTCAAGGAGCAATGGAATATCACCACAGGGACGTGTTTGAAAATGATTTAGTTGTATCCCAGCCAGTGTTTATGGGACACATAAGTCAGTTTTCGACTGCATTGAATTCTCTCTCAGGGCCTGGCACGTGCACGCCACACGTTCACCTGGTTTGGATTGGCCAATGAGGTGCAATGTCTACTAGTGAGTTATGGGGGAGTTTTTGAAGCACCTGTCCACCCTACAATGGATACAATTAACATCTGGCCACCCTTAATGGATCTCAGTGTCACTGTACTGTTTCAGGTCAATTCCACAAGCCAAATACACAGGGGAATCTTAAAACTTAACTTCATTTTCAGGTTTGATTCCTATCACAAAGGTATGAATAAAGACATTGGCTGGATGCCCCGCTACATTCCACATCTGAATGACATAAAAAACCAAAACAATGGGTCTTAGAGAAGTTGCAAATAGTTCTTATCAGCTTCACATAGCATGGAGACTCTAAAAATATGTCTAGACTGCATCCCTCTATTGGCAGAGGGATGCAGATTAGGCAGGTCGACATTGCAAATGAGGCAGGGATTTAAATATCCTGTGCCTAATTTGCATAAAAATGGCCCCCGCCTTTTGCCGACTCAGCACATTGTCCGCAAAAAGTGGCAGTCTAGAGGGGGATCTGTCGGGAAAGAAAGCCTTTTTCAACAGATCCCTTATGTCTCCTGCAAGGAGGTTTACAGGATCTGTCAAAAAAGGCTTTCTTTCTCGACAGATCCCCCTCTAGACTGCCACTTTTTGCCAACAAAGTGCTGAGTCAGCAAAATGCGGGGGCCATTTTTATGCAAATTAGGCACAGGATATTTAAATCCCTGCCTCATTTGCAATGTCGACCTGCCTAATCTGCATCCCTCTGCTGACAGAGGGATGCAGTCTAAACATACCCTAATTGACTATTTCTTTCCCTTTTTTTCCTTCTCTTTTCCCACCTCCCACCCCACTCTATTTATTTCAAAACTGGACCTTTAATAACTCCATTCACTTAAAGAAGTGGGTTGTGCCCACAGAAGCTCATGATACCATCTACATGTTTTGTTAGTCTGTGTGACGGCGTGTTGGGGGTCCCCCGTCTCCTGCACCCCAAAATGGCACAAACAGACTGCACCAGCCAGTGGAATAGAGGAAGTTTATTGCCTCTCCAGGATACAGCACAGCACAGATGTAATCTGGTCACAGAGCTGGGCTAGGATGCCTCAGGCCCCCTTG
This sequence comes from Pelodiscus sinensis, assembly GCF_052426305.1. Classification (NCBI taxonomy): domain Eukaryota; kingdom Metazoa; phylum Chordata; order Testudines; family Trionychidae; genus Pelodiscus; species Pelodiscus sinensis. The sequence continues at coordinate 5,572,296 of NC_143074.1, read as the reverse complement.
AGATGGGGGAGACTGGGCCCCTAAACTCCAGCCCCTTTCCCTAGGCTGTCTCCTCCATGCTCCCAGACAGCAACCAACTAACCCTCTTCCAGCCCTGCCCCCCAGCCAGGGCAGCATTCCACCTTCCTTTGTTCCTCTCCATGGGGGGTGTCTGGCCATACCGGTTGAGAGGTCCCTTTGCATAGTGACTCATCCTGTTTTGCTGGGTCATGGTACCCACGGCAGCCAGTGGGGGTTACCCCAGAGCCAGCAGCATAGAAACCAGCCAGGTACCCCCACTACGTCACACTTCTCCCCCCTCCGAGAGCGAACTGAGCAGGGTCACTCCGCTCATGACCTAGGGAAGTTCGGGTCCTCTGCGTGGGAACCCGCCCTGGGGACATGGGTGCTCCCCTTGACTCGGGCTGGCCGCAGCAAGGCCCCACATGAGCTGGCTTCCCTCTGTCCACTCACCGCACCGCTCCAGGGCGACTGACACAGGCCTGTCCTCGGGGGTCACACCCACCCTTCCGCTGACCTTGATCTCTGGCCAGGGTCTCTCGGGCCGGGCCATGAGCCCAACGAGCCTTCTCTGGACAGCCAGGGCAGCTTCCACACCCGACGCTCCATCCAGGGAGGCCTTCCCCTCCCATAACTCTCTCAGCAAGCCCAGAGGGTCTATCTGGGGTAGAGACCCCCAAGCTGCTTTCCTACTGTCTTGGACCTTCCCGCCCCTCTGGCAGGAGTCACAGGACTGGCAGTACCGCTGCACGGCTGTAAAGATTCCCGGCCAATAGAAGTGTTGGAGCAGCCTCAGCCAGGTGCTCCGGATCCCCCGGTGGCCCCCAGCGGGGACGTCGTGGTTCAAATACAGCAGCTTGAGGCGATACTTTCGGGGGATGACCAGCTGCCGCTGGCCCCCCCCCCCCCATGCCCTCACCTTCCTGGGGGGAAGCCATTCCTGGAACAGGAATCCACGCTCCCGCAGGAATCTCTCCTGGCCACCCCTCCCCCGGGGCTGAGCTGCACGGAGGCCAGCCTGGTCCCTCAGCCTCTGCAAGGAGGGGTCTGCCTGCACCTCCGCCTGGAATTCAGCTGCTGAGGCAAGTATCGGGACCTGTTCTCCTTTACCTAGGTCCGGAGTCCCAGCCTGGCTGGACCTTGTGTCCACTGGGATGGGACCCTGAGGACGCTGCCAGGAGTCCTTCCCTAGACCCACGTTGTCAGCCCCCCACTGGCTCTGGCTCCGGGTAGTGACTGGAGCCCGCTGGGATTCATGGAGCCACTCCTCTAGGTCATTCCCCATCAGCACCTCGGTGGGCAAGTGCAGGTGCACCCCCACTTCCATGAGGCCTTCCTTCGCCCCCCATTTCAGTTGCACCTGGGCTACAGGCACCTTAAACGGGGACCCATCTATGCCCTTCAGGGTCAGCTGCGTGTGGGGTAGTATCCGGTCTTGGGCCATTATGTCGGATCGGGCCAGAGTCACCTCTGCCCCCGTGTCCCAGAAGCCCGTCACCTTCCTACCATCCACCTCCAGGGGTATGAGGCACTCGCTCCGCAGGGGCCGTCCTGCCCCCACCCGGTACATCGAGAAATCCGCCTCCTGAGAATCAGACCTCCCAGGGGAGGTGCACTGAGCATCCTTCCCCCCACTCTGAGCTGAGGTTTGCCTGCCAGCCCCTGCCTCTGGGGCAGCCTGCCCTTCCTCCCGCCCCAGCCAGTTAACCCTGGAAAGTCCCCGGTCCTGGGACCTGGTGCACTGAGCCCTCTTGGGGCCTTTTTGCCCACAGCGATGGCAAGTTAGGCTTTGGGCTGTCTCTGTCCAGGCCCTGGCTGGTTCTCTGGGGCACAGACTACCTGTTCCTTGGGCTCACCTCGTAGTTGACTCCCTCCGTCGCTCAGCCGAGATCCGGTCTCTGCGCGGTTCCCTTTCTCTCCGGGACTCCCATTCACACCCGGACCAGCTCTCCGTGAACTCATCCGCCAGCCTCCCAGTCTCCTGGGGGTTCTCTGGTCTTCGGTCCTTGAGCCACAGACTCAGTTTGGGTGGGCACGCTTCATAGAACTGCTCCATCATGAACAGCTTGAGCAGCCCCTCTGCGGTCTGGGCTCCGACTCCAGACACCCACTTGCAGCAGTATTGCGCCAGGCGGGAGGCCAGATCCACATAGGTCTCCCGTGGCTCCTTCTGCACCCCCCGGAACCTCTTCCTGTACATCTCGGGGGTCAGCCCGAACTTGTGCAGCAGGGCCTCCTTGACTCGGTTGTAATCCCCTGGCTGTAGGTCCTCCAGCTGACTGAGCACTCCGGCCGCCTCCTGGCTCAGTGCGGGGATGAGCTCCTGCAGCCAGTCAGCTGGGGGGACCTGTTGCAGTCCACAGGCCCTCTCAAAGGCACTGAGGAACCCGTCTATGTCGCCCATGTCCTTCAATTGGGCCACCACAAGCCTCTCCAAGCGTCTGGCAGTCCCGGGACCCTGGCCCCCATCCGCACTTGGCGCAGCCGGTGCCCCGCCGGGTCTCCGCTCTGCCATGGCCAGCTCATGCTGTCGCTGCCTCTCTCGGTCCTGGCGCTCCTTCTCTCGGTCCTGGCGGTCCCTCTCTCCGTCCTCTACTTCCAATTCCTTGATCCGCAGCTGGATCTCCAGCCGCCACAGCTCCGCTGGGCTGGCCCCTGCCCTAGATGGGCTACAGCTTACAGGCCTCCCGGGAGACGCTGTCTCATCTCTCCGGTGGGTTCCAGTGCTCCTCCCCCTCTCTGAGCCTGACACACTCTCAGGGGGGTCTTGCTGCTTCCCCTGGGGACAAGATCCTGGCCCTGTGGCTAGTCATTCTCTTCCAGCTGGGCAATCAGCTGGGCCTTGGCTGCTTTCCGCACAGGCAAGCCCCTCTCTCTGCACAGCCCCACCAGCTCTGCCTTCAAGAGTCGGGCGTAGGCCATCTGCCCGCTGGTCCCCTCGGTGCAGACTCACCAGTCTAGTGCTGCATTGCCCCACGATTCCCAGGAACCGCTTCGCTCTGTCTCCAGCATGCCTGGCTCCAGGGCTCTTGCTTCTACGGCGCCTTGTCGCTCGCCGCTGGAAGCTCCATCCATGGGGTGCAGTGCATCCCATCCCTGACACCAGTGTTACGGCGCGTTGGGGGTCCCCCGTCTCCTGCACCCCGAAATGGCACAAACAGACTGCACCAGCCGGTGGAATAGAGGAAGTTTATTGCCTCTCCAGGATACAGCACAGCACAGATGTAATCTGGTCACAGAGCTGGGCTAGGATGCCTCAGGCCCCCTTGAGATGGGGGAGACTGGGCCCCTAAACTCCAGCCCCTTTCCCTAGGCTGTCTCCTCCATGCTCCCAGACAGCAACTAACTAACCCTCTTCCAGCCCTGCCCCCCAGCCAGGGCAGCATTCCATCTTCCTTTGTTCCTCTCTATGGGGGGTGTCTGGCCATACTGGTTGAGAGGTCCCTTTGCATAGTGACTCATCCTGTTTTGCTGGGTCGTGGTACCCACGGCAGCCAGTGGGGGTTACCCCAGAGCCAGCAGCATAGAAACCAGCCAGGTACCCCCACTACGTCACAGTCTGTAAGGTGCTGCAAGACTATTTGTTGTTTAAGTTTTTCCAGTTACAGACTAACTCGGCTACCCCTCTGAAGTATTAGAAAGTTATTCATTGCTCTAAGGCTACGTCTACACTACAAGGTTTTTGTGCAAAAACCCATGGAGTGTCCACACCTTAAGTGTGCTTTTATGCAGGGAAATTGACAGTAAAATGGCAGAACAGAGGGCTTTTTGCGGTGTAGGTAAACCTCCTTCTATGAGGCAGAACTCCTTTTTGCGCTACCGCTGTTGCACAAAACGGCATGTGTGGACACTCCGCAGGGGGTTTTTTTGCGCAAATACAGCCTATCTGAAAAAGGTGAATGGCCATCAGAGCTTTCTTGTGCAAGAGTGTTCATGCAGTGTGGATGCTCTCTTGCGCAAAAGCAATGTGATTTGAGGTGTGGACGCGCTATTGCGCAAGAAGCCTGTAGTGTACACTTAGCTTAAGATGAGAACTTAGCTTAACTAAGTAACATTATCTCAGCAACACAAGGCATTTCCATTTACGGTTGTATGCAGGTTTCCTGCAGGCACTTAGGCAGCCCTTTCCATTTTTCTAACGTCACACAGGTGTGTACTTTTTCATATGAAACGGAAAGCTGGATTTGCGCCTATGTTTACATGTTGTGTTTGCAGCCTGTGACCAGCAGCCTGCACTTCACAGTAGCATTCAGTAGAGTTCTACATGTTGTCAGGAGTTGAATGACTATCAGGAAGAGGAAATTTCACAGGTGAAGCTGTTTCTCTTTTATGTTATTAGTTAATCCCTAGGAGAAAGAAGTACTTGACCAAATAGTGCAGTTGTCTAATGCCAACTTGAGGAGTGATTTAAAATCCAATTTTCTCCTTAACTCAGAAAATGGCAGAAAAACAATTCAATGAGAGTTGTGTCTTTACACCAGGACTGAATTTGACATAGGATATCCAGCCATATTTCCCATCAAATGTCATTCATCTATCTACTTATACAACCATCATCAGTATCGTATCCGCATGCCTGCCTATTATAATGTTAATATGTATTACACTAGGGGTCAAATTATTACTCTGGTTTATTACTGTGGTGTCTAAGGGCTCATTGTGCCAGGTACTATACAAACACAGAGGGATAGCCCATCTCTCTGCAAACACTGTATAATCTAAATAGGAGAGTAAAGAGGCATTATTATCCCCATTATGCTGTTGTATCACTGAGGCACAGAGAGATTGTGTGACTTGACAGAGCGCTCTGGAGCTAAAACTGCTTTTGCTGAGACAGTCTATTTCACCAACCACAAAATTACTCTTCTGCTCATCTTCCTACTTCTCTGGATTCCCTCTTGAGCACAGTCCATCCCATGGTTCCTCCAAGCATCACTGCAGCTGTCAGGCCATTGCTATGCAGACCATGATGCAATGTCCACACTGTTATTTTTAGCATCGCTCAAGAGGCGCTAGGGTGAGTCTGTCTCTCCAGGCAGGGAGGTGTGCTTCCAGCTGCAGCGTACACATATCCTAAGTGATTTAGGAGCCACGGTCCTACTGTCTTTCAATGGGACTGTGTTCCTAAGTCATCTTGGCACTGATGAAAATCCCAATAACAGCTATCAGGACCGAGGGTCACCAACTTACGTCACCTCAGTCACGCCTGGACTCAGGTCTCCAGAAGAGAAAAAAATTATTGCAGCCCACCAATACTTGAGTAAAAATGAGCAGGATTTACATTGTGAAACAGGAAGATGCTGGCTGGGATGATTTATTCTGCCAAACTGTTACTGCAGCTGAGTAGGAAGTGAAACAGCATTTGCCTTGCACTCTGTTTCACAGAAAGAGGGTGGAAGGGGTGGGGGGAGCCAAACTTGGTTACCATTCATCTTCTGACATCAGAAACCCCCGGTGCAGCATGAGAGGCTGCCTTCACGAAATCCCTGATCAAGAACATGAAGCTCCTTCCCCTCTTCACGGCTGCATCCTGCCTCACGCCCCCGGGTCCCCTCTTCTTCGTACGACAAGCGATGAAGCTTTTTTTCCAGATCACATGAGCCAGGATGAGGGGGGAAAATCCTGGTAGGAACGGAGATGGGCTGCGAATGCGAATCTGAGGTAGTGGAGATTCGGAGAGATACACCGAGAGCTATATAAGAATGTGCTCCTCACAAGAGCAAACATTTTTCCAGGTGAATGATTCTCACGAGGCAGACATGACCATGACTGAAGAGGCTGTTTCAAGGCGGCTCAGCGCCATTAACAAAACGTACTTCTATTTCACCACGGCTTCCCTTGCGGTGTGCCTCGTCTTTGCTCTCGCAACCATCATGGTCTTAATCATTCAAAGGAAGGTAAGTCTCTGTCGGCTTTTCTCTTTGTTCTTTTTTCCCGCCCGCTCTCTAAAAAGGGTCTTGCCACTGGAGAGTCAGTCACCACCCTCTAAAACTATAGATTAGGATGATTAAAGCAAAACAGGAGAAGACAAAAAGGAAATGTGACAAGGATTGATTTCCCAAAGTTCAGTACTACTTTCTGGTGCACATACCATGCTCCAGGACATGAAATATCAAGCATTGCTAGGTGAGTGCATTATCAAGCACAGGTTCTTACTGTGGACTTCTTAACTCTTCCTCTGATGCATCTGGTTTGGCCACCACCAGGGACAGGACACGGTGAGCTGGACCCATGGTCTGATCTAGCATAGCATTTCCTACTGAACTGTGCTGCATTCCAAACTGCGCTATTGATTACTTTGATCTAAGAAACCTCTGTGTATGGCACCATCTATTTACAGGGGCTTGTAGCTTACAGAGCAGGGGGAGCACTATAGGTCAAAGGCATTGTGAAAGCATTCAGATTTCAAGTGAATTAACAGACAAAGAGAGAAGGAGACATCACTGGAGAGGCCACTGAGATAGGGAGATGCAGAGAAGTCATTCCAAACTTGCCCAAACTATAGAGAATTAGGCTCTTGAACTTAGTGTCAAGCTTGGGGGAAGGAAAAAGAAAGCGGGGAGGTTCTCACTGCAGATAAGGAGCAAGAAAAAATGAGGGACTTTGCAGTAGACTGGGGACCAGCCTGTGGAATATATTGAAAATAAAAGAAGGCAGCTCTGATTTGGATCTCAGACTGAATGGGGAGCCGATGGTGTGTCGCAGATAAAGGTGATGGGGCTAGTTTTCTCTGTGCAGTTAATTCTGGACAGAGGGGATAAAATCTCAAAGCTGTTGAAATCAATGGGTGTTTTGCCATTAACTTCAGCGGAGCTTCGCTTTCACACAGGACGGTTGCAAATCATATTATGAATCCCAAGTACTGAAGACCCACCAGTGCACCCATTAGAAGGAAAACTACAATAGCTAAAGACCTGACTTTATGGGAGAAAGTTGAACTGAAAAATGATGCCCGTCATGTTCTTTCCTCTTGAATGACTAGTGTGCATGGATCTAGCTGGAATTGACCTAAAAATGAAACCTTGGGGTCTAATTCAGCTCTCTTTTACATCTGTGTAAATAAGGAGTCCGGTAATTGAAATCAAGGTTGTTACACTAAGGTAAAACCAGTGTAAGCATAGTCAGAATGAGACTCGGGTATTTTAATATACTAATCAAACAGCAGGCCATTAAGGTAACACAAACAATAATGGATTGGTTAATTACTGCAGAGTTCCCCCAAAATATTGGTTCCAGTAATTAGCTCTGCATCAGGATAAATGCTGTTACACTAAATCCTAGAGGAATGATAATCAAGGATTAAGGTTGTTCATTTCAAGGGTAAATGGTATCTCAGTTGTTTTGGAAAGAGAATGTTGAAAAGGAGAAAGCAGGAAGTTGATAGCTCAGGTGTGTGATGCAGAGAATTGTGCTGCAATTTTATTCCAAGATCCTGAAGAACTCAACATACTAAAATCATCTTCTTGGTTTCCCTTTACTTTCCCTAAATGAGGAAGTGACTAACCTTCAAGCCCAGACAATGCACTGTTACTCCTCACGAGCGGTTCCTCAGTGGGACGTGCTTCTCATTTGGAACATGCATTTTCCCTCATGTGCCCACTCAGTGCAAGATGGGACAGGAGTTCCTGTGAGAGCTACGTTTGTTGCTGTTGAGTTAGGGGAGCCGCTAGTCTAGGTGCTTTCTTGAGTGTACCCACAAAACAAGTGTTGGAAGGGCTCAGTCCTGGGACAGGTTGCACCCAACTATGGTGCTGGATCAGATCCATGGGATCTTTTGATTTTTCTCTCAAGTGGTTTTTTTTTTTTGGTTGGATTGATAGATTTCCACAGGTATACAAGGCAGTTAGGTAGCTAATGCCTGTTGACAATCATTTGTGCTTGTGAAAACCTCCCTCTTAACAAATTTCTACAAACTCCTTCACCCCCACCCCCACCGGTTTAGGTTCAGGGACCTTACATAAGGTGAAATTCAATTAAAAATAAGCACAGGAGCTTGGACACGTGAAATTGAAGTGCCCCAAACATGAATTATACATCACTTAGGTCCACATTAAACAAACACCAATAAATCCAGTCAGCCCCCTGGATCTAATATGAATGTAATGAAGTAATAAACCATCCTAGTGCCTTTCATAGTGCACCAAAAAAATCTTCATGCCCATTTCTCTAGAGTCTTAGCAGTATACATTTAGACTCCTTGGAACTATGCATTGGGACAGAGTCAGCTCAGTTCTTTATGCTTCTGCTACAGATACTTTGAGCGCTTTCCAGGTTACAGTCTAGATCTCCTTTAGGAGAGACTGTATTTTTCATGTATCAGAGGGGTAGCCGTGTTAGTCGGAATCTGCAAAAGTGGCGAGGAGTCCTGTGGCACCTTATAGACTAACTTATTTTCAGTTAGACCTACACTTCAGTTAGTCTATAAGGTGCCACAGGACTTCTCGCCGCTTTTGTATTTTTCATAAAGTGGAAGGATTTGCCATGGGGGTGGGAAAGCGTGGACAAAATTTCTTCTTCTTACGGCAGCTGTGAGAGACTAATGCCATAAGTTACCCAGTTGTGCCAAAGTGTTGCAGTAAATGTCACAATTGTGGGCCCCCCTACTCATCTCTGCTTGTATTGTATCAGCTGTGATAGCTACACACTCTGACAGGACAGGTAGATGACCTCTGTGAATATTTCGGGGGGGGGGGATCTAAATCCTTATGTATCTCACCTGATAGGTTCCCCCCAAGAGTTGTTCACCCCTCTTACAGCAATGATATAAAGTTTTCTATGCATGTACCCCAATAATTATATAGAATGATCTAGTTTTTGTATGTGTAATAGTTGAAATTCTAGAACCATTTCACCAGCTGGACTTCACAGCCCGGTTCTGTACTGACCAAAAGTTGTTCCCATCTGATGGCTGTTTAGTACACTGTCTAACCTGACTTCTAAAAATGTCTCTCCGCTTCCTATAGGGACACACTGCATTAAAGAGTGCCCTCTTGTGGGCACACATGGCAGAGACTCATGGAAAATGAGCCAGGCATTCCTGAAATAGGGAGAGCTCAGTGTGGATACACAATTTGTATCCACCTCTGTATTCACAAAAATGAGCTGTGGATATCCTCATCCTCATGCAGATGTGGATACCTGTGGATACAAAACAGAGATCCGTGAATTCACAGGGCTTTAAAAATAGGACCTTGATAAATGGAACTGAGGCATTTTGATGGAGTAACTTATGCGCAAACCACCTCTGCTAGAACCCATGCTGTGTCCTTTGTAGGGTTAAACAGTATCCTTCAGTGTCCCAGCTCTGAGCTTGGCACCTTTCACCAGAACAAAAATCCTTTCTTTGTGTTTATGCCTGCATTTGTCGGGTGAAGTGTGAGGACAGAGCCACGTGCTACTGTAGATCATTATTGACTGTTCTGCCACTGACGGTATGAGAGTTTGGGCTGGCTGCGTAAATGTTCGCTGTCTCTGTTTTCCCACGAGTAGAATGATCACCCACTTTGAGGTCCACAGATGGAAAGTATCGTGATGCCAGTGCAACCAAGACATACTTTTTACAGCGTCTCCATATGTCTCTTACAAAGGCAGAAACATGGGGAACTGTTGTTGAATTAATAATAAATAGTTTAAATAGGGTGAAATCCCAGGGCCAAGCTCCCATTGATTTTGATAAGACCAAGATGCCACCCCTAGAGACTGGCTTTCAGAGATGCTGAGCATGGATTACTTCAATTGAAGTGTGTAAGAGTGGCATAGACTCAGCGCCCCCAAAACTGTAAATGAATGGTGCTGCTACAGTGCCTTTTTCCATAGCATTATGTTTGGTAAGTGCTCCATATAGGTTTTATAAGAACAGTCCCACAGTTCTGTAAGCATGGGAGAGGGATAGCTCAATGGTTTGAGCATTGGCCTGTGAAACCCAGGGTTGTGAGTTCAATCCTTGAGAATGTCATTTAGGGATCTGGAATAAATCTGTCAGGAATGGTACTTTGTCCTGCTGTGAAGGCAGGGGACTGGACTTGATGACCTTTCAAGGTCCCTTCTAGCTCTAGAAGAGAGGATAGGAGTGCTGGTAAAATGGACTTTCAATCCCTAAACAAGATACTCAGCCTGTCTCCACAACTAAATCAAATGATTGGGGGGTGAGTCCCTGACTTCAGTTAAGTCAACAACAAACCTCCCACTAAATTCAAATGGTCTGGATTTCACTTGAGAGAATTTGGACTCAGGTTGAACACAGCACCTGTAAATTGTGATGCTTATCTGAATCTTATCCCAACTACTGTATTCAAACCCCTTTGGATCTACAAAGATAGCCTGCATTGTTCATGCCAATAGTTTTTCTCTCCATAGAGGAGCCAAGATGAGAATAGAGATTTTGGTGACATTTCAGTGTTGTAGGGTCTGGTTGGAACCTGGAATCATAGAATCCTAGGGGTGAAAGAGACCTCAGAAGGTCATCAAGTCCAGCCCCCTGCCCAAGGCAGGACCAACACCAGCTAAATCAAACCAGCCAGGGCCTTATCAAGCCGAGCCTTATCAAGCCGAGATTTAAAAACCTCTAAGGATGGAGATTCTATCACCTCCCTGGGTGATGAGCTACTTGTAAGTGGATGAAAAAAGTTACCTCAGTATAGGGAAGAAAGAAATACTCAGAGCAGGCTCACTTGACTGCAAGTGCATTGAAGTCAACTAAGTGATAACTGCTTTTATTAGCTGAATTTGGCCTTGCATTCAAATTCAGTTTTAAAAAAGAGGCAAAGACTGTGGGAAAAGAGTGCTTCTTTTTCCCAGTCTTATTTATCCATCCCTATTCATAGCTTCTGCAGGACATGTACTGGCATCTGATCCACCAGTGATCCTCACACAGTGTTGTTTGTTATTGCACAATTGTTTACTTATTAGGGGTTTCATTCCTTTCCAATCAAGTTTTCTGGCAAGGGTCTGTAAGAGACATTTATCAAGATGATTTTGATTAGATGACAAATGAGACACCAGGCTGATTGGTTTTGGAAGAGTTTTATAAAAGCATTTTTTGAAAAGCTGATTTTCACAGGCACATGATTATCATTTTCTCTAATGAAGCAAATGCAAATCATTCTGCTAGTGGTGATTGGAGGCCATTCATCACTCACTCCCTGATCCATTGCAGATTTATAATGAAAATTTCCCCTGCCTGTACGGTACAATTTCATCTCGCTGAGCACCTAGAGGGGAACACTACATTTCAAATTATAACATTAAACAGAATTTTCTTGTTATGATTAAGAGAAAAAAACCCACACGATAACATTTAGAGCTTTATTTGGGTGTCTACTCTGTTGTTGTTGAAATAAAGTGCATTAGTATCAGTTATTTTCCATTGATTTCGAGATTTTCCACTAGGGAATGTGATACATTAGTGCATTTTAATTTCCCTCAAGTCACTCCATTTGCTCGGCAAACTACAAGTCATCAGATTTATACATTTCCCTCCTAACCTCCATCTCAGGAGAAGGTTTGATAGGTGAATGTCTCGCTTTAGTGCTAATGACTCAATAGCTTTGCAAAACATTTCTTTATCAGCAGCGGGGAACCCATTGCCTGGTTTCTTTTAGCAAAATGTATTTAGAGATGCAACATTTCCTTCTCCATGTGGCAAAATGCCCCCAACTCTTTTTGGAACAGAGTATAATGCTCTGAGATTTAATGCTCTGATTCTTTGGTGGTCCCATTATGGGACAGAAGACCTAGTGGCTGGGACACTGGATTGAAACACTGAAGACTTACATTTAATGACCAGCTCGACCATAGTCTCCCTCTGTAAAACAGAGCTAGCATTTCCCCCATCACCTGGGGATCCTTTGAAAGTAAAATCCATTATTGGCTGTGACATACTCAACACATGATCCTCAGAGGCATTTAGGTACCTAGCTCCTCCTGGTTTCATCTGGGTGTTAGGTAGCTAAATACCTTTGAGGATCTGGGTCTCAGATGTGATCATAACAAGAGTCATATAGGTATCTCATTAGATTTCTACATGTACATTACAAATTTCTACCATTTGGAAAATAGGAGGAAGTGCCTGAGACAAGAAGGCTGTGTCTAGACTGGCAAGTTTTTCCACAAAATCATCTGCTTTTGTGGAAAAACTTGCCAGCTGTCTACACTGGCCGCTTGAATTTCCACAAAAGCACTGATGATCTCATGTAAGATTGTCAGTGCTTTTGCAGAAATACTATGCTGCTCCCGTTCAGGCAAAAGTCTTTTTCCGAAAAACTTTTGCGCAAAAGGGTCAGTGTAGACAGCAGAGATTTGTTTTCCGCAAAAAAGCCCCAATTGCGAAAATGGCGATCGGGGCTTTTTTGCGGAAAAGCGCGTCTAGATTGGCCACGGACGCTTTTCCGCAAAACGTGCTTTTGTGGAAAAGCATCCTGCCAATCTAGACGCGCTTTTCCAAAAATGCTTTTAACAGAAAACTTTTCCTTTAAAAGCATTTCCGGAAAATCATGCCAGTGTAGACGTAGCCAAACAGTAGCCGCTGATCTGTGGGTCAGTTACAGAGGGAGGTCACAGGTGCGGTTGGCCTGTGTGTTTCTATTTAAAAATATCCATAGACCAGCACCTCAGGAGTTTGTGGCATGGAAGCGGTCACAAAACTGACCCTTGTGCTTCAGAAAATCAAATTGAGTGGTTTTTTTTTAACTCTTGGTCTTTCTCTTCCTTCTCCCCATCTAACCAGTGCAGGACTCATCAGCCTTTAGTGCATTGTCTTTTGACTTCTTATGCCGCTCGATTTTTTTTCCCAGTGCATCAGCAAGCGATGGGCCACTTTCTAAACATTGAGGTTACGTCTAGACTACAGGATTTTGTTGACAGAAGTTTTGTCGACAGATACTGTCGACAAAGCTTCTGTCGACAAAGAGCGTCTAGACTACATCCAGTTCTGTCGACAAAGCAAGCCGCTTTGTCGACATAACAGTGTGGACACAAAGGACAGTGTAGATGCAATAATGCCTTCTATTGACAGAACTCTGTCAACAAAAGGCATTATTCCTTGTAGAATGAGGTTTACATATGTCGACAAAACTGTTGAGTTTTGTCGACGTTATGTCGACCTAACTCGAAGGCAGTGTGGACGCAGGTATAGTTTTGTCGACAAAAGTCCACTTTTGTCGACAAAACCCTGTAGTCTAGACACACCCTGAGATGCCAGGGTCAGTCTCCTTGGGAAAGTTTTGACTGTTTTCCCATGAGCTAATTCCAGGCAATCAAACCTCTTGCTCTTAGGCCTGCTAAAGTGTAATCTCAATAGAGTACATTCCCTAGACATTTTCAAGTATTTCCCCCCTATGGCCACTGAGCAAAGATCCTTTCTCCTGTTATTTCAACACTTCTGGTTCTAGTCACAGCCAGAACTGGTGGACCAATCAAAATTAGAAATAAATTACCTTTTGCTTATAGATGTGGGATTTGATGGATAAGACCTTGTGTTGGTCAGCTCAGGTTGAGTTTCACTTATCGGGGACAGAATGTAATAGAACATATCCTAAAATTATTCTATACCTTGAACGCAAATATTCGTAGGCCTCAGAATAAATATTGGCTCCCTTACTTTTCTTTCAGGGTCTGGCTTCCCAAGAGGATGGCTATAAAGATCCATACAAAGAAGGTAAGACCTGTAACTAAGTATCAGTATAATTTGCCTGGTTTATAAAGCAAGTGCCATCCAGGGTGATGAAAATTTGTTTGTGTAACTCTTAATCATTTATCCAAACTCTCCTCTTGTTGTGAAAACCAAGCCAGTGGAAAAAACTTACAAATTACTCGGTACCTCCGGAAACCACTATATGGCTAAGCAAATAAGAAACACGTCTTGTCTTTGTTACTGTATGTTTTTTGCCAGAGGATGTGAATGCTAATCTGATTATAGGGTAGAATGTTGAGTCTCAGTTCTGCAGTCCTTCGTGCAGAAACATATCTGACCCTGTTTTTATTAGGAATGGCTCATTCTCACTCCTTTCAAAACTGCTTTGATGCCATGGGTCGCAGGTGTGACACGGCTTCAAACAGTATTAAGTTCACATTCTGCGTAGGAAAGGACATGGAAAACAAGAAGCGTTGGGGTGGAGGTAGGTGGGAGAACAGTAAAAAATGATGGCAAGAGAAACAAATATATGGAGAAAAACAGAGCAAAGTGGGGAAACAATTCTAATGAGAATAGTGTAAAACCAGGGGTCAAGATTATGCTTTCGCTTAGGTAACCATAAACTGAAATGGTTTATGGAACCCACTGGTTTCATTGCAATTATCCACCTGCATATATGCTGCTCTTCCCCTTCCCCCCAGCAGTAGTTCAGCTCCTACCAAACACTTATGAGTTTATCTCCACCTGCAAGAAGAAAGGTTGCATCATTACCCTTATCATTTTACAGATGGGGTGAACTGTGGCACAAAGTCACACAGAAAGTATGTGGAAAAGTCTAAAATTTAAAAAGAAATTCCTGAGTTCCAGTCCAGGGCCTTAATCACAGCATCCTCCTTTCTCTTGCTGAGCATTTACACTGGGGCAACTCAGAGCAGTGGCTGGCCAAGTGTGTATGCTAGCCGGCTAGGTCAACCCGCCATTGCATGCCAACTATACCATCGCAAGCTGCCCGACATCATAAATGTCTCCTAACTTCTTCTTGTTTTCATATTGGCTGTCTCTGGAAGTAACCCAAGGTTTTAATTTACAAGAACAGGTTTGGGTAAAGAGACAATTAGCCCCTTGAAGTGTAGATTCTGCTCTGTCACCCCAGTATTAATTCAGAGTATTAGCTTCAGGGGAGTGGCCCGGGCTTCACACCAGTGAAACTGAGATGGAGCTCAGAACCTGAGTACGCTTGTACAATGTCCTCAGAAGATTTGTGAAGCATCATCAGCCAAGGCAGGACCATTGCTTGTCTTTACCCAAGAACCTGAAGAGAAGGAAAGGCAGGCACTGGCTGCATGAACTGAGAGATAAAAAGAGACACTTGGCTATTGTAAAACAATATGGCGTTGGGGACCCAGCTGGAGTGATGCTGATTTACAGTAGTTGAAGCTTTAAGCCTAATTGGTAAGAGTCAGAGGGAGCTGCAATAGTCAATATGTGCCATGGGCAAAGAAATTTATACAAATCAGGGGCAATGAAATTGGGGATCCATTAGTGTATATTTAATCCAAAGCTAATCATAGAATCCTAGGGCTGGGAGAGACCTCAGGAGGTCATTGAGTCCAGCCCTGTGCCCAAAGCAAAGAGAATATGATTTTCTATGATGCAGGAATCTCTGTTAGCAAGTGTGTTGTAAGTAATTTTTCTGCTCTACACCATACTGATTAGCCTCAGCTGGAGTATTGTGTCCAGTTTTGGGTGCCACATTTCAGGAAGGATGTAGAACAAATTGGAGAAAGTCCAGAGAAGATCAAGGAGAAGGATTAAAAGTCTAGAAAACATGACCTAAAAGGGAAGATTGAAAAATCTGAGTTTGTTTAATTTAGAGAAGTGAAGACTGAGAGGAGGCTTACACTGCAGTAAGGGAGGTTTAGGTTGGACATTAGGAAAAACTTCCTAACTGTCAGGCTGGTTAAACACTGGAATAAATTGCCCAGGGAGGTTGCAGAATCTCCATCACTGGAGATATTTAAAAGCAGGTTAAACAAACAACTGTTGAGGATGATCTCTAGATAATACTTACTCCTCCCCTGACTGCAGGAGACTGAACTAGGAGACCTCTTGAGGTCCATACCAGTCCTGTGATTCTATGATTTTAAATAAAACAAACTAAGACCTTTATTTCCTTTTAGCAAGTTCCTGCTAGGTACTCTCCCTCAGCATGAATAAACTGGGGAATATCAGACAGAAGGAATGTGCAGTCTCAGAGGCCATGTCTACACTACGCAGAAGATTGATGCTGTCACAGTCAATCTTTCAGGGTTTGATTTAGAGGGTCTAGTGAAGACCCACTAATTTGAACCAAGAGGACTCCCCCATCAGTGCCAGTATTCCTGCTTCTTAGGAGGAGTTAAGGAAGCTGATGGGAATGTTTGCTCCTATCTCCCACCCGCTGCGTGGCCAGCGCCAAAACGTGATTTAAGATATGTCAACTCCAACTTTGTAATTAAGGTAGCTGGAGTTGCATAACTTAAGTCGACCTTCCACTTTAATGTAGACCTGGCCAGAGAGCTTACAAGCTGCCATTTCAGTAAGCAAAAACCATTTGGTCTTTAGGTCAATACCAACTAGTGGCGGGTGTTCTGCATGAATTCTGCTGGCAAATCTGAAATGCTGCTGCTACCTCTGGTGAAAGGATGACAGAGCTGTCTGTCAGTTCAGTAAGGGTTTCTGAACGCTCTTTGATATTACAAATTTAATCAATAAAATAATAATTATTGCATGATGGTGTCAATCACAGAAGTCCCTTTAGCGTTATCCCCTGGTATGCTGATTTTGCCACTGGTGCCCACCTTCCTGCCCTCGGGGGATCCTCATCACCCTTTCCTGCTGGGCCAGATCCTCTGGTCCCCCCAATATAAACCACAAAATTGGGGTTACCATTCCTCCCCCACCCACCATAAAGCAACAGGACACTGAAGCAATTCAAGTCTGGGTAGACTCAGTTTTAAGGGATCAGTACCCAGGAAACCAACCCCTAAATGGGACCAAAACTCCAGATAAATCCATCATACCCAGTGTAAAACTTTTACACAGTGAAAGCTCATAAGGTCCGCCCACTTTATCAATGAAAGAGAGATATGCACAGTGATTGTTCCCTCCCCTCCATGGCACAGTTATTTACACTGGGCATGATAGTAAACCAACATACTTTTATTAAGTACAAAGTGATTGCAAGTGAAAAGTCAGGTCAAAGTAAACTACTAAGTTAAAATGGAAAAAAAATGCATAGCTAATTCTAAATTAGTGCGAAACGTGTTACATGCAAAGTCTTACCCTAATCAGCTGGTCTTACCTTTGGTAAAAGCGTCAAGTCAGAGTAGATCTTTTCTTTGACTTGGATCTACAGCCTTTTCAAAGTTCTTTGTATCCTCTTAGGGTGGGTCAGGCAGTTTCAAATGCCAGATGAAGACAAAGGACAGATGGCTTCCCATTGCTTATATAGACTTTCCTCCAAGACAGGATTCCTTTGTTAGGCCTCCCTCCATCCTTATGGAAAAATACCAGGTTCAAGATGGATGCCAGTACCAAGGGGAATGGTCACATGTCTTTATAGCACCAATCACAGTTTGGGCTTACATGACAAACAAGACCATTCACAGGTCGTTGTTTTCAGTACTGAGTTATTATGTACCTGAAGAGTCATGAATGGCCCTCATTAGCACATTTAGAACTATAAGTTGATTCATTCTTCATATTTCTAACTTCACATATAAGCACAAAATAGAATATACAGATTCAGCAGATTATAACTGTGCAACTGATGTCACATGGACTGTTTTGCATAAAGCATCTTTGAATTATGGATATTCATATCCATAAGCCAATTTTCATAAGGCATGGGTGGGGGAGACTCATGGGCGTGTCTGAAGGAATTTCTACCCAGGAGTTGAAAGGTGTGATTGTAGCACATGTAGGTTATCTGAGCTGTATTGAGCCAGCTCATTAAAAACGGACTAGACATCCAATCCCACCTACGACCTTTGATACACTGTTTTAATTTGTGCTGGGGCTTAGTGTCCACCTTGCTATTTTCAGGTATGGTCACCTGTGCTTGGAGATTTGCTTCCAGTCGCTGTATAAACATACTCAAAGTGGAATCTATGTGCACTTTCAGGCCCTTAACAACTCAACTGGTATAAAGTGGCCTTAGTATGAATGAGAATATATATTCTATACAGAGAAAAATTACCGCCTATTTGGACTGAGTTCAAAAAACTGACATTAAGAGAAAGTTGTTTAGGTTATAAAGTCAAGCATTCAAAAGTTAGGAGTTACGAGATTTATGGTTACTTCTGCAACCTTACTGCCTGTGTCCTGAAGGAGGCAGGAGCACAATGGAAAAAACAGTAGATGATCAAGTCATTAAAAAGCGTATCAGGCAAATTCACAGTGGAATAGACACATGCTACTTTCCAGAGTTGATTCAGTACTAGAAAAAAAACATGCATTACATTTTCATATCATGTTTCATTTAGATTTTACATCCTATTGTATATTATTAACTAAATATCAATGGGTACTTAAGAGCAAATTTATTCAGGTGTATGCATTCCTTACTCAGTAAATTCTCAGGGGCTAGGTTTGAAATAATCTAATGGCACCTAATTGAGAGGGATGCATTGCCATCTAATTAAATGTTTATTTAAAAAAGCGCCACTAAAGCATCTCTAAATCTCTTTTCAATATTTAGTGGAATAGTACAAGCAGCAGACGAGGGGGGAGGGGGAGAGGAATTAAGATCACCATAAAATAAATCTTTCCTGAAATGTAGTCTCTGCAGTTGTGAAATGCCAGCCACATTTCTTGGTAAGTAATTTCTACCTGACAAGAGCTGTTTTGTGAAAGTCAGATTTCAGAGCTCTGTAAATCTTTCCATGAATCATTCATCTTCATGTCCTGTATCTCCAGGTTGCTGACTTCTCTGGCTCATGAAAATATGGCACCAAATTCTCCTCTCATTGGCACTGGTATATACCATGGCATACTTCATTGTTTACCAGGAAGTAAGATGTTGAAATTCTTGAGCAGCTACGTGCTTAGATGCTGCATGCCATATTTTGATCCCTAATATGCCAGAGTAAATCAGAATAAACCCAATGAAATCAATGGAGTAATTCCAGATTTATACCAATAGAACTCCAATAGAATTGAGAGCGCAGTTAGGTCTTAGCAATATGACTCTGGTCTCTCTTATACCAGAGTCACTCCAATACAACTCCACTGAAGACTCTGGAGTAACATTGGGGCAAAACCAACATACCGGTAAGTTAAAGCAGAATCCAGTCCTATGGTAAAAGACTCCTTAGAAAATGATTGTCCAGGCTGATAGATAAAGAGACTAACTTTACTGATCTATCCTTGCAAGTCAGATTCCATGCATTTGTAAACTTAATGTGAGCAGGAGTAAACTATCTTATAACGACATTAGTATGGAGAGTGACAGGTCTAGTATTCTCCTCTAATAGCTTCCTAGTTCCCAATTAGAAAAAATCAATTTTTGTTTGCTCCTCTGTTTTAGGAGAAAACGTGGGTGGAGGCAAATTTGGCCTTACAAATGCTAAGAAAATCCTTCAGTTTCCCTCCAAACTAGGCCTCCCTACCTGACCAATGCACTGTGTTTGGCATAACATCAACAACAAAGGCAGAGTTTCGAGAGAGTGGGGCAGTGGGGATGGAGGCAGCCATACGTACTGGGGTGCAGCTTGCTTTTCTTCTCATTCCCCTGACAATAAGGGAGCAAGGAGAAAGTGCGTGGATTCAATGCATGCCTCTCACTCCTGGCTGGAGAAGAGAGGGGCCAGAGGTGTAAATCACGGAATGTAAATATTTTCCCCTCATTCCCTTATCATCAGGGGAATGGAAAGAAAAGCAAGCCATGTCCCAGTGTGCACGGCTGCTGCCTGTGACATACAAGAGCTCGGATGTGCTCACAAGCTGGGATACTCAGATGCCTGGGAAGTTGGGCAGGCAGCTCAGATAGCAGCAAACAAGGCAGGCAGACTGCCCCAGCCAGTTTAGTTTCTGCTGAAAGTTTCAACAGAATCAACATGTTCCTGTGGAACGCATTGATTCCACCGAGTCAGCATTTGCCAAAAAAAAAATTGCTGCGCTGGAAATTTTCCCATCAGCGCTAGTTAATTATGATGATTTGTATTGCAGTAGAGTTCGGAGATCAGGGCTCCATTCTGCTCGGCACTGTGCAGGCACATAACGAAAGGCAATTCCTGCCCTAACATGTGCACTTTGTAAATGGACAAGACAGGCCAAAGGAGGGAGGGAAAACAGAGGCGGAGAGAGATGAAGTGACAGGGTAACCTGGAAGGATGCATGATTGAGATGCTGGGTGTTCTCACTTTCCTCCATAAAGGTTTCCTTGTAAGACCAGCACATAAATATCATTCCACAGAGCTCTGTGCAGCCTCTACAGTCCTCTGGTGTCTGCCAACAACGAGTGTTGCGTCAGGCAGCCAGCTGCAAGACACAAAAGCAAACAGACAGGTTTAATTAAAATCCTCTCAGGGAGCTAAGCACATATTTGCCAGAGATGGAAGAACTTGTTTTCCCTAATTTCAAAGACACGTAAACAGTTGTGGGTTTTGTCTGGTTCAAACATTATTGGGTTCACCATCCTCGTGGACCAGTGGCTCTCAAGCTTTTGGGCCTGTGGCCCATTCCACTCAATGCAGACTTTTCCACAGACCAAAAGCCAACCATCCACAATGACAGAATTGGTGCAGGAGGGATGAGGGTGCAGGCTCTGGTGCAGGAGCAGGCTGGTGGGAGGTAGGCTGCAGGAGTGAGGCAAGGGTGAAGGGTCTGGGTATGAGGGGGATGAGGAGCACTTACCTGGCTCCACACACCCAACTGCTCCCAGGCACCACCCCCTGCTGCTCCCATGGCCGGAATCACGCAGCAGGGGAAGGCCTCCAGGTGAGTGGTTTCCTGTGTTGCCGTTCCTCCAGCCAGGGGGAGAGGAAGCATCAAGGCACGGAGCCCCTTCCTTCCCCTGCAAGAGGCCTTTGCTCATGCTCCAACCTCATGCAGCAGGGTGGGGGTGGGCACACAGGGCTGGAGTGCCAGTGCAGGCTTTCTGCTTCGGGGAGGTGGGGTGCAAGTCCCAAGCCTACGGCCTACCTGCAAGATGGTTGCAGACCACTAGTGGTCCATGGATCACACTTTGAGAACCACTGACCTAGGAGATCCTGTGAGATGAGCAGATGGAGCAGATTGCGGCGAGCCAAAAAAGCAGGTACATTGTGTACCAGATCCCATATACAGGTTGTGGCCACCAACCTAGAGGGTAGTTCTTTGGTTCAAATAATGATACAACATTCTAGCAAGACTTGTGGAATAATATTCATTCAAATTATCCTTAAAATAAGCTGAAGCCATGAAACCCCCCAAACAATTTCATGAGGATGACAAACCTTCAACTCCTTAAGCTCCAAGCAGACCCCCTGCCCTCTCATGTCAAGACTTTCATTGACAAGGGGCGCCTACCTAATCAGAGTAAACGATCAAAGTCCAAGGTGCCTCCTGTTGAAGTATCTTCTAGGGTTTACTTTGGAATTCTCCCTGGTTCCTGTTGCCAGAGTGCTCCACCTGGAGGTGGGGATTGGCTATGCTCCGGGTGTATGTGTGAGAGAGCACGAATGCACGTGTGTGGTCTTCAGATGCCTCCCGTCCTGAAGCTACAATCCACTCGTTGTGTACCTGTTATGGACCCCCTCCTTTTTGCATGCCTGGGGAATCTGAGCTACGTACTCAACGTTACTGCAGATGAAGCTCTAGCCCTGCTTACACACATGGTCCATTGACATAGCAGCTCTACTGGGCATATCGAACAGGGAACATTCCTTGAGCTGGACCCCAAGGATTTAAGCTAAGCTTGTGTGAGCTGTTATTCTTATCCTGTCTTTCAGCAAGCAGTTACCACATCCCTCAGGATAGGTTCCTTTGGGGGCCATATGCAACTTGCTCCCAGTATCTGAGGCAATGACTCACAGAAGTTGGGATTCTTTTGAGAGAAGCAGTATCTTTGAGAAATAATAGTCCACACACTTTCTTTCTAGGGCTTTTTCCCCCCTACTGTCAGACTCCTCAAGGTGGCACTGCATGTGACCTTCAGGTACCATGCGGTGCTACCTCGAGAAGTCTGACTGTGGGGGAAAAAGCACTAGAAAGAAAAGGTGTGGACTATTATGCCTCAAAGATACTGCTTCTCTCACAAGAATGTGACCTTCAGATACCATGCCGCTCGGGGCAAGAATGCAGCCAGCAAAGCTTCCCTTACCCTTGCCTCCAGACTCTGGTCCTGGTTTTTCTCTTACTTTACTGTGACACAAAGCTGATGTAATCCAGTCAACTTTAGTGGAATTACTCTGGACTTAGGACCTGCACACACTGATATTCCTGTGCTTCAGTTCACACCCACACTGGTTTTACACTCCTGGAACCCCACTGATTCACCCTGGGCCAAAGGAGATAAGAATAATTAATTAGAGAAACAAAACTGAAAAATGGTTCTAAGCAGCCCCAGTGGCAACTTGAACTCAGGAAATGCTTTTGTACAACCCAGGCTTTTTTTTTTTCCATGCTTGGTTTTCTCAGAAACACAGCTGATGTCACCAAACAAATGTTATTAAAGAGTTGCTGACGTCAATGAAAGCAAGTTCAGGCATGCAAAGGCCAGGTACAGTCACTTCAGCTTGGAGCTGATCGTAAGAGATGCCCTGAATCTCCTGAGAACCTCTAGTGAGGTACTCATCTTTTTGCACAATCGTACTGTTTGTTACGAGGCAGCATTCTTTGTTTGACCCACAGAGCCTAGAGTGCTGGAATGTGAAATGCTACAGGGGCATTTCTGATGTGAAGGGTGAATTCCAATGAATAACACAGAGATTCTGTTTAAAAAAACCATACTATTTTCCGGTGGATCAGATGAAGTTTTAAGGGTCCACGGCAATGAATGTATATTACAGAACCCTACCTTTCATTGTGATGGACCGTTAGCACCTAGCATAGGTCATTAAGCTCTCTTCTCTTCTCTTCTCTTCTCTTCTCTTCTCTTCTCTTCTCTTCTCTTCTCTTCTCTTCTCTTCTCTTCTCTTCTCTTCTCACTGCATCTGGGCAGTTTCCCATAGCGCATGAAGCAATGTGATTAAATCTGTCTTTAATCTTTGATCTTTCTTTGACTGGGATTTTCAACAGAACCTAGAGTTGCATGTACCACTTGCATGGAATTTCCACCTGCAACAGACACCAACCTTTGGTCCTTTTGAAAATCTCAGCCTCTGACATATATTTCATCTGACAAAGTGGGTCTTTGCTCACGAAAGCTTATGCTCCAATAAATCTGTTAGTCTATAAGGTGCCACAGGACTTCTCATTATTTATTACATATATTTAGGTCTATCTAATTTCATACATTCCTGTGTTCATAACCTGCCTTACCATGTTTTGGTGATATGAATACAAAAATTGCGACAGTACTAACCACCAGCCAATAGGATTATTTATAGCTGGTCAACCGCTCCCTTGTTTGCCCACCCCAATCACAGACAGGCTCTGCTTTCTTACTTAAAAGTTAGGCTGAGCAGATGTTCTTGAGACCAAGACATACTTACACTTTCTTATACCAAATTGTATAAGCAAATATGGCAAATTGTATCTGAAAATCTCAGCTAGTTTTAAACACAGGCCACATTTTGTTCTTATTTGATCTATTGACTCTATTGATCTCAGTGAGGTTACTCCAGATTTATTACCAGTTTAACAGGAGAAACTGAGGCACAAAAAGGTGCAAGTGACTTGCATTGCCTATCTTGAGCCAGGTTCTCTGCTGACACGAACTGTCATGGCTCCATCATGTTCATTTACACCTGGAGAATTTGGCCCTGTAGTGTGAGATCCAGGAACAGAACTGGGGAATCCTGACTTCCATTTCCTCTGTTTTAGCCACTATATAACACTCCATGCACATCTAGATTAGAGGTCAGAGGTTTTACTTATATCCTGTAGAAATCTGTGTCTTAGTCAATGGGGCTTTCGCGCACAATGTGAAAGTCGTTTTCAGTCACTGGGAGGAAATGACCAGTGACTCATTGAGACATATTTCCTGGACTCTGTGCTCTAGCTGATAACACCCAGTGTATCACCAAAACATTCAGGGAAGCTGTCGAAGTGAGGGGGGGGAAGATGCAAGATCTGTCTGTTTTCATCACAAAGTGCTGGTAATTGATGCTATTTGTTATTGAGTTACTATAGCACAAAGGGAACACAAACACAGATCAAGGTTGCACGGTACTACGTGTTGCACAAACACAGAACAAAATCCATCCCCCCACCCCAGGATCTTACAATCTAAGCATAAAATAAGACATAATTGATAGCTTTAAATGGAGGGATCGGCAGGAGTGCAAGGAATCAATGAGACAGCAGCCTGTTTCCAGGGGTTTTGTCAGTATCACAGCAAAGGAGATTGTTGGGAGGAGGGATCTGAAGGTGGCTCACAGAGGTGACTTTGTGGATGTTAACAGGGAGCAATAGCCAAGCTTGGGCCAAAGCATCGAGGCACTTGTTTAAAATTGAATGAGTGTGCAGTGACGCATGGATAGATTGGAGAGATGCATTGATAGTGAATGAGAGGTGATGGGTCCTGCTGCAAGGGCAGGGGACTGGTCTTGATGACCTCGCCCTTCCAGTTGTAGTATCCTATGATTCTATGGCCGAAATGACAGGCTAGGAAATCGGTCTTTGCTGCAGCACTGTGAATGGATAGGCGAGGGGTAAGACTGCATTTGTTAAGGCTAGAGGGGAGGCTGTTGCAGTACTCCATAAAAAGAGAACTGGGGGGAGAGGTTAACAAGAGGGCAAAAACTGACAGGATTGTGGGTAAAGAAGGAAGGAGGTTTGGCTCCAACATCTGCATTCCAGCTGTGGTAGAATGTGAAATTGACAGGCTTACGGAATGCTGCACTGTTTTTGCCCAGTAGGGGGACCTGCTCTCCTGCTTTTTGAGTAATGGTAGAGCAGCTCCAGAAATGCAATAGCCTGCTGGCTACAATACCGGGTGTGCAGGCAGTATGCATGAGATCACCCCTCCATTGCATAATTTGAGTTGCTCAGCTTCACGCTTGCAACTCAGCCATTTCTTATTGCCTCATCGTCAGAAGAAAGGATGGGGCGGGAGGGGTTGATTGTGCATAATGGAAATAAAGCCTCCAAACAGGAATGTAAATGGGACAATTTTTTATCACATTTAGGGAGCTATTGCAAATAAAAGCTACAAAAAGCTTGTAGTGTCCTTTTGTACAGCCCTTCTCTCCTCCATCTACAGCTTCATGATGCTGATAGGCCCGTGATTCAGGATATGGCAATGAGCAAACAGTAGTTCCAGGCTTAAGGATGGCCAAGGGAGATCTGCAGTTCTGATGATAAAAAGTCTCAGGAATCTTTTGCTGAGTTTTACTGGCTTGCCCCATGCTACAGTCCTCCCCTCCTCCCAGCTTCGATTCCTGGATTGATTTAAGGTGCTCGCACTGCGCATACCAATTCCTCTTTCACTACTGTTATGCAGGAAGAAGCATAATAATACAAGCATCAAAATGTAGGAGGTAATCAATGGCCTTCAAGTCTAGAGGGACATCAAACTCCCCTGCACATTTCTGAGCCCATCTTAAGGTTTCTCTGATTACAAAGACATAGAGTAAAATTGTCTAAGGTGCAGCCGTGAACGTAAATCCCCCTTTTCAGAAGCAAGACCTTGTCTACCCTGAACTGCTTTAACTACATTAGTATGGTGAAAGCAGTGCAACTCACGAGAGTGGTGAAATGTACTCGCACTGTTATAGCTTAAACTGGCTGCGGAAGAAGTGATATGCATGTCCATCACCTTTATTCCAGTCTACGTGGGTCCTAAATCTTGCACCAATATAAGGCTGTGTCTAGACTACATGCCTCTGTCGGCAGAGGCATGTAGATTAGACACATAGGCAAAGTCAAATGAAGCCGTGATTTAAATGATCGCGGCTTCATTTAAATTTACATGGCTGCCGTGCTGAGCCGACAAACAGCTGATCATCTGTTTGTCGGCTCGCGTGCTAGTCTGGACGCTCCCCTGCCGACATCAAAGCCCTTTGTCAGCAGCCCCGTTATTCCTCGTGGAATGAGGTTTACCGGGGCTGCCGACAAAGGGCTTTGATGGCGACAGGGGGAACATCCAGACTAGCACGCGAGCCGACAAACAGCTGATCAGCTGTTTGTCGGCTTAGCGCGGCAGCCATGTAAATGTAAATGAAGCCTCGATCATTTAAATCGCGGCTTCATTTGCCTTTGCCAAAAAAACAAATCTACATGCCTCTGCCGACGGAGACATGTAGTTTAGACGTACCCTTAGTGTACCAGTAAAAAAGCCTACAGCTAACTACCATCCTTATATTGATACTCAATCTGTGCGTGGCTCAGGTATTACTCAGAAAGTTAATGAGACTTAGAAGCCTATATTGGACAATTATGCTTCCAGAACAGTGATTTATTGATTTCCAGTAAATGAATTTATGGCACGGGTGGGCAATAATTTTTCTGCAAGATTTTGGAAAGTGGGGTAGGGCTGCAATTTTCTGTGGAGGAGGTGCAGGGTCTAGGATGGAGGTTGGGTGCAGAAGAATGCACAGGGTAAGAGACAGGGGTGTAGGAGACAGTGTGAGGTCTGAGAGGAAGTTTGGGTGAAGGAGGGGGTTGTGACCTGGGTCAGGGGATTGGGTTGTAGGGTCAGGGAGGGAGTGTGGGCACAGGAAAGGATTCTGGACTGGGGGAGAGGTGTAGGAGGGGGACAGGATCTGGGAAGGGGTTGTGACCTAGGGCAAAGGGGTGCACAGGTTTTGAATGGTGACCTGAAGGGGGGGGGGCATGGCTGCCAGAGGCAGGCTTTGTCTGAGAGGCGCTTACCTAAACATCTCCCAGTCCTGCTGAGCTCCCTGCCTGCCGCAGCCCCAGACAGCTTGAAAATTCAGGCTGCTCTCTCCACGTGGCTCTCCACTCAGGGAGGAAATAGAAGCTTGCACTGCCCCCATCTCCCAGGCCAATTTCTTATCTCCTATTGGCTAACTGGCCAGAAACAATAGCAGCTGAGAGATTGGCTGGAGTCAATTCCTTTTGGCCAGTTGTTGCTAGCCAATAGGAGCTGAGGACTGGCTGGGTGGGGGGAGATCACATTAAGCTTTCCCCGCTTTTCAGAGAAGAGAGCCACAAGACAGCGCCTCAAAGCAGTGTCTGCCGTGTGCTTCGGGGTCCCTCGTTCACAGGCCGGATCCGGTGGATTGGCGGGCTGCATTCGGCCTGCGAGGGGTATCTTGCCCATCCCTGATTTATGGGATAAAATTTGGGGTATTTTAAATTTCTTTCTCTCTAGTCCTTTTAACATTTTTATAGAGCTCTTCGGCTGAAAAATACTCCAACTGGGTGTCAAGCAGAAGGAGTTTAAAGCAATACTGAATTAAGCCACCCCTGACATCAGTGAAGCTAAACCAGGAATGAATTTGCTCCATTCATTACAAAAGTGAAATGAAGCTGGAATATGCTAATGCTATGCAGAGAACCCTGTGACTTGGACTTTTTGGGGGCCGATGGGGAACTGTTCATGATGGTGTGGGTTGGAGAATCACTGCAAAAGACTGTTGGAAGCAAGCCCTCTAACAGAAATGAAACTGCAATTGTTTTTATCTTTTGTTTCCTCTAGAGAAATCTTTACATGCTTTTTTAAGGACCCTACCAAGCACTTCAGCAGCTGCATATCTGAAAGGTCAGTAATTAACTCCAAGTTTAAAGGAGCCTTTATCTCAAACTGGTTAAAGGTTTTCCAGATAAACATGTTCGGTGGAAATGGCAAATCTGTCAGGTATGGTACTTGGTCCTGCCATGAGGGTGGAGTACTGGACTCAATGACCTCTCAAGGTCCCTTCCAGCTCTATGAGACAGGTATAGTTCTTGTTTTGATAAGAAATGTTGGGGTCTCTGTTAAAAAATTATTTTTTAAACTTTTCAGCAACCAGTTGTTTTGTTTTTAAATTATGACCATGAAAATTGAAGGCACATGTGGCTTTGTCCATGTTCTTTCCCACAACACGTTCCTAAAAACATTTTGATGACATCTGCTTGAGTTCAGTGGATTTTCAGCCTACCTGAAAAGTGTAGCTAGGAGCCACAGGGGTTAAGTAGGGAAAGGAAGTATTCAAAATTCTCAGCTCCAAACCTAGGATAGTTGTTGGTGTACAGGCAGTCCCCGGGTTACGTACAAGATAGGGACTGTAGGTTTGTTTTTAAGTTGAATCTGTATGTAAGTCGGAACTGGCATCCAGATTCAGCCGCTGCTGAAACTGACCAGCGGCTGACTACAGGAAGCCTGAGGCAGAGTTGTTCTGCCCCGGGATCCTGGAATCAGCCACAGAAACTATCCCAGTTTCAACAGGCTGAATCTGGACACCAGTTCTTACATACAAATTCAACTTAAGAACCCCAGGCGTCCCCAAGTCAGCTGCTGCTGAAACTGATCAGCGGCTGATTCCAGGAAGTCCGGGGCAGAGCAACTCTGCCTCGGGCTTCCTGTAGCTCCTCGGCGCTACTGGACCAACCCAGCAGCACCCAAGCTGCTCTGCCCCAGGCATCCTGATTCAGCCGCTGCTGAAACTGACCAGCAGTGGCTGAATCAGGATGCCTGGGGCAGAGCAGATGGGGTGCTGCCGGGTTGGTCGAGTAGCGCCCAGAGCGGCACTACGGGACCAACTGGCAGTGCCCCAGCTGCTGTACCACAGGCGTCCGGAGCAAAGCCGCGGAGCACGGGGGCAGCGGGACAGCCCAGACGCACCATGGCTGTCCTGCTGCCCGTGTGCTCCGCGGCTTTGTTCCCCGTCTCCCTGGTCTGCTGGTCTCTAGCAGACCAGGGAGACGGGGAGCAAAGCGGAGCAAAGCTGCGGAGCACACCGGCAGCGGGACAGCTGCGGTGCGTCTGGGCTGTCCGCTGCCCATGTGCTCCACGGCTTTGCTCCGCTTTGCTCCCCGTCTCCCTGGTCTGTTGGTCTCCAGCAGACCAGGGAGACGAGGAGCAAAGCCATGGAACATGCCGGCAGCGGGACAGCCACGGCGCGTCTGGGCTGTCCGCTGCCCGCGTGCTCCCTGGCTTTGCTCCCCATCTCCCGTTTCCAGCAGACCAGGGAGATTGGCAGCAAACCCCATTCGTAACTGCGGATCCGACGTAAGTCAGATCCGCGTAACTCGGGGACTGCCTGTATTCTATAGGAGAATCACAGATTACATAGCTACCATTTACCAGCCAATAAGTACAGCAAGCTCTCATTTTTGCAACTAATAGAATATCCACCAGACTGGCATATTATATTGGCTCATTCTCCTTTTCTTTCTAGTGTCAAAGCCAATAAATAGTCCAAAGCTGAAGTGGACTCACAATGGTATTCTCCAAAACATCACATTCAACAGCGAGGGAGACCCCATCATCCAGACGTCAGGCTTGTACTTGATCTATTGCAACTTGCACTTCCATCTCACCAACTTCTCAGGTGACACAATTGACCTAAAGATGGAAGTGCTGGTGAATAATGCCACCAAGCGGCAAACATTATTCACACACTGCACCAACAATCAAACAGTATTCAAGCAATGCGCATCAGTCACAAGCTCCAGCGGGATATTTCAGGAGCTCTCCATATTCCATCTGGTGAACCTAGACGCAGATGACTGGATATCAGTAAAAACTGAGCAGTACAAATATTTGGATTTAGATTTCCTTCCCAATGACAGTGTTCTTGCTGTCCTCAGGTACAGTGGGGAGTGCACAGACTGCTCCCTGTAATTAAAATAACCTACCTTCAATGACAATGCCTCTGCTGGACAATACCTGGCCTGAAGTTGGCATCCTTCATCTCGTCCTACCAGGAAAATACGGAACTTTTCAAGTGTCCAAAAGTGACATCTAAAACATGCTTCCAACAGACATTTGGCTGAGAATGACTGACCGTCAGGAACAAGGCCAGCAAGTGGCTGGCCGACGTAGCCAATGGCTCCTCTAAAGAAATGCAACCAAATTAGCAGAACTTCCCATGCTGAGAATAATGCGAGATCTGATATCTCCCACTTACAGCAACAGCTGGGCAAGGGTGACTCGCCGATGGAGAATGGGACTTCTTTGTCATCGGAGGATTTTGGAATTACACATGATAGTACTTTGAGCTGGCTTTTCCAAAAATAGCCATCAAAGCTGAGATCTGATGCTTTCCTTACAACGACAGCTGGCGATTGTGAATTTGTGTGAGAGTCTGTGGACAGCATCACGGAAAGCAGAGATGGGAAGAAATTAGATCATGAAAGGCAATGTGACCCAGTGGTTAGGGTACAAGACTTGAGACTTGGGTTGTCTTTCCCATTCTGCTGTTGACTTGCAGGGTGGCTTTGCACGAGGTGTTTCACCACTTGTCCATCTTTCATATTTCAACTGTAGGCTCTCTGGGGCAGGGACTATGCCTTTGTACAGTGTCCAGCACAATGGGATACTGATCTCAACTGGGACCTGTAGATGTGTGCATAATACAAATATTAAAAGTAGTAATAATAATCCGTGTGCCTCATAACAAGGTTGCCTCTCACAGTACATTTTCAAGTGCTTAATGAAGTCAAGTTTAAAACGTAGGCTGCGTGTCACCACAGCATACATCCATATAAACATGGAGGAGGAAGGAATAGCCCACACGGCAAAAAACACCTGCAATTTTGTGACATTTTCAGATTGAGCTCTGGAGTTTAAGCACCATATTTGGGAATGTTTGGATCCAGCGTTTTGATGTGGCCCCGTGTCACAGGGTGGACACTCACTGCCACAGCGCCTCCTGCTGGTAGCACTGGAAATTAGCTCTTGCCAGCCCACAGGGCACCTCCATCTGACTGGTTTCTCCCCATCACTCAGTTCTCCCAGGCCAGGCCCACGTTGCTCCCCGACCACAGAGTCTCTTCAGGACACTGCCCTCCAGCAGTGCCCACTACAGTTTCTCTCAGCTCCCTTCTGGGGGGAGGGGCTGTTTATCATCTCTGCCCTTTGGGGTCTTCCCCTCCCAGGGAACCCCCCCAATTCCTTTCCACCCGCCTTGTCTCAGTGACCCACTGCCAGCCTTCATCCAGCTGCTGCCTTGGCGGGAAACTGCAGCCTGAAATGGCCACTCAGCATTGGCAAGGGGGCCGACCTGCTGCCTTTGCCTACTAGGGTTGCCAGGTGTCTGGTTTTCGCCCGGACTATTCATTATTCAATTCCCCCGTCCGGTAAAATTGGGTGGGGGGTTGTTTGGTATTTTTTGTTAAACCAGCTGGCAACCCTATTGCCTATCCTGGCTGCCTTCCCACAGCCCTAGCACTTTGAGGCATTGCTTGAGGTCTTGCAGCCTGGGAGCAAGGCCAGGCCAGAGCTTCCCAGCTCCACTTGCTTTTCCCCAGTACTGCTCTGTCCCAGGAAGCCTCCAGCTTCCCCAGCAGCTAGGTCCTTCCTGCTCCCCAGCTAGGGCAAGAGAACCCCTCCTCTCTCCTGGAGCCTTTATTTATGTAGCCCCGCTGGGCCCTAATTGGCTACCACTGGGCTTTGCTTTCAGTGCTCTTCCAGGGCTGGCGTTTACCCTTAAAGGGCCAGTGCAGGGCAGAGAGGGGTCGGGAGGGGTGGGGGAGGTGGAGGCTGGGTGCTGAGTGTGTAGGGTTGCCAGGTGCCCAGCATCTTCGCCTCCTGGCCAGGGAAAAATTCAGAAAATACTGGACATTTTAGGTGTCCGGTATTCTCTGAATTTTTTTTACCAGACAGGAGCTGAAAATGCTGGACAGTCCAGGTGAATACTGGACACTTGGCAACCCTAACTGCATCTGTTACTTCTGAGTCTAGAGCAGTGGTCCCCAATGTGGTGCCCGCGGGTGCCATGGCGCCCGCCGGGCCATTTGTGTGCGCCCGCCGACAACCTGGGCAGGCCTCGCCCCCGGCACGCGGCGCACTGGAGGCACCGGCCCCAGGCGCTCAACACACACTGGTGCCTGGTGCGTGGCGCTCGGGCATCCCCAGCCCCGGGGCACATGTGGGCGTGCGGCGCCGGTGCCGGCCCCAGGCGCGCGGCTCGGGCGGTGACGCCGGCCCCGGGTCCACAGCACAAGGCGCTCGGGTGGCCCCGGCCCTGGGGCACATGCCGGCGCCGGGTGCGAGGGCATCCCTGCCCCTGGCGTACCCCAGGACTCACGGCCCCACCCCCAGGCGCCAGGCGCATGAGTGGCCCCACCCCTCCGGGCGCCTGGCGTGTGAGTGGCCCCGCCCCCGGGCGCCCGGCGCGTGAGTGGCCCCGCCCCGGTAGCCTCTAAATGTTGGGGACCACTGGTCTAGAGGGTTATACAGGAGAGACCCATCCTCTAAGTCAATGCAGTTATTTATCAATAGTCCAGTAAATCAGAGTATTACCTGCAATTCAAGCTTCCCAAACATGTTTGCTGTGTCTAGACTGGCCAGTTTTTCTGGAAAATCAGCCACTTTTCCAGAAAAACTTGCCAGCTGTCTACACTGGCCACTTGAATTTCCACAAAAGCACTGACGATCTCATGTAAGATTGTCAGTGTTCTTGCGGAAATACTATGATGCTCCCGTTCAGGCAAAAGTCCTTTTGCGCAAAACTGAAATGAAGAAAGCAAGCCCAAAATCATTCTCACCTTTCACCCACTGAGACAAAGTTTCTTCATAAGTACCTGTATTTTGTTTTAACCAGAACTAGAGCTGCTCACAATGCCTTTTTTCAGGTTTTTTCTGATTAATTGTTTGGGTGAGCACATTCAGAATATTTGTAATTATTTATGATATGTGACTGGTTACCTGAGTCACATAGTATGGTTTCTCCTCGCTGGTTGGCTGACATCAGATGGCACATAAAGCTTTCAAACCATGTCTACTTCATCTGTATAAATGCGTACATGCTCAAGAATTTGCATGTGGATACATATTACATGAGTCATGGATTCCAACGCTTGAAGGAATCATCTAGTGTTACAGGCTATAGAACTCACACAAAATAATGTCTGTTTGAACCAGAGTTTTATCTTTTAGATAATTCATATCACTTTCCATTTTGCTGACCATTCATGTGAAAAATATTTCACACACATAGATACACACTTGCAAAAAAGTAGTGTAAGGGATCCCACATATCCTTGAAATAAACCTAGGACTATTTAAAGGAATATATATATATATATATATATATATATATATATATGCAGCATTTCCCTCGGTAAGGTCAACCATCCCTCTGTTCTTAAAATCTATAATGGTCTATGAATGTCTTTTTATCCAGCATCAGCCTGCAATTATGCATTGTCTGAGTAGAACCCAATGAGGCTTAAAGAGGGATAGCCCATAAAGAGACCTTTAAAGGCTGATTTCTCAAATTTCTCAGAGAAATCTGATGAGATTCAACAAGGACAATGTAGAGTCCTGCACTTGGGATGGAAGAATCCCAAGCATTGTTACAGGCTGGGGACCGAATGGCTAAGTATCAGTTCAGCAGAAAAGTACCCCGGGGATTACAATGGATGAGAAGCTGGATAGAAGTAAACAGGGCGCCCTTGTAGCTAAGAAGGCTAATGGCATATTGGAGTGTGTTAGGAGGAGCATTTCTAGCAGATCTAGAGAAGTGATTATTCCCCTTTATTTGGCTCTAGTGAGGCCACATCTGGAGAATTGTATCCAGTTCTGTGCCCCCACCCCCACTATAGAAAGAATGTGGATGCATTGGAGAGGGTCCAGCGGAGGGCAACCAACATTATTCAGGAGCTAGAGCACATGACCTATGAGAAGAAGCTGAGGGATTTGGGTTTATTTAGTCTACTGAACAGAAGAATGAGGGGGGATTTGAGAGCAGCCTTCAACTTCCTGAGGATGGAGAGAGGCCGTTCTCAGTAGTGAGGGATGGCAGAACAAGGAGTCTCCAGTTACAGTGGGGGAGGTCTAGGTTGGATATTAGGAAAAACTATTTCCCTGGAGGGTGGAGAAGCACTGGGATGGGTTCCCTAGGGAGGTGGTGGAATCTCCATCCCTAGAGATGTTTATGTCCCAGCTTCACAGAGCCCTGGCTGGGATGATTGAGCTGGAACTGATCCTGCTTTGGGCAGGGGGCTGGATTCGACGAGATCTCTTCCAGCCCTCGGATTCTATGATTCTAATGTGAATGCAGGCACCACATTTATACACAAAAAAAGGTTTTTAATTTGAAGGACAAAACGGCTCTTAAAAAACTCCCCCTGCATTAGGATGGGGTTTCTCTGTTCTTTCAGTGCATGGAGGAAGTCATGGAAGGGTACGTCTACACTACAGCGCTAATTCGAACTAACTTAGTTAATTCGAACTAAGCTAATTCGAACTAACGGATCCAGACTAAAAAACTAGTTCGAATTAGTGTTTTGCAAATTCGAACTAGCGCGTCCACACTGATTGGACGCAGGGGCGCATTTAAGGGCAGCTGAAACTGGTTCTGGCAGGGCATCAGGTCAGTAGTTGCTTTGTGTGGCTGCTGTCTGAGGCTATCTGAGGCTCGTGCTTAAAGGGACCCCCGGACAGCCGGTTCTCAGCTTTTCCGCTTGCTTGCCAACCTCGCCGAGGGACAGCAAAGTGTTTTTGTCTGCGCCCGTCTGTGTCGGTGATTCCCTTCGGGGACGCCGCCGCAGGTGGCAACATGGAGCCAGAGCTCGCCCTGCACTTTCTGGTGCAGTTTATGGACTTGCAGCTGCAAGCCTGCCAGCAATGGCTGGAGGCTGCCTGGTTCCACCTGGTGCACATCAGCCCCCTGCCTCTCCACCTGGCCGCCCTGGGGGCCATGGAGCAGCTGCGGCGGCGCCCGGGCACCGGCGTGCCCCAGCGCATCTGGCGTCTGGACACCAGCAGCGACTGGTGGGACCGCATCATCCTGGAGCGCTGGGGAGACCAACAGTGGACCCAGAACTTCAGGATGAGGAGGGACACCTTCCTAGAGCTCTGCGAGTGGCTCGCCCCTGCTCTGCGCAGAAGGGACACTCGCATGAGGCCCGCCATCCCCCTCCAGAAGCGTGTGGCCATCGCCCTCTGGAAACTCTCCATGCCGGACAGCTACCAATCCGTCGGGAACCAGTTCGGCGTGGGTAGATCCACCGTCGGAGCGGTGCTCATGCAGGTATGGCAGTCGCCGGCCACTGGGCCGGAGGAAAGGGGGGCTGCAAGGAGGGGATGGGCCGCCCCAGGGAAAATGGGGGGACGGGGGGGGAGGAGGCAAAAGTGCCCCGCACTGGAGGGGCCAGTCTCTCCTGGCCGTACTACACGCCGCCCGGGGGGGGGTTGCTCCCAGGAGTGGGGCGCGGGGCACTGCCAGGGCACGAGTGCTCCCAGCCACCCGGGCGCCCCAGTGCTCTGTCTCTGCGCAGGTGGTCAAGGCCATCAACCGGGTGCTGCTCCGCAGGGTGGTCCTCCTCGCCGACCCAGACGCCGTCATCCAGGGATTCAGCGCCCTCAGCTTTCCCAACTGCGGGGGGGCCATCGACGGGACGCACATCCCCATCCATGCCCTGGAACGCCAGGCCTCCCAGTACGTGAACCGCAAGGGGTACTTCTCCGTTCTCCTGCAGGCCGTGTGTGACCACCGGGGACAGTTCACGGACATTAATGTGGGCTGGTCCGGCAAGGCACACGACGCCAGGGTGTACCGGAACTCCTCTGTGTGCCAGAGGCTGCACGCCGGGACCTTCTTCCCCGACCGCCACATCAGGGTCGGGGACGTGGACATGCCCATGTGCCTGGTGGGGGATGCAGCCTACCCACTGCAGCCCTGGCTCATGAAGCCCTACATGGGGCACCTCAACCCCTCCCGCCAGGCCTTCAATGCGAGGCTGACCAGGGCCCGCATCGTGATTGAGGGGGCCTTCGGGCGACTGAAAGCCCGATTTAGGTGCCTCCTCACCCGCCTCGACCTCGCCGAGCACAACATCCCTCCCGTGGTGGCAGTATGTTCTGTGCTGCACAATTTGTGTGAGCGGAAGGGGGAGGCTTTCCTGCCAGCCTGGATGGCTGAGGCTGACTGCATGGCTGACCAGTATGCTCACCCCGCACCACCACCATCCGGGAAGCCCAGCAGGGGGCTGTCCGGATCCGGGAAGCCGTGCGGGAGAGCTTCCAGGTGGAGGAGGAGCACTGAACTCTCCCTGCATGCCCCACTGGGGCCTTCTTCCACCCTCCCCCCCTTCCCGTTTCCCCTCCCTAACCTCCCTTCCTAATGTCAAATAAAGACACCTGTTTTGGCCAAAAAAACCTCCCTTTATTTTACATAACTGGGATGGGGGAGGGAGGAGTGAAGGTGGGAGAGGGGAGGGGGAAACCTGGGAGGAGGGAGCTGGAAGGGGGCGGAAGGGGAGGAAGGGAAGGGAAAGCTCAGGCTTGGGGGTCCGGCTGGTTCTCCCATCTCGCAACACTGCGGGTGCGGGGACCTCGGGTGGGAGCGGGTGTGGAAGGTGGGGCAGGAGGGACGGGTGGTGCGGAGGAAGCAGGAGAGGGAGCACGGGCAGCAGAGGGAGCAGAGGCAGCAGGAGTGGGAGGAGGAGCGAGAGCTGCGGCAGCCGCAGGAGCCGGAGCAGGAGGAGGCAGGAACCGGTCCACCAGGGTCTGGAGGTGGCCTCTGAGGGCACGGCCCTGCTCCTCAAGCACATCCACACTCCGCTGGCACAGCCGAAGGTCCTTCTGGACCCAGTGCTCCTAGTTGCGGAGCAGCTGCTCCATGAACCGGAGGTGCCACCGCTGGCAGTCCTCTTCATTCCTGGCACACCTGCTGGCCCGGGTGCAGGTGGCTGTTGCAGGCGGGGTGGTGCGCCCTGCAGTCCCAGGTGCTGCGGCTGTGGTGAAACAAGAGCAGCGGTCAGTTCTCTCTGGGGACAAGGTGGGTGAAACCCAGCCCCCCTCTGCAAGGCCAAGGCCCCTCCATGACACCCAGCTGCTGCTCCATGGTGGGCAAGGCCCAGGCGCATGGTCCCTGCGCTCCCTCTCCCCCCACCCCTCCGTACACATAAGGGGAGCATGATGGTACTCACAGGTGGAGGCCTCCCCGGCCTCGGACGACACAGCTGATATGGTCTGTGGGATTCCTTGGGGGTCCTGGGTCCTGGGCAGGCTCCTGGCAGGCTCCTGGCTTGCAGCGTCATCCGGCTCCTCCTCCTCGGTGTCCAGGACCGGTCCCTCTGCCCGGGGTCGATGACCACCCAGGGGGCATGGACGGCATGAGCCCCCAGGATGCGGTCCAGGTCCTGAAAGTGGGGGCAGGCCTCCGGGTAGGCCCCTGGCAGGCAGGCCTGGGAGTAGGACTGCCGCAGGTCCTTCATTTTGCAGCAGACCTGCTCCCGGGTCCGCTGGTGGCCTCTGGCGGCCAGGCTGGCAGCTATGCGGCCATAGACAGCCGCGTTCCTGTGACTAGTGTGGAGATCGTGGACACTGGAGGCTTCCCCCCAAACCTCGATGAGGTCCACGATCTCCGCACTAGACCAAGCTGGCGCCCGCCTCTTGCGGTCCCAAGCAGGCTCCTGGGAGCCGCCAGGCTGGTCCCGGGAAGAGGCGGAGGGCTGGGTGGCAGCAGGTGGCTGGCTCATGGCGTGGCAGGTGCAGGGTCTGCTGGCTGGGTGCTGGCAGGCTTGCAACTGGCACAAACTGCGTAGCCAGCCCGTGGCCCTTTAAGGGCTCCGGGGCCGGGAGGGGGGCAGACGAGTTTCCCTGGTGGTGCCCAGAGTGGCCACCAGGGCAAACTGGGGAGGGCTAGCCTCCCACTAGTTCGAATTATGTGGCTACACAGCCCTTAATTCGAACTAGCTAATTCGAACTAGGCGTTAGTCCTCGTAGAATGAGGTTTACCTAGTTTGAATTAAGCGCTCCGCTAGTTCGAATTAACTTTGTAATGTAGACATACCCGAAGAGAGGAAATAAACCGATCAGCCACTGGCTTTGCATGCTCGCAGGAGAGAACAATCTGGCTTTTATCATACCTCATCCAAGAAATAAGCATAAATTATAGCCATCAAGTCAGACAATTTTGAGGATGAACTTTTGCCACTCAGCTCGACATGTGTCAATGCAGGAGCAGCCCAAGGTCGGCTGCGGCAGCTGGCACCCCAGGCGGAAGGCGCGATCGGCGCCCCCGCCTGCATGGCCGTCAATGGCCGTGACGTAATCATCGGGCACCCAGACGCCCCGTGACGTTATCATCTAATCTGATTAGGCTCATGGGCTGCCACTGTGTCAATGGCTTTCATGAAACAAATCCCTAGACCAGGCACCTGTTGCCCCCCATTTCACTGGAGACCACCCCAGGATTACACTCAAGGACAGGACAAGAAGCAATGGGCTTAATTTGCAGCAAGGGAGGTTTAGGTTGGACATTACGAAAAAGGTCTTATCTCTCAGGGTGGTTAAACACTGGAATAAATTGCCTAGGGAGGTTGTGGAATCTCCATCCCTGGAGATATTTAAGAGCAGGTTAGACAGACACCTGTCAGGGTTGATCTAGAAGGGTAGCTGAGTTGTCTGTAACAGGAAAACATTAACAAACAACAAGTAGTCTGGTAACACCAGACAATTTATTGTTTTTTTAGGGCTGATCTAGACAGTGCTTGGTCCTGTCCTGAGTTCAGGGGACTGGACTCAATGACTTCTTGTGGTACCTTCCAGGTCTACGATTCTTATGGATTTATTAAATGAGGAATTAACAGTCCACTATAGGGTTAAACTAAAAGGGATTGAGCTGTCCTTGAATGTCACTGTAGGGTTAAGCTCAAGGGGAAGGGCCTATCTCACAATCATTCATGCCCTCAGGCACTCACATAGGCAAGGGGTTGCAGGGAGAGAGATAAAAAGCCAAGGCTTCTATTTCTGGAGCCTCTGCCTGCAGCCATGGATTCTGGCCAGCGGGCTGATTATAAAGAGGGTTTCTGCCACACGCTCTCTCCTTTTTATTGGAACTGGGCGGCTCCTGTCACACACGCTGGGTCCTTCCTCCATGTTCGTCACCGAGGCTAAATCTACACTGCAGGCTACTTGCACAAGAGCACGTCCAGACGGCATGGATGCTCTCTCAAAAGAAAGTTCTGATTGCTATTCACAGAATAGCCAGCAGAGCACCTGTGTTTTTTGCAATTGGCTCTTTTTGCGCAAAACCCCCGTTGTCGGTCCACACACACCTTTTAGGGATTGGTCCTGCCTTGGGCCGGGGGCTGGACTTGATGACCTCCTGAGGTCTCTTCCAGCCCTAGGATTCTAGGATTCTAGGATTTGGGGCAAGAACTCTGGCACAAAAAGAAGTTATTCCTCGTAGGAAGAGGATTACCTACACCACAAAAACCCCTCTGTTCTTTTGATTTACAGTAAATTTTCTTGCGCAAATACGTGCTTGAGGTGTGGACACTCCACAGCTTTTTGTGCAAAAACCCTGCAGTGTAGACGTGGCCTGAGGAGTGTGCCCAGACCTCCCTCAATCCCGCTCTAAGCTCTAAAGCTTTAAGTAGTCATCTCCTGGCTCCATGTTTTAGCCTTGCTGTTTTCCTCACCCCAAATACACTCACATGCACTCAATTCACTCAATTTTCCTCACCCCAAATACACTCATATTCACATGCACATTCTTACCACAGGGTGGAATGAACCTTAGAGCAAATTACAAAATTTAAAAAGCAAAGTGGCTGAACATTACAAAGATTACGAAGCTCAACACTCGGGGAGCTTGCAATAAATTGCGGAACTTAAAAAGCAAAGCAGCTGAAAGCTACAAAGAAACCATCATAAAGCTTCAAAGCTCAATAGTTACAAAGATACCTTCCAAAGCACAGAAACGTGACTCAGAACAATTCCCATTTTAATCATCTACAAATCATCAATAATAAAGTGACTTAGAAGACAACTGACACCTCCTCCCACCAACAGTGTTCACAGCAATGCAGTAAGCAGCAGGTTTTGTCATACTCTATGTCATGTGTTGGCAGGACCTTACAGTTTAATGCATTTCCAGAAAATGTATGTGTAAATGAAGTAGCTCCAATTTACAGGGTAATAGCTCAGGCGGAGGCTTTACACAACAGCACTAGACTCCACACTTCATTGCATATTCCAAAACACTTCACTATTTCATTCCTCCCTCACACCCCTCTCTTTTCTTAT
Organism: Pelodiscus sinensis; assembly: GCF_052426305.1. Taxonomy (NCBI): domain Eukaryota; kingdom Metazoa; phylum Chordata; order Testudines; family Trionychidae; genus Pelodiscus; species Pelodiscus sinensis. The sequence goes on along the minus strand of NC_143074.1, from coordinate 5,532,388 downwards.
ATGCAAGTGGCCAAAAGAGAAGCCCATTCCAGAAGTTTGCTCTACAGCAAGTCATTTCAGTGAGGCTAGACTTCACGTTCTCAATGGAGGCCACTTTTCAGAAGCTGGTTGTTCTTCTGTGTTCAGTCTGTCTACCTCGGTCGCAGGCTCAGAGCACACTGGTTACACAACGTTCCTGTAGTAAGACTGGTGACCCCACACTGCAGGTCCAAAGCTAGCAAGACTCCCAAAGCTCTTTGCAATAGGAACATTTCCTCTTTTGCTCTTCTTATTGTCTCCCAAGTCCGAGGCTACGTCTACACTGGCCCCAAATTCTGGAAAAGTCATGCAAAGCAGGTAAGTCAGAATAGGGAAATCCGCGGGGGATTTAAATATCCCCGCGGATTTAAATAAACATGGCCACCGCTTTTTTTCCGGCTTGGGGAAAAGCCGGAAAAAAGCGTCTAGACTGGCGCGATCCTCCGGAATAAAGCCCTTTTCCGGAGGATCTCTTATTCCTACCTGAAAGGCAAGGTCTAGACTACAGAGTTTTGTTGGAAAAAACAGCCGTTTTTCCCACAAAACCTGAGTTCCGTCCACACTGCAAGTGCGTTCTTTCGACAGTAAAGCGAATGAACACAGGGGGGTTTCTGGTGTAGGTATTTCTCATTCTACAATGCAGAAGCCTTTCTGCAAAAGAGCTCTTTCGCAAAAAGGTGTGTGTGGACAGGGAAGAGGGGATTTTTGCACAAGAAGAGGCCTTCAGGGAAAAGCACAAGTGCCCTGGTAGCCACTCCATACAAGCTAATCACAACTCTAAAGAGTCAGAGTCCTCGATCTTTTTCTGCTTTCCTGAGCTTAGTCTGCAGGTGCTGGAAGACTTGTCTGTGACTGGTAAATACATGGGATTTTCCGAAGTGGTCAGCATTTTGGCTAAATCTGCTGTTGTTTAACAGGTGACTTCATTGGGAACAATGCCCCCGCAGGATAACTAACAGTCAGAGAGATAAGCTCAAGCCACTGATTTCAGAGGGGGCCTGAATTTCCCAAAGGAGGAAGGCTTGGGAGCCAAGTTAAACATCAGTGTTGAGAAAGCCTTGTTCTGGTGTGCCACAAAGGGGCTCCCATTGAGGGGAAAATAATAAAGAGACAACTTGCATCAAACAGGCTGAACTACGCACAGTTAAAAGAAGGGTACATCTACACCACGACCTGTTGTCGGAAGCCACTAATGTGGTGTCCTGACAGGTATCTTGCTGTGTCAGATGTTGATAACTCTTTGGCTGCCTGCGTGCATTCCCTCTGTGTGCCAGCCAGCTCTGTGCAGAAAGCCAGCATAGCAGACTCTGAGAAGACCCCTACCCCTGCCCCCCGAAAGGACCACAGAATCAGATAAGGGATGAAAGCACCAGGCCAGGCTGGTTGTCAACAAAGCACAGTCCTAGCCTCCCAGCTCAACGGTTATGAGAACACTATGAACTAGATGCAGGGGTTGACCCGAGCCATTCGTGCGCCCCAGGCCCAGGGAGCGCTGCGCCGCCCCGCCCCCGGGCACGTGGCACCCCCAGGCGCCCAGCGCATGCGAGACCTCACCCCCGCCCAGTCCTGCAGCCCCGCATGGTGCCCCCTACAATGGGGCGCCCCAAGCAGTAGCCCGATCAGCCCGTAGCTTGGGCCGGTTCTGAGTAGATGCAACCTAGTCAGGGGTTGGACGTTCTCTGCCCCCTACACTGGCCTCAGACCGCTCCTGTGGGATACATCTGTGCATTTCTGCCATATCAGCCCTGTTTGTGCCAGATTCTGTGAGTAGAGACTGCCTCTTGCTCACAGCTCAACTTTGCTTCACAGTAGCAAAGTCTTGACCACTTTTACCTTGGCCTCAGGCCTCACACCAGGCCTGTGATATATGAGCTCTTGTTTCAAGCCCTCTTCTTACCACACAGCCTATGCTGGCATAATTTAAGTCACTCGAGGATGTGAATATTCCACCTCTCACCCCTCAGCGACTAGTGTGCACTACAGATGTTAGATCACGTGTAATTTAATAGTCATGTCACCTCTGTGGGAGGCAGCAAGGGGGAAGGGCAGGCATATCCCCACATATATCAGCTCCCGCCTGCCCCTCTTCCTCCCCCCCCCCGCCGCTGCTGCCTCTGATAGAAAGGGTGAAGAAGCCAGCTTTCAAGCACCCCTCCCTCCCCGCTGCCTCTCTATCAGAGGCAGCAGTGCGGGGGAGGGGGCAGCTGCACGGGATCCGGTGCTTGTAAGGAGCAAACTGCAAGGTGAGGGGGAGTGCATGTAGTCGACAAGATTAGCCCAGGTTTTTCAGTTAATCGTGTAGTTGTCTACACATTGGCATCCCTAATTGGCACAGCGCTGATGGCAGTAAAGCCTCTCCCACCAACGTAGTTTCTGTCGCTTGCATAATTTTTATGCTGGTGGAAGAGCTCACTCACACTGACACAGAGCATCTACATCACACATACTCCACTGTAGGGGGGGAGGGATAGCTTGGTGGTTTGAGCAGTGGGCTACTAAAGCCAGAATTATGAGTTCCATCCTTGACAGGGCAAAATCTGAGGGTATGTCTACACTACCCTCCTAGTTCAAACTAGGAGGGTAATGTATGCATACCGCACTTGCTAATGAAGCCCGGGATTTGAATTTCCCGGGCTTCATTAGCATAAGCGGGGAGCCACCATTTTTAAATCCCCGCTGCTTCGAACCCCATGCAGCGCGGCTACACGGGGCTCGAACTAGGAAGTTCGGACTAGGGTGCCTATTCCGAACTACCGGTACACCTCGTTTCAATTCAAAAGGGATTTAAAAATGGCGGCTCCCCGCTTATGCTAATGAAGCCCGGGAAATTCAAATCCCGGGCTTCATTAGCAAGTGCGGTATGCATACATTACCCCGCTAGTTCGAACTAGGAGGGTAGTGTAGACATACCCTGTCAGGGATGGTACTTGGGCCTGCCATGAGAGCAGGGGACTAGACTCAATGACCTCTCAAGGCCCCTTCCAGCTCTATGAGGGGTATATCTCCATATTAAAAAACTCAGTGCCAATACAGACCAATGAACATGCAACACTGTAGTGAGCTCTGTACACAACACACTGCAAGGATAAGTTTAAAATAAAGTCAGGGGGAGATGGGTGCTTTTCCAAATACTAGGTTTAGAGATGCATTTCAGCTTTGATTACTATGGACAGAGTGGCCACCAGAGCACCGATCCTCTTTCCTCTTCTTTCAAAAGACTTCCCTCTTCCTCACCCACACACCTTATTCCTAAAGAGCTCTTTCAGAAAAAGGCTTCTTCCTCATAGAACACAATTGCAGTGTGGATGTAAGTGACGTTTTTTCAGGAAAAACTGCCATTTTTTCAAAAAAACTATGCAGTGTAGCCATACCCTCAATGCATGTAAGTTCTTTGAGGGGAAAATAAGATTTGTATGGAAGTCTAGTTTGCCCAGAGTTGATCCTCTCATTCTGCATCCACTGAATTGAGACCCAGAGCCTCTGGAACACAATGCAAACCATTCAGGGGATGTAAATTGGCACAGCGCTGATGGCAGTAAAGCCTCTCCCACCAACGTAGTTTCTGTCGCTTGCATAATTTTTATGCTGGTGGAAGAGCTCACTCACACTGACACAGAGCATCTTCATCACACATACTCCACTGTACAGGAAGGATAGCTTGGTGGCTTGAGCAGTGGGCTACTAAACCCAGGATTATGAGCTCAATTCTTGAGGGGGCAACTGTAAATCAGTTGAGTTAAACTGGTGTAAGTGAAAGGACCGAGTTTCAGGAACACATGATTTGGTTCTACGGCAATGAAACAGGATTCCAAACAAATTATGCTAGTGACACATAGGGACTGACTCTGTCCTCACATACACCAGTGGAAATTTGGAATAGTATTATTGAAACCAATGCAGTCCCCCAGCTATTACACAGGTGTAAGTGAAAGGAAATTTGGGCTGATAGAATTTAACCAAGAATGCAATGTCCTGGTGTGGATTTTTACAGGCTGGTTTAAAATTTCAGCAGAAGGGTTATAACTCTCTGGGACTGCTATAGGAGGAGTAACAGTTAATTCGAACTAAAGACTTAGTTTGAACTGCCTGCCTGCGGCTACATGTGGCAGTCACAAATTAATCTGAACTAAGGTGATTTAAAAATGGTGCCCACCGGGGAACATGCAAATGAAGCCCGGGATATTTAATTCCCGGGCTTCATTTGCAAATTTGAATGCCTACATTAGCCACCCTAGTTCAAACTAGGGGGCTAGTGCTGACATACCCTAAGGTGCTACTGGACCACTTGTTTTGTAAGTCTTTTTAATTTATAGGCTTACACAGCTACCTCACCGAGAGTATTTTAATATATTCATTGCTGCTTTCCCATAGAACTTAGGGACTGATCCAGCAGGGTGCTCAGTAAGCTGGCCCTCCTGCAGAGAAGAACTGAAGCGCTTGCTTAATTTTAAGCACATGCTTAAAGTTAAGTATGTGTTTGAGTGCTATCCTGAACAGGGCTGGATTTAAATGTGTCTGGGTGCTTTCCAGAGCTGAAGCTATTTCATCCTGAAAGGTGATTCAATTGTGATACATTTACCTTCTGCCAATACCTTAAACAATTGCTCAAGCTCCTTGATTCCTCATTATCATATATATTAAATGTACAAAACATTCCCAAATAACTTTCATGCAATTTTAAGGTTGTGAAATCCAATACAGAATAGTGACTTCGGCATGAATTTTGTTTTACTGTTCACTGAAACCTCTCAAAGGCTAATAGGAGTTGAAGGTTGTGATGGCAAAGAGACCAGTAGCATTCAGACTGGGTGGCTTTTATTGTAGAATAAGAGAAACAAAGAAAAAAAGGGGAAACAAAGGAAAGAAAGAAATATGAAGCCCAGATAAAAGAGAGAACAGTTTGTGTGTGTGAATGTACCCATCTTGAACTCCATGTTGCAGATAGGCTAGCAGTCCCAGCTTACTACACGGCAGGGCTTAACTCGTAATAAGCTACACAAATTGAGCTACATCAATTGAGTAGCTTATTTCGAAGTTGGGAGCGTCTACACAACACCTATTTCGAAATCGAGCACTCTTCCTTCCAACTTCCATTACTCCTCGTACAATGAAGGTTACAGGAGTAAGAAGTCCTCCAGCTTGACAGTATTTCGACATTATTTCGAAATAACTGCCTGCTGTGTAGACGTGGGCTAAGTTATTTTGAAATAACGTTAGTTATTTAGAAAGACTGTTGCTGTGTAGACATATCCTGAGGGTGCCTCTCTCTCCACAACCCAGAGAGAACTGAGTCAGTGGTGGCCATGAGGAGAGTACGATGCAACTGCGGCCAGGCTTATCCCATGGGCAGAAGGCAGCTAGAGATGGGACACAGGCAGGGGTTGGTGGGAGCTCCCCCCCACTAAGCTCACCCTGGGTATGTCTACACTACCCTCCTATTTCGAAATAGGAAGGTAATGTAGGCATACCGCACTTGCAAATGAAGCCCGGGATTTGAATTTCCTGGGCTTCATTTGCATAAGCCGGGCGCCGCCATTTTTAAATCCCGGCTGGTTCAAACCCCGTGCCGCGCGGCTACACGCGGCATGAACTAGGTAGTTCGAACTAGGCTTCCTAGTTCGAACTACCGTTACTCCTCATTCTACGAGGATTCCACGAACCAGCCGGGATTTAAAAATGGCTTTAACATTGGGCCCCAGCAAACCTCTGTAGTGCACACAACATGTGTCATTGTTATGCCATGTAATGTTTGTTATGCCATGTGTAATTATAAAGAGAAATTTCCAAATGTCTGTGATTCCATGTGAGATTTCCCAGTAGTGTGACCTGACTATCATCAGGATGTAATAAACCTACTGGTTGTATAAAATGGGAAGTCCCGCTAGAGTGTTATTAATTGACAAGGCTTTTTTTCACTAGTAGTGATTCTTAAAGAGGTGTGGTAAAGGCAGTTTTCAGATACCTCAGGATTGCCAGACGGAATCAGACCCAAGGATTGTTGTGTCTCTAGCGGTGGCCAATACCAACTGCTTCAGATGGAAAAAGAATGCTGAAGTCAATAGAGGTAGGATAATCTGCCATCCTCTCCACCACCACCCCTTTTTAGTCTTATGCCAATTATCAATAATAGAAAAAATAAGTAGTCCTGTAGTATCTTAGGGTATGTCTACACTACCCTCCTAGTTCGAACTAGGAGGGTAATGTATGCATACCGCACTTGCTAATGAAGCCCGGGATTTGAATTTCCCGGGCTTCATTAGCATAAGCGGGGAGCCGCCATTTTTAAATCCCCGCTGCTTCGAACCCCGTGTAGCGCGGCTACACGGGGCTCGAACTAGGTAGTTCGGACTAGGGTGCCTATTCCGAACTACCGGTACTCCTCGTTTCACGAGGAGTACCGGTAGTTCGGAATAGGCACCCTAGTCCGAACTACCTAGTTCGAGCCCCGTGTAGCCGCGCTACACGGGGTTCGAAGCAGCGGGGATTTAAAAATGGCGGCTCCCCGCTTATGCTAATGAAGCCCGGGAAATTCAAATCCCGGGCTTCATTAGCAAGTGCGGTATGCATACATTACCCCGCTAGTTCGAACTAGCGGGGTAGTGTAGACATACCCTTAGAGACTAACAAATATATATAGGTTGCGTCTAGACTGAATCCCTTTTCTGTAAAAGGGATGCAAATTAGACATATCGCAATTGCAAATGAAGCAGGGATTTAAATCTCCTCCTCTTCATTAGCATAAATATGGCTGCCGCTTTTTTCCGGCTTGGAGCTTTGCTGGAAAAAACACAGCCATATAGTATCATGAGCTTTCATGGGCAAAACCCACAAAAGCTCATCTCTCTTTCCCTCTCTCTCTCTCTCTCTCTCTCTAAATATATATATATATATGGGTATGTCTACACTACAGAGTTAGTTCGAACTAACTTAGTTCGAATTAGTTAATTCGAACTAAGCTAATTCGAACTAACGCGTCTAGAACTAAAAACTAGTTCGAATTAGCATTTTGCTAATTCGAACTAGCAAGTCCACATTGAGTGGACCCTGAACAGGGCTTAAGGATGGCCGGAAGCAGTGCCGGCAGGGCATCAGAGGAGGACTTACAGCGTGGAGATGCTGTCTCAGGCTAGCCGAGGGCTGCGCTTAAAGGGACCCGACCCTCACCCCGGACAGACAGTTCTCAGGGGTGCCCCGCTTGAAAACCAGTCCTGGCTTGGAGTGCCCGGAGTGCCCACACTGGGCACATCACAGCACTCGTCCATCAGACCGGCTGCACTTGCCGCAGGCTGCCATCTGGTGAGAGGGGACAATTGGGGGGCTGCAGGAGAGCTTCCACCCCCAGAAGCCCGCAGAGCCAGCCCAGTCCTCCCCATCGGGGGCTCGTACCCCATTCCTCCCTCACCTCCTTCCACTTACCCTTCCCTAGCCCCCCTTCCTGATGTACAAAATAAAGATAACGTTTCTTCCAACATTGACTCTGTCTTTATTGAACAAAACTGGGGGAGACTGGGAAAAGGAGGTGGGAGAGGGGAAGAGAAAGGCTGGGAGAGGGGAGGGCAACTAACATGATCAGGGGTTGGGAACAGGTCCCAGATGAAGAGAGGCTGCAGAGACTGGTACTGTTCAGCTTAGAAAAGAGGAGATGGAGTGGGGACAGGATAGAGGTCTCTAAAAGCAGGGGTTGGGTGGAGAGGGTGCATACAGAAAAGTTCTTCATGAGTTCCCATAAAGAAGGACTAGAGGACACCAAAGGAAAGGAATGGGTAGCAAGCTTCAAACTAGTAAGAGAAAGTTGTTCTTCACAAAGCAAAGAGTCAACCTGTGGAACTCCTTGCTGCAGGAGGCTGTGAAGGCTACAACTAGAACAGAGTTTAAAGGGAAGTGAGATCAAGTCATGGAGGTTTGGTCCATGGAATAGTCTTAGCCAGGGGGTAGGAGTGGTGTCCCTGCCCAAACTTTGTGGCAGGCTGGAGAGGGATGGCACGAGACAAATGGCTTGGTCACTGTCTTCGGTCCATCCCCTCCAGGGTCCCTAGGGTTGGCCGCTGTCGGCAGACAGGCTACTGGGCTAGATGGACCTTTGGTCTGACCCAGGACGGCCATTGTAAGCTCAGGGCTCAGGGTCGGGGGTCTCAGTGGTCCCCCTTGATTTTCATGCACACCTGCTCCTGGGTGGCCAGGCTGGCAGCTCTTCTGCCCTAGACGGCCACTTTCCTGTGCCTAGTGCGGAGATCGTGGACGAGGTCCACGATATCTGCACTAGCCCAGGAAGGTGCCCGCCTCTTGCGGTCCCGGGCAGGCTCCCGGGAGCCGCCAGCCTGGTCCCGGGAAGAGGGGGTGGGCTGGAGGACATCGGGTGGGTGGCTCTGTGCCGTGCCAGGTGCAGGGTCTGCTGGCTGGGTGCTGTCAGGCTTGCACCTGGCACGGGCACCGTAGCCAGCCCGTGCCCCTTTAAGGGCTCCGGGGCCGGGAGGGGGGCATAGAGTTTCCCTGGTGTTGGCCAGAGTGGCCACCAGGGAAAGCTGGGGAGGGCTAGCCTCCCACTAGTTCGAATTAAGGGGCTACACACCCCTTAATTCGAACTAGTAAGTTCGAACTAGGCTTAATCCTCGTAAAATGAGGTTTTCCTAGTTCGAACTAAGCGCTCCGCTAGTTCGATTTAAATTCGAACTAGCGGAGCGCTAGTGTAGCGCCTATGAATGTTACTTCGAACTAACGTCCGTTAGTTCGAACTAACATTGTAGTGTAGACGTACCCTATGATTGGTTAAACCCTGAAGCATATTTATATCCATTCCAAAATGTTTGTTGGCATTAAGTATAACTCCAGATATTGATACAAATGACCAATACTTTTTTGACTCTTGCTAAATCCTCAGCAATTTGCAGTCTACTTATGCAATGGTGTTCAAAAGGATTCCCATTTCCTGGATTCTGAAATGGCCTATTATCAAGAATTTTTACCACCTTATTGCAAAAATGTTTCTTCTTTCTTGTGTTGGTAGGTGAAAGACCATCACAAACAAAGGACACGGACAATAGAATGGACAGAGTGACACAGACTACCCCAAGGGAATAGATACATTATGCAGAGGAAAGAAATGCTACACAGGAGGAACAATTTATCAAAAGGGCACAGCTTGTTCAGAGTTCAGCACTTTAGGAAATCTGCCTATCAGCAATGGTGGCAGTTTCTGGGAGCTGAACTTTTCTGAAAATCTGGCTTCACTCCATGCATTTGGTAGGAGAAATGCACTGGAAAAAATAAAGAGATGGAGGATATTTCTTTTACTCTAATCTCTTTTAGGATCAGGAATCATAGATATTATTTATAATGGCAGATGTATCCATTTTAAATGATAAAGGGACTGGTAAGTTGATGGCCTACCTTTAATTTCTAAAATGTAATTGATTGTATAGTCCAAAATTACAGTGTAGGGCTAGATCCTGGTATGTGATAGTATTGTTCCATCAAAGTCAATTGCACTAGTTTACACCATGTGAAGATCTAGCTCTAGCTTTTTAAAGCAGCTCTTACAGACTGGCTGTAATTCCCAGGTTAATTTTATGTTTGCCATTGCCCGGAACTGGAACTCTAAACCCTTTGCCAGAGGCCCTTCACTGATGACAAGGATTCTCCTGTAGGTCAGATGAGAGGGAGCCGTGGTTTTGGAACAGGAAACTTTGAATTCTTTCTCTGCCATCAGTATGACATTCCAAGGGGCCAGGGTATATAACCTATTCCAGCAGGCACTGAGTGTCCCAGGAAGTTGTAGATTCATTACATATAGGGCTGTCTAGACAGCAAGAATTCCCTTTTGGGAAATCCTTTGAGCTTTTAGAAATTGAGCTAATAGGGCATTAAACCAACAACAAAACCTTCAATATTGTGGTGGGTAGAGAAAGAATGAAACACATCCACCCTAGAGTAGCCATATGCCTCTCAGCTGAGATGGAGGAGAGTTAGGTCCAAGTCCCAGCCTTGAAGCTGGGGTTTCCATATCCCTGATGATTGCTTTAACCCCATGATAATTACATCCTGGAGTTTTGCACGTACTCATTCTCACTGCCTCTGTTTCATCCTGCAAAAACCTGCTCAGTTAATTGGTATGTTCCAAACAAAATCTGTTTGTCATAACAGTTCCCTGACCACTACAAGTTACCAAAACAGCTCCCAACACATCACTTGCAACCTCGGGTACTCATGTTACAGAGGAAACGTTTACAGCCAGGCTTGAAAGCCCTGCTATCAAAGTGAGGAAGGAGGTAGATTGTCTTGCACCTATCAGTCCTTTTCTTCATATCTGGACACTGCTCAACAAGATCTGCCCGGGATGGTAATGAGTCTTGGCTCAGAATAATACAATACTTTGGACTAGACATGTTAGGTATTATGTGAAACCCTAAGAGCCAGCCAGATTACCAAATGCTGAGCGCCCTCAATTACAGCCAGCTTTTCCAAAGAGCCCTTCTTTCATGTGGATGCCTAGAAAAAGAACCAGGTTTTCTCAGCAGCCGGCAGCTCCCCTGGTGATAGGCAGGGTCAGAGTCTCAGAAGAGCTCCCCGCCCAACATGTGGAGCATTTTGGGGAAATCTAGTCGCTTCTGTGGAAGTGTAAAGAGGAGACGAGCCCTTGCCCTTGTGGTTGCCAAGCCCTTTGAAAAATCTCCGCTCCTATATGTCAAGGTTGTTTTAAAGTTTCCCAGAGGAGGGCAGGGCCTGAGTCTCCTCCAAAGGCATTGTCTCCCTTTTGCAAATTATTCAGTTAGAACATTATCAGGAACTGCCAACACCAGTGGCAGCGAACGTGACAACACCCAAGCGTATGTTTTGAAACTCCAGTTTCCCTTCCCTTTCAAGAGCTGATTGGTGATGCTCACAGAGACCTTTGATTTCCCACAGAGGGTGAAGGTGGTTTTCAGAGCTCCCCCCCCCCCCCCCCCCCGCTCCCCCCCCCCCCGCTGCAGCTCCCTCTTCTCCTCAGGCCGGAAGGAGAGAGGAAGGTGTGAGCAATCACAGTCACTTCCTCTTTCCATTTCCTCGATTGTTTTCTTCCTCACCCTTGGCTCTGCTTGTGCCAGCTGCCACCGCCTGCTCCCCAGAGGATGTATGGCTCAGGTCAAATTTTATGTAGGATGGAAAGCACAAGAAGCAGAAATGGAAGACGACTGGAATTCTGAAGCCATAACGCAGGGTATGCACAAAAGCATAGAAATTCTCAGTGCCTGGTTCCTGCCCTTATCATAACAGGCTGGTGTGGGTGTTACAGAGAAAGGTGATGTTCATTGTTGTGGGTTACAGTGAGATACGGGAGATCAAGAGATCTGAGTGCTGGCTGGGGTTTTGCAAGGAGTCTAGTAGTAATTAAGAGCCTTTTCCCATTGAAATGCACAAAGATTTGAGTTCCTGAATCCCTTCATCATGGAATCCTAGGGCTGGAAGAGACCTCAGGAGGTCATCGAGTCCAGCCCCCTAACCAAAATAGGACCAATCCCAACTAAATGATCCCAGCCAGGGCTTTGTCAAGCCGAGACATAAAAACCTCTAGGGATGGAGATTCCACCACCTCCCTAGGGAACCCATCCCAGTGCTTAACCCCACTCCTAGGGAAATAGTTTTTCCTAATATCCAACCTAGAGCTCCTTCACTGTAATTTGAGACCATTGCTCCTAGTTCTGTCATCTGTCACTACTGTGAACAGCCTCTCTCCATCCTCTTTGGAACCCCCCTTCAGGAAGTTGAAGGCTGTTATCAAATCCCCCTTCATTCATCTTTTCTGTAGACTAAATAAACCCAAATCCCTGAGTCTTTCGTCATAGGTCATGTGCTCCAGCCCTCTAATCATTTTGGTTGCCCTCCGCTGCACCCACTCCAATGCATCCACATCCTTTCTATAGTGAGGGGCACAGAACTGGATGCAATACTCCAGATGTGGCCTCACCAGAGCTGAATAAAGGGGAATAATCACTTCTCTAGATCAGCTGGCAATGCTCTTCCTAATGCAACCTAATATGCCATTAGCCTTCTTGGCTACAAGGGCACACTGTTGACTCACATCCAGCTTCTCATCCACTGTAATCCTCAGGTGCTTTTCTGCAGAACTGATATTTAGCCAGCTGGTCCCCAGCCTGTAACAATGCTTGGGATTCTTCTGTCCCAAGTGCAGGATTCTGCACTTGTCCTTGTTGAACTTCATCTGATTTCTTTTGGCCCAATCATCTAATCTGTCTAGGTCACACTATCCCTGCCTCCAACGTATCTGCACTCTCAGCAAGTTTGTGGATGACGCTAAGCTGGGGGAGAGGTAATCAATTTTCTCATCCATGTCAATAATAAAGATGCTGAACAAAACCAGCACTAGAACCGATTCTTGCAGTACTCTGTTAGAAACAGACCGCCAACCAGACATCTAGCCGTTGATCACTATTCTTTGAGCCCAACAGTCTAGCCAGATTTCTAGCCATTGTACAGTCCATGTATCCAATCTATACTTCCTTAACTTGCTGGCAAGAATATTTTGGGAGACTGTATCAAAAGCTTTGCTAATGTCAAGATAGATCGCATCTACCGACTTTCCCATATCCATAGAGCCAGTTACCTTATCACAGAAGCTAATCAGATTGGTCAGGCATGACTTGCCCTTGGTGAACGCCTTCAGAGAAGCCTTAAATGCCTTCAGAACTCCCTGCCTCTCCTCCCGGCTCTGCCACTGACTCACTATATGCCTTTGTGTAAGTCACAGTCAGGACTATGTTTTCAGAAGTGTCTGATATTGGGTGTCTCCATTTTCAAGAGTATAACTTGCGGTGGCCAGAACCCAGGGACACCCAAAGTGGCTACTTCTGAGAATTCTTGACTTAATCCTCTCAGGGTGTTAGGGTCTTCATAGAAAAAGGAAGGTCATAATGTTTGCCGACTATATTTGTGGGTCATTTTAATCAGATGCCGTTGTAGTGTCAGAGTCTAAACATTGTTGAAAGACCTAGAGAGAGTTAATGCAAATTCAACTATGTAAGAAACTTTTGCAAAGCTTGGTTTCTGGACCGAGGATTGTGAACAGGTGTCAAAAAAAAAATTCCACCAGTCTTCCCCAACTTTTCCTCCCAACATTTCCTATACTGTTTAATGGGCTCCTGGCATGGAAAAGGTTGACAACAGCCTTTGCATTGTGATGCTGCGGTGTCTATGTAGCTGTATGTCTGACTTCTTTTATTTTGAGAGCTGCTTGAATTTAAAATAAAAACTCGTGATCATAAAGAGATTTGAATTTACTAAAACTTGAGAGTGGATTACTGGCATCACATGCAGACCACACAGAGGGACTGAATACAAAGCAGGGGTGGGCAGTAATTTTTTACAGGGGGACCACTTTATTAATTTTGGTATATGGTCACAGGCTGGCTCTGCCCCCCCCCCCCCCCACCCAGAAGGGGTGGAGCCTTGGGCAGACAGGGTGGAGCTGGTCTAAAGAGAGAGAAAGAGTGTGTGTGTGTGTGTGTGTGTGTGTGAGAGAGAGAGAGAGAGACAGTGACACCCTGACTTCAGCACTCCCTTCCCCCTTGCATAGCTAGCAGAGAATCCTAGGAGCAGCTCGGCTGCGGGAAGGAGCAAGGTGGGAGGGGGCAGCTGAACTCGTGTTACTGGCTATAAGTAGGGCCCTCTGCTAATCAGCAGGGCAGTTGGATAGACATGTTTGACCCGCTGGATCTAGCCCCTGGCCTGATTTTGCTCGCCCCCCCCTCCTCCCCACACACTTTAAAGACTTAAATTATTCCAGCCTATGCATCTCTTTAAGAATGTTGAGCTCAAATCAATCTTACCCTACCCACAGTCATCCATGCTTCTTAAACACCAATTGGCAGTTCCCACTGTATCACCGATTGGCAAGCCAGATGCAAAGCTGGGAAATATCTAAGAGACAGATAAACAATCATGAGGTCGCTAGGCCTAAAATTGGAGGAAGATGTCTACAGACCAACGTCAAGCAAACCCGAACACGCCAACCCGTGAAGCACTAGGTGGACACACTTTATCGGAGAGGTCAACTTGTGAAAGTTAGGTTGTAGCCACTTCTCCTGCGTGTCACGTCCTGGCATCCCTTGCTGTAGCTTCTGGAACTGGAAATGTTTTAATCTCGTCCTTTCTGGAAATGATGGATTTTTCAAATCAGCAGCAAAAAGATGCCAGGGAAGCCTGGAAAATAAGATGACTCATAAAGGATGCTAAAAACAAGGCAAGCAAGACAAGGCATGAAAGGTTAAGGTCTCTATCATGTTATAGGAATGAAAACAATCCCTGCTTATCTGTTTCTGTAGAATATTAGGAAATAGGATTAAAGGTTTCACCAATTTTAGTTCAAGGGAGACTCTCACAGACTTCTTCAGACCTTGGATCAAGCCCTGTATCGTGTAAGTAAAATGTTATGTATTTATTTAAACACTCATTTAATAACAGGGCGTGCTTATCTTTTGCTGGAGATGCTCTTTCATGCATTTGTGAATTACAACCAGATAGCCGCCTCCATTCACCCCATAATTAACTTAAATCATATCCAAGCAGATAAAGGACACATGCTCAGCTTTTATGGTCCCTCGCCAGAACCTGCCCCCTTTCTCCAAGATAGAGAAAGCATGTGTGGGATTAATAGGGTAATTTTGGAGCTTGCTCCAAATTAGCAAGTTCCTGGGTTGTACATGGAGAAGATGTTGACCTAATATGCTAATGTTACAACTGTCAAGACTTGGTTTTGCTACTGTTTCCATGTGACCCTGGGTGAGTCACTTTGGGCCTGATTTTTGGGGGGCTAGATATGCTGAGGTCCAGTGTGAAAAGGGTGTGAGACCCCAGTCCTGTCTGTTCTCAGGCACCGCCCCCCTGCTGCTCCTATTGGCTGTGATTATGGCCAATCGGAGCGTCAGGGGAGAAGCCTACAGGCAGTACTTTGCTGTGCTGCTTTTTCCCCCAGCTGGGGGGACTGGGAGCAGAAGCAGGAGCCTCTTCCTCCTCAACCCCGCCAGGCAGAGGCCATAGGTTGCATCTGGCCCCGGCTTGCCAGACTCTGGACCATGAGGCCTGGGTCTCCCTCTCCCCAGTGGGGACACTCCAGTCCCACAGGGAGCCACGGGGCTAAAGCATCAGCTCGGCCTCCCCAGCGCTGGGAGGTGAGTCCTGAACATTGGAGCTGGATCCAGGCAAGCCAGGGGCCAGATCCAGCCCCTGGGCCATCAGTTCCCCACCCTGCATTAGGGGCACAGGTGCGTTTTCAGATGTCAAGCTGAGTTTGTGACACTTGCAGACAGCAAAACCAGCCTTTGATTTGTAAAGGGAGAAACTGGAGCTGGAAGGGAAGGCAGAAACAACCACAGACCTCAGTGCTGCTATTTCTCCAGAGTCACTGCTCAGGTACAGGCTGGAATCTTTTGGCCAGTGTAGGTGGTGGGCCAAGAGCTGAAATCACAGAGAAACTGACAAAGAGCTGAAATCACTAGGTTTGGTCAGACCCATCATGGAAGCAGCAGGTGGACAGTGGGGCAGGAGCAGGCAGCTTGCAGGAGTGGCTGGCAGGCAGCCGATAGGAGGAGCAGCAGGCAGCCAGCGGGGCGGCTGATGGGAGTGGCCAGCGGCCAGCAGCATGGCTGGCAGGAGCAAGTGGCCAGCAAGCAGCTGGCGGGAGTAGCCAGCAGGCAGCCAGTTAGAGCAGAGGCAAGTGGCCAACGGAGTGGATGAGACATCCCCTATGCTCACCCTCTCAAAGGTGGGAGGTGAGCTCTGAAAATCACCTCAGAGCTCTGGTCTGCCCTGACCTAAAAGCAGCAACTGTGACTGGGGTATGGAGAAAGGTTGGGAATATGAATGGGACACTTGCATTGCTGGACTTCCATGGCACCGTAGAGACTAACAGATTTATTGCATCTGACGAAGTGAGTCTTTGCCCACTTAAGCTTCTGCTCCAATAAATCTGTTAGTCTATAAGGTACCACAGGACTTATCGTTGTTTATGCAGATTCAGACTAATACGGCTACCCCTCTAATAACTGCTGGACTTGTGAGCCTGAGAGGCAAAGGACATCGCTCAATCCGCATGAGTTGGGACGTTTACTCAGGGGTCGGTTATGAACTCTGTCTGTGGTGTTTTCCCAAGATAATGCCACATTATTTCTCTGCCTCTATCATTAAAAGTTTCTTTTCTACGCTCAGACTCCATGCTTGTGAGTGGGGAAGCATTGCTTCTCGAAGGCGCCCAGGGGTGTGTGGTTTCCCAGGACACTGGGTGGGGGCTCGAGCCAGTTCTGGGTGGGATGGATGAAAAGGAATCCCTAGATATTGAACCTGGCCCTGGCTGCTGCCAGTGCTACCTGGCAGAAGGGTTGCATGAGGAGATATGAGTTAAGGATCTCATTAGCATGTTGGTGATGATGCTGAAAGCTGTGTGCTCTGGTCTCTTCTTTGGCCTCTCACCAGGCAGGAGTAACTTGGCAGCAGGTACGGCTGTGGAAGGAACCACTGTCTTCTCATGCTGAACAAGGAGCTTCATTAGAACAAAGAAAAAAACATTATCTGGAGGCTGCATTTTCTCTCTCTCTCTCTCTCTCTGACTCTGAGTTCATTCTGGAATTTTCCTTGCCTCCCCCGTTTACCTGGGCCCAGGTTCAAATCTGTGCGGCGGTAGTTACACATGCACAGATGTGTGCAAGATCCAGAGCATTCAGTACTGCATTGCCTGAGTGCATAAAACTTACAAAGTCACCATTGTGGCCTGGCCCCACATAGACGGTGCAAAAAAAAATTAAAAAAAAAAAATCCGATGCTATTGTGCTCCTGAATCAAAGGCCAACAGCAGCAGCAAGCGCCCTCTTGACAATTATGCTAAATGTTCCTTAAAATGAAAAAGAAAGGACCTGCAGATGGCATAGCACATGGCACTTAACTGTTTCCTTTGGTTTTGCATAACTCTGTAATATAGATAATAATCGTTTCCCGATTATATTTCACCTCATCCTCATTTAGTGCATCAATGATACTGGCTTTAAAAAAAAAAGGTCAGATCAGATTAGTGACATCAATAGCAGAGCTGGCACTGGCCTCAGTGAGTCCATGGTTTAGCACTGTGCAAAACCAGACGGGCCTCTTTCTGCATTCCTCGAAGGCAGGTGTACGTTTGGTTTTCTCGGAAGAGAATTCAAGCCAGGAATGGCTCAAAGATCAAAAGAAATATAAGAGCACTTGGGCCATAAATTCCACCACAGTGACATCAATTGACTGCATTCTCATATTTTCTTCAGCCAATCAGATTAAACAAGGACAACCAAATGCAGTAAAGTTGCATCAGACCAAAGCCTGGGCAACAGTCACGTGGAAGGAGCAGCAGAGGTTGTAGGATGGAAGCATTCAGGAGCAGGACCAGGAAGACCAATCATTGTGCTCATGCCTAGAACAGACACTAGCTGCCATTGCAGAATTTCTTTAAACAGTTCTCTCAAAGACAGCGTTTAGTTTTATGAGCATGGAATACTCCCTGCTGGGGGGTAATGGGACAGTCATTTCAGCCCACAGGACACAGTTCTTTTGTTCCATCTGCAATGCCAAATTTGGGTATGTTCTGATTGTAATTTGCTGTGCTACGTTCTATACCCCAGTCCTGCACTGACAGGATCAAACCTGCAGGGCAGCTCCTTCCATGAAGCTCAGTCCGACACCAGTGGTGGGGGGGCTTTGAGCATGACAGGTCTGCATTCCCAGTTGCTGCATGCCCATGCCATGGGGGTCTGGCTCCAGGGAATTTCCTTGTCAAAGCTCAACTGACCCCACCTACTAGCACAGGAGCGGGCAATAATTTTTAAGGGAGGCCACTCCAAGATTTTGGCAAGTGGTCAAGGGCCACATTTCTACCGAGGGGGCTTGGGGTCCGGGACAGAGGTTGGGTGCAGAAGGGAACTTGGGGTGGGAGACTGGGTGTGCTCAAGAGGGAGTTTAGGTGAAGGAGGGGGTTGTGATCTGGGGCAGAGGCTTGGGGTGCAGAGTCCAGAAGGGAGTACCGGTGCAGGAAAGATTCAGGTCTGGGAGAGGGTATAGGAGGGGTGCAGGGTCTGGGAGGGAGTTGTGACCTGGGGGAAAGGGGTACAGAGAGTTTGGATGGTGGCCTGGGGCAGGTAGTTGGGGAAGAGAGAGGGCGGTATGCCAGAGGCAGGCTCTGGCTGGGATGCACTTTCCTAGGCAGCTCCGAGCCAGCAGTCCTGCAGGAACCTGAAGGCTACAGTCGCAAGCTACTCCTCTTGGCTCTGCTTCAGCAGAGTTGTTCCTGCTTCATTGGCTGTTCCTGCCGCCAGCAAAATATCTCAGCTGCTATTGGTTGGAAACTGGCCAATAGACAGATTTTGCTGAGAGGCGGGACAGAGCACAAACCCTCCCTCCTCGCTCCCAGAATAGAGCAGCCACATTCAAATCCCAGTGAGGCAGCCACAGGTTGGATCCAGTGGCTTGGCGGGCTGAATCCAGCCCCCTGGCAGCCTCTTACCCGCCCCTGTACTAGCAACTCTCGTTGCGGTTTGTCTGCTCTGCTTTCACTCATGGGCATGATTGACGCATGACATTATGGTCATGCTGACCAATATTTTCCCCTTGTTCACAGCCATCAGTCTGTCTGTACCCATTTGGTGTGTTAGTCTGAGGTATAACATTAGCGATGCCCCAACCTGAGTCCTGTACACACAAATCTCTCTAACTCAAAGTGAGGTGGGGCTTTAAATTGAAGCTGGCTGGTCCATAAAATGTGTGTGGGGGGGGGGGGAGCATGCAGGGCACTGAAGTTCAAATGCTTCTGATGCCAGAGGTTCAATGCATCGGGGATTCCACTACCCAGCTGCTCATTCAGTCATGCTGTGTAGCTTGGACGTTAGTTCTCTGTGTGGCTGCCCATCAGTCCTTCTTGAGCAAACTCTGCAATGAAGACACACTTCAGACTGTAAGCGCTTTGGGGCAAGGTGCATCTTTTTTCTTCTGCATTTATACAGCACCCCGCACAATGGTGCTGTGGGAGAGGCCAAAGGGGTCTCTTGCATGCTGTACCCTCCCTGAGAACCAGCTGCACAGCTCCCATTGCTGCACGGGGTTCGAACCAGCGGGGTTTTAAAAATGGCGGCTCCCCGCTTATGCAAATGAAGCCCGGGAAATTCAAATCCCGGGCTTCATTTGCAAGTGTGGTATGCCTACATTACCCTGCTAGTTCGAACTAGAAGGGTAGTGTAGACATACCCATAGGGGCCTGATTTGAAGCCCTTCCGAGTGAAAGGGAGGCTCTCCGTGGGTCTGTCCCAAGTGTGAACGCTGAATTGAGAGGAGACGAGCTTTACAAGCAGGGTCCTAGTTTGCCAATGGACAGGCCTCTCAGCCACTGGAGAAAGGCAAGCTCAAACATGCTCATGAAAAGGACTTACTGCTTGACTTTTTTTTTTTTTCTTCCTGTGGACTTGACACCATTATCCAGTCCTGATTACTCAGGCACACTTGGCAGGAAAGAAAGAACAGATAGCTGACAGGAAGTTTATTTTAAGCATTCCTCAGTTCTCTTTGTCAATTTCAAATCTCACACAGGTTGTCACACCCACTTCATTCCTGGCTAGTTTGTCACTTTGGAGGTACACCCCAGTTGTTCCATGTAAGCACTTAACTTCCCAAGTATGTTACAGTTGGATAAGGAAAAAGGCCACCAAGAAAGGGAGTGACTAATGAAACTTTCAGGACATGAGAAATCCAAGCCCATATAAATCTTTGTGTATTTTCCCCTACAATGTGATGCTCATAACCCACACAATAGAAGTCATTGACATTTCACACTGAGCATTTTTATTTTACCAGTAAGCAGTGGCATTTTCTGAAATATGATTTTTTTTTTCAAGTTTTCCTTTTTTGGCTCAAGTCAAACAATTGTCTCTTTTATTTCATTTTCTTTTTAGATTTTTGGTTGATTATTATTTTCTTTGCTTGGCCCCACTTTCTCCCCTTTCCATACTAGCGGCAAAAATGGGGGTGGGGGAGCAATGTGAAGGGAAAAGGAGAGAAAGTTTGGTGGGGGGAGGAAAACTAAAAATAAGAGTCAAAAGGAAAAATTAAGAGGAAGTTGATTTTGATTTTATTTTCCATTTCTTCACCTCCCCAGTCCTCCATCCTTTCCAAGTTTGTTTTTAAAAATGTGGAGGGGAAATCAAAAGCTGTTCCTTCTCAAAACCTGCTGCTGAATGAAAATAAGGGCTTCTCCTACAACCACTCGACCGTGGCTGCTATGTTAACCACTCAAGGGACTTTGTGTTCTTCAGACAGCAGTGAGTGATGGAAGCTGTGGTGGATTGCATTAACTAGCTCCATCCCACCATTCTTAGGCATGTTACCAACTGGAAAGTGGTATTCGTTAAAAAAATTGCCAATAGTATAAGTGATGCCACGGTTTCTGCTTAACATGGGTACAGGCCGATCTCGGTTACTAGTCTGTGGTTCTTGGTAAATATTTTTTTTTACTGGTGGTATTTCGAAGGGGAGATATCTCCATTTTCCAAGCAGGTCTGGGAATCCCTGTTTGACTTGATATCGGTGACAGATAAGTGCAAAATTATTTCTGAAACAATTGTTTTCCTTTTTATGGAAACTCTTAGTACAAAGCAGTCCAGAAAAGCTCCAAGACCGGGACATACGCACCAGTGTGACAGAGCCAGATAAGGTTCAATCATCATCATCCATGGAATGGCTTCCGTTGAACAGCCATTTATAAAGTCCACACGTGGTACTGGGCAGGAGAGTGAGAAGGTGAGCAGACACCACCATGTTGTGCAACCCGGGAATGTAAAAGAGAGAAATTGTGCAAACTGTGTCCAAGGATACTAAAGCAAATACTACTAGAGTGGAGCTAGGGAACAGGTAGCCCCACATACAAGTGCACACACTATGTAAGCTGGATGGAACTCAATATATCTACCTAATGTAAAAAACTGACCATGCTGGCACTTACAGCTCTGTTTGCCGATCCTAGGGACAAATTCCTTTGGTGCATTAGGCCAGTTTTACACTGGTGAATTGGTGCAAATCTTCCCTGATAGAGTATGTCTACACTACAAAGTTAATTCAAAGTAACAGCCGTTAGTTCAAATTAACTTTAATAGGGGCTACACATGCAAATCGCTATTTTGAATTTAATTCGAAATAGTGGAGTGCTTAATTCGAACTAGGTAAACCTCATTCTACGAGGAGTAATGCCTAGTTCGAATTAAGGGCTGTATAGCCACTTAATTCGAACTAGCTGAAGGCTAGTCCTTCCCAGGTTCCCCCTGGTGGCTGCTCTGGGCCAAACCAGGAAAACTCCTCTCCTCTCCCCCAGCCCTGGGGCCCTTAGAGGGGTAGACTCTGGCCAGACCACACTTGCCAGAGCCAACCCTGCCAGCAGTCTCTGCCCCTGGCCCAGTGGCCCCAGGATGAGCCAGGCAGTCAGTGGCAGCCAGCCATCCCCCACCCAGTCCCCCAGCACCCAGGGGCTGTAGACGACGCGTGCCCTCCTGGCCTAGTGCAGAGGTCATGGACCTCATTGAGGTTTGGGGGCAGGCCCCCAAAGTCCATGATCTCTGCACTAGGCGGAGGAATGCGGCCATCTATGTTCAGGCACCATGGCCCAAAAGGGACACAGGCGCACCCAGGTGCGCTTGAAAGTGAAGGAGCTACGGCAGGCATATGCCAGGGCCACCAGGGGCAGCGCCACAGCAGGGGCTGCCACCTGCCCCTACTTCCCTGCCCTCGACCAACTCCTGAGGGGGTGGGGCGGTCCGCACCAGCCTGGGAGGCAGCAAGCCGGGACTGGAGGGCCCTGACCCGGGCGCACTGGAGGGGCCACCACCAGCTGTCCCGGCACCGGAGTCGGCAGGGTCGGCCAGGGAGTCCATACCGGGTAAGTGCCAGCACTGTCCCCTGCCTGGGGGGGAAGCGGGGAGGGAGACCAGGGAGCACACACATGGGCCAAGCCTCCCATGGATCATGTAGCCACCTGTGCACATGTGAGTACGTGCCATGCCACCCGTGGGCAGGTGGCTCCAGCTGCGTGACACCCAGGGGCCGTGGCCCAATAGGCACACACGTGTGTGAAGAGACCTGACACTCTCCCGACCCTGGGGCGGGACCCAGCAGGACATCCTCCCTTCATGCACCCCCTCTACACAGAGGCAGGGGACATCTGCCCCCCGCCCCGGTCACACTATACATGGCACAGGGGCATGGGTGTGATCTTGGGGCAGCTCCCAGTCCCAGGGAGAGCCAGATATCCTGACCATAGCCTCTGTGCAAGCACAGTGGCTCTGACGGTGCAGGGCACGGTCACCCTCATGTCGTGGGGGTGGGGGCGGGGGCTGGGCATCATCCACTGTGTCCCCAGGGAGAACTGACCACTTCTCTTCTTTCTCTGCAGCTGCACCAGCTGCTCGTGCGGGCGCACCACCCCGCCCGGGACATGCTCCCACACCCGCGGCCTGCTCCTGACCACCACCACACAGCAGGAGTACTGGGAGCAGCACCTGGGAGCCCTGCACTGCACCATCGAGGCCTGGATGTGGGAAGACCTGCAGTTCCACCGGGAGCAGCTTGTGGAGGACCGAGCGAGGAACTGTCACCTGCAGGCCCTGCTGCAGAGCATGGTGCCCTGTGCCGGTCCTGCGCTTCCTCCCACTCCTGCCCTCCCCTCACCTCTTCCACCTCAGCCTCCACACCCTCCTCCTCAACCTCCACACCCCCCACCTCAACCTCCACACCCTCCACCCCATCCCTCCGGGGATACCGAGGCCCCCTCCCTCGCCGTGCTGGGAATTAGCTCGAATTAGCGCTGTAGTGTAGACATACCCCTATATATTACCCAAACCTTGCACCATCTCTCAGGACTGAGGTAGAATTAGGGGTGTAACAGAAGCTTCCTTATGTCCTGAAACCCAATGTAGACACAGCTATGTCAGTTGAGAAACTATTTCTGTTGACGTAAGTACCATGTACCTGCAACAAGGGAAAAACTCATTTTCAGGGCAGGCTGAGTATACATGAAAGGTTATGCCAGCATAGCTATTGCCTCATAGCTATGCCAGTATAGACCCTATAGTGTAGACAAACCCTAAGACCATGATAGTGTAAAGGCAATGTAAACCATTTATGGACACATGTGCTCACTAATGGGAACTGAAAGTTATAGAATCATAGAAGATTAGGTCCGGAAGAGACCTCAGGATGTCATCTAATCCAACCCCCTGCCCAAAGCAGGACCAACTGTAATCAGGGACAGGTTTGCCCTACAGCCAAAAGTCAGCTTAAAGTACACAATTCCAGCTATGTAAATAACGTATCTAGTGTCAATGCTCCATAAGTCAAGCTCTGGCGCTGTCCTCACAGCGGGTCAATGGGAGAAATGCTTCCATCAACTTCCCTATGTGAGGAGTACCGGCTCCAACAGGGGGCATCCTCAGCATTCAATTTAGCGGGTCCATAGATCTGCTGATGTGAATGCCAGAAGATTGGCCACTGCAGCATCAATCTTCCTATAATTATAGACATGTCCTAAATCGCCCAGCCAGGGTTTTGTCAAGCCTGGCCTTAAAAACCTCTAAGGATGAAGATTCCACTGCCTCCCTAGGGAACCCATCCCAGTGCTTCACCACCCTCCGAGGGAAACAATTTTTCCTAATATCCAACCTAGACCTCCCCTACTTGCAACTTGAGACCATTGCTCCTTGTTCTGCCATCTGTCACTACTGAGAGCAGCCTCTCTCCATCCTCTTTGGAACTCCCCCTCAGGAAATTGAAGGCTGCTATCAAATCCCCCTCTCCCCTCAGTATTCTCTTCTGCAACTAAATAAGATCAAATCCCTCAGCCTCTCCTCATGAGTCATGCTTCCCAGCCCCCTCATCATTTCTGTTGCCCTCCAAGGGACTCTCTCCAGTGCGTCCACATCTTTTCTGTAATGGGAAGCCAAGAATTGGACACAATACTCTAGATGTGACCTCACCAGATCCAAATAAAACAGAATAATCACTTCTCTAGATCTGCTGGCAATGCTCCTCCTAATACACCCTAACATGCCATTAGCCTTGTTGGCAACAAGGGCACACTGTTGACCCATATCCAGCTTCTCATCCACTGTAATCCCCAGGTCCTTTTCTGCAGAATGGCTGTTTAGCCAGTCAGTCCCCAGTCTATAGCAGTGCTTGGGATTCTTCCATCCTGCACTTGTTGAACCCCATCAGATTTCTTTGGGCCCAACCCTCCAATTTGTTTCGGTCACTCTTGACCCTACCCCTACCCTCCAGCAGATCTATCTCTCCTCCCAGTTAGTGTCATCCACAAACTTGCTAAGGGTGCAATCCATCCCATCATACAGAGTCCCTGTGCCATTTCCCAGAGGCTGACCCTAGCTATTTCTTACTGATTCTTAAATCATTAAAAATCCATGTCCTCCACGTGCACGCATCATGGGCTGGAATGCTGACAGGGTGCAGATTTGATAAAAGTCAAGAGATACTATATGCAAATGAAAGGTGCTACACAGGTGAATATTTTGGACCTAATCCTGTTACCTTGGTGTGAATTTGGAGTGAACCAGTGAAATTGCTCCTCGGTTTACACTAGTGTGAATGAATGTTAGAATTCGTAAATTACCTGGGGAAAAGTGAAGGAGCAGCCTGAACACACCAAGCATGTAACGAATGAGAGGTTCTTTTCACGAGCAACACTGACTGTACCCTAAGCACAGTTCTTTCATGGAAAGGCTTGAACATTAGCTTCCCATTTTAAGATGTTCCCTTTTCCATGCACACACACTTCAGCTCTTACGTAGGAGAACATTGCAGCAGTTGTCTCTGTGCCAGCAGGACTCGGGCGTATGGAACATTCGTGTAAATCTGCTTGTGCAATATCATTGGTATTGCAAAAAATGCCCTCTCTTGCCCCTTGGAAAATGTGATTCTCAAAGACTCCCACTTCCTTCTCTCTTTGCTAGAGCTGCTCAAAGCTAATGATGTCCACGTTCCGGGAAACATCAGTGCTTTGAACTTTCCTCTCATACGAATGGCTGTACTGTGTCAGATCGAAGGCCTGTGTTTCATCCTGAATTAGAATGGAAAGTCGCCATTTAAAAAATACGCTCCAAAAGAAAAATCCTGATAAAAATTGTTTTGGGAGCATGCAAACAAGCTTATCAAATTTATTTGTGTGTGTGTGTGTGTGTGAGAGAGAGAGAGAGACAGAGAAAGAGAGAGAGAGGGAGAGAGAGAGAGAGAGAAACAGAAACAGAGACAGAGACACAGAGAAAGAGTTCATAGGAAGAAAAAATAAATGCTAAACTGGTAGTACTGCTGAAAAAAAAATCTGGAGGTTATAGCATATGACAAGTGGAACATGAGTCAACAAAGTGATACAACTGCAAAAAACCCCACTAGTATTCTGGTGTATATTAACAGGAGAGTCATACAGTGGCACGGCCAGAATGGAACAGGTGGCTGGGCCCCAACTTCAGATGGGTGAGCAATGGGGGATGTCTACACTACAGAGTTTTTTTGGAAAAAACGGCCATTTTCTGAAAAAAACCTCACTTACGTCCACACTGCAATCATGTTGTTTTGAAAAAAAATCGAAAGAACAGAGAGGTTTTTCTGACATTGGTAAACCTCTTTCTACAAGCAAGAACACCTTTTCCAAAAAAGCTCTTTTGGAAAAAGGCATGTGTGGACAGGGAAGAGGGAGTTCTTTCGATAGAAAAGGAAAGAGGAAAAAGCACAGGTGCCCTGGTGGCCACTCCATCCATAGTCATCACCGCTTACTATGAGACTGTCCATTCAGTGCAATCTGCTTTTTCGATGTGCTTTGGCAGTGTGGACGCTCTCTCTCGGAAGAAGTTTTTTGGGACGATCTCTTCAGGAAAAGCTTCTTCCGAAAGAAGCCTGCAGCCTAGGCATAGGTTAGGTTGTAGGTTAGGAGCAATGCTTCCCCCTTCTGGTCTTGAAAGAGGAGGGACAGAAAGGATACTCCAGTCTGGGGCCACATAAAAATGGGATGCCCCATAAAATGCGTCCAGTATTCCCTGCCCATTTCCTCTCTCCCCTTGTTCTGCTTGCCTGGTGCTTCTGCAAGGAAGGGAGTCAGGGCTGGCCTCATCCTCCTGCCAGAGAGGGGAGTTGGGACACTGGGAACTTGCCCGGCTCTGCCTGCCCAGTGGAGTGTTGTCAGGGTACGGAGTGGTGTCAGGGCATGGAGGCTTGCAAGCCCACAACCCTGGCCTAGCTGGATCACCAGATGGAGCGGGACAACCCAGGCACACCCTTGACTGCATCTCGGTGTCATAGGTAAGACACAGGAGATGATTGTTCTGCTCTGCTCTGCTCAACACGGGTGAGGACTTGTCTGAAATACTGTGTCCAATTCTGAATACCACAGTCTAGGAAAGAAGTGGACAAATTGGAGAGAATCCAGGAAACAGCAACGGAAGTGATAAATGATTTTTAAAAAGCAACATATGGGGAAAAGCTAAAAGAACCAGGGCATATTTATTCATAATAAAACAAAGTTTGATGGAGGGACCTGATAACAGACTTAAAAATGTGTTAAGGGCTGCTCTAAAGAGGATGGAAAACAATTTTTCTTCAAATCCACTGAAGGCAGACAAGAAGTAACAAGGTTTATCGTGCATTAAGGGAGATTTAGATGAGATACCAGGGAAAACTTTTTAACCGTATGGGAAGTTAAGGTCTGGAACGTGCTTCCAAGGGAGTTTTTGGAAACTCAGATCCTAAGGCCAGATAGAACCATTTTAAACATCTAATCTGACTTCCTGCCATTCAAAAGCTATAGAACTAAACGCATCAAAAATTCCATACTCAAAACCACACATTTGAGATGAGCAATAAAGTGTTTTTTAAGAATACTAGCTCTCACTTAGCATGACTTATCCATAGACTTCAAAGCACTTTTATAAGGCAGCTGAGCATCATTACTGGTATCATGCCCCTTCCCCACAATTTGGAAATTGCCCTATGAATATGCATAACTCAGAGATACTCTATGCAAAATAGGTCGTGTACGAAATAATTTTTAAAGTTACAGTCTGCAGACTCTGAATATTTTCTTTTTGTGCATGTAACATTCTTATAAGTGAAGCTAGAAGTATTGAATGTGCTTTTAATTCTAAATTAAATTTAATGAGGGTCATTAGTGATACGTTAGGAACTTAATGGCTCAGTACTCAAACCAATGACCCATGAATGGTTTCATTTTTCCTGTGAGCCCAAACTGTGGTTGGTCCTAAGAAGACATATGACCATGCCATCTGGTACTGGAATCCATCTTGATTCGTGCATTTTTCCATGGGGATGGAGAGACTGAACACAGGGTTCCATCATAGGGGAAAATCTATTTAAGGAATGGAAAGCACATCAGGTCTTTGTCCTCAGCTGGACCTTTGAAAAGGCCTCATCCGCCCTTAGATGGTACACAAGAAAAAAACTGAATAAAACAAAGAACTCTAAAGAGCTCTGAAAAACTATAGACTCAGTCCAGGGTAAAGATCAACTCTGACTTAAAATAAAAGACCAGCTAATTCTAATACACTAAGATACTTGTTAAAGGCAATTCTTACCCTTAACAGTTCTTATCTCAGGTAAAATACTTTAACGTAGTAACTTACTCTGTTAGAATCATAGAATCATAGAACCATAGAGCTAGAAGAGACCTTAGAAGGTCATCAAGTCCAGCCCCCTGCCCTAGGCAGGACCAATCCCAACTAAATCAACCCAGCCAGGGCTATGTCAAGCCGAGACTTAAAAATCTCTAGGGATGGAGACTCCACTACTTCCCTAGGGAACCCATTCCAGTGCTTCACCACTCTCCTAGTGAAATAGTTTTTCCTAATATCCAACCTGGACCTCTCCTGCCACAACTTGAGACCATTGTTCCTTGTTCTGCCATCCATCAGTACTGAGAACAGCCTTTCTCCATCCTCTTTGGAAGCTCCCTTCAGGAAGTTGAAGGCTGCTATCAAATTCCCCCTCACTCTTCGCTTCTGAAGACTAAACAGACCCAACTCCCTCAGTCTCTCCTTGTAGGTCATATGTTCCAGCCCTCTAATCATTTTGGTTGCCCTCCGCTGGACACTCCCCAATGAGTCCACATCCTTTTTGTAGTCGGGGGGCCAGAAGTGGACACAATACTCCAAATGTGGGCTCACCAGAACTGAATAAAAGGGAATAATCACATATCTGGATCTGCTGGCAATGCTCCTCTTAATGCACCCTAATATGCCATTAGCCTTCTTGGCTACAAGAGCACACTGTTGACTCATATCCAGTTTCTCATCCACTGTAACCCCCAGGTCCTTTTCTGCAGAACTGCTACTTAGCCGGTTGGTCCTCACCTGTTCTGTCTGTTTCCAATTGCAATCACTTAAATCCTTCTCTTTATACTTAATAAAACACTTTTGTTTATTATCAAGCCCAATGTCAATAATTGCTACCGGGGGTATGTGAGTAGGGAGCAACCCCTGTGCATCTCTCTCTTTCATTGATAAAGGGGGAGAACACCTTCATGAGTTTTCTCTATGTAAAACTTTTACACAGGGTAGGATGGATTTACTTGGGGTTTAGGTCCCTTTTGGGGGCTGTTTTCCTAAGTGCTATCGGTGGCCTTATAGCTGAGTCTTGCCCAAACTGAGCTGGTTCAGTGTCTGTGTTGCTCTGCAGGGGGGCAGTAACCCCAACTCTGTGTCTTGGCTGGGAGAGACCAGAGCTTCTGGCCTAGCCAGACAGGGTGGCAGGGAGCCCCAGAGGGCTGGAAGGTCGTCCTCAGTCGCTTGATCAGCACATTGGGTGACAACCACAAGGGGACTTCAATGATCCAACCCCTCACAACAGGCATTTTACAGATAGGGAAACTGAGGGATAAGGCCGTGAAATAACTTGCTCCGGGTCACCCCACATCCAAACGGGGAATAGAATCAAGTTCTCCTGACCCTCTACTGAGGCACTGCATCCACTCAACACTACTGCCTCCCATGCAGTTTTCTTTAAAGAGGCATGTGTTGTAGACGAGGCTATAACTGTGTAATTATTTTTCCTGTGGTCAGTTACCCTCCCTGTTAAAAGTTCTTGCCTGATTTCTCATCTGAATTTGTCTAGCTTCAGCTTTCCTCCATTGGCTCTTTTGCCCATTATCTGTCTGCTGGTTTTGCCAGTCCTTAGCAAGACAAGCTGAGAACACTCCATAGAGTGGTGACAGAATGCAATCCCATGTGCAGCAGGGCTAACAGGATGGCCAGACCCCTGGACAATGGGGGGGAGCAGGGGAGTGCAGCTTCGTGCTCCCAGAAGGGGCAGGGCCATGTGGGGAAGAGGAGGGATTGGGGACGGCCAGCACTCAGAGCCACCTGGACCGCGCCATATCCCTTCTCCCCCCACAGACCTCAGAGCTGCCCAGAGCACACCACGTGGCACTCTGGCAGTGATTTAAAGGGCTGGTGGGTTGGCCGCTGCTGCTGCCAGGACCCCTGGGCCCTCTTGAATTACTGAGCCCTGGAGCAACTACCCCTTGTGTCCCCCTGTCTGAGAGCCTGGCTGTGTGCAAGGTTCTTGGAGCAGAATAAGGTCCCAGCCTTCTTGGCTACACTGAGATTTCAGTCAAATGGACCAGAGAATATTAGAAGCCAATTAAAACCTTTACATCTGTGTTTATGTTTTTTTTTTAACTACAGAAAGTGAGCTTTCAAGTCAATGGGAAATTTTGCTTCTCTCCCATCAAAACAAATGACAAACTCATGTAGGTTAAGTGAGGCAACGTAGGTGAGGTAATAGCTTTTATTGGACCACATCTGCTGCCAAGAGACACAAGCTTTTGGCTACACAGGGCTCTTTTTTACTTCTAGGAAAGGTCACAGGTATACGTGCCGACACTATCAGTGCTACAGGGTGGGGTAGGGCCGGAGGGTAAGGAGTGGAGTTGGGGCTGGGTCTAGGGCCGAGCAGGATTTGAGCATTTGGCACATTAGAAAGTCAGTATCTCTAGTCACAGCTAAATACCGGGTGGAACAGATTGCGTAGAATTAGTAAGTAATACGTTCTAAGAGAGCATTCAAGGTGAAAGTGGCCCATTCAGACCTCTTCAGGACAAAAAGACAGGGAGGGTGCAGTTGCTGGGTTACAATAGGAGCAGGGAACCTTTTTGGGGTCAAGGGTGACTGACCCACAAAAAGATCAGTCGGGAGCCATACACAAGTGTGAAGCAAAAATAAAAAAAAAAAAAAACTACAACCAAGCAAACCCCTGATGAAGAAGAAAGACATGCCTCACATTTCCCTTGCACACCAATATCTAGGGGGGCCCAGAGGGACTGGGGAGTGAGCCCTGAGCCTCGGGGGCTAGATCCAGACAAGTCGGGGGTGTTAGATTCCCCACCCCGGGTTACAGCTTGTTGTAATAAGTCTTTAATAAGACCATGGTTTTTAGTGTAAAAAACCCTAAATATCACAACATTTGAATTTGTTTATTTATAAATGCTTCATGTAAAAGAAATCCCACTCATACAGTTCTAACAATAAAAGACACACACCGCGATGCTGATTCACAGTGAAAACAAAGTCACCCACAGTGTGTCGTGGTCTCATGTAAACTTCCATTCACAAAGAAAAGGTTAGTAACCCTTGCCAATCACACAAGCACAGTTTTTTCAGGCAGCTGTTTCATTCAAAGACTGGATCACGAAATGTAATTCAACTCCTATTAGTATAATACACTTAAAAATAGTTCAGTAACCAGCAAAATTCCATGACCTAGAATCTTAACCACATAGTACAAAACTAATGAATGTGAATCAGAAAAGACAGCCCTCTGGTTGGTTGCTAATGCTAACAAAAATTTGTTTTAACATGCACTTGTAGTGTTAGTTTCGATTCTTGGCTCAGAGGGCCAACACGTAGTGCAGTCTATGGTAATGTGGACAATTACGCATTAAGAACTAAGCCAAGACTTGAAGCAACTCCAATGTCAAGGATTTCAGCACTGCCCAAAGAAAATGACCCCAAAGTTTATTTTGCCCTCAATTCTCTGGAAGTTTCCCCTGGGTATGCTGGACTCAATACTCTTCCTATTTATATCATCCTTCTGGTATATCCTTTCTTCTAGCAAGAACTGGAGACCCTGGCCCAGTCCAATAAATATGATTTAATTGGGATAACATAGACTTGGTGGGATGACTCGCTTGACTGGAGTATAGACTGTTCAGGAAGAACAGGCAGGGGAGAAAAGGAGGAGGAGTTGCACTATATGTAAGAGAGCACTACGATTGCTCAGAACTCCAGTATATAGAGGAAGAAAAACCTGTTGAGAGTCTATGGGTTAAGTTTAGAGGTGCAAACAACAGCAGTGATATTGTGGTTGGTGTATACTACAGGCCACCGAATCAGGTGAATGAGGTAGATGAGGTTTTCTTCAGACAACTGAGAGAAGCTTCCAGATTGCATGCCCTGGTTCTTGTTGGGGACTTTAATCACCCTGACATCTGTTGGGAGACAAATACGGCAGTACACAGGCAATCCAGGAAGTTTTTGGAGAATGTTGGGGATAACTTCTTGGTACAAGTGCTGAAGGATCCGACCAGGGGCTGTGTGCAGCTTGAACTTCTGCTCACAAACAGGGAGGAACTAATAGGAGAAGTAGAGGTGGGTGACAACCTGGGAAGCAGTGATCATGAGATGGTAGATTTCAGGATCCTGACCAAAGGAAGAAAAGAGAGTAGTAAAATACACACCTTGGACTTCAGAAAAGCAGATTCTGACTCCCTCAGAGACCTGATGGGCAGAATCCTCTGGGATGCTAACATGAAGGGGAAAGGAGTCCAGGACAGCTGGCAGTATTTTAAAGAAGCCTTATTGAAGGCACAGAAAGAAACCATCCTGATGCATAGCTAGAGAGGCAAACATGATAGAAGACAGAATTGGCTTACAGTGGAAATCCTTGGTGAACTTAAGCACAAAAAGGAAGCTTACAAAAAGTGGAAACTTGGACAAATGACCAGGGAGGGGTATAAAGGTATAGCTCGATAATGCCAGGGGTTATCAGGAAGGCAAAAGCGCAATTGGAATTGTGACTGGCAAAGGACGTGAAGGATAACAAGAAAGGTTTCTACAGGCATGTTAACAATAAGAGGGTGATCAGAGAGGGTGTGGGGCCCTTACTGGATGAAGGAGGTAACCTAGTGACAGATGATGTGGGAAAAGCTGAAGTACTCAATGCTTTCTTTGCCTCTGTCTTCACCTCATTCCACGAGGTGTAACAGTTAACTCGAACTAATGATTTAGTTCGAGTTAACGTTTGACTGCCGCGTGTAGCCGCGGGCAGTTAGTTCAGACTAAGGGGATTTAAAAATGGCGCCCAGATGGAAAGGTGCAAGTAAAGCCCGGGATATTTAAATCCCGGGCTTCATTTGCAACTTCGAATGCCTAGTTCGAACTAAGGGGGCTAGTGTAGACATACCCTAGGAGAGTGGTGAAACACTGTAATGGGTTACCTCGGGAAGTAGTGGAGTCTCCATCCCTACAGGTGTTTAAGTTTCGGCTTGACAAAGCCCTGGCTGGGTTGATTTAGTTGGGATTGGTCCTGCCTAGAGCAGGGGGCTGGACTTGATGACCTTCTGAGGTCTCTTCCAGCTCTATGGGTCCATGATTCTGTGATTCCCTCTGCCTAACATTGATGCCTTTACTTATTCTTTGGCGCTCAATGGTACCTTCTGAGATGGAAGTCCCTTTCTTCCAGTTTCTCTGTAAATATAGTTACTAAATCCCTGATCTAATAACCTGGCAATCTGAATTGCAAGAGAGGTAAAGAAGTGCCATTATCCCCATTTAGAATATAGGAGACTGAGGCACAAAGAGACTAGGGGTCAGATTTGTAAAGAAATTTAGGAACATAAAGAACCACATAACTTAGTAGGATTTTCAAAGGTCCGGAGGCTTTTTCCCATGTAAGCACCTTTAATCCCACCTCCAGGGGTTGAGCCTCTAACTATATCTATTTGCAAATGGATATACTCATGTAGGTGTACAAACACTGTCTAAATCATCCCTGGGAAAGCTACATGTAACACTGAGTAAGCTAAATTACTGATGCAGTAGGTGGAAAGGTTCAGTTAACACATAGTAAAAACCTGATTCTGCAGCCACCTACATGGTACACCTCTGTTATTAAGAAACACCACCACCACCTACCTCTCACGTTGCACTTGTCAACACATTTTATAAAAGAGGTCTATCATTATCCCCATTTTACAGATGGAGAAACTGAGGCTCCAAGATGTAACATGACTTATCCTAGGTTACCCTGCAAGTCAGTGGTTCAGCTGATAATAGAATCTAAATTTATGTAGTCCCTGGCCAGTGTGCTCTATCCACTGGGAAACACTACCTCCTCCTTAAGACCAACCTTCCAATAGTTGCAACCAATTATCAAACAAGATCTTGATTGTCTTTTAACCAAGGAACACATGTATTGTTTTCATTCTCTCCAAGCCTTTATTGATCTGTGTTCATTTTTTCTTGATCTTTTCCAATTTATTTATTGACTCAGACTCACTAAAGATCAGCCCAATAAAGCATGATTTTGTTCAGTCGCTTTTGTATTAAGTAGGTGGTAAAATATTCTGAGACTGTTAACAAAGCGCTGACCAGCCCCGAATCAGAGACAGCTGAACAGAGGCATAAGCGCCCATTAAGGGTATGTCTACACTTGCACTCTCTTTAGAGAGAGGGATGCAAATGAAGACATTTGAAATTCCAAATGAAGCCGGGATTTAAATATCCCACGCTTCATTTGCATATTTGCGTTATGGCACTATTTCAAAATAGTGCTATTTTGAAATAACAGACGCTGTTAAGACGTGGTTATTTCGATAGAATACCCTTCTCTCTAAACAACTGGTAAACTTCATTGTATGAGGAATAAGGGTTATTTCAGGAGAAGTGTTTTCTCTCAAAATAACCACGTCTTAACAGTGTCTGTTATTTCGAAATAGCGTATTTCAAAATAGCGCCATAACATGAATATGCAAATGAAGCGCAGGATATTTAAATCCCGACTTCATTTGCAATTTCGAATGTCTGTGGGTCTGTCTACAGTAGCCCCCTACATCAATCTAGGGAAGCTAATGAGGTTGACCGAAATTGCAAATGAAGTATGGGATTTAAATATCCTGCGCTTGATTTGCACGTTTCCTGCGCTTGATTTGACTAGCCCGAAGTAACTGCCCGCGCCTACACGCAGCAGTGAAACAGGATTCCAAAATAAAGCCCTAACTCGAATTAGCTGGTAAACCTCATTACAGGAGGAATACCAGCTAATTCGAGTTAGGACTTTATTTCGGAATCCTATTTCACTGCCGCGTGTAGACACAGGCAGTTACCTCGGGCTAGACAATTTCTAAAATGGCGACAGGCCAGGAACATGCAAATCAAGCGCTTCATTTAAATCCTGCGCTTCATTTGCAATTTCGGTCGCCCTCATTATCCTCCCTAGATCGATCTAGGGGGCTAATGTAGACATACCCTTCATTTGCAGCCCTCTCTCAAAAGAGGGTGCAAGTGTAGACATACCCTTAGAGCTGTCCTTGACTCCTGGTTCTGCTACGTGACCTTTCCCCATGGTGCTTCAGTTTCCCCATCGGTCAAATTGGGTTAATGTGATGCATTTCTCTACATGAGGCACTGTTTATGCAAACTGTTCACCAGGAAATGCCTGGCTTTTCCTTTGAGAAACCCACAGTCTCTTTATCTTATCTGGCTTTTTTCCCAAAAATAAGGTATCAATTATCCAGCACTAATGAATTGCATACATAAACAACCTGATTGCATCAATTCTTTTTCCTCTTACGCTTGCTTTCCATGGAATCTTGCCTACCGACTCCCTGAGTTTGCTGAAGACTGCCTTCTTGAAATTCATTGTCTCTAGTTTGGTGTTCTCCCACCTACCATTCCGTCTTAGAATCATGAACTCTATCGTTTCATGGTCACGTGCACCCAAGCTGCCATCCACTTTCAAATTCTCATCCAGTTCCTCAACTCTAGAACAGCCTCTCCCTAGTAGACCTTGAGTTCTGTCAACAAAAGGGGTTATTGCATTTACACTGTCCTTTGCATCTACACTCTCATGTCGACAAAGCGGCTTGCTTTATCGACAGAACTGGATGTAGTCTAGATGTTCTTTGTCGACAGAAGCTTTGTCAACAGTATCATAAGAACATAAGAACATAAGAACGTCCGAACTGGGTCAGACCAAAGGTCCATCTAGCCCAGTAGCCTGTCTGCCAACAGTGGCCAACACCAGATGCCCCAGAGATGGTGGACCGAAGACAATGATCAAGCCATTTGTCTCCTGCCATCCTTCTCCAGCCTCTGACAAACAGAGGCCAGGGACACCATTTCTATCCCCTGGCTAATAGCCTTTTATGGACCTACCCTCCATGAAATTATCTAGCTTCTCTTTAAACTCTGTTATAGACCTAGCCTTCACAGCCTCCTGTGGCAAGGAGTTCCACACGTTGACTACATGCTGTGTGAAGAAGAACTTTCTTTTATTAGTTTTAAACCTGCTATCCATTAACTTCATTTGGTGTCCTCTAGTTTTTCTATTCTGGGAACTAATAAATAACTTTTCTTTATTCGCCCTCTCCACACCACTCATGATTTTATAGACCTCTATCATATCCCCCTCAGTCTCCTCTTTTCTACACTGAAAAGTCTCAGTCGCTTTAACTTCTCTTTATATGGGACCCGTTCCAAGCCCCTAATCATTTTAGTTGCCCTTTTCTGAACCCTTTCCAAGGCCAAAATATCTTTTTTGAGGTGAAGAGACCACATCTGTACACAGTATTCAAGATGTGGGTGTACCATAGTTTTATACAGGGGCAGTAAGATATTCTGGGTCTTATTTTCTATCCCTTTCTTAATAATTCCTAGCATCCTATTTGCCTTTTTGACTGCTGCTGCACACTGTGTGGAAGTTTTCAGAGAACTATCCATGATAACTCCAAGATCTCTTTCCTGATTTGTCAGCCAAATTAGCCCCCATCATACTGTAGGTATAGTTGGGGTTATTTTTCCCGATGTGCATTACTTTATACTTATCCACATTAAATTTCATTTGCCATTTTGAAATGTATCTATCAGCAAAGCTTCTATCAACAAAAGCCAGTAGTCTAGACGTACCCTAGGTTACTGTGCCTGAATGTACCCCTATCTTCCTACCCCCCTATATACTCTTGTAATAATGTTTGTACTAAATATGCCACAAAACACTATTAACTAATAACTCACTGATCAATAATATCATGATGAAATAGAGGCAACAACATGGTGTGTAAAGTTATGAAATTGCCCTGTGTGATCTTAAAAGCACATTTCCAAACTCACCTGGAACTAATCAAGCAAGTGGGCCTTAAAAGGATGTCTGTTTACCTGAGTTTGCATATAATCTGCAAGCAGAGTCATCAGACAGCAAAAGAACCAAGAAAAAGAAAATCTGCATTTCTGCAGCATAACACCACTTCCTTGCCAGACTCCATCTTTCCTTCCTCTCAGCTGGAGAGAGTTTTACCTAAGGGTCAATCTCTGGAAAATGCATTTCAAAGGATAACTATACTATAAACATGAGGAGCAAAGACACTCCAAGTTATCCCTCCTTATCCATCTCTCTTTTCCAACTAAGGCAACAAAGGAAAAAGCCTATTGACTTTGGGTACAGATCCTGACCTGAAATTTGGTCAGCCACACTATTTGGAATCTGTCTAGTCTGTCCAGTCTAGTCTGTTAAATTTAGTACTCGGAAGCATTTTGCCTTTATTTCTCTTGTAACCATTTTCGATTTCGATGCCTAAATACTTGCACTCACTTAAAATCTATTTAACTATAAAGAAATTTGCTCTGCTATTTAATCAAAATTAATTCCGTGTTTTGAACTGTTTGGGTAACTATTTAAGATGGCAAATTACTGTCTATTCTTCCCTTACAGGGACAACAGGCCAATTTGTCCAGGAGATAGCAGAAAACAAAACATTTTGGGGAGTGCAAGGAAATTCAGGATGGGGAATGTATTGGTGCCACCTTATATGTAATAACCAAGGCTGGAGGGAGCCAGAACTTGGCATGTGTTCACTGCTAGGCTGCTGAGATCAGAACTGCTGATCCAGAACCATGTCCATACATAGCTGCTCGGTGCTTCCTGAATGCTGGTAGATTGTTTGCAAGCAGCCCAAGCAGCAAGGCATCACAGGGCAACCCCAAGATTTAGTTCCTGCGCTGACTCATACCTGAGCATCTCATTTTCTAGTTCCTGGTTTCCCATTCCAATGAAAGACAACAGGAGTCGCTTGCATTTTACAGCAGATACTAAGAACTCACTTGCTCAGTTGTCACCTGTGAGGAGAGAATCAGGATCTTGGAGAACAATGTTGAGGCGCAGCAAAGAAATCCCACAGTGCCGGTTGCTGCCATGTTTGCACATGCACATTCCCTACTATTGCAATGGGAGGGTAGCACATGGAAGGAATAGGAGACAAATACTGAAGACAGTTACAATGGTTGGATTGATTCAGAGCACACTTGGGGCAGGCCGGGACAGAAGGGAAGAGAACAGAGCAAGAGGGAGGTGTTATTTAAATGAATCTGTATGCTTGAGAGTCCTACTCTATGGCTGGAGAATAGTGATAGAGATGCTTAAATTTGACACTTTATGTATGGGTTTAAACAAAGACTCTAATTATCTCACCCATTACAAAGATAGCTTCCCCAATTATCACCCCTAATGTCATTACCTCAAAGAAACTTCCCCTGTTATCACCCCTATGTCATTACCTCACAGAAACTTACCTTCTCCCCTCACCCTGACTCTGTTCTAAAATTTGATTTGTCAATTTCACATGCGTTCATTTTTTTTTATTGTATCACTTTGGTATATATGGTTGTGCCGATTTTCTTCCACATATTGATCTGAGGAAGTGGGTCTGGCCCACGAAAGCTCATACCTAATAAACCATAATGTTAGTCTTTAAAGTGCTACATAGTTCTGTCTTTTCTATGGCTGGAGAATTCCTAATAGAGTGCTTGCTTTTAAGAAAGGGGAAGAAAGTGATCTCAGAAACTACACGCCCTTTTGTTTCATATACAAGTTCTTGGACAAATTTTGAAAGAGAACGTAGTTAAGGACATAGATGTCAAGAGAAACCAGGATAAAATACATGGTTTTAAAAATGTTAGATTATTCTGGAACAAGCTAATTTCTTTGGGTGCATCTACACTGTGGCGCTAGCTCAAAATAAGGTATGAAATTTGATCTATGCAAATTGCGTACCTTATTTTGAGCTTATTTCAAGATAGTATATTTTAAAATTTGGCACTGTCTACACAACACCAAATTTTGAAATTGACCACTATTCTGAAAAGTCCCGTAATCCTCATGGAAAAACGTTTACCAGGACATCAGAATAGCACACCCATTATTTCAATTACATGTTGAAATAATGGGTGTGCTGTCAAGATGCAGAAAAAACTATTTCAGGATACCAGAAGTATTCCAAATTAGTGCCGCAGTGTAGACGTACCCTTTGAGAAGATAACTGGGCGGAGGGGGCGGGAGGGTTAGACAAAGGAAATGCAGTAGACCTAACCTCATTGAAATCCAGGTAGATATTTGATGAGTTCCACATAAGAAATCAGTTAAATTGGAGAAGATCAAGATTAAGATGAGAGTTGAATAGTGAATAAAGAGCTGGCTGAAGGGGAACAACCACTGGTCATACTGAAAGTTGAACTGTCAAGTGAGAGAGATGTCACTAACAAATTTCCTCAGGGATAGGTCATGGGACAAGTCTTATCTGACATTTTCATTCATGACCTTGGCACACAAAGTGTGTGCGCCCAAATAAAATTGACAGTTGACACAAAGTTGGGTGACACTGACAAAATGGAGGGGGACTAGAATATCACACAAGAAAACCTGGAGGGCCAATTCAGGGCGATACAACTGTTTCCTACAAAGACGGTAGAGGGACGAATACCGAGAAGAGTTATTGAAGTGACAATGTTGAAATAAGAACACATGGATATAAACTGACTTAAAATTAGAGAAAGGTTTCGAGCCATAAGAGGAGTCAAATTCCGGACCGGCATTCAAAGGGGAGTAGAGAGGACAAAAATGTAAGGCCATGTCTACACTAGGGCTACGTCTAGACTGGCTTGATTTTCCAGAAATGCTTTTAACGGAAAAGTTTTCCGTTAAAAGCATTTTCGGAACAGAGCGTCTAGATTGGAACGGATGCTTTTCCGCAAAAGCAATTTTGCGCATAAAAGCCCCGATCACCACTTTAGCCATCGGGGTTTTTTTGCGCAAAACAGTACTGTGCAATGATTTGCGCAAGAGGGCTTTTGCCCGAACGGGAGCAGCATAGTATTTCCACAAGAACACTGATAATCTTACATGAGATCGTCAGTGTTCTTGCGGAAATTCAAGCAGCCAGTGTAGACAGCTGGCAAGTTTTTCCGCAAAAGCAGCTGATTTTGCGGAAAAACTGGCCAGTCTAGAAACAGCCTAGGAGATTATTTCACATTTACTATCTTCGATTTCTGGGACCCAATTTTACAAATTCGAAGTTCCGTGTCCTCATTACGGGGAAGAATTGAATGGAGTCTGAGGCAGGCTCCGTTAATGTGGATGTGCTACCACATCAGACTCAGAGCCCCGGGAAGCACTCTTGAGAACTGTGGGAGGCCTCCTGGAGGCCAATTAGTTTGAATTAGCAGCACCGGAGCATCCACACTAACGTTATTTTGGACTTACCACTTGGGAATTGCATTATTCCTCATGAAAGGCAGGACTACAAAGTCTGAATTCTGTGGCCCCTTATTCTGGAATAACAGGCTTAGTCGGGGTGGGGGCCACTCCAAGATTTTGAAAGTGGTCGAGGGCAGCACTCTTCCAGGATATTAATGGAAGAGGTGTGGGTTCTGGGAGGGAGGTTGGGTGCAGAGGGGAACTTGGTGGGGGGAAGTTGGGATGACGGACTGGGGTGCAGGAGGGAGAATGGGGTCTAGGAGGGACTTTGGGTGAAGGAGGCAGTTGTGACCTAGGGCAGGGGACTGGGATGCAGGATTTTTGGATGTGACCTAGGATAGAAGGGGATTGTGATCTGGGGTAAGGGATTGGGGCGCTAGATCTGGGAGGGGGTGTGGGTGCAGGAGGGAGGCAGAAGGTTTGGGTATGGAGGGCAGAGGGTTGGGGAAGGAAGGGGCTGGGGTGCCAGAGGCAGGCTCTGGCTGCAGGCTGCTCCATGTGGCTACGCTCCGAGCATGAGAGGGAGGGAAAGGGGGCAAGGAGGGAGGGAGAAGGCTTCCTCCACTGCCCATGTGCCCAGCAAAACTTCTTGGCTCCTGTTGGTCAGAAACTGAGAGATTGGCCAATGGCAGTTAAGAGATTTTGCTGGGGGGCAGGAACAGCAGGTGATGTCTCCCTCCTCCCTCCCCAGGCAATCTGGATTGGAGAACAGCTGGCTTTCTAAAACGTGAACTGATCTCTGCCTGAGGGTTCTGGCTGTGGGCCGGATCTGGCCCACAGGCAGCCTCTTGCCCACCTCTGGGCTTGGTAGTGTGGTTGCATCACTTAGAAAATCAACCGTGGGGTTTAATTTTGGACTAAAGTCCTAGTGTAGACCAGGTTACAACTGATCATTTTTCTCCAGGTGCCTGGATAGTGGATCTTGTTGACATTCTCAGGGTCTAAGTGATCACTATATTTGGGATCAGGAAGTATTTTTCTCCCAACTCAGACAGTCAGAGACTTGCAGGGGTGGGGGCATGTCATCTTCCTCTTCAGGGTGGGGCACGAATCACTTCTGGATAAAAAGTAGAGTAAATGGAGCATTCTCTGTAGCTTGAAGTCTTTAAATCATGACTTGAGGATTACAGTAACTCAGTCAGAGGGTCTGGATCTATTACAAGAGTAGGTGGGGGAAGTTCGTTTCTAGCCTTAATCCCTATGGGCTGTGCCCTGTGTGAAGTCTAGAGAAAGAAGAATGTACCGGAGAAACAAGAGGATTTTAAAAACAGAGAGGCAAAGGCTGAATGTGAAACGCCGTAGAAGAGGTTCGTAGCCTGGGCATTGGGTCATGAACAGCTTCAGGAGGTTGTGATAGCCCTTTCTTTATGGGAAGGAAACTCAGAATTTATTTCTCTGGTATGAAATCTCTGGGATGGAATAAAAAAAAGTGCAAACATCGCTGCTTTCACATTGAGCACTGAGCAAGAAGGAAACACCAACTTTCTTCCAAGAAAAGTTTGTACTTCCCTCAGAACAAGACAGTGTTAAGATATCCCTCCTGGGTTTTACTGAAGCTAAATTAGCCTTACTCAGTCCTCTTCTCAGTTGAGAGTACAGGAAAGCAAGGGCACAAAGCCAGTCTCTGAAGTGTCCCGAACCTCTGTTTTGTGAGACAGTGGGAACAGGTGACAGGGGATGAATCACTTGTCTTCATTCCCACTGAAGCACCTGGCATTGGCCACAGTCAGAAGGCAGGATACTGGGCTAGATGGACCGTGGTCTGACCTAATATGTCAGTTCTTATGTTCTTAATCAAGTTTAGTCAACAAACAGTTGGGATGTTTCTACTAGATAATCTGTTATAAACAGGCAGAGGCTGAGGAGGTGGAAGAAACACTGAGCCCATGTGAAGAAGTTCTACCAGTTTGAACCCAGACACTAGGAGGACAACACCCTAATCCCACCGTGGCCTAAAGAGTTGCCGAGATTTAAAAACTCCCACGGAGGCGCTGGCAACATGAGCTCAGGCTCAGCAGATCCAGCGCCAGGGGCATTTTCACTGTACTAGGATGACAAATGCATCAGGCCATCATTTATCATGGCCCAGATGAGGAAGCAATGCACTTCCACGCCAGGGTAAGTGTTAGCTTCAGAAAGAACACAGGTAGAGTATGGAAGGAGAGATTTTCCAGTGCCCCACACAGGTCTCCCTCTTACACGGATTCTGTGTCACCATGTGATTATTTTTACACTCCCGTGTTACTACAGGATGAAGTGAAGAGTCAGATTGCAGGTGGGATTTAAGGGAAAAATAGTGCTGTTCAAAGAGGAAGCTACTTGAAGTTACTCACCCCACCCTCAGCTGCATATCACCAGGCGAGGTTGGCTTTGAACTATTGCCATAAATGGTATCAAACAGTGGCTCCCCATGCTCTTCTAACACACGCTGGTTGGAAGAGCACTACAACATGGGGCACAATTTTTTAAAACAGGCCAGCAATTTCAGGTGCCCAATCTAAGACACCTAAAAGGGCCTGATTTTCAGAGGGTGGATCCTCGGTATATTGCTACATATCAGGCCCCTTTCAAGAAGCCTTTGGTTGAACCTCCTAAAACTGAATCACGTGGCCATTTGTCACTTTGACAATCCTGGCTCTGTTCCTTGACACGAGGAGGGGACAGCTGGAGATGGCTGGCTGGGAGTAACAGCCATTTGACCGCGTCTGAAATGATGGAGAAGGAAGCATGCTCTTTGCAGAGCTATTCCTAAATTTTTATAGCCTAGCTAAAACGGAGTTTGATCCATGCCTTGGTTGGCAACTGGGGAAACTCACTAGAGGGTCTCTCTCTCTGAGGGCCTTGCCAATCATCCCATCGGGGGAAGGATGCCTTCTGCTTCCCACAGAAAAAGCTGTGGTGGTGGCCTGTACTCCCCACAGATCCAGGGGGATCGATAGAAGAGCAAAACTTTCCATTCATATGCCCTGTGCTTCCAGGGAAACTTTATAGACTCTTTACGCCACGGCAGCAGTTTTATTTATCTAGTGGCTGCTCCTGGTGGGTGCCCATCCAAGGTGGAGTGGGCAGCAAAAATTAGTATAGCCTGTTTGGAGTGGTACTGACACCACTGAGCATAGCCAGCATCTCTCTCAGCCATCGCCCCTAGCTTACCCATCCCCCACTCCCTTTTCCTTCATCTCTAGACAGCCCTGCATCCGTTGTAAGTTACACTTGTCTCTTTTCTGTACATGACGTGTAAGTTCGGTAGGTGGGGCCATGACTGGGCCCATCCACACAAGACCAAAAAGCTGCTGTCTTATAACAGGGTCAGGGAGCTACCGTGTTGACCTTTTTATGTGAACAGGGCCTTGCTTTCTTTCAACCCAGCAGGGCTTTTCTCAGCCTCCTCTGGTTTCGAGCACCACTCTTCTGGATAGGAAACATAAGTGGCTTTTTACCTGGTGATCTGTATTACAGCCGAAGCCAGGAGCCTATGGCATTAGGCGCTGTGCAAACACCTCACACGAGTCCCTGCCCTTGAGAGCTTACAAGCAAATAGACCAAAGAGTGAGAGGGAAAACAAAATGATGAGGTAACTTCCTCAGTGTCACACTGCAAAGCTGGGATAGGAACCACTCTCAGTCTCCCACCCTGTTGATTAAATCACACGGCCTTTCCCTGGGCTTGTGACGGTCATCGAAGAATGGGTCTGAATTCTTCCTTAAAAGGCTTTTCTTTTCCACTGTGCCCACCATCCTGCCATTATCAGAAAGAGGGCTGGGTTTTTTGGTAAGGCTCTCATTGAAAGCAAACATGCTCCCAGCAGGGATGGGTACAATGATTCAGTGATCCTGACACCCCAAGGGACTGAGAGGTCTGCTGAGTTCCAATTTACAAAGCACTTTGAGATCCTTATGAGGAGGGGCTGAGGGATTTGGGCTTATTTGTTTGAGAGCAGCCTTCAGCTACCTCAAGGGAGGTTCCAAAGAGGATGGAGAGAGGTTGTTCTCAGCGGTGACAGGTGGCAGAACAAGGAGCAATGGTCTGAAGTGACAATGGGGGAGGTCTAGGTTGGATATTAGAAAAAATGATTTCCCTAGGAGGGTGGGGAAGCACTGGCATGGGTTCCCTAGGGTGGGGTGGAATCTCCATCCCTAGAGGTTTTTAAGTCCTGGCTTGACAAAGCCCTGGCGGGGATGATTGAGTTGGGGTTGGTCCTGCTTTCAGCAGAGGCCTGGACTCAGTGACCAACTGAGGTCTCTTCCAGCCCTAGGATTCTATGATGCTATATATTTCTATGATCCTCCAAGGGAAGGAGCCATGTAATCCTTCAAGGTGAGAGCTGCATGGAATTGACACGTTCTGTAATGGTAGCGGAAAGGTTCTGCTCTCCATAAGCAGCTCTTCCCAGCTCCGACTCCCACCTCAGTCCCTCATATGAATCTGCTCTGATAGCAAATTCAGAGCGTTAGATTCAGGGGTTAAAATCAGACTGATGTCAATAACTGACGAGAGTCTACTCACTCTTTGAATAACCAATAGCCTCACTGGAGCATTTGTTTCCCTTCTGCATTTGTAACCACACCATCCGATTTTGTGCACCGTGGCAGTGATTTCTTCTTTTCTTTATTTTTAATTCTGCCCCTGCTCCTCTGCCCACCCCTCAAGTCATGTTATGAGTTGTCATTTTCTCAGCCAACTATCTGTAGCATTTGTTAGTAAACTATGGGGGGTCTTGGGGCTGCAGGTCCTGCAACACATGACATCCCCAACCTTGTTTGATTTGTGTGCTCTGTGATCCAGACTGAAGCTTTCATAAGTCGTTCCACCAAAACTCCTTACTGTGCTGCAGTTTCGTATCTCCTAGAACTAGAAGGGACCTTGAAGGTCATCAAGACAAGTC
Source organism: Pelodiscus sinensis (assembly GCF_052426305.1). Lineage (NCBI taxonomy): Eukaryota > Metazoa > Chordata > Testudines > Trionychidae > Pelodiscus > Pelodiscus sinensis. The sequence goes on along the minus strand of NC_143074.1, from coordinate 5,487,624 downwards.
CAGTCCCCTGCCTTCACAGCAGGACCAAGTACCATCCCTGATAAACTTTTGCCACAAATGGTCTCCACAAGGATTGAACTCACAACCCTGAGTTTAGCAGGCCAATGCTCAAAGCACTGAGCTATCCCTCCCCCCCAGAATAAAAGACTTCATTTGCATGTCTCTTTCGAGCAATGGAATTAGCTCAAACTGCCCTGTCTGCATCACGTCACAATTTAGCATCATAGCTCCAGCCAAACACTCATCTGTCACCTGACACACAGGCACTCTTGGGTTCGAGTCCCCGGGAGCGGCTGGGTGTCTGAATGCCTACCCAATCCCGGGAGCTCTAGGAAGCATGCGTGGACACCGCTGCTATTACCAAAAAACTTACAGGGGTGAGGGGATGCCGTGGAAGCTTAATAGTTTGTGGCTAGGCTCTATGGTGATGTTAATATGTTTTCTTTGGAATGCTTATTGCCCTAAGGCCAAACTAAACTTGCCTAGAAAGAGCTGTGTGGTAACAGAGCAGTGACCACTCTGTGGTCAGTCTCTGAAAGGAGAGCAAGCAGGTATGTTGAGGCAGACTGTCTGGACTGGCAAAGACTCCCTGAAGGCAGGGGACTGGCAGCAGTGGAACACCCCCGGGAGTAGGAAGAGATGCATAGGGTCTGCACCAGGGCAGCTGACGGACTTCACTTGGCCCTTCACGGGGCTGGCTCCAGGCCCCCGGAAGGGGCGTGGTCTTGGGCAGGAAGGGTAGAGCTGGAAACAGGTCTCCCAGACAGCCTTTCAGTGCAGCCCAGGGTTCCTGCCACAACTTAAAGGACCCAGGACTCCAGTTGCTGCCATTGCCTCAGTAACTGCAGTGGCGGCCGGGAACCCCGGCCCTTTTAAATCACCTGGCTCTGAGGTATTTGCCCCCTTTAATACCTACCCCCAACCGGCAGGCCAGGTCTCCACCCAGTGGGGAAGGCAGAAGCAAAGATGGGCATGTGAGGGGAAACAAGGTGCGGTTGCCCTGACCTGTGACGTCCAGAACCACAGTGCTATGGTGTTGGAAAACAAATCTCTGCTAAAACAGGAACCACTCCCCCGAAGCTTCACCCCTTTCTGAACCCTCCCAAAACTCTTCTTGGATTCTGAGACGTGTGATTTGCATCATGGAGCAAAGCTGGGAAGGCCAAAACGCTACCGGAGGGAAGTTTCTGGTGGTATTTGCAGCCTGCACCAATTCACAGCGTACATGAAAGTCAGCTAGTCAGAGAATGTGATTGTTTTGCAGACTCCAGATTAACATTTTAGGTGTGTCCCCCAGCTGTGGAACTTTCTGAGGTTCACCCGGCACCATTCTCAGTTGTTTTATCAGCTGTATTTGTTCTCTTCTTACTTCCTATCTATCACGTGTTACCGATGATCATTATGGTATAGGCAAGTGTATTCATTATAATAGCAGCCAACAGTCACATAAAGGGTGTGCCGGCGGAAGAACAGAGCTACAAAGTGGAAGCCTGCCATGCAAGTAGGTACACTGCCAGCAACCTAGTACATGGTGACTCTACAGGCCTATTATTCAAACATTCCAGTGGCTGACTGGGATGCAGAGGCTATGGCTCAACTCAACCCAGGAAAAGTGTAGGAGATATTGGTATGATGAAGCTGGAAGCTTCCGGTGTCTGGATCTCTGACCAGTCTGAGAACATCTGGCTTCTTCTGGCCGCAGGTTTTCTCTTCTTCTGGACTTGTCTCTGACACTCAAAGAGCAGCTTTTCCCACTCTTAACTACATAGGGGATTGCTCCCCATTATTTCAGAAGCATGATTCACCATGATCACCATCGCCCATGCCTTTGCCTCCCCGCCCCCAAGCTGGCCTATACTCTACCTGGGTTTGTCTGTGAAGGCCATGAGGAATCTCCTGTTGCGGTAACATCCATCATCCTGGTTACTGGACATGCTGCCTCACTAGCTAGCTATCTAATTCCAAGCCTTGTTCAAGGGGTTGATACAAACCTTCAAAGCCCTCAATATTCTGGAACCAGGCCAGAAAACACACCTGGTTCCTCTAGTGCAGGACTGGGCAAAATACAACCTGCAGGCCCTGTGCGATCCAACTCGTGGACGCAACAAGGAGCCTCGGGCAGGCTCCCTGCCTGCCCTGCCCCCACACACTGCTCCAAAAAGCAGTTGTTGTCTTCTTCTTTGCCCTTAGCTCCTCTGGGAGCATAGGCCATCAACAATTTCTTTCCAAGCCTCAAAAGCAGCTGTGGGGCCCTGTTTATCTTTGAACAGCTGTGAGCCTGGGGGAGAGGCTTCACACACTGGTCCCACCCCCAGCACAATCCCATTGGCCAGTTTCCAGCCAATGGTAGCTGCCTGTTTGAAGAACAGGCAGCATGCAAAGTACTTCTCTTCCCCCTCCCCTGAGGCTTGCAGCTATTCACAGACTCACCTGGCTTCTACTGCCAATGTGGGAACGGGCCAGGCAGAGAGCCTGCCTGAGAAACCTGCTGGGCTGCTGGTTGGGAGTCACCCAAGTAAGTCTCCTGGCAAGAGCCCCCCTCTAGCACCCCAGCATCCCAGTCCCTTACCCCTGATCACAACTGCCTCCTTCACCCAAGCTCCCTTCTCGACCACACATCTCCTCCTGAGCCCAGTCCCTCACTGCAAGCTCCCTTCTGCCCCCAACCTCCATCCCAGACCTCACACTTAATATCATGGAAGAGTGCAGCCCTTAACCACTTTCCAAATTCTTGGAGTGATGTCCCATCAAAAAGTATCACCCCCCCAGTTCTAGTGCAACTTCTTAACATCTGCTGTCTCTATCAGTGAGGAGGATGGTAAATTCTCAGACAGCATCCAGTTATGCAATATTAAGGAATAGAATGATACTTCCTTCACTAATGATTTCCCTATGCCCTGTATCGTGACGTTTGAGTTCTTAATTTAATCCTGGTGTGGGGAACTGCAGATACTCTCTATTCTTCTGTGTTGTTGCAATTACTCACTTAACTACAAAATAGTTTCGGAAGCCCTCCTAAGTCCTTCCTCTTGTGTCTCGACGTCTTCCCTTCTGTTGCAAGATGCTTGATGCAAGGATTTTCTCCTCTGCAAGTGGGTTGGTTAGCAGTTGAGATGCACCTTAATAGAAACCAGGAATCCATATATGATCAGACGGTGGAAAAGATTTCAATCTGGTGCCAGACACTGCAGCTCAGATTCATCTCCACTGAGGCTAGGTCTACACTGCAAAGTTAAATAGGAAAAGGAAATGTAATTTGCGATATGCAAGTTGCATATCTTTTTCTGATTTACTTTCAGAAGAGACTTTTCCGAAATTTGGCACCAAATTTCAGAAAAAAGTGCTCTTTCGACAGCTCCCTTATTCCTTGTAGAATGAGGTCTACGGGGTGTGAAAGAACACATCCGCTTTTTCAAAAAAAACCTGTAATATCCTGGAAAAGCAATGCAGTCTAGACATTGCCTGAGTCTAGTGTGATTTCCTGGGGTCTCCTTGTCCCTCGGTCTCTTTTTTTTCCCAACTCTAAGATGGCAGCGTATTTGTTTCCCTGACCTATTGGTTTCCTAATTTCCTGTTGCTGCTCTGTATTAGTGAACTTTCTGCATTTTCAGGGGAGGGACTTTGTATGCCAGAGGTTCTGAGGCTGCTGCACCACTGCGCTGTCCAAAGCTCAGCGGGGGAGGGCTGGTTTCCCAAGACGCTCCATGGAGTGAACAGGCTGCAATAGCTCTTAAGAACTAGCCAATTAGCCCGTCATAAGATGGGATTTTCAGGTCTGCTCTCCTGAGCTCGCTCGCTCTCTCTCTCCTCCTACTGCCTCCCCCCACCCTCAGCTCTCCTCCACCTCCTGCCTCTCTCTCCGTCTCTTTCTTTCTCTTCTCCCACTCCTGCCTCTCACTCTCCCTTTCTCTTCTCCTCCTCCTCCTGCCTCTCTCTCCCCTCCGTCTCTCCCACCCCCTTCCCCTTCCTCTGCCTCTCCCCCCCCCCCCTGCCGTGGCGCTTGGCTGAGTGCTGCCTGCTCAGCCGGGCTGCCGCGAGGGAGGGAGGCGGGGAGGTGACGTACACGGCCAGGGGGCGGGGCCGTGTATGTCACTGCCCCCCTTCTCCTCCTGCCATGGGGGAGCCCTCGGCCCCTTGCGCTGCTGGCTCCCCTGGCTTCCCAGCTGAGGAGAGCAGCACTCAGTTGAGTGCCACAGCGGGAGTGGAAAGGGAGGCGGTGACATACACAGCCCCACCCCCTGGACGTGTACGTCACTGCCCCGCCCTCTTCCCCTCCCACCGTGGTGGCTGGGCTGAGTGCCGCGCCCCTCAGCCGGGCCCCAGCAGGGAAGCAAGCGGCGGCAAGCGGCCGTTTGGGGTCCGCACTCCCCATCCATGGGAAGCTTGGACCCCAAAAGGCTGCTTGCCACCGCTTGCTCTCCACTGGGGCCTGGCTGAGTGGCGCAGAGCACCACGGTGGAAGGGGAAGAGAGGCGGGGTGCTGACATACACGGCCAGGAGGCATAGTATGTCAGCATTACAGACGCACAGACAGGCTACTTAGCTCTTAAGAATGGATTCATCCTAACTGGGGAGATGAAGGGAAGGATAAGACAACGGGCCTATGGACAGGATGGGTGGAAGGACATAAGTTTGCCCCCGTGTGGCCTGACAGACAACCCAAGGGAATATCGGAGGAAAAAGTTAGTATAGAGGAGAGGGCCACTCGGTGAGAGAAAACCCACCTCCCGAGGGGCATGCTACCAGTGTGAGCAAGAGGGACACTTCCAAAGGGAATGCCCCATGATGGACTGTACCCTGGGCCAGCGGGTGACCAGGGGCCCCAAGGAAGGCACAGAGAAAGTGATAAGAGTGGTGACCAGAATACATCTAGATGGGAGACCGAGGGAAGCTCTCATCAATTCAGGATCTGCCCAAACCCTGGTGTGTGAGGAGCTGGTACGAGGGAAGCGGGAGACAGGGGAAGTGGTGTACATGAATTGTGTCCACGGAGATGTAAAACCCTACCCGACAGCACGGTGTGAGGGGGCCAACTCACCACCACAGCGCCACCAGCTGTCTGTCCTGGGAATTAGCTCTTTCTCGCCAGCTGGGTGCCTTCCCTCTGGCGGCGTCTCCCCTCTTTCTCCCGGTCACGGCATTCTCTTCGGGACACTGCCCTCCAGCAGTGCCCACATCAGTCTCAGAGCCCCCCCTTCCAGGGAGTGGTTGTTTACTCAGCGTGCCATGTCTCAGGCCCTGCAGCTTTCTCTGCCAGAGCTCCCCTGGCCCTGCCTTGCTTCCCCAGCACTGCTTTAGTTCCAAGGATTCTCCTGGTCCCCTGGCAGCCAGGTCCTTGCTGCCCTATGTCCAGAGCTGCAGCCCAACCTCCTCCTCCCTCCACGAGTCCTTCATTATATAGCCCTCAGCTGGGCCTTAATCAGTGAGCCTGCCTCAGCTGGGGCTTTATTCCCAACCCTTGCCAGCCCCAGGACCCAGCGCAGCCTTTAAAGGGCTAGTACAGGGCAAGTGCCCTATCACATATGGGTATGGGTATCCAACGGCTGCCGGGAAAGACTCTGGAAGGTGGGGAAGGCCCCCACTCTTCCTTATCCGGTCGTGTTGGGAAGGGACTGGCCAGGGTTTACAAAGTTGTTGCAGAGCAAAGCTCAATCGGGGGTTATGGAGTTGGAGAAGAAACAAAATCCCAGGGAGGAAGGGTACATGCTCCCAAGGGCCGAAGGGACCACAAGCAGAATAACCTCAGTCCCAGTCGGTGATGGATGAATCAAAAGGGGTGAAGAACCCGCATGGGAAAACCTCGATTTCCTACAGGAACAGAGGCAAGATCCTACGCTACAGAATGCCAGGGAACAAGCAACAGCGGAAGAACAAGAGCCAGAGGAACCAACCCAAGAACAGCCACAAGGAACACACTTCCAGGTACGAAATGACCAATTTTACCGTGTGGTTGGGGATCAAGAAAGGGGAGGAGAGGTATGAACTGGTGGTGCCCAGCCGTTACCATCGGGAAGTTCTGGAGTTGGCACATGCCAATCCATGGTCTCGGCATCTGGGGTGAGAGAAAACCCTAGCACGGGTAATTCAAAGGTTCTACTGGCCAGGGGTGTATAGAGTGGTGCGTGACTTTTGTGGGTCCTGCCCAGATTGCCAAATAGCTGCCCCCACGGGAGTACCCAAAGCCCCACTAATACCCCTCCTAGTGGCAGGGACGCCATTTGAACAAATAGTGTTGGACTTTATAGGACCTCTTGAACCCTTCTGAATGGGACATCAATATATTTTGGTGATCCTCGACTACGCGACACGGTATCCAGAGGCGGTACCCCTGCAGAATACCGAGGCACCAACTCTGGCGGCTGAATTGGTTAAGGTCTTCTCCCAAGTGGGGCTCCCAAAAGAAATGTTAACAGATCAAGGGACCAACGTTACTTCTCAACTGATGAAAGAGCTGTGCCGTTTGTTGAAGATGAAGACACTGCGGACGTCTGTTTATCATCCCCAAACGGATGGCCTTGTAGAAAGTTTCAATCAGATGCTAAAAGAGATGCTACGCTGGTTCATGCAGGAGGACCCCAGGGAATGGACCAAATGTTATGAGTCCTACTGTTCGCCATTAGGGAAGTACCCCAAGCATCCACAGGCTTTTCCCCATTCATATTGCTGTATGGCCACCAACCCTGGGGAATATTAGACGTCCTGAAAGAAGACTGGTAGGGACAGTCGACTCAGTGCCAAAATACAGTACAATATATTCTACGACTGCGGGAGATGCTGCACCGGCTGGGAGGGTACGCCAAATCAAACCTGTTAAAAAGCCAGGCTAACTAGTCTCAAATACTACAATCAGACAGCAAGAATCTGACAGTCTGAGCTGGGAGACCGCGTGTTGCTTCTACTGCCTGCCCGGGAGTTGAAGCTCCTGGCGAAATGGCAAGGGCTGTACGAGGTGATACGAAAGGTCGGAGAGACAGACTCCGACTGTCAGGAAAAAGAAGGGATACTCAGATATTCCATGTTAATTTGCTGAAGAAATTGATAGTCCGAGATGGCCTGATGATAGCCCCCAAGGGACCAGAGGATGATCTTGGCCCCTGGAGTAGGGACTGCTTAGAAGAGGAAAGTGTAACTCTAGGGACCGACGTAACGGCCACCAACAACATTAAGCCAAAGAACTCCTACGACGATACTGCTACATCCTCACCCTGAAGCCGGGACAAACGTCGATGGGGTGCCATAAGATTGTTATGGAACAGGGCAAGTTAGTACAGGAACCCCTCTGGCCTTTGCCCTGAAAGATGTGGGATACCATCTGGCAGGATCTTCAGCTGATGAAACAATGGGGCGTCATGTCGCCCATTGTACTGGTGCCCAAGCCAGATGGTACCATCCAGTTCTGCATCAATTTCTGCTGCGTTAACACCATCTCTCACTTCCATGTGTACCCCATGCCCCGAGTGGACGAGTTATTGGAATGCCTGGGGCACGCCCAGTATATTTCGACACTCGATTTGACAAAGGGATACTGGCAGATCCCCCTAGAACCAGAAGCCAGAGAAAAGACGGCTTTTTCCACCCCTTTTGGGCTTCATCAGTTTATAATGACGCCGTTCGGCCTCCATGGGATGGCTGCAACGTTCCAAAGGGTAATGGATAAGTTACTGGCTCCACATCACACATACGCTGTGGCATATATAGATGACTTCATGATATACAGCCCTACTTGGAACACACACCTATAACATCTGGAAGCCATATTAGCCGCATTGGGAGCAGCTGGATTAACGGCAAATCCAAAGAAGTGTCATATCACCCAAAGGGAAGTGTCCTATCTAGGATACACGGTAAGGGGTGGACAATTGAAGCCCTTGGTGGATAAAGTAAAAGCCTTACAGGACTACCCTGTGCCTACGATAAAGAAACGAGTGAGGAATTTTCTGGGGTTAGCCAGATAGTACCGAAGGTTTGTCTCCAGATTCACAACAATAGCCGCCTCACTGACAGAGCTAACAAAGAATTTGAAACCCACAATAGTGCAGTGAACCCCACAAATAGAGCGGGCTTCCCTGACGTTAAAGGAAAGGTTAACACAGGCAACCGTGTTAATACAACCGGATTTTGAGAAACCCTTTTCTTTATACATAGATGCCTCAGACGTTGGATTAGGGGCCATACTGGCCCAGGAGCAGCAAGGAGAAGAACATCCCATGCTGTATGTCAGCAGAAAACTCCTAGCACGAGAACGAAGCTACGCCACCATTGAAAAAGCGGCAATAAATTTAGGCTAGAAACCTAAACCCTGGTGTGGCTGCATTCAATGAAAGAGATGAACCCCCACATTATGCGCTGGTATGTGGTGTTACAGCCATATAGTTTTGAAATAGTCCACCGCCCCGGGAATAGGCACCAAAATGTGGACTTCTTCTCCAGAATAGCAGAGAGAAGGAGAAGGGGGTCCAGGCTCGGTAAAGGGGGAGGTGTGTGACGGGACTGTGGGGACCCGCACTGGGTCCAGCAAAGCCTCCACCCCTGTGCAAGCCTCTGCCACTTTGTGGGAGGGTGGGGGAGGCAGCATGGGGGAAGAAAAGCCGCGCCACCATCAAAAGCTGAGTGGCCCGCCTACACCGGTTATGGACGGGGGCGGGCCGAGCTGGGGGAAAGGTGACGTGGCAGAATGCCCGGATGCCAGCACGGCGGAACATTGGGCCGGCACATCCAGCGATGGGCCCGTTCAAAAGGGTAGCAGCCAGAGGAACAGGGGTGGCAGCGGAGGACAGTGGAGCCCGGAGAGGGACTGGGAGACAACCCGAACCAGGACCGGAACAGAACGGCGGCTGCCACGAGAGGCAGCAACAACAAGAAGGAGGAAGCTCCAGGCACTCTGGTAGGAACCCCGGTCGGTGAGCAGCGGCACAAGGACAGCGAGGGGGGAAGGAAGCAGTCCAGGGCAGGTTGATACTGGCGCCCATGGGCTGAGGAGTTTCGGGCAAGCACCCCATTAACTGGGTAGGGAGCTACACGTCCCTACACCTTAGGGTCCTGGGTAACCGGAGGGCGACTGTAATCCTTACGTGGGCAGGGGTCAACCAACCCTGCAAATGGGTCTATTGAACTTGGGACAGTCAGGTAACGACTAGCGTACGGGAATTTGGGGGACGTTAGGGTGGCTGTTGGCATGGGGCCTTGCCTGGGCGTGTGGCTAGGGCCTTCGGACTAAGCTGAACTGCCACACTCCCTCTTTGGTTTAAGTAGCTCCAGGAGGCAAAGCCTGATTCCTGGAGACTCCCAGAGAAACCTGGAAGACTGGCAACCTTAAACAGTGCCTCTAGAAAGTCGATCCAGACCCTGCCTGGCACTGTCTGATTGCACACCAGTGCTATGACTCCACTGATGGCAATGCAGCTCTGCCAGTTCATCAGACCTCTTCTCACTCCTTCATTAGGATAGCTGGTAAAGGCTACTTCCCTGCTGGGCTGGGCTGGGCTGTGACAGAAGCCATGTCCGGCCAATCCCCCTGACCAAAAGGGCAACATTTTTCACTGGAGCAGAAGCCCACATCTTCCCCACAGTCACTCGTGTTCCTGGGCCCTAATGAAAATCGTTTGCAACCCTGCTGTTGGAAGTAGGGTCAGGTAGCATGTGTAGAAATCAGATCCCAATGGTTCCTTGCTTTCTCATAACGTAGTAAGTTGTCACCTGGCCTTTTAAAACTGTGTTTAGGATCCAGTCTCTCGGGGCTGATACTTTGCAGCTACGTGCCGGCAAGCTTGCACTGCTTGAAAGTACGTGCAGGAGCAATCTGAGGCCAGCTGCGGCAGCTGGCACCCCAGGCAGAACATGTGATCGGTGCCCCCGCCTGCAGGGCCGTCAATGGAGTGACGTCATCGGCAGGCGCCTCCGTGATGTCATCATCAGGCGCCCCGGGCGCCCCCATGATGTCATCAGGCGCCCTGGGTGGTGGCGCCCTAGGTGGCGGCCGAGTCTGCCTATAGTCACGGGCCACCCCTGAGGATGTGTCCCTCTCAGAACACAAGCCATAAATATCTTTCCTCCCCCCTCAAAAAAGGACAGTACGTGGGGATCCTGCCAGATAGAGTACATGGCGATTTGGGGATTTCCTATGGGGGAGGGGGCAAGGGAGAGACAGTTTCACAGAGGTCAATATTGCTAGAAACATTTTCATTATTAAGACCCAGGCCTTCAGTTCTTGCTCTTTCCCTATTGGGTTGCTTCCCCAATGCCCAGGTCACAGAGGCCTGACCTAAAAGAGTAACTGGAGAGTCCCTTTCGTAGGGGAATTCCCAGATGATGGAACACTTGTCTCCTCCCAGCCCAGGGTGCACGTCGCTTGTGGCAACCTGCCTAGGCCTTGAGGGAGACGCTCAGGTTGAAGGAGGGAAGAGTTTGCAGGAGGTAGCAGGAAGCCAGCCTGTGTGCACCAGCACATCTGTACATAATTCTACCAGTGAAGAGCTGGTTTGGTTTTAAAATCTTAGCGTGCTCTCAAGTGGTGACCCTGTAGTACGCTGCACATGGAACAGCGACCATCGTCAGTCTCAGGCTACGGCTACACCACGAGTTTTCTCTGCAAAAAATATGCTATTGAGGGACTCATTTGTATGAGTTGCAATCTCATTTGCATCTTTTCTGCTGATCCATGTTTGTGCAAAAACAAGCAGTGAGGCCGTTTTCTTTTGGCACAAAACCCCCTTTTTCCACAAGATCCTTATGCCCCCCAAAAGGCGGTATACCGACCTTGTGGGAAAAGGGGTTTAGAGCAAAAAGAAAACGTCCACATTGCTTGTTTTTGCACAAAAACCCTTAGCGCAAAAAATGGAAATATGCAAATGAGATTGTGACTCATGCAAATGAGTCCCTCATTAGCATGTTTTTTGCTGAGAAAGCTCATAGTGTAGATGTAGCCTCCGGAGACCCACCTTCAACATGAAGGGTCATCAGCAGGTGGGCTTGAACCTGGGACCTCAGGGGCTAAACCATGAGCCTCTAGTGCAGTGGTTTCCAAACTAGGGGAATGTCAGGCACTGGGTCTTGTTGTAGGCTGACCGGAGACAGAGCTAAGGCAGCTTCCTGCCTGCCCTGGCACTGCAACTTATGCTGCACCCCAGAAGTGGCCAGCAGCAGGCCCAGCTCCTGAAGTGGGGGGAGTAGCAGCAGGTTCCAGGATGGGAAGATGGAGAAGAGTGCACAGCACAGGGCTCCACACACTGCTCTGCCTTGAGCACTAGCTCTACACGCCCATTGGCTGGGAACCTGCTGCAGGCTGCCTCTGGGGGCAGCATGGTCTGTGGTGCCAAAAGAGGCAGGAAGCTGCCTTAGCCCCCTCTCATCTGCTGCACTGCTACTTGGAATCCACTCGAGGTTACCCCCGCCAGCTGCAGTCCTATCCCCCCTTCAGAGCTGGAGTCCCCTCCTACGCCCCATCGCTGTCATCCTCAGCCCCAACCCAGAGCCTACACTCTAGTCACATTATGGCGGGTCATGGACATCAATAGTTTTTCTTTAACTATGTCATGAGAAAAAATGTTTGAAAACTGCTGGCCTATGGCAGGAGCCAGAAGCCAGCTGGCCCTTAGCTAAGGCTGTAGAGCAAACGTCACTCTCCCTTTTAATGGTCTCAGTGCCTCTGGGTTACACCCAGCAAGGATGAGGGTGTGATTAACAGCTGGGCAAATAAAACAGTATCGAGAAAGAGCCAAAAGGTACCAGAGAGGGATCCAGACCGGGGCAAGGCTGGATTTCCATGCAAACAAATGTGCCATGCAACCCAGGACCGAGTCAGTATCTAGAGCTGACCACAGAGGATCATGAAGTGCCAGTGAAGGTCATGAGTTTTCACCAGCTCGCTAGGGAAAAACAAAAGACTGAGAAGTAAGCACGATATCTTTTCCAGGAATAATCCCCAAGCACAGGCGCAGCAATGTGAGTAATGAGTGGGTTCAGACAGAATGAGCCTAGGGAGCCATGGAGAGTTTCTTTTGTACCTGACGCCAAGAGCCGCAGAGAGAATAGATATTGAATCATTCTAGAGCTGAGAACTCTGGCATCGGCGTGTGCCTCTGGAGTCACAGAAGATTTTCCCATTCAGCACGGGATGATTTATATGTCGTGTGATTCTCTTGAGCAAGAGGGATAGTGGAGTGTACCAGATGTAACCTTAGAGATGTCCCGCCAAACAGCTGGGGCTGCTGAGTTGCTCAAAGAAAGGATCAATACAATGGCTGCCGTGGAATGAATGCATGGGCTGGAGTGAAAGGAATGCAGGAAGCATGACAGAGACAGGCTAACTGGGAATACAGCTCTCACAGTCCCGTAGATGTACCAGGAATGGCAGAAGTGCCCTAAAAGTAAAGGGTCATAAGTGCCCAAACTGTGTCCCTGCCCTCATGCCACACTGCCCCCCCCCAGTCCCCTCCATCCCGCTCAGTTCTTTCTGCTCCCCCTTCCCCTGCACTGTTCGTTCTTACAGACAGTAGAACGTGGGGAAGCATGGGGGAGGGAGGGAGAACCATAGCCCATGATGCCCTCATTCCAGTGCTCCAATACATACCACCAGAAGTCACAAAGAAAGGCAGAAAGAAAAATGCCCAGACTACAGGGAAGCGTGTAAGGGATATGAGAAACAAGCACCTCGTGTCTTCATGCTGCGGTTTACCCCAGGAAGAAGAAAGACGCACCCCATGCAGTGATAGAGGACGTAGATCAGTGATGGGCAACCAAGGCTGTAATATCTCTGGGCTGTAATATCGAACGTGCTGGGCAGCCTGCGGCCACTGGGGTTCCACCTGTGGCCTACACACTCCTCTCTTCCCTTCCCCTGAGCCTCTCCTGCACTGGATCACTGAAGCCCCACACTTACCTACTCCTCCTCTTCCCTCCCTGCCCTTTCAGAGCACCATGAATCAGCTGATCCATGGCCGCCCACAGCTCGAACGCTGCAAATCAACCGATCTGTGGAACTCTGAAAATTTCTGGCAGAGAGGGAGAGGAATAGGAAGTGTGGGGCTCTAGTGCCCCATTGTGCAAGAGGAGTGTGGGGGTGAGCAGCAGACGGAGAGGGGTATGGGCCACATGGTTGCCCAATGGGCCGTATGGTTGCCTACCACTGACGTAGTGACTCCCCATGAAGATGACGGAATCGGCGGTGTGACTTTAGCAAACCCAACGACTGGCAAGAGACGCCGCACCACAGAAGAAGGCCGCCCTCCAAAGGCCACATTTGCAGGCACGCTGTTCGATCAATGGCTACTTGGATTCCTACGGGATTACGGAGCCAATTGCAATGTAATCCCCGTAACGATGATAATCCCGGTAACTGTGATAATCCCAGTAACAATGATAAGCAGCTATGTCAGACTGGAGAAATGTGGAGAAGGAAAGGGCAAATCCTCACAGATCACATGACATTCATCATTACCCTGTTTTAGAGAAGAAATAGGCGACCCAGTAGCGGACAGGATAAACGGAACTACTTTATTGCCCACGCACGTTTACCTTGGACATTCAACACAACATCCAAGTGGCAACAACCAGGTGCCAATCACACCCTTGTATGTAGTTTAGTGTGTTAATTCACACATCTAGCATTACTTTCCCTAAAGCCTTATTTAATAATGTTAACTCTTACACAATGAATATTAAGAAGTAGGGGTATGTCTACACTACCCCGCTAGTTCGAACTAGCGGGGTAATGTAGGCATACCGCACTTGCAAATGAAGCCCGGGATTTGAATTTCCCGGGCTTCATTTGCATAAGCGGGGAGCCGCCATTTTTAAAACCCCGCTGGTTCGAACCCCATGCAGCGCGGCTACACGGGGCTCGAACTAGGTAGTTTGGACTAGGCTTCCTATTCCGAACTACCGGTACACCTCGTGGAATAGGAAGCCTAGTCCGAACTACCTAGTTCAAGCCCCGTGTAGCCGCGCTGCACGGGGTTTGAACCAGCAGGGTTTTAAAAATGGCGGCTCCCCGCTTATGCAAATGAAGCCCGGGAAATTCAAATCCCGGGCTTCATTTGCAAGTGCGGTATGCCTACATTACCCCGCTAGTTCGAACTAGGAGGGTAGTGTAGACATACCCTAGGTGATGAATACAAGTCTACCTGCCCCTGTTTGTTGTTTACTGGGTTTTAGTTGCATCATCATTACCTACTGTCGCAATCAGCAGCTTATAGGGAGGGGGAAAGCACTTCAACACTGAAAATGTTTTTACAGACAAGTGCAAAGACAAAACAAGACAGTGTTCGGGGCAACCATCTTCCAAGGCTGCCAGGACAAATGGGAAATAACATGTGTAAAGGGCAATGGCAAGGCCTGTTCTTGCTAGACCCCTTATCCACTGATGTACAGCCATCTCGGACCCCCGTTCATTTTTACATATCCCAACAACCTGTTGCAACAAGTACCACGTAGATCTGTAGCCTAGTAGTGTCGCAAAAACCTTCAGGTAAATTGAAGATTTGCACTGACCCCAAATCACTGAGCAGATCATTGAAAAGAGGTCCCTAGCCCTTACCAGCAACGGAGGGCATACTTGGTGGTGTCAATAATGGGGTTTGGCCTCATGAGCTACGTGAGCCACTCAGCCATGAGAGAACATGGGTTGAAGGAAAGATGTACCAATCCACATGCAACTTGGGGCACAGGCTGCAGGAGGGAAGAGTCTGGAGCCGGCATAGGAAGACAGTCTGTGTGAACATGCCTGGAATGTTAGCTGTACTTGCAGCATCTCTGCAAAGAGCTATCTAATACAGAGCATGGAGTCCTTATGGGCTAGTATCTAGCAAATGGTACATAAAGCATCAGAGGTGGAAAGGTGTGAGCTGGAGGTGGGTCTATAGCATGGTCTTGGTTTCCACAGCACCCCACCCAGCATCATACTGAGGAGGAGGGAACTGGGGTGCCAAATGTGGGGGTTTGCTCTCTGGAGGTCCTGGACCTAGAACTGTTCCCAGGGGCTGGACACGCGACCACAATAAATCGGAAGTGGTTATCATTTATGCTGGAAAGTAAAGCAACCCAAGTTCGCCCCCATCTCCTTCAGAACACACTCCACAGGTTCCTTGGTTGGAGCTGAAGAGCTGTGTCTTTTCACATTTAATTGGAAAAGGTCGGTATTCCCCGACGGTGTTTGCAACCTGCACTGCCTGATTGCACAGTGGAAACCAAATAGCAAGGAAGAGGAAACTGTTGAGTCTGCTTCCTGTCTCCAAGAAAAGTGAAATGCCAAAGAGCACAAAGGAGGAAATCCCAGTCCATTTTAGTGTCTGAATTGTTTCAGGCAGATTCGGCTTGGGGACTATGAGCAACACAGAAAAGGAAACTCATTCTTTCATTTTCACAGCCCACCGTAGAACTGTCTGCTAAGGCTCATTCAAATAAATGCCCTGTGCAATCAAAGAGAAGCCCCAATTCTTGTGCTTATTGTTTTCGCTCTCTTCCACCCATGTTCTTTTGTTCCTTTTTCATTTTTGGTCATATGAGTCTCGCATAGGAAGGAATCTGATCTAGTGGTTAGAACATGAGACTGAAAGTCTAGAGAACTGTGGCCTTTCAACAGTTCTGAAACCAACTTGAGGTGTGACCTAAGGCAAGTCACCTTGAGGCTAAATCTTGCCAGTGTCACGCCTTGGTGTGTTAGGGTTACAAGTCATTCTCTGTACCATTCACAAAGGAGATGAGTCTGGTAGAGACCCACCTAGAGAGGACTGATTCTTTCGCTCAAATTGTAGCGGCTCCCGTGTTTCGTTGTAGAGGTCCTCCACCCAATCCCTGGTGTGCTGCTGAAGGTGGCAGCTGTCAAACAAACATTTATTCACTCGAGCTGTTTTTGTTTAAACAGATATTCCCATTGATGCCACTTGAACTACTCAGGAGGCGGAGAAGTCCATATCTAAGCATTTGTAGGCTTAGCTCTGCAAGGATCTTTTACATTCTGCTTTTGAAAGATGGCGGTAATAGTCAGACA
The DNA here is from genome assembly GCF_052426305.1 of Pelodiscus sinensis. Lineage (NCBI taxonomy): Eukaryota > Metazoa > Chordata > Testudines > Trionychidae > Pelodiscus > Pelodiscus sinensis. The sequence goes on along the minus strand of NC_143074.1, from coordinate 5,471,639 downwards.
TGAGGTTGCTTTAGGATGCTTATTCCATGTATATTAGTAAAGCTCAGATGGCGAGTACTGTAACCTGTAACAGCAGCACTTGGAGCGCATGGATACTAACCCCTGGCAGGTTGGCTGGCAGGTATCTCGGTGCACTGCTGACCAGTGAAAATGTGTGTCACATTTTACCCTGTAATCCTGAGTAGCCCGCAAGGGCTGGCTACAGTGGCTTTCTGCCTGGGATGCCCACGGTCAGCAACAAACATGCATTTTATGTTTATTTATTGGGCAGTCCTGAGCCCATGCTTTGGATATTGAAGGCTGCCTGGAATACCGCAGACTTCCACAGGCCTCCACCAGGCTTGGTTAACATCTGGTAAGGAGACTCCACACGGTCCAGCCCTAAATTTTCCCAGAAGTATGTGTTCTGAAATGTACAACCCTGTCGTGGATCAATCAGAGGAATGTTAACACCCATTGCTCCTTTAGAGTGTTATCGAATCATCAAACACTAGAACTGGAAGGAACCTTGAGAGATCAAGTCCAGTCCCCTGACCTCACGGCAGGACCAAACACCATCTAGCTCATCCCTGATAGATGTCTGTCTAACCGGCTCTGAAATGTCTCCAGTGACAGAGATTCTACAACCTTCCCGAGGCAATTTATTCTAGTGTTTAACCACCCTGGCAGGTAGGAAGTTTTTCCTAATGACCTACCTTGCAGCACTTTAAGCCCATTGCTTCCTGTCCTATCCTCAGAGGCCAAAGAGAACAATTTTTCTCTCTTCCTTGTAACACCCTTAAGTCAATAGAAAAGAGTTTGATATAAGCTTGAATGCTCATCTCCCCCCTCAACAGAAGTTGTTCCTATCCAAGATATTACCTCTGCCACCTTGTCTTACACATTCACTGCACAGATATGCAAAGTACTATTATTGTTATCACTGGACTGAGAAATATGCTAATTTCTGTCTTTCTTTGTTACATTGAAAAAGCCCCAATCTGAGATCATCAGCCATTATGCTAGATACTTTGTGTCATTTATACTAAATATAAACCCACACAAGAAGTCCTGTGGCACCTTAAAGACTAACAAAATTATTTGGATGTAACCGGGCATGGGCAGGAACCCACTTTGTCAGATCATTTATATTGACCCCCGAGACCAGTAGTTTTCCAGCTGGGGTACACATAACCCTAGGGATATGGGCATATGTGGGAAAAACCCTGACATGGCAGATAATCCATTTTATTTAGTAAGACTTGAAATTGAATCAACTTTTAATCGATCCATTAAAACTGCCTTGGTGTACATTTCGATTCTGCTATGCAAAGTTAACACTACCGAAACATATAAAAGCTACAAGTGTGAGTCCAATTCAACCTGGAATGGGTTACCTAGGGAAGTAGTGGAGTCTCCATCCCTAGATGTGTTTAAGTCTCGGCTTGACAAAGCCCTGGATGGGTTGATTTAATTGAGATTGGTCCTGCCTTGGACAGGGGGCTGGACTTGATGGCCTTCTAAGGTCTCTTCCAGCTCTATGGTTCTATGATTAGCAAAGGATAGAACACAGAGGATCAGCAGGAGCCCTGTGAAACCACCGTTTCAGCTCACTCATCTACTAGTGGCCATAGCCATGCAAATGCAGACGAGGCCATGCATGATTTACAAGTTCAACCTGGGAAGTGTACAATAGAGCAGGAAAAATGGGCATCCAAAAAGCACACATGATGAAAGTGACATTGAACTTGGATTTACATGGGAATGTTGCATATTCTCAGCCACTGTGTGTGCCATGCTGTGAAGATTTATCAAAAAATAGTCACCCTCTTTTTGCTGGCAGCTAGAGACTAAACAAAATCCATTTAAAGACAAACTGGTTCAGTTTGTCGATTGCAAGCTGGAAACTAAAAAAGGAGTAAAAAATATCTACAGTTGAATTCTTGCATGGGAAATGTAAATGCATTTCAAGCTTAATATCTCATGAGCTACACAGTGGCTAAGAAAGGGAAACCACACACATTTAATTTTACCTTCTGTGAAAGACATGATAAAAGTGCATGATTACTGGAAAAGCAGAAAAAAAAGAAGTACCCTACTCTACTTCGATAGCACTGCGTCACAGTGCATTGCTGATATGGCTGAAAATGTTCTCTCTCAGCTTGTGAATTACATTAGAAACAATGACTATTATTCTCCGCAGCTAAGCAAGTTCATAAATGTAGCTAGCCTTGCTAATATTTTGGTTTATGTTAGTTATATATATTGAAGTAACTTTTGGTTTATGTTAATTATATGTATAGAAATCCCAGACATGAAGATTTTCTCTTTTGTCAACCCCTGCCTACCAAAACAACAGCAGGAGAAATTTGTATTGCCTGTCAAGTATCAGAGGGGTAGCTGTGTTAGTCTGGATCTGCAAAAGCAACAAGGAGTCCTGTGGCACCTTATAGACCAGGGGTGTCCAAACTTTTTTCAAAGAGGGCCAGATTTGATGAAGTGAACATGCGTGAGGGCCGACCATTTTGCCTGACATTCTTTGAACCACTAAAATTAAATGCAAATTAACTATTTTATGCAAAGTTTATTGCAAACGGCATACTTTTCATTTCGTCACATGGATGACAAATCTAAACAGGTGTTAAATCACTCTGCCTTTCATATCTGAAGGCCAGATGAAAAAAAAATCCAGGAAGCTGAAATATATGTCAGGAACATTGTAAAGTACATTACATATTATTGGTAATAAAGGTTGTCTGTCAACTTTTAAGTTCAAAAAATATGAACAGGAACATAACACCAAGTATACATGTTGTGTCCAAATATATTTATAACTGATTTAGACCAACTGACATTAACTGAGATTTTACAATGTATTCATCTCAATACATATGGATTCGTTGGGGGCCATAAAAGATAGATATTGCCAAATTACCTGGGGAGGCGTATTAAACCGTATTAAACCGGCAATTGGCCCGCGGGCCGGACTTTGGACATGCCTGTTATAGACTAACAGAAGTATTGGAGCATAAGCTTTCGTGGCAAAGACCCACTTCGTCAGATGCATTTAGTGGAAATTTCCAGAGGCAGGTATAAATATGCAGGACAGAATAAGGCTAGAGATAACAAGGTTAATTCAGACAAGAAGGGTGAGGCCCACTTCTAGCAGCTGATCTGGAGGTGTGAACACCAAGAGAGGAGAAACTGCTTTGTTTAATCCTAGCCATTCACAGTCTTTGTTTAATCCTAAACTGATGGTGTCAAATTTGCAGATGAACTGTAGCTCAGCAGTTTCTTTTTGAAGTCTGGTCTTTGAAGTTTCTTTTGCTGCAGGATGGCTACCTTTGAATCTGCTACTGTGTGTCCAGGGAGATTGAAGTGTTCTCCCACAGGTTTTTGTATATTGCCATTTCTAATATCTGATTTGTGTCCGTTTATTCTTTTACATAGGGTCTGTCCAGTTTGGCCAATGTATATAGCAGAGGGGCATTGCTGGCACACGATGGCGCATATTATATTGGTAGATGTGCAGGTGAATGAACCAGTGATGGTGTGGCTGATGTGGTTAGGTCCTGTGATGGTGTCGCTGGTGTATATATGTGGGCAGAGTTGGCACCGAGGTTTGTTACATGGATTGGTTCCTGAGTTAGAGTTACTGTGGTGCAGTGTATAGTTGCTGGTGAGAATTTGCTTCAGGTTAGTGGATTGTCTGTGGGCGATGACTGGCCTGTCTCCCAAGGCCTGTGAAAGTGAAGGATCATTGTCCAGGATGGATTGTAGATCACTGATGATGCGTTGGAGAGGTTTTAGCTGAAGATTGTAGGTGCTGGCCAGTGGTGTTCTGTATGTTTCATTGCCTGATAACTTCATGGTTAGAAAATGGAATTGACCGTTAGGATTTGTACTCATGGGGGCAAACTTGATGATGGGAAGTTTGGGATGGGATGATGGTGAAGCAGAGTTCTAGATTGCATCAAGACCTGTAGTTATAGAAGCCCCATCAATCCACTGCAACCTCCACACAAAGATGTTCTTGCTTCTCTGAAAATGCCTAAAGACTTAAGTATTATGTAATGCAGACAAAATGCTACTGTGTGATGAAATGGGAAGCAACCACTGGATGCTATTAATGCACGCCGAGGTTCACTGGCAGTTGTGTGGCAAAGTGCTGACATGACTCTTTGAATTGTGCAATGAGCTTTAAAGTTTTTTCACCAACTGCCACTGCTTTCCTGGAAAATTCGGCTTGGCGTCAGCTGATTCACCTACTTGGCAGACCTTTTTTCTTGCTTCAACAAGCTCAAATTGGGCCTTGGGGTTTAAATGTCACTCTTTTCAAAACACAAGACAAAAGTGAATCCATGATTAAGAAACTATTGTGTTGGGCTAGCTGCAGAAAGAGAAATGGGATTAACTGCTTTCCACCACGGCATAAGCAGCTTGTGCAACCAATGAGAACATGCAGTCCCAGAAGAGAGCAGAAGATGATGTTATGGAACACTTGCAACAACTCAGCCAGCAACTTAGAAAAGATTTCCCCAAAACAGAAAATGCAAATATCTGGACATGCCACTTGTTGTGACTGAATTGTTCCCAATTTCACATCTGTCAGTGCATGCGCAGGAGAAATTTTTTGGATCTCTCGTCTGGCAATGGGCTTAAATTAGAGTTTTTGCATGCAAACCTTCAACTGACTTTCAGATTCAAAGGATGGAAGAGTCCCTATGCCCTTCTCCACAACATATTATTACGAGACTGGATCCTCTTTTCCTGCAGTGATGAAGAGCAAGTACCGTCAGAGATTAAACACCAACAAGGACTTGCCGCTGACGCTCTCTTTACAATTCTCCCTGTTGTCAGTAATGTGTGTGATAAAAAGCAGGAAAACGCTGACAGGTGAGCATTTTATTGTTGGGATCATTTTTAAATGACATCAATAAGTACGTAACGTTAGTCACCAAGAATTTTTAAAAGTCAACACTGTATATTCTTATCTAGCAGTAGAAATGCCTAGATAGTGAACTGTTCTTTGCTTCCTTTTCTGTATCTTTTTATTATTGAGAAAAATACATGATTAGCATTTTTATATGCTTTGTCACAAACAGGCCACCATAGGTTATTTCAGTCCCACGAAACATGGAAGCTGCTTTCATTAGAATTAAAGGCAGTAAAATGAACTTGAAAATATTCAATTTATTGCTTGCCACCTTAAATTGATTGGTGCATCAGCCCGCACGGAGAAAGCATGGATCACGGGACATCGGCCGTTTTGGTCTAGCCAGTCCTTCAGCCACCTGCTGGCAAGACTGTCAGTGGCACCAGACACCCACATGACTTCATTACATATGCATATGATCATATCATACTGCCTCCAACCTTTTTTCTAATCCCATTTTCTTCTTCTACTTTTTCGCTGTAATGCCTCATTCAGACAACCCATAGAGTTGTCTTTTCCTCGTTCTTCAGTTCCCAAGGCCCTGATCCTGCACAGAGAAGGAAGCAGACTATTTCTCGGGTCAGAATTAGGATCCTGTACACAGTTTAAAGGACACAGCACAGGATTAGCTGTCAAAGGGTGAATTATAAATCTTTACTTCCCCAAATTGCTAATGAGTAGAGCTGGTTGAAATTTTATTGCCAGGATTTTTTTCATTGGGAAAAAAAAGGTTCTTTTACCTTTTAACTTTTTTTTCCAGTGGGGAAAGGAGATGTGGGGGGCACAAACAGAAGAAAACTGTATTTTAAAGAGAGAGAAAAACTTGGATTTTTTCCCTACGAAAATAAGAGAAAAATCTTGAAAAGATCTCCAATATATTTTTGAGAAAAAATATACATTGTGAAAAAGTAAAAAAGCAATGAAAAATCTTTTGCTATATATACAGACATATTATAGGTATAGATTTGGCTAACATGCCCGAGAAAATTGGTCAATATAACCATTTGGGGTTTTCAGAATCAAATCATACAAACACAATAGAAAATAATATTCAATGACTGCCTGGGGATGATGCCTTTGTTTAGATTAATAAGGCTTTCATCTGTCTGTTGGTGATCAACTCCTGTATCGTTACCATGACAAAGGAAAAATTATCCAAAGGCAGGAAACAATACAAATTGGACAATTCATTACATGCCAGCTCACCAAGTAAATCTATAATAGACATCCCTTGTTACTTATTTTGCAGTGAATTATATTAGACCCAGGATCTGACTAACTTTCCCACTAACTGTCCAATATAAACGCCTACATTTATGACAGACAATGAAGACCATATGTGTGGGGAACTTGAAAAGCATGATGAAACAATTGCACATAAGTACAGTTCTATAATCTGAGTTTACAAAAGTAATTTATTCAGTTTTAAAATGACTTTACGACTGTCTTGACTGAAACTTGTTACAAAACAAAGACACATCAATGAAGTTCATAATAATCTTCACAGCATACACACCAGCCCTAACATTTTCTCACCTATTAGGTGCTCAGTTTCAGGAAGTGGTCAATTGGCTGATATGTCATCACCTCAGAGGAAGTCTGTGTGTTATTAATCACAAGATCTTGTTCATCCATCAGCTTTCAGCTCAGTTATTGAGAGCAGGAGTTGGTATGGTAAAAACAGGTGTAGGACAGACACAACTCTAGTCTATTATCAGTGTGCTAATGGGCAACCCAAACTGCTGGGGGCGGGGGAAGAGACCAATGAAGGTTCCTATCCAAGATAAATGGTGTCAATAGGAGGACTCAAGCATGGCTAGCCCAGGACCGCTGTCTTTTCTCTTTCAGGTGTCTTCCGCTTTGAGAAAGCAAAACGTTGATGGAGATGCATCATTTTATTCTATTTCCGGATGATCCAACTTGGTCCCTCTTCTTGAAGGTGTTGACTTGGACGATCAGATGGCTAAGCATACTTCTACTGAAGATTCATAAGGTCCCACCAAAAGAATTGTCCTCTCTCACCATCCAATCCGGGAACAAAACATCCATTTTTGAGTTCTTGTATGTTATACAGTACTTGCACAATTTGCAGTTTCTCCATTCTCTCATTGCTGGCTGCTGAAATGTCCAGTTTAAAGTTCATATAATTTATACAAAGTTACTCCCTATTCTTCAATGTTTGTACACTTGTTTTGACAGTCCATTATTCAATGCAAAGTGCCCTGTGGTGGTCCAGCAAACTAGAACAGCTGAAGCAGTTCTCTTTGTTTTAATAGCAATGCTGGGACCTTGGGGTGTGTGGCTCGTAGAATTACTGCTTTTGGCCACACGTATGCCTAGAGGATTCGTCACATGATGTAATCTTTAATTAAAGATTAATATTTAATTCCTAAAGACTCCAGGAACATCCTGGAGGGTTGGCAACGCTGGCTTGGCTGAGTCTGTGCATTATTAATGAAACAATGACATTTCTAGTTATTTTACTCTATGATAAAATGTTCTCATAAACACACTATTTGGTTCCAGTTTCTTTTATTTAGTGCTTCATTCAGCACAGGTGTATTTCACTAACTTGACAGCACAAGCAGGCTTGACTGCTAACATTAGCATGACTTCTCCATGTCATCGCTTACGCTAAAAGAACTCAAGCTGAATGCAACCCCTTTCCTTCATAACGGGACTATTCTGAAGGAAAACCCTGTCTTCAGAGTTGATATATTTTTGCCCCAACTTCCCTTTTGTGTGCATTTTAATTGTGTTAGGTTCCATCAAGTTCCCGATTTTACTACTGTATCTGGCACTTGATATAACATCAATGTTTGATGTAAATTTATCAGGACTTTTAATTCATTCATATTTTCGCAGCCAGAAACAAAGGGGAAGTCTCTTTAGCTGCAGCAGCGGTGTCCTCTTGCAAAAGGCTGACACAACTCTGAGCTTCTGTTTGCCAAAATCGAGCCCTTGGACATAGGATTTTTTATTCTTGTAGCCTTGCAGTCGACCTTTTCTACAAGGCCTTAATGCATAGGCAATTCTGAAACAGTAATAACTGACCATTTCGGAGCCTTGGTTACTACACAATATAACACTATAGTCGAGAAATTCAATGTGCGCAGACAGACCAGCATTTCAAAAGAGAGGTTTCGATTTGGCACTGTTTTCTACTTCCTGGCAAGGGCTTCATCTAGAAGGGGGGCACACAGAGTTCAGTGGGAACTACAGGCATACAGCTGTTATCGGGGTCCGGCCTTTGCAGCAGCTGTTAATCTACATAAGAACATAGCTTAAGAATGGCCCTATAAGTCAAACCAAAAGTCCATCTATCCCAGTAGCTTTCCATCAGTGGCCAATGCTAGATGCCCCAGAGGAAGTGAACAGAACAAGGAATCATCTAGTGATCCCTCTCCTGGTACCCATTTCCAGCCTCTGACAAACAGAGGCTACCCATCCTGGCTAATGGCCATTGATGGACCTAACCTCTATGAATTTATCTAGTTCTTTTTTGAACCCGGTTAAAGTCCTGGTCTTTACAACATCCTCTGGCAAGGAGTTCCACAGGTTAGCTATGTGTTTTGTGAAGAAATACTTCCTTTTGTTTGTTTTAAACCTGCTACCTGCTTTATTTGGCTCTGGTGAGACCACATCTACAGTATTGTGTCCAGTTCTGGGTCCCCCACTATAGAAAGGATATGAACGCATTGGAGAGGCGCCAGTGGAGGGCACCCAAAATGATTAGGGGGATGGAGCACATGACCTATGAGGAAAGGCTGAGGGATTTGGGCTTGTTTAGTCTGCAGAAGCAAAGAGTGAGGGGGGATTTGATAGCAGCCTTCAACTTCCTGAAGGGGGGTTCCAAAGAGGCTGGAGAGAGGCTGTTCTCAGTGGTGACAGATGGCCGAACAAGGAGCAATCGTCTCAAGTTGCAGTGGGGGAGGTCTAGGTTAGATATTAGGAAAAACTATTTCCCTAGGAGGATGGGGAATCACTGGGCTGGGTTCCCTAGGGAGGGGGTGGAATCTCCAGTCCTAGAGGTTTTTAAGTCCCAGCTTGACAAAGCCCTGGCTGGGTTGATTTAGTTGGGATTGGTCCTGCTTTGGGCAGGGGGCTGGACTGGATGACCTCCTGAGGTCTCTTCCGGCTCTATGGTTCTATGATACCTATTAACTTCATTTGGTGACCCTTACTTCTTATATTATGGGAAGAAGTAAATAACTTCTCTTTATTCACTTTCTCCACATCCGTCCTGATTTTATAGACCTCTATCCTATCCCCCCTTAGTTTCCTCTTTTCGAAGATGAAAAGTCCCAGACTTTTTAATCTCTCACTATTTAATCCGCAGTCTTTTTTCTCCTTTCCTCCTGTCGATCCTCTCTAAATCCTGCCTGGATACATGCAGTGGGAGGGGGGGAGGGTGGCAGCAGTCTTGTTTGCATCCAAGGCTCAGGCACTAGGGCGGTCCCATTATTTAGGGATGTGCCGACAAGTGATGCCAATGAAGGGAGGAAGGATGGGCACCCAGGATATACTGTCCCAAACGGAGATGCAGCATGTGCAATTCCTTCTCTATTCCAGATCATCTGGAGAGAGATTGTGGCTCGTGAGCATACCCTGGATCTCCTCGTGGGACAATTCCTCCTCTCCCTCACGTGGGACTGTGTTTAAGTCAGACCCTCCAGCCTATTATATTTCCAGCTAATTATTTGGGGGCTATTGGGTTGGATCCTAATCTGCTCCTACTGAGGTTCATCACTAAATAGCTGCTGGTCCAGGGCTGGACCCCAAACCTCTTGTTTTCAATTGACAGCCTGCTATCAATGCTCCGATAAATGAAGACCCCCTAAGGCAATGGGTGTCGCAGAGACTCTCCCCTTCTCCTCTCCCAGCCGAGCCAGTGACAAGAGGTGCCAGGTGCTTTGCTCTGAAAAGAAACTCTCCAACACGGAACCCGACACGATGTTTTTCTGACCTGCACAGAAGTTTGGCTTCACCTGAGAAACAGGCAGGTCTTGTCTGGGGCCCGATCCTGCGAGTGGCAGCTTGAACATCTTCGCATGGGCACAACTCCCAGCCAGGTTAGGAATGGTTCAGCACTTCTCAGGATCGGGCCCGTTCTCAGAGTCATGTTCACTGTCCCTAACCAATCTGAGGACACTTGCCCCCTCCCACCCTCCCGAGGCTGCCAGCTGTTACTATCCTCAATGAAATGTGTGTGCCCAGCCACTGCGTGTTCAGTGTTTTATTTCTGTGCTGCTCTCTCTCATCTCTCACTTTCACTCCATTGGTTTCATGTTCCCTTTTGCTGGGTGGAAAAGCTTTTCATCTGATCCAGCCTAATTTATCCTGGTTCCACCCCCTGGGACTTTCCTAACTTCCTCCTGTAAAGGGAGGGAAAAACAGACCCAAGCATAGTACGTGCACCTCTCTGATCTCAGCAAAAGCGGTGCTGTCTCCCTGAACTGGGTTTCTGCTGTAGGCGGTGCATTCCTTGGGAGGGAGGGTACATGTGTGTGGGGGGGGAGCCTTCCCACACTAAAGTGAGCCCTTATTTAATGGGGGTCCCAATGCAGGACAGCAAGCAGAAGAGGTTTTCCTCTCCCCGGGTTCCATTCAGAGACAGAGGTGCATAAGCCAGTGACAGGCATGAAACACTTTGCTGAAATATCCCTGGAGGAAGCAATTCCTATGACCAATCAAGACTCCGGAATGGGTGTCAGGGAGGATCTGAAGAAAATACGCTGCGCTGTGGTTTTTTGCTTGCTGTCGGTCCTAGTCCTGGCGTTACCCACAGCCTATCTGCTGATTGGAAACCTCACAGCTCATAAACCTGGCCCCGCGCAGGTAAGCAAATGCCATTTCTCAATCCGGGAAGGTTAAGCAAAAGAGATTTGTAACTATTTGGGTTTGGAGACTGAGTTGGTAGCTTGGTGGATTTGCAATGTAAAGGAGTGTTAAACTTTTCCTCTCTTTATTACTCTGAGGAAGGAGGAGGAAATGCGTTTAATAGGCAGATGTCTCTCCATTTCTCTTCCTTGATTTTACTAGGGTCAGAGGAGCAGGAACAATGTTAGATCTAATGGGCAAACTGCAAACAACTCTGGTCCGGCTCGTCAGCGAATGTAAATCGCTGCAAGCCATTAAATTCAGCAGAGGGTTTGGATCCCCATCTCCTTTCCCCCTTTTTCTGGTTGAAGCTTGGAGTTCTCTCATCTCTCACTCCGGGCTGTAAGGGCTTTCTTTCAGCAGCCAGCTGCCAACTTTCAGGAGCGTGTATATCCCTCTGCTTGTGTTTGTGTGTGTGACTCAGATACGCGAGAGCTACATTTCAGCTCCAGCATCACGTGGGGATTCAGAGTTCCTAGATTAGGGATGTTTACATGTGGGGTTCCAGTGTGGGCTAATTATTGAGTGACCCATATCGCAACATTCAAATCCTCACCGAAATCCTGACCAAAAATGTCCAAAGTTCAGGGACACTGGATTCAGGAGGGAATTCCAGGTCGATCTCTAATAAACAGCTGGATACCTATCTCCACGTGGATACTTCCATAGGTTTTTGTCTTTACACCCCGGGCCGCTGGCATCCAGAGCAGCTTTTTAAGAAGGCGCATACTGATGTCAGTAAAGGCAATGGGATTACCCACTGCTTAAAGGATTAGGGTGAGGAGCAGGCGTGACTGTTTGCAAGAGCAAGACCTTAATAAATATCAGATTTGTGTTTGAAATTCACTCTGTGCTAGTTTGCATGAGCAAAGCTGTAACTGAAAGAATACTACGAACAGCGATAATCGAGAGATGTTGAAAACAAGCCTTATTTCTAACTCGGCAAACTTTTTGCCACCAGGTTTTTACACTCGGACATGCAGTTGGATAGGGATATGTACAAACACGCACACAGAAAAACAGAGCTGGGACGTACAGCCAATATACAGTTCTTGGCCAAAGACTTTATAATCTCTCCAGAGGGTCAAATACAATGTTAATTCTAGATTCCCTTTACGTACTGTGTTTGCTGATTGCGCAGATAAACATTTCAGGCCAATTTCCTATTTGTATCCCCTGTGGTGCAATGTCTGAGTGCATACTTGTCTAGAGAGAAGCAGCTTTATACAGCTTGAAAACACATAACTCTTAAATCAGAGTTTCTCTTCCCGCTTTTCACGTTGACTCATGACACAGCCTCGTGACTTCGGCAAGTCACTTAACCTCTTAGTGCCTCTCTCTGTCTGCTCTAAAGGTTTCTGGAGTGTCCATTACTGTAACACCGTAGTACAGCACCTTGCACTGAATTCTGAATGGGTGAACTTCTGCATCTGGGGGGAATTTACTGCCAGCTTTCATCTCTTTACTGTCAGCCTGTCAGATCAGGGACTGTGTCCTTTCTATAGCACAAAGGGGTCCAGATCCTGGTTGGGACCTCTCCCCGTAAAACAATAATCGGTCAAAGGAGATGAATACTTACCTGGCTCACAGGTGTGTTGCAAAAGTTAATGAAGTAATGCAGGTGAATGCCTTGTCAATCTTCAGATGGAAGGTGCTTTGTAAGCCTTAAGGATTGCTTCATTCTGGACAATATTATTTTATTTTGTATTTACATAGACATATGAAAGGAATTGGTGATTGTCTCTAGATATGGCTCAGACAATTAGCTGTTGCACTCAAATGAGGTACAGTTCTTGACAATCCCAGTAGGCAAAAATAAAATCATCAGTGCTGGAAACTTGCCATCTGTCTCTCTGCCAAGTAGCGTGGGTGATGCATACTTCTACGGCTAAATTGTTTACTACACCCAATAAGCCTTCCACTTGCTCCATTGAGAACTGAGTCAGCCAGCGGTGACTCGCCGCCATCAAAGAGTGCTGGGCATGTTTAACTTTCCTTGAGAACTGTCTTCTAACAGCTCCACAAACCATGGCTCTGATCTGAACTCTGCTCCTGATACAGGTGTCCTGTCCTAGAGTCAGTACGCACAAGAGCAGCTCTGTTCTTTCCAGTGGGAATGTGATCAGGGAGGCAAGCTCTCAGACAAAGCCCTCTCCTCTCCTCTCCTTTCCTTTCCTTTCCTTTCCTCTCCTCTCCTCTCCTCTCCTCTCCTCTCCTCTCCTCTGCTCTCCTCTCCTCTCTGCTCCTTGACAATCAGAACACAAGATGACAGAAAAATCCCTTTTGATCTAATTCATTCCCATTGGTCTTTTAATACTTTCAAATCCTAGCTGGTTTGGGGCGTCTTTTTTTGTCACACCTGCCTCCAGCCTAAAGAGTAGTCCCAACTGAGAAGAAAAGGACTGAGAAAGAGGGTGGTTTCACCTCACATGGAGGAATGAAAGCCTCCCACCTACCCTCCAGACACTTCCAGTTCTGCACAGGTTCCCTGAGCCTTGGGCCTGGCCATGTAGGAATGAGCTAAAGTCATGTCCCCCCCGATGGCTCCTGATTGTAGATTCACAGGTAAGAGCCAACCGAGCTGCGTAACTGCTTGCTCCCCACTTCAGAGGTGGTGAGAAGACAGTGGCGTGGACTAAGAGAACCTACTCTCTGCTCCACAAGAGTGCTGGGCTGCACGGCTGAGCTGGCACGAGGGCAGGCATTCATTTTTTGCTATGTTATAAGCTAGTAGCATCTCTTTTCCTTCAGGAGCAAGAGGGAATTAGGGGTGTGTCTAAACTACATGGCTCCGTCGATGGAGCCATGTAGATGAGGCTGATCGGCAGAGGGAAATGCAATCAGCACCAGCCCAGAAGTAGACCTAAGAGAGACTCCTCTCCGTGGCATAACTCCTTCTCCTAGGGGTGTGTCTAAACTACATGGCTCATTTAAATTTAAATGGCTGCCGCGCTCTGCCGACCAGCTGATCATCAGCTGTTTGTCGGCAGATCGGGGCAGTCTGGACGCACTGCGGTCAACAAAGAAGCCTTTGTCAACCGGCGCAGGTAAACCTGGTTTCACGAGGCATACCTGCGCCGGTCGACAAAGCATCCAGACTGCCCCTATCTGCTGACAAACAGCTGATCATCAGCTGGTCGGCAGAGCATGGCAGCCATTTAAATTTAAATGAAGCCGAGATTATTTAAATCGCGGCTTCATTTCCCTCTGCCGATCAGCCTCATCTACATGGCTCCATCGACGGAGCCATGTAGTTTAGACACACCCCTAGGAGAAGGAGTTATGCCTTGGAGAGGAGTCTCCCTTAGGTCTACTTCTGGGCTGGTGCTGATTGCATGTCACCCCTCACATGTGTTGTGCTAAGGTGTTACAGCGATGGACACTAGAGAAACTTCTACAGCAGACAGACAGAGGCACGAAGAGGTTAAGTTCCAGCTCCCGACAAGCTTAGACTGTTATCTCACCTTTAGAAGTAGCCTTCCTGTCACAGAGCAGGGGACAACACAGGCAAACCGGAAAATCTGCTTTCCTTGTATTGCACCTGGTCCGGTCTGCATATCACTGTGGGGTTGGTGTTCCAGAATTGTTCGCCTACGCATCTCCCACCCTTGCCAGCATCTACCCCTCTCCCCCTTTTCAAAATAACAGATACTTCTTGGGGGTTCTCATGCTGCAGCAGCCCTATCAATGGGCGTCGGCGGTGGGGTGGCTTTAACTGCACATTTGCTTCGCCGGCTGAATTTCATTTCATTGACTTTGTTAAGGTAGAACGTGAGCAGGTAGCTCCTGCCCTCAGTGGAATGACACAACAGCTAGGAATGTGCGGGTTGCTGCCCTATCAGTCTGCTGGGTTAATCATCTATAAAGGGAGAGCAAAGTCTCAACACTCTTTGCACTTGACTGCACGGTGGGAATTTGAGGGATGGGCCAATGGCATTCTGAGGCCGGCGTGGTCGAGTGGAGAGGGAAATCCACCCAATGGAGAAGGGTGGCAGCACAAGGGTGGGCGGGCCACTTTGGACTTGAGTTGTGACTCTGTGAGTGGGCTGCAGTGAGGCAGGTCGGCCTCCAATGCCCCCAACTGTGGCCTGGATCTCTCCACACCAGACCTGCACTGGCCAGCACAAGACCAGTGACGAGGCCAAGAAAAGGAGCTGAAAGGAACTACACTGATGCAGAACCAAAGGCTTCAGCATACCAAGTGCTGAGGCAGGCTGAATCAGCTGCCTCCGTACACAGGCTGGAGGAATGATTAGGGTGGGCTGAGGAGAAGCCTGTAATATTCACCTCCCAGACCACCTTCTTTCTCACCACCACCCAACTGGTAGAAATACCTTGGGCTCTATTCAGGTATCATGCATTTTCGCTGGGGCCTGATACAACGTCCCTGAAAGTCAGGGTGTCTTTTGATTGGGTTTCATGGGAGTCAGGGTAGGCCATTAAAGCACTGGTCAAACTAAGGCAACATCCCATGTCTGGAAAGGGCACAAAATAAATGTGGTGCATAGATTATATCGGGAAGAGGAGATTGGCGAGGCATTTCTAGAACAAACAAGAGAAAGGCCCAAAACATGAGATCTGGTAGTAAGGAAGACTTTAACTCCCCTGACAACTGTTGGAAAAGTAATACAGCAAAGCACAAACTCTCCAATAATTTTTTGTCTGTATTGTGAACAGTATTTGTTCCAGAAAGTGGAGAAAGTCACCCAGGAGACAGGCATGTTGGACTGGATATTGACTAACAAGGAGAAATCAGTAGCGAATCTGTAGGCAACTGGAGTGAAAGTGATCATGAAATGACAGAGTTTATTTTTCTAAGGGAAAGGAAGGTCTGAGAGCTGCAGACAATGGACTTCAGGAAAACAAACAGAGTTTAACTGACTCAGAGAACTGGTAGGGAAGTTCCCATGGGAAGAAAATCTAAGGGAAAAAGTTCAGGGGACCTGGCAGTTTCTCAAGGAAATAATATTAAGGGCACAACTGCAAACTGTGCTCATGCAAAGGAAAGACATGAGGAACAAAAAGGGGGCAATATGGCTTCATTGGGGGTTCGTTATTTACCCCATGAAAAAGGTGTCCTACAAAAAGTGGAAATATGGAAAAATTGCCAAGGAGGACAAAAGAAAAGCCCAAGCAAATAGGAACAAAATCAGACAGGCTAAGGCACAAAATGAGTTACATCCAGCAAAAGTCATAAAAGGAGGCTCTTTGAATTATAAGCCAGACATACATAAAGGAATGTGAAGAGCCTTTATTTAGAGGAGAATGAGAGCTAATTACTGATGACATCAAGAAAGCTGAAGAAATGGTCAGTGCCTGTTTTGCTTCAGTCATTTAAAGGTAACCAGATACACAACAGAATTAATACAACAAGAGGGATCAGAGAGAAGGAGAACAGGTTAAAAGAAAGTTTGGATAAGTTAAATAGATTCCAGCTGGCAGGGCATGATGAAATCCACTCTAGTATATTTAAGAAATAGCTGAAACAATTCCGGAACCATTAGCAATTATCTTCACAAATTCCTGGAAAACAGGTGAGGTTCCAGAAGACTTAAGAAGGGCAAATATAATGGCTTTCTGTAAAAGGTGAACCAAAAAGACTATGGGAATTATAGGCTAGTTGTCCTAACTGGTCAGTATCTGAAAAGATATTGGATCAAATTGTTACATAATCCATTTGTATGCACCTGAAGGATAACAGGATTATAAAGAACAGACAGCATGGATTTGTCAAGAACAAATCATGCCAAACCAATCTAAATTTTGTCTTTGACAAGGAATAGCTTAGTGGCTCCAAGGCAAGCAGTAGTTGTGATACATCTTGATTTTAGTAAGGCTTTTGAGACAGTCCTGCATGATGATCTCATAAGCAAACTATGGAATATTGGCCCACATGAAATTACTATAAGTGGGTGCACAAATGGTTGAAATACATACTCAAAGAATAATTATCAATGCTTTGCCATCCAATAAAGACAAGTGCAAAGTACTGCTCTTAGGATGAAAAAGTCAACTATACTAATACAAAATGGGAAATAATTGGGTAAGATATGGTATTGAAGAAAAATCACTGTGAGTTATAGTGGATCACAAAGGTCATGTCTACATAGTGGGGCTAAAGCTGAAATAAGCTAAGCAACTTGAGCTACGTCAATTGCATAGTTTAAGTCGAAATAGTGTATTTAGGCTTTTGGAGCGGTCTACACAGCAGTAAGTCCAAGAAAGAGCACTCTGCCTCTGACTTCCCTCAGTCCTCGGCAAAGGAGGGTTACTAGAGTTGAAGTAAGAGCTCCTCCGGCTTGATATTATTTCGACATTATGTTGAAATAACTGCTTGTGTGGCAAGGAGGATTATGTTATTTCAGAATAATGTTAGTCATTCCGAAATAATGTTGCTGTGTAGCCGTTCCCAAGCAGGATATGGGTCAAAAATGTGACGCAATTGCAAAAAAGGCTGAAGCATTGTGGAGTTTATTAACAGGAGTGTTATGTGTAAGGCACAGGAGGTAATGGTCCTGCTCTGCTTGGCACTGGTGAGGCCTCAGCTGGCATACCATGTCCAGTTTGGGGAGCCACACTTTAGGGAAGATGCCAGTGAACTGCAGAGTCCACAGGACAGCAACAGAAATGATGGATGGTTTAGAAAACCTGACCTGAGGAAAGGGTAAAATCCCCCATACTTAGCCTTGAGACGAGAAGGCTGGTGGGTGCTGGAGACACCTAATAACAGTCGTAAGACATGTTAAGGGGTGTTATAAAGAAGATTGTGACCAACTGTTCTCTATGTGCACTGGCAGTAGGCCGAGAAGTCGTGGGCTTAATCAAGGGAGACCTACGTTAGATATTAGGAGAAAGCTTCCTATGTACAAGGGTAGTTCAACTCTGCAGCAGGCTTCCTAGGGAGCTTGTGGAATCCCCATCCTTAGAGGTCTTTCAGAGGTGGCCTACGGATACTTGGTCTTGCCTTAGCACAGGGGGCTGGATTTGATGACTTCTTGAGGTCCCTTCCAGCTCTACATGCCTATGATTACCTTTGCATGTGCACACCTGAACATCCCCATATGCACTCAGAAAATCTGGTCCCCAGAAGCCTTGCTCTCTTCCTGTGTCACGAGCAAGACAGTGGAATGTGATCTGAATAATTCTGGCTTATTCATTTTTCTGACCTCACCTCCTCGCCCCCTCACCCCCACACACACACTTCCAGACTACTTGGCTGCACTCAGTTTAGTAATGTGGATACCCCCTTTCATAAGGCACAATAAGGGGAGAGGTGTGGGAAGGGGACCTTTAGCTATTTTCTTTTGATTTAATGCTAAATGTTCAAAAATGGGACTTTTGGCCCCTTTTGGAATTGAAAGCCTGTGGCAGCTTTTTGCATACCACAGACTTCAAAAGAACTACAGCTGCCATTTCAGGAGAGCCTTGTCTTCAAAACAGCCCTGGGGTGGGATTTTTAAGAAGCACTCAATGTTGGCTGAATTGTGTTCCCATTGCACTCAATGGGGGGGTTTCCACAGACCTCAGTGGCTGCATGGTTAGGCAGCCTAATCAAACTTAATAAAGCCTAATCAAGAATGGGAATGAGAAGACTCTCCAGTACGGTTGGAAAAGGATGATTTAAAAAAAAAATATTTTCTTATGGGGCCCATACATGACACCTCCTAATTGTGTGATAACACAGCCTGTATTTAAATAACATCTTTCAGCCTAACACATCTAATCTATACTGAGCAGCAGGCACATATTATATACCTGCACGAACTATTCAAAATAATCAGTGCTTTTCTTCAGGAGATTTTAAAGCAAGTTAGTATCTTCATCCCCATTTCACAGACAGGGAAACTGAGGCAGAGATAACAGAACTGATGTGCCCACAGTAGACCACTGCCAGCTCCAGGAATAGAGCCTTAACTTTCTGAGTTCCAAACAAGAGTACTATTCACTAGGTATATCTGCTTCTCTTTGCCTTGTTACTCACAACTCTGTGGTCCAAGTTACAACAGCCGGAACCACATTTTTCAAAGCTTAGAGGGAGCATTGCCTCTGGGTTTCCATTTCAGAGCTCTCTGATAAGAGGCAAACTAGAACTGGGTGAACATTTTCCATCAAAACTTTTTTTTCCCCATTTGGAAAATTGGTTTTTCCAAAAAATAGATGTCATCAAAGTGTCTAATTTCTTTAAAAAAAAAAAAAGATTGGGGTCCTCCGCCCATTTGAAAACTAAAATTTTTGGTCTCAAATAGAAATGTTTAGATTTTCAGCCATATCTATTTCAACTGTTAGATATTTTTTCGAGCTTATGTCCAAAAAACACTTTATGCTTTTGACAAAAAGTCAAAACTTTCTCTGGAAATGATCAGTTGTAATTCAATTGCTAGGATTCTGACCACATAAAAGTTGCTTCACGAAACTATATAAACAGGGATCTAACTTGAAGCAGATATTCCCACTGAAGTCAATAAACAGAGCTGCTCACAGGCTTACCATTTGGCATGTGCTGAAGTATCTTGCTGGATCAGGGCTTGACACAGCTTTGCGGAGCCATATGTAATTACCTTAACACTGATGTGATTACAACCGTCCTTAATGTCCCCTGGGGAAGCACAGGTCCCGCACTATGGCCTTGTAAATTCCCCCTGGGGAGTGACACAGTCAGCTGATCATGATGCCCCACCCTACATCATAAACTACAATTGCATTCAAACATCCCAGCAATCTCGTGAGCTCTTGTAAACGTGCGATAGTCAGTAGCCAGCAGCTGCCTGATCTCACATGGTTCTGAGTGTTCTTCTGGATCCCTTCTTATCCTGCATGCTGCAACCTGCAGCTCTACCAGGGAAAGAAATGGAATTTCCTGGTGCTATTTTTCTCTTTTCTCCAGATTTTTTTTTGGAAATAACTCAGACACTGGGAAATTGCCATTTTGTAAGTGGCTTAGCTGCCCACTCTGTATTATAGCCCGTGCACACCCTTCAACATTGCGCATCAGTTTTAAAATCTCAAGCTCCAATGCAGCACACACCAGGTTCAACTCCTAGTGGGGGTTGTTACCTTGCATCTGTATTTCCCCTCAGTGATACAACTGTCAGGTTACCAGCTTCCCCACAGTTGCCTTTTTTTGTGTGTGGGGAGGACGGACCATGTTTTATTCCCCTCTGGGCAGGGTATTTCCAGGCTACATGGTTTAGGGTCATAAATGATTAGGATTGGAAGAGATCTCATCAAATCCAGCCCTCTACTCAAAGCAGGACCAACCCCAATTAGATCGTTCCAACCAGGGCTTTGTCAAGCCAAGCCTTAAAAACCACTAGGGATGGAGAATCTATCCCCTCCCTAGGGAACCCATCTCAGTGCTTCACCACCCTCCTATTGAAGTAGCTTTTCCTAATATCCAAAGTAAAACTATTTCCCTGCCTTCCCTGTGTTATTCTCAGCAGACACAGGCTGCCCAAACACAGGTGCTGGCTTTGTATTCAGGGACCAACCACAGAGCGATTTTCCACAGCGTAGCTGACATCATCCCAACTCTAGCAAGGTCTCTGGTAGGAGCACTCCTTCAAAAACCCACCCAAGAGATTTCCTTTGTGTCCTCAAACTTCGTCACAACCTCAGCTCAGAACTAGCACACTCATAACATGTTTAGTCCACCCTCTATCCTGCTTAAGTGTCTTTGATCTGGAGTTTCTTAGAGCAGGTAACAAATCATAGAATCCTAGGGTACGTCTAGACTACATGTCTCTGTCACCAGAGGCATGTAGATTAGGCTACCAGACATAGTAAAATGAAGCGGCGATTTAAATAATCGCCGCTTCATTTAAATTTACATGGCTGCTGCGTTGAGCTGATCAGCTGTTTGTCGGCTCAGCACGATAGTCTGGACGCACGGGTGTCGACATCAAAGGTATTTGTCGACCACCCAGGTAAACCTCATCCCAGGAGGCATACCTGGGTGGTTGACAAATACCTTT
The DNA here is from genome assembly GCF_052426305.1 of Pelodiscus sinensis. Lineage (NCBI taxonomy): Eukaryota > Metazoa > Chordata > Testudines > Trionychidae > Pelodiscus > Pelodiscus sinensis. The sequence continues at coordinate 5,450,873 of NC_143074.1, read as the reverse complement.
GATGTTGACACCCGCACGTCCAGACTATCGCGCTGAGCCGACAAACAGCTGATCAGTTGTTTGTTGGCTCAGCGCGGCAGCCATGTAAATTTAAATGAAGCGGCGATTATTTAAATCGCCTCTTCATTTTACTATGTCGGGTACCTAATCTACATGCCTCTGGCGACAGAGGCATGTAGTCTAGATGTACCCCTAGGGTTGGAAGAGACCTCAGGAGTCATCAAGTCCAACCCACTGCCCAAAGCAGGACCAACCCTAACTCAATCATCCCAGCCAAAGCTTTGTCAAGCCAGGACTTAAACACCTCTAGGGATGGAGATTCCACCACCTCCCTAGGGAGCCCATCCCAGTGCTTCACCTCCCTCCTAGGGAAATAGTTTTTCCTAATAATCAACATAGACCTACCACACTGCAACTTGAGACCCTTGCTCCTTGTTCTGTCATCTGTCACCAAGGAGAACAGCTTCTTTCCATCCTCTTTGGAACCCCCCTTCAGGTAGTGGACAGCTGCTGTCAAATCCCCTCACTCTTCTCTTCTGTAGACCAAATCCTTTAGCCTCTCCTCATAAGTCATGTGCTCCAGTCCCCTCATCACAGAAGCCTCATATACACAGCAACTTCTCCTAACTAAGGTATAGCTTTAAAAGAGGGCTTCATTTGCATTCCCTTTGGCCCTAGGGAATTGATTTCACAGACACTGTTTCTAAAAGCCCTCTGAAGTTCCTCATGCCTTCCAGACATTGCATTAGTGAGTTAGTCTCTAGAGAAGGTACAAACATACAATGCCACAAAAACACGGACACAATTGCATTTTTAAAACAATAGACCCCAAAGCCATGACAGCTAATTCAACAAGGTATGACTTAATTCAGTAATGTTCATTCAGGATGTTGCCCATCTACCACAAGAGTAATTTGGCCTTTCATTCTCCTTTTGGCCATAGAGTCATAGAAGTGTAAGACTGGAAGGGACCTTGAGGTCTTTTAGTCCAGTCCCCTGCACTCAAAGCGTGACTAAGTAGTATAAGCCACCAGCAGCAAATACAGCCCGTGGACTGGATCCAACCCAAGGCCCCATGGGAGCTTCAGGCAGGCTCCCTACCTGTCGTGTCTCCACATGGTGCTCAGAGTGGCCAGGTGACGGGGCCATATGCTTCTCTGAGCACTGCCGTGAGGTGAGAGAGAAGCTTTGTGCACTGCCCCCACCCCCAGCACAATCTCGCAGCTCCCATTGGCCGGTTTCCAGCCAATGGGAGCTGCCTGGGATGTGTTTACAGGGCAGGCACCCCTCTGAGTGTCATGTGGGGGAAGGAGAGACAGGAAGCTTACCCAAGGGAGCTACTGGGCTGCTGGCCAGGAGCCACGTAAGTAAGCACCTCCTAGCTAGAGACTCCCTCCCTATGGCACCTCAGCCCCTTCCATTCCCCAACTCTCTACCCCGCTCCTGCACTCCTGCCCAACATAATCCAAACCCTCTGCACCCCTGCTCCTGCACCCATATGCCCTCCCAGACCCTGTACCTCAAGCCCCTGCCTCAGGTCACAACCCAAACCCCTGCACCTCACCCTGCCCCCCTCCTCCAGGTCACAACCTCCATCCAGATCTTGCACTCCCTCCTGTACCCCTCCTCAAGATAAGAATCCTTCTTCTGCACCTCTACCCCATCCCAGACCCTGCCCCCCAATCCCCTGCCCCAAGTCATCAACCTCCTCCCAAGCCCTGCACCCCCTGCTACATCTCTCCTCCAGATCAGAGTCCTCTCCTGCACTCATGCTTCCTCCTGGACCCTGAACCCCCTCCTGCACCCCAAGCCTCCACCTCAAGCTCACTTCTGCACCCAAGCTCCATCCCAGATCCCTTATCTCCTCCACTGATATCATGGTGGTGTGTGGCCCTGGACCACTTACCAAATTCTTGGAGTGCCCTCATCAAAAATTATTGCCCACCCCGACACTAATTGACATGCAGTATGTGTCCTCTTCCCTCAGAAGCAGCTGATGTGTGTGTGTGAAGTAAGCCAGACTGGATCCCATCTGTATATACACCTCAAATATTATTACTGTTTTCAAGTTGTAGCCGTTGTTGGCCAGATGTTCAGCTGGAATTAATTGGCCACTGACACCAATTTACAACATGAGCACAACCTGAGCATGCTCCCAGCAGACACCGTCCTACAGGGTTCTTCGCCCTTTGGTTTTGCTCTTGTTGTAATAGATGGAATCGGGCTCTTCAGCTGCTGGGAAAGAGAGTATTGCACATCCAGCCTCCTGTTGTCTCATGGACACGGGAGCTGCCTTTATGAATTCATAGGCTGCCTTTTGGGCCCTTTCTATAGCCGCTCCTGGAACTGGGGGGCTGTGTCTAGACTGGCAAGGTTTTCCACAAAATCATCTGCTTTTGTGGAAAAACTTGCCAGCTGTCTACACTGGCCACTTGAATTTCCGCAAAAGCACAGATGATCTCATGTAAGATTGTCAGTGCTTTTGTGGAAATACTATGCTGCTCCCGTTCGGGCAAAAGTCTTTTTCCGAAAAACTTTTGCACAAAAGGGCCAGTGTAGACAGCAGAGATTTGTTTTCCGCAAAAAGCCCCGATCGCGAAAATGGCTATCAGGGCTTTTTTGTGGAAAAGCGCGTCTAGATTGGCCACAGACGCTTTTCCGCAAAAAGTGCGTTTGAGAAGCGCTGCATGTACCATAGGCCTCGAGGCCTGCAGCGGGCACCCTGCAGCCCATCAGGGTTCTCTGTGTGGCCTGTGAGACATTTTATTTACTGTTGTCCATGCACATGGTTGCCGGATTCTGCCGGTTTCCGTCGGTGTCGGGTTTTCCTACCGGTGTTACTAACGTGACACAGGCGTCAAGGAAGGGCGTGTGACGTGAGGCGCATGCTGATAGCACACAGCACTGACTGTGAGATCTGAGCACTCCACAGTTCAGTCAGTACCCCTTGCAAATTCTAGGGACACAAGCGCAGTCAGAAAAACTACCCTAGCCTGGGACACCGGTTTGGTTGCAACAGTTTTGTGGCCCAGCGAGATGAAGGAGGGCCCCTCATGTGGCCCACTCACTAGCCTGGGTTGCGGATCACTGCTCTAGGCATTGCTATTAGGTTGTGGAGGGGAGGGGCTTGCACATTTATAAACGACAGGCCTCAGCCAGCCTAGCTCCATTGGCTTCAAACTGCAGGTGATTCACAGCACCTGAGAATCTGCCTGTAAAAAAGCAAAGTCTTGCAAGACGGCCCACACCCGCCCTAGGTGGGTTTGCACCGGAAAAGCCAGCATCCCTGGCAGGCATGTGACTCTCAAGCGGCAGCCGCCCTTCCTGCCTCATTGCGTCAACATCTTCTGTATTTGGCACTGACCAAGTCAATGGTGTGTTGCAATATTTACAGTAGGCGGCTGACTGCCTGTCACAGGCACACTAGCTCTCAGTGAGAATGAGGAATTTAGCAAGGGATTAAAACATCAACACCGACCTTTCCTCTGCCGAGTGCTTGTTTACTCGCAAGGTCAGTTCTCTGCCACTGAGAGTTCCGGGATTCTTTCCATTAACGATCTGCCTTCCACACACACTCGCTCCCCAGAGAACTCCATGAGAGAGTCATAGGGTCTCATAATAAAGAGCAGAGGGAGAGAGAAAATGCAAGGTACAGAAGTAAGGGAGAAATTATGGGACAGGTCCTCAGTGGCTGGACATCAGTTGTACTCCCATTCAGAGGGGACATGAGACCAGCAGAGGATCAGACCCACTATAGTATCAGCTAAGGACTTAGTGCCAAATCCTAGCTCTGGCTTGTGTGCCTTGTTTCACCTCTCCATAACTTGCTCCCACCCTGAGACACAGGAGGTGTTCAACCTCAGGCTGGGGATGGGAGGGAGTGGAGCTGGATTGAGTTCTACTCCACTCTCTGGCTGGCAGAACCATCCCCAGGGGGCTGCTCTGAGAGGCGTAACTTAGAGCCTGAGGGTGTGTCTACACTACACCGTTAATTCGGAATAACAGCCGTTAGTTTGAATTCACTTTAATAGCGTCTACACGGGCAAACTGCTATTTCGAAATAAATTCGAAATAGTGGAGCCCTTATCTCGAATTTGGTAAACCTCATTCTACAAGGAGTAACACCAAATAGCTATTTCAAAGTAAGTGCTGAGTAGACACTTAATTCGAAATAGGGGGCCTCCAGCCCTTCCCAGGGAGCCCTGGTGACCACTCTGGACACAACCAGGAAAACTTACTCTCCTCTCCCCCAGCCCCGGAGACATTAAAGGGGTAGTCCCTGGCCACAGTGCCTGTGCCAGCTCCAAGCCTGCCAGCCCAGAGCCAGCAGTGGCCACCGGGGCCCCTGACCCAGCGGCCCCAAAACATGAGCCAGCAAGCCACTGGCAGCCAGCCCTCCACCGCTCCCCAGGAGCAGTCTGCCAGCTCCCAGGAGACTGACAGGGGCTGGACAATGCAGGTGCCTTCCTGGTCCAGGGTGGAGATCATGGACCTTATTCAGGTTTGGGGGGGGATGCCCCCAACATCCATGATCTCCGCACTAGATGGAGGAATGCAGCCATCTATGGCAGGATAGCTGCCAGCCTGGCCACCAGAGACCACATGCGAACCCAGGAGCAGGTTAGCATGAAAGTCAAGTTGGTCTGGCAAGACCCCCAACCCAGAGCCCTGAGCTTCCACTCTCCCTTCTTCCCCTTGCTTCCCCCTTCCAGCTCCCTCCTCCCAGGTTTCCCCCTCCCCTCTTCCACCCTCTCTCTTCCCCTGTCCCACCTCCTTTCCCCAGTCTCCCCAGAGGTTCATCCCCTCCCACCCCCAGTTTTGTTCAATAAACCCAGTTTCTATTTTTGAACATAGGTGTCTTTTATTTGACATCAGGAAGGGGGGCTAGGGAGGGGTAAGTGGAAGGACATGAGGGAGGAATGGGGTACGAGCCCCTGGTGGGGAGGACTGGGGAGACTCTGAGGGCTCTGAGGGGTGGACACTCTCCCTCAGGGCCTCCTGGATCCTGACAACACCCCAGTGGATCCCCCCGGATGGCAGCCTGCAGCAAGTGCAGCCAGGCTGATGGCAACAGCCCCACAAGATGCACCGGTGTGCCATGGGGCAGCTCTGGCTCCATGTGGCCGAGTGCTGTGGTGTCCCGAGTTCGGGCACTCAGGGCACTCCAAGACAGGACTGCTCTGCTGTCCCTCATCAAGGTAGACAAGCAAGCAGGGAACTCTGAGAACTGTCTGTCTGGGATGGGAGTAGGGTCCCTTTAAGCACGGAGCTCAGTTAGCCTCAGGCAGCAGCCCCACACACTGGGTGTGTCTAGACTACATGCCTCCGTCGACGGAGGCATGTAGATTAGCCAGATCGGCAGAGGGAAATGAAGCCGCGATTAAAATAATCGCGGCTTCGTTTAAATTTAAATGGCTGCCCCGCTCTGCCGATCAGCTGTTTGTCGGCAGATCGGGGCAGTCTGGACGCGCCGCGCCGACAAAGAAGCCTTTCTTGATCGGCACAGGTATGCCTCGTGAAACCAGGTTTACCTGTGCCGATCAAGAAAGGCTTCTTTGTCGGCGCAGCGCGTCCAGACTGCCCCGATCTGCCGACAAATAGCTGATCGGCAGAGCGGGGCAGCCATTTAAATTTAAATGAAGCCGCGATTATTTTAATCGCGGCTTCATTTCCCTCTGCCGATCTGGCTAATCTACATGCCTCCGTCGACGGAGGCATGTAGTCTAGACACACCCACTAAGTCCTAACCTGATGCCCTGCCGGCACTGGTTCCAGCCAGCCTTAGCTTCAGTTCAAGGTCCACTCAGTGTGGACTTGCTATTTTGAAATAGCAAAATGCTATTTCAAAATATTTTTTGTGTCTAGATGCGTTATTTCAAATTAGCTTAATTCGAATTAACTATTTCGAATTAAGTTAATTCGAAATAGCACTTTAGTGTAGACATACCCTGAGTTATTCCATGGGCATTTCAGGCTCTGGGAAGGAGGAATGTGCCTTGGAGATGTCGTTCTTCCACCTCAGGCCCCAGAATTGGTCAGACCTGGGAATGTGGCCTTTGTGTGTGAGGCAGAGGACTATCAGGAGGCAGTTTCAAAGCAGGAGGAGCTGCGGAGGAGAAGGCTCTTGCACCAAGCACCAAAGCTCCTTGAGGGGCAGTTCAGAAGTACACGCATATTGCTGCTTTTCCTGTCTCCTTGAAACAACTGTCGGAGGCTTCGATAAACTCTTTCAGTGCAAATGTTATTTGCACAGTTAGGGCCTGTGTTCTCCAGGATTGGTCTTGTCTCAAACAACTGAACACTAACTGCTTGTGGCTCTGTTTTCAGGCTGCAGAGGAAAGCACGGCCAGATTCCTAAAGCAACAGACATCGCTAGCACGTAAGTTTGCCCGTCTTTTCTTCTGTTCACTCAGGTGCCCGCTGAGGGCGGTGCCTGCCACCACACGTTCCTCTCGGCTGCTAAATGTAGAAGCAGCATTGAAACGCAATGTCTCTTTAACCGGCCGGCCCCCAGGATGTTCGAGACTGCGTGGGTGAGATGAACTCACAAGAGTTTCTTTCTCATCTGTGAAGTTGGTCCAATGACAATTGTTACCACACCCGCCCTCTCTCTGAACGGAAATGCACTTTCCCAAGGCACCACCCTTCCCTGCTAACAACTGAGGTGGGGGTGGGGAACATTTTTGGGGTGGAGACCACTGGCCCATGGAAAAATCGAGTGGGAAGCAAAAAAAAAAAAAGTAAATAAATAAATCACTCACTGACGTGGCCCCCACCTGAGGAGAAAGACATTCCCCACATTCCCATCCCACACAAAAGCCTAGGGGGGCTCAGCCTAGTAGATCTTGTGTGCTCCAGCCCCGCAGTAGTGGGACTGGAGCGCCAGCACAGACTCCCCAATGCTGAGGGGGACCCTGAGCCTCGGGGGCCGGATCCAGGCAAGCCGGAGGCTGCATCCTGCCCCTAGGCCACATCCGGCCCTCACCCCTGTACAAAGGATTCCAAGGAATGTAAATTCCTGTGTAGTGACCTATGAGAGAGAGATGACCCATACACACAAAACATCTGGAGACAGAGTCTGAGAAACATGGTACAAGAAACACAGGAGGGATTGGGCAAAGCTGGCTGGCTGCCATCTTCCTGCTGATCGGATTCCTGCCTAGCCCTACCCTTGTAGCCGGAAGAGCTGTGCGCATGGGTAACCCTTTGTTTCCAGTATTTCTGCTTGCTATCATCTGACTCACCGGAGGGCGGGCAGCAGGGAGCAGAAGGACCAGAAATTTCAGTGGATCAGGGGCTGGGTGCTCCAGGGAGGGGTTCAGAGGTTGCCGGTTGCCCACTGAAAAGCTGTAAAGAGAGACGGGAGCCTGCAGAGGCCTGGAAACCACTGCTTTAGTTGCCAGTGAGCGGAAGGGTAGAGGAAATGACCCGCTATAGTCACAAACAAGCGTTGCTGGTCCCTTCCCCTCAGGGCAGGCGATAGTCACCCAACATTGCTGGGTACCCCTTGAGAAGCATCCTAGCATGGCCTCTCCTGACCCAGCTACACTCCCAGTACGTCCCCTCAGGTTGGGCTCTGAGATGGACAGTGCAAGGTCACTAATACCAGGCCTGTGTGACTTCAGCTCAAAGGGATTTCTTATCTAGCTGTGTACACTGCTTCTTCCTGGGGTGCGAACTCTTCCTGGGCTGTGTACACTGCTTCTTCCTGGGGTGCGAACTCTTCCTGGGCTGTGTACACTGCTTCTTCCTGGGCTGTGTACTCTTCCTGGACTGTGTACACTGCTTCTTCCTGGGCAGCGAACTCTTCCTGGGCTGTGTACACTGCTTCTTCCTGGGCTGTGTACTCTTCCTGGACTGTGTACACTGCTTCTTCCTGGGCTGTGTACTCTTCCTGGACTGTGTACACTGCTTCTTCCTGGGCTGCGAACTCTTCTTGGGCTGTGTACACTGCTTCTTCCTGGGCTGCGTACTCTTCCTGGGCTGTGTACACTGCTTCTTCCTGGGCTGCGAACTCTTCCTGGGCTGTGTACACTGCTTCTTCCTGGGCTGCGTACTCTTCCTGGACTGTGTACACTGCTTCTTCCTGGGCTGCGAACTCTTCTTGGGCTGTGTACACTGCTTCTTCCTGGGCTGCGTACTCTTCCTGGGCTGTGTACACTGCTTCTTCCTGGGCTGCGAACTCTTCTTGGGCTGTGTACACTGCTTCTTCCTGGGCTGCGTACTCTTCCTGGACTGTGTACACTGCTTCTTCCTGGGCTGCGTACTCTTCCTGGGCTGTGTACACTGCTTCTTCCTGGGCTGCGAACTCTTCCTGGGCTGTGTACACTGCTTCTTCCTGGGCTGCGTACTCTTCCTGGACTGTGTACACTGCTTCTTCCTGGGCTGCGAACTCTTCCTGGGCAGTGTACACTGCTTCTTCCTGGGCTGCGTACTCTTCCTGGGCTGTGTACACTGCTTCTTCCTGGGCTGCGTACACTGCTGAAACAGCACACAGGAGCCAGACTGGGGGACAGAACAGGCCCCTTAAGAGGAAAAGGCTTTGTCTAGTGTGGTGCAAAAGAAGGTCATTAAAAGCTAACGGAGATTCGGGCTTCCTGCCAGTGAGATCTCTTCTAGGGATCAGTCTCCCGCACAAAGGGGTGGAAGCCCTAACGCTTGAGGTTATCTCAACATTTGATTTCCCAAAGGAACTGTCTGGAGAATAGGTTAGGTGGCCTAGCAAGGATGGGGCAGTGTTTTGGTCCTGCTGAAGGACGTTCATGCTGCTCTACAGGGCAACCCAGTCTTAAAGCCATCCCACCTGGCAAGCGGAGAACTGCAGAAGGGAACCCTCAGGCAGCTTCTTTGACACCTCCATCCTTGCTCCCACTGTGGGGGATGTATCTGGTGGACAGCCATCCTCCAGTGAGGCTCAGATGCTGGGATGGGCGATAAGTCACCAGGTACAAGCCAGTCCTGTGGCTACACCACTTTACAGCAGGGAATAATCTAGCAGCTCCAAGGAACCAGAAATGAGGAACAGGATGTTCATGTGGCTTAGAGCCGCCTTTGCAAACCCTTCCTGTGCACAGCTCAGACTCATCCCAGGATCTGGGGTGTCATTCCCCTCTGTCATCTGCACGGCTAGGGGCAAATCCTCTTGTGGTGCATGATCCTGCAACCCCATCAAATTCTTCAGGAGTCTGGACAGGCTTAGAGGTGAAGGCTTGGGCCAAGAATGATGGTTGGAGTCAATCGAAAGCATAAGTGACAGGGAAGTCTCAGGATAGATAACAATCTAAATCTGAATTGGCTTCCCTGTCCAGCGTGGCCTGTGGCTATTTGTGCTGTTAAGTATTCTGTGCAGGGAAAATACATCTGCATGTGAAAACAACTGCCCTTCTCCCTCCCCCGCTCATTCTTGCCATGTGGGACAGACTGACAGGTACCCCCGGGTCCCTTTCTTGCCAGTGCAGCTGGCGCAAAGAAACTAAGAAATGGGAAGAGAATGCCAATGAGAAGTGACTGTCTAGGAAGGAGTCCTGCAGAAAGGGATCTAGGAGTCATAGTGGACCACAAACAAACCTGATTCTGGGCTGCATTAATAGGAGTGTTGTGAGCAACACATAAGAAGTCATTCTTTTGCTCTACCCTGTGCCAATTAAGCCTCAATTGGAGTATGGTTTCCAGTTCCGGGCACCACATTTCAGGAAAGATGTGGAGAAATTGGAGAAGGTCCAGAGAAGCGCAACAAAAATGATGAAAGGTCAAGAAAACATGAGCTATGTGGGAAGACTGAAAGAATTGGGCTTCTTTATTTAGAAAAGAGAAGACTGAGAAGGGACACGATAGCAGTTTTCAAGTATCTAAAAGGGTGTTACAAGGAGGGAGAAAAATTGTTCTCTTTGGCCTCTGATGAGAAGACAAGAAGCAAGAGGCTTAAAGTGCAGCAAGGGAGGTTTAAATTGGACATTAGGAGAAACTTCCTGCCTGTCAGGGTGGTTAAACACTGGAATCAATTGCCTAGGGAGGTTGTGGAATCTCCATCACTGGAGATATTTAAGAGCCGGTTAGACAGACACCTGTCAGGGATGATCTAGATGGTGCTTGGTCCTGCTGTAAGGGCAGGCGACTGGACTTGATGACCTCTCGAGGTCCCTCCCAGTTCTTGTGTTCTATGCTTCTAAAAAGCCCACCGTTCCCCCACTCACTCCTTTCAGCTCTGCGCTGCCTCTCAGAGGCATGACAGGGAGGTTCACTGGCAAAGCTGGGCTGGCGGCGAGAGGTGGGGATTGGAGGCAAGGTGCGGAAGGCAGGAAGGAGAGGGGGTGGCTGTGTGAGAGCACAGGCAGGCTTGAGGAAGCGGTGGGGGGATGGGAGACAGAAAGATGGCCTCCGAGGGGAAATGGCTGGGTTGGCACTGCAGACCCTGAATAAGGGATGTGCAGACAGCCTCCTCGTTGCATTGTCAAAGGAAGAAACCTTCCCTCTGGCTTTTTGGGAACGTTCTTTTTGGGAACCATAATTAGTATTGAAATGGCAGAGCGATAAAAGGGGCCCTGGTGCATGTTGACATCTAATTCAAAGAAGAGTCTTTGGCTTTTGCTTTTCAGCAGAGCAGGGGGGCGCTGTTGATTTTAAAAGGTTTTTCCAAATTCTTCCAAGACCTGCAGTGCAATTGACGAGTCCCGGAACTTGCTTAGGGATGGGATCTGTTGGATCCAACCCTCCATTCCTGGCACAGAAAAACCAAAGCAGCCTTGACAAATGGCTTGTGATGCCCAGCACAGTGGAATTGTAGAGGACAGCACAGATTCTCTCTGTGAAGAATTGATCCGACTCTTTTTTCTTTTTTAATTACAGATTTCGAATCCAGCACAGAAAAGCCAAGAGCGCACCTAACAGGTAATTTAGCTGTTCAAAAATGATATGCCTCCCTGGGTTACTGTCATAAATATTGCAGTGTGCCAAAACTCATCTCCGAAATACATGTGCCTGATGGAATCTGACAGACAGATGTGAAAGGCAGGAAGTTCAGGGAAAAGAAAGTCATGGATCATTTATACTCTCTGGGCCAGAGCTCAGCTGGGTCTCACTTCACTTACCTTTACTAAGACTCACTAATTTATACCAATCGAGGATCTGGCCCTGCACTCATATGGAGTGTCAGCCAAACTGGGCACTTTATGAAAAAATTCTCTTTGTGCCTTTAAAAGGATTCTTACGAAATGATCGCTCACACTGGCAGCAAGTGTTTGAATGATGTCACCTGCTCAAAGCAATGGCTGGTATTCTACTCCTCTTCTGTACTGAACTGGGACATTTAAGGATAAAGGGCCTGGTTGTAGTTCCAGCTGGATGTGAATCAGGAGCAAGCAATCTGTGGAGCTAGGGCAGTTTAAGGGGCAGGAGAACCAGGCCCTTAATATTCCATGAACACCAAAGTCTTGATTCTCTTCACTTACCCCTTTTCTGCACCAGTCTGACTCCATTGACGTCAGTAGCATCACTCCCAGATTTACACCTCTGGGCACAAATGGGCTACGTCTACACTGGCCCCTTTTCCGGAAGGGGCATGTTAATTTCAGAAGCCGTAACAGGGAAATCCGCGGGGGATTTAAATATCCCCCGCGGCATTTAAATAAAAATGTCCGCCGCTTTTTTCCGGCTTTTAAAAAAGCCGGAAAAGAGCGTCTACACTGGCCCCGATCCTCCGGAAAAAAAGCCCTTTTCCGGGGGATCTTATTCCTACTTTGTATTGCACCTACTCGGCAATACAAAGCCCCCAGCACTGACGCTCACAAGGCTTGACTACAGGGCTGAAAACAACAGTCGACATTTGGGCTCAGGCTGAAGTCGGGGCTAGGAGAACCAACCGCCTCCCCTTGAGAGAGCTCAGATCCCATGTTCCAGCCCAGGCCTGCACGTTAACCCTGCCGGTTTTACCCCTGCAGCCTGAGCCCTGCACGCTCAAAGCAGCTGACTCAGGCCAGCTCTGGCCACATATTAGAGGGTCTTTTATGGCCGTGTCAAGGTACCAGTCCAGGGGATGGTGCCTGATTCCTTTGTAGATGAGCTGAGGGGGAAATTTATGCTCTAGACCCTGACTAAGTGCACCCTTCTGAGGGAGGGGCAGAACTGAGCCTTAAACTATTTTTGTAGCTCCCAGATAAGAGAACGTGGAGGCAAGGACAAACTGGAGAAAGTCAACAGCAGGGTGGCTTCCAGATGGCTGGGTCGGCTATGATGTCTCAAGCACTCTGTGGATGGCTTCTAAGATCCACTGCTTCCGTGATTCAAAAAAAGCACTCACAGCACACAAGCGGCTTTAAGCACGTGTGTAATCCTGTTGAAATTGGAGTGTAAAGTTGTGCATGTGCTAAATCACAGCACCAAAGTCAGGGCCTAGGTTCTTATCACTTTCAGCAGCATGATTCTACTCTCTGGCTACATCTAGACTGGCAAGATTTAGCGCAAATACTTTCAACGCAAGAGTTTTTGCATTAAAGTATTTGCACAAGAGAGCGTCTATACTGGCATGTGCCTTTGTGCAAAAGATTTGATTCTGCGCAAAATCATCCATGCCAGTGTAGACGCTCTCTTGTGCAAGAAAGCTCCGATGGCCATTTTAGCCATCGGGCTTTCTTGCGCAAGAAATTGATGTTACCTGTCTACACTGGCCTCCTGCGCAAGAACACTTATGCAAAAGGACTTATCCCTGAGCGGGAGCATCAGAGTATTTGCACAAGAAGCACTGATTTCATACAGTAGAAAGTCAGTGTTCTTGCTCAAATACTTGCGGCCAGTGTAGACAGGAGGCAAGATTTTGCGCAAAAGCGGCCACTTTTGTGCTAAATCTTGCCAATGTAGATACAGCCCCAAGGTTTATCCTCAAGCTCCTGGCTAATGATCCTTCGCCAGGCAATTTACTAATAAGCGAGCCTTTCCATATTTTCCAGTGCCGCCGTGCAGATGTGCAGGAAAACAAGATCCCATTCTTTAATAGAACAGCCATTTTTCTGCCAGCTTCAGGGGGTAGCCGAGTTGGTCTGTTAGAGGGAAAAAAACAGCAAGCAAATGGTCTGGTAGCACTTTATAGACTAACAAAACATGTAGATGGGCTTTTGTGGGCTCCTGATACCCGAGCACCTGATACCTGAGCACCTTTATGTATAGAGGTAGGGGGGTGGGTGACAGAGCATCGTTCTCTCCCCCCCCCCTTCCTTTCTCCTATTTGTTTCAAGTTTTCTTATCCTCTAGTCATAACTCCAGTCATCTGAAGAAGTGAGCTGTGCCCACGAAAGCTCATGATCCCATCGACATGTTTTGTTAGTCTATAAAGTGCTACCAGACCATTTGCTTGTTATTTTTCTGCCAATGAGACATAGGAGCAAGTGAAGCTGAACATGAGATAGCCCCTCCTGCTAGGTTTCTGGCTCAGAAGAAAAAAACTGGAGCTCTGTACTCCTGATGAATGAACATCAAAAGCTTGGGTGATGTTCTCTTTGCTTCAGGGAAGCACCCAATCGTTGAGTCAAATTTCTTTGCAAACGCAAGCAGTTGAAAGTCCAGCTGGAAATCACCACTGACCAGCCCGTCTCGTGGGATTTTCAGTTCTCTTTGATCTGCCAATGAGGGACATTTACTGCCCCGTACCTCCTAGCGGAGAGGAGCACGAAAAGGAAAATGATAAATTCAATTTGGGGAAGTGACCCCAGCTGTTTGGAAGCTCCAGAACAATAGTGATTTGAGTCTTGGGCCATGAGGCAGAGGTTAGTTCTTATGTTTCCTATCCCTCGCCTCTACCTTGGTCACTGCAACTGCTTTCATTTCAATCCCTGGGGAGAGGAGGGTCCCCACACAAGTGTTGACTAACAGCTACTGCAGGGTGGGGGCATCTGAGCATTTTTCTGATTCAGAGTAGGAAACAACTGTCCTGCCTCAGTGACTGATTGGGAACAACCGGCCTTTTAAGGGCAACCACTGAACTGCCACTTTGGTAACGTACGTTACAGTCACACTCATTGTAAGGGTGTCAAAGGTCCAGGCTACACTGAAAACTTGTGTGGCACTGCTACATCTCTCAGGGGCATGAAAAATCCATACCCAGAAGGGATGTAGTTACGCCAACCTAGCCTCTGGTGTAGAGAGCTCTAGGCCAATGAAAGAATTCTTCTGTTAACCTAACTACCATCTGTCGGGAGGTGGGCGTGGCTTAACTACACCTGCCTGACTATGTAGCTATACCTGCACTGAATACTTACACTTAATACACTATGGCTGAGTTGCTGTGGCATTTTCAGTATAAATACAGACAGCTTCAGGTAAATAAGAGCGAGGGCCTACCAGAGTCCAGTGACTCCAGTTTAACCTCACAGAGTCTGGGTCAGATCTTTGGCCTGAGTGAGGCTGCTGCGGTGGTACAGAGCAGAATCAAATTTGTCCCAAATACCAGGCACTGGGACAGGCACAGCTGATGTGGTGCCCACTCCAGTGTCGGGGCCAAACCAGGGTGGTAGGGACAGTGACCCCAGGTCTACCCAGGGTGGTAGGGACAGTGACCCCAGGGACAGGTACCCCAGGTCTACCAGACAGGTTGGCTTAAGGTACTCAAAATCCATAGCTGGACTCCGCTTATCTTAAGCCGAGCCTTGGAGGCATCCACAAGGCAGGAGGCCAGCAGGAGCACATGTTCCTGTCAGCTTCCCTTACTCCTTGCAGAATGAGGAGTAAAGGACAGCGGCAGGGGCTGCCCTCAGTGCTCGACTTGGGGGCCTACACTACACCTGCTACATCGAAGGGTAGGGGATCGACCTCCAGGGAGTCGATCTTCTCCAAGGTGTAGACGTGCCCAGTGTCTCCCAACTCAGGTCAACAGACTTGGGCTAGAAGGCCTTGTGGATAAACACTGGCCTAGGATTCAAGAGATCTGAGCTTGATTCTCAATTTGCCCAGGCATCAGCCCTGATTTTCAAAAGCAACCAATGTTGAGTGGCTCAGTTCCTGGACATCATAGAGGGGTCTCTACAGCCATCCTCTGAACATTAAGTCCCTTTGCAGTGTCTCAAGGTGGACACCCTTGAGTTGTGTTTTCCATGTGTAAAATGGGATTAAAAGTATTCCTTTCCGCCAACCCTTTGCTTGCCTTGTCTAGCTAGATGGTAAACTTGTTAGGACAGTTCCTGTGTCCTACAAGATGCATATAGAGTGCTTCTCCCAGTGAGTCACTTATTTCAGGTGGGGCCTCTGCGTGCTACAGTAAAACACATCTGAGCGAGTCCGTACGAAAGAGAACATGGTGGCCAGGCAGTTTCGTTTTGAAGGTCTTTAGCATCCGAGTTTCGGTCATCACCATGTATCCTGCTTGAACGGGTGAACTAACCGATCTCTTTCCTTTCTCTTTTATGTTCTCAGTAAAGAAGCAAGATCCGTCACCTCCCGTGGGAAATCAGCTTCCAGTTCTCCAGTGGGAACATGAGCGAGGCTTAGCATTCACCAAGAACAACATGAATTATACCAACAAATCACTGGTGATACCAAAGGCTGGGGATTACTACATCTACTCTCAGGTCACTTTCCGAGGGCACACTCCAATTGACAATAAACCAGCTTCTGTAACACAGGTCATTACTAAAGTCACGGACAGCTACCCTGAGCCGACCCAGTTGCTGACCGCCACCAAGACGCTGTGTAACATGGGAAACAACTGGTTCCAGCCTATTTACTTAGGGGCAGTAATTTTCATGGAGGAAGGGGACAGGCTGATGGTCAATGTTAGTGACATCCAATTGGTAGATTACACCAAAGAACACAAAACATTCTTTGGGGCTTTTTTACTGTAGACTTCTGACAGCCACCAATAAGGGTTGCTCCTATTAGGGTCCTGAATCAAATGTGTCACTAAAATCACCCAGAAGTTTGCTAATGATTTTAGTGAGTACCGGATCAGGGAGTCCTAGCACCAAGCATCTGTGCCCTCAAAAGCAGTTTCCTTACCTGTGTTCTCATTCACCTGTGTGGCTCTGGTGTCCATAATGTAGCTTATCCTTGGGGGAAGGAAAGTTGAAGCCACTAGCTAAATTAAACAACCCATCACAATACAACAAAGAGATCACACCACATCAACCACAGAAAAGAATAGGGAGGCAAAGGAGAGAAAAATATACCCCTATGCTAAAGCTAGTAACTTTTTGAATGCCTACAAGAGGGAGACAGAGTGTTTATAGATGAGAGGGAAAATTATCTTCAATCAACTAAGCCTAGATCCCAAATCCAATAAGCAACCACTTTAAACGAGCCCCAAGGCAATTAATTACAGGCACTCCCTTAAAACTAGATTTGCTTAGTACTTTACATTAATATAGAAATTTGGAACTTTCAAGGCATTGTATAATTATTAACGGTTTAATTAATCCCTTGCAATTGGCCAGTGAAGTAGATTAAAATGATTTCTTGAAGTCTGCAAAACAAACAAACAAAAGTCCACCCTACTGATTTTTTTTTCCCTCCCAAGATATTTTTGAGGAAATTGTATGCTATTTTGTTCAGGGCCCATTTGTTGCCCAAAAATGGCTCATTTCATCGTATTTCTAACATGTTGTCCATTTTTACATTGAAACACACAAATATGTTAATGTTTTAGTGTAAAAATTCATCTCACTACAAAAATTTTTTTATTGAAATGGAGCACAAATTTCAGCAAAATTTCAAATTCAGAAAACTTTCAACCTGCTGTACAACACATAAGAGTTTAGGATCAGTGTGAAAATAAGTTATGTTCCCTCAAAAATGATTTTGTTTTGTTTTGTTCATGTAGCTTTTTGAGGAAAAGCCACAATTGTTCAGAAATTGAAAACAAAATGCCCTTTTTTTTAAACTTCCAAGATGGCTACAACTCCCCTCTCTCCAGACCATCACAACTGCAGTGGTTTCTGAAAGGAAAGGTTGCTAGGCATTAGGCTGGCTAGTACCCACTTGTGCAACAGTCAGAGTAGGTGGTGTAACCGGATGCAAGAGCTCAGGAATTTTCCATTTCCAGTTTCTTGCTCAGTCTTCTAGATCATACTGTTTTGCAGGGAAATTCCCTGGCTTTCCCTTCACCTCCATTATAAACAATTCAGTGATGACAACTCCAGTCATGTTGTAATCGACTCAAGCTTTCTATTCTTAAATTCCCCCAAGTGTTAAGCTCAGTTGTAGACAACACCCAAAGCGTCAAGTTTGCAGCCAGACACACTCACTCTCTGTCACTGAGACTTCCTGCTCTTTCAACATGTCATCCCCTGTGAGCAATGAAAGTGAAAGTGCATTATGTATGTACCCAGAGTGCTTTGCAGGATTCCATAGCGCTAAAGGTAGCTGAGATATATTTTCCTTCCAACGCCAATGCATACCTCTCATAAATCATGGGAATTACACCCCTTAGATGAGGAATTCTACAGATCCCGAGAAGGTATAGTTGACTTGTTCAAATGTAAGGTCATTATATCTACACACACACCACATATATAATACTGCTAGACTGCCAAGGAAGCCAAGCTGTTCTCTCCCTGGCATTCCTCCTTCTGGCAGCTATGTTAATGCAACAATAAGCTATCTGACAACATTCCTAGAGTGCAGTGTCATGGAGGAAGAGAAAAGAGCAGAGGCAAGTTGAGAGAAAAGAGAGAAACATGGAAGGAGTAAAAATGATGAGCCAGAACTTTGGCTTAAGCATTGCTTCCATGGCTCTGCGCAAGTATATCCGTGCTGGGAAACTGGCTATGCTTTTGATTAGCTGCAAAGGTTCACCATCTTTTTCTTACTGCAAACCACTGTGTAAGAGGAAGACCTTCTCCCATGGCCCTCTCCTCCATCCTTCCAGCCCCTTATCGCCTGGCTTTCCTATTGTCTATTTTATAGCCTATCTCTTGCCATGATATTGAGGCATTCAAAAAGAATTAAGAAGCACTGAACGTGCCAAAATGCATGAGAGCTTGGATGTTGCCACATTCTCAGCTCCCAAGTTTTTAAAAATAATGTGGTCCCCCCCTGTTTTTTGCCTCTGGCTTTTCTCCTCCTAGTTGCCTCATTGTGAGGTAGGCCCAAGGAAGATGCTACTGTTAAGCTAAGAAGCTCTCATCACAGCGCACCTGTTTGGGACAGATAAATCTCCGCAGCCTGATATTAGCACTTCTGTGAAGTGTATTTGGGTTCTCCATGAAGGCAAAGTTCAATCCGTCCCAGGGCAGTTACAGAAATCCACAGGGCTCTTTTTTTCTATAACGGGTGCTGTGCCATTATTCCCTGATCCCGATAGAGCCCCAGCTGATTTCTATATCTGAATTTTCTATCTATGTCATCAATACTTAATGCTTAGTGCACTAAATCATAAAAAAAAATGAGTTTAGAGGAAAGGAATGAAATACAGGACACACAACAACCCCCCCCCCCCCAAGAGATATCTTTATATAGATAAATAGATATAGCTCGAGATGCAGATATATTCTGTTCATGTTCTAGGATGTCCTTCAGCAGTAGTAAATCTTTCCTCACATGAGACACACAGAATTTCTTTCCACTGTCTATTTATCATACATTTCACAACCCAAAAATTTACCAGCCACATTCCCAGCTTAGCTGTCTGTCAGTGCTGCACACCCAGTTATCCCCAGCACAAACCAATGTTTATTTTATAGGAGTCTGTGTTGACACTCTACTTACTGTAGGCTTTCATATACCACTTTGTGCTATCACATTTACGTATGAAAGTGATTTCTCTTGTGCCACTTGTTTTAGAGTGGTGCTAGCGTATTAATCCTTCCCATGATCTCCCATGAACACTTGCTCTGTTATTTGGGCTTCTGTAACAATGATGGTGACCAGTATGTATAAAAAGAAACTGGTGAGTGTCAGAAGGATCTCCACTGAAGCCAGTGGTAAAACCAGTAAATCGTGGTAAAACCAGTGCAACCGAGAGAATAATCAGAACCTGCCCGTTAAGAATGGTTGCAAAAAGCATGTAAATAATACAATGGGAAATGGATTTTTAAAAAGTTGAAGGAAACTTTGAGACACTGTCAAGTAGCATAAGCTGAAACTTTGGAATTTGTAAGAGGATTTTTGTGTTTGTGTTTTTTACAAAACTGAATACGAACAATAATGTTCTCGTAAAAGATTTCCTGAATTGTTAAATTTTTTTCCCCCAGTTTAAATCATCCCCCCTCACAGTTTTGGAAAGGCCACACTCATACATCAGAATTGCTCTACTGCACGAGCAATAGCAAATGAAGCTGATCGTGGCCCCCAGTCCTGCAAAGAGTTTCATGTGCTTAACTATAAATGCAGGAATTATCCCTTTAAAGTGAACGGGCTCCTCGCATGCTTAAGACTAAACATGTGACTAAGGACTGGCACTGAGAGTCAGAAAATGAAATGGAGCAGCCCACTGAGAAAAATTCATAAAGGGAAAAAACCTGCCACAAACACAAAAAAAGAAATTAGGTTTTTAAAATGATTGAGACTACGATTCTGCCAGGCAATTCTCTTGGGCGGACCCCAGATTGTAAAAGGAGACTGCATGCCCACAAGGAAGTGCCTGCACAGATCCAATTGAAGGAGTATGGCATTAAATCACCATTGTGTGTTATTAGAAACATAAATTCGGACACATTTTTAAAGAAATATTTTCACCTTGACAGTGTCTCCCTCCAACCCCCAATGTGCTTTGTTTAATTAACATCCCAACTGGCTCATCATTTCAAAAGAGAACTGAGGAGAAATGTCATTCTTTAAAAGAATCAGACTCAATGTCACAAATATTTGCCCGATGTGGGTGTTAGAGACCAGTATAGCATTTTGCTATAGTAATATATTTTCATATAAATGACTGTATTATCTTATACTACAAGCTGTTTCCTTCAAGGTCGAGTAGACTTGGCTTACCATTTCCACAGTTTTTGTAATAAAAATACAAATGAACTATATGCAACTGTAATTCTGAATTGATTTCCTGTGTGAAAATGCAGCTGCCATTGGCTACTCAGTCATTTGAATGTTCACTTGTGCTGGCTAATATGAAAGAACCCCTGTAGATCCCATATAAGAAAAAACAACATTTTGTAACATATCAAGGTTCTTGTGAATATCATTCCATAGTGGATTGAAATGCCAAACATGCCCCCTTCCCCCAGACAAAGAAGCTCAAACAAGAATCAACTCAGTACAAGAGAGACCAGAAAATGTAAGCTACAGGTCTCCCAGCTGGGGAATCTATAATTGGTAACCTGACAAAAACTGGACAACTAAAATCCACATGCTTCCATCTGCCTTTCGAAATGTAAGCAACTTTATGAAGTTAGAGCAAGGGAAGAGGGAGCAGTCATCAGCAGATTTTTCAGCCAGGGGAAACAGTTGTTTCCTGTTTTATTTTGTTTTTTTAAACAATAATAGAAGGAGTTGCGGAAACCTGAACCAGCCTTCATCAGATGACACACAGAAAATTTACTCGGATATTTCAGTATCTCTTCTATTTTGATTCAGCCAAAATTTTCAGGCTGTTAGCATCTTTTCACATAGCACATGGGGAGGATTTATTTATTCAGGTCACCTTTTTGATCAGTTGCCTCGCTGAAAGCAAATGTTTGCTTTAGCCATAGTTGGCTTGAGTGAACACAGCATGCATTGGAGGTTTAAAGTTTTCACATGCAGCCAAACGAAAGGATCAAATGTTCTAATGGAGGCAGCAAACAGGAGCACTTTGGGGCAATGTTGGCTCAGTGTTTATCCTGAGCAATGAATTAGGCCAGTGGGTCTCAAATTGTGGGTCAGGACCCCATGGTGGCTTGGAACCCCATTTTAAGCCTAGCTTTGCTGGGGTGCAGGGACAGAGTCCCAGTCCTATTCTCTGGGGACAAAGCGAAGCCCGAGCCTGGCCATGTGCTTCCAAAGAGTGAGAACTTCAGCCCTGGGGGCTGGGGCTCTGATTACAAGCCCCCTCTCTGAGGCAGAAGCCTTGGGCATCGTCTTTGTGCCTTCCCCATGGGGCAGTGGACTCAGATGGACTCAGGCTTTGGTCCATCATCCTGAGCTTGTGTAGCCATTTTTTGTTGTCAGAGGTGGGACTACGGCGCAAGGAAGCTTGAGAATCCCTGAATTAGACTCTTTCAATGTAGTGGTGACATGACCTCATTTTGGCCAGTTTTATTCATGATTCTTCTGACAATACGGAACCTTTCTCTCTCCATCCGCAGAGCCAAAAAATCTCTCCCCCATTGGCCAGGACTTTTTATTATGATTAATTATTATTAACAATAATTATTATTAATTAGTATTATTCTAGGAGAGGGTGGGTGAGATTCTGTGGCCAGCATTGTGCAGGGGGTCAGACTAGATGATCATAATGGTCCCTTCTGACCTTAAAGTTTGTGAATCTGTGAGTCTGTAATTATTATTATTATTACGGGCTTTCTAAAACCTTCTTGCGCATCCTTTTAAAGGCTTGCTTCGGAAATGGGTATTGGGCCGCTCTGCTCATCCAGAACCCTGGCTTAACTAAGGGCAGTGTGTGCGAAGCCTTTAAAGGGAAAAACGTCTTTCTAATGCGTTTCGACCACTGTGACATTCTTAAGGTGTGTGCTCTATGATCGGCCACCTCAGGAGAATAGCTAAGAGCTGGGGCAGCCACAGAGAATGAATTTCTCCTTCCTGCTAACTATCCTCCACATCTGTGGGGTGTTGGGAGAGCTGGGTGACAACTAGCCAGTCTTCAGTTCTGTCAGCCCAGGGCCTTTCATGCACACAAAATTCACTGCCTCCAAAGGCTTAGCTAGGAAACCACCAACTGAGCAGTGTCTCTACAGTCCTGAGTCTTTCAGCTCAAACCTGCCTTGAAGGGAGGAAAGGTGTTTTATTGGAATGTTATGCTGAGTGATACAGATGACTGCATGCATCACAAACTTCAGAGATTGGCTGTAACACTCCTCAGTGAGCATAACAATCAGGATCAGGCGAGCTGGAACAATTTGTGTAGTTGGGGTGCTGAGAGACATTGAACCAAACTGTAAACCCTACACATGATGGAACCCACTTCCCAAGCGCCAACAGATATGATCAGGATCGACTAATCACTTGCCACCCACCTAAAGAAAGAGCTATGAACCTGGCCTGGGAGTTTTTGGACTGCATGGGGGAGGGCTTTTGTGGAGTATTGTTTTGGTTAAGGAGACAAGTTGGAGGGGGGGGGGGGGAGAATACAGGACAAAGAGCGATCCAGAAGCAAGGAAACCAACCAACAGCCTTTGAGCATAATGTGATCCTGGAAAAAGCTTGAGCACGCTGTTGAAGTATGTTGGCTAAAGACGTCTGGGATTTCAAGCTAAGAAACTGTTGCTTGTGTGCATGGTTCCTCCTGCATGTATAGAAGCAGATCTTTATACATTCTTTGTAAATAAAAAAGATGGTAAAAGTACCAGACACCATCCCATTCTACTTCCAATTAAGCATCCGCAGGGCCTTGAAGATTGACTAACTACTCAAGTCAAAAAGGGGCAATAACAAGAATCAATGTTATTCCATAGAAATCACCAGGTAGGCCAGGAAATTCCCTGTGGGAGAGGTGGAATGTTAAAGCTGCAGGACTAGACCACTAGGAGCACTACTAGATGAGTTGGTCAACCAAGGTCTACTCAGCCCTCTCTTAGCTGCTGCCCAGATGGGGCAATCTGTTGACACGTTTTGAGAAGAGTAGAGGGCAGCTCCAGGATCCGAGTTGATATTGCCACTCAAACAGCTTCTTAGCTCATTCTTTCAGTGTCTGGATGCATTTCTGAGTACCGTCAACTCCCCCCATCTTCACTAGGCACTGACCATCCAGAATTAAGCCCCTGAGGTCAAATATTAATTGTTCAGCAATCACAAGTGGGGGCATATTTTTAAGAAAGCTCAGCTCCCATTTTAGGCACCTAAATCGGAGCCACGTTTTCCAAGTTGGTCAGCATTCAGCAGCTCCCGTAATGTTACACACAAGCCAGATTTCCAGAAGAGTTTAGCACCCAATGTGCATGAAACACTCTGGATGTTTCAGAAGACCTGGCCTCTACTGTCCAAGACAACCTGTGAATTCATGCAGAGTGCAACACCTCACTGGCTATGCCTCATCATTTTCTAACTCATCAGTTTGTAACTCATTGTTACAAGGGGTTTTAGGAGACCGTGAAAAGTACCATGGAGCAAGCAAATTATATGCTGTACTATCTTCTATATATCAGGAAGCTGAATGTCTACTCTAGCAGCATTACAAAAAAGTTATGCTAAAATTCCAGGGCCTGTGATTTTAGTGCTCTCCAACCTACGTACTTTCGTTGATCTTAAAATGTTTTATATTAAAACATCAGTAAAGCTCCTGAAAGTGCACACAATATATTTATTGCTACACTATGTAACTAACTGATATTATGTCTTACTCTTTATGTAATTGTTATAATGACACACGATCAAATTGCTCTTTAGATCCATCATATTTAGCAGCCATAATATAATGAGTCTTTGATACATGCAATATGAGATGATTTGTAGATGCTTGAATAGTTTTTAAAAGCTTGATTTGTTACTTTCTTCAAGAATAAAAGTATGGAATTTGATTCACAGGGTCATTATCATTCCAAAGTCTTTGGGCAAAATAATGCAGTCCGATTCCTGTAACCCTAATTGTACAAGAGTAAGGGAAGTCGAACGGAGAGTGCTCTCTCTCTCTCTCTCAAAATAACTGCGGTGTAGACAGCACCAAAAGTCGAAATAAACTATTTCGACTTACGCTATGCAATTAGCGTAGCTCAAGTTGTATAGCTTATTTCAAGCTTAGCCCTGCCATACAGACGTACCCTTAATGACTCAGCTGACAGGGATCAAGTGACAGCCCCAGAAACACAATTCCATAGTTTAGTAGAAACCAGAAACCAGATAAAACATCATTAAATGTTCCCATTATCAAGCCAGATTGTCCTTTGGTAGTTTGTATTGGCTATGACCCACCACGCTTCCTGTTCCCTGGCCGTGTGAGGTGAGAAAGAACATTGACCCATTTGTCGTGCTCTTTCAAAGAGGAATTGTTGAGTGCTGGTAGCATCACACATCCATCAATCTTACCAATGGTTCTACTCTGTGCAGAAGAACAGGAAGTGGTCATTCCACATGCAAATCAAGGGGAATATCTGGGCCTACAGCAAAAAGATGTGAAACAATTCTGCTAAGAACGACAGAGCAATGGGTGGAATTTTCTGATGATATGGTTATTCCCCACTGTGACTGAATTCTTTGGCAGGCAGAGAGACTCTAACCCTCACTGCAGTGGAGTGCTTAAGAATCCAGGCAGCGGGTTTGAAATACCTGGGGACAGAGCCCCGTCTGGAGCATTGTGTCATAGCTCCATCAGGTCGATGGACAATTTACACCACTGAGGAGCTGGAGTCCCTAAAGAGAGAGATGTGAGTCAGTTCCTCATTCTGAGATGGACAAATGGAGAACAATCCTATGGGACCAATTCTTCACCCGCAGGCAATACGTACCAATTCCTGTGGGTGCTCTGGGGCTGGAGCACCCATGGGGAAAATTGGGTGTTCAGCACTAGGGATGTTAAATATCGGTTAATTGAATAGTCGAATAACCTCGTGAATTCTTATCGGGTAGTTGACTATTCTATAGTCCCTGGGGACAGGGCCAGCAGCCAGTGCGCTCCGGCTCCATTCCTGAGAAGCCCCTGCCATGTCATACTGCTGTTTGTGTATCAGAGGCATAGTGCATAGTGACAGGCAGGAGCTGGTCCATGAAGGGAGCCAGTTTAAAAAACAGCTCCCCTTGTGGACCGGCTGCCTGTTGCCTTTTGCTGCTGCCTCTGATAAAGAGGTAGCAGCGCGGGGTGGCAGCAGCCCCTGTGCGGGCGGGGCAGGTCTGAGCTCCTGGACCTATTTCAAGCTGGAACTGAGCTGGGTTTCCTCCTCACCTGGCTCCTAATACACTTTAAATGCAGAGCCGCAGTGGGGGTAGGTCCTGGACCCAGCACGAGCCAGGACTGAGCAGGGTTGCTTGCTCGCCCGGCTCCTAATACACTTTAAATGCAGAGCTGCAGGTCCTGGATCCATCGCAAGCCAGGACTGAGCCAGGCTGCTGGCCAGCCTGGTAAAAAATGTACTGGCAATGAGGGGGGGGAGGGAAATACGTGTATTCTATAGCATTAACCAATAAGCTTTTGCTTATTGGTTAATCAGATAATCGACTACACTATTATGTCCCTACTCAGCACCCATCAGTGAGCCTCACTGATCAGCCCCTCTCCCTTCCCTCCAGTGCCTCCCACCTGCTGCTGATCAGGGGTGTTCAGGCGGTGCTGGGCAGGAAGGGGATGGGAATGGGGCAGGGAGAGGTGGTGTTGGATGTTGGGGGAAGGGGTAGAAGAAGAGCCTAGGATGAAACAGAGGATGGGCATCCCTGGAGGAGTTAAACATCTGGTGCTTGTGCCCACCAGATGCAATTCACTCCTATTAAAGTCAGGAAGGGAGAATGGTTGCCGGACAGCTTTTCAGGGCACAAGTGCTCATGTACATTACATTCATAGACTAATATTATCTCATCTGACCTCCTGCACAATGCAGGCCATAGAATTTTCCTACATTAATTTCTCATGAGAGTAATTTCATCCCTGCTCAGTAAAGCATTTAAATGCAAACTTAACGACACACCGAGTAGCTTCACTGAACTTAGTAGAGAAGTGCCAATTCAAACTAGCTGTGATTCTGGACTAATACTGGTAGTTCAAAAATAATATTTCCAGTTCTTTTTAAAGAAGAGAACAGACTAGTAGCAGCAGTCAAATTGAAAAAAGGAGGGGGAAATAACCAAAGCTAGTTGATTGAGACAGAGTTGATTGTTTTTAGGAGGCACATAGTAAAGGGCACATAATTTTCTTTCAAACAAAAATATACAAACAGGGTAGGACAAGTACTATACTTCAGGGGGGAAAATCCCCAAATCCATGAATACAAATGAGGAGAACACTGCCTAGACACACGTACTGCAGAAGAGGATTTGAGGGTTACAATAAATCACAAACTAAATATAAAAATGAGTCATCCCATGGCACCTTCGAAACTAACAAAAATATCTATAGTATCATGAGCTTTTGTGGGCACAACCCACTTCTTCAGATGAGCTGGAGTGGAAAAAAACTAAATATGAGTCAGCAGAGTATTGTTGAAAAGGCAAATGCCCTCCTGGGGTGTGTTAACAGGCGTGTTTGTGATTCTTCAATGATCTTGTATGTAGAACAAGCACGGAAACTGGTTGACATGTTGGCACCGGTGAGGCCTTGGATGGAGTAGTGGGTCTAATTTTGGGCACTGCGCTTTAAGATGCGGATCAATTTGAGAGAGTCCAGAACAGAGCAACAATAGTGATAAAAGATTTAGAAAGTTGGACCGCTGAGGAAAAATGGAAGAAAACTGGGCATGTTTAGTCTAAAGACCAGAATAGTGATGGGCAACGTGCGGCCCATCAGGGTTCAAAGTGTCACCCATGAGACATTTTGTTTACTTTTGCCCATGAGCAAGGTTGTCAGATTCCAGTGTTTCCATCTGTGTAATGGTTTTCCTACTGCTATTACAAAAGCAACACACGCATAAAGCCAGGGCACGTGAAATGAGGTGCATGCTGACCGCACACTACAGCATCTCTGAGAGCTGTGTGCTCCCTCTGCAGTCAACCCATCCTGTAAATTCTAGGCACGTGAGCACAGTTAGCAAAACTACCCTATCGCGGAAGACCGTCTCGGTGACACCAATCCTGCGGCCCACAGGGATGAAGGAGGGCCACTTGTATGGCCCACTCACTAGCCTCGGTTTCTCATCGCTGAAATAGAAGGTGGATTGTGACGGAAGAACTTACAGTCTTCAAATATGTAAATGGTTATTAGAAACAATTGTTTCAAATATGTAAACGGTTGTTTATTCTTATCAATAAACTAGGCAAATACAATTTAGATGGGGCTACTATAAGGTGAGTGCATAACTGGCTGGATAACCGTACTCAGAGAGCAGTTATTAATGGCTCACAATCCTGCTATATATCGGCATAGAGAGTACACTTATTAAATTTGCAGATGATACTAAGCTGGAAGGGGTTGCAACTGCTTTGGGTCATAATTCAAAATGATCTGGACAAATTGGAGAAATGGTCTGAGGTAAACAGGATGAAGTTTAATAAGGATAAATGCAAAGTGCTCCACATAGGAAGGAAAAATCAGTTTCACACATACGGTATGTCTACATTGCATTCCTCTTCTGAGAGAGGAATGAAAATGCAGCTGAGCAAAATTGCAAAGGAAGTGTGGATTTGAATTTCCAGTGCTTCATTTGTATAATTGCGGCCAGCCACTTTTTCTAAATATCCTATTTTGAGATTAAAAAGGCTGTTTAGACACGGTTATTTCAAGAAAAAAACCTTCTTTCAAAATAACCCTTAAACCTCATTTTATAAGGAGTAATCAGTAACCAGTTCAAGTAGAAGCAAGGAAGATTTAGGTTTGAATTTAAGAAAAGGTTTCTAACTACAAGGATGAGTAAGTACTAGAACAGGTTACCAAGGGAAGTTGTGGAATCCCCATCACTGTTTCTAAAAGCAAGTAGACAGTTTGCAGTTTGCAGTCAAGGACGGTTTAGGTATACTTAATACTTCCTTAGCATAGGGATCATGGACGACATGGCCTCTTGGGGTCCCTTCCATACTTCTCAGTTATCCTAAATCAGAGCTACTCAGACCTCAGTGGTTCAGGAATCAAATTAGCAATCAACATGGCCCAGGACAGCCACAGTACTGTGAATTTATTGTTCCATTTACTATATTTTATTGGTATAGTAAAATACCAATGTATGCCACACTCCCAGAAAAATGACCAACGAGTATTATTTTATCAACTACAATTAATTAATAACACAGTAAAGGCAACCTGACTGGTTAATAATTATATCACACAGTGTTTTAATATCATGTGTTGCAAAGATCACTACACATTAAACAGCCACTTGCGGCATGCAAACCGCAGTCTGAGTATCTCGCTGCTAAATGGCATGCAGCTGACCTTTTGGAATTTTCCAGATAGTTTCCTCCTACAAGAGTATCGTGCCATACCAACTGCCCAGATAAGATAATTGCTCTATTAACAATGTGTGTCCAATGCCTCAATGATGTAACCATGCTGATGTGAAGAGATAAGTTGTGTCCTTTCTTTTCAAGAGTTCCGCATGGTTTATAAGGGACGTGATTTTGTCTGGGGAGGCTGGGAACTGGAAATGATGGGATAGGTCTTCCAGCTGAAGATGTTGGTGAAGCCACCACATGCTGGAACTAATTTCTAATTCAGTGCAGTTCCTGGATCTAGTGATGTAGCCACCACAGGCTGGAACTTAACTTCTAATTTAGGACAATTCCTGGACCTTGCAGCCTTCTGATGCAGAAGGCTGGAATTCTGTGGCAACAGCATTTAAACTAAATGTGTATGGAGGGAGGGGGTAATTAAGCATGGAAGAGAGACTCCAGAGGATCTGGCTATCTGGGATTTCCAGCACGTGTATCTGCTCAGCCACCCACAACCTACTCACCAGCCCCACTTGGTATATAGGCACAGCTATGGAATAACTGCTCTAGGGCCTTCCTCCATTAATAAAAACTCATGGGGACCATAGGAAGCCTGGCATAAGTTACTGTAGCTTTGAGGCTGCTTGAATTTACTCCAAAGAGTTGAACCTTTCCCCTGCTGAACTCAGAATCAGGGATACACAAAGGACCTGAGGGGTAGGCCACGCTAATCCTTTTTCTAATTGCCTCCTGGCTTTTATCAAATAATACCCCAAAACCAGTGTAATCAAACCATTTCAGCTCTTCTTGACTTGCCACTAATCTGTGCAGATGGGAACAAAATGCAAATATAGCTAGGGTGGTTCTTGCTTTCTCATTTTTTCCATTATGGCTTGTCCAAATTGCTTCAGCAATAATGAATATTTTTCATTTCCTTTACCCTCACCGCCTTTCAAGTTGGGACATGATGCAATGGGCAATTACAAGAGACTCCAGCCTGGAAAGTTAGAAAGTTCAGCGTGTTTGAGCGTACTACTCCTGGCCTAACAGGAACCAAGGCAGAAATCAATGACTAGCTGACAGAGCAAATGTCTCTTTATAACACTGAGCCACAAAGGGAGTTTGGAGGATTGCCCTGACTACTTTACACACTGAAACTATGCACTAACATTGTACGTGAAAGTAGCCGTTCCAATTTCCCTATTTAGCGGAGCTGCAGGAAAACTTTGTCCATGTTCAGCTAAAATATGCAAAACACGCCATAATACAGGTCAGATTTGCATATTGTTTTCCATGCCTGGAAATCTTGGCACAGAGAGACTTGGTTTGGATGCTGTATCCTGATATTAATATTCATGTTGTCATCACCTGCAATACTCAAATTTTTAGTGGGGCTGATTGAGCCACAAATATTTTGGAATTAAGTGCACTGCGTTTCATTTGCCTTAATTTTTGGCATCACGTTATTTAGCATCTGGGATTATTCAGATAACTGCTGGATATCACCATGAACCTTGGAAGAGTCAAGAATTTTAGCATGAATATTTATTAATTCAGCATTTCACACTTGAAAATGTCTGAGTCGTTATTCCCTGTTCACCATCCTTGTGTATGGAGTATTTCATTCAACCAGTCAGGGAAACAAAGACAGAACCATGTGACTTCGGCGGCCACACACGATGCATAAATAACTACTGGAAAACTGCCAAGGTGAGTGTTTTGTAGGTGACACGTGTGCATCAGTTTTAGTCATATAAACTATTTGTCAAATATTTATGAATAATTACTGGATTCATACAAATATTAAACAACAAAGGGTGAGGATCCTTTTCTGGATTGGGGGCCACTGACTCACAGAAAAAACAGTCGGGCGCTGCACACAAGTAAGAAGCAAAAAAAAAATCTCCCTGACAGGGCCCCCAACTAAGAAGGAGAAAGACACTCCCCACATTCCCCTTTCATATCAGACCCTAGTAGATTTTGTGTGCTCCAGCCCTGTGGTGGGGCAGCAGGAGGGACCCTGAGCCTTGGGAGCCTCATCCAGGCTGCATCCAGCCTTTGGCCCCAAAGGTTCCCCAGCCCTACTGAAGCACCTTCGAGTATGTCCACACTAGCCCCTAGTTTGAATTAGGGAGGCTAACTTAGGCATTCGAAGTTGCACATGAAGCCCGGGATTTAAATATCCCGGGCTTCATTTGGATCTTCCCGGGCACCACCATTTTTAAATGTCCTTTAGTCCGAACTCCATGCCCGCGGCTACATGCAGCACGGAGTAGGTAGTTCAAATTAGGATCTCTAGAACGAGGTGGAACGAGGTTTACCGGTAGGTCGAATTAGAGATCCTAATTCGAACTACCTACTCCGTGCCTCGTGTAGCCGCAGGCACGGAGTTCGGACCAAGGGACATTTAAAAATGGCGGCGCCCGGGAAGATGCAAATGAAGCCCGGGACATTTAAATGTGTATAGATGGATTCACAGAAAATCAAGATTCTTCATGGAGCACTTGCTACCTAGAAAAGGAACTGACTAATTGTGGAAGGTATCTACACCTTCCGCTCCTGCAGCCCTCCTTACCACAGGATCTATGCATCTGAGATCTTTCACATACTTGCCCTTTCATTCTCGTGAGGTTGGGAAGGGCTTACAAAAGGGGACTTGAGATTCATACAAAGAGACCAGAGCTTCTGAGATCTCCAAGTTTTCTGGTCAGAGAAAGGTCTCAAACTAAGGCAACCTTTAGATGAGCATTCTGCTTCTTGGCATCCAAATATTTGCATGAACAGCAGACTGCCCAGAAACCAGATTTCCAAGTTCATGGTAACACCCTCACCATTGAACCAACTTTCAGATTCGTAATGAACTGCCCCAACGTAACATGATGAACAAGTCAGAAGACAACCGAGAACCCCTCAGGAGTGCACTTAACTTGCTTTGGAATTCCCGCACACACACACACACAAACACACAGACACACACGCCACATGCCAGCTGGAACATTACAACAGACTCTTAGCAACAGCAACATGCGACTTTCCCCTCAACCACATCTCCTATTAACTGAAAGGCAAATCCATCATACTGGAGGACAGTGGGGTGGCCCAGTTTATGAAGAATCTCTGGAGACGCATTACCTGTTTGCAACAGCCAGCCATCACCAGTCACCCCCTCACTTCTAAATAGTGAAGCCAAAAGTAAAGCTGGGATTCCCAATTTTCTGCATGGCCACAGCTGTGAAAACAGTGGACATGCCTTTCAGTAGGGAGATGCATTTTAGTGTCTACAGATCCAGTGTTGTACAGAGATAGGTGAGAAAGCATCCCGCTCTCTTGAGCTTGTGATACCAAGGGGCTGACCCTGTTATGCCTCCTTGGGACAGCCACGGGGCTTTACATTGAGTGGGCAGCCATGAGGAAGGCATCCCCTGGCTGAGATGAGTCCATAGAGGAGCTTTGCCATTGACTCTACTCCCCACCTCCAGATGAACGGGTGAGCTATGCTGCTGCAGTCTGCAGGGACCCTAGGAACTTGAGTGTAAAGTTAGAGATGGCTGCATTTTCTCATGAAGAGGTTTGTTGCTTGCATAATGGACACAAGTGGGAAGTGACAGGCCAGGAAGTCAGACCCCTAGGCCAATTGACTTGCATGCGAATACCAATGAAATGTCAATTATATTAGAAGGCATCAACTAATTCGCTAATGTGTTCATAAGTATCCATTTTGCTTATCTATAGCCTGTTGATTGCTATCAGATGCCATCCTGTATCTCCCTGGATTATAGAAACATAGAATTATAGAGCTGTAAGAGACCTTAGGAGGTCATCAAGTCCAGCTCCCTGCCCAAGGCAGGACCAATCCCAACTCAATCATCCCAGCCAGGGCTTTGTCAAGCCAAGACTTAAAAGCCTCTAGGGATGGAGATTCCACCATCTCCCTAGGGAACCCATCCCAGAGCTTCACCACCCTCCTGGTGAAATAGTTTTTCCTAATATCCAACCTAGACCTCCCCCATTGTAACTTGAACTGACTGTAGATCAAAGGCAACCATAAGTACTAGGAGGAAAATTCATCTGATGTGCAAACTTAATGAAAACGAATAAAGGACTGTAGTGCACTATTGCAGTTCACTTTACATTTCATATATCCCAGTAATTACATTTACCCATCTCTAACAGCCTAGCATGACTCTCAACCATGGCGGACTCCTGCTGGTTCTCTCTGTCATCAGCAAGGCACCCCTGTTGGCCAGTGTCTCATCTGTCATTGCTCCACACTCTCTCTGTAGAGCCACCTCACTCCCTGGATCATGGCATCCCCTTTGGGACACCGCCCTCTGGCAGTGCCCAACGCACTGGTCTCTTGCCCCCCTTCAAGGAGTATCAGCAGTCTTCAGCCTTGTGCCTGCCACTGTGGCCAAGTGCAGCGCCATCTCAGGGGCAAGCCACAGTCTATAAAGGCCACTCTTCTGTGTTGCAAGGTGTGGCACAAAGGGGTAGGGGACACCCAAGACCATCCACTACTCTGGGTCCTAGATCAGGGACCCTCTGGCGGCAGCTTTGACCTGCCCTCCTCTACTGCCTCCTATTCCCGGGACCACTTCCCCTGTGACCTTTGCACCCTCCAGGCCCTTATATCAAGGCCTCCAGCCTGGCAGGTATCAAGCTGGAGTCACTCTTGCACTGCCCCCTTGTGCCTGACTAGCACTGTTCTATCTCAAGTGCTTCTCTAGGAACCAGCCCTGAACCCACCTCGGTGAGGCCCTAACTACGCCGCTGACCTGCTGAGCAGCTCCTTATAAACAGGGCTGCCCCAGCAAGCTGCCTTTTGGTTGGCTCCCTAAAAGCCTCTCCCTGATTGGTCAGGGCTCTGTGCAGGTTCCCTCCAGCCTGCTTTAATCCCTTCTGGCCAACTGCCCATCTACACCATCCAATAGGATGACCAGATAGTAAGAACAAAAAGTTGGGTTGGGGAAGGGAGGTAATAGAAGTCTATATAAGATAAACCCCAAATATTGGCACTGTCCCTATAAATTGAGACATCTGGTCACCCGACCATCCAAACACAAATTGAGCCTTGGAAATGTCCATGAAGAAGGCTGCTCACATGAAAGCATTGTATCTGACCACAGTAGTATTTAATCAATAAAGGAGAAGTCCATGCTGTGAATGAAAACAATTGACAGATTGCGTTCCATGGAAAGCAGCCATAAAAATGGATCCAAGGAATGCTCCTGTATCTCTGAACTATGTGGACACTCAGGCTACATCTACACTGCAATGCTATTTTGGGATACCTCTGGTATCCCGAAATAGCTATTCCGCATCTTTTGAGTGCACCCGTTATTTTGAAATATAACGGGCTCGCTATTCTGATGTCCCCGTAAATCTCATTCTATAAGGAGTAAGGAACATTTCAGCATAGGGATTTATTTTGAAATGGGTGCGGTGTAGACCGTGCCAAATTTCAAAATGACCTATTTTGAAATTAACTTGAAATAAGCTATGCAAATTGTGTAGCTTATTTCTAGCTATGGGTGCAGTGTTGATACACCCTCACAGGGAAGTGTTTCAAAGGCGAGACAGAGATCTTCAAAGTTATCATGGAAAACCCTGAGAGACATAAAAAACAAGCAGAGTACCACAACCCTGCTATCATTTTGGACTTACAAATTTAGACTCACCTGTTAATATATTTTACCTGCTTTAACATTTCAGTAACTCCTTTCTTCTTCTTAACTAATAAACCCTTTGCTGGTTGATTAGAGACAATACATAAGAACATAAGAACATAAGAACGGCCATACTGGGTCAGACCAAAGGTCCATCTAGCCCAGTATCCTGTCTACCGACAGTGGCCAGCACCAGGTACCCCAGAGAGGGTGGACTGAAGACAACGATCAAGCGATGCCAACCTTATCTTTTATGTGACATTGGGAATATCCATTGACATGGGGTAAGTGACTGACACTTTGGGGGTGGGAATAACCTAATGTGAGGTGATGTTTGGTGTATATACCAGTGTCACGTAATCCAGTTCTCTGGGTGGTAAGGTGGACTGGAGAGGCCAAGGGAGCTCTCTGTGACTCCACAGTTCGTGATCCAGGAGTTCACATTTGTTACCCGTTTAGTGAAATCTGAGAATAGTATGTGGCACTTGGTTGGTGGTTGGGGAGTGTCTGCCGTGAGACTGAACTGGCTCACAGCTGCGAGAGCCAAACAACGTGACAAGCACTCACAGTTTACGGCCGCACTCTACACAGCTCATATTGAAAGCACGGCTCTATGATTGCAATGTATACATCTCTATCTCTGCCAGCTTGCGTCACTCCACATCTATGTTAGCGTCTGTCTGCCTTTCTTCCTGTGTCCATATCCGACTGTGTCCATCTGTCAACTTGGAACTTAGAGACCAACCTCCTCTTCTAACCAGGAAGATTCATTTGCTTCTTGAAGCATTACAACAGGGATGGAACAGAGGAAATGTAAGCACCGAGAACAGAGGAAATGTAAGCACCTAGGACATTTTTCTAGCTGCTAAATTCTCCCCAGCAAGGACTGCATCTTGAGTTAACGAATCTGTCTTGGTTTATTCGGTTAATAGTACTCATCGAGGTTCTGGGTTGCTATCATCCATCTTTGTTCCTTATTATCATTGTTGTCTCAAGCTGGATTCTTTAGCTACATAAGCAACAAAACCCAAGATTCACTAGAAATGAACTTATTAGCATGCCAGCGGGACCACAAAAGGTGGCCGAGATATAAGACTAAAATAAAAGGCCTTTTATTTAATGAATTTTGCATCCAAAAATACACACACGAGAAACCCAAGTGTATCTCACATTTCCAGAGGTCAATTTCACTAAAGATTTCCCCCGCCTATCACAAAACCACCAGCAGCTGCCACTCGAGTCACAGGTGTGTTGATGAACCCTGCTTTCCGCTTCTTAGATATTTTTAAGCTCTTTCAGTTTCTTGATTTCAGACAGGCCACCGGGCCATTTTAAACAGCATGATTGTCAAGCTGGGTGGTCGGATTTACTGTTTTTGATCTGAGCTTTTGTATTACCATCTGTCACAGACCCTTGAATTTGTAGGGAGTGTAATGTAGTGCCAGCTGTGTGTGATAAGGCTGGAATTCCATTGCAGGGTCTAAGTGACAACAAAACCCACTTTCCGAGACCAAACTGTAATGATTTATTGTTATAACCAGTATACTGGAATGGTGCTAGCATTTACTGGTTTGCTTGACAAAAAAACTGTGAATATTGGCTGACTACACTGCATATTCACACAGAGGGTATGACTACACTACAGATTTTTTTCAGAAAAATGGCTGGTGATCGACTCCGGGGCAGAAGGACCCGTCCCTGATACAGAGGAGAGGAGGACGCTGAGAGCCAGGAGCCTGCAGGGAGCCTGCCCAGGACCCAGGACCCCCGAGGCACCCCACAGAGCACATCGGCTATGTCGTCCGAGGCTGGGGAGGGCTCCACATGTGAGTGCCATCATGATCCCCTTATGTCCCCAGGGAGAATTGACCACTGCTCTTGTTTCACCACAGCCGCAGCACCTGGGACTGCAGGGTGCACCACCCCACCTGCAACAGCCACCCACACCTGGGCCAGCAGCTCTCCCGCAGGGCTTCCCAGATCCAGATGGCCCCCCGCTGGGCCTCCCGGATGGCGGCAGTGCGGGGCTGAGCGTACTGGCCAGCCATGCGCTCAACCTCAGCATCCAGGCTGGCAGGAAAGCCTCCCCCTTTCGCTCGCACAAATTGTGCAGCATACAACATGCGTGCAGCCTCTGGCACACAGAGGAGTTGCGGAACACTATGGTGTCGTGTGCCTTGCCAGACCAGCCAACATTAATGTCCGTGACTTGGCCCCGGTGGTCACACATGGCCTTCAGGAGCACGGAGAAGTACCCCTTTCGGTTGATGTACTGGGAGGCCTGGTGTAGCAGGGCACGGATGGGGATGTGTGTCCCGTCGATGGCCCCCCCACTGTTTGGGAAGCCAAGGGCGCCAAACCCCCGTATGATGGCGTCCAGGTCGGTGAGGTGGACCATCCTGAGGAGCAGCACCCGGTTGATGGCCTTGACCACCTGCGGAGAGGCACAGCAAACCGCGAATCACTGGGGCACCTGGATGGCTGGGAGTGTTCGTTCCCTGGCACTGCCCCACTCCCAGAAGCAACCCCCGTGGGTGGTGTGTAGTACGGCTGGGACAGACCAAACCCTCCTGTGCGGGGCACTGTTGCCTCCTCCCCCCCCGTTTTCCCTGGGGCGGCCCATCCCCTCCTTGCAGCCACCCTCTCCCCCGGCCCTCTGGCCGGTGAGTGCCGTACCTGCATGAGCACTGCTCTGACGATGGATCTCCCCATGCCAAACTGGTTCCCAACGGATTAGTAGCTGTCCGGCATGGAGAGTTTCCAGAGGGCGATGGCCACACGCTTCTGGAGGGGGGTGGCAGGCCTCATGTGAGTGTCCCGTCACTGCAGAGCAGGGGCAAGCCACTCACAGAGCTCCAGGAAGGTGTCCCTCTTCATCCTGAAGTTCTGGGTCCACTGTCTGTCTCCCCAGTGGGTTCCCACGTGGCCTAGGGGATAGGGCACCCTCCTGGGGATGACGCGGTCCCACCAGTCACTGCTGGTGTCCAGACGCCAGATGCAGCGGGGCACGCTGGCGTCCAGGCGCTGCTGCCACTCCTCCACGGCCCCCAGGGAGACCAGGTGGAGAGGCAGGAGGCTGATGTGCACCAGGTGGTGCCAGGCAGCCTCCACCCATTGCTGGCAGGCTTTCAGCAGCAAGTCCAAAAACTGCTCCAGAAAGCCCAGGGAGAGCTCTGGCTCCATGTTGCCAACTGCAGCGGTGTCCCCAATGGGAACCACCGACACAGACAGGCGCAGAGAAAAATGCTTTGCTGTCCCTCAGCGAGGTTGGCAAGCAAGCGGAAAAGCTGGGAACCGGCTGTCCAGGGGGGTCCCTTTAAGCACGAGCCTCAGATAGCCTCAGACAACAGCCACACAAAGCAACTACTGACCTGATGCCCTGCCGGAACCAGTTTCAGCTGCCCTTAAATGCGACCCAGCATCCAATCGGTGTAGACGCACTAGTTCGAATTAGCAAAAAGCTAATTCGAACTAGTTTTTAAGTCTAAATGCGCTAATTCGAATTAGCTCAGTTCGAATTAACTAATTCGAAATAAGTTAGTTCGAATTAGTGCTGTAGTGTAGACATACCCAGCATGACAAAACCCTGGCTGGGATGATTGAGTTGGGATTGGTCCTGCTTTGGGCAGGGGCTGGACTCGATGACTCCTGAGGTCTCTTCCTGCCCTAGGATTCTATGATCTCTGCCATGCTCAACGAGAGAATGGAGCAGACAGGAGGCTGGTGTTTGGCAGCCTTCTGGCATGGAGACACTAAGTGAGATTGCCCCTTGCATTCTACCCTGTCCAGCTGGGCGTCAACATGGCAGCTTTTAAAACCTCAGCCCAAACTCTGTGAATCTGAAGCATTTGGCCTGGGCCAGCTCTGGAGCTTTTATACAAGTGTAGCTGGACCCTGAGCAGAGGTGACTGGTGCCTGCGGGGTGACGGGGTGTGAGGAGAGTGGGGACATGTGCCCATTCAAATTTGGGCAGGGGTATAAGCGAGCGGCGCATCTCCTGGGTGCTACCACGAGTCACCTATGACCGGCAAGTCCCTATGCTGGTAAGCGGACAGAGGTGAGAAATGCACAGAGCATTGACTCTCACCAACCAGCACTGCTGAGGACTTGAGGAGGGAGGAGACAATCTATTACTGATACAGGCTAACATCAGACTATTTCCTACCCTAGGCAATGAGAAAGCCTTAGAAGAAAACTGACCTTTCCGCTCTCAGGTGTTCACCCTGGCCAGTACAGAGTGGGGTTCTTGTCTCTAGTGACCTCTTTTTTGACCCGCCTGCTCTATCTGACTCCAGAAGTACCATGACGCCTCTCAAGGCTTTCCTGGTGCGGTTCCCAGCCTCTGTGGAAATGGCACTTCAGTACTTATGAGATTTCTGGCCAAGTTCTGCAGACGCAGGAGCCCTGAATTACATCCAATAAGCACTTCAGCTTTGGAGCGCTGCCCAAATGAGTGCGAAACTCTGCACCTAGTTTTGTTTCTCCGGAAATATTTACAAACGCACCTCACACTAGAGATAGCCACCCGTCCGTCGTCACTAGTGCTTAAAAGTCAGAGAAAGGAAATACCTACAAAGCAAATTCAAGGTCGGATTCAAAGATATGACGAAGGCACCTAATAGCGGCTTCATCGCTGGGCTGTAGTACTAAAGAGGCCTGACCATTGAACACACATTCCTATTTTCCCATGAGTGTGAGGGGGGCTTGTTGGTGTGAAAAGTCACACTGGGTTAGTTTTTAATGACCTTTGAATTTTCCATGGAGCTTTGGTCTCACTTCAGACATTTTTAACAGGAAGTTTTTGAATTAGGGCTCTAAAAGAATTCTTTTCTCAATTGTCCTGCATTTGCAAGATGACAGCTCTGCCTGCAAAACATAAAAATACAAACATTTCCTACCTCCATAAACATGGCAGAGAGATGAACCCGTCACCACGGACAGGGGGGTAACATAGGCAAGGGAAGGCGTTGCCTTTGCAAAACTGCCTGTACTCTCCACAGGCTGGAGCCACACCATGATAGCCCCATTCCCCGGCTGCCTGGGAGGGTGCATCAGCCTGACTGGCTAGGAAGGATCGAGCAGCCGCCACAGGTGCTCTGGCTACCTGGGAAGGGTGGGGCCACCAGCAGGGATGGGGAACACTATGGACATGTCTACACTACAGCGTTATTTCGAAATAACAAGGTGAGCATCCACACTGCAGGCCCGTTATTTTGAAATGATTTCAGAAGAATAGCCTTCTTATTCTGGAATAGTAAACCCTCCTTTCGTGAGGAATAACGCCTATTTCAAAATAGCTATTTCAAAAGAACAGTCGTGTGGATGCTCCAATGCTGCTATTTCGAAATAGCTCCTCCCCAGGGCCATTCACAGTAATTACTCCCCAGTGCCTCCTGGGGTTCTAAATCGAGGTAGCGGGTCCACACGAAGGGAGCCTGCCTCAGACTAATTTCAAGGATTCACTGTAGTGTGGACGTGCTCTTTCAACATAGTTATTGCAGGAGTTATTATTCTGAAATACCCTTGTAGTGTAGACATGCCCCCTGAGGGCTGGGGGCCGTAACATGAGGAAGGGGACTGGCTTGGCTCCAGCGGTGGAGAGGTTGCAGAAGGGGCAGGGCCTCAAACAGAAGGGACA
Organism: Pelodiscus sinensis; assembly: GCF_052426305.1. Lineage (NCBI taxonomy): Eukaryota > Metazoa > Chordata > Testudines > Trionychidae > Pelodiscus > Pelodiscus sinensis. Next base: position 5,411,486 of record NC_143074.1, on the reverse strand, counting down.
GGGCTGGGCCTTGCTTTCCCTAGCTGGGCCATCACCCACGACCATCATAGACCTGATACAATGGATGGTTTGAGGGAAAGGGGCAAAGTTGGATTTAGAATGACTTTTGGCTGTTATTCATATGAGAACTAATTGTGGGTTGGGTGGGGGAGTTGGAACTGGGACCAACACAGGATATTAGAGAGATGAGGTGCTATCTTTTATCGAATGAACTTCTGATGGCGAGAGAGACAAGCTTTCACACTACACAGAGCCCCATCCTTACTTCACCTGCCTTGTTTGTTTTAACCAGGTTTATCCAATGCATCTGTTAACTAGTATTGTTATTATTTATGTGGGAGTATTGTTTTCAAGGCTCAGGTCAGGGAAGGCAGCATTTTACATGGAGGTGTGAACACACTCAACAAAAAGAAAGTCTCTGTGCCAAAGAAATAAGAGACTAATATGATCTGGTTTGAGAACCACATCTAGAAAGAGGTGTGGCTGCTAACTGTATTACAGCATCCAAATTGTACTGAACGATAACAGTGTAAACACTGCAAAACTTGGCATTCCACCAGGAAGTAGGGAAATTTTCTGTTTTAGTCTCCCTTCCCCAGCCCTGGCAAGAGGACAGAAAATGATTCACTTGTCAGATGAAGAATTTTCAGCAAACAGCATTTGACATGTAACAATGAGAGCTGGTGAAGAAAGAACTGGGATGCATGCCATTTAGAAACAGATGGAATTGATGAGTTTTTAGGAACTATTTCTGCTAAAGATGCTCTGTGATTTAAAAGAAAAAGAAAACTATGATGACAGTCAGAACTGGGAAGCAGGGTAAAGTATTGCAGCATTTTCTGGAAACCAAAACGGATCATGATTTCAAATACAATTTTCACTTAATGCATGTTTTTGGAAATGGCATAGTTTCAAACACAACTTTGATATACATTTCTATTTATAAAAAGTCAATAATATTTCAGAAACAAATGGAATTGGAGTCCAGCTCTGAAAAGTGTTGGCATTTTTAAAAATATATGTTGCTCCCATACTTCAACCAGCTTCAATCCCCCCCCACACACACCCACACCCACACAGGCTTTGAACAGATCATATCTCAGAAAAACTGCACTACCCAAACTAAGGACCATACAGGAGACTTCACAAAACACCACTTGTCATGAGTATCTGGTGTCTTGTCATCACTGCCCCCTGCTGGAAAGAATCAAAGTAGCTCCAGTATGTCATTCAATGCTCTTCTCCTGATCAAAGGTCCCTTCATTCTTGCACATTTGTACTGTTACTTGTTGAATCATGTAACTGTAAGGCCAGTTTTGCACTATGGGCATTACAGTAGTATATATACAGTACCACAGTTCATTGCTACAGTCCCATAGTGATAGCAGACTACAGTGACAAAAGGGGTTTCTCCATCACTGTAGGAACTTCACTCCCTTAAGTGACAGGAGTATTCTTCTATTCACCTAGCTGTGTCTATGAAGGGGGTTAAGTCAGCATAACTATGGTGCTCAGGGGTGAATGTAATAACCTATGTTTTAAGTGAAGTCCAAGCCTGAGTTACAACATATACTCTACAACAGTGTTTCTCAAGCATTTTTTATAAAGTACCCCTTTTTTAAAAAAAATGTATAAGTACCCCCAGTAACTACAGTTTTCAGACCCACACAATTTTTTTCTAGCATTGCAACTCATTTGTTTAAACAACTTAATCATAGCCAGGCGGGTGATGAAATTTTGGGAGGTAAAAAGAACAAAAATAATAAAGTGCTGCAAAAATTCAGTTTTCTCCAAATTTCAGTTGTGTTGACATAGCCCCCAGACTTCTCTTGAGTACCCCTAAGGGTACTTGTACCACTGGTTGAGAAACACTGCTCTACAGTACCTTGCCTTCCACGTTGTTGTGTCACCTGATTGGCTGAACCTACCCCATGTGACCAGCAGAAGACAGTTCCCATGGCTTTCTCTGAGAAAGGGTATGGCTCCACTGCAGTCTGATTGCAGCCCAAGTAGGCATGCCCAAGCTATGTCCTGGAGCTGTGATTCCCCATTCACAGTTTCATTTGGAAAGACATCACTAGGCAAGCATTTAATCGTATAATGCCTGGGGTAGTTTTCATCCTCTGCAACTTCTTTGGGAACAGCCTTATCTCTTAGTTTATGTTAGATCTGCCATAAGCAGAAAATAAAGCAATTAATTTTGCAAAGGAAATTGTGTCAGCGCTGTTCTCCAACGTCTTCTTTTCCCTCTATCAGAAGTCAGCGACGTCTTCATTCTTGGACAGAAGCCTGTACATGGCCATCAGTAATTCTCCTAGATAGTGGGAAAGTGTAATCATACAATATGTAGCCTCATTAGCTAACATTCTGGGGAAATGTATTAGTTTCATCATGACATCTTCATCCCCTCATTACATCAGCTTGAGGACTATAGTGTATTACATTTCTGGATAGATGCATACTCACTTATGATTGTAGCAATAACTTGTGAGCTTCCTTCACTTGCTGTGTGAGGGTGGGCTGCTTTGCTAGTTAACGTTCACTTCCACTTCACTAGAAGGAAGAGGATTAGGCTCTTCTCAAACGTGAAGATGACAGAAATGCTTTCCAGAGCACTGATGATACTAATTCCTGTTAACTAAGGAAAATGTTAAAGAACATCAGCTAAAGACAACAAGACTGTCTAGCTCGTACGTTAAAATTCAAAACAAAAACTGGTCTGGTAGCACTTTATAGACTAACAAAACATGTAGATGGTATCGTGAGCTTTCGTGGGCTTTCATCCATGGAATTCAGAGCAACTTAAAATGAGATCAGAAGCACTATCGTCACACTGCAGATCTCAAGGTGAAGCGACTTCTCAAATATCGCCCAGCAGGCCAGATGCAGAGCAGGGAGCAGAATCCAGATCTTCTGAGTTCTCAGCCTCTACTAGGCTACCATGCCCCAAATGGCTTTACATTGGCAGGCCCAAGTGCCTTGCCCTCACGAGCCCTAACAGAGTTGGCTGAGGAGATCTCTATCTGCTGACATTCATTTAAATAAGTCTTGGAATACCAGGGAATTTCCATAGGAGTGAAACAGTGCTAATGTTGTTCCAATATTCAAAAGGGCAAGTAGGGTGACCCCCTTATAGGCCTTGTGGCAAGGTCCTTGCTCAGGTCCCTTGCCCTAGGATGCCTTCTGGTCCACAAATCAGCCGGAGACCCTCTCTGGTGCAGTCACCTGTGCCTTTATGGTCAGTTTCCCACCACCTTCTATTTACAGAGTCTTTAGAGTGCAGCGAACCTTTCCTTCCCCTTCTGCCTGGGCGCACACTCAGCCACACCCTGGTCCCTTGCTCCTCCTTCCTGGTCCCTTTTCTCTGCCTTATCTAGCCCGCTGGCTAATGAGACCCACCGCTGCTTCCATTAGCCTGTCAGACCGGGGCTTGCTCAGCTGTCTGCAATCAGCCTTTTCAGCCAGGCTACAGTGGCAGAGATCTGGCTTAGCCAGCCATCTGTCACAGCCTGTTAGCTTGACATTAGTCCCAGGCCAAATATTGCCAAGGTGGGAGTCAGTTGATAAAGAATTACAGCCTAAGACTAGAATTAACACTAGTCAACGTGGTGCTGTGGAAAATAGGATCTGTCAGACAAACTGGTTTTGACAAGACTGCACATTTGGTCGATATGCATGGGCGGCGGGTAAGATAGGCAAGGGAAGGCGTTGCCTTCCCAACATTGCCTACTAACCCCAGGAGGGACTGGGGCTGCGCCATACAGCAGACCAGCTTCCTGGAGGCCAGGGAAGGCCAGGGCCACGTGGCGCAGCAGCCCCGGCCCTCAGCTGGGGTCAGTCGGGGCTTAGCGAAGGGGCGAGGGGGAAAAGGTGGTGAAGGGGTGTGGTCTGGGGGAAGGAGGGGCAGGGCTTTGGCTGCTTTCCCCGCTGGGCCTTCGCCCACCGCCCATGTCGTTATGGCATAGATGTAAATTACTGAGACTTTTATAAGGTATTGGACTTAACATCACACAACATTAACCAAATATTAGCACCATACAACACCACTAAAGCATATGTTAATGGATGAAGAGCTAATTGACACTCTCAAAAAATACTCAGTGGGGAATTATTATTGAATGGAGATTTTCTTCAGTGGAGAGACACACGGGTTAGTTGGAGGCCTGTTGCTATTTTCGTCAATGATCTGGAAATAAATGTAAAATCATTGCTGATAAAGTTTGCAGAGGACAAGACCAGCAGAAGGATATCCAATGAGGAAGACAGGCCAGGCATATGCTGGGATCCAAGTTACTTTATAAACTAGGCCCATTCACTCAAAATGTTTTACCACAGCCAGGTAAAGTGAGGCCTCTAGGAACAAGGAATGAAGGTCACACCTGCAGAACAGGGGGGCCGTGACCTGACAACGTTGGCTTTGAAACAGATTTAGGGGTCACGGTGGACAAGCAACTCCAAACCAGTTCCCAGTGTGATGCTGTAATGATAAAGTCAGCTATGTTCCTTGGACACATACACAGGTGAGTAAGTGCAGGGGGATCGTTGTATCTGTATACGGCTTTGGTGGGACTGATCCTGGAATACCAGACACAATAGCGGTGTCCACATCGTAAAAAGGACACTGAAAAATTGGAGACGGAGCAGAAGAGAACCACAAAGCCTCAGGGCTTCCATCTGCTGCCCCTGCTAAGGCAGGTGGAGCAGCACCTGGAGCTCTGGGCCTTTAAATTGCTGCCAAAGCCCAAGGCAGAGTGGGCTGGGTGGCACTGAAGGGCTAGGTGGGGGAGGCTAGCCCCCAGCCCTGCCCCTTCTGCCTGAAGCCCTGCCCTTTTCGGGAGCCCATTGTTGAGCCTCCTGCTATCTCGCCTAGGGTCCCTGCAATTGAGTCAGCAGCCCTGTCCACAATGCATTCATCATTTGCCAACTCAACCCAGGCATGGCCTCTCCCTACCAACCTCTGACCGCTGCCACAGAAGGCTGTGCTTTCCAAGCAGCTGGGGTCCAAGCACCAACCAGCAGAGGAGGAAGGAGGAGAAAAAGGCTGCTTAGGAAAGGAGTGTTCTCTTCCCTGATGATGGGAATGTTTGGATGCCGAAAAGCTTCCCATAGGAGTGGCTGAGAAAGCAAAGATCAGGAGGGAATGAAAACCAGCAAAGAGGCGGCAACAAATTCTGTTACCTGCTGAAGGGCCAACGAGTTGACCTTGGGCACATGGTGGCTGTGGGCAGAGATTCTCCTCATCAATGGCGGGGGAGGTCTAGGTTGGATATTAGGAAAAACTATTTCCCTAGGGGGGGGTGAAGCACTGGGATGGGTTCCCTAGGGAGGGGTGGAATCTCCATCCCTAAGTCCCGGTTTGACAAAGCCCTGGCTAGGACGATTGAGCTGGGATTGGTCCTGCTCTGGGAAGGGGGATGGACTGGATTATTCCTGAGGTCTCTTCCCACCCCAGGATTCTGTGATTCTCTGAGTCCACGAACAGCCCACACCTGGCTGTAGTACATGCCGAGTGAGCGTGCTCACAGCATACAGGTATGGGTTCCTTAGACGCATTAAGGACCATTGTAGAGCACTCACAGCGAGGCCCCTTTTCTCCTTCTCCCCTTTCACATCCCTGCTCAGAATCAGCATCAGCAACACTGTGCTGAGCAGTGGGGCAGGATGGTGAAGTTTGCTGTGTGCGACTGAGACCGAACGCCCACCCAACCACCAGCACACCCACAAATCAACTGCACGCGAGGCCTGCCCTGCCTGTGAACTCCTTTCCTGCCTGAGAACTCACTGCCTGGGTGTTGAGGACAGCTCCCTCTTGTTCGGATAGGTCAGGAGGCTCTGCAGCTTACAGCACAACATACTCAAGAGAGAGCTGCTGCTGAGTCAGGCAGAGCGAGGCACGAGATGGGTCACTGGTGGCATGAAACGCCCATAAAACGAGGAATACAGGGCTTCCGAAAGAGCATTCCCCCCCCCCCTTTTTGGAAACTGATCCAAAAAAGCAGATGTGTTCCCTGGACACAGCAGAGTTTTTCTGGGATACCCCTGGTATTGCAAAGAAACTCTGCAGTCTAGATACAGCCCCACGGACATTGCTAGGCTGCATTGCTACCAGTACAAATACATCAGAAATAACTCCAGTGGAATCAAGGAAAAGAATCACAAATATTCCAATTTCTTTTTGTTTCAAAGGAAAGCTGGTTCTGGAATACAACCATGGAATATAATTCACGTTCTACTGCAATCTTAGAGCTGAGCTAGGAGTTTATTTTTAAGTTTGTAGGCTTAATTTGGCAGGGGGAAGGGTCATTTCAGGTTCAGCTGAAGCAGGCATTTTTTTTTTTTTAAAAAGTCATAATTCTGGGTCAGATTATACATATTTTTCACCCAAATTGAGTGCTTCTTTTTGTTTTCAGATGGGTTCTTGCCTCTTTTTCATTTTAGCTAAATTTCCAAACACGGCATCATATATATAGTAGCCCAGTGTCTATGTGTCTGTAACGCTGACGTACACAGCCATGCCCCTGGCCAAGTCAGCGCCCCGCCCCGCCCCCTTTCCTTCCCTCCACGTTCGGCCAGCCCCACGGCCCCCCGGACACCCCCCACCCGCCAGCGCTACTTCCCTCTCCTCTTCCTCCGGGCCCCCTCCATCCTCGCCTCCAGCCCCACAGCCCCCAAACCCCCCCAGCTCTGCTTACCACCCCCCTTCTGGCCATCCCCGCCCCCTTCCCCCCCCCCCCTCCATGGTGCACTGCCTCAGCAGGGAAGCAAGCGGTGTCAAGTGGCCCTTTGGGGTCCACCCTCCCCACACGTGGGGAGCGCGGACCTCAAATGTCTGCTTGCCGCCCCGGGCCCAGCTGAGCGCCGCTCCTGCCGGGCCCACCTGAGCGCCGCTCCAGCCGGGCCCCGGCACGGGAGCAAGCGGCGGCAAGCGGCTAAGCACACAACACTCAGCTGAGCCGCCATGGAAGGAGGGAGGGGGGCGGGGCGCTGACATACACGGCCAGGAGGCGGGGCCATGTATGTCACCACCCTCCTTCCCCTCTCGCTGTGTCACTCAGCTGAGTGCTGCGCCCCTCAGCCGGGCCACCAGGGAAGCCAGCAGCACAAGGGGCTGTTTGGGCTTCCCCGGGGTGGGAGGGGAAAGGAGGGCGGTGATGTACATGGCCCTGGCTCCAGCCGTCTAGGTCACTGCCCCTCCCCCCTCCCCTCCCTCGTGGCAGCCCGGCTTAGCAGGCAGCACTCAGCCAAGCGCCACGGCGGGGGGGAAGGGGAAGGGAGAGGGGGAGCGGGGAGAGAGAGGCAGGAGGAAAAGGAGGAGGAGAGAAAGGGAGAGTGAGAGGCAGGAGGGGGAGAAGAGAAAGAGATGGAGAGAGAGGCAGGAGGTGGAAGAGAGCTGAGAGAGGGGGGAGGCAGTAGGAAGAGAGAGAGAGAGAGAGAGATGGAGCGAGAGAGCTCAGGAGAGAAGACCTGAAAATCCCATCTTATGACGGGCTAATTGGCTAGTTTTTAAATGAAAAGCCAAAACACTGGCTATTTGAATGATTCCCCCTGAAACTATTGGCTGAATTCCAAATGATTTTGTTTCCCCAAAACTGTCAGCAAATAAACTATTCATCTCAAAACATTCACCCCGCTTTCATCCTGAGTTTTTTTAACAGCTGACTTGGGTTAATTTTAGTCCCTCCCTTACCAGCTTCTGAAAAGAAAGTGTCAAGGGCTGGGTGAGCCAAACCCAAGTGCACCAGGCCTTGTGATCTATTCCATGTCCTTTGCACAAACGTCCACGTAGGAACCCACAGCGAATGCCTGAGAGCGAAACGGTGTGTGTGCCGTGCAGACTGTGCCCCGGACTCACAGGCAGTCTCACACTGCCTCTTCCATCTGGTTGTAAAGTTCATCCCAAGTAGGGATTAATCATCCCTCAGAAGCAACACAAATGACAGGAGAGAGACTGGCACCTATTCAACTCCATCACAGAAGGAAACTATTGAGCAATCTGCCCACTAGATCCTCTTCTGCCTGCACATGTCACACTCGAAGGCAGGGGAGGTATCCTGATGCAGAGCTGCTGATCTAGCCTTAACGTTCCATCCACAGCAATTCCAGGAAGCTTTGATTCGAGTGGAAACAATTTGTTAGGATTCCAAAGCCCAGCAGACATCTGCCTGGATGAAGGACTGGTGGTTGGATGCTCTAAAACGTGCAACCAAAGATCTTTAAGAATAGAGAAACACAAAGAAAAAAAAGCCATTCATTCTGGGGACCCCTCTCTTTAGCAAAAATTAGCATGGCCTAATTCTAAGTAGATGATTCCAATAAATAAAATTAAATTATCCCGTAGCCCATCTGCTGGATGCTCATCCAGCAGGAAGACAGTGACAAAATGCACAGCTGAGCTAATTGCATTACTTTGGGGCTTGACCAGGAATTTTATAGAACACGCTTTTGTGCTTCTGATTAGTTCTTGGCTCTGATGAGGCCCGTGTCATTTAATTATTGTAAACTAATTTATTTTGAATTAAAGGGGCTGTTATTGCATTAATTAGTTTCCTGTTTCAGACTTAATAACTGGTTTAGCCAATTGAAACTCAAGACACGTCTCTGAGCAAGGGAAAGAAAGTTGCAAACAGATGGAAGGAAAGAACATGAGATCCAAAACATGGTTTCAACTAGTTCTTTGCCCATATGGAGTATACACCCCATCACAGACGACTGGACAGAGAGGTCGACCTGTGATCTGAGTTTAAATTTAGGTAAAAGCCCCTATTTTTACAATGGGCTAACTAGGAACACTTCCTAATCTTGGACTTCTGCTTTCCAGAAAATATTTTCCTGAGCAAGTATAATTGGAATAAGACCTGGAAATGTGGCCTCAACTACAGGCCGTGATCCAGACTTCAGTTAAGTGCAGTGTGTAGGTGCAGGGTTTGGAAGGACAGTGCAGTCACTGGGCATTAGACAGATTAGCTAGGTCAAGCAGATGAAGGGTACTTGCCGTCTAGCACCCCCCATAGCTTGGTGAAATATTTCAGGCTTCTTCTCTTGTGCCCACAGCCAACCACTGCTTTCCCCTGCAGTGGTCTGCTTCCCTTATCGCTTGACCTCCAGCCAGGTCATGTTCAGCCCCACCCCAGTAAACAGAAGTCCAGTGACCTCACACCAACCCGATGGTCCATGGTCCTTACCCCCATTGTATCTGGGGGCTTTCAATTGCCAATAAGGGAACCTAGCCCCCCTTGAAGCCTGGACTCCAGCCCAGGGACCCTGTAGCAAGCAGCTAAGGTCTGTCCCTCAGAGTCCCTGCAGCCTCCCTGGACTACGTCTCAAATCAGCTCTTTTCCCCAGCCCCTGCCCAAACTTCCTCCTCCACTGATTCTGTCCTCTATCTCAAGCTCAGTGGAGTTCTCTCCAGCTCCTGTACCAAGCAATTCCTCCCAAGGCTTTGACTCCCTGGAGGCTCAGCTCCTGTCTGCTTCTCCTCAGGTATTCGCCCAGATCCTGAGTTGCCTGCCTGGGCCTTTCCCTTTTGGCCCGGCTCCCCACAAGAGCTAACTTTACTTCATCCCTCCTGCTTCCTAGGACCTTTGCTAGTCTTCTGACAGATGTCACATCTTCAGTGAGCATCCCAAGGGCCAGTATCCTGCTAGGCTCCCTTCTACTGCTCTATCGTTTTTCCTTTATTGGTTTCCTTGTTCCTTCAGATGAACTCATCCTTAATTCCATCACCTAGCTCCTACCCAGCTGGGCCTCAACTTGCACTAGGCCTGGTGCACTCTCCCGGAGCAACCAGGGGCACTGATTGTTTCCTGGCTCCAGTTAACTTATTTCTTTGTCAGTGTGGAGTATACACCCTATCACAGATGTGTCTTAGATGATTTTATTGTTTAAAAAAAGCCTCATCTACTGCTTCTTCCTGGTTGTGTGTCTACAGTAGACCCCTAACTTGCCATCACCCTTGTTTTTTACCCCTTTTATCTTTACCCACTGATCTGTCTTCACTTCTGTCTCAGCCTCAGTGCAAGTATCTAGATCTTTGAAATAGAAGGCAACAACCATCGCCTCCCTTTTTTCCCTGCACAAGCTGTACCAATAGTCCAGTCGTGTGACTAATCCCACCAAGTTTCTGTAACGCTGCTTGTGTGTGAACTGTGATTACTCACTACTAGCTCTAGTTTACCTTGTTTATACTCCATTATAAGAACTAGGGGTCCCAAAATGAAATGAAGAGGTAGCAGGTTTAAAACAAAGAAAATTGAGCTTTTCTTCACGCGGTGCACAACTTGTGGAACTCCTTTCCAGAGGAGGTTGTGAACACCAGGGCTGTGTCTATACTGGCAAGTTTTTCCGCAAAATCGCATGATTTTGCGGAAAAACTTGCCAGCTGTCTACACTGGCTGCTTGAATTTCCGCAAGAACACTGACGATCTCATGTAAGTTCATCAGTGTTCTTGCGGAAATACTGTGCTGCTCCCGTTCGGGCAAAAGCCCTCTTGCGCAAATGATTTGTGCAAGAGGGCCAGTGTAAACAGCACAGTACTGTTTTCCGCAAAAAAGCCGCGATCGCGAAAATGGCGATTGGAGCTTTTTTGCGGAAAACTGCATCTAGATTGGCCACGGACGCTTTTCCACAAAGAGTGCTTTTGCGGAAAAGCATCCTGCCAATCTAGTCGTCCTTTTCCGAAAATACTTTTAACGAGGAGTACAGCTAGTTTGGATTAGAAGTCTAATCCGAACTAGCTACTCCATGCCGCGTGTAGCCGCGCGGCACGGGGTTCGAACTAGCCGGCATTTAAAAATGGCGCCGGCCGGCTTCATGCACATGAAGCCTGGGAAATTCAAATCCCGGGCTTCATTTGCAATTGCGAATTACTACATTACCCCCGCTAGTTCGAACTAGCGGGGTAGTGTAGACATACCCAGAGATCTTGCACATGCAGAAGATGATAGATCTGCGGGGGGAGGAGGGGACAGTGGCATAGTGAGGGGGCCGGAGGGGTCAGTTGCCCCTGGGAGGAAAATAATATAAAATGAATCAAAATTATAGGTGCTTTGTGAATATGCTGACTTGAGAGTGGAAAGATTTCATATTGTCATGTATGATTCCTGGTAACCCATCTCAAATACGAAAACTAGGATGACACCTGTTCATATCAGGAGCTGTTGAATTCAGTTCACCATTTGCTGTATCTCATTAGGATGTTTAGTGAAGAAGATATTTTAATTTATACTGTGGGCAAAGCACGGGCTCACAAGAATTCCTCCAGGGTATGTCTGCACTACAAAGTTAGTTCGAACTAACGGACGTTAGTTCGAACTAATTTTCATAGGTGCTACACTAGCGCTCCGTTACTTCGAATTTAATTCGAACTAATGGAGCGCTTAGTTCGAACTAGGTAATCCTCATTCCATGAGGATTAAGCCTAGTTCGAACTTACTAGTTCGAATTAAGGGCTGTGTAGACCCTTAATTCGAACTAGTGGGAGGCTAGCCCTCCCCAGGTTTTCCTGGTGGCCACGCTGGCCAACACCAGGGAAACTTGTCTGCCCCCCTCCCAGCCCCAGAGCCCTTAAAGGGGCACGGGCTGGCTACGGTGCCCGTGCCAGGTGCAAGCCTGCCAGCACCCAACCAGCAGACCCTGCACCTGGCACGGCTCGAGCCACCCACCCAATGCCCCCCAGCCCACCCCCTCTTCCCGGGACCAGGCTGGCGGCTCCCGGGAGCTTGCCCTGGACCACAAGAGGCGGGCACCCGCCTGGGCTAGTGCGGTCATTGTGGACCTCGTCCACGACCTCCGCACTAGGCACAGGAAAGTGGCCGTCTAGGGCAGGAGAGCTGCCAGCCTGGCCACCCAGGAGCAGGAGTGCATGAAAATCAAGGTGGTCCACTGAGACCCCTGCCCCTGAGCCTTCACAGCCTCCTGCAGCAAGGAGTTCCACAGGTTGACTCTTTGCTTAGTGAAGAACAACTTCCTGTTACTAGTTTGAAGCCTGCTACCCATTCCTTTCCTTTGGTGTCCTCTAGTCCTTCTTTATGGGAACTAATGAAGAACTTTTCTGTATGCACCCTCTCCATCCAACTCCTGCTTTTAGAGACCTCTATCCTGTCCCCTCTCCGTCTCCTCTTTTCTAAGCTGAAAAGTCCCAGTCTCTTTAGCCTCTCTTCATATGGGACCTGTTCCCAACCCCTGATCATTTTAGTTGCCCTCCGCTCTCCCACCTCCTTTTCCCAGTCTCTCCCAGTTTTGTTCAATAAAGACAGATTCCATTTTTGAACACAATTGTCCTTTATTTTGTACATCAAGAAGAGGGGCTAGGGAAGGGTAAGTGGAAGGAGGAATGGGGTACGTGCCCCTGATGGGGAGGACTGGGCTGGCTCTGCGGGCTTTTGGGGTGGAAGCTCTCCTGCAGCCCCCCAATTACCCCTTCTCTCCAGATGGCAGCCTGCGGCAAGTGCAGCCGGTCTGATGGCCGAGTGCTGTGATGTGCTGAGTGTGGGCACTCAGGGCAATCCAAGCCAGGACTGCTTTGCAAGCGGGGCACCCCTGAGAACTGTCTGTCCGGGGTGGTGGTCGGGACCCTTTAAGCACAGCCCCTGGCTAGCCTGAGACAGCAGCTCCATGCTCCTCTGATGCCCTGCCGGCACTGCTTCCGGCCATCCTTAGGAAAAAAAATCACTTAGGAAAGTTAGATGTCAGCAAGTCACCAGGTCCTGATGAAATGCATCCCATGATACTCAAGGAGCTGATAGAGGAGGTATCTGAGCCTTTAGCTATGATCTTTGAAAAATCATGGAAGACAGGGGAGATTCCAGAAGACTGGAAAAGGGCAAATATTGTGCCCATCTATAAAAAGGGGAATAAGAACAACCCAGGAAACTACAGACCGGTCAGTTTAACGTCTGTCCCAGGGAAGATAATGGAGCAGGTAATTAAGGAAATCATATGCAAACACTTGGAAGGTAATAAAGTGATAGGGAATAGCCAGCATGGGTTTGCGAAGAACAAGTCATGCCAAACTAATCTGATAGCTTTCTTTGATAGGATAACGAGCCTTGTGGATAAGGGAGAAGCGGTGGATGTCATATACCTAGACTTTAGTAAGGCATTTGATACGGTCTCGCATGATATTCTTATTGATAAACTAGGCAAATATAACTTAGATAGGGCCACGATAAGGTGGGTGCATAATTGGCTGGATAACCGTAGTCAGATAGTTGTTGTTAACGGTGCTAAATCCTGTTGGAAAGGGATAACAAGTGGAGTTCCGCAAGGGTCTGTTTTGGGACCCGTACAGTTCAATATCTTCATCAATGATGTAGATATTGGGATAGAGAGTACGCTTATTAAGTTTGCAGATGATACCAAACTGGGTGGGGTTGCAACTTCTTTGGAGGATAGGGACATAATTCAAAATGACCTTAGCAAGTTAGAGAAATGGTCAGAGGTAAACAGGATGAGGTTTAATAAAGAGAAATGCAAAGTGCTCCACTTAGGAAGGAACAATCAGTTCCATACATACAAGATGGGAAGCGACTGTCTAGGAAGGAGCATGGCGGAAAGAGATCTAGGGGTCATAGTGGACCACAAGTTGAATATGAGTCAACTGTGTGATGCTGCTGCAAAAAAAGCAAATATGATTCTAGGTTGTATCAACAGGTGTGTTGTAAGCAAAACTAAAGTCATTCTGCCGCTCTACTCTGCACTAGTTAGGCCTCAGCTGGAGTACTGTGTCCAGTTCTGGGCGCCACATTTCAAGAAAGATGTGGAGAAATTGGAAAGGGTACAGAGAAGAGCGACAAGAATGATTAAAGGTCTAGAGAACATGACCTATGAAGCCAGGCTTCATGAACTGGGCTTGTTTAGTTTGGAAAAAAGAAGATTAAGGGGGGACATGATAGCGGTTTTCAAATATCTAAAAGGTGTCACAAGGAGGAAGGAGAAAATTTGTTCCTCTTGGTTTCTGAGGACAGGACAAGGAGTAATGGGCTTAAAGTGCAGCAAGGGAGGTTTAGATTGGACATTAGGAAAAAATTCCTAACTGTCAGGGTGGTCAAATATTGGAATAAATTGCCAAGGGAAGTGGTGGAATCTCCCTCTCTGGAGATATTTAAGAACAGGTTAGATAGACATCTGTCAGGGATGGTGTAGACAGAGCTTGGTCCTGCCTTGAGGGCAGGGGGCTGATGACCTCTTGAGGTCCCTTCCAGTCCTATGATTCTATGATTCTATGATCTTTAAGCCTGGTTCAGGGTCCACTTAATGTGGACATGCTAGTTCGAATTAGCAAAACGCTAATTCGAACTAGTTTTTTAGTCTGGATCCATTAGTTCGAATTAGCTTAGTTCGAATTAACTAATTCGAACTAAGTTAGTTCGAATTAACGTTGTAGTGTAGACGTACCCCCACTGTTTTACCATGAGTCTCAAAACATGTATGATTAAAAGACCTGAATTTAATATGACCTGGCTGAGGGTCTCCCATAACTTGAACACTAAGCAGAGGATAATGAGTCACATCTAACTGAAAGTCACAAAAGATGGAAACAGGTTTTATTTCTGGGGGTGTAGCGTCTATTTGGGAGTCCTCGATTATATCTGACACTTTACATCCAGTGTTTAAAGGCAGAGCTGACTAGAATCAATTGAGAGTCCTTGTCTTGTCTCAGTGATCGCTTGAGCAAAAATCATTGGTAAAATCTTGTCTAGACTGATCTTGGACTCAACATGCAGACAATGTGTTGAAGGGCAGTGCAAAGGAGGCAATGGTGGGGAGGTACCATATTACCTAGTGAAATCATTGGTGCTGAAATCACTAAGGCCTGAAATTTGACCACAGACATTTTCTTAACAAAGACTCAATTTTTTGCTATTTAAAAAGTAAACCAATGTAACAGAAAACTGCAAAACCCTCAGGTCATTTTTTAAAAATCAAACTTTAAACTTTATTGAAAAAATAAGGCACCTGATTTAATTTTGTGTAAGATTTTGCATAATAAAGGATGGCTTTTTTCAACTACATTTTGATCAGATCTACTTCTGATGTGATATTTGTGTGTGGTTGTGGTTTGTTGTGTGGGTGTGTGGTTTTTTTTGCTCACCAAAAGATTCTGGGTGAGGGGTGAGGAGGCCCTGCCAAAGTGGTTTGAATTGGGCCCCGCACTTCCTAAAGCCGGCCCTGATGCACGTGTACAGTCTCTTCCTTAGAGGCCCCTTAGAGGCCCTGGATGTGCTGCAGGGGAGCTGCAGGCTGGACACGCTTGCTCTGGCAGTGACCACACAGCCTCAAGCTCTAAGTGGCCAGACCCCTCTCCCAGTCTGGCCTGCTGTGCCTCTTGGCTGCTGATATCTCCCTGCCCAGCGTCTCTCCCCGCACTTGGCTGGTCCCAGCTGCTCACCACACCCAGCTGCAGGCTGTGCTGCTTTGCCAGTCTCCAGCTCCTTGCGTTGCTTCTCTGTCCCTTTTGGCTTCTCTGAGCACTGCCAGTCTGCTGCTCAACTCAGGGTCTGCACTCCTTGGGCTGTGTGTGCCTGGCTCTGTTGCTGCAAAACTGCCCCTCAGCACAGCTTGTATTCCTTGGGCTGTCTGTGTCTGGCTCTGTCGCTGCAGGACTTCTTCTCCACACAACTTGCACTGCTCTTAGCTGTCTCTCAGCTCTCTCCCAGAACAATCCCAGCTCACAGGGAGGATGGGGGCTGGCCTCTTGCTTTCCTCACTGGCCTGTCCAACTTGTCAATCAGGCTGAGCTAGAGTGTTGGCTGCTTTCCTTTGTCTCCCGGGTCTGTCAGTCTCAGGGCCCTGATTTCTCATGGACTTCTGACTTTTGATACTGGGAGCTGGAAACCAAAAACTCCCACAGAGTTTTAGTAAGGGGCTAACAGTCCCCTTACACACGCAAAGAGGAAATCTCAACAGCTAATAGAAACAGATGCATGCGTCAGGTCTGGTGCGAAAATAACTCTCACTGTCAAAAAGGCAAAATGGTTAAAGGCCTGTATCTACACAGCCTCATTTGCGAACAACTGGGGACTGAGTTCCTGCATAGTCACCCTTCCAAATCACATTTAGAATCAGGGTTCTACAGAAAATGTACTGTAACCCCCCCCCCCTACAGGATTCAAGAGCAAGTGGGGTTCATTTAACTCCCCTATGGAATCTCACGGGGATGAAACCAGAAAGAAATGGTTGAACTTCAACCGAAATGATTCCTCCTAACCCTACAGAGTGCCTGAGGCACATAGCTGTGTGGGCTGAATGAGATTAACATTCCTTATTTAAAAAACAAAAAGTCTAGTAGCACCTTAAAGACTAACAAAATATGTAGATGTTATCACGAAAAGCTCATGATACCATCTATGTATTTTGTTAGTCTTAAAGGTGCTATGAGACTTTTCATTGTTTTTTAAGTTTTTCCTGTTACAGACTAACATGGCTTCCCCTCTGAAACTTTTATTCCCTATTTAGTTCTTTAGGGCTTTTTATTTTTAAGGCAACTGCCGAGTTCTCTTGAGCGTGAGGCTGTGTTTAGTTTTCATCCATTGTCCAGACTGAGTACATCAAGCTGTTAGAAAAAGCAGGGAAGATGCCTGCAGTGCAATAAAAGAGAAGGAGACACAGCCAAGAATTCATCATGCACCAAACAATCTTGGCTAGCATTGTTTATCCAGCTATGCTCTTTTAGATCAGCTCGTGAGAAAAAAGCCAAAGAGATTCATTTAGCCTCTTATGGCTCCAAAAAGAATCACATTTCAAGTAGCAAGGATCATTGTGATCCGTGGAATGCCATTTTAAAGTGCAAAAGCGGCGAGGAGTCCTGTGGCACCTTATAGACTAACTGAAGTGTAGGAGCATAAGCTTTCATGGGCAAAGACCCATTTTGTCAGATGCATATAGTGGAAATTTGCAGAGGCAGGTATAAATATGCAGGCCAGAATCAGGCTGGAGATGACGAGGTGGATCCAATCAAGGAGGATGAGGCCCACTTCTAGTAGCTGATCTGGTGTGAATTCCAAGAGAGCAGAAGCTGCTTTTGTAGTTAGCGAGCCATTCACAGTCTTTGTTTAATCCTGAGTTGATTGTGTCAAACTTGCAGATGAACTGTAGCTCAGCAGTTTCTCTTTGAAGTCTGGTCCTGAAGTTTTTTTGCTGCAGGATGGCTACCTTTAGATCTGCAATTGTGTGTCCAGGGAGACTGAAGAGTTCCCCTATAGGTTTTTGACTGTGCACCTCATCTGAAGAAATGGATTTTGCTGATGAAGCTCACAATACTATACATTTTAGTTAGTCTCTAAGGATGCGTCTACATTGCACCTGGAACGTGAAATCAGCTACGCAATTTGATCTGCAATTAGATCTGCAATTGTGTGTCCAGGGAAACTGAAGTGTTCCCCTACAGGTTTTTGTATATTGCCATTCCAAAGTCGAAGTGGGTCTTTGCCAATGAAAGCTTATGCTCCTACACTTCAGTTAGTCTATAACGTGCCACAGGACTCCTCGCCGCTTTTGCAGATTCAGACTAACATGGCTACCCCTCTGATTTTAAAGTGAAGCACCCTTTAAAAAAGGATGTAGGGAGACATCTAATATTGTACCATTTGCGGTCTTGGGTACTGGGTGTTTAAGAAGCTTGACTTATCATAGAATCATAGAATACTAGGACTGGAAGGGACCTCGAGAGGTCATCGAGTCCAGCCCCCTGCCCTCATGGCAGGACCAAATACTGTCTAGACCGTCCCTGATAGACATTTATCTAACCTACTCTTAAATATCTCCAGAGATGGGGATTCCACAACCTCCCTGGGCAATTTATTCCAGTGTTTAACTACCCTGACTGTTAGGAACTTTTTCCTAATGTCCAACCTAAACCTCCCTTGCTGCAGTTTAAGCCCATTGCTTCTTGTTCTATCCTCAGGTGCCAAGATGAACAAGTTTTCTCCCTCCTCCTTATGACACCCTTTTACATACCTGAAAACGGCTATCATGTCCCACCTCAGTCTTCTCTTTTCTAAACTAAACAAACCCAATTCTTTCAGCCTTCCCTCATAGGTCATGTTCTCTAGATCTTTAATCATTCTTGTTGCTCTTCTCTGGATCCTCTCCAATATATCCACATCTATCTTGAAATGCGGTGCCCAGAACTGGACACAATACTCCAACTGAGGCCTAACCAGCGCAGAGTAGAGTGGAAGAATGACTTCTTGTGTCTTGCTCACAACACACCTGTTAATGCGTCCCAGAATCATATTTGCTTTTTTTGCAACAGCATCACACTGCTGACTCATATTTAGCTTGTGGTCCACTATAACCCCTAGATCCCTGTCTGCCATACTCCTTCCTAGACAGTCGCTTCCCATTCTGTATGTGTGAAACTGATTGTTCCTTCCTAAGTGGAGCACTTTGCATTTGTCTTTATTAAATTTCATCCTGTTTACCGTAGACCATTTCTCCAATTTGTCCAGATCATTCTGAATTATGACCCTATCCTCCAAAGCAGTCGCAACCCCTCCCAGTTTGGTATCATCTGCAAACTTAATAAGCGTATTTTCTATGCCAATATCTAAATCATTGATGAAGATATTGAACACAGTCGGTCCCAAAACAGACCCCTGCGGAACCCCACTTGTTATACCTTTCTAGCAAGATTGCGAACCGTTAATAACTACTCTGAGTACGGTTATCCAGCCAGTTATGCACCCACCTTATAGTAGCTCCATTTAAGTTGTATTTGCCTAGTTTATTGATAAGAATATCATGTGAGACCATATCAAATGCTTTACTAAAGTCTAGGTATACCACATCCACCGCTTCTCCCTTATCCACAAGACTCGTTATCCTATCAAAGAAAGCTATCAGATTGGTTTGACATGATTTATTCTTTACAAATCCATGCTGGCTGTTTCCTATCACCTTGCCACCTTCTAAGTGTTTACAGATGATTTCCTTAATTACTTGCTCCATCATCTTTCCTGGCACAGAAGTTAAACTCACTAGTTTGTAGTTTCCTGGGTTGTTCTTATTTCCCTTTTTATAAATGGGCACTAGATTTGCCCTTTTCCAGTCCCCTGGAATCTCTCCTGTCTCCCATGATTTTCCAAAGATGATAGCTAGAGGCTCAGATACCTCCTCTATCAGACAGGAAGTTTGGGAAAGAAGGCGATGCAAAATACTGCCAATTTAGGGTTGCCAGGCATCCAGTCCAGTATTTGCAGCCTCCATCCTGTTAAAAAAAAAAACAACACAGAAAATACCGGACATTTAAAATGTCCGGTATTATCTGTTTTTCTCAGATGGAAGGTCACTTAGGACATTCCCCTCCGCCACCTTTGGTGGGGCAGGAGGAGTGGTGAGCATGGAGATTTAAAGGCACATTGCCTCTTTCTTTTGTGCCTTTTCTTTTCTTTTTTTCTTTTTTTTTTTTTTTTAGCTCAATAACTTTGGTCACCTGGTTTGTTTGTTTTTTGCTTAACCAATTTCTTTCCCCTCCATGTTCGGTATTTATTTAATTATCTGGCAACCCTAATTGCCATTTAGATGCAGTTAGAATCATAGAATCATAGGACTGGAAGGGACCTCGAGAGGTCATCGAGTCCAGCCCCCTGCCCTCAAGGCAGGACCAAGCTCCGTCTACACCATCCCTGACAGATGTCTATCTAACCTGTTCTTAAATATCTCCAGAGAGGGAGATTCCACCACCTCCCTTGGCAATTTATTCCAATATTTGACCACCCTGACACTTAGGAATTTTTTCCTAATGTCCAATCTAAACCTCCCTTGCTGCACTTTAAGTCCATTACTCCTTGTCCTGTCCTCAGAAACCAAGAGGAACAAATTTTCTCCTTCCTCCTTGTGACACCTTTTAGATATTTGAAAACCGCTATCATGTCCCCCCTTAATCTTCTTTTTTCCAAACTAAACAAGCCCAGTTCATGAAGCCTGGCTTCATAGGTCATGTTCTCTAGACCTTTAATCATTCTTGTCGCTCTTCTCTGTACCCTTTCCAATTTCTCCACATCTTTCTTGAAATGTGGCGCCCAGAACTGGACACAGTACTCCAGCTGAGGCCTAACTAGTGCAGAGTAGAGCGGCAGAATGACTTCACGAGTTTTGCACATTAGGAAATGTGTCACTGAATAGAGAGGATCTTTTCCAAACCCCTTGTGCCCAGAGTCAATCCTAAACATGGCAGTATGGGGGCATTGTCAGATGGACCTAGTGTAAGGATTCCTCTATATACGGAAGAGTTGGCTATAGACCCATAGACCTGGCCCTCAGCTGGACATGATGGTGCTTATTTACAGCTGCTGAAGAGCTAGCTCTTGTGTGGGAAATAAAAGCATTCTCAGGAAATAAAAGAGGGCAAATGGGGCAGGGGCAGTAAGGGAAGGGGGGGCACCAGGAGGGTGCAGAACTAAGGGAAGGTGCAGGTGCCAGGGGATTCTGGGCTGAAGCAGAAGGGCAGACACTTTCAGGGGAGGGACCAGCATCAGAGGAGAGAGGCAGGGCAGGTGTGTAGACGGAGGTGTTAGAAGAGGGAATGAGGAGTGGTAGCTCACATGATCAGAGTGGGGCTGCTGGAGGAGTGGGCACAAGGGGGAGAGAAGGGCTGGTGGAGGGGGGCAGGTTGCAGGAGGGCTGAGGGCAGTGAGAAGGGCAGGAGTCAGGACAGCAGAGGAGGGTGAGGAGTTGGGGGGAAGCAGGCACCAGGGGAGATGATGGAGGCAGGGGAGGAGACCTGGCAGCAGAGAGAAAAAGTAAAGGTTTAAAAATATTTATTAATATCATGGCATGCTGCCCACGGCCAGTTTGTTTGCGCTCCACGGTGCAGTTTGGTTTATGTGGGGATCAACACGTGGCCGGCGAGTGGGAGCCAAAACAAAAAAGTAGTCAGTGTAACGATCTTCTGTTGATACGCATTTTAGTAGTTAAATTCTTGGACTGTCATTGCTCATGAAAAGTGCTGTCACATGGGTAGAAATCGGGTAAATATTGCATTTTATTAATACCAGCAGAACTGACTTAAATGGGACATGTCTGTTGTGTAGTCTTGCCTTAATCTTTGTATTCATGCCTGTCAGAGTGAGAGAAGCTATTTGTATATATTTGCTTGCATATGCAACCACACTTAAGTTGAGGCCCTCAGCATGTTCTGTAAGTATCAGTGTGGCCCCTGGGGCTTCCAAAGTTGAGTTGCCCATGCTCATCCCTGACAGGTGTCTGTCTAACCTGGTCTTAAATATCTCCAGTGATGGAGATTCCGCAATCTCCCCAGGCAATTGATTCCAGTGTTTAACCACCCTGACAGGCAGGAAGTTTTTCCTAATGTCCAACCTAAACCTCCCTTGTTGCAATTTAAGCCCATTGCTTCTCATGCTAACCTCAGAGGCCAAGCAGAACAATTTTTCTTCCTCCTCCTTATGATATTCTTTTAGCTACTTGAAAGCTGCTCTCATGTCCCTTTTCGGTCTTCTCTTTTCCAAGGTAAACAAGGCCAATTTCTTCACCCTCGCTTCATATCTCATGTCTCTAGACCCTTTATCATTTGTGTTGATCTTCTCTGGACTTTCTCCAGTTTCTCCACACTTCCTGAAATGTGGAGCCCAGAACTGGACATGATACTGGGGCCTAATGTAGATGGCTCATTCCCTGCCTAGGGGACATGAGACTGGGCGGGTTAATTTCCAGTCCTCCAGTTTATTCTTTTCCTAAGCCAGGAGGGCATGGTAGCTCTGCAGGAAGGCAGCCCACACTGCCCCCTGCCTGAAATCTTGTGCAGGTGTTAAACAGCTGTCCAGCCCACCCTAGAGGTGACTGCATTTCAGCGTGCCTGAAACAACACTGCACCAGCAATGGACAGGAGAATGGCTCCCGGGCATGGCTTGCTCAAGACTGCTTCAGTCCCATTGGATGGGCCTCAGCATCTTATCTTCCCCTCCTCCGCTTTGCAATGGGTCTGTAGACTCTGAGGGAAAGGGGTAAAGGCAGGCAGAGGTATATCACTGCAGCAGATGTAGACACATCTCTGTATTAATCATTCTCTCATTGAAGTTTTTAGCTTTGTATCGAGTCCTTTTACATGGAAACTTTGTATTGCGTCTTGGTAGAATAGTCCCTCGGACAAGTGAGGCAGAGACTGTCCCTGTGGGGTGAACGAGGTGGGAATGTATAAGGCGGAAAATGAGCACCTCCGGGCAGTTGCAAAGGTTGGAGAGGGGATGGGAGCCAGATCCAAGATCAATGAGCCCTGGGAAGTGGGCCCATTGAAAGGAGATTGGACCTGTGGTTGACTTGGGGGTCAGCAACAAGGGAAGGTGAATGTGGCAGCATTTAGACACCACCCAGAAGCAGGTGCCACAGACACTAACTGCAGATTCATGGGATGGCTCTCTCAGATCTTGCACATGCATACGATGATAGATCTGCAGGAGGGGGGGGGGGGCATGGTGTAGTGAGGGGGTTGGAGGGGTCAGTTGCCCCGGGAGAAAAATAATATAAAATTTAGTTAAAAATAAATGTCACACATTTTTAAAAGGAATACCATATCTCCTGCCTTTTGTCTATTTTTGTCTTTTTAGGCCACCAGTTAAAATTTTCAAAAGCACATGAGTGACTAAAGTCATTTTTGAAAATTGGACTTGAAAATCTAAGCTCAGATTTTCAAAGGTAATTAAGCTCTTAAAGAGACAGTTGCCAACTCGGATCTTCAAAGATATCTATCTGATCTTTACACATCTTTGAAAATCTGGTCAGAAGTGTCCTAGTCAGTTCTGAACGTGAGATGTAGGAGCCCAGCCCTAATTCCTTCCAGCTTTTTTTTTTAATTTGAACATTTATCTACACTAATTCCCCTCCTTTCTCTTTCACTATCCAATAAATGCATGGATAAAAATTATAGGTGCTTTGTGAATATGCTGGCTTGAGAGTGGAAAGATTTCATATTGTCATGTATGATTCCTGGTAACCCATCTCAAATATGAAAAACTAGGTTGATACCTGTTCATATCAGGAGCTGTTGAATTCAGTTCACCATTTGCAGTATCTCATTAGGACGTTTAGAGGAGAAGATATTGGTTTTTTTTAATTTATACTGTGAGCAAAGCATGGGCTCAAAAGAATTCCTCCATTGTTTTACAATGAGTCTAGACACAGCCCTCATGTTTTGAGACTGGCAAAAATGGCGATCGGGGCTTTTTTGCGGAAAAGCGCATCTAGATTGGCCACGGACGCTTTTCTGCAAAAAGTGCTTTTGTGGAAAAGCGTCCTGCCAATCTAGACACGCTTTTCTGAAAATGCTTTTAAATGGAAAACTTTTCCATTAAAAGCATTTCCAGAAAATCATGCCAGTCTAGACATAGCCTTGGTGTTTTTTCTAAAGGCCTGGAGTCAGTTGATTATGTAGTAATCTCTGCTTTTATTTAGAAAAAAGCTCTCTCTACTTCTGGGCCTTACAGCTAAAGAGGATAGCTTTAAAACATGAACCCTAAATACTCAAGAAATAAAAGGCCAATAAAAATCCAACATGTTTTATTTTTAAATATCTTATGATTTGTAGACCAGTCTCATAACTTGGTGTAGGCGTTCCTTGTGATTTTTGGTTTGGCAATACTGCTCTTTGATTGGTGAATTTAGAGAGGTCTCTCCCTTCAGTTCCCCTTTCCACTCTCCTTTTATGTCACAGGTCATCAGAGAACCATAGAGACAATGGAGAGTAGGGTGAATCCATGACTAGGTTAATGACTGGTCAGGGTGACTAACTATTATCAGCCAGCGGGCTGAATGAGCTATCTACTGCCATCTGTTAATCAACTGTAGGAAAAGGCTTCACGAGCAGACCTTATTTATATAGACAACCTACTTTGCCACAGAGATCAGTACACACACTTGCTGTGTCAAGGTGATCAATTTTGGCTCTTTTGGGTTGAAATTCACTTAAGACTTGGAGCTGGGAGAATGAAATGTTGTTATCCATATTGTATGATTAAAAGGTAAAAGACTTGAGCTTAATAGGACCTGGCTTACGGTCTACCATAACTTGAACACTAAGCAGAGGATAGTGAGTCACATTTAACTGAAAGTCATAAAACATGGAAACAGGTTTAGAGTCTATTTGGGAGTCCTCAATTATATCTGATACTTTACAACCAATTTACTCCCATTAAACTGTTCAAATTTGGCTTTTACCTCAGATATGGTAATATCTACCTCCATATCCTTAGTCCCATTTGTTATGTTACCATTATCCCTAAGCTCCTCATTAAAGACTGAAGCAAAGTATTTGTTTAGATATTGGGCCATTCCTAACTTATCCTTAACCTCCACTCCATCCTTAGTAATTAGCAGTCCTACTTCTTTATTTTTTTTTCCTATTTATATGGCTATAAAACCTTTTACTATTGGTTTTAATTCCCTTTGCAAGGTCCAACTCTACCTGACTTTTAGCCTCTCTCACTTTGTCCCTACATGCTCCAACCTCAATAAGGTAGCTTTCTTTACTGATCCCTCCCATCTTCCACTCCTTATATGCTTTCTGCTTTTTCTTAATCACCTCTCTGAGATGCTTACTCATCCAGCTTGGTCTAACACACCCCTGCCTATAATTTTTTTCACTTTTCTTGGGATATAGGCTTCTGAGAGCTACTGCAACTTTAACTTAAAATAATCCCAGGCCTCCTCCATCTCAAGATCCATAATTTCTTTAGTCCAATCAGCTTCCCAAATAATTTCCTTAATTTATTAAAGTTAGCCTTTTTGAAATAAAAAAATCCTAGTCTGATTTATTTTTGTTTATCCTTCCATTTAATTTGAACTGAATTAGCTGATGATCACTCAAGCCAAGGTTGTCCCCTACAATCATTTCATCTATGAGGTCCTTGCTACTCACCAAAACCAAATCTAAAATAGCATCCCTCCTTGTTGGTTCAGTAACTACTTGATGAAGGAATTCATCAGCTATCACATCTAGGAAAATCTGAGTCCTATTATTATTACTAGCACTTGTTCTCCTGTCTATATCTGGAAAGTTGAAATCTCCCATGATTATACAGTTTCCATGAATATTTACTTCATTAAACACATTAAAGAGGTCTCTATCCATATCCAAATTGGATCCTGGTGGTCTATAACACACCCCAAGCACTATCCCAGGAGAGGACATGATAGTTTTCTTCCCCAATGTGATTTTTGCCCAAACAGACTCTGTCTTCTCCATTCCATCACTTTTTATTTCTTTACAATCTACCTCATCTTTGATATACAATGCGACTCCACCACCTTTACCCTTATTTCTGTCTTTCCTAAATAGCACATACCCTTCAATACCTGTACTCCAGTCATGCCTAGTATTCCACCATGTTTCTGTTATTCCTATAATATCTGGTTTCACTTCCTGGACCAATAGCTCTAGTTCCTCCTTTTTGTTACCTAGGCTCCTCGCATTGGTGTACAAACATCATAATTTTTGCTGTTTGGCCTCACTCACATTCCTTACCCAATTTTGCATGGACATTGTCCCTCAAACCCTTACTCACTGTTTCTTCTCTACCTTTTCTACCATCCTCTCTTTCTTGCATCTGCTAACTGGGGAGGCTTTTAAAGGTCTCTGGCAGGCTTGAAGTGCAGTCAGTTGGTCCCAATCTGCCTGGGCCAGCTCCCCACCACCTGTTCTTAATATCCCTGCAGCCCTCTCCTTCTAATTAGCAGACCCCTTGGGGGCTGTCTTTTCTCCACTCTGTAGCTGCCTGACCTTGTCATAGCATGCATGTATGTGTACTATGTATGTATCAGTGTTGTGTTAGATGCCTTTTATTGTAATTAAATAGGCCCCTGCCAAACTGTGGATCTGAGCAGCCCCGGGATTCAGTCAATTTCTAGTGTAAACAAGCTCCTAATAGAAAGCAACAAGGGTACAAAAGAGCTATTGGGGTGTTGGAATCTGATTCTTAGAATGCAAAAACTGGGATTTATGACTTGCTTAGCTCCCCTCCTCCACCTCCAACCAGGCAGAACAGTCTGGATGCTTCATTAGCTGCTTTTTCCCTTGTCACTGAGGACTTGCCTGATTAAATACTTTGGTTTCTCGGTTTTGCTTTAACATATTCTCAGGTGGGATCAGGATCATTTTTCAAGGCACATTTAGGCTTTTGCTGCTGAGGCCTTCCCTTTTCCATTTAAACATCAGCTCATTTACATTGGGTTAACAGCTGCAGTTCTCACCAGCTGGGTTGCAAGTAAAAGGCCAGAAACCCTATTCTTGCACTGTAGCATGCAAGCAACATCTGTTGATGTCAATGAGCTTTGCCCGTTTGCCCATCCAAATTGTGCTGAGGATCTACCTGTACTGAAGCCATAGATGTCACTGCAAGTTGAGTAGACATACCAGTATAACCAACACCAGGTGGATTTGAACCTGGGACCCCTGAGAGCTTAGTGTAGAAGCTGCTACAGGTTGAGCTATAAAGCCAGATGCTTCTTAACTCAGGCTGTAGAGCTCCCTTGTTCTTATCACTCACCTGTACTGGTCTAAATGCCACTGCATGGGACAATGAACCACACTAGGTATGTGGATTACACCAGCACTATCTTTTACCATGGTGAACCATCCCCTGGGTATGTTCTCACATTCCTAACCCATGTCAGGGTCCAAGTTGCCACATCTTTGCTCCTAGATTTACTGCACTAGCTAGATTAAAAGTAGAGGTATGGCTGCCTGGACCACAACCACACCTCTGAGTTCAGCAAAACATACTCTAAAAGAAACAAAGCTTATGAATCAAGCTGTGTGCAGAATCAGGGCAGAAGGAAAAAAGCAAGGCTAGCTCACCGACCTACTCGCCTGAAGGAGGCAAATGTGCCCTGTCTAGAAGGATGGATCTCAAAAATCTCACAGCTTGTGTCTGGTTGGAATAAGAGGCCCATTACTTCTGATCTGTTAGCCCCAGCTTACTTAAAAAATAATTCTCTTAAATCTTCCAGAAACCTTGCCAGAATAGGAACAAGATTTCTAGAAAAGGTCTGTATCCTCCTGCAGGAATTCATGCTTGATACAGCACACAAACTAGTTTTTCTGGCCCCAGAAGCACAGTCACCCACACAACTGAGAAACAGCAGGGGAGGCATGTGAAAGTTAGTGGAAAGGTTCATGAGGTTGGTTTTGCTGGGTTCCTCTTAGATTATAATGAGATGACTCATCCCTGTTTCTGAAAAGCAAATTCTTGGGGGCAGATCCATGGTCCTCTTTCTAGCAGGCAGAGTGAAGCCATTCATAAATTGTCCAGAGTGGTCACTTGGGCTTGCATGAGGGAAGTTCCAGGTGGCATAAGGATGACTAGTAGTCAGGTATGTGACTAATTGGGAGAAGAAGGCATGGTCACGGCATGTTGCACCCCTGTGATCCTGCACCAGCAATGGTTGCAAGCCAACATAAATCAGTGCTCACCCTAAGATAGCAATAACTAATGGCAGAAGCTGAACTCTCTGCCAGTGGATCGCAGGATGAGGGGAGCAGAAAAATCCCTTAGAAAGATATAAGACAAGGAACTCAAGAATTTGGGCCTGGATATCTGGACATGCAATGAACTTGATTCCATTCTCACAGTAAAACTTGATGGAAGCAAGGATTGAGATGAACTATACTCTTGTGCAAACACAAGCTCAGCAGTGAAGCAGATATGTAAAGTGGATCTCCTCAAACAATACCAGTGTTTAGCTTTGCTTCCAAACAATGGCATAATGCAGTCCACAGTGCGTAAACTCTATAGCCAGCATGTCTCTGGGAGGGAAGTGTATCCTCACTCGCTCTGTGAGTGCTTTCTCCTTCCAAACAGAGGCACCGCAATCATGTCTGATGCATGGACTCAGTGGTGTTGGAATGGACCCAGTAGTGTCGGAATAGCAACTGGCACATGTCTATCAAACCTGAACACCTTTGCAATGGTTTCTAGGCCATAGTCCAGTTTCCATTAGCTCTAGGTGCGATATCCAATGTGATCTGAAATGCCTTGCTCAAGGCTAAGAGTCCTAATCCTGATACAGCCACTAGTGTAGTCCCTGTAAGAAGAGGGTAATAGTTAGGACCCTACCAAATTCATCACCCGTTTTGGTCAATTTCATGGTCATAGGATTTTGATAAAGGTAAGTCTCATGATTCCAGATATTTACATCAGAAATGTCATGGTGTTGTAACTGTAGGGGTCCTCCTGACCCAAAAAGGATCTGGAGTGGAAGGGTGATAAGGTTACTGTAGGGGAGTTGCAGTAGTGCTACCCTTACTTCTGTGCAGTTGCTGGCAGTAGCACTGCCTTCAGCGCTGGGCAGCTGGATAGCAGTGGCTGCTGGCCAGAAATTGAGCTCTGAAGGCAGAGTTACTGCCAGCAGCAGCACAGAAGAAAGGAATGCAGGGTATGGTGTTGCTACCCTTTCTTCTGCACTGCTGCTTGCAGAGCTAGGCCCTTTGTCAAGCAGCTGCCACTTTCTGGCCACCCAGCTCTGAAAGCAGCAGCACTGACGTCAAGGTGACCATATGGCAGGGGTGGCAATAATTTTTGATGGAGGGGGGTCACTCCAAGAATTTGGTAAGTGATCAAGGGCCATAATTTTCCATATTAATGGAGGAGGCGCAGGGTCTGGGATGGAGGCTGGGTGCAGATGGGGCTTGTAGTACGGGATTGGGGTACAGGAGAGGGTGAGGGGTATGGGAGGGAGTTTGGGTGAAGGAGGCAGTTGTGACCTGGGTTAGGGGATTAGGGTGGAGGAGTTTGGGCTGTGACCTAGGGCGGGAGGAAATTGTAACTGGTGACAGGGGATTGGGGTGCAAGATCTGGGAGAGGACATGGATACAGGAGGTGGGGCAGAGAGTTTGGGCTGTGACATGGGGCAGGGTGCAGAATCTGGGAGGGCATATGGGGGCAGGAGGGGGACAGAGGGTTTGGGTTATGTGGGGTAGGGTGCCAAAGGCAGGCTCTGGCTGGGAGATTTACTTGCTTGACTCCCAGCCAGCAGTCTGGCCAATGGAATAGTGCTGAGGCAGGAGCAGCATGCAAACCCTTTCCTCCATCCCCTGGGATCACAGCTGTTCAAACAGCCCGGCAACAGCCGCTTTTATCAGCACCATGCAATGGGCAGGCTGGGAGTCCACGGGGTGGATCTGGTGGCTTGGCAGGCTGGATCTGGTCCGTAAGGGGGTATTTTGCCCAGATCTGCATTATGGGCATGGTTTTGCCACCCTTACTTCTGCACTGCTGCTGGCGGGGTGCTGCCTTCAGAGCTGGGCACCCGGTCAACACTCCAACCACTGCTCTCCAGTTGCCCAGCTCTCAAGGCAGCACAGAAGGGCCATACTGTGACCCTCCTAAAACAGCCTGGTCATCTCCTACAACTCCCTTTTGGGTCAGGAGCCACAATTTGAGAAAGACTGGTCTCTCCTGTGCAATCTGTGTAGTATATAGGGTAAAAGCACCCAAAAGGCCAGATTTCATGGGAAGACACCAGATTTCTTGGTCCATGACACCATGTGCATGCCCATGAATTTGATAGGGTCCGAGTAATAGTTCTTCAGGGTAGGGGCTGTTGTTGTATCTGCTTAGCCCAGTGGTCCTGGAGCTTCTGGACCAGCAATAGTAAGAGAGAGTACGATGGCAGTAATAACAATGCCTATAGCCAGCAGTTATATGAGAAGTCAACCATAAATGCTTGTATTAGAGAATGAACCTGGACTTGAAAAAGCCCCAAGTTGGGATCTCAGCAAAACTTTGGTCTGTACCAAAACTCAGGATCCAGACACCATCAGGATTTTGGGGAAATTTGGCTCTGAACATTTGGGGCTCAGAGTCTGGCATTATGGCATTGGCTAGTAGCAGTTCATCAGAAAAGGACCTGGGGGTTACAGTGGATGCAAAACTGGATATGAGTCAACAGTGTGCCCTTGTAGTCAAGAAGGTTAATGGCATCTCAGGGTGCATTAGGAGGAACATTTCCAGCAGATTCTAGAGAAGTGATTATTCCCTTTTATTTGTCTTTGGTGAGGCCACATCTGGAGTATTGTGTCCTGTTCTGGGCCTCCCACTATAGAAAGGATGTGGACGCACTGGAGAGGGTACAGCCGATGGCAACCAAAATGATTAGGGAGCTGGATCATGACCTATAAGAAGAGGCTGAGGAATTTGGGCTTATTTGGGCAGAAAAGAAGAGCGAGGGGGCATTTGATGACAGCCTTCAACTTCCTGAAGGGAGCTTCCAGAGAAGATGGAGCAAAGCTGTTCTCAGTGGTGACGGATGGCAGAACAAGGAGCAATGGTGTCAAGTTTCAGTGGGGGATGTCTAGGTTGGATATTAGGAAAAACGATTTCCCTAGGAGGATGGGGAAGCACTGCAATGGGTTCCCTAGGGAGGGGGTGGAATCTCCATCCATAGAGGTTTTTAAGTCCCAGCATGACAAAGCCCTGGCTGGGATGATTGAGTTGGGGTTGGTCCTGCTTCAGGCAGGGGGCTGGACTCAATGACTCCTGAGGTCTCTACCAGCCCTAGGATTCTATGATTATAACGTTTTATGCATTATTATTCTCTCTTGGACAAGTATTGTGCGGGGTGTGGACTTGCACAAACATAAGAGAGCAAGAAACCGAAGAACAGGGAAGAAAGAAAAAGGGATTTCACCCCTCATGCCAGGAAGTATGAGATCAGCAAGTAGGTGGCATAATAGGAAAGGCATGTGTACCAGAGTCAAGAGGAGAATATTTTAAAGGAAAACACACAATTTGAAGTCTAGCTCATTTTCTACTGCTTCGGGTCATGCCTCTCTCTAGCAGACTGACAAGGGACTAGAAGGCTTGAAACCCTGGAAGCCCTGGCTTGAGGAACAGTACTCAAGGCTTCCAGCCTCCTTGCTGTCAAGCTTGGAGCTCAGACCTGACTGACTAGAACTGAGGCTTCTAGGCTCCTGGCTCTGGGGCAGAGAGCCAAGACGTCCTAGGGTCGCCAGTGGTGCAGCAGTCTGCCTGGCAAGGCAACTGCAGACCCTGGAAGTCCAGGCTTCCATCCCCAGCAGCTCACAAAGCAAGCTGACAGGAAACCAGGCACATTTCCAACTGAAACCTTCCTGCGTTGCCTCAAGGGTTTCCTTGACATTTTTTTTAGCTGAACAAAGAGGAGATTATCTCCCTTCTCTTCGGGAAACAAATATCGAACAATGTCTCTTCAATCAAGTAGAGAAAGCTGTAACCCAACCTATGGCTGGAAGTTAAGGTTAGACCAATTCAGACTGGAAACAAGGTACAATTTTTAACAGCAAAGGGAATGAATAACTTACCCAGGGACCCAGGATTAATCATCACTGACCATTTTGGGTATGTCTAGAATAAATCCCTCTGTTGCCAGAGGGATGTAAATTAGACATACCGAAATTGCTAATGAAGTTAGGATTTAAATATCCCACGCGTCATTCGAATAAAAATAGCCGCCGCTTTTTACCGATGCAGCAATGTGCCAGCAAAAAGCGGCAGTCTAGACAAGGATCAGTTGACAAGGAAAGCCTTTTCCAACTTATCCCTTATGCCTTGTGCAACGAGATTTACATCCCCGCTTCATTAGCAATTTCAGTATGTCTAATTTACATCCCTCTGGCGACACAGGGATGTAGTCTAGACATACCCTTTAAAATCAGGATTGAATGTTATCTAGGAATGATTTTGTGCAATTAGTTTGTGTTCTTTATGGAAGATTCTACCATTTCCATCTAGTAACGGACAAACACCCTTTCTTCGTCTCAATTTTTTCAGTGTTTAGCTTCTGATTTATATTTATTACTATCAACTTCCCTTTCTTCCATTTTTTTCATTGTAGAGGTGCCTCTAAAGCAGGCCTTTTTTAATCAATGCAGCTCTCTTCCTCCATTGTGAGTTTGTGGCTTTTGGGGCATCTAACAAAGTGTTCTTAAATGATTCCCTATTAACATTCGCATTTTTCTGTTTTAATTTTTCTTCCCAGCTGATTTGGCTCATAATTAATTTCAGCTTGGCCAAGTGTCTATACGTAATGTCTCACAACTTTTTGTTCTCTTTGCACAATACCAATGGAAATAAGTCATGGTCCCTTGTAGTTAAGTCAACATCCAGTTTTAGTTCTGTGATTAGTTCCTTATTATTTGTCAAGATAAGGCTTAATATAGAATTTCTCCCAGTTGGCTCCAAAACTTCTTGAATTAGGACATTGTGATGTGTATTTTTTAGAGATTCCAAGGATGTTTCAGTACTGGCAACATAAGACTTCCATCAAATGTCTCTCCAACTGAGGGCTCTCATGATCACACTGTTTTATTTCCTACACATTGGCTGCATCTAGACTCGAAAGTTTTTCCGCAAAAGCACATGCTTTTGCGGAAAAAACTTGCCAGCTGTCTACACTGACCACTTGAATTTCCGCAAGAACACTGACGATCTCATGTAAAATTGTCAGTGTTCTTGAGGAAATGCTATGCTGCTCCCGTTCAGACAAAAGCCCTCTTGCACAAATTCTTTTGCTCAAGAGGGCCAGTGTAGACAACACGGTATTGTTTTGCACAAAAAAGCTCCGATCGTGAAAATGGCGATCGGGGCTTTCTTGCGCAAAACCGCGTCTAGATTGGCATGGACGCTTTTCCGCAAAAAAGTGCTTTTGCGGAAAAGCATACGTGCCAATCTAGATGCTTTTTTCCACAAATGCTTTTAACGGAAAAACTTTTCCGTTAAAAGCACTTACAGAAAATCATGCCAGTCTAGACGTAGCCATTATGGATAGGAACATAGGAAACTGGTCATACTGTTCCCTAGTGTGATTTGGTCTATAGCTGACAACTAATGCCCCAACCTTGTACTTTGTTAGGACACTGATCCATAAGCATCCAGATCATTTCCTTCCACATTACCATGGACTTGGAAACGGGTAATGCCATTTTGCCATAGAGGACAACTCCCCTCCCTTTTCACACACTCGATCCTTCCTAAATAGGCAATAACCATTGCTTTCAACAGTTCCATCATGAGACACATGCCATGAGGTTTCAGCAATACCCACCAGATCAAGTTCACGCTCAAGAACTGATTGTCCCAAAATTCCATCTCGTCCGGCACATTTTCAAATAGTCATTTGAACTCATAAGTTCTTGTATCTATCACAGTTTCTCCCCTCCCCCTCCCCCAAGGGTTACACACACAATCCTCGCACACAAGAATACATAAACCTAATACGATAAAGTCTTTCAGGGATATTTCAAGACATTGCCCTATCTGTCAGAGGCAATATTTTTAAAAGAGGGGAAAGGAAAGCAGGGGGCAGGGGAAGAGGAAAACCAACAATTGTTTGGTTTTCTGTATCAAAAACTTACTGGTGGCTGTTTTTCCTTTCTCTGTCTCTCCTGTGATTCCAATTGTGAACTTTAAAGTTTCCCTTAAATTCAGCTTAGTCACCATCGGCCCTGATTGTTTGTAGAATCGTTCTGCTTTGTTTGCATATTTGTTTGTGATATTTGGACATCGCCTCCCTCTACTCCATTATTGGCTTCATGTTGCACTGTTATCCCTGGCCTTTTGTTCACATGCGTTCCCTGGGCCTTTGCTTCCAAATCTCCAAACAAACTGGAGACCATAGTGAGACATTTGCTGGTGATGTTAAGAGCTACTCAGCTGAGTTCAACTGCAGCACAGACCACAGTGCCAGAAATAAACAAAACAAAGTTAACCTCTTGGTTTGGGTGGGTGGAAAAATACATGGATTGTTTGGCTTCCAATGCTGACGTCATACAACGGGCTCCTGTTCTAGATGCAGAAAACCCTGCTGAGGAAAAATAGGCTGTGTTGCTTTAATGCTAAACACGTTCAGGCTATGTCTACACTACAGAGTTTTTGCGGAAAAACAGTCGTTTTTCTGCAAAAACTCGCGGAACATCCACACCTCAAGCACGTTTTTGTGCAAGTAAATCAAAAGATCAGAGGGGTTTTGCACAATTGGTAATCCTCATTCTACAAGAAAGGACGCCTTTTTGCACAAGAGCTCTTGCACAAAAAGACGTGTGGACAGGGAAGAGGGGTTTTTTTGTGCAAGAAGAGGGGAGAGGAAAAAGCACAGGGGCCCTGGTGGCCATTCTGTCCATAGTAATCACTGGACATTCTCTTTCGCAAAAGCACATTGCTTTTTCAATGCACTTTTGCAGTGTGGACGCTCTCTTGCACAAGAAGTTTTTGCAGAAGATCTCTTCCAACAAAAGCTTCTTGTGCAAAAAGCCTGCAGTCTAGACATAGCCCCTGTGAGCAAACCAGCTTTTCTAGCTGTGATTTTCAAAAGGCATCTAAGGAAGTTAGATGCCTAACTCCCCAAGTCTCCCCAAAATGCCAACTTTATTCTTTTTAACAACTGCAGCTCAACACCATAGATCCCTCACGCCCCAAATAAAACAACAACAACAAAAAGCTATGGAAAAACTAACTGTTCCACAATGTATGACATGAACTGACAACTAGGCTCCCAAACTGGTCATGTCAAGGCATATTCCATATATTCACACAAGATTGTTTTATGGCTAATGACAGATAAGTCACATGAGGCTTTCAGGGCACTGGTGGCTTGGGAGAAAAGCCAACACTTGGAAAAGGAATGCTAACCGTCGGCTAATGTGTGCATACCACTATTCCCAGG
Organism: Pelodiscus sinensis; assembly: GCF_052426305.1. Classification (NCBI taxonomy): domain Eukaryota; kingdom Metazoa; phylum Chordata; order Testudines; family Trionychidae; genus Pelodiscus; species Pelodiscus sinensis. The sequence goes on along the minus strand of NC_143074.1, from coordinate 5,376,838 downwards.
TGTTAGAGCTGGTGTTTAACTTGGTCGGTCACTCACAAAGGATATTTGATTGCTATCTGCTATACAGGTAAGCAGATTGTTAGTGTCACAGAGACAAACAAATCTTGGAACATTTTCCCATGTCTTAAACCCCATAAGATGTATACATAAGAAAGATCAGAGTGAATTGCCTTGACTTGAACATAACATAGAAAATCAACATAGTCCCCTCATGCCCTGAGATAAGGATATGTAATAATAATGGTATTCAGGCTAAGTTCCTAATGACAGTTCTATTATAAAGCTAGGATTTTTTTAGAATTGTATGACTTTCATGTTTCAAATTTTGCCATCGTAAAAATGGAACACAAAATGGTGAGTAGGTTGCAGAAAAGTTGGCCTTAACATGGTTTACAAGTATTAAGCTTCTGATTTATTCATAATAGAGCTGTTCAGAAAAAGAGGGGGGGAATAATGTACAAGATTTTCCCCTTTGTGGTGGTCATTTTTGTTTTCAGACTTTCATTGGGATTTTGTCAAAATCCAACAAATAAAAACATGTAATATAACCAGATTTCTAGTTTGTCATACGCGCGTTTCATGAGCTTTTCAGCAAAGCTTTCCTTCCTTATTTCATATTTTCAAATTCAAAATCTCAGCACAACATTGAAATTTCATAAAATTTCTACCAACTTTGTTTACACACACCTGATAGCAGAGCCCCTCCCCCTCCCACTCCCGGTCAAGTTATGGACATGTTAAAAATGGTAACGTCATCATGTAATCAAGATGATACCTGACATTTGAGACCTGATTGTGCATCTGAGGAATGTGATCTTTCCAAGATCCATTTCCTTATATTTATTTTTGTAAAAGAAGCCGAACATCTGCCCCTACAAGCCTCGGGCTGGCTTGTTCAGCCAACCGTACAGTCTCAGGGGACGTTTGGAGATGAACGGGAGGTTACACTATTATTGGCAGCTCTTGGGAACCTCCCTCTTCCCCACAGATGCCTGAGAAGCAGCTTCGCAGCTGTGGAATATGAATGATCCTCTTGCGTCAGTTTCAATACTGAAAAAGGCTTGAGCTGACTCTCAATCAGCTGATTCTCCAATTAAATGGAGGTGTACAGAGTATCATATGATTTCTCTCTTGGCCAGCCACAGACACAGTTACTGCTGCTCCTCAGAACTCCTGCGGTTACGGGCAGTAGCCCGACGGAGCAGAGCACTGCAAAAGCCTTGCAAAGGGCAGACACATTGTGAAGTCCTACCTCCGATTCCACTCTAGCAAACTTCCCACTGAGGTCAATGATGCAAATCTAGCCCACGCCTCTGAGGGCACAGGAAGCCTGGTGCCATTCTACTGTGCAGGGTGAGGTCAGGTGTGGGAGGAAACACACAGTAAGTGCTTAACCATGGAAAACACAGAGTCAAGCTCCACAAAGTGTCTCTGCATTGTCATGCAGGGGCACCTGGGCCTAACAAGCATATTCCATCCCATACTAACAGGACGACATGAGAGAAACTTTGTTTATTCCATCACTTGTTCTCTGGAGATCCTCACCCATGAGCACAGCTACTTCGGGAGAATTCAACACAGTGGGAGTTTTGCCTGAATAAGGAACTCAAAGACAGATGCTCAGCTAGTGTAAACTGCCACTGCTTGGGTTATGCCATTCGAGGATTCGGCTTATAGTTTTCTAATCAGGCATTAGTGGGGGACCACAATGAAGTAGGTGTAAACATAGACTCACTTGCACTTTGCATTGCACAGCCCAGGGATCTGAGGGCATGGATCTATTAATGTCATGGATCTATTAATGTCATGGATTTATTAATGTCAGTGGCATGACCCTGATTCACACCAGGCAGGTTAGGGGCCCGTCTCTCATAACCTCCCCAGTAGCCACAGAAACCCTGAAGTGAACTTATGCTGTTCAGGATGTGACTTCTGGTTCCGCTCGCAAGACTCGTCCCCGCTCATCAATGGTTTGCAACAACGGCTGAGTAATTAAAAAGGCAAATGTTACCTTGCCCTTGCTCCTGATACAGCCCGTGGGAGAAAGAAGGCTGTAGCCCACGCTGAGCAAAGAGGAAAAAGCAACTGTTGGCGTCAGCTGGATGAAACACATGACCTGTCAATATTCTCAATGAGACGTGATTTCATTATTAAAAGACAAAGTTCCAGACGTGAGAAAAAAGAACCCAAGCAAAGAAATGCCTGGGAGTCTCGTGGGGTGGAGAGGAATGGGCAGAAACTAGAAAATGAGATAGAACAGACAAGAGTTCAGGGAGAGGTTGAGGCCATGTGTGGAAACTACAAGTGATCAGCACCTCTGAAAACCAGATCATTTATACAGCTCCCTATACACAAGTCAGTTGGCTACATTTAGGCATCCATGCTGGCTCTAGAGTTGGTAGAGTTGGGCCAGTACCAGAACACCTGGGCTACGTCTACACTGGCCCCTTTTCCGGAAGGGGCATGTAAATTTCACCAGTCGTCGTAGGGAAATCCGCGGGGGATTTAAATATCCCCCGCGGCATTTAAATAAAAATGTCCGCCGCTTTTTTCCGGCTTTTAAAAAAGCCGGAAAAGAGCGTCTACACTGGCCCCGATCCTCCGGAAAAAGCGCCCTTTTCCGGAGGCTCTTATTCCTACTTCAAAGAGCCTCCGGAAAAGGGCACTTTTTCCGGAGGATCGGGGCCAGTGTAGACGCTCTTTTCCGGCTTTTAAAAAAGCCGGAAAAGAGCGTCTACACTGGCCCCGATCCTCCGGAAAGCGCCCTTTTCCGGAGGCTCTTATTCCTACTTCAAAGAGCCTCCGGAAAAGGGCACTTTTTCCGGAGGATCGGGGCCAGTGTAGACGCTCTTTTCCGGCTTTTAAAAAAGCCGGAAAAAAGCGGCGGACATTTTTATTTAAATGCCGCGGGGGATATTTAAATCCCCCGCGGATTTCCCTACGATGACTGGTGAAATTTACATGCCCCTTCCGGAAAAGGGGCCAGTGTAGACGTAGCCCAGGAATTTGGGAATTGGGGGACATGAATGTTCCAGCTTCGGCTCCTCTATATAATTGGGCTATATCAGAATCCTAATGCTGAATCTTCCATAAACTAAGGGAAAGTTGAGAATCGGATCTGAAAGCCATGCAATCTCAGCTTGTTTCTACAGATTGACCCCTGAAAGCTGATGTTATCTATTATATATTTTGAAGAGCTTGTTTGTGGACTTGTTTGTGCAAAATTAAGTCATACTTTGCGATTACCTACAGATACCAAATTTTGCATAAACAATCCTGCCACTTAAATTAGCTGAATGCACTACTTTTTACACCAGAATATGCTGGGTGAAAGGTTAACATAATTATTTTTGTTTTGCATCAGAAAAATGTCAGGACAATTATGATTAGAGTTCATAAAAAGTATTTGCTAATAAAATTAAAATTGAGTTACCTATTCAACTGTTTTTTTAGTGCAATGAAAATGTTTACTCTTACAAATCACAAAATAATTCAAAATTAGTTACGGAAAGAGTAATGGAAGTTTTACGAGTTTCTGATTCAAATTTACGATTTATGGTAATTACTCAATAAAATGAATAATGGTTGAAGTTGAAATCCTATAAATTTAAAACTGTTCTTTTACTTCCCTTTTTTAAGCACATTAATAAAAATTCTGACATACATATTTCCTTTCTTAAACTTTCATATATATGTAATCTATGCAAAAAGGACTTTGCCCACTCAATGACGACCTCACCTGCTGGTATCATATATTGTCATGGGGTGGTCCCCCTAATATTGATATTGAATGCTAAGCATTGTAGATGCCTGCAGCCAGAATGTCACTCTTCTGCTACTGTGCACAGAAAGTAGGAGCCTGATTGTGGTAAATTCCATGAAGCCAGCGTAAACTGTCAACTCCCCCTACACACACACACACACACACACACACACACACACACACACACTGATGTTATGTCCGTTAATGTCAGCTGAGGATCTGGCCCGTTGGTTTTATTGGAGAGTCACTTGATTTATGTAGGCCAGGCTCCAAATAAGCTCTCCCCTGCCATCCATGGATGGACTAAGAGAAAAGACCTCACAAGAAGACTATATTTGCCTGGGCACACCGATTTTGCCTAGGTATTCAGCAGAGACTGCTACCTCAAAGTGATGAATTTTGGCCAGTTTGAGTTAAAATCCACTTTAGTCTTGAGGCCAGGGGAGTAATGAAATATTATGACGAAAGGGCAGGAGAACTGTACTTAACCTGTTGTAATCAAGGGGGCATAATCGGAACCTCCCTCACTAACCACGAGTAGTCGGAAGTTATGAATATCAGAGAGGAGAGGGATTGGTGCTGGCTTCTGTTTCAAGAGTCCTGGATCCCGATTGACTCTTCCCCTCCAGTGTTTAAGGGGAGAGCTGAGCGGACTCATTTCGGGGTCCTTGTTTCTCCTCAGCAATCACTGACGAGCAGGTCTAGGGGGCTGAACCTTAGTCCTGGGGTGGCAACCATGCTGCGGTGAAAGAACACCAAGGACGCAGCAGCAGTGAGGTCCCCCTTGACTCACTAAGGACACGGCATCACAGCCAGAGATCACAGTAACAGCGGTAGAGATACTCGGGACAATAGTGGAGGCACTGCCCACCCCCTATCAGAGGTCGGAGATGAAACCACATGAACACACCCCTGGATTCAGGGGCTTTGCTGACTTCAGCCGCCCAATCATGAGCGCAGTGCCCGGGAAGCAGCATGTGCAGGTGAACTTCATCTACCTGACTTTCACGCCACAAGCTGGGAAACTGAGGCAAGGGATACTGCCCAAGATGCAGTGGGCAGGCTTTTATGCTTTGCATACTTTTGAATGAGTGTGCTGGTGTTTTTCCCAACTTAATGTGGCACTCCCTCTGCCTTCAATAAAAGTTCTATGCTGGGGCGGTGGGGGAGGAAGGAGAGGGGGAGTGCTGCCGCTCAGAGGCACCCAGGGGTTTTTCGGTGTCCTGGATTTCTGGGTGGGCGAATGAGCCACCTCTGTTTTGGAATGCTGGCTGTTGAGCCCTGCCCCTGTTGCTGTGGTCACTGTAATGGAGAGTGAAGTCAGGCCCAGGGCAGGCAGGTGCTGTGCTGGGGGTACACCGTGCAGTGACCATTTTTGAGCAGTTAGGCATGAGAATGAGCCGCTCTGCTTGTTACTGCTGCTGGCCTTCTGGTATTGTGTCTTGTGGACATGAGGCTATGAAAACGCAGGAGGAACGGAGAGGGTGGGTCTGAGGACCTTGGCCGAGTCCCCAGGCCAGTTGACCACAGCCTCTTGTGGTGGTCCCTGCCTGGACGTGGGAAATAGGATCGTTCTCTTGCGCTGCTGTTGAAGCCCTAATTGAGGGAATTTCTCCCTCAAACTGTAATCTCCTGGGGTCCGAGGCCATCATTCTGTTCTGCGATTCTACCACACAACATCGCAGGGTTTGAAGCAGCAGTGAAGGTAACTTACAGTTTCTTACCGGCGCTGTCCTATTACAACCTGAGTCCTTGCCAGCTCTGTAAATAGCTCCCTGCTGGCTTTTGCTGCAGCTCAGCCAGCTCTCGCCGGAACTGCACACTAGGGTGCAGCCGCTTCCTGTCACCTCTGGTTGGAAGAGACCTCAGGAATCATCGAGGCCAACCCCCTGCCCAAAGCAGGACCAATCCCAACTCAATCATCACAGCCAGGGCTTTGTCAAGCCGGGAGTTAAAAACCTCCAGGGATGAAGATTCTACCACCTCCCTAGGGAACCCATCCTAGTGCTTCCCCACCCTCGGGAAATAGTTTTTTCTTAATATCCAACCTAGACCTCCCCCGCTGCAACTTGACAACATTGCTCCTCTGTCACCACTGAGAACAGCCTCTCTCCACCCTCTTTGGAATCCCCCTTCAGGTAGTTGAAGGCTGCCATCAAATCCCCCCTCACTCTTCTCTTCTGAAGCCTAAATAAGCCCAAATCCCTCAGCCACTCCTCATAAATCCATGTGCTCCAGCCCCCTAATCATTTTTATTGCCCTCTGCTGGATTCTCTCCAATGTGTCCACATCCTTTCCTCAACGGGTGGGGGGTGCCCAGAATTGGGCACAGTACTCCAGATGTGGCCTCACCGGTGCCAATTCACTTCCTAGTGGTTCCTGTCTCCAGGAGCTTACAATCTGTAGGAGATTTCTCCTCATTTAGGCCCATGCCTTAGGCTCCTTTAGAAACAAACAATAAGAACACTCTAACACTCAGATGACGGAGAAAGACCTCATATCACCATCTGGCCAGCCAGCACCCTCTGCCTCCTCCATGCACAACAGGAGAGAGACTGCATCCAAGCACAGATGTTCCCTTAGCCAAGCACGTCTAAAATCTGTTCACTCTGGCACCCAAATCGGCTCTTTTTCTAGCCCCACTACAGCAGGAGTCTGCAGAATGGGGTGTGGAGGAATTCTTACTGCATGCGGGGAGTGAACGGGTAAGCTTCAAAGGGTGCTGCTACAGCAGGGGTAGGAACATTCTTGAATCAGGGGCCACTGACCCAAAGAAAAATCATTTGGGGGCCACACACCAGGGAGAAGCAAAAAACAAAAAAGAAACAAACCTTCTTGTCCTGGCCCCCCAAGAAACAAAGAGACACAGGCTGTATCCAAACCCCAGCTTCTCTTGATCCATCCCAGGGTAAGACTCGGGGTTTCCCTTTCCCCCTCCCTGCTGGGGGAAACCCAGAGTCTTGCCATGGGTTCAATCCAGGGAAGCCGCAGGCTGGATCTGGCCTACGGGCTGCAGGTGCCCCACTGCTGTGTTACAGCATCTGCTTTTTCCACTGCAACAACTAACAGCAGCTCTCACAGCTCCACCCTCTGCCTGCCAGCTGCAAGTGCTCTGGGTGGAAATTTCTTGCTGCCCTCACTTGGAGACCTTCTGGTAACAGAGAAGGTTGCTGGTGGGTTCCCAAGCAATGGTCCAAAGCACCTGCATGCAGCATGAGTATTTGTTACAAGCGAGGCCACGTTCATTGCTCTGCAACAATTGGGTGCCTGGAAAAGCGTGTAAACCATGACTAAGCCTTGATTCATCACTGTGAATCAAATGTTTTTTTATGAACACAGCTTCTGGCATCTTATCCAAGAACATCTTCCTGGCAGGGCCCAATCCTAGCCCCACAGCCCTGACTCCTGGGCGCGCCAATCCACGGCAGCGCTTGTCTTCCCAACAGCCATGTGACCTGAAGGAGGTGTACCCACGGGAAAGGGCACAGCTCCTCGTGGCTGCAGAGTCCTGCTGTTGCTCTCAGCTCAGGTCAGATGGCAGCCGGGTGATGCAAGGCCTCGTGCCTCTTTGCAAACCCACACAGTGCAACCTGTGGAGGGTTCCAAGACCCACGCTCCTGCTTACCAGAAAAGCAGAAGGGGTGAGGGCAGTGTGGTTTGATGCTCTGTGGAATGCAGTAGCCTTGTGTGCAGTATTCAAATCATGTGGGTAAAGAGGAGGATTCTTTGTTTCTAAAGAACTAGACATCTAGATCAGTTGCACTGGCCTTGAAAGGTGGCTGAAAGGTGGTGGTGTGAAGGGTTGCTGGGTTTATGCCTATTTGCTTCTTTGTGATGGATCGTGAAGGCCTGAAAGGCCAGGGTGGGGCAGGTGGGGGGGGGGGTTCCCAGAGCGTCGGTGAGATTAGTTGTTGGTTTGTTATGTTCCAGTGAAAATATCAGGAATGACAGTCAAGATTTCCCAAAGTGATGAGTGATTCACAATGTCCAAATTGAGAAACTGTAGAAAAGCCCAGCTTGGAGAAAGAGCCGCCATTCCCCACCCCTGCCTTCTTCAAATCTGGCTCATTGACGGCATCTCAAGTTGGACGCCCAAAATCAAGGTGCCTGTTTTGAAAATCTCAGCCATACATGGGGCCTTCCTTTCTTCACTTGGAAGGCAACTGGAGGTATCAGACATGTTCTGTGAGCATGCCCACGCCACTGACGGGACAGTGGGCTTGAATTTTTAACAGATACTTCTTTTCTCCAAAGTGTGGTGTCCCTTCCTCCTCCCCAGCGAGTGTGTGCTGCGACTGGCAGTTGGAAGCTGTGAGCTTCTAATCAAGGTTTGAAATCTAGAAGCTTCTCCATATTGGTTGGGGGAGGGGCTATCAGGCAGTCCAGGGCTTTATAAAGCAGTGAGTCAGCGACCGGGGAGCTTGCGAACAGGGGCTGCTAACAGGGAGCATTGAGAGGGAGCTGGGAAGGGGGCGAGATACACTCACCATTCTTTAAAATCTTTTTCACTAAACTATTATCAAAACTTCCTGAGCTCTGGAAAGCAGGTATGAATAGTGATAGGTCTGCTATTGATACCTGCACAGCATGTGCCATGTTTGTCTTCCTCCTGGAAGAAAGAAGGGATTTCATCTGCACTAAGTGCAAGCTGGTTGCCATTTTGGAAGAAAAAATGAGAGGACTTGAGGCCCAAGTATCAACCCTACATTCCATCAGAGAGGATGAAGACTTCCTCGACAGAAGGCAGCATTTAGTCCTGCAGGCACAGCAGGCTGAAGAGCCAGTCAGGGCAATACAGGACAAGGAAGAGAACTGGCAGTATGTAACCTCTAGAAGAAGAAGGCCAGTTCAGGTATCCCCCCATTCCTGTAGAGGTAAGTAACCGCTTTCAGGCTCTCTCCACAGGCACTGCAGAGAATGCTTTGGCAGGGACCTCTCAGGGAAGAAATCAGAAGGGAACACCATGTACCGGAAGACATGGGATGGGTAGTCCTAGGAATGGGGGTTCCACGACCCCCCAAAGAAGAAGACGGGTGGTAGTGGTCGGGGACTCCCTCCTAAGAGGGACTGAGTCATCCATCTGCTGTCCAAACCTGGAATCTTGAGAAGTGTGCTGCTTACCAGGAGCTCACATCCAGGATGTGACCGAGAATCTTCCGAAACTGATAAAGCCTTCAGATCGCTTCCTGCTTCTCCATGTAGGAATTAACGATACAGTCAAGAATGACCTTGAGCGGGTCACAGCAGATTATGTAGCACTGGGAAGAAGGATCAAGGAATCTGAAGTGCAAGTAGTGGTCTCATCCATCCTCCCTGTTGAAGGAAAAGGACCGGGTAGGGATTGTCGAATTAAGGAAGTAAATGTGTGGTTGCACAGGTGGTGTCAGAGAGAGGGCTTTGGTTTCTTTGACCACAGGACTCTGTTCCAGGCACAGAGATTGTTAGGAAGAGATGGGATCCACCTAACGAAGAGACTAAAGAGCATCTTCACGGGCAGGCTTGCAAACCTAGTGAGGAGGGCTTTAAACTAGGTTCGTTGGGGGACGGTGACCAAAGCCCTCAGGTAAGTGAGGAAGTCGGCTACTGGGAAGAAACACAAGGAGGAACGAGCAACAAAGGAGGACCTCTGATTCGAATGGAGAAGGTAGGGCAATCAACTGGTTATCTAAGGTGTTTGTACACAAATGCAAGAAGCCTGGGAAACAAACAGGAAGAATTAGAAGCCCTAGCCCAGTCCAAGAACTATGATTTGATTGGAATAACGGAGACTTGGTGGGATGACTTGCATGACTGGAGCACTATCATGGAAAGGTATAAACTGTTCAGGAAGAACAGGCAGAGGAAAAAAGGAGGAGTTGCATTGTATGCAGGGGCGGCCTGTGCGTATAGGACAACTTGGCCATCGCCTAGGGCACCGCGTTAAATGGGGCGCCCAATGATGATGTCATGCCATGGAGGGCTGTGGAGGCAGGGGCGCCGATCGCGCATTCTGCCTGGGGCACGGGGCACTCATTGCACATTCCACCAGGGGCACCAGCTGCCAGCAGCCCATCTCGGGCTACCCCTGATTGTATGTAAGAGAGCAGTAAGATTGCTCAGAGCTCCAGTATATATAGAGAGAAAAGCCTATTGAGAGTCTATGGACTAAGTTTAGACGTGGAAACAACAGGGATGATGTTGTGGTTGGTGTCTGCTATAGACCACCGGATCAGGTGGATGAGGTGGGCAAGGCTTTCTTAGACAACTAAGAGAAGCTTCCAGTTCACAGGCCCTGGTTCTTATGGGGGACTTTAATCAACCTGACATCAGTTGGAAGACCAATACAGCAGTACTCTGACAATCCAGGAAGTTTTTGGAGAATGTTGGGGATAACTTCTTGGTTCAAGTGCTGAAGGAACCGACCAGTGGACATGCACAGCTTGACCTGCTGCTCACAAAAAGGGAGGAACTAGTAGGGGAAGTAGAGGTGGTGGATAACCTGGAAAGCAGTGATCATGAGATGGTAGATTTCAGGATCCTGACCAAAAAAAGGAAAGAGACTAGCAAAATATACACCCTGGACTTCAGAAAAGCAGACTTTGGCTCCCTCAGAGAACTGATGGGCAGGATTCCCTGGGATGCTTACATGAAGGGAAAAGGAATCCAGGAGAGCTGGCAGTATTTTAAAGAGGCCTTATTGAGGGCACAGGAAGAAACCATCCCGATGCGCAGTAAGAAAAGCAAATATGGTAGGGGACCAGATTGGCTTACCGGGGAAATCCTTGGTGAGCTTAAACACAAAAAAGAAGCTTACAAGAAGTGGAAACTTGGGCAGATGACTAGGGAGAAGTATAAATATATTGCTCGAGAATGCAGGGGAGTTATCAGTAAGGCGAAAGTGCAGTTGGAATTGCAGCTATCAAGGGATGTGAAGGGGAACAAGAAAGGTTTCTACAGGCATGTTAGCAATAAGAGGGAGATCAGAGAGGGTGTGGGGCCCTTACTGGATGAGGGAGGTAACCTAAGGTGTGTCTAGAATACAGGGTTTTTTCTAAAAAAAGTGGCCTTTTTTCGAAAAAACATACCCTGCATCTAGACTGCTGCTGCGTTCTTTCAAAAGTAAATTGAAAGAACGCGGCAGTTTTTTCAACCGCGGAAAACCTTGTTTTACGAGGAAGAACAACTTTTTTCGAAAGTGCTCTTTTGAAAAAAGGCGCTATGTCATGCAAGCTGTGCTTTTTCAAAAGAGAGCATCCACACTGCCCGGGTACTCTCTTTTGAAAGTACTGGTTGTAGTCTAGATGCTCTTTTTCAAAAGAGGCTTGCAGTCCAGACGTACCCTAAGTGACAGACGATGTGAGAAAAGCTGAAGTACTCAATGCTTTCTTTGCTTCTGTCTTCACAGATAAGGTCAGCTCCCAGACAAATGCATTAGGCAACACAGTATGGGTAGGAGGCGGACAGCTGTTGCTGGGGAAAGAACAAGCTAGGAACTATTTAGAAAAGCTAAACATACATAAATCCATGGGCCCAGATTTAATACCTCCGAAGGTACTGGGGGAGTTGGCAAATGTCATTGCAGAGCCATTGGCCATTATCTTTGAAAACTCGTGGAGATCGGGAGAGATCCCAGATGATTGGAAAAAGGCAAATGTAGTGCCCATCTTTAAAAAAGGAAAGAAGGACAATCCAGGAAACTACATACCAGTCAGCCTTACCTCAGTCCCCAGAAAAATCATGGGGACTGATTTTTCAAAATCCATTTTGAAGCACTTGGAAGAGGGGGAAGTGATCAGGAATAGTCAACATGGGTTCATGAAAGGCAAGTCATGCCTGACCAATCTGATTAGCTTCTATGATGAGGTAACTGGTTCTGTGAATATGGGAAAGTCAGTGGATGTGATATACCTTCACTTTAGCAAAGTTTTTTATACGATCTCCCACAATGTTCTTGCCAGCAAATTATGGAAGTATGGATTGGATAAATGGATTGTAAGATGGATAGAAAGCTGGCTAGAATGTCGGGCCCCATGAGTAGCGATGAAATGCTTGATGTCAGGTTGGAGGTCGGTTTCTAGTGGCGTGCCCCAAGGATATGTTTTAGGACTGGTTTTGTTCAACATCTTTATTAATGACCTGGATGAAGGGATGGGTTGCACCCTCAGCAAGTTTGCAGATGACACTAAGCTAGGGGGAGAGGTAGATATGCTGGAGGGCAGGGATAGGATCCACAGTGACCTAGACACATTAGATGACTGGGCCAAAAGAAATCTGATGAGGTTCAACAAGGACAAGCGCAGAGTCCTGCACTTGGGACAGAAATATCCCAAGCATTGTTACAGGCTGGGGACCAAATGGCTAAGTAACAGTTCTGCAGAAAAGGACCTGGGGATTACAGTGGATGAGAAGCTAGATAGGAGTCAACAGTGTGCCCTTGTAGCCAAGAAGGCTAATGGCATATTAGGTTCCATTAGATGGAGCATTGCCAGCAAATCTAGAGAAGTGATTATTCCCCTTTATTCAGCTCTGGTGAGGCCAGATCTGGAGTATTGTGTCCAGTTCTGGGCCCCCCACTATAGGAAAGTTGTGGATGCATTGGAGAGGGTTCAGCAGAGGGGGACCAAAATGATTAGGGGGCTGGAATACATGACCTATGAGGAGAGACTGGGGGATTTGGGTTTGTTTAGTCTGCAAAAGAGAAGAGTGAGGGGGGATTTGAGAGCAGCCTTCAGCTTTCTGAAAGGAGGTTCCAAAGAGGATGGAGAGAGGCTGTTCTCAGTAGTGACGGATGGCAGAACAAGGAGCAATGGTCTCAGGTTACAGTGGGAGAGGTCTAGATAGGAAAAACTATTTCCCTAGGAAGCCCTGGAATGGGTTCCCTAGGGAGGTGGTGGAGTCTCCATCTCTAGAGGTTTTTAAGTCTCGGCTTGACAAAGCCCAGGCTGGGTTAATTTAGTTGGGATTGATCCTGCCTTGGGCAGGGGGCTGGACCTGATGACCTCCTGAGGTCTCTTCCAGCTCTATATTCTATAATTCCTTGATTCTATAAATAGCTATTACTGACAAAAAGCACCAGAGAACTGCAGATACTTTCATTGTAATAGACATTTGCTGTTTTCAGTCTATCGCTCATTGATCAGGGTGGGGGGCAATACACAGGAACGAGGATCTGTGACACTGCTTGAACGTATGGGAGGAGACATGTCTGTACCGGCTGAGAGAGACTTGCTGCTCTGTCCTCAGCAGAGAACTGCTGCTGTCGCTGAGGGAGAAGTTCCCCGCCCATAGCCAGGCAGCTCGGTGAGCAGAGCACTGAGCCCCTGGCTGGATGAGGCTTATTAAGCAGCTGCAAGGCTGTGCTGCCACGCAGCTTAGAGGGAACCTTGCTCAGGGCTCCAGGCCTGCCGCAGTAGTGACTGGAATTCTGAGCCCCTTTGAATTGCTGGGCCCTGAGACAACAGCCCTCTTTGTCTCCTGCCATTGGCAGGTCTGGTGAAGAGTATTCAGCTACATAGATCCCTGTGCTCCAGGTTCTATTCCTAAAGGGAGAGGGGAGAAGCCTTTCCAATGTCCCACCTCTCCCTAAACTACTGAAGTCCCCTGAAACCACAAGACAGCTGCCATTCTTCCCTCAGCATCTGTAGAAGTGAAGGTTATAAAAGCCCTCCCACATCTGTCGTTGCCCAAATCCCTGCAAAAGTGGCCCTCAGAAGCCCAAAGAAGAGCCACTGATTCAAGCCGTGTCTTCCTGAGCGTGGGTGAGGGAGGGACAAATACTCTGAAAGCTACTGCTGCTCGGGTGGTCTTTTGGGGTTAGCAAATTAGATGCTAAGAAATGTACACACTCGGCCCTCCTCAGGGCTGCGTTTCAGACAGGGGAAAGGAGGAAGCTGAGGCAACCAGAGCAAGGACAGGCACGGAGTTCAAACCTGCAGGTAAATGATGTGAAGGCCACGATTTGAGTTTGCATCAGAGATCATAACTACTTCTACAAACAGCATAAAGGAATGGGCATTTCACTGTGGCTGGCCAATTTGCTTGGTCCTCTCTCTATGGCTGTGTCCAGACTCCATGCCTCCGTCGACGGAGGCATGTAGATTAGCCAGCTCGGAAGAGGGAAATGAAGCCGCGATTAAAATAATCGCGGCTTCATTTAAATTTAAATGGCTGCCCCGATCTGCCGATCAGCTGTTTGTCGGCAGATCGGGAGAGTCTGGACGCGATGCCCCGACAAAGAAGCCTTTCTTCATCGACACAGGTAAGCCTCGTGAAACCAGGTTTACCTGTGTCGATGAAGAAAGGCTTCTTTGTCGGGGCATCGCGTCCAGACTCTCCCGATCTGCCGACAAACAGCTGATCGGCAGATCGGGGCAGCCATTTAAATTTAAATGAAGCCGCGATTATTTTAATCGCGGCTTCATTTCCCTCTTCCGAGCTGGCTAATCTACATGCCTCCGTCGACGGAGGCATGGAGTCTGGACACAGCCTTTGTGGTCAGCTTGTGGAGTCTTTGGAAGGCAGGAGGTGAAAGGTAAAGGTTCTTTAGTTCTGTTTACCTGTCTCATTTTTGCTAGTGCGACTTTAAATCAATATTAAGCCATAAACAGAAAAAGAAACCCAGGAAGCTAACACTGCAGGCCTTGCCCTCACCCAATTTACACTGCTGAAAACCAGAAGCAATTCCACTGGCTCTGTAAGTGGAGAATCTGGATCTGTATTTCTATTCTCAGTGTAAATGCACCAGTCCTTCTAACTGCAGATCCAAACAAACCTAAACCCTAGAAACCAGGCACATGGACCACATCCTCAGCTGGGGTAAACCAGTGTAACTCTATAACCAATGGAGCTCTGCCAATTTACATCCCAGCTGCAGCTGTGGCCTATAGTCATAGCTCTAAACAGAGAAGACTTGGATTTCAGTAGCAAAACCTAGTCCCTCCATGTCCCCTTATGAGAGTGAACAAAACAATCTGAATGGAACATGACAGGGTTCAGAGTGAGTCCTGGTGTCCCAGAGAAATGAGAGCTGCCCTGTTGTTAAAGTAACTGAAAGCAAGATTAGACCAAACACCAGTGCACTGTTTGATAGAGAAAACACGCTTGCATTCTCAGGAGGGGTACAAATCCTTCCCATCTCTATTTTTGTGTGAAATCAAATGTGGTTTGTCAAAGGAGGTTGTGAAGACCAGGACTTGAACAGGGTTCAAAAAAGAGCTAGATAAATTCATGGAGGATAGGACCATCAATGGCTATTAACCAGGATGGGTAGGAATGGTGTCCCTAGACTCATTTGTCTTGAAATGGGTGACAAGAGAGGGATCGCATGAGGTTTACCTGTTGTGTTTCCTCCCTCTGGGGCATCTGATATTGGCCACTGTCAGCAGACAAGATACTGGGCTGGATGGACCTTTGGTATGACCCAGTATGGCCGTTCTTATGTCCTTGCTTGCTTAAAAAATGTGGTAGAACATTCATGAATTAGCAGGGATTGGTCCTGCTTTTAGCAGGGGGTTGGACTCGACGACCTCCTGAGGTCTCTTCCAACCCTCATCTTCTATGATTCTATAAATGATACATTTCTAGACAAAACAATGAGGAGTTCGGTGGCACCTTACGACTCCTCCTTGTTTTTGTAGACAGATTATTGCGGCTCTCTCTCCGAGACATTTCTAGTCTTCACACAAATATGTAGTCATTTAAAAAGTGACGGCATTATTTGCTGAGACATATCCCAACAAAGCCCTGCAGAAATATACCTTCATCTCCCATGTAGGCCCTAAAATCGGTGGCCAGATTTTCAAACATGCCCGGTGCTTTGTGTTCACACTGGATGACAAACTCTTTTGAAAATCTGATTGTGGATACCAAACACGTATTAATCTAATGCCAAGATCTTTAGCAAATCGTGGTATCCTGCATATGACAGCTACCGTATTTAGTCACCCGTATAAAAGTGAAACAATCAGCAATCACATTCATTTATGTGGGTGAGAAAAGAAAACATTTTAACTGTATTGATCTTGGCGCAACCTCAGTAACTTATAACTCAGCGGTTGTTGCTTCAGGAACTAGTTCCATCTTTGCATCAGTGTTAGACACACCAAAAAAAACAGAAACTGCTGTGCAAAGAATTCACAAAGCCCTGCTGAGAGTTACTCGGTTTCATGTTAGCCTTGCATCCCCCAGCATTTGGGCTAGAAGAAGGAATCCTAACTGGTGAGATATCATGGGGATCGATATGATAAGGAGAGGTCTAGTTTGTCCACGAGCCAAAGGCCAGAAGTGAGAGGTGGAAATATTGACTGAAGAAATCTTTTCAGAAAGGAAGAGAGCAGTTAAGACATGAAAGAGTTGTATTGAAATAAGAGTGGACACTGGGAATCTTTGCAGGGCTATCTCCACAGCACCAGTGCAAACTGAGTAAGGAAATGCTAGAATTATTAATGTTCTCATTTGTCTTATCATGCTGGCAGAACTGTGAGGTATAAGAAAGATGAGTGAAATGTCCACTGATTTCATAGAATCATAGAACACTAGAGCTGGAAGGTACCTCAAGAGATCAAGTCCAGTTCCCTGCCCTCACAGTGGGACCAAATACATGATTTGTACCTGGGTCTTCCCTAGCACCTATGCAAAGTAAGTGTAAATTACTACTATATCAAAATTCTTCTCTCATGCCATCTTCTGCTCAGGTTGTCCAGGTGTAGTTACTTACATCAGGGATAAGGCACTGGAGAATAAGGACTTAAATTCATTGCAATTGTGTTGTTTTTTGTTGAGTTTTGTTACTGTTGCTGGTGTTGTTGTTAGCAAGTCATCTGCAGACCAATCCAGATGTCTGCTAATGCACTCTTTATCCATAAATCTATTAGGGAAATAATTTGGATGATTTTTTTCAATCTACATGATACTTCCTCCTTTTTGAATTTATATTACTTGTGGCCACATTATATTATTTCTGCTCTCTGATTAAAAATGTTCTGGTATCCAAACAATCGTGAATAATGTACTTGCTGGAAAAGTAAACATTTTTTTGCTGATGTCTATAAAATGTTCAAAATTTGCAAATCCAGGAGCCATCCATATATTCTACGTAAATCATAGGAATTTTGTGCTTTTATTCACCCAGGCTATGTCTAGACTGCAAGCCTCTTTCGAAAGAGGCTTTTTCAAAAGATACTTTCGAAAAAGCCTCTTTCGAAAAAGAGTGTCTAGACTGCAAGCAGTACTTTCGAAAAAGCAAGCCGCTTTTTTGAAAGAGAGCACCCAGGCAGTCTGGATGTTCTCTTTCAAAAAAGCCCTGTTTGCATTCAAGAACGCCTTTTTTCAAAAGAGCACTTTCGAAAAAAGGCGTTCTTCCTCATGAAATGAGGAGTACTGCCGTCGAAAGAAAAGCCGCGTTCTTTTGATTTAATTTCAAAAGAACGTGGCTGTAGTCTAGACGCAGGTGAAGTTTTTTCGAAAAAAGGCTACTTTTTTCGAAGAAACCCTGCAGTCTAGACACAGCCTAAGGATGAAATTCAACCTCTACATAGCCAATCCAAGTTCTATTTGCCACTTAAATCCCATTTAAATCCTATTCTGAGGGCACAGAAGGGACAAAGTTCTCAGAAGATTTGCACTGCCTTCCTGCACCAAAGAGAAATTCAGTTGAAAATTCCTGCAAAATAGTTCTCAATTGCCTCTCTGTGGCACATTCATGCTCAAGGGGTTGACTCTTTGTCCCCTAACAGATATTTAATTGGAAACCAGTGTGTGCTGTCAAAGATAAAGTGCTTGTTAAGTCTCTTAGCAAATTTAATGACCAAGTGATTTGCACAGATCAGAAATCTTGGTGTTTTCCCAAACTAAAAATGTTGTTAAATGCTCTTCATTCATTCATCTTGGGACGGATGAAAGCTGCAGTACGGTAAATGAGAGAAGAGGAATGTATGAAAGGGAGCTTTGTCATAAGGATACAACGGCTCACAGAGAGCTGATGGCATTGCTTAGTCCATTCATATTGCTTAGGCTGCAAATTCGGTTAAAAACTTGTTTGCCTGCGGTCAGTGTTCGAGAAGTGTTTACGGTGTAAGTAGAGAGAGACCTGGAAATACCCACGCTCAGTGGAACTCAGGTCTAGAGCTCAGGTTTGCACGTAGCCCAAAACTCCAAGTTCAAGCCAGTGACGGAGCCAGAAGAGGCCCCAACTTCAGGTGGGTGGGCAACAAAGGGAGGGGGCTTAAGGTCCAACATCCTGGCCCCATTTCCTGGCTGGAGCGCTGGGTGGATTGGGGTCAGCCCCGGCGCCCTGGCCCACTCCTAGGCAGAGTGGGAGTAAACCCTGGCGCCCCCACCTTACTCCCCAGCTCCAGTAAGAGTGGGGGCACCAGGAAAGGGGCCTGGATGCAAAATGGGTGGGCCACAACCCACTCAGGCCCAGCTGTGGCTACATTGCTCGTTCAAGCATCCCTGACTATTGGGAAAGTTTGGGTCCTGATCCTGAGTCACACTCTCGCCCACTCCGTGTACATACGCGGTTTTACAGCCAGACCTCTCCCATTCTCCCGCCTGCCCTAACGTCAATGGTTGGCACAGGCAAGAAAAGGTCGGTTCAAATGTCTTACCCATGACCCAGAGTTCGACCAACATTGTCTTGGAATTGGGATTCCTGAAGTTAAGGAACAAAAGTGGTGAGGAAGCCAGTCAGATGGCAAGCTGACCTCACTGGCATCCTGACCATTTGCACAGACTGAGGTTTCAACCCGAACCTCCCTCCACTTCTGGGGTAACCCCACTGCTCTCTATGGAGAAGCAGTTCCTCCAGGTCCTCAGAACACCTCTCATGCTATTCTTCGTGCACAATTCTCCTTTGATCCCATCAGTCCATTCTGGTCAACGTGGCTATGTCTACACTACGGCCGTTTCCCCGCAAAAACTCACAGAGCGTCCACACCTCAAGCACGTTTTTGTGCAAAAAAAATCGAAAGACGAGAGGGGGTTTTGCACAAGACTTATTGCTCTTTCTACGAAGAATAGCTCCTTTTTTGTGCAAAAAAACCCCTATCCAAAAAAGCACAGGTGCCCTGGTGGCTATTCTGTGAATAGATATCAGCCCTTTCTTTCGAGAGAGCATCCATGCAGTGCACTTTTTGCTTTTTCGATGCGCTTTTGCAGTGTGGACGCTCTCTTGCACAAGAAGTTTTTGCGGATGATCTCTTCTACAAAAAGCTTCTTGCACAAGAAGACTGGAGTGTAGACATAGCCTGTGGGGTCTGTTCTGGGAGTGGACCCTCCTGCCTGTAATTATTTGTGAGGGGGTTTCAATATGGACTAGAGTAAGGAAGCTCTGCAGAGAGGAACAGTTCTGGCTTGAGAGGGAAATAGCTTGTAGAAATGCAAGAAGGCAGTTGGAAATGTAATTAAAGCAAGGTTCTTCCTGTGGACAAGACAATTTGGGGGCTGCAGGGGGTATATTTGTCCATGTTATCTGTTTTTATGACTCGCTTTCTTTAGTTTTAATGAGAGAAACTGTTTCTCTAACAATATCCCTTTCAATCGCTCGAGGTATGCTGAGGTTATTCCCAAAGTGTACTTCCTGCAATATTTTTCAGCCAGCAGGCTCGGCTGGGTTCCTGGGCTGAACAGTTCTGAAGCCTTTTTTAGAAAATGACTTCACCAGGAACCAGGAACAACAATAAATGAAACCAGAGAGCCTGAACCAACCTACAGAAAGAGGACACTGCATTCACAGTGTACCTGAGACAGGAATTTTCCACACTGCCTGTGGAAGATCTCTGTTGCATCAGAGGCCAAGAGCAGTGTTCCCTGTACGCTGTGCACCTGTCCGGCCACTCAGGAGAGATTAGCAGCAGCCACAGTCAGCTTTGGTGTTTCTATTGGTGGTGCACATTCGACATGCCTCGGTGCACATACAAATTGTTCCACACATAGATGGAAAAGATTAGAGGGTCTTGCTAGTCAGGCTGGGAGCGGCTGTGGGAGACACCACGTTCTGCTTTGTGGTGGGCGCACACCACTTAGCAATTACCATCGGTCGAGATTACACAGATTGAGTCTCCTAAGAAGATCAAGCTAGCGCGCTTCAACTGCAGTGAAGATGCTTGAGGGGTAGGGCTGAACCATGAACTTCCAGAGGGATTATGCACCAGGAGCAGAACTCCTTACTCATCCCCCAGATTCAGGGTTGGAAAGTCCTTGGGTTGAGCAACATGCTCTCTCTCCATGTGTTTGGGAAGAAGTAGTGTTCCCTATAATCTGAGCACTTGGCTGCTCATCCGGGAGAGATTCAAATTCCACCCAGCTGATTAGGAGAGTGTTCACAGCACCTACAGCCAGCAGCATGTATTTCTATGTGTGGTGCACATCCAAACATGTTGTGGTGCACGTAACAAAATTTATTCCACTCATGGATGGAAAAGTTAGAGGGACCACTGGCCAAGACCTGCCTTTTTTGCCATTTATTTGCAGCAATTTGCACCCTTAGGGAACAACAGATGGAACAACCGCCTCACCCTTTCACAGGGTACACTAGGCTGGGGCTGGGGAGTTTTCCTTGTGCCATGGATAGGGACAATCCTTTCAAAAGGAGCATGGACTCCAACAGAGCTGCAAAGCCAGACAAGCAGATGTGGGGAAGGAGTCTGGAACACAGAGGCCCTGATTTGGATTTTGCTGAAGTTGGCGGAAAGGTGGAGTAACATCCAGGGAAGTCAGTAGTGGAAAACTGCTGCCAGTGAATTGAGATCCAGCGCCTGAGTTTCCCATGGTGATACAGCTCCAGAAATCATTCGCATAAGATAGGCTATATTTTTTCACCAGAACTACGTAGCCCCAACATGCAAAGGGGAAAGTAGCCTGGTGCGCCCCAGGACGCCAGGCCGGTAAGAAAGTGGCTGGCTGGGGGCAGGGCTCTGGGTGCTGGGACACAGTTCCTCACATAACGCCAGTGCAGGAGCCAGGAAACTAAGCAGAGCTCCCTCTGCTCCAGAGGACTTGGAAGTGGCTGGGGTTCCTTCTTCTCTAGGCCAGTGACACCGGTGCCAGGAGGAAGGCAGCAGCTGTGCTCCCTGGGCAGGGGCTAGGAGCCACATTGGCTACCCCAGGGCCTGACTGGCCCTAATGCTGCAGCTAGAGGTGTGCGCTTGCTCCCAGACGGGGTCCTGCCAGCAATGTGGGACTCTCAGCCTGTCCTGCTGGCCCCACACAGGTTGGAAGCAGAGCAGGCATGTCTGTGCAGCCCCTGGAGGGAAGGGAGCACTAGGGGGTCTTTACACGCTGCCTAGCCTGCAGGTGCCACTCCTACAGTCCCATTTGGCCCAGGACAGGCACAGCTGTGGGTAGAGTCATCTTCCGTGACCAAGACTGCCTCAGCCCCAAGCAGTGGTGGATGAGAGTGCCACAGGGCCCAGGGCAGCACCGCGGGGCCTAGGGCAGCACAATTTCATGCATGCGCCACGGCCACAGCCGATAGGAATTAGTGCACACGTGGGGCCTATTGAAGTGCAGGGCCCGGGGCAGCCGCCCCGCTCGCCCTGCCCTATATCTGCCGCTGGCCCCAAGTGCCACCCCCACGCTCCTCTATGGATGTCCCCTCAACTGCCTGCCCTCAGCAACCCAAATACACCCCAAACCCCTGCTCTGAGCTTCTGCATCGCAGGGCTTCATTAGCTACACCGCAAGGTCAGGTTTTTAAAAAAAGCCTAATGGGAATGAAACGGCATTAATAGCAAAAAAACAGATTTATCACTTGAATCTGCGTTATATTTTAGAAACGTTGTGTGTCTGTGTCAGTCCGTCCGTCTGCGAGTCTGTTTGTTCAAGAAGGCCTCCTAAATGGTACGAGTTAGGATCACCACATTTGGTTTGCAGCTGGGTCTAATTTGGTTGGGCCAGGACGATGGTATGTGCCTGGAATTTGATTGTTTCTCATAAAAGGGAAAGGGAAGGATCTAGTAGAAGGAACAGTTATACTCTAGAATGACCACAGGGGGCATCAAGGGGCCAGGAATGGGGACCCAGATAACTAGAACCTCATTGAGCCAGCAGGGGGCAGAGGTGGAGAAACGGAAGCTATTTACTATATAGTTGAGAGAGTTTGTCTGTTTCTGTGTCTGTCTGTGTGTCTCTGTGTCTGTGTGACTCTCTGGGGACAGGTACCCCTCCCCACCTGTGCCCTCCACAACTACAGCAGCCATAGACAGGTGCTTCTCACCTGGCCCCAAGCTATTGCGGTACGAGAGGGCTGGGGTAGTCCCTTCTCCCCAGGGAAGCCTGCAGACTGAACCCCTTATCCCCAGATCAATGATTTAAATTAGGAAAAATAAAACTGAGTTAAGGACCTGAGCAACACCAGGTAAATCTTCTTGTTACATAGATTTTACCTTCACTAGAAACAAAAGGCTCTCCTTCGGTTTTTGGTTTTTCCTTCTTGTCAGGTGGAATTCATAGTAGAATGTAAATGGAAAAAAAGGCCACCTAAGAGCCACATTTAACAGACCCTAGCAGGTCTGTTTAAATATAAAAGTATGGAAATGGAGAACTGTCAGTCAAAAAGAATGACAACAAATGATGAGGGGGCTGGAGCACGACTTACGAGGAGAGGCTGAGGGATTTGGGTTTGTTTAGTTTGCAGAAGAGGAGAGCGAGGGGGGATTTGAGAGCAGCCTTCAACTACCTGAAGGGAGGTTCCAAAGAGGATGGAGAGAGGCTGTTCTCAATAGTGATGGATGGAGAACAAGGAACAATGGTCTCAAATGGCAGTGGGGGAGGTCTAGGTTGGATATTAGGAAAAACTATCTCCCTAGGAGGGAGGGGAAGCACTGGGCTGGGTTCCGTAGGGAGGGGGTGGAATCTCCATCCCTAGAGGTTTTTAAGTCCCTGCTTGGGGTGATTTAGTTGGGGTTGGTCCTCCTTTGGGCAGGGGGCTGGACTCGAATCCTGAGGTCTCTTCCAGCCCTAGGATTCTAAGTTGAAAGTCATCCATAGGGAAAAACCACTGATATTTTTACACCTTTATCATGTGAACTGCCATCAGGAAAGGACACAAACAGAAGTGCTGAATTGCCGGGTAAGCAAACTGACACTCGACTATACCCTGCCATGTGGTCAAAAAATGCAATTTGAGGAGTTAAAAAAGAAACACTACTCACTTCTTGCTTCCGGTGGAAAACTTGGCTGCCCAGTATGTCATGACCGATTTGAAGGAGTTTCTATACGTTTACTTCAGGCTTTTATACTAAAGTATTGGGAGTAGCTTAAAGTCATGCAAAGGGATCCATGAAATTAAGTGTCTAAGAGTGGATCAGGGAAGGGAGGTTGCGATATACCAGTACCTGTAAGAAACTTAAGTTATTTTCACCCCATCCCTAATACATTGCTTTAGCAGTAACCGATACAGTCATTACTTCTGCCCAATACTGGTGGGGATGCCGAGAGAATGAAAGGCCAGCCAGTCACTGCTACACTGGGTAGAAAACCTCAAAGAGCTCCTAAGTTCAGAGATGCAACAGAATTGCCTCTGCCAGCCGGCAGCTTTCCATTCACTTTTATCCTTAACTACCTCTAGTGTCTTTGATTTTAAAAATAAATAAACCTTCCTCGAGAGGCCCTTGCTACCGCCACTAAAATCTGGCATTGCTGTGTTGGGCTGGATGGTGAAATTTGCCCTGGGTTCAGCTGATCTTTCCCCAGCAGTGACAATATCGTGACAGATTTATCTCTCAGAATGCCAATGGTAGTGTTCTCTCCCAGCAAGCCACCCTCAAAGAGGCAGTCTGTGAAGCCACAAACCCATCTCACCCCTCACATCGGCTATGTCTACACTCATGGCTTCTTGCGCAAGTAATATGAAAATGAGGCTAAGCATGGAATATCGCCAAGCCTCATTTGCATACCTAATGAGCCACCATTTTTTTTCAGAAGAGGCTCTTGAGCAAGAAGGAAAATCTACACTGCCCCTTCTTGTGCAAGAAAACCCCTCGTGCGCAACGCCGTTACACCTATTACTTTTCAGGAAGAACGGCATTGCACAAGAGGGTGTTTCTTGCACAAGAAGGGACAGTGTAGACGCTCCTTCTTGCGCAAGAGCCTCTTCTGAAAAAAATGGTGGCTCATTAGGTATGCAAATGAGGCTCAGTGATATTCCACGCTTAGCCTCATTTGCATATTACTTGCGCAAGAAGCCGTGAGTGTAGACATAGCCATCCAGGCTATTTGTATATAAGTATGAATGCAGCCCTCCCTGCTGTCGTGGGAGCCTCTCCACATCGGTCATGCATTTCTCCTCACACCAGCCCTAGATTGGGAAGTACTATTCTCTCCGTTTTACACATGGGGACCGAGACACCAAGAGCTAATGATTTGCATACAGTCCTCCCAGGAAGCCTATGGCAGCGCAGAGATTTGAACCTAAGGCCACATCTATACTTAACCATGGATCAAAGCTCTGGAGGGTGAGCGTCTGGTGTTCGATTCAGCGGCTCTAGTAAGGACCTGCTAAATCAAATGCTGAGGGCACCCCCGACAATGCCATTACTCCTACTCCTCACAAGGAGTAAGGGAAGTCAGTGGGAGTATTTCTCCCATCAACTTCCCACTGTTGGGATGGCACCAAAGTTTGAATCAAGGTACATCGATTCCAGCTATGCAATTAACATATCTGCAGTTGCAGATCTTAATTAGAACTTATCCCCTAGCATAGACATGGCCTAAGTCCTAGGCTAATGCCCTAACTATTGGAAAATCCTTTTCCATGTGCTGTGGGCATGGCTGAACACCATTGAAGAGAAAACCTCACATGGTCCAGATAAGTTTCCAAAAGTGCAGGTGCTTATCTGAACTGTAAGACCCTCTAAGGTTTTCACAACTGGGCTGAAAATGTCTAAATATATTTGATCTTTTAAAATAATGTCAGGAGCTATCAATGCTTATTTTAAGCATTTCCCCCTCTATTTAATTTCCATCTCTTTAAATTCACAGTTGTGCAAAAGTATGGGTTTAAACCATTCTAAATGTTAACCTCATAAAAATGTTCACAGTTGTGGAGGATTATGGAGGATTAAGCAATTATTTAATAACAGTAGATGTTGAGCATTTTAGAGTTTGAGTATTTATTTGTATATTTTGACAACCAGTGTTGGCAATTTGTGTTAACCGTTACAAAGCATTACCATTGTGAATCTCTCAATAGTATTTCTCTTACTTCACCAATCTGTGAATTTCACTTATGGAGGGAAATGTTGTTTTCCGTTGGTTTGTGTGTGTACCGTCAGTGAACTCAACATTTACCGACAGCAATCTAATCCTTCCAAAGCTGCTTACAAGATTTCTTGTGCTTGTTATTTCCAGTCAGGGTAAAAACAATGTCACACTTTGGGCCAGAGTCATTTCAGCAACTCTGCTTCCAGGCATGGTCAGAATGAGGAAGTGAAAAAATAACGGGTACACCATACAGCTGTGGATGTTAAATTTGTTGTTGGGTCTCGTTTGTGGTTCGCGGTGTCCACATCACAAAGTCTACCACCCGCACAGCTGCCATTGATCAACACCTCTCTTAAATAGTCTCACCAGAGAAGCCAAAGACTGAACGGGACTGAGAAGACTGAATCACCCAACCTCATGTTGCTCTGATCTGCTCTGGAATGCAAATGGATTCCCCACAGCCATTCTTGCCCCCCACCCAAAGCATTTCAGCTCTCCAGCAACTATGCTTCCAAATGTCTTCCATCCACACATGCTACTGCTGGAATCAGATGACCACATAAGAACATAAGGACGGCCATACTGGGTCAGACCAATAGGTCCATCTAGCCCAGTATCCTATCTGCGACGGTGGCTGATACCAGATGCTGCAGAGGGAGGAAACACAACAGTAATCCTCACATGATTCCTCCCCTGTCACCCATTTCCAGACAAACAGAGGCTAGGGACACCCTTCCTACCCATCCTGACTAATAGCCATAGAATCATAGAACCATAGAGCTGGAAGAGACCTCAGAAGGTCATCAAGTCCAGCCCCCTGCTTTAGGCAGGACCAATCCCAACTAAATCAACCCAGCCAGGGCTTTGTCAAGCTGAGACTTAAACACCTGTAGGGATGCAGACTCCACTACTTCCCTAGGTAACCCATCCCAGTGCTTCACCACTCTCCTAGTGAAATAGTTTTACCTAATATCCAACCTGGACCTCTCCCACCACAATGACCTAACCTCCATGAATCTATCTAGCTCTTTATTGAACCCTGTTCAAGTCCCAGCCTTCACCACATCCTCTGGCAAGGAGTTCCACAGGTTGACCACGCAGAGCACAGAGACTCTCTGAGCTGAAGCAGAAGGTACTTCAGTCTATTGAGGTGCTGTGTCCCCTTGACAGTGGATGGTTTGAGGTGGCTTTAGTGAGCGAGAGAGTTAACCTTCCCTGTACTGGGCATTTTCTAGTTTAAGGTTTTGGAACCAGAATGGAAACATGCTCATGAGGAACTTTTGTGGCCCTGTAACAGAATTTTTGTTTTTGGAGTTTTCCTGTTTTGTTTCTGGGGTGGATGGGGCAGGACAGACATGGTGAAAGAGGAAGGTTGACATTGGTGATGGGAGCCCATAATAGGCCAATAGCAAGAGTTCACTGGTTGCGTCACTAATGTAAGGGCAAGAACAGCCCTCTATGTAACCTCTCCCATGCTAACAGCCCCCTTTTCTCAGCCCTGTTGCCCTCTCTGCCTCAATGCAGCAATATAAAAGAGTGCAAAAAAGTGTCCTTTTCCTCGTCCCGTTCTGGTGTGTCTGCCCCAAACCACCACGGAACGTCCAAGTGTGATGTCAGTTCTAGTGCTTGGGAGGTGTTCCCTGATCCTTGGCCCGTGCTTGTCCCGCCATACCCCTGTCAAAATGGAAACTTTGCCACCGCCTTTATGGCGGTGTCAGTTCCACTCCATGGCTCAGAACTGGGCATAAAAGGAAGATCCCAGTTCTCTAGCATGCAGCATTTTGGAATTATTTCTCATTCCCTCCAGAAGTACCTGCCCAGCAATGGTCTGGCCAGCACTACAGATAGGCAAAGGAGTTTACAAACGTTGGGCTGGATCCACACCCATTGCAAATGGCAAAGAAATCATTAAAGCCAAGTGAGTTCCAACAGCTGGGGATCTCAGACCGTTTAAATTAGACCCAGTTGTGGTTCTGGGATTAGCTTACTGCCCACATTGACGGGCAACCACCAGAGCAAGACCTGAGCGCGGCCCAGCTTATCAATAGCTCAAAGCTGTTACTGTGCTAGCAAGAGAGTACTAGAAATCACTTGTAGATGTAGCGATTGGAACCTGATTCTTATTTACACTAATGCCGGTTTAAGGCCCTCTTGGCATTACTAGAGTGGTATAATGTGGTTGTAAATATATTTACACCTATTCTACATCCTTCTTTCCTTTACCACAGCAATGAAAGAGGCATTAGTCAGTGTCAACAAGAATCAAGTTCTTGGTCTTCGCCAAGTGGCTTATAGTTGATAATGAGAGGTTAGTTATCATGCTCATTGAGCAAGAAGTGACTTAAGCGCCACATAAATGTGAAACAAAAAGAAAACATAGCTACAGTGCTTGCCATTAGCACTGTCACAGGAGTCACTGGGGTCAGGTTCTCTAGCTGTATTTCACAAGAGGCTGGATGTTTCATGAGCATCACAGGTTGCATCATTACAGAGGCGATCACATGATGCTACCCTCAGCTGATCACCTGAGTTACGTTATAAAGTTGAAACATGCCAAAGGTCATTGTTAGGTCATAAAAATTCCCCCAACGTGATCCAATTGCATCACCGGCCAGGCACATGTTCTGCTGTGGATTCCTCTGAAATGTGGCATGGTGACTAGTGGCTGAAGCACAGACTGACACTCTAATCCAGCCATTTTGATATTTATTTAGTCTAACTTAGGACTGGGAAAGAAATAAATTGTATATAGCAATACGAGAGACACGGTCACAGAATCAGAGTTCCCAGAATGAGGGAGACGCTCTCTTCCATGGAGCTTTTTGACTTCAGGACATTTTACAGACGTGGGTGAATTCATCCTCAAGCCATAACTGTGAGGCAGCTAAGGGTTATACCTGGGCAAGCTCCTGCAGAGTTCCTCCTACCCCACAAATGGAAATTTTGCCATTGATTGATCTCAGCATGAGCAGAGTTTGCTCCTAAACAACAACTTCTCGAAATCAATGGAGAGAACTGTGTCAGAAGATGAACTGGAAAGCAGAGATTCTCAAATCCCACTCCAGTACGGCAGTTGCGTGTCTCACAGATGAAATCATCAGCTGTATGGATACATACAACTGATGAAGCGTTGACTACAATACAGCTCAGAACCCATGTGGTACATTAGACAGGAGTTTGTGCAAGGACACTGAATTTATTTCATGGACCCCAGCCATGATAACGAGACCCACAAAAGCCCTCTCTAAGAGTGTGGTTTAGTAAATTGAAAAATCTTACCCAGTTACCATAAATGACATCAGTAACCACGTTTAAATTTCAGGAAGTGCACGGAAATATTACTCAAAAAAATTCCACCCCTTCTTTCCATGTCAGTTACATTTCTTTTAAAATTCAAAAATGAGTAATGGTGCCAGCTGTGTCTGATCTCCCCGTAAAGTCCCTTCTCTCTCCAATCCCTCTGCTATCAGTTGGCATCAAGTGTGGTCAGCGTCATGGAGTGCTGGTGCGGCAGTGAAGCTTAATCAACAAGAAAAAAATGGGGAGGGCGGAAATTAAAGCAGCAATGTATCATCCCCGCTGAGGTTAGATTCAGAGCTGAACCTGAGGACTCCTTCCTGGCATTTCAAGGCATCATCACCTTCCAGGTAACCACATGCTGAAGGGCTTTCCATAGCTCTGAATCCTGAAATGACTGACTGCTTACAAGAACCCTCCTCTCCCTGGGCCAAGTTGTCATTTGGTTTAACCTTCAGGTTCCTCTGCCCTCGTGCTCTGTCAATACAGTCTGCTGGAAGAGCCATTGCAGTCTGATTCTGCCAAGTGTTCAGCTCCCTCGCGTTCCACTGAGCTTAGCAGGAGTTGAGGTCATTCAGTCCCGGCAGGATTGAGCTCCTAGCGATGGATGTGCCAAGGTTGAGGACAACATTCTTCCCTCACCCCACCCCACTCCTCACCTTTGTTTGCACAGATGGCGGATTTTTGCAAAGGTATTTTCTTTGCCTTGCTGCCTACAACCACACTGAATGGTCTGCTTCCGAAGGAGGGGGGCAGGTCACTCTAATCGATGCTGCCTCCCAAACATGGAGGTATGCTCCCTACATTAGAGAAAGGCAAACGGGATCAGGGAGACTAAGTGATTTCCCAAGAAAGTCAGTACAGGTTGAACCTCTCTGGTCCAGCATTCTCTGCTGCAGCAACATCTGTGATCCAGCATGATTTTAGTGAGCTGGATGGCTACTTATTATGGGAGAAGCCAAGTTTCCCGTGGTGCCATAAAGTTTGTTTACAGCCAGTGGTCCTGGCTCTCAACATTATTTAGCTCTAATTTACCCCTAAATGTCTTCTAAGAGCCCAAGAAGCAGGGGAAGTGCTGGTAATGCTGCTAGACAATACTGACCTTCCATGGTCTGGCAAATTCCCTGGTACAGCACCGGTCAGGTCCCAAGGGTGCCAGATTAGCGAAGTTCCACTTGCAGTAGAGCAGGCAATTCAGTCAAGAACTACTGAGTCCCCATCTCGTTTCCTCACCATGAGGCCCAACCCTGGAGCTGCAGCAAAATTTTGAAATCCTGCACCTGTACAGCCCTATCGCAAGGCAGGTTAAGATCCTGCTCTGTGTCTGTAATAAATGACAAAAATGGCCTTGTCTGTGTAGATGGACCCAAATCCCCAGACTTCAGGAGAGTTTGGATTGTGCCCTGACTACACAGACTTTGCCCCCTTCACATACACTGCCGAACAAGAGGACAGAGAAAAGCAATCTCTGTGTCACCTTCTGAGCGTACGTCTACACTACAGAGAAGATTGAAGCTGCTTCTGTCGCTCTTCCCAGGTTTGAATTAGCGGGTCTAGTGAAGATCTGCTAATTCGAACTGAGAGGGGCACTCCAGTCGATGCCAACAGTCCTGCTTCCACGAGGAGTAAGGGAAGTCAAAGGGAGAGTGTGCTCCCTTCGACTTCCTGCAGTGTGGGCAGCACCAAAAGATGAGTTTAGGTCCTTCGATTTCAGCTACGCAATTCATTCAACCTAGTGTAGACATACCCTTAGGCTACGTCTAGACTGGCATGATTTTCCGGAAATGCTTTTAACGGAAAAGTTTTCCGTTAAAAGCATTTTCGGAACAGAGCGTCTAGATTGGCACGGACGCTTTTCCGCAAAAGCACTTTTTGCGGAAAAGCGTCCGTGCCAATCTAGACGTGCTTTTCCGCAAAAAAGCCCCGATCGCCATTTTCGCCATCAGGGATTTTTTGTGGAAAACAAATCTGGGCTGTCACACTGGCCCTTTTGCGCAAAACAGGAGCAGCATAGTATTTCCGCAAGAACTCTGACAATCTTACACGAGATCGTCAGTGCTTTTGCGGAAATTCAAGTGGCCAGTGTAGACAGCTGGCAAGTTTTTCCGGAAAAGTGGCTGATTTTCCAGAAAAACTGGCCAGTCTAGACACAGCCTTAGCATGTAGGAGACCTGTACTTCAGGGCATGAGCCAGTCTGACCACTGAGGGTCAAGAGGAAACTTTCCCTAAGAGCAGGTTAGTCCATAACAACCTATTGCAGGTATAATACTGACAGACCCCGGTCATCTGCCAGAGGAATCGAACCTGGGATCTCTGGAGCTTAGTGCATTAGCCTCTACTGCCTGAGCTAAAAAAAACAGCTGACTGTTAGCTAGGGCTGCAGCGCAGACTCCTTAGTCTCTGTGTAAGTGGTGTTGCTGTCACTCCATGGGACAGTAAACTAGAAGGTGCGCGGGTGACACAGGGTCCAACACTGTCCAATGAATTGGCTGGTGCTGCGCACAGTTGGAGGCATAATGAATGATAAAGATGCTTGCTTTGATCTGATCCACCAGTACCTAGGACTGTAAGGCTTTCAAATCGGGGTACCTAAATCCTCATTTAGGCACTTCAAATCCTGCTATATCCCCATTGTCACTGCAATGAGGGGCTGCCCCACCACCATTTCTATTAAAAAAAACAAGGGGTCAGACCCAGACATTGTAAATTGGTTGAATCCAACCCTATTGAATTACACCAGATGAGAATCTGGCCCAAAAGAAAAATGTGGAGTATAGTGAAGAAACGGGGGAGGAGAGGAATGAAATTAGGTTAAAAACGGTCCAGCTGTAACCCCGACAGGCAGACTCAAACCTAACACCTCTGGAACTTAGCAAATGAGCCTCTAGTGTAGAAATTCAAAGCCAGCTGGCAATTAGCTAAGGCTGGAGAGCAGACTCATTGTTCTCCCCGAACGTGGTCTCAGTGCCACTAGATGAGCTATAAAGTGTGTGAGTTGCACAGGCAGCATGTCTGAGCAGACCTAGTAACACCTCCTATTAAGATAAGTAACCTGACACTTCCCATTATCAGATCCTGTTTTCACTTGTCTATTAATTTGACCAAACTAACCTCTTGGGCTGACATTTTCCATGCTGGGCATCTGCCTTACTAAACTCCTCTGCACAGTTTCAGCCAAACTGGTTCAGCCATTTCCAAGATTAAGTCTAAGGGGAAAATATTATTTTGCATATGTTAAATTCTGAACTTTAAAAAATGTTGCATCCCTTTGCTGTGGGCCAGGGACTTGACATTTGGCAGGGCAAAACTCTTTGCACCAGAGCTATGGATTTTTTGCCACCCTGTGAAAAGCTACCCACCTTTGACCACGTTATGAGTCTTCGTGAAAAATGTAGTCATATATTCTCAGTACAGATTTCAGAGTTTGGTCCAATCTCCAGAGATGCCATCCTCATTGAGCATGCAGCTTTTCACAAGTTAGGGGTGATTATGTTGGGCACGTGCCAGCCCCACAAGCAATGGGGCACATTCCATCTCTTTACAAATCCTAGTGTTAAGCAGATGGTACTCATTCCATCTTTAGAGACCTGCGTGGATACAGAATTTGCATAAATAAGCTGCATCAGTGGATGTGGTTACAAAGCAGATCTCTGCAAATTTGCAGAGTTCTAGATACAAAATCTGTATTCGCATCTGCATCCAGAAATGAGCTGCAGGTATAAAGCAAATATCTCAGGATTTTCAGGGCTTTATCCATCTTCCCAGAAATCTTAATAGCAAGCTGACTGTGCCTGGAAGTTTACACATCCAGTCCTAATTCTGCCATTCCCTAGCTTCCAACTGCTTGCCTTTATAAGCTTCTAGCCATTTTAGCAGAGGTTGGTGTGTAACATTTACATTGAGTCAGATCCTACGGGTGCCACATCTCAGGTACAAAAGGGGGGAAAAAGGCAAGGTGTGTGGGATGATCCTGAACCCACAGATCTAGAGGGCGGGCAGGTGTTCACAGAGCACCTGGACAGATTTGCCAGGACAGCTACCTCAAATTAGCAATGATCTAAGGGAAACCCTGACAGGTGACAACCCTTCCAGGTCCTCAGCTGCTGAAAATGAACATAGAGGCATTGACTCCAATCACCCAATGAAGGATCCATCCCCTTCTCTCTCGGGAGCTTGCTCCTTATTCCTCTGTTCCACTCTCTGGGAAGCCTGTCACCTCATTTTTCTTCTCCCCAGCAATGGTGGAATCCCATCAGTGACTCCTGGTAATTTTCCGCTACTTAAACTCTTTGCTATAAACCCGTGTTATAAACAAGAAACCCAAGGAGAAGCTGATGTTTGAATGATGCACACACGGCAGCCCATGGCCGTTGGGTTCCAGCTTCCCCGCTTTTATTCTCAGTGGTAACAAGGCTGTGTCTCCACCCGGGAATTTTAGACACAGCTGGGGTGTGCCTTTCTGTCTCTTTTTTCTCTGCTCCCATTTCCATCCCCACGCCACCCCTGCAATGACTGATTGGAAAAAAGTCATGCTGGAAGGGCTTAAGCAAGCAACTGCTGTCTGTGCTCTGCACTGTCATCAGTGCAAAGAGGGGATGGGGCATGCTCAGTAGCTGTGGGGAGGCTGCATACTATCCCCTCTCCCTGGGGAAACCTCGCTGGCTGGCAGTTCAGCAGAGGCTAGGCTAGGTTGTGCCAGGTGGTCACCTGGGGCTTAGACCTGAGTGCCACAACCAGGTCTTCAGTGGGGATGGCTGGTATGAACATCAGCACCGAATATGGTCCCTGGTATGGGTCATAGAATCGGTTGGCCTTGTGTTCTTCTCACTCATACTGGCATGACTCCTTTGATATTGGTGGAGTTCACTAGTGGGACAGTGATATTAGTGAAGGTGACTCCAGTCTCTTCCATCAGTTTCACAGTCCTGTCCAGATTACAGAGATTTGTACTGCCCGAGAGAGAGAGGTTTTTGTTGCTTTTTTTTGTGAATCAGGTGCCATATCCCATTTAAAAGCTGCCACTTTTTCTGTAATTTATTGATATCTGAGCATTCGCACTAAGCTAGTTGGCAGGACGATAAATGTCCGTAACTCCATATATTAGCAGTGTAAAAGAGAAATAATGTAGTGTGTGCTGATATAATTCTAAGCTTATTACTGTACAGTGGTGACTGCAGGCAGGTAAATTATGTTAATAATTCTCATAAATAAACTTCCTTGTTAACTCTAATTAGATACTCATACCAGCTTAATAAATCTTACATGCTAATATGAAACAGCACTCAACAAGCACAACTCTGTAGAGATTTTTGGCTCTGGTTTTGCTCTCTGGGAGATCAGAATCAGGTAGTCTGGTTTTGTTGTTCACTATTTGCAATAACAATAAAAATTGAATTTCCTTTGCCATTCGTTTTGATCTTTTCCCCATGCTTTATACTGGAGAACTTCCTCCTCACTCCATACGTAACACAAGCCATGGCTTCTTTGCTTCCTTGTATGCATTAGCTTTTTCACATACAAAGTATGATCTTGTGGTTAATGCACTGTGCTGTGATGCAGGAGATCTGGATACAAATTCTTCCTTTGCTGTAGATTTCCTGTATTATCTTGAGCAAGACACTTATTTCATGTCTTAGTTCCACATCTGTAAAATGGGAATAATGACTTGCCTTTCTCCCAGCTTCTCTGCATCTTCTTTAGCAAGGCTGTCCTCACACATATACAATTGAGTAAGGTATCCAGAAATTCGGGATATCACTGGGTGTCAACCCACGCACGTCTTCCTATCTCTGTTCAGTGGTTTCACTTCATCTGGAGAGAGTTTAGGTAACTTAAAACTGAAAAAGCCCACCAGAGCTATTAGCAGACACTGAACCGGTGAAAGACCCATACAAGCGGTAATGAAGCCATTTAACAGGCATTTGCCAATCAAAAGTATATACTGTTAGTCTAACTTTAAAAAAACAACCAGTAGTCCTGTGGTATCTTAGGCTATGTCTACACTGGATGTATCCCAAAAAAAGCATAATCGTTATTTCTAAATAATATTTCTGCTGTCCCTGTAAACCTCATTCCATGAGGAGTAATGGACATTTTGGAATAGCGATTTATTTTGAAATAAGTGTTGTGTAGACAGTGACAAATTTTGAAATAAGTTATTTCAAAATTAACTCAAAGCTATGCAATTTGTGTTGCTCAAATTGCGTAGCTGATTTCACGTTTCAGGTGCAATGTTGACGCACCCTTAGAGACAAACAAAAATGTATAGTATTGTGAGCTTCATCGGCAAAATCCATTTCTTCAGATGAGGTGCACATGAAGTGGGCTTTGCCCATAAAAGCTCACAACACTATATATTTTTATTAGTCTCTAACGTGCCACAGGACTACTTGTTTTTAAAGTATCAGAGGGGTAGCCGTGTTAGTCTGAATCTGCAAAAGCGGCGAGGAGTCCTGTGGCACCTTATAGACTAACCGAAGCGTCGGAGCATAAGCTTTCTTGGGCAAAGACCCACTTCGTCAGATGCATGTAGTGGAAATTTCCAGAGGCAGGTATAAATATACAGGCCAGAATCAGGCTAGAGATGACCAGGTGGATCCAATCAGGGAAGATGAGGCCCACTTCTAGTAGCTGATCTGAAGGTGTGAATTCCAAGAAAGGAGACGCTGCTTTTGTAGTTAGACGGGGAGCAAAGCAGAGCAAAGCGGCGGAGCACGCGGGCAGCGGACAGCCCAGACACGTCTGGATTGTCCGCTGCCCGCGTGTTCCGCGGCTTTGCTCCCCATCCCCCTGGTCTGCAGACCAGGGAGACGGGGAGCAAAGCAGAGCAAAGCCGCGGAGCCCAAGGGCAGCAGGACAGCCACAGCGTGTCTGGGCTGTCCCGCTGCCCCCGTGCTCCGCGGCTTTGCTCTGGACGCCTGTGGTACAGCAGCTGGGGCGCTGCCGGTTGGTCCTGCAGCGCCGCTCTGGGCGCTACTGGACCAACCCAGCAGCACCCCAGCTGCTCTGCCCCAGGCGTCCTGATTCAGCCACTGCTGGTCAGTTTCAGCAGCGGCTGAATCAGGACGCCTGGGGCAGAGCAGCTTGGGTGCTGCTGGGTTGGTCCAGTAGCGCCAAGGAGCGGCGGCGCTACTGGACCAACCCAGCAGCACCCCAGCTGCTCTACCCCAGGCGTCCCCAAGTCAGCCGCTACTGAAACTGACCAGTGGCTGACTACAGGAAGCCCCTGCCCCGGGCTTCCTGGAATCAGCCGCTGATCAGTTTCAGCAGCAGCTGACTTGGGGATGCCTGGGGTTCTTAAATTGAGTCTGTATGTAAGTCAGAACTGGCGTCCAGATTCAGCCGCTGTTGAAACTGATCAGGCTGAATCTGGACACCAGTTCCGACTTACATACAGATTCAACTTAAGAACAAACCTACAGTCCCTATCTTGTACGTAACCTGGGGACTGCCTGTACTTTGCAGTTATTAGTGGGTTATGACTGCATCTGTCAGCTTCAGCTAACACAGCCCAGCGTTGTCACTACCTTGTGCCCCCTCTGCTGGCTGGCTGTGCAGCAGGAAAGCGTAAATCAGTCTTGAACTGTGCTTGGAGAGGCGCTCTGCAACACCGCGGTGTCTTGGAAAAGAGTTCCCCTCCTCCCCCAATTGTAAGGATGCAACAAGGCTCTCGTTGGGCGAGGTCTTGTCACCACTCCTCTTAATTTGTCAGGTCTCCTTTATCTGTGGCATCGAAGCAAAAATGGGCACAAGCCCTCTATTCCCCCACCTCTTTGCAGCTCACCTTTAAGCCCCAAAAGTCACTTGGTAAGAAGGCTGGCCACCAAGTCACCAGCCACCACATCCTACTTAAGGGGATTTTCCAAAATGCATCAAGGGCTTTGGGGCACACATCCATGGGACTTGTGCCCGATCCCTAAATCTTTCAGGTACATTGGGACTGGACAAAGTGGTGGACACTGATTTCCTTGTCATTCATGCAGACCAAACCCTGAAGTCTTTCCTTAGTAAGGGGTCTGCAGACAGAAAAAATATGCAGACTTTCCACCGCATCATTCTATCAGCAGGTATTTCCCCTTCTCTCCCCCCCCCCCCAAAAAAAAAGAACAAATGGATCCATCCTCAAACTCTGCTGATGCTGAGAAGATTGCACAGGTGGTCTGTATCTCTGCAGGGCTGCTGACTCCTTCCACTTCCTGCCATATTATTGGTTACATAGTACTTGTCTCTGCTATCACATAGCAGAGAAAGGGTCCCCAGTGCATTAGGCATTGGCAGGAGCTTAATAAGAGACATCTTGTCCATGGGCTGTGGGTGAAGGCCCAGGTGTGGAAGGCAAGCCCCAGCTTTGCCTCCTTCTGCTTGAGGTACCGCTCCTGTCACAGACTCATCCCATAAACAGCCTTGAGAGGAGACCAACATTACAAAACCACAGTATCTCGGCTAAACGCTGCTCTCACTTAATTTGGATTTACACAGACTCCATTTGGATTTACATAACTCCATTCAATCTGGTCATCTGTCGCTAAAGAAAAGATCTGCTAGACAGGACTGAATTTTTTTTAGCGCATGTAAGTTTGTTAGGGCACGTAAGCAAGCATGTCTCTACAATGAAAGGCAGATCAGAGGGGTTTAAACCTGCCCTCAGTGTTTCTTCACATAAGTCTGTTCAGATAATAGAAGGAAGTATTAGCAATATGATTATCATCCTACCACTTTCCAGTGCTAAAAAAGCTTGGACTTCATCTAAAAGGTCAGATTAAATGGGTGTATTTGCTTTAGAAAACCATCAAAACTATTAGTGTGCTTCACATCCTGCTTCCCTATTTTAGGGTGTCAAAGCGTGCCAACAATAAGGTACAATAAAGCCACAGCTCTTAGTCAAAGAGTTCCTGGATTCAAGAAACACCAGTTTTATTTAGCACAGCGTGACAGGGTCAAGCCAAAGGGCTGCAAAAGAGTAGAAGAGGGGGAGTATAATAAATAAGTCTATTTTTGTGAAGATGTATTTGTTTCAGATAAGTTATCATCGGAAAAGATTTTTGGAGAAGACCATCGTCATTTTTCTAGTGCCCAGTTTGAGACACCTTAAAGAGATCTGATTTTTAGAAAGTTTAGCTACTACCTTCTGAAATAAAACCATTTAAAAGTGCCTGAAGTTTGACGGCCTCCCCCAAAATGAGGTACCCTAAATTACTATCCACTTTTGACTATATGAGCAGTTTAATTTGCTTCTTTGAAAGTGACAATACTAATTTAAAAAAAAGAATCAGGCCCAGGGAACGTTGGAAGGGTCTCAAGTATAAGTCACTCTGCCATCCCACCTACAT
The DNA here is from genome assembly GCF_052426305.1 of Pelodiscus sinensis. Taxonomy (NCBI): domain Eukaryota; kingdom Metazoa; phylum Chordata; order Testudines; family Trionychidae; genus Pelodiscus; species Pelodiscus sinensis. The sequence goes on along the minus strand of NC_143074.1, from coordinate 5,339,268 downwards.
CTCCCGTCTCCACAACCAGGATGGGATGTATTTGTAACATATACGGTTGCAGAGTGCTTTCTCCAAACGCAAAGCCAGGGAAGCATTAGTCAGTGATCATAGAATCATATGTTGGAAGAACCTCAGGAGTCATCGAGTCCAATCCCCTGCCCAAAGCAGGACCAACCCTCTAGGGATGGAGATTCCACCCCCTCCCTAGGAAACCCATCTCAGTGCTTCACCACCCTCCTAATGAAATAGTATTTCTAAATATTCAACCTAGACCCCCATATACACACAGCACCTTGAGACCATTGCTCCTTGTTCTGCCATCTGCCACCACTGAGAACAGCCTCTCTCCATCCTCTTTGGAACCCCCCTTCAGGGTATTGAAGGCTGCTCTCAAATCTATCCCCCGCCCGCCCCCCTCGCTATTCTTTTCTGTAGATTAAAATAAGCCCAAATTCCTCAGCCTCTCCTCATAAGTCATGTGCTCCAGACCCCTAATCGTATTTGTTGCCCTCTGCTGGACTTTCTCCAGTTTGTCCACATCCTTTCTATAGCTGGGGGGGGTGGGGTTCAGAATTGGATGCAGTACTCCAGACATGGCCTTTCCAGTGCTGAATAATCACTTCTCTAGATCTGCCAGCAATGCTCCTCCTAATGCAACCTAATATGCCATTAGCCTCAGGGCTGGCCCGAGCCATTTTGGTGCCCTGCCCTCGGGGCGTGGGCCCGCACCCCTAGGGTGCACGGGCCCACCCCAGGACACACAGCGCATGAGCTGCCCAACCCAGCCACTGCTGCTGGCGTGCAGCCCAGGGCGGGCCACACCTGGCCGTGCTGGGCCCCGCACCCATAGGGGGAAGGATACTGCTGGCCAGCACTTCGGGAGCCGGGCGTGCGGTGCCTGATTGCAGCTATAAGGGATGCCATACACCCCTGACAGCTGCCATCAGGTGCCCCCCATCGGCTGGCGCCCCAGGCAGCTGCCCGGCTCACCTACCCCTTAGTCCAGCCCTGATTAGCCTTCTTGGCTAAGAGGACACACTGTTGACTCATATCCAGCTTCTCCTCTACTATAATCCCTAGGTCCTTTTCTGCTGAACTGCTACTTAGCTAGTTGGTTTCTTTCGGCTCAAGTGCAGGACTCTGCACTTGTCCTTTTTGAACCTCATTGGATTTCTTGTGGCCCAATCCTCTAATCTGTCCAGGTCATTCTGGACCCTATTCCTACCCTTCAATATATCTACCACTTCCCCTAGCTTAGTGTCATCTGCAAACTTGCTGAGGGTGCAACTCATTGCCTCATCCAGGTCATTAATAAAGATGTTGAACAAAGCCAGCCACAGACCCTCCCCCGGGGAACTCCATTTGATGCCGACTGCCAACCAGACATCAAGCCATTGATCACTACCCATTGAGCCCAACAATCTAGCCAGCTTTCTATCCATCTTACAGTCCATGTATCCACTCCATACTTCCTCAACTTGCTGGCAAGAATATTGTGGGAGACCGTATCAAAAGCTTTGCTAAAGTCAAGGTATATCACGTCCACCACCTTCCCCATATCCACAGAGCCAGTTACCTTGTCATAGAAGGCAGTCAGGTTGGTCAGGTTGCCCTTGGTGAATCCATGTTGACTCTTCTGGACCACTTTCCTCTCTTCCAAGTGCTTCAAAATGGATTCCTTGAGGAGCCCCTCCATGTTTTTTCCAGGGGCTGAGGTGAGGACGACCGGTCTGTAGGTCCCTGGATTGTCCTTCTTCCCTTTTTTAAAGGTGGGCACTGCGATACAATGAGATAAAGATGTAAATCACCTTAATGCAAGAAATCGACAAATGCAAGTGCCTCCCCTTTTCTAGGAAGTGCATGAAGACAACCCACTGCAAATTATTCTGCTGCTTGGATGGCTGCCCTGACCCAAGAGGCTGGAAGGCAGCAAAAGCTAGAAGAGCTTAAAAGGTTTGCAGATCTAGTCTCCATCGTGGTATTACAAAACACCCTTCCTTGCCCATTCCAACAGGTATGACGAATTGATGAGAGGCAGTAAGGTAAAGCAATAGCATGAGCCAATGATTGTCAAAGCAGGTGGGAGGGGAAAATCCCCTAATGTATTTAATGGGCTTTGGAACCAACCCCAAATTGCATGGCAAGTGGGAGGAAGGATTCTCTTTTCCTGGTGGGTGAAAGTTCTGAATTGGCACCACTATTCTTTACAACCTTGTTGCATGTGTCTCAACTACAGAGTTAGCTCAAGCTCCCCTTTGAGATACTTCATTCATGTTAGGCTGTCATAAGGGCAATTAGCCCAGGCGTTCCAATGTTCACCTCCACCCTGACACTCTGGTAGATTCAGAGACTGTAAGGTCAGAAGGGACCATTGTAGGGTAATCTAGTGTAACCTGGACATGGCAGGCCACAGAACCTCACCCACCCAGTCCCTCAGAAGTTGCACAGACTTCTGTTAGGGCACAGCTTATGGTTCTATAAGTCATAGAATCATAGAGCTGGAAGAGAGCTCAGGAGGTCATCAAGACCAGCCCCCTGCCCAAGGCAGGACCAATCCCAACTAAATCAACCCGGCCAGGGCTGTGTCAAGCCGAGATTTAAAAACTTCTAGGAATGGAGATTCCACCCCCTCCCTAGGGAACCCATCCCAGTGCTTCACCACCCTCCTAGGGAAATAGTTTTTCCTAATATCCAACTTAGACCACTCCCACTGTGCAGAGTGTTGTGGGAGAACTTGTCTGGTCCCTCTGGAGATCTCGGACAGATGCGATACAAGCCCAGCAGCTCATTAAAGTGAGCCAGTTTTAGTCTTCTACGGCCTTCATTCCAGCTAGTGGCAAGGCATGAATCCAACTCAGAGGAGTGAAACTGGGTGACTAATTGGTTTGTGAGTTCAGCCAGCAGAGAGAACCCCATACCAGAAAAGATAGTTGATCCAGTTCCAGAGAAATTTGGAATGTGTTGGCAAATCAGAAAAATCTGGTTTGGACCAGCAAACTATCTATGGACCCTTACAAATGTACAGACCCGGCCAAACAGTTCACAGGGCCCAAAGCAGCATGGCAGCCACACAGCCATGTGGCTCGCAGTCAGGGCAGCGAGTGAGCGGCCAGGTGGGCGGAGCTGGGAGGTAGGCAGCACAGGGCCCTGAATGCGTGAAGCCTAAGGCAGTCACCTCACTCAACTTGCCGCTGTACACCCATGGGAAGGGGCGCCCTACCCAAGCTGGAGACACATCCGAAGCTCCATTCTGAAGAAAAGAGATTCACTCCTACCCAGCAGGCTCCCGGCTATTCCTGGAGTGTGCTGCTCTCAAGTCTCTCCTGTTGATGCTGTTCCACTTCATTGCCATTGTCCTGGAGTCACCAGGAATTAATGATTAATCTTTAATTAGAGAATATGTCATGCAATGAAACCTCCAAAAATACCTCCAACCAACACTGGCAACCCTTCAGGAAAACCAGGAGAGGCCCTCGCTGTTTTGACAGATGGACAGAAGGCATTTGGGGCTCGCCCATGCTCAAGTGGTTGAGTACAAATAAAAGGCTGGACAGCCAAGCTGGTGCAGGAGGGCAGGGAGCATTACAGGAGTTCACTCCCTGGCACTTTGGCATGGAGGGGGGCTGCCCTATTTGCCCCCTCCCTAGAGCTGCTGGTGAGACTGGTCCACACCCCTGAACACTGTCATTGGGTCAAGGGAAAAATTCTTCTGCCGATCTAGTTGCAGCTACACCAGCGGGTAGGTCACCCTAGCAACATTAACTACAACCATGGGAAAAACCCTTTCCATCACTGGAGGAGGTGCAATGCTGCTGTCGTGTCTGTCGCATAGACAAGCCATCACAAGTACTCCCAAGTGCTGCTCAACTTTGCCACCACAGGGACAGTGCAAATAGCTGGCACCGATGTAAGAAAAGCAGGTTGAGCACCTCAATGAAAGTCCCTGTGAAACTGCAGTCATATAATTAGCTCACTGGGCTGGAATCACCCCATTAAATCATTGCAATTGAAATCAACCCTGGCCAGCTTGAGGATGCAAACAAACAAATCCCTCTACAGAACATCCCTGCCTGCCGCGGGAAAGAAGCCCCAGACGGTCAGACGGAGCGTGTTGCTTCCTGGCATAAGGAGGAAGACTCACGTCTGAGGAGCAGACGAAAGCCTGAGCCAGAAAAAAAGAAATAGAGCAGGCAGATGAAATAACTCTCCAATGTGGTAACCTCCTGGCAGATAGAGAGAAGAACCAAAGTCTAATCAACTCACTGGCGATAAATAACGCAAAGCACATGCTGAACCTCAGGATTAATCAAGTGATAGCCCACAGCTGCACATTCCTAGCAAGGCACAAGGCCTATTGAAATAACTCGGCTAATGATCCACATTCGGCCCTGAGCTACTATATGCAAATCTAATTGTGTTCATAGCAACCCCAAGGGCATGGATGCACTGCAGCAGGTGAGCTGGGCCCAGCAGCATTTGTTGTTGCTAAAGGGGCAGTGCTCTGGGCTGTAGTTAAATTGCAAGGGAAATGAATCCAGATCAGATCCATTTGAGGGAAATGGCTCTAGACTGCAGAAAGTCCTGTTATGTCCAAGAATACTGACACCAGAGGATTGTCATGGGGTGGAACTCACCACCACGGCGCCTCCTGCTGGTAACACTGGGAACTAGCGCTGTCTGCAGAACACCCAGAGGAGGGGGAAAGGGTGTACTGGCAGTCCTTAGTTTCTGCGGCCACTGTGGCCAGCTATGGCCTCCACGCCCAGCCCCTCCATCTCAGGGGCAAGCCACAGTTTGTACAGGCCACACCTTGAGGGCAAGATGTGATGCCAGGGCAAGGAGGGGACACAGGCCTGCCCACTACTCTGGGTCCTGACCTAGGGACCCGCTGGTGGCAGCCTTGTCCTGCCCTCCTCTACCACCCTTCACTGACTTCTGTTCCCTCAGTCATTTCCCCTGTGACCCTTTGCACCCTCCTGGCCTTGTAGCAAGATCACAGCCTGGCAGGAATCAGGTAGAAGCCTCCCTCTCTAGACTCCACCCTGAGCTCTCACAAAGGTTCTTCTCCAGGAATCAGGCCCTGCACCTTCCCTGGTCAGTGCCTGACTCTGCTGGGCAGCTCCTTATATACTAGGCTGCCCCAGCAAGCTGCATCCTTATTGTCTACTATCAGGGAATAACACTATTTTTGAAATTATTATTGCTAAATAGCATTAGCATGGACTCTCTGGTGCTGCTATTTCAAAATAACAACTCCCCTGTCTAATTCAAACTAATTACTCCCCAGGGCTTCCTGAGGCGCTAAGTCGAGGTAGCGCTTCCACATAAACGGAGCCTTCCTCAGACTCATTTCAAGGCTTCCCTGGCATAAGGGCACGTTATTTCAATTCTGTTATTTCGGGACTTATTAATCGATTTGAATTATTTCAAAGGAGTTTCCTAGTGTAGACGTGCCCTCAGTGACCAAACCAGAGGCCCTCCCCACTGATATTGAACTGTTACTGTGGGAAGCAATAAGGCCTGGTGCTGCAGCCCCCACTCTCCCCCTCCCCATGCCTCAGGCCAAACCCAGTGCAAAGAGCCCTTTGTGGCAGGAGAGGAGCATGGCCAGAAGGGAGCCATCTCCCACCCACAGTGCACCTCCCATCCGTGGGGAAGCTGGTGCTGAGGCCTTCATCAGCTGCTTCTTGATCAGGGTTTCGTCTGTAGCAGAGCAGCCACTACGCTGCCACCTTCTTAAAGTCAGCCATTGATGCAGACTATCAACTCAACAATGAGAGGCTTAATAATCAAGCTGCAGGAAAACAAGGGAGGCGCAACAGTCCATCTCCGGCGGGTACTCTGAGGACCTGGAGGCTGGAGATCCTGGGATCCCAGCCTCCCACGCACTGCAACACAGACAGCTTTCCCCAAGCCCAGAATGCTGCATCCGTCTATAAGCAGCAGGAGCATCCTTCCATGGGACCAGCAGCACCCTAAGTCTTTGCTTTTGAGTCAGAGATTTTTCCAAAACTCTGGCTGACGGGGTCCAGTTTTACTTTCCCTGGACTCAAGTCAGCAGCTGGCCAAGCACACGTGGCAAGGCAGCTTGGTAAGCAAGCATAGCATGTTCTGAGCCCTGCTCGGCCACTTAGCTCGATAATTACCCAAAGTGAGAACCAGAGCATGCCCAAGACTTCTCTGGTGAGGGCAGTTGATGCTGCTCTCCAGAATGATCAGAGTGGTTGGAGCACTAGATTCAAGTCGCAAGGTGCGTCTGTGTGGATTTGAATCCCATGCCTGGTAGGGCGGTGCTGCCTGCTGCTTCCCTTTGGTATCAGAAAAATGAGCTTTCTGCTTCTCTTTAAAACATGCTCTATTCTGGTCGGCCTGCTGTGTATGTTGCACAAACCTGCTCACCCGACAAAACAGGGAAACAAACACCTTATGGATGGAAGAACAACAGAAACTGCCCATTTGCTACCTAGGTCCCAGTGAGATTTGAACTCATGACCCCTCAGTTTCTAAGAGCAATGCTCTAGCCCCTGAGCTACACAGCCAGATTGCTTGGCCTACACACCCACGCAAGTAGGTTCCCACCAAATTCATGGTCCACTTACCTCCTCCTCCACCCAACCTCCATCCCAGACCCTGCACCTCCTCCTTTAATATGGTGGAGGAGTGCAGCTCTTGGCTTCTTACTAAATCCTTGAAGTGTCCCTAACAAAAAGTATTGCCCTCCCCGGTGCCATTGAGAGGGACGTCTCCTCTGTATCATCCATCTAATGAAATTAGACAGACAAATTGCTTGTAGATTCCAGCCAAAATGACTACACAAGGGCCGGACAGTGGTGTCAACTCACCCACACACACCCACACATTAGCTACTTATCTAAGGTTTATAAGAACTATTTGGTTAGCTTCTAAGAGTCACAATGGATTCAGTGGAAATGGATGCAGGAGAGGGCTCGGGTCACGATACGATTACAATTCTTGACATTTCCAGCATTTCCTGATTCTGGCCAGGCACAATACCTTGCCCAAACAGGCTTCCTTGCTGTTAGCGTTTTGATTCCAACCAGGTTGGAAACTCAGAAGTACAAATAAATCTCTCGTCAGTGCCTCTGGAATCTCTGGCACATCTGCTTGGCTGGGGATGTCTTGCTTTTAGAGCCAGACCTCCCCCCAGACATTTAGGAGACTGTACACTATAAAGGCAGCTTTAACTGGGTCTATTTAAAAACGGATTAAACCAGAGCCCTTGCAGGGTGCCGCATGTTGCTGTTGCTTAAGCCTCTGGGTAGCATTGTCAAAGCCCATAACTGACTTCAGATCAGAGAACAAGTTCCATGGGAAGTCAGCTGGGCTTTCACTAAGCTATTCCCTGGTGTAGCCCAGGATGATCTGACCCCTGCAAAAACAAGAAAAAAAAAACCAAGGATAGCAGGGAGGGGAAGAGAATAAAGGGGTACAGAGGGGTACAGAGGAGTTCAGCTGATCACCTACACCTGACAGTGTTAGTCTCATTTCCCCATAAGTTCTTCACACTTTCAGGCAAGTGCAAAGTCACTTAAGGAAAAAGCACCCACGGGATGTTCCACAGTCAGTACCTTCTCTCCAGGATGCTTACTGCTCCTATAGTACCTCCCTAGAAATGGTTTTGCTTTAGCAGCCCTTTGTGACCAGCTTCTGCAGCTCCTCGTGCCCTGGATATGCGCTGGGTCTGGTGTGGAAGAAAATTGGCACAACCATATATACCAAATTGATACAATCACAAAAATGAACCCATGTGAAACTGACAAATCAAATTTTAGAACAGAGTGGGGGGTGAGGGGGGATTGTTTTACAAATCAGATCGCTCTGGTGTGCTTTGCCATGCTACATGCTGTGTAGACAGGCCCTCAATTTATACACGGCTTGAACTTTAAGCTCTTGGGTGCAGGATCTGTCTGTTTGATCTGTGTTTGTACAGCACCTAGCACAATGGGATCCTGATCCTTCCCTGGGGTCCCCATGTGCTACCACAATGCAAATAATCTTAACAATATACATCCCCATGGGATGCTACTGGTGTCTCAGCTGGTGATGGGCTAATGTTTCTGTTTACTTAGCTGCAAAATGGGGGCAATGCGACCTTTGAGAGCTACAGGTGTAAAGTGCTATGGAATAGCTGAGTACTGCTGGCAATTGAATGGGAAAGGCTGATGTGGGCTTTCTCTGAGAGATGACGTGGCCTCAGTGCTCAGACAGACAGCAGAGGTCTAGGCACCGCTGGAGCACTCAAATCGGAGCACAAAAGTGGTATCCTGGGGATGAATTTCACCACCTATCATTTAAAACTAAGATTCCCCTTATTCCCCATAATCCCTTAACCAGCTCCTGAACACCTGATGAAATCCCAAATTAATCATTTTACTCAGGCTAGCAGGAGATATTTTTTGTGACAATAAAATGATAATTGGGTATAAAAACATGTATTGTGCTTTAAAGACCCTGTTATAGACAAGTAAGTGTCTCCGGTACATCCTAATAAATATATTGTTATAGGCACTTGATCTTTACCACACAATAACTATCCCTTTACGTTGTAAATTACACATACGTTCGGGGACTTTAATGAAAGGCAATTTCCATGAAGTCTCACTTTATCTGATGTATTGCTCAGGGGGGTTCATATCTCTTAGCTGCTTCTTGGTTGCCACAGGACAGGAGCAAAACCACAGGGCCAGCAATTTTTGGAAGAGTCGGTTTTCTTGGGGTGAACTGAGCTCTTGCAAAAGGTGCTCGAGTCATGAACAGCAGAGGCTTCTGTTTATCCAAAGAAGAGGTGGGCAGCAGCAGTGCAAACTTTCCCCACCCTGCTTGGGAATAGCCAGCTACCAGGATTAGCAGGACATTCAGTCTATGCCAGGGTAATCTATTATTTTGCCAAGGTCCAAATTTTTGGGGCGTGATTTAGTCACTGTCAACACTCCAGAGAAAATAATATTAAAATAGCGACGATAATGATAATAGTAAGTAAATGAAATGCTTTCAAAAGCATCTGGGAGTCCAAATTTGTCCCATGGTCTGCCTGTTGACTTCCTCTCGCCTACGCAACCCAGCGCTACTCTTGCCAAGGCCTGCGCTGTAACCGTTAGACAATAGGCCCTCTATATTCCATTCTTGAGTGACCATGTATGACAGGACACACAAGATACGTCTTGCAAGCCAAATCTGGCCAGTCAAGCCACAGGATCCAGCCCATGGACCACCTTGCCGGGACCCTCTGGCATGCAGCTGCCACGGTTTTAAGTGGAGGACTGCTCCGTGTGGCTCTCTGCTCTAGAAGGAGGGGGAAGCTTTGTGTGATCTCCCTACCCCAATCTTCAGCTCCTATTGGCTGGAAATAACCAGCCAATAGGAGCTAATAGATTGACCTAGGGGATGGGAGGCACGGGGGCAGCATCACTTTATGCTCTTTTTTGTGGGCTCCAGCAGTGCCTAGGACCTCTGCTATCTGTCTGAGCACTGGGGCCACGTCATCCCTGTGTGCTCTCCCCTCCTATCACAGAAAGCCCACATCAATCCCAACACTTAACTCTCCCATCCAATTGCCAGCAGTACATGGAAGGATAATCCTGCAGTTTTAAGTGATCTGGGGCTACAGCAGGCAGAAAGCCCAGCCTGTCCTGAGGGTGCTGCAGGGCTGCTGGCTGGGAGACACTTATGTAAGCACCTCGCAGCCAAAGCCTGCCTCTGGCACCCCTACCCTTCCTGCAACCCAACTCCCTCCCCCATTTCACCATCCAAACCCTCTGCACCTTCCCCCCCAGGTCACAAATCCCTCCCAGATCCTGTATCCCCCTCTTACACCTTACCCCCAAGCCAGAATCCTCTCCTGCACCCAGACCCCCACCCTGACCTACACCCCAATACCCTGACCCAGGTCACAACCCCTTCCTTCACCCAAACTCCCTCTCAGACCTCACATTGCCTCCTGCACCCCAGTCCCTTAACTCATGTGCTCTTCTGCACCCAACCTCCATCCTAGATCCCACATCCACTCTACAGAAAAGTGAGGCCCTTCACGACTTTCCAAAATCTTCGAGTAGCCCTCCACTGAAAATTATTGCCCACCCCACCCCTCTGTGAGGATCAGAGACACATTCCATATATGCAGGCCAGAGCTCTTAACCTCCAGACCTGTGTTGTAACCACCAGACCATTAGTATAATCCAGGAATTTCACAGCCTTCAAAATGGACTTGAGCCATTTCAATTTGCATGTTGGTGGTGGCTGCTGATGGAACTGTCACACTGAGTTAGCCCGATACAGTTCAGGGAGTCAATGCTTGAACCAGATAGCAATAAGGAATTTCATCTATTGATCTATTTCCTTTTTCTTGCAGTTCCTATAGTCTGTTATTGTTGGAAGTGCCGTTGTACATTAATATGAACTACAGCCTCACACTGGATTCAAGCTCAGAGTTAGGAATAAAAAATGTCAAAAGCCTTTAAAATTAAAAGCCACGTGGAGTCTGCTTCAAATGGCATCCATAAAACCTTGCAGTGTTTTTTCCTGCACATGAAATTCTATGCTGCTGACAACACACAATTACACAAGAGCCATTGAAAATAAAGCAGTACAGGTGGAACCTCTCTAATTCGGCACCCTAGGGACCTGACTGGTTCTGAACCAGATAATTTTCCAGACCACGGGAGGTCAATAGTGTCTAGCAGCATTACCAACACTTCCACTGCTTACTGGGCTGTTAGAGGACATTTAGGGTATGTCTACACTACAGAGAAGATCGAAGCTGCTGCTGTCGATCTTCCACGGTTCAAATTAGCGGATCTAATGAAGACACGCTAATCCAAACTGTGAGGGGTGCTCTGGTCAATGCCAGTAGTCCTGCTTCCATGAAGAGTAAGGGAAATCAAAGGGAGAGTGTTCTCCCTTCGACTTCCTGCAGTGTGGACAGTGCCAACAGTTGAGTTAAGGTACTTCGACTTCAGCTATGCAATAATGTAGCTGAAGTTGCGTTATTGTAATTCAACTTTATCTCATAATGTAGACATACCCCTAGGGGTAAATTGAAGCTAAATAACAGCACAGAACACTGAGAGCTAGGACTGGTGGCTGTAAACAAACTTTATGGGAATGTGGGAAACTTGGACACACCCATGAAAAGTGGACATCCAACTAACTAAAATCATTCCGAGCAATGGATGCTTCCAAACCAGAGAGTTCTGGACTAGAGAGGTTTAACCTGTAGTATCACAGGAGTGTTCTTGGATTGCTACTTTGTAACACCCAAGTATTTTGATGCAGTGTTGTGCTTTGCATATTGTGAGTAACTTGCACCTCTCTTTGTAAATGATACACTTCAGATGGCACGGCCACTAATCACCAGCGGTGTTGGTACAAAATGAGCCAGTTGCATGGTGCACACCTAGCATAAAAGGATACAGATTTAAAAAAAAAAGAATTTTAAATTATTTCCTTAGACGTGTGAGTGTGGCCAGATTTGCATTCAATTCCCAACAGTAAATGGCCCCAGGGAGACCAGGATCCACCATCCAAGTAGCCCTTTATGGCCAGGGGTGCTCTGGCAGTGCTCTATCTCTTTTTGACCCTTCTTCAGGGCTTTTTAAACAATACTCCACACAGTCTTACTCAGCAAACCATTTTGGGGTCCCATAAGGAAAAGTGATAGAATGCTTAAATATATTGTACAGGTCAGACACCAGGTGGCACTGCAAGTAAATTACCTTATATAAACAACCTCAGCCATACCTTGCAGAATCTTAAAGAATCTCAGAATGAATACATCTGGGGCATATAAGCAAGTTCTGTAGCTGGTCCGTATGGGTTACCGGGACATGACAAAACACAAGAGAAGTCTTCCATGGAGGTACTGCCTCTTCCTTGAGTACCATGACAGTAGGCCATCTCTCCTTGCATTTCCTGCCTGCCCCATCTGTCTTCATTGGGAGATTTCAGTTTCCTAAACAAAATCAATGAGCTGACAAGAGAATAGTGGCCTACCAGTGCTAAGCCGCATTGCATTGCTGAACGTTGTAACATTGGTAATTTTCTTAAGGACACGCTGCAAGCCCAACTTATCTCTGGAGCTCAGGATGAAGTACTTCAATGCCCTTTCCTTGATGAGTTGAATGTAACATTCACTGACAGTCAGGAAAAGGCTGTGGCATCATTGTAACCTAAGAAAAAGTCTAGATGAACGTAGGAGATAGCTGTGTAGAGAGTCTCTGGGTTAAGCTAAAAGGGGTAAAAAATGAGGGTGATATCATGCTAGCAGTCTACTACAGGCCACCTAGCCAGGTGGAAGAGGTGGATGAGGCCTTTTTTAAACAATTAACAAAACTATCCAAAGCCCAAGATTTGGTGGTGATGGGGGACTTCAACTATCCAGACATATGTTGGGAAACTAACACAGCGGGGCACAGGCTATCCAATAAGTTTCTGGACTGCATTGGAGACAACTTTCTGTTTCAGAAGGTTGAAAAAGCTACCAGAGGAGAAGCTGTTCTGGATTTGGTTTTAACAAATAGGGAGGAACTAGTTGAGAACTTGAAAGTGGAAGACAGTATAGGGGACAGTAATCATGAAATAATAGAGTTCATGATTTTAAGGAAAGGTAGAAGGGAGACCAGCACAATTGAGGTAATGGATTTCAGGAAGGCAGATTTTGATAAGCTCAGAGAACTTGTAGGTAAGGTCCCATGGGAAGCAAGACTGAAGGGAAAAACAATTGAGGAGAGTTGGAAGTATTTCAAAGGGACGTTGTTAAGGGCCCAAAAGCAAACAATTCCGCTGTGTAGGAAAGATAGAAAATATGGCAAAAGACCAGCTTGGCTTAACAAGGAGATCTTGCATGATCTCAAAATAAAAAAGGAGTCATATAAAAAATGGAAACTAGGACAAATAACAAAGGATGAATATAGGCAAGCAACACAGGAATGCAGGGGCAAGATTAGAAAGGCAAAGGCACAAAATGAGATCAAACTAGCTACAGGCATAAAGGGAAACAAGAAGACCTTTTATAAATACATTAAAAGCAAGAGGAAGACCAAAGACAGGGTAGGCCCACTGCTTAATGAGGAGGGAGAAGCAGTAACAGGAAACTTGGAAATGGCAGAGATGCTCAATGACTTCTTTGTTTCGGTCTTCACCGAGAAGTCTGCAGGTGTGCCTAACGTAGTGAATACAAGCAGAGAGAGGGTAAGTTTAGAAGATAGGATACACAAAGAACAAGTTAAAAATCACTTAGGAAAGTTAGATGTCAGCAAGTCACCAGGTCCTGATGAAATGCATCCCAGGATACTCAAGGAGCTGATAGAGGAGGTATCTGAGCCTTTAGCTATGATTTTTGAAAAATCATGGCAGACAGGGGAGATTCCAGAAGACTGGAAAAGGGCAAATATTGTGTCCATCTATAAAAAGGGGAATAAGAACAACCCAGGAAACTACAGACCGGTCAGTTTAACGTCTGTCCCAGGGAAGATAATGGAGCAGGTAATTAAGGAAATCATATGTAAACACTTGGAAGGTAATAAAGTGATAGGGAATAGCCAGCATGGGTTTGTGAAGAACAAGTCATGCCAAACTAATCTGATAGCTTTCTTTGATAAGATAACGAGCCTTGTGGATAAGGGAGAAGAGGTGGATGTCATATACCTAGACTTTAGTAAGGCATTTGATACGGTCTCACATGATAATCTTATTGATAAACTAGGCAAATATAACTTAGATAGCGCCACGATAAGGTGGGTGCATAATTGCCTGAATAACTGTAGTCAGAGAGTGGTTATTAACGGTTCTAAATCCTGCTGGAAAGGGATAACAAGTGGAGTTCCGCAAGGGTCTGTTTTGGGACCCGTACTGTTCAATATCTTCATCAATGATGTAGATATTGGGATAGAGAGTACGCTTATTAAGTCTGCAGATGATACCAAACTGGGTGGGATTGCAACTTCTTTGGGGTATAGGGACATAATTCAAAATGACCTTAGTAAGTTAGAGAAATGGTCAGAGCTAAACAGGATGAGGTTTAATAAAGAGAAATGCAAAGTGCTCCACTTAGGAAGGAACAATCAGTTCCATACATACAAGATGGGAAGCAACTGTCTAGGAAGGAGCATGGTGGAAAGAGATCTAGGGGTCATAGTGGACCACAAGTTGAATATGAGTCAACAGTGTGATGCTGTTGCAAAAAAAGCAAATATGATTCTAGATTGTATCAACAGGTGTGTTGTAAGCAAAACTCGTGAAGTCATTCTGCCGCTCTACTCTGCACTAGTTAGGCCTCAGCTGGAGTACTGTGTCCAGTTCTGGGCGCCACATTTCAAGAAAGATGTGGAGAAATTGGAAAGGGTACAGAGAAGAGCGACAAGAATGATTAAAGGTTTAGAGAACATGACCTATGAAGCCAGGCTTCATGAACTGGGCTTGTTTAGTTTGGAAAAAAGAAGATTAAGGGGGGACATGATAGCGGTTTTCAAATATCTAAAAAGGTGTCACAAGGAGGAAGGAGAAAATTTGTTCCTCTTGGTTACTGAGGACAGGACAAGGAGTAATGGGCTTAAAGTGCAGCAGGGGAGGTTTAGATTGGACATTAGGAAAAAGTTCCTAAGTGTCAGGGTGGTCAAATATTGGAATAAATTGCCAAGGGAGGTGGTGGAATCTCCCTCTCTGGAGATATTTAAGAACAGGTTAGATAGACATCTGTCAGGGATGGTGTAGACGGAGCTTGGTCCTGCCTTGAGGGCGGGGGGCTGGATTCGATGACCTCTCGAGGTCCCTTCCAGTCCTATTATTCTATGATTCTATGATTCTATGAAAATGCGTATCACAGTAGCCAAGATGAATGCTGTCTGTCCCAAAAGAGGACTGTCAAGAAACTCAACGGCACAACAGGAACTTAGTCATATTGAGACCAGATTAGTCATCTGAACCCCCAACACTTGGCTTGGCCATTTAAAGACACTGAGTGTCATTTCTGCAAAAAGGAAAGGTCATTTCCAGTGAGCCTCCCAATCAAAGGTCAGCAGTGTGAAGCAAAAAACCCCCAAGATAAGTAGCCTCAAGCATCGAACAAATCCAATGCCTCCTTTGACAATAATGTCAAGCTTTTTCACATTGAAAGAGTCCACAGCAAAGATTCTCGGGGTTCTGAAGTATTTATAACTGCGTTCATCAATAACCATGATTACAAAATGGAAGTTGACCTCGCTTCTGGAATGACAATCATCAGTGAAGATACATTCTGTTGGTTTTTTTCTTCACATTGTCCTCCCAAATTATCCAAATGCAGCCTCTGAGACTGCAAGAGACAAAATGTCAACCTCCCTGGAAGTCGTGATGTGAATGTTTGCTCTGGCTCTTTCTGTGAACGATTGCCTTCTCATTGTCACAAAAGGTCAACGTAAAGGCCACATCCATTGGAACTGATTCACACCTTCGGAAATCAGCATCTAAGAAGTCCATATCATCAGTGTCAAGAGCAACTAAGACAGATCATTGATGAATTCTCATAAATGATTTGTGAGGAACTGAGAGTTTACATGAGACCACCAATGTCATTCCCCTTGGATTCAGGGGTCATGCCAATCCACAAGATGGTGAAGAACATACCATTTGCCCTTGTCCAAAGACTGAGGCAGAACTAGTCTTTCACTGTGTGAGGAATTCTTGAGTCAGTTATACATACAAAATAGGCTTGGCCAACCATTCCCATACTTAAACCAAATCATGTAGATTATGAGTGCACTTTGAACATGGTTCTCAAACCATACCCTTACCCAATGCCTGCTGTTACCCAGCTTGCTCACTGTTCTTGCTGAAGAAAAAGCCTTCACAAAACTTGACCATGCCAAGTGTATCAACAACTGATGGTTGACAAAGACACTGCAGAAGTGAAGACATTTATCAGTCTTCATGGGGCATTTTGAGTCAAGCATCTCCAGATTGGATTTTCCATTGCACTGGGAATTTTCTAATGCTTCATCAAAACTCTGCTTTCCAGAAGACTTCCACATGCAGAACCATATTTTGATGACATCCTGATTATGGGATTAACTGAGGACGGATTTGATGAGGAACTTTGAGAAGCCTCGTACTGATTTGAGAAGTTGGGCATGTGAGTCAAGAAGGAAAGATGTCACCTTCTTGGGCTATTCCATCAATGCATCTGGTGTCCATTTAACTGGAAACAAAGCACAGGAAATCCATGATGCTCCTGAGCCAAAATTCAAACATGAACTTCCAGCATTTTGGGGGTTGCTCAACTTCTTTCTTTGTTTGCTTCCAAAAAAGGCAATAGCCGTTGAACCTCTTCAACACCTTCTTGACAAGGAAGTCCCATGGTAATGAACTCGCCAGTGTAATCCTTCAAAAGTGTCAGGAAGGTACTATCGTCCAACTCTATCCTTGTCTATTATGACAGAGGCCATTGATCATTATCTGTGGTCAGAGCCATTCTTAGCCATCACTTTGCCAGGTGGAACTGAGGCACCTATCACCTGCTATTCAAGAATGTTAACATCCACCAAGAGAAACTATGCGTATTCGATAAAGAAAATGCTCACTATCATTGCCACAGTCAAGGCATTCCACAATTACATCTACAGTCATGCATTTGAGAGTTGCACTGATCCCAAGCGCCACTTCTAGATATTCTCCGCAATAACAAGATGATACTGCCGGTCGTGTCACCATGAATTCAGTGATGGAGGATCATGCTAAGTGCTTACAACTACATGCTTGACTACAAGTGAGGAAAGTCAATCTCCAGCACACTAAGCCAAATGCCAATATAGACACCAAATTCCTATACCCACTGGAGTTTTGACATTGGAATCCCTTCCAAATCTACATCTTAAGACTGACTAGGTCACAAAAAGGACTTCCAAGGATCTGATCCTGCCATGTATTTTAAGCTGCGTGTGGAAGGAGTCGACAGCTGGGGAACTGCCTGTTAGTTCATACCCTTTTAAAGCCATCCGCATGAGTTTTCTGCTCATAAAGGATGTGTTTTATGGAGACATTGCATTGTTATTCCAGAAAAAAGTCGCTGAGTCATCTTAGCTACATTAGACACATTGCATGGAAGGAAAAGGTCGCTGAGTCATCTTAGCTAAATTAAACATATTGCATGAAAGAAAGAGGTCACTGAGTCATCTTATTTACCATATACATTCAGGAATTGTGAGCATGAAAGTATTAGCCAGAAGTTTTGTCAGGTGGCCTGGAAACGAAGCCAACATAGAACACTCATAAATGAGTCTTGTGCATGCCAAATTACTTGACATAACTCATCCAAAGCCCCAGTGTGTCCTTGGGAAATGATCAAGAAACCATAATCAAGACTCTTTATTGACTCTGAGGAGACCCTTTCAGGGAAAGAACTTCCTGATTGCAGTAGACACATTTTCAAAATGGCTCAACATGATCTTAGCCTCATTGCAATGTCTGCAACTATCATTGCTCTATGTCAATTGTTTGGGACTCATGGGTTACTGGATACTATTGAGTCCAATAATGAAACTGCTTTTTCACTGACAAATCCAAGGACTTTGTGCAACCTCATTTGAGCAATGAAAGTTCCACCACATCATACCCAAGCAAATGGTCTGGCCCAACTTATGGTGCAGACAACCAAAGATGCCATCAAGGGAGACTGGCCAACAAGGTTTGCCACGTTCCTCATCACTCAACATGTCACTCAGGGTATGTCTAGACTACATGCCTCTGCCGACAGAGGCACGTAAAATAGGCTACCTGACATAGCCAATGAAGCGGGGATTTAAATATCCCCGGCTTCATTAAAATAAAAATGGCCACCGCGCTGTGCCGGCTCAGCTGATTGTCGGCACAGTGCGTGAGTCAAGACACGGATCGGTTGACAAGGGAAGCCTTTGTCGACCGCTCCCTTATGCCTTGTGAAACGAGGTCTACAGGAGCGGTCAACAAAGGCTTCCCTTGTCGACTGATCCATGTCTTGACTCGTGCGCTGTGCCGACAATCAGCTGAGCCGGCACTGCGCGGCGGCCATTTTTATTTTAATGAAGCCGGGGATATTTAAATCCCCACTTCATTGACTATGTCAGGTAGCCTATTTTACATGCCTCTGTCAGCAGAGGCATGTAGTCTAGACATACCCTCAGGCTGTGTCCAGACTCAGGGGTTTTTTCGGGAAAAGTAGCCTTTTTCCGAAAAAACTTCACCTGCGTCTAGACTGCAGCCGCGTTCTTTCGAAATTAAATCGAAAGAACACGGCTTTTCTTTCGACGGCGGTAAACCTCATTTCACGAGCAAGAACGCCTTCTTTCGAAAGTGCTTCTTTCGAAAGAAGGCGTTCTTGAATGTAAATAGGGCTTCTTCGAAAGAGAGCATCCAGACTCACTGGGTGCTTTCTTTCGAAAAAGCGGCTTGTTCTTTCGAAAGTTCCGCGTGCAGTCTAGACGCTCTCTTTCGAAAGAGGTCTTTCGAAAGTATCTTTCGAAAGAGCCTCTTTCAAAAGAGGCTTGCAGTCTAGACATAGCCTCAGTGCCCAGCTCCTGGAATTAGCCCAGCCAAGCTATTCATGGGATGACATCCGAACTCTGAGCTATTTGAGGAATTGTGGTTTATGCAGAATCAGGCTCTGGATTCCTCCATGTCCTCCTTTACCCTGCTTTCCTTCACACTACAAAAAAAGTCTATTTGCTAGAAGTTATGGAACTGGACCAAGGTTGGTGACTTTGACAATCATTGCGATCACCTATTCCATCTCATATAAGGTCTGAATGGCCAACAAACAAGTTTGGCTTTGCCAAGTGGACTGGCTGAGAAGATGCTCTTCTCCAAATAATATTACTCTGGACAGGCCTTCAGACGGGCTTCCTCCAGGGCCAACCATTGATTCCTCGTGATCAGTACTTCCTCCTATTTCCTTGATATTGCTAATCAAAGGGGACAATGCTTCTGAATCCCTGGGGGTTCACACTGACTCACAGTCACCAAAGATACCTGCCCTGCCGAGCATCACACAGAGACCGCAATGCAGGCGATTGTACCCACAATGGTTAGGTGGTGATGCGGCCCAAGTGGGTAGGGGTGTTGTGCATGTATGGGGGGGGCTGTAATTTTGTAAAGGGGAATGTGCTCACCAGAGGCACTGATGTTAGAACCAATGAGTAAACCTCTTCCCACAAGGCATAACAGGGCGGTCAACAAATGCCTTTGATGTTGACCGCGGAGCGTCCAGACTAGCGTGCTGAGCCGACAAACAGCTGATCGGCTCAGTGCGGCAGCCATTTTAATTTAAATGAAGCGGCGATTATATAAATTGCCGCTTCATTTGGGTATGTCTAGTAAACTAATCTACATGGCTCTGGCGACAGAGCCATGTAGTCTAGACATACCCTGAGTGATTATATGAATTCCTCCTTACCACCTAAATACAATACATGGAATCTGTCCCCATGGGATTTGGGCACCTCCTATAATATAGTGTGTAAATACAGAGAGATTTTTATCTCTGTCTTTCTCATTCCTCCCAAGAGAGACTGGGCCTTTTTTTTAATGACTGGGGAAAGGCTCGGCTGAAGAAGTGCGCTGTGCAATTTGCTTCAGGGTTCATGGTCATTTGACCCCATCTAGGAGTTTCAGATTCAAGGGCCGGTTATCAAGAAAACTCAGTTTCCTGCACTTGCTAGGCTCAGCCATGAGTCTAATGATCCCATTGTTCTAGAGGAATGTGTGGTGGGAGACTATAATCATGCAGAGCTAGCGGGTCCCTCAGGTAGCAAGAGCCAGTCCCATACAAAGATGAAACCTCTGACTGGATCTGGGATTCTGCAGTGAGACTGTGAGGAGAATGGAACGATAGGGCAAAGTGCTTTTCCGGCCCTGTATTGCTGACCAGATAACTTGCTCTGATCTGAAAAAAGCTTTGCCTCCTTCTTAGCATACGCACAATGTACCTCGAGTGACCAGGATTCAATGTCAAAGGTGTGTCCAGACTACATCCCTCTTTCGACAGAGGGATGTAAATTAGATGCTTTGAAATTGCAAATGAAGCCAGGATTTGAATTTCCCATGCTTCATTTGCATAATTGCGTCATGGCGCTCTTTTGAAAAAGCGCTATTTTGAAATTGAAACCGCAGTCTAGACACGGTTCTTTTGAAAATAGAAGCCTTTTTCGAAAGATCCTGTAAACCTCAAAAGATGATGTTTACAGGATCTTTCGAAAAAGGGTTTTATTTTCGAACAATCCCTGACTAATCTGCTGGGTTTTTTTTCGAAAAAGCCCTGTTTCGAAAAAAGTGGCAGCCACCATTATGCAAATGAAGCGTGGGAACTTCAAATCACAACTTCATTTGCAATATCGACATGCCTAATTTACATCCCTTTACTGAAAAAGGGATGTAGTCTAGATACACCCTACATGTGGTCTGCTGATGGGGAATATAAATAAGGAGCCCAGTAAAATGTCATGTACGGCAAATCAGGAGCCCAGTAAAATGTCATGTACTCCAAACAAAGATTTCCTTTCTTTTTCAGAGTGTCCAGTATTGGAGCGACCCGGTGGCCTGGGAAATGGCAAGATATTTGTGATAGATCTTCTGTTCCTCAGAATATGTTCCACAGAAGATCAACTGTAAATGTCTTGCCATTTCCCAGGCTTCTAGGTCACTCCAATATTGGACACTCTGAACCAGAAAGAACATCTTTTGTTTGGAGTACATGACATTTTACTAGGCTCCGATATACACTGACGACAATGAGCTTTACAGACACAGCCTGTGTGTCTGAAAAGTGCGTTCTTCGGAAACTGGAGTAAACACCCTTTGCATGTTTACAAAAGCACATCTTGCCTTGTGTTTCCTTACTATGAACTCCACTCAGTGCTATAAAGCAGCAGCTGCATTTTCCAAGGGCCAGCATCACTTTGACCCGGAGCTTTGGTTTTGCTCCATTCTTCTGTTTCCCATTAGCAAGTAACTGCCGCTGAATATACTTGTACACCATGTCTATTCAGCCAGAATTTTGAATGAATTATAAGATTGTAATGCCGGGTCAGACCCCTGGTCCATCTACTCCTGTATTGTCTGCAAAACAGCTTCTACCAGATACTTAAGAGGAAGGTGTAAGGAACTCTATACCATTAACAGGTCTGATGTACTTGCATTGAACACACTGCTAAAAGGCACTTGCATTCAGATGCTATGGTAATGAATGGTATCAGAACCTAAGCATAGAGTAGCGTACAGCACCATGCTCTGTAGTGTCCCTAGCCTACATTTGCCAGAAGCTGGGGAAAGCAACAGGGGAGGGATCACTTGATGATTCCCTGTTCTGTTCATTCCCTCTGGGGTACCTGGCATTGGCCACTATCAGAAGACAGGAAGCTGGGCCAGATGGATCACTGGTCTGACCCAGCATGATCATAGAACCAGAGCTGGAAGAGACCTCAGGAGGTCATCAAGTTCAGCCCCCTGCCCAAGGCAGGACCAATCCCAATTAAATCAACCCAGCCAAGGCTTTGTCAAGCTGAGACTTAAAAACCTCTAGGGATGGCGATTCCACCACCTCCCTAGGTAACCCATTCCAGTACTTCACCACTCTTCTAGGGAAATAGTTTTCCTAATTTCCAACCTAGGAAACATGATGGCTGTGTCTAGACTGGAAAAACTTGCCAGCTGTCTACATCGGCTGCTTGAATTTCCACAAGAACACTGACGATCTCATGTAAGAAATCAGTGCTTCTTGCGGAAATACTATGCTGCTCCCGTTCAGGCAAAAGTCCTTTTGCGCAAAAGGGCCACTGTAGACAGCTCAGATTTGATTTGCGCAAAAAAGCCCCGATCACGAAAATGGCAATCAGGGCTTTTTTGCGCAAAAGCGCGTCTAGATTGGCACGGACACTTTTCCGCAAAAAGTGCTTTTGCGGAAAAGCGTCTGTGCCAATCTAGACACTCTTTTCCGCAAATGCTTTTAACAGAAAACTTTTCCGTTAAAAGCATTTGTGGAAAATCATGCCAGTCTAGACGTAGCCGATGATTGTTCTTATGTTCTAATACAGTAGAATAACCTGCCTGCTGATATTGCATCTTCCTGCTTTCCATCAGTTATGAGATGACTTAGTACTTTTCCAGCTCTCAAAGAATTCATGGAGGATTCTCCATCTCTGCAAATACGGCCTCCTTAAACATCCGCCGGATAGCGTGGAGGAACAGTTTTCATCCTGTGCTTTGTTTGAGGGTGGCCCATTGTTTGCTAAGTCTGACTGGGTATTTAACACGGGATATTTTTCTGCACCCTGATTTGAAAACTGGAGCTTTTTCAATGGGAGAATAAGAAATAACAAAGGATGTTAAGTGGCACGTGGTGACCAGCACTTATCCTGGATCACACATGAATCCTTTTTCCCGCATGTGTACACAGGCATATGGCCCAAGTACAGCTGGTCCCCAAACAATCCTGCAAATGGAAAACTATTCACACGGGTGATCACGAACAGCAAGTAACAGCTCCAGCAGAGCATGTACTGACTCAACAGCTCGGTACCTGCTCCTTGACTCCCTAGTCCTTGGGCTGCCTCCAGCCACTTTGACTGGCATCCAGACTTCAATTACGGTCATGATCTGGCTTATCTATGGATTGTGACCCACGGCCTGTCCCTGGATTCCTGTTTCAGTGCTGCCCTCGGCTCACTCCCTACTCTTTGCCTGCTTTGACCAGCACTCCACTCACCAGGCCTGACTGCCTAGAACCCAGAGCCTGACAACTGGGCTGGAAAACTCAGGAGAAAAAGGTTTTTTCATGTGATTTCTGAAATTTGCTGCTTCCGGTTAGACTGAAAAGCCCTTCTTGCAGTACAGGGCCAGCCGGAGAGGAGGGAGCTAAGCTCAGGGGGTGCGGGGGGTGGGGAGGGGGCCCAGGCAGGGACTTCAAGGAACAGAGAGGGCAGGAGAGGTAACAGAGAAGGAACTGGGCTAGGGAAAGCCGGACTGGGCACTGAAGTCTGAATAGAAGGGGGAATAGGTACGGAAGAGAATATGGTTGCCAACTCTCCTGCTTTCGCTGGGAATGTCCCAGAACCACGCCCTATCTCCCACAGGTTACCTCAGCCAAACTGGGACGTTTTGGCCACTAGCACTGGTGAATTGGCTCCAAATACCTTTTACTTCTCAGGCTTAGAGGGAAATGCTCTATTTGAGGGAGGCCATTTGGGAAGCGATGGCCCACAGCAGCTGCAAGCAAGGGCCTGGATGAGGGCTAGACTCAGCCATTTTTCTTTGTTATCATTCAAATGGATTTGGGGTCATGGCTGACCTCCCTGCCATCCTATGGCCTTTGCCATGCACAGAGTGGTATCTCCCTACCAAGTCCCATTCCTAGGAAGGCTAGGGAAGGTAGAAGAGGGGGAAGGCTGCAGTGTGATCTCCCACCACCAGGCAGCCAGTGGCCTATGCTTGCCGCTGCCAGGCCGGAGCCTCCACATTTATTTATTGGCAAATAATTTGTAAATTGGGCAGAGTTTTAAAATATTGTGCTCAGAGTTTTTAATGTTGTTGGTGCTGAACTCCCTCGGGAACGTGGGGTGCTGGGCAGCTGTGGGGGGGGGGCTGTGAAAGGTGCATAGGGATCTGTGGTGGAGATCTCTGGGTGAGGGGCCACTGGGCATGGGGAGTTGCTAGGCATACGGGGGTGGCAGTACTGGGTGAGGCAAGGCAT
This sequence comes from Pelodiscus sinensis, assembly GCF_052426305.1. Taxonomy (NCBI): domain Eukaryota; kingdom Metazoa; phylum Chordata; order Testudines; family Trionychidae; genus Pelodiscus; species Pelodiscus sinensis. Next base: position 5,315,570 of record NC_143074.1, on the reverse strand, counting down.
GCTGTTAGTGCATGGCTGGGGTCAGGGACACAGGCAGGAGGGAAGTGCAGGCGTTAGGAGTAAAGGCAGCACTGTGCAGCGGTTAGAGGCAAAAGCGGGCACAATGCAGGGGTTAGTGACAAAGGGGGTGCTGGGGCTGCGGAGCCCATCGGTGTCAGGGGAAATAGGAGGGTGCTGTGCCCATAGAGCCCAGGGCTGCCAAAACACAGGTTCACCCTGGGCGCCATTTTCCCTAAGGCCGTCCTGGTTGTCATCCTGGGAGTCCTCAGTGAGTGGCAGGCAGTGTCTGTGGTATTTCACTACGGGCTCCTCTCTAGCACATGGACTTGCTCAAGTCATGCACTGGGCTTGGTGAATTTCTCTGCCATAACTCATGAGAGCAGCTCCTACCTCAGGCCTTTTCTCTTTAATCTATCGCCATCTAGTGTGCCGAATCAGTAATGCAAAAAGCCGAGACTACCCTGCCTCATATAGTCTCCAAGGGCACGTCAACTGCGTAGCTGAAGACGAAATAGCTTAATTCAGCTTTTGGCGCTGTCTTCACAGCAGGAAGTCCAAGGAAGAGCACTCTTCCTTCGACGTCCCTTACACCTCGGGCAATGAGGGTTACCATGAGGCAGCGTAAGAAGTCCTGCAGCTCGACGTTATTTCGAAATAAAGGCTTGTAGTGTAGACGTGCACTATGTTATTTGGAATAACATCAGTTATTCTGAAATGATGCTGCTGTATAGACATACCCCAAACGAAAAACTCCTCAGAAACACATTCAATTCCGAAGGCAAATCAGACTCCGCACAGATGGATTCAGTCCTACACCCTGCTATCTGCACTGCCACAAGATGAGGGCTGCAATTATCCTTGTTCATCTTTACCGTTCTTTAGCCAAGGGGAAAGTTTGTCCATTGTGAAGGCTGCTGTCCTCTCTGCATCTGCAAAGCAGGCGTAACATAGGCAGCAGCAGAGGAAGCTGCCCCAGTGCTCATGTAATGCACACACCTACTGGGTATGATTAACTGTCCCATGCAGTGGCACTGAGACCACCTACAGAGAAAGAAAGAATGAGTTTGTTCTACAGCCTGAGCTGAGAGCCGGGGAACTTTATATCCCTAACTGTAGAGGCTCATGCACAAAGCTCCAGAGATCCCAGATTTGTTTCTGTCTGTCTAGACGCTCTTTGTCGACAGAAGCTTTGTCGACAGTATCTGTCGACAAAGCTTCTGTCGACAAAAGCCTGTAGTCTAGACGTACCCTAAAAGACCTAAATGGGGGGAGAGGGAGCAAGATATCCCATATGGGCCTTCTGGAAGGTTCTTACCCCTGCCTACGAAGAAAACAGGATGCTGGAGTAGATGGAGCTTGGGTCTGATCCTGCCTGGTGAATCCTCTGCAACCTCACACCCAATGCAGTGTGTGTTGGCAGAACAGTTGCTTTTCCACACTCAAGAGCAAAGCCCAGGCTTTCAGACTACACTAAGGAAAGAAATGTGACAAAAAAGAGTGCAGCTTGTGTATCTCTTTAGCAGCAGTCAGAAGCAACTCCTGGCTGCAGAGAGTCCGTCAATGGAGACACTGCCCTGCTGCTAAGAGATGCTGAGGGAACGGCTGCTCCTTAGAGCAACAGAACTGCCGTAGGGAAGCCAAGCAGCAGGACTCTGAACCCCATTAAGATTGCATTGGGCTGAGGTGCGGTGAGACCTCCTGCTGCAGGGAGATGAGACAAGGATGTAGCCGCTTCACCGCCATGGCAGATGTTTCAAGAGGAAAAGCTGTCTTTGAAAAGCAGCAACCTGCTGAGTCAGCTGTGCAGGCACAGTCCTTCCCTGTGGAGGTCTACCACAAACACTGTGTGGGGGGGATGGTTGGAGCTGGAAGGAAACCTCAGCCAGATTGGTGCCTTGCCATGTCTGTGGTTGCAGCTCAAAGCTGGAAGCACAAAACTTCTTTAATAAAGTGGGGGAGGAAGGAGTTATTCAAAAGAAGCCAGAGAACGCTTGAGGACAAAATGGCTGCCGACTCAGCTCACAGGCAGAATTCTGGGATGTTGCATTAGAGAAATCGGAGCCCCTTGCTGCATTTAGTCTCTCCGCTCTCGTGGGAGCAAATCTCAATTCCCTCATTGCCTCAGATATAGAGGGGCCTGGTGTTTGTGGAAATGGCATAGGGAGGAGATAGGATTGCGTGGGTGTGGGGGAGGAAGATGTGTGCATGGTCTGTGTGCACCACAGAGATCTTTACTCTAGAAGGGAGATGTGGGCAACTGGATGGATCAATACAGAGAGAGGATCTGGCTTGTTCTCCCTCCACTCCTGGTTTGTTCCACCTCCCCTCAGGTATTGAGGCAGATGGAGCAAATCCCACAGCTTGGGCATGCGTGCCTAACAATCACTGTATAACCCAGGCACCGTACCCAGGTAGGCCAGGGGTGGATCTGAACTCCGCCCCTCAGAGCCCTACCTGGAAGGCAGGACAGCACAGATTCACACAACACCCTCTGGCCTTTGAGCTACATGAGTCACGTTACTGGGGCAACAGTGGCAGAGGGAAGGAAATAGAATTGTAAAACATAAACCACAGCCCAGCTGACAGGGAGAGGAGAGGAGAGCGGAGCGTGGAGCCAAAGCAGCAGGGAAGCACAGCCCGGCTGGAGCCCCGCCAAGATGGTCTGAGTAATTATCAACGGTAAGGAAACCTCTTTGGTTCAGGCAAAATAGAGCAGAGGGGGGTGGTTGGTTTGTAAGTACAGGTGTGCCCCTTTCTCGAATTGGTGCCCCCGTTTGCAGGGCGAAGCACGATGGACGAATTCTTTGTAATGCAGTTGGAAGTGCTAGGCCTTTGCTAGCAGTCTGTCCTTGCATGGGTGTTGTCTTCATTACTGCAGGGGAGGCTGTTCCCCACTGCGTATCCCAGCCCTGGATACAGAAGGGTCTAGACCTCTGTGGTATCTGCTGTGTCACACAGCAAGGGGAGGTGAAGTTCTATCCGATAGGACTCCACAACTTTCCTTTCCCACAATAGGCTTTGTCGGGCTGGGGCGTGGGGGGTGTGTGTTAGGTCTGACCTCATCCACATGGGTGCAAAACAAGCATAGCTCCACTGAGTGTCTTTAGGGCCGATTGTGGACTCACACCACTGTGAATCGGGGTAATTCTGCTAGAATGACACAGGAAAAACCTGGAGCTTGTAAGCAAGCAGCCAGGCACATTTCATTCTGTTGTTACTTTACTTCTGTGTGATTTGGCCAAGCTCTTGCTCTGTTCAGGCTTTTTATCCAACTCCGACAGGAGCTGGACTTGTATTAGCAGAGCACGCATGGTGGCAGGTGCTGTAACACAGAGAGCAAAAGGAAAGTCCTTGCTCCAAACTTTCACCCTGGAGCTATCTTCTTATTGCAGTCTGGACATTTTGCTGACCGCTTGTTCTAGCTCCCCTAACTCTCCCTATGCCCGCTGGTCAGGACTGGGCTGAGACCGACTAACGGTGACTCGCTGGGTCACTAGCTCAGGTAGGATCAGAGGGAGGTGATTTGTTCCTGTGAATGCCACTTCCCTCTTGGTGCCTTGTGCAGCTTCTTTGCCCTCCCCCAATATTTGCCCCTTAGTTTGAGGAATACAAGCCCATGATCTCCTTTCTCTCTGCAGCCTGCAGGTATGTGGCAGCGAAGATTAGAAGCCTGTGTGGCCAGAGAAATGAGGAGCCCCTTGAGACCCACCCCGCTGACCACAGCCAGAACCAAAGTACGTAACAGTCTTGCTGGTGTGGAGCCGGGGAGAAGAGAAGGGCAGCAAACATATCGGCTTAGAAAGGTGGCGTAGTGCAGTGGTCTCTGCTCTGCTACTAACTCACTGCATGGCCAGGGGCAAGTTACTGCACCTCTGCTGATGTCTGTAACATGCAGAGTCCACTGGGGACTACTGTAAAATAACCCCCCCAATCTGACTCAAGGCTGGGTGTACCTTCACATTTGGGACTTCCAGGTGCTTCCATTCACTGTAGTGGAGACACAGTACATGTTGCATTTTTTTGTCATTCCCCCCTCCTTCCCACACAAACACACACACACACACACACACACACACACACACACACACACCAATCAAAGTAGCTTTGCCAGCTCTTAAAGTGGCCTATTAGCCTTCTGGAGAGCTAGAAGCTTTACAAGTAAGAGCTGTAGAATTGGGTCCTATTCAGAGTGCAGGTGTGGCTTAGCCCCTTACAGAGGAGACAAGCAAGTGGCAGGGGGTATGGAGGCCCAGAACTGGAACAGTAGGGCTACGTCTAGACTGGCATGATTTTCCACAAATGCTTTTAACGGAAAAGTTTTTCCATTAAAAGCATTTGCGGAAAAGAGCATCTAGATTGGCACGGACGCTTTTCCGCAATTTAAGCACTTATCACCCTCCAGTTCCCAGCTCTAGGACTCCTTAGGGGATTCCCTGTTAGATGCCAAGATGCTTCATCACACACCAGTGTCAGGCACATACGGATCCCTTCTTTTCTTACCAAATCACTCCCATCCACTGCATCAGTTAGAAGACGCTATTTAAATACACACAAGTCAGCATGACTTAGCAAATAGTTTACGTGTTACCCAAGAGGGCTGTGGTTCTCCCAGCTGCCTGAAATTCAGTACCTTGATACTAGCCGCTGAATCACCTGGGACACGCACTCCCCTTTATGATAAGCTCTTGGGGACACTACATATGACTATCACTTGACAGACTTGCACTTTTATTCCTGTTAAACTGCAGTAGAATACACCCAGCCTGCCCCACTTCCTGCTACAATGAGGATAACTGAATTGCTGTCCTAACTCTGACTAAAAGGGGTTTAGCTTGAATTTGAAAATGTGCTGGCAATTGGATAGTAGAGTGAGGAGACTGAAGTTCCAAAGAAGGCTCCAGATCATTTGCTCGAGCTCTAAAAGAAGCAGTGAGGGGAGGGTTTATATGGTCAAAGGTAAGAGCCTGAGTCTCCTCTAGCTGACACTAGTGTGACTCCATCAGTCTCAGTGGAGTTTAACCCCGATTTGCTGTACTGTAAGTGAGCTCAGAACTGGGTCCAATGGCAAAAAGATCGTGTCAATATCAACCTGTATTGCTGTATGCAGCAGCAGGAGATATGGCTAGGGCTATTGATATCGGTAATGAGGTATGACTAAAAACCAAACCACTTAAAACAGGCTGACTACAAATGGGGAGGAGGGGGGAGGAATGCTGAGCTTATGGAGGCCGAGAATTGGAGTAGCAAGCATTTAACAGAATCAGAGAAGTTGCCTTGGCAGTCAAGTATTTAAACTTCCCCTTTAAGATATCAGACTCCTCTTCAGCTGGCGTAAACCATCATAGCTCTATTGGAATCAATGGAGCTCCATTAATTTACACCAATGCTTTATGACAGAGCAAGCTAGCTCCTTAGCAAGTACACATCAATAAAGCTGTCGTGACTTCAGGGGAGCTATGATGATTTACGCCAGCTAAGGATCTGGCCCAGAATATCAAAGGCTAGGTCAATACTAGACATTTTTGCTAGTGTGGCAACATTAGTTGGGAAGGAGTGACTCTTTTGTGGCTTTTCTATCTCAGCAAGAGTGTGTCTACACTGTACCCATAGCTCAAAATAAGCTACCCAATCTGAGCTATGCAAATAGCGAAGCTTATTTTGAGTCAGTTTCAAAATAGCTTATTTCTAAATTTGGTGCTGTCTCCACAACACTTATTTTGAAATAAACCGCTATTCCAAAATGTCCCTGGCTCCCTGCGGAATGAGGTTTACAGGGACGTCGGAATAGCAAGCCCATTGGATTTCGAAATAACGGGTGTGCTCAAACGATGCAGAATATCTATTCTGGGATACTCCCGGTATCCCAAAATAACGCTGCGTTGTAGATGTAGTCCAAATGAGACTCAGACAACCTAAGTCCCCATGTCAACAGAGATAGTTCCATGGAATAATTCTTTGGTGGATCTAGCTACCCCCTCTCAGGGAGGTAGGTTAACTAGAGTAATGAGAGAACACTTCCCATCACTGTACTAAGTGGCTACAGCAGCAATGCCTTGAAAGCTGCCGATGTGCCACTGTAGAATTTTAAGCGTAGACATAGCCTCAGATTTACCTGCTCTGTGCAGTTTTGAATGCAGCCCTTTTGTAAGCTGATCTTGAAGCTTTGTCCAGACAACTAAAAGCCTTTTAATGCCCTTAGCTGATTCCTCATTTTTTCTCTCTTACACTTGCATTTTCAGATGTAAGTTCAGTGATATCAGAAGGCCCCCAAGTGACGGACCCTGTCAATAAGAACAAGATGCTTGGCTCTGAACGACCCTGCGGTCCCGAGGGTAGCTGATCTCTGCGCCCTTCCTAACTCTTCAAGGGCCTTGGCCTGCTGGTGTTCCTGTTCCACAGGGATCAGAAATGTGTGTTCTCCCCCAAATCCATCTTGCATTTGTACTCTATTCATTTGTATAACAGTATGAATTGGGCATGTTAATCCCTTGCTAATAAGGATTTCCCAGCATGAAAGACTAATTAAAACAAAAACTCAGCACCAGCCATAATTGCTGGCTGCAAAACTCACCCAATGACACTTGGCCTGGGTTGCTTATTGTAGAATGCATTTCCCTTCTCAATCTAAAAATGAACCACAGTCTTATGCAATTCATCTATGAGGCCAAATTCTGGTGTCACATACAGTGAGTGTAAATTCAGAGGAACTTCACTGAAGTTAACAGATTCTGATCCTCAGCTGGGTTGCATTGGCTTCCCTCCATTGACTGGAGCTATGCTGATTTGCACCAGCAGAGAATCAGGACCAGAGTAGATCTGGTGTAACAGAGAATAACATCTGGCTTTGCAGGCTAAAATTGGCTCTAACACTGTTATGAAGGAAAGAAACTCCATCGATTTCAATGAAGTTACTCTGGATTGACACTGGAGTAAGAGAGAGCAGAATCTGGCCCATAGAGAGAAGACACTACCCTTACTGCCTGGTTGTCGAAGCGATGCCATGCAATGTGGTCCCAGGGCACTATATGGATGGACGGGTCTGGCCTTGGTGGTTTGATTCCCTTTCCTCTGGAAAGTTCTCCCTGTACTGTCACAGTGAGCAATGACGACAGTTTCACAAACTCCTCCATGTGGAGATGAACAAGTCTGAATCCTGCCTGTGCTACAAACACAGAATTTAACCAACAATAAAGACTAACATGAGCATGAAGGCAGGTGTGCTGCACATTTTATGGCTTTCTGGTGGTGTTCCATTTGCGAGCATGTATTCCTTTTGAGGATATAGTGAACTATTTCCTAGTTATATTACAGGGTTGGTGTAGAGGCCCCAGCCCAGATTAGGGCCCCATAGGGTCTTACTGTATGTGCAAACACATGGTAAGAAAAAGTGTCTGCTCCTGAATTGTTTACAGTGAGCCCTCGCTACTTCGCGGTTCGACCATCGCGGATTCACGACTTCGCGGACTTTTTTCATTACGTATGTATATATTATAAAAGAAATATATCGCGGATTTTCCGGAAATTTCGAAAATAGCCGCGATATATGAAGACCCCAAATATTTCGTTAATTCCATTAATAATTAGTAATATCTGCTCTTACTAATGGTTCATTGCATTACATATGACATATAATTCAGTACAGAAAGAAATAAAAGTCTGAATATACATGTTAAATAAATACGTAAATATGGTGTCCCTACTTCGCGGATTTTCAGCTATCGCGGTCGGGTTTGGAACCTATCTACCGCGATAAACGAGGGTTCACTGTACTGCCTACATGGAAAGACAGACAGAGGATGGGAAGGGATTTAGCAGAACTGTGAGTGATTTCCTCTCAGTGCCCTGTGGGTACAAAGGGGCCATAACTAGGGTTGCCAGGTGTCTGGTATTGATCCAGACAGTCCAGTATTTTTGCCACCTGTCCGGTAAAAGAATTCAGAAAATACCGGACACCTAAAATGTCTGGCATTTTCTGATTTTTTTCTCCAGCCAGGAGGTGAAAATACCGGACACCCGGCAACCCTAGCATCCAGGCCCAGCCCCGGACCTCTCTCCTCTCTCCCTCCCCCAGTCTCCCACCCCTGGACCCCATGCTTACCTGGTTCCACAGGGGAGCTAAGTTCTGGCTTGAACAAGAACACTAAATGACCACTGGCAAAAAGCCTAAAGACCAAAGGGAAGCAATGCCTTCCCTGGGTCTTAGTGCTCAACCACTTCCCTGTTCCTATCCCTATTCTAACGCTGCACTCACTCTGAAAGGGGCCATGCTGTTTTATTATTTATTTAATTAGCTTAATAAGTCTCGGAGTCCTTTTTTTTTTTTTCCCTCAACAACTTTGGTCTCCCCCCCCCCCCTTTTATTTTCCCCCTCAGCACAATTTTTTCCCCAGTGTTTTTTTGTTTTTGTTTTTGCGGGGGGAGGCGTTCGGTATTTTTGGTTCAACCGTCTGGCAACCCTAGCCATAACAGGCCCTCTTGCCTCACGGGAGAGGGGGAGTTTATTACAAAAACAGAGCACAGATAATCCTTAAGAAAAAACCCCCAGACATAGTTCTGTGATCACTCCCTATGCTCCACCCCAGGGAAATAGTCTTTAAAATCTAGCTCACCAGCATAGCACATGCCATACTCCAGTGCCATCCACCACACCTGGGCTTTTCTTCTGTCCTGTCCTCTCCTTCTACTCGGACAACTTGCCAGCTGGAGTGCAGCCCCTTTTTTCCCCACAGGAACCCCGACCCCCCCATTGGTCTCTCTCCTGGGCAATTATCCATCACTCCCCAGCTCTGTTAACCTCTCCTTCCCGACAGGCCTCTCACTCCCACTACTCCCCTGGTATCAGCCCTCCAGCTTCAATTCGCTGGCTTTGGAGTCGCAGGAAAGTCCCTGTGCTGCTCTCCTGCCTTCTCCAGCTTGGGGAGGGCAGCCATAAACCCCTCTGCAGATCTTTAGCCACCAACTGTCCCAAGCATCTCTAACACAGAGGTGGGGAACCTTTTTGGGTCAGAGGTCACTGACCCACAGAAAACCAGTCAGGGTCCACACACAATTGAGAAACCAATCCCCCCCCCCCAAAAAACCCACAATCCTCACTGACATGGCTCCTGACTGAGAAGGAGGCAGACATTCCCACATTCCCCTCACACACCAGAGCCTGGGGGAGGGAGCAGACTAGTAGATTTTGTGTGCTCCAGCCCCCTGGGGGAACAGGGAAGAGGGCTGAAGCATCAGCCTGGGGTCCCCAGTGCTGGGGGATGGAGCCCCAAGCCTCTGGGGCTAGATCCAAGCAAGCTAGGGGCCACATCTGTCCCCCAGGCCCTAGGTTCTCCACCCCTGATCTAACAGATTCCTTCGAGGACCTCCCACTGCCGTCCTGTCCCCTTAACCAGCCAAACTGGGAGCACACGTTCTGGCCCAAAGAAGCTGAAATTGCTTCCTTTAAAAGGGCCGGCCACCCCGGGATAGCTGTGCAGAAGGAAGAGGCTTGCCTGTGTCCGTTGCTGGCCCACTGTAAGCACCAAAATAACCTGACTCCCAGTCTAGTGCCCTATCCAGACAAGCAGGGGTAACACTGTCTATCTACAGAAGCTTCATGGGCTTCAAAAATTGATTGAACACATACAGTGAGATAACACAGCTACCCACACTTAACAAAAAAATTACAAGGGGGCATAAACCACACATTTCAGGGCATACACCAATGATCAGCTGAGGGAGGAAGGAATTTCTCCTGGGAGCAGGTTACTTTATTCCCTATGGGTTTTCTTGCCCCTTCATCATAAATATCTGATAGTGGCCTCTGTCGGAGACAAGATACTGAGCTGGATCACACTGGGCTGATGTGGTCTTGCAATTTCCATGTTCCTATGTAATAGGAAGAGTAGATGGAGCTGGATTTAATGATCTTTATGTGCCTCCACGGAGAGGCAAATTTAAAATGCAGGTGTTTCATCAACAGAAATAAGATATCCAGGGGATTTTACAATTAGAAATAATAGTGCAGGAGCACATCATTACAGCTAGCCCCATACACCCTGATCAGCACTAGAAGTTAGGTCCATCAATGGCTATTGGCCAGGATGGGTAGGAATGGTGACCCAAGCCTCTGTTTGTCTGGAGATGGATGACGGGAGTGGGATTACATGAGGATTCCCTGTTGTGTTCCCTCCCTCTGGGGCATCTGGCATTGGCCAATGTCGGCAGACAGGATACTGGCCTAGATGGACCATTGGTCTGACCCAGGATGACCGTTCTTATGTGCATCTGGATATCTATGGCAGCTACTACACTCTTACACATACAACTCGTCATGCTTGTGAGTTCATATAAATCCTTATGCACTGATTATATTGGCTTTAACCCCCTGTGATAGGGTGGACAAGGCCCTGAGCCCAGTAATGGCCATAGAGAGGTCGTCCAAGCAGGCAAGAGTGGCAGAGGAACTGGCCAATCAGTGACCAGGGAGGCCTAAAAAAAGGAGCTGCAAAGCTCAGCAGCAATCAGTGCAGGCCAGAGCTCAAGGAGAGCAGATCATGAGGCTGGCTGAGAGAGCCATCTCCAGGGCTATGTCTACACTGGCGGCTTCTTGCACAAGAACATCTTGTGCAAGGGTTCTTGTGCAAGACTTCTTGCACAAGAAAATGTCCCCACTGCCATGTGCGAGCTGTGCTTTTGCACAAGATCATCCATGGCATTGTGGACGCTCTCCTGTGCAAGAAAGCTCTGATTGCCATTTTAGCCATAGGGGTTTCTTGCGTAAGAAATCCCTGCTGAGTGTCCACACTGCCCTCTTGTGCAAGAGCTCCTGCAAGAGGGCTTACACCTGATAAAAAAAGAGCATCGCGCGTGCACAAGAAGCCCTCTCTTACCGCACCATACTGGAAATTTCCTTGTGCAAGAGCGGGCAGGCAGTGTGGACGCTCTGCGGATTCTTGCGCAAGAGCGGCTGTACTTGCACAAGAAGCCACGAGTGTAGACATAGCCCAGGAGTAGAAGCCCTGGAGGCACCACTCTCTCCAAGTGGGGAAAGAGACGGAGGGGAAACAAACTCCATGTGGAGGGCTGGATAAAGACAGATGAACTGTGATAAAGTCCTAAGCTAGGGGCAAGGAGTTGCCTCCAGGAAGGGAAACCCTGGAGGTACCACTCTCTTTGGGTACGTTGACACAGTAACATTATTTCGGAAAAACTAACGTTATTCTGAAATAACATAGTGCACGTCTACACTACAAGCCTTTATTTCAAAATAATGTCAAGCTGGAGGACTTTTTACTTCAACTCATGGTAACCTTCATTTCACAAGGAGTAAGGGACGTCAAAGAAAGTGTTCTTCCTTCGACTTCCTGCTGTGTAGACAGCGCCTAGCTGAAGTTGTGTAGCTTAATTCAGCTTTAGCCCTGCTGTATAGACGTGCCCTTCCAGTGGGGAACAGATTAAAAGGGACATTCACAGAGGATACTGAGATGGGCTCCTTTTAAGTGTGTACCCTGGAAGGGGGTTGAGATACACAGGGTGTGACTTGGCTGGTGTGCTGAGTTGCCGAAGAGGCTTTCGGCTTTCAAACTGAGGCAGTGCAGGAACCTAGACTCACCAGACCGGGGTGAGCACTTCATTCACTTGCCATTTATTAAATTAACCCAGAGACAAGCAGACACTTTGTTCTCTTGTTTCAAACAAGTTCCTTTTCCATGTCATCTACAAATGATAGCCAAAAAAAAAATGCTGTCCCACAACTGTAGAAAAGATGGTCAGTAAAGAACTTTGCTTTAGTTTTTAGCGTGCTTCATGTTGTTGGTCTTTGGCTGCGAGATGCTGGATTCTGGTGGTTGTTCATCACCCCTAACTCCTGGTAGGGTCAATGGGAGCCAGGGATATTCTTATCATGCTCTTAGGTTAACAGTTCTCCAGCTCAGAGGGTGTGACATTCAGTGTTTCGTACAGTATCTGCCTAACAACTACAAAGAGAAGTCCATGGCAAATGGGATGCTAAGGTATTGTGTGTTTTTGCCAGGGTGGAACAAGCATGAGATACATCACACACTGATCTCCGGGGCCAAAAAATATATAGCATGCCTGTGCAAGGAAACAGATTATTTCCCCTGCTCGAAAAAAATGCATGGATCTCACATGCATGACGAAAGGAACATGAGAGGAGCATAAAAAAGGGAACTTAACTAGCCATAATCTGTCCATGTTCTTGCATCAAATATTCAGCAATCTGAATCTTACATATGGTGCATCATATAGGCATGATCTGATAGCTCATTACAAACACTTAAATGCAACGATTTGTAGTGGATGGCCACGAGACGTGACAAGAAGTAAGGAGGTCACATTCCTAAGCAGGACAATTTATTTCTTCAGGCAAGATTTGGCTCCTGAGCCGGGGGCAGTTAGGCAGTTAAGTGTCTGTCTCGTTTATTGTCTCTGAGTGGCATTTTGAATATTTAAGTAACGTCACATCCCCCTTATCATTACTGTCCTCTCATTGGTTAAAACAAATTCCTGATGCAGTTGTATCTCTCTCCAGGACCTCCCTATACTCTGGCTTCTTCCATGGACCACTGTATGTGAACTAACAACTCTTTCTAGGTTCCTCACATCACCTGACCTTGAAACAACAGTGTCCCGTATCAAGCACGTTGGTTTCTATGAACTGGCAAAGGCAGGGGATGTTTGTGTGTTCCACATGCCGTAACATGAGGACCTCAGGGAGCTGGCCGCTGATCAAGAGTCTGATATAATAGGCACTGAAGATCACCAAGAGCTGCTGGGCCATCACCTGGAACAAGCAGGAGATCAACATCAGAGGCATTCCACACGTCAGGACCTGCACAATGTCCTTGGTGACTGAGTTCTACGGCAGTATCCATGGTAATAGAGTCTTGGGGCAACCATAGGGATCAAAGATGAAAAAGGCCTTTTCGATATTGGTGCCTCTTCCCCATCAAGGAGACATTTATCCCACAGTTGATGATGGGTTAGATATTAAATCACAGAGGCTAGTTCTACACGGCTTGGTGAGGGGGTTGGAAAAAGGTACGCAAATTGTGTATCACAATTTGCGTACCTTTTTCCAATTCTTTTTTTCAGAAGAGGCTTTGCCGACATTTGGCCCATCTACATGGGGACAAATGTGGGCAACCTCCTTTTTCGTAAGAGCCTATATTTCTCATAAAATGAGGAACACAGGGCTTCTGAAAGAGTGCATCTGCTCTTCTGAAAAAAATTTCTGTGCAATGAAATTTCTGTGTAAGAAAAAAATTTCGGAAGAGCAGACACATTCCCTGGATGTGGCGGAGTTTTTCCGGGATACCAGAGGTATCCTGGCAAAATTCCGTAGTGTAGCCATAGGCAGAATCACAGGGTTGGAAGAGACCTCAGGAGATCATCGAGTCCAACCCCCTGGTAAAATGATCACACTGAATGTATTTCTCCTTACTATGCCTGATCCAGGCCCCCAAACAGATGCTTCAACAACAGTGGACATTGCCAAGTCCAATGAAGACATTTCGTAGCTCTATTGCTTTGCACAAAAAGGGGATGCACACGAAGGGCTGCGAATCCTGAGGGAAGTCCCAGTAAAGCAAGAGGTTAGGTCCATAAAAGGCTATTAGCCAGGGGATAGAAATGTGTCCCTGGCCTCTGTTCGTCAGAGGCAGGAGAAGGATGGCAGGAGACAAATCGCTTGATCATTGTCTTCAGTCCACCCCCTCTGGGGCACCTGGTGTTGGCCATTTTCGACAGACAGGCTACTGGGCTAGATGGACCTTTGGTCTGACCCAGTACAGCCGTGCTGTGCTGTGTTATGAGGATCCTTCTGCATCCAGAAGCTTAAATTTGTCTGGGCCCGATTTTTGTTTACACTTAGGCCCTCTCTCCATTAGGGATGTGAACAACTAGTCGAGTAGTCGACTATCCAATAAGCAAATGCTTATCGGATAGACAGCACACTAGTCGACTAGTTGTTTCTCCCCGCCTGTCAGAAAGAGGCAGCGGGGGAGGGGTGCTTCCACGCGGTGCTGCCGTTGTGAAACATGCATGCAGCCCGGGGCCAGCTGGGGAGTCGTCAGGCTGCACACAGCATTTCAGTGTGGCAGAGTTACATGGAGGCTGGGATCAGCTGGGGACTCCCCCACTGACCCCGGGCTCCATGCGGTGCTGCTGCTTTGAAACGCCGTGGAGGCGTACTTATCGACTAATCGAATAGTCGATGCAAATTGCATCGACTATTTGATTAGTCAGTTAATCAAAATTTAACATCCCTACTCTCCACCACTCTGGCTATGGAAAGTGATCGAAGTTACACTCATTTTAAAGTGTACACACTTTACACTGCCTTCCTGCAAATGTTGATCAGGCCCTCTGTCCTTAATGGCAACATTAGTGAGAAAACTTAAAAAAACAAACTAACAAAACATGTAGATGGTATCATGAGCTTTTGTGGGTACAGCCCACTTCTTCAGATGGATGAAGTATAAAAGTCCAGTTCCAAAATAAATAGGGAGGGGGAGAAGGAATGGGCAAAAATAATGAATCAGAGTGTTCATGTTACATGAAGCTGATAGAGAAGGTGCTTCGTGCAACACGAACACTCTAATTCACTATTTTTCCCCCTTCTTTCTTCCCACCCCACCCCCCTCCCAGCCATCCCCTATTTATTTTGGAACTGGGCTTTTAATATTCCATCCATCTGAAGAAGTGAAAGCTCATGATGCCATCTACATGTTTTGTTAGTCTTTAAGGTGCTGCAAGACTATTCGCTGTTTAAGTGTTTCCAGTTACAGCCTAACTCAGCTCACCCTCTGAAACTTTGGAATATAAGTGAGGTCACTAGATGTCTCAAAAGAACAGTAATAGAAAACCCTGATGGCTAGATCACTGCTTCAAACACAGCTCCAGTCAGCCGTGACAATGTTATTGCCATCCAAGAGCCATGGCGGGACCAATGTGAAATAATTCCGCATGTCAGCTGTGGTGTCGATCTCACAGAAGAATCACCACGCTTGCTGTTAGCTGACAGACCCCGCTGAGGGGCCAAGGATGAGGTGGGCCACAAAGACTGAGGAACCTCATCCTGACAGGGGCCAGGGCTGAGCCAAGTGGGCAGGGATGGAGCAGGGAGGGGAGTAAGCTCACTTTGCCACAATGCATGTTGTGGCTGTTGTACAGGTAGCCAGACGGCTTGAGTTTCCAGGGCTGTTACCAATATAAAAACATACACTAAATCAAACCCACCCCACAGAAGCTCTCTTACTAAGCCAGCGAAAGAACCCAGTTGCTGCTTAGCCTCCAAGTTACCTCCGGAGCTCCCTCTGGGATGAGAGGAAGCAGCTCATTGAACGCCAGAGTCCCTTTCTTGCCATTGGGTAGAAGAGGGGAGTCTTCAGACGAACTCTCCTCTGCTCTTCCTTGGCCCATCTGGATCACTGTCTCCGTGGTGACACAGAACTGGTCCAGCTTGTGTCTCAGGGCTGACTGAAAAAGACAAGGAGAGCTCTTGGGATCTCCAAAGGCGGGCCGCATGGTCCTTCTGCCTTTCCTCTTGGAGGAGCTGACAAAGCTAATTTATAAGGCGTGCTGCTGCACTGCTATCAACCGTTATCCACATTGGAAAAGAGGGCACGAAATGGATGTAGGCTTGGAAGGATTCCATTTTTATCAGTGAATGTCGGTAAAGTCATTTTTACTGCACTCACACACATACACACACACACACACACACACACACACACACACACACACCCCCAAGGGGAAGAAACTGCCCCAGAGCCCAGCAATTCAAAAGGGCCCAGGACTTCCAGCTGCTGCTGCCACTGCTACTGAAGCAGCAGCGGTGGTCAGAACTCTGGGCTCTTGCATGCTCCTGGCAGCTCTGACAGCTGCTGGGGGCAGCGGCACTGTTCAGATAGTGCTGAGGGCTTTCTGTCCCGGCCTCACTCCTGCCTGAGGCCTCCCCACTTCTAGTAGCACAGAGCCTCCCACCTTGCCCATAGGCCTGGCAAGTCTGTCAGCCCCCCCACGAATACACACATACAAAACACCAATGAAAATATATTTCCAATAATAGAAATTTACTCATAGGCAAAGTGCAAAAAATGCTAGCAGAGAACTACTGTCCAATTCAATGATATTTACTTTCTGTTTGGACATGCAAAGTTGACAATTTATGGTTTAATAGTCATCAAGCTTTAATGTTTTGTGTCTCAGGGCCTACTGTCCTTAAATAATGTATTGTCTGATTTCGGCCTCTATTGTCTGACACCTTGCCCCCATAATTTCCTGCAATTGTGAAAATTTAAATCAATAGACATTGAAAAAGTACTTACAAAATAAACATCAATATTCTCTGTCAAATTTATAAATAAAAAACACACTGAATTCTGCCAAACCTAAAAAAGTGTTAGAGACACTCACACCACTCTGAAACAGGAGCTAGCTGCCTTTCATTGAATGGTGCGTACTATGTTAAACAATTCTACCACAGAATGTAACCTGCATGCAGAAGAAACTAGATCTGTGTTTTATACAGCATCCAGCATAGTGCCAGGACTACACATAAACCTCTTACATACATGGGTGAGCAGTGGCTCACAAGAAAAACCCACTCATTTCAATGGTGTTACTTGTGTAGTGCCAACAGACCATGGTCGTTGGCTGGTGGGATTGAACCTGGAACCTTAGGGTTAAAGCAGTGAGGGACAACTTAGGCTAGTGAGTGGGCTGTATGAGTAGCCCTCCAGCTCCATGGGCTGCAAGACTGTTGTAACCAAGACCAAACTAGGGGAGTTTTGTCACCTGTGCTTGCATACCTAGAACTTGCAGGGTATTCCAATGGAATTGCAGCAGCACTGTGATTGGATGCAGAGGGAGCACGTGGTTCTCACAGTCAATGCTGTAGGCAATCAGCCTTTACCTCACTTCCCATGTCCTTTATTTATGTGCATGTCACTTTAGTAACATCGGTAGGGAAAAAAACTATGCCGACAAAAACCAGCAGAATCTGGCAACCTTGCCAGGGGAAATGGTAAGCAAAATGTCTCATGGGTCACACACTAAGCTAATACTAAAAAATAAGAACTAGGGGTCACCAAATGAAATTGATAGGCAGCAGGTTTAAAACAAACACAAGGAAGTATTTCTTCACTCAGCACACAACCTGTGGAACCCCTTGCCAGAGGATGTTGTGAAGACTAAGACTTTAACAGGGTTCAAAAAAGAGCTAGATAAATTTATGGAGGTTAGGTCCATCAATGGCTATTAGCCAGGATGGGCAGGGATGGTGTCCTTAGCTTCTGTTTATCTGGAAATGGGTGATAGGAGAGGGATCACGTGATGATTACCTGTTGTGTTCACTCCCTCTGGGGCATCTAGCATTGGCCACTGTTGGCACACAGGATACTGGGCTACACCATTGGCTGGTGAACCATGTTTCTGTCTTGTGTTACTAGTGTGGGGTAAGGCCATCAGGGTATACTTCAGAACCTGGCCTATGCACTATACCCATCATTTTTTCCAAATCCTACAGGTTGTTTGTAACACAGTCAGCTCGGATCCCTCCAAGCATTGTTTACCTGGTCGTTGCTCTTCAGTTCTGTAATACAGTCTGCTAAGGATTGAAAACACTTCTCCAGGTTGAAGTGGACAAAGCCAAGCTGGGAGTGGAGGGAATGTTAAGGAAGGAGCGTTTTACAAGACAGACACCCGTACAATTCCTTAATGCTACATCTTGTGTGCTAGTAGCATATCTACCTGTAGCTCTTGCCTGCCAGTCTGAGGGCTTCAGACACAGCTCCCCCAGGCATAGATTGGGACTGCCTATCTGCTTGGGCGGGAGGGTCACACCTAGGAACGAGACTGGCATGCCAGGGTGACCAACCTCTGGCCCCGAAGAACCTGAGATGGGCTGTTCTCTGTGAAGCTCAGTCTGAGGGGTGAAGTAACCAGAGAGGGAGAGACACATGGGAAGGAGGTTGGCTGTGGCTTTCCAGAGCTGCAGGAGAGGCAGCTATTGTGACTGACCCAGTGAGATGGCCACAGGCCAAACCAGAGACACTCTCCATAGTAGTGAGAATGAGCCCTAGGAAGCTGCATCCGGGGAGGGTGTGTGGAAAAAAAAAACAGTGGTGCCCATAAGCCCCCCCCCCGCAACAGGAGCCAGAGTTCAGCCAGCTCTCAGTACTGCCCAGGATGCCATGCAGCTGGACATGAGAAGGATACCAGCTCCAGCCCCACTGCCCAGGTTAGGCCTGCGAGGAGACTATAGTGGTGTATTTCTTGTTTGTGGGGTTTAGTTGTTGTTCTGGGAGTAGCTGGGGCCTTATTTATGTATGTATTTATTTTCCCTGAGAACATCACCTGTTCCCCCATCCCCCTCTCCTCCCCCCCCCCCCCTTCTTTTTAGTGACCTCCAGGGAATAAACTGTGGGTTGTTTTTCTGTGGGCCTTGATTTATGACCAAGTAACCTAGAAGTTGTTGGTTTTGTGCTCCAAGTCACCAGCACCTCTTCCAAGTGCTTGTGCAATAATCCACAAAAGGTGGAAGGAGTAGGGAACAAGGGAAGGAGACTTGCTTACATTTGGACCTCTGGGCCTCCATTTTTAAAATAACCTAAATGATGTAGTGGCCCTCCATTCAGGGAAGGGGCTAAATTGGAACATCTTAAAGAGACCCCATTTTTAGAAAATGCTGAGCATTCACCCTCTTAATATCAGGCCCCTTAAAAGTGTCTAAGGTTGGGCACACCGAGTCAGGAGGGACTTGTGTATAGTGTGTGCTATGTATCCGAACGAGTTTGTCTTCACAACCCAGAATGCTAGCTCATATTCCTTTAGATATGTACACACTTGAGTGCCCTGTTAGCAAACAACAAATAATAATGAAGAATTATCATCAGCATCATCAAATGTTAGCCCGCTCTTGGGAAGACAAGCCTACACAAAGGCATGGTCTCTACTAGACCAGGCAGGTCATCTTAAGGTACACCATCTGACTACACAAAATATGTAGCTGGAATTAGCTTACCTTAAGCCAAGCCACCATGGCATCTGCACAGCAGGAGGCCAATAGGAACACATGTTCCTGTCAACTTCCCTTACTCTTCACAGAATGAGGAGTACCAGCTGCCAGTGGGGGCTACCTTCAGCGTTCGATGAACACGTCTACATTAGACCCACTAGAAGATCGATCTCTGGAGGGTTGAGTGTACACATGCCGTGTACACTCTAGTGTACACATGCCGAAAGAGACTAATCCAAACCCCACTGAACTCAGTGGGCATCATTATTTTCTGTGAATCAGGCCCCCGATAAGGGGGGGGGAAACCTCCTCTGGAGAGCCTCTTGGATGATAAATCCCTCCAAAATCTATAGGCACCAGAGATAAGAGGAAACTGTCTCACCCGGAAAGGATACCTGTAGAATATTCTGGTGCCTGTCCATGACATCTGTGACCCCCAGAAGTACGTTGTGTTTCATGAAGACTTCATTGGCCGCTGCCAATCTCACATCAGTATTCACATGTATCTGTTAAATAACAGGGAAGATGTTAGCCTGTCCCACGGTGACTTGCCAGGCCAGCCTGCAACCATGAATTGACTCTGATGGTTCCAAAGTCCTAAGTCCCTGAAAACAAAATAAGGAGAGAAACTATCCATTTCAGGAAGTCTTTTCAGAAACTCCCAGCTCTGGCCATTGAAGCAGGTTTACGTACCAACCCAGCTCTATTCAGCCAGGCTGTGTCTACACTGGCAAGTTATTCCGGAAAATCAGCCGCTTTTCCGGAAAAACTTGCCAGCTGTCTACACTGGCCGCTTGAATTTCCAGAAAAGCACTGACAATCTAATGTAAAATCATCAGTGCTTTTCCGGAAAAACTATGCTGCTCCCGTTCGGGCAAAAGTCTTTTTCCGTAAAACTGTTCCAGAAAAGGGCCAGTATAGACTCATAGACTTTTAAGGTCAGAAGTGACCATTATGATCATCTAGTCTGACCCCCCGCACAGTGCAGGCCACAGAATCTTACCCACCCCTCCTAGAATAATCCTCTCACCTATATCTCAGATATTGAAGCCTTCAAATACTTTGAAGGCCCCAACATGCAGAGAGTCCTCCAGCTGTGTGTAGACAGCACAATAGTGTTTTCCGCAAAAAAGCCCCGATCGCAAAAATGACGATCGGGGCTTTTTTGCGGAAAAGCGCGTCTAGATTTGCCACGGACGCTTTTCCGGAAAAAGTGCTTTTCTGGAAAAGCGTCCTGCCAATCTAGATGCGCTTTTTCGAAAATGCTTTTAACGGAAAACTTTTCCGTTAAAAGCATTTCCGGAAAATCATGCCAGTGTAGACGTAGCCTGGGAGTTTTCACCACCAGACATGAGATAATCCCAGAAGATTGAGGGGGAAATGACTTGTAAGACTATCGGACCTATTCTTTTCCCCACCTGTCAGTTCAGGATAATCTGAGACAGGCCTGTATATCTTCCAGTCTACATTCAATACCTCCAACAAGGGAACTTCCACTACTTTCTTTGGAGGATTAAATCTATAGCTCTCATCATTAGACACTTGGCTCAGAGTCCATGGTAGTCAACAGAATGACTTTCGTTGACTTTAACAGACCGTGGATCAAGCCCCAGGACTTCTATTTTTTTTTTCCCGATAGGCAGTTTGTCTTTATCTTTGTGCTCCATTGCTTCTCCTAATATTCCCATTCTAAAATATTTTGCCCCTTCTTGACTATTGCGTTCTTGAAACGCGTCTAGACAACCACCTTGTTATCTGTTTTCTGGGGAAAAAATACATTGTTATGGAAGTGAACACATGAATAACTTCTGCTCACCTTCTTTTGATGTTGGTCAATAACCAGGATAACAATTATTGTGAGTGCCATCGCCGCCAACGTCACCAAAATGCTGACTTCCCAGTGTAATCCAAAGGAATACAGCTGCATGGTGGAGTAAATATTTGCCCAGATGGAGATGTAGAAAATCTATAAAGATCCAGAGAGACTCAGAAAACAAAACTCACAAAAACAACAAAAGCAGAAGAAAGGTCAAGAGAGCAGGAAAGTTCCCGTCTCATAAATTAGTTAAACCCCCAGGGATTTTATGAGGGTAAATGGACAAAAGATGCCTCTAAGAAGAATGAGAGGGAGTGGGGAAGAGGTGTAGACTGAAAGTCGGGCTTGAATGAGTTCCTGCGTTATATCCAAGAAGAACTGATCATCAAAGTCAACAAATGAATTCTTGATGGCGTTTCATACTCAAGATTTCAGTCGAGTTCCTCCATTTCAGTAAGGCATGCATTCGCCCAGACGGATGGATAATACTTATTATAGTCACTGTATTTATATCAGGTTACCACAACAAAGCACAAAGAGTACCACCAAGACAATAAAATAAAATAACGCACCAATGCGTGACATTTGCCTCCAGAGGCAATTCTAGAGACTAAGGAGGGAAGAAGAGAGTCATTCATTTGACTGTACTTTGGAGCAGCATCTTATGATGGGATTTGGATATGCAGCTATATTAGGGTGCATCTACACTGCAGGGCTTAACTCAAAATAAACTACGCAAATTGAGCTACGTCAATTGCGAATCTTATTTCGAAATAGGGAGCGTCTACACAGCACTTATTTCGAAATCGAGCACTCTTCCTCTGACTTCCCTTACTCCTCATACAGTCGGAGTAAGAAGTCCTTCAGCTTGACGACAGTATTTTGACACCATTTCGAAATAACTGCCTACTGTGTAGACGTGGACTAAGTTATTTCGGAATAGCACTAGTTATTTCGAAATAGTGTTTCAGTGTAGACATACCTTAGAGAATACAGCTTGGTACAATGTTATCTGGGAAGGATGGAGGGAACCAAATAGAAAACAATACAAATCCAAACATGAAAATCCCCTTCATGAAAATAAGGGGACTTGTTACATAAAGGCTGATATCTTTAATTAATTAATGGAGATTGCCTATCTCCTAGAACTGGAAGGGACTTGAAAGGTCATGGAGTCCAGTCCCCTGCCTTTAGAGCAGGAACAAGTACCATCCCTGACATATTTTTGCCCCAAATCCCTAAATGGCCTCCACAAGGATTGAACTCACAACGCTGGGTTCCGCAGGCCAGCGCTCAAACCACTGAGCTATCCATCCCCTCAGAGAAAAAGATCCGTGCACTCTTATTTACACAAGGGCCACTTCACCCCACTCCATGCATAGAAAGCGGGTGCAAATATAATGTAGTCCCATCTTAAGACTCCTTGGCCATGCCTGAGAAGCGTGAAGGAGAATGAGACCTGGAGTGTTTTCAGAGCTGGGAAGGAGGGGTAGATGCTTTCAGGTCCTGGAGTTCCACCTCTGTTAAAGCCAGCCCAGAAAAAACTGTGCTAACTGACAGCCTGTGGTAGTACTCCTAAAAAGTGGGCAGTGCACACCTACATCATTGTACAGCAATCTCCACAGGATGGGATTTCCAAAGGGGCCTAAGGGAGTTAGGTGCTCAACTCCCATTGAAAGTCATTAGGGGCTGGACATTTCCCCAGTTGCACCTAGGAAATGGCACCTAACTCCTTTGGGCTCCTGCGAACATCACAGGGGCAGTTTTCCGTTGCTCATCAGAACTAGCACGTACCACAGCAATGGCTATCCCGAACGCTCTGGAGTTGTAGAACATGTATCTTCTCACTTCGGGGTCCAGAATGGCATTTTGAATTAAACTCTTCCACTGATCCACTGGCATCTGTGCAGGAACCAAGAACAAACCAGCCCACTCACTTTTTCATGCAAAACAATGCAGCAAAAAGCTGAACGGCAGCAGTCAAGAGCCAGACCAGCACTTCACAACTCCTAGCTTATGAGACTTGAGACGCCACAGGATCCACCTGTGTCCCAGACTCTGCCTCCAAACAGAGGGAATTGGCCCACATTTTGATCTGAATTAACCTGGTGTAACAGATTTTTAAAAAAAAGGCTTGAAAAATGGATTTGTGCCTCAGTTTCCCCATTTGCAACTAATACCACCAACCTTTGTAGAGTGCTTGGAGATCCTCAGTGGAAAGGATGCTATGTCAACCAGCAGAACTGTATTGATTTCAGAAATTTAACTGACAGAATTCTAAGCCAGTTTCATGAAACCAGGCTACAAGGCTGCATGGACATTCGTATACTGCTTTAAACCAAACATACCTGGGTTGAACTGAAGGCAGTACGGAGCAGGTTTAAGCTAAAGTGAAGGAAGCCACTCAAACTGAAGTAAGACTGTCCCCACAAGGCTTAGCACCCATTTAACTAAGGTGCGTGTGCAAACAAGACTAAGAGTTCAGTAAGATGAGTCATTGCCCTGGAAGCAATTGAAACTCTTTGCAAGCAGATTCACTGTCTTGCATTGTCTCAAGGGATTAGGAGTCAGTGCTGTGTCAGATCCCATTGTGTGAATTCATGTCAGATCAAGATCATATTTAAGGGTTCATGGGAGTTCACCCCTCTTCCCCAGTCCAATTCCATGCAGAAGAAGCAATACTTCCTGGGATTGTGCAATTCCTGGCTCGGAGCTCAGAAGATACCTCCCCTCTGCTCCATCCCTTGCCGTCTTCAGCCCAAGGAAAGGTTTGTCTAACTCAGGGCTACTCAACATGCAACCTGCAGCCCATTTGTTTGCAGCCCACCTGTGGTTTGGGTTTACATGGGGCTCAACACATGGCCCGCGGGTGGGATCCTTTGAACTGGCCTCCACTGGGAACACGTTCCACAATGGCGATTCAATAGAGCGGTCTTCTGTTGAGATGTGATTTAGTCGTTACATTCCTGAACTGTCATTGCTTATTAAAAGTGCTGTCAAATGGGGGGAAATTGGGTAAATATTACATTTTATTAATATCAGCAGAACTGACTTAAATGGGGCCTGTGTGTTGTGTAGTCTTGCCTTAATCTTTGCATTCATGCCCATTGGCGTGAAAGACGCTATTTGCATCTATATTTGCATGTACATGCAACCACACTTAAGTTGTGGCCCTCGGCAAGCACTGTGAGTATCATCGTGGCCCCCGGGGCTTCCCAAGTTGAGTGCCCTGGTCTAACTGGTCGGTGATCACTGGGGAGCAGGTGACTTCCATTGGTCTCTCCACTAATAACAAGCCCGATCTTGGGAATTTGACCCTTGACTTTGGTGGGTGAAAGATGAGATCTTTTAGTGCCCAGATCAGGTCGTTCAGCGAAACAGACTAGAGAATAAAAGGGTTGAAAGGGCCCTCAAGGGGGCATCTAGACTAGTCCCTTGCACTCATGGCAAGACTACGTTTCATCTAGAGCAGGGGCAGGGAACCTTTCTTGGGTCTGAGGCCATTGACCCACAAAGAAATCAGTTGGGAGCCACTCACAAATGAGAAGAAAAAAAAAAACTGTCTCACATGGGGAAAAAAAAATGACACACCTCACTCATGCAACTCAGGCCACCAGGTGACCCCTCAGGCTCCAGACACCTGGGGACGGGGACTGAGGCACACACACACACACACACACACACACACACACACACACACACACACACACAGATTAACTCTTCTGGGAGCCCCAGAGGATAGTAGATGTTGAGGGATCTTCTAGGCTCTGCAGTGGAGCCAAAAATGAGGGGTTCAGTGTGCAGGCGGGGGCTGCACCTCATCTACCACTTCCCCCCACAAGACTTGTTACCTTGTCAAAGAAAGCCATCACATTGGTGTCACGTGATTTGTTCTTGACCAATCCACGCTGCTACTGATCACCTCATTATCTTATAGGTGCCTGCAGGGCTTCAGACCTTGTTTACCTGAGCCAGTTGAGACTCACGCCAGTTCAAGTGACTCAACTCCCCATGTGGACACGCCCTGAGCTACACAGAGCACTTGTCACCAGAGAATCTCAAAGCACTGTCATTGCACTTGGTAATACCACTCTCGCAGACTCAGCTCCAGGGGCAGAAATGTACACCCAGCCAACCCCATGGAAGGTGACAGATTGTGATGCTTGGGCCAACATGACTTCAGGGCCACAAGACCAGTGTCCCAAAGGTGATGGGGGAACGCACAATTAGAAGACTGGAGGGTGGGCTGCCACAGCTTGCTGCCCTTGGCGATGGAGCAGTCACATGGCCGAATAACTTCAGGCACACAAAAGCAGCCTGAAGTCAGTAGGAACGCACAGGCGTAAATGAAAGCCCTCTTCCTATAGGCCGTCTATACTTCTGAATGACAGCTATGAACCAGGGGAAGTGGAGAGACCAGGAGCTGCTGACCCACAGTAAAATCAGTCGGGGGCTGCACACGAGTGAGAAGCAAAGAAAAAACCAACTTCCCCATTGACAGGACCCCTGACTGAGAAGGAGAAAGTTTCAGAGGGGTGTCCATGCTAGTCTGTAATTGGAAAAACTTAAAAAACAACAAATAGTCTTGCAGCACCTTAGAGACTAACAAAAAATGGAGATGATATCGTGAGCTTCTTGGGCACAACTCACTTCTTCAGATGAATGGAGTTTAAGGGGTCAGTCCAGTTTTCAAATAAAAAGCACGAGGGGGGGAGGAAAAAAAATGGAGAAAGAAATTGCCAGTTAGATTGTCCATGCTAAGTGAAGCTGATAAGAGTACTTCGTACTCACTTTAAGTACCCTTGGTTCGTTTTTTTGTGTCATCCTGCCGACGTCTTTGTTTAGACTTCTGTTGTCACAATCAAACTTGTAAATGGAATTAAGTTCTGCAGTATCCCTGTCGAGCTGGCATTTGAAATTGGTTTGAAGTAATATGGTGGCTTTGAGATCCCTTAGACATTCCCCCCACACACCAGAGCCTGGGGAAGCTGGGCTAGTAGATTTTGTGTGCTCCAGCCCCACAGGGTGGCAGTGGCCACCATGGGCTCCCCAATACTGAGCAGGAAGAGCCCTGAGTCTCGGGGGGCCAGATCCAGGCAAGCCAGGCCTGAGATTCCCCACCCCTTGTTACACGGGCAAGTAACACAGGCATAATCTACCCCTCACCCCTGCTAGCCACCAGGGTAGCCAGGTTCCCAGGGAAGCACTCACCTGAATTCCAAAGGTCTTCAGTTTCTCTGCACAAAGCTCCATGTCAAAGGAGGTGGAAGAGCAGGTATTGTTAGCAGTGAGAACCAGAAGCACTTGGCCATTGTGAGGCTCTGCAAAAAGAACCAGGGGAGAAGGCTGGGTGTGACCACACGGGACAGGTCAGGGAGGAGGAGGTGTTTTCCTCAGGAGCTTGCAAAGAGAGAAAGCGCCAGACAACCAACTGCACTGAGAAGCTATCAGTGGGTGACGGCCTCTGAATTGTTCCTCAGCCATTTTTCATCAAGTCGCATTGAAAGAGCTGCACCGCACTCCAGCTATAATGCAGGGACCAAGGGCTGGAAGGTGAAGCAACCAAATCCTACCGAGGTGCAAAGAGGAAGCAATCTGACTGGGAAGGGGTCATGTGTCAGTCCAACGGCCCATGCACAAGAAGGTGACAGGGTCCACCCACGCGCAGTAGCTGCCAAGACCTGTGATAAATGGCTGTAAGGGCCTAACTCCCATTAGTGTATCAAGGTGTCTAAATACCTTTAGGACACTGGGCTTAAATTGAAAGTGGCTCCAAATCTGCTCCCTCAGTCCTGGGACTGCTCTGAGTTGTGCTGACAGCAGTACTCATCAGAGCATAAGAACGGCCAGACTGGGTCAGACCAAAGGTCCATCTAGCCCAGCGTCCTGTCTGCCGACAGTGGCCAATGCCAGGTGTCCCAGCGGGAATGAACAGAACAGGGAATCATCAAGCAATTCCACCCATCACCCATTCCCAGCTTCTGATAAACTGAGGCTAGGGACACCATTCCTACCTATCCTAATAGCCACTGATGGACCTAACCTCCATGAATCTATCTAGCTCTTTTTTGAACCCTGTTAAAGTCCTGGTGTTCACAACTTCCTCTGGCAAGGAGTTCCACAGGTTGACTGTGTTGCACGAAGAAGTGCTTCCTTTTGTTTGTTTTAAACCTGCTGCCTATTAATTTTGTTTAATGAGCACCTAGTTCATATGTGATGGGAACAAGAAAATAACTTTTCCTTATTCACTTTCTCCACACCAGTCATGATTTTATAGACCCCCATCATATCGCCCCTTAACCTCCTCTTTTCTCAGATGAAGTCTGTTTAATCTCTCTTCATATGGGACCTGTTCCAAACCCCTCATCATTTTTGTTGCCCTTTTCTGAACTTTTTGCAGTGCCAGTATCTCTCTTTTGAGATGAGGTGACCAAATCTGCACGCAGGATTCAAGATGTGGGCGTACCATGGATTTATACAGAGGCAATAAGATATTCTCCATCTTAGTCTCTTTTTAAATGATTCCTAACATTCTGTTTATTCTATTTCATAGAGCTGGAAGGAATCTTGAGAGGTCATCAAGTCCAGTCCCCTGCCCTCTTGGCAGGACCAAGTACCATCCCTGATAGATTTGCACCAGAGCCCTAAATGGCCCCCTCAAGAATTGAACTCACAACCCTGGGTTTAGCAGGCCAATGCTCAAATCACTGAGCTATCCTTCCCCTATGCTAAGAACTAGCCACAGTGACTCCAAGATCTCTCACAGCCCTTACTGCCTTGACTCAGAGCCCTGCAGTGTCTGCCCCACCTCCTCCCACCCAGAGCCCGCCTCGCCGCACCCGCTGCACCAGCTCTTCCCTACTTCATGATTCCCGTGTTGCGTAAGACGGAAGCCGAATTCCTTCCCCCAAGGTGTGGCCCATCCCGATTAAAAGCCAAGTAAGCACATCTCAAGACCGGTGGGGAATGTGAATGAAACAATGTTCTAAACATGTGTGCTGCGATGAACGTCATCAGAAGGTGAGTCGTGGAGTCTAGCAGACGGGTCTGGAGCCACAGTGGAAAATCTGGGTTCTTCTCCCAGTCCTGCTGCTAACTCACTTTGTGACATTAGATGAGTTACTTAGGACAAAGGCCAATCATTTGGGATGCCCAGCGTTAGCTCTGATTTTCAGAGATGCCGGGCATCCTGCAATGGGAGCAGTGACTGCTCAGAAATTCTGCAAGCAGGCACTAACCACTAGGCATCTCAAGAAGGGTATAGCAAAAACAAAGGCGCTCAGAATGAATGGACCCTGCTGTGAATGGGCTAATATCCAGGTAAGCCAAACACTGGCAGCTCCCATTGACTTCTTTCAAGGTCCCTTGGAAACCTTGGGCCCTGCTCCTGCAGCTGGATCGGCCCAATCTGACCACACAGTGATCTACGCATGAAATAGGGGAATCCAGGCGTTAATTACTATTGCGGCAGCATGTGGACACGGAACGTCAGTCCGTTCCTAAAGGAGTGTCGCAGTAAGCAATACAAACAGAGCACGGCTTTGGCTTTGCCAGTCCCATTACAAATCCAGGCAAATATTTTCAAAAGTGATCCATGATTTTAGGTGGCCAAATTGAAATGCTTTCAAGGGGTCTAAAATTTTCAGCAGACCTGAAAATCCATCCTCTTTCAAGTTGCCACCTCAGGCTCCCCAAACTCAGGGCACCCCAAATTACTGGTCACTTTATTTAACTCTTGGCCAGGATGCGTGTACTTTGTCTAATTATTATAATGGTTACATTCCTTCTATTGAAAATGATCAGAAAACCATTTTCTTAGTTTAATGCCATTTGTTTCAGCATGTGTCTGTTGCAATCAATAACTGGAGCTGTTTGCTTACCTTTCCCCCAGTGAAGGTCGCTTGCTTGGGTCCCATAGTAGAAGAGGGAGGCAGAGGTGGGATCTTGTTTCTCAGTTCCAGCTGGTTGGCTTTCACAGGCCATGGTGAAAAAGTAGGTTTAGTGCGGGCCCCTCTCACACGCCGTCATGAATCCAACACTGCATTCATGATTCTGCTTCTTTTTCTGCATAGAAACACCCGGGGAACATCTAAGTTAGCCTGGCATAAGACTGCACTGTGGCTGGGATGCTTTTTCACACGGAAGGAAAGTCCCAGGGATCGGCATGCGATGTAATACATGACTTGACTTGAGCAAGTGTGTCACAATCCTGCCTGCAAGGAGGAACAGAAATGACCCACCTTGCACAAAAAGACCATCCAGCACCACTGCATCCAAACTCTTGGGTGCACTGTGGACTCTGCTCCTGATGGACTTTGCCTGAATGATGAATGGAGCATTTTGGGGTCAGCTCCAGAGTCCTCATGGCTAACGTGTGCCCATATCAACCCTGCGTGTGTGTAGGTGGCGGCAGGATTAGTGCCACAAGGCCACACCTCAGTCCATGAGGCAACAGCTCCTGGGAAAGACCATCCTTTCATTGAACACGATCGGGCACATTTTGGAGGCAATTAATCCACAAATGGGCTTGTCCTGAACCTCTGGAGGCCAGTGGGAGCGTTGCCATTTTCATCCCTCAGAGGACCATCGGGACCAGGGAGAATTCACATTATTGGTGCTTTGAAGCAGCCAAGATATTGAACTGTAAATATTGGGCACTGCAATGGACTACAGGCCGGACCTCCCTGGTCCACCACCCTAGGGGCCTGAGTGGTTCCGAACCAGAGAATTTACTGGACCAGAGGAGGTCCCCTGCCACTGGCCCCCCCTTACCGCCAGTTCAGGCCGGGCTACCCTCCCAGGTGCCGCCACCCTGCCGCAGGCTCCAGTCCTGGCCCTGCACTGCTGGGGGATGCCAGGAGCTCTGTCCCTGGCCTGTGCTATCACGGGCTGCTGGGAGTTGCCAGGAGTTCTGGCCCCAATCTCGGCCCCATGCTGCTGTGGGCTCTAGCTCCGCACTGCCATGGGGCTCCGGCCCTGGACTTTGGCTGGGCTGCCAGCCCTGCTGCCATTAGGCTTCTGGGCTCTCTGGTCCAGAAGCATCCATGGTCCGGCGGGACCACAGATGTTATCGGACCAGAAAGTGCTGGTTTTCAGAGGCCCAACTTGTACTGCATGAGAAAGAGAAAACCACTTCAGATAAGAAATGATGAGGATACCGTGATGGGAACATCACAAACGCACAGAGAAAGAGAAAGTAGAATTTCCACCCAGCACCACTAAGGAACTGTTTTGCTAGGCCAGAAACATGGGGGTACCCCTTTTTTCTCCCCATTTTCACCTTCGCCTGGGCATTTCAGTTCTTAGTTCCAGAAATGGAAATGGCCCAGCCCTGTGAGAGAATCTGTGTGTATCAGGAATGATAACTTCCTGCAATATCCCAGACAAACCTTTTTGGATTAAGTGTAAGATTTTAGGAGTACAGTACAACCTCAGAGATCCAAACACCGAGATCTGGATTGACTGGGTAATCATTTGGGACCAGTAGTGTGCAATCAGGCAGAAGCAGAGACTGACCACACACACACACACACACACACACACACACACACACACACACACACACACACACACACACAGTCCTGTGTTAAATGTAAACTACTAAAAATTAATAAAGGGAAAGCAACATTTTTTCTTGTGCATCCTAAAGCTTCACAGCTGTATAAAGTCAACGTTCAGCTGTAACTTTCTGAACCACCACAATATTTTGTTTGGCATTAGGGAACATTTCAGAGCAAGAACAACGCCCCTTCCTGAGATGTTGTTAACACTGAGGTGCTACTGGATTGAATGTCTATGTATTACTGTGAGAGGCAGAGGTCTGTACGTGACCGGTGTAAACCCTGGGAAGTATGATGAGCTTCAAAGGACTCATTTAAACAATGTACTAGACACAAATGGATTTTCAGTTGAGCGGGTTTCCTAAGAAATTCTAAGGGGGAAGGGAAAGGCAAATTCCCATCTCGAGACCCAACCTCCTGACGCTAGGCCCTGAGGAGCAACCCCGTCTGCTGCTTACCTGTGCCCAACGTCCCAAGGCCAAACGTTCAAATGGTATAAAGGTGGGACTCTCAGTGGTGCCTGTTTTCAGCTAATGCTGCTAGGAACCTGTAACCACAGCAAACCCGTGAACGGACTGAAGGAGTGCTCCAGCCCCACAGTCCTTCCTGGTAGGGTGACGGGTGAGTTTTCTGGTAATCTTATTAGCATGTGTGTAGGCTCTTTTCTTGGCTTACTGTGTTTTTTCTGAAATGCGTTTGCCTTGTGAATAAAGGTGCTTGCTTAGAAAAAGGTGTGAGGTACCTTATAATTATGAGCAATTATGCTGCTTGTAGTCTCTGAGGAGAAAGCGAGCAGGCCAGCTTAGGCAGTCTGACTTGCTGGGGAACTCACAGTGTAGGCGAGGAACTGTTCAGCCCACTTAGAATGGAGTAAGACGGGGTCTCCGCCCAAGAGAGCTGATGACTCGGAGCTAGAAGCTGGAAAGTAGGCACCCTGGCTGGATACAGGTTCAGTTGCCATAGACTTATCCAATATGAGCATATGAATGTTCTGAAGCTTGTAATTAGCTTGTAATTCATCAGTCACTGCCCTGGGACCATGGGGATCACCTGCATCTCTAGTAAAACCTGGACCATGCTCCACAATTCTACCCTTTTCTCCTGTCTTACCTTTGTTCTCAAGTGTCTGTGTTGCAGCTGCCGGGCTCCCTCAGAAAGCCTGTCAGTGCTGTGCCACAGACACCGCACTTCCGTGGGCAGCCCCCGGTGTCACCCCAGTTTAATCCAGTCACCTCAATGCAGGACAGTCATCACCAGCCAAAGTGCAATCAAACAGGAAACCGACGCAACAGAAACTACATTCAACGATCAGCATGATTGCAACAGGCGCCCACAAAGGGCAGGAAACGCAGTTAAAGGAGCAACGCTCCGATCCTTTCAACAGCAGTGGAGGGGTGTCTGAACTGAACCCAGCAATAGGGTGTTTTTCAGACTGCGTTCTTAGGAGAGTGCGTATTCCTGCAACCCCTAGAAAGCAAGTGAGCTGCTGGGGCAAAGAAAACCACGAAATGTCTCCATTGTGACAGCAGCTGTCTTCACACAGACATGCACGCACACGCACCAAGCCCTTCACCAAACCACATCACCCTGGCGCGCGCCCAAAGGAGGGACGGTTTTGGTCTCAAACAATAAATCCTCACTCCAGCCTATTTCCCTTGGTGATTGAGGGTGAAAACCTCTTCTCTCCAGGCAAAAAGGCAGGTGGTGAATATCACTGCCCCGTGCCCTGGCCCTCAAATCCTGCCCTTTAGGGAGCAAGCAGGTAGGAGAATGAAAAAAATGAGAGTCATAACCCAACCACAGCAGAGAGTCCAATGGCATAGGCACTAAAGGCACCATCAATGCTGGTACCACGCAAAGCGAGAGTTGCATTGGGCTGCCCGTTTACACAGGCCAGATATTTCTGTCGCCTGAAAAGAGCTCCCTGTCGGAGGAAACCTCCCGTGGAACAGCTGGCTGGGAGCAGGCAGTTCACAGAGAGCATCGAAGCTGCTGCCAGGAGCCTGCCCCTCATATCGAGGGAGAGGGTGCAGATTCCATGGCTCCCCCCCCTTACCTTTTTATCCAGTGTGCATCTCGGTCCACTGGGTTCTCCCTTCCTGCTGAAGCAAGGTCCCTCTGTGGAGATCTGCGTCTCCCCCAGCTCCTTCCAGCTCCACCCTCCCTTCCTCGATTCCCCTCTTCCAAAGCTCCCTGGGATTCTGCCTTTGGCTCCTCCTATCTTCCCTCCCATTCCATGCGCTCTGCCAACCCTACCTTTGTGACTGCGCCCTTCACCTCCTTCATTCACTCCAGGCTTCCTTTTGCGACACCACATATTCTTCCCAAAGCTCCAGCCTGATGTTCAACAAGACCCATCCCCCCCGTCCTGCAAGAGATTTTGAAGGCTCACCTGTTCCCGGTTGTCTTCTGTATCAAGTGAGCCCTCCCCATTTGCTGCCTTCTCTCTGTCTTTTGCATGGTCCTGTCCAACAGCCTCCCTCTCGTGCCTTGGCACTGTTGATCTTTGGGATGGGGACCTCCTTCTTGTTTGCTGTTGTCCCGACTGGTTGTTGCAGAAATAAATCAGCCTCATTTACCCAAACTCCAAGGTCCAAATGAATACAGTGGGGCAACCCACGGCAATCAATAGGCTTGTCACCGCTGTGTATTTCCCCTTCCCTACTGCCTCTTGCTTTCATTACACTGTGTTGCAGGCACCAGCTTGCAAAATATCTCCTGTGTGTGAGAGTTTTCCCGCAGGCATATTGTATCTAGTGCTTTTAACCCTGTCGAGAGCCTCCACCGTGTTTCCCCATCTGTTACAACCCTAGCGATAGACTCCACTGGCAAAATGGGGATGTGGATTTCAAACGTCTCAAAGTCTGGGAGAGGTCAGATCTGGGGTTAAACCCCACAGCTTTCAGGGAGGTACAGGAAGCGGATGATCCACATGGCCCAAAGGGGGCACTTCGCCTTCAACAAAATGAGGGTCACCTTGGATGTGGTCCCCAGGTTGCATCATCTTCACTGCCATGGGTGTATTAGCCGAAGCAGGGTACCAATGCTTGTGCCTGCAATGAAAGCCTTCGAAAGACAACCGCTGACACTGAACAACGTGACACTTGTCTTTGCTCACTGCACAGTGACATTTCCTTAGACAGAGCAGCTGACTCATAAGATATAAGTGCTCCAGTGAAGGTTCTGATTATTGCCATGGAAAGCTGGCCCTAATCAGTCATCCCCAAACCACAAATGCACCAAGGCTGTTGTTGAGTGGTACTAAACAGTGCACTCACCCCTGCCAAACAAGCCCAGTGAACAAACCTGGATGGCAGTAGCTGTTGCCCTTTTCATTAAAGAAAACCATGGTCGTCACGCACATCCGCCCCCCAGTGACAGAGGCAGGAATTAGCCAAAGCTGTGGCTAACCCGTCTAGCTGTGAAATGCACAGAGATTGGGGATTTCACACAGAGAGCTCAAGGCTGGGAGTAATATACTAAGAAAATGGTCATGCAAATAAACAGAGATAAGAGGAAGGGGTTATAGAATGGACCAGCTAATTCGGGAGTTTTTCTGGCTTCCATTATGAATAAATTGCAACACAGAGACACTATGGCTACATCTAGACTGCACCCTCTTGTGCAAGAAAATATGCAAATGAGGCAAAACGGTGAATATTGCCACACCTCATTTGCATACTTAACGAGCCACCATTTTTGCACAAGTGGCTTTTGCACAAAAAGGAGCCATCTACACGGCTCCTTTTTGTGCAAAAACCCCCTCTTGCGCAAGAGCCGTTCTTCCTGGGGAAAAAAAGCAGCAGAATGGCTCTTGTGCAAGAGGGGGTTTTTGCCTAAAAATGGTGGCTCATTAAGTATGCAAAGGAGGCATGGCAATATTCAGCACTTTGCCTCATTTGCATATTTTCTTGCGCAAGAGGGGACCATCTAGATGTAGCCCAAGGGTATGTATATGCATTAGCTTTGCATTAGGGGAGCTAATCCATTTTGGCAAGCAGTGTTCCCTCTAATTTTTTCCATCCGTGTGTGGAATAATTTTATGTACATCAAAGTATGTGCAGAAGTGCACCACCAGTAGAAACACATGGTACCGGCTGTGGGTGCTCTGCCAATTAGCTGGACAGCACCTGAATCTCTCCTGGGTAACTTCCCAAGTGCTCAGCTTACAGGGAACACTGCTGGAAAGACTCCCTTTCATTTTAGTAGGCTTGGTAGTGGATCTTAGGAGACCCTTGTTTGTATAGAATACACGGCACTGGTAAGGCACTTCTTGTGGAGATGTAGCACATATTAGCAAAGCTATGTCAACCGAAGCAGAGTTTATTTCACACACATACACTGTAAAGTACCACGGTAAAAGCACAGATTTATCAGTATAACTGTGTCTGTTCTAGGGGCTTTTGCCAATACATGCACATCTCATTGCTTCTTTCCCCTAACTGGCACAGTTGTCCAGCAAAAGTATCCTGGCCTGGATCAGATCCTAGCTGGGGACTACTCATGTCTGCTTCAAAACAAGAGGATGAGCAATCAGCCGACCTCAAGGACTCTCACTGTTCCCCTTCCCTACCTGCAGCCTCCATCCCAGCCCCTCCCAAAGAAATGAGAGAGGGATCAGCCAGGAAATCAGAGGGAGAACCACCATTTCCTCTCCATGGTGTAACTCACAAGACTAGGATGACAGCTTCCCCCAAGCAAAGGGGTGGAGTGGGAAGGGAGACATTTCATTTTGCATTGTCTGTAGCCACCATGTTGCCATCCAATTGGGATATACCAGAAATGAGCGAACATGAGTGGTTCTGGGGAGGCATGAGATAGATCTAGTGTGCTATAATCTCAGACTTGTTTATACCAGCCAATGCAAATTAAAAAAGGATTAGTTCCAGTTAGTGTACATACTCCTCGTATGATTCTCTCGGAGCCTGGAATTTCTCTAGTTCAGCTTACTCTGACCGTTACTAGGCAATGTGTTGTTAATTGAAACACAGGAATAACTTTGACTTCATAGCCTCTTACCCACCTGGGGCCTTATTACATTGGCCACTGCAGGCTGTTACAGCAAAACCCATCTCTTGTGGGAAAGAAAATAAATCCTCTCTCGGTTGTCATTAGCACATAGTATCAGCTCCTCTCTACAAACACGGGTAGGTAAAGCTCGAGATGAAATTGCATAGGCATCACATCCAGACAAATAATTGCACCTACCGTCTCTTCTCTCCCAGATAAGGATCCAGGCACAGCAATAAAACAGTGGCACAGTGTATAGGAAGGACGCTGTAAACAGGTTATTATAAATGGCCTGTGGAAAACCACAGATGGGGAGCAATAAAAATGACATTGAATCTCCCTAAATGTTTACTTGCTGATTAGCTACAGTGTATAAACCATGGTACTTGTGAGAAAAACTTACTTGGAGAAGCTGATCTCCGAGCCAAAGCCTGAACCCCTTGATACAAAATGCCAATGGATTTCAAAGGAACCAGAAAGGTAGCAGAGGGGCAAATCCTTCCAGCCTCTTCCATGGCTGCAGGAGCCTTAAACCTAGTGCTTTTGTTGTGCAAGGAGAAAACTTGGGATCTCCTCCTATGATGGTGGGGAGGAGGGAAGAACGTGATTCCACCTGCTTCCATGCAGGTCAGTTGGTGTGGACTGTGGCTCATGATGTCATTTTGTGCATCCACCTGCCATTGCTCCTTGCCCAGCTAGGGTAAAGGGGCTGCTAGAGCTTGGTGGCTCCTAAACATTAATTCTAAGTCAACCCTTAGGCCCAGCATGGAGGCGCTTTGAGAAATCATAATCAAGTCTCAAAAGGAATGCACCCCCCAAAAGGAGGACCCCAGAATCCTGGGGCCCCTCATAACAGCAACAGATTTTCCTTTGAACCTTCCTTCCCTCCCTCTTTCCCCTCCCCAGTGCCAAGCACTGCCCATCAGAACCCAGGGATCAGGAGCCATTAGGTTTAATTTATTATATTCCAAGATATTTCTCAAATTCTACATTTGAGATTAAAAAATTTGCTCACACTTACCAGAGAATATGCAGTTCTTGCTTTTTCTACTTAAGTCTTACTTCCTGCTGGGATGAGGTGCTTTACTTTTTTTGATTACGGGGATACAAAAACCCTTTCTTGCATGTCAAATTAAAAATGAGGAAGCAAGCGGTTTTCTGTTTGGCTAATGGCTCTGATACTGAGCCAACAAATTCCTTAGTAGAGATTTTGAGGTAGCTGAATATAATTTCATATCTACTTAAATATAACTCGTAAGCCAGTCTGAGCAATCATATTTACTACACAAGATTAAAGTGTTAATGTCTCTCTTTTCATAAGGTGTTTTGCAGCATTAACTTTTTAGACAAACCATTGCTATTTGAGGATGGGGACAGGGTCCGATATTCTTTTTCTCTAACGTTTTAGGTCAGATGCTCAGCTGCTGTGGATCTTCTAGCGGAGCACCTTTACCATTGGTTTTGAATTATTATTAGAATTCATAATGAAATCATAAAGTGGAGGGAGGCGCAAAGAATCTAAAACAAAGAAGGAAAAACTGATCAAATTTCATCCTGGAAAAGATCTCCGTATATTTTAGTGTGTGTCCATCTGTGTGTCTTCAAGTCCATTTGTTCAAGAATTCCTGAACAGTAAGAGCTAGGATCAAATTTGGTATGCAACTTCCTTTTATTCTAACTTAAAGCAAGGTCAGAGTTTCATTGTGCCAGGAAAAGGGAAAGTGCTGGGAATGGGAGTGTTTTCCACCACATGGAAGGAAGGAGAGATGCAATACTCACAGTGACCACTGGGGGCAGTGAGCACAGGGAACAGCTACACTGCAGAGTTGACTACTGGGGGCAGCCTCGCTAGTAAGACACTGGTCAGATGAGGACAGGGCCCCGCATGTTGCCAGCCAACATAAGACCGGCCATACTGGGTCAGACCAAAGGTCCATCTAGCCCAGTACCCTGTCTTCCGACAGCAGCCAATGCCAGGTGCCCCAGAGGGAGTGAACAGAACCGGGAATCTTCAAGCAATCCCTCTCCCGTCACCCATTCCCAGCCCCTGACACCATTCTTACCCAGCCTGGCTAATAGCCATTGATGGACCTAACCTCCATGAATTTATCTAGTTTTTTCTTGAACCCAAAGTCCTGGTCTTTACAACAGCCTCTGGCAAGGAGTTCCACAAGTTGACCGTGCACTGCATGAAGTGGGTATGTGGCCCTCCTGCCCCAAATAGTGCTAAGGGGTAGGCCCCCATCCCCTGACTCTCATAAGAACGGCCATACTGGGTGAGAGCAAAGGTCCATCTAGCCCAGTATCCTGTCTGCTGACAGTGGCCAATACCAGATGCCCCAGAGGGAGGGACAACAGGTAATCGTCACATGATCTCTCCCGTCACCCACTTCCAGAGAAACAGAGGCTAGGGACACCATTCCTATCCATCCTGGCCAGGACTCCTCAGATTCCACCCAGGAGACTCCCCCAGAGGAGAGGCTAGGAACCAGGTCCAGCTCCACCCCCCTCCCAAAGGGAGACACCAAGGAGAAAGGGTCTGGGAACCATGGCCCGGGAACAATGACCCAACCCCAGACAGCCTGCAGGCCACAGGGAGGGGAGAGGTGGTGCTGTAGGCTGGGGCTGGCCTCCATAGCCTCTTCCACCCCCACACACCCAATAGTCTACAAGCATGCGTGGGGGGGGGGGGGAGGGCTTTTCTTCCATGTTATCACTTGAAAAGGAAAAAGGAAGTGAAAAATGAAATAAACTTCCCTCAAAACTGAAAAAGGTACTTTTTTGGGGGGGGGGTGTAAAAAACCCCACAAACGCCTGCTGTAAAAATTTTCAAACAAAATAAAAAGTTAGGTTTTAAAAAAATGCTCATAACTTACCATTTTACAAGGAGCGGCATCTCTAGCCTCGATGAAAGATGAAAGCTTATGCCTCCTGATCTTATGTTAATAAATCTGATTAACACACACCGGATGACCACTTTGCAAAAAGAGCCACTGTTTAATGTTCTGGGTAATCTTCCTTCCCGGCTGTCATGCCCCTCACACTGTGCCCCATGGAACCTAGACACTAAATGATCCAGGACAGAACAGTCGTTATCTCAGCAAGTGCCACACTGCAAACTACACCCGTTTGCTCTCAGTGTTGAATCCCTTTTCCTTCTCCTTTCCTTTCTTGTCTATTTAGATTAGAAGTGTGACAGCCGCCACCATGGCTGAGCATGCTACAGCTTTTGAAACTAACAGCACTTCAACCACTACCTGAGCTCAGTTTACAGTCCACCACACACAGCTTTACGATTCACCATCTGCCACTTGGGCAAACTTCACTCAAAACACTGTTAACAGCTGGTGTAGGCTTCACCTGTATTCAACAAGTAGCCATTAGGGAAAAGGTGGAATTTTAAATGATTCCGATCTGAGAGCTGAAAGACCTTTCCTTTAATGTATGCCCCTGCTTGCAGAAAATTGCACCCCGTCATACATTTGCTAGTGCACAGACTAATTTTAAAATGAAACGCTGTGCGAAATCTAGTAGGTGAACAATAATGGCACTAGGTGTCCTTTGCCCACAGCGAATCGGGAGGTTTACGCATCCTTTCATTCCAAAGGAAATCTTGACGTTGCAAACAAAGACACCCTGCCTGGAGAGAAAACACTGGAGAGGTTTGCACAATCAGATAATTTTAGCCTGTTAAAAAATGGCTTTTCGGGAACAGCACACCAACGGCGAGAAAAGTGACAGACTGTTGGCATTCCTAAAAAGCATTAGAACTTCAGCAGGAGCTATATCTGAAGTCTTTACAGTTCCAGCCAAAACAGGAACACTGGAGTGGAACAGAAAAATAATCCACCGCAGACCAGAGGAGGCAGAAGGAAAAAACAATGTCAACAAAGCAGCTTTGGGCACTTAGAAATTAACAATGAGGTGCTTCCAAATTAGTACAGCAAGAGAGAGAGATTGATCTACATCATTTCTGAGACTGGCAAGTGAGGGGGTGGAGGATCTAGCTACTGGAGAAGAGAAACCGCAGATAAAGATACATACGGCAGTGTTGAATTAGCCGGAAGTTCTAAGAATACAGAACCAGAAGCCTGCATCACGTGGCCATAGCAATAGTAGCACCAAATGCTTCAACACAAATCGATCTAGGGGCCAAGAACCTCTCCCCCAGGAAAAACAGAAGTCGCTCATCCAGCCACCAATATGGGCTATTTACAGTCCAGTGGAGAAGGCTGGATGAGCAAGGCTGAAGTAATTCTATGCCTCATATTCCCCTGGTTCTTCACCACCCCCTGCAGTGGAACACACAGGCTGCTCCAGTGTCCTAGCCAACTTGAGAGCTTGGCTTCTGAAGAGGCTCTTTCAAGATCTGTGATGAGAATTTAGCTTAGCCGTTCAGAGAGAAGACCAGGGAGGCAGCAATACCTGTTGTCAGTGCCTCCCCTCACTGTGGGCAAATCACCCTTGTCATCCATCACCCCTTCAAAAAGGTAGCGCTGAGGTGTGCTTTCCTACCCCCCGAGGGTGCTCTGAGGCTTCAGAGCGGTTTGGTTTGAGCCCCTCTGACAAACAATGCTACCTGACCACAGGGTGTTATTTCTTGTTACCACGCAACACACTTTTGCGCCAAGTAGAACGTTTCTGGCTTAATTATAGAGACGCCAACCACAAAAGCAGCCCATGCTTGGGTGGTCTCCCTCCCTCCCCCTTTACAGAGCTTTTATCCAGATGAATGATTATCACCCCCGCGCGCACACTAGTGGCGAGATGAGGCTGAAACAAGAAGCCTGTACATGGATTCTGATGCACTTAGATTTCTTTGTGAGTCAGGCTACAATCAGAGACACTACGACGTACAAGCGTATTTTGTCCCACGCTGTTCTTAAGCTCAGGAGGGAGCTGCCTAATCAGCAGGACCTGGGTATTACAGCACAGCAGAGAACGTAAGAGCGGCCATACTGGGTCAGACCAAAGGTCCATCCAACCCAGTATCATGTCTGCAGACAGTGGCCAGGTGCCCCAGAGGGAGGGAACAGAACAGGGAATCATCACGTGATCTCTCTCCTGTCACCCATTTCCAGACAAACAAAGGCTAGGGACACCATTCCTACCCATCCTGGCTAATAGCCATTGATGGACCTAACCTCCATGAATGTATCTAGCTCTTTCTTGAACCCTGTTAAAAGTCCCAGCCTTTACAAGGTCCTCTGGCAAGGAGTTCCACAGGTTGACTGTGCTCGGAGTGAAGAAAAACTTCCTTTTGTTAACGTGCTACCTATTAATTTCACTTGGTGACCCATAGTCCTTAGAGAGAGAGGAGACGGAAGGATAGTTACTCCATTCATATGTCTGACTACTAGAATACACTGGAAAGAATGACTAGCTTCCATTTCGCCAAGTGGCTGCACAAGAACCACTTCTTCCAGGAGCTTTTTGGGGAAACATGGAAACCTTGTGGCCAGGAGGAGGAGTCTGGACCACCTGAGTTTTATTCCAGGGTCTGTGACTGACCTGCAGTGTGACTTCAGGGAAGCCACTTCATCTCCTTAAGGCCGCCCTCCTACTCTCCGTCTTATTTACACTGTTAGCACCTCATGGCAGGGACCCATGTGTGTACACAGCAGCTAGGTGCTACTGTAACAGATAAGTAAGGGGGGGGGGGAGAGGAAAAATCACAACTGAAGAGACTCCAGAGTTAAATAAATTCTTTACTTTCAAATATAGTGCCAGACTTCAAGTGAACAGTAGACTATATGGAAGATGCTTAAGACAGTAATTCACAAGATCCTGAGGATTACTAGCCAGCACTGCGAACCCAGATGTTTATCTTACTGGAGTTAACCCTTGTTTTAAGGTTCCAATAGGTAGACTCAGATTTAAACTGATCCAGCATCTATTCCCCTTTTGTGTGTCTCATCCCTTTTTTAAGCAAGGAAAACCACTTAAGATCCACCCAGAAGCATGGCATGTTAACGCTCCTCTTAAATACCTAGATCATACTTAATGCATATTTATCTGAGACATGGCCATGAAATCTTTGGATAAGTTCTGAATCCAAATAAACTAGAGTCTCTCCAACAAGACCGAGGGCCTACAACTTACTGAAATAATTTAACACCTCTACAAGAAGCACACAGAGCTATCACATAACTAAAGGCTGTACACTTCATCTGACGCATCGCTGTTATTGCTAACACTTCCATAGGCCCATTCATTCCTCCTCCACTACCCGTTGATGCGGTAATTCATGTGGATTTCTGGTTTGATGTCACAGACAAACATCAGCAGGTTATTCAGCACTTTCTCCCTGTTCTTCTGGAAGTTGTCCTGGATTGTGCTCATCTTCATCTGGGTCTCCTTCTCAATTTCCGTGGAGCAGCTGCCATGAGACCCAAGAGCCTAACAGACAAGAGGGAGAGAGAAGCACACTTTAGAGTTCCTTGGCAGCCCTACAAAAGGAGCTCGATGCATGAGCTGCCACTCTAGGTGGTTACAGCCTCTGGTGTATGAACTCGCGGTGAATGGACTGCCCTGGGAGCCACGAGACCTGGGGTCCCTTCCCAACAAGTCACTTCATTTCTCTGTGCCTCCACTTCCCCCTCCCATCCTTAGCCTGTCTCGCGTACTTAGATTAAGCTTTAGGGAGCCAGGATGGACTCGCTCTAGGCATTTGCACAAGACGACCCTGATTCTAGGCACTATTCTAATAAAATAAATTCAAATGAAAAAATGCCACAGACGTTTACAAACAACGTACAGTAATTCCTCATTGAACGCGTTTTCGTGCTAAGTGAAAAGGTGCTATGCGGGGTCCATTTTCCCATTAAAAATAATGGAAAAGGTAGGGGTTGCGTTTCAGGTGGTGGTGGCAAAGTCCATTTTTTGTTGGTGCTGGGTCGTCAACGTCAGCATTAGATCTCGCAACACAAGTCACCGCGGTTTGTTAACACACAAAGATAAACACGTGAGAGCGCAGAGGAGCACTGTGACCACGTGTATTCATCCGCTCACAAGTATTACCACTGTTTTCACCAACTTATGCCGCCACACGAAGTAGTCTGCCACTTGATTATTTTCATGTTATTCCAGGGAAGGTCGTGATATTCGAAAAACATTCCATAAAACTAAAATTGTTCTACTGCAAAAACGTATTGAGCGGGCACGTGTTAAACAAGTAATTCCTGTAATGCAAGACATAAAGCCCTTCCCCAAAGCCAATTTATTTCTCCTTCTCTTGGAAGTTTTTCAAAATATCCCAAGTCTGATACTAAGCAGCCCTGTATTTATACCTTACACACACTTGCAGTTACCTCTGTGCAAAATATGACCGGTTAGAAGTTATTTGAAAACATGTAACTCCCTGATTGTTAGTATCCACGTGTGATGTAAGTAAGTGATGGGTATTACGAGATGCTGGAATAATTACTCAAGTGTTTTGAAAACAGACAGGTCAGGGAGTTGCTAAATGGGTCTGCACTACACAAATTAACATGTTTTCCCTACCTGGGAGGGATTTGCAAAGCAGTTTAAAATACAGAAAATGGATTTATAGACTGCGTAAACCCAGGGGTCTCAAACACTGAT
Organism: Pelodiscus sinensis; assembly: GCF_052426305.1. Taxonomy (NCBI): domain Eukaryota; kingdom Metazoa; phylum Chordata; order Testudines; family Trionychidae; genus Pelodiscus; species Pelodiscus sinensis. The sequence continues at coordinate 5,272,582 of NC_143074.1, read as the reverse complement.
GGACCTATTGTCCATTAATTGATCCAGCTCTTTTTTATTCTTATTAAATTCCTGGCCTTCACAACCCCCTCTGCCAAGGAGATCCACAGGTTGACTGCGTGGTGTGAAGAAATTCTTCCACTTGTTTGGGTCTCCCCAGTTCTTGTGATAAGGAAAAGTTACTTACTTGCTCCCATATCTACTTTCTCCATACCAGACATGATTTTATAGACCTCTATCATATCCCCCCGTCTTCTCTTTTCTAAGCAGAAAAGTCCCCATCTCATTCATCTTTCCTCATCTGGCAGCTATTCCATATCCCTAATCATTTTTGTTGTCCTTTTCTGAACTTTTTCCAATGCCGGGATATTTTTAGTAAGATGATGCTCCCACATCTGCACACAGTATTCAAGATGTGAGTGTTCTATGGATTTATATAGAGCAGTGGTTCTCAAACATTTTGGCTCGTAGCCCAAGTAGCTCAACTCAGATCTTTCTGCAGCCCACCAGCCCGATAACAAAACGGGTATAGGAGGGGTGGGAGTGCAGGGTCTGGCTGGGAGGTTGGGTGCAGGGGTGGGCGGAGCTGTCAGAGTATAGAGGTGCAGGATCTGGGCATGAGGGAAATGGGGGACACATAAGAATGGCCGTACTGGGTCAGACCAAAGGTCCATCTAGCCCAGTAGCCTGTCTGCCGACAGTGGCCAGCATCAGGTGCCCCAGAGGGGGTGGACCAAAGACAACGATCAAGCGATTTGTCTCATGCCATCCCTCTCCAGCCTCTGACAAACAGAGGCCAGGGACACCATTTCCCCTGGCTAATAGCCTTTTTTGGACCTAACCTCCATGAAATTATCTAGCTTCGCTTTAAACTCTGTTATAGTCCTAGCCTTCGCAGCCTCCTCTGGCAAGGAGTTCCACAGGTTGACTATGCGCTGTGTGAAGAAGAACTTTCTTTTATTCGTTTTAAACCTGTTACCCATACACATACTTGGCTTTGTGCCCCCTCCCCGCTGCTGCTCCCAGGCACTACCTCCTGCTGCTCCCTTTGGCCGCGATTCCAGCCCATGGACACAACACGGAAAGCCTCCAGACTTCCCGGCACTGCTGTTCCCTGGAATGGCAGCGTGCAGAGCCGCTTGTTCCCTGTGAACTGGGTCTGGTCTGCGAGGCTCAGCGCCCCTGCCCACAAAACACACAGCGGAAAGTCGGCGCTGGTGCTCCAACCGTACAGGAGAGAGGCTGCAGGCTCCCCGCTGCAGCGGGTGGGAGGGGCGGGGCAGAATCTCAGGCCACGGCCCTCCTGCCAGACAACCATGGACCACTAAGGGACTGCGCCCCGCACTTTGAGAACCACTGAGATAGAGGCAATACAATATTCTCAGTCTTATCCTCTATCCCTTTTTTAACGATTCCTAACATTCCGTTTGCTTTTTTGACTGTCTTAAAATTAATCTGCCATTTTGTTTCCCAGGCACCTAGTTTTGTAAGATCCTCTTGAAGCTCTTCAGTCTGCTCTGGACTTCACTATCTTGAACAGTTTAGTACCATCTGCAAATTTTGCCTCCTCACTGTTTACCCCTTTCTCCAGACCATTTATGAATACGTTGAATACGACTGGTCCCATTATGGACCCCTGCAGGACACCACTAGTTATAGGAATGTCTACCGGTAACCAGCTAACTGCCTGCCCAGTAAATTACCTCTTTCCAGTCAGAAGACTATTTATTCCTGCCTTTGTTTCCTATCTTAACGACTTGTCAGTCGATGAGAGAATCTTCATTCTTATTCCTTGACAGCTTACTTTGCTTAAGAGCCTTTGGTGAGGGACCTTGTCAAAGGCTTTCTGGAAATTTAAGTACACTATATTCAACATGCTTGTTGAACCCCACAAAGAATCCTAGCAGATTGGAGAGACATGATTTCCCTACATACAGCGCCCTTTGTCAGTGTTATCCTGTATGACCAGGACCGCAGGAGCACTGGTCAGGGTATGAGCGTGTTCATATAAACTGCTTTACTGGGAAGGTGGACATTCCAGCTTCCAAGATGCAACAACATTTTTTGATGCCCTGGCTCCTTTCCGCTAATATCACCAAGGCATCGAGCTGCATGATAAAGCAGAGAGAAGCAATTAAGGGAAACTGCAGGACAGTGTTCTGTGTGGAATGTGCTGCCAAGATGAGCAGCAGCCAGACAGGATTTCTCAGAGATCTAACAGCATCGCCTCATGCAGATCTTAGTGCACATAACACTGTACGAGCTGGGCAGCTGATTGGCTGGCAGCAAATTATTCAACACAAACTAACAGCTTCTTCCTTGGCTTTAAACTCCTTCTCCCTCTGTAGGCGGTACTGCTCGATCTCTTCCTGGGCTTCTTCTTTCGCCTGCTTCAGCCTCCGGTTCTTTCCTGTTTCCAAAGAAAGAGCCTTATTAAGTAACCATTTATGCCAAACAGCCAGGGCAGATGTAACAGTGACAGCACTTTCCCCCAGGCTGACATCCAGGATAACAGCTGTAGATTTGCAATTATAGCAAGGCATGAAGAGACTGCAGGAGGTCAACTTCAGAAAGCAATATACCCTCTTCGACCTCCCTCAGCCTTCCAAGTTTGTACAGATAACTGGCATTTCCATCTCACCCAGGAAGAGTCTGAAAAGCGCTTCCTGCCAAGCGTGCCACTGATCCATTACGATGCTCGCCAACTGGTAAGCGCTGATAACGAATAAACAGCCACCCAACCCAGCAGATGTTGCTGGGAAACATGCCGCAGCTGGCTCTGCCTACAGAAAGTACAGAACTCACTGCTGAGCACCGTGAATCTGCACAGCAGAAAGGTCAAGTTATCCTAGCTTTGCAGGAAGAGTGTTAGCTGTTACATGAACATTTCCCCTTCGAGATGTCTAGAATTAAACTGAACTAAAGCAATCCACTTCCCACTCAACAGAGGAAGAAGCTGAAGCTACTAGGCCAGACACTGTGGTTAAAACCAGTCTTGAAAAAAATGTGACACCTTGAATTCTCAGGATCGGGACGACGGATGAATTCCTGGCTCCATTTATTTCAATGGCACAACACTCATTGACTTTGATGGAACCAGGATCTCACATCTGGGGGGTGGGCGTGTCTTTAAGATGAATTAAGTGGCCGGCATAATACATACAGAGTTCCTTTCATTAATCCTACCACCTAGAGCCAGACAGAGCCTCCCCCAGTTATGGCTAGTGTTTGGCCAATAAAACTGGTTCAGTCCCCCGTTGATGGGATTCCTAACAGCTAGCAACACCTGGACCCTGCTTGGTGGCCCCATCTTCCATGTTAATCTTTAGATGGTAGAACAGCTGTCTGAGGAACCTGAAGCCTTTCAATGCCTCTCCAGCTGCTGGAATGGAGAAGTGTCACCCCACCCTTCTTTCCCGTACACCGACCCAGGATGCAACCTGCTCAAGGGCCTGCCCAAGCCTGCAATGACCTCTCACTGAAGCCAAGGGCCACCATAAGCCTCCACCTTCCACTTGGAGCACAAACTGCTTTTTTTGGACCTTGCCCTCCAACACACACGTGCATGATTGTGCACCTTACTATTAAAAGACACACAGGACACACCATGGCACACACCTCTCTCAAGTGACAGATCAAGCCCGATCTACATGAGGATGTAAGAGTTTAAACCGTTAACCGATAAACATCAGTTTATCGGTTCCCGTTACCAGGGGTGGGGAACCTCAGACTCGGTGGCCAGACGCAGCCCTTGGCTTGCCTGGATCTGGCCATTGAGGCTCAGCGCCCATCCCCCGCAGCATTAGGGAGACCATACTGTTGCTCTAGTCCGTCTCCCCCCCCCCCCCCACACACACACACACTGCCCAACAGTTGGGCTAGAGCACACAAAATCTGCTAGCCTGAGGGGAACGTGGGGAAGAGTTTCTCCTCAGTTGGGGGCCACATCAGGTGAGGGTGAAGCCTGCCACTGATTTTTCTGTGGGTCAGCAGCCCCCAACCCAAAAATGATTCTCCGTTCCTGGTGTTAACATTTAAACTCTGGGTAGGGAGGCCGGGTGGGCAGCCGGTGGTAGCCGGGCACCCCCAGGGCCATTTTAAGCGATGGAATTTCCATCGGTTACAGTTAATATTTTTTTACATCCTTGATCTACACTTTCAGCTATATCTCTGAGGCATGTAAGATCCTTGCCTGCGTGACAGGTGTACTAGGGATGTTAAAATTAGATTGACTAATTGAATAGTCGATGGAATTTCCATCGACTATTTGATTAGTTAATAAGGGCGCTTCCACTTTGAAATGTAGCAAGAGCCCACCCAGCAGTTTCAAAGATTGAAACACCACATGGAGCTAGCCCCACTGGCCCCAGGCTCCATGGAGCTGGAGGGAACCCACTTTTAAGCCAGCTTCCCCCAGCACACCTTCCTCTTTCTCTCCCACCACTGCTGCCTCTTTCTGATAGAGGCAGGAACTGAGGGTGGGGAAGGGGGAAGCAACTAGTTGCTTCTATCCCGAAGTTGTACTGATCTAACAGAAACCCACCGTGAACATATTAGCGGGGCTTGACAAACTGCAGCGAAATCTACTCGCCAGCCCCGCACTGCGCATGCGCAAGACCCACACAGCGCACACCACCAGTGAATGGGGCGACTGTCTGAAATCTATTTGCCGCAGGCGAGTAGATTCACTGATTTGTTGAGCCCTGCATACTAGGGATGTGAATGGTTAACCCTCTCAGTTACACACGGCCCCTGACCCACCCCCACCCCACTGTTGTGTGCTGTATCAGAGGCAGCAGTGTGGGGAAGCCAGCTCCCTGCAGTGTTGTACATGAACAGAAACCCTTATTTCACCCTGCTTAATGCACTGCTGGAAGATACAGATACTAGTATGGTGTGCCGCCCAGCCCAGGTATTGCTATCTGTTAGGAATCCCATCAACTGGGGACTGGACCAGTTTTATTGGCCAAATACCGGGCCATAATAGGTGGGGGCTCTGTTTATCTGCCTCTAGGTGATAGGGTTAATGAAAGGAACACTGTATATTATGCCAACCACTTAGGTCATCTTAGTGTGGTGTAAGGCTCTACCCAGAATAGGAAAAAAATAGACCCTCCTGAGCTTGGACTGCTCTAGCACCCTGCCCCCGGTTTTAGGTTCTTCTCAGCAGCTTTGTGAGGGAGTTGTCAGTTTCACCAGGCGTAAAGGGGCCTGAAGAGCAACAACATAACTGACCACTCTTAATTCATCCTGCCATTGCTTGAGGAAGCCAGTAGCATCAGCAGCGATGTTGGGGCCACCTTTCTTCAGGCTCAGCAATGCTGCACTTACAGACTGGTCATATTTGGAAGATTTTTTCAAACACAGGAATCACTTTTTTTTGTTAATAAAAACTTAAAAGCACCTGCAGCAACCGACAGCTTAGATACCCCCGCCATGGAAGTTTTTGCCACTGAACAGCTGACTTTTTTACTACAGCACAAAAAAAGGGGGATGTAAATATCTATAAAACAATTAACTGGTTAAGCAATTAAAATTATATCATTTAATTTAACCGGTTAACCATTAGCGGGCTGGCAAAGGGATGTGGTCCCGCTGGATCTGTCAGGCAGGGGTCCCACATGCCAGGCATGGTGGGGTCCACCACAAGCCAGCCAGCACAGCCAGGCCAGACCCTGAATAATGCCTGCCTGGTGCCTGACACAGACACAGCTCTGCCCGACGCGGCTGGGGTCCAGCCGACAAGCCTGACGCAGCTGAGGCTGTTCCAGCCTGGTGCAGATGACTGTCCACTGGAGTTTGGACATGGTCCAATTAACCAACTACCCAGTAAGCACTCTGGTAAGCCTAATGCTCACCGGGTAACCAATTAACCTTCTACATCCCTACAAATAACCAGCTAGTTTGCACTATTATTCCTGGGGTCATACTGTTTATTATTCACAAACATACGGGAGAGCAGTGTGTCTGTGAAAATGGTCACAAATCCCTAAAGTTATATGTGTTGTACCAAATGATTATTTGTCCAACCATCTACATGAGGAAGAGTTTAGTTGTCAACTGCTAGTCTCCTGCTTAAAGAGTCAAAGTTATCCAATCAGAAACAATACCATATGATTTGGGTGACAAATCACCTCAAGAACAGCAAAAGGCTTGCAAGCAACATCAGCTGAAACCTGTATGGCAAACATGCACAGATACCCTTGCACAAATCAAAATCAGGTCCATGAGTTGAGAACATCAGGTAATTAGCAATTGCTGCAGAGGCTCTCCCCATATCTTTGTCTCCCCAGCCTAGTCCTGCTTCATCCCTGGGTGGAGCCTCCTTCTCTCCCCACCCCCTTTGAAAAATTCATGGTCCATGGCCTGTCCATGACTGTACTATATACACCCCCGACTAAATCTCGGGTGCTCCAGAGGTGCCATGGGTGCTTTGGGGCAGGGGCCGGCGATGATGGGTGTAGGAGGAAGAAAAAGCCTGAGGCAAGGGCCTAGTGCTTAAACCAAAGTAAGCAAGAGTTACACTCGGAGTAACAGGGGGGCCGTGTCAAAAGCAAATGTTTGCCTGCAAGTCAGCATCTCTCTGCACTAAAACTACTAGCACTGATTAACGCACATAAGATATGTAAATACATTCCATCAGCACATTACATGGACACCCAGCTGAGTACATGATAAAATAGTTTGAAACATTAAGAGTGAAAGCAGAACAAGGGGCAGTGAATGCTTTGGAAGAAAGCACAAGGGGAGATACCAAACATGTCACTAATGCATAAGATGATAGGCTCGGTGTTTATTATAGATTGTCCATTTTTGTTTATAAATGTTGGGGTACCTCAATTAACTTTTTGGCCAGCCTAGGGGCCAATAGTGAACTCCATATTATCAACTGAGCTGAGTCCATTATCCCAGGTAAAAATACATAGGGGCACGGAGGCCATCTGGCTGCCGATGACTATTAACATTCTTTGTTTGACAATAAACCTGACTCAGGTGCCTTCATATTTTCTCTGAGTCCGTGGTCTTTGGGGGCTCTCATGAGGTCTATTACACTAGCTGCCTGCACAGCACTGGCATGATATACTGAGGGAGCCTACGAAAACACACTCAGCCTAACGTTTATCATCATTGACAGAGCAGAAGATCTGTCAGGACGCCACAGCAGTGAATCCAGTGAGCGGATGACACTGGTGCTGTGTGGCAGGGGGCAGCCCAGGGGCACGCTGCCAGGGGAGCCACTGATGCTGGGGGCAGGGGAGAAGAGCAGCCTGTGGGCAGAGACTGCTGGAGGGGTCCGAGGTGGGAGGAAGGCGGCAGTGGCCTGAGACTGACACAGCCGTGACTGGCACATCCGAGCCAGGCGCTGCCCAAAACGCTTGGGAGACCCTGGGTCCGTCGCGCCAGCCACAGGCGCAGCCCTGCTGCAGCAGCACCCACGCGGGAAGCGGCGCTGCGCTCGGGGAGACGCAGGGAGATTGTCAGGCCCAAGCTCCGACTCCAGAGGGAACCAGAGTGTCCCGCGTTCCCCCCTCGCCGCGCCACGAACCCGGGCACCGGGGCCGCTGCCACGGACAGGGCCTGGCTGAACGGGGCTATTGAGAGAACCAGGCAGCGCCCCGGGGCCTCCGCTGCCCCCAGCTGCAGGGCCCCGCCCTGGGCCGAGTCGCTCGGGCTGCGGCAGGGGCCGGGGGGGGGGGGGGCAGCCCAGGGGCCGGGGGGGGGGCAGGCCCCGGGCCCGAGCGAGCGGTTCGCGGGAACCCGCCGCACTCAGCAAACGGTGCCACGTCCAGGAGCCTCCCGCCCCCCGGCCCGGCCCGCTCCGCTCCGCTCCGCTTCCCCCCCGGGCCACTCACGCTTGCGGGCCTCGGCCACCTTCTCGGCCGCGCGCTTCTCGGCCTGCAGCAGCTGCTGGATGCCCTGCGACTGGCTGGCCATGGCGCGAGCTGCGGCGGGGCCGGGTGCGGGGGCCGCTCGGCAGCTGGCTCCAGCGCGTCACGTGGGCCGGCCCCGCTCACGTGATCCCGTCAGCTGACCGCCAGGGGCGGAGGGGCGGGGTCGCGCGTTCGCTCCCCACCCCCCGCGGGCCCGCGGGTGCCCAATCGCTGCAGAGGCCCGCCCCTCCCCCTCCCCCTCCCCCGGATCTCTCCGCCCCTCCCCCTCCCCCCTGCCCCTCCTCCCCCTCCCGCAGAGATCTGCCCATTCCTCCTCCCGGCCCCGCTCCATCCCCGGGGGGGGACCTCCCCCTCCTGCTGCCCCCTCCCCCACCCGGCCCTGCTCCATCCCGGGGGGGGACCTCCCCCTCCTACTGCCCCCACCCCCACCCCCCTGCTCCTGCCCCCTGCCCTGCTCCCTCCCCCACCCGGCCCTGCTCCATCCCTGGGGGGGGACCTCCCCCTCCTACTGCCCCCTCCCCCACCCGGCCCTGCTCCATCCCTGGGGGGGGGGGGGGAGCCCCCTCCCCCACCCGGCCCTGCTCCATCCCGGGGGGGGACCTCCCCCTCCTACTGCCCCCTCCCCCACCCGGCCCTGCTCCATCCCTGGGGGGGACCTCCCCCTCCTACTGCCCCCACCCCCACCCGGCCCTGCTCCATCCCGGGGGGGGACCTCCCCCTCCTACTGCCCCCACCCCCACCCGGCCCTGTTCCATCCCTTTGGGGAGCCCCCTTCTCTCCTCCGTCCCGCCCCTGGCAAAGCCCTGCTCCATGCCTGGTGGGGAGCCCCTTCCCTGCCAGGCCCTGCTTGCCCAGGCCAGGCTTGCAGGGTTGCTGCTACCCCTGCTGCACTCCCCTCCCTGCACGTGGGTCTGGGAGAGTCGCTGCCTGTGTGGGGAGCATCCTGGGGTACAGCGAACCCTGGGCACTGTGGCATTTCTGCACCCCGGCTGATGCTGCAGGGTGACCTCCCCTCCCAGCAGCCGGATGCTGCCCCATCATAGTACCAGGAGACTCCCCCGCAACAGTGTGAGCATGGATACCTCTTCCTGGGACCCACTGGGAATCACGCTGTCCCAAAGGCCCATGCCCCTAAGCCCTAAACTCCAAATGGGAATGTATGAGCGTCTCTGAACATGTGGGTCTGAGCTTTTCAATGTGTCCTGAGGGAATTAAATACCCCAGTCTCTTTGGAAAACACTTGATTCCCTTAGTACCCCTTTGCAAATACCAGAACTGGACTTCACTGTAGAGCTGTTCAAAACCAATATGCTTCTCTTTCCTTGCTTTGTGTAAATTGCACCTACAATTATTGCTCTAATGGAAGCATTAGACATGTGGCAGTGACTCAGGGTTCTGCAGGGAGGAATTAGTATCTGCTGCCGGTACATAGTTCCTGTCTCCTGCCATGGGAAGGACATGGGGCAATGAGTCAGGCTAGCAATTTAGAGAACTAAATAAGAACGATGAGCATTTGGTAAGATGACCTTCACCCAGAGGCCATAGTCAATGAGCTTAAGTGAACCAATCAACCCAGCTCCACAGTCTTTTCAATGAACGAGAGAGAGAAGGAAAGATGGGGAGAAAGGCTTCCATCTTAACACTATGTTGAACCACCCTTGGCGACTGCTACGGACTTGTGATCGACATAACGGGAATGGCGAGTGTAATGCCAACAAGCAGAATCCAACCTGGGACCTTAGGGGCTAAAGCAGTGGTCCCCAACCTTTTGGGGCTGCCTGGCGCCCGGGGGCAGGGCCGGGCACATGCCCGGGGGCAGGGCCACCCATACGCTGCGTGCCCAGTGCTGGTGCCACCCATGCGCTGCACTCCCGGGGCTGGCGCCACTCCTGTGCCACACACCCTGGAGCCAGCATCACCCACATGCTGCGCTCCTGGGGCCAGCGCCACTCCTGTGCTGCGTGCCCAGGTGCGGGGACACCGATACACCGCGTGCCTGGGGTCGGCAGATCCCATTCATTGTGCGCCCGGGGGCAGGGCCGCCCATGTGCTGCGCGCCACCCCTGTGCCATGTACCCGGGGCCAGCACCACGCCTGTGCTGCGCTCCCAGGGGCCGGCACCGCCCATACGCCGTGTGCCTGGTGCCGGCACAGCCCTTGCGCTGTGCACTCGGGGGCGGGGCCGCCGATACGCTGCACACCCAGTGCCGGTGCCACCCATGCGCTGCACTCCTGGGGCCGGCGCCGCTCCTGTGCTACGTGCCCAGGGGCAGGGACGCTCATACGCCACACGCCCGGGGCCGGCACAGCCCACGTACTGCATGCTCGGTGGCAGGGCCGCCCATGTGCCGCGCGCCCAGGGGCCAGCACTGCCCACACGGCGTGCACCCACGGCCGGCACAGCCCTTGCGCCGTGCACCCGGGGGCGGGGCCACCCATACCTTGTGCGCCCAGGGGCTGGCACCGCCCAGGCACCACGTGCCCAGGGATGGGGCTGGCCCCGAACACTCGGCAAGTGCACAGAAATGGCCTGGCGGGCACCATGGCGCCCGTGGGCACCACGTTGGGGACTACTTGGCTAAAGCAATGCATCTCTACAGCATGAGATCAAAGTCAACTGGCTCTGCAAGTGGTCTCAGTGCCACTAGATGAGACAATATCGCACACTCAGAAGGTGTGTGGGTTACATAGTTCCCCAGCTGAGGAAGCGCAACCCAAGCTTCAGAGACACCCCAGTTGAAATCCCAGAAGAGTCACTAGTAATGCTGACAGATAGAATCAAACCTGGGAACCTCAGGGTCTAGAGCAATGAGCTTTCATAGCAGGGCTACTCAACTTTGGAAGCTCCGAGGGTCACAATGATACAGCACGTGCTGAGGGCTGCAACTTAAGTGTGGTTGCCTATACATATAAATATATATGCAAATGTATGCAAATAGCTTCTTACACACAGTGCCCTGGTGCTCTCAGCACCTCCTCCCTAGGGGCTAGAAACTAAGGATGTTAAGGACTAGTCAGTTATCTGATAAGCAAATGCTTCCTCCCCCTCCCCTTTGCTGCCTCTATCAGCTAGAGGCAGCAAAGGAGAGGGAGAGGGAGTACTTCGAAGTGGCAGCTGTCCCTTTGAAACGCCGTGGCCACGTGGAGGCCGGGTAGCTCCGTGCGGCATTTCTGTGGAACCTGGGATCAACTGGCGACTCCCAAGCTGACACCAGCTCCACACGGCATTTCAAAGCAGCAGCACCGCTTGGAGCCTGAGGTCAGTGAGGGACTCTGAGTCCCCCGCTGATCCCAGGCTCCATGTGGGCGCTTCCTCTTTGAAATGCACAAGTCCCGCTGGGGGCTCTTGTACATTTCAAAGCTGGCAACCCATGTGCAGCTGGGGCCAGCGGGAAGTCCCTCTGACTCCGGGCTCCACGCAAGCGCTTCCTCTTTGAAATGCACAAGAGCAAGGCCCGTGTGGAGTAGAGTCAGCGGGACTTCCCACTGGACCTGGGCTGCACGCGGAGTTCTGAGTTCCTCCTTTGAAATGTACAAGAGCCCCTGTAAGGAAAGTAGTAGGAAATTCCATCGACTACTCAGCTAGTAAATTAACCGATATTTAACACCCCTACTAGAAATGCCAACACCCTGTACCCGTCTGTTGCAGCCAGTTCATCCACTTGCATCTTTCAATGCTCACTCCGCCTAGGAAACGACTGGCTGTTGTGGGGCCTGTTCCCAGTGGAGGCCGTGTTCAAAGGATCCCACCCGCGGGCCGCGTAAACCCAAACGGCACCTCAGGCCGCAAACAAACGGTTCACGGGCCGCGTGTTGAGTTGCCCTGTCCTACAGCTTGAGCTAAAAACCACCTACCTCACAGGTAATAATGCTGTAGAGCAGGCTTGTTAGTCTCTCAGTAGGTGATCTGGGTGCCACTCGATGGGACAGTACAGCATACTCAGAAGGTATGTGGGTTACATAAGCATGCTGCTCCACCAATGTGCCTCTGGGTTCACTACACACGACCAGGCTCTCCGTTCTTTACCCATCTCTGCCCCGATTGCCAACGAGAGCACCTGACTGCAATCGTGAATTTTTTGAATTGTGTAAAAGAGGGCTGTGGCCATCAGATCATTTCATACATGGCCACAGAGCAACTGCCAAATTGCTAATAGCTTTCAGCCATTCCATGCCCCCTCAGGACTTAAAGCAGCATCTTACCCGATAGCTATTCTCTGGAGATGCCCACCCCACTCCTACAGAAAATGGATTCACCCAAAGCCCAGTGAAATCCTTCCATTGACTTCAGTGGACTGTGGATCTGGACAAGAGCCACCCCACAAAATATACCTGCTGTAAAATGCTTTAAAAGCAATACAACAGTCACATGTTGGCATATGGCAAACCACGTGACACTAATATTTCCTTCCTTCCTTCCTTCCAGCTGATAGAGGCTTTTCTCCACCAGGATGATGCCTTTTGGGCTGTGTCTAGACTACATGCCTCTGTCGTCAGAGGCATGTAGATTAGACACAGAGGCAAAGGCAAATGAAGCCGCGATTTAAATGATCGCGGCTTCATTTAAATTTACATGGCTGCCGCGCTGAGCCGACAAACAGCTGATCAGCTGTTTGTCTGCTCAGTGCGCTAGTCTGGACGCTCCCCTGCCGACATCAAAGCCCTTTGTCGGCAGCCCCGTTATTCCTCGTGGGATGAGGTTTACCGGGGCTGCCGACAAAGGGCTTTGATGTCGGCAGGGGAGCATCCAGACTAGTGCGCTAAGCGGACAAACAGCTGATCAGCTGTTTGTCGGCTGAGCGCGGCAGCCATGTAAATGTAAATGAAGCCGCGATCATTTAAATCGCGGCTTCATTTGCCTTTGCCAAAACAACAAATCTACATGGCTCCGTCGACGGAGCCATGTAGTTTAGACGTACCCTTGGTTATGTCCAGAATAATGCTGCCATTTACTATCCTCAGAGAGAGCAGCGCTCCGGTCAATGCTGGCAGTTCTGCTTCCACAAGGAGTAAGGGAAGTCGAAGGGAAAGTGTGCTCCCTTCGACTTCCTGCAGCATGGACAGCGCCAAATTTCAAGTTAAGCTATTTCGACTTCAGCTCCACAATTCATGTGGCTGAAGTTGTGTATCTTAAGTTGATGTTGTCCCGTAATGTAGACGAACCCTTACAGATATTCTGGAGCGGGTGCACTAGGCCAGCTCATCTTTCCAAAGCTAGAGAGTCTCGGCCAGGACTGGCTCGACAGTTTCCCATATTTCGAGAGCTGGTTTCCAACCGATTTCAAATTAATTGGCCTTGCAAGCATTTCGGAACCCCACTCCTATTTCCCACCATAGTCTATATGAACCTGCCACTGTATATTATGGAGAAATAGTCTATCTCTGCATAGATAACACTGAGCCTAGCTTCCCACTATTCAGAGCTGGCTCTCCCCCACCATTAATTTAACTAATTTGAAACTCCGTTGAGGTTTGACATAGCCCTGAAGGGAAGAATGTTTTTATAGTCATGGGGCTGGTTTGGTTCCACTCAGTCCCTGCTTCCCCTCTGTTCCAGGGGGAAATGAGGTGTATCAACACTTCCCTAGCATCCATTACTCCTTCCTCTGTGACAGCTTAGCTGGGCTGTTGCAATGGAGGACAAGCACAAGTTCTGTCCACTCCCCGCCTCTGCCTACACATTCCTTGCCCACCTTTCAAGAGAATACAGCCCTGCAGCAGCCTAATGATGCAAGTGGAATAAAAGAGTTTCTGACATTCCCTTATTCCCCTCCACAGTGCAGTCATGAAGCCAGGCTCACAACTGAGCCCTTGATTAGACAAATAGCTACAGCCTTCTGTAATGCATACAATTAACACAAATTGACGTGTACTCAGTCTTATTTTAAAACGTCATTAGCACAATTCTCAGTGATTGGGTGAACAGTGAAACTTGGCTGAGTGTATTTTTTGAAAAAGCTTTGCCTGAGATGAAAACATTTTCATTTCCTTTGGACTTTCTCATGGAATTTTCCTCTTTTTTTTTTTTCAATTCAATAACATGATTTCTATTAGAAGCATTTTTCCTGTTTTCAAAAACTGGGAGGTGGGGAAATCATTTAGGTCCCTCTCTGTCCCTTCTCTGCCATTTTCCCCTGAGGAACTTGATTTTAAGCATTCAGGGCATGTCTATACTGCAGAGCAAAAGGCAAATTAAGCTGCACACCTTCAGCTATGCCAATTGCATAGCTGATGTCGAAATAGCTTAATTCGGCTTTTGGTGTGGTCTACACTGCAGGAAGTCGAAGGAAGAACACCCTCCATTCAGTGTCCCTTACTCCTCGTGAAATGAGGGGTACAGAAGTCAGAGTACGAAGTCCGCCATCTCAAACTTATTCCGAAAAAACGCTGCTGTGTAGAAGTGCCCCCACAGAGCTGGTTTGCTGAATCAGTCCCTCCATTCCAATGAATCATAAGATCTTTCTACAAAAAGAAACTAATACTGTTCTTTCGTCTCCTTTCAGCTTTGCTTTGAGTCTTCTTCACATAGCGTGTAGTCAACCTGTGGAACTCCTTGCCAGAGGAAGCTGTGAAGGCTAAGACTATAACAGAGTTTAAAGAGAAGCTAGATAATTTCATGGAGGTTAGGTTCATAAAAGGCTATCAGCCAGGGGATAGAAATAGTGTCCCTGGCCTCTGTTTGTCAGAGGCTGGAGAAGGATGGCAGGAGACAAATCACTTGATCATTGTCTTCTGTCCACCCTCTCTGGGGCACCTGGTGCTGGCCACTGTCAGCAGACAGGTTACTGGGCTAGATGGACCTTTGGTCTGACCCAGTACGGCCGTTCTTATGTTCTTATGTTCCTATGGCTACATCTAGACTGGCATGATTTTCCGCAAATGCTTTTAACGGAAAAGTTTTCCGTTAAAAGCATTTGCGGAAAAGAGCATCTAGATTGGCACAGACGCTTTTCCGCAAAAGCACTTTTTGCAGAAAAGCGTCCGTGCCAATCTAGACGCACTTTTGCGCAAAAAAGCCCCGATTGCCATTTTCGCAATCGGGGCTTTTTTGCGCAAAACAAATCTGAGCTGTCTACATTGGCCCTTTTGCGTAAAAGCTTTGCGCAAAAGGGACTTTTGCCCGAACGGGAGCAGCATAGTATTTCCACAAGAAGCACTGATTTCTTACATGAGATCGTCAGTGCTCTTGTGGAAATTCAAGTGGCCAGTGTAGACAGCTGACAAGTTTTTCCACAAAAGCAATTGCTTTTGCGGAAAAACTTGCCAGTCTAGACACAGCCCTTGAGTTTCTAAAAAGGGCCAGTAGAAAAATGTTTCTCTGTCCCTATAACCTCGGATTACTAAAGATCCCAAGACACTGTCCATAAAAGATGGGATGCTAGTCCTAGTGTCTGTCCTCTTTCCAGCTCAGATAATTACATTTTTCCTCCCTAAAGTCCCCCGCACTTCAACTGTCTACACTATTATTCTTCATTTACTGACCTAAACTGTTGGGAAGTGCAGCTGTCTGCTTTTTAAAAATAGTTTTGTTCAACACACAAATATCAGGGTTAGCTGCATTTTAATCGCAATTGAAGTGATCACTGTATATCCTTTGCCTACCTTATGAGGGTTAATTTGTTGATGTAAATCTCTTTACAATCCTGGAATGAAAACTACTGTATGAGTTTGATTAATTATTAGCAGCTAATGATTAATTATTATAATTTATAATTATTTGTTATTGTCAACATTGCAGGCTATTTGAGTGTTATAAATTAAATAAAGCCATAGAAACTTAAGACAATGTACAGGGACAATTTTGTCTCAGTCAAATGAAGGCTTGTGATTTGCTGTCTGTTGACGCTTCCAGAATTTGTGAAACTCCAAGCTTGGGGCCCTCACTTCAGATGGTGTAATTAACAATCCATTTAGCGGTAGGTGCTATGCATCTCATGACTTCCAGCCAAGCAGGTGACAAGCCATTAATCCGCTATGGCAGCTGAGTTCAGGGACTGAACTGCAACTTGTCAATAGATTCTATTGAACCTGTTGTGCAAGATTTTGAGGCCCATTAAGTAATTGAGATTCCTTCCACTGACATGGTGGGCATTGGCTTAGGCTCTTAGGGTACGTCTACACTAGCCCCCTCGTTCGAACTAGGGAGGCTAATGAGGGCGACCGAAATTGCAAATGAAGTGCAGGATTTAAATATCCCCCGCTTCATTAGCATGTTCCAGGCGGTCGCCATTTTGGAAACTGACTAGCCCGGAATAACTGCCCACGTCTACACACGGCAGTCAAACGGGAGTTCTAAGTAAACCCCTAACTCGAATTAGCTGTTACTCCTCGTGGAAGGAGGTTTAACAGCTAATTCGAATTAAGGGGTTTACTTCGAACTCCCGTTTGACTGCCACGTGTAGATGCGGGCAGTTATTCCAGGCTAGTCAGTTTCCAAAATGGCAACCGCCTGGGAACATGCTAGTGAAGCGCGGGATATTTAAATCCCTCGCTTTATTTGCAATTTCGGTTGGCCTAATTAGCCTCCCTAGTTCAAACTAGGGGGCTAGTGTAGACATACCCTTAGATACTAGGATGATACGGAGAAAACCCTACTGCAGAGCAAAAAGTTCTGTCTTCCCCACAACAGGCAAAACCCAACGCTTTGACTGCTTGTGATCATTACCAATTTCCTGTGATTTCTACAAAAACAGGGTTTCCCCTGGAAACATTCCATTTAGGTAACAGTGTTTTCCTGCTACAAAAATTCCCCCACTGTTTTCAGTTTGGATGCACTGGCTTTCACTTTCTGCCCTAAAGCGCTGTGTGACATTGCTGTGCACTATTAAATATAGTGCTGTGCACTATTAAACATTGCTGTGTACTATTAAATAGTGGCAGCCATCAGGTGACTGCAGGTCAGTGAGGAATGAAATAGGCCCTGCATTTGTAGATTATTCAGTGGTTTGAAAGATGAATGGCTAGGTGAAGGGGCGCTCGTTCATTATTAATGTTGCTCAGAGACATTGAGGCAATGTCTATGCTACGAGTTCTCTCGGCAAAAAATATGCTAATGAGGGACTCATTTGCATGAGTTGTGATCTCATTTGCATATTTTCTGCAGATCCATTTTGGCGCTGGGGTTTTTGCGCAAAAACAAGCAGTGTGGATATTTCCTTTTTTTGCAAAAAAACCCCTTTTTCTGCAAGATCCTTATGCCACAAGGTATACCGATCTTGTGGAAAAAGGGGGTTTTGCACAAAAAGAAAATGTCCACACTGCTTGTTTTTGTGCAAAAACCCCAGCACCAAAACGGATTGGCAGAACATATGCAAATGAGATCATGAGTCATGCAAATGAGCCCCTCAGCATATTTTTTGCCGAGAAAACTCGTAGTGTAGACGTATCCTGAAAGTTTTCAAGGACTCAATTTAATGTGGATGTTTATCGCAAGTGCTTGAGAGCAGGAAAACACCCGGTGACAACCCCCCACAACGGCATGAATGGGGCAGAGTGACTTTTCCTGATTGTGAAAGAAAGGACTCTACTTCCAGGTCTCGAGGGCAGGAGCAGTGTGAGTCGTAGGGCTCCCCTGTGCAGCAAAACTCTTAGGGCAGGTCTGCACTTAAAACACTCATAGACTCATAGACTTATAGACTTTAAGGTCAGAAGGGACCATTATGATCATCTAGTCTGACCCCCTGCACAATGCAGGCTACAAAATCTCACCCACCACTCCTAGAATAATCCTCTCACCTATATCTCAGATATTGAAGCCTTCAAATACTTTGAAGACCCCAAGATGCAGAGAATCCTCCAGCTGTGATCTGTACCCCATGCTACAGAGGAAGGCAAAAAATCTCCAGGGTCTCTGCCAATCTACCCTGGAGGAAAATTCCTTCCCGACCCCAAATACGGCGATCAGCTAAACCCTGAGCATGTGGGCAAGACTCATCAGCCAGACACCAAGAAAGTTCTCTATAGTAACTCCTATCATCCCACCATTGACCTATTTCCCACTGATAATGAATGGTCAATTAGTTACCAAGATCATGTTATCTCATCAAACCATCCCCTTCATAAACCCATCTAGTTTAATCTTGAAACCAGATAGATCTTTTGCCCCCACTACTTCCCTTGGAAGGCCGTTCCAGAACCTCACTCCTCTAATGGTTAGAAACCTTCGTCTAATCTCAAGTCTTAACTTCCTACTAGCCAGCTTATATCCATTTGTTCTTGTGTCCACATTGGTATTAAACTTAAATAATTCCTCTCCCTCCCTGGTATTTATCCCTCTCATATATTTAAAAAGTGCAATCATGTCCCCCCTCAGCCTTCTTTTGGTTAAAGTAAACAAGCCAAGTGGTGCAGCTGCATCTATGCCTCTGTAGCACTTCAGTGAAGACTCTACAGTGCTGACGGGAGGATTTTTGCCATCATCGTAGTTAATCCATCTTTGTGAGGGATGGTAGCTTTGTAGATGGGAGATACCCTCCAGTCCCGTTGACATAGCATTGTCTGCACCAGGGAAGGGAGGGGCATTTTTCACTCCCCAAAGTGATGTAGTTGTACTGATGTAAGTCTGTCGGGCAGGCTTGGCTTTGTTTCCAAAGCAAGGTGACTCTGGGAATAGCTCCAGAGAGCTGCATGCAGGATCCATTAGAACAAATACCCTGATTCTGGCTTATTTGTGTGCACAGCTGCAGCTGCTACCCAGGACACATGAAGGATACAGAAGTGTAACACCCTTCAGCACAGAGCCAACTGCTATGAAAGGGCCAGCAGCTGTAGCTCAACCATAGCAGGCAGGAAGGGTGGTCTTGTGGTTCAGGCTATGTGGATGCAATTCCTGGCTCTTCCATACACAACTTCTGTGATCTGTACTGAAGTCCTGTAGGGCCGGATTTCCAGAGGCATTTAGGCACCATTCAAACGGGCCAAGTGAGGTTAACCTGCTGCACTGCTTTTGTCAGTTCCATTAGGTATCTGTCTGCATCTTGAAAATGTGACCCTTAGTCTCTGTGCATCAGTTTTCCTGACCCTAAAATAATGCTGATGTATTTCCTTATCTCACCAGGAGTTTGAGTACAAAGATGATGGAGGGGGGGAGTCATAGACATAAATAGTTTTGCTTCCATACCACTGTAACCCTTATGTGGCTCTGCCAGTGGAGGAGTAAAATGCTACTGCCAGGGGAAGGTGAGTGGCAAACTCTGATTTGGTAGCATTTCACACCCACATGGGCAGGCCTGTAGACAGGAGGGGAGGGGTGGAAGAGGGCAGTTTCCCTGGGGCCCCTGGCCACCACCATTGCTACTACAGCCCTTTAAATAGTCACCAGAGTACCGTGTGTGTGCTTCTGTCATAATCAGGAGTGCTGACCAGCACCTAGTGACTAAGGGGTTAACTAATGCCTCCTGCACCTAGCCAGGTATCAGGTGGTCAGCCAACAACAATGCAGGGAGGAATTTCAAATTGGAAAAAAGGAGTTTTTAATCTCTCTGTTCTTTATCTGCGAGGTGGGGCGGTTTCTTCCAAGACTGAGGGAGATGGGAGACACTTCTCTCTCCGAGAACGGATTTCTTACAATGTGCAAGTAGGGAAAAGTTTAGATAGTCCAGCAGGATTTGTTGTGTTCCTGACTTGGGAATTTGGAAATAATGTCTGAGCTGGTAATTGTGTTTTCTCTTTTATAACTAAGTTTTTAACCCACGGGGTTTCCCTGAGTATCTCTATCAATTGGTGGCTCTTCCCATCTAGCCACTTTACTATGCTTGCAACCGTAGTTTTGTTTTGATAATAAACATTTGTTTCTTTTTTCAATTAACTGGTGTTGGTTGATCTTTGTGTCCTGGAAGGTCTGTCTGTGTGTGTCTGCATGCCTGACTGAGAGGTTAGCTACCACAGACTGCAGCTTGTTTTTCTCTCTTCTTTTTTTCAAGCTTTTTTTGGGGAAAAGAGCTTGGAGTACCCCCTGGGTTGGTTTCAAGTGTCCACCCCTGGTTTTGGTTTCAAAAGCACTTGATGGTGGCAGCAAATCCCCCAAAATCTGGGCATTAGGATTTTGGGGGGAAGTTTTTGTACCAGAGCCTGTACAGGCAAGGTTTTGGAGTGCTCTTGCGGGCCCCCACTTCTGCATTCATCATGCCAGAGTGGGGAACAGCCTTGACAGCTCCACATGGCTCTAAGGACTGGGGGGGAAGAGGGCAGCACCACAATCCAGCTGGCTGCCCCAGTCCCACCTTCCACCTGAGGCCACGCCCCTTCCTGACACGGAGCTGGGCACCCCCCTACACATACCTTGTTTGGGGGCCCACAGAAGTTGTTGGCCCTGCTGCACGTGGCACAGTTTAAAGGGCCAGATCCTCAAAGATACAGACATGCAAACTTCCCTTTGATTTCAGTGAGAGTGAGCTGTTTAGATACCCCCCCAGGTACAAGGCGCTGCTAAATCAGTCCCACTGGATTCCCCTGCATCACGCCTGCTTGCTGACTTCCAGCATTCTCTCCCTCTATCACATCAACCCTCTGCCCTTTTCCCTCCCCGGCTCCTTGCAGGGCCAATCTGAGCGCTGAAAGTCAATATTTGATCTTTCCCCCTCCTCCGTCAGCTTTGCAAGTCCCTCGGCAACAGACCTGCTGCTTCCAAACCTGTCTTTCATCGTCTGGCAATCATGGGGAAGGCCTAAGGCCACTTGGTCTGCAAGAAGTACAGAGGCTGCATCCGCACAGCAAACTGCGTGCTGGGTTGGGTTGAGGGGGAATGGTGCGGGCTCTGTGTAATGAAACAGCATCTGGATGGATTCAGGACATTAATAGGGTGGCTTAAGCTGAAATAACCATGGTAACAAACTGATCACGAAGAACAATACATCATCTCCTGACACTGATATAGGTGATGGAGGCTTCGTTTATTTTGGCCTCCGAAAGCCCATCTTCTGCAAACAGCCATGCAGCAACTTTAAGCAGGGAGCAATTATCTATGGAAGGGCCAGGCTGCGCAAGATCAGACATAACGACTTCATCCTAAGCATGCACTGATCAGGTAGTAACGTGTGTTCGGGGGCCGTGCAATTGACAAGTAAAGGCTGGAGGGATTGGGCCATTTGCTTTTCCCACCCAAAGAACAAGTAACGGATGTGAGCCACGTTGCCAAACGCCCCACTGAGCTCAATATAAGAACTGATGTAGACAGCAGTAGAGCTCTCGGTTCAAGCCCCACTGTCGGGCATAAGCATTGGCCAGCAGGGCCATCCCTGGGGGAGCGTGGCACCCAGGGCAACTCCTCGCCCACCATGGGGCCCGCCCTTACCCCCCCTTTCCTCAACCCCACCCCTGTTCCGCTCCCACCCTGTCCCCTTCCCTCTTCCCCTGAGCAAGGCAGCCTGGGGAATTACAGGGGCCTGGTGTGGCGGCAGCAGGGCTCACTTTCCCCCCACTCAACCATGCGGGTGGTGGGAGCGGGAGAGGCCAGTCATCCTGCTCCGCTCTGCCCCGCCGCCCTTCCGGTCCACTGCCCCTTGTTTCTCCATGGTGGCGGGAACCGGAGCACTCTGGAACGGGGAGCTCTGCTTCCCACCGCCACAGAGAAAAGGGCTGGGACCGGGCAGCGGAACAGCAAATGGCCAAGCTGTTCCAGATTCCGCTGCTGTGGGGGGTGGGGTAACCCCTCAGCTGCCCCACACCAGGCCCCTTAATCCCCCAGGACCCTCCTCTCCTGGTTGGGACAGCTGCCCCTCATCCAATGGACTGGCTCTGTTTGCCAGGTGCCTTTCTGCCCCCATCTGCACCCCTCCGGGAGAATGTCCAGAGGCCCCGGGGCTGGCATAGCAGAGGGTGGTAGAGAGCAGGCCTGACCTGCACTGGCTCACAGGCCCATCTCCAGACCAAGAGAGGGGCACATTCCCTAAAGTGGGGGGACCACCAGCAGCTGAACCGTGGCCCTGCCCCCCATGCTGCACCACCCTTATCCCAGGGCCCCTTCCCTGCACTGCCCCGAGCCCCTGAGCCTGCGCCGCCTCCTCCCTTCAAGCCCTGCTTCCCATTTGCTCTTCTCCACCCCTCCCCCTTGCTCTCCCTCAGGGCCAGGCAAAAATGGGAGGGCATTTCAAAAGCCCTGTGGCCCTCCCTGCTCCAGACCTCCCTGGTGACTAGCGGTACGTCTACACTGCAATAAGCAATTGCGGCAGTGAGTCCCAGGCCTGGGGCAAGTGTTTCAGACTCACCGGCCTCATGCTAAGGAGCTGAGAACTGCAGGGTTGTGCTGCTCTGGCATTGGGGGAGAGGTGGGGTCTCACAGCCCAGCTCCAGCCAGAGTGGGACTGTCCACGCCGCTACTTTTAGCCCCGTAGCAGGAGCTCAACGCCCCTGAGGCAGTTGATTCAGACTCTGGGTAGGTTTTTTTGCAGTGTAGACTAGGGATGTTAAATATCGGTTCATTGACTAGTCGAGGAACCTCATAAACTCTTATTGGTTAGTCGACTATTCTATAGTCCCCAGCAGGGGGGCCAGCAGCTAGTGCGCTCCGGCCTCACTCCCTAGGAGCCCCCTGCCACTCCATGCTGCAGCCTCGGTATCAGAGGCAGCAGCATAGGGTTGCCAGGCTGGAGCTGGTCCGCAAGGGGAGCCAGTTTAAAAACCAGTTCCCCTCATGGACTGGCTGCCTGTTGCCCCATGCTGCTGCCTCTGATACAGAGGCAGCAGCGTGGGGTGGCAGCAGCCCCTGTCTAGGGGAGGTCTGAGCTGCTGGACCTGGCACAAGCCAGAACTGAACCGGCTTGCTGGCCAGCCTGCTAAAAAATGAATTGGTGCAGTGCAGGCGAGAAATGCATGTAGTCTATAGCATGAACCTATAAACTTTTGCTTATCGGTTAATTGGTTAATCAACTCAACTATTACAACCCTAGTGTAGACATACACTTTGGGTATGTCTAGACTACAGGCTTACGTCGACATAAGTTTTGTCGGCAGAATCTGTCGACAAAACTTATGTCGACATAGAGGCTACGTCTACATTGGCATCCCTTTCTGGAAAAGGGATGCTAATGAGACGGGTCACAATTGCAAATTCCGCGGGGGATTTAAATATCCCCCGCGGCATTTGCATTTACATGGCTGCCGCTTTTTTCCAGCTTGGGGATAAGCCGGAGAAAAGCGCCAGTCTAATAAGCCGGAGAAAAGCGCCAGTCTAGACCTGATTCTCTGGAAAATAAGCCCTTTTCCGGAGGATCTCTTATTCCTACTTCAAAGTAGGAATAAGAAATCCTCCGGAAAAGGGCTTATTTTCCAGAGAATCACGTCTAGACTGGCGCTTTTCTCCGGCTTATCCCCAAGCCGGAAAAAAGCGGCAGCCATGTAAATGCAAATGCCGCGGGGGATATTTAAATCCCCTGCAGAATTTGCAATTCCGAAGTCTACATTAGCATCCCTTTTCCGGAAAGGGGTGCCAATGTACACACAGCCAGAGCGTCTAGACTACATCCAGTTCTGTCGACAAAGCAAGCCGCTTTGTCGACATAACAGTGTGGACGCAAAGGACAATGTAGATACAATAATGCCTTCTATCGACAGAACTCTTTCGACAAAAGGCGTTATTCCTCATAGAATGAGGTTTACATACGTCGACAAAACTGCTGAGTTTTGTCGACGTTATGTCGACATAACTCAAAGGCAGTGTGGATGCAGGTATAGTTTTGTCGACAAAACCCTGTAGTCTAGACACACCCTTTGACTCCTAATCATTGTCAAGGGCCTGAGCATAGCCTCACTGCAGTCAGCAGGAGCCTTTCCAGTGACTTTCAGGAGAGGCCAAGGGGACTCTGCATGCTGTGCAGGGAGATTGGGATTTTAAAAGAGCCTATGGGAATTAGGCACCCAAATCCCATGAGATATCCATGGGAGTTGGCAGCTGAGCCCCCATCAGCTCCTTTGCAAGCCCCAGCCACACTGAATAGCTGTTCATGGAAGGACACGCAGCCCTGCTCCCTCATCTCTTCATCATCCAGAAAGGAAACCCTGAGCAACCTTTGTGAAGGGACTTGGCCCCCCCCCCCCCCCAGTGCCTTCCAATGTGTCTCACATGCTCCGGAATCGCTGAGTCCCCCCGAAGGAGGTGAGCTGGCGTCGCGTGCTGGTGACTGCATCGTCCCTCTGGAGGGGGCAGCCACGCAACAGTGTCTGGCGTGGCGTGTGGCGTGCAGCACAGAGAGAACGCGGGTAAAAGGAAACCAGCGTGTGTCTCTCGGCCCCTGCCCCGGGATCTTGGTAGCAGCTCGTTTGCGCAATACATGCACGCACAGACACAGCAGCAGAGACATTACCACTTAGCTTGCCATAAACACACTCCGTCCTGCGCTGCCCCCAGCCGCCCCCACTGCGGTGTGCAGCAGACATGTGGGCGCCTCACAGGAGGAGGAGGGGTGTGATTCACCCATTCCGGCGGCAGCCAGGGCCTGGATCAGCTCCCAGCATCGTTCACAAAACTTCATCGATGCCCTGAACTATGCTCCAGCTGCAGTGGACTCAAGGGTTCATTATCTGGGCAAATCCCAATGGGACGTAGCCTCCTTTGCAGATCAAGCACCACCCGGATCGACCTCTAACTAGGCACCCGAGGACACTGTGGCTGGATGTTACATGGGAACTTCAGAACGGCCAGACGGGGTCAGACCAAAGGTCCATCTAGCTCAGTGTCCCGGCTGCCCACAGTGGCCAATGCCAGGTGTCCCAGAGGCAGTGAACAGAACAGGGAATCATCAAGTGATCCCTCCCCTGTCACCGATTTCCAGCTTCTAAAAAACAGAGTCTAGGGACACCATTCCTACCCATCCTGGCTAATAGCCATTGATGGACCTAACCTCCATGAATCTGTCTAGATCTTTTTAGAACCCTGTTAAAGTTCTGGTCTTCACAACATCCTCTGGCAAGGAGTTCCACAGGTTGACTGTGTGCTGCACGAAGAAATACTTCCTTGTGTTAGTTTTAAACCTGCTACCTATTCATTTCATTTGGTGACCCATAGTTCCTATGTGATGGGAACAAGTAAATAACTTGTTCTTATTCACTTTCTCCACACTTACCATGATTTTATAGTCTTCAATAATATCTCCCCTCAGTCTCCTCTTTTCTAAGCTGAAAATTCGCAGTCTTTTTAATCTCTCTTTATATGGCACCCATTCCAAACCCCTCATCATTTTTTTTTTGCCCCTTTCTGACCCTTTTCCAATGCCAAAAGATCTTTTTTGAAATGAGGCAACCACATCTGTACCATGTCAGTACCATGTTTCATTTTTGTCAGCCACTGGTGATCTTATCATGCCACCACAGTTTTTGGTGACACTGGCCATGTAGCAGCCTCCCTTGGTAACCGCACTTCATTATTTGTCTAATGCCACAGCTGCACCAAGAATTCTGCTGAAACCAAGCCAGTGCCAATGGAGGTAGTTGCTGGGTTTGGGCTACACATATCCTGCCTCAATCCACCGCTCTTCAGCCTTCCGCAGCACCCACATTTTACTGTCATACAATAAAGTTGGTATAACCAGGGTTACATAGCAAGCACCGATCATCCCGGACAGGCACCTTTCCTCCGAACTTCTCTGAACGTCTTCCAAATCAAATGATTTAACGCACACAGCACCCGTTGGTGGGGAAGTTCAGCTTCAAGAGGGTGTCAGCTGGGTCTCCTCCCAGCTGCTGTTGTGTGGGGACAGAGAAGACCCTGAAAGGGGGCACCGAGAGCGGGAAGGTCCATAAATCACTGAGTCGTGTACTTTTTCTTGGCAATAAGTGGGGGAGGAGGAGGTGGCAGTATCAGGCTTGGCTGAATCTCAGTCATCTAGGCTCAGTGGTCCATAGATAATATTGGGGCCTACCCCCTCAGGCCTTTGCTCTCTGAGTGCCCTTCTCCATCAATGTCTGACATCGGCCTGCGTACTCCTGAGCTGCAGCCTGCTCCCAGACTCGGCGGTGTGTGCTAGTGTGTGTGAGACAGACACACACGCCCCTGCTCTTACTCTGCCAGGGAGAAGAGATGGGACCCGAGGGGAGACATTACGAATTCGTCTTGCAGAAAATAACATCATCCACCAGCATCCTCACTTACCCTGAGGGGAATGAAATCTGTTCCAGCATGACACCACATTAGCACCATGAGCAGAAGTTTTATCACCCCTCAGTCACCTAGGGCCTGATCCAAAGCTCGGCTCGTCCACTGACTTCAAGAGCCTTTCGGCCAGTCTCCCATTGCCGGAGGCAGAATAATTCTCATACAGGAACATGTCTTGGCGCTACAGGCAACTCTCTGGTTTCCGTGGTTTGTGCTGGTTTCTTCTTTCCCTGTTTGCTTATTTAAAATGGGTTTAAACTGCGTGTTCTCTTCCAGGATTGATCACAGCTAGTCTAAGAAGGGTTTAATTAGCCATGCATTCCATGGCTTACACTGGGTTATTTCCAAGTGTTTTTGCCATTCATTATTATGATTATTCTAATCTTATCAACTTAAATGTCTAAACTAGCAGGACATACACATCTTTATGCCTGGACTTTTCAAAGATGCTTAAGAGAATTAGCATCCCAGCTGATATTAGCAGCTGTGGACTGGAATTATCAACGGGAGCAAGGGCCAGGTTTATCAAGGTGCCTAAAGACACAGATAGGTGCTTTTGAAAATTACATGAGGCACCTTGGGGCCTTATTCCCTTAAGGCTTGTCTGCACTCATAGCAGTACAGTTTAATGGTGCCGATCTAGCTAAAGTGATACAAACTGACCATTACAACACTGTCCTCATTAAAATCAGATCTTCCCACCTATCCTAGCTACACGTCACCAGCCTAGTGCAGATCCTCCTTTGATCCCTACTCGGTGACAACCTAGGCTATTATCCACACAGGCACTGATCTTGTACTCCCCAAAAACATGATCAACCAGCTTAAAGCTAACAATTGACTCAAGACTCACCTGAAGAGGTGGGTTTTTGCCCTCGAAAGCTTACAATGCTACATATATAATAAATAAATATATTTAGTGTTGCCAGATGGTTTAACCAAAAATACCGACCCCCCCCCCGAAAAAAAAACTCACCAGAGAAAAAATTCTGTTGAAAAAGAAAAGGAGGGAACCAAAGCTGTTGAGAAAAAAAAACCAGCATGGCCCCTTTAAGAACAGGGGCTCGGCTCTGCCTCTCCTAACAGGCTGCAGGCAGCCATCTTCTCTCCCTGCTCCAGACCAGACAGCAGGGGAGGGGAAGGGAGGGGAAGAAGGAAGGGGCGGGCTGGGCCCGGTTGCTAAGTGTGTGCAGGGTTGCCAGGTGTCCGGTATTGACCTGGACAGTCCGTTATTTTCGCCTCCTGGCTGGGAAAAAATCAGAAAATATTTTAGGTGTCCAGTATTTTCTGAATTTTTTTACCGGACAGGAGGCAAAAAATACCAGACTGTCCAGGTCAATACTGGATACCTGGTAACCCTGTATATATATTTGTTAGTCTCTAAGGAGACTATTCATTGTTTTTTAAAGTTACAGACTAACACAGCTACCCCTCTGAGACTAATAGATTCAAGGAGAGAGTGGAGTTAAGGGCATTTGATTTCTGATGTGGGGCCCCTTATACCCCCTGAAAGGGCTCGCAGACCCCTGGTGGGGAGTTGCTGGGCTGGGAGGTTCAAGAAAAATGTAGTTCTCAGAAAATCTGGAAGGTTCCATGAAAACCAACAAAGGTCCAGAACGTTCTAGGAGATTAGTGGACAATGAATCCACATATGAACTACCTGGAACATGTGACTTCAAACATTCTCTTTTCCCTTTTGTCACTAACGACCAAAACAGCCTGTTGAGCTGGCACCACACAAGTTCAACACCATAGGCCTGGATCACCTCACTCTAAACCCAGCCGTGTTGGGAATAGGGATGTGAAGGGTTCACTGGTTAACCAGTAAGCCTCACTCTTAATAGTTCTGGTTAATCAGCAGAGGCCAGAGCAGTTCCCTACCTGCCCTGGGCAGGAGGCTGTTCCAGCCCTGTGGGGACGACTGGAACAGCCGCTGTCTGTGGTGGGCCTGGCCCAGACAGCATTCTGCAGGCAATAGCAGGCCCACACTCTCCCCTCCGCCCCCCCTCCCCTGGTTACACGCTGGCTCCCCATGAGCGGGGGAGCTTTATACTGCAGAGCCCACTGCGCATGTAACCAATGATTTTTTTTAGCAAAGACAGTTACCTTTTTAAACACATTTTTACACCCCTAGTTGGGAGTCACCTTACATGAGGTGATTTTGGGCTTTAATAACCTTTGTTCTCAAAGACTGGTTTGTAGAATGGGGAACCTAAGGGGGCTCCTCTGTCAGTAACTCCATGGCAGGGCTAACATTGGGAGCAGGAGTGCACATGGGTCCCTGAAATCCAGAGATAGAATATACAACCAGTTTGTGGTGTCTGCCTGTTTTTGGACAGTCTGACCCGACTGTCATTCTCGGTTGTGAGCTACTTTAGACAGCTCAACATCTGGACGGTTGGGATGTTTTTCCAAAAGTCTAACCTGGACAAAAGCAGAGCCAACAACACTCAATGCTGTAGCCCACCATCCTCTGTTTATCCAAGCGGGCTGACTAATGAGGTTACGCTACAGTTCTGGGTGTTGCTGGGCTCTGCCTGTAGCTTGCGGATGAAACTCACTTCCAGCAGTCCAATGGCATCCGAGATGCAGGGAGAACTGCCTTTTGAGGAGCTGGTATGAAAGCCTCTCTCTGGTTCCAGGAGCACCATCCCTGCGGCTCCCTGGCTGTATTGTTTGTTCTGCCTGATGGAAAATGCAATCAAGTGAATTTACACTAGAAAGGACAATGCATGAAAGAGCAATTCTCTTCGCAGTATCTTCCCTGGACAGACTCTCACCGGCGCGAGCTGCCTGTCTTAGCCCATCCTGCAAGGGGAGGAGGATCAAGGTTTTGCTATTAAGATGCATGGGGATCACAGGATGCCCAGCGTGGTTCTGCGCAGAGCTAGCGATCAGCTCATTTGTTCATATAACAACAGATTCTTTCCCCAGCTCTCTGAGAGTTTGCTGCAGTTTCCAGCATTGAGAACCTACAGGTTGGTGGCTGCC
This sequence comes from Pelodiscus sinensis, assembly GCF_052426305.1. Lineage (NCBI taxonomy): Eukaryota > Metazoa > Chordata > Testudines > Trionychidae > Pelodiscus > Pelodiscus sinensis. The sequence continues at coordinate 5,243,635 of NC_143074.1, read as the reverse complement.
AGGGTGCCCTGAGTGGGGGAGCAGAGCCTGTGGCAACCCTCCTGAGCCCCAGGTGCAGAGCCTGGGGCAGCCCCACCCCACCCCTGCTCTACCCCATTCCTCTTTCTGCTCCCTTGCTCCCTCCCCCAAGCAACACAGCCCCAGAGGATTTTGGGGCCCTGGCACAGTGGTAGCAGGGGTCACCCCACCCTCACTCACCACATGGGTGGTGGGAACCAGAGCAGCCAGGCTGCAGACTCTGCCCCTCCACACTGTCCCCGCCCAGCCCACTGTACCCCACTTCTCTGTGGAGACAGGAAGGGGAGCACCCTGAGGCTGGGGCACTCTGCTTCCCGTTGCCCTGGAGGGCTGGGAGGGTGGTGCAGCGGGATGAGGCAGAGCAGATCAGGCTGCCACCCCGCTCTAGCTCCTGCCCCCCACATGGTGAGTGTCGGGGGCAACCCCTGATGTCACCCTGCACAGACTCCCATAATACCCAGGGTCCCTAGGGTGGCTGCCCTGATTTGTCCTATGGATGGGACAGCTCTGAATAGCTGCTAACCTTGGCTCCCCTTTCTGAACGCCCAGTCCTGAGCTTCCTTGCAGAGGATTAAACCACTTTGTGCTGAGTGGGAGGGGTATTACCCTTTTTTGGACATTCCAGCCATTCCATTAACTAAATTACCTGTAAGGGTTAAACTCGAAGACAGTGAGTCCTCGAATATTTCCAGGAAGTGTTGGCAGGGATCCGGGGAGCCAATGAAAAGAGAGTGTGAGTATTTTAACGGAAAAGCAGGACCTCCCTGCTGCAGTCTTTGTGTGATCAGAGCAAGAGCTGGGAGAGATGAGTTAAGCCAAGAACAAGGCATGGACCTTCCAAAAGGACGAGACCTTGGAACAACAGAGATGTAAGCAGAACAGGGAATGTTTAGGAAGATCAGGTTATTTTCTTTATTTGGCGGTTTGTTGAACTCCCCTGTTCTGAGCCCATAGATACCCTCCGCCCCTGTAACTTTCAAACTGAATCCCAGGGAAGCAATTCTTTGTGTTTTTAATCTGCCTTGTCCCAATTGCTCTGTAACACCTGGCAACCAAATATGCTTTGCAAGGTATGTTGTCTTTGTTTTGTTAATAAAATCACCTTTTTAAGGCTATGATCTGATTCCTGTGTCTTAGAAGAAGGTGGTTCTGTATGCAAGGGCCTGAGAGGTCAACTATTAAGAAATCTGTTGGTTTTCAAGCTCTCTCCAGACGGAGGGTTAAAGAGCTTAGGTTACCCCACAGGAAGAAATTCCCACGTGTATCTTCCTAGGTTCTCAAAGGGGTTTTTGCATTTGGGTGGTGGCAGTGATACCATCCAAGGTCAGGGATCTGTGAGCTTGAGGAGTTTTTAAGTAGAAGCCTTTAGTGGCAGAGTATTTTAAGTTTCTTGTGGGCCCTCACCTTCTGCATTCGAAGTACCAGAGTGGGGAACAGCCTGGACACCCTGAAGGGATGGGGGACTGAGTTCTATCAGGCTTTCCTCCTGCAGATGGAGATGGGACTATCCCTGCATACAGATCCTGAGAGCCGTGGAGAAAGGAGCTGTCCACACTGAGGATGCTGTGCCTCTACACATCCTCCTGGGCTTCCAGCCGCCAGGAAACACAGCACACTTTGCACATGCCATGGCGCACATACAATTATTCTGCACATGGATGGAAAAGCTTAGAAGGAACTTTGATCCATGATACCCTGAATCCTGAACCCTGAATCTGAACCCAGCCCTTCTTAATTCTCCCTTCCCTTTAGATCTGGCGGGAGAACTTTCCAAGGCTGTGTCCAGACTCAGGGGTTTTTTCGAAAAAAGTAGCCTTTTTTCGAAAAAACTTCCCCTGCGTCCAGACTCAAGCCGCGTTCTTTCGAAATTAAATCGAAAGAACGTGGCTTTTCTTTCGATGGCGGTAAACCTCATTTCACGAGGAAGAACGCCTTCTTTCGAAAGTTCCTCTTTCGAAAGAAGGCGTTCTTCAATGTAAATAGGGCTTCTTCGAAAGAGAGCATCCAGACTCACTGGATGCTTTCTTTCGAAAAAGCAAGCCGCTTTTTCGAAAGTTCAACGTGCAGTCTAGACGCTCTCTTTCGAAAGAGGCTTGCATTCTAGACATAGCCCAAGTGACCCAGCCACCATTAGTTTATGCCAGTTCACTCTATGGGATGGAGAGGGGACAACATGGTGGAGAAGGGCTCGTCTTGTTCCCTGACACCTGCTTGGCCAACCCCTCCGTGACTCTGCAAAGGAACTTCTGGGGCTTGTGACCATGCCTTGGAACTGACATGTCCAAGGAAAATCTTATGGGCCAAATGCACCAGTGGAACAAGTGAGTGTGCCACCACTGCGGGCAATGAAATTACACCTGGGCTGACACCTCCACCTCTGGGCTGTGACCAAACAGTCGCCTTCCCCTGGACGTTCTAAGGGACATTGTGCAACAACGGCTCCCTGTGGAGCTGTCCTGCCACACAGATGCGATAGGGTGCAATTCACTGCGGCCATGCCTTCTGCTTTCTCTTAGACACCCCTGTGACACATGCCCTATAGACCATAGATTCCCAAACTGGGGGGGTCTGGGGGGGGGTGAAGAAATTCCAGGGGGAGGGTGAGAGCTGAGAGGATGGAGTGTCCTGGGCAGACTTCAAAATGGCTACCTTAAAAGGGTAATGCCCGCTCAGCTCTTAAAAGCTATTTTTTTATTTATTTTTTTTTTTGGTCAACAACTTTTCCCCTGGAGTACCAGTACCTTTTTTTCACACTAGTCCCGGGAATTAAAGGGGCTATGACTGTTTTTCAGCCCTGGTCAGGTCCCTCCCCACCCTCCACCCCCCACCTTTTCTTTTTTTTTTTTTTTTTGCACTCAACAAGTTTTGCTGCTATTTTTGGCTTTTTTGAGGGGGGGTGAGGGTTTCTCAAAAATCAAAAAGGGGCGTGATGCCGAAAAGTTTAGGAACCACTGCTCTGGAGTAGACTAAAGATTCCCAGCTCTGCAATGGGGAAGGAAATACCCTGCCCCTTAAGAGGCATAATTATTTGGCATGAAGGGGCCACAGTATATCGCAGAATCTGTCCCTCTCTCTCACAGAGTCCTAGATAAGAATCTGAAATGTGGTCTTGGAGCAATGTTTCTGATCGCATCAGCTACCCCCAGAACTATACAGGCACTATAACGAATAGCGAAGAATTAAATAAAGCAAACCAAATGTCCATGGTAAGTTCTAAAGAGCTAGAAATTTGCACTGGTGCTTGGTTCATCCTGTTAAGTTCATAGTACATTAGAGCTGCCCGATAAATTGGCAGGTTAGATTGGTGTTTAAACATTTGCACTCTGAAGCAAGACACAAATTTCATTTAAACAAGACAAAGCCAGTCTTTCTGAATGCCCTGCATCCTCATTAGAAGCACAGGAAGGAGGAGGAATAGATTAAATGCCACCTAGACATCTGTCTTCCTCCACAATCAGGTTGCAATTTTCCCCTTGTCTCTTTCGCAAACGTTTTATTGACGAGTTCTTAACTCAGAGTAAGAAATGTTCCTCGATGGTGCCCAAGGACTGTTCTGTTGAAGGCAGAACACAGCTGCCCATGTAAATGAGCGATGACTTCTGATTTGCACTTTGCACAGGTGTAAATGAGAAAAACCAGAGTGCTTCCTACAGCTGCAAGACACAATTCACCACACTTGGCTCTAGACTGACGTTTCTGCAGACTGGCTCAGCTCACTCAATTCCCTGCAAAGCCTCCTGGCTCACCGACAGGGTCCTGGAAATGCCCCCACTCTTAAAAAACAATAGCTTGCAATTCCAGCACCACCTGAGATTAAGTGAATTGACCAGGGTCACAAGATGAGTCAGTGGCAGGAGTCAGGAATCAAACACCAGAAGATGTTTCCTGCCCTGTACACAACACCTAGGTCTGTCAACATAAAGCTCTCTAAAAGGAGCCTTTTTCCCTACTCAGCCAGAGAAACCTAATCAGTAATAATCATTTTTAAAAATCCCCTCTGGTTTACACTGGTTCTAGTTAATTAGTGTATTTCTATATTTATTTAAAATCTTTGCATAGAAAAACCCAGGGGATACGGATTTCATTTTCATTGGCGTTCTAGGGGCTTCCAGCAGCACACTTCAGTCTGCGGGCCAGGACTGATGGATATCAGCATAGCTCTAGAGAAGTCAGGAGAGAGATATTGATCTATAGCTGCCGAGGGTCTATTTACCCCCACGGCTTCATGGAGGGCTTGTGCCTATAGAATCCAGACAGGCACCTCGCTCCACCAGCTCCTGGAGCTCAATGCAGAAAGCGCAATGCGAGAGCAAGCACTAAATGATGCAGAACGATCAAGGGATGGGGATCAGGACTAACTAGGGGCAGCGGCGATTCCAGAATCCACTTGGGAGTCCTAACACAGGGTGAGGGTTATGAACAGGAGCAGGAAGCAGGAGCCATGAATGAGCAGCTCCTGCTGCTCCAATATTGTTCTCAGAGCAAGTGAACTGTCCAGCCAACTTGGTCAGCGGTGATCTTCTGGGAACAAGGCAGGGGACGGGGCGGGGAGGCAGGGATGGAGAAAAGCAGCACCATTCAATATGCTGGAACAGCTCCATTAAGCTCCACTCACGTGGAAAATTCATCTGGCTGGGTTGATTTAGTTGGGATTGGTCCTGCTTTGGGCGGGGGCTGGACTTGATGACTCCTGAGGTCTCTTCCAGCCCTAGGATTCTAGGATTCTAAATCCCGGTGTGGAAACCTGAGCCTGATTTGGAAAGATGCTAAGGCCCTGACACGTCACTTTGGTAGCACAATGGGAACTTAATGGGGGGGGCAGAAACAGCCTCCAAAAACATACCCTGGCATAGACATGCCTCCCCACTTGGCACAGATTGTACATCAGCCTTGCTCCCAGCCCAGCCCAGGGGGAGCATGCTGCCCTGTGTTTATTCTCTTTCCTAATGCCCACAGGAGCCCACAGAAAGCAGAGTTGAAGTTAGAGCAGCTCTCGGGTTGCTCTAATTTACACCAGGAGGCTGAGCAGGTCTCTGCACAGCTCCTGGATCCAGGGAATGGAGAAGTGGCTTAAAGCTACATTTGTGACACACTCTATGTCCCCACCTTGCCACAGGATCTAAAACAGAGTAATTGAGCCTCAGGCCTCGAACGTGCGAGCCTCTAAGTCAAAGAGCCAGCATAAAGCTTTAGAGCCTGGAATAATCGGTCCCACGTTGCCTAGTTGCAATGGTTTGTAAAGCATGGTCCATCTAGGGTGCTGTGTAGAGGATCGTTGATAAAGGCTAATTAGCAAGGCTACCTCTACATTATGGATCTATTTCGGGATACTAGAAGTATCTCAAAATTGCTATTCCGCGTCTTTAAAGCAGCCTGTTATTTTGAAATAGATTTTGAAATGACGGGCACACTAGTCTGGCGTCCCTGTAACCCTCATTCCATGAGGTTGAGGCATGTTTCAGAATACTGCTTTATTTCGAAATTACCCGAAAATAAGATACACAACTTGCATAGCACAAATTGCGTAGCTTATGTCAAGGGAAGGGTGCAATGTAGATGCGCCCCAGTAGTCCTTCTAATGCTGCTCCAGGGGCCAGGTAGCTCCCTTGTGAAAAACAGCTATCCCAGTGAAACATCAGTGCCATAAAGAAGAATATTGTGTCCAGTTCTGGGCTCCCCACTATAGAAAGGATGTGGACGCATTGGAGAGGGTCCAGCGGAGGGCAACCAAAATGATTAGGGGGCTGGAGCACACGACCTTTGAGGAGAGACTGAGGGATTTGAGTTTGTTTAGTCTGCAGAAGAGTGAGGGGGGATTTGATAGCAGCCTTCAACTACCTGAAGGGAGGTTCCAAAGAGGACGGAGAGAGGCTGTTCTCAGTAGTGACAGATGGCAGAACAAGGAGCAATGGTCTCAAGTTACAGTGGGGGAGGTCTAGGTTGGATTTTAGGGAAAACTATCTCCCTAGGAGGGTGGTAAAGCACTGGGATGGGTTCCCTAGGGAGGGGGTGGAATCTCCATCCCTAGAGATTTTTAAGTCTGGTCTTGACAAATCCCTGGCTGGGTTGATTTAGTTGGGATGGTCCTGCCTCCCGAGTTCTCTTCCAGCTCTATGATTCTATAATTCTAAGGCTGTCAGGCAAAAAACAAACAAACAAACCAACAGCAAGCAAAGGGTTAATAACAATGCCTTCTTGTATGTGCATTGCTGCTTTATCCCTCAGGATCCCCTAAAGCTCAACACATTATTATGGCGTGTGCCACGGTTAAGACTGAGTTGTGTTGTGCACTTAAATCACCATTTCAACTTCCCTGTTGTGCAGTATAGACTCACACAAGGCTCATTTCACCCACCACTCAAATGCATCCACCTCTGGGGTGGATCAGTCCAGGGCTACGTCTAGACTGGCATGACTTTCCGCAAATGCTTTGAACGGAAAAGCGTCCATGCCAATCTAGATGCGCTTTTGCATAAAACAAATCTGAGCTGTCTACACCGGCCCTTTTGCACAAAAGCTTTTGTGCAAAAGGACTTTTGCCCGAACGGGAGCAGCATAGTATTTCTGCAAGAAGCACTGATTTCTTACATGAGATCGTCAGTGTTCTTGCGGAAATTCAAGTGGCCATTGTAGACAGCTGGCAAGTTTTTCCACAAAAGCAGCTGCTTTTGCGGAAAAACTTGCCAGTCTAGACACAGGCCAGGTGTTCAGCAGAGTATAACAGAAAAAACCTGGTGGCTTTCCCAGGTATCACCCTTTGCCTCCACCACAGCTCCTCCTCTCCCCAGTCTGTCCCAGACAGGAGATTATCAGATCACACACTTTAGTTCTGCCTCAGATTAGGCTCCTGCATTAGGTCAAAACCAGGTAGCATCCGACTGTTTCAAAGACAGCAACACTCATTTCTGCTTTCTCTTCTCTAAGTGCAATGGGTCGGTAGCAGGGACATTTACAGCTGGTCGCAGCTAATTCATGTTCGATGGTTGCATGAACTCTCCAAAGCCAAGAAATCCTAAAGCAGAGAAAGCTTTGGTCTGGAACCGACCATTTACTTCCCCCTTCCCTGCTGTCAGCTCTCATTAGGCAGCCCGGCTTTGGAAGCAGGCGAAGCATGGACCGTGGCTACTGTCTTCATTTAGCGTAACAGGCACGTGGCGATTAGGAATGTGCTAAGAATTCTGCAGCCGTAATACAGTCAACGCTGAATCTCAAAATGTGTTTATTCCAGGTTAAATGAGACATTTTAATTCACCTCCTGACATGACTCAGGCTCTCCTGTGTTGGCTTTCCAGGGAGACACAGATTGCATGATTAGGCTGGGATGACAGAGGATACAGACTGAACAGGTTTCCCTTTGGGCAGCCTCTGGGCATGTTTTGTTTTTAAAAGCAAAGTTCGTGCAGGTTGAAAGGTGCCAGACAGACCGTCCTGGAGACAGAAGAGCTTTCTGTCCAGCTGCCGCAAAGATGTCAAGACACAGCATGGTCCAGTCGACGGGGCATTGGACTGAAAGTGGGTCCTATTCACAGCTGGGCCACTAACTCGCCTTGGGCAAGTTGCTTTCCCTGCCTCAGTTTACCACCCCCCATATCATCTACTTAATGAGCCATCGCTTTGGAGCAGGGACTCTCTCCCTCGGGCACACTGACGCCACACATGAAAGTGTGATTGCAACTCCGGGAGGTACACCTACGCTACCTTTCCTCTAGCTAGCCCAGATGACAAAAAGTAATGCCGATGCAGTGGCACGGGCTAGTCACAAGCCCGCTGGTGACTCTGGGTTCATATTCAAGTTACTGGCCTGCACTGGGGTCCATGCTGCTGTCTTAGCTACTGCTGTTTCCTGATTAAAACCAGAGCAAATATGCCTACCCACCGTGCAACTGCACCTTCATTGCAGGTGAGGCATAACATCTATGTTTGTACAGCACCTAGCACAATGGGGCCCTAATCAGGATGGAGGCCTCTTGCTGCTACCATAACACCTCTAATAATAGTGCAGGAAACAGCAGGGCAACGGACTTGAATCTGTCCCTGGCAGGGTGCCCCCTTCAGGGACTATGTGGAAAGCACAAGCATATAGGCCTAATTGCCCCTTTTCCAAAGGCACTATTAGGGTAAGTAGATCGAGGGGAGCCAGTGATCAACCCCCCAGCGGAGCCCTTCAAGCTGTTTCTTCTCTTCTCAGGCCCCCAGCAAAACAAACAAAACACTCCACCCACCCCGGCAGCTCCTTAACCCTTCCCATGCTGGTGTGCGGTTTGTACAACCCGTCACAGCTCTCTGCTGAGACAGCCAGCGGGGATACCAGCTGTGCTGGCTTCTGTGAAGTCAGCATCTGTCTATTAAGCACTGGACTAAAATGTGCATATGAGTCAACAGTGTAACACCGTTGCAAAGAAAGCCAACATCATTCTGGAGTGGTGGAAGTAAGAAACGAGACGTCATTCTTTCACACTGGCTACGGCTTCCACTGGAGTATTGCGCCCAGTTCTGGGTGCCACATTTCAGAAAAGATGTGGACAAACTGGGAAAAGTCCAGAGAAGAGCAACAAAAATGATTAATAGTCTAGAAAACATGACCTGTGGAGGAAGACTGAAAGAACTGGGCTTGCTAGTCTGGAGAAGAGAAGACTGAGAGGGGACATGATAACAGTTTTCATGGACAGAGAAGATTGTTACAAGGAGGAAGGAGAAAAATTGTTCTCCTTGGCCTCTGATGACAAGAAGCAATGGGCTTAAACTGCAGCAAGGGAGGTTTAGCTTGGACATTAGGAAAAGCTTCCTGCCAGGTGGTTATCTGCAGTGTAAGTTGCCCAGAGAGATTGAGGACTCACCATCACTGGAGATATTTAAGAACAGGTTAGACAATCACCTGTCAGGTGTGATCTAGACGGTGCTTGGTGCTCCATGAGGGCAGGGGTCCGGACTAGATGGCCTCTTGCACTCCCATCCAGTTCTAGTGTTCTCTGAATCTATGTCCGCAGGTTTCTCAGAGGTTCCCCATCAGCCCCTGGAAGGTGATAACTCTTGGCATTAGGGACCAATGACACATTCAGTTCAGTGCAACACTCCCGCCCCTTCCCAGTTCCCTGAGCAATCCAGACTAATATCTATTGGGAAGCATCGGTCCTTTGTTGGACCAGGCACTCCGTTCCCCCGCGCTATGCGATACACGTGCACCAGAGAGGGATCCTCAGGAGCAGCTTTGCCCCAATGACCCCCCGAGGTGACATGGTCCCAGAGCAGAGCAGGGGGGTGACGGGGCTCAGTGAGGGCGGAGCAGAGCCAAAGGAGGGAAGTGACATGTCCAGGGAAGGAGAGGCTGGCCCGAGGTCACCTCCTCTAGGTGACACTAGTGTTGGGGGTCCCAGTGCCCTGAGCTGACCGGGATCAGCTCCCATCCTCCGCCTTGTCGGCAGGCAGCGATGTTCCTGTGTTTGTAAATGAGCCCCAGGGCCAGGCTAGCGTTTCACCTGGCCCCGTTACTCATTCATTCCACTGCGGCGCTGCAGGCGAGTTGTATTTATTCCCTTTCTTCTCTGACAAAAATCGTTGCGAACTCCCTTAAGGCTCCCTTGTGGGGAGCCAAGCAAAGCTGCCTCGCCCATCTTGCCCCGTCCTCCTCAGCCCCACAAGCCAGCCACTAACGGAGCTGCAGGCGCACGAGGAGCAATGGTCTCAGGTTGCAGCGGGGGAGATAGGTTGGCTATTAGGAAAAACTATCTCCCGAGGAGGGGGTGAAGCACTGGGATGGTTCCCTAGGGCGGGGGTGGAATCTCCATCCCTAGAGGTTTTTAAGTCCCGGCTTGACAAAGCCCTGGCTGGGATGATTGAGTTGGGGTTGGTCCTGCTTTGGGCAGGGGGCTGGACTCGATGACTCCTGAGGTCTCTTCCATCCCTGGGATTCTACGCATGGTGCAGTCTGCACTCACCTCTGTGCCATGCTTGAGTGACCCCCACGGCAGTCCCAGCAGCTCATGTCGCCGGCTCGTTTACATGGCTTCTGTTGCCATCGCATCACCCTCCCTCTCCCCCCCCTCCCATGCACGGGAGGAACAGTGGTGGTGCTGGGAAAATGAGCCTCCATTTGCAGTCAGGTGCTGCGCACCTGTGCCAGGTATGGAAGGCTGCAGGGAGAGGAACTGGACAGTCTTTGTGTGTACAGGGAAGCATGATGCTGGGCATTAAGCATTCAGCACTGAGGATGTGCCAAGAATACAGCCAGGCCAAGCTGTAACCCTTTGTATCTGCTCTCCGACAATCAGCCCAGGGGATCAGCCACAGTTGTTTGCCGGCTGAAAGGCATCGTTAGCTCAGTTGCCTGTGAATGTGCTTGGCTGTTGGAATAGGCTCTTTATGCCCCACTAGCTGGCTGTGTCTAGACTGGCGAGTTTTTCTGCAAAAGCACCTGCTTTTGCGGAAAAACTTGCCAGCTGTCTACACTGGCCGCTTGAATTTCCGCAAGAACACTGACGATCTCATGTAAAATTGGCAGTGTTCTTGTGGAAATGCTATGCTGCTCCCGTTAGGGCAAAAGCCTTCTTGCGCAAATGCTTTTGCGCAAGAGGGCCAGTGTAGACAACGCGGTATTGTTTTGCACAGAAAAGCCCCGATTGCGAAAATGGCGATCGGGGCTTTCTTGCACAAAACCGTATCTAGATTGGCACGGACGCTTTTCTGCAAAAAGTGCTTTTGCGGAAAAGCATCCGTGCCATTCTAGGCGCTCTTTTCCGCAAATGCTTTTAACGGAAAAACTTTTCTGTTAAAAGCATTTGCGGAAAATCATGCCAGTCTAGACGTAGCTTAGGATCTTTACCCATCATTGCTCAGGTGCTTAACTCGATTCATTTTGTGGTTTTTGGAAAATAAAATGAAAATGTCTAGGCTTACTGGCATGGTGAAAGTCTTTAAATTTGATATTCTGAGCGATATTTAACATTCACAGCAAATTCCCTGGGTTTTGGGTCTAATGTGCTTTTGCATACTTACGATAAGCAGGAGTTTATGGTGAGCAATGAAGCCAGTTCCTAGTAAAAGAGGCATCACAGCATTGTTCTGAATAATCATAAGACTGGAAGGGACCTCAAGAGGTAACCGAGTCCAGTCCCCTGTCCTTCTACTACAACCCTTTAGGGGAGGGGGGGTTTCCCTTCCTTTCCAGAAGGTTATGACCAAGTGGCATCCAGCATAAACAGCTGCATTTCACTTGGACATGGCTCCATTCAGGTTTTTAAACCCCTTCCTTTGCTTCAATATCCAAGGCAGAAAATCAACAACCACCACAAGATATGCAATTAAACCAGCCTCACCAGAGATGCTGAAATAACAATTAATTAAATGCCTGCATTGGCCATCTGCAAGCCCTAGAAGAGGGTGCAGCAAGAGCAATTACCCTGTAGTTCTTTGAGGCCACGTCTATACTTACCATGCTGGAGACTGAACTTCTGGTGTTTGATTTAGCAAGTCTAGTAAGGACCTGCTAAATCAAACACTGAGTCGAACACACACCCCTCCCCCGTCAGTGCTGGTACTCCTCGATTCACAAGAAGTCAGGGAAGCAGATGGGAGCATTTGCTCCTATCGATCTCCTGCTGTGAAGGCGGCTTAAGCTACATCTGCTTAAAGTACATCGACTCCAGCTAAGTTATTTATGTGGCTGGAGTTGCGTACCTTAAGCTGACCTTCCAGGTCTGGTATAGACCTGGCCTCAGATGTGTGTCCCTAGGGTACTCCAGTTCAGGTGACCGTGGAGCAGTACCCCTCAAGGAGGAGGGAACATCAAAGACAAGCCCATTACCGAGGAAAGAACCGTATCACCAACAGCCACCTCGGATCTGGAGGCATCGACTAAGGTGTAACGTCTGGGGAGAGGATTTACCCAACACCGTGCTGCGCTCTGCAGCGTTCAGAGAGTGGGATGTTTTTAAGCAGAGCCATATTAATGGTGGCCTTGTTGAGTGAGCAGGCATGCCACCAGTGCAGGGATGTTGGCAGGGCTGTAACCGGAATATACCCCCAGAAACCCATTTAGATGCCCATAGCCTCTGGGCAGGGTGCAAGTAACTTAAATTTCTTACAGGTACTATCCTATTGGGGTCAGGGCAGGCTTTGGGACACTTGCAATAGGACAGTACCTGTAAGAAATGTAAGTGTGGGATAGTGTGAGGGGGCACCTCAGGGCAGGGGTGCAGTAGTCAGGTGTTTTGGGGGAGCTCGGGGCTGGCCAGCGAGGTGGGGACTGTCCTGCCCAACTGCTGGATTCCCAGGACTAGAGCCTGGATTCAGTGTGGCCATGCCACCTAGGGTACCAGAAGCATCCAGAGACCTGCCCAGCTAGTTAGTCTCTTGCTGGTGCTCCTCACTGGGGCTCACCAGCTTCCTTTCACCTTTGCCTCTGGGCACAAATGGCAGAACCTTTGGATCTGCCTGGCAAGGGACTGGACAGTCTAGGGGGACTTACGAAATAGCTTAGTCCTCTCTAGAGAGAAGGATAACACCCTGCTGACATCCAGAGCAGTCTCCAGCTTGGACTATGTGGCTTTGGAGAGAAAACTGGCAGGTAAATGATCTGAGTCAGATGAAACTGCTAACTCATAACCAGAGCCCTACCAAACTCACAGCCATGAAAAACACATCATGGATGGTGAAATCTGGTCTCCCCTTGTCATGATCATGAGAGACGGCCAGCAGCCTGGGGACTAAAGAGTTAACTATACCTAAGCCAGGTAGAGTCGACCAATAGGAATGTAGGTAGGAATTTCAAACTGGGACAAAGGAATTTTTGTTTTTTCCCTCCTTTGTCCCTGGGCAGTTTCTCTCCAGCTACTGAGGGGGACAGACATCATGTCGCCCTCCAAGAAAAAACTCTTCACTATCTGTAAGTAGGGTAAAGTTTAGCTAAATCTGTTAGGTTCTATTGTTTTATGGTTTGGGAATGGGAATCTGATGTCTGTGCATTTAAAAATGGGGTTTCCTCTCCTTTGTAACTAAGTTCTTGGCCCATGGTAGGGTTCCCCCCAGGAGTATATTAATTTGTGAGTTTTCCATCTAGTCATTATGCTTGCAACAGGAATATTGGGGTGATAATAAAAGTTCTTTCTCTTTTCTTTTTATTAACCTGGTATTGGTTAATTTTTGTGTCCTTTAGGGGTGAGATTTCCCAAGCGATCTCTCCCCTGATTTTTCTTATCATTACTTGGGTGGTAGCAGTGGATTTTATCCCCAAAATCTAGGTTTTTAAGATTTTGGGGGGAAGTTTTATACCAAAGCCTGGAAAGATAAAGTTTTGGGGTACTTTTGCAGGCCCCCACTTCTGCATTTATCGTGCCAAAGTGGAGAAGGAGCCTTGACACCCCCCATAAAATCTGGTCTTTTTTGTGCTTTTACCCTACATTACACAGATTTCACCGGGGAGACCAGTGTGCCTCCAATTGGGGGTTCTGACCCAAAAGGGAGTTGGAAGGGGGGGTTGAAAGATTATTTTAGGGGAAGGGTTGCAGTATTGCTACCTCTACTTCTGTGCTAGCTGAGAGCCCAGAGAGCAGCGGATGCCACCTGAGGGCCCAGGTCTGCAGGCAGCAGTGCAGGAGTAAGGTAGCGCCACTTCCTGGAGCAGGGCAGAAATAAGGGCAGCAGTACAGCAACCTCCATACAATAATCTTGCCCCCCACACACACACTTTCCATATAACTGGTCTTTTGGTCAGGACCCCTACAATCACAACACTGTAAAATGTCAGGTTTAAATAGCTGAAGTCATGACATTTGCCATTTTTAAAACCATATGACCGTGAAATTGACCAAAATAGGCCGTGGATTTGGCAGAGCCCTACTAATAACTAAGGTAAGGAAAAAAACCAAGCTCAGCAACCACTGAGGGACACACCAAATTTCACGCCAGGCTGAGGCTGTGGAGAAGGAACTGAGGACAGTCGGCCCCTGCAGCCTGATACAGCCTCAGGAAGGGACATGCAGGCATCTGTGGGGCTTGCCTGGGCTGAACTGGTGCTGCTGATGAAAATCTCTGGGTGCAGGTGCATGGGATGCATGCATACCAAAGGGGAGCACTCACACAGCTACTAATCTGCAGGAGTATCCCCCACTCTGTACCTAAGACACACAGCAGTCCATTCTGCTGCAGCTGAGTTGGCAAAAGAGGATGCAAATGTGTGCAGGAGACACACAGAGAAATGACACTAACAATGCCAGAATTTAGAATCAGTGTGGGTGGGTTGCCTAATGGTTAGAGCTGAGACATGGCTAACAAGGCACCTGCATTCTGTCCCCAATGCTGCCCCTCACTCCCTGTGCAGAAATTAGCAAACCAGGGAAGCCCTGAGCTTCAAACTATTTAGGTGCCTTGGCCAAGATGCTCAAAGCTGGTTAGGTTCCCAGCTCCCATCGATGATTTCAATGGGAGTTAGGTGCTGGGCCTTCACCTCTCCCCATGTAGCCATTTGTACAGGGGTGACAATACTAGCTGGCTGCCAGGACAGATGAGAGGTTGACAGCCCCATCGCTTTGCAGTCGGGGACAGGGGGGCACTTTACATTGACTTCTCTGGGAGGTAGAATGGGCCCATAAGGTGCTATTCATAGTGTGCTTTGAGATCCTCAGATGAACGATGGACAGAGTTATTTAAAACACTCTCTTGCCCCTCTTCTCCTGCCCAGCTCTTGTCATCTGCTAAGCAACCAACAGAATATCCTGCACTCCCCATCCTCTTCCCACTATCCATCAGAAAACAAAGGGGGAAGGAATGCCAGTGATGATTATTTAGCAGGGGCGTTGGGCTGGGGACAGGCCCAGCTGGAGATGCTGAAGGAAGCACATGCCCATAAATATTTATTCTCTTCTGGCTCAGTTGCTCCCTGGCACTTCCAGGGAGAATTGGTTTCTTGCGCCCACTAAATCAGCACTGGCGGGACATGCCTTCCGAGGGAGCGTGCGTGGCACATGAGTGTGCGTGTGCACCCATGTGGGGCATGTGTAAGTGCGCGTGTGGTGGTACGCACATGTGCGTCTGTGTGGGGGTGTGTGTATTCCTGCTGCTGCGTGCGTGCAACACCACACCCCCTCCCTCCCACACACAGGAGCTCAGTTCACTCTGTTAAGACCTGTGCCAGAGGGCATGTATGTGACCTTTCAGAACTAGGGGGAAGGGAAGGGGCAGAGATGAGACACTCCAGCTCCCCTAGGGACTGGATCCTCCTGTTCTGAGGGAGGCTGCCAGGCCCCAGAAAACACCAATAACCCCGCCAAGTCGGAGATGAATATTTACAAATGTATTTGGAGTGTTTGGGAAATGTGACGGGATTTAACCGATGACATAACATGCTTGTCTTGTCTCGCTGGCTGGGCTAATGAACATGAACTCAGCGCATTAGCAGCATTAGCATGTGCGAGTCAGGGATCACCTCCTTCATTTATCTCAGCCGGCCCCTCCCACTCTCACCGCTCAGGAATGCCCCACAAATTGCTGGGAGGGGGAGGGGTTTTACTGTTTTCTTTTTCCTCAAGGCTGTAATCCTATCCCCACAGCCCCATGGAGATGCACGGACAGCCAATGAGATTACCCAGGGAAACAGAGCCTGCCAAAACCAATGTGGTGTTCTTCACCCCCACCCTTCCCTCCTCCCGTGAGAACAATTTCAAATGCAATGTTTTCATCTGAAGTTTTTCACAGGAAATTTAGTAAGACATTGACAATTTCATTGCATTTATTTTTCTAAAAAAATTCTATCGAAAAATGCCATCAAAAACAATGTTTTTCCCATGGGGGGGGGGATCTTCAGTGAAACCCCATACTGAGGCAAGAAAATTCTTGGCCAAAAATATGTTGACCTGGTGGAAGAAGGAAGCTAAAGAGGAAGGAAAGCAGTAGCGGTAACCTTGGAACTGTGAAGAGTCACAAGCAATTTCTTGCTCTGACACTGATTTTCTTGGGTGACCTTGGGCCAGTCATGTAGACCCAGATCCTGAAATCAAACCTTACAGTCAATGAGAGTCGGGAACCTAAATACCTTTTGTAGTGGTCTCTGGTCATTCCTCTCCATCAAGCTCAGAGGGAGACCCCTCTAGTTTTGTCTGCACAAGCACATTTGCCAGTAAAACTTTGTCAGTTGGGGGTGAAAAAACACACCCCTGATCAACAAAAGTTTCACTGACAAAAGCACCAGCATAGCCAGCAGATCGTCAGTGATTACAAGAGGGCCCTGGCTGGGGCTGGGCACCACTCTGTCTATAGCCCATGGCAGACTGCCTTTAGCTCAGCCTGCAGGCTAGGACAGACACCACACAGGCCTTCAGGCTGCTACTCAGGGGTGGAGTTGCCATCAGGGATAGAGGGACCCAGGCTCACCGTCCTCCATCTGGCCCCACTCCAGGGCCCTAACAGTAGCAGGTAGGGTTGCCAGGTGTCTGGTTTTGAACCGGACAGTCCAGGATCTGAGCTTTCTGTTTGGGAAACTAATTGAGAAAATATAAATGAGAAAATGTAAATGTCCGGTATTTTCTAAATAAGATGGAATGTAGATTGTGATGTAATGTCAAGGGTGTCCAGTATTTTTGTTGAAACCATCTGGCTACCCTAGTAGCAGGTGAGCAGCGATCCAACCACAAAAAAACCAAACCAAAACAACCCCAGTACCTTTAAAACCTGTGCCTTTAAATCCCCATGCTTACCATTCCCCCCGCCCCCACCAGACGCGGCAGAGAGGGAAATGTCCCAAGTGGCCTTCTGTCCGAGAAAAACAGAAAATGCCAGACATTTTACATGTCCTGTATTTTCAGGGTTTTTTTAACGGACAGGGGCTGCAAATACTGGACCGTCCAGGCTAATACTGATGCCTAACAACCCTATGTCTGCTACACTTGCAGGCTCCCCTCCAACAGGGCTGAAGGGCCTGTCTCTTATACTTCCTGGTCCTGCCCCTCTGCTTCTGACTCAAGGGGCGGGGCTGACTTGGCTCCACCCACCTGGGGAGTGTAGTGTAATGGTTCTTCCTCATCGAGCTTGGAGAGCGGCTGCTCTGCCTCAGTGCGCCTCTAAGGATCTGTGCCTAAGTTCTCCAGCGATGCAGGCGGGAAACAGCACTGCCTGCCTCCCAGAGGAGAAACACACTAAAGACCGAGGGGTGCTCTATACTATGGGAATAGGGCCCATATAAGTACCGTAGCTAGAGGGTTATGTATGGAAATAGATAGGAGAGGGGCCAGGGCACCATTTAAGTGGGAGAGAGGGGACCTCTAAGTTTCCTACTCCAGCAGGACAGTGTCTCCTGCCTCCCCTCGAGCCAGGAGCGAGAGCCACGCAGGCCGTTCGCTTTGTTTACTCCTCTCCCCCCACAACCCAAGGCCCAGCCCTTGCAAACGGCTGCCTGGCTCCTGGCTGCAGTATCATGGGATACCGGCTCCATCTTGGCAAGAACTGAACAGCAGCAGCCAACGCAGAGCACCGAGGAGCAGGCAGCCCCCTTGGCTCGCTCTGCTCCCCTCCCCTCCCCAGCCAGCCAAGAGCGACCCAGGCTGCTCTTCCTCGCCAGGCTCCCCCCACACACACACACCCCAGCTCAGCCACGCTGACTGCCAAGGCTGTTCTACCCCCCACCCCCCCAGGCTGGCCAGTCTTCCCTCCCCCCACAGGAGGGCAGGGGTGTCTCTGGCAGAGCCAACAGCAGGGCTGGGGCTTCCGAAGCACTTTTTGATGGGCGGGGCAGGCAGCTCCGAAGGTGATTGGTGCAGATTTCATCGTCCCCTGCCCTCGTCCCCCCCCCCCCCCAGTCGCCAGGTTGCAAAGGCTGGGAGGAGCAAGCCCCTTGTGACACCAGCAGCCACGGGGCTGCTCTGGCAGGGGAGGGGGCGCCCCCAGCACAGTCAAGTAGCCCCGCGTGGGGCGCATCAGTGCTGCACTGCCAGAGCAGCAGGGCCACAGAATGGCCCCCTGGGATCTTTCCCTGCTGGCAAGGAACAGGCACGAGGTGTCGCCGCGCACGCCTGGCTCCGTTCCACTGAACACTTTCCCATTTCCCTCCAGCTCTCCTGTTTGGAGGGAAGGCCAATACCCCGGGGTGGCTATCTCATCTTCCAGCTAGTCCCACTGGTCTGAGTCTTCCCTTGGACACCCTGGCTTTAGGGTCAGGTTACCCGGGCGGGCCCACACAAACGCTGAGTCCCCAGCAGGGTGCCAAGTGCACTTTTAAATTCCGGGACTTTTGCCCAGACACTTTAAGGAGCGGCTGGTTTGTACATGAGCAGATACAAAGAAAGGCTGCCCTAAGCAGCCAGCCAGGGTATAGCTGTGGGTCTGCTGCGCTGTACGGCCTTCTCGTCCAACGGGGAAGTCATCTTAGCTAGATATTTCCCTGTTCCGAATTCGGGACACCAAGCGGGGAGGGACCTGCCAGTGCGTTAGCCCTAAAGGGGGGGCTGCCATGCTCAGGACTTCAGCCCCGCAGTGGGAAGAGGGTGAGGGGAGCCGCTGGTGCTTACGGCTCCAGTAGCTGAAGCTCTGAGTGCCTACGGCTCCTTCGCCCTCTCCCTGAGCGCCGGCACCTCCCCTCACCCCACCCCTGGCTGTAGGGCTGAAACCCTGAGCACTGGTGGCTCCTTCCCCCCCAAACCCACTGCATGGGACATATGGGAAAATGTGCCTGTTTTTTTTTTTTTTTTTTTTTTTTTTTTAAGTGGGGATGCCAGGAGGAGGGCTTAAATAAGGGACCGTCCCAGTAACAACGCGACGGATGGTCACCCTAATCTTAGCGCCTGTTTGCTGACTCTCCAATACTTCTGAGGGTGGCAGAGTCTCACACACCTGAGTGCCTGCAGCAAATATCATGGAGGGCATGTTTATATGCCAATCCTTAGGACAGCACACCAAGATCCTCCTTCCATTCCTCTGTATTTGTTCATAACTACAGTGCACATCAGTAAACCCAAGCCAAGATCTGGCTGACAGTTTGCTTGCTACCGCTCTGTGCTGCCAACCTCCATCATTTAATTATACTGGTGAAAGTGGTTCTTTTAAAGGGAGAGGCCAAGGCGGTAATAAAATAAATTGTTCAAATAAATAGATCGGGCTACTTTGGAGCGACTGTTTTTTGTTTAAGTGACTCTGGTCTATTGATTCAATAGACATCTGGCTATCCTACGTTTGCTGCTTTTCTCAGCCCAAATGAGACTATGGCATTGCCCTTTGCTTTAGCTCATATCTGGAGTGTTTCGGTCATTTTATTTACTTTTAAACATTCCTGGACAAAGTGAACTCTCATTCTCCTCCTCACACATTTGGACCATAAGATATTTAAAAACAATAAACTGAAAGGCTAAGCAGATTTTAAGCAGTGCAATTAAAGATAGTATACCAAGTATCAGTTTTGGAGCCTTAGCACATCTCAAAATTGGGGATTGGAAATACCTTCCTGTTCATTGGTCTAAATGTACAGATAAACTTAAAATATAGCTTTAATTGGTATTTGTTATATTTTTTCTTTATATAAGAATTAGGAACACTGTTCCTGTCAGTTAATTTCTAAGGGTGCGTCTAGACGACATGGCTCCGTCGACGGAGCCATGTAAAGTAGTTTACTCAACATAGTCAATGAAATGGGGATTTAAATAATCCCCACTTCACTAAAATAAAAATGGCCATCGCGCTGTGCCGACAATCAGTTGATCCGGCACAGCACGGCTGTCTAGACGCGGCGCAGTCGACAAGGGAAGCCTTTGTCAACCACTCCAGTATGCCACGTGAAAGGTTTACCGGAGTGGTCGACAAAGGCTTCCCTGTCAATCGCGCCGCGTCTAGACTGCTGCGCTGTGCCAGATCAGCTGATGGTTGGCCCAGCACAGCGGCCATTTTTATTTTAATGAAGTGGGGATTATTTAAATTCCCGCTTCATTGACTATGTTGAGTAAACTACTTTACATGGCTCCGTCAACAGAGCCATGTCGTCTAGACGCACCCTAAGTTATTACCTGCCCACCCCCTTCCAAACAGGGAGTTTTCAGGTACCTCAGTAGAATCTGGAATGGAATCATGGTTAAAACTGCCCCCACCCCAACACCAGAATCTGAAGTGGCACCCCTGAAGAGGTGGCTATGTAAGGGGTAGACAGATAGGACCGTACCACTTTCTGTTACAAAGAAAGTATCGCCTCCTAATTGATTATGGGCTGGACAAAATTGCACCTCTTCTCCAAACTGGGATGCTGGCCCATCTACCGGATTAACTCTTCATAGAGGCTTCGTCTAGACTGGCATGATTTTCCGCAAATGCTTTTAACGGAAAAGTTTTTCCGTTAAAAGCATTTGCAGAAAAGAGCGTCTAGATTGGCACGGACACTTTTCCGCAAAAGCACTTTTTGCGGAAAAGCGTCCATGCCAATCTAGACGCAGTTTTGCGCAAGAAAGCCCCAATCACCATTTTCACCATTTTTAGCTGTCTACACTGGCCCTCTTGCGCAAACATTTCTGGAAAAGGGCTTTTGCCCGAATGGGAACGTCAAAGCATTTGCACAAGAAGCACTGATTTCGGACAGTAGAACGTCAGTGCTTTTGCGCAAAATCAAGCAGCCACTGTAGACAACTGGCAAGTTTTTCCACAACTAGTCTAGATGCAGCCAAAGAGTTTAGTGTTAATGGTAGACGCCAGGGGAGATCCCCAGACTGCATCCTCCTGATTATCCCCAAGAGAGAGACAGTTTGGGCAAGGCCCGTGCAAGGTTCCCTCAGCCTGCCCATCAATGGACCGTAACCTAGCTGGGAGACTAGATGGTTTTGGATGCCAAGAGAGCCTAGGCTGCTTGCTTTATTTACGTCTCTGGATGCTGCTGAGCCCTTTCCCTGCAACAATGGGGCTGGAGGCACATGGAGGGGCTGTGAGACTGCTCTCTCGTGACGTGCACTCAAGGGTGGCAGAAAGGCCGAGTTCCCCTGAGATGCTGCAAGCTGCTATATAATCCTAGGACTAGAAGAGACCTCAGGAGTCACCAAGTCCAGCCCCCTGCCCAAAGCAGCACCAACCCCAACTCCATCAGCCCAGCCAGGGCTTTCATGTCAAGCTAGGACTTAAACACCTCTAGGGACGGAGATTCCACCAGCTCCCTAGGGAACCCAGCCCAGTGCTTCTCCACCCGCCTAGGGATCAGTAGCAGCCCTGGCTCATCAGTTGCAAAGTCTGCACAGAGGTGCTGATAAATTCAAAAGAGGAGTCTGAATGGGTGGGACCCTCTGGTAGGACTCAGGCTTTTCCTCCTGTGACTTATCCTTGGTCCTGCTTCCTGCTCTGTGGGCTCCTTTGATGCTCCTAGTCCCCCTCCTCGGGGCAGCCTGCCCAGTGGGAACACTCCCAGAGGCCCTGGGGCGTGACGCCAGCTGAGTTTCAGTGTAAGGCT
This sequence comes from Pelodiscus sinensis, assembly GCF_052426305.1. NCBI lineage: Eukaryota > Metazoa > Chordata > Testudines > Trionychidae > Pelodiscus > Pelodiscus sinensis. The sequence continues at coordinate 5,222,223 of NC_143074.1, read as the reverse complement.
GCTGGGGGTATTGGGTTGAGTGGGAGGGGTAGGACAGCTGGCCAGGGAGCTAGTGCTTGGGGAGCATGTGCTACGGCCATCTAGACAACTTCATTCCTGGGGTAAGTGGCATCCCTCTTGCTCCAGTTACTGTTGTTACTAAATTAATTTCAAGCTTAAATAAAAAAGGCGAGTGGGATTGATTAAGTGCCGCCGTTCTGCTTCTATGCTTAATCAATGGCAGCAGCATTTTATGGCTTCGTATACCACAAAGCAATACAGATGAGTACTTCATTAACCTAGCCCATGTTCTTGTGTTTCTATTCCTGCCGTGTTTTAATAACTCAGTGGGGAGCACAGTTCCTCACCTTCACGCTGGCCTCCTGGGCAGCTTGTGTCTGGGAAGAGGAGCAGCAGGGAGATGCGTTGAGACGAGTGACCACAGGATTTGATCCTGCCCCATCACCACTGCTCATCTGAATACAAGGATGGATCGTCTCTTGCCTCCTTCGACTTACAGGGCAAGAGATGCTGAGCTATAATGTTTGTGCACTCTGAGCCTCAGTAGAGCCAGGCGAGGTGATGGACCAATTTGGCCAACAAGCTGGAGCTTTGGAACTTTTAATTCCTGATGAGCACCTGAGCCCTGTGCTCAGCAACAGTGGCTAAGCGGAGGAAGAAGCCCCCAGCAGTACAAGAGGAGGCAAATGAAAAACGCCTGTTGGTGTCATAAGCCTGCTCAAGGGTTAGCGAGACATCAGCCTGGTGTCAGTCAGGGCACTGTGCAAGAGAGGCCAGGAGGAGGAGGCAGCTCAGGACTCAGGTGCTGGCATAAGAGGTGGGGAAGATTGAAAATTTACATCAGAGGATCTGGCCCTGCATGGGTACGGAGCCTGAACTCTCTGCAAGCTGCTAGGAGACCTCACCTCCTGTTGCTTGAATCTGCAGACATCCAGCAGCACACAGGATCAGACCCTCTGCACTTCACTGCAGGGGGGTGGGGAAGGGGTCTGATGAAATCATGCAAACAAGCTAATGAACAGCCCAAGGTAGAGATGAGGGCCTAATGAAATCCCCTTTTCTGCCTCTTCCTTATCCTCAGCACCTGGCCTTATACTGAGAATCAAAGATGTCTTGAGCTGCACACAGAGGGAGCCCTTATAGTAAAGTTCCCTCTTCCTCCCAGATGTTTGGGAATGGGTCCGAGGGATTGTAAAAAGTGGGGAACTGCCGAGAGGGGAGGGCTTGAGTTTTGCTGGGGCATAGGGCTGGTTCTATTTAATTGCATTGCTCTGCTTGGGGGATTAGTGAGGGCAGAGCTGGCCAACAAGTATTTGATGGAACAGTTTTTGCATCATAAAATGCAGTGTTATCAAAATGCGTGGTGGGAATACTTCACTTTTTAATGACGTGTTGGACAGGAAAGAGTCTAAGCCCTTTGTTTTGACATTATCGAAACAATAAAGTCAAAACATTGAGACAAGGGAAAACATTGTGTCAATGCTATTGTTTTGATGCATTCCATGTAGTTTTTAATTTACCAAAGTCAGTCAAAGAGAGATGGTTTTGATGGTCTAGGATCAACATTTGCGGATTCCTCCCCGCAAATGTTGAAGTTTTCCCACGCAATGGAAATTCTGGTTGCTGACCAGTTCTAACAGGTGATGCTCCTAACTCACTTAGCCCTTCTATATATACCAGCCTTACTAAACACTATCAGTTGAATATCTCATTGCTTTTGTGCTCTTTTCTGTTGTCACCTGATGTCTCGTTGAAACTGCAAGCTCTTTGGGGCAAGGACCATCTATTCTGTGTTCATACAGCACCTAGCACAGTGGGACCTCGTCCAGGCCCGGGGCTTCTACCATAATACAACTAATCACCTGTTCCTTATTTGCTAGAAAATATTTGCCACCAGCTCATCCCCCTTGGAGCAGATTTTTTTTAAATAAAAGCCTCCTGAACTCAGACACTAGCAGTTGATTCTCACCCACCCCAGGGAGCAGCACTGCTCTTCTATCACATCCTAGCCGCTATCAGGAGAGGATTGTGGGTCAATCCGCTAACCCAGGGTTTACCCAAGATGCAACCCTGCACGCAGCCTCTCTTAATGCTCCCTTAAGGAGCCTGACTGCAACGGAGAGCTTCTTCCTTCCTCAGCCTCCCCGCTTGCTCACTGTTCAGCCAGCTCCCCCAGCTCAGCAGGAAGGAATTTCCATTCTGAAATGTGCTGTCCATTCTCTGCATTACGGCTTTGACCTGGGAACAGAAAGGCCCTGGAGGCTGCCCAGCCAGCTTTTGGGAGGCAGCTCTGGGAAGTGACTGCAATTGGATTAAAGCGAAAGGTTAGGCAATTTATGTGCCTGGTGCTCTCCAAGGGCATTGGGTTATTTCCAGCCCAAGAAATTATCCTGAAGGAATAAGAGAGAGAACTCATTCTGCTGGAGGTTACTGATAACACTAAATCAATTCCCATGCTAGACAAGTCAGGCTTTATCGCCATTAAATGCACCCTCAGACCCCAGATATGTCCCGAGCCCTGCGGCTGGGGCAGAGATGAATCCTGCTTTCCCCAGCTAGCCAAACCGCCTGCTGGAACGTTTCATCCCATAGAGCCCTGAAGCACTTGTCTTGAACCCAGCCGGGCCTCTCCTGCTTCTCTTGGGCTGGAAATCACCCACTGGGGAGGAACCTTCTCTGAGGGACTTTCGCATGGGGGTGGCTAGGGCAGACTGTGCCTCTAGGAGGTGGGCTCCATACAACGCTGAACCTGCGCCCAGTCAGATCGATGAAGACTTCTCCATGGGGCAGGGTTAAGCCCTATATGCTGGCATGCGATGTGCCATTGGGGGTGATGGGAAGGCGCCATTAGCTGTGAGGCAGAGAGGTAGCCACCCCTCCCCCCTCAGCCAACACCCGAGACTGTGCTGTAAGCTAAGGGTCTGCCCATATGAGAAGCCTCTAACTGAACCAGGCTACAGTCTGATGAGACTCTCCCAGCCCCCCCAAGAGGAGGGCAAGCCCTTTGTGAGGGGGTGCACTCACCACCATAACCCCCCTGCCATCTGTCTTCCGGAATTGGCTCCCTCAGCGGGTAGGGTGCCTTCTCTGGGGTGATGTCTCCCCTCTTTACTCCCGGCTGCGGCGTCCTCTTCGCCACACTGCCCTCCGGCAGTGCCCAAGTCTGTCTCTGAGCCCCCCTTCCGGGGGTTGATGTTCCTTCATCGGGCCTTCTTTCAAGCCCTGCAGTCTGTGGATTTGCTGGCCAGAGCTCCCCTAGCCCTGCCTGGCCTCCCCAGCCCTGCCCTAGCTCCAGGGAGCCTTCCCCTCCCTCAGCAGCCAGGTTCTCACTGCTTCCCCCTCACAGTAGCAGCCCATCCTCTATTATAGCGCCCAGCTGGGCCCTAATGGACTAGTACAGCCTCAGCTGGGCTAAACTCCCCGGCCCTGGTTCAGGCCGGGGTCTGCCCTTAAAGGGCCAGTGCAGGGCGAGCGCCCTGTCACACCCTTCCTTTCAATCCCCTGCTGAGCCATGGGGCAGGCAGAAAGCCTTTAACTCTTTCAGCTGCTTCCCCCAGTCTGATCGAGGATGCTGCCTTCCCCTGCCCCCCTCCCCACTCCGTGCTTTGACCCACAACGTACATAGCTCCTTGACTGCCCCATGTGGCCACAGAGCTGGTCGAGGTCCGGCCCACTGAGCTCCATGGAGCCACTGGCAGAGCAAGTAAGAGAACTGGAGGGCTTGTAAGTGGCCTGGCATTTCCCCAACTTCCCTGGGGGCCGGTCAGAAGGAACCCCACTGAAATCCAGAATTAGGCCCGTCGATTCCCAGGGCCCGAGTAACTCACAGGAGACACCAGGAAGGGATTTAGCTCTGAATTTAGGGTCACCATGTGCCTGGGTTTTCCTGGTCATGACCCCTTCTGACCCTCTGTCCTCTGGCCGGGGGGGCGTTCAATTAAGACAAGATGGCCAGGTTTTGTGAGCAGCTACTGCAGCTCAGGAAGAGCCTTCTCCAGGCTCCAGTTGGCCCTCCCCTGCAGCCACATCCCACCCGCCCGGCCATGTAAGTGGAGCCACCAGGCACCGCTCAACCAGGCTGCCTCCCCCACTCTGTGGGGCCTCTGAACCCAGCTGGGAGGGGTGACAGGGCCATGCTGGCTCCCTGCACTGGAGGCCCACAGGGAGGTGCTGCATCCCAACCCTGACAGGAGCCGGACACTGCCCCATCCATCTGGAGTGGGAGACCTAAGGTACCCTTCCCCGTACGCAATACACACACCCCTCTAGCAACCCCAATAACCTCTCAGAGTACACACCCATTCCAGCACCCCTAAGTACACACTTCAACACTGCCAACTATATCCCCTCCAGCACCCCCAAAATACTCCTAGGACACACCCTCTAATACCCCCAACAACACTGCAGAGCATACACCCTGCCTCCAGCACCCCCCCCCCCCCACCTGCACCTGTATCACCCCTCCCTGGTACGGTCCTCTCTTGGGAACTTGCAGCATGGATTGGACTTGCCTGAACTATACAGCTGGTTTACAACCCAGGGAGCTAGATCGGTCACAGTGTGAACTAGCACAACAGGCCCTAGACTGCTCCTTCAGCCTGGCTCCCCCCAGGATTACACTGGAGGAACAGCACTGACGCCAGAGGTGTGGATCCTGAATCCAGGGGCAATTGAACACCGACCGAAGCCAGTGGCATGAGACACGTTGACTTTACTGGGCTTTGGATCAGGCCCGTAAAGCAGCAGAACAGGAGACTCAGAGGCGCATACACACACACACCGGAATTACCCATCTGTAAAACCAGGCTATGTGCAGAGACACTCACATCTGCAGTGTCTGAATACATTGCATTAATGATAAAGCAAGTTAACAGGGACTACGCTGAGTCATTATGAAGCCGTTCCACCCATGTGTTCACAGGGGGCCTAGATTGTTCAGGGAGCTGAACTGACCCCTAGACACCGAAAGTCTGGCCCTACCGGAGGTGTCACTATGGGAGCGCCTGTGTGAGCTCCTTGGGAAATGGGCCCATGGGCTAAATGCCTACATGGGAGAGAAGCTCTTTGGGAACCTGGCCCCAGTTTCCCAGCACTGAGCACTTGGGGTTTGAAGCGCTAACCCTGCTTTCATTTTTATATATCTCAGAAATCTTGAGTTTTTTAGCTCTTGGATACACGGTGCCTGCCCTGGAGATGAAGGGGCTCTAATCTTATTACAAAGGTTCTGTGCCGACTTCAAGCATCACCAATATGCTTCTCAGCAGGTCCCTACTTTGGAAATGTTTTTATAGCAAGTTGCCGTTTCAAATTCCCCTTTCAATCTCTTCACTCCAAGCTGCGCTGCCCCATAACAAAGCCCCTCTTCAGAGGGGCAGCGGTTCCCATAGCGCCGAATCAAAATCTTGGCAGATGCTGGCAGCAGCTGCGGTCGTCTTCTTGACTGTAGCTCTAAACGATCCTCTCCTGGAAGGATTAGTCTTACTGGGGCGCATCAGTCTGATGGCTAGGGTTGATTTCTGCCCCCCCTAGGCCCTGTCTACATTAGAAATGCAGCAGGCTATTTGTCAGAGCCACCTGTCCCAGAGATGCCTCAATCTGGGCTAGCGAGATGTGCAGCAAGTGGAAGCAAAGGGCTTGCTCCCATCCCTAGACAGCAGAGAGTTCTAAGGAGATGAATACATGTCATACACCCCAGCTTAGGAGGGTCACCCACGGTCCCAGAGTGCACCACTGCCAGCGCTAGAAATACAACTCTAGGAGTTGGATTGATGAATTACCCCCTAGATCGGGTCTATTCAACTTTGGAAGCCCCGGGGGCCACAATGATATTCATGGTGAGGGCCACAATGTAAGTGCGGTTGCATAGACATGCAAATATATGCAAATAGCTTTTCACACTGAGGCATGAATGCAAAGATTAAGGCAAAACTACACAACACACAGGCCCCATGTAAGTCAGTTCTGCTGATATTAATAAAATGCAATATTTACCGGTGTCTACCCCTATGACAGCACTTGTAATGAGCAATGCCAGGCCAGGGATCTAACTACTAAAACTCATATCAACAGAAGACCATTGTATGGACTACTTTTTTGTTTTGGCTCCCACCTGCAGGCTGCCTATTGAGCCCCGTGTCAACCCAAACCGCACGGCAGGCCACAAACAAACGGGCCACATGTTGAATAACCCTCCCCAGATACATCTAGACTGGCATGATTTTCCGCAAATGCTTTTAACGGAAAAGTTTTCCGTTAAAAGCATTTGTGGAAAAGAGCATCTAGATTGGCACAGACACTTTCCTGCAAAAGCACTTTTTGCAGAAATGTGTCCGTGCCAATCCAGACACGCTTTTCCACAAAAAAGCCCAGATGGCCATTTTCATGATCGGGGCTTTTTTGTGCAAAACCAATCTGAGTTGTCTACACTGGCCCTTTTGCGTAAAAGCTTTGCTCAAAAGGACTTTTGCCCGAACGGGAGCAGCATAGTATTTCTGCAAGAAGCACTGATTTCAGACAATAAGAAGTCAGTGTTCTTGCAGAAATTCAAGCGGCCAGTGTACACAGCTGGCAAGTTTTTCCGCAAAAGTAGCTGCTTTTGCAGAAAAACTTGCCAGTCTAGACACAGCCTCCTAGACCATCTGTCTGGGTTGCTGTCAGCACAGTGAAGCCAAAGAAGGCCATAGCAAGTGTGTAGCAATGTGGACACAAGAACAAATGGATATAAGCTGGCTAGTAGGAAGTTAAGACTTGAGATTAGACGAAGGTTTCTAACCATTAGAGGAGTGAAGTTCTGGAACGGCCTTCCAAGGGAAGTAGTGGGGGCAAAAGATCTATCTGATTTCAAGATTAAACTAGATGGGTTTATGAAGGGGATGGTTTGATGAGATAACAGGATCTTGGTAACTAATTGACCATTCATTATCAGTGGGAAATAGGTCAGGGAGGGATGATAGGAATTACTATAGAGAACTTTCTGGGTGTCTGGCTGGTGAGTCTTGCCCACATGCTCAGGGTTTAGCTGATCGCCATATTTGGGGTCGGGAAGGAATTTTCCTCCAGGGTAGATTGGCAGAGGCCCTGGAGGTTTTTTGCCTTCCTCTGTAGCATGGGGTACAGATCACAGCTAGAGGATTCTCTGCATCTTGGGGTCTTCAAAGTATTTGAAGGCTTCAATATCTGAGATATAGGTGAGAGGATTATTCTAGGAGGGGTGGGTGAGATTCTGTGGCCTGCACTGTGCAGGGGGTCAGACTAGATGATCATAATGGTTCCTTCTGACCTTAAAGTCTACGAGTCTATGAGCCTCAGTTGCTGTTATGTGTGGTGTCTAAAGTGCCCTGCAGGGTATTAAGTTCTTCACATGCACTAGCACACTGGTACATGGGAATCAGTGGAGCCAGGACAGTGCACGTTGACTGAGGACTGACTCCATGGAGCAGATGCCAAATTTGCCTCTGTTGAGGATCTGGCCCCACTGACTCAAGGAGCGACACCAACTGGGCCAGATTTCGACTGTGTCAAAGTGCTGCAAATTATCTTGCTTCCCTGCCTGTTTCTAGCTCGACTTCCGTTCAAGTGCACATGCACAAGACTCGGACCCAGGCTGCACTGTTAGGGGGCCAGTCCTGCAAGCCAGGGGTGGGGAACCTGTTCTGAGTCAGGCTGCTGAGCCACAGGAAAAAAAAAAGTCAGGCAGGGGCTACACACAAGCAAGAAGCCAAAAAAGAAAGAACCCCCACTGACCACAGCCCCTGACTGAAAGCAGAAAGATACTCCCCTCATTCCCCCACCCACCGGGGCCTGGGTAGTAGATTTTGTGCAGTCCAGCCCTGCAGCAGGCAGCGAGGGGGCTGGCACACAGGCACCCCAATGCTAGTGGGAAGCCCTGAGCCTTGGGGGCCAGATCCTGGCAAGCCAGGTGCAACATTCAGTCCCCAGAAATGGAGATTCCCCACCCCTGCTATAATGGAATTTAAAAGCCTCCTACTAGGATTACATAGCAGCAATTCCCACCTGTGGGACAGGGTCAGAATCAGCCCCTGGCTGTGTTTCATGGCCTGTTGCAGGGTCTCACCACTGCAGTGCCTCCTGCTGGACGCCTCAAGAATTAGCTCTTCAGCCTCAGGGCACTTTCTGCTGGCCCATGCCTCACCTCCAGTTACCTGCACTGGGGCAGGCCCAGTGTCCCTCCCATCCCCAGCACCTTTCCCTCCACAGTACTGCCCTGCACAATGTCCCTGCACCCTGGGGTCCTCCCCTCCCAAGGAGCCCCAGTCCCCTACACCCAGTGACCCACTGCCAGTCATCTAGCCCTCACCTCAGGGCAAGCCACAGACTGATGTGGCCACTCCTCATTGGCAAGCGGGTGTACCTGCTGCCTTCTCCTGCCCTGGCAGCCCTAGCACCTTCAAGCCTCAAGAGCAAGGCCTCCACCCAGGAGTCTGCTCTGTCTCAGGCATCCTCTCTAACATCCCCCCCAAGCCCCTCCAGCTTCACAGCCAGAGTAAATGTTCTCATTGCCACCGCTCCAGGAGCCCCTATTTATACAGCTCCAGCTGGGCCCTAATTGGCTGTATCTGTCACAGCTGCTGGCTCTGGCAAGGCTGGTTTCACCCTTGATGGGGCAGTGCTAGGGATGGAAAATCCTGTTTAATTGGTTGACAGGTTAACGGCCCCAGCCAGACAGGAGTGGCTTCTGCCTGCGTCCCCACCCCAGGCCTGCCATGGGCAGAGGCAGCTGCAGATGCCGGGAGCAGCCCCTGCCTGCGATGCACCAGGCCCACCACAGACAGGCTGCCTGCGCCCTCTCCCCCTAGGCCTGCTGTAGAGAGGGGCGGCCTCTCCACAGACACCAGGAGCACCCCGTGTCCATGGAGCAGGCCCCGGCCCATGGCAGACAGGGAGCTGCTCCAGCCCCCACCAGTTACCCAGAACCAGGAAACATCACCCATTAAGGGCGATGCTTACCAGTTACCCTTTCACTTCCCCAGCAGACACCCTGTCACGTGCCCTCACGCTGCGTGGCAAAGCCATGTTAGTGTAAGTGGGCAGCGTGGCCTAGGGGTCAGTGCACTAGACTCATGAGACCCGGGCTCCATTGCTGACTCTGTGATTGGCCTTCTGTGTGCCCTTGGACAAACTGTTGTACCCTCTGTGCAGCACTTTCCATGTCTGGAATTGAGGGATAATGATTCTGGCTGCCTTTGTAAAGAGCCTGTAGAGTGGTTGATGAAAAGTGCTCCAGGGGAGAGAAATAATGTTGATTATTAAATTGGAATTAGTGATAGCAATAATATTTATTATTATTAGGCCTGACTGTTATTTAGCTACACTGTTCCTAGCCCAGAATAACTGGGCACTGAGATGCTACCTGGTACGGCAGATATTCCTAGGCTGGCAGACGTCTGGATAGAAGGTTGATGCATTTGGAGTTCACGCCAGTGTAAAAGCAGAAACCATTCCAAAATGTAACTGCTTCCACGAGAGTTGCTGTTGTTTACGTAACTGAACTGCATTTGACTGAATGTATCCCGGTATCTGATGCTTGCTGGGCACATAGCTGCTTTCAGAGCAGTGGTCAAAATGGGAGGGAACAGCCTCACATTTTGCAACTCTCAGCTCCACCGACTCTGGCCTGGTAGCAAAGAAGACTGGTCCTAAAGGAAAACTTGCCAAAGGCAGGTTCAATTCCCTGTATTTCCTGTGTGAAAGTCATAGAATCATAGAATACTAGGACTGGAAGGGACCTCAAGAGGTCATCGAGTCCAGTCCCCTGCCCTCATGGCAGGACCAAATACCGTCTAGACCATCCCTGATAGATGAGGCATACCTGCGCCGGTCGACAAAGGCTTCCTTGTCGACCGCAGCGCATCCAGACTGCCCCGATCTTCTGACAAACAGCTGATCATCAGCTGGTCGGCAGAGCGCGGCAGCCATTTAAATGAAGCCAAGATTATTTAAATCGTGGCTTCATTTCCTTCTACCGATCAGCCTAATCTACATGACTCCATCGACGGAGCCATGTAGTTTAGACACACCCTTAGGGGTAAATTAGAGCTAAATAATAGCACAGAAAACTGAGAGCCAGGACTGGTGGCTGTAAACAAACTTTATGGGACCACCGGAAACTTGGCCACACCCAGGATAAGTGAACATCTGGCTAACTAAAATCATGCCGGACCACAGATGTTGCCGGACCAGAGTGCGCCAGATTGGAGAGGTTCAATCTGTAGTGTCTATGCCTCAGTTCCCCAGAAATCAGCGGGGGGGAAGCATACTAGCACTTTCCTGTCTCCCAAATGTTGTGAGGACAAATACATTAAGGAGTGTAAGGTGTTCAGATCCTGAAATGATGGGGGCTTACAGGCATGTTACGTCGACTTCTGGGGAGTTTCTAGGCATTATTGTATGGTTGGTAACAACTAAATTGAAGGAATGCTGTGGTTCACTCTTTACCTTATTTGCCTTTCTCTTATTTTTTTTAATTTCAGTTGCTGCTATTGTGTTGATCAGTTTTGCTCACTTGTCTGCCACTTACTATGTTGTCCTTTTTCCCAATTTCACTGACTATTCCGTCTGCTTGTTTATCAGAGCTAGAACCCAAATTAGCAATCTGCCAGGTTTTGTTTTCTTTTAAACAAAGCACTGAAAGATCCAACAATGCTTTGATACATACAACTACTTGTAATGCAGCTGTTAAGGCTCTTTCATCCTCTCCATGAATAAAATGAATTCTATTGCCATCGAGATACATCTGATAGATTAAGTTTAATCCTCCTCAATTGTTTTGGATAGCAGGCACTTCAGCAAAGGATGGAAAGAAGGAGAGACTTTAATGACTTTGGAATATTAAATGGTTTTCACTCATATGCCAAAGACAGAGGAAAATGAAAGATTAAATGAAAATGTACATAATAAAAAAATTAATCAAGCAATGCGACCAAGTAGTCGCAATGCATTTTTCAACTGATTTTTCTCCTGCTGCTTCATGTTCTAATCTTAGGAAAGGTCACAAGTGAAACGAATTTGAAGGTGTGATCTTACCTGGGAAAGAAGAAAGCTCATGCCATGCAACCACAATCCATGGGCTGGCTCCATTTTGGATGTGAGACCTACAGAGGATAGATAGGTGATGGACTCTAATCCCCCCCAGCCCCACCCCACTAAGAAGCTAGGGTCCATCTTTCAGGATTTTTGTTATGCTACAGCATCATATAGAGGCCCCACCTAAGATCAAAGCCCCATTGTGCTAGACACTATTCACATACATAGGATGAGTGCAAGTCCCTAGCCAGAAAAGCTCACAATCTAAATAGAAAAGACAGGCACAGGGTAGGAGCAGAAACAAAGGTTCACTGACTTTTCTAAGGTCACAGAGCAGGTTGGTAGCACAGTATAGACCAAAATCCAGCTCCTCTGAGTCCCAGACTCCTGCCTTACCCACTAGACCATGTTGCTTCCTTAAAGCCCTGATCGCTTGTGGTCGGTTAAGTTACTGTATCATTTTTCTTCAGAAATGAGGCTGTTCCCCGTTGTGATGAATGAGAGAGGTAATATCCTTTCCTGGACATTCCAGCCATTCAGTTAGCTAAAATCTTTCTCAGTAGTTAACTCTTGGGACCTAGCCTTAACTGTCTTTCCTGGAAGAGTTAAAACCATAGAGAGAGGGTCCTAGAGAGTCCCCAGGAATGCTAGGGAGGCAGGAAGTGAGTTGGCAGGAGAGACAATGGGAACAGTGTGGGTTTTGAATTGAAATCAGGGGCCTTCCTGTTCCTGCTGTTGTGTAACCAGAGCAGAGCGGGAAGGACGTGAATTAAACCAGGGAGCCAGGCATGGAGAATCCAGTGACATCCATGCCTAGCGAAGGACTAAATCTTGAAATAGGTATGTGAGTAGAACAGGGAGGCTACGTCTACACTGGCACCTTTTTCCGGAAATGCTTAAAACGGAACAGTTCTTCCCGTTATAAGTATTTCCGGAAAAAGAGCGTCTACATTGGCAGGATGCTTTTCTGGAAAAGCCCTTTATCTGGCCAGTGTAGATGCGCTTTTCCGGAAAAAAGCCCCAATCGTCATTTTCGCAATCGGGGCTTTTTTGCGGAAAAGACTACTGAGCTGTCTACACTGGCCCTTTTCCGGAACAGTTTTCTGGAAAAAGGACTTTTGCCCAAGCGGGAGCAGCATAGGTTTTCCGGAAAAGCAGCTGATTTCTTACAGTAAATCGTCAGTGCTTTTCCGGAAATTCAAGGGGCCAGTGTAGACAGCTCGCAGCTTATTCAGGAAAAGCGGCTGCTTTTCCAGAATAAGTGGCCCAGTGTAGACACAGCCGGAATGTTTAGTCAGATGCAATCAGGTTATTTTCTTTATTTTGGGTTCGTTAGACTTTTCTGTGCTGAGCTCATGCAACTACCCCATATACTGTAACTTTCCAATGTGAATCCCAGAAAAGCAATTATCTGTGTTTTGTTGTTGTTGCTCTGTAACACACAGCAAACAAGTAATGTTTCACAAGGTGTGTTTTCTTTTCTTTTCTTTTTTCAATAAAAGTCTCCCCTTTGAGACCATGCTCTGATTCCTGTGAGCTAGAAGGCAGGAGGTTCTGCTCGCACGTACCTAAGACTGCAAAGCCAAGCTACTAAGAGAAATTACAAGTTCTCATGCTGTCTCCAAGGGGAGGTTTAAAGAGTTTGAGGCCCCCTACAGGAAAAAAAATCCTCCATTGTGCCTTCCTGGGTTCTCAAAGGAGTTTTTGCAAACCTTGGGGAGTTTTAACTCAAGTCTTTAGTGACAACGTCTTTTAAAGTCTCTTGTGGGCCCTCACCTTCTGCATTCAAAGTGCCAAAGTGGGGAACAGCTTTGACACCCTTTCTGCCATAGCTACATCCCTGGGTTAATGTACTCTCTCACATTTCTTCTTTCTGTCGTAATTGGATGTAGTATCCATCTTCACTTCCTGTCCTACATTGCTGTGACATGTGGCATATAAGAGGGGTTCTTTAGGATTCCACTGAGAAGTGACTGCATTTAGTGGTGAGTGCAAATGAATCCTGTGTAGCCAGAACGTACCAGATAAAGGTTTTTGTGAGGTTTATTTAGCCATGTTTATGGAGTGCTTTTGCTTTGTGTCCTGAATGAAAGGAACTGGATTATATGAGCCAAAGACCAAGGAAGTTGATTGAAAAGCTCCTTTTGACGTCAGGCCCTTAGGCCCAGATTCAGCAAAGCATTTCAGTGCCCGCGTCACTTTAAGCAAGAATGTGAGCCAGTCCCTGTTCAGAAAAGTAGGCATGTTCTTAAGTCCTGTTGTCATCAATGGGATTTGAATGTGATTGACATTAAGCATGTTCTTAAATGCTTTGATGAATCACAACTTTAGTGTACATAATGTATCGCTATTGTTATTAACCAGAATTAGTAATTAGTAACTATAATAGCTTTTATTAATTACTGTTATTAGTAACAGCCTGAGTTAGCACATCAAGTAGTGGAAAACTCACTCACTGGTGTCACATAACCACTGTGCTCAGAAGGGGCAGTGGACAGCCAAGCCAAGGTATTCTCCGCAGAACAGTGTGTAAACTGACTCCTCTTCTCTGACCTTTGGGCTGGCCCGGTGCAGCTTTTAGATACCCAGTAGGTCGTGTCTAAACAGTTGATTCACTGTCAGGGAGGAAATAGAATTCTGGGCCCCAGCTGCACAATACACCATGGGAAACTGCTTCGTTTGAAAGAAGATTTGAAGGTACTTATGCAAGATGGATGGAGAGAAACTGCTAGTGAAAATCAGCCTGTTCCTTCTCCAACCTGTGGCCACGATCTGGTCAGGACTCATGATCACACACACACAAAGCCAAAGCATTTGACATGATAAAGGGGTAGAAAAAATCCCATTTCACCATGTGCATGCCTCGATGCTTCCCTATTTGCTATAATGGGGCCAATCCACAATTCCTGGCACTGTCTTTCACTCACTGAAATCAAGGGCTAGACAGGAAAGGCAGGGTCAGGTGTCGGATATGTACAGCATCCATACTGCCTAAACAAAACAAAGCAAACTCCGTATTTAGGCTCCAATCCTGCAATGGGCTGCCTGTAGACAGAGCCCAGCACTCACATAGAGCCCAGTTAACCGCAATAAGGCTCTGCATGGGGACAGACCCACACGGCTGACAATGCAGGCTCAGGACCTTTGTTTGGTAAGACCTTTGGGGCATAGACAGTCTTGTGTGTATGGCACCTAGCACAAGGGTTAATCTCAGTTGTGGTCCCTTAGTCCCACAATACAACTACTATCTATCTATACTATCTATACAACTACTAAGAACAGATTAGAGGTTAAATCCATATGGAGATGAATTATTAAACCCAGACTTGAGTGACAACTCTAATTGGAGAGGAGAGGGGCGTGGCTTAATGGCCTAAACCTCTAAATCCATCTCTGCCACTGACACCCTCCATGTTTACATTTTAGTCTTACTCATTACCCCTCTACCTCTACGGACTGGGGTTATAGTCAAGATTTACAAAAGGGACTAGTGAGTTGGGTTGACTAATTGTGCCTGACTTAAAATGGTTCTGACTTTAGAAAGTACTCGGCACCCACTCCCTGAAAATCAGGCCTCTTTCAGAAGCCTCAGTGGAGACCCCCGACACACACACACACACACACACACACACACACACACACACACACACACACACACACACACACACAGTGTCACCACACTAGGCACTTCTGAAATTGCACTGTCAAACCACAGAATATGAGCTAGCTAACAAAGCGGTGCACTGGGAATTAAGTGCCTGATGTTCTTGAAACAAGCTGACGATGGGAACGGCTGGGTAAATTCTAAGGATTACTTTTAGCATAATTGGAAAACCAAGCAAAGGGAATGTGAACATTAACCACATGGCATGAAATTAGCTCCTTTGTAAACAATTGATTCCCACATTTGACAGCAACTCCGCAGACAACATGTTTCTACTTTTTTTGTTAAGGTAGTAAGATAATTTCAGACTGTCTAAATTACTGGCAACACAGAGAGGGTCTGACTCTGTTCTCATTTGCACCACTTTGGTATCTCTTTTGACTTCAAGGGAGTCATTCCTGGTTTACTCCAGTGTACATGATAAGAGCAGAATCAGTCTCAGGACGTTGAAACTCAGAGACACTTCACATGAGTCACCCCCTTCCAGAACAGCACAGCCCCTGCTGTGATATTTGCCTGTACGTTCATTTATTTCCTCTCGATTGCTCTTCTCTCCCATCATCTTTGGTTAATAAACAATTGGCTGAGTTCATGTATCCTAAATTACTGTGTGAAATGGTGTGTCCTCTGCAGATGTAACGGGAACAACGTCATGGGTAACCAAGCTTTAGATAGATAGATAGATAGATAGATAGATAGATAGATAGATAGATAGAAAGAAAGAAAGAAAGAAAGAAAGAAAGAAAGAAAGAAAGAAAGAAAGAAAGAAAGAAAGAAAGAAAGAAAGAAGGGACACCTCAGTTCTCCTGTATCCAAGCACACGATGAGCTCGCAACAGTTAAAGGCCCCCATGCACCATCATCGAACTGGACTGTAACACCCTGGAGTCGGGCTGTATTACCCTGGAGTCGGGCTGTATCACCCTGTCTCCAGGCAACCGACAAGCAGTAAGTAGGCGCGTCATTTCCTGAGGAGCTGCTGGCAGGGGGCGGCCCTGGCGAGCCGGGCAGCGGGCGGGATCAGGGCAGGGGCGGCTCAACAGTTTGGCAAAGTCGCTGTCCTGAGCCCGAGCCCGCCGCAGCTGGAGCGGGGCGCTGGCTGGGGCTGCGCGGGGGATCCTGCCGCGCACCCGCGCAGGAAAGTGGCTGGAGAGCCGCGCTGGAGGCAGGGAGGGAGCCCAGCGGCAGGAGACCGCTCCCGGCCCGGGGGCCCGCCGGGGGAGACTGGGAGCGAGCTCCAGGCTCGCGCCCTGCCGCAGGGCTGCAGCCGGCCCGGGGGGCTCCCCGCCTCGCCAGGGCGCAGAACCAGCCGGCGCCAGGAGCGATCCCCGCGGGCAGAGATCGCCACCCGTCCGGACAGAGGCAGCCCGGGCGCTGGGGTCCAGCTGCCTCCCGGCTTCTCCGCTTGCCCGGCGCCGGCCAAGGACCCAGGGAGGGGAGAGGGGTGTGTCCGGGGGGGCTTCCCCCCTCTCTGATGGCTCCTCTGCGCTCCGGGCTGAGCCGCTGGCCACGCCGGAGTCCCCCCCGGCGGCGGCTCTGGGCTGACTGAGGGCGATCCCCGCCCGGAGCCAGGGGGCAGCCGGAGGATGCTCTGACCTGGAGGCTGCCCCCTCCGCCCCCGGGGACATGAGCGCCGAGCTGGACCGCACGTCGGTGGATTCCTCCTGCTCGTCCGGCGCGGCGGGGCCCCCCTCGGGGGCCGGGGCCCGGCTGCTCTCGGCCAACGTGCGGAAGCTGCACCAAGCCCTGACCCGGCTGCTGAGCGAGCCGGAGCGGGAGCAGTTCATCCACTGCCTCAACGTCTACCACGCCCGCCGCAACGTGTTCGACCTGGTGCAGAGCCTGCGGGTCCTGCTGCCCAGCCCGCCCCAGCGCCAGCTGCTGCCCCTGCTGCGCCTGGTCATCCCCCGCTCCGACCAGCTGCTCTTCGACCAGTACACCTCGGAGGGGCCCTACCTGACGCCCGCCTTCCTGCCCGGCGGCCCCGACGCGGGCCCGGCGAGCCCCGGCCCGTCCAGCGCGCCCGCGGCTCGCTCCTGGCCCCGGCGAGCCCCGCTGGATTTCAGCACCGCGGCGGGCGGGACAGCGCCCCCGGCGCGGGAGCCGCGGGGCGAGCTCCGGCAGGTGAGCCTCAAGCGGAGCAAGAGCCAGGAAGGCCTGGGGTTCAGCATCCGCGGGGGCGCGGAGCACGGCGTGGGCATCTTCGTGTCGCTGGTGGAGCCGGGCTCGCTGGCGGAGAAGGAAGGGCTGCGGATCGGGGACCAGATCCTGAGAGTCAACGACAAGTCCCTGGACCGGGTGAGCCACGCCGAGGCTGTCAAGGTAGGTGTGTGGTGGGGGGGGGGGAAGGACAGTGGCTCTCACCCCTTCCAGGGCCAGGCCCCCTCTAAGGACCCTGGGATCTCAGGCCCCCTCTAAGGACCAGGCCCTCCCACCCCGCTTTGCAACATGGCTTTGCCCCCGAGCTTGTGACCCTTAGACCACTGGCCAGGCCTCTGGCTCTGGGAGCTTGTTCCCTGGTCACCCAGGAGAGAGTCAAATACCACCCAGCTGATTAGCAGAGCCCCCATATCCCGCAGCCTGTGTTTGGTGCCCATCTGCCCGTGCTGCCAGTGCACATCACAAAATTTATTCTGCACATGGATGGAAACAATTACCCCGAACATTGCTCTGGGACAGTGGTGCCAATGCAAAGCATGCAAAGGCATGGCCCCTCATGCACTTTTGAAGGAAAGATCAGACACATTCTCCTGCCATGTGGGGAGGGTGGAAAACAAGCATTAGCAATACACAGGACCAGTCAGTTTAAGGTGGGGATCATAATAAAGGACAGGATTGGGGCTATTCTGCACACAGCCGCTAGCTGAAAGCACTTCTCCGAGGAGAACAAGGAACATTGCTCTGCTTCTAAGTGTTTGTCTCTCTAGTGGGAGACCCCATGACAGTGTTTGAGCACTCGGTGACATTCATGGATCCCCCGGGCAGGGTGGTGCTGTCATCTCATTTGATGACACAGACTAAGTGCCTTGCTCAAGGTCAGACTGGAAATCTGGATTTGAACCCTGGTCTGCTTAGTTTCCTATACACTAGGCAATACTACCACTTCCCACAGGCAAGGAAACTGAGGCACAGAGAGGCCAAATAACATCCCCTCACCCAGCCCACTCAGTGGCATGCTAGGAATAGAACTCAGGTCCCTTTTCTTACCACTCGACCAGAATGAAAAAGTCACTCACCTGGGTTGCAAGCTGCTCAGAAACTCACTAAACACACTCCGTGCCATGCACACTCACCGCACACAATCTGCCCCTGGGAGCTACTGTGATATAAGTAAGTAGGAATTACCGTGGTGCCATAAGGCAGTTTGCCAGCCAGGGGACAACGTGGCAGGTATCCGCACAAGGAATTTTGCACCTGCAGCTCACTGACAGGAGCCTGACCCAGCTTAGAGTGACCAAAAGTTGTTGCCATCTGACATCAAGACATTTTGGTGAAATAGGCTGGTGGGCTCAATCCATGGCACAATAGTTGTCAATATTAACAGAAAGACCAAGGGTCCAATGAGGTTCAATTCTTCACACAGGGCACAGTCAACCTGTGGAACTCCTTGCCTGAGGAGGTTGTGAAGACCAGGACTTTCACAGGGCTCAAAAAAGAGCTAGATATTTGCATGGAGGTTAGGTTCATCAATACTTATTAGCCAGGATGTGTAGGGATGGTATCCCTAGCCTGTTTGTCAGAGGTTGGAATGGATGACAAGAAATCACTTGATGATTCCCTGTTCTGTTCACTCTCTCTGTGGATCCTGGCATTGGTGACTGTCAGCAGGCAGGATACTGGGCTAGATGGACCTTTGATCCGACCCAGTATGGCTGTTCTTATGTTCTTATCAGCCATGCAGGGTAACCCACAGGGTACATTGGCAGAGCTGGGGTGGGGAGATCGGGAGTTGGAAGGCTGCCTTGTGGCTGCCTGTGCTTTTGTCTTCTGTGGATAACTGACGCACTTTAGTTTCCAGACCAGTATGTTTGGTACCTTTCACCAAGTTTTGCTTCTGCAATCCCTTACTCCTGGGAGTAGTCCTAGGGGTTTCAATGAGGGTGACCAGGTCAGTAAGGATCGCTCGCATACAAATTTACAAGATCAAATCTTTCTCTTTTAAACTGACAAATTTCCTTCTCCTGTCATTTTAAACTTTCTACACCCAGCAAAAGAAATGTGTTCCAGCCAGGCTGAACTTTAGGTATAAATAACCTCAAGACCAGCCTGAGGTTTTGATATTTTTTTTTTTAATGTAGAATAAAAATGGAACCTTTCCAACTGAAGATGCTGTTCTGGGACCACAAAACTGAAAGAAAATGTCTATTGCATGGTGCAGTGATTAGAGATGGGGAGAGAATGCCAGGACTCCAGGGTCTATTCATAGCTCTGCTAGTGACTCAACCTTGTGTCCTTAGGCAATTCATTTAACAGATGTGTCTCCACTTATTCACTGATAAAATGTAGACAATCATATCTACCTTCTTCCCATGGATATTTTTAGGCTTCATTAATTAGTGTTTGTGTAAAGCCTTCAGAGTTTAACAGTAAAATTTGCCAAGGGGCTAGTCCACACGATGGTTTCTCTGTAAGGTATTTTGAACTGATCAGGTTACAAAATGGAAGCTCACAAATGATGCACATATGGGCTGAAAGTTTTTCAAACAGACGTTTCATCACAGATCTAGGGGAACTGGCATCTTTCAGAGCTCGTGTGGTCGGCTGATGAAAAAGGATGTGTACTACACATCCCTGGCCCTGATTCTGAAGAACATCCTCTCCTCCCTCCCCCCCCCCCGCCCCTTTTTCTGAGAGGCAATCACATAACGATTCACATAGCTAACCAGCATGGCTCCTCTGGAGATTTTAAAACTGAATGGAAATTAATGCACCGTATGGCTCTGCCGCTATTGCAATACACTCTAAGGAAATGCAGAGCTAAAAACCTCATTCAAATAATGTTAAGGATCTGACTTCAAAAGACTCAACTCAGGGTTAAGATATACATTCCATCCATAACCGTAAGTGCTGGAACTAGAGGGGGCTGCCGCACCCCAGGCCTTTCAGTAGCTTCTATTATATGCAGGGTTCACAGTTTGGTTCAGTTGTATATTGCAACCCCGCTAGAAATATGGTTCCAGCCCCCCGTCCATATCTCGCTCTGCTGTGTACAGTTATAGGAGGTTCCTTCGGCCGCAAGAGGCTTTTCTACACCATTGGAGCTGCAGTGACCCAGTGAATTAAGGATATTTTCCAGTCCAGACCCTTCCCTTCTTGTCCAGCCTCCTCCTGAAATCAATAGAGATCAACTCAGCCTTAGTGTAAGCATGTCAGTAGACCAAATCCAGTAGACCCGCAGTCAATAGACCAAATCCAGTTCTCCATTACACCAGGCTCAATCTGGAAACCTCCCTCTCCCCCTGCAAAAATGACAGAATTTGGTCCAATTGGCATATAGAGGGACAATTGGACCTTGGGAGTATCGGGTGCACACGAATTAAGGCCCAGAGAAATGTGCACAGTTTTTCTTCCCGTGACTTAGGGTTATTGCTGATATAAAATGTGGGCAGTTTAGTACTAGCTGGGGTCCTTTCCTAGCACAAAACCATAAATCACTCTAATAAGATTCCCTGAACATTGTCTTGTCCGGAGTTCGCTTTAAATGATTGGGGTACAGTTGCTTTCCTTCTAAAGCTCCCTGATTAAAGTGTGCTTTCCACTCAGACGAAGGGCATTAATCTGGTTCCCATTTAGGTGAAAAGGAGCATGCCTTCCCTGCTGCATTCTGATTGTAATTGTCCTGCAGTGAAAATTGCCACCCTGTGTCTGGACACTTCAGTGTATGCAAAGCAAGCTGCAAGCACGATCAGAGTAATCAAAGCTCATTCTTCAGGGTACAAGGTGACCACCGCAGGAACCAGGAAGGAATTTCCTCTCTGGGCATTCTGCAATTGCCCCTCCCTCCCCCCGGCCTATAGTATTTATGGATCTCTTTCCTTTTTCTGAAGCATCACATATTGACCAGCCGACTCTGCCAGTGATGTGATCCAAGATGCCATTTCCTAGATGCCCAGATTACGCATTGATGGGCATTGTACGAAAGCACAGGCAAACAGCCAGACACATTCCTGTCCACAGAGCCTATTAAATTAATTCCCAGGGTGACTTACATGTTCATCTCAGTAAACCATGGAAGTTCAGTCGCTTTCTCCTTTTGTAGCATTTGATCTTTTACCTGACCTTGCAGAGACAATCTCGTCTTTCCAGCATTCTTCCATGAAGGAAGAAGTCTGACATGGGGCAGTTTCTCTTTCCGTTGGCTAATGACCCCGCAGACAATTCACAGAAGAGCAATCATTTCTGAAAGTCTTACAAAGACATGATATCCTGAGTGTGGAATCCTGGTGCCCAGCTAAGACTGCCACAAAGTCAGACAAAAGAGACATTAATTGATGGGTTACATACCATTCCACTCGGAAACGTACGATTATGCCCTGACCTGGACGTTGGATTGAAGATATTTTAATGTAAACAAGAGAAAAAGTAGGATTCTGACATAAGCAGTGAGATTTGCTGAGCACTCCAAATCAAATTCACTTAATAACTGGCTTCTTAACCCACTGTGAGCACAGTGGGGGTTGTGCCTAGCCCGCTCCGTAGTCTGTCTGTGTTTCATCCACATCACAATTAAATGACTTCACTGCAATTATAGCTCCATCACTCTAGCACACGGGGGCTTATCGGAAGCACCTTGTAATTTAAATCACACTCTACCGAAAGCTGTTTGCATCACCTCTGTGCTTTTCTAGAGTTCAGCTGGTTGTGCTTACTCTTGCTACAGTCTGTCCTGGGTGGTGTTGTAACAGATAAATGAGTGTATGTTTCAATAAGCCATACTATTTTGTCCAGAATACTTTCAATTCAAAACCAATGCGAGCGATGCATCACTCACAAAGACATTTCTCCTCTTCAGTTATTGCTGGGGCTTATTTTGTAGCTCACTCTTTTCACTGGTTTTAGTTTTAAGGACACTGATAATGGAGCCAGATCCTTTGCTGGCATAAATTAGCAGAATTCCAATGAGTCTGATTCCAGTCAGTTACACCGTGTAAACCCAGGCAGCATTTCCCAAAGTGTGGTCTGCGACCTAGTACTAGTCCTTAGAAAAAAAATACCGGTCCTTAGAAAAATTATCGTGCACGATCCTATTAATTTGTATGACAGAGTAGCAGCACCCCACACTGCCGAGTGTGGCGGCGCAGCCCTCTTGGGAGAGAGCCCACTGCCATGGCATCTCTGCCAGGCATGCTCCCGGGCGACGGGGCTAGATCCGGCAGGTACTAGGATCCAGGGAGAAGGCCAGGCACCGTGCACACTGACACAGAACGCTGGCACTGGACGTGGCCAGGGAAGCCAGTGCCGGACGATAAAGCGGCTGGGATTGGGGTGAGGAGGGGAGTGGAACAACCCGCAGGACAGGTAGGGCCAGCGACACAATTAATTTACATATTCATAATTTGCTTAATGAATATGCAAATATGCAAATAAATGTTCCCAATCCTCCAAAAGCTTGTGAATGGGTTTACTGATCCCCAGTATCAAAACGATTGGGACCCACTGACCTAGAGTATCTCCACCAGAGTCAATGGAACTACATGGATTTAGCACATCAGAGGATCTGGCCCAATGAGTTTGATTCTAAGCTCATTCACACTGCTTCAAATCCAGAGTGACCCACCTTAGATTTGCACCTGTGTAACTCAGCTCAGGGTCTTTGAAAGGATTCGGTGATCTCATTTTAGGGATAAGGAGCCAGGGCAGAGGCTGTGATGAGACAGATCAGTTATTGGGAAGCAAAATGAATTCAGAACGCAGTAGAGAGATCTGACGGCTCACGAGCAGCTTATCCTTTTACCAGATGTATTCCCTTTGTGCAGCTCCGTCTGAGAAGACTTATTTGGGAAGGAAGAGGCTTAGGTGGCCAGAGGGCGGATTTTATCCATTTGTACTTGTTTGCCTCAGTTTGATACATAGGGGGTTTAATTCACGCGGAGACGTTCTTTTCTTCTCACACTCTGCCTCTGCCAAGCAGGCATTTAAAAAAACCCTCACATCTCCTTTGAATTGTTTTAACTTTCTGCTCACTTGGATACCCAAGGCAGCAGGCAGGGCATTCATTGAAAAGGCTATAATATTCCCTGCGAGTTACAAAGAGCTGCGGCTGCTGATTCTCCGGGGGGGCGCCGTGCAGCATTGCTACCACGCTGCTGAGAAGTGACAAAGGAGACACGCCGAAAAGCTTGCCGAAAACCCTATTGAGCACAGCCCTGCCTCCCAGCCAGTTTAAAAGCAAACGAGCCTCGGTTTGTTGTTTCTGCTTGTTGCCCAATTAATCGATTCGCACATTTGACGAGGCTTCCTTGCTCCAGTCATTGCATGCCACAGACAGTCTGCTGAAGCCATTGGTACGGATGAGTGTGCTCTTTAACCCACCCAACCTTTGCATTTTCCGGACAGCCAGACCAATGACTAGCGAGGCAAGGTAGACTGATAGAGAGATGCCAGAAGGTATCAGACTTGTTCTTATCATTTATAAAAGTTTTTACGCAGACAGGCTGCTCTGTGTTAGCTCCTCTGTGCATTTTAGAAGCTGGAGTGCAACCCAGGGGCCAAAACTCCTCCTTCTCTCCTCCCCCAGGAGTCTGTAGAGTGGTCACAGCACAGACAGGGTGGATCCGAATAGTAGGGTTATCATTCATCTGCCCCAATAGTTAGCTGGAAGCAACATCAGAATCCTTGGTAAATGATCCTGGGTGGGTTTGGATTGGTTGGTTTGTTTAATTGCACTACAAAAAAAATCAATACAAGAGGGAAAAAGATCGTAAATACAGACAGCTAAAAGAAATTGCCGTAGGCTTTGGCTCTGCTGTCCTGCAGACAATGTACATGTTCATTCTAGCAGCTCGCTGAGCTCCCAGGCTGACGGGGAAGTAATCCGAGTCCCCAGGATTTCCCAGCTGAGGAAAAGGGTGGGCTGGCTCTTTGAGTCGGAAACATTTGTATTTTAACTTTGTTTTGATGCATCTGAAAGGGAACAGGGATCCAGCAAAGAGCCAGCTGGCAATAGGCGTGTTTTCCCGCCCAGCTCTGCTGATGTGGCTTCCTCCTGTGCCCCTCTGCTGTAGCCCAGAGCCACCAGGGTATAGAATCATAGAATCATAGGACTGGAAGGGACCTCAAGAGGTCATCGAGTCCAGCCCCCCGCCCTCAAGGCAGGACCAAGTCTACACCATCCCTGACAGATGTCTATCTAACCTGTTCTTAAATATCTCCAGAGAGGGAGATTCCACCACCTCCCTTGGCAATTTATTCCAATATTTGACCACCCTGACAGTTAGGAATTTTTTCCTAATGTCCAATCTAAACCTCCCCTGCTGCACTTTAAGCCCATTACTCCTTGTCCTGTCCTCAGTAACCAAGAGGAACAAATTTTCTCCTTCCTCCTTGTGACACCCTTTTAGATATTTGAAAACCGCTATCATGTCCCCCCTTAATCTTCTTTTTTCCAAACTAAACAAGCCCAGTTCATGAAGCCTGGCTTCATAGGTCATGTTCTCTAGACCTTTAATCATTCTTGTCGCTCTTCTCTGTACCCTTTCCAATTTCTCCACATCTTTCTTGAAATGTGGCGCCCAGAACTGGACACAGTACTCCAGCTGATAGTCAAGGGTCGAACTGCCGACAGTGACGAACAGGGGCAATCACCTGTTTTCTGGTGCAGTGGACTTAGCCGAGATGACAACATTCATCTCCTCCAGGGGAGCTGTGAACACAGCTCCACAGAGCTGCTCCAGCTGGGCTTGTGCTAATGTATCGGCTCGGGACTCGGGAGATACAGGCTGAGGTCTCTGTTCTGCCACGGGTTTCCCACAAATCATTTTGGGTCTGCTACTTCTCTTGTGCCTGCATCCCAGGGCTGGACCACCCTGGTCCGGCACCGTTGGGACCTGACCGGTCCTGAACCAGAGAATTTCCTGGACCAGAGGAGGTCCCCTGCCACCGGCCCACCAGGCTCATTGCCGGCTGCCAGATGGCTGCCCCAGAAGGCACCCTACCTCCCCCCCACACACACCTGGTTGGGCTGTTCAACTGCTACTGGGCAGCCCAGGCTCTGTCTCCTGTAGTGAGGCCCTGCCCAGCTTGCCGTGGGCTACCGTGGGGCTCTGCCGGAGCAGAGAGTGCCTGTTTTGGGAGGTGCAGCCTGTACAGACTTTCCAGCAGCATACTTGTGCCGCTATAAGGTCTCCAGTGTAGCCACTTGATGGCAACTGGAGAGAGCCCTGTCTGCATCATTAAACCACCCCCACCTAGTGTGATTTTTCTCCCCCTACACTCGTAAGCCAACCTACAGACAAAAGTGCTAGTGTAGACAGAGCCTAGATTATGAGAGCAAATCAGGAGTAAGTCTTCCAGTCGATGGAGTTCCACTAGCATAAGAGAAATGAAAAGGCGTCTCTCTGTGCTTCGGGGTCCCATCTGTATGACCAGGATAATAATGCTTTGTTTCTCCTCTGTAGTCTGTCTACTAAACTCATCAAAGCAGAACTGTGTCTTACCATTTGCTTACGCAGCATCTAGTACATCGGGGCCCAGTGGGTAATGCTGGAATATAAGTGACAAAAAATCCGGTGACATTCACTGCAATCTAACAAGGAAACATTTCTCCTCCGTGAAGAAACAAACAAACTGCCCTTAAAGAGAAACTTCTCAGCCCGACTCTGGATTAGAAGAAAACAGAAATATAGGGTGCAGAATAATTCACAGTTAAAATCCTACTAGAATTCTTCTTTTCACTCTTAGATATTTTTGGCAGTGCCGTGCCCCCGCTGAGAATTGCAGGAATCTAAATCACTGGCAGGCTCATTGAAACTGACAACATATTTACAGACTTGTTTTGCTTTGCTTTCTAGATTGTGCATTACCCAAATGTTCCTGGTTGCCACTTGCAAAGTGCCGATGTTATCCCACTGTAAATAAAATCAGTGCCTCGTTGAATCAGGGATACGCCTATCACATAGAGATGTGCATGACCCCATCTGCCTCTCAAACCCACAACCCTCATTATTTGGGCTTAAAATTTTGCATCCTGCATAACGCTAGGCGGGGAGCCGCCAGCTGAAACAGTTCTGTGGGCCGCCGGTGGTTAGATCTGATTGATTCTCTTTTTGAACCTGGAAATGTCTTTGTTTTCCATGAATCTGCTTTCAATATTTTCTGTTTTGGTCAATTCAAACCCAAGTCTGGAAAAAATGTTCCGTTTGGCTCTCCCCCCTTCCAAGCACACACAGCAAAATTTTTCCTTCCCTTCTTTTCTCAGTGGGGTGCTTGGTGAGGGGAGAGGGAGAGGAAAAGGGAAGGTCTGAAAAGAAGAGAATGAGAATGTTTTGGTTTATGCTCAAAAATCCAGTGAGGGCTCTTTTGTTGTTTTTTTAATGCAGAGAAGTTCAGAGAGAAGAAAAAGTCCTTTCTACAAATCCTCGCTGGTGTTCACTGCCTGGATTGGTGATAGGAGCCCATGGAGCAGTTGTTCCAGGCCTGGGTATCAAAGAGACTTGGCAGAGGGCCAGAGTCTCTGTGCATAGCGGGTGTAGGCTAGCGCCTTCTACTACAGCATGTAGCCAGAGACAGAGTCCTAGGAGATTGGAACTTTCTTCATTCATTCTTGTGTGCCTGGACCTAGCAAATGGGAGGGGTGTGAACCTGCTCCCACCGGGCCCTCTAAAGGCCTGTTGTCACATTTGCAAATATTTACATGCCCATATGTGCTCATTTGCATACAGCAGCTTGCTCACCAAAATATATTTTCATTTCCATATTTCAGGGCTGGACCAGCTCCTTAAAAAACAGAGCATGCCCCCTGAAGTCCCCATCTCTGTCCCCAGGAACAACCCCATTCCCCTCTCGCATTTCTCACTGCTGGCTCTCCGATGAGATGTCAGAGCTGCGCTCAAGTCTGCCTCCTCTGTGTCTGCTCCCTCATCCCACTCTCCTTTTTCTGTCCCCAGCCCTCTGGTCCCATCGCCTTCCACTCCCTCCCTTCCCAGCGGGCCCACAGCACACGCGCTTTATGCATAGGGCCTAGGGGAGAGGGCAGCAAGCCGGCCTAGCCGCCTCTCCGGAGCAGTTGGGGGGAAAGTTGTGAACGAAACTGAGCTCTGGCCAAGTAAATCCTGAAGCCACAGAAGGCAGCGGTGGGGCTGGGCATGGGGTGGAAAGCCAGAGCCTGCAGACAAAAACGGAAGGCTAGGCTGCTCTGATGGGGAGCCACAACATTTGGGTGAATGGGGGAGGCACAGTGAGGATATTGGCCAGCGGGATTGGGGCTGTGGAGAGGAGAACAGAGACAGGCCCTGTGTGGGAAGAGTCAGGGCTGCCTAAAGGCCCAGAAATGTGGGTTCATGATGCAAACCGCTCCGAGCTGCTGGGGGTGAGGATTTCACATGCTCCCCCCCCCCCCCCCCCCCCCGGAAGGGTACACACTCCATTCAGTCCATTGCTTTGCTGGACCGGTCAAATCAGCTTGAAGCAGAACCAGGCCCACGCAGCCATCAGCTATTCTCACCCAGGTCACGGGAGCCTGAGAGAAAAAGAGGCCCGGTCCCCTCAGGGCTTGCTGGGTGCTGCAGTCCTGAGCCCCATGGAGCCAGACTCCGGTTTGCTTCTTCACACCTCAGAGTCATTTGGGGGCAGTGGGGACCGGGGCTGGGCTGGCAGCCCGGGGGAGGGGAGGCCTCTCTTTCAGCCCCGGTGCAGGATGGGCAGTTCCAAGAGGGACCCTCTCCAGCGCGAAAGCAGCCTCCCTAGGCTGCTCAGTGTGTGACCGCTCTGTGGAGGCTGCTGGCAAGGGAGGCCGTTCGTGCTGCTGGGACTCAGGCTGACCAGCACCGTGGGTTCTAGCCCTGCCTCGGCCCCCAACCTGCTCTGTGGCCTGGGGAAGTTGCTTCCTTTTCGCTCTCTGGGCCTCTGTTTCTCTTCCCAGCCTTTGCGGGACTCATCCATTCAGGGGTGGGGGCCACACACACGAGAGAAGCAACAACAGAAACAACCCCCCTCGCTGACTTGGCCCCCACCTGAGGAGAAAGACACTCCCCACATTCCCCTTGCACACCAGAGCCTGGGGATGGGGGGGTGCAGCCTAGTAGATTTGGTGTACTCCAACCCTGCAGTGGGGCAGTGGGGGCGGGGCTGAAGCACCAGCATGGGCAACTCAACGTGGGAGGTGGTCCCTGAGCTTTGCGCCCGGATCCAGGCAAGCCGGGGGCCGCATCCGGCCCCTGGGCCTGAGGTTCCCCACCCCTGGTTTGGACTCTAAGTTCTTGGGGACAGAGAGCGTCGTGTGTGTGTGCAGTGCTCAGGACTATGGGGCTCCAGGCTCAGCTGGATACTGGTCATATTCCTCTCTCTCTGCAGGGCACTCAGAAAAGGTCCCGGGGGATGACGGGTGCCTGTTTCCGTGACAGCACATCCCTTCCCCCTGCTCCTCATCCCCTCACCCGTGCATGCAGAGGGATGCCTTAAGCCAACCTGCATCAAAATGTCTCCTTTCAAACCTGCCCAGCTTTCCTCCCTCCCGCCTGCCCTCCATATCAATGCTGGAAGCTTTCTCTGTGCGATCGGCAGTGGGTTGTTTTTGCCCAACCTAATTGGGTCCAAAGGGCCAGCCGTCAGGATGTTCAGCTCTTTGATTCACCTGCCTCTCCTAATCGGGACACGGCAGGACAGCGCAGGAACTGGTGGTTGTGCAAATATTTGCCTGTTGCTCCTGCCATGTTGCCGGGCGTGTGAAGACTCTAATCCTCCCCTTCTCCCGCTCCTTCTCTCCTTTCACACCTGATGTCTTTATCCTGGATTGAATCCCGGCAAAACTGCGGGAGTCTGACAATTATCTAAGACCTCAGCTCTACCAACGGGGATAATTACCCAGGCAGAAGAATGAATTCCAACCATCTGAATAACTCAAGAAACCAAATAGATCCTTAGAGTAGGTGGGAGGAGAAAGGACCGGGCGGGGGTGGCCCAGAGTTAATGCTACCTGTACCCAGCTGTGATCTGCCCTGGTGCCACTACACCCAAAGAATTGGAATAGATTGCTCATTTCATTAGCAGAGAAGGTAAGCGAGTGAGCTGCAGCCGGAAGAGATGTGCCTTTTATTCAGGCTGCCAGGAAACTCCTTGTCATTAGTGGCAATTGATTTACATCATCTGCCTTCCTGCTGAGGGGTTTTTGAGGGCCAGAGAGAAGTTTTAAGAAGGCTCCTCTCTTTCCCTTTCCACAGGGTGAGAACTGGCCACGGAAAGAAAAAGCAGGGAGGGGAAAGAAAACAAATTCAGTCGATAGCATTAGGCACCGTTGACTTAAATGAATTTTCTTGAAGGATTGAATGTGTCACAGGCATTGATCCTAGCAAATAAAGTGCTGGATTGCAAATCCATTTAATAGCACCTAAAGCCCTGCAGCAGGCAAGGTATTTATATTAATGACTCATTAAAGCTAGAGATTCCTGGGGTAACTATGCTAGTATAAAAAGTGCTTTTAAAATGAGAGAAATATACTTAAAATCAATAGCTTTATAAAATCTGTCCTGTCTCTGACACTAGCTTCCCATAAGAATACTTACTGGATTTGTGTTTTCTTCCCGGCTGTGATTTTTGGAAGGGTGGTCCCCTGATGCTACCATTCCCCAGTGCCATTAGGTCTGCTTCCTTTAGCTCCTCCCCCTTCACACACACACTATCTGACACCATGTCTACACTATGTGGAAGATCAACTCTGCCATGGTCAATCTTCCGGCATTCGATTTAGTGGGTCTAGTAAAGACCCACTAAATCAAACTCAGAGGGTGCCCCCATCAGCACCGGTACTCCTGCTCCTCATGAGGACTAAGGGGAGCTGGCAAGAACGCTTGTCCCTGTCAGCCTCCCGTTGTGTGGACGGTGCAGAAACTCAATTTAAGATACATCGACTCCAGCTATGTAATTAACGTAGCTGGAGTCATGTATCTTAGTTCAACCTTCCACTATAGTGTAGACCAGGCCTGAGGGACATACATAGCACCTTTCCTTTGACAAGCATGTTACAGGCAGTAGATGCAAAGCTTGCACGCTAATGAAATGCAGCTGCCTCTGAGGTGGAACACAGCCCCAAATAACACCCAGCAAGTTAACACGACCGTTTGAGAAAGGAAGTGAAGGAGTCCAATTGCCTCTGCAGTGGGGATTTAAGGAGACAGAAGTACTTTAGTTGTCCGAGCCAGCCAAAATGTAATAGATGCTTTTTACAGAGAGAGAAAGCCATGTGTCTGTAGAGTGTGCAGTCTAACTGCTGCAATTACCTAGCCCGTTATTTGCCCAATAGTATCACCACTCTCAAAAGCCCTTGGAGAATTAATGACTTTAAGAGGATAGCAGCATCATGGTTTTTCTTCACACACTGAGCCTATGGAAAGGTTCTCCACAATGGTCCCTCAACCTGGGCCTAGCCTGGTCCCATAACCACCCTCCCCCTTCTTCTAGAAGAAGTAGATCCCCAAACCTTTTCCCTGTTGTAACATGGTGTGAAAACCTGAGAACCGCCACCAGGCTACCTCATATGGGCCTCAGTGCACCATGGAATTCAGGTGTTGGCTGGCTCCTACTTGTATAGGTCGAACCTCTCTAGTCCAGCATCCTCGGGACATGACTGGTGCCAAACCAGAGAATTTGCCAGACCACGGAGGTCAATATTGTCTAGCGGCGTTACCAGCACTCGCACTGCTTACAGGGCTCTTAGAAGACATTTCGGGATAAAATAGAGCTAAATAACAGCACAGAACCATGAGAGCCAGCACTGGTGGCAGGAAACAAACTTTATGGGACCGCGGGAAAGTTGGCCACACCCATGATCTGGCTAACTAAAATCATGCCGGACCACGGATGTTACCAGACCTGAGAGTGCCGGACTAGAGAGGTTCAACCTGTGCTGTCTGATTTCTGCTAGTGATTTCAGTCTTTCCCAGCCACGAATGCTCACTTAAGGGAAGGAAGGCTCAGGGTTCCGCTTTAAGATTCGGGTTCAGGGCAGAATTCTCCCCAGGGTGAATAAAGCTCTGCTGCAGCCCATGGATCGCACCAGTTTATGTCCGGTCCGAATTCCGTCCCAGGAAAAGTCTTGTTTGGAGACCCCGGGGCCAATTCAGCCTCAAGGGCTTAAGGAGAATCTGGACAAGCAGCAGCTCACCATGAGCAGCCTGATGGTCCCAGCCCTTGTTTTCCAATTCGGAAGGAGCTGCAGGAACCTGCTGATGGGAACTGGAGTTCGGGGAAGCTGTTCCCTTCCTGTTTCACACCAGAGCAGCCTGTTTACCTTTCCTCCGACTCCTCCCAACCTCTCGCCTTCTTTGCCAGTCCAGCCCGGATCTGGTCCAGCTTCTGGGAGGCTGACCCCGCTGCAGGGCCCCTACTGATCCGCTGCCAAGGGAGGAGGCTGCATTGGTGGACACTGGCCATAACCTCCCTCTATCAGGAGGCCAGTGGCATCCCCAAAATCCATGCCCATCAGCCCCCTAGGCCCATGCACATGCTCACACAGAGGCAGCCTCTGCCCCAGAGATAGAATCATAGAATACTAGGACTGGAAGGGACTTCGAGAGGTCAACGAGTCCAGTCCCCAATCTTACAGTCTAGGTTACAACCGGCAGCCAAAACAAACCAGGCACAGCTGGGACAGAAGATGAGTTTCCGACTTGCTGACATGTAGCAGAGGGAAACTGAGGAAGGTTGCCTGGCAGCTGCCCATGTCCGGCCTGTTGTGTGGCTGCCACCCAGCATCTGCCCATCAGATTAAATCCCAAGAACAGCCCTGAATATCTGGGCTGAGCTCAGGAATCCACTGATGTCAGTGGATGGTAAAATGCACAGGGAAAAGAAAGCAATTTCTGCAGGAGCTCGTTGGTCTCCCATCCACAGGGCACCCCCCCCCCCCCCCCCCAGGACATACTGAGGTTGGTACAGATGTGGGGTCATCCACACACTTCCTGTGTGATCTTGGGTGAGTCACTTAGTCGCTCCGTGCCTCAGTTTCCCCATGTCTATCAGGGCGGTAACATTGCTTCCTTCCTCCCACCCTTTGTCTTCTTCATCTGTTAGCTCTTTGGGGCAGGGACTGTCGCTCGCTGTATGTGTTCAGCACCCGGCTCAATGGCACCCTGAACTCAACTAAGGCCTCTGGGTGTTCCTGCCACCCTGTGTATACAGCCCCAAAGCACTCCCCTTGAAAGGAGCAGGACCCCAAGGAGGTAGGGCTGGCACAGGAGCTGACCCAGCAGGACCCTATGGCACAAACACCCATTCAGATTTATCCCTCACAATGCAGCCACCCTGCTGTAACCGAGAGGAGTCTCTGGCCTGCTCCGTGCTGGGCGCTGAGGGCTCCACTCACGGGTGTCCAATGGCTCCTGCTGGCTTGAAGGGGCTGACCCAGGGAGGTCCACGGAAGTCAAGCATGTGTCTTGCCAGTGTGGTCAGTAGCGGAACCTGAGCATGGGGCGCTTGCTGGGTTTGTTCCCGAGGACCCGGGGCCTCATGCGAACGCCCCCCTCCTGATTATTCCTGGCTGCCTCGGGGACCCATAGGAGCACCGACCAGCTGAGCAGGCTAGGACTGGCCCTTGGGCTGCTCTAACCTCCCCGGGGCTTGACTCAGCCAAAGACTGGCCTTGGCGCACTGCAAAGCCACTGTGGAGTCCAGGGCCGTAGTCTGATGGCTTAGCCGTGGGGCTCCCTTTTGGGGGTGCCTCAGAACCGAATCCAGCAGCACATGTGCTGCCATGGGGGGATTTCTTACCCCCTGAGCTGGAACATCCCCAAGGGCTCCAGGAGGAATTCGAACGCCGTATGCCCTTTTCCCCGCTCAGCCCGTTTGTGCCTGCCTCCCTCTGTGTCAGGGCCTGAGAACAGCTCCCTTCCAGAGGGCACCTCTCAACCCAGCCTGGCAGCGTCAGGGGGAACCGTGCGACGGGGCATCCGCTTCACGTCCCCGTCACCTCGGTGCCACCAGAAGGCAGCTCAGAACGGAAGGGGAGAGCAGCACTTCCAGTCGCTCCATGTGGGTCTCCGATCCACGTTGCCCTCCAGGGCTGCTCAGTCATGTCAGAACTACAACAGAGCTCAGCCGGCAGTAGTACGGCTACCAGCTGCACTTCATTACCTTGGTCGTTTGCATTAAATCGCACCATTAAGTCCGTTCTGTGTCCCTGCACTGAAGCAGTAACAGATGACAAGCCCAGGACGGAATGAAAGAATTTATGGGACCAGCCCTAGCCGTGATGGTGGCTTTGAAGGTGGCCCGACGGCCCCAGGTAGCCTTTGGAGGGCGTCTTTTCCACAGCTGTCAAAACCAACTGCCTGGAGAACATGAGGGCTCCTTTGCCTTCTCCTCCTTTGACAGCTTTCAAAGGGCCTCCGGGAACATTTTTCAGTGGGTAAGAAAACTACCCGCAAACTTCTTCCCTGGTAAAAAGTGAAGTCAGCCACGTTCGTCTTGATACCGAATGCTCTTGAGAGCGCTGGTGGCCATGCACATCCAGCTGGAATGAGGCAGATAAATGAGGATGGACAAGGCATGAGTCACCGAGAGAGATCGCCTTTGCTCTCAGGGAGCCCATCTCAAAGAGCAGCCAGTTGGGGGATCCAGAGGAGGTCCTCGGGGAAGTGTATTAGAGGTGGCATTTACCCTGAGCACTTCTGGAGCTTTTCATCTGCAAGTCTCAGAGCCACTCACACAGGTGGATAAGAGCGATCCTCAGTTTTACAGGCAGGGAAACTGAGGCACGGAGAGATGGGAAGTGACTTGCCTAAATATCACACGCACACCAGTGGCAGCATGACGAATACACTGCATGTGTCCTGATTCCCAGTCCATAATGGATAGTATTTCCAGTGGATAACCCTTGCCAAAGGCAGCAACTGAGTCTGCCGGGTTGGGGCAGCAATAGTCCGATAAAGGGACATTCACGCAAACCATGGTGTTATAAAGGACTTTGAAAGTGCAACTTTTGAGAAATTGGGGGAGAGGATAGAAAAATGTTGGAGATAACACTAATTTGGATAGTGGGACAGACACAGTGTGGAGAGTTGGATCCATGAGAATGAGGAGTCCTGCGGTACCTTAAAGGCTCACAGATTTATTTGGACATAAGTGCCCACAAAAGTTTATGCCCACAAAAATCTGTTAGTCTGTAAGGGTGCATCTACACTGCACCCTCAGTTCGAAATAAGCTACGCAATT
The DNA here is from genome assembly GCF_052426305.1 of Pelodiscus sinensis. Lineage (NCBI taxonomy): Eukaryota > Metazoa > Chordata > Testudines > Trionychidae > Pelodiscus > Pelodiscus sinensis. Next base: position 5,188,155 of record NC_143074.1, on the reverse strand, counting down.
TGAGCTACACCTTTTCGGAAATTTCATTTGTGTCCATTAATTCTTTCCCTTAGGGTATGTCTAGACTACATGCCTCTGTCGCCAGAGGCATGTAAATTAAACATACCAACATAGTCAATGAAGCGGGGATTTAAATATCCCCCACTTCATTAGAATAAAAATGGCCTCCGCGTTATGCCAGCTCAGCTGTTTGTCGGCACGAACCAGCAGTCAAGACGGGGATTGGTCAGCAAGGAAAGCCTTTGTTGACCAATCCTGTAAACCTCATTGCACGAGGCATAAGGGATTGGTTGGCAAAGACTTTCCTTGCTGACCAATCCCCGTCTTGACTGCCGGTTCGTGCCGACAAACAGCTGAGCCGGCACAACGCAGAGGCCATTCTTATTCTAATGAAGTGGGGGATATTTAAATCCCCGCTTCACTGACTATGTTGGTATGTCTAATTTACATGCCTCTGGCGACAGAGGCATGTAGTCCAGACACACCCTTAGAGACTGTCCAGTTTGGCCAATGTACATGGCAGAGGGGCATTACTGGCATTTGATGGCATAGATCACATTGGTGGATGTGCAGTTAAATGAACCTCTGATGTGGTGGCTGATGTGGTTGGGTCCAGTGATAAAATCACTTGCGTAGATGTGTGGACAGAGTTGGCACCCGGGCTGATGGCAGGGGTGGGTTCCTGGATAATTATGATGGAGATGTGCTGCGTGGTTACTGGAATGAATTTGTTTCAGGTTAGGGGGTTGTCTATAGGCAAGGATTGGCCTGTCCCGCAAGGCCTGTGAGAGTGAGGGGTCATTTTCGAGGAAAGGTTGTAGATTGTTGATAATGTGTTGGAGGGGGTTACGTTGGGGGCTGTAGGTGATGACAAGTGGAATTCTGTTTTCTTTTTTGGGCCTGTCTTGAAGTAGTTCATGTGTGGGTACTCTTCTGGTTCTGTCAATCTGTTTTTTCACTTCTCCGGGTGGGTATTTCAGTTTTAAGAATGCTCTCTATATAGATCCTGTAGGTGTTTGTCTCTGTCTGTGGGATTGGAGCAAATCCAGTTCTATTTTAGGGCTTGGCTGTAAACAATAGACTGAGAAATGTGTATTGGATGGAAGCTAGAGGCATGAAGGTAAGTGTAGCAGTCGGTGAGTTTCCGGAATAAGGTGGTGAAAATGTGTCCGTCACGTACTGTACTGTAGTGTCAAGGAAGTGGCTCTCTTTTGTGGACTGATCCAGGCTGAGGTTGATGGTGGGGTGGAAGTTGTTGAAATCCCTGTAGAATTCTTCAAGGGTCTCTTTCCCATGGGTCCATATGCTGAAGATGTCACCAATGTAGAGTAAGAAGAATAAGGGTGCTAGAGGGCAAGAACTGAGGAAACGTTCAAGTTCAGCCATAAAGACGTTGGCATATTGTGGGGCCAGGTGGGTGCCCATAGCTGTGCCGCTGGCTTGAAGATACAAATTGTCTCCGAATCGGAAGTAGTGGCAGGTGAAGACAAAGTCGCAGAACTCTGTAACCAGGTGCTGCCATCAGGGATGGTGTTCCTGGCAGCCTGTCATCCGTCTTCACGGGGAATGTCAGTGTAAAGAGCTTTTACATCCATGGCGGCCAGGATGGGGGTTTGTTCCTCTTGTCTGTCGAGACAAGGCAGGGACGGTACTTCGCTGGGCGTATGTCTACTCTACCACCGGGCAGCATGAGTGCATCATGCGTAGACTTGCCTCGCTGGCTTTGACGTGGCTAGCTGGGAAATCAAAAGCAGTGAAGCTGCAGCAGCACAGGGAGTGGAATGGGCTTGCCCCGCCTACATAGGGTCCTGGGTACGAGCGCAAGCGGCTAATCTGCGCCGTTAGCAATCACATCTCCTGCTTGCAGACGGACCCTAGGGGCTTTCGCAGCATCTTGTCCAGTGGAGCCCAGGTCTCACCTGGGGCCTCTAGCATGACTGTAGCATGGATAAGAATAATCCAAGCTGCTTTGAATCATAGAATCCTAGGATTGGAAGAGACCTTGTGTTCTAAGACACACCCTGCTAGATGCTACACTTCATAAAGCACCTTCCCCTGCTCTTCCACATTCTGGCCCTGTCTTGAGCAGGGAATTGGGCTGTGGCTTGCCAGTTGGGCATGTTTCCCATAGGGATTTAAGGATGACACACTCACCCCCGACCCCCGGACCTGTTCTGACTTGTCACTGATACACAGCAATGGATTTGTCCCCAACGATGAAACCTGGATCTCAAGATTGGCCCACAACATTTTGGTACCTGAGGCAGGGAGCTCAAATGATGCTCCCATTTTCCCTCGCTTGGGCCAGCATCAGACGCAATTTTCTACACTCTGGGTCCTAGTGGCACTCCCTGCTCCCGTGCCCAGTCTGACACGTGCCTCAGTTTGCCTCATGGTAAGGCCATCCTTGCTGGGTGTCAAACTCATCTCAGGTGTAACTACTGACTTCAACCGAGCTGGATCCAGGGTTGCCTTTAGTCCCTGGTATTTTTACCCACTGGCAAAGTTATTGTTGTTAATTTTTTACAGCTCCATACTGCAGGTGGTTCTGATGCATTTCCAGGCAGAATATTCTGCGAAACAGCTGCCTACAGTGCTTTCCAAGTCGGCAGTCTAATGGATCAGAAAATCCACTTGGGCAAATATGCCCGTCTGTGAATGCACTTTCCCAGTTCCTGTTCACTTTCTCTTGACTTCAGCGGGACTTCAGCACATGCTTAAAGTTAAGCAGATGCCTAAGTGCCTTCTTGAATGAGAACCTCTGGGGTTTGCCTCTCGGGAGAAAAACCTTCCAATAGCCTATAGCTTTCTTCTCTTCCTTTGCTCAGCTGCTGCATAGTGTCACTGGGCACTGTTAAGTAGTTGTCATATTCTACTCTAATTCGATGGTTCATGAAGTGATTTATTACTCTCTCCTGGGTACTCCGTAAATAGCCCCGCATCCACAGGCATTTGATACACTCTCTGCTTTGGGATCATAAAACCATAGAATCCTAGGGCTGGAAGAGACCTCAGGAGCTCATCAAGTCCAGCCCCCTGCCCAAGGCAGGACCAATCCCAACTAAATCAGCCCAGCCAGGGCTTTGTCAAGCCGAGACTTAAAAACCTCTAGGGATGGAGATTCCACCCCCACTCTAGAGAACCCATCCCAGTGCTTCACCTCACTCCTAGGATAATAGTTTTTCCTAATATCCAACCTAGACCTCCCCCACTGCAACTTGAGACCACTGCTCCTTGTTCTGCCATCCATCACTACTGTGAACAGCCTCTCTCCATCCTCTTCGAAACCTCCCTTCAGGAAGTTGAAGGCTGCTATCAAATCCCCCCTCACTCTTCGCTTCTGCAGACTAAACAAACCCAAATCCCTCGGCTTCTCCTCATAGATGATGTGCTCCAGCCCCCTAATCATTTTGGTCTCCCTCCACTGGACCCTCTCCAATGCGACCACATCCTTTCTATAGTGGGGGGCCAGAACTGGACACAATATTCTAGATGTGGCCTCACCAGAGCTGAATAAAGGGGAATAATCACTTCTCTGGATCTGCTGGCAATGCTCCTCCTAATGCACCCCAATAGTCCATTAGCCTTCTTGGCTACAAGGGCACACTGTTGACTCCTATCCAGCTTCTCATCCACTGTAAACCCCAGGTCCTTTTCTGCAGAACTGCTACTTAGCCATTTGGTCCCCAGCCTGTAACAATGCTTGGGATACTTCCGTCCCAAGGCAGCCAGATTTCTTTTGGCTCAATCCTCTAATCTGTCTAGGTCACTCTGGACCCTATCCCTGCCCTCCAGCGTATCTACCTCTCCCCCTAGCTTAGTGTCATCTGCAAACTTGCTGAGGGTGCAATCCATCCCCTCATCCAGGTCATTAATAAAGATGTTGAACAAAACCGGTCCAAGAACTGATCCTCAGGGCACTCCACTAGAAACCGACCGCCAACCTGACATCGAACCATAGATCACTACCGATTGGGCCCGACAGTCTAGCCAGCTTTCTATCCATCTTACTGTCCATTTATCCAATCCATACTCCCTCAACTTTCTGGCAAGAATATTGTGGGAGACCATATCTAAAGCTTTGCTAAAGTCAAGGTAGATCACATCCACTGACTTTCCCATATCTACCGAGCCAGTTACCTCATTATAGAAGCTAATCAGATTGGTCAGGCACAACTTGCCCTTGGTGAATCCATGTTGACTATTCCTGATCACTTTCCCCTCTTCCAAGTGCTTCAAAATGGATTCCTTGAGGATCCCCTCCATTATTTTTCCAAGGACTGAGGTAAGGCTGACTGGTCTGTAGTTCCCTGGATCGTCCTTCTTCCCTTTTTTAAAGATGGGCACTACATTTGCCTTTTTCCAATCATCCGGGATCTCTCCCGATCTCCGTGAGTTTTCAAAGATAATGGCCAAAGGCTCCACAATGACACTTGCCAACTCCCTCAGTACCCTCGGATGCATTAAATCCTTCCAGCGATATATCCTCTTTTCCCAATGGCTTGTGTTTCCATGAGAGATTTGTTCCTTTATTGCAGAGATGACTTCATTTGTGAAAGGAGACTAATCCAATAAAAGCCAAATTGAAGTAAAGATTCTGGCGCAAGCCAACGTGTGTCAGGAATCTCAGACAATCCTTAACTTTCCTCCTCTGGCCTCTGGCATTGGAGGAGTCTCTGTGCGTGATGGCAGGTGCCTATGAGCTGCACCCTGGGTCGGTTAGATACAAAACTGGGCATCTAGAGCCCTATTCTGCCTGCAGGACCCCACCCCGAGTTGAATAGTGGCAGACAGGCGCATGTGAGGAGGGAGGTTGTTTCAGCTGCAGAACAAAGCTTCTGTAAGTAGTTAGGTGGGCCTGTCCCTTCCCCCTCCCCCTCCCCCTCCTACCCCACCCCACCCCGGTCAGTCGCCACATCCCTTTGCTACAGTCACTTCTGAAACCAGTTAAGTAAGTGGGGTGAGCATTAGTTGTTTGGGGGGCCCAGGTATAGTGGGGTTGGGTGGTCAGCAGGCAGGCCTCCTAGGCTTGAGTGGCAGAGGGGACCACAGATCCACCAGCTCCACCACATCCCAGCCCAGGTCCCTAACAGTGGCAGCCAGATGGGCGTCAGGTTCCCCTGGGCTACTTCTTCACCTCCCCATTGTCCCTACCTCATCCACCGGCCATCTTCCATCTCCCCCAGATACACGGTGAGCGGCAGTCCCAGCAATTCCTCCACATCGGGTGCGTCTCACAGTCCAGTGACCAGGACGGTCCCCTGGGGTGGCTGAAGTCCTCTATGGCTCCGGAGCCTGTGCCATGGTCTGGCAGAAAGGGCACCAAGCCAGGGGCAAAGCTTCCGTTCCCAGAGTGCCCAGTCACTTGGACAAATGGTTTCCTGTCTCTGTTTCCCCTCCCTGCCCTTGTCCAGCTTGCCCATGGAGGGGATCCCTCTTGGAGGGAGGCGCTGTCTCTTCTCACCTCTTTGCACAGTAGGATGCTGGAGGGGCAGCGGTTTGCTATGAAGCTACTTGTCATTCTCTGGTACAGAAGTGACCGGAGCGGGGATTCCATCTCCCTGAACAGACTTAAGATGCCTCCAGTGTTCCTTGTAAGCTGGGTACTTGTGTGGCCACTCAGGAAAGAGTCAAATGCTACCTGGCCAATTAGCAGAACACCTACCATTAAGGTTTTTTGTTTCTACTGGTGGTGCACATTTGCACATGCCTTGGTGCATATAACAAAATTTATTCCTCACACGAAAGGAAAAATTCCACACATGAATGGAAAAGAATGAATTGGCCGCCTCCTACATGCCACTGAGTTCACCACAGCCTAGCCTTGGGTGGGAGCAGGGAATGGGATTTAGCGCACAGGAAGAAGTGTAGCTTTTAGATAAATGTTATTTTGATGCAGAAAAGATCGCGTCTGGGTAGCAGGCATACATGTTTTCAAGCCACAAGTGTTGCTAGAGGGGGCTGATTATCTGCTGTCGCTAGTGATTAACTCCCCTGCCGCAGTTTGAAGTAAGTAACCGATTGTTTTTAAAAGCTGAGACAGGAGGATTTTGTAAGTGAAGGGCAAAGTTCCAACAGCCCCTTTCCTGTGAAGTTAAGGACAAATGGAGCAATTTCATCAGTATTCAAGTGGAAACAGTGCTGGCATCCCATTAGATGTGGCTGCTTAGATGTAGCAAATGCAATGTCAGGAGTACAGGGCCAATTTATTTCCTTTATATTTGTTTCTAATTCTTACTTTGCTGGAGCAGAAATCAACCCCAACTACCAAAATAATTGAATAGGTCACTTGCCTCCAGAGCTGGGATTTGTGCATCTCAGTGATTGCTCACTGACCCCTGGCTGAAGGGAAGGCAGGATGGTCTAGTAAATAAAGCACTGGATTAAGACTCAGAATCTGGGGTCAGCTCCTGCTCTGACACAGATTGTCTGTGTGACCCTGGGCAAGTCACTTAATCTAGCCTGAGTCTCAGTTCTCCATCTGTAAAATGGGGATAACAGCTCTGGGCAGGCATCTGGCCCACACAGTCCCTTCAGGCCAGCTGTGAGCCTGGTGGGAAATTTCCCAGCATAGGAGATGCAGCATTTCAAGGGTTCCACAGCAGTTCTTGTGCCAGTCCCTGGAGGTCGTGGGGTGTTGGAACCGCGGGCATGGTCAGCGAACTGCCATGCTGTGGCTCTTCTCGGCAGCAGCAACAGCCCCTTGTGGCCAGGAGCAGCCAGTGAGGGGAGCCCTAGCCCCTGCAGAATAAGAAAGAAGAACAGGTGACTTGAGCCACCTCAGGTCTCAGCTTGGCCACCAGGCTGACTTGGGGCCCAGGGCTCTCCTGGCCTGGCTTGTTCTTCTGAGACAGCCGCTCTGGAAAGCAGCCTGGCGACAGACCATCCCTCCATTTCCAGTCCCTGCTGCCGAGACCCCGGGCCCAGCCCGCTGCTGACGTGCAGGGCTCTGCGGTCACTTTCCAAGCCTCCCCGTGTCTCCGCTGTCGGCTACATGCATAAAACATCCTGCTGTGAATTGAGACTCCATTTGCCCAGCAGTACTGACAGGGGAGGCCCAAGAGGACCTTAAAAGTGTCTTGTAAATCTCAGCCTCTTCCTCTTTACCTCCCACTCCGTCAGTGGCTGGCGGGGACCGCAGCCTCCCTGGCTCCCTCCCGGGTTCCCCCTCTGCCTTTTCTGGCATTTTGAGTGACTGAATGTATTGCAAAGTCACGGCCGGGCGGGCTCGTGTCAGACCAAGGCCGGGCCGGGGAGGCTGGGCACCGGGGGGACGCTGGGCAAGCTCCGTTTCTCTCTAGCCGGCTCCGTTTCTCTCTGCCACATGGCACCACTGGGGTTAACTCCAGCTCAGCTTCCTCCTTCCATGGCACAGGTGAAAGGGCCCCGGAGGAAAGGCTGGGGAGGGAGTCGTTCCCACCTCAGCTAGCCCTAATTCTGGGAGGGGCGAGGGAGGCCGCTTGGCCCCCATGGCTGGCCAGGGTGATGGGGAAGTGGGCCTGTGGGGAGGGTGCTTCTGAGATGGGAAGGGCCCAGCCACACCAGGGGGAGTTTTCTCTTTATTAAGTCACAGGAGCACCTAGAAGCCAAGCTCGAGGCCCCATTTCACCGAGCGCTGTGGGAACATGTGTAAGGGCTGTTTGAAAACAAGAGCCAATTCCGGCCCTCCTCAGGGCTTGTCCACACAGCACGCTAAGCCCGAGCTGCCCCGGGTGCCAGGGCAACAGTTCAGAGCCTGAGTCCCACTGCGACTCCAGTCCAGCCCTGATATTCTGCCATGCAGACTCCACTCAAGCGGCAGCCCCGAGTCAGAGGGCCGGCGTAGCGCAGTGCGGACGCGTTAGCGCCGCTGTGAGACCCGGGGCCGGCCCAGCTTTGCAGTGCAGTGAGGACACTCCAGCCCGCACTTGGAAACACCAGGTAGGTCTAGTACATGGAGATCCCAACCCACCAGCAGTCTCAGAGCCACCGTCCTCAGACTTCTGCTCCTGGGGCTTGCGCTGGAGAGCGAAAAAGAGTCCTGGAGACGCCCTGGGTCGGTCTGGACCTCAAGCTCTGAGGCCAAGGGAGGCGTGTGGGTGTCAGAGTCTGAGCTCCAGACCAAGCCAGATTGTCTAGCTGGCTATTTATAGTGCTGTAGCCCAAGCCCAAGTCTGTAGACACAGGCTCTGAAACGCGCTGCTGCACTGGGGGGTGGCAGACAGGCATTTAGACCTACCCCAAGACCCACAATTGCGATGGTTTGTTGCTGTTCCTTCAGCCATTGGATGGTTTGTTCCTGTTTCTTCAATAAGGCTTCTTTAAAATACCGCCCAGTTCTCCTGGGTTCCTTTCCCCCTCATGTTAGCAACCCAGGGGATCCTGCCCACCAGTTCTCTGAGGGTGTCAAAATCTGCTCTTCTGAAGTCCAGGGTGTGTGTTTTGCTGCTCTCCTTTCTGCCTTTCCTAAGGATCCTGACATCGACCATCTCATGAGTGATGATCACTGCTTACCAGGTTGCCACCCACATCTACTGGCTCCCGTATTAGGAAGGCAGGATAAGGGACCCATAGGAGGTAGGGTAGGTGCTGGAGTGGCTGAGGGGATAGGGCACTTGCCAGGGAAGCACAGGGTGGCTGGCTGGCTCAAGTCCCACCTAGGGCCTACAATGCAGTGTAGACACACCCCATGAGTTTACACACTAGTAGATAACACAGACAAAGGTCACATGGGGGGAAGGTTGAAACAAAAAACAGGACTAGGCAGCACTTTAAAGACTAACAAGATGGTTTATTAGGTGATGAGCTTTCGTGGGCCAGACTCACTTTGAAGCCATTAGCCCTGAGTCATGCAACAGAGCAGCGAAGAAAATGTGGCTCTTCTGATGACTCCAGACTGGTGGCCTATCCCCTAGACAAAACCAGCTCTGTTTGTTCTCCTGCTCTTTTGTGTTTATTTTTGATGACTTGGTACAGTCCTCTTCAAGGCAAAGATCTTGCTGACCATGGCTTGTGGTCTCTGCTGAAATGAACAGTTTTCTATGGGCTAGAGAAATGTAACAGGGCTCTCGAGAAATTGCTCTAACCTCTGATAGCATTTAATAGAGAACTTGACTCTTTTTCACACATGTTCTGAATAGCAGGGCAATCCTTCTGCAGTCTGGGTTATAGGCCAAAGTCTCTGGGTCTGTTATGTTCCCTGTTATAGGACTGCTGTCTTTGCGGTTCTTTACCACTGTTCATCACTGGAGACAGAGTGCTATGGGGTTTTTCCATGCGCTCCTTCACATTGTGGCTACATCTAGACTGGCATGATTTTCCGGAAATGCTTTTAACGGAAAAGTTTTCCGTTAAAAGCATTTTCGGAAAGGAGCGTCTAGATTGGCAGGACGCTTTTCCACAAAATCTAGACATGCTTTTGCGCAAAAAAGCCCCGATCGCCATTTTCACGATCGGGGCTTTTTTGCGCAAACCAAATCTTAGCTGTCTACACTGGCCCTTTTGCACCAAACTTTTGCGCAAAAGGGACTTTTGCCCGAATGGGAGCAGCATAGTATTTCCACAAAAAGCACTGATTTCAGACAGTAGGAAGTCAGTGCTTTTGCAGAAATTCAAGTGGCCAGTGTAGACAGCTGGCAAGTTTTTCCAGAAAAGCGGCTGATTTTCTGGAAAAACTGGCCAATCTAGACACAGCCTGTGAGTCTTTGTGGCATGTTTTGTGGTGTCCGTCACCCATCTGGGGCTTGCTGGTTTCAGAGCCTTGTTACTGGTTAGTAGAGAAACAGACAATAGCATCTGGAGCCTCTGTTCAAGTATCTAAAAGGGTGTTCCAAGGAGGAGGGGGGAAAATTGTTCTGCTTGGCCTCTGAGGCTAGGACAAGAAGCAATGGGTTTAAACTGCAGCAAGGGAGATAGAGGTTGGACATTAGGAAACACTTCCTACCTATCAGGGTGGTTAAACACTGGAATCAATTGCCTCAGGAGACTGAGGAATCTCCATCACTGGAGATATTTAAGAGCAGGGTGGATAGGCATCTATCAGGGATGATCTAGAGACGGTGCTTGGTCCTGCTGTGAGGGCAGGGGACTGGAATCGGTGACCTCTCGAGGTCCCTTCCAGTTCTAGTGTTCAGGGTTCTGAGACCTGCCCCGTCACTGGGTTCCAGAGCCTGGGCCACACTCCAAGTGGGGACATCTCCACAGCTATTGTAGCACAAACCGAAGCCAGTTGACCTGGGCTCTGAGACGTGCTGCCGTATTTCGGGGGTTGGGGTCTTGGTCTCCTGGTTTCGTTGCTAGTTCACCTGGAACAAATCAACCTGTTCACGCCCCACCTGCACTAGGGAATGCCTGTAGCAAACAAGGTGCTCGGAATTATTTTTGATGACATTCCTTACTGTGGACAGAGCTGCCTTGGGATTTGCCTGGTTTCAGCTCCAGGGAAACCCTCAAAGCCCAGACAAAGCCCGTGTGGACACCTGTTTAAAGCCTTTGCGCTCTCCTACAAGGTGCTATTGCAAGAGTAGGGGGCAGTGGGGTCCCTGCTGGGTTTAAAAGTCCCAGCAATCAATCTGAGGGAGAGACTGTGCCCCTGGACTGGAGCAGGTGAGCCTAATGCAGCTAATGAAGGAAGGTTGCCTGGTCTATAAAAGGCAGCTGAGAGGAGGGTTATGGGCAGTCCCTGGTGCTCAAGGGCAGATTGAAAACACAGTGCTTGGGCTGGTGCACCAAGTGGGGAGCGGAGCTGGCTGAAGTGAGGATGCTGAAGGGAGCTGGAGTGTCAGAAGCTGTTGGGAGGGGTGACCAGCTGGCCAATCAGCTGGCCTAAAGCCTGGGGCCAGGTACCAGCTTAACTGCACTTGGGTTATTTAACCTTTGTCAGCAAGGAAAGAAACCCCCTTGCCTGCAAGCTTGTGTGTGGCGCTTGGTTGCAGCGGTGGCTGCTCTCATGACCCCTCTGCGTCCCAGTCGTGTGATCCCCCGTCCCGCACACTCTGGAAACAGCAGGTTCGCTTGTGGCCAGTGAAAACGTGAAATGGAGGGGGAAGTGGGAGAGATGTTGGGTCCAGGGCTTCCTCCCTGTGTCCGACATGGGATCAGCTTGCAGGTGGCATCTCAGTCCTGCTGGGCCATGGCGGGGTCTGCTGCAAGGCAGTCCAGGAAGGTGGGTTTCAGAAAATGAGACACTGCTCATGATCAATGAGGTTTTTTAATTATCCGAATTCTATTAGCACTATAAAAAACTACAATATAATATTATAACTGGGCATTAACCTGCAGCCAGCAGCTGCCCTTGAAGTTCACTGCAACCAGATTTCTCCCCTATTAAAAATCTTAAGGGGGGGGACCACCGTACAGGTGACTTGGCCTGGGCCCAGCACCCTGAGGGACGGCCCTGCACATTGGATCAGTGCAGGGGGCATGTAATCTCATAGCCTGGACCTGAGAGCATCCAGCACCAGCGTTTGCTCTACACGGAGCGCTTGGGTGGCTGCCCAGGAGCGATTCAGATGAAGCCCAGCTGATCCGCAGCGCGCCAGCAGCCTTTGTTTCTGCTGGTGGTGCTCATGCCTCAGTGCACATAACAAAATTTATTCTGCACGTGGATGTTAAAAATCAGAGGGAATGTTGGCCAGCACCTCTCGGCACCTCAGCATGGGGCTCAGCTGGTATAAACACGAGACCGGGCTCCCAAACAGGCGAGGCAGAGCGAGGGGGGAGCTAGCATCCCAGCCATGGAAATATTATGGGGGGAAGGCCGATCTATATTTCAGCCCCCACATGTCCTCCGTATCTGGAGAGAGTGTGAGGTGGGGCAGCCCGGGCCCCTTCTCTTCTGCTAAAGCTCCCTTGCTCCTGGAGGCAGGACTGAGCCCAGGCTGGGTGGGGAAGCCGTGGCCAGGCAGGGTGGCAGGTCTGTTTTCCCTCCAAGCTGGAAGCTGCTGCCAGATGGGCCAAAGCAGCCACAAGAGCTGGGCAGACAGCTGCTCCATGTGCCCAGGGCCGGGGAGCGGGGATCCCTTGCACCCACACTTGACTGTGGTCTTCCTCAGTTTGCTGTGCCCCTCTGGGGCCAAGATGAATGCCTGCCCCATCCTCCGGCTGCCCCAGGCATGGCCCAAGGCCCTTCTGTGCCCTGGGCTCCTTGGCAGGCTCTGCTCGCCTCCCATTCCTGGTGGGCAGTGAATGTCCGCTGTGCTGTCTCTGCCCACGGGCGTGTGTCTGCGAAACCCGCAAAGCAGCCTCCAGCTGCAGGCACGTGCTGCGCCGCCCCATGTCACGGAGGCCTGGGAGCAGCTGGTCGGCCCCGTAAAGTGAATTAAATAAAATGTAACTTCAGAATGTTGTCAGGCAGCCCTCTGCAGTACGAGGCAGGAGAGGAAAGCAAACCGGCCCAGCTGGATCTCCAGGCCCCCAGGTGGATGGGGGGGGAGGGAGGTTTTTAACTAATTTAATTATTGGAGGTGTTAATTGACTCTCTGTGCTTGGGAGGTTTACAGTAAGGAGCAGCACCTAGGCGGAGGCTCTTTCATGAGCCTGACTGGCAGAGGCAGGCAGGTTCCCACAAGTGCCAGTGTCTGGATGGTGTAGCCCTATCCTGGGCCAGCCTCCTTCCCTCGGAGGAGAAATGGCCCCGTGTCCAGACTGGTTGTCCTCGGCTGCCCCGGGCTGGGTGACTACAGGCGTCCTGCTCTGGGCTGTGGTGAGGCTGGAGCAGGAGTTGAGGAAGAGCAGGTTTTGGGCCTTGTCTCTGCCAGGGGCAGGCTCCTGGGAGACCAGAGGAAGGGGCCCCGAAAGAACCCTCTAGAGAATGAGTACGGCATAGCCTGCCTAGCAGAAGCTGCTTCCTAGGCTCACCCCATGTTTGAGGAGGGGGGTGTATGTCCGGAGACACAGACAATCCCTTCGGAAGCACTTGCATCCTGCCTAACGTGACTGAGGAACAGGGCGGAGCTGCTCCTCAAACACGGCACGAACATACAATAGATGTGGCTCCAAATACTGCGGAGGAAGGATGGCCCAGTGGTTAGGGCACTTACCTACAACTCCGGAGACCCCCCTGGTACCAAGGGTTATGTGACCAAATACAGCCTCCTGCCCACAGCCAATCCCTCAGTCCCCTAGGGCTTTGCAGGAGAATTAGTCTGGTTAATGCCCGTGTCTCTCCTCCTTCCAACATGCTTCCCTCTGGCCCTGCTGCCCTTTCAAGTGATTAAGCTGCAAAGATGAGCATCTGCTTAAGAGCCCACATTGTGGGCTGTTAAACAGCTGTTGTGACCTACCCCAGAAGTGGCTGCATTTTGGCAGATGGTACCCAGATTGGGGGTCCTGTACCAGTTCTGTGCAAGGGTGAGGCTTGCTCCAGCTGTGTTGGGTAGGTGCTTGGACTTTGCTGAACAAATGGCTCCATAGACGAGCAAGGCTTTGGCATTATTGACGCAGACGTGTGTGTTGCTCTTGTTTCCCTTCGGCTCTGGCATTAATTCCCCTCTTCTCCTGGACTCTCCCACAGGCTCTGAAAGGCTCCAAGAAGCTGAACCTGTCGGTGCATTCAGTGGGGCGGATCCCTGGGGGCTATGTCACCAATCACATCTACACCTGGGTGGACCCCCAGGGGCGCAGCGCCTCCCCACCCGCCGGCCTGCCGCAGCATCAGAGCAGCTCCCTGCGGAAGGACAGTGAGAAGAGGAGCCACCTGCAGCTTCTGCAAGAGGGGGATGAGAAAAAGGTGAGCGAGGGGGCAGATATTCAAAGCCCTGTAGCCATGGAAGTGCAAGCCCCAGCGTCATGCAATCATTCAGCTGGAAGAGACCTCGGGAGTCATCAAGTCCAGCCCCCTGCTCTAGGCAGGACCAATCCCAACTAAATCAACCCAGCCAGGCTTTGTCAAGCTGAGACTTAAACACCTCTAGGGATGGAGATTCCACCACCTCCCTAGGGAACCCAGCCCAGTGCTTCCCCACCCTCCCAGGGAAATAGTGTTTCCTAATATCCAACCTGGACCTCTCCCACTGCATCTTGAGCCCATTGCTCCTTGTTCTGCCACCACTGAGAACAGCCTCTCTCCATCCTCTTTGGAACCCTCTTCAGGAAGCTGAAGGCTGCTATCAAATCCCCCCTGTAGGAGTGGGGGCCAGCCCGCCCCAGTCAGATGCATGCTTAGCTGCCGCCCCCCCCCCCCTTACGTTCCCCTGCCCGGGGTTGGTCCTCAGTATTTTTCGTTTGCTCTGCCCCGGCGCCTGACGCTTGGTTCGGCTGTTATCGCTGGGATGTGCGGGTAGGGGGGCCTGGGCCCGCCCTCTCTCACGGGCCCCAGCCCAGGGCCTTAAGAACAGGCTCGCGAGATCCTGTCCAGCCGGCGGGGCTAATGCCCACAACTCACCGGCTCCAAGCCCCGCCCGGGGCTACTTCCTACGCCCGAGTCCTCCTCTGGTTCTGCTGCTGTCTCAGGGGGCCCATCCCCCGCAGGCAACTTCCCTCCTGGGGGTTTCCCTCCCCGGGCGTCCTTCCACCTGGGTCGCCGACTCCTCTCCCGGGCGTCGTCCTCTCAGGTTGCCTTTACCCTGGGTTTAAAAGCCCGCACCGGCGTCCCCCCAGAGTGACGTCACCGGCCGCCCACGTCACAGCTGGCGCATAGCTCCGCCCTCTCTCGGAGCGCTGGCCTGCGCGTCTCTCTGGCCCCGCCCCCAGCTTCTCAGCTGAGCGGCGGCAGCGGTACAGGGGCCGCATGCCGCCCGCGCTTCCTGGTCTGCCCCCAGGAGTGCAAGCGTGACCCCGGGGTCAGTGCGGGGCGGGTCTGCCTCCGCGGGGTGGAGGCTGCCCGTGTGACGGCGCATTGGGGTTTTCCCGTCTCCTGCACCCCCGTAATGGCACGAACAAACTCCACCAGCCAGTAGAATTGAGGGAGTTTATTGCTTCTCCAGGATACAGCACGGATGTAATCTGGTTACAGGGCAGGCCTAGATGCCTCAGCCCCCCTTGATATGGGGAAGTCTGGGCTCCTAAATCCCAGCCCCTTGCTTAGGCTGCTTCCTCCATGATATCAGACAGAGACTGACTAACTCTATTCCAGCCCTGCCCCCCAGCCAGAATTCCATCTTCCTTTGTTTCCCTCCTTGGGGGGTAGCTGGTCAGACAGGTTGAGAGACCCTCTTTGCATAATGACTCATCCCCTGCCCTGCTGGGCCGCACTGCAGCCAGTGGAGGTAACTCACAACCCACTGCCCAGCATAGCAACCAGCAAGGTACCCCCCACTACGTCACTCTTCTCTTCTGCAGACTAAACAAACCCAAATCCCTCAGCCTCTCCTCATAGGTCATGCGCTCCAGCTGCCTAATCATTTTGGTCACCCTCCGCTGGACCCTCTCCAATGCGTCCCCATCCTTTCTATGGAGCCAGGGGGAGAGCCCAGAACTGGACACAATACTCCACGGCCATGTCTGTATTGGCAAGAAGTATTTTGCGCAAATACTTTTAACACAAGAGTTTTTGCATTAAAGTATTTGCGCAAGAGCATCTACACTGGCATGTGCTTTTGTGCAAGAGATGTGCTTTTGCGCAAAAGCATCTGTGCCAGTGTAGACCCTCTCTTGTGCAAGAAAGCTCTGGTGGCCATTTTAGCCATTGGGCTTTCTTGCATAAGAAATTCATGTTGCCTGTCTACACTGGCCTCTTGCACAAGAACAGTTGCACAAAAGGGCTTATTCCTGAGCGGGAGCATCATAGTTCTTGCACAAGAAGCCCTGATTTCACACATTAGAACGTCAGTGTACTTGCGCAAGAACTCCCCACCAGTGTAGATAGGCAGCATGTTTTTGTGCAAAAGTGGGTTCTTTTGCGCAAAATCATGCCAATGTAGACACAGCCCATGTGTGGCCTCACCAGAGCCGAATAAAGGGGAATAATCACTACTCTGGATCTGCTGGCAATGCTCCTCCTAATGCACCCTAATATGCCATTTGCCTTCTTGGCTACAAGGGCACATTGTTGACTCCATCTCCAGCTTCTCATCCACTGTAATCCCCAGGTGCTTTTCTGCTGAACTGCTACTTAGCCAGTCGGTCCCCAGCCTGTTACAATGCTTGGGATTCTTCCATCCCGAGTGCAGGACTCTGCACTTCTCCTTGTTGAACCTCAGCAGATTTCTTTTGGCCCAATCCTCTAATCTGTCCAGGTCCCTCTGGACCCTATCCCTGCCCTCCAGCATATCTACTTCCTCCTCCACCTGTTCCTCCCAGAGCCAGGGCTGGCCCTTTGCTTCTCTAGGTCCTGTGCCATGGCCCTGCATGGCAAGACTGTTCCAAAGTGCCCGTCATTCACTCTGCAGGACAGAAATCCCTGCAGCTGGAGACTCAAAAGGAGCTTGGCTTGTTTACTTTAACCAAAAGAAGGCTGAGGGGGGACATGATTGCACTTTTTAAATATATTAGAGGGATAAATACCAAGGAGGGAGAGGAATTATTTAAGCTTAATACCAATGTGGACACAAGAACAAATGGATATAAGCTGGCTAGTAGGAAGTTAAGACTTGAGATTAGACGAAGGTTTCTAACCATTAGAGGAGTGAGGTTCTGGAACGGCCTTCCAAGGGAAGTAGTGGGGGCAAAAGATCTATCTGGCTTCAAGATTAAACTAGATGGGTTTATGAAGGGGATGGTTTGATGAGATAACAGGATCTTGGTAACTAATTGACCATTCATTATCAGTGGGAATAGGTCAATGGAGGGATGATAGGAGTTACTATAGAGAACTTTCTGGGTGTCTGGCTGGTGAGTCTTGCCCACATGCTCAGGGTTTAGCTGATCACCGTATTTGGGGTCGGGAAGGAATTTTCCTCCAGGGTAGATTGGCAGAGGCCCTGGAGGTTTTTCGCCTTCCTCTGTAGCATGGGTTACAGATCACAGCTGGAGGGTTCTCTGCATCTTGGGGTCTTCAAAGTATTTGAAGGCTTCAATATCTAAGATATAGGTGAGAGGATTATTCTAGGAGGGGGTGGGTGAGATTCTGTGGCCTGCACTGTGCAGGGGGTCAGACTAGATGATCATAATGATCCCTTCTGACCTTAAAGTCTATGAGTCTATGAGGGCAATGGAGAGGGGGACCCCTAGATCTGATCCAATCCCCAAACTCACAGCTTGGTTCTGTCAACTCTCCCTGCGATATTCTCCCGCCTCTGATTTCCTTCAGTTTTGATGTTGATGGTGTGTCTGCACTACCAAGGTTTGTCACCAACAGCGGCCTTGTGGCGACAAAACAGTGCGTGCGTTCACACTGCCCTGTGACTTTTGTCCTAGTCGGGATGGGGAGGGCAGTGGGTAAACCCAGTTCAAAGACAAAACTTCCACCCCTACAAAAGACTTTTTTCTTTCCCCTCCCTTTATTGTCCAGAAAATGCCAGTGTGGCTGCAGCAGTTGGTTTTGGCC
Source organism: Pelodiscus sinensis (assembly GCF_052426305.1). Classification (NCBI taxonomy): domain Eukaryota; kingdom Metazoa; phylum Chordata; order Testudines; family Trionychidae; genus Pelodiscus; species Pelodiscus sinensis. The sequence goes on along the minus strand of NC_143074.1, from coordinate 5,170,751 downwards.
ACAGAAGTGGCTTCCGCCAGTATCCCACAATGCCTGTCTTGGAGCAAGTGGGAACCCCCCTCTGGCGACTTTTTGTTTCATTGACTTTTGGGTGATGCAAATTTTGTCAGCAAAACTTGGTAGTGTAGATGCCCTCGCCTTCAGCTCCATCTACTCGGGGTCCTGGTAACTGCAGAGTCCTGCTGATCTGAACAGGGATGAAGCCAGCCAGGTCCTGATGAAATATAACCAGGTTCAATGGACCTCAATAGACAACAAGGCCCTCCTTCTGGGCTTTGAGAATCAGACTCCTGGGTCGAACATCCATGTGCCAGTTCCTTTCCTGGACAGGGTGGAGGCTCTTTCAGATGCAGATAGGAGGGTCTGACACTGCTGATCCAACCAGAATCTTCCTGATTATTTTCAGGAAGAACGGCATTGCACAAGAGGGTTTTTCTTGCACAAGAAGGGACAGTGTAGACTGCTCCGTCTTGCGCAAGAGCCTCTTCTGCAAAAATGGCGGCGTATTAGATATGCAAATGAGCTTGGCGATATTCCACGCTTAGCCTCATTTGCATAGCTCTGGCGCAAGATCGTACCAGTATAGACATAGCCTAGGTGTGTGGGTTACAAAAGTACCGTTATTTGTGGAGAAGCTCTAAGGCTGAGTCTCAGAACCTGGATCAACGCCTGGGGGCTGTGGGGCTAAAGAGAGCAGGGCAGATGTCCCCTCTCTAGCTGCAGCCTGGGCTGTGAAACCTGGTGAGTGAGGTGGCTGTCGGCAGAGCTGTGGGGACCTGCCATCACCCCAGCATTGCGGGGGGCTGAGCTCTGCTTACCAGAGGAGGTCAGCTGCCTGTGCCTTGGCAGGCCTCTGTCTGCTCGTGCTGAGGCCTCTCCTTGTCTGCTTGAACTGCCCCAGGCCCCCCGACTGCTAACCCAAGAGGCTGGCGTGGCCTGGTGCCTCTGAGGAGACACTTGGGAGCTAGCGCCTCTCCTGGCGGTGAGGTAGAAAACTGTATGAGGGGAGGCAGGAGCCATGTTTGGCTTCGCTGAGGAAATATTTGGGCCAGCCCCATGGAAGAAGGGGTCATTCCTGTCACAAGCCGAAAAGCAAACAGCCATGGGGGGGGGGGTGGAGGGGGGAACTGACTCCAGCATGTCCCTCCTCCCTGCTTTGCATCCCTTTGATGTGGCTCTGGGAAGCAGCAGGTTGGACGTGATCCTCACGCACCCTGCTCTCCTCTGGCCTTTCATTTCCCTTTCTCGTCTTCCTTGGGGGTGAACTCAAAAAGTTGAGGAGGCCTGAGCCGTGCACACCTGCCATCTCTGCACCTGGCCCGCTGCAGTGCGAGGCTACAGGCTAAGAGCTGGAGGAAGGGGTGGGCTGCCGCTTTGCTGAAGTTCCCTCATCCCTTCCTTCCTCCCTGTTCCCCCCGCTCTCTCCTGACTTTCAGCACTTGCCTCGAAAGCTAGTCCGTTATTGCTGCTGAAGAGCATTATGCCGGGGTTCTATGGATATTACTCTGCCCTCTGAGGCCAAAAAATTGAAGCCTCATCAGTATGCAGAGTGGAAGAAGGCTGTGAGATGCTGCGTGCTCTATTACATTCAGTGCTGCCCAGCAGACTGCATACCCAAAGGTGCCTCGCCCGGCCAGTTAACCACTGAAGACAGCACTGTAATCATCACAAGCTGCAGCTGGGGTGAAGAGAATTTGGGGCAGCTGTCCTGGAGTATGGGGGGATGTCACCTGTCCTGGTGTGCTCCTTAAAGAATGAATTATCCAAGACACTTTGCACTAGTTCAGCATGCACCAAGCTCCAGGACTGAAAGCTGCAAGGCACCCGTAAGCTGCATTAATTTCAACAGCAGGCCCTGGACTCCAACAGCACCCCTTGGGATCCAGCCATGAGCCACTCCGGGCCTTGTGACTGCGGCTGTCCTGCTTAGAAATGTCACGTAACTGCACCATCTCCCTGGATGGCTCAGTGCTGACAGGCAGAAACAACAGAAGCCCAGAAGGGTGTCTGATGTCTAGCCAGCTTTAAAATCCTTGGAAAGGGTTAGAGATCCCTCCTCCTCTCCCTTCCATTTCTAATTAGTCTGCATGTCCGGGAATCAGTCGTCAAAGACAGTTTGAATGAGTGGCATTTGAAAGAGGAAAAACCATTCAGAGATCTGAATTCAGCCCTCGAGCTGGGGAGAGATGAAAAGCAAAACGGAAGGTTAACTGGAGCGGGAGGGGGTGTAACTAAATATAGCAGGGATGTGACCGTCGTTAAAATGTTTTCAGTTCTTGCAAGGTAAAACTCAAGGTCAGAGCAGGCAGCGTGCACCTGTCGGGCGGTAGAAATGTTTCCAGCCAGCGTTCTTCCTGGCAGTGCTGTTCGGTGGCCCGGCAGGAAGCAGTCTGTAGCCTTGTTTGACAAGTTCACTTAGCTGTCATTGGAGGCTTGATATGGAAACTACTGCTGCAGGTTACACTGCTCCTACATGTACCAGTTTCTTGGATTAGGGAGGGTGGGTGTGGTGGGGGGGGGGCCAAAGGTAAGGAGAAGGACAGTTTTGGGGATGCATGTGCGCACATTTGTGGGAAATACGCTGCCTAGCATTAAAGAAGCTGTATGAGGAGTTGGACCATCTGCTGTCAACTTGTCCAAACTGAAATAAAGCGATGGCTTGCACAAAAAGCAGAAGGAAGGGAGCCAGACTGGACACATCCTTTATGAAGGGTGCAGGGGACAAGCTACTCGTACATACCCGATACCATGAATATTATGAGTGTTTGCCTAATGGTGAGAACCCTTTATAGGCTACAGTGCCATCATGGGAACCAGCAATCATGGGCTGTTCGTGCCTTTTCAGAGTTGCTGAAACAGTACCTGGAAAGCAGCCTGCCCGGACAGTGGGCCAGCATATATAATCTAAGCCCTGAAAGAGTTTGGTGTGTGTTGACTCACATGAATCCTGTGCAGAGTTTTAGGAGAGAGGAAAATCCCAGGAGTGAGGAGAGTCCGTACTGGCACTGATAGATGAACGAAGATGATTCCACAACTGCTCAAAGTGCCGAGGAATTAAGTTGCTGCATCTGAGAGAATCGTAGATAGTTGCATTTGGCAAACAGTGGAGCCCATTTTAAGGCAGGAGCCGTCTGGCTTTAAGCGAGGGACACTGCATGGCATGGCTATGTTCAATGCTAAATAGTTGGTGGGAAGGAAGCTAGGGGGAACACTGGGTACTGTTTCGCTCTCTAGTGCAGCCTCCAAATTGAGGCCAAAGTGCCGAGGTGATGGCTAGCACCGCAGATATGAGTCTAGAGACTACTGAACAGCCTGGTCCAGTGGGTGATGGGTTTGCAGGGTGGTTCCATGGCAAAGGTGCAGGTGCCCAGTGTAACTGGGTTTTGTGGTGAAGGCTGGTCTCCACCTGGGATCAGCACTTTGTCCGTTGTGATGGGCTTCATATGTAGGCACGTATAAATAGAAGGTGACCTTAGAGGTGGTCAGTGCAGATAGCGGCTGAGTTGAGAGGGCCCCTCAATTGCTATTTGGAACAGGGAACTAAGGCCTCAATGAGTAAAGAAAAGACTGAAGTTGTGGGTGACTTCTGCACAACCACGACAGATGAAGGCTGGCACCTAAATCTGGTCTCTGTCTCTACCTTATGGGCTGGTTAGTGGCAAATGGAGACATTGTCAGAGAACTGCAAGCAAGGCTGTTGAGTGGGGGGGGGGGGGCGCAGGGGAAAGCTAAATGGAGCGATTTATTCTAAATAGATGCTCACATTACTTAAAGGGCACTGTACAAAGCCAGGGCTAGACCTGCACAGATCAGAGACTTGGGTGACCAAAGCAAGGGGCTTGAAGACCTGAAATCATTGAGATGTTTGCGGGCAGTGAGGGGGGGTGACTGTGCTGGACCATATTGAATAATGTCGCCAGCAGTGAGATTGGGGTCTTCAGGCGGGAGAATAGCTGCACGAGCGGCGATTGAGAAGGCATGGGTATGTTTGAAGAGCGGAAGAAGGAAACTCTGGTAGTGAAGCCATTGAGACTGATTCTTTGTCCACAAACTCTAGATGACCCCCAAGAAAATGATGGGAGGATGGAGTAGATGTGCAGCATTAGGCAGGGAAGTGTAAAAAAGACCAAGCTGAAGACCTGACTTCAGGTAGCTGGAAAGGGGAAGAAAAAGAATCTCTGAAGCTTGACGTGCCCCCTAGAGTGAGCTCTTTAGAAGGTCTGGCCTAGCAGGCATACACTGGGTGCAAAACTCTTCTGAAAATCTGGCCCCAGGTCCTTGTGGCAAAGGCTTCTCTTGGCAAGGGCTGCTCTGGCTGCACGGTGTAATTGTTTTCTCAGGTCTGTTCTGTCCCCTTCGTATGTTACAGGGATCTGGAGTCATGTTTTTCTTGCTCCAAATCATGCCCATGATCTGGAGCAGATGGCTGAACATTCCCAGGAAGATCTTGCCTTTGCAGAAATCACCCTAAACACACACAGTTAGCATCTCCCATGACCACAGTGGCTCAAGAGCATGAATACCAGCCTCAGAGGAGGCTGCTAAAAACCAGGCACAAACCCCAAACTGGCTGAGTTCTGGACTTAGATTTCACCAGCCAGGTACCAAGTGTGAACAACTTAGGCACTATAAGATGGAGTCAGACCGTCCCCTCTCAACTCTGCTCTGTCTTATCCCCTAGGGAAGCTTGCCGTTGTGATAGTGCTATTTGTAATGTAAGGGACTGTCTATTTGTTACTCCCAGTCCAAAAGGACCAGTTGCTTATCCCAGATCAATTGCACCTTTGAACTTAGAACCACAGCGCTTGGCGTTTATTTTAGGAGTGCCTATTTAATGATATATTAAATAGGAAAAAAGGCTCTATTATATACAAAGTTAAAGTACACATTTAGCTGCATGCACCAAATAGTCATTTTCAAAGGATAATTATTATTATAGAAACTTCTATGCTCTTTGGGCTTGCCCAGGCTAAGCACTGGGCATCTTCTAGTTATGCTTAATCATCCTGGCCCCTCATAGTTCTAGCAGCATGAAAGATACAAACTCTTTGGCTGTATCTACATTGGCAAGATTTTGCGCAAAATCTTGCTGCTTGTCTACACTGGCCGCGAGTATTTGTACAAGAACACTGACGTTGTAATGTACAAAATCAGTGCTTTTTGCGCAAATACTGTGATGCTCCTGCTCAGGGATAAGCCCTCTGTGTTCTTGCGCCAGAGGCCAGTGTAGACAGGTAACATCAATTTCTTGCGCAAGAAAGCCCGATGGCTAAAATGGCCATCAGAGCTTTCTTGCGCAATAGAGCGTCTACACTGGCATGGATGCTTTTGTGCAAAAGCAAGTCTTTTGGGCAAAGGCACATGCCAATATAGACACTCTCTTGCGCAAATACTCTTAACGGAAAAACTCTTCTGTTAAAAGTATTTGCGCAAAATCATGCCAGTGTAGATGCAGCCTTTTTGTTTGGGCTTTTTATTGGTTGTTGCTTCTGCACTGAGCTGCAAATTCAGCTGTTGAGTGGAGGAGGGGAACTGGTTTGCCAATGAGGAAATTAAAAGTTTGAGAGGAAAGCAGGCATTTTCCACACCCATAAATTCATTCCACTGATGGGTTTTTTCACATGCTCTAATAATAATGTCCTAAATGCTAATGCTTACAATAGTGTCATTACTAGAGGCAATCAAGTATGCAGAATTTCAGTTAGATTTTTTTTTTTTTCAGTTTGGAGAAAAAGCAGGTGAAAGGAAGCTGTAGAGGGCATTTGATTAGATCCCGTGCAGCTGGGCCTGATCTTGCGCTCATGTATGCGGGTGTAAATCAGTAATAATCCTGTTTAAAATCAGCAGAGTTACCCTGCCATAAGTGAGACTAGGATCTTCTGTCATTTTAAGCTTTATTTTTATTGCATTTTAGCAGTATTGTCATCAAGATAACATCAGTAATATGAAACTTTAAAATAGAACCCGCAGTCACATGTAGAATTGATCTGGTGTGGAATAAGTCTTGCCTGCAACGGCTTTTCTCAAAGATATTGAATCCATCAACAAATAATTGCATAAACCAAACCAACAAAACCATCACCAGTATCGACCCAAGATTTATTCCTGACTGAGGACGCTGTGATGGCATTTTTCATTGTCTCAATCCTGCTTTGGGAGAAGTGCCCCTGCAGGTGCCTGTATCGGCTTGGCTTCTGTCACATTCACACCCCTGAACCCCTTAACTTATGCCAATGTAAGCTGCACCACAGACATAGTCTTACACTTCTGTAATTTTACACATGGGAGTAGCCCTGCTGAACTCAAGGGGGGCTTCTCCTGTATGTAAAGTTAACAGGCTTGCCCACAAGGGGGAGCAGAAGGGGGGAGGTGGTAACTGCCCTATGGCCCGGTGATAGAAAAGGGTCGAGAGCTCCCAGCTGCCACCCCTGCTACAATGGTAGCGGCCAGAGCTCTGGGCCTTTAAATTTGATGCCAGAACGCTGCGTGGCATGCTCCAGGCAGCACCGAGGGCTGTCTGAGGGAGGTACAGAGCTCTCTGGGGGGCATTGAGGGCTGCCTAGCCCCACCCCTTCTGGGGGCATAAAGCAGGGGCCCCTCCCACATTGCCCCAGGGCCTGGCAAGGCTGTGAACCCCGCTGAACATTAAGGACATGCTGGGAGCCTACATCTGTCTATTTAGTTGCAATGATAGAACAATTGAAAATGTCTGTGTTCCCATACTAAAGGGCTATAACATAGTTAGTCACTCGGAGCCAGGGGTGAGGGACCACCTGGGCCATGGCCAGACCACGTTTTGCTAGGCCAGATCTGAGTGATGCTTCTACCCTGTAGGCCAGGTCACAACGTCACTCCCTCAGATTTGGCTAGCAGGGGGTTGGAGCTTTTCAGCTTGAGGGTTATAAGTAGAGGGGCACTGGACAGGAAAAGATGAGGATCAGTTGAGGTAAATGTCTGCCCCCTACTTTAATTGGGGGCTCTGTAGGCCCAGAGCTTATAGTTAGCAGCAAAGCTGGCTGAAAAATGTATGGGAGGGGGGCAGGATGTGGCATAAATTTCATCTTCTTTGCTTTTGTGTCGCAATTTTGGTGAAAGTTTTAATAGGAAATCTTTGCCCAGCTCTCTTGATTGGGTGTTTTATTTGTGAAAGGGTCCAGAATTTAAACTGCCCTGATGGTGACGAATAAAAATGCACACACCGTTCCACCCTAAGAATGACCCAACACCCACCTCTCCTTCCCCAGCCAAAAATGGGAGATTCATAAAATCTGCAACCTGATCCCAATAAACACATTTCCTCCAAAAAAGAAAAGTGACGGACACTTCAGGCAGTCCACTCACTTGGGCCCCTGTTAAGTCTCCATGTAAGACACGCGGCTGTTCTTGGGTGACTATTGTAAAACCCACAAATAAAGCCAATCCTGCCCCAAGCAGCCAACTGCCCCAAACCACGTGAGTGGATTTGAAATGAAAGCTGCTGCAGATAATTCAGGGGCAGATTTTATTCTCTGCCCACTCTCTCCGACTCCAGCAGTGCCCGGGGGCCACCCAGCATGCTGCAAAGGGGCTCTGGCTAGCCGCAGAGCAGAGGACGTGCTCAGGGTGGGAGGGAAATAGGAGTGTGTAACACACAGCACTATGGAGACACTTGTACTACTTCAAACCCCAGGGCAGGCCTAAGGAGGCTGCTGAAAACTAGAGCATCCCTGGGGCTGCTCTAACTTACGCAGGGCTGTTTTGGTCCCTGAAGCAGACCATGATCCCACGAGCACAGGTGATTGCCTGCCTGCCTCCTGGCCCATCCCAGGCTGGGACTTGTGTCGAGCCGCTGCCTTTTTTGTTCCTGAAGGGGTCTGATCCAACTCCCATATAATTCAGTGACAAAAGTCCCATTGATTACACTGGTGAAGTATCAAGCCATAACAGCTGGATATCATTTCTCTATGTCTTTGTGGGCAAATCTTCTGACTTCGCACAAAGCCAGTTGCTTTTTTACCCTGTTTCATTCTTCAGTTAAAGCAGGGGTGGGAAACCTCAGGCCCCGGGACCAGGTGTGGCCCCTGGCTTGCCTGGGTCTGGCCCCTAAGGCTCAGGGGTCCCTCCCACTACAATGCTGAAGCACACACACTACTACCCTGTCTCCCCTAGGCTCAAGTTGTAAAGGGAAAGTGGGGAGTGTCTTTCTCCGTCTGTCAGGGGCCACATCAGTGGGGGGTAGTTTTTTTGGAGGGGTTGTTTCAGCCTCTGACTGATTTTTCTGTGGGTCAACAGCCCCCAACCCCAAAAAGGTTCCCCACCCCTGTACTAAAGGGTCGTAAGGCTGCCTCCATGTTCAGCTGCTGGAGTGTAATCGATGCCCTCCTCCTTTTGGCCTGGCGACTGATCCCAAATCAGAGGAGAAACAGGTCTCCTCCTTTCTCTGCTCGGTTCCGTTTCATTTCTTGGCTACCGCATGGAGCTGCCTTTCATCAAGAAGTCAGGCACTATGAATGTGGCAGTTTTCTTTTGTCCCTCACTCCCAGTTGACGCTCATCTTGGCAGCCTGATCTTTAATGTAGATTGGGTCGTCTTCAGTGTCTATCTGGAGAGCCTTAGGTATTAGTTGATTAAGAAATGCAATTAAGTCCTCGCTATCCCAGCCTTCTGTGACTGCCAGCAGCTGTGTATTTTTTAAGCAATGCTTGCGTATTTTTTTAACACAGTAGCTCAGGCTTATAATGTAAGGGAAGGCTTTGAAGTCTTTAATTACCGGCATCCCGAGTTCAGTTATTTTCACTCATTGGTCCTTGGGGCACCAATTCAGCAAAGTACATAAGCAGATGCCTACCTTTAAGCATGTGAAAAGGGTGGCTGACTACTTTAATCTTGTGTTCTCTAAATACATCTGAAACCAACTCCTACCACTCAAAAAATCTGACACCCAATGATCCCACCAAAATGATGAGGGGCTTGAGCATATGAGGAGAGGCTGAGGGATTTGGGTTTGTTTAGTCTGCAGAAGAGAAGAGTGGGGGGGGATTTGATAACAGCCTTCAACTTCTTGAAGAGGAGAATAGGGAGAAGTTGTTCTCAGGGGTGGCAGATGACAGAATGAGGAGCAATAGTCTTGAGTTGCAGTGGGGGAGGTCTAGGTTGGATATTAGGAAAAGCTATTTCCCTGGGAGGGTGGGGAAGCACTGGGATGAGTTCCCTAGGGAGGGGGTGGAATCTCCATCCCTAAAAGTTTGTAAGTTCCGGTTTGACAAAGCCCTGGCTGGGATGATTGAGTTGGGATTGGTCCTGCTTTGGGCAGGGGGTTGGCCTCGATGACTCCTGAGGTCTCTTCCAGCTCTATGATCGTCTATGACCCTATCAAAATGGCAGCAGGCACCTCTCTGAACGTGTGACTGTCTGGGAGATCCCAACGGTCACAGGCCATTGGGATTTATCAGCCCTGCCGTTGTCTGCCAGTATTGTTATATGAGGCTATTCTTTTCCTTGCACCATTGTTTCACTCTGGGCTGCATTGCTCTAGCGCTTAGAGCAGGGGTCTCCAAACTTTTCAGCCCGAGGGCCGCATTAACTATCAAACAGCAGTTCGGGGGCCGACTACACCCTTGAGGTCCAAATAAAAAACAATCAAAACATGGATGTTGTTTTTAATTATTTATTTAATATTATTTTATTCAGTTATTATTTAATAACACATTCATACACTACACATGAACACCTGTATTAGTGTGAATGGTGAAATTGTTTCCTGGATGCCAAAATAGCAGACATTTCTGGCTTTAGATTTGTTGTCCCTAACATCAACAGTGACCTGAGATTATCATCGGATAAGTTTGTTCTCAAATTGTTCTTCACGTATTTCATTCTTGAAAATGTTTGTTCACACAGGTATGTTGTTCCAAAGATTGAAAGGTACCTTGATGCAAAAGTTTTGACATTAGGAAAGTCTTCCTTGGGCAAAAACTGGTAAAAACCTACCAGTCCTATTTTGAACTTGTCCCTAAGGAGGTCATTTGCTTGCAACTCAATGACTTCCAGCTGCAGTTCATCTGGGCAACTGGCCACATCTGCTTCAAATGGGTTTTGAAACAATCTCACTTCTTCTGCCTTTGAATCCAAAAAGGTCTCCACGGGCCGGATGAGAGGGCCTCGCGGGCCGCATCCGGCCCCCGGGCCGTAGTTTGGAGACCCCTGGCTTAGAGCACTCTGAACTTCTGAGGAGGGAGGTGTTTTAGTGCATGTTTAAAACAAATTTTACAAATTAATTCTACCAAAACAAGAGACTCCACTGCATGAGCTTCTCCCCCGGGTAAGAGAGTGAGCAAATGAGCACATAGCAGATGCCAGTCTTGTTGCTTAATGGACTGTTGGAAGCACTCCGCTACTGTGTGATGACCGCGATCTGAGAACCTCTATGGAACAGTGCAGAATTTACTTCTCTGTAGTAGTGCTGGTTGGTTTTTTGTTTTGCATTTTCCCCCTCTGACTCTTCCAGCATTGGAGAAGATTTAAAAGTTAGTGAGGAAAAAAGAAAGACAGGAGGGAGGGAAAGTACCGGTATATGTGGGGGAGGAACCCTAAGTATAATTCATTTTATTGCAATTGCTGCGGGGAATAAAGGGAAAGAATAGATTTTTAAAATATCAGATCTTTGCCTGGTTTAGAAAACAGCGCACAAACAGAACTCCATTCAAAGCAAACTAACCAGAAAAAAATCTCCCATCAAAATCAGTTTTATTGGTCCCAAACAGCTTTTTTCCTTCAAAACGAAAATCCTCTTTTTCACCAGAAAAAAAAATTGAAATGTTTTGCCGAGCTGTATTGTCCAATGGGAATCCCACAGGGCTTGCTACAAGTCTTTCCTGAGTCTGTAACCCAAGAATTGTTTTCGGTACCTTCTGGCCCTAAAAGCAATGCAGGGGTTAAACCAATTCATTGAAGCATTTTGGAGGCAGGGGTTAGAAGAGGCCCTAGTTAGCTAGTTTCCCTGACGTGTGACTATCTGGCTTTCCCAGCTGTAGCCATGCCATGGAATGCAAACAGCATGAATGAATTGGATGCAGTGATGGGGAAGTTTCCTTTTCTGTCTTTCTCCTCTGCCAGACTAAAGTTAATGATGACCACTGTACAGTGTGAAGTCAGCGTAGCAGCCTTCTCCCTTCCTTTTCTACAGGCCAGTCATGGTAAAAGGGAACAACAGGAAGGAAGCACAAGACTGGAGTCGATATGGGGCATCATGTCTCAGCAGAGGCCATATCATTATCTGATTGGATGCTGGCAGTCCTGTCCAAACATGAATAGGTGACAATGGGTTATTAACAGGCCTGCAAAGCAGCTATAAAACCAGGTCATAAAAATGAGAGCTGCCTTTGGATCCAGCTTATAAAATGTAATGAATAGTCCTCAGCTGGAATGTGTCACGCTGTCGAGACTCCAATTGACAGTTCAGCAGGATACTGGCAGACCAGGTGCTAACTCGTGCCCAGGCCCCAAGGCCTTGCTGAACACTGCCTCACTGCAAACCTGTCTGGCTCCCCTGGCTGTTAGCATTGTAAAAAGAGCTGTTCCGTTTATAATGTGTTTAGTGTTTGGACTTTTGAGATTAATGCCGGTAGCTACTCACAAGCATCGCACTTCTAATACAGGTTGAACCTCTCTAGTCCAGAACTCTCCGGTCCAGGAACATCCATCATGCAGAATCATTTTAGTGAGCGGGATGTTCACTTTTCATGGGTGTGGTCACGTTTCCCGCAGTCCCGTAAAGTTTGTTACCACCATCAGTCCTGGCTCTGTGTTCTGTGCTGTTATCATAGAATCCTAGAACTGGAAGGGACCTCAAGAGGTCATCAAGTCCAGTCCCCTGCCCTCATGGCAGGACTAAGCACCATCTGATCATCCCTGACAGGTGTCTGTCTATCCTGCTCTTAAATATCTGCGGTGATGGAGATTCCACAAGCGCCTAAGTAATTTATTCCGGTGTTTAACTACCCTGACAGTTGTGAAGTTTTTCCCAATGTCCAGCCTAAACCTCCCTTGCTGCAATTGAAGCCCATTGCTGCTTGTCCTATCGTCAGAGGCCAAGGAGAACAATTTTTCTCCCTTCTCCTTGGGACACCTCTTTAGCTACTTGAAAACAGCTATCGTGTCCCCTCTCTCAGTCGTCTCCTTTCCAAACTACACAAGCCCAATTCTTTCAGTCTTCCCTCATAGCTCATGTTTTTGAGACTTTTCATTGTTTTTGTTGATCAGGGTAACTGTGTCAAATCTGCAGATGAATTCCAGGTCTGCAGACTCTCTCTGTAATTGGTTAGTGAAATTCCTTTGTAGACGAATGGCTACTTTTAAATCCATGACTGGCAGGTTACAATGTTCCCTTACAGGTTTCTATGTGTTACCATTCCTGATACCGGATTTGGGTCCATTTATCCTTTGGCACAGACACTGTCCGACTTGGCCAATATCCATGGCAGAGGGGCATTGCTGGCATTGAATGGTATATATCACGTTAGAGGATGTGCAGTTGTATGAGCCCCTGATGATGTGGCTTATGTGGTTAGTTCCTGTGATGGTGTCACTTGTATAGTGTCTACACTGCACCCGAAGCTCGAAATAAGCTACACAGTTTGAGCTACGTAAATTGCATAGCTTATTTTAAAATGTTGCACTGTCTACACAGCACTGATTTAGAAATAAATCGCTATTCTGAAACATCCCTGACTCCTCGTGGAAGGAGGTTCACAGGGACGTCGGAATAGCGAGTCCGTTATATTTCAAAACAACGGGCACAGTCAAAAGACGTGGAATCCCTCTGGTATCCCGAAATAGCACTGCAGTGTAGTCGTGGCCTAGATGTGTGGAGAGAGTTGGCAACAGGGTTTATTGCAGGGGCAGGTTCCTGGGTGAGAGTATCTGAGGTGTGATGTGTGCCTGCTGGAAGGTATTTGCTTCAGGTTGGGGGGTTGTCTGTCGGTGAGGACTGGCCTGTTTCCCAAGGCCTGTGAGAGTGAGGGGTGATTTTCCAGGATAGGTTGTAGATGGTTGATGATGTGCTGGAGGGGTTTACACGGGGGCTGTGGGTGATGACCAGCGGTGTTCTGTTGTTTTCCTTGTTGGGCCTGTCTGACTTGTGGGTACTTGTCTGGCTCTGTCAATCTGTTTCCTCACTTCCCCAGGTGGGTATTTCAGTTTTAAGAATGCCTGATAACGATCTTGGTGTTTGTCTCTGTCTGTGGGATTGGAGCAGATCCGGTTGTATCTCAGGGCTTGGCTAGGCACACTTCTGTTAGCATCACTGCATGTACATTGGGGGTTTTGCCAGTGTAGCCATGTCGGGTAGGGAGGGAGTGTTGTTTTCTTACACCTGACTGACACATCTATGTCCACAAATCTTTGCAGCATAGACTTGACCTCCTGTCGTCTACTAAACCCTTTCCAATAAGCAATCACTTTGGACTTGTCCACATGGGCACACTGTAGGAAACTAAACCGATTTCAGGCCACTTTCATTCTGAATGAGGGTATCCATACAAGAGTTTAATGTGACTTCATTTTACATTCACGGCGTTAGTTAATTCAGATTAACTTTCCTGCTTGTCCCTGTGTAGACAAGCCTTTGGAGCAGAATGTTCAGGGAAACGTTAAGGGCTGGCTATAGGGGAGGCTGTGGGAAAACACTGTGTAGCAACAGCTGTACTAGACTGGTGTCTGCATACATTGGGAAGAACTCTTGACCCTATCTTAGCCTGATAATGTTGCTGCCAGATGTCTGTGGGAATTACCTAACACCTGTCAGCTGTGCATCAGCTGTCCCTGGGGAGGGCGCACAATCTGTGTTGCGTGTGTGCTTCTCACTAGTGAATCACACAGTTTCCAGGGGGAAGCCCTTGCTTGTTCTTCAGCAAGCCCAGAGTTAACTGCTGTGCAATGGCTCCCACCCGTGTATGCAGCAGAGTGCCATGACCAGGCCAGGATCTGAAGGCCTAGAAGAAACTCAGCACAGAATGTAAAAGCTCAGCACCCCAGGTACCTGCTGGCACTTTTGACAGTCTGGCTGGAACTGTGGGTAATGAGCCTTCGGAAAACCTGGCTCTTGTGAAAATCTGACCCTCTAAGAAGGGCCGACTGCCTTGAAATACATTGAGGTGGCTCAGGCTGGCACCCAAAATTGCCTGGCAGGGGAAGTCAGTGGGAGAGCTGGCAAGAAACCCTCAAGCCCCATGTCTCAGTCCTGGGATTCAGAAACAAGATTGTTGCTTGCACCCTTTGGAGTCCGGGGCAGCTTTGCCTATGGAGGGGGAGGGGCTGCTGAACTGTGATCCTGTTCCTGGTGGTTTGCCTGAGTGGGTCTGGTGTGAGGTGCACACACTAGTACACAACGCAGAGCACACCTCGCCTCCCACAGTTGTGTAAGAAGTCACAAGGCTTCCCCTATGCTGAATAACCTCCCACTGCACTAGTGACCAGGAGGGGTTATGTGAGGACTGCAGGGCTGGGCTCAAAGGGGAACTGCCTCGTCTCTCTTCTGACCCCTGTTCCGTTTCTTTAGGAAAATGAATCTCCCCTGTCCTCGCAGCCCTAGAGAGCAGCAGCAGCAGCCGATTGCAAATGGTGGGACCCCAGCAGGTGTGAGCATGCTCTGTAGCCTCCCCCCCCTCCGAGCTGCAGGACAGACATTTGTCTGGGAGAGAGGAAGAGATTGCTTGCTGCAGAAGGACTCGCCTCGCTGGGCTTGGCAGCCGCTGCCTGTGCTCTGCAGATCGAGAACGGTGGCTCAGGATGGGGCAGGGAGCTCTGGTCCTAAAGCCACATTTCCGGGGGACTCAGACCCTTCCCCACCTTGTGGGAGCCCCAGGATGTCTCTTCTGGAAGACGTCACCTTTGTAGCTACTGCTCCGGTCTGACTCCTGGGCTAGGGGCTGGCATGACGGGGAGAGAGAAAACTCAGGCTGGTTCCTAACCCATAGAAAAGCGTGTGGCTCGTTTGTAATCTCGCGTTCACATAATGGCCTGGGCTGTGGGATGAAGCCTCCGGCAGGATTCCACCAAAGTCAATGGGGCTAGGCATTTCAGCCAGCTGAGGCTCCAGCTCAGAGCACCTGTAGATCAAGCGTATGTGAGGGAGCGAACTCTGGGGTTCTCTTCCCAGTTCTATCACTGTGTGTGTGGGTGACAGTCTCTCGCTCTCCTGCACACGCACACACCTGCACAAGTTACACTCCTCCTTTGTGTCTCAGCCTCCCTTTCCATGCGTTGGGGTTAACAATCATTACTGCCCGTCTCTCGGGGAGGAGGGGTTAATGCTGTGAGAGCTTTGGAGAGGAGGTGATCTACAGATCTGAATGCTGGACCTGGTTACTCTCCCTCCCATTTATTAGCTAGGGGGCAGGGGGCTTGTTGGAGTGGAGAGAGAGAGGCCGTTTGAACCCCCATGCCAGCCTTGTGTGTGCCCATGATTGGTGTTTCGGGAGCTTCTCCATTGCCCTAAGGCCTTGTGCAAACACGCAGAGGCAGGACCTGTTCCAAAAAGCTCAAATGCTACAGAAAAGCCACGGCTTGCCCCCTTTGAAGTCAGCAAAAGCTCTTCCTGCATGAGGCTTGCAGGACTGGGCTCTCCCTGGTTCATAGGTGGAGAACTGAAGCCGAGCGAGATTAAACGACTCGCCTGTTAGTTTTCCTAGCAAAGCTGGGACTTGTACCCAGATCTCCTGCCGCCTCATCAAGTGCCTCAATGACAAGGCCAGCTTCCTCTCCGGGGCTTTGCTTTTACTTGATCCTTGGTCTTCTCCCCACACGACACATGCCGCCATCTCTTGAGCTACTTCCCCGGTGGTGCTACCTTTTGGGTGCAGCTCTTCTGCTTTTCTTCCCCTATTTCCTCTCAACCCCTCCTGTTTACACTGTGTCCCCTGAGCTCTTTCCCCATGCATAAGATCACGTCTCCCTGCAAACCTTCCTTGAAAATGCCCCACGGAGCTTGTCTTCCAGCTGCCTCACTGTGTAATGTGGGACCCAGGCCATGCAGACTGAGCTAACCCTCATTCTGTGCAGATCTCTGGCAAGTCCAGGGCCTTTAGATTCTTCAGAACTTGCCTTCGCTGTTCTCTCCTGGACCCTCGCCAGGGTGTCCTTCTGGGGGCTGCGTTAGGCCAGAACGTCACAGCCGTGCGACCCTTTCGTGGGTAGCGACATGTGTCCAGCAAGAGCTGGATCTGAGCAGTCGGAGACGTGGACAGCTGTCGGAGTGGGCTGTCTCTCCCAGGGAGGTTTGGGAGAGTTTCACAGCTGCTCTGTCTAGGCCCTGGAGGACTTTGATTTTAAACTCGTTGCGCGAGGTGCTGCACAAACAGAGAATCCTGCCTCAAATAGCTTCTAATCCGCATGAACTAGCCTTCCGTTTCCCTTGTTGCTTTGGATTAGACTTCTGTGCTCCCGTCTCACCTCCGGTGTTTGAACCGCTCACCGAATCTCTCCTTCTGGGGGAGCAGTCCCCTTCCTGTTTGATTTGGCCTAAGAGCCTCTGGCAATACAAATTAGAGAGTCAGGCTACGTCTACACTACGAGTTTTCTCGGCAAAAAATATGCTAATGAGGGACTCATTTGCATGAGTTGCAATCTCATTTGCATATTTTCTGCCGAACCGTTTTTGTGCTGGGGTTTTTGCCCAAAAACAAGCAGTATGGACATTTTCTTTTTGTGCAAAAACCCCTTTTTGCGTAAGATCCTTATGCCCCCAAAAAGGAGGTCTACCGATCAAGTGGGAAAAGTGGTTTTTGGGCAAAAACAAAATGTCCACACTGCTTGGATCGGCATAAAATATGCAAATGAGATCACAACTCATGCAAATGAGTCCCTCATTAGCATATTCTTTGCAGAGAAAACTCGTAGTGTAGATGTAGCATCAGGGGCTACAGAGGATAAAATGGAGCCCCAAGAGACACATGCTGATTTGCCTTTATTCATCATCAGCCCCCTTCCGACCTTCCCCTACATATTATACAATAGAATTGGTTGGGAAAATTGCCGGGTACCAAATTGCTTGGCACAAGTCAGGGACACTCACCTCTAGACGGGGGCTTGATGTCCCCTTCTTAGGTAACAATTTTTTTGCTGGCAACAGCTGCAAATCAGGTACTTGGCAGTTCTCTTTCCTAGGAACATAAAAGAACTAGTCACCGTTAATCTTGATCCTTTTATCACACAGCTAGTTTGGGATCTGCATAGACGATGGGCCATGCCCTTGGCCTTGGGGCCGAATAATACAGTAAAGATGAATGTCATCTTGAGATTTCTTTATGGTCTTAGCTCCTTGCTAGTTCACGTTCTCCCTGTGTTTCTTTTCAGCGTTAACGGCATTTTGAAGGCTTTGAGGGCAACAAGCCCATTTTATCTTTTGACCGAACGAAGCTGCCTCTTAAATCAGGAGGCTGGGGGCTGCCCAGTTTGGGCCTTTACTCTACAGCCTCGCCTTAGAGGGACAGCCATAGTGCTGCTTGGCTCAAACATGCAGGCCCGCCAGCCTGGCGGTGCATGGGGGAGAAATTGTCGAATTGCTCTCACTAGCATCCGTCCTCCACTCTCTCCTGGAGGAGAATTCGGTCACAGTAGTGGCTGGCAGGAAAGCAGGGTAGCTGGCTGCTTGTGAGTTGAAGTGTTATCCTTTGTTACACTGACTGTCAGGTAACTTCAACATGTAATTGCTCATAGACCTGTTCTGTGCTCTGACTGGATTATAAGGGGATTGTGAGAACATAACCAAAAATGATTCCTATCTGCCTCCGGGAGAAATTCTAACCAATCCCAAAGAAAGACGGCCAAGACCTTCCACTTAGACCTGCTCGGTTTGGGCTGGATATCTTTGTCTCCCTGGGCCCCACAGACCCTTGGGTCTTCTGAAAATGTTACACTGTCTACTTAGCTGTTGGCCAGCCAGAATTCCTACTAGGCAAATTGGCAAATAGTAACGACAATGTTAGAAGGGAACAGAAGCTCTCAGTCTCCCTTGCCAGCATTCAGTGGAATAAGATTTGTTCCAATAGGCAGCGTTGCTCCCTCGATTTGGTCTTCAGTGGAAGAACGCTCTGGACTCCATAGCAACTTTTCAGGTCTGGCCAGATCTGACACATGCTGGTGCTGCAATGTGGGCAGTGCTAACGTATACCGCACGGAATAGGACTGCCCTGTCCTCTGGCTTTTCTAGACAGAAGTAACTATTTGGGCCAATTTCTTCCGCTCCACTAAGGGTGTGTCTAGACTACAGAGTTTTGTCGACAAAAGTGGACTTTTGTCGACAAAACTATACCTGCATCTACACTACCGCTGAGTTCTGTCGACATAATGTTGACAGAACTCAGCAGTTTTGTCGACGCTGGTAAACCTCATTTTACGAGGCATAACGCCTTCTGTCGACAGAGTTTCTGTAAACTGCATGTAAACTGTCCTTTGCGTCTACACTACCATGTCGACAAAGCGGCTTGCTTTGTCGACAGAACTGAATGTAGTGTAGATGCTCTTTGTCGACAGAAGTTTTGTCGACAGTATCTGTCGACAAAACTTCTGTCGACAAAAGCCTGTAGTCTAGACGTACCCTAAGGTTGAGCAGCAGATGGCCATTCCACCCTAGGCTTAACCAATCCGTCCTGGAAACAGAAACACGGGTTGAGGAGACAAGTCAATAGTCGTGGAAGTCCAAAGTGTGCGCAACTGTTGAAGACTGGTACTCTCATTTGGAGATCCTGATGATATGGAACAAATAGAAACAAGCAAGCTCCATTTATGTGCTCCCCATTATTAGATTAATTAATTAACTTGCTTCTTGGGTTATCTTCTATTGTGCTCCTCTAAACCCAAGTTCCTGCCATATCTCCAACTGATCCCTTCCTTCTCCTTCCCTCTGTCAATATCATTTCTCTCCTACCCTCTTTCACCTCCCTTTCAGGCTTTTCTTTTGAGCCTTTTCTTTCCCCACTGCTTCTCTGTCTCTGAAAGGGTATCATTCAGCTGATCAATTTATGATCCTGCTGAATAATGAAATGACCATTGCTACATAATTATGCAGGCAAATTTCTGCAACCAGCCAAAGAGCCTTCTTGTTACACTACTCTTTGCCTTTAACAATGACATAGTTTGGGTCTTACGTAGACTGTTGTAAACGCTGATATTGACTCTGTGCTCCAAGTGTTTGGGACCTTTCTTCTTTTTTGGTTTGTCAAAATCACACACAAAATAGGGCAAAGGCCACAACTAATTTGTCAGTATGTCCCTCGGCCTGGGAGCCATTCCCTCACCATCCTGCTCTCCACAGGACTCCACTAACGTGGCAGGAAAGACAGCAAAAGGAGTAGCTAGAACGGCTCACTTCCCTCCCTTGCAGGAAGCCAGTAGCAGGAAAGGGACAGCCACTGCTTAGATTACACCCATGTCCCCAGCCTGGGGGAGATGGCTGGAGGCCATTGGGAGACATCTCTCCTTGTAGCACTGGGGCCGATTCGCACTGTGCGCCACGAGCCCATTTTCGGTTCATAGTTAGCTAGATTCCCTGGTTCTAGGTATGTGCTGTCTTCTAAAGACGGTCTCCCTGCTGCTGTGAGAGAGGCCTCGATGGCCAGTAGCTGGATGCCATGTTGTCAGACTGCGGGTAGGAACAGAGCTTTCCCTTCCCCAGTGAAGTACCGGGCGTGTCCGTGGGGCTCCAGAACTAACCGCTCTCCCTCCCCACAGGTGAACCTGGTGCTGAGCGAAGGGAAGTCCTTGGGCCTCATGATCCGAGGAGGAGCGGAATATGCCTTGGGCATTTACATCACCGGGGTGGATAAGGGCTCGGAAGCGGAAAGCACAGGCCTGAAGGTGAGAGGCGAGCGGGGAGGTGGGGGTAGGGTTGGGGGCTCACTGGGGGCTGGGTGTGCGTTTCTAGAACAGGATCTCA
This sequence comes from Pelodiscus sinensis, assembly GCF_052426305.1. Lineage (NCBI taxonomy): Eukaryota > Metazoa > Chordata > Testudines > Trionychidae > Pelodiscus > Pelodiscus sinensis. The sequence continues at coordinate 5,150,839 of NC_143074.1, read as the reverse complement.
AGCTGAGGGGAGTCTCAGCGCTCATGATGCCGACACGGTAACGCAGCCGCTGTGCTGGGCCTCCACAGCCCCCCTTGGGCTGTGCCGTGCTCCTGCTGAATGGGGTGAATCGTCACAGGATGCAATGTGGCTTTTTACACTGGGCTCTTAAAACGCTCTGCAAGTAGGGTTGCCAGGTGTCCGGTTTTCTATTTGGTAGAAAAAAACAGAAAATACCAGACATACAAAATGTCCAGTGTTTTCTGTGTTTCTCCGACAGAAGGCCGGCAGGGAAATTTTTCCTCTGCTGCATTGGGTAGGGGGAGCAGGAATTTAAAGGCACAGAGACCTTTCCTGACCTTCAAGTTTGGTCTCCCCATTTTTTTTTTCTCGACCAATTTTTTTTCCCACTGTGTTCGGGATTTTTTGTGAAGGTATCTGGCAACCTATCTGCAAGGGCTGCTACGGAGAGGGAGAGCAGACGCGCTGTACGCAGTGGGTGCACCCAACCCCTCTGGAGCCAGGGTGGCTGCCATTCCGCCCTAGTGCCCGCCATGGGAGGACTCATGCCACCTTGTGTCCAATCCAAACAGAGGTCTCTCCCCCAGGAGCTGAGAGTCAGCCCAGCCCAGAAATTCTAGGCTTCAAAGCCAGGTGTCCGGAGGGAAAAGCAGGCATTTACCCACCTTCCTGCCTCCCCATGCTGCAAGAGAAGAGGCTTTTCTGTTTAAAGTGATTGGTCTTGGTGTTCCCCCTCTTCCCATGCAGCTTTCTCATTGCCTGATCAGAAACTGGTCACTGCTAGCCGCGTGGAGCTGGCATTTTGAACTCCTTCCCCACTAGGGAGACTGTTAGGGTTATCAGATGGTTTAACCAAAAATACCAACCCCCTCCCAAAAAAAACACTGGGAAAATAATTCTGTTGAAGGGGAAAAAAGGGCGGGGACAAAGTTGTTGAGCAAAAAAAAAAAGGACCCCGAGAGTTATTAAGCAAACAATAAATAAATACATAAAAAAATAAAATAGCATGGCCCCTTTAAGTGCATGCAGAGTCAAAATAGGGATAGGGAGAGGTTGAGCACTAAGACCCAGGGAAGGCATTACTTCCCCTTGCTTGGTGGTCTCTAGGCTTTTTACTGGTGGCCATCTTGTTTTCTTGGTCGAGCCAGAAAGCAGCTTCCCTGCGGAACGAGGTAAGCAGCATTTCCGGGGGCTGGGCCGAGTTGCTGAGTGTGTCGTAGGGTTGCCAGGTGTCTGGTATTTTCGCCTCCTGGCAAGGAAAAAAAACAGAAAATCCCGGACATTTTAGGTGTCTGGTATTTTCTGATTTTTTTTTACCGGACGGGAGGTGAAAATACCGGACACCTGGCAACCCTAGTGACCGCACATCCCATTTTGGCTGGGACAGTCCCTTTTTCAGCCTGACTTTTTCAAAAGGAGGCATTTGTCCCATTTGCTCTTGCTGACAAATTGGGGTGCAGAGGAATGAGGGAGGGGGGAGTAGTGATGCCAGCCCCCCTGGGTTGGAAGCAACATTCCAGCATTGTGGGGGGCAGAACAGGGCTCCAGCAACAGCCTCCCAGGGGGGAGGTTCTAGCAACAGCTAGAGGGTGGAGCTCTTGGGTGAGCAGCTGGGGGTGTCCCAGTTTCTCTTAGGGTGACCGTATTTCCCAATATAAGTACTGCCGTGGGTGTCCACGTTAGCAGCAGGGAGGTTGTGCTGACAGGAGCAGCAGCAGGCACGACACATGGCTCTGATGGTTGCCTTCCGCTTCGGTGAAATTAGCAGGAAATAATCTCCATTAACGATCGGAGCCGTAGGTGGCAAATGCCGGGCTGAGGCAGACTGCGTCTGTAGGCAGCCTCAATTGATGGGACTGACTTCCGCTTCTGGTCGCTTCCGCATCTCCCTATTCAGTTCCCTCACGGTTATGACCAACGCTTGCTTCGGCCCTGACCGAAAGACGCCAGGACTCCCAGCTGGAGGGTCTGTTACAGCATCTCCTGCGGAATTCTCTCTGCAGCTGGCTTGTCCTCATGTCCCCGGTTTGGTGCATGGTCGCTGCATAGGCAGCGTAAGACAAGGCCCCGTTTCTCCTTCGACAAAGGACTCCCAGACCCAGTTGTTAGTCAGGAGAGAGGTCTCAGCGTGGGAAATGAGGGAGCTCTGCCGAGTCTGCCTGCTATCAGACAGGAAAATTGTAGAGAGACACACTGGACTCTGGAGTTTTCCTTAACGCCGCTGACTGGGAGCGAGTTTCAGAAGCTGGCTTTACGGGCTGTAATTTCTGGCTGGGCTGCTCAAAATAGCCCAGATCTGGTGGCCTTTCTCTAAATGGCCCATCTCCCCTGGGTCGCAACTTTGTGCTCTTCCTCTGTTTCAGTGGGGTTCAGCCGCAACTGAGGGAAAAGTGATTTGCAGGGCAGAGGAGGCCGTCCCTTGGCTATGGCTGCAGTGTAGAATTGATGGATAACAAACTCCTTATGTTCTCTCAAGCAGTGACAAAGGCCTTGATTATCAGGGATCGAGGTGTAATGCACCCTCATCCCACAGCACCTGGGAAGGGCTGGCAAATGACTCCCATGGTTAAACTGGAGACAGAGGGCTAATCCCACATCCTCCCAGCGCTGACCTTCTGACCCCACTGGGCCTGTACTTAGGGTTACCAGATAGCTTCAGAAAAAATACCAAACACACTTGATCGATGGGGAGAGGGACCGGCCCGGAGGGGAGCGGGGCTGGCCAGGAGGACGAGGGGGGGAAAGGAAGCAGGGCTGGGGGGGGGTCGGGGCAGCGGGGCTGGCCAGGAGGGGGGGGGGGGGAGCAGCAGGGCTGGCCAGGAGGAGGGGGGGGAGGAAGCAGGGCTGGCCAGGGAGGGGGGGGGGGAAGCAGGGCTGGGGGGGGAGGCAGCAGGGCTGGCCAGGAGGGGGGGGGAAGGAAGCAGGGGGGGGGGTCGGGGCAGCGGGGCTGGCCAGGAGGAGGAGGGGGGAAAGGAAGCAGGGCTGGGGGGGTCGGGTCAGCAGGGCTGGCCAGGAGGGGGGGGAAAGGAAGCAGGGCTGGGGGGGTCGGGGCAGCGGGGCTGGCCAGGAGGAGGGGGGGGAGGAAGCAGGGCTGGGGGGGTCGGGCAGCGGGGCTGGCCAGGAGGAGGGGGGGGGAGGAAGCAGGGCTGGGGGGGTCGGGGCAGCGGGGCTGGCCAGGAGGAGGGGGGGGAGGAAGCAGGGCTGGGGGGGGTCGGGGCAGCCAGAAAAAATACTGGACACACTTGATCGGGGGGAGGGAGGGACCAGCCGGGAGGGGAGTGGGGCTGGCTGGAGGAGGGGGGAAGGACAGGAAGCAAGGCTGGGGTGGGGGTCGGGGGCAGCAGGGCTGGCCGGAGGAGATGGAGGAGTTGGGGGGAGCGGGGCAGGGCTGGAGATCATAAGGAGGAGAACCAGCCAGCAGGAAGCAAGGCTGGCTGGGGAGGGATCGGGGGGAGCAGGGCTGGCCAGGGGGAGCAGGGCTGGCCGGGGTGGGAGAGAATCGGCTGGAGGGGAGCGGGACTGTCCCACGCATATGCAGATCCCAGGGCACTGCCTGTCCCGCTCACGGTCCCGGCGAAGCACGAGCGAGTCCGGCTATGGCTCCACTACGCGCTTGACCAGTGCTCATGAGTACGGACAGGGCTTCTCCTCCTCAGACGCAACCATTGGCTCCCAGCGCCCTGCCTCCCAGCCACTCCCCCCACCCCCACCAGGCTTCCGTCGAGCACCCAGCCAGAAAACCAGAAAACACCGGACAATACACATGTCCGATATTTTCTGAATTTTTTTACCGGACAGAGGCCAGACTATCTGGTTGAATACTGGACACCTGGCAACCCCACCTGTACTAAATTGCTTGAGACTGCAGGCTGGAGAGGAAGGGGATGGGCCGAGAGTTAGGGTGCTCACCTGGATTTAAGTGACCAAGGTTCAGTTCCTGCTTTGCTACAGATTTCCTGTGTGACCTTGGGCAAGTCATTCAACTTGTTGGTGCCTCAGTTGCCCTTCTGGACAATGGGGATGCTAGCACTGCCCTGCCTCCGAGAGGTGTGGGCCGATAAACCCGTGAAAGATTGTGACGTGGTCTGATAACTGAAGTGTTGGGGGCTACTTTACATAGACTGAGAAACTTCAGGAAGATTAGCCTTCTGCTTCCAGCTAGGCCTACAGACCCTCCGTACTGAGCCATCTCTACAATATTCAATTCTTATACCACCCTCAGGGGAGCCGACAACCTCCACGGGCCCCTAGACCAGGTGGGAGGGGGCCCAGCTCTGAACTGCCAGAAGAGGCGGGGCCTCCGGTGAAAAGGGCGGGGCTGGAGCAGCCAGCCCTCAGCGCTGCATGGAGCATGGAGCATGGAGCATGGCACCCTGGCGGTGATGTAAAGGGCCCCAGGCTCTGGGAATTGCCACTGCTGCAGTGGCAGCAGCTGGGAGCCCTGAGGCAACTGTCCCCTTCCCTCCACCCCCATTGGCAGGCCTGACCACCTAATCACATGGCCTCTGGGATTCTCCCTTTGAAACCACTCTCCCGACCTGCCAGATCTTTTGAAGCAGCTGATCACTGAGTTCAAGGTTCACCCCCAGCCCTGGGGAGGCCTTGACTGTTCCCCTAGCTCATGTCCATGAGGGGCAGCAGGGACCGTGCTCCCTGGCAGCCAGAATGGCAGGGCAGCCACGGAATCCCATTCATGTGCCACAGCAACGCAGCCACGTTTCTCCCCCGATGTCAAAAGAAAAGAGGTGTCCCACCCAGGGCTGCCTTCGGACACAGGCCCAATCACACGGCAGAGGGGAGATCAAAGCACCCGTCTGTCCAACTCCCATAGGTGAGCACTGAAAGATTAATGGCAGGTACTTGTTTCCTTTCCCAGAGATGATTTTCATAATCGATGTCTCCACATTCCACCAACACCCCCCGTCCCAGCACCTAGAGAAATTTGCTGCTTTCGCTAGGAGGCTGGAGCAGCCAATGGAACATCGGGGCCAAGGGAAATATGTATAGGAAAGAATAATAGCAGGCCTATCATGAATACAGCCTTCTATTATCAGCCTCTCTGATTATTTCCATTTACAATGCCCAGCATTATCTCTCCACCTCTCACTTCATCTCCCAGGCAAAGGAGGGAAGGAAATAATTGGAGAATCTTCTATAAAAAAAAGCACTGTCTAATCCTGTGTTATTTTCTTCCGCCTTGGCTGGTGAGGATTTAAGAGGCGGCGATGTTTTCTATGCCTGGCTTCCCGCAGCGAGCATTGTTTTCACATTACGGCTCTGCTTATTGATTCTTTATGCCTTTCTCCTTTCTGGGCTGTTTTGCTGTAACTGATTTGTGCATGCCAGGCGCCTGGTGCTTTGCGAACAGCAGGTCTGCATGCTTGTCTATATTTCCTGCCCCCTGGCTTGCATACATTGCAATTTCTAAATTGGGAAATATTTGGTGGAGGGAGGAAAATAAAGGGGGGCTCTGGGTCTCGTTTTCAACCAGGTAGGATGATATTTAAACTATAGAAGGCACATGGGCACCCCCTAAGCCAATACGGGCAGAGGCACAGAGAGACAGGATTCGAAGATGCGGCATGAATTGGACATTAAACAAGACCTTCCGAGTATTGTGTTACACCAGGCAAACAGGAAGACTTCTCTTCCTTATGGGCATGATCCAACAGCTGCTGGAGTCAACGGACAGACTCCTGTTGACATCAGTTGGCATTGGATAAGGCCCTAAATTACTAGATATCACTCAGCATATTAAACTGTTATCTGCCCTCAGCTATATTTAATATGATGAGTGATAAATTTTGTAAGTGGAGTGTGAATGCCAGGCCTACAAAGTCTTCATCCAAGGAGCCAACAAATACCAGCCAGCTAAGGGATGGCTTTTATGGGTAAGGTACTAGCCTAGGGTTCAGGAAATGTGGTTCCATTCTCAGCTTTGTCTGTGTGACTGGGAAAAGTCACTTAGGGCCCATCTGTGCTTAATTATGGAGCTGGAACTCGCGTATCTTAAATCTCCACCCACCCAGCGGGAGATTGGCAGGAACAAACGTTCTGGTTGGATTCCCTTACTCCTTGTGAGCAGCAGAACTACCGGTGCTGAAGGGGGCGCCCTCTCAGTTCAGGTTAGCAGGTCTTCACTAGCCCCACAAGTTCGAACCCCGGAAAATCAACCGCAGCAGCATCGATCTTCCACGTAGTGTAGACGTGGCCTTATAGATAAACAGTGTTTGGAGAAAATCAGCCAATGGGAGCAATAAACAAATGAGGAGAGAAAAAATAGGGATTTAAAGGTGTCAATTTCAGCTCCCAGGACCTGATTTTTCAAAGTTGCTGAACACAGTCTGAGCTGCCAAGACAGACTTTTTTAGTCTCGGAAGCATCATCCTTAGCTGCTCTGTGCTCCAACCCCTTCCCCCCCAAAGCCCTATGGGAATATTTCTGACTCCCAGGGGACAAAAGGGTTTGTTAAGGGCTTCCTGAGCCTCACATGGTGTGATGTAGCGGGGATGCTGGTTGAGCATTCACTGGTTGCTATGCTTGGGCTGTGGGTGACCCCTACTGGCCTGGGTCTGTAAGCACTGGCCAGCGGGGGGTCGCTCAGAGGGCCCTAATGTCACGTACACCATGGCCCAACTGGTTCTCACCTGACCAGAGAAGGGGTTTGAACAAAGGAAGGGTGTGGCTTGGAGAAGGGGCAGTCAGGGTATGTCTACACTACAGCACTAATTCGAACTAACTTAATTCGAATTAGTTAATTCAAACTAAGCTAATTCAAATTAGTGCATCTAGACCTAAAAACTAATTCGAATTAGCATGTCCACATTGAGTGGACCCCGAACCGAAGTTAAGGATGGCCAGAACCAGTGCCGGCAGGGCATCAGGTTAGGACTTAGAGTGTGGGGCTGCTGCCTCAGGCTCACCGAGGGCTGTGCTTAAAGGGACCCGACCCCCACCCCGGACAGACAGTTCTCAGGGTTCCCCGCTTGCTTGTCTAGCTCGATGAGGGACAGCAAAGCAGTCTTGACTTGGAGTGCCCTGAGTGCCCTCACTCGGCACATCACAGCACTCGGCCATCATCCCGGCTGCACTTGCCACAGACTGCCATCCGGGGGGGTCAGTCGGGAGGCTGTCGGGATCCAGGAGGCCCTGCAGGAGAGCTTCTACCCCGAGGAGCCTGCAGAGCCACTCCAGTCCTCCTCATCAGGGGCTCGTGCCCCATTCCTCCCTCAGGCCATGTCTACACTACATAGAAGATCAATGCTGCCTGGTCGATGTTCCGGGGTTTGATTTAGTGGGTCTAGTGGAGACCTGCTAAATGGAACTCAGAGGGAGCCCCCATCAGCGTCAGTATTCTTTCCCCTTGGGCGGAGTAAGGGAAGCGAATGGGAGCATTTGTTCATGTTGGCCTCCCACAGAAACTCAGTTGAAGATACGTTGACTCCAGCTATGTAATTAACATAACTGGAGTTGCGTATCTTAATCCGACCTTTCACTGTAGTGTAAACCAGGCCTGACTCTTACTTTATAAATCAGTCCCTCTGGTCACAGATCACTGCTCTCTGAACTCTTTCACCTTTCTAGCAGTGACCAGAATATTCTAGGTGTGATTGTTCAGCAGCTGCATACGGAGTCTCGGCAGAGCTCAGTTAAGTGAATGGAAAGACTCTCGTTGGTTTTCATGTGCACTGCACCAGGTCCATAGAGAAAACAAGACGGTGCCTTTGCATGTGCGAGTCAACAAGTGCATTGGTCTCCTTTTGCTATCCACCATCACCGTAGGCCTGTCCAGTATCCCTGCCGGCCACCTGTTGAGTCTGGGTGTCTTGGATTATGTCCCTTTGTATATTAGCTCACTTTCTTCCAAGCCGATTCTTTTTTTTTTCCAGTTTCTCGTCTCTCTAGGTCTTAGTTCTCTGTTCTGGCTGGTGCTGGCAACAACTTGTAGTTGAGTAGATAATTATACCATTTAACCTTCATCTTTGGATATATTCATGATGTTAAATGAGGCCAGTCCTAACATTGAGCCCTGTAGCATCCCATTAGCCATCTTGCTCCCTAGCTCAATTAATTGCTAGTTACTTTACGTGGAAAGGTAAAGCTAATTGAATCATAGAATCCTAGCATGGGAAGAGACCTGGGGAGTAGGACCAATCCCAACTAAATCATCCCAGTCGGAGCTTCTTCAAGCCAGGACTTAAAACCTCTAGGGGTGGAGATTCCACCCCCTCCCTAGGGAACCCAGCCCATCCTAGGGAAATAGTTTTTCCTAATATCCAATCCAGACCTCCCCGCCTGGAACTTGAGACCATTGCTCCTTGTTCTGCCATCCGTCACTACTGAGAGCAGCCTCTCTCCATCCCCCTTCAGTCTTTTCACTCACATTAAGGCCACAGGGCTGCCTTCCTCCCCAAGCCAGCCTGAATTAATTTTTCAAGATATTGCAAGATGCCACATCGAATTCATTTCCAAAATCCACCTGTGTTCCATCCCCTGCACCTCCCTTCATCTAGTCACTTTATTGTTCTTTACAAAGAAGCCACCAAAATTGTCCAGCACAAATTTGCTCTTTATCCCATTGTTCCTACTGTTGACACCCCATGTGGGGAGCCCTTTGAAAATCTGCCCCACAATGCCCAGTGCGGTGACTTTTCTCTCTCAATTGTCAAGGCTGTTCCCCATTCTGGCATGACAAATGCAGAAGTGGGGGCCCGCAAAAGCACCCCAAAAACTTATCTCTACAGTCTTTGGTACAAAAACTCCTCCCCCCCCAAAAAAAATCCTACTACCTGGACTTTGGGGAATATCCACTGTCACTATCAAGTGCTTTTGAACCCACAAACAGGGGTGGACACTTGAAACCAAACCCAGGGTCACCCCAAGCTCTTTTCCCCAAAGAGCTTAAAAAATAAAAGAGTAAACAAGCTGCAGTCTGGGGTAGCTGTCCCCTAGCCAGACAGGCAGACCTCCCAGGACATAAAAATGAACCAATACTGGTTCTTAAGAAAAAGAAAACAAACTTTTATTATCAAAACAAAATTACCATTGCAAGCGTAGTTGAGGTGGCTAGATGGTAAGAGCCACCAATTAATCTAGATACCCAGGGGAACCCCCGGGCTCAGGACTTTAGTTACAAAAGGAAAACGCTTTTAAAGAAAGAAAAAACACTTTTAACAGCACAGACCTCAATTCCAGATTCCCAAACCAGAAAACAATGAAACCTGATGGGCTAACTAAACACTGCCCTACTTACATATTGTGAGAAGACTTTTCTTGGACAGAGAGAAACAGGCCTCCCATCTCTCTGTTACCTAGAAAAAAAGGAGGGAAAAGATAAAAATTCCTTTGTCTCGGTTTGAACTCCCTACCTGCATTGTTCCTGGCTGACCAGATAGCTGGCGAGGGATAGGAGACATAGTTAACCCTTTCGTCCCCAGGTGCTGGTCAGCCTTCCTGGTTATGACACACCCGATGTGGTGAGCCCTTATAAATCCATCCCACAATGCCCAGTGCGGCGACTTTTCTCTCTCAGTTAATCTCCACCTATTTCTTCCTTTATTTCCCTTATGCAAGCTAGAGCACAGCACAGTAGTTGCCAGGATCAACTTAAAAACAAACCAGCTGGTATATTTTTCTCTTCACCCAGACATGTGTTGTCCTTGGCTTCTGAAAAGTGGTTATTGGTGTTAATTAGTAAAATCCCAGGCAAAGTACATATAATCAGGCTAACGGATTTGTGTAGGCTCAGGTTTTTTTTCCCAAGTATTGCCCCATTTGCTTCTCATCAATAACTGTTCTACAGGATCTGTAACTTACAGATGTATTTGGCCTGTAGTTTCTCCTCTCTTCTTATTCCAGTAGCACTAACTGAGTCTCATGATAGGAGGCATTGTATAAACACATAATGGGTGTGTCTACACAGCAAAGTTGTATCGGAATAACAGCTGTTATTCCAAAATAACTATGTGAGCATCTACGCAGCAATTCCATTATTTCAAAATAATTTTGAAATAACAAGTATGAGAGGGGTAGCCGTGATAGTCTGAATCTGCAAAAACAACGAGAAGTCCTGTGGCACCATATAGACAAACAAATGTAGGGAGCATAAGCTTCCGTGGGCAAAGACCCACTTTGTCAGATGCATGTAGTGGAAATTCCAGAGGAAGATATAAATATACAGGCGTAAGAAAAGAGTTCCAATCAAGAGTAAGGTTAGGGATAATGAGGTCTGTGACGGACCGGGCCGTGTCTGGACACAGCTGAGGGCGTCCGCTCAGGGCGAATTGCTCAAATCCGGGGCTCCTAATCAGCCTGTCCATAGCAATGCTTACCCACATTCAGAGAAATATTCAGCTTCCACACAGATTACAGATTCCTACCTACACACACAGACATTATATATTCACATAAATAGCGTACATAAGATCAACAAACAATAAGCTCCCATTCAATACCCCACATGGCTCCCTTTTATACCAATTTCTGGAGCCAACACCCCCACCTAGGGGTGCAGCAGCGATCTGGCTGCTTCCCTCCAATTCAGTAATGTGACAAGGTCATTTCAGTAATACCTATTCTGAAAGAGCCATTTTGAAATAAGGCGGGTGTTGATGCTCCTTTTCCGCTATTTCGAAATAGAATGGGCCTGGTGAGGGGCTAAGTTATTCCTCCTGGGGCTCTAAATTGAGATAGCATGTCTGCATTAGGGAAACCTGCCTCGGACTCATTTTGAGGCTTCCCTGTAGTGTAGATGTGCTATTTCAAAATAAGCTATTTCAGAATAACTATTCCGGAATCATTTATTCCGAAATAACGGGACAGTGTAGACCTAGTAAGAAACAATCTCTGCCATGAAAATTTCAGAAGTTAAATAGCCAAAAGCCAAGCAGGAGGTGAAACACCCTGCTGATAGATGAAGTGACCTATCAAAGGTTCCACTTGACAAGAATCCAGGTGGTCTTAGTTCACCCCAGGTGGTCTTTGTGTTGGACACACACAAACTGCACCGGAAACAGCTGGGCTAAGACTGTGTTCTCCTGTCACTCTCCGGCACTGTTACAACAGCACAAACAGCTTGTGCTGCTCCCCATCACGGGCACCGGCCCTGGTCGGCTCCAGCACCTGTAATGCCAGATCCATTCCTGCTGCTAGGCCTGCTTCATTTCCTTTGTCACATTCCCTCCCTGGACGCCTTATTATGGAAAGGGCTTGCTGGTGTGTTGGACCTCTGTGAAATACTTATAAGATGGCTCATTAAAACTGCATATCTGACTTGTCCCCCAAAATGAAAAGTTAATACTGGATATGAAAACCTATTAAAAATTCATAATTGTAATAAAACTCCTTGAGAGTACTTGAATCTTTATCATTTTCATGCTGCAGTGCACGAGACACTCCTTATTTTAGCAGCAAAACGTCTTCCCCATATGTGTTGCTCAGTGCATTGAAGAGTCCTGGGAGGCGATGCTCACTGCACATTGAAATTCAAGGTTTCTTTGCCCTGACGTGCATTTGTCTGAGCAGGTTAGGCTGACACGTAATTTACCAGAGTTGATCCTATGGTGTCAGGAATTTTCCAAACACTGGCTTAAAGCCAAGAGAGCATGAAGGGAATTTGGGCTGACTTGTGGATTCTGCCGTCCAAGAGCATCAGAACTCATGACAGTTGTGAGTTGAACTCGCTCTAACAAAGCAGCTGAACTGCTACGTTTGCTGGCTTCCGTTGGCTTGATTCTTTGCCTCGAGCTGCCAGTACCAATGTCCTAGTGCAGGGGTGGCCAATCCATTCCGGGCAAAGAGCCAAGATATCCGAGGGTATGTCTACACTACCCCGCTAGTTCGAACTAGCGGGGTAATGTATGCATACCGCACTTGCTAATGAAGCCGGGGATTTGAATTTCCCGCGCTTCATTAGCATAAGCGGGGAGCTGCCATTTTTAAATCCCCGCTGCTTCGAACCCCGTGCAGCGAGCCTACACGGGGCTCGAACTAGGTAGTTCGGACTAGGGTGCCTATTCCAAACTACCGGTACACCTCGTTCCACCAGGAGTACAGCTAGTTCGGAATAGGAACCTAGTCCGAACTACCTAGTTCGAGCCCCGTGTAGCCACACTGCACGGGGTTCGAAGCAGCGGGGATTTAAAAATGGCGGCTCTCCGCTTATGCTAATGAAGCCCGGGAAATTCAAATCCCGGGCTTCATTAGCAAGTGCGGTATGCATACATTACCCCGCTAGTTCGAACTAGCGGGGTAGTGTAGACATACCCAAAGGATTCAGCAAAAAGAGCAGGGGCAAATTAAAAAAACAAAAAAAGGACTGCCCCTTTAAGAAAACTCTTTTTGGCCGCATCAGGCTCCTGCCAGCTGACGCCATCTTTAATACTCCATCTTTAATGGCCATGCCGGACAGCTCCCCAGCCCCGGTGAGCACAGGGAGCCGGGAGGAGAGGGCCATTTTCAGGGGTGTGGGGGTAGCTTTATGAGCCACCGGGGGGGGCTTTGCAATCCACACCGGGGAGGAGGGGGAAGAACCATGGGTTGGCCATGGCTATCCTATGGGTTCTGCTCAGTGACAAAAGGGAGGAAGGAGAAACAAGTTCTATTTCAGACTCCTGATATGATCTGGAGTGAGACTCTGGCTTTGTCTACATGATCCCTTTCTTTCTAGCAGCTCTACAGCTGGTGGCACTGCTACCATACAGGGCACCTGCTGCTACTGGGGTTTTACGGGTAGTCAGGGTTATCAAATTAACCAGGATGCTTATGCTGAGCTAGAAACCACACTCCCTGCACACACTGCATTTCTGTAAAGCTTTATTGTGCAAATTTACTGAGGAGTTAAATTGTTCAAGGCTGGGTTTTTTGTCTGGGCATGTGGGATCCTCTCCGGAGTATTCCAGATGAATGTTGCTAGGCACTGGAGTACAAAACAGTAGTTCACATCATGGGCTTAATATTATTTGTACTTTACGCTCTACTGGCATCCGGAATGGTATTGTATGAAGCAAAGAGGCGAAAAGGGAGTGAGGTGTATTAATCTCCAGCTTGTCATAAACACATACCCTATAAAAATAACTCAGATGAAGCTCGCACTTTGGAGCAGATGCAGTTTGAAAACTGCTTTCCAGGACTGGGAAAAATATTAACCCTTTTTTTCTGAGCTGATTTCTGTGGTCAATAAAGCTGACTGAGCTTGGCTTAGCTGACATTTCATTAGTCGATAATCTAATCCTACCCATCCTTTCTGCAGCCATGCAATCAATGATGAGACATTTTGCCGCCTAGGGGCAATGAGGATCCAGCCCAGACTAAGGGGTTTGGGCACCCTGGGCAAACAAATACTTTGCCCTCCCCCTATTCAATATAGGGAAAAATGAGACGCCCAGAATGAAACAACCAGACACTCCAATGTTTGGTTCCAGTATTCTTCTCCTCACTTGATTACATATCTATTTTCTTCGTCAATAATTTTTTGTTTTTTCAATCATAATTCAGGATCTTTCCAATTTTGTAAATTTTCCAAATCTTCAGAACATTTTTCATAAGAAGACAGAATTGAAAACATATTTTTCCAGGCCTTTGAACCATTTTCAGTAAGTGAGGTATCCGTTATATGACTGCTAAACAGCTTGTAGCAGAAGCAAAACACTGAGGCCAGGTTTACACTAGACCCAGAAGCTCAGCTTAAGGTACTCAATTCCAGCTGCGTAGAATACGTATGTTAAGCCAAGCTTGGCGCTGTCCATACAACATGAGGCCAATGGAAACAAACCCTCCCATCAGCTTCCCTTATTCCTTGCAAGAGCAGGAGTGCCAACCATCATCGGGGGCATGCCCTCTGACTTCAATTTAGTGAGTCTGAACTAGACTCGCTAAATCAAACTCCCGAAGATCGATAGCAGCAACGTAGATCTTCCGTGGAGTGAAGGCAAGTCCTGCATCTTTTGACAGTGAATGTTGTAATCACCGTTGATGTATTTCTTCCCTATTGGCAAGTTTCCTCTTGTAGAGCTATGCCGAGAATTTTCCTTTATTTTCATCTTTTGGGAAGCAAAATTCCTGAACTTGTTCCAGTCCATGTTCCGCTAGACTTTGTGATACACCATCATAACATCTAGGTCATATAGCAGGGTCTCCATACTGTAACTTGTAGCGAGTTCATCTTCGACATATCTACATTCTGCTCCCTTGTTATCTTTTTTTTTACCTTGACCTTGGCACATGTATCTGCAGATTAATACATTTTCTCAACTTCAGTGTTAATTTGATGCTGTGAGCTACCTTTGTCTGGTTGTGGATGTTTGATGTTTGAGGACAGAACCTTTTTGCTTTGCTTGTTCTTTTCTCTACTCAGCTTTCCTTGTACGATATTGAGCTCCAGATGGTTTCTTTTTATCTGCCAGAGTGTTAATTTTATGAAAAATTTAAAGCAACTGTTTCAACTAAATTATGAAAATAGAAAACAACGCTAGTAAAGTAGAATACTATTTATGTTACACTCAAAAGATAAATGAATCAAAATGTTTAACAAGAACGACTAAATGTCAAGTAAATAATGCCTGGAAAGAGAAAAATATATAAATTTGCAATGCCATGAGACAATAGAGCATGTAGCTCTCTACCTATTGAAACCTTTCCTGGTGAGTTACTGCACACGGAATGGCATCATAGTAACATAAATCTGGTAAATTTTAATTTATTTGATCATTTTAATGTTCACTTAAAACTATTTTAAAATTAAACAGAAGCCTGGAACTTCTATTTTGAACATTATTGCAATTAGAGCAAAAAGAAATGGGTATGTTACGTGGTATCTGTTAACATGAGCAGTCAGATATTCGAAAATCAGGGCTTGACTATTACTTTAACAGTCTCCAATAAATACACAATTCTAAGCTTATAAATTAAAATGAAGATTAAAATTGGGTCTTTATTGGAGACTATTGCTGTTAGAGTAATAGTAAAGCCTTTTACAATCTTATTAAAACCTCTTACCCAATTTTTCAAGTCCAACACAATACAACGTCTTTGTAGATGCAGCTTCTTGTGGATCACAGCTCGTACTGCGGCAGAACAGCTGTTGCGGGTCACTGACTGACCTTCACTAACCAGCGAGCAACAGTGACTCAGCTGTACGACTACTGCGAGAGAGTGAACTGCCAGCCCTACCCCCAAGCAGCAAACCCATGCAGTGCCCTTTTGAAGTTGCGCTGTGACACGTTTTACTTGTATTTACATACACAGCTGTGCTCCACGACGTGCAGTAAATAATAGAACTCCACTTCTGTCCTGGCAATGCTGCGCTGTTTACAAGAACAATATCTGATACTTTCATTTATAAGAGACTAGACAATTTACCCGGCGTTGCCCGGGTTCTTCAGGGAAGGGGGTTGGTGGTGTGGGGGGTGCAGGAGTCAGGGCAGGCCTTGGTGATGTGTGGGGGATGGCAGGAGGGGCTCAGGGTGGGGAGTCCCATCTGGTCCCAGGTCCAGGGCCTTCTCTAACAAATAAGTCATTTAAGCATCTCTGCCATTTCCAAGTTTCCTGTTGTTGTTTCTCTCTCTTCACTGAGCAACGGGCCTTCCCTGTCCTTGGTCTTCCTCTTGCTTCTAATATATTTGTAGAATGTCTTCTTGTTACCTTTCTTAAAGCCTCTGTGCTAATTTGTGGCTCAGCGTCCCATGAATCATCTGCAAAATCACAGTTGACTTCCTTCGATCTGTTTAGAATGTGCTACCTCTGCATTTAATTGAATGGCCCTGCTCTCGTCTTATGAAAGACAGTAAATGAGAGCACCTGACTTGTCTTCTGGCTCTCATTCAGTATTTCGGATACCACCGCCATGTCCCCTCTCATGTCTGCTCCCTAAATCTGACAGATCGATTCTTTTTTATCGCATCTTCCCTGGAAGCCTCTCTATGCTGCTACCCATCTTCATTGCCTCTGGGACACTTTCTATTTCCTCCAGCACCTTTCCTGAGATGAGTGACCACAGTGGAAGCATGTTCACAGGGTGAGGGCATCCAACTGGGCTAGAGAGCAGCTTGGGGCTGTTCTCTGTGCCTGACTTAACAGGACAGCTTGTTTCCTTTTTATTTTTGAAAACCACCACTGCATATTGAGCAGATGTTTCTTGAACAGTTCACCAGGATGCCTAGGTACTTTTCCTCACTACAGGTTGACCTCTCTAGCCCGGTAGCATCCGTGGTCCAGCCTGATTTTAGCTAATGTCCACTTAGCATGGGTGTGGCCAAATTTCCCACAGTCCCATAAAGTTTGTTTACAGCCGCCAGTCCTGGCTCTCGGTGTTCTTTGCTAGTCTTTAGTTCCGATTTACCCCGACTTGTCTTCTAAGAACCTGATAAGCAGGGGAAGGGCTGGTGATGCTGCTAGACAATATTGACCTCCCACAACCTGGCAAATTCTCTGGTCCCAAGGGTGCCGGACTACAGAGATTCAACCTGTAGCTGCTGTTTAGAAACCATCTAAGTGAATTTGTCGTTCCTTCCAATGCCCGGGCCCCGGGACTCCTCTCCAATTAATTTTACCTGCATTGTGTTGGCCAGTCATCCAACTTTTGTGAGGTCCCTCTTGGTGCCTTTTAGTCTGAACAACCGTGTTAGCCCCAAATCTTTGCCTCTCCTGGGTTCACCCCTCGCATACTGCAGGCTTCATTTCCTGGCGCTTTTGTGTTTCGTCCTCTGTGGCATCCACATAGTTATGAGCATTTATGAATATTGGTGTAATTTCCATGTCTCTCGTGGAGCTCTCAAGGGAGCCAGGGAGTCCTGGCTTATCAGGAAGAGAGCAAGTCCCTAGTCAGACCTCTCCAGTTTGTAGCCTGTAGATTTTACACCAGAAAGACACACACAGGGATCGAGTTCACTTACCACTGACAGCCAGTCACCTCTGGGGTGGAACCAGGGGCATAGCCCTGAGTGGGCCATGGTCCACCACCTTGTATCCAGACCCCCATCCGGCTCTCCTGCTGGAGAGCAGCACCGGAGTGCCGGGGCTTATCCCTCTCGTCCCTGGCTCTCCGGCTTACCCCCCTCCATCCCTTCTGTCCCACTTCCATTCTTACCCACCCACCCAAAGCTGGGACCCTGAGCTGCTGGCCAGCCCCTGGCTCTTCCCCCCCATGGCATGTGGGATACGTGCCCCCTTGTGCTCCACCTACAATCGTGTAGCTGTCGCAGCATGGGCTGGCAGCCACTGGTCTTTTGCCTGTGCCACCATTTCCATACTACTGGAGTTACCCCGGCTGGCTAGATTGAAGGTAGCCACACTCACACCTTCACCGGCTAAAGGCAGCGGCTCCCTTTAAAAACCTCCCCTCGTGAGCATTCGTGATCCGGCCTTGCTTCAGGGCAAGGGAAGTGGAACACCACGTGGGTGTGTTACGGGCCCCTCTCTGCCCGGCAGACAGGCGATCTTACAGTCCCTACTGGAGGGATTTAGCGGAAGCTGTAGCAGCCCCAGAGAGCTGGCCAGGATGCGACCATTGCAAATCTTTCCAGAGACAGGGAACGGCTGGAGGCAGCAACAACAGGAGAGGGACACAGCTCTGTAGATAAGCCATGATGCCAGGTTACGTGGTGGGTACCTGGGAACACCAGATTAGCGCCGCCGAGAGGGATGCTTGTCTCGAATATTAAGAGATTTTTGGAGGTCTGCCAGCTCACCCCTTCCTCCCTGCACCTGCAGGTGGGAGACCAGATCCTGGAGGTGAACGGCAGAAGCTTCCTCAGCATCCCCCACGACGAGGCGGTGAAGTTGCTGAAGTCGTCGCGGCACCTCATCATGACCGTGAAGGACATCGGGAGGCTGCCTCACGCCCGCACCACTGTGGACGAGACCAGATGGATAGCGAGCTCCCAGCTCGGGGAGAGCCCGGTGAACACGGCAGGGTTTGTATTCGTGCCGGGCGAGATCTGCGGAAACGTACTTTGTACAGACCTGCACCCCATGGACTAGGTAAAGAGCCCCCGCATGTCATTAGGTGAGATCGTTGGCCTCTACTCCACAACTTGACTGGTTACGTTCTATGACCCTGCTACATGTTCCTATAATCTGGAACCCGGCAACCCAGAACCTAGCACCCCATACCTACCCCCTGGTAACCTGTACCCCAAGACTATATTCTAGAACCCAGCAGTATGGACCAGTGCCCTGGGATCTAGAACATAACTCCCCACAATCTAGAAATGACCCATCGCCTGCAACTTTAGTGTTAACCTAGAGCAATGGGGGAAGGGCAAACCGCCTTTGTAAGATGGTCGCAGCCTGTTACTGGGCCAATTTGGGCTGTTCTGACACGGTGCTAAAGGTCGTTCTCTCTCCTCGCAGGGCAGCTGGCGAGCCCCCAGCAAAGGCAACGGCAAAGGTAAGACTCCAGATGGGGGGAGCAAGGGAAGTATGCCGGAGGGGCCCCTGTGGCCTGGAATTAGATTGGAAAGCCAGGCAGGCTGGAGAGCCGGCCCAGCTGTGCACCAGGAATCGTTGAAAGGCAGCACAGCTTCCAAAGGCAGAGCAGAGCTGCCTGTGCATAGCTGCCTTGCTCTTCCTTTGTCGTGTGCTCTGGGAGACCAGCCCCCTTCTCCCGCCATCTGGATTTTTGAATAGTTCGGTGGCCAAAAGAAAAAGCCGCCACGCAAGCTACGGTGCAACGACCACCAGGTCACATGCTCCCGGCCACAAGCTGATTGGTTAAGGGTGACGCGGTGTAATTCTCCTCTTCCCTCACGGGCAGCCTGGCACAGTTACCCAGGGGTGTCATGTGCCGGGTGAGGGATCTCGTCTTCCTCCAGTGGCATCAGGGACCGGTCGGGAGAGGTGGGCTCTGAGTCGATGGGCCACCTGACCGATCCCACAGGCTAAATTCTATAGTCCAAGAATGACAAAACACGGACACTGAGCATGTGTGGGGCACCTGGATGGAAAGTGAGAGAGATCTCGGAGCACGTCAGTAACCTGGGCAGAGCGTGGTCCTACCATCCCATGCAGCATCAGTGGCCAGCCACTGCTTAGCCCTACTGCTTGTCTGGAGACTATGCTCTGAAATCGGAAGAGATGGCTCGGAAATAACGTAAGAACGGCCACACTGGGTCTGACCAACGGTCCATCCAGCCCAGTGTCCTGTCTGCCAGCAGTGGCCAATGCCAGGTGCCCCAGAGGGAGAGAACACAACAGGGAATCCTCACGGGATTCCTCCCCTGTCACCCATTTCCAGACAAACAGAGGTGAGGGACACCATTCCTACCCATCCTGGCTAATAGGACTAACCTCCATGAATCTATCGAGCTCTTTTTTGAACCCTGTTAAAGTCCTAGCCTTCACCGCATCCTCTGGCAAGGAGTTCCCCAGGTTGACTGTGCCTAGGGTTGCCAGAGACTTTCACAAAAAATACCGAATATGACGGGAAAAAAATTGGTTGAGCAAAAAAAAGCAACAAAGTTATTAAGAACCCCCCTCTCCCCACACACATACACACAAAGTCGCTGCATTTTTAAATCCCCATGCTCCTCCCCCCACTCTTGCCAGGCGCAGCAGGAGAAGAATGTCCCAAGCAGCCTTCTGTCTCAGAAAAACAGAAAATACCGGACATTTTACATGTTCAGTATTTTCTGGGGTTTTTATGGACAGAGGCCGCAAATACCAGACTGTCTGGGCCGATACCGGACACCTGGCAACCCTGACTGTGCCTTGTGTGAAGAAAAACTTCCTTTGGTTTGTTTTAAACCTGCTTCCTATTAATTTCATTTGCCAACCCTAGTTCTTATATTGTGGGAACAAGTAAATAACTTTTCCTTATTCACTTTTTCCATACCACTCATGATTTTATAGACCTCTATCATATCCCCCCTTAGTCTCCTCTTTTCTAAGCTGAAAAGTCCAAGTCTTTTTAATCTCTCTTCGCATGAGACCTGTTCCAAACCCCTCATCATTTTTGTTGCCCTTTTCTGAACCGTTTCCAAGGCCGATATATCTTTTTTGAGACGAGGCGATCACATCTGTACACAGTATTCAAGATGCGGGCGCACCGCGGTTTCTTATTTCATGGAGATAATATTTCATGAAGTAAGAAAGCTGCAGGAATGAAAAAAGAAACTTAAGAGCCAAATATGTTCTCACCTGCTCTGATAGACATCCCGGGGGCTGCTCTTCATGCCGCTGTTTCCTGATTCCTCCGTGCTTTCCAGCGGGCCTCAGTGTCTGAGCAGAGAGGTTGATCCTCTTCCACCAAGAGAACTGGCTGCTGCCCTCCCTGACAGCAGCCACCTTCTGTGGTCAGGGCTATTCGTCCCTCTTGCCCACACCCTGGTGCCAGGGCTGCAGCTGGGTGGGGAGTGACTGGGATTAGGACTCCAGCGAGGAGGGGGATGTTCTGCGTTCCCAGCAAGCAGGTCAGTCCGGTTGTTTGCCGGATGGGTTACAAGATCAGAGAGGTGGGGAGCCTGGCCAAAGCCACTCTCCAGAGGAGGGGTCTGCTGCGTTAGGGGGTGCCTGCCTCTGGATCTCCCGTATCACTACTGTGCATCGAAGAAGAGACATTCAAGGAGGCAGAAGCTAGAAGGATGGAGCCAAACGCTCGCAAAGGGCCAGGGGAACATCGCGTTCCCCACTCTCTGGGTTTTTAGGGGACGTGTCCGCTCAGGGGGACATGGTAGAGGACCACAGCTGAGCCCCAGAGTGCATGAGCCACACCTGGGGAAGCTGCAGGTATCTCTGCGTCGCATTGTTTCATGAGCCAGAGGACTGGGGCTGCCGGGCAATGGGAAACTCGCAGGCAGAGCCTTTGTCCGTAGCACTGTGGACGTGAGACCGGCTCTTACGATGAGCTGGTGGGGACAGAGGGGTTCTGCTCCCCCTAACTCCAGGCCAGAACTCTGATGGGGAGAGGAGAGGATGCAGATGGGTTACCGACCGGGAACCCACCGGTGCATCCTCACTGCGCGAGAGTCGGCAGAGGGTAGAACCGATTTCAGCCATCTCCATCCCAGGCTGGTCCTGATCCATTATCTGACCCTTCCCCTGGCGCCAGCCATTCGGGGCTGGGGCTGTGTATACCACTGGTCTGGGTCCAGTGGGGTCAGGAGTGAAAGCCTTGGCGCTCCAGAGGGCAGGTACATGCTACCACAGCCATGCCAGGCCCGAGCTAGCAGCCACACCCCTTCCCCTGCCTGCGTGACCACCCCCAGCCATCCAGGGGCCCTTCCTCTGGGTGGGGGAAGGAGGTGGGAGCTGGGCAGGGAACTGTGCCACCAGCTCTGCCTTTCCCTTTCACACGGGCCCATGGAGAGCAGCCCTGTCCTGGGTCATACTCGCCCGCTGGAAGCTCGCAGGCACGGGGGCAGGTCAGCAGCGTCCTGAGCTTCTAGGGACGCGTGGCAACCACCAGCCTCAGTCCAGGGCCCTGTCGGGCCTGCCAGGTCCGAGGTGGGAGTGGAGGGAGCAACTCCTCTGCCATGGGGGCGTCTGGCAGATTCCCGAGACGGCGCGTGCTTGTGTTCAGCTGTGGCTCAGAGCGGCGGGGTTAGATGGGTTCCCCCCTGAAAGCGAGGGGTGGGTGTTGGCCCTCGGGCTGCACCCGGAGGTGGAGCAAAACCGAAGCAGCCTCAGCAGGAGAGAGACCTGGGAACAGCTCGGGGCCTGAGAGTAGCCGCTGG
The DNA here is from genome assembly GCF_052426305.1 of Pelodiscus sinensis. NCBI lineage: Eukaryota > Metazoa > Chordata > Testudines > Trionychidae > Pelodiscus > Pelodiscus sinensis. The sequence goes on along the minus strand of NC_143074.1, from coordinate 5,129,171 downwards.
GTGGATAATTTTGAGCTAAGAGCACGTGCAGAGAAACCAGCCAGGCCCAGGCCCTGATTACAGATCACTCTGCCACCTTAGGGAGAGCAAGCATGTGCTGGAAAGGCCAGAGGGACACCCGTCTCAGCATCACCCTTTCACTGCCAACTGAGAACTCGGAAATGTTCTGGGCAGGAGTAACTGCCACAGGGTGGATTTGAACCTGGGACCTCTGTGTAGGAGCCGCTACAGCTGGCACTGTAAAGCCAGCTGGCGCTCACTGTAAGTGCTCTAAGTGCCACTCCATGGGACAGTGACCCACACCCACTAGATGTGTGGGTTACAGGCACCAGGGTAATAATCTACCTTGCTGGGCCAGCCCAGCTGTTAGGTTCACATATCCAGGACCTTTCCAGCAGCCTGACCAGCTTGTGGAACTGCCGGTCGGGCAGCCGCTGGGAAGCCAGTGCCAGGGATTTGCTGCTTTCCCAGACGTGGGGAAATCCCTGCAGGTTAACCATGGCTCCAAAAGCAAAAGGCCTTCGGCTCAGCCAAGCTGGAATCGGCGTGGCTCTCAGCTCGGAGCGGCTGGCTGCCTCGCACACACTTCATCTTGCTTTGTCCCTTCCTGGAGAAGGCCACCTGGCGCGCTCGCCCAGGGAGCAATGCCGCCATTGGTGCGATGCTAAATCAGTCACTATTGACGGGATAACTTCCCAGCTGGCTGAAGGGGGCTGGGCAAACGCTTTGTTTCTCCAGTTGCTGTGCAGTCCTATTTTAGCTCTACGGCTAGTGAGAGAGTCCCTGCATCTTTGCAGCACGGAGCGTGACTACCTTCTGGGCAGAAACCCAGGGGTACTGCCGTTATGGTCCATGTCATGATTATGAGGGTTAACCAGCAGCCTGGGGATTAAGGAGTTAACTACACCTAGCCAGGTGGCGTGACCAGTAGGAATGTAGGTGGGACTTTCAAACTGGGACAAAGGAATTTGGGTTTTTTCCTTTCTCCCTTTTGTCTCTCGGTGTGTATTCTCTGCAGCTACAGAGAGGGACAAGCATGTCTCTCTCTCTCCAAGACACCATTCTTCATTTTCTGTAAATAGGGTAAAGTTTAGGTAGTTTCGTTAGGCTTTATTGTTTTAAGGGTGGGGTATGGGATCTGACGTTTGGCACTGCTTAAAAGATGTTTTGGCTTTTCTTTGTAACTAAGTTCTAGGCCCATGGAGTTTCTCCAGGAGTATATTTTGTTACTTTCCCATCTAGTCATTATGCCTGCAACAGGAATATTGTTGTAATAATAAAAGTCTTCTCTTTTCTTTTTATTAACCTGGCAGTGGTTACTTGTGTGTCCTGATTTTTATAATAGGGGTGAGATTTCCCAGATGATCTTTCCCCTGATTTCTTTATCAATATTTGGGTGGTGGAAGCGGAAGTTTTATTCCCAAAACCTAGGTTTTTAAGATTTTGGGGGAAGTTTTATACCAAAGCCTGGTAGATAAGGCTTTGGGGTACACTTGCTGGCCCCCACTTCTGCATTTATCATGCCAGAGTGGGGAAGGAGCCATGACAGTCCACATCACCCGCTCACTGGCAGAGGCAGAGCGGTCTAGTGGTTAAAGCAGCCACCTGAGACTCATGGTTCTAAGCCTGCTTCTGTGAGGTATGTGAGTTCAGGGAGGAGTGAGGGCTCCTGGGTTCTGTTTGTACCTACCCACCTTTCTCTGTACTCGCGGGTAGTGGGACGGTCATGGTGCCCGGCTGATTTGTCCGCTGAGTGACCGTTCCCTGCAGTGACCTCGTCCGACCCACCTGCTCACACAGGTCACATTTGCTGCTGCGCACAGCTCTCCCTGGATCTGAGCAGCTCTGCTCCTCGCGTCTCCTCTCCCGAGCCCTGTTCTTCGATGTCCGTCCTTGCTTGTCTTCCACATTCATCTAGCAGAGCCGGGTACCCAGGCCTGGCTCCGGAGGGCAAACGGTGCCATGGTTAGGCCACGGCCTGGCAGGAGGATGCTGCAGCCATGCCGGGGTGATCGGAGATTGGCTGGAGCACAGTGGAGCCTGGCGTGAGGGGTCTCAGCCGAGGAGGGAGCGATCCATCTGTTCACCGCAAGGGCAGGAGATCTTCAGCTGGGATGCCTCCAAGAAGGAGAGGCGAGGTGGGAAGTGACCTCTGTTACTGGGCCTGCTTCTGCTGCTGAGAGATGAGCCTCCGCTCGAATGAGCAGCTATTACCTGATAGCGCTACCCACGCCCCGCCCTCCATCAGGCCCCTCCGCCTGCTGGCGGTTAGCGGACGCCCTGCGAACAGGAGGCATTTCTGTAGCTGGCTGCTGAGTCCGCTCCTGCGCAGGAAGTCAATACGCTCTCCCGAAGTATCGCGCTTTCGTCCGTGATAGATTGTGGACGGGGACCAGAGGAGAAGGTTTGTATTAGAACCCCATGGCTTGGACGGACGCCTCGACATCAAGCCGATAGCGACACTCCTGTGTCAGGGCGAAGAATGAATCCGGCCTGGGTTGTGTTCTCGCTGGGCTTTATAATGAAGGCGGCTTTTTAAAGCGGACGTAATGGGCATCCCAGCTAGGAGCCCGCTGGCTGGCTCAGCGGGGGGGATTGGTAGTGGGCTATGAAGCCCTCCTCCCTTTGAGACCAGATCAAACCCAGCCTGGCAATAAGGAAGGCCAGAGTTTTTCCAAAGTGGCCTTGGATGCCGGTTGCTCTTGTGGGTGGGTGCCCAGCACAGAAGTGCCATTTGCCAAGCAGGCGGAGTCCCCAGGGCTCCAATTTTCCTTGGGAAGGGCCAATGCCCAGCGCTGCTGGAGACCAGAACTGGGCCCCCAAATGGAGAGGCTGATTTTGAAAATGCCACTGTTGCCATGTCTCCCCTCCAGGGGGCGGTGTCGCAGGACTTTAGTCTAGTGCCCCCTGCAGTCATTGTGGTGCCATGACCGTCTGTCACTACACAGGACCCGTGGCCAGGGGCTGCTCAGCGCGTCCCCCTTCTGGGGTTGACAGAAAAGTGCTGGATAGGGCCCCCAGTCTGGTGGCTTTTGAGGCTGGGCCTTAAACTCCTTCTGGGGCCCCTGATCTTTGGGCCTCTTACCCTTTCTGAAGCCCACACCTTCGCCCTGGCTCTGGGGCAGGGGAGGGGAACGCCGGTCCAGCCCAGTGTAGGCGGCCGAGGGTTTTCCCTCAGTCCCTGTGCCATTTTCGCTGGGCCGCTCTTTCCCTTTGCCAAACCTCTCAGCATCTTCCCCCGGATCTTGGGAGTCTCCCCTCCCTGCCTGGAATCAAGGGCTTCTCGCTGCTGCTGCTTTGCCCGCTACAGCGGCTCCCCCTTCAGAGCTGTTCCCAGCCCTTCTTGCAGCCTCTTACCTGGGACTGGGACTGGCCAGAGCCCCCCAGCCCTCTCTCTGGAGCGGGTTTTCTCCCAGGTACCTCAGCCTCAGGTGAATTGTTGGTGTTCTCCTTCAGGGGGAGGGGTTCCCCCCCCCCCGGCCTTCTCCTGGAGCTGCCACTGTGACGAAAGCCTTTGCCCGCTTCCTGCAGCAGAACAATTAGCCGCCCATTCCTGCTCCCACCAGCGCCTGAGGAGCAGGCAGCCTTCGTGCTGCGCCTCTCCCCGTGGGCTGGGGGAGAGGGACACTTGCTCTGCCCCCCACCCCCTTCATTCCCAGGAGCCTTCGTCTTTCAAACCCTTCTGCGCCCAGAAAGGGCCATGCCAGGCGGGGGATGGGCTAACCGCTAGGCACTACTGCCCTTGGTGGCGGAGTCCCTGGTCACAGGAGGTTTTAGTCTTTGCCGCCTGGTGGCCAGCACGAAATGAGCTCGCCCTTTGCATTCCGTGTCTGCCTCACAAACGCTGCCCCGGTGGGAGCCTGAGCAGGGCGGCTGAGTGTCAAACAGCCCAGAAGGCCACTCTCTCCTCACCCTGCTCCCTCCTGGCCTGGACTGAGGCATGCTGGGAAAGATGGCTCTGCTGCTGCCCATGCTGCGCCTGTTCTGAAGATAAGACGCCTTCGGCCTCTAGGCCGGCTGCCAATCAGGCACCTGTCCCCAGCTCTCAGTTCAGTTCAGCCTTGACAAAGCTGGCCGGGAACAGCTGATCAGAGGTCCAGGGTTGCGGGGGATGTTAATGCGGCATCACCTGCAACCTCTCTGTTGCTGTTGCTTTTCTGGGGCCCATTTCTCGGTTGTAACCCGGTTCCCGCCTGTTCTCTTTCAGCCCGTGTTTTACAGGGGCCTGGCCGGCTCCCAGGTGACGCTGAGCAGCCTGGTGAACCAGACCCGTGTCATGCTCGAGGAGCAAGCTCGCCACCTGCTGAACGAACAAGAGCGGGCGACCATGGCCTACTACCTGGACGAGTACAAGGAGACCAACATCTCGGTGGACTCCCTGGTCATGGCTCTCTTCGAGCTACTCAACACCCATGCCAAGGTGAGGCAGGGAGACCCAGCACCAGGGGGTAGGGGGATGGAGTCCACTGCCAGAGGAGGGAACAGTGAAAAGCAAATGGATGGTCAATTTCCTGGGGTTTCTGCAGCCCTGGGTCAGGCTGGGCTAAGAGCACGTTTCGGGGGGGGACTCCGCTGGGTTTGATGTACCCAGGTTTCAATGCAGCATTTGCACATGCACCGTGGTCAGCGGTCTGCATTGTGACTGGAGCACACGTGGCCATTGTGTGAGGGTGTGAAGCTGTAAGTACTGTGGGAGCCTCCTTGGAGGCCTGGCGGCAAAGGGCGTGGTTGGCACCAAGGGGTTAAAAAAAGAGACCCTCCAGGCCGCCCAGGCACCGTCTCAGGGTTGGCTTTGCCCTCCCCTCCCTGCAGTTCTCGCTGCTCTCCGAGGTGAGGGGCCTGGTAGCCCCGCAGGACCTGGATCGCTTTGACAACCTGGTGCTGAAGCGGGAGATCGAGTCCATGAAGGCCCGGCAGGCCTCGGTGCCCAGCGCCGACTCCTACTCCGTGACGTCCTGCAGCGACACCGGCTCCTCCACTGGCAGCCACTTCACCGCCACCACCGTCAGCTCGGCCCGGGTAAGTGCGCTTCCCTTTCCCTCAGGGCTTTCCTGCCAATCCCAGTCGGCTTCCGGAACCATCTTGCGTCCCCTGGAAGGCCCCCTCCTGTGACGTCCTCCTGTCTGAACCCCTATCCCCACAAAAAACCCTCTGCAAACCTGCTCCCCATCAGGTCCCCAGAACGAGCTCCAAGCTCCCCGCCCTCTCCCGCCTTCGTGCTCACGGTGACTCCGCTCCGGCAGCCGGCTGAAGGCATCCTGGAGACCCTGGTCTCTTGTGCAGAGGTGGCTCCGAGGTGGTGCTGGGAGGAGAATGGGATTGCTGGCTTGGCTCTAAAACTGCTGCCTGGTCAAACTGCGCGGGCCTCAAGACAGGAGCAAACTCCTACAGGCATCCCGGAAAAATCTACCTTCCAACCCCCACTCCACCCCCTCCTCCACGGCTCGGCAGAAGCCGCTGGGAACTGTTTGAGAGGAGGAAATCTCTCCCACTGAAGCAAGAGATACTGGGCCACTGTGGATGGCCACGTGCCAGCTCTGATTGGCCAGTGCCTGGCTCCTAATGGGCAAACTCTGTAACGGTGACTCCCAGATGCCTCGCTATAATGCTGGGGAAGGTCGTGTTTGGCATGGAAAGGCTCACCTGGTCGCTCTACTCCTGGGGTCAGACACATGGGCTCAGGAACAGGCATGGGGCTGGCCAGGAGCCAGAAATGATGCAGAAGCATCAGACTCATGCCCCGAGATCTCCCCTGGCCTCTGTGTGTGTGATACTGATGGACCCTCGTCAGGGCAAAGAGAGAGACCCTTGGAGCACATGGAGAATGCACACGCTCGCCCCGGGAGCATTTCAGCAGTCCCATGCCTGCTGGTGGTGGTTGCGGGGCCGAGCTCTGCCGTGCAGGGGGCCAGTGCATTGAAGGGGCTCCACCCGCCTGCCACGGTGGCCCAAAGGGAACTGAACAAGCAGGAGGCGGCAGCACCGGGTTTTGCTAGGGAGGGTCCAGCTGTAAGTCCTCCAAGCATCAGGAGAGGTCTGCAAGGAGAGGTCAGCTGGAGGGGGCGTGGGACTCGGAGATGATCCACCAGGACTTTGGGGAAGGGTCCTCTGCAGGCTCTTGGGAACCGAAGAGGTGGTGAGAGCTTGGAGATGGGGCCCTCATCTCGGCAAGAGAAGGGTTGAGATCGGGCACCAACTCCCCAGTCGCACACACACGGGGAGAGTGGCCAGCAAAGCCCGGCCAAAGCCAAGCCTGCTTGCAAATCCCACCCTATATCACCACCCTCCAATTTTCATGGCACGGACATAGGCTCCATCTGCCTGGCCCGACCCTGGCTTGCCGTTATTGTCGTGGTACTCACTGTTCCTTGAAACAACTGCCCCTCTTGCCCCATAAACACACAGGCCCCCGGCCCCCTCCTTCCCCATCCCATCTGCATTCCCTACCCGTCCTCCTCCTCCCGGCACGTCTGTGGCTCCGTTACGGTCGCCGGCCTGCCTCGGTGAGCACGGTCTAATTAAGTTATCATAATCACCTCGAAGTGTGCAGCGGTGCGGCCCCAAAATTAATTTCCCAGCCGTAAAACGCCTTCCATCAGAAAGACATTAGCTGCCTGGGAAATTAAAACTTCCGTGAAAAGAGCAGGTGCCAGGGGCTGCTGGCAGAGACGCGCGGCGAGAGGGGCAGTCGGAAAACAGACGGGGTTGGCTCCGCAGCCAAGAGGGGAGACGCAGAGGGGTCTTTCTTGGGGGCGAGGCAGCCGGATTTGAGCTCCGAGCAGCCCTGGGAGCGGTTTTCCAGCCTCCGTGGGAGTTAATCCCTTCTGCGCCACCGGGGTGGATTAAAGCCAAACACTGGACCAAGCCAAACTCCAGAATCACTCGTATGCCAGCGGCCCCCTCTGCCCAATATCGCCAGAGCTGTGGAAGAGGGCGCTGGCGGGGGCAGCTGGTGCATGTGGGGGGAAGAGGATGCGGGGGGGCTACCCAGAGGGGGACAGGGGCAATTAAAATTTTGGCAGGGCACCGTTAGGCAGTGCCCCTGCCAAGTGCCATCGCAGGTCACCCGTGGGTGCTGGCAAAGGAGGGGCGGTCGCCCTGCGAAGGCCAATTATGACAAGAGGGGATCAGGAAGGCTGGGAAATATTTCAAATCTCAAATCGGCGGGTGGCTGCCTTCCGCCCTTCCCCCCACGCGATCGCTAGCTGTGCTGGGCAGCAGCTAACTGCTCTCTGCCGGGATGACGCTTCCGAACGTGGGAGTCAGCGTGAGCAGCCCCCTCCCAAATTACTCCTGCTGGGAGCCCTTGCAGCCATTCCCCGGGTCTGCGGGATCGCACGGGCCGGGAATCAGCCCAGGGCTTGCTCCGGGGGCTGCAGGGAAGCCAGGGCAGGTAACGCAACTTCTCTTCCCATAATCCTGGCTCTTGCTTGCTGCTCCTGAGACTCGCAGCCTCCGTCTAGAGCAACCCCAGCAACCAGCGTGGCCAGGCAGTCCTGTGCCTGGCCCGGCCCTTTGCTCCAGTGGTGCAGCAGGCGGAGACGATGGCGTGAACTCCAGGGGGCCGGTTATGTCTGTCAAAGCCAGGAGCGAGCCCAGGCAGCCCCCTGATGCCGGTTCCTTGGCCCCACGTCCTGCGCGGCTCTCAGAACAAAGCGCTCGGTGCCTTAATTTAACTGCACGGGAGACACCCCGATGCCTGCCCCGGGGGTGGGGGGAAGGGCTTGGGCCACATTGTGTTCATGTCCTGGGTTTGTTCTGCCTCCTCCCTAACGTTCTGTTTTTTCCCCTTTTTGTCCGTGTGGATCTGCTCCCCCAGGAGCGGCTCTTGTGGCTAATCGACCTGATGGAGGTAGGGGCCTGGCGGCGGGGCGGGGCGCTCGCGTGCTGGGGTTTGCATGGTGGCAGGGCAGGGAGGGGGCACACCTCAGCTGTGTGCTGCCAGAGGCTGATGCCTCTTTGTGCTCTCCCCATGTGAGCAGCTGGGGCGCCGTTCTCCCGGGTTTGCTTTTATCCTTTAGCTCTGTCCACACCTTCTGCCTTAATCCGGCTGGTGCCGTGACCCCAGAGTGCTTGCTCCTTCTTCACTGCCCCGCCTGTCAGCTGCCTGGTGTCATCGTCCAGTCGGGGCTGGGCTGCGGGTCACGTTGCTCATTAGGGCAGGTGAGACTAGGCAGAGGGTGGCTTTTCCCCGACGGCCTTAGGGCCGCATTATCTTTGATTCAAGTGCCCCAGAGCAGCCTCGGAGTGTAATAGCAACGCACAGTAGCAGGGCTCTTAACCTCGGGGGCACAGCCACACTCCTCTTCTGGAAGGGCTGGATCGGAGGGGAGGGGGCTCAAAATATCCAGGTTCTGCTGACTGGCATAGGACCCACCCTGGGCAGTCAGACCCCCCCATACAGGGAATGATTGACAGCTCTCCTTGGTGAGGCTGAGTGCATCCACTAAAGAGCCTTGGAGAATCCCCTCTAGCCTGGCGGGAGGGGGCTCCAGGTTCACGGATGGAATTCACCCTGCAGGGCGAGTGGGCTCTGAAGGCACCTGGGTTGCAGCTGGCGCAGCAATTGGTTTCCGTGGCGCGGCGCCTGCGTTCGGACGGCGTGACGTTGCTCCTGGCGGTGATCGGTTCTTACCTGTCTGGGCTCTGAGGGAGCAGGGGGCTAGCAAGAACGACCTCCCTGGCTCCATGTCAGACTGCTGCACTAACCCCTGACGTGGCTTGCCATGTCTCTGTGGGCTCAGAGGGGCTCCGGGTCCCTTGCTCTGGATGTGATCTGGGCATCTGCAGGGACAGAGGAGCAACTTCATAAGTGCCTCCTGCTCCCTACCCAATAGCCCTGCTCCCTGGAAAGCCCCTCCCATGCCAGCGTGCTCCAATGAAAAGGGCATCGGGGGGGGTTCAGGCTGGTACTGGGAAGCGAACATGATGAAGCATAACTGGAGTGGGTTGGAACAAAAAACAGGACTATGCAGCACTTTAGAGACTAACAAGATGGTTTATTAGGTGATGAGCTTTCGTGGGCCAGACCCACTTCCTCAGATCAAATTGTGGAAGAGAATTGGCACAACCATATATACCAAAGGGATACAATCAAAAAAAGTGAACACATATATAATTGACAAATGAGATTTTAGAACAGAGAGGAGGTGAGGGGGGAAGGTTAGTATCTGTGAGGTAATGATATTAGGGGTGATAATTGGGGAAGCTATCTTTGTAATCTTTGTGATCATTAGCATCTTTGTTAAGGCCCATACGTAAAGTGTTAAATTTAAGCATGCATGACAGTTCTGAGGCTTCTCTTTGAAGTCTGGAGTTAAAATCTCTTTGAAGCAATTTGGAGGGGGTTCGGTTCTGTTAGCCAATGCATACATGCTAGGGGTAGAACACAGCAGCTAATGTGTCATATGGGCAGGGTACTGATATCATGTTGGGGAGCTACCTTACCTGAATGTATTATGGGCATCCCATAATTCTCTTCATCCATATTAAGAATCCCACAACGAACACTTTGCAAAGCTGAAGGCAGCTTTGGAATTTAAAAAAAAACAGGAAATTTGTAAAAGTGATGATGCACAAACGCATTGTGCCAAGTGATGCCGAAGCTTCCTTTCATTCGGGCTCATTGGTGCTGGGAATGTCATGCTCTGAATGAGAGATGGAGAAGAGAGGGAGGTACCCGGACAAGCTGGCATGAACTAGAGCAGTGTTTCTTAAACTTTTTAAGACCGAGAAACACCAAACAATATTTTTTTTATGAGAAACACCAAGGATTTTTGGCTGAGCAAAAAAAAAAAGATCAGGGAGGGAGAAGGGATGGGAGAAAGTTATTGAGAGGGGGAAAAAAGGGTTGGGGGGAAAATTATTGAGCAAAAAAAAAGGTCGCCTACCCTTTTAAGAGCGGCCATTTGGAATTCTGTTGTTCTCCGTGGCACACCTCCAACTGCCTCGTGCCACACCAGTGTGCCACTGAACACAGTTTAAGAAACACTGACCTAGAGGGATGAACTTACACCTGAAGTGGTGTGTAAAGGGTTTTGTCACTGGCAGTGTTGCCCTATCGGTTCTGCTAGCTGAGAGGCCTCGCTTTGAAGCTCACACACTGTGAGGTGAACTTGCTCTGAGGTAAAAATTTGCTTCCTGGAAGGAGGGCGTGTAGGTCTCCGTTTCGTATCACCATTCTGGGTCTACCGTTGGCTACGTTTGGTGACTGGCTCTCTAGACAGTTTTTAAGAATGAATCCCGAGGGCAGTTGGATGATTGGCTACCTCTTTGAATCACTTGTGTGTCTTGGGGTGACTGTAAGCTGTGTGTGCGCATGGCCACTCGAGAAATTCAAAGCCACCCAGTTGATTAGCAGAGCACCCACACCTAGGTTTTTTGTTCCTACCAATGGTGCACATTCACACTTGCCTCTGTGTGCATACACGTTTATTCCACATGTGGGTAGAAAAATTAGTGCTTTCAGGCCCTAGTGGGAATGGCAGCACTGCTAGTTTTAGCCCCCTAGCACAAGTCCCAGTGAGTTTTATATTTATATGTACATGGAGATATACCATCTCATAGAGATGGAAGGGACCTTGAGAGGTTATCAAGTCCAGCCCCCTGCCCTCACAACAGGAGCAAGTACAATCCCTGACAGATTTCCCCCAGGACCCTAAATGGCCTCCTCAAGGATTGAGCTCACAACCCTGGGTTTCATTGGCCAATGCTCAAACCGCTGAGCTAGCCCTCCCCCCAATGTGGCCCTTTGAGGCTCACCACTGGAGGAGGATGGGGGGCTGGTGGCAGGGTAGATGTAAACTAAGGGTCTCTTCAAGTCTCCAGGCTGCTGGTTAATGAGGAATCCTATGAATGAACTGGAAAATTGGAAGGCAATTAGCTCCTTCCAGCCTTGCAAGGTGCGATATCATTATGGACATTCACCCGCAGGCAAGCCAAGTCCTCATTAAACTCCCTGTAACCTGGCACTGGACAGTAATTATGACCCTTTCTATCTGGCGCGACCAGCTGGAGGCTGACGTGTGGCCCAGCCAGGCCCGGTTATCACCTCTGAGCTTAATGACTTTTACTCTCGGCTCCGTTCTGCAAAGCAGGGGTTAATTGTACAATGTAAGAGCCAGCTGCAGCCTCTTGTTCACCGAGGCAGGCTTCTTGTAGGATTTGCTAAAACACGAGCTGGTCCTGAGGGAGTTGGGTCTGTTTTTTTCGCAGCTATGTAATTATTATGATTACAAAATTGAACTCGGCATTGATTTTGTTTGGTGGTTATTTCATAGCGGAGATAGAGTCAGATTGACAGACAGCAGAGTTCTCCCGATCCTGCGCAGGGCCCAGAGGCGCCTGGGAGGCGCTCAGTACTGCAGAGGATCAGGCCCTATAGAATAGACACAACACAGAAAGAAGAAGTATCCCATTCCACCCTCCCCCATCATGATTCCGGGCTGCATGAACAGGAGTGTTGTGAGCAAGACACGAGAAGTTATTCTTCCGCTCTGCTCTGCGCTGATGAGGCCTCAGCTGGAGTCTTGTGTCCAGTTCTGGGCACGACATTTCAAGAAAGATGTGGAGAAATAGGAGAGGGTCCAGAGAAGAGCAACAAGAATGATGAAAGGTCTAGAGAACATGACGTGTGAGGGAAGACTGAAGGAATTGGGCTTGTTTAGTTTGGAAAGGAGAAGACTGAGAGGGAACATGATAGCAGTTTTCAGGTATCTAAATGGGTGTCACAAGGAGGAGGGAGAAAAATTGTTCTCCTTGGCCTCTTAGGCTAGGACAAGAAGCAATGAATGGGCTTAAACTGCAGCAAGGGAGGTTTAGGTTGGACACTAGGAAAAACTTCCTGCCTGTCAGGGTGGCTAAACACTGGAATAAGTTGCCTAAGGAGGTTGCGGAATCTCCATCTCTGGAGATATTTAAGAGCAGGTTAGATAGACGTCTATCAGGGATGGTCTAGATCGTACTGTGTCCTGCCGTGAGGGCAGGGGACTGGACTCAATGACCTCTTGAGATCCCTTCCAGTTCTTGTGTTCTATGATTGATCATGAGCCCTGAGAATGAGCATGAACTGCGTTCTAGGAGGAACTACTCCTGCGGGGAAGTTTTAAAGGGACAAGGGTATAAATAAAAGTGCGGTGGGGCTGTCTAGTGGTTAAAGCAAGGGGCTGGTACTCCAGACTTCTGGGCCCTGCATCTACCTCTGCTGCCAACCCCAGGAATGATCACAAAGGTACATCTACACAGCAACATTATTTTGAAATAACTAGTGTGTGCGTCTACACATCAGGCAGTTATTTTAAAATAATGTCAAAATACTGTCAAGCTGGAGGACTTCTTACTCCAACTCCTGTTACCCTCATTGTACGAAGAGGAAGGGAAGTTTGAGGAAGAACGCTCTGTTTCAAAATAAGTCCTGTGTAGATGCTCCCAATTCAGAAATAAGGGAAGTAGTGGAGTCTCCATCCCTACAGGTGTTTAAGTCTCGGCTTGACAAAGCCCTAGCTGGGTTGATTTAGTTGGGATTGGTCCTGCCTAGGGCAGGGGGCTGGACTTGATGACCTTCTGAGGTCTCTTCCAGCTCTATGGTTCTATGATTCTATGATTCTATAAGCTATTTCAAAATAAGCTACGCAATTGACATACCTTAATTTGTGAGCTCTTCTCATCAGAGGACCTCGAAGTACTTTGCAGAGGGAACAGAGAGCCTGGTATCCCTGGGCCTTTTGCGGTGGGGGGGCTCCGTGGCAGCTTGCCATGCAGACTGCCCCAAGTCTGGGACTCTGTTCCCTTTTGTGGAGAATTTTGAGCTTGATTCCAAATCTGAACAAACTCAGCTTTCAAAATACCTGGACCCTTCTGGACTTGGAATGTCTTTCTCTGCCCGGCTCCCATCATTAGCAGTAATGGGCGAGAAGGAGGTTCTAATGTTTAACAATGAGTTTAATTCACCATTGCCACCGCTAGCCAGGGAATGTGGTAGGTTCTGCATCCCTTGCAGTCTGTCCCTCACGACGGGGTGTTTTCCTAACACGCACGCTCTAGCTCAGCCACAGTTGGGCTCAGTACAGAAATCGGTGGGTGAAATTCCCCTGTCTGTGGTCTGCAGGGGCCAGACTAGATCAGGGGTGGGCAATAATTTTTTACCAGAAATTTTTGAAGTGGCCCCAGGCCACACCGGAAGGAGCAGAGCCCCAAGCAGAAGGAACGGAGCCAGGATACTTCCCCACTTCCCCACACTCAGACCATGATTAGTCTAGGGGTGGGGGAGCACGTAAAGTCTTTGTCCCCTCCCCCACAAGAGGTTCCCCTGAGGCCACTTCCCCCTTTTGCCCCCAGACCAATCAGGGCTTGGTGGCGGAGGAATGTACCAAGTCTCCTCCTGCCCTGCCAGGAGCACGTGACACTTCTAAGTGCCACATGTTCCTGGCAGGGCAGAGAAAACTTCATGCACTTCCCCCCACTCCCAGGCTCTAATTGGCCTGGGGGCAGGGAAGCAGCAGGATCTCCGTGGGCTGGATCAACCCACTTGGCGGGCCAGAGGCCCTTTTGCCCACCCCTGCGCTATAGGGGCATAACGTTCCCTTCCGAGCTCAGAATCTGTGAAGAGCATAAATTCGAGAGCGGCGCAATAGACGGCTGATTGGAGCAGAACTGTTTCCAGACCCTTGTTTTTCAAAGCTATTGATGCTTCGGAGGCTTTTTAAAATGCGATCTGGTAAACCATGATCTTAAAATAGTGTGAGCTCCTAGCGGCCCACTTTTGCTTGAAAGGCATTACCTTTTTACAGCCCGAAGCAATTTCTGTTTTGCCCAAAAATATTAGGCGTAAGAGAAATCCAGTCCTCTTTTAGGGTACTCAGCAAAAAATGGAAGGATATTTATATCGCCACGCAGACGGGCAGAAGCAGCCAGCGTCAGCAGTGTTGTTTGCAAGGCCTGGGCACAGAGCAGCCCCGGGCTGCTGAGCGCCCCCGAACAGCACAGAGGGTGGTGGCAGGATGTGTTGGCTCAGAGAGCCAGTCCCCCCTCCAGTGCAGGGTGCCTGAGTGTGGCCGGAGACGAAGAGCCCACCAGCCCTTTCTCTGGAACAACCACAGAATGGATCGGAGCCATCTCCAGCTGAGATGCCCTAGAAACAGCCCCCCAGAAACAGAGTTGGGGTGGAATGGGTGTAAAACCAGAGCAGTCCTGTAGTCTCTGCCAGAGCACACCAGCGGGGGGTGTCCTCACGGGTAGGACTCTGCCCAATTCATGGGCATGGAAAAGGCATCCCAGAGCGTGAAACCTCCTTCGGCGTGGTTCCCCCCATGCGATGTGGATTTCACAGGGAGAGTTCCTCAAATGGGGGTCCCAACCCAAAAGGGAGCTGCGGGGGCAGTGTGCAAGGTTATTGCCACCCTTGCTGTTTTATTGCCTTCCGCACCAGATAGCCAGAGAGCGACAGCAGATAGAGGCAGCGTCCTGCAGCAGCAGTGCAGAAGTGAGGGTAGCAATGCCCTACCATGTCATCCTTACTTCTGTGTTGCTGCTGCCTGCAGAGCTGGGATCCCAGCCAGCAGCTGCTGCTTTTCAGCAGCCCAGCTCGGAAGGCAGCACCACAGCCAGCAGCAACACGGAAGAAAGGGCACGTCTACACTAGCCCCCTAGTGTCGACAGACCCTTTAAGGGTGGCAACACCCTCCCTTATACAAACCTTGTAACTCCCCACAACTCTCTTGTGGGTCAGGCTCACTGCAGGTACAACACCGGGGTGTGTTTAAATCTCTGAAATCGTGACATTTACCAGCTTTAAAACCCTATGCCAAGAAATTGACCAAAATGGACTGACTGTGATAGGACCCTTTTCCTGGCTCAGCACAGAGATCTGCCACAGTGTGACCTGTGAAAAATTCAGCCATCCCGCAGGAAGGGAAGGGACGGGACGGGGTGCCATTCACCCTGCAGGGAAAGGGGAATTTTAAAGGGCACAGCTGCCAGATAGCCCAGGCCACGCTGACAATCCAGACTGAGTGAGCTGCACCTGGGCCTGGACCGGGTTGTTACTGGCAGAGATTCTCCCTGTTCAGTGTGAGCTGGGATTTTGGTTTTCTTGAAAGAATTGTGCCAGGAGGTTGCCCGGCCTTCGGGATTGTCGTGGCGTCGCCAGGGATTAACGCTGAATCTTTAATTAAAGATAAAGTCGTGTGATGAAATCTCCAGGAATTCATCCAACTTTCCCCGCTCCTCGCCAAGCACGGGAGCTTCCAGGCAGATGGCCCGGCTGGTGTAGAGCGGCTCTGGCATCGCGCAGGAAAGCAGCAGCCATGCGGCACGCGGGAGAGCCTTGTATTGTACGTCCATCAACCCAGGGTGCAAACTCCCTCAGGCCCGTACTCAGGGATTTCGGGGGTGGGGGGCTTTTTTTGAACATGTGGACCGCAAGGGTGTGAGTGCACCCCCTTTGATCCCCCAAGGAAACAGGGAAATCAGCCCCAGCCTTCCCCCAGCTGGTCAGAGCATGCGGGAGGGAGGCTCGGGCAGCGAGCTGCTCCTGCCTTCCCCTGGCTGGCCGGAACATGCTAACTTGGGCGACCATGAGGGGTGCTTTCACACCCTTCACTACCCCCCACCGCTGCGTATGGGCCTGTCCCTACCAGTGCACTGCTGAAATTGACACTGCACATGAGCCAGGGCCAGGTGTTAGCTGCCCCGGTGATGGCCGTGGTGTAAGAACCAGCGTAGAATAGATGGGCGCAGGCACTAGCAGGCCGACTGTGTCCATTCACGCCTGGCTGGGAGCAGCAGACTGTGCTCTCCATGTAAATAGCTTCTCTCTTCACTCCACCTTCCCTGGAAGCTTTTCTAGCCCACGGGCCTTGGGGGAGTCTCAGTGTCTGTCTCCTGAGGGTCCCTCTTTGTGCAGTTCCAGAGCCTTAATCTTTCCCCCGGGCTGCAAGGGGAAGATCTGCCAACAGGACTCGGTGTTACTCAGTGAGCTTCCCTCTGCAGAGTGGGTGGGCTTCAAAGATGGGGGGGTCTGGCATGCGCGGTGGAAGTGCTCCAGCCCGCTATGGCTGGTGTGCGGCTAACAGCCTCGCTCAGCTGGCAGATGGAAAGCTTTCGCTCGCCCATCTGGAAAGTCTGCCGGGCGGTGAAAAAGCTCACCTGAGTTACGGACCCTGCTGCCTCCCCCGGACGGCAAAATGCAAAGGGGACTGGAAATGCCCCGGCTTCCTGTGTGGTTATTGACAGACCCTTTGGCTTGGGGGCAGCAGCGGGAGATCACAGAAGAGAGGAGAGGGGGAGCAGCTCTCTTCTGCGGTAGAGCCCAGGGCAGAGCTGGGGGAAGCAGGTCAGCTCAGCGTGGATGCTCAGCCCTGTTCTGAATTTGGCCCAATAACTGCGTCCCCTCCTCTGCCAGATCGCTTGGGGGCCTTTCTTGGTCATAAGTCTCAGAGGGGGGGCCGTGTTAGTCTGTAACTTAAAAAAGGAGTCATCCTGTAGCACCGTAGAGACGACCACAAATATCTATCCAGTATCATGAGCTTTTGTGGGCACAACCCACTTCCTCAGAGGAGTGGAGCAAAGAGGAGAAACCCCCTGAATGTAGCGCACAAAAAGAAGGGAGAGGGGGAGGGGGGAAACCCTTGTCGATTGTAGCGCCCGTGCTAAACGAGGTTAAGAGAATGGGCTGGATGTGTCTTAGCGTTTAACGTCATTTGGGGGTTGAATGTAACGGACCATCCAGTTCATGTCTTTGTTCAGTCCCTGAGAGACAGCGTCAAATTTGCATAGGAAGGCCAGTTCCGCAGTCTCTCTCTGGAGCTGGCTGGTGACATTCCTTTGCGGAAGAACGGCGACTTTTAAACCCGCGACTGAGCATCCAGGCAGGTTAAAATGCCCCCTGCCCGCAGGTTTCTACGAGTGACCATTGGAATATCTGATGGGTGTCCATTAACCCTTTCTTGTGGCCCAGGGGCATTGCTGGCACTTGCTGGCATAGATCACATTGGTGGATGTGCAGGTGGATGAGCCCAAGATGGGGTGGCTGATGTGGTTAGGTGCTGTGAGGGTGTCGCTTGTGTAGATGTGTGGACAGGGTTGGCACCAGCGCTGATTGCGGGGGGGGGGGCGCATTCCTGGGTGCGTATGATTGACGTGTGCTGCTGGCTGCTGGCAAGAATTTGCTTCAGATAGGGGGGCTGTCTGGAGGCGAGGACGGGCCTGTGCCCCGAGGCCTGCGAGAGGGAGGGCTGGTTTCCCACGGTTGTTGTTGATCATGGGTTCCCAAACTGGGGGACGTGCCCCCCTGGGGGGACGTGAAGAAATTCTGGGGGGCGGCGCGAGCCGACCCAGCCCTCCCCCCTGTCAATCTGCCCCTTCCCCCCAAGTTCTGCTGTTATTTTTGTTTTTCAGAAACGAAACTTTTTTTCCCCTGGTTAGTTTTTTTTTATTTTTTTATTTTTTATTTTTTTTTTGCTCAAGGTTTTGTTGCTATTGTGGGGGGAGGCGTGAGAGTTTCTCAAAAATCAAAAAGGGGGCGTGATGCTGAAACGTTGGGGAACCCCTGTTGTAGATGGTCGACGATGAGCTGGAGGGGTTTCAGCTGAGGCTGTAGGCAGGGGATGCCCCGGGTGTTCTGCTGTTTTCCTCCTTGGGCCCATCTTAAAGAAGCAAATGCCTGGGCGCTCGTCTGGCTCTGTCAATCCGTTTTTTCCCTTCCCCGGGCGGTGTGTTCGTGTGAGGCGCGACTCCCCTGGGAGCTGCCTAAATTCCACCCTCTCCTCTTCTCTTTGAGCTGGGGCAGGCTCCAAGTCCTCCTCCCCCAGCTCTTGTCCCCCTCTCCCCCCGCCATGTGGTGGAGTCAGATTGGAGCCCACAAGAGCGAAGAGAAGACCTTCTGCTGTCCCAGCCCCTCTGCCCGCCCTGTTGGGATGCGGCGTGCCGCCCCGGCCTAGCCCCACTGCAGAACCCCTCGGTGCATGGAAATGACATTTCCCTCAATTCCCCGCGTTCATTAGCCAGGCGCTCGCCGCTCCAAGCCTCTCTCCTCCGGCTGCTGTTCTCCAGCGCTCCCCGGCCCCTGACTGACAGGCCCCCCACCCCCGCTGCACCGAGAGACCGACGAACTCATTGAGTTCTGGGGCTGATTTCTCACGCTCCGCTGCTGGTGTTGGCATATTCCGGGCTGTATTTTGACATTTGATAATTAATTTTGCCTAGAATTATTATGAATAAAAAGCCCACAACCCCGATGCACCCCGCAGCTGGCGTGTGTTTGCATCTGAGACCGTCTGGTTTGATTGCAGGTCAGGGAGGGGTGTTGTGTGCGGTGGGGGGAGAATCTTGATTTGACTCTTTCATTGCCCCCGAAGAGTGGAAGATCCCACCCACTCTCCCTACCCCCCGCCCCTGAACACAGGCGCGGGAAATAGGGGTGCAGGGTGCTGTGGAACACCGCAGACTTTGCACCCCATGCCAGGGTTCCAGTTGCCAGCCCCAGGGGATCCTGACCACTGGCTCCCCACCTGAGGTTCCAGCCACTTAGACCCAGTGTCTCCCAGGGTCCTGGCAGCCAGTCCTGGGGGCTCCTGGGGGCTCCGCTGCCAGCCCCTGGGTCCCTCAGCTGTACCCTTAGCTTGGGACAGTGAGGGGTGTGGGCAGGGGTAAGGCAGGGCTCAGCTCAGCACCACCACCCTAAAAATTGTGCCAGCACCACTGCCCCGGGAGGTGAAAATATGCTTGGGTCAACCACAAGCGGGCTCAGCTGAGCTGGGGAGGGAGCCGAAGGCGCTGGGCGGGCGGGGTGTGTGGGCTCCTGAAGAAGCATTTTGCTAGGGGGGAAGCGCGGGGAGAAGGAAATGAAATGGACGGGACTGTGGAAATGGAGGCCCTGCCAGGCGATCTCCTCCTAGTGCAGCTGCAATTCCTGACGGAGGCGACGGCCACCAAATGGAGAGAGGGCCAGATAGAGAGAGACCCGCACACACCACCCCGGCCTCTGCAAACTGAGAACTTGACTCAGGGGCTGTGGCCATGGTGGCGGGGCACGCGCTACACTCTCAAAATGCAGATGCATCTGGCCAATGCTACGCTCTCCTGGAGTTGCGCTGTGCTGGTGTGCAAAGCGGGGTTTGCTGTGCTTTCCTCACCAGGGCAAGGCACCCGCACGAGGCTACAGCAACAGTGCCACATGCAGTACAGCCTCTGTATAATACAGTCACATGCAGGGCTGTCTCAGTACAGTATAATATAGTGCATGCAGAACCGTCTCAGTACAGCCACACCCAGTACAGTTACAGTACAGTCACTTGCAGCACAGTCTCAGTACAGCTACACCCAGTACAGTTTAAGTACAGTACAGCCACCTGCAGCATATTCTCAGTACAGCTACACCCAGTACAGTTTAAGTACAGTACAGCTGCCTGCAGCACAGTCTCAGTACAGCTACACCCAATACAGTTTAAGTACAGTACAGCCACCTGCAGCATATTCTCAGTACAGCTACACCCAGTACAGTTTAAGTACAGTACAGCCGCCTGCAGCACAGTCTCACCCCAGTGCCCACAAGCCCATAGTCCAAAGAGAAATGAGATCCTGTGGCTTGGAGAGTGGGACTGAAATGCTCAGTGATGGTCCCACCTGTCAGAGCCAGGGCCTCTCCAGGCAGCCCTACCAATGCATGGGAGCTCAGCCGTGCCCCTCTGGAGGTGTTGGCCGTGCTCAGACATCTCCGCTGCCTCTAGTCCAGGCAGCCTAGCTCAGTCCTGCCTCCGCGCTCGCAGCTGCTGCACCTGACAGTGGGTCCCCAAGGGCGTGGCCCCTGCTTCCCAGCGGGGTGCAGGGGAGGCAAAGAGAAGGGCTGCTGCCAAGATACATACCAAGGGTTCCATCCTTGCATCCCTGGCTCCCCTAAAATTCCCTGCTGAGGTCAACAGGAAGGTCGGGGCACCCAGATGGCAGCCGTAGGCCCCAGGGATTCCCACCAGTGTTACTAACCGTCCCAGGCATTATTAACCAAGGGTATCAACAGCACGAGGCTCGTCGTGGGGGCTTGAACCCACAAATCCAGTGCTCCTGCTGATGGCCTTGCCTGCCCAGCCTGCACATGGCGCGGCAGCAGCTCCACCGTGGATCGGCCACCGCAGGGCAGTACACAGCACACGCCGAGTGGCTGGCTGCAGCTGAGTCAACTGGTCCCTGCTTATGGAGCCGGTTTGCATTATGAGTTTCCCTCAGCAAGGAGACAGACAGTTTCCCTTCCTGGCTGCTTTGTCCTAGCGGTTGTGCCAGGATCTTCCATGCTGCAGGGGAGCCCGTTCCATGAATACAAGCCTCTGTCGCTGAAACCAAAACACTCCCTTTGCTGCAAACATTTCTGTCCGTGGGAGGTTTTCTAAGACTCACCCTAACCTCCGGAGCAGCCTCTCCCACTAGGGCCTCTGCTGTGCTTTGTGTTGCCAGATGGTGCAGTGACTGGCTGTTTTTTCTGTTCCTTTACGTGTCTAGAACACATCCGACCTAGAGGGAAACGGAGAGGGACTCCAGAACAGTATTAATGCCCTGCCAGACATCTCTCTGGTAAGATACCTCACCTTCTTTTCCCTGCTTTATTCAGTGCTTCCTCAAATGGAAATCAACAATGAATGAAGGCACCCATACTTTGGCTCATCTTCTCCAGTACTTTCCCATACCCCTTACCTGTGGAACTCACTGCAGCAGGATATGATTGATGCAAATAACATCACAGAATTAGGGAAAAGGACTCAGGATCTGTGAGTAAGAATAGTATTCACAGATACTGGAGCTAAAATCGGGATTACCAGACTTTTCCCTCTATCAATCGTCACGCTCCAGAAGATATTCAGATTGCTGCTGAAATTTCCAGCCTGTCACCTCCAATCCAAGGGACGTGTCTGAGATTGGTCATTGCAGATGACAGAAGACCAGGCTATGGGGCAGTCTGCAGGTCTCCAGGAAAGGGAAGGATCTATCGTCTCACATTGTGGCACCTAATGGCTTTTTTTGTTCTGGTTTTCCGCAGGACGATGTTTCATCTTTCCCTGAGGAACCGCCCAGCTTTAAGCCCCCACCCCCTTTTCCAGCTCTAGCTCTGGATTCCTCCACTGCTCAGCTCCGAAATGCAGCAACAGACACACCCAAGCGCCCTTCCTCCGAATCCTCCCAGTCGGGCCTTTTCTTCATGGCCCCTCGCAGCCCCACCCCGTCTCCCAGCCACCCCGAAAAGGATGCGGCCAGCATGGCTTCCACCTTGGCCTCCGTGTCCACCGAGGATTCTGGCTCGAGCGCCATCTATGCCGCCGTGTCCCCTGCCGGTCACAGCACTAGGCGGCACATGGGTGCCCACTTGTCCCTGGTCAACCAGCACCTGATAGGCCCCTTCCCCAGAGTTCAGTCTCCAACCAGGCTGAAGACTCCCTCTCCTGAGAGCACCCCAGCCAGTAGCCTCCCGACACCTGCGCCTCGATCCCCTCCCCCGCCCCTGGCGCCCCTGGATCCAGACAAAGGCAGCCCGCAGTCCGCGATCAACCAGCACTTTATCATGGTGGAGGTGCATCGGCCCAACAGCGAGCCGGACGTGAACGAAGTGAGACCCTTGCCCCAAGCCCGAGGTGGGTGGCTCTGCCTGCTCGACTGATCCTGGGGGGCACTGCCAGGTTAAAGCACCGGGGCCCAAATGGCCACTCCGGGGGCTAAGGCTAAAGGGACTTGCTCACTCTCCCTCCTTTGCATGGCTCAGTTTGGACTCTGAGACTGGTCAGTTTCACTCTGCTGTACAGCCACCTGCTAGTCAATTTCCATTTTCAAGTCTCATGATCTCCCAAGGCCTGGATGAGCAGGGGGGGAGCAATTGACAGTGAAACCTTCTCTAAGGACATGCAGTGGGGAGTGGAGCCCTGCGGGGACAACAGAGCTATTCTGCTGCCTCACTCAGGCAATTAGATCAGGGACACCTGACTAGCCCAAACTCTGGACTAGAAAAGGCTACGAGTTTTTCTGAGGCAAGAGAGAGCTAGACACTAGGATGGGGAGAAACCCTTGAGACCAGCCAGATGATGGAGCAGTTTGGGCATGTCTGCACTGCAGGGCAAAAGTCAAATTAAGAAGCACAACTTCAGCCACGTCAATTGCCTCGCTGAAGTCAAAATAGCTTCCTTCGGCTGTTGGTGCTGGCTACGCAGCAGGCAGTTGAAGGAAGAGCGCTCTTCCTTCGACTTCCCCTACTCCTCGTGCAAAGAGGGTTGCAGGAGTCAAAGTAAGAAGTCCTCCATCTCTATGTCATTTCAAAACATCAGCTTGCTGTGTAGACACACGCTATGTTACTCCGAAAAAACGCTGCTGTGTAGACATACCTCTTGAGGGCTGAGTCCGTCTGTAAACACAGCCCTGCTTGAGATCCTCAAAGGCAATTAGGCTCCTCATTGCCATCTGGGCCTGTGTTGCGAAGGGCTTGTTTGCACAGGGAAATGGACCGGCATGGCTCTTCTGGGATAAGAATGTGTAATGGAGACCTACTGCACTTTAAATTCACCCCTTATTCTGGAATAACTTCCACGTGGAGACAAGCCCCGCCTTAAACCACAGGAAAGAGAGACTTTGGGGCAATACCCAGGGTGTCCTCTCTGTGGTAGAAGCTACGCTGCCAACTCACAAGATTTTGGTGCAATACTTTGCTGCCTATCTTGAAGCCCCAGCTGCTGGAGTCATGTGAGAATATCAGACGCTATGTAAAAACAATCAGTGTCTAGTCTTCCTAATGATGAATAAAAGACTGGAATTACCTTTATTAGCAATACAGTACCCTATAATACCTAGCTTTTATGTACCTAGGGATTATATCCTAATATTCAGTTTTAGGGTCAAAAGCAAGAGGGCAAATCATTATTGTTTGAATCTCAAGATTTTTAAGCTGATTTCCTGATATTTGCATGCTTGCCGCTGGCAGTGCTATTGGAGTGGGGCTCATTACAGAACCCTGCTGCCCTATGCTCAGTGAACTTTTATAAGCCTCCCCTAGCTCTCCAGTGCAATTTTACTTGACCTTTCGTTAAAGACCAAGCTGTGTGAGGCAGCTGATTGCAACTGGTCTCCTGGGCCAGTCTTGCTGTGTTTGTTAATAAAATCTGTTTCTGATGGAATTTGAAAAGAAAAGAGAAATAACCCTGAGACTTTTTCCATTAGTGTTTGGGGTGAGAAGAGCTTGTTTGGCAAAAAAACTAAATTGGGAGGGGAGATTTAACCAGGCAATGGTTCTTGACACGTGTTTGGAGAGAGGGCAGGAGACAAGGGCAGTGCAAAGAGGAGGTCAAAGGAAAGTTACCCACAAGGAAAGAGATGAGGTCCCAAAGGGGTAAGCTGCCTTGCGTTGCCGGTAGAGTTGCTATCACAATGGATCGAAGTTGGGGTGTACCCAAGTCAACAGATATTCTGCCTCATCGACCCCTTGCTCAGTCCTTCATGAGCAGTGGAAGTGTCCCCAGAATCCAGTTCCAGTATGACCAAGAATCCAGGACTGGATTTCTCTGGGACTTGTGAAGCCAGAAGCCCTGGTTCCCATTGCCACCAGGGCCTGCTTGGCTCACTTCACCTCCCCAGGCCCTGTAACGGGGCCTTAATATAAATGAGAATCAGCCCCAAAGTTTGTCCTGCTCCAAATACAGTTGGGGGAAACACCCGAACTGGCTCGCTGCGCCCGCCTGGATCGGAGCCTGGCCGGGAACCTCAAAGGGCAATTTTCCATTTGCTCCTGGGTGCCAGACTGGGAACGCTCCATGTGGGTGGCTTTACTGCCCTCTAGTGGTTGTGTCTACACACTGCCAATGTCCCTGCAGGTGGAGGAGAGAAGACAAGATTTTCTCTTCCGTTCTGCTCTCTGCCTGGCCACCGCCCCGGCATTGGCAACGGGTTCATAGGGCCAGACACAGCCCATCCCCCTCCTGCTCTTCCTGCCAGGCATGGTTTGAGCCCCCACCTGCAATGCCATTCAGAATGGTAGTTCAGATTTGTATTATTGATTAGTATCTTTCCAGGAGCAGCTGAGGCTCCAGGTGAGGTCAGGGGGCGTTGCTCTGGGCGCTGGACACAGATCTGAGAGACTGGCCGCAGCCTGAAGAGCTAACACTAAATGCACAAGAGGGACACAAGGTGGAAAAGGAAAGGGGATGGAGTGACATGCCCAAGGTTAATCAGCGGGACAGTGGCAGAACTAGGGCCAGTGTCCTACTCCGCTGTCTTCTCCACCAGCCCGTACGGCCTAGCTAGCTCTTCTAGCGCACTAGGCTGATAAGAAACTTGCCGAGACCCATTTCAAGCTCTTGTCCCATACGTTCGGCCAGGACACTGACCTTGATTCCCTGTCGCTGAGCCTGGGAATGGAGGCACCTCCAGAGCCTGGGGCTGATAGACATCAGCCCGATCCCCTGCTGCTAGACACAGATTCTCCCGTTCCCGGCACTCCCTGGACCTCCTCCCCGCCCCGGCCGAGGAGAGCCTGGCTTGGCCCTGCAACCTGCTCACCCCATGCCTCCCCTGCCGAACCTTCCCATCCCTCACGTCGGTAACACCTCAGGCCAGCAGAGGTGCCCCCAACGGAACTCCCCTCAAAGTCTAGGTTGGCCTGATTCCTGGCAGGTCTTCGGGGGCCCATACCCAGCCAAGACAGCTGAGCCATGAAGCTCATTGTCATGCACCTCGCTATCGTAGGACTTAATCATTTCAAGAGGCACCGTGGCCTGGAGCCATTTCCCGCCCGCAAGCAGCTCGAGACCCGGTAGAGTCCCTCTGCTTTGTAACGTCTCCGGGACAAAACTGCCCACCCTCTGCAGCGTGTGTGGAGCAGACCCCCCCAGAATCCAGAGGGCTTCACCTCTGCCGACCAGGTAGAAGGTTCACCATGTCTGAGGAGAGTTGCCATGTGCGGGTGCTATGGGGGGATAGTCCTGCCCTGTCCGGAAGAACGGGATGGGGGGAAATTCTCCCCTGTGCATGCAGCAGGCTCCAATGTAGTTTCTATGCCACTTAGGTCCCTCTTGGGACCTCTTCTGAGGGGTGAAGGGACACGTAGGCCTTTTGCTGGGGCTCTGCACAGGGGTGGATTACACCTAGACTGTCCTAATTGGTCTTTTCCATTAGAATCCTAGGGCTGGAAGAGACCTCAGGAGTCATTGAGTCCAGCCCCCTGCCCATAGCAGGACCAACCCCAACTAAATCATCCCAGCCAGGGCTCTGTCAAGCCGGGACTTAAACACCTCTAGGGATGGAGATTCCACCCCCGCCCTAGGGAACCCAGTGCAGTGCTTCACCACCCTCCTAGGGAAATAGTTTGTCCTAATCTCCAACCTAGACCTCCCCCACTGCAGCTTGAGACCATTGCTCCTTGTTCTGCCATCTGCACCCCTGGGAACATTGCTCAGTTCTGTCATTAACCCTTTGATTACTGCACAGAATGTGGCAGGGACTTGTGGTGAAAATATCGGCATTCAGCTGGGGTAAGGGGGTGCAAAGTCAAGGGGACATGGATGGCTGCAGAGAGCACCCGCAGCCAGACTGAGCCCTCTGCCCGACTTTGCAGTGCCTGGCAAATGAGGTTTCCACAAGGAATGCTGTGGCTATAAACCTGATGATTTACACCCAATTTGCAGGTGCATTTTATTAAAATGTATGGCTAGTTAATACCTCTTATGCAAATGTATGCAAAGTAGGGTCTTACGGCAGCTTGCCGGATGCACAGTGCAAGCTGTGTGGCTGTGCCATATGTTTCCTGGCATATGTAAGCATGACGACGCAAAACTAGGGGGCTCCATTTCCCTAAGGTGCAGGTCCCTGCTTTCAAGCCCCAAGTTCGCTACCCTCAACATTCAGCTTGGGGCTTCGTTTTCAAACACACCCCAAAGGCAATGCTGACGGCGTCCAGTCTCACTGGAAACTACACCAAAACCCTATGAAACAGCACCCGGCGTATGGATGAGAAGCAGGATATAAGTCAACAGTGTGCCCTTGTAGCCGAGAAGGCTAATGGCATATTAGGGTGCATTAGGAGGAGCATTGCCAGCAGATCCAGAGATGTCATCATTCCCCTTTATTCAGCTCTGGTGAGGCCACATCTGGAGTATTGTGCCCAGTTCTGGGGCCCCCACTACAGAAAGGATGTGGACGCATTGGAGAGGGTCCAGCGGAGGGCAACCAAAATGATTAGGCGGCTGGAGCACATGACCTATGAGGAGAGACTGAGGGACTTGGGTCTGTTTAGTCTGCAGAAGGGAAGAGTGAGGGGGGATTTGATAGCAGCCTTCAACTTCCTGAAGGGGGGTTCCAGAGAGGATGGAGAGAGGCTGTTCTCAGTAGTGACGGATGGCAGAACAAGGAGCAATGGGCTCAAGTTACAGTGGGGGAGGTCTAGGTTGGATATTGGAAAAACTATTTCCCTAGGAGGGTGGGGAAGCACTGGGATGGGTTCCCTAGGGAGGGGGTGGAATCTCCATCCCTAGAGGTGTTTAAGTCTTGGCTTGACAAAGCCGTGACTGAGTTGATTGAGTTGGGTTGGTCCTGCCTTGGGCAGGGGGCTGGACTCGATGATTCCTGAGAGCTCTTCCAGCCCTAGGATTCTAGGATGCCCTACGTGCCCTGGGAATCTGCCCTGGCTGATGTTCCTTCCGGAGGCGGAGGCCTGAACATCCCTGGCTTTCAAGTGTGTCAGAATCAGAGATGGGCCTAAGAAGGAACCCCAGAGCCCTCCCCGCCCTTGATCTATGCTCAGCTCGGGGCCTAGAGTCGAATGCAGGGCCACGTATGCCCCAACGTTCAGCTCTTCATGTGCACGGTTCTGATGATCGGGCCCCATTTGTGGGTTGCTGGCTCATTATTAAATCTGGGCACTCGTGAGTTGAGCCTGCACTTACACCAGGCCCCCAGCCCCTCCCCATCTGAACACCGGGGAAGCTACGTCCAGACCCTCAAAGGTGTCAAGGCCCCTAACTCCCGATGGCTTTAGTGTCTGAGCCTTCGTGTTCGGATCTGAAGCTGGAGTGACCATGGCAATTGAGGGCCTGTCTATCCAGCCCGGGATGCAGCTGTAGCTGGTTGCATTTGGGGGGTTCAATGGGGCCCGTTCCAGCCGACTGCAAACACGCCAGGCGAGTCTCCCCGACTGCCTGATGCAAAGACAAAGGTGAGGTCCTGCCTGAACCCAGATGCCTTGTTCTGGGAACCTCCCTCCCCTGGTACCACTGCAGATGCTGCTTTCTGGATATACGGGAGCCCAGCTTGCCAGGCAGTGCTGCATGCGGACAGCTCCCCAGTGGGATGCTGAGGGTCCGTCTGCACGTCAGCCCCTGCAGAGAGTCAAAGCTGCTGCTCCTTGCACCAGCAGGAGGGTTCTCCCGTCGATGTCGGGAACTCTCCTCCCCAGGAGACGGGAGCTGTGTCAGCGGAAGGATTCTCCAGCCGACCTAGCGCTGGGGGTCAGATCAGCTTAACCACGTCTCAGGGGGAGGCCCGCTCGCACCCCGCAGCGGCGTAGCTTTACTAGTGAAAGGTCCTGGGGGGGAGCAGCCCACGCCTGCGGTGTCCATGCACAGCCGCCCACCATGCCCCCTGCATGCTGCTCTGACCCTCCCGCTAACCGCCCCGGTCCTGCTCTCCCCCCAGCCTCCACGCTTTCCCAGCTCTCGGACAGCGGGCAGACCCTCAGCGAGGACAGCGGGGTGGACATCGGCGACACGGAGCTGAGCGGCAAGGACAGGAGCCGGCAGCAGATCCCTGGGAGATGCCGAAGCCCCAAGGAGGCCCCAAGAAGCGACCGTCCAGCAGAGGCAGCCTCCAAGCCGGTGAGGCACCCAGTCAAGCTGGCCAGGCAGGGGGGCTCACCTGGGCATCGCAGACACAAGCATCACACACCCCATGCCTGATGGGGAGGCGGGAGTAGAAACCAGGGGTAGAGGTGTGACAGCAACTTTGAGCTAGGTCAGCGGCGGGCAACCTGCAGCCTGGGGTCGCATGCAGCCCATCGGGGTTCTGTGTGTGGCCCATACACCTCCCTCGGCCCCATCTCCCACTTCTCTCGTGCACTGGGGGCCTTGTACTTACCCACTCCTCCCCCACCCTCCCAGTCCTTCGAGACCACCACGGATCTGCTGATTCGCGGCATTTAAGCTCTGAGAGGTGGGGGGAGGAGCCAAAAACAGCTGGGCTTGGGAGAGGCAGCAGGGGAGAGGCCAGGCCGGGATTTGATATTATAAACGTTTCCCTTTTTTATTCTCTGGAGTTGCTGACAGTTCTATTCTTATATGAATGGCTGACACATGCCTACTGGTTTGGAAACATTCGACGTGCCCTGCATTCATGTATTTAATCTTAGCTGCGGGGGCTTGGTGAGTTCACACGTAGGGGTGCCGGGTGTCCAGTTTTGAACAGGACCGTCCAGTATTTGAGCTTTCTGTTCGGGAAACAAATTGAGAAAATAGAAATGAGACAATAGAACTGTCCAGTGTTTTCTAAATCAGAGGGGATGTAGATTGGGGGGATGACTAGCTCAGTGGTTTGAGCAGTGGCCTGTTAAACCCAGAGTTGTAAGTTCAATCCTTGTGGAGGCCATTTAGGGATTTGGGGCAAAAATTTGTCAGGGATGGTACTTAGTCCTGCTGTGAAGACAGGGGACTGGACTCAATGACTTTTCAAGGTCCCTTCCAGTTCTAGGAGATAGGCAATCTCTATTAATTTATGCCATGCCAAGCGCATTCAATATTTTTGTTGAAACCATCTGGCAACCCTATGCACACGGTAGATTTCCATCTGGCGGCCACCAAGACAGAGGAGGGCCACTCCCGAGCCGCGCTTGCCCGTGGCTGATCTAAGTCGACCCTCTCGCCACGCCACAGCGCTGTGGCCAGCTGCCCAAGCCACGCGTCCCCACGTCCCAGGCAGGATTGTACCATCCAGGCTGCTACCTGGTCACAGCTCTTGAGTCTCTAGCTCGAAACTCGCTCCGGCCCGTCTATGCTGCAGCCGCCACACTCACGCCCCACGTGCACTGGGGACGTCCCACTCCCCTTAGTGGGCAGGCGTTGCCCCGGAGATGTCGGAGTGGGCAGCATTCACTGGCCCAGCCTCCCGAGGGCAGGACTGGTCCTTCACGCGCATGCTGAACCCACACAGCTGGCCGTGGCTTTAGCAGGGGCCACGGGTGCCTGCAGGGAGAGGGAGGACCGGGTGGGCTGTGGCATGTCTGGATGCTACTCAGCGAAAGCCCGCCCCTCTCCTCCCCGCAGCCTGCCACTGATCCCCGTGCTGGGCGTGCAGTGTGTGTCTCCACACGCCGACGTAGGGAGCCTGCAGTGCGGATGGGCCCCTACCCACAACAGCGGGCGGGGACGGGCCAGCCTTGGTGGCACAAAGGGGCTGGCTGCCCGGCCGGGGTGCAGAGCGAGCCGCGGGGCTGGCAGCCTTTCGGAGACCATCTTGCTGCTCCCACAAGGCTGCAACATCCCCCTGCGGCTGCGGAGCCGAGATCCCTGCAGCTCAGAGGCCCCTGGACTGGGGAGTCGCAGCAGCCAATCAGCACGTCCCGCTGCTCGTCCCATCAGTCACTGCAGGGCCGTGGCCAGAGGGACCCCAGGATCCTCGTTCCTCTGCCAAGGAAAACTCGCCAGGCTGGGAAGGGTTAACCTGCTTGCCTAGGGGCCCCCAGGAAGTCGGGTCTCTCAGGGGACGGGGCAGGATGGCTTGGGGAGGCGGCTCCAGCCCCCATCAGCCACGTTGCTGTCTCGCCTTCCACAGCCCGGCCTCCTGGAGCCCACCTCGTGTCTGATTCGAGTGGCGAAGAGCGCGCCCACCCTGGGGATCGCCATCGAGGGCGGGGCCAACACCCGGCAGCCTCTGCCCCGGATAGTCACCATACAGGTACGGCGGGCTGAGAACGGGAGAACCTCGGTGCCAGTGCTTCCCCGGGGCTCTGTGCTCTGACAGGTCCCGTGAGATTTCACACCCGGGTTCCTCTACCCGGGACACGCCCAGAATCCAGCCTCCTTCCCCCGCTGGGCCTATCGCTCCCCACCAGCAGATGGAGACAGAGTGCTGACTCCATCGTCCCCGTCACTTCTCCCCGTCTCCAGCAGAGGGCGAGCGTGTTCTCTGGGAGGGGAGAGTCAAAGCCAGCGAGGTGCAGGAGAGACGGCTCGCCGGGCAGTTCCCCTAGGGGGCCACACTGGGACGGGAGGAGATTGTAACTCCGGGTCTGTCTGCACCAGCGGCGGGCAATAATTTTCACGGTGGGAGGGGAAGAAATAATAATTTTGGTACATGGTCATGGGCCAGCTCCACCTCCAGAAGGGGGCGGGGCCAGGGACAGAAGGGGCGGAGCCTGGGAAGATGGGGCAGGGCTGGAGACTAGCCTCCCCCTAGAGTTGCAGCAGCAATTTAAAAAGCTTGTGGCTCCAGCCCCTGCAGGGGTAGCACCACAACTGGGAGCCAGGAGCCATTTAAGTAGGATCCTGCTGCCTGAGCCACTGCCTGGAAATTCGGTGGCATAGGCAGCAGGATATAACTAGGAAGGAGCCAGATGCCATCTGCGGGCTGGATCAAAGTGTTAGGCAGGCAGGATCCAGCCCCCGGGACGCTTCTTGCCCAGCCCTGGTCTACACAGACACTTAGTCCAGGGCACGCTGCACTAGCGTGCTGAGCATGAAGGGTCCATCTGGACCCAGCCACACACTAAGCGTTCCATAGTCCACTTTGACCTACTCCAGTTTCCAAGGGAGGTAGCTCAAAGCGCAGGAAGGACCTGCTAGGGAACGTCGACACAGCAGCGCCCTTTCAGAATCACTGACATTATTCCAAATGAACTAAGAGCGCGTCAACACAACGAGCCTTTCTTTCGAAATAACATCGAGCTGGAGAGCTTCTTACTCCGACTCCTGTAACCCTCATTGCACGAGGAGGAAGAGAGTTTTTCCTTCGACTTCCTGCTGTGCAGCCAGCGCCAAAAGCCCAGTTAAGCTACTTCGACTTCAGCTACGCAATTAACAGAACTCAAGTTGTGTAGCTTAATTCGGCTTTAGCCCTGCTGGGTGGATGTACCCTGAGTGCACGGTAGCAGGTCCACATGGACACTTAGCTCGCGGCAGGCAAGTTGGGGGTAGACTCACGCCCCAGTCTGTCTTGCACTCAGTGTCCATGACCAGCGGTTCCCAACCAGGAGTCTTCCTGGGGGTACATCAGCTCATCTAGATACTTGCCTAGTTTTTCAAAGGCTACATACAAAAGCACTAGCAAAGTCAGTACAAACAAACTTTTCTTGCAATGACTCATTTATGCTGCTCCATACACTACGCACTGAAATGTAAACATAATATTTCTATTCCAATTGATTTATTTCATAAATATACAGTAACAAGGGGGCTACGTCCGCGGCTCGCTATACTCGCCAACCCTCTTCTCTCTTGCCTCTTTCATGGCCAGGAAGCATGAGGGTGTGATGACGTCATTATGTCGCTCAGTAAGAAAAACTTTTTTATAGACAAAACAAAAAGCAGGACAATGTAGCACTTTAAAGACTAACAAGATGGTTTATTAGGTGATGAGCTTTCGTGGGCCAGACCCACTTCCTCAGATCAAATAGTGGAAGAAAAGTGGGTCTGGCCCACGAAAGCTCATCACCTAATAAACCATCTTGTTAGTCTTTAAAGTGCTACATAGTCCTGCTTTTTGTTTCAGCTACACCAGGCTAACACGGCTACATTTCTATCACTTTTTTATAGACAGAGAGAAAATGAGAAAATTAGCAACTGTCCTGTGCCAGTGTGCTGTGACACTTTTGTATTCTTATGTCTCATTTTGTAAGCAAGTTGTTTTTAGTAAGGTGGAACTCAGGGGTACATGAGACAAATCAGATGCCTGAAAGGGGTACAGTTGTCAGGAATGGTTAAGAGATGCTAATGTATGGAAATCTTCGAGCCAGGTTTTTCAGTTCCTTGGGCAAAAAATATTGCTTCAGGTCCAACTGAAAATGAACATTTTTTGAAATTTTCAGTAAACTGAAAAGTGAAAAAAAAAAGAGTTTAGTGTCACACTAAACATTTGGGGCATTTTTAAATATTAAAAAAAAATAAAATGAAAGGCGTTTTGAAATGCAAAGTCATTCCAAGCTGAAAAATTGAAACGTTTGGTTTTGAGAAGGTCAGAATGGATGGGAAACCAGTGCGACTGTGGGAAATGTCATGTGTCTCCCAATTTGCCTTTGTCACTGAAAAAAAAAGTTTGAGAGGAGAACGTTTGCCCTGCTCTGACTATAATGCTGCAGCCCTGCTCTCTGGTGCGCAAGAAATGAAACAGCAGATTTGCAAACGGCTCCAACACAATGGATTCCACGGCCCGTAATCCTCATTTCCAGCAAGGCCGGCGAAGTTGTGCCCTGCATGGCTGGCTGTTTGGTATCTGCTATTCATGTCGCTCCAGTTAAGATGGGTCCACACAGCAGGGCGAAAGTCGAATTAAGCTCTGCCACTTCAGCTGAGCTACGTCAATTGCGTAGCTGAAGTCGAAATAGCTTAATTCGGCGTTTGGCGCTGTCTACACAGCAGGAAGTCATAGAATCATAGAATCATAGAACTGGAAGAGACCTCAGGAGGCCATCAAGTCCAGCCCCCTGCTCTAGGCAGGACCAATTCCAACTAAATCAACCCGGCCAGGGCTTTGTCAAGCCGAGACTTAAACACCTCTAGGGATAGAGACTCCACTACTTCCCTAGGTAACCCATTCCAGTGCTTCACCACCCTCCTAGTGAAATAGTTTTTCCTAATATCCAACCTGGACCTCTCCCACCACAACTTGAGCCCATTGCTCCTTGTTCTGCCATCTGTCACTACTGAGAACAGCCTCTCTCCATCCTCTTTGGAACCTCCCTTCAGGAAGTTGAAGGCTGCTATCAAATCCTCCCTCACTCTTCGCTTCTGCAGACTAAACAGACCCAAATCCCTCAGCCTCTCCTCATAGGTTATATAGAATAGAATAGAATCATAGAATAGAATAATAGGACTGGAAGGGACCTCGAGAGGTCATCGAGTCCAGCCCCCCGCCCTCAAGGCAGGATCAAGCTCCGTCTACACCATCCCTGACAGATGTCTATCTAACCTGTTCTTAAATATCTCCAGAGAGGGAGATTCCACCACCTCCCTTGGCAATTTATTCCAATATTTGACAACCCTGACAGTTAGGAATTTTTTCCTAATGTCCAATCTAAACCTCCCCTGCTGCACTTTAAGCCCATTACTCCTTGTCCTGTCCTCAGAAACCAAGAGGAACAAATTTTCGCCTTCCTCCTTGTGACACCCTTTTAGATATTTGAAAACCGCTATCATGTCCCCCCTTAATCTTCTTTTTTCCAAACTAAACAAGCCCAGTTCATGAAGCCTGGCTTCATAGGTCATGTTCTCTAGACCTTTAATCATTCTTGTCGCTCTTCTCTGTACCCTTTCCAATTTCTCCACATCTTTCTTGAAATGTGGCGCCCAGAACTGGACACAGTACTCCAGCTGAGGCCTAACTAGTGCAGAGTAGAGCGGCAGAATGACTTCACGAGTTTTGCTTACAACACACCTGTTGATACAACCTAGAATCATATTTGCTTTTTTTGCAACAGCATCACACTGTTGGCTCATATTCAACTTGTGGTCCACTATGACCCCTAGATCCCTTTCCGCCATGCTCCTTCCTAGACAGTCGCTTCCCATCTTGTATGTATGGAACTGATTGTTCCTTCCTAAGTGGAGCACTTTGCATTTCTCTTTATTAAACCTCATCCTCTTTACCTCTGACCATTTCTCTAACTTGCTAAGGTCATTTTGAATTAAATGCTCCAGCCCCCTAATCATTTTGGTTGCCCTCCGCTGGACCCTCTCCAATGCGTCCACATCCTTTTTGTAGTGGGGGGCCAGAACTGGACACAATACTCCAGATGCGGCCTCACCAAAGCCGAATAAAGGGGAATGATGACATCTCTGGATCTGCTGGCAACGCTCCTCTTAATGCATCCTAATATGCCATTAGTCTTCTCGGCTACAAGGGCACACTGTTGACTCATATCCAGCTTCTCATCCACTGTAACCCCCAGGTCCTTTTCTGCAGAACTACAACTTAACCAGTTGGTCCCCAGCCTGTAACAATGCTTGGGATTCTTCCGTCCCAAGTGCAGGACTCTACACTTGTCCTTGTTGAACCTCATCAGATTTCTAGTGGCCCAATCCTCCAATTTGTCTAAGTCATTCTGGACCCTATCTCTGCCCTTAAGCGTATCTACCTCTCCCCCAGCTTAGTGTCATCCGCAAACTTGCTGAGGGTGCAATCCATCCCCTCATCCAGATCATTAATAAAGATATTGAACAAAACCGGTTCTAGAACCGAATCTTGGGGCACTCCGCTAGAAACCGATCGCCATCCTGACATCGAGCCGTTGATCACTACCCGCTGGGCCCGGCCTTCTTTCTATCCATCTTACCGTCCATTTATCCAATCCACAATCCCTTAACTTGCTGGCGAGAATATTGTGGGAGACCGTATCAAAAGCCTTGCTAAAGTTAAGGTATATAACATCCACTGACTTCCCCATGTCCACCGAGCCGGTTACCTCATCATAGAAGCTAATCTATGGGCACTCTTCCTCTGGCTTCCCTTACTCCTTGTGAAACGAGGGTTACAGGAGTCAGAGTAAGAAGTCCTCCAGCTTGACGTTATTTCGAAATAATGGTTTGCGGTGGAGATGCGGTGCATAGTGCAGTGCACTATGTCATTTCAGAATAAGGTCAGTTATTCCGAAGTAACGCTGCGGGTGGAGACGTCCCCTGAGGGAGCAGGGCTGATCTTATAGGAGTCCCACGATGTGCAAAAAGCAAAACAAACAACCGTTCAGTCCCGGGCTGAGCAGCTTAGACAGTGAGTCCTGCTGAATAACAGGGTTGGCTCGTAACAAACACTAATGCAAATGCAGCCGTCAGGGCTGGCGAAGACTGGCCAATGCGAGCGAACCAGCTGAGCATTATTCATTTGCGTTAGTGGCTCTGTCAGGGGTACGGACACGCTGAAAGAGATCAGGGCCCCAGTGTTGTAGAAACACCCAGAGAGGGAAGAGACAAGCCAGGCACGGGGAAGGCGATGACAGGGAGGGATTTGCTGCAGGCCAGTGGCAGAGCTGGGATTAGACCTTGAGTCTCCTGTGTCCTACTTCAATGCCCCAGCATCCTGGGCCCCGCCTGTAAAACGAGGGCTAATCCAGGACCACTGGCCAGTCCACAACCCAGGGAATTACATTCTGCCTGTTTTTTGATTGGATACAGTATTCTTCACTTTGTCCCGCACTGTTGTGTAATGTTGCATGCAGCTGTTAAGCAGTCGTTATGCCCCAGAGGTGGCTGCATTTCAGTGTGGGCTAAGGCCCTGCTCCTCAAAGGTGTTTAGGTGCCTGAGTTGAAACCACAGGGAGTTAGGCACCTAAATGCCAGTCCGGCTCTGGGCCTAAGTGACCCCTGAAGCTTTCAGGGATGCAGATTGCTACCTGCAAGTGCTTCCCTCTCCTCTGTTCCTGCCCCACAACAGCGAGGAGGCTCCGCCCACAACTGCGGGAAGCTGAAGGTGGGGCACGTGATCCTGGAGGTGAACGGCACGACGCTGCGGGGGAAGGAGCACCGGGCAGCCGCGCGCATCATCGCCGAGGCCTTCAAGGCGAAAGAGAAGGACCACGTCGATTTCCTGGTCACCGAGTTCAATGTCGCCCTTTAGGGAGCTCGGCCGCCCCCGAGCCAAACGGACGGGAGAGCGAGGCCGCCGGGCGCTGGATCCGACGGGGCTTTGGGCAGAGCAGCAGGCTGGTGACCACGGGCACCCACGCGCCACTGGGCAGCCACCCCCTCCTGCGCAGAGCTCCCTGCCCGCCATACACCTGCTCACGCGCCCGCTCCGGGCACAGAACGTGGGCAGCCAGCCCGGCTGCCCCAGGCACGAGGCGGTGGCTAGAGAGAGGCAGAGGGAGGAAGCAAAGCAGCTGGGGGAGAGAGGAGAATGTTGACTCCAGCTGGTCCCTGCTCTCCAGTCTGGGCACTTACTCAGGGCACTGCCCAGCCTCTGTCTCTCTGCAGGGAGTTCAGAGTCATTCCCCCGTTTAAGCCATATCCAGATGGTCTTTCCCTGTATCCCTGCCTCCATGTGGGGGCAGAGAGGCCAGCCACGCCCCTGGGAGCTCGCCCCACCCTGCCCCGTCCCTCACCATCTCACCGGCCTCTCTCTCCCCTCCATCAGTCCCCCTCCTCTACACAGAAAGCCCCTCCAGGCCTGGGTGATTGGCTGGGCACAAGGGAGGCCGCGTGCCCTGCCGTGCAGTCATGTTAGTGCCACACGTGGGGCGCAGGAGAGGCCACGGCTGCGAATGGCCACAGGAAAGGGCCGGCGGAGAGATTTCTGTGTTGGTCACTTGGTTCCTCATGTGTTCTCTCACGGGCTGGTGCTCTGGGGGCGGGGTGGCAGGCCTGTGGCCCCGGCACCCCTCAAGGCTCCACGCCCCCTGCCCCAGAGCGTGCCGCCAGGAAGGGATGCCTTGTCGATTGCCAGCGGGGTGGGCGTGTGTACATAGACAGAGCTTGTGCTTTTAATTTTTCAATAAATCCAACAGGTTAGAAAACGGCCGCCTTGTGGATGTCTCTCCCGATCCTGGCTGCAGTGGGGCGAGCAGTTCACAGGGGGACGGTTGCTCTCCACGTTGGGCACGTCCCCAGTCGAGCGTTGTTATTGAAGTTTTGCATTGCAGCGGAGAACAGAGCCCCACTGTGCTCCGTGCCACACAGACACAGGGAGAGAGTCCCGGCCCCTAAGAGCTTGCCTTTAAAGAGCCAGAACAGACCAAGTGTGGGAAGGAGAACTGAGAAACCCGCGTACACGCCCGGGCCGAGCATTCATTCAGCAGCAGCGTGTGCATCTGCAGCATTCGCTCTGGGTGCATGTGTGTGTGTGTAGACCAGGTGTGTGCCATGTGCGGTGTGTGCACACAAGACATGTGTGTACCACATGCAGAGTAGGTGTGTGCACAGAGCACACGTGCTACATATGCAAAGGGGAAGAATGTGTGCACAGAGCATACATGTGCTGCATGCAAAGGGAAGTGGGTGTACACAGAGTATTCATGTGTTGCATGCAAAGGGGAGGTGTGTGTGCAGAGCACGTGTCCTGCATGCAAAGGCGAGGGATGTGTGCAGAGCACACGTGTACTACATGCAGAGGGGAGGGCGTGCAGAGCACACGTGTGCTGCATGCAAAGGGAAAGGGTGTGTGCAGAGCACACGTATACTACATGCAAAGGGGAGGGAGTGCAGAGCACATGTGTACTGCATACAAAGGGGAGGGAGTGCAGAGCACACGTGTGCTGCATGCAAAGGGGAGAGGGTGCAGAGCACACGTGTGCTGCATGCAAAGGGAAAGGGTGTGTGCAGAGCACACGTGTGCTGCATGCAAAGGGGGGGCGGTGCAGAGCATGTAAGTGTCCCTCTGCAGGCGTCCCGCATGCTGCACGCGAATGCCCTGTCCTGCGGTTCTGGGCAGGCTGCTGGATGCCGTGCCGACAGCAAGCTCCTCGCAGGCTCAGCCCTGCCCCTGCCAGCCGGGCACGAGGAGCCGGCCCTGGAGACCCTGCCCTTTGCCCTGTTTCTCGCAGCCGTTTGGCCCTGGGTCTGTCCCTCCCCAACGAGAACAGCGCTGTCCTCCCCGTGGGGACAGCCAGCGGCCAGCGCAGCCCCCTGCATCCCTGGGGCCCGCGTCACAGGCAGCAGCGGCTGGCGGCTCGGTTGCCCAGGCGGCTTGCGAACACGGCTCAGCCCTGCCCGGGGCCTGGCCCGTGGCCGAGTGTGGCTCTTGCGGCTTGTGCTCTTTGAGGGGAGCCCTTGGGCCTTCAGGGAACCTCGCCAGGGCACCTCACAGGCACGTCCCCTCCTCCCCAGCCCCCTTCGGGCCGGGCCAGTGGGGCGTGGGCGGGGGAGGGCCACACGCAGTCGTGAGCCTTGCAGATGGCGGCGGGGGGGGGGGGTCCAATGGCTTTGTGAGGAGACCGGAGTCCCGGATCTGCTTGAAGAGCCCCCACCAACCCAGGTGCCTACGCGCCGTGGCGAGGAGACGGTTAACTCCCGTCTCCCGGGGCCTTCCTGTCTCCCAGAACGCTAGCGAGCGAAAGCCCAGCCCCAGCAGCGTACGCAGGACCTCCCTCCGGCCGCCCTGCGGAGACCAGCCGGAGGGAACGCTGGCCTGGGGCTGCCGGAGCGATTCTGCCTTCTGAGGCCACGTGCCGTGTGCAGGAGGCATCGGACAGCGCTCACCCGGCCCAGCAATCGGAGCCAAGACCCCTCCCCTGCAGAAGCAATGGGGCACCTGGCTTCCGTTGAGTTCTCGGGGACTGCGGAGTTTGCTGGTTCTCAGACCAGATAAGCGTCCCTCCAAAGCCACCCGCAGCTGCTCCTCCACACTAACTGGCCCCCAATTGGCATGCTCAGAAAAGAAACGTTTCCACTTGGGGGGAAGCGTGTCTGGCCCCTGCCCCGCCTGTGCCCACTGATTGCACAGAGAGCCAGAGGGCTCCGGGCTCCTGTGCAGGCAATACAGCAGGGAGCCACAGCTCGGAGACCACCCGAAAGCTCAGAGCCGAGAGCCCGTTGGCACAGAGCAAGAGGCCAGAGCCAGCACACCCGCCCGGGCTGCCCAGTTTGACAGCCCTGACAGACCCATTGCACAGGCAGCTCAGTACAGCCCTGCCTGTCACCCCAGAATGCCCATCTGCAGGGCCCCACCACCGGCTCTAGGCAGTGACTCCAAGGAAACTGAGGAGGCAGCACTGGCCCGAACAGAAAGGCTGCAGCACGTGCAGGGCCGGGGCCCCAAGGTTAATATTCAGCAAAATCTCCCAGCAGGGCTTAGAACTCTCCCGGCCCCTTCGGACAACCCAGGGCACCTGCACCCGATTCCCGCACCGGACTGTCCAGCCACACAGGGCAGAGAGGCGCCCACCAGAGAATGGTGCTTGCTGAACGTTCAGAGTCTCTCTCTCTCTTCCTCGGCTCCGTGGCACCTTACAGACCAACACATGTATTAGCTTTCGGAAACCCCACGGACGCTGGAATGTATTTGATCATCTCTAAGGTGCACAGGGCTGCTTGTTTTTACAGTAACAGACTAACACAGCTCCCCTTCTGAGACTCTCTGGGTGTTTGCTAGCAGGCATCGCTCACGGCAGCCAGGCGCCTTCCCATGGCTGGCGCCACAATGCCCTGTCTCTGCTGCTCCCACCCAGCTGGTCAGCTCCGTGTTGTCATCTTCTCTACTCCCCTGGGGAACTGGAGAGCTGGGAGCCAGGGGTAGCGTGTTCTTTTCTAATCAATTTCCTGGGATCGCTGCCCCCTCTGCTGGCTGGAAGGGGTGGGCACGGCTCATGGGAAGTGGGGTGTAAAAGTGCCTGGGAAGTACCGTAGCTGCCTTTGTTTTGGAAACCGAAAGTCGTCACCGCTTCTGCTCCCAACCACTAGCTGGGCTAGGGTTCTGGTCACTGTGTGCATGCACCCCAGCTCGCTTCGTGCTGAGGACCTGCCAGCAAGGGACATGCAAAGAGTTGCCTCCCACGTCTGTGATTCATTCGCTGCTGCCTATATCAAGGGCTTGGTTTCCACCGAGTCGGCTGCGTCTTAGTTCTGCTGTTGTCTTATGGGCATCTCGCTGCCCCTTTACCATTGTGCAGCTCATCATGGGATAGTCAGGAGCAATGCTCTGGCACTGGGAAAGTGCTGCATTTTTAAATGTTAAAACAACTTAAAAAACAACACATGGGCCTGTAGCACCTGCACCATGGTCTACACTAGGCCTTTATTTTGAAATAACCTCTCTTCAATTGAATTGATATACGGAGCGTCCACACTACCATGCCCGTTATTTGGAAATAACGGGCTACTTCATTCGAAATCTGTACACCTGCTTTTCTTGGGGAATAACGTTCATTCTGAAATAGTTATTTCAAACTAACATTAATGTGGTACTTTGAAATAACTACTCCCCAGTGTAATTTGAACTAATTACTCCTAAGTGCGACCTGGGCCTCTAAGCTGAGGTAGCACGTCCTCATTATCGGGGCCTGCCTTGAACTAATTTCGAGGCTTCCCCGTAGAGAGGACACACTATTTTGAATTTGTTAAATCGGGAGTTAAGTTGAATTTAGTCATTTTGAAATAGTTTCCTAGCGTAGACATGGCCTTAGAGACTAACAAAAATATAGACGGTATCGTGAGCTTTTGTGGGCACAACACACTTCTTCAGACCATGAGTGGAGCAAGAGGCACTGAGGAAGTGGGTGGTGCCCACGAAAGCTCATGATGCCATCTATATTTTGCAGTGTTGTCTTCAAGTCGTCATTATCCAAGTCGAGTCTCAAGTCACTACAGTTCACGTCTCAAGTCAAGTCTCGAGTCCCTAAGGTCACTTTCGAGTCAAGTCCCAAGTCGAGTCTCAAGTCGTAATTTAAAAAATGTCAAGTCACTTTTGTACAAGCCATCAATATTGGCATGTTCGGACAATTTTTTCACTGAGTCGATTTAACAAAATTAACAAGTCTCGAGTCGAGTCTCAAGTCACAAGCAATGAGCCCAAGTTGAGTCTCAAGTCAAGTCACCTAGGCAACTTAAGTGAGACTTGAGTTCAAGTCATGGGACTTGAGTCAACAACTCTGATATTTTGTGTTGGTCTCTGAAGTGCTACAAGACCACTCATTTTTAAAGTTCTTTTTTAGTTACAAACTAACAGGGCTACCCCTCCGAGATTTTTAGATGTCATTAATGCATGAAGTGGACGCAGCTGGAAATTAAGT
Organism: Pelodiscus sinensis; assembly: GCF_052426305.1. NCBI lineage: Eukaryota > Metazoa > Chordata > Testudines > Trionychidae > Pelodiscus > Pelodiscus sinensis. Next base: position 5,088,304 of record NC_143074.1, on the reverse strand, counting down.
GAGCTAGCGCCGTGGACTGCCAGCAAGTGCTCCACAGGGAAAAGAATGGGGACCATTGTTCTAAATATAATAAAACACTGGGGAGGAAACAGAACAGTGTGAGCGACTCACCTCCAGTGAAGACAGTTTCTATGGTAATGATGTATGTGTGCACAATCCCTCGGCTGGCTGGAATCAGGACAGCTCAGCTGTGTGGCATAGGCCCTGTCCTGGTCAAAGCAAATGGGGATTCTCCTTCCATTCAGGTAGTAGTGGGAGGAGTAGCATGGAGATGGGAGGGAAAGAAGGAGGTGCATAGAGATGGGGAGGAGGCCAAGAAGATGGGGGAAGTAAGTAGGAAGACAGTGGCACTCCTTTGGGACAACACCTAGCCAAATTCCTGGCTGAAGCATGTGAGAGTCGGGGACAGATCATTCTGTCCCCTGGGGATCCAGCCATGGAACAAACTTCCCAATGTCAGAATGGGACCAGCTTTAGGAAAAGCTGCAAAACCTTCCTCTTGGGCAGAGACTTTTCACCCTCAGTGACACTCACAGTACAAACACCCTTGCTCTGCCTTACCCCCCATCCCTCCCCAGAAGCTTACTCCCGAGACAGCTTTCACTCTGGAGCCAGGGACTCCCTGAAGGGCACAGACTCTGCTCTTGCTGTTGCGTTCACATGGCAGAGACTCCAATATGCAGTGATGGGCAGCGAGATAAACCCCTGCGCCAGATGAGCTGGGTGGGGAGTGGGGTGGGGGGGGCAGCCGAAGCAGAGTGGCACAGGAGGGAGAGATTTTTGAACCAGCCAAAGAGGAGGGGCTACTGGTCTGCACTAGCCCCCCACAGCCCTTGGCAGGGCAGGGAATGGGGTGGGATGGAGCCGTAGTGGGGACAACAGGTAGGTCCAGCTGAATGGAGGTGGGAGGGATGAATCTCTGCCCCGCCCATTCTCTCTTGCTGCCCAATCCCAGGCCCGCAGGAGTTGCTAGACGCACTGATTGACATAACTTGATCCTGCTGAGTTTATTCCAGCTGTTGACTACTCGCTGCTCTCCGGACGCGCTGATTGGCTGCAATCGTTATATTATGCTAATGAAATGGAATCCCTCTCCCCTGATTGGAACAAAGACAGGACTAGGCAGCACTTTAAACCATCCTGTTAGTCTGGAAAGTGCTGCCTAGTCCTGTCTTTTGTTTCAGCAAGACCAGACTAACAGGGCTGCATCTCTGTCACTGTTCCCCTGATTGGAGCCACGCTCTGCATTATGCAAATATAGACGAGAGCCCCGCCCCCTTAGCGGACAGATGTGACGTACCCTTGCAAAAACTCCGGTGCGGGAAATATGATGTATTATGCTAATGAGAGCCGAGGCGCCGCCTCCTGCCGGGGTTATGCTAATGAGGGCCCCGCCCCTGCCATCTGCCCGTCTCGGGCTGGAGACTATTGTTCGCAACTCCGGGAACTGGACGGCGGAGGGGAGTTTGCTCTGCGCGGGGCCAAACTTTGGGCCGGGGAAGGGACTCGAACCGCCAGCTGCGCAGGTGAGCGAGGCCCCCTGACCCGGGCGAGCAGCGTGGCCGGGGCGGGTCCTACCCGCCGCCTGCCAAGTTCCATGTGTGTTTGCAGTGGGAGGCGGCTCGAAAGTTCACTCGCAAACCCAGGGCTGCCTGGGGGCCGGAGATTGAACCCGAGGTGAGACGGTAAAAATGCCCCAGCCCCCCAAGGAGGGGAAGAGATTTAGAAAAAACAGGAATAAAAATGAACCAGCTTTGCTCATCTCGCCCTGTGCGGAGGGAAACGTGAGCGGGGGCCGCAGCCAGCTGTGGGGTTAGTGTGTGTGTGTGTGTGTGTGTGTGTGTGTTTCCTGTCGCTGTTCCACTCGTGTTCCCAGGCTTCTTACAGCACAAGAAATGTCTAAGAAGAGGGGCGGGGGCTTTAAAACAATCCCAGCTCTATGCAACAGATCTGTGTGTGTGTGTGTGTGTGTGTGTCAGCCCCATGCAACAGATCTGTGTGTGTGTGTGTGTGTGTGTGTCAGCCCCATGCAACAGATCTGTGTGTGTGTGTGTGTGTGTCAGCCCCATGCAACAGATCTGTGTGTGTGTGTGTGTGTGTGTCAGCCCCATGCAACAGATCAGTTGTGTCTGTTTATGTCTCCGCTCCTTGCAACAGATGTGTGTGTGTATGTGTGTGTGTCCCAGGGCTGGAGTGTCGTTGCTGTGGTTACCCCCAGCCGAAGTGGCATTGCAAGCTGGCTGGTTTGTGTGTGTGAAACTCACTAGGCAACCAAGGAGACACTCTGTGCATTGGTGACTTGCTTTACAAGAACCTGTGATTCAGCTAATCTGCTTCCCGCGCCCAGAAAGCTACAGGCCCCGTCTCTCGGCAGGAGGCAGAGGTGGGAAAGCTCTTGGTTATTAGGGATTAATGTCGGGGGAGACAGAGACGGTTGTGGAGGGACGGTGTTGTCTAGTGATTACAGCAGGACTCCTGTGTTCTGTTACCCTCTCCTGGGTGGGGTGTTGTAATCCACAGAGCAGAAGGGAGAACTCTTGTTTTTTGGAGGGTGAAGTTCTGTTGCTTAGATGGGGGCTGGCTCTCAGGACTCCTGGGTTCTACACACATACACACACACCCGGCCCCTATTTAAAAGGAATGTATTGTGGTGGTTAGAGGGGAGTGCGATTCAGTGCTTCTGTGTTACGCATTCTTCGGAAATACCAGCTGTACAAACTGGCAAGCACAAGCCAAGCTGCATTCAAAAGTGCAAAAGATTTTGTTTTCCCCGTGATGGGCTTTCTGTGGGTCTGTTTCCTTTCTAAGCAGGCAGCTGGTTTAAGAATGTCCGGAGGGCGCGGGGGACGTGTACGTGGTTTTTTAAAAGTCTCTTTCCACTTAAAAAGTCTGTTTTGCTTTTTCAAGTGGGTCTCCGAGTTTGTGGCAAGAGGATTTCATGGTCATTTCATCAGCGTACTCTGCTCACTGGCAGGAAATGTGGCAGTAAGTCCTGTCCTGGGCTGACGAGGGGGATTTCAAGACACTGGGATCTCGCCCTGGAGGTAGTTGCCTGGAGGATGTTGCAAGGGCTGCTTTGAGTTTTAGTTCCCTTTATTTTTCTTAGAAAAAAAGCGTTTAAAATCCTCATTTCCTTCAACACGGCTCACGCGCCACACCCCAGGGTGCACGAGGTGGCCAGGCTTTTAGAGGAAGGGTCCCTTTTGTATCCAGTGTAACCGGCACATCTCGGCCACGCTTTCCATTTGGCCCCATGATCCCTTCTGCTGTCTACGTGGCCCATCCCGTTTGTTCCTTCCCAGCCTGGTGCTGGAAGGGTCTCCCGTGCCCGCAGGCTGACAGCTGTAGCTAGACAGGAATTAAGGCCACCGTCCTGAGCCACAGAACTGGCAGGGAGACTTGTCAGACTGCGTTAGAGCGACGTGCGCTGAGCACGCACCCTCCCGGTGGGGGGATGATGCTGAGGAGCGATGCGGCGCATCCCCATTTGCCGTGGGGCATCCCGGGGGCTTTGGAAGCTCAGAAGAGGCTAAAGGTCGTTTGTCCAAAATAGCCCCTCGCCTGAAGCGCTGTGGGGGGACGTGCACGGGTTTTGCGCTGCGAGGTGCTGAGATGAGGCTGTTACCCCTGCTAGGGTCAGAGTCACAGGGACCCACGGCAGGAGAGGCAAAGCGAGGGCTGCACGTGTGGCCTGCTGCTCCGTCTTCATTCATGCTGCGCTGCCTGGCAGGTGACTGACTCCTCGGGTCACAGCCTGGTGAATTGAGGCCAGAGCCAAAGCTCCCTGACAGCAGTGACAGTCGTCCCTCTGGGGTTTGTGTCCGACCCTGGAGGTGTCCCCCGCGAGTGCTCAGTGACTGGAGTGGATGGACTCAAAGGGCAGCGTTCACCTGAGCAAGAGAAACAGGACTGGGTCCTCGGAGAATAAACACCAGCTGAACCCTTAGCTCATTTTTAACAGACATGGGAGGGAAGAAATACCCTGCATCTTCCATCTTCCATGGCAAACCAAGCTCCACGCAATACAGCTCCCAGGGCGCCAGAGCAGGGGATGAAGTTAAAGCCCTCGGTCAGTCCCAACTTGGGATCCTGCCAACCTCCACTGACCCCCTGTGGTTTCTTTTGAAACAGAGTTTGGGGGAGGGAGACTGGAAAAACAGCCATCTCTGCATTTGCTGGCTCAGGATGGCTGCCGCCCAGCAGGCCCGGTGGCTGTATTCTAGAGGTGGCGAAGGGCATTCTGCATCGTTTCTGGTGTTCTCGGGGTGATCCTTTAGAGTGAAAGGTGTGGGCTGCGTGTCAGCTGGCTGGGCCAGGCTCTTGGTACAGTCGGTGTTCAGGTGTGAGGTCAGGGTGCCGGCTGGGTGACGAAACCGCCGGTGTCGCTTTTCAATGCCTGTTGGAGATGGGCACGCAAGCTTGGTGGGGTGCCATTGACAGCAGTGCAGGCACTCCAAAGGTGGTGGAGAATGCAGGGGACTTGCCCCTTCGCTGCTCTGCAGCTTTCGGGTGAGTGTGGGGCGCAGCGCTGTAACCTCCCCTGTCATGAAATCAAGGTTGTGTGTGTGTTAATAGAAAGGATGATGGTGCTGTGTCAGATGGACTCTCCATCACTGGAGATATTTAAGAGCAGTTTAGGAGACTGGATTTGATGACCATGAGGGCAGGGGACTGGATTCGATGACTCTCAAGATCCCTTCCAGGTCTAGGAATCTATGCCAGGCCATGCTTGAGAGGCAGTGCTGTCTAGTGGGTAAAGTACCGCACTAGAACTCAGGGGATTTGGGTTCTGTTTGCAGCTCAACCCCTGGCCTGCTGGATGACCTTATGCAAGTCACTTGCCCAGATGATGCCTCAGTTTCCCTATCTGGGACCAATGACACTGCCCTCCTTTGGAAAGCACTTTGAGATCTGATGAAAGTGCTAGCGAGGAGCTTTTATAAAAGACTTTATTTCCCCATAAGATAACTTATGTACAATTGTTTATGAATTAAGAAATAACTATCAGGATTTGTCGTTTATTTCCTTTCTTTGTATGTGCACAAAAGTTGTATGTGTGTAAGTAAAGTTTTACAAGCCAGGCATAATTAGCTGCTGTACTGAGAATTTCCTCTTGCCAAATGTCAGCCAGGGACACATTCTTATGGCCTACTTAAAATCCCCCAAACCAGAGGTTTTCACTGGAAATGCTGACATGCCATTAATGAGCTAGTGGCATAGACAAAAGTTCAGACTGAACAGGGAATTTGCTGAGACTACTTGAGGCCTGGGAGTATGAAAACGATCGGCTACAAGGGGCTATCATTCCGTCAAGTTTCCCTTCGCAGCTTCAGTTAACATGCAAGGGACATTGGTGGGTTCAAAAATTCTGTAGAAAACTTCCTTCTCTATTAGGCATAATGATTATGGAGATTAGGGAGATTAGATGAGTTAACGGCAAAAGATGTTTTTAAAAGTGTATTTTTCACTCTTTACTCTGTTGGTTTCCTTTTTGCATTTCACTCATCTTGGGCAGTGAAGATAGGGCCAGATTTTCAAAGGGGGGGATACCTTATGGGAGGCAGAGTGTACTAGCAGATTGAGCACTGGAAGGGGACATAGGAGACCTGAGCTGTATTCCTGGCACACCCCCTTGTCTGGGGGAGGACCTCAGGCTGGCCACATCCCTGCTCTGTGACTCAGTTTCCACATCTGTAGAACGGAGCTAATGAGACAGCCACCCTTTTGGAAAGCACTTGGAGGACTATTGATGAAAAGTGCTGGATAAGAGCTGGGTATTTCATTCTTACTGATGTTTGTCCCCATGTATAATCACCTAAAACACAGCCCCTTGATCTCCAAGGTGTCTGAGTGCCCATAGATCGACTACCAAGGAGGGGAGCTACAGGTTCTCGTCCGGGCAATCAACAAACACAAGTCAGGAACCAAAACAATCAGAACAATGGCAGCAAAATGAAGAAATTAAAACCAAAAAGGGGAGAATCTTTCCATTTGACTCCTCGTTTCTGTGCCTTTGGGGCATGCCCTGTCACTTGTTGCGGAGAAAAACCAGAAAACACGCCCTAGGAGTACTAGAAGCTACTTCCTTTAAATAATGAATGCTGAGCTTCCCACTTAAGGTCATAATGGATGGAGCTTTAGCTTTAGGTACCCTTGGATCCTCCTTGTCACATGTTTACCGACCCCCTCAAAGAACTCTAGGGCTATGTCTACACTGGCAGCTTCTTGCTCAAGAACTGTTTTGCAGAAGAGTTCTTGTGCAAAAAGTCTTTCACAAGAGAGCGTCTACACTGGCATGTGCTTTTGCGCCAGAGCATCCATGCCAGTGTGGACGCTCTCTTGCACAAGAAAGCTCTGATGGCCATTTTAACCATAGGGCTTTCTTGCGCAAGAAAATCATGTTGCCTGTCTACACTGGCCTCTTGCGCAAGAGGGCTTATTCCTCGTAGGGAGAGGAATAACTCTTCTGGAAGAAGCCCTGTTTTCCGACACTAGACTGTACATTTCCTTGTGCAAGAATGCGCGTGCAGTGTAGACACCCGGCAAGTTTTTGTGCAAGAACAGCTGTTCTTGTGCAAGAAGCCACAAGTGTAGACGTAGCCTAGCATGAAACAACAAATGGTCTGGTAGCACTTTATAGACTAACAAAACAAAGTGCTACCAGACCATTTAGTGTTTTTTAAGTTTATCCTGTACAGACTAACTCGGCTACCCCCTGCAGCTTTCTAGCAGATTACTAAAGCATGATTTCCCTTTACAGAAACCATGACCATTGGGAGCTGCGGGGCAGCACCTGCAGCTAATGGCATATTAGGTTGCATTAGAAGGAGCATTGCCAGCAGATCCAGAGATGTGATTATTCCCCTTTATTCGGCTCTGGTGAGGCCACATCTGGTGTGTTCTGTCCAGTTCTGGGCCCCTCACTATAGAAAGGATGTGGACGCATTGGAGAGGGTCCAGCGGAGGGCAACCAAAATGATTAGGGGGCTGGAGCACATGACCTACGAGGAGAGGCTGAGGGATTTGGGTTTATTTAGTCTGCAGAAGTGAAGAGTGAGGGGGGATTTGAGAGCAGCCTTCAACTCCCTGAAGGGGGATTCCAGAGAGGATGGAGAGAGGCTGTTCACAGTAGTGACGGATGGCCGAACAAGGAGCAATGGTCTCACGTTGCAGAGGGGGAGGTCTAAGTTGGATATTAGAAAAAACTATTTCCCTAGAAGGGGGTGAAGCACTGGGCTGGGTTCCCTAGGGAGGGGGTGGAATCTCCATCCCTAGAGGTTTTTAAGTCTCGGCTGGGATGATTTAGTTGGGGTTGGTCCTGCTTTGGGCAGGGGGCTGGACTCGATGACTCCTGAGGTCTCTTCCAGCCCTAGGATTCTAGGATTAAAAGGACACTGTGCAGACACAGCCTCCCTAGGGTTGCCAGGTGTCCGATATTTGGGCCCTCTGTCTGGTAAAAAATTTTTTAGAAAATACCAGACGTGCAATGTGCACTGTCCGTTATTTTCTGGTTTTCCAGCAGAGCGTCAGACAGAAGCCTGGCAGGGTCGGGGGGAGTGGCTGGGAGGCAGGGCGTGATCGGCGCTGGAAGCCCTTGGTTGCGTCTGAGGAGGAGGGGAAGCCCTGTCCCTGCTCCTGAGAGCGTGGTGGAGCTGCAGCCAGACTCGCTTCGCCGGGACTGTGCGCGGGACGGGCGGTGCCATGGAATCTGCCCGTGCCTGGGTCAGTCCCGCTCCATGCCAGCCAATTTGCTCCCCTCTCCCACCCCTGCCAGCTCTGCTTCCCGCCGGCCGCCCCTCCCCCGATCTCCCCCAGCCAGCCCCGCTGCGGCCTCCCCCTCTCCCTCCTGGCCAGCTCTGCTTCCCACCGGCCACCCCTCCCCCGATCTCCCCCAGCCACTCTAGGGTTGTCAGGTGTCTGGTTTTCGCACCATTTGTCTGGTAGAAAATTTCAGAAAATACCGGACGTGTGCAATGTGCAATGTCGGTGTTTTCTCAATTCCCGGCTGGGCGCCGGGCGGGGGCGAGGAACTGACTGGGAGGCGGGGCCACGATTGGCGCTAGGAGCCTCTGGTCGCATGCAAAAGCCGGGGTGGGTGGGCGGGGGCTGGGACTCCCAGCCACTCCCCCCGCCCGGCTTCTGCACACAACCAGAGGCTCCCAGCGCCAATCGCGGCCCCGCCTCCCAGCTGGGAGCCTCTGGTTGGTGCAGAAGCCGGGGGAGGGGGGAGTGGCTTCCAGCCCCACCCCCGCCCGGCTTCTACTAGCAACTAGAGGGAGTGCCTGCCGGGGGGGCGGGGGGCGGCCCCTTGGACTCAGACTGCGGCCGTGGCTGCACCCCCTCTCCCCCGGCCAGCTCCACTTCCCCCCCAGGTGGGTGGCCGGGCTGGGAGGAATGTCGGGGGAGAGCGCTGGATTGTCAGAGGGCTGGCAGTTCAGAAAGGGGGGGGGGGGGTCTCTTTTTGTCGTCTTCTAGCTGCCCCCCTCCTGGGCTGCATCCCTGCTCGTAGGCGGAAGGGAGGCGTAGCAGCTGGCCCTTTCTCCCTTGCAGTCCTGTGGCCCTGCGGACTGCGGGTGCAGCGGGGGCGATGCGCCCGGAGGTGAGCTGGAAATTTGTGCCTCCCGTGCCCATTGGCAGAGCTTGCGTGGCCCAGCTGCACAGAGGTGCAGGCCGGGGCTGGGGTGCACATGGGCCGGGCTGGGCTAGCCCAGAGGATCGCTGGGCAGGCTGGAGTGTGCTGGCAAAGCTGGGCTGGGCCGCAGGGGAAGGCAGGGCGGTGCCTGGGCCAGGCAGGAGTTGCAGACGGTGCAGCAGGTTGGGGCGGAGGTGCCTGGCAGTGCAGTGCATGGCAATGGCAGGGGGTCAGGCAGCGATGCCGGGCGTGTCTGGGGGGGAGTTGGGTCTGTGCGGCGCCCGTGACTGCCCGGAGCTCCATCGGCCACGTGCTGTCCCCACACACTCGTGTTCCTCGCTCGCACGAGCATTTCACAACGGAAAAGGGGGACGTAGCGAGCATCCGGGGCCCAGGAAAGAGCCAGGAAATGCAGCGTGCGCCTCGGCTCTCCCGGGATCCGCGCCAAGCTTTGCCTGCTACCAGCAAGTCCCCAGAGCGCAGCTGGAGCCATGCTCAGCTGGTGCCTTCCCAGCCGCGGGGGGGCCTGGCGCAGGGGGCTTTTGTCTGCACGAGTGTGGGGAGAGCAGCAAGCGGCCAGCGATGGATAATCAGATTAGCCGAGCGAGGCTGGCATCTCAGAGTGGGGGCAGGGCGCTTTCCCTCCCCACGGCTTCTCTTTCGGGCAGCTGCCAGTGGCAGGGCCAGGCTGCTGAGCAAAAGCCTGGCTGGCAGATCACACTCAGCGAGGCTGGGACAATCTTGAGGGTGGGGCTGCTGAGCTGCGCCCCTCTTTGCCCCAGGCGCGGGTCACACCTGGGGGGCGATGGCAGCACCCAGGAGTGGAGTTGCTGAAATAGCCCCTGGCAGCCAGGAACCCAGAGCTGCCAATGGAGCTCAAAGGGTCGGAAGCCGAACCTGTGAAACCCACAGCCAGGAGCCCCCAGGGTAGTGGTGGTGGTGGCCGCGACTCCCAGGGGCAGCCGGGCCCTGGGCATGGGCTGGCGGGCGGGATCCTGGCTCCGGGTGCAAAATTGTGGATGGGCCTGCAGCACCCCCCACACCTATTCCCTGCACCTGTGATTACACTTCCCAGCCCCTCTCGTGGGTAGCCACCCGGCCCCAGGCTCGCTGGGGTGAAGGATTCCTGGTTATGATGTTCCACTGATGCTGTAGCAAAGAATCAGAACCCACTTCCCTTTCTGTCCTCCGGGGTGGGAGAGGGGGAGGAGGAGTCAGGGTGTCTACTTTAGTCACATCCTTTCGTCGGGCCCTGCCTGTCTCTTTCTCTTTCATTTTCATGCACTGGCCAGGACTAGAGTCTCCCCCTCCCCCCCCCACCCCCACTGGAGTTTCACATTGGGAGAAGAGGTGAGAAACTGTTTGCCAATTTCTGCCAAAGGTCACTGTGGTTGTAGGGAATTGTCCATGTCCTCTGCTTATAGGCTGGAGGGGAAGAAAGCCAACTTGGACCCCAGGTTAGGTTTTGTAAAACAGTCATTCACAAAACCAAAATCAATGCCCACGAGTTTGAAAGAAGAATTCATACGGGAAGAATGGTTTTTAATTTTTGTTATTAAATCTTCCAGTGTTTGCGATATTGCCAAACCTAGGGACTCAAATCACAAGCCAAGCCTCCTGCAATCATGAAATAAACAAAAAGCAACAAAAACTTTGGAATGTATTTGTTTGCTGTGTGATTTTTTTATTTTTTTATTTTTTTTTGAGTATGAGAGTTTAGTTTTTCAAGTTTTTTCTGCAGGCCCTAAGGGCAGAGTTTTAATATCTGATCAACAGAAATCTGAGATTCTCACGAAACATGAACTCCAGAAAACCACCAAGTATCACAAGACCCAATAAAACCAGGCTAGTTAGCAGTGCTGTTTGCAGCTCAGTCTTTGCGTCATTGTGCTAGAGCAAGAAAACAAGTGAAACTGACAAGAAACAAGAGACGCTGACCTGTCAAGTCCTGTGCTCCAGCCCCCCAAAAAGGAGGGTTGGAACTCAAGGACGGGGGCTGTGTGTGTGTCTGGTGAAGAAAGGTGGGTGTGAGGGGAGGGACGGCGGGAGAGGAGGCTGGTCGTGTATGTGACAGACAGGCCAGGAGGTTTTGGATGGGTGAGGGTGTGTTTGGGGTTGTGGTCTTGAGATCTGGTGATGGGAAAATGTTAGTTCAGGATGGGCGTCGGGGGGGGGGGGGGAAGTGTGTGGATGCCTGGAGGGAGAGGATGTTGGGGGGGGGGGTCTGTTACGGGTTGTGATGGAAGGAGAATTTGGGGTGGCCTGTTCCGGGGACGTTCTGAGCTATGTGGGGCTGTGTGTTTAGGGGCCACAGTGGGGTACGTCCCTGTCTGGAGAGAGGGCATGGGGGCGAATGGCAGAAGAAGGGAGGAAGGGTGGCAGAGTTAGTGACGGACTCCTCTCTCCGGAAGGAGAGATGGCAGCCCAGTATCCGAAGCACCAGCAAGCCGTGCTGGCTCCCGCAGACGGTGCCGGGACCCCGTTCCACAAAAAACGCACAGAAACGCCAGAAAGCGAATTGGGGCAGGATCTTCGGCTGGTGTAAATCAGCATCATTCCACTGAGGTCGCTGGAGACACGCCAGTCTCCATCAGCTGAGGATTTGGCCCAGCGATCGGGATGATGGCGGTGCCTAGCACAGACACAACAAACGCACGGGACCATCCCTCCCCACCCCGAGCTTCCGTCTCCCCTCACTGCATCCACCTCAGGAAACCTGCGTTGTTTTAAACTCTCTTTTAACCTGTCGGCAATAAGGCCCACGCCTGCCTCGGGGTTCGTACCCCGCCCCGTCGGGACGTGCTCCTGTCCAGTTCGCTGGCAGAATCGTTTCATTGTCCCGTATCCTGAGCCCTTTGCAGCGCTAGCTCCTCCGGCCTCTGTCCTTAGCGCTCCCGCTGCCTTCAGCTCTTCTGAGTTTATGGCAAGTGAGTTTATTTTGGCTTTGCACTATGGGGGACTTGGTTATGGCGACGCCAGATCTGGAGCGTAAGAATGGTCATAGTGGGTCAGACCAACGGTCCATCTAGCCCAGCAGCCCGTGTTCAAAGAGCAGCTAGCGCCAGATGCCCCAGAGGGAACGAACAGGACAGGGAGTCGTCAAGAGGTCCCTCCCATTCCCGGCTTCTGAGAAACAGAGGCCAGGGATGCCATTCCTACTCATCCTGGCTAATAGCCATTGATGGACCTGTCCTCCATGAATGTATCTAGCTCTTCCTTGAACCTTGTTCTGGGCTTAGACATCAGGTCGGGACCAAGGTGCGTTGGCCGAGCCGGGCGTGGGATGGCCAGGAGTAGCAGAGGTCGGGTCCAAGGTGCATTGGCTGAGCCGGGCGTGGGATGGCCAGGAATAGCAGATGTCGGGACCAAGGTGCATTGGCTGAGCCGGGCGTGGGATGGCCAGGAGTAGCAGAGGTCAGGACCAAGATGCGTGGGACAGCCAGGAATAGCAGAGGTCGGGTCCAAGGTGTGTTGGCTGAGCCGGGCGTGGGACGGCCAGGAGCAGCAGAGGTCGGGACCAAGATGCGTGGGACGGCCAGGAATAGCAGATGTTGGGACCAAGGTGCGTTGGCCGAGCTGGGTGTGGGACAGCCAGGAATAGCAGAGGTCAGGACCAAGATGCGTGGGACGGCCAGGAATAGCAGATGTTGGGACCAAGGTGCGTTGGCTGAGCCGGGTGTGGAACAGCCAGGAATAGCAGAGGTCGGGACCAAGATGCGTGGGACGGCCAGGAATAGCAGATGTTGGGACCAAGGTGTGTTGGCTGAGCCGGGCGTGGGACGGCCAGGAGCAGCAGAGGGTGCGTTGGCATGTGGAATACCCAGAGCGTTTCAGTGCAATGCAGTGCACAGGTTATATATTTAGGGTGGATTTAAATGTGTGTGTTTAATTTGGGCATAACTAGCCCATGCTGGGTAGTCCTGACCCCTAAACCCAGCCCCTTTTCCACGTGGAGACAAGGCTGATACCTCACAAGTTCTTAGAGACAGAGACCATCTTTTTTTCATAGGCTTTTAGGACTGGAAGGGGCCTGGAGAGGCCTTCTGGGCCAGTCCCCTGCACTCAAGGTGGGGCTAAGCAGTAGTGACTGTTATTTACATATCTAAGTATTCTGTGGACCATCCCTGTGTCTGTACAGCGCCTAGCACGGTGCAGTCCTGGCCCTGCCGGGGGTTCATCGGCGCTATTGCCATACAGACCAATAATAACACTTGGAATCGGAGGGAGGTGAAAATAGCGTCACTCGGAACAGAAGATGCGCCCTCACTGGAGCGGCCCCGTTGCTCTGCGATGCATCGGAACCAGGTGGGGCTTGCATTCTGCCCAAGGGGGCAGCTGCCTCTGGGCTCTCCTCCGCGTTTGCAGCCCGCGCCGGGTGATGGTTGCGTCTGTGGAGAAGATCAAACCGTTAACGAAAAGGCTCGCGAGCGAAGAGCCCGAAGGAGCTCCAGTGAGTCTGCAGCCCCACGGTGAAGTTCTCCCAGCTGGTTGTCTGGGAGTCCTGTTTGGGTGTGTCCAGATTTGAGGGATTAGGCCCAAACCGAATAACGTGGGGCCCGTTGGCACCCAGCATGAACTCTCCGGCCCCTCGGGCATTCGTAGAAGAACATCACATAAGAGCGGCCAGCCTGGGGCAGACCTCAGGTCTCTCTAGCCCAGTCTCCTGTCCCAGATCTTGGCAAATGCCAGGTGCTTCAGAGGGCATGAACAGAACAGGCAATCGCCGCGTTCCCTTTGGCTTGTTGGTAAGCTCCCAAGTCTGCTCCGTCCAGCATAATGGGGCCAATCCAAAGCTCTTTGACTCCTTTGATGCTGGTGGGCTTTGGATCGGGCCCTGTATCTTTTCACTCCAAGACAAAATCCATATTGTCTGGGGCACCGTATGCAAAGCTGGCCTGGTCTGGGAGGGTACCGGCCTCGTGGCCTGCCCTGGACCTTGGGATGTGAAAGGGGAAAGGGTGAGTAGTCCCCTGTGCAGTGAAGAGCAGAGGCTTACACAGGGCCAGCTGCCTTAGTGACTGCGTCTCCTGGGTGCACAGCGGACCTACAGGGTGGCGAAGAAGGACGTGGGTGTCCCCATCCAGATACAGCAGGAATACTGTCTGTCTGTCTTAGGGGCAGGCCCATCACTGGAGTATGTGAGCCTCTTACACCCTTGCATGTGTTTATCCCCACAAGCTCCCGGTGCGACTGGGTAGCGTTGTTTAACTCCATTTTACAGATGGGAAACTGAGGCACGGACGCCAAATGACTTGCCCAACTCTGTGGCTGATCAAGAAATCAGCCCAGTCTTAAGCGCCTCAGGCTAATGCCCTAAGCATTGGGCCACCCTTTGCTCACATCCCCGCAGGGCACAGAGGTGGGAGGCGGCCAGGACCCTGCTCTGACCAGCTCCTAGGCAGACGTAGCTGGAAGCGACGGGTCCGTTCCTCTCTGCTCTGGAGCCGCGCTCGGCCAGCCCTGGCCACCGCAAATCAAAGCACGTTCCCGTCCCTGCCTGGGTTTCAATTGCTGCAGAGGGTTGGCAAACGCTGTCGTCCTCGCCTCGCTAATTACACAGCCCGGGCTGGGTTAATTGCCCTCTCATGAATATGCCAGCACATGGCACGCCCCCAGGATGACAATTACAGCACGCCGTCGCCGGGAGTGATGATTACCCCTCCGTCTCCTCGGCTCCCCTTTGTGTGTAATTATAGAGGGCTGTCTAGCAGCGATTGCCTGGGCTGCAGAGCAACCCTGCTTCCCTCTGCCTGTGGCGCCAGCCGCGTTTGAATGCAAAGATTTGTTCCAGCGAGGGGCGAGCCTCAATCGCCCCGCTGGACTCGTGGCCAAAGAGCCGGGCAGCTTGTCTGCCCCTTGTGGGAGCTCTCCGGTGGCTAGGAGAGTTGGAACGTGCCCAGCGCCGGATCTGGGCTGCGGTGCAGAGAACCCGGCGCTCCGACGTGGGGCGAAGGCTTAGGCCAGGTTTTGTTTTGCTGATGCCGCCTTGCCCTTGGGTGAGTCGTTCCCATTGGCACCTCCTCCGCTCCTGAGCCCAGGTTCTCCGGATCCTTTCCCTACGGGGCAGACTCAATCCAGCAGCCTTCGATGTCAGTCGAGAGACCCGAGGGGGGAGGGGGGCGCCACACTGCAAGCGGCCGGCGGGATTTCCCTGGACAGTGAAGGCAAAAAATAGCTTGCGTCATTCCCGCCTTTCCCCTGGGCAGACCCTCCAGGATTATTGTGTTGCCTCGCACCATGCTGGGGAGACATTAGCCCCCTGCTCCTCCTGCCAGATGCTAACGGGTGATAAAGAAACAACAGCAAGGACAAGCGCAGGAATGGTGATCTGGCTACAGCGGGGGTGGGGAGCCTCGGGCCCCACCCCCTCCTGCTACCCCACCTTGAGGCTGGAGCAGACAGAATCTAGTGGCCTGGCCCCCCTGGCTCTGGCGTGCGAGGGGGATGTGGGGCGCGTCTCTCTCCTCCGTCGGAGGCCGTGTCAGCGAGATGTTCTCACTTGTGTGCAGCTCCCGGCTGATTTTTCTGTCGGCCAGTGGCCCCCGTCCCAGAAAAGGTTTCCCCACACCTGGTCCTACAGTAAATCCCAATTAACGCCTGCGCTGCTCTACCCAGAACCCAGCATGTCCTGCCTGCCAGCGGAGCCCGTCTCCTTGTGCCCCAGGGAGAAGCCGGTGGGTGCGCCTCGCACACTCTAGTGCCGTCCAAGCTGGGGGCTCCTCGGAGATTTGCCTCCACCAGAAGCAGCAAAGGGGACGGAGCAGAACTCGCCTGTCCTCGGCCGTTGTTCTGCGACGTTTTCTGGAGGCCGCGTCCAAGCCCGTGTCCAGGAGCGATCTGTTGAAAAGCCTCGTCTCCCGCAGAGCGATCTGCCTGCTGTTGCAAACACTCGGTGTGTGGGACGGAATTTGTGCAGGTGTCCAGCTGGGGAAGGGTGCGGAACCGGCAGCTCTGGGCACGGAAACCCTCTGCCTACAGCTCTCGGAAGGCACTTCCTTCCTTGTCCACGGGGCAGATGCAGCAGCGGGCCAAGGTACCTTGTGCTGTCACACCGTGGGCCTTGTTCCTGACACGATGCCCTGCCTCTTCGTTGGAGAGGGAGTTGAGTCTTCAAGCTCGTTCGGTCCCCTTCCTCCCAGCTGAGACTTCCAGCAGGGGACTAGCTGTCACGGGGACACTCATCCACAGGGCACCCTCTGATCTAAGGTTAGGGCCCTGCCTAAAGCCCAACCCAGAATCAGTCCTGGGGGAATTCGGCAATTTTACTGTGGCTCTCAATGCGACCATTGCAGGGTTCCCCCAGGACTAAACGGCCTGGCTGAATAGCAGAAGGGCCTCGCCCCAAAGAGCTGAGACCAGACAGACAGACACAGCGTGGGGAGAGGGGGGGAGGCAGAGTGGACAATGGGATGGCCACTGACTGAGAGCACCCATGGGTGTCTCCTGGCCCCTCAAAGAGCAACCCAGGAGCGCCTGTTGCTGTCAGCAGCACTGAGCACAAAGCGCTACCCACCTGCATTGCCTGTGAACCTGTACCCTAATGGTGAAACACTCTGCATCCTTCTGATCGACTCCTCCCTTAGCCAGAGTGAGGGTGATGAATTTTTGTATTGCAGTGACACCTGGAGGTCCCCGCCAAAATCAGAAACACAGTGGGGGAGGTGCAAACAACGGTCCCTGCCTCGTGGAGCTTACAGTCTAGACAAGATGGACAATGAGGGGAAACTGAGGCACAGAGTAGCGCAGCAACTCTATTTCCACTTCTCACTGGCCTGCTATTTGCCGGGGTCACCCAGCAGGTGAGAGGTGGAAAGAGAACTTGGGGCTCGTGATCCTGGCCTGGTGCTGTAGCCACTGGACCTAAGTAGGCCTTGCACCGCTAAAACGTGGCAGTCAGGAGTGAGGGGCCCGGCATTCTGTCGAGATGCCCCTGACAAGAGGTGGTGCTGGGGCAAAGCACCTTGTGAAAAGGGTCCTGTCGCAGGCTCCCGGGGATATTTCAACGCGAATCCGCAGTTGGCCTCCCACATTTTCTTAACTTTTTTGAGAAACCTCATCTTGCCCAGCTCAGCTGCCTCTTTGTCTGGCGTCTTTATTCCTCCTCACGTCTCCCTCGGGGCAGCACTGACTAAGCCAAGTCAGCCGCCGGCATCACACCGCACAAGAAGCGGCACGGAGCAGCGTCAGAAGAGACGTGGTTTTGTGGTCCAGGCACAAGAACTAGCCATCAGGAGATCTGGGGCCACATCCTGCCTCCGCCACCGGCTTTCTGGGTGACCTTGGGTTCCTCAGTTCCCATCAGTGAGATGGGGAGGAGGATACTTCCCTTCCCTGGGGTACTGTGAAGCGAAATCCAGGAGTGCCAGGAGGATGCTGTGACGTGTCAGGGCCTAGAAGGGCCCCAAACAAGATGCAGCTTCATGGACACACTGTAGGAACCCACAGCACCAAAAGGAGCCTTTTATATTGAGAGGAGCCTCACAACACAGGAAGAGCAAAATCTTTAAAAAGCCAGTTTGAGTCAGACCGAGCATTTTACGCAGCCAGGAGCAACCAAAGGCCGTTCCCTTCTGATTCATTCGACACGCGTTGGCGGCGTCCGTTCAGGTCTCGGTAAAAATTGGACCACGTCACACAAGCTAATTTCATATGTACCAGATTCTGGGTCGGAGGGACGGTCCCGGGTTTCTTAGCATCAGTCGCTTTCCCCACCCTGCACCTCTGAGACGTCTCCCAGCCCTGTCGGATGGTGGGTGTGGCCCTAGATTTCTCCCTAGGCATCCTTCTTCAGCGGGACACCCCTTTGTCCAGCGTCACCAGAGCTGCCAAGCACTGAAGGCACAGTGCTCACTGAATGCCGCCCTCGCCCCTCGAGGCGGCACGTTGGCCAAGCCCCATGGAGGCAGCTTGCCCTACCACTGCCCGTCTGTCTGTGGGTAGCAGCCTCCAGGGACAAGTGTCCACAGTGGATCTGTTTTAAAAGGGAGCCTCCGGCCCAGGTTATTGTCTGAATGCAGGACAAGCTGAGGGTGGCAGGGCTGTGCCCGCCGGGCCCACAGGGCTGGTGCCAACTGGCAGGCTCTACAGGGTTAAGCCGTTTTGCCTGCGCGCACCCTCATGAGAAGTTGTAGGAAAGCTGCCTGCACGCTTCCTGCCTCTGCCTCCGTCTGGGGGCGGGGAAGGAGCCCGGGGAGAGACATGAGCCTGCGAGGCTCCTCGGTCTGACAGCGCAGGCTGGAGACGAGCCAGGGCAGCGGGAGAACTGGAGGGGGAGAGTTCAGGACAGAACTGAGCTGGGTTTGGCGGGACGGCGCGGCTCTGGAGACCCCAGGCAGGGAGCCAGGCTGGGCTTGCGGGCGTGGAAAGCGGCAAAGGGAGAAGGCAAACAGGTAAGTGGATCTGACCTCCCCACCCCGCTGCTTCGGCTCTGCCCCCGGCCGCGGCAGCAGGCTTTCCGGATGTCGAGCACTCGCCCGCTGGAGTTGCCGGGGTCTGTGCGCAGAGCCCAGCAGCAGTGCTGAGAAGGAAACAACAGGGGCGGACGCAGGCTGGAGAGGCAAGCGGGGCGGCAGGGTGCAGCGGGGGTGGGGGGCCGGGCAGTGGGAAGCGAGGGAAGCCCCGGCACCACAGTCTGCCTGTGCATTTCCAGTGCTCGCATCCCCACCGTGTCCAGCTGTACTGCCGGCTCCAGGGACCTGCTGCTGAGCTGTACCCAAGGCGGGGGTTGGCCGGAAGCTACCCTGGCTCCGCGGTGAGCCCCACCGTTATGTCGCCCCTGCCCCAAAGCAGCGAGACTTTCTGCTGCCTGCTTTGCTTCCATGGGGATTTCCTGCAGCATGCGGGGACTTCTTGTGTCAAGCACATGGCGGTGGGCAGGGCTGAGCGCTGTGGTGACGGTGATCCGTGTTCAGAGCCATTCCTTAGGCTGTGGCTGAGTCGTGCCGGCCCGGACCTTCGTGTGAATCCAGGTCCAAACTCTCGCCAAGCTCTTTCCCAAGGCTGAGGTTTGACCCAGGCTGCAGACCACCTGGAAGCTGGGGGATGGGGGGGGATCCAGCCGGGTTGGTTTTGGCCTAGCTCTGCGAGAGAACAATATGTATGGGCTTCTCAAACTCAGGTCGCTCATATGTACGTCTGCAGCACACAGCTGGGTGGCTAAAAGTCGGGCAGTGAAAACACTTCCACGCCCTAGTGGCGCTGTGGCGTTGCTGGCAGGAGAAATGCTCGTGGACCATTTCCACTAGTCCTTGCCGTGGCGACACGGCCGTGGTGCTGAGCTGTGTCGTGTAAATGAAAGGGGCTTTAGGGGATGTGGAGAGAGGGCAGAATCTTCTGCAGGAAGCAGGTTGGGTGACTGGGCTGTTGTGGGGGTTGTCGAACTTCGGAGGGAGGTTAACTTCTTGGCCTGAGTCTTGCACTGGATGTTTTGGTCCCTCTGGGCTGCCCCGCCCCAGGCTGGCACACGGGATGCTGAGAAACCTACCCAGGTATGTAGTTCCATTCTGCTGCCTCCAGCAGTCGAGACGTGGGCAGTTCTGACATGGGGTAAACCGCCGGGCATCCTGGGTGGGAGCAAAGTCCAAAAAGACTCCACTAGGTCCTACACAGGCAGTTCGTATGTGTGAGTTGGACGGATTTCCCTCCTCCCCCTGCCACCCAAAAAACCCAATCCCCAAATGCTTTTGGGCCTGATCCTGGCCCCCCTGCTCACCATGAATTGCCCGGCAGCCCCAGGTTACTCCTGGAGCAAAGCACGACTAGGCAGGCGTGCGTGCGTTTGGCAGAACTGGGCTCTCCGTGTCTGAATTAAAAGCCCTGGGCCTCTTTCCACGGGCCTGCTCTGATCACCTGCTAGGGTCATTGGTGCAAGAGAGGGCTGCAGCCAGAGGCAGCCTGCTGAACAATGGTCCCAGAGGATTTCTGGCACTCTCCTGGGCCTTCTGCAGCTGCCGCTACCCTGCAGGACACTGGACTAGATGGACCAGTCATCTGATTCGCTGTGGTCATGTCTGTGCTCCCAGGATCCTTTGCTGCTGACATTGCTTTTAGCAGGAGTCTCCTTTCACCAACAGTAGCCCAAACAACCCTCAGGCATTCCCCTTCCTGTTTGCCGATCCAGCTAATACCCCGTCGAAAGCTGCAGTTCCTCAGGGCACTCCCTCGGCCCCTCCGATGCTACCAGTGTGATCCTAGCACCAAAGCTAACTCTCGGTATTGCTAATGGCAAGGAAAATCGATGCTGGCAGCCTGGTATTCGCCCTGGCCTGGATTACACAGGCAGGTCAGTGTAAGGTACAAATGCGGAGCTGGATTCGATTTACCTTAAGTCCAGCTGTCGCAGTGTCTACACTGCAAGAGGCCAACAGGAGCCCGTACGCCCGTTGGTTTCCCTTACTCCTCATAGATCGAGGAGTACTGACTGGACGCCAGCGGGGGGTTTCCAAGCATTTGATTTGTGGGTCTACACGAGAGCCGCTAAATAGAACACTAGAAGACCGACTACAGAGGGTCGCTCTTCTCCGTAGTGTGGACGGAATTAGGGCCCTGCTAAACTCATGAAAAACGTGTCATGGACTGTGGCAATCTGGTCCTTTATGTGTTTTTACCCTATGCTATGCAGATTTCAAGGGGGAGAGCAGCATTTCTACAGGGGGTCCTGCCCCAAAAGAGAATTGCAGAGAGGTCACCAGGTTATTTTCGGGGGACAGTGACAATATTGCCACCCTTACTTCTGTGTTGGTTTTTGAGTGGTCGAAGAGCGGCAGCTGTTGGCCGAGCGCCAGCAGCAGCAGCACAGCAGTCAGGGTGACAATAGCATACCCTGCCCTCCTTCCTTCTGCGCTGCTGTGGGTGGCACTCTGCCTTCAGAGTTGGGCTCCCAGCCAGCAGCTGCCTCTCTCCAGTGCACAGCTCCGAAGGCAGCGCCACTGCCAGAAGCAGCACAAAAGGAAGGGGAGCAGTGCCGGAACACCCCGCACAATAACCTTGTGACCGCCACACAACCGTAGGACCCCTACGATTACCCCGCCAAGACATTGCAGACTAACATAGCTGAGATCATGACATTTGCAATTTTAAAAATCCTGTGGTTAGGAAATTGACCAAAATGGACTGTGGATTTGGTAGGCTCTAGTCAAAGCTCTGTCAGCAATAGCCTAGCTTTCCACTCAGTGCCCACAAGCAGCCCTGCAGGAACCCACTGCGCAGCCTGAGGTCATGGGTCAACCTGTAATAACACACCTGGGATGGAGGGAGATGTTTTGATTAAAGAAACCAATTAAGTTTCCCCGGGGGCAGGGGTGTGCTAATTAACAGTGAGAGAAGCAGCTCTTTGGTCCGTGAGTAAAACTGAATGAATGAGTCTTGGCAGCATGGCTCCGAAATGCAAATGGCCTGGATTCCCGCTTTCCCGGGGCACAGGGCGTGTGTTTCGCACCGTTTGGCTGGGTTGTAAGGAGAGTTCTGCATGTAAGCTGCATGCTTGTGCAGCTGCTCAGGCAAGATTCCAATGCTGCCCAGCTGATTAGCAAGGCTAGGTTTGTTACTACTGGCAGTGCACATGTGCACATGCCTGTGTGCACATAAAATTTATTCCACACATGGATGGAAAAGATTAAAGGGAACATTGGTTGGGAGTCCACGATTTGTTGGTGTGGCTTATAGATAGTTTGACGCTCTACTCATGTAGGTTGTAGGGACTGTGTATTGATGGCTATGTTTGATGCCGAGAGAGAACCAAATACCAATTTAACACCAGTTATCTCTTGAGTGATGCTGTTTTCTCTTGTGATTGGGGCTGATTATAGTCCTGTTCGGGATGTTAGGCAGGTTGTAGCGATACAGGCGCCTCAGAACTGCAGTAGTTTCTGAAAGGGTGGTGGGTTTCGGGAGTTGTGCAATGGAAACGGGGCAGGAAAGGAAGCAGAGCTGGGGAACCCGGACATGAATCATACACCTTTCCGGACTCCTGCTTCTGTGCATGCAGACACACGGGCTGTTGATGCTGCGAGCCCTAGGTTTGCCAACGTGGCCTCTGATTCTGGGCAGCCAATTTAAGGCACCTTGGGCTCGATTCTCACTGGTGCTGCGTGCCCACCACTGTCAGTGGGACCTCCGGGTGCTCAGCACCTCTACAAATCAGGCACTCAAATCAGGGACAACTTTAGAAAATTTGAGTTGAAAACCCTGGGCCAGAAGGAAGCCCCCGCCCCCACCCCGCCCCCCAGAAACCCTAGGTCCTGTGGCCGCCTGCTGTAGGTGCCTCTCACAGGTGTCTGGGCCACTTCCAGTCCCACTGGAGATCTCAGACCCTCCCTAGGGCACCGCTTGATGGAAAACAAGGAATGGGGGAGTCTCTAGCCGCCTTCCCATACGACTTCACGGGTTGAAACACCGAGGAGAGTTAGTGAGTAATCCCTTCTCTACAGGCCACGAGTGGTTGCCTGCGGCTTTGTGTGCAGCTTCTTGACAGCTGTCGCAGGAGGCAGGTGGGAGAGAGCCGGGGATGGTTCTAGGCAGAAGCCATACGGCAGGGAACCTGAGGGTGGCTCTGTTTGCATTAGCCCAGCCCTACAGCCCTTCTACCGTGCTCCTCCCCAGAGCGTCCGTGTGTCTAGCAGGGGCCTCCTGCCGACTAGGGCGGGCCCCTTGGCAGGGCAGTGTGGGAGAAGCTGATGTCACGCGCTCCAATGCTAGCCCCGGCCTGTGGGTGGATATCGGCCTCCGTTGCTCCTGCCTTTGCTCTTGCTGGTGACGACGGGAGGGGGCAGGAGAAGACTGGAGTGGCCAGGCTGGGTCAGACCAAAGGCCCATTGAGGGATGCCCCAGAGGGAGTGAACACGGCAGGCAAGGGATCCATCCCCTGTCGCCCGAACAGAGGCTAGGGAGAAGATGGGAGCTGGCTCTGTGTGCCCTGCCGTGGGCTCAGAGCTGCTCCAGGCTGAGGGAAGTTCCCACTGGCTCCGAGCTGCGGCTCCAAGCGGCTGCCCTGAGCCTGAGGTAACTGCGGTCGCAGCAGGGTGGTGCTGCCACTGCTGCTCCGGGGCCGCCTGCTCACCTGTGGTACGGGGGGTGCGTGTCTGGAGCAGGCCCAGGTGCCAGTTGCTGAGAGGGGGTTAGATGGGGCTCGGTGTGGGGCGCGGGGCGCTATGGACAGGCCTGATCTCCCCCCAGGGGAAGGGGTCAGAAGGAGTCAGCACTGCCCGTCAGGGAACTGCAGTATCAGGAAACTAGGCAGCACAAGAGAACTCCTGCCCCCTGACGTCTCCCCCTCCGCAGAGGGATTCTGTAGCGCTGGGCGTGGCCCTTTGGCCAGCGTGGGGGCACAGCTGGCAGCCCGGGCCGAGCGAGGGGCAGTGAGCCTGGGGTGTTGTGCTGGCCGGCCGGGAACGGGGGTTGAGGCCTGTTGGGGAAAGAGGCTCTTGCTGATGGGGGGACTGAGGTAACTGGCCATGGACGGAGGCGCGTGGGCCTGTGTTGCAGCAGGAGGGTGTAAGGAGAGAGCTGGGGTGTGTTTCGATCTGTGCTGAATTGTGGGCTGGGACAGGGCCCTGTTTCTCCCGGTTGTGTAGGGCTTCGCCCAGCGGGGCCCTGGTCCTTGAAGGTGCTGCAGCCACAGAGAGAGGCTAGTGGCTGGAGGGGGCCCAACCTGAGCCCCCTTGGGGAGGGGCTGATTTCTGGGGGGGAGGGTGTCTGACAGGCCCTTTGAAAGCCTCTCCGTTTGGGCTCTCCAAGTCACTGGGAAACCCCGGGCCCCAGGGAGAGGTAGGGAGTGCAAGTTCTCCGGTCCTGCCTCGGGTCATCCGTGGGATGCGTCAGGTGTATCAGCCTGTCTCTTTCAGGCACCGTCCGACTTGCCCTCCACACCGACGCGTCTCCGGGCAGACCGCGAACAGGCTCCAGGCTCAGTCTGGCTGTTCTCTGATTTCACCCCCTCCCACCTTGGGCTCTCGTCCCCCGCTAGCTAGCTCGGCCTTCCAGGAATAAACTCTGGCTGACTGCTTCTCGCCAGACCCCGCGCAGCCTCCGGAGCGGTGGGGAGAATGGAAGGACCCCGAACGGCTCCACGTCGGCCCCCGCGGCCTGGAAAGCGCGAGCGCCTTGGAGTTCTCCGTCCTGACACCGAGCCCCTCAGTGCAAGACCCTGTGGTGGGCTGTCGGGGCAGGCAGTGCCCTCTCTGCTCCCAGCTGCCCTACGAGCCCCGCTGAGTCCCTTGCTGAGTGGCCCGGCCTGGGGCGGGGGGCAGCGGCGCCGACCGCCACCGTGAACCCGGGACAAGGTGTATGGAGGTGGGGGGCTTCCCTCGGTGGGGGTGGCTGGGAGCTCCGGGCCTCTTTGAATTTCCAGGCCCCAGAGCAACTGCCCTGTTTGGCCCCCACTCCTCCCCGGCGCTGGGCCTGGCTGGGGGCGATGAGTCTCTGCTGACTGAGCCAGGTGCCTTTGATTCGCTCCTTCCCCTGAATCACCCTTGGCCGGTGGGCGTTGGTACACGGCACAGGCTACAGCGAGTCCGGGAGTGGCTCTTCCTGCCCCCCAGCGCTCTCCTCTTGTGGGCCCCAATTAAAGACCCACGTGGTGCCCGTTGGGTAGTGTCACTGCTCCAGGCGCCGGCAGTGGACTCTCAGCCCCACGCCCAGACGCGCTTGCCAGGGCTGGTGCTCTGGGATCTTGGTGAAACCTGACTCTGAATGCAGGAGCACAGGGGTTAACAGCCACGCTCTGTGGAAACCTTTAGGTCTGGGTTTGTTAGTCGCTGGGTAAACTGGGGCTTAACGTGAGGGGTGAACTTAATCCAGGCATGAGCAGATGGGTATGCACGTGCCCTGTATTGGACAATGTGTGCCCTGCAGTGGACGGCAGTGCCCAGTTGTGGTGCAGAATTGCCCAGCCGTGTGTCATAGGCCCTATATTGCTAATAGCTAAAGGTGATTTTCCATAGCCCCAGTGAAAGGGGCCTGCGTTTTTGGCGCAGGAGGATCTCAGTTCTAATCTCAAGGGCACTAAAGGTTTCAATGGCCACAGTGGCAGGGAAGTCCTAGGTCAGTGGTCCTGGGGTGTAGGAGCAGGTTTCAGGGGGACTGCGAGGCAGGACAGGCATGAGACTCCCTGGGGACCAGGGCAGAAAGCAGAATACCCACTGCACTGGGCTGAAGAAATGTAGCGTTGAGGGGTGGGAGCTGCTGCGTGGGGCCTCGGGCAGTTGTCCTGCTTGCTACCCCCTAATGCCGATCTTGGCTTTTGTGCGCAGAAAGACCAGTTGTCGTGCTCCAAGAGGGCAGTGGAGTTTTTATAGTTTGTTGGGGAGCAGGCTCGGAAAGAAAAAGGGTGAGAACCCCTGTGCCAGGTGGTTGGGAGCTTGTGATACCTTCTTGGGATGAGGGGCACCCTGGGGGTTGGGGTCACAGCTGAGAGAACATTCAGCTTCCTTGGGAAGAGAGGTGAGCGGAGCAGTTTCTGGGGATGATTTTGCTCCTGGCTGGCAGGTGGGAGGAAACGGTCTTGGGGCAGGGCCTGGCAGAGGAATCAAGGGAACCACAGCGCTAATGCTGGGGCAGCCGTGTGGCTGGCAAGCTGGGACCTGCCAGCACGCCAGGGGCTAATGGTGGAAGTGGTGCTTTAAACATACTCAGCTGTGAAACTGCCAGGCAGGCACCGGAGAGAGGGAGACTGGTGGGGGATGGGGAGTGGTTAGAACTGAGATCCTCCTGCTCCAGAGCACAGGCCCCCTTCGTTTGGGCTATGCAGAGTCACCTTTAGCTGTTAGCAATATAGGGTCTTTGACACACTGCTGAGCAATTCTGCACCACAGCTGGGCTCTACCATGCACTGCAGGGCACACAGAATCCAGTGGGGAGTGACTGCTTTAGTCTTTGATTTTTCTTTTTTTTTCCCCCTTCCCAATCATGGGCTTGAATTTGGCTGAGACCAAACTGCAGTGAACGGGGAGTTCTCAGCCCAGGAGCGGCCCATTGGCATTGAACCTGGCAAGCCTGCGTCCGGTGCTGCTGGTTAAAATGCAAGTAGACGCTGTGCCGGGGGCCAGTCGCTTGCTGGTGCACAGAACAGGAAGGGCTGGGCTGCCGCCGAGCCAGGTTCCCCGTCGCTGCGGGGGAGACGAGGGCATTTGGGCTTCCAGGGCCTGCTCATTCCTTGGCCTCTCTCCACTGTGTGGTGCCCGGATTGGTGGGTTTGTTCCATGGACACCTCCCCTGTGGGAACCGGGCTGAGCCCCAACACTCATTGCACACAAGCCCCCACGGATTGGCTGCTTGCTCCCCTCCTGGAACCAGTTGCAAGCCAGTGATCTAGGCCTCGATGGGCCCCATGTCCCCTAAGCCGCTCGGTGCCTGCCCCAAAGGGGATCAGCATCCCCAGGAAAGCCGCTGGAGCCCGAGGGTGCTGTGCGCCTGCTTGTTTGCCCGTAGGGCGGCCTGGCGGTTAAGCAGCTTCGCTTGGCCTGCAGCAGCCAGGAGCAGGCAAACAGCCTGCGTAGAGATCTGGGAAAGGAAGGGAAGGGCGCAGTGTGGAAGAGGGAGCTGGGCTGAAACTGGCTGGTGGAGTTCAAGCAATGGCGCGAGGCTCAGTGGTTTCAGGGCAAGAGGATGTTTGCTATTGGACAGCCACGGTGGCTGAGACACGTGCTCCTGCTCGTGCGACACCATGGCTGGCCAAGTACGTGGGTCCCTGGTGGCACACGACAGGAACGTGCAAGGCGGTGTCACGACAGGAGCGTGCAAGGCCGTGTCATGCCCAGTAATGTGTCGGGTCCTGTGTCAGCAGGAGGGAGAAGCAGTGGGGGGGAGAGGGGGACTGGCGGCAGGCAGCTTGCCCACAGAAGGGGTGCAGATCACCTGCTCCTTGTGGCCCCACGAAGAGGGCAGCAGATGGCCTTGGTGATGCACTGCCGTGGCAGGCAGTGGTCCCATGCCCTCTGGCTCCCCCAAGCAGGGCCAGGCCAGTGCCCCCCTGCAGTGGTTTGGGGGCTGGAGCCGTGTGCTGAGGATGTGAGAGCGAGCAGAGCCGGTGGGGAAGGCTGCATGGAGACCGAGGAAGGGGGAAGCGAGAGCAGGGCTCTTGGTTGGAGGGGGAGGGTGAACACGCAGCTGGCTCAGCTGTGTAAGAGCCTCCCCGGGCTGGCGGGGGGCTGGGAGCTGCCTCTCACACAATGCCGAGGAACAATGGGAGCCTGCCTAATGGAGCCTGGGCAGCCACAGCGGCTCCCGGGGGCATCCCGGCACTTGCCGCGCTCCAACCCCGCATGGGACAGAGTGGCACTGGCCGCCCCCCCAGCGAGGGGTCCTGCGGCCGCCGCCGGCTGGGGCAGAGAGTGAGGGGAGGGGTGGGGGGAGGAAGGCCAGGAGGTTTCACCGCTGCATGCAGGGGGGGGGCAGGGGAGCTCTCGGCACCTGGGGCGAGGTCTCCGCTCCCCAGGCCCAGCCAGCATGCGCCCCAGGCAGCTCTCGCCCAGCGGGTGAATCCTTCTTCCCGGCCCCAGTCGGAGAGGGGCTGGCAGGTCACCCCGTCGCAGGGCTCCCCCCTGGTGTGGTGCCAGGCTGGCATTTCTCAAAAGCTGTGTGGAGCCAGGGCCTGGCACAGCTGGGAGCTCACGGCAGCCGGAGCCCCTCACCGTCCCCTGCGAGCCTCCTGGAATTAACTCCCCCCGCCCCATGAACGCTCCTGCCGTGCTGCTGAACGTGCCCGAGAGGCGTCCAGCCAGCCATCGGCTGCTTTGCTCACCGGCCCAGCGGGTCCGACGTCTCCAGCTGCCCCCACAGGCGGAGGGAGGGCAGGATAGAGCCGATCTTGGCCCTGAATAGGCTTTGGGGTGGGAGATCTCCCTAGCACTCGGCCCCACTGAGCAATGCCTTGTTTGTGTGACCTCCCGGCCAGGCCCTCCGCTGTCTGCTCTGCCCCGGGGGGTGCCTCCTAGTGCCCACTGTGAGCGTGGCTGGCACTACCCCCCCGCTGCCCTGCCCCGCCCCAGCCTCTGACCATGAACACCAGGCACGCCTGACCAGGACTGCAGACCGGGGGCCATGGCAGGTCTTGTCATGGCCAGGTGAAAGGGGCCTGCATTCACCGAAGGCCTGGCGTGACCGTACGGCCGGCCTGCTCACTGGCTAGATTATGGTTGAGGCTCGGCAGGTGTTGGCCAAGCTTCCGCGCCCGGCATCACACCGAGCGAGGCTTTGGGAGAGGGAGGGGTGTACAATTGCAGCCCGCCTGCCTGCCTGCTTATAGAGCGGCTGTGAGCCCGGGCCTGGGCTGGGAAGAGGCAGGGAGGGATTGTGTCTGCCCTGTCTCCTGGGAGGCAGGGCAGGGAGACAGCTCCGTGGGAAGGAAGCCGGTAGGCCCGGAGCCTGCCCGGCGGCTGAGTGCACTGCCGTAGGACGGGGCATGGCCTAGCAGAACGTGTCACTGAGCAACTCTCTGCCGCTCCCGCAGAGCTAGTATGGGGGGGGGCTGGCGGGCTCAGCACCACAGCGAGTGGGCAGAATTCCACCGCCCCATGAGCCACGTGGTCGGAGACCCCGACGTGGCAGCGCCCTTGTGACGCCTGGTACGGGCAGCACGGTGTCGCGACAGCATCCCTGTGACGCCTGGCCCGGGCAACAGCGGTGGGGCCTCCTGCCTCATCTGGGGAGGGAGGGTGCAAAGCTGAGGTGGCTGGCTCCCTTTGGCACTGGGGAGAGCCGGGGGGGGAAGCTGCAGGCAGTAGCTGACATCTGTGAGCCGGGGGAGGGGAGAGGGGCTGTCTGAATAGAGCCCACTGTGTCCGTCCTGGCTGCTGCCATTAAGCGTCTCTCCCTCCCGCGACTGTCTCCTCTCCGCTGCAGGCAGGACGCTGAAGCGCCGAATGGAGCCGCGACGTGAGCTGCATTTCCCCAGGAAGCCAGGTGCCCCCAGCCCCTGAAGCTTTCTCAGCGCCGGCACCCGGAAATGATGCGCGTGAAGCCCCTTCTGCCCCGGCGGGTCCCTCCTTAGCCGGGCGTCTCGCCCTGCCGGTCGCCAGGGAGCAGGACATGGCCAGCTCGGCGCCATGGGCCCGCTGGGGAGAGACGGACCTGGGCAGCGGCTCCGGGCGCCGGCAGTGCTGGGCCGAGGCGGCGGAGCAGGACGCTGAGAAGCGAGTGGAGGTGAATGGACTCATGGGCCAGTGGGAGGAGTCCCCGGCTCAGGAGCCCTCAGAACTGGAGTTCCTGGAGCTTTCCCTGGGGTCACTGTCCCACGGGGGGCTCTTGGCACAGACCGACGGGAGCTTCGACCTCAGTGACCCGCAGGAGTTTGAGTGGGGAGAGCCCCGGCGGGATGCAGACCGTGCCGGGAGCCCACCCACCGGTGAGTCAGCGCTCTCGCTTGTCCCCCTTTTCCTCTGGTAGTCTGCAGCGATAGCACCCATCGGAGAGCAGAGTGACCCCCACGGGGGACTGGTGATGCCAAGGCGTTGGGGGTTCTCTCCAGACCTCAGGAGTCTGCTGGGACCTGGGAAACGCAGCTCATTGCCTTGGAGAGCACAAATCCCGCACTGCGTGTGTGTTGATAGGGATTGACTCTAAAATGCAGCTGCCTCTGGGGCGGAACACTGCACCCACCCTATGTGCAGCGCAACGGTCTAGTACAGGAAGTGAGGAATCCCTCTGTATCCAGTCGAAAGCCCAGTTGGCATGTGGCCAGCACATACATGCTAGCAGTGTCCTTTCACCTGCAGACAAACGCAGAAGGGGTTTACCCCCAGGGCCGGATTAACTCTTCTGGGGGTCCAGGGCTAGTAGATTTTGGGGGCCCAACTGGCGCTCTGTGGGCAAAAAGGGGTTCAGTGTGTGAAGGGGGGTTGCCATGGAGCAGGCTGGGGGTAGGGATGAGGGTCTGGGTAGGAGGTAGGGTGCTGGAGTGGGTTTGGGGGTGGGGAGTCTGAGTAGGATGTAGGGGACAGGGGTGGGGGTGGAAGTGCAGGTCTGGAAGATGGACTTACCCCGCTGCAGGGTGGGGAGCTCTGAGCCTGGCAGGCCAGACCCAGGCAAGCCCCGGGCTGTAGGTTCCCCACCCCTGCTGTCATGGAACAAGAGGGTGCTTAGGAATGATCAGAAGGCAGTGCCTGTTAAAACAGCAGCACCGGAAAGAACGGCAGGTTCCCTGGGGGTGACCGGTATTTCTCTAAGTCCCGTGGCCTGTGGGAGCTGCTGGAGCAGGAGATGATGGAGACGAAACGCAGGTAGCAAAGTAGCCCGTCTTTGTAAGAGACGACAACCCGCAGCCCCTACAGAACACTTTGACCCAAGGAGGTCAGTATCGTTATTGATAGTTACAGATGGGGAAACTGAGGCCCAAAGTCCCCCAGCAGCCCAATGCTAGAGCCAGGAACTGAACCCAGCTCTCCTGAGCAGCTTTGAGGGCCTTGGGTGAAATCACATGAACAAAGAAACCAGGAAGCACTTGGTGGCGGCTGCACAATTGTTTGTTTTCCAGATGAAGGTGAGGAACTGGAGCATGATGGGACACAGGAGGACCCAACCTCCCCTGGTTACTGGCACCCGCAGGGGGACAGGCAGCTGGACATGACGGAAGAGGACGAGGACAGAGCCAGCTCAGGGGACGTGGCGAGGCAGGAGGGGGGCTGGGAGGCAGGGAGTGAAGGGGAAGGTTACCCGGAGCTCTCCTTCGAGGCCCAGGATGGCTCAGAGTACAGCACCAGCCCTGATGGGCTGCAGGACGCTGAGGCTCTGTACGGGGGCTATGGCAAGTCCTTAAGCATCACCACGGACAATGAGGAGGAGCTTTCCGGATGCTCTGATGTCAGCCCGCCCCCCTCCAGCACCTTGCCGGAGCACCCCCACCGGCCAGCCCAGAGAACCGTGGCTGATGCCTTGGAGAGCCTGAGCCAGCTGGGGGAGAGCCTGGAGTTCCCCCCAGAGACGGAGTTCTCCTCGCCCTCAGGCAGGCACCTGGCCAGCCCTGGGCTGAGCCCGTTGCCCGATTCCACCCGCTGGAACCGGAGCCGGAGCCTCCTGCACCACCTGTCTGTGGAAGACCTTCAGAACGCCCCAAGCATCGACGCAGAGACCTTCCCAGAATCCTCCTACGCCGAGAGCCTGGAGGACCCTCCCCAAACCTTCTCCAAGGCCACCTCTGCTGGTGGAGTGAGGGCATCCCTCTGCCACCTGGTGCCTGCGGCTGAGCCTTCGGAGGGCTCCAGGCTCCAGGCAGCGGGGACTCTCCGTGCCCTCCGGCAGGCTGGCAGCCTGCAGCAGGACAGGGCACGGAAGCTGAAGATCATTTCCCCGGCACTCCCTTCCAAGTTCAGCAGGCAGTCCAGGTCCCTGAGCCCTCGGAGGAACGCCCATAAGCAGGCGGAGCGGCCTGGCTCTCCCAAGTCAGGCCTTGCCCGGCCGTCCCCGGGTACCGCTGAAGCCTTGCCTTATGGCCGAGGCCAGCTCAACTACCCGCTGCCGGATTTGTCCAAGGTGGAGCCGCGGGTGAGGTTCCCAAAGGACGATCAGAGCTACCGCCCTCCGCGGGGCAGGACTTTGCCCATGAGAGCCAGGGGGCCAGCAAGCCCCGTGGTCTTCAAGTCTCCTGCGGAGATCGTCCGGGAGGTGTTGCTGAGCAGCGCAGAGGGATCCCCGCAAAAATGCCCTACCCCTTCCTCCACCGTGGTGCCCGAGGAGTTCAGGTCCCCGAAGGAAGCCACCGAGCTAGTGCAGCAACTGCAGGTAACTTCCACCTCTCACTGGCTAGGGAGACCTCCCCAGGAGGAGCCCAGGGAGCTCTGCACAGGGTTGAAACTGAAGGGCTCTGCCGGGGGAGAGGAAGCTGGGCAGGAGGCAGGGGCAGAGCATGGAGGGAATGGATGTTGGAGCCTTCATCTCTGGGTGGCAGCTTTGGACTAGGAGACAGTGCTGCCTGGGCCACAGAACCCTGGGGAGAGGATCTCAGGAGTCGTCACGTCCGGCCCCCGGCCCAACGCAGGACCAACCCCAACTCAATCAGCCCAGCCAGGGCTTTGTCAAGCCGGGACTTAAAACCTCCAGGGCTGGAGATTCCACCCCCGCCCTAGGGAACCCAGCCCGGTGCGTCCCACCCTCCTAGGGAAATAGTTTGTCCTAATCTCCAACCTAGACCTCCCCCGCTGCAGCTTGAGCCCATTGCTCCTCGTTCTGCATCCGCCACCACTGAGAACAGCCTCTCTCCAGCCTCTTTGGAACTTCCCTTCAGGATGTTGCAGGCTGCTGTCAAATCCCCCCTCACTCTCCTCTTCCGCAGACTAAACAGACCCAACTCCCTCTCATAGCTCCAGCCCCTAATCATTCTGCCCTCTGCTGGCCCCTCTCCAATGCGTCCACATCCTTTCGGTAGTGGGGGGCCCAGAACTGGACACAGTGCTCCAGACGTGACTGGCTGCTGGCAATGCTCCTACTAATGCCCCATGTCCCTCCAGCACTGCTACGGGCCAGGACACTGCTTGCTAATGGCAGGGCGCTGGAATTAACACTAGGGAGGCCGGAGTCACCGCTCCGGGCGGTCTCCGGCGGGCATGTGCTTAAACTTTGTTGTAGCAAGTCTTGGCTTGCAGGCTGAACTCTGAAGTCCTTGTTGTCTGAACCCTGGATGCCCATTTCCGATTGGCCGGCACGCCCAGTGCTTGCGCCCACGTGCGCCACGCCCTGTCATATCCCCCCCCCCCCCCGGCTCACTGCTCCACCAGCCGCCTCTTGGACCCCCTGCTCTATAAGTGCTCAGTGACAGGTGCTCCTGACGTGTGCTCTGCTTCCAGGAGGACTACCACAGACTGCTGACCAAGTACGCTGAGGCCGAGAACACCATTGACCAGCTGCGGCTGAGAGCAAAGGTAAAGTGGCCGGGGCTCGCATCGGAGGGGCGCCCCTCCTGGCAGATGTTGTGCCCAGCTGCTGCTGGGGCGGGCGGGCTCTCAGGAGCAGGCTGCCTGTGAGATAGACGATAGTAATGAAGGTGGGGATGTGCCGTTGTCTGTGTTGGAAAGCAAAGGGCTTTCCCGCGACCATACCGCAGCGCGCAGAACCTCCATCTCCTGCCTCTGTCTAATACGCTAACCACTGGCCCACGCTGCCTTCTGGCCTGGGATTGCTCAAGGCCTGCCCCTTTTCAGGGTACTACGGCAGCCCTGGTCCCAGCCAGAGGCAGACAGTGCCAAGACAGCCAGGAAATTGCACCATAAGTTACCCAAGCCCTTCGGCGCTCCTGAAGAGCTTCCTGTGTGGGTGGAGCTCTGTAAATGTTGTGTTTGGTTCCCATGTCATCTGGCCTGGGGGGACACTGGAGCTCTCTGAGCAAGGCAGGGGAGCTGCATGCAAGGATCTTCAGCCTCCAGAGCAGTACCCCACACGCACGGGGCGAGTGGCTGCGATCCGCTTCGGCTTATGCAGCTCAAGGGCAGTTCAGAGGCTCCCCTCAGCTCCCCTGCCTACAAGGGGGTCTGTCTTCAGGGTCCAAGCAGAATGGATTCATCCCACGCCCGCTGATTTTCATTCCCCCCCCCGCCCGCGTTGGCTCAGTCCGACAGTGCGCACATGGCAAGCTAGCGGCTCCGTCGGAACCTGGCTCCCAGCAAAAGGCTCCAAGTTGCAGCAGCCCCAGCACTGAATTGGCAGCGTCCTTGCACACTGCCGCTCGCTTCCTTCCCCTTTCGGGGCAGCCACAGAGCTGCGGTTGAGCAAGTGCAGCGCCAGGGGAGGGACACTGAAATCTGGCGCAATGTTACATTGCAAAACCTCTTGCGCTGTCTCCCCGCCTCCTCCCCCTTCCTGTCTGAGGCCGGCCCCAAAAGAGACGCAGCCGGAGCGGGGTGTTTGCTGCAAAAACTCCTCCATGACCGGCCTTGGGCATTTTGACATGGCTCTTGCATTCGGGCCTCTGGTAGGTTCCCTTGCTCTTCGTATTCCAGCCAAGGGGTTGTTGCTGGGAACCTTTGCAGAACGGCAGGGCCGATTCTCCGTTAGCAGCACCCTGCGATGGCGTGAAACCGCGGCTGTGAGGCACACGCTGTGTGCAGTGGCACTCGGACATGGGAGCTGACCCTGCTGTTGTGTCCTTGCTTTGTATGTAGCTGAAGCCAGGGCATAATTCACCGTGTGCCCAGACTCTGGTCTGCTGCAGCCCTGCTGTTTCACTCTGTCTAGGGTACTTCTCTGCCCTCAATCCCCATAGCACCTTGTATGTGTCTTCACAAAAGCCGTGGGTGGAAGGCAAATGCTGTTTACCCCCATTACACAAGGGAAACTGAGGCACAGAGAGCCAGCTCCTCAGCTGGTGCAAATTGTTACAGCTCCATTAACTTCAGCGGTGGCTTGCACCATGGCCTCAGACGGCCTCCCAGTTTCCAGGGCTGGATTTGGGACCATCAAGTCTGACCTCCCATATAACACAGGCTGTAGACCTGCGGCTGTGCAAGAACAGGGACCTGGCACCATAACCATTAGGCAATCCTCCCTCTTGCTGCTCCCTGGCATTCTAGGCTGTCGCAATACCCCCGCAAAGGCTAGCTCCAAGCAACTCTGTTCTTTGACACCAGTCCCCTTTAGCCGTCTGTGCCGTGCCTTACGCACCCTCCCTCTCCCCAGCCCACAGTGGCGCGGCGCCGGGCGCTGCTGTCAGGAACTTCTGGCTGGCTAGAAGGCGGGTGATGGGGCGCACCGTGTGCCAGGGTGGGAGCCGTCCGTGTGCGGTGGGGAGGGGTGGCTGGGCGGCCGCACTCGGCGTGGGGACAGTCTGCCTGGGGCGTGGCGTGGGCTGGGGAGGGAGGCTAGGTCTGTGTGCAGGGGCACAGGTGAGAGGCAGGACGGGTTCAGCGTGGAGGAGGTGCTGAACAAGGTGGGGCTTGGGGCGCAGTCGGAGGGCAGGGAGGAATGGCGCGTGGACGGGGCTTGTTGGAGAAGGGGTCTGTGGGCGAGGCCTGGGCGTGGGAGGAGGGGAGGGGACTAGCTAGGCCTGGGGTGAGGGACTCTCGGCGGGGGGGCTCGTGTGGGGTGAAGGGCCTGTCCATGAACAGGGTTTGAATGTGAGAGCTCAGCAGAGCATCTCCCTTCTCCCCCCCCCCCCCCCCCCCCCGGCCTGCTCTGCGTCTGGCCCCCGTCTGCGAAGCCCCACCTGGCCCGGGCTCCCCTCCAGAGCGAGGTGTCCCCTTGGCTTTCGTGGCACATCGCCCTCTGGCACCGGGTGCAGCGCGACGGGCTGACCCGTCTCAGGGCAGCACCCCACGTGCTGGGAGCGCCCCGGGCACAGGCGGGCTGCAGGAGCTCTGTCTGCCTGCTCCCAGGTCCCAGCAGGCTGCAGCGAGGGGCCTCTCAGCACCATGGCCCTGCAGGTGGATGGGGCGGGTGAGAGCTGATGAGCTGGTCCTCTGGGGCTCCCCTCTCTGTGACCCAGGATGCTGGGTTTGGCAGAGAGGCTAGATCTGGGGTGGAACCTTTTTTCCCCTCCGGCTCTTGAAGTGACAGTGCGGCACCCGAGCGAGCGTTCTGGCTGATCAGCAATACACCCTCCTCTGCATCACCTGGGGCAGGGTGAGCGCCGGGGCTGGTCGGGGGGGACAGACACCCTGCTCTGCTCCGGTTGAGTGGCCTGTAATCTTGGGCTTTGCCCTGTTGCAGCATCTCCCTTGAGAGGATCTCAAAGCACAATGCAGAGGTTAAACCTCTCCCCGGAGGTAGGGCTTCTCCCCCGTCTACACGCAAGAACAGAGACCCCCGAGAAAGCGAAGGGCTTGATTTTCAGGAGAACTGAGTCTCTTCTCCCCCATCTCGCTGTCCCTGGGAATCACCAGGGCTCAGCGCTTCTGAAAAGCAGCCCTCCAGTGACTTGGCCAAAGTCACTCAGCAACTCGCTTCTCCTTTGGGGGACCAAGGGAGGGAAAGAACCGGGGAGTCCTGACCCCGGATCCTTGGCTCTAACCATTAGGAAAGACTTTCCCTCACTTTAGGGAAAGCAGCGTTAGCTTTAGTACCAACCAGATTGACGCGCTGGCTTGTTGGTCAGCATTCTGCATGGGATCTGTACCACTGGTCCCCTGGGGAAGCCTCCCCTAGCCCCCCTAAAGCAGAAGTGAGAGTCACAAACCTGGCCTGTGCGCACAGATTGCAGGTGACAGTAATTGGGGTGAGGGGACAGGCGGAGGGTTTGGGGCCTGCTCTTTAGGTCAGGTAGCTAGCTAGGGGTCTTGGTCCCGCCAGCAAGGAGTGTCATATAAATACCTGGACGGGTCTAAGCCCCAGCTGTTATGCTGATGGCTTATCACAGTGCCTGGTTAATTAGCCCCAAAGGGGGTGGGTCTTGCTGGCCCCGGGCTCTGCTGTCTGAGTCATTGGAAGTGACTGGCTGGTAGGTGCGTGTCTAAATAGAAAAACACCCGCCTTCCCAGGCACACGTCTGCCTCTGCTTCCCGGGAGGGGAAAGCGTGTTATCCTGGCTGCAGCTTCCTTGATGGGCGGTGGGCGCGCCGTAGCATTAGCAGCTGGCTCCCCAAATGTCCTCCCCTCCCCCCCGGGTCTTTTCCCCACAAATCTAATGTGTCTCTGTGATCTCTGGTCTCCCCCCCCCTTTGTTTCGAGCTCTTATCTTTGCTCATCAAAGCATGGCAGGTCTCTCCATGCTAATGGATCGCCTAGAGCAGCCATTGTGCCGGGCGGGGGGGAGGTGGGCTTTGCAATACAGGAGTCAGTAATCTCCCCGGCATTGTGTGTGTCCAAACGATTGTGTGTCCCGGGTGATCACACTGTACCATCTCAGCGCTCATGTGGTGTCCATGATGTTCTGGCGTCCTGTATCGTAGATACTTAAATGCCCCTCTTCCCTGTAGTATCGGAGCGCCTCACAATCTTTAGTGGCTATATCCTGGGGAGAAGGGCCATGCTGTTATGCCCATTTTACAGATGGGGAGCTGAGCTACAGAGATGGAAAGTGACTTGCCCGAGGTCATGCAGGAAAGTCTAGGGCAGAGCCAGCTGTTGAAATCAGCAGCAGACTGGGAAGGAAGAGAGGTCTCGTGGGCAAGGCTCTGAGCTGTGGGTTCAATTCCTTGCTCTGGTGCTGGCTCGCTGTGTAGCTAGAGGCAAGTTACTTTCCATGTCTCTGTGCCTCAGTTTCCCATTTGAAGGCGGAGGAATACTCTCCCACCTGTAGTCTGTCTCGTCTCTTTAGCTGGTGCACTCTCTAAGCCAGACGCAATGGGGCCCCCAGTCTCCGTTATAAATAAATATGATGCATACGCTGTCTGGCTGTACGAGTCGCAAATTCTCTCTCTCTGTCCCCAAGAGCCGGCCTCTTGCTGCATTCTGGCACCAAACTGCCTGGCACCGACCCGACATGGCAGAGAGCGGGGCAGGCGATTTGCAAGGACAAATCCATTCAGGAAATTCACCTCCCCTCTGGCTTTGTGCATTCTCCCCAAACATGCTGGCTGCACAGCTGTGCGCTCCGGCCGAGGCATGCGCTGAGCCAACACGCTCCAGCGAGGGGTGGCTCCCACACTGCCTACCGCTGCTATTGCTGCCAAACAGTGGGGAGGTGTAAGCCCCTGCCTGGGCCCTGGGTGGAGTCTCTTGTATCTCAGGCCACACAGACCCGGGGAGGGGAACAGGGGCAAGTTCTGTGGCAGAGCTCACGTGCAGTTATGGGTATATGGGAGAGATGCTCCTTTCTCACGTCCATTCCTGCACCCTGTGTAGTCTCTGCTTCCCCTCCGTAACTAGGCTGGGTGCTGGATGTCCTCCTTGGTGTCATAGAATCATAGAATAATAGGACTGGAAGGGACCTCAAGAGGTCATCGGGTCCAGCCCCCCGCCCTCAAGGCAGGACCAAGCTCCACCTACACCATCCCTGACAGATGTCTATCTAACCTGTTCTTAAATATCTCCAGAGAGGGAGATTCCACCACCTCCCTTGGCAATTTATTCCAATATTTGACCACCCTGACAGTTAGGAATTTTTTCCTAATGTCCAATCTAAACCTCCCCTGCTGCACTTTAAGCCCATTACTCCTTGTCCTGTCCTCAGAAACCAAGAGGAACAAATTTTCTCCTTCCTCCTTGTGACACCCTTTTAGATATTTGAAAACCGCTATCATGTCCCCCCTTAATCGTCTTTTTTCCAAACTAAACAAGCCCAGTTCATGAAGCCTGGCTTCATAGGTCATGTTCTCTAGACCTTTAATCATTCTTGTCGCTCTTCTCTGTACCCTTTCCAATTTCTCCACATCTTTCTTGAAATGTGGCGCCCAGAACTGGACACAGTACTCCAGCTGAGGCCTAACTAGTGCAGAGTAGAGCGGCAGAATGACTTCACGAGTTTTGCTTACAACACACCTGTTGATACAACCTAGAATCATATTTGCTTTTTTTGCAACAGCATCACACTGTTGACTCATATTCAACTTGTGGTCCACTATGACCCCTAGATCCCTTTCTGCCATGCTCCTTCCTAGACAGTCGCTTCCCATCTTGTATGTATGGAACTGATTGTTCCTTCCTAAGTGGAGCACTTTGCATTTCTCTTTATTAAACCTCATCCTGTTTACCTCTGACCATTTCTCTAACTTGCTAAGGTCATTTTGAATTATGTCCCTATCCTCCAAAGAAGTCGCAACCCCACCCAGTTTGGTATCATCTGCAAACTTAATAAGCGTACTCTCTATCCCAATATCTACATCATTGATGAAGATATTGAACAGTACGGGTCCCGAAACAGACCCTTGAGGAACTCCACTTGTTATCCCTTTCCAGCAGGATTTAGAACCGTTAACAACAATTCTCTGACTACGGTTATCCAGCCAATTATGCACCCACCTTATCGTGGCCCTATCTAAGTTATATTTGCCTAGTTTATCAATAAGAATATCATGCGAGACCGTATCAAATGCCTTACTAAAGTCTAGGTATATGACATCCACCACTTCTCCCTTATCCACAAGGCTCGTTATCTTATCAAAGAAAGCAATCAGATTAGTTTGGCATGACTTGTTCTTCACAAACCCATGCTGGCTATTCCCTATCACTTTATTACCTTCCAAGTGTTTGCATAGGATTTCCTTAATTACCTGCTCCATTATCTTCCCTGGGACAGACGTTAAACTGACCGGTCTATAGTTTCCTGGGTTGTTCTTATTCCCCTTTTTATAGATGGGCACAATATTTGCCCTTTTCCAGTCTTCTGGAATCTCCCCTGTCTGCCATGATTTTTCAAAGATCATAGCTAAAGGCTCAGATACCTCCTCTATCAGCTCCTTGAGTATCCTGGGATGCATTTCATCAGGACCTGGTGACTTGCTGACATCTAACTTTCCTAAGTGACTTTTAACTTGTTCTTTGTGTATCCTATCTTCTAAACCTACCCTCTCTCTGCTTGTATTCACTACGTTAGGCACACCTGCAGACTTCTCGGTGAAGACCGAAACAAAGAAGTCATTGAGCATCTCCGCCATTTCCAAGTTCCCTGTTACTGCTTCTCCCTCCTCACTAAGCAGTGGGCCTACCCTGTCCTTGGTCTTCCTTTTGCTTTTAATGTATTTATAAAAGGTCTTCTTGTTTCCCTTTATGCCTGTAGCTAGTTTGATCTCATTTTGTGCCTTTGCCTTTCTAATCTTGTCGGGCATGCGTGTTGAGTGGCTGATAGCTCATGTTGCTGGTTCCCGGCCACTCTCCATCACTAAAAGGGATGAAGAGGTGAGAGCCGGGTGAAGAATTGATTCTTTTGTTGGAGGGATCAACCAAAAATCCAGAACAAGAGGGTCGTTTCTAATCAAAACTGCCGGGGGTGGGTTTTTTCAGTTTTTCTCGCTGAAATGAAAACCCCAAATTTAAAAAATGAATTTGGGTTCAGCAAAACTAGCCCATGTTGCTTCAGAATGAAATGCTGCAACGATGCGTCTCGGAAGCGTTTCCAAATTCTTCTCTTTTGGCTGAAACAGTGAGTCAAACGGGACCTGAATTTGCAAGTCGTGTCAATACCCCACAAAATGCATTTTTCAGGAAATTTACTATTTGCTGCCAAAATGATGCCTAGCTCCAGCCAGGGATGTCCACGGTTCACCGGTGGCCCGGCGGGGCTGGAGCAGCCTACCACCCGGTGCAGGCAGGGGGCTGCCCCAGCCCAGGTGGGAGCACGCCAGCCTAGCTAGACTGGAACTGTTCCCCACCCATGCGTGGTGCAGCGCAATGGGCCTGGCTGGAACAGCCCACCATGCTACAAGGGGGGGGCACTCCAGCCCAGCTGGGCCTGCCATGATGTGGGCAGGAGGCACGCCAGCCTAGCTAGACTGGAACTGTTCCCCACCTATGCGTGGTGCAGCGCAATGGGCCCGGCTGGAACAGCCCACCATGCTACAAGGGGGGGGCACTCCAGCCCAGCTGGGCCTGCCATGATGTGGGCAGGAGGCACGCCAGCCTAGCTAGACTGGAACTGTTCCCCACCTATGCGTGGTGCAGCGCAATGGGCCCGGCTGGAACAGCCCACCATGCTACAAGGGGGGGGGGCACTCGAGCCCAGCTGGGCTTGCCATGATGTGGGCAGGAGGCACGCCAGCCTAGCTAGACCGGAACAGTTTCCCCGCTCACCCACAGTGCAGTGTGATGGACCCAGCTGGAAGAGCCCATCATGCTACAAGTGGGGGGACACTCCAGCCCCGCCTGTAGTGGGCCCAGCCTGGCTGGAGCAGCCAGCTGAGCCGCGGGCAGGAGACGCTCCAAGCCCAGCCGGCCTGCCACGGTGCAGGTGGGGGCCACGCCAGCCCGGCCTGCCCCATTTAAACGATTAGCTGGTGGAATATAACGTTTAATCATTTAACTGATTAAATGGGATTTTACAGCCCGAGCTCCAGCTCCTGCTCCCAGCATGCAGCTCTCCGGCAACACGGCTGCCTAGCTGGGCATGAGACGGCTCAGGCTGAAAGCCAGGGGCTGCGCTGGAGAAGGCCTTGGAGCAGTTTTGACCGTTTGGAGTGAAATGTCTCGAGGTCCGTTCCACGGGGCAGGCTCCCTGGAGGCTGCAGGTGGAAGCAGAAGCCCGAGGGGTTCCAAGCAGGCAGCTCACCGCAGCGCTGCCATGGCCAGAGGCTAATAGAGGGCTTGTGGAAGGGCAGCAATAAGGCAAGAGCCCGTCCAGATGGGCACAACCTTGCCCTCTGTCTTCACTTGGGCTCCTGGGAGTTTGGGAGGGGGGAGAATTTTCTACCGAAAATTGAAAGGAGGAACTTTGGGGCAAACTCCTACCGTCCCTTGGGTAGCGGGGCAGGAGGAGATGGGTTCTGAGCCATGGTTCAGGGCGGGGCAATGAGCAGATGGGGGGATTACTGAAATCCAGCTTAGCCCTCTGCCAGCAGAGGAGGAATGAGAGCTGGGAAGAGGCTCAGGAGGCAGAGGGTGGAGACAAGTGTCTCGGTGCTGGGGCCGTGATCCTGTTTCTGAAGGGGCTGAATTTCTTTGCAAGGACATGAAATGCAACTTGAGCGAGAAGAGCTGTCAGGCAGCACGAGCCTCCTGGGGCCAGCTCGTATGCGTAATCTCGTTGCTCCTTCCGGGCTAAAAAGAGACCAGAGACAGAGTCTAGCTGGAAAATAGTTTGGGGAGAGAACTCTGCCTTCTGTGCCCAAAATCGGAATGGCTGCGTGCACGCATTTTGTTGCGTGTGGGCATGCATGCATGTTTGTTTACGTGGGGTGTTCACGTGTGTGCATGTTTGCACGTGTATGCACGCATGGATTTGAGCAGGCACGTAGATGCACATCTTCTGCTTCCTTTATTACGCTCTAATCCGGCCCCTGGCTTGCCTGGATTCAGTTCCTGAGGCTCAGGAGGTGATCAAGCCCTGTAAAGTCCCCCCCCCCCCCGTCTAGACCCTGCACCCTACAGCCCTCCCAGAACCCACCAAACCCCAACCCACTCCTGTACCTTCCTTCCCTCCCAGACTCCACACCCCCAGCCTGCTTCCTAGCAGCCCCCTCCTACACATGAACCCCTCATTTTTGGCCCCATCCCTCTGCATAGCAGGGCCCACAAAATCTACTAGCCCGGGCTCCCCTAGGCTCTGGTGTGCCTGGGGAACGAGGAGGGGTTTTTGGTTTGGTTTGGTTGTTGGTTTGGGCGGGGGGGTTGCTTTTGTGAGGCCCTCAACTGATTTTTCTCTAGGTCAGCGGCCCCCTCCCCAAAAAAGATTCTCCATCCCTGCGCTAGTCCCGCTCCATCCCCTCCACCTTGCTGCACCCCACCATTAGCCCTAGAACACTAGGGCTGCAAGAGACCTGACGAGGTCATCAAGTCCAAAGCCGGACCAACCCCAACTCAATCAGCCCAGCCAGGGCTTTGTCAAGCTGGGACTTAAACACCTCTAGGGATGGAGATTCCACCCCTCCCTAGGGAACCCAGCCCAGCGCTTCCCCACCCTCCTAGTGAAATACTTTTTCCTAATATCCAGCCTAGACCTCCCCCACTGTAACTTGAGCCCATTGCTCCTTGTTCTGCATCCGTCACTACTGAGAACAGCCTCTCTCCATCCTCTCTGGAACCTCCCTTCAGGAAGTTGAAGGCTGCTATCAAATCCCCCCTCACTTTTCTCTTCTGCAGACTAAACAAGCCCAAATCCCTCAGCCTCTCCTCGTAGGTCATGCGCTTCAGCCCTCTAATCATTTTGGTCGCTCTCCGCTGGACCCTCTCCAATGCGACCACATCCTTTCTGTAGTGGGGGGCCCAAAACTAGACAAAATATTCCAGATGTGGCCTCACCAGAGCCGAATAAAGGGGAATAATCACATCTCTGGATCTGCTGGCAATGCTCCTCCTAATGCACCCTAATATTCCATTCACCTTCTTGGCTACAAGGGCGCCCTGTTGACTCATCTCCAGCTTCTCATCCACTGTAATCCCCAGGGCCTTTTCTGCCAAACTGCTATTTAGCCATTCGGTCCCCAGCCTGTAACTATGCTTGGGATTCTTCCGTCCTAAGTTCAGGACTCTGCACTTGTCCTTGTTGAACCTCAACAGATTTCTTTTGGCCCAATCCTCTAATCTGTCCAGGTCACTCTGGACCCTATCCCTGCCCTCCAGCATATCCACCTCTCCCCCTGAGGCGAAGATAAGTCTGTAGTTCCCTGGATTGTCCTTCCCTTTTTTAAAGATGGGCACTATATTTGCCTTTTCCAATCATCCGGGATCTCTCCCGATCTCCACGAGTTTTCAAAGATAATAGCCAAAGGCTCCGCAATGACATTTGCCAACTCCCTCAGTGCCCTCGGATGCATTAAATCCAGACGGATTTATGTAGATTTAGCTTTTCTAAATAGTTCCTAGCTTGTTCTTTCCCCACCAAGGGCTGCCCACCTCCTTCCCATACTGTGTTGCCTAATGCATTTGTCCGGGAGCTGACCTTGCCCGTGAAGACAGGGGCAAAGAAAGCATTGAGTACTTCAGCTTTTCCCACATCATCTGTCACTAGGTTACCTCCCTCAGCCAGTAAGGGCCCCACCCCCTCTCTGACCACCCTCTTATTGCTAACATGCCTGTAGAAACCTTGTTACCCTTCAC
The DNA here is from genome assembly GCF_052426305.1 of Pelodiscus sinensis. Classification (NCBI taxonomy): domain Eukaryota; kingdom Metazoa; phylum Chordata; order Testudines; family Trionychidae; genus Pelodiscus; species Pelodiscus sinensis. Next base: position 5,045,130 of record NC_143074.1, on the reverse strand, counting down.
ATCCCTTGTTAGCTGCAATTCCAACTGCGCTTTCGGCTTCCTGATAACTCCCCTGCATTCTCGAGCAATATATTTATACTTCTCCCTAGTCATCTGTCCAAGTTTCCACTTCTTATAAGCTTCCTTTTTGTGTTTAAGCTCACCAAGGATGTCCCCGGTAAGCCAATCTGGTCGCCTACTATATTTGCTTTTCTTACTGCACATCGGGATGGTTTCTTCCTGTGCCTTCAATGAGGCTTCTTTAAAATACTGCCAGCTCTCCTGGACTCCTTTCCCCATCCTGTTAGCATCCCCGGGGATCCTGCCCATCAGTTCCCTGAGGGAGTCCAGGGCTGCTCTTCTGAAGTCCAGGGTGTGTGTTCTGCTGCTCTGCTTTCTTCCTTTGGTCTGAGCATATTCTGGGAATATGCTGCAGTTGCTTTCTTTGGCATGGAGGTTGCCATCTCTGAGGGTTCCAGAAGGGGTGGTAGGGCCTGATGGAGCCAGTATTTACTGGTCTCGGCTCTCCTGGCCCAGGAAGGCTGGGTGGGCCCCTCTAGCCCCGGGCCAGACAGGCCGCGAAGTAGCCTAGGCTGGCCGAATGCTCAGTGTGGGGCTGGCTCTTGATGGGACAGAATCCCACGGCTGGTGCTGCTAGACACCCCAAGAGCTCTCAGCCCCTCCCAACGTGGGGATCAGAGCCAGGAATGGAGCAGACTCAGAGCAGCGCCTGACCCCCAGGCCAGCCCCTCAGAATCCCCCCCCCCCCCCCGGCTAAAGCAGCACAAAGAGCCGGCGGATCAGCTGGTTTCCGCAGACCTCACCCAGCGGGCGCCGAGGCTGAGTGTCGGGAGTGATCGGAATTCTCGGCTTTCTCCTTCCCCGCAGGTGAACCTGTACGCCGACCCGCCGAAGCCCAGCCACAATGTCCACATGGGGACCGTGGCCCCCGGCTCCAGGGTCATGGCTTTCAGCATCCCGCGGATCCGGACGGCAGAGCTCAGCAGCAGCCCCGCTCCAGCCCTGCCGGCGGCTCTGCAGGAAGGTGGATTTGAGGCCCTGCAGTGTCTGAACGCAGCCGCTTCTTCTCTCATCCCGCCGCCTCCTGCCGTCAGCTGCTCCCTTGCACATCCCCAGCTCCGGAGCCCGCGCCAGCAGGCGAACCCGGCTGCACTCAGCTCCCAGCCCTTGGAGATACCGCCCCCAGGCCTGGCTGGCAAGGCGCTGTGCTCCGGTAAATGCTGCTCGCTCCACGGTGCAGGCTCCATTCACCTGGCGCCATCCCTACCGGGTGCCTGTGCAGCCCCCCTTTGCCGGGACCCCGGTCGTGCAGCATCTCGTGGCCACCTGCCAAGCTACGTCCTGGCCCACGTGTCTCTGCTGGGGAAGGACGTGGAGCCGAGTTGGCCTGCGTCCGAACTCAGCACTGGTACAAGTGGCCACAATGCCAGTGACTTCCAAGGCATTGGCACCATTTGTGCCGGCTACAAATACCACCCCACCAGCTTCTCTGCAGCGGTGGGAGAAGCGAAGGGAGCGGAGCGGGGTAGACTGCTCACCCTGGCCCAGTCCGCTGGCCGAGACAGACGCTCGTTCACGAGCCAGTCGAGCGGTGCGCCAGAGACCAGCCCCCGAATGCTTCGCGCCCGGGCTCGCTGGCTCCCGGGGGCTCCGCTGGGAATGGGCAGCGCCTGTCTGATCTCACTGCTCTGGAGTCCGGCAAGCCGGGCGTGGGGAGGGGGGCTTGTTGGAGTTGGCCCCTGAGCTCTGGAGCCAGCTGGAGAATGGAGATGACAACGCTGGCTCTTCCCACCTGTGTCTTCTGTTCCAGGGCCGCCCTCGGCAGCGGGAGACCAGGCTACGCCCCCACCAGCCCATGCTGCGCTCCCCCAATTGGCTGGGCTTGACGCCTGCGCCTCTGCGGAGAGACGCTTTCCAGTGGATCCCCTGACGCAGACTCTGGCTGGTCAGGCGAGGAAATTTGAGACGCAGGCAAGTTGGGCCCAGAGCGAGCCAACGACGGTGCCTGGAACGAACCCCAGTCAAATCACAGCGGCGGGGGGGAGGCGGCGTTTGAATTCCTCACTTCTGAGGGAGACTCCAGCAAGGGCTGGGGCCTAAGAAAGGAGCCAGGAGGAAGAGGAGGGGCAGGAACAGGAGGCTGCCCTCCGTTGTCATTGACGGTTAGACTCACCTTCCCGGAGGCAGCTCCATGGGCCGGTAGTTAATGTCATTTTCTGCCTGTCCAGGTGGAATCCTTCGAGGGACTGATCCAAACCGGGAGGCTGACGCCACAGGCCCAGCTAACGGTACGCCCAGCGTTACTCTCTGCCTCTCTTCCCGGCCCCTTTTCGGAGACTCCCCTCATTGCCAGGTGGCGTCTGCAGCATGGCAGATGCATCTCGTGCTGGGCACGTGCACGCCAGGCCCTAGAGCATCCCTGAAGGGCTGAAACGCCTGGAGAGGGCCCTCCCCTCCCCCCCCCCCCCCCCCCCGCGTTCCCAAATAAAGCAGAGTCCCTGTGCCCAAGGCTGCTCAGTGTCACGGCCCGGCACCGTCGCCTCGTGACGCTTTGCACAGGCACACCGGGGTGATGGGACAACCTGCCGTGGCGATGCCAACGTTGTGACGCTGCCGCAGTGAGGCGCGGTCCAGCTACGGCCCTCCAAAGCCTGGCCCCAGCTTCAGCGTAGGAGCACGAGACCAGCCGGGCAGCACAGCGGGGAGGAGGTAGCAATGCTGTATTTAGCCAGCGCTCACATGCAGAGGGGGCGGGGGGAGGTTGCTGGGGTGTCCCCGAGCTGGGATCAGCTGTATCTAAAGCTTTCACTGCACTTGCATTTTGCTGAGCCTGCTGGCTTGCTGCACCAAAGAACCTTGAAGAGCAACGTTCCCTGCAAGCCAAGCGCTTGGGCAGCCGCCCAGAAGAGATTCAAATGCCGCTCAGCTGGTCAGCAGAGCGCCCACAGCCAGCAGCGTGTGTTTCTGGGGTGCACATCCCCACATGCCTCGGTGCACATAACAAAATTTATTCTGCACAGGAATGGGAAAAAATGAGAGTAACTATTGCTGTGGAGCGGTCAGGGTTAATTCACATTGGTGTGCTAGGGACGGTTTAGACGCTGCCTCTGTGGGATCTGTTATTCCTTGTGCCATTGTAATACGCTGATTGGGTGCGTGAGCCAAATTGCAGCTGGCCCAAAGAGGACAAAAGCCTTCTATGCGTGCACAGCAAACAGAGTTACCCTCCAGCTCAACGGACAGAGGCTCTGAAGTTCCCAGGTCTAGCTCCCTGGAGACTTACCATGGCGACGTGTACGTGGTCCTGGCTTTGTTATCCAGGATTCACAGGCCCGGTGCTGCCAGGCGGGAGTTCAAAATCCCTCCCTCCCAGCCCAGCCAGGCACTGCTGCGGGAGAGTCATCTGGCACGGGGCCCTGGACCGTGTGGGGGCCGAAGGCTCAGACGCAGGCGTTTCAATGTGTTTCCCCCCTTCCCCCCCCAGGGATTTGCGAGGCTGAAGGAGGCGCAGGATGCTCTGGAGCGAGCGTACCTGCAGGCCCGGGAAGAGACCCACCAGCAGCAGCAGCGCCCGGCCGCAGCAGGGCCCCTGGGGGTCTTCGATCCAGACAGGTAGGCTTTTTCCACTCATGTTTTTCCTTTAACAGTGTCCTGGTCAAATGCCGTTTTCTGTTGGGAGAAGCATAGCTCAGCGGGGGCTAGTAGGGATGTCAAACCCCATTCATGGAACCGGTTAAACGTTATGTTTAACTGGCTAACCGATTAAACGGGTGGGAGGGAGGGCTCACGCGCTATGTGGCTTGCTATGGGCTGGAGCAGCCGCCTGTCCGTGGCGGGCCCCACAAACCTGGAGCACCCGCCTGTCTGTGGCGGGCCCCACAAACCTGGAGCAGCCTCCAGTCCGTGGCGGAGGATGCTTACCAATGATGGTAAGTATCACCCAGTAAAGGTGTGGCTTATCGGTTAACCTGTTAGCCATTCGCATCCCTAGTGGTTAGAGCACCAGCCTGGGGTTTGGGAGACCAGGGTTCAATTCCCTCCTCTGCTACGGGCATCCTGTGACCCTAGGCACATCACTTAGTTTCTTGGTGCCCATGGGTAAAATGCCGATAACCAGGGCTCTACAAATAGTGTAATCTACTTGCAGCGTGGTCTGCACGTGCTCAGCGTGCCGAACCGCGCGGCTGGCGAGCAGAGCTTGCTACCACTTGGCGAGCCCTGCCGATAACAGCACCGCCTGGGGGGGAACACAAGTGTGCCAAGGAGGTGCTAGATGTTGCAGCCCTGGAGGCCAGGTAGTATAATGAGAGCCCAAGAAAGAACATGTTGTTTGGATCAGGAAGGGCTCTGGGATTGGAGTTTAAAATCTGGGTCTGCAAAGGACCATGCACAAAGGCTTAACTCCCATGCAGCTGCTGCGCCTGCCTGCTCCGTCAGTGTGATGAATGCAGCCACGTTTGTAGCACGGGAGTGTCCTGTTGCGATTATGCCGTTTTATTCTTATCTGCCCGTGTTCCCTGATGGGTACCTGTGGGCGTGAATGAAGGGTCGAGGCCCGTCAGTCCTGAGCAGTGATTTACTGCAGGCTGCGATCTGATCCCGGACTAGCCAGCCCTGTCGGCTGATGGCTCCTGGCTCTTCATGTGCCTGTTTCAAAAGATGCTCTGGTGCGGCAGAACATGACCTGGAGCCAGATGTTTGCCCTGCAGGACAAATAAGCTCTGATGCCTGGCGAGAGTGGCTCAGACCTGATCTGCAGTCACATCAGTGCAAATCCAGAATAGCCCCACCCACATGCGTGGAATTAGTCTGGACGGGCACTGACATGGAAATAACAGGTGTGTTAGATAGGGGAGATGCCAGCCTAAAGCATCACCTTTTGGTCTGGCAGTGACCCTGCTGCCCATTTACCTGGTTCAGAACCTGGCCCAGAGCTGGGGCCATCCTTACCCATACTCAGAATATGCAGCTGCGTTGGGCATCTGAAAATTTGGGACACTACTGGGTCTTAATGTCCATCCACCCATCTCTTCCTATCCCTGTGCTGTGTCTCTGCTTCCTCCAGAGAGGGTCTAATTAACTTACACCTGGAAAAGCCTGCCAGGGCTATTAGCAGACACGGAACCTGGGAAAGAGCCAGTCAGGTGGTAACGAAGCCGTCGAACAGGCATGTGCCAACCCCCATCTGTCGTGTCAGCGTCTCAATTTACAGTGTGAGGCGACAGGACCGTAGTTTAAAGTTTGCTTTCAAACTGTGTCATTGGTGTGATGCTGAAGGTTATTAAATCACATTCCCCCCATCCGGGGATAGAGGCCCTAGTTTAACAGAACTGCATAGGGCCCCATATATCCTAGGAATATCCCTGCTCAGAGCCCTCCAGTGTGGGGCAATTCTTAGGTTTTATTCCTACTGCTAGTGCCCCTCCCTGAGAGCAATGTTCCGATGTGCTAGGCGCTGTACACACAACGAGACAGTACCTGCCCGAAGGGCTTGCACAGCAAACAGGCCAAGCAAAGGGAGGATGGTTACCAGATTGGGGGGGGGGGCACAAGGCGTCACCCAAGCTGCCTGTAACAGAGCAGGGACTGGAACTCAGACTGCCTGTGCCCTAGGTGGGCGCCTTAGCCACTGGAGCACCCTTCCTTTCTTTGCACTGGTGCATGGTTTTGAAGGGCCTCACCCCTCTGCTGCGGTGCTGGTGTGTTTCAGAGCGGTGGAAGGGAAGATATTTCTCCTGGGTCTGCGCTTGGAAGAGCTGAAGGACGGGATTGACCGAGCAGTGCAGAACCAGCCCTCCTCAAGGAGTTGCTCTGAGCCAGGCTTGTCTCCTGGCTGTTTGCCAAGCCTGGTCTCAGAGCCGCCACTCTCCTGCCCAAGGCCGTCAGTTCAGGCCCCGGTCCCAGCCGTCTGCACCCCCTATCCTGAGGTAAAGTCCGCGCTGCTCTGGGTGTCTGGCCTGGGGTTCCCTGGGTGAGCTGATTGCTGGGACGTTTCACTGCCAAGACACTCCAGAACATGGCACTGGAAGGGCTTTCAAAGCTGCCTCTTCCAGAGAGCTCCTGGGCCCGGAGTCGCAGGGCAGCCGCTGCTCCTGCCCTTTTCCTCTGGCTCCTACCAGGTCAGGCCAGAACTGGGGTAGCAGTGAGCCCTCCCCCGCCACACACACGCAGCCTGAGCTCCCCCTCAGTTCCCTGCAGTGCCTCCTGCTGGAGAAGCGGTGAGCTGCGCCGACGTCTCTAGACCTTCCATTTGCGGCTGGCACGAGAAAATTGCTGCGGGCCTCTGCCGCCAGCACGTCCATCGCCTTCCCTGCAGCGCCCCCTGCTGGCAGAGGTGCTCTGGTGTGGGGGCTGAGCTTATCTCCCTCTGCCTTGTCCGTCTCCTTCCCTGCAGCGCCCCCTGCTGGCAGAGGTGCTCTGGTGTGGGGGCTGACCTTACCCCCTCTGCCCCATAGGGCCCTGTTCCACAGCACGCCCACTTCCAGACGCATGTGGACGCGGCGGTGAGTTCTGCGAGCGGCGAGCCGGAGGAGGAGAGGGAAGAGCTGCCCGAGACCCTTCAACACAAGCAGCTTCAAGTGGAGCTGGACTATGAAACCCTGCTGGACCAGTAAGTGTGGCCCCGGCAAGCCCAGCCTGCCGTTTGCCTGCTGCCGTGTTGAAATGGCCACGCACGCTCCATGCCACGTGCTCAGCACCAGCACGCGTGCATCACGAGCGCCCCGCATGCCGCAGTCGTGCAATTCAGCACATTTGTGCCTGAGGGGGGTGTGCTTCCGCTTCAGGCAAGTCCGTTCTCTCCGAGGCATTCACACGGAGGGGCCGGCCTAGTGCCGGACCGAGCCATAGTTGCACCCCGGGCAGCGGGCGTGTGGCGCATGCGCAGCCCCGCCCCCGGGCGCACGGCACCCCTTACCACTCCAATCAGGCGCCCCCCATAGGTTGGCGCACCGGGCAGCTTCCCGGCTAGCCCCCCGCTTAGTCCTGCCCTGGGCCGGCCGGTCAGGGGTTCTGAATACACAGCATACATCTCTGCTGCCCGCCCCATGCTGGAAAGGGGCCTTGTGCCTCACGCGGTGCTTGTCACCGGGAAGGGGAAACTGAGGTCGTTCGGGCCAAGCGTTCAAAATAGGCAGTTGGCTCCCACCTCTGTCCAACCCGGCCTTGCACACGCATGTCAAGTTCAGCAGCTTTCGTCTTGTCCCCAGGAAACGCCAGCCCGTGGGACTGGCCTGGCAGGGGCAGCCACATCTGCCTCCCCCAGCTGTGTGGGAGCTTGGGGCTGAGATCCTTAGCGCCTCTGCCAGGTAGGGGTGAGGAGCTCTGAGTGCCGGGCGGGAGGACCTGCCCTGTTTGGTCACACATCCAGCTGCCAGCCTGTCCTGGCCCCTTGGCCGCTGCCATGCAGTGCAGCTAAACGGGACCTGGCGAAAGTGCCAAGCGCCATGAACTGCCTGGGCCCTCGTGAAGCAGGGCCTGGGTGCCAGAGTGTGGTATTGCTGCCGCGAGGAAGGGATCTCCGGCTGGCTGGAGGGAGACTCACTCTCCTTCATACCGCCAGGTACAGTCGCTTCAAGGCCTTGCCTGGCTCTCTGAGCATGGAACAGCTGGGCCTGGCAGAGACCGGCTCCTCGCAGGAAGTGGACGGTCCTGCTGCGGAGGATGCGGGGACGGAGGAGATTCCTCCTGGGATGCTGGCGTTAATGGAAGAGAGGAGCCATGTGACCACTCAGCCGTAAGTAATTCAGGAGCCCAAACTACACGCCCTGTGATTATCCTGCAAGGGGAGAGGGGAAATGAGAAAACGCATTGACAGGGACAGCACGATCAGCCCGGGATTTGGGTATTGTTAGAAGGGAGGGGAAACTGGTAAAAAGCGTTTTTGTTATTTTAAAAAAGCTTTGATTTTCATTTCTTTGTTTAATTAATGTCCTCTCGTTGGAAACCCAAAGGCTAAAGTGCAGAGCTAAGCTGACTGGCTGTGAAATCATGTATATTACTGGTGTTTGCCCTGCCATTGTTAGGGTTCAGAGTCAACGTGTGGGCGCTTCGGGGCTGCTCTTTCTCAGGCGGGCTGCAGAGCATTATGTGGCATATGAAAGATTTTCTTTTTAGCCATGAGGGTTAGACAGGCCCAGATTTTCAAAAGTGGCCACTGGTTCTGAGAGTCTCAATTACCGTAGGCCCCAACTTGGCACAGGAAACTTCAATTCCCTGCAACTTCGTCTGGCACTGCAGCCCCCTCACCCCAGGAGCAGCACCGCTCTCACTGCCACAGGCGGCCCCGGTGAGCCCCCCGACCTCCCAGCCCCCTACCCTGAACCTCCTGCCCTGATTCCTCCACCCCCTGCCATGAGCTTCCCCCCGACCTCCCAGCTCCCCGCCCTGAGCCCCCGACCGCCCTGAGGCCCCCAACCTCCCAGCCCCCTACCCTGAACCTCCTGCCCTGATTCCTCCACCCCCTGCCATGAGCTTCCCCACACCTCCCAGCTCCCCGCCCTGAGCCCCCGACCTCCCAGCCCCCTACCCTGAACCTCCTGCCCTGATTCCTCCACCCCCCGCCCTGAGCTTCCCCACACCTCCCAGCTCCCCGCCCTGAGCCCCCTGACCTCCCAGCTCCCCGCCCTGAGCCACCGACTGCCCTGAGCCCCCCGACCTCCCAGCTCCCTGCCCTGAGCCCCCCGACCTCCCAGCTCCCCACCCTGGACCCCCTGCCCTGATTTCTTCACCCTGCTGCCATGAGCTTCCCCACACCTCCCAGCTCCCTGCTCTGAGCCCCCCCCCCACCTCCCAGCTCCCTGCTCTGAGTCCCCCACCTCCTGCCTTGATTTCTTCATTCCCCCGCCATGAGCTTCCCCACACCTCCCAGCCCCCTGGCCTGACGCCTGCAGCCCATCCCTCTGCCCTGATCCTTCCCACATCGCCAAGCTCCCTGTCCAGACTCCTGCCCCCTGCCTTGAGCCCCCACCACACACCCAACCCGCTCCCCAATACAATAATTTAAATACAACATGTACGTTTTCCTTTTAATTTACCCCCCCAAAAGACCCCAACCCACAGAACGGATACTGATGAAAATGTATCCCCATGAGTCATCAATCCCACAACTGACTCCAGAGGTTTGGAAAGTCAGGAGGTTAAACGTTCTTGCACTTCAGTGGTTGTGTTGTGGTGTGGTGTGGTGTGGTGCGGTGCGGTGCGTTGTGTTGTGTTGTGTTGTGGTAGTGCCTCTGAGCCCAGTCAGGGATGAGGGCCCCACTGTGCTAGGTGCGGTGCAAACAGAACAGAAAGACTGTCCGTTTCCCAAAGAGCTGGCAGCCTGAATTACCCCTAGATACGCTCCAGTTGGGCTCCCAGAATCAGCGGCCACTTTTGGAAATGTTTTGCCTCCGTTTTTTTAAATTAAATCTCCAATTTTGCAGGAGCAGCAGGGCAGTGGTAGGAGCCGCTCTGGCTCAGTGGAACCCTGCCGAGTGCTGTTCTCCTGCATTTTATTCACACACATTTGTGTGTGTGTCTGGGTGTGACCTAGATAAGAACCGAGTCCCTCTTCCGCTTTCCCCAGATAAAATGCAATAAAGCAGGCGCACAAAGACACCTCCCCGCTCTGTCTTTCGCTCCAAGTCACAAGCAGAACAAAAGGAGCCTTCGGCTCTTCCGGACCCGTCTTGGAGGGCGAGCTGGCTGTGGAAGCCAGGAGGACTCTGTCCCCTGGGGGCGAGCCCCTTGCAGAATGAATAAGAAGGAGAAAGAGGGCGAGGGGAGGACAAAAGGGGACAGGGCGGGAGGAGGAAAACGGAGTGGACCAACTCGGACGCGTTCCATTGTCTGGGGAGAGAGGCGAGAAACTGAGGCTCTGTCTCTGAGACCCTAGTAAAGGCCCGAACTGTGCCAGGCGCTGTACGCATCTAAAGGAAGCAGCAGCCCCTGCCCTGAATAGCTGATAAGCTGAGACGTCTGGTGGGCCGAGTCCCCCTTTGCCTGACGCCCCTGGTGGAAATCGAAAGGCTTCACAGGGACAGTTTCGATGTCAACAACGTTCTGGCAGCCCAGCCTGTCGGGGGTGGGGCTGCTTAAAATGGAAACCTGCCTGGTTCCCTGCCAGCTCCCTGGCAGCTCCCGGCAGCCTGCCTGCCATGCTCCTAGCTCCTCTGTCCCCCACGTCTCTGGGGGCAGCCCTCCATCCGAGCCCCGGAGCAGCCTGGGGCCAGGTCTCCCGTCCCTTCAGCGCTCTGATTTCCATTTCCAAATTGGAACGCACCCAGGTTTTGACTCTGGAAATCCTCCAGGGGTTGGACGGTCCTTTCTGCACCCAGCTCTCCGGGTGCAGCATGGGGCCTGGAAGCAGACACCTCCGTAGCGGGCAGGGTCGGCTCGAGCCATTCCTGCGCCCTGGGCAGCGGGTGCACAATGCATGCACAGCCCCGCCCCCGCCGCGCGGCGCCCCTTACAGCTGCTATCAGGCGCCCCCCATAGCTTGGCGCCCTGGGCGGCTGCCCGGCTAGCCCCCCCCTTAATCCGGCCCTGCTAGCGGGCCCCGGGACCTCACTGTTCCCGTTGCTGACAGTAGCAGCTCTTGTCGGGACACTGCTCCCCGCCAGCTCCCTGAGCCGCTGCTGGCAGGGACGGGGGGGTGGCGGGCGCCGGTGCCCCGTGACCGGGGGTGGGAGGCCTGACGGCGGCAGAGCTCCAAGAGGGGAACACAGCCCCCCGATGATGGGAGGTTCTCACGGGTGTTGCTTTCTCGCCCTAACAGGCAGCCCCGGGAGTGGAAGCCACGTGCCCTGCGGCCTGGGGAACGGCAGCCGCTGGTCCAGAGGAGCGACCGCTTGTCCTCCACCCAGGGCGAGGAGTCCCTCCCTCGGAGCAGGGCTCTTCCAGCCAGGCCTCAGGGTGCAGGCCCCGAGCCATCTGTGGGGGGGAAGCAGGAGCCGCTCTCCGGCCAGAGCAGCGTGGCGGGTAGCGCTGTTTCTGAGTACCCTCCACACAAGCCTTTCCGCCGGGCAAAGTCCTCCCGGCCCGAGGTGAGCACCTGGGATGCTGAACGGGAGGCAGAGCTCCCATCTCCTCGGGGTCGCTGAATCCGGGGCAGAGATCTAGGCCCTGAGAATTAGGCCCTGTCTGTTCGGGGGTGCTGAGAGCCAGCGAGACAAACGGTCCACTCTGTGTGGAACGGAAACCGCGTCCAGCCAGAGGGGGCTGCCGCCCCACGTTCCCACACCCCGGGTCCCAGCTCCTATGTCTGTGGGCAGAAATTGGCTACTCGGCTGCGGAAATGCAGCCACCTCTGGGGTGTTGTCCTCCGCAGCGGTTTAACAGCATGCTGGAATACCCGCCAACCAGTTCTTAGGCAGGAAGGGACGGATCATTTCCACACTACTGCGGAGGGCAGGGTGCAATTCCCCAGTGTGGAATATGGCCCGATGCCCCCGGGTTTTACACCCTGGCTCCTGCAGCCTGGATCTTGGGGTTTCCTTTAATGGCCAGAACCTCGGGCTTCTCTCTCCCGTAAAAGATGGTGGCCCCAGCAACGCAGCCCACTGAACGCCTTGCTAGGGCCTTTGAGCATTGACCACTGCCGGGCTGACCAGCCCCTGGCCTTGGCGTGCCTTCCCGGGTGGCCTCCCCTGTGGCCACAGACCGGCTCTCCCTGCTGATCCAAACTGCCTCATGTTCCCCTTCCCTTGCAGGACCATCGCATCGTGTCTCCAGGGACAGACAGCGGGTTTGTGGGGTCAGAGGCCAGCCGAGTGTCCCCGCTGACGCGTAGCCCGGAGCATCACTTCTCTCACCCTGCGTACGGCCTCTCTTCTCTCACCCTGCTGGCCTCTCTTCTCCCCCCTCCCAGGCCTATGGGCTGCCCTCGGCCCCTCTCTGCTCTGGGGCTGATCACAGGGAGGGAGTGTGTGACACGATGCAGGGGGAGGAGCTTGAGTATATGGGGCCCAGTGGGGGTTGGTCGTTGGTGAATAGGGGAGGGGCTAGAGCAGGAGCGCCGAGTGGGGGAGGGGATCTGAGGACACGGGGGGACCCCCCTAGTCCTGTTATCCCCGATTTGCTGAATGGGGCGAGAGGGTTTGGAGCAAAGGGGATGGCTAGTGAGCGGGGGAGGGTAGTTACAGAGCTGGGCCGAGGTGCCCGGAAAGACGTGGGACGGAACAGACCAGAGGAAACCAGCCTGGGAGCAGCCGGGCGGGTGATAGCTTGGAGAGTCCCTCAGTGAGGCCCGTGTGTTTGCCTTGTTCCCAGGACCCCTGGTATGCTGGGAAGGTCTGGCCCCACAGCCAAGCCGGCTGCCCTTCGCGCTTCCCTGAGGAAAGAGGCTTCTCCGGTGCCTCCGGAAAAGGGACTGCAGGACGTGGACCCATCCGCCAGCCAGCTGCCACCCAGAGGCAGTGCCCGGAGACATAGCCTGCCCCATGGTGGCAGCCTCTCCCAAGCCAGCTCCCCTCCCCAGTGGACAAACAGCATCTCCAGTGAGGCTGGACCAGACGCGGACATCAGTGAGTAGAAAGTGCCCATCGCCTGGCTGTCTGGACACCTCCAGCGTGAAACGCACATTGTTCCCTGAAGGGGGCAGACTTCTCCTCCCGTCTTCCGACAGTGGGAGGGGCTGCTGATACACACAGAAAATACCAATTTCCGTTTTGGAAAGCTGGGCATGTTTTTCCTCTACCTTTCCTGGGATATTTTTTTCTCTGCAAAGCCGAAGAATATGTCCATTTCCCCAAAACTACTTTTGCTTTAAAAAAAAGTTTGAAAACCAAAATTGGGCTGGGCGAGGGGGGGCGGAGGGAAGGGAGGGGTTGGCTTTTCAATAGAAAACTGAAAAAAATGGACCAAAATGAAACTTTTTCCACCCAAAAATTTCCTTTTTGATCTAAAAGATTTGGCGCAGGGCGAGTGATTCCCATGGGCCTACTAGGGAGAGGGGGGCTTGAGAGGGGACGATGGGGCTCAGGCAGCCGGAGAGAGCAGAAGGAAAGGCCCACGGAGGCTAGCCACTTCCTGCCACTTCGGGGAGCGGTTCTGGTCCCCCAAATTAAGGCTGTACCAGCCAGTGACCTTTTCTCACCCACCATTCCCATCCCCCAGAGATTTCTCTCCCCCTTTGGGCTGCAGGCTCTGTGATTGGGCTTGAAGTTTGCTCACAGGCAGGATAGATTTTAGGGTTCTTAGGACCTCGAGTCCTTCCTTTGGTTTATGGCTTGGGGCAAATCCGGCCTGGTTCCCCTTTCTCCTCAGGCGCTTGGCTTGGAGGGAAGCCGGCGATGGAGCCTCCCTCACTGTGTCGCCCTGCCCTGCTCCTTCGACCGGGGGAGGCTCCGGAGACCAGGCATGGGACCCCGAGCCGTTCCCCTCTTGGGGGGCTGGTCTGAATCCCACCCAGGCCGGCGGCTGAGCTGGCTCTGGGTGGGATGAGTTTGGGAGATCCTGCTCCAGTGGCAGGCAGCCCGCAGCGCATTCGTGTTGCTTGTTGGCAGTGAGATCAAAGACTGAGTGGCCCGTGCAGACTGACTCCTCGCCTGCCCCGACTGGTTGTCCCCAGGGGGGAGGTGAGCCACCTAACTGGGGTGGAGGGTGCTTGGGTCAGAGCAGCTGGGGCACTACACCGAGGCACCCGAGGTGACAGCCACGTAACGTCTGTGTCTGTCTCCTTCCGTCCCCAGCTCACACGGACTCCGAGGCTGAGCCGCTCAGCTGGGCCAGCCCTTCTGATTGCCGCCCCGGCAAAGCGAGACGTGCCCCCAGCTCTGCCTCAGCATCGCCTTCCCCAGGCCGCACGCCCCCCGGCCCCCTGGGCTCCCGCCTGGAACGAGAGTGAGTGAGCTGAGCTGCAGGGGCAAGGCTGGGTCGCCCCGATGCTGCGGGGGAGAAATGGGGGGAGACCGAGCGTCCCTCTGCCCCTTGGGCGGTGCATGAACCGTGGCCGCGTGTTGCCATTGCCAGGGCCAGCCTCCGCTGGGGCAGCACCATCCCTGCGCGGGGCCGCGGCTGGACGAGCCCGGAGTCTCTCTCCCGGCGGAGCGTCGTGCTGTGAAGCTGTTGTGACGCTAAATCACACCCTGGGCTCCCTGCTGTCCACTCTGGGCCAGTCCCTGGAGCAGCCCCCGGGAAGGGCTTTGTCGCCAGCCCTGTCATGAGATCTCCCGGCAGCGTCCTTAGCTCCCCCTGAGCGTGATGGGGGCAGGGTGTTTATCTGCTGTCTCCGAGCAGGGCCAGGCGGGGGGCGTGTCCCCCGTTCAGTGCCCTCTCCTTGCATAATGCCAGCCAACATTTCTGCGAGCGTTGCTAGGACGCTGACTCTCTTGGCCGGCCGGGCGGGGCGGGGCTGGGGGGGAAGAAACAGCTGGTTTCTGTGCATGGAGAAGCAGGGACGTTGGCCAAGCTCCTTGGGAGATGGGAGCACTGCACAGCTTTGCTCAACTGAGATCGGACTGGCTTCTGCTGGGCTGGGCTGGGCTGGTGGACGTTGCTGTAGAGAGCCCAGTCGCTTGCTTCTTTGGGCGCAGAGGAGCTGAGAGCGGCCTCAGGACAGGCAGGCTCCAGTAGTTCTCTCCCCGGGCGTGGGTCCAGAGCCAGCACCCTTTCCCTCCTGGAGATGAGAGCGCCCAGAGCTGCAGGAGGTGTGAGTGGAGAGGCCAGCGGGAGGGAGGAAGCGGAGAAGAACTGGCAATGACCATGCCTGTCCCGGCCTCCTCCACCACGTGCGTATCACGGATTTGTGTGGTCTCCGCGGGGGCGTGGGGTCCATCCTGGACACGGGCCGCCCCTGGGGTGGGGTGGAGGCTGGGGCCGAGCAGGCAGATGCTCGCCCCTCCGTCGAAGGCTTTGCAGTGTCTTAGCAGGGACGTGGAACCAGGGTGGGACCGGAACGGACCCTGCTGGGCAAACCAGGGGCAGGGCAGGCTCCCAAGGCAGCTGTTCTAGGAGCGAGTAACCGGGGGGAACTGGGAGAATCCGACACAGCAGGTCCCTGGCTATGCAGCCCTGTGATCGCCGCCCCGGGGTGGCGCTGTCTCAAGAGCAGATCAGGGAAAGGGTCCGGGAGTTCCCATCCCCCTCGCTGGCCGAGTGGCCGGTGGAGCCGCGAGCTGCCCTCCTGCGGAGTCCGGAGTGAAAGCTTTTCTTTCCGCAGCAAGGCGGAGAGAGCAGGGAGCTGGGCCCTCGTGAGGCCGACTGATCTGGTTCGCCTCCGCGTCCCTCCGCTCGCTGCCTGGCTGCCTCCTTTCAGCCTGGCGGGTAACGTGTTAACCCTGGTAGGACTCCCAAGGGGTGGGCTAGTAATGCAAAACCTGCCCCCTCTGCTCGCCCCCCACCTGCGCCTGGTTAGAGACCCCGATTGGAACCAGACCTTCCAAGGCTGGAAACGCCCTCTCGGGGCCAGAGCGGCCGGGGGAGTCTGGTTTCCCACTCTTTCCGTGGGGCTGGCACACCCGGTGCGAATGCCTCTCTCCTTGTTCTCTTGAGGGCTGGCTCCTCGGGAGGCGCAAATCAGCATCGCTCCGGTCACTGCAGGGGGGCGACCCCAGTTCACGCTGGCCGGGATGCTGGTGTTTCTTGCGCTGAGGGTGATTGTAGATTTTCCTAGCTAGCCGGCGGCAGCAGCTTGCGCTGCGTCTGATGGATAACGGGATCTCTCCCAAAAGCGGAGCGGACACACGAAGGGGTCCTGCATCCTGTAATGAACGGGGCAGTGTGTGCAGGGTGGAATGAGCACTGCTCAGGTGTGTGTCCTAGATCCCATTGTGCTGAGGGAGAGTCTCCTTCAGCTGGCAAGACCTGGTGCCTTCTGGAGCAGGGAGATCCGAGGCCTGTCCTGACGGTCTGGGACGCTGCAATGTGGCCGATAGCGACACCTGAGGGAGGCCTACGGTGGCCCCGGATTTCTGTGAACCTTGAACCCGAGATCCTGAGTAACCTGGAACTGACCGGTCACATGTGTGTAGCCTTAATCTGGGTGACTTTTGTGGTATTTTTAGCCTATTCCCTGCTATGCCCTGGAGTTCTGGGACGCAGCCAGGACTCAAATAGGAAGGAAAACATGTTTCTCTCACTACATCTCCCGCAGCCCTCTGGCGGGAGAGCCTGTTCCCAGGAGGTCTTGGCCCTGCCTTTCAGGGCCGGCCTTAGGGGAAATGGTGCACTGGGCAAGCTTGTGTTTTGTGCCCCTGACAGCTGTGGGCAGAGCCCCACCCGTTTCCCATGGCACACATGGGCTCCCCAACCATTGTTCCCTGTAAGCTGAGCGCTTGGGCGGTCGCACAGGAGAGATTCAGGTACTGCCCATCTGATTAGCAGAGCGCCCGCAGCCTTCCACAGCTGGCAGCATGAGTTTCTGCTGGTGGTGTACATCTGCACATGCCTCAAATAACAAAATTTATTCCACCACGGATGGAAAAAGTTGGAGGAAACACAGTCCCCAACCCCTCTGCCCCCTTGGCCCCTAGTCCCTGCACTTCCCTCTCACCTGTGACTCCAACTCAGCCCTGAGTTTCCAGCATGTCCCGGCCCCTACCCCCCTGCCTGGTACCCTCCACCCCCTTTGCCCAGCAACACCCATGCCTAGTTGCCCTTCACCTTCCAGCTATGGTAGCATGAGCCCAGTTTGCCGGCTCTGAGACATCCCTGCTGCCTTTGCGGACCCCAGAGGCCTGGCGCCTTTGGAGAAGGCTGAGAGAGTCCTCCACGCTGCCGCCCCCGATCCTCCATGTGGGTTGAGGGTCTCCTGTCCCTGCTCAGGGGACTTGCTCCATTGTGGAGACTGAGGCCCAGGGAACTATGGTTTGGGTGCCCAGGCAGAGGGGCCGGGTGTGGCAGGCTCTGGAGCCAGACCCCTGGAAAGTGTCTCTAGAAGGACTAATGACAGGTAGGGTTGCCAGCTGGTCTCCCAAAAAATACCGGACATGCTGTATTGTTTTGGTGGAGCAAAAAGAAAAAAGGAACGCAGGATAATAAGCCCCCCTTCTGGGGCGCCCAGAGCGACGATCGCAACCCCGCCTCCCAGCTGGGACTCCCTGGCTGGGAGGCGGGGCTTCCATCAGCGCTGGGAGCCTGTGATTGCACAGAAGCCTGGTGGGGGTGGAGGGAGTGGCTGGGAGTCCCCCGCCCCCACCAGGCTTCTGCCCAATCACAGGCTCCCAGCACCAATCGCGGCCCCGCCTTCCAGCTGCTCCCCCCGCCCATGCCAGGCTTCCGTCCGGTGCGCAGCCGGAAAAATCACAGACTACCGGAGATTGCACGTGTCCAGTATTCGCTGATTTTTTTTACCAGACAAAGAGCAAATACTGGACTGTCCGGTAGAATACCGGACACCTGGCAGCCCTTGCAAGATGGCAGGCTCCAAACAGTTCACAGCAACTGGGCAAATCCTCCACCTTGCTCTGCCGTGGGCTGATAGTTCCCAGTTGCTGTGGTCAACCCAACGGGCTTTCCTGTTTGACTTCAGTGTGGCCTCCACAGGGCCACAGCTGGCTAAAAAACCCGGCCCTGGGTGTGCTTGAGCGCATGGGACGAACAAGAGGCCAAGACCCGCTGAGTTTTCATCAGCATTGGCTTGAATGCCGGACAGCCAGCGGGGATTCGGGCTGATCCGTGTGGCAGGGATACGTTCGCGGTGGCTCACCCCCGCAGCCACGTTGTAAGGGTGACTGCCCGATAGATATCGAACCTCGCGCTTCTCTTGGCTGTTCTATCGCTCCACCGCTGGCGAGCAGCATTGTCCAGCGCAGAGCTGGGTATTCTCATCCACTGCGAATTGTCTGGGAGCTTCTCCGCGGCCCTGAGCCTGGAGACATGCGCGTCCCCGGCCCGGCTGGTACAGCGCGTGGAGGGGCTGTCGGAACGGAGCTGGGGAGCAGAATCAGCTGCGCGGTGGTTCAGACCCGTGTGCGGTTCCTCTCGGCCACACAAGCCACGGGCCTGTTGAGCCGCAATGCGCAGAGCAGTCCTTGGCGATGCCGGTTGGAGTGCGACGTGCCGTCTCCTAGGCAGGACTCTTGACCCCTCGTGTGTTCTCCGCCTTTCCAGCGTCCCTGCAGGAAGGGCAATCGCTTGCCCCTTCGGGCTGTGCCTGGCTGCAGGCTTGTGTGTGGCCCACGTTCGCCGTGTCCAGGGCCGTCCGTGGGCATCCGTAGCAGTGGCACCAGCTGGCGCTAGCCGTGAAACCACGGCAGCTGCTTGAGTACTTAGCCCAGGGCGTGGGTGGGTGGGCTGGTCCAGGTTGCCGCGGTTTCACTGCTGCTATTACTCAAGCTGGGTTGGATCCACCCCGATTAAAGCGAGTGTGGACGTGGTGCTTTGTGCCGCTGCCACGTCTCCGGGTTGCCGTGTAGACACCCTCCATGTTCCTGGAAGGGGCGGAGCCCCAGCAGAAGGGGCGTGGCCGAGGGCAGCCAGCCCTCAGCCACACCCAGACCATGGTGCCCCCCCAGCGCTGCATGGCGCACATGGTGTGATGTGCAGCCCAGGCAGCCCTGAGAGCCTCCCGGAGCGCCCCCCGCTGTGTTCTGGGGGCGATTTAAAGGGCTCGGGGCTCCGGGCGAGGCTGCCCAAGCCCCTTTGAGTCACTGGCGCCCAGGGCAGTTGCTCTCTGTGCCCCTGCAAGGGTCTGCGGCTCTCCGGGGTCAGGCAGCCGGGATGAGCGGCGAGGGGGCCGGCCGTGTGATTTCAGGCAGGCGCAGAGAACCGAGGGTTCTCCACTTGCTTCGTTTATTAACCCTTTGTCCCCTCCCCCTCCTAGCCAAGCCATCCGGGCGCTGCAGGACGAGGTCTCGCGGCTTCGGCAGCGGCTGGAGGAGAGTTTGCACCGATCCCGCAGCTGCCCAGAAGGGAAGTCCTCCCCGCGCCCTGCTAGGAGCAGGAGGCTGCCTGTGCCGAGCGGCCCCTCCGCCCCCTTTGGGTAGGTGCCCAACCCAACGTGGCCCAAATCCCCCTATGGAGCCTCTCCTGCAACCTCTGCCAGCCGGAGCGCAGCGCTGCAGGGGCCAGCGGCAGCCTCCTTGTCCGCTTCGCTCGGGAGCCCGGGAAGATTCCTGCCCTCCCCAGTGGAACCGGCCTGTGTTCTGCTGAGCTGAGCAGGGGGCGGGAGGGGGAGGCGGTTCCAGCTGACGGGAGCTGCGCTGGAGAAGGCTCTTGCACCGGCAGCGCTGAGCGGGGTGGGGGTCAGAGGGGCAGGTGGAAGGGGGCGTAGGGAACGCCAGGCGTGAGCAGCACAGGGGTCCTGCCCGGGCTGCCGCCTCTGGCTGTTGGGGGGACAGGCCTTGCAGCCCTCGTCCAAGTGGCAGAGGCGGGTTGATGCTGACGAACCGGGCCCCTTGTCGCCTGGTGGGGGGTGGGCCCTTGGCCTGGCAGTTTCTGGGAGGACGAGGAGCTTCACGGGAGCCTAGGACAGGGCCTGGCTCGTTTCACCCCTGGGGGGTCCTGGCGGGTGACAGGTGATTGTGCCCGAATCCCCGCAGCAGCCCTGCCAGGCTCCCCAGGTCCCTGGCTGCTAAGCACGTGGCAGCTCACCCTCTCTGTGCTTTAATCCGGGGCTCCTCAAGGCACCTGCTGGGAGCGTCACCCCGACTCTCGCCCCCCCAGGGCCAGGGGGAGGAGGTGGTGCCTTCCCCTGCCCCCAGAGCCGCCCAGGGCTTCATTCTGTGTCTGTCCCTTCGCCAGCCAACCCGCAGAGAGGAGCCCAGGCGGGCGCGGGGAGCCGGCTCCTGCCATCAAGCCAGCGAGGCGGGCGAGGTCGGCATCGCTCCCGCGGGATGGGCCGGAACTGGACCTCAGTGAGTAGCCCCCGTGGAACCTGCCCCTGGGGGATCAGCCCCCCCCCTGCTTTCCAGGAGCATTGGAGCGACAGCAGGGTCTGCTTTGCTTGGAATCCCCCTTCCTAAGGGATTTTCAGGTGCCCTTCCCGTATGTGCAGGGGGGCAGATCTGGCAGGCGCATGCCCAGCTCCAGCCCCCTCTAGGACAGCTGGCGTCGGACCTAGATCCAAATGCCGCAGCGTCTGCCCAGCTCGTTTCCCTGGACCCTGGGGTTTGTCACAAGGGCGGGTGGACGCTCCAAGCGCCCCTGTGGGCGTGACCCGTTCACCTGGCGACAACAGCAGATGCCTGAGCGGGGTTCCCCCCACGGCACCGCACCTTCCTCACCCCCATAGTCTTGCACCAGTGCATGCTGGGAAGGCGGCTCGCCCCTGCAGCCTAGGGAACGGCCCAGAGCAAGGCGCTGGCTGCTTAGAAACTCCCTTGGGAGGGGGGGCGTGGAGGTGGACAGCCACCAGATCTGTGTCCTCTGTGCTCCGCAGCTTCCGAGTCGGACTGCTCCGCGCCGCAGGCTCGGGATGGGGAGCCCAGGGCAACCGTCTCCTCCTGGCAGAGCCCTCCAAGGGCGCTGGACATGCTGACCTTCCGGGGCCAGTACACAGGTGGGTGAGCAAAGGCAGGGGCTGCTCTACCCTGACGCTGCCTCTCGTGTGATTCCCGGCGGCCGCCCTGTGTTCTCAGCCTGGATCCCCGCTCCTTGCCCCGGGCACAGGCCGACTGCTGCTGGGCTGGCCAAGCAGGAGCGAGCGTCCACAGCTCAGTGCTGGCGTGCAGCCTGCAACACCGCCCCCCCCCACCGCCCAGCTGGGCCCCCCCCGAGCGTGCTGAGCGAGCGTGCGTTGGATTTTGCAGGGACACGCTACCACATATCGACCCCTGGGTCCCCAGAGCGGAGGGAAGACACGGGCCCCGCTTCCTGCCTCCATTGCCGAGGGACCGGGACGCAAGCTGGTAAATATCCCCTGGGCGCCTCTTGGGTCGGACCCCAAGGAATCCCACCTCAGGCCTGCTTTGCCCTTCACTAGCACCTCCTGCTGGAGACTTCCCAGGGCTTCCCAGCCCCCTGCTAACCAAGCTGTTAGCCAGTCAAGGCATGGGCCAGTCACGCAACAAAGCTTCCCAGCTCCCGGAGGAGAGAGATGCAGAGAGCGCCCCCCACTGGAAGGCAGATGAGTTTGGGGTGGATTACCCCCGGAGAAGGGAACCGTGAGACAGTCTCGCAGCCAACCCGGGGGTGGCAGGACCTCCTTCATCAGGCCTGCCGATGGGGAGGCGGGCAAACGGGGGCAATGGCTCTGGGGCTGGGCGATTCAAAGGGGCCGGGGCACCCCGCTGCTGCTGTCGCGGCACCTGCAGCTCTGGGCCCTCACAATGCAGAGCGGTTGCAGGAGAGGTTATGCCTGGCCCAGCGCGAGCCAGACTGAGCGCTGGAACTGCCGACCCGTATCCAGTTCCAGGAGTCGATAAAATCTGTCCACCACTCGAATAGGCAAGTACCCGCATTTCAGCTTCCTTAGTCTGGGGGTGCTGGGGGGCCGCCAGCTGGGTGGCACCGTGAGCCGGTTGCCCCCACCCCTCCTACCCCTGTGTGCCAGGCCTCCACTCCCCCCCCCCTTTGCCCAGGGGGCTGGCGGGCTCTCAGTTCTCCCTACTTTCGTACTGGAAGAGGAAGGCGCCGGCTCCCTCTCTTGGTTGTGCACCAGCAGGACTGGCCAGTCGCTGCTCTGGCTGTGAGCTCTGAGGAGGGATCTGCAGCTATGGGGGAGCAATAATTTTTTACCGGGGCCACTTCAGAAATGTTTGAAGTGGCCCCAGGCCGCATTGGAAGGGGCAGGGCCCCAAGCGGAAGGGGCGGGGCCAGAATACTTCCCTGCTTCCCCACCAACAGACTGATTGGTCTGGAGGTGGGGCAGTGCGTGAAGTCTTTGCCCCCCTGAGAGGTTCCCCGTAGGCGACTTCGCGCATGCTCCCTCCTGCCCCTGGCCAATCAGGGCTGGGTGGCGGGGGAATGTGCCGAGTCTCCTCCCGCCCTGCCGGGAGCACGTGACACTTCTAAGTGGCAGGGCAGAGGAAACTTCATGCACTTCCCCCCACTCTCAGGCCCTAATTGGCCTGGGTCTAGGATTGCCAGGTGTCCGGTTATTGCATCTTCTGTCTGGACGGAAGCCTGGTGGGGACATTTTTCCCCTGCCATTTCTGGCAGGGGCAGAGGGAGCAGGGAGCGTGGGAATTTAAAGGGGCAGTGACTTTTTTTTTTTGTGCTCAACACGTTTGGGTCCCCCCCCCCTTTTTTTGGGGGCTCAACCAATTTTTTCCCTGCCATGTTCGGGATTTTGGGGGAAAGTATCTGGCAACCCTACTAGGGGCAGGGGAGTGGCAGGGTCTCCACGGGCCGTATCAACCCACTGATCTGGCCCACAGAGGCCCTTTTGCCCACCCGAGCTATGGGTTGAGGCACAGGCATCCTTGAGGGGGTATCGCTACTGCCAGGGAGCAGGCGAGGACAGATCGGAGAACGTGGCATCCTCCACTGCTGGCCTGTTAGCTCAGCCCAGGTGTGCCTGTCTCTTGCGCTCTCCTTTGTGACGTGACTATGTGGATGCTGTTTGTGGTTAGGGAGGCCCTCACATGATCTACAGGCTGGGGGGGGGCATTGGCTGAGCACCCCTAATCCTTGGATTTTTTTAGCCTTTGAGTGCAACCTTGCCCTTGTCACGCTGTGCTAACGCCAGCTGTGTGTTGAGCCACCTGCTTTGTGTGTCTGCTTTCCCAGTGCTAGCGACAGACATCACCCCCAGGGATGCCCAGCCTTCCGGACAGGCAGCCACCTGCACTGAACCCTGTAATGTGGCTAAAAATGAACGTGCATTGCCTTTGCCAAGCAATCCGTAGCACCGAGCGCTCTGGGCTCATTGCATGTCCCGTGTCATCCCCTCGGGTGATTTGCCTGAATTTTTGCACATCCAAGGTTGTGTCCATCTGTGTTTTGCTCAATCGCTAAGAGGAGCCCACGGTGCCGTGAAAGACAGGCTGTGGCATTTGCAAGTTGTCACCCAGAATACTCTGCAACCGTCTTTTTCAAAAAGTTTCTGCAACTTGCCTCAATCTAGTGTCCTGACAACTCTGCTGCTTCCAAGCAGCCTGAAAACTCCTGTGGGTGTCTGTGGCCTTTTGCAATGTGCAGCTCTGTGGAGTTACTTTGCTCCCTGTGTCTCCTGGCTGGTTTTTAGGCAGTGCATCAGCAGAGGACACCTTGAGACCTGCTCAGCATAGCACACCAAGGAAAACACTCTGTCCCATCTGCAGTGGGCCCAGGAGCACCCCGGCTTCCAAACCCAGAGACAAAGCGACACACGGTGGGTGAACATTGTGCTCCATTGGAGCGTTTCCATCCTGTGCATGAGGAGTGACGTGGTGATGGTTCCCGTCACGGGGCCTTATGAAAGTAGGCTGATGACTGTGACCTAACTGGAAAATGCTGTATGCAAAATGTCTCACGTAAGGGATGCGTGGAAAGCACGTACTCCACTGAATATGATGAGGATTGGGCCACAAGAAATCTCATGAGCTTCCACAAGGACAAGTATAGAGTCCTGAACTTAGGACGGAAGAATCCCAAGCATTGTTACAGGCTGGGGACCAAATGGCTAAGTAGCAGTTTGTCAGAAAAGGACCTGGGGGTTACAGTGGATGAGAAGCTGGATAGGAGTCAACAGTGCGCCCTTGTAGCCAACAAGGCTAATGGCATATTTGGGGCATTAAGAGGAGCATTGCCAGCAGATCCAGAGAAGTGATTATTCCCCTTTATTCAGCTCTGGTGAGGCCACATCTGGAATATTTTGTCTAGTTTTGGGCCCCCCACTACAGAAAGGATGTGGACGCATTGGAGAGGGTCCAGCGGAGAGTGACCAAAATGATTAGAGGGCTGAAGCGCATGACCTATGAAGAGAGACTGACGGATTTGGGTTTGTTTAGTCTGCAGAAGAGAAGAGTGAGGGGGGATTTGATAGCAGCCTGCAACTTCCTGAGGGGAGGTTCCAAAGAGGCTGGAGAGAGGCTGTTCTCAGTAGTGACAGATGCAGAACAAGGAGCAATGGTCTCAAGTTACAGTGCGGGAGGTCTAGGGTGGATATTAGGAAAACCTGTTTCACTAGGAGGGTGGTGAAGCCCTGGGCTGGGTTCCCTAGGGAGGGGGTGGAATCTCCATCCCTAGAGGTTTTTAAGTCTCAGGTTGACAGAGCCCTGGCTGGGTTGATTGAGTTGGGGTTGGTCCTGCCCTGGGCAGGGGGATGGACTGGATGACTCCTGAGGTCTCTTCCAGCTGAATGATTCTCTGATCCCATTTGGGTGCATGTCTCATTCCTGTATTTGAAGTTAGAAATATGCCGTATGCACCTGTGTGACTACTGTCGCCATGCGAAGTGAGGGCTGTTAGTAATAGTGCACAAGGAACTCAATGGCCCAGTCCTCGGGACAATGGTCTGTGAACAGACGTGTGTTTCCTGCAAGACTGGGGGGTGGGGCTACGGTTGGCCCAGCCAAGACGTGTGACTACGTGCCCTGAGGCTGGGCCCCGTCTTGGAAGCTGTACTCGTCCACTGACAGGGAGAAAAAGTTTGAACTGAACACAAGGGGTTCCCGCCTTGGGCAAAACCTATATAAAGCTGGGACGCCAAACAATAGGGGCTGCTGCCAGACGCCCGGTCACCCCTGGTTACACCCAGGGTGGCTGCTGGAAACATCTAAAACTGAAGAGGGGCAGGCCGGAGCCCAGGCCGGGAGGCTGTCCGGTCTGTGAGGGAAGCGTATCTGAGTAGCCCAGAGGAGGAGATGTTCCATGTAACCGGCTCCTTCGTGCATTAAACTTCGCTTGTGGGTTTTATTTTGTTTGGAAACCTACTTTGTTCTGTCTGCTGGCTCCTCTGACCACGTGCATCCTGCCTTCTCCACAGGGGCAGCCCGCGGCACAGAGAGCACCTCCTCTCAAGGCTCCGGCCTCAGTCACAGACCCGAGACGACGCAGCAGCAACAGCAACAGCCCGGCCTTTGGTACCTGGCAGCCCCACCCCTTGGCACAGCTGTCAACTACATCCCAACGGTGCCCCTGGTGCCTTACTCACCCCCCGTGCTGTAAGAGCAGCTCATACCACTTCTGTTGGGGCAGGGATGTTCGGAGTTCCCTTCTGAGATTGTGGGAGGCAGCCTAGGATTTCTAGGGCCAAAGTAGAGACCAGAGAGAGGAAAGATAGTCCAGTAGCTAGGACACAGAGCTGGGAGGTGGGAGAATGGTTTTGGTTCCCTGCTGTGACACAGGCATCCTGCCTGACCTTGGTCAAATCACTTAGGCCAGATTTTTAAAGATATTTCGGCATTGCTCCACTCAGCGTGGCCAAATCTAAGTGATTTAGGAACTTAGAAGCTTCATCTGGAGTGCTGTGTCCATTTTTGGGCACCGCATGTTAAGAAAGACGTGACCAAATTGGAGAGAGAGCAAAGCCAATCGGTTCGGAAAACCTGAGCTCCAAGGAAAGGATAAAAAAGGGGCAGGAAGGCTAACAGGGGGCAGGGTGTAACCCTTCCAGTGCGGGAAAGTTTGTTCTGAAGAGGACAGTGATCAGTTGTTCTCCATGTCCACTGAGGACTGGACAGCAAATGATCCGCTTAGTTTCCAGCGAGGAAGAGTCAGGTGAGATGTCAGGCAAAACTTTCTCACTCTAAGGTACTTACGCTCTGGAACAGGTCACAGCAGTGGTCCGCAATGTGGTGCCTGCGGGCGCCATGGCGCCCGCCGGGGCATTTGTGCACGCCCGCCGACAACCTGGGCCGGCCTGGCGCGCGGCGCACTGGAGGCGCCAGCCCCAGGCGCGCGATACACACTGGCGCCTGGTGCGCGGCGCTCGGGCGGCCCCAGCCCCGGGGCATATGCGGGCGCACAGTGCCAGCGCCGGTTCCAGCCCCAGGCGCGTGGCTCGGGCGGCGGCAGCGGCGGCCCCGGGCCCACGGCACAAGGCACTCGGGCGGCTCCGGCCTCGGCCCTGGGGCACATGCCGGCGCCGGGTGCAAGGGCTTCCCCGCCCCTGGCGTGCCCCAGGACGCGCGGCCCCGCCCCCAGGCGCCCGGCGCATGAGTGGCCCCACCCCCAGGCGCCCGGCGCATGAGTGGCCCCACCCCCAGGCGCCCGGCGCATGAGTGGCCCCACCCCCGGGCGCCCGGGAGCCTCTAAAGGTTGGGGACCACTGGGTTACGGAATCCCCATCCTTGGAGCCTGTGTCTAGACTGGCAAGTTTTTCCACAAAAGCAGTTGCTTTTGCGGAAAAACTTGCCAGCTGTCTACACTGGCCGCTTGAATTTCCGCAAGAACACTGACGATCTCATGTAAGAAATCAGTGCTTCTTGCGGAAATACTACGCTGCTCCCGTTCGGGCAAAAGTCGTTATGCGCAAAAGGGCCAGTGTAGACAGCTCAGATTTGTTTTGTGCAAAAAAGCCCCGATCACGAAAATGGCGATCGGGGCTTTTTTGCGCAAAAGCGCGTCTAGATGGGCACGGACGCTTTTCTGCAAAAAGTGCTTTTGTGGAAAAGCATCTGTGCCAATCTAGACGCGCTTTTGCGCAAATGCTTGTAACGGAAAACTTTTCCATTAAAAGCATTTCCGGAAAATCATGCCAGTCTAGACGTAGCCGGAGGGTTTTGAAAACCGGTTGGACAAACAGCTGTCGGGGAAGCGGGGGGATTTCTCACTTTGCCTGTTCCTCTCTGAGCGAAGGGGCACAGACTAGACCTAGAGGATCCATTGAGGTCCCTTCCCGCCGTCCATTTCTGTGATGCTAAGTCACAGGACAATGAGACCAAGGCTCCTAAGTTAGTCGGGCGTTGCAGCTGCTAGGGGAGCCACGCCGAAAGACCTTTCCGCCTCCGGCCTCTCTGTGCCTTAGTTCTCCAGCTGTAATAGTAACGCGCCTGTCAGATGGTCAGCCGCCCAAATGCCGTGACCATGGAGGCCCTATCGGTCCCTTAGGCACAGAAGAAAAAGAAAGTCTGGGTCCCAAGCGAGACATTTGGGTTTCCCTCCACTGACTCATTCACGATGCCTTCCCAGTGGTAACAGCATTCCGCTGAGTGTTCTCACAGAGAGGCGTCCAGATACACACGTCTCTCTCTATGTACCCCAATGGCCAGTCGGTGCTGCCAACCGGCACACATGCAGGTTCTGCCCACAGGACACATGCCACCCTGGCTGGGGGGCTCTGCTGTCATGTGAGCCTGCCAGCCATCCACAGGCCTAGCAGTAGCTGCGGGGCAGTGTCAGCCATGAGTCGGGGCGTGTGGCTCACCGCCGCCCCCTGTTGGAAGGGATTTGAAGTGCGCGAGGGCAAACGTTGCCAGCACGTGCTCTAATGAGGTGGATTGCGGTAGGATTAACAGACCCCCAGGCGCTCAGGGCCATGGGCTGACATGTTCTCCTTGCTTACTTTGCAGCTACTGTGCTCCACCCGCACCTACCTCAGTCCCCGACCCGGCCGGCCTGCCCCCCCACTACTCCAGCGGGTACTCAGTGGCAGAGCTGAAGCCCAGGGCCACGCGGCAGCAAGCCCAT
Source organism: Pelodiscus sinensis (assembly GCF_052426305.1). NCBI lineage: Eukaryota > Metazoa > Chordata > Testudines > Trionychidae > Pelodiscus > Pelodiscus sinensis. Next base: position 5,017,716 of record NC_143074.1, on the reverse strand, counting down.
CACCGCCGACACTCGCTGATGCTCGGCATTGACCGCCTGGAGGACCTCAACTGGTCCCTGAGCCGGGCCGTGGAAGCCGCCAAGAGCGTGAAGTTCACCACCAAGCAAATGAACAGGTCGCTGACCTCTGAACTGAGCAAGGCCAGGAGCCTGAGGCGATCCTGCCTCTTCTGACAGGAGCTGGGGGCAGCTCCCCTGGGCTCTGGAGGGGACCCCCTGAGCCAGCAGGCTGAGCCTCTCAGAACATCTGGAGATGAACTTCCCGCAAACGTCTGGGGAACTGATTTGCCAAAGAATGACTCAGCTTCCCGCCCCTTCCGGGGGGTGGAGAGCCGCCCTCCAGCGCCTGAGGAGCCCGTGATGCGCTGGACCCCCAGGCGTCTGCGCTGGGAGCTCAGCCGGCAGAGTCATCTCTCCACTCTTCTCCAGAGCCCCCCCAGCCTGCATGGCCCAGTTGCCTTAAGCCTCTCTCCTGCTTGGGGGCTGCCGTTGCACTGGGGGTCTCGCCGGCCCCTCTCCGCTTGGCCAGTAGCTTTCAGTTGGTGCTGCTTTGCTCGAAGGAACGATTTGAAGATGAAGGGAAACGGTGACAGTCCTTGGGACACGGGACTGGGCAGAGCTGCTCTGGCCTCCCAGGGGCCTGAGACCCGCACTTTAGAATCCCCCGGCCTCGTCCCTAGAGAGCGCTCGAGTTTTCAGTAACGTTTTAACTTCCCCTTCTTCCCATTGGCCAGCTTGGACACGGACACTGGCCAATGACTTACCATCTCACTGTGAGGTCCCACCCCTTACCCCTTGCAGAAATTCCCACCTGGGCCTTGCCCCCAGCCCCGCCCCAATACAACACATCACAGGGCTACTGGGGCACAGCCTGGCTGGGGCAACTCTGTTTACAAGCTGAGCCTTTTCAAGAATTGCTCCTGTTTTGTGTGGGCCCTGTCACAGTAAGGGTGGCAGTAGGTTACCTCAAAGTGCTTGTGGGGGACAGGAGACCTGTCTCTATTCTACGTTCACTGCGGAGGTGAATGGCGGAGGCTCAGGTGGTTATGAGGAATTGGTTTTCTCCCTGTTTGCGCCGAGGTGTTATTGCCGGAGTGACGCTGGCGTGGGAGGGGACGTGAGAATCGCAAGGGCTTTGCTTCTGGAGTCTGGAACTCCGCTTAGCTGGCAATTCAAGAGGATCGTTCACCTTCTCCTCTTCTCTCTCCTCCTGGCCCCTGCTTGTCCAGGCAGGGCGCTCCCCCTCTGATCCAATTCACAGCTTGGGCGACGAAGGGACGCAACATAGGACGTTCCCATCAGGGCGAGCCCTTGGCGCCATCTTCACCGGCCCTGGGGCTAATCCGGCCCTGTCTGACCGGCTCCAAAGCTGTGATCGCGTGTCCATGGACTTTCTCAGCTGCACCCCCTAAGGCACGCAGGAAGGATCAGTCTGCGGGCAGCAGCAAGCAGAGGGTTACGCGACCAGTGTCCAAGTAAGAAGTGCCCATCCCAGCCGCTTAGACAATTCCCATGCAAGCAGTTTGTAGCAACTTCTTTGATATTTTCCACCATCTCTGCTGTTTCCTGGGTTGCTGATGGCTCAGCTGGAGAAAATCAAACAAAACCGGTCAGTTTCATTGTTGCGAAGGACTGATCCTGACAAGCACCAAGCCCCCTTGCTTCCTCTTGAATCTGAGGGTATGTCTACATGGCAAAGTTTTTTCTGAAAAAACAGCCATTTTTTTCGAAAAAACTTCACTTATGTCCACATTGCAGTCATGTTCTTTCGGAAAAAAATCGAAAGAATGCAGAAGTTTTTCTGACATTGGTAAACCTCTTTCTACGAGGTAGAAGCCTTTTTCCGAAAGAGCTCTTTTGGAAAAAGGCGTGTGTGGACAGGGAAGAGGGAGTTCTTTCAAAAGAAGAGGAAAGAGGGAAAAGCACAGGGGCCCTGGTGGCCACTCATCCATAGTAATCACAGCTGAAATGTGAGAGAGCATCCATTCAGTGTGGATGCTATCTGTCGAAAAAGCAGATCGTTTTTTCAATGCACTTTTGCAGCATGGATGCTCTCTTTCGGAAGATCTCTCCTGGAAAGTGTCTTCCGAAAGAAGCTTTTAGTCTAAATGTGGCCTGAGAGAAGACGTAGCAAGTCATCACCTTCTGCAGATCAGCCACAAGGTTAGGTCCTGGCACTGACTGGCCTGCACTAGCCCCGTGCTGCTGGGTCAGGTGTGTTCAATGCTGCCTCAGTTTCTGTGTCAGTCTTGTTTTTATCGGCATTGATTGTGCACTGCGCCTCTCTCCGTGTCCATGGAGATGAAGATCCAAACCTACAATCGGATCCAATAGGGTGCCCCCACAAGAGCTGGTAGGAAAGTCTGTAAGGACACGTCACCGAACTCTTCCTTTTCTCTCCATTTTCGGTGAAGGGTTTCTACATTTTTCACTTTGGAAAAAAATCTGCAACCAGAAATATTTCTGGTTTTGGTGCTTCCCCTTTCCTCCTCCTCCTTCCTGTTTTGCCACTGAAAAGGCGAAGGAGGAAGGGGAAAAAGAGAGCAAAGGCTGGCGGGATCGATCGCTGAAACATTTCAAACAAAAATCATGGTTAAAAAGTTGGCAAATTTACCACAAAAACAACCCATGCAAAAATGGCCAGTTTGGGCAGAAGGGGGATTTTTTTCCCCCGTTGGAATAAAAAACTCAAATGGAAACATTTCAGCTACTCTCGTGACATCAGTAAGGTTTTTGCATGGGTATAGGAGTCAGTCTTTCTGTCCATCTGTCTGTCTGTTCGCCCCCATAATATCTGTCTGCCTGTCTGCCAATCATCTGAATTCAGGATTGTTATCTAGGTTTGTAATCCCCTCTGACAGGGGGAAAAAAAAAACTTTGAGCCATAATAGGACACTGTCCCTTTAAAACCACATGATCTTTCTGCTTACTTAGTTTTAGGGTTTAAGCTTTATATCAAGAAGGGCCTGTTTGCATGTTGATATTTGTAATGGAATATTTCTCTTTGTGGTAGCTGGTGAGTGGCTAAATCACTCTCTTTCGTCAGGTTTTGGGGAGAGAGAGTGTTGTGTGTTTGTCTATTTCAACATAATCCTTAGGGCATTCCATTTTGTACATGTAATTTATTGTTTTTTTTAAAGCTGTTCCCACTGTTTGTGCACTTTTAAATCTGTGAGCAAATGCTTCACCAGCCTCCAATGGTCCTTCTCTGGGCAAAAGTGTGCATATGCCCTGGGGCTTGGGGGCCGAGGGTCACACAAGCAATCGGGCCTCCTTGGAGAAGGTAGGAGAAGGCTCTGGGTGCTGATGGTGCAGTAATAGCCCATGGCTGCTCTGCTAATGGGGCTGGATCAAGGCTTTGCGGGGGTGGGGGGGCATAGCTAGGTACTGTAGAGGCTGTTCCCTACTGCAAGGGGGCAGGCCAGCCCGGCTCAGAGCAAGCGCTTGGACAGAGGAGGAGCTCTCCGAATGCAGGTCCATCCTGACATTGCTCCCCATGGTACGTTCCTCAGCCTAGTTTGAAATGGAGCTGGCTGTTCAGACCAGACCAGATTTAACTGGCAAAGGCTGTTCTAGCAGGGCCTTTTCCTTGTTCCAGCTTAGGTGGCTGTTTCTGGAATGGGTCATTCCGGCTTCATTTGAGGGTAGGACTCACTCTAGTTTCCAAATCAGCAGCGTAGGGAGAGGACAGGGCCCATCAGGGGTCTGCGTGGCCCATGCGCAGGGTTGCCCGATTCTGCTGGTTTCCGCCCGCGTGGGGTTTTTTCCTACCGATGTGACGCGCACAGAAAGCAAGAGCAGCTGAAGTGAGGTGCATGCTGACTGCACGCAGCGCTGACTGTGCGTCGTGTGCTCCCTCAGCATCCAGACCAAGCGCTGCTACGGTTCAGTGGGCCCACCCTGCAGATTCTAGAGACGCAAGCGCAGTGAGCAAACCTGCCCTCGCCCAGGAGACTGGCTTGGTTACGACAATCTTGCAGCCCACAGAGATGGAGGCCCTTGTGTGGCGCACGCACCGGCCTAGGCTGCCCATCGCTGCCTTCGATCACGTGCTACAGCGTATGGAAAGAACCGTTTTAACCTCCATGAGCGAGAATTAACCTTGGCTTTCCCCGTCTCCGCTCAGGGCCTGTTCCACGCTCCATGAGACGCATTTTGCCTGGCATGGGCAGAGACTTACGAGACTCTGTCCCAGCTGTAACTTTCTGCACACAAGCCATCTGTTATCCAGCCGTATCTCAAATTCCCGGCGGAAAACCAACCTTCATTGACTTCAATCAGGACATTCTTTGGGGGATGGGAGGACCTGATCTGAAAAAAATCACAACGCAAGTGGTTTCTGGAATTGATCCAGCACATGTGCTTTATAGGCAGGGCCTATCCCCAGTGTCCCCTTATGAAAATTATATTTTGCTTGGGTTTTTTAGTAGATGTACTATAACCTGGCTGTGGCTGTTTTCAATGCACAAGGCAAGTTATCAGGTCGCACGCCTTGTAGAGACTTCACAGAGCCTCCGAGATTGTCCTACCACAGGCAGAGCCCTGGAACAAGGGGAAGTAGTGGTTGATCCACATTTCAGAATCTTTGCACGTTGAAAATCAGCGCGGACAACCGCTGACAAAAAATGGGGGCGCTTACCCGAGATGGCGTCTGACAAAGCAGGAGAGCAGAACCGAACCCTACCGGGGGAATATTTTGGGGGCAGTCTCTTAAGATTAACGTCTTGAACGAGTGTTTGCGTGAGAACCTCTCCATTAGAAAAGCTGGAACCCACAGACAACAACCTCTGCTATATAGCGAGAGACGAAAGGCCCCATTTCACTGTGCCACACTGAGCAATTCTCCTTGAAATGTGAAACCTTTGCTGAGAGTGAAGTTGTTCTGTTCAGGTTTTTTTTAAAAAAGACTTTGCTACAAGAGGCTTCCATTCGATGGACCAAATTCGGGCCTGGCTTTTAAGGGTGCGGGGCCATTGGTGCAGAGGGGTGGCAGGCACAGCTGGTTGTACTGTGGCCGTGAGCCCCCGAGCTCTGGAAACCCGGACACTGAGATTCATGCCCCTGGCTGGGGGAGCACAAGGCGTTGGGGTGTGTGCGTGTGTGTATTTAATTCCAGGATCTGTGGTAACCAGAAGTGAAAGCGACGCGTTTCGCCGCGCATGGTTTTGTAACGAGCTCGCAGAGCCATTCGACAGTATTTTGTAACGAGAGATGCGCCTATTTTTTAACAAAATAAACGTTTGTTTTTCAAACCCAGCCTCTCTCATGTGCTTTGGGCACAGTCCTGAGCCTTCCCTCTTGGCAATTATTAATATACCTGACCGGTCCCGGACACGGGAATTTGCCGGACCAGGGGAGGTTTGGGAGGAGGAGGACACCAGCCTCTCTGTTGGGCTCCTCTCCCCAGACACCTGGGTTCCTCTCCTGGTTTTGGGAGCTGCGGCAGCCCTGCTGGAGCTCCCAGTCTCGCAGCCCTGCTGGCTGCAGGCTCTGCTGCCTCGCGAGCTCCAGCGGCCCAGGCAGTCCTGTCGGCGCCATGGCCCCGTGAGACCCCTCTTCCCCCCACCAACTTCCCTGCCCCGCTGGCTGTGGACTCTGCTGCCCTGTGGGTCCTGCTGGACCTGCTGGCCAGCTCCACTCCACCCAAGCAGCCTGTAGTGCTTGGGTTCCTGGGCCCGTCAGGGCTTGGCTGGACCGTCTTAGAGACTTTCCCATAGACCCCACCGTCCTCCGTGCAGCCACCGTTTCCTGACAAGCCACGCTCCCTGGAGACAAAGGGGGGGGATACCAGGCCACCCTGACATCCCTGAGGGCATTAGAACCCTGCCGATGGTCAGAAGAGCCAGGGGATGGTGTGTCTTGACTGCCACCCCTAGATAGCCAGGCCTGGAAATGTGGGGGGCCGCCAGGGGTTATGGAAGCTTCCCCATATGCAGCTGGGGCAGAAGGGCCCGAATGGGTCCGATCAATGGTCCCATCCAGCCCAGCATCCCGTCTTCCGATAGCGGCCGGTGCCAGATGCTTCAAGGGGAATGAACAGAAGAGGGCCACGGTGGCGTGACCCGCCCCACTGTCCCAGTCCGAGTGCCGGGACGCCGAGAGCTCGGGGTGGCAACGTTCCTTCCTCTCAGGGTCCTTTACGATCGCTGCAGGGATAGCCTGAGGCCGCCACCAGCCCTTGGGTGAGTAGGGGTGGGGCAAGGGGCCTGAAATGTGGCTAAGCTGCTTGCACTATGACTCCCTCAGTCTGGGCCAGACCCCCATTCGACTGGGGCACCCCTGCACCTCAGAGCATTAAAGGGCCAAGGACCCAACTTGGAGCACGTGGCCACGGCATCTGTTGTAGAGCTGGGAAGATTCCTACAGCCCCTTTCCCCAGCCCCAGGGGTGTGTATTAGAGAGCTAAACCCCTCCTGGCCTCACCTCTGATCCCAAACAACCACAACCCCCGTGGGCATTGACCCTCCAGCCCCTTCCACCTGCAAAACAGCCGGGAGTTGGCTGGAAAACGGGAGTGGGAGCAGGGGAAGCGGCAAAACTTCCCTTCCGTGCTTCTAAGCAAAGTTTCCTTTGTCAGTTTTCCAGCCAGCTGGGATCAGCTGAGCGGCCTCAGTGCAGCCTGCAGGAGGGTGGAGTGAGGAGCCCTCTAGCGGCTCATGGGTGCGGCGCTGTGACTTAGCAGGCCCCCGGCTCTAGAACTGCTCCCTAGATGAGCTCAAGGTGCCTTTCCGTGACCTTATGTCGAGTGTGTTTTGAAACCGCCCTGGCCACCGTGAACAGGGGCTGCTGGACTCGGCACGAGCCGGGACCAAGCAGTCCTAGTTCACGCTGCGCCTCTGTTTTTTAAATGTTGTAAGAACCACCGGGCTCTTGCTACATTTGAAATGCACAGCCGCAGCGCAGGTGGCTTCCGGAGCCAGCACGGGCCAGGACTGCTCAATCCTGGCTAGCCAGCTCCTGGAGCTGCCCCCGCTGCACCGCTCTGCAGACCAGCCCTTATCGACTAATCGTATAGTCGATACAAATCGTATCGACTACACGATTAGCCAGAAAACCGCAATTGAGCATCCTTAGTATGGCCTAGTGCAGGGGTGGCCAGCCCGTGGCAGGGGCTCATGGTGGCCACATGCGGCTCTTTGCTCGGAGAAATGCGGCTCTTAGGGTTACCATGCGGCCGGGTCCTCATTTTCCCAGCTTTTTTAAAACACACAAAATGTCTGGGATTCGGGGAGGGGGCTCGATTTTCATTCGGAGCCACACGCCCGGGCTGCTCGGGGCCGCTCTGTGCATGCACCCCAGCGCCTAGCGGGAGAAGCATGTGGCTGGAACGGCAGCGGAGGCTCCAGTGAGACCCAGCGTGCTACTAAAAAATTAAAAGACTCTGCGGCTGCTTGGCTGTGGGGGAAGCGGAGGGCATTGGGTTAGAGTGGGGGACCTAGGGGTGCTTGACCCTGGGGGAGGGGTGGGTGCATTGGGTTGGAACAGAGAGGGCTGGAGGTGTCTGGCTCTGGGGGAGGGGTGGGAGCATTGGGTTGGAGCGGGAGGGGGGGCTGGAGGTGCCTGGCTCTGGGGGAGGGGTGGGAGCATTGGGTTGGAGCGGGAGGGGGGGCTGGAGGTGCCTGGCTCTGGGGGAGGGGTGGGTGCATTGGGTTGGAGCGGGGGGGGGCTGGAGGTGCCTGGCTCTGGGGGAGGGGTGGGAGCATTGGGTTGGAGCGGGAGGGGGGGCTGGAGGTGCCTGGCTCTGGGGGAGGGGTGGGAGCATTGGGTTGGAGCGGGAGGGGGGGCTGGAGGTGCCTGGCTCTGGGGGAGGGGTGGGTGCATTGGGTTGGAGTGGGGGGGAAGGCTGGGGGAGGGGTGTGTGGCTTTTTGCACTACTATCCACAGCTGTTTTGGCTCTTAGTGTCCGGTTGGCCATCCCAGGGAGACTCTAGAGAGACAGATTCTAGTCTCGGTTGACCTGCTGGGTGACGGTGGCAGGACACGGGGTCTCTCTCTGTTCCCCAGTCCCCCATCGCATGACACGGCCCTCCCTTGTACAGATCTGTTGAGGCAAGGGCCCATACAAGAGCAAGGTGTTGTTATTAGAGCAGCCACGAAGGGTCTTACTCAGCGTGGCCAAGCCTGCATTCCCAGGAGAAAGCTCTGCAAAGCATAGAGCTGCTGCAAGTCTTCAGAGTCTGCCATGTTCCTCTGTCAACATTGTGACTGTCCCTGACAAATGAGGAGTCAGGAGGTGGGGGGAGAGAGGGCAGTGGGGGTGTAGCCGTGTCAGTCGCAGGCTATTTGAGAAACAAGACAGGTGAGGTCGTATCTCTTATTGGACCATCTTCTGTGGGCAAGAGAGACACGCTTCCAGGCTTCCTAGGGCCTGGGGGAATGGAGGGCATCGGTACGTTTTGCCTTTTTTTAAGGCAAGGGATCAAAGTGGATCAAAACGTGACCCGCCCCAAAGGGGGAAAAAAGTACAAAAATAGTTGCACGATTGTCCATCCTTTGTTCTGCAACCAGGTCTGCTCCAGAGCGTGGGGGCAGGGTCCGCTCTTTCATGCGCTAACCAACCCCCCCGAAAAGAAGACAGGCCAGGCGGCCCGTTGCACCATGTATGGGAGCATATTTATTTATTGACTCGAGTGCTTTCATACAGCTCTACAGAGATGATACATGTTTGTGCTTCAACACGTTTCAAACATTTAGATTCCGATAAGTTTCAAGGTAAACAAGTTCCAAGACAAGATGCTTTTAAAATGTTTCCTTTTTGATAAATTATTTGTTTATATAAATAACGGTAAGAGAGATCAAACAGAAAAATAACCATGTCCAACAGACAAGATCCTGTAGCAGGTGGGATGCTAATATAAACAAATGAGAAGGAGGGGACAGGGCAAAGAAAAACTAACAAAGATCAGTGCAAATGTTTACAGACTTTGCCTGTATCTAATGTTATGGATCAGGACCGGGGGGACGGGGGGAGTGACAAGGAAAAAAATCGAAACACCTATAAAACAGAGAGATCTATTTGGGAAGGCCAGGGTGAGAGGCGGGCAAGGAGTCCAGTTCCTTGGGGGGGAAGAACCCCTAAACTATCGCAATGCAGCTAACGCCAGAGGTGGCGGGAGAAAGGAAATAATTTAAAGAAAAGTAACAAGGTCTAGTTCAACCACTATACGCCAAGCTCGTAAGAACATCACAAGACACCTTAACTAATATACACACAGTCTGCCGTGAAAGAGGGACGGGAGGAGGCCCGGTTAGGAGTGTTGGCGATTTCCACAGTCATCAACATTTCACTACTGGACGACAACAGCAGAAACAAACGGGGGCGGCGCTACTCAGAGCAGTGCAGGAGAGACCTCCAGACGAACCCAAGGAAATGACGGCCTTTAGATTATTTTTTTTTAGTACTTTTTTTTTTAACTTAATTTCAATACTGAGACACACAGGGCCTTGGGGGTAATTAATAGTTTTGCAAGCAGAGAGAGGCTTTTTTGCCCCGCAGGTCTAAAAAAAAATTCCTCTGTATATATCAGTTGATATTATTTTCTTTAAGGAATATACTAGACTGAGGCTGGGTAAGAAAAGAGCTGAACCGCTGGAGAAAAGATTTGGATGGAGCTGCGATATTGTGCATCTCTAAATAGCAGAAACATCTGGGTACCAGCAGGTCTGGGCTCTGCCTCTAGGGGGCGCTGTTTTGTGGGGAGCACTTGAGCTAAAACCTTCTCTGTCTGCAGACTGGCGCTAGCATCCCAGCTCATAACTGGGATGGGGCTGGTTTCCGGTCATGACAGCCCAGTCACTGAATGGAGCTCAGCCATTGCCCCTCTCCTGCCCCCAGCCCACCCACAATTAGCTAACGGCACCATGGGGCTTTCATGCCGTCCTCCCAGACATCAGGCTTTGGCCACCCTCAGGCTATGTCTATACGGCGTGATTTTTTCAGCAGAAGATATGCAAATGGGGTGCTCATTTGCATATATTGCACTCTCATTTGCATAGCCTCTTCCGATCCTTTTTGAGGAAGAGGTTTTTGCGATAAAAAGCCCTGTGTAGAGGGGGCATTTGTCAGGAAAACCCCCTTTTGCACAAGCTCCTGTAAACCTCATTTTTTTGAGGAATAAGGGCTCTTGCACAAAAAGGGTGTTTTCCAACAAATGGCCCCGTCTACATGGGGCTTTTTATCGCAAAAACCACTTTTGCAAAAAAGGATCAGAGGAGGATATGCAAATAAGAGTGCAAGATATGCAAATGAGCGCTATATTTGCATATCGTCTGTCGGAAAAAAACACACAGTGTAGACGGAGCCTCAGAGTCAGGCTACCATGAGCTGATTGGTAAATGCAACTCGAATCCCACCTCCCAAAGTCCTGATTGGCTCATCTCAAAAGCCCTGCTTACATATACAAAGTGAGAGGGCAGCCCTCCAGCCGCAATCGGATTGGTTTGGCCAGATGTGCTCACCTGAACCCAGCTGGGGTAGGAGGGACAGGGTTAGGCAGCATCTGCCAGCAGCAGAGGATGCCTCGGGAGAGCTGGAGCCAGGTGTGCTGGAATCATGAGTAGCCCCCCAACTGAACATATTTTTTTCCACGACACAAAAAAAGAAAACCCCAACGATGCATTTCAGAATCACATACACACGCATCCAAACACGGAGGAAGAAAACCCCAATGACAGCAGCAGTGCAAAGAACTCTCCCAAGTCCATAGCTGAGCAAATTCTCACATGGACCAGTTGTGGTTGCATCTGGGATAGGTTCAAGCTCACATAGCTATAAATAATTTGTGCGCCTCCATCCAGCCTGAACAAACACTTGGACATTTTTTTTTCTAGCAATGGGTTAGTTGAAAATGCGTTTGGGTTGGGGTTGGGGTTTTTTTGTTTGTTTTTTGGATGCATAGAGGATACATATTTTTTTCCTTTAGTTTATTCTTTAAATGCAATGCATTTTGTGTCCGGTTGCCCCACCGCCCACTCACCCTCTTTTGCGTAAAAGGAGGGGCAAAGGGAAGGGCAGATTTTCAACCACAAGCCCAGGGAGCAAGCGAGAGGGCGGGAGATGGTGCCATGGTTCAGCAAAGTAACGTTTAGCGGGGCAGCCCCAGAGTGGGCCACCGTGAGCCAGGAAGGCGGAGTTGTCGTTTCGCTCGCTTGGTTTTAACTGCTGGTTTCTTCCTCTGTTTTATTCAGTTTCTTCAGCGTGTCCAGGAGTTTCTGCGGGGTGAGGATGTGAGTGGACCCTGCGAGAGGCAGAGGGAAGGGTGGGCAGATGGTTAGCGCGCTGAAGGGGCCGTCCGGCAGCGTTCCCGCTGCTGTGCACCCCCCTACTGAAGGGCCCGGGCGGCCCTGCTCCCCCCACGCAGTGACAGCAGAGGCGGTACACGCGGTTGCCCGGAGGCGGAGTTAAAGTAGGTGTGTGAGGCGCTCAGGAGGGAATCAGATTCCCATTGGAAGGCTTTGGTACGGCCAGCGTGAGCATGGTTGGTTGCACCCTCGCAGCTGAGCGTGCGTACAAACTTGCACAGGCACCGCGGTCTGCTGACGGAGAAAGAGGCGTGTGGCTTGGTGGCAGAGCCCCGCCCCCTCCGTACTCCCTGGTGGCCCATACACGTGGCCCCAACCACGCATGTCGCTAGCAGGGGTGGGGGACGACAGGGCCCGGCGGGCGCTCTGCTTCGGCTGTGGAGCGCACACGCTGCATGCTACCGCTCTGGGAGCGAGGGAGAGCGTGGGGTTGTCCCCCTTCCACTCACCCTGCCCCCCCTTCCCGGGGATGGGCACTGCGTTGGCCGGGCGAGCGGAGGCCAGCTCTGGGACCTGCGTCCTTACCTTGCAGAGACAGCACCGTACATTATTGGAAATGCTTGCAAAAATGGGAGCCTATGGAATTAAGAGTGTTTCTGTTGCAGAAAACAATAAAGGAAAGAAAAAGGAAATCGATGGAGGCCTTCAGCGAGAGAGCTAGGTGCGGCAACAGAATGAGGCATGGAGCGTGTGGGGAGGACATGGACCTCGCGTCAACCCAACGGCCTGGAGCGCGTGGGGCGGCAAGGGGGGAGGCGCATGAGGACTGACTATGCAGTGGCGGCCTTCAGGGAAAGATGCCGCCATCGCCTCGACCGCCGCCGCCTCGGGGGGAGAGAGGAGCCCAGTGAAAAGTCGCCAGCTCTTGAAAACGTGCGTCCCTCGGAAGATGGGGGAGGAAGGGAGGTGGCCGGGAGCTGGACTCCTACAGGCAAGCAGAGGCTGGGCCTGTAGCCCTGCACGAGGGAGGAGATTCAGGGGGCAGTGCGGACGGGAGGGGGATTCCTTTGGCCGCCAGCGAAGGGCACCCTGGGGGAGGGAGGCCGCTAGAGGTGCTGGTTGCTGGCAGGCGATTCGGGAGGCGCTGACGAGAATGGGAAGCGGGGAGCTGGTCACGGCGGCAGGAACCGTTCAGCACCCCAGCAGCGCAGGCCCCGGCTTTGCCAGGCACCAGGCTAAGACCTCCAAGGTTGTGTGCGAGGCCTGGCCCAGCGGGCAGCTACGGCCAGGGCCGGACGGAGGCATGGGCGAGCTGGGCAGCTGCCCAGGGCACCAACCCACGGGGGGCACCTGATGGCAGCTGTAAGGGGCACGCGGCGTTCCTTACAGCTGCCATCAGGAGCCGTGCGCCCGGCTCCCGCGGCGCCGGAAAGCAGCGCCCGTGCCCCTACGGCTGCGGAGCCATGCACGGCCCGGCGCGTGTGCGAGCAGCGCTGGCTGGGCTGGGCAGCGCATGCGCCGTGTGCCCCGGGGGTGAGCCTGCGCACCCTGGGGGGGCGGGCCCGTGCCCCACAGGTGGGCCTGCGCATGCGCCCTGCGTCCAGGGGAGGCGCCGCACGCCCGGGCCCAGGGCGCCAAAAGGGCTCAGGCCAGCCCTGACCGCGGCACCGCCCTGCCGACGTACAACACACCGGGGCTTGGGCTCGCCTCCACCCCTTCTCCCTCGTGCGTGCAAGCGTACACAGAGGTGGGCGCACACCCCTGCTGCTTCCGCCACCCTGGTCGCTTTGCAGAGGGCGCGCCCCTCCCCTGGGCGGGGGATGGGGGCCCTAGTGCCGTGCTCACACAAATAGGGCTCAACGGCCGGCTTCCCTTGGGGGCGGACCCACCCCGCGGCGTTTACACAGGCACCCGGGTCCAGCCAGCGCAACGGCTCCCAGTCCCTGCCTAAGGCCACTCCAGGGGAACGGATAATGCAGGGTGGGAACTATTTTTGGGTCAAGGCCACTGACCCACAGAAAAATCAGTCGGGGGCCACACACAAGTGAAAAAAACCCAACCCCTCCCGGACGTGGCCCCTGACTGAGAAAAGCCCTTCTCTGTTCCCCTCGCACACCAGAGCCTCGGGGGCCCAGGCTAGTGGATTGTGTGTGCTCCAGCCCCACGAGGTGGGGAGGGGGCTGGAGCACCAGTACAGGATCTTCAATACTGGGAGGTGGGGGGGGGGGGAGATCCAAGCTTCAGGGGCTGGATCCAGGCAAGCCAGGGGCTCTTCCAGCCCCTGGGCCTTAGCTTCCCCACTCTTAATATCTACTGGTGCTGGGGGTTGGATTGCCCTGTAGTAACCATCCTCCTGCAGCCCCTGCCCTTTATAGCATCCTTCCCTTTAACGGATCGCTGCCCCCCAGACACAATTACCTCCGGCGGTTCTGTGAGGCGCACCCCCCCAGCCGTAGGAGGAGCCTCATCTGACTCCTCCCCCTGGATGGGTTCTTGCGTTTCCCACCCTCCCCTACTCTGGCTCAGCAGTCACACCCTTGCCCCCGCCGACGCTCAGCTCACGCCCTCGCCAGCCCCGGCGCCTGCCAGCTGTGGGGAAGGCGGGGGCAGCGTGGGCCCAAAACACTTGGCTAATGCAGAGAGCGGCATCCAAATCTGGGCTCAGGTGGCCCCATGCGGGCAACTCTCCAGAGCGCTCCCCCCCCCGGCGGACCTGCTGCAGGGAGAAGACAGACGTGTGGCTGTTTGGCTCCTTCCTCAGCCACCCAAGCCGGGCCCCAGACTCACGGCCCCCTCAGCTCCAGCCTTAGCCACTGCGAGCTTCTCTGGAACAAGGCTCGAAAGGAGGTTCGCAAGTTCCTCTCTGTCTCTCTCTCCCTGCTCCCTGCAGCGTGGGCAGCAAGGAACACGGTGCGGGGAGCAGCAACGTGGGCAAATCCAGCCCCCTACAGCAGAGCTGCTCTATTTCCTTCTCGGACAGACGGCGTCAGGGAGCCACCGGCCCTCTTACATGTCAAGAGACAGAAACAAAGCAAGCACGGCACGAACCCACCCTCTGGGTTGACTCGTTTTTCATGGAGCTGCCCTCTTGGGCTATGTCTACACTGGCGGGTTCTTGCGCAAGAATATCTTGTGCAAGATTCCTGCACAAGAACTCTTGCACAAGAACACGTCCACCCTGCCATGTGCTTTTGCGCAAGATCCATGGCATTGTGGACGCTCTCTTGCACAAGGAAGCTCTGATGGCCATTTTAGCCATAGGGCTTTCTTGCGCAAGAATTTCTGCCGCGCGTCCACACTGCCTCTTGCGCAAGAGCCCCTGCACAAGAGAGCTTACACCTGTTAGACAAGAGCGTAGCTCTTGCGCAAGACGCCCTCTCTTCTGACGCCGGACTGTAAATCTTGCGCGAGAGCGGGCGGGCGGTGTGGATGCTCTGTAGAAGAACGGCCGTTCTTGCACAAGAACCCACCAGTGTAGACATAGCCTTGAAGAAAGAGAAACACGACGGGCAAATACTGGAGCTCTTGCCAATGAGAGCAGCCAGCCCGCCTGCCTCCTCTCCCAGGGCCGCAGCTGTCACCCTCGTTGGACATTAGCTGCTACAAAAAAGTCCTCTGGAGTCCCTGGGCCCCCATCTGCAATAAGCCAGCATGGCCACCCCGAAGCCGGCACCAATCATGGGCTGGGCTGCACATGTACTGACATCTGGGGTTCTTGTTAGTTGTCTTCCCGTCTCTGAGGCCCTAGGGGCTCCTGTTTTCATGTTTTCGAGCAGGCGGGCTAGAAACGTACGTTAAAAGGCCAACGTGAAATCCGAGCGTTTCATGTAATCCCTTGACTCCTGGAGCTGGGACTTTACGTCGCCCCGCAAGCCCTGGGAAAGTTGGCAGCCCTGTTAAAATGCCTGGCACCTCTATACGGCTTTTCCCCCGCCGGTCGCCAGGCATCTCCCCATGAAGGTAAATGTCACGGGCTCTCCTTGCCCCCTGCCCCTCGCCGGGCATGGAGGAGCCTAACCTGAAATCAGCGGGAGTCAGGCACCTAAACACAATTCCGGATCTGGCTCCACAGGCAGGTGCGGTTAAATGCTGCTCGGCGTGAGCCTCTCTCTCCCGGCTCTGCTGTCACAGCCCCGCTGCATCGACATCAGTGGGAGGCAGGTGCCGAAACCCCTTTGAGGCTCTGGGCTGTGTTGCCCCTTCGACAGCTTGAGGAAACTGCCCCATGGGGAGGCAGAATGATGTTCTGGAGGCCTCGCCACGCAGCTGGGCAGACTCAGGGCCAGCATTTAGGTTCCCGACTCTCAGTCTACAGGCAGCGTTGTCTAGCAGTTAGATTGTGGCACTGGGAGTCAGGCCTTACGGTCCAAGGGACTAGGCGCTCACACCACAGCACTGACACTCAACCACGCGCTACTACACACGTCCCTACGGCAGCGCTTCCCAATTGGTGCGCCGTGGAACCCTGGGGTTCCGCGAAGAGCCGGCACTCCCCCGCCCCCTCTTAAAGAGACAGAGCCACCGCAGGACTCACAGGCCGGGGCTCTGTTTTGTTTTTTGCTCGACGAAACGTGGCGATGGCTTTTCTTTTTTTTTAAGGCAACCCTAGGGGTTCCATGGCCAAATAAAACTGGGAAACGCTGCCCTAGGGCATGGGAACCTGCACCACACAGGCCAGATCCCAAAGGCCGGCCCCGGCGCACCTTATACTCTCTGGGAGCAGCCTCTTTTAAAACCCTGGTCAGGAATCCGGATGGGGGCTCTTCAGTCCTGCGAATGAGCCAGGTGCCTCTGCCAGAGGCTCTCTGGGTGGAGGCAAGGGGCCCGCTCTCCCTGGCCCTGCTGAGGCCTCAGCCAGATGACTGTGCCCGGTTCTGGGCACCGCGCTTTAAGAAGGACGTGGCCACGTTGGAGGGGCCAGAGGAGAGCAACGCCAGTGAAGGTAGGACAAGAGATGATGGGCTGATCTGTGGCCTGGGGGATCTGAGGTTCAATATTAGGAAAAGCTTCTAACCCTGCGGGTCACTACGCTCTGGAGAGGCTCCCAAGAGAGGCTGTGGAACCCCCATCGCTGGGGGTTTCTAAGAACAGGCTGGACAAACTCTTGTGGGTGGGTCTACGTTTCCTTGGTCTTGCTTCAGTGCAGGAGGTTGGACTTGGCCTCTTGGGGTCACTTCCAGCCCGCTACGCCTCTGTCTTTGGGCAAGTCACTTCCCCTCGTATTGACTCGGGTTCTCTGTCGGTCCAGGGGATGCACTGGGGGCTTGTCAGTCTATGGAGACGTGGAAAGTGCTGGTAGTGTAAATGGGATTGATGGAGACACTCCGGGGATGGAGTCGGAGACGATGCTTTCGCTGTGCTGATCAACTCTTTACCGACGTGGGCCTTTGACACCCAGCCTCAGAAAGCAACAGACTCTGTGCAGCACCAAACACCGGGCCACCTGCTCCGCTCCGCATGCCGCCCTGAACGCCCACCAGGGTACTTCAGATTGGCTGGAAGATGCTTTTCACCTCTGTGCCCCATGAAAGCAGAGATTGAGCCCCAAGAGCAGCCGAGTGCTTCTCTTCCTCAGCTCTTGCTGGACGGCACACCCGGGTGGGGCGTGAGTGAGACAAGCAGGGAGCCCCAAGTCTCACTGGCATCTCCAGTGCATGCCGGCGGAGCTGCCCGGGGAGGCAGAAGAGATGTCATTGCGATGGAGGTTTTTCAGCACAAATGGATTCCGAGTTGTGCTGTGCATTTGTGCAACAAACTTGCCGCCTCTGACACTGTTGCCTGGCAGACCTTGGTGTACGGGAGGTGGCCGACGCTTACGCCTGAACCACAGGACTTTGCCCTGGAGGAATGTGCGTCCGGATGCTCACGTAGGGTCTGATAAAGCCAACTCTCTCCTTTGCACCAGAATGGCATTTGCACCCAACCTCTGGCGACGGACAGCGGCCCCTGGAGGCAGCGGCTGCTTGGATTCCAGCTGGGACAGTGCAGGAAGGGACTTGTGAGCTCTGTGAGCTTCCAACGGGGGCTCAGAGGAGGAGCATGGCCCACAATCGGATCCAGTAAAAACAAAAGTCAAGGGCAGCCTGGAAGCATTCCAAGGAGGGGGAAACGGAGTCACGTCCCCTTTCGAAAACGGGCAGCACCAGCTGGTGCTGCTTGACATGCATCTGTGGAGGGCACGATGAGATTCTTTCCCCTTTTCCCCACTGCCCAAACCCCTGTGAAGATCCCTCGTCCCTGCTCCCCTGGGCTGTAACTGATCGTGCCCCTCTGCCCACTGTGACAGGACTCCAGGGTTTGGTGTGCATCTCCTCACACCCGCAAAGCTGCCGTTCTCATGGCCCACCCGACCGCAAGGAGAGTTTTCCAGGATCTGGCCCCAGGCCTCTGAAGCTGCTACAGCGTAACCACGACTCCCTTTAGTCCGTTCCCTTGGCAACCCAAAACACCCTCACGCCAGAGGCTTTGCAAAAGTCCCTGATGGAGAAAGCGGCGTGAAAGAGGCAACATGAAAACATCAGCAATCGGGGGGAGGGGAGGGATGGGCAAAGGCGCAGGGATGCAGGGGTACTTCAGCACCCCCAGGTTTTGCACCCAGCTTCCCTGAGCCTGCGGGCTGGCCCCATTGCCAGCTCCTCCAGGCTTGGGTCCCAGCCTCCGGGTGGCCCCCACAGAGTCCTGCTGGCCGTATGCGCTTTGCCAGCCACCTGGGGTCCTGCCAGCCCTCAGGGTCCTGTCATTCACCAGCCCCATGGGATCTGCTAGCCCCCGGAGTCCCACTGGCCCTGCCATGGGCTCCACCAGCTCCGGGGTCCTGCTGCCAGCCCAGGGCTCTGCAGCTGCCCCAGGGCAGTGAGGGTTGCCAACTCTCCCAGACTGGATGCCATTTGCAGCAATGGAGTCCAGTCCATCTGGTCCAGGAGAGCTGGCAACTGGATCTCAACAGGTCTAACGGGTGGCAGCACAGCAACTGCACCCCACAAACGGTTCCAGCACCACTGCGGATGGGAGCAGGACGGGGACAGTCCGACGAGCCGCGGGGATTGCTATCCACTGCCCAGGTAGCTCTCTAGGAGCCATGTGACTCCTGCCACCGGAAGCCATGGTTTGTCCTAACACCTGATCTGCTGGACACGTCCCCTCTGCAGCCAAAGCAGGGGCCTCCACTGATGCAGCCACACGGCGCCCAGTTCATGCTGCCCATCCGCGCAGGAATCGTCTGGCCCTAACCCCGACTCTAAATCCATGCACGCGCTCTGCCGGTCCGCGAATCCTGAGTCCACCTCCTGCCCTTTCCCCATTCAGATGCGTTAAGTGACGGCGTCTCTCCAGTCGAGTGCCCGCCAGCGAGCCCTCGCCCCCTGCCTCGCGAGGACTCCGCAATGGGGGACGGATGGCATGAGGATGCCGGCAAGTTCTGGCCAAAAAGAGATTCATGGTATAGGGTTAATGGAGGCGGCACTGGACACATTTTCAAATCGGTAGGAAGAACTGCAAGCATTTTCTCATCAAAGAACCAAAACAAACCAACAAACCAAAAGGAAAGAAGAAAAGAAAAAAAAAGTCGAAATAATAGTTAAAGAAAAAGAGTGACGGAAGTATCAAAGAAACCCCTTCCAGGTGGAAGAGTTTCTTTTCTTTAATAAGCTGCTTTTACTTTGTTTCTTTGGCTCTCACTCCATTGTTGGAGCCTGATCCTCAAAAGATACCCTAGTGGAGTCCCTGAAGTCGGGGTGCCTCAGATCCATGAGAAATTTGGTGGGAGTAAGAATGTGAGTAGAACCTGTGAGAGAACAGAGGCGGGCTGACTTCTTGAACAGAAATAAATTAAAGGAACATGCCAACTTAGGCCTAATATTCATACTACACAGCAGATGAAAATGGGTGAGAAAGCCAGAGAGAGACACACAGAGAGAGATGGAGAGAAATGGATGTTTGCGTGCACTAACACATGAGCTCAGAGGCTGGGCTTATGCGGTCACCACTGGGCCTCCGTGGTTAACAAAGGTGTGTTGTATGAGGGTAACAGCAACGGTCAATCATCCGTCTCCACCCCAGCCCTCACCTCAGATTTCTGCTGAGCTGTGAGGCTTCTAGGAAGCACGCTAGGCCGAAGGCCAAATCTAGGGCCACTGAAGTCAATGGGAATCCTTCCATCGATTCCAGTGGATGTTATGTCAGATCATTATGAGAGAAACCTTGAAGACATCTGAATGGAGCGGATCTTAGAACCCTGCTTAGCAAGGAGGCCTGGAGGTAAACCGCTGCCATCCCAGAAGGGTTCGAGACACCATCGTCAGGGGACATTAAACACACATGCAACAATCAGAGTCACAGACCAGAGGCCGCGTTAATGGCAGATGTGACGTGGTGAATGAGATTGGTGACAGTGCGCAACACACAGAACCGCACGGAGAGGTGGCTGGCCAGGCGGTGGAGGTTAGAGGAGGAGATAAAGGCAAGGCAGAGTAGATGTTCCAGTGGAGAAAATCCAGTGAGCAGATGAGGTGCTGGTTAGAGGAGCCACGAGGGACGCCAGCGGCCTACGTTCTGGATGTGCCAAGCTGAGCAGTGCTGTGTTAAGGACGCAGTCCGGAGGGCCTCCAGTGCTAACCCAGCAGGAGTGAATTTCACACTCAGGGACGGGAGGGCCTAAGAGCTGTCCCTGGAACCAGGCATAGGCTCCCTTTCCCATCACCCCGACACCAACTTCTGCTGCTACTCCAGACCTACCCGCACCCAAAGCACAGACAGACACGGAGCGCCCCGGGGGCATGTCAATTGTGACCTGCAGCAAGGAAAAGGCCAGCCTCTCCGTTAGAACCATGCATTAGCCAGTCCTCCTCTCCTGGGCTGTCTCTAGACTGCATCCCTTTTTCGTAAAAGGGATGCAAATTAGACATATCGCAATTGCAAATGAAGTGGGGATTTAAATCTCCCCCGCTTCATTAGCATAAAAATGGCTGCCGCTTTTTTCCGGCTTGGAGCTTTGCCAGAAAAAAGCGCCAGTCTAGACGCGGATCTTTCGGAAAATAAAGCCTTTTCCGAAAGATCCCTTATCCCTCTTAACATAAGAGATAATCCCCGCTTCATTTGCAATTGCGATATGTCTAATTTGCATCCCTTTTACGAAAAAGGGATGCAGTCTAGACACAGCCCTGGAGTGTCTGTGGCTCCTCACTCCTCTGCTACCTGCTGGATCTTGACTCTACCCCAGGACATACACACACACTTTGCTGCCCTTGTGTGGCAGCACCTCCAAACTTCTGCCCTGGAGAAGGAGGTCTGTGGACATGTGTATGTCTTCTGACCAATAAAAGCCAACAGGGTGCAACAAGAGTCAACTCTCATGCTTCAGGGCCAAAAGAGACCATTTCAGGGGTCAGGAAGGAAACTTCCCTTTCCTTCCACCTGAACAACTGGCTGGGAGAGAGAGCTCACCTTTGCCCAAAGCGTTAAGTATTGGCCCCTGCCAGACTCACAGGCTCAATGGTCGGTAGGGGCAAACCCCGGCTTCCCAGGTGGGAGAAATGAACTTTCCACATCGGTCCCTCCCACACGGTCATCTGGAAACTGGATTTTGTTTGCTGGCCTCTGGCACAGAGCGGAACGGCGTTCAGAGAGAGGGTGAGACACAGAAGCGTGGGATGGAGCTGTGCGTGGCTCAGCCCAGACCGCCCGCGCCACTCACCTATTAGCACCTCCCACTTCCCGCTGGCTTGCGTCACCTCGTAGGCGCAGCGCATCTCGCTCAGGCTCACGCCCCCCAGGATGAAGATGATGAGGCGAGGGCCGGCCCTGTACTCACCGGGGGCCTTGTTCTTGTGCCAGTGTCCGTAGCGGGCACTAGAGAGGGAAGAGAGGAAGAGCTGTGGTGAAACGCAGCGGAGAGTCTCTGCACTCGCGCTACTCTGAAATCGCTCTGCACGGTGCCAGTCCGCTCCTGTGTCTGACGAATCCCTCCGGCTGAGGAACGCCGGCTGGTGCCTGAGCACAGGGCAGGGAGACGGGGGCCTGGGTTCTGCTCCCTCTACAAACTTGAGTAAGTGACAGTATCTGTGAGGAACATGAGGCAGGGGACTCCAAACCGAAGCAGAGAGGTGAATAATGCTACCTGCCCTCCTGGGGCTGTTACAAGGGTTAATTATTTGGGGGGGGGGGGTTAAGAAGCGCTAAATATTATTAGGACACAGGCAGCAATAATAAAAGTTGGTGACGCTTTTCCATTTTGCCTGCAAAGATCTTAAATGTTTTCTCGATGAGCAGTCAGTTACCCCTCTGTGATAGATGGGGAAACTGAGGCACGGAGCAGTTTCCATCGCTAGGTATTGCAGTTTAGGCAACATGGCCTGGCCTGGATGCCAGGCAGGCATGAGGTGCAATGGAAGATCCAGGAGATGCCGGGGGTTCAGAACTGGACCCACAGGGGCTGCTGTTGGACCTCCCCCTTGAGTGCCCACCTCGTGCCTTGCCCTGAGCACTCTGAGCAGCTCCAATTCCCATGGAATCAGAAGGAAAGAAAGCAGAGTCAACGTGAGTTGCTGGTGCTGGGGATGATTGTGGGTTTATCCACCTGCCAGCTACAAATGGACCTTTGTAGCCAGATCCCGACACCTCCATCCCACCCCAACCCAAGCAGGGTTGAGCTGCGTCCAGACTGCAGCTTCCCCCACCCATGTCTGTGCAGCCACACCTGTCCTAACCTAATTATCCCACAGTGACTCTGACGGGAGTGTTTCAACCCTGGTTCTGCTAGCTGAGGAGGGCTGGCCCCACAGCCCTGCTGGTCATGCGCCAGCTGGAGGCTGGCTATATAAAGACCTCTGGGGGGGCTTGCTCAGGGCTGATGACTCCAGGGAAGGAAGCATAGCTGGACTGAGCAGTGGCAGCCAGGCTGAGGGACTGTGGTAGGTGCCTCCAGACTGGCGTGAGAGGACTCCCTCCAGGATACAGGTAGGGGGTGCTGCGGTGGATTCCCTGCCAAGCTAGCAGTGAACCGCTCCACTGTTGTTAGGGCCCTGGACTGGGACCCAGTGCAGAAGGAGGGCCCGGATCCCCCTACCCCTTCCTCACCTACCCGGATCCCACCTACCCCTATCCCAGCAGCTGGGAGCTTCCCCTATTCTTTGGCCGCTGGCTACTAGGCCAAACTGACTGCATGGGAAGTGTATTGCTCCTGTGACTGTTAGGCCCTACTACCTCGAACATGGAATTATATTGACTCTTGGGCTGCTGGGCTGTATCCCTCTGACCTGGGGAAGGGGGGAAGTATATTGACTCTGTGGCTGCTGGACTATACTGTGTACTGATTCTGTGGCCATTAGGCTGTACTATCCTGAACTGAGGGGAAGTGTATATTGACTCTAGCCATTAGGCTGTACTACCCTGCACACACTCTGTGACTGTTAGGCCACCCTACCTTGATAGGATGTTTGAGGGACCTCAGAGGGCCCATTACTGCCTTGATGGTGCCCCTTAATGGTGCCTTAGTGTGTGTGGGAGAGCACCTGGGAGACCAGCACAGATGGCAGCAGTCTGTTTGGCAATGCATTCTGGGATCTTGTGACAGAATGTCCAGGGGGTGGGGAGCAGAAAAAACCCCACAAGTAGCTGACTCCAAGTAACCAATCAGCACACAGCCTGCTGAAAGTGGGCGGGGCCTCAACCTATATAAGCCAGACCAGCTCATTCCGGGGGTGTGAAGTGGGGAGGTGAAGGGAGAACAGAAGCAGAGACAGGCACTGAGTTTGGGCAGCACAGGACACCAACCAGGCCTGGCTCCCTAGGGAACTCTGGGCCTGGTAAGAGCACTTGTGAGGGAATAAGGCTAGAGACTTGGAGTGATGACATGAACACTGATAGACTCTTTAACTAATGATGTTCTGTTCTCCAACATCCCCCCCCTTTTCTCCTGAGGTGATCAGGTTATCCTGGTTGGCCAGGTAACAGGTTGCTGGCAGGTGTCCTCTCTGAAGAGCTGAGAGGAAAGGTGACTAATTTCACCTGTTACGCAGGCACAGCTGCTGGTCCTACCCATGCAGCAGATGTACGGAGTGGATTACAGATTAGGCCTGGGGAAAAGAGGCTGCATTGCAGGTTGCCATGGTCACTGGATATTGAGCACACTGTGGGTGCAGCCGAAGGCAGTAATGGGCCCGAAGGTGGCATAGGAAGACAAGTTGTGGGTAGGACTTGAAGGTTGTGTCTAGACTGCATCCCTTTTCCATAAGGGATGCAAATTAGACACATCCAATTGCAAATGAAGCGGGGATTTAAATCCCCCCCCGCTTCATTTGCATAAACATGGCTGCCGCTTTTTTCCGGCTCGGAGCTTTGCCAGAAAAAAGCGCCAGTCTAGACAGGGATCTTTTGGGAAATAAAGCATTTTCCAAAAGACCCCTTATTCCTCTTAAAAAAAGGAATAAGGGATCTTTCGGAAAAGGCTTTATTTTCTGAAAGATCCCCATCTAGACTGGCGCTTTTTTCCGGCAAAGCTCCGAGCTGGAAACAGGAGGCAGCCATGTTTATGCAAAGGAAGCAGGGGGGATTTAAATCCCTGCTTCATTTGCAATTGCGATGTGTCTAATTTGCATCCCTTTTATGGAAAAGGGATGCAGTCTGGACACAGCCCATGTGTGTGGGGATCAGCAGACCCAAGTTCAGTTCCTGGCTCTGCCGCATGTGTGTGAGATGCTGGGCAAGTCTTTTATCTACCCAGGGCTTCAATCCTAACTGAGCCCTCTGGTGCCCCACAACCTCTTGATGCTGAGAAGCCCATGGAGGCAGAGCGGTGAGGCTGGCCTGCGGTTCAGAGCTGCACCTCCTCTGGGCCAGGGCAGGGCTCCTCTGCCGGGGGCTCTACCTACCTGACTGCAGTGGTGCTGAAGGAGGCCGAGGAGCGGGTAGAGATATAGGGGTAGTGCTTGGTGTCCAGTTTGTCCTCAATAGTGTCCTGGGAAGAGAAGAGAAGAGTCCGAGCTTAATGGGCCCAGCAATGTGGTACTGTCGGAAACAGCTCCTAGGAAACGTAACCCTGGCCCTGACTAGGGATGGGCTGACTGACCTCGGGAGGCCCCTGTACGGCTGCGATTCTATAGGCCTCCCTGCTCCTTCCTGGGTTTCCCAGCCAGCCCAGTGAGCAGGTCGCTCTGCAGCCGCCACTCCTGCATGTCCTGGGCGAGCCCGGAACCTAAGCCACCTGCCAGGCAGACCTGTTCTGCCATAAAATCCCTGGGACCATCACTGAGGCTGCAGCTGTGAGGTTCCCGCTGCCTCCAGCGCGCCTAACCGAGCAGGACTGGGCCGGCTGTTGTGTCTACTGATTCCCAGCCCCGACACCCAGCAACAGGGTAATGACTCTGCACAGCTCCCAGGTGTGATCTACGAGGAACCCCACGGGGCCAGGCACCCTTAATGAGCCATTGTCATCAGCCCTAAAGACTTGCTCTCTACCCTCCCCCACCATCCTGAGGGGGTGCTGAGCCAACGGTCACAGAGCTCTGATTAGTGCCTCGTCATTGCCTTCAGGGAGGGCCCTGGAGGGCAGAGGTGTCTGTAAAACACGGGGGTGGCGCTGGCAGGATGAGAGCATGGCTGATGGGGGAGCAGTCGGGGATAAAACAAAAGCAAAGGCCACAGGCATCTGCTCTGTCTTCCCTCTCCCAAGTTTGCAGTTGATTCTTAGCATGCATCAAGTGTTCATTAGGTTAATTACTTAGCAGTCAAAGATAAGGGGGGGTTGACTCTTTTTTGCTGCTCACAAGAGCTTTGTAGGCAGAAAATGCTACAGAGTCTCTCCAATACAACCTATCAGAGAACATTAGCTCCCTTCCCCCCCCCCCCACCTTCCAATGTGGGATTTAACACATGCACACACACACCCTCCCATACACTCCCCCCCCCCCTTACTCCTCTTCCCCGCTGTTAGTCTCCAAACAAGCTGCTTCCAGTGCAGCATCAATAACAGGCAAAGCATTGCCATATTGGCTCACAGAAGGGCTCCATCTAATCAGGGATTAAAGTCACCCCCTTGTCCTGGGGCTCGGTGGCTGCTGCCTGTAGGGTCTGACAGCACTGCCATGGTAGTTAACGTCAGCTGTGTACGGGCCAGTACCGTACCGATGGCTACGTCTCCCCGCTACGCCGTCCTGGCCCCGAACGACGCACTTTCACCTCTGCCTCTAATTCACTAACAGACACTGAACTCTTGGGGCAGGAGCCAATTTTTTTGTTCCGCTGGGACATCGCCTCGCACCCTGGGGCCCAGGTGCATGACTGGGGCTGGTACGCCTTATGGTAACACAACTACCCCTGTAGTGTACTAAGATGCCAGGAGTTTGTGTGACGCTGAAGCCTAGCCTGACTGAGTGTGTGTGAAGCAGCTACAAGGAGGGCGGAGAGCGCTGTCTGTTCAGGATACCACCCTGTTCCCGCACGGCTGGGTTGGGTTGTAGCCATCCAGTCTGAGTTCTCAGCCAGTCTGGTCTTATGAATTACACCAGTGTGGAGTCCAGCTACTGTACGGGCCATAGACATGTGCTTTAGAGTCCAAGACCAGTTTGATATCAGAGTAACTCAACCAATCACCACCCTCACGCTACAGCACATTTGCATGCAGCAGTTTCATTGGTTGCATGAAGGAGACTGCACAGATGGTGGATGACTTAGCCTACCGGCCACCCACACAGCTCTCCCGATATAACCCTCCCCAGCCCCACAAGATCACCAGTGGGCACATGTAGCCCCTCACCCCTCCCCAGCCCCACAAGATCACCAGTGGGCACACGTAGCCCCTCACCATAGCACCCCCCTCATAAGAACGGCCATACTGGGTCAGACCAAAGGTCCATCTAGCCCAGTATCCTGCCTGCCGACAGTGGCCAGCACCAGATGCCGCAGAGAGAGGGATCAGAACAGGTAATCCTCATGTGATCCCTCCCCTGTCACCCATTTCCAGACAAACAGAGGCTAGGGACAGCATCCCTACCCATCCTGGCTAATAGCCATTGATGGACCTAACCTCCATGAATCTTTCTAGCTCTTTTTTTAACCTTGTTAAAGTCCTAGTCTTCACCACATCCTCTGGCAAGGAGTTCCCCAGGTTGACTGTGCACTGAGTGAAGGAAAAACTTCCCTTTGTTTTAAACCTGCTGCCTATTAATTTCACTTGCTGACCCTAATTTTTCTATTGTGGGAATAAGTAAATAACTTTTCCTTATTCACTTTTTCCACACCAGTCATGACTTTATAGACCTCTCTCATATCTACCTTTAGTCTCCTCTTTAAGCTGAAAAGTCCAACTCTTTTCAATGTCTCTTCATATGGGCCCCGTTCCAAACCCCTAATCACTTTTCTTGCCCTTTCCTAATGCCAATGTATCTTTTTTTGAGATGAGGCGACCACATCTGTATGCAGAATTCATGTGCCACCCACACAGACACAGCCAGCACAAACAATAACCCCAACCTCACGGGAAGGCTCCAGTGAGTCACTGTGCAGTGACGGAGGCAGACGCAGGCCTGGCTGCGAGCGACTTTGTTTAGAGCAGCACCAGGCTGTCTCATCCCTGGGCACTGCAGCCTGACACCAGCAGGTTCTGAATCTCTCCGCCACTGAGGGTTTTACACTCCCCACCCACAGGTTTGGGTGATGGGTAAACAGTAAGGTCCCATTTTCCAGAGGGAAGCGGAAAACTCGGGAACGGGAAGTTATGCAATAACACGGGTGGGGAATAGTTGCTAGTGCTGGCTCCTCTTTAGCCAAGCTGAGATCCCATGAACATGCAGGGGAAAGGGTTGCAGCTCTCTCCTTTAGACTTCGTAAATAGTCTAAAACCTTCTTCTGCTGGCTGCCGGGGACACAGCCACAGTTCCAAAGAGAGGGCTGTTCCACTTCAGGGCTGCCTTTTGCCACTAGGTGGCAGCATAGGCCAGGGTCCTTTCTGCACTGCGTCACAGTGGGCACGTCTACACAGCAGGGCAAAAGCCAAATGGAGAGACGTGACTTCGGCTACGTCCATGGCGTGGCTGACTTCAAAATGGCTTCACTCTGCTTTTGGCGCTGTCTGCACAGTAGGCAGTCGAAGGAAGAACAGTCGTCTCCAACTGCCCTTACTCCTCGTCGAATGAGGGTTACGGGAGTCGGAGGAAGAAGTCCTCCAGCTCGACATCATCTCAAAATAACGGTTTGCTGTGTAGACGTACCCTGAGAAATTAAAATCCGAGCAGCTTGGCCTCAGTTGGCTGCCGAGCTAGCACCACGGCACTGGAGAGTAGGTTTATTATCCCGGCAATTAACCTTGAAAGGTCAGCTCAGAAAACATCTTTGTTCAAAGCCAACGCTGCGCTCTGTGCCAGGCAGGCTCAGAAACGTTCATCTGCCCCAGGGGTGATGGAGAATTGAGTGAATGTGTTTCCATACCCCTCCCCCTTTGACCTGCTCCACCACCCTGGCAATGGGATACCAGAGCGCAGGGACGGGACCCGCTCCCAGAGAGGGAGGCTGGTTGTGAGCATGGTGAAGTGCCCGCAGCACCGCCTCGCTCTGCACAGCTGGACACACGCAATCCGAAATGGAAGGGCAGGTCGCCTCCCGAGACCAGAGTGTGCAGCACGCTCTGACAGACCCCGCCCTGCTTGCTGAGCTGACGGATGCAGCCCAGAGGGTCCGTGTTCTACAGGACCATGCGGTCCTGGAAGCAGGTGAATGCCTTTGCTTTACCGTGGTGCTTAGGAGCCCCGTCACGGATCCGACCCTATTTGTGCTCTGTGCAAAACAAACACAGAACAAGCAGTTCCTGCCCCAAAGCACTTGCAATAAGAACGGCCGTACTGGGTCAGACCAAAGGTCATAGAACCATAGAGCTGGAAGAGGCCTCAGGAGTCATCAAGTCCAGCCCCCTGCCCATGGCAGGACCATCCCAACTAAATCAACCCAGCCAGGGCTTTGTCAAGCCGAGACTTAAACACCTCTAGGAATGGAGATTCCACCACCTCCCTAGGGAACCCATCCCAGTGCTTCCCCACCCTCCTAGTGAAATAGTTTTTTCCTAATATCCAACCTAGACCTCCCCCACTGTAACTTTAGACCGTTGCTCCTTGTTCTGCCATCCGTCACTACTGTGAACAGCCTCTCTCCAGCCTCTTTGGAACACCCCTTCAGGAAGTTGAAGGCTGCTCTCAAATCCCCCCTCACTCTTCGCTTCTGCAGCCTAAAAAAACCCAAATCCCATAGCCTCTCCTCATAGGTCATGTGCTCCAGCCCCCTCATCATTTTGGTCGCCCTCCGCTGGACCCTCTCCAGTGCGTCCATCTAGCCCAGCATGCTGTCTTCTATGTCAGATGCACCAGAGGGAGTGAACAGAACAAGTAATCAAGTGATCCCTCCCCTGTCATCCATTTCCAGCTTCTGACAAACAGAGGCTAGGGACACTATTTCTACCCATCCTGGGTAATAAGTATTGGTGGACCTAACCTCCATGAATTTAACAGGGTTAGATAAACTAGATAAAGTCCTGGTCTCCACAACATCCTCTGGCAAGGAGTTCCACTGGTTGACTGTGCACGATGTGAAGAAAAACTTCCTTATTTTAAACTTGCTACCTATTAATTTCATTTGGTGACCCCCAGTTCTCATGTTATGGGAACAAGTAAATAACTTTTTCCTTATTCCCTTTCTCCAAACCAGTCATGATTTTATAGACCTCTATCATATCCCCCCCTTAGTCTCCTCTTTTCTAAGTGGAAAAGTCCCAGTCTTTCTAATCTCTCTTCAGATGGCACCCGTTCCAAACTCCTCCTCATTTGTGTTGTCCTTTTCTAAACCTTTTCCAATGCCAAGAGATCTTTTTGAAGTGAGGTGACCACATCTGTACGCAGTATTCAAGATGTGGGTGTCCCATGGATTTATACAGAGGCAATAAGATATTCCCTGCCTTATTCTCTATCCCCTTTTTAATGATTTCGAACATTGTTTGCTTTTGTGACCGCCGCTGCACACTGAGTGGATGTGTTCAGAGAACTATCCACAATGCCTCCAAGATCTCTCTTGAGTCGTTGTCTTTGCCCTTCGCTCCTATGGCAGCATGGGCCATCAACATTTCTTTCCAAGCCTCTCTGTCTTGTGCCACCTTTTCTAATTCTCTCCAGATTTTCCCGGTTTTCCTCACATTCACATCCAGGTCTCTCTTTAGTGGTTCTAACTAAATTAGTCCCCATTGATCTATGCACTGTGCTCTCCAGAGAAGATCTCCGCTAGCACTGCTCCTGCCCTTCTCTCCACCGCTGTCCCTCCCCCCTCTCGGCCTTACCTCCATGATGTCCTTCACAACGGGGGTCCATCGTGAGAGCTGGTAGGTCTGCTCGCTGATACGCTCCTTCCGCTCCGGCTTGCTCCTGCGACGCAAGGTGGACTGGACACAAATGACACAGGCACAGCGGCCTTTAAAATGAAGGCTCAGTCCTGTAGCCTATGGGCCCCTCTGCCCCCCACCCCCGAGATGTACTCCTGCTTCTCTGCTCATTGCTGGAGGAGGGGAAGCAGTCTGCACGCCCTGGCTTGGCCCGTGCTGCCCTGTGCCTTCAGGGCTGTCAATCCAGCTTCTTTCATGGCCATGGAGCGAACATTGAGAGTGGCGGTAAAAGCACCGTGGACTTTCTTCCCCTGGCCTCTCCCCTCCCTTGCTCTGCCTGCCCCAGGAACAACAGGTAAAGATCACGGGCGCTTCTGCAGCACCCAGAGACTCACAACACTGGGGGATTCATAGGGACGGGTCAGTATGCTCCCGACACCGACACCCCTCTCCGTGACCAGCTGTTAACTCTGACTCAGGGACAGAGTTCTGCCCCTATGATGTCTCGGGGGAGCAGGTCCTGTTTCCTTAGGATCAGGTGCTCTCTCTTCTTCACGTGGTTCTATTGATCCTCTGTCACTTACAACTTGGCAGCACTGGGCCAAGCTCCTCCTGCCCAGCTCCTGCAAGAGCCAGTCAGTACCAGCCATTTGGAATTTAATTACAATCCCAAAGCCCATCAGAATTCAGCTGTCACTTGAGTGGCCGCCTCCCGCTGGTGTCTGTCCGATAATGGCTAATCCTAATCCAGGCTAGTTCGTGGGAGGGGGCTCCTAGAGCCCACAGCTTGTGACAGGGAGACTCTGGGCCAGTCATGAGTGAGCATGGGTGGGGCTGATGCGCAGGGCAGGGGGAGGCGGGCGCCCTGGTTCAGCAGGGGGCTGTTGGGCGCTTACGTCTGTGATGATGGGCACCCCGAGGTGAGCCATGTTGGTGATGATCTCGCTCTCCTCCGGAGGGATCTGAGCATGCTGGATCAGCTTGTTCAGGTTTTCCTCGGTGATCCCTACGAAGGCAAAGGGGAAACGGCGTCCCAAACTGAGCCTGTGCTCCTGGCCTGGGGTCAGAGGTTGCCACCTGTCAATCATCACCAGGGATCCTCAATGACGAGGCTCCTCACTGACTGCAAGAAAGCTCCAGTCATAGAATCAAGGCTGGATGGGACCTCAGGCGGCATCGAGTCCAACACCCCTGTGCAAGGCAGGACCAGCCCCAAGTCAATCATCCCAGCCAGGGCTTTGTCAAGCTGGGACTTAAACACCTCTGGGGATGGAGACTCCACCCCCTCCGTAGGGAACCCATCCCAGTGCTTCACCCCCTCCTAGTGACATAGTATTTCCTAATATCCAACCTAGACCTCCCCCACTGCAACTTGAGCCCATTGCTCCTTGTTCTGCCACCACTGAGAACAGCCTCTCTCCAGCCTCTTTGGAACCTCCCTTCAGGAAGTTGAAGGCTGCTATAAAATCCCCCCTTACTCTTCCCTTCTGCAGACTAAACAAACCCAAGTCCCTCAGCCTCTCCTCGTAGGTCATGTGCTCCAGCCGCCTAATAATTTTGGTTGCCCTCCGCTAGACCCTCTCCAATGCATCCACATCCTTTCTATAGTGGGAGGCCCAGAACTGGACACAGTACTCCAGATGTGGCCTCACCAGAGCAGTAGCGAAATAGTTTTTCCTACTATCCAACCTAGACCTCCCCCACTGCAACTTGAGCCCATTGCTCCTTGTTCTGCCATCTGTCACACTAAGAACAGCCTCTCTCCGTCCTCTTTGGAACCTCCCTTCAGGAAGTTGAAGGCTGCTCTCAAATCCCCCCTCACTCTTCTCTTCTGCAGACTAAATCCTGCCTTCCCCCTTCAGAGCTGCACTCTGCCTGGAAGAGCTGCGGTTCTGTGCATTGGCTCTGCAGACTTCACCACCGCAAGAAGTTAGGGGGTCAAGGAGGAGCTAGAAATCCTGGGTTCTAGGCCTGGCTCTGCCCCTGAAGTGCCAGGTGAGTGTGTAAATCACTTCCCCCGTCATGCCTCTGCTTCCTCCACCTGGGAGGGGAGGCTGGTACCTTCCCCGTGGGAAGGCTGCCTCTTGCCAAAAGGGCTGTAAAGTGAAGGGGTGAGTGGTGTGAGTTATGAGAGAGCACAGTTGTGATGAGCAGTTTGAGTCACTGACACTGTTCCTTGAGCGCTTGGGTGGCCACCTAGGAGAGAGTCCGGTGCCACCCAGCTGATTGGCAGAGTGACTGCAGCCCGTGTTTCTATTGGTGGTGCACATCTGCACATGCATTGGTGCACCTAACAAAATGTATTCTGCACATGAACGGAAACACTTCGAGAACGTTGCTGACAGTCGGTGCGGTGGATGTCCTGGGCGCAGGTTATATATTCCTGCGGAGTAAAGCAGGGGCCCAGCGCATGCGCTCCCTGGCAATAGAGGAGCAGGAGGGAGCTCCAATTTCTTGTCTGGGGTGCAGGGCTCAGGCCCCTGCCAATCTGCAGTGGCCAGGGCTGAGCTGCACGTCGGAAGAGCAGGCAGTGGGCTCTGCATCTTATCACCCTCCTCTAGTCCTCTCCCCGCCACTGTCTCTCCCCATGTACTGTGCCCAGAAGAGCCCCACCCTCCCGGCCACCACCCGGCAGCAGTTTCCCCTCCTACCATTCTTCAGGAAGATGTAGAGCAGGATGATGCGGATCTTGTCGTAGGTGCTGACGTTCCCGTCCAGCAGAATGGGGACAATGGCTCTCATGGGGTCCTTGATCTTCTCCCCTTCGGCATCAGTGCCCATCGCCAGGTCCTGCAGAGAACGTGCACGTTCCTGACCTCGTCCCCCGGCCTGCTGCCCGGGGCCATGCTGCAGCCGCGCGGGGAGCCTCGGGGCTAGGGGCGCGGACGGGGGATGTGGAGGCTGGTCTCTGACTCAAGCCAGGGCGCAAGGGGGAGAGCAGGGCTCCGAGCGCCTCCCTGCGCAGAGCAAAAGGAGACTGACGCGAGCCCTGGAAGTGATCTCGGCCGGGCAGCTGGAGCGCTGGGGCAGGAGCCTGGGAGCAGCCAGCTCTGCCGCTGCAGCAGGAAGCTAAGGAGGGGTGGGAGGGAGGGAGCTGAGGCTGTCACCGTCCCAGGAGCGGGTGGTTCAAACCTCCGCTCCGGACAAACCTGGGCAGGGCAGAGAGACAAGCACACGGCTGGGTACAGGCCGCCTCTCTCCAGCACCAGGCCAGCAGACTCTCCAGTGCCCCTGGCCCTTGAGGGGAGTGGGAGGGGACTGCCTAGTTTGCAGCTAGACGGGGGCCTATTGACTCCTGCCTCTAGACAGTTTCTCCCCGCCCTGGACGGTCTGACGGGCAGCCGGGGAGATCCCATAAAGGATCTGTCGTGCAGGCTCGGTGGTGCTGGCAGCAAGTCCAGGCAGCACGGCGCTAAACCCAGCAACAGCCCTGGCTGGGCGGGGGCGCGGAGCGTCCTGGCGAAGGAGGGTTCAGCCCCAGGCCCTGCAGGATCTGTGGGCTCCAAGGCTGCGTGTGGCTGGCCTTGGAGCCACGGGAGCAGGGGGGCAGGGCCCGGGGTGCCACGGGAGCATGGGGAAGAGGGAGCGCGAGGAGCCCCGCACCTGTTCGACTCGGCAGAGCTTGTCCACGGTGCCTTGGTAGTGCTTCATGCAGTCCTCCGCCAGGTGCAGGTGGGTGGAGTACTGGGGAGACAGGAAGGGGACAGGCGCAGGCCTAGCAGTGGCAGCAGCACTAAGTTCCCCGGGGCTGAAAGCCGGCTCGGCCGACCAGGCCCTGATTGACAGCTACGCAGGGGCCGGCCTGTGTCGGCGAGGACGTGTGACTAGACTTCAGGAGCATCCCCAGCCCCTCTGATCTCCCTCCGCGGCTCTGCCTCGTGCCCTTTCCAGCCGGGACGAGAGCTGTTCATGCTGCGCTGCGCCCCCTCGTGCCTGGCAAAACAAGTCTGGGATTTCAAGCCTCTCCTACATTTTGCCAAGTTCCTCTTCCTCCTCCTCCCAGCCGCCCCATCACGGGGGGGCCTGGGAGAGCGTCTGACTTTTCCCAGGAGAATGAATCACTCTGGACCACAAGAGGCTGTAGACTAAGGTATGGCGCTGAGAGAGCCGGGTTTCAGAACCAGCTCTGCCACTGACCTCCTGGGTGACCCTGGGCCTGTCATTTTGCTTTTTGCCCACCTTCCGCTGTGTTCTCCGGTTAGACTGTAAGCTCTGTGGGCCAGGGCTGTTTCCTGCTATGTAGCTGGTACAGTTCCTTGTACAATGGGCCCATGAGCTCACCTGAGATCTCGAACTCTACTTTCAAAATAACGTAGACGTTCAGCGGGTGAGTCCTGCTACCGCCTTCTGTTGGAGGACGATTCCCTTCCCAGCCTCCTAGGATGGCCCTCTTTCCTCCCCACCCCACACCCAACCCAACCCAACCCAACCCTACCACGTGGTACGTAACAGACATCTCCAATGGGCCACAGCAAGGGCCCCCCAGTCACTGCTGGCCCCCGGACCTCTGTATGAGAACAGCTGCCTTAGCCTAAAGAAGAAGGCAGGCACTAGACAGCGGCAGGATGCTCCTGCTCGGATTCCCTGCTGTGAGCAGCCACCCCCTTCCCCTCCGTTGCTCACCTTGCTGAGTTCTTTCTGGTACTGTGGCATCTTCTTCAGCATCTGGGACAGGTCCCGCATAGTGGTCTGCTGGGAAAGAAATCAGAATTTCCCTTCTGGGCGGGGGGGAGGCCAGGGAAGAAGACACCACTGGGAGCATCGCAGCCTCTCTGGGGGTGGTGGGCAGGACGTCCCCAAGTCTCCTGCAGGGCTGGGATCTGAACCCTCATGCTTCAGGGCCAAACGAGCTACTGGGGGTGAGGAGGAAACCTGCCGCTCTGGGTCTGTCGGGCTTCTCGTGCCTTTCTCTCAGGCAGCTGGAGCTGGCCCTTGCTAGAGACAGGATCCTGGACCAGAAGGGCCCCAGGTCTGACCAGGCTGTCATTGCTCCGTGCCCGGGCTAGGCGGGATTCGGAGTGATGGAGCGCTGATCGGATCCCGTAGGGCAAATCTTGTATGGCGAGAATGTGATGCTGATGGCCGCAGAGGAGAAACGCCCCTCTCCTGCCCCCCCAACCCGGAGCTCAGGCCCACGCCTGGGGTGGCGTTGACCAGCGTTTGGGGGTCTCGAGGTGACCTGGATATCCCGCTGCCCTCTGCCTCGCTCCTAAAAGGGCCCACTCGAGGTAGCTGGGATTTGAGGGCCCTTGGCAACTTGCAAGAACAGGTTCAAGCTATGGCATCACCTTCTCTCCTGTGTTCATCCTCTTGCTGGAAGAAAACTCCTTCAGAGAGCGGGTGACCTCCCTGGAAAGAAGGGGGCATAGGGATCAGCCGCCGGCTCAGTCTCTACTCACCCTGGCTCCTGCCCGGCCTCCCCTTTCCTCCGTCCCCTGCAGTCTCACCCGCTTCCTTTCTGGAGCCTTCCCCAGCCCCGCCGCCCTGTGCCACCGGGCCTTGCTCCGCAGGAAGGGGTGGGGTGGGGGTGTGAAAGCCAAGGCCTAGGAATCCAAGCCCCATAAAATGGGTCCATCGGCAGCAGCGAGATCCCAGTTCAGCTTCACTTGAAGCCTGCGCTCCCCTCCCTCCCCGGACAGCGAGCTCCCCAGGACCGTCCGCACGTGGCAGGCAACTGCCTGCCCCAGACATAAGCTGCCAGGAGGCAGGGCTGCCCCGTACAGCGCTCGCGTCGCTTGCTGAGCTGGGGAGGGGGCAGCGGGAAGGGGTCCGAAGGGACCAGGGCGAGGGCTGCACAGTTCTGGCAGATCTGGGCACAGCCCTGACTCCACCACAGCACACGCGGCAGGCAGAGTTAACCCAGAGCTGTACTTCCGGCTCCGCTCCACATGGCCATCTGCGGCAGGTGTCCAGGGGCAGGAGCATTTGGTCTCCAATCAAAATGCCCTCTACTCTTTTCCATACACGTGTGGGATTTTCCCCCATGTGCGTGTGGAATACATTTTGTGATGTGCGCAGAGGTGCGTGCGAATGTGCACCGCCAAGAGAAACACAAACCTAGCGGCTAATCCGCTGGGCGGCATTAGAAACTCTCCTGAGAGGCTGCACAAGCACACAGCTTACAGGGAACAGCTGGCGTGTGCCCTCCCTGGCAACGGAGGCCGTGTTCCCTGTAAGCTGTGTGCTTGTGCAGCCACTCGGAGATTCCAATGCCGCCCAGCGGATTAGCAGCTAGATTTGTGTTTCTCTTGGTGGTGCACATTCGCACGCCCCTCTGCGCACATCACAAAATGTATTCCACACGCAGATGGGGGCGGGGGGGAAGTGCAGGGCTGGAAACAATTAGGGGGAATTTTGACTGGAGGCCTAATACTGCTGACACTGGACACCCGGCAAACGAGACGGCTGGCTTTGCTCTTTGTCTCTGGTAGGGTGCATCTATGTGTGGGCAGATGCATGCACCAAAACCAGCCGTGTAGCCAGGTTAGCAGCCCAGATCCCTGGCCGTGTACAGGTCTGGGCTGGCACCTAGGGGACCTAACCAGTCCTGAGCGAGAGAGTTTGGTGGATGGGGGGGGGGACACACCAGATCCGCAGCCCTGGCAGGGCTCCCGGCCCTGATATTGTCACCGCAGGAGGGATGTCAGCCCTGCCGCCAACAGCTGGCCCTTCTGCTGCCAGACTCCCTGCCACCAGGGCGCTCTGGTCCAGGAACCCACAGAGAGCGTGCCTGTCCGGCGCTGGGTTTGCTGGTACTGCCCCGGCGTCCATGCTTCCCCGGCTATGTTGCTACGTCCAGTGCACTAGCTTGGGTGGAGCTGGGATGGGCCTGTCTATGCACTCTGGGAAGTCTGCTCCCAGTTCTAGTGTAGACGCAGGGGAGCCAACAGCCCTGGGCAAGCGGGGGGGGGGGGGGGCAAAGCATCTCTGTGCTCCAGAAGGGGCGTGGCCTCAGGTGGAAGGGGTGGGGCCAGCCCCTAGTGCTGCCTGGGCTGCACCCCCACCCGCACCCCCAAGTGCCTCCTGGAGCGCCCCGTGCAGCACCCCTGCCTTCCCAGGCAGCCCTAAGAGCTGCCCGGAGCGCGCCCTTGAATCACCAGTCCCACGGCAACTTCGCCCTTTGCCTTCCCTGCCCCGTCAGTGGGCCCGTGTGGACACAAACGTAGACAAAAAATGGGGGGGTCCAGCACGACTTTCAGTCTATGTTCAGGGCAGGCTCTGGGGGAACAGCAGGGGGCTGAGGTCTGGATTGTGGGGCGGTGGCGGCGCCATGTGGGGAGGCTCTGGGGGGACTGGCTGAGGCCTGGATTGCGGGGCAGTGGCGGCGCCGTGTGGGGAGACTCTGAGGGGACCGGCTCAGGCCTGGATTGCGGGGCAGTGGCGGCGCTGTGTGGGGAGGCTCTGGGGGGACCGGCTCAGGCCTGGATTGTGGGGCGGTGGCGGCGCCGTGTGGGGAGACTCTGAGGGGACCGGCTCAGGCCTGGATTGCGGGGCAGTGGCTGGGCTTGGGGGTCTAGGGAGGACCAGCCTAGAGAGGTGCCTGCAGGTGGGGCGGAGACGTGCTGGCGGAGCTGTGGGCTGAATTCCCCCCTTAAGCACAAGCCTGGCGCACACGGCCCTGCCGGGAAAGGGCGGGCAGGCCAGGCACTCACTGGGACACCTCCGCGATGTGCTTGTGGCGTAGGGTGATCCAGAGGTCGTCGTCCTCGTCCAGGAGAACCTCCTTCACCCGGGCCTCTCCAATGCCACTCGTCTCGTACCTGGGAAAGGGGGGGGGGGCGTCATCGGCTGGGGGAACTGGCAGCGGGAGGAGGGGGAGAGCACCTGCCGCCTCCTGCTTCTGCCAGAGAGACCTGCAGCCGCTCCCCTCAGCTCTGTCAGCCCCTCCTCTGCCCCGGAGCAGAAAGAGGAGACAGACCGTGCAGCTCGCGCCCGCGGGCCCTCAGGGCGCTGTACCGCTGCAGCCCACAGCAGCCTTGGCGAGGGCGGCTCTCTTCGGGGGGCAGGACTCGGTAGCACCAGCCTCAGGTTCTGGGTCTATGCGCTGGGGGCTGGTCCAGGCCCGCGAGCCCAGCTGCTACCACAGCACAGCCAGTAGCATGGCACATGACAGGAGTGGGCTAATACAGTCTCTAGCTGGTCTCGGCTGGCTCCAGGGAGCTTTGCGTCTCCTTGACCTGCTTGCACTCTGGAGCAGAACCAGAACTGGACCGGACTCTGGGGGATCCCCCATTCCAGGCTATTACTGTTGGGTTCAGCGAGGAATCGCTCCAGCCTAGTGCGAGGCCGGGGTGAGTGTCTGACTTTACAGGCTTCCCTCAAGCTACCTGACCGACTGGCTCTTCCACTCTTTAGAAGGAGCAAGAATAGTGACTAATATGCAACGGGGAAGATGCAGCAAAATTGTCTACAAATTACACCTCCCTCCACTCCACCCCCACTGTCATGGAGGCAGTGTGGGCTAGTAGTGAGAGCACCACACTAGGCTCAGGAGACCTCCGTGTTATTCCTGGCTCTACTGGTGCCCTAGAGCTACTTGTTTCATTTCCTACACTATCTTCCCTACTTTGGGTACATCTAGACTACATGCCTCTGTTTAAATAATCGCCGCTTCATTTAAATTTACATGGCTGCCGCGCTGAGCCGATCAGCTGTTTGTCGGCTCAGCGCGATAGTCTGGACGCGTGGGTGTCGACATCAAAGGCATTTGTCGACCACCTAGGTATGCCTCCTGGGATGAGGTTTACCTGGGTGGTCGACAAATGCCTTTGATGTCGACACCCGTGCGTCCAGACTATCGCGCTGAGCCGACAAACAGCTGATCAGCTCAGCGCGGCAGCCATGTAAATTTAAATGAAGCGGCGATTATTTAAATCGACGCTTCGTTTTCCTATGCCTGGTAGCCTAATCTACATGTGTCTGGCGACAGAGGCATGTAGTCTAGACGTACCCCTAGTCTGTAAACTCGTCAGGTCAGGAATACGCTCTCACTGTGTTTGTACAGCACCTGATGCTACGGGGACCTGATCGCAGCTAAGGTCTCTAGGAATCACCGTAATACAAATACTTACTATGACTAACAGTAGTTTGGGTTAGAAAAGGCCAATTTCCAACTGCTCTCTAGCTTGTATGCGCCTTAGTATGAAAACCGTGTGGTATTTGTTAACTGTTAGTATTTTTAAACGACATTCCCCTCAAGGTTGGAAATGTGCCACTGCTCTTTAAAGGGCGTGGTGCTCCGAATATATTGCGCTTCTCAGCTGGAGGCCTTTCAGAGCGCTGCTCGTGGTACTTGTTCCACACAACTTTGTTAACCGTCCATCAATTAAGGCAGTCAAGGCAGAGGTAGGTTCAGGCCAAAGTACCCAGCCGTGACTTGGGAACTTGGGGCGACCGGTTGAGACGGAGCCTGTTTCCTAGGGATGCCAGACTCCTCACTTTAGGCCAAGCCACCGAGTTCTTCAGGACCCGTCAGGCTGGGACCTGCCGGAGCTGCAGGGATTAAGGGGCATTGTACGTTGCATCTCCCAGGCTATTGCCACCGTACTCACTTGTACACGTCGTTCTCGATGGGCAGCAGGTCGTAACTCATGGCCTGGAACGTGAGTTCATGCAGCACCGGGGAGGCGGGGTCAAAGCCACGGTCCAGAATGAGGAGCTGGGAGCGAGCTTTGTCAGGACCCTACCGACACACAGAGCAAGCCGTTGTCACTGCGGCAGGGGTGGAGTCTCCACGGATCAGCGGCATGAACATGGAAATCAGAGCTCGCTTCCTAAGCCGTGCTCCGGTTCAGGCGCATGCTCTTGGACGGGCTGGGCAGACCCTGCTCCCGAACACAGAGCTCGGCCTACGGCACGGCACGGTCCTTCCAGCCTAAGTTTTCATGCCCGAGCTGAAAGCAGCACCAGAAATGTTCCACTTTGGAAGCAAATGCCAAACTTCCCATTCAGGGTGGGCGCTGGCACCTGTTTGGAGCCAAATGTGCCGGTGCAGAGCAGGAGAGCAGGAGAGAGGCCACCAGGGGGTCTCTGCCAGAGCAACGCTCCCAGCCTCATGCTAAGGAACCCCAAGGACCAGCGAGCTCCGTGCTTAGAATCTTTGGGTGGGAAGAAACCTCAGGAATCGAGTCCAGCCCCTGCCCAAAGCAGGACCAATCCCAACTCAACCATCCCAGCCAGGACTTTGTCAAACCAGGACTTAAACACCTCGGCTACGTCTACACTGGCACCCTTTTCCGGAAATGCTTAAAACGGAACAGTTTTCCATTATAAGTATTTCCGGAAAAAGCGCGTCTACATTGGCAGGATGCTTTTCCGGAAAAGCACTTTTTCCGGAAAAGCGTCCGTGGTCAATCTAGACGCGCTTTTCCGCAAAAAAGCCCCGATCGTCATTTTCACGATCGGGGCTTTTTTGTGGAAAACACTACTGTTTCCAGAACAGTTTTACGGAAAAAGGACTTTTGCCCGAACGGGAGCAGCATAGTATTTCCGGAAAAGCGGATGATTTCTTACAGTAGATCGTCAGTGCTTTTCCGGAAATTCAAGGGGCCAGTGTAGACAGCTGGCAAGTTATTCCAGAAAAGCGGCTGATTTTCCGGAATAAGTGGCCAGTGTAGACACAGCACTCTAGTGCTGGAGATTCCACCCCCTCCCTAGGGAACCCATCCCAGTGCTTCCCCACCCTCCTAGGGAAATAGTTTTTCCTAATAGCCAACCTAGACCTCCCCCACTACAACTTGAGCCCAAGGCTTCTACTGTAAGAATGCCACCAGCAGGGGGCGCTGCGCACAGGCACAGCAGTAAGTGATCTGAGTCAGCGTCTGGGCTGGATTTATGGAACAAGGGCTCAATCCACGTTGAGGAAAGGCCAGGAAAAGCCAGTGCCCTGGGAAGGAAGCCATCCCTCCCACGAGGAGAACGTGACATACGCGTTCTGGGTTTGTTTGACCAGGGCTGGGCACTTCACCTGTGTCTGCTTCCCCTCCCACGCCTTGACTGTCGTCTCTATAGACTGTAAGCGCATCGGGGCAGGGGCTGTCTCTTGCTACGGGATCTAGCACACTGCGACCCTCCTTTGTGGGCTTTTCGATGCTGCCCTAAGGCAAACGATTCTGAATGATCTAAGATGACAGTTTCTTCCTTCTGCTCGTCCCCCGACACGCCTGGTCCCACTGATGTGTGGCAGGCTTCTGCTACCATGCGAGCACGCACCCGGACAGAGCCAAGGTAAAACACGAGTGAGTGCATCTGTGCTTTCCTGAACGGCTGCTGTTCTCCTAATGGCTCCTGCCAGTATCCAGCC
This sequence comes from Pelodiscus sinensis, assembly GCF_052426305.1. Lineage (NCBI taxonomy): Eukaryota > Metazoa > Chordata > Testudines > Trionychidae > Pelodiscus > Pelodiscus sinensis. Next base: position 4,976,824 of record NC_143074.1, on the reverse strand, counting down.
CCCTGCGGCCCGTGCTCACCTCGCCCATGGTTGGGTCGTCCGCCTTGTAGGCGTCCAGTTTGTCCTGGATGAGCTGGGCCAGCATGGCGTTGTCTTTGTAGTCTCTAGCCGAGGAGGAGGGAAAGAAAGATGCAAAGTTCATTGAGTTCCTCATGCACCTCCCGGCCTACAATGAACGTCGATGAGGTGAGGGAGCTTGGAAAAAAACACCCCGAAAAGAAACCCAACCGCACGCAGGCAGATAACAGCCGCTTCTCCTTTCCAAGGGTTGTGGCGCTCCGGACCCATGTGGGAGCAGGGAGGAGCGTGGCTCTGTGGACCATCTCTCAGGTTCCTCACAGGGTCGCTCTCCATGTAAAACCCTGGGCTCCATGGAGAAGGAGGGCGCTGGCTGGGGCTCTCAGCAGGCCCGCGTAACACGCCTCTGTGGCGTTAGTCGACTTCATCGCCCCCCACCCCTGTTGGTGAGTACACACCATCTTCTCGGCACCATCCTGCCCCACCTCTGAGCCCGTCTCCGCTGCGGGGGACTCTGCGCTCTCCCTCTTACGTTTCTGAGGCGCAGGGAGTGGGGTGGCGCTTGTGAGGGGACAGTGCATAGGGAAGGAAGGATTTTGAGCAGGGGCAGAGGGAAGCTCGCGGGAAGGAAGTGGACGTGAAGGACTCAGACAGGAGGAGAGAGGGGTACGCGGAGGAGAAGCCTCCAGTTCAGCCCCCACCCCACCCTACCCCCGGGCGCAGCCCTACCCTCTGTATCGCACGGCTGGGTATTCCTTCAGGGTGGCGCACAGGGTGGCTATCTGTTCTGCCAGGCGTTCCAGGATCGGGTTCTTCATCTGGGTCTTGTGGGGGCTGTAGAAGCTTTGGAAAGAGTCGGCAGAGTCCAAGGAGTAAACCTGGAGGGGATGGGAACGGCCGAGGTCGAGCTTAAATGTGAACGCCACGTAAGGAGAAGATCGGGCTACCTGCTCTCCCCTCTGACGATGGTGCCAAGCTCTTACGTAGCGAAGAGAAAAGGCAGGGGCCTCGGAGGTGCAGAAAGTTGCCTGCAGCCAAGCCGCCAGCCACGGGTAGGACTGGGAATCAGGCCATACCCACGCTGCCTCTCTCCCTAGCATCAGCCTCTCCATGTAAACACCCCTCCTGCACCAGCCAGCTCCCCCAGCCTGGCAGCGGCTGCAGGCCGGGCAGGAGAGGCAAAGCACAGCCGGGTCCTTTCCCCGCAGCACGAGATGCGTGTTTCCAGCTGGCTCGGCGGGGAGGGGAAACCAGATCGTGCCTGCACCAAGGGGGCAGTCCAGCGACGCCTGTCCCAGCCAACTGCCCCGTGATAAGAAGGCGCCAAGTTCTACTGCCAGATGTGGGCAAAGGCTCATCTGCAGGCAGCACGTTGGCTAAGGCCAGCTAGAAAAATCCTTGCCTCGTTTGGGATTGGAAGAGTTAATGGCTCTGAAGGCTGACTGCCATCTGTTCCTAGTCACGTGGGCTGCCCCCAACAGGAGGGCTTGGTCGGCAGCAGATGGCACGAGGTTTGACCCCTCCTGTGCCCCGATGGTACCCAATGGCAGGCAGCAGCATGGGGTGGGGGTGGAGCGCAGGGATAGCACACAACAGGGGATCAGGCCTGAGAAATAATCAAAGGAGACAAGGCTGAGAGCGGGACAGGTGATGAAGAACCAACCCTGCGGGAAGGAGGCTAGTAACTTAATGTCTCATTTCAGGCTGCTCCGTAAACCCGCCTTCTCCCGGGAACGTGAGAACGAGCTACAGAGCAAATCTGATGGCGCCAAAGCCCCCAGCAAGTAAAACTGGACCGGTTGCCTTTCCAGCCCTCCCTGGCCACTCACCTGGGTCTCCGCACGGAGCAGCGCGTGACGGGGCTGTGCTCCCGCCCCCCCCCCCCCCCGGACTCACCTGGGACTCGTAGGGAAGGAAGGCGATGTTGATTTCCGTCAGGGTCTTGACGACTTTGGCCGTGCGAGATTTGACCAGTTCGTTGAACAGAGCATCGGGGCAGGCTGGCAAGAGGGAAGGAACCGAAACGTTCAGCCGCCATTTCAGATCCCTGCACCAAAGGTCAAAACCCACCACGCAGGAATCGAACCTGCCCCAGTCAACCTAGGGGGTGGTGGCCTCGTTCCAGTGCTCAGAAAGCTTTCCGACTGTCCCGGCACACAGCACCATAGTACTGAGAATGTCTCCTGCCCCTTCCACGCCGGGATCTCCAAGCGCTTTCTGCGCATTGTTAGGGAATTTGGCTTCCCCGGGAAGCCTGGGCAGCCGGCAGTGTAGGCTAAGGCAGGCCCAGCTTTCCCCAATCTGCCTACGCGCCCCAACTGCTGAAGGCTGGGGCCACCGGTGGGGAAGGCTGGGGGTGTTTTTTGCTCCCTGTCCATCGGGGAGGGCCAAGCCAGGCCCCTGCTTGGCAGTTCCAACCCTCTACATGGCCATAAAGGATCTGGCTGGGGTGGGCGGGGCTTGGCACCAGAGGCGGGGCTTGGCACCATGGGCGGGGCTTGCCTTCCACGGCTGGGCTTTCACCCACTGCCCATGCCGTGACGTGCAAAGATGCCACGGCTAAGTGGGCCCTTGGAAGAACTATCCCCTGCCCGAACGCCCCGGCCTGATGGGGTCTGATCAGAAGGGAATGCCTGAGGGCGAAGGCTGAACACAGGAAATACAATGAAGCCTGACTGGAGTGCACGGTAGCTTCCCACAGAGGTTGCTGAAAGCGCCTTTGCATGAGTCATTTAGCTTAGACTAGACAGCGCTCTTGCACACGCTGGGGGCGGAGGGAACACGATTGCCCTGCACGGGGGTGGACTGGGCTTGCTCACACAGCTTTCCCTCGCTCTGCTTTCTAGGAGTCTGGGGGGGATTTTACAAATCGCAGGCAGAGCTTCTCACAAACCTCCCGCGTGCGAGTCTCGCTCGTTTCCTGCCCCACTCCCGCTTCGCCTTTGCACTAGGGAAGCCGCAGCGAGTCGGGAGCCCGGACAAGACGGCGGAGGTGCGGGGGCAAGGACAAAGGCGGTGTACTTACAGTCGGTGAAGAAGACATGGGCTGCCCTGTACTTGGCAGTAGGGGCATCCTTGAAGTCGCTGATGAGTGAATGGACAGACTACAGGGGGGAAGAAAGGAAACCCACATGAGGCTGGACACAGTAGGTAACGATTAGCATTTTCAGACACTTAACCCAGCCAGTGTATGGCCGGGTCCCAATCATGAGACGCGTTCCATGTGCGGCAATCAGCTGGCTCTGACCCATTCGCTCAGGAGACAGGTATTCACACAGTCTCAACTCTGCGTTTCAGTCCGGCCCCTTCAGGAGCTGAAGGTGCTTTGGGGGCAGCATTAAGAAAAAGGATCTAGGCTCAGATTTCATGGTCCAGGCTGCATTTTGCATGGCTGTGAATTTGGTCAGGCCCTAAAGACTATCCTTAAAGCTGGATGATAAAAAATGCAGCTGGAATCTTTGGCCACCAAAATCAAAACGCTTCACCAAACCATGTTGATTTCACCAAATATTTTGTTTTGGAGAAAACTGGGGGGGAAAATCCCCAACAGGTTGAAACGTCCCATTTTTTGACACTGACAGAATGAAACATTTTTCATCATGTAACAACTTTCCATTCTGAGGAGGTTTTTTTAGTTTATATTGTACTGCAGGGTTTTGTTGAAATGAAATGTTTCAGCCAATCCAAAACTACTTTTTTTTTCTCTCAGCGTTTATTTTTGCGGAGCATTTTGATATTTGGGGGCTTTGTTCCAAATTGGAATGGGAAAAAAAAGTCAAAATCCTGAACCCATGATACCAGCGACATGTTTTGTTAGCCATTAAGGTGCGACTAGACTATTTGTTGTTTAAGTTTTTATAGGACACTGCCGTCCATTCTTACCCTGGCACTGACAAATACCCCATTCGCCACCGGCGCGGTGACCAAACATGACTAGCTTTCCCCAAACCCTGGTCCAAGACACGCCCATGCTGGAGAGTCACCTTATCAGACGGAGTGATGAGGTACACAGCCTCCAAGCTGGGCAGTGGCTCTCGGCGCTTGTTGATGTCTTCCACAACTGCTCAGGAAACACAACCAACACAAAAGGGAACACGGGTGACAGGCTGCCTCCTCTCCGTTGTCTAGAGCTATCTAGAGGGTACTAGAAGAGATCCCCAGTGTTGCTCAGGTTCTTAACTCAGTTAAGGAATTTTGCTGATGGGTGGGGTGGGGGTGAGGGGTTCAGTATGCTCCCTGCCCCGGGATGAGGACACTATCCCAATCCTCTCTTACCTCAGGAGCTTGGGGCCAGGTGAGATGCGCCTCTCCATGGCTGCTGCAGCTCCAATGGGAACAGCTGGGGGCGGGGTGCACGTTCCCCAGCTGGGGCAGGTCCAGATTTGTCTGCCCCCTGCCCTCTCCAGCCAGAGAGGAACGCAGCAAACTGTGCACTTTCCCCTCGCTCCCTGATGAGGGGAACAGCCAGCAACATTCCCGTACAAAGCGGGGGAGAGCTTCGCCCCCACCCCCACCCCGCCTGCCCTAAAGGGTGTCTTGAGGGGTGGAAAGTTTGAGGCTGGGGCAGTCCCGGAGGGTAGGAGAGACCCTTCACCTCCCTGGTGATTCTGTCTCTTTTCTGTACCATTTTCTGAGAAGCAATCCCCCTCCAGGCACATCCCACTGTCCTGGCACAACCAAACCCCGACCTTGCTTGAAGTTACGCTAAGAGGAAGCTGAATATTGAAGTTGGTGGCCCTAGATCTTGCTGTTTAGGAACAGACGGACAAACTCCCTCAGATCGGTCGCAGATACATCCGTACCACTGGGGACCTGCATTCTCTTGTCCAAGACTTGCTTTTTGGTCACATCTAACAGCAAGCCCCAATGAAAAAAGAGGTGCGGTTCCACCGACTTTCCCACCCCAAACTAAAAGGTTCCCAGCCAGCTTGCTCTTACAGCGCCCCTAAAGGGGGAACAAAGGGACAGCACTCCAGAGGCAACGGTGCGTATTGCTCCGTTCTGCAGGACAGCCAGTCCCCTAAAGCCCAGGGCTACGTCCAGACTACGTCCCTTTTTCGTAAAAGGGATGTAAATTAGACGTATCGCGATTGCTAATGAAGTGGGGATTTAAATCTCCCCCACTTCATTAGCATAAAAATGGCTGCCGCTTTTTTTTCCGCACGGAGATTTGCCAGAGAAAAGCGCCAGTCTAGACGCTGATCTTACGGAAAATAAAGCCTTTTCTGAAAGATCCCTTATCCCTATTTCATTGAGGGATAAGGGATCTTTCGGAAAAGGCTTTATTTTCCACAAGATCAGCATCTAGACTGGCGCTTTTTTCCGGCAAAGCTCCGTGTGGAAAAAAAGCAGCAGCCATTTTTATGCTAATGAAGCGGGGGAGATTTAAATCCCCGCTTCATTTGCAATTGCGATACGTCTAATTTACATCCCTTTTACGAAAAAGGGACGTAGTCTAGACATAGCCCAGCTGTATTCTACAGACACGGTTCCCACCAGCACAGCTGGGAGACTGAAGAGGCCTGAAGAACCTTTTCTCTTTTTCTAGAAAGGGTTGATTGATTTTTTTTGAGATGGCTCTTTCCATGTTTAAGCTCTCTATATGATGATTATTCCCCTTGAATCGTAACGCGTGTGAAGGGTGCTCTGGAGCCTGGAGTCCTCTGTTCAGGTACAAAACTGTGCTGCAGGCAGAAGTCCCAGCATCTCCCAAGTAACCCCCTCCTTATCCAGGAAAGGTTGCGTGGATGGGGCTGCACGTTGCTTGGGTGTGGGGTGTGGGGCTTACACCCGTGCATGACGGGTCGTGTCGGTTGTGGACAACCATTCTTACGGTGTGGCACCATGCTGGCGGGCTAACCACCAGCTGTGAAATGTTCCTCTTGGCCAGAATACCTTTGATGCATTCCATGCGCCCTCCATGATGATTCCTTCTGGGGCATCTGGCCTTGGCCACTGTCAGCAGACAGGATACAGGGCTAGATGGACCTTTGGTCTGACCCAGCGTGGCCGTTCTTATTATCAATGATTTCCCTTGGCCTCATGCCTACAGGTGCCCACTGGAGGGCAGGGCCGCTTTGTGCTAGGCACTGCACGTGCTGAGATGAAGACACAGTCTCTGCCCCAACTAGCTTACAATCTGTGCCATTCAGACTGGGCTGACCCTTCTCTCGTTGCTATCAGGGGGGCATTCCCATAACACCAGGATCTTGGTTTATCCCATACGCTCTACAGCTGGCTGGCATCCCCCGCTGTCTGAAATTCCAATTCTGCTTTCACTTGCCCTGGCGTAAAACAGAGCAACCTGCACTGTAGGCAGTGGAGTTAGCCCTGGACTAAATTTGCTGTGAGAGAAAAAGCAGACCCCAGATCCAATGTTTGGCCACTGCAGCAGGGCTGTGTGCTGGGGCAATTGCCATGACAAACGGCATCTGTTGGTCAAACACCTGTAAACTGAATGGCTCCATGTTTGTGTGCTGCATTTTCCCCCTCTAGCTATTTTAATTCCACGGAGAGCCAATTCTGGGACGTCAGGTCTCCTTGTGGCATTTCCAGCTACCAGGGAGTGAAATAGCACAAAGAGGCCAGATCCTCATGCTAGCCAAGTTGTGGGAGTCATTCAGGAAAGCCTGTGGAAAAATCTCACCCCAAATCCCTAACCCCAAATATCTGGGAGGGATAGCTCAGTGGTTTGAGCATTGACCTGCTAATCCCAGGGTTGTGAGTTCAATCCTTGAGGAGGGGATTTTGGGCAAAAAATTGTCAGGGATGGTATTTGGTGCTGCTGTGAAGGCAGAGGAGTGGACTTGATGGTCCTTTCCAGTTCTCCATTAATTCTAAAAAAAATCCTGCAACTTGGACACCCAGCTGACTGGATTACCATGGATTACTGCCCTGCCCAGTGGGACAGACAGCAGCGCTGCCATGCCTGTATCCTTAGCCCAGTGAAAGAGAGACTCCCAATCTGTCTGCACCCTGGGTGGAAGGGATCGCACTGGCCTAGCCAGCCCAGTTCAGGTCACAGTGGCGGTGGGGGAGAAATGAAGCTCTCCAGCCATCAGCTGTACAGGGAAGTTTTCAGTGTGACTGGAGCTCCAAGAGACACGATAGAGCCTGCTGAGCTCCAGTGGCAAAGTGCTGACCAGGAGAGACGGGCTGACAGAAGTGCTGCAGCTGATTCAGCATGAAATGGGGGAAGAAGGGAAGAAGATGCTCTCCCAGCCCAACTCTTCCTGATCACCTGCCTCCCAGCACCAGCCGACGTTACAGGTTAAGCTAGAGTCTGAGGAGCAGAATGGGAGCACCCAGGGGGCGTGGGGGACTGCAGAGTGGGAGCACCCAAAGGGGTTGCACTCACTTGTTATCCCCTCCGTCATGATGTCGGTCATTTTGCAGCAGGAAGAGAGCATGCGCATGCTGAGCTGATCCACCACCAGCACCTGGGAGGCGAGAGATTGAGCCCGTGGGCATTAGGGTGCACCGGGTGGAATTCGACGTGTCTGACAGCGCGTCCTCGACGGGGCCCAGCACGGCAAAGGGCCAACCCGCAGGCCTGTCCCTGCAGCCCTGCCAGCGCATCTCAGTGCCGACATGCAGCACAGCCAGCTTTCCCCAGAGCTATCGTCACGCCGGGCTCCACCCACGGGCGCTGCGTTGTCACAGAGCTCTGCCAATGGCCCCCCCAGTGCCCTGCAGGTACGCTAGGCAGGGGAAGGCCAAACCACCACCCTGGCCCTGCCCACACTCCGCCCCCACAATGCCTACTGGGGGCGGAGTGCTGCTGCCACTTGGACCACACGCCACCTCACCTCCCTGTGGTGCTGGAGGGTGGGGCATGGGCCGAAGGGGTGGGGCCAGGGCCAGGGCATGGGCCGAAGGGGTGGGCCTAGGAGCAGGGGCCTTGAGCAGGAGCAGGAACCCCACAGAGCTGGTGCACCACATGACTCATCGTATGCCCCATGGGCTGGGCAAGTTGAGCACCCCTCCACCACGCCTCCTTGCCTCCCGCTGGACTAGCAACTCCCAGGCTGCTGCCAGCCTCCCCGCTTCCTGTCATCCACACCCCTTCCTCCGCCGGTGCCGACTTCTGCTCTAGCCAGGTGTGCTTGACTCCTGCCCCACCCCCACCCCCACCCGACGTTTCCACCCCCTCCCCTGAACATGCTGCGTCCTCACTTGCCCCTTCCCGCCTTGGCCTGCTGCCAAACAGCAGCAGGAGGTGCTGGGAGGGGAGGTAGAGCTCAGCAGGGCTGCTGGCAGGTCCTGGGGGAGGGGGGCTCCAGATCGGAGCATCCATGGAGTTGGCGCCTGCGTCTTCCCCCGTGCTCCTGCCTGCCCTGTTCCCCCACTCACCTTCCACTCGCCCTTCTTCTTCACCTTCCTGATGACATCATGCATGATCTCTGCAAAAGGAATGGAAAAGACGGCTGTTAGCTCTCACCTGTTCTCCTACCTTCCTCCTCCGGGGCTGCAGCAGCGCCCACTGGGTCGCATGGCGGCTACTGGCCAATGCTGATTGCAGGCAGGGCAGAAGGAGATTATTAACCAGCCTTCTCCGCCACAGATTGCACAGCACTTCCCAAAGGACATCAGTACCGTTGTTCCCATTTTATGGGAGGGGAAACTGAGGCACAGAGGTGGACTTGCCCCAGCTCTTCCAACAAGCTAGTAGTAGAGAAAGGACTAGAACGCAGGTCATCTGAGTTCCACACCAGCGGTCTAGTCTGTGGACAATACGGCCTCGCAAGCCAGAAGATGGGGGTTGATTGTCACTGTGAATGACAAGTGGAAAGGCTTGAAGAAGGGGAAAATTCCCTACTGGAGATTTTCTTACAGCATCTGACCTACTTCTGTGACCTGTAACTGCTGTGCCTGGGAGCAGTGGCACAGTAAGAAATGGCTCGGCGCTATCCCAGATCTCTGCCACAGGGTACACAGAGAACAGCTTTGCCATCTCAGGCTACGTCCACACTGCGGCAGTTTTTCGGAAGAGGAAATGCAAATGATGCACTCGTTTGCAAATCTCACGCTCTCATTTGCATAGTCTCTCCCGATCCTTTTTGCGAGGAGGTTTTTGCAATAAAAAGCCTTGTGTACACGGGGCCGCTTGTCGGAAAAACCCCGTTTTGCGCAAGAGCCCTTATTCCTCAAAAAATGAGGTTTACAGGAGCTTGTGCAAAAGGGGGTTTTTCCGAAAAATGGCCCCATCTACACAAGGCTTTTTATCGCCAAAACCTCTTCCGCAAAAAGGATCGGAAGAGACTACGCAAATGAGGGCATGAGATTTGCAAATGAGCACTTCATTTGCATTTTCTCTTCCGAAAAACTGCCACAGTGTGGACGTAGCCTCAGGCAGAGCAGGGAAGACAAAGATCGTCCCATTTCACGGAGGGTTCTCATCTGGCAAAATCAGGTTTGTTCTGCGTGGAACCGAAATCAAAAGGTTTGAAATTCTCCCGGACAGGAAATGAAAGCCCAGTGCTGCAGAGGCTGGAGGAGCCTGGCTCCAAGTAGTCTGCTATGGCTACATCTACACTGCAAGCTTATTTCGGAAACAGCTATTCCAGAAGATACCTTATTTTGAAATAGAGTGTCCACACTGCAGAGAAGGCTCAGAATGAGTCCGAGGCAGGCTCCTAATATGGACGCGCTCTCTCAATGTAGAGCCCCAGGAGGCACTGAGGACGAATGGCCCTGGGCCGGAGCTATTTCAACACAGCAGCAAAGTGTCCACACGCACCCTCTTCTCAAATAGCTTTTTCAGAAGAGGCCTTATTCCTCGTGGAATGAGGTTTCCCAAAGTTGGAAAAAGCCCTCCCTTATTTCGATTTTCTTTCGAAATAACGCAATTGCAGTGTGGACGCTAATATTTTTTATCAGGAAAAATGGCTGTTATTCCGGACTAACAGTGCAGTATAGACACACCCTAAGCTGCTGAGCCCTGATCCCCCGACTGAGCACAGCCACCTGCTGGGCTGCACCTGGAGCCAGGGAACATGGAAGTCCCGACTGCTCTGGAGCTGTGAGTGGAGGTTGGGAATCAGGACTTTCAGAGCCGCCAGCTCCTGCGGAGCCTGCCAGCCGGGCTGCTGGCAGGGAACCAGGCAGCGCCCAATGGAAACCTCCCTCAGAACTTCATCAAAACTCGTGAAGTCATTCTGCCGCTCTACTCTGCACTAGTTAGGCCTCAGCTGGAGTACTGTGTCCAGTTCTGGGCGCCACATTTCAAGAAAGATGTGGAGAAATTGGAAAGGGTACAGAGAAGAGCGACAAGAATGATTAAAGGTCTAGAGAACATGACCTATGAAGCCAGGCTTCATGAACTGGGCTTGTTTAGTTTGGAAAAAAGAAGATTAAGGGGGGACATGATAGCGGTTTTCAAATATCTAAAAGGGTGTCACAAGGAGGAAGGAGAAAATTTGTTCCTCTGGGTTTCTGAGGACAGGACAAGGAGTAATGGGCTTAAAGTGCAGCAGGGGAGGTTTAGATTGGACATTAGGAAAAAATTCCTAACTGTCAGGGTGGTCAAATATTGGAATAAATTGCCAAGGGAGGTGGTGGAATCTCCCTCCCTGGAGATATTTAAGAACAGGTTAGATAGACATCTGTCAGGGATGGTGTAGGTGGAGCTTGGTCCTGCCTTGAGGGTGGGGGGCTGGACTCGATGACCTCTCGAGGTCCCTTCCAGTCCTATTATTCTATGATTCTATGAAAATCAATCCCTCGCCTGGAGCCTTTTCGATGTCGAGGAATCAGCCAAGTCACTCCCCTGCCCCTCCCCCCAAAAAGTGTTTTGTCTCAACGTTCCCGCCCAGCGGTTGGTGGGGCAGCAGGAGGGGAGTGTCCGTTCCATGCGGGCGGGGGTGACCTGGGGACAGGCTGGAGCCGGCTCGCTGGGGGCTCTGGTCTGCGAGAGGAGATGGGTTGTGCCTCACGGCCAGACGTTCATGGAGAGTTTTGGATCAGGCCCTCCCCAAATCAAGTCATTTCAAATACCTGGCAGGCCGCCAGCAAATCGATGGAGGAGAAGCTGTTCTCTCTCGCCACAGAGGGCAGGACAAGCGGCCGTGGGTTCAAGCTACTGCAGAACCCATGGGTGGTGGGTATCCGAGGCAGGGGAAGGCGTTGCCTTCCCAAACATCCAAGCGTCGCCCCGCCCACACTCCGCCCCCTGTGGGCTTGGGGGCGGGGCCTTAGGTGGAAGAGGCGGCTCCCGGCTTCAGCCACGCTAATGCTGCTCGCCCTCCCCATGCTCCGGTGAGCGGGAAGCGGGCTGGAGCCATACCCCTGCAGTGGGGGGTGGTTTGCAGAGCGGGGGAGGGTGAGTTCGAGCCCTGCCCCTGTGGGCTTGGAGGCAGGGCCTTAGGTGGAAGAGGCGGGGCTCCCCCATCCCTGGTTCCTCCACCACCCGTGGCAGAACAGATTTAATCTCAGGAAAATCTTGCCAAGTGTAAGAACGGCAGGACAAGGGGACAGAGCCCTGGGGGTGGGGGAAGGGCCTTCGCTGGAGGTTTCCACAAGGAGGCTGGAGCCGTCTCTCTTGCATGGCTCAGACACAACAACTCTCCTCCCGGCAGAGGGTTGGATTAGGGGAGGCTGGCGGTGCCTCCTGAGCAGTGGGAAGACGCCCATTAACGGCGGTGGGCTTTGAGGTGAGGCCGGGCATTCCAGAGCCTTCAAAAAGTTCATAGTGGCACCAGCAGAGCAACCGGAGTTATCCTGCTGGGGCGGAGGATCCTTGTCTTGCACCCAAATCTGCCCTGGCCTGAAGTAACCCACCTAGGCACGGTAACCGCCAGTCACAGCTCCAAGGGCTGCTGGCGGTCTGGGACGTGGTTGCACAGCACAGAGGGGTCTGCTGAGGCCAATAATGTCACAGGCCTCGTGAGCCGCCCTCCCCTGCTCTTCAGGCACCGGCAGGGCTGGGGCCCCGCACCCGCTTTTCGCTCCGAGCAGACGGATTTGAACCCAGCTCCCGGCAGGCAGAGGCCAAAGCCTGCCCGCGGGCAGCGCTCTTCAGACCCCTCAGCCCAGCCCAGCCCAGCCCGGGGTGCTGCTCAGTCACCCGGCTCGACGGGAGCTGTCTAATCCGAGGCGCGAAGAAAACAGCAAAGGATTTAGAGCCCCTTTTAGAAAGGAAGCAAGCGGCTTGAGCCGGTCCCGCCTAATCCTCGGCAATCGCATTTCACCTCCCATTTCGGTGGGGCTTATGCAACCAGAGGCGGCGCCGCGACACCGTCCCCCTCACGCCCGGCTCACTCCACTTTCACCCCCGGTGCATCAGGCTCGCCTTTGCTCCCGCCGCTAGGAGGCTCAGCAGTGAGGCCTTCCAAGCACAGCCCCACCCAGGCTGCTCTGGGGTCTGCTTTGGCCTCGTGGCCTGACTTGCTCTTATGCACGTTATGGCAGCAAGGGGCAACCTGGGCTAGTGAGTGGGCCACACGAGTGGCCTCCAGGCCGCTAATTTCTTCTAACCAAGCCAGTCTCCCGAGATATGACACGGGCAGAAATCAGAGGAATCTAGCAACCCTGCGCGTGGGCAACAATAAATAAAAGGTCTCGCGGGCCACGCAGAGAACCCCAATGGGCCGTGGGTTGCCCACCACCGTGTTCCATCAGACGTTTGCAGCGGTTCTCCGACGGGGGGGACATGACCCCTCAGGGCATCACAGGGTTGTTGCGTGGAGGGGAGTCACGAGCTGTCAGACTGCACCCCAAACCCTGCTTTGTCTCCAGCATTTCTAATGGGGTTCAATAAAAGTCTGTCCGGTGCTGCAGGACTGTTCGGTGCGGTTTAAGCTTTTCCCGCATGAGGAGGGAGGGAAGCTGGCAGGAAGCATTTGCTCCCGTCGACCTCCTGCTGTGCAGACGGTGTCAGGTACATCGACTCCCGCGACGTTATTTACACAGCTGGCGTCAGGTTCCTTCAGCAGACCTTCTGGGTCTGGTATAGACCTGGCCTCAGAGTCACACGGAAGTGATGGCGGCAGAGCCAAAGCCTCCGCCCATTGGACTCAGAGACACAGCGCCAGGGTATCCGCCTTCAGGGTGGCCAGAACACGGGCTGAGACGTGCCAACACGCAGGCACATGCCTGGGCCTTTGCGTGGCAGCGATTCCTCAGAGCAGCGGCACAGCACGCCCGGCTCACCCCCGCCAGCCAGGAGAACGCGACCCGGAGCCACGCAAGAGCAGAGGGGCCTTTGGGGGGGGGAGTGGAAAGCACAAGGACTGCACGTCACGGGGGGCCCAGGCATTATGATGTGTGGGCACGCTCCCAGGGCAAGCTGCCGGCAAAGCTTCTATGGCTGGAAAGGTTTGACCTTCCACAGCTGGTTAATGGGGGAGGGGGAGAACAGTGTAACCTTCCCAAAAATACTCTTGGCTGCTGCGGCTGAGATCCGCCTGGCCAGTGGCTGGTCCTCACACCCTGCACTACGTGGCTTTCTCCTTTATTGGCCATGGGCTAGGATTTCTGTCCCAGCCCAGCTCGCTGTAGAGCCCAACTCTCCAGTCCCTGCCCCCTGCCTCTTCCCATCCTCACCTTCCTTCTCCCTCGCCGCTGGACACTTCCCAAATGGGACTTTGCTGAAATGCACTTAACTCCAAACCCTCTTTCCTTCTGGCCCCAGGCCAAGCGTGAAGTGTTTCAGCCCAAGGAGTTGGATGTCAAGAAAATGATGCCTGGAAGCAAAGGGGGAGGGAGGGAGTAGAAAAGCTCTCTCTAGCTCATAGCAAGGCTTCTGTGAAAGCAAGGCTGGCGACAGCCTGGCACCAAAAGCACCAGCCACAACAACTGGAGCTAAAGTTACCTCTTCAGGTAGTAGCAGATCTTTTCCTCCGTGGTCCCACGCTCAAGAGAGAACGATACCACAGTTAGCTAGCATGTTCGTAGGTGCCAGATAGGGATGTAATAGGGTAGTCAATTAACCGATTAGCAAAAGCTTCTAGATGAATGCTATAGACTACATGCATCTTCCGCCTCTCCCCTCCCCCCCCCCAATACATTTTTTTGCAGTCCTGGCTTCCAACGGGTCCAGGACCTACCCCATTGCAGCTCTGCATTTAAAGTGTATTAGGAGCTGGGTAGGCAGGAAGCCCAGCTCAGTTCTGGCTCGTGCCAGGTCCAGGAGCACCCCCCAGACAAGAGCTGCTGCCACCCCACACTGCTGGACAGGCAGCCGGCCTGCAAGGAGAGCTGGTTTTTAAACTGGCTCCCCTCACAGACCAGCTCCTGCCTGGCACCTCGGATTCAGAGGCAGCAGTGCAGAGTGGCAGGAGACTCCTCAGGAATGAGGCCGGAGAACACTGGCTGCCAGCCCCACCCATGGGGACGATAGAATAATCAACTAACTGAAAAGAATTAATGAGGTGACTCGACTATTCAATTAACCGATATTTAACATCCAGAACACCAGCCATCTTCACACTTCCGCTTTTCCCAGTACAATCCATCCCTCCCAGAACTCTGATACACTGCTGGGCTGTACGACTAAACCAGAAAAGAAAGTACATCTAAAGAGCAACATTGATGGGAAAGCAGCATATGCTATATGGTTTGTCATTTTCCTCTCTGTGTCTTTTGCTTCCCAGAGAGTTTTGCTAACATGCAACCTGAGATATGATTGGGGACACTAAACAAAGAATTCAGCATCCCATGTTGTTGGTTTTTTTTTAAATTGCTTTACATGAAAAAATCAGAGGAGAAATCTGTCACTAACGGACAGATCTTGCCAGTACTTATGACGATGAACAATTTTACCCACTGACCTCAAAGCCATGTGAGTAATTACACATGCTTAATTGGTTACTGGGTCAAGCCCCAAATGAGGACTAGAAAGAACTGAAGCGCAGAACCAGAAGTCACTAGTAATTTAGGATGACCAATGCAAGAGACCTTAAAGCACTGAGCACCTGCCCCCAGAAAAACAGACACACCCAAAATCACATTTGAAATCTTGGCCTCTGGATTAATATCTCTATTTATTAGCTTTCATTCTGAACCAACAGGCAGTGGGTAGCCTATGGGCGCCTACTGCACAAGGTCCAGACAACAGCGCCAGGCCAAAGCCCTTTAGACATGCCAAGGAAATGGTCAACTTTACAAACAAGGAATTCCGTCCCGACTCTGGGAGGAGGAGCGATAAAACCACACCAACACAAGACCATCCTCGAGCAAAGTCATTCTTTCCATACAAAGGGAACAGTTGTGTCTCACACTGGCCTTTCTTCCCAAAGGAACCCTTTGCAAACTAGATGTACCATTCACTCATTGCCTAACTGCAATGTACCCAGCTCTGGATTAGAATGTGGCCTTGTGCCACAGTCCAGCCCTAACATCTATATAATGAAGTACATGAGTGAGACATACTTACCAGCAAACAGCTCAGCAAGATTGGTATGTGGACAGGAGTTAACCAGGGGAGAGCAGCACGAGGCAGAAAGGGGGACAGAAGATGATTCCCTGGAAGGGGATCTCTCTAGAGCTGGCTGAAAATGTTCTGATGCAAGGTTATTACTTTGGAAACTGCTGAATCATGTCAAATGAAATGTCGCAGAAATGTCCGTTTGGACTACATTTCATGTGAAAAAATCAGACTGGAATGTTCCAAACATTCTTACCTTCTCTGAATGGATCCTTCCCATTTTCCATTTTGAAATGACTTCTTGGAACAAAACAGTTTGATTGTATCAGACCATTTCAATCGAGCCAAAATGATTATTTTCAGAATTTCACCTCACAGGAAATGTCCCTTTTCTTTTGCTCGTGTTCCATGTTGGAATGGAGTTTCTTTTCAAACTCATAGAATTTCCCACAAAGAAGGAAAATCTGGGAGTAACCCAGCTCTGGTCCTCTCCCCTCTGAGTCCATAGGGCCATTTTGCTTTGCTACGAGAGGTGCCTGGTTCTATATGAGCCAGGAAACAGAGGCCAAGAATGAAAAGCTTGTGATATCTTCTTACCTCCCTGCACCACTGAAATCTCTGGGGCTGTGTTTACACTGGTGCGATCTCGCGCCAAAGTGGCCGCTCTTGCGCCAAAACTTGCTGCCTGTCTACACTGGCCGCGTGTTCTTGCGTAAGTACACTGACGTTCTAATGTATGAAATCGGGGCTTCTTGCACCAGCACTCTGACGCTCCCGCTCAGGATGATAGGAGTTACTATAGAAAACTTTCTGGGTGTCTGGCTGGTGAGTCTTGCCCACATGCTCAGGGTTTAGCTGATCGCCACATTTGGGGTCGGGAAGGAATTTTCCTCCACGGTAGATTGGCAGAGGCCCTGGAGGTTTTTTGCCTTCCTCTGTAGCATGGGGTGCAGATCACAGCTGGAGAATTCTCTGCATCTTGGGGTCTTCAAAGTATTTGAAGGCTTCAATATCTGAGATATAGGTGAGAGGATTATTCTAGGAGGGGGTGGGTGAGATTTTGTGGCCTGCACTGTGCAGGGGGTCAGACTAGATGATCATAATGGTCCCTTCTGACCTTAAAGTCTTAAAGTCTATGAATAAGCCCTCTTGCGCAAGAGCTCTTCCTGAAGAGGCCAGTGTAGACAGGCAACATGAATTTCTTGCGCAAGAATGCCCGATGGTTAAAATGGCCATTGGAGCTTTCTTGCACAAGAGAGCGTCCACACTGGCATGGATGCTCTTGCGCAAAAGCACATGCCAGTGCAGACGCTCTCTTCTGGAAGAGTTTTTGTGTGAGAACGCGCCAGTGTAGACGTGGAGTTTTGGCACCATGTCAACGAAGCCTAACCTCCCCATTCTAAGGCAGACATAAAAGACAAACTTTCACTCTCTGCCCTGCAGTGTTACTGTGGGACCTCCTAAACAGCTGTGGGGTTTTAGGTAGTGGCCCCAATAGATCATGGCTGCTTGTTGAAGTGCTTTGGCTTTCAGGTGCTAAATGAGTGGAAGTCTAGAATCATGGACATGGGTAAAAATATTGCAGGACTCCCCAGCTATAATATTCATGCTGTAAAACGCTGCCTGGGAGGAAGATGGTACGGCAAATAATGCCTGTTGTTCACAAATTATGATCATGGTTGATTGGCATCCACTGCAGTAAAACGAGAGGAAGCGCTGCTCTACTCGTGCCATGATCCCAGTGCTGTGGGCTGGGATAGTCTATTTGACAGGACCCTACAACAATCATTTGGGTGGCTAGTAGCACTTGGGAAAGCGAGGAGCTCAGTGCTTTGGGCAATGCCAAATGTCATGCCGTCATAAACCGTTCAAGTCACACACCCAGCCTGCTCGTGTGCCCAAGTCTTGTCCTGCAGCTTATCCTGCTGCCTTAAAATGGATACCCACACCCAGCTCTGTCATGCGGACAGCCTGACATAATGGGTAGGGTGCTTCTCTGGGACTTCAGAAACCTGTGTATAATTCACTGCTCTGCCACAGACATGCTGTGTCACCTTAGGCATGTCTCTTAGCTTCTCTATGCCTCAGTTCCCCCTCTGTGCAACAAGTATAATAGCACTGTCCTGCCTCCCAGGCTGTTGTGAGATGCTCAGATAACATGGTCCTGGGATCCAAGATAAATAGATGTCTACTAATTACTACATGGAGACCAGTAAATATATTGAAACTGTTGCATTTCCATCCAAGTTCCCATAGTGATGTATTAAACCGCAGCACAGTAAAGCCTACAGACACCATGTGGAATTTTCTTCTGCTGAGGCCTTGTAATAAAAATTGGCTTAATAATTAATGGATTTAAATGTAGGCTGGATGTATTCAGTATCTGCTTGCCTTAGAAGCTTTTTCTGCTTGTGGTCTGGCCTGGGAAAGAACTGATACCATAAGTCCTGGGCAATCTATACCCATGCCACTTGGCTTTTATGTGTGTTGGGAGAGGGGGAGAGTAGAGGCTAGGGGGAATTTGTGAGAGCATCACGCTATCTTCTAGGGGTCTTGCCCAACAAGTGAAACAGGGTCCTGTCCAACCAAGTAGCAGGATCAGAAGACCTGACCAGCCCTGAAACATATTTCTGCCAAATGGATATGTGCTAATGGGGAGATATCTCTTTAAGAGACCCATGAAGAGTGGGAGGAGTGAGTTGTGTCTGGGGCTTAGGTGCTGGGCAGAGTTAGCACCCCACACCCAGCAGCTCCTGGAAATGGGGATGGTAGTTTGGGGTCTGCTCCAATGGTTCTGTCCCTCTTGCTGGGCAGCTCAGGCAGGGTGCCCTGGGTGAGTTGAGAGAAGCTGAGTCAGGAGCAGAAAGCAGGCTGCCGGCCCTTGCTCTGCAGCAGGTTAGTGCTATTGCTAACTACCAGGGAGCATGGGCAGTGTTAACTGCAGTAAGGAGAAATAACTTCTCCTGTTTTAATTGCACGCTTGGAATGCTGGTTTGATTTCAACCTAGCTGTCTAGTTAAATTTCTCAGCTCCTGTGATTCATCAGCCGTTCTTTCTACATAGCAACGGGGAAAGTGTCATTTCTACCTCGCTATTCTCCAGTTTTGTATTTTCTTGTAACAGGGTTTTCTTACAATCAGTATATTTGTGACTCAACTGAGTGACTGGTTAACCAGTGAGTGGCTGGATCGCAGGGATCCCCAGCAGAGGAAAAGTCTGCCTGGATTTCAGCTGAGGATTCCTGCAAGCAGTGGAGGGAAGATGGTTCAGACTCAGCCGATTCTGAAGATCTGGGGTTCGGAGACAGTAACTGAGACACAGGTGAACTAAACCTAAGCTTGTGGGGTCTCTCGGGTTCTGATTTGTGGGGACTGAATGGTTCAAATGTTACTTTTGGTTTTTTCTTTATGTTTATTGTAACTGCAGCTAATGTTTGTGGGTGGTAAAGTAGCTGTATTCTGTTGTAAAAACAAGGTTTTGTTTATAAAATTTATAAAGTTATTTAATGTATTTAGTTCCTTTTGGGACCTCAAGCGGCTGACCCTGTGCAATCTTCGGTGAAAATCCGTAGAGGCTAAACTCTGGGTCTCTAGCTACTTTTCTATGGGAGTTGGGCTTTTAAGACACTGGAGAAGGGCGCTGAAGTCTAGCCTGCCTAAGGTTACGCTAACAATTTGTTGAGACATCTGCAGAGATTCCCCTGGGCCACAGGTTCAAATCCAGCCCATCTCTGCAGTGACTGACAGTTACCACCACCTGGTGACTTCCCAACAGCTGACATGCAATAAATTAGCGCTTCCCGTTCAGTCTCTAGTGGACAAGTGTCCACATCACCACAAATGTGGCCCTAGTGGACAACCTGAGCAAGGAGGCCCAGAGCTGAGGGGGCCAGGTGGCTGAACAACCACCTCACCCTTTACATGGGCACCTATGACAATCCCATATGCTCCATCTGCTCACTCTTTCAGAGCCAGGGAGTAAGCGAGGCCAATTAGCTCACCTGGTTGCACTTGGGGGCTGGGCCAGACCCAATTAAGGATAAACCCAGCTGGGGAGGAGCTGGGTGGCTGGTACAAAGCAAAGGGGACTATGAGGAGAGTGGAGTGGAGTGGAGTGACTAGGGGAGTCCAGGGGAGAGTTGGCGCTGGCATCTGGTTCTGTATGCAGGAGGCTCGGGGAGACCCACAGCAGCAAGTGGGGAGCCTGGATCAAAGGCATGGGGCTGAACTCCCAGGGCACGAGCTGGGGGAGGTGTTCAGTGGAGACACAAGGGAAATGTAAGAGAGATGAACAATCAAAATTGAAGAGGGCCGAAGTTGGTACCTTTGTCGTGGGATTTATTGGGGATTCTCGGGGACAGCCCTGGCCCTGGCAGGAGGGTGACATGAGGGGGCTATGGTAGGAAGAGGTCCAGGGAGGCGGCAGCACGGAGACTTGTGGAGCAAACTGTGGCTGCTGGAGATAGGTCCCTGGACTGAGCTCTAATGTCGTCGATGGGCCGGGTTCCCCTACCAGCCAAAGGGCCAGTGAGGGGAATGAGCGCTACTGAACGCTCCGGGCAGAGCAGTGCAAATACCATGGAGCCCAGCGTTGTGGCCAAAGACCAGATGTAGGGACACTGGACTCCTTAGGGATCGGACTTTGTGACCTTTGGAGGAGGTGCAGCTAAATCATGAGGTGATGGCTGCAGGGCTGAGTCCCAGAAGAGGCAGACTAGCGTGGGACAGCAGTGATCATCAGCAGGGGGCGCTAGAGAGCTGCAGCTATGCCACGCCCAGCCACGAGGTAGGGCACCAGCCACCAGTGTGGGACAAATCCCCAGACCATAGTCCAGGCGTCTGCCTCTGCAGCTCCAGGAGTAACTCCATCAGCTGGTGGCAGCCGCTGGCCGTCCTCCATGCGAATCAGGCATCAGAAAAGGGTCAGAACCCTGAGCCAGCGCGTTCCCTGGGCTGCATCGTCTCCTGTGCGGACGCAGAGCCCTCTCTGGTCCCCAGGGCTCCCTGTTCAGCGGATTTCATCAGCACTGACGTCGGTGGATTATTTACTCATTAAGCCGTAGGTGACAAAAACCTCTGGAGAGCGACGTGCCCAGGAGGAGCCTTAGTTCTGCATGTATCCGACCTGCCTACAGCCACTGGATCAGCCATTTCAGCTCCGGCTCTGGATTCCTGGGCCCATTCCAGTGCTCTGGGCTGCTGCCTGGCACAACTAGGATGCCGAGGTGCTGTACAAGAGGCAGCACTACATTTGAACCTCTTTGATGTGGGGAAATAGGCTTTGCCAGATTAAAGATTTTGCCAGGCCCGGGAGGGTGCTGCAGGATCTGGGCATGAGCGAGGTGCTTACTGGCACCCCACTCCCAGGGGCACACATGGCTCTGCTGTGGTTCCCCCAGCTGTGGGGGAGTCACTTCCTCCTCACCACTGGTGTTCCTGCATTAGGGACACCTGGAGTAGAGCGGTTAAAGTGCATCGCTAAGTTACAGATGGGGAAACTGAGGCACAGAGTGGCAGGTGCTCCCTGGAAGGGGAGCGGATTCCCTAGTGCTGCAGGTTAGGCCTCTGGCTCCTGGCTGGCTTTGCCCCCCAGGTTCTCTCCCTTGAATAGCAAAAAGGACACAGAGCTCCAGTCTCTTTCCGTGGGGGCGGAGTGGCTGCAGCTGGGATCCAGGAAGCACAGATCTGTTAGATGTGAGCAAGCGCTGAGGAGTCCCAGGGGCCTGTCTGTGCAGCTGGGGCCGTAGTGGGGCTGCCGGGTAAAAGGACCCTTCACGTTCCTGGCTGGCTCTTTGCTAAAGGGCAAGGGTGGGAGTGGCAGGGGACAACTCAGCACTCGTGTAAGCTGGCACAACGACCTTGGCCTCCTTGGGCAGGGGCGAGGGTTGAAAGAGGGTTAGCGTGAGGGGAAGCTCTCCCTGTTTCTGTTGGAGTCCCCGGCGGGGGGGAGGGAGGGGTTGTTATGGAGCTAAAACCCCCAGCAGGGCGGCACAGCTTCCGGGGGGCCCAGGAGACTGCACTGAGCGAGCCTGCAGCTCCCCATGAGCCACTATGCTAAAATCCATCTCGCCCATCAGCCTGCACTGCAGACTTTCCAGCCAGCCCGGGCGCAGAGCTGGGGGCTGCCTCAGCTGGAGGGGGGAACAGCTGTGAGCTCGGCTGGGGTTTGGGCAGAGCTGGGAATCACGCCCACTTCGGAACAGATGCTGTCGAGGAGAAGCCCCTTGGGCTTGGCCAGTGGGAAGCGGGTCTCGAACCATTTCCTGTGACCCTGACCTGAGGGGGAAGGGTAGCTGCCAGGGACCCTGGCCATGCTGCCTGCCTCTCCAGCAAGCAGAGCGGCAGCGGCGGCAGCGGAGACACACCCAAGGTTTTCCAGATTTCCTGGCCAACGAATGCTTCGGAGCCGCAGTCTCCAAGGAGGTGAATTCGCCCTGTGGCTTCTGCACAGGTATGGCCATGGCAGCCCTGCCCTCTGGGTAAAGGGGAGTTTACTCCACTAGCCTCCAGCTGAATCCAGCCTCATACAAACTGCCCGAGGCAGGCGGTCTCCTCCCCTCCAAAACAGCCCCGCCCCCTTTCCCCACTGAGCTGATTCATCTCCCTGCCCCCCATCCCTCTGCCCCGGGTAGCACTGCGGATGTGTCTGGGGCCAGGCACTGCAGCGGCTCCAGGAGCAGGAGCCTGGCCCATGGTGGGGCTGTAGGCCTGGCTGTGTGGGCAGAGGCCTGGCCCATCCTGAGTCAGCAGCACCTTTCCCCTCCCAGAGCTGCCCCGCCTCCCACCCCGGCTGCTGGGCATCTTTTCATGGGAACGGGCCTCTCTCCTGCTGGGCTGGCAGGGCACGCCCGGACTGAGGGGCTGCCTCGGGCTGGCACTGCCCAGGGCGTGGGGGGAAGGGAAGTGAGACAGTCCGAGCAGAGATTGAGGCTCTGTGGAACCCCACGGCCAGACACACACACACCTGCAGCCATGCCCTTTGCTGCGTACCCACTGCCCCTGCCCCTCACTCCTCCCCCCCGCTCCCCATTCCACGAGCTCCCATGGACACAGGCCAGAACAGGAACTGGGGACGCAGAAAGAGGACGAGCAGCGGCGGGAGGCCAGCAGCCAAGCAGCTGGCAGGGCAGGGGTGCCAGGGCCCGAGGATGCCAAGGGGGCTATGCCCCGGCTGCCCTTGGGGTATTGCTGGACTTGCCCCTCAGTCGGAGCCTCCTCAACAGCCCGCCCTGCCCGGCCAAGGCGCGTCGCCGTGTCCGGAGCAGGTGGTTGGTTGGCGGGAGGTTGCTGGAGAAGATGCTTCCTATCCCCTGGCTCAGCACTGCCTGGCAGGAGCCATTTGGACCCTTTGCGGGTCTCGTTTTGTCCGTGGGGGCCTAGGCCTGGCATGAGCAGCTGCCTGAAGATGCAGGTTTGGAGAGAACAAGCTGGCAGGGCGAGGGGTTCTCGCTGCAGCCCCGGCAGAGTCCTCTCTGCACCGAGTGCAGCCAGGCCGGTCCCTGCTGGCTGCAGGCGGGCGGCTGTCTCCGGCAGTCACCTGCCAGCCTTGGAGCCCAGCAAGAAGTTTCCTCTGCCCCCAGCTCAGCAGGCCTGGGCACGACGCTGCGTCTCCTGCCCAGCGACAGGGATAGATAGGTCAGTCGTTCGGGGCAGCCCCATAAACTGACTTCACCATCCACCGGCTCTGTCGCAAAGTGCCCCTCTATGGCTGCTGGGCTGGTCAGTGCACTCCCCTAGCGGCTGCACCGCCCCGCTCGAACGCACCCTTTTGTGTTGGGCAGTGCCAGGCACCAGCTCTTCCCTCCCCCCCCAGTATCTGGAATAGTAACAGCAGCAAAGCCTAGCTCTTCTGTGGCGCTTTCCATCCACAGCCCTCAAAGCGCATCGCCAAGAAGTGCAGTAGCGTTATCCCCATCAGACAGGTGGGGAAACTGAGGCACGGGGGTGCCGTGACTTGCCCAAGCAGAGCTGCTCTCTCACACATGTGGCTGAAAGTAGCCTGCAGGCTGGGGACGAGGTGGTTTGGTTCAGATTTCTGTACACCCTGTCCTTTGCTGGGCAGGGCTAGCCGAGCCCCTGCTGCACCAGATCAGCCCCTTGAGTTTCGGATGCCTTCTGGTACCTGCCAGTGTCAGGTACCAGGACTGGGAGGAGGCATCTCACTTGGGACCACATGCCATGATTAAATGAACCCTTTCAACAGCCACAATCCCCCCCCCCCCCCCCAACCAGTGTGTCCTGGGCCCAGCCTGGGGAAACACTCGGGGCCCGGTGTGGGCTATGCGGCTCTCCCGCAGCGTTGGGAAGCGGCGAAACTAGGCGCTCTGATGAACTTCCTCTCGGGCTGCCCACGGGCAAGAGGTGGGAGCACGTGTGTGTCCATCAATAACGTGAATGAAACTACTCTGGCTTCACACCACTGTAACCAAGAGACGGATCAAGCCTATTATCTGCAATGACACAGGTTGTGGGGACAGGGTGTACCAGCCATGTACAGCCTCTCCTGGAGGTCCTGCTGCCTTGGTGCCCTAGGAAGCTGTCCTGGAAGGGAAAAGCAGCACATTCATACCTCCAGGAGCTACTAGAAAGACCTCCCTGGATCAGCTGCTGGTTGAACCAGCGATACTTGGTCCTCCAGTGGCTAGAGGGCCTGGAGTATGCAGAGGCCAATCAGAGGCCAGCAGGCCAGATAAAAAGAGGGCTGCTGCTTTCAAAAGCTGTTCTACATAAGTCTCTCCCTGTGTCAGCCCAAGAAACCCGGGTTGGTGAAGTGCCTTTTGGCTGGACCAGAGAAGGATTGTTGATAAATTCTTTAATGCCGGGGCATTAAATTATTTCCTGCAAAATGAAGGTGAACCTGTTCTACTGGATGCCTCAGAGGAAGCGGCTATAACTAAGGTCATGGAAGAAATGTTTTTGGTGTCCATTCATCCCACAGTGCTGGATGTTATCAGCATACACATGCCTGCATGGTCTCACCAATTTGTGTCTGGTATCTTCAGGCCAAGCTGCTCTTAAATGTCTGTTTATTAAGAAGCAGGGGGGATGCAAGCCACGACAATGCCACTTCTTTATGCTAGAGAAAAAATTGTTAATCCAAATGGCCAAGAGTGAAGATTTCTCCTCTCTTATCGATCGCCCTTTTTCAATGAGACGTGAGGTCTTAAATAAGTGATGGGGACAAATCATAAGGCTGCAGCCAGCTCCTCAGATATCTTCTGTGTTTCCTCCAATCCATCATTCTTTCCAAATTAATTTGTCTCTTGGGGTGATTTGCATGGCACTGATGGGACTGCCTGGATCATTTAAAAGTTAGCCATGAGGTGGCCTGTAAGAAATAGAACTTGTATGTCACCCCAGGAGGCGGGGTGTTTTATGTATAACAGCCATGCAGAGCAATCTTTCACTGAGCCTTTCAAATAAGTACAGTTTGCTTGACAGAGTGTCTGATCCTCCTGCCATTAGCATCAATGGCAAATCTCCATTTGACATTGATGGTGCAACAGTAGAGCTGTTCAGAACAGTGGCATAAATTCCTCACGCAGGGTATGTCTAGAGTTTAAGCAGCTACCATGACATCGCGGTAGCACATCAGTGTAGGCATGGGCTACACCGATGGGAGGGGTTCTCCAGTTGCCATAGTTAATGTCACTGAGAAGTAGGGATGGGAACAACTAGTCTAGTGCTTATCAGAGAGTCGAGTTGACTAGTCGCTTCCCCTTCCACCCTCCCTTTCCCTCTGCCTCTATCAGAAAGACCCCGCTGGCCCTGTGCTCTTTTGCCTTTGAGTTGTAGCAACACCCTTAGAGCTGTTGCTACACTTCATAGGCAGAGGTGCCCTATTGACTAATCGAATAGTTGATGCAAACTGCCTCGACTATTCAATTAGTCAATTACTAGAAATGTAACATCCCTACTGAGAAGCACTACCTAAATCGATGGAATAATTCTTCTGTCGACCTAGTACAGCCACTCTCCGAGTTACGAATGAGTTATGGACCAACACTTGGTCCGTAACTCGAACTGTTCGTAACTTGGATCCTATTGAGTTACATGGCGACCGCGCTATTCGTAAGCGCGGATCGCCATTCACAACTCGGATCTGCATTTATGACCGCTTTGGTCGTAAGTGCGGATGGTCGTAAGTGGAGGTGGCCGTAAGTCGGGGAGCAGCTGTACTGTCTATACCGGGGCCAAGTTGGCTTAACAACAACTCACAGGGGTGTGGATTTTTTACACCTCTGAGAGACATAGCTATGCTGATGCAAATTCCCAGCATTCGCCAGCCCTCGGTTATGCCATATTAACTCCAGGGCAGAGCCTGGGTATAACCAAAGGCAGAATTTACTTCAAAATGTCTAATTTTACCTCTACAGCTTGTTCTCTGCATGTGGTCATTCTACAGAGATACCTTGAAGCTTATAAGGAAATTAGGAACATTGCGAAGGGAAGTTGTAAACCAATGTGCCCCTGTAATAAGACTGGTACCATAGGAACAATTGGTGTGGCTGACAAAGAATATGACTGGGAGGATACTCCCAGTTCAGCTACCAACAGTGGCTGTCAACCAATGGGAAAGACTTGCTAGGCACTCATGTTGCAGCATGTTCACAAGAGCAGTAACACACTTCAAGATGAGCAGTGCCAAGGGATGCCTGTTCTCAGCTTGGTCTTCAGCCTCAGGTCTTACAAAGAGCCCGAGACGGTGTGCTCATCCCATATAACATGCATATCGTATGATGTGATTCAGCTCCCACTTTTCAAATGTGGGGAACTCCATTGCTGTAGAATCTGAACACCCTGTAGTCATTCCCCTGGGAGATAGGGTACTGCTGTTATCCCCATTGTACAGATAAGCAACTGAGGCACCGGCCGAGTAAGTGACTGTGACATTAAGCACCTGTGTATTCACACCCTACACAGTATTGTAATCTTGGAACAAAACACACCTTTATCATTTAAAAACTAACAACTCCCTGATCATTAATACTCTTGTGTGATGTACGTAAGTGATGGTATTAAAGGTTATGGATACATGCTAGAATTATGCCTAATGGCTACGTCTACACTGGCATGATTTTTCGGAAATGCTTTTAGCAGAAAAGTTTTCTGCTAAAAGCATTTTCGGAAAAGCGCATCTAGATTGGCAGGACGCTTTTCTGCAAAAGCACTTTTTGCAGAAAAGCATCCGTGGCGAATCTAGACGCGCTTTTCCGCAAAAAAGCCCCCATCGCCATTTTTGCGATCGGGGCTTTTTTGCTGAAAACAAATCTCTGCTGTCTACACTGGCCCTTTTGTGCAAAAGTTTTTCGGAAAAAGACTTTTGCCCGAACGGGAGCAGTATAGTATTTCCGCAAAAGCACTGACAATCTTACATGAGATCGTCAGTGCTTTTGCGGAAATTCAAGAAGCCAGTGTAGACAGCTGGCAAGTTTTTCCGCAAAAGCAGATGATTTTGCGGAAAAACTTGCCAGTCTAGACACAGCCAACGTGTTTAAACAAGTTACAGTGGGGGAGGTCTAGGGTGGATATTAGGAAAAACTATTTCCCTAGGAGGGTGGGGAAGCCCTGGGATGGGTTTCCTAGGGAGGGGGTGGAATCTCCATCCCTAGAGGTTTTTAAGTCCCAGCTTGACAAAGCCCTGGCTGGGATGATTGAGTTGGGGCTGGTCCTGCTTTGGGCAGGGGGCTGGACTCTTTCAGCCCTGGGATCCTATGATTCTATACCAGGGGAAGTTGGTAAACAGGTTTGCCGTAGACAAAGGAACATGTTTTCCCCGCGTAGGCATTATTTCCAACACACTGTGAAAGACAGTAGGCTTCCCAGGCTTTGACCAAACAAAGGGAGAAACAGGAGGGATGGCAGCTGTCTGTGTGTCTGTCTGCAATGAAATGAAGCCAGGTGTGACCAAGCTCCATTTACACGGAAGACTAGCAGGGGGATGGGACGCTGACAGGAAGGGGAAAACTTGCAGGAGGTCGGCCTGTCTCTTGAAACAAAGTCACTGAACTTTGGAAGACATAAGCAAGGACAGAAAGCCAAACCCAATGCAACAGAGCTCTTGCATGCTGAGAAAGATGGGTCCTTCAGCCAAAGGGGGCATTAAAGTCTCTGGAAAATGATTATAGGTGAGAAAGCATCTTGAAACAAGCCTGCATCTTGCTAGATTGTGAGTGATCACTTTCACAGGCTTGTAATCTTTTTACTTGGCATCACTTAACCTATGTCCATTATTAAGCATTTTGTTCTACTATTGATCTGAACCACTAGCGCTGTGTTTGAATTCAAATGACTGTTAACTTCAGTTAATTGGCAAGCTAGTGGATTCTGTGTTTTTAGAGGAACAAATCAACCCTATGGGCTACATCTAGACTGGCATGATTTTCCGCAAATGCTTTTAACAGAAAAGTTTTTCCGTTAAAAGCATTTGCGGAAAAGAGCATCTAGATCGGCACAGACGCTTTTGCACAAAAGCACTTTTTGTGGAAAAGCGTGCGTGCCAATCTAGACGCACTTTTGTGCAAGAAAGCCCCGATCGCTATTTCCGCCATCGGGGCTTTTTTGCGCAAAACAGTCCTGAGCTGTCTACACTGGCCCCAAGAGGGCTTTTTCCCGAACGGGAGCAGCACAGTATTTGCGCAAGAACATTGACAATCTTACATCAGATCGTCAGTGTTCTTGTGCAAATTCAAGCAGCCAGTGTAGACAGCTGGCAAGTTTTTCCACAAAAGCGGCCACTTTGGGTGTCTCGACGCAGCCTATGGTATCTCTGCACTGCCCAGAAGAGGGCTGAACACATGGTTCTGGAGAAATCCAGGCTGGAAGTATCACTGTGCTGGTTGTAACCAAGGCTGGTGCGAGCCAGAATGTGACAGTGGTGTGTTGTTGAACCAGGGCTGTAGGTCTGCAAAGACACTCAGGGTGTGACCTGCAAGCTTGTTGCTCACTATCATTATCCCAGAGACAGCATTACTGTAGGAAAGCATTTGAGGTGGCCAAGGCTGCAGGGTAAGAGTGGACTCTACCCCCCTCTTGTCTGGGCTGTGCCCGAGCCCCATCCCAGTGACTTGCCCCAGATGATGCAGGAAGTTGGTGGCAAAGCAGGGAGCTGAACCCCCATCTCCCAAGTCCCAGGTGAACATCCCAGTCACTGGATCATCTTTCCTCTCTCGCTTGATTTTCACAGGGCAGCTGCTCTGCACGTCTGGAAGGCGGGCCGCTAACGGAGCGCCGCTTGGGCCCAGAATCACCAGCCACTTAACCTGCTTGGGGACCACCCCAAATACCCGATTCCTGTCTTAATGTATCTCCAGCACATGTTTGTTCAATCTTTACTTAAAGACCCACTTTGACTAGGCAACTGAGTTTTGCAGGTCCATTAGCTGATTGCTTCTGAGAGGCCCCATTGTGTACACACAACTACAGGTAATAGATTGTACCATTTATATGCCTCCGAAATTAGCGCAATCCATGTTCTCTAGGCTTAAAATTATTATTTCCCGCAGGGAGGGACAGGCGTAAAGCAGGCTCCCTTGACTTAATGGGGCAGGCCCTTTGAGATAACATCTCAAATTCCTAAAAGCGCTCTCCTTTAATACCTGGTCCCTGAGATGCTACCTGCAGGGTGGCACAGGTGTACTATTACACATCCCTACCATAGAAACAGGGCATAGGCTCCATCCTGCTCTCACTGAATTCAGCAGCAGAATTCCTACCAAGATCGAGGGGAGCAGGAGCAGTTTTTCCAACCCCGTGACTTGCCCCCCAGATTGCCAAACCTGAAGAGCCACTGCAGGGAGGAAGGGCCACATGTTTGATCCCACACAGGTAGCAGTGCAAATGTGCCATAGATTTGATCACTGCCAGGAGTTCCTTAATGCGCCCTGCAGCACTGCCTGGAGGGGCGCATTTCCCAAAGCCCTCAATGTGTCGGGAGAAATCTGCCCCAACTCATGGCCACGGAGCACTTGGAAATCTGATCATAAGGGTAACTCGCTGTGTCCATCGCAGCCGCCATCAGCTTGGCTTGGGCTGGTCTGAAACGGGCCGGGCACATTGCTACATAAGAACGGCCAAACTGGGTTGGACCAAAGGTGGCCAATGCCCACAGTGGCCAATGCCAGATGCTCCAGAGGGAGTGAACTGAACAGAGAATCCTCACGTGATCCCTCTCTTGTCACCCATTTCCAGACGGAGGCGAGGGACACCATTCCGACCCATCCTGGCTAATAGCCATTGATGGTCCTAACCTCCGTGAATCTCGCTAGCTCTTTTTTGAACCCTGTTCAAGTCCTGGTCTTCACAAGTGTGAAACACCAGGGAAAACATTGGACTTGCGGCCAAGCTCCGGGCGGGAGTGTAGCATGAGGGAGACGCTCTTTTTTTAAACTCCAGTTGGAAAAGTAAAAATGAAATGGGAGCAGAACAAATTAAACCAGAAAAGTCTGATAAATGAAGGATGCACCGTCAGGTTTCGCTGCTGAGCAGTGTCGCTACAGCCAGAATTTCCTTTCCTACCTCTCATGAACTGGGGGGAGGCTCAGACAAATGTAGAATCTCTCCCCGCTGAGACTTTAAGGGCAGGTTCTCGCTGCCTTGCACCTTGGGGGTCAAATGAGCCCGTGCAAGTGGATGTGAAATGTGAGCAAATCAGGATTCTCCCCTCCCAACGGCAGCAAGGTACCGCTGGTATAAAAAGGTATTTGGTCACCTCTTTGATTTCAGCAGACACTGGGGCCCTAAGCCCATAACAGCCATACTGGGTCAGACCAAAGGTCCAGCTAGCCAGTGGTGGCCCGTCAATTCAGGCGAACTAGGCGATCGCCTAGGGCACCAAGATAAATGGTCAATGAGGACTTTGGAGGCCGGGGCGCCAATCGCGTGTTTCTCCTAGGGCACCAGTTGCCGGCAGCTCGTCTAGGGCCGTTCCTGCACCTAGCTCAGCAGCCTGTCTGCCGACAGTGGCCAATTCCAGGTGTCCCAAAGGGAGGGAACACAACAAGTAATGCTCACATGATCCCTCCCCTGTCACCCATTTCCAGACAAAACCCCTCCAAGAATCTAAGCCAAGTGACTACCCGAGGGGCAAAACTGTAAGGCTGCATCTAGACTGGCATGATTTTCCGCAAATGCTTTTAACAGAAAAGATTTCTGTTAAAAGCATTTGCGGAAAAGAGCGTCTAGATTGGCACGGACGCTTTTCCGCAAAAGCACTTTTTGCGGAAAAGCCTCCATGCAAACTAGACACGCTTTTCCGCAAAAAAAATCTGAGTTGTCTACACTGGCCCTTTTGCGCAAAAGCTTTGCTCAAAAGGACTTTTGCCGGAACGGGAGCAGCATAGTATTTCCGCAAGAAGCACTGATTTCAGACAGTAGGAGGTCAGTGTTCTTGCAGAAATTCAAGTGGCCAGTGTAGACAGCTGGCAAGTTTTTCCGCAAAAGCAGCTGCTTTTGCAGAAAAACTTGCCAGTCTAGACACAGCCTAAGATTCAGCCTGTTGAACATAATTCAGGCCAGATTTTCAAAGCGCTCATACGAAGCCAAGGTTTGATCATTTTTTGACACATCCCAAACTGAGAATTCAGTGTCCTACAGCACCACTAGCATGAACACGCTGCCCCTCTGGAATGTATTTGTGACACTCACGTGAAAAGCCACGCACCATGCTAGATACAGTCAGACATCAAACAAGGAAGCTAAAATAGGGGATGCT
Organism: Pelodiscus sinensis; assembly: GCF_052426305.1. NCBI lineage: Eukaryota > Metazoa > Chordata > Testudines > Trionychidae > Pelodiscus > Pelodiscus sinensis. The sequence continues at coordinate 4,945,731 of NC_143074.1, read as the reverse complement.
ACAGATGGGCAGTATGGTTGCTGGTATCTTGGTGGAGATTTCCCAAGCACACAGGGGACTCTTCACACACGGCTTCTCTTCATTCTAATACAAAAAGTGTCTTCAGATCTTCCTTTAGACTGCCTCTTTGAATCGACACTGATGTTACATTGGCTTGTTTCTGACAGCCACAGGTTTCTAAAGGTCTCGAAAGATCCTAAATCAATGTAAAAAAGGTCTCAGTCCCGATCTACACTGTGTGTTAATTTCAGTCCTTGCATTTCCTGCGTGGCACAAGTTCATTTCTTTTAAAGGAAAAAAACAAAGAACAAGCAGGGAATCTAAATGCAAAGAGGAGAAAGAGCAAATCCCAGGAGCGGGCAGTTGCTGAGGGTAATGGAGCTACAGCATTTACGGCCTGCTCTCCTCTAGCTGCGCAATGAACCGCTCATCTGCTGGGTGGGAGACCTCCGCCACGTCAGCTGAGGAGAGGCTGCCGCTTCCGTCCAACAGGCCTAAGAGGCGTGAAGGAGCAGGCTGCCAGCGGCCCTAGGGAGGAAGAAAATGGCCTAGCACCTGGCGGGGGAGGCGACGACCTGAAATAGCTGTTACTCTGTCAGCTCTTCCGGGCCCAATGTACACAGGGACCCAAAGGCCGAGAGCAAGTGAAGTGAATCAAATGATGGAGGCGGGATAAGAGGTCCGGGGAATGGGCAGAGGATGGGATGAAGAGGCCTTCTGAGCAATGGGAAGGCTAATGCTCCCCAACTCATCTGCTCTCCCCTGCACCCTCACACAGTCTGTATCAGAGGCAGCAGCGTGGGGCCACAGGCAGCCAGTCTGTGAGGGGAGCTGGTTTTTAAACTGGCTCCCCTCACAGACCAGCTCCCGCCTGGCACCCCGCGCTGCTGGCAGGGGGCTCCTCGGGAGTGGGGCCAGAGCGCACTGCCTGCCAGCCCTACGCCCGGGGAGTACAGAATTCATGAGGTTAATCGACTATTCAGTTAACTGATATTTAGCATCCCTAGGCTGGACCATTCCAAGGAGATTGAGAGCAAACTCTCCAAGGTCCTGATCCTACAATGAGAGCTCCCTGTAGGCAGAATCCCAAGCCCCAGTGAAGCCAACGATGGTCAGACAGCATGGAATTCCTGGACAATCAGAGTCCAAACTTCCTGTGCTCTATGCAGCATTTCCCTGCCGGGGGATACAGAACCTACCATTAATATTATAGATACGCAGATTTCTCAATTTGTCTTCTGCTAGATGGATACCCTGCTGCGGGTTCTTTTGCATATTGGAAAGACTCTGTTGAGGCAGGTACTGTGCAGTTTGTTATAAAAGCCTGAAGGATAAAGAGCTGCCTACAGACAAATGTCCCTCACTGTAGTTGGAACAAGAAAGTGTGTGTATGTGTGATGGTTCATATTGTCTTCATGCAAAGAAAGAAAATGTGTAAAAAGTCCATCGTATTCCAGCTACTGGTCTTGGTTCAAGTAATGGAAGGTCTAGAAGGTCCATTTAGCTCATGACTGGGAGTTTTGACAGAGGATGAGACCTTTCATTTTTCTAAGGCACGTTTGGTTACGGAACGCAGTGCTACACTGGACATCCCATCGGTTTCATAACCTACTTCCCCCACGCCAGCGAATGAAAGAGGACATTCAAGCGCAAGCAAATTAACTGCAGCAAAACATTTTCAATTCCATCCCCCGCCCCATCGGATTATCTTGCAGCAGCGGAACCAAAGGATTTTTTTTTCCTGACTCAAATATCAAAACGACTTCCCAGCACACTGTGCAAGCTGACAGAGCAGTAGATGCTGAGCTGCAGGTTTCTGGGAAACACAAGCAGAGCGAGACTGGTGCAGAGCTGTCTATTAGCTCTCTGGGCAGGTGATTTCTTGGAACAAAGCAGGACATCAATCGAATGGGATCATCCCACCAAACAGTCACACCACCCTGCTCCCGCCACACCATCTGCAGCCTGGAGCCAATGCTGTGGAGGGGAGGATTGTTAAATAAGACACTGTCTTCTTACTGCACATAGCTCCAGCCGTGCTTTCTCTGTATCCAAAACTGTTACACCTTACGTGTATTTCTCCCATCCCTGCAGCTAAGCAAAATAAAAACTAGCTAAACGATGAATTTTTAAAGCCATACTTTGCCAGGTTTCTGTTGAAGATGAATTCTTTTCCAGAGAGCCACGGATGTATGTGATTCAAGACAGAGGGACTCGGAGGAAGTTGCCACCATTTTATACCATTTTTGTTGTTAGTTGTTTAGGCATAAAAGTTTCTAGGGTAATTATTATGGCCTGACGAATGCAGGCCTGCTGTACTGGAATTTCCCACTGCCCGGCTTGCAGATGCTCTGAATCCTGTAAGACCCTTAGTTTTGATACTAAAAATAACATCATCTTTGAGGGGAATTTAGGATTTCCCCCCAAATCTGGAGATGGTCAGCTGTGAACCAAAACCAGCACCTTGGCTCCATGCACAAGAGCTTATGCTCCACACAAAGATCAGAGCAAGTGCACAAAGAAATCCTCCAGTTGCGCCAAACCTAGAGAAGATCCAGCCTTTAGCTGAACCATTTCTTTGGGCCGCCGCCATCCCCGCTGCCTCCTTGCAGAATATTCCTGCTGGGAAGGGAGAGCTGGGTATAGCTTGCCTAGGCCGTGTCATTCGATTTTGCAGGGGGTGGGATGGGGTGGGGGAGGAATCCAGAAGGCTTTGCTCTGACACTGCAGGATTACTCTGCCTGCGCAAAATAGCGTAGCCCCTGTCTGCGAACAACAGGACTGGGAGCCTGTCACTGTGCATGTATTTATTATTGGCCTCGGGCAGAGAGCCCACCTGCCAAACGCCTCCTCCCCCTTCCCATGCCCTGAGGCTCTGCGGGGGAGGGGGGGGTCTGTATTAATTCATAGCATTCCTATTTTTACTGGAATAATCACACAAAGCCACTAGGGCCCAGAGCCTGGGGAAAGGAAACAGCAGCCTGCCTGCCTTCCCTTCCCAGCACTGCAGAATAATCCAAACAGCCCCCCTCCCTCAAGCAAACTCGCCCTCCCCCATTTTCCAGCTTCCTCTCATTTGCTTTCCCTGCCCCCTCCCCGCCTGGGCGTTGATCCTGACTGCCCATTGATTGCTGAATGTATCCCCGATTGCGCATCTGCAATCCCCCCCCCCCCGCCCCATTTGTATTTCCTTCAGCTAAAGATGACCAAGACTCCAGTCTATTTCCCCATCAGATCCTGCCCCCCCCCCCCAACATACACACATACCACAACACCCCCTCCGGAGCTCATCTAATCTCCCAGACCCTCCCCCTCGAGACACCCCCCCCCCCCATCCAGCCTCCACCGCACAGCCCAGGAAAGGGCTGGGCACCAGAAGCGGGGACAGAAGCAGCCTCTTACTTTCTCCCACCACGGCCTTGAGCCCGATGGGGGCCATGGTGCCCTGGTGCCTTCGGGTTGGGAGGGCTGCTCTCCCCCTTCTCCTGCTGCTCCTCTCGGCTTTGTACAAATCCTCTGCCCGGCAGGCTGGCGCGGCTTCGCTCTCAGCTGACTGCGAAGGATGGAGGAGATGGGGGGGCGGCCGGGAAGCTGGGGGGGGGGGGTGATGGAGAAGGGGAGGGGAGGGGAGGGTGCTCCGGGACGTCACCGCTTTGCCGACCAATCGCCTCGGCGGGCTGCTGCAGCGGCCGTGGCTGGGCTGCGGCTCAGCCCCCTGGCCAGCTGGGCCGGGCTACTGCGCGCCCTGCCTCCCCCGGCCGCGGGGAGCCGCCGCTGCCTGCCTCCGGGGCTCCCGGCCGGGCCCCCACGGTGCAGCGAGCCCAGGAGCCGCCCTGCATCCGCCGCAGCGCTAGCGGCCTCCCCCCCGGGACTGGTCCGGGGCGCAGCTCCTGCCCTGGCGCAGGGACTGGAGCGACCCGGGCTGGATCCGCACCCCGCGCGCACCGGCCCGATCGGGATCGCCTCGCACCCAGCCCCGTCCTGTCACCGCCCGCTGCTGCCCCCGGCTCCCGGCTCCCGGCTCCCGGCTTAACGCGGCCTCGAGAGCCCAGCAGGGGAAAGGCAGCTTTGACCATTCAGTGTGGGGGGGGGGGGCTGTTGCTTCTCTGGGGGGGGAGCGGGAGAAGTACACGCAGAGTCCAGTTGCTCCTCCGGATGCTAGAGCATCGCTGCATGTATCCCCGGCTGTGCATAAGGTGGATGATGTTCAGGTCATTGCTGGATGTATCCCCGGCTGTGCATAAGGTGGATGATGTTCAGGTCATTGCTGGATGTATCCCCGGCTGTGCATAAGGTGGATGATGTTCAGGTCATTGCTGGATGTATCCCCGGCTGTGCATAAGGTGGATGATGTTCAGGTCTGTAGACACAGGGGTGGGTGGCAAAAGGCAGCCCTGGACTTTAGCCCTTACTGCATCCTGGAGCTGCGGTTTGTTTTTCTCCCTGAGGAAATCAAAGGGGACCAGATGGGGGAAATCCAGCGAGAGAGGAGACTCTAGCTCAGCCAGCCTGGGCTTCCTCCTACATTGCAGGGGCACGGCCATGGGTGGAAGTAGGACTGGGAGCTTGCCCTGCCCCCAGCCCCTCCTTCTACCCGGCTCTGCCCCCACAGGAGCCAAGACCCCCTCTCCCTCACCCGGGGAGGGCGGGCACTTGGGGGCAGCAAAACTCTGCCTCCATTGCGCCTACGGTAGGTGTTCGGGGGGCAGAGTGTGGGCAGGGCCAGGCTGGCGGTTTGGGAAGGCAAAGCCTTCCCCTGCCTAGCATACCCGCCGCCCATGGGCAAAGCCCCTCCCCCCGTAATCAGTCCCCAGCCCACAGACATCTAGGATAGAGCCTCCTCATCCTCACGTAAGAGAGATGGAAGGGGCAGTGAGCCAACCAGCAGAGAAATCTACACAGTGGAGTCAGTCAAAGAACTTTCCGCAAAGTGTCTGATCCTGGATTTTAGGTCTATAAATTGGTGAGCAAATAAAGTACCGGTAGGAAGTCAGGAGACCTGGATTCTACGCCCAGTGCAGCTCCAGTGCCTGCTGTGTAACTTGGGAAAGTCACATCAATGTGTTATGCCATGTTCCCTCCCCTTTCTCTGGTCTATTGTAGGCTCATTGGGGCAGGACTGGATTTCGCTGGGTATTTGTACATCACCTAGCACAATAGGGCCCCAAACTTAGCCGGGGCTTCTAGATCTGCTGCTGTTGTTTTGTTTCATCTTAGTGTATTTTGTGACCCCGTACTAGGCAGGCCCATGCCATAGAACAGACAGTGAGCTTAGATTCCCGCATCGCATGTGTCTGTGCCCATGAATGCCCCATTTGGGCAACTGTGCAAGTAAAGGGACAGATGCCCATGGTCAACACATTGCAGGATGAGGCGTGTCAGATGGAATGTGGACAAGACAGACAGACACCCAGAGGGAGTAGGGAAGATGGCTTCACAATAAAACCATCTGTGGACAATAATTTTTGATGGGGGAGCCACTCCAAGATTTTGGCGAGTGGTAGTGGGCCGCACTTTTCTATGGAGGAGGTGCTAGTCTGGGACAGAGGTTGGGTGCAGAAGGGGGTTTGGAGTAGGAGATTAGGGTGCAGGAGAGTGTGTGGGGTCTGAGGGAGAGTTTGGGTGAAGGAAGAGCAGGGAATTGGAAGGACCAGGAGCAGGGGATTGGGGTGCAGAGTCCCGGAGGGATTATGGGTACAGGAGAGTTTTCTGATCTTGGGAAGCGGATTGGTCTGGGGGGGTGCAGAGCCTGGGAGGAAGCTGGGGACAGGAGCAGGTGGGGTGCCAGAGGTAGGCTCTGGCCGGATGGCACTTACCTAAACAGCTCCCGGCCAGAACCCCAGCAGGATCCTCAGGCAGACTTCCCTGCCTGCCAGCAGCCCCCCCAAACACTCAAAGGGTCTGGCTATTCCATGTGGCTTTCTGCACTGTGGGGGGAGGGGTGGGGAGGCTTTGCATGCTGACCCTGTCCCCTGCATAGTCTCTCAGCTCCCATTGGATAGTTTCCATCCAATAGGAGCTAGGAGATTATTCTGGGGTGGGGGCAACATGTGAAATCTCCCCCCCCCTCCTCCCGCCACCACATGTGGCACAGAGAGCCACAGGGAGCAGATAAATCAGTGGTTCCCAACTTTTTTGAGCATATGGACCCTTTTTCAATCTCTTAAAATTTTATAGACCCCTCCAAAGGGAGTGGCAGGAAACGGCAGCCAGCACATCCCTTGGCCCATGCTGCTTCTGCAGTTCCCACCCCCTTCATCCCTGACGATCCATGGAGCATATAGAAAGTGGGGTCTCGTGGCCAAAGGCAACTCCTGCCCCAGCACTCCGTCCTTCTCCATGCACAGAGCCCTGGAGAAGAAAAAAAAGAAAAGGAAAAGGAAAAAAAAAGTAAGGATCAGGCCCATTGCAGGACCAGGAGAAGGGAGAGGGTTGGAGCATAAACGGCAGCGCAGCTGGTAGCAGGAAGAGGGATGGTGTCTCCTGGGGTTAGGGTTGCCAGATACTTTCACAAAAAATAACGAACGTGGCGGAGAAAAAAATTGGTTGAGGAAAAAAAAAGGACCAAAGTTGTTGAGCAAAAAAAAAAAAGAGTCACTGTGCTTTTAAATCCAAACACTCCCCGTTCCCCCAGACAGGGCAGGGGAAGAATGTCCTAAGTAGCCTTCCGTCCGAGAAAAACAGAAAATACCAGACGTTTGACATGTCCAGTATTTTCTCGGTTTTTTACCGGACAGAAGTTGCAAATACCGGACTGTCTGGGCCAATACCAGACACCTGGCAACCCTACCTGGGGTATCAAGAGCCCATTCCGAGGGTGGGAGGCTGCGTGCATGCGGCCGGTTGTAAACAGTGAGCCCCAGGTGAGAATCGCCTGGCAGAAAGTGCCAGTCCTGCAGTGGGCCCAATCCTTACTTTTCTTTTCCTAAACTTTCCATGGACCCCCTACAGTACAGTCGGGCCCCCTACAGTACAGTCGGGGGTCTGTGGACCACAGGTTGGGAACCACCGAATTAGATGCTTTGAGCAGTGTGGAGCTGCTCCGAACTGCAGGAGTGAGCCACAGGCTAGATTAAAAGACTTGGTGGACTGGATCCAGCCCAGGGCTGTATCTTGCCTGCCCCTGCTTTAGCATAGAGATGGAACTCTTCCCAAATCAGGATGTGTTCTAGGATTCCTCGAAAGCACATGTATCTGTCACGTGCCCTGCGCTGTGGGTTTAGTGTTATTTGCAACAGATTTGGACTTGCGCTGCATTAACTTATGAATACTGCACGTCGAGGGTTATTGGCGAGCTGGTTATATGGTGATTCTTTGATCGTTAGACCTGAGGAGGGTTTCGTTTGAGAGGGAAAAACCAGCTGGAAGGGAAAGAATGGCTCAGATGAACGAACCACTTTGCAAACACTTCAGAACGGGTGAGCAGTAGGACCAAGACGAGAAAAGGCTCGTGACCGCCGGAGAGCTGGTCCGCTGAATAGGCCCCACACTCTCAAGAGAGAAGGGGTGAGATGGCGTGTTGGGGTGGCGTGTTGGCTGTGACCTGGCCTCCCTCGATACTTAGCAGGGATGGTAAGCCTTTTGTGAGAGAGACTGTTGCTTCTTCAAAATCCTCTTTTCTCCAGTTTTCTTTTTCTTTTATGAGCATAAACAGTACTTGGGTCGGAGAAAGCTGGCTGGTCCCTGTGTTCATGGCTAGTCTCTGACTCCCGAGAGGAAGAATCGCAGGGGCTACACTCGGACAGATGGGTTGGGTGAGCTCGGCTGACACGTGGGGGGCTGTAGCAGAGGGCTGGGCCTCTGAGTGACATAACAGCAGCATTGACTCCCTCCTCAGGAGTGGTACAGGTACGAGGCCTGACATCAGAGGGGACACACTCAAGAGGGTATGTCTACACTATCCCGCTAGTTCGAACTAGCAGGGTAATGTAGTCATCCGCAGTTGCAAATGAAGCCCGGGGTTTGAATTTCCCGGGCTTCATTTGCATGAAGCCGGCCGGCACCATTTTTAAATGCCGGCTAGTTCGGACTCCGTGCCGCGCGGCTACACGTGGCACGGACTAGCTAGTTCGGATTAGGCTTCTAATCCGAACTAGCTGTACGCCTCGTGGATTAGAAGCCTAATCCAAACTAGCTAGTCCGTGCCGAGTGTAGCCGCGTGGCACGGAGTCCGAACTAGCCGGCATTTAAAAATGGCGCCGGCCGGCTTCATGCAAATGAAGCCCAGGAAATTCAAATCCCGGGCTTCATTTGCAACTGCGGATGACTACATTACCCCTGCTAGTTCGAAATTGCAGGGTAGTGTAGACATACCCAGAAAGAACACAGCAGAGCAGCGAGGCCTGGAACTGTGATAGTATTTATCATTTGAGTTATGGTACTTTCAAGGAGTCCCAGTCAAGACTTCCTGGTGCTAGGTGCTGTACAAACCCAGCTAGCTCTCAGTCTTCTGTGATGTTATTTAGCTCTAACTTATTCCTACATGTCTTCTAAGAGTCCAAGAAACAATAGAAATGCTGGTAATGCTGTTAGACAATATTGACGTCCCATGGTTTGGCACATTCTCATATTGGCACTGGCCAGGTCCCAAGGATGCTGCGCCAGAGTCAGCCTGTTGCAGATTTACTCAGTGTTGCTCAGGTCCTTAACTCAATTTAAAAAAATAAAAGGAAAATGTACATGCTTTGTTATTGGGTATAAATGGATTGTTAAAATGTTCTGTGTAATTTTTTTTAGTCAATTTTTTAAATGGGAATTGCATCAAGTGTATTTTTTTCCATCCCTCTGGTGGGGTGACTGCCCCATACTGGCCAGAAGGGGTTAATGCAGGCTGGAGGGAGCCTGCACAGAACCCTGGGCTGTCCAATGAGGGACAGGCTTTCAACCAGCCAATCAGGGTGTAGCTTTCTGGGGCAGCCCTGTATAAAAGTTGCTGTTCCGCAGAGAGTAGTTAGATAGGTCCTGATTAGGGATGGTGCAAGATCTTGTTCCTGGAGGAGGCACCTTTGATACAGCTAGGGAGGCTGCCTCTAAAGAGCCTTCAGAAACTTCAACTGGTCCAGAACGCGGCTGCTCGAGTTTTAACTAACAGTAGTTATACGGAGCACATTATGCCAGTGCTTTGGCAGCTGCACTGGCTTCCGGTTTGTTTTCGGGCACAATTTAAGGTCTTAGTTATGACCTATAAAGCCTTAAATGAGTTGGGTCCGGGGTATCTAAAGGACCCTCTTCTCCCATATGAACCTGCCCGGGGATTGAGGTCAGCTGGGAAGGTTTTGCTTTGTTTTCCCCCACTTGTGGAGATAAGATTAACATCTACGTGGAACAGGGCATTCTCAGCTTTTGCTCCCAGGCTGTGGAATTCTCTTCCTCGGGATATTCACATGGCGCCAACGCTAGTGTTGTTTCGGCGTCAGGCTAAAGCCACCCTTTTTATTTGTGCTTTTATTAATGTTTGAGTCTGTATGTGTGTGTTCCTCCTCTATATACATTTCAGCAGGGGAGGGATAGCTTAGTGGTTTGAGCATTGGCTTGCTAAATAGAGGGTTGTGAGTTCAATCCTTGTGGAGGTCAGTTAGGACAATTTGTCAGGGATGGTACTTGGTCCTGCTGTGAAAACAGAGGACTGGACTTGATGACCTCAAGGTCCCTTCCAGTTCTAAGAGATAGGCAATCTCTATTATTATGATGTCCCTCTGGGGTCTCATATTTTAAATTTTTATATATATTTGTATTGTGTTTTTTTGTAAGCCACCTTGAATATTTTAAATAGAAAAGCAGGGTAAAATATTTCAATAAATAAATAAATAAATAAATAAATAACCCGGCCGTGCAGTGGTGAATGGATGCGGCACAGCAAGAGGCACTTTGCTCCGCACCCCAGCATGCTCGGCCTTTGTTCCAAGGCAGCGACTCAAATGAAATCAGACCCATCTGCTACATCTCACACTGCAGATCCAGCCAGGGGAGATTCAGTTCAAAATATGTGATTCCTACTTCCTCCCTCCACCCTGCAAGCTCACTTCGCAATCAGCCCCAGAGTAGCTAATGGACGTAGTAGCATATGGCATATAAAGCATATTGGGAAATTGGCAGAGGAACAAGGGGGGAGTGGAAGGGCGTAGAACAGCCTAGCTCCACCGGCTGATCTGGCCCTGGGTATTTCCATTCACTTGCCTGTTAACAGGGGCATCTTCGTCCATGTTGGCTTCTGGAGCTGTGGAAACTATGGCAGAAGCAGTGGCGTAGCGAGGTGGGGCACAGGAGGGCAGTTGCCCCCGGATGCCACGCTAGGATGGCGCTAATTTAGTCCCCTTCCACTTCCCGTCATCCCTTGGTTCTCCTGCTTCTCCTCCGCCTGCCGCTGCCGGCTGGAACCTCCTCCCCCCCCTCTGCCCCCAGCCCGACCCTCCTCCACCTCCGCCAGCAGGTTAGTGCGTGAGGGGCTTGGCCCCAAACTGGAGGGATGGGGGAAGACGTGGTACAAGCTCCACTCCTCCCTTCCCCGGGTTGGGCTCAGCCGTGTGCCAAGTTCGGGGGGAAGGCAAATTTTGCCTTTGCCCCCAGGTGCATGATATCCTTGCTATGCCTCTCGGCAGAAGGCGACCCCTGAAACAAGGGATTGGGGTTTCTACTATTAAAAACTTTGGCGCTGGGAATCAGTGCCCCCCAGAAATTCACCCCTGGGCCGAAAGGCTGGAATTGCTGTTTCTCTGCTCCAAATTAGCACAAAAAGAAAGCTGAAATTTCAAAACGTACTGCACAATAAGAACCATTTCACCCTGGAAACAGCAAGTGACCTGACTGGGATGTTTCACGTTGCCTTTGCTTCAACGTTTGCTGTGAACATCGTCTGGTAAAGTCAAAACCGGAGGATTCGGTAAGTCCCCAGTGAAACTGTCAACAAACTCGACGTGGGCTCATGAGACCTTTCCATCTAGTAGCTAGCATTTTCCAGACAAAAAACGGCTCCATCCAAAAATGGTGGACCCCCCCAGCCCCCGCATCAGAGGGACGGTGCCAGTGCAGGCACAGGTACGCCCTGTGGATTCCCTAAAACGTTGGTGAGTCTTAAGTGGTAGAGAGACTGCCGGCCCTCTGCTCCGAGGCGTGTTTCTCTGCGTTCTGCTAGTGGAGCCTCTTCTTGGCTGGCTGGCTGGGTGAGTTTTAGGGGAGAGGGCCGGGGCTGGTTTTGGTGGGATGAAGCCATAACCCAAGGGGGGACCTACGGGTCACTGAGGAACCCGAAGCCACAGGCAGCCAGTGCTGAGCGAGTCACCCAGTGGGGTACAGACTCCTTGTCTGCAAATGGCTCCTATTTCTTTCAACGCGAAGGCAAAATGAACTGGTGGTCTAAGGCCTGGGGGAGGGGGGAGGGGATGGGCAAGTCGAGCACTTAGGGATGGATTTTGCCCAGTGCTAGAGCACCAGCCGTGCCAGGGCCCCAGTGAACTGGGCCTGCCGGGGCATCGCTCGGTGGGGTTACCAGGTGGCTTCAAAAAAAATACCAGACACGCTTGATCTCAGATGGGGGAGGGGGGACCGGTCAGGAGGGGAGCAGGGCTGGCTGGGGGGGGCGTGGAACCGACTGGTGGGAAGCAGGGCTGGCGGGGAGAGATGGGGTGGACACCGGCCGGCAGGAAGGAGGGCTGCTGGGGTAAGGGGGGGGGTCGGGGGCAGTGGGGCTAGCCGGGGGAGATCAGGCGCGGGGGGGGGGGGGACCAGCCGGTGAGAAGCAGGGCTGGCTGGGAGGGGGAGGGGAAGGGGGAACGGAGCTGGCCAGAGTGAGGGAGCGGGGGGTGAGAATCGGCCAGCGGGGAGTGGGACTGACCCAGGCACACGCAGATTCCAGGGCACTTCCCGTCCCGCACGCGGTCCCATCAAAGCACGAGTGAGTCCGGCCCGGGGGATTCCCTTCCGCCGCCCCCCCCCATGTAGGTGCATATGCCTGGCTGATAGACACACTCATGCCGTGTGAGCGTGTCTACCGGCCAGGCAGTAGGCAACTACATCCTGATACTCCTAATAATAATAATAAAACTGACCTAATTAGAAAATCCTGGACATTTTATACGCCCGGTATTTTCTCAATTTGTTTCCCGGACAGAACCCTCGAATACCAGACTGTCTGGTTCAAAACCGGACACCTGGCAGCCCTATCGTTCGGGGCGCCGCGGGGCTCGGGAGCTGCTCGGAACGGCAGTGCAGGCAGGCTACAAGCACCCCGGGATGGGAAGCTACGGTACATTACAGCAGAGGCTGCGGCCGCTAGGGATGGCACCGGCCCTCAAAGCAGCCCAGACCCCCGGGCGCAGCGACTGCTTGAAATCATCCCCAGGGCTAACCATGGGAAATGGCCTGCCGGTGACAGACGCTCCCTCCTGCTGCTCCGTCCTTCTCTCGGCACCCGGTCATCTCACCCGTGCCCACCAGAGGGCAAGAGCGTTCCACACGAGCCAGCTGGCTTGCGGCAGAATGGGACTGTGGACAGCCTGGCACTGGCTGGAGGATTCCCTCCCATACGGGTCAGCAGAGGCGTCCTGCTCCTGGGGACGCGTGAGGGTCCATCTCGTGTCTCGGCCCTGCCCATCGCCCCCATTCCAGCGCCCTGGGGCCGCTTGCAGATCCTTCGCGTTTTTACTGCGAGTCGCACCCGCAGCGGCAGTGTGGCTCCGGGACCCCTTGTGCCGTGATCCCGGCATCAAATCCCCCCACACCTGCGGGGACGCAGCAGCCAGCCTGTAGTTGGGGGTTAGCCCTTGCCAAAGGTCAGAGAGGGGACAAGCGCTAAACAATGAAATAACAAAAGACTTGGGCCCTAACTAGATGGGCTTCCAGCTTTGCTGCTTGCCCCTCCACTTTGTGCTTGGACCCCCTTTTCCATGGGTATGTCACCCCCCTCTGGCGTGGTCTCCAAAGGCTGATTCACATGAGGCACTGGACTTCCCCATGTCATGGACCTACATCTACCTTGCAGAATCTGGCTCCAAGGCACGTGCTTGTAGCGACAGAGACCTCATCTTCCCCCCTGCTCTGGCTCAAACATGAATAATATCGAGGGTCCTCAGACTTATAGGAGGCCCCTCTCCTCTTGCTTTTGCTGTTGCATGGTTATGGACTAGGGATGTAAGCGACTAGTCGCTCTCCCCCACCCTTTGCTGCCTCTGTATTAGAGGCAGCAAGGGGAGGGAGCAGGAGCCAGTGCTGGGGAGAGCCGGCTTAAAAGCTGGTTTTCCCCAGCACTGTCTCTGCAAGGGGGGGCAGGGGAAGCAGAGGCGCAGTGGGGGAAACGGTGTGGGTGGAACTGCAGCTCGAGTGGGGACGGACCGCTGCGCCTCTCCCTTTGAAATGTACAAGAGCCACGCGCAGGGTTGCAGGATCCACTGGTTTCCGTCCATGGAGGGTTTTTTTCCTACCGGTGTTACTCACGTGGCCCAGCACTGCTGTAGAGACCGCCCTGAGCCGCGTTTCTTCAGGTGGCTCTCACCTGCCCACACAGGCTTGGCTGTCAGGGCTTTTGCAAGCTGTTTTCAAGGCAGCTACCAAGCCGTGCATGGGCAGGGCCTTGCGCTCCCAGGGACCGGGTCCAAAGCAGACCAGACCGCCAGTCCCCGTCTTCCAATTCTCTGCACATTCTTCAGATAAGATTTTTGTTGATCTTGCTCGCTGTGAAAACAGATCGTTACCGCCTGGGGTCAATTAGCGCCACAGGAAAATGCCAGCGATTTGTGAGAATGGCAGAGGGAGGGAAATAAATATTTACTGAAGAAAATCCTTCCCCTGCAAATGCTCAGGTGGAGGACAATGATGAGTTTGACTCCAGAGTCCAGAAGCTTCAGGGTCTGGCTAACTGCAGCAGCGAGAGACTTACCTGCACTAGTGTTACCCCGTCAGCAAAGCTACAACTAGCTGTACCTATCCAGCAGCATGAGCTTCAAGGCGGGCTGTATCCCCTTGCTGGAGACCCTTGGTGGGTACTCATACTGCTAGCCAGCGCTGGTGCCCACACTGCCTGTCTGCGCCGTTGTTTTTAGCTATGCTGGTGCAGGTCTGTCTATTCATGCTGCAGTCACACCTCCATCTGCAGTGTGGCTTTGCAAACACAGCCCCCCCTTGCAGGGAAAGGTTCTGGGTGCTCTTCAAATACATAGGCAAGCTCTTCACTCCCAAACCAGGGTGTATTTACCTCCAGGATAAGCAGGTGTAAGGGACAGCTGGTATCTACCTTCAAGGTCAGCCCCGTTGAAGCACTTAAGATAGAGAGCTGAGCTGGTCCTTGTGACTACATTTATGAGCCAATAATGTCTTTAGCAAGTGACAAGGAAAAACGTGTCACAAATTATGTGCCGGCTCTCTTTTGAGCATCTGTCTAACCTGCCATCGGTATTTCGGTCCTGATTCAGGGAAGCACCGAAGCACGTAGCTGACTGCAGTATGAAGAATGTGTTTCAAGGTAGGTGCTTTGCTAGACCGGAATGGACTTCAGCAAATGCCTACAACGTTAAGCATGTGTTTAGAGTGCTTTGCTGAATCGTAGCCTCTTGGACAGGCTTCACCGTGATAGCAAAGGCCCTCGACAGCTGGCTGCACAAATCAATAAGCCAAAGGAAAAATGTCCAAATTCCTAGGATAAAATGTTCACTACGGATAATTCAGCTGGCTCTAACCAATAAGAGACACTTACACTTGTTTTGTGCTGTGGTTCTCAACTGGTGGTCCATGGTGACTTTTTTGGTGGTCCACAGGAGCATTGTCCAAAGTCACATGGCGTGAGCAGGCGCTGCCGTTAGGCTGTTTTACGCCATGTTCACAAGCAGGCGGCGCGTCATCCATAGCGTCGCCTAGGATGCAACCGCGTTGTGTTGCCAGTAACTTGCGTCTGAGGCTCTGAGCGTCAGTGTAGCTGTCGTGCTGAGCGTTTGCTGTGTTGTTCGTCCTGTGCTACATATGCTGGAGGTGGTCCATGAAAATGTTTTGATGGGCCTGGTGGTCTATGGACTGAAATGAGTTGAGAACCACTGGTTTCGTGATTTGCGCCTACGTGTAATTAGCTGTGGTGATTAGAATCTTTATGACAGTGTAATTTTGAAGTCCTTATCTTCCTTGTCCTTGAATAAACTGGAAATTGATCCAAAGCGCACTGAGGTCAGTGAAAAACCAGTGAGCCACCTACCACTCGCTTGGTTCATGTCCCAAGCAAGTAGGCCAGAACTGGGGCCCAGCCAAATGGTACGGGGTTTGAACAAGGCCACCAGATGGCGCTGTTTTAGTTCAGGAGTATCAATGAAAAGACCCACTGAGGAGTTTCCGGGCCTCTTGGGATAATACCGAAGGTAAGTCGCTGGGGGTACGTGTTTGCAAGGCCAGTCTATCTCCTTCTCCCCGGTGTCCATTTCTACCCCCTTCCTGGAGGAAAGAAAGCCCTGCAAAGGTCAGTGCTGTGTTAGCAGGAGAGGGCTGCCTGAGCCTGCAGACAGACTGCTGGGTGACTCCTGTCTGGCCACGCTGGCTGCACAGAGAGAAAACTGACCAGGCCCTTGAGAGTTTTGCTCTCACTGTTGATTGACAGCATGTTACAACCCCAGCAGCAAAGAGCGAGCCGTGTCTGGGCCCAACCCGATACCTACCTTCCCATTGACTTGAACTGGCATTGGAGCCACCGTTAACTGCTCTGCTGCCTTTATGCTGGAAGAGGCAGGGCCTGGGAGGCTGCGCTGGCTTTTCGCCCGGGCGAGTGGGTTTGTTCCTCAAGCTAGTAGGTGGGAGGTCACTTTTTTCAGACCTGACAATAGGGGATGGTACTAGGGCTGCTGCCCCAGTCTGGCAGGGAAGGGGTTATAGCAGGCTGGAGGGAGCCTGCGCAGAGCCTTGGCCAATCAGGGAAAGGTTTTAAAGAAGCCAATCAGAGGGCAGCTTGTTTGGCCAGCCATGTACATAAGGAGCTGCTCAGCAGAGAGAGGGCAGTTGGGGGCCTGATGGGGGAAGGTGCAGGGCTGGTTCTCAGGGCTGGCCTGATGGGGGAAGGTGCAGAGCCGCAGCGAGGCACCTTACAGAAAGCACTGCTGGGCAGGCTCAGGGGAGCTAGCGACAGAGGGAGGCTCCAGCCTGACGTCTGCCGGGCTTGATGTGAGGATCAGGGAGGTGCAGGGATCATGGGGCAGTAGAGAAGGGCCGGACAAGGCTGCCACCAGAGGATCCCTGGGCTGGGACCCAGAGTAGTAGGCAGGCATGGATTCTCCCCTGCCCCATGCCCAGTGAGGAGTGACCTTTATGGACTGTGGCTTGCCCCCGAGGTGAGGGGCTAGACTGAGGCTGCGATCCTGGCAATTACAGACCGGTAAGTCTAACTTCAGAACCGGGCAAATTAGTCGAAACAATAGTAAAGAATAAAATTGTGAAGCATGTAGAAGAACATAATTTGTTGGACAAAAGTCAACATGGTTTCTGTAAAGGGAAATCCTGTCTTATTAATCTGTTAGGGTATGTCTACACTACCCCCCTAGTTCGAACTAGGGGGGTAATGTATGCATACCGAACTTGCTAATGAAGCCCGGGATTTGAATTTCCCGGGCTTCATTAGCATAAAGCCAGCGCCGCCATTTTTAAAAGCCGGCTAGTGCGAACCCCGTGCCGCGCGGCTACATGCGGCACGGACTAGATAGTTCGGATTAGGCTTCCTAATCCGAACTATCTGTACACCTCGTTCAACGAAGCGTACAGATAGTTCGGATTAGAAGCCTAATCCGAACTATCTAGTCCGTGCCGCGTGTAGCCGCGCGGCACGGGGTTCGCACTAGCCGGCTTTTAAAAATGGCGGCGCTAGCTTTATGCTAATGAAGCCCGGGAAATTCAAATCCCGGGCTTCATTAGCAAGTTCGGTATGCATACATTACCCCCCTAGTTCGAACTAGGGGGGTAGTGTAGACATACCCTTAGAGTTCTTTGAAGGGGTTAACAAACATGCGGACAAGGGGGATCCAGTAGATATAGTATACTTGGATTTTCAGAAAGCCTTTGACAAGGTCCCTCACCAAAGGCTCTTGTGTAAATTACATGGCCATGGGATAAGAGGGAAGGTCCTTTCTTGGATTGAGAACTGGTTAAAAGACAGGAAACAAAGGGTAGGAATAAATGGTAAATTTTCAGATTGGAGAGGGGTAACTAGTGGTGTCCCCCAAGGGTCAGTCCTGGGACCAATCCTTTTCAACTTATTCATAAATGATCTGGAGAAAGGGGTAAGCAGTGAGGTAGTAAAGTTTGCAGATGATACCAAACTGTTTAGGATAGTCAAGACAGAAGCAGATTGTGAGGGACTCCAAGAAGATCTCACCAAACTGAGTGATTGGGCAACAAAATGGCAAATGAAATTTAATGTGGATAAGTGTAAAGTAATGCATATCTGGAAAAATAACCCCAACTATACGTACAGTATGATGGGGTCTAATTTGGCTAGGACAAATAAGGAACGAGATCTTGGAGTTATCATGGACAGTTCTCTGAAAACTTCCACACAGAGTGCAGCGGCGGTCAAAAAGGCAAATAGGATGCTAGGAATTATTAGGAAAGGGATAGAAAATAAGACCCAGAACATCTTACTGCCCCTGTATAAAACTATGGTACGCCCACATCTTGAATACTGTGTACAGATGTGGTCTCCTCACGTTAAAAAAGATATTTTGGCCTTGGAAAGGGTTCAGAAAAGGGCAACTAAAATGATTAGGGGTTTGGAACGGGTCCCATATGAGGAGAGGTTAAAGCGACTGGGACTTTTCAGTTTAGAAAAGAGGAGACTGAGGGGGGATATGATAGAGGTCTATAAAATCATGAGTGGTGTGGAGAGGGCCGATAAAGAAAAGTTATTTATTAGTTCCCATAATAGAAGAACTAGAGGACACCAAATGAAATTAATGGGTAGCAGATTTAAAACTAATAAAAGAAAGTTCTTCTTCACACAGCGTGTAGTCAACCTGTGGAACTCCTTGCCAGAGGAGGCTGTGAAGGCTAGGACTATAATAGAGTTTAAAGAGAAGCTGGATAAATTCATGGAGGTTAGGTCCATAAAAGGCTATTAGCCAGGGGATAAAATGGTGTCCTTGGCCTCTGTTTGTCAGAGGCCGGAGAGGGATGGCAGGAGACAAATCGCTTGATCATTGTCTTGGGTCCACCCTCTCTGGGGCACCTGGTGCTGGCCACTGTCGGCAGACAGGCTACTGGGCTAGATGGCCCTTTGGTCTGACCCAGTACGGCCGTTCTTATGTTCTTATGTTGGCCACAGTGGCAGGCGCGAGACTGTGGACTGCTGCTACCGCCAGAAGGGGGTGGAGACCAGTGTGGTGGGTGCTGCCGGACAGCAGTGTCCTGAAGAGGATGCTGTGGTCTTGGAAGTGGTGTGGATCAAGGAGAGAGTGGAGCAGCCATGGCCAGAAGGGGGCGCCCTGCTGAGGACAGAGCTAATTCCCAGTCGGACCAGTGGTTGGAAAAGGACATTTTTTATTCCAAATTGAAACGTTTTTATTTGGAAAAACTTAAGGAGGAAGGAAGAAAAATGGGAGAGAAAAGGGGGGGAAATGAAAATCCACATTTTTAATAAAAATGGATTAAAAAAATCCTATGGGAAAAACAACTAATTTTCAATAAACTTCATTAATTTCACACATGCTGCAATGAGTGGGGGTAAAACAGAAGGAAATGGAGAAGAAGGGGACCTAGAATTAGGAAGATCCAAAGAGCTTGATATACGCTTGGTTTGGCATTTGTGCATCTTGACTGATCACTGACCGACGGAACCCTTTCTCACCTACGAAAAGCTTAACAAAAATGTGCTGACCTTTGTGATCCTGACATGAATTGTGATTGCCCAATATACAGTCGTAAGCAAATTCTTAGGCCTTTGGGACGAGGTTTTCGTAAGAATTCAGGGCCAGATTTCCAAGGACTGAGTACTAGACGAGAGCTGGTTGAAAATGTTCAGACGGAATGTTTTTCCATCAGAAAACGCTGTTTTTTCAACAGCCCACGAGAACATGCTTGTTTTCTGGTTTTTTTCCAAATCAGCATTTTGACCAGGATGAAATTTTTGGCTTGGCCACTTTTTTGGAGAGGAGAGTTCTGCTTTTAGTGGTTTTGTTTTTTGGGATGACGCTTCATTTTTTGCAAATTATTTTATATGATAGAACATTGTAAATGTGAACAATAAAACAGAATGTTTTGATTTTATTTGTGTATGTAGAACCCATTTCTTTGGCACAAAATGAAGGGTGTTTTGGAAGTTTTGTTAGTGGAAATGTCTAAATCCGTTGTTTTTATTCAGATTCAGCACAAAGAAATGTTGCAGTCACAGGATTTCCCCTTGCCCCTCCCCAAATAGAAATTCTGGCTTCCCCGCAGCTCTGCTAAGCACCCACCACAGTCAGAGCCAGGCTGACAAAAGGGCTCAGCTGGAAATTCTGTCCTTTGCAACCTTCTGTCAGGAGGAGCAGGGCTGGTGATGGCAGGGGGCATTTGAACAATGCCAGAGCTGCTTCACTCCCCTGTGATCCTGAGTCATCAGCAGCATGCCAGTGGCAGCTGGGTCACTGACCAGCCGCTGCAGAGAGAGAGGATGCTTGATTTGGAAACATGACCTGGAAAACGCAGCCTCATCAGACCAGGCAGCAGGCCAGGGTGGGTGGGTGTCTAACAACCATTGCTAAGGAAGGGCCAGAAAGACGAGACTAAGAGGGTGAGGCTGTGTTGCTCTCTAGCGGTGAGACCACCTAGAGAGCTTAATAAATCTGCTAGTGGGCGTGGGCTGGACGGTGGTGGAGTCTGCAGTCCCACGCCTGTGTGGCAGGGCCAACTCCCCCCACGGAGCCGCGCTTGAGGGAGAACGAGGCTCCGTCTCCAAGGCCATTGGGCCATGGGCTTCTGCAGCACTCAACACTGAAGACTAAGTCAGTGGCGAGTGTGAGGCTGGATTGTGAGGTCCCTTGGCCACTCACCCCTTTCTGGTAGGCCAGCTCCCAGATGGCCCCAGCGGCGGGGCATCCCTGGACGGGTGGTGGCGGGTGGAGTCTTTTGCATCTGTAAGCCACGCCCACTGGTGCAGGCGCCCTCTAGTGGTGGCTGGCAGAGCCATCACCCAGCTCGGCCTGCAGAGCTGTCGTTTCGCTCAAGGCTTGGAGACTCACACAGCAGCGGCGCTAACAGGGGAAGGGGGCTGCTCCCCACAGCGACCTTCAGCACGTGAGGTGCCTTTTCACACGGGGCCAGAGAGCGAGCCCCCAGCAACGGCAGTTCCTGTCCCTCAGGGCTGGGCCTGCCTCCTCACTCCATCCAGGGGCACACCTGAGTAGCACTGTGTGACCCCATGCACCGGACCCACTGGGCGTGAGTGTGGGGTGGGCAGCTGGGCTACTTCTCCAGCCCTGCAGGTCCCCTCTCTGCGCACTGCTGGGCCAGGATAGCGGCTGCCACAAGTGGCCAGTACCCGCTCATCCATTTCCCCTCTCCCACTGAGAGCCACAGGTTTGGTGGCCGGTGGCTGTGACCCCCATGTGTCACACCTCTAGCCCCAGTTCTCTGGAGGGATGGTAAATATGCAGCAGGGGGAACAGCCCCCCCCTCTCGGTTCTCAGCTACCTTATTTCACACAGGGGCAATGGCTCCTAAAGGCGGGCGGGGGCAGGGTATCGGGTCCAGACTGAATCCCCATGTAGGAAGTGCCCAGCCGTATGTCATGGAGCCAGCTGCTCTGCTGCAGATTTCCCAGACCAAACCAGCAGGTTTCCCAGAAGCAGCCGACCGGCCGGCTCTGCCTCCTTGCAGGGCTTCGCCCTCCCCGCCCAGGGTGGCGTGTTTTAGCACAGGCCGGGCAGGTCTGCAGCCCTGCATTGCACAATGCGCGCGCACGCTCTCCGCACTGTGTGTTTTGGGCGGGTGCTGTTTACCCGGGCCCCGGCTGCGAGAACACTTGGGTTTGGGCAGCCCCGTTCCCAGCGCAGAGAGGTGGTGACCCCAGGCACCATCCCCACTGGATATGAATGTGGGGCAGGCAGCCGGGCTCGTTCTCCAGCTCCCTCCAGCCCTGCCAGGGTGTTCGCAGATGCCTGAGGAATTTTGCCGAGCTCGGTGTGCCAAGAAAAGCGGTGTCAGAGGGGATAAACAGGACGTTTTGTACACAGAGCAGTCACGCTGGGCCAGAAACACTCCCCTTGCCTCCGGAGGCAAGCAGTACCCCCAGGAAAAGTTCAGGCCTCACAGCTTTGTCCTTGAGCCCGACTCACTCCCATATAAACTCGGACTCACTGGCTGGATCCTAACACCCACCGATTTCAGCAGGACATAGGGACCCAAATACCTGTGAGAGGCCGAGCCCTTGAACCCAGCCCAGGGAGGCAAAGGTCTGTGCGTGACGTCCTGCAGTCTGGAGCAGGCCCTCAACTAGCTAGAGCAGCCGCAAGGTTGCTCTGCCTTCTGGCTGGTGAGAAGCAAGAGCTCCCTGCAGGCCCTTCCAGCAGCCAAGGCCAAGCTCCTTGGCCACACTCCCGCCACCTCCACTCCTGGGCAGGGCCCCTGCGTCTCTCTGCGCCAAGGGCTCCCCGGAGGGATGGTCACATGGCCATTGTGTCAGGTCTGTCCTCCTGCAAGAGGGGGACACTGCACGGGGCCAGGCCTGAGCCCAGTACGGCCCCAGAACAGCTGACCGGGACTGCAGCCTGGGGCGAAATCTGGCTTCTCCTGGGGACCCAGCTCCCTTAAGAGCACATCAGCGCACCCTCAGCAAAAGGCCCTGGACAGAAATCGAAGCCCTGCCCCCATTACAGAAGCCCAGTGCGGAGCCCACTGCAGTGGGACAGCCCAGTGCAGTGTGTCTGCATGGGAGGGTTTGCACTGGTGCAACACCGATTTCCCCAGGCCGGGCCAACCCTCGGGCCCCTAGGCTGCCTCTGGGTCGGAGTGGAGATGCAGGAGTTGGGACAGGGGCAGTGAATGGCTCTGTGGGTGGGGAGCCCATTCCCGGGCACTGCCCAAGTCAGCGGAGAGGGGTATTTGGTTTAAGTCCTGCATTTGCTGTACTAAGCCGGAAAGGGGCCAAGCAGCAGAGGCTCAGACAGGCTAGAGACCGTGGGGAAAAGCAGGGAAGGAGGAGGGTTTGTAGCAAAGCAAACCCACACCCTGCTGCGATGTCCAAAGTTACCCATGGTGGCTGTGTCTAGACTGGCCAGTTTTTCCAGAAAATCAGCCGCTTTTCCGGAAAAAACTTGCCAGCTGTCTACACTGGCCGCTTGAATTTCCGCAAAGGCACTGACTTCCTACTGTAAGAAATCAGTGCTTTTTGCAGAAATACTATGCTGCTCCCGTTCGGGCAAAAGTCCCTTTTGCGCAAAAGGGCCAGTGTAGACAGCTGAGATTTCTTTTCCGCAAAAAAGCCCCGATCGCGAAAATGGTGATCGGGGCTTTATTGCGGAAAAGCGCGTCTAGATTGGCCACGGACGCTTTTCCACAAAAAGTGCTTTTGCGGAAAAGCGTCTGTGCCAATCTAGATGCTCTGTTCCAAAAATGCTTTTAACGGAAAACTTTTCCGTTAAAATCATTTCCGGAAAATCATGCCAGTCTAGACGTAGCCTTGGTGAGTACCAGATGCACCTTGGCGCGAGGAAAGAGTCCAGGCTGTGGTTTATGGCTGGGCACAGTTGGGGGAGGGGGGAATTATACAGGCCTGGGTAAATGTTGCAATCCCAGGTGAGGCAATGTCAGAAATCAAGCCAAGCGCCAAGCAGGAGCCGGAAGATCCCTTGAGCAGCTGGAGGGGCAGGCAGGCCCCTGGGTGCAAGAGAAAAGCCCTGTTTAGTTGCAGGGAGGAATCAGCTTCCCCGACAAAGGCCTCCCCGGGGGCTGCAGGTTCCTAGCGGTCCCACGTGGGCGGGGGGCCAGGTGGGCTAGTGGTTAGCAAAGGCCTGGGCAGTCATTCGATAAGGGGGAGGCTTTCCCGTGGCACTCCCAAACCCTCGCCGGAGAAGGCCTCTGAGAAGCGGCCCGGGACGGTGTTTTACAAGCCCCCACCCGCGCGGGAAGCAGGAACTCGCGGTCCGGCAAGGACCCCGCGCCCAGGCCCCGGAGCTGCGCGCAGGGTGTGGCCCGGGGCGGGGGGAGGACGTAGGCAGGAGTGTCTCGGCTGCAGCCCGCCCAGGGCTTCCCTCGGCTGGGAGGAGCGAGGCTGGTTCCCTGCCCATGGAGCGGCGGTAGCCGAGCGCAGCGGACTGGTGGCCCGGCCCGGAGACCCCCGTGGGACTCGCAAGCCGCCTGGGGGTGCGCGCCCCCCGCTGCGCTTCCCTCCCCGTGAGCATCGCGCCCCGGCCGCCATGGGCGCTGTCATCTCCACGCACCTGGACGAGAGCAGGCGCCTCTACATCTCAGGTAAGGGGCCGGGGCCGGGCCGTTCCCAGCCGGCTGGAGGGGGCCCCCTTCCCGGCGCTGGCTGCGCTGTGGAAGGCGGCGTGCGTGGGAAGGAGCTGGCCGTGGCTGGAGGAAACTTTCTCCGTTGTTTTTGCTTCCCCCCCCCCCCCCCCCCAAGTAGCAGGATGTTTGTTTGGGGCCGTTCCCAAGCGTGTGTCGGTGAGCAGGAGGAATCCCTCCTCCCCCCAAGCAGCACCCCGGTGTAGCCCCCTCTCCGCCTGGGGTTCCTTCCCCTCCCTGCTAGGGGCGCCTGTTTTAACGCCTTAAAACTTTTTTTGAAAAGTTCCACGTTGCAGCTCCGGGGCTCTCCTCCGCAGAGCTGGAAGCAGCCTGGCTCGGAAGGGGGAGCGGGGCAAAGAAGTGTCTGCCTCCCCTCTGAAAGGCTTGACTTGTGCGGTGGCTGTTTGCGTTGGCTGCAGGAAGAAGGGATTTGCTTCAGGCGAACAGCCCTGGTGTGGCCAGGGCTTCTGTGGGCAGGGGGAAGGAAGGGGAACAGCTCTCTGGGAGGCTGATGTGGAGAAGTGTTGTTCCCTCCACCAGCCCTTAAGCCATGTTCGCCATTGGTTGAAGGGGAGACCTCTTGGGTCCCAATCCTGTGGGTTTTCCCCATGTGCAGAATGAATTTTGTTATGTGCACTGAGGCACGTGTGGATGTGTACCACCATTAGAAACATATGTTGCTCTCTCTGGAGGCTGTTTGAGCTCTGCTAATCAGCTGGGTGGCATTTGAATCTCTGAGGGGGAGAGCTTACATGAAACACTGCTGGGCACAGAGGGCTGCCGGTGTGGCTAGGGTTGCAGATCTGGCCTCTGGACCTAGGCCAGCAATGGGTTTGCCTCTTGTGCAGACCAGGCTGCAGCTGCCCTGTATTGCCTCTTGGCTTTTGTTGACAAAGATCAAGCATAGTTATTGGCTTTACTATCTGTTGTGTCTCCTTTCTGATAACTTTGGTAGTGAATGGATTTTTGAGTAGGGAGCTGGGCAAAGTGCTACTGCCCGCTGAGCTCCTATTCCTGAAATGTCGGGCCTTGGAGTCTAGAGAAGTGACAATGCAGCTATTGATTGCCCTGCGTTTACTCTTGATGTTGTAGGTCTCTCAGTCTGATGTGTCTGACTTAAAGATTCCTCTTGGACTTGGGCATCAGGGTTTCTGGTTAGCCCGGCTTGGAGTGGCCTGTCTAAGCACGGGATTGTGGCTTCTGTACAGTTGCTTTTTTGTCCGTGGATGGCATCTGACTGCGCCGAGGCTGGGGGACTAATTGGTGCCTGCAGTTACTTGATTGACCTTTGTAAGTGGGGTCAGCCTGCCACTGAGCAGTGTGACTTGGCCTCTGTGTCGCCCTCTTTTCTTGGGACGCCTCATAATTTATGAGGTCGACATTGGAGCCCCCAAAGGCCTCTGAGTTGCAGGACTTGACCTCTGTCCCTGCCTTTCGTAGGCTTCAATTACAGTGACAACAGAGGCTTCTTGGAGGCGCTGTGAGCCGTAATAGTTAAGTGCTTAAACTGGACCCCCGGACTTCACAAATCAAGTTGCGCTTGGAGACGCGGCTTCGATGGCACAAGACCTAACCAGCTTCTCCCATTGGAGAACCAAAATACCTTGGAAACTCCAAACCGAGTCAGAGGTGACTCGGCCACCTCACTCCCTGGAGGAAAACTATGGCCTGCCTTCCCCCTCCCCCCCATTTCTAATGGAGTGGTCACTTCATCCAAAGCTACAGTTAAAATGCCAGAGGAACAGTGCGTTGCAGCTGTGTTACTATCAGAGGCTCACAACGTGACTAATGGTGTTGCGTTGCTGAATACCAGAGAAATTATGACTTGTCACTTACTGTAAAGTATTGTCAAGCTTCCTATTCATCTCTGTGAATCATGAAGTTTTATGTGGGCCAAACACTATTTAAAGGGAGACTATAACAAATGGGGCTTTAGCTTGTTAAAAGCAAGGAGTGAGGGAAGTTGATTTTATTAGCCTGGTCTCTTTGTAGGAAAGCAGATGATCTGGCTTCCCTTTACCTCTTTCTCCCCCCCCCCCCCCTTTTTTTTAAATGGACACTGTTAAAATGTGCTCCAATTTCAAGTGTGTGTGTTTCAGCTCCTAAATCAGGGCAGGGAACTTTTTTGGGGGGCAGGGACCATGGACCCACAGAAAAATCAATCGGGTTCCACATGCAAATGAGAAATCCCCTGCCCAAAAAACCCTCACTGACGTGGCTCCTGAGTGGGGAGAAAAATGCTCCCCACATTCCCCTGGCACACCAGAGCCTGGGGGGGGCCCAGTCTAGTAGATTTTGGTGGGGTGGTGGGTGGGGCTGGAGCGCCAGCACGGGCTCCCCAATGCTGGGGGGAGCCCTGAACCTTGGGGGCTGGATTCAGGCAAGTGGGGGGGCCACAGCCAGCCCCCGGGCCTGAGGGTCTCCACCCCAAATCTACTGCTGAGTCCTGCTAACTTGCTACTTATGTGAGGAAGCGTCCTAGGGGCCATCAGGAGCAAGGCTCCGCTGTACTAGCCCTGTGCAAACAGCCTTAAAACATCTTTTTTCCTTATCTTTCAAATCTGGCCCTTCCCCTGTTGTGTTAAAGACCTACACAAGTTGGGGAGTGAGGTGTGTGGTGGGGGAATGACTGGCTAGAATCACACAGAGAAGGCACAACTTGTCCAAAGTTTTTAAAGACCCCCCCCAAAGAATTTCCTCCAGTCTTTTCCACATCTGGTCATCTTGGGTAGTGTTGGTAACAACGGCAGCTGAACTACTGGGGGCGTGTGTGCGTGCATGCTCTGAAGGCCCCAACTGCCTGGCCTCTCGTAACTGCTGCCATCATTACTACTTAATGGCCTCATTAATGTGCGCCCCCGAAGTGTTTGTGGGCGGCTTGCAGCTCATGGCTCTGGTTGGAATGCCCAATCCCATTCTGCACCGCAGGCCCCTTGCAAGCCACGCGGAACTGCCTGGTGCAGGATGAGCCGTTTGCAAACTCTCGCCAGTGGAGACGCTGCCGGAGGTCTCAGCAGCTCCTCGAAGGGCAGGCCCAGACCAGTTGAGAGCTCCCGGCCCTCTGCTCCTTGGCAGGGCTGGGGGAACACAAGCTCTGCCAATGGATACGAACTTCCCAGTGATCAGTCTCAGCTATTGCTTGGCTTCTCCAAGGCACAGGGAACGTGGGGCTGCTGGCATTTGTGCCAGGGACTCGGGGAGCTACAGCCCTGTGCTCGGTCACAGTCTTTCCGGTTGCTTGGAGGAGGGGCGGCGAGGGGGGGCAGCGCTTCGGTGTGCATGGGGGAAGCCAGCCCCTTCTGGCTGGGCAGCATCGTATCAGGGCAGAGGGAGGCTGCTAGTTCCAGAGCTCCCTCACCTGTCCCCACCTGGGTGCGGCCTGTGTGGGCGGGCCCCCACCTGACACCTGTGCAGCACTAGTGCAGACTCAACGTGCCGGTGACTCAGCTGCACCATCCTTCCTGGCCCTTCCCCCACAGTCCCAACGTGCTCCCCTGGCCCACCCGAACCATCCTGCCTGGGCTCTCCCGTTGGCTTCGCTAGCAGTCGCGCTGCCTGGCTGTCACTGGCTGAGCTCCCAGGCCTCGGGGGCGCCTGGCACCCCTCCCTGCGTGTTACCCTCCCCCCTCCCTCTGTTTCTGTCACTCCCTGCAACCCCCAGCTCCTCCCACACGTGTGGATCTACCAATCTACCTCCCTGCATTCTTAGAGCCCTTAATGCCCCCTCCCCATACCAGGATCCTGCATTCTCTTAATGCCAGGGGCTCTGGGTGTGTCCCCCCCCCCCCTCCCCCATTTCTTTCCCTGACTGGGAGATGGATCATTCAGGGTATCTGCTGTGGGAAGAGGGGCAGAAATGGGGTGGGGCCATTGTTATGCTGGAAGCAGCTAATGGATGCCCTTAACGACTGTAGGACTGCATGGCCCTCTGGCTCTGCTAGAATAGCCACAGGGTTCCCTCTGCCCTCCATGTTTTACACCGAATCTCCTGCTGTCGGTGGGCTTCTTGGAGCCAAGCATAGGGCCTCCCAGGCTCAGCCAGTGCTGGTGCAGGGCACCTCCAGCATGGTCGCACCGAGGTGCCCCCTTGTGCCGGGTTTTCAACAGCTGGGACAGACCGAGAGAGGCCCCGGGAGGGTCCGAGTCTGAGCGCTGCTCTGCCCACCAGACCGCTAGGCTCCTGGATGCCCCCTAGGGCCGGTTTTATTTTAAGGGGACAAGGCGCATTCCATGCAGTGGTTCCCCCGCGCACCCTGAGGCGTGTGTGCCTTTCCAGCCGGCTCCAGTTCCAGCCAATGCGTTTTGAGCACCTCTGCAAATGCGGGTTCACTACGTGCTGCGGGTAGGGAGGGGTAGGGAGGCGTTTGCTTTGCTCGCCTCCCTGCTGGGTAGGATGGACCTGTGCTCTGACCCAGTCTGGCCGGTCTTATGGAGTCGTGATGCGACAGCGTTTGAGACCCCCTGGCCTGGGTCACTTGGACGGTTGGGAAGCAGGGCCTGTCCCTGCTAGGGATGTCACTGCCACGCCGGCTGGGCCTTCTCCCCATCCATTCTGCAACGCCCTGGATCGCACACGGTTGGGGTGTTGCCTGAGGTGACCCGTGCGCTGCTGGGCTGGGAACCTAGCAAGGCAGTCGCCCGTCCCCTGGCACCTCGCCTCCAGTCCTGCCTAAGTAAAGCAGCCGCACTATGTTCAGGGAGCGGTTGGGGTTAGTTTCCAGGAGGTGCCCGGCATAAAAGGCCTTAGTTATTGCAACTGTGAGCCAAGTGCCTCCCCCAATCTTGGGGTGGCACTGGGATGCCCTGTCCACGGCCTCACGGCTTGTTTTTTCACTTCGAATTTATTCCTGCCTGAGCCTCCTTCGAGCCTGAGCAAGCCCAGCCTCGCCCCTTCGCTCTCCCTCTGCTGTCCCTGGGATGGCGGGCATGAGCGCGCACAACTACGCGGAGGGGGGAAGAGAGTGAGAAGGAGACACCGGAGGCCTTGTCTCCGCGGCAGCTCCCAGTGCGCAGACACAGCGTGCACCAGTGCATATGACCCCGGTTAATCAGATTCCTTGCCGTGCGGCCAGTCGTGTCTGCGCTGCGCCGATGTTGTGTAAGGGGACAGCAGAGCTTGTGGGCGGACTCTCGAGCAAACCGGGTCTTCGCCGTGGGCTCACCTCAAGGCAAATTTTGGAGCTGAATTCCCCAAAGATTGGAGGGGGAGCCCAGCCTGCCTCTGACTATCACCGGAATCCAGCTAAGATGCCCCGGGCAGGGTTTCAGCTGGCCCTGACCGTAAAAATGTAATTAAAACACTTTTGATTCCCCAAAGGTCCCTGGCTCGCCTCAGAGCTGAGTGAATAATTAGCTACCGCTAGCGAGCTTGAGTGATCTTGGCCCCTCTCTGCGCCTGCCTGGAAAATCAGCACACTGGAGTGTCCTGGGAATGGCTTTTCCTTCCGTGGATGGCAGGCTGGTCCCTGCAAGGCCCAGAGGCTCGGTGGGTGCAGGCGTCATGTGGCTTCCGTTCTGTTCCCTGTCTCTCCTCTAACAGGCACTAAAGCCCAGCTGCCCCGTGGGGCTGTCTCCTGGTCCTGTGCTCAAACCATGCCACTCTGCCCCCCCTGCCTG
This sequence comes from Pelodiscus sinensis, assembly GCF_052426305.1. NCBI lineage: Eukaryota > Metazoa > Chordata > Testudines > Trionychidae > Pelodiscus > Pelodiscus sinensis. Next base: position 4,916,679 of record NC_143074.1, on the reverse strand, counting down.
CCTGCCGTAGACCCCAGATTTGGTGCCCCTCCTGGGCTGGCTGTGCATGGTTCAAGGCCCGGTAAAGCGACGGCTGTTCCTCTCTCCCCCGGGCTGCTGCTGGGTTTGCAGGATGCAACACCGGAGACTTTCTGTTGTGTAAAACAAGCCCTGACAGAGTCCCTCTGAGTGAGCGCCCGGAGGCCAAACCTCATCCACTGGAGGGGATTTGAGTCCCTTAGCAACGCGCCAGGGAGTAAACACAAGTGACTGGAGGGCAAAACCGTTGTGGCCTAGTTCAGAGGGCGGGGAGAGGGAGAATATCGGCTGGAGGTGCCTCTCTCCTTCCTCCAGCCCTCAGCGGAAAACTCCTCCCCGTCGTTCTGCAGAGCCCGCCCCGAACACACATGCTCCTTCTCCCCAGAGTTAAAGGGGAGGAAAGTGAAGCTTCTCTTCTCCTCGCACTCTCCGAAAGCCTGTTTGCAATTAGTGGTTCTGCTTTGGCTTCTCCTGGCTTGCCAGCTTGCAGGGGGCAGGGCTTGGCATGCGGCAGGGGGCAGGTCTGCCACAAGCTCCCAGTCGTGCCTGGTTGAGCGCTGGAGGGCAGGGCTCTGTGTAGACACAGGGAAGTCACCAGCCTGTTGAAGGGGCATGGGTGTAGCGCTAGCCCGTCTGGCTGGGGGGCTGTGTCGCTGTTTTTCAAGCCTTGTTCTGTGAGCAGTTGTTGGGGGTGGGCTGTAGTGCCCCAGCTTGGGGGTATCAAAGGGCTGAACACGTGGCCCAGACCGGAGTGGAGCCCAGGATGCGGTGGGAGTTCGCTGGCGGGGCGGCTCCACCCTGGCTGTACATCAGGAGCTTTGGAGCTGCCTGGCTCCTGGCCAGTCTCAGCATAGTGGGGCTGGACTCTGGTTCTCGGGTGCTTTGCCGTCCACTTCAGCAGCTGCCTCCTTCCAGCCTAGCTGGAGAGCCCCGGCTGACCCTGCACGCTGGGCCGTGCCTGCCTGAGCAGCACAAGCCCCAGCAAGCATCGCACCCCGCTGCAGGAGCTCCGCGGACCTGCCAGCCAACACCAGCTCGCATTCAAATTCCTGCGGCGCAGCCACGGACGGGCCCCAGCGACCTCCCAAGATCCCACCCCCTTCAGCAGCGCCCAAAGTGCATTCCAGCCTGTCCCTCCAAGGCCTAGGGCTGCCGGCCGCAAGGGCAAGCTCCATAGAGAGGACCTAGCGTTGGTGGCAGCTGACCCACAATGGGAGCAGGGTGTGGGCTGCAGGGTCCGGGGGAACCCATTTCATCCTGGTACCGGTGCCCAGGGCGGCCCTCTCAAATCTGTTTGTGGAAAGGGGGCCGGGGCTGTTTCTGTGCCGTGTGGCTCAACGGCCCGAGATGGGAACTTGAGGCTGCAGCCTGAGACCCCCCCTTTGAGCGAGCCCCGCCTGCGAGGAACGCCCCTACGCCGCGGGGTCAGGAAGGGTGTGTCCCTGGGCCCTAGGAACTGCCTGGCTGCTGTGTCTTGCCAGGTTCTCCTTTGCTGAGTGCTTTCCTGACCCTTGCAATCTGGCCCGGCTGTGGGAGCTGCCAGCCAGCTGAACTAGCGAGGCTGTGCACGTGTTTCAGGCCTTTGCATGCTGCCACCTGAGCTGCCAGGGCCTCTGAGTGAGCCACACGGCACTAGCCCTGCCACGTGCAGTCAGCCCAGGCTGCGCCGCGAGAGGCGAGTCGGGGGGCAGCTCCAGGGCTGCCGGGGGGTGGCTGGTATCCCCCAGCCCAAAGGCATGACACGAGCGCTGGCTTGTCAGGGCACAAGGGGGAAGGGCTCAGAGACAGACGCCTGCCTGTGGATGGGGAGCCAGGGAAGTGGGTGCGTCCATTCTCCTCCCTCCCTGCAGTTCAGAGCTTCCCGTCGGCACCTCGCGGATGCCACGCTGCAGCCGTCCTGGGTTTTCCCTTGGCAGGCTGGGTTCCAGGCACAGAACCCCCCTCCCCTCCCCATGCCAAGGGGCTCGCCGGGCTTTGGGTGGCCCATACTACTGCATCTCCGCCCTGGGCGCTTACGCGGGGAGGCTGGAGGAGGTGGCCGAGCCCTGGCAGCAGCAGAGGGGCCTGTGGAGTCGGCCTCAGCTGGGGAGCGGAGTTGTTTCCTGTCTCCCTCTCTGCAGGAGGAGGGTCTCTTCCCCTCTGCTGCCAGTGGGGAGGGAATTGGTGCTCTCCTGTCAGGAAAGGCTGGGACATGGGAGGGGGGCGGGCGTCTCTTCAGGAGGGGGAAGGGGTGCATTGCTACAGGTTTAGGGCAACCTGCTGGGGGGTCCCCCTGTGAGCCCATGACCGAGGGGTGCGGGATGGGAGACAGTGTCCCCTAAGAATGCTGGTCAAGTCAGCCTCGAGTGACAGATCAGGAATCCAGGGCAGCGTCCTGCGAATGGAGCTGGGCAAGTCCTTGCCCCTCACTGTGCCTCATTTTCTCCACCTGTAAAATTGGCCCTTCTTTGTGGCTTTAATTGTCGGCCAGGCGCTCTGGGCGGGGCAGGAGGGGAGGGTTCAGCCCTGCACTACAGAGCCGAGTTTGTTTCCCTACGATCACCAATGTGGCTTCTGGCTTCTCTGAGCATTCCTGACGGAGACGCCCCCACCCACTTTCTCTCGCAGTCCTGAGCTGTCATAAGGAGTCTCTCTCCTGCCCCCCATCTTCACTTCCTCTGTCGTAGCTCCCCTGATCCCAGCAGCTTCCTCTGTGTCCCCTCCCGGTTTAGAGGAGGCCGGCAGCCGCAGCCACGGTGGCTTCTACTCCTCACACCTCTCTGGTCTGTCCTCACTAGGCAGAAAGTTGAGAAACTTCTAAAAATGGTCAAAAAATGTAACTTTTTCCCCTGCCCCCCCACTGCATTTCCTCCTCTGGCTTTTACAATCCCCTCTTGGCATGGGCCTGCCATCTGCAGCCAAAACAAAGCAGGGAAGCAGTCTCCCTGCAGGGACCCTCCCCACACCGCCTCCGGGATGGTGGGGCTGGACTTGGGTAAAGCTCTAGCAGAGATTACACACATCGGCGCTCAGCCCAGGAGCTGCTGGGCCCGTGTGACGTGCTCAGGGCCGTACAGGGAGTATTGTGCGGCTACAGCCCACGAAACACGCTGTGTGCGGCCCACAGTGGTAAACAGGGTGAGAACCACTTCGCCTTTGTGGTGGAGAGCTTGTGAGTTCACACAGGAGTTGGCTGCTTTGCAGAGTGGCTACAGTGTCCGGCCTGTGGGACTGGGGGGGCTGATAAACTGGGGGCCATTGGGGGGGGGGGGGGGCAGAACGTCTGGTGGAAATCTGTTGCTGGTGGGGTGTGTACGGCTAGTTTAGGTAATGCCAGGGATTGAACGGGTGGGGTTTGGCACCAAGGGGCGTGGGTCTGGCAGGCCCGTACCAGAGCCCCAGTGCTGCTGCCGCCACCTTGCACACAGCTTGTCTGTTGGGCTTTATCTCCCTGAGATGCTTGAGTAAAGGCAACATTGGCCTAGCGTGCTCACAGCCCAGCTACCTGTGGTAGGTGGGAGGGGACAAAAGAAGCCCCACCCCCATCCCCTCCCCCGCCCTGTCTCCTGCCCCTGGAGCAGACAGGAAGCCACCACCAGCTTCTCCAGAGCTGGAGATGGCATCAGCTGACAGTAGGGAGGTGGCTCCCTGACTCGCTGGTTCTGACCAGGGTTAGTGGATAAGAACGGCCAGGCTGGGTCAGGCCAAAGGTCCATCTGGCCCAGTGGCCTGTCTGCCGACTGGCCAATGCCAGGTGCTTCAAAGGAAATAAACAGAACAGGGAATCAAGTGATCCCTACCCTGTCGCCTATTCCCAGCTTCTAGCAAACAGAGCTCAGAGACACCGTCCCTGCCCTATATCCAGTGATGGACCTATCCTCCATGAACGTATCTAGTTCTTTTTTGAATCCTTTATTGTCTTGGCCTTCACATCATCCTCTGGCGAGGAGTTCCACAGGTTATGTGAAGAAATACTTCCTTTTGTTTTAACTAGTGCTCTCATAGCTGCTCTCTGAAGTAGGAGCCCCATTGCTGCCATACAGGCTTGACTATTTATTTCTGGTATAGACAAGGAGATGGGTTTCATATGCCTGCTTCCTCTGCTCCCAATTCTCTCACTAGCCCAATGCTAATCCTGGGTAGCCAAGGCAGATGCAAGGCAGTTCTCTTGCATCTGCCTTGGAGAACTGTGGCTGGTGGGGCTGGGCAGGGGGTTCAGAGCACGGTGTGATGCATGGTTCGGGTGAAACCCCTTTCCTCCATTGCATTCAAATACCACCACCTCAAACAGCTGCCTGAGGCACTTGTGGCCAAGCCACGTGGACTAGCAATGAGGATCAAAAGGATTCCTCCAATTCATGAGACTGGAAGAGAAATCCTTTGGGCACGTCTTGTAGTGACCGAGCTGAATCTCTCACAAGAACCCAGCCTGTGTTCCTTACGGTTCCTCGTCTTGGAAAGGAAGGGCAATCTGGTACTGGCAGACAAATCAGAGGAGGCATTGAAAGCTTGCGTGTTGAATGTATTGGTGGTGGAATGGTCCTCTGGATCATGCACACGGCTTACTTTATTTTCAGTTCTGCCACTGACAGGCTGTGACCTTGGGCATGTCGCTTTGCCCTGTGCCTCAGTTTCCCTACGTGGGGTGAGGATTAAGTAAGGAATAATGTGAGCTTACTTATTTAAAACCACCTCAGATCCTGGGCGGACAGTGCAATGGAAGCAGTACAATGTCCTTAATGCAGAGTCTAGGTCTGCCAAATTGGGGAGGCTGAGGGCTTCTGTCCAGGCTGGAATCCCGCATGTGGCCTTTCCTTGCAGTAGTTGAGTGCTTCTGGCGCTAACTGGAGCAGTGTGTGTGAGGCTGGGGGAATAAAGGGGACTCCCTCTCACAGGGAGGGTGGGGCGACTGACTGGCTGCCTGTTTCTGTGATTGCTGCTCTAAGTTTCCTGGGCCCGGCTGCATGACTGGGGGCAGGGTTTGGGGGCATTTCTCACCTACAGAGCAGGGAATAGAGGGGTGTTCGCTTTCCCTGTCTCTCTGCCTCCCGCTAGCCAGTCCCAGCATGTAGCTCTGGGATCTAGTCCCTACATGAGCCAAGCCCAGGTGTGGCCATCACTGGACCCTCTGGCTTCTGGAGATGTTCCCGGTCCCGCTGGCAGAAGGGCTGGGCCCGCAGCTGAAAGTCGTTCTCCGTCCTCTGGCTTCTCCGTTCCCCAATGCGCTGGTCATGGGCCCCCACCCAGCATGCATCTGGGCAGCTCCGTCTTGATCTTGCTGAGGGCTGGGAAGGGTCCCCTTGGCTGCGGAAACCTGGCTTGTTGGCTTGTGAGGTGGAAATTGCCTTCTCCACAGAGACGCTCCTGCCGGGTTACTGGCTGAGTTTCCCGGTTCCCCTACAGGCTGCTGGGACCCAGTTACCTGCCTGCTTGCGCGCCCATCAGCCGAGACCAAAGGGACGAGGCGCGAGACGTGACCTGGCTCGGTGCCCTCTCTGCTGGGAGGCGAGCTCCTTCCGGGCTCTGGAGTGGTGGGTCTGTTTGACGTATGTGGAGCCCTTCGAGGCTGCTCCATGAGGGGATGTGCTGGAATCTAGACCCTGCACCAACCAGGCCTCGTGTGGACCTCGGGGGCCCTGTGGGTTCTGGAGACGTTCCAGGTTCTGCGGGCAAAAGGGCTGGGCTCTCGGCCCGCTGCACAGTAGAAAAGTGGTGACTTTCTGCACTGGGTCTCTCTCCTCCCGGGCCCCCTGCAGCCCTCTGGGCACCACGGCCCAGTGTGTAGACAGGGCTCCGATGTCATCCAGCCCTGCAGGGAGGCTAGACAACATGGCGTTGGAAGCGCCTGCTCCCATTGGACACCCGCGCTGGCACAGCAGTAGCGGTGACTCGGCAGCAGGGAGAGGGCTGGTGCGGACCAGGCCTGCAGCGTTCGAGCCCCTGACGGAACGGAAACATCTGGTTTGGAAGCTTTCTGGGAGCTCCCCACGTCCTTGGAATGCCGCAGGATCCCCGTGTGCTAACAGACGGGCCCTGCCTTTGGATTGGCTGGGGCTAGCGTCTCCTCCAACCCACGAGGATCTGTCGCCAACGCCTTGAGTCTCTTCCCTGAATCTCTTCCCTTTGCATCCACTCGCTGCTTGGCTGCTGGGAGCCCAGTCCCTCCCTGGACTCTTGTGTTCTGCCCCAGTGGTGATCAGCTGGGAAGACACTCCCATGGGCCAGATTCTGAGGCCAGATAGCTCCCCTCTCTGGGTGTGGATTTTTAGAGCGTGCTTAGAGGAAGAAAGGACACAAGGCAGCACATGCATGTAAACCAGTGTGCTCTGGGTATTGTCACCAGCTTGTCCTCTGGATCCAACACACAATGTGGAGGCAGAAGGCTCCAGCTAGGAAAGAGAGATCTGTATTCGAGTCTACTTCGATGAGGGGTTCGTATGTGAGGCCTGTGGATAGAAAAGCATGTGTCAAAGAGTCCAAAGCGCCAGCTCCTGCTAACAGCTGAAAACAGACTGGTTGGTTGTCTGAATAAACTTGTTTTTTGCATATATGAAAGTCTTTGTGTTTTATTTTTTCCCTCTGGGCGCTGGAATGTTGGAATTGGGTTTCCTGTTGGCACAAACCGGCTCTGCAGACCAGAACGGTGTGACACACACACACTCAAATTGCAAAAGATCCTTTCTTCTCTTGGGAAGCTTATGCAATGGTCGATCCGAACTCTGATACTGCTCTTGCTTTTGTAGACGGCACTGCCGATACGCTAAAAATAAAGGATTTAAACTCTGTCTTGGATCCTTTGCCAGCGCTTACCTCAGTGTGTCTTTGGCACCCGCAGCAGGAGCACGGTTGGAACTTGTACGACTTGGAAAGAGGAATGGAAGCGGGTGGAGGTGTGGGGTGGAGGGGAGATTGAAACACTCAGCCCTACTGGGAAGAAACCTGCAGAGCGACCAAGAGAACTTGGCAAACTTGCTACCCATCATGCACAGCGACAGGTCACTTGCTGGATTGAATTGCACGGGCTCCTGGGATCACAGGGAATTGTCTCCTTGCCATATTTCACAAGCACAAAATGGCCTCTGGGCCTGTCCCATGTAGGCGAGGGAAGCTACCGCAAAACTGGGTAATAGGGTGATACTCCAGAGTCTGGCATTGCGTACAGCGGTGCTGACGTACCACGCCTGCTCCAGTTACACAACGCAGTACAGGGGCTGCAATTCGAAGCCGATATAGCCGGCCCCCGGTCCGACCGGGAGGGAACGCCTGTGCCTGGAATGTTCTTGTGCAGGGTTTTACTGGAGCCGGGATGGGCTGCACGGGAAGGGAGGCGCCACCCTTAGCCCTGCACGGGGTGGCTCTTGCAGAGCTGAGAGCGCTGGGGTGGGCTGCGCATTGCGAGCCTGATTCCTGCTGGGTTCAAGGCAGGATTTGCCACCATCGCCTTGCTACCGGGAAAGTGTCTTCAGACTTGCAATGAGAAGCCCTGTGGCATCCTAGAGACTAACACCAATATATCTAGAATCATGAGCTTTGGTGGGCAAACCCCACTTCCTCAGGTGGGCTGGAGTGGAGGATAAAAGTGGGGACTCTCAGAATTTATAATAGAAAAAAGGCTGCCGGGGGTGGTGGTTTTGGGGGGGGGAGGAAGAAATACTTGTGAATTGCAGTGCCAGAACTAATGAGGCTAATTGAATGGGCTGGAAGTGTCCCATTAGCTTCTGATGTCAGGGCTTAAATGTAAGGGAGGCTGGTTTTATAATGGGCCATCCCATGAATGGGATGTTGTAGTGTTCAGGCCAAAGGAAACTGTCAGATTTGCATATGAAGGTGAATTCTGCGCGCTCTCTGTAGTTGGCTGGTGAAATTCCTTTGTAGAAGAACGGCTTCTTTTAAACCTATGACTGAGAGCCCAGGCAGGTTAAAATGTCCCCCCACAGGCTTCTGCTGATGTCTGACTTTTGCCCATTTATCCTTTGTCATAGAGGCCGAATACGGGTCTCCAAGCAGCATGGCAATGAATGAACTGTCCCGCCTCCCTCATGCAGGCCCTGTCATCCCCCAATTGCATTCCTCTTCTCCGTGGTGGGTTGAGGTCACGCGGCCACTCATGACAAGGTGCAGCAAAATAGACTCTAGATGAGATGGAGGCACTTGGCAGGCACTCAGCTTTGGACAGATCAATCAAGAGGATCTGAGGTAGCCAATGACCCAGGCCAGGTGGCGAGATAAAGAAGTTGCTGTTATCAAACTGGTGATCTGACCTCCCCATAACGGCGTCTGGTCTGGTCTGGTAGCTTCTGCCTGCCTTGGTTTATCTACCTACTTCTAGGTCTTGTGTAGTAGTACCTACAGCTCCAAGGATATGTCTAAATTACAGGGGGTTTTCTAAAGGATATGCAAATTCTGCAGGAATCTGCATATCTTCTTCTGATCTCACTTTTGAAAGAGGATCTTTCTAAAGTGAAAGTCTGGATGTGTGGTGTGTGGGGTTTTTTTTTTTTAAACCTGTGTTTTTTGAAAAAAGAGAAGTGTTACCCCCCCCCCTTTTTTTTTTAAGGAAAAGGCTGTTGTTGTGGGGTTTTTTTTCTGAAAAAACGCATCCAGACTACTTTCACTTTCAAAAATGAGATCGGAAGAAGATATGCAAATTCCCATGGGAATTTGCATATCCTCTTTCGAAAATAGAATGTAGTCTAGACACAGTCCAAGTGAGAGCCAAGCCTAGCAAGGCAATAGAACTGTCTGGAAAAATCCTGACGATTTTGTCGAGATTTGTCGACTCCATGACATCACCATCTGTTTTGCAGAGAGGGTTCAATTTTGCCAAAGTTCCAGCAGAAGCCGGGAAACTTGCCTGGTCTGAGCAGGTTTGGGGGCTGGGCTTGTCAAACTCTGTAATACACGGAAATCCCCACATGCAGGTTGCCTAAGTAAGCCGCGCACCCACTGGGTATGGGTCACTGTCCTGTGTCGTGACACTGAGACCCTTTACAGAGAGAGGGACCATGAGGCTACTCTGCAGCCTTAGCTGAGAGCCAGCTGGCTTTTAGCTCAAGCTGTAGAGGCTCATGCAGGAAGCTCCAGAGGTCCCAGGTTCGGTTCTGCCTGGTGGCCTTACACTTGCTTCCAAGAATTGCAACCCATATGAGACTCTTAGGACCAGATCTCCAGCTAGCATGACTCCATTAGAGCCAATAGAGCGCTACTCCAGTTCACTTCAAATTAGGGTTGTTAAAACGTGTGTAATTATCTGTCACTGCTGAACGTTTCAGTGGTTACATGCAGGGCAGCAGTGAGCTCCCTGGACTACCAGCTCCCACCTGCCACCCTGCTCCTGGGGAGCCGGACGAGGAGCCACATGTGACCCTTCGGATAACTGATAGGTAACCGATAAGCATGAGCTTGTTTAAACGGCTGCGCTCTTGCATCCCTACTCCAAATTCTGTGGTTGGCTCAATGGTGTCTCCAAGTTTTTGTCAGTCTGATCATGGGCTGGGCTCTCCCAGCGAGGGCCAGCGCTTACGCCACATCTGCTGAAATTCAATTGGGAAGCGCTGCCAAAAGTTGGGGAGAAGCCGGGTTGTGCAATAGGTCCCTCGCCCCAAATACCTGCAGCTCCACCCCTCCAGCATCACACACACCATGCAAAAGAGGACGAACCAGTTGGGCCTCAGCCTGTCCCACCCCCATTGAGTTAGTCTGACCTCCTGGTCCCGGAGGTCAGTCTGTAACGTGTCCCGTTGTGCTGTGCTCCACAACCTGCAACCTTGCAGTCCCTGGCAGTTTGACGCGTCCATGCACCAAGTGCAGCTACCTGCCGCCTGCTCGGAAAGTGACTTTTTAAGGGGCACCAACTTAAAACAGACACTTCTCAGTCTGAAAATATTTGTGCCCACGCCTATTAACCTTAACTTGAAAAGCAGAGGGGAATTCCTGCCTTCATGTTGCCGGTTAGCTTCCTTCAGACTTGTCTGCATGGAGACTTGTACCGTCCCACTTGTTTGGTTAGGGTTTTGTTAAGCAGTTGTTGCAAAAGGCAGCGTGGGCTTGACTCGATTTCAAACAGGATTGGCTAGGGTTTAGTTTGTCCATTAGGAAGGAGCTCAATTGAAATAAGCCACTCCTCTGCTGAGATGGGCGTGTCTGAACGCGCACCGATGCCGATCTGCATGTAGACAGAGCCTTTGTATGTTTGACAATAACCCGGATAACGTCAGTTTCCTTGATCCACAGGAGCCTTTGACAAAGCAACAGGGTGGAGAGAAATACAAAGCCGCAAACTTGACAGAGCTCACGTTTCACGTGCCAGCCGTCCCTTATTCTCTTACTGACTTGCTTTCAAGACCATACCTTTCCTCAAAGTCCTACCAGTGTTGTGCGTGGGAGCAGGGTGTGCGTGGCTGGGGCAGCAAACACCTCTCTGGTGGGGAAATGCTCCCGGTGCGAGCTAAATCTAGTCCTGGGGAGGGGATTTGAGTATTCTAGTTGGACATGAATGGAATAAAGATTCGACTCAAGTCTGTGCCACAGGCTGAAAGTTAACCCTTTGGGTACTTCAGGAGTCAGGGAGGGAGATTTAAAGGGATGATGAGGCTACCCCATAATTTTATTAGCTTAACCACTCTCTGACAAGTTCATGCTCAAGCTAGCAAGAGGCAGCATGGTCCAGCGATGAGGCTGCGGAACTGGGAGTCCAAGCTGGATTCTGTGCCTGGTTCTGCCACTAACCTGCTGTAAGATCTGAGACGTGGTTTGCCCACTTCTCATCCTACCCTATTTCTGTTGTCCATCGTTTGGGGCGGGGGCTGTCTCTTGCTATGTGGTGTGTACAAAGCCAGGTCCAAGTCTCTGCTCTAGCTACACATGTCCCACTATTGCAGCAGCTCCAGCAGAGGTGAAAATCATAGAATCATGGGGTTGGAAGAGACCTCAGGAGTCATCCACTCCAGCCCCTGCCCAAAGCAGGACCAACCCCAACTCAATCATGCCAGCCAGGGCGTTGTCAAGCCAGGACTTAAAAACCTCTAGGGATGGAGATTCTACCATCTCCCTGAGAACCCATCCCAGTGCTTCACCCCCTCCTAGGGAAATAGTTTATCCTAATATCTAACCTAGACCTCCCCCACTGCCATTTGAGACCATTGCTCCTTGTTCTGCCATCTGCTTCCTCCCTCCCCCCGAGAAAAGCCTTTCTCCATTCTTTGGACCCCCCCCCCTCGGAGTTGATGGCTGCTCTCCAATCCCCCCTCACTCTCCTCTTCTGCGAGAGCACTGACGTAGCCATCCGTGGTGCTTTGTCTGCTTCCAGCGGCTAGGTCATGTGATGGGCTGATTGCGCTCCCCGCAAGAGCAATAGAAGGAATTCAAAGCGGCTAGTGCAGCCAGAGGCTTTGTCCGTAGTGTGGCTAAGTGCCGTCGAAAGCCCTACGGACTGCCCGGGTTTTGTTAAGCAAGACCAGAAGCTCAGTTACTCACCTGGGGCAGACAGGATCAGTGGAGTCAAACCCCAGTTTGGGGGGTGGTGGGGTGAGAGCTTATTGACTCCCCCCAATGAAACCAAACAAACTCCTAGTGTAGATGGGGCCAGCGATGACCTCTGAGTGCATCTGAGGTACTACGGCTGCTGAGCTGTAGGCATGCATGCCCTGCAATCTCTGGACTCAGCTCTGAGGGGTTTTAGCTGCACTCAGCGACACTGCGGGGCTAGGATGAGTCCAGAAAGAGAGCATCTTAGACACTGCTTGGGGCCTTGTCTAGATGCAGGAGTTGCATCAATTTCACCATGAAGGTGGGCGACTGGGAGCAAACCCATCCTTGGACACACAACATTCATAAGAATGGCCATACTGGGTCAGACCAAAGGGCCATCTAGCCCAGTGTCCTGTCGGCCGACAGTGGCTAATGCCAGGTACCCCAGAGAGGGGGATCCCAACAGGTAATCCGCACATGATCCCTCCCCTATCTTCCGTTTCCAGTGAAACAGAGGCCAGGGACACCATTCCTACCCATCCCGGCTAATAGCCATTGATGGACCTAAAGTCCATGAATCTATCTAGATCTTTTTTGAACCCTGTTAAAGTTCTAGCCTTCACCGCATCCTCTGGCAAGGAGTTCCACAGGTTGACTGTGTGCTGAGTGAAGAAAAACTTCCCTTTGTTTGTTTTAAACCTGCTGTCTATTAATTTCATTTGCTGACCCCTAGTTCTTATATTGTGGGAATAAGTAAATAACTTTTCCTTATTTACTTTTTCCACACCAGTCATGATTTTTACAAACCTCTATCATATCCCCCCTTAGTCTCCTCTTTTCTAAGCTGAAAAGTCCAAGTCTTTTCAGTCTCTCTTCATCTGGGACCTGTTCCAAACCCCTAATCATTTTTGTTGCCCTGTTCTGAACCTTTTCCAATGCCAATATATCTTTTTTGAGACGAGGTGACTACATTAATGGTTCACAATCCTGCTGGAAAGGCATAACAAGTGGGGTTCCGCAGGGGTCTGTTTTGGGACCGGCTCTGTTCAATATCTTCATCAATGATTTAGATATTGTTATAGAAAGTACGCTTATTAAGTTTGCAGATGATACCAAGATGGGAGGGATTGCGACTAATCTGGAGGATAGGGTCATAATTCAAAATGACCTGGACAAATTGGAGAAATGATCTGAGATAAATAGGATGAAGTTTAATAAACACAAATGCAAAGTGCTCCACTTAGGAAGGAACAATCAGTTTCACACATACAGAATGGGAAGCGACGGTCTGGGAAGGAGAACGGCAGAAAGGGATCTAGGGGAAGAGTGGACCACAAGTTAAATATGTCAGCAGTGTGATGCTGTTGCAAAGAAAGCAAACATGATTCTGGGATGCATTAACAGGTGTGTTGTGAGCAAGACACGAGAAGTCATTCTTCCGCTCTATTCTGCGCTGGTTAGGCCTCAGTTGGAGTATTGTGTCCAGTTCTGGGCACCGCATTTCAAGAAAGATGTGGAGAAATTGGAGAGGGTCCAGAGAAGAGCAACGAGAATGATGAAAGGTCTAGAGAACATGACCTATGAGGGAAGGCTGAAAGAATTGGGTTTGTTTAGTTTAGAAAAGAGAAGACTGAGGGGGGACATGATAGCAGTTTTCAGGTATCTAAAAGGGTGTCATAAAGAGGAGGGAGAAAACTTGTTCATCTTGGCCTCTGAGGATAGAACAAGAAGCAATGGGCTTAAACTGCAGCAAGGGAGATTTAGGTTGGACATTGGGAAAAAGTTCCTAACTGTCAGAGTAGTCAAACACTGGAATAAATTGCCCAGGGAGGTTGTGGAATCTCCATCTCTGGAGATATTTAAGAGCAGGTTAGACAGACACCTGGGGGGAATGGTCTAGACACTCCTTGGTCCTGCCCTGAGGGCAGGGGACTGGACTCAATGACCTCTCGAGGTCCCTTCCAGTCCTAGTATTCTATGATCTGCACGCAATTCAGACAGAGGGACTGCTTGTGGCACAGCTCTTACGCAGCGACTGTCAAGATTTTGACCTGGCTTAACCCTGTTGGATTAACTCGTGCAAACGGAAGCCCGATTCTAAAACTGTAGTAGGTATTTGTCGCCTCTTGAACTAAAAGGTGCTAGGCAGATTTAAGGGGAGTAAGTTCCTCGTGCGGGCAGACCCTGAGACAGCAGCTGGCTGGCCTTTCCAGCACCAAGTAGCTTTAATGAATAATGGGCGACATCTTTTTCCCTCTCCCTCCTTCTGACCTACTCGCTTTAGCAATCTCTTAGTGGCAGCTGTCACTTAGGGGAGTAATAAAAGGCTCTTCCACTGTATCTCTTACAACACCCTGAATCCAGAAGGATGCTGCAAATCTGAGATTCGGGGATCCCTCTCCTGTAGCTGTCTGAATGGGCAGCAGTCATGCTCTGAGCGGTGTGCAGTATAGACAGAAAGGGTGCGCGTTTGGCTGGCACTCTGAGAACTCTAGGTGTCGCCTAATTTCTAGAACAGGGCCCCGAAGGATGCCTACAAAAGGGGCATGGGAGAGAACCAAGAGGACACAGAGGGGACATGAACAGAAAGAGCAGGGTGGTGGTGTGAAGGGTTGGGCAGAGCTTGGAGTCCGAGGACTCTGAATTTGATGAACAGACAGCGGGCCCTAGTGGTTGGAGCAGCTGCAGAAGAGGAAAGCTAGCTTGGCTCAAGTGCAAGAATGCCAGGCTGCGGGGAGCAGGCCAGAGAGATGTATACAGCCACAGCAGGAGTGTGAGCTAGAAAGCTAAGGGATGGCCACTGCCTTGGCCAGCTTCAGGGATGTCCTGAGCTTAACACAAGTCTCTGCAGTCCACGGAAGGGGGTACCCGTGCTCTCTGGAGTCAGCGAGTGAAGGACAGCTGTCGGGTAAGCTGTCGTTGGGCCTCGGTTGTACCGGCAGAGCCATTGGTGTCTAGTTATCCTTGAGAATTCCCTTGGCGTGTCTCTTCCTGCCTGGCAGCGCTACGTCTGGGAGGGCCGGGGCTGTGGAGTCGGTCTCCGATTACACTGGCAGCTCTGATGTTTACCCACGGAAGCCATGTGGCCTCTGGAGGAGGGGCCTTTATTTTGCTCTGTGTTCAGCTCGGAATCTGCTTCCGTCCATTCATAAGGTCTCCAAGGTGGAAACTGACAGGCCGAACCTAGCAGGCTGTAAGGACACGTTCAGTGCTGCCTGCTCAGCTTGCTCCAGCTACTGCGTCTTCCCTGGCTTCCCCAATGATTCCCCCAGAGTGACCAAGGAGTGAAACTAAAACGCCAGAGTAAACTGCCAAAGCAGCACTCGGCAAGGGCCAGTATCTCCTGATCTGTGACTCAGGCTGGTGGAATTTTGCCTTAGATGTTTGTTTGATCATTCTGCCCCGGAGGTGCTGCCCAATGTAGAGGGCAGCCGGGGAATTGCTGCTCCCAGTTGAAGGCCAGAGGACATAGACAGCTATTGTGAGGCAAGTTCTACTCTGAGGGCTTTTGGGCAGTGGAACCTTTCTACCAACCCAGGGCTTTGTCCATCCCTGCTCCGCCCCATGGCTGGTGACTTGGGGATAAAAGCTTTCTACTGCTGTCGGGCTAAGAGTAGCTCAGTTAGCTAGGTAGTCACTTTTGTGCTGTCTCCTGAGCTCCAGCCCTCTTGTTGGCAAAGATTGGGTCAGTTATGCATGTGGGAGACAATGCTCGCAGCGGATTCCCCCTCACAAAACCTCACAGGCATTTAGCAAAGGGTGAGAGCAGGCACTGCTACATTGGGAGATGTGGCTGGCCTTGGCTCTCCAGTAGGGACTGCACCCCCGCATCCTTCTCCAACAGTGGCTTCTAGCCAGGCTCCTGCCGCTGGGTCCTGTTGGCCCATTGGGCTAGTAACCCGCTGCTACACGCAGCAACTGCAGCTCCTTCTGTATCCTGGGAAGTGGGGTGGCTGGGGGCTCTGGAGAGTCACTGGTTAGGCACCCTTGGACCTTGATGCTAATTTGGTTTCTGTGCATTGGGCACCCAGCGATGGATGAAGGTGCAAGGAGCTTTCTTCACTACCTGAGAGAGCACCTCTGCCGTGGCATCCTGCTGGCTCTCGCAGCGTCTCTGGGCTGGCCAGAGCTTGGCTGGGTGGAGGCAGGGAATTAACTGGAGCAAAACACGAGAAGGGGCTTCCTCTCGGCGTCGCGCTAATCACGCCTCCGCTGGAGCCTTGTATCCGGTTGTGGGAGCCGCATTTCAGGAAAGATGTGGACGAACTGGAGAAAGTCCAGAGAAGAGCAACACAGATGATTAAAGGTCTAGAAAACATGAGGTCTGAGAGAAGACTGAAAAAGCTGGGTTTGTTTAGTCTGGAATTGAGAGGTCGGAAAGGGGTCCTGCTAGCAGCTTTCGAGTATCTAAAAGGGTTGCAAGGAGGAGGGGGGGAAATTGTACTCCTTGGCCTCTGAGGATAGGACAAGCAGCAATGGGCTTCAATTGCAGCAAAGGAGGTTTAGGTTGGACATTAGGACAAACATCCGAACTGTCAGGGTGGTTAAACACTGGAATCAATTGCCTGGGGAGGTTGTGGAATCTCCATCACTGGAGATATTTAAGAGCAGATTAGACACACCTGGGGGGGATGGTCTAGATGGTGCTTGGTCCTGCCCTGAGGGCAGGGGCCTGGACTTCACCTCTCGAGGTCCCTTCCAGTTCTAGTGTTCTTTGCCATGGCCGTTCTCTGTTCAGGTGTAGCAGCAGCCCCGCCCCCGAGGTGTCCTGCTTGAAGGGTGGTGCTTACTGGGTAACAGTTAAACGGTCCCCGGAAGCAGCCCTCGCGGGCAGAGGGCTGCTTCAGCCCCACCGGTCACCTGCGCAGGCTGGGAGCTGACACCCGGGCCGAGAGCAGCCGGGCTGGCGGCCTTTCTTCTGGCCTGGAGCTAACGGGGTGACTGTCCTGGGAGCAGACCTCCCTCCCTGCCACTGGGGAGGTACCAGGAGAACCGTGGCAGGGGGCTGTGCAGTGGCGGGAAGGCTCCGTGCATCCTCCAGATGGGCAAACGTCTCCTGGTTCTCGGGGACTGGCTTTTAGGTCCTTTTTCTCCCTCCTGTTCTCTTCAGCTTCTTACCCCACGTGCCAGGGCTTGGCAACTGGCTACTCGGTAGGCCAGGAGGGCTGTAATCCTGGCTAAAGCAAGTGCTCCTGCTCTGGACCGAACAGCTTCTCAGCCGGCAGCCAGGAAACAATCTATCAAGAGGTTGTCCCTCTTGGGCAGACTCCAAAATAGCCATCTGTCTCCAGAAGGAGGAACTGGCTTCTCTTTCCCTCACGCAATTGTCTGAATGTAACAGGAATTGGAATGGGTCTGAGAGTTGGTAACTGAGCCTGGAGAAGCAGACAGGGGCTGTCCAATCTCTCCTCCCCTCCCCCTTACTCTTTTGTCCTGCTTTGCCCATGCATTGCTCCTTTGCCGTTGCCACATCCCTGCTGTTCCAAGTCCTCTCCAGATCTGGCAGCACTTGTGGTATTCGCGCCCCCCCCCCCCCGCTCCCCAAGGGCTCTCACCCATGAATCACTTCCCACCCCTCTGAAAACAAGCCCAAGGTTGGCCTAAAAGATCAGGAGACTAAAAGAAGAAATTGGGGTTCTCCGTCCGTCCTTTCAGTGTCTTTGCTTCTGTCTGGGAGGTTTTGAGCTTTTAGGGGAGTCCTATTTGTTCCAAGCTTTTCTCCAGCCAAAGAGGTTCAGAACTATAAGTTGGGAAATTCTCCTTTAAAAAGAACTCTGTGCTCCAGTAGCTGGGGCTTTAGGGAGAACGCCAGCTAGCCCTGGACTTATGATTTTTTTTAAAATTATTATTCCCTAGTTATGGACTCTGCTTTATTGCTCATGCCCAGCCCAAAGAGAAGCCTGTGGGTTGGGGAGTAACTATACCTTATGCTGGCTCTCTGTTGGAAGAATACACTGGGGCTTTGTGTCTTGAGCCGGCTTGTTTCTAAGGGCTGTAATTTACAACCCCAACCTGCCTTTTCATCTTCACTGAATCTCCCAGGGTCTGGGGCCTGCCCTCGGAGGCGAGTTTGCTTAAGAACTTGGCCAGCCTGGTACAAAGCTAGTGCTGGAAACAACCTGACCTGGAAGGGATCCCAGCTCTGGTTGCTGCCGCTGCTGGCAGGGTTGTAGCTTTCCAGCAATGACAGGCACACACAGGGGAGATCTTAGAGAATTCCTTCCCCTCGGGCTCTGTGGGGGACCCCCTGGAGGGAACAAGGTGAATGTTCTGCTCATTAGGTGTCCTTCGGTGTTGCTGCTACACTTTTCCATTCATGCGTGGAATAATTTTTATGTGCACCAAAGCCACGTGCAGATGTGCACCACCAGTAGAAACAAAACACCTAGCTGTGGGCACTCTGCTTATCAGCTGGGCATCATGTGAATTTCTCCTGAGCAGCCGCGCAAGCTCCCAGCTTACAGGAAATGCCGGTGTCGTTTGTTTGTTGTTGACCTTCTAGGGAGGGGGCTCGTGGCCTCCCCTCGCCCCCAGGACATGCATGGTACAAATGGGCTGCTGTCTGATAGACGCAGCGTCCCCTTGATGGCTCTGGCTGGAGCCGGGGTGCAGGAATGGAGCAGTGTTACCAGGCCGAAGGGGCACCCGCTCTCTCTGTGGCCAAGAGACGACGGGGCAGTGTTGCTTGTGCTGGGCGCGGAGTGCCGCGTCGCTCCTAGCGTGGACGGGCTCGTTGGTGTGAGCGTGGAGGGCGGGAAGGGCCCCGGGCGCAGAGCGGTGAGGGGGAGAGGAAGTGCTCTGCTCTGGGCCGCTCCCACCCAGGTTGGGAAGGACTCTGGGTGCCAGGGAGGAGACGAGGGGCTAGTGACTCTCCACCCCAGGCGTTGGCTCCTGTGCCAGCCTGCCGGCAGCCAGCCTCCCCCTCAGTCATGTGTGTGTTTTCCATCCAGGTGCCCGCAGCCTGGGCTAGACTTAATACCTGGGTCCGCCCTGGGGGTGTGGAAGAATCCCCGCCCCCGCGGGCCCTGACGTCGCCGACCTGCCCGTGGGGACGCAGCTAGGAGACGGCAGAACGCTGGGCTCTGGCTACGTTTCAAAGGCAGAGGCGCAGCGGTTGGGACCCGGCACACACGGGGTCTGCTTCAGTCTCCACTCGCGCCATTTCCCCTCTGTGCCTCTGCCTCCTCTACCCCCCGCCCCGGACTTTTAATCTGGCTCCCCCCCAGCACTGGCTCCTGCTTCTCCCCCTGGCCCCATTGCCTCTCTCAAATAGTCGCTTAGACCCCTAGTGCTAAGGCAGCTTCCTGCCTCTCCTGGCACCCCGGGCCGTGCTGCACCCCAGAAACAGGGGGGGTGTTTGGGGCAGAGGCGGTGTGCAGAGCCCTGTGCGCTCCACTCCACATAAGAGCCAGGCCTGCTGCCGGCCGCTTCTGGGGCTCAGCGCAGTCTGTGGTGACAGGGCAGGGAGCTGCGTTAGGCCCCCCCGCCCCCCACAGCAATGAGCCCCACGTTCCGCCCCCCCAGTCCTGGGTCACTACCCCCATTTTGAAAACCCTTGGTCTAGAGAACTCGGGCCGGGGCTGGAGCCGGAGCAGGTCCGTCTCGCTCTCCTCCACATCGCCTGGTCCTCTCCGTTGCCAAAGGGTTTCGATGCCCGTGCTGCGTAGACCTGAGGACATGGCTCTGGGAGGGTCTAACCTTTGGCGTGTGGCTGTTCGGGCAGCTCCCCCCTGCTGGGAGAATGCAGCTCAGAGGCGTTAGCAATTCTGGGATGGAGATTTTATCCTCCGGCTGGGTGGGAAGCGGTCGTAAGGTCCGAGAGCAGAAGGAAACCGGCCTGCCGTCCCACCGAGAGTCTCTGCTCCAAGCGCCCCAGCCCCATGCGCTGCAGCAGGCTGCCACATGCAATGCAGTGACAGTTTGCAGGCTCTGATCTTCCGGCTGCCAAGTCAGCTGACCCGGCCAGCCACAGCCTGGGCTATTTAAAGCCGCGCTCCTTTTCATGTGATTTTCAAGGGTGATTGGAAGCAAACAGGCTCCGTTCGCTCGCTCGGGCTGTCAGCAATGGCCAGGCGACCTGATCATCTGGCTGCGGGGACGGTCCCGCTGGAGGGAGGCACCTCTGGGCAGAATCCGAGTCCCTGGGTCTGGCGAAGAACTCTTGGGCCGCACTTCGCTTTACTCCAGTGGCAACCTGGCATGACTCTGTGGAATCCCAGCCGTGTCTAATGAGACCCGCTGGATTTACACCTGTGTCAGTGTGAGCAGGAGCCAGCCGGCTGGCTCTGTGGATTGGGGCAAGGGGGCGGGGGAGGTTTGGGAGATGCCAGGAGTGAGGGAAGGTGGAAGACAGGCTATAGTGTCTCTCGGGACTCGGTAGGACGGGTATCGTTTAATGATGGCACTAACAGGAAGTTGGAGGCAGAAGAGGAAGCTGAGGTATGAACCTGGGCAGAGGGAAGAGACAGGACAGTCTGAGGCAGGGATACTTCTCCTGCAGTGGTAGCGCTGCCGGTGGCAAGGCTGGAGAGGAAGCTGGTGTGAGACGAGTGAGTCCACTGACAATAGGGGAAGGTGCCATGAACCGGCTCCTGCGTAAAGGCGCCTTGGCGTGGTGGCTGTTGAGAGGGGCCGCCGCAGCCGGGTTCCAGGGAGCAGGGGGTGTGGAAGCAGCATTGCAATGTGGGTCCCAAGGCAGCGGGTGCAACTTGCCCTCTCTCTGGGGCAAATGTTGGCCCAGGGCACCTGCTCAGCAACCCAAGGAGCCTCGTGTCTGGGACCTCTTCCAGAAGTGCTGCACACAGGATCCCTCCCCTCCTTCCTCTTCAGCAGGAAACTGTCCACTGCCTGCAAAGGCCTCTTGCCAGGGCTGTTCCCCAATCTGGCGCTTCGAATGCAGACAGTGGCGGCCCTCGAGACTTAAAAATGCCTTGCCTCTCTAGGCTTCTGCTTGAAAACTGCCCAAGGGCACATATCCCCTGATCTTGGATGGGTATCGCTGCCACCACCCTAGTGCAAAACCCCTTTTCTGAACCCAGGAAGACTCCCTTGGGAATTTCTTCCTATGGGATACCCCCAACCTCTTTTACCCTCTCTCTGGAGAGATCTTGAAAACAAACTGTAACTTCTAATAGCTGGCCTCTTGGGCACGTGCGTACAGACCCTCCTGCCTTATAGGGCACAGGCATCAGACCTGTTAAAAAGGTGATTTTTATTAACAGAACAAAGATGACCTACTTGGCCAAGCATACTCGGTTGCCAGGTGTTACACAGCCACTGAGAAAACAGACTGCAACACAGAGAATTGCCTCCCTGGGATTCAGCTTCAGTTACAGCATGGGGGGCGGGGGTTAGCACCCCAAACAGCAAACAACAAAGCAAAGAAAAGAACCCGATCCCATCTAACTACAGACATTCCCTGTCTACTCACATTTCTTGTTCCTAGGTTCCGCCCATTGGAGACATGAATTTTTGTGGTGGGACATTCCATGGCTGGCTCCCAAGGGTCATTCCATCTCTCCCTAGCTTTTTCTTTCCAAAACCAGACACACAACGGCAGCAGGCACATTGCTGCTTTCCAGTCAGGTCTCTGACTTTTTTCCCGTTGGCTCCCTGCCAACACTTCCTGGATACCCACAGTTCTGGGTTTACCCCTCCACTCCATCACACCTTTAAAGCTGCTTCCAAACCCCCACTTCCTCTTTCTTCCCATGCCCATGTTACCAAAGACCCTGGAACAAGCCCCCAGCGTCAGGGCACTTGCCAACCAGTCCCCCTACTAGCCCAGACTCCACCGGCTCTCTGTATCTCCCTGTGTTGTGTGAAGTGACAAGGCTGTCTCCAGTTGGGATGTAAAATCCCATTTAATTGGTTAAGTGGTTCAACATAGTGCTTAACTGATTGAAGGGGGTGGGGGGCTGGCTGGAGCAGCCCTTGCCTGCAGCCGGCGGGGGGAGGGCACTCCAGGCCAGGGGGTGTCCAGCGTGGGAGCTGTGCCAGCCCCCTGTTAAGGGTGGTGCTTCCCGGGTAACCTGTTCACATCGCTAGTCTCCAGCCGAGAGCCAGGCCTGAGCTGCAAAGATCAGAGCAGTTCGGGTCAGCCGTTCGCTAGTGTTTGGTCTCTTGGGCGTGGTCCCTACCTAGGAGCTGGTGCCTACGGCTTGGCTAGCATCTGGGTTCTGTGGATAAAGGCACGTAGAGGCCTGCCTGGCTGGGGAGTTCAGTTGACTACGGGGAGGATTCGACAGCATCCCATCCTGGGGTAATCGTACGAGGCCGAGGAGCCAGCCCTGGCCCCAGCGACAAGGCAGTTGGACCGCAGAGCTCTCCAAGGGGGCGGAGGGAGCCTGGACCACTGCTCAGATTTCCAGAGCACCTGGGGGGTCTGGGGGTGGTTCCCCTCTCAGCAGCCCAACGGGTGTCGCTACGTCTGTGATGGGTTCCTTGTCTCTGCTGTGCTGCTGTTGCATAAGGAGAACTGTGTGTCTCCTGGGGCCCTCTGTGTACCCAGTGTGGCTTGCAAGCTTTGCTTATGATTCATCGTCCTCTGCAGCAGCAAAAACATCTCCTTCTGGGTCATCCTCCGGAGAGCAGTGGGCTGGGTCCCCGTGCGCCTGCCCTGGAATGCGTCTGCTGAGCATTTTCGGAATAGCTGCAGTGAACTGTTTACCTTGGCATGAGAGTGCGTCTGAGGCAGCAGTACCCAGCCCCACAGCAAGGGAGGCAGGATAGTGCAGTCCAGTGGTAAGACACTTGCCTAAGATTTGGGAGGTGGGGATTTGATTCCCTGCTCTGCCACAGAACTTGAGCGAGTCACTTAGCCACTCTGTACCTCAGTTTCCCCTCATGCAGCACAGGTTACCAACCTGCCTAATGGGTGCTGAGAGTATCAGTGCATTAAAGATACTGGCTCAGATACTACAGTGATGGGGGGGTTAGGTATCGCAGACAGCAGGGGGGCTAGATCTGGAATAGATTCCCAGAGGGGGTAGCAATGTGCCACTGACAGCCAAAGTGTGTGGAGGGGCCGAGTGAGGCAGCTTGGGACTGAGCTAACTGCAGGTCTAACCTGGTGGCCCTCCATGGGGGCAAGGCCCTGTGGCAAATGCTAAGGGATGGGTCAGGGGCTCTTTTTGGAAAACTCAGCATGTGGCTGTGGCTGGAAACTTCCCTTCCACTCTTTCTGTCTCTGGTCCAGTGTTTCTCAAACCAGAGTGGCCAGTCCCAGGGCTGCTGGAGCTCTTCTCTTCCCATTTCACACCTGGCTGGCACAGGAGTCTTAGTAGTCAGGGTGCTTCTGCGGTGGGGAAGAGAAGCCCGGGGGCCACGCAGGAAGTGGAATTGCAGACCGGGATTGGGACACCCGGGGAACAGTGCCTGCTCTACCCACACAGTGCAAGCCAGCCGCTGGCCAGTGCACTTTGACCAAACACATTCATCACTTACCTTGGTTCAGACTTTGCCCTTTTCTCTAACCCCGACTTCCTGCTGTGTAGACTGCGCCAAAAGCCAAATTAAGCCATTTCGACTTCAGCTACGCAATTGACGCAGCTGAAGTTGCATAGCTTATTTTGGCTTTAGCCCTGATGTATAGACATGCCCTTAGAGAGCAACAAAAATATACAGTGGTATGAGCTTTTGTGGGTAAGACCCCTTCATCAGATGCGTTGGAGTGGAAACAACAGAATCCATGATATATATTTTACACACACACACACACACACACACACACACACACACACACACACACACACACACACACACACACACACACACACACACACACACACACACACACACACACACACACACACACACACACACACACAACCTAACCTCTCTGGTCCAGCACATCCGTGGTCCAGCATGATTTTAGTTAGCGGGATGGCCACTTATGGGTGAGGCCACGTTTCCTGCGGTCCCATAAAGTTTGTGTACAGCCACCAGTCCTGGCTCTCCGGGTTCTGTGCTGTTATTTAGCTCTAATTTACCCCTCCATGTCTTCTAAGAGCCCAGGAAGCAGTGAAGTGTTGGCAATGCTGCTAGACAATATTGCCGTCCCGTGGTTTGGCAAATTCTTTGGTTCAGCGCCGCTCCGGTCCCGAGGGTGCTGGACTAGGGAGGTTCGACCTGTAGAAGCAAAAGAAGTCCCTGCCAATTATAGGACCCCCGTGCTAATTAAGCTAAGTAGTCTGGGCAGGATGCTCCCATTTCTGTGGCTGACGGGCACTTCGCTCCACTTGACTTCAGTGCAGCTCTCAGCGTAAGAACACCTTGGCCCACGGTTCCATTCGCTTTTCCTGCCTCTGCCACAAACTGGGTTTGGATTAGGGGAGACACGGGAAAGGGAAACACGTGGAAACCTGGAATGGGCATGTGGAAACCATTGAGGGTGAGGCCTACCAGGTAACCGGTTAACTGGTTAAACATTCACATTCCTAACCCTGATTGAATTGGCCTCTTTGGCACTGGTCCTCCACATAGCAACGTAACGCGCCCTCCTTTCCGCTTCACTCACCTGCGGAAGTGGGCTACAGCCCCCTAGCGCTTGTGCCCAATGATTGTGCTCACCTTGAAGGTGCCACAGGACTCCTCGTTGTTTTGACCGGATACCCTGAGACTTGTGCTGATAAAATTACCGGGATTAACACCCCAGATCAATGCAGTCAGATGCCTTGTAACCTTTGCGCTACTAGGAAAGCAAAGGACATTCTCCGCTTCTCTTCTATGGAAGCGAAAGACCCGAACACCAGAGCTAAGTGCAGTGGCAGCGAGCTCGGACACATTTTGAAAGGAATAATGTGGGCTTCCATGATCCCGCTCCAGAACCAGGCGATGGGAATTTTCAGTCTCGATCTGGGCAAGGAAAGTCCTTTTAACTCCTTTTCACGTCGGTGCAGGGCTCGTTTCCATTCACCACGGACCGAACGAGTGGTCTGTCATTAATTAGTAAGGAATGAATAACGGCACTGACTGCTGCAGTGCTAGACTATCTGTCTTTCCCATGAACTTGGAGGAAATGAGACTTCAAAATACTCTCTTAAATCTTAGTCTCTGTCATCAGCATTTCTCAGAACATTTTTTTAAACCCAAACAGGATTTTTTTTTTTAACGCGCCCTGGTTTGTGGCAGCTAATGGCGAGGGATCTCCATCCTTTGGGGGCGATTCACCAGTGGGAGAGGCCAAAATAGGTGATGTATACCTTTTGGGAGCAGGGACTTTTTGGTCCTAACTGGTGTTTTCTCCCCCCACTTCCCAACTGCCTTGCAAAAACGTGCATTTCTTACTGTGTGTTCCATCTCTGAAACCATTCTTCTTGGCCCGGCCCGGCCCTCTCCATAGCCTCTCCCATCTGTCCCTTCCTTGACTGAGTTGTTCCCAGCTTTCTCTCTTGCGTGTAAATGCGGAACCAGTTCTGTAGGCACCAATACCATCGGTGCTCCAGGGCTGGAGCACCCACGGGGAAACTTCAGTGGATATGGAGCACCCAATGGCGGCTAAATGTCCCCCTTTCTCCCCCCCCCACCTGTCCCCCTGCACCTCTTGCCCCATGGTGGCTCCACTGAGCCCCCTCAGCAGAGTCCCACAAACATCTGATCTGGTATTCAGGAAGCTGTGGGAGGAGGTGGAGTGGGGTGGGAAGAGGCAGGGCGGGGCCAGGGTGGAATGGGGGGGGATGTCAAACACCCCCAGCTGGAGGAGAAGTCGGTGCCTATGATCCGTTCCATAACCTAGTGGCACGTTGGCATCGTAGTGGAGACAAGGGCGTCATGCCCAGGAGGAGGTGGGTCCGGAGCTGGACTCCCTACTCCCCGGCATGTCCCGTCTTGGAGCGGGTGGCTCTGAATCGCCCCATGTCACGTCTGGCTCCCGTTGGAGTGCTGCCCCCAGGGCACCTGGCCTTTCTGCAGCACTGGGCCAAAAATCCAGCTGGAGGCCCTCCCGTGAGACTTCAGAGCCCTTGGTCCTGGCTTATCCCCACCCAGTGAACCAATCCAGTCATGGGGGATAGGAGATTCGCCGCACCTTCCCCCCCGGCCACGGGAGTGTCCGGTAAAGGCGTGTGGAGAGAAGTCAGGCTGCGGAGACCGACTGCGCTGGCTGTCCTGTGTCCTGGACTCAAGTGGCAACTGGCAAACCATCCACAGGGGCGGGGCTGGATTAAGGAAGGACCTTTGGGGCTCTGCAGCCCCAGCGTGCTGTTCCAGGCCAGTCTGCCCGGCGGGTGACGGGGTGGTGGCTCCGCATGCTGCTGTTCCCCACTGCTCCCCCACCCCGAGCCTTTGCCTTCAGGCTCCGCCCCTCGCAGCTCCCATTGGCCATGATTCTTGAATAAATGAGTACAGGCCAGGCCGAACCATAGGGCCCCCCCCCCACCACACAGTTCCCACCCCCCATGGAAGCTGTCCCAAGTAAGCACACCCTCCCAGACCCCACCACCCTGCCTGGAATTCCCTCTTGCACTGTAGATCCCTTGACTGCAGTGTGGAGCTGTCTGCACCCGAAAGGCCTCACCCCTGGCTGCACCCCAGAGCCCGCACCCCCTCTGCCTCAACCCACAGCCCCCTCCCACACACTGTTCCCCTAATGTTGGGCCCCACCCTGGAGCCTGGGGGCTTCCACAAAAATCTGGTAGCCCCTGTCCCCGGAAGAGTAAATCTGGCCCTGAGCGGGGGGGAGGAACCTGCCTCCAGCCCCTTAGACCCAGCCGCACACTGCGTGGTCGTGGTTGTTATCTCTGCAGGCTTGATTATCCCCTTCCATTCGTTGGGCTCCAGATGAATCCTCATTTGCTCTGGGCTATTTGCTGTGCTCCTCACCCGGGTAAACAAGACGAGATGGGTCCTCTTCCCCGCTCCTTGTCTTCCTAGCTCAGTTGGCAGCTGTTCCTGTGAACGTGCCTCCGGAAGAGCTGTAACCAGAGCTGAAGTGGAAGAGCCTTTGGCCACCTCTTCAAGCAACGTCTTGTGGAGTGTGTGTGTGTGGGGGGTCTGGGTGAGCACTTGCCGGACGTTGCTAGTTTCCTTGCTGAGGATGCTGCATTCTTGTCCTCCTGCTATCTGCAGATCTGTGGGATAGATCAAACAGTTCTCGGAATTGTTGGAGGCCGCAGCGAGTGTTTCTCTCTGCAGGGCAAAGTGGAAGCGGCGGAATTCAAAGCAAAGGTCCCACCTGCCAAACAAAACGGCTGTAAATCGCTCAGGGAAACCTTCCGTTTGGAAGCCTCTGCTAGCACCAGACGCTCTGGAATCGGCTGACATTCCTGCACTAGTTTCTCTGGCAGGGCAGGAGGGATCCGTGGGCCGTCTCTGAACAGGGAACCAAGTGAAGTGTGTAGTTCTGACCTCCAGAAACCATCCACTGCTGGATGCCGAATTCCAGGCTCGCTGTGATTAGGAGTCAAAGGCCAGCTCGCTCCACATGGGCAAGGACCGTTTCCAGCGCTATCTAGACTAGAGTTAAATGACGTGAGCGAGGAGCCGTCTTCCTGATCCTTCAAAATTCCAACTCCATGAAATCATTCACCATCTCCCAGCTACATCATTTCGATCCTTTGTACGAGATGGACCCTGGCATGCATTGCTGAAGGTTTCCCTTCCCATGTGGCAGCTCTTTCTCAAAGGGGCAATGAATTAGCCTTTTCAATGTTTATGTTCCTGTCCTGCCAACTTCTAAATCTGTTAGAACCGTATTCGACTTGCATGGAAAACTTTGATGTGCACGGGTGGACAGGAAAGGAAGTGCAGGCTATCGCGTACATTTCCAACCACAGATAGGTTAACCAAGCTTTCTGTGTTTAGCAGTTATTGCCCTGTCCTCTGGGGAATATTCAACCAGCGTGAGGGTCTGTCTCACCAGTGGAACTCAATATTCCCCGCAGCCTCGTGGGGGGCATTCTGCAATACATGGGGGCGTTGCTCCTCAACTTGCTTGTTCAGTGTTAAATTCCATTCTGATCTCGCTTCTTAGCCCATCCCTTGTTTGAACCTAAAGGGAAGGGCTAAGAAGCGCCTTCCTCTGTAGCATGGGCATGGATCACTTGCTGGAGGATTCTCTGCATCTTGGGGTCTTCAAACCATCATTTGAAGACTTCAATATCTGAGAGATAGGTGAGTGGATTATTCCAGGGATGGGTGGGTGAGATTCTGTGGCCTGCATTGTGCAGGGTGTCAGACTAGATGATCATAATGGTCCCTTCTGACCTTAAAGTCTGAGTGCTCCGAATCCAGCTACCCAAAGCTGCACCATGTTGTTTTATCTCCTCCACAACTTTACTCCCTCGCCATATGCATTGAGCAGGCTAAGCAAAGAGCTCATCCTCATGCAATCCATTTGGAATGTTGCGTCCATATGCAGAATGACATCTGGCAACATCTGGGGTGTATAAAACCAGCAGAGACTGTCACTGGGCGGGAAGCAACCAGTTCTCTCAAGCTCTGCTGAACTGAGTTAAGCCTCTGAACCGCACATTCTTCTGTAGCTGTCAGATTAGAAAATAAAGGGGAGAGCTGCCCGCACCCATCAGTTGGCTTAATGCTAGCTTGTGGCGGCTGAGAGGCTGCATTGGTGGCACTAAAGCCAGCAGTTGGAGAAAGTTGCTGAGTAGACCTGGGTGGGAAATACAAACGGGTTTTTGCAGGAAACTCTGAAAAATGTTAATTTCCGGTGACTTTTTTTTCCTTCACAAATATGCAAACTGCAGATGGAAAAATTTTTCATCCGCGAAAAGGGAGTTTGGAAAAACTACGTCTGGTTCTAGCACTGGGAGAAGCTTCATTTGTTTTAACTTGCTCCTTACATTCCAGGAGGAGGAGGATTGCTTGAATATTTTTTTTAATATGTGCCTGGGTTTGCAGGAATTCTAGGGCATTGCTTCCTGCGTCTTGGCGTTCTGGGCCCATGCAGCCTGGCTTCTAGAGAAGAGAACCTGCTGGTGCCGCCATCTTTGGCTTCACTGCCCTTCACTGGGATGCTCCCATCTCTGCTCTGCCCAGAGTGGACCTAAGAGGAGCTTTTCTGGTCCGGGTGGAGCAGATTGGAGAAGGGAGTGCTCTGCATTCTAGCCCCGATGTGCCCTGACTCCATACGAATGATGCCTCGAAGGAGCCCATGTTTCTTACTTTGAAACGAGCCTGAAGGCGGGTGAAATGGAAGTGCTCTGGCTTTTCTTCAGCTCAGAGATGGGGGATCCTGTTCAGAGGCTTAGTGCGGTGACTGCAACAGAACTAGACATGCCTTCTCTCCTTCAGGGAAGCTCTTGATCTCTTCAGTTGTGTGCATGACGGTCTTCCCCCCGGTCACGCATGCGACCGGGGACAGTGCCGGGCTCTGCTAGCGGGGGCTGCAACAAATCCCCAGCGAATCAGTCCATCAGCAGAGCTGAGGATTCGGAGTGTAACTTGTGTAGTAGGTGCCTGTGCTATGCTGGCCCCCTCTGCTCTCTAGTGGAATGGCCGCCCTTTGACAATCAAAACCCACTGGTCTGTAACCTGACTGGTGCCGAACCAGAGAATTTGCCAGACCACAGGAGATCAATAGTGTCTAGCAGCATTACCAGCACTTCAGTGCCTCCTGATCTCTTAGAAGACATTTAGGGGTAAATTAGAGCTCGATAACAGCACAAAAGACCGAGAGCCAGGATTGGTGGCTGTAAACAAACTTTATGGGACCACAGAAAACTTGGTCACACCCATAAGTGGCCATCGAGCTAAACAAAATCATGCCGGATCACGGAGGTTGCCAGACCATGGATGTTACCGGACTAGAGAGGTTCAACTGTATCATTACCAGTAGGGTTAAAGCGATTCATCTCTTTCCATTCTTTCGACTCCTACACTTGACTGCACCCTTCCTCTAGCCACGCCTCAAATGTGGAGTGCAGCGCGACAGATCTTCCTCATGCCGGCAGGTTGCATGGCTGGCGAGTGTCCGTCCTCCAGTGGAGCTCGCGTCCATGATTCTGCAGTTCTGATTTAAACAATTCTCAAACCAAGGGGCCAGCAGAACCATGGAGTGTCTATGGTTATAACGGGGGCCTCCCTCCTTGAGGGACCGGCAAAAGGGGGTGTCTGTCTGTAAATACTTGACAACGCTTTGTATAGATTGTTGCACTGTCTTCTCCCCCCCCCCCCCACTTCCTTCCCTCTTTACAATAGGTCGGTTCCCCTTTTGATGTGGGTTCCTCACACAACAGGAGAGAATTCTCTGTCTTGAAACAGGATTTTTTTTTTAAACCCCAACAGCTAAGTAGGAGGCGAGGGAAGCGTCAGACGCTACCCTCCAGCCACTTGTATTGGCTTAGTGCCATGTAGACTGGCCTCCCTGGCAAGAGGGGCTGTGTGAAAGGTGCAGGAGACAAGGGAGCCGTGGGGACTCCACACCAAGCAGGCTCTGCCTTGATCCCTCTTGCCTTGGGTTTCGACAGGGGTCTGGAGTCTGCGAGTGGCACAGTGGCTCACGGCAAGTTTAACCCTGAGCTAGTTTCTGTGTGTTGGGCGTCCGTGTGTTCCCCACCCCCGGAGCCGTCATTTGGGAGGAGAGGGGAGCGCGGTGCCGGAGGTTCCTGGAGGCTCTTGGCCTCATCTTTAGAGGAAAGTCAGCCAGTCTCATTGATAAAAGGCCCGGGGGGGCTGACTTCCCCTGTGCTCAAGGGAGAAAGGTGAGATGCGGCCCCTCTCAGACCTGGTTGTTCGGGGTCACTGGAGAGCCCTGAGCTGGCCCTGTTCTGTGCTCAACTTTTCCCCTCTGGGGCCCCTGCCCTCAAGCCCCTGGGGAAGAGCCGTGTGCCAGGCCCCCTGGATTTAGGTGGGGCAGTGACTCAGACTGCAGATGTCCAAGGGATACGGCAGTGAAGAAACAGCCACGTGGTGCCTGCAGCTGCCTGGGACTGACCCTGGGAGCCTGGCTACCCAAAGAGTCCAATCTCTCCCCGTCCGGCGGACAGACCTGTCTGCTACTCTCTGATCTAAGCTCACCGGGTCCAGCTGGTGCCTGACCCTCCCTAGAGGGATTTGCTGCAGCTAAGCAGCTGCTCTGACATGCACATCCTTCCTCAATGCTAGCTGGCTGCCCCAGCCGGAGTGCAGACCGGGCGTTCTGGTGATGGTGCAGAGAGAGCCAAAGGGCCTGGCCGCTCGTTGCTCGCACTCAACGTGTGTGGGAGAGACGAGGTCCTGGTACCAAGTGAGATCTGCTGGAACGGTCCCTCCCTGTTTTGCAGCATCTGCCCGATTGCAGCCCGGAGGGCTCCCAGCTGGCTCGAATGTGCCGCGTTGTGCTAGCTCAGCTGATCGTCGGCACAACGCGGCAGTCAAGAGGCGGCTCGGTCGGCAAGGAAAGCCTTTGCCGACCGATCCCTTATGCCACCTGAAACGAGGTTTACAGGATCAGTCAGCAGAGGCTTTCCTTGCCGCCCAATCCGCGTCTTGACTCGCGTGCTGTGCCGACAATCAGTTGAGCTGGCACATCGCGGCGGCCATTTTTATGTTAATGAAGCGGGGATATTTAAATCCCTGCTTCATTGACTGTTGGGTAATCTAATTTACATGCCGTTGATACCCTTAGTATCAGGGGCACCAGCACGGGGAGGGTGGGCGGGGTCGGGGGGTGGAAACAGGCGACATCCTGGGAGCCTGCATGTAACCATGGGCTCATCAGTGAACCATGTATACGGTTACACATCCCTGGGGCGGAGGGTATTGACCAAATTCTGCTCCCTTGAAGTCCATGGCAACTCCGAGGCGATTCAGTCCGTGTTTTCCAGGTGCTGTGTTTTCATTTGCTGGAGCCGCCCCGGATGGAGTTTGCCTCCGTTCCAGCCCCAGGTTCAGAACCGCACGGTGGAGGTTCCTGCGTCCTCTTGCTGGAGTCGGGCACCTAGCGATGGGAGGGACTTGCCCCGGTGCAGTACGTGTTGGCACTCCTGCACCTAGTACCTGGCAGCTGCCGCCGTGCTGCGTGCTCGGGGCGTTCTGAAACGTCACCCCACAGCAGGGATGGCGCTTGGAGGGCGGGGCCCTCCCAGCAAACTGAGCCCCAGCAAACTGAGCTGAGGCAGCATCTTGAGTGGAGCTTGGGAACTGGGCTGTGCTACAAGGGAGCGGTCCTGGTGGGGGGTATCGGTGGTGCAGACCGCCTGGGTCATGCCCGGGAGAGACCGGGCAATCGGTCACCTCGCTAGGAAGTTCCCCGCTTGCTCGGGGGTGGCTTGTGTGGGAGCCTGGTAGCAGGCCAGAGGTGATGTCTGGGGCTTGCCCGCCCTAGCAAAGATTTGCTGGCATAGCTGTCCTAGCGTAGATACGGAGTGTACCAGGGTGTCTCCTGGCGCAGCTGTTCCCTGAGACCGGAGCTATGCTGGCATAAGAGCGCGCTTGCCAGCATAGCTCATGTCTCGTGTCTGCAACACTCGGGTTTATACCAGCACAAAAGTCAGAGCCCTAACCCGCCCTGCGATGCCAAGAACCAGTTAAGTGGAGACCAGACCTTAGGTGTGAATGTATCGTCCCTGCTCCCAGGGCTGGTACAGCGGGGGGGGTTTCAAACATTTTTTTCTACTAACCCGGTAGAAGAATTGTTGACCCAACATAATTTGACTGGAGCGCAGACTCTGGTGTGGGGCTGAGGATGGAGCTTTGGGGTGCAGGAGGGGCTCCGGCTTTGGGGGGGCGCACGACTGGGGCAGGAGGGGCTTACGTCAAGCGGCTCCCGGTCAATGGTGCAGTGGGAAGGCTAAAGCAGCTTCCCGCCTCTCCTGGCACCACAGACCATGCTGTGCCCCAGAAACAGCCCGCAGCCAATGGGCGTGTGGAGCTAGTGCTTGGGGCAGAGGCGGTGCGGGGAGTCCTGTGTGCTCTTCCGCCCCTCACCTAGGAGCTGGGCCTGCTGCCGGCTGCTTCTGAAGCACATCGCAGTCTGCGATGCAGGGCAGGCAGAGAGCTGCCTTAGCACCCCCGCTGCTCACCTGATCCCCCCACAGCAGCGAGCCCCAGCGCCTGATGTTGCACGGCCCCTCGTTTAAAACTGCTGGGCTACAGTGAAATTCTGTGAGGATTTCCTCAGGCCCTCCCTTCCCTCCCCCGCCCCCCCAGTCCGTCCGTGACCATTCTCGCCTGAAACAAAAAGGTGGAGTTCCCGCCTGGTGCTCAGCGATCAAATCCGGCATCTCTGCAGGAGTCTGTCCTGCTGCCGTCTCCTCGGCACATGACCCGCCGCTTCCACGACAAGCGTGTTGGCCCCTGCGGGGGAGGACACAGGGTGTTGCTGGCCCGAGGAATGGGGAAGTCTTTCAAGTGGCGCTGCATGTGCCCTTATGCACGCTCCAGTCTGAGAGATCGGAGGCTGTTGGGAACGGGATTCACCTGGCTCGGGGCTGCCGGATTCAGAGGATGCGCCGTGCTGCTGCTCCTGGGGGCAGGCTGCACGTGGGGAAAGCCGCCCTCCTTTCCCCACCGAGAGCTGGGTTTGGGCCCAGCCCGGGAGCAGGCTGGTGAAAAGTTCTGCGTCTCTGCCGCTCGCACCAAGAGGCTGGAACCTCCCCCACAGGCAGGGAAGAGCCTGTGGGCAGTGCACGAATGCCGGGCTGCTGGCAGACGCACAGGTGCCTTGCACAGTAGGAGTGGCCCACGAACGCTCGGATTCTTTCCATAGCCAGGCTGGACCGGGAGGTGTGCTGTAGGGGTGTTAAATATCGGTTCATTGAATAGTCGAGTAACCACATGAATTCTGATTGGTTACTCAGCTATTCTGTAGTCCGGGGGGGCGGGCAGCCAGTGTGCTCCGGCCCAACTCCGGAGGAGCCCCCTGCCACTCCACGCTGCTGCCTCTGTACCAGAGGCAGCAACGCGGGGTGCCAGGCGGGTGATGGTCCGCAAGGGGAACCAATTTAAAAACCAGCTCCCCTCACGGACTGGCTGCCTGGCACCCTGCATTGTTGCCTCTGATACAGAGGCAGCAGTGTGGGGTGGGTCTGAGCTTCCGGACCCAGCGCAAGCTGGAACTGAACCAGGCTGTCTGCCTGCCTGGCTCCTAATACACTTTAAATGTAGAGCTGCAGTGGGGGTAGGTCCTGGACCCAGCATGAGCCAGGACTGAGCCGGGTTGCCTGGTCACCTGGCTCCTAATGTACTTTAAATGCAGAACTGCAGCAAGGGTAGGTCCTAGACCTGGCACAAACGGGGGCTGAGCCAGGCTGCTGGCCAGCCTGCTAAAAACTTTACTGGGTTTGGGGGCGGATGCGTGTTGTCTATAGCAGTGTTTCTCAACCTTTTTTTTTTTTTTTTTTTTTAATACCCCTTTAAAAAATTTATAAGTACCCCCAGCACTTACAGTTTTCAGAGAGACAATATTTTTTTTACCATTGCAACACATTTGTTTAAACAACTTAATTGTAGCCGGGCGGGCGATGAAATTTTTGGGTGTAAAAAGTACACAAATAATAAAACCCTGTAAAACTTCCAACAAATTCAGTTTTCTCCAAATTTCAGGTGTTGATGTTACCCCCCCCTCCCCCAGACTTCTCTGGAGTACCCCCTAAGGGTACTCGTACCACTGGTTGAGAAACACTCGTCTATAGCCTGAATCTATAAGCTTTTGCTTGTCGGTTAATCGAGTGTGCTATTATATCCCTAGTGTCATCTGGGAAGTTTCCAGCACCTCTGCTTGGCTGGCTTCCCCTGATCTATTCAGAGGAGGAGGGGGAGGGAATAGGCAGGTGGGGGGAAGACTATTTCACCCCAATTTCTGAGTGGCCGGGATAAGGCATTTTTTGGAATTCTCTAGTGCTCTGTATGAGCCAGTCACGTTGCACCCTACGAGTAGCAAAAGGCCCCGTCGTCCTGCCTGTTCTCGTCCATCCTGCTGATGCCTACGAGGTGTGTGTGTGTGGGGGCCGGAGGAAGGTGTGTGCCAACCTGATGCCCCTTGGCAGAACCACAAATGCGTGAGAGGACCGGATGGCTAGGGCAGAATGAAATGATTCCCGTGTATGTAACTGGCTCCCTGATGCTGTAGAAATGCTGGCAGGCCCCGTCCAGAGCAGCTGTTCATTGCAGACGGGGAGGTGACTTGGTCCTGGCCTGGGTCTACCTGGGTTCTTCAGCACTGATCTTCTAGGACCATAGAGATCAAAACAAATGTGGCACTTAGTGGGAGGGTATCTAGGCTAGGAAGAGAAGTGATACAATGGAGTAACCCACCTGCTGCTCGTCAGGTCCGATGATTCCACTAATCCCCCCCCCCCTTTGGCCATCGGTTCATGGGGTGATCTGGAACCTTTGTGGCCACCCACCTGCTAGGGATGGTGCCAGCCGGCTGCAGGACACCTCGGAGGAAGGGGGTTGCGCTCATGACACAAGATCCATATTTTTGTTAGTCTCTCAGGTGCTGCAGGACAACTCGTTCTCCCCATTAGTCCCTGGCTTTCCTGTTAGCGTCCGCTGGCTGGAGGAGTTTTCCCGGCAGATGGGGAGGGGTTTGCAGCGTGCACGTCGGTGGGTTTTTGATCCGTTGGCCAGGCGATCGGTGTGACCCCTCGCTCTGTTTTGACTTTCAGAGAAAACCGGGAAGGTGCTGGGGGAATTCTGCCAGTTTTACGAGGACCAGTATGGAGTCGCGCTCTTCAACAGTATCCGGTATGAGATTGAGGGCAACGGAGGGCCGCAGTCCCAGCTGCTCCACCGCAAGGTAAGGGAGAAACGACTCCACAGACTTCCTCTGCGCATCGCCCTGTCCCGGGACCTCTGGCTCCGCTCTGCTCCAGGGGCCTGGCTTGGGTTGCCGCATGCAATGTGCCCTGCACTGTCTGTGCAGCCAGGATGCACAAATGGGCAGGGGCCACCGACCAAACAGTATCTGGGGCTGTTTGGCTCTCGGAGCTTTGTGCATGCACATTTGTAGCTGAAAGTGGCCTCCAGGTGAGGGGAGGCAGATGCCCGGGGGCCTGTCTGCTGTGGCTGATGGACTTGCTGAAGGCAGCAGGGCGTGTCCACAGTGATGGATTTATGCGGTGCCGGTGGAGCCAGCCTTCCTGGGGGCGGAACTAGAAACCCGGGGCCCGCTCAGGGAGAGCGCGGAGGTGGCAAACTCCACCTCTGTAGTAGGCAAACGTCAAGTTCTTCCAGCGCGGCAGAGCCCACAGAGAAGCGTAACTTTGGTTTGGCCACGGCTGCTCTGGCACGCTCTGCAGTCCCAGGGAAGCAGCGGCCTGGGAGCTGAATTTTTCCGCTGATGGCAGGGTGGGAAATAATTTTTGAAGGGGGGGGGGGGCCTTTCACACATTTCTGAAGTGGTTGTGGGCTGGCCCAGAAGGGGCGGGGCTTCGGGTGGAAGGGGCGGGGCCAGGAGGCCTTTTGTGGCCCCCCCCTGCAGACCCTGATTAGCCTGGGACCTAGGCGGGGGAGGGCGGCATGTGAAGTCTTTGCCCTGTGGTACCTAGAGAGAACCACCAGCGGTTTTGAACAGCTGGCAGTTCCTGCATGTGCCACATGCCCCTGGCCGGGGAGGAGACTTCGCATATTCCCCTTTGCATGCCCCCCGTCCCCAGGTCTCGATTGGCCTGGGAGCAGGGGAGCAGCAGGGTGTGCGTGGGCCGGATCAACCAGCTGGGCAGGCCAGATCCAGCCCGTGGGGGCTGCCTTGCCCGCCCCTGGCTTATGGGAGGTGTGTAAATGGGGAGGCAGAGGTGGTGGTAGAAACTCAGGGGTGGGGGGGTTAACATTCTAGCCTTAGCTCTTCTGTGACTCCCCTTCCAGGCCGGGCGCTGGGACGGGCTCTTCACCCGGCATTTGGCTCCCGCCCAAGCTCCAGCCTTGGCTTTCCCTTCCCGAGTGAGTCAAATGACTTAATTGTGGCTTTGTGCAAGGTGACTCATTTCCCCTAGCCACAGAGGGAGCCAATAGGCTCCTTGGAGAAAGGCAGGAGGTGCCCTGCGTTTCAGCCCTGCCTTGCCTTTTGCTGGGCGCCCTCGTGCGTCTGCACCCTAGTACCCAGGCATCTCCAACGCGCTGGGCCGTGGCAACACAGACGTTAGAGGAACGCACTGGGCAGAGAAGCGCATCTGAGAGACTTTCCCTCTGCTGGCCGTTTTGTGCCTGCTCCCTGCAACACGGGGCTATGGACAAGCTTTGGGGTGGGATTACGGACATGGAGAGCCAGAATGGGCCGATACAGCCGCTGCTCATGAACTTGGGAAGGGATATTAAATATCTTGTTTTGGGGCATAAGCCAGTCTCCCTGACTAGGGGTTAGGAGTCCTAATACTGGGGAGACGGATTCTCCCAGCTGACCCAAAGCAAGCAGTGTATGGAAGCACGAACTCCTGGCCAATGTCAGACCGGTACCGGGCCAGATGGATGTCGGGACTGACTATGTACGCAGGTTCCTATGTGCTGAGCCGCGCCCGTCATCTGATCCCTCCAACCTCCCATCCCCCTCATGTAAAATCATCCAGTTTCCAGGTGCAAATGTAGCTAGGGAAAGCCCTAGAGACCAACGCAGGAAGCTTTGCGCACCTAGCCCCTGCCAGTACTTACTAGCTACTTATTCTATAGATTAGGAATATTAGGAATCGTTAAAAAGGGGATAGAGAATAAGACAGGGAATATCTTATTGCCTCTGTATAAATCCACGGTACGCTCACATCTTGAATACTGCATACGGATGTGGTCACCTCAACTCACAAAAGATCTCTTGGCATTGGAAAAAGTTCAGAAAAGGGCAACAAAATTGATGAGGGATTTGGAATGGGCCCCCATATGAAGAGAGATTAAAAAGACTTGGACTTTTCAGCTTAGAAAAGAGAAGATTAAGAGAAGAGAGGCTAGGATAGGGATCTATAAAATCATGACAAGTATGGAGAGAGTGAATAAGGAAAAGTTATGTACTTGTTCCCATAACCTAAGAACTAGGGGTCACCAAATGAAATTAATAGGCAGCATGTTTAAGACCAAATGAAGTTTTTCTTCACACTGTGCACAGTCAGCCTGTGGAACTCCTTGCCAGAGGATGTTGTGAAGACCAGGACTTTCACAAGGTTCAAAAAAGAGCTAGATAAATTCATGGAGGTGAGGCCCATCAGTGGCTATTAGCCAGGATGGGCAGGAATGGTGCCCCTAGCCTCTTTGTTTATCCAACAGAGAGGGATCACGTGATGATCCCCTGTTCTGTTCACTCCCTCTGGGGCGCCTGGCCTTGGCCACTGTTGGCAGACTTAGATACTGGGCTAGATGGACCTTTGGTCTGACCCAGTGTGGCCGTTCTGATAGGTCACACTGAATTATTCCAGCAGCTAAAGACTTAATCTGGCGGTTTACTATAGGGCAAAGTTAATTAGCATAACGTGATGGGCTCGGAGGACCTAGATACAGTCCAGAAGGACACATTACTGCGGTGGGTACTAGCCTAACTGGCTCAGGTCTGGGCCTTACTCACAGGGACTTGTGTGCACCATGGATCTATTTGTATTGTAGCGCTGAGGGCTGCCGACCATGGGCCCGGCCCGTTGTGCTTGGAGCTGTACAAATGCAACAAAACTACCCCTGTGTCAAAGAACTAGCCCAAGTGGAGGTAGCGCTGGCCCTGCAGAGGCTGGGCACGTTGAGCAGACGGTGTAATCACCAGCACTGTGAGTCCCATCTCTTGTGCTACGTGAGCACCAGGAAGGCCTTGCACGTCCGGAGAATGGACCCCCTTGGGCTGTTGGCTGCTGCGGGATGTAATGGCTCGGGTCACACCCTCCTGCTTGGGCTGCTGCCTGAGACTGAATCTGGGTGATTTTGAAGATTCAAGCTCTTTGTTTCGTTTCCTCTCCGGCGGACGTTTTCCGGGAGGGGAGGGAGGAAGGGGGGAGCAATTGGGTTTCAGTGCTTCACCAGGTCAGTGGAGCCCCTCATCCTGTTGGCAGCTCAGACCTGGTCCCACTGCAGGGGGAAGAGAATGTGAACTTCAGCCGTAAACAAAGCGCCTGAGGCAGGAAATGCCAGGCTGTGCAGGGTTGACAGCCTTTGGGGAGAAGAGGGAAGGGAAATCACCCCCCCCCCCCGCCCCGAGCCTATAGTTCGGCTGGGGAAGGGTTAGTTTTGATTTCAGCTGGCATGTGGACTGCAGTGCTTCCAAGCCTGACCGTTACAAACATGGGCCGGGGGATTTATACTCGGGATACGGTGACTGTGGTGCAGCGCCTCCTGGCTCTGACACGCCGGCTCTGCTCCAGCTCCGGACCCTGGTGAGCTAAGCAGCATCTGCGAGAAACTCACGCCCATGGCTCACACGACTGAGCCCCATCCCTCGCCACGGGCTTTGTGGGGACCCTCTGAGGACCTGGCCAGCAGCTTCTGTGATCGCTAGAGAAATGAGATGAGAGTGTGATGGGCTGGACTTGGGGGCCCATTCGTCTCTTAGACATGCCGCTCCGCCAACGTCGGCATGAGAGAAGCACCCAGATTGCAGGATCTTTCCTTTGGCTCCGCCACGGACTTGCTGAGTGACCTTGGGCAAATCTCCCTCTGTCCCCAGCTGGCAGAGTGGCAGAGAACAGCCTCCTGGGGGTGTTTAGGTCTGTCTACATGGCCCCTCCCCTCCCACTGCTTCCCAACTGTTCCTGAAAGGGGGAAATGGGCCTTACCAGGGGCCAAAGGGGGCTCGGGGCCTGCAAAGCATGTTGGGCGGCAGCGGCCGGTCTGGTTACTCTCTTGAGCGTCTGTTTGGTGATGGCCGTTCACGCTAAACGGGAACCGGCTTTGCTGGGGTGGAGTGTCCCTTCCGCGGCCGTGCCCCCTGCGACGGCTTGTGTGTAGCGCACGGAAGGCTGCCGCTGGTAGTGCCTTGGCCAGAGTTATCCGGAGTTATGGGGAGCCGCTCTGCAACTCTCCCCTCACCCCAGGGCAGGTACTTCCTGGGCTCCCTCTGCAGCCGCAGCGCAAGGTGAAGCTGGAGGAACCGCTTCTCTGCAGGGGCTTCCAGATTCGAGCAGTCGCTTCAGTCAGCCGTGTGCTAGAGCGACAGGTTGGACCTCCCAAAACCGGGACTCTCATATCCAGCAGGACCACGGGTGTCCCAGGACCAGGGAGTCCTGGCGGCTCGGAGCCCAGTGGGGCTGGGGTTGGAGCCCCAATAGCGTAGCAGGGGCCCCTGCACCCCCAGTAGCAGAGCCGGGGACACGGCAGCCGTGGTGGGATTGGTAGCGTGGCTGGAGCCAGGGACACGGCAGCCCCAGTAGTGGGGCTGGAGCCAGGGCAGTCCAGACTGCCAGGGCCACAGCAGCACGGCAGGGGGCAGCTAGGGGCAGCAGCAGGGAGGGAAGGTGGTTTGGGGAGCTGGTAGCAGGAAACCTCCTCTGGTCTGGCAAATTCCCTCGTTCGGGACCGGTTGTCCCCAGAGTGCCGGACCAGAGAGGTCCATCCTGTACTGTAACTTCCAATTGCTGCTGGGAACCTCTCCTCTCCTGGCCCTTTGCCTCTTCATTTCTTCCCCTCTGTTCTCCTTGCCCCTGCTGTTGGGGGCTTCCCCATAGCTCTGTATAGCACCCTGAGGCCCGGCCATGTTGATGGGAACTCTCAGCACCTCGTGGTAAATCTTGGCGAGCTTCTGATGGGCAGTGGAAGCTGGTGGGGGCTAGCTTGGACATTGGCGTCAACATGGCAGGCCTTGTACTGTGATCAGCAGAGTGCCCGCAGCTGGTAACGTGTTTCTCTTGGTGGTGCACATCTGCACAGGCCTTGGTGTAAGCAACAAAATTTATTCCACAATTGGAACACTGCAATACACAATCTCATAGGTGAGGGGAGCATCGAGCCCAGGTGACTCGGAAACACCCCTACTCTTACTGAAAGCATTGTGGGATCTTTAAAGTCAGGAGTCAGAGTAAATGAGACACTCGCGTTTTGATCAGGGCTCCAGCTTACATGGGTGTAAAGTCTCCACAGAAGTCTGTGGATGACACCAGTGAGAGATCAGAATCGAACCCCAAATAAGCACATTGTGCTGAATGTCCAGTACTGTAATGCGGCCAGCTCTGGGGTGAAGCACAAGCACCTAACGGCACACTATACACCCGCGTTCCCTGCAAGCGGAGCTTTGGGTGGCCATGCAGGAGAGCTCTGGGTGCAGGTCCACGTTCCAGGCCACTCAGTGGGTGTGCTAAGCAAAATAGCATTCACAAGTGCTGGCCCCATCACCCACCACCCTCCCATACAGCCAGGCCTCCCAGGGAGCGCTGCTGAAAGGTCGCCGGTGTCGTCAGTCCCCGCTCGCAGCTGGGGAATGTCTGAGAAACGGAAGCGAGTCACGGAGGTCAGGGACACGGGGTGACTTTCCAACCAGATGACTGTCAATAGGACATTCCGCTGCTGAGCTGCGGCAGGGACATTGGCTTCGTCTCGTCTGGCTGCTGCGGGGCCAGAGGACCCACCCATGTCGGGTTCCAGGGGCGATTGCTGGCTCGTGGAGCCAAATCCTCGGCCTGATCCTGAATGGTGCTGAGTAGCCCTCGCTCCTGGTGCAGGGAGATTCCCCCGCCCCGGTACATGGAGCAGCACGTGCAGTCGGCTCTTCCTGCGCCGAGGCAGAATCGGCAGGACTCGGCGCCCGCAGCCAGGGCCAGGCACATGGGCACAGGAGGTGCCGAACGCTGCGCTGAGCCCTTGACACTCTGGCCCCACGTCTGCCCCACTTCCTGCCTCTAGCTTGCTGCTGTGCCTTGGCTACCGGTGACGGAGTGAGGCAAGGAGGGGACCCCTCCTGGAAGCAAGAGGGTTTGGTGGACGAACACCCTTCCCCTTCCTGCCAGGCACCCACTGGAGCAGTTTGAGTTTCTCAGCTCTCTCCGCCTCTCATGCTTTTGATCGCTGGGGCTGGGCAGCCCCTCCCTGCTTCAGGAGGCAGGGTGGATGAATGTCTCTCTCCTTGACAGGAAGGCCTTGCTAAATGGAAACTGCAAGGAGCAGGGTGGAGCGGGGAGTGAAACTGAGCTGTCCTATCCTGCGTTCGTAACTTGCCTTTTAAGTTTGGATCAAAGCCCAGCGGGATCACCTGAGCTCGGTATCTCTGATTAGGGGAAGGGAAGGGGCAGCCTTGGCCCTAAACCCTTTTCCAGGAAGAGGGGGCGTTGGGAAGCTTCTGCTGACTCACCAGGGCAGGCGGCTTGTTACCCCACCTCGATAATAAAGGCATGAGGATAGGGGATGAGCTGAGTGGCCCTGAGGGAGGAACCTTCTGAGCAGGCAGTAGCAGACTTATTTCTGCTACTTCTGGGTTGAGCTTATTTCTGTCTATGAAGCTGGTTCCCAGGCAGGGAGGGAGTTTGGACTCTGCGTGTTTGCTGAGGAGGCGGGAAAAGGCATCTGCCCCGGCGGGGGTGTGAAAGTAGATGGGGATGAGAATTGCAGCTTGAGAGTAGGACTTTGTGGGAACCGGGTTCCTTAGGGTGTGTCGATGGTGCCATGTAGATGAGGCTGATGGGCAGAGGGAAACGAAGCCGCGATTTAAATAATTCATTTAAATTTAAATGGCTGCCGCACTGAGCCGACAAACAGCTGATCAGCTGTTTGTCGGCTCAGCGCGCTAGTCTGGACGCTCCTGTGCCGACCTGAAGGCCCTTTATCGACCTCCCCGTTATGCCTCGTAGGATGAGGTTTACCGGGGAGGTCGATAAAGGGCTTTCATGTCGACAGCGGGGCAGTCTGGACACTCCCATCTGCCGACAAACAGCTTGTCGGCAGAGCGGGGCAGCCATTTAAATTTAAATGAAGCCGCGATTATTTAAATCGCGGCTTCGTTTCCCTTTGCCGAACAAACATCTATAGGGCTCCGTCGATGGAGCCATGTAGTTTAGACGTACTCTTAGAGCCTGGCTGCAGCCATGCTGCTGTGCCCCAGCTCTGGTCATGGCTGCTGGCTGTTTGCCTGGACCGCCTGACTCCCTCCGGCCGGGACCGTGAGGGTTCACGATGGCAGTGTGTGGGCAGGCGGGGGCAGAGAAAGTGGCCAACCCGGGAGCTGCCGGAGCTTGGCCAGGGCACAGCTGTGGCTCTGATCTGATCTGCCCTGCCCGGAGGCTGGGAGACGTGTTTTCCGACAAGTGGTTGGGTTCAATGTACCTGCAAGTAATCCAGGAGTGTCCTCCTTGTTCCGAGAGCTGAGAGGCTCTTTATAAGTATGGGCAAGCCAGCCGCCCCTTCTCCTGTTGCCACGGGCGCTGGGAAAATGAGCAGAAGCAGCACATGCCCAGCTGCTGTGCACGCGAGAGGGATCCTGTGGGGCAGGTGCCAGGCCAACTGTGCTGACGAATGAATAAATACGGCTTCTCCTCCTGTCCCTGGTTCAGCATCCTTGCTTGCTGGGTCTCCGTACCTCCTGGCTGCTCTCGTCCCCTCTGCCAGGAGACGTTCTCCTGGGGAACCAGTGACCTCTTTCCAGAACTCCCTTCATCTCCAACTTTATTTTATTTTTTTACTTCACAACCTAGCTGCTGCTTTTGGCTCATCGTGGGATACGGAGAAACTCGTTAATGATTGTCAGCTATTAGGGCTATAGGGGAAGATCTCGATCTCAGCCCACACGTGCAGGGTCTGGTGCCCCTCCCGTAGGCTGAACACTGAGACCCACGAAGACATTGCCGAGCTGTTCAAAAGGAGGTTTAACTCCCATTTGTCTCTGGAAATTGCCTGGCTGGCCAGTGCTCCTGCATCGACTGTACGTGCACATCCCGACCGAGGGCTTGTGTTCATGGCCGTGCTGCATTGGCCCTGCCGTGCTGATGCAGCGCCTCTGATGGAGACGCATTACGACAATGGGAGACCATCTCCCACACAGATGGGCCAGCTGCGGGCTCCGCGGGTGAGAGGGACGTCGCTCGGGGAGGCGTGTTTCACCTGTGAGCGTGTGATTTGCATCGGCTGAAGAGGCCGTGTACACCTCCGGGGCCGGAGATCCCAATGGGTGGTTTGGTCAGGAAGGCTGGAGCCAGCTCTGTTGAAACACTGCCCGTGAGCTGCAGCGCTGACCCTGTGGCGGGTGGGCTGGGAGTGCCTGTTGCCAGCACTTGGCAGAGCGGTACAAACTGGAAAGCCCAGACACAGCGGGGCCTGAGTCTGTCTTAGTCCCTTCCGGCAGCTCCTGCTTAGGCTGAGGTCCAGCTGGGGCCTTGGGTTATCTCTCCTGTATGCCCACCCGCTCCCTCAGTAGGAGGAAGCATGTCAGGGTCAGGCCCAGGACTGGAGGTCGGTGCCTACGTCTGTGACTTTAGGAGACTTCCCCAAGCAGGCGCTCTGCCTCCGTGTCCCCCATTCTGATTCCGAAAGTGTTCACAAGGCGCTTGGAGACTCTGGGAGGTCTTGCTATTTGGGGGCCTTTGGAAAGGCCTCCCCCATCCCCCAAAGTCCTTAAACTGCCCCCTCCACTCGCCAGCATCTGCCTCCTTCCCATCCCTGTTCCGGTGCATTAGTTCGAATCAAGGGGTTTGATTCGAACTAACGTGTCCCCAAGCGCATTCCCTGGCAAGTGGAATAGCGCGTGGGCAAGGTTATACTCATGAAGCACGGGATATTTAAATCCCCACTTTATTAGCAATTTCAGTCGGCTACATTTGCATCCCTAGTTCGAACGGGGAAGCAAGTATAGAGACGTGCCCTAGACTCCCACGAGGAACAGTGTTATTAGCTGGGTTGTAGCTGCCCAGAATGATGGGGTTCAAACAGAAGCCATTTCCCCTGCTTGCCACCTCCCCGCCTCTTGGCTTCTGCTCCCTCCATCTTCCTGTGCGCCTCTGGGTGCTGGATCACTCCTATGGGGAGGGGAGGACTGGCCACATCTGGGAGCAGGTGCGTCTCATGAATGTAGGTCGGAAGATGCTCCGGGCTGGGATTACGCGCTGGCAGAGACCGTTCAGGAGGAACTGATGCTAGAACGCAGCTCTCAGATCCTTGGGACGTAGGTTCCTGCTGAACTGCGTGGCTGCACAGCCTCCCACGAAGCCCCATGCGGGCGCTCAGGCTGCAGTAGGGAGAGAGGCTTCTCCCAAGCCCTGAAGCTGTCACGGCCAGTGGAGAGGTAACTGCAGCACAGAGCTGCTGAAAGCAGGGGAGGGGGGCCCCTCCGCTTCTCCCCAAGGGCTGCCTTGACTTCCCTCCCTTGTAGTCTGACCTGCTGGCTTTGAGGTAAGCCTCGTGCCAGCTCTCAGAGGCAAGCGCTGAACCCGGCTGCCTTCTCCAAGGGGGTCTGGTGCATCCGCCTCTGCGCCACGGGGCCTGTCTGGATGTTTGTGTCCAGCTGGGGCTGGCCTCAGCCTGCGCAGGGCA
Source organism: Pelodiscus sinensis (assembly GCF_052426305.1). Lineage (NCBI taxonomy): Eukaryota > Metazoa > Chordata > Testudines > Trionychidae > Pelodiscus > Pelodiscus sinensis. The sequence continues at coordinate 4,871,925 of NC_143074.1, read as the reverse complement.
TCTGCTGTCTGACTGCTGGGGTTTTAAAGGGACATCACCCGCATGCATCTCCTTCGCCCCTCCTTTCTTCAGTGCCAGCCCGACCTCAGAGTGGCTTTCAGGGTGGTGCTCTGAGCACAGACTGACAAGCTGCCTTGCTAAGGATACTTCCCCACCCCTGACTTCCCCCCCCCCCCCCTCCCCTGATAGCTTCTCATCCCATTCCTGCGTGGGGGTGTGAAGGACCTTGTTCCAAGGGCATGTGCAGACTGGGGAGCTCTGGCTGAATGTCCTTTTACATAGTCCAGGTACCAGACCTTGGCTTTCCATGCCCTTCTCTTCCCCGCTCTCTCCCCCCTCCCCCCCGGACTTTTAATCCTTGTTACTGTCTAAACCCCACTTGTTTGCCTTCTGCCTTGTGATTAGCTTACCATTCGCTTGTGTAATGGTTGAGGGGAGAGAGCTCAGTGGTTTGAGCATTGGCCTGCTAAATCCAGGGTTGTGAGTTCAATCCTTGCGGAGGCCATTTAAGGATTTGGGGCAAAAATTTGTTAGGGGTGGTACTTGGTCCTGCTGTGAAGGCAGGGGACTGGACTCAATGACCTTTCCTTCCATTTCTAGGAGATAGGCAATCTCCATTAATTTAAATTTATTCTTGCTACCCGCCTATTTGAATTGGTCCCCTCTTTTCACTGTATTTTCTAATTACGCTTTTCTTCCAAGTGCCTGGGAAAAGTGGCCGAACTGCATGACACATTTTTTAACTGACTTAGTCAGTTCTGTTTGTTGTTGCTACAAAACCCAGGTTAATGACTTAGCAGGAATGTTGATTGCTGGAGCAAGCTTGTGGACAAGGAAACAGGACAGCTAGGTTCCTTTTATGGCGTCGCCGTGGTCTAGCTGTGTGACTACAGGCAAGTCTCTTAAGGAGCACTGTCAACTTAACCGTTACGCTTTTGATCTGAAATTTTATACCTACTATCAGTAGAGGCAAGACCCAGGATACTGGAACTGAAAGAGGAGAGAGACACTTCTTTGTCTTTGTGGAGGCTGATCTATTTTGCCCTATAAATATTGTGCCAGTCCGTTTTCCCTGTTTGGTCCCAGTGGCGTGAGACACGCCTACAAGAAAGTTTTTTAAAAGTTTCTTTCAGAAAAAATGGGTGGCAGATGTGGTATTTTGTGACTATTTAAAACTGGGAAGCGGGGAGTGGGAAAGGGGTTGCTACCAGTAGTAGCATCCTAGTTGGTGTTACTTTTTAACAGCCTCTGCATCTGGCTCGTGAGCCTGTGGTTAGGGCTGCCAGCTTGGGACTTTGGTGGCCCCGGTTCAACAATGGTCACTGGACAAGTCGCAGAGGGTTTGTCAACACTGCAGCGTTTTAACTGATCACAAGCCTGACCCCCCCTTTCCACTACACACACGTTGCTCTAGCCCAGGGCTTGGACTCGGGGTCCCAGGACCGCATGGGGGTCCGATACTTGAGTCAAGCTGGTACCCAGGAGTCAAGCCCTGTTGATTTTCAGTGTGCATGCAGCCCCATTGGACTGGGAGTCTGCCAGAAGCATCCCACAGTCACATGGGCCAGCGTTTTGTCCTCTGGACAGTCCAGTTTTCCCACGCTGCACCACGAACGAAGGGCTGAAGCGGCCACATTTTGGGTGGGTGCTAAGAAGCCTGGGGTGTGGATGACTGGACTTAGGCCTGCACAGTACAGTGCAGGTACTGGGACCTGGGTTCAGTGCTCCCTCAGTTGGGGTTACGAATGAGGGTGGATGCTCAAGCCCTAGGTTAACAAGCACCAGGGTCTGCAACTCACTTTCGTCTCACCCTGGGCTTCCATTGCAGTGCAGACATGCCCTAAGGGTGTGCCCTCCCTGCGGGGGTAACCTGGGGATCGGCATCTGAGTGAGCCTAGTCCAGGCCACTGCAAAATGGTATCGGCTACTGCACCCTCGCTGCCTCTGTGCTTCCCCATGTGGCACTAGGGGTGCTGTGTGCTGCAGGAAACTGAACCGTTTGTTTCCCAGGGAATTGTGGGAGGAGTTGTCTGTCCTTCTGGACTCGAGGGGGCATTGTGGGAAGGCATTGGGGACCATCACGTTTCAATGGCTTAGCCTGAGTCCTCGCTGCACAGGTACTCTACATAGCAGGGCTAAACTCAAAATAAGCTACACAACTGGAGCTACGCATAGGGTTGCCAGGTGGCCGGTTTTTCTGGCCCCTGTCTGGGGGGGGGGGGGGACCCAGAAAATACTGACACGTAAAATGTCCAGTATTTTTTTTTCTCTTGGACGGAAGGCCGGTGGGGACAATCTTCCCCCTGCCATGTTTGGCGTGGGCGAATGAAATTTTTTTTTTTTTTTTTGCCATGTTCGGGATTTTTGCTGAAAGCATTTGGCAAGCCTATGCTAATTGCATGGCTTAAGTTGAAATAGCTTGTTGCGAATTAGGTTCTGTGTAGACGTTCCCAATTTCTAAATAGAGCACTCTTCTTCTCTTCTTCCGACTTCCCTTCCTCCTCATACAGTGAGGGCTACAGGAGTAAGCAGTCCTCCAGCTTGACAGTATTTCCACATTATGTCAAAATAACTGCTTGTGTGTAGACGTGGACTGTTATTTCAGAAGAACATCTGTTATTTCGAAATAACACTGCTGTGTAGACGTACCCTGAGTGAGCCACCACCAGCCAGTGTGAAAGTGGAGCCGGGTCCTAACCCGTCCCCGCCAGTCAGGCCAGCTAACCTGGTTAAAAGCACCACTGAACTCAAGTGAGAGAGTTTTGGGTATTGCCCCAGCATAGCTCCCGTCCACATGCGGGTTAACTCTGGTGAAGAGCAATTCATCCTGCCTCAGTTTCCCGTATTGCTGCGGGGAGGGGGAATCTGTGTGTTTAGATCACTTGGGCCTGTCTAGTATCTCATAAATCCTGATCCTTGTTGCTGACTGTCGTCACTGACAACTTGGCTACAAGCCGGAGAGAGACGTTCTGCAAGAAGGGCTTTTTTGCTCTTGTTTATATCCCAAAGGTCATAAAAATTCCCTGGAATGGTGACTTCTCTCGGCCCATTGGCAAGCCTGTGTTTGGGATCCCACAGCAAGTTCTAACACACAGGAGCTTTAGGGGCCAAAAGCGTAGCCAGTTACAGACCGTCGAGTCCGAAGGATGGGTCTTTGTACAGACAAGGATGCCCTGACTTCTGTTCCTGCCGCTGACCTGCTGTGGGGCCTTGGCCACTAACCTGATCTGTTCCCCTCCAATACTTGGTCATATGCATTTAAAATGATGAATCCTTCCGGGAAGGGTGTGTCCGTTCTCAGGGCACCCAGAATTGGGAGTCGTTTTGTTTCCCCCTGCCACTAGTGTAAGGGTGTTTTGCTTGTGCTTCTCTGGGAGGCTGCTCCCTGATACCACGCGCCTGTTAGCCATGCAAGCGTCGTCCTGCGTGATCTGCCAGCCCTCGCTTTGCCTTGCAGCTCAGCAATCAGTGCAGCCCGGTCCCCAAGACCCTTGGAAGTGTTCCCCTACAGTGATCACTCCTTATCCACCAACCACACGCACAAACACCAGGCCTGGGGTCCCCAAAGGAACACTCCCCACCCTCGCTTGTGTGGTTCTACTCCGAATCGGCACCTTGCTTAAGATCACTGCACTGAGATCTAGTGAAAGCCACAGAGTTATCATCAAAGACGAAGCATCAGGAGATGAGTAAGGAGAATGGAAACCAAGGGTTTTACATCAAACATATTCTCGTCTAAAGAAGCTTATTAGTCAAGTTCAGTTTCTAGAAAGCACGCTATGATTTTATCTCTGCCTAAGGGTGCTGCAGTATCTTCGGCCAAGCTGCTGGAGATCCTGTTTTCATGAATGAAACGGCATTTCCCAGGTGTAGGATGCTGCCTTTATCTGCTCTCCCCCACCAAGCTCACTGTTTGTACTCAGACAGTATAACACCCCCGGCTTGGCTTGCCTCTGTGCTGCTGCTTTGCTGGCTTCAAAACTTTCATATAGAAATGAGCATCCACCGTGCTAGTTCACGATGTTTAATTTATGTCTAAGGAAATCTCTTGTCTCTTGCAGAAAACCGGTTTTGCCACCTCTGCTGTGATGATAACCTAAGAACATATTTGCAATATTCTCACGCCCCCTCCTTGCATAGGACGGGCGCGCGCACACACCCTACCTCGCATAGGATCTCTCTGTACAGTTCACAATGAAATCAATAACCCATGTGACCCCGTCTTTCATAGAAAACCTCCCATGACTTTCTTTGGTGAACCAGAGCGCATGCACTCGAATCAGGATATTTCTGTAATGCCTTTGTTGGTTGGTAGTTAGGGGTTTGTGGATCACCTAGGACCAGTCCCTTGCTGTACACCGGGTCTGCACAATAATCTGTGCTCTGCACTGGGGTCTAGGTGCTGCTGTGATACAGGTGTGTGCTTTTCTGGAGGGCGAAGGGGAATTCTGGCCAATGAGGATTCTGAAGGCAAGTGTGATGCGTAATGTGTTCATTAGCACCCACTTTGGAGTAATTCTCCAAAGAAAGCCAAGAGAACTGGGTTTTAATCCTAGCTAGGGACATAAGCGACTAGTCCCTCAACTAGTCGCTCCCCCCCCTTCCCCCCCTCCCGCCTTGCCGCCTCTATCAGAGATAGCAATGGGGCAGGGGAGCAGGAGCTGGTGCTGGGGGAAGCCGGCTTAAAAGCGGGTTCTCCCCAGCACCATCTCTGTGAGGGGCAGGGGAGTAACGGGGACTGGGCGCAAGCCGGGAATCAGAGTGCCAGCCAGCTCTTAATACATTTAAAAATCAGAAGCACAGTGGGGGCGGGGCGGGACCCAGCATGAGCTGGGAATCAGCTGTCCTGGCTCACGCTGGGTCCCTCCTGCTGTGCTTTAGCCTTTTAAACGTATTAAGAGCCAACAAGCTCCCAAGCGTATCGACTAGTCGATGGAAAATCCATCAACTAGTCGATTTGTTGATTAAACTCAATTTAACATCCCTAATCCTAGCTCTGCCACAGACCTGCTCTGTAAACATGGGCGAGTCACTTTGCCTCTACTTCCCTGCCTCTAAAAAATGAGGCTCATACGGACCTAGCTCTTGAGCTACCAATAGAAAACCCCACGTGGGGCAAGAACGAAGCAGTTTGTGGCATAGCTGTCAGAGGCCAGTGCCCCGGCTAGTGGGTGGGGTTTGGCTCCCCTGAATTTGTTTCTCTGGTGCAGCCTAAATTCTCCTTCCTCCTCCACTCACTGTTCCATGTCTCTGCTCTGTGCAGGTCCCTCTGGAGGACCGCATCATCCTCTCGGGGAACCTCTTCCAGTACGTGGAGGAAAACAAGAAGTGGCGAAACCGCTTCTGTGTCGTGCCGCACAACTACGGCCTGGTGCTGTATGAGAACACGCTGGTGAGGCCCTCCCCCCTTACCTCTCTCTGCTTTGCTGGGGGGGGGGGGCGGTGTTCGGCCCAGGGAAAGTCCCCCTACAGCAGCTCTGCTCCTTTTGAGGAGCCTCCCACAGCTGCGCAAACGGTGCTTGCCCAAGAGTGACACTTAGCCAGCGCGCTCCGTGCATTGCAGCAAGGCCGCTGGGAGAACGGCCGGTATCTCCAGGATCAAGGTACCAGGCTAGAGTTACAGAGCTAGGGCGCTAAAGGGAAGCTTTGAACTTCCTCTCTGCTTCCTTTGGCTGCTGCACCGGTTGAAGGACCGTCCCCTCCATCCCAGACCCCGCGCTCCATAGAAACGTGCGGCCCTAGACCAGTTACCAAAATCCGGGAATCCGTCGTCCCCCTCCCCTCCCCCCATCAAAAATTATTGCCCACCCTGATCTATATGGGCAGTATAGTATATTAACCCCTGCCAAAACCAAGGGAGAGGAGCAAGGCATTGAACTTGCTTACCAGAGGTTTGCAGACATGGGCTTGTCAGAGATCCTGGTTTGAGTGGCTTTGAGGACTGCTCTCACACTCTCCTTCCTCTCTAGGCCTATGACCGAGGGATTCAGCCTCGAGTAGCCCTCAACAGCGCTGGCTACAAAATCCTCACCTCCCTGGACCAGTATCTTGACCTTGTCAATAGCAGCTTGCCAGGTAAGTCCACCCTGGGCCGCTTGACGGTCTCCTCTCTCCGGTGCTCTGAATGTCCAAGGGCAAAGGATGAGGGGGGACTAGAACAGGAGGATGTATTCCAGGCTGGCTTACATGTGTGTCCCTTCGGCTGCTCTCCCAGAATGCTTAGGATCAGCAGCATCCATAGGACCAGCAGCTGGAGGCAGGCATGGCCACATGCCATCTAGGTCCCCTTTTGTCTCTTCCGAGCTCTCCTGGCTTCAGTGCTCTCCACTGGAAGGCGCAGAGGTGCGGGAGAGGTGGCTCCAAAGGAAATAGGAAGGAGACGAGGGAGGGAGGCGTGAAGACAGCTGGTGCCCCTTCCTGCGCCATGGAGATATGAACACTTGTTGGCTTGCCATGGGACACGCTCCCGCACAAGCACTGCTCCCTGGCTCCGCACCTTGAGAACGCGGTTGGGATTATTTCTCCAGCATCCCTGCCGGACAGAGTCTGCTTCCTTCTAGGAGTGCAAGGAGTAACTTTTAGCTTCGGCTCTCTAGGGCCAGCTACTTGATTTCTTGGCTTGAATGGCCCCTGGAGACTAGCCTCCCGGGGCATCCCGTGTGGTGGTCTGCATTGAGCCCCGTAGCTGGGCAGTGCAGGAAGCCGCTCTGCAGCTGGGCTCTTGGAGGCGGTCGATCTCCGTGGCGTTCAGTCGAGCCCCTTTCTGCCATGCCTGGCATGTGGATCCAGAGTCGTGTGCCTCCTGCCCGGCCAGTGCCACGCAGCGTTCCTAGCATGTGCCCATGACTCAGTGTCTCTTTCTTCTTCCCTCAGGAACTGCCCCCAAATCCAGCAATGCCCCGATCCTCAAGTGTCCCACCCAGTTTCCTCTCATCCTTTGGCACCCGTACTCCCGCCACTACTACTTCTGTGTGATGACCGGGAAGGAGCAGGACAAGTGGCGAGCGGTGTTCCAGGACTGCGTGCGGCATTGCAACAATGGTAAGTGCAGGCCTCGCGGCCTCCGCCCGAGATTGGACCTTGTGCGTCTTGGATTCCTCTTTCCCTGTCCCTTGCCTCTGGCGAGGGGGGAACGCCGCGGTGTTACTAGCAATACGAGCAAGATCAGGCTTGTTCCTTCCCCAAGCGCAGGCCAACCCGGAAAAGCAATTCCCTTAAGAAATGCCACCGTGGGGGACTCCAGGTTTCTTTGTGTCTCTGCTCTTTCCATGTCAAACGGGCAGGGGAGACTTGCTTGGAAACCCAGCCCCGTAGGCGCGGCCTAGCAGAAAGGCCTTGTGCTAAGCCTACTGGCATGGCTGCCTATGAGGAGCCTCAGGGCTGACGCTAAAGCTGTTGCCATCTGGCTCTAATTACGGTGAACGTGTTACAAAGTGTTTTCAGTACTCAACAGTGTGAGAACCAGCTAGGATAGTGCTTGCTAAAGGCAAGTCGCTTGCTGTGGTTTTACTATTTTCTACCCCAAAGGGGTGACTAAATGACCCAAGCCAGTCGTAAAACGGCCACATTCCTGTCATTCACCACCCCCCCCCCCCAAGCTGTCTCGGTGCCCCGGCAGAGTGTGGTGGCCCTTAGTCTTGGGGAGGGGGAGCTGGGGTGACTGGCGGCCGCTGGGAGGACTGGAAAGGCAAGCGGAGAATCGTTCTACTTTTGTCACTGAATTAGCTGCTTCGGTAGCCGCTTATGTGCCTGTCACGAGCCTCGAAGTGTTTTACAGCCCTGCCATTTAGTCCCACCCTGGGATTCACGTCATGGCATCCCTACAGCGCAGGCGTCTCATTGGTACCCACCAGCGCTGCGGGCCAGGGAGCAAAGCGCGCTGTGCTTCTCTCAGCTAGTGTGAGGCGGCCATCTTGGGAGGCAGAACATAATCCTGCTTGGCTATAGATCGGTTACCCCTGAACGTTTCAGGGTCGGGGCTGGGAGAGGGGCCAGAAGGGAGACCGAGATAAGGGGGCTGCAGCTGGGAGTGGGTCTGGGATTGCAGCCACGTGCGCAGCCGTGGCCAGCCCACAGAAGGGGCTGGGAGTCGGGGCCGGGTGGGAACAGAGCTGGAAGCAGAGTGGGGCTACGTGGTGCCCTGGTAGGGGCTGGCCAAGGCCCCGCTGCACCCCCCAAAAATTTGCTACGCTCCCCACTGTGGGGGGACCTCTGCTATAGATAGCCCAGCCCCTTCCTTGTAAGCCTTGCTCAATCCTTAATGACCCCTGGTGCTCAGGACCCATTTCTTGCCTCTCACACAAGTAGCGACCTCTAACAGCACCACGCCCTCTAGCCGCACGGTAGTTCATATCAAGCCCTCTAGAGCAGTGTTTCTTAAACTTTTTAAGACCAAGGAATACCAAACAACTTTTTTTTTTTTTTTTGAGGGAAACCAAGGACTTTTTTGTTGGGGGGGGGGGGGAAATGGGTCGGGGAAAGTTATTGAGCCCCCCCCCCCCCAAAAAAAAAGTCGCATGCCCCTTAAGGGTGGCCATTTTGAACTCTATTGTAGTCCATGGCACACCTCCAACTGCCTTGCAGCATACCAGTGTGCCGCAGAACACAGTTTAAGAAACACTGGTCTAGAGAGCCATCAGCAAGCCAGGTGCTGGGCCTGTTTTATTCTGCAAAGGATTTTATACTGTGCCCATCACAGGAGTATCTGCAGTGCAGCAAGTTATATGACTACGTGTGTGTGTGTGTGTGTGTGTGTGTGTGTGTGTGTGTGTACTCCACACGAGGGGGGGAGGGTGAGAGTGAGAGAAATACACCTGTTGTAACATGTTCACATTAGAGAACACCAGGCCAGAGACATGAGCCTGGTGCTGCACCTTATTTCTCTGCCCCAAAGAGCTTCCAGTTGAAACTTCAGGAGTGCTCCCATATGTTTCTCACGCTTGCCTGCCTCTTCGTAGGCCTGACTCCCACGTGGCTGCAAATAGCACCCTTGTGTCGGGAGCGAGGTTCACACCCGCCCCCAGGAGTCCTGAAATTCCCCAGACGTGCTGTTGAGATGCTAAATGTTTGATTTTCCTCGGCGACGGCGTGCCTAGCTATTTCCATCAACAGAAACCTCTTCTCTCCTGGGCAGGCGGGGGAGTCACACACAGGATTCAGCCATTTGTTCCACTTCCAGAAGATGGTAGGAGGAGAGGCCTAACCGATAAGGAACTGGCCGGGGAGCCAGGTGAACTGGGCTGTGTTCCCAGCTCTGCCAATGCCTTGCTGTGTAATTCTGGGCAAGTTACTTCCCTTGCCTGTGGCTTTTCCTCCCTTCCATCCATTATTATTTAGACTCTGCGCTCAGGTGAGGCCTGTCTCTGGGGGGGCTCTAGGCACTACCATCATGCACCTAATGAAAGGACTTTGCCCACCCAGGTCTCACAGCAAATGGGTGCTGGAGCTGGGATTCAGTCTCCCCAATTCCCCCAGGTCTGTGCTCAGTCCCTCGTGCACTTGCTCCTGGTCACACGTGAGAGCTTCGGTCGGTCGGTCGGTCTGTCTGCCAGGCTTCCCCTCCAGCCTGTCTCAGCAACTCGCTCAGCTGAACAAACAGGCCCCTTTCCCTTTAAGATGCTGTGGGTTGGATTTCAGCCCTGTTAATCCTCCCTGGTGTCTCGGTGTACTGGCCTGTGATAAATGCCGGGAATAGAGGGGCTCAGAGCGGCTCCTCCTCCTCCCGCCACTTGACTCAGCAGAAATTAGCTGCTGCTTCAAAAATTTCCATCCCAGCTCCCCCCTTCATGCTCCGCCAGGTCCCTGCTAGGCAGAGCTTAGTTCCCTCGCAGGTTGGAGTGGAGAGCTGGCAGGGGCCCAGCCCCCCCCTTTCCTTGTGGGGCCAGGCTGGATTTGGCTGTGCAGGAGGGCTCCTTAAGCAGCCCTGCAGGGCAGAGGCCATCAGGCACCCCCCACCCTGGATGTCCTTCCCCACCCAGCACTGTTCGTGTCCTGCCCCACAGACAAAGGCCCTCTGTTCCCTGGCTTCACTCTGTGCCCTAAGCCAAGGGGAAGTGAAAGAGGAGCAAGCTGGCCAGGCAGGTGCGTTGCTGTCTGCTGTCAAGACTCACTGTCATGCTCGGACAGCTTGTTACCAGCGTCCTGTGCCAGACCCACCGGGAAGAATTTCCAGCCCTGGTGGATACGTGGTGGTGGTGGTGGCCACAGCGGGCGGTAGGCAGTGTTCCCCCCAGTCCGGTCAGCCAGGCCTACTTCAGAGATGAGGGGTTCGGGGTCCCTCTCTGCTTGGGAGATCCCCAACGAATAGAGCTAGTCAGCTTGCCTTCTGGGCAACGGGCTGTTGGAGCTGCAGACTTTGGATCCAGGATTGCATGTCGAGGCCCACTCTGAATTAGCCTGCGTTTGTAGGCCTGTCAGCCTGGTGTTCCTCATGCACATGCATCCAGAGAAGAGCAACAAGAATGATGAAAGGTCTAGAGAACATGACCTATGAGGGAAGGCTGAAGGAATTGGGTTTGTTTAATTTAGAAAAGAGAAGACTGAGGAGGGACATGAGAGCCATTTTCAGGTTCTAAAAGGGTGTCATAAGGAGAAGGGAGAAAACTTGTTCATCTTGGCCTCTGAGGACAGAACAAGAAGCAATGGGCTTAAACTGCAGCAAGGGAGGTTTAGGTTGGACATTAGGAACTTTTTCCTAAACTGTCAGGGTGGTCAAACACTGGAATAAATTGCCCAGGGAGGTTGTGGAATCCCCATCTTTGGAGATATTTAAGAGCAGGTTAGATAAATGTCTATCAGGGATGGTCTAGACAGTATTTGGTCCTGCCATGAGGGCAGGGGACTGGATTTGATGACCTCTCGAGGTCCCTTCCAGTCCTAGTTTTCTCTGATTCTACCTTACTTAGCTTTTTACCACTTTCCCTTCATTGCTTGCCAGCCAAACGCTAAAGCACAACTGGAGAGAGACCAAGCCCTGTAATTAGCAGCCACTAACAAAAGAGGAACCGTTCCCCATTAGTAATAGAGGGGATGTTTTTCTTCCACCTTCGTGTGGGCAGTCTTAATGAGAGAAACAAAACTGCCCCTCTGCTGCGAAGCAGCCAGCAGTAAACGTGGCTGGAGGGCGAGGAGGCGCTGCTGACAAACTTGTCGATAGAATTGATTTTTATTTTTTTTTAATGGCGCCTCTTTCAGCACCCTGCAGGTTTGTCCAGACTGGACTGTCCTGCAGGGAAGGGTCTGTTCTGAGGGACCTTCTTTAAAAGTGAGGTTTTGGCCACGAAAGCTTATGCTCAAATCAATCTGTTGGTCTTCAAGGTGCCACATGATACCGCATAGTCTCTTATTCTGCTGCTTTTGAAATGAAAAATAAAATCCAACTTTCTCATTCCAAATGGCTTTGTGGTCAGAATGGGAAGCTAATTTACAGCCAAACAAAAATTATGAGCTTGTGAAAGGATCAAAACCGGTATTTTTTTTCTTTTTAAAAAAAAGTTCTCTAAGAGAAACCTGATTAACCCCAACTGAGCTTCTTTGGATTTTTTTTTATATGCAAGTTTGAGAGACTGACTTTTATCCCGATCCGTGGCAAGGAAACTTTCAAAGTATAAGCTTTTTTGGGAGGGAGGGGGAGAACTACCCAGCTCTGCTCCTCTGTACTCCTTGCCAGACTTGTCTCTGGCAGGAGGGTTACTTGCAGACTTTGGGCTGGAAGAAGGGGTCTCTCTTACTCCACATTTACTTACCTGCAGTTTGCCCCAGGACCTGCGGTTTGGCCACGTGCTCCCTCTCCTCTGTTGTGATGAAGAGCCTCTGGGCCAAATGAGTGTGGCCTTTGGGGGAGGAACCAAACCTGCACGGCACTAGATCGCCCTGCACCAGGTTGCAAAGCGTGGAGTAGGCCCCTGGGGCTAGCCTTGCGGGACAGGAGCCACCAATGCAGGGTGCGTACGGGGCAGGCTTGCTTTGCAACTCCTCCTTCCCCCCAGTGTCTCTTCAGTAAGGGAGTGGCTCCATTTCAGAGTCCCCTCCTCTCCCAACCCCAAAGGCCTTTGTGTGGCTGTGGCCGTGACCCTGGCAGGAGCTATGCAATGGAAGGGAATCGCCTTTTACCCAGCATTCCTGGGGGGTAAATTCTACCCGGATGGCAGCGGCTGCTGAAAACTTCTGTTTGCAGTTTACGAACAGATGCTGCACACGCTTCCTCCGCCTCAGCTGGCTTTCTGCAGCACGGCGTCCCTGGCTGGAGTGTCGCGTGCGCTCTGCTGTGCAGGGACTGGCCACACTCCATGGAGGAAGCAGGCCGCCTGGCCTCCGTTGCTGCTAATCGAGGGGGTGCTGTGAACCCAAGTCCCCGTGCCTGAACCCGCTGTGGAGCTGTTTATGCTGAATGCAGTCCCGGGTGTCCTCAGCTCTGCATTGACCTGTCCCCTCAGAACAAACGGGCTTTGGAACGTGGTGATGGCGCGTCGGGGTTCCCCCGACTCCTGCACCCCTGTAATGGCATGAACAGACTCCGCCAGCCAGCAGAATAGAGGGAGTTTATTGCTTCTCCAGGATGCTGCACAGCACAGATGTAATCTGGTTACAGGGCAGGCCTAGGATGCATCCGCCCCCCCCTTGAGATGGGGGAGACTGGGCCCCTAAATCCCAGCCCCTTGCTTAGGCTGCTTCCTCTATGATACCAGACAGGAACTGCCCCACTTCCAGCCCTGCCCCCCAGCCAGGGCTGCACTCCACCTTCCTCCCTTTATTCCTCTCCCTGGGAGGTAACCAGTCGAACAGGTTACCTCCCTGTCCCATCAGCTACTCTGCTGGGCCGTGGTATAGACAGCAGCCAGTGGGGGTCACCCACAGCCCAAGCCTAGCAACCAGCAAGGTACCCACACTACATCACACGTGGCACTTTAAACTCTCTGGCACATATTTCAACTTGCCACGTCCATCCTGGTGACCAATAAAACCAAAGAGTCCAGGACGTGGGTGACTTTCTGAAGGAGGGAGGCTAGGAATCCCTGGGGAGGACCTGCTCTGCAAACGATGTGATGAGCAATGGGCTTAAATTGCAGCAAGGGCGGTTTAGGTTGGACATAAGGAAAAGCTTCCTACCTTCCAGGGTGGTTAAACATTGGGATAAATTGCCAAGGGAGGTTGTGGAATCTCCATCACTGGAGATATTGAAGAGCAGGCTGAACAGACATCTATCAGGGATGATCTAGATGGTGCTTGGTCCTGCCATGAGGGCAGGGGACTGGACTTGATGACCTCTCGGGGTTCCTTCCAGGTCTAGTGTTCTATGATTATAATGGTCCCGTCTGGCCTTAAATCTTTTAGGCACATTTCAGTCTGGTTATCTTGAAATTCCCTCTATTAAAAAATGGCATTGTGGTTTTCCATGTTTGTACTGTCCATATGCCAGCTAAATGCTCAGCACACGGGGAAAAATACCTGGGGACTTTCCCCCTCCCTCTCCTTAACTGCCAGCTGCTTATAAACTTCCTGGGGTGTGAATATACAGCTAGGTTCTCCCCGGATTACAGATCGCAACAGAGTTTTGCAGTAGCTGCTTAGTTAGCAATTTTGGTGTTGATGCATGAGTCACGCTCGCATCCGGCTCACCGTTCTAGGCACTGCAGGGCTAACAGGAATGCAAAGTAAATAAACTGGTTTTTGCAGGTAGATATGACAGCTGAGGAGTGAGTATTTGCCACCCTTACGAAGGGACGTTTTGCATGTGCATCACTTTAAATTAAATATGAATTTTGGAAACGACAGAGACCAGTGGAGTCCAATTTCAAAGATTTTTTTTTTTTTTAAGGATTGTTTTGCTACTAAATTAATATAAAACTGGCCCCTTTGTGTTCTTCTGTTTGCAAAAAGTATTGCTTCAGAACACTTGTAAGGAATTAGCTTTTGTTTGGGCCGAACTGTGTCAGAGGATCTTGTTTATTTCTTTCTAAATAATAACTTGGGGCCATGGGCGGGGTAGAGCCTATGAACTGCGGCTGTGCCTGGCAGCAAGGTCTAGGGATTTACCCAAAGAGGAATAATCTTGCCCTGAGCATTCCTGGGTTGCTTGCAATAAGAGCATCACCCAGCTATTGCAATGATGATCTGGCTCTGCGAAATAATAAATCTCAGCTCTTGTAGAGTTCTCCGTCAGTGGTTCCCCAAGTACTTTACAAAGGGAGGGGATCAATATCAGTTTCCCCATTTTACAGATGGGGAAACGGAGACATGGAGGGACATGGGCTTGCCAAAGTGACCCAGTAAGTGTCTGAGCCAGGAACAGAATCCAATCCGATGCTCTAGCCCTAGGAAGGCTGCCTCCCAAATCTGGATCAAAACCTAATGGGGTTCCCATTCCGCCTTAGCAATGCTAGTGGCATCCCAGCCGTCAGAAGAGCTGAAAGGGGTGTGGTATGTAAAGCAGTAGCAGGTTGGAAGCTGTCGTAGGTTGTTTCTGTTGCAACCTGGATCTGTGGCTATCACAGCAAGGCTGACTTACAGTTCCTGCTCTGGCAGATCTTTAGAAACCACGTAGGATAATAATTTGAATTTGTCATGGTATCTGTCGCCACATCCGTTGGGCCATTGAGATCCACCCAAGTGCTTGAACATCTTTTAGCTGACTTGTCTCCGCTGCTGGCCATACATGGGGTCAGAATAGAATCTCCCTAGGACAGATTGTCAGAGATCCTCGGGGAGCTTGGCTCTTGCCTGGGTCACCTGGTGGTTGGAACGCAAGGAAATAGAACGTGAAGCCTTTAAATCAGTATTTATGGACTCCAGCAACGTAGCCAGAGATTCTGAGCTAACACAGTCGGGGCGGGAGGCGGGGGGAAGGTTCTGTGGCTTGCAGTGTGCAGGAGTCAAACTAGGCAATCCTGCTGGTAAATCTGAGTCATGCCCTGTCTTGGCAGGGCGAGCATCCCCTTCTGCCTGTATGCTCCTTGGGGGAGAGGTGACATCAGCTCAGCCAGGATTCACCCCCACAGTGGCAAAGCTCCCGCCGACCTCTGCCAGGCCTGGGTTCTAGTCTCTGCGAAAACTGCCAGGAACACCCTGGTGCTCCCCTCGAATGTTACATAGTCCTCAGCTGCTATCACGCTGGCTCTGCTTCTTGGGCCAGGTCCTGGCCTCCGCTGTAGCAAGCTGGTGCTGTTGCGTGTCTTGTCAGGTGTCGGTTATTGATCTGCCGTATGAGAGAGAGAGACACACACCAAGAATACACCTGACACTGTTGTTTCACCCTCTTCTCCATTTCCCTAGCAGCAGCGGCAGGTGCCCTTGATCTCTCTGCTGCAGCGTGACTGCCCGAGTTGCATGCTCGGGTATCTGTAACATGCTCACCATGCCGGGGGCCGAGCGGGAAGGGGCTGCTTTTTGGGGTTTCACGCAGGCTGAGCCGGCCTGCAGCACTTGGAGGCTGAGCTCTGCCTGGCAGGGGATTACAGCGAGCCAGACTTTGGGCCGAGGCCCCGTCCCATCCTGCGTGCTTCCGACTGCTGGCCAAGGCAGCCAGAAGGGAAGCACGTGCCCAGTCTAATGCATCAGGCTTCCGGCTGTTCTGTCACCTGGAGGGGAGCTCTTCCCCCCACCGCCCCGTTTCCCTTTGCCCAGCATGTGCCTTCCAGGCTGCAGAGCCCAGTGCAGACCGGCTGGAGGCAGGGGAGGGTTAATGGGACCCCCGTGCTAGGCATGGAGCGATTGGCAACCAGCCAGCATGTGCCCGCAGCCCCCTCTCTTCTCTCACATTCCACAGCTCCCGGGCTGGAGCATCATTAAAGAGCTGGGGAAAGGTTATTGCCTCCGCCTCCCTCCTCCTCTTGCGTATCTGGGTGTTGTGATGGGATATGCAAACCCGTTCCCAGCAGGCTGCCCCCAGCGTGGTACCTCTCGCCCTCGTTAACCCCTGCTGCTCCCCGGCCCATCCCTGCCTGAACAGCCACCTGCGGGTGGGGCAGCTGGCTTCCAGGGAGGGGGAGGCCGTGCAAAAGATGGATAGTTCATCCCTTCCCCCCGCCCTATCAGCTAGTCCTCTTCCCTTCCTGCGATCTGGGCTGCTGTGAATCATGGAGCTGAAATCTCAGTGGGAGGGGAGCAGGCTGCCATGCTGGTCCGTCTCCACCTCTCCAGGCAGGGCTTGGCTGGGAGCCCGTGTGGCCCATGACTCACCTGCTGCTCATACTATTTTTTTTTTTTTTAAGTCATTCTCCTTTCCCTCCCCGCCTCACCATCATTGGTAATTTCCGTCAACCCTCGCTTCCTGTGGCTGGCGCGTCCCAGTGCTCCGGGTGCCTGTCTAACCCTGAGCCTCCGGTTAGCTCCGCTGGGGCGGCCCAAGTCTCAACGGGGTGGGGTGGGGGGTTACTTGGAGCCAATAGAAAATCTTTCTGCAGATGTCTGGGCACCTTCTTTCTCCCCTCCTCCTCCTCCTGTGTAATGTCTGTAGGGGTGCTGCATCCTGCCTGAGTTCTTGCCCTATAGAGGGGCTATTCAACTCTGGAAGTCTGGGGGCCACAATGCTACACACAGCCCCTGCTGAGGGCTGCAACTTAAGTGTGGTTGCATAGACATGCAAATAGCTTCTTTCACACTGACAGGCATGAATACAAAGCAGTTCCCACAATGCCCCAGTGCTCCCAGCACCTCCACCCTGGGGGCTAGAAATACAGCCAGCCAGCCCATCCGCTTGCGCCTCCATGCTCACCCCGCCGTTGTGGAGCGTGTTCCCAGTGGAGGCCATGTTCCAAGGATCCCACCTGTGTTGAGTCCCACATAAATGCAACCCTCACCACAGGCCATGGACCCCATGCGTTGAGTAGCCCTGCCCTATAGCTAGTCTCTTGCCACTAGGAGGCAGTGCGGGGACCTATATAATGGAGCCACATGGCGCTCCAGATCTGAAGTGTCGCCAGGCGTTGGGGGGTATTCAGATCTGGGGTTTGGGACCAGGCCCATCTCAGTTATCTTTAAATCGCACTTTTCGTGGGCATGCTTTGGAGGGGAGCTCATGCTACTCCAGACCCCGCCTGCAGCAGCAGGAGTCGCTCTAGACCCCTTGCCTGGATCCGGCCCCCGAGGCTCAGGTCTCCCTCCCCCCCCCCCCCCCCCGCCAGCATTGGGGAGCACGTGCTGGCACTCCAGCCCCCCCCCCCCCATACACACACACACACACACACACTGCCCACCACAGAGCTGGAGCACACAAAATCTACTGGCCTGGGCCTCCCTAGGCCCTGGTGTGTGAGGGAAACGTGGGGACTGTCTTTCTGCTTCTGAGTTAGGGGCCACTGTCTCTTCTCAGTGAGGGATTTGGGGTTTTTTTTGGGCTTCTCCCTTGTGTGCAGCCCCCAGCTGATTTTTCTGTGGATCAGTGTTTCCCGACTCAGAAAGGGCCCCACCCCTGTCAGATCGTGGCGGGGAGCATCCCATGGCGGCAGTGCTCGTCCGCGTGAGTCACGGCAGGGGAAGGGAATGTGGAACTAACGTGAAGGACAAAAACGTCACCGAGGCTGTGAGCTCATCGCAGGGAATCTGTGGTTCCTCTTTGCTGGCTCCCCCCCTCCCCCCCGCCGCAGTGTAACTAACCCCCCTCTCTCTCCCCCCTCAGGCATCCCAGAGGACTCCACAGTGGAGGCTCCGGCCTTTACGGATGCCATCCGCATGTACCGGCAGTCGAAGGAGCAGTACGGCACCTGGGACATGCTCTGTGGCAACGAGGTGCAGGTGAGGGCGAGAGGCGTGTGCTCCCCTGAGCTGCAAGGCCCCCAGCCGGACTGGGGATGGTTCGGAGCCTCCGAACCTGCCTGCTTATGGCTGCGTTGAGACTACCCGCGATTGGGGCCAGCTGCGCGGTGGATTAGATGCTCCAGAGCCATGGGACTTGATTGCCGTGCGGGGCTTGTCCCATTTGATGCCCCCCACCAGGGATCAATCTGGGGGGGGCCAAACCCATTGTCCCTTTGCCCTGTCAGCTGGTGGGGCGGGGGGAGACGCATAGCACATGCATGTTGCCTGTGGGTCACTGCTGGATGGGTGCTATGCTGGCGTCCACTGTTGGCCCTTCCTCCCCCTTGCCTGGTACCCCCTCTGCCTGGGTGCCTGTGGTACCCACTGGTATCACGTCCAGTGGCTGCCATGGGCACCAAGGTCTGGTTAGCTTGTATCTGCACTGCACTCTCTCCCCCTTCTAGCTCCAGCCTGGTGTGGCTTGCCCCTTTGTATAGACACCCTTCCCAGCCTTTCCACCAACGGGGCTGCCTTTTGGGGTGCTAGGGACCCTCCAAGAGAGGACACGTCTGTAGGAAGATTGGTGCGAGCTGCCTTTTTAAAAGCGACCTCCCACCCTTCCCTAGAAATAGCAATGCTTTGCGTGGGAAGAAGCCCAAGCTGTTATCCCAGTGGGGGAGCTCGCCGTGTATGCCCTCCCCCGAGAAGCTCTGCTGATGTCTCAGACTCGGGGTGAAGTCCTGGGGCTGGCTGGCATGGAGGGCAAACCCGGGGGAAGGAAAGGTGGCATGCATGCAGGCAGGGATTGGAACCCCAAATACTCCTGCAGCCCTCCCCTCTCTCTCCCTCTCGACACGCCTTGGCGTCGCCCCTCCCAGCACACTGGCGCCGATTGAGAAAGAGGAAGGTGCCATGCTCCCCTCCCAGGGCGTTCCACCAGGAGCCGAGCTGCTCCCACCCCGCAGGAATTCCAGCCACGGCTGGTTACGGCTCTGGGACCTTGCTGGGCCTCTGCAAATACCACAGTTCCCACTGTGGTAGGGAAATCCCCCCCCCCCCCCCCCCCGCTCCCTACGGTCTGGTGGAATCCCCTGGTGATGATGGGGGGGGCTGGAATCCTCTGTGGGACAGGAGGGGGCAGGGCTGGAATCTGCTGGGAGATGGGGGGGGTGCACTGGAACCCAGTGGGGGGAGTGAGAGAGGAAGCAGCACTAGCTGTCTGCAACGCTGTAGCTCAGATGTCAAGGATGTGGCTTTCCCGACTCGCGTGGTCGTTTGAATACGATCCCTTTGGCAGGTTGAAGGCGGCCATTGGGCGGAGGGCCAAAGTCCCGCACGTGAACCGTTCTGAGGCCTCAGCTGGGACTAGAAGGGCGTAGGAGGGGGCACGTTGACTCCTGGGTTTAGGAACCCAGCCGAGCAGAAGGTGGCACGAGGGCAGGAGGCTGAATGTGGAGGAAAGGGGCAGAGGAGGCATCAAGGCAAATCTCCCGGAAGTGGGGGGGATGGAGGGACCTCAGCCAAGCCGGGACTCTCACTGGTTCTGTGGGTGCCTACCCCCGAGTGCAGTGGGGCGCCGACCCTCTGGGAGGTAACGCCATGGAAACGAGGAGGAGGCGCAAAGAGAACCGTGTCCGCTGGGGCCTGCTCAGGAGACCGGCCGCCTCTCGGGGCTGGTGGCGCAGTCCTAGCGAGGCAGCGGCGCGCCGTCTCGGCACTAAGCTCGCACTGCCGCAGCACGGCGTGGCCCTCCGGGGCCGCGGGAGATCTTTGTGAGGGATGAGGAAGCGGCTCCGTTTACAGAACCCGTCCCTCCTGCTCCGTCAGGGCAGATGGCCCAGCTGCCGCGAAGGCCTCAGAAAGAGATTGGAGGTGCCAAGGTCCTCAGAGCGGCAGCGCTTCAGAACGGCCAGAGGGAGGCCGCTAGCATGTGGCTCATGCCAGGAGCCCTCATGAGGGGCCTTGGTCTAGACCAGGGCTACTCAACTTTGGAAGCCCCAGGGGGCCACAGTGATACTCACAGCACGTGCTGAGGGCCGCAACTTAAGTGTGGTTGCATAGACATGCAAATATATGCAAATAGCTTATTGCACACGGACGGACATGGATAAAAAGCACTTCCCACAATGCTCTGGCGCTCCTGGCACCTCCTCCCTGGGGGTAGAAACGCCGACGCCCTGTACCCGCCTGTTCCAGCCAGCCCATCCGCTTGCGCCTTTCAGCGTTCACCCCTCCTGGGAGACCCCTCACTGTTGTGGAGCATGTTCCCAGTGGAGGCCGTGTTCAGAGGATCCCGCCTGTGGGCGGCGTGTTGAGCCACGCACCGCATGGTGGGTCGCAAACGGGCGGTGGGCCACATGGAGCCCACGGGCCACGTCTTGAGTAGCGCTGCTCTAAGTGGAAGTACCACAGCCTTGGAGCAAGGCGATGGAGGCACCGGTGAGGGTGTCCCCGCAGCCTGTGGTGGGGCTGAGGAAAGAGATTCCTGGGGGGGGATGAAATGGCGCTTCAGAAGAAGGGGCAGCCTGTGAGGAGGAGGAGGGGAGAGCGGAGCGCCCAAGCGATGGAAGGACAGCTCGCCGCCGTGTGAGCTCTAGTCACTAACAGCTTCCTCCCTCCGCTCCTCCAGGTCTTGAGCAATCTGGTGATGGAGGAACTGGTCCCAGAACTGAAAAACACGATCGGCCCCAAGCTGAAGGGCAAGGCCCAGGAGAGGCAGAGGCTGTGGATCCAGGTTGGTTTGGGGGGAGCGGTGGAAAGAGGTTCCCGAGTGCAGCAGCACGAGGCTGGTGCAATGGTGGAGCCTGCACTGGCTGAACGCTCCTGTAGGGACGGCAAGGAATCCTGTGGCCCCTTAGAGAGGAGCAAATGTATTTGGGTGAGAGCTTATTCGCCCGTCTCTGCGGTGCCACAAGAGCCCTCTTGTTGCTGGAACAGAGAACAGGTTACCCCTCTGTTCCTGTATGGATGACTCCACCGAGAAATCGGCGCTGGCTGCAGGGAAATCCAGGACTGGATTGTGACAGCTTTCGGAATGGGTCCCTTTGCCTTGGGTGTGGCAACTTGACTCTGTTTCCTGCTGGCTTGTGTGAGTCAGTCACCTCCCCAGTTCATCCCCTTCTCCCCGAGGGTGCAGGGAAACAAGCTGGCTGTACTCTTGGCTGCTGGTTTTATCCAGCTCCCTCTCAGAGGTATAAACAGCCTATTTCTCAACCTCCCACTTACCTTCTGTTGCTTGCGTGCGCGTCCATAACAGGCGGATTCTGTGGTCCTGGCCATGCCTCCCGGGGAGGGAAGTACACCCTAGCAAACACCGACCCGCAGCTCAGCCAGCAGTGTGGCTTGTCCCGGCTATATTTAGCAAACCCTTTTTAGACCAACGCAGGCTAAATCTGGCCCGAACGGATGGTTTTATAAAAGCAAGCTTGTTGTGAAACCTTTCAGACCAATAGAAATGTTTCCATGAGGCACTCTACAGAATTCCACTTGAAACCTCCTTTAAAACAAACAAACTGTTCCCCTTCGCCTCACCGCCCTGGACGCTCCAGCCCTGTGCTGGTGCAGGCGAGAAGGGAAGCAAAACCGACTGGGAACCAGTCTGCAGATTCCCAACACAAATCCTGCTGATCATATTGGGTTCTTGTTTAATTGTAATTATCCAAGGTGGGGAAGGGCTTGTACTGCTCCCTTGAAAGCTCAGGAGGATGAGGAAGGCCCTCGGGAGGAAGGGTGGCCTGGCGTGTTAAGGCATTGGTGTGGGACACGAGATCTGAGTTCAAATCCTACCTCTGCCCCCCAAGCCCTTTGTGTAAACTTTGACCCAAGTGACTTGTCCAAGTTTGAAGTGACTGATTTTGGGGTGCACAGCGTGACGCTGTAGAAGGGGCCTGACTTCCAGGAAGAGCAGCGTATTTCCTTCTGCTGGAGGTACTCGTCCTGCTCTAACACAGACGAGGCCTCAGTCCTGTGCCCACTTTTGGGAGCCACGCTTCAGGAACACTGCTGACAAGTTGGGGAGCCCAGAGGAGGGCAACGGAAATGATCCGGGGCTTTGAAAACCTGACCTGTGTGGAAAGATTAGCAACAAACCTGGGCATGTCTGGTTTTCAGACCTTCAGCTATGTGAAGGGCTGCTCTAAGGAGAACAAGGATCAATTGTTCTCCGTGGCCACAGACAGTAAGACGAGACGCAATGGGCTTAATCTGTAGCAAGGGAGATTTTAGAGAACTTTCTCCCCGTAAGGATGGGAACAGGCTTCCAAGGTAGGTTGTGGAATCCCTGTCATTGGAGGTTTTTAAGAACAGGCTGGATAAACACACCCATCAGGGACACACTTAGTTTATCTTGTCATGCTTCAGTGTCGGGGCTTGAACTTGCTGAGCCCAACAGTTCTATGACTCTATGATCCCCATGAGCAGAGGGGCTAAGCAGTAGCCTGACAAAATTCCAGGCAGAAGACTCCTCCGAACCCCACAATTAATAACTTGTCTGTACGGTAACACTGTGCAGTCAAAAGATGAATTAATGAAGCACCCCATGGGATGTGAACCTCCGAGCACTAAGATCTGCTAGCAGGGATGCCTGGGGACCCCTGCCATCTGAATGCAATGGTGCCCAGCAGGTGTCTGCCTGGATTCCAGTGCAGGAGCAGAGTCAAGATAAACGAGCGCAAACATACAGTAGAAAATTAAAAACAATATTCAAAGAAAGATGGATGGGAGAGGAGGAGTGAACTGACCTCAGCGTGGACCGGAGTCCATTGTTCTTGCTGGTGTAAGGAACCAGTGAATGAGGAGATGTACTGACCAGCCAGTGTGCTAGAACAAGATGTGATGGGCAGCTCTCAGATAGCCAGGTCTTTCCTTATGGCTCTGATGGCATCTGCAGACACAGTTGCCATGTAAGTTGCAGAAAGCTTAGTGTCGGACGCCCCTGCCTATCCCTGGTTGGGGAGCACTGAGTCCCGTGAGGGTGCAAAGGCAGGGATGCAGGTAGCCGTGCAGAGCAAGGCCCGGCAGTGTCCCAGGCTCCGCGAGGTCAGATGGCCGTGCAGCCTTAGAAGTCCCGTGGGATCCAGATGCTGAAGATGCTGTTCCTCTTCCCTCCCCCCGCCCCCAGATCTCTGATGCTGTCTACAGGCTCATCTCTGACCAGATAAAGGCGCACTACGACGCCATGGTGACCAAATGTGAGCTGGAGCGTCCCAGGATGGAGAGCACCATCCGCACAGACATGGACCAGATCATCACGTCAAAGGAACACTTGGCAAGCAAGATCCGAGGTAAGACATGGGCTCCCACTTTGGGTGTGTCTGTGGGCAAAAAAAATCCCACCTGCAGCACAGACTCCAGATATGCAGACTTGGGCTCGTGCTCCGGCACTAACGAGCTGGGTGAGGTTCAGGCTCCGGGTACGATGCCTAAGGAGGGGTGGGGGTTTCCGAGCCGTAGCCCAAATGGCTACAACCGGCAGTTGTTGGGTTGGTCAAAAATCCTGACGTTAAAAACTTCAGTGTGCTCCTAGGGCTGGGAGTGGGAAACCTCACCCGGGTGCGAAGAGGCAAATGCTGGAGCCGTTCTCTAGTTCCCATCACTCCAGGGTGAGCATCCATCCCTTCTGGCTTTGATTGGGCTCTGAGGAATCGCCCCTCCCTTAGCGATATTGAAATGCATTAAAACCGATAAGTTCTGTTTTAAACGTGAAATTGAGGCTTATGCTAATTGCAGTGTGTATTTCAGACCAATAGGAACGTACCTGGGGGCGGGGAGGGGAGGAGGAAATGGTGTTTCTCTAAAACTTCCCTTGAAATAAAGTGGTGTCCCTTGTTTTTCATGTGCTTTTCCCTTATTTCCCTGCATCAGAGGTGGTCCGCATACATAGCTCCTTATTTCCTGAAGGACCCCACGTACAGGCTGAACCTCTCTAGTCCGGCACACTCTGGTCCAGCAACATCCATGGGCCGGCATGATTTTAGTCATCCGGATGGCCGCTTACCATGAGTGCGGCCAAGTTTCCCATGGTCCCAAAAAGTTTGTTCACAGCCACCAGTCCTGGCTCAGTGTTCTGTGCTGTTGTTTAGCGCTAATTTACCCCTCGATGTCTAACAACCCAGGACGCAGTGCAAGTGCTGGTGATTCTGCTCCCGCGGTTCAGCAAATTCTCTGGTTTGGCCCCGGTCAGGTTCCGAGGCTGCCGGACGAGAGAGGTTCGACCTTTTTAACAAACGAAGGGCGCTGCGCTGCAGGTGGAACGTGACTTCTGCTAAGGGCCAGCGGTGCTGGACAGGGAGCGAAACATGCCATGGCAGTGCAGAGACAGGGCTGCTGGCAATGGACTAGAGCTGTTCAGGCTAGAATTGGAGCAGGGTTTTGAGACAAGCTCTTGTGTTTGTAGAAGCCCTGTGGTACCAGGAGCTCAGACAAAAGCCAGGAACGGGGTCCGTGCTGACACTCGAGTGCTGAATTGCCAGGAGCACTCTCTGCACCTCCACGCATCTTTCCTAGAATTCTGCCCTTCGAGGCCTGCCCGGTGCCGCAGGCAGAGGGGCTGTGGTTGCAGGCTGATTGGCCGTAGGATGGGAAAGGACCTTGTGGGTCTTCAAGCCTGCCGCAGCAGGGGCTAGACAACTCTGTCGTCCCATGTAAAAGTGGATCCAGCTCCTCCGCTAGCTTTCGGGTCTCTACCTGGAGGGGGTGGAACAGAGAAATTCCTGCCCTTCTAGGGTGTCCGTCTAGGAGCCTCAGCCCCATGCTAGGCTGCCAGGCGCTCCAAAGCGCAGCGGCAGAGGAGGGCGGAGCGGGAGCCATCCCATGCTCATCATCTGTCTTTTCCTCCTCCAGCCTTTGTGCTCCCCAAAGCGGAGATCTGTGTCCGAAACCACGTGCAGCCCTACATCCCGTCCATCCTGGAGGCGCTGATGACTCCCACGAGCCAGGGCTTTGCCGAGGTCCGGGAAGTGTTCTTCAAGGAGGTCACCGACATGAACATGAATGTCATCAACGAGAGCGGGATGGAGAGCCTGGGAGAGGTGAGGCCCCTGAAAGACCTTGCTGGGTTGCTGTTCTGGCCTGGCCATAGGCCCAGGGGAAGGGGTGATGCAGCTGTTCAGATTGCCGCCGTGGGCAGAGGGCAACGTGCTGCGTGAATGGGCCGCTTGACACGTGGCTTCTCCACCCCTGCCTGAATTTGAGAGGAGCATCCGCCTTGGGGGGGGCACCGCTTCCTACCCCCGTTGTCCTGAGTAAGGCTGGAGTCAAATGATGAGAATAAACCCATAGCCGCGCCCCTAGCCTGCTCCCGACTGAGCTGGCAGTCTGGGCTCTCCTCTAAGCCAGAGACCGTAGGAGGCCGAGGGCTTCCTGGGGCAGCACCAATCCCGGTCCCATTAGATCCATAAATCCCATTGAATACTGTGTACAGATGTGGTCTCCTCACCTCAAAAAAGATATTTTGGCCTTGGAAAGGGTTCAGAAAAGGGCAACTAAAATGATTAGGGGTTTGGAACAGGTCCCATATGAGAGAGGTTAAAGAGACTGGGACTTTTCAGTTTAGAAAAGAGGAGACTGAGGGGGGATATGATAGAGGTCTATAAAATCATGAGTGGTGTGGAGAGGGCCGATAAAGAAAAGCTATTTAGGGAACTAATAAATAAAAGAACTAGAGGACACCAAATGAAATTAATGGGTAGCAGGTTTAAAACTAATAAAAGAAAGTTCTTCACACAGCGTGTAGTCAACCTGTGGAACTCCTTGCCAGAGGAGGCTGTGAAGGCTAGGACTATAATAGAGTTTAAAGAGAAGCTAGATAATTTCATGGAGGTTAGGTCCATAAAAGGCTATTAGCCAGGGGATAAAATGGTGTCCTTGGCCTCTGTTTGTCAGAGGCTGGAGAGGGATGGCAGGAGACAAATCGCTTGATCGTTGTCTTCGGTCCACCCTCTCCGGGGCACCTGGTGCTGGCCACTGTCGGCAGACAGGCTACTGATCTAGATGGACCTTTGGTCCGACCCAGTACGGCCGTTCTTATGTTCTTCTTATGTATTGCTGGTCTAGCAGAAGCTGGACCAATTCACTGCAGGTGGGAACTGGATTCCCAGCTCTCTTCCCGAGCCCTGGGCAGCTAGTAGCCTAACAAAATCCAGGGTGTGCGGTTTCACCTGCAATGGAACCATGGGGTCTCCCTCTATCCAGCTGGGTCCTTCTGTGTGCATCCGAGCAGCCCCAGACGGTCACACGACTGCCTGCCGCGCCGCGCTAACAGTGGAGACCTTGGGTTTGATTCTGTGACCTGTAGCAGGTGGCTCTTCCGTCACCGGGCTCCCCGATGTGTGTGCAGCTGGCGGGGACCCAGGGACGCGTGGAAAGGCTCTTTGTGAGCCGGATTAAATGGGCGCAGTTGAGGAAGGATGCTGACTTCTGGACGCGGGGGGTCTGCTCTGATGCCAGGCCGCGGCCGGCCTGGCGACTCTCTCGGTGCAGCCGGTGAATTGCGTCCGTGTCTCCTTGCTCTTCAGCACATGGAGAAGCTCTCCCAGCTGGCCTTCCACCCCGTCAAGATGCAGTCCTGCTACGAGAAGATGGACCAGCTGAAACTGGAAGGGCTTCAGCAGCGATTTGACGTCTCCAGCGCCTCCGTGTTCAAGCAGAGGGCCCAGATCCTCATGAGAGAGGTGGGTGTTAGTAGTAGCCATGCAGGCGGTGAGTAGCCTTCGTGCTTGCGATCCGGCGGGGAGCCGTCTGACCCCGGCCACCAGGGCTGGCCGGACAGGTTTTAGGCTGTTCCCTGGGCCTAGGAATTCAGGCACTCTTTGAAACTCTCTCTCAGTGCTCTGCCTGGGCCGTGGCCGGTCAGCAGTCGTGCTGCAGGGGCGCCCCCTACTGGCGCATGCTCTTGTGCATGGAGCTGGCTAGGCGTCTGGCTGCACCCAGCCCCGGGAGCCGTCCCCTGAAAGAGCTGCCTTGTTAAATGAACAGCTTCACTGGTGTGGAGACAAGCGTATTTCAGGGACTTTGCCATATTCAGAGGAGAAAAACAAAGCCCTAGTGGCAGACCCGGCCCTGGGCAACCCCTGGTTTTGCTCCCCGGCGCCGCACTGCCCGTGGCCCGGCACGCGCGAGCTCCCGCTGTCCCCTCTGCTCTGTGTAAGCTTGACCCTGCGTGCTGTGACTGTGCATTGGGAACGCCTGTGCGTGTGCGGGGACGGGGAGACCTCGTACACCTCCGACGCTTTTGCGCTGGTGCCAGGATGGGTGGCCAGGCCTGGGCTGCACCGATCCAATGCGCTTCTTCGCCCTTCCACAGCAGTGGTCTGCTCTGTGGAGGAAGCATGCCTCGGGGAGCTGTGGAGGAGCCTCTGGGCCGGTGTCATGTTGCACTGGGGTTTCTGGCACCCGCGGAGAACCGGGAGACGTTCGGTAACTGGAATACGTCCCCCTCCATCGCTTCCATCCCATACAACCTGGCCCAGCTGACTTGGGAGAGCCCCCAATGGAGAGAGGAGGGGCCGCTATGGACTGGTATCCTCTGGCAGGTCCAGGGAGTGGGGAGGAGTTTGTGGTCTCCCATGCACCACTGCAGCTCTGTATTCGGGGGACGTGCTGCTAGTGCCCTCTAGCGGTGGGAAAGCAAACACCTTTGTGCAGGCAAAGTTGGTGCACTCCGAATCGGGATGGGGTGCAGCACCCAGGTGGGATGGCCTAGCTGACGGGGGGCCTGCCGTCCGTCCTGGTGCGAGTTCAGTAGAGGGGATACCCCTGTGGCCCGTCTCCATGTGGCGGCGTGCTGCTGGGCCTGCCCTTTGCGGGGTGTCCAGCCTGAGGCGCCCTGGTCTCTTGGCCTCCTCTTGGGACACCCCCCGGTGATGTTCCTTGTTGCAGCAAATGGACGACGCCGTTCACACCTTCGGGACGCTGCTGCACCAGGAGCTGGGGAAGATGCTGGGCAAGGAGGAGCTGTGCAAGTCCATCCAGCGGATCCTCGAGCGGGTGCTCAAGGTGAGGCTGCAGGCGGAGCAGCTGGGCGCTCCGGCAGGGTCCGCGGGACGAGGCACAGCCTTTCAACGTGCCCAGGCTGCACCATCAGGCCTCGGAGCGCTAGACAAGTGGGGAACCTCGGCCGCAAAGGGAGCCCGGGTGTGCTCTGTGCCTGCGTGGGGCAGCGAAGGGCAGGGTTGGCTCGGCTTTTGGGGCCTTCGGTGGGCCGAGTGGTGCATCAGGAGGCATCCCCGGAGTTCCCAGAGCGGGGGGCAGATGGGGGACCCCGTTGTGGGAGGCGTAACCTAGCAACCAACCATCCTGTCTGGAAAGAGCTCGCCGTCCAATCAGCAGGCTGGACGGGGGCACAAGTTGGTCACCGCACAGGCCTCACAGCCAATCCGAATCTCTCTGGTGACCAATCCCCTGAACACCCCCCCCCCCCCCAATGCCTCCCGAGCCCCGGCGAGGGGCTGGTGTTGGGTGCAGGAAGCAGGCCTGCCAGCCCTGCTGGGGAGGAGCCTTGAATCAAGCGGCAGGAGAGGGCCTCTGTGGTCTCGTCTCCGGCGAGGCGCCGAATGTCCGTTAACCTGCCTCCTCTCCCCCTCCCCCGCTCACCCCTTGCCCGCAGAAATACGACTACGACAGCAGCACCGTGCGGAAGAAGTTCTTCAGGGAAGCCCTGCTGCAGATCACCGTCCCCTTCCTGCTGAAGAAGCTGGCCCCGACCTGCAAAGGGGTAAGAGCGGAGCCAGCCGGCCGGCGTGGGTGGGGGACACTTCCCACGATCCCTGCGGAGTCCCGCTCTGTGCCGCTCAGGGGTGGCAGCGACTAGTCGACCACTAGGCTTACCGGGCGGTCGAGTCGCTGCTTGACTAGTCGCTCCACCCCACCGTTTGGGGCCTCTGTATCCGAAGCATCCAGGGGGGAACAGGAGCCGCTGCTGGAGAGAGCCGGCTTAAAAGCCAGTTCCCCCTAGCACTGTCTCTGTGGGGCGCGGGAGGCAGAGGCACAGCGGGGGGAACGGCGTGAGCTGGGACCAAAGCAGTCCCCACTCGCACGGGTCCAGACTGCCGCGCCTCTCCCTTTGAAATGTGCGAGAACCGTGGGGAGCGCCCCCCTTATTGACTATGGATGGAAATTCCATCAACTACTCGATTCGCTCACTAAGCAAAATGGAACTTCCCTAGTGCTGGTGTCCCCATGAACGAGGTGCCGCCCCTGCTGCCCACGACCCCCAAGTACGGGTCCCGTCCCACTTGGCCCTGGGGGGCCCTTGACGCCGCTCTGGCGGTGTCCGGGAGCCTGGAGGGGAGAGTCAGCTCAATAGATGTGGTGTGACGTGGCCTCGGGGCTCCTGAAACACGGGCCCGGCGTGTGTACAAAGGCTTAATGGGTGACTCTGTGATGTCCTGATTGTGACATTCCTGCCCCCTTCGGGAGGGCGTTGAATCTAAACTCGGTGTGTAACTCCCCTGGCCCAGGACTGGCGGGATCCCTGGCCGTGGTGCCCCTGCCTTTGTGGGACCGGGGACACTCTGCCTCTCCAAGGCACGTCGTGGCTGGGAGTCCCCAGGGCAGGCGGGCCGCCGTGGGTTCTCTGCCGGTGGCGTGAGAGCTGCCCCCTTCTTTTGGCAGGAGCTCCCGAAGTTCCAGGAACTGATCTTCGAGGACTTCGACAGCTTCATCCTGGTGGAGAACACGTACGAGGAGGTGGTGCTGCAGTCGGTCATGAAGGACATCATGCAGGGTGAGAGGCTGCCTGCCGTGGGGGGCCGGGGGCATGTCCCCTACACCGTTCCGGGGAGGGACCTATGCCACCCTGGCTGAGCCACCCGGCGGCCAGCTTGGCCAGTCCTGGGCCTGTGGCGGCTGCAGTGTCTGGGCAGCATGTTGCCCCTGCTCCAGGCCCAGGGGCTGCGGCGGTGGGGGAGATGCATGTGCACCCTCGCCTAAACCCCTCCCTCCAGGTGACTCTGCTCTGTAGCCCTGCAGCCTGCTCTGACTCAGCCACGTGTGGAAGTTGGGCCCAAATCTCCCCCCCCCCCCCCTTCTTCCGTCCCTAGGATCTGGGCCTTTCCCCTCTGTCCTGACAGCCCGGCCTCTCCCCCTGCCCTGTGCCATTTGCTGTCATGGCTGCATAAAGCCCAGCTCCCAGCCTCCCCATCAGCTGAGCCCATCGTCTGCTCCCTCGCTCTGATTCATCGCCCCCCCACTCCCTTGACTCCCTCCACCCATCCCCGCTTCTCCACCGCCTCGAAGTCCGGCTTCTTGGCCTCCCGGGGACGCCCCTTCGCGCTTCCGCATTCCCGTTGTGCTCAGGCGGCATCACGCGCCCCTCCCCTCCGTCTGCTGTGCCCGCTCGGTCCATCTGTCCGCCGCACACCTCACTGTGCGCCCTGCCAGGCTGTCCCTCCTCCTCGGGCCTCCCTGCCAGGACAGAAGTAGGAACTTAGCCCATCAAAGGTGGCCCGGCTAAGGCGTGGACAGAGACGCTTCATCTGCAGGGTGGGCAGAGAATGGTACCCAGGTACAGATTGGCCTTAATGTTCTCTCCGTCCGGTGCGCTGCGTGTGCCGTGCTCTGAGCCCTCAGCAGGCTGAGCACAGCACAGAGATGGGCCAGCCGCGCGTTCGAAGGAGGCCTGCGGTGCTGCTGACGTGTACCTAGAGCTTTGTCCTGCCCTGACCTCCCTGTCTTTGCCGTTCCAGCTGTGAAGGAGGCAGCGGTGCAACGGAAGCACAACCTGTACCGGGACAGCATGGTCATGCACAACAGCGACCCCAACCTGCACCTGCTGGGCGAGGGCACGCCCATCGACTGGGGGGAGGAGTTCGGCAGCCAGCCCGACTCCGACCCGGCCACCGAGAAGCGCCGCCGAGCCAAGCAGGTGGTGTCGGTCATCCACGATGATGAGGGGGCCCTGCCCTACGAGGCCGGCGCGGGGGTGCTGATGCACCAAGTCTCTCAGGAAGAGCCTGACTCAGAGGAGCCGGAGACCTGCCTTGCCCTGGCTGCACCAGGCTCCCCTGATGACGTGCAGGAGATACGGGGCATGCTGGTGCAGGAGGTGCGTGTGGAGACCCGGGTCCTGGCAGGAGAGGAGGCAAAGGAACAGCTGACAAATGGTACGATAGTCCAGCTGAGCGCCGGTTCGGAGGTGTGCGGGGCGGAGGAGGCTGCCCCGTCAGCTGAGGAAGGCCCTGCTCCCTTGGAACACTCCGCCCGGCCTGACGCTGGCTCCCTGTACCCAGTGAACCCTGAGGTGGAGGAGCAGGAAGCCAAGCCAGCTGTGCTCGCCTCTCCGGCCGTGCCGCCTGCCCTGGCAGCTGCCCCGGGGCTTGCTGAGGAGGGAGCTGAAGTGAACCGCCACGAGCCCAACGACAAGGAGACTGGGGAAGAGGTGACCAGCCAGGGCCAGGCAGAGAAGGGGGAGCCTGCTCAGCTGGCCCCAGAGAGCGGTGCGGGGGCCCCAGAGAGCAGCCAGGGGACCACAGAGAGCGGCGCGGGGGCCCCAGAGAACAGCAAGGGGACCACAGAGAGCGGCGCGGGGGCCCCAGAGAACAGCAAGGGGACCACAGAGAGCGGTGCGGGGGCCCCAGAGAACAGCAAGGGGACCACAGAGAGCAGCGAGGGGCTGCAGACTCAGTTCTAGGTCAGCCCCCGGTCAGGATCCCTGCCGGCTGTGTACACTGTGGGCCGAAGCTGGACTGGAGTCAGTGACACCTTGGGGGGTGGGGGCGTGTCGGCTGGGCCGGTTGCTGGTAACTGTTACATTCCCGGGTCTGCTTCGGACCCCAGCATTCCAGGGAAAGGGGGGGAGCTAATCTCCTAAACACCAGAGCTACAGGGAGGGGAGCTTTATGCTGGCCAGAACTAAGATGCCACGCTGGGCCACACTATTGCCCCTCCTCTCAGTATAGGCCACGCCCCCTACTTTGCTCTGTCGTTGTTTTCCCGTCATTGAAGAGGCACCTGACCACGTTACTGACTCACAAGGGGGTGACGGTGCGAACGCCTCCCAGGACAGCTACCCAGGAAGTGCCAGCAGGCGCCTGAGGCCCGGGAGAGGTGGTTACGTGGGCAGCCCCGTGGCTCTTCCAACAGTCCAGCCTTTCCCTTCGTCGGGTGCTTCTCATTCCAACCAAAGAGGCCACGCTGCTGTCTCAAACGTGGCGGCTGCGGTCCGAGGCCACCTCTTCCTCACCAGCCTGCTCCAGGACCCTGGCTGAGAGGGAATGGGTGCTCCCCCTGTGTCCCTTTGAATGCTGACCACCGCCCCCTGGAAACGCGCACCCTTCCCCCTGGCCACGTGGCCAATGGGTGCTATGTGTTGGCGACCACGCACTGTCCAAGCCAGCGCTGTGACTTTCCTTGTCACTCGCTCTGGCAGAGGGAGGGTTAAATGAGTCGCGACCCATCTTGAACTGGAATCCATCTGTTCTAAGTGGCCCCCCAAGAAGGAGCATCCGCGTGGGAGGATGGGGCTGCTGCTTGCCTAGTTCTGGCCACGTTAGAGCATCGCTGGGAAATAAGTAGACAAGCCGGTGTGGCTAATACAGAGCAGCATCTTAACTCTCTTGCTCCTGCCCTTCCTTGCGTGCCCTGCTCTGACTGCAGGTTCCACTGGTGGCTCCGAAGCTTGTCGACCGGTAGGGCAGGTCGAGGGACGGAAGGAGCCACAAATACCTCTCAGCTCTCACCACCTCCTCCATGTCCCGTCTGCCCCGTTACCCAAGCAGGTGGATGTAATGCTCGAGGCCTTTTTGTGCAGCTGTTGAGACGGCGCCGAAGTTTTAGAACCAGCTGTTTGTTTTCCTTTCCTCCCCTTGCTGCTGGGGTGTGGTTCCTCCAGTGCTCCAAGGAGTAGCGCCCCCACCCCTCGCCAGCCCCCTACAGCCAGAAACCACCTGGAGTTGTTCACAGCTGCTGATTCCCACACGACTGTTGCTCGCCTGTCTCCCGCCCTCTTGGAGGGGGATGCAGGGCGAGAGTGGGAACTCGAAGGTCGGCGCAGGGGAGGGGGGTTTCGGATGGAAAGGAGAGGAAGTTGGCTGCTGTAGGGAGAGAGCTGAAGGTCTTGGCGGAGGCCAGAACTCTTGAGGTGTGTTCAGAGGAGGGATCGGTGAGGGCAGGTCCTGGCCGAAGGCCCAGTGGAAGCTCCTGTTGCGCTGGAGGGGAGAGGGTGCTGCGGAGTCTGAGGCTCTGGCTTGTGGCATTTCCCTTCCAGCTCTCGATGTCTTTCGGGTTCTTGTTTTCATTGCACGTGGTTTGTCTGAGGAGCTCCGGGATAGGGGCGGCTTGGGGCGAGCTGGGCTGCTGCAAACCTCCTAGTATTAGTGAGAGAAACAAGTGGGGAAAAGGTCTTGGCAATCCTCCGGGGGGGATTTCATTGCAGGATGACTGGGCTGGCCTTGGATTCTTTGCCTGCCCCATAGCGGGGGAGGGGTGGCCCAGGGAGGAGAGACAGCTGAGGATGGAAGGGATATATCTGGCCTGCAAGTCTTTCCTCCCTTCCCCCGCCTACCCCAGCCAGGACACGGGGGGGTCCCACTGGGTCCCTTGTGACGTCTCCCCACCCCCAATCCAGCTCCCCAGAAAAGCTCGGCTGAGATTACCCGCCCTTCCCAGTTCTGTGTGCTGGGACTCCATCTCCCCGGCTCCTGTGTAAGACTGAGCTACCCCAGGGTGCCAGCGAAATCCACCCGGCCCCCTGGAGGGATTCGACCTTCCATGGCCACGGGATCTCGGTACGGTGCCCTACGCCATGTGGACTTGGCTCTCGTTGCATTTCCAAGGGTTACCTTCCCCTGGAGACACCTGGTAGGTTGGGGGGGGGGGGGGCGGGGAGGAGACTCACTGAGCTTTGGGGGGTTGTGCAAACGAGTTCAACCTTGGGCTGAAGTAACCGTAGAGCCAAAGCGTGGCTGTGGAACGCCAGCGCCCCCACGAGTGTCCTGTGGCCCTTGTCCACGCACCACGTGGGAAGCAGAGGGGCACCAAGGCGAGCCTGGCAAGAGGGGGCCACCAGGATCCAGCTCTGGCCAGGCTCCTACATCTTCAGCCGGCATGGGCAAGTGACTCCTCGCAAGGGCACAGCCCGACTGCTGCTCTCTGTGCTGCCCGTCTCAGGAAGGCCGGGAAGAGCAGACGTGCGCGCTGGCCAAAGGCAGGGGCTGGGTTTCTCCAGCTCTCTCTCGGGCATCTCTGGTGCATCCCAGCAATCAAAGTACAATTGCATGGAGTCCGCCCCCAGCCAGGAGCTCAGCTGAACCCCAGCTGTTGGTAGATAGCCCAGTATGCAAGGGAACTACTGTGCCTCGCGTGGATGATCTGTCTCTCAGACTTCCACTGCTGCTAAGGGGTCGTGTCGCTAGCTGGGAAGGAGTCTCCGCAGACACACAAGCTGCGTGAGGCAATGGAGTGTTTAAAACCTGCTCTGCAGTCGAAACAATGGGTGTAAAGTCCCCCGAATGGGCTGCTTAGCCCTCCAGTGCAGAATCTGGAGCAAGAGCCCAGCCTGCCCACCCTATCCTCTGCGACAGATACATTCCAACTTCCACGTGTATCCTAGACGCCCTTGTTTCTCGTTTTAAGTGGGTGGGAGCTGCCAGAGTGCCTTGCCTTGGGAAGCCAAACGTGCCTCTTCCAATATATTTTATTGAGAATGTTCTACAAATGTTTAAAATACGCTTCTACTGATAAATAAAATCCAGCTTTATTTAAAGCGAGCCGTGCTCATTTCTGAATGGTTCACTCCCGTGGTTGCATCACTCCGGCTGCCCCAAGGAAAGGGAGACATTCCACATGGAGGGTTTTTTTTTTTTTTTTTGGTGGGGGGAGGGTTGGACCTGGAATGTCGGGGACGAGCTACAAAGTTCCTCTAAGTTCCGAAGGAGGGCGTTGATTTGATGTCAAGTCTGGGGCTGGTCATGCTGTTGGTCTGTGCGTACACACGGGTGCATCCAAAAGCAGACTGGGGCAGGGTGGGGGGGTGCAGTGCAGCAGAGATGGTTGCAGCTGCAGAGAATTTGGGCTCGGGTGTGCTGGGGTAGGGGCGATCACCAAGTGGCTTTGTAGTCCAGGTGCATTTTCTGGCCCTGCTGTGCTAGGTGCAGTACACAGCCATTAGGACAGTCCCTACCCCCCAAAGTGTGCAGTGTGTATGCCATGGGGTTGGAAGAGAGGAGGAGGCAGTGTCCCCGTGCTACAGATAGAGAAGTGAGGCATAGAAAGACCAGGGCTCTACAAACTGAATCCACATCTCCCGAGTCGGCTTGTGGCTTAACCAGACCATCTCTCCTTTATTGTCAGTAAAAATGCTGCCTTCTGGGTCACCCCACGGGATGGCAGGAGCCTAGAATTGAGTTGTAATGAGGGTAATTGGCCAGGGTGACCTCCCTGGTGGTGCTCTCTGGCAGGCTAATGTCCGAGCACTTTCCAAAGCAGGGTATTTCCATTCTGCAGAGCCATGAACAGCTTTGCCCCAAGTCCATGCAGCCAGTTGGACGGAAGCCCCAGTGCAAGCCCTGGTCTCTTAGCTGTAAGAGAGACCATCCTTTTGTTCTGTCTGTACAGCCCCAAGCACAATGGATTGCTGCTCTATGAACAGGGAGAGCCCTGCCAATCTGCGGCTACCCACCGTAAATCCCGGGGTATCTGCGAGTAGCCGCCTACGCAGAGGTGACTGCAGATAACCGCGGCTCGTTTTTGCAAGGAGGGATGTGGCCGTGGATACAGATTTTGTATCGAGAATCTTGCAAATGTGCGCACGGCCAAGGGCATCCACGGATTGTTTTGGGGGCTGCCGGTGCATGTCTACAAATGGGGCTCCCGCCTGCCTCAGTTGTCGCAGCTGAATCAAAGCTGGGGCATTATGGCTAACAGGTAGGTAATTGCTTTAACAGAGCTTACGCTTGGCTGCAGCCCTTGCAGCTTTGTGAGCCGTTCCCTGCCAAGGGAGAAGGGCTGTCCTATGGGGAGCCGAAGTTTTGATCAGCTCCATCTATTTACACGTCCTCTTTCAGACCCGTGTAAGCCAGCTCCGGTCCTGCTACCAGGCGCGCACACAGAAGTAGCCAAGCAATCAGGAGAGCTTTATTAAAACCGGCCCAGCCGGGTCTGGGAAACACACCAGCCCCCGGTTTCCAAAGCAAACGAGCCACGGCATGGGCAAGACCCTCAAATCAACTGACTTGCTTCTTTCGGCTCCAGATGTGTGTGGGGGCGGGGCCGAGCTGTGTCTCCGCCCTGCGCTATCCAGCCGGACAGCTGGTGCTGAGGGGAACACGGAAGGCACAGTGCAAGGGGAGAGTCCAGCATGAGCCTCTTGAGGTTTGTTTTCCTCCTGCCCACAAGCAGCAGGGAGAAGCGGACAAAGCAGGCAGGGAGCCCAGCCAGAAACACGAACAAGCTGGGAGGGAGGGTGAAATAACCCCCAATCCGTCCCCGCACGCTCCCCTCCCTCTGGCCCCTGCTAATGGACGCCCAGCCTGCAGTGCGTCCGCTTGCTCTCAGTCCCCAGCCCCGAGTCCCCCCGACAGCCGGGAAAGGCTCCTGGGATTCCTGAGTGAGAAGTGTGTGGGTGGGGGGGGGTTTGAAGTCATTGGTGAGCGCGCGTCTTGGGAGGTGCGGGTGCAGGCAGCTGCAGGGCGGAGGCGCCTCCTCTGCCCAACCTGGTTTGGCATGGTTCAGTGCCTCGGGGGACCCGCCCCTGCTTGGTGAGGGCCGCCTGGCAGGAACGCTCCAGAAACGATCTTCAAAATGGAGAGCTGTAGAGAAGTGGAGGCCACAGTGAGGGGAAGAAACTCCCCCTCGGAGGGGGGGATAGGGAGAGCCCCTCGGCGCCTGGGGATGATTCTCCCACCAGACCCAGTCCTGCGTGAGCCTGGTCGCCAGTGGCGCCTCCTTCGACGTCCTGCCACTGCAGATGTCGCCCTCTTTGTCTCGGCCGCGCCCTGGAAGGCCACGGTGCCTCTATCTCACACGGTGGCGTCTCTATCGCGTGTGCAGCACTGGGTAGACCAAGTAGTAACCCAGGGTGGAGCCCACGATCACCCCCAGGAAGATCCAAGCGTTGTAGGACATCACCACCAGCATCACCAGGTAACCGATCACCACCTGGGCCACGTGGAGCAGGGTCTGGCTAACGTGGTACAGAAACCACCTGCCCGGAGAAGAAAAGTGGAGTCACCATTGGGGCGAGCAAGCCTTGCATGTTAGCACCATCCCCCCAGGCCTCTGAGTGGGTCCCCCGCAGGAGGGCAGCCCCAGCCAATGGCTGAGGGCCAAAGAGCCCGGAGTGCATTGTGGGTGTAACATGAAGTGGGGTTAATTGATGTGGGCACGGTGCTGCCTCCGGGTCTGTGGGCTGCACCCCCCTGCTGTGCAATCGCCGCTCCCAGCCGGCGCCGAGCTGGCTGGATTCCCCTGGCTCGGGTGTGTCGACGGGGCTGTTTTGGCTGGGCTGAGCGGCTGAGGCAGGCTGGTCCCTCCCAGGGAGCCCCCGTTCCCCTGTGGGCCCGGCCCGTGTGCGCTACGCGCCGTACACACGGAACTGAGGGCGGTCACCGACCCAGCTTACAGGCCGGGCACTCATTTTTGCAGCGGGGCCACATCCCTGATTTTGTTAGTGGCTGTGGGCTCGCGCTGTCCCCTGGAAAGGAGGGGCCTCAGCCAGAAGGGGCGGGGCCTCAGGTGGGAGGGGTGGTTTCCTCTGGGCACCATGTGCCCCCAGTGGGGGGAGAAGGAGGCTTCACACACTGCCCTGCCCCCAGGCCAATCCGTCCGGCGCCTAGAGGAATCTCCATCCGTTTTGAGCAGCGAATGACCTTGGGCACTCCCCTGCACCTGGGGCTTGTTGGCCTGGGGGCAGAGGGGCAGCAGGGTGGACCACGGGCTGGATCAAATGGCTTGGAGGGCCGTATCTGGCCCCCCCGGTCGCAGACAAGAGGGCAGCAGGATACAGACGGAGGGAGAAGCCCACGGACACAACAGGACCTTCAGCACCATGCGAGGCAGTGAGCTCAGCACGCTGCCAACACTGTGCAGGCTACCAGACCAAAATGACCCCGCGTTGGAGCCTGTCCCCATCCCTGTCCCCTCCACGAGCGTCCTCCTCTCAGGCCGGTTTGTAGCTGAAACTTCTCCCCGCCCCAACTGGGAAATGCAAAGCGGGACGGTATGAGAGTTTCCCTGGCGGCGTCACCCGCCTTTCCTGTGTGTTTGGCTTTCTGGGCCTTTGCGAA
The DNA here is from genome assembly GCF_052426305.1 of Pelodiscus sinensis. NCBI lineage: Eukaryota > Metazoa > Chordata > Testudines > Trionychidae > Pelodiscus > Pelodiscus sinensis. The sequence goes on along the minus strand of NC_143074.1, from coordinate 4,833,973 downwards.
ATCAGGGGGCGGTGGTGGCTGGATTAACTCTGAACTAAGTGTTCCCTCTTCTGCAGACGGGCTGCGACTTGCCGCTGCTCTCTGAACCCTTTCCAGGCCGGGATTACGTCTGGCCCTAACGTGGTGAAATTCTCTGCCTTGTGCCCTGTTATGGCTGCCTCCTGCACGGGGCTCTGGCCGCAATTCGAAAGGGCCCAGGGTTCTGGCCAGCGCTGTGGCTGCAGTAGAGGCAGCGGTCAGGAGCCCCATGGTGACTGTCCCCTTTGCCTGGCCGCCCCCGCCCCGTCTTCCCCATGCACCCCAGCCGCTCTTCGGGCATGCATAGGAAGCCTTCCCAGGTCTCTCGCACCGTCCCAACACAGCTGGTCGGGGCGGATCCAAGGGGGCAGTTCCGCTGGGCCCAGCCAGCCAATGCGGTTCCAGGCCCTTTGCCAGCACCCTGTGCCCCCCCCCCCCCCGCCTCCTGCTGGGCCTGGGGTACCTTTTGGAGCTGGGGTTCTGCTGCCCCAGGTTTGAGTTGACAGACCCGCTGTCGGGCGGCCCGAGTGACTCCTGGCTGAGGCTGGTGGGGAGGGCCAGCAGCGTCTGGCGCAGCAGTTTGCTCTTGCTGATCTTGATGGCTTCGTACAGCACCGCCAGCAGCAGCACCACCAGCACCGAAAGCACCATCCCTGCAAGGCAAACGCCACGCCGCGGGCCAGAGCCATCACGCCAGAGCCCGGCTGCCCCTGCCACGGGCGCGCCACTTCTGTCGCCTTTGCCCTGCTCTTATTCCTCTCCTCGGTCCCCAGGCTGCCGAGCTCCATGCCAGGGAGGCTTCTAGGGACATCGGCCTCTACCCACCCCACCGAGGCTGCCCCATCTACCCATCCCAGCTGGGGCCAGAGCCTCTTCCGCGGGACGGACACGTGGCACCAAGTTCTTCCTGAGCCCCACGTTCCAGAACGGCTCCCCCGGCCTGCTCCTAGCATTGCTGAGTGGCAGCTGGCTGGGGTGGGATTCGCTGCCTGGGCCGCCCGCAGCAGAGCACGTCGCTGCACGTTCTCCGGGCATCTCCTCGGTCCCGCCCAAGCGGCGACCAAACCGGTACTCCCCCCGTGCGGTGGCAACGCGGAGACTGAGTCTCAGCACCCTCTTCGGCCAGGCCTTTCTGCAGCTCTGATGGGCGTGGCCCTCGGGGTGGGGGATGGGAGAGGTAGAACGATGGACAAAGCCGGTGTGTGACCGATAACTGCTCTGTCCCCCTACGTGGCTCCCCCTGGCTGCCCCAGCCTGCTCCTGGCCCACGCTGGAGCACAGGTGGCCAGCTATGGAAGGCATGGACAGAGTATGGCCCGCAGGCCGCAACTGGCCTGCCGAGGCAGCAGGGAGCCCCCGGCAGGCTCCCCTGCTTGCCACGTGCACCCTGCAGCAATGCGGCTGGTGGGTTTCCTTTCTGTTTCAAAACTAGAGGGGAGGGCGAAGCTTCAGGAGCTGCCCTGCCCCCAGCACAATCCCATTGGCTGGTTTCTGGCTAAAAATTAGCCAATGGGAGCTGTTTGTTTGAATAACAGGCAGCCAAGAAGAACCACACTCCTCCTCCTCCGCTCAGTTATTCGCTGAAGCACATGGCCAGGCTGGCTGGCTGGGAAACATGTCAAGCTCTGCAGGCAGGCAGCCTGCCTCTGGCACCCCAGTCCCTCCCTGCCCCAACTCTCTGCCCCCCCCCCACTCAACATACCCAAACCCTCCATCCCCCTGTGGCACTCATACCCCCTCCCAGATCTGCACCCCAATCTCCTGCCCCAGATCGCAATCCCCTCCTACCCTAGGTCACATCCCAAACCCCTGCACTCCAGTCCCCTGCCCTAGGTCACAACCGCCTCCGTCACCCCAATCCCTCACCCCAAGCTCCCTTCTGCACCCAACCTCCATCCCAGACCCCGTATCCCCTCCATTCATATCATTGAAGCGTGCGGCCCTCGACCACTTTCCAAAACCTTGGAGTGGCCCCCAATCAAAGATTATTGCCCACCCCTGAGCTATGGTAACTTGTTCCTAGCAACTGTGCCCCAGGCGTCAGTCCCTGCTGAGCCGTCCCGTGGACAATCTTTCAGCGGCTTGAGATGTGGCAGTTCGGGGGAGGCGTGGAATTTCACGGGGAGAGCCCAGGGCTATAACAGGGTAGGCGGGAGCCCCCAGAAAACCGGAGTGGGGCTGGGGCAGGCAGCATGTGTAGAGTTCTGGAGGATGGAGAACCATGTTCTCCGTTGGAGTTTTCTGTGCAGGCAAGTGCCTGTTTTCATAGGCCTGGATTTGGTGTCGATTGCTACAGTGATTACCGTATTTTAGCAAATATAACCTGAGGGTTATATTCGTTTTTACAAACCCCGCACCCCACCCCACCCCACCCCCCTGCAGACTATACTCGTGCATAGGGTATGATATAGTTGGGTTTTTTTACTCACCTGCGCAGGAACCGGGGAGTGAGCGCTTCCCCGCCCAGAGGCTGGTCCGGGGCGGTGAGTGCCCGCAGGAACCGGGACTGTGAGTCTGTCTAATTTCCCCCCACGCCCCCATCGCCCTCCCCTCCACCGGCACCGTAAATTAGCAAATATACCCCTGGCACAGTTTGAAAGAAAAGTATACCCCACAGGATATACTAGTGTGTGGGGTATACGAGACATTTTTTTACTCAAATAGCAAAAACCATGGGGTATATTCGGGTGCGGGATATATTCAGGTGCGGGGTATATTCGCTAAAATACGGTAAGCTGAATAGCCTCTCGTATTCCCTCCTCTATCACCCAACCAGCACAGAGTATGGCCTCTGCTAGAGTAAACCCTAACACACCACTTCACTGATAACCGCACATACCCCGCTGCTCTCTCAGGACACGTCTACACTAGGAAATAATTTTGAAATAACGAAATCGATCTAGTGTGTCCACACTATGGACAACACTCAAAATGAGTCCGAGACAGGCTCTGTTGATGTGACTGCTCTACTTCGGCTTAGCCCCCCAGGAAGCACTGGGAGTAATTAGTTCAAATTACTCTGGGGAGTCATTTAAAAATAGCGGCACTGGAGCGTCCACAAGGCTGCTTTTTTTTTTAAATGAAATGAGCGTTATTCCCCAAGGAAAGCAGGCACGCAGCTTTTGAAATAACCTGCCCATTTTTTCAGAACAGGCTTGGTAGTGCAGCTGCTTTCTGCTTATTAACTCGACCTGAGCGGGGTTATTTTGAAATAACTCCCTAACTAGACCAGGTCTCAGGCTCGGTCGAGAGTACAAATGACGGTGGTATAAGTTAGGGGGCTCTGGTGTGCGAATAATCCACAGATTCTGGTTCTTACCTGCTGGGCTGTGGACATTCCAGAAGTCAAACAAAAGCACCACCTTGTCTGAGAAGAAGAAATGCATCTGGAAGAGACCAAAGGCAAAAGTTAGAAACTGGACTGGGGTGGAATATAGATACAGATGCCCCATCTCCTACCAGCCGATGCCAGATTTCCAGCTGTGGAGACAGACCCATGATCACTAATCACAGCCTCTCAGAGAGAGTGCCTGGGCGCATTTAAGGAATGTCGATTGTTCTTTATAAAAGTGGTTTATTGTTGATGAACAAGTGCCAGGCTGTCTCAGGGCCTGTTTGTGTAGCCACAGGGAATGGGGAGAGCATTCCCAGTACACAGACTAGGGGAAACCAGCTGTCTGAGCAAACCAGTGACAGGCACGGCAAGCTCCGGCAATATTTTGGGAGCTCAAGTTGAAATAGCTTTGGCATAGGTTGTGTTACAAATGCAACGTGTGTGTGGCGTGGGGTTGTGTATAACTCCTGGGGGGAGGGGAGACATGGCCAATGTAAACTCTGGGAAGTGTTTGGAGTGTCAAAGGGTGATTTTTCACAATGGGCCAGACCAGGCCGTGCCGTCGGCTGGGACGAGGCAGGCGTCCTGTTACCTGGAGGGAAGGGAATGTTGATTTCCCCCTCCAGCCCCAAGCTGTCCCATTGCGGTCTGCGAAGGACCCAGTCCCAGGCGCTGCAGCTCAGAGCTGAAGAAGGGACCTGCGGTGAGCTTGGGGGGGAAGAGGAGAGGAACTCCCTGCTGGTGTGTATACTCTCATTGTCACCAAGCTAGCCCGGGTATGTGCGGCCACAAAGGGCAGCGTGGGGCGTGGCGGTGCAGTTGAGCCGGGCCGAGAACACACCCACCGCTTTCGGGCAGCGCTCACGGGCGGAGCAAAAGCCGTGTCGAGCTTGTGAGTTCATCTGCCAGAGCCCGCGTGGGAGCTGGGGGCAGCTCTCTGATAAGCTTATCAGCGGCCATGTGCATCCTTTGGTTGTCTTGGTGTGTTCTCTGTGATGCTTTCCTGTGGGCTTGCTTGCAGCTTGCAGTTCTGGGCAGTTGCACTGTTTAAAGACTCTGAGGAGAAAGCAAAGCCAGCCTGTCTAGGCAGCCGGTCTTGCTGGCAACTCGCAGCCAATGCAGGGAGCTGTGTAGGCTGGGCTGGAGGAGCAAGCCACAGGCTTCTGACAGAGAAGTGAGGGCTGGGACCCGGCAGCCTTGCGGGGGTGGAGGTGGGGTCTTTTTGGACCATGGAGGGGGGAAACAGATGCAGTTTCAAGGACTTTAATAGGAGCCACTGTGAGGGCTCTATTTAGGCAGCTGAGGTATGTGTGTGCCCCCCTGTTACCATGGCATGTGAGCGCCTCACAATCTTTGTTCCTGGGAGTTGCCGGTATCCTTCTTTTACAGATAGGAACAGAGACTAAGTGACATGCCCATGGCCCTGCAGGAAGTCTGTAGCAGAATGGGGAACTGAGTCTAGGTCTCCCAAGTCCTGACCACTGGGCCATCCTTCCCCTTGAGACAGGAAGGACGGCACAGCCTCCATAGGCCACCCAATCCTTGGAATGGCAGTGGGGACACCCACGAGAGTGGGGCTTGTGATGCGGACGCCACCTGGGCTGAGACCAGCAACTCAAATCCTAGGCCACCCATGTGTGTTTTAAAGAGCTGGCCGTGATTTGTGCGATGGCCTTTCCGTCCGGCTCTGCGCAGGCTCTGCCCAGCGAGGCCAGCGGCTCTCCGCTCCTCATAGGGGTAGCGAGGGTCCAGCACAGGCTGCTGCATCGCCTGTTGCGTTTCAGTAACAGCTGCAGTCTGTGTTGGGACGTGCAATCCCTCATGGACCAGGTCTCTCTGGGCTGGTTTCTCCCAGCTGTTCGTGTCAGCTGCTGTTCAGAGTCTTCTCCTTCCCCCGGTTGTGCAGGCTTCGGCGGAAGGGCTGTGGAGCGTCTCCTCCTCCAGCACGGGCTCTGGCCCAAGCAGCACAATGGCAGCTTGCAGATTGCACAGGGCCAATGTCTAGGGGCCAGTTGTGCAAATTGAATGGCCCCATCTGCAGCTGCACAGGAAGGGGGGGAACTCCCTGCTGCAGGAGGGCACTCCCAGGATGCCCGAGGCAGGACCAACCCAACTCAATCATCCCAGCCAGGGCTTTGTCAAGCCGGGACTTAAAACCTCTGGGGATGGAGATTCCACCCCCTCCTTAGGGAACCCAGCCCAGTGCTTCACCATCCTCCTAGGGAAATAGTTCTTCCTAATCTCTTACCTTGACCTCCCCCACTGCAACTTGAGCCCATTGCTCCTTGTTCTGCCATCTGCACCCCTGAGCCCAGCCTCTCTCCATCCTCTTTGGAACCCCCCTCAGGGGGTGGAGTGTGTCTCCTGGGTGGCCTGCCCCTGCCCTCTCCCTGGCATGTGCTGTTCAGGTCCCCAGAGGCGAGCCTGGAATTGGCTTCTGCTGCCTCCTGCCCACTTGCGAGGCAGATTTTCTGCCGCCTGGCGGGGGTTGGTCCAGACGTTTGATTTGAAATAACGTGCTGGGTGGCCTAGCCCTGGGGGCTGCAAACCTCCCTCGCTGCAGAATAATCAGTTGGGCCCAGGGCTCCCCATGGGCACCCCCAGGGAGGCTGAACCCTGGTCTGGAGTGGCCCCCTCTGGGGCTGGTGGCTTCTTTCTGCGGCTACCAACGGAGGACTCGCGTATGAGGGTGGGTCGCAGGAGGTGGCTACTTGTGTGATCTACACCCCTCCATCTCCCACGATGCTAAGGATTGTGGCTTGGAGCCGGTGTCACCCGCACACCTCGGGTGGTTCGCTGGCCCAGGCAATGGCACTTAGACCGCTTGCAGCAAGAGGTAAGAACAAGGGAGCTCTACAGCCTAAGCTGAGTGCTAGCTGGCTTTATAGCACAGGCTGTAGCAGCTCCTACGCTAAGCCCCAGGTTCAAATCTGCCCAGTGCCAGTGACACCAGTGCATTGCATGTCTCTGTATCCTGTTTCCTGACCCCAATCTGGTCCCTCCTGCTCCGCCCAGCCCCTCATACTTCCCTTTCTCTGTCTCTTTAGCTCAGGGCAGGCACTTCTGCTTTGGTAAAGTCTCTTCCCCAGGATTATGCCAGGGAGACGGTTCCACTAGCAACAAGCAGCGACCTCCTCGGCACGCTGAGCCAACAGCTGAGTTCCAACCCCCTTGGAACTGCCTGCCCTTGCTGAACCCAGCTGAAGGGCTCTCCCCAGAGTTGCCTCGGGGCAGCTCCCCTGAGCGCTGGGTCTTCACGGCAAAGGACAAACGGTTTGCTCCGGTTCTGTTTGGTTCAGCTCCACCCGCTGAGAGGAGAAGCTGCCCGGCAGAAAGCCCCAGACCAGGCAGACCAGAATCAGGGGCTGCTGGTTTGGGAATGCTGAGCTCAGACACCTCCCCGAACCAGCCCCAAGTTGCTTGGCAGGTTAGACGTAGGGAGTGTGGCACACAATGCGACGGGAATAAAGCTGCACAGGATCCTGCCGGGGGGAGCCGTCGTGGGCTGCATTTTATCAGCAAATGGAAGCACGGAGAGGTTAGAGAACCTGGCTGTGCTTCCAAGGCGAGTTAAGAATGGGATCCAGGAGTCCTGACTCTTCCCTGGTTCTTACAAATCATTAGCCCCAGTTTACATGTGGGGAAACCGAGGCCCAGAGTAGTGGCCTGACTTGCCCATGTGACTAGCTCACTTTTGGGGTAGCACAGAGAGCGTGATCCCGAATGGAGCCCGGGCTCCTGGCTGCAGCACCCTCAGCCACAGGCCCTCGGTTTGAGTAGCCATGCCAGGAGCCACCTGAGATTTGCCAGGGAGCGGCGGAGCTCATGGCAGCGAGGAGCAGGCCGTGTGGCTGGGGCGGCTGGAAAGCCCGGGGGAGTGCCAGCAATCGGCTCCATGGGGCTCAGGCAGTTTCACTTCTCCTTGGCGCAGTGCCAGTGCCGTGAGCTGCCTTTGGGACAGTGGCGCGCTCCGCGCCGGTTCCCTTTGCGCTGTAGCATACGGGATGTTTCCCACCGTGGTGCTTTCCTGTGGGGGCAGGACGTGGCGGCTAGAAAATCCACCAGGCCAGGGCCGTCTGTAGGAGTCGCGCGGCCCTACACAGCACTGTTACACGGGGGCCCTGACGCCTGCCCGCTGGAGGGAGGATTTCTAGAGCGGTGATTTTATAATCTTCAGCAACGTGCTCCTGAACTGCTTGGAGACCACTTTTAAACTAAGGCCCTGCCGACTAACACTGCAAAGTCAGGCCGGGACAGCAGAGACCCGGGGTCGGCGCCTTTCCCAAGTGGCCTGCCCAAGATTTGCCACTCTCCCGGGAGGGGGGTTGCCACTGCGCACCCCACGTCACTCACTGATTCTGGCTCCTCGCAGGAAACTCACTCCTGGACGGGAGGCAGGGAGAGGAGAATCAGCCCCAGAGAAGCGGCCAGAGCATGGGGGGAAGGAGGTTTGGGCAAGGCCTTGCTCTTGCCTTTCCCCTGGCAGGAATCAGCCACGTGGGAGACCATGGGGAGGTGCGTTCGCACCCTTTGCACCCCCCGGCGTACGGGTCTGCACTTTGTCTCCTGCCCTGGGCTCCGCTCTGGCTTTTCCTATTGGGAGGGGAGGAGCAGTGCGTGCACGCTTCCCCGCAAGCCGGAAGCGGAGCCTCGGGGCTCTCCCCCCACCCCCCAACTGCCCCACAGGAACCCGGCGCTGGCTCCAATCTTGAGGGGGACCCGATGCTAGCTCAGCAGCACCGGCTCCCCGTTGGGGGGGAGGGGGCGTTCTTTGCGTGTACCACACAAAATCCTCTCGTGTGCCGCTTACGGCCCGCATGCCAGATGTTGCCGTAGAGACCGTGGGTTGGCACGTGCCCGTCTAATGGCTTCATTGCCAGGTGAGCGGCCTTCCCAGGTTCCGTGACTGCTAACAGCTCTGCCAGGCTTTTCCAGGTGTAAGTGAACTAGACCCTCTCCGGAGGAAGCAGCGCCGCAGCACACGGCTAGGAGGCGGCGGGTGGCTGGGAGCTAAGCCCCAGCAGCCCCCCTACAGCTGTATGCTGTATTCTGCCTATGGGTAAGGACAGCCCTGCTCCGAGTGTTGCCAGATCCCTCCGAAAGCAGCATTCGGTGTAGAGGGGAGAGGGGCTAGGTACCAAAGTGCTGGAAAAAGGGGTGGGGTAGGCGGCTCTTTCTAAGCCAATGCACCCTTTCCTGGCGTTCCTGTCACCAAGGCAGGAGCGTTCCAGGGTTCTGCCCTGCAATGTGCATCTCAGTAGTGCCTCCCCCCCCATGCTAGTCTGAGGCCGAGAGGATGTGAAAGGGGCTTTTCCAATAAACTGCCTCAAGCAAGCTAGTTTAAGTCGATGGGAAACGCTGGCTTAGCGTGAATCCAGCAGGCTGAGTGGAGGCTGCACCCTGTTGGAAAAAGCACCTTCCTTCCTAGTCTGGATCGGGGGTCTCCGACTCATGGCCTGAGGGCTGTCTGCGGACTGGAGCGTTTCCTCAGTCCAGCCGACACGGGGGATGTGTGTGTGCCAGTACCTGCCCCCCAAACCTGCCACTTCCCGCCATCATCCCACACTCCCCTCCCATGACGCCCCACCCCTGAGGGGGGATTCCTGGGGGTGGGTGGGTCTGATATGGGGCAGCAGCAGTGGTCAGGGGTCCCCCACCCCCTGGCACTTCCACACAGCGGCGGGAGCCAGGGGGTGTGCGGGGGCCCCGACAGCTACTGCCGCCCTGCACCAGGCCCCCCAGTAACCCCAAGGCCACGTCCCTCTGGGGTCAGGGTGCAGTGGGAGGAAGGGGGCGGGGCTTGAGTACCGGCACATCCCCCCTCCTTCCTCCGGTCTCCCGGGCCGGATTGCGATTATGCTCTGCACGCAGATGGCCTGTGGCTCAGGGTTCAAGAGCCCTGGTCGGCCCCGAGCCTGAGGTGCAGCAGGGTCAGGGAGTGGACGTACTTCCAACCCAGCCTGTGCCAGGAGGAATTCGGAAGGGCCTGCGAGGGGGATGGTGCAGGCCAGTCAGGTGCCGCTTGAGGCCTTTTGCAAAGCAGCTCTGCGGTTAGAGCACACGCAGGGAAGCTGCAGACTCTTCCCTCGCTGCCCCTTGCTCTGGCCGCAGGACTTGGGCCAATTGCTTCCTCCAAGCTAGCAAGTCCCTTCCCCGGAGCACGTTTCTCCAGCCACGCACACGACTTTCCAGCTGAGCAGCACAGGCACCGTTCTGGGAAGAGCCCTCTCTTCTGCGCGGTATGTTCCTGCATTTCACTCCGAGCTGATCCTCTGGGCACTGCTACCAGTGACACTAAGGGTCCCTTCCTAGTCCCAGCCTGGGTCCTCTGAGGCCTATTTTACAAAACCAGTGCTACGTCCTGAAGCACGCGGCTTTCATCGGGTTGCAGCTGCACCCGGACTACAGTCGACGGGCACCTATCCTGCACGGTGCACTGAACCTCCTACACACACGGCCCCAGAATTGCTTGGATTCATCTTCCTTTGGGTTTGGCTTTGCTGAAGGGGTAAAAAAAGTCATTTGCTCAGATGACCCTGGAGACCGGGGCCAGATTTTTCCTTGGCACATCTAGACAGCGTTAACCTTCGACCTCCTTCCTCAGGGCTGAACTCCCCTTGTTACACCAGTTACAAGTGTTTGTGTGGGGCCAGGAAGGACTACAGTTTGGGGCAATACTTGGGCTACACCAAGGCTGTAGACACCTTGTTCCTTGTCGCCATTAGCCTTTTAAATGGCGACAGCTAAAAATGCATCTTTCTGCAGTCAAGGCCTGGCCTTTGCTTTTTTAATTACATGCCACCCCCAACTGCAACGTTTGTTAATGGCAAGTGCAAACGACGCATTTTGCACAGTAATTTCCAGGATGCTTCTGAAGCGACCTGCCTGGGCTAGAAATATTGCCTAATAGATGTATGTATTCATCCAGTACACAGGATCTAATTACATGCTTAGTCAGGGCATTGTACAAAGCATATTATCACATGTAATTGGTTCATTCTTCTGAATTTCCTTTGGCAGCAGATTTATAATCATAGTGTTTAAATGAGACTATATCAGGACTTGGCATACTTCACCCATCAATTTGAGGCCTTTCATTGTGCTGGGAGCATTTTTTCCCCCTTTGCAAAAGGGAAAATGGGCATGTAGAAATATTCAGTGACTCAGCCAGGATCTGAACCCAGATCCCAGTACTCCATCCAGGACAGGTTGAACCTCTCTAATCTGGCACCAATGCCGAACCATGGGAAGTCAATTTTGTAGCGAGTGGGACTCTTATTTTGCTGAGGCGAATAAAATGGAACAGCCCTTGCAATACTGCTTAATACTGCATGACTGAACTGATACACCCTCTATAAGCCTACGCCTAGCTAAGGCTGATCGGCTCTCTTCATAACAAAGTGTTAGTGTTACACAATGTTACCGTATTGGCACAAGGCAACAAGAAGAAAAGGAAAAGGACCCAGGCTTACGTTTAGCAGCATTCTCAGCACTGAGTCCGGCTCTTAGGAGATGTTTAGGGGTAAATTAGAGCTAAATAACAGCACAGGGCTGGCAGCTATAAGCAAACTTTACGGGACTGCAGGAAACTTGGCCACACCCATGATAAGTGGACATCCCGCTAACTAAAATCATGGCGGGCCACGGATGTTGCTGGACCAGAGACTGCCGGACTAGGGAGCTTCCACCTGTCATTACATTTGCCACCTTCAGATGCACAATGAGAAACTGGCTCTCCCCAACTGAGGAGGAAATGCTCCAAGTGTGAGGACAGGGGTCAGCTCCCTGGGCCAAGTCTTCCTGGAACCTTTACTATTCAAGGATGCTGGGGGCTGGTCCACCCCCAACCCAAGGGAGAAGGATGTCCTAACAGGCAGCCAGGTCGCTGGTGAGCCCTATGGACTGTTCCTGCTATCCCGATAGCAGGGTTTAGGAATGCCCTGCCAAGATTCCGTCCTGAAAGCTGGGGCTCTTCTAGGTGTGGCTATGCCTGCTGGGTTGTCCCCCCTGCATTGGCTGGATTTCCCAGGTGCCTCTGTGGCTGCTTTGTGGTTCCTTCACGGTGGCTATTGTGCTGTGAAGACATGGGTCTGTTTAGTTGGGACTTGGGTCTGTTTAGTCTGCAGAAGCGAAGAGTGAGGGGGGATTTGATAGCAGCCTTCAACTCCCTGAAGGGAGGTTCCAAGGAGGATGGGGAGAGGCTGTTCTCAGTAGTGACAGATGGCAGAACAAGGAGCAATGGTCTCAAGTTGTGGTGGGAGAGGTCCAGGTTGGATATTAGGAAAAACTATTTCCCTAGGAGGGTGGTGAAGCACTGGAATGGGTTACCTAGGGAAGTAGTGGAGTCTCCATCCCTAGAGGTGTTTAAGTCTCGGCTTGACAAAGCCCTGGCCGGGTTGATTTAGTTGGAATTGGTCCTGCCTAGAGGTCTCTTCCAGTTCTATGATTCTATGAAAATCAATTTAAAATCAGTTTAGTTTCACCAGTCGAATGCACACACTTAAGCCAGTTTAAGCCTCGCCAATTTAAGCTAAACCAGCTTTAAGCAAAGTTTCAACCTGTGGAAGCAATTTAAAAAGAAGTACTGTGTTTTCTACTCTAGGGGTGGCACCCCAGAGCCCAAAGCCAAAAGCCTGACCAAAGCAATGGTCAGTCGCCTCACTTTCCCACTCCTCACACCCACAGAAGTGTGTTACACCCATCGATACGGAAGTCAGTCCTGTTTACAAGTCATCGCCTTAATTGTAATGAAAACCCTCAGCCAAATCACATGGAGAAAAAGGAACTAGAAAAACATTTTCCTATGTAGAAATTCTCTTAGGGGAAATGCCCACATTATGGTAAAGGGGGTTTAAGGTCAATGTGTCAGCTTTTAAATAATAATACTTTGCATTTACATGGCAGCTTTCAGCTGGGGATCCCAAAGAACTTTAAAGCAATTAAGATGTTATCATTCCTTTTTTTTACCGCTGGGTCAGTGAACAGAAGTTAAATGACTTGCCAAAGGTCAAGCCACAAAGTCAGCAGAAAGACCTAGAAATAATCCCGATTGTCATCCTCCTGCTCTAATGTTATTTAAAAACAAAACGCTCCAGTGGCTGTCAAACAGGTTTTAGATACATTGTGTTTATCTCATGGATCTCATTTCAAAACAGTGTGGAGGCAGCACGGTGCGGTGGACAGGGATCTTGTCTGTGAGTCAAAAACCTGAGTCCTAACCTTGGTTTAATCACTGACCACCAAAGTGATTTGGGGCAAGTTGTCATTGTTCAGTGCCTCAGTTTTCCCATCTGTAAAATGGGGCTAACCATGGTGTGTCTTGGTTTTCTGAAGCATTGTGAGAACCAGGGATGAAAAGTGCGATAGAAGAGCAAGGACAATGATTAAAACACATTGTAACATGATGTCATAGGAGGTGAGGCATTGGGCTAAAGTAATAACCTGCTACCTCAAACTGCTGTTGAAGGACTACATTCGATTTCAGGTAGATGGAGGTAATCCTAAAGCCCAAAAGCTTCGCTAGCTATGGGGAAAAGAATGCGGAGACCTGTAGCACCTTGGGGTATGTCTACACTACCCCGCTAGTTCGAACTAGCGGGGGTAATGTAGTCATCCGCAGTTGCAAATGAAGCCCGGGATTTGAATTTCCCGGGCTTCATTTGCATGAAGCCGGCCGGCGCCATTTTTAAATGCCGGCTAGTTCGGACCCCATGCCGCGCGGCTACACGCGGCACGGAGTAGCTAGTTCGGATTAGGCTTCCTAATCCGAACTAGCTGTACGGGGTTCGAACTAGCTGGCATTTAAAAATGGCGCCGGCCGGCTTCATGCAAATGAAGCCCGGGAAATTCAAATCCCGGGCTTCATTTGCAACTGCGGATGACTACATTACCCCTGCTAGTTCGAACTAGCGGGGTAGTGTAGACATACCCTTGGAGACTAACAGATTTATTAGGGCATCAGCTGTCGTGGGATAAACCCACTTCATCCGATGAGCTGGAGTGGAAGTTACAGAAGGGTGAGTCACTGACCTATACTGGCCCAGGTCCTCAAAGGTAGTTAGGTGCCTAACTCCCACTGGACTATGGTAGGTAAACATCTGTGGTTGCTAGAAATGAGCCTGAAAACAAAACTCTGGATCCAAACACCCCCTGACAGCTGGGGAAATCAGACTAGATTTTGGATTTGAATTTAGCAGCTTGTGTTGGGGTAACAGGTGCTGTGGGGAGAGGGGGTGCAGGGAGGGCCACCCGGAGGGCTGGGAAGTGCAACCCCATTTAGCAATTAATTGTTGGTGAAGGCAAAGGGAGCAACGCACTTCCCAAGTGCTATCATGAGTCACTTTTCGTTCCTGTTTTTTCAAGCTCTGCATCTGATCATCACCTTGTATTCGCTCCACTCGTGGTCTATGGATTAAATGATCAGACAGCTGAACTGTGCCTCAGTAAGCTAATACATCTGATGATCCACTTCACTAATTAAAATTAAATTTTAATGCACTTCATTTCTTAGGGAGAATGTTGAACTGTGGCATCCAGAACAGCTCCGCAAACAGATATACCAGCCAGAAGCATCCAACAAAGTGGGTCTTTGCCCATGAAAGCTGATGTCCAACAAAATGTGTTAGTCTTTAAGGTGCCACAGGACTCCTTGTTATTTTTACTGGCGATTGGGAGTCTTTACAACTTCAGTGGCCTCTGGATAAGGGCGGGAGTCAGATTCTCACAAACATGAGGAAAAGTAGCAATAATTAAAAAGAACAAATTCTATTACTGGAAGTGACTCAGAATGTCAGTGTTTTTCTGTGAGAAGTGTCAGAAGCCCCAAGACTAATTTCTAATTCGATTAGACACTCGGTTGAATGCAAGGGAAAATCCTGAAGATGTACATAACTTTAGTTTAGATCCTTATCTTCCAACTTCAGTGATTCTGTTACTGTGTCCTAACCAGGAAAGCTGATCATTTGCTAAAATGCTGTCCAGTGCACACCAGGAGTGCTTTCCTGGAATAGAAATACCAGGATACTGTCCTGGCACAAAACTCCTGGTTTACATGTAGATATAGCAAAGCTGGGCTTTGTACCAGTACAGTGAAACTTTCTTCCTGTAAGGACAGCCAAACACTGGAATAGGCTTCCAAGGGAGATTTGGGAACCAATGTCACTGGAGGATTTTGAGAAAAGGTTAGACAAACATCTGTCAGGAATGGTCTCATTTCATTATACCTGGTCCTGTCTCAGTGCAGCAGGTTGGACTACGTGATCTCTTGAGGTCCTTTCCAGTATTACACTTTTCTGATTCTGGTACCCTAAAATCACCCTGCCTGAGCAAAACAAGCGACGCCAGCCAAAACGTAGCTTTGTCAGCAGAGGGGCTTTTGCTAGCTTACCTATGTTGGTTAGGGATCACGTCTTTCCACCCTAACTGGCATAGTTCGTGGGCAGAACTCTGTATGTAGGTGGGTCTAGCCTAAATCAACCTTTGTAAAAAGGTGGGGAGGAGTAGAAAGAACACTGCAAGTGGCAAATGGCAAAAGTTTTCATCAGAAAAATGAAAATGTTGAGGAAATCCGTGATCTTTGGCCAAAACGGCCCAACATCATCAACTTATCTCGGACTTTAAAAAACGTTGACCTCCCCCCCACACCCTTGATCTGTGGTTCTCAAACTAGCTGCTTTAGATCAGTGGTTAGTCTGAGTTATGCTCAACCATGGTTAGATTGGCCGAGTACCTCTCATAGAAAGGGCCGCTGGAGCACAGAGGTGGAGAGAAGCAAAGTGAGGTGGAGAAGACAGAACAGCTGGGAGCTGCAAGCAACTGCGCTAGGGGCTGTACTTCTACAATCCCAGACTCCAGGCAGAGCCATTGACTACCATGCCTACAAAATGGGGCTGGGGGTAGTAGACGTTACCAAGTACCCCGCCCTCTCCATCAAAGGGGATTTATTTCCATCAGTCTGTCTGCTGAGCACGGTCCTCAGGCAATTACTTCTTGCAACGGTGCAGCCGCAGGCCAAGGGGGACGATTGAGAAGATAATTTTTAGCTTAATGTGGCCCTCTGAGATGTGACATTTTCCAGTCAGAAAGCTCAACCCCCAGAGCCCTCCCCTCCATTGGGTGGGAGCAGGGGAAACATTCACTTGAGCAGGGACTCACTGCCTCGTGCTGTCCCTAAGAAAGTTACTGTATCCACCACATCCTGCACTGCCCCTGGATAAATGGGCAGATCACAGCAGAGCCACCTCTGTGCAAAATGTAACCCTTCCCATGGGCAGCCCCCTGCATTCGGGTTGTTAACGAAATGCCCCGAATGTGTCAGTTGCACTTGAAGGGAAGCCCGGTGTGTATCCGCTGACTCCAACCTGTAGTTTACAGTCCCGGCAGATTTACAACCCTCCGATCGGAAATGTACTTACTTGCATCGTGCTGGCGTCTTTATGTCTCCTGTGCTGTGTCACAAACCCAGAAAGGGAGGGAGTTTGTAAAGTGAGCCCGACCCCGAGGTACAATTGCTGCGCTTCAGGAAACTCAGCACTTTGGTAAATTGCGGTGGGTGTTTCAATATAGGTCACTTGCAAAGCTAGAGAAAAAAAAAATCACATGGCTCGCACAGGATCCTGGGAGTTGTAGTGCAGTGTGTGTCCTACTCTAGAAGGAATCCTGGGAGATTTGTGTATGGGGAGAAAACCCTTTTTTTAGCCCCTTTGTGCGTTCCAGAAGCAGTTTAAACTATTTTCATTACCAATGTAATGAACGGGGATAGACTTTGTTTGACTCCCCTTTGGAGCTTTTGCAACTTGACTGACATCTTTTTTTCTTTTTGAAGGGGGAAACTAATGCCTTGCTATTGCCCTGCAGATCTCACAGTCCTTTGTGTTATCCGGATCTCCATTTTACAGAAGCAGTAACTGACAAGGCTGCGTCTAGACTGGCAAGTTTTCCTGCAAAAGCATTTGCTTTTGCGCAAAAACTTGCCAGATGTCTACACTGGCCGCTTGATTTTGGGCAAAAGCACTGACGTTCTACTGTCCGAAATCAGTGCTTCTTGCGCAAATGCTTTGACGTTCCCGTTCGGGCAAAATCCCTTTTCCAGAAGTGTTTTTGCGCAAGAGGGCCAGTGTAGACAGCTAAAAACTGTTTTGCGCAAAAAAGCCCCGATGGTGAAAATGGCAATCGGGTCTTTCTTGTGCAAAACCACATCTAGATTGGCACGGACGCTTTTTCGCAAAAAGTGCTTTTGCGGAAAAGCATCCGTGCCAATCTAGATGCTCTTTTCCGCAAATGCTTTTAACAGAAAAACTTTTCCATTAAAAGCATTTGCAGAAAATCATGCCCGTCTAGACATAGCCACAAGTGATTATCCTGTAGTAGGTCACGGGACGGTAGGGCAACCCTGTCTGTTCCAAGTCTGGCAGCAGCATCTGGGACTATAGGCTCTTAGGAGATGTAGCTGTGTCTATGGGACCCACGGGTTTGTATATTTATTTATTTTGCCTTTTGCATGAACTCCTGTGGGGGAAAATGTGCACAGCAAAGACCAGGAGTAGTTTCTAACTGAGAATATGCATTGTTCTGTTTAGGAGCAGCCCCCTTGGGGCGATCCTGTAAACGCAGGTGCTCACACAGTAGAACCTCAGCATTACAAACACCTCGGGAAAGGAGGGTCTTTGTAACTCTGAAATGTTCATAACTGAACAAAACGTTATGATTCTTTCCACACTTCACAGTGGAACATTGACGTAATCCAGTTTTGAAACTTTCCTGTGCAGGAGACAAGTGTTGCTGTATTAGGGTGACCGTATTTTCCCAAAGGAAAAAAATAAGACATCCCAGGGGCCAGATCAGGATCCCTTGCTTTCCCCAGAAGCAGGACGGCCTGACCCCACTTTTGCCAGCCTCTGTGGGGCCAGCTCAACCGGAACTGCTCTTCTGAGCCCTCTCCCCACGTGGGGCTGGTGTTGCAGGGACTCTTGTACATTTCAAAGTTGGAACGTTGCCACTGCACCCCTGCCCCCTCCCACGGAGCTGGAGGCAACCGTCTCTCCCCAGCACCTCCTTTGCTTCTCCCTCCCCTTGCTGCCTCTTTCCGATAGAGGCAGCAAGAGGAGGGGGCAGCGACTAGTCGACTAGCGTGTCGACTATCCGAGAGGCTTTTGCTTATCAGATAGTTGACTGGTCAATTAGTTGCTTATTTGGGATGGCCATCTCAGGCCCTGTGCTTTGGGTGTCCTTGTGGCAGCTGCCTCAACCAGGCTGTGGACAGAACCCACAGAGCCCAGGGTAGCCCAGGGGATTACCTGGGGGGCCTGATGCAGGATGGGATTGTGACGTAGTGGGGGGGAACTTGCTAACTCACTGGCCACTGTCTGTAGCACCACCGAGCAAGACAGGCGATGAGTCACTATGCAAAGAGGGTCTCTCAACCTGTCCGACCAGCTAACCCCCATAGAGAGGAACAAAGGAAGGTGGGATGCTGCCCTGGCTGGGGGGCAGGGCTGGAGGAGAGTTAGTTTAGTTTCTGTCTGGGAGGATGGAGGAAGCAGCCTCAGCAACAGGCTGGGGGGTTTAGAAGCCGAGACCCCCCCCATCTCAAGGGGGGCTGAGGCATCCTAGGCCTGCCCTGTAACCAGATGACATCTGTGCTGTGCTGTAGGCTGGAGAAGCAATAAACCAATAAACTCCACTGGCTGGTGGAGTCTGTTCGTGCCATTTCGGGGGTGCAGGAGGCGGGGAACCCCCCCCCCCCGGTCACAGGGATGAAAGGGAGTTGGAGGGGACAGAGCGGGGGCAAGTCTGGGGGATAGGCGTGGGGCAGGGTAGGGGTGGAGCAGAAGTAGGGTGGGGCCTGCAGAGGGGGGATTATCCCAGATCCCCACCCCACTAGGTCCAGCCTTGGAGGGAGGCGCACAGGGGCTGCAGGCGGGGAGACCTGCCCCCGAACTTTGGTGGAGCCGAGCACCCCGGGCCCATGCAACTCATCGCCCTGGGCGCTCTGCTCCCAGCCACGTGCGGCAGCGCCAGGCACCAGGCAGCTGGCTCGGGGCAGCCCGGGGGGGGGTGCACCGCCCCCTGGACCTCCACTCGTTGATTGCTAAACGAGGAGCCCCCCCCCTCTGGGCGGCCCTCCCAGCGCCCCCTCCCCGCACGCGCTGCGCAGGGCGCCGGAGTCACTCCGGAGCGGGCTCAGGGCGGAACGCAGGGAGCCGAGGCCTGGGGACTACAGCTCCCAGCATGCCCCGCGCCGGGAGCGGCGTCGGCGGGGAACTACATCTCCCAGCATGCCGCGCGGGGCGGGGGCCGAGCCGGGCGGCCCGTGAGGCGCGGGCGCCATGGGAGCGGGCGCCGGGCGTTACAGGGTCGCGCGCCCGCGGGCGGGGCGGGGCCGCCGCTGGACACGTTGCGGCCGCCGCCGGGCCGCGGGCTCATGCCGCTAGCGCGGGGCGGGGGCGACCATGGGCGGGGCCCCCCGCGGGCTGGCGCTGGCCCTGCTCTGGGCTGCCCTGGCCGCGGGGGCGGCGGCCCTGGGGGCGGCGGAGAAGACCCGGCTCAGGTGAGAGACGCCCGGTGATTGCCCCCCCCCCCACGGGACCCCCTCCTCAGGTGAGGGAAGCCCCGTGTCTGCCCCCCCCCACGGGGCCCCCTCCTCAGGTGAGGGAAGCCCCGTGTCTGCCCCCCCCCACGGGACCCCCTCCTCAGGTGAGGGAAGCCCCGTGTCTGCCCCCCCCCACGGGGCCCCCTCCTCAGGTGAGGGAAGCCCCGTGTCTGCCCCCCCCCCCCCACGGGGCCCCCCTCCTCAGGTGAGGGAAGCCCCGTGTCTGCCCCCCCCCCCCACGGGGCCCCCCTCCTCAGGTGAGGGAAGCCCCGTGTCTGCCCCCCCCCCCCACGGGGCCCCCCTCCTCAGGTGAGGGAAGCCCCGTGTCTGCCCCCCCCACGGGATCCCCTCCTCAGGTGAGGGAAGCCCCGTGTCTGCCCCCCCCACGGAACCCCCCTCCTCAGGTGAGGGAAGCCCCGTGTCTGCCCCCCCCCCCACGGGATCCCCTCCTCAGGTGAGGGAAGCCCCGTGTCTGCCCCCCCCACGGGATCCCCTCCTCAGGTGAGGGAAGCCCCGTGTCTGCCCCCCCCACGGAACCCCCCTCCTCAGGTGAGGGAAGCCCCGTGTCTGCCCCCCCCACGAGGCCCCCCTCCTCAGGTGAGGGAAGCCCCGTGTCTGCCCCCCCCACGGGACCCCCTTCCTCAGGTGAGGGAAGCCCCGTGTCTGCCCCCCCCACGGGACCCCCTTCCTCAGGTGAGGGAAGCCCCGTGTCTGCCCCCCCCCACGGGGCCCCCCTCCTCAGGTGAGGGAAGCCCCGTGTCTGCCCCCCCCACGGGACCCCCTTCCTCAGGTGAGGGAAGCCCCGTGTCTGCCCCCCCCCACGGGGCCCCCCTCCTCAGGTGAGGGAAGCCCCGTGTCTGCCCCCCCCCACGGGGCCCCCCTCCTCAGGTGAGGGAAGCCCCGTGTCTGCCCCCCCCCACGGGACCCCCCTCCTCAGGTGAGGGAAGCCCTGTGTCTGGCCCCCCCCCCCACGGGACCCCCCTCCTCAGGTGAGGGAAGCCCCGTGTCTGCCCCCCCCCCCACGGGGCCCCCTTCCTCAGGTGAGGGAAGCCCCGTGTCTGGCCCCCCCCACGGGGCCCGCTTCCTCAGGTGAGGGAAGCCCCGTGTCTGGCCCCCCCCACGGGGCCCGCTTCCTCAGGTGAGGGAAGCCCCGTGTCTGCGCCCCCCCCCCCCCCCCCGGCCAGGGCTCCGACACCTCTCCCCCCCCCGCCCGGGGGGAGCTGGGGAGCAGCGTTGCCCCCCCCCCCACCCGGGGAGAGATGGGGGTTGGGTTCATGTTGCCCAGGCTTGGGGTGTCCTGCTGCTTCTGGGGAGCTGGCAGCTTCTCCCATGCAGGGGGGGCTGTTTGGCTCCCCCCCCCCCGATGTGCGAAACTGCCTGTCCACTTCTCTGCCCTGCACTGAATCAAGCTAAAGCGGGGTCCCCACCCGGCGGAGAGCAAACCTCCAACGCACCGAGTTCTGCCTGGGAAAGTCGTAAGGGGGGCCGGGGAAAGGGGGGGTTTCAAGCTGCCATTGGTGAGCAGGAGGCCAGTGTAGTAATCTCATGGTGCCCCAGCGAGGCATCAGTGGGGCGGGGGCTGGATGTGCAAGGTGCTGGATGTGTCCATAATGAAAGAGACCACCCCCGACCCATAGCGCGTACCGTGCTGGCCGGTTTGCGCCAGTGCTGTGCCCTTTACAAGCCCTTGTTACAACTTGGAAATACGTCGCTAATGACTTGAGCATCTGCATGCAGCAGAGCAACTGAATGAAACCTGGCAATTTAAAAATGTAAGTCCCCTCCCTTTCCCCTCCAGCAGTCAGCCCTCCGTTTCCAAATGTCTAGGAGCAAGAGATGAGCGTTTTACGGTGCCATGTCTAAAGATGGCGTCAGCCTTGTGGGCAGCTCCATGTGAACAAAAAGCAATCTAGGGAACACTGGAACGTGTTTGTTGCCTTCCCTGCATTGTCTGCCCCATCCAGGCTCCCCCACAGAGAGCTAGGACTTCTGCACAGTTTAGGAGGGAGGGATAACTCAGTGATTTGAGCATTGGCCTGCTAAGCCCAGGGTTGCGAGTTCAATTCGTTAGGGGGCCATGCAGGAATCTGGGGCAAAAATCTGTCCGGGATGGTGCTTGGTCCTGCTGTGCAGGCAGGGGACTGAACTCCATGACTTCTCAAGATCCCTTCCAGTTCTAGGAGAGAGGTACGTATCTCGTGACCATAGTTGAGAAGGGGCCCCGTAATTCAGCCCTGGTTTAGTCCGACACTAGTCCGCCATCACTGCTGGATAGTTGCTGTTTCCTCTGCTTTGAAATGGAAGTCACAGAATTCTCGATAAATGGGACTGCCCAATGGCAGTGAGAAGCAGTTCCCTGCTAGCTGAGCATCCCAATGTCTCTCTGCTGTTGCCTTTCCAGGGACCAGGTCGTGGAGATGTTTGACCACGCGTATGGCAGCTACATGGTAAGAAGTATTTTTATCTTTGTTCTGGCTCATGGTCTCTGCACAGAATGTCCTGTCTGTTCTTCTAATGCCACTTACCCAGCAGCCTTTCCTCCCACTACTTGGTCAGGTCACTTGCGCTGCTCTGCAGCTGCAGACAAAAATCCCGGAGTGTCAGGGCGTGACCACACAAGACCTCTTTGAATCACAAACGCTAGGGAAGCCACTCATGCCCCAACTCTGCTGCATTTCCTCTCCTCTTTGGGTGAGGCTATGGCATTTAGCCACCACTCCACGCTGGGTTGTGGTGCCGTTGCCCCAGCCAGCGTTCCCTGTAAGCTGTGCGCTTGGACAGCCACCCAGAAAAGAGTGAAATGCCACCCAGCTGATTACCAGAGCACCCACAGCTAGCAGCATGTGTTTTGGCTGGTGGTGCACATCTGCACATGCTTTGGTGCACATAATAAAATGTATTATATACACAACAAATTAGAGGGGACATTGGTTCCAACTCTGAGCTGGGAGGGGCTGAGACTGTTACGGAGGAGGTTGGTTTGTGCATGGAAGGATGGATCAGACCCTGTGTCCCAGTCCCCAGGCTCTTGTTTGAGGAATACAGGAGGCAGGGAAGCTGCTTGTATCCACCAAGCCCCCTCCCATGGCCATGCATTGTCTGTTTTTTCCCTGTTTCAGAAGACCACACTTGGCAAAAGAAATCTGCCTTCTTCCTTTCTGTTCTTTAAATGACGCTAAGGGTATGTCCACGTTACCAGTGCTGCAGTTGCCCAACTATAGCAGTGCAGTGTAGACACTTGCTACAGCAATGGAAGGGGTTTCTTCGTCACTGTCGTAAATGCAGCCCCTGAGAGGCAGTAGCCAAGTTGCCAGAAGAATCCTTCCATCAACCAGCCTACCAGTGTCTGTGCTAGAGCTCGGGTTGGCTTGGGTGACTTTCCACACCCCTGAGCAATGTGACTAGGTCAACCTAAGTTTAAGATATAGATCAGATCTAAAATTCATCAAAGAAATTTGTACATGGTAAAGGCCTTGGACAGCATTCAGGTGCTGGCTGGAATCCGCCCAGCGCTAGGAGGCTTGCACATGGAGGAGTGAAACTGCCTCATCTTACTCCCTTGGGCATAGAGTAGGGGTAGCAGATAATGGCAGTGGTCCATCTGAACAAAAGGGTCGCTTGAATACTGTGTGAGCTCCGACTGGTTAAGGCCAGACTGATTCTGGCCAAAATTCCCAGTGTCCTTCACCTAAATGACAGAATTTAAGGTGGCTGTCTTGACTGAGAACTGGAGCAATGGTCCAAGTTACAGTGGGAGAGGTCTAGGTTGGATATTAGGGAAAAGCTATTTCCCTAGGAAGGTGGTGAAGCACTGGCATGGGTTACTTATGGAAGTGGTGGAATCTCCGTCCCTAGAGGTTTTTAAGTCTCGGCTTGACAAAGCCCTGGCTGGGATGATTGAGTTGGGTTGGTCCTGCTTTGGGCAGGGGGCTGGACTCGATGACTCCTGAGGTCTCTTCCAGGCCTAGGATTCTATGATTGCTTGGCAATAGACATGATATTTTCTTATGATGACTGCATGAGATAGCGGTCAGCCAGCATTAGGGATGTAAAATCCCATTTAATCAGTTAAACCTATTGTTTAGCTGGTTAGTTGCTTAACTGTGGGAGGAGGGCGGGGGGAGTCTCTGCCTGCAGTAGTCCCTAACAGATTGGAGCAGCCCTAGCTCAGCATGATGGATGCGTGCTATTCCTAGCTTTGCCACTGAAGAGAGCTACATCCGTCTGCATTCTGTAAAATGGAGCTAAGCGTTAAAGAGCAGATACTGAAATCCTCACACTCGCTTTGCACTCGCTCCTATCTTAGGCAAAATCCAATTGATGTGGAGTTCTGTCTGAGTGGGAGCTCCAGGCTTTCACTGAGTGTTTGCAAAGCCCCCAACATCCTTGGCGAAGTGCTTTAGATTGGCGGAGTGTCGGCACTCCCAGTGTTAGCGATCTAGATGAGTCCCGCACCGCTCTAAGCCGCTGTTTTCATGGCTTCACATGTCCTGGCTAGAGCTTGGTAAGGTGCGTGTGTAACTAGAGCAAACAGCCTAACGCAGGAGGCATTTCCTCTGCGACAGGAATGACCAGGGGCCTGCTTTACTTCCAGAGAGGCCCAATTTACCGTCTTGGGAGACTGTTTCCAAGTCCTAGATCTACTGTCAACAGAGAGTGAACACTTAGTGCCTGTTCCCCTCCCTTGTACAGAAACACGCATATCCTGCAGACGAGCTAATGCCTTTGAGTTGTCGGGGTCGAGTGCGTGGGATGGAGCCGAGTCGTGGGGATGTTGACGATGCCCTTGGCAAGTGAGTGTGCATGATGGCTCCCTCCGCGTCCTCCTCTTGAGCCATAGGCTGTGGAGCAGCCGTTAGCCCCAAGCATCCTCCGATAGCTTTTCTGCTGGGCATGGTTTTGTGGCTTTTCCTGGGTGTGCGTAGAACAATGCAGCCTAGCGGTTAGGACAGTAGATTGGGAATCTGGGCTTCTATTTCCAATTCAGACACTGGACACAGGGTAATGTGTCACCAGGAGCTAGTTACTTCACCACACTGTGCCTCGGTATATCCAAATGTAAAACGAGGGTGATACTTACTCCTCATGGGAGCTTTGAGGCTTGAATCCATTAATATTTGAGAAGCACTTTGAGACATCTGCTGGAAGGCTTGTTAAGAGGGCAAGTGGAGGCACTATTTATAAAGTTATTCTCTGTAATTAAAGTGCATATCTTCCCTCTCCTGACCAAGAAGGGGACAGAATGAAAGCTGGCCAGGAAATGGTTTTATTCTTGCAAAAATTTATGAGGAATTGTTTTTCTGCAAAATACTTTTCATCAAAAAACAAAACACAACAAAAACAACAAATGGTCTGGTAGCACTTTATAGACTAACAAAACATGTAGATGGTATAATGAGCTTTCATGGACACAACCCACTTCTTCAGATGACCGGAGTTATGAGTTTAAGATGTCCAGACTTAAAACAAATAGGGGAGAAGGAAGGGTTGGGGAGGGGGAAGGGGGACAAGAAGTAGAGGGTATGTAAATATCAAATGGCAAACAGGAAAAACTGGTAATCTATAAGCACCTAAAAAAGCTCATGATACCATCTATATGTTTTGTTAGTCTGTACAGGATAAACTTAAAAAACAACAAATAGTCTATAAAGTGCTACCAGACTAACTTTGCTACCCTCTGAAGCAGCAAAAAAAAAAAAAAAAAAAGATGATATTCTGTAATTGAAAATTTTCAGTGAAAACATGAAAAAAAAAGTTGTTGAAAATGGCTCCTTGCTGCAGAACTTTGTGTTTTGGTTGTGGGGAAAAATCCACACTATTTCAGTGAAAAGGGAGGAAAAAAGTTAAGTGAAAATTGTTGACCTGCTCGATCTAGAAACATCACGTGTCACATTTTTAGAACTCTAGAGATGAATATTTATACATCTAATTTGCAAGCGCAAAGATCACTTTTACCCTTGCAGTGGCATGCACAGGTGGTTATGCATCCATTTGTGTGCTTAGTCACAGCAACTGCATGCATGGCATGCATTTTACAAGTGTTGGGTTTTGGGGGGGGGTTATTTTGCAAAAAAAAAAAAATTGCCCTTTGGTGTGTGTTTCTCCTAACTTGTCCAATTCACTTTCCAAGGCTTAATCATCTGAATTTAAAATGTTTTCTTTTCAATCTGTAGGTTTTCCCTCACTCTAATTGACACTTTGGATACCCTTGTGGTAAGTCAGCAATCTGCTTCTCAGACCAGTTTATCAGGGTTTGGCAGATCTGTTGAGCTGGGTTTAGTCATGTCTGGCTTTACAAGCGTCTGTCAACAGCAAGATGGAATTCCTGGTGCAGAGGGGTTCTCTTTCGTTCTTGCGTATTGGACTCTATCCTTCCTTTGTTGTTTTTGCTTCTTTGCAAGTGAGCAAAAAATTGACCTTGAAGCTGTAGGGTTTCTTTCATGTTCATGATGGGCAAGCTTGAGGTTAAAGTACAATTCAAGTATACTTAGGAGTTGCTTGGGGCATTTTCTGTGGTGATTGGAGTGGAAGGACTTGTTTTAAATAGGACATGGGAGGAAGTATTGGCTAGTGGTTGGAGCACCGTCAAGTGTTCAGCGCACAGACAGGTTTGGCCCATGGGAGTTCATGTGAACTTTTGCTTTTTTTTTTTTTTTCCCTTCCCCGGCCCACCCCGTCCTCCCTCCAACTCTGGCAGCTCATCTGAGTGCTAAACATACCAGTCATTGCTGGGAGAATAGTAATAGAGATGTAGCCATGTTAGTCTGATCTTGCTGAAACAAAAGAAAGAACTATGCAGCACTTTAAAGACTAACAAGATGGTTTATTAGGTGATGAGCTTTTGTGGGTCAGACCCACTTCCTGAGGAAGTCTGGCCCACAAAAGCTCATCACCTAATAACCCATCTTGTTAGTCTTTAAAGTGCTGCATAGTCCTTTCTTTTGTTTGTCATTGCTTGGGACGTTCAGCTGAACTCACTCCCAAGCTCTGGCCAGATCTTGGCTTATGCCAGGCGAAAGGCTTTGGAACTCCGAGGGCGAAACCTGCCCTAAACTTCAGCATCGGAATGAAATCCAGACCCACAGGATCAGCAAACCTTCGTGCAGGTCTATCCAGAACTCTGGGGTTCTCATTCCAGTTTTGCCACTAACTGTCTAGCCTGGGCCAAGTCACTTTACCCCAGCTCCCACCACTGTGCTGGATGTGCTTACTTCATGCTCCGGTCCTTAACTCAATTAACTTTTGTTTGTCTTTGAATCATTGCTTTGAGGTGGGGCTGGAGAGGAGGGGTTCAGGATGCAGGCTGACCCGGGGAGAGAGGACTATGTCAGTCCTCCCTCACTGCAGCAGCTTGCGGCAAGCTGAGATGCACCTCTTCATGGCCGCTGCAGCTCCAGCCGGCACAGCCAGGGTAGGGGTGCATGGCCACCGGCTGGAGCCGATCCAGGTTCGTCTACCCCCCTGTGGTCCCCAGCCAGAGTGCTGTGCGCTTCCCCTGGCTCTATGATGAAGCAGAACAGCCAGGAATGTTCCCATTGAGGGGGAGGAGGAAGAGCTGCAGCCTCCACCCCCAAAGGGGACTTGAGGGGTGGGAGGCTCAGGGCTGGGGCAGCCCTCAGCCAGCCCTTTCACCTGCCTGGTGATTTTGTTTTATGAGAAGCAATCCCATTCCAGGCACAACTACACCCTTACCTTGGTTTAAGTTGTAAGAGGAAGCTGTATACCAAATTTGGTGGTCCTAGCTCTTGCTGTGTAGGAGGAGTTCCTGATCGAACAGACAGACTCGCGCATGGATGGACAAACTCTCTCAATTATATAGTAGATGTATTGCAGGGAGATAAAAGCAGTCTGTTTGAAAGCAGTGCAGTTAAAACCCTGGAGCCTCTCATTTTAGCATGCATGTGTCTTGCTTACAGAAGAGAATCTAATCAAAATGAAAAATGTCTTTGCTGGACATATGCTCTTCAAGGGAAGGACACTCTCGTCCAGTGGCTCGCATGATGGGGCCCTGATCACAGCTGAGGCTTCTAGGTGCTACAGCCTAGATTCTTTGATTCTCCCCTCCTTCACTTCCATAATTTGTTAGTTTCCTTTATCCCCTTCTTTTTCATCTTAATGCATCTTCCTCTTAGTATTAATCTCCTGAGCGATGAACAGGAAAATGAACGCATGTTCATTCCGATAATTTTCTCTCCCAAGAGCCCCTTCTGGAGCCTAGATTCTATGTTGATTGATGTTTTAGTGATAAATTCAAGGCATGCTTTCCTTTCTCGGCTTCTGTCTATCTTCGGCGTCTTTCTCCCTTTAGTCTTGTTTCCTTAATCCTATTGTCTAGTCTTAATCCTGGATTTATTTAGCTGGCTTCATCTAGTCTTGTCCGTGCGTGTGTTTGTATTGGGGTAGGTTCTAGTCACCTCAGTCATGGATCAGAGCCCTGTTGTGCTTGGTGCTGTACAAATGCAGAACTGAAACATGGTCCCTGCCTCAAAGCAATTACAATCATCCGCCCTTCTTGTCCTTACTTTCCTGTGGCCAGCACTGTCCTTGTGGCTGTCCCGCCCCCAATATACCCGCTGGTATTGCTTGCCCCGAGCATTCAAAAATCATGAATCAGGTCCCATGAAATCATGAGACTTTAAAAGGAATCTATTATAAACTGTAGGTTCCTGTTCTTCGCCTTCTGTCTTTTAAGTGTGCAGTGTGTACCCAGGCCATGGCTTGAGGCTCTTCCCATGGGAGCTAGAAACTTGTCTTAGGGAAGCTGAGATGTGGGATCTGAGGCTATTTAAAACAAAAGAAAACAACAAAGGGCAAATATGGGGAGACTCACAATGAAATCATGTGTTGGCAGCCTGGGGACCACTCGCATGCTTGTGTAAGACCAGCACCTGCTGGCACTGGAGATGTTGACCGTAGGTGCCCACACTGAGCTAGAGACCCAGAAAGCGCCTCTGAGCGGGAGGTTGGCCAGGTGGTCAGAGTTGCTAGCCTGGGACTTGGGAGACATAGGCTTATTTCCCTGCTCTGCCACAGACTGTCTGTGTGACCTTGGAAAAGTCACTTAGCCTCTTGGTGCTTCATTTCCCCAGGCACCACTGCCCTGCCCCCACAAGGGTCTGAGAGATGGACACTGGTGCGTGCGTGCGTGCGCGCGTGTGTGTGTGTGTGTGTGTACACACCTAAGTACATAAAATAGCTAGATCTGCCGTGTTTAGGAAGGTCCTGCTCTCCCAGCAATGGGATGTCTAAGCAGATGATCTGGAATGTTACCAGCAGATTGCAGTTATGACTATCATTTATCTAGCACCCAGCAGTGTGCTAGGGGCTTTACGTGTAACCCACACACCTAGTGGGGTTCACTGCCCCATGGAGTGCCATTTAGACCACTTACAACGAGATATAAGAACAAGGGAGCTCTACAGACCATGCTGCGAGCCAGTTGGCTTTATAGCTCAAGCTGTAGAGGCTTCTACCTTAAGCTCCAGAGGGCCCAGGTTCAAATCCACTCAGTGGCAGTTAGGTACACTTCTCACAAGACCACCTTGCAGGCTCCATAGACAACATATAGTCAAAGCAGTGTTGCTTGCAAGCCAAGCGCTCAGGTGGCCACCCAGGAGAGATTCAGATACTGCCCAGCTGACTAACAAAGTGCCTACAGCCAGCAGCATGTGTTTCTTTTGGTGGTGCACAAATGCCTGTGTGCACATGATAAAATTTATTCCACACATGGGTGGAAACAATTAGAGGGAACATTGAGCCAAAGGAGGGATTAGTCCTAGCAGAGGGGGAACTGTTGGATTGTTGTTGGAGGGGGCTGAGAAGAAGATGGGTTTGGAGGAGGATTGGGCAGAAGGGAGGGAGGCTGTATGGTGTGCTGTCTCAGGGCAGGTGTGCCAGGCGCAATGGGTGTGACAGCATTGCTGTGGGGGAGAGGGAACTGGAGCACAAGGCTTTGGGAGGTGGGTAGCTGGGAGGGGTCTGTGAGTAGGGCCTTTAGAACCAGGCAGGGCAGAGCCATCTGAAAGGGGACGTGCAGCGAGTGAGGAATCGTGTTGTTGACCCTGCGCCGCTGACCCGAGTCTCGTCTCTCCCGCGGCTCTCGCTGCCAGGTCCTTAACAAGCTGGATGAGTTCGAGGACGCGGTGCGGAAGGTGGTGCTGGATGTGCAGCTGGACAACGATGTGGTGGTCT
The DNA here is from genome assembly GCF_052426305.1 of Pelodiscus sinensis. Classification (NCBI taxonomy): domain Eukaryota; kingdom Metazoa; phylum Chordata; order Testudines; family Trionychidae; genus Pelodiscus; species Pelodiscus sinensis. The sequence continues at coordinate 4,804,841 of NC_143074.1, read as the reverse complement.
CTGTCTTCGAAACCAACATTCGTGTGCTGGGGTGAGCCCCCGCGCGGGCAGGGCTGAGCCAGTGAGGCGTACTGCAAAGGCTGGGCATCCCCGTCGGTCTCCTTCCGCTGCCTGCCCAAGCACGTGCTGCCCAGCCAGTGGGTCTGGGATCTGTCAGATGTGCTGCCGCCTGGCTCTTGGGGGTGGCGTTGGAGGATGCAGAAGAGCTTGGGGGAGGGGGGCTGGCTGCTTGCTGGGTATGAACTGCACGGGGTTCCACGGGGCTGGACAGTGGGGGCATCCCCACAGGCTCTGGGTCCATGGCTCACCAGTGGGCCTTGGGGCTGGGTGCGGATGGGCCTAGTGGGGAAAGTGAGCCCTGAGCGCCTGAAATGGGCTGTCTGGGTCTCAACTGGCAAAGTCCCTCTGAGCAGCCTGACCCCACCCTCCTCTGTCATGCAGGGGCCTGCTGGGGGGCCATGTCATGGCCGACATGCTGAAGGCACAAGGCGTGCGGCTGCAGTGGTACAAGGCCGAGCTCCTGCACCTGGCCCGGGATTTAGGATACCGTCTCTTGCCCGCTTTCAACACCACCAGCGGGCTGCCATACCCCAGGGTAAGGGCGTGGCAGGTCGGAGCCGGGATGGGGGAGGCTGCACATGAACTGGCAGAGACCAACCCAACAGCAGCAGCAGTGAGGCCTGTGGGGTCTGGAGCCACGTGTGGGCCCGGGGGCGTCCCCAGAATGCCACCTGCCTCGGCAAGCCGCTTCGCTGACTCAGATGCCCAGCAGCACCGTGAGTGGGGGCGGGGCTGGCCCCTCTTGGCAGCCTCCCAGTCCCAGTGCAGCCGCGTGACTGAAAGGGGTTCAGAGCGCTCTCTCGAGATGGCTCCGCACTCTCTGGGCTGTTGCTTCAGGTCTGAGGCAGCCCCGGAGACGGCTGCATCCTGCTGCAGGAGATAGAGCAGATTCCAGGTGGCTTATGGTGGGGAGAGGAGCACTTCCGGGTGGCTGTTCAAACCCTTCCAGCCCTGTGTAGCCAGTAGCTGATCTTCTTGACAATAGGGCACACGTGGCCCACTTTCTTGGCCAGAATACCCCTTTCTGTGCTGGGGTGCAATGTATCGCATGCCAGCTGTTTGCTACTCTCCACCCCAGAGGGGGCTGCATTTGGCAGATGCTTTGTAAAGCTCTGCAGGACAGAGTGCTGCATGACAGCAGAATAACCTCATTGCCGCACATGACAAGTCTGCGGGAAAACATAAGCAAGACACAAGAAGTCATTCTTCTGCTCTACTCTGCGCTGATTGGGCCTCCACTAGAGAACTGAGTCCGTTCTGAGCACCACATGTCAGGAAAGATGTGGTGAAATTGGAGAAGGTCCAGAGAAGAGCAACAAAAATGATGAAGGGTCTAGAAGACAGGACTTAAGAGGGAAGGCTGAGAGAACTGGCCTTGTTTAGTTTGGAAAAGAGAAGCCGAGAGAGGGCATGCTAACAGCTGTCAAGCACCTAAAAGGGTGTTACAAAGAGGAGGGAGAAAAATTATTCTCCTTGATCTCTGAGGCCAGGCCACGAAGCATTGGGCTGAAACTGCAGCAAGGGAGGTTTAGGTTGGACATGAGGAAAAACTTCCTCCCTTTGAGGGTGATTAAACACTGGAGTAAATTGCCTGGGGTGGTTTTGGGATCTCCAGCATAGTCTAACCTGCTCTTAAAAATCTCCAAACACCTGTCAGGGTTTCTCAACCAGTGGTACGAGTACCCTCGGGGTACTCGAAGTCTGGGGGGGGGACGTCAACACAACTGAAATTTGAAGAAAGCTGAATGTTTGTTTTAAGTTTTTTGACAGGGCTTTATTATTTTTGTACTTATTACACCCAAAAACACCTGGCTACTATTAAGTTGTTTAAACAAATGTGTAGCAATGGTAGAAAAAAAAAGTTGTCTGAAAACTGTAGGTACTGGGGGGCACTTCCTTTTTATTTTATTTTTTTTTTTTTTTAAAGGGGGTATTGATAATTTTTTTTGAAGGGGTACTTTATTAAAAAAACAAAAAAAGTTGAGTAACGCTTATCTAGAAGGTGCTTTGTCCTGCCGTGAGGGCAGGGGACTGGACTTGATGCCCTCTCGAGGTCCCTTCTCGTTCTAGTGTTCTGTGAGTCTGTGGTGACTCCTAGTGAAACTGAGAGCATCTCTCCATCCAGGTGAACCTGAGGTATGGAGTCCTGAGTCCAAACTCCCGGACAGGCACCGAGTTGGACACCTGTACGGCCTGTGCCGGCACCATGATTTTGGAGTTTGCTGCCCTCAGTCGCATGACGCAAGAGACAGTTTTTGAGGTAGGTGGTTTGGAGGCTCAGTGGAAGAGCAGATGGTGACCTGAGGAGATCCTGTGTGTGGGGGAAGGGGGCTCTTTTCCCACAGTGCCTGTCCTGGGCTGCCCTGGTTCACTTGAACTTGCACAGAGATTGGGCCAATCCCCTGAATGCCAGGAGCCAGATACACACGGTCAACTCCTCCGGCTGCTTCTTAGCCATCCGTCCTTTGTGGACCAGGCTTGAGTCCCCACTTTCCACTGGCCCGTTTCCTGCAGCCCCTGGAAGCCCACAGATCCCACACCATCTGCACTCACCCTAACAGGGCCTAGCACAGCCTGTGCCATTGGCATGCCCACAGGATCCCTGCTGGCCCTCTCTACAGGCTAAATGGGTGAGGAATGAAAGGGGGCTGGTGAACGATCCTGCAGAACCCTCCCCCCTTCCCCTGGTGACTAGAGAGCAAGAGAGGAAATTAGGGAGATTGTCGGGGAGGAACAGGTCGCTTCTGTAAGCCCGAACCCTCACTACTGGGATGGTCCTGATGATATTGGGACATCTGCTCCCCTTCCCCCTGCCCTGCTGGGATCTGGGGCACGCCCTGCCCGGTGCTGCTTGCTCCTGCAGGCAGCTGGAAGATGGAAAGTGCAGCCCTGTGCGGAGCTCGTCTGTGCTGCGCTCCCTAGTCGGCGAGCGCTCAGCAGGCTGCCCCAAAGCGCCAGGCAGGGCTTAGCAAATGAGTAAGCAGTAAGAGCGTATCGGGGTGGGGGATGAGTCCATTTTATGTCTCTGATGCCTGGAACCCAGGGCTAGGTTTCTTGTGGCAGCACCCGCTGGCTTGGGAAGCGTCTTGCCCCCATTTTACAGATGGGAAACCCGAGCTGCAAACCCCCCAGTTAGTGGCAGAGCCCAAAGGTCCCGAGTCCTCTTGTAGGGCTGGTCCCCTCTTCTGTCCCCGTGCTCTGCAGGGTGGGTCTGTTCAGTAAGGGCTGCGTAGGAGCCGTTACGGGGGCGTGACACGGAGACACTGCACGTTCTCTCCTGCCTCCGTTCTCAGGACACGGCTCGCAGAGCACTGGATGTCCTCTGGGAGAAGCGCCAGAAAGGGACCGACCTGGTGGGCACGGTCATCAACATCCACAGTGGGGACTGGGTCCGCAGGGGTAAGCGAACCGCAGGCTCAGTGCTGGGGGCCGGAAGGGTCAATGCTGGGAGTACCCAGGTCAGCGTTGCGCGTGCGGCTGCCTGGCGGCAGAGCTGGGCCGGCTGGTCCCGCGCCGCCTGCGTGCTTTGTGGGCTGCGGGGTGGAGCTGTGCATTACTCCCCTTTGCTGGGGTGGAGGAGCCAGATGACCACTGGCAGTCCCAGCGCCTGGAGCTCCCTGCTGGGACACTGCTCAGCTGGCTCTGGGCAGGGCTGTTGGGCAGCGTGCGGAAGGTGGTGCCGCTCGCTCTGCCTGCTGCTGGGCCGTGGCCGGAGATCTGCCTTGCTGAGGGCGTGGCCGGCGCGGTCAGGCTGTGCCAGCGTGGGTTAGACCAAGGCACACGGGGCAGGAGAAGCCGCAAGGCCCTTCTGGGATGCCCGTGCGGGGGCGTTCGGGGTAAGCCCTGCACTCACTGCCGGCTGCGCCCGTTGCGTGTTCCCTAGACAGCGGGGTCGGCGCCGGCATAGACTCGTACTACGAGTACCTCATGAAGGCCTATATCCTGCTGGGCGACGACACCTACCTAGAGAGGTTCAACGCTGTGAGTACCCAGGGCAGCCCCTCTGGCTGATCAGGGCTCCCCCCACCCTCTGCCATCTGAGAACTCCCCGGGAAGGGGCGGGGCCAGCTGGAGCCCACCAATGAAAGGCCAGGCCGCCTGTCTGCCGCCGTTTCCTTGCACGGGCGCGGCTCCTGCCCCAGCAGGCTCAGCGAATCTGATTTGCTTCTCCGTCATGAAGCAAGAGCAAGTCCTGCACGGGGCGGCCGGCTGGGTAGTCAGGAGCCTGCAGGCCAACCTGGCATCTCCTTGCTCATCTGGGCGGGGTGGGAAACATTGCTCCTTTGCCACAAACACGCTGCCATGTTCTTTCCAGCTAGAGCCATTGCGGAGCCTCTCTCCCCCCCCCCCCCTTCGTTGATGGGCTGGGGAGCTCGGCCTCCGTTCTGAGGAGGGATGGGGAGGCTTGTGGCGCCTCTCCTTGGTTAGTGCGGCAGCCAGCAGCCGCGCTCCTGTTTGCTCACACGGCCGTGGGGTGGACGTGACCCAGAGTTGTGAGCACGGAAGAGACGTGTCCCGTGACGGACGCACTTCGGCACGTGCGACAGAGCTGAGACCGGGCGCAACTCTAACTTTGCCAGTCCCTGATCCCTAAGTGCCGCCCTGGGGAGCCCTCCCGTTGAGTTGTAAATTCTTACACCCTCCCTGCTCTGCTGCTCCTGTATCTTGCTGGTTTGAGAGCCCTTCCCTGCTGGTTGGATAAGAGCTGGTGTCTTTCTCTCTCCAGCATTACGTGGCCATAATGAAATACATCAGCCAGCCTCCCCTGCTGCTCAATGTCCACATGCACAACCCCACCGTCAGCATCCGGAGCTGGATGGACTCCCTCCTGGCCTTCTTCCCTGGCCTTCAGGTACAGCAGTGGCCCTGGGCAAGAGGGACTTGGCCGTGCCGGGGCTCTGCCAAACAGACACAGGCTGTTGGGTTTCACGGAGCTGTGCTCAGAGGCTGCCTGGCTGTCCCTTATTTGCCTGGCACAGCCAAGGGGCAGGTCGGTGCCATCGCTCAATTGCGATATGTCAAATTAACCGACTGTTCTGCTCTTCAGCAATTGTGAGTCCTTTAGCTGATATTTCCCGAGTCAGCGTTTGTGCTTTGGTTCATATCTGGCCTGTGATCCTAGCATATGAGTGCTTCATAGTCTTTAATGTATTTAGCCTGTGATACCCCAGGGAGCCGAGCATTGCTAGGATCTCCAGTGCATAGAGGGGAAACCGAGGCACAGCAAAGCTAAGTGACTTTCCCAGGGTTGCCCAAGAAGTCAGTGGCACAGTCAGGAATTCAACCTACGTCTCTTGGGGGGGCAGGCTTTTGCCCTAACCACCACTCCTTCTCTCCAGGCTTTTGTGTCCATACAAAAGCTGGTTTGGGGGTCTCGGGAAGCATGTGCTGCAAGGTGACCTGTTTCCCAATGTCCGTCTGTCAGACACTCTGTCCCGGGCTGATCTGCTCAGCCTGGCTCAGCACTGGCCCCAGGGGTACAACCCAAGGTGAATCAGGGCCACGGGTCCAGGAGGAAATAGGCTGTGGGCAGCGTGGTGGTGGCTGAAGCTAAAATACCCCCCCTCCTTCCTTCTGCCGGCTTTGGCTGGGAGGGGACAGCGGGCACATTGTGGTTGATGTGGGAGGGCTATAACCGACATGTGCAATGAGTTGGTGGGGGCTCAGCCTATGGCGCTGTCTGCATGGCCCAGCCCGCCCTCCATGTAGCTGGCATTAATTAGCCTTCTCCCTGGGTTGGCCTCTGAGTGGCAGCATTGACACCGAAGTCCGAAAGGGACTAGTCTGGCGTCTGTTGCACCATTATCCCACGTCTCTTCCTCGCTGCTGTCCCAGCGGTCGCTGCGATGGGCCAGGAGCATTTCTAATGCCCCGCAGTTGCCCCCGGGCCATTTGTATCCCTCTGTGGTGCCCCAGGGAAACGGGCTTGTCTGTCCCCAGGTGCTGAGGGGGGATTTGAAGCCGGCCATCGAGACGCACGAGATGCTGTACCAGGTCACCAAGCAACACAAATTCCTCCCGGAGGTGAGTGGACGAGCCAGTCGCAGCGCTCCCATTGGTCTCTGGGCACTGCCCACCAGCCGCTGCGACAGGGAAACCTTCCTCCCTCCCTCGCCGCGGGGGCGTTCGTCAGCCTCCCGTGTTCTCGCCCTTGTGCCAGGCGCAGGGTTCTTCCTGCTGCCGAGTGGCCCCGGCACCGGCCCGCCGAGCAGGGGCTGGATTGTGAGCCCTCGGGACATGCCCAGCCGGGGCCGGTCGAACCGTGGCCTGCGTTCCCTTGTTGCTTCCAAGGACGTGGTTTGGGGCTTGGTTCAGTGCCTCTTGAAGTCGATAGACTCCCATTTACGTCCGTGGGCTTTTTAGATGAGGAAAGGGTCCCGGGGATTGCTGCTTTACCCCTTTATATGGTCTTTACAGCCATGCGGGAACTGCTGTCCCTTCTGCAGGGGTTGAAATGCCCGAGGCCTCCTTAGCTGCCCAAGCAAAATGCCCTCCGGCCTTTCACGCTCTTCTCCCAGCTCTGCACCTCGCTAGCTCTCCAGGGCTGGACCCAAAGCCTGGGGAAGTCGATAGGAAATTCTCACTGATTCCAGTGGCTTTGGATCCGGCCCCCAGTGGGCAGTGTCTGAACGAAGGACGTAAGCGACTATTCGAGTAGGAAGCTGAGGCTTATGGGGTAGTCGAGTCAGTACTCGAATACTTGCCCCCCCGCCTCCTCTTTGATCAGAGGCAGCAAGGGAGGGGAGCAGAAGCCGTTGCTGGGGGGAGCTGGCTTAAAAGCCATTCCTCATCGGCACTGTCTGCAATGCATGGAAGGGCGCAGGGCAGGCAGAGCCGTGGCGGTCCCGGAGCTGGCGCGAGCCAGGGCTGCTGAGTTCCAGCTCACGCTGGCTCTGGGAGCCACCTGGGCTGCAGCTCTGCCTTTTAAATGTAATAAGCGCCACCTGGCTTGACTACATTTAAAAAGCAGAGTCGCAGCAGTCCCGGAGCCGGCGTGAGCCAGGACTGCTGAGTTCCAGCTTGTGCTGGGTCCCCCGCTGCAGCTCTGCCTTTTAAATATAGGAAGAGTCACGTGGGGAACCTACCCCGAACCTATCCCTGCTGCGATTCTGCGGTTTAAATGTAGTAGGAGCCAGACTGCCTGCGCGCCCGGCTCCTACTGCATTTAAACTGCAGAGCCGCAGCTTATTGACTAAATTGTGCAGTTGATACACGTTGTACTGAGTACGCGATTAGTCAGTTACCCGCTTCTTAACATCCTTAGTCTGAACGTGCTTGTCTGTGTGGACCCTGCTCCAGCACACTGACGGGTGTGGTGCTTTGGCAGATTGCTGTTCCAAACACAATCGTGAGGCACTGTTTGTGTGTGGGAGTCGGGCCCCTGTAGCCATTTAGGGTCATCTATGCTGCACCGTTATTTCGAGATAACTATGCGAGCATCTACACAGCCATCCCGTTACCGCAAAATCATTTAAAAATAACAGGCATCTTACTCCGAAATCTGTAAACCTCATTCTACGAGGAACAACGCCTATTCCGAAATAACTATTTCAAAATAAGGCGTGTGTAGACGCTCCATGGCTGCTGTGTCGAAATAGCCCCTCACCAGGGCCCTTCTAAGTTATTCCTCCCCAGTGCCTCCTGGGACTCTCAGTCGGGGTAGTGCGTCCACATGAGGGAAGCCGGCCTCAGACTAATTTTGAGGCTTCCATCCAGCGTAGACGTGCTATTTCGAAATAAGCTCTTTTGGAATAACTGTTCTGTAATAGCTTATTTTGAAATAGCCGTGCAATGTAGACGTACCCTTAGTGCCTGGCAAGCTAGAGTGCTGTACGCTTGCATCCTGACCCGCTACGCACTCAGTCTGCAAATCGACAAGCCCTTCGTGTGTGCGTGGTGAAAGTGGCAGCTCGTATCTTAGTGCGTGTGCTCTCTCTCTCTCTCTCTCTCTCTTTCTCTCCCCCTCCCTTCATGAAAGGCGTTCACATCTGACTTTGCCGTGTATTGGGCCCAGCATCCTCTGCGGCCGGAGTTTGCCGAGAGCACCTACTTCCTGTACAAGGTAAGTCCTGTCCCGTGTCTTGGCTGGAAAAACCAAGCAGCTGAACGCAAGTGGACGTGTGTAACCCCTAGAAGGTCTCAGCAGAGCTTTATCAGACTGGAGAGTGTCGTTGCTCCCAGCAAACGCCGGAGCTGGTGGAGAGAAGAGCCTGTGGCGGATCGGCGGCTTGCTCGTGTTGCAGGCTGACTTTCGAAGGCGTGGGCGAGTGAGAGTTGGTCTGAGCGTTCCTCGTGGCGCTTAGTTCCTTTCCCAGTGGGGTGGCAATGCAGGACTGACCCGGCGGAGAGAGACTTGTCAGGGCCAGCTGTGAATGAGCCGCTGTCCCCCTTGGACTTGGCTGTGCTGGAAGAGTGGCTTGGTGGCAGGCTGAATTGCAATGGTTTTCTCTCCCAGGCTACCCGGGACCCCTACTACCTCCAGGTGGGCAAGTCCATTGTAGAGAGCCTGAATGCCTATGCTCGGGTGGCCTGCGGCTTTGCGGCGGTGCAGGATGTACGGACGGGCCGACATGAGGATAGGTGAGTTGCACCAGAGTAAATGGTTGTGTAGACAAGGCCTTAGAATGGACCAGTAAACTCCGGGCTCAGCGGTAAAGCCACCCAGCGCAGGAGCAGCCTCCAGACTGTTCTGATGTCTCACGTGGTGGGAAGTCCAGGATCTCTGGCCTGTCCTGAACTGTGCGGTGCTGTGTGTGCAAGACCCGCTGGACTCTCCCCAGCGGCCTGCAGAGGGGTGGTTAGAGCCATTTCCAGAGCACAGCCGGAACAGAACGGCCTTGCCCCATGGCGGTGTTGCTCTGAATATGCCTTGACAGGGTTCATCTGGAGTCTCTTGCCTATCTGAGGAGCCTCGCTCGCCTCCATCCCCCTCTTCCCACGAGGCTCCCCCCTTCACTGAGCGTGGCATTTCTAGAGCCGTTGGCTTACACAGCACTTCGCTGGCACACAGAGGTGGCCTGTTAGCTTACAGAGCCCCCAGCCTGAATCTAACAGCTGACCCCAGAAGCCAAGAGAAAGGAGGGACAAAGGTAGCACACGGGCCCGACTCTCCTGGAATGAAGTCTGCAGAGCCACGTTGGCTCAGGAGGAAACCTAGTCCCCGTGTGTGCGCTCTGTCTGTCGCGGGAGTAGGAATGCGCTCTCCCAGCGGCCTTGCTGCAGGAAGTGGAAGAGAGTGTTTTAGCAGCAGCTATGTGGGCCTCACAGGGAGGAGGCCTCTGAAGTTGCTGCTTTTGGCCATCTCAGGACAGGTAAAGCCGAGAGGAAGGACGCGATTCCCTGGAGACTTAGGGATGTGGCTAAATCTTTGCAAACTTCTCGGTTTTTGCGGCCGCGTTCTCAGTGGGCCTGGCCTCATGCCTGTCTCTGTTTGCCCTGCAGGATGGACTCCTTCTTCCTGGCTGAGATGTTTAAGTACCTCTACTTGCTTTTCACGGAGAAGCGGGATCTGCCGCTGGACATTGACGATTACATCTTCACCACCGAGGCCCACCTGCTGCCCCTCTCGCTCTCCACTGCCCGGCCCCCCTGCCCTAGGAACGTGACTGTACGTCAGCTGTAGGCTTTCTTAAGGGTGCCCGGGGCATGGTTAGCTTCAGGTTGCATCTCTGACTTCCATGGCAGTTTTCAGAGGAGGAGCATGGCTGGTAATTTTCCAAGGTTAAAACCCTATTGGTCACAGCCTGAGAAGGAATTTCCAATGGGAGCAGGCTCCTGAATCCCTTAGGCAGCTCACTGAGGGATCTGGCTTTATTTGTAAAAGTCGGTCAGCGTTGCTGTGAAATGTCGGGGCGGGGGTGACGGGTGAATGTCGAACACGCATGCGCACGCGTGCCTGTGTGTGTGTGAGGGCGCGCAGAGGGACACGGCCGCTGAACTCTGCTCAGCAGGACTCAGTGCTGGGCCACGCATGCTGGAGCCGTTCTCCCTGTCCCACGGGAGGGGGAAGGACTTGCTCGAGGTTATCCAGCAAACCAGCGGCAGGGCAGGGACTAGAACCCAGAGCTCCTTGGTCCCGGAAGGCCGTGCCGCCCTCCACAGCAAACTGCTGGGGGATCTGTGCAGCTTGGGCCGAACCGCCAGGCTCTGCAGCTGGGCCTTTAAGAGTCTCGCAGCCTGTGTGAATGGGGCGCAGTGGGGACATGACACCTGCCGACCAGCGAGTCCCAGGAGCCTCTGACCTGCCTGAGCACAGCTGATGTGCTGGGGCTTGGCGTGTCCACAGGCTACCCCCGCTGACCTTCCAGCACCCCCTGGAGTAAAATGGCCCCCGCACACGTAACTCCAGTCTCCTGAGTGAGGCTGTCTCCGGGGTCTGCTTGTTTGGCACCAGGCCTGCTGCGAAGCGGAGCAGAGCGCCTGTGCTGCCAGCCCTGGCGTGGACGGGGCCTGTCGCTGCAGCCAGGCTCTGGCTCGTGGCAGCTTTTCAGAAGGAGGCCTTGCCGCTGTCGCCGGGGAGGCTGAGCTGGGCTGAGCGGCTCTGCTCCCTCGCTGGGCGCTAGAGGGTCAGGGCTGGTCACACAAACCCAGGGGGCTGCGCATGGTGGCGGACGTTGATCCTCGTCTCTCTCTGCAGATGTTTCCCAGGGGCCATGGAGAGGAGGGGATTTTTACCCGTTCTTGCCCCAGCGCACAGACTCTCTTCCCCAATAATCCCACCTTCACCCGCACCATCCGGGATGCCCACAAGCAGCTGCTGCAGCCGGGCGCCGAGCGTCTGGCGCTCTTCAGGTGAGTGGCAGCCCTGGGACAGCCTGCGTGTTTCTGCCAGAGCAGAGATCCCGGGCCAGAAGGGACCATTGGGGCCATCCTGTCTGACCTGCACCGCATAGGTCCTTGGACGTCCCCCTACAAATCCCGGCTTCAAGGCCAGGCGCGGTGTTGGAACGAGGCCAGGGCTTCGGACACACCTGATTGCAATTTAAAACGCAGAGCTGGAGAGTCCACCCGCGCTGGGTACTGGGGCTCGCTGGCTAATCACACGCACTGTTAATAACTTGCCCCCATATCTAGCCTGAATTTGTCTAGTTTCACCCTGCAGGAGCTGGATCTTATCTGGGCTTGGGCCGGGGGGCGTCGCTGTCAGCCTGACTCTGGCTGCTCCTTGTCTCCTGCAGGGGGATTGAGTTCCCACTCCATGACACCAGGCTGGAGCCCTTGGAGATCCTGAAGAGCATGGGGCTGACCCTGCTCCCGCTGGGCGACAGGAGCGTGCAGCTGACTGGGCTCCGACACAGGGTGAGCGCTGAGCGCACCGTGCTCTGCCCACTGCTGGGCACCGCGGAAGTCCAGGGTGAGGGTTCCTGGCCAGGTTCCAACCAGCTCCAGTCACCTCACCGGGAAAACTGCAGCTGATCTTCCAGGACTAAGCATTTCCTCCACGTGGGTGTGGGCAGCCAGAGGCTCGGCCTTGCTGGGGCAGCTAACGAGACCTTGCCCCAAGATCACCTCCTACACCTGAGTGTCTGTCTTTAAGCAATGGCCTTCAAGGATCCTCCTTGTCTGTCCTGGGAACATCTAAAGCAGGGGTGGGTGCAGCCCCTGGCTTGCCTGGATCCAGCCCCTGACGCTCAGGGCCTCCCTCCTATCACTGGGGAGCCTGCGCTCGTGCTCCAGCCCCCCCGCTGCCTCACCGTGGGGCTGGAGCGCACACAGTCTGCTAGATTGGACCCCCCCCCCCAGGGCTCTGGTGTGCGTGGGGCGTGAGGGGAGTGTGTCTGCTTCTCGGTCGGGGCCACGCCAGAGAGGTTGATTTTGCTTCTTGCTTGTGTGTGGCCCCCGACTGACTCTTCCGTGGGCCAGTGTCCCCGACCCAAAAAACATTCCCCACCCCGGCCCAAATCCCATCCAGCTGCCAAGAGTGTGCAGCTCGCTCGGTGGTCATGTGTGTCAGGTTTCCAAGTGCATTGTCCATCGTTGCCAAGTAGAGTTGTTTTCCTCCAGGGATCTCTGACAGGTAACCCTCTAGCCAGCCTTGGGGGGGAATGGGAGAGTATTGGCAGGGCCAGAAGTTTTGGGTGCCGTCCCCAGCTTGTGCCCTAGCACTCCTGCCGGGTGTCCGGAGCGGGTGGCTGACGTCTCCAGCTGCCAGCTAGGTTATTGTGTGACTCCAGCCTGCCAAGGCCTGTACAGTGCTGTGTCTCTCCCTCCGCAGCAGGATGCTTCCCCCCTGGAGCTCTTCAGTCTGAAATTCATCACCGAGCTGGTCGACCCGCCTGCAGGAGAGCAGCAAGGCATCTCCCCACTGGCTGTCCAAATTATTTCTCCCCCGTTTTTAGGGAGAATGGTACTCACCGCTGGACCAGCCCAGTTTGGAATGGACCTGACCAAGCAGGAGCATGGGGTGAGTGACTCTTTCACTGCTAGTAGCTGGCGAGTTTGGCTGGGTTGGGTCTGCAGGGGTGTCTAACCTTTCCTGGCTGTCCTTGCTGGGCCATAGAGCTGGCCAGCTGAACCTTGCTTCCTGAGCGGCTGTAAAGAAGTCACGGAGTAATTTTGCTTTGCCTGTTCACTATCGATGCAGCATGACGGGTCACCAAAGCCTTGTTTCTGCACCTGGATTGGACGAGCACTTAAAAAAAAAAAATCAGGAGAATAAAATTTCTGCTCTCAAGTTTGATCTGTTTTCAAACGAAGCCCCGTTCCTGCGAGGCGTGAAACCTGCAAGCTGCGACTGGAGATTGGGAATTGTCCTGGCTGGCTGTAATTGCTCTTTAAAGTCCACAGAGACTGCAGCATAGCCAGGCCCCGCGACCCAAAGCAGTTCTGGGAACTAGCAGGCTGGTATGGGGGAGGGGGCACGTACTGTGATATCCCCTGGGCTAGCTTCTAAGTGCCGGGGGTGTTACACCCCTTACTCAGCTGTTACCTGCCTCTTCAGTGGGTAGATGCAGCCTCTGTAATGCGGAAGGGCTAATGTTGGGCTCCCACACCACAAGCGACTGGTGCACGCAAGCCATCGCTGAGCCTCAGGGTCCCTAGGGAATTTGAACAGGCCTTCCTGGTGCTCAACAGGCTTTGTTTACATGTGTCAGTGTTACCCTGCGCTGTGAGCCCCGGGGCCAGGCGGGCGCCGCACAAACACCCAGCCAAAAGACCGGCCTTGCTGTCGGGAGCTCACCTGCCTCTGCTCCCGGCAGGTGAAAGGAAGCTTAGTGCAGAGTGACCCGTACCAGGCCTGTGCCGCTATCACCAACCAGGAGGAGGTACATGGGAAGGTGGCGCTGGCCCAGAGAGGCGAATGCATGTTTGCTGCCAAAGCCAGGAACTTGCAGACGGCAGGCGCCGTGGGGGCGATTTTCATCGGTGAGTCTCCAGCGCGGTGGTTAGCGTGTGCGCGTCCCGCTCGCCGATGGCGCAGGGGGCACCGGGGAGCGAAGGCAAAAGCGCCACCGCGGGGCTGGGAGCTGAGGCCTGTACCAGAATCATCTTTGCTGCTGAGGTGTCTGCTCATTGCAGAACCCTTGCTTGCTAGGTAGAGGGTTTATGGGAGAGGCAGGAACTGCAGTTACCTTTGGCGTCTGAGCCCGCCTCTCCCCCTGCTCGTAACTGTGTATAGTGCAAGTAAGACCAAATATCCTACCTGCATAAAATTGTGGGTTGGATTAAACGCCCCCATCAGCAGCTGCCCTTGAGTGCGGTGTGTGCGTTGTGGCCGTGTGTACGATGCGCCCAGCTGTGCCCCGGAAACACTCTCCTCTTCCCCTTGTTAGACAACGCTGAAGGCAGCTGCAGCGAGGAGATGGTTCTGTTCCAGATGGTGGGAGATGGAAGCACCAGCGACATACTCATCCCCCTGGTCTTCCTCTTCCAGAGGGAGGGGCAAGTCCTCCTGGATGCGCTGTCCCAACATCGCAATGTGGACGTGCTCCTGGGCCCTAAAGCCCTGTTCCGAGGGCAAGGTACGAGAGGGGGAGCCAGAGGGAGCTGAGAAGTGCGGGGGGGGGGGTGGGAGAGGGAAGAGGCGATTGAGTGAGGAGCAAGCTCACCTTGGAGCCAGCTGGTTGCCCAGTTACTAAGGCAGGGACAGGCTGCTGGGCTGGGCTCTGGGGGAAGAGGGGTGTGAATGAGAGCGAATGCCTGGCAGCAGAACTGAGAGAGTCACGGTGGACACGACGTTAACTTCCCGGGGGAGGGTCGGTCGCTTTAGAACAGCTTGCTGGGGCTGGGGCTGGGGCTGTGGCGGGCTTGGAGAGGAGCCGTGCAGCTTGTGCTCGGGGCCTGTCACAACCCAGTAAATGAGATGGAGGGTGTCGGATCCTGCGTTGGGGAGGAGTTTGCAGTGTGGAGCCCACCCCCTCTTACCTTCCGACTGGCTGGGCCCAATGTGCACCACTGGTGTTGGGCCTGGAGATTTGCCCTTCACAGAGATTTGGCCCCACTTGCCTGCCTCTCTTCATGGAGGGGCCAAACCTGAGCGCTGCTGGGACCTGGTGCCCCACGTGACAACACCGCGAGCAGGGAGCTGAGTCCTGTTGGCCCCGGGGACTGGAGCTGCACCTGGCCCCTTTGACACATTCTGCTTTCACCAGTGCAGATGATCACACTGTTTGCCTCTGCCCTTCACAGCTCTGGATGGGGGGGGGCTCTCCAGGAGCTGTAGGTGTTTGGAGCCGGGTTAACAAGGGGAGCCCACCCAGCTGGTTTAGAACGTTCATCCTGTCACTGTTCTAAAAGTCTAGAAAACACGGAGCAGCTGTTGCCCACGCGGTAGCCACAGACCCCGGCGCCAGGATGGTGAGACGTGCTCCAGACCAAGCATGAGTTGCACCTGCTGCCCAGGAGGCTAGTGGCCAGCCCCTGGCAAGGAGAGCCAGGAACAAGCAGAAGTGCCCCTGTGCCCGGCCAAGCACGGAGTCACCAGCTGCCAAAGACCTCAGGCATGTTCATGTTGGTTGTCTGGGGGAAGGGACGGCCAGCATTCGGCTGGAGGCAGCAGCCTGGAGATTTGCAGCGTCTATTTTCTGTAGCATGTCGGTGATGCGAAGGGCCGTGGTGGGTGTCATGGACAATGTGCGTGTTTGAAATGGAAAGAAGCCACCCTTTGGGATGGGGTGGCTGAGGTGAGTACTAACCTTGCCCTTGCAGCCAGCAAAGAGCACGGGACTTTGTACCAAAGCAGCCAAGACAAACCCAGCTTCAACCGCTGTCAAGGGCTGGGCTCTGCTCTGCATCTCTAGTACTTTGAAACATCCAGGTGGGAAGTGGTCAGCGAGGAATCCTGCTGGCCTGTGTTACGGAGTCGAAGCCCTCGCCTGCATGTGTAGCAGGTACATGGCCTGCCTGGCTCGTAAGCCAACTGAAATGTGACAGCCTTCAGGCCCTGAGGGGGTGAACCCACAGCTGCAGCACACCTCCGGCAGCTGTAAGACTGGATTAGGACATACCTGGTGTGAATGGGGCACCAATGGAGGCCCTTGCTTTAAAAAATAGCCTTGGAAAATTGTTCTAACTGACCTACTCTGGTGCTGTTCTAGCTCTCAGCTGGCTCTGCCGGAGGGTTGGCAGGAAGAGGTAGCACCCCTCAACCTTGCTCCGGAGGGCTGGCAGGAGAAACAGTTCACTGCAATTACTGCCCTGCCCTTGAAGTTCTGACTCATAGTGATACAAATGTGCATTGCTCTAAACAGAGCACCAGAAACCTTTTTCTGCCCCTGCCGGGAAGAGCAGCTTGAGAATTCTGGTCTTGTGCCGTCGTTGGGAAGACTTTTCTAAATCCACCGGTGGCAGGGCGCTGCTTGCTCCTTCAGGTGGAGAGGAATGGTCTCTTCTCACACGGTGCCTCTGCCAGCTGCACTTTACTATGGCGTGGCCGTGAGCCATGGGCTCTGTGCTTTCAGGTGCACAATGTTGCTAAGGAACTGGCCTTAGCTGCCGGCTGGTTTGAGTAAATGAAATGTTCCTCTTGTGGGCCCTTGCGACAGCCTGTGTTGTCTTTTGCACAAACCCTACACGCCAGCCGCTGGCAGGGGGCACTGGCTACTAGGAGTCTTCTGCTGGCCAGTCTTATTCATGGGAACGAGCTTGTGTTTGAGCCCTGCGGTGTCACTCAGCAGCTGGGGCAAAGGGATGTTTGTTTTGTGTGGAAGGATGGGGGCAAATACCCCCCCGGCAGCCCTCCCTGGTCCCCCAGCTCCCTCCTGCAATGGCCCGAGGGCTGTAACCTTCCCTAGTGACGGACCACGTGGATGTTCTCGTTGCAGAACAAGAGGCCAAGGCGCAGGGTTAAGGCAAATCTTTGTATTGCATACACTGGACTGGTGCTAGTTTCATAAACGCATCACGTCTTTACCCACAATGACCAGCATCTCTCAGGGAGAGCTCAGGCTACAACTGCAACTTATACAAATAACGGGAAGAGGCGGCCAGAGCTCCCGGGAAGGCTGGGTTTGGTGCAGCCATTGCCTGCAATGGCCATCACCACCGTTAAACAGAAAAGAGCCGAAGCAGAATGTAAGTGACCTGGATTCCCTGCAGCAGCTGTACATGGTACCTGCCCCCCGGGAGTGAGGGGGCTTGAAACCAGACTTATGGTGCCTGCCTCAGCCTCAGCCTGTACACAGGTGGAGTGGCCCTGATAAACAGGCTGCAAAACAGAGGGGGTAGCTCCATGCACTCCCCCAGTCTGACAGGTGCCTGTGTTTAGTGACGCTTGAGGCCCACAGCTGAGCTTTTATATGAGAGTTCACTCACTTTGCTACTTAAGAGCAAAACGAGCCAGAGCAGCGGAAGAGAGTTGACTCTATAACACTTCATTGGCCAAATAACCAGCTGCTGGAGCCAGCTTGTCAGGTAGAACTGCATGGCAGGAAGGGGGCAATACGGTACAGATTAGCACCCTTCCCCCTCCACTGCCCTGACCCTAGCCACGTAATAGGAACATGCCCATGTTCAACTGAACAGTTTTCAGCTCACTCCTTGTCTGTGGCACCCCGGGAACGCTAATTCATGGTGCAGCAGATTAGAATGAGACCAGTGTGGCCCTTCAGTTACCTCCCCAAATGGAGAGAAGCTTTTCACCAATACATGGACGGGGGGGATCCGACTACAAGCCTTCCCCTTTTTCTTTACAGCATGACTTCCCCATTCACTGCCACTGAACTGTTGGCAGCTGCTGCTTAGAATAATGATTTCAGAAGCTGCCAATAACCAGAACATTCTTTCCCACCAAGCTTGATAAAGTTCAGGCATTGTTGGAGTGAGAAGCAGGGAACGTGGGGAGGCTGGTGAGCATGTGCCGAGCTGACCCAGCAAAGTGAGCACAGAGGACACAGTTATCGTACCATGTTCCTGGCAAGCGCCAGCCTCACAGTGGGGAAGAAAACATCCCAGCAGCCCGAGGCAGAGGAACCTTAGTGCAGTTGCTTCCCATAAGCTCCTGGAGGCAGGGTGCACTTAGAAGTGGGCAGGAATCATTGGCCATTGTGCAGCAATTTGAGATGGCAAATTTCCCATCCCTGCATGGGGACAAAGTCAACATTGTGACAATTTTCACACATTGAAAATCCCCCCCCTTCAGAAACGGCTCAGTGCGCTATAGCTGAAATGTTTTGATTTCAACCACTGTTAAACTACAACCAGCTTAATACGACAATTATGGGGGAAAAACAATTTTTCATCGCTATTTTTGAGTCCTCTTTTCTCAACTGACCCTTTCCCACAGCAGGGTCTGGTTTTGAGAAATCGTTTTCCCCACGCAAAACACAATTTGTGGAAAAATTTCTAACCAGCTGGAGTTCCCTGTTTGATCTCCACTAGCACCTCCCCAGCCTTTCTACTTGTCACTGCTACTCCAGCTGCTGTACACATGTTCCTGCTGCAGCAGAGAATGGATCCAGGCACTTACTTGGGCGAGCGAATGAGGTGAAGAAAACTGGCTCCAGCAGAAAGCTCGGCTCGTCTTTGAAGTAGGTCGAAAGGGATGTAGTTAAATGACAGTTGGTCCATCAGTTATTAAATTAGCACCATATATAGATATTTATAGAGAAAATACTTTTGTAAACATTAGTTTCTTCCTTCCGACGGTGGTGTAGTCCATGGCATAATGCATCTATAAACATAAATAGGAAGGGTAGCGTTCAAAAGGCAGCCGGCGGTGCAGCACCAGGACGGGGGTTTTAATTCCTGTTGCTGCAGTCACATGGTCCCACAAGGCAAGTGGGGTTTTGGGTCCGGTTTCAGCTGAAGCAAACGGGTCCAATAGTGAATCCAAATTGGTGAGAGGCGTCTCCGTTGTGAAACACAGCCAGGTCGCGCAGGGGCAGGAGCGCCAGCTCCTCGGTGTCAAACCGGAATATGGTGTCAGAGATTGACGACTCGTTATCCAGCTGTAACACACAATGAGCTGCAGTGTGACCTTGCCACAGCCGCAGAGCCCTGTGCCCCGAGGTAACATGTAGCTATCAGGAAAGACCCCTGCAGTGGTACTGAGGTGTGTTAGCAGGCAACGGTAAATCGTAGCTTCCTTGCTTGTGCTCACACCTGTGTTCTGAACTGGAGACCAGCCACAAACCTGCTGTAGCTAGTTATGAAGTAAGAACACACCCGTTTCCCTCAGTGCTTTGGGGCAGGCCTGTTCTTTTCACTTGTAGGTCCAACACCTAGCACAAGGCACCGAGCGCAGGGACTCCAGCGGCTACTGAAAATGCAGCTCAGGTGCCAGAGGGGAGCTCCGCAGGGTTTGGTGCGGGTGCAATTATTGCTCCGTGCTGCTGCTTTTCTAGCTACGTGTGCTAACGTTGGGCGCTTGCAATGCCTGCAATTAACTCCGGGCTAAGGGTCAGTGTCAAACGTGGCTCCCTGCGCCTGGGCCTTGAGCTAAACGGCCTGATATGCGGAACGTGGGCGGCCGGGTCTCCCCTACACCGAGCCACTTGGATGTAAAAATCCTGTTTATTTATTTACCGGTTAAACGGTCAGTTTAACCGGTTACCTGCTTAACAGGGAGTGGGCAGGGGAGCTAAGGATGCTGTTTCAAACCACTGGCACAGACTCCCCACTCACCATGCAGCCCTGCAGGGTGGTCATGTAGCTCTGCGCCCTGGAGTCTGCGAGGAATTTGATGGCTTTCTCCAGCTGCAGCGCCCCTCCGTCGGCCTCAGGCCTGCAGGAGTACGACACCTTCTGGGTGGCCAGGCTGCTGTGCAGCTTCAGGAACCGGAGCTGGACGGTGCCGGTGCCTTGGTATTCCAGCTGCAGCAACAAGAGGGGTAAGGGTGCTCAGCGGTGGGCACCCACAGCACCACCTCAGAGCCTAGCCTGAGGGCAGGGCCGGCACCGTTCAGGGCGGGAGGGAGTTGGGCTCAGCCACGGCCCGTCTTGAACCCACCCTGCAGCCCACGGACGGGGAAGGAAGCCGCACAGGCGGGACTGCCGGGCTTTCCCCTCCCCCCAAAGAGAGGGTACAAGTGTACGGGGAGGAGGCTGAGGTGCCACAGGCCTGACGGATTGATTTGGGCACAAGCTCTGGTGGGCCAAACCCCCCGTCAGAGGCAGCGGAGAAGTGCGCTGAGGGTATGCACACCGGCGCCTGCTCCCCCTCACGGGCACAGACGGGCGGTGGGCCAGAAGGCACCATGGTGCTTACCGTGCGTACCCCGCTGCCCGAGCACCTCCCTGAATTAATTCCTGTTTTGAGTGGAGCTTGGTCCAAGGATTACCCAGCGCTCCCTTGGCCCCCACCCAGCCATTCCCACAGAATGTGCTGCGCACAGGGAAAGACAGTTCTAGTTCCTGTATTAACACCCAGCCTGCTGAGGGCCCCGGTACCGAGCCGTGCCTCAGCGCTGCCACGCCCAGGAGGTGGGCCCCGCCCTGCCATGCCTGCACGGAACTGACCAGGAAGCCCCCGGGCAGGGTGCTGAACCACTCAAAGGTCCCCTCGGCCGCGTATGCTCTCAGCCAGGCTTTGATAGGCACCTGGGGGGAAACGTTGCCCGTTAGGCTGTCAGCGCCTCAGCCGCATGCAGGGTGTCTGTCGTGACTGGTACTAGGGCCTCCGAAGTCAAACACTGGCAGGAACTGCAGGCTGGCTTCCGCTCAGCCCAGGCCTCTGCCACGCAAGGAATCGTGGAGGAATCATTGGGTTTTACAAACCTCCGCCTCTTCCCACCCAGCTCTGCCCAGAGGGGCGAAGGGAAACAGCCGCTCTGCCTTGATCACAAGGCCCCGGCGCTGTCAGCACAAGCCCTGCGCTAGAACAGCCACACCAGACACTGAGCCAGTTACGGGGGGCTGATCGCTGGGGCTAATGTACCTCCTGGCTCATTCTCCTTTCCCTCCTTCCCTGTCCCATATCCTCTTAGTCACGCCCTCCCCGCTTCCTGCATCACTACCCTGGCTTCCATTCCCTTCCACAGCACGTGCCAAGGCCTCATCCACACCGGCTCTGCTGCCACAAGAGCATTGCTGAGACGCCGATTTTGTGCATGTCCCACTGCCTGAGAAAAGTGGCCAGACCCCCCCGTACCTGATTGCGTACTGGCGCGATGCAGGTCTCTCCCCCTGCGGTGAAGTTGCAGAACGCCAGCAGAGAGTCCTGCGGGCTGCCTTGATTGGGGTCTACGTAATAATAACCTGGAAGGGGGAAGGGCAAGCGCATGCTGGTATCGGGGAAGCGAGGTGGCTGCTGTAGCTCGTTTTACAAGGGGTTCCTTAATGGTTGCCCCTGTGACTAGGGCATCAGCCCCAGGCTGGCGCGGTGCTTTGCTGCGTTCCCACTCCAGCCCCTCGGCCTGTTTGGTGCTGAATTCCCAGCCATGCCCCACTCCTCTGGATGCCCGTCCCCTCACCAACCCGCCCCTGGGGACGAATACACCCCAGCCAGGCTGCTCACCCCGCAGCCAGAAATACCCTGCGCCCCACCACGTACCCCGCTGGGTCTTTCGCTCAAGGTGGCGCCGCTCCAGCTTCGCAGTCTGTTTTCAGTTACGCCCCAAGGCCGGGTAGGCCTGGCACAGGCCTCGCACTGCTGCCCACCGCAGCCCTCGTGATGGGCTTTAGCCCAGAGGAAGCGTGCAAGCAGCTGGTGAGTGTGTTACACACACACCTCGCCCCGGGCCTGATCCAAACCATGCCAGTGTGTTATGGCCTGCAGAAGCTCAGGCTTTCAGCTCTGGAGGGCCCCAGCCCAGTTCCCACTGGGCCAGCCAAGATGCAGGAAATCAACATCCCGCCCCGACATCTGCCCGGATCTAAATTCCTCTGAGCTGAGCCAAGGAGCGACGCCCACTGGCCCCATGCCCCTCCCCCAGGCAGGCCTAAGGCGTGTGCCTTAAGTCAACGGCTCTGCACAGCTTGGTCTCAGCTCCACAGCCGCTACCCACTACAGCACGGTGGGGAACCTGCGGCCCCTGGCTTGCCTGGATCCAGCCCCCAAGGTTCAGGGCTCTCCCCAGCATTAGGCAGCCCGTGCTGGTGCTCCGGCTCCCCTTCTGCGCCCCCATCCCTGCGGGGCTGCAGCACAGAGAAGCTACCAGCTTGCCCCCCCCCCCCCCCAAGGCTCTGGTGTGCGAAGGGAACGTGGAGAGCGTCTTTCTGCTTCCTCGGCGGGGGGTCTCAGTGGCCCCTGACCCAGAAAAGGCTCCACACTCCTGCACCACAGGCTGAACCTCTAAAAACCAGACCACGGATGCTCCTGGACCAGAGAGCTCTGGGGGCCGGGAGTCAGGTGGCAGGAGGGCCTGTGACCGGGAGCCCTGCCAGGGCTGGGGGCAGTGGGGCTGGCGGCCGGCAGCCTAGCTGGGACTGGAAGTCAAGCCGGCCGGGGAGGTGGCAGCTGGGGCTGGGCGTGGAGCCAGTCTGGGGAGCTGGAATTGACCTTCCCGAGGGTGCTGGACCGAGGAGGTCCATGCTGAGGTGATCTTTCCTGAATGGAGCTACCAGGCAGAGTTCATAGGGGCCTGAAGGAGCCCGTTCCACCCGTGACCCCATCACACCGGCACCCTGCTCTCCCCAGAGGCCGGTGCAGTTTGGTTGGTACCATCAGGCAGGTCAGGCTGAGCCAGGAGGAGCTCCTTGCAGGTGGCGGCTGGGTGGTCTTTGGTGCCATTTGGGGGGTCTACCAGGCTCCTCAGCTCATGGCCCAAGTTGTCCAGAAGAGCCCACACCGTGCTGTAGTCCAGCTTGTTTGTGGAATAAATCAGATGCTAAAAGGGGTGGAAGACAGACAGAACGTCACTTGTATCTGTCACCCGTCCCCAGGCCGGCAGGACCCCAAGCGCAGCCAGTGTCTGTCTCTGCGCAGCACCGTGCACGATGGGCCCTGCCCTCCGCTGGGGTCTCCGTAACGCTGGAATACGGAGAAGGGGGGACGCTGCATGGCTAAGTCAAAACCTGCCCCCGGGGCTTTGGGATCTAACGCTGCAGCAGCGGTTGGTTCCTGCCCAAAGAGGAGCCAAGTTACTCTCCTGTGCTGGGCTGCAAACGAAAGCAGCGGAAAGCGGGGACGCGATTTGAGGCCGGCAGTGAAGACTCAGGGAGCTGCAGACTCCTCAAATCTCCCACTTCTTCCTCTGTGCGGATTAAGCCACCGTATGTGACGTTCCAGCAAGTCTGTGCAAGCGAAAGCACAAGGAGCCATCGCGTCAGACACTCTGCCCCGTGCCGTGTATCACACGGGCGTGCCAAGCTTTGTGCGAGTTACACCAGACTAGCTGGAGCTTTGGGGAGGGAAACGGGTTGCTGCTCTGGGGGAGACTTGCTGGCTCAGTGGGGCCTGATCGCTGTGCCCCCCCCCCAGCACTCACCTTCAGCTCCTCCATGGAGATGTTTAGTGAGGGTCCCCTGGGACCGGCAAGGCCGGGTGCACCCTAGATGACAAGCACAACCACAACATTGGCACCTCTCAGCGGGGTGGCCCGAGCCAGCCGGGCACTGACAGGAGGGCCTTTCCCATCCGGCCAGCCAGCCCGCTCCGTGTCTGTGCTCCCCCGTGTACGTGGCAGGCAAGGCCTTCTGACTCGCCCCCCCTCCCCCCCGTGTTGTCCGCAGCGCTGTGCGAGTTCGCTCGTGCGTGAGAAAGCAAGTGGGCTGAGCCCACGAAAGCTCATGCTGCCAGCTACGTTCCGTTAGTCTCTAAGGGGCCGCTAGGCTGCTCCTTGTTTTTTAAGTTTTTCCAGTTACTAACCTGGCTCCCCCTCGGAAACATTTGGCTGTGGAACTCAGCTTAACTCACCGGCAGGCCTGGCGCGCCTTTGGGTCCCGGCTGGCCCTGGAAGCCTTTCGGTCCCTAAGATGAGAAAGAACACGGGGAAAAGAATGAACGATCAGCGAGACGTTCTGTGGCTGGAGACTCCCAGACTGTCCCTCGGATTCTTTACGTCCATGTGTGGAATGGCTGCCGTGGCGTGCACCGATCTGGAAGTGGCGTATCACAAGTCATGGCGCACACAGATAGCGGGGTGGGCTGGGGCCGAGGTGGGGGCTCGTCTCTAATGGGGGATGTGGGCTTTGGGGTGCAGGAGGGGATTCTGGGAGGGCAGAGGGGTTCAGATCAGGAGGGGGCTGCAGGCTGAGGCAGGGAGTTGGGGTGAGGGCTGTGGGCTGGGCCAGGGGATGAAGGGTTTGGAATGCAAGAGGGCAGGCCCGGACTGCTGGAAGAAGTGGGACTCTGGACTGGGGGTGTGGGATTCGGGGTGCAGGAGGCAGCTCGGGTGGGGGGGAGCTCAGGGTGTGTGGAGGGAACCTGGGCAGCTCCTGGGCAGTGGCACGAAGGCAGGTCTGGCTCCTGGGGAAGGAGGGATGAGGCTCCGCGGCAGCATGCGAAGCCCCGTGGCTCCCCGCTTCGAAGCCAGACCTGCTGTGCTGACCACTTCCCTGCCAGCCCCAGCACAGAGCCGTCCTGGCTACGGCAACCGCACGCTGGGGCTGGTTTGGGGCAGAGCTGACAGGGAAGCTGGGCGGCCGCACAGCTTAGGGGAACTCAGGCCCAGAGAAACGTCACTGAAGGAGGCGTTCGGAGCCCCGGCTCTTCCCACGGCTGGGCCCGCCCCCGGCGGCTCAGTCCACCTGGATAAAATGCCCCCAAAGCACTCTCTGGGCGAAGGCAGGTTTGGGGGGAGCTGCAGGGACTAGGGGCGACACGGGGGAGGGGGGCCTGTAAGGAACATGGGTGGGAAGGCAACATCGAAGCCTAGCGCAGAACAGGCCCCATCCACCCCTGCAGGCTCGTGGGCTCTGCCAAACTCCCCACACAGCTGGGAAAGGCTTGAGTCATGCAGGCTGGGCTCCGTGTGCCCCCTTTGCATGCCTGGAGAGGGTAGCACCTGCCAGGTGGCTGCTTTCTGAGGCCCAGCCCCCATACTGCAGGCGAGGAGGAGGAGGAGGAGTGCAGCCCCCTCAGAAGGGCCCTGACCCCACCTCAAACCTTCCCAGCCTCCTGCCATGTCCAGGCTGCGGCAGTGCAGCGAGATCCTGGCCCTTCCCCCAGGAGCCCAACACAGAACCTGTTACCGAGGAAACTGGGCACCACAGCACCTTAGGCAGCGTTTCTGAGGATCGGCCTTTTCAGCTCCCAAGACCCCGTGGGACACGTCTCAGCCAATGGTCCCTCTAATTTTTTCCATCCATGTGCAGAATAAACGTTGTTATACGCACCAAGGCAGGTGTAGATGTGCACCACCAATAGACACACAGGACACTGGCTGTGGGCGCTCTGCTAATCTGCTGGGCAGCACTTGACTCCCTGCTGGGTGGCTGCCCAAGCGCACACCTTACAGGGAACACCAGACCTGCCCCCACCCCCAACACCAGCGAGACTAGCGCAGACTGAGAGATTTGTGCAGCTGGAGTCTGGAGCTGGATTAGGTTTTAGGGGCTTTAGCAGCCAGAGTTTGTCCTCTGCTGCCACTCGCCACACATGGGCCTCTAAGGGCAAAGGCTGCCCAGGGCCAGGTAGACTGTGAGCACAAACCAGCACGAGTGTTAGGAAAAAGCAGCTCCAGCTTTCCCTGCGCCTGCTACCCAGCTGCAGATCAGACATAACAGTCTCTTCTCCCGCCTCTCCCCCCCGTGTGTGCACTGAGCCGGGGGAGGGGGGAGAGGGGGAGCTGTGCTGGGGGGATATGCTCAGAGACAGGCTGTAGTCAGATCAGATCACAGAAGAGAACTCTCCACTTCCTACTTACCTTTTGTCCAAGCAGGCCCTGGAAGGGAAATCACAGAAAAGAATATTTGAGCTACACACTGACTTGGGAATAAATAGAACCAGTGTAGCAATAAACAAACACGCAGACTAATGTGCAGACTTCATTACCCCCAATTTACAGATGGAAAAGCTGAGGCATGGGGCAGGGAAGTGACTTGGCCATGGTCATCCAGAAGGCCACTAGCAGAGCAGGGAATAGAGCCCAAGTCTGCTGAGTGCTAGACCAATGCTCTGCCCATTGGGCCACACTTCTACCCTTTCCTGCCTGTATGGTGCCCAACCCCGAGCCATCCCAAAGGGCAGAGGTTTTGAACACACCCCTTCTGTCTGAGGCTCTGCCTCTACTGGAGATGGAGCCCCCTCACTGGGGCCACAAGCCCGCCAACCCCAGCCCCAGAGCTGCTAAAGGCAGGAGACGTGGCCCCAGCTGCCTGGGGTCCTAGGCTGCAAGCCACCCACCCCGGCCTTAGCCTGAGCACAGGGGAAAGGCCAGGCCAGGGTCTGGGGTGCTATGTGGCTGGGACCATGCAGGACTCTTTGGGGGAGGCTGCAGTAGCCTGGGCCCCCTTACCCCAGGAGCTGCCGGTGAGTCCCAGCTCCTCCCCTCGCCCACCGCTTGAGGGAGCTGGGAAGCCCAGCCCCAGGGTCTGGCAGCCCAACTTGGCTCCCTCCTCCGAGCAACTTCCTGGGGGGCCAGGCAGCCCAGTCCTGGGGCCCACCCCCTTCAGGGAACCCCGGAGGAATGGGCAGCCCAGCTCCGGCCTCCTCTCAGCGAGGAGCTGCCACCTCTCTGACCCCTCAGCTCCCTATTCTGAGCTCCCCTTGAATCCTGCATCCCCTGGCTTGAGCGCCCCCCCCCATGCCTCCCTCTCACTATAGTTAGTAACTGCCGGGTGCCACGGTGGCGCATGTCCGAGCACGCACACGTCAGCGCACGTCCGAACACGCTCACGTCAGCGCACGTCCGAGCACGCACACGTCAGCGCACGTCCGAACACGCTCACGTCAGCGCACGTCCGAACACGCTCACGTCAGCGCACGTCCGAGCACGCACACGTCAGCGCACGTCCGCGTTGGAGCACAAGACCGCCTCGCTCGGCTCACAGATGGGAAAGCTTAGAGGGAACCCTGCTCCCTGCCCTGCCGAGCTGCAGGAAAAGCCTCCAGGAAGCGCCAGGGGAGGGGGAAGGGGAGCAGCAGAATGTGCAGCCACTTCTTCCCCACAAGCCGGATCTGGCGGGGAGCCTCGGGGCTCTCTCCCCACCCCCCACAGGAAGCCGGCGCTGGCTCTTCAAGCTCACTGGGGGGGGGGGAGGGGGGGTGTGTGTGTGTGAGACTGAGCACCAGGATGGGTGCCCTGCTGCGGGGGAGCAGCTGAGCTGAGCTGGAGCTGAAAGAGAGCCATAGGCTGCCCAGCCCTGGCCTAGGAAGTGGCTTTCGTGGCCAGAGAGCAGCGTGATGACGTCATTCTGCCGGCCAGCAGGAAAAACTTTTTTATACACAGAGAGAGATTTAACTAGTTGTGCTATTCACGCTGGCTTCGGTGGGCGGCTGTAGGCCAGAGCATCTAGCCAAGCGCGAGAAGCAGCTGTTTGCCCTTCTCCGGGACACCCTCTGGGAACACAAAGGACTTACCGGGATTCCAGGGAAGCCGGAAGATCCCCATGGACCGGGTGGGCCGACATCACCCTGCAAAAGTGACAGACGCTCAGCTGACAACGTATAGCAGGAAAACGTGGGAACCACCCCTGGGTGCCCCTGGAACTGGGTCACCCCGTTCAGAGTCTTGGAGTTTAGAACATGCACTGAACCTCCAAGCTACAGAGGGATTCTGCAGCCCTCAGCACAAGGAAGGACCATCACTAACACAAACACCTGGCCCACAGTCAGCTGACAAACACACTGCACCTTAAACAATTAAATCGCAACCCAATTCGGTCTGTAGAAAGGAAATGGAGATTAAACAACTTGACCAAGGTCAAAGAGCACATCAGTGTCACTCAGGACTGGCCTCGACCTCTGATTCCCAGTTCTCTGGTCTAACACTAGTCTCTCTGGAAGCACAGGGGCTGCATGCGCTGATATACAATCAAAGCCATCTCTCATTTTTCTACCTGCTGGTGTGTTTTTGCAGAGATGAGGCAGATTTTTGCAACCGCAACAAAAAGAGTGCCAAAGACACACCCAATTCCATCCAGTAACATCACTGCTGCCGGCATTTCTTTGTCTCTTGGGCCAAGACATTCCTGCATTCCTCCCCTTGCGGGACCACCCCAGGCTGGGAACTGACCTTGGCAGAATATATCATTCCGCCCTCTTCTTCCTAGCACTGGAACGGAGAGCTAGTGCCAGCGAACTGCCGGGTAAGCCAGCTGGGGCAGCTGCAGAACAATTCACCCCAGAAGGAGAGGACAAGTTGAGGTCTTTTACCTGCTCTCCCTTTGGTCCTGGCCTTCCAGGAGCACCTCTGGTCCCCTGCTTGCCCTGTGACACAGACAGGCATTGAGTGAGCATTAGAGGAGTTTCAAGAGGCAGGAGAGGGAAGGGAAAGAAAAGAAAGAAATCACAATACATGCCTTGAAGCCATCGTCTCCTCGAGGGCCGTGATAGCCTCTGCTGCCCCTCTCACCCTAGAAGGGCCAACCACAGACAGGAATTGGTAATGGTAGAGACAACAAAACTCAATCGCCCTATGGGAGCCGGAGGGTGAGCTGCTGTGGAGCTGAGATACCAGAGCCTTCCGTCAGGTCAGTTACTAAATTAAGTAGGACACAGCCAAGAACTGAGGTTTGCCTGGCTCTCAGGACAGGGGGTTCTGAGACCAAAGGAATTAAGGCAGATGATCAGCAGGGCAGGTTTTGCTGTGTTTTAAGTATTGATGGATCTTGATCATGTTCCCAGGACAGCTGCTGTAATCGGGGAGGCGAAGAGACTGAAAATCCTCCCTAGGAGGTGAGCAATCCACACAAATGCATGACACGCCAGGAGGAAGGAAAGTGCAGAAATGAACAGGAGGCCTCGATTCAGCCAACTTCCCTGAGGGCAAAGGTTCTTCTCTTCCATTGAGCGGTCCGTGGCAAACAGCCCGACCTCATCCCCCGAAAGAAGAGTTGTGCTAACAGGAGCAGAGTCAACATGAATCAGCCAAGCAGGGCCAGACAGTTCGAAGCAGAGTGAAGAACAGAACCGGTGCGGGGATGCTGACAAGCGCAGCTGGCTGAAAACATTCTGGAAAGTGCTTTTGTTTTTCAGAGGGATTTCTGGGTTTTTTTACAGGACGTGTTTTACAATAAAACAAATCCTTGGGATAAAAATGTCTTTTATCAAAACATGTTGGCAACCCAAAATCCAGGGAGGAGGGTGAGGTCCGGGTGAGAGGCAGGTGCAGACGTGGGCTGGGGGTGCGGGGTCTGAGCAGGATGGAGTGCAGGGTCTGGGTAGGAGGTAGGGTGCAGGATGGGCTGGGGGTGCAGGATGGGCTGGGGGTGCAGAGCGGGTTGGGGGGATCTGGAAAGGAAGGTGCAGGAGCAGGGTGGGGGTGCAGGCGCTGGGTAGGAGGCAGGAGAGGGCAGGGGATCGGGGCGCCTACGTGGCCCAGCTCCCAGAAACACACGTGGCTCTGCATGCTACCGGCACATGCTCCCTCCAGCACAGCCCCCCATCACGCCCATTGGCTGGGATTCCTGGCCAATGAAAGCGACGGGGGTGCCCGTGTGCACCTGCAGGGAGCATGTGCTGGCAGTGCACAGAGCCATGTGGAGCTGCATCCCTCCCCCTGCCAGGCAGAGCCTGTGGTTCGCTCTGATCGGGCCTGCGAGGCTTGGGGCTCCCCCCTCCCTCCAGCAGCACGAGTCAGCTGGCGCTCCGGCCCGGCACCCCTCATCATGGCTGGAGGCGAGAAGGGGACAGAATACGCAGCTTTCCCCAATATGCTACTGCCAGCTAGAATCATACT
Source organism: Pelodiscus sinensis (assembly GCF_052426305.1). NCBI lineage: Eukaryota > Metazoa > Chordata > Testudines > Trionychidae > Pelodiscus > Pelodiscus sinensis. The sequence continues at coordinate 4,775,622 of NC_143074.1, read as the reverse complement.
CCACCCGGGCACAGCCCCCAGAACACAGTGCCCGGGTGCACTACGTACCTTCTGCCCTTTTGGGCCCTGGTCTCCCTTCACCCCTTTCAGGCCAGGAATCCCCTGTGGGGGAAAAATGCAGCATCCATGTATCTCCATCACATGTGACTCGCTGACGGCTGTCGATTTGCTAAGCCCTCTGCTAGGCAGCAGCACTTCCAGGGGGCGGACGGTCGCCCCGCAAAGACCAGTCTTGCCAGGAACAGCCCCTGTTGGCTGCCATTCAAGCGGCTTGAAATGTTATGAACAGGGTGCGCTTGCTGCGATGTCGTTTATAGGAACAAAGATTTTCAACAGGGAAAATACATTTTCCATCCACATGTTCACGTTCTTTGACCAATCAGTTCTGGAGCTGAACTTTTTTAGTTTAGTGACAATTGTTTTGTTGAAATTTCAATGTTTTTCATTATTTGGAAAAACTAGTAAAGTTAATTAAAACTCGCACTCCAGCTCACAACCAGCTCTAGCTGCCACATCTTGGCCCCATCCCTGGAAGTGCTGTCTTCCCAGAGGGCACATCTGGAATGTGATCACACCATCCACCCGACAGACCCATCCCCAAGGCTGGGATGCTCTTCTCAAAAACCACAGCTAGTCAGAAAATTCAGGGCCGCGAGATGCACAGAGTTTAATGAAATGTTGATTTTCATCATGATTTTATTTTTCTCCCCATTGTCTGATCACGCTGGGCATGCGCGACGGGAGGAATGTTAGTTTGCGGAATCCAGCTAATATTAAGTTTAGCCTCAATCAGTTTATGAACTGGATTATATGATGGGGTGTTTATATCAGTGGGGGACTTGGTTCACCCTGGCAGTCTCTTCCAACCCCACGTCTGGTCATTTGCAAAAACAACGAGGGTGCCTTAAGGACGGACATTGGGTATCAGCTTTCGTGGGTAAAAGTCACATTGTCAAATGCATGTGAGGACGTGTTTCTTCACCCCCAAAAGCTGATGCCCAAATGGTCACAAAGCTGTTCAGCTGCAGTCTGCTCGGCTGCCTCCCTAAGGCGCTGTCCGGCACTAGCCTGTATTATTAACTGTGTTTATTATGGTTGTGCACATGGTAGAGCCCTGAGCGGGACTAGTGTATCCTGCTGCCGTAATAGCAGGAGCGGGATTAAAAAAAAATGTTCTGTGCTTGGCTCTAGCCTATGGGCCAACACCACGAATGGAGCCCCCCTGTGCTAGCCTGGGTCCTGCTCTCAGGCTACCCGGAGTAACTCCACTGAAGGGGGCACTACAGGGGTGTCAGGCCAGGAAGCATCAGCCCCAGGGTGCTGGGAGAGCACAGGGCTCCGAGCCTTCTCCGAGACAAAGGTCCGGGGCTCTCTGGCTTTTGTACAGCAACTTGCACACCAGGATCCCGGTCCATGCGGAGCCAGGAGTTGAACTGCACTCTCCTGAGTGCCTCACCCACAGGGCTGCCCTTCCTTTCTCAGAAACCCTAGCGACATCGTGTGCTCTGTGCCTGGAAAGGGTCGGCTTCTAGGGCCAGAAGGGACCACCAGGATCAACGCATCTGACCTCCAAGGGGGATTTAAAACGGGTCAGCAACAGAGCAGGCTCAGAGGAGGCACCTACCCCGACGGGCTGCCTCTGTGCCAATACTCACGGAAGGTCCTTGTGGGCCGCGTGGTCCCTCTGAGCCTGGTTCACCGGGCTGGCCCTGGAAGGCAGAAGGAGAAGAGAGCCCACCCAGTGTCACAGGAGGACAGGAAGGCGTCCAGGCCGGTTCGGGTGCAGAAGGAAGCCGAGGATCGCGGCGATGGTGCAAGTGCTGGACACGTGGGAACGGGCCCGGGCACTCAGGCCAGAGCTGTCCTGTCAGTGGGATGGTTTGGGATGGCTGCGCCAGGCCCGGTGCTTTGGGGGGCCTGGCATGGGGCAGCAGCAGCCTGGTGCCAGGGGTCAGGCCGCCCCACGCTCACCCGGTGGTGGGAGCCACAGGCCGTGGAGCGACGCAGCAGCCCCCTCCCAGTTGGGCCACTCCACTTCACCGCGACAGCAGCCTGTGCAGTGCCCTGGCTCCGGCCCAGCCCGTGACGCGGGCTCATGGGAGCAGGCTGGGGCCAGGGCCCGCAGCCGCAGTGAAGAGGAGCGACCCGGCTGGGAGAGGGCAGTGAAGTGGAGCAGGCTGCCGGCTCATTCTGGCTCCCGCTGCCATGGTGAGTGTGGGGGGGCCTGACCCCAGACCCCTCGCTTGTCTCTCTCGGGGGAGGGGGCCCCGGAGGAGGGTGCGAGGAGGCAGGGCAGGAGTGGAGTGGGGGCAGGACAGGGATGGAGCTGGGGTGGGTTGTCCCAGGCCCTGATTCCGGACAGCCTTGATCCAGGCTTTAGGTAAGAGGAGGAGCGAAGGTTTTGCCCCAGACGATTCTACGGAGGAGGAGCCGGGACAGATACTGTCTGAAAGAAGTGGGGAGAGTGAGAGGAGCAGGACTCGCTGCTCCAGGAGCCACCTACGGCAGCTAGGTGCTTCCCCCCTTTCTCTACTGGTGCCTCCCTCGCCTTGCCACATGGACACGCCAGCTTTCAGCAGCCTCTCCACCTCCTGCTGCTTCAGGGCTGCAAACCCCCCGCCCAGGGGAGAGAGAAATCCCAGAGACGGCTCAGCCACGGCACGGCGAAGGCAAGCACCTCACATGCTTGGGGGTATCAGCTCAGTTCTGGGGACCAGATTCCCCCCAAGCAGTGATGAGCATGGGGTGTAGGAGCCCCAGTGACCCTGACAGCTGTGCAGGTGGGCACTGTGGGGCCCAGGGAGCTGCTCCCCCTCCTGGAACCGTTGAAAGGGCTGGATGGAAAGCAGATCCTGTCCATGCAGCGACCCCTGGGAGCCTGGAACCGGCTAGGACGACAGGAAAATCCGTCCCCCTTTGCTCTGGGGCTGAACAGACCTAGGCGTCGCGCTGGCGTGACAGGCCAAGGAGAAGTAGGGGATATGGATCAGTCTGCCCAGCAGAGCGTTGACTGGGCTCATCCAAGTGAGAGCTACAAAACCACGTGGAGGTTACTGCCTAGCCAAGTGCTGGGCAGACGCTTCCCCAGCCCGTGGTCCGTGCTAGCTCATCACACTCACAGGGCAGCCAGGCCGAGGCCCAGGGAGACGGGACTTTGTCCCCGGCACAGCTGGGAAAGGAGAAGAGAATGAGCCGGTTTCCTACCTTGGGTCCCTTGGGGCCTCTCGGGAGCTTGTGCCCGGCTTTGCCTCGCTTGCCCTGCGCAACGAGAGAGAGCTGGAGCTTGTGAACAAAGCAACGTGCAAATCAGCAAAGGCTCCTGCCCAACCCAGCTCCTCATACAACAGCCCCTCACCCCTGGGTTGCCCTCAAAGTTCCACGCTAGCACACCCCAGCAGTGGCGTCCTCTCCCCAGCGTGACTGTATCCCACGCAGCCCGTGATGCTGCGTCCCCTCCCAAGGTCACCCTGCAAACTGCCAACACGGGACCGTTCGCACGGCGTTCGCGCCAGTCACCCGCGTGGAACCGTTGCCAGCGGCGCATGCAAAGCCGGAAGCTAATGCCACCTTACCCGTCTGCCAGGTTTGCCAGGGAGGCCCCGATCTCCTTCACGCCCGCCATCCCCCTGAGGAAACACGCACACGGCAAGTCACCAGCAGCTCCCACAAGCCGCCAGAAAGGGGGCAAAGACTCCTCCCAGCCACCCACGGGAAACCACAGGCGCCCGTGCGCTGCTCCAGCATCCCTGGCATTCAGCAAAGAGGGTGCCCAGCTGGCTCAGAGCCCCTGAGCAATCGGGACCCTGCGGCAGGCGCCCCTTTCACTAGAAATTGCCCCCATCAGAAAGAGCCTGCAGGGCCGAATGCACAGCCCTAGGCTACCGCACAGCAAGGTGGCGGCCCCAGAGGCGGGTGCTGCAAGTTGTCTGGGTGAAAGGAGCGATCCACATGAAGGACGTTACCCACGGTGGGGGTCCGGTGCCAGTGGTGCCCGTTACTCTGACGGGAGAGACCCTGGCTCCGGCCCCCCACAGCCGGGTGCTCCAGAGCCATGTAATTCCACAACAGGAGTGCTCCGTTCCCAGGAAGGGCCGTTCCCCCGCAGAAGAGCCGGGGGATGGGGGCTCCTCAAGTTACCTTTTCTCCTTTACGACCCCTCTGTCCCTCTGGACCCCGTGGTCCTGGAGGCCCCTGAAATCACAAGGGAGAAGGAAACATCGCCATGGGAACCCCACACACTCCCCAAAGGGGGGGGGGTCTCTTCAGCGATGCTCCCTAACGCAGCTCCCGCCCGGAAACGCCCCAAGCTCCCCCCCCTGGGCTTCTGCTCCCCCCTTCCCCCTCCCGGGGTACAGTTGCAGACTCTCTCCCTTTGCTTCCTAAGCAGGCCTTGTAAAAGCCCAGGGGGTGGAGGGGAGGCATGAGACGTCACAGGGGTTGTTACTCAGCCTGAGAGCAGCCAGGTGAGTCTGCGAGCCCTGTTCCCTGAAGAGAGGGGACGGAGGGTAAACCAGGCGGGGGAGGCACAGCACAGCCTGCCCAACCCCCCAGCCTGGCCCCACCCATCCTCCCCCCCGGACGCCTACTGTAGGTGCACTGGGGGTGAAGTGTTGCTGCCCCCCGAATGCCTGCCCTCCCTGTGCCCTGGAGCTGGGTTGGCTGGGATCACACACCCTACGCCCTCCCTGTGGTACTGGGGGGGCGTGGCTCCCGTGGAGGTGGGGCCTCAGTAAAAAGGGGTGGGGCTTGCCTCTCCCACCCCACCTTCACCCCCCCACCCATGCTGGACAGGCATTGGAGTCATGCGTTCAGGGCAGAAAAAGTGCACGACACGGGTGCTTGCAAGGCAGAGGGGAGTGGCCGTGTTGCAAGCCGGCGCATGGCGTGGCTGCCTCTCTCTGTCCTCACCGTTCGTCCTGGTTCTCCCGGGTCCCCCCGCTTCCCACTCTCGCCCAGAGGGCCCTAGCGGAAAAAACAGAGGGACAATTGGTTACATTCCTATCTCCCGAGAGAGCTTATTCTTGTGAACTGTCCATCTAGACCCCCTTCGAGGGGGTCACCGCTTGCCCAGCCGCGCGCAGCCCAGTCAGGAATGGATCTTGTCCTCACGCCCCTCCGGAACGGTGACTATTCGTCTCTTTGACAGAGGGGGCAACTTGTGCTGGGATCCTGGTGGGAAGGGAGGGGGCCAGGGTCTAGGCGCTAGCAGGTGGAGCGGAGGCCGACACAGGCTGAGGAGCCAAGGAGCGACAGTGGGTGGGCCAGGAGACAGACGGAGAACCAGTGGAAAGGAGAAGGGGGGCAGGGGAGACTGATGTGAGGAGGAGACGGTGCAGAGAGAGCTGGGGCCGGCTGGGCAAAGCCACTGGGACAAGAAGCTTTCGCACAGGAGGAGACCGTCTCTTTCCCGGCACAACCCGGTCCAGCCTGGGCCCTGAATGAGGCAGGAGTCCAGTGGCAGAACTAAGCTCACCCTCATGCCGTTAAAGACACATTGCAAAGCACGTGCACAAAGGGGCCAAATTAAGCTTGCACGGGCAGCCAGAATACTGTGCTTCCTAGTGCGTGGCTTTGCAATCTCAAGAACGCCCTTCTGGCGGGGACGTGCGCACGGTTCTGCCCAGCATCCACTAGTGCAGGGGACATGCCTCTGTGCAACTGAATTCCAAGTAATCAAAGGCAATCGGCTTATGTCGGTTATAAACTGAACGGAAGTTCTGAGCTCGATCCCAGCCACCCTCCCAAGCCCTGTTCACAAGCACAGCCCCCCACGAGAGCAGCTGCAAACCACCAGCTCTGCAATTATTCAAAACACAGTAAACAGGTCGACTCACCTCAACGCCACTTAGCCCTGCTGCGCCGGCTTCTCCAGGAGGCCCACAAGAACCCTGAATTCATTGGGGGAGAGGGGGACACGACTGACATGAGCTTCAGGGGCAACAGAGGAAAGACCGTCAAATAGTTAAAAAACCTACTTGGGACTCAGGGTTCTATTCCCGGCTCTGCCGCTGACCTTGGGCAACTCATGTAGGCGCTCTGTGCCTCAGTTTCCCCATGTGTAAAATGGATATAATACCTCTAAGGGCAGTTACACAACTTGATCATTCTGTGCTCTGGAGAGGTGCAAGGTTATCACTGTATTTGGCTGATGCTTGGACTTCTGTCTCGGTCACCTCCTGGCAGACCATTCTCCCGAGGGGTAGTGACATCCACGAACGAGAGGGTTTGCACCCATCCCTTCCAAAGAGGCACATGGAAGGACTCAAAGCCCAGGCAAGAGAAAGGTCACTTTGCACAGACAGCTCAGCCCAGGACCCATTGGGTGGGACCAACCTGCACTAAGGCAGCCTATGGTGTACTTCCGTTACCGGCATCTCCCTTTGCAGGGTGCGGGCAAAGGGAGCTAAGCAACACGTGGGGATCTCTGCGAACTCCAGCAGAGCTAGGCATGTGCCGCAGCACTGAGAGAAGGGGCAGGGAGGGAAACCAACTCAAAGGATTTGCAGGAGGGAGGGTGGGGGATAAAGTTACCTGAGGGCCAATCTCTCCTTTTTCCCCTGCATCTCCTTTGGGTCCTGCAGGCCCGCCAAAGCCGTTGGGGCCTTGCATCCCGCTTTCCCCCCTGGAGCCTGCTGCACCCTAGAGTGCACAAAAGAGGGAGATGAAGCTGCCTTATGGATTTAATTCATAGCACCAACCTGACCCAAAGTGGTGTCATTGGCACAAGAGTGGAGAGGAGACACCTCTGTTCTCCACGGTCTCTTCCTTCAGAGGCCGGCTGTGGAAATGTCACAGATAGAACTTCGGGAGAACTATTTGGCCCTCTCATGGCTGAATTCCCCAACCTGGCACTTTGAGTGTAGGTAATGGGGGGCGGCTAGTGAAATAAAACCACTGTCAGATCCTGTCCTTGCAGCTCCCAGAGACAAAAAAAGTTTTCCTGATTTCATTTTCCCGTGAAATCCATTCGGTATTGCCACCACCAGAGAGTAGCAAGTGACCCCCCCCCCCCCTTTTCCAGGACAGAAATCACTTGGAATCACTTCCCTGAGGGCAAAACCCCAACCTCCTGAGGAAAAAACAAGCAAGAACACTCTGAGAGCAATGAACCTGCGCTCTCTCCGGTAACATGTCTGCAGCCAGGCACTTACGTAAAAGGACACAAAAGATCAACCAATACTGTTAAAAAGCAAAGCAAAGCAAAGCAAAACAAAACAACCCCCACCCCCCCCCAAAAAACCCCCAAACAAACACTTTTATTATTAAAACAAGACTATCACTGCAAGCGTAGTAAATGACTTGGTGTTAAAAGCCACGAATTGAAATAAAACTCAGGGATTCTCCCTGGGATGAATTCTTGGTTACAAGAGAGAAAAACAAAAGACAATTAACCAGCTCAGACATAATTTCCAAACCTCAAACAAGAAAAACAATAAACCTGACAGACTATCTAAACGTTTTCCAACTCACACATTCGGATGAATCCAGGGGATCTGTTTGGGGGGGAACTCATTTCTTCCCTCTGTGCCTGGAGAAGATCCCCCTTCTCTCTCAAATAAAGGAGACTGCTTCCCCCAGTTTGAAATTCTTAGCTGCAGGTGGTTGGCTGAATGTCCAGCCCTCTCCCTCAGGTGCAGAATAGCTTAAGGTTAGTTTAACCCTTTCCTCACTCTCTGGGTTCTCCTTTGCAGCTCCCATTCATGACAGGCCCATTGCACAAAGCCCACACAAAGCTTGCAAAACAGCGTGAGATACTAGCTGAACCCAGATGTAGCTGAATAAAGTTCAGGTGCCCAAGGATGGACAGCTGTGGACCTCAGTCATCAATGCAGTTTCACACGTCCAAGCCAGGTCTCCCTGTGAACTGGACATGTTCTGAAAACAAATTTGCCTTGCTGCTCACTGATGTCCAACTCTGGTCTAGCTGGGGTTGGGGTGGGGGTTTGGCTGAAACAGTCTAAGCAGCATTTCCCAGAAATCTTTAAAGTTTCCTTGTTTTTTTGAGACCATTAATTTCACATCCTTGCTTCTCTTCGCAAATGGAATTTATTGAACGAAAAAACCATTTTTTGTCATGGAGAGATGAGTTGCCAGATTAGACAATGGGAAATCCAGGACCCGGACAAGATTTATTTCTTCAATTAAGCTGCCCAGCATCACTAATGCATCTGCAGTGCTTTGTAAATGTCAGCTTTGCAATCATTAAATGTCATTACGTTCAGCCGTTCATCAGACAGTCCATGGAGGGAAGCGGGGTGGTTATCTGGCCTTTTAAATTTGAACCAAAGATGAGGGTGAGCATTTTTAATAGGGCACTGCTCTCTGGGCACTGGGTGATCTGTGAAATGCATTTCTGGTCAGCTTTCAATTCAAGAGTCTTTGTTCTACGACAGCAACAATTAATCTAAATGTATTGTGCAAATTCTATGACAAAAACTAGCAATAACTGCACTGTTACAGCATCAGTCAGTCATGTGTCTTATTAGCAACTGTACTTCAAATGCCTTTAACAGATTATAGTTCGGCAGAAATCAAAAAGGACTTGATTGGAAAGTATTTATCTGAAAGGATCCCTTCTTGGCCATCCATTTACACTGTCCCAATGCAGAATAATTGCATCGTGGCATTGCCATAAACACAACCATTTTGTCACAAACTGGGACAATAATGCCCTATTTGGATCTAGATTTTGAAGCACCACAAAGCCAGAGATGTGAGGGAGGGCCAATTTCTCATGTCTCGTAACACAACAGCAACAGCAGGAGCTTATTTCAGCTAGAGCAAGCAAAAGGTTGCAATGACTTTTCATTTTGAACTGGAGACTTTTCTGTACACCTGAGTCCTGAGATATGGGCTGCTTCAGAACTGACCCGAAATCTAACCCAAAGCTGGAAGCACCCTGGAGGTTTGAAAAAAGTGTCAATTCCCAGCCTGCCTCAGTTTCGCCAGTGCTCTGATTTCATAGAATCATGGGGCTGGAAGAGAGCTCAGGAGGTCATCAAGTCCCGCCCCCTGCCCAAGGCAGGACCAATCCCAATCCCAATTTCACCTAGGGCCAGAAGAAAAATCCACAAGTAGCTTATAGGCCTAAAAATCCACAAGAAGCTTGGCTATTTCCAGCCAAGGTGGAAATAAAGATGCACAACTGTGATGGATAGGAGTGCTGGCCAGCACCTGGTGACTAAGGGGTTAAACTCAGGAAGCTAGCAGGGGTGTTGGTAGGAAGCCAATGGGAAAGACGGTTGAAATGTAGATTGGATATCGATACCTGGCTGCTTCTTCCTGTGTGTGAGTTCTAAGTTAAGGGCTCGTGCAGTACTCACAATTACGATGCCCCCAAGAAATTGGGCATGGGAGTGAACTGGGCCTTGAAGCACAGAGACTGTGAGTAGAGAGGGGAATGTATGTTTAGTTGTTAGCAGAGTACTTTTCTTTGTTTTGGTTGTTTGGTTAAGCTTCGTTGTGTAAAATCCATGTGCTCTCCCATGGCGTTCCTCCCCCCATTCACTATTTAAGCTGTACCCAGAGATACTATGTTCTCTGTGTTTTGTTTTTCTCAGTTACTCTATAAAACCTAGCAACCAAGCATGCTTGTTTTCTTGTTAATAAAATAATCTTTTCTAAGGTGATGTGATTCTTGTGTCCCGGAAGGCAACAGGTATGTGAGTGACTGCCTACCCTGAGAAGTCAGCTAGCAAAGATACACTTTGTTTTCTGCATTTTCTTTTGTTTCTTTTTTCAAGCTCTCTTGTGGCAGAAGAGCTTGGGGTACCTCTGGGGAAGGAATTCAAGTGCTTCTTTCTGGGTTTTTTTCCAGAGTTCTTTAAAATCACTTGATTGTGCCAGCCTACCTCCAGAGTCAGTGCATCTGTGACTCTGGGGAGTTCTTTTGTATTTAGAGCCTATAGATGCAAGGTATTTAAGGGCTTTTGTGGACTCCCACCTTTTGCACTCAGCGTGCCAGAGTGGGGAACGGCCCTGACAGCAACCAAGCCTGCTGCCATGAGGTTCCAGCCTGATCGGTTGCCCTCGAGAGTTGGGACGGACCAGGTAAGAGTTGGTTCCATACAGTAGCACCCTCTTCCCTGGAGCAAACCATTAAAGGAAAACGTACGAAAAATCCGAAAGAGAATAAAGTGTTACAGAGCCAGGTTCAACGAGCAGCCACCTTAAAACCTGCCAGGAGCATCTCTGAATGAAGCCAGACCTGATGGGGGAACGCTCAGGAGCAGGACTTGGTACTTACGGCAGGCCCTGGCTTCCCTCGCTCGCCTTTTCTTCCAGCTTCCCCGGGGACTCCCTGCAGGAACATTTCAGAGTTAATGTGACTGACTCCCATGCACGGTTTGATGCATTCCTTGATATTGCCTATTAGGATGCTGCCAAGCGCAGCACCATGGAGAACTGGCTCCCTTGCTGGGAATCTCTGACCTGTAAATGAGTCTCTGCACACCCCGACTGGCTTTCATTTAGTGTTGGTGAGGCTCTAGGGGACCGAGTACAAGGGTCACACCGACAGGCGGAACCAACCCTGGGACCTCTTGAGCTTAGTGCACGACCCTCTGCTGCTTGAGCTAAAAGCCAGCTGGCTCTCAGCTAGGGCTGTAGAGCAAACTCACTGTCTCTCTCTCTCTCTGAAAGTGATCTATATGCCAGTGCGCTGGACAATGACTCACACCCACCACCAGGGCTATAGGGGTGTGATCAGCTTGCTGGCTTGCACTGGGGGCCACGCTGCCACATCTTCACTGCAAGTCAAGCACTAAATAGCCCACAGCAAGAAAACTGCCCTGCCCCTTACAGCTGCTCCTTGTCAGAAGCACATGGATGGGAGGGCTTGCATGGCTGTTGTCTCATGGACAAATATGGCAGTAAAGAGGCTCTGTCTCCAGGGATGTCAGGCTACCCTGTTCGCCCCACCAAGGTGCTCGTCCCAGAGCTAGTGTCTGTAAGACGGCGATGGGAAACAAATGTGAAAGGGGCCCAATTTTCAGTGGGCGGGTGTTCAGTCCTTCCTGAAGTCTGGTCCAAGAACTGATGCATCCAACATCACTTGTCACTTCTGGCCAGGGGGAACTCTGCCAGTTCTCATTTCAGAAGCCAGCTGGGAGGAGTGTCTTGGGAAGGATGCCAGCAACAATTACCTCCAATCCAGCCACACCAGCTGGGCCAATCAGTCCACTGGGGCCTGGATCCCCCTGGGGAAAAAGAAGGGAAGAGTTCTTCTCCTGCCCTCTGGAACCTAGGCCACTACAACCTCTGTGGGGCTGACACACCCCTCACCCCTTTGATCCCTCGCACAGTCACTACTTTAGGATGAAGGGGGAACGGGTACGTAATATAGGACCTTGCCTTCATACTTCAATTCACCACTTATCAGGGGAGCCAACACACTTTGCCCAGGGCCCAGCGAGGCTGTGGGGGGTGATGGTTCTGTGCTCTCAGAAAGGGTGGGGTTTGGGGCAGAAGGGGCGGGGCCGGAAGCAGCCTCAGTCCCACCTGGACTGCAGTGCACTCCCCCAGCCCTGAGATCTGCCCGGAGTGTAGTAGCAGCAGGGGAAGCCTGGAGCCCTGGGCCTTTTTGAATTGCCAGGCCCGGGGCAGTGGTACCCTTTGCCCCTACACCTGTGGCAGGCCTGGCTAGACATCAGGTGCATGGGAAATGAGTGAGACAGAGGAAGGCGAGTTTTCCGTTCATAAATTCCCTTGACTTCTCTACAGCACAAGAGGAGGGCTCTTTACAGCTGTCTAAGGCCTCTCCGTACCCAGGAAACCAGCTCGGCTAGTCATCAAGCCGTGCCCGTCTCTCCCGTGTTATCTGGAAACCCCAGCTTGTCCACCTCTGACAGTTCATTATCTCAGGGCCATTGGGGGGTGGGGGGAGTTTATATCAGTTCTCAATACCTTCTCGCCCTCAGGGCCGACTAACCCGGGTGGCCCTCGCCTGCCAGCTTCACCCTGTTATGAAGGAAAAATAGATCACGTCTTCCATTCACAACAGACATGCCCGAGGAGCCAATCGCCATCTGATGGTCAAGCAACATGCACGACTCCCCAGATTTCTACATCCAAGAGCATGCAACCAGCAAAGCAAGGAGGAATAGGACAAGTTGACCTACAATTGGTCCTCTGGCTCCAGCAGGTCCCGGAAGCCCGGTCACACCGACCTGACCCTGCAGAGGGAAGGGAAGTGTTACTTCTCAGAACCCTGCCAGAGGCTGCTGAATTAACCTAGAATGAGCCACTGCACTCAGCTGCCACTGTGACAGAGCCCACAAACAGGGACTCCACGTGGAAAACCCACGAAAGGCTGAAATCTAACCGCAGAAGGTTCACAGGGAACCAGGCAATTGTGTGGAAGGTGGCAGACCCATATGCATCCTACTGGGCAACATCAACATGACCAGCAAACACAAACGTGACCCTAACGGACAACCCCAAGAACACACCTGGATAGAGGACGGAAGACTCAGGGACAAAATCTTCTAAACTGGGATCCAGAAACATGCCTGGATATTGACAGATCCATTTTTTCTGACCCCAGGAACTCAAACTTCTAGTGAGAGACTCAAAAACTAGCACTGAGACTTAAAAGCACCCACAGGAGCAGCCCCGGGGAGGAACACTCGTGGCTGTGTGTCAAGTGACGCTGGCTCACAATTTGGACTGCTTGCCAGTGGATAGTTTTGGCACAAAACTGCGCACAGTGTCAGATTCTTGAACACATCGGGGTGAAACCTGACCTGTCTCCGAACAAAATTTCTAATTCAAAATGAAATTTCATTGGATTAATTGGATAAAATAGAAACAGGACATAAAACATCATCAATTGTTGAGGTTTTCCAATTTTGCTGTGAACGTTTGGCATGGCCCTGGGCAAATAAATCCAAGAACTCCCCTATATACCCAGCTAGACCTAAACTCCCGCCCTAAGGGGAAACCCCCTGGGATTCAGGTCCTCGCTGTACTTGCCAGTAAACCTTCTTGCCCCTTCTCGCCTCTAAGTCCCTTTTCACCAGTTTCTCCCATAATGGCACCTGGTCCAGGCATTCCAGGAGGGCCCCTAGGGCCATCGTCGCCCTGTTCATGAGTAGAAACAGATGTGTTATTAAACAGACCTGAATGAGTAAAATCAACTGGAGTTAAACGAGCCAACAATTAAGCGGCATCTAAATTAACACTTAATGCAGGTTTTAAACTCATCTTGGGTGGCAAACATGTGGCCCAACATCATTAACACGCAGCAAAGAGGATTATAAAAATCCCTGCTGGGTTCGTAAATCTCAGCTCTAAAATGACTGCACTCCAGTGTAATGGCAGATTAGCCACTGGGCCAGCGCTAATGGAAAATGGGCATCTCCACAGCCCAACCAGCTCTGCCTGCCCAGCGCTCCTGCCAGAGAACAGGGTGAGTGCACAGGGGCTTGTCCCACTGTGCCTGCTGCTCCTGCTAAGGAGCACAGGAAACACCCAAGCCCTGGCTCCATTGCTGGGGGAGAGTAGGGGACACTGCAGGTGGAAGTGGGAGAGTAGAAGGCCCCCAACTGCATTGGCCCAGGGCCCCACAAAGCCCTAATCTGCCTCTGTGAGCCTGGCACATCTCATCTGGAGACCAGGCGCTTTACAAAGGTGTGAGAGAGCAACTGGGACCAAGCAGGCCCTGAGAGGCAAAGAAGGTACTTTAAAGGAAAACAGAAGAGAGGCTCCTCACCTTTTCGCCCTTGGGCCCTGGCTCTCCCATATCTCCGGGATCCCCGATGTCACCCTGCAAAGAAGCAGCAGCAAACTTTAGCTCCAGTTCGGTGAGCACCCATGTGCTGCACCAGGTGTGTCCTCTCCATGCTCATTAGTCCCCTTACGCTGACTCTCAAGGGACTTCAACTGCTATGGCAAAGCATTCTTCAGCAGGGCTTGGAAGCACCACAAAGTCTGAGAGGTCATCAAGACCAGCACTGAGGCAGGACCAAGCAAACCTAGATTATCCTGAACGTGTTCTTAACATCAGCCAGCCTGTTCCTAACAACTTCCAGTGACAGGGATTCCACAATCTCCCTTGGAAGCCTGTTTCAGATCTTAATCATGCCGATAGTTAGAGAGGGTTTCCAGATGGTTAACCTGTGTCTCCCTAGCTATTGACAAGCCAATTATGTCTTGTCCTTCCTTCAATGGACATGAAACAATTAATCACAGCCCTCTTTGTATCAGCCCTTCTACTCGTAGAGATGTTGGGTGAATTAACAGGCCATGATGAGTTATAACAAGATCCAATGATTGAGTGATGTACCTAGACAACTTCAGATGGAAACTAAGGTGGACATTTTGAACAATAACAACAAGAAGTCCTGTAGCACCTTATAGACTAACAGATTTATTGGAGCACAAGCTTTCACGGGCAAAGACCCACTTCGTCAGATGCACATAGTGGAAATTCCAGAGGCAGGTATAAATACACAGGCGTAAGAAAAGAGTTCCAATCAAGAGGAAGGTTAGAGATAACGAGGTCAATTCAGTCAGGGAGGATGAGGCCCACTTCTAGCGGCTGATGTGGAGGTGCGAACACCAAGAGAGGAGAAACTGCTTTTGTAGTTGGCTAGCTATTCACAGTCTCTGTTTAAGCCTAAACTGATAGTATCAAATTTGCAGATGCATTGTAGCTCTGCAGTTTCTCTTTGAAGTCTGTTCTTGAAGTTTTTTTGTTGCAGGATAGCTACTTTTAAATCTGCTACTGTGTGTCCAGGGAAATTGAAATGTTTTCCTACAGGTTTTTGTGTATTGCCACTCCTGATATCTGATTTGTGTCCGTTTATTCTTTTACGTAGGGACTGTCCAGTTTGGCCGATGGATATGGCAGAGGGGCATTGCTGGTACATGATGGCATCTATTACGTCGGTAGCTGTGCAGCTGAATGAACCAGTGATGGTGTGGCTGATTTGGTTAGGTCCTGTGATGGTGTCGGTGTAGATATGTGGGCAGAGGTGGCACCAAGGTTTATTGCAGGGATTGGTTCCAGAGTGGGAGTCACTGTGGTGTGGTGTATAGTTGCTGGGGGGAATTTGCTTCAAGTTGGCGGGTTGTCTGTATTTTGAACAATGAGGGTATTTAACCATGGGAACAACATATCAAGGGGTGGATTCTCCATCACGAGACATTTTAAAATCAAGACTGGATGTTTTTCTAAGAGATCTGTTCTAGCTGAAGCAGGAATTAATGCAAGGAGGCCCTCTTCTCACCTTACAATCTATTACTGGGGATCACTGCGTTTATCTACTGTCAGGCTTCCTTCTATCCCAAGTTCCCAGAACAACAATGGAGGCTATTTTGCATGCAACGCACGTGTGTCATTTCAATCCCAAGTTGCATTTTCTATCCTCTGCCCCTGGCAGGGAGATCTCCAAGTGCCAGGTCTGTCATTGTCACATGATGGAATTCTAGTGGTTTGTAACAGAATTAAAGCGCTGGGGCAGTTTCTGGAGGCTCATTTCTAACACTACTGTGCCTCTGAGGTGGGCAGGGCAGTGGTTTTAATCTCAGAGCAGAAGCAGAGCGAATACCGAGGAGAAATGGGTTGAAATTGGTAAGGAGGGAACTCCCAAGCAAGCGGGTGATGGGAGCCGAGGGGGCGGATGCAGAATCTTACACGTCCTTGGCCCCTCACGAGCTCACAGACAGAACTGCCATACTAAGAAGTTCAGAAACCCAAGGACAAATCTCTTCCATTTTAAATGGAAAATTGGGGTTTTGGTCTGAGAATTTTCACAAAAGTGTCATTTGTCCTAAAAAAACAAAAACGTACAGAGTTTTGGTTGGAAAACTGAAAATCAAATTTTCTTTTGGGTCACTGTTCCCGTCCCTTTCAATTTGCAGCCAAACGAGTCTCAGGAAAAAAGGTTTCTGGTGAGATGTCAAAAAAGCACTTTCCAATCAAACTCTCTCTGACACTCATTCTGCCTACAGGGTCCGCCCTGTTTCCATAGACACAGACATCAGGTATGCTGCCACCCTCGCAGTGGGATCTGAGCGCCCTCCATTCAAAATCCTAGGGACTTCCTGACATCTCTAGCTCTTCTTCCTTGCCTGGGTCAAAGCTCTGCTTGCTGCAGAAAAGAGCAGGAAACACCCAGGAAAATAACCTGCGTGGGGACTGCCAGGGCTGGTCCCCAGCTGCTGATCACAGCACACTACCCCCTATGTGACCACGCCATCCTCTCCCCCAGCCCTGACATGGCCTTCAAGCCCAGCTCAGAGCCCTGAGTTTAGCTGAGTCTAATAATCCAGCCATCCAAAGCATTTCTCCCTGGTTGCTCAAGGACCACAACTGCAGCCTTCTCTCATGGGTCACAGTGACATGGCTACCACAGTGCTGGGTCACCTGTCAGAGACGTACCTCTTTTCCTAGCTGCCCTGGTCTCCCAGGACGTCCCTTCGGCCCTTCCTCTCCTGGCTCACCAGAGCCTCCACGGACACCTGGAGCCCCATGGATTCCTGCCTCCCCCTGGAAAGGAGGGAGAAGACAAGTATTACTATCCAGTGGACTTTACCAGCCGTGGTGTGGACACCTGTTGATTGTCGAACAGAAATAATTAAAAATGCCTCAGCAACCAGATAGATCCTATATCTGGAAAGCAGGGGCTAAGGCTGTTGGGTTCCCAATCCAGCTCTTGATAGAATATATCACAACGAATAAAGGAAAATTCCCAACCAGAGGAACTTGGGACACATGGCCTGGGCTTTCTTGAAGGGTGATTGTTCTCCTCTGAACCACAATGAGAGCACAAGGCGGCTGACTGCTGGGGCTGTCTGGAGAGGGTGGATTCTGGAGAGCAGTAGTGAATGACAAAGCAAAACTACGGCTACTGGAGGATGGTGTCTTCTGTCAGCTGCCAGGGATGGAACCCTTCTCCCCAGGCAACTACATGGAAGGAATCAGGTGCCCGACTCCCACTGGAAAAATCAATGAGAACTGGGTATCTAACTCCCTTAGACACTACTGAAGATCTTGCCCCGGGTGCCGATGGTAGTGATGGGTGAACTGCAAAAGCCTGGGCGGCTTGGCTGCTTATTCCCAACCCCACAAGTGTGCCAGCTGGCCTCCAAAAAGCTGGAGAGCTCGTGCTTTCTGGTGGAGCTGCTGCAGAGCAGGAATGTGAAACGCACTGGGGTGTTTTCCTCGTGCAAAGCAAGCCCAGCATGAAAGGAGAACGAAGGGAGGACTCTTTGATTTGCAACAGCCTCAGCCTTGCCTGTGGGGAAGGTGGATTTTTTTAAAAGTGCCCAGTTATTAATTGTAGGTAAAGGCCTCCCTTTAAGTTCCAGTTTCCGTGGTACAAGAACCCCAGAGACAGGATGAGAATAAAGGCCTGGCTCTGAGCCCAGGGGCGGGTTTGCTGCGCGCCAAGTGCCAAAGCACCATGGAGCAGTTTTATCCGGGCTTCTGCCCACAAATCCCCGTCAGGTGTTAGCGTCACGCAAGGACTTGAGCTTCCTGAAGCAGGTTTTAGAACTCGTCTTGGGCACTGACCTGCTCGCCTTTGGACCCAGGCCGACCTTCCCCGCCAGGGAGTCCTGGGGAGCCCTAATGGGGAAAACAGACCAGCTCGTGAGTTTACGCACCTATGAAGCGCGCGCCGAAGAGTAACATGCCTGTGACTCTACACTGAGAGGGCAATCTTGGAAGTCGCCCAGGAGATGACAACCTGGTGAGGACACCCATGGGAGCAGTAGGTGAATATCCCCACTTGGTTTTCTTTCCGGCAGGTTGCCATAGGGACGGCAGCCATCTTGTCTGACACTCTAGGGCCGTGGTTCCCAACATGGGGCACATTTGTGTGCGCCCGCCAAATGCTCGGGGCTGGCCTGGCCCCGGGCACGTGGCGCACGGTGAGTGCCGGACCCGGGAGCGCCGCGGATTGGCCGCCCGCGCTCTTGGCGCGTGGAGCATGGGGGGAGCGCCGGCCCCAGGCGCGCGGCGCTTGGAGAGGGGGGCGTCGGCCCCGGCGCACGGCGCTTGGAGGGGGGCTTGTTCCCGGGCACGTGGCTATGGGGGGGCCCGCCTCTGGCGCCCGGCGGGCGAACGGCCACGCCCCCTGGTGCCCGGCAACCTTAAATGGTTGGGGACCACTGCTCCAGGGACTGAACGAGGGAACTCCAGAGCTAAGAGCACGAGCTGCTACAGCTGGAGCTCATGAGCCACAAGTGACAGACTCCGAGGGGGACCTGCAACAGACACTCACCAGTGTTACACCCCCGCCTGCCTTGCAGACGTATCATCTGCCTGAAGGCCTGTCCTGGGGCTGCACTAATGCTCAACTCAAATAACTAAGCTGACCAGAAAGCCTTGGCCATCACAGCTTTTCTCTGGAACACGCAGCCCCGACTCTACTACTCCCAGCAGCTGGAAGGGAGACTGAAAAGTCCAGAGGGAGGGCTGTTAGAAGGGGACAGAGGCTACACTTTCTTGAGCTATTTACTGGTGTTGCCTAGTGGACTGAGCACTGGACTGGGATTCTGCGACTGGCCTGCTGGGTGACCTTGGGTAAGTCAATGCTCCGTGCCTCAGTTTCCCGCTTTATAACATGGAGAGAATGATCCTTTGAGAGCTATGGATGAAAAGTGCTGTACCATAACCAGACATTCCCACCCTACCTGCTCTCCATCCAGGCCTCTGATGCCAGCTTCTCCAGGCTCCCCCACTTCACCCTAAAGAAACAGGACAGTCCCTAGAGCAGCTACTCCGAGTCGGAGTTTGCACTGAAGAGTCTCCGCCCTTCAAACTTTCGCAGGACGAAGGACTCAACATCGCCAAGCTGGGACATCTGAGAACAGATGTGCTGGGAGAGTTTGCAGGGTTTGACTCTCCACTGCAGCAGATGCTCCTACCTACATTTCTCCATGTTTGTATTCTCATCCCCGCCCCAGACAGTGGGGGTTGGGGCATGTGCATTAGCGTGTGTCAGCCTGGGTGGGTCCCCTCCTTGGGAAGCAGGACTAGCACTCATCTGGGGTGTGACCAGGACTCCTGCAGGCAAGCAACAGGTGCAGGAGAGCTGGGCTCAGAAGAGACTGGGCTTGGGATGCAATTCTTGCCAGGAAGGCAGAGGAGTGAGCCCATGGCACACGGCCACGTCGACGAGATGCAAAAGGGTCAAGTTTCAGTGTTACCAGGAGGAGGCTGCAGGGGGTGCAGGAAAGTGTCTGGGGGCGATAGCTTCGCCTCTTCTTGTCCCGCTAACCCTGCCACTTTGCCTGCATGGGGGTCCCGGCCCCTAGAGGGGACTGCACTGTGTTTGCCATAGGAAGAAGAATTCTAACACGTGCAGAGAACAATTCTGTGGTGACAGATTGCTTCTTGTTCTCCTGCCATCCCCAAGGGGGGTGTGCAGCGGTGCTGAACCTGTCACGCCCCAGCCCATGCAGCTGCCCAGGCATGGAGCCAAGTGCCCCTTTCATCTCCTTACCTTCTCTCCTATCTCCCCCAAAGACCCTCCAGGCCCAGCTGGCCCTGCCTGGCCCTGCAAGAACAGGAACAGGATTAGCAAGCACATCCCAGTTCACACGGAGCTGTGGTGATGGAACACGCTGAGCACCACCCAGCTCACCGGCCAATGGGACGAGCCAGCCATGCGTGTCTATGTAAAGGCTTGTGTATCACCACCCAAGTCTCTTGTACTATATCCTGGTGTTCGCACCTTGGGCACAATCCACTGGGAAACTTCACGGCCACACCTGGTGCACTGAGTAACCCATGTTGAAAGAACAAGGGAGCTGGCAAAGGAGGCGACCATCAAGTATGGAATCTGTGAGTACGGTAATGAGTCCCTGATGGGCTACATTGCTACCGGGGTGCCAGAAATGCCCATCACAGACCCCGCCCCAGCCTACAGGTCCTAAAGGCTGAAAATCTGGCCTAGGCCATCTACACAGAGCTGGAGGAGTTTCCACAGCGACTGCCTCGGGAGAGCCTCCTGCTGTCGCCCTGGGCTACCAGAGACACAAGCAGTGAATACAAGGCAGGGTGCTGGATCATGGGATGGACCCTGCCAATCTCGCATGCAGAGCGGAGCATAAGGCTGTGGCATGCCGGGGGCCCATCGTAACCCCGTCGTCAGCAGGACAAGTTATGCTGCTCAAGATTTTCAAAAGTGACTAGTTATTTGGGGTGCCACCTTGAAGCCCCTGAGGAGGGGCTTGCTTCTCTGACCATGCTGAGCTCCTGCCCTCTGGAAACCAGGCCCCCTTTGGGAGGGCTCGGGGGGGCTCCCAAAACCTGCAGCCAGTTTTATCTTTTCGTCGCGCGCCTGGTGCCCCTTCCGAGACATGAACGATTGGTTCCATTAATGCGAGGCTCAAAAATGGTGGGGGCTGACCCATGAGTGGGTTATCAGAGGGCTGGGTGGGGTCGGCTGTACCTGCCCCCATCACTCTCTGCCCTGGGTGCAGCCTAGAAGTGCCCCACCCCATGATTTCACGTACGCTGGGCTGGGGTAGCAGGCAGTGGCATGAGGAGCAAGATCTTGATAGTCCAGCATGGAGGAATCAGCTGGGGTCAGCAGCTAGCTAGTCAGCAGCCTGATAATGACGGCCCAGCCACGGGGAGAGCGGCTGCGGGAGGACGACAGGCTGGGGCCGCTTAGAGCCAAGCAGGGGACCTGGGGTTGGAGAACTCTTGCAGCTGGAATAGCCTTCGCAGCCCGTATGCACCTCCTAGACGTGGCAGTCATTCTTGCACAGTGGTGGGTCCCCAAAGGACTAAATCCACCTGACGGGTCACCCCTGTAAAGTCTGGGAGCCAGCGCACGGATGCCCATGGCATGCCCAGATGGAGAGGGAGGGGGAAGAGCACGGTGCATTTAACATCACACATGGGTTTTATCAGGGGCTTGGGGACACCAGAGATTCGGTCCTGCAGCGCTTAGGATGGACATGCAGGTTACTCCGCGGATCCTGGGGGAACTGGGTAAGGTACCTGGCAGATCTGTAGCTACACAGTATGTAACGGAGCCATGGAGTTGGAGGAGAGGAGACCTCTCCTTGGTCACAGCTCCCAGCTCATGGAGCACATCTGTAATCCCGCTTGTAAGTGAAGGGGCAGCCAATGGGTCATTCTCATGTCACACATCAGTCTAAGAAATTAGCATCTGTACTTACTGGGTATCCAGCCAGTCCAGCAGCCCCATTCGGCCCCGCTGGCCCCTTTTCTCCTGAAATACCAGCCTTCCCAGGGATGCCATCTGGCCCCCGAATGCCTGGAGGCCCCTGTGCACAGGAAAGAACAATTATGCAACTACTGGTGCATGTAGGTGGGGACATCTGCTCTCCAAACCACACACTCTCGGTGTTTAAGTTCCGACAGTCGGCCGCTGCACTGAGGTGCTAAGGTGAGGAGTGATAGAAAATCAGAGTCCCTCTATAGCTTCAATAACACCAAGGCTGACCATAAGCCATGCAGGCTTCCCTCCTGCGCCTTACCCTGACCCAGTGCGGCAGTGCTGTCTCCAGACCCATTCTATCGCCAGGGACTTGGGACATACGCCCACTGAGAGCCGGACTGAGACCTCAAATCATTTTACTCAGGGCAGCCCTCAGCCAAAAGACAGGGACAAATTAGTCTCTCGGAAGGGTATGGCTGTCAGATAACAGGAGACTAGAATGGGGGTAACTGCATTAGCACAGCTATTGATCTTCCACTTACCAGCAGTCCCGGAAGCCCTCTAGGACCTGGGTCTCCCACTCTGCCCTGAAACAAATTGGTTTTACCCGTAAGAGTGGAAGATTATTTGCTCCCATCTGGGCCCGGAAGCCACTGGTCTCATGCTGGTGGGGGGCGGGGGGGGGAGAAATGTGCCCAGCTTCTCCATAATGCAAACAGATCACAGTTTATTTCACATGGTGCCACCAAAACAGAGACCGTCTCCCACAAGCACATAAATGCCGTGTCCCAGGGCTCGCCTGTGTTTGCAAAGAGACGAGAGCATCTCTTCACTTGTTATCCTACTTCACACAAAATACAGGGTCTCTTCCAGGCCCGTGCTCCCCACAAGTGGAGGAGAAAGGGCGGGAGGCTCTCTGAGCTGCAAGTGGTGTGTGTGCAGATAATGGGGGGGGGGGGTACGGGGTGCCGGGCGGAGGAGGGTTCAGAGCTGAGGAGAAGTTATGTAGTAACATGAGCAGTTCTCAGACTGCGAGGGGCTGTCTGAGCTGCAGTGGGGTGGGGTGGAGGGAGCTGATGAGCCTTGAGGAAGATTTGAGCTGGGAGAGAAGTAGGCTGAATGGAGTCACTTGGTGAATGAGGGCGTGAGGGGCGTCCAGGGGTAGTTTGGAGATGTGGGGACTAAAGAGAACACAGAGGGACAGGCATTTTGTCCCACTCTGTCCTATAAAGGGGAGAGGGAAGAGAAGTCCTTTTCCCGCCCCCCCTTCCTTACTGCCTGTTGGGGGCAACCCCCCCACCCCGGCACTACGCCTGCCTCACCGGCCTGCCCCAGTCCCACCCCGCCCCCGTCAGCCTATGTGACTGGACTGGTGCCGTGCGCGTCCTCAGGAAGCTCACACAGTGCGGCAGCAGCAAATCAGATCAGCAGACGGGAAAGCAAACGCTTGTCTCGAGTCAGCGGAATTAGACAGACGCTCCCCTTCCAGAGAGATGCTGCTGGTGCAGAACGGGCGCAGCTAAAGCGCTGCCACAGATTAACTGGCACCGACTTATTCCCTGGGCTCAGGAAGGAAGCCCAGCGTTCCTGTCACAGCGCCGGCCTCTGCGCGGAGCCGGCCAAAACGGGGAGAGCCTGGGGAATTCTGTGGGCGTTGCCTTTGCCTTGTGGCAGCCCCCGGGGCTCTTGAGAACTGGCTAATGCCTGGAGGTGGAAGGGGGGCAGCAAGCCAGCTCCTGTTAGGGGGCAGCAGCTTCCCACTGAAGCAGATTTGCTCAGCCCCTTGTAGCTGCTCCTCCCCAGGAGCAGCCATAACACGGCCTGTCGTGAGGGAGGTGGACCCAGGCTGTAGTCGAGACGGGAGGCCCCTTGTTTTGTCTCTCATTGCGCCAGGCAGACCCAACGTCCCCGACTCGGACCCAGCCTCTCAGAGGGCTCCTCTGCTGCCCCTGGCTGGGCCGTGGTCCAGGTTGCACAGGTGGGGACGGAAACGCCTCTGGCCACGTTCCACGGCTGGACTGTCCTAGCTGTGGCACGGTAACCCTGGAAACCAGAGAGGGGCACATCCAGCCTCCACCCTCCTCCTCACCGGCCTGACCACATCGGGGGCTGGGCGTGGCAGGCCGCTGCGGAGGCTGGCACTGAGATGCTTTGCTCACCACTGTGCTGGGAGTCACAAGGGCCACAGCCCTGGAACAGCACAGCCACACCCTTGTCAAGAGCCCTGGCCCTGCCCCAGGCTCTCACCCCAGTGTTAAATGAACTGGCAAAACCGGCCTAGCCCTGGCAGTGCCCACAGCATCTCACCATGTGTCCAGAAAGGAAAGACAGGACAGGACATACCTGTGGGCCGGGGGGGCCTTTCGCACCAGGTGGGCCTGGGGGACCCTGCGTGAGGAGAGAGACAAGGATCAGACCTTTCAGCTTCTCACCACAGAGGCTCAGGCTAAGCACGTCCGCCTCCGGTTTCATTTAACCTCTGGGCATGGAGATCTCCTCAGAGCTACCAGTGCCCACAGAAAACAGATCGGGCCTGGTGCGCTACAGGTTGGTTCTACCGAGAGGCAGGGAACGATGCTCACTTTGGGACCGTCTTTGCCTGGAAATCCTCGTGGGCCTCGGACTCCGGGCTCTCCCTGAAAGAAGGAGCAGAGAGAAGCTCGTCTGTGTTCGGTTCTTCAGCAGAACGCTCGGGAACAGCAGCAGCCACCGCCACCGCCCCATACGGGTGACTAAGGTTAAGGAGAGCGGGTCAGAAAATAGCGGGAGTGGAGGGGTGAGGGAGGGAGTCTGCGAATTTTCTGACCAGTTCTCTAGGTGAATTCTACTGACGTGTTGGTGGAGACAAAGTTGGAGCCTGGTGATGTACTGAAGGGCAACTTCACAGACAAAAGTGTGCCAGGCTGATCTGAGCTAGGCCAGAGTCAACACCCCACATTTCAATCTGGCGTCCCATCTTTTGAACAGGTCCTTATAAGAAGTCAAACCCCAGGCACTGGAAATGCAAACGCCTACATTTCAAAGAAGCCCAAAATTCGTTGGGACCATCGCAACTCTGAGCCTCTCTCTGTTTCTGGGCTGATGAACGGATGTAGCAGGATTTCTGTGTGTTCGTTTTGCTCTCACTCTAGCTGTATCATCGCATAGCCAGTGCCCCTCGGAGTTCTAACCCACCCCCATGACCTTTCCAATTCAATGTTGGTCTGTCAGGAAGTGACTGGAACAGGGATGGGCTGGCACAAAAGAAGCCAGAGAGACTGGAAGAGCAGTACAGTCACACCCTACACAGGCCACTCCTACACCCAGCTCCTAGCATTGGAAATTGCCTATCCCCTAGAACTGGAAGGGATCTTGAAAGGTCATTGAGTCCAGTCCCCTGCCTTCACAGCAGAACCAAGTACCATCCCTGACAAATTTTTTACCCCAAATCTCTAAATGGCCTCCACAAGGATTGAACTCACAACCCTGGGTTTAGCAGGCCAATGCTCAAACCACTGAGCCATCCCTCCCCACAGTTACCACCTCAGTAAATGGGGAACAAAAAGCTCTTCGCAGGTCACCCCCGAGTTCCCAATGATCTTCATCTCTGGAGTTCTTCTGCAGTCCTACCTTTCCACCCATGGGTCCTGGCTTTCCTCGGTCCCCAACCAGTCCTGGGTAGCCCTGGGGCAGAGAAATCCATTGATACTGGTCAGTTCAGGTGGGCACATTGTGTTCTCTCTCAGCGACAGCTAGGAAGCGGAGGAAGCTAGCAGCTCATGGACGGTGGTGCTTGCGTCTGACATCCAGAAGACGAGGAGACCATCATGCAGGTCCAGGTTTCCCACATCTCTCTCTGTTTATTTGGCTCCCTCAAATGATCCCCCTTCCCTTTCAACTAACCTTACTGGCCTCCTACAAATGAGGGTCTTGTGGCCCCCCCAGCCACACTGGCCAGCAGTGCCATGTCTAGTTGGCTTCTCCTCACAGTTATCCCTGTCCCCTTCCCACCGGGTCAGGAGAACCTCATGAGAGCACTGCCAATGGGCATTTCAAAACCAGACACCCCCCAGAATGGGACGTGCCTGTCCGGAGCATCACCCTCCTTATTCAAACGGCACACAGCTAGGCAGAGAGGGGCTCAGTAGGACAGACAGCGCCCATTATGCCAGAGCAGAAGGCGAGACCACGTGCCCGCTGAATGGGGAAAGAGGCTGTAGGCGAAGGCACCAACCACCCGTCTCACTTGAATCTGGAGATCAGGACCGAGAGTTACACAGTGCAACATGGTGGCTTCCAAACCTCATAGAAACAGGAGCCCCATTTCCTCCATGCAACAAGGCAGAAGTCACCAAACATCTTCTGGTGAGACCATCCTTGGGGCTGGGATTCCGAGAGGAGGGGAATAAATTCTGCCACTCAAGTAGGGGGGCAATTGGCCGGGGTTGGAAAACTGGCTTACGAGCCAGTCATTCTCCTGGATGTGTGCCCTGTTCCCGGCACAGAGGAAATTCCAGGGAAATACCCAGGGTAGCCTACGCTGCTGGGCCTGCAGCTGTGTGAATTCCTTACACAGAATGCTGGACATGCCGGGTGCCTTGGGGCCTCCGTCTGGACTGCTTGTTTTTCCAAGCTCACCCTCCCTCCACCTCTGCCCAATAAGTTTTCCTGTAGCTGTCTGCTTGTTATGGGGCCTCATTCTGCTCTAGGAACAGCTGGGCATGGGGAGCACTTACATACATCCCAACAGGTCCTTGCAGTCCTTCCAAGCCAGGTTTACCAGACAGTCCCTGCCAGGAGAGAAAGGGGAAATGGAGCAAAGGTAGTAGTGCTGATTTGAATACAGGTGGTCGGGTCCGGCGCCAGCGTTGGCCTGGGAAGGGCAGCAGAAGAGATCACAAAGAACGAGGGGGCATAGACCTCCCCAGCTAAAAGCTCATCCCAACAGACATTGCACTTTATGGGTCTAATCCTGAGAGGCGCTGAGCACTCACTCCTACTGGCTCCAGTGGGGCCTACGGATGCTTAGAGTCAGGCTGCAAAGGGTAAGTTACAGGGCGATGGTAGAGCTGTGTGAATAACCCATTCTTCGCTTTGGCCACCACACTCCACCCCTCAAGATTACTTTGGATTCAACAAAGTTCATTTAATTTGAGGGGTTTTAACTCGTTTTCTTTCTTGAATTGAATAACATTGAGGTTCATCTCGAAAGAGCAGGTTTGGGTTGTTTTCCTGACAACGGAAATGGCGAATTCCACCCAGTGTTTTGGTCGACCCAGATCTGCATATTTCCTCAAACCCCCCAAGTATTGCCCAAAACCTGCCACCCAGCACCAGTATTCAGACAGGTGCAATGTTGAGCCATTTGGGGAGCCTCAGGGTATGTCTACACTACAAAGTTAATTCGAACTAACAGACGTTAGTTCGAATTAACTTTGATAGGCGCTACACTAGCGCTCCGCTAGTTCGAACTTAATTCGAACTAGCGGAGCGCTTAATTCGAACTAGGTAAACCTCATTTTACGAGGACTAACGCCTAGTTCGAATTAGCTAGTTCGAATTAGCTAGTTCGAATTAAGGGCTGTGTAGCCCCTTAATTCGAACTAGTGGGAGGCTAGCCCTCCCCAGCTTTCCCTGGTGGCCACTCTGGGCACCAGCAGGGAAACTCGTCTGCCCCCCTCCCAGCCCCGGAGCCCTTAAAGGGGCACGGGCTGGCTACGGTGTCCGTGCCAGGTGCAAGCCTGCCAGCACCCAGCCAGCAGACCCTGCACCTGGCACGGCTCGAGCCAGCCACCCGCTGCCACCTAGCCCTCCGCCTCTTCCCGGGACCAGGCTGGCGGCTCCCGGGAGCCTGCCCGGGTGCGCAAGAGGCGGGCGCCCGCCTGGTCTAGTGCAGAGATCGTGGACCTCATCCACGGCCTCCGCACTAGGCACAGGAAAGTGGCCGTCTAGGGCAGGAGAGCTGCCAGCCTGGCCACCCAGGAGCAGGTGTGCATGAAAATCAAGGTGGTCCACTGAGACCCCCGACCCTGAGCCCTGAGCTTAGAATGGCCGTACTGGGTCAGACCAAAGGTCCATCTAGCTCAGTAGCCTGTCTGCCGACAGCGGCCAACACTAGGGACCCTGGAGGGGATGGACCGAAGACAATAACCAAGCCATTTGTCTCGTGCCATCCATCTCCAGCCTTCCACAAACAGAGGCCAGGGACACCATTTCTACCCCCTGGCTAATAGCACTCCATGGACCCAACCTCTATTAATTTATCTAACTTCTCTTTAAACTCTGTTCTAGTTCTAGCCTTCACAGCCTCCTGCAGCAAGGAGTTCCACAGGTTGACTATTTGCTTTGTGAAGAAGAACTTTCTGTTATTAGTTTGAAGCCTGCTACCCAGTCATTTCATTTGGTGTCCTCTAGTCCTTCTATTATGGGAACTAATGAAGAACTTTTCTTTATGCACCCTCTCCACACCACTCATGCTTTTATAGACCTCTATCATATCCCCCTCAGTCTCCTCTTTTCTAAGCTGAAAAGTCCCAGTCTCGTTAGCCTCTCTTCATATGGAACCTGTTCCAAACCCCTGATATTGTAGTTGCCCTCCCCTCTCCCAGCCTCTCTCTTCCCCTCTCCCACCTCCTTTTCCCAGTCTCCCCGAGTTTTGATCAATAAAGAGAGTTTCTATTTTTGAACACACATGTCCTTTATTTTGTACATCAGGAAGGGGGGCTAGGGAAGGGTAAGTGGAAGGAGGTGAGGGAGGAATGGGGTACGAGCCCCCGATGGGGAGGACTGGGGTGGCTTTGCGGGCTTCTCGGGGTGGAAGCTCTCCTGAAGCCCCTTGATTGACCCCCCCCCAAATGGCAGGCTGCTTCAAGTGCAGCCAAGTGCTGTGATGTGCCCAGTGTGGGCACTCAGGGCACTCCAAGCCAGGACTGCTTTGCAAGCGGGGAACCTCTGAGAACTGTCTGTCCAGGGTGGGGGTCGGGTCCCTTTAAGCACAGCCCTCAGCTAGCCTGAGGCAGCAGCTCCACACTCTAAGTCCTAATCTGATGCCCTGCCGGCACTGCTTCCGGCCATCCTTAACCCCGGTTCAGGGTCCACTCAGTGTGGACATGCTAGTTTGAATTAGCAAAACGCTAATTCGAACTAATTTTTTAGTCTAGATGCACTAGTTCAAATTAGCTTAGTTCAAATTAAGTAATTCGAATTAAGTTAGTTTGAATTAGCGCTGTAGTGTAGACGTACCCTCAGCTAGTCACACTCGCTGGCTGTGCTGGCAAAGGGGGAGTGATGGGGAGGGGAAAAGAGGCTGCACTGTTTCTCTCTCTGCTGAGGAGACAGGCAATTCAAGAGGCCGCATGGCCTGAGGCAGCCGGGACATGGGGCTGAGGGTATTGGGAGATGCAAGAGAATCTACAACTCAGAGCATGAACTGAGCTGGGACATGGACATACCCAGCTAATATCTAACGAGTCCTTTTGCCCTGAAGTCGGGCAACATGGCTGATGTTTCAAATTGCCATTAGCAAGCAGCCCTCTACAGCTCTCCACCCCGGGAAGCGCTTCCAAGTCAGGGACCCACCCAGTCTCACACGGATCTCTCTGTGGCACCGCTGAGCGAAGCCACGGGGCTCTGTCATTGAGGCTACGTCTACACCGAAGCCTTTTGTCGGCAGAGACAGTGCAAATGAAGCACTCATTAGCATTTGTCGCGCTCTCATTTGCATATTCTCTGCCGATGCTTTTTGCGTAAAAACAAGCAGTGCAGATAGGGCCGTTTTGCGCAAAAAAGCCGTTTTCCGTAAGATCCTTTATACCTCAAAAAAGGAGGTACAGGCAGTCCCCAGGTTACATACAAGATAGGGACTGTAGGTTTGTTCTTAAGTTGAATTTGTATGTAAGTCGGAACTGGCGCCCAGATTCAGCCGCTGCTGAAACTGACCAGCGGCTGACTATAGGAAGCCCGAGGCAGAGTTGCTCTGCCCCGGGCTTCCTGGAATTAGCCGCTGATCAGTTTCAACAGCGGCTGAATCTGGACGCCTGGGACAGAGCAGCTGGGGTGCTGCTGGGTAGGTCCCCGCAGCGCCGAGGTGCGGCGCTGCGGGGACCAACCTGGCAGTGCACCAGCTGCTCTGTCCCAGGTGTCGGCGAGAAAAGCCTGGTCTGCTGGGGGGGAAGGGGGTGCACGAGCTGCGCCCCCCCCCCCCCCAGCAGACCAGGGAGACGCGGGCGGCGGGACCACCAAGACGCGCCGCAGTCCCGCCGCCCGTGTCCTCTGCGACTTTGCTCCGCATCTCCCTGGTCTACTGGGGCCCCCCCCCAGCAGACCAGGGAGACGCGGAGCGGCTTTTCTCGCTGCGGAGGATATGGGCGGCGAGACCGCTGCAGCGCGTCTCGATGGTCTGCTGGGGAGAGGTGGCACAGCTAGTGCGCGGTGTCACCCCGTTCGTAAGTAGGGATCCGACATAAGTCGGATCCATGTAACCCGGGGACTGCCTGTATATAGGATTTTGCGCAAAAGGATTTTTTTTTGCACAAAAAGGCCCCATCTACACTGCTTGGTTTTGCGCAAAAATCTCTTCTGCAAAAAGCATCGGCAGAGAATATGCAAATGAGAGCGCGACAAATGCTAATGAGCACTTCGTTTGCATTGTCTCTGCCGACAAAAGGCTGCAGTGCAGACATAGCCTAAGACCAGGCTATGTGAGGGAGCTTCATGCAGCTGCATCATCCCGCGCACATCACTAGCAGCTCTTACCTGTGGCCCCGGTGACCCTTGGTCTCCATCTGGTCCTTGTTTTCCTGGAGGGCCCTGAAAAACATTTGGGGAGGGGTGTCATTAACCACATCACCTTATCAGGCCGTTTCAGCTGTGTATGAATATTCTGCGCATTCCCTCCTGCACGCACTATCTTGGATGGACTCCGAGACCCACTCCAGAGCATGTGATCTGCCACCCTTGCTTCATCTGGAACCACAAGACCAAAATCCTACTTCACAACGCGACTGCTCTGTGGCTCCCTGCCAGCTTTGTTACTGGCTGCTCCAGCAGCAGGTCCCATGCTTTTTACTCTCAAGGCGCTGGAATGTCTCAGCTAGATGGGCAGCGCCTTTGGGTTTTCACTAGGAAGCGTGGAGACTGCTGAGTTTTTCTACGGGCCATGTGGGAAATGCAGAAGACAGTTGTGAGGTTGAGGAAATTAGATGGCGTACCACAATAATTCCTTTTGTGCCTGCATTTTCTTACAGGCCTGGATGCCCTAGGCAGCCATTTGTGCTTTTTGCTTCTTATTATTCTTTTGTGATTCTCAAAGAGTTAGCTGTTTGCTCAAGATGGTACAGTGTAGGAATGCACTGCTGACTTTCAACAAGTTCTAGGACAGGACTTGCACTTGGTTTGGGAGTGCAGGAGGGCTTGGGAAGATCACATAGCTAGCTTTGCTGAATGCTTCCTACCTGATAATGCTAATTATTTGGCCTGGGAAAATAAGCAAAGTATCACCACGCTAATTATTGGATCCGGGAAGACATGCAATGTATCAACTATCTTGTTAGGTTCTTAGAATAACAGGTGTGATTACTGTAGATCCAACAGTATATTAGTGCCGGAGACATTCCTAACATTGGAACCTTGGCGTAGACCGAAGCTGCAGAAGGTGCTACACACTGGCCACTGGGGTCCGTCCGCTGTCCTTCTTCAGGGGGTTCCCGGCAGCAGAAGGGATGTAAACATTGTATTTTATTCTGAGGTTTGCTTAGGCTTAATACGTATTATATTGTATTCTAAGATTTGCTTCATTGTATTTTACTCTAATATTAAGCATTGTATTTTACCTTAATATTTGCTTAGTAAAATCTTTACGCCTTCACCAAATTTGTGTGCTTATTGCCTCCAAATCCCTTAAGGGAAGAACCATTGCCTCTTGGCAATACACCATGGCTGCGTCTAGACTGGCAAGTTTTTCCGCAAAAGCACCTCTCTTGGCCTGCATCCCGCAGGCTGGATTTACAACTACAAGGTTGACAGCTGCTTTTGCGGAAAAACTTGCCAGCTGTCTACACTGGCCGCTTGAGTTTCCGCAAGAACACTGATGATCTCATGTAAGAAATCAGTGCTTCTTGCGGAAATACTATGCTGCTCCCGTTCGGGCAAAAGTCCTTTTGCACAAAGCTTTTGCGCAAAAGGGCCAGTGTAGACAGCTCAGATTTGTTTTGCACAAAAAAGCCCCGATCGTGAAAAATGGTGATCGGGGCTTTTTTGCGCAAAAGCATGTCTAGATTGGCATGGACACTTTTCTGCAAAAAGTGCTTTTCCAGAAAAGCATCCGTGCCAATCTAGACGCTCTTTTCCGCAAATGCTTTTAACGGAAGCTTTTCCGTTAAAAGCTTTTGCGGAAAATCATGTCAGTCTAGACGCAGCCCATGTGAATGCAAGATGGAGCCCCCTGTTCTTGTGTACCTCGGACAGGTTTGTACAGACGAGGTTTGTAGACGAGTTTTCACTGTAGAAGTTCATTGCAGCCTTATTTACTGTATATAAGCCCAGGGTGTAATGTTACCAGGGCACCATCCACGACAAAAGTTCTACGATTAAGATAAAAAGTTCCTTCTCGGAGGTCTCAGTCAGGCAGAGCAGTCTGGGGATCCATTATTCTTCTCTCCATTTAAGGCACGAGCCAACAACCACTTCCACCACCTGGCACTTGCCAGGGACTTTAACAGGTGTTGGGTCAAACCCTTTAAGAGTATTCTAGAGGAACAGTTCCCAAACTGTGGTCCACATGCTCCCGGGGGCAAGGAGGAGAAATTATGTAATGGTGGATTTTATGTATTATTATTACATCACATTTTCATAATAGGCTACTCATACAAAGCTTTAATGCTCCCGGGAAAATCTGACACATAAAATACAGTCATTAATTTCCTTCACAGATGTACCAATGAGTCACATAAAAATACTGACATACGGAGCCCTCACCTCCAATCACTGTATGGCATTGGTTCAGTTACCCAGCAACTGTTCAACATAAGTGAGCTCAGAAGTTAGTGAGGGTAGGGGTTTTGGTGCTATATGTCACACCAAATCTGTATGTAACAGTGAAATATGGACAAATGGCTAAAGACAGACAGCGTTAAGAAGAACACACCAAGTATCAGTGATAAGGAGGATCGGGCAATGCAGTAAGAAAACGTTTAGAAACTTGTGCTCTAGGGGGCTGGCGCCTCCCACCTGCTCCTAGCGAGAGAACACCAACATACCCCTTGCCAGCCATTATCAATCTCAGCCTCTACCATTCACCTGCCTCCCAGGACACACAGCACGGCAGCTGACTTTCTGCTTTGGTGCTGGGTAGACTAACACAACAGACAAATAATGTAGACTCAAGATGCTCCTTACTATTGGTCCAGGAGGTCCATCGTGCCCTCTGCTACCGGGTAAGCCACCAACACCCTGCAGAGAACAGCAAAAGATCAAGAGACGCATGCTGAGAGTTGAGGGGGAAGTGCTACTGGTGGGGAAGAAAGCAGAAGTGGACACACAGAGGTGCACCGCTGCAGCCTGCCATGGGACCAGTGCTGGTGCTCCTGACAAGCTATTTGTACCCACAGCCGCATGCTTCCCTGGAGCAGCCTTCCGTAATAGCTGGCTCTTGAGTGTCTGTGGATTTCCTCATGGACTGGTCACGGATGAAATTTCTTTAAAAAAAAAACCAGCCTGAAATGGAGAAGCCCAGGGAAACTGAAACAGAACGTTTCCACCTTTGCAACTCGGAACGTTTCCCTTTCAACCCCACCCGCGTTTCAGTTTTCAAAAGTGTGCACATTACGTAAGGTCCACTGCAAAAAGTCCCATCCCGCGCAACAGGGTGTGATTTTACCCCAGTGAAAATGTTGGGATCAACCTGAAGCAAGTTGGGTTTGGAATTTCATTTTGTGGGAGATTTTAATTTTTTGTCTCTGCTTTTCCATTTTGAAAGTCTGTGAACCAGCCAGCTCTAGCTGCTGGCTCCCTTGATCCCACCTCAGATCTGGGTTTGACAAGCCAGTGGCACCAAAAGTGCATTAGAAACAGCCAATGTTTCCAGCCTCTCCTCTCTTGCTCATCTTTGCACAGAGAGCAGGTGTGGACGGCACATTTCTTAGCCACAGAAATCCTTCTCCTATCTCCTGACAGCCAAAGGAAGAGAAGACACCAACGTGGCACAAGGCTGGGGCAGATGCACCCTTTACAATGCACTTCAAGGGCCTTTCTCAGGCTGCAGCTTGACCTCAGTGGTTTTGTGGTGCGTGAGAGCAGCTCACAGGATTCGCGAGACCTGGGCAGGGTCAGAAGGGGAGATGGGTCAGGAGAGGGAAGGTGGCACCTGAGGCGGAAGGATGCAGTTGTGTCTCAGCCCTAAGAGTGAGGCATGTGATGTGTCATCTCGCAAGCATGCCAGGTTAAATCTGGTACCATTGAATTGGGTCACTGTTAGTTGATAATCGAACATGGAAAAATCAGTGCTGGAAGCTAAGACGACCCTCACAGCAAGTTTGCTTGCAGTACACAGGACTGGATTATCCATTAGGCACAACAGACACAGAGCCTAGGGCCTACAAAAACATTTAGGGCCTACAAAAAATTCATAATGGACTTGAAAATAAGAAAAGAAAATGGCCAAATCAAAATTAATAGGTCACTATTGTTTGGGGGAGAGATAGCTCAGTGGTTTGAGCATTGGCCTGCTAAACCCAGGGTTGTAAGTTCAATTCTTGCAGCGGCCATTTGGGGCAAAAATTTGTCAGGGATGGTACTTGGCCCTGCTGTGAAGGCAGGGGACTGGACTCAATGACCTTTCAAGATCCCTTCTAGTTCTAGGAGATAGGCAATCTCATTTAATTTAATTTTATCTTTAGCCAGCAACCAACATTCAGCTATAACATGCAATTAAATATTAGGCATATAGGCGATAGAGCATTTCTCCCTTACATATTTATATATAATCTAATGTAAAGGCCTATGATTATGAGAGAGCCTAGGGCCTACGAAGACCTTAATCCAGGCCTGGCAGTATGACTATGTGAAATCACCATTAACAAGGTGTTGCAGGGCATTAAGTGACAAACCCCTATCTGTAACCAAAACTCTGGGTCTGAATTCAGAGCAGGATCCTCTCGACACTCAGAGAGCACACCCAGGAGGGCCAGGCTGACTAGTTAGCTCAGCTAAAGCCAGGCTTGATCATCTCTCAAGGAGTCACCATCATTAGGGAACTAGTCTAGGGCCTGACAGCTTCATTCTTAGCTCTGGCACAGATTTCTGGGGTGACCGTGGGCAAGTCACTTAATCTCTCGGTGCCTGAGTTTCCCTTTTGTACAACAGTAATAATAGACCTGCCCTGCCACACAGGAGTGAGTGAGGATCAAACCATGAAAGACTGTGTTGTGCTTTGAGATCTACTGATGAAAAGCTATATACATGAGTTATATATTAGCATCACGTCGATGTGGCTCAAAGGACTGGAAGAATTTAAAACAAACATACAAGGAATTCTACTCACAGCTGGTCCCTTTCTGCCAGGGCTCCCCCGGGTACCCGATACACCCTGCAGGATAAGTCAGACAAATGATAAGGACCCAGAGAGATCACAAACCTCCCCCCAGTTCCCACCCAGTACTGTGTTCTATGAACACGGGTTTGCACACGAGCTCACCCTTCTCTGCAAGGGAAGTGCACTAGGCACACATGCTGGAATTGAGTGGAAACTTGAGGGCTAATTCCTATGAAAGGTTAGACCAGAAGCAAGGCATTCCTGGGCCTCCTGCTAGCTCTCAACAAATGTCAGTTCCCCACAAACCACCATGCGGTTTGGCTCTATGCAGCATCTGTGCACGGAGGGCTGGGGACTGGGCCAACAGGGCCCTGGCTGCTGTGGGCGCTGGGTGAAGGTCACTGGCAGAGCTGTTTCTGGACATAGAACAAGAACACGCCAGTGCGAGTGGAGGAGGTGGAGTGAGTTGCAGGAGACAGGAGAAATGAATTGGCAGAGAGGGGTTGGGGAGTGAATTGGAACACCGGAGCAGAGTTGGAGGCTCCTGGGAAGGAAGGAAGGAAGGATATGAACTATGCCAGCCCCAAGCTGGTGCTGTCAAATCCTCACTACTATGCAGAGATGGGCCTAGACCAGAAAGTGTGGCTCCAGATCTGAAAATCCCAGGCCTGGTTCCGACGTACCTCCCTGCTTTTTGGGGTCTGCTAAGAGACTTACCAAATTTTCCAGAGACAGACCAACTGAAGCCAATGAATACCAGATTTAACACGACATGCAGTAACACAGCAACTTTCACCTGCTGCGCTGGCCCATGTAGCTGGCATGGCTATCTATCTATCTATCTATCTATCTATCTATCTATCTATCTATCTATCTATCTATCTATCTATCTATCTATCTATCTATCTATCTATCTATCTATCTTTTAGAGATTTGTGCATCTGTCTGTCTGAGACCGTTTGTTCAAGAACTTCTTCTAAATAAAAGACAGGACTATGCCGCACTGTCTTTTGTTTCAGCAAGACCAGACTAACATGGCTACATCTCTATTATCCTTCTAAATAGTAAGAGCTAGGACCATCAAACGTGCTATGCAGCTTCCTCGTCTCCTAACTTAAAGCAAGCTCAGAGGTTTGTTGTGCCTGGAATTCAATTGTTTCATTTTGCCAGAAAAATGGCATGTGCCTGGAATACGATTGTTTTCCATAACATGGAGAGGGCTGCTCGGAGTGGCCACGGGGGGCAGCAAGTATGGGGGACAGCTATACTACAAAGAGATCACAAGGGGGCAGCTGCACAAGGAACAGAGTGGCCAGCTGGGGCTGGCGCTTGCCACCATGCCAGGCCGAGGGTGCTGCCGGGGCCGGGCAGCACAGCCCCCCCTCCCTTCCCTGAGAAGCCACAGCCTGCTCCCCACAGCACTGCCAGGTCACCCAGTACACTCACCATCCCTCTCCGTTCCCCGGCCTGGGGAGTGCCCGCGGGATCGGCCTGCATGTTTCCCCGACCCCGGACACCCCTGCACCGGTCTGGCCTCTGCGGAGAAGCCAGCAGGCAGGGTGCATAGCTCACTTCCACCCCAGGGACAAACTAGAGGGTGTAGTATGTGCCCTCCCCCCCCCGTGCCAAACAGCCACAGGGAGAAACTGGCAGGCAGGGTGCATGGTCTCCACATTTGACAAGCCGACAGCCACCCCCATCCTCTGCTCTAAGCCCCCCATTTCCTCCCCAACTCCTGCCCTCCCATCCTCTGCCCTGAGCCCCTCCTCATTCTCCACCCTGACTCCCCCCCTCACATCCCCAGCCCCATGCCCAAGGCCCTGCTCTGACTCCTGCACCCCACACTGCCAGCCCCCTTCCCTGAAGGGCCTGGGCAATGCCAGGTAAGTCTTCTAGATACAAGACAATGAAGAATATTTAAGTATATAGTATAGAATGGGAACCTGTGTACCAGGCTTTCCTTCTGGGCCTGCTATTCCAGGAACGCCTCGTAAGCCCTGAAAAGGAGAGTTCTGTCTTAGAGGAGCCTGTGAATTCAAACAGGTGCTTGGACTGTAAGTGCCGAAGATACAAGACGCAAAGACGCTTTTACAGGATACAGGTGGGGCAACCATGGAAGCAAAGTAAATACAAATATTTTTATAGGAGCAATTTAAACAAAAGGGAATAGGAGACTCTTACGCGCGTGCAGTTGTTTGCTATGGGAGTGCTAAAGTCTGCCTACAGGGAAAAGAGTGATTAATGCAATCACATCTGTCCCCACTGTTCTCTCGTCTTCTGCTCCCCTCCTGCTGCCTGTCTCTTTATTCACCAGCTATGTGCCATCGAAATCCGAGACCGGGCCCTCTCTGGAACAGGGGGTGTTTCCTGTTGTTGGTTTGCACAGTGCTTAGTCCGACATTGTCCTCCTCTCTGTTGGAGCTCCCTGGATGCCCTCTTCGTGCAAGAGAAATAAACTAAATGTGCAAACTGGCTGGAATCCTTCTGGAGAAACGTCCGTGCTTATAACTGCACTGCGCTCATTAACAAGCATTGCGTCTCCTGCCTATCCCTTACTCACCACCCTGGGCAAACAACTGCTCACAGCCCCAACCCGCCTCCGCGGGCCAACGTTCTAACCAAAAAAAATAAAACCGATCAGCCGGTAAAAACCTATTTTTACTGCTACAGACAAAAATGCCCAGTTCCTTAAGTCTATTTTTCTGCCCTACCATCTTTTGCCCACAACTGCTCATTGTAGCTTGTTTGTCAAATGTAAGCCTGTGCAGCAACAGGTCCTCTGAAGGCTATTTAAACAAGAGTCTTATGTCCTACATTCCTTGCCAGCAGGTAAAAAGTTGTGTTTCTGGCGGGGTTTGGAATATTTTTATTGTAACAAGGGAATCCTGAATCTGCCGCCCACTGACATTACTGCCGGCTTCTCCGGGGGCAGAATACGACCCACGTTTTCAAGCCTGGCTCATGCCAAAGCTCTGCTATGGAAACCACTGATTGCAGACAGCCCAGTCCAAAGAGTGCGGCCGAGGTTCGCAAGCACTGTTAACTCAAACTATCTCAGCCTTAATCAGGGAGCTGCAGGGAAGAAAGGGTTACGTTTTCAATAAACCCTCAGTCGGCACATGTGCAACTGCAGCACCAGCAGCGAAAGGTGCAATTAAGATGCCTAATTAGGTTGAGAAAGAAGCAATCGTGCCCTTGAGGAGCAAGCCAGACTCGCATGCCTGCTGCCTGTTTGTTTCCATGCTGTCAGGCAGGCGTGCCATAGCTGCTATGCTTTGAAGCGCACGCCCACTTACACGCACAAGGCCTGTGCCCTGATGTGGTGCTGTCAGATTGGAATAATGCCCTCCGCTGGGAGACAATTACACTTGTATCTGCCAACCAGGCATCCCAGTTTTGCTTTCTGCTTTCCAGCCTGAACCATGCTACTGTGGCAACCAGTCCCGATCCCTTCTCCGCAACACATTTCCCACGAGTTAGAGGAGTGGTTCCCAAACTTATCGGCATCACGCCCCTTTCTGATTTTTGAGAAACCCTCATGCCCCCCCCCTCCCCAATAGCAGCAAAACTCTGAGGAAAAAAAAAAAAGGAACTGACTGGGGGTGTGTGGACGGGATTGATGGGGAGGGAGGCTCGGTTGCCTCGCACCCCCCGTGGAATTTCTTCACGCCCCCCCAGTTTGGGAACTCATGAGTTTGAGACGTAGTATGGGTGTAGGGCTACTTACTGGGAGTCCTGGGATTCCAACCAACCCGCGCTGGCCTGGGCGGCCCTGTAAAGAAACAAATATGACTAGGGAGGACTTGACTGCCACTACACAACACAAATTCACAGGCCTCCATGGGCAAGTTTGGCACCAGGAATGAGCTTTGCCAAGAGTAAAAGTGACAGGGCCTTTACAGAGGTAGACTTGGTTTTGCGTCAGTTATGGCTCCAACTTTATCTAAACTCCCCGCTGGCTTGGTATTCCCCCCTTACTAGCCCAGAGGAGTTTATTCAGCCCTTTCAAGCGCGGGGAGTTGGCACGGTTATTTGCCACGGCTCCCCACGTCGCTGCCATCTCCACGGTAGATCTCTGCATAGGGCCCTAGGTGGCTCTGTGCCTGCCGGTCATTCAGAAGCGATTCAGGAAAGCCACTTACTTGAGTCCCGCTCACGTCAAGGAGACTGAGGTTTATGCTTAAAGTTAGAACGTGCTTAGGAGCGGTCTGACCTGGAACGCTAGTAAGGCCAAGGCGCCGCTCTCCGGCGCAGCTTCCCATGCAGAGGGCGCTTTAGGCCAGTGGGTGGCAAACCGCTTTTTCTCATGACCCAGCTGAAGAAAACTGTTGATGCTGCGACCCAACAGAATTTAGCGACAGTGTGGGCTGCGGGGTGGGGCTGAGGATGGAGCTTTGGGATGTAGGAGGCGACTCCGGCTTTGGGGGGGCAGGGCTGGGGCAGGAGGGGTTTACCTTTGAACAGCTCCCAGGCAGCGGTGCAGTGGGGGGGCTCAGGCAGCTTCCTGCCTCTCCTGGCACCGCAGACCAGGCTGCCCCCAGAAGCAGCTGGCAGAGGGTTCCCAGCCCATGGAAGTGTGGAGCTAGTGCTCGGGGCAGTGCGCAGAGCCCTGTGTGCTCCCCCCCACCAAGGAGCCAGGCCTGCTACCGGCCGAGACCCCACACCCGACATTCCACCCCCCAGTACGGGGTCGCAACCAGTAGTTTGAAAACCGCTGCTGTACACCCATGTACACAAGCCACGCTGCTCACAAACAGCTCCAAAAAATGGCTTTAAGACATTGGGTCCGAGCCCTGTAACAGTTCCGCCGTTCGCCTCCCAGCAACAAAACGCTCCGAGAGTTACCCTGTGTCCTCTCGGCCCTGGCCTTCCCTTCGAGCCATCTGGTCCTCGGCTGCCCTAAAATGCACAGAGGAACATCATTTCAGGCACGGCTGCTTCACTCCCCCCTCTCCCCGCCGTCCCCACCTCTCTCAGCAGTACACAGCTAGGCATGAGTCTGTACAGTTTTAGGGGCTTCGGCCAAAGCCCATTGGGCTCACCGGACCCAAGAGCTCGGGTCTGGCTGGAGATGCCGGTTTTGAGGTGGATTTTCCTAGTGGAAGGATGCTGAAACGGGAGCGACACGCGTAACGCTTCTGGGAGCGGCTGGTGTTTACGTGAAAAGCCACGTCAGTCCCCGGCTGTGGCCACGGAGACACTGGGCTTCGCAAGCACCATTAGGAGCAGGGGGAGGCAGCCCTGACTTTTTGTAGGTGCACCCTACGTTCGGAACCCCCCACGCTGGCCGGATGCAGAGTCCCAGAAAGCCCGGGGGCAGGGGGTGAAGTGAGAACTCCCAGTTCCCTGGCCTTCTCCTGAAGTGCTGCCTCCGCAGAGCCGCAGAAACCTGAGGAGAGCAGCAGACACATGCTGGAGGAAGCCCCGCCGCAGAGGCGCCAAACCCCCGCCTTGCCCCACCCCTTCCTGTTCCGAAACCTGCCTGGAGGTTCAGTCGGGTTGCCAGGCTGGGGGGCTGTTCCGCGGGGGTCCTATCCCTTGGATGTCTGCAGAGCACAGGAATCCCTGTCATACCCATGCCCACCTATCAGCAAGAGCAGACGTGTGCGTGGGGTGGGCAGGCAGGAGTGGAAGGTGGTTGTCAAGACACCTCCCTCCCGCCCCAGTGCGTTTCCTTCAGTAGCTCTGCCTCCACTGAGGAAAGACGGCTTTTCCCTTTCTAAGCACTGCACCGTATGGAGGCCACAGTCGGTCTCCCAGCTTGAAACGGGTCAAGCAGACTCCCCGGCGGGCTGCGGCTGTCACTGAAATCAGCACAGACTGTTAAAAAGGGAGCCCAAAATGCCATCTCAAGCTCTCTGAGCAGAGCGCAGCGGCAGCTCTTGACAGTGGAGGATCCAAGCACAGCAGGGAGATGATGGGGGGTTTGGAGTAGGTGCTTGTGGGAACAAATCATCAACTCTTTGTGCTCACGACCCAAAGCTAAACAGGGGCTCTAAGGGACTCAAAGCCAGTGGAAACAAATCCCGGGGCTACACGTTCACACCAATACACACATTTTGACACCCCTACTCTCCACGGAGCTAGGGCGGGCAGTATGGGTGTTGCTTGTGCTCGCGTATTTTGGGCCATCTCTCCACAATGAGGTGACTTATGCTTATATGGCGCTGTCAGCTTAAAACGCATGTAAAAAGAAAACAGATGGTCCGTGTTACAGATAACCTAATCAGTTATGGAACTGCCCTACCTTCCAGCATCATGCACACAAAGAAATGGCACAGCTCAGCTGTGAGTTCACTTATCCATGCCTCAGTTTCCCCAGCTCAGGTGGGCCGACACATTTGGGGTGTCTGTGTGTGGGGGGGGGGGTGGCTTTGCTCTCCTGCAGGAGGCAGGGCCTTGGCAACCGGCTCTCAGCACCACCCAGTGTGACACGCAGGGCTCCGGTGGCAATTTAAAGGGCCTGGAAGGGAGGGTGAAGTAGCAGCAATAGCCAGGAGCTCCGGGGCTCTTTGAATTGCTGGGCCCAGCGGCACGTGCCCCCTTTGCTCCCCCCTCCATAGGGGGCCTGCCCCAACTGGAAAACGGGGATGGCACCTCAGCTTCGTAGAGGACAGGATCCTGAAAGGAGCCTGTTGTAGTTAGGGGCCCAAGTCCTGTTGAAATCCAGTGGCTTGGATTTGCAAGTGGGTCTACACCTACACAGCAAAAATACCTCCCGCAAGGAGTCTAAGAGCCCAGGTCGCCTGATTGGGGTACCTGGCGCTCACACTGTGAGGTGAACAGCAGCAGTGCGGATGTCAGGGATGGGGGCTGGAGCCTGGACTCTGAAACCTGCAAGGTAGGGGTGTGTGGGTGGGAGGGCAGGTCTCCAAACGCTTGTTAGCCCCGCAGCACGAGCCTGAGTCAGCCGGGGCTCTGATAGTCACTGCTGCAGGGCTGGGTTTTGTGGTATAGACACACCCTAGAGCCCCTTGAAGAGGGTTAGACACAGGACTCACAGTGAAGAGACGGAAGAAATAACAGCAGCACTGACCTTTGGCCCTTCACTGCTGTTCTGACCGGGTGGGCCGATCTGTCCTTCCTCCCCCTATAAGAGCCAAGAAGCAGAATTAAGGCATGTTCGAGACAAGCTTTGGAAAATCATTTCTGCAAGGAGTCAGATACAGCCTGCTGCCCCCAAGGCTGTCTTGGAATTGGAGGCTGTTGGACCCAGCTCCTGCTGATCTTGGGAAATGCTGCTCACGTCTACATGCTGATGCTCCTGACACCGCCCTCCAGGGGGAGTTACCGACATAAGGTACAAAGAGAGAGAAGCAGTATGCCTGCCCCTGAGTCTTCAGCCAGAGAAGGGATGTGTCAGTGCTCCCCTCCAGCAAAGGAGAGAGAAGAAACAAAAACCAGGACTATGTATCGAGACAGTCATGCCTAGGACATCAATCAAGGATCCGGGGGCAGGGCACTGAACAGCCAGGCTGGAAAAAGAGAGAGTCTGCATGTCCTCCAGGAATCAGAGAGGGAAACAGCCCTACCGAGCAGTCCAGCTCTGTCCCCTGCCAAGCACGGCACAGGGAGCCAACCCAGCAGTGTTTCTTTTCGTAGGAAATGAAAGCAGACTAGGGCCAACAAGAGGGCTACCGAACTGGTTCCGTTTCCAGAGGATGAAGAGGATTTTTAAGGGGTCAGTTTTCTGATGTCTCAGACTCCCAATGCCCCGGGCTCTGCCATGGGCTTGTCTCAGTAAAATGCAGGCAGCCCCTTTCTGCAAGCAGCTCCTATTCTGAGACGGGGCGTGCCGCATACTAAGCTGGAAAGGCACTGTGCAGCAGTGGCAGGATTTCTGCTGAGTGATCCTTCTCTCCAAGCGCATCCAGTCTGAGCAGTGAATACCTAAGCAGGGCTCGTGGGAGGCCAAACTCCTGCAGCCCGATGACACAGCGTTATTCACAGCCAGCGCGGTCTTTTACTCCTGGGGCAGCCAGCGGGGAAACACCCCGCTTCCCTCTCTCCACTTGCTTGTGGTTTTGAACATGGAAAGACAAAGATCAGCGAGGATCTAATTCGATGTTAAAACATTCCACTTCCTGCTGGCACCTGCCCAGCCCTGAGGCTCGGCACAAAAATCCGCATTGCACGGGAAAGCGCTTTTACAATCAGCGTCCTTCTCCTGGCACTTCGAGATT
This sequence comes from Pelodiscus sinensis, assembly GCF_052426305.1. Classification (NCBI taxonomy): domain Eukaryota; kingdom Metazoa; phylum Chordata; order Testudines; family Trionychidae; genus Pelodiscus; species Pelodiscus sinensis. Next base: position 4,732,786 of record NC_143074.1, on the reverse strand, counting down.
TGACCCTCTTGGGGTCACAAAGCAAACCCATCTGGTAACTGACCAGAGACAGGCGGCTGAGCTGGAGAAGCCCTGCTTAGAGCAGTTCCTACCTTCTCACATGAGAACCAAACTGCAACTGCAGCATCTTTGTTTTCAGTGACGGAAGAGGCAGAGAGAATTCAGCTTCATTCTGATCTCTGCATCAGTGGGAAGGGCTGGCCGCTAGAAAGAACCACCTGCGAACTGCACAGTCTCAGAACACCCGTAAGCTGGTGAACAGGCCTCATTTGGAGACGCAACGGGAGAGAAACCCACAGCAATATTATTCAAGGCAAATGCACTGCAACACCACATTGGAAATCCATCAAGCTCCTGCCTTTGGCCAGTTTTACACTAAGCTGCATTGGTATTGGACCTCTCAACTGTCTAATTTACATCTACAGAGACTGCAATGGGCAAATTCCCAGGCAACTGGGATCAAATCTCTGCTAGTGTAAACTGGCCCAGCTCCACTGACTTCATTGAAACCCACACAGCTGTGCCAATTTACACCTGCTGAGAATCTGGCCCTTAATTTCTATCAGGTCCATTATCGGAGACTGAATCCAACTGCCAATGGATTAAGTACCTCTTTGCAGGGCATCTCTGTTTTGTGTTTACCCCTTAGTTTCTCATTTTTTTAAGTTTCTCCCCAGAAAGATGTAACCTGATTAGAGAGAAATAACAGGATACACGTTCAACTTCTATTGAAGTATTCACCATGCTAGTGAGAGAGACAGATAATAAACCTGAGCCAGCCCACCCATTTTTCATCCAGGCTCATCCATTGGGTGCAGGGGATGGAGAACAGGCCTGGGGCACTGGGGCTGACTTTGCTGTGCCTGGCGCTCTGGCCAGGGAGCGGGGCTGGGGCTGTTTCCGCTCTGCCAGCGTTCTAACACCTGGCACTCTGGCCAGGGGGTGGTTATTGCCCACCCACCCAAAGTTGCTGCCCACCCAAGTGGGCCCTTCTGGCTGCACCCCTGCCGTCTCAGGATTTCTTCTCAGTTGGTAGGAAGCTTAAAGCAGACAAGATTTATCACTAGAAAGTTCTTTATGAGTGACATTTGCAATAGCCAGACAATAAGAAAACGACAATACACAGAGTTGCTAAAGCACATGGCGAAGCACCATTAGAGGGAGCCCTTGCATCACGTTCTCCTCAAGATGCCAACTTAAGAGGTCCACCGTGGGTCCATTGGAGAGATGCCATGTACTGAACTGTAGCGCCTGGGAATATTTACACCGACGGTCTCCGGAAGGCAGGGTGGACGGCAAGGGTTTCATCGAGGGGGAGAGAGAGGCGAGGTGGAAGGCAGCTGAGATTCCCAGCAAGCAAGGAGACGGTGGGATGAGACAGGAAGTGGGGGAAATGGGGAAAGCTCAAGTGTTTGGATACAAGGCATGGCAGTGACTCCAGTCTGGGTCCTTTCCGCTGCGAGGCGGAAGCATGTTCAGCAACCCGCTTTCACCGAGCCAGGACGATGGCTCAGCACATCCCTAACCGCCGAGAGAGCTAGGATGGGATTCCTCAATCCACCCCTGACTCTAGAGCAATTCTCCTGTGGCCACTTGGGAATCTGACTGATTCATTTTAGTGTGGAATCAGCTCTGCTCCGTGCCTCTCTAGAATTCACACCGGCACCACGATTGCTGATTTCCCTGGGTAAAAACGCGCTGACTCTGAAATGCTATTTCAGTGCCATACCTCAGAGCCCAGGTTTTGATAAAGAGCACCACACCACTGTCCCCACGGCTAGGCCACTCCTGCATGGAGTTGCTGATAAATTACAGCCACAGAACACAAGGCCTAAAGTATTCAGTTTCCCCAGAAACTCAGTGCTAAAAGGGAAAACATAATATACGGTGGGTGCATAAATGGCTGGGTAACCGTTCTCAGAGAGCAATTATTAATGGTTCACAGTCATGCTGGAAGGGCATGTAACCTGATTAGAAAGGGGCTCTGCAGGGGGCTGTTTTGGGACCAGTTCTGTTTAATATCTTCATCAACAATTTAGATAATGGCATAGAAAGTACGCTTATTAAGATTGCAGATGATACTAAGCTGGGAGGGGTTGCAAGTGCTTTGGAGGATAGGGTCATAATTCAAAATGATCTGGGCAAACTGGAGAAATGGTGTGAGGCAAATAGGATGAAGTTTAATAAGGACAAATGAAAAGTGCTCCACTTAGGAAGGAACAATCCATTTCACACATATAGACTGGGAAGTGACAGTCTAGGAAGGATACTGCAGAAAGGGAACTAGGGGTCTCAGCGGACCACAAGCTAAATACAAGTGAATAGTGTGATGCTGCTGCTGCTGCAAAAAAGCAAACACAATTCTGGGCTGCATTAACAGGAGTGTTGTGAGCAAGACTGGAGAAGTCATTCTTCCGCTCTATTCTGCACTGATTAGGCCTCAGCTGGAGTATTGTGTCCAGTTCTGGGCACCGCATTTCAAGAAAGATGTGGAGAAATTAGAGAGGGTCCAGAGAAGAGCAACAAAAATGATGAAAGGTCTAGAGAACATGAGCAAGGCTGAAGGACTTGGGCTTGTTTAGTTTGGAAAAGAGAAGACTGAGAGGGGACATGATAGCAGTTTTCAGGTATCTAAAAGGGTATCAACAGGGAGGAAGGAGGTGGGGAAATTGTTCTCCTTGGCCTCTGAGGATAGGACAAGAAGCAATGGGCTTAAACTGCAGCAAGGGAGGTTTACGTTGGACATTAGGAAAAACTTCCTGCCTGTCAGGGTGGTGAAACACTGGAATCAATTGCCTAGGGAGGTTGTGGAATCTCCATCACTGGAGATATTCAAGAGCAGATTAGACAGACACCTGTCAGGGATGATCAGACGGTGCTTGGTCCTGCCATGAGGGCAGGGGACTGGACTTCTTGATCTCACAAGGTCCCTTCCAGTTCTAGTGTTCTATGATTCTATGGTAATATACTCATGGCTGAGCTACAGGGCGGGGAAAGGTAAATGGATGATCAGTGTAGGTATGTTAACCACTGAGCAATTAGCCAGAGACTGCTCTCCCAGGTACAATTCAAGGTGGGGAGCGGGCAACACATCGAAGATATTTTCTTTTGCCTGTTGTGCTGCAGCCGCTTGATCACACAGTGTTTAACCAATGTCCGAAGAAGCAAAGAATCCTTACATCAGGTCCTTGGTGTCCAGCCGGCCCTCTGGGTCCAGGAAACCCCTGCAGACCCATTTGACCTCGAACTCCTGGGGGCCCTTTCATTCCCTGCAGCCCACGTTCTCCCTGGAGACAATAAGACACAAACACATCATTGAGGGCTTGGCTGCTGCCCTTCCGCTGGCGCGAACCAAGATGAAAATGGAGGAGGCCTTTGTAGTAAGCAACTAGTGTGACTCTTAGCTCCTAATCCCTTAGGACAGTGAGTTTCTTGCTCCCCCTCTGGATAGTTGGTCTTAATTTTACCCAGGGATTCCTTAAATGTCACCGTGCTGCATTCCTGGCAGGATGGAAGTGGGAAAGGAAACAGCCGTAGTTAGCCCTGAATGCCCTTTCTCGGATGTGGTCTCCCCTTCGGACCATACTGCAGTCCCGGTCACCAGAACATGCCTCTCATTATTCAGAGCCTCCCTCGGTTTTTCACTCCTGGAAAGTCCCTTCTCACCCGGGAGCTGGCAAATTAAATAGGGCTCACCCAAATCCCAGGTTCAAATAGCCCTGCCCTTTGATTCTGAACCTGGCGGCCCAACCCTCATCTCTGATTCAAAGTCAACCCCACTGGACAACATCCTCCTCGAAAACACCCGTTTCCTCACCACTACCAGCGAGACGAAGCCCAAAGAAAATATGGCTGCTCATTGCCAGCATTCTCCGCCTCAGAGCGTCCCAAGATTTGGGGCCGAGTGGGCCACACCCATCTGATATGTATATGGCTCCAGTTTCTGTGTTATCTTAGCTCCTCACACTGTTGAGTGTATTTATTCCCAGAGCACCCCTGGACAGCAGGGCCAGGCTGTTATTCCCACTGTGCAGCTGAGGAACTGAGGTACAGAGAGACTGAGACTTGCCCAAGATCACACAGGAAATCTGTGGAGGAGCAGAGAACTTAACCTAGATCACTTTGAAAACGTCTTTTCAGATTACAAAGATCTGCCTACGGCTGCGGGGAACAGTGGCTGCACGTCCGCCCATTGAAGTTCTGCCACCAAAGTGAAAGTAGGGGCGGGGTGATCTCTCTCTTTCTGGTGGGGGCTCCTTTCTTTCTGGAAACTTCCAAGAGCAGCGGTTCTCAACCTATTTACTGTTGTGGGCTGCAGATGCAGCTCTCTGGGTGTGGGGTGGGCTGCATCCACACAACATATACACTACCTTATGGCCCTGATGGTGTCACAGGGGCTGCTGCTGTGTGCCGACTGGGCCACAAGCGGTCTGCAGACCGGGGGTTGAGACTCACTGGCAGAGAGGGGCTCAAAACATACGAGCTGGGCCAGTAACTGGGGCGAGGGGGAAGGTGAAAGGGGAGAATGAGGTGTGATTATTTTCATTTAAAAAGTGCTGATGTTTTCTCTCTTACTCGCACACTCTTTGCCACAGTTCATGGGTAAATCATGGAAAGACCCTGGCCCAGCGTAGGCTGCTATGGATACACCTGAGCCAGGCCTGGAAACATGGCAAACAGGGTCAGTCGCAGGGAAACATGTCTAGACATACTGACCTGCTACAAAAACAAATGGGGCTAGAAACACTTCAGTGATCTAGCGGAGACAGGCCCTTAGTTAAATAAGACCTGCAGCCACATGTCCCCTCTCCCCTCAAAACCTAATGTCCTAGCCTGCTGTCTCGCCAGCCACCCTACTACATGAGAAGAGGTTCCCAGGGTCAGCATCTGGAAGGTATGAACTGGATAGCTGAAGCACCAAAGCTGGGTTCCCCCATGACTAGGGGCATGGAACAGCTTCCTTATGAGAGATTCATGAGATGGGACCTTTCAGCTTGGAAGAGAGAGATGGCTGAGTGGGACAGAACAGGGCCTATAAAGTCGTGACTGGTGCAGAGAAAGTAAATAAGGGAGTGTTATTTACACGTTCTCATAGCACAAGAACTAGGAGTCATCAATTAACAGGCAGTGGGTTTAAAGCAAACACGAGGAAGTGTTTCTTCACAAAGCACACAGCCAGCCAGTGGAAGGCCAAGACTATAACAAGGCTCAAAAGGAGAGGGTCTGGGCCGAGGGTCTGGGCTAACTTAGCTTTCTCTGTCGTGTTGCCAGCTCCCATGATTTTATAAGTCTCACAATATTTGGTGCTTAAAGCCCCAGCTTCTGGAGTCAGGTGATTACATGAGACCCAGAGCTTCCATTGACTGTAATGCGGAAAGCAAGCATTTAACCCTCATCGCCGTGGGGAAAAGCTTATAAAGCTGAATTCTAAAGGCTCAGGAACTTGAAGTCAAAGAAAAAGAACCCAACTTTAAACAAAAATCAAGATTTTTGCTGATGTCCTGACCTTTGACTCATGAGTTTTGGTCACTTGGCACAGGCAATGTTACCTATAAGCATGTTAGAAAGGGCACCAGCATTTCAGCAGGTGACCATGCAACTAAATTCCTTGCATGGCGGGATCGTCTTTAGGCAAACCTCCCCCTAGCGAGGCTGCTGTCTACAAGGAGCAGAGACTCACCCCCTCAAGCAAGGTGCCAGGATGAAAATTCCTAGTGATGCTAATTGTTTATTCTGCAAGTGCCACAGAGTGCTGGTCCTATGGCCAAAACCAGGATGTGCTGGCCCCCAATAATTCAATGAAACGATTAGTTCCACACAACCAGATCAAACATGCCCTGGGTTCATGGGACCACATTTCAACAGCAGGGAGGAACGGGGAAGCCACCCCAAGTGCCCTCTGATTGCCAGCCACGGGGTCCACTGTACCTTGTCTCCTTTGGTTCCCAGGTCCCCCTTCGCTCCATCTGAGCCTTCGCCACCCTGCAAGAACAGCACACGGTAAGAGTGCAACAAGGAGGCCACGGCGAGCTGCTCTCCCCGGCTGAGGAGCACTGTGGCCTGCCCTCAGCCCTGGCGAGGCAGCTTTCATGTTTTGAGCAAAAGTTTGTTCTCAATGGACCTTGCCACAGCTCGAAAGGGAAGTCCCCTTTGCACCCAGACCAAACAGCTGCAAGGCCCCCCGCTCGTGCTGGACACTCTGGTAACTTCAGACCTCCCAGCTAGTGCTAGCACGCCTGCAAAATGGGAGTGGGGGGAGGGGATATCTTGAATGGTGGAGCGTATGGCAGGGAGTCAACTCTAGAGCTGCTCTGGTTTGGAGTTGATGCAAATACACTGGTTGCCTGGGTGAGAAGGAAGGACCATCTGCATTGCTATTAAGGAATAAAGTAACTTCCCTTCTGCTTTACCCGGGGATCCCCACTCTTCCTCCCCCCAACTCAAAACCCACTCTTCTGAATTTGGGATTTTGGCGCTTATGAAACACGACAGCCCATTGTCACTGGCTTGGGTGGGGCATGATATAGGCAGAGACCAGGCAATCTTCCACAGAGCACGGCACCGACATGCAGCAAGGCCTGCGTCGGCTGTTTCACGCACGGCGTACAAGCGGGGCTGATTGCCGCCAGACCGGGGGAGCTTTTGAGAGGGACGGCAGGAGCTAGGAGGAGGTGCTGAGTCTGCACTTCTGCAGGGAAGGAGCAGAAAGCGGATCTGCAAGTGACTGGCCAGTGCATTGACCCTCAGTGCTAGGCAGCCTACCCGGATTGGTGCCTGCTGAAAGATCACAAGGCCACACCCAAGAGCAGAAAACACATCATCTTGCACCCTGTGGTGACTCTGACCAGAGACTCACTTGCTCCTGGCCCCTCTGCCTCTGGGGGGTCCAGCCACTGGCCCCACTGACCCACACTGTCAGCCCTGGGATCCCTGCTGTTGGGCCCAGGAGCTCCTCTGCAGGCCCCAGAGCCCTGGCCATCAGCCCCACGCCTGGGGCTCCACAGCCGGCCCCAGTGTGGGGCAATGAGTGGCATGGACAGGGTAAGGCCAGGGGACCAACTAACCACAGAGCCGTCTGTCCGCATAGCGGAAAACACAGGAAGATGAAACAGGAGAGCTCGGCTGAGTATGAAAGTAGCCTCCAATTCTTCTTCCCAACAATCACATCTAGCTTGCAGCGTGAGCGCTCATACAGGGGATCAAGCTGTGAGCAATTCCACAGTAAACCAACCCCCCACAATTCGGCTTTCCTACACGACTGGGCCTAGCGACTCTGAGGTAAACTGCATTATGCAGGCCAAGTGACTTACCCGCTCTCCTGGGAGTCCCCTTGAACCTGGCATTCCAATCGACCCCTGAAAGAGACACAGACATTCAATGGAAGAGGGACATTCAGGGAAAGAAAGGCACTGAAGGAAACTTTAAAAGACACAACAAGTCCACCCAGGCCTTCGAAACCTCCCAGGGTGAAAGGTACGTGCCACAAAACGTAGTGTCTGAACTTCATGTCCAATGGGAAACAGAAGCCTCACAGAAGCAGAAGGATGGTTTGATGACACCATGACAAGGTGTAAATGAGAGGCCTTCCCCCAGGCACCTCCTCATGGCCCCAGGACAGCCCTGCAAGTGGCCCCTTGCCTCAGTTTCCCTTTTGAGGCCCCAGTAATTCCATGGGAGATTATCTTCCAGAGCATCATAGTTTATGAACAAGACTTGGTGCAAAGATCCATCACCCAAAGGCCCTAGACAGTTCAGCTCATCCCCAGTGCACAAAACCCAGCTTTGTTCTCACTAGACCCTGTTGTCTTCCACCTGCAACACTTTGTGAGTCCTCTGTCCCTCTGCCAGGACAGGCAGCCCTGCCCTTCCTTCTGGGTGCAACCCACTTATCCCAGCCGGAACCCCCACAGCTTCTCCACTGGGAGCACCCCTTACTCCCCTTGGCCCTCTCGTGGCTCCAAGGCATCAGCATCAGCATGGAGACACCAGCAGGTAAGCCCTTTGGAGCACCCACTTCCTACCTCCCTCTCCAGCTCTCCGTCCAGCAATCCAGCTCAGAGCCAATGACATCTCCTGCTGCTGCTCCTGCCTTCAGCCCTCTCCTGCCCTGGCTCAGGGCGACAGCCAACAAACCCCTTTTGTTATGCCCCTGCCTAAAAACTTCTCCCCGGAGCCACCTTCTCTCTCTGGCAGCTCCCCTCTCTGGCCCTTCCCAACCACATGAGTCTGCTCAGACGCTCTAGGTCTCTCTCACAAGGCCTCTTCTAGACACTCCCCACCCCCTTAGGTGGCCCAAACGGAGCACCCGGACTCGAGGAGGAGCACTGAGCCCAGTTGCATTTCACAGCTAGTCACTCCGCAGGAAGGCGATCCAGAAACACAGGGATACAGTGTTAGCACAGGCATCCTTCCTTTCCCCTGGGCCGTGCTCCCATGGCTCGTGTTAGCACAGGCATCCTTCCTTTCCCCTGGGCCGTGCTCCCATGGCTCGTGTTAGCATAGGCAGCCTTCCTTTCCCCTGGGCCGTGCTCCCATGGCTCGTGTTAGCATAGGCATCCTTCCTTTCCCCTGGGCCGTGCTCCCATGGCTCGTCAGAGCTGGATGCCTGCCAAGTGCCAGCTTTGATCCAGTGATACTGGCGAGAGGGAGAAACAGGAGGGAAGAGGCTGTCTGGACACCGCACCACACCTGGCCCAGAGGAGAAATGCCAGTCCCCTGTCACAGAGAGGGAACTGAGACACTGGGTATATTAGGTGACTCACCCAAGGGAGCTTGAAAATGACCTGGGACTGAACCCCCATTGGCTGAGTCCCACTCCAGCACCCTAACCACTAGACCATCTTTCTAACCTACCTCCTTGCTGCACAGAGACACAGCTTAGAAGCAGCTGGCTCCTTGCTTGTTAACCTCCAGAAGTGACCCCGGCCTTCTGGGCTTTACATGCCTCCAGGAGGGAATATTACAGTCAGGTTTGCTCTTTAGGATGCCGGTGTCAGACGCAAGGATGTGAAAGGCTAACTGGTTAACCGGTAAGCATCCCCCTAACTGGAGAGGCTTACCCGTTCCGGTTAACTGGTGGGGGTGGAGCAGCTCCCTACCCGCCTCAGGCAGGGGGCTGCTCCAGCCCCACAGGGCCCACTGTGGACAGGAACGCTCCAGCCCTGTCAGAGTAGCCCCTGTCCGTGGCCGGCCCAGGTGCATTGCAGGCAGGGGCTGTTCCAGCTGGGCTAGAGCAGCCCCTCCCTGCTGGGGTGGGGGTGGGGGGGTAAGGCGGCGCTCCAACCCACCCCTCTTTAACCAGTTAACTATCACATTTAACCAGTTAACCATTTAAATGAGTTTACATCCCTACTCAGAAGCAAAACCTTATGGAACTGCCCCCCCCCCCCACACACATGGAGACACAGCCCCAGTGTGGGCCACGAACACACAGTGAGCCTGCTACCAACCAGGGCTCTGGCGTGTGCACTGGTGAAAGGACTGTAAGTGTGTGTGTGTGGGGGGGGAGGGGGCAGAAGCAGCCTTAGAGCAAGTCAGCAGCGAGAGCTACTCTGGTGCCCAGCTCAGGGGGTGTAGAAAAGCCACGGAGAGCTGCCTGGAAGAATACATCAGCGTCGGGAAAGCGTTGACAATGACTTGGCCTTGGTCTTTCCATGAGGAGTTAAGCTCCTCCCCAAACAGGGCCGACCAGGTTCAGACTCTGGGTTTCCTCAGTACTCTACCTAAGTCACGTGGGCTTGGCTTTGGCGAGTGTGGCTCTCAAATGCACACAGGCACCCCGTGTCCAAACCCCAGGACGTCCCTGGGGACTACGATGTTGCAGCAGTAAGGGAGAGGGCAGCGTCCTCACTCTCCAGTCTTATATCTGGCCCATCTCTCCACAGGGAAGAGGCCCAACCATGTGCAGATACATCCGGTGCACAAACACCCAGGGGGCGGGGGAGAAAGACAACTTTGCTTTGTCTGTCTATGAGTGGGCAGGGTTTCACACTGGATGTGGAGTTTGGTCGTTGGTAGCAGCCGGGCTTCAGAAAGAAATGGAGCGAAGGGAAAAATCCAGGAGGTTTCCCTCATTATTCTCTCCAAAGCAACACACCAGTTCAGGTTACAAACTGGAGCAATAGGACATAAGGAATTCACCATGTCCAACGCTCTCCTACCCCGCCCACAGTGAGCTGCAGCACAGAAAGATACCTCCATGCAGACTTACCATGGGGCCTTCTTGACCACGCTCGCCTCTGAGGCCGGCAGGGCCGGCTGCTCCCTGAAATCAGAAATAATTCTATAAACACGGCTTCATGACAACACTGCCATGTTTTAATGAATTCATGCAGGCTGACAGTTATTAACAGGCAATGCACAAACCTGGAGAAATCCAAACTGACACACAGCATGAGGGAAACCAGTGGAGAGTGGGTAAAAGTAATCAAATCCCATTTCCAAGGGAGAAGAAATGGGGGGAGGAGGGATCATGTGTCACCCCAAAGGGAGATTTCTGCATCTGACATCAAAAGTTCAATGAATTTGGCACATTTCCCACTCCAGAGGCAAGGTGGTTCGATCCATTCTAGACTCCCAGATGCCAGATTCTTCACTCGGCATATACTGGGCACATGGCCACCAGCTATGGGAAAGGAGGTACCAAGGACCCTTTATGACCATGAATTGGCTATGAATGGCAGAAGAACCTTAGAGGCATTGATTTCAATGGAAGCAAACGAAAGACACTCTATGGCTACGTTTAGACTTGAGAGAAGATGGACACTATGGTGGTTGATCTGGCATTCGATTTAGCAGGTCTAGTAAAGACCTGCTAGATCAAATGCTGAGGGCACTCCTGACAATGCCAGAATTCCTACCCCTTGTGAAAAGCCAGGGAAGAAAACAGGAGCATTTCTCCCATTGACTCCCCGTTATAAGGACAGTGCTGAAGCTTGGCTTAAGGTATGTCGACTCCAGCTACGTTTTTTTACAGAGTTGAATTGCGTAGCTTAAGCCAACCTTCGGCTGTTGTGTAGATCTGGCCTCAGTTCACAAGGCAGCTTCTTTAACTGATCAGAGGATCTTCCAAGATTGACATCTAAACGCGCAACTCTGCATTTTATTAATTACCATTAATGCCTCTGCTTAGCCATTAGATTCTTTTCCATTAGGTTCTTCTAGCCCTGCAGTCATCCTCTAACCTTTATGGCAAGTTAATGACCCGTGATCAAGTCAGCAACAAATGTGGGAGGAGAATAGACAAAGAACAACTCACCCTCACCCTGCCCCAAAGGTTTCAAGGTTGTGCCAGATCGCTGTGTAAAGGACCAAATACCCCTCTAATGCTCTCTCTTTAAACCAGTGAGTTAGAACCTGCAGCTCATACAGTGGGACAAGAAATAGCTAAACATGGAATCACTACACAGATACCTGTCTGGGCAGGGGAGACTGGTGTGTGTGTGTGTGCGTGTGTGCGTGCGTGTGCGTGCGTGTGTTATGAGTTTTATATGTCTGCCCATCATTACAGGATCTGAATACTCTCCACTTCAAATTAATAACAGATGCAAAACTTCCTAGCGGACTTGAAAGAGTTTCTGGCCCTTCTCCCTTTTGGGGGTAGAATATTTGGTGGTTTTTGTCCTTCCTTTTTTCTCTAAATTTTTACAATTTCTCCCCCCCCACACACTTTTGGCAGTAGGAGTGTAGGGGTCAGACAAAAGCACTGAGTGGATCATTTTTATCATAGAAAGGTGTTTTCCACATGCTGGAGCTTGTGTTCTTCCACTTGGACAGGGAGAAGATAGTTCTGAAGTGGTGCTTCTGCCCAACAGTCAACACAGCAAAGACCAGGGGAATCCAGCTACCTCTTCTCCGTCAACGGGGCTGCACAGGAGCATTTTACAGCTGCAGCCCAGTCTCCGCACTCACTCCCAACCCCAGTGCAGTGGGTGGAAGTTTTTATCTTCAACAGCTTACTACAGTGATGGGCTCATCACAATACACGTCCGAACAATGCGCCAGATGCAATGGCAGCAAGACAGAGAAGAATATTTTTAGCATTCTCTCTATATATGGAGACAGATGGAGGGAAAGATTCTTACAGGGTCTCCTTTAGGCCCAGGGGATCCATCAGCCCCGAGCGGACCCTAGAGAGAAAAGGAAAGAAAAGAAGCTGTCAATATAAGCAAGAATAAAGACCCAATTCTTCAGCAGTAGGGGTTCAATGAAGTCAGAGCCAAACAGAAGCCTGACCAACCTCCTTCAGATCAGGGTGGGAGATGTCACAACAGGTCAAGAGAAGCAGTTGCTGTTACTTTCACTCCACTGTTCAAATGCCACATATCCCTGAACGCGGTGGTTTATGTTCACTAGCGACACAGGATCTCAGGGGATTTCGTCTCATGAGCCCTGGGTCCTCTTACCCTCCCATTCTTACATAGTTTCCACTTAGGTCTCCTGCAAGGGATGAGGGGCTTGGCAAGGTGTAGAGCTGTCCTCTAAAGCTAAAGATGATCAGCAGTGTGGCACTGTTGCAAAAAAAGCAAACAGCATTCTGGGATGTATTAACAGGAGCGTGGTGAGCAGACACGAGAAGCAGCCACTCTTCTGCTCTACTCTGCGCTGATTAGGCTGATTGTGTCCAGTTCTGGGCACCACATTTAAGGAAAGATGTGGACAAATCGGAGAGATTGAATGGTTTGAAAATAGGACTGGGAAAGAGAAGACTGAGAGGGGGCATAAGAACAGTTTTCAAGTACCTAAAAGATTGTTACAGGAGAGGGAGAAAAATTTTGCTTCCTTAATTTCTGATGATAGGACAAAAAGCAATGGGCTTAAATTGCAGCAAAGGAGGTTTAGTTTGGGCACTAGAAAAAACCCTTCCTGTCAGGGTGGTTAGACACTGGAATAAAATGCGCAAGGAGGTTGTGGAATCTCCATCCCTGGAGATATTTCAGAGCAGGTTAGACAAACATCTGTCAGGGATGGCCTAGATGGTGCTTGGTCCCACCGTGAGGACGGGGGACTGGGCTTGTTGAGTTCTGGAGGCTCCTTCCAGTTCTACGATTCTATAAGCAATGAGGCGCCCGGCCCTCTAGGTTATACGGCAGCAGACCCTAGAGACCCAGTCCAACAAAGCCCTGTTCTAGCGCACAGTGAGAGACAGTCTCAGCCCCAAACAGATCATAGAATCATAGAATAATAGGACTGGAAGGGACCTCAAGAGGTCATCGAGTCCAGCCCCCCGCCCTCAAGGCAGGACCAAGCTCCACCTACACCATCCCTGACAGATGTCTATCTAACCTGTTCTTAAATATCTCCAGAGAGGGAGATTCCACCACCTCCCTTGGCAATTTATTCCAATATTTGACCACCCTGACAGTTAGGAATTTTTTTCTAATGTCCAATCTAAACCTCCCCTGCTGCACTTTAAGCCCATTACTCCTTGTCCTGTCCTCAGAAACCAAGAGGAACAAATTTTCTCCTTCCTCCTTGTGACACCCTTTTAGATATTTGAAAACCGCTATCATGTCCCCCCTTAATCTTCTTTTTTCCAAACTAAACAAGCCCAGTTCATGAAGCCTGGCTTCATAGGTCATGTTCTCTAGACCTTTAATCATTCTTGTCGCTCTTCTCTGTACCCTTTCCAATTTCTCCACATCTTTCTTGAAATATGGCGCCCAGAACTGGACACAGTACTCCAGCTGAGGCCTAACTAGTGCAGAGTAGAGCGGCAGAATGACTTCACGAGTTTTGCTTACAACACACCTGTTGATACAACCTAGAATCATATTTGCTTTTTTTGCAGCAGCATCACACTGTTGACTCATATTCAACTTGTGGTCCACTATGACCCCTAGATCCCTTTCTGCCATGCTCCTTCCTAGACAGTCGCTTCCCATCTTGTATGTATGGAACTGATTGTTCCTTCCTAAGTGGAGCACTTTGCATTTCTCTTTATTAAACCTCATCCTGTTTACCTCTGACCATTTCTCTAACTTGCTAAGGTCATTTTGAATTATGTCCCTATCCTCCAAAGAAGTCGCAACCCCACCCAGTTTGGTATCATCTGCAAACTTAATAAGCGTACTCTCTATCCCAATATCTACATCATTGATGAAGATATTGAACAGTACGGGTCCCAAAACACACCCTTGAGGAACTCCACTTGTTATCCCTTTCCAGCAGGATTTAGAACCGTTAACAACAACTCTCTGACTACGGTTATCCAGCCAATTATTCACCCACCTTATCGTGGCCCTATCTAACTTATATTTGCCTAGTTTATCAATAAGAATATCATGCGAGACCATATCAAATGCCTTACTAAAGTCTAGGTATATGACATCCACCGCTTCTCCCTTATCCACAAGGCTCGTTATCTTATCAAAGAAAGCTATCAGATTAGTTTGGCATGACTTGTTCTTCACAAACCCATGCTGGCTATTCCCTATCACTTTATTACCTTCCAAGTGTTTGCATATGATTTCCTTAATTACCTGCTCCATTATCTTCCCTGGGACAGACGTTAAACTGACCGGTCTGGTAGTTTCCTGGGTTGTTCTTATTCCCCTTTTTATAGATGGGCACAATATTTGCCCTTTTCCAGTCTTCTGGAATCTCCCCTGTCTGCCATGATTTTTCAAAGATCATAGCTAAAGGCTCAGATACCTCCTCTATCAGCTCCTTGAGTATCCTGGGATGCATTTCATCAGGACCTGGTGACTTGCTGACATCTAACTTTCCTAAGTGATTTTTAACTTGTTCTTTGTGTATCCTATCTTCTAAACTTACCCTCTCTCTGCTTGTATTCACTACGTTAGGCACACCTCCAGACTTCTCGGTGAAGACCGAAACAAAGAAGTCATTGAGCATCTCCGCCATTTCCAAGTTCCCTGTTACTGCTTCTCCCTCCTCACTAAGCAGTGGGCCTACCCTGTCCTTGGTCTTCCTCTTGCTTTTAATGTATTTATAAAAGGTCTTCTTGTTTCCCTTTATGCCTGTAGCTAGTTTGATCTCATTTTGTGCCTTTGCCTTTCTAATCTTGCCCCTGCATTCCCGTGTTGCTTGCCTATATTCATCCTTTGTTATTTGTCCTAGTTTCCATTTTTTATAGGACTCCTTTTTTATTTTGAGATCATGCAAGATCTCCTTGTTAAGCCAAGCTGGTCTTTTGCCATATTTTCTATCTTTCCTACACAGCGGAATTGTTTGCTTTTGGGCCCTTAACAACGTCCCTTTGAAATACTTCCAACTCTCCTCAGTTGTTTTTCCCTTCAGTCTTGCTTCCCATGGGACCTTACCTACAAGTTCTCTGAGCTTATCAAAATCTGCCTTCCTGAAATCCATTACCTCAAATGTGCTGGTCTCCCTTCTACCTTTCCTTAAGATCATGAACTCTATTATTTCTATATATGTAAACAGACAGAGCAGACGGGGTGGGCAAGGATGCAGAGTGGGAGAATGGTTTGCCCAGGTCAAACACAGGTCAATGGCGGTGCTGGAAACAGCACCTGGGTCTCCTGGCTCCCAGTTCCTGGCTCCCTGCCCTACCCACTAGGGAATGCGACTTCCTTTCCCTGAGCACTCTGTGCCTTCCCTGAGACAGGGCTAAATATGGCCTGGATGAGAGAAGCCACCATCTGCGAGGTGCAATGGAGGATTGCAGCAGTCCCTTTGCTTAGCAAGGACTTGAGCCAGGCCCCTCTTCTCCAAGTGCTGCATGGAGCCCCTGTGGCCTTGGAAATGCCTCATGTTCGGTACCAAGGAGATGATTGGCATCTGGGAGCAATTTACCTGTGATCCTCTCGGCCCCGGGGGCCCACGTCTCCCTTGCAAGCCTTGTGGTCCCTTCAGAAAACAGGAGGGGTGAAAGCAGCCTACAGTTAGGTCTGAATGAACTCGAGCGCATTGAAAAACCCAGAAAAGCCACCTTCAGGTACAGTCTGTGGGGTGTGCAGCATTCCTCAGTCACCAGCTGCCTCTTTCACGGAATGTGCGCAAGTATTTGCACCTTGTGCTGGGCGTGCAAAGCCTGAGAGGGGTTCGTTAGTCTTCAGGCCAATTAGACCACCCTCAACCTCTACCTCGGCTGACAGGAAGTGCCAGCTGAGCTGTCGCATCTGGTTCCAGCACAGGTGAAAGTAACTTAAAATTTATTATAGGTACTGTTACCGTGCACATACACCCCTGGTGGGGGAGGAGCTCAGGGCAGAGGGTTTTTTTGGGGAGGAGATGGGGTTGCAATACAACACCACCTGTAAGAAATGTAAGTGTGTGGGGGGCTCAGGGCAGGGAGTTCAGGAGTCAGGGTTGGGGTGTGTGAGGAGGGGCTCAGGGCAGCAGGCTGGGGTGTGTATGGATGCAGGGAGCCCAAGGGGGCTATTCAGGGAGGGCAGGGGCTCCTTCTTGCCGGAGCGGCGCACCAGACTACTTTCATCTTCAGGTGCCAGGGACAGTCGGCTACTGGGAGCTCATTTCACAATGCTCCCCATAGCAACTGTTGCCACCACAAGCATGGGCAGTGGGCGGACGTAGGGCTGGGGGAGGCACACCTCAAGCCCTGCCCCTTTTATCCGAGGCCCCGCCCACCACGGGAGCCACGCCCCCCACCCACCGCAGGGGAAAGCCTCCAGCCCAGCCCCAGAGCATGGGGAAGGCGGGCAGCATGAAGCCCCAGCCCGTGCTGAAACTGTAGCTTTTATGGGGGCGGAGAGTGGGCGGGGCCATGGCTGGCAGTTTGGGAAGGCAGTGCCTTCCCCCGCCTCCTATATCCGCCACCTGTGACCCCAAGACTAGTGTTCAAACGAGGGAGAAGGGTCGAGGACGTACCTTGGGGCCCCGGGGGCCTGGCAAGCCGGAAGGGCCCATTTCTCCCTATGAACAAAGCAAACGCAGGCACACTCACTACAGCAGCAGCCCGTGAAGAGAGGTGCCCCACGACAAGGCACGTGCCCCTTTCCCCAGTACTCCCTAGTACGGACTCACCTGAGAGCCATTGACTCCTTGCAAGCCGACCAGCCCCGGCTGCCCCGGCTCGCCCTGCAACAACACAACACACAAGTGCAGTCCGTGGTCATTCTGTCATAACACGAGAGAACCAGGCAGTCCGCTCCTTCAGGGCTGCCCGTCAGGACCGCCGGGGGGGGGGGGGGGCAGCAGGAGCAGGAGCACACACAGGCTGGAGCGGTCTGTCTGATGCGCCAAGCAACCGGGAATTCTCCCAGCAAGGCTGCAATGTCGAGCCGATTGGAGCAGCTGCTTCCATGAGCAGTTTCTATACTTGCCTTGGGGCCACCTGGTTAGGCCCTTGCTTACAGACTGGCTGGGCGCTGGATGATTGGCCTGGGCCTGCCACAGGGCTTACAGGGGGTTACCTCGGCTGGCTCACCATCTCAGGTTCAGGGATGACTCATCGCAACACGAGCTGGGGGTCCCTACCCAGCAGCCCTCAGGTGGGCTCTCTCGTGGCTTCCAGAGACAGACCCCCACAGAGCAGGGCACTGGCTGAAGCAAGACGAGCCAGACGCTCCAAGGCCCAAGTTACTGGCTTCAGTACAGGAGTTACTGGGTGACATTTTATGGCCTGTGTTGTACAGCTCAAACGAAATATTCACTTCTGGCCTACACATCTCGTAATCTAGCAATTAGAAAAGCCCCGGGGGATTTCCATTAGCATCCTGGTGTCAATCGATAGGAGAGACCACCAGACGCACAAGATTGTGAGTGTTTTGAGACAAGTTTGCACGTGTCTAGGACAATGGGGACTTGGTCCATGAGCCAGGCTCCTAGATGTGATAGCTACACTCATAATACACCAGAACGTTTCCTATTCTCACATTCCGCAAGAGAGCCCCAGAAAATACGGGGGTGAGGCAAACTGGAGAGAGCCCGACCCGGCACATGTGGGTCAGTCTCTCTCTTTCCAGTGCTACCACCTCACGCCTCCCCTTTTATTGCTGCACGAGAAGATTTATTTCACTGTGCTGCAACCCGACATGACTGACTCATTCCCACAGAGACCGATGCTCATGCATGCCTGGTCTCCTAACCCTGGCACCGCTAAGGCCTGGGGATGTTAGCGAGTAGTCGACTAGTCAACCAACTGAGAAGCATAAGCTTATTGGGTAGTTGACTGGAGTACCGACTACTCGCTCCCCGCCCCTGCTCCCTCTATAAGAGCAGCAAGGGGAGGGGGAACAGGATCCAGTACTGGGGGGGAAGCCGGTTCCCCCCCAGCACCATCTTCATGGTGCCACCTGCATCCCAATGCTACCTCTATCAGAGGCAGCAGGGGGGACGGAGGAGACTGCTCCAGCAGTAGTCCCTGTTCACAGCAGACAGCAGCTCTTACTCCGTTTAAAATGCAGAGCTGCAGCACAGGTGGCTCTCGGAGCTAGCACGAGCTGGGACTGCTCAGTCCCGGCTCGAGCCAGCTGCTGGAGTTTCCGCTAGAATGGCTCTGCAGAGCGGTCCTTATCAACTAATCGTGTAGTCGATAATTGTATCGACTACACGATTAGCCAGATAACCACAATTTAACATCCTTAGCAAGGCCCGGGGACAATTATAATTAAAACTCAGTAACGCTCTTGCATTGAAAAGACAGCTGTCCCCAGACACACCACAGCCCCATTTCTTGGTGGGAGCGGAGACAAGGCAGGGGGGGCATCTGGGAAAGGAATTCCCTTTTCCTTCCACTTTTCCTGTGCACTATGCAACATGTCCTCCCCTTTCAGCACAGGCCAGATTGCCTGCAGAGCTGGAATTTCCACCACTGGAAATGTGCTTTCGTTCCACTCGGGAGAGAAAATTCAAATTTCCAACCTTCCTGGGAGACTGGATTTTTGAAAAAGTGGCATTTCCATTTTGATTTTTTTTTCTTCCATAGTACAATGTGTAATATAAAATGAAATGTGTTTTAAAACAAACAAAAAAAAATCAAAAGGTTCCATCTCAAAAGCATCAAAACAAGATTTTCCAGCCTTATGGGCAGGCGTCAGTTTGACTCCCTCCCCTCAAGTAAGCTTTCTGAAATCAACACGTTCCCCTGGAAAGATTCAATTTTGACCAAAGGACATTTTCTAATGGAAAAACGTTGTTAGAAAATTTGCCATGTGCTGTAATTCCCTTCCCAGCTCTCCAGGGCAATAGCGCTGAATGCATTAGGGGAGCGTGGTTGTCCTTGAAAACTGTCTCGGCTCAAGAACACCCTGGTTTATATCCATGGATTGAACTGGAAGATGATAAACTTACCATAGGTCCGGCTGGCCCTGGAGAGCCCACTGCGCCATGTTCCCCCTAAAGCAGGATAAAGAAACACTTGAGATCCCGCACTCCAAGCAACTGCTCTCTTTTCCCTTCCCCCCTTTCCTACTGAGTGACACCAGTACCTGGAAAAAGCCACCGTTGGTTTGTGAACGTGGATGATGCAACCCAGACTGTTGCTAGCATGTAAGTGTAACCCACACCCGCTCCATGTGTCCTCTGCTCTACGCAAGCGGTGGCTGGGCTACAGAGAGGGACCAGGGTCTCTTAGAGTGGGCAGTAGAGACTCATGCTTTAAGATCCAGAAGTCCCAGCTACTATCTTCAAGGCATACACTCAGGGGCGTTAGATTAAAACCAAAATGCAGGACAATGTAGCACTTTAAAGACTAACAAGATGGTTTATTAGATGATGAGCTTTCGTGAGCCAGACCCACTTCCTCAGATCAAATAGTGGAAGAAAGTAGTCACAACCATATATACCAAAGGATACAATTAAAAAAATGAACAAATATGAAAAGGACAAATCACATTGCAGAACAGGAGGGGGTTTAAAACCAGTTACTCTTGCTGGAAGGTGACAACGTAGCCCTACGTCATTTCCTAGTGTTCAGAACAACACACAAGGATCACAAAACGGATCGAGACAAAGCAGGCTGCTCCCCAAACAGAGCCAGGAGCAGAGAGCAGGCTGCTGTCCTTCACTCTGAAGCACTTTGCAGCAGGTAGTGATGATGTTAAGGGGAAATAACTTCTGTTTTAATTGTACGCTTGGAATGTTGGTTTGATTTTAGCCAAACCGTCTAGTTAAATTTCTCAGCTACTGTGATTCATCAGCCGTTCTTTCAAATGTAGCAACGGGGAAAGCGTCATTTCTACCTCGCTGTTCTCAGTTTCTCTATTTGCTTGTAACAGGGTTTTCTTACAATCAGTATATTTGTGACTCAACTGAGTGACTGGTTAACCAGTGAGTGGCTGGCTCGCAGGGATCCACAGCAGAGGAAAAGTCTGCCTGGATTCCAACTGAGGATTTCTTCAAGCAAGTGGAGGGAAGATGGTCCAGACTCAGCCAATTGTGCAGATCTGGGGATCAGTAGGGATGTAAGGGACTAGTTGACTACCCGAGAAGCCTATACTTATTGGATAGTTGAACTGACTTCTCACGTACCCCCTCCCTCTCGACCCTGCCCATTCTGCCTCTGTATCAGAGGCAGGAAGGGGGGAAAAGCAGGAGCCGGTGCTGGGTGGAGCTGGCTTAAAAGCCAATCCCTCCCAGCACTGTCTCCACAGTGCCACCTGTCCCCCCCACTCGCTGCTGCCTCTATCAGAGGCAGTGTGTGTGTGTGCGGGGGGAGGGGGGTGACGTAGTGGGGGTACCTTGCTAGGGCTGTGGCGACCTCTGCTGTCTGTGACTGGAGTCATTATGCAAAGGGGGCTCCAAACCTGTCTGACCAGCTACCCCCCATGGGGAGAAACAAAGGAAGGTGGAATGCCGCCCCTGGCTGGGGGGCAGGGCTGGAGGAGAGTTAGTTTTCTGTCTGGGAGCATGGAGGAAGCAGCCTCAGCAACAGGCTGGGGGGTTTAGAAGCCGGACCCCCCACCCCATATCAAGGGGGGCTGAGGCATCCTAGGCCTGCCCTGTAACCTAGTGACATCTGTGCTGTGCTGTATTCTGGAGAGGCAATAAACTCCCTCTGTTCTACTGGCTGGTGGAGTCTGTTCGTGCCCTTTCAGGGGTGCAGGAGGCGGGGGACCCCAACGCACCGTCACAGGGGGGAGGGAGGCTACAGACAGGGCCTAACTCCCCACTGGGCACCCCCATACACAGGGGCTGCTGCTGGCTGTGCAGGCAGCCGAGCTCAGTCCCAGCTCATGCCAGCTGTGGGACCAAACCCTGCTGCAGTTCTGCATTTTAAAAGGCAGTAGGAGCTGGCAGCCTGCGCCCCAGCGACTGCGTTTTAAATTGCATAGCCACAACGGGGTTTGGTCCCGGGCCTGGCGCAAGCTGGAACTGAGCTGGGCTTCCCACCTGCCCGGCTCCTATACATTTTAAATGCAGAGCTGCCGCTCAGAGACACCGAGACTTGGGTGAACTACACTTAACTTTTTGGGGTCTCTCAGTTTCTCCTCACAGAGATTTGTGTGGACCGAACTGTTCAAATGCTACTTCTGGTTTTCTCTTTATTGATGTTTACTGTAGCTGTGACGTTACTGTCTGGGTTAAAAGCAGCTGTGTTATGTTGGAAAAATGTGATTATTTGTTTCTTCATCGTACGATTTCATAAAGTTATTTAGTTAAATTCATTTCCTTAGCTCCTTTTGGGACGTGTAGGTGGGGGGCAGGGGGCGGCTGACCCTGTGCAATCCTTGCTGAAAATCCTTAGAGACTGAACTCTGGGTCTCCAGCTACTTTTCTGTGGGGGTAGGGATTTTAAGGCCCGGGAGAAGGGCAATGGAGTGAGGTCTAGCCCCCTCAAGGCTCCACTGGCACGTGGAATCATAATGCCACTCAATTTGGCCCGACTCCCTCCAGTGATGGCCGAGGGTGGCTGGGCCAAATTCGAGTGGATGCTGCGGCTACAAAGTAATTCAGTCCTTCTGCCCAGAGAGGTGCCAGAGCTGTGTTAATGTCCAGCGTGGAGCGGCTCACCCCTTCCTCCGTGCCTATGACCAGACAGGTGTTGCAGCACTCAGGAAGTAAGCGGAGAAGAGAGCAAGTCACTCACCTGCGGCCCAGGCGGGCCCTGGAACCCTGAAGCACCCTTGATACCCATCATCCCCTAGGAAACAAGCCAATGTATTGAAGAGATTAGGCGCAGACATGTCAGGCACAGGGCCACTTCATCCCCCTCTTTAAAGTGTCAAACCCAAGAGAGTCCCACCGGAAGGCACTGAGAACATGGCCATCCAACAAGGGGTTCTTCCCTGAGGGGGAGGGTCTCCAAGCACCAAGAAGATCTCCACACATCTCCCCACCCCCAACAGGCAAGGAGCATCATCGTTTTGACAGATGGGTAAACTGAGGCACAGAACGATTGAGTGACTTTCCCAGGGCTATGTGAATCTGCATCAGAGCCAGGAATAGAACCTGTTTCGCCCTACTCCCCATCATGTGCTGTAACCACTAGAGACCACCCGTCCTCAACCAGTCACAAAGGGTATCAAAGGTCGGTACCATTCCAGCTTTGGGACAGTCTCTGCTCAGGAGAACAACGGGGCAGAATCGAGGGGCACCGGAGACTCAATCCTAGATGTGTAAGACGCTTGGCTCTTCTGAGGAAGGAGGGCAAAATGTGTGGGGGCTGCCACAGCTGGGGGAAGCTAAAGCAGGGGCTAGAATTGGAGACCCTTGGCTCCCTTTGTGGGGTTCAAGCCTCCCTGGGGTTTGCTTTGAGTGTGGGGTTCTAGCATCCCCCTGAACTCACAGCAAAACCGGCTGCTGGATCCACTAGGCAAGTGAGAAGTGAGGCAGAAACCCTGGGAGGCGAGCAGAGGATGAGAGGAGATGGTTTCTTTGTCAACTCACCTGAACTCCAGCAGGTCCCGAGGGGCCGTTTTGTCCTTTCACCCCCTGAAACAGCAAAACGCGCAGCTCAGAGGAGCTCAGGGAAACATCCCTTGTGCAGCAGAAAGCAGGGCTAAAGGGCGGGGGATCCCCTCGTGCCCGCTGGGATCCTGACCCGGGTCAGAACTCTGTGAGCACTGACTCATCAGCACCCCCTTTTGCAGTGCGGGCAATGGGACTGCCGAGTCAGTCAGCTGTATGGCTCGATGCATTTCTGGTGTCTACCCACCAAGCCAGGCCTGTCCTGACTGGCTTCCAACCCGAACCAGCAGGTCTCTGCCCTTCTCTGATCTAGACTCTTTGTAGTGAAGGGGAAGCACGATCCCACCTACCCCTCCTTCTCCTGAAACGTGCTGAAGAGCGGGGAGAGCCAGCACCCGCTTTAGGAAGGAGGCAACGAGGCCCTGAAGGAGCCTGCACCGGGTAGGGATGTTAGACAGTGGTTATTTCAATTACTCCATAACCGCTATATTTCTTAGAGGTTACATGCTTACTCGATGCCTCCCGGGGGCAGCCAGTGAGCTCCTGGCTCCCTTCCTAGGGAACCTCCTGCCACCCGCGCTGCTGCCTCTGATACAGAGGCAGCAGAGAGGGGTGGCAGCAGCCCCCCATCTGAGTGGAGCCCAAGCTCCCCACAGACAGAGACTGCCTTGAGACCGAGCCAGCCTGCCGGCCTGAGTTTTAAATGCAGAGCATGCGGCGGAGGGGAAGAAGTTGTCATGATTAACCAGCGATTGCTTATCGGTTAAATAGTTAGCTGACTTGCCGGAAATATCCCTAGTACCAGGGCTGTGAGCTAATTCAGCACCCGGGGGACTGCACAGGTGAGACGGTGCCGAGGTTTCTGAGTGACGAGACCTGGGCAGAACTGGCTTCGTCTCAGCGAAAGGGGAGCAAAGCCATGTGTCCCCCTTAGGTCACAGGGGACGCTGGAAGGGTTGCTGTTGATGGCCAGTGCTCCACATGCAAGTGACTCTGAACTCCAGTAGCCAGCAGCATCTCTTGCCTGGGTCTCCTACCCCCTGGTCCCTGTGTCCAGGTTCAGAACATGTGAACTCACCTTTGCCCCCTTTTCTCCTTTTTCCCCAGGTGGTCCAGGGTCGCCCAAGAACCCCTGAAACAGGCACGTTGGAGACATGAGAACCATTGCAGAGCTATTAAGCAGCGGGGGGCCAATCAGCCTGCTCCCTCTCTGAGTGCTGGCAGCTTGAATGCAATTAACATGCCCAAACCTGGTCCATGTGAGAGCTCAGAAACTCCCTGGGCATGGATCTTTCACAGCCCCAAGAGATGTGAACACAACCTTAAATGTGTCCCAGGACCCCTTATCATTTTAGCTACAGACTAACACAACTACCCCTCGGAGACTGAGAGATGTGGTTATTCTGACCTCATTTCCTTGTGTTGACCCATGTTCCCGCTAATCTTTTCTAGCCACATGTGGATTTTTTCCATCCATGTGGGGAATAATTTTGATGTGCACCACCAGCAGAAACAAAAACCTCGCTGTGGCGCTCTGCTAATAAGTTGGGTGGCATTTGAATCTTTCCTGAGTGGCCACTTAAGCACCCAGCTTACAGGGAACACTTGCGTAGACCTGGCCTGAAAGAGGCTTTTATATGGGCATTTTCCATGCAAGCTGATCCATCCTAGCTGGCTCAGAGAAACTCAAACCACCAGGCTCAATCAGCCTCTGAAAACCACAATTTGGAAGAAATAACTCTCAGTAACATGGGTTTTGACTGTTTCAGATCAACCGAAACAGCCCAGGAATGAAATCTCACGTTGTTTCAGAATATGGGATCCCTGCTCCTCTACAACAAGGGACACCGCAGCCTACAATGTATCCTACGCAACTTCTGATCAACTCCCTGCCCTGCCCAAACACACAGGCACAGCAATGCCCAGAGAGGCGCTCCTGGCTCTCAGTACTGCTCTCGAGGGGGACGCTGCTCAGGTCACACATGGGCAACCGAGGAAAGAAACCAAGCAAAGCAGGAAACCCAGGGAAAGGGAGGAGGGGAAACGTGTTCGCATTCTGTAGTCAAGATGCATTGATAATTAGTTTATGCGTAATCATTCTGATAAATGATCAAATCAATTGTTTGTTACAGGTCGTTATGGAGACCAACAGTTTAATTACAAACATGGATTAAGGCCATCTGCAAACAGCTACTGATGGGTTTATAGCCTTCCAGAACACACATTACTCGTGTGACATGCATGTAACATCTGTTAACCCTTCGGAGAGAGGCTTTTAATGTCACGTGCTTGAAAAATTGAGCGGACAGGTGGAGAGAAGGGGACAGACACTCATGTAAATGCACACACACACACACACACACACACACACACACACACACACACACACACACACACACACACACACACACACACACACACAGAGGAGACCTAAGCACGAAAGGCTGTAGGGCTTCAGATCCAAGAAGAACTTGTCATTTGCAGCATGATGTCTCTTCTCACGAGGGAGTGGTGGGGGCGGGGTGCAGAGCGGGCACAGGGTAAGAGAAGATACTAATTTGGAGTTCCACCCCCTTGACTTACAGGATCGCCCTCCCCTTCCTGGCCTCCCTCTCCCCCCTCCTCCCCCGATCATGCCCCCAACTCACCTGGTCTCCTGTCTCTCCATCTGGACCTTGGTCGCCCTTAAATCCCTGGGGGCCCTGGTGACAAGGGAGAAGGAACGGAGCACACAAAAGGTGAGTTTATCCTAGTGAGATGAGCCGAGCTCTCACATTGCTGTGGCTACACTCATCCAGCCACATTCAAGCCTGTTGTAAGTAGTGAAGCGCCAGTGGCTTCCCCTGAGTTGCTCCCGCTTGTATAGGCCAAGGGCCAGTTTCTGAATGACAAGGCAGGAGTTGGATGGGATCTCAGGAGGTCACCGAGTCCAACTCCTGCCCAAGGAAGAACCAACCCAACCAAATCATCCCAGCCAGGGCTGTGTCAAACTGGGACTTGAACACCTCTAGGGACGGAGATTCCACCCCCTCCCTAGGGAACCCATCCCAGTGCTTCCCCACCCTCCTAGGGAAATAGTTTTTCCTAATATCCAACCTAGACCTCCCCCACTGCAACTTGAGCCCATTGCTCCTCATTCTGCCATCTGCCTCCACTGAGAACAGCCTCTCTCCATCCTCTCTGGAACCCTCCTTTGGGTAGCTGGAGGCCGCTGTCAAATCCCCCCTCACTCTTCTCTTCTGCAGACTAAACAAGCCCAAATCCCTCAGCCTCACTTCCTAAATCCAGACTGCAGCCTCATCAGCAGGGCCAGATTAATGCTGAGGTGAACTAGGTGTGGCCACCACATTTATGGGGAGCCCACATGTGGCCCTGTGTGCCACATGGCAATGCCACTCACTCCCATTGGGCCCGGCCACCCCTGTTTCGGGGAGCAGCCCCAAGCAGCTGTCCGGATGGATTCATAGCATGGCCATTCCAGCTGTGCCCGTGTGCTGTACAGCTGTGTGTTGTTATTCACGTTGCCAAGCAGGGGCTCTGAAATGTTTGTCTGCCGAGGGCCCGCTGCCAGGTTCAGGCCTGGCCCATCTCCTCCCGCCTCCTTCCTGTGCTTCCAGATTCCCAACAGCCGGTGCTCCCAGTTCTAATCATTACAAGCAGCATCCAAAACACCACACAGGTTAATCGTGACAAAGCCTCAGGCCTCATGAGCCAAGGTGCTGTGTGAAGAGCTCACCCGGCGTTACTTCGTTGGCACTCGTTTCACATCTAACGCCTACCTTCCCTGAATGCTGAGCCCATGAAGAGGGGCCAGTTAGCCCTTCTGATCTCCATCAACTTTCTGAGGCTTTGCCACCACTATAGGTGCTGCACAGCTTTTCGGGCTCCCTCAATGAAAGTCTCCTCCATATTGCTATCCCTCTATAACCCATAACCTGCATTGAGCCTGGGCACAACTGCCTGCTACCTCCCCTGCTTTGACGTTGTAAGAACAGAAGAACGGCCATACGGGGTCAGACCAAAGGTCCATCGACTCCAGTATGCTGTCTGACAACAATGGCCAATGCCAGGTGCCCCAGAGGGAATGAACAGAACAGGGAATCTGACTAACAGAGGCTAGGGACATCATTCCTACACATCCTGGCTAATAGCCATTGATGGACCTAACCTCCATGAATCTATCTAGTTCTTTTTTTGAATCCTGTTAAAGTCCTGGTCATCATAACATCCTCTGGCAAGGAGTTCCACAGGTTGATTGCGTGCTGAGTGAAGAAAAACTTCCTTTTATTTGTTTTATACCTGCTACTTATTAATTTCATTTGGTGACCCTAGTTATGTTATGGGAACAAGTAAATAACCTTTCCTAATTCACTTTCACCATACCAGTCATGAGTTTGTAGACCTCTATCATATCCCCACTCTTTTCTAAAGGAAAAAGTCCCAGTCTTTTAAATCTCTCCTCATATGGCAGCCGTTCCAAACCCCTCAGCATTTTTGTTGCCCTTTTCTGAACTTTTCCAGTGACAAGAGATCTTTTTTGAGATAAGGTAACCACGTCTGTACGTCGTATGCAAGATGTGGGTGTTCCATGGATTTATACAGAGGCTTTCCTGCCCACTTTCTTTCTGACTTTCTGCCTTTTACCTCCACCAGTTTTTTAATCACTGTTCATCCACACTTCTCACAAGACCCTGAATCAAAGCCTGCGCTTTCCTGACAGAAGCCAGCATGCAAGGCTGAGTAAGGGGAAGGCTATTAGCACAAAGCTCCACAAAAGAAGTCAACAGAGCTTGTGAACTAGACAAGCGGATGGAATCCAGATTCTCTCTCAACTTTTTCCTTTCTCCTTCTGGTAAAAACAACCCAGGAAACTAAAAGCAGCGGTGCAGTGAAGCGTGCCAGGAGCTCAGGTGGCTCCAGAGACACTAACTATGCCCCACTGATCATTGACGCTGTTCCTCTTTACTCGTTACATGTGAACCTTTGGGCATTATTATCAGAGCAGTGCCCAGAGGTTCTAATTTTAGGCAGAATGGGCCCTTTCTTTTATTAAAGGTGGCAAATAAGCAACTCAGCGTCGGCTTGCTGGCTGCCTAAGTACCATCAGCGAGGACAGCGGACAGTGTCTTTATCTCTTTGGTGCAAACGTCTCCCATTATATCCTGCTACAGCATCCAACGCTCTTTTGTTGGCTCTCTCCGCATGAGTGCTAAGGGTTTTGACACCAATGGGCCCATAACCACTTCTAACGAAGGGCAAAATGATCCTGGTTCTCACCTGCTCTCCTGGTAACCCAGCTGGTCCAGGCTTTCCGTCCATTCCAGGAAGCCCATCTGAGCCAGGGAAACCAGCACGTCCTAGCAAGCCCTGAAGTCCAGGCTCCCCCTGCAGAGAGAAGGAAGGTGGATCAATCAGAGCAGGGGTGGGCAAGATATGACTCACGGGCTGGAATCGGCCCACCAAGCATTTCAATCCAGCCTGCAGCTGCCCTACTAGGACCTTCAGGCATGGAGCAGCCCCACGCTGCTCAAAGCAGCTGGCTGCTTCATGTGGTTCTCTGCACTGCATGTGGGGGAAGGCTTCGCGCACTGCCCATGCCTCCAACACAATCTCTCAGTTCCTATTGGTCAGAAACCAGCGAATGGGAGCTGGGAGGCTGTGCTGGGCGTGGGAGCATCATGCGAAGCCTTCCTCCAGCACAGACAGTTACATAGAGCAGCCAGACACTTTTAGCCTGGGGCTGCAGCAGGTAGGGTCCTGCTGGGCTGCTAGCTAGGGGCTGCCTAGGTAAGCATCTCCTGGCCAGAGCCTGCACCTGCTGGCACCCCAACCCTGCCCACACCCCAATCCCCTGCCCCAGGTCACCACCCAAACCCTCTGCAACCCCTCTCCTCCTGCCCCAGGTCAAAAAATCCCTCCCAGGGCCTGGACCCCTCCTACACCCCTTCCCCAGGCTGACATCTTCTTCTGCATCCATATCCCCTCCAGGACTCTGCACCCCAATCTCCTGCCCCAGGTCACAACCCCCTCCTTCACCCAACCCCCTCTCCTGCTCCCCACTCCTCTACCCCATGTTCTCTTCTGCACCCAATCTCCATCCAAAACCCTGAACCCCCGTAGAAAAGAGTGGGCCCCGCCCTGGACTAAGAACCTACAGAGCAACACTGCAAATGAAGCACTCTCTTTCACTCCGGCCTTGTCATTCAGCTCTGCCTTGGGCTGCAGTAAAAAGATTTGTGCGTGGAGGGAGGAAATTGGCAACATCCAAATAGGTGAAGAGTTTTATTTCCACTCTAAACCCAGTTAAGAGCCAAGGGGTAGAAGGGAACGATGGTAGGGAAAGTGCAGAAAGATGAATCCAAATCCAGGTCATTGTGACCCAGCCAGCCAGCCCACGAAAGTCCGATTCCTTGGCTACACGACAAGAAACGAAACACAGGCAGGAGAAAAGGGAAGTGAATCAAGAGGACATCAGGAGAAGGCCAAGTAAAGGCCTTGTACGACTGTCTCCTCCCTAACATTGGCACACTGCTGACTGGGCTCAGAGGCTCCTCGCTAGGTACGCAGTAGGGATGCTAAAATTCATTTCATATGGTAACTGTGTGTCCGCTAGAGATAGCGATGACATGGTTACACACGCTGCAGGTTCTGCAGTAGAAAGCTTTATACGTTAGTGTATAGTGCAGAACCTGCAGCAACGCCCTTCCCCGAATGGCCCTGTCGCAGCGAAGCCACCTCTCCGGGAGCTGGCTGAGTGTAATCCACACCATTAACCAAAATGTATCAGCTTAACGGTTAGTTGGTTATACTCTGATATCCCTAGTTTGCAGCAGCTTGAACAGATACAAAGACCTGGTGACTTGCGGTGGCTGCTTTTGCAGAGCCAAGAGCAGTTATAATCAGGATGGGTGTAACAGTAGCACTTAGGGGCCCAAACTGAGACCACAGCCACGTTGTTCTGTAGGAAAACACCCAACGAAGGTCCCTGCCTCACAGAGCTGACTCTCCAAACAGACACAATGTCAGCGGCAGAGCGATGCACCTGGCACGGATCGAGCCACCCACCCGATTCCCCCCCAGCCCTCCCCCTCTTCCCGGAGCTTGCCCGGGACCACAAGAGGTGGGCACCCGCCTGGGCTAGTGCGGACATCGTGGACCTCGTCCACAACCTCCGCACTAGGCACAGGAAAGTGGCCGTCTAGGGCAGGAGAGCTGCCAGCCTGGCCACTCAGGAGCAGGTGTGCATGAAAATCAAGGTGGTCCACTGAGACCCCCGACCCTGAGCCCTGAGCTTAGAATGGCCGTCCTGGGTCAGACCAAAGGTCCATCTAGCCCAGTAGCCTGTCTGCCGACAGCGGCCAACCCTAGGGACCCTGGAGGGGATGGACCGAAGACAGTGACCAAGCCATTTGTCTCGTGCCATCCCTCTCCAGCCTTCCACAAACCTTGGGCAGAGACACCATTTCTACCCCCTGGCTAATACCACTCCATGGACCCAACCTCCATGACTTGATCTCACTTCCCTTTAAACTCTGTTCTAGTTCCCCAGTTTTGTTCAATAAAGACAGATTCCATTTTTGAACACAATTGTCCTTTATTTTGTACATCAAGAAGAGGGGCTAGGGAAGGGTAAGTGGAAGGAGGTGAGGGAGGAATGGGGCACGAGCCCCCGATGGGGAGGACTGGGCTGGCTCTGCGGGCTTCTGGGGGTGGAAGCTCTCCTGCAGCCCCCCAATTGCCCCCTCTCCCCAGATGGCAGCCTGCGGCAAGTGCAGCCGGTCTGATGGCCAAGTGCTGTGATGTGCCCAGTGTGGGTACTCCGGGCAATCCAAGCCAGGACTGCTTTGCAAGCGGGGCACCCCTGAGAACTGTCTGTCCGGGGTGGGGGTCGGGACCCTTTAAGCACAGCCCTCAGCTAGCCTGAGACAGCATCTCCACGCTCTAAGTCCTCCTCTGATGCCCTTCCGGCACTGCTTCCGGCCATCCGTAAGCCTGGTTCAGGGTCCACTCTGTGTGGACATGCTAGTTCGAATTAGCAAAACGCTAATTCGAACTAGTTTTTTAGTCTGGATCCGTTAGTTCGAATTAGCTTAGTTCGAATTAACTAATTTGAACTAAGTTAGTTTGAATTAACGTTGTAGTGTAGATGTACCCTAGGAGAGAACGAACTGACCCAGGCCACAGCAAAAGACAAGCCACCTGTGACCCAAACCCAAAGGATCTGAGTAAGTCCCTCCTCAACTACCCCACAACCACATCGCCCCAGGGCTCCAGGACACGGCACCGTGGGGAAAGGTTTCTCACATTCATGCTCGGTGCTCTGCAAACAGAGCCAGAAAACGGCTCCCACTCCAAAGTATTCACCACAAACATGCCACCTGCACAATCTGACACCAAACCAGGACTCCATTTTCCCTGGGTAGCTGTAGGAACCTTGAGCTGAAAGTTTGTTACCGTCCCTTAGGGCTGTAGTCACAAAACAGTACAATCGCAAAGCTTCACAGCAAGAAAGAACTCCAGGACTGGAAATGTCTAACCCACAGACATTGTTCTCCAGTGACAGAGGTCAGCCCTAAAATCAATGCAATGGCTGCCTGCAGAAGACTCGGGAATTCAGGAGTTGGTCTGTGATAGGATAGGAAACTGTGTTGAGAGTTCTCTGGTTTGCTGAGACTACACCCTCTGGAAAAATAAACATGCCTACCGGGCCAGTGACAATGAGCAGGCCACTACACGTGTGGTTGGCTAATCAGGATATTCCATGTGGGCGCCACAGGTATCAGAAGTAGAGGCCATGTTTGAGAGACGAACGCAAGCACAAAACAAAGCTGCTCATTCAAACCGCAACAAAGCCGAGTTTCACTTCCCTGGCAAATCGAGGTCTCTGTTCAGAGCTACCCAGCGCCCAGGACTCAGTCGCAACCCACGAGCTCAGATGCAGACCTGAAGCACATCAGGGTCACAGCTGCGCGCTGAGAAAAAAGGTTCCTTTTCATTCCTGCACTAATCCCGCCGCAAACCCCCTCGCCAAGCCTGTTTATGCGAACGGATGAATAATTTGTGGTGCAATTTGATTAAGCTTCACTGACAGCCTCCAAGGTTTACATTCTGTCGGCTTAACACGCTCAGCGAAACCTTCCAGATGTTGGCAGCTGGTAAAATATACGGGGGGAACACTGTGCATTGCTACCGATTCCCCAGAGCTGCCCTCTTCTGCTCTCCACAGATGAGAGGCATCTGGATTTATGGACCAGACACCCTCCCCACTAAATAAGCTTTCTGCTTTTCTGCCCCCTCTTTACAAAGCCCAAAAGGACCCATGCACCAGACATCTTTGTGCAATTCCGCAGCCCACAGTTCAGAAAACACTGCCAGGAGCAACTTCTTGGGCAGGGCTTGGAAAAATGAAGATGAAACAATACACTTGGCGAGGTTAAAAAAAGCAAGCCCCCTTTCTCTGCTATCTAATCCCATGGGCCTTGGAGATGCTCAAACAACTCCAGGCTACTCGTCTCGGTGCTTCAGAGATGTCAGCGCTCCTTCAGCTTCGCTGTGCCGGCTACTGACCTCACTGAATCGCAGAACACTAGGACTGGAAAGGACCGCGAGAGGTCATCGAGTCCAGTCCTCTGCCCTCACGGCAGGACCAAGCACCATCTAGATCATCTCTGGCAAGTGCCTGTCTAACCTGCTCTGAAATATCTCCAATGATGGAGATTTCACTATCTCCCCAGGAAATTTATTCCAGTGTTTAACCACCCTGGGTATGTCTACACTACCCCGCTAGTTCGAACTAGCGGGGTAATGTATGCATACCGCAATTGCAAATGAAGCCCGGGGTTTGAATTTCCCGGGCTTCATTTGCATAAGTGGGGCGCCGCCATTTTTAAATCCCCGCTCGTTCAAACCTCATTCCACAAGGAGTAACGGTAATTTGAACTAGGAAGCCTAGTTCGAACTACCTAGTTCGAGCCCCGTGTAGCCGTACGGCACGGGGTTCGAACCAGCGGGGATTTAAAAATGGCGGCGCCCCGCTTATGCAAATGAAGCCTGGGAAATTCAAATCCCGGGCTTCATTTGCAATTGCGGTATGCATACATTACCCCGCTAGTTCGAACTAGCGGGGTAGTGTAGACATACCCCCTGACAGTTAGGAAGTTTTTCCTAATGTCCAACCTAACCCTCCCTTGCTACAGTTGAAGCCCATTGCTTCTTGGCCTGACCTCAGAGGCCAAGGGGAACAATTTTTCTCCCTCCTCCTCCTGTTGAAGGATGCCCAACACTGGCTCAGCAGAAGCTACAAGAAGCCCCCTCCACCACCACCGCTCAACATCCCCTATGCAGATTGCTGGGAGCACACACCTGTCCCTGGCCTGAACCCTCCAGTCTGGAAGAACATTCAAGACAGGGAGGGCATGGGGGCTCCTAGGGATGCGGGGGTGGGGAACCAAGCTCAAACCAAACACAAACTGCCACACCAAGGTTTGCAAACACTCAGCTCCCTCCTGCCCTGCATGGCCGTGCTCTGGCTACGATCAGTAGGAGAAACGTCAGCCAGCCTCATGGTCTCAAGGAGTCAGGACAAAGATCGCCCCCAAGGAACACACACACGCACAGAATGGCCTGCTTCTCCATGAAACGCTTTAGGAATCCAGTTAGAAGCCAGGGAAACGTCTGCCAATTGCCTACGTTTGCTTGTATCAAGGTGAGAGTATCCCCGTGCGCTCTCCCCCACCCTTCCTGGACTGGAGGAGACATCTCCCTGTGAGAGCAGAAGCAACAGGAAGGGACAGAGGATTCCTGTGAAAGGAGGGGTGAGGGGAATGAACAAAAGGAAGTAGCATGGGGAAGGGAAGCAAACGGGAACTGCATGTAGGTTGGGCGAGGTCTCTGGGAACATGGTGAGATGAGGAAAGCTCTGGACAATAGAATTTAAAAGGGACCGTTACCAGCTTGGTGAATGTCCTATGGGAGAACAATATAGCTACAGGGTCGGGGGAAATCGACTGCTCGCTGTGCCTGCGAAGGCTGGACTTGCAGCGGTTGAAGACAAATGGGCCTCTTGGGGGAGATAGATGAGCCCCAGGAACTGAAGTTCACACAAGAGGATGGTCACTGGGAAACAGCCAAGTGTTTGGTAAGAAGAGGCTTGGGGAGATGGTGATCCAGTCACCTGTACCTGAACTAGGGATCACAACAGGTAATCCTCCTCTGGCACCCACCTCTAGAGAAACAGAGGCGAGGGACACCATTTTCACCCATCCTGGCTAATAGCCATTGATGGACCTAACCTCCATGAATCAATCTTGCTTTTTTTTGAACCTTGTTAAAGTCCTAGCCTTCACCACATCCTCTGGCAAGGAGTTCCACAGGTTGACTATGTGCTGACAAGTCAGAAGTGCGGTTTTCAAAGCCACACAGGGTTTGGACACCTGATTCCTCCTGTTGTTTTCATGGGATTGGAATAGTCAAATTCCTTAGGCAGCGATGAAAACCTCATCTGAATTGTGCAGAGCAGTTTGCTCAGGTCCAGCTGCCAGAGCTAGGATTCCTCCTTATTCATGCTGGAGCGAGGTAAGGAGGGCACAGGCTGGGAGGTCTCCTATCAGAAGGAAGGGAGATAGACAGGCGCAATGGTGGGATCTATTTAGATTCAGAGCTCTCTCAAATCCAAGCATGGGGGGGAGGCGGATGCTTTCCAGGATCTGGCCTGGAGACAATGTCACCGAGCCGGCTGGGGAAGACCTGCACAAGCAAATGAACAGAGCACAAACCCCAGTTCCATCCGCCTCCTATGGACAAGGGGTTCGGCTTTTAGCGACAGTATCGCCTACCGCAGCGCTAGCGAATGAACGCACCATTCCAGCGCGGGTACAGGGATTTCTTTGATTGGACGACAATGACTGAGGCGGTCACAGATCACATGGAAATGACAATCACGCTGGCGCAGACCATTCCACCTTGTGTGGGCGGGGGGAGGAGAGGGAGAGTGACTGGGTGAGTGAATACTCAGGGGAGAGCAAAGGAACAAGAAGACACAAATATCCATCATGGGGAGTCCCGCCTCCCTCCCCACAGTATCTCCACGGAGCCAATCTCATCCCATCGGGCTCTTCAGATGAACCCACAGCCTGGCGTTGAGGCTCCACATTATTACTGTGCAAATGTCTGGAGGATTCTGCGACTTAGAGACTTGCTGCGAAGAGCCATGGAGTTTCCCATGCCTCCCAGCGTGAATCGTGCCGGTCCCGTACCTCTGGGAATCACACTCTCCGTGTGTACTGTTGCTCACCAGCAGGAAGCCAGCCTGGACACGAGAATATTTCTTACTGCCCTAGGGTCTGGAAGGTCACGTACCTGATCCGGGCTAACACCACATGAGACAGCAGCTCTTGGCAGCCTGCACTTACCGTATATCCCAGCCGGCCTTTATCTCCTGGCTCCCCTGGATATCCGGGCGGGCCCTGCGCACACACAGAGCTCAGATCAGTGCACGTTAACCTTTCCCCTTGCGAGCCCAGATCAGGTTGCTGGATTTACCGTGTCGAGAGAATGCTGGGGTTTGCAGCCTTGTTTACAGATCCCATTCCAGGGCAGACAATGAACAATACACAAAGGCAGCACTGGCAATTTCAGTCACATGCCGGATGAGCTGCAACATAGCTCTTCGGAGCCAGGCCTTGGGTTGCTGTTCTGCTGGCATTCCCCCAGTTTGTGGCAAGGACACCATCAGTATTCAGCCACAGGCTGTGGGGTGCAAACTCTCCATTGCTTACAATTCTCTTCTGAGGCTGGACCAGAACGGGTCTTTTCCCCGCTTTTCTCTCAATCCATTTGGGTTCCACAAACTTCCTTCTACACAATCCAGCTTCCCTTTCCCAGGCCTGCTTATAATACGGCTTGTCAAGAGCACACCTGCCTTTTCGCCCTGTCTGTCCATCAGCACCGCCAGTTACCACCTCAAACTTAGGGACCCTGTTAGTTAATTATCACTTTAAAATAAAATGTCCTCTGGACTGGATATAAAATAGTAATACAAATATCAGTCTCTTGCAGCCTTCTTAGTCCCTTGGCTGTTTTCTTGGAGGCAGCCTAATGCAGGCCTATTGCCCCTGTGTTAGCTCAGATCCTCCAACCTCCCCTTACTTCTCTTACCTCTCCCCTTTGTAGCAGACCGCCAGCTGTAAGTACTGCCTCCATGCCTGGCCCCTGTGTGAGGTTATGATCAAAGGCTGTCCCCGTCTGTGCTCAGTGTGGGGTTTGTAAACCCCCTTATGTGTCCTACATTGGTGAAGACTGAGCTTGATAAATGTATCGGGGGGAAGGTCTGATGAGACTGCCTACACGGGCATTCGGCTGATCTGCAACTGCTAGCAGCGAATCTCTCAATGGCGGGTGATAGAACAGAGACCCTGGGGGGTTTTCACTCTCCTCTGTAGTATGGGACCTGGATCACTTGCAGGCTAAAACTAGTGTAAATGGTGGAGTCTCTGTAACTTTGATTTGAGGACCTCAGTAATGCAGCCGGAGGCTGTGGGTCTATTTCAGGAATGATGATCTAGATTAGGGGTCTCCAAACTACGGCCCGCGGGCCGGATGCGGCCCGCGAGGCCCTCTCATCCGGCCCGTGGAGACCTTTTTGTCTACGGAAAAAAAATTACGGAAATTTACGTGTATCCTGCCAAGATCAGCCGCCGCTTACGTGGACGTTATGTTTTTACCGAATTAAAATAGAGGCACTTGGATTCAAAGGCAGAAGAAGTGAGATTGTTTCAAAACCCATTTGCAGCAGATGTGGCCAGTTGCCCAGATGAACTGCAGCTGGAAGTCATTGAGTTGCAAGCAAATGACCTCCTTAGGGACAAGTTCAAAATAGGACTGGTGGGTTTTTACCAGTTTTTGCCCAAGGAAGACTTTCCTAATGTCAAAACTTTTGCATCAAGGTACCTTTCAATCTTTGGAACAACATACCTGTGTGAACAAACATTTTCAAGAATGAAATACGTGAAGAACAATTTGAGAACAAACTTGTCCGATGATAATCTCAGGTAACTGTTGATGTTAGGGACAACAAATCTAAAGCCAGAAATGTCTGCTATTTTGGCATCCAGGAAACAATTTCACCATTCACACTAATACAGGTGTTCATGTGTAGTGTATCAATGTGTTATTAAATAATAACTGAATAAAATAATATTAAATAAATAATTAAAAACAACATCCATGTTTTGATTGTTTTTTATTTGGACCTCAAGTGTGTAGTCGGCCCCCGAACTGCTGTTTGATAGTTAATGCGGCCCTCGGGCTGAAAAGTTTGGAGACCCCTGATCTAGATGATCACAATGGTCCTTTGTGATCTTAGGGTACGTCTACACTAGCCCCCTAGATCGATCTAGGGAGACTAATGAGGGCGACCGAAATTGCAAATCAAGCCCGGGATTTAAATATCCTGTGCTTGATTTGCATGTTCCCGGCTGGTCGCCATTTTAGAAATTGACTAGCCCGAAGTAACTAACTGCCCGCGTCTACACGCGGCAGTGAAACGAGATTCCGATTTAAAGCCCTAACTCGAATTAGCTGGTATTCCTCCTGCAATGAAGTTTACCAGCTAATTCGATTTAGGGGCTTTAAATCGGAATCCCGTTTCACTGCCGCGTGTAGATGCAGG
Organism: Pelodiscus sinensis; assembly: GCF_052426305.1. Classification (NCBI taxonomy): domain Eukaryota; kingdom Metazoa; phylum Chordata; order Testudines; family Trionychidae; genus Pelodiscus; species Pelodiscus sinensis. The sequence continues at coordinate 4,695,324 of NC_143074.1, read as the reverse complement.
AAGTTACTTTGGGCTAGTCAATTTCTAAAATGGTGACCTGCCGGGAACATGCAAATCAAGCACGTGATATTTAAATCCTGGGCTTGATTTGCAATTTCAGTCATCCTCATTAGCCTCCTTAGATCGATCTAGGGGGCTAGTATAGACATACCCTTACAGTCTATGAATCTATCAGTTCAAGTGTCTCTAAACATTGCCTGTGAAAGCATCCAATGAAAGCAGGAATGTCTGATGGGAGAATTGAGAACTTTGCTGGTGTGGGCATATTTAGGGGGATACTTTTCATACTTACAGGTGATCCTGGTTTTCCTGGATGCCCTGACAGTCCACGTGGTCCTGGCTGTCTCTAGATTTAAAAAAAAAGGCAATCAGTAACATGTTTTAGAGATCAAACCTATTTGGAAAGACACAAGACTCCATATGATCATTCAGGAGAAATGTGAGAGATCACGTCACGGGATTTAGAGACATAATCCTCTTTTTGTTTAAATACTTCAGGGGTGGGTAGGGGGCAGTGGTGTAATGCACAAAAAAGGTCTGTGAAGAGGGCAGCACACACACACTTTTTTTAAAATAAGGATTAATATCTGACTGAACCTGAAAATGGACTGGGATCCAGCGGAGCTACTGGAAGACAGAGCTTCCAAGGGGAGTACCTCTGGATTCCCAACAATCCTTTCATTCTAGGCATAACTAGGAGACAAAAGAGTGCCCCAGCCATGCCACCTGCTCTTGATGCACTTGGGTGGCATTGTCCCAATGTCCTCTTTTAAGACCAGAAGGGGTCATTAAGACCATCTGTGTTGGGTCTCTTGTGTAACATGGGGCAGAGATGTCCCCCCAGGGATTCCTGGGTCACGCCTGTCACTTCGGTTCGAGCCACAGCCGATCTTTTAGAAAGATATTAATTTAAAAAACTGCAGATGCTGGAGAACCCACCATGTCCCTCTAAGTAACAGGAGACACTCACCGGCCAGCCTGAATGGAGAAGCTGGTAAAACGAGGATTGCTAAAAGGAGAGGAAGAAAAAAGAAAGAGCATGTAAAAAAATCCATCTACTCTCCCAGCCAAGGATGGCACATGCTGCTGTAGCCATGACCCTCCTGACCCAAAAAGCAATTGTGGGTTGGCGGTGGCAAGATTATTGTATGGGGGCGCTGTTGTACTGCTACCCTTACTTCTACGGGCTGTGGCGCTGCCTTCAGAGCTGGGTCCTGGAGAGCGGCAGCTGCTGGCTGGGTATAGCTGCCACCAGCAGGAGCGCGGAAGGAAGGAGGGCAGGGTATGGTGTTGCCAACTTTCTGCACTGCGGCCTGCACAGCTGAGCCCTCAGCCAGCAGCTTCACTCTCCAGCTGCCCAGCTCTGCAGACAGCGCAGATGTAAAGATGACAAAACCCTGTGACCCTCTGCAACTCCCTTTTGCCTCATGACCCCCAGTTTAAGAAATGCTGCTCTTTTTGTGCAAGGGGTTTTTGTGTAAAAAGAAGCAGTGTGGACTTTTTTTGTGTGTGCAAAAACCCTGTTTTGTGCAAGATCCTTATGCCTGTCCCAGAGAGGGTTTTTTCACAACCCCCCCTCCCCCGATGCTTCTTTTTGTGCAGAAAACCCCTTGCGCAAAAAGAAACAGCAGAAAATATGCGAATGATGTCACAACTTATGCTAATGACTCCCTCATTAGCATATTTTCTGCCGCAAAAACTTGTAGTGTAGACGTAGCCAATATTCATAGATTATCCCTTTGCTCTGGAGATGCAGCCTCTGAGGTAGAGAGATTCTCCAACCAAATAAAACACTAGACATTAGAACGGGGCGGAGGGGAGCACCGAGGATGTATGACGTGAGAATACAGCGCCATCACTCCCCAAAAGGGGATGGCAGCATCACACACACACACACACACACACACACACACACACACACACACAAAACAAACATGAAATGTAGCTGTAACCTATGCTAACACAGTGTGGGCTCTGCTCTCTTCTGTCTCTAGCAAGCCTACCTATGGAGGGTTACAAATCTGCTAGCAAGTCTATACAAACTGCAGCTTATCCTTTGGGATCCAGAAGATCTGGGTTCAATCCCTATAGATGACAACAGGCATAGGTGTTAAACAGACTATAAAAATCAAATCTTATGGAGACTAGAAATCCAAAAAGATTCAGTGAATCACCCAGACCATAGACTGGGGCCCAGAGGAAAAACTGCCTGTACAGGACACTTGCTAGTGATTTCTCTTATTCAGTTTAGAAGTTCCAAAGCGATATGGCTTTGATTGCTTTTGGCAAGAAAATATCCCAGAGCCAAAGAGAACTCGGGGTCAGGAAACATCTCCTGATGTTCAGACATTTTCTTTCAATTTCGTCTCCTCTGTCCTTGAGCTGAACCCCCTGGCACTACCGCAAATACTTCACAGCCTCATAAGTCTTTTGTAGGCTTGTCCTATCCCCCGCTTAGCACAGCTTGATAAATTTAGCTACTTTCATCTTACCTCATAAATCAATCCCTCCACCTCTTTTACCATCTTTTCTGTTATGCTCTGAACTCCATCCAGGAGAGGCACCAGGATATTTCAAGTCCCGTTCATTTGTTGCTTTTACCTCAAAAGATATGCCATAAACATAACTTTTGGTGGTTGGCCTGAAAGTATTTTGAGGCCACTGCATTTCCTCTGGATGCTACTGCAAGCAGCAGCTACTCGGCAGTTCAACAGACTGGCATTTGTGGGCACTGAACGCTGGTTTTATACCATTCTCCTTTCAAAGTGTTAGGCCAAAGGCACAATGGACTCCACACTGGAGCCATCCAGGGGTTTTTCCAAGACATGTTTTAATCAGAAAGTTCAATTAGTCAAAACAATTTCTTGTTGGAACCATTTTTGGTTTTTAACAAAATCTTTGTCAGGAAGGCAACAAATAGTCTAGTAGCACCTTAAAGACTGACAAAAGATGTCGATGGTATTATGAACTTTCGCGGGCATAACCCACTTCTTCAGATGACTGGAAGACGTCCTGTTTTCAATATTCATCTTCCAGTCATCTGAAGAAGTTAGTTATGTCCATGAAAGCTCATGATACCATCGACATGTTTTGTTAGTCTTTATGGTGCTACTAGACTACTCGTTGTTGTTTAAGCTTTTCTAGTTACAGACTAACTCGGCTACCCTCTGAAATTTAAGGTTTATCAGGCCCATGATGCAATTTCTCTCTGTGTCATTTTGACCACAGAAGGCCCAGAATAGCCAACAGTCCAGAGATTATAGCGTGGAAGCCCAGGGTCAAGTCCTTGTTCTGAATCGGGCAGCACGGGGACTTGGATTTGGGTCTTCCAATGAGCTAGTCTGATTTTTCATGAAAAAAAAATCAAAATCTGTTTCCTCCTGATGCAGAATCAAGCCAGTCCCTGCTACTTTGAAATTCTTGTTCACCGGCCAGTCCTACTCCGAATCACCATCTGAGATGTGTAAAAAAAAGCCAGCAATGCACCACGGCACGCAATGCAAAATCTTGAGTGCTTCTCTTGGACCAAATGACAGGATTAAACCACTGCTAAAAGCCAGTCATGAGAATGGTGGATGTTGAGTATTCTGCTCCAGCTCTCTCTAAATATAACCAAAACATTCATTCAAAGCCAGAGCTGGCTGAAAGATAATCAGTGGAACGGTTTTCCATTTGAAAATGGCGTTTCATCAAATTCTACGCTGAAGGCTTCTTTTGGAAGAAGCTGTTCTGGAAGAGATCTTCTGAAAAAACTTCTTCCAAAAGAGAGCGTCTACATAGCAAATGCGCACAAAAAAAGCAATCTGCTTTTTGGAAAGATAGCACCCACATTGAATGGACATTATCTTGCATTTCAGCTGAGATTACTATGGACGAAGTGGCCACCAGGGCACCTGTGCTTTTTCCTCTTTCCTCTTCTTTCGAAAGAACTCCCTCTTCCCCATCTACACACGCCTTTTTCCAAAAGAGCTCTTTCGTAAAAAGGCTTCTTCCTCATAGAGAGAGGATTTTTTTCCCGAAAGAACGCAATTGCAATGTGGATGTAAGTGAAGTTTTTTGGAAAAACAACTGTTTTTCCAAAAAAAACTCTATAGTGTAGACAAATCCTGAATGTTTGTCAGGATTTAAATGAAATCCAAGGGAAGAATTCAACACTGAAATGAAATATTTCAATATTTTATTCCTAGAATAAAATCTTCATTTTAAATTCTCCATGCATGGCATATTTAATGTTTTCGATTACATTTAATATTTTGTTTTACATTTCCAATGTTATTGAAATGTTTTAACTAGGTCCCTTAGATGTTTCTGAGTAGAAATTGCCTAGAGTTTTTCTTCTGTGAAAGTTTTCACTTTCCACCGTGAATTGGCAAGGGACCGGACTCGATGACCTCTCGAGGTCCCTTCCAGTCCTAGTATTCTATGATTCTATGAAATGTCAGCATTTCCCATAGAACAGAAGTTCCATTTTCCTACCAGTTCTACTCTGGTGACAACAGCCTTCCTCTCGCACTGATTTTTATTTATGGGCCACTGCACTTCTGGATCACGTCTCCACTGAATCCGTAAAAGAAAACTAAATCAAAACCATCTTAAACAACAAAACCCACCACAAAGGGAAAAGACCTGGGAAGCAGCTCGCTCAGTCGTTTTGGCCCAGCTAGAGGAAATGAAAAATTTCTGGAGAAACCCACATTTCCAGGCCAGGTTTCTCAAGAGGCTCAGTTTGGAGACTCATCCTGAAAACAAAGAGCACGAATCCAACACTCCAGACCTTTGGAAGTTCTCTCAACCGCCTGAATGGCAAGGATGCTGGAAGGGAAAGGGTTATTTTCCCTCCTGTCATCCCCCCCAACCCAATTACTTTATTCTGGTCTCCAGAAGGGACTAGCACCTGATCCTGTCAGCTTTCCCCACAGCCCCAGCCCACCAGAAAGACACAAAAGCACCTTCAGTTCCCCAACAGAAACCAAGCACCATGGACAGAACTGGGTTCCCGTTCACTGCCAAGCTGTACGCGCAGCTCAGTAGTCAGAAATTCCTCCTCCTCCCTCCCCCAAGACTATTCCTCAGACACAAGAGGAGGGAGGAGGAGGGGAATCTGAGCGAGCTCATTTACCAAAACAAAGGGCATTCGCCATATGGAAATATTTCCAGTAATAAGCAGGGCCGATGATGGATGAATACATTTAACTAGCTCTAATGCTGCACCGGCCACTTCGGCTCCTTTCAAGTTTATCCCAGATTGATTAATGTGAGCAAATGTGCAAAATCCCTGACAGCCTGTCAAGCCAGGCCCTGGCTCGCTGCAGCTGAGCCTCATTTCCCTCAGAAGCCCCTTCAGAGGCACTTTTCGGGGGCCGTCGAGGAACTGGCAGGCAGCCCAGGGCTTTCTCCCCGGGGCGTTTGAAGCCGTGAACTCAGGTGCACCGGGGGCTTGTGATGCTGTTCCGTTAAACTTCAAAAAAGAAGAGAGAATTGACCCCTGAACGGAGGCTGAATCCAGGCCTCAGAAGCCGAGGGAAATCCAGTTCGTTCTGCAGCTGAAGCAGGAAACAAGCAGCTCTTTGCCTGAAGCCGCTCTGCCCAGCAGAGAAGTGGAGTCGCTAGTGTAGACACAATACGCCACTGAACACCAGGGGGTAGGAAGGTCACAGTGGTGCGGGCCCAGCCTTAAGGCGAGTAAAGTGGTTGCCTTGGACCATGCAGCCTCTGCCTGTGGACCCCCCGTGGGGCTGGAGCTGCCCATGGCAGGCAGGGAGCTGTGCCAGTCCCACCGGTTAATGGTGAGCTGGAACTAGCAGCATCACTCGTTCAGGTGAACTAGTTAACCCTTCATGTGCCTACATTGCTTTGTTTCAGTACAGGCCATTTCTTTCCTTCCAGCAAAGCTGCAATGGTAACACCCCCTGAGCCTGTCGCTAAATCTGCTACGCCCCTCCAGTTACGGAGAAAGCCTTTCAACTGCTCAGCATCATCTTCCCCCGTAGCTCTTCTCCCCTGAAGAGAGGCAACGGGCTAAGGGTGAGGGGCCATGAGACACAAGGCTCCGTGTTTTGTTCAGCAGACACACGTAGCGGGGAACACACCATCTCTGCAGAGAACACAGCCCTCGAGAATCACTCTCCCAAACCCCGGCACAGATACCATTGGTTCCCTGCCATGGGAATGCCACTGTTTACTGTGGGCACCCAATACTCGGAAGACATGTGGCTTTAGGTAATATTTTTGGGTGACAGACGTGAGGCCTGTTAAACCAACGGAATGTAAGTGCCTGAGGGCAAACCGGGAGTTTTACTATAAAATGCCTCTAAATACTAAATGGAAAGCCAGGCTACAGCTGGGCAGCGCTCAGGAATGACGAAGCTCTAACCCCAACACTGAGACACCACGTAGCTCTGGGAACGTCGCCTCACCCCCTTTTGCAGGCAGACAAGGCCTGGCCGGGTGGCCACATGCGTGGCTGATCCCCAAAGCACATTCAGAGGCTTGCGGCGAGGAGATGGGGATTAGAAAACCCAACAGGTCTCATCCGTCGCTAGCTTCTTTAAGTCTATCACCACTGTTAGTTACTGACTGAGTTTCTGCTCTATGGCCGAGGGCAATCGGAAGAGCTTGGATGCTGGGTTGACTTTAGCCAAGGGTTAGGATTAAAAGCACACCAACCTCAAGACATACCAGCCTGTCTGAGTTCTTGGAAGGATTCAGACTTTGTCCAAAGCAGAATCTCACCCTCTCCTGTAGTTCTAATGTGGCCAGAAACAAAAAGAAAACTATCAAAGAGGCAGGTTTGGCTCCAGGCAGCCCAGTCCACGCATCTGAGAAATGTAGGAAAGTTCAGCCTCTGGATGCTGAGTTTGCTCCCTTCTTTAATAAATCCAGAACAGTGACCTTACCAGAAGAGCTAAGCAAAATACACACGTTCCATTTACCTTACTAGGAGTAGCAGTGATCTGTCTCTTCACTATCCAGGGACGAAAACAACAGAGTCCTTGGACCCAGGAGGCTGGCGAGGTCCATCAAGGAAGGATACACCTCCTCCCTCCAACACCGCCCGCGTCATGGCACTAACATGCTACACCAGGACAGCTGGCTGCCATGCTGCAGATGCTCTCCATGGTACCCAAGAGGGACAGCTGGGGCTGTTCAGTGGCTTCACCGGAGCGACAGCAGGCACAGACTGGCACAGCAGGGGAGCACATGGGTTCTCTTGTGTGGTGGAAATGCCACTGCTCGTGTCCAAACAGGTCAGGCGAAAAATCTCTTTGCTGGCTTGGCTGGTGATGAATATTATCAAAGGTGATGAGCCGAATCCTGAGGATTCCCTCTCGTCTGCTGCCCAGCACCTGCAGATCTCCAGCCCCTTCTCCAGAATCTTCTCACTTCCCCGCCACCGTTCCCTGCTGGCACAGTGCTAGCAGGAGAGCTCGAGCAACCCTGCCCCTGGGAATCGGTTTGCACTTCCCTGGTGGTGAGCTCCCCTGCCCAGGCAGCCGGCACCGTGCCAGCCCAGCCCTTCCTCTGTGATGGTGTTTGCAAAGAGGAAAGACGTCACTCTGCAGAAGTGGCACGTACAAGAACACCCGTCCCAAGCTCGTAACCGACACACAGGCACACCGAGACGAATGCGCTCCGGAGACACCATGTGCTGGTCTCATCTCACTTCCGCCACCCCGGCCCGCGCACTCGCTCTTCCAGCGCACCCGTGCATGAGGCTGATGGAGCTCCCGGCAGCGGCGATGGAGCATGGCCGTAACCAGCTTGTTTTGTGAAATCTGTACGGCCCCCTCCTGCCTCCCCTCACCTCTCCAGCTGAAATAGTAACAGGTGGGCTCCTCTCGGCAGAGGTGAAGCCAAGACGGGCAGCTGCGTCCCAACGGACATGCCTCATGGACACGCTCTGATGGCTGCCAGCTTGGAATCCACACAGTTACTTGATCGGCCTGTTGTGGTGACTCGAGACCACTCAGACAGACTGCGCAGCCCCAGGTCAAACCCTCGCTCAGTACGTCAGCCTTGGCCAACAGCTGATGCTTCAGCAGAATGACGTTGAAGTATTTACCGAGTCCCCATTGTGGGGATCTGTGAGCACCTGACAGTAATGCACGCGTTTCTCCTCACAACGCCCTGCGAGGCAGCACCAGGCTCTGATCCATATTAGGGATGTAATAGTTTAGTTGATTAGCCGATTAACTGACAAGCAAAAGCTTATAGGTTAATGCTATAAGCTACACGCATCTCTCCCTGCCCCTTTGCCAGTACATTTTTTAGCAGCCCAGCCAGCAGCCCGGCTCAGTCCTAGCTCATGCTGGGTCTGGGACCTGCCCCCGCTGTGGCTCTGCATCGAAAGTGTATTAGGAACCAGGCAGGCAGCCTGGGTTCAGTTCAGTTCAGTTTTGGCTTGCGCTGGGTCCAGGAGCTCAACCCCCATTCCCGCCAGACAGGGGCTGCTGCCACCATGCGCTGCTGCCTCTGTATCAGAGGCAGCAGCGCAGGGAAACAGGCAGCCGGTTTGCGAGGGGAGCTGGTTTTTAAACTGGTTCCTCTCACGGACCAGCTCCTGCCTGGCACCGCGCACTGCTGCCTATGATAGAGATGAAGCAACACAATGTGGCAGGGGACTCCTGGAGGGTGAGGCCGGAGCGCACTGGCTGCCAGCTGCGCCACCGGGGACTCCAGACTAGTCAAGTAACTGATAAGAATTCATGAAGTTAATCGACTATTCAATTGACCGATATTTAACAGCCCTAATCCAAATGTTACAGCTGGGGAGCTGAAGCCCAAAGCGGCTACGTCCCTTGTCACAGCAAGTTATGGCCGAGCAGAGAAGCCAAAGGGGGCCTCCCACAGCTTTGGCCATCATCCTAAGCACAGGGGAATCCTTCCTCTCCTTCCCAATAACCAGGACGGCCAACCAGCAGCGCTGCGGAGGGGAAAAAGTTTTTCCAGATCCCTGCAAGGCACGGCTCAAGGTGCTGAAGCACCCCGAAGAGAATTATTTGCTCTGGGGTATCCCCTTCCATTGCTGTACAAAGCGCCCACACCAGAGTGGCATTGCTGATGTGCCACGGTAGCAGAGACAGCCCATAGCCTAGGACCAGAGATTCGGCAGCTGGCTCTCTAGGGAAAGGAGCCCATAGGAAGCAAGCGGCTCCCAACCAAGAGACACACGTGAGCAATAATTGCCAAAGATAACACAAGCCTCGGATTGAACTATTCAGGTACATGAGACATTGCCAGCCATCGACCCCTTCGCCTGCAAACCCCACCATCTCTCGCAGGTGGAAGGAGGCCAACAACGGTGGTGGCCCTGCCACGGGAGCACCTCGCAAGCGGGAACAGCAAGAACAAGACCTCCCCCTTCAGTCCCAGCCTGCAGGAGAAGTGGCAGGTTACAGTCGGCATGTCGATAGAAACCCAGAGAAAGCCACATCCAAGAGCTCAGCCGCAAACATGGTGAAGCCCCTGGTTGTTCCTATTTCTTAGCGGGGTGGGGTCCATAGCACAGCTCCGGTTCCTGGGAAGGTCCTGCCTCCTGCACCCACAAGTCCTCCATTATTGATTGATCGTTTCATTGATCCAGGCACCTGCAACGGTCATAGGAGGCCACAGCAGCAGCAGCAGGGAAACTGACCCTCAAGTAAGCAGGACGAGCTCCATCATGGACTTTGATGACGATGACCTAGAGCTGCCCTCTAATCGACAGGGAGCCGGAGTGATGCCTTCAGGGCAAGCAAGGTTGCTAAGCAGGCGGGTGGTTGCGTTGGACCTTCACACTGCAATAGCTTCCCTCCTGGATAGGAGGGGCATTAACCTAGCCTGGGACATTGTGAAACGGTGGATCCCATGGGCAGGTCTGTGCCTGGCTGCCGGCTACAATCTTCCACTCAGCTGTGGCTGGAATTCATTATTATTCTGCCTCTGCGACTGTGTAGGTGCTCAGGGGCCCTGTTCCTGGCTCTGCCACTGACTCGCTACATTGCCTCAGGTCAGTTACTTACAATAAACGCCTGGTTTCTGACTCCCCATTGGAGACATGGCTTAATATCAACACTTCCCCACCCCACAAACACAGTCTGGAGCCAGGGAAGGTGTAAAATGATCAGCCCATTGTCTACACACCCTGGCTGCTGCACAAGGCACATGCAGGCACGGGCTCAGCGTTAAAAAGCAGCGCTCCGGTAGGCTCTGAAATAGCACCATGTGCTCACCCTGCTCCCAGCCTGCATCACAACCAGCAGGGAATACGGCGCGACTTTAAAAAGCAGGAGCGGCCTTTGATGTTTTAATACCGTCCCTAACGTCACACGAGCGCGTGGCACTGATACAGGAAAAGCAATCGCTACGGAACACACCGTGTCCATCTCAGGCACGGGCAGCCTCAACTGGAATTGTCACCGGGTTTCTCCTTGCTCTTCCTTCCATGTGTTTCTCTTCTTTCCATGTGGGGTTAATCAGGATTGTGCTCCCGCCCCCGGCCCCAGGGCAAAGTTTGGGAATGTGGGTTCGGAGGAGGGGGAAAAAAATCAAAACCCGACTGCCTGAAACTGAAACCAGAGACTCGCCCGCCCCAGGAATCCCTGCGGGCGCTCGCTCAGCTTTGATCTTTGCCGAAGAGAAGCTGGGGACCGTACGGGCTGCTGCTCCTGCAGCCCCCACCACGTTGCAGAACGGACCCCTGGCAGCACGGCTGTGGGCACTGCAGGGAGCTCGCCAGGGACGCTGCGACTAGTCAAAGCCCCTGCGCCAGAACACAGTGCACACGCACCGGCACCGCGCACCGGGTAGGAGTGTCCATTCCCCCGTCTAGCTCATGCCTGGCCCACAGGAGGGATCGGTGCTTCATCTGTGCCAGCGCTCAGCCCTGCCACCCACGAGCCCTGCACGTGGCACTGCTGCGAGGCATGCGGAGACTCAGTTAAGCCACGTACAGGCCGGAGACTCGTGGCAGCTGGGGAAGGGCTGCCTGATGCCCAGCCTCCAGCTAGCTGCAGGTGCTGCGGTGAGGAGAGAGAGCTGGGGGAGTTCTCTCAGCTTGCAGTAGCCCTGGAGCACCCTCCTTCACCCCAAACCTCCCCCCACAGCCTGCATCTCTAGCTGCGCCCTCACGCCCCACCCCAGAACTTACACCCCCAGGTACATCCCCTGCACCCCAACCCTGTCTAAGCCTTGAGCTCCTCACCTCTGGCCCCATCCCAGAACCCACACCCCCAAGTAGAGTCCCTGCACCCCAACCCTGTCCCTAGTCCCACCCCAGAACCCACACCCCCAAGTAGAGTCCCTGCACCCCAACCCTGTCCCTGGCGCCACCCCAGAACCCACACCCCTAGGTAGAGTCCCTGCACCCCAACCCTGTCCCTGGCCCCACCCCAGAACCCATACCCCCAAGTAGAGTCCTCATACCCCTGCACCCCAACCCTGACTCAGCCCTGAGCTCCTCACCCCTGGCCCCATCTCAGAACCCACACCCCCAGGTAGAGTCCCTGCACCCCAACCCTGTCCCTGGCCCCACCCCAGAACCCATACTCCCAAGTAGAGCCCTCATACCCCTGCACCCCAACCCTGTCTCAGCCCCAAGCTCCTCACCCCTTGCCTCACCCCAGAGCCTACACTGAGTAGCCGCTGTCTTACTGCCAGAACTCTGACATGCTCACCTAACTACCCACTGGCACAGGGCCATGTTGGAAATTAGACTTACAAGCTTTTTAAAGGGAGGCTGTTTGGCCTAGTGGATAGGGCACCAGATTCGGATGCTAGTGAGCTGGTTTCTACGCCAAGCTCTAGCCCAAAACTGCCATAATCAAAACTGGAGTAGGTATTCCCAAACAGAGAGCAAACTTTCAAAACCTGGTGGTTAATGTCTCTGTGCCTCAGTTTCCCCACTTGTCAGACAGGCATAGAGCTTATTCCCTGTGCAGGGAAGTTGTGAGGGCACAACTAGTGTCTTGGAAGCTCTTTGAGAGCAGCAGGTGGCAGGTGTTGTTGAAGTGACACCCTTTCTATGCAGTTCCTTGTCCTTTACTCACCATGAATGCCAGCCAGTCCTCCTTGGAATTCCTCCAGAGAACAAGGGTAGGTACACCAGGGACTCCTGGGGGGCCTGGATCTCCGGGGAGGCCTGTTCTCCCCATTACGCCAGGGTGTCCCTAGGATGGAGAAGAACAGCTCCGTGAAGACAGGCTTGGATTTTCCAGTCAACACGCACCCAGAGCTGGGCCTGAACCAAACCACATTCCCCGACCGTGGGGGAGTTCAGATCTGAACTTCTTAGCCAATTCCTGGGACCAAAATGAAATCAAGTGAAGCCCCAAGATCCAAACCACTCTGGGAAAACGTGGAGCTGGGGATGAAACGTTGGGTTTGACCCAACTCTGAAGTGTCCGGAGCCTGCACACCGACCGAGCGAGATGCTGTAAGCGGAGAGTACAGTTCTAACCCTGTCACCCTAACACACGCACAGGAGCAGCGTGACTGCCACACCCACCCACCGCTCTACTAGCTCTCTCGCCAAGAGACACATGCCAAATGAATCCATCGCCACCCCTGGAATCTCTACAGCCGTTCGGCACACTGTGCACATCTGCTGGGCGACACCATGCCTGGACAGAGAAGTGATGCTGACAGATGCTAGGTGGAGAAGGGCCCTTGTCAAAACCATCGTGGGCTCTGTAGCATCATGGCCAAAATTTTACGCTGCTTCTGAGGAATGAACGTCCCTGCGTGGGCCTGCTGGCGGCACGTACAAGCCCTGCTCCGCTACCCTCCTTTTCTGAGAGAGAGTGGGCTTGTCAGAGCCGTCCCGTCCGAACCTGGACAGCTGCCCCAGACCCCGTGCTTCTGGAGGCCCTGTGACAGCCGCCCCAACCATCTTATGGATGGGCCCCACAGGATTAGCAGGGGCCGCCCTTCCTCCCTTGCACTCACTGCGGCAGCAGGAGCTGGAGCCACCCGGCCGCCTGCTCGGCTCCGCCCCATCCCGGCCCGCTGCACTCGGCTTCCCCCAGGGCACTCGGCTTCCCACTGCTGTGGAGAAGTGGGGTGCAGCGGGCCAGGAGAGGGCGGCGTGGCAGGTTGGAGCAGGCTCCAGCTCCCAGCACTGCAATGGGAAGGGGGAGCGACCCATTGAAACCACGCCAGGCTCCCCTGTTGTTTGGGGGTGGGAGTGTAGCAGAGGCAGGGCAGGGCTGGGGCCTCTGGTGGGAAGGGTGGGGATCCCCCAGGGCCCTGCGCCTGGGCCTTGCGGGGGGAGATTGCCCCAGGCCCTGCGGCCCCCTCAGGACGATCTTGGGGCTTATCTAAAGTCACCATGCGCAGCACTGGGCACAGACAGGGCGGATGGGACGATGGGGATTTACTCGTGCCAAGGGCTGCGATTTGCATTTCTCAGGCTGGGGAAAGCAGCCCTGCGCAGGACAAAGCCTTTGGAATAGGTCTGTCACGCCCTGCTGCCTTGGCGCTGTGCGGGAACGTCTCCACAGAAAACACAACCCACGCTGCCCTCCGCCACCCGTGCAGCAGCAAGCCTCAGAGCCTGGCTCGACTGCTAGAGACCAAAACCAGCCATGTAGCGATTCGGCCTTGGGCTGGAACCTGGCCTCTGGGACCAGCGAGGGGGGCGCACCAGCTGGACCTGGAAGCTCTGCACGGTTGTTTGTAGCCCCACAGCACAAGCCCTGCAACCCTGAGCCAGCTGACCTGAGCTCTGAGACACGCTGCTGCAGGGCTCTTTGCTGTGCAGATGTTCCCTGGGATGCTAAGTCTCAAATCTAATAGGCAAAGTGAAGCAGCACTGGCGTGACGTCTGCTTCAGCCCCCACCACTGATATGACATCCAGGGGCTCTGCTGATTTCACCGTCGACCAGGCAAGGCCTAAGGCCTACAGAGCCTTGGTTACCAGGGAGAGCAGTGCAGTCTGGGACTCGGGAAACCTAGGTTCTGCTTCGTGCCTGACTCTGGCCTACAGGATGGTATTGAGCAAGCCACTTGTCCTCTCTGTTTGTTTCCTCCCCTGTGAAATGAGGAGAACGGTACCGTCCTCCTTTGTGAGGGACCTGGCGGTAGTTGAGATTCCTCCACCGTGCTTCTACAGAGCAGATGCCTTAAGACACAAGCATGAATTTGGCTTGGAAATATCCCAACACAAGCTGAGCCATCCTCATAGGAGTACTGGAACACGGGGCGTGTTGAGTAGGAATCTCAGAAGCTACCCAGGCAGTTTCTAATCCCATACATGTCAGAGCTGCGTTCACCACTGAACCTAACCACGTCTGAGGAACTTCCGGCATTTTCCAGCATACTCACTTTGTCTCCTTTGGGCCCCAGAGGTCCATGTCTCCCCGGGCATCCCTGAAAAACAAAAACAGGAGCTGTGTCACTTGGCTGTGTGGTTTGCTCGATTCCACCTGGGCAAAGGTCTCGGCTGCTGGCACACAAGGGCAATCTTGACTTGCGACGATCCCCCAAGCTGGTTGTAGGACAGGAATTTCTAAGCAGAGATACTGCAAGCACAGGCTAAAAAGCAGATCACTCAATTGACAGGCTGAACCTGCTCCAGGCTGGGAGGAAACGGACTGTAGCAGGGTCTGTCCTCAGGGGGACGCTCACGAAAATTAATCTGAATTAATGAAACGTGTCACTTTGAAGTGGATTAATTAAACTGGATTAAATCCATATGGATACTCACATTCAGAATTAAAGTAGCCTTCATTCAGTCTCAGAGGGGGGGGCCGTGTGTCTGTAATTTTAAAACAATGCGTAGTCCTGTAGCACTGTAGAGACTAAAAACAATACATACGGTATCACAGGCTTCCGTGGATAAGACCCACTCATCGGATAGTAACAGACAGGAGCTGCGTGACTGCAAAGCACATGCACATCTCTACCCAGCTCTCGCCAAGACACATTGAGACGCACCGACCAATGAGTCCACTGAAGTGGGTCTTACCCACCAAAGCTCATGATACTGATTGTTTCTGTTAGTCTCTATGGTGCCACAGGGCCACTCATTTTAGCCTTAATTCAGTTTTTCTTAGTTTAAAATAAGAATAAGAATAAGAACAAGCCGTTAAGCCGACCTAAGTCCCCTGCATGGGTCTTCCATCAGCCACCACCTCTCGGTGACACCTGCCGACGAGAACCTCTCCGGTCACTGCAGTGAGTGTTGACAGATGCCACTCACGGAAGCCCTGCAGTGTTTTATGTGTGGTCCCAGCCCAGGTGTGTGTGTGGGGGGGGGGGGCAGTAAGGGGATGCTGATTCCCATGACAAATTCCTGTTCCAACTGGTGGGTCAGTTTTGAAGGGAAGGTTTGGTGCAAGATGGAATTTCTAGTCAAAGCACAAGGGAGCCCTCTACAGCCCAGCAACCAGGGCACTCGCCCAGCATGTGGGAGGGACCCAAGTTCCAGTCCCTGATCCAAATCAGGTTAAGACTTGGACAGGGGTCTCCCACATGCCAGCTGAGCGCCATAAGCCCTGGGCTAGGGGCTATGTAGGGCTGGGACAGAGGTGGACACACACAGATAAGGAAAGCGGTTCCTGTCCAGTTCTACTCAGCAGTGTAAATCCCACTCATGGTCAATGTGACTGTTTCTTGGGCGCCTGTGTCACTTTTGAAAACGCTACTCTCGAGCCTTGGAAAACTGGATCCCATCCTCTATTTGACAGGACCTGTCTTTAGCTTGTCAAGCTTCTTGCTCGGGAAAAGGCACAGGGACAAATACCATCGGGGACGCTGGTGGCGTATTTGTGCTTTCAATTGTTTTGTAAGGAAAAAACTTCTGCATCATGGTCCCTATTCCAGGGGCTCTCAGCCTTTCCAGATGACTGTACTCCTCCCTTTCAGGTGGCTGATGTGTCTTGCAGACCCCAAATTTCACCTCACTTAAAAATTGCTTGTTTACAAAATCAGACACAAAACTACAGGTATCCCTGCCTCACTAGTACTGAACAGTGGCTGACTTTCTCTTTTTCACTTTACAATTATAACATAAATCAATTGGAATATCAATATTGGACACACATTTCAGTGTACATTGAGCCATACAAACAACTTGCTGTCTGTATGAATTGACTTTGCTAATGCTTTTTATGTCACCTGTTGTAAAACTAAGCAAGTATCTAGATGAGCTGATGTACTCCTCGGAAGATCCCTGCGTACCCTGGCTGTATGTGTACCACTGGTTGAGAACCACTCATCTAGCCGCATCTAAATCTAAATCCTGAGCTACTGTGAATCAGTGTAGCACTATTAAAACCATTAAAGCAATGTTGTCCTTTTCCACCAGCTGGGGATATGATCCTAAAAAAAATCACTTGCAACAACAACACTGGTGCTTTCAACTGCAGCAGGAAGGAAACACCCTGAGCTCGGAGGGTAAATTGCAATTAACACATTTTTCAGGGTCTGGATGTTTTTACTGAGCACAGCCTGCAAGCAAAGCCAACACCTGATTGGTGGCTCTCTGATGCAAGTCATGTTCTACTAAGCGTTCAGCTGAGACACCCTCCCCTCAGTTCACCCAAGAGTTTAGCATGAGGGAGTAGCACTCATAAAGGACACAGTCAGTCAAGCCAAAAAAAAAGTCTCCTTTCATGCGGAGTGGAAAAAGAAACAAAGGGGCACCGTCCATCTCAGTCTCCTTCCCTGGGCCACTAACAGCAACAGAAATTACTCATCAAACTACTCTGTCCATATTGCCCAAAACAGAGGGTCGCTATTTTGGCACAGAAGGAACTCAAATATCATTCGGAAGACATGGCCATTATCCAGAACTTTGAATTGGCACAACACAAGCATCCAGGTGTGAATTCCACACGGTTTCATACTTCGGGTGCGTCCAACCGCAGACGTTCCAGTCCTGTGCATAACAGTTTTGAGTGTTTTTAAAATAGAATCATATGGCGCACATTCTCCCTCAATGAGAAACACCTTTGCAGGGAGGGGGAGGAGAGAATTCATCCTTGACTAGGATTCTCTGGAAAATGCATGAAGTTTAAAAGTGCAATTGGAAAGCTTTGGCTTTGGGTACAACATAAAGCAGGCTCCAGTTGTAACACAACAGAGCTAGCAGAGGTGGCCTTTCAGTCCCAACAACCTTGGACATGAACTAGTCTGCTGCATATTTGTGCTAGTTACGCCTTGTTTAACAAGCTGCATGTGCAGTGATCCTCCGTGACCTGGTTCCCTGCACAGATGCTCAACGTATCTCAGAGCGGTGAGCACAAAAGTCTGAAAGAGTTTATCCTCCGCCCGCAAGCGTGCCATCCGGGAGCTAGAGCCCACAGTCTCCAATCTGGAGGCCTACCGACTTGTGCACATTAAGAAGTGGTCTGATTCGCAGAGATGCTGTCTCCACAAATACCCCCAAAGCGAGAGCTGGGAAATTCCATTCCACGTTCCTACAGGGCTTGGGGTGCTTGTACAGCTGAACTGTTGGGCTATGTGTACACTGGCGCGATCTTGCGCCAGAGCTATGCAAATGAGGCTAAGCATGGAATATCACTGGGCCTCATTTGCATATCTAATGAGCCGCCATTTTTGCGAAAGAGACTCTTGTACAAGAAGGAGCTGTGTACACTGCCCCTTCTTGCGCAAGAAAAACCCTCTGGTGCAATGCCGTTATTCCTGAAATACTCAGCATAACTGCATTGCGCAAGAGGGTTTTTCTTGCGTAAGAAGGGGCAGTGTAGACAGCTCCTTCTTGTGCAAGAGCCTCTTCCGCAAAAATGCCGGTATGCAAAAATTTGGTATGCAAATGAGGCTCAGTGATATTCCACGCTTAGCCTCATTTGCATAGCTCTGGAGCAAGATCGCGCCAGTGTAGATATAGCCTTGGAGTGGCTGGCTGGGAATCGGGCCCTCTCAGGCTGCTATCTGCCTCTCTTCCCTCATATGAGACCAGATCCCCTGCAGCTCCAAAGGTTGTTCACAGGCAACCCCCTACTGCTTAAGATTATCAAAGCTTTTGTGTGTGGCTCCAATTGTACCAGTATCTTCCTTGAGTCCCTTCTCTGGTTTTCCTTGTTCTTAACCTTCAGGGCCCTCCTCAGATCTGCTCTCACCTAATCCCTTGCTAAAAGATATCCGCCAGTTCGGCTGGTTAGAATCGTATTCCAGCTCTAAATTCTCTTCAACATCTGCTCCTCTTCTGTCTCCTCTGCCTGCTTTTTATTCCACCCCATCTTTGTCGTTGCCCCCTCCCAATGATCTCAGGCATCCCTCCCCCTTCTCTCAGATGGCATCGCCAGACTTCCTCATTTCTCACCTCTGTATCCATGCCCGCTAGGAGTGAGAGGATAGCCCCTTCAAGGCCTTAACATCTCCCTACAATCTCTCTGCATTCACACAGAGGAGATAAACGGAGGCACAGGCCTCGCTCTCAACCAGGGCAAAGCAAACCACTCGGCTGAAGTTGGGGAAGATAGTTGATTTTGTGGTTAAGGCACTGGACTATGTCTCAGGAGGCTGGGTTTATATTCTGACTCTGACACTGCCCTCTTATGCGACCTTGGGCAAATCACTTATTCTCTGAGCATCATTTCAGATTATAATCCTTTCTTCTGCCCTCTATCTGTCTAGTCTACTTAGACCGTAAGCAAATCAGAACACGGATTCTTTATTGTTAGCACACCCACTGCTTAGTTTTAAAATTAATCTGTACCCCTGCCTCATAAATGAACTGGCATTTTTGAAGAGAAAAAAATCCTTCTTCCATCATCTTGGACATGGGCATGTACAGGCAGTCCCCGGGTTACATGGATCCGACTTACATCGGATCCCTACTTACAAACGGGGTGAGGCAACCCCGCCCTAGCTGCTTCCCCCCAGCAGACCAGGGAGACGTGAAGCTAGCGCCCCCCCTCCTCCCCCAGCAGACCAGGGAGACGCGGAGCGGCTTTTCTCAGCAGACACCTCAGCTTGAGAATAAAGGACTGAGGGAAGTGAGATGTGGGAGAATAAAACTGAGCTCTGGAGAAATGTTTGGCTAGAGTTTCCCCTACAATATGTACCAGTTCTGACTTACATACAAATTCAACTTAAGAACAAACCTACAGTCCCTATCTTGTACGTAACCTGGGGACTGCCTGTATTGTAAATTTTGCTGGGTTCACGTCTGGCATGCGCTCTTTCTATACATTTTGACTGGCAGTGAACTTATTTGATTTCATTCTCCTAGCTCACATGAATGAATAACCACCATAAATTCACAAAATCAATGCCATCTCAGGCAGGAAACAGTACGGACAAATAGAGAAGAAGCCTGATATATGATGGACAAAAAGAGGTGAGGATTTGGGAGTTGTTACTGAGTACAACAGTCACCATGGCATCAGCTTCAATTTCACAATATCTATTTCTCTCGCCTTTACACACCAAATTCCTCTTAAATTGATACCATTCAGAGCAAGACAAAGCACATTCACAGCAGTAAGAATAATAGCCATGAGGGCTATAGCAGTTCAGAGCAGAAGATGAAAATTGATCCAGGGGAATCTCTTAAAGAAGAGACCTCATGCTCTTCTCAGTAAATCATATTCAGTGTCATTGTGGGCTATAATCCTTCATCTTCCACAGTGACCTGACATTTGTAACTGTCCATGTCATGGAATGACGGAGAACTCCTGGGTGAAAACCAGAGTTCTGCTTCTGCCTTTGCTCCCCCCATGGAATCATACTGCCCTCTGACACAATGTATTTCTATCAGAATTCAGGGTAAATCTTAGACTACAGAATATTTAACCTACAGAAGAGTGAGGGGGGATTTGAGAGCAGCCTTCAGCTCCCTGAAGGGGGGTTCCAAAGAGGATGGAGAGAGGCTGTTCTTAGTGTGACAGATGGCAGAACAAGGAGCAATGGTCTCAAGTTGCAGTGGGGGAGGTCTAGGGTGGATATTAGGAAAAACTATTTCCCTAGGAGGGTGGGGAAGCACTGGGCTGGGTTCCCTACGGACAGGGTAGAATCTCCATCCCTGGAGGTTTTTAAGTCCCAGCCTGACAAAGCCCTGTCTGAGATGATTTAATTGGGGTTGGTCCTGCTTTGGGCAGGGGGCTGGACTCGATGACCTTGAGGGCTCTTCCAACCCTAGGATTCTATGCCTTTTTCGTTAAAGAGCTAGTGCTAAATTTGAGTAACAACAGCAGCAAACGAACACCCCCAGTGATGGGTTAGATCACAGAAGTACCCTTGGGATTGTCCCCTGCTATGCTGATCAAGCCAATGATGCTCGTCTTCCAGCCGTCTGGGGCTCCCCACCATCCTGTCCTGCTGGGCCAGAAACTCTGGGCTCACCCAGGCAAGGCCCAGAGTTGGGGTTACCGCCCCCCTGCAGAGCCACACAGACACTAAACCGGCTCAGCTCTAGGAAGGCTCCCCCATAAGGGCTCAGCATCCTGGAACACAGACCCCAAAGGGGGACCAAAACCCCAAATAAATCCGCCTTACTCGGTGTAAAAGTTTTATGCAGAGAAAGCTCCCTTTAACAATGAAAGAGAGAGATGCACACTGGTTAGTCTCCTTCCCCCCCTCTTCCCCAGTAACAATTATTTACACTGGACTTAATACAACACTTTTGATTATTATAAGTATAAAGAGTAGAATTTAAGTGCTTGCAAGTGAAGAGTCAGCTCAAAATAAGTTACTAAGTTCAAACAAACAAAAGAACGCCAGCTAAAGCTAACATACTAAGAACCTTGTTACATCTGAATTCTTGCCCTAAACAGTTGCTCTAAGCATCTCTTTCACAAGCTAGGTAGCCACCTTAATGCCACGGGAAAGCCACCCTGACTCCTACTTAACATCAGTGCTCTGCGGTGCTTCCCCTGCCAGGGCACCGACCCACCACCCAGACTTCGGCATCACGTACAAATGAGACGCAGATTCATTTCTCATTCACTGCTGGCCCCGGGAAGCCCGTAGCCCTCTGCCCAGCTTGTTCCCGATGCCAGGGGCCCCGGTGGGAATGAACGGAACAGGGAATCATCAAGCGATTCCTCTCCTCTCGCCCATTTCCAGCCTCGGGCAAACAGAGGCCAGGGTCCCCATCCCTGCACATCCTGGCTAATAGCCACTGATGGACCTGACCCCCAGGAATGTATCTAGTTCTTTTTGGGTGGCTCCCCTCTCTGACTGCAACGTCTCTCCACCTCTCTGGGCCTCGCTCCTATGGGACGGTCTATCCTCAGCACTGGGGTGTGATTCCCAGCTGGGGTGTCACTCATTAGCTACAAAGAGTAGTGTAGCTGCCGTGGCACAGGCAGCGGTGAGCAGCAGCATGGGCTAGCCATGCCAAGTGTGCACCGGCCAAACCCCCATGGCTACGCACTCAGGGCAGCTCATCTATACGGCCGCTCACCACTGCCTGCTGCAATGCCATCTGCAGCGCACTAGCGCCAGCCAGGTGGGTCCACGGGAGCTGAAAATCCCACCCTAGCTCCAAGTGCACGCAGAGCCCTGGACTTCATTTGCAACTCACTCTCCAGGGCCCTCCCCCACTCGCACACAGCAGCATCTCCTCCCTCCCCTGCGGGGCCCAGCCTTGCCTTCGGATGCAGCACAGAGCCAAGTCCAAATGCAGTCCTACCAAGCACCAACCAATCAGCTCTCCTGCCAGCGGTGTTTCCCCACCCCCTTCACCAACGAGCACCTCTGCTTTCCTCCACGGTGCTATGGTTGGGACCTGCAGCGCTTTAACCCTGTCCCTCTGCTCTCGCTAGGCTAGCTCTACGGGTTTAATTGGGCCCCAAGAGCCAGCACAGTTCAACGGGACAGACTCCTCTGCTGGAGACATCAATGGTCCAACTCCCCGTCAGGTGGCAGACTTTCCCCGGGCACTGCCCCAGAGACAAGAACTTGGTCCCAAGCATTAGGAGGCCTCCTTCCAGCTGGCAAAACTCTCTCGCTCCTCCGCCCAGGGTAGCTCAGCTGCGTTCCAGCTGATAGAACCCTGCCACGTGCGCACGTCCATCCCACGCCTGTCTCTGCAACGGCAGCGTTGGCTACGCACCAACACAAGAGCAGTCAGGACTTAGCTGTGCTCCTCTTCCTCGGCACGGCCCCTGGGGAGTCATCTGCCCCTGTGCATGTGTAACCCACACACCTAGTGTGGGTCACTGTCCCATGCAGTGGCACTTAGACCACAGCAACAGCTAAGGACAAGGGAACCTCTACAGCATAGGCTGAGAGCCAGCTGGCTTTGTAGCTCAAGCCAGGGCCGGCTTGAGCTATTCCTGTGCCCTGAGTAGTGGGCACGTGACACATGCGCGGCCCCGCCCCCCGGCGCGCTGTGCATCTTACAGCTGCCATCCGGCACCCCCATAGACTGGTGCCCCAGGCAGCTGCCCAGCTAGCCCCCACCCTTAATCCGGCCCTGGCTCAAGCTGTAGCAGCTCCTATACTAAGCTTCAGAGATCCCAGGTTCAAATCTGCCTGGTGGTGGTTAGATACACTCTCTCCTTTAACTCCCACTCTGCTCCTGGAAAGCCCTGCCCTGTCCTGAACAGCACTCAGCTTTCGTCTCCTCTCCGGTCCCGCCACATGGAAATTTTGCATGGAAAAGAAAGGTGCAAACACAATCCATGCTGGGCACCGGACTGGTAGCTTTGCTTTGTCTCCCTGCTTCCCTCTTGGCCAAGAGCCACCTCTCCTCACATCACCCCTGTCACATCTATTGCAGCTCCTCTGGCCAGGTACCGGCTCTTTCGCCTTTCTGCAAAGCGCCGGGCACAGCGGTGCAATTGATAAAGCAAGAAAGGAGAGTCTGGAGCACTGAGGCAGGCCTAGCAGAGCAGCACCCACCGGGTAGAGCCAGGAGAACTTACAGCAAGAATCAAGACACCTGGACCAGTAGACAGACAAATTCGGAGGTGCAGAATTTATTGCCGGACTCACAGGGGCTTGTGCATTGTGTGGAGCCCTCAGCAATGGCACAGACCTAAAGCCAGCTTAGGAGATCCCCCCTCCCCCCAGATGTAATGCGTTCTGGGACACATTTAAACACTTGAAAAATCCATCACTTCTTTGCGTTAGTCACCATGAGCCCGGGGGCATTTCAGCAACCTTCCGGTGAGGTTTGCATGTGTAAAACCACCTAGCGGAGCTGGGCAGCGCGGCACCCCAGGGAGAAATGGGAACAACACAGGTCAATTACGAAGCCTCAGATTTACAAAAGGAAACACTTGAAATTAATCATAATTAAAAGCCAGGTTAAGTGTTTGCCCACGGAAGCTTATGCTCCAACACTTCAGTTAGTCTATAAAGTGCCACAGGACTCCTCGCCACGCCAGGCAAGTGGATGAAACACTCCAGACCAGACCTGCTTGTAGAGGGCTCTAGAACAAAAGAGAGTGGCCCACAAGGGACATAGAGACTGTGTCGAAATAGTTTGGTTGAAACATCTTTTCAGCAGTAGATGGTTTTATGGTCATTTCAATGCAAATAGATATTTGGGGGGTTTCTGTGCCTCTCCCTTTTCCAGTGGAAAATAAATGGGATGAAAGCCAAATATGAGCTGTTTTTCACAAAAGAGCAGTTCTACTAAACAAACAGCAAACAAATAAAATAAAATAAAATAAAATAAAATAAAATAAAATAAAATAAAATACCACTTTTTCTCCTCCTAAAACATTTTGCAGGAAACTTGCAACTGTCTTCTACTGCTGATTTGTGGTCTGAGACTCTCTGCTCCAGCAATATCCATGGTCTGGTAGGACCACAGATGTTGCTGGGCCAGAGAGCTCCACCCACAGAGGTTGCCAGTGGCTGGGAGCTCAGCCGGTCTGGCAGCAGGCAGCCTGCAGGGCCAGTAGTCTGGGGGCAGGGAGCTTGGCCAACGGTCCGGCAGCCAGAGCAGGGCTGGGCATGGAGCCATGGCAGCCGGAAGGGGATCTCTACCGGCTGGGAGCAGGGAGCCCCTGAGGCTGGGAGATGAGCCCCGCCGGCCGGAGCGGGTCCCTGACAGTGAGCCGGGGGCCGA
This sequence comes from Pelodiscus sinensis, assembly GCF_052426305.1. Classification (NCBI taxonomy): domain Eukaryota; kingdom Metazoa; phylum Chordata; order Testudines; family Trionychidae; genus Pelodiscus; species Pelodiscus sinensis. The sequence continues at coordinate 4,671,352 of NC_143074.1, read as the reverse complement.
GCACTGGCTGGGCCGGTGGCCAGGAGGGGAGCCCTGGGAGAACTTGAGGCTTGACCTCCCCTGCTCCGGCAAACTCCCTCTTTCGAGACCACTCAGGGGCAGAGGGCGCTGGACCAGCTTTCATCACGCTGGCTTTTCCCAGGCGAGGCCATGCCCACCAGACAGCATGGAGCGGCCATTCTGCTGCGTGCTCTGCGTGTGTTTGTCGCCCTGTTCTGAGGGCAAGACAGCAGCACTGTCCAGAGTTGTGTGAACAAGGTGACTCTTGGGGTCTTCTGTTCTCTTCACTGGTCTAGTCCTGCAGGCAATAACCGCAGCAGAAGGAAAGTGGTTTGGAGGGAGCCTAATGGACCCACATTTAAACGGCAAGTGACCCAATAGCCTGGTGATATTTTGTCTGAGGAGGGGAGATTGAGCAGAATAAGTCTTGTGACTGAGACAGAATTATTGTAGGAGTGATTATTTTACAAACAGCTACTTGGCTGCTGACCTTGGGTCCCGCTCTGCCGCCGGCCCCACACACAGGGGCTTGGCCAATAACCCCGAGTCCCACTCTGCTGCCGGCCCCGCGCACAGGGGCTTGGCCGATGACCCCGAGTCCCGCTCTGCTGCCGGCCCCGCGCACAGGGGCTTGGCCGATGACCCTGAGTCCCGCTCTGCTGCCGGCCCCGCGCACAGGGGCTTGGCCGATGACCCCGAGTCCCACTCTGCTGCCGGCCCCGCGCACAGGGGCTTGGCCGATGACCCCGAGTCCCGCTCTGCTGCCGGCCCCGCGCACAGGGGCTTGGCCGATGACCCTGAGTCCCGCTCTGCTGCCGGCCCCGCGCACAGGGGCTTGGCCGATGACCCCGAGTCCCGCTCTGCTGCCGGCCCCGCGCACAGGGGCTTGGCCGATGACCCCGAGTCCCGCTCTGCTGCCGGCCCCGCGCACAGGGGCTTGGCCAATGACCCCGAGTCCCGCTCTGCTGCCAGCCCCACGCACAGGGGCTTGGCCAATGACCCCGAGTCCCGCTCTGCTGCCGGCCCCGCGCACAGGGGCTTGGCCGATGACCCCGAGTCCCGCTCTGCTGCCAGCCCCGCGCACAGGGGCTTGGCCGATGACCCCGAGTCCTGCTCTGCTGCCGGCCCCACGCACAGGGGCTTGGCCGATGACCCCGAGTCCCGCTCTGCTGCCGGCCCCGCGCACAGGGGCTTGGCCAATGACCCCGAGTCCCGCTCTGCTGCCGGCCCCACGCACAGGGGCTTGGCCAATGACCCCGAGTCCCGCTCTGCTGCCGGCCCCACACACAGGGGCTTGGCCAATGACCCCGAGTCCCGCTCTGCTGTCGGCCCCGCGCACAGGGGCTTGGCCGATGACCCCGAGTCCCGCTCTGCTGCCGGCCCCATGCACAGGGGCTTGGCCGATGACCCCGAGTCCCGCTCTGCTGTCGGCCCCGCGCACAGGGGCTTGGCCGATGACCCCGAGTCCCGCTCTGCTGCCGGCCCCACGCACAGGGGCTTGGCCGATGACCCCGAGTCCTGCTCAGCTGCTGGCGCTACCGCCAAGCCCCGCATGCGGCCCTGCCCAGCTACTGAGCCCAGGATCCTGCCCACTGGCCCCGCATGCACCCCCAACTGCCAGCCCTAGCTCTAAGGGGCTGTGAGGGGAGCGGACAGAGATCATAGAATCATAGAATCATAGGACTGGAAGGGACCTCAAGAGGTCATCGAGTCCAGCCCCCCGCCCTCAAGGCAGGACCAAGCTCCGTCTACACCATCCCTGACAGATGTCTATCTAACCTGTTCTTAAATATCTCCAGAGAGGGAGATTCCACCACCTCCCTTGGCAATTTATTCCAATATTTGACCACCCTGACAGTTAGGAATTTTTTCCTAATGTCCAATCTAAACCTCCCCTGCTGCACTTTAAGCCCATTACTCCTTGTCCTGTCCTCAGAAACCAAGAGGAACAAATTTTCTCCTTCCTCCTTGTGACACCCTTTTAGATATTTGAAAACCGCTATCATGTCCCCCCTTAATCTTCTTTTTTCCAAACTAAACAAGCCCAGTTCATGAAGCCTGGCTTCATAGGTCATGTTCTCTAGACCTTTAATCATTCTTGTCGCTCTTCTCTGTACCCTTTCCAATTTCTCCACATCTTTCTTGAAATGTGGCGCCCAGAACTGGACACAGTACTCCAGCTGAGGCCTAACTAGTGCAGAGTAGAGTGGCAGAATGACTTCACGAGTTTTGCTTACAACACACCTGTTGATACAACCTAGAATCATATTTGCTTTTTTTGCAACAGCATCACACTGTTGACTCATATTCAACTTGTGGTCCACTATGACCCCTAGATCCCTTTCCGCCATGCTCCTTCCTAGACAGTCGCTTCCCATCTTGTATGTATGGAACTGATTGTTCCTTCCTAAGTGGAGCACTTTGCATTTCTCTTTATTAAACCTCATCCTGTTTACCTCTGACCATTTCTCTAACTTGCTAAGTCATTTTGAATTATGTCCCTATCCTCCAAAGAAGTCGCAACCCCACCCAGTTTGGTATCATCTGCAAACTTAATAAACGTACTCTCTATCCCAATATCTACATCATTGATGAAGATATTGAACAGTACGGGTCCCAAAACAGACCCTTGAGGAACTCCACTTGTTATCCCTTTCCAGCAGGATTTAGAACCGTTAACAACAACTCTCTGACTACGGTTATCCAGCCAATTATGCACCCACCTTATCGTGGCCCTATCTAAGTTATATTTGCCTAGTTTATCAATAAGAATATCATGAGAGACCGTATCAAATGCCTTACTAAAGTCTAGGTATATGACATCCACCGCTTCTCCCTTATCCACAAGGCTCGTTATCTTATCAAAGAAAGCTATCAGATTAGTTTGGCATGACTTGTTCTTCACAAACCCATGCTGGCTATTCCCTATCACTTTATTACCTTCCAAGTGTTTGCATAGGATTTCCTTAATTACCTGCTCCATTATCTTCCCTGGGACAGACGTTAAACTGACCGGTCTATAGTTTCCTGGGTTGTTCTTATTCCCCTTTTTATAGATGGGCACAATATTTGCCCTTTTCCAGGCTTCTGGAATCTCCCCTGTCTGCCATGATTTTTCAAAGATCATAGCTAAAGGCTCAGATACCTCCTCTATCAGCTCCTTGAGTATCCTGGGATGCATTTCATCAGGACCTGGTGACTTGCTGACATCTAACTTTCCTAAGTGATTTTTAACTTGTTCTTTGTGTATCCTATCTTCTAAACTTACCCTCTCTCTGCTTGTATTCACTACGTTAGGCACACCTCCAGACTTCTCGGTGAAGACCGAAACAAAGAAGTCATTGAGCATCTCCGCCATTTCCAAGTTCCCTGTTACTGCTTCTCCCTCCTCACTAAGCAGTGGGCCTACCCTGTCCTTGTGTGACGGCACGTTGGGGGTTCCCCGTCTCCTGCACCCCGAAATGGCACAAACAGACTGCACCAGCCAGTGGAATTGAGGGTGGTTTATTGCTCCTCCAGCACAGCGCAGCACAGATGTAATCTGGTTACAGGAACTGGGCTAGGATGCCTCAGGCCCCCTTGAGATGGGGGAGACTGGGCCCCTAAACTCCAGCCCCTTCCCCTAGGCTCTCCTCCATGCCCTCCGACAGCCAGCAACCAACTCCCTAACTTCCAGCCCTGCCCCCCAGCCAAGGCAGCATTCCACCTTCCTTTGTTCCTCTCCATGGGGGGTGTCTGGCCACTGGTTTGCATAGTGACTCATCCTGTTTTGCTGGGTCGTGGTACCCACGGCAGCCAGTGGGGGTTCCCCCAGAGCCAGCAGCATAGAAACCAGCCAGGTACCCCCACTACGTCACAGTTCTCCCCCCTCCGAGAGTGAACTGAGCAGGGTCACTCCGCTCGTGACCTAGGGAAGTTCGGGTCCTCTGCGTGGGAACCCGCCCCGGGGACATGGGTGCTCCCCTTGACTCGGGCCGGCCGTGGCGAGGCCCCACATGAATTGGCTTCCCTCTGTCCACTCGCCGCCCCGCTCCAGGGCGACTGACGCAGGCCTGTCCTCGGGGGTCACACCCACCCTTCCGCTGGCCTTGATCTCTGGCCGGGGTCTCTCGGGCCAGGGCCATGAGCCCAGCGAGCCTTTGCTGGACAGCCAGGGCGGCTTCCACCCCCGATGCTCCATCCAGGGAGGACTTCCCCTCCCATAACTCTCTCAGCAAGCCCAGAGGGTCCTCTATCTGGGGTAGAGACCCCCAAGCCGCTTTCCTCCTGTCTTGGGCCTTCCCGCCCCTCTGGCAGGAGTCACAGGACCGGCAGTACCGCTGCACGGCTGTAAAGATTCCCGGCCAATAGAAGTGCTGGAGCAGCTTCAGCCGGGTGCTCCGGATCCCCCGGTGGCCCCCAACGGGGACATCGTGGGCCAAATACAGCAGCTTGAGGCGATACTTTTGGGGGACGACCAGCTGCCGCTGGACACCCCATGCCCTCGCCTTCCTGGGGGGGAGCCACTCACGGAACAGGAGCCCACGCTCCCGCAGGAATCTCTCCTGGCCACCTCTCCCCCGGGGCTGAGCTGCACGGAGGCCAGCCTGGTCCCTCAGCCTCTGCAAGGAGGGGTCTGCCTGCACCTCAGCCTGGAATTCAGCTGCTGAGGCAGGGATCGGGACCTGTCCCCCACCTCTGCCTAGGTCCGGAGTCCCAGCCTGGCTGGACCCCGTGTCCACTGGGATGGGACCCTGAGGACGCTGCCAGGAGTCCTTCCCTGGACCCACGTTGTCAGCCCCCCGCTGGCTCTGGCTCCGGGTAGTGACTAGAGCCCGCTGGGATTCATGGGGCCACTCCTCTAGGTCGTTCCCCATCAGCACCTCGGTGGGCAAGTGCGGGTGCACCCCCACTTCCTTGAGGCCTTCCTTCGCCCCCCATTTCAGATGCACCCTGGCTACAGGCACCTTAAACGGGGACCCGTCTATGCCCTTCAGGGTCAGCTGCGCGTGGGGTAGTATCCGCTCCTGGGCCACTATGTCAGATCGGGCCAGAGTCACCTCCGCCCCCGTGTCCCAGAAGCCCGTCACCTTCCTACCATCCACCTCCAGGGGTATGAGGCACTCGCTCCGCAGGGGCCGTCCTGCCCCCACCCGGTACACGGAGAAATCCGCCTCCTGAGAATCAGACCTCCCAGGGGAGGTGCACTGAGCATCCTTCCCCTCTCTCTGAGCTGAGGTTTGCCTGCCAGCCCCTGCCTCTGGGGCAGCCTGCCCTTCCTCCCGCCCCAGCCAGTTAACCCTGGACAGTCCCCGGTCCTGGGACCTGGTGCACTGAGCCCTCTTGTGGCCTTTTTGCCCACAGCGATGGCAAGTTAGGCTTTGGGCTGTCTCTGTCCAGGCCCTGGCTGGTTCTCTGGGGCGCAGACGACCTGTTCCTTGGTCTCGCCCCGTAGTTGACTCCCTCCGTCGCTCAGCCGAGATCCGGTCTCTGCGCGGTTCCCTTTCTCTCCGGGACTCCCGTTCACACCCGGACCGGCTCTCCGTGAACTCATCCGCCAGTCTCCCGGCCTCCTGGGGGTTCTCTGGTCTCCGGTCCTTGAGCCACAGCCTCAGTTTGGGTGGGCACGCTTCATAGAACTGCTCCATCATGACCAGCTTGAGCAGCTCCTCTGCGGTCTGGGCTCCAACTCCAGACACCCACTTGCGGCAGTATTGCGCCAGGCGGGAGGCCAGGTCCACATAGGTCTCCCGTGGCCCTTTCTGTACCCCCCGGAACTTCTTCCTGTATATCTCGGGGGTCAGCCCGAACTTGTGCAGCAGGGCCTCCTTGACTCGGTTGTAATCCCCTGGCTGTAGGTCCTCCAGCTGACTGAGCACTCCGGCCGCCTCCTGGCTCAGTGCGGGGATGAGCTCCTGCAGCCAGTCAGCTGGGGGAACCCGTTGCAGTCCACAGGCCCTCTCAAAGGAGCTGAGGAACCCGTCTATGTCACCCATGTCCTTCAATTGGGCCACCACGAGCCTCTCCAAGTGGCTGGCAGCCCTGGGACCTTGGGGCCCATCCGCACTTGGCGCAGCCGGTGCCCCGCCGGTTCTCCGCTCTGCCATGGCCAGCTCATGCTGTCGCTGCCTCTCTCGATCTTGGCGCTCCTTCTCTCGGTCCTCTACTTCCAATTCCCTGATCCGCAGCTGGATCTCCAGCCGCCGCAGCTCCGCTGGGCTGGCCCCTGCCCTAGATGGGCTACGGCTTGCAGGCCTCCCGGGAGACGCTGTCTCATCTCTCCGTTGGGTTCCAGCGCTCCTCCCCCTCTCTGAGCCTGACACACTCTCAGGGGGGGTCTGGCTGCTTCCCCTGGGGACAAGATCCTGGCCCTGTGGCTGGTCATTCTCTTCCAGCTGGGTAATCAGCTGGGCCTTGGTTGCTTTCCGCACAGGCAAGCCCCTCTCTCTGCACAGCCCCACCAGCTCTGCCTTCAAGAGTCGGGCGTAGGCCATCTGCCCGCTGGTCCCCTTGGTGCAGACTCACCAGTCTAGTGCTGCAGCGCCCCACGATTCCAGGAACCGCTTCGCTCTGTCTCCAGCACGCCTGGCTCCAGGGCTCTTGCTTCTACTGCGCCTTGTCGCTTGCCGCTGGGAGCTTCATCCACGGGGTGCAGTGCATCCCACTTCTGACACCAGTGTGACGGCACGTTGGGGGTTCCCCGTCTCCTGCACCCCGAAATGGCACAAACAGACTGCACCAGCCAGTGGAATTGAGGGTGGTTTATTGCTCCTCCAGCACAGCGCAGCACAGATGTAATCTGGTTACAGGAACTGGGCTAGGATGCCTCAGGCCCCCTTGAGATGGGGGAGACTGGGCCCCTAAACTCCAGCCCCTTCCCCTAGGCTCTCCTCCATGCCCTCCGACAGCCAGCAACCAACTCCCTAACTTCCAGCCCTGCCCCCCAGCCAAGGCAGCATTCCACCTTCCTTTGTTCCTCTCCATGGGGGGTGTCTGGCCACTGGTTTGCATAGTGACTCATCCTGTTTTGCTGGGTCGTGGTACCCACGGCAGCCAGTGGGGGTTCCCCCAGAGCCAGCAGCATAGAAACCAGCCAGGTACCCCCACTACGTCACACCTTGGTCTTCCTCTTGCTTTTAATGTATTTATAAAAAGTCTTCTTGTTTCCCTTTATGCCTGTAGCTAGTTTGATCTCATTTTGTGCCTTTGCCTTTCTAATCTTGCCCCTGCATTCCCGTGTTGCTTGCCTATATTCATCCTTTGTTAGTTGTCCTAGTTTCCATTTTTTATATGACTCCTTTTTTATTTTGAGATCGTGCAAGATCTCCTTGTTAAGCCAAGCTGGTCTTTTGCCATATTTTCTATCTTTCCTACACAGCAGAATTGTTTGCTTTTGGGCCCTTAACAACGTCCCTTTGAAATACTTCCAACTCTCCTCAGTTGTTTTTCCCTTCAGTCTTGCTTCCCATGGGACCTTACCTACAAGTTCTCTGAGCTTATCAAAATCTGCCTTCCTGAAATCCATTACCTCAATTGTGCTGGTCTCCCTTCTACCTTTCCTTAAGATCATGAATTCTATTATTTCGTGAGCACTGTCCCCTATACTGTCTTCCACTTTCAAGTTCTCAACTAGTTCCTCCCTATTTGTTAAAACCAAATCCAGAACAGCTTCTCCTCTGGTAGCTTTTTCAACCTTCTGAAACAGAAAGTTGTCTCCAATGCAGTCCAGAAACTTATTGGATAGCCTGTGCCTCGCTGTGTTAGTTTCCCAACATATGTCTGGATAGTTGAAGTCCCCCATCACCACCAAATCTTGGGCTTTGGATAGTTTTGTTAATTGTTTAAAAAAGGCCTCATCCACCTCTTCCACCAGGCTAGGTGGCCTGTAGTAGACTCCTAGCATGATATCACCCTCGTTTTTTACCCCTTTTAGCTTAACCCAGAGACTCTCTACACAGCTATCTCCTACATTCATCTCCACTTCAGTCCAAGTGTGTACATTTTTAATATACAAGGCAACCCCTCCTCCCTTTTTTCCCTGTCTGTCCTTCCTGAGCAAGTCGTACCCTTCCATACCAACATTCCAATCATGCGTCCCATCCCACCAGGTTTCTGTAATACCAATGATATCATAGTTGTATTTATTGGTTAGCAATTCCAGTTCTTCCTGCTTATTACCCATACTTCTCGCATTTGTATATAGGCATCTAAGATAAGGGGGGGAGGGAGCATCTCAGCACCCCCACTCCAAAAATTGTTCCGGTGGCTGCCCATTAGTCCAGTCTTCCTAGCAATGGAAGTCCCCTGCACACCCAACAGCACGTATTGTTGTTTGGAAGGGGGTGCCTTTGCCTGTTGCTTGTAACTTCTGACTGCTTCACGAATGGCAAATGAGAATTCCCCACTGTACACAGCAGCGTTCCCTCACACAACCCCCCTCCCCCCCCACACACACACCTCATTCCACTTACAGGCAAACCTGGTGGTCCTTGAGGCCCACGGGGTCCTGGCTTCACTCGAACCTGTTGTCCATCTGCTGCTGTCCATAAGGCACTTCCCTGGTCATGGCCCTCACTTCCCTTTGCTTCACTGCCTGTCTTCTCCCGAAGCATGGCCCCTGTGTTATGCACTGGTTTCACAGCATCCTCGGGGTTTAGGGAAGTTTTAGAAGGGCTCTCTAGGGTTCCTCCACCCATAGGTGCCTCCGCCTCCCTACGGGATTCAGAAGAGGGGGGCCTGGATATGTTTCCTGCAGAGGCCGCTGCCTGACTGACCTCTGCAGACACTTTGGAGAAGATGGAAGGATTGTCTAGGTCTATGATGGCATCGGTTGGTTTGCTGGGTGAGAACCAGGTCCGAGAGCCTGAGTCTCCCTTCAGCTTTTCTGTGGTGATGTTCTCGTCCTGGGGTTTCGAAACGTGGTCTTTCTTGGAAGCCGGTCTGCTGACTTTAGGGGAGGGTCCCAAAAGGACAAAGTGATCATCAGCCACCTGAGCGTCTCGATGCCCAGAGGGAGGAACTGAGGTAACCGTGGTAACGGAATCACTGGCATTTTCTGTGATCTCCAACTCACTTCCGCCAATCCCGGGCCTGCCAGGTCCTGTAATTTTATTGTAGGTAGAGTTCAAAAGCTCAAAGCCTTCCTCTTGAATAGAAAGGCTTTCCTCCTCCTCGTCCTCCTCACCAGAGAGCCCTTTGGTAGACAGAGCTGAAGTGAGGGCACTTCCATTGGGATGAGGACTATGGTTGTCTCGGGGAGTCTCCCAGGTCAGGTTTCTCCTCAGGGCCAAATCCGAAGAGGTAAATTCTGAGCCCTGAAAGGGAGGAAGAAGAAACGTAATTTGTAACCATTGCAACCAGACAGAGCATTCTCTGATGGCATTCCAGGCCTCTGAAAACACCTGATGTTGCCATGTTGGTCCAAAATCAACCCGTGTTTGTTTTAGGTCCAACTGTTTCTCCCTCGCCCACGATGAGATGGGCATCAGGTACGGCTGGGTAACCACAGCATGGAGCAGTTGCTTCATTTATTTTTGATTACGCAGAGTTGCTGAGCAGTTTGGTTGATCTGGTTTAATGGGGAGGCCAGTTTATCCCTAATTTCAGAGCAAAATGGAACATCCCAGCCAAGGAGCCATAATCTAGAGCTCAATAGTTCACGAGTATGATTTTAAAAAACTGATAAAGGTCAATGCTTTGGATGCCCAAGTGACATTCAAGGCTGCGGACATGTAGTCCCTTCTTTTATCAGCCTTGAACAAAAAGGTAAAACAAAATTAAACACTGATTTTTGTGGGGGGAGCCAGGGACCAGAGTTCTGAGGATGGGAATCCAACCCTGGTGCAAGAGGAAAACCGAAGTCCATGGAGTTAAATGAAGCATACATCCATTCCCAAAGTCTTTGAGGTACAACTTTCAAAGCATGTAAAAGTCCCCTTGTGGTCCCTGCGCAGTCACATGCCCAGAGACACATTTCAATTAAGGGCAATTTGCTAAACGCCCAGCCCTCAATCTGCAACTTTCTCTTCCCTTTAACAGCCCCTGGAATAACACTCTAGGCCGCAAACCTCCTTGAGGGTGCAGCCAGGAAGGACGTTGGGAGATGGAGAGAGAGGAGGAAGCGCAGGCACTTGGATGTTCGAGGCAAATGAATGAATTACACATGGTAACCAGCAAGGGTTTCATTCTGGATTAGCCCATCACAGTCAACTGCCCCCTTTGGGATAGTGCAACCAGCAACTGTTCTTTCAGCTCCCTAGCACAAGAGAGACGGAGTCCTGCTACCTCAGCCTTCCCCGTACAGCTACAGGGGGGGAGTGGGGAAGAAGCCACAACATTTAAAGAGTTCCAAACTCACAAAGAAACACCCCCATCCCCCAGACAAGTAAGGTGTTCAGCCCCAGGCGGTGTAGCTAAATTAGAAGGAATGCTACACTTCATATTCAGGGGTGTTGTCACTGCCTCCAGATTTGGTTGACAGGGAGGCCTCACTCTAGAATTTTCAGCAAGTCAAGTCCTCTCTCCAGAAACAACACCCAGCATGTTCCTTGTTCTCCCCTGTATTTGCTTGTTGTCTCCCACTGTAAGTAGAGGCCTGGGCAGATTCAAAACCTGTGTCCGGATCCACCCGCAATCCACAAAAATGATCTGAGGCTAGCCGCCGCATCCACAGATGAGGAAACCCGGTGGATCCCTGGATTTGCAGGGCTCTAACTGTAAGCACTTTGGTGCAGGGGCAATATTGGTTTGTTTGTTTGTTCTGTGACTGTAGAGCTCCTAGCACCATTAAGTCCTCCTGGTCTTGACTGCCACAGTACAAATAATAAATCATAATCAGAACCCTCTTCGAGCAGTCACTAGAGGGAGACCAAGTCCCACACTTGTCTGGCCCTTTAAAATCGCCCACAGCTGAAGCTCCATTGGCGACAGCAACAACAGGAGTGCTAGTGTAGACAGAGTCAATCAGCGTTGTTCCACTGTTGCAAAATGGGGACACTCTCTCGTACACGAGATCCTCTCCAGCCCATCGGCATAGATCAGGGACTTGCTTTTAGAAGAGCAGGCGGGCAACATCATTTGGCTCAACTGTTTGCTAGGCACCTGGTCTTGATTAACAGACCCATTACTGCTGCTTTAGAAATGCTGAAATAATCTGTCACAAACAGCAAGTGGCATAATAAAGAGAGGAAACAGAGTATTAAACTTCCAGAATGTGGTACCTCATTTAACATGACAAGAGGGTGGGGAGAAATTGGAACAAGGAGGAAGGAAAACAGAACCCACTCACTTGCAGACACAGAGCTGTGGGAAGGATGCTAGTGTTAGAGCAGGTTAAGAGTCCCAAGAAAGCAGAGTAACAGTGGGTGGGGGAGGGGGGTTGTCCATCAATAGCTATGACCCTGCTGATAGGTTAACAAAAACATCCCCTTTTAAATTCAATGAGGCGATCTCTCAATTACAGAGAAAACTAAAGAAGACAACTCTTACCAGGCAACTTCCTGCCTCCGCAGCGTGCCCTAAAATATCACCAACAGCCTAAGGAAACAGTTTTTCATGCCAGGAATGTTTCTGAGATTTTGAAAATGTTGCCCTTTCTAAATCAGGACCAAGTCAAACGTCTCAAAATTGTTCATGATCTGAAAATGAGAGGTGGGGGGATTCAGTTCCAGTGAATGGAAACATTTTGTTTTGAATCTGTCAGGTTTAAAATATATATTACTATAATTAGCTTACATTTTCAAACAAAATTGGTTTCAAGCTGAAATGACAAAAAAATTCATTTCCAACATGTTGACAGAAGCACTGACAATTACAAAACTTTTTCAAAAGATAGCTCAAGTTGAGAAATTCATCAAAATCAACCCTTTCCCACAAAACGGTCTGATTTTGACGGACCAGCATTTTTCAATGAAAAACATCTTGTCATAATGTTTCTGATTAGCCACAATCCTGGGTATGAATCTCTCCTTGTGCAAATTTTACCCTAGTGTAATTCCAGTGACTCCCAATTTACAGGGTGTGGCATATCATTCTGCATAAATCACCAATTTTTAGGAAAAGCGGCGAGGAGTCCTGTGGCACCTTATAGACTAACTGAAGTGTTGGAGCATAAGCTTTCATGAGCAAAGCTTTCGTGCATGCATCTGACGAAGTGGGTCTTTGCCCACGAAAGCTTATGCTCCAACACTTCAGTTAGTCTATAAGGTGCCACAGGACTCCTCGCCGCTTTTGCAGATTCAGACTAACACGGCTACCCCTCTGATACTTGACACCAATTTTTAGGGGTTCTTTTGGGGTTGCTTAAGGTAAACGGTGCAGTATTTAAAAAGTATCGATGCTCACTAGAGAAACTTGTTTCACTCAGACTGGTTGCTCACGACAAGTAAGCCTTGGTTAATTACCAACGAAAATAACAACCACACCACTTCTATCTCATTCTGAGAGCTCACCGTGAAGATGCATTTTGTTCTTCAGGAAGTCTCCACACACAGCAGGACTGTATATGCAGAACTTTGCCCATAGTGGAAGCACTAGTATAAGTAGGGCTCTGACAATTACTGGCATTTTTTCTTCTCTCTTAGCTCATCCTGCTTTGAGCAGAGTTTAGATATGACAGTAATCCCCAGTGAAGATTTCCCCAAAAGACTAGTGTGTTCGAAGCACTTTTGGCCAACAACTCCAATGTTCATTTCCTCAAGAACTAAATGAAACCACAAAATTAAACTGCAAATGACTCACTTGAATGATCTCTACAGACAACGTGTGGTTGGGAAAACAGGGAACATGCCTGCATCAGTGATTTCTTCTAATACATAGAGCCCTGAACATAAAAATTTGGCATCTGCATCTGTAGCTGCGAAAATGAGTCGCGGTTATCTGTGCTGACACCTGCAGATGTGGATACCCGTGGATATAAAGCGGCTATCCACAAATTTGCAGGGTTCTAGATACAAAATTTATATCTGCATCCTCATCCATATCTGCAAAAATGAGCTGCTTTATATCCACAGATTTACAGGGCTCCACCCAGACTGCTCCTTGGAAGGCAGAGTTGGTTGGGTTTCTAGATTACTAAATATAAACACACACAATTTATGTAAAGGAAATTCAACTGAAACTTGGTGCCAAATAGTAAATCCCTCAGCTGGGAAGCTGTGGAAGGGCTGTCCTGTCAGGGATCTGGCTGAAATCGGTTTAAATTCCATACAGTTAGAAACTGCATTTCCACAATTAAAATGCAGAAAGGTCAATACCACGTTGCTGTCTGATGCACCGAGTTCCCAGTCATCCACCTCCCTGGAGCACATCTCACACCCCTTCCAGCTTCCTCCTTTCTGTGCTAACCAGGCTTGCGAATAACCAGCTCGAAACAGAGACTAAATAAAAATCACTTCCGAATGAATTATTTGAATCCAGAGAAGCCAGGTTCAAAACAGGAGGTTGGCCAGGAGTGAAGATTCTGGTTTGACATCGAAGCAGGCTAGAAGCAGAGCCTCAGAATGACACCCAGTTGCTCGCCTGAGAAGATTTATGGGCAGGATATAAACTTTCCTTGCACTCTCTCTGCTGTTTAACCCCAAGCCACTTCTCTCTTTTGTGGACATTCTTTAACAATTTAACTGTGGCATTTCCTTATCTTCAAAGGAACCGAGACAGGCACTATGGAAAGGAGTAAAATAAATTTGTCTTCTGCAGAGACACACGCACACGCATCAATCATTGAAGGGATGAAGATATGGGGGGAAAAGGACACATGCTAAAAGCCTTTACTAGTTGCAATCCAACCAGCCTGAACAACCAGGACAAATGATTTAATGATTTACAGCTATGCCCCCAACGGCGAGATGTCCCTACAGAGATCATCACCCACTCCAAATTACTCCCCTACCTTAGGAAAGCCGGTGGCAGCATGAGCTGCTTGCAAAGTCAGCAGCAGACAGGTCAGCACCAAGATCTTCATTGTGTCCAGCCGGGTAAAGCTAAGCTTGGGGAGTGGAACGGGCAGATTGTGCCGTTGGCATAAGACTCAAGGGATGCTACGTAGCCCTGCCCACTTCACTACCACAAAGCTAGTCCCAACAAGGGCTCTCATTTTCCTCAATGGAAGCACAGCCTGCAGCGAGGCGGGGCGCCGAAGCACACCACAGATTTCGGGCTGTTCTCTTCAGCCAAAAAGCCTTTGCCAATGTGTATCTACATGTCAGAGCGGGTAAGGAAATGGTGGTCGAAGGGCAGACCCTGAGCTCTCTCTGCTGCCGGCTGTGCCACTGTCCTCCTGGAGCCAGGGTGTGCTCAGATGGGAGAAAGGCTTCATTTAAACAGAGCCCAGGGCAAGGGTGCCCAATGACAGATACGCACTGTACCTCACAGCCCAGAGCAATCCTGCTTCCTAAGTGCAATTCAACACCGTTCCACTCCCTTCAACAGCAAAAGGAGATTAAAAAGGAAGGGCCGATGGTCCCTTTTAAAGTCCCATTTCTACCTCCCATCTCCCCTGTATTCTCCTCAGCCAAGTCCTTTCATCCAACATAGTAGCATCAGATCTAATGACACATCATGAATAACACACAAAGGGTGGGTGTGTCCATCTATGTGTGTTAATCTACTCTCTCCCCAGCATTGCTCTCCTACCAGGAGAACCATATCCCTCCATGTCGGGATGCTCTTAAACTACTTAATGGACTCTGGCAGCCGTATTTCCACAACCCTAAAACAGATCTTGAATAGCCAGACATCACATAGATAGTAGCCCAGTGTCTGTGAGTCTGTAACGCCAAAATGCTGGCTGTTCCCTCTGGGCGGCCCGTGGTGTATGGGGAGTGCAGGGCCCAAACAGCTGCTTGTGCCGCTTCCTCCCCCGCGGTAGCCCAGCTGAGTGGCGCAGAAGTCAGCCGATTGCCACGGTGGAAGGGGAAGGGAGGCGGGGTGGTGACGTACATACCCGGGGGTGGGGCCTGGCCATGTACATCACCGCCTCGCCCCCCTTCGCCTCCTGCTGCGGCACTCGGCTGACTTCTGCGCCGCTCAGCCGTGCTGCAATGGGGAAGCCCAAACGGCTGCTTGCTGCCTCGTGGCCGCCCGGCTGAGTGGCGCAGAAGTCAGCCCAGCACCATGGTGGGAGGCGAAGGAGGGCGGGGTGGTGACGTGCGGCATGACAGCGGCTCAAGGCCCCACCCCCTGGCCGTGAACATCACTGCCCCCCTTCGCCTCCCGCAGTGGCACTCAGCTGACTTCTGCACTGCTCAGCCAGGCCGCCTCATGGGAGCAAGTGGTGAAAGTGACTGTTTGGACTCTGTGGTCCCCCAAGTGAGAGGCAGGAGGGGGAGGAGGAGAGAGAGAGACGGAGAGAGGGGCAGGAGGTGGAGGAGAACTTAGAGAGAGAGAGAGGGGGAGGTAGAAGGAGGAGGAGGAGGAGGAGACCGGAGGCTCAGGAGAGAAGATCGACGTGCGGGAGAGACCTGAAAATCCCGTCTTATGACGGGCTAATGTGCTAGTCATATATATAGTAGGCAAGTGTCTGAGAGTCTGTAACGCAGAAACGCTGGCTTTTCCCTCTGGGTGGCCTGTGCTGCATGGGGAGTGTGGGGCCCAAACGGCCACTTGCTCCCCCGTGGTGGCCCGGCTGAGCGGCACCGAAGTCAGTCGAGCACCACAGCAGGAGGGGAAGGGAGGCGGAGGCTGGCCATGTATGTCACCGCCCCGCCCCCCTTTGCCTTCCGCTGAGGCGCTCGGCTGACTTCTGCGCCGCTCAGCCAAGCCACCGCAGGGGAGCCCAAACGGCCGCTTGCTCCCTCATGGCGGCCCGGCTGAGCAGTGCAGAAGTCAGCTGAGCGCCACGGCAGGAGGCGAATGGGGGCAGGGCAGTGACGTGCGGCGTGACAGCGGCTGCAGGCCCCGCCCCCTGGCTGTGAACATCACCGCCCCACCCCCCTTCACCTCCCGCCGTGGCGCTCGGCTGACATCTGCGCCACTCAGCCAGTCCGCCGCGGGGGAGCAAGTGGCACAAGCGACCACTTGGGCTCCACAGTCCCCATGCAGCATGGGGAGTGCGGAGCCCAAACAGTCGTTTGGGTTCCGCGGTCCCCCGAGTGAGAGGCAGGAGGGGGAGGAGAAGAGAAAGAGAGTGACAGAGAGAGAAAGGCGAGCTGAAAGAGAGAGAGAGAGAGAGAGAGACCAGAGGCTCAGGAAAGAAGACCGACGTGGAGGAGAGACCTGAAAATCCCGTCTTATGATGGGCTATTTGGCTAATCTAGCAATAAACAAACAGAAACTGACAAATAATCAAGCAAGGTGGAGAGAGGGGGGAAGACAGAAAGGGGTCCCCATATTTTTGAGATTGCCTAAGTTATGTACATATCTCCCCCACTGTTTTCTCCCCAAAATAAAATGTAGACACCTAGTAACTCAGACATTCTACTGACTTCATATACTCAGCACACTAATGACGGACCACGTTATATTCATGTTGATCCCAGGATCTTAGAGTCACTGTGTTTACTCTTAGGCAATATCTTTTATTGGGTCAACTTCTGTTGGCAAGAGAGACAAGCTTTCGAGCCACAAACTTTCAGAGTTCATTTCCCAGATGTGAAGAAGAGCTCTTGGAACTTGAATCTCTCTCACCAGCGGAGGCTTAATTATCTCAGGTTGGGATCCCATCATTAATGAAAAATGAATTTATTAAAAATGCTGCCCTGGAACATGCCATCAGGGCAAGTGATTATCTTACAGAGTCCAGGGTGTGTGTACTCAGTATTCTTCTCCATTTTAACGAACTCGCCAAGTAAAGTCTGGTCTACACTCAAAGTGAGGTTGACACAAAACCGTTTATGTTAACCTACTTATGGAAGTGCCCACATTTAAATTTCACACCCAGCAATGTAACTGATCCACTAAGTCGGCTTAACGCCACAAGTGGCACAGAATCAGGTCAATCTAGTTTGGTCGATACAATGCCAGTGTAGACACAGTGTTGCTTGTGATCACAGTTACTGGCCATCTCACAATGCTCCACAGACAGCACAACTGACACAAACACTCTTGATGAGGACACACACCACCGGCACAAGGAGCAAAGTGTAGACCTGCACAAGCGATGGAATTACAGCAGTGGCTGGATGCTGACGTAAGTAAGGTCAATTTAATTTTGTAGTATAGACACGGCCTATAACAGACACAAGACCCTGAAAATTATCAGGCATTAGAGAAAAGTAAGAAGTGGCTCCTTTACTAGATAAAGCAGGAACAAACTAAAGCACTTTATAAAAAAGACTACACGTAGTCTGTTGGGTTTCCAGGGGAAACACAACGATGACCCTCATCCATGCAGTATGAACTCTACATCAACTGTTCTCCCCATTCTTGGATGGGAAGCTTAACCACGCGACCATCTCTCCATCCTGAATGGAGTTTTCCATGTGTAACCCACATCCCATCTGCATGTGCTCACCCCGGTCTACTCTGAGATCAGACTCTCATTTTTCATGAAAAAAAATTATGAAAGTTTGAAAATTCCCAGTTTATCCCCACAGTGGAACAAAACCAATGCGTCAGTCTCGAAACCATTAATAAAGTGGAGTTCTTGTTTTCCAGTCTGCCCGCCTGATAGCACAGAGGCTGTAACTGATGTAAGCAAACACCTATGAACTCGTTTTTAGAGTTGCTGATGCCCCTATTCAGCCAAATCCATGGGAGTTGTATTTGCTCAACAACTCTGAGCATCAGCCGGCCCCAATTCCCAGGGACAGAACTGAGAAGAGAGACTACATTCTCTAGGTTATATCGCACTGCTGGATGTACAGGAATGCGAGCCCTTGATTGTGTAACTGACATGGTTAGGTCCAGTGATGGTGTATCCAGGGTAAATATGTGGACAAAGCTGGCACTCAACAGCCCTCCTCATACGGTCGGTTTCAGCTCATCTCATTTACACAAAGGGCACAATCCTAAACTCTTCTGGTGATGAAATTGCTGCAATTAGCACGTGTGTAACATGTGAACCCACCCACAAGTTTTCACAATGGAATCCTGGGTAGTATTTATATATCGGAGCTTTCCTCACACAAGGCATGATAATTTCTCTGTATTTCTTTGCACTGGCTGCTTCTGGGAAGCTAAAGGGTTAAACAATGTTTGTACTGTCCTTGGGAACACTTGATGCATCACCGCTGGTGTCTACTGGTCCTCAATCAGCCAGGGCCAGTATCATCTGAAACCAATTAGCAAGCGAGGCCTGGGTGTGTTAATACCATGGATTAGACAAATACACGGTATGCCTCAGAATCCTCTCTCTGCTGGACTTTCCCACAGAAGCATAAGCTGCAAGCAAGTCCCATACAGGAACTCCAGGCTGAATTGACTTGGCAGAAGGCTGAGACACCATGTTTGCTCTCTTCCCACATGTGGGTATCATGTTCTGAGCACTGGTAAGTCTTAAACCAAAGGCATCCAGATGTCCACCTCAGACCCAAGCTGCCTGGTGATGGCTTTGAGATGGATTTGGAAGAAAGCCCAACTTTTGGAGCAAGCACACGTTTTCTTCTACAAAATGTACTCTGACGTGCCAGGCACATTCTATCTCATGCATACCCCATCCCCCTCCTCCAGGCCAACCATCTGGGTGCATTCCGTTCTAACCCCCCACCCCATTATCAAGTTTCTTTCTGCCCCATTTCCACAGCCTCCCCACACTGGCCTGGGTCCTCCGTTAAAGTTTTCAAAGGCACCTAAGCGATTTAGGAGCCTACATCCCAATGGCTTTATGCAGAACTGAGACCCCCCCCCAAGTCACTTAGGTGCTTTTGAAATTTGTATCCCTTGTCTACATTCAGAGTTTGCACCAGTTTCACTATAAATGCTATTTTAAATTGATTTAATTAACCTGTTGCATTATCCCACACAGACCAGTGCAATTTAAATCTGGTTTATATTGACTGAGGTACTTTTAATTCAGTTTAAAGATAGATATAAGACTGCTTTAAATTCAGAATAAGAGCATCCACACTGTGGGTTTCACTGGTTTAACTAAACAGGTTAGAATTCACACCATACTGTGCATCTCCGAGTACAAAGAAGGCCTTAGAAGAAAGCCTGTGTCCATTAAAAAAAAACAACTCACCTGCCCCCAAAATAACAATACATCTATTGAATCCAATCTGGTCATTTTCAGATCAATATTTTGAAAAGTTTAACTCTCTATTTTGAGAATTATTTTCAGGCCAGGGACTAATTTAGTAATTTTAAAATATTACTAGGTTGAAATTCAGCACAACTGAATCATTTATGGCTCTTATTAAAAAAAATAAAAGTTTAACCCTCCACTATGAGGGGAGGTTAGCTCCCTTGAAATATAACCATTCTGATCTTGCCAGTCAAACAAGAGCTAGCTCACAAGAGGATGACTCACCACAGTATCTAACT
Source organism: Pelodiscus sinensis (assembly GCF_052426305.1). NCBI lineage: Eukaryota > Metazoa > Chordata > Testudines > Trionychidae > Pelodiscus > Pelodiscus sinensis. The sequence continues at coordinate 4,651,954 of NC_143074.1, read as the reverse complement.
ATCACAGAGGAGACAAGACAGACTAAGGAATGGAACGGATCACACTGTTCAGCAGTTACCCACCCTGTTCTAGGTAGGGATGTTAAGTATCGGTTAACTGAATAGTCGAGTAACCTCACGAATTCTTATTGGTTACTCAACGAGTCTATAGTCCCTGGGGATGGGGACGGCAGGCAGTGCGCTCTGGCCCCGCTCCCGAGGAGCACCCTGCCACTCCATGCTGCTGCCTCTGATACAGAGGCAGCTGATCCATGAGTGGAGCAGTTTAAAAAACAGCTCCCCTTGCGGACTGTCTGCCTGTTGCCCTGGGCTGCTGCCTCTGATACAGAGACAGCAGCGCGGGGTGGCAGCAGCCCTGGTCCGGGGTGGGTGGGAGGGTTGAGCTCCCGGACCTGGCACGAGCCAGAACTGAGTTGGGCTACGTACCCGCCTAGCTCCTAATGCACTTTAAATGCAGAACCGCAGCAGGGGTAGACCCCGGACCCATTGCAAGCCAGGACTGAGCTGGGCTGCTGGCCAGCCTGCTAAAATATTTACTGGCCGGGTGAGGGGGTGGGAGGAAGAATGTAGTCTATAGCATTAATCCATAAGCTTTTGTTTAGCAGTTAATCATTTCATCAACTACACTATTACATCCTTAGTTCTAGGATACGATTCAATAAGAAGGGCCACACTGGGTAAGACCAACGGTCCATCCAGCCAGTATCCTGTCTGCCAAGAGTGGCCAATACCAGCTGCCCCAGAGGGAGGGAACACAACAGGTCACCCATCATCCACTTCTGGAGAAACAGCGGCTAGGGCAGTGGTCCCCAACCTTTAGAGGCTCCCGGGCGTCCGGGGGCGGGGCCACTCGCATGCCGGGCGCCCAGGAGCGGGGCCGCGCGTCCGGGGGCACACCAGGGGACGGGGATGCCCTTGCACCCGGCGCCAGTGCTGGCATGTGCCCCAGGGCCGGGGCTAGGGCTGCCCGAGCACCTTGTGCCGTGGACCTGGGACCGGCGCTGCCGCCCGAGCCGTGCGCCTGGGGCCGGCATTGGCGCCAGTCGAGCGCCACGCGCCCGCATATGCCCCGGGGCTGGGGCCGCCTGAGCGCCGCGCACCCGGCGCTGGTGCATGTTGCGCGCCTGGGGCCGGCGCCTCCCGTGCGCTGTGTGCAGGGGGCGGGCCAGCCCAGGTTGTCGGCGGGAGCGCACAAATGCCCCAGCGGGCGCCATGGCGCCCACAGGGACCGCGTTGGGGACCACTGGGCTGGGGACACCATTCCTACCCATCCTGGCTAATTTCCATTGATGGACCTAACCCCCATGAATCTATCTAGCTCTTTTTCATGCTGGAGTCTTTAGGGAATGCATTTGAAATATTTGTCCTGTGGGGAGAGGCATGAAAAAATAAACTTAAGAACCCTCCAAGCAATCGGGTGGAATTGCCATAGCATTTCCCTCAGGTCAAAAACTTCACAATGTGCCAGAAGGGATTTAAACCTCGTGTGTTGGTGGCTAAACAAAACAGGTCATTATAAAGGGTTAGAACCAGACCCACAAGTGGCAGATTATCCCACATTTGCTACGGTCAGATTTGATACCTTCTCTGCAGCCTCTGACGCTGACCAGCATCAGACAGAACCTTCGGCTAGATCAGGGGTGGGCAATAATTTTTGTCAGGGGGGCTACTCCAAGATTTTGCAAAGTGGTCAAGGGCTGCACTCTTCAATGATATGAATGGAGGAGAGGAGGGGTCAGGGATGGAGGTTGGGTGCAGAAGGGAGCTTGGGGTAAGGAACTGGGGTTCAGGAAGGAGAATGGAGTCTAGGAGGGGGTTTGGGCGACAGAGGCAGTTGTGACCTAGGGCAGGGGACTGGAGTGCAGGAGTTTGGGATGTGACCTAGGGTAGGAGGGGGTTGTGATCTGGGGCAGGAGATTGGGGTGCAGATCTGGGAGGGGGTATGGGTGCAAGAAGGGGGAAGAGGGTTTGGGTATGTTCATTGGGGGGCAGAGGGTTGGGGAATGGAGGGACTGGAGTGCCAGAGGCAGGCTGTGGCCAGAAGACTTACCAGCCAGCAGACAAACCAGCCTGCCTGCAGAGTTAAGGCTTGCAGAGCTTAAAATGTTTCCTAGCCAGCCAGCCTGGCCGGCCAAGTGCTTGTGTGAATAACTGAGCCGAGGAGAAGGGCTGTGGTTCTTCACAGCAGCAGCGGATTTAGGTCAGGGTGAGCAGGGCAGCTGTCCTGGGCCCCGCACTTCCCAAGGCCCTGCACATGCACCGTGTCAAAGGAGGGGCCCTGCAAAATTTCACTGCCCAGGGCCCCGTGGCACTCTCATCCGCCCCTGCTTCTTAGCTGCATGTTATTCAAACAGGCAGCTCCTGTTGGCCAGTTTCTGGCCAGATACTGGCCAATGGGATTGTGCTGAGGGCAGCTTCTGAAGCTTTCTCCCCTCCCCTCCCCTCCCGTTTTGAAACAGAAACGGGGCTGGCAGCTGCGGGGCTGCAGGGCATACAGAGGAGCCTCCCCGCTGCCTCCATGGGCCAGATCCGGTGGCTTGGTGGGCTGTATAGATGGACCTTGCGCATTGGATCTGGTCTGGCAATTCCTATGCTCCGGTCTCCATCCTTCCCTACCTGGCAGCAGCAAACATGAGACCAAGAAAGAAGAGACACTGGCTCCCCAGCAAACAGAAGATGTGGGGGGGCAGGAGAGGCTGTTTGCTTTTCTAACATCATGGGCCTAACATTTCTGAAGCCAGGCTGCTTTTCAGTGGAGGCTAATCCCGAGGGGCGTTGCAGCCCTCCAGGAAAGCCTGACGCGCTCGCAGCCTCCATGCAAGCGTCTCCCTCCTTGGGAGTGATTTCAGCTGTTTCTCTGAAGAGGAACCAAATTAGAGCTCCCTGGGAGATAATGAGAAAGGAGCCTTTCTGTGCAGAGCCACAGACCAGGCACCGCCTGCCAAGGGGGACACCCAGCCCCCGCAGGGGTGTATCAATGTCAGGACGGGTATTTTTGCGCTCTCGGCAGAGTATCATTAAAGCCCCGCAGACAGGATTGCTATACTGGAATCCAGTGGTTTTGGGTTCCCAGGCCCCACATCTGGCCAGAAGCAGCACAGGCAATGCTAGCTACACTGCAGTGCACAGGACTTTGGGCAAACGCTGTCAGGCCCTAGCCAACGGCAGAGAACGGGCCCGGCCTGCGGGGAAGCAGGGATGTGGGTCCACTGGTGCAAACACATGATGGTTTGGGGGAGAGCAGGCCAGCAGGGGAGCTGGCAGCCACCATGGGCCCCTGGGGAAGGTGTGTGGGGGGGCTCAGCTCCATGCTCGTGGCGGGGGCGGGGCCTCGGGCAGACGGGGCATGGCCAGGGCTGCCAGTCCTCCGTGCTGCCCGGAACGTGTTGCAAGGTGCTCCAGTGGCAATTTAAAAGGGGGTTCCGCTGCCGCTGCCGCAGTAGCAACACCTGGGCGCCCTGGGCCCCTTTGAATCACCAGACCCTAGAGCAATTGCCCTCCCCCCCACCTTTTATCAGCAGGCCTGCTGGCCAGTACTGAAAGCATCCAGGGCCTCTTTGCACTCGCCCTCCCAAGAGAAGGAAAGGGATTATTTAGGGTGGTATACGGGGGGACAGAGGAGGAGTCATATGGGATGAAATTAGGAAAGGGAAATTTAAGGATTATCAGGAAAGACTCCCTGGCAGGCACATTTATTAACAGGCTCCCAAGGGAAGGGGTGGCAGCTCCATGGAGCGGAATATTTGATACCAGGGTGACCCAGGGGGGATCTCAAGAGGTCCCCTAGTTCGGCACCCGCTGCTGAGGCAGGACCACGTCAGCCTAGAGAATCCCTGGCTGGGGTCCGTCCAACCTGTTCCAAAAATCCTCCAGTGATGGGGATTCCACACGCTCCCTTGGCAGCCTGTCCCAAAGTGTAACTCTTCCTTGTTGGGGTGTGTCAGGGTCTTGGCAGCTGCAACCAAGCAATGGGGCATGGCCCCGGCAGACACTGCTCCTATTGATTTATAAACTCGTTCGGATTCCTCCTTTCCTGCTTGCTCAGGCTGGATAAGCTACAGCTGTTCCCAGGATGTAACTTTTCATGAATGGTCTATGTGTGGTCATGCTATCGTCCTTACCCCCGTATCCGTTCCCATTTGCTCTGCAGTAGACATACGGGGCACATCTCCTTTCACACGGTTATGATTATGAATCACATGGGTGTTCACATTACTAAATTGAGGCTTAAAGAGCGATGTAACTGATCAGTGCATTTACATACTAAGATAAAAAGGTGCCTGTGGTTAATTTGTTGCTCACTCGGATCCCAAGGGTTGGGATCAGCCTCTGGGTAACCTGTTCTTCTCTAACATCCACGTAGTTAGAAATTTTTCCCTGACATCCAACCTACATATCCCAGGGTACAGAAGCCCATTACTTCCTGTGCCCTGAATTCTGGTGGCTCAGATTTATTCCATCATTAATACCCGAGATTACATTATACAACTCATCAGCTACAGAACAAACATCTGCTTCCTTGCAGCTCCCCCATGCAAAATGCTGAGTGCACAAATCTTTAATGGGACAATGCAGTTAAGCATGCGCCTCAGTGGTCGGCTGGACCAAGGGCTAGCTGCCTCCATACCGAGCTGGGTTAAACCCTTGCGGTCTGGCCAAAAGGAGTTTCTAGGTAGAACAAACAATTAGCTTCCCAGAGACAAATGAATGCACCATAATTAGCAGCCACTGGCTCATTACACTCTCCGAAAGCTGCCTGTCCATTGCGCACATGCTGCACAGCAACCGGGGGGGCCTGTGACATGTGAGTCGATCCCTTTGGCACTTGCAGCATGCATGGTCTCCCATCAGCGCCTGGACACCGAGAAAGAAGGTCGGGGTTGGATCTGCTGTTATACATCTTCCCCTTTCACTCCATTGATGAGCCGTTTCCAGTTTTCCACAATACACTCAAACCTCGCCGGGGGAAAGCCCTGTTCCAGCCGACTCCGCACCAGGCCAAAACCCCAGCATGAAAAAGCATCTAGAACTGAAAAGGAAGTCGCAACCCACTTAACTCCCCCACCCCAGCAAAGGGTGCAGGGAAGAATCCCTCAGCCACCAGCCCATCCTAAAGGGAGGGCGTAAACAGGGTCGGCACTCACCTCCCGGCACTGCCCCCTTTTGGCTGAGATCCTGCAATGCCTCAGTATTTTAAAAGCCTTGCAGCTACTCAGCCCTCTGGCCGAGTCATACAGCCCTGTGTGAAATCACAACCCCCTTCCGGGGTGCACCTCGAACAGGTGGCTCATCCCAGTGCCCTCCTCAGAGCGTCTCCCTGAGTCCAGCCTCTCACTCTGCTTCCCCACTTGGTAGTGGAGTGGTGCCTCCAGGGCTTCTCCTCCTGAAGAGTGTGTCCTGGCCACCCCCCACTCTGAGCTGCCCTTGGTTTTGCCAGCCAGACCCCTTGACCTTCTCCCTTCCAGGTCTGGGCCACAAATGAGCTGCCTCTGCTCCTGCAGCTCCTTTTGGAGTCACCTCCTGGCTTCTGATTGGCTGGTTTCTCCACAGCCACTCTAGCCTCCTAGAGGATTTATCTATGGTCGTTTTAGGCCTCAGGGCCTAGCCCCATTCCAGAGCATCAGGACACTTCATTAGCATACTCTCTGCCGGCAAAAGAGACAGTGTAGTTGTAGCTTCAATGTGCAGCGGCAATTTAAAAAAACTAACAAAGCTAGGAACCCTTAGGAAAGGGCTAGATAAGAAGACAGTAATTATAGTGCTGCTATATACATTCATGGTACACCCACACCTCAAATCCTGCACGCAATTTTGGTCATCCCTTCTCAAAAACGATATTATAGAATTGGAGAGGGTACAGAGAAGGGCAACACAAGTGACTAAGGGTTTGGAACAGCTTCTATATGAGATTAGAAAGCTTGTGGTTATTCATCTTAGAAAAGAGACAACTAAGGGTATGTCTACACTAGCCCCTAGTTCGAACCAGGGAGGCTAATGTAGGCATTCGAAGTTGCAAATCAAGCCTGGGATTTAAAAATATCCCGTGCTTGATTTGCATCTTCCCGGCCGGTTGCCATTTTTGAAATTTACAAGTCCGGACTAACAGCCTGCGTCTACACACGGCAGGGACCCGGTAGTTCAAAATAAAGCCCTAGTTCGAACTACCTGTTATTCCTCCTGGAATGAGGTTTAACAGGTAGTTCAAACTAGGGCTTTATTTCGAACTACCGGGTCCCTGACACGTGTAGACGCGGGCAGTTAGTCCAGACTTGTACATTTCAAAGATGGCGACCGGCCGGGAAGATGCAAATCAAGCACGGGATATTTAAATCCCAGGCTTGACTTGCAAATTTGAATGCCTACATTAGCCTCTCTAGTTCGAACTAGGGGGCTAGTGTAGACATACCCTCAGGGTGGAACATGACAGAAGTATATTAAAGAATTAATGATGTGGATAATGTTATTTACCACTTAGAATACAAGAACTTGGGATCACCCAATGAAATTAACATGAACCGGAAACCAAAAAAAAGCTTCATACAACACACAGTCAGGCACCCCCATGCTCCAGTTACTAAACTAGGACTGGCAACAAGAGGGGGATCACTTCAAATTGTCCTGTTCCGTTCACTTCCACGGAAGCATTTGGCCTGGGCCACCGGCAGAAAACAGCATCCTGGGCTAGATGGGTCATTGATTACAACCAGTATGGCCAGTCTCATATTTCATGCACATGCAAAATGCTTTCTGAAGAGGTTTTTGAGGTTTCTATAAAAAATAACATGGATACGGAAGTGTGACGTGAACTGCTAATACCTAGGCAGGTCCCTCTCCTGTTCTCTCTGCATCAATACTGAAACAGCTTCGATTTTAAATTAACCATCAGAGATCGCACAGATGTGTTTTCAAAACAACAATAGGACACTAAGCCACACTTCTTTGCTCACAATCGCGAGGCTGGAGTGACAACAGGGGGAAAGAAGGGTAGGAAAGCGCATGCTGGGGTAAGCATTAGGGATGTTAAAATGCGTGTAATTGGTTAACTGTGAAACCACTGGTGTAACGGCAGCTGGATCCCCACATGTACCAGCTCCTGCCTGCCGCCCCACACCGCTGCCTCTGATACAGGGAGCCATGCATAGCTGGATAGTCTTTTGGGGAACTGATAAGCTCGTGCTTATTGGTTACCCATTTAAACAGCTACCCTCTTACACCCCTAGTAAGCACTAACTCACCACCTCTCAGAGTCTGGGTTCCAATGCTGACCATTAGTTCACAAGTGCCTCATCTGAGGGTTGGTCTCTACTGTAGGCATGGGTCTTAGTCCAGCTTGTGTAAACATACCCGAGCTAGCTGGAGCCGTAAAGTCAGAACAACACAGACTTCAGTGCTGGCCAGCCACACGCACAATTACCCAAAACGCTGGGGGACTTATGTAGCCTGACAACACAGCTTCACTCTTCCAGCGCTTGAGCTAGCTAGATCAACGCTCTCCTGGGGACCTCTGCATGAGCTGCTGTCCCACCCCATGGCTGCGGCGTAGACACGCCCTTCGCCTAGTTTTCATTTGATCTTCTCTTGCTTCCACTGGGCTGTGAACCCGTCGGATTTCCCAAGCTTACGAGGATCAGACTCTGAGTGGCATTTCACCACTGTAGGGTGTGGGGTTGGTGATATCTCAGCAATTAACCGATGACCCAGACCAGCAGATATTGGTGGAGAAAGGATGGGCTGCAGCTATGCCATACGGGCAAGATGTGGAAATCCTAATCCAGGCAGGAGGACACATTATCAAGTTTATGGGCACTAGCTCCCAGCCACAGTCCAGTTCAGACTGTTATACTGCACCTACCTATGCTCCCCTTGCAGTGACAAGTCCACGTGGTTCTCTTCCTAGTGCCCCGTTTTTAGGAGCAATGCCACATGCTGCTAAATGGCTGCTGTTTTCTATCTCAAGTGCAGCTGCATTTCTGCGCTGGGGCAAGAGATTCTCGTACAACCCTTCCTTGCTCGGCTGGGGCCCCGTGAAGCTCATCAACCCAAAAGCACATCCACACACTCAAATAGGAAGTGCTAGTAAGTGAAAATTATTATTTATGCAGAACATACATTCACCTCCAACACTGAATTGTTGCTACGGTGGCTATAGAGATGGTCCTCAACCAATTACTGGCTTTCACAGGCTGTAATTTTCCATGCTTGCTGTGACTGAACTATTGTACTGAAAGGACCTTGTTCTTTCACTACAGAAAAGCCAAGAAAGGGAAGTCAGCCAATGTTAAAATGTGCCTTTAAATTCAGGCAGAGGAACCTTCAAGTCTAGCCTATTAATGTTATTAAAACCCAATCACCCTGGGTATTCCTTATGGTCGGAAACCCTGAGGTGAGGTTTTAAAAACGCTCCCCCACTGGCATTCATACGCTGATCCATCAGGCAGCTACAGCTGTCCACAAGCTGACCAAAGGCTCCTGCTTTTAAGAGCTCCCTGTTGGCATCATAAAGTTGAGTCATCGACACAACCAAGTCTGACCTGATGTCATTATTGGCTTAAAAAACAGGAGGTTTATATTTAGATTGAAACTGTATCAAAGCAAATTTGCTTGAGGTTTCCAAGCGTGGGCACATCGTGCCTTGTTAATGTTACCACGGGCTCCTCATTGGCTGGCATTAGGAACTTCAGCCAACAGAGATGTGAAAAGTGTAACCGTGTAAACGGTTAACTGATGAGCTTGGGCTCATTGGTTAATCATAGAATCCCAGGGCTGGAAGAGACCTCAGGAGGTCAGAGTTCAGCCCCCTGCCCAAAGCAGGACCATGTTCACAGTTACACGCAGGCTCCTGATATGTGCAGAGAGCCTGGGGAGCCGGTGCAAGCCGGGAGCCAGATTTTAAGACAGCTCCCTGCATGTACCGACTCCTGCTTGGGCCCCTTTGAATACTGGGCCCTGGGCAAGTGTCATCTTTGCCCTCCCCTGCCCCTGTCAGCAGGCTTGACTGTGGGCCAAATGACCAGCTGATGTTTCTGGAGCTATGTTGCTTTATACCAGCTCAGGAGCTGACCCAACATCTTATATGAAAGAATAAACTCTCTTTTAAGAGCTGCAAGGATCTAGCGTTACCAAGGCAACCCAAAGAGCCCTGTGCTGCTTACCTCACATTATGCCATATTTTTAAAGACGTGTAAGAAAAAACACACGAGGAAGGATGGTTCCAAGCGTCTTGGGACCCAGGAGACCTGGATTAAAATTTTCCATCCTCACAGACGCTGTGTGTGACCCGGGGCAAACACTTAGGCCTTTCTAGACACAAAAACTGGGCCACTTCAATTATACCGGCACAAGCCGTTTGGTGTGGACTCAGCTGGATCAGTAGAAAGGTGTCTTACACCAGTATCGCTATTCTAGAACAGAAAGGGGATTAATGATGCCACCTTGATATGGCCATATAAGGGCTCAGACTAGTGTGACAGTATCATTTTTAAAAAGTCAAGACCATACAACAGCGGTGGGCAACATGTGGCCCATCAGGATTCTTTGTGCGGCCCTCGAAATGTTTTGATTACCGTTGCCCACATGCAGGGCTGCCAGATTCCGCTGGTTCCCAGCCATGTAGGTTTTTTTCCTGCGGGTGTTACGCACGTAAAGCAAGAGCTTGAGAAGTGAGGCATGTGCTGAATGTACGAAACATTGACTGCGAGCGCCGGGCGCTCCCTCTGCGTCCAATCAAAGCGCTGCTATTTCAATGGGCACTCCCTGAAAATTCTAGGCACGCAAGGGCCGTTGGTCTCCTGGGATAGGGCAGTTTTGCCATCTTGGTTATGACAATCTTGCGGCCCACGGAGACGAAGGAGACCAGTCCCTTGTCTAGGCTGCCCATTGTTGCCCTTCATCCTTCAAATATACACCATGCTTTGATCTCCCTGGGCCTCATCCCCTGTGTGTAGGGCAGGGACAGCAGTGATTCTATATCCTAGCATGGACTGGAGGAACAGGACTCATGCAGGGTTCTGGTACTACAGCAATTGTACCACAGATGCAATATTTCGGAGCAGGTGGGCAAAGAAAATAAAAGAAGAAGTGTCAGTAGCAATAAATGGAAGGCCATGCCACGTGGATGCCATTCCACAGGGTGCCCGGCTTAAAAACCAACTCTTCAAAGAGAAACAAATCCAGAAGCAGATGGAAAACTTATTTTTGTCTCTGCATTTGAGACGCAAACTGGCGTGTGACTTGAAAGCTCAGCCTTCGCCCTTCTCACCCTACAGCATAGAATAGAAAAAACTAAATGCCAGCTAGTAGCTCATTATGCAGCAAGCCCCTTCATTATTATAGCACATAAAAGCCTGCTCCAGCCTCGGTCTTGGAAAGGCCAGAGGCTGCCACTGAAATAAAACAGGATATAATTTTCAACGACAGAAAAGAATAGAGTCAAAAGCTGGAAGATGGCAACCGGATGGGCAGAGAGTCCAACGTTGATGAGTACTGCAGGCAGCCAGGGCTTACCCCTGAGCACCATTCCCAGCTCGTTCCTGAAATACCACATTTAAAGGCTGTTTATACCCACAGCACATATGTTATTAGCAACAAGCTGCAAGCAGTAGGGAAATCAAAACATTCTGGGGATTTTATAGCTGAATTTTATGCAAGATAAATATATGCACATGATACCTACCAAAAACAGGGGCTATATCTACACTCGCGGTTTCTTGCGCGAGTAATATGCAAATGAGGCTAAGCATGGAATATCACCGAGCCTCATTTGCATACCTAATGAGCCACCATTTTTTTCAGAAGAGGCTCTTGCGCAAGAAGGAGTGTCTACACTGCCCCTTCTTGTTCAAGAAAAACCCTCTTGCGCAATGCCGTTCTTCCTCTCAAGTAATAGGTGTAACGGCACTGCGCAAGAGCCTCTTCTGAAAAAAATGGTGGCTCATTAGGTATGCAAATGAGGCTCAGTGATATTCCACGCTTAGCCTCATTTGCATATTACTTGCGCAAGAAGCCACGAGTGTAGACATAGCCAGGGATGCAAGCAAAAGCAGGACCCCGGGACTTTATTCCCAACTCGGATACCATTTCCCTCAACTTCCTGGGCTTAAATTGAAGCAAGGGAGGTTTTGGTTGGACATTAGGAAAAGCTTCCTGACTGGGTGGTGGAGCACTGGAATAAATTGCCTCAGGAGGTTGTAGAATCTCCATCACTGGAGATATTTAAGAGTAGGTTGGATAAACATCTATTAGGGATGATCTAGATGGTACCTGGACCTGCAGTGAGGGCAGGGGACTTGATGACCTCTTGAGGTCCCTTCCAGTTCTAGTGTTTTGGACTCTGCTTTCCCATGTGTTGCAGTGGAGACCAATACCTCCTTCTCTCCATGGGTCTTGCATTAATTACTTATTGTTTGGAAATTACTTTGAAGAGGACCTAAAATTTGCACACACAGCCTCTTTCCTGGTGTCCTTTTCCCTGCTAGGCTGGGTATGGGGGTGTGCTCCTGCTTGGGTCTGCAAATGCTTTTGCCCATGCATCCCATGGAACATAGGACTTGCCGGCCTGACCTTGATGCCTGGTATCTTGTCTCCAACAGTGGCCAGTACCAGCTGATTCAGCGGAAGGTTGGTGAAACGCTGCAGCAGATGGCAATAGAATAACCTGCCCCTAGGCAAAGTCCCTTCCTAACCCCTATTAATTAGAGGTTAACGGATGCCCTGAAGCAGGAGAGTGGAAACCCAGCCCTCACAAAATTATCATTTGGACCTTAAATCTGTTTCCTGCACACGCCAGCAGTAAAACTGCAACCCGACACCAAATCAGAAGCAAAAACAAGTCTCTGCCCAACTGGGCTGAGGAAAAGCAAGGGAGGAGGTAAAAAACCCCTCAACTCTGAACTCCTGAAGGCGCGCGCGCATGCACACACATGCACGTGCGCACACACGCACATGCACACACGCACATGCGCACACACACATTATGGGGCAGCTGAGCACAAATCCTTTGTGAATGGCTCTAGCACCGGCTTGGAGGCACTGAGGCCTACCTATCCTGCACTGTCACCAAGAGCAGTGCTACTATTCTGCAGGAGCATTGGGAAAACAATTCCTCCTGTTGCTAGATTAAGAGTCCAAGGCCCGTGGAGCACAAGACCCCCTCTCTCCAGTCTCCCTCCCCAGAGATAAGAGAGTCCCAGGCAGCCCCACAACAAAAGCTTAGAGCACAGACAGGAAGAATGTGAAGCGATAAGCAGCCTGGGGCTCTGCTGTCAATACCTCCCTCCTGCCTATCTCCAGCAGGCTTGAGGGGGCAGGCCATGGGCTCCTGAGCTCCACAACAGCTCAGGTGGCTGCTGCCTGTCTGCAATGCAGCAAATCCTCCTTCGGCTGCCACTGTGGCTATCGACGCGCTTCTCGGCTTCAGGAGCCCTAGAATGCAGAGCCAGTGGGAGGGTAGGAACTGCTCTCTAACAGCCAGGGAACGGTTTAATCCCATTCATATTCTCAAGAGTTCAAAGGTTTTTCCCCCATCTAAAATCAAACCAAAAAGTCAAAATCTTGAGAAGATTAGTGAACCAAAACACACAGGCTATGTCTAGACTGGCATGATTTTCCACAAATGCTTTTAACGGAAAAGTTTTTCCATTAAAAGCATTTGTGGAAAAGAGCGTCTAGATTGGCACGGATGCTTTTCCGCAAAAGCACTTTTTGTGGAAAAGCGTCCGTGCCAATCTAGACGCGGTTTTGCGCAAGAAAGCCCCGATCACCATTTTCGCCATCAGGGCATTTTTGCGCAAAACAGTTTTTAGCTGTCTACACTGGCCCTCTTGCGCAAAAACATTTCCGGAAAAGGGCTTTTGCCCGAACAGGAACGTCAAAGCATTTGTGCAAGAAGCACCGATTTCGGATAGTAGAACGTCAGTGCTTTTGCGCAAAATCAAGCGGCCAGTGTAGACAGCTGGCAAGTTTTTGCGCAAAAGCATGTGCTTTTGCGGAAAAACTTGCCAGTCTAGACGCAGCCACAGTGTTTTCTGGTTCAGGTCAATCAAATTATGTCATTGGCTCAAGTCAACACTTGTGTCTTGACTGATCTTTTCTTCTAAAATCTTTACATTTCTAAATGAAATGTCATTTTGATCCAGAAAAACCGCAACCAAACAAACCCCAGACATTTTTGCGTCAAACGCTGTCTAAACAAAACTCCAATTCCAAAGCTTTTTTTCCCTCTGCTTTTTTCTTTGGGAAATTCAGCCCTTGTTTCAGTTTTCATTTCAACAAATCGGCATTTTTCAATGCAAAAGAGTTCCGTGAAAATTCCCATCTTGTGCTCCCGGGGGGACCAGCTGTACGAGGGGACTTCATGCTGCAGATTCTGGAAGAGCAGGAGCATGTGTGTGATTTATTTGCTACTGTGGAAAGTCAAGCTTCTCAACCCATGCGTGCCCAGTCCCTGGGGCTAAGACAATGTGACAGTAATTTTTGCTCCCTTCGTATTTACACATGGCATCCAGATGCTGGACCTGGAATATTAATACCCTGCAAGCCTTAATTACTAAAGGCCTAAGCTTTCAAGAATGATGAGCATGATTTTGAATTTCACCATATGGGTGTCTAATTCGAGACACCTGAAAGCAGCGATGGCCTACCTAGGTTGGTGAGTGGCCCTTGCTCATCTCAGTGGGCCGCAAGATTGTTGTAACCAAGAGAGTCTCCCGGGCTAGGGCAGTTTTGCTCACTGGGCTTGCGTATCTAGAATTTGCAGGGGGTGCTGATTGAACCGTAGCAGCTCTCTGATTAGGTGCAGAGGGAGCACCCGGCTCTCACGGTCAACGTTGTGCACAATCAGCACACCCCTCACATCCCGGGCCCGGGCCCTGGCTTTATATGCATGTCATTTTAGTAACACAGGTAGGAAAAAACCTACTCAGACAGAAACCAGCAGAATCTAGCAACCCAGCACGTGGGCAGTGGCAAACAAAATGTCTCGCTGGCCACACAGAGACCCTGTGGGGGGCTGCATGTGACCCTCAGGATGCAGGGGTCCCACCGCTGTATTAAAGGGGTTAATTTTCAAAGAGCAGGCACTCAGGACTTCTTAAGGTCAAAACCTTTTACATTTCCTCTAGCTGGGTTTCCACTAAGTAAGGTACATAAAATCACTCCAGCCATCTTGAGACAGTTAGGCCTGAGCGTCAAACTTATGGGGGAGGACTAGGAGAAATGGGTTTGTTTAGTTTGGAAGGGGAAAATTGAGAGGGGACATGATAGCAGCTTTCAAGTACTTAAAAGGGTGACACAAGGAATAGGGAGAAAAGTACAGGCAGTCCCCGGGTTACGTACAAGATAGGGACTATAGGTTTGTTCTTAAGTTGAATTTGTACGTAACTCGGAACTGGTTCCAGATTCAGCCGCTGATGCTGAAACTGACCAGGGGCTGACTACAGGAAGCCCGAGGCAGAGTTGCTCTGCCCCCAGCTTCCTGGAATCAGCCACTGATCAGTTTCAACAGCGGCTGAATCTGGAGCCTGGGACAGAACAGCTGGGGCGCTGCTGGGTAGGTCCCCCCAGGACCAACCCGGCAGCACCCCAGCTGCTCTACCCCAGACGTCCACAACAAAAGCCTGGTCTGCTGGGGGGAGGGGGGGGGCGCACTAGCTGGACATAAGTTGGATCCGCGTAACTCGGGGACTGCCTGTATTCTCTAACTTCTGAGGACAGAACAAGAAGCAACGGGCTTAAATTGCAGCAAGGGAGGTTTAGGTTGGACATTAGGAAAAACTTCCTGTCAGGATGGTTAAGCACTGGAATAAATTGCCTAGGGAGGTTGTAGAATCTCCAGCACTGGAGATATTTAAGAGCAGGTGAGGTAGACATCTATCAGGGATAATCTAGATCAGTGGTCTCCAACCTTTTTACACCCAAGATCACTTTTTAAATGACAGACCAAGCCAAGATCTACCGCCCTGCCCCTTCCTTGAAGCCCCGCCCTCTCTATTCTCCTCCTCTCCATCACTTGCTATCCCCAATCCTTATACTGCTACTTTAAAAAAAATTCCCACCATTCCTCACAGCTACTCACCTGTGCTGTTGCTCGGTGAGTAGCAGCTCCTCAAATGAGGAAATCTAATGTAAATGTACTGCGCAAATGTGCAGTTCAGAGAGGGCTCAAGAGCTACTCTTTAAGCCTCCAAGATCTACTGGTAGATCGCGATCTACTGGTTGGTGACCACGGATCTAGATGATGCTTGGTCCTGCCGTGAGGACAGGGGACTGGACTTGATGTCCTCTTGAGGTCCCTTCCACTTCTAGTGTTCTATGATTCTAGTCAAACAAGGAGTCATCAACCTAAATACACCAATGCGCTTCTATTAAACAGAGGGTGACTCTTAATACATCACCATTGAAAATCCAATTCAAGAGAAGGACAGAAAGATAAATCATTTCAAAACTGTCCCTTGGCAAACAGCAGCTTGACTGACCTTCCACAAGGTCAATGGGTCTATAATCACATGGCCCCAGCAAGACATCAATACGACATGACAAACCAGGGAGGCGAAGTGCTTGGACAGGAGCAGAGAAGTCATCTCTCAAACCGAAAACATACTGAAATGTCGCATGTGTACAGTAAACCATAAAAGGCAGCACGAGCATAGGAATTGAGAGCCTGCAGATCAGCTAATAAAAGGTTTAACACTATCTAGATGTCATCTCATTGCATGGCTTAATGATATTTGGTTTTTTTCTTACAACAAAAATAAAAGCAACCTCTGCCCCCCTCCCCCCAATTCCTCCCCTCTTTTTTAAAAAAAATAGTATTAAGAAGCAAAACACACATCTGAAACAATGTACCAGAAACCTAAAAATATCTGATCCGGTCTGAAATTCCGCGCAGTCTCTTTCAAGACAACTGAGACGTTAGAAGGTCCATAATTAGAGCTGACAGAAAATTTCGTGAGTGTTAGCTAGCCAAACCGCCCATTTTTTGAGGCACAGAAACAATTACATCTGAAAAACAAAATGAAAACAACAATTTCTAAAGTGTTCCCAGTCGACTTCGGCAACATTTTATTTGACCCACATGATTTTTGTTCCAGTATTTCATTTCATAACAAAAAAACCGCCACAATCAGTTTCAGCTGGAAGTTAACCAATTTTTCTTTGGGGTTTTCAGTTCAGCCACAAACCAACAAAAATAATTAAAAAAAAAACCCATCACTTATTTGCTTAGTTCAATTTAGAATAAGCATTAGAGCTAATCCTTATATGCACCATCTCAAATGAACTGCAGAGACACGCAGGGACAACTCATTTGCTCAGACTCGTTCAGTCAAGCTTTTGACACAACTTTTGCTCGTTAGCTCGCTGAAGCTATGTCTAGACCGCAAGCTTCTTTAGGAAGAGATCTTTTCGGGAAAAGATCTTTTCTGGATTTTCTGGAAGAGATCTTTTGAAAAAACTTCTTCCGAAAGAGAGCGTCCACACACAAAAGCGCATCGAAAAGCAACCTGCTTTTTCAAAAGATAGCGTCCACTGAATGGACGCTATCTCGCATGGAAGCTGTGATTACTATGGACAGAGTGGCCACCAGGGCCCCTCTGCTTTTTCCTATTCCCTCTTCTTTCAAAAGAACTCCCTCTTCCCCATCCACACACATCTTTTTCTGAAAATGGTAAACCTCTTTCTACGAGGAAGAAGCCTATGTCGGAAAAACCCCTCGGTTGATTTTTTTCAAAAGAACGCAATTGCAGTGTGGACGTAAGTGAAGGGTTTTTTTGGAAAAATTTCCGTTTTTCAAAAAAACCTCTGCTGTGTAGACATACCCAGAGGGATTTCTGTCTAGACTGCATTGCCCAAGTAGCATATAGTCAGAGACTCTGGAGAGCATTAGTGGAGCAGAAAACTGCATGTGTTTATACCATCAGGTCTGGTCTCCATCACACAAGGCACAGGCTACAAGAACAATCAGTGTACTACAGGATTCTGAGTGTCAAGCAACCTGCTGTATTTAACTCTGACTCCCACAGGTGCAAATGGTAAGTTGCCAGCCAAATCCTCCATTAACCACTTACTCTTAAGAGGGGCTTCCAATCGAGAGAGAGAGAGAGAGAGAGAGAGAGAGAGTTCAATGACATCATAACTTCAAGATGAAGAGCAAAGAGGTTTATGCTTTTCATTGTTTCTTTAGGGCTCTGTGGATTTGTATTCCAGACCCCAAACTCCTCCCCAGCAAAACAAGTTTTCTGGTTTTCCTCACCACCGACAAACTCAGAATCACCAGAAATATCATGGTTTGATTTCCTTGGTTTTGCTGACAGAACTCTTTGGGGAACGGGAGAAATGGTGATACAATGAGAGCATAAAAACCAAAAAGTCTGTGCACGAGCTTCTTCCAGCCCTCAAGCGGAAGCAGGGTCTGCGGCTGTCTTGATCCGTCATAAATCAATTAGGGGAACAGAAACAATCTTATTCACTTTGCACTTCATCTAAACCAAGCTCCAAGAACTCACAGTTTGCTTTTTGCAGTTACGTAACCTGGGCATCGCAGAGCCGAACCCTGCGAGTGCTTATGCACGGGAGTCACTTTGCACAGGGGAATAACACCACAGAGCACTCAGCTGCAGAAGCATTTGCAAGATCGGGGCAGCGATAAGAATCTGCTTAGTTCAACTCATTCATTCATCTTCCATTATTTGGTGCTGCAGTTCTAGTTTGTTATGGGGAATTGCCTTAAGGTATTTCTGCACTGCATTAGGTTTTGTGGGCCATAAAAAACAAAAAGCAAGAACATCGCCATTCTCATGGCTAGCCACATGATGCCATCCCAAGGTCAGACCTCCCTTAAACATGCTTCCATCTGTCAGGGGTCTCATGCCACACCCAGCACCAGAGAAATAGCCCCCAGGGCATACAGGAAGAAGGTCCTGTTGTAGTTTGCAATAGCCTTTTATTACCCAAGTGCTGGGGTAGGGCTGAAGCCGGCACTCAGAAGACCCTGATATCAGGCAGATGAGGAGAAAGCTCAACAGCTAAAGGTGGCGAGTTCAGTCCTGCTATAGCGGTTCAGTTACTTAGGACTGAGGACAAGCCCTGGAAAGACGTGAGGATGGGATTAGGGGCCAGAGTCTAAGGCCGGGACTTCAAACTTCCGGCCCACAGGCCAGTCCTGGCAGAGCGACTGCACAATCCGGCTGGGGCAGAGCTGTGGTTGGCTGTCTCCCATGCTGCCATTGCCACGCCTCTCCTCCCTGAGAAAGCGACTTTGGAGATCACAGGGGCCTGGTGCCACGAGGCAGGAGCAGCTGTGCCCTCCTGTGGCTCCTGCCACCACGGGGAAGCAGAATGCAGTGGAGTAAATGCACCCATTAGCGTGTGCCACTTCCCCCCTGGCTCCTGCTGCAGTGGGGTATCTGGGAGGGGGGGACACGGTTGCCAGGTATCTGGTATTGATCCAGAAAATCCGGTATTTTCACCTCTTATCTGGTAAAAAATTCAGAAAATACCAGACACCTGAAATGTCCAGTATTTTCTGCTTTTTTCCTTGCCAGGAGGCGAAAAATACTGGACACCTGGCAACCCTACACACACTCAGCAACCGGGCCCAGCCCCCGGACACCCCACCAGGTCTCCCTCCCCGGACGCCCCCCCCAGCCTCTGCTCACCTGGTTCCGCAGGGGCTTTTCTTGTGGCTGGAATAGAAGAACAAAATGGCCACCAGCCAAAAAAAAAAAAAAGCCTTTTCTTAAAGGAGCCATGATGATTTTTAATTTTTAAATTTGTTTACGTAACTGCTGTCGGGGTCCTTTTTTTCCCCCTCAACAACCGATATTTAACATCCCTGCTGGAGAATCCACCTTAGTTCTAATAGTTAATTACTCTGAGGGTTACAATTTCACACCTTATTTCTGGTCTGAATTGGTTTAGCTTTGTCTTTGTCACTCAGACGCTCCAAATAATTATTTTTGCAACCAGTTACTGGTCTTAGAGCCAGTTGGAATGTTTAGCAAATTTCCCTCCCATGCAGACCTTGCCTTCGTTTTATAAAAGCACCTAAATGACACAGCAGCCCAAGTGCCATTGAAAGTCAATGAGACTTCGCTCTCCTAATTGCCTGTGCGGAGGCTAGGAAAACAAGTCTTCAGCTGCTATGTTATTCGGGTGCTTCTGAAAGTTGCTCCCAGGGCATATGGCTCCAGCCAGCCATCTGGCTACGAAATGGCACAGTCCCGATTCCTCAGGAGCAGGAGTGGCCCGAGACCGGCTGCGGCAGCTGGCGCCCCAAGCGGAAGGCGTGATTGGCGCCCCTGCCTGCAAGGTCGTCAATGGGATGTCAATGGGGTAACATCATCATCGGGCGCCCCGTGACGTCATCATCGGGTGCTATTGAAGGCAACACCCTACGCGATGGCTGAGTCGGCCTATAGCCAGGGGCCGCCCTTGCTCAGGAAGGCAAGGGGTGGAGAAAAGAAAGGAAACACATCCTGCTGTCTCTTCCCAGTTTTACTTGTATGTTTTGATCCCCTCTTTAAAAGACTATTTGAATCACTTGATCCAACTGCTCCTTCTGGATAAATGGTTTAAATACAACAAGCAGAATTTCCCAGCTCCAGGGACTGCATAAGTGCTGGCTGGATGGTGAAGATTAATATGTTTTCAGCACTTCCCTGGAGCTAAACTCCTGACCTTGCCTGGAGACACACTCCAAGGATCTTCTACCCTTGAACAATGGAGACATCGATTTCTTATATCTGCTCCAAGCAATTAATCTAGTCCCTTCTGTATTCATCCATTTACATGGCTGCCCTCAGCTTCACCGCTGTACTAACCAAGCCCTTTATAATATGCAATTAGTTCATCCTAATTAGCAGCTAATGAAAACTCTGGAGCTTCCATCTGCCCCTAAAAACGCAGAGTCTTGAAAATGAAAACGACTAACTGAAGCTTATCACAGCCCCTGCAGCAGGGCTGGGAAAGCTGCTCTCGGCAGCAGCTGACCTGTTCCTCATTATTTTTCAAACCCCCACATATAGAGATCTATATTTAAAGTTGCTGAAGACCAGATGAGCCGTTAATATCAGAGTTCAAGATCCTCAGGAGTCTCTGGTTTTGATTAAGTGCTTGAAAAATTAAACTTGACCCAGCTCCAGAAACTCATTATTCTTTCCCGTTGGGCCTGTGAAGTTCACCGGCTTTCTTACTAGAGCAGGATCTTGCTAATTCACACTAATCCGCAGGAAAGCTACTGAGAATGAGCTGGGTTTCGGAAAGACAAAGGGAAGCAGACAGATAACAGAATAGATAAGCAAAGGGCACCACAGACGAGGCTGCTCACGTGGATCACTGTGCAGCTGCGTAATTCATCGTTTGCCTGGAACATGCAAGTTCTGTAACGGAGTCTGAGGAATTTTAAGGAACAGCTTTTCAGTCCCGCCTATGGTCAGATTTGAACAAAACCTTCAATTGCACACGCCTTCAGACTCAAGTGTGTGTCCAAATTAGAGGCAGAACAAGGCAACACCCTTCCAAACACCTACCTTTCTGTATTTTGCAGAACATTAATGACGTGGTGAGAGTGTGAGACCATGCCATAGGATCTGGCTATTTAAAGTTTTGCTGTGCTCTGATGTATGTTCAACTATAACGTGCCAAGTTTCATAAGCGATGCATAAACCCTTTTAAATCCAATTTTTGGGTTAAACCTTTCCCCCCACCAACAGAAAAAGTTGTGGGATTCATCAATGACACCCAAAAACTCAAAGCAACTCTGTCAGCTTGTTACTCTTGTTCTGCCGTTACTGCTTAACATGGTTCATGCGAGCTCTATAGTTTTGCTGGAAGCTCTTCAGGACAGTGTTTATTTTGAAGGCATCTAGCCTACTTCTGGGCTGCTTGGGGAAAACCCCAAGCAACTTGCAGCCCAGGCTGTATCATACAGTGTTTGGCTGATCATTAACAATGTAGAAACGTCATAGCATGAGGCATCAATGAAACATTGGATGCCTTCTCCCAAACCCTCCCCAAAAGGGAGAACCCCTGCAGATGTCCTGCAGTTGAGCTGGGAAAGTCCTACCTGAGTGTAGGATTCCTGAATGTCGTTTGTTTCTTTTGGCACTTACATAAAAAAGGGCCGGGTGGGGTGGGGTGGGGGGAGGGGAGGATACAACATGAAATACAACATGGTTACCTGAGCAGCTGCATTTACTTAACCAAGTGATGGTTGGTGGCTCTGCTGTTTCCATAGCCTAAGAGCGTAATGCACAGCGGGGTCTTATAAAACGGGGGAGGGGACCTTTTTGGGGTCATGGGCTGCTGACCCCGCCCCCCACACACAAACAGTCGTAGGCCACACACAATTGAGAAACACAAAAAAAACCAAACCCTTTTCTGATGTGGCCCCCGCTGAGAAGCAGAAAGACACTCTCCACATTCTCCTCACACACCAGAGCCTAGGGGGGCCCAGGCTGGTAGATGTGTGCTCCAGTCCTGTGGGGGGATGGCGGAGGGGGCTGGAGCACCAGCGTGAGCTCCCCTGTGCTTGAGGGGGGGAAGCCGTGAGCCTTGGGGGCTGGATCCAGGCAAGCTGAGGAGCCACGTCTGGCCCCTGGGTCTTTGGGTCCCTCCCATTATAAAAAGTTACTTCTTTCAGCATGCTTCTCACTGCCTGAGCAGGACTGGGGAATTTGGTTGGTACTTTAATACCTGGGGGTATGTCTACACTGCCACCCTAGTTCGAAATAGGGTGGCTAATGTAGGCATCCGAAATTGCAAATGAAGCCCAGGATTTAAATATCCCGGGCTTCATTTGCATCTTGCCGGGTGCTGCCTTTTTAAAATCCCCCTTAATGCGGACTCCATGCCCGCAGCTACACGCGGCACAGGGTAGGTAATTCAAATTAGGCTCTCTAATTCGAACTACCATTACTCCTCGTGGAACGAGGTGTACCGGCAGTTCGAATTAGAGAGCCTAATTTGAACTACCTACTCCGTGCCACATGTAGCCGCAGGCATGGAGTCCACACTGAGGGGGATTTAAAAACAGCGGCGCCAGCAAGATGCAAATGAAGCCCGGGATATTTAAATCCTGGGCTTCATTTGCAACTTCGGATGCCTACATTAGCCACCCTAGTTCGCACTAGGGTGGCAGTGTAGACATGCCCTGGGTGTCCCTGTGCACATTTACCCAAGTTCTTGTTGTCAAGCAATTATTTTCTCCAGGTGTTTTTACTACCGGGTGCGGCTCACAAAGACCTGGGCTCTACTCCTCACTTTTCCAGTGCCCTCTTGGAACTGGAAGGGGCAAGGGGGGATGACTCATTTCTGTGCTCTTGGAAGGCCGGGGGCCTTGGATGGAAGGGGCAGGGCTGGGACAGGCAGCCCTCAGCGCTGCCCAGAGCGTACTGAGGCCCGGTCCCCACCCTCAGGCAGCCCTCAGCGCTGCCTTTTGAGTTCCGGGACAACTGCCCTGTTTGCTCTCCCCCACCCTCCATCTGGGGGCCTGCTCTTCGCTGGGTCACAGCTCTCCTTCTGCAAAATGGAGAGGATGCTAACCCACGAGCGTGGCAACCGCTAGCTTGGCAGAGCAATATGAGCAAGAGCCCTCGAAAGCCCCAGCACCAGCGTTCCTGAGGCCACTCTTGTGGTGCTGCAGCTTGTCCACAGGAACACTTAGTTCACAGAAAGCCAGGAGGAGAATCGCTCCCGCGCTAGCCAGCTGCGCACTCACTAGACCCTAGTGACGAGCAACTACAGGTCGCTGCTGTACTTTGAGTCAGGTCCGTTCCCGAGAGGACTCGACGATCGTGCGCTAACAAACGATTCGTGCACCCGAGCAGGGTCCACCCCGGCGGTTACGTCTGTGGCGGGGGGCAGGTTCCCATCCCAGCTTCCTGTGAACTACACGTGCCTGTGGCCAAGCCCTTGCATCCAGGAGGGCAAATTGTTTTCATAGTCAGTGAGGCAAGAACCAGCCCGTTACCCCAACATCCATCGTGGCTCCCCTTTGAGCTCCGTGTCATACGGTCTGCGCCCCGTGTCACACGGTCTGCGCCCCGTGTCACACGGTCTGCGCCGGCCCCACCTCTGGCAGCATAAATCCCTGGTTCACCCCGCAAGGACTTTCTTCTGTCGCAAACATTTTCTTTCCAGTATTTATGGGAATGGCTGCCCCACGGCCCAGCACTTGCACGAGGAAGCCAGGGGCTGTTAGAAAGCAGCACAAGCTGCAGCGTCGCTCCTCTGCCTTCCCCGTCAAGGAGGAGAACAACAATGAACGGACGTGAACGCAAACAAGATGCCAGGAGCCAGGAGATTTTCCCCCAGAGCCCAGGGAGGGCCGGAAAGGCAGCTGCTCCGTCCTACACATCTATGTCCTACCCTTCCACCGCCGCTGCCAGGTCATTAGTAAGCCACTCTGAGCAGTTATTAAACACAGAGGAAAGCTCATGCCAAAGGCTGACACTACGTCTGTACCCACTGCTTCCACCAAAGCAAGCCCTGCTACGCAGACCTTTCTACGCCGCACAACTGCAACAGGAGGCCGCTGATACTGTACCTGCCTCACCTCAGCCCTGCTCCCAAAAGTCAGAGCGTTTGTGTGTCTCTAAGAACCAGGCATGGGAGTGGGATTTGGGGGAGAGGGGCTGGAACTCCTAAGCACAAGGCTTCTCACTCATCGCACTTTGATAAGTGTGCTGCAACATCACAAATACGAGTGTGCGTTGCACACACTCGTGCACAATAGTGCGCACACAGCCCAGCCCCTTCCTTCCAGCCATTTCTTCCCCTTTGTGCCACACCCCTTCGCCAGGGAAGTCAAACGCCGAGGTCCCATGGGGCACCGCAGCGGCGGATGGACAGCTTACTTTTAACGGAGGCGCCGGCGTCCCCATGACAGCAGCAGAGCCCTCTCCCTCGTTGCCCAGGCGATTCTCGGGGGAATGGGCGTGGCTCTGTTTGGAATGAGGGATCAGACACGTGTGGTCAGTGGCCAAGAACTGCCATGATCGCCAGCCCAGGAGCCCCTCTCCACGTGCATGCGACTGTGGGGTCTTCTCCACCCCCAGTCCCGATTAACTTCCATTCAGCTTCCCCGCGCTAGCAGGCCATGTGACACCCCTTCCCCATCCCAGACATGGTACCGCCCAGCAAGGTCCCCCTGCTGACCCACCCAGAAACAGGCAGGACAATAGGGCTGTGAGCGCCCACCAGACACGGTGCGGGGGGCGATGGGAGGACAAACACTCCAAAAGTATCACTCAGGCCGCGCACGGCCCAGGTGACATCAGACACCAGCGCTGCAGCTCCCACTGATGGGTGGGCCGCGGGGCAGTACGACAGGGTGAACGGGGGTGCTTTCCGGGGCTCCCTTCCAGCCCTGGAGCACGGACACACGTGGGGAGTCAGGATGTAAGTGACTAATCGGCTAGTCGACTATCTGATAAGTATAAGCTTATCGGCTAGTCGACTAATCCCTCGACAAGTTGCTCCCCCCCTTGCTGCCTCTATTAGAGGCAGCAAGGGGAGGAGCAGAAGCCAGTGCTGGGGGGAGCCAGCTTAAAAGCCAGTTCCCCCCAGCACGATCTCCGTGGGGCGCAGGAGGAATAGCAGGGATTGGGTGCGAGATGGGAATCAACTGATTCCCAGCTCATGCCTACTCCCAGGATGCTGCGCCTCTGCTTTTGAAATGTATTAAGGACCTGCCAGCTCTTAATACATTTAAAAAGCAGAGTTAGCTCCCAGGACCAGGACTGGAGCTAACCCCGCTGCAGCTCCCCAGTTATCGACTAATCGATGGAAATTCCATCGACTAGTCGATTAAACTAAATTTAACATCCCCGGTGGGGAGGAAACACCAGACTGGTGCCCAGCCACAAAGGGCGTCAGAGTCACCGCTGCGTGCTCTCCACGTCACCACAGAAACCTGAGCCCCAGAAGGCTGAATGAAGTCAATGGAAGGAGCCCAAGGTTTAATTACACCAGGGATAAACCGGGGCCCACTCTGCAAAGGGGAAACCCAAGAATGTTCTTTGCTGGCCCTAGCCACACCTCTGGCCAAGGGGGGCACGGTTCCCCCCAGGAGCACGACTGGTTGTGGAAAGCTTCCGGGCTGAACGTGCTGCTGCAGCTGGCGTGGTAGCCCCCACAGTGTTCGCCGGCAGCCCACGGGTCTCCCATCTGGAAGGTCAGCTGCTGCAGAGCACCCTGCGGGGGCAAGGACACAAACAAGCCGGAGTTTACACGAGCAAGCGGACGGGTCTGGCTGCAGTTCCTGGACTCAGGCCATGCAGCAATTACGTGGGCCAAGATTCGCCCCACCTCAGTCTACAGAGAAGGAATCCTACTCCAGGCCCAAAAGAGGGGCCCTCCAGGGGCGTGGGTGTCTGAGCCTGGAAGGCCTGGCCCCACTCCCTCTTCTGTGCCAAAGTGGCCAAGTCTGGTTCCTCACACAAAGCCGGGCAGGGCCCTTGGCCCCACGGCAAGCAGGGAGGGCCTGCACCCATGCCAGTGGCAGGGGAGCAGCCGAGCAAACTCCTGTGTGGGAAGGACGGGACTCTGCTGCCATCTGGGCATCTCTGGAGAGAGGGGGATAGAGTTAAAAGGCAGCAAAGGGCACTGAGCATCAGCCCTAAAGGGCCTCTCAGGTCGCCGATGGATCAGGTCCTACCCCAAAGGGCAGACCCATTCCCCCTCCCCCCAGCCTGAAATGGCCTAGACGGGCTCTGGATTAGCATCATCCCCAGCATTGGGCAAGGCAGGGTGGGAAGAACCGGCTGTCTCCATGAGGTCAGTCTTGGCTGGCAGCTCCAAGACACGGACCTCAGTGCAGGCTGGCGAAATGCAGGCCTAGCCAACGGCACAGGGGGGCTTGCACAGCCCGTGCTGCTATTTTCAGCAATGCTAGTGAGGGCAAAGCCGCCCCCTCCCGCCCAGGAACACTGCCATGTCACAATGCCAATGTGGTGAGGCTGGGTTTCTCTCCTCCCTCAGCCTCAGGAGTCTCACGTGGGCTGGAAACAGGATTCGAGTCTGTCACATACCCGGGTGGTTTCATTCTAGCTACACTAAAGGGCAGTTCTTCCATGCGGAGAGAGGGACTTTTGTGCTCCGAAGGTTTAAGGTTCCTGTGTGGGGATATTAGCGTGGAGTGAACAGAAAGCTCTTTGCTGCTTATTTCAAAATCACTTCTCTCTGAGGACAGGACTAGGCAGCACTTTAAAGACTAACAAGATGGTTTATTAGGTGATGAGCTTTCATGGGCCAGACCCACTTCCTCAGAATTCGTTCTGAAGAAGTGGGTCTGGTCCACGAAAGCTCATCACCTAATAAACCATCTTGTGAGTCTTTAAAGTGCTGCCTAGTCCTGTCTTTTGTTTCAGCAAGACCAGACTAACACGACTACATCTCTATTACTTCTCACTGAGGACATTCGAAACCCAGTCCCTCTCCCCGCAGCGCGGGTGCAAGCCTGCAGCTGGTATGCGGAGAAAGGAGGAGTTCAGAAGGTGTTTTATTTGGGGTGTCCCTTCTTACAGGCAGATGTACTTTTCGCTGTGTGGGTTTCTCTGATCTAGGGGCAAAAACCTGGTGCACTTTTTGCATGACCCTCGAGTAGGGAAATAACAGGCTGTATCTAGCCTGGCAAGTTTTTCCGGAAAATCAGCCGCTTTTCTGGAAAAACTTGCCAGCTGTCTACACTGGCCACTTGAATTTCCGGAAAAGCACTGACGATCTCATGTAAGATCATCAGTGATTTTCCGGAAATACTATGCTGCTCCCGTTCGGGCAAAAGTCTTTTTCCGAAAGACTTTTGCGCAAAAGGGCCAGTGTAGACAGCACAGGACTGTTTTCCGCAAAAAAGCCCCGATCGCGAAAATGGCGATTGGGGCTTTTTTGCGGAAAAGCGCGTCTAGATTGGCCACGGACGCTTTTCCGCAAAAACTGCTTTTCCAGAAAAGCATCCTGCCAATCTAGACGCGCTTTTCCGAAAATGCTTTTAACGGAAAACTTTTCCGTTAAAAGCATTTCCGGAAAATGATGCCAATGTAGACGTAGCCACAGTGTTCCACGAAGGGAGGAGATGGGTTCCATCACAAATGGGTTTCCAGCATCCTTTCATTAGAACCGCCCCGTCCCACGTCTCCCCTGCAGATGGCCCAAAGAGGGGAGTCTGTGTGCGCCAGGAGCAAGCTCTCACCTCAAAGGGAATCTCAAAGGACTCAATCAGGCCTCCGAGGATGACCAGCCCCTGGGTGCTGACTCCCAGCCCGAAGTAATTGAACCAGCCCACGCTCTCCACCAGCTGACAGTCCACATGCAGCTCCAGTCTCTCGGAGGAGATGCTGAGGGCAACCCGATGCCAGCCCCCGTCTCCTAGGCTGGAAACTGGGAACCTGTGTGCCCCAAGTTGGAGGCAGGAGAAAGACAGAACAGGAGGCTCAGAGGGACAAAACCAACCAACATCTTACACCGGGTTGGGGTCACCTTTCAGTAGCAGCATCGGGGCCCTCAAAGGCTTGCCCCCCACTGTGCTCTGCATCCAGCCTTCCAGACACAGGCTAACTGGAAGCTAAAGGAAAGGATCTTATGGAAGTCTGACCCATCCATTGCTTGGCACATAATTGGGGTTTTGGCCTGGCCAGCAGGCTGAAAAAAAAATCAAGTGAGTTCTGAAAACTGAGGTTCCCCTGCCCAGCGTGCCTCCAATCCCCAGCCTGTGGAATAGCTGCTCTCCATCACTCCCAAATTGTTCCACTTTGTATCACTGCAGGCCTATTCAGAGGGCCAAAGAGAGAGAGGAAGACTCTGCTGCCTGAGGATGAAGGTGGCTGGAGATGGGGATTTGCATCGTCTCCCTGTCGAATTCAGTGGGAGGGGACCTGACTTCAAGTCCCTGCTTCGGCGAAGAGTAAATATGCAAAAACTGGAATAGCTTCCTCAGCAGACTGCAAGCACACCCAAGCCCAGACCAGCCAAAGCCTGGAGGGCGAGATCCGAGTTCAAATCCCTTTTCCAGAGGAGGGTTTGAATGTGGGGCTCCCTCACCCCAGGCAGCAAGGGCCCAGCGCACTGGACTCCGGGTTATGAAGGACATGACGTGGTTTTCTGAAGATGACCCCGACAGCCTTTTCCCCAGGCACAAGTAATCAGGGGATCAAATTCACATGTCAGTCGGGTAGACCGAAACGGCATTTTTCAGTTAATAAACAATTGATTTAAAGAAAAAGTGGCTCAGCCTGTAACAGACACACACTGTCGCTGCGGTCTCTAGTGCTGGAACACTGTAGCTTACCATTGCATTGGGGAATCAGCAGAAAAATCCCCCACCTCGTCTATTACCGCCTGTTTCACAGGTGTCCGTCTGTCTTGGGAAGACCCCTGCACCCATTCATCCAGCCCCTCTCCCTCTGCAGGGTAATATGTCACATGGGCCCCTAGCACAATAACTGAGTGCACTCTACGGACTGTCTCCGTCAGCCAGGGCCAGCCGCTTTCTCCCGCATCAGCCCTTTCCTGGGGTTTTGCAGCGGATTTAGAGTTAGTCTTTGCAGCTGGGATGACGGGGAAAGGTTGGTTCAGTTGGAGACTGCCCAGCTAAGCTGGCTCTGGACGTGCCTTGCATCACAGCAGACAGCCACACGGACGGCCTTTCAAAATCCCACCCCGGACTGGCATTCCCAAGGCAGAGAGAAACCCGTCACCTGAAACTGACACTTTCCAAACTGCCCGGGGAGTCCCGGCCTGGCTCTGCTCCAGCCCTTGAGTCAGAGGTTGAGGCAGCTGGCTCTTTTACTCACGCTGACACTTCCCCCGCCCTGATTTCTCATACCCTGGCTCTGCAGCGCAGATCCCCCACCTGCCCCTCATCTGCAGCCCCGGGCTGAGGCAGGACTGGATCCAGAGCCACATGAACAGGGGATGGGCCATTGGGAACACAACGCCAGCTGCTGCTGGATGGTCCCTGCCTGCCAGTCAGCAGCAAAAGAACTCAGGAAATCCAGTGATGAGGCACCCCCAGACCACGCAAGAGAGGGAGCCTCCCTCTTTCTCGGGAAGGGCTGGATCTCTGCCAGGATCCTGGAAAAGCCACGTGTGCCTGAGACAGGTGCTGAGGGATTCATTAGCAAAACAGATGCATCATTATTCACATCATGCCAAATAACCATCAAATCATAGAAGTGTAGGATAGGAAGAGACCTTATGAGATAATTTTGTCCATCCTCCTAGGCTGAGGCAGGTTGAAATAACCCTAGACTGTCCCTGAAAGGCGTTTGCTCTTGGAAATGTCCAATGATGGAGTTTCAACAACCTCCCTTGGAAGCCTCTTACAGACCTTAACTCTCCTGGGGTATGTCTACACTACCCTCCTAGTTCGAACTAGGAGGGTAATGTAGGCATACCGCACTTGCAAATGAAGCCCGGGATTTGAATTTCCCGGGCTTCATTTGCATAAGCGGGCAGCCGCCATTTTTAAATCCCCGCTGGTTCGAACCCCGTGCAGCGCGGCTACACGGGGCTCGAACTAGGTAGTTCGGACTAGGTTCCTATTCCGAACTACCGTTACTCTTCGTGAAACGAGGTGTACCGGTAGTTCGGAATAGGCACCCTAGTCCGAACTACCTACCCCCTGCACGGGGTTCGAACCAGCGGGGATTTAAAAATGGCGGCTCCCCGCTTATGCAAATGAAGCCCGGGAAATTCAAATCCCAGGCTTCATTTGCAAGTGCGGTATGCCTACATTACCCCGCTAGTTCGAACTAGTGGGGTAGTGTAGACATACCCCTGAAGAGTTAGAAGTTTTTTCCCCGAATACTTACCCTAAATCTCCCTTGCTACTATGATTAGGGGGCTGGAGCACATGACTTACGAGGAGAGGCTGAGGGATTTGGGCTTATTTAGTCTGCAGAAGCGAAGAGTGAGGGGGGATTTGATAGCAGCCTGCAACTTCCTGAAGGGGTGTTCCAAAGAGGCTGGAGAGAGGCTGTTCTCAGTGGTGGCAGGTGGCAGAAGAAGGAGCAATGGTCTTGAGTTATAGTAGGGGAGGTCTAGGTTGGATATTAGGAAAAACGATTTCCCTAGGTCCGGAGGATGGTGAAGTGAGGTCCCACGTGAACCATCCCTGCCTTGTACGCTACTGTGGATTTGGGCAAATTATTGCTTCCTCCAATCATTCCTTTCAAAGCTGTGGCACATTCACCTGGGGGAAATAGCGGCACAAGGACTCCTGAGAGGCCGCTGAGGTGAAGAACAGCGTCCCGTGACTGACATGCGGCCAGACAGCCTGTGCCACGCACGAGAGAGTCTCTCTTCTGCCGGACGTGATGAATTCCACAGATCACGGCACCTCTCAAGCACGTCGCGGCTAGAGACATTTCGGCTACACCTACGCTAGACGTGAGAGGGTGATTCTTCTGCACGCAGACTGACGCTCCCATGCGCTCGCATCGAGCTAACAGGCATCTAAATAGCAGGGTAGCTGTAGTAGTAGCAACAGGGCCATGGCTTAACTGTCCCAGTTACAAACCTGCTCATCCGCCGCACAACTATGCTGGACCGCCACTGCTATCACGTATTCTTGTGTTAACGCTAAGACCTCGTGTGAGTACGGGCGCACAAAGAGGGGAAGCACGCCTTTAGCGCCTAGTGTCAGCAGGGCCTTAGAACCACCGCTCTACAGCACATCTTGGTGACTGACACTTCATCCCTTCGGTCAGGAAAAGGAACGACGAAGGAGGAGATGATCGAGGGCCATGCAGCCATGAGACATGGAGGAAGAAAACAAGGAAGTTGTTATTTACTCCTTCACACCACATAGAAACTAGGGGGTTACCAAATGAAACGGGCAGCCAGCAGGTTTGAAACAAACCACAGGACGTATTTCTTCACACACCTGTGAAACTCTTGGCCAGAGGATGTTGCGAAGGCCAAGACGATGGTAAAAGAGATAAAAAAAGAACTAGAAAAGTGCATGGAAGACAGGCCCAGCAATGGCTGTTAGCCACTATGGGCAGGGAGGGTGTCCCTAGCCGTTTGCCAGAAGCGGGGAATGGGTGACAGGGGAGGTATCACGTTCATTCCCTCGGGAGCACCTGGCATTGGCCACTGTCAGCAGACAGGACTCTGGGCTACACGGACCATTGGTTTGTCCCGGCAGGGCCGTTCTTATGGTCTCCCTCCAAACAATTTCAAGCCCAAACGGGGTGAAGGCGGCGAGTTCCCATTTCTCAGGAGGAGGACGCCATACCACAAACAAGCATGCATCTGACAAAGTGGGTCTTTGCCCACGGACGCTTATGCTCCAACACTTCGGTTAGTCTCTAAGGTGCCACAGGACTCCTCGCCGCTTTTGCAGATTCAGACTAACACGGCGACCCCTCTGATACACAAACAAGAGTGAGCACAAACATGCTGATCATAGAACCATAGAGCTGGAAGAGACCTCAGAAGATCATCAAGTCCAGCCCCCTGCCCTAGGCAGGACCAATCCCAACTAAATCAACCCAGCCAGGGCTTTGTCAAGCCAAGACTTAAAGATCTCTAGAGATGGAGACTCCACTACTTCCCTAGGTAACCCATTCAGTGCTTCACCACCCGCCTAGGGAAATAGTCTTTCCTGATACCCAAAACTACGTCACAGGACTGGCGATGTCCTATCAGAACAACCAGCAAGAGTCAACAACCGGGAACACACCCTTCAACTTCACCTAGAAATCTGCCACAGCATCCTTCACCTGAGAGGATGTGAGACTAACACTTAAGCTCTGCCCTCTCCATTCGCCTGCACCAGAGGGGTGCGATGAGAAGTGAGGTTCAGTGGGCCCAGGCAGGGGAAGATGATGCATGTAGATGATTCGTGGGTCTGGGCAGCAGAGACGCTGCTTCATGATCAGAGGGGCGTCTGCCTCAGAGGCCTGCAGGGATAGAGCCTTGGAGAACTTTGAGGGACGTGACCAGATCCTGAGTTTTGTTACATCACCAAACCTCTTCCCTGCTGTGATCTAAGAACCTTGTATCCTGGGGGACCCTCTTGGTGTTATGACAATACTGTGGCCCGCTGTGACGAGGGATGGCCAGTTATGCGGCCCACGCACTAGCCTAGGTTGCCCAGCACTGCTTCAAGGGGGCTCAGGACACCTATTGTAAACCTGCCAGGCAGCCCGACAGTTAATTTTTGTTGTTGTTTTCTAGATTCCCATCCAAAGCATCCAAGCCTGTTATTCAAACATGCGCGACGGTTAAAAGCCAGCAAGGATGAGGGCAGAGGTGCCTGAGGCCGCAGCATCTTCATGATCTTTATCAGAGCCCAGAGGAGTGCACTTGCATGGCTAACAGGCTGGTGGTCTCAGGGAGCAGACACCCAGTGAAGCACAAGCAAGAATTCTCCACTCGGGGGGTAAAAAGGTGACTCAGACCTGGGCACTCCAAGAGCCTTTCCCTCTGTCAACTAACGTCTGGAGCTAGCGCACGTCTGCATGGGCACGACACCCTGGTCAACCTTCCGAAGAGGCACGCGAGTGGGCAGTGGATGGATACGTGGGTGCAAACCCCGAACGACATGTAGCAGCACCAGCCTAACCGAGAGCCTTGTGCTCGCTTGCCCGGGCAGCTACCCCGTTGCCCCCACATCTGAGTATAAGGCAGGCTCCGCTGCAGGGCCTGCCATTGAAAATGCCCCCTTTCCTGCCCCTGCCGCGTGGGGAGAGGAACTGAAGCGCTCAGCTGGAACTTACTCATAATGTCGCCGCCGAGTGCTGACAAAGACCACGGCGTGGGGCTTCACCCTGATCTGGAACAGCACATGGTTACGGTGACTCAGGATGGTCAAGAGGCTGGTCTCCTCCTTCAGAGAGTACCTAAGTTTCACCAACAGGCTCAGCTCATCTGCAAACCTAGGGGAGGGAAGCAAACCACAGTGCCCTGTAGCAGGTGGGTGACAACGGATCCTTCCGTCATTCTGAGTGTGTCACACAGAAACTACAGTCAAAGTCCATCATTCAGCTTGCACAGCCAAGCCCTGGAAAGGGAAGAAGGAAGGAAGCCACGGGACAGATTTCAGCAGGGGCGACAAGGTGGTCAGGGAAGGAGTGGGGTCCTTACTGGATGGGGGCGGTAACCTAGTGGCACAAGATGTGGGAAAGGCTGAAGTACTTGATGCTTTTTTGCCTCTGTCTTCACAGACAAGGTCAGCCCCCAGCCTGCTGCACCAGGCAGCACAGTATGGGGAGGAGGTGGGCAGCCCTCGGTGGAGAAAGAACAGGGTAAGAACTATTAAGAAAAGTTGCACATACACAGATCCATGGGGCCAGAGCTAACGCAGCCGAGGGTGCTGAGGGAGTTGGCTGATGCGATTGCAGAGCCATTGGCCATTACTTTGGAAAACTCGTGACAATCGGGGGAGTTTCCGGACCACTGGAAAAAGGCAAATGTCATGCCCAGCTTTAAAAAGGGAAGACGGAGAATTGGGGGAGCTACGGACCGGCCAGCCTCCCCTCAGTCCCCTGGGTAGGTGCTGCAGGCCGCGGTGTGACTTCTTGCTGTCTATTTGTAGTGAGCTAGCTAGAGCTCGGCAAACACAGGCCTGTCTACACCAGCTGCCATGCACCCTCCGGTGGCAATGAAGACAAGTCCCAAGGAGGGGAGGGCAGGAAGGCCCGACGGTAAAGGCCCAAATCCCCAGGCGTGCAGGGAGCCAGATTTTGAGCCCCGGGGAAGTCAGCCTACCTGTCGCCGAAGGCCTCCCGGGTGGAGATGCTCAAGGTGGAGTACTGCCCGACTGCCAAGACGCTGCAGTTGGCGTCGTCGTAACTGAGAGAAACGTTGCTGAGGTCCTGGGCGGAAGAAGTCAGCCTGTCCAGCAAGTTCACTTCACCTGCCCGGGGCAGGAGGCAAAAAGGAGAGAGAGATGCGAAATGTTGAATGCAGCCTCCTGCCAGTGTTCTGGTCACATCACTAGCCACTGGCAAGGGGCTGTACGGGAGGCCACAGGGACATGGTCTCCAACAGGAAACAGCCCTTTGGAAGGGCTTTCAGACGGAGAAGGAGCGTGTCTAGGAACAGGGCAGGGCTGCCCAGAGACGTGTCCCAGGGCTGTGAGACTCTCATCTTCCAGAGTGACCTGCAGCAAGACGCACCTGAAAATGCCGCCTAGTGATTCAGTGGAAGAAGATGCCTTAAGGAGTGATGTAAAATCCCATTTAATGAGTTAACCAGTTAAATGTTAAGTTTAACCGGGTAACTGATTAAACAGAGTTGGCGGGGGGGAGGGGGGACCTTTCCAGCCGGCTGGTGTAGAGCAACCCCCCACCTGCCACAGCCGGGCTGGAGTGGCCCCCGCACCATAGGCAGGAGCAGCTTGCTGGCAGCCTGCGCAGGTTGCGGGTCCACGGGCTGGGGGTCGGCACCCTCGCAGGCGCAGGCGGGGGAGCTGTCGGCAAGCTCGCACTGGGCAGAAGCAGTGTGGGGGCTGCCGTTAAGGGTGAGGCTTACCGGGTAACTGGCTACCCTGTCACATCCCAGATGCTATTGTTCATCCATATTCCTGCCAGCCACACAGCCCCCTACAACCTCTGCTCCACCTGGCTCACGGGAACTAGCAGACTCAAGGACTTGTGTTAACTGCCTCTCTCCTCACTGCTGTGCTCAGCGTTGCATTGCGCCGCCCCGAGGGTACCGCTCTACTCCCAGGGATGTCTGAAACCGAGCTCTCCCTATGCTGCACCTAGCAGAATGAGAGGCCTTCCTTGGACCCCGGCCATCCTCACAGCAGGGTTCTCACATCCCCGAAAGGAAGGACACATGTAGCTTTGCAAACACAAGGTGATGGCAAGAAAAGGGAGAGGACGCCATGGACAGATGTCACCCAGGGCTGTTAAATATCGGTTCATGGAATAGTCGATTAACCTCATGAATTCTTATCAGCTAGTCAACTATTCTATAATCTCCAGGGTGGGGCCGGCAGCCAGTGCACTCCCGCCCCACATCCAAGAAGCCCCCTGCCACTCCGTGCTGCCTCTGTATCAGAGGTAGCAGCGTAGGTGTCAGGCGGGAACTAGTCCGTGAGGAGAGCCAGTGCAGCAGCCCCGTTGTGGGGAGGAGGTCGAAGCTCCCAGACCCATTGTGGGCTGGGCTGCCTGCCTGCCTGGCTCTTAATACACTTTAAATGCAGAGCTGCAGCAGGGTAGGCCCCAGACCCATTGCAAGCCAGGACTGTGCCAGGCTGCTGGCCAGCCTGCTAACAAATGTACTGGCAGGGGGAGGAGGAAATGCGTGTCGTCTATAGCATTAACTGATAAGCTTTTGCTTATCGGTTAATGGGTTAATCGACTAGACGATTACATCCCTAATGTCAGCCCCCCCTTGGGCGCTGGAGAACCCCAGCTCTCTTTTCAGTGATCGGCTATTGTGGCTGGGGTATGGCCACGCCCCTTGGCCACACCCCTTAGGTTGGGCCAGAGGGACACTCCTTGCTGGCACTGAGCTGCTCCCTCGAAAAGACAGCTCGGGGGGGGGGGGGAGGTTCCTCCAAAAGCGGGCATCATGCCTGCTACAAAATGAGCCAGGACCCAGTGAGAGCCCAGGAAAGGTTCCTGCAGCACCCGTGAGACCGCGGACACGCCCGCTGGAATCCCAAGCAGGCAGAGGGAAGGACCGTCGCAGTAACGCACTTAACACAATAACACACTCGCGGTAGCGCCCCATCGCAGGGAGAGCAGATCATGCTCCGGATGAAA
This sequence comes from Pelodiscus sinensis, assembly GCF_052426305.1. NCBI lineage: Eukaryota > Metazoa > Chordata > Testudines > Trionychidae > Pelodiscus > Pelodiscus sinensis. The sequence goes on along the minus strand of NC_143074.1, from coordinate 4,616,240 downwards.
GCACACAAGCCACACGGCAGCCCTTTGCTGAGTCCGGGGGTGGGAACAAGCCCATGACAACTGCATTGCACCCATGTCACTGCCCAAGCATCCAGGGTGCATGGCAGGAGCACATATGGCCAACAGGCATGCTCGCCTCTCCGGCTCCATCCACGGCAAGGACTTGGACAAGCTACTCCGCGGCTTCGGGAAATGGGTTCAATTGTTGCTGCCAAGCCCAGCAAAGCCATGGCACGTTCCAGGCCAGGTCTCCCCAGCCTAGGGTCAGCTGGGGACTCAGCTGCTCAGCTCAGACTCTGGGGCTGTTGCTGCACTTCAAAGGTGAAGGCGCCCTTATTGACTCATCAAATAGTCAATGCAAATTGCATTGACTATTCGATTAGCCAATTAATCTGAATTTAGCATCTCTACTGGAACCAACTGGGTGAGCTGTTCGGTTCACGGGTCCAGTTTCCAAACACGCTAGACCAGGGTTTCCCAACTTATGGGTCGGGACCCAAATATGGGTCGCCAAGTGTCTCGCCAGGTGACTCTGCCCTCCCTCCTCCCCCTGTTTTTGAACTGCCTTGGGTCACCAAGTCTTCCTGAATTGTCAAAACAGGTCCCCATCTGGAGAAGGTTGGGAATTGCTACTCTAGACTCCGCCAGAATTCTACCCAGCCATTTTAAAGGAGGCAGTGGGACAAACAGTGTGGTCAGATGCACGCACAGGTTAACACCAGCTTGAGCAAAACATTTGCAAGGCCAGCAGCCAGCGAGCTAAAAAGGAGGGTTCAGCCCTGGGTCTGGGGTAGGGACGATAACAGACGCCCGTGTGGCCACACTGGATTTCTATGTCCCCAAGAAAGGACAGCAGCCACAGGGTAATACGGCGCTTAATGCATTCCCCGTGCCCATGACAAATGGAAAGGGGGCGGAGGTGAGCGCATGGTGATGGAACTGAGTTTGGAACCACGTTTGGAATCAAGCTCATGAAACTGTTTGAATTTTAAAAAACAGTAAGTGTGGGAGGGTGTGTCTCAGCCTTCTCTAAACCATTACAACAGCAAAAGCCGGGGTCCCCATCCCCCCACAAAGCCTAGGCTGGGAATCTGTGCTTTAAATCAGAGTTTCAGCAAAGCTGAAGTGGGTCCTGAAAGGAAGGGAGAGAAAACACATCAGCGGGTAGGCAGTGCCCTAGGAATCTCCTGCTAACTTCCTAATGAGCCCGGTTATTTCATCCCCGTTCACATCTGAGGGTATGTCTAGACTACACGCCTCTGCTGACAGAAGCATGTAAAATAGGCTACCCAACATAATCAACGAAGCGAGGATTTAAATATCTCCGGCTTCATTAAAATAAAAATGGCCGCCGCACCGTGTCGGCTCAGCTGATCGTCGGCACAGCGTGCGAGTCATGATGCGGATCGGCCGACAAGGGAAGCTTTTGTCGACTGTTCCTGTAAACCTCGTTTCACGAGGCATAAGGGAGCGGTCGACAAAGGCTTCTCTTGTCGACCGATCCGCGTCTTGACTCGTGCGCTGTGCAGACTATCAGCTGAGCCGGCACAGCGCGGCGGCCATTTTTATTTTAATGAAGCCGGAGATATTTAAATCCCTGCTTCATTGACTATGTTGGGCAGTCTAATTTACATGCCTCTGTCGGCAGAGGCATGTAGTCTAGACATACCCTGAAAAACCATCCCATGCAGCAGCCACCCGTATCGGGATCTGGTTTGCAAGTAGGTGGCACATTGACAAGCTTTTACTGCAGGTCCTGTTAGGGGAGCATGACGGCTACTGCTGGTAATGAAACAAAATACAGGACTATGTAGCACGGCTACATTTCTATCACTATACTGCTGGTAATGTAACTGCTGGAAAGGACTTCAGTCTCCCGTGATGCCCATTCGCACCAGCATTAAAAAAATCCCTGCATGAGAAGAGGCCCCAATGCTGATGCCGGGACCCCAAATTACCTGAAAAAAATCACCCCGATTACTGCCGTTGCTATAGAACAGTGTTTCCCAAATGGTGTTCTGGGGAACCCTGGGGTTCCACGAAGTGAAAATAAGGGTTCCGCGAGAAAAATCCATTACAATAACATGTTATTATTAAAATAATAATAATAATTATAATAAATATTAATCCTCCCTGATTGGATCCACCTTGTCATCTCCAGCCTGATTCTGGCCTGCATATTTATACCTGCCTCTGGAAATTTCCTCTACATGCATCTGATAAAGTGGGTCTTTGCCCAAGAAAGCTTATGCTCCAACACTTGTTAGACTATAAGGTGCCACAGGACTCCTCGCCGCTTTTGCAGATTCAGACTAACACGGCGACCCCTCTGATACATGAATTTTATTGAAACCAATTTTCATTTCTGTTGATCTCATGACCTTGTTTAGCATTTGTTTATTATTATCCTTACTTATTTGTGGTCTACTTTTTCAGCTCCATAATTAAGACTGCTATTAGGGGTTCCACAAAATTCTTTGGAGTTTAAAAGGGTTCCGTGGCCAAATAAAACTGGGAATCACTGCTATAGAACTAAGGTGCCCACCAATGACATGATTGCATTCGACACCGCAGTATTTTACCAGAGGAGGCTTCTCTTGCTGGTGGCGAGGTGACAGACACAGCCAAGCGAGGCAGGGAAGTACACCCGCTGTGCAATCACACAGCCAAACAGCTACTGCACGGATCAGCTCCATAGAAACCACAGCCCCCCTCACACTGAGTAATTGCTGCAGTTGCAAATTAAGTCACCCTGCTCTTATAGCAGAGCATTTAACAGTCATATTGCGGCAGTGCCTAGAGGCACCAATGGAGATCGGGGCCCCGCTGTGCATACACATAGTGACAGAGTCCCAGGAGAAAAGGCAAAGTGACTTCCCTAAGGTTATACAGCAGGCCAGTGGCAGAGCCAGGAATAAACTACAAGTCTCTCTACTCTCCGTCCAAGCGCCTCTGTCCACCATCAGCCCATTGGAATCCACACAGGGGATTCGACAACACAGGCTCTAGCATCCATAAGCAGGTAACAGTTTGCACTAAAAGTCACTGCAGCGCCACTGCCTTCAGTGCTGTGCACAGAAATTTGGGATGCGCTGGATATGAAAGACACTGTTTAGAGCCAAACGGCTTTGTGCGCCAGCTGCCGTCCTCATGCCCAGTTCAGACTCTACTTACCCCAGCGTAAGGTAGGAGCAACTCCTCGGAGGCCAACAGTTATACTGGCGTAAGTCAGTTGAAACCCAGGCCATGCTCACAGGCTCAACTCTCAGCTCAAGGAGCATCCCTCCGGGGCTTTCACTCCGACACCCATCACCGGAGCATCCGCGGCTTCCGTGTGCCATCGGCATGTCTTCCAGTCTCACCTCCGCAGAGCAAGGGGCTTTGCTGCTTGTAGCCAGGAGCACAGATGGGAAAGGCCGGGGCTGTCTGACCTCTCTGATGGCTTCTTGCCAGTGCATCCAAATCCTTTCCCCTCCCGGGCTAGTGCTGGACCGCCTCCCAGACTAGCTCCCGCTCCTTCATTTTCTTGATCCTCTTTTTCTAGCCCAGCCTTTCTCCTCCCACCCCCGCAGACCAACTGGTTTTCCTATAGGCCATTGTACACAGCAGCTGGATAATTGACAGCAGGGGGGCTGGCATCTGATGCCCATCAGAGCTTCAGCTCTTCTCAAATCTCTGGAGCTGAACCTTCTGCTTTTCCAACCCCAAACAAATCAGCACCCAAGTACGTCCACACTGCACAGTTAGCCGGGGCTCTTACCTCGTTATCACCTAACGCTCCCCACCATCAACACAGAAGAACCTCTGCCTAGAAAGCTGACCCAGCTGTGGGGGAAGGGGTGTTAAAGCCTGGGGGTCACCCCAATTGGAGCAGGAATCCTCCCATTTTGCAGTGACGATGCAGGCGACGGAGAAGCCATGCCGGGACCCCTGGGGGCAGCAGGACCCCTGAGGGCAGCCTAAGCCAGGAGCCGGAGTGCCAGCCTGGCTTAGTGAGGAGACCTGGCAGCAGCCCGGCTGGGGAGCCAGGAGCCAGCTTCCTTGTCAGTTTCATGGTTCAAGCTCATGCCAAGAAGGCAGAGGAGAGGCTGTGACAGAAATCAAGGGCCACCAAAGCAGCGGGTGGGGAAGGGAGTCACCTCTGGGCAGAGCATTTCTAACTCTGCGAGCTCTGGGACCACATCCTTGTTTGTGCCTTGACCTGCATGACACACAACGGGAAATAACGTGCTACCAGCTAGCGGACTGGGACAAGGCAATAGTCCCCCACAACGCTGCACTGGGCCCACCTGGTACAAAGACGCTGGGCTTTCCTGGCCAGCGGCGCAGGAACATTTCTAAGAGTGGCAGTGCTGACACCCCGTCCGATCCCTGTCCTGCCCCGGGGCCAGCAGAGCCCCCCGTGCGCAGGACTGAAGCCAGGATCCTAGGTGCAGAGCTGGCAGCAAAGCAGGGTGGCAGCTGGGTCCCCAGACGTGGGGCCAGCAGCAGGGGACGTAGCTGGGACACCGGGCCGGGAGCCCAGGGGTGCAGCAGCATCCTCCTCCTCACCTATGGCACCGGTGATGCATTAGGACGGTGGGAGGGCATGGACAATCTTACTCGATTACTTGTCAGAGGGAGCCCTGCCAGTACCATCTGCACTAGCATCTGCAGTCACTGGGCAGACACCCAGCCTTTGCTTTCACACGGTGTCCCGCTGTGGAGCAGGTGCCAGATTTATTCCAGGGCAGATGAACACCCTGGGGCAAACCGCGGCTTGGCAAGGTGCCTGCCCAAAGTTGAGATCTGCTGCTTTGGGGAGTAACAAGTCAACGGAGCAGGAAGCCGTTTGGATCCAGTTCTCACGCTGGGACGTAGCAGCTCTGCCATCAGGGCTTTCCTGGAGAGCACAGCCCAGCGGGAGCACTGCGCATGTGCAGGGAGACGCGTGGCGTCCACGACGCATTTGGGTGTTAGCCGGCTCCCCAGGTTATGCAGCATCGCGGTGTCATGGGGCAAGTCTCATCCTGCAGAGACACAGCAGCTCCCAGAACCAGAGACAAGAGCATCAGAAAACCAGAAAGGGGCCAGACTGGAAGGAGGCAGGCTTCGGCTCCTCGGAGCATTAAGGAATTGTCAGCTCTGTTCCTCGAAACTGACAGGCTAGCGCGGAAGAGAAGTTTGTCTGGGTGTGAACAGAGCTGGGTGGGAAAACACTCAGCCCCTCCCCCCTCATCAGAAAGTTTCTGAATTTAAACATTTTTGCCCAGCTCTGAGTAGGAATTGGTAAAATGAGGGTGGTGGGGCTGATGGGTGCCAGTCTACATCACCCCACCACCCTTCACTAATCTCCTCATTGGCAATTTCAGCTAAGGGCCGTGACCGGACGCCCGCTTTGGGATGAATTACCGTCCCATGCTTTGCCCCGATTCAGGAAGGCACGTAAATAGGTGCTTCACTTTCAAGCTTTTCTGAATGCTTAAGGTTATGGACAAATGCCCAAATCAGCACAGGCCCCTAGCCAGGAAAGCACATGAGTAAAGTTAAGCGCACAAGTAAAGTTAAGTAAATTAAGCAGAAGTTAAGTGCTTTTCTGAACAGGGACACTAGAAACTCCCCTCCCCAAAGCTGGAACTGCAGCATCATGTCAGGGGAGTGTGGTCGAAATACCAGTCCCGTAGCAGCTGTGGGCACGTAGAGAGAGCACCAATCTTTGCACAGGGAATCTTTCTCTGGCCTTAAACAGCAACCAAAACCAAAAATGAAGCATGAAATGAATAAGATTCCTTTCAACCAGATTCAGAGAGACACAAAGCACACGTCACCCCAAAGGGAGTCCGGCTGCATTCCAGAGCGTGGAAGGCCAGAACATACCACATGGCAGGGGTCCTCACAAGCTGTGCACTTGGGTGGCCACCCAGCAGAGTTTCAAATGCCACCCACAGCTAGCAGCATGTGTTTCGATTGGTGGTGCACATCTGCACATACATAACAAGTGGGGTTCCGCGGGGGTCTATTTTGAGACCGGGTCTGTTCAATATCTTCATCAATGATTTAGATGCTGGCATAGAGAGGATGCTTATTAAGTTTGCAGATGATACCAAGGTGGGAGGGGTTGCGACTGCCTTGGAGGACAGGGTCATAATTCAAAATGATCTGAACAAACTGGAGAAATGGTCGGAGGTAAACAGGATGAAGTTTAATAAGGACAAATGCAAAGTGCTCCACTTAGGAAGGAAAGATAAATTTCACACATACAGAATGGGAAGCGACTGTCTGGGAAGGAGAACAGCAGAAAGGGATCTAGGGGTCATAGTGGACCACAAACTAAATATGAGTCAACAGTGTGATGCTGTTGCAAAAAAAGCAAACATCTTTCTGGGACAAAATGCAGGACAATGTAGCACTTTAAAGACTAACAAGATGGTTTATTAGATGATGAGCTTTCGTGGGCCAGACCCACTTCCTCAGATCAAATAGTGGAAGATAATAGTCACAACCATATATACCAAAGGATACAATTTAAAAAATGAACACATATGAAAAGGACAAATCACATTTCAGAACAGGAGGGGGATGCGGGGGGGGGGGGGAGGAAGGAAGGTAAGTGTCTGTGAATTGACGATATTAGAGGTGGGAAGAGTGGGATGTTTGTGAGTTAATGGTGTTAGAGGTGATAATTGGGAAAGCTATCTTGATAATGTGTAAGATAGTTCTCAAGTGTTTGTTCAATCCTCTTTGGAGAGTGTCAAATTTTAACATGAATGACAGTTCAGAGGATTCCCTTTCAAGTGCAGATGTAAAAGGTCTTTGTAGCAGAACGCAGGTGGTTAAGTCATTGAGAGAGTGTCCTTTCTGGTTAAAATGGCAAGAAACTGTTTTTTCTTTGTGATCTTGTCTGATATCTGTTTTGTGGGCATTAATCCTTTGGCGAAGTGTCTGAGATGTTTGTCCAATGTACATAGCAGGCGGACACTTTCGGCACATGATAGCATAGATTATATTGCTGGATGCGCAGGAATATGTGTTCTTGATCTTATAACTCACTTGGTTAGGTCCAGTAATGGTATCAGCAGAATAAATATGTGGACAAAGCTGGCAACGGGGTTTGTTGCAAGGGAAGGTCGTCAATTCACAGACACTTACCTTCCTTCCTCCTCTCCCCCCCCCCACATCCCCTTCCTGTTCTGAAATGTGATTTGTCCTTTTCATATGTGTTCATTTTTTTAATTGTATCCTTTGGTATATATGGTTGTGACTATTTTCTTCCACTATTTGATCTGAGGAAGTGGGTCTGGCCCACGAAAGCTCATCATCTAATAAACCATCTTGTTAGTCTTTAAAGTGCTACATTGTCCTGCATTTTGCTTCAGCTACCCCAGACTAACACGGCTACATTTCTATCACTATCTTTCTGGGCTGCATTAACAGGAGTGATGTGAACAAGACACGAGAAGTCATTCTTCCTCTCTACTCTGCGCTGATTAGGCATCAGTTGGTGTATTGTGTCCAGTTCTGGGCACCACATTTCAGGAAAGATGTGGAGAAACTGGAGAAGGTCCAGAAAAGAGCAACGAGAATGATTAAAGGTCTAGAGAACATGAATTATGAGGGAAGACTGAAATAATTGAGTTTAATTTAGAAAGGAGAAGACTGAGAGGGGCATGGTAGTTTTCAAGTACCTAAAATGGTGTCACAAGGAGGAGGGAGAAAAATTGTTCTCCTTGGCTTCTGAGGATAGGACAAGAAGCCATGGGCTTAAACTACAGCAAGTGGGGTTTAGGTTGGAGATTAGGAAAACCTTCCTGTCAGGGTGGTTAAACACTGGAATAAGTTGTTTAGGAAGGTTGTGGAATCTCCATCACTGGCGATATTTAAGAGCGGATTAGACAGACACCTGTCAGGGATGATTATTCTAGACGGTGCTTGGTCCTGCCGTGAGGGCAGGGGACTGGACTCGAAGACATCCCGCGCTCCCTTCCAGTTCTAGTGTTCTATGATTCTATGCCTTGGTGCACATCACACAAAATGTATTCCGTGCATGGATGGAAAAAACGAGAGGAAACATTGCCACACGGTCTCGCCCTCATCCAGGAAGCCGGCAACGATGCGGTCCTGCAAAAGTACAGCCTGTCTGCAAAACCATCAGCCCCACCAGCCCCCAGCTGTGGCGACATCATCCATGCTATCAAAATGCAAACAGCAGGAGTCCCTCAAAGGAGGCGGTAAGGATGCAGAAGGTGAAAGGAGGGAGAGAATAATAAAAATATCCATTAACCTCAAGGCAAAAAGCTAATGGGACCTCAACGAGGTACATCATTTGGGCGAGATCAGCACTAGGAACCCATAGCAATCGGCAGCGCAGAAATGCGATGGTCCCATCAGACGCCATTGCTACCTTCCCACCTTTTGCTAGCCGAATAGATGGCTAATTAAATGACATCTCGCGCCCAGACACACCAGCTTTCATGAAGAGGTGACCTGGGGGATCCGAACCAGTGTGTCACCGCCCCGTGGTGCGTATGCTGCCCTTCTGCATCAACGTCACACTGCAGACTTAGCAGAAACCGGTTTCCACTCATTTATTTTAGCCAAGCCTCATCTGGCTGGTTTCTCCTCTGCCAGGATAAGCCAGCAGGCCTCAGAAACCCACTGGAGCAGGAAGAGGAGAGATTTGTGCTGCACGAGAGCACACATGGCCTAACCCGATCCTCTTGAGCGTCTTGAAAGAGCTGTTTGTGACAGCAGCCCCCGCTCGTGGCCCAGACGTCTCTACTGCACAGCGTGCTGCCTCTGCAGAGGTGATTAAAGCAAGGCCTGCTCATTTCAGCAGCCTTCGTGGTGTGTTCAGCCAAGTCGAACTCTGCATCTTCTACTCCCGAGATTAAGCAAGAGAAACAGCATGTCCCTCCCATCTCTGCTATCTTGTCATTTCAAAAACATGAAGGAACTTTGAATAATTTTCAAACTATTCCTCTTCCACCGCAATTGAGCAACCTGCTGGAAGTGTGAACAGACCGTTACCTGTGGAAGGGATCCTGACATTCCAGATTCTGGGCTAATGCCAATCTTTAACTGTTAGCAATCCATGCAAGACTGCGCAGAAGGCAGGTGATCACAGATGTGCCTCCTGTGGAGTTTCTTGCATCCTCCTCTGAAGCTCGAGTGAATAATCAATTTTTCAGGTCAGTGGCCATAGCATAAAAATCCAGAATTCTTTGGTTTCTGGCCAACCCAAAATTACATGTTTCTGTTCAGGGAAATGAAAAACCAAAATTTTTCTGATTTGGGCCAAACAAAACTCTTCTTTCGATCCAAAACAAAACCGTTTGTGTCATTTTCAGAGTTCTGTTATCCTTCCTGGGTGGTGGTGTGTGTTTGTATGCTAAAACCAGCCACAGTTCTAAACAAAACATCGTTTCAAAATGTTTCACTCTGAAAATGACAAAATGAAATATTTTGGCTCTTTTGGAGTTTTTCTCCAGTTTTCTTCAGAGGAAATTTTTGTCCAAATTTTACCTGAGTTCCCAAATAGTTTCGTTCAACTGAAAAAAAATGTGGTTTTGGGCAAATAATCTATTTACTGAGAAAAAACATGCCCAGAGTGAGTGCTGGCCACTATGGGTACGTCTAAACTACATGCCTCCGTCAACGGAGGCATGTAGATTAGCCAGATCGGCAGAGGGAAATGAAGCCGCGATTAAAATAATCGCGGCTTCATTTAAATTTAAATGGCTGCCCCGCTCTGCCGATCAGCTGTTTGTCGGCAGATCGGGGCAGTCTGGACGCGCCGACAAAGAAGCCTTTCTTGATCGGCACAGGTAAACCTGGTTTCACGAGGCATACCTGTGCCGATCAAGAAAGGCTTCTTTGTCGGCGCGGCGCGTCCAGACTGCCTCGATCTGCCGACAAACAGCTGATCGGCAGAGCGGGGCAGCCATTTAAATTTAAATGAAGCCGCGATTATTTTAATCGCGGCTTCATTTCCCTCTGCCGATCTGGCAAATCTACATGCCTCCGTCGATGGAGGCATGTAGTTTAGACGTACCCTATGAGAGACAGGATACTGGACTGGATGGACCACAGGTATGCTCCGGCTCGGCAAGTCCTATGGCAGATAAACGGAACAAACCACCTTCTTATTCACGCACAGCCAGCCCAGCCGTTAGCGGGCAGGGAGCCCAGGACTTCCAGCACCAAAAGCACAAACCTCCCCCATCCCTAAATAAAAGAAGTAACATTCAGCTATAAGAAGTAACATTACATTTAACTGGTTAACTGATTAACCGGGATTTTACAGCCCTAGCTCAGGGTGACTCAATTTCCCCACCTGAAAAATGAGAAGTAATGTTACTTCTTATAGCTGAATGTTACTTATTTTATTTAGGGACCGGGGGGGGGGGGGGGGGGGTGTGCTTTTGGTGCTGGAAGTCCTGGGCTCCCTGCGCACTAACGGCAGAGCTGGCTGTACGTGATTAGGAATGTGATTTGTTCCGTTTCTCTGCCATAGGACCTGCCGAGCCGGAGCACAGCTGTGATCCATCCGATCCAGTATCCTGTCTCCCATAGTGGCCAGCACTCGCTTTGGGCATGTTTTTTGAGGAGCACAGGAGCTGCGGAAAAAGCTCCCCACTGTCAGCAGAGCCCCGGCTATACTTTACTTTCCCTTTCGACACTGAGCCTGATTGGCACAGCGTGGGAACGTGAGTATGCAAATGAAGCCCGGGATATTTAAACCTCAGGCTCATTTGTACTTCCGAAGTGCTTGATTTGCATCCCTCTCTCGGCAGAGGGATGCAGTCTAGACACAGCCTGGTAAGCTTGGGGACCTACAGCACTTGAGTAGGGGCAGGCAGAAGAGGTTGCACGCCCCTTAGACTCGCTAGCTGCAACAGATGTAACCAAACAATAAGAAAGCTGCCCTCAGCTCGGCACCCAGGCACATCTAAAAGGGCCGAGGGTCCCTCAAGCCTGGTCCGGAGGTGTCTCCTCTCTGTCCAGTCCCCTCTCAGAGGACCCCCCCTTCTGCAGTTCACCTTCTTGGGGTCACTGCTATTTGGCCTTGTGTGTCACGGCAGCGGCTCACGGGCAGCTCCTGCCAGCAGGTGGCTCGCCTGACCTCGCAGCATCCTCCTTACGCCTCTTTTGGCTCGTGTCCAAAACTCACGCTGGAGAGCCACATCGCTACCCTTTGCAGAGCTCCCACTGCTCAGCCAATTCCTCCCCCGGGGTGCCTCTGCGTCCATGCACGAGTGATCAGCCACTCCCCGACAGCTTTCCCCTTTGCAAGGGCTTACCTGTCTGCAGAGGAGTGCTCCTGGTTGGCAAGATGCATTCCCCATTCCACACAGGAGGGGACGGTCCCTGGAGACAGCTGAGGCCTAGTGCACCGGGCAGAGACTTAGTCCAGAAACGTCCCAGACTTGAGTCTATACCAGTGGCGGCCGCATGAAGCCCAGCAGAGTTCTACGTGTGGCCCATGAGACAGCTGGTTTACTGTTGCCCATGCTGGTTGCCAGATTCTACTGGCTTCCATTAACATTTTCCCCCTTCTACCGGCATTACTACAGCGACACGTGCCTAAGGCCCGGGCCCGGGAAGTGAGGCGTATGCTGATCGCACACAACGCTGACTGTGAGAGCCGGGCACCCTCTCTGCACCCAGACCCAGTGCTGCTACGGTTCAGTCTGCACCCCCTGCACATCCTAGGCACACAAGCCCAGTGAGCAAAACTGCCCTATCCCAGAAGACAATCTTGGTTACAGCCCACTCACTAGCCTGGGCTGCCCATCACAGAACTATACTATCATTCTCCCTTGCTGCACCATGGACAGGAGCAGTAAGATCCAAGCACATTAGCTCATTTCAAAGCCCTTTTTGGGGACGCTCAGTATGCAAAATGCTGCATAAACTAGCGTCTACTCTGTCTTCTTCGCCGTCAGGTGAAAAGAACAAGAGACGGTTCTCCCAGCATTTCAGAGAAGACGATTCTTAGAGATCAAGGTTCACTGCCAAATTTAACTTGCCTCTGGGCTGTTACAGCAGCGGAGAAACCTTTTCAGCCAGCTCTGGACTAGGGCGGCTTGTACTCAGGCCAACATTAGCAGGAGTGAACACGGGCCAAGGAGACTCAGCCAAGAATGTGTCATCTCGATCTGAAGTCTCTAGCGCCGAGCCCATTTTGGGAGGACCAGGGCTGTGGAGCTGACAGCGAACAGCATCTTGTTCAAAACCAAACACGCCTATAAACACCTGCCACGGCCACACGTTAGCTCTTTGTTTAATCGTTCACAACGAAACTATTGCAATGCCTGGAGCTGCACAGAAAAAGCAGCAGCCAGAGATGCCAGATGGGAAAAAAGATCCTTAACCAAGGTATGCAAGAGCAGAGACAGTTTGCTTTAGTGCAGTCAGGTTCCAGCCCCTCTTGCAAACCCCACTGAGATGCACTGTGTGGGGGGTCAATCTCAGTGAACCCAGCAACGGGATTTTAAAGCAGGCAATTATGCAGGTGTTTTTGTAACTGCCACTGGGCAGATTTGAACCTACGACCTCTGGAGCTTTGTGTAGGCGCTGCTAGAGCTTGAGCTATACAGGGTCAAAGTGCCACTACATGGGACAGCAAACCACATGAGGGCTATGTTTACACTGGCTGGTTCTTGCACAAGAGCTATACAAATGAGGCTAAGCGTGGAATATTGCTGAGTGTCATTTGCATACCTAATGAGCCGCCATTTTGTGAAAGAGGCTTTTGCGCCAGAAGGAGCTGTCTACACTGCCCCTTCTTGTGCAAACCCCCCCCCCCCTTGCTTAATGTCATTACGCTGCTTATTTTCAGGAAGAATGGTATTGCCCAAAAGGGAGGGAGTTGCGCAAGAAGGGGTGGTGTAGACAGCTTCTTCTGGTGCAAAAACCTCTTCTGCAAAAATGGCGGCTCATTAGGTATGCAAATGAGGCTCAGCCATATTCCACTTAGCCTCATTTGCATATTTCTTGTGCAAGAACTGGCCAGTGTAAACAGAGCCTAGGTGTGTGGGTTACATACTTCCCCTAGCTGAGGAATCACATTCCAAGCTTCAGAGACCCAATTAAAATCCCAGACAAGCCCCCCCACAACTGCCATTGGGCAGATTTGAACCAGGGACCTCTAGAACTTAGTGTAGGAGTCTCTACAGCAGGGCTACTCAACACACAGCCTGTGAGCTGCATGCAGCCCGTGGCCTGTTTGTTTGCAGCCCGCAGTGTGGTTTGGGTTTACGCCACATTCAACACACGGCCCGTGGGTGGGAGCCAAAACAAAAAAGTAGTCAATGTAATGGTGTTCTGTTGATATGCATTTTAGTAATTAAATTCCTGGACTGTCATTGCTCATTAAAAGTGCTGTCATCTGGGTGGAAATCGGGTAAATATTGCATTGTATTAATATCAGCAGAACTGACTTAAAGGGGGCCCGCGTGTTGCATAGTCTTGCCTTAAACTTTGTATTCATGCCCGTCAGTGTGAAAGAAGCTATTTGCATCTATATTTGCATGCACATACAACCACACTTAAGTTGCGGCCCTCGGCATGTGCTGAGAGTATCAGTATGGCCTTCTAAAGTTGAGTCGTCCTGTACAGCTTGAGCTATAAACGCTCCTACACTAAGGCTATGTCTACACTCGCAGCTTCTTGCGCGAGTAATATGCAAATGAGGCTAAGCATGGAATATCGCCGAGCCTCATTTGCATACCTAATGAGCCACCATTTTTTTTCAGAAGAGGCTCTTGCACAAGAAGGAACGTCTACACTGCCCCTTCTTGCGCAAGAAAAACCCTCTTGCGCAATGCCGTTACACCTATTACTTTTCAGGAAGAACGGCATTGCGCAAGAGGGTTTTTCTTGCGCAAGAAGGGGCAGTGTAGACACTCCTTCTTGTGCAAGAGCCTCTTCTGAAAAAAATGGTGGCTCATTAGGTATGCAAATGAGGCTCGGTGATATTCCATGCTTAGCCTCATTTGCATATTACTCGCGCAAGAGGCCACGAGTGTAGACATAGCCCATGTTCCAGAGACCCCAGGTTCAAATCGGTCCAATGGTGGTTACCCTTTCAGAAACATGTTTTGTGGTGTGAGCACTGATTGCAAAAAGGTAATACGGGGAACATGTAATACACGAGAGGCAGGAAGACTTGGACAGCAAAATACCCCTCTGCGTGGGCTGCATTGTTTGGGACAGCTGGAGTAGCCAGCATGAATTGTGGTGTGTCTTCTCTTCTCCTGCATGTTGTCAGTCTAGCACCTTTCCCCAGTACTAGTGCCACAAAGCAGGGCTGTCCTTAACACATGCCTCTGTTCTTCCAGAGACAGTGTCAACTTGCAAGATAATCAATATTTTTTCAAAAAGTTAAAAGCCGTATCAAGGCCCACCTCTCTCGGCCTGCATCCCGCGGGCTGGATTTACAACTACAAGGTTGAATTTTAAAATGAAGTCACTGCCACAGGCATCACGGTGAATAGGCTAAAAGAAAATAGAGAACAATATTTTTCCCCGTGATTTCTTTCACTTGTAAACAAACTTACTCCCCAGTGTTGCGAATGTGAAACGCACAAATAAAATGACATAAACCTTTCCTGAGAGCAGACCTGAAGTAGAGCTCTGTGCAGCTTGAAAGTGTGTCTCTTTTTCCAACTGGTCCAATAAAAGAAGCTGATAACCCCATGTACAGTAAAACTCCAATAGTCTGGCATCCAATAGTCCGGCACTCCTGATAGTCCGGCATCAAAATGGCAAGAGCCTAGTGAGTGAGCTTTGGCAAAAAAGTTACAAGGTAACAGCGGCAGCAGCTGAACTGAGCAAAAAGGGTAAAAAAGGCTTAAAAAAACTAAAACATTACAGTATACTGTATACAGTATGTACAATAAAAAGGGTTAAGAACACTTTATATACAGTATATAATGTATACAGTGTGTATATATATAACCATTTTATAGTACCTCCTGATAGTCTGGCATATCTGATAATCCGGCACCACCTAGGTCCCATAGGTTCCGGATTATCGGAAGTCTCCTGTACCTTGTCTCTGTAAACGCTGAAATTAGAGTTGATGAGAAATGTTCATGTGAAGCACTTTTCCATCAGAAAATGCCACTTTGCTGAAAGTTTCCAAAATAATGTGCCAGTTTAAACACAATTTCATTTAGAAAGCATTTTGATAAGGTTGAAACTGTTTGTTGAGTTGGAACATTTCAAGTTTTCCTTTTGAAAGGGCTTTTTTTTATTTAAAATGTATTACAAAGTATAAATATACAATTATAATATCAAAAGTCAAAATTGGACCAAAATGTTTCAGTTATTTATTTTGCAGGAAATTTTGTTTTCATTCTGACTTAGAATTGAAAATCAATTTTGAAATGCCTGAGCACCCCACAGAACAGAAACTGCTCAGCTCTGGCTTAAGTGCTAGTGGGCCTAGCCCTGTGTTTATTATAACAAGAACAGTTCACCATCACCCCAGAAGACAGTTATTTTCATATGTTCACATCAGCTTCTACATATTTCCACAGCCATCCTGTTTTGACTGCTGTGCTTTTAACAAGAACTTGCATCCAGACAAACCTATATCAGTACATGAAGTTTATACTTGCTCTGATTTGTTTATGTTCTCTCCAAGAAAGCCTAGCTAGGAATACTGGAATGACATGAAGTGAAGGAAAACATAAGCAAAATATCAAGATACATTCCTTAGAGTAAAATCTATTACACTGAATCTATTAGTCTCCAAAGGGGAGTGTTGAGGCCTCGTTATGTGCATAATTTAAATAACCCAGCTGACAAAGCACTGGAGAATGGACTATAAGAAACAGTTCACTCCTAAGGTTGGCAGGGGAACAGACTGGATGATCTAATAAGTCTTTTCCATCTCTAATTTCCATGATTACCTTGTGAAAATTTCCTGCTCAGAGTCTGCTTAGCATCACATGCCATGTGCTTTAGTAACGTTTACAGACTGTAAATTAGAGACATTTGTAGATCACAGCTATGGTTTCCGATCTTCCGCTAAAACCAATAAATCATCAAATGCCACAGACCTTAATCCTGGTGAGGAGGGTGCTATAAATAGTCTTTGGTTTTGTTGGCAAACCAGAGTGGTTACCCCCCACCGAATTAGCATGCACAGCCAAGAGCAAAGCCTTGAAAAACAAAACAGGCACCCAAAACATTTCTTCTTCTTCCCTTGCATTGTGACAGCCCAAATTCCTCTCGTGCTTGTGATTAAGGCACTAGGTTAGCACTCAGGAATAGAACAGGGGAGAGGCATTGGGGGGGACGGGGAGAAGGGATAAAAATATCTGTGAATTCAGGGAAAATGTGACAAATAGTATCAGCCAAAAATAAAAAACCTGAAAGATTTTTGAAAAAGTTGAAATGTTTCATTTTGACCATTTCAAAATATTTAATTTGGTCTCTCTCATTTCAATTCTCATTTTCTGTCTGTCTGTCTTTCTTTCAAAAAACCCTGCATTTCATTTTCCAGTTTCGCCAATTAAAAGAGAAAGGCAAAAATCCCCCCAAAATAACTAAAGTGAAGCAAAAACCTTTTAAAAGAAATCATTTTGAGTTGATCAAAACATTCTGGTTTTTCAATTCAAACAAACTTTTAAAAAATTGTGGTTGGAACAAATCAAACTGGATATCGATAAACACACAGAACTGAGGGGAACCTTAAGAGAAGGGATGTGAAAGGTTAACCGGTGATGCAGTAAGCATGCCATAAACTGTAGTGGATATCAAAATTTATTCTGCACATGAATGGAAAACAAATCCATACATGACAGGAAAAGATTAGAGGGAACATCGGAAGACACATTTGGACATTAGATCCTGTGATTTTCAAAGACCAGCGTGAGTCTTTGGGGACACCAGCCTCCCCCACTAGATGTACCATTGGCTGCACATGTGTACCTTGGGACAATTTTTTTCACTGCCAGTGCAATGAAGTAGGGAATTCTATATCTCAACGATTCTATAGTCCCCGGGAGAGGGGAGGGGGGCAGGGTTGGCAGCCAGTGCACTCTGGCTTCCCTCCCAAGGAGCCCCCTTACTCTCTGCACTGCAGCCTCTGTATCAGAGGCAGCAGCGCAGGATGCCAAGCAGGAGCTCATCTGTGAGGGGAGCCAGTTTAAAAAATAGTTCCCCTCGTGGACCGGCTGCCTGTTGCCCTGGGCTGCTTCCTCAGATAAAAGAGTGGCAGCAGCCCCTGTAGAGGAGGGAGGTCTGAGCTGGACCGGCACGAGCCAGAACTGAGCCTGTCCCCCCAGCTCCTAAGACACTTTAAATGCAGAGCCGCAGCGGGGGTCGGTCCCGGACCTGGCGTGAGCCAGGACTGAGCCGAGCTGCTGGCCAGCCTGCTAAAAAATTTACTGGTGTGGGAAAGGGGGGAAATGTGTGTAGTCTATAGCATTAACCTATAAAGCTTTTGCTTATCGGTTAATCGGTTAATCGACCACACTATTACATCCCTACAGTGAAGTCATATCAATATTTCCATGCTGGGTCAAGAGGTTTTTGAGCCATTGTGTGCTCGCTGCCTCTGCTTTTGCGATGCTAAACATTTTTGAAAAATGAGCTCTAAGACTGGGGGTGGGATTTTTAATGGTAATTTTTTACTCTACTCCTGCAATTCATATCAACGGGGCACAGGCAGAAGCCTGCTCACGTGCTGTCAGATGCAGGATTGGGCCCCAGTTACAGCATGGCCAGCTCTCATGATAATTGCTGCTTTTAATTCAAACCTCAGCTCCTGGAGTCAACTGATCACATAAAACTCTCAGCACCATTTAAAAATGCATGTCTACTCTCATGGCTTCAAAGGAAAGCTTGACCCCTCTTAAGAAAACCCCATATTTATTATCTTAAAGCTAATTAATGATTTTGTAGGGGCCCACCTCATGACGTTTGAATGCTTGGAACTGACAATATTGTTATAGCCCATTATAGCTGTATCAGATTCAGTAATACGACTTTGACTTTGTTCTTAGTTTCTTTTCTCTTTCTTTGATTCTATGTTGGCATCAGTGCAAAGTTGCACAAGAAATTTCTAAACCACTCTCTAGTCGATTGGTAGTGTAACAATTCTGCTATTACCAACTGCTTCCATCTCACTTATGATTTAAAAAAAAATCTACTTGCAAAAGGCTTCTCCCTAAACATGCATAAGCCAGCCTAGAACTGGTTACGAAGCCAAATCTAGCATGTTACGCAACAGGATTTAATTTAAACCCTAATCTCCATGCTCGGATGAGCAGTGGTAATTTCTTTTCTAAGCAGTAGCAAGTTAAGAAAGACACGGCCAACTTGGGAGAAAAATTATCTCCGAAAATGTTGGTGCTACTATTAACTGGAAAGACTCTTATGTAACAAAATAGTAGAAAATCATTGTTTCTAATATTTTTTTAAAGCAAACATCTTAGTAAATCCTGTTTAGAGAGGCTGTCGGAACACATTTGTTTTTAAAATTAGGGATTATACAATCTGTATTTTAAATTATTGTTGCTCAAGTTGAACCTCTTTAGTGCAGCACCCTTGGGACCTGACCGGTGCTGAACTAGGGAATTTGCCGAACCATGGAAGGTCAATATTGTCTAGCAGCATTACCAACACTCCCACTGCTTACCGGGCTCTTAGAACACTTGTAGGGGTAAATTAGAGCTAAATAACAGAACACAAGGTCAGGGATCGAAGCTATAAACAAATTTTATGGGACCACGGGAAACTTGGCCACACCCATGATAAGCGGCTATCCGATTCACTAAAATCATGCCAGACCATGGATGTTGCCACACCAGAGTGTGCCGGATAAGAGAGGTTCACCTGTACAGGCAGTCCCCGACTTACCCACCGACTTATGTCGGATCCGCACTTACGAACGGGGCTTTCTCGCCCCGGAGGTCGAGGTGGCGGATTGCTACCTGCGAGCTCCGGGGCGAGAAAGCCCCGTTCGTAAGCTGCTCCGGTGCCCCTGGTCTGCTGGAGACCGTCTCCAGCAGACCAGGGGCACCGGGCGGGTTCCCGCGCTTCTGAGGCTTTGCCAGAGCAAAGCCTCAGAAGCGCGGGAACTGCCGCTGCTGCCGCTTGAGACCCGGTGCCTGTGGTCTGCTGGGGACCGTCCCCAGCAGACCACAGGCACCGGGACTGAAGCCGCAGCCGCGGGGGGGGGGGGGGTCCCGCGCCTCTGAGACTTTGCCAGAGCAAAGCCTCAGAGGCGCGGCACCCCACTGCCGCTGCTGCTCTGCTCCCCGTGTCCCTGGTCTGCTGGGGGGGAGCGCGGATAGTGTGCCCCCCCTCAGCAGACCAGGCTTTTGTTTTGGACCCTGGAGCAGAGCAGCTGGGGCACTGCGGATTGGTCCTGCAGCGCCCGCTCTGGGCACTACTGGACCAACCCGGCAGCACCCCAGCTGCTCTGCCCCAGGTCCTGATTCAGCCGCTGCTGGTCAGTTTCAGCAGTGGCTGAATCAGGACGCCTGGGGCAGAGCAGCTGGGGTGCTGCTGGGTTGGTCCAGTAGCGCCGAGGGGTGCTACTGGAGCAACCCAGCAGCACCCCAGCTGCTCTGCCCCAGGCGTCCCCAAGTCAGCCGCTGCTGAAACTGACCAGCGCTGACTACAGGAAGCCCGAGGCAGAGTTGCTCTGCCCCAGGCTTCCTGGAATCAGCACTCATCAGTTTCAGCAGCAGCTGACTTGGGGAAGCTTGGGGTTCTTAAGTTGAATCTGTATGTAAGTCAGAACTGGCGGTCAGTTTCAGCAGCGGCTGAATCTGGACGCCAGTTCCGACTTACATACAGATTCAACTTAAGAACAATCCTACAGTCCCTATCTTGTACGTAACCCGGGGACTGCCTGTATTTGAATTTTTTTCTTTAACTCCTAACTGCTGGAATCAAGAGAATGCATGAGACGGGTCATCGTGTTATTAAAGTTTCTGTCCTTCATGGTTTCAGAGTGAAAACGTGAAATGAATGCCTCCTGGAGATTCACACCAGAAGCTAAATACAAAGAACCCTCATTTTAAAAATCACGGTATGATTTTTAAGCCAACCTTCTGGGTGGATGGATGGGTAACAGTAAGGATCAAACATGGGACCTCAAAGCATGAAAAATTGTTCTCCTTGACCTCTGGGGATAGGACAAGAAGCAAAGGGCTTAAATTGCAGCAAGGGAGGTTAAGTTGGACATTAGGAAAAACTTCCTACCTGTCAGGGTGGTAAAACTCTGGAAAAAATTTCCTAGGGAGGTTGTGTAATCTCCACCGCTGGAGATATTTGAGGGCAGGTTGGATAGAAATCTATCAGGGATGATCTAGATGGTGCTTGTGTAACCCACACACCTAGTGTGGTTACTGAGCAATGCAAGTGGTACCTCAAGCACAGCAATAGTTAAGACCAAGAGACCTCTACACCATAGGCTAGGAGCCAGCTGGCTTTTAGCTCAGAGGGTAGAGGCTCCTATACTCAGCTTCAGAGATCCCAGGTTCAAATTTGCCTGGTGGTGGTTACACTTTGTCCTGCCGTGAGGGCAGAGGACTGTATTCGATGACCTGAGATCCCTTCCAGTTCTAGTGTTCTGTGAATCTATGATCCTCCACTACCTAAGCTGAGGGACCCAAGTCTGTTAGTCAATGTGTAAGGGGACTGTTACCCCTTACTAAAACTCTGTGGGAGTTTTTTGGTTTATCAGCTTCAGAAGGGGGAGGGGTGCATGAGACTGACAGACCCCAGAGACAATGGAAAGCAGTCAACACTCCAGCTCAGCCTGCCTGACAGGTTGTAAGTGGGGATTGTTCTGGCTCTCTCTGAACAAACAAGCTGTGTGCAGAAGAGGTCCTGCAAAGACAGAGAGCTGAAAAGAGCAGTGCAAGCTGTATGAAGAAGTCCTGCAAAAGGAACAGAGAGCTGAGACACTGCTAAGAGGCGTGCAAGCTGTGCTGAGGGGCAGTTTTGCAGCAGCAGAGCCAGGCGTACACAGCACAGGGAGTGCAGAGCCTGTGTTGAGCAGCAGACTGGCAGTGCTCAGAGCCAAAAGGAACAGAGAAGCAACACAAGGAGCTGGAACTGGCCAAGCAGCACAGCCTGCAGCTGGATGTGGTGAGCTACTGGGACCTGCAAAGTGTGGGGAAAGGCTCTGGACTGGGAGAGGGGTCTGGCCACTTAGAGACTGAGGCTGTGTGGTCACTGCCAGTGCAAGCGTGTCCAGCCTGCAGCCCCTTGCAGCACATCCAGGGCTCCTAAGGAAGAGACTGTGAACTGTCCTTACACTCTGCAGACTGCTGTGTTGATGTCCCTGTGCTACAGAGCAGGGCTGTGTGTTCTCATTTAACCATTCTCATTGTTTCTTATTCTATTCTCTTTAATCAGTTGATGTTTAATAAATTGTATTTGCTTTGAACCTTATGAAGTGATCACTGGGCCAAGAAGGGCTGCAGTGTAAAGAGAGCACCTCGGAGTGGGGACACCCTAACTCCTGCCCCTAGTGACTACAAGGTCAGGGATTAAGCCCCAGGAAACCTGGGCCCTGCCTTGTTGGGGTTTCAAGGGCTCTGCTACTCAGGAGAGTGGAGGGGGAGCCCTCAGGATCAGGGAGCCGTGGGGTAAAGGAAGTGGGAGCGGGGACTCAGATCCTTTCGCTGGTTCATTTCACCGGGGTGTATAGAAGCCAGGAAAGTTCCCCACAATAGCGGGACCATTCCCCCGCTTACAAATGCGGCTACATCTACACTGGCACCCTTTTCCGGAAATGCTTATAACGGAAAACTTTTCCGTTATAAGCATTTTCGGAAAAAGCGCATCTACATTGGCAGGATGCTTTTCCGGAAAAGCACTTTTTGCGGAAAAGCATCCGTGGCCAATCTAGATGCGCTTTTCCGCAAAAAAGCACCGATCGTCATTTTTGCGATCAAGACTTTTTTGCGGAAAAGAAATCTCTGCTGTTTACACTGGCCCTTTTCCGGAACAGTTTTCTGGAAAAGGACTTTTGCCCGAACGGGAGCAGCATAGTTTTTCCGGAAAAACACTGACTATTTTACATTAGATTGTCAGTGCTTTTCCGGAAATTCAAGGGGCCAGTGTAGACAGCCTGCAGGTTATTCCGGAAAAGCGGCTGATTTTCCGGAATAAGTGGCCAGTGTAGACACAGCCTGCAGACGCAGGTAGTTTTTCAATTAGACTGCCAGAAAATGACGGTTTTTCAGACCCCAGACTTCCTCACAGGAACGTACCGTTTTCAATATAACTTTTGATAGAAAAGGTTTCTCAGGCCCAGCGGGCCAGCCCTGGCCAAGAGGGCTCTTATCTATTGAGGGACTGGCGCTATTTCACTTGGCAGCAACAATTAACCAAAGCATGGCCTCCCTTGTCACAAGTGAGCATCCTAAGCAGTAGGCTATGAGCTATTCTGGGGTAGGCCTCTCACAGTGTCCCCTATTAGAGCTGTTCCACTTGGCAGAATAGGCCAGAAAAAGACACACTGACTCCGTAATCCAGTGGTTAGAACAGGAGATGGGGAACCTAAGGGCTGGGGGTTGGATGCAGCTCCCAAGGCTCATGCTGGCATTCCCCCCGAGGCTGGAGCACACAAAATCTACTAGACTGGGCCCTCCTAGGCTCTGGTGTGTGAGGGGAATGTGGGGAGTGTCTTTCTGCTTCTCAGTCGGGGAACACATCAGTGAGGGATGAGGGGAGTGGGTTGTTTGGGGGGGTTGTTTTTTGTTTTTTTGCTTCTCGCTTGTGTGCAGCCCTCAACTAATTTTTCTGTGGATCAAAGACCTCCAACCCAAAAAAGGTTCCCCCCTCCCTTCGGTTGGAGCATGCACCGAGGATACAGCAGACAAGTCCCTGAGCTCTTATGGAGGGGAGGGGTCTTGATGCAGAGATCAGACGGTGGGTGGAGCCTACGGTGGGTCCTCTCAAGAATAGCACTGTCCAAGATGAGAGAAGGCTGTGATGAAGAGAGTTATCTAGTCACACACAACTTCCTGTTACTCAATGGATTGATGGATGGATAGGAGTCTGGCAAGCCACAACCCCAGAGGCACTAATCTGAAGACATAAGAGAAAGGGAGTAAAAAAAGGCATCTTGTGAGAAGTACAATTTAACAGACGATGAGGATTCCAAAATTACAAAACCTCCAGCTTTTGTGGGCAACAGGCATGCCCCTTTCGGATAGCCCAGCCTTCACCCTCCTGCAAGGTTAGCATTACAGACGGTTCTTCAGTTTAACCTCACATTGTCTTGAGCTAATTATTTCAAAGCCTAGAAGGGGTTGAGTCCGGACTGTTATTTATAGACTCTCGCAACTTCCGAGAAACTGCAGCTTTAACAATGAGCAAGAGAGCCCGCACTGAGAATTCTAGCCACTTCAGCAAGGTACAAACTGCAACCAACACCCCCCCCCCCCCCACAAACGAGTCTGTCCCTCAAACAACCCTGCTTGCTTTATTTTCTGAAGTGCTCAATCACTATATTTATGCTGCCTGCACTTGGAGCGTTTACATAGAACTTCATTGTAAGAAGTTAAGAATAACACATGGGGTAAATGGAGGCTTAAAATCAACATATGTGAATTTTAGAAGCTGGTAGAGGATTTATTAAAAATGAGCCAGTCGAGTGCATACAAAACATCTGTCGCACACAGAGAAAAAGGAAACGCCTCAGGACTGTTAGGGTTCCTTATTTTTCAAGGAGTCTGAGTCAAGGATCTCCGAGTTCCGGACACAGCGAGAAGGAATACCACAGTGCAACAGCCCATGGGCCCAGTCTCATCTCACACAATTACCAGGGCTGGGGGCAGGGATAGCTCGGTGGTTTGAGCATTAGCCCAGGTTGTAATTTCAATCCTTGAGGGGGCATTTAGGGATCTGGGGCAAATCTGTCAGGGATGGTCCTTGGTCCTGACGTGAGGGCAGGGGACTGGACTCGATGACCTCTCGAGGTCCCTTCCAGTTCTATGAGACAGATAGATCTCCATATATTATATTATAAAGCACAAGAAGTCCTCCCCTTCCCCAAGCAGGCAGTTCAGAAGCACCCAGCACACAAAGAGCCAGTCCTGTCCATTAGAAGTGGGCTCATGTCCTGGAGCAGGAATGCTTGAGAGAGACGAGGTGGGTGAAGTGACATGTTTTAATGGACCAACTTCTGCAGGTGCCACAATCAAGTTCCTAAGATGCAGCACATCTGTTCTTCAGCTCCGTGATGGTCACAAGCTCTCCCACCCACAGGGGAGGGTGCCATCAAAAGGTATTACCTCACCCGCCTTATCTCTCCCATATCCCAGGACCAAGCCGGCTACAACACCTCCACCACTGTGGAATGTTTCCACAACACATCTCTCTGAGGTAGCAACTCCCCCATTTTATTAAATGCAGGCAGATTAGTACCCCTGTCCTGCAGTAAGGTCCACCTGCACACACC
Organism: Pelodiscus sinensis; assembly: GCF_052426305.1. Taxonomy (NCBI): domain Eukaryota; kingdom Metazoa; phylum Chordata; order Testudines; family Trionychidae; genus Pelodiscus; species Pelodiscus sinensis. The sequence continues at coordinate 4,591,816 of NC_143074.1, read as the reverse complement.
CCTAAACCCCGCAGAGCTCCACTAATGTCCAGGGTCTGCTGGCCAGAAGTCAGGGTTCTAGTGAGTTGCCTGAAATGACACAGTAGATTTGTGGCAGCGACAAGAACAGAACACAAGTCTCTCAACTCCAAGTCGTCTTCTGCTCAGTCATGAGCCCACACTCCCTTCCTGGAAAAATGCCACAGGGCTGACAAACCCCACAAATCCAGGCTGTTGTGTTCTCCGCCCCGCTCTGCTCAGGTAACACAGTCTGTCCGTTCTACAGAAGATCACCCACAGAAAGGAAGGTATCAGAGGGGTAGCCGTGTTAGTCTGATTCTGCAAAAGCGGCGAGGAGTCCTGTGGCACCTTATAGACTAACTGAAGTGTTGGAGCATAAGCTTTCGTGGGCAAAGACCCACTTCGTCAGATGCATGTAGTGGACGTTTCCAGAGGCAGGTATAAATATGCAGGCCAGAATCAGGCTGGAGATGACGAGGTGAATCCAATCAGGGAGGATGGTCTAGTGGTTAGGGTGCTAGCCTGTCACTCAGGAGACCTGCCTCTGGTCCCTGCTATGCCACAAACATTCTGTGTGCATCTGGGCAAGCCAATCTTTGCGTCTTGGCTCCCCATGGGTAAAATGAAGCTAAGAGCATGTCCAGGTTGTGAGAAGCCTGGATGCTAAGGTTAGTGGGGGTTACGGAATACCTGATCTAAAGACAGATGTGTGTCTCAGAGGGTATGTCTACACTACCCCGCTAGTTCGAACTAGGGTGGTAATGTAGGCATACTGCACTTGCAAATGAAGCCTGGGATTTGAATTTCCCAGGCTTCATTTGCATAAGCCGGCCGGCGCCATTTTTAAATGCCAGCTTGTTCGAACCCCGTGCCGCGCGGCTACACGCGGCATGGGCTAGATAGTTCAAACTAGCACGCCATTCCGAACTATCTGTACACCTCATGGAACGAGGCGTACAGATAGTGCGGAATGGCGTGCTAGTTTGAACTATCTAGCCCGTGCTGCGTGTAGCCGCGCGGCACGGGGTTCGAACAAGCTGGCATTTAAAAATGGCGCCGGCCGGCTTATGCAAATGAAGCCCGGGAAATTCAAATCCCAGGCTTCATTTGCAAGTGCGGTATGCCTACATTACCACCCTAGTTCGAACTAGGGTGGTAGTGTAGACATACCCAGAGTTACACTGCCCAGGGTGTGTTGTGCCTTGGTAACCAATGTACCTATTACAGAGCCTGGTGATAGAGCTAAAGCGAGAGAGACCCTTTGTCTTCAGCTCTGGAGCGCCCAGTTCAATCAGCCAAGAGGGAAACTGTTGCTGCTGCAAGAACATCAGAACGGCTACACCAGGTCAGACCAAAGGTCCATCTAGCCCAGGCCAAGGCCAGGTGCCCCAGAGGGAGTGAACAGAACAGGGAATCTTCAAATTCCCTGAATTTGTTGTGGTGAGAGAGGTCCAGGTTGGATATTAGGAAAAACTATTTCACTAGGAGCGTGGTGAAGCACTGAATGGGTTACCTAGGGAAGTAGTGGAGTCTCCATCCCTAGAGGTGTTTAAGTCTCGGCTTGACAAAGCCCTGGCCGGGTTGATTTAGTTGGGATTGGTCCTGCCTAGAGCAGGGGGCTGGACTTGATGACCTTCTGAAGTCTCTTCCAGCTCTATGATTCTATGAAATCATCCATTCCGTGTCGCCCATACTCCCTGGTATGCTGAAGTCAGGAACACTTCCACTGGATGTTCCAATATTAGTGTTAAAACAAGTTTCAAAGTACCGAGACACAGGTCAGAAAGGTAATTAACACTGCCCCCTGCTAGCAAACAACAGTGCAGGGCCCTTTGTTCCCGGGTTCAGAACCTCTGGCCGTTACATCAGTCATACTGGTCCTCTCTTCACCTTGCTAATTATGCCGGCAGGAGCAATAATGAGATGCTGGCTCCAATTACGCATGGCCCATCATGATCCCATTAGCGAAAGGAGGCGGCAGTGATTAATGCAGCCAGCCGGAAGGACAGGAGCGGGGCAAGAATACAGGGGAGCAAATTGCTGTAGACAGAGGAGGTGGCAGTCCCTGAGCCAGACTATGCAGGTCTATTCAGGAGTGGGTGGGGGAGGCGCCATGGCCTGCAGGGTGCAGGAAGCCAGAACAGGTTACCATGATGGCTTCACAGTCCAAGGCCTTGTCTACTCTTGCATGTTTTGTTCCTAAAGGTTCCTTTCTGGCGACAAAACCCGAAGAGCGTTCACATTGCAAGGCGACAAACGTCTCGACACGCCCTTCTTGGCAAGCAAAAACTTCCACCTCCGCACGAGACTCGTGTCTCTCCCCTGTCCTTATTATCTACCATCAGGTGTGCTACAGTAGGATTTCTGTCGAGTTCATTGGCCTCCAGCATGTTTCCCACAATGCCTGATTAGCCGCTCTGGCCAGCGCTTTGAACTCTGCTGCTCTGCAGCCGTGTAAAAAGATGCGCCCCACACCTGCATGACAGTGAGATCCTACCACTCAGTGCTGGTTTCCCTAGCCCCTAAGCAATGGTCTACGGTGCACAAGTGACCTGTGATAGCCCAATGCAATAGCAATTCGTCAGTGTCATTCCCATCCTCATTGTCGTCAAATACCAAATCCAGAAGGAGCCGTGCCGCGAGGCGCGATGTCTTAAGCACATGGATCACAAGGTGGGGGAGAATTGGGGATCATGATTTCTCACAGCAGACGCTGGACTCTGCAGCAAGGACTGTCATTCAAGTGTCACAAAAGTACAATGGAAGCCCAGGGAGGGCTGGGAAGCAAAGAGGTGGCTGACGGGACAATTTCTCACATTCCCTAGGTGCCTAGCGCTATGTTGCTCATTCCTACAGTACTTAGCGGCGGAGGGTGACGTCAGGCACTGTGTGATGCTCGTCCACATGGCTTTGCTCTAGCAGCCCTCAGGGTGCTAGCAACATGGCCATGAAGTGTCGACAGTGGGAGGCAGAAAAAATGGTTTGACTGGTTGTCACTTTTGGCGACTTTCACATGTCGACAGCATTTTCGCCGCCAAACCTTCCCACTGCTCTAGATCATGCCCTAGAACAGGACATGCTTGTGCCTTTAAAGTCTCACGATTATCATGCCAGTCTCGGGTTTTCTGACCCGTGATTTTGGAGCAGTCAGGGATGGCAAAGGATTTCTCAATTACTAACATCTGCTCTGGGCCCTACAGGCAGGTCCAGTAGGACTGGGGTGGGCTGGGAGTGTACCAACAGGAAACGCACCATGTTAAAAGCTTTATTATCCAACCTCTGACTGCAGGGGGCCAGCATCCCCTTAAAGGGGCTGAACGTAGCAGTCAAGGGAACCAGCCTGGCCAACTAGAATAAAGCAATGGAAGGATCTGAAGAATGGCTTTGATATGCAATTGAAGGACATGAAGATACCTGGCTACCCTGTGGAGTGGCAGGTTCCTGTGCCGTAGGCGCGGATGAACAGGCTCTCTGTTTTCAGTTCAACCCCCCGTGACCTCGCCTCCCCGCCAAGCCAGGAGCTGAAGAAACTAGATACATGCACATGAATTCAGCCTCTGCTGACAGACCTCAGGACCCCCAACTGGAAACCTGCCTCTGCTGGGGCTTCTGCTACTGAGCCTCCGGCAAAGCCAAGCACTGAAGCGAAAACTGGAATCAAGTGTCACCAAGTTTAAATTAAAACCAGGACAAAGGAGAATTTTCCTTTACAGCAAAGTAAACTGAGAAGCACTTTGCAGATATCAGCCTTTGCTGGTGTAAGTCCCAATACCTCGATGACGACTCCTGAGATGATCCCAAACACTCTTCGGCTGTGTCTACCCTGGCACCCTTTTCCATAAAAGGGACGCTAATGAGACACTTCGGAATTGCAAATTCCGCGGGGGATTTAAATATCCCCCGCGGCATTTGCATGAACATGGCTGCCGCTTTTTTCCGGCTCGGGGTTTTGCCAGAGAAAAGCCCCAGTCTAGACGGGATCTTGCGGAAAATAAGCCCTTTTCCGGAAGATCGCTTATTCCTACTTGAAAGTTAGGAAAGGGCTTATTTTCCGCAAGATCCCGTCTAGACTGGCACTTTTCTCCGGCAAAACCCCGAGCCGGAAAAAAGCGGCAGCCATGTTCATGCAAATGCCGGGGGGGATATTTAAATCCCCCGTGGAATTTGCAATTCCGAAGTGTCTCATTAGCGTCCCTTTTACGGAAAAGGGTGCCAGTGTAGACACACCCTTCCAGTGATCCTAACCTCACACCCTAGAACCCTATGCCTGGAGAGGAATCTGGATGGGAGAGGATTCCAGGATGCAAGATGGACCATTTTTTCATGCTCTTTCAAATCCCATATGTTAAAGCTGACCCTGCCTTGGTTGAAATAGGGACAACCAACAGCCAGTGTTTTTCCACTTTCAAAAAAATTATTTTCTTCTCTTAGTCGGCCACCTGCGCTTCTCCTCCTTCTCCAGCTGTCATGAGTAACTCAGCAGTGAGTGCCATTCCATTGAGAACGGGATTTGTTACAGCCATAGTCCAGAGTCTGGGTGCTGAAGCTGCAGCAGTGACTCTTTTAGCTCTGGAGATCCCCGGTTCAAAGCCCCGGTAGGGTCATCCAAAGCGGTGGCCATCACATGTGCACACACTGTTCTTCACACAAAGAAAAACTGAGACTTTCCATTTCAAAAAAGGTCACATTTTCACCTCAGGCAAACTGCAGGCACATTTGTAAGTGGTTCCGTATCAGCCTGTTGTCAATTTTCTCCAGGAATGATTGAATTATTGAGGTGTCTACCTTAACCAGCCTCCTGGATTCTCATCAGCTTATCTAGACTTTTTCTAGTCTGGTCTAGTTCTAGTCTGGACTCATTTCTCACTTTTCTCCTAAAACTACATTTATGTGACATGTTCCTTGTATTCTGGAGTGTTATGATCATATAAAATTCACTGCAAACCACAAAGCATAACCAGCCACTGCTCTCTCAAGCAATAACTCCACCTGAAATGCTAGTGACTCAGTCAGACAGCAAACACAAAATCCTGCATCTCTCTCTATTTTGTGCTTTGTGAAGGCTAATCAAAAACAGATATTTCTCTCTATCCACAGCTTTGGGGGCTCAGCCAACCATGGAACATTCAGTCTATTGACCTAATGAAAGGTCTACTCACTCAGACAGGCTCAGGCACATAAATAGTAACAAAAATAATAATGATCAAATTGAGAGTAAGATGGATGCAATTTTCTTTCAACTCCATGAGGCTGACAAATGCCTCAAAGGACACAGAGGTAGAGGGAGAAGAAGAATATTCACTGCATTTTTATACATGACACTTGCTCACTGGTGCGGCACAAAAGACGCCTCGTTACGTTGCTTTAATGAGCTAGAGATAGGCCAGAGAGGAGACAGTATAAGTAACAACACACCTCAGCAGCTGCCAGACAAGAGCTGCAGCTTATAGAAAAAAGTGAAACAAAGAAAGTCTCTTGGCAAGAACACGCCCTTATGATTTCATCACAATTCCTGAAACCCTCCGGGTCACCATGTGGAACCATCAGAGGAAGTGCAGACACCACGGGAAATCGAGCCTGGAACTTCATAATCCAAACATGCTCCATTGATAGTAAAGGAAGAAATGTCGGCTGCACTCAAGGCTCTGATCGGAGTTTAATGCCAGGGAGGATCGGAGCCAGAACAAAGGAAATTGAAGGAACCAAAGTCTTTGACGATGCTGGCAGCAAACCAGCTTTTAGAGGCCTGCTGCTATCCCCAGGAGAGGCATTGTAGCATTTCTCCATGGAGCAGAGACAGCTACAGAGCCAAGTCATTACTCAACGACGAAGGCGTCCATAAGAGAAGATGCTTAATCTCTCATTGCTCCTCCTGGGAAGCCATCGATTGGAAACAGAAGGCAGCACTCAGCACTTCTCCTTGACGCGCTCCTGGGGGTAAATCCGGTCTCTAGTTAGCATGGGGGCAGGGCAGAGAGCAGGAGGGGGAAGGAGGCCTTTAACCAGATTGCATTTCAGACCCTAAGCCCAGGGTTTTACGGCCCACCAGCTAACGAGACCTGCTTAAACAGGGCCCGGGCAGAGCAGGACCCCAGGCCATGGAGCAAAGAGCAGGCAGTGTGGAAACTATCTGGCTTTGCAACCAGTATCACAGTTTGTGTGGCCCATCAGGATGCTTCGTGCCTGTTAAGTGTTCGGCTATAAAAGAAGGAGCTGTGCTGACCATTAAAATAGAGCTACATAGTATTTAATGCTCCATAATCTTCAGGAATCTGTTAAACCCACCACGGCGGAGGAAACCCTTCTCGTCCCTGTAAGACATAAAACATTCCAGCCGCACGAGAGGCAGCACCGGGCAGGTCCCCTCCATGAGGATGGCAGGGAGATAAGGAAGCCGCAGTGAACTGAAACAAAGGTCTCCAGAGGTCTCTTCCAGCCCTAGGATTCCATGAGAGGGCAGCTTTAGTTTCACACAATTCATTTCGAAGGCGTCGGGAGCCTGTAAATGAGCCAGGCGGTGGCCATTTTGGAGAGCTGGAGGTTAAAGAACGGGCGCTGTGAATTATCGAGGTGAAGACCGGAAACCAGCTTCCCAGGACGTGGCCACTCCGCTTGTGGCAGCTGGAACTCCCAGCTCCGCCCGCCATGCTCACACGAGCCCTGATGGAGCTGGGCGCCATCCTAGCCTGCACTGAGCATCGTGGGCAGGCTTGTACGCGAGTAGCGATCCCCCAGGCCAGGGGTGTGCCCACCTCAGCGGGAAGCGCATCTCTGCTGCAGAGGAGATGTAGCCTCGGGGCCAGGCTTGGGGCAGGCAGGGGAAGGTTGCTGAGCCCAGGCTTTGGAGACTCCAAGCTGGGAGGATGGTCAGACGAGGACGCGGAGGTGCATCTCCAACATTTCTAGGTATTCTATGGCCCCGTCAGTATCTGAGCCCCTCTGTGTCCTGAACAATCCTCGCAACAGCACTGAACCCAGGTCTCAGGGAAGCCCCCACAGTGCCCTCGCCCCTGCACCACCCTGCCTCTCCCGAGAGCAGCAAGAGAACATGACTCAGTGAAGCACAAACCTCTCTACAGCTAGATGTTTGTTGCAGGGGCACAGATTTGCCCAGGCAGCAGCATAATCTCATACTTAAGATATGCAGGGCACTTAAGTACATCATCAGGGCTGGCCTTACCATGAGGTAAACTGAGGCGGCTGTCTCAGGTGCCAGACTGTGGGGAGCGGGGGGCACTAGGACCCAGAGTGTAGAAAATTGTGTCTGCTGCTGGCGCAGATATATTCTCTCTGCTCTACACGCACAGAGCTGGTGGAGTGCTGAGCTGGAGGAAGGAGGGCATAAGAGACATAACAGGAAGGCAGGAGAAAAGGCAGTCAAGTTAAGAGGGAGGTTTGGGAACACAGGACCCATTCAAAGTCTGTGGAGCCCACGCTGCTAAACTCCTTCAGCACATAAGAGTGACCACACTGGGTCAGACCAAAGGCCCATCTAGCCCAGTGTCCTGTCTGCTGACTGTGGCCAGTGCCAGGTGCCCCAGGAGGAGTGAAGAGAACAGGGAATCATCATGTGATTCCTCTCCTGTCACCCACGTCCAGACAAACAGAGGCGAGGGACACTGATCCTACCCATCCTGGCTAACAGCTATTGATGGACCTAACCCCCATGAATCTATCTAGCTCTTTTTGGGACCCTGTTAAAAGTCCTGGCCTTCATAACTCAGTGCTTCCAAAAACCTCCTCTTATGCATCTAGACTGTAAACTCTTTGGGGCATGAGCTGTCTCTTATTACATGTGGGTACAGTGCTCAGACCGGGGTGGGGGAAGAAGAGATCCTCTAGGCTGGGGGTGACCGAACTGCGGCTCGCGATCCACATGCAGCTCTTCTCTCCCAAAAGTGCGGCTCATGAAGCTGCTCCTGGCCAAACACTGCTGCCCCCCACCACACCCCCCGGCTCCCCTGTGCTCACTGGGGTGACGATTGAAAATGGAGCCCATGATGGCGGCTATTGCCGGGAGTCTGATATGGCCAAACAGCCTAGACTTGTTTCTTAAAGGGGCAGCCTCCTTTTTTTTGGGGGGGGGGGGGGGGCTCTACAATTCTGGTGCGGCTCTTCACATTTTATCTGCCGCTGTTTCGGTTCTCTTTGTTAAATGGGTTGGCCACCCCTGCTCTAGGCCCTACTATAAATGACATAAATAACGATCATAATGACATGAATAAAACACCCAAATACTGCCTTAAAGAGGCTATTCAGAATCCCTCTGGAAACTGAAACAAAAGCAAGTTGATTACAAATGACACCAGAAATTTGCTTACACTTGCAACGCCAGGAGTTTCTTCCTCGTGTTGAGCTGATCAGTCTCTCTCTCTCCCCCCCTCCCCTCCGTTCCCATCAAGACCAGCAACATCTGCTAGATTTACCTATGAAATACAGTTGAGAACAATATATGCCAATTCTTGTGAATATAAATCTTCTGGTGTTCCCGTGATTCTTTTAAACAAAAGCACAGCGGCTTTGTTTTCAACTCATCAGACTAAACACCACAACTGCAGCACAGCTGTAGAAACAGCTTACGGTGGGGCTTGCAAAGCTGTTCTCTGTAGCTACCGCACACGCAGAAACACAAACACTCACCCAAAAGTCCACATGATTTTTTGATCAGGGTAGGTATGTTTCCCGGTGCAAATATATAGGACGCCATGGCCGCATGATATAGACTTAAGGAAGAGAAAATATACTGGAAGGTACCTGAGATATATTTTAGCTCCAGCTGCTTGAAACTTTGATTAAACAGGTTTCTATGGAATAATAGCAGTTTAGTCAAAATGTAAATGTTTCCAGGAAAGTCTCCATTTCCCTATATTTTTGATGGAGAAAGATGCCAAAAGGAATCATTTTCAGAAGGTGAAATATTTCACTTTGACTTTATTGTTTAGATTGTGGATGTTGTGAAGACTAGGACTTTAACAGGGTTCCAAGCAGATACATTCATGAAGGTTAGGTCCATCAATGGCTATTATCCAGGAAATACCATCTACAGAATTTGTTAGTCTTTAAAGTGCTACTAGACTATTTGATAGAAATGTAGCTGTGTTAGTCTGGGGTAGCTGAAGCAAAATGCAGGACAATGTAGCACTTTAAAGACTAACAAGATGGTTTATTAGATGATGACCTCCAGATCAGCGGCACAGCCATGGGTACACGCATGGCCCCACAGTATGCTAACATCTTTATGGCTGACCTAGAACAACGTTTCCTCAACTCCCGTCCCCTTTCACCCCTTCTCTACCTTCGGTACATCGATGACATCTTTATGATCTGGACGCATGGCCAAGAAACACTGGAGATATTCCACAGAGATTTCAACAACCTACACCCCACCATCAACCTCAGCCTGGACCATTCTACACGAGAGATCCACTTCCTGGACACCACAGTACAAATCAACAATGGAAAATTAGACACCGCTCTCTACAGAAAACCAACCGACTCATACAGTTACCTACATGCTTCCAGCTCCCATCCAGAACACACCACATGATCCATCGTCTATAGCCAAGCCCTTCGATACAACTGCATCTGCTCTAATCCCACTGACAGAGACCAGAAGCTTCAGGATCTCTACCAAGCATTTATAAACCTCAACTACCCACCCGGAGAAATAAAAAAGCAAATTGAAAGAGCCAGACGAATACCTAGAAACCATCTACTTCAAGACAGACCCAAGAAAACCAACAATAGAACACCACTTGTCATCACCTACAACCCCCAACTTAAACCTGTCCAACACATTATCAATAAACTACAGCCTATACTGGAACAGGATACCATACTCCAAGAGGCTCTGGGAGACAGACCCATAGTCTCCTATAGACAACCACCTAACCTCAAGATGATTCTTACCAATAACCACAGGACATACCACACTAATACCAACCCTGGTACCTTCCCTTGCAACAAACCCCGTTGCCAGCTTTGTCCACATATTCATTCTGCTGATACCATTATTGGACCTAACCAAGTGAGTTATAAGATCAAGAACACATATTCCTGCGCATCCAGAAATATAATCTATGCTATCATGTGCCGAAAGTGTCCGTCTGCTATGTACATTGGACAAACATCTCAGACACTTCGCCAAAGGATTAATGCCCACAAAACAGATATCAGACAAGATCACAAAGAAAAAACAGTTTCTTGCCATTTTAACCAGAAAGGACACTCTCTCAATGACTTAACCACCTGCATTCTGCTACAAAGACCTTTTACATCTGCACTTGAAAGGGAATCCTCTGAACTGTCATTCATGTTAAAATTCGACACTTTCCAAAAAGGAATGAGCAAACACTCGAACTATCTTACCCATTACCAAGATAGCTTCCCCAATTATCACCTCTAATACCATTAACTCACAAACATCCCACTCTCCCCACCTCTAATATCATCAATTCACAGACACTTACCTTCTTTCCTCTCCCCCCCCCCCCCCGCATCCCCCTACTGTTCTGAAATGTGATTTGTCCTTTTCATATGTGTTCATTTTTTTAATTGTATCCTTTGGTATATATGGTTGTGACTATTTTCTTCCACTATTTGATCTGAGGAAGTGGGTCTGGCCCACGAAAGCTCATCATCTAATAAACCATCTTGTTAGTCTTTAAAGTGCTACATTGTCCTGCATTTTGCTTCAACTAGACTATTTGTTGTTTTTTACCTTTTTCCTGTTAGGGTATGTCTACACTAGCTCGTTAGTTCGAGCTAGGTAGGGTAATTAAGGCAAGCGGAGTTGCAAATGAAGCCCTGGATTTAAATATCCCGGGCTTCATTTGCATGTTCCATTTTTAAATCCCCCTTAGTCAGAACTCTGTGCCCGCGGCTACACGTGGCACGGAGTAGGTAGTTCGAATTAAAGATCCTAATTCGAACTACCGTTACTCCTCGTGGAATGGCTCCCCTCTGAATCTATGAGCCAGGATGGGTAGGAATGGTGTCCCTAGCCTCTGTTTGTCTGGAAACGGGTGACAGGGAAGGGATCATGTGAGGGTTAACTATTGTGTTCACTCCCTCTGAAGCATCTGGCATTGACCATTGTGGGCAGACAGGATACTGGGCTAGATGGACCTTTGGTCTGACCCAGTCCAGCCGGTCTTATGTTTTTATTCATTTTGTCTGGACTTTGTAATTTTTTTATTAAAATACAAATACAGTAGATTAAATGCATATAATTTAATATTTGACAGCACCATACATGTTTTAATAAAAATCAAACAAAACAAGTAAATGATCAAATAAAAAGAAAAACATTTCTACCGTATCAAAATGATACAATGCGGGGGTCCCACACAGACCGTTTGTTTTGTTTTGAAGGAAATTTTGAAACCTTGGCTCTTCATTCTGATTCGATTTGAAAGCAGGCACGTCAGAATTTCACATGGAACAGAAAGGCCGATTCCCTACCAGCTCTAGCATTAACCTCTGGAATTCACAAGGGAAAGCAGGAACTGACACGCTGATCAGACCAATTATCAGGGAAACAAAAGATGATCTTCCAGTTAAGGCACTAGCTTCAATTCTGGTTTTGCCACAGACTCACCGTGGGACCTTGGGCAAATCATTTAATCTCTTGATAGTTCAGTCCCTCCCTTCTCCACCTCAAGAAAACGGGGATAGGCATGACATACCCTCCCCCCCAGGAGACACACAGACTGCGAGATCCCATCCCATCCCTACCTTCCAGTGCAACTCAATATACTTTGATCGTGACTTTTATAAACAACTTCACACGTTGGCATTAAGCAACCCAACCAAAAATGCTCCAGGACTGGGTGGGAGGGAAACCACAATCCCCGTTCAGCTCAACTTCAAAAACATCTCTGAGCAAGGTTTGTGGCAGGCACCGTACACTCATGAGCCGGGAGTCTTTCCTATTTATTTACCTAAGTTCCCTTCTAGTTATGTTCTGTTTGCAGGCAGGAGATATTATCCATTCAGCCAGGGCCCTCTGGGCTCTTCAGCCAAGCCTGAAAGGACCACAGAAAGCCAAACACATGCCGGGAGACGAAAGCAAGGAAAAGCAACCGTGTTTTGTGAAAATGAGAGTGGTTTGTTTTCTTGCTCCTTTTTATGCCTAAAAAGCAGGCTGACCAGTTCTTCCTGAGCAAAGGATTTTGCCTGTAGCATCAGAGAGAGGCCTCCCTCCCTTCTAAGCTGTTGCCCTAGGCCTAGGGAAAAATCAGGCCCATGCATCTCTGCTGGCTGCCAGGGCAAACAGGACCATTATGATTATAACTACAGGCTGCTTTTGAAGGAGCTAATCTGCACAGAATCAATGTATTCACAGTGTGTGTGTGTCTCCACAGACCATGCACACATGCAAAAACCTGTGGCTGTCTGTGCAGTTGTATGAAACAACCCACAACTCAGATGCACTGACAGGAAGCCATGGGCCACGGGGATTTAGGGAATGTCCACACTGCAGCTGAAGTGGACCTGCCAGCCTAGGGAGACAAACACACTAGCCAGAGTCCTGAAAATAGTGTGGGAGTCTGGGCAGCAGCCCAAATTAGTCACACAAATACATGCCCAGGGTGCTGCAGCAGTTGCCTGTGCTGCAATTAGGGTAGCCAGATGGTTGAAACAAAAATACCACCCCCACACCCACACAAAAAAACCACCAGGAAAAAGTTCTGTTGAAGGGGAAAAAAACAGGGTGGGAGACCAAAGGGAAAAAAAGGACTCCAAGGACTTTTTAAGCCAAAAAAAATTAAAATAAGTTAAAATAAAAGAGCATTAAAACAGTATGTCCCCTTTAAGAGTGAGTGCAGGGATAGGAACAGCCATTTTGTGCTGGTAGCCTTGGGGAACCAGGTGAGTATGGGGGCTGGGGTCAGAGAGCTGGGGGGGGAGTTGGAGGGGGGGAGAAGGCTGGGCGCTGAGTGTTTGTAGGGTTGCCAGGTGCCTGGCATTTTCACTTCCTGTCCAGGGAAATTTCAGAAAATACTAGACATCTTAGGTATTGTCCAGTAAAACAATTCAGAGAAGAGGTGAAAATTCCAGACTGTCCGGGCGAATACCGGACACCTGGCAACCTTAGAATGTCCACATTGCTCTTTTAATACACCTCCCCACAACTAAAGATGTGCCAGAGATCAAGCAAACACATTTTTTTTACATTCATTACCGATACTGCAAGCCCAGAGGAGCCAGGGCTATCAACTTGCCAAGCCCAGAGATGCTGGGGCACAGCCCTGGTCCAAATTAGACCCTGCTTTGTCTACCGGACAGGGAGACAAACTCCTAGTTGCAGAGCAGAGTCCTCTGAGAACAGCTAATCTAAGGAAAAAATTAAGGGGATTGAGAGGTTGCTTACAAATTGGCTAGGACCTCTTTTCTTGGACTGTGGGACACACCCGTGGAGGGAGAAGCGTTAGCCCTTTGGAGCGAGCAAGTGAGAAAAGAGGAGTAAAAGACGTGATTTTTAAACTTCCTGCCATGCAGGAACGTCTAGTAAAGGCATATTTACCCCAACCTTTTATACTTGGCACCGCACATTTCATAGGGAGGAGTGAACTAGCCAAGCATCACAAAGCACTTGCACCTTGTTAAACCTTGCAACGTCCCTGCCAGGGAAGAGGGGAGACCCCCTGTCACTAATGGCACTTGGGTTCAGGGACTTCCCAAGAGGACACGGCAGCTGAATGGCCGAGATGACGGACCAGTGGTGCCCGCTCTCGCTGGTGTATCATGAGGCTTGTGCACTGCTTGAATGTTTCATAAGGGGAGTGACTTTCCCTACGGCCCTGGGAGCTGTGTGATTAGATGAGAAGCTCAGCTTTGTAAAGAGTTTTTAGCATTCATGGCGCCGGAGAAAACGCTTGGAAATGCGACTGCGTCAAACTCAAAGAGAAGATTAATTCTACACCTCTCCTTCTGATTTTTTAAAACATGTTTATGGGTGGAGGGGCTATCGAGTGGCCTTTGAACATGAGGTGGGCAATACAGTCACTAACTGCTAATCACCATGAGATCTCCCTCTCCCCGGGCTTCCAACCATCTCACGCTCCCATCTACCTGCTCTTTGTACATCTGTAACCCACACACTAGGGCTATGTCTATATTGTAGCCTTCCTGCGGAAAAGCATATGCAAATGAAGCGCGGTGTGGAATATCGCCGTGCTTCATTTGCATAAGTCATGAGCGGCCGTTTTTGCACAAGAGGCTTTTGCACAAAAACAAGCAGTTAAGCCACAAGACGGATCCTAGAGAAAGTACAATCCGAATCGGATTCCGTAATCTCAGCTGGGTAGAGCAGCATCTGTGGGCCACATGCTTAACACTTTGATGGGAAGGGAGGTACAAAGATCAAGGTCACAAGCAAAGGCTGATTCATCTCTCTGCAAAGGAGCTGTTCTGAAGGGGAGATATCAGTTTAGGTGAGGCGTGCATGCATGCATGGGCATGCGTGTATTGATAGAGGCATGTAATGCACACGCTAGGGGCAGGGGCAGATGACGATTTTGCAGGGCCCCGGGCAGCATAATTCCGCGGGGCCCCCCTTTTGCCACGGCGCATGCGCGGGGCTTTCTGAAGCACGGGGCCCGGGGCAGCCGCCCCGTTCGCCCTGCCATATATCCGCCTTTATGGCCATGTTTTCCTATGTGGGGCTGAGACAAGGCAGGAAGTGAAAAGGCAGAGTGACCCTAGCTCCTGAAATTAGCTTGCACCAGCCTGAGCCCACACAAACACTACATTCTGCAATATTCTGTAAGCTCCTTCCTTCATCAATTACTCCGGAGATTGATCTTCCGGAATTCGATTTAGCGAGTCTAGTAAGGACCTGCTAAATCGAACCCTGAGGGCACCCCCATTGGCGCTGGTACTTCTACTCCTTGAGAGGAGTAAGAGAAGTCGATGGAAGCATTTCTCCTGTCTAACTCCCCCAGTGGGGACAACACCAAAGTTCAGATCAACGCATGTCAACTCCCACTACGCAATTAACGTAGGTGGATTTGTGTATCTTAAATGGAACTTTTCCTCTAATGTAGATCTGGCCGTAGTCACTATGGGTTGGAACTGATACTTTTCTACCAGCTCTTGACATTTCTTCCTCATTTATTTACTCAGTCATTTATGGCGTTCCGAAGGTTCCCAGTGAAGAGACAACACCTGGGCTGTGTCTAGACTGGCCAGTTTTTCCGGAAAATCAACTGCTTTTCTGGAAAAACTTGCCAGCTGTCTACACTGGCTGCTTGAATTTCTGCAAAAGCACTGACTTCCTACTGTAAGAAATCAGTGCTTCTTGCGGAAAAACTGTTCTGCTCCCATTCAGGCAAAAGTCCCTTTTGCGCAATGCTTTTGCGCAAAAGGGCCAGTGTAGACAGCTCAGATTTGTTTTCTGCAAAAAAGCCCCGATCGCGAAAATGGCGATTGGGGCTTTTTTGCGGAAAAGCGTGTCTAGATTGGCACGGACGCTTTTCCGCAAAAAGTGCTTTTGCGGAAAAGTGTCCGTGCCAATCTAGACGCTCTGTTCCGAAAATGCTTTTAACGGAAAACTTTTCCATTAAAAGTATTTCCGGAAAATCATGCCAGTCTAGACGTAGCCCTGTAGTTTTCCCATCCCTGAGCCATTTCTGTCTGACTCTACATCATTCTGTACATGTTCTTGTAACCTCTCTCATTGCTGCAGCATTGGTGCGCCTTCCAGCCACACAAACTCCTCCACTGCCCTCATTCAGAGATCTCCACTGGAGCCTCAGAGGCCTTCACACCTCTCGAAAACTCAGAAATAAGCCAGGTGGCATAAACCTTCTTGTTAACATCAGAGAAAAGAACTCTTGTGTATCTACAGGCCCGCGGTACCAGCCCCGGACAGCAGTTTTATGCTCTCTTTATTGGAGCTCTCTCCTCTCTTTACCTGGAACAGCTCAACGCCCGAGGAGTCACGTTTTATGGCTACTTGGCTACTACAATCATGTCTAACACAACTAGCAAGGAAGAACTGGAGGGCCACAAGATGCACAAAGTGGAGGAGGGGAGAGAGTCATGCACAGGAAGGCGAGGAAGATTACGGACGGAAATAAATCACAGACTTTACGCAACCATATCCTCTAGCTTTTATGAAAAAGGGATCGAGGGTCACTCCAGCTCATCATTTTTCTCCCTGTATTTTTTAAGTGCTGTCATTAGCACCCCTCTCTTATCTTCCTTGACCTAGGCAATATCTGCTGTCTATATAGAGCAGTTACAGAAGTCCCACATCTGGTGCCTTACAAATGCACCCGTGACCATGTCACCCTTGAAAGCATGTGGATTTTTACTAGGGGGAAGGAGGAGGAAAAACCAATCATGCTCTAACCACCCACAAAAACACAAGACTTTCCACACGCTCATTCTGGCACCTTTCTTCAGATTCGTTTTAGAAGGGAACCACTGCTGGTCACTTTGACCGAGTCACTTTCTTACAAGGATCACGCCCATTCGAGCACCAGGCTTCAGTGGAGATGTGACCGCAGGGTGATTTCTGGGTTGTTCTGGAAAGCGACGTTCATTAGCATTGATGAGCCTGACACTCAGCAAAACAAAACCAGTCGCTCCAGCAGCGCTACAGTCTCTGACTCTCTCAACAATACTCGACATACACTGCAAAGAAATGGAGGCACGGCCGCCACTCCCCCTGGTAGACCTCTCCCCTCTCTGATAACGAACACCAGATGCATTATTTCATGGTTTCAGCATGAGGCTGGCAATCCAGAACTTCCAGGGTCTAATACCAGCTCACCCCCACCCCCACCCCAATTCCAGCACCCTTTAGCAAATCCCTCTCGGTTTCCACACCGGTGAAACAGGGATAACACTCACAAAGTCAGGATTAATTAGAGAACATCTATAAAGCATTGTGAACATGAAAAAGAGTTAATTATTATTCAAATACCATCCCAGCACCAGGTTCTCAGGTGGTGGGGCCGACAGACCATGCCTGGCCCCTGGGCAAGGCAGGGGGAGGGGGCATCTGTGCCCTTGGAAAGGGCGGAGCCTCAGGTAGAAGGGGCGGGGCTGAGGGCTTCCCCCAGACAGCCCTTAGCACCACACTTCCCCCAGGCAGAGAATTTAAACAGCGATAAAAAGAGTGCAACATTCAGAGATGGATCAGAATGCAGCTGAGGGAGGATGGGGAGCCGGTGAAATGGATGGAAGGCAGGAACTGGACTGGAAGCCAAGGAGGACTAGGTAGTTCAGAAGCCCACAGACTCTGTGCACTAGGCTTTTCAGGGCAACATCCCATCATTTCATAATCACACGCGCGTCTTCTGCAGTGACCATGTGATGCTGGCAGACCCCGGGCCTCAGCAGGTGGGGCTGAACCTGTGCCCTCCAGAGGTACAAATATATTCTGAGATACCTGCTGCCATGCACCACGCTTCAGACACCGGCACTGGCTTCTCCCATCCTGCCCATGACATTGACTGTGCTTCTAGTCACCCCAAAGTTTTCCCCTTGTATCCAAAGGCTGCAAAATTTTCCCTGGTTCACTCACCCAGGAAGGGGACCCGAGGAGTGTTTTCATTTTAACCAGCCCCTGGCTAGAGGGCAGAAGCGTCTACGGGACTTTGGGGAAGCCGGGTGGGATCGGGGACTCCCGTGACTGCAGCAGATCCCGAGGATGGCAAAGGGCTGAATTGTCTTCTCCATCCTTACAGGCCAGCGACGTCACCTTTCTCTCCTAGTACCCACAAATACACGGCATTTGCTCCTCATAGACACCTTCTCACTCCCCGAGGGGCCACAAACCATACTTCAATACTCAGCAGCGCAGCCATTTTGTGTGGCCCCGATCCAGCCAGGTTTTTGAGCACACATGCCTTTAACATGGAGAAGTCCCACTCCTACCGACCTTGGGGGTCCTCTAATGTCCCCCACAAAGCTGCTTTCGGTAAGTTCCATGCTCCTTATTCCATTTCCTCCCCTCAAGCATTTTCCTGGCCCCCATCTCCAATGATACAAACA
Source organism: Pelodiscus sinensis (assembly GCF_052426305.1). Classification (NCBI taxonomy): domain Eukaryota; kingdom Metazoa; phylum Chordata; order Testudines; family Trionychidae; genus Pelodiscus; species Pelodiscus sinensis. The sequence continues at coordinate 4,573,807 of NC_143074.1, read as the reverse complement.
TACATGGCCCCCATCTCGATTTTGTTGTTTTTATCCCCATTTTACAGCTGGAGAACTGGCTGCACCCTCCCCCCGCAAGCTCTGCTTCCCGCCCCCCTTCCTCCCAGCCAGCCCCGCAGCCTCCGCCCCCCCGCTTCCCGCCCACCTCCTGGCCAGTCCCTGCCCCCCTCCCGCCCATGCTCAAGTGTGTCCAGTATTTTGGGGGGGGGGGGGGGTCTACCTGGTAACCCTACTCTGCATACTGCCATATACTGAACTCTGAAATTTAAGAACAATATTTATATTCATTATCTGATAACTATCCTAGAAGATTTACCCAGTGTTCTTTGGGTCCTGAATTCAAATAACTTTTGGTTTTCTTCATTTAAATCATTGCTCCAGGGGGCGGGGGAGGGGTTCAGTATGCAGGCTGTCCTGGGGAAAGAGCATGACGCCAGCCCTCTGTCACCGCAACAGCTTGGGGCCAAGTGAGAACTGCCTCTCCATGCCCACCACAGCAGGCACAGCCGGAGGCAGGCTTGCATGTCCCTTAGCTGGGGGACAGACACACACACACACACAGACAATCTCTCTGAATTATACAGGAGTAGAGGATAGCTGTTCCTTTCTTTACCCCTGCCGGCCCAATGGGGTTATAGTTGTCCAGGTCCCCATCTCTGGCCCTTGCTGGCCCCTGTGGTCATTCTGCAGTGTAATTGTCCCACTCCTCCCTTTCCATTTTATAAAAAACAGTCGAATTCTAGTCTCATCCCATTGCCCTGGCGCAACCAACCCTTGGCCTTGCTTTAAGTTAGGAGAAGAGGAAGCTACGTATCAAATTTGGTGGTCCTCACTCTTACCGTTTAGAAGTTATTGAACAAGCGCACTTACAGACTCACAGATACACAAACTCTCTCAAATATACAATAGATGATACAAATGAAGGAGCCCAAGGAGACAAGAACTCCTTGGATTTTATCTCCTCTGCATTTTTAAAGTTCTATGCATGAAATAGTGGGGGGTAATTCCATCAATAAAATGCAAGAAACTTCTCTCCCTTCCTAAGGGACAAAGCAAGTGGCTGTTGCCCTATTTACGAAATGGATGGAAAAAAACGTTGAGCATTTAAACTGAAAAGAGCCAGGGAGGGACAAGTGCGTGATGCTTTCTAAATGAATGAAAGCAGGGTAGCAACCTTAGGATGTTAAAGGCTCCCACTTGGTGATGGTTTCAGTTGTCACGTGAGAGAGGATATTGACTCATGTATAGTCTGACCATAATTTTAATATTAGCGCAGAGTGAAAAAAAATTAGAATTCCATCCTGTGGGAAATGTCCATATTTGTTTTCATCCCCTTATGGGACAAAAGAGCAACACAGAAGGTTTTTCACAAAATGTGAAATTCCTGAAAGTTGAGGATTGGAGACAGCGATGCGCATTTTGACATTCCCAAGGTGAAACATTTCGCTTTGGTTTGCTGAATTGAGAGAACCCGTTTTGTTTCCCGGCCGTTCAGCCTTACACTGCATCTCCCTGTAAGCCAATCCAAAATGAAATAATCTATTTGTCCTCCCAACAGAAAACAAAACAAAATCAGCAGCAATAGATATTTGCAGAAACTGCATTTTCTGTCCAAAAGTCACCTTGATAGAAAATTTTTAACCAGCTCTAACATTAACTCCTCCCCTGCCACTCCATTTTCTACCAGGTTTGGTTAGTAACTAGTCCCATCTTACAAATAACCAAGCCATTCACTTCACATGTGCCAGATTCTCCCCCCCCCCCCCCCCCCCCGGCTATCCAACTTCAAGATGCACAAAAATCTAACCCCTTCAATTGTTTCTTTATGGAGCAAGAGGTCTCAGTTATAGAAGCAGTCTTTTTGGTATTGAGCTGCCAAGGCAAATGGACTCTTAATCTCTATTTTGCATCCATAGGTGATACTGCGATAGAAATAATGACAAGCCAGTCAATATTTGGAAGGTGAGTCGATTTTCACTAATGTTGAAACAGCCTCAAAAGATTTTTTGTTATGGTACCTTCAATGCATGATCTGAGATAAGCATGTGAAGGTCCCTAGACAACATCAAGAGATGTGTGAATGTGATTGTGTTTTTAATCTGGTATGGAGAGGTCAAACAGCATCTATACAATTCCAAGCTTGATAACAGAAAGGAAAATAAGTTTCCTAAGGGCACGTGTACACTGCACACTCAGAGGTGTGACTGCAGTATGCTTAGACAAACCTGAGCTTGCTTTCATCTAGCTACTGCAAATTACAATAGCAAGGAAACATGGGCTGCACCAAAAAAATACAAACTGACAAATCAGCTACATAGAATAGAAGGTGGGAGTTGAGGGGGGTGACAAGGAAGGAGGAAATTGCTTACTGTAAGAGTCAATTAAGTGGCTAATCTGGGGTCACTATGAATATCAAAAGGTGGGGACAAAAGACGGGACTATGCAGCACTTTATAGACTAGCAAAGATGGTTTCTTAGGTGATGAGCTTTCCTGGGCCAGACCCACTTCCTCAGATTAAATTCTGGAAGAGAATTGGCACAACCATATATACCAAAGGGATACAATGAAAAAAAGTGAACACATTATAAAACTGACAAATCAGATTTAGAACAGAAAGGGGGGTGAGGGGGAGGGCTAGTATCTATGAGCTAACGATACTAGGGGTGATAATTGGCAAAGCGATCTGTTGTATCGTGCAATCAAGGTAGTAACAAACTTCAACAGGCCTTTATTTACCAAAGGTGAAACCTCTTTCCAAAGCTGCTGCTGCTCCTCTCTGTAGCTCTCACTTAGGCCTGGCCCATCTCCTCCCCCTCCTTCCTGTTTCCTATGCTTCCAGCTTCCCAACAGCCCGTGCTCCCAGTTCTAATAATTAGAAACAGCATCTAAAACACCACACTATCTTTGTAATGTGTAAGATAATTATCATCTCCATTAAGGCCCATTCCCAACCTGTCGAATTTTAGCATAAATAAAAGTTCTGAGGTCTGTGATTGCAGGGGGTGGGGGTGACTTGTGATTTTTACATGTTTGGGGTTAACAAGCCTGAAAGTATGTCTTTAGCCCACTGCAAATCCGCAGGGACACACTCATTTCCATTTAAAAATGACTTATTTGGGGATTTATCTTAAAGTGCTTACGAACAGGTTTAAAATAATCTGAAATAAACCAGCATCAGAATTACCACACACAGGGATGATAAGGGTTAACAATGCCTCATACTGAGCTACGGGCTCATGTATTTAATAGCTCAGTACCTTCCCTGGTGACAAGCCAGGCCTCCTTATGGAAAGGAAACAGGACTCTAAAAACAACCGTAACTCTGACCCTAAGCCTTGCCTTTTCCCCATTTAAGTTCATTATGAATTCCCTGACCAGGAACTGTGCATATGCAATAAGTATCTTATTGTGTCGTTTCTGTGGGGCTTTGAGGAGATGCAGATACTCAATAGCTATGTAACAGAAGTAGTGTTGATAGCGGGAAAAAAGGAGCTGTATAGCGTATAGTAAACAGAGAGGGCCAGACCCTGCAAGGTGCTCAGCACCTTCAGTTCCCCACAGATGTCAGGACCAGGAGCAGTTTAATAAGGCTGGCTAGTGCACAGCGGAACACTACGTGCCAGGAAGTCCTTAACGTCCTATTCACCTTCGCTCCGGAGAGCCAAGCAGAACCACTGGCAGGCTCACTGCACTCTCCAGACAGCGTCTGCCGCTGCTCCCTTCCTCCACGAGGGGCTAGTCTGGAGCTCTCCGTGCCTGGGGCTAGTCTGCTCCACAGCACTGAGCCTTGCTTCCCAGTGAGTTGTACCAGACCTGACCCAAACCGTATCTCTGCAGCTGTAAGCCACACCCACTCAGACGGTAATAGCGCACTGTCCCCATCTAGTGGTGGCTGGGCAACATGCAGCAGTTGCTACAACCTCATAAATCATTTCTCTCAAGAGACTCTCACATTAAAATATCGAGGCCCCCCAGGGCCGGCCCACATTTTGGCACCTGAGGCAGAGAGCTCAAATGACGCCCCGTATGCATCAGCAGCAGACACAATTTTCTACACTCTGGGTTCTAGTGGCGCCCGCCCTCTGTCTGGCACCTGAGGCGGCCACCTCAGTTCACCTCACCATAAGGCCAGCCCTGGAGGCCACAATTCTACCCCTGCTGTTTGACTCCTCCCCCCCCCCCCCCCCAGAGGCATAAACCCTCAGAAAAATAATTGCCTATAGCGAGCCACTTGGAAATGAGCCAGCAACTTAGTAAAACGTGTAGAAATAGCGACACTTCCAAACATTTTTAATGACAAATGGGGGGTTCCTAACCCAAAGTTTTATCGCAGATTGTTCGTCACAGCGACTCGAAACGCCAGAATTGTAAAGTCTCGCTTCTCTGACAGATCGTGCCCAATCTCCCTGAAACACTCTCCTCTAGCAAGGGCACACCAGTAGGAACTCTGGGGGCACGGTGCATTTGTGCAGACGTGCTGAAGGAGGGATAGAGGATCGTGTGGGTGTAGAAAAGATGAGGAGAAAAGGAAAGGAAAAGAAATCAGCCTTCGCAGCCTCCAAGGCCAGACAGGATCACTGTGACCATCCAGAATAGTGATAGAAATGTAGCCGTGTTAGTCTGGGGTAGTTGAAGCAAAATGCAGGACAATGTAGCACTTTAAAGACTAACAAGATGGTTTATTAGATGATGAGCTTTCGTGGGCCAGACCCACTTCCTCAGATCAAATAGTGGAAGAAAGTAGTCACAACCATATATACCAAAGGATACAATTAAAAAAATGAACAAATATGAAAAGGACAAATCACATTGCAGAACAGAAGGGGGATGCAGGGGGGGGGGAGGGGGAGGAAGGAAGGTAAGTGTCTGTGAATTGATGATATTAAAGGATAAGTTTGACTCCCTGGACAACACATGGAGAGCCACGTGGAAAATGCCTTGCCAACGTAACTACGCCCTCACTGCTGCAACTCTAGAGCACCACTGTGATCCACTGCATGTAACAGACTGAAGAGCTGCAAAGAAGGGCTGTGATGTGCTTCCTTCCATCACCTTTCCCTTGCAGATACTTACACCTCCAAGGCAGGACACCCTCAGTCCTTACTGACCTAGCGCGACCGTTAACCTTTCAAAACATTGCGCTGCCAGTGGGCCCTTCACAACCAGGCAAAGTTCAACTCTCCTCATTAGTGCTGCACTAATTACCAGCATTGTGGGCTAGAGACACGGTCAGGGTTGACAGGCCCTAAACAGAAGTGGATTTGAATCATGTTATTTCTCTCAAGGCCTTCGGGGGAAGTTGATTGATTTACTTTCTTAGCAAGCCTCAGAAACTAGGACTTTGGGAGAGAAACGCCATCTGCTCAGCTGGCTGCTGCATCCCCAGGGTTGAGGCTAGTTAGATTTGGACTGTGGAGGACACAGAGACAACAAGATTAGGGATTCTCCTCTGCTCTTGTGCCTTGACTCCAGCCAGCAGATCATCTGAGTTTTGCTCCCGTTTTATAGGCTGTGACAGGAGGCTCACTGCAAATTTCAGCACCTGCCCTGCTCACAGAAAAGCAGCAGGCAGCACAGACAGATGTGTCAGGGAATCTAGCTCTAATTATAAGCCGACCACGGTACCAGCTTCCCTGGCTGCTGTAGGTACTATTACTCTCACCGCTGCTGCTGGACAAGCCGAGTGTTCACATGGGGCTGTAATTTGCCTCGGTGCAACATAAAGCAGGGCTGAGAGCGTGGGGTGGTGCAGGGAGAATTAGTGCTTGCCACCCAGGTCTATTAAAAAGATGTCTTGCAAAGAGGTGACTATTAGCCTCGGGTTGAATGGTCATCACCAGACCCAGGCTCCAGCGGTGCTTTCAGGTAATATTTCACTCTGCTTAGTTTACATTAGCTTTTCAGCACAGAGCCCATGTTTGATTTGCACCCTCCCCAAATGATTCCTGAGCGCCAGAATTTCTCAGTGATGAAAAATCCAAGTGCTTTCTCTGCATACCCTGGAATTAATCAAACGAGATGGGACATGGAAACCAATACCTTTCACACAAGAAAGTCTGGAATGACTCTTCACTCAGAGCCGACAGCCTTCAATGCTTGTGCAAGCCAAAGGGAACAGATGATGCTTAGCAATAGCGAATGGTGACACTGCTTATTTTTTGGCTAACCCTGCAGATCTGGCAACACCTAAAAGCTTTGAGAATTCATGCTGGTGGCACCAAATTATCTGGGTGGAGAGAAGCCCTAAACAACTTTCCCACCACCTATCTAAATGTTGCATTTCAGCATTTTTAAAAATTTGATTTTTCAGCTTGAAACAAACATTTTATTTCATTAAAACCAAGCAAATGTTTTAAAATGGGGGAAATTCTAGATGTTTCCTTCACCTCAAATGAATTATCGTGCCACGTTTCCAGTTCAGTGAAAGTTCTGAAGAACTGGGGTTTTTTCAATTCAGGATGATTTTTTTCCCAACTTTTCCAAATTGCCAGAGAACCAAAACTCATTCGTCACCTGGCTCTGTGCCACACTTGGCGAGAGCCAGGCCTTAAAAAAAGTGCATGAAAGTACATCCGTGCAGGGCTTGATATCTCATCCTCTGGAACACATAGGCTACCTCTAGACTGGCATGATTTTCCACAAATGCTTTTAACTGAAAAGTTTTCCGTTAAAAGCATTTGCGGAAAAGAGCATCTAGATTGGCACGGACGTTTTTCCGCAAAAAGTGCTTTTGCAGAAAAGTGTCTGTGCCAATCCAGACGCTCTTTTCCGCAAATGCTTTTAATGGAAAACTTTTCCGTTAAAAGCATTTGTGGAAAATCATGCCAGTCTAGACGTAGCCCTGAAGTTCGTATTCAGACGGAGACATAAACCCGATTTTCTGAGGTGCTGAGCCATGTGGTACTGCCTGTCCACAGTAGGGTTTCCAGGTGTCCGGTATTCTACTGGACAGTCTGGTATTTGCACTCTTTGTCCGGTAAAAAATCAGAGCATACCGGACATGTGCAATGTCCGGTATTCTCTGATTTTTCCGGCTGCGCACCAGACGGAAGCCTGGCGTGGGCGGGGGGAGTGGCTGGAAGGCGGGGCCACGATCAGCGCTGGGAGTCTGGCGGGGGCGAGGGGAGTGGCTGGGATTGCCAGCCACTCCCCCCGCCAGGCTTCTGTGCAATCAGAGGCTCCCAGCGCCCATCATGGCCCCGCCTTCCAGCCTGGGATCACCGCTCTGGGCACCCCAGAACAGGAGAGAGGGCTTATTAATTTTTTTTTTTGCTCGACCAAAAAAATACCACGTGTCCAGTATTTTTGGGAGACCATCTGGCAACCCTAGTCCACAGCTCCTGCAGAATGTCTATTTGTTAAGGCACCTAACGTCAGGCGAGCAGGCCTGCAAATGTTGGCACTCGCTCTTGCTATCTTTATTAGCATCAACCGCGCAGGCCGGTTCAGTGGTTAGCAGCACAGCTGCACCATACGTCATAGACAAGCAAGAGGGCGGCTGCTTCGACAGCAGCCCAGAGGCTCTGGAAGACGTAGTAAGAAAAGCCTTAATGGAGCTTAGTGGCGCACCCCCAATCAGGCTCTCTTTGAAGAGGCCCCTTTCCATAATAATTTGTAATGCAACACGTGTGTTGACTAGACACCAAGGCCCCCAGGTGCTAGCTGTTGAACCAACATGTACCTGAAAGCACCTGGACCACAAATCCAATTCCAACCACTCCCCATTTCACAGCCATGGGGAGCTGTAGCCCAGCGTGGCAAAAATCTCTTGCATGTGCGTGTGGATGGGATGGGTCGTGAATGTCTCAGGAATACTCCAACAAGCTGCAGGCTTTGCTGGATTGTGGCCATTGCAGGCGGACACAATCCTGACAATCCTCCAGCCCAACACAGGATCAGGGGACTGAATTTGGTGCAAGATGATGGATTTTCCTCTGTATTTCCCTGCCTCTGAGCAAGGTCAAGCCAGCTGGATGCTGGAGTCTGCCCTAAGCTCTAAATTCTAAACCCTTCCCTTAAGAAATGGGTTTTCCTTCTCCTCCTGCCCAGGAAGTCCCAAGAAGCAAACCCCTTGGCTATGTCTACACTGGCGCGATCTTGCGCCAGAGATATGCAAATGAGGCTAAGCATGGAATATCACTGAGCCTCATTTGCATATCTAATGAGCCGCCATTTTTGCAGAAGAGGCTCTTGCTCCAGAAGAAGCTGTCTACACTGCCCCTTCTTGCTCAAGAAAAACCCTCTTGCGCAATGCCGCTACGCTGATTAATTTCAGGAATAACGGCATTGCGCAAGAGGGTTTTTCTTGCGCAAGAAGAGGCAGTGTAGACAGCTCCTTCTGGCGCAAGAGCTTCTTCTGCAAAAATGGCGACTCATTAGATATGCAAATGAAGCTCAGCAATATTCCACGCTTAGCCTCATTTGCATATCTATGGCACAAGATCACACCAGTGTAGATGTAGCCCTTGGCTGCGTCTAGACTGGCAAGTTTTTCCGCAAAAGCAGCTGCTTTTGTGGAAAAACTTGTCAGCTGTCTACACTGGCCTCTTGAACTTCCGCAAGAACACTGACGATCTCATGTAAGATTGTCAATGTTCTTGCGCAAATACTATGCTGCTCCTGTTCGGGCAAAAGCCCTTTTGTGCAAATGCTTTTGTGCAAGAGGGCCAGTGTAGACAACGCGGTATTGTTTTGTGCAAAAAAGCCCCGATGGCAAAAATGGCGAACGGGGCTTTCTTGCACAAAACCGCATCTATATTGGCACAGACGCTTTTCTGCAAAAAGCGCTTTTGCGGAAAATCGTCCGTGCCAATCTAGACCCTCTTTTCTGCAAATGCTTTTAACGGAAAACTTTTCCATTAAAAGCATTTGCGGAAAATCATGCCAGTCTAGACGCAGCCACTTGTGTTTCACAGGGGATGGCTGATTGGAGGCTAGTTTATGATGGTGGTTTTCCTTTCCTCTACCCCAGGATCTATCTCCTGACAGAAAGCAGGGGCTGAGTTTGCCACTCCAGCTATGTCGTGGGCCAGGGGAGCAGGTAGACAGCACATTAGCAGACACCAGCATCCACCCTGTTCCCCCCATTTCCCGCCTTGCTCCCCCCATTTCCCACCTTGCACACTCTGCTCTTCCCCTTCTGGGCACGAAAGGCCCAGTCCAGCCTCAGCTCACTCCCGGTCCAAGGACGCACACTGTGCAGGCAGCAAGAGGGGCTGTTAAGGCCAGTGACTGGTTCCCCCCGGGGTAGCTTTGGGGTAAAGAGTCTCTCCAGAAGCCTGGCAGAAGAGGGACGGCGAGGAGGGAGTGGGGTTCATCTCACACCCGAACACAGCTCGGAGGAAAGGGAAATAGTAAAGCAGGGGGGGGGGGAGAGGAGAAAAGGAAACAGGCCAACTAACAGAAGTCTGATAGAGGGGCAAAAATAAAACCAGCTGTGAAGCTGAATAGGTGGGCAAGTGTTAGAGAAGCGATGGGTAGACCAATCCCTCCTTTGCAGCGATTAAGTATAATCCAAATGCAATGACTGATGCTGAGAAAACCACGTTTGTAGCACCATCAGTATTCCCTGTACATTTTTCCAGACGTGTGGAATAAATTTTGTTATGTGCACTGAGGCATGTGCACCACCAGGGGAACCACAGGCTGCTGGCTGTGGGTGCTCTGCTAATCAGCTGGGCGGCATCTCACTCTCTTGGGTGGCTGCCCAAGCCCCCATCTTACAGAGAGCACAGACTATTAACTGCATTTCCCAGTCCCGTAACAGGAAGTGCTTGATTTCTGTTCCTCCTGCCTCTTTGCCTTAGCCCTCCCCTCTGTTGGAATTTCGGAGTCTGGCTTATATTGGATCACGAGCCCTTCAGCACAGGGATGGTGCCTTTTGGGATGTATGTCCAGCATCACTCACAATGGGACCAATAATGGTCAGCGGATTTACTTTGCCTTCCGCCCTCTGCTCTACAAAGGGCGTTCTGCGCTTTCCTTCCCTGAGCCTGGCTTAAATCAACCCAAGGCAGCAGGGGAAAAAACCACGCCACATGCAGCAGATGGTATAGCAGGGCTGGGCAGAGGGGAAGTTTTAATTCCCGCTGATACTGGAATCAAACCCAGCATCTTTCACACAAGGCAAAGGACCACGTGCATTAGGAGTGACATCAACCCGGCGGCCCTGCTATAAATAAAAGGCTTATGAAAGGGGGGGCTTTTTTAAAAAACGGCACCCAGAGAATATCCATAAAAAGAAACCAGTGCCACCTGTTTTGGCTTGAGATGGAATATTACATCACATGGTCCATGTGCTTAGCACCGTGGCTCGGTCACGTTAGACATTTGTGCACCTAAAATCTGCCCCGTCTTCCCAGAGTATTAATGATCAGATCATTTCAGAGCTTGCCCATGGGGGACAGGGCATGGAAAATGCCAGACCCACATCACTGTACATCCTAGCAAATGCCTCTCTCATACTAGAACCACGCCCCCCACCCCTCCAGGACCCGGCCAACTCGTTGGCTCAATCAGCTTGTTATTTTTGGCCACAGCTGGGTCTGCATCACATAAAAATAGCTGGTGTTTGAGCTTGGGCCCATTAGTGATGGGAGTTCAGGTTTATTGCTGGCCACATGCACTGCCTTGAGAGCATGGGAGAGCTTCTGTAAATATTTCTAGAATGAAAGATAACCTGGTTTATGCATGGTAGCACACGGGCCCCACTGGAGTAATTCAAAACCGCTTATTTTTCCATAAGTGTTGCATGTATTGCCCATCTGCCTCAAACATATGTATTTATATGATCAGAAACACACATCCTGTTCTGATTAGATCTTGAACCTTCTTGTGTAGAAAGCCCTCTTCTCATTATTACCAGGGAAAGGCACTCATTTATTCTGGAAATCTTTTCACAGCTCAGTGGAATATTTATATCAATTTCACCTCCAAAAGGGACATTACAAATTAAGATGCAAAAATCAAGCGCTATATTTTAATATTTCCTAAATCTGGCCCCTGGAATTAGGGATGTGGCGAATTCTTTATTACCTCAAGTCTGAACTAAGATTGAGTGCCCGTCTAAAAATCTACTACATATTTGAGAGAGTTTGTGTGCGCCTGTGTTTCTTCAAGAACTCTTCCTAAACAGTAAAAGCTAGGACCGTCACATTCGGTCACACCTGTGGAATACTAATCCGTGCCCCACGTCACCAAGTCCCAAGCCATCCCGCCTGCCAGATGGCATGATTAAACCCAGCCTTGAAGCTCTGAAGAAGGAATAAAAGAGCCGCCATGTAGCAGGACACTAGTCATAATACTCTTCCTTTCCTAGTGCAAACTGATGGTTCTTACCAGCGTCTTAATTATTTAGTCTTGGAAGTGCCACTAGACTATTTGTTGTTTTTTAAGTTTTGCCTGTTACAGACTAACTCGGCTACCCCTCTGAAACTAGTCATCACGTTTGGCTTTATAGAGTCCAGTTAAGATTCAGGTTTTTTGCAGGGAGAGACGCTTTCCAAGTATTCTCCATCAGAGGAAGCTGCACAAGTCTCTTGGGTCAGATGGATAGATTCAGGGACAAGGGGCGCTTGACTACAGAACCATCCGAACCATACACAGCACCTGCACATCACTTTGCATCCTGGGGAGCACTTTGGCTCTGCAGTTTGTACAGGGGTGTGGCATTAGGATTCTGAAACAGAGTCAGCCCAAAGGGCTGGGAACACCGCCCCAGTGCCTAGACAGAACAGGGCAATTATCAGAAAAAACTGTAATGCTGTTGCCAGTTACCTCCTACCGGGTGTTCCCAAGGAGTGTAAACCCTGACTCAACAGTGCATCCCAGAGGATGCCTCTTGTCCGTGGCTCCACCTCCAAGAGCACCAGGGGCTGTCGCCAGACCCGACGCAGAGGAATCAGCAACTAAAACTCTCAGGGAGCCTCTTGCAGCCAGCGCGTCCTTCGGCCCGCCCGTTGCTTCCCCAGCGGGCTGAGGGGCTTGGCTCGGGAGGCGGGACGTGCAGGCTGCAGGCACCGCTATTTTGGGGGGGGGGCTGTAAAGTTGTAATAGATTGAAAAGGGGCCCGGACGCTGGACAAGGCTGGGAGCCAGCGGGTTAGGCTGGACAGGGAGGAGCTAGGGAGCCAGCAGCTTGTCGCTGCAGGTAGGGAAAAGCGGCCGATGCCCTCAGCTGGGTGCAGCCTGGGGGGCAAATCCCTGCCAAGCGGAGCAGGCTGGAGCTTTGCACCGGTTAGCCCAGGCCGGGTTCCAGAGCCCCAGGAGCTACCAGCCCGGCGCCCGTTTCCTCGCTGCCTTGGAGAGCTGCGGGGCGCACCCTGGCGACTGGGGGTTCCAGCCCCCGCACCATCTCCACCCTGCCCCACCCCCACCAGCCCTGGCGCGCTCTGCGGCTTGAGCCGCGTCCACACAGCCCGGCGGCAAGGCGGGGCCCGGGCTCACCCTGCCTGAACACAGCGGAGCGGGCAGCGTCCCCCGGGACCCGGCCAGGCTCCCTCCCCCGCCTGCCCCAGGCAGCGCCAGCCCCAGAGCCGGGCGCCAGGAAAGCCCAACCCGCAGCCCGGCTCTCTGCAGGCGGGAGCCTCAGGCGCCCCCCGGACACCCCCTACCTGGGGGCAGTGCGGAGCCCAGCTCGGAGGGCTCCTGCTCCGGCGCGGCGCCCAGCGCCAGGTAGCGCAGCAGCAGCAGCATCTTCAGCGCCCCGCCGCCCATGGCGCTGCCCGGAGCCAGCCGCGCAGCTCCCGGAGCGCCGGGGGGTAGCGCTCAGCCCCGCCGCGCCAGGCTCCCTGCCTGCCCGGCCAGCTGCGCCTGCTTCCAGCCCGCATCCACCGGGACAGGCGCAGCCCCCGGCCCCGCCCACCGCCGCCCGGGCTGCCTGGGGGGACGCTTCCCCTCCCTCCCCCCGGCCTGGGCTCGCAGCAGGGAAGGGGGCGCCGCTGGGCACTGCACGGGTTAAGGGGAACCCCGCCCCCTGCACGTTTAATGGATACTCCCCCCTCCCGTGGTTTGGCTTCGCACAGGTTAATGGGGATCCCCTGCCCACCTGGGGTAATGGGCATCCCCTCCCCTTTCTGGCACTGCAGGGTTATTAGATACTGGCCTCAGGGCTTGGCACTACTGCCCGGGTATTGCTTAGGTTAAGGGGGGCTCCCTCCAAGAGTGCTGGACCCACTTGTACAGTGGGGGTGCTGAGTGTCACTGAACCAAAGGGGAACCCCCTATGTAATGGAAACTGCTTCAAGCTATGGGGTGCTGCAGACTCCACCTCCCCCCATTTCTGGAACTGCCTGGGTCATTTCTCCCTCCTTCCCCCCAATCCCAATGCAACCCTAATCTCCTGTCAAGGTCTTTCCTCAAATCTCCCGTCAAGGTCTTTCCCCATTCAAAGAGCTCTGTGCGGCTCCAAGCTTGTCCCTTCCACCAGCAGAAGTTGGCCCAATGCAAATTACTGCTTCCCCCACCTTGTCTCTAGCATGTTAAAAAGAGACAGAGTCCAGACTGGTTAACGGGACTCAACCTCCCTTTCCCAGAGTTTAGTACTCCATGGGCTAAAGGAACACCCAGCCACATGCATCATCCGCTCATGCCAGGAGCATGCCAAGCTGGGGAGGAGAGTGCCTAAAAGCTACACACCCATCACAGTGTGTTTATCCAGCTCTCTGAGATGCCACAGGCTCCTGGCTCCAGCCTGCTGAGCGGGTCTGGTTCCCCTGAGGTCCTGTTTTGGAGTCCCCAGGATTCAGCTGCTAAATCCCCAGGGAAAAGGGCCAGAGTCCTATGGCATTTTGCCTCTTGCTTCCCCTTGTCAAGGCAGTTCCTATTAGGCCCCCTGGGCTCTTGCCTGTTACTGCTTTGCCTTTTCCCCTACCGCCACAAAGGAGCATCAGAGCCCACTTCACTATTAACAGCCAGCCTTGTATCCAACACCAACCTTCGCCTGGTTACTTCCAGCTGTCTCAGGGCCACAGCTGTTGCACCATCTGAGCCATGTGGTGACAGCTTCCTGGAGTCTTTTGCTGTCACAGGGCACTTCTGCACTAGGCAAATAGGCATTTTTTACCTGTTAATTAAAATGTGTTAAAATCTTAGTGGGAACAGATCAAATTGTCATTTTAACAGGTGAAGCCTAGGTCACCCTCCTCCCCCCATGTGCATGAGTGATCACTAAACTCATCTTCTGAGCATAAACGGAGCCAGAACACGTTTAGAGACAGTTTCCTGAAGACAGAAGATTTTAAAAGAAAAAACCCACAAAGACCCTGGCAGGAGAAAGTCCTGCTTGGCAGATCGACAGACTAGTCCTCTGAATCACAGGCTACTCTTCTCATTTCTTTTTGACTCTACAGCTGCACAAAGACCGCAGGCACAACCAGGAGCACATTAGCATGGACTGAACCCTTGTGGTGCTTTTAACCACCTGGATTTCCCAGACTTGTTGTGTGGCTAGTGCCTGATCCAAAGCACCCCACTATCTTAGATCGAGCCCCAATCTAGGCCTGCATTCCCACTGCTAGTGGCACAGGCTGGATCTGGGCCAGAAGAGTAGGAAATTTTAGAGGAAGAGGCCTGTGTAGATAAGCAGCCTGATTTTCCACTGGGAAGTTACACCTGTGCAAAATGAGTGTCAAATGCTCTCAAGGTAGACTGGTAGCAAGTGAGGCCCATTTTGCTCAGGTGTTTGCAATGCCCCAGCCATGGAGAATCAGGGTTGAGTAGGTCTTGATTGAACCCTTGTTCAGGAACATTAAACCCTTAACCCAAGCATCTCCACCTGTTTGTTATGGGGCTGCAGGAACAATGGTTGTTACTCATTGTAGTTCAACAGGGTTTCCTAATACCTCAGGGCTATGTCTACACTGGCATGATTTTGTGCAAGAACTCTTCCAGAAGAGAGCGTCTACACTGGCATGTGCCTTTGCGCAAGAGATGTGCTTTTGCGCAAGAGCATCCACGCCAGTGTAGACGCTCTCTTGTGCAAGAAAGCTCTGATGGCCATTTTAACCATAGGGCTTTCTTGCGCAAGAAATTGATGTTGCCTGTCTACACTGGCCTCTTGCGCAAGAACAGTTGTACAAGAGGGCTTATTCCTGAGCGGGAGCATCATAGTTCTTGCGCAAGAAGCACTGATTTCATCCATTAGAACGTCAGTGTACTTGTGCAAGAACTCGCGGCCAGTGTAGACAGGAAGCAAGTTTTTGAGCAAAAGCAATTGCTTTTGCGCAAGATCGCGCCAATGTAGACACAGTGCCAGGATGCTTAACAACTTGCTGTCATCAACAATTTTCAACAGCAGGCAAGACAAACCCTGTTCTGCCTGAGCAGGAGGGACTAGATGGACCCCGAGGTTCTGTCTAGCCTTACATTTCTCTTAGGTCCCTGTTTACCCTTTCTAAGGTAGCATCCTGCTACCCCCTCAGCTGAGGGAATGAACTTCCAGAGACACAGAGGGGCCTGTCTGCTTTATAGAATGTGTAGAGTTCTGGATGCGGATTGTGGACATTTCCTTTGTCAGATGTCACGGAATCCTATTGATGTTCATGGTTGACATCTGTCCCAGAGGCCCCTCTGGAAAGCTCCTGTAGCATTCTCCCTCCCCCATGTCTCTCGTGTACCAGGTCTCTGATGGGAGACATCTGGCCAGCCTTTAGGGCAACTAGCTGAACCCTACTGTTCACATGCAAATTTCCCATCACCTGGTGAGTGGGAGGCTTTGTGTGAGAACCTGCAAGGCAGGCCTTTTCCATTCCTATTGCTGTACTTCGCCTGGTGAAACGAAAGCCTTTACTCCCCAGCTGTATTGCCCTTTCAAACAGTTATCCAAAATGGCAACTCCCTCCCCACACACAATGGCTAGTCCAGGGTCAGTTCCTAGTCCTGGGCGTTTGTGCAGCAGTGACTGGTCCGGGGCCATGGACTTTACTGAGTGCAGAGGGCACTACTAGAAACCCATCGCTAATTATAAACAGATGCAGGCAAAAGAATTGGGGGAGGAATATTTTCTGGCTCAGGACAATCATAGACATTTGAGCTGGGGGAGGAATGATTGTGGACTATAGACCACCCCAACTGCAGTAACAGGACTGAAGACGCTTCCCCCACTTGATGTGGAAAATTGCTGCAGTCAGCCTTCCCTGTTAGAAATCTGTCCCCTAGTTCGGCCTCTTTGCACAATCCTAGGCACCATCTCTACCTCCTTTGCATTTCATGCCCTACAAATATTTGGATTCCCTTCCAGGGCTCCCTCTACCATCCTTTTCCCCAAGCTACTTAAATCCTACCCCATAAATCAATCCCTCCAGGCCTTTAATCATTTTCTCATTCCTCTTCTCCAGATTTCCTCCAATTAATCAAAATGTTTCCTGTAGTGAGATACCGGGTATTGCCTGCAGATTCTAGGTGCAGTTTCACCAGTTCTAAGCCTATGAAGGTTAAGAGCCAGGAGTTAGGGAGGCCATGTGACCTAGCAGGGCTCAGAAGACCTGGGTTCTAGTCTTGGTTCTGCCACTCACCTGTTGCGTGAGCTTTCGTAAGTTGTGTCAGTTCTCTGTGCCTCAGTTTCCCCATCAGTAACAAGATAAGAATCTTGCTGTACATTTTGAAATGTACAGTGCTGGATTAGCCACTAGACCATGCACAGGGGCCTCTTCCAAATGAGAGTCCCAGAAAAATGGGCATCCCACTCTGCTCTTACTGGGGAGCAAGGTTAGGGCGCTGGGGGGGGTCCCCACTTATCCTGGCCCAGGGCCCCACAAATCCACCCAAGTGCTATATAAGAAGGAGTTACTTAGGCAGTGGATCAAAGATAACCTATCAGTTTTTGGAATGCTCAACACGAATGAATTCCAGCAGCTCATTGGAATGCGTAAGTCATAGAGTCCTGGACTTGGATGCCTATAGAAATCTGTGGACACCTTATGGAAATGGGCATAACGTTGGGAACCAGCTGAATTATGGTGACTTTTCATTCTCCTGTGAACAAGAAATTCCAAATCACCTGGGTTTCTCCTTGGAACTCTTTGTTGAGTCTAGATCGCCCATTAAGGAAATGGGTTACAACGCAACCCGCGTTATGAATTCACCCAGGGTCACAAGCCATCGTTCCCTGCACAACAGATGCATGAATTACTACCAGCAAAGGAGTGGACTATACCCTGCTCCTTCCCTCCCCCTTTGATCCCTTGTGATGTAAGAAGTCCTGCAAGGATTAAAAAAAAACCAAGGGTGGGAGGTGCTTAGACATATTGCAACTGTCAAATTCAATCTCTGTTGGTGACGTGTCCAAGGGCGTGGTAAGAAAGTGGTGGTTGGTACAGGAATCTGAACTACAGTGGACCTTTGGTACTCAGGACATCTCCCACATGAACCCTAGGGAAGGCCATGGCTCCATCTAGAGGCCAGACTGTGGCTTGTAGGGCTACTGACCCCTGGACCTTGTCCCTTCATCCAGGCAGCAGTGCAGTGCACTTTTTAGAGCCAGAGATTGGAATCAATCCCTGTCACCAGCTCACTGAGTTGTCGCTGCACACAGAAAGTTGTACATGGCACAGCCAGGTGTGCATGCTCTGAACTCCCGGAACATTACACCAGGAACGAAGCCAATACTGTTCTGGGGGAACGTCTCTTAAGCCATAGGGCATACAGCTTTCTATAGCTTCCACTCGAGAGCTCTCTCCGGGAAGGATCTGATCTATGCTATCCGATGAGTCAGAAAGCCTGTTGAAATGTTCTGTGTGTGTGTTAAATCCTACCGCACATTTCCTTTAAAGCAGGAAGAGCCGGGAACACAGACTGACTTCTAGCTATTAGAATGAGCCAGGAGGTGGCTTCCCTTTCTTCCTGTCCAGACACTCTGGGCAGAAGGAAGCCCTCTCTGACCATGCTTGGTGCGTGCGGAAGAACAAATAACACTGTTGCCAAAGCCTGTACATTTGTGACCGCTCGGGAGAGGACAAGTGGTTCAGGCCAGCAGTCGAGATGTGGTTGTTCCTTCCAATGACTTGCTCCAGAACCTTGGTCAAATACCTTCTCCTCCCATTCTCCTTCAGCTTTATCAATGGAGATCCTAGGATTTGGGGAGCAGGCACTATGTATTACTATACATGTACATCATCTAGTACAATGTGCTGGTCTCATTTGGGTACTCCAGGGTCTAGCAGTGCCCATAATGGCATATATTCACTTGCCACACCAGAGTTCAAACTTCTGGCATTTGATGTTGTGGGACTAGTTAAGGCCTGCTAAATCAAATGCCAAAGGTGGCTTCAGTCGGCCCCAGTACTCCTTGCAGGCACAAGGAGTAAGGGGAGCTGACAGGAGCGTTTGCTCCCCTTGGCCTCCCTCTGTGAAGATGGAGCCAAGCTTGGTTTAAGGTAAGCTGACTCCAGCTACGTATTTTACATAGCTGGAGCTGCAGACCTTAACCTGACCTTCGAGGTCTAGGTCAGACCCGATATAAACAACAGATAGGCAGGGAGGGAGAAGAGATGGAGTGATCCCTAAAAAGCCTAAATCTGGGTCTCTGGAAAGTACAAGAAATTCTCCTCTTTGTAATTCTTTTCAGGTGTAATGGTTCTGCAGTGCTGGGAAGAAGATCAGGAGACTTAGTGCTCTTTGACTTGTCAGAAAGAGCATGACATCTGATCCCGATCTGGGAGCTTTGCACATTTCATCCATTTCTCCGGGGGCAGGGGAGGAAGTTGTCCTGTTGTCCAAAGAAGTGAGCTGCTGCTGTACATTTGTATTTACAAACATTCCTTGGATTTTTCTGCTGCTTCACTATGAGCTCTGGGAAATGCAAGCTGCTCCTATTAACTCTTTTACAAGTGTAGCATGTTACCCCTGTATATTAGGCAGGTGACGTATACCTCTTACACTGCCAAACAGACATCCTGCGTCTTGATGCTCTGTCGATTCCATGGGGAATGTATATTTGAAATAGCATTACCAGAGGCTGCGGCTGGCTTTGGGAAACAGAGGATTCAGCATGACAGTTAAGGGTTAATGCTTAATTGCTCCACTTCCGTGAGAGCAACATGCCTGTGTCAAAATGTGCACCTGTCAGTCTGCATGGAACAGCGAAAGATAGGATCGACCGCTTACAACATTCCACCTGGCTAGCGCAATTTTTCTGCATACTGGACTTCAAGAATTGTAACCTTATTACTGGACTCATATCGAAAAGGCAAAGTCACAAACAGATCCTTTGGAAAATGAGCATCTGCATAGGAGCACAACCAAAGAGAGGCTTAATTAATTTAATGGCATCAAAACCAGGCAATTCACAGATTCCAAACCCAGATGGCACCATTGTGATCATCCAGTCTGACCTTCTGCATAACACAGGCCAGAGACCTGCTCCAACATAATCCCAAGAGCAGAGCTCTTAGGAAAACATCCAGGCTTGATTTAAAACTAGTCAGTGATGGAAAATCCACCATCACACTGGGTGTACTCTTCCAATGGCTAATTACTCTCACTGTTCTACATTTGTAACTTGTTTGCAGTTTGAATTTGTCTAGCTTCAACTCCCAGCCTTTGGCTCATGCAATCTTGTTCCAAATGAAATCCATCAGCGGTAGCCTGTATCTTCAGAATGAAAAGGCAAATTTCTCGATTACTTTTTCCTAGCTAGAATGGGCAATGCTTGTGGGATACTCATCTTCCATTCATCATGCACGCTGCACACACCACCTTAGGATCTGTACGTTTTTTGCTAAGTTTTTATTTTAATTCAAGGACTTTGCTTCATACAAAATGTAATTGTAGAAACAACTGCAGAATTCAAAGTTTGGCTGATAAATATTACTCAGGCAGCAAACTAGGCAATCACAGAACCTTTTTTTTTTTTTTTTTTTGGTAAAGTTCCAGTTGTGTTGCATGGTTGGAACTGTTATCATTTTAACACTGTTTTTTAAATATAAAGTTTTGCAACAAACCCCCAATTTATATCAAATATAATTAAAAATTAACAACTGATGAATACATTGTATCAAAAAAGTACGAAGATAAACATTTTCCATGCACATACTTTATATATATATGTATATATTTTACATGCAAACATTACTTATTCAAAGTACAGCCACTACGAGACTGGTTCTGGATGCAGAAAACTGGTTGGTGCAATTCAAGTTTGGCAACTCACTATGAGAATTCTGGGAGAGATGTGTGTGGCTAAGAGACAGCGCCAAGGCTGTAAAAAAATATGCAAAAGGGGTTATGAACAACGGTGGTCAGGCTCTCCTGTCCTTGTCGTTTGAAGAAACCCCCGCAAGAGAAGAGTCGGTGGTAGACAACAACGTTCTTCTTCGTGGTCTATACTAGTTAAAAGATCCAATGCCATCTATTTCTGTGAGATTCCAGCCATCTTATTTATATGAGATTGTGGCTTTTAGTAGCTAAAAGGAGGCAGGAAGTGGAAAGGCAGGGGCGGAGGAAAAGACAAAAAATTGTAATACAGAGGAACATTTCCTTTCACTTTCTAGTGTGGATACGAAGGTTGCATGCACTATCAGCCATACTGATTTTCCCCCTTGACTTCTTGGAGTAAAATAGTAATGTTTTCTTTAAAATTTCAAAGAAAGTGTTTGTGCCTTCATATAAGGAAAATGTATAAAACATTTGGTCACAATCATGCTGAAGCCTGAATCAGGAAAATCCAGCAGGTAAAGCTACAGAATGGATGAAGGTCTTTTTGTTTGTTTTGATTTGTTTCCTTAAGTGTCATCTTGTTGCATAGCCCTACAGTTAAAAATTACATCCATTATCCATAATGTACCTCTCAGCTAAAGCACTTCCTTTCCTCAAAGTGCACAGATAAATAGACATAGAATAGAGATGAGTTATCTTTTAGCAGAATCCAGGGATGAGATTGGCCGGAGCTTCTAAAACAAAACAAAGTTCTTTTCTCCCTCCCCCCCCCAACATAAAGGTTCAAGGAGATGTGGACGATCACCCAATACCTGTCCTGCTCCCCTCCTGAGACTTTGCCGATAGTGGTAGATGCCTTCTTCTGAGCCATTTTCTGAAATGTGTGATACCCTCCCCCTGGTAACCCAGCTACAAACCAAAGCCGGGCCCAACACTTTGCAAGCGCCAGCTCATTCTACAGTCTTAGTGTCCTATGGCTTGGTCACTGTCTCAGACCTATTCCCTGCCAGCATTCTTTCCAATG
The DNA here is from genome assembly GCF_052426305.1 of Pelodiscus sinensis. Lineage (NCBI taxonomy): Eukaryota > Metazoa > Chordata > Testudines > Trionychidae > Pelodiscus > Pelodiscus sinensis. The sequence goes on along the minus strand of NC_143074.1, from coordinate 4,552,632 downwards.
CCTCTTTTGTTTGGCATTGCTGGGTTTTCTGTTTGCCTCCCTCACCATTCTTTAACCCTTCTCCCAACATGCCATGCCAAACCCTTGGCCACAGCCTCTCCAACGGTGGCCACCCAGCAGTTCTTCCAGCCCATCACTGGCAGGTCTGTTCATCTTTTTCTTTAGCACTTATCCCCCCTTCTTGTCACTGTCTTCTCCCCAGGCTCCAAACGCAGAAATCTGCATTCACGCACAAGAAGGAAATGATCCAACATAAAAATACAGAAATCTCATCCCTGAGAGTCAGATTTTTTTTCAACAGGCAATAAAAACAAGGCTCTCTCCAACCCGCCCTCGAGACGAACTACGCACCATGAAACGTTGCCAGAGCTTTCACAACCAAGTTAAGACTAGACATGCAATGTGAAAGTCTCTGATTTTTTCTATAAAAGCATTGCCGCTAATGCTGTACTTTTACCTGCATTTCTCCTGTAGGAGCCTAAATTTCTATTCAACGAGAAAAGGCTGATTCTGTTTGCCATGATCATTCGCCACTCATTTCCCAATCAAATTTACTTTACGCTCCCTTTGTAAGTTTCCAATCCGGCTACTTGAAAACACTGTTCAGAAAACATACGTGTGGCATTGTATGCACAGCAGAGATCTGAGACAACCCTATTTTCCAGGCTCTTTCTCTCCCCCTCCCATTTTCTCAAGTTCTGATGCGTTGAAGCAAGAGGGTGCATCATCGCTGTGAGAGATTTCAAAGGTTAGGCACTTAGTAGTGAACAACTGGAGCATTCAATAGAAACAGTGGGACCTGGAATGACAATTGGACTAATTCTCTACATAAAGTTTTTTTTTCTTTTTTTCTTTTTTTTACTGTACAATTTACAAAAATGCACACAATGAAAAGTTAAAGTTCTATCTAATAGCTTGATAGAAAACCAATTACATTTCTCCTTTCCACCGCCCACTTCTTTTTTTGTTTGTTTTTTGATTTTTTTGCTAAATCAAGCTTATACTGTAAACAAGACAAAATCGTGAGGGCATGTTGCAATTGACAGGAGATGAGGGGACAGAAATAAAAGTCCCAGCAGCAAGGAAACAGTCCTTACAAAGTAGCTTTATCGGGTGTCAGTGTGAAGGACTCGATGTGGAGAAATAAAAGAAATCCACAGAGCAGCGTGTTGAAGCAGAGAATCACGGACAACACGGGGCTTTATCAGAGTGAAGGTTTGTTACTGGCTCCAATGAAAACGATTGCTGTTGTTGAACATTGAGTCAAAGGATTCTCCTCTGTTCTGATTTGGGGCTCTCCTCTCCCAGTGCATTAGGCAGATCTCTTCCTCTTATTGTTTGAGCGGGATAAAATACAGGCTCCATTTTATACAAGAGTGTTTAATTTCTATCCCCCATACTCACTCTGAGCAGAAAATTAAAACAAAACCAACCAACCACCCAACAAAAATTATGGATCGACGGTTCTTTTTCGGCCGTCCAAGTTCCGACCTTCCCACAGCGCTGTGCATACATTGCAGATTTGGCATCTGGTGTATGTCATTACATTAGACAAGCCAGTAGGCAGGTGAGAGAGAGAGAGAAAGAGAGAGCGAGAGAGAGAGAGAGAGACCATTCCCTTCACAATAATGATCGTCCTTGTTTATTTACTTTGTCTAGTGCAAAAGGAAAAAAAAGAAGAAAGAAAAGACGGGCTGAACAAGCGTCTCAGATGGCGTTGGGCTTGGGTGGGGAGCAGTTCTCACCAGCGGCTGGTTCTTTCTCCCCCCCCCCCCGACCCCAGTCACCATGTGTGTCTGAGCACACAGCCTCCCAGATGATAAAACTCATCGATTCCAAATGCATACACCTGCAAGGGCTCTGCCGTTATGCTAGCACCAGTCATCCTCGTCGGCTTCGTGGTAATAGCTGCGTGCGCGGGCGCATGTCCCAGGGCCCGTGCTGAGGCCCAATGTGTAGTGGTAGCCATTGGGAACCCTGCGGATTTGGTGAGACTGGGAAGTCAAGGACGAGACATAAGAAGTCCTCGAGGACCTTCCTGAATTGGTGGCAACAGCCTCCTCGAAGGTGAGCGTGTCCTCCGGCACGACGCGGTACGGGCTGTCGCTGTCGTCACGGTGTCCAAGGTAGGGGTCGGAACCAATGCGGGCCACCATGGAATGTGCGTGGCTCTGAGAGTCCCTTTGCAGTAACGCGTTATGCTCAGACAAACCTCGGCTCAGGCGTCCCGGGGAGAACGTGGGCAGGCTGGTTTGGAAACTGGTGAAGTGTACGGGTGAGGAGTTGGCGGTCTTGTAAGTGATGCTGGGGCGGGGGGTCAACGGAGTCTGCGGGAGCTGCCTCCGCCCGCGGCACGGGGTGCTAGCACCAGATGTCGACAGCAAGGGGCTCCCATTAACTGAACCACTACCCTACATGAAAATTGGAACACAGCAAATCAAAAATAAAAAAGGAAACACCAGACAGACACAAAGGCACGCGGGTAAAAAACAGAAGGACAAGCGACAGGAGGGAGAAACACGTCACAAGAGGAGAGAAAAACGAAAGAGAGAGTGTTTAGACAAGCACAGTCAAGGGAAGGAGGTTATAGAGAAGCAATTTAAACAGCGGTGTAAAGAGCTGCAAAAGCGCTGAGAATGATCAATCAGAACAGAAACAATCAGCGCATTAGTAGGACGCAAACCGGCAGACGGCTCCAACAAAAAAGGACATTGTCCAGAGAAAAGGGATACATACCATACATACTTCCAAGGTCCTTACCTGAGCTAGTCAATGGAGCCAGTAGGGAAATGTGTATTATTTTCCACAAAACAAATGTTGGGGAAAAAAACTAAAAATGTTCACATTTTTGGAAGGATGTTGCCATCCTTTTCCAGTTTTTGACAACTGGACATTGTCAATTTTAAAATTTTCTGTAGCTGAAAACTGAAAATATTTTGGATTTTTGGCTGTGTGAAGAAAATGTCTGTTTAGTTTTTCATCACAAACAAAGAGGAAATTCTTTTGACCAGCTCGACTCTAAAACGCCCGAGATCATTGAGAACGCTTTCAAATCTATTTACTTTTCAGTACTTATGTGGTGCAGTGTGCATTGGCTCTTTGGGTCTCAAACTGGTCAGTTTCACACTGCTGGCGAAACTGTGCTCTTATCAACAGTGAGTCTTGTAGAAGTCACACTGGTGTAAAATTGGTGGAAGCAAGAGGAGGATCAGGCCCCCTTGCATTGGTGTTTGTTTGCAGTGTCACATGGAAGAATATGAATTTTTGGAAGTATTTTACCAAATATTTATGTCTTGTTTGCTGGAAACGACCTATCAGCGCCCATTGACTTTGGAAGTTAAGCTCTTCTATATACCTACACCAGAGGTGGCGAACCTAAGGCTCAGGGCCTGGATGCAGCCCCTTGGCTTGCCTGGATCTGGCCCCCAAACTCAGGGCTCTCCTCTCCCCAGCCTTGGAGAGTCCATGCTGGTGCTCCAGTCCCCATCCCTGCTGTCCCACCAGGGGTCTGGAGCACACAAAATTGACTAGCCTGCGCCCTCTGAGGCTCTGGTGTGTGAGAATGTGGGGAGTCATTTCCCTTCTCAGTTGGGGCCACATCTGGGAGGGTTGTGTTTTTTTCTTGTTTGGGGGTTTTTGCTTCTCACATGTGTGCAGCCCCAGACTGCTCTTTCTGTGGGTCAGCAGCCCCCCACCCAAAAAAGGTTCCCCACCCCGATATAAAGGATCAGGTCATTCCAGTTCTTATTCTGCCATGTACCTTTTTTTTTCCCATTACATGTTTGCAGGTGGATTGAGTGGTGGCGGCGGGAGATAGCGGTTTTAGTCTTATCTGTAGCAACGTTACCACAGACAATAAAGAGGAGGAGATGCAGACCAGGACACGTAAAGAACATGACAGAGCTTCTGACCAATCTGAGTGAATTCAAATCAGCAGGGCCAGATGCTGTTCACCCCAGGGTGTTGAAGGAATTAGCTGGAGAAATCTCGGAGCCACTAGCAATAATATTTACAAACTCTTGGATGACTGGAGAGTCTTGGAAGTCTGGAAAAGGGCTAACGTAGTGCCCATCTATTCAGAGAAGAACAAGGAGGAGCAAGGGAGCTGTAGACCAGTCAGTCTGACTTTGATACCTGGGAAGCTACTAGAGCAACGTAGAAAACCTTCAGTTTGTGAATACCTGAAGGATGAAGGAGTAAATCACGAGCAGCCAACGAGCAGAACAAATTCTGCCAAATCAGCTTGATTTCCTTCTTTGACAGGGTAACTGGTCTGGTGGATGGGGGAATACAGGGCATATAATATACTGGGACTTCAGCATGTTTTTGACACAGTCCTGTACGACATTCTGGTGAATAAGCTGGAGAAACGTGGACTCAGTGAATGTACCGTTAATTGGCTACATACTTGGTCAAACAACGGCAAACAAAGAGTAACTATGAATGGAACGAGGTCTGATTAGAGGGGAGTCTCAAATGGGGTTCCATGGGGATTTGCTGTGGGCTGAGGGCTGTCTAACATTTTCATGAGTTAGACATAGGACCAGACGGCTCCCTGATCAAACGTGCAGACGACACACAGCTGGCAGAGGGGGTGCTAGCACTTTGCAGGACAGAGCTAAAATTCAGAAGGATCTAGATAAATTGGAGAGCTGGGCTACAGACAACAACAGGCAACAAAAAGAAATGTCAGGTGCTGCATGCAGGGGGTGCATCTACACTGCCCCCTTCGCTCAAAATAAGCTGCACAATTTGAGCTATGCAAATTGCATGGCTTATTTCGAGTGTGTTTTGAAAGAGATTATTTTGTAATGTGACGCTGTCTACACAGCACCAATCTAATACAGAAAGGAGAATGTTTGTATGTTTGCACTCTAATAACTTGGACCCTGTAAGACCTACTGCAACCAAACTTTGCATGGGGTAACCTTTCCTCCAGGAGAAGGGTTTAAGGTTCTGTGGGAGGGAAGAGAGGAGAGGCCGACACCTCTCCCCGGGGCTGCACGGCGCTTGGCAGTGCGGGGAGAAGCTAGAAGCATATGGAGGCCCCTCTTCAATACTGTGATTGGCTTGGGGCTTGGCGGCCAACCAATGGGTGGGTGGGTTGCTGTCTGGGCTTGCTGTAGGCGGAGGAGGTGGGGCTGGTGTTACTGCTCAGCTGCCACTTTGAAAAAATGTCCAGAAGGAGGCGCATCTTGGATGTGAAAGCAAGGCGGGGGGAAATGGGGGGGGCTGGACCATTGGGAGCAAGTGGGGGGTAGGGCAGGATTGGGGGGGGGCTCCATCATTGGGGGGCAGGGTGGCCTGGGGGGCAGCTGTACCGTTGGGAGCGAATGGGGGGAGGACAGGATGGGGGGGGGGCGCGTGGGGGAGGACGGGATTGGGGGGCCTGGATTGTTGGGGCGTGGGCTGGTCCGGGGGGGCTGGACCGTTGGGAGCGAGTGGGGGGAGGGCAGAATTCTGTGTGGGGGTGGTGGGGCTGGACCGCTGGAGGCAAGGGCAGGATTGTAGGGGGGTGGGGCTGGAGTGGGGGGGGCGGGGGAAGGAGTGGGGGGGGGGCAGGGGGTTGGGGCAAGTGGGGGAAGGGCAGGTTGTAAGGGGCTGGACCGTTGGGGGCGAGACGGGGGAAGGCAGGATTGTAGGGTGATGAAGGAAGTGGGGCTGGACAATCCTGGAAGGGAGTGAGTGAGAAATGAAGACCGTGGCGGGGGGGGGGGGTCTCCTTTGAGGGGCATTGGCCCAAAGGGCAGCGCTGGATGATGCTGGGTGGGTGAGAAATTAATCCAAGGTGGGCGGAGGGGGATCCTTCCAATCTGGGCATTGGTCCTGGGTTTGATGCTGGATGATCCGGGCGGTGGTGGGGGGGGGGGGGGAGAGATGCAGTCCATGGAAGGGGCAGCTGGTCAAGGGGGTGGTGCTGGAGGAGGGGCTATAGAGGTGCCAGCAGGCTCAGGTAGTTGACTCATAGTTTCATCAAAAAAGATGGGAGAAGAGTTTGAGATGTCACCCTGAAATCTCTCAGATGCAGTAGGGCCAGCCCCATGGATTGAGGCATCCCTGTACTCAGCTCTTGGATGAGAATTTGCAGACCCAGCATGCCTCTCCCCTACTTCCCTACCAAAAACCCATTAGCTTCTACAAGGATAATTAGCAAAAATACCATCTGATAAGAAGCAAAACATTGCACTATTGAAGAGGGGCCTCCGTAGGCTTCCCGCACTGGTGGGGAAACACGCCATGGTGATTTGGGGGCGCTCCCTCCCCCTGTGCTTTTAAGGGCTCCAAGACTCATGACATGGGAAGAAAACAGAGACCTAGTTTCTATTGTGACTTTTGTATCTAAGTTTGCCAAGTCAAATAGCTCTGATTCTCAACATGGCAATGCAGCTTTTTTTGAGTCAGAGATTTTGCTTGATGCAGCAGTAGAAAAGCATGGGGGGGGGGGGGGGGGGGCTGCCATACTGGCCAGATGTCAGGCACTGGCAGTCGTGGTGTGGCTGGAGGCTGTCAGGACCAGCTTCTATTTTTCTAAATTCTGTTCCTCCAGTTTCCCGGGCAACACTGGGTAAGTCCAGCTAGTTTTGAAATAAAGAGCTATTCCAGAATATCCCTTAACCCTCGTGGAACGAGGTTTACAGGCACGTCGGAATAGCCAACCCATTATATTTTGAAATAATGGGCTTGTTTCAAAGACCAGAAGTGTCCCAAAATAGCGCCGCAGTGTGGAGGTAACCAGGGAAGAAAAACCACAAAGGGAGAATGGGAAATAACTGGCTTGGTGACAGCACTGCTGAGAAGGATCGGGGAATTGGGGCGGATCCCAAACTCAGGATGAGTCAGCAATGCAATTCTGCTGCAAAAGAAATGCAATGTTAGGTTGCATTAACAGAGGTGCAGCATGCAAGTCGTAGGAGGGGACAGTACCGCTCAACTGGGCACTGATTAGGCCTCAGCTGGAGTACTGTGTTCATCATTGGTCACCAATATATAGCAAGGACGTGGAGAAACTGGAAAGGTTCCAGAGGCACGTGATAAAGGTGGTCAAAGGGATGGAATACAGCTCCCTGAGCAAAGGCTGACGAAAGTGGGTCTGTTTAGTTTGGAAAGAGGAGATGAAGGGGGGACATGACAGTGGTATTCAAATACTAGAAAGGCTGCCATGAAAAAAGGTGGAGAAAAGTTGTTCTCTCTTGCCACAGAGGGCAAGACAAGAGGTGAATCAAACTCCAGCAAAGCAGAGTTAGATTGAATCTCAGGAAAAACCTTCGACCTGGAAGAACAGTAGATTCACGGCACAGACCGCCAGGGAGGTTGTGGAAGCGCCTTCACTGGAGGTTTTCAAAAGGAGGCTGGCTAGTCGTCTGTCTCAGATGGGTCAGACACAACAAATGCTGCATCTTGGCAGGGGGTTAGACTAGATGACCCTTGCAGTCCCTCCTAACTGTGGTTTTATGGTACATCTACAGTGATGGCCGTGTGTAGTGTTCAGACATGACATGCCCAGCTAGCATGGGGATATGCAGCAGTGAAGACAGCTGAGGAACAGCTGAGATGAGTACAGTCTCCTAAAGGCCTGAACCCCCAAATACACAGTTCTGTACACACCCGAGCAACACCTCCCTCCTCGGCAACAGGGTTGTATCCTTCTGCCGGAGGCTTTCACTGTGACATGCAGCTACACAGCACAGTGACCAGCGTAGGCAGAGTCTCAGCTGAGTTGAGATCTTAAACTCATCTTGAAGGGCATAACTCATCTTGTACAAAGCCTCCAAAGAGCCATCAAATGGCAACAACCCTGAGTCACCGGCCTGGATCTGAAACAAGCTCCATCTCCTGTTGCCCAGACAGTCCTAACCCTCATTGTTTGTTTGTTTGTTTTTTCTTTTTAATCTGGGTGCACCTATTGCTCTTTTCAGGCCTCCTGCCCCCTTGAATCTCCTCACCTGTCTGTGGGGACCTGGCTCCAGGCCCCCATTGGGCGAGGTGGGCCTGCTGTGATCAGCTGACTTGGGTTGAGAACGGTCCCGGCTCCCGTAGCGGTCGCAGGAGTAGAAGCGCTGTTTTTCAGAGGACGAGGAGGAGTGCAGCTTTCTTTCTTGCGACCTGCCTCGTTCTTGCTTCTTATCCTTGGAAGAAGCCTCGCCTGGACGTGCCACCAAAGTAAAGTATTTAGTTGGGGCTTCAACTACTGTAGAAACATTCAACTTTGGGCTGAACGAGTTCAAGAACTCCAGGAGCCCCATGTGAATCTTCTCAAATGAGACCCTCACACACCCATAGGGTCAGCTTCTTATTGGGCTCCATTACCCATAGGGCGGGGAAGCCTCCATGAAGGGCCTGCCTTGAGGAAAGGCCCCATGGGATCTAAATGAGCAGGGGCACCATGTTCTCTCTTAAGTCCCCATCCCCACCCCTGAGGCATGAAGACTGGCAGTTTGGGAGGAGCCATCTTCACAGTTCCGTGGTGCAAATGGGAGAAGACAACGTGGAAAAGGCTTTTTACCAGCATCTCCGTCAGCCAGCTGGTTGGGCGGCTTGTCCAGCGACTTCTGCTTCTTGTCTTTCCGTCGATGGCAGCGATGGTGATGGTGGTGATGAGTGTGGTCCGGGGGCATGCGCTCCAGGGAATATTCGTACAGGTGCATGGGATGCGGGCGCTGTGGGGTCAGCGTGGAGATGGAGCGCTTCATGGGGCTGGTGTCTGGAATGGGCTGCAAAGCACAAGGAGGAAATGGGGAGTGGGTGGGAGAGGACAGAGACCACAGTGCAATTAATTGAGTGTCTTCTAGCGAGGGAGAATTTTGCAGGGGTGGGGGGAAGGAGAGAAAAGGTTAATCAAACAGAACGGGGAAGGTCAGAAGCAGTCGCATAATCAAATAGTTAGTGCTAAATTTGTGGAACAAATGTAATCGGCGATACCTGAATTGGGCTATATTGTGAATTCTGTGACAACACAATTATTGTATCCATAGAGGAATGCACATCAGTTAACATCAGCCACCATACACAGATTCGGGGGGGAGGGGTGAACAAGAATGACTAAATAGGATCTCAGGGCAGGCATGACATCTAAGTCTTTCACAAAGATAATTCACTGTTTGTCTCACCCAGTGCAATTCCAGAAACTACAGCATTCCCAGTGCAATGCCAAAGAAATAAGGAGGTCGTGCTGTCCAGTGGCTACCACCAAGGACTGGGACTAAAAGAAGATGCTACTTCCGGTCTGGGCTAAGTCTCTTGTTTTTTATGAGTTCAAACATGGGAGCAGGCCTCCTTAAGAACACAAGAATGTCTATACTAGGTAGACCAATGGTCCATCTAGCACCATGTCCTGTTTTTCGACAGGTGCCAGATTCTTCAGAAGGAATGAGCAGACCAGGGCAATAATTGAGTGATCCTTCCTCTGTTGTCCAGTCCCAGTTTCTCACAGTCCAGTAGTTTAGGCCAGACCTACACTATGTGAGAAAGTTGGCCTAAGATAGGCAACTCCAGCTATGTGAATAGTGTAGCTGATGTCAACGTACCTTAAATCGAATTTCTCCGGTATCCCCACTGTGGGAGGTTGACAGGAGAATCAATCCCATCAACTTCCCTTATTCCTCACAACCCTGTGGAATAACAGGATCCATGGGGGCACCATCAGTGGTTGATTTAGTGGGTCCGTACCAGACCTGCTAAATCACACCCTGGAAGAATGATCTCCGGAGCGTCGATCTTGGGGTAAGTGTAGACATGGCCCCTGCAGACTTTGTTGCACTCTCCACCCCACCCACACGGCCATGCCACTATATCCCTGGCCCTGCCTTTCTAAGAACAGCAGCTCCAGAACATTTCTGCCTGTTTCTAAGAGGTGGCAGGAAAAAAGGCAGCTCTGGCATGATGTAGATTCAGAGGTGCAACACAGCCGAAGGGGAGACTGGTGAGATGAGGACAGCTCCATAAGCTGGGACAGCCGCACAAAGCAGACTTCTGGGGTGGTAGGACATGTGCTGAGTAATGCCATGGGACAGGGGCCGGGGTCACTGAGAGGGGTAGCTGTGTGCTAGGAGTTTGGGTTTTTCTCTAATTGCCAGGGTCTTTGCTTGCATTATCTCTATGGCTACGAGTTCAACGTGAGACCTGCCTCCTGTCCAAAGACCACACACAAAGCTCCATAAGGCTATGTCTAGACTGCAAGCCTCTTTCGAAAGAGACTCTTTTGAAAGATACTTTCGAAAGAGCCTCTTTCGAAAGAGAGCGCCTAGACTGCACGCGGAACTTTCGAAAGAGCAAGCCGCTTTTTCGAAAGAAAGCACCCAGTGAGTCTGGATGCTCTCTTTCGAAGAAGCCCTATTTACATTCAAGAACGCCTTCTTTCGAAAGAAGCACTTTCGAAAGAAGGCGTTCTTCCTCGTGCAATGAGGTTTACCGCCGTCGAAAGAAAAGCCGCGTTCTTTTGATTTAATTTCGAAAGAACGCGGCTGCAGTCTAGACGCAGGTGAAGTTTTTTCGGAAAAAGGCTACTTTTCCCGAAAAAAACCCTGAGTCTGGACACAAAGTGATAAGAGCCTGGATTTCTCTTCTTTTCCTCATCTCCAGCTGTTCCATGGCCCTGCTTTATGGACGTGGCAGCATGGCACTCATCCTCTAGAGGGCCTGCTGTGTCTGTTGATTACACAAAAGGCCCTTGGTAGAGAAAAGACCTCTGCCCACAGCAGCCTCAACTCTCATGGAGACGGACGTGGGATTTCTCTGTCCCTTTGGTTACATGCACGACAGAATGCTCCCTTCTCCTGCGCTCTACCAAAGCATTAACTTTGTTCTCTTTAACCTTTCTAGCTTCCATTGCGGGGGATGTTCTGTTTTTAAATGGTGGTGCCCCGTCGTTGGCTGACACTGGAGTCTGCGTACCTGCTGCCCCTGGGGATCTGCACATTGTTAGGCTAGTAGGGGAGCAGTTCTACGAATTCCTTGCAATCTAAAGACACCATTCATTTCCTAGAGGGTAGTGTCCACGTTGGGGTCTCTTATCTCACATACAAGGGGGCATGGTGCTGCTGGGAGCAGGGTTCTCACAGAGATATAAGCACTAGGAGGGCACAGACTGGGCAGCAGGCGTTAAGATCTGCCCAAGAGGACTCTCAATGATGCTGTGATGTTGCAAAATGTTAAGGGAGCAGGCCAGGTTTGGCTGTAACCTTTGAGGAGGGGTATTCTGCACCCTGTATAGGGCTGGAATTGGTTGGAAGGCTTACGCTCTTGCTGCCCAGGTGGCTCTGGTCAGTGGTGTAGGTTTGTAGCAGTGAGTAGTAAGGGGGAAGAGGAAGGAGGCAACGGGCTCTCCGAACAGGTGACTGGTAGGCTATGCAGCCCGTATAGACAAAGTGCTGGAGAGAGGACAACACGGTGCTGGCTCCCTCTCCTGGAACTCTGTCCCCACTAGAGCTGTGGTTTTTACCAGGCCCTCAGCAGACAAACCTGTCTTAAGTCACCAAGGGAACGTCTACCCTGCACGCTTATTTCAGAATACGCTATTCCGGAAAAAATACTCCAAAATAGTATTTTGAAATAGCACGTCTACACTCCAGGGAAACCTCGAAATCAGGTGATGGCTACACTACAAAGAAAAGTCAGGAAAAGATGCACAAATTGCTAACAGCAATTGGCATATATTTTCAGCTTCTATTTCGAAAGACGCTTTTCTGAAATTTGGTGTGTGTATGCGGCACCAAACTTCAGTAAAACCTCCTCTTTTGACACATCCCTTCATAAAACGAGGTTTACAGGGATGGCGAAATAGTGTGCCCGCTTTTCTGAATTTTTTTTTTTTTAAACGGACTCGTTCCTTGGACATGGCATAGAAAAGAGTGGCAGTCTAGACATAGCCTTAATCCAAGGCAGGCTTCCCTAACATGGAAGTGCTACTTCAATTTAGAGCCCCAGGGGAATAGGTACTGAGGAGGGGCTATTTTGAAATAGCAGTGGAGAGTCCACATTACCGCTATTTCGGAAGAGGCGTTATTCTTCGTGGAATGAAGTTTACGGAAGTCGGAATAAGCCGCCCATTAGTTCGAATTTATTTCAAAGTAACGGAACGGCTGTGTAGACGTGAGCATTGTTATTTCGGAATAGCGGCCGTTACTCCGAAATAATGCTGCTGTGTAGATGCACCCTTGCAACAGAGCAAATCTCTGACCAGAATATAATTCACGCCTTATTCATTTCCGTTTCCACTGCTATCTTCTCCCATGCTGCCTCCTGTCCACGGTACGGGGGCCAATGGCAGGCCCCCATACTAATTCAGGGCCAGAAGATTTCTTTTCTGAGGGGCAGCAGGCAAGGTAACACCATGGCAGATCACAGCTCAAGACCTAAGATGAAGTAACCTGATAGCCTCCCTCTGCCCCCAGGAGCTGCTGCACAGGAAACGCGACGGGGAGGGGCAAAGACTTGAAAAAGAAGCTAAGTATGCACGAGACAAACCTTCCCAGGGCCTGAGTCTGCAATTGTTCTAGGTGCAATCCAGCCCTGAAACTAATGGGATTATAACAGTCTCTCTTCCTATACCACCCAGACAGTTATAGTCTCTCCTGGTGGCTCAGTCTCATTGGCTGGACTTACACACCCATATGTTGATAGCGGAGTGTGAGGCGTCATTTCCAGAACGTGCGATAGGTTTGACTGAGCTAGCATGCTGAGCAGAGCAGTGCAGGGTGGCAGGACAGGTTACAGTCCCACCGGGGACCCTAGGCCTGCACTCCTGTGGCCAGATGTCTCTGTGGTTCGTATGCTAGCTCAGCCACAGCTAGCTTCATGAGCCTTTGGTAGGCAGGAAATGACACTTCCAGCTCACGTCAAGACATACGGGCAGACAATATACCACAGCCTTTGAGAGGGCCGTCACCTTTTCATTCATCAGCAAGCCTCTTTTCACTTACGACATTTTTTACCCGACAGAGCAATTCAAACACATTCACTGTATCACAACGTGCAGCATGCAACTATGGGGCAAAATAACGGCAACAAACTGAATGGGAGACCGACGACAGCTGCATCTTTACTGCACCAGAACGTAACCCAAACAAGGGGGGAGGGGTTAGCGAGGGGAAATCATTGCTTAACAACTGAATAGGAGACAACTTTGTGCGAGCTACATACTGCCAGGTAACTCCCCGGTGACCGTGTTTTGCTCCTCTGCAAACAATTCGGACAAGATGGGAGAGAATATTTGAAGCAGCCCCCACAGAAGAGCCATTGTCAGGCATCGTGGCAGATGTGCGGCAGACGAGATGAGGAGAAGGGAAGGCGGGTGACAGGAGGAAAGCAAAAGGGGAGGAAGGAAGCCAGGTTGAGAGCATGAACCGATAAAAGAAGAGAAACGCAAAAGGACAGACATGACAGGCCAACCGAAAAGGGGATGAATGAAAAAACGAAAACATTATTATTAATACAAATCAAAAAGAAATTAAAGTTTGGGGAGGAGCCGGAAGTTGCACACAAAGGGTCAGGGGGAGGGCACAGAAGGGGAAACACACACAGAAAGGACATCAGTTATTCTGCTGAAGCTACAACCACTAAAACATTACATCATTTAATGAGGTTAGAGCTGTTCAGATACCAGAGGCCTGATTCATAAATAAGTTACACAGCATTAATGCAAGGCAGCTCGGCACTGCTCTGGGCAACGTGCTTCTCCTTAGTAAGAAATTCACTCCCTGGCTCCCTCCCAGACCCCCAGGTATTCACAGGCTTCCTCTGCAGCTCTCTCGGGAAAATGGAAACATTGATTTGTTTGGTATTAAAAAAACGACCAAAGAAGTTAGAGTCTCCTGAGGGAAAATGATGAGTACCAGGGAGAGCACAGAAGTAGTCTGGCAGATTCTGCGGGGGGGGGGAGGGGAAGCTAGTTATGGGCCTGGGGCTTTTCAACCTAGGACTGTGATTTTGTCAGTTCTCATTAATTAAGAAAGGCTGTGATTGGTCAGTACCGGGTATGCAATTTTCCAAGGACTGCCCTAGTGCTACTGACAATCAGTGTATTGCAGTGGTGGGAATGCAGCGATGCTGGAAGGCTAGCCTTTATTCAAGAGTCCTGTGGGTATCAACCCCCCCCCCCCCGTGATTTCTGTGATAACCTCTGAAATTTGCCAGGAAGAGAGGCTGGGATGAAATGGCTACTAAGACACAGCTGCTCTTCAGTGGCGGGTGAGGAATTCCTCTGCATGGGCATTGGTCCCCGTTAAAATCTCTAGTTTCGCCTTTGCAAGCCTCAGCAAAGATTTTATTGGCAACCACTGGTTACATGCGCAGTCCTTAATATGCTTTGGGATTCAATGGGCTGAAAAGCGCATGTAAATATAAAGTTACTGTTTATATTGCGCTGAAGAAAAGGCTCGATGCCCAACACTAACGGAGTGTCTGTCCCTTAGCTTGAAATAAGTTACGCGCTATGCAAATTGTGTAGCTTGTTTTGAGCGTATTTCGAAATAGCTTATTTTGTAATTTGGCACTGTCTATACAGCGCCGAATTTGAAAATAACTCGCTCTTCCAAAGTGCCCGTTAACCCACGTGGAATGAGGGTTACTGGGACATTGGAATAAGCCGTCCATTATTTTGAAATCTATTTCGAAACAACAGTCTGCTTCAATAGACGTGGAATAGCTATTTCGGGATAGTTCCGGTATCCTGAAATTGCTCAGCAGTGTAGACGTACCCTAAATACCCGAGAATAGATTGTCTTTAGGGTTCATATGCTGACCGTTTCCATTAGGTTTGGTAGAACCTGGCATGAGACCCTCTAATCAGGGCAGCTCAGCTTTTGGAGCTTGAGGGAGAAAAGGTTGGTTTTAAGCATAATAAATAGAGTTCATGAGAACTCAAAGAATTCTGGGAGATGGAGACTTATCCAAGGATTTTCTACAGTCCTTGGGGAGAGGTGTTCCTTTCTCAGGGTATCACAGAGAGCCAGACAGCCGAGATGACAGCAGTTTGTCATAATCCAAACTGGCAGGAACACAGCCGGAATGGAATGACACAGCTATTGGAGGTGTGGCTGGATACAGGGGAACCTTTCAGTTCTCGGATTCAGCAAGCCTCCTGCGTTCTGTCTCCCTCGTGAAACAGCCCAATCCCATTCAGGCGATTTGAGCTAAGGAGAGACGATGATGTGTGGCGAGATGGAGATGGCCTAACACACACCAGGCACTATGCTGATGACGGGAGGACACGTTAGCAATGCACATGTGAAATACCCAGAAGTGATTTGAGAAGTGAAGTGCCCTGGGAGAGTCACAGAGTTGCTCTGAAGGCCACCTTTTGTGACAGGGCTTCCTTGCAAGGCATTATCAGATAAGCAAAGGAAGTAAAGTCCCAAGCATCTTATTAGCCACCCACCAAACAGCGCTAAGCCTCCTGGGTGAGTGGCAGAGGAGAGAGGCAAAGGACATGCAACCCTTCGGGGTGGGAGAGTGCACAGCACAATTCATATACACACAGACTTATCAAAGAGAAACCTGCTGCTGATTTTATTCCCAGCGCTATCGATATGCACGCAGGGCAGCAATCTATGCATATCTATGCATGGTTATCCACCTCTGCCAACTACAGCGTGACTCCCTGTCATTGGGAACATATATTTTCAGCTAGACAGAAATCAGATTAAATGAAGTGTTTTGCCCAGGGAGCTGGATTTCTTTTTGCTGGCTGTATATAGGGATGGAGCACAGCGTTGTCCACACAGCATCCCAATGATCAAAAGCACAAAGGCTGGTCACATTGTGGAGCCTCCAGCTTTATTGTTATCTCTTAAAGAAACAAACAACCCACCGGTCACTTTGAAAAAACGACATGACATGGACAAGAAGAGAAAAGGTGTCGAATGCTTGACTTACTGTAAGTTTTCCATTGCCAGTAAAGCCTCCCTCCCTCACCTGAGTTTCGGCGGCCAGACGCGGCATGGAAGCCGCCCGCCCCTGGCTCTCCAAGCCAGGTTGGTGGTCTCCATTGGCCAAGGTGGGGCTGATTTCTCTCATTTCCACAACCTGGTTGGATTGAGAAATATTTTCAGAAGCAGGAACATAAAAGTAAATAACGGCTCTGCCAGGCTTGCTCCAGGACTAAGTTGAACTTCAGGGCTTTTGCTTCATCTGTGAAGATTCCCTGTTTGTCAGAAATACCAGCCTGACAGTCCTGGTGACCAAAGGTCTCTGTTTTTCTACAGAACTAACTCATCCAGGGGAGTGCTGGAGCGTACTGTCAGAGCACCTCAACTTGGACCATTTCTCAGCACAGGTCAGTCTCTGCCTCTCATTCAGTCAATAAGGGAGCCAATTAGTGCCAAAAATGGTGGTGCTTTTTATAATACAGCCTGTCGATACGTTCAGAATGCACTAAAGACCCCAAACCTCATTCACATAGGTCAGTGAAGAGCCTTCATGAAGTAAACACTCTGGGTATGTCTACACTACCACCCTAGTTCGAACTAGGGTGGTAATGTAGGCAACCGGAGTTGCAAATGAAGCCCGGGATTTGAATTTCCCGGGCTTCATTTGCATCTCGCCGGGCACCGCCATTTTTAAGTGAAACGAGGAGTAACAGTAGTTCGGAATAGGAAGCCTAGTCCGAACTACCTAGTCCGTGCCGTGTGTAGCTGCGCGGCACAGAGTCCGCACTAGCGGACATTTAAAAATGGTGGCGCCCGGCGAGATGCAAATGAAGCCCAGGAAATTCAAATCCCGGGCTTCATTTGCAACTCCGGTTGCCTACATTACCACCCTAGTTCGAACTAGAGTGGTAGTGTAGACATACCCTCACAGTGACTATTAACTTGGGCTGGATTTGAACAAGTCACCTACAATTAAGAGTCTCTATAAGCCCATTCCACTAGGCCCTCGATGTGTTTTGCTTTCTGATTTTCTCTTCTTGACTAATTTCCCTTGCTCCAGTTTTGCCAGTTCTGAAACTTTGCCTTGCTGTGAAAATGACATTCACTAAAACTCTCAGGGGTAGCCATGTTAGGAGTAGTCTCGTGGCACCTGTAGGCACCATAAGTCTACACTGCAAGCTTATTTCAGAAAAAGCTATTCTGGAAGATATCTTCCAGAATAGCTTATTTCGAAATAGAGCGTCCACACTACAGGGAAGCCTCAACATTAGTCTGAGGAAGGCTCCCCTAATGTGGACATGCTATTTCGATTCAGAGTCCCAGGAGGCACTGGGGAGGAATAACTTTAGAATGGCCCTAGGGAGGAGCTATTTTGATATAGCAGCAGTGGAGTATCCACACACACCCTCTTCCGAAAAAGCTTTTTTGGAAGAGGCCGTAATCCTCATGGAATGAGGTTTACCAACATCGGAAAAATCCCTCTGTTATTTCGATTTTCTTTTGAAATAACGCAGTTGCTGTGTGGATGCTAATATTGTTTTTCTGGAATAACGGTGCAGTGTAGACGCACCCTAAGGTGCCACAGGGCTACTCATTATTCACTAGAAGGAACATCCACAGTCCTGCCCTCCTTCCAAATGACTCCAGACTAATCCCAAATTCTCTTTTCTTCCTCGGCCTCCCACTTAAGCACCAACTCCATGCACCTCTGACAGCCAATGAGATCCAGGTCTGGAAATTTTCTCCAGATTCGCTGTCAGCTGATGCCCCGAAGGGGGAATCAGATGAGCAGCACTGGAAATGGGAGGCCCATGAAGCAAGACGTGATTTGATACACTAAGCTAAAGCCACCACAGCAATGCCAACATTGCTTCTGAAAGCCATATGAATGTGAAGGCCTTCTTTAACCACATTCCCTGTTCTCCAGTAACACCGATCTATCTACAGACTTGCTTAGTTCTCCTCAGGGCAGTAACTGAGTGTTTCACAGTCATAAATGGATTTTAGCCTCCTGGCTCTGGGTGGAAAGGTACAGATGGGGAAGCCAGGCAGAGACTTGTTCAAGGTTACATAGCAAAGCTTTTGGCTGAGAACTGGATCTCAGGGTATGTCTACACTGCAACACAATTTCAAAATAACTTAGTCCACATCGACACAGCAGGCAGTTATTTCAAAACAGTGTCAAAATACTGTCAAGCTGGAGGACTTCTTAGTCTGACTCCTGTACCCCTCATTGTACAAGGAGTAAGGGAAGTTGGAGGAAGAGCGCTCGATTTTGAAATAAGCGCTGTGTAGATGCTCCCTGTTTCGAAATAAGCTATTTCAAAATCAAATACGCAATTGGCACGACTCAATTTGCATAGCTTATTTCGAGTTAAACCCTGCAGTGGAGACGCACTAAGTCTCCTACCTACCAATCCAGCCACATGGGCACAAGGTGATCTTACTCCCCCAGGCTCCCATTTGGGATAAGCCTGAAACTGCCAAAGAAAGTGTTTCAGAGACATTAACGGGTCCAATTCAGTTCTCAGTTACATCCAAGCAAACCTTTTGTAGCTTACGTTGTGAAGGGGCGATACCTGGCCCAAAACATGAATGGGGGCTCTTAGGCCAGGTCTACACTGGGGGCAACGTCGAGCTAAGGTACGCAGCTCCAGCTAGGTGACTAGCACAGCTGCTGTGGACCTTGCATAGTGTGACTTACTGCGGCGTTTCCACTGCGGGAGAATCTCTCCTGCTCACTCCCTTACTGTTCTCACTCCGGTGGAGTACCCGAGTCAATGGAGGCCGATTCAGCGAGTCTTTACTGATCTCTCAGTAAGTGTAGACAAGGCCTTAGGCAGTCAGTAAGGCAGTGGTCCCCAACGCGGTGCCCACGGGTGCCAGGGCGCCCGCTGGGGCATTTGTGTGCGCCCGCCGACAACCTGGGCCGGCTCGCCCCCGGCGTGTGGCGCACTGGAGGCGCCGGCCCCAGGGGCACATGCGGGCGTGCGGCGCTGGTGCCGGCCCCAGGCGCGCGGCTTGGGCGGCGGCGCCGGCCCCGGGCCCACGGCACAAGGCACTCGGGCGGCTCCGGCCTTGGGGCACATGCCGGCGCCGGGTGCAAGGGCATCCCCGCCCCTGGCGTGCCCCAGGACACGTGGCCCTGCCCCCGGGCGCCTGGCGCGTGAGTGGCCCCACCCCCACGCACCCGGGAGCCTCTATAGGTTGGGGACCGCTGCAGTAAGGGATAACGAGCTCGACACAAAGGGAGACTTATGATATTCCGCTCTATCTTCACCTGTTTGCTTGTCCGCTCAATGGGAATTTCTTCCGAGTGGCCTCGCTCAAAAGCTGGTGTCCTAGTTTCATAAAACACATCCTGAGTGTGCTGAGTCCCCCAGGAAACAGACTCCTTGATCCCGCTCTCCGGGGCTGGCCTGGTACAAGGGGGAGAGAAAAGGTGAACAGCTGTGCTAGGCGTTTGATTTAAAGAGCGCTGGAGCAGTCTGGGGGGGGGGCACCTCTCAAGTCAAGATTGTATTGGGGAAAGGAAACACTGGAGCGGGGGAAGTGGCTGGTGAAGCTAGTAAGCCAGGGCTGGGCAAGATGCGGCCCGGGGGCAGGATCCGGCCTGCCTAACATTTTGATCCAGCTTGTGGACGGTATCTGGCCACTTTCTAGTTATATCCTACTGCCCGTGCCACCGAATTTCCAGGTGGTGGCTCTGGCAGCAGGCTCCTATTTAAAAGGCTCATGGCCGCGGTGCTAGCCTGCCAGAGGCCGGAGCCATGAGCCTTTTCAATAGCCACAACAACCCCGGCTGGCTGCTAGGCAATGCGGTAACGGCAGGGGGGGGAGCCACAAGCCCTTTGCTGTGTTTTGAATTCAAAGCCTCCAGCCCCTGACAACTCTGTGGGGAGGCTAGTCCCAGGCCCCGCCCCTTCTGCCATAGGCCCCTCCCCTTCTGCCATAGGCCCCACCCCTTCCAGGGAAGAGCTAGCCCGTGACCACATCCGAAAATTAATTCTGTGGGCCGCTGCGAAAATTATAGCCTGCCCCTGGAGTAAACTGCAGGGCTCTTGAGCTTGGATTGACAGATGGTTTCCTCATTCATCCTGAGTGTGCCAGACCAGGGAGGTCCAACCTGTACTGAGAAACCAGGGAACTACAGAGAAATCCCTCTGGGAGCCACCGCTTTGAAGGTAGTGGTGGAACGCCCCGGGAAGACTCACAGTGTGCCCCCGTTGTTGAGCGAGGCGGAACTTTTCTGGCGGAGGAAGGCTTTAGCGTTGTTGAACACCAGAGGCTGGGTTTGCTCGAGGGTTGCTTTCAAGGGGTGGAACAATGACACTGGTCCAGTCTGCAATGCGTAAAGAGAGGGCACCAATGAGAAAGCTACAGATGCTCAGAGAACAAGTCGTGTGGACTTTCCTAATCCAGTGCTTACCGGTGTCCCCATGATCAAAGCACTCCTCCGGAATCACAGCCACTAGCATTACGTGAGAGTAAATCCGTAAGTTTGGACTCTCCTTTAGCTCATAATTTTGGTCCCTATGTATCCGAGATGAGGCCAGTTTCAGGGAAAGTTTAACGGAACATTCACTGCCACTGGTATTCCCTCTGATCTTTTCCAGTCATGTGCAGAATAAATTTTGGTATGTGCACTGAAGCATGTGCAGATGTGCACGACTAGTAGAAACACACACTGCCAGCTGTTGGCACTGTGGGCTCTCTGCTTATCAGATGGGTTGCACCTGAATCTCTCCTGGATGGCTGCCCAGCTTCCAGGGAATACTGGCTGCCAACTCCTTGCTGTTCACACTCGGGGCAAGCAGAATAGCAGCCTTCAGGGACATCAGTCTGGCATTTTGCATTTTGCACCAGTACTAGATTCATTTTTAAAAATGGTTCTTTCCCTCTCTCTGGGTCATTGCCATTATACAGCGGCCAAACCTTTTACAGTCCATGAGCCAGGCTGTTTGGGAGGAATGGTTTTAGTGGCACATCCTTTAGGAAGGAACAATCAGTTCCATACATACAAGATGGGAAGCGACTGTCTAGGAAGGAGCATGGCAGAAAGGGATCTAGGGGTCATAGTGGACCACAAGTTGAATATGAGTCAACAGTGTGATGCTGTTGCAAAAAAAGCAAATAAGATTCTAGGTTGTATCAACAGGTGTGTCGTAAGCAAAACTCGTGAAGTCATTCTGCCGCTCTACTCTGCACTAGTTAGGCCTCAGCTGGAGTACTGTGTCCAGTTCTGGGCGCCACATTTCAAGAAAGATGTGGAGAAATTGGAAAGGGTACAGAGAAGAGCGACAAGAATGATTAAAGGTCTAGAGAACATGACCTATGAAGCCAGGCTTCATGAACTGGGCTTGTTTAGTTTGGAAAAAAGATTAAGGGGGGACATGATAGCGGTTTTCAAATATCTAAAAGGGTGTCACAAGGAGGAAGGAGAAAATTTGTTCCTCTTGGTTTCTGAGGACAGGACAAGGAGTAATGGGTTTAAAGTGCAGCAGGGGAGGTTTAGATTGGACATTAGGAAAAAATTCCTAACTGTCAGGGTGGTCAAACATTGGAATAAATTGCCAAGGGAGGTGGTGGAATCTCCCTCTCTGGAGATATTTAAGAACAGGTTAGATAGACATCTGTCAGGGATGGTGTAGACGGAGCTTGGTCCTGCCTTGAGGGCGGGGGGCTGGACTCGATGACCTCTTGAGGTCCCTTCCAGTCCTATTATTCTATGATTCTATGATCCATTTCCAGATCAATCGGAATAAAATAATATGGTCTCGAGTCAACCTCAAAAGGTGCCACAGCTTAAAGGGTCGGGTGCTACATCATATTGCAGACTGTGATGCCGTATTGTGCACTGAAGATCTTTCAGTCTCCGCGATGCTGTGTGCACGTCAATCACCATAACTCTGCATAATCTGGGAGGCTGCTTTGCTCTATTTATTGTGCTTTTTACTATTTGTCTAGCATTTCAGTTACCCCTGCCTGTATTGCCTAAAACATCATCCCACTCAAGCACAATGCTCTGTGTAGCCATCTAGGACAAGAACCCATCTTGCAGTCTCACACTTTCAGAAGTTACCTGGCTACATGCTCCCCAGCCCGCTCAGTTCTGCCCAGGGTGGGAAGTGGAAATGCCCAAACACCCTGCAGGGAGCTATTTTCAAGGAGTAACATTTTCAACAGAGCCGAAGTTCCATTTTTCAAAAGTGACAACACTCAAGAGCCTGTATCTCACTGACTTTCAATGGGTCCTAGGTTCCCAAGTGCCTATGAGCATGTGAGTGCTTTTGAAAATATTACTCAATTACAGAAGGAGCCTAAATCTCATTGACTTGTAATGAGGCGTAGGCTCCTAAGTCACTTTGGCTACAATTTCTAAAAACACCTCAGTATTTCCAGCCCTGCTGAAATTAGGAACGTTAGAAACAAAATGAGAAAGTGTGCTGCCATGAGATTGTCTACTTCCAAGATGCTTGGACAATTCAATAGCATCTCAACATTCGGGTGCTGGATAGAATGGAACCTCTAGACTTGCTGAGGGTTGCTAGCATGAAGGAGCATGCAGCCCCTCCGAATCTACATGGGAGCGAGAAAAGAAAACAGCGTCTTGCTGCTGGGTACCTGGCAAAGACCTCCAGGTGGCTGGTGCGCTTGGTCCCTGCTGTTTTTATTCTGCTTGTAGAAGTCAAATATCATGAGTGCTGCATAGACCTTCCCCACAGTCATTTCATCCTCTGGATGAGGAGACAGGAGGTGAAATGCAGAAGGGGGAGTCACAGGAAGAGTGGAAACAAGCAGGGGGAGAGAAGGAATGAGTGTCAGCAATGGAGGGAAAGAGAAGAAATTATTTCAATGGGGGAAATGTCCGATGGGCAAGAAAAGCAAGTGAAAAGTGGTAGGATGTCACAATAGAAGTGGGGGGGGGGGGGTGAGAGAGAGAGAGAGGAAAATAAATAGTTAAAACAAACTTCTTCAAGTTCACATCTTTTCCCTTCCTTCCTTCCCTGACCATCTCTCTGAGAGTCACGGCGCCCAGTGTTTTAAAGCCACCCAGCCCTCTAGCCTCGCCCTCTATGGAAAATATTTAGGGATATATTATAGAAAGGATGCCCTAGGCAAGCAAACCCATGTGGCGCTGTAAGAATGGGGGACAGAACAGAACATTTAAATTAATACCAGATCTGAAGCCAGCATTTTTATGATCAGAAAAGCCTGATTTTTCTTTCTATTAACAACAGGGGACGAATAGATGGTATTT
The DNA here is from genome assembly GCF_052426305.1 of Pelodiscus sinensis. NCBI lineage: Eukaryota > Metazoa > Chordata > Testudines > Trionychidae > Pelodiscus > Pelodiscus sinensis. The sequence goes on along the minus strand of NC_143074.1, from coordinate 4,529,508 downwards.
CATTTTTCCAGATGGCTTTTTGGCTCATTTTTGTTTTACAGTCATGCCACTGACCTGTCCCTGCCATGCCACTTAGCACTTGTCTTATAGCAAGGGGCTGCAAAGTTCCGGGATATGCCAACATCTGCTGGGGGGGAGGGGGATGTGTGCAGGGGGAGGGAGAAGGAGAGAAGCAGCCATTGCGTTGTCAGTCCATCGTCATGGCTCCATTACCTTTCACAGTTAATGCTGCCCTGATTGGAGGGGGCTGTTTTTCATAATCAGAAAGTCAGGGGACTCAGAGCCCTTGTTTTTGTCAATCAAGAGAATTTCAAACTTTCCATTTTCTCAGTGCGCTCCTGCAGGCCATACTTAGGGGAGATTACGCCTTTTGTACCCCCCCCCCTCCTATTATATGGGCTCTTTAACATCCTTCTCTTGACTTTGTTTGGATGCAGACAGAGTCTAGAAGGCAGAAACTGTTCCCCCAACCAGCTGGAGCCAGACTGGCAGCAGTTAAAACGACAGGAAGCAGGACTGTGCACAACACAGAAATGTCTCTCGAAGAGGCTGGACAAGGCAGTGCTCTCTTCTGGCCAGTGTGTATTATCTTGCTCCATGATGCAAAGAATCTGCTGTCTCAGGCAAGAGGCACTAGGACATGATGCCTGGGAGTGAGTGAGGGGTTTGTACTAGTCAGGCAGGGGGACATGGGGCTGTGGGCATTCTGGAGGCAATGCTTGGATGGTCCAGGCCGAAGATGAAATGGGCTCCTGCCCTGTAGCATCTAGACTGCTGTGTGCACCTTGGCTGGGCTCTGGGGAACATCCCCAGAAGGGGAAAGACCTGGACTTTAGTGACTGCCTGGAATGGGTTTTCAGGTTCATGTCCCTGCATTGCTTCTAGGGGCAAGAGGTTTCTTACGCGGCACTTACGTTTATGGGGAGGCACCAACAAGTCCAATGTCTTCTGGGACAGGTTGGGCCAGACCAGAGAGATCTCTTTCCTCAGCTCAGAATCACACTGGTGCTGCTGCACGCCCGCTGGCGAGGGGGCAAAAAAGGCACATGAAGCTGAGAACAAAGGACTATCCATTGCACATGTACCGCAAGAGAACCAGAGAGCGCTAATATGTGAACAGACCCTGACTATTCCGATCCCACTCCCCTTGTCTTCTTTCCAATATGCTAAGTCAGGATCAGCTTTTCCACCGATACTAACAACAGTGCTAACCCTCCTCACTGCACACCAATGTTCGCTGTAGTTTTTTCCCATCCACATGTGGAATAAATTTTGTTATGTGCACTGAGGCATGTGCAGGTGTGCACCACCAGTAGAAACACCTGCTGTCAGCTGTGGGCACTCTGCTAATCAAGTGGGTGGCTGTCAAAGCACTCAGCGTATAGGGAACAGTGCTATACCCTGGTGTGTGAGCTTTGCAACAGATGCAGTCTGACCAATATTTCAGGGACCAGTTTAATCTGGTGTCCCCACCAGAAGGATGCTCTGCCACTGTTCCCCTATATCCTTTTAGACTTGTCACCTCATTAGCTGCTTCTAAGGGAAACAACAAAACTGACTGAGAAAATAACCATGGGCTCGAGGTATTACATAAACACTCCCCCCATGCACTCCCCTCCCCGCCACCTATGGTAGTAGGGGGGCGGCCCTCACAAAAAATTATAAGACCATATATAATATCATCATTATCATCATCATCATCATCATCAAATAGATGCTATAAATCCAAGCAAGATGTTAAAGAGCCAAAGACAGCTAGACTATTAAAAAGGCCAAAGAGGGTTCTCAACACGCAGGCTAAGAATGATTAAAGTATTTCTGAGGGCATGTCTGCACTACTGAGTTATTTTGAAATAACAAGGTGAGTGTCCACCCAGCAAGCCTGTTATTTTGAAATTATTTCAAAATAACGGGTGTGCTATAGTGAAATAATAGCTCCTCATTCTACCAGGAATAACACCTATTTTGAAATAGCTATTTCAAAATAGGGTCAAGTGTGGATGCTCCCCGGCTGTTATTTCGACATAACTACTCCCCAGAGTCATTCAAAGTAATTACTCGCCAGGGCTCCCCGGGGCTCTAAGTCGAGGTAGTGCGTCCACATGAACAGAGCCTGCCTCGGACTAATTTCAAAGCTTCCCTGTAGTGTAAATGTGCTAGTTCGACAGAGTTATTTCTGGAGTTGTTATTTCGAAATAGCCTTGTAGTGCAGACATAGCCTGAGATGACAGGCTGGCTCCCGACTGGCTAAATTACACAGAATGAGGTGGAGCGGTTTCTCTCTGTGGGGGAGAAAAGCAAAGGGAGGAGATAATGATCGCTCCTCTAGCGCTTGCCGTTCCACTGGGGCTTGGAGCCTGTGACCTGCACCCCACTTACAGGACGCTTTGTCCTACCAACTAGTGTCATTGACAATTGACAGAAGAAAACTAAAAATCCAAACCAGCTCGGTAATAATGGGTAAAGCCAAATCCAGACCCTCAGATCCATTCCCCTGACTAGCTGTGCTCTGTGGAAAGTGGCGTATTTGCTTGTTCCTCTTTGCTGGTGGCCAAAGTTCTCGTAGACGCAGACAGTCATGCTCACTGACGTGACCTGGCCTGAACGATCGCCAGTGAAATGTAAGAAAATGATACAGACTCTCCGGGTTCAACTGTCCCCTTCACACGCAGGCGTATTCATGTGAAGGAGGGGACTGGTCCCCAAGACATGAATGAGTCCGTCCTAGCCACATGCTTTAAAATCACATGGCCGGTCCTCTGTGCTGTCAGTCTGCCTAGATCCTTTGGGCCATAATATTTTGCCCTCTAGAGCAGAGGACCCCAAACTGTGGGATGCACCTGCTCCCAGCCTGGGGCTCCAGCTGCTACTCACACCCCTGAGGATCTGTGCCCAGGATCTCGCTGATAGGGTGGCCCCTGGGCAAAGCTTTGCTCCCAGCCCCACCCCCGTCTCCACAGGGGGGGCGGGTGCTTGGACAGAGGTTGGGGGGGGGGCACAAGGTAAAAAGTCCGGGGATCACTGCCCCTAAGCAATTTCCAGCCAAAGAGCTAACGTGTTCCAGCCCTCCTATGAGCTAGGTCAGTATCAGGGAGAGGCTAAGATGCACAGCCTCCCAGGTACTCAGGCTCTTCGCTCCCAATGATTTCAGTAGGGGCTAGGTGACCCATGTCAGCCTAGATCCTTATTTTCACTCACTCAACCAAGAGCAGAACCCGCGTGGCCTGACTCCCAGTCCTGCATCTCAACCCCAGGGACACGTTCTGCCCGCCCTTCGGGTTTGAAACAAAAAAAAATCTCCAGCCCTTTCCACTTTGGCTCCAGTGGAAGCCCCGGCTTTGAGGGCCCATTAAACAGTCTAATAAGCCAAGGCAGAACTGGATAGATGTTACGATGTGGGATTGGTTACTTGGGAAGCCAAGTAGCTGCCTGATTAAGCATTTACATAATTAAATTTCATCTCAGAGCATAATATAGGTCAGAGCTTGCAGACTTACAGCTCCCACTATCAGCAGGAAGAGGCTTTCTTCCTCCTGGCATGGCTAAGATAATAAAACCTGAAGAGCCGGGGTTGGTGCCCGCATGGGGCATGTCACTTCAAAGCCGCCCGTCCCGGTGACCAGGTGACGTTCTCCGTTGTACGAGGCAGTGCGGGGCGGAGAAGTGTCGTGTCGAGGGCACACGCAGGGTACGTGTGCACTGCAGCCGGGAGGCGCAATGCCCACCTTGCACGGGCAAAGCGAAATGAGTAGGGTAGCTGCAGTTGCAAGGCGGTGGCTCGCACTTGGTGCTGGATATTCCCACCCACCCCCCTACGTCAATTCTCGGGCAGGTGGTCCAAGGTGCCAGCAGTGCCACTGCAACCCTATTGCTGTATCTTCTAGGCGCTAACCAGAGCAGAGCTAGCCCAGGGGTGGGCAATAATTTTTGGCCGGGGACCACTTCTAAAATTTTTGAAGTGGCCCTGGGCCACCCCAGAAGGGGTGGGGCCTAAACTGGAAGGGGTGGGGCCAGGATGCTTCTGGGCTACCCCACCCCCAGACCATGACTGGTCTGGGGGAGGGGAAGCCCCTTTGCCCCCCTTCCCATTAGACACCCATGCCCCTGGCAGGATGGGAAGAGGCTTCGCATACTCCCCTACCCCCAGGCCAATCAGGCGCACAGGGCCGGGGCAGGGCGAAGGAAGCTTTGCACAGCTCCCCCGCCCCCAGGTGCCTCCTTCCGCCCTGCGAGGAGCACGTAGCACTTTGAAATCAGGGCTTGGGGGCAGGGCAGTGCGTGACGTCTCCTCCCACCCTGCAAGGAGTGCCTGGAGCTTCAGAGCGCTGCGTGGTCCTGCCTGGGGGCGGGGGAGCGGCAGGGCTCCACGGGCTGGATCAACCCGTTCGGCCCACCCATGAGCTAGCCCGTGGACATCAACTTGGGCTGACGTTACACCTCCCATCTGTAGTGCAGACGTTCCCCTGCGTCAGACCAGAGCTGTGGACTCCTGGTCTGAAATCTGTCAGTTCTCCTCTCTTTTTTGGACGGGTGGGAATTGGCTAGAGGATCCTCTATGGCCCTTCTCCTTCAGCGTACCCCCTTCCTTTGGCTTAGGAAAGCCGGCCCCCTCTGCAGAATAACCTTGCTGCCAGCTCCGTGCCAAGCTCACGCTCATCTTTGTGCGGCTTGGATCCCTCTCCTCTCCCCACCCCCTCACCTGTTGCCAGTTTGATTTCTAGAGCGGTCCGGATCAAGGCCATCAGCGTGGAAGTGAAGTGGACCGTTAAGTCCTGGTCCGAGATCGGCATGTTCATCCGCACCAGGCGCTAGGAACAAAGCAGAGTTGCTGTCAGTGCCTGCTGGCGCTGTCCCTCCCCCACCTCCCCCCTCTCGGGTTATCGTCCAGCCCCCGGATTCTTACAATAGCAAAATCACAAGTCGGTGCCGTTTGGAAAGGTTAACCGTTCGCGTGCTGGTGGGGAGGAGATGCACCTCGGCCTGACGGATGGTGGCTCCGTTTCTGGGATGCTGCACGGCTAGAGGGCTCACTGCCATATTCTGAGATTGGGGTTTGCCAGCATTCATGCTGCCCGCAGAGGAGTAGATTTTGTCTCAAGCTGGACTGATTTAACTTCCCTTGGCAATATCCCGTGTCAGGACCTACCAGCCTATCCTGATCTCCCAGCACGTGAGCTCCAGGTGTTCCAGTTGGGGCAAAGGAAGTCCAGCAGCAGATGAGGCCTTCCCTCGGCCATCTTCGACGTGCTACTGAGGCTTCAGCCAAACCAACCTCACCCTGGCTGTATGTGCCCAAGGAAAGCCACTCAGCTAGGGTCTCCAGGGGCCAGACAAGAGGCATAGCTTGCCTCTGCTCCCCATGACACGACACATTAACGAGAACACTCTGTGGCTGACTCCAGCCGCATGCCTCCCCCTAGGAGTAACCTATTCCACGTGGGTGCTTCTCACAGTGAGGCTAGACCACAGAGACAAAAACCACCAGCAGGACTTGGCTGTAGCAAGTAGGTCTGAAGGGTGAGGAGATGGACACTGCAAGGGCAATTCCTTTCTGGGGTAAGCAAGTGCAGCGCCACTGATGTGGGAGTAGCTGTGCCCGCTTACCCCAGCTAGGCCTCTGGCCCTGCCCTTGCATCCTTGTAGCTCTTGTCTAGAGACCTTATTGGTACAGGATGTACCACTGCAGCTGCACAGCTCTAAGGTCTCCTGTGTGGATGCTCTATGCCAGGGGTAGGCAATCCATTTAATAAAGAGAGCCAAAACAGCGGTGGGGAAAAATGTGAAAAGCCGCATCAGAATTGGCAAGCAAAAAAAAAAAAGAAAAAAAGAAAAGAGGCTGCCCCTTTAAGAAACAAGCTTAGGCTTTTTGGCCATATCAGCTCCCGTCAATGGGTGCCATTTTGAATAATTGGCAGGAAGCCGGGGGTCATTTGGGGTGGCACAGGAGTGGCTTTGTGAGCCGCGCTTTTGGGGGAGAGCCGCGGGTTGGTGAGGACAGAGAGCTCTCCTATCGATAAGATTAAACCAACACCAACGAGTAGCGGTAGTTATGTCAGTGGGAGTGCACCTCCTGCCAACATGGCGCTGTCCATACCAGTGCTTCTGTCAATGTAACTTATGTTGCTTGGGGGGTGTTTTTTCACACCCTTGAGGGAAATAACGTATACAAACAAAAGTACGAGTGTAGTCGTAGTGTTAGGCTCTTAAGTCACTCGAGGGCTTTTGAAAGTGTTACCCAAAGTCCTCTCAGAGTTTCCAAAGCAACATACAAATATGAACCAATTCTCATGACACGTCTCTTATTGTGAGGCTCTTTTTTATGGATGGAGGAAAATGAGGCATAGCAAAGTGAAGGGAGTGGCCTGCAGCCACCGAGCAGAGGAGGGCCAGGCTTGGGAAGAGGATTCTGTAATGGTTTGGACTTCCAGTCTTCTGCTCTGATCCTTAAACTGCTCTGCATGGAAAAGGACTTGGCCGTTACATTCCTGGTCTGTCCTCCTTTCCCACCATCAGGAGAAAAAGCCCCTGTTCACTTCTAGCAATGCAAAGTAGGGTATGCCTCCACCACAGCTGGCAGTGTGCACCCCGGCTTGGATGGACAGCCATGCACACTCTCTGTCCGTGTGGACATATTGCAAATTGCAGCGTGGTGACCCACCTATGTACTGAGGGTGTCAGGTGAGACTGGTAAGGAGGGCTGGCCCAAGCTGCTGTCTGTGCCGCCGTGGCCATACTACTATGAGAGTATTTTAGTCTGTCTGCTCATGCGAGGAAGCACCCATGCAACCGCTGTTCGCTGCAGCCTGGGAGTAGCTCCTGGGAAGTCAATGGAAGTGTAGTAGAGTAAAGCTTGCGCGAGGGCAGAAATCTGGCCAGTCCTAGAATTCTATGAAGAGCCCTCAGGAGTCATCGAGTCCAGCCCCCTGCCCAAAGCAAGACCAACCCCAACTCAATCATCCCAGCCAGGGCTTTGTCAAGCTAGGACTTAAAAACCTCTAGGGATGGAGATTCCACCACTTCCTGTTTGAACACCGCTGGTTGCTTAAGGAAACTGGGCCATGAACATCTGCGTGTGCTTGAATCCGATCCTGAACTAATAGCTCATCTCATTAGCTTCATCAGCCCTCTACTTCTAACCCTGCCAGCTACTTCGTGGCCACATGCCGAAGGCTCCCATGCACAGTGCCAGGTGTGGGGGAAGAGCAGTTACAGATAAACACTCCATAGCTCAAGAACCCTACAGAAGGGCACGAACAGGAGCGTTAGGACTTTAAATATTATTCTGAGCCCTGCGGATGTAAAGCGGGACACGCTTCTGGCACAACCATTTCTTATGGTGAACAAATGCTGGAAAGAGCTGAGACCATCCCAGTCATTTTACACGGTAGCCTCTGATCCTATTGTCTACTGGGGCGAAAGGCTGCCCCCTACAGGTTTACTCTAGTAATAACTGAGCTAAGAGAAACCAGCACAACCTAACAGCACCCCATTTCAAACAAGGACAAGGGGTTCTCCTCGGGCTATTGACAGGAGGGAGAACAAAATCAAAGCTGAGAATTTCCTCCCCATGTAATTCAAAGGCAAGAACAAATGCTGGCAAAGCTACAAACGTTTTGTCTGGTCCATTGTGTAAAATTGGGAAATTGGTCCGTTGGAAAATCCTCCTTCAGCACGCCAACGGTTAGAGCAAAACCAGTGTGTTCAATGCAATCCAATGGTTCACTTACAGAAAGAGCCCCACTGAATCCTACTTCAGTGAGAGAGAGAGAGAGTTAAGAGATGGCGAGAGAAAGAAGACGCGTGGAAATGAAGACCAAGCAGGTGAGAAATAAGTCCTCCTAGGAGAGCTCCATCCTCCAGAGAACTGGGACTGCAAACCCTGGTCTCCCCATAGACGTCACTGAGTTAACTCCCAGGAGCAGCTGTGCTTATGCACAGAGGGCAGGAGACACCTCACGCTGAGAACTGACATGTCGTCGCTGCATGGAGGCCCTCCCTCACAAGTCTGATGGCATACGTAGTCCCCTGCATCTCCACACACCAACAGATGTGGGAGCAACACGGCTGAGTAAATGGGAATGCACATTTACATGGAAACAGGTGTTGACTGGGAGTGGTGACAGGCCCACCTAGACATCTGGCCCTCCATATTCATTCTGTCCCTCACTCTGCATCCCATTGTAACTGTACTTCTCAGTAACTGGAGTGATGTGACTGGCGGCCTTGCGTAGCTGAGACCTAACAGCCTTTCAGCCATAAAGTGCCAAGCAATAGGATGCTCTAATGCCGTCACTGTTAGAGCAAGCCAGTGAGGGTGATTTCTGACTGGACGTGCTATCAATACGTGCCAGCAGTTTTCATCACAGCTCTCAGAGCACTTTACAGATATTAATTTGGAATGAAAATCTGGTTGTTCATGGCAGAGGTGAGTGTGGCGAGTCCCAGCAGACTCAACCAGACTCCCTCCCACAGGAGCACAAGCAGCAGAGTTAGCACCAGAACCACTGCAACATGCTCCGGGGCCACGGCCCTTCGCCCCTAGTCGGTAGAGAGGATGGGCAAGGTCAAAGCCAATCATCCAGCTCCTCCCACAGTCGGCAGTGAAGCTAGCGGGGATCAGTGTGTATGCCCTCCAATGGGTCTCCAGTTAGTCTCTTTGCACTCCCTTGCTCACCCAGGCACACTCTGGCCATCAGCCTCACTTCACTTGTTCCCATTAAGCAGAGAAGTGATGTGACTTCCCCAAGGTCACAAAGAGAGCCAGTAGCAGAGCCGGGAAAAGAACTCAAGAGTCCTGACTCCCCTTCCCCAACTTGAATACTCCTTCTCGAAGAGCAGAAGACAGGATAGTAACTTGTAATATACATGTACAAAATGTGCCCACTACCTCTCAACAGCAAGATTTGGGTTTGTTTATTGCAGTGGGATTAAGTCATCTACTTAGAGCAGCCGCCCCTTTCTGAATGCATTACTGGAGAAAAGGGAGAGTTAAAACCAGATCCTCTCTATGGCAGCCCCCCTGTGATGCTGAATAAGCTCTCAGGGGTCACGTTTGTTAGGAGAGACGTTCAGTCCTGTCACTAACTCCACAAGCATTCAGCTCAGCGTGGGTCTGCTCAGGCTTCTAGAAGCGTTTAGTCCACACAAGCCACGTGCACCAACTGATTCCCGTTGTCCTATCTTGCAGCATAAACAGCAAATATCTCTTTAAAGTAACGTTTTGCTCCAGTTACATCACCTCACCGTCCTATCCTTCATAAGCACCAAATAGTCACCTTCTTCTTTCTCCCATTTAATAGCCTCATCTTCCTGCAGTGCTGCTAAATCTTGCCACACAGGGAAATCATAAAATCATAGGACCTGGAGAAGTCACCTAGTCTAGTCCCCTGCACTCAGGACAAAGTATTACCTAGGCCATCAGGTGTTTGTATAACCTGTTCTTAAAAATCTCCAGTGATCAAGAGTTCACAACTGTGCAAGACAATTTATATCCAGTGTTGCAGTTGGGAAGTTTTACCTAAGATCCAACTCTAAACTTCCCTGGCTTCAATTTAAGTCCATTGTTTCTTGTCCTATCTCCACAGGTTAAGGAGAATATTTTTTCTCCTGTCTCCTTGTAACAACCTTTTATGTACTTGAAAACTGTTATGTCTCCCCCTTGTTCTTCTCTTCCCCAGACTAAACATACCCAGTTCTTTCAATCTTTCCTCATAGGTCATTTTTTCTAGACCTTTAATAATTGTTCTTCTCTGTCCTTACCCATACTCAGAGCAAGTCCCTGTGTAGGGCTCCTGAAAATTTCAGGTACCACTGGGACTTAATGTCCCCTCAGACTGCTGCTGCAATCTGGTGAGTCTTCAACCAGAGAGGAGCTAGTTAATTTGGAAGTGAAATAACCTTCTAAGCAGGCCTATTAGCAGAACACTGAACTTGTGAAAGATTCATTCTGGTGGCAATGAAACATTTAACAGGTATATACTGTCCATTTCTGAATTTACCGTGTTGTATACAGGACTTTTGTTTAAAATTTGCTTTAAAAATATTCAATTTTCCTGAAGATCATGAAATCACGTCTCTAAAAAAATCATTGTCACCTCTTCCCCCCTTCCAGGCTGCAGCTGGGCATGGGGGCAGCGGTTTAACAGTACTGCTTAGGGCCTCGTAAATCCAAAGGATGGCCCTGCACATGGGAAGGGGTCACAATGCTCCGAGCTGCTGAGAAGGAATTCACTCCACTCCAGGATCAAGGTGGGACTGCCTGCCACAAATGCAGTGTGGTTAGCTGTACTAGTTAGATGGGGGAAGAAAACTATCTAGGACAAGGAGAAAAGCCTCCACTCGATCTCTGTGCCTGGCAGAAACATTTCTCAGCGCCTTCTGCCATTCCGCTTCCTACACTTCCCTTGCTCTTACATTTCCTCCTATGGAGTTTTGAGAGGAGATTTAGGCGGGGGATGGAGGTCTAGTTCCTGGTTACCTCACCTATGCCACAGAAACTTCCTCAATCCACAGATCTGAATTAGGCAGCTTCGGAGTCATTCTCCCTTCTCAACAGGAGCGGAATAGCGGCTAACACAAAGAACCGATCTAATATATCAGAAGATCTTGTTAATGTTTCTGCAGTGAAAGGCCTCAGGGGCTGGGGCTCAGATGTTCTCTCTAGAGTATCCTAATTAACGCTCTGCATCACACAGGGGGGAGCAACCAGCTAACAAGATAACAGCCAATTACAGACCAGCACATGGGTTACATTGCTAAGGGCTTGTCTCCACTACACGGTGGACTGATGCTGCAGCGATCAATCCACTGGCAGTGGATTTATCATGTCTGCTTGGAGTGGGGCTTGAGAGAAGGGGTAGAGTGGGATGGAGGTGGGTGGGGTGGAGGCAGTGGCATGTGAGGTGGGTGGCTGCCCGGGGTCCCACTCCTGGGACACTGGGGTGGTTGCCCCAGTTCCCACACTACCCTAGGGAGGGCCCTAGTAGGCAGAAATGATGGAAGAGCATCAGCCAGCAACCTTACTGCATGGAAGACACCACAGTAAGTAGGTCCCAGTACATCGACTTAAGCTACACTATTCACGTAGCTGAAGTTGTGTATCTTAGATTGACGGGGGTGAGGAGAGGGTGTGGGGTAGACTAGGCCTTAGACTGTCTGCACTACACAGCTTTTAACGACACGGCTGTGTTGACACAGCCCTATCAGTAAAAACTAACAAAAATCTTCCGCCCCTTTTGAGCGGCATCAACAGGAGAGCACTGTTTATACTAGTATTTGTCGTGACAAAGGATTTGTCCTTCGGAGGGGGGGGGGGTTTAAGCGCCCCGATGAACAGTCAAAACTCAATGACTCATTTGTCCTGTGTAGACAAAGCCTCTATTTGTGCCAGTTTCATGTTCATGTTCAACAAAGATTCTCCTAAAAACTTTACTTACAGGAGTGCCCATGGAGACAGGGAATTTTAAGCATAATGTTAGAGGCAAATCATCTGAGTAGAGGGCTGCTATACACCAGGGTTGCCAACCGTCAGTAAATTTGTGAACAGTCCGTAAAAAATTAGCTGAAATTGGACATGTCTGTAAATTCCATTAAAAAATTTAGGTGTCCGTAAATTTTGTAAAAGTGCAATAACTTTTCAAAAAACAGCAATTATTCTATAGCAATTCAATTTCTTCTGTGCTGCTTCAGCCATTTTGCTGTGGATTACTCTTCACTTTTGGCCATTTATGTCATCTTAATATAGTATAAAAATTATGTCCGTAAAAAAATGTGTCCGTCCGTAAATGTTTTCCATTTTGCCCGTAAATTAAATTTCTGTGGTTTGGCAACCCTGCTATACACAAAGATTGTCCCATCCATAGGATGACTTGGGGGCAATTGCCCCAGGCCCTGCGCTTTTGGGGGGCCCATGGCAGCCACCTCAACCATCGTATGAACAGGAGGGCCCTGGCAGATTACTGGGGGGCCTGGCATTGCAGCAGTTGCCCTTCCCCCGCTCCATGCCACTGTGCACGGCTTCTTAGTTGCAGCAGGAAGCAGAGTACCCCACGCCAGGACACTCCCCTTCCCACCACCACGGTGAAGTGGGGTGCAGCTGGCTGGGAGGGCAGCGCAGCAGGGTGGGGGAGAGTGGAAAAGCCTGCCGGACACTCCAGCTGCCACCGCTGTGGTGAGTGTGGGAGGGAGGGTATCCTGTGTTGCCACCACACCAGTCCCCTGTATACCCCCAGGCAGCACTGCGTGGGGAAGAAGTGGAGATGGGGCAGGGCCGGAGCAGGGTCTTGTGGCAGGGGGGCTGCCCTAGGCCCTGCACCCCCCTCAGGATGGCCCTGATTATTTAGCCCCACTTACATCCCAGGATTAAAGTGAGATTTAGGCAGAACACTGGCCTCCTGTGCCCCTCGGTACAGATATAAATTGTAAACGTGAATCTGTGCATGAGAAATCTGACTCACTGATAGGATCATTTCTATGTCAATGGAAAAATTACCATGTGCTCTGTATATGCCATTAAAACTAGCTAGCACCACTGAAACTTTGGATATTGAAAACTCACTTTGAAAGTACCCTGTGGGCAATTTAAGGGACAAAAATCACTGCAGAGCTAATTCCTAACAGTGAATACATTCAAAAGGACTGAGAACTGCTTACGGACAATCTGCTGGTAGTAACAGAGTCTGAATTTGTAGAATAAATTATGTGCTACGAATAATTCATTCTGTTCCAGTTGTAACTATTATGCTCTGACTTATTTAATGTCTTGTCTTTTGACTAGCTAGTTACTTAATCACAGAACACTAGATCTGGAAGGGACCTCGAGAGGTCATCAGGTCCAGTCCCCTGCCCGCATAGCAGGACCAAGAACCATCTAGATCATCCCTGATAGATGTCTATCTAACCTGCTCTTAAATATCTCCAGAGATGGAGATTCCACAACCTCCCTAGGCAATTTATTCAAGTGTTTTACCACCTTGACAGTTAGAAGTTTTTCCTAATGTCCAACCTAAACCTCCCTTGATGCAGTTTAAGCCCATTGCTTCTTGTCCTATCCTCAGAAGCCAAGGAGAACAATTTTTCTCCCTCCTCCTTGTGACACCATTTTAGATACTTGAAAACTATCACGTCCCCTCTCAGTCTTCTCCTTTCTAAACTAAACAAGCCCAATTCTTTCAGTCTTCCTTCATACCTCATGTTCTCTAGACCTTTAATCATTCTTGTTGCTCTTCTCTGGATCTTCTCCAACTTCTTCACATCTTTCTTGAAATGAGGTGCCCAGAACTGGACACAATACTCCAATTGAGGCCGCAGAATAGAGCAGAAGAATGACTTCTCCTGTCTTGCTCACAACACACCTGTTAATGCAGCCCAGAATCATGTTTGCTTTTTTTGCAACAGTGTCACACTATTGATTCATATTTAGCTTGTGGTCCACTAATGACTCCTAGATCCCTTTCTGCAGTACTCCTTCCTAAACAGTCACTTCCCATTCTCTGTGTGTGAAAATGATTGGAAGGTAGAATGGCCAGCCAGTTAGCACGGTGACCAGTTTAAAGTCTGTAATTTGTTTAGAATCTTTCGCAGCCTAATCCAGATGTTCAAATTTTGCTGGCCCCATTCTTGATACAAAGCTTGGGGAAGAAAGAAACAAAAACTACTTTGGGATAAAGTTACCACACTCAAGTGACAATGATGGAGTTAGAATGGCAAGGACTATATTTGCCAAGAGTCCCCCAAAACAGTGTGGGTGGCTTGATATGGCCCAGAGAGTTCTGAAAAATAGCCTATGGCTATCACAGCCTCAGTGGGCCAAACAGGGCTACGCAGAACAAGATGAAGCATTGCCTGCTGGAATTTGTAGTCACCATGGGCTGTGCCCATGGTGTGAGATAGCAAGGCTAGGGCATGACCTGGGTATTTTTGGCAAATCCATGTGAGGCTCAGCAGGGCAACATTTGGATGTCCCTGGTATATGCCAAACAGCGGATTTCGATTTTACTTTTTAAAATAATTTTGAGGGGTAAAATGGATGAGTCAAAAAATGAAAGCTTCCTAACTGGTAAATCACAATTTGCCTATATCTTATGGCAAACTATATCAAGTAAATAGCCTTAAATCAAACTCTAATACATTCTCAAGTAACATTTTTCTTACTTGGCCCATCTGTAATTACCATTATTACTGATGGAAATATTTTTTCATTGGTTTGTCTGTGTACAGCCAAATCAATGTTTGCTGGCATTTATTTATCAATAAAAATCAATTCCTTCCAAGCCTAATGATTTTATGCTCTAAAGTCATACCCAGATTCATATGTAACTGAAATTCTGCCTCCAGACTCCAGTTCACTTTGGTATCAGCTCAATAGCAACACATTTCTAAGGGCACAGAGTGTGCTGGGTTTCCTTCCCCCAATTTCACTGCATATACATTGGAAACTCTGATATATAAAATCAGCCCATTGCTGAAAAAGCCATTCTCAATAGCTGAGCACAATGACTGCAAACATTTGGACTGCAGTTCTGTCATCAGACCCAAAACACACTGTTGGAATGCTCAATGTATGGCCCTGAAAATCAAGGACAGATTTTCGAGAGAGAATTTGTGGCATTGCTGCCACAAAACCCATGAATGCATTCAGATAATGCACTGACCATTTTCCTGTGCAATTTCCCTGAGTGTGCATGTGTGTCCATATACTCATGGGTAGAATTATTCAAGATTCTTTCTCTACAAACCTATTAAAAACTCCATTGCTTAGAAGGCTCCATGCTTGTGGTGTGCATTATAAACACAGGGGAGACCTATAACTAGATCTGGACAAATGCTGGTTGTTTTCTTTCTTGTTAGCTGGTAATTTAAAAAAACCTGACAAATTAATACAAAAATAGAGTTGGACCATAAATGATTTTTTAAAATTTTAAGCAAATCTAAAAGTAAAAATAATTTCTAGTGAAACTAAACATTTCATTCAATGTGAAACCAAATGTTACTGTTTTGCCAAAGCTGAAACAATTCATTCAACTTGAAACCAAATGTTTTGTTTCAGTTTTAACCATTTGTAAAGGTTTTGTATTTTTATTAACCAAACAAAACATTGTTTTGAACCAAAAGAAAGAAAAGCTCCCCTGGCCCCCACAACGTGTCATAATAAAATGTTTAGATTATTTTGTGGTTTTGTTTTGGACAAGAACAGTTTGATAAAACTGACACTGACTCTCAAAAAGTTTTGGCATTGCCAACTCTGCATCTTTTGCCAAAAAATTTGGACCAGCACTTCCTATGGGTGCTGACATACTCACAAGGCCCGTACCAGACTAAGATAAAGTCTTGGTAAACTTTGCTAAAAGGACCTAAGTTTCTGATTTGAAACTATGCTACTGCTAGAACTTTAATCACCTGGAGGGGAGCCAAAGTGCCACTTTTCCCTACCCAGCTCCAGTAATGTGAAGGAAAGTGGCCTTTTCCTTTTGGAAGCCCAGTGTCTCTTGGGATAGAGCTGTCCTGTCAGCTGAGGAGTGTCAGAAGAAGGCATTAAAAGATTCCATGCATGAAATTCAAGGCAAGCAGCAAGCCACATGCATAACAACTCTGCAGGGATTGGTCTTCCTAACCAAGGAGAACTGTTAATAAAGGAGAAACAAAATAAACAAATAAATAAAAAGAAACGATAGCCCAAAAAGGCCGGAGGGAAACAAAAAAACAGCACTGTGCTGAAATATCGAGAAAGCTGACAGAGAGAGGGACAAAACCATACAGGCTGATCAAATCTTTGCAACCAAAGAGAGAGTCAGGAAAATACACATAATACAAAAAGGGACAAAAGGGCAAAACCCTTTTTGCCCAACAGAACAGAAAACAAGTGACTTTTACTGACAGCGAGAGAACAGTAGAATGCAGAGACCAAACACTGACTTCTTTCACTAGCTCTCTCTGAGCTACGGTTGCAAAATTAGTGGCTGTACTTTTAATTATTTTCTTATTTTCTATTTTCTTAGAAAGCTGGTTTGTTTGCAATCTGAAACATGTGCACGTAACCAAGCATGGATGGCTGCACTGGGCCTCAAAGAGGGTGGAGTGTCACTCTGAGTTTCCCATCAGTTGCAAACCGTTTGCGGCAAATGGCAACAGATTTAATCACCACTAGGAAACCACTGAGGTCTTGGGCAACTGAATGCAGCCATTCACATGCCATGTTAACATGAGTGCAGATTTTACGCACAAATATGTCTCCTTGCACATGCTCTTGCTAGTCACGTTAGTTAATAAAAATGAAGGAGAGAAGCAATGAAAGCCAGTGTCATTATTAGAGAAGGCACGGGTTTCTAAAAACTTAATTAGTGAAATGCCCTAGCAGCACTGCTTCCACTCTGAATGCAGATCAGTCTAAACTGCAAGGGTTGATCCAACCCTCCTGTGCCTCAGAGCAAAGTCCAGGTGAAAACTTCAGACTTTTGACTTAGTCTGTAGTGAGCCAAAGTGGAACAATGTACCAACCACGTTCAACTCAGAGAAAGTTTGACTAAATCTAAGTCTGAACTTCACAGCTTGGACCTGTCCCTATTTACGGGGCTCAGTTACACGCCCTGCCATCTCTTTGGAGATTTATGGTGGGAAAAATCAAGTCAGCGTATTTAAAAAAATACGTAAAGGTACCTAAATGCTAGGAGAGAGGTATATAAATACAGGCATATGTTAAACTGCTTATATGACTGATTTGAAAAGAACTTTCTAGTGAAGAATGAAAGCAGGTAAATATGTAAGGTCTCAGCTTGGAAAAAAGTCTGCATGTACAGGCAGTCCCCGGGTTACATGGATCCGACTTACATCGGATCCCTACTTACAAACGGGGTGAGGCAACCCCGCACTAGCTGCTTCCCCCCAGCAGACGAGGGAGATGCGAAGCTAGCGCCCCGCCAGCAGACCAGGGAGACGCGGAGCGGCTTTTCTCAGCAGACACCTCATCTTGAGAATAAAGGACTGAGGGAAGTAAGGTGTGGGAGAATAAAACTGAGCTCTGGAGAAATGTTTGGCTAGAGTTTCCCCTACAATATGTACCAATTCCGACTTACATACAAATTCAACTTAAGAACAAACCTACAGTCCCTATCTTGTACGTAACCTGGGGACTGCCTGTATAGACTGAACAACAAATATGTAGCCTCTTCAGAAGGCAGAATTAAAAGTTGACAATAACTCTGTTAAAATGTACATTTTAAACACCTTTATTGGCTACTTTTAATGCAGAGAGGTAGCAAAAGGTAATACAATTGAAAATATTGGCCTTCTGGACTATGTGCATACATACATATGCTCTATATACACACAGAAAGTGGTCAAAAAGCCCACAACCAAACACAACCAAAAACCCAGCACCTTTGAAAATCAGGACCACTGCGTCTTTGGAGCTCTAAAGTAGAGACCCTGAAAACCAGTGGCCACTTTTACAAATGTTGTGGGTGTGGGTGTGGGTGTGGGTGTGGGTGGGTGTATTTTAAATGGCTAAAATAAAGTTTAAAAATTGATAATGTTTCTAGGAACTTTTTATAAGGCTTTTACTATAGATTGAGTATTGCTGTGTACTCACAATAGAGACGACCCTTCGGAGTACTCACATTTTATGTCAGGATGGGGACAATGGGAGGGAAGAGGGGGGAACAGATCACTTGACAATTACCCGTTCTGTTCACTCCCTCTGGGGTACCTGGTTTGGCCACCTTTGGAAGAACAGATAGGGCTATTCTTATGCTTTTAGGAGCATTTCAAGATGCACATAGAAAATGTCATTCATACAATACTGGTCATTCGTATAGTAGTGAATCCAAAAGACCCTTCCAAGCCAGCTGTTTTTACCTTCTTTTCACTTTGCCCCATAGAAGGGAAATGCACTATCATAGGGAAGGGCTATGTGGAAAGAATGTATTTGAAACTCTAGTCCAGAGTTATGTGCCTTATGAAAAAAAGGCCATAGTGAAATTACAATCTTCCAGGAAGAGGGAATGGGCAGAGACCGGCTCTGGGGTTTTGGCATAGGCCCATCTCATAAGGCAGGGGTGGGTAACAAAATGGCAGCAATTCACTAGGGTTAGCCCTGGCAGGCCGTCACTGCTATAGTTACCTGCGCCTCTGCAGGGATGGGCGATCATCGCTCCTGTTGGCCGCGGATCACTGTTCCCAGCCAATGGGAGCTGTGGGAAGTGGCACTGACTGGGTCACTGCTTCCCACAGCTCCCATTGGCTGGGAATGGCGATCTGCGGCCAATGGGAGCTGCAATTGCCCATGCCTGCAGAGGCGCAGGTAACTATAGCAGCGCCAACCTGCCAGGGGCTAACCCTGGGGAACTGGATCCAGCCCGTGGACCAGTATTTGCCCATGATTGTCATATGGAAACTCTTCTGAAACTCAGTGTCCCATAGTTTAAATGAGAACTCAGGGGCTGCTCGGAGGTATGATGTGGCTTGGGTTCATTCCAGCCTTTCACACCAGGCACAGCTCCGGATGGATGGGTGGGATCGTCAAACATGCTCAGTGCTGGCCTAATTCTGTTTCCACTGAAGTCAACAGTAAAACTCCCAGGGTATGTCTACACTACCCCGCTAGTTCGAATTAGGAGGGTAATGTAGGCATACCGCACTTGCAAATGAAGCCCGGGATTTGAATTTCCCGGGCTTCATTTGCATAAGCGGGGAGCCGCCATTTTTAAAACCCCGCTGATTCGAACCCCGTGCCGCGCGGCTACACGGGGCTCGAACTAGGTAGTTCGGACTAGGTGTACCGGTAGTTCGGAATAGGAATCCTAGTCCGAACTACCTAGTTTGAGCCCCGTGTAGCCGCGCTGCACGGGGTTCGAACCAGCGGGGTTTTAAAAATGGCGGCTCCCCGCTTATGCAAATGAAGCCCGGGAAATTCAAATCCCGGGCTTCATTTGCAAGTGCGGTATGCCTACATTACCCTCCTAGTTCGAACTAGCGGGGTAGTGTAGACATACCCCCATTGTCTTTAATGGGAGCAAAGTTAGGCCAGTCCTGCATGCTTGAGAACATCCCTTGGAAGGCCTGAATATCCAAGCTGAAGAAATATTCCCAGTGAATCCCTCCCCTCCCCCTCATGCACATTTCATACACAGTTTGGTGGTAGCAGCCAACTCTCGCTAAAGCCAATTGGAATGAATCGGCTGGAACCCTCCCTCAGCCTTTGTGAATTAAATCTAATGTCTCTCTGCATTTCTACCACACTCTCCCCAGCAGGGTCTGAAATGTAGCAACTAACATAGTTCTGAATGCAGCATGTTTTGAGGTTTAATTAAAACGGTAGGACAAATTATATGTGATTTCACTTTTTTCTTTGGATCTAAATGATTTGATTTGTGTGCAATTATTTCCATGAGTGTATTAGGGAGCATTTATGGCCTCAGCTGTATTTAATAACTTGCTACCTCCCATGGCTCTGCCTACCCTAATTATTTTGACCTAATTAAAAGAAAAAACCCTATACATAACTAAAAGGCTGGTCGGGGTAGACAGGGATATACAAAAATAAGTGGCATTTTATCGGTGGCATAAATTGCTTATAAACTCCATTCTCCACCCCCAAATGGACTGGAAAAGACGCACAAAGATACAGGCAGCGACACTTATATAGGTAGATGGAGACATAGCTACAAAGACAAATGAAGGTGTCACAATTGTAATGACTAAAAAAAATAGTATAAAAAATGCGGCATGTTTCAAATCCAGTCTGCGTAGAAAGAAGATAAAGCGCCAGAAAGAACCCAGGATCACACCAATAATCTCACAGAAAATGGCCCCCATTTCCATAGAAGCATGGCAACAGAAGCTTTCACTGGCAGTTTTGGGGAGTTTTTAAGGGTGATCTACCTTATAGGCAACTCGAGCAGGGCATTTCTTTCCCAGGCCTAGAGGTGGGGACATGTGTCTCAGCATCTCATACATGTCAGTGTAACTGATGCGCCCACTTGGAATTGAAGGCAGGGGGGAGAAAGAGAGCAAGGGGCAAAAGCAGGAGGACACATCAATCAAACCGGAGCCAAAATAAAAAAGGGGAACAACACGAAAAGGTGAAACAAAACCAGGGCGAGGGAAATGCAGGGACAGAGCAGGGGAGAAAGCAGACAAGAAAAACAGATATCCGGTTAATCAGATTTCTCAGGAAAGAGAAAAAATAAACAAAATAGAGAGGAGGGTAAACGGAAGGATTTCTCCGCTTCCATCCCTTTGGTTGAACACTTGGGTGTCTCCTCCTTATTGCAGAGAAATCCCAGGTTAAACGCTGACACTCTAATCCCTGCGGCAGCAGTACGGAATGATTGATGTCTAAGTCAATGGACGTGGAAAGGGATGGGGGAGAAGGGGGAGAGGGATTTTTGAGGCAGGGGTTGCTTTTTCGGGGGGTTGCTTGTTTTTCAAATCAAAAAAGGGTTGTATTCACCATGCCAGGGAGAGCTGGTAGGCAGAGTTATGGGACAGAGATGAGACATAGAAAATTCTTTTGTGGATAAAAAGTTTTGCTTCCAGTTTAGATTGAAGACTAAAAGAGAAAGAAGATCCTTTTTTCCCCATGTGGACTAAGATTGCCCTGACTCCAAGAAAAAAAATGAATTTCTGCAGCACCCTGACCAATCAAGCCATACTTCTCTAACAACTCAGAATTAGATCTGACAAGGGCAGCCACACATAATCCCGCCTACCTTCATCTGCGAGCGGGGACCGTGGAGAGGATGCATTATTTTATCCTCAGGGGCCATTCCATTGTGTAACCATCTGGCTTCATTCAAGGGTATGCTGGCCAGCCTGGGAGTTTGGGAGCAGTTGGCAGATCTAGGAAGTACAGGGGCTCAACAGAAGCCTCACAACTCTGCTTCCATTGTTGATGAGTTTTGTTACAGCCGGAGTCAAATTAAATCATGCATTGGGAAGAAGGGTCGGCAGAGCCTAAAAGCCATCCCTCTCTGGCTTGCTGCCCCTACTGGCTCTGCTATTGATTGTAGTGTCTGGTTTTAAGTGACCAGCTGGTCGTGTGTCATATAACACAGTTTAGTGAGATCCCTTCACACCTCTTTGCACTCAGCTTTGGACTTAACTATCTTGAGTCATTTTGCATCACGTGCAAATTTTGCCACCTCGCTGTTCACCCCTTCTCCAGATCATTTATGAGTGTGTTGTACAGCACAGGTCCCAATATGGACCCTTGGAGGATGCTGTTCTGTACTTCTGTCCACTGTGGAAAATGGCCATTTATTCCTGCCCTTTGGTGTAGTCTACACTACAGACCCATCAACACTCAGGGATCTGAAAAACAGGGAACACCACCACTCAGGCTGTGTCTAGACTACAAAGATCTATCGGAAAAAGATACGCACATTGCCTGGAAAAGCTCGGCAGTCTAGACATGCCCTCAGGGATCTGAAAAACCCACACCCCAGAGCAACATATCTATACTGACCAATCCCACCCATGTAGACAGTGGTTCTGTTGGCAGGAGAGCTTCTCCCTGCAATGTAGCTACCACCTCTCTGGGAGAAAGATGAATTATGTGAATGAAAGAGCTCTCTCCTGTTGGAGTAGACTGTCTTCATTAAAACACAACAGCAGAACAGCTGCACCAATGCAGCATTTTAAGTGTAAACTTGTCCTCCCCCCAGCCCTTTTAACCAGTTACTGATCCAGGAGAAGATCTTCTCTCTTATCTTATTTGGTTAAGGGCCTTTGTTGAGGGACCTCGTTGGACAAGGGGCTTGCTTTCTGAAAGATCAAGTACACTGTACCAGCCGCATCTTCTTTGTCCACATGCTTGCTTGGCCCCACAAAGAATTCTAGTAGATTGTTGAAACAGGATTTCCCTTTGCTAAAGACATGATAATTTTGTTCTTTACTATTGTTTCAATCATTTTGCCTGGTACTGAAGTTAGGCGTGCTAGCCTTTACTTGCCAGGATCACCTCTGGAGCTTTTTTAAAAAATTGGCACGACACTAGCTATCCTACAGCCACCTGATAGAGAGACTGATTTAAATGATACATACAACAGTTAGTAGTTCTGCAATTTCATATTTGAGTTCCCCCAGAACTCTTGGTTGAATGCCGTCTGATCCTAGTTACACATTACTGTTTATTAGTATGTTCCAAGATCTCCTCTACTGACTCTCAGTCTGCGACTGTTCCTCCAGATTTGTCACCTGCAAAGAAGAGCTCGAATGTGGGGATCTCCCCCAGATTCACAGCAGTGATGACCAATGCAAAGAATTCATTTCGTTTCTCAGTAACGAGCTTATCTCATTGATTGCTTCTTTAGCACTTTGATCATCCAGTGGCCGCACTGTTTGCCAAGCTTCCTGCTTCTGATGCACTTAAAAATATATTGGCTATTATATTTTGTGCTTTTAGCTATTTGTTTTTCAGATTCTTTCTCTTTTTTGCCTTTTTGATTCTGTTCTTTAGCCATGATGGTTCTTCTTAGGTCCTATTACTATTTGGGGTGGGGTGGTTACATATTTAGTTTGGGGCTCTGTTATGGTATTTTAAAAAAAAACATGCATCTGATGAAGTGGGTCTTTGCCCACGAAAGCTTATGCTCCGACACTTCAGTTAGTTTATAAGGTGCCACAGGACTCCTCGCTGCTTTTGCAGATTCAGACTAACACGGCTACCCCTCTGGTATTTTTTAAAACTCTCCATGCACTTTACAGCTATTTCCTCCCAATCAAGACGTTACATTCGATTGCAGTATGGGTGCTGCTATTGAGCAGTTCAGCTGTATTCACCTCTTGGACCAGAATCAAGAACTGCGTCTCTTCTGTTGGGTTCCAGGAGAAGCTGCTCCACCTGTCTCAAAACATGCCTGCATGCCTTCCTAAGGTGACCCGTACTCGGTCAATAAGAGGCTAGTTGAAATGCCCCCATTATTATTGTGTTTTTGGTCTTTATAGCTTCTCTAATCTCCCTGCTCAGCTCACAGTCACCATTGTCTTCCTGGTCAGATGGCCAATGTTGTGTTCTTACTGTTCTACTGTCACTGCTAAGCACGGCATTTCTAGCCAGAGATTCCTTGGTACAGTTTGAGTCATTTAAGATTTTTACTTTATTTGACTTGCTGCTTTCTTTCAGAGCCAGAGTCACTCCCCCACCGGTGCCCCCCACTCTGTCCTTATATATACTGTCCGCTGATTGCCCTCACTCCATCAAGCACGGGCAGCACCTTTTCTAACAATATCCCCATTTAATGCCAGGCACTCGCATTTACCCACCTTTGCACGCAGACTTTTAGCATCTGTACTTATGCCGTAGTACATTCTGTCAATATTTAGTTGCTTCCCTTCATGTATTATATTTAAACTGAATTATTTTATGCTTCACTAGGTTCTACCTGTACTTTACCAACTTCTTCCCTATCATCTTTTTTATGCTATTGAGTTCCTCCTTCAATAAATTCATCCCTAAACGTGATCTCCACTGGAACCGTATGCTCCTCTGCATGTGTCAGCTTTCCTTCAGCTCTTAGTTTAAAACTTTTTTAATATTCCATGCTAACTGTCTGGGTCTCTATTAGTTTAGGTGGAGCTTATCCTTCCTGTATAGGCTCTTCTTATCCTCAAAAGTCCTTAAGAAACCTAAAACCTTCCTCCCCTTACATCATCATATCATCCAGACATTATAATACTTTGCAAGTCCACTACACTGTCATCTGAGAACCTCAAAGAGATCCGTGTTCTTCCTAAAAGCATCCTGGGGCTACTGCTTGACAGAGAAAGCATGTTCAGCCTTGCATCCTTTCCTAATCCTACGTAAGCATTCCCACCCTGCTGCATCATTAATTGGGCCCTTGAATTAATGTCCTTTCAACTGAGGAAAGAGACAGGATCAAAGGTTAGTCACTAAACTGAAGGCACAACATCAGCTAAAAATTAAAAATAAAATGGCCCCATGCCACTAGATTTTCTCGTCAGCATTCCACAGGAATATTATTATGTGGTGTGTCTCTCTCTCATATATATTTGGAGTATTGCCCCTTCCTCACCCCTTCCCATCTAGACCACGAGGGATGGAAGCTTTTGAGTTCACTGTCTCATAAGGCTGCCTTTCTCCAGCCAGTTGGGGTGTAGGAGTAGATGACTGATGCATCATGGGATAAGGGGGCAATCAATCATTCCTTTTCAAGCAACGGGTTAGTCACGTTCCAGGTTCGTTTCAGTCTTGTGTGCATTTGCCATTTGGATAAAAAAGGGGTAAAAAGAAAAAAGAAAGAAAACCAAAGAAGGAAAGGCTGGGCAGACCCCTGAAATTCCAAACCTTGTAAGCCACCCTATGAGGGCACTTCTTTCCTAAGCCAAGGGGCGGAGCAATAACACGTAACAAATTGTACATATCCTTATAATGAATCCGGCAACTGGAAAGAAAACATCACAAGTTATAACAGCATAGACAAGGAGGGAGGCCTTCTTCCCCAAGAACACTCCCCTGCAGAACATAGCAAATGGGAGAGGTGGGGAAGGAAAACATTCGAGAAGCAAGGTTAGTTCGACAAGGATTGGATTCTCCAGGAGGTAGACACCTTCATTCAGATCGAGAGAGGGAGAACTTCCACTTGCTCTACAAAAGCCATAGCATAAAGTAGCCTGATTGTTTTAATTACTACCTGAATAACAGTGCAATAGAAAAGATATTTTAATCACTGCACTTAATTATGACAGTTACTAATGCTCTAGTTCTTTAATGTGTTTGAAATATAAGAACATAAAAAATTAAGTCAGGCCAGTAGAGCATTATCAGACTGATTAAGACTGAAAAATTCAGATCCCATTAGTAACAACTGAAATAAGCCTATCACCATAGTTGTTTTTATGGTTAATTCTATTATTTGAAAATGTTTTCAGTTAATCTAGCAGTTGGATTAAGAGATGTCATGGATTAATTTTATCTCTAATTAAAATTAGTCAAATCATCTAAAAAAAATAGCAGCACTGAAACTCAAGGCAACCTGCAAAGGAAAGCAAACTGGGACTATAAACTCCTCCCTCTCGTTTTTTAGCTTCTTTATGATACATAAGAAAGGCCATAAAGATTGTTTTCCCCCAATATTTTCACATTGTTTGTTTGTTTTTTCATTAGAAATTCAGAGCTGCTTTATCCAAAGCTTTTGCAGAGGTATAATTGCATCAATTTAGAACACTATAAAGTTCAATTGGTGTAACCCACTACTATGAAAATAGTTAAACTGTGGCATGTTGATATAATAGTGGCATTTCCTTTCAGTGAATTTAGTGAAATTTCTAAATCAGTATTGTTAAACCACTGCAAAAATGGTGTGTAGACAAGGTCTGAAATATATCTTCCCTGAGAAACTCTGTGGATGACTGGAGAGCTAGCATGTTTATGATGTGAGAAACACCACTGCAGTGAATTATGATTAATTCACAGTGGATTTGATTCTTATTTAGGCTATTTAAATCTCTTTGTTTTTTGTTTGCTTTTGTTAACACCTATTTATCTCAGACATGTGAGAGAACCTCTCCTTATTAGGGATTCCACAACCCTGCTCCTGCCATTAAGAGATAAAAACATTTACAGTGCACACTTCTGGTTCTCTAAGGAGGCCTCTGAAAAAACATTCCTAATATTTCCAAAGAAAACATATAGAAAAGACTCTTAAAAAGAAAAATACAGCAACTTTCAGGCCTTCTTTATACGTCTTAAAGAAACAAAAAAGGGCATGAATTCAATTTTATTTTATTTTGCAGACCATCTTGAAGTTCAATGCTATTATTTTTTAAAGGGACTAAAAATGGCTGATAGTTAAAAGTGAGATTGCCATTTATCAGTTTCAATTTGTGTGTGATAGATTTCCCCCAAAAGCAGACTGGTAGATTTCATAGCTCTCTCTCTCTCTCTTTCTCTCTCTCTCTCTTTCTCTGATGTATGGTGTATCTACCCTCCTTTAACCGATCAGCATTACCACATTTACATTTTATTTAGCAAAGACTTTTTCAAAACTATAGCAATATTTTTCTGTTTTTGACCTTTTTCTCAACATTTCCCCACAGGAA
The DNA here is from genome assembly GCF_052426305.1 of Pelodiscus sinensis. Taxonomy (NCBI): domain Eukaryota; kingdom Metazoa; phylum Chordata; order Testudines; family Trionychidae; genus Pelodiscus; species Pelodiscus sinensis. Next base: position 4,503,453 of record NC_143074.1, on the reverse strand, counting down.
AGTTTAAAGACATAATAACCAAGAGAAAGGTGGTGACACTGAAGATAATATTTTAAAGATATAAAATATTACTAAATATTGCTATACACAAATAATATTTGCTTTTTGCACTCACACATCACCTTCCATATCAGAGTCTCAAATAGCTTTCAAAGATGGATATGACATTATGTCCATTTTATTGATGGGCAAAGTGAAGCATAACGACGCTAAGTGGCATGACAAAGGTCACAAAGTAAATCAGTGACAGAAGCAGGAATAATGATCCAGTTTGCCTGAATCTAGATCATACTGCCATATGATCCTTTTCCATGCAAAGTATTATTATTATTATTATTATTATTATTATTCATGACATGCAAATACCCATATTATGAGGAAAGGGTCTTATCTCAGAAAGTGTAAATCAGTGATATTTTAGACCTCAAACCTGCACACACCTAAGAGTGCTTTGTTGATGTGTGTGACTTCAGTGGAAATACCTGCATGTGTAAAATTAAGCACGGACAGGTTTTTGCAGGCTCAAAGCTTGATTCCTGTTTGATTTACACAGTTGCACATCGGGAGTAACTCCAGTGAAGTGAATGGAGTCATACCAGTGGAAAACTGGAATAAATTAGAGAATCATACTCCCTGATCTTCCCGTGGGACCTAGTGTGCACTAGTGATTTTTTTAAAAATAAGTGTCATTTTAAACCAACACTTTAGCCTTTCTCTTTGGAATCCAAAGAGGGAGGAAATCAGACAGAAAACACCCTCATTTTGACTCCACTGGTCCGAGCATCTGAATCTGTGGAGAAGCACATTTGTGTTTTTTCTTCTTCCTTGTATACAGGTAATTTACATAATTGATGATATTGGGAATTGAGGTTATTTGTTAAAGGGAGAATGGACATTCCCAAATTTTCAGCCTCCCTGAGTTTCCCATCAGTGCTAAGAAAGAGGAGGGATTTGCAAATAAACATAACCACCAATTACTGATTAAATATTCACTAAGGAATGGTATTAGAAACCTGCACTAACCAAAATCTAGCTATACTGGTACAAATGCCTGTGGATGCACTTGATGGTATAAATTATGTTTAAACAGATTTACCTACTGTTCTAAAGTTATTACGTTAAATCAAACTGGTTGGCTGTGTCTAGACTGGCAAGTTTTTCCGCAAAAGCTGGCAAAAAAAACTTGCTGGCAAAAAAAATTTGCCAGCTGTCTACATTTGCGCAAATGATTTGCGCAAAAGGGCCAGTGTAGACAGCTCAGATTTGTTTTCCGCAAAAAAGCCCCGATCGCGAAAATGGCGATCGGGGCTTTTTTGCGCAAAAGTGTGTCTAGATTGGCACGGACGCTTTTCCGCAAAAAGTGCTTTGCGGAAAAGTGTCCGTGCCAATCTAGACGCTCTTTTCCGCAAATGCTTTTAACAGAAAACTTTTCAGTTAAAAGCATTTGCAGAAAATCATGCCAGTCTAGACGTTGCCGTTAAGTTTGATTTAAACCATCTTAAGCACATTTTTATTAAGGGGTTGAAGTTTTTGTCTATAAACATTTTTCCTATATCTTCAGCTCTGCGTGCAGCGGAACAAAATCTGGGTGAAAAGCACAAAGGGGCTGAAGGCAGCCTTAGTTTTGTCGATGTGTTGTAGATGCGCAGGTCTGAAGCCTTCCCACAAGAAAGCAGTATTTTGTAGGAAACACATTGCATGGTGGCTCTGTGGGGAGGACTGAGGATAAGAAGGGGGTGAAAGCTTGTAAAAAATTGTCCCTTATATAACATTTCCAAAAGCTGTAAAACATCAAGGAAATGGTTCTGACTACACCCTGAGCTCATAAAACTTTCAGATTTGTAGGCTTAGTCTACCAGGGGCCATTGATCTAAATGATGCAACTTCAGCTATGTTTACAACATAGCTGAAGTTGATGGACTTAGATCTACTTATCATGCTGTCTTCAGTGCAGTAAATCCACGCCTGCGCTTCTCATTTGGTGGAGTACCAGAGTCAATGAGAGGTCACTCAATGGTCAATTTATCACCTCTATAATAAAGACGATAAATCGACTTCTGATGGATCCCGCCTATCTGGCAGATAGTGTAGACAAGCCCACGGATAGCTCTTAGCCCATTTAAAGCCGGCATTGTCAGAAAGGTGGCACTTAACAGAACGACCTTCTCCCCTACATTTGTCACAATATATTTTCATGCAAACTTTGCTCCAAGCCTGGTAACAAGGCAACCTTGTGTGAGTCGACCCCCACATCAACTATACCCTAAAATTTCTTCTATCCTGGCTCTTGGTCTGTGGCAACACACTCTCCTTCTCCTCTTAGTGCAGTGTTTTCTGTCATGACGGATCGCAACCTGTACCTAGGTTCCTCCATTGTTGTATTTGGATTTAAAAAAGAAAAATCCTAGGCAGCTTTCATTCCAACCCTCACTTTCTGGCTGGAGAAAAACACCCATTCCCTTAACAAACCCAAGGGTGTTTTATTGGAGATTCACCAGGAATTGAAAGGCTCAGAGATATTAAGCTTATTGTTTTTGTTTCCTCTTTATTGCTTTACATGTCTCAGCTTTCAACCTCCTGTCCAAATCCCAGCATATTCTTAAAAGGATCAAAGATCTCCTCTGTAACGTGATGCCATTCAATGGATGTTTCAGGATCAAACCCTAATTTTAGATGGCAATTTTCTATTCCAGTTGTAGGTTTAATCAAGCCAATGCTCTGATAACAAATATTCAGTCCTTCCCGCACTGCCTTGCAGCCTGTGTAGTCCTGTACACCTGTACAGAGTGGATGCAAAAAGCTACCAGGAGTGAGGAGAATTATGATTTGGTAGCATTTTACACTCATATTGCACAGCTGAAAGTGATGGCGCAACATGCAAAGTAGTGGCAAATCAGGGCCACACTTTTTAGGGAGGGGAATGGCACCTTGAAAATGTGAAAAGAAAGCTTCCTTGGTTTTCTATGGTCTCAAAACAAATTCATGCTGCATTTTATTGCTTTAAATTATTCAGGCAATTCTTGTCCATCAAAAAACATAACCTTTGTGTTTCTGGACCACTTAATTTCAAGTGCTAACTAACATGCTAACATGGTGAGAGAATCCACTCCTCCCTCCCCCCCACTTCACACTGGGAAATGAAAACCAAAAGTGTTTAGTTGTGTTTCCAGAATTAACAAATGCTTTTTCTGCATAACCACGGAGCGAGGGTCAGGCGCTCTGTTTGCATCAGACCCATTCTTTTTCTGGCAGTGTTAAGGGTTTGAGTTTTCTCTCTTTTGTGGTTCCCATGTCAGCTAAAAGGAAATTCCCCTGTAATTACATCAGGGTTGTTAATCTCAAGTGCACAGTGAATCTGGGTTGCAATGTTCACCTCCCCAGCTCTGGATTTTGTTTTTCCTGTAGACTTGTAGCCACATCAAAACCAGTATATGTGCTATGTCCGTATTGTCTATATACATACCAGGCAGCTGGGTCGTATTCAGCCCAGACCCGAATGAACTCATCAAGGTGATGGGGTCCTAGGATGGAAGAGTCTCGTGTCAGGTACTCAAAGTTGTCCATGATTACAGCTACAAACAGGTTCAACATCTGCATGAGGGAAAAGGATATTGGGGTGGGGGAGGAAAGAAACACACTTGCCTTTTACCTCGTGGATTCGATTTAAGGTATGTAACTGAAGGTGGTGGAAGAATGAAGCTGCAAGTAGAGAACACATGTATTTGCCTAGCAGGAAGTGTGGTTTCTCCTCATCCCTAGGGTTGTTTTGAGGTCCCACAATTTTTGATCCACAGATAGCATGGCATGCAGCCACTATGCACCCTTCAGGCCAGGAAGAACTGAAGAAAACCTCCTTTTGGGGGCCTGTAGCCATAGCTCCTCACACGTTGGCAATAGCATGGTAACAGGAGACCTCCCACCCCTGACTCCAGAGGCTCAGTCACTGCAGGAGCGGAGCACGCTGCAGGCAGATGGTGTGGCAAGGAAGAAGAGGAAGCACCTCTCCCAGATCTGCACTCTTTCCACCAATATCCAGCAGCACAGTGTCCTCCACTGCACAATTCGGCACAGCCCCACTCTAAAGCATCCCTCTCTGCATCTGTATCCCCAGACAGCAGCTCCTGCCCCCGTCCTCGTTCCCCCACTACCAGCATCATGCCACACAGAATGTCTGTCCATGCCCAGAAGCATCCACCTTCCTCTCCAGAATCCACAAACCTACCCCATCAACCTTCACATCAGACCTCTTGCCCCAAGATAGCCCCGGGCTCTTGACAGGATGCCAGAGAGATGGAGGATATGACTGCAAAGGATTGTGGGACTGGAACTCACACAACGGATTGTTTTGAGGTTCCTGAGAAGTCCATAGGGTTACCATATTTGAACTTTCAAAAAAGAGGCCATTCCTGAGAAGGAGTGTATCTATATCAGTATCTACCAACTCACGTTGTAGTAATATGTTATATATACTATATAATATATGAATACAATATGTAGTATATATACACATTAATACAACATGGCTATGTCTAGATTGGCCAGTTTTTCCGGAAAATCAGCCACTTTTCCGGAAAAAGTTGCCAGCTGTCTACACTGGCCGCTTGAATTTCCACAAAAGCACTGACTTCCTACTGTAAGAAATCAGTGCTTCTTGAGGAAATACTATTCTGCTCCCATTCAGGCAAAAGTCCCAGTGTAGAGAGCTCAGATTTGTTTTCCGCAAAAAAGCCCTGATCGCGAAAATGGCGATCAGGGCTTTTTTTGCGCAAAAGCGCGTCTAGATTGGCACGGACGCTTTTCCACAAAAAGTGCTTTTGTGGAAAAGCGTCCGTGCCAATCTAGACGCTCTGTTCCAAAAATGCTTTTAACGGAAAACTTTTCCGTTAAAAGCATTTCCGGAAAATCATGCCAGTCTAGACTCAGCCCATGAGTTGGTAGATACTGATACACTCCCTCTCAGGAGTTCAAATATGGTAACCCTACGAGTGGTGAAACTTTGAGAACTCCTGGTTTAACAGTTTGTTTTGAGTGTCAAGAAATCCCATTATGATATGCTGGCTTAGCTTTTTCTTCCTGGCCTCAGAGCCAGGGTCAGGAGCGCCATTTGGTCTATTCTTTGCTGGTGGCAATAAAGTTGTTTTAGGATGATCAGCAGCCCATATAAAAAGAGCTGCTGACCTATGTCCATTTCCGGGAAGTCCAATCTGTCATGGGGTCAATGGCTCTTCAGGAGAACTAGGGCCTACTTGTCTCTTGACAACCTTGCGGGCTACACTTAGCAGCAGACAGGTTTTGCCCCTTTCGCTAATTAACAATGAAGCAGCTGAGCTAGAAGGAGGCTGCTAGAAGAGTGTGAAGGGCGACAGGTGGTGAGCATGCTACCTTATGCTCTCTTTATGATACCCTCCTCAGAAAGACAAGGACTGAATGGACCAAGGAGAGTGAAGTTCCTTCTCATTGCCTAAAGACAGACCCCGTGCAGCAGAATGGAAGCGTGCTCGCAAACACTGGGACAGACACTGCTGCCCATTCTTCTTGCTGCAGTGGAGTTGGTTATCCTGGGCTGCTAATCCAGCCCCTTTTGCCCGTGTGAAATGTCAGAACATATTTATTAGTGTAACAGGAAACGTCTCTCTCCGTTACTGAGGCACTTAGGCAGCGTGCTACAATCCAGCGTGATTCATGACGGAGGCAGTGTGACTCACGCTCTCTCTGGAGAAACGCTGTTTCCTTATTCCTAATGCCGGCGGAAAGAGGCCCAGGTTCACCAGTCAACCAGCCCATCATTCAGATGTATGCAGCTACTCTCCTGAGAGCATTTCCCACTGCTCCTCGGATCAGAGCAAATCAAGACAAAGCAGTTCAGACGAGTGGGTCTCGAACCTGGATGTCCTGTCTTAGGATCTCAGGAATGAGAATCCTCCAAGCGAAGAGGACGAGAGGCACAGCATGCAAAAGGCCTCGGCTGGAAATGGCAAGATCCTAATACACAGGTAGGCAAATGGGCCTGAGAAAAAAGGGTCCAACCTATCTCTTATTAAAGTCAATGGGAAACCTCACGTTGAGATACGCAGATGTGGGTGCTGCTTCGTGGCATGACATCGTGCACAAGGAAATAGCGCAGCGGAGCCGGTTGCAAGCTCTCTGCTTGGAATCGATGAAATGACACAATATTTAGCTGTCTCCAGATCAGCAGCATCTGCAAGTCATTACAATGAAACCAGGCAATTGCATCTGGGATTGGAGTTTGTGCTGCTTAAAAGAACCCTGCATCCTTCCGGCCTCATGTGGAAGAGGGGGTGGATCTTTGATCGGGGGATCGTGTGTAGGATGTGCTGTTGCTGTTACTCATGACCTGATAATTGAGACACCCCGAATCCCAAGTGCCACAGAAATATGCCTTATGAATGCTAATTAATCCCCCTGTAGAATTTCCTAACAATTTACATAACCCCATTTTATAGGCCAGGGAACTGAGGCACAGAAAAGCAAATTGACTTAGTTACCTAATAAAGCGGAGAACGGAAAAAACAGTTACTCACCTTCTCATAATTGTTGTTCTTTGAGAGGTGTTGTTCAGATCCGTTCCAGTCAGGTGTGTGTGCGTGCGCATGCACCGTAGCCAGATTTTTCTCTAGCAGCTACCCTCGGCTCACCCTGGAATCACGTATGCATGGTACCCAATACAAAGCTCTGATGACCCACCCCGTCTTCTGTTGCTTCTTGCTGGTTACTCTGACAGAGAGGTGGGAGACTGGGTGTTGGCACAGACATGAACAACACGTCTTGAACAACAACAGTTATGGGAAGGTGAGTAACTGGTTTTCCTTCTTCGAGTGCTTGTTCATGTGCACAAGGTCACAAGGTGACTCACTCACCAAAGTTCGGGCACAGGGTCAGAGTCTTGCACTGCTCAGCTGAATGCTGCGTCATCCTGAGCCTGATGGGTGATCGCATAGTGCGCGGCCAAGGTGCGGCTGGAGGACCAGGCCAATGCTCTACAGATTTCTTGAGTAGAGATGTGAGCCACAAATGCTGCAGACAAGGCCTGTGTTCTGGTGGAGTGTGCAGTGAAGGGGGAGAGGTGCAGATATTCCTCCCATAACATAAGAACTAGGGCTCATCAAGTGAAATTAATAGTTTGCTTTAAACCAAAGAAAGTTTTTCTTCATGTAACATAGTCAATCTGTGGAACTCCTTGCCAGAGGATGTTGTGAAGGCCAGGACTTTAACAGGGTTCAAAAAAGAACTACACAAATCCATGGAGGTTAGGTCCATCAATATTTATTAGCCAGGATGGGTAGGAATGGTCTCCTTAGCCTGTTTTTCAGAGACTAGAAAGAGATGACAGGAAGAGGGATCACTTGATTGCCTGTCCCATTTATTCCCTCTGGGGCATCTGTCATTGGCCACTGTTGGCAGACAGGATACTGGGCTATATGAACCTTTGGTCTGACCTAGTATGGCTGTTCTTATGTTCTTAAGGTTGTAACAGTCCCGATTTCAGGACCCTATTCAAGACTTGGTGTGCTGGGATGAAAGAGTGTAGCTTGTGGTAGAATGGCAGGAGGAAAATATCCTGGTTAATATGGAAATGTGACACCACCTTTGGGAGGAAAGCGGGGGTGGGAAGTTGGAGCTGTACTTTATCTTTATAGAAAACTGTATAGGGGGTCTCCGATGATCGGGCCCTGAGCTCAGATAGCTTTCTGGCCAAAATTATTGCGACCAGGAATGCCACCTTGTACGAGAGATACAGCAGAAGCATGTTGCCAATGGTTCAAATGGTGATCCTGTTAGAGAGGACGAGTTTGAGATCCCAGGTTGAGACAGGTTGGTGGAGCTGAGGGAGTCAGTCAAGACCTTTTAAGAATCATCTGACCTGGGGTTCACAAACAGAAAGAGGCCCTGTGCACCAGGAGGAATGCCGATAGACCGGTGAGATGAACCCATATTGACGAGCCTGCTAATCCTTGTTGCTTTCAATGGACAAGGTAGTCCAAAATAAGTGGCAGTGGGGTGAGTGTCGGAGACAAGGTGTGTTGCACTGACTACTTGGCTAGGTAGGTGGCTCTCATGGCAGGTTTCCTACTGCCCAGGAGGAATTGTCTGATCCGGTCGGAGCATGAGAGCTATGTTGCATTCAGCCATGGAGCTTCCACGCCGTGAGGTCGAGCGACTTGCACTTTGGGTGTTGGAGTCTTGGGTCGGAGTCTTGGGAAGAGTGGGAAAGTAACTGGGGTCTCCACTGACATGACGAGAAGGGATGTGTTGGTGGGATGGATGTGACTAACACCCCTGAGGCTGAGTGAGAGCCTGGCTCCTCCCCTGGGCTTGGTGGAAGGCCCACAGGGTCCAGAAGAGCCTTTGGTTTGGGTTCTGTCTAGGAAGAGGCTCTTCTGCCGCTGTTCTCATTCCTTCAGTGTCCTTGGTCGGAATTCCTGACAGATCTTAGAGAGCTGTTTGGTGATCTTCTTCCAGACACCTCAAGCAGGATGTGTGGGGATCACTGATTGGCATGCAGCTCACGTAGTACTTGCACGGTTAAAACCTGGAGACCACAGCATGTTCCATGGGCAGTAGGGAGAAAATGGGGGAAAGCCCACGACTGAAACTTATAACTAACCAACTCATTATTTAACAACTATAAAATACAAAAACTACATCAAGAACTATGTAACTGCTGAGCAACTTACTGTCTTGGGTGGTAAGAAGGAACAGAGGAGGGGATGGACTGAAAGGGCTCTATATTGGGCACCATGAAGGAGAGACTCCTGGGGATGCCCAGACAGACTCTAGGGGTAGCTTCTGGAGGGGGGTAGCTGAGTTAGTCTGTATGGGTATGTCTACACTACCACCCTAGTCCGAACTAGGGTGGTAATGTAGGCAATCGGAGTTGCAAATGAAGCCCGGGATTTGAATTTCCCGGGCTTCATTTGCATCTCGCCGGGCGCCGCCATTTTTAAATGTCCGCTAGTGCGGACTCTGTGCCGCGCGGCTACACGCGGCACGGAGTCCGCACTAGTGGACATTTAAAAATGGCGGTGCCCGGCTTAATGCAAATGAAGCCCGGGAAATTCAAATCCTGGGCTTCATTTGCAACTCCGGTTGCCTACATTACCACCCTAGTTCGAACTAGGGTGGTAGTGTAGACATACCCTATAGGATAAACTTTAAAAACAACAAATAGTCTGGTAGCACTTTAAAGACTAACAAAACATGTAGATAGTATCATGAGCTTTCGTGGGCACAGCCTACTTCTGGTCATCTGAAGAAGTGGTTTGTACCCACGAAAGCTCATGATACTATCTACATGTTTTGTTAGTCTTTAAAGTGCTACCAGACCATTTGTTGTTTTTTAAGTTTATCTATCGGCAGCTGGTAGGGAAAAACCTTATTGCTACTGTGCACCTACGTGCACACACACCTGTTTGGAATGTACGTGAACTAACACTTGGAGAAGAATCCAAGTACCCGCATTCTCAGACCGATGCGACAATCTACTGGAATTCTTTCAGGATGTCAACATGTATGTGGACAAGAAGGATCCAGTGATACAGTGTACCTGGACTTCTAGAAAGCTTTTGATAAGGTCCCTCAGACCCTCAGTAAAGATTCTTAAGCAACATTGGCAGACAAAGGATAAGAGGGAAGGTCCTCTTATGGATTTGTAAGTAATTAAAAGATAGGAAACAAAAGGTAGAAATAAAAGGTCAGTTTTCACAGTGGAGAAAGGCAAATAGCAGGGTCTTCAAGCTCTGTCCTAGGATCTGTGCTGTTCAACATATTCACAAATAATCTGGAAAAGGAGGCAAACAGTGAGGTGGTAAAATTTGCAGATGACCAAAAATTACTCAAGATGATTAAATTCAAAGCTGAGTGTGAACCATAACAAAGGGATCTCATCAAACTGAGTGAATGGGCAACAAAATGGCAGATGAAATTCAGTGTGAAGCGCAAAGTAATACACATTCCAAAACATTCCCAACTATATATACAAATTATGGCCTCTAAATTATCTGTTACAGCTTAAAGAGATCTTGGTGTCAATGTGTTCTCTGCTCAGCGTGTGATGGCTGTCAAAATGTGAAGAGAATGTTAGGAACCATTAGGAAAGGGATAATAAACAGAAAACATTCTTGTGTCACTATATAAATGCATGCTTTGCCCACCCCTTGAATAGTGCACGCCATTCTGGTTGCCCCATCTCAAAAAGATATGCTGGAATTGGAAAAGGTGCTGGGAAGGGTAACGAAAAGGAGGAGGGGTATTGAACAGTTTCCGTGTGAGGAGAGATTTAAAAGACGGGGACTATAGCTCTGCAGCTGTAGATGTTGATATCCATGGACCAATTTTGCAGATTGCGGATCGGATGTGGATACACATTTTGTATCCTTGCCAGGCTCTAAGTTTGACTTTGGCTCCTAAATCACTTGGACACTTTTAAAAATATTACTGATGGACTATATTTTCTCAGGAATCCCCTCTGTACATTAGGCACAATGACACTTCCTATTCTCTCCTCACCCTCAGAGACAACTGCCAGGCCACATCTCCACTTCCCACGCTGGAGATCAATCTTCTGGTGTTTGATTTAGTGAGTCCACGGACTAAACTAGGGCACCTGAAACCACCAGGATCATTTCTGCTGAAGTTACTTGGTTCATTTTGTGGAACAGAAGCTAGTACATCTGGCTAGTATATACACCTGGCTGTGTTCTCTGTACCCATTAGCTACCCAGCAGGATGTTCCATTCATAACAATTGCAGTCCCAAAGTTCTCACAACCGTGACAGTTTATCTAAGTTTGAGGCTTGATCCCAAGAAGGCGCAAGAATCCATCTGTCTTTTGACTTTCAGTCAGGCTCCAGGTGGTAAGTATCTGATCACTCCCTTTCGGACCTAAGAAAGTGATTCTCTTCCAATCAGTTACATCTCCCCCAACCTCAGAGTAGGAACAGGGGCAGGACCTTTCTCCTCTCCCCTTTCTGCACTGCCCAGGAGAGATGGCTGGCCACAGGAGGTTGCACTGCCAGAGTGATGATACAGCAAGTTGTTCTTGAGAGGTTGTTCTCCCATGAGAGTGGTGCTGTTCTGTGTAGTCCTCAAGGCAAGGCTGGGTCTAGAGAGGCTTATCTGACTGCTCCAGAGGAGCTTTTGCAGTTGCTCTAATTTTTAGTTGCACTTTATATCACAGGGTGCAAACTAAACAAGGAAAATGATGCCAACCAGGCATCCTTAAAGACATGGAAGCAATGTTAAAAACCAATACATTACATCATTCCCCCCAATTCCGTGATGTAACCAAACCCAAGACACCATAAATACGCACCCTGCTGACAAGGCCGCTGCTGTATAATGGTTTAATCAGATGTGGGGAACCACATTTTATTGCAAGGTTGTGCCAAATGCTTTCTAAAAAATGAGGAATGATTCTGTCCTGAAACATTGCAGCTGGCTGACTATGCATCATCTGTTTTTGGAGTCCCGCCTCCCCTAACTCATCACCTGGGGCTTCCCCAAGGCCTGCCAATGAACAAAGGGCGTGGTCCCACAGAGTGTTCAGGGGCACTGGTGTAAGGTATAAGATCACGCAGGGTTGTGTATTTCACAGATGTACTGCAGCCTCCAATTTCACTATTACATGAGTGTGAAATCTGGTGCAGTTCGGTGAGGTTTTCTCCCGGGGGCAGGAAGAACTTGAGAAATGTTAATGGGCTTTAAAACAGAAAGTTTCTGATGTTCAGTGAAGGATTACACAAGAAAAGCTTTGAAGAGGTGGAGTTCGAAAGGAATCAGTAAATGGTGCAGTAACTTTTTATCAGCTTCCAGGGTGCTCCAAATTTTAATCGGTGCAGGAAAGAGTGAGATGCCAGATGGAAAGGAAAGGGCTCCAGCTGGCTAAAGGATCTCCTGGAGACCTATGAGGTGGTAGGTCTCCCTGTAATATATAAATGCCATATGAAGCTGTTTTTCCAAGACTGAACCTTTTGTGGCCAATAGGGATTGGCTGAATTTGTGACGTTCTGATTCACAATAAGCTCTTATACTGTAAGGTAATCTCTTGTCTATGCAGTGGAAAGCAGTGAGGGGAGAACGGATAAACCCTATTTGCCTTCTGGTAAGCTTCTGAGCTGTGATTTCAACTCTTCAGCCTCTGAGTTTGTTCCCTGTGTGCCTGCTTCTCCATTCTTGTAAGCCGGTGGAGTTACATCAGCATAAAATCCAAAGGTGGACTCCACCTCAGGGAACAGATCACCTTTCATGCGTTCAGAAGGGATTTGTAAAACATGGCTAGTGTCAGTCCTGCCCGAGGAACAGTGGCCTGAGTCAGCGACCGCACCTTGGTGTACATCTTTCACCGTTGTGCCTGAGAAGTTCCAAACCACTCTCAGTGACAATGTACCACCCGACATATAAAATATCACACAGACTTGGCGCTTTCCTGCTGCTTTCTGAAAGCACCATAGAGCCAAGTGTGTCCCTACAAGCCTGCCTCTCCCTGTTCTCAATCCCATTCTTCAAAAGCCCGTGTAAAAATGGAGACAAAGCAGATTAATGTTTAATTCCATAAATTAGAACCCTCCCCTCGCCCCCGCTTCCAGGGAGAAAGATAAAAACCTTTGCATTAAACTAATTACTAAATTATCTCTTGGATATTAAAAGGTTTTTAATCACCATGATAATAAATGTTTTTTAATGGAAATGTCTTGGACTGTTGTCTAAATCGTAATTAGGGAGCAGCAGGAAAGAAGGAGGTGGAAAGAAACACCCACTTCATGCTAAGGCCAGGTCTACACTAGAGCTACACTAGTGACTAGCGTAGCTGGAGTTGACATACCTTAGATCCAGTTACCACGGTGTCCCCATTGCATGGGGGTCAATGGAAGAAAATTTCCCATCAATTCCCCTTACTCGTCTCATTTCAGTGGAGTACCAGAGTTGATGGACGCGCAATCAGCAGTTGATTTAGTGGGTCTTTACTAGATCTGCTAAATCGACCTCCAGGAGATTGATCCTCACAGTGGTAAGTGTAGACATGGCCTAAGCGTGAAGGGAGCTGGAGGAGTTGGCAAGGGCTAACGTGATGCCTGCTGTTTGATAAGGTGGAAGGGAAGCAGAGACTGGGACTGACTTACCAGAAAGGAACAAAGGAAGATGAAAGAGACGAAGTAAAAATAGGCAAAGTCACTGCCACATTCGTTTTTGGTGAGGCCGGAGAGTTTGTCGCAGGCTCTGTTACTGAGGCAGGAGAGCATGATCTCATGCCAAGCTTCCCCGGTGGCACTCCTGCAGATGGGGGGAAAAGATTCCAACAAAGGAAAAAGGGTGAATTCTTTTGACTGCAAAAGAGTACACCGTGAGAGCTAACCAGAGCCCTCGCAAGCACTTCTCGACGCGTTACGGGAGGTCAAATTAGCCAAAGAACACCCAGTAACAATGTTTCAAAAATTCTATTTTGAATTCCCTTTATCATTTTTGGTAACACACAACCTCCTCTTCCCATGGCCGGCCTGTGTGTGTCTGTACACATTCTGGGAGGCAGTTTGCACTGGCGTTTACTGTATCCGATTCATTTCTCAACTTTGTATGAAAGAAAGACATGAAAAAAGATCTTCCCTCCCCCACCCATGTCACAGGGAAACAAAATCAACCTGACAAGCTCAGACAGGATACACTTAATCTATTTTCAATTTCCAGAAACAGATTAACTGAAGTCAGGCAAGCACAGAGGACCAATGTAATCAAACAAGTTTAACTCTCCCATTCCCCAAACCCAGCAGCTCAGCCTTAATAGCAGCTACAAACCCAATGGAGAGGAACTGAAACAAAAACAGACTCTCCTGTCTCAATCTATCATTTTAAATGGATGCATCAGAATACTGCAGTCTACCACTCTGACACAGATACGCTTTCTTATGAGAGTCTACTGGGTTTTCTGAACGCCTTTGCCTCTCTCTTTCCTTATGTTACCTATGGCAGCTGTTCCTGTGGTAAGAAGCAGATGCAAATATAACCTTGAATTGTCCCCAAGTGACTCTGCACTGTCACAATATGTGATTTAATAACTAACTAAATATATTCACTAATCATGGAGGGACTAACCAAAAGCATAGCAGTAGCCAATAGCAGCAGCCAATTCTTGTCTCTTTTCTTAGGCGTCTTCCATCAAATGACTGGACCTTAACTTGTATGTCGTGCAACTGCTGCCAAATCAGTCCCAGGACATTAGAGACTAGGTGGGCGAGGTAACATCGTGTATTGGAGTAACTTCATGGGGTCATAGATTATGAAGCTGGAAGGGACCATTATGATCATCTAGCCTGAGCTCCCATGTATCACAGACCAGAGAACCTCACTCAATACTTGATGGACCAAGCCCATAACTTGAGTCTCCATTGCCCGGTATCCTATGTAGCTATTTACACCTGTGCAAAGTGGGTGCAAAGTGTTGCTGCTCTAAAGTCTTAATATATTTGTTATTTCATTTGTTTGTTCCCCCCTTAAACTTTACAAACTCCAGTGAACCTCAATGCTGATGAATGGTGCTCGTCTGGAAGCCTTGGGTACTATGAAGTACTGTATTTATCCCGGGGATATATACAGAATAGTGAAAATCTTCCCACACAGGACCTGACTCATATGCCTGGACCTTGATCTTGGGACTGGTTCAATTCCTTGTGGAATTTAAAGCAGCCACAAGACTATTTTAAGTTGTTCAAAGTGCAATTCACTGGGCGGCACCAGAGTCAGGTCCCAGATCCTGGTCCAACCTTCTCCAACAATGGCAGAGCACTGTGCTAGCAAGGTCAGCTCTCACCATCTCAGGAATGTCCCTAATTCTGAGAGTATCCACAGTTGGCTGGTTAAACTCACTTTATAGTCTCTAGCTTCTGCAGCTGTGACAAAAAGGGCCCTATGCCAGGGGCCAGGATCTGGCCCAAAGGATCCAGAAGTAAGACTGCAATAACATCAGATTTTTTTTCAATTAAGAGATTAATTTCAACAAGATTATTTTAAACTGCATGAGTAAACCCGAGTGAGCTAATTTCATGTCTGCCTGGCTCTCCACACACTCCATTAATCAAGATCCTTTAGCAGGCTATCCAATTACAAACATTACATCATCAGAATAAAGTTTCCCTGACTGACCACAGCCTGAGCCCCTGACATGGGCACTAGCTGCTTGGGGGAAGCAGTAGCCTTATGCAAAAATAAACCATTTCTTGTGCATAACACAGAGCACATCATACAATATGACAGGGACTAATTTAGTTACAACCATTCAAGAGAGAGATCTTGGAGTCATTGTTGATAGTTCTCTGAACATGTTCATACAGTGTGCAGCGGCAGTCAAAAACGCAAATAGAATACTAGGAATCATTAAAAAAGGGATAGAGAATAAGAGAATATTGTATTGCCCCTATATAAAACCATGGTACACCCACGTCTTGCATATTGCGTACAAATGTGATCGCCTCATCTCAAAAAAGATATATTGGCATTGGAAAAGATTCAGAAAAGGGCAACAAAAATGATTAGGGTTTTGGAACAGGTCCCATCTGAAGCGAAATTAAAAAGACTTGGACTTTTCAGCTTAGAAAAGAGGAGACTAAGGGGGGATAGGAGAGAGGTCTATAAAATCATGACTGGGGTGGAAAAAGTAAATAAGAAAAAGTTATTTACTTATTCCCACAATATAAGAATAAGAATATAAGGGGTCACCAAATGAAATTAATAGGCAGCAGGTTTAAAACAAACAAAAGGAAGTTTTTCTTCACTTGGCGCACAGTCAACCTGTGGAACTCCTAGCCAGAGGAGGTTTTGAAGATTAGGAATTTAACAGGTTCAAAAAAGAGCTAGATAGATTCATGGAGGTTAGGTCCATCAAAGGCTATTAGCCAGGATGAGTAGGAATAGTGTCCTTAGCCTCTGTTTGTCTGGAAATGGGTGACAGGGGAGGGATCACGTGAGGATCACCTGTTGTGTTCCCTCCCTCTGGGGCATCTGGTATTGACCACTGTTGGCAGACAAGATACTGGGCTAGATGGACCTTTGGTTCCACCCAGCATGGTCATTCTTACGTTCACACATAGATGTTTGTGAAATGTACACAATGAACGGTGACACTACCCTGGTATTGAGGGTTGTTTGTTTTTCCCTTTTGTTACACCCACAAAAATGGAATCAGATGGCTGAAATGTTTGCTACAATTTACTTAAAAATGGACTCCTTTTTCAACATGAATGAGCCCAAGTGGAAATGGATTAATTCTGACCCACAAGTACCCTTTGAAATATGAAATTTCAAGTTGCTCATGATGCAAAAATAACCATGAAGTTGAATTTCTCAAAACAGAAAAATCTGAGAGGCATGAACTCACCTGGAACGAAACAGCAATTTGCGTGCAATGTCTGGATGATACATTTCTGTCTGATGTGTCCTGCTCTAACCATGCGTAACACAAAATGGAGGAACATGTGCTTCATTACAACTGCTGTGCTTGGAGGTCTTATATAACTTAAATAAGCTCAGCCCTTAAACCGGCACATGAAGATAAAAAGTTATTTATTACTCACATGGCAAGCCTATAAGTCGGCTGATTTGATTGGATTTACCTGAACAATAGCATCAGGGCTTGCAAGAAAGTTCTGAAGTTGTTGTGTCGATTAATCGAGGTATCATCGTCTAGTGCAATGTTTCCAAATACCTAGAAAAGGAAACAAAAGCTATCAGGACCAAATGCAGCCTGGAGTAAGCAACCCTGGTAATCTCTGGGCCCCTGTCAGCAGCAGTGTATGAGATAGGCACAGTGGTCATGACTGGGTATAAAGCAGATGTTAGAGTGGGTGGGAATGTAACTTGTATCAAGTTGTGCTAAATGGGTGTAACTTATAGGGCTGGAGAGGCATAAGGTGTGGAGCAAGGAAAGACGCTAAACCGAAGAGAAGATGTTCTGGATGCACATGAAGCTGACTGTCCCCAAAATTGAAGGAGCCAGTTTGGCCTTAGCATATGCTAGTGAATTCAATCAGAGCTACTTCCATTCACTCCAGGCTAAGCTGGATCCCTAAGGAATATCAGCATCTGAGCGCTGTTTGGCACAGTCCCTCGGGGTGGGAGCAATGGGGACTGTGCCTCCTCTGACCTTCTACTCTGGAGTTGGGGGAGCTCTTCACCTTACTCTGAAAGAGGCCCCCTGCTGGAGGCAGGCAGTAGCAATAGCGTGTCTCGTGCTCTGCGTCAACATGGCAAATCGTAGAGTCTTAGCTGTCGAAGCCAACATGTTACCTGCATGCCGATAATGGCGTAGATGAAGAAGAGCATCGCAATGAGGAGACACACATAAGGCAAGGCCTGGAAAAAACCAATAGGGACAGCATTAACAAAGCAGGGCCACAGATTAGCAAACAGTCTTTATTAATTATTGGTTAGCACGGAGCTTCTCCAAACTGCCTGTGGTTTGGATGAGAGCATTAGCAAGAGAAACCTGAGCTGCTGTGGCACAAAGGAGACCTGCACAAGAGACTCGGCTGAAAGCTGGTCTTGCCTTACTACACGCCATTAGGTTGTAGTAAGGCAAGACTATTTATTTTGCTTTAAATAAAGTTAGTTTTCTGCACTGTTATGGTCCATACCAACCCGTGTGAGTAGACGGAGCCTCACCAGAAGGGAGGCACTAGCAGACTGCAGGGTGCGTACTTTAGCCTAGTCATGACATACCGTGGCGGTTCTCAGGCAATGTTATACAATTATAAAAGTTATTTCTGAAGTTTAGTAAAAACACATTCTTAGAAAAATACATCTGCAAAGAAGCAAGCGCTGGGTTTAACTGGGCATTGTGGAGGAAAAGAGAAGTTTCCGAGTCTTGAGTGATAAATCATTAAAGGTTTGAGCAGTGCGCCTCAACCTACTTACCATCATGGGCCACATCCAGAATGACCTGCATGGCCATGAGGATGTTACATGGGCTGCAGCTCTGTGCTGACTGGGCTAAAGGTTTTTTTATAAGGGAGATTGCCTATCTCCTAGAACTGGAAGGGACCTTGAAAGGTCATTGAGTCCAGTTCCCTGCCTTCACAGCAAGACCAAGTACTATCCCTGATTAATTTTTGCCCCAAATCCCTAAATGGCCTCCACAAGGATTGAACTCACAACCCTCTACTTAGCAGGCTAATGCTCAAACCACTGAGCTATCCCTCCCCTCACTGGGCTTGACTAAGAGTCAGTTGCTCTGCCCAGGCTGGGAGTCCCTATGACCCCAACCTGTGCAGCCACCAAGACTTGCAAGTGTGACGTGCCTGCTCACCCCTGCCCTTGGCGCCGATGGCAGGGGAGGAGAAGGGGTGGAGCTGCATCTCCTCAATATAGTGCTAGCACAGCGTAACGGGCATGGGGCGGGGATTGTGATAAGCAAGAGCTGTAGGTGCTCAGGAGCAGATTCTTCACTCCCTTATGTCTATATTTCCTCCCCTGTAGAAAACAGGGATAATAATATTGCTATGCTTGGGGCTGGGAGGCAAGAGCAGTGACCTTGTATGGAGAAAATGCACTCCATCTGACCTTGGCCTGCATCACTACTGATGTCACCAATGATCTTGCCACCAGCTGGCTCTCAGACATCCAGCCAAAGGATTTGGTTCATGCATCTGTCTCTCTCTCTCTCTCTCTCAAGACCAGGCCCAGGTGGCATGCTCAAGAGCATGCTGCCTGGCAGAGGTTGATCCAGACCCAGTGTTTTCCGAGCCCCACTCTTGTGTTTTAACTACAAGCCCGTCCCTTCTATCCTTCCTAGGGCACCGGTTTATTTCGGAGGCACCTTCTCTGTCCAAGGGTGGGAGGTGTTCCTGGTGCGTTTCAAACTGGCTGCTGTGGCCTTTACGTACTACCCATCCCCACCTCACCTCGAGAAAGTGTTATCAAACACACATCCTGGGGTATTTGCTTGAAAGCACAGCAGCCAGAGCAAGAGGCCTTTAATTCCACGGCCTGACCGCTAAGTGAGAGCGGAAATGTTGAAGGTGCACTAGAAACCACCCAGCTGCCTGCCCCCACGATCTCTCAAAGGACTTCAAACTCCTGGTGCTGAACTCCTCAAGTCCCAGCTCTCCAGGCTGCAGCCTGCACCCAGGCCGGTCGACGGGAGGGGGAAGGACAAAGGGAGCAAAGGCCCCTGGGTCTGGTGATTCAAAGTAGTGGCGGCGGCGGCTACTGGAGTCGAAGGCCAGAATGCCGCTCCGCATGGCTCTGAGGGCTGGGAGTGGCAGGGGCAGTGCCATTGTCTGAGGGCTGGCTATCCCAGCCCCCACTTCTGCCCGAGTCCCCACCCTTTCCAGGGAGCATGGAGCCTGCCCCAGGGCGCACAGGAGCTGTGGGCCCCGCTGCCCGCACAGCATTCTACTGCCTTCCTTCTCACGTGCACAATGTTACGTAACTTCTCCATCCTCCACCTTCTCCATCCTCCTCCAGCTCCAGCACCTCCCACAGCCCCTCTCTCACTCTCCGTTCCTCTCCACACTCCTTCCCCACTCCCCCCAGCCATCTAGCAACTCCCTGGAGCACGCCCCTTCGCCTCTCTTGTTCTTGGAGGAAATTTCTTCTATCTGGAACCTCTTGCTTCACTGACTCCACATCACATCCTGACCCCATTACACACCTGCTCTCTCTTGAGTTTTCTTTCCCTTTGCAAGTATCTGTGGATTAACTCTGAAAGGCAGCTGCAGGGAGCAGCTTTTATTGAAGGCCCTAGACAAAATAAAATTGCCCCATTGTTCTCAGGGAAGCCTCTGCTGCACGCGCTTCCATCCAACAGTCTAACAGCAGCTGCAAGACCTCAAGCTAGAGGGAACTCTATACACAGTAGAAAGCCTGACATATGATACATAGGCACACAGAACAGCTTACTGTAACTCAGTGGAGGAATCGAAGTCGGGGGGGGGGGGGATGCCGATGTACGTGAGCTAATGGATAAGGTCTGGTATGAGCTCCCTGTTCCTCACTTTCTCAACTGTAGAAAAGCGGATCATGACCCCTTTCTTCAGTCATAAAGCACTTTGAGATTCTTGGGGAAGAGACCAACTTTTGCTTATGTGTTTGAGCATCATGAGGTTGGGTCCTTTACCATAGTAAAAACAGCAAATAATAGTATATGCTAAATATTATTTTTGCAGATAGTCTGGTGATCGCACTATAACACCCCGACTGAATTAGGAGAAAATGATACCCTTCTTAGTCTACAGAATTTAATTAGATCCCTTCTACAGAATTAAAATCAAACCAAACACCATTCATTCTCTACATTCCATAGGTTGTGGAAAGCCCACCTCGACTTCTGTGAACTCTGCTGTTTTCACCCCATATAAATTCTAGAAGAGGTTTTGCAGCAGACAGAGGAGGAGCATGGAACGTTGCCCTCCGGTGCCCTATTTCTGTGTCTGCAATTTGTTCTCTTTTGGAGCTGATTTTCCAAAGTGTGGAGTACCAGCAGGTTCCACTGATGTCAATGAATGTTAGGGGCACTGAATGCTTCTGAAAATCAGACCAAGGAGAACCTTCATCAAGTTAATTACATGCCTGACAGACAGGTTATCAGAGAACTGTCTTCTAGGGATGCTGAAAAGCTTAATTCTTTAGTATTTGATGTCCTCACCTGGAAGATGCTACCGAAGTGCAAGGCATTAGCTGATCCCCTTCTGCTTTCAACCGTGAGGGCTACTCACCTTAAAAGATTGTACAAATGTCCAGAGCAGAATGCGGATGGTGTAGCCCTGGCGAAGAAGTTTGATGAGTCTGGCAGCCCTGAAGAGCCTCAGGAAGCTGAGGTTGATGAAGTTATCCTGTGGAAAGTAAAGGTTTTGTGTCCTTCAGAAATTAACGCGACTAGAAACCACAGCCCGCAAAAAAGAAATTAAAATTACCGGCTTCACGATCTAAGCAGCAAATCGGCCACCAGAAAACCTTCCAAAAGAAACATTCGTCAGTGCAGATCACTCCACATGCAGTAAGTCTGAGAAAACCCCTCTCCACAAAAGCCCCTCCCTCGGCTATTGGGTAAATAATAAAAAGGAAAAAAATTTTCCCTTATGCACTTTTCTTTCAATTCTTGTTTTCTTTGTGCAAAGCTGGTTTTCCCCGTGAAAGGAAAGTGATGGTGATTATTATTTGCTAGTGAGCGGGATTGTTTTGAAGTCTTGGATTGGCTCATTTTATTTTTATTATAGTGAATCCAATGTAAGCCCAGAGGGTCTATAAGAGTGGGTAGCTTTAGCCTCTTCCACGACAAAGGAAGAGATCAGCCAATCTACTTTAAGGCACCCTCCTTTTAGAAGTATTTACACAACAGGTGATAGGACAAGAACCTTGCTGACTGACCTGCAACGCTGGAATCTGATCATTATCTTAGAGTGATCCACAGCAGGGGTTGCCCTTAGGCACCTGCTGACTTATTAATGATTCACAAATATCACTTTTAAGGTAAATCAAAGAAATGCCAGGGGGTTTGATTTTTATTTGATCATTTTAGTTGATTCTTCTCCCTTCCCTTTTATGGACAGAAAATAGGTCATTTAACGAGCTAACCTAGAAGGGGAGGAGGTCTTTCCAAACGAAAACATGCAAAGGTTGAAAGAGGAGGGCAGGGGGGAATCTAAGTAGATTAAAAAAAATCCCCCCTGCCTACATTAATCCCAATTCCAGTGAATGCTAAAATTTAACCACAGGAATTAATTTGAC
The DNA here is from genome assembly GCF_052426305.1 of Pelodiscus sinensis. Lineage (NCBI taxonomy): Eukaryota > Metazoa > Chordata > Testudines > Trionychidae > Pelodiscus > Pelodiscus sinensis. Next base: position 4,481,721 of record NC_143074.1, on the reverse strand, counting down.
TAGGCTAACTAAACAAAATTCCACCTAGTATTAAGCAATGGAGAGGGTGACCCAATCATAAGGAGGCCTTGTAGGTAAAGATGAATCAGTACAGTCTTCCTCTAGTCCCATCTCCCATCATCTTTTACCACAAGATACCTGCTCAGATTAAAGGGATTGACAGCTCTTGTTAATCTGTGTGCATAGCTCATGCTGAGTTTGGGGGTGCCTGTTTTATCTATTAATTTATTTAAATGCTAGCTGAGCAAACTGGGCCAAGACCGCTGCATTCCACGAATACCATCAAATGGTTCAAGAAATCAGTTTCAGACATGCACTTGGGTTGGGTTTAAAATGCAAGCAGCTCAGAGTTAGGCATATATTGTATGTCAGACCCAGTCCTAAAATAAAGAGAAAAGAGAAAAGCACAGGTATGTTCCATGAAAGAGCAGACAACACGGAAGCGATTTCTAGTCTACCACGGAAGGCAGTCCACGGCAGGCAAGACACAAGCAAGGATTCTCCTGGGCTGTTTAATGTTTGGATCATCAGCGCCTGTTTTGCGAAGATGATTTCTTAGAACAATACTTTTCGGAAGGTTATTGTCCCTTGATACAATACATATCAGAGCTCAGCTCAGCATTAAAGGCCATCTATGGCCGGGAGTCAGATTTTCATTGTGGTTACGGCAGTGTAAATGTATCAGAACTTCACTGATGTAATCTAGTTTTCAACCTAATCCCCGATCTAGGAACTTGAGTGGTCAAGGTCCATTTGAGTAGTGGGGATAAATCAGGGCCAACTTCCTACTGACTTTGTGCAGGTGTATGAGCCTGGGACTGGTCCTGCTTTGGGCAGGCGGTTGCACTCCATGACCTCCTGAGGTCTCTTCTAGCCCTAGGAGTCTATGATTCAAAGCCCAACGAAGTCAATAGTAAGACTTCACCTTCTCAGGTGTTGGATCAGGCCCCAAGTGATGACACAAGGTTCGTGGCTTTGGGAAATCAGGTCCTTAATTCCCATTGATACAATAGATAGATATGGTGTGGTATATGGGCCAGGCCCCGCACACACACAATCTTCCTCATATAAGCAGTTCTGTATACATACAGCAAGTGTAAACAGGATCAGCCCTGAATTTATAAAACATTAGAAGTGCATTTCCCCAGCATTTTCCCCTGAAGAATTCTTACAGCGTGTGCTTGGTAGCAAAACCACAATAGTTTGCCTTGTCCAGACTCCTGTTAAAATTCCCTCATAATCACAGTCAGCTGATACGATGCTTAACATGTGTCTGATCTAAGTCATGGTCAGCATGGTCGCTGTGAACTCCATTTTTCACCTCTACAGGAAAACACAGGACAGCTGTGTGATAATAAGAAGTGCTAGCGAGGGAGACGTGCAAGTAAAAAAGGAAGAAGATCTCTACAACATGAACCTGGTTGAGGACCAGCTTCAAACAGAATTAGGCACCCAACTCTCATTGAAATTCCATGGGAGTTAGGAGCCTAACAATGTTCTTTTTTTTTATTACAGATCCAAGCTCAACATCTGTTTTTCAAACACTCCTGCCAGTGTTTCACTCTGTGTAATCAAATGAATAGCCCAGAGGGGGGAACACTAGCAACCCAGGAAAATCCTATTTTATCAAGTTACAAAAGCTTTTGAGGGACAGTTCTCCATGCTATTCCCTGTTTGGTAACATTACACATGCAATTGTGAGAATTGAAGGGATATATCTCATGTGTTTAACACCCCCCCCACACACACACACCTCCCATACACTGTGCAGAAAAACTGTCCCTCAAGACCTCAGAAGTTATTAGAATTGCATGCAGTTAAAGGAGAAACTCCACATTGCAGTATTTCTTGTGCTCCATTATTTTTGCATTGATTTTCCTTTCAAATAACCATATGTGAGAGAGGAATGTCATTCTGGCGGATGATTTATTTCATTCTTGCTATCTCTTTTTTCTGTTGCACAGGTGCTGAACACGGGCGAGGGTGAATGACATTATTTTAATGTCTTAGCTTTTACCCATTCCCATAATATGTTATTTACTGTATTTAAAAGTAGAAAAATGACCACAAATATGTCATTCTGCTATTCACCAAATCTGCTCCTTTTGCATCTACAGCCTCATCTCAGCTTCATTTGCAGACTGCTAAACTGGTGGCCATGTCAGAAGAGGGAGTAAAGATCCACAAAAGCAATCTGTATTTTATTCTGCTGTGTGTATTGTCAGCAAAATGACTGGCTAAGTTAATTTCAGAATCTTTTATCTGAAATGAGATTTGTGACTGCTTTTACCACAGCTGAATTTGTCTTCATGGATTATCATATTGATGTGAGTTACATCTCACAGAATGATGAGATCTGCGAAAGTTACACTGGTGTGCTTCATACGCCTGCTTTTCTTTCTTTCAACTAACTTATGCCAACACCATCAAACATGAATTTCTCGCAGACATATAACAGAAAACAAATGGCCTGTAGCTTTAGAATATGTGACAAGTAACAGTGGGTGTGGATTTGTAAAGAACAAATCGTGTCAAGAGAACCTAATAGCTTTCTTTGATAGCAAAACCTTGCGGATAAGGGGGAAGTGGTAGATGTGGTATATCTAGTCTTTAGTAATGCATTTGATACAGTCTTGCATGACCGTCTCATTAACAAACTAGGGAAAAACAACCTAGGAGGAGCTAATATAAGTTGGATGCATAACTAGTTGGATGACCATTCCCAAAGAGTCAATGACTCACAGTAATGCTGGAAATGCATGACGAGTGGGTTTCTGCAGGGATCAGTTCTGGGTCCAGTTCTGTTCGATATTTTCATTAATGATTTGTATAATGGCATTGAGAGTGCACATATAGAGTTTGCAGATGATACCAAGCTGGGAAGGGTTGCCAGGGCTTTGGAGGATAGGACTGTCATTCAAAATGATCTGAACAAACTGTAGAAACAGTCTGAGGTAAATAGGATGAAATTCAATAAGGCCAAATGCAAAGTGCTCCACTTAGGAAGGAGCAATCAATTTCATACTTACAAAATGGGAAATGATTGTCTAGGAAGGAATACTTCAAAAAGAGATCTAGGGGTCATAGTGGACAACAAACTAAATGTGAGTCAACAGTGTGACACTGTTGAAAAAAAAAGCAAACACCATTTTGGAATGTATTAGCAGGAGTGTTGTGAGCAAGATATGAGAAGTGATTTTTCCACTCTTCTGATTAGGCTTCCGTTGGAGTATTGTGCCTAGTCTGAGAGCCACATTTCAGGGAAAATGTGGACAAATTGGAAAAAGTCCAGAGAAGAGCAACAAAAATGATGAAAGATCTAGAAAACACGACCTATGAGGGAAGATTGAAAGAACTGGGCTTGTTTAGTTTGGAAAAGAGAAGACTGAGAGTGGACATGATAGCAGCTTTCAAGTACCTAAAAGGGAGTTACCTGGAGGAGGGAGAAAAATTATTCTCCTTGGCCTCTGATGACAGGACAAGAAGCCATGGGCTTAAATTGCAGCAAGGGAGGTTTAGGTTGGACATTAGGAAAAACTTCCTGTCAAGGAGGTTAAACACTGGAATAAATTGCCTAGGGAGGATGTGGAATCTCCATCATAGGAGAGATTTAATAGCAGGTTAGACATTTATCTGTCAGGGATGAACTAGATGAACTAAAGGGAGGTTCCAAAGAGGATGGAGAGAGGCTGTTCACAGAAGTGAGAGATAGCAGAACAAGGAACAATGGTCTTAAGTTACAGTGGGGGAGGTCTAAGTTGGATATTAGGAAAAACTATTTCCCTAGGAGGGTGGTGAAGTGCTAGAATGGGTTACCTAGGGAGGTGGTAGAATCTCCATCCCTAGAGGTTTTTAAGTCTCGGCTTGACAAAGCCCTGGCGGGGTTGATTTAGTTGGGATTGGTCCTTCCAGGGTGCTGGACTTGATGACTTTGTGAGGTCTCTTCCAGCTCTATGATTCTATGATGCTTGGTCCTGCCATTAGGGCACGGGATTGGCCTTGACAACCTGTCAAGATCCCTTCCAGTTCTATGGTTCCATGTCTACTCTGCAGTTAGGGACGTGGCTTCAGCCTACCTAGCACAGATAAATATAGCAGTGGCATGGACCAGCAGCGGGAGTACATTGCCAGAATTCCAGACGGGCTTGCACAGCCCATGCTGCTGCCTCTTCATTGCAGACATGCTAACTGTCTTCCTTCAAATGACAGGTTCTTCCAAAGTCATGTGCCGGATGAGGCAGCTATTTGGCCTTGAGGACAGAGGTCAGCCTTTGAATCTTCAGTGCTGTCTCAGGGCTATCTTGGGGAGACTTCATTGCACTGGAGGGATGACAGTTGGGAACTAACATTTCAACTATGCCGCTAAGAAACAACAAGCAAGAAGCTGCTCACGTGGTCAAAGAATCTGAAGTGTGCAGACACACACCGTCTCCCCCAGATGAATGTGACCAGAATGGTCTCCCCAGATGCATGTGACTCTATTCATATTAAGGGGGAATGATCATACCCTGGGCGAAGTCTTGTCTTCATTGAAGAACTCTCCCTGAAATCAACAGGGCCAGGATTTCACCCTATCTGTGTGCGCTGCCGAGACTCTGTCATGTTGTTTCCTTTGACCCTAGCCCGGGAAACTGAAGTCAAGGGGATTTCTCAAGCATGTGAAATTCAGCCCCTGGAGGATCAGGATCTAAACCATTAATCTGCACGGGCTCGTCTACATTGGCCCCTTTTCCGGAAGGGGCATGGTAATTTTTGAAATCGCAATAGGGAAATGCGCGGGGGATTTAAATATCCCCCGCGGCATTTAAATAAAAATGTCCGCCGCTTTTTTCCGGCTTTTAGAAAAGCCGGAAAAGAGCGTCTACACTGGCCCCGATCCTCTGGAAAAAGCGCCCTTTTCCGGAGGATCTTATTCCTACTTCCTACTTCAAAGTAGGAATAAGATCCTCCGGAAAAGGGCGCTTTTTCCGGAGGATCGGGGCCAGTGTAGATGCTCTTTTCCGGCTTTTCTAAAAGCCGGAAAAAAGCGGCGGACATTTTTATTTAAATGCCGCGGGGGATATTTAAATCCCCCGCGCATTTCCCTATTGCGATTTCAAAAATTACCATGCCCCTTCCGGAAAAGGGGCCAATGTAGACGTAGCCCACCAGTACCAAGGCCCACATTTTCCAATGTGGGTGATTAAGTTTTATCAGACGTACTCGCTTTGTTGTACATGTGTGAACTGCATTTGCACACACAAACTGGATAGCATAGTTATGGCCATCTCTGCTGTCATCATTCCGGTACTATAAAGAACTTTCCTTTCAGATTTCACCCTGAAAATTCTAGAAAGGCATAACTTGCACTTTACATTGCTTTTGCTTCTCTGTTGTTTCCCAAAAGACAACTTCCCCCATGATCCTGCATGAAATGTTATGGAATGTGTGTGTCTGCAGTCTGTCATGGAGGCGAAAGCTTTTATAATCTCTGGATAAAACAGCAACTGTGCGACAGAAATTCCAGATGGAAAACTAACGTAGCTTAAAGGGATGCTGCCAGATAAAATAAATGTATTTTTAATAAACCCATGTCTTTGTGTTATTAATGCCACTTGGGGTTATTAAAAATGAAATAGTTTTAACATATTTGTCACAATCTATACGGCTTGTTGCTTTTTGTATTTACTCATCCTGGGCAAAGAAAACAGTCTATGTTCGGATTTCCTATGAGCCAATGGGAGTTAGGCATCTAACGTTGATTGAATTTTAATGGGATTTGGATACCTACCTTCTTTCAACCTTTTTGTTGCTAGTCACTGTTTCCTTTTAGATCTCATAGGGGGGCAAAATAGTACTATATTGGCTTTCCCGTGGACATTCAAAGCCAGAGTTAATGTTTTCACTAATCTCTTTATGCTTCACTAAAAATCTTTGTTTTTCAATCAGAGTTAAACTATGGGTTTAAAACACCTGGCATTGTCCTTTTAAATGGACCACTTCTTTTGTCATAAAACCCAACCAATCTCAGTATAAAATAGTGGTTGCTTAGATGCTTAAAGTTGATTCTATCACCTACAAAATAAAGATTGCTCAAGCCAAAGAAACTTCCCTACTCTAGAGGTCATGTGAAAAGAGCTATCCCTCCACCTCTAAGTCAGCCCTTCATGAAAATAAAGCAAATGTCAGTTTCCCCTTTATTGTTATCAAGTGAAACAACAAACAGCAGAAAACAAGCTATTGGTGACTTTATTTGCCTCATATCACCAATTAGCCAATGGGAAGAAGATGCACAAGAGGAGCCAATGATGAGGCATGCTGCAAACGTACAGTGAGACTTCCCACTAGTGCAATCGGTAATCTCATTAAAATGAAATTTAAAAAATAATATTAAACCAACAGAAAATAAAAGCAGAGAATTAAATAAGTGTTTAAATTCAATGAAACCAACCGTGTCCTATATGTGATGTTTTCATGGATGAATATTTGCAAGATTATTTACAAATTATTTTTTGAGCAGCAGGCGCACAACATACAGACGGAGACATGGTTTTCGCATTGTATGTTGATTGGATGGCGTGATTCAGCAGGTAGGTAAGGAAAATAAAGAACAAAAACAGAAAACAAAAGAGAAAATGAGTAATCAGGACGAGCAAGAAACAAAAGCTCTGAAAATTTCACTGGAAAAAAATTGTTGGGTTTGGAGGTTTCCCCTGCTTTTATGGTAATTATATAAATTAAAAAAATGTTTCAAATCAAAACCGATTTTGAAACCCTAAAGGTAACACAGACAGTGCAGCAGTTATTTGCATTTCATCTTGTAATGCAAATTAGGAGACAGTTCACAAACACTTTTTATTTTATTTTTTTGTATTTCCAGGCAGAGAAATAGATGTCAGTTTCATATATACTCATTGTACCTCCTACGGGCCTCCTAAACTCAGAAGGACTGACCTGTCTTTTTAACTCCATCTCATTTATTTAGGTTATTAAACCAGGGAAAAACTGACATATGTATATTTTTTGCCTAAGGAAATAAAAAAAAAATCTACTGCATTCACAAAGTAAATCACATATAACACGACTAAGAAACCAAAGAAAGCAATTTATCAACACATTTCTTTTCCTTTTATCTTTACTCTTTAGTGCTACGAAACTGCTGATGCAGCAAGGCTAGGTAGGTTAACACGAGGTCTACACTGGGGCTTTATTTCGAGCCCCCCAACCACTTAGGTCGAATTAATAAGCAGAGCATCCACACTACCAAGCTCATTATTTTGAAATAATGGGCCACTTATTTCAAAATCTGTACTCTTGCTTTCCTTGGGGAATAATGCTAATTTTGAAAAGTTATTTTGAAATAGAGGTAGCGTGGACACTCCAGTGCCGCTATTCCAAAATAACTACTCCCCAGAGTAATTCGAACTAATTACTTCCCAGTGTTTCCTTGGGCTCTAAGTTGAGGTGGCGGGTCCACGTTAACGGAGTCTGCCTCCGACTAATTTCGAGGCTTCCGCATAGTGAGGACACACTATTTCAATTTTGTTATTTCAGGAGTTATTAAATCTATTTTAGTTATTTCAGAATAGTTTCCTAGTGCAGACATGCCCATAGTTGGTTGAGTTGGCTTGGAGAATGTTTACAGTGGGGAAATTGAGGGAGGTTGGCCAAGCAGGAAACAGGATTCCTTGCAGCTCTCTGCAAGCCAGATCTCTCTCTTTCCCATCGCTAGCCACAGTTTTCAGCGATCGCAGGGTTGGTGCCACAGAGGAGTCCTCCCCCAACGGAGAGTAGGAAGAAATTCATTTCCATTGTAGGAACCCCTAAACAGAAATTGTGCTGAGTCGAGAACGCACCAGGATGGCATATGGGCTTTTTGGTGCCCAGGTAAAAAAAACCACACATAACTTCATGCTGATAGCTCATTAGGGCAACACACCCATGTGAGTGTTGCCATACAAATATCCCTACTGCCATCTACATCCCGCTGAGCACCTTCCCCTCAGGAAGGCCAGGCTGCCAACAAAAGGGGCCTTTCCCCCCCATAAGCAAATCACACACTTTGGGCATGGATCTTTGGAAAATTACCTGAGAACAAAGTCCCCTTCCTTTCTCTGGCTACTGCAGTTTGTATAACAGCACAGCTTGACCCTAGAAGGAGGTGCAAGGTGGCTATGTTCCAGACTATGCATGAATAGAGGCTAAGTGAGGTTAAGCATTAGCTACCCTGAGCCGCAATCAGTCTCAGTCCCTTAGCCACTTGCAACCAGACAGCCAACATAGGATACAGAATCCACCAAAGGTAGGGAGGTGGGGGAGTCTCGGCTCAGCTCTGGAGTGGCATAGGGTATTTACCTGGAGAGCACAGGATGGTGGGTTCAAGTCAAGTGAGTTCAAGTCCCCTTACCTGCAAGAGGCTGAGGGGCAGGAAAAGGTTTGCACATGAGCAAAGATTAAACCCAGTCGAAGAGATACCCCCTGAAGAAAGCTCTTCAACTTTCTAATGAGGCATCACGTGGTCCACTCCCCTCTTATGATTTGTTTCAGCTCTCGCTGGGGTGATTGACATCTGCCTGGCAGTGTTCTCACTAATACAGGGCTAAATTCCCCAACACACCTTATTCCTCGCAACATTTTTCACTGGGTATTTTCAAAAGCACCTCAGTGATTTAGGAGCTGCAGACCCATTAAAGTTTAAAGAGGAAAAGCTGCATAGGCTGAGATCAGCAAGGATCTTTCCCCAACTCTCGTTGACTTCACGGCTTGCTCGTAAGTGAAAAGGAAAAGCCATCTGCGGTAATGCCTTTCCAGGAGACTGAGTGCAGCTTGTGCAGCCATGGGGGAGAGATCGAAAGGCAGACTCCACATGCCCTTCAGATTTTGGGCTGGGGCCCAAAACAGCCCTCAGTGTAATGCAGGCAGGTCCGCTCTCAGTTACAGCTGTCCATGTCTGTACCAGGAAAGACCAGAATGGCCATATTGGTGTGTGTGACAGCCTTGCCCCTGTGCCTAAGCACCATAGAAAGGGGCTGAATTCTCCCTTTTGGATTCCACCCTAGATATTTTGGTCTTCTTTGGGCGTAGAGGAGGAAGAAAAGTACCAGTGCAGCCGAGCCCCTGTTTACATGCAGCAGGATGACTGTAAAAGTGCCGTTCCGTGTCAGGGACACACTGAAAACGACTATTATTTATTGCTCTTCAAGTCTTGTTCTGGATGTAATTTATGGAATACCACTTAAAAAAGTGTAACTGAGCAACGATTTCACGAGACCTGTGTGTCAATGTCCCCCTTATGTGAGCTAAGCGCCTTTCTAACATCTCTTCAGCCAGCTTTGTGCGGTGCCAGAGAAGTAGTTGCCCCCTGATCCTGTTTGAAGGTTACAAAAAGAGGTGCTTTGCTTAAAGGGTTCTTCACCAGAGGCCACAACAGCTGTTCCATAACAAGGAATGTGTTACTATAGATGGAGACTAACTAGACAGAGTCCAGAGGGCAGCAACAAAGACGAGAGAAGCCCAGTGAGGAAAGGCTGAGACAAATGGTTATATTCAGTTGAGAGAAAAGAGTAAAAGGGAGACAAGGAAAGTGTATACAACTACTTATAAAGGCATGAATAAAAGACCACAGGGATTAAAATAGGTTCATTAGTCAATGGATACAGAACAAGGAGTAATGGGCTGGTGCTGAAAAGGGCACATTTAGGTTAAATGTTGGGGGAAAGTTTGTTTGTAAGAACAGTTTTGTAACAAAACTCACAGCCAAGAAGGTTGCAGAATCACAATAACTGGAAATACTCAGCCACCCCTCTTTGAGGAGAGCTAGGTGTTTACACTTAGGCTATGTCTAGACTGCATTGCTTTTCCGGGATACCAGAGGCATGCTGGAAAAGCAACGCCGCGTCCAAGGAATGCATCTGCTTTTCCGAAATTTTTTCGAAAAAGCGGATGTGCTCTTTTGCCACCACTGTAAACCTCATTCTATGAGGCATAAGGGATGTGTCGAAAGAGCACTTTTTTCCCTGAAATTTGTCACCGTGTAGATGCGCCAAAGTTCAGAAAAGCCTCTTTCGAAAGTAAATCGGAAAAAGATGTGCATTAGCATACCGCAAATTGCGTATCTTTTTCCAATTTAACACTGCAGTCTAGATGTAGCCTTTGTAACTCTTATACCAGGAGCCCCTAACATGCAACTTGGGAGCACCCCTGAAAAGTGTTACCGGTGCCTGGAAGTTTGGCTCTTTTGAACATGATCATCTTCTCCTGTCACACCAACCTTGAAACCATCAGAGTATTTTGCCCTCCATACTTGATGAGTGAGCTTGAAGAAATTGCAGTCCAATAAAAGAGCAATGGAAACACGCACATGAAATCACTGGTCAGTCCTAGCACATAGTATTTTCAGAATTACTAAGGGCCTGTCTACATGGACATCTGCTTGCACTCGCCAGCCCTTGACAGTCAGCATGGGCCCTGCTGACGTGCAGGAGCAGTTTGTTATTGTGTATTTCTCTCCTCCCACTGCAAAGAGAACTAGATCAAAGCGCACGAATGAATCGTCAGCAGGGTCCCAGCAGACAGTCTGTGGCAGGCTAGTGTGGAGCAGATCCACAACTCAGCTTGCCGTGCACTAAACGTTCACATAGACGCACGCTAGGAAAATCTGTTACAATCTGAGCGTGAAACGTACTATGTGCGTGGAAGGCCGCATGCATGTGTGCTCACGTGTGTCGTGAGTCTTGACTCTAGGAGGCTCCATCCCATTGCCTGCTGCTGGTCAGTCTATGCTGGCCTCTCCGTGGCAAGGCAGGAGAAAAAAGACGGGAGCATGGAGCTTCGTCCCTCGCCACCCCTCCGAACCTTTTCTGCAGAGCCAGGCAAAGTCATTCTCTCTGCTCTCTCCTGACCACACAGAGCACACTGTCCTCGCAATGGCTGGAGTGCAAAATACCCCAGAATCATGGGAGGGAAAGGTAAGAAGACCAACACTAATGACTCTTCCCCAAACAAATCCCAGCCCCCACACCAGCTGGCTGTGTGACTGCACAGCTGCCCCCAAGGTTCAGCACAAGGGATACACTGTCCCTGGGATACTGCAGCCTTGGACCATTCAATACTGAGCTGTGACCAAAGCACAAACGGCTTAATTCTATAAATGCGTCCAAGGGACAGGACTTCTTAGAGTAAAGTCTCCAGGGCTGGTTCCACGTGGCAAGCCAGGGTGTGAAGATACAGTGCCTCACTTTCACACGAAGTAACATCCTGAGTGGAGACTGCCCCAGAGCACTGAAAGCCTCAGAGTGCGGTTTGATATACTACAAGGAGTCACCAGGCCACCTGGTGAGTGTCCCGAAGGAATGGTACACAAGCAAGTGTGCTCTAGGGCCACACCCTGGCTTGCCATGTTACAACTTGCTACAGATAAGCCCTAAGAGATGTCCAAGGGAAAAGGATAGTATGTTTTCAATACTCATAACTAAAACAACATCACAATGTGATGCAGACAAGTAGCTATGATAATAACAGGTCATAAATGGTTTACAACCAGGTACTTGGTACACGGTCACTTTGTTCTTGTGAAAATCTCCTATAGAATTTAATAGAAAGTCTGGAATTTTTAAAGGATCCTACAAAATTCCTCAGCAGTGATGCAATTCTGTTATGTTTTACAGCTCAGGTGTAAGTTCTACAGAAATGACCTCAGGACTTGTCTACACTAACCTCTCCCCTTTCCCACACTGATCTAACCTATGCAACCTCAGCTATGCTAATCGCTGAAGTCGACATACTTACCATGGTATCTTCTGTGCAGTAAGGTCAGCACAGGTTGCTCTCCTGTTGACTCTGGCACTCTTTGCATCCTGGTGGAGGACCAGAGTCGACAGGAGAGAACATGGAGATTGATTCATCGCGTCTAAGCAGAAGTGATAAATCGACCGCCGGTGGATCGATTGCTGCAGTGTCGAGCCATAGCATAGTGAAGACAAGCCCCCATTCTCTATTAAACTCTTCTAATACTAATTTCTACTGAAATCTTTTACAATGACCCCCAACAGGGCTAAACAATGGCTGCAGACGATGCTGCTGTTCTCATTCGCACCATCTGCTCCTTCCTGGTTTGTCACCATCACTTTGTGTCTAACATAAAATGCAGATTGAAAGCTTGAAGGGACAGAGAACAGTGGTTTTTATTTCCTCTGCAAGGCTCCTAGCACAGTGCTGGATACTACTAAAGAGGAACAATTGTAATAACTTGGTTTGGGTTTTTTCTCTATGAAATTCTATAGGACTTTTCCAAGAAGATGTAAAAAAGGCTCAAGAATGGGGATCCTTTCATTAAACGAGAAAGAGATGGCATTTCCTACAATAGCTATTAACACAGTTGTTCTCATCATAACACTTGGAAGGGGAGTCTTTAGCCAGGCAGTTTGTTCAGCCTGGGGAAAGAACAGAGCTCCTGTGAATGGATCCCCAGAGCCCACCGTCTCATAAGGAGCCACAGGGAGCACTCCCGGAAACAGGCTGATGGGAAGGAGAGGCAATGCCTCGACAGGCCACAGATTTGTGGATTAAGAAAGTGAATTTGGCAAACTGTACTTACCGCAATCTCTGTTACTAAAATATCAGTAATACTTCCCAATACTGTTACGAAATCAAAGACATTCCAGGCATCTCGGAAATAATTCTGTGAAATACAAACACAGTATAGGGAAAAAAATCTCTAAATTAAATGTGGGGAAGTTTTTTATCACTGCCTCGTCTCGCAGTATGAATGTTTGGTACAAAGGGGAAGCAGCAGAGGGTGACTGAGAAAGCAACATACCAGTACTCCAAAGGCAATGATCTTCAAAACACATTCCATTGAAAACATGGATGTAAACACAATATTCAGGCATTTCAACATTTCTTCATATGTCTCTGGAGCATCGTAGAACTACAATGGAGAGGGAAGACAGACTGTTATGGGAAGGCTTTTAGCTGATGAAACAATGTCCACAATTGAGTTGCTAGATTGTTGGAATCTTCATAGATTAAGCTCTGGTCTACAGTAGGACTTTACTTCAAAATAAACCCCCTTTAGTTGAATTTATAAGCGGAATGTCCATACTACCAAGCCTGTTATTTCGAAATAACGGGCTACTTAATTTGAAATCTATACTTCTGCTTTCCATCAGTAGTAACGCTAATTCCAAAATAGTTAATTCAAAATAGCAGTAGTGTGGATGCTCCGGTGCTGCTAGTTTAAGATAACTACTCCCCAGAGTAATTCAGATTAATTAGTCCTCAGTGCTTCCTGGGGCTCAGTGTGTCCACATTCACGGAGCCTGCCTCGGACTAATTTTGAGGCTTCCCAATAGTGTGGACATGCTAGTTCAAGTTTGTTAAATTGGCAGTTATTAAGTCGAATTTACTAATTTTGAAATAATTTCTTAGTGTGGACATGGCCATAGGGCCAGATTCTGCCTTCAGTAAAAGTCAGATGCTGGTCTATGATTTGGACCATTAGTGCCATTCCAAAGGCACAATTTGGATTTTCCTCTAGCTTTGGAAAATCTTCCTCTGGTGTAGGGCCTCCTCCCAAGCCGCAGGTACATTGGGGGAATGGTTAAGAGTTCATTGCTGGAGATCTCTAAGGTGCAGTACCAGAGATGCGGACAAAATTGCAGGCCTTTGGGCTCTGATCTTCCAGAAGGGGTGTGGCCTCAGGCAGAAGGGGTGTGGCTGAGGCTAGCCTCTCCGCCAGCCCTTCAGCGCCACCTGGAGTGCGCCGCCTGGCACTCCAGAGGAGATTTAAAGGGCTCAGGGCTTTGGCTGCTACAGTAATGGTGGCTTGGAGCCCTGGGCCAGCTGCCTTCTTAGCCTGCCCCTCCCCCCATCCGCAGGCATGGCAGCAGCATTCAGGGTATGCCCTGGATGCTGCTGCACCCCAGTGATATCCAGTAATGAAACAGCTCCTGGGCTCATCTGAGGCAGCTCCAGCTTATGCCAGAGATCAGGGTTGGGGGGTCAGTCCACACGATATAGACACATCTGCCTCCCCCTTTTCGGTGCTTTGTGGAGTTCAGCCAGACCCAAAGATCCATCTGGTGCAAATCTAAGTAACTATTAACTTGAGATGCCCTGGATTCAACCAGTGTAAACAAGAGGTAAATCTGACCCTTTATTAGGAGTGACGGATTCAGTGGGGAACACGACTTGATTAGAGACCCGAGTCCCAATTCCTCTGCAACCAGGCATAAGGTTGTGCAAGCAGATGCAGTCTGTGCTTTCTGCCTTCTGTATCCTAGTTGGGGAGCTCAGTCTTACAATGGTTCACATCGAGGCAATCAGCAAGGACCGCCCAGCTAACAGCATTGTGGCCAAACCAGTGACTAAGCAGCAGCAGAAGTAAGCTAGCTCTTGTCACTTTCATCTTACCATAGTATCTCAAGCACGTTGCTTCTACAGGTTGAACCTCTCTAGTCTGGCACTCTCTGGTCCGATAACAGCTATAGTCTGGCATGATTTTAGTTGGTCAGATGTCCACTTATCATGAGATCATGAGTGTGGCCAAGTTTCCCGCTGTCCCATAAAGTTTGTTTACAGCCACCGGTCCTGGCTGTCAAGGTTCTGTGCTGTTATTTAGCTCTAATTTACCCCTAAATGTCTTCTAAGAGCCCGGCAAACAGTGGAAGTGTTGGCGACGCTGCTAGACAATAATGACCTCCCATGGTTTGCCAAATTCCCTGGTTCAGCACTGGTCAGGTCCCGATGGTGCCAGGTGAGAGAGGTTCAACCTACATAGCAAATGCCACATTTCCTAGTCCACATGAAGTTGGGAAGGACTGACAGCAACTCACTAACCTTCATCATCAGCACAATAGTGTTGAGCGCAATCATGGCCATGATAAAATATTCAAAGGGAGGGGACACCACGAACTTCCACATCTTGTACTGAAACGACTGCTTGTTTTGAGGCATGTACCGGGTCAGTGGTTTGGCACTTATGGCGAAGTCTATGCAGGCCCTCTACGTCACACGAATGGGGAAAAAAAATCAAAATAAGCTGGGGTCATCCAATAGTCAACAAGCACGTATCAAGCAGGTTATATTTGGGAGGGGTATTTTGGGGAGACTGGACTGAGTATGTATATCACATAGTGCCTAGGCACGGAAAAACTCTAAAATACAGCAAAATATAGCACGTGGCACGTGGACCACCAGCAGCTGCGAAACACTCTCTGAAAAATTAAACTATGTTAATTTATATACCAGCCTGCAAAATCACTTCCTTGGGCAGACAACCTGGGGAAGCAAGTTCCATAGATCCATGGATTTTAAGCCATTACATCATTCTAAAGCCAGGGGTCCTCCACTGAGGACAACCTGCCAGTACAATCCTGGTACTTAATTCTAGGAACTGGAACTGGGTGCTTTGCAAAAATGATATTTCTCCCCCACCCTCATTCCCCCAAAAGTGAAATTAATAGCAAAATTAATGAATTAATAATAACATCAATAACATATATGCAAATAAGGAAAATATTCATCTAATAATTCATATGCATTATGTAATGGGAATAATACATTATTATAATTATTAATAATAAACTAACCAGGTAATGTTTTCAGTCAGCTCCAGAAGGCACTGTTGGATTGCACAGTGGAATGTGAATGGCTCGGTTTTTCCACAGGGTTTGCTTTTTTCCTACATGTTAGAACTGGGTGGGAAATTATTTTCCCTCTCCCATGAGAACATTCCATCCCAAATCAGGATGGCAGGTCAAACTCTTTAAAATACTCTCTAACTGTAACCCCTGCAACAATTCATAGTTGAAATCTATTATTTCAATAATTTTGAAACATTTGGATTTTGATCTTATTTATTTTAACTGATACTTTACTAAAATTTCATATAGATTTGAGCTGAACAAATGAAATATTTCATTCTGAAAAAGCCCAGATGAGAAATCAATATTTTCAAATGCTTTTCCAAAGTTTTTTCAAAACAAAAATATTTGTCAGAATGAACATATTCCTGCAGGAAGTTTTGGTTTAATCAACAAATGCCAAACAAGCTCTCGTCATGGGAATCTTCATTAAGGAGGAAACAGGCAGATCCCTTGGAAATTGTGAGTATGCACTTTGGTATCTTATAAAACTCCTTTAACATCAGAGTTTTCACCCAGAAGAAAAAAGAAACCAATGTCAATCTTGTGTTTATTGGTGTAATTTGGCTTACCCATTTCACTTTCTTTCCCTTTTTTGAAAAGTTTTCAGCTGAATGGTTTGGCCATTAAAGTGAAAGACTGTTTGTTGTATACAGGCATATTGAAAGCAGGTAACTACTGTGCCACACACAAGAATTTTTTGGTTTATTTAATTTATGAACAGTTACAATTGGGTCAGGGTTTGTCAATTATTTTTTGTCAAGGTCCAAATTTTTGGTCAAGGTAAAGTCAAGGTCCAGATTCTGGAGAAAATAATAATAATAATGATGATACAAGTAAATAAAAAGATTTCAGGGTCAGTTCAAAAGTGTCTGGTGGTTCTGATTTGGCCTAAAATCTGCCTGTTGACTATTCCTGACCGATTCATTCATTTCTGTCAAACAGAGACTAACAGCAGATTAAAGCTAGTGCTATCCCAGGCAAATAATGTCCAGGTATCAACAACTAACAATTCTTGGCCTCTATCACTGGAGCTAGAGAAGACTGACAGGGTATGTCTACACTAGCCCCCTAGTTCGAACTAGGGAGGCTAGTGTAGGCATTAGAACTTGCAAATGAAGCCTGGGATTTAAATATCCCATGCTTTATTTGCATGTTCCCGTCCGGGCGCCAGTTTAAAATGCCACTAGTCTGAACTGACTGCCTGTGGCTACACGCGGCAGTCAAACGTTAATTCGAACTAAGTCGTTAGTTTGAATTAACTGTTACACCTCATTCCATGAGGAGTAACAGTTAAATCGAACTAAGGACTTAGTTCGAATTAACGTTTCACTGCCACGTGTAGTGCAGGCAGTTCGTTCGTACTAAGGGGATTTAAAAATGGCGACTGGGCGGAAAGATACAAATCAAGTGCGGGATCTTTAAATCCCGGACTTCATTTGCAACTTTGAATGCCTACACTAGCCTCCCTAGTTTGAACTAGGGGGCTAGTGTAGACATACCCACAGGTACTACTTCTGCTGTTATACATATCTCTTGGTTTCACTTTGCCCACGAAAGCTCATGATTCAGTGCACAAGGGATTGCTGAATTCGTAACACCTGGGTACCTCATTTTTTTCTAGGCTGCATTCTGACATCACTTTATCTCCTTGCTCCTGGAAGGTGATGATAATTAACGCCACAAAGATATTCACAAAGAAGAAGGGGAAGACAACAAAGTACACCACGTAAAAGATGGACATTTCCATTCGATAGCCAGGGCTGGGACCCTGGTCTTCATGTGTAGCATCCACCGAATGTTTCAACACACTGTAATCAAATGCAGAAAGAGAAGGAAAGCAATGAAATTAAGTGCAGGACAAAGTACTAAGGATGCCTCTAGGTTTACATGGCCTCAGGATCTTTACATGCATGGGATTCAATTCATTGCCATCTTTGCAAATGGGAAGGGTGTATTAATGGGCATCCTTTCTTCTTCCTTCATTTTGGAACAGGGGATCATTTGGCTGTATTATGTCAGCGTATCTGCCAGGATTAATTTTCAGTGATTGCAAAGGGAGAGGATACTTTGGGGTCTCAATCTCTTTCTCTGTGTTCATATGGATGAAACAATGGCAGTGAAAGGGCCACGTGACTAAACTGTGAATAGCCTCTTGTGCAGACTCTCCTGAGACTATGTTGGTCATTATTTTACAAGAAGATTTACCAAGTGTTTGTGTGCTTCAGGACAAGGGACTGAGGGTGGGAGGGGGTGCAAGGGCTTGGGGATGGTGGGGGCTCATGGCAGGGGGCTGTGAGGAATACAGGAGTCAATGTTGAGCGGCAAGGAGGGGCTCAGGAAAGGGGTCTGGGAATGTGTGGGGGCACAGGCGTGAGGGTTTAGGGGTGAGGAGGGCTCAGCGTAGGGGGCTGGTGTGGGAGAGGGCTGGAGTGAGGTTCGGGGTAAGGACAGGCTCAGGGCAGAGGGCTGAGGGGGTGGGGGTGGAGGAGCTGTCTCCCTGAAGCTGGCTGTGGCGGGGACTGTGCTGCCCAGGCAGTGTCTCCCCACGGCTGACTGCAATGGGGAACTCGCTGCCTGGGTGAGGGCTCCCTGCGGCTGGGTCTGGCAGGATCCATGCTGGGTGGAGGGTGGCTCCCCAGGGCTGGCAGCCATGGCGTGGGGTGGAGGGCAGTTCCCCGGGGTTTACAGCAGCAGGGACTTCACTTCTCCAGGTGGCAGGCAGGAAACTTACCTGCTCCTGGCTCCCCAATGACATTATAGCAGTCCCAGTTCCATGTCTGTCCCCTTGCTGCCCCCCCGTGGCCATGACAAAATATAATTTCCCTGATAGCAGCTCCTACCCTTTCTGCGTTATGAAAAACAATCACATTCTAGGCACATCCCACTGTCCTGGCACAACCAAACTCTTACCTTGCTTTCAGTTATGATAAGAGGAAACTGCATATCAAATGTGGTGGTCCTAGCTCTTACCACTGAGGAGGAGTTCTTGACCAAACAGATGGAGGGACAGACAGACTTGTTCACTTACAAATTCCCTCAAAATATATAGTAGATTAGAAAGCAGGGCATGGGTTGTCTGCCACATGAAAAGACTTCTAGCTTGCATTTTTAACGTATATTTCCCATTAAAAGCCAAGCAAAATAAAGTTCTAAGATTAATAGTGAAGGCAGCTCTGTGCTAAGCAGTCAGGAATGCTTCCTGCATGGGTCACAATGTTCCTTCTCCCCCATTCTGAAGCTCAGCAACTTTTGTGAACCTCCTAATCTATTTCACACCAAAGAAAGCAGCGCAGAGCTGAAGGCCAGGAGAGAGCAGACAATTCTGTATCAAAAAGTGCCCAGGAAACACCACTTTGCAAGCTCATAGGAATGTGCAGAAAAATACACTCCAGTCTTGCCTAATACCTCTGATTCATTTAACATTTCCGTGAGGAAAACCACAAGCCTGTCTGATAATGAATTTCCCTTCTACTTTGCACAAGTCATTGATTGTTTCTCTCTTCCTGACAGCTAGGAAGAGCGAGCGTTACATCTCAGTGAGACAAATGAACCCGACGAACTCCATGTACTTACGTCGGCCACCCTTCTCCTGTGGACACAGTGAACAGTGTTAACAGAGCCCAAAGCACGTTGTCATAGTGAAACTCATATTTTTGCCACTGCCTGGGCTGTGCCTCCACCTCACTCTTTTCATAATCCAAATACTGGCCCCTAAAAATAAAAGCAGAAGTTTGAAACAGGAGAGGTGACAAGGCTCGGCAGCAACTGATGAATGGGGATTCCTGTAATTATCTGTAGTGTGCAGGAACGTGTAGGATCCCAGTCTTGGACTCATTCTGTCAGGCATTGTACAAACACAGAACAAAAAAAAGGCTCCTGCCCCCAAACTGTATATAACTTCAATCAAAATTAAAAGGGCCAGACAATGTTAATCTCTGCACAAGACACAGCAGAGATGTGACTCCACAGTGCTGGGCACGGGAGGGTAGGACCCTGTCCCTAGGTCTGCCAATCACAGGGGAAAATAAATAAAAGCTTGTCTTTGCCACTACATTGATGCAGTGGCCTCGCGTTAGCCCCTCTGGTGAAGATGCGCTATGCCAATGGGAGAGCGCTCGCCTGTCAACATAATTACTCCACCTCAATGAGAGGCAGAAGCGATGTTGACAGGAGAGCATCTCCTGCCAGCATAGCGGG
Organism: Pelodiscus sinensis; assembly: GCF_052426305.1. Classification (NCBI taxonomy): domain Eukaryota; kingdom Metazoa; phylum Chordata; order Testudines; family Trionychidae; genus Pelodiscus; species Pelodiscus sinensis. Next base: position 4,461,898 of record NC_143074.1, on the reverse strand, counting down.
AGGGAAGGGGCATATTCTGCTTTAAACTGATGTAAGTTACATCTCTGGGGCTCCGTGTAGATTTTTCACACCCCTGAGCAACATAACTTACATCCATTTAAGTGTAGTGTGGACACGCCCTAAGAAAATACTTACCGTTAAGAAGACATTGTCAATTATTTTAAGCTTGGAATAATCTGATCCATCACAAACTGTTACAATCTAGTGCAGCATGTCCTTTTGGTTCTAAATATCTGCTTGAACACAAATTCACCACACAGCCAATGAAAAAAAGGAGACACAAACCCCAGAAATACTGCTTACATCTGGCCTCATAATATATTTAATCTGCTGCTATAGATTCAGCAGCCAGCAGAGAAAATATAGAGAGGGTAACCTACATATCACTGTTCCAAGACCTATTGCTGACATTGATGATTGTCATCATCTGGGAATGTCTTCAGTAATGATAGCAGCAAGCAAATATGAGCCATGCTAGTGTGTGTTGCATATAAACAACATAAAACACTGTTAAAGGGGAAAGGACAAAACAGACTGGAAACATGGGGCTTCTATCATGATTTTGCCAACAATGGCATGCTATTTTTCAAATACTTGATACTGCTCCGTTAACTTCTTTTTAACCTCTTACTCATCAATTGCAATTTTCAAATAAAAGAGCTTCAAGGGAAAAAAATCCATTTTAAAAATCTGAAAGGCAGGTAGTAAATTAGCTACACAGGCCTTGATCCTTTAAACACTTAAGTGTGTGCTTTACTTTAAGCACATGATTAGTTTGAATCAAGTCACTGCAACTACACAGACTTAATTAAGTATTTGAGTTTACAGGATCTGAGACCTGGTCTATGCTAGGGAGTTATTTTTATATAATAAGCGGAGCGTCTGCACTACCAAGCCTGTTATTTTGAACAGGGTGGTTATTTTGAAATCTGAACTCCTGTATTCCTCAGGGAATAACGCTTATTTTGAAATAGTTATTTTAAAATAGTATTAGTGTGGACGTTCTGCCGCTGCTATTTCGAAATAACGACTCCTCAGAATAATTCGAAGTAATTACTCCCCAATGCTTCCTGGGGCTCTAAGTCGAGGTAGTGGGTCCACATTAAGAGAGCCTGCCTTGGACTAATTTTGAGGCTCCCCTGTAGTGGGGACATGCTATTTTGATTTTGTTATTTTGGGAGTTATTATTTTGAATTTAGTTATTTTGAAATAATTTTCTAGGGTAGCCATGCCTTAGACATTTCACCTATTGAAAAACAAAGGGTAAAATTAGGTATAACTCTGTTAAAGTAGCACTCTTATTCAATGGAGCTGCACTAGGATCACTTGAGCCCAGAATGATGCAACTTTAAGTCACACACAGTTAGATGAGTTATCACCATGAAGGGAACTCTGGAAGGGATCTTGCAAGCAATTCAGTACTGGCTTCCAACATCCCCTGCCATCCTTCAAATACCTGCAGTCCTTCTCTAGCTCCTTGGACTCATCCGTGCAGTAGAAGAATTTGCCTTTGAAGAGTTGCACCGCAATGACAGCAAAGATGAACATGAAGAGCATGTAAACAATCAGAATATTGAGGACATTCTTCAGAGAATTCACAACGCAGTCAAAGACAGCCTGTGGTGGTGGGGTGAAAAATAGGGGAAGAGAGGAGGACAGAGAGCTGTCAAGAAAAAGTTTTGTTAACTTGCACACTAGATGTTTCAAATTCTGAGTTCTGCTAACACCTACTTACTGCAGCTCCATTCTTTTTCCTTGTTGCAAGAGTTTAAACCATATGACTTAAATTCTGTGATACTGCCCATAAAAATAGAAAATATACCGTATTTTCCAGCGTATAAGACGACTTTTTATGCTAAAAAACATCTCCCAAAAATCGGGGGTCGTCTTATACACCGGGTATACAGGCAGTCCCCGACTTGCAGGTTCGAACGGGGCTTTTCTCGCCCCGGAGGACACAGACTGCGGGACCTCGCGGTCCCGCCGCCCGTGTACTCCGGGGCGAGAAAGGCTGCTCCGCGTCTCCCTGGTCTGCTCCGCGTCTCCCTGGTCCCTTTCCGGCGTATAAGGCGACTGGGCGTAGAAGACGACCCCCTAATTTTCTAGTTAAAAGATAGGTTTTCGTCTTATATTCGCCGTATAAGACTACCCCCCCTTAAGAGGCCAACCGGCAGCGCCCCAGCGCCCCTCCGCCTCCCCGGCTTTGCTCCCGGTGCCTCTGGTCTGCTGGGGACCGTCTCCAGCAAACCAGGGACACCGGGAGCAAAGCCGCAGCAGCGGCAGGGTCCCGCGCCTCTTTTAACTAGAAAATTAGGGGGTCGTCTTATACGCCCAGTCGCCTTATACGCCGGAAAATACGGTAATAACCATTTATATATGTAAATATTAGCCCCAAGCAAATATTGTTATAACTGGATGAATAACTGAAAAAAATTGATATGCAAGTGATATATTCAATGACGGATAGAAAAAGACTTGTCAAATAAATTACTTGTTAAATATTATTTGAACTGTTTGGATAATAAGAAATAATATTTCATGACAAAATACCAAAACGCTTTGAATAAATAATTTGTGGCAAATAATTCAACCAGTGTTATCTATTCAATAATTTTGTTGGCAAATGTAGCTTGTGAACTGTCTGCAAACAGTTTTTGCATGTATTTGTTTTATGGTATTTGTTGCCAAATCATTTCTGCAAATAGTTGTTGGCTTATAGAATGTTCCAGAGCAGGTCGTGGTGATAATTCCACGGAAAGAATTCTGAGTGGGTTTGGTTAATTCTGTGTGAGCACATACAACATTTGGTTGGGTTTTGCTTTTGTGAAGGCAAATTTTGGAATGTGATAAAAATGTGCCAAGCTATTACATGGGGGGTCTTTTTAGCTCAGTAAAACTGAAAAATTAACATCAATTACAATGAAATCATAGGTCATATGTTACCCACTTTGGGTTTATACAAGAAATTTTGCCCACAGAACCGCCTGCAAGTCCCCAACAAAGAAGAACTTTTTCCTGTTATTTGCCAACCTTTAACTTGGGCAGACGCTTGATAGTCTTCAAGGGTCTTAGGACTCGCAGGACTCGCAGGGACTTGATTGTGTTGATGTCTTTGCCTTTGCTTCCTCTGAAAGGGGAATGAAATAAGAACAAAAGGAAGGAGTTTGCTTCTAGGAGGACTCATTATAAAAGCCTGCAAATACTCAGATTTTTCAGATCAGAAGCCAAATTCTTCCCCTTGAATGCTCACATGGGGAGTTACAGATGAGTGTTCACTCGAGAAGCATAAAGTACAGAAGGGAAGCTGAGGGCAAAACTCGGCCCTGAGAAAGTTTAATAGCTTGTGTTCTCCAACCCAGCATCGCTCCCCAGCGAGTCAGACTCTGCCCTCATACTCAGAAACCTCCCCTTCCTCTCACCAGTAGGAGGGCAGGCGAGTACCTCTGGTCACAGCAGGAAGGAGAGAAGCCAGAGCACATTAGCATAGCTAAGTCACATTTGCTCCACCCAAAAGATTTCTGGCCTGGGTGGACCTGCATCACCGCCTCTTCCCACAAAGCCAGATCATTTGTTGACACACCTCCCATCCAAATTGTCAGTGCCACTCTCTTAACAGCCTGGCGATAATGTTTCCCTTCATAAAACAGGCGGCAAATAGAAGGAAATGGAGCCTTTGGTGGGTAGATGGACAGAACACCGTATCAGGGCAGAATAAGCTCTCCATTTCTGCAGTGTGTACAGCCATACTATTGCTCTCAGGTCTCTTTTAGAGGACATGCTACCAAGACCATGCTGAGCCATGTAATATGCAGGCATATTACATGCCTGAAACAATAACAGAGTAACTTTCCATGTCATGCATGCAGAGGTTGGAGGTCACTTCTCTTTTACAAAAACCATATGCAAAAGGTTAATAATTTATGCAAATAATACTGTTCATTTAGCTACCATTATGGGAAATGGGGGGTGATGGTGGAAACAGAGCTCCTTTTCCCCCACGCCCCTAAAATAAAAAAGTAGGGCTTTTTCTGAAGAGATGCAACTAGGCCTTTTGGCAATCAGATAGTACAACAGTGCAGTTCAGCTTCATTTAGTGTGGCATGAGAATGAGATGGAAGACTGTTGATGGAGCTGAACTTGACTACAGGTATGGGTTCAAAGGAGGATCTAGACATAAACTTGTATTACAGCAACAAATGATATGAATGAACAATGCTTTGAGCCGGCTCTCTGGCCCGGCCCTGCTCTGCTCCCCCTCCCACACATTCAGTATCCCTTCCCCACTGGGAAAATGTATCAAGAACAAACACAATGAAGCCAAGAGATGCAGAACTGTACAGCACGGGCAGTGTTGAATTCAAGTTCCTCCACACTGCCTCACCAGTAAGGTGATGGCACTCTGGAGGAACCACATGGAGGGGGACGACGACAGCTTCAACTCTTTGGCTCACTCAAGCCACTGACCCCACCTCACAGTGGCGATGGTGGGTTTGGTGAATTGAATCCACTAGTAAAGAGAAATCAACAAGTCATGTCACACCGCCAGCTGATCAGAGAGTAACAATTTCTGGTTACTACTATACAGAGTGGATTTGTACCAGAGGTGAATATGCCCATGTCTCATTTGCAATCTTTCTATTTAGTGTGACAGTCTGTATCCCCATGTTCATTTTTGCTACAAGACTATGATAAATGTGGTACAAACTGTGCTTTATGTTGTATTATTTGAAAACGGATAATCTGCTGAACATTATTGTCTTGGTAAAATATGTGTGGCAACATTGTATACAAAGTTATGAAATTTCACGGTCTAAAACATATTCCAAGTTTAGAGAAGTAGGCACAAACCAGTTGCTCAGCGACAAAAGGCAAATTAATGCCTTGGCCAGGTGTCAGCAAATCAAATAGACGAGCATCTGGTTAAGCAGCCATTCTTTGGCAGAATAAAGGATGAGAGTGAGAAATTTGCATGTTGGCAAAGAAACAACTGGACGTTCCCATTTGATAGATGTGCTGTCACCTGAACCCCAGCTGGAGATGACTCTCAAATAAGAGAAATGCCACAAGATAGGGGAGCAAATTCCCCAGATTATCTCTCTGCGTTCATCTTCATGCACAGCATTAACAGCACTTGAAAAGATAAAGAAAGATCATTGAGCTGTGGGGAGATTCTGACTGTAAGGTTTAGCTAGTAAGATTTCTATAGCACGTGGTAAGAGAGACTTTTACTTTGAATTCACTTAGCTTGTTAAATTAGGGATTTGTTTTCATTTTATTTCTTTGTCACCAATTCTGATTTCTATACCTCATTACTTTGTAGTAGTTAAACTAATCTTGTTTTCTCTAAACCAGTGTGTTTGCATTGAAAGTGTTTGGGAAATTTGTGCATATCATTTTTTATTAATGAAATGACGGACTTTCACTGAGCTTGTATTGTCTAGGAGGGTGCCAGGCAGTACAAGATATGAAAGTTTGGGGCTGGGAATTTACTGGTGTCACTCTGTAATATTATTCATGGCTGACTGGCTACACAGCCCATTCACTATTGCTGGGAGTAATTTACCTGCTGAAGGCTGTGTGTGGGCAACTGAGGAATAGCTGCTCTCACAGTGAAGCAGTGTAAAAAGCACCCCAGGTTGAAGAATTGAGGGAACACAGATGTTCAACAGTCCGGACTGTACCCTGGGGAATGCCACAGCCAACACTTCTCTTCATTTACAGCCCGAGACAGATGGAATATTCAGAATGAAACCAGGGAGGTTTCATCTTTACAGGGAGTCTATGGTGTTGAGCTCCATGACTATAGAGAGGGAGGGGGAGTGGTTAGGGTCATAGAAGGAAGAGGACAGCTCATCTGAGAGTTTTTCCACTGATATTTTAGAATCACTTTCATCAGACATATCCTGAGTTTGAGCCGGCTCTAATTCACATTGCTATAAAGCAGAAAAGTAGCACCACTGAAGTCAATGGAATTATATTACCATAAAACTGGTGCGAGGAGACTAGACTCATTCGGGTCGGAAATCCAAGGTATGACGGGAAGGGATTGTCTACTTACGGGAGATTGTTCTCACTACAAAGTGAGAATGCCGGTATCGATCCTTCCGCTCTCTTGTGGACTAAGGCAGCAGTTTTCTTACCACCCTCCTGCTCTTCCTCCCTCCCTAGCTGGGGGAACTGCAGGGCAGGTCTGGAAGCTTTTCCCCGCCTCCAGGTACATGCCCCACCTCCACCCGCCTCACACCCTGTCTCCATCCCAGACTCCATCCCCGCACCCTCCATGGAACGCAAACTTCCTTAACTTGGCATTCCAGGGTTGCCGGATTAAAGAGGTTCAAGAGTATTGCAATGCATTCCAGCTTAACCCATTGTACGTAAGTAACACTAGACAGGGCTGTTACTTTTAAACAAATGGGGGCCGGGGGCGAGGGGCTCCAAGTGCAGGAGGGGGGGCTCAGGACTACAGTAGAGGCTTGTAATGTGGGGGAGGGGAAGATGAGGGTTCTGGCTGTGGACGCAGGCTCAGGGGTGGGGCCAGGGATGGGGAGTTTGGGGTGCAGACAGGCTGCTCCAGGTCTGAGGCCAGGAGACTTATCCCAGCCATCTCTCTGCCAGCAGCAGCTAGCTCCGGGAGAAGAGCTTTTTTCTCCCTGCCGGCAGGCAGCACTGAGCTCTGGGAGGAGACGCCCTCTCTCTCCACCAGCAGCGGTGAGCTCTGGGGCTGGAGGAGAAGTTGCAGTGGCCTTGAAACCTCAGTTTGCTCCCCTCCCCAGACCCCTCCCACCGCCTAGCTCTTTCCTCTCCAGGTCCCTGGCTGCACAGCTCGTTAGAGCTGTTGTACAGCAGCAATCATTAGAATTCCAATCAGCAAGGGCACCCAGTGCCTGACAGTCCGTGACCCAGAACTGGCTTGTGACCCATACTTTGAAAACCACTGGTTTATGGCACTGAGGAAGCTGGTCTATGATTGACTCATAAGGGGATTTATGGCTTTAACGCCAACGTATTTGCTTCTGGGAGCCCCTCTGCACAGACAGGAGGAGAGGTCTTGGAGAGCCCATCTACAGACCAGTCTCTTCTCAAACGCCGCCAGGCTTCCCTGTCAATCGCCGCGCACATTTTTTTTCTTCATTTGAAAATGGACAGCAGAAGCCCAAAGCTTTTCTATGGAGGTGCATTACCCCGGAGAAGTGATTGATTCAGTCTGCTAATCACTGCTCTTTGAGGACGGGGACGGTGTCCGATGGAGTTGTGACCTGAAGATGACCTCGGTGAAGCTTGGAAGCGTGTCTCTTCCACACACAGAAGTTGGTGCAATCAAAAAACGAGATCATCTCACTCAGGGGAAGCAACAAATGTGCCGGGTCCCTGGGCAAGCTGGGTGGGGGCAGGGTGCCTGGCTCCATGCTTCTGGAAGGGGCGGGACTTTGGGTGGAAGGGGCGGGGATAGAGCAGCCAGCCTCAGCACGGCCAGGAGCGCACCCCCCACCCCTTCAGCCCATAGAGCTGCCCTGAGTGTGCCACTCTGCCCCCCCATTCCCGCCAGCCCTCAGAGCTGCCTGGAGAGCACAGTGTGGTGCTCCAGCAGCGATTTAAAGGGTCCAAGGCTCTGGCTGCCACTGCTACCAAGAGCCCATGGCCCTTCTGAATCACTGGGCCCCAGGGCAGTTGTCCTCCCCCCATTGGTGGGCCTGACCTCACCCAACCTGTCTCTCCCGATTACACATTTTATGACTTTTAGGCTTTGTCTCTGCTATTCAGCTGGTAAAAGATTGAGCTCCAGCTGAGCTTAAGCATGGTCCTTGCTAGCAGGGTTTTTCTGAGCGCCACATTGCTGAAAAAATCGGCTGGCCTGCACCACACTGACTATTCCCTCTAGGCAGGCTGGTACCCAAACGCCAGGGGAAAGGAATCCCTTTGTGTGCTGGTCAGAGAAGCCATGTGAAGGAGAGTGGAAAGCCGAGACGACAAGCTAACCGTTTGGCTTAAGGGATTCTCGAGAAAGTTCCCATGGGCTTCTCAAAGGCAGCAGGAAAAGTTGACAGTTCTTATATTATGTCTGATTTGTAAGCAGTTTTTTCCACGGGCAATCACAAAGTTTTAGCATTGTGCATGCAGTTCATCAGCTCCTGTCATTGTCTATGACGATGGAGGCAGTAGCCTGTGTTGTGATAAATGGCACGGCTAATAGGAAAATTGGTGGCAAATGCAAAAAAAAAAAAATGCAGTGCTTGTCTGTTCCCCCCGCTCCGCCTACAGTGCTAAGCCCTGATCTGGTTGCTGTTGAAATCAGTGGCACAAACCCTTTAGGTTCAACGGGAGCAGGAGGGGGTTTAATTTTTCTTCCTGCAGAAGGATGCCTGAGGACCCTGAAGTGTAACCTGAGAGGAGGCAGGGAATCGACAGACAACTCAATTGCAGCCACGAGGGAATCGTTTCTGTGGTTACAGAGACAACAGTGTCCTCATTTGTGAAGGTTGTAGAGCCTCTGCGGGGCAGAGCAACATTAGCAAGGTGTAGCCAAATTCTGCTCCACTGAGGTCTGCACTGGCAAGTTGCCAGGTGTCGGAGGTTCAGAACGAATTTGAAGGAACAGAAGCAAGCTGCAGTCTGTTTCATCTTCAGTACAGAGGGCTGGCCTCCAGAAAAGCTAGGAAAGCTCTTCTTTCCAAACCTTGGTTTTGTGGAGGCTGTAGGAAGATGGTAAATGGGCAGATCAGTTCTACACATCCCACTGCAAAGCTGTCTTGGGGGAACTGGAATAAAATTCAATATTATTAGCTGATCACTTTTGCCTTCAATGCTTAATGTAAGATCATCCACACTGAAAGCGCGTAAATGTGTTTTGAATATGGGCTAATGACACAGTAAGAATGATCATGCATCTGACGAAGTGGGTCTTTGCCCATGAAAGCTTATGCTCCTACACTTCAGTTAGTCTATAAGGTGCCACAGGACTCCTCGCCACTTTTTAAGAATGATCAACTATCCAAAATAAAGGACACAATTCCCATTTACACTAAGACCACTTTATACTGCTCTGGTAGCATAAGACGATCTTAAAATGAGCATCACTGTAATTTACTCTCCCTTTAAGCCCCTTTACATTGTTAGAGCAGTGACTTTAGTGTAAATGAGACTCAGACCCAAAGGTTTTGAGCAGTACTTTTGGATTGCTTTACATATGTTTACATCGCCAGATGTCCGCAAGCAAAAATCACATTACAGTCAGTACATAACTGCCAGCATAACCTAGAGGAAACTTTTCACGTCTTTCTGCCGAGTTTCCTTTTTCAGGTGTGCAAGCACACAAAAAATACACACAGGCATTTAACTGCTCAGCCTTCTTTTCTATTTGGAAGACAGAGCATTTAGATAGAAGAAAGAATCAAAAACAAGTCGTTCCACAGCCCAGTTTTGTTTTCTGAAACAGGATGCGTGAACAGCAAACAAAATGAGATTCAAATGTCTCCTGAGAAGAGGAGAGATATTAGGCACCTGTGGGTGTGATCTACACAATGCTCATCTCTATAAACAAAGATTGAGCGCTCTCGGTATACAGAAACAAGAACTGGCTTTTGGCAGCCCACCCACACTACAAAGCACAGCAAACAGATGGATCTATTTCTACAGGTCTTGCTGTAGCTGGGAAATAATGAAATGCAGGCAGAGAGGAACTATTGTGGAGCACCCTGTATCTAAACATCAAGAAACATGAACTCTGGCAAACTAGAAATCCATTGATTACTTAGACCGTGCAGTTACACAGCCACATTCCAGAGTCCTAATGGAACGGGCAGAATTCCTTATTACAGTGAATAAGAAGCAAAATTTAAAATTTGAAACTGTGCTTTGAACAGGAGAAAGCTAGTGGATGGTTGATCTAAGGGGGGGGGGGCGTTATGTCTGTAGAACAGTGAGTCCATAATCTTCAGGTGAGAGAGATCTTGCTGTAAACTGGAAATCCAGTAGGCTGCATCTACCACCAATTTATAACCACATATTAAGTGACTGCATTCCTGGTGAGAGGTAGAAAGTTAAAAGACATGGGGCTTAATCAACGAGTATGGTGATTACTCCCTCCAGCATCATCACCAGTCTTCTTAATACAAGGAATATACTTCAAAACTGTTCTGTGATGAGAACAGGAGGCATGCTAAACTCCTAATAAAGGTTTTCAAGATTTAAAACTCGGTGTTACGCAGATTCTCGTGACTAACAATGAGGATGGGGGTTTCAAAAGCTCCTAAGTGTATTAAGTGCATGAATTACATTGAAAACTATGTAGGTGCTGATTTCCTGATAAAAAAATAAGACTCTCCCTACAAGAGAGATGGAATTTTAAAGGATCCAGGTCTGTAGGTGATAGATCAATGCAAGTGATATCCTGATGAAACATTCCCGCTTTCGGCAGCTCCACTACCTAACTATCTGTAAAAGGACAAGATTTTTTATTTTTCAATGGAGGGCTTTTTCCAGATTTGATTTGTAAATTGCCTTAGAAAACACAAATGGAAAAGGTCACTTAATGGATCGACACCAGGATGGATTTCACCACAAAAGTCCAACTACTGTCTAATGTTCCCTGCCCAAACACAAAGTGAGTGTGGGAGAAAGAGGAGACGGAGTTGATCTTTGCAGCAGTATGAACTTTGCAGATCAGCAGAGGATGACAGAAAATGGACAGAACATAGAAATCCCAAAGATAGATAGATAGATAGATAGATAGATAGATAGATAGATAGATAGATAGATATAAAGTGTGTGTGTAGGGGGGAAGGAACTGGCCTGTGTGTTTATGCTGCCTCAATTTGATTGTATCGGGCCAGCTCTGGTTGCCCTGTAGTAGAGAGCTGTTCATACACTGAAACTATTAAAAATACTGAAAGAGATCTTGTAAGTTATTTTTCTTTAATAAATAAACGATCTGTTAAAAAATCGATAGCTCTTTCCAATGGAGGCTTCTTGTTTCTCTTGCTCCTGCAGGAACTCTGATTTCATGTACACAGGTCTCCTAAAGGATTCTCATCAAATATTCATGGAGGGGTAGAGCCACCATCTCCTGTGATCGCCTGAAATCCCCAAGGCAGAACGTGAACTGCTCCGTTTAAGGGGGAATGAGGATTCAGTTCTGCCTGAGTATGATTTTACCCACTTCCAGCATCAAAAAGGGAAGAAAGAAAAGAGCACCCTGCATCTTGGATTGTATCACAAAACACCTGTCCCTTTCATTCTATCTCCTCGTTTCCTTCTGCAGGGAGACTGATTAGAATTCCTGCCCTCCTCTCTTACTCTTGAAAACGAGACAAGAAGATGGCACAGTCTGTCTTCTGGATGAAGGAGCTGTTTGTGGTCCTGAAAAGGAAGCTTCTGTTTCCTACAGACATACCTGAGATCTCCAGACAAAAAGGTTAAAGATCATTCTTGCAACATCTTTCCTTTGCAGCGCCCTCAAAACCCCATGTCACTTAGTTTCACTCGATTATCAATTGCATCGATTCAGAGTTGATAATGGGCTTGATTCTTATGGACACAGAAAGTTATGCATGTAACTTCCATTACCACTGATGGAGTTTACATACACAACCTCCTCCATGAGACTAAATCCTCATTCTTATACCTAGTTTATTATTTTTATGTACACTGTATATCACATGTGAAGTCACTCCCCCAAATCTTTCACACTGTAGCTGGATACATATAAATTTGCTTATTCTAATGTGTGAGTTTTGTTAAACATAGTAACTGCAACCTGGGTTTCTTCTTCTGGTTCAAGTGATCTGGGACAAATGTGAGCTGTTAAGAGGAAGGGGATGTCATTGAATAATGGAGAGTGAAAGGACAAAGGAGTCAATACAATGGGTGTAACATGGATAATTTCCACAGGTGAGTGTGTAAACTCGGTCGAGCATACACACATTTCACAGGCATAACAATGCAGCAAGAGAGCAATAACGCATTACCCCATGAAACTCCTAGAGAGAGATTCCAGCAACAGGAAGACAAAGAAAGAGCACAAAGTCAATGACAGACAGAAACAGAGGTATTTACAATATACCCAGTTCACAAAAAGACGCGTGCTCCCTCCCGCCATGCCGAACTCAATGCTCATAAAATATTCATGCATACATTTGCCAGCGCCAGAGTAATCCTTCCACTGTCAAACAGACAGTATTACTATACTTCCAGCTTATTGTCACTTGGGGAGGAAATAATATTCATTGTTCAGCAAATTAGGGTAAATTCCTTCACTTTAAACAAGCCATGCAAAATTCTATACTTTTTTGATTGATGCACAAGGAGTGTATTTCTAGTCCTCCTCCCACTTAAAAGCATCATTTGATTGAGAAGCAGAAGTCATGCCTAGGGCTGGCCAATTTTCAGGACTAATTTGCAAGGCTGTTTTAAGCCCCTCTACTTCCATTTCTTTAGAAACAACAATATACAGCCCAACGTGCATGTCATTTTTATCTCCAGCACAGGGAGATGCTTCATCTTGAAAGAAAGATATATCCTTTTTTGTTATTATTCTTCGGGTGCAAGCATCTCTTTGGGGCCCACCTTGAAGAATCAATGGAGTTACAATCTGAAGAATTATAAGCAGGAGATGGTGGACTGGTGAAGCCTATGAAATCTCACAGAAGTGACTCATCATTTATGTTAACCAACTGATGCTATTGCAATATTCCAGGAGACAATGTTTGTGAATGATCTGGTTGATTGAGTATTCCACTGACATGCCCATATGGCAAAACGTTAATACAGATCACCACTATCGAACAACAGATCAAGAACGCTAATTTGGTGAAATAAATGGGGTTAGCTGAGAGAGAGTCATTCAACTGGCTTACTGCAGACTGGAATCGGTAAAGATTGCAATAAAGAATGCTTACAAGATTGTTGCAAGCTCTACCTTTATTTGTGCTTTAGCATTTGGTAGCAAAAACACCCAACACGGGAGCAACAGAATCACCCATCTCATTTACCAAATCAAATTCTTTTCTACTGATAAACAAAACTCCAAACCAAGTGGGCCTTTGGTTTGGAAAAATAACCAAGAGTTTGGATGTTTATCCGCATTTCATCTGAACTATCTGAATCCAGTTAGCCCATACATTCTGAAAGTATTGTTTCTCTTGTGGGACGTTAGCATTTACAGTCCCAGCTGGAATACAGAAGTCTGGCTACCACATGAACAGCAGCAGCAAAAGTTGAAAAATCTTCAGACTCTTCTAAACCACAAAAAAAAAGTTTGATTCAGTTCAGCTCAGGGAGAAGGTTTGGGATGGTTCTAGTTTTATCCATTTAATGCCGGCAAATATAATAGTTTGATCATATTCTGAAATCTAACCACTTCTAGGAAAGTCCTTGTCATCACAGTAACATTAAAATAAATCTAGAGCAGGGGTGGGCAAAATCCGGCCTGCCAAGTATTTCTCTTCAGCCTGCCCAGCTGACTAGGCTTACAGCCATCAGTGTGTGTTTGGCTTCCCCTCCCTTGCTCTGTCTTGCAGCTGAGCTGCTCCCAGGATTCTCCTGATAGCTGTGCAGGTGGAGGTGGGGTGCAGTGGGGAGGGGAGTGCTGAAATCTGGGTGTCACCTGCCACTGTATCCCCATCTCTGCAGAATAGGGGTTGGTGAGAGGGAGACAGAGAGCAGAGCTGCTCCAATTGGAAGAATGGATGGTAAGTGATTCAGAGGAGGACCTGTCTTCAGTGTCAGGGCTCTGTTTCTAAGATTTCAGTGCTCATGCGCTCTCTCTATCTCTCTCTCACACACACACACACACACACACTTCTTCCAAAACCTCATCTCTGCAGGGCAGGGGAGGGGGGAGACAACAGACCAGGACAGCTTCCCCTGTATTAGAGGCTATGTCTAGACTATGGGGTTTTTGTGGGATACCAGAGGTGGAAGAGCAAACGCGCTCTTTCGGGGAGCCTTGTATACCTTGTTTCATGAGGCATAAGGGCTCCGCTGAAAGAGGAGGCTTTTCTGCCATTTGGCCCTGTCTAGACAGGGCCAAATGGCGGAAAACCCCCTTCCAAAAAAAAAAGGCGGAAAAAGCTACACAAAATGCGCATTTTGCATAGCTTTTTCTGCAAAAATGCCGCAGTTTAGACCCAGCCAAAGAGCCAGAGCATGGCTTCTCTCAGAAACTTACCCAGCAGCACCCAGCATACACACACAGTGTCACTGTCACACACACCCAGTCTGTGCTATACTATCTCTGTGCCACACACAGTCACTGTCACACACACACTACCACACACACTCTCCTCAGTCTCTGCCACATGGAAACAGTATCTCTTTCACACATATTCTCCATCTTTCTTCCTCTCTCTTTGTAGCCTCCAGACCCGCCCCGTCTGCCCAAGGCTCTGCCCCTTCTGAGGGGCCCAGAGTTGGCCCATGATCATGTACCAAAATTCATATAGTGGCCTCCTTGCAAAAATTATTGCCCACCTCTGCTCTAGAGGCTGAAATGGTCTAATTCTGTGATTTAAGACAAGTTTCCAATACTCCCTCCCTGGGGGAAGAGAGAAAAGCTGGCTGTCATATCTTAACCAATTTAAAAATAAATCCCACAATGCAAACTCTGTGCCGGTGTTTCCAGTCTCAATGGCTGAGGTCGCATCAACTTGGATATGGATTTTGTTTTTTGAACAGCTCTAAAAGTCTGACTTCGTGGACACAACAGAGAAGGAATTCTAAAACTACAGAATTAAAAAGAGCCCTGGGCCAGATTCTCTGGGATGCTCTGGAAACTTTATGTAGCTCCAGTGGCGCAAAGCAACCATAAACCCCTCTTAACTTTAGGGCGAGCTGACGGTGGCTTTGCATTGTCAGAGTGATGCAAATCAACCAAAGAGTACCAATAAATCTGGCCTTCTGTTTAGAAATGGTTCTCCTTCTGTAACATATTAGGACAGACTTGCATATTTCCACTTGCCCAGTTGCCTGGAGTAAATGCATTCTTTGGATTGGCAAGTAAAATCCTGTTAGAACTTGTCTGTGCGCACATCACCAGACGTCAATGGTGTAAATCTACCCTGCATTAGCCATGCATTACGTGTCCAGATGGACGTGGCTGCTGCTGTGCACTACAAGGTCCCTGGTGTATTTTACTCCTATTTTAAATTCACCTCCAGGTCAATATCTGGAATTTTAGAGGTGTACGGAAAACCCTCTGAATGCAACAGGTCAACTAGGCAGTACTACACGGGGGAAGATGTCCTCCCCCACTCTCCCTGCGATCAGCCTGTGTGCTGAAGTGTGGGTATTTCTCTTCCTGTGTTCTTTACTAATAAGGACATTTGAATGGAAAGAGGATCTTGGTTTCTTAACAATTCAGCTGTGTCTGCTGCTCGTTCCTCACTTGATACCAAAAAGCTCTGTGAAATCCCAGTAGGTTGTTCGGGAAATCATACTGATGTCAGAAAACAGAGGAGAGTGACTTGAGGTAATGAATAAGCAGCAAGGCAAGAGGAACGCTGTAGAAACTTGGAAATTATTGTTCAGGAGAGAGAGTGCGGGGAGACAAATACAGAAGATGCACAAAGCAGAAGCTGCAGTGATTCCCAAAACAATGTTTTTCCAGATTTGGGGGGAAAGATATATATTACTTGATGAAAAATGCATCTTTTCTTAAACAGCTCAATCTCTTGCGATTATTATTTTCGTCAATCAGGGCAGCTTAAAAATACTCAGAGCTGCCAGAAATGTTTGTAATGAGCCCTTAGAACTCAGGAAAGGCTGCCAATATGACACAAACGGGGAGCCAGGCTCGAGGGAGTGGAAGCTGGAATCAAAATGCACCGAGTTGAAGTTTTGATGAACTCTAGAACAGTGAATCTAGGTTGACATGATGGGAAATTCTTTTTCCTACTGAATACATGGGCATGAAAAACACATCACAGACTGTTAAATCTTGTTGTCCCCTCCCCCTCCCAAAATCAGGCCTTTTGAGTGCTTTTAACCTACACTTATACAGATTTGACAGGGGAGACCAGCATTTCTCAAATTGAGTATCCTGATCCAAAAGGGCATCAGCTCTGCAGAGGTGAGGGTGGCAATACAATACCCTGCCACCATTACTTCTGCACTGCTGCCTGGAGAGCTGGGTGGCCAGGGAGTGGCAGCTGCTGCCTGAGGACCCAGCTGTGCAAGCAGCAATGCAGAACTAAGGGCAGCAATCAGTGTCCCTGTAAGCTGTGCACTTGGGCATCTGCTCAGGAGAGATTCAAATGCTGCCCAGCTGATTAGCAGAGCACCCACAGCTAGGTTTTTTGTGTCTGCTGGTGGTGCACATTCACATAGGTCTTGGTGTACATAAAATGTATTCCACACATGGATGTAAAAATTCCACACATGGTTGTAAACGACTGGCAGGAACATTGGTGGCAATACAATACTATGCCACCCTTACTTTTGCACTGCTGCTGGCAGCAGCTTTGCCTTCAGCGCTGGGCTTCTGGCCAGTATCTGCTGCTCTCCAGGGCTGTGTCTACATTGGCAAGATCTTGCCACCTGTCTACACTGGCCGCGAGTATTTGCGCAAGAACACTGATGTTCTAATGTAGGAAATCAGTGCTTCTTGTGCAAATACTCTGACACTCCCGCTCAGGGATAAGCTCTCTTGCGCAAATATTGTTGCGTAAGAGGCCAGTGTAGACAGGCAACGTTAATTTCTTGTGCAAGAAAGCCAGATGGCTAAAATGGCGATTGGAGCTTTCTTGCTCAAGAGAGCGTCTACACTGCCACGGATGCTTTTGCGCAAAAGCACATCTCTTGCGCAAAAGCACACGCCAGTGTAGACACTCTCTTGTGCAAATACTTTAACGCAAAAACTTTTGCGTTAAAAGTATTTGCGCAAAATCATGCCAGTGTAGATGAAGCCCAGCTGTTCTGAAGGCAGCACCACTGCAAGAAGCAGTGCAGAAGTAAGGGCAGCAGTACCACAACACTCTCTACAATCACCATGCAATCCCCCACAGCTCCTTTATGGGTCAGGACCTTTCAAATTACAATATGACATTTCAGTTATAAATAGCTGAAATAACAAAATTTACAATTTTTTAAAAGCCTATAACCATGAAATTGACCAGAATGGGACGGGAACTAGGTAGAGCCCTACTCATGAACTTGTTGTGACACAGACCCACAACCACTGAGCTTTAAGGGGCTCTGCTTCAGTGTCCTGTCTGCCCTCTTCTCGCCCTCCCAGGAAATTCAGATTCAGACTTTGGAAGTGCTACTTACGAGAAGGCAAATGCCACCAAGGCCCCACTGACCACAATAAAATCCAGGATGTTCCACAGGTCACGGAAATAGGAGCCAGGATGAAGCAGCAGCCCCAAGTCAATCATCTGAAGGGGAAACAAATTAACATGAGACATGTAAAACCACAGGAAACATCTTCCATGCAGATATGCAGCAGGGATTTGTACAACAAGGTGAACCTATGGCCTTGGTCAAATGATTTTGGTCCCTTCAAAATCCCTCCTTCTAAGTTACATAGTAGCAATGCTTTGTCCCTGACAGAAATGTAGCCCTGTTAGTCTGGTATAACTGAAACAAAAAACAGGACTATGCAGCATTTTAAAGACTAACAAGATGGTTTATTAGGTGATGAGTTTTCATGGGCCAGACCCACTTCCTCAGATCAAATAGTGGAAGAAAATTGTCACAACCAGGAAGTGGGTCTGGCCCACGAAAGCTCATCACCTAATAAACCATCTTGTTAATCTTTAAAGTGCTACATAGTCCTGTTTTTTATCCCTGACAGGCTTTCTGTAGGGGAAAGAGGTTTGCGTGTGTAGTTTGCCAAGAGAAGCGAGTATTTCAGGAGCAGATGATGCTGAGCAGTCAGGAGCCGTGCAGGCAGTTGCTCTGTAACCTTACCTATGCCTAGTTTTGCCAGGCACTCCAAGGCTGTCGATCCCAGAGGAGATTGTGCCTCTCCCAACAGCCTGGCGTGGCCTCCCCTGGACTCTGCCTGGTCCGGAGAGTTCCCAGCGTGGCCAGATGGCCTGCTGCCTGGGATTTAGGGAGCCTGGGATTGGCTGGTGACTGCTCTGTGCTCTGGAACTGGGGTTGGGGGCACTGGAGTTAGGAGTGCAGGGGCGGGTGGACCAGCAGTTAGCCTCCCCCAACAGTCAGTTCATCTGCCACCCATGGTAAAACCCCTTCATTTTCCAGTTCCAGGGCCTTTTTCCTGTCAGAACACCCCTCCCCCAATACCATATCGTGTGGTAGTTTGGTACCATAAAGTATAGACGAGAGATAATCCTGAGAAAAGGGAATTTTTGTCCCTTTCCTGTAATTTGGTCTTTTCTTAAATATACATCTGCCTGTATTATTTACTTCCTCATTACTTAACACATACATACTGCAGTGCGTTGGTCTTCTGTACTCTGTCAACTACACAAAATTAAATCAAATAACGTCCACAGAGGAAACTACTGGAAATTACTTGGGAGCCAAACTACTTGATTGTAATAGGCAAGAGAGGGAGCACAACAAACTAATAAATTCCTTGTGCTCAGAACCCCATCCGTGGCAAGAGCTCCCAAACGAGAGCTCTCTCATAATACACTGACAAGCTGTGATCCCCTTCCCTCTCAGCTCTTACGTGTGGGATAAAATAGGAAATGTTGACTTTTGAATGATCATCACTGAGCCTCAGATATTGCACCTGACTGAGATAAATGGGACTTTTCAGAATGAAGGTTCCAAGTATCTGCAGACTCACGATGACATATTTGCATCACCCTCCCTTCACATTTTTGAGATTTTCTTCATGACCATAACAGCAAGAGACTTTTTTATAAAATGAAAGGTGAGATTCTGGAGAACAAGACAGTGACTCCAGAACGTAGCGGGTCTGATGTACAGATGTTTCCAAGCCCTGCTCATAACAGGTGGAATGTCTCGTTATCAATATTTTTCTACAAGAATAAGTAGTCTGTCTGCCCCGTTCCAGTCTCTTGCTCTGGACTCCTAAAAATACACCACAGGCAATCAGCTGAAGAAATACCCCGGTGATATTCTTACCTTTATCACCATCTCGAAGGTAAAGACCCCTGTAAATATGTAATCCAGATACTTCAGCGCCTAAGTCAGAAAAAGAAATCTGAATTTAAAGGAGATTAAGCACAGAATCACTGAAATGATCCACACAAGAAGAGTAAGGAAGGATAATTCCAGCAGTGGCATATTTACCAAAATGCCATTGCATAGCACCTGTTTCATGGTGTGCTGCCAGGTTGTTTAGACCCCAAATTTGAATCCCCTCCATGGAGCTGAAACTTTTTTAACAGAAATCACTGTTAGAATGCTCGTGTGCATGTTGTGAGCATTCATCTTTTTGTGCATGTACGTAGCAGCCTTAAAATAGCAAAGTGAATATATTTTAAATTAAAGTATGTGAAAAACTTTTCCTAATTTTCTTTCCTCCCAATGCCTTTGTACAAATGTGCTTCCCTCTGCAATGACGGATGATAGCATCACTAATATCTCTGGAGTGTAAGGAAGAGATATAAATCCCTCTGTCCAGGAAATAAACCAACTTCTAATGAATATTAGGAAGAAACTTTCCCCATGGCTAGTTCATTTCATAGCTGCCTCCTTCAAGGTTTCCTGAGCCCTCTCCTGAAATCTCTGGAATTGGCCAGGTCAGAAACAGGCTATGAGATTAAGTGGTCCCCTTGTCTGATCCAATATAGCAATTCCCATGCTCTGAGGAATGCAACTCCTTGATTTGTTTTAGGCAGAATCCAGAATTTGAAAAGGCAGAATCCTGAATTCAGGCTTCAGTAAGTAAAACACCTGCCAGTTCACACCTATGAGCTTCATAATCTTCTTGGTAAACTGCTTTGGATAGTAAGTGTGACATGGTCAGTCCCCATCTCCAGGTTTGTATGCCCGCTTTTACCCTTGTAATTGACTGCACCCATTTTGTGAACACAGGTTGTGCAACACATCAGGCAGCTGGACCCGGTTGTATCTGTTGCTAATTTAGGGCCAGACTCCTCTGATCCCCACGACAGTACGGCTACTTGTGGAGTAGAGTGTTACTGAAGAGCAAGTGTATTCGAATCTGGGCCCATGCGTTCATATCACTTTCATTCTCAAAAGTATGAGAGCAGAGGTTTGGTAATTATCCCCATTCTAGTAACTAGCTGGCATAGCATCAGAGTATCCTGATCCAAGATGGATCATATGGGGAAGATATGTTCCAAAACAACAGGCACCAGCCACCTAATCTGTGACTGCCTCTTGGGGGGGGGAGGCTTGTGTTTGGATGTAAGGTGCAGACCCATCTGTGGGTGCATTATCGCTTGGATGTGCAAGCTCAGAGTTTGACCCTAAATGTATTTTTCTGTACCTGGTTAAAAACAAACTATCCATCCTGTGCTGGCTCTAGTGATTACTGTTGGGTCCGACCATCCAGGAGAAGCCATTCTGAAATCCAGCTTCAGTCTCTTGCTTTCTGTACTATAGGTGATGAAAATCTAGAAGTGTACTCCCCCATCAGGAGTGGGGGAAATACCTCCCACTGCTCAGCAGGGACCTCTCTGGCTGGGGAAGGTATAGGAAACGGCTTTCTAGGTTTCCAAGGCAGTCCCATACAGCTGGCATCAGCCAACAGCTAAGATACCCCAAAGGCGAATGGAGTTTAAGTTGAGGAAATTGCCAGAGAACCTCAGGACTCCGGTGGGGAAACTGATGGAGTGGATTGTTGGTATAAATGACTAGCCACTACTTTGGAAGGCTCTGTTTTCTCAGTGTTGGATCCATGGAATCCATGAGCTATCATCATGCTATTGTGAGTCTCACTACACTGGGCATCTAGCCGGCATCAAGTCTAGCCAGATTTGGAGGCTGTTACCTTCCCTCTCTTTTGCACTTGGGCTCTCACTCGTGCAGATTTTATTTCCAGAAAGCCCCAGGTTTGCACTCCCAACCCCAGTGTCCCCCACTAGATTGTACAAGTCAGATCATTCATGTCCCAAACGGAACCACCGCTCTCTGAGTCAGAGAAGCAAACCCATCATAGCCTGGTTCCCTTGGCAACTACTCACATCGTTCCGTGGAGACTCGGCTTGGACAGGGTCTTCAGCAGCCAGGGCAATGCTGCTCAGGGCGATGACTATGAGGATGACCATCTCAAAGTAGCGCATGTTCACAATGTAATGGAACAGGCGTCGGATTCTGAAAGAACAAAATCAATACAATAATGCAGTAGCGGTGTGGTGGTGTCGGTGGCTTGGGGGAGCACGTTGCTTACCAAGAATATTTTACATTTGGGAATTTTATCATGGATATAGTGGGGAAATGAGAGTCAAGACGACTGGGCTTTATTCTTCGGGACACCAACTTGCTGTGGGACACCGGGCAAGTCACTTCGTTTCACTAATCCATCTGTGTACAGGTGACAGTGGTGATAAATATCACAGAACCAGCAAGAATTTAAGTAACTGGAGCACAATTCTGCAAACTTTATAAAGGACTAATCTGGATGGGATGTTCATGTGTAGCCACTACCTTGCCATTCAGCAACCATCCAGGTAGATACTGTGCACTAAAAGTTCTGTGGCATGTTCTGATGTACTCTCATTTCCAACACTAGTACATGAGATTGCACATTTAATGAGCTGTATATCAGTCCTTATGGGACATTACTTCATGACAAGCTATTGTACTTTAAATGCACACCCCAGATTGCTAGACACTAACATTCCTTGTATGTATAAGACTTGACTTGACTGTGTTCAGTTTAGCAGCAAAACTCCCAAAGACTTGAATGATTCATAACTGCAATGTAATAATTTGTACTCTCTCTCTCTCTCTCCAGGCATCTGTACCCTTCCCTTTACTACAATATTTGATAGCTAGACATAACCATTAATTTATTTATATTCTGGCATTTCTACATTATTCAAAATACTTTCAGCAAATAACTCCTGACTGGCACATAGTTGCAAATGTTCAATTTAAAGAATGCAAAATTACAAATTTGTATCATGTTGGTTAGTTAACAATAAAAATGATGTTTCCATTCCCAGTCTGAATGATGTGTATAACTAACCAACAGTCCTAAATTATGAGAATGTAAATAAATCATAATTCAAAATCTGTCACTGAATAGTGGATTTTAAAATACCCTTTTTGGAAGTATTTATTTTAGTAATTGCTGTTGCTACATTAATGGGTAGTGAATGTAAAAGGGGCACAAAAAAGCTGAAGTGACCTTGTTCTGAAAAATACTAAAATTACAACCTCACACTCTTGTTATATATCTTACAAAAAGGGAAAACTCTCCTGGTGTTCTAGGACTGTAAAGAAGTGAAATTATCCACAAAATTTGTAAGTTTAATTTACATATTGAACTTGGCTGCAACAAAGAAATATCAAATAGCTATTTTGGTCATTCATAACAAGTATTGCAATACAGACGTGTTTCTAAACTATGATTGGCATGTTATAAATCATTTTCAGTGTGTATGAGCATTGTTAAAACATTGGTACTTTTAAAACCATCTATCTGAATTGTATATTTCAGAAATGCTCTGTGCTCTGGGCAACACAACTCTTGAGAGCTTAGAAAGACAGTCATCAAGAAAGAGATACAGATTGAACCTCTAGTCCAGCACCCTCGGGACCTGACTGGTGCCGAACCAGAGAATTTGCTGAACCACAGGAGGTCAATATTGTCTTGCAGCATCACCAAAACGGACACTGCTCTTAGGGTTAGGGTTAAGAGTAAATTAGAGCTACAGAACAGCACAGAGCACTGAAAGCCAGGACTTTATGAGACTGCGGGAAAGTTGGCCACACCCTGGCTGTGTCCAGACTCAGGGGTTCTTTCGAAAAAAGTAGCCTTTTTTCGAAAGAACTTCCCCTGCGTCCAGACTCAAGCCGCGTTCTTTCGAAATAATTTCGAAAGAACGTGGCTTCTCTTTCGATGGCAGTAAACCTCGTTTCACGAGGAAGAACGCCTTCTTTCGAAAGTTCCTCTTTCGAAAGAAGGCGTTCTTCAATGTAAATAGGGCTTCCTCGAAAGAGAGCATCCAGACTCGCTGGGTGCTCTCTTTCGAAAAAGCGGATTGCTCTTTCGAAAGATCCGCCTGCAGTCTAGACGCGATCTTTCGAAAGAGGCTCTTTCGAAAGATGCTTTCGAAAGAGCCTCTTTCGAAAGAAGCCTGCAGTCTAGACATAGCCCCTGATAAGTGGACCTCCAGCTAACTAAAATCATGCTGCACCACATATGTTGCTGGATCAGAGAGTGTTGGACTAGAGAGATTCCACCTGTACTGTGAAAAATATCCCACTATTCAAAAATAGAAACTGAATCAGAGATATGAACCTACACACAACTTTCAGCTATATTGGACCAAAAAAACCCAAAACAAAACACCACAACCTGTTTTCTTTCTCTTTTTTCTTTTGACATGATTTTAGTGCAGGGCTACTCAACAGGTGGCCTGTGGCCCATTTGTTTGTGGCCTGTGGTGCAGTTTGGGTTTACGGTATGGTTTGGGTTGATCAGTGTTTTAGTAGTTAAATTCCTGGACTGTCGTTGCTCATTAAAATAGCTGTCCTGGGTGGAAATGGGGTAAATATTGCATTTTATTAATATCAGCAGAACTGAGTGAAATGGGGCCTGCATGTTGTGTAATCTTGCCTTAATTTTTTTATTCATGTCAGTCAGTGTGAAAGAAGCTATTTACATATATATTTGCACATATCTGCAATCACACTTAAGTTGCAGCCCTCGGCATGTGCTGCGAGTATCATTGTGGCCCCCGGGGCTTCCAAAGTCGAGTAGCTCTGTTTTAGTGTGACACATTTAATGTAAACGTGGCTTTAGCGCGTACATTGAAAGTAGATTTCTAAAAGGGCTCAGTAACCAGATGAAATCATCCAACTGTGAGCTAGATTCTGGCTTTTCAGCAGGGATGTGCTATATAGGATACATTTGTAGGGATCAGTGTACATGCTCCACAATGGGATTGCATCTTGCCCTTTCTTGGGTGGCAGCTTGTGGCCTCTACTCATCTTGCTTACTTTCACATGGGCATCATATGGCCATGTATGTTAAGATCTACTTTGTCCATATATGGTCCCATGAACTATGCATTAAGCCTTTGGTTGGTTTCTTTTCTGAGGGGGTGAGAGGAGGGAGAATTAATAGACCCCCACGGGATATCGGAATACGAGTCTGAAAGCTTTCTGCAAGATGCAGTAAAAGAAGAAAGTGTGGGTGTGTTTTGGGGGTTACATGGAAAAGGCTGAGGACACCTGTGCTACTTTAACCGATCTGTATGAGGCTAGACTCAGCCCATTCACAGCCCAGGGGTTTGTATTCTTTCTTCTGCTGAAGCTTAGTAACTTTATCAGATGCTTCACAGCCTGAGACTCGCTTCTAGGCAGTCAATCCATAGCAAAGAGGCAGCTGTATATCTGAGGCAGAATAATGTTTAAAATTGAGCCAGCCAAGATCCAAGACTCATAATTCAAACAAGTATTTGTTCCCAGAAAGTTCATCACTCTTTTGTATCACGCTGTGTGTGCACGAGATCAAACTCTTCCCGCACATTAGCTGTGATTATCACATCCATCAAAGGATGGTTTGTTGTATTTAAAGCTACTATTAGAACTAGTACAGTGTAGTCACAGCATTCTGAGACACAGAAATCTCCACAGATTTTTCAATCAGTCCCCCCAAACCTTCAAAAGGCCTTAATGGCAGCTGAAGGGACAAACCACAGTAAAGGCAGATGAAAACCAAAGCAGAGACGCCTATGTTGTTAATGGGAAGTAGACTCAGCCCTCAATTAATTTCTATAGCCTTTGTAGCTATAGTTTGTTTTGAACTATATCCTCCAGATTTATTTCCAGCGTATTCCAACTATACACACCCAACACCAGATAGAACCAGGGTTTAATCCAGAGAGAAATGATCACAAAGAGGGCAAGCAATCCTCGGGGGAAGCAAAAATTCCCAACATCTGCTCCAGCCCCAATGCACTGCTTGAAATGACTCACAGCCCTTTCTGCTAGAATGCTTGCAGCTCATGATGATGTATCTGTCTAGTCCTGTCACACTTCACAATGACATGGTTCTCTACTGGCAGAGTCAAAGTGCAAAGCTACCCATGAGACACAGACACCACAAGCAGAACAAGTGCTAGAGTCTGAACAGACCCTATATGTTCTATTCTGCCTTGGTCTGTGAAAAATGCTCCTAATTTCCCAGAAATTCAGCTTCTATGGTGATGTGGGGCTACAGGTCTGGCACGAGTACCACATCCTCCGGGCGAAGGTTTGTGTGGAACCAGGCTGCACTGGCTGGTCCCCAGAACACGTTTCCCCTGCTTTTTGCTCCTCATCCTCCTCTTCTTCTATTGACATTCCATCCTCCAAAACAGATCCCTGACAAAGGCATGTGCTCTTGGGGAGACTGGAAATTCAGAGGAGCAATCTGCAACAGCGAGCTTATCACCACTGACCAATCACTGAACAAACGTTCCCTATCTTGACCATCAAGCTCATACATCAAGGATTTTTTTTTCCTCTTTCCCAACAGTAAATTATTATCCAGGAAAGCCCAGCTCAAATTGTGCCTCTAATTCACAAGCAGTAAGCTATGTACTTACTTTTTCTAGTGGATTTGATTAAACAGAGATCAAAGTACATTATTCTTCTATGCCTATTCTCTCTCTCTCTCACACTCACACACACACACGACAGAAAAGGCACCACTGGAAGACTTACGGGTTCGTAGGGCTTAAGATAAACATGGAGCTGTAAGGCAGGATTGGCTTAGGCCCATTTTTTGTCAAGTCGTCAACCTCCATATCCTTCTTCTCTTCCGTTTTGCTTTCAAATTCAACGTTGTTCACTACAGTGTGAATGGAAGGAAGCAGGCATCAAACAGATCAAAGAATGTAAACACATTCCATTTACAAATGGGCTTCGACTGCTGGAAATACACACAAGGCAGCTTGGATAAAAAAAAGCAGCTTTCAAACTGTTAATTAAGTATAATGAATGGACTAGCTGTCAGTGAGCATGTCTACTTATTATCGTATAATACACAATACAAACAAATTATCCCTTTGTTGCTTCACTGATGAGCAATATTTTAGACATGTCTGGGAATGCCCAAATGCAGGTAAATCTCAAGTTGTTTTTTTTAACATCAAGATGGGGATTGAAATTGGATCCCAAGCAACCAGATATCTCCGTAATCCCATAGGTGAGGACAGGGAATCAGCGAGGGCGCTATGAAAAAATAAAGATAATGAGAACGGACAGCATGCTCCTGAATCTTTTGATTCATGGCATATAAATCAGCAATGGAGATGGATCTGGAAGGCTCAAATAAGCAAGCTGGGACACCTGGCCTGCTCTATGATAGGCCTGTTAGTGAAGTCTGATGCCCAGAACACAAACAAGAGACTCTGCTTATGCTGTATGTTCATTTCTTAGCCAAAAAGCTGCTGCATATGCTGGTCATACAGTTCATGAGCGAGCCCATAAAGACATTCTCTTGTGTCGCTTTTGCTGAGGGTTTATGATGTACCCACCAAACCTATACTTTTCATCTCCCCTCCTTCCCAGATATTTCATTTTTCCCCAGCAATCCCCCTAAATCCTTTCCCACAACACAGAAAAGAATTTGCTCAGCCTTTCTCCAATCAGCTAGATGTCAACACCATTAGGGAAAAAAGTATTAGGTGAAACGGTCACTGAAAGAGATGTCAATATCAGACTGTTGTAGAATTGCCAAACATTTCAGAGTGTGAAGAGGAAGAATACAAACAGATACCCGTTTAAGCCTAATTACATTTCCTGTATTCCAGATCCCACCCCCAGACCAGCTCCAGGGGCTGCTCTAAGTCACCCGCTCAAAACTGCTCTCCAGTCAGGCCCCCAGGATATCCCCTTCTCCCGTGGATGCCTCACCCCAAACCAGGGCCCACAAGCAGGGGGAAGGGTAGGGCCACACAGGTATTTTCTAGGAGATTGTTTCTCAACCCTTTACACCGACACAGCAGGGGAGAGACTTGGGGCCTGAAGATACAAAGCTGACAATGCAAAGGAAAAGCTACGTTTGGAGAAAGAACGGAAGCCACCTTCTAAACGGCTTCAGAAGGGGGCCTTGTAATGAACGTATGCAGGATATAACCTCCAAAAGGGCAAAGAATGAACCACCAATTTCTCATTCACCCGAGTCGTAAGGGATAGACATGGCACACCAGCCCTCGTTAGTTAGAGCACACGTTGAGTGACACGTTTTAATCAAACGCCGCCCGCTGTCCCTTCCCCAGCGCTCATGCTGGATAGATGAAAAGCCTTTGGCTCGCACTGCTGACAGCTGCCCCACGGTCGGTGACGGTTACTTTGGGGTCACAGGAGATTTGGTTTCAATAGTCTTGGCAGGATTTATTGGCTGAAGGGGGCCAGGAGCCACCAGCTCTTTGCTTTTAATTCAAAGCCGCCAGCCCCAGATTGCCCAGCCCAGCACTAACCCTACACTGTAGTACTCAGATATTTCCAACGTGCTTCACAAACATTCATGAATTAAAGGCTCACAGCCATTCTGAGGCAGGTCTTCTCCCCTGTTTTCCTTTGGGGACACTGAGGCAGAAGGGCTTAAAGGACTTGATTTTCACAAGTGCTGAACACCCGCTGACTTCTGCTGGGTGCTCGTCTCTTCTGAAGAATCAGGACCCCAGGTGACTTGCCCAAGACCAACAGATTCAAGTCAGTGTCAGGGACTGTCTACCCAGTGTGACAATTCACGCTAGGGGGGTGGGATTTTCACCACTCAGGAGAGAGATCTTGGGAGGAGTTGTGGATAGTTCTCTGAAAACATCCACTCAATGTGCAGCAGCAGCCAAAAACACAAACAGAACGTGAGCTATCATTAAAAAAGGGATAGAGAATAAGATCAAGAATATCATATTGTCTATATATAAATCCATGGTACGCCCACATCTTGAATACTGTGTACAGATGTGGTCACCTCATCTGTGGAAAAAGTTCAGAAAAGGGCAACAAAAATGATTAGGGGGTTTGGAATGGCTGCCATATAAAGAAAGATTAAAAAGACTTCTCAGTTTAGAAAAGAGGACACTAAGGGGGGATATGATGGAGGTCTATAAAATCATGTCTGGTGTGAAGAAAGGAAAAGTTAATAACTTGTTCTCATAACACAAGAAGTAGAAGTCACCAAATGAAATGAAAAGGCAGCAGGTTTAAAACAAACAAAAGGAAGTACTTCTTCACACAACGCACTGTCAACCTGTGGAACTCCTTGCCAGAGGATGCTATGAAGGCCAGGACTTTTAACAGGGTTCAAAAAAGAACTAGATAAATTCATGGTGGATAGGATGGGTAGGAATGGTGTCCCTAGCCTCTGTCAGAGGCTGGGATTGGGTGACACGTGATGATTCCCTGCTCTGTTCATTCCCTCTGGGGGTGCCTAGCATCGACCAGTGTTAGAAAACAAGATGCTGGGCTGGATGGACCTTTGGTCTGACCTAATATGGCCATTCTTATGTTCTTGTGTTCAAAAAAGCTCTGCACCCAATATGCAGAGTTATTTGTGAATATCTGGGCCCTGGTCCATATATTCCACTGAGAGTGAGAAGTTGTCCAAGGCACTCACTTGGTATGACAGTGGTCTCCCCAGGAGGTGCAGTGATGGTGACGGGGATGTTCACAGTGGTGGTTTTGTCCAGTGGTGGCTGAGTCATCCGAGTCACATTCTTCTGGTTGTCAGCATCTTCTGGCTGTTCAGGCACTTTCTGCAGGTAGGTGCTGGGCAGGGTATGGGCTGGGACGACACTCACGCTACCCCCAGCCTCGATCTCAAACTGAGTCTCCCTGAGACAGAACAGGAGACAGCATAAACCCCTTCAAGACCAAAGCAGGGAAAACACCCATGCCCGGCAGCAGGCCTTCATACACTCTGTCGCCCAGATCATCTAAGCTAAGCTGTGTCAATCTCTACATGGAAGACCTGTGGGGAAAACTCATGCATCGGTGATTCAGTGAGGCCATGTTTACACTGCAAGCTCAGGGTATGAGTTCTCTGCTCATGCTCGAATACTTGGGCCAACATGAGTATAAATAGTAGTATGGCTGTAGTAACGTGGGGAGTGGCCGAGAAGGCACAGCTGAGCCATGTTGAATACAAAGCCACCTGAACTGAGTTGGTATGAGCTTGGTACAGCTCAGTTCTGCCTCTGCTACCACTACACATATTTATACTAGCAACAGCTCAATGAGAGCTGCTGCAAGTACATGTATATGAGCCGGAGATCACACACCTCCCTCCACGTGCAAACGTGGCTTCAGTGACTCTGTTTCCCCCGAGACCGACTGAACCATTATCCAAGCACAACATAGTTGTCGTTATTATGTGTATTATCCTGGCGCCTGCTAGTCAGATGTGCTAGATGCTGCACATATGCTGTCCGGAGGCTTTGGGGGGCTGGCCATGCCATTTGTTTTAATGAGACATCCAACTGAAATCCCAGCTATGTGCAGTGAGGATCACTTGGCACTTTTGCCAGAGCAAGCCCATTGGCCTTTCTGTACTGGCCAGATTCTGAATTAGGACGTTACATTTCATCTCCCTGCAGTTTCATTTGAAACTGGTGCTCTTCATTTCCAGTCTGAAGCTGGTGTGGAACGATGCACGTGCATTAACAAGCCGCTGAGTTCCACATTAGAAGTGGCTGCATTCAGCAAGGAGCAAAGTGGATCTGGCCAATCTAGAACCCATGTAAAATGCTCTGGGATCCCTTTGAATAGAAGGCGCACTCTGCCGAGATCATTGTGTCAACTCCACTCTGTTACCAGGACTTCATAGGGGGAACTCTATTCACTCCAATGATTCCCAGCTTAATTGGTTTCCATTTAGATTAGCAGAGTGATAACGGCTAATAATATTTCTTTATTAAATATTCAGAATGATTCCTGGTTATTAAGTTTTCTATTAATTCCAATCAGAATGAAAGGGAACCTAATAGAATGGTTTGCGTACTCTCGTGCAGTGTACTCGCAGATAACAGCAACGCACTGAACGTGGTTGCCCTTCCGTGCGCACCCCCAGACTTGGACATAATGGACTCGCCCTTTCCCCACTGTGGTCTATGTGTGGTTTGTAATTGACTTCAGTGGGCACAAGACTGGG
Source organism: Pelodiscus sinensis (assembly GCF_052426305.1). NCBI lineage: Eukaryota > Metazoa > Chordata > Testudines > Trionychidae > Pelodiscus > Pelodiscus sinensis. The sequence goes on along the minus strand of NC_143074.1, from coordinate 4,431,681 downwards.
CTGTAGAAGCTACTGTCAAGGAGAGAAAATTGGCCAGGGCCCTTACATTTTCCAGCATTTAACTGCTGACTGAATCACGACCAAAAAAGGTTTAGGGCTTCATGTGTCACTTCTAGCCAGTGGGGCCAAACGCCTTGCTGGAAGGGGAGGGGCCTCGGGTGGAAGAGGGCGGGGCTAGGCAGCCCTCAGTGTTGCCTGGAGTGTGCCGCACGGTGCTCCAGTGGTGATTCATAGGGGCTGGGGGCTCTGACTGCCGCTGCAGTGACCAGGAACACCGGGCTCTTTTGTATTGCCAGGCCCTGGTGCAATTGCCCCCTTTAACCTGCCCATTGGCAGGCTTGTTTCTAACACAGCAGCCCTCCCTCCGTAAGGCACTGCAATAGCACCAGCAAGTAGGAGCCCAACTGCTAGTGTGGGACATGAACCTACAACCTGTTAGCCCATACGTGAAGTGCATCCCACGGAGTCACGTGGCTTGTTTAGTTAGGTAGTGTAAATGGGGCGACATTTCGTCTACGTGCCGAATAAATTTGGTTCTGTGCACCAACACATATGCAGATGGGCACCACCAGTACAAACACATACTGCTGGCTGAGGGTGCTGTGCTAGTCAGCTGGGTGGCATTTGAATCTCTCGTGGGTGGCCGGCCGCCCAAGAGCACAGCTTACAGGGAACACTCCCAGGTGCATTAAAACAGATGTTAGGTATTGTTCAAAAATCTTTTACCTGTCACAGAAATTGAGAATCCAGAGGATGCTGGGCACACAAAATCTGTATTTGCCCCATGCTACAGTCATCATCAAATACACTCAAGGCAAGAGGTGACTTCTAGCTTTAGTCAGTCTATGGCGTTCCCAACCTTTCCCCCATAAGTGTCCCTTTACATGGTTAAGTAGCACAACAAGAGACACATTTTGGCTCAGGATAGTTCCTGGATATCTCCCAAATGTATCAAAAAAAGGAAGAAAGAAAAGCCTGAAGAGTTTGTTAACAGGGAAACTGTAGCTACTGCATCTCTGCAGAAATCAATCTCTGCACATTTCGACTGCGGGAACTCACCAACTGTGGGCTCCGAGTGCTCTAATGGGCCGGAGCAGGTTTCTGTGATTCGCTGCAATAGCTTGAGAGGGGCATGAGTGGCCACCTGATCAATTACATACATTTTTAAAAGCCCCTAAGTGCTCATTAGTGGAATCCCCATTGTAAGGAGCTTGCGAACATGTACTGAGGAATCAGGATGGGACAAAATCGGGATAATAAATGCTATTGTGCTTACCCTGAGACATATTCAGCTTCCAATTCATCTACAAACTGCAACACACTCAAAATTGCCAAGGATCTGACAATGGTGTTTATAACTCAGGACATGAAAGCAATCTGGATACAGCAGATGCGCAAAGCCAAATTTTGATCCTCCCTACACTGGTATAAATCAGGAGTTTTCACAGGAAGGACTGCAGGGGGATTACTCTGGATTTGTAGCCATGTAAGTGAGACCCAGGGGCCAGATTCTGCTGTTCTCATCTGTGCAACGGGAGGGGAGACACAAAGAACCTTCCAAAGGGCTTTCACAAAGGCCAGACGCAATGTCAGTCCCTCTCTGCTCCCCTGGGGACACACTGTGCCCCTAAGAAAGTTGAGAATGGACACATCACTCCATTTATTATCCACAGTCCCTGTTGCATACTGGGGAACTCCAGGAGACACCGCCACAGGCAGAACATAGTCCTGAATATGGCACATTGACTGTGTACCCCCTCCTGTGTGCTGCCTGACTGCCCGGAAGCCCTGCAGCATTCCATGGGTAAGCGGAACAACGTTTCACCCTGCAAGGAACATGTTCCATGTTCATATTTATTAAAACTAGATTTCCCCCCACTGCTTCCTAGCACTATTTAAGGGCAATAATTCACAATCCCATAATGCCAAGAGGTCAAGGTGCTCTCCAAGCACTGACTAGCTCAACCTCAGAACTCCCCTGGTGGCAGGTCTGTGTTACTCGACTCACCTCACTGGAGAAAAGAAAAGATCCCTCCTCTTCTGGCACACAAGAGTTGTGTCTTGCCAGAGCTGCAATGCTTTGGTCACATTCTGGTTGTTGGAATTAAGTGTGTGGGCTCTGGATGGCTGTGGCATGTAGGAGTTCAGACTAGATCAGAGGTTCTCAAATGTGAGGCGTATGATCATGTCCTAAGCCTCTGGGAAGTGCAGTTCCCAGATGCAGAGCGTCCAGGGTGGCAGGCTAGGGAGTTGCCTTTTTCACATACATTCCAGCCTAAGCAGAAGATGTGTGGGTCTCACAGAGCAAAATGCTGTGGCCAGGGTTAGGCAAGAGGTCTAGAGCAGCGGTTTCCAACCAGGAGTCCAGGGCCCCTGGGAGCCACAAACTGGTCTGAGCAGATCTGCCAAGCAGAACCAACATCAGACATGCGGGGACCCAGAGCAGAAAGCTCAGGGCCCACCACATGGTGCTGCAGCCTGGGACCTGGTGCTGAAGTTGAACTCAACTTAGGTTTGTGGTGTGTTGCACCAGGCAATTGCGCCTGCTTGCCCCCCGCTGGCCTTGGCTTTGCTATGCAGAAAAACCATTGTAGTGGCATAAGTGGGCCATGGAGTTTTGACAGCCTATTAAGGGTGGGGTTAAGGGCTCAGGGGGAAAAACGGTTGAGAATCTCTGGTCTACATGACTAGACTCTTCTGGCCTTAAAACCTATCATCCTCTTGGCCCCCTGCTAGTCCCAGGCTGTCCTGGGAGTGTGTGTGACACAACATGACTTTGGCAGCCCTAGGGATTACCAATTTCTTCCTGATGGGCGGGTGTAGAGCTCCCTAATTTCAGGTGTCTTTGTGATGGTCCGGGCTGCTGGGGCAGCAGCACACCCATGCCAAGGATTTGGGTGGACCTGGATGCTAAGTGGGCGTGCTCTGACACCCTTTCAAGGCAGCACTGACCATATTTTAAAAGTTGCCCTAGAGGGAGGCTGAATCCTCTTGCCCCATCAGGGTGACCCCAGCCCGCCACACTCACGAGGCGACAACTGCAGTGAATCCCCCCCAGCTGACGTACCGACAAGCTTGGTTTGTGTAGTGCCGACTTACTTGGGCTGATGGTTCCTAAGGTCTTTCTCCCCCGTCTCTCCTTCTTTCTCCCCATTCTCCTTTTCCACTGAATCATAGGTTGACAGAGCTTTCTGCCGCATCTTGTGCCGTCTGTGGGGCTCTTCCCCATTCTCTCCTTTCATGCCGGGATCACTTTCCCGGTTCCCTGACCTTGACCCTCCTCGGTGACGCGAACGCCGCTCACTCCGGGCCCCATTGATTGTCCCGTTGCCTTCCTTGGCTTGCCGCTCCGCCGCATGCCGGTGAGGCCGGTGCCGCCGGTACTCCTTCTCGGCCCCTTCCTCCACTGAGCCCCGGCGATGGTGCCTCTTACCCCCTTCCTGGCTTCTGTTGCGCTCACTTTTTCCTTCCTTACTGCCTCCCTCTGCCTCTTTGCTGCGACTCCTGTGCTGCCGGTGCCGTTCCTCCTTACTGTTTGTGCCGGACTCCCCGTTCTCATCCTTCGCCATGTCGCTCTTCTCCTGTTCTCCCACCTTGTCTCTATCCCGATGCCGGTGGTGCTTTCGGGGCACCTCTGCACTGTCGGCAGCGGTCACCTTGGCCTGCTCAGTCTCCTGAATGTCCCCCGGGCTTAGCTTACTCACATTGTTCCTGCCGTCAGTCCTTGGCTCCACCACCAGCGGCCGATCCAAGTGGGTCTTCATGTCTGGCCGGATGTGGAGGGTGGTAGCGTAGAGCACACGCTCCTCGGGATTGAGCTCATTGTACAGCGCCTCGCAGCTGGCCCGGAAATTGTGCATCCTGATCTGGCTAGTCCTCTGCTCCCAGACGGACTTGGATTTGGAGGAGTTCTGCTGTTTGCTGCAGAACAGAGGAGAACACACCAATAAGGAGACAGTTAGCATCAGGTCTGGATCCTTTTCCCTCAAAGAAAAGTTAAAAAGAAAAATGTAACTGTCTAGTGGAGGCAGGGAAGTGTAGGGTTGAGGCAAGGAAAACAGAGGGATGAAAAGAGCATGACGGGCGGAAAACACACGAGCAGATAAAGCCAGCGGGGTCACCAGGGTGCCAGCGCCATCCCCACACACAGCTGACACTCTCAGAAAGGGCTTGTGGGATGGGTTTACTTTGGTTCCTAAAACAGGGCCCTCCCACATTCTAGGGGCGGGTACAATGGACACGTTGGCCGTCCCTAGCCAGCCACCTATCCCTGATCACCAGGCCCAGGGGAACAACCGAGCCTGACCATGCAACGTGGCGCTCAGCAGATTGTGGGTGCTGGGGAAGAGATAGAAAATGGAAACCACAGTAAAGGAGTCCTCACCCAGAAAGCCCTGCTTCCCATTTCAATGAAGAACGTATTCCTCTGGATCCCCCAGACAATCTGACCTGTGCCATTGTGGGGGAGAGCTGGCCTCTGATCTATCCAAACCCACGGCACATGCCCAAAGCGGCAAAGATCTCAGCTGCCATGGGAACTAGTCTGGCCAAGGTACATGTGAGACACACACTTAACTAGTCTCTACCCCTGTCAAAAGAAGATCCGGAATGGGAGGTGGCCTTCTATATAACCTCCTCATAGTGGTAACCACAGCCTAGCCACGGAGGGCAGGCCAGTAACTTAACCAAGGAGGCAGCCGATGATGTACTGCTGTTGGCCGCTTTTATTCAAAACCACTCTAAACATTTGGGGTCCAGCTCTACTCTCATTTGCACCAGTGTAAAACGCGAGTCAGCTCAGAGAAAGGGAGTGACTCTATTTTTACATGGACTTCCATGAGAACAGAACTGGCCCAGGCTCCCTTCACAAAAATCCCCGTGCCAAGAAAGGAAACGCCCTCTTCCTCTCAGACCCTCATCTGCAGCGTCTGCTGTTGTCTCAGCGGGACTGCGGGATGGGGAGAGGATGTAGAGAGGGGGAAGCAGAACTGCGTTCTTTACATTCATTCAGGTCAGACAGGCACTGTCTGTCTGTCACTATTCTCCGGCCCTTCGGGGAACAGCTTTCAGATGGAGTTATGTCATGCCATGGGAGACTGGCGGAAAAGGTTTGCATCTCAGACATCTGCCACATTTCACTGAAAGTGGCACCAGCCAGTTTCGCTAAGAGGCAAAAACGTGTGAAATATTCACTCGGATGGTCTGAGACGGTCAGGCAAATGAATCCGATTTGATCCCAAAGCAGAATTGCTCAGTTCAAATATGAAGGAGTCTCTTTTCTTGGAAGGAGGTTTCTTTAGGGCAGGGGTGGGGAACCTCAGGCCCAGGAGCCGGATGCGGCCCTCGACTTGCCTGGATTCGGCCCCCGAGGCTCAGGGCTTCTCCCCAACATTGGGGAGCCAATGCTGGTGTTCCAGCCCCTCCCCCCCCGCTCCACCATAGGGCGGGAGCACACAAAATCTACTAGCCTGAACCCCCCTAGACTCTGGTGTGGGAGGGGAAGGTGGGGAGTGTTCTTCTCAGTCGGGGGTTGGTTGGTTTGGGGTTTTTTGCTTCTCACGTTGACTCATTTTTCTGTGGGTCAGCAGCCCCCGACCTAAAAGAGGTTCCCCACCCCTGCTATAGGGGGAGCACATTTGAAGCCAATGGCCTAGCAGCTTAGCAGTTTCATGTACTGCACGCTCTCAAAAGGAACTAGAAAGGGTACGCATGGAAAACCCTCCTGCAATTCCCTGTTGCCTACCCCGAGGGACTGCCCAGAGATACCCAACGGGCAGAACCCTGCCTCCTTGCATGCGCTGACTGACATGGGAATTTGAGAAGCAAGCGTGGGATACTCAGGATGGCTCACACGCCTGTACTGCGCTTTCCATTCACAGCTGTAGAAGTGTAGCCTCGACATAAATAAGTGCATCCTCGGGCAGGTCTCACCTGAGGGGCTGGCAATTTTAAAATCAAGTCAAGTAACCTTACGGCCCTGCCAGTCAGAGCTTCCCAGGAAAGGGACAGCACTAGCACCTCTCTTGCTAGGGCTCCACCAGCTTGGGGGCTGCAGCCAATGGGCAGCGGGGACTGCCGGGTCTAGAGAGCCGAGAGGTGTGCCGGAGCCCACCAACAGGGCTGTGCTAGGGAACGGGTCTGTCCTCAGGAAGAAAGCTCGAGCATGAATCTGTGCATGTTCCTATGCCCCGGGTTTCAATTGACTATGTGCACTCAGCATGATGCTGTTGAGCTAATACCATTCATTCGATTTTAAAGCCCAGGGGGAAAGGACCATTTTTTCTTTGGCATCTCGTACAGCACAGAGCACGGTGTCAGCACTAAAATGACAATAGTAATAGCGTGTTACATCAGTGCTGGGTGGCAGCCCCGATGCTGATCAGTGTGCTCTGTCCAGCCACAGAACAGCAGTAGCTTGGGCAGCAGCATTGTCCCCCCCCCACAGTCCTGACTTGGAGGGACCCTCTCCAGAGCGGGCTCTGTCTCTGTGACCCATGGAGCCCTTGGCCACTAACGCGGGCAACCAGTGCAACTGTGGTTGGGATTTTGTGATGCAACCTGTCCCGTGGCACTTGGATTGAGGCCACCAAACATATTCCACCCAAAGTCCTAAAGCACTCGTAGCATAGAGAGGTTGCCCTGTAAAAACCTAGACAGACTGATCATCATAATCAACCAGAGACTTACGACGCCTCCCAACCTCAGTTGGATTTGAATGGATGAATAGCTGTGCTATTGAGGGGCCTGGCTTCCTACCTGTGTGGCTTAGGAAACTTTGAGACCATGCACATGGCCCTCAGATTTCAGAAGCTTTCTTGATGGCTCCTACAAAGTGAGTGCCCTTTTAGGCTGGTGTTTGCAATAGGTTTTGAGCTCTTCTCCTTGGGTAAGTTTCAGGCCAATGACCTACTAGCACAGGAAGCATTTGCTCTGGAAATGGCAGAGGGATTTGGTTTTTAGTTGTTTTTCGCACGGATTAAGAACACAAAACAGTCATTTAAAATATAATTATCTGGGAGCTGCAAGGTGTTCCATTGTGTTTGGACCATGGACAACTGAGAGCTAAAGCTGCTGCTAAGAACACACACCATTGGGAACCTGTAGGAGCATAGTAATTTGCATATTAATGAAGTCTATTTTGCAAAATTTGCTTCCTTAGCCAGGACAGCAAAATTATAGACTCGCCAAACTTTTCAGCATCTATAAATACTGAGGTCACATCATTTACACTGACACAGTTAGCAAAGGGTGACACCCACACCAAAATGCATTGCCAGCCACTAGCGTTTGTCACTAACAAGCCAAAGAGCAGGAGAATCAGTTAGCAGTGAGGTTTGGAAGTGATGATATTTATTTTATGGAATGAAATGGAAAAAACAAACAGAAAATAAGCAAAGGCACTACCTGCAAAGTTTTAAGCATACCCTCAGCTAATCATTACACCCAAACTAGTAAAAAAGGCCAGGAAAAGTGACACTACATGTTAGGGTCTTGACTGGGAAATGGGAATGAGGAGACAAAATAGTCTTGTCCCTCCAAAGACTGTATATAGGGCTTTTCAGAGTGAACGTGCAAGCAGCTGGGGGAATTATGTACTCTGCCTGTCCAATTAAATGTATCTGATTCTTGCTTTCCACATGTTCTCACAGTAACTGAAATAGAGACAGTCTGAGTGCTGCTTCTCTGCTGTTGCTGCTGCTGCATTTCTTCTGAGAGGAAGGCTTTTGACCAGATTTATTTATGGCACATTAGCGAAGTCACCTTAAGACAAAACACAGTATCATTAAAGGACCATATAGAGATCCCGTTCATGTGCGTTGCACACACAAAAAAAGGCAGAAGTGATGGGAAAAAAATCTAGCTGATATACAATTATTCCCTACAACACATTCTCTGGAGCTTTGTCTAGTTCCATTTTAAATGACTCAAGAAACGGTGCTATTACAAAATCTCCTTAAGATACTAAATGCAGCATTAGCAGCAGATATTTCGATGTCAAGTATGAACTAGGCAAAATGGTCCTTTACAACCATGAACGCTGTGATCACATCTGTTCTTGACTTGGTGCTTTTAATCAATAGCGCTCCATATTATTCCTTTTGCAAACTGCATAAGAAGAAGAAAAAAAGCACTCAGGAATCTACCTGCCTTCCTCAAGCCCCAATGTCCACTTCTCTTTATTCTGAGCACTTCACATACAGGTTGAGTTCCCCAGCACCTGACATGATAAAACAGTTTGGCAGCTACGATTAGGGATTTTATTGCATAATGCCACCAGTGCTACTTGTATTCAGAGACTGACCACTGGATAATAAAGCAGTGGCTGTAATCAGATACGTTACATCTCTCTGTACAAAACAGACATTGTGTCAAATAAAACTGATGTTAATATATCAGTTTCCTAACTAGTGAATCCTCTAGTTCCTCATTAAAAATAATACAAAAGAAGTATCAACCAATCACACTCTAGATTGTTCAGGAAATTATAAAGTATTCCTTTCTGGTATTTTTAAAAATCACAGTTAAGAACAAGCAATTTTCTTACCGGCTGAAGCATTTTTATCACATCTATTTAGAATGACACTTTTATGTAATGGACCATTACCTTCCAGAATAACTGTTTTAAATTAACCGCCTGAATAAAAACAATATATAATACATATTCCATCACTGATGTCTTTAAGAATTTTACCTGAGTATAGACTGAATAAAGCTGTATAATAATTCTGGAATTTGGCCCTACATGTTGTAGATTTTTGTATGCTAGAAAAGTATTTTCTGATAAGAGCTGTGGAGAATTTTTGTTGAAATATTTTTTATAGTAAATGCAATTCCTGCAAAATCAAAATTGGATTTTGCCTAAATGTTTTTTATTTCTATAGGGAACAAATATTTCAGTTTGGTTTGAACTGATCTGTACTGAAATATTTTAGTTTGTTAAACCAAATGAAACATTTTAGATATCTAGAAGATAATACTTTGATAAGTAACAGGAAGCATGGATTTATCAAGAACAAATTATGTTAAATCAACCTGAAAGCTTTCTTTGACAACATAATAAGCTTTGTGGACAGGGCAGAAGCTATAGACAAGGTATACCTTGACTTTAATAAGGCTTTTGGTACAGTCTTGCATGACCTTCTTGATAGCCAAACTAGGGAAATACAGCCTAGATGGAGTTACCATCAGGCGGGTGAATAGCTGGTTGGATAACTATTCCTAGACAGTAGTTATCAATGGTTTCAGAGTCATGCTGGAAGAGCATAACAAGTGAGTTTCTATAAGGATCAGTTCTGGGTCCGGTTCTGTTCATGATCTTAATCAATGATTAGATAATGGCATAAGGAGAACACATATATTTTGTGGATGATACCAGGCCAAGAGGGGTTGTGAGTGCTTTAGAGGCTAGCATTATAATCCAAAATTATATGAACAAACTGGAGAAATGGTCTGAGGTAAATATGATGAAATTCAATAGGGACAAATGCAAAGTACTCCACTTAGGGTACATCTAGACTACACCTCTCTGTCGCCAGAGAGAAGTAGATTAGGCATGTAGAAATTGCTAATAAAGCAGGGATTTAAATATCCTGCGCTTCATTAGCATAAACATGGCCGCTGCTTTTTTCTGAAATGGAGCTTTTTCGAAAAAAACCAACAAAAAACAAAAATGGCAGTTGAGACGCGGATCTGTTGAAAAATAAACCCTTTTTCGAAAGATCCGGTAAACCTCATTTTTTGAGGAATACGGGATCTTTCAAAAAAGGGTTTATTTTTCAACAGATCCGTGTCTAGACTGCCGTTTTTTTCCAAAAAAGCTCCATTTAGAAAAAAATGTCAGCCATGTTTATGCTAATGTAGCACAGGATATTTAAATCCCTGCTTCATTAGCAATTTCAACTTGCCTAATCTATATCTCTCTGTTGACAGAGAGGTGTAGTATAGACACAGCTTTAGGGAGGAACAATCAGTTGTACACATACAGAATGAGAAATTACTGCCTAAGAAGGAGTACTGCAGAAACGGATCTGGATGTCACAGTGGACCATGAGCTAAATATAAATCAACCGGTGCAAAAAAAGCAAACATCGTTCTGGGATGAATTAACAGGAGTGTTGTAAGCAAGCCATGAGAAGTCATTATTCCACTCTATTCCACACAGAGTAAGCCTGGAGTATTGTGTCAGTTCTGGATGCCACATTTCATGGATTATGTGGACACACCAGAAAAAGTCCAGAGAAGAGCAACAAAAATGATGAAAGGTCTAGAAAACATGAGTTGTGAGGCAAGATTACAAAAACTGGGTTTGTTCGGTCTGAAAAAGAGAAGACTTGAGAGGAGACACGACACTTTTCACGTACATAAAAAGTTGCCACAAGGAAAAGAGAAAAAGGGTTTTTTTTTAACCTCTGATGATAGGACAAGAAGCAATGAGCAACAAGGGAGGTTTAGGCTGGACATTAGGAAAAAATCATTGGAATAAATTGCTTAGGGAGGTTGTGGAATCTCCATCACTGGAGATTTTTAAGAGCAAGTTAAGCACCTGTCAGGGATGGTCTAGATAATACTTAGCCCTGCCATGAGGGCAGGAGACTGGACTAGATGACCTGTTGAGGTCCCTTTCAGTCCTATGATGCGATGATTTTTTTCCTGGTGACTTTAACACCAAATTTCTGCGCACCTCAACTCCTGCACGGCCTCTTGGCAATTGTAGTTTGAGTGTCTATAGGCTCTGCGCTCTGGCTCAACCACATCCTCTGACACACAACAGTGTCCCGTAGGTTGACCAGTTGAGGTACATCAAGAGAGTCTTCTGACCGTGGGACCATACAGGAGGTGTTGTCCAGCCACGCCTTCTAACATGTATGAGCTATAGCCCTTTGAAAATTACCATTTCCGTTACGTGAAAAATTCTGATATTTCAACATTGTGTCTGAATTCAGGACAAAACCAGTTTTTTAACATTCTGATTTTTGATCAATGCGAATTCTTTATTAAACTCAATTTGGAAGCATATAACTGAATTGAGAAATGGCTTTAAAACTGACACTAACGTCAACTTTCTAGATCAATAAAGACCAATAGATACAGGAGTCAGGTTTTTAATATTTTCATATAAAAATGCTGTATCATTTTCTAGCTCCTTGGAAGAAAGCAATTCAATATGAAAAGAGGGTTGGTAAAAGACACTCATTTGACTGCTAGATCTAGGGGCTGGAGTCCTCTGTCCAAACAGCAGGTACAGCCAGGAAGCATCAGTGCTATTTGCTGTTATGCTGCCCTGCCAGCATGACTTAGTCTGGGCCTGCAGCATTTGCTTTCCACGGCACATTCAGTTGTTGGTCTCACTACTGAAACTGCCAACAAACATCAGATTTTGTGCCAAGTTTTGATGGAGGGTTTCATTAAAACTAGGTATTGTAAAGAACCCTCTAGGCCGCCAGAGGTCAACGGAAGCCCCTATTGTGAATGTGTTAAGTAGGATGTTTCCCGTTCTTCTCTCTGCTGCCTGGAGGGTGGTAAGATAGCAGGTGGTGGAAGGCTCTAGGGCAGTTAGAGGAACTGTCAGATGTAGGAACCTTTAGGTCTCATCAGCTGAAATGGCTAAAACACTTGCCCTATGGTCTCTGAACACTTAGCACACTTCCAAGTATTGCATCCAGTGACCCCAATGGGGGACAGGATTACAGCCACCATCCAGTCCACCTCTTACTAACACCTCGCCACCGGGAAGAAGAAACAAGCATCAACTCACTTCCTGCAGGCTATGGAGCAACCCTTACATGTTGAGGGCCATGATGGCGGGGGTGGGGGTGTTTATGGATCAGTACACTAGAAAGGAAAGCTCTAGTATTTTGTTATCAATTCCCTGAGCCATCCAGTCTCTCCAGAAATTTAATTTCATAAGAAGCCATAAAGCACACTCAAGTGCAATTTGCTGGAGCCTCTAACACCAAAAGGAATGGTGTCATCTCCTGATTTACATTGTCAAACAGCTGACAAGTCAATGCCGTTCTCAGTGCCAAAGCCTGAAGCTCTTTCTCGAGCAGCACTTCTGTTGAAATCAGGGGCAATTTCACCTGAGTAACAATGGCAAGATCTGGATTCAATAAAATGCACCAGCATGCATGCCACAGACTATTGCTTTAATACACCGAGTCTTTTAATTACTCATTGTAAAATTATACAATCATGTATTAGTTAATTTGTATTCATTGAAGCCTAGTACTTTTAGCAACTTCTAAACGCACGAAAACTCCAGAAAATATTTATTTGATACCATGTCATCACACTCGTACTATGTGGTTTAGAGTTTGGTACCACTGTTACATACTGTGATAAAGTAACTGCTTTCTTAGTAATAAATTCCAGGAGCAAAAAAGCAAGGTTAAAAGTGCACTTTTCAGTCCTGATCCAACAAACAACACTTCTAGCTTAAACATAATGAACCCTTCAGTGCACAGAAGTCTGCCTAAATCCAGTCATAAAACATTTCCTTTCCTGTGAGCTGTTTTCTCTACATCACTCATGTTAGACTTTCAATAAGATGTTTCTGCGATTATTACGCACAACTGCGCAGCCCCGGCTGGGTTCTGGCTTCAGTCCCTGCAGGAACTGATAGGTTCTGATAAGAACAAAACAATTTCATGCAAAGATGCTACAGCCATTTTTGCTGTGAGAAGGGAGATAAACCAGAAGATACAGATGGCGAATTCAGGCAGACACAAGTGATAAGGGTAAACAGTGATTTGGTTTTTTGGATGGCAAATGAGGACCAGGAGATATTTTCCCACATAAGAACATAAGAAGAATGGCCATACTGGGTCAGACCAAAGGTCCATCTAGCTCAGTAGCCTGTCTGCCGACAGTGGCCAGTGCTAGGTGCCCCAGAGGGGGTGTACTGAAGACAATGATCAAGCAGTTTGTTTCCTGCCATCCTTCTCCAGCCTTTGACAAACAGAGGCCAGGGGCACCATTCCTTACCCCCGGATAATAGCCTTTTATGGACTTAACCTCCATGAATTTATCTAGCTCTTTTTAAAACTCTGTTATAGTCCTAGCCTTCACAGCCTCCTCTGGCAAGAAGTTCCACAGGTTGACTGTGCGCTGTGTGAAGAAGAACGTTCTTGTATTAGTTTTAAACCTGCTACCCATCAATTTCATTTGGTGTCCTCTAGTTCTTATATTATGGGAACAAGTAAATAACTTTTCTTTATTCACCCTCTACACACCACTCATGATTTTTATATACATCTATCATACCCTCCCTCAGGGTATGTCTACACTACCACCCTAGTTCGAACTAGGGTGGTAATGTAGGCATACCGCACTTGCAAATGAAGCCCGGGATTTGAATTTCCCGGGCTTCATTTGCATAAGCCGGCCGGCGCCATTTTTAAATGCCGGCTTGTTCGAACCCCGTGCCGCGTGGCTACACGCGGCATGGGCTAGATAGTTCGAACTAGCAAGCCATTCTGCACTATCTGTACGCCTACGTTCCACGACAGCTACATATTGTGTCTGTTATAGCCTTTAGATTCCTTTCCTCCAGTCCTCCCATGTCACATGTTTAGATTACCATGTGATCCTGGGTGATCGAAGGCACTTTGACTTGTACTAGAAGTATAGCTGTGCACTTGGCTGGATGTTAACACTTTACAATGCAGCTAGTTGCCAGTTTTCAGCATGTATATTCTGCAAATCTTGACTAAATGTTTAAAAGTAAAAATAATTGTTTGTACATGTGTTTCATTATTTTTCTTTCCCAAGTGAACCAAATATGATTTTTTCTGGTTGCTGTGTTTGTACCATACAGTCATTACAACAGGAAAGTCTGAAAATTACCTCAAAGGTGACTCGCCTAAATGTTTTGTTGTTAAGAAGCTACTGCCCATATTTTTGTCCTGATTTTCTTGCCACTTACAATTTCAACTGAACAAATTCCTAAAGACAAAATTAGACACTGACTACTGAAAAAATATCTAAATTCCAGTGGAAATTTTTTGGTTTCCACTCAGTAACCATAGATTCTCAAGGCTTAATGCTTAATTACATTATGGCCACTTTCTACAGGTCTCAAAATGCAAAGCAGTATTACAGAGGTCATAAGTTTTATTTGTACTTCATACGACTAGAGCACGGCTTTAGACCTTGTCTAAAAATTATTCCCCTATGGACCAGTATAGATAAAATGGTTGAATCCCCACATGGAACAAGCAATTATATTGCTATAAAGGTAATTATAACAGCATAATTATTTCCAGAGGGAAGGAGAATAAGCTATGAGGCACTTTTATACTGGTATAACTGCATTCCCCACTACAGGGGGTGGGAGGATACTGTTTCAGTAGAAAAAGCAACACTTCTATCCGAAATAGTTACCGTATTTTCCGGTGTATAAGGCGACTGGGCGTATAAGACGACCCCCTAATTTTCCAGTTAAAACATAGGTTTTGGCCTATACTCGCCGTATAAGACTACCCCTCCTTCCGAGGCAACACCATTTAATAACACCAGCCTGCTGGATGTGCCCTAATACAGTACTGTAGCTTCGGCTACATACAGAACGGCCCTGTGCTGATACTGTATGTACCGCGCTGAGCCAATCCTGGCAAGCGGTGTATTCTATTAATGCATACAAAGCCTGCTCGGATTGGCAAAGGTTGTAATAGCCCGCCTCTCTGACTCAGCCAATCCGAGCAGGCTTTGTATGCATTAATAGGTGACACCGCTTGCCGTGATTGGCTCAGCGCGGTACATACAGTATCAGCACAGGGACGTTCTGTATGTAGCTGAAGCTACAGTATGTTTATACCCGGCGTATAAGACGAGCCCCGATTTTTGGGGGATGTTTTTTAGTATAAAAAGTCGTCTTATACGCTGGAAAATACGGTATAGTGGTGCAAAAACTGAGTGTAGGCCTTAGTGTAACTAAGAATCAGGTCCTTTAAGTTTAATTAGAGAGGATTTTATTGGTATAAACCGGATCCTGGAAATCCTGCATGTAACATATAGCTAGTGATAGCTACCTATGGGATCCAGTGAATTGTTTAGCCAAGCAAGTATTTTGTTGGAGGAAAGCGCTGTAGATATGCACAGAAAAAGAAATTCAGGCTTAGCAAAACTTTCAAAATCCTAGGTCTGCTGAACACACAAAGGGCCTGATTCACAGCTGGGGCTCTCGTAGACTGAAGAGGCCTTACCATGGATATAAAATATATTTGCACCTGCTTTAAGGCTGCATGACAAAAGTGGCTTTAGGGTAAAGGCCACTCCCATGATTTGTGTACTTGTCCTTCTGCTTTTAAAAGAGCAGCCCGCCCTGTCTCCACAAGATGGGCAGTATGAGTCACATTCAAAGCTAACAGGCCTGGCTCCCATTTGAAAAGGTGCCTTACACTGCTCTTGCGCAGTTTTAACTTACGTTGCTGGAGTATCAGCAGCAGAGAACCAGGCACAGACTTTATTAGTCACATCCCCTCTCCTCACAAACCTTCTCCCTTCCACCTGCCTTCCCTCATACTGCGAGAGGGTTCCAGGACCCTAGAAACCACGCACACCACAGCTGAAGCAGGAGGCAGCAGAGTCCTTTTCACCAACTTTGCACCAACAGGAGAGTCCCCCTACAGAGGGGGAATTTTCCAGCATGTCACAAAGTGAAGAGAGATTGGAGAAACCAATCCAAGCATCTCCACGTTGTCTTGGGGCCAAACTGGACCTGAGATGCCCCTTGGAATGACGGAGTGAGAGGAGGGGGCAGAAAGGAGGGGGAAAGCCCAACTGCTTGGGTGCACTAAGTCCTACTGTGATGCACCAGAATATCTGGCTCTTTGCGTCTGAACTCCGCTTGCTTGTCTCCCCAAGAGCTTACACAGCAGAAAAGTAACACAAAGCGGCACACGTATGAGAAACACCAAAGACACTCAATGAGGTGATGACAAACTTTGGCTGCGTGACGTGGAAGGGATGGAAGGGATTTTCTACAAACCTGCAACGTGCACCTTGGAGGCATACTCGTGGTTCACGGTGAGCCCTGGAGATGGTGGGATTGGTAATGGGGAGTGGGTGGAATGGTTGAAGAATCTACCACCGTGTTTGCAAACCTCTCGACTACATGGGAGCACAAATCAAAGCCCCAGGAAGGGCTGAAGGAGCAAGTCTGCTCTTGTTATAGCAAATTTCCAAGGGTTACTTATGCACAGTTTCCAGAAGCTGGATTCCTTTGAAACTCTCTCTAGCTTTCATTTTACAGACCATGCTCATGCCGGGGCCCCATTCTCCTTTGGAACCAAAAGCGCAAACACTGGTGGAATATCAAAACCATTAGCCCAATGTATACAGAACACAGAGGAAAAATATAAGTGAGAACACGGCAGGCCACAGAACAAGGGAAGAGCAAGAGGGAAAGAACTAGTTAACTACTAGGTAAGGAAAGGACAAAGAGAAGCATGGAAAGAATAAAGGGGAAAAAGAAAAAAACAAAGAAAAGAAGCAGAGGAGCTCACACCCAATGTACACAACACTACAGAGTTGCTCACGCTCAAATCACAATCATTATATGGCACTGCCGTACACCTTCCCAGCCCTTTTACCACATGTTGGCCTGGAGGTTTTCCACAATGATGTGAATGACTTTTTTGGGGGGAAAAAACCAAAGGAAGGGGGAAGGCATCAGGAGGGTGGGAGGCAGGGGGGTTTATAAATATATAGATATATATCATAAATCCATTTACTGAATATTGTAACAGAGAGCAACTCACGGTGAATTTACGCTGGAGACTGACGAGCTGCGAGATACAGTACCTCGAGTTTGCTTTACAAAACTGCACATGCAAAAAACAAAAACAAAAAAACAAAAAACAAAAAAAAAAGTGAGAAAAAAAAGAAGAGGAGAGAAACTATAAAAGACATCGGGAGGAGACTCAAACAGGCTGTGTCCTATCGAATGCAGGCTGCAGCGTGCATCTTGGAAGGAGCCCGGGCAAGCTTCAGAAAGTGCGGAAGCCACAGAGACATCGTCTTCTAGTTAAAAGGCAAACAACTGGAAA
This sequence comes from Pelodiscus sinensis, assembly GCF_052426305.1. Taxonomy (NCBI): domain Eukaryota; kingdom Metazoa; phylum Chordata; order Testudines; family Trionychidae; genus Pelodiscus; species Pelodiscus sinensis. Next base: position 4,414,633 of record NC_143074.1, on the reverse strand, counting down.
ATCAAATCTGAGCCAGAAGGAAATATAAAAAGGTGAACCAAAAGACACAAGATGATAGTAAGACTTTAGGCTGCAACGTGCTGTACTCACATAGTCAAGAGTCCTCTGCACAAGCTACCTTCAAGGTCCCAAAGCAGAGGTCTTTGTAGAAATAGGTGGAGTTTGCATTTCCACTATGTGCTGCAATGACTCATTTCCAACTAACAGAACGACACAAGGCCACCGATTCCAACTCGGGTTATCGTAACATCCAGGGGATAGGGTATAGCGGCCTAGCCCTAAGGATATACCATTTGCATAGGCAACGCGGGATGTGTCTGTTTCACATACATGTGACTGCCTATCAATGGGCGGAGGTGGGAGGACTGAAATGCAGTAGCAGATAAATTTGACATTCCTATTCGAACACTTAAAGGGACACTTAGTTCTAATTTAAAAAATAATTCTATATATTCATTTTTTCAACACTGCATTGTCAATGGAACCCTCTCTGGAGGTGGAAAATAAAACCCACCCTCTTTCTGAATTTACCCTTTTTCTGTTTTAACACCGATATAGTTCCACTGGGGTTTTGTGGGTTTTATTTAGTGAATAATATGCCATAAAGCCAGAAGGCCCAGCTGATAAGATATTGTTCCTGGGAAGGAGCCAGGTTTGGAGGGAAAAGGCAGGACGAACTGGAGGAATTTTAAATATGTACATTACAAACTCATAGGATATTATGTAATAATGTATATTACAAAATTCAATGTAGACTAAGGGGAAGCGTAAATATATAAACAACCTTATAGAGGCTTGGCTAGTTCATGTGACAGAGCATAAATGGTCTTGGGGAGAAATCTTATGGTTATTTTGCCCTAACTTCATTATTAGTATATTTATACTGCGGTGACACAAACAGGAGAGCTGTTGATCCTTTGGCATTAGCACACTGTAAGGTTTTGAAAGGGAATTATTGTTTTGGGGTCACCACAGAAAGCACTCCTTGATTTCTTTATTTGGCTGGACACTGCAGACAGTGGGTGTTAACTGAACCCTCCAGCAAGGACCCTATGATTGTAACATGGTCTAAGGTGTGAGGAGAATGGCCTGAGCAAACGAGGTGGAAAACGCATAGCAGACAAGGTACCAGTACTGGCTTAACTCATCGAAGATTCAGGAAAAGGAGAACTAGCACGGGCCAAGTGTCTGTGGAGGCAGAGGGCAACTTAAAGAATTTTGTTGCTTAAAACATATGTCGAAATTCCTTGGCAAAATACTTATCCCACTCCTCATTGCTTCAATTGGTCCAGTGCAGGATGAAGGCCCCACACTGGTGCTGCCAAACATCCCTGTATTGGCCAAACACGACTACGCAAATTCTGTAAAAGGGCCCTTAGAGTTCCGTTTCTCTGATTTCATTGCTGGAATCCCTGTTCCACGATGCTTTCATACTGAAATCACACAATGCAAACTCACAGGGCAAAGACAGCCTCCTTTTTCAAAGCAAAGCCGAGGAGGTATTTGAGCTCTGCCTGCTGCTACTTACCATGAGAGAGGGAAAGAAAGAGAAAGACTTTGGGCAGCTGTTGGCTAATTCACAATGACACCACGAAAAGGGCCAAAGAGCAAATAGGAAGAGTCACAGTATCCTGCACACCCACACCCCCAGGGAGGAAGAAAAGGGAAGAAACAACAAGCCAGCAAAATAAAGAGAATGCCTCTTCTAGTCTACACCATTGTACACAGTACTTCTTATTTACTAATTATTCAGGCATATGTCTTGCAGGGTTCTATTGGGTACCAACAGCAATGCCCAACAATGACTAGAACAGACCACAGAGTTCCAGAGACAGGGGAAAATAGGAATCTTTGAGATGGACAATGCCCAGATAAAACAGAACCCACCCACACCTGCACCCCCAAACCTGTACAAAAGGGACAGAGGACCACTAAGAAGTGTTTGTGAAAGATGGAAGTGTGCTACCGAACCTGCTCTTCCATGCACTACCCTTGGTATTTTAACAGCACATCTTTTAATTTTTTACCAATTTATGATGAGTTGGCAGCTCACCTGGGCCAGGGCTATCAATGCAATTAGCGGGGTTTACCTGTGAGCAGGAGGTCGCAGCTGAGTGAGTACACAAGTAAATGTAAAATGCCTAAAGCAACTACGTAAGGAACCAGCCACCTACCAGATAACTAAAGGTTGACAAACATTCTATTGGAAAACACACGGAATCATTTAAAGTGGTCAGTTATGGTCCGAGAGACAGCTCTTAGTGCAGAGTTTGGCCCATATATTCCTGTACAAACTGTCTCTTTACCGCTCCATACAGGGTTAGAGCTATCATGTCTCGGGGCTCTCACTCCCGTCACAATATACAGCTGCAGACCTATTCATACGGTATTACAATACTGTAGCTGCTTGGAAGCCAGCTACAACTCAAAACCATTACCTCCGTGGGGAAAAAAAATCACTCCGTGTGACAACTTAGGCACAACTATTTTGCAGGTTATAATGAATTTAGATGTGGCGCTCACTGCTGCAGTTGCTATTTTAAGAGTTTGAAACAGACCCAGGAATAAACAAATACAAAGGTTATTTATTTCAAGCCCAAATTCTGCATCAATAGCTCCTGACCACTACTGGTGAAGTGGATGCGCATGTGTGGGGCTTTCATGAGTCATCATTTGTCTGTCAGACTGGTCCACTGAACTACGAAGAGCTCTGGTGTGTGGTTTTATTTAATGCAGCCCCTTTTGTACATGCCATTGGTGCATCTCTGGCTGGGAAAGAAGTGGAGGGGGAACTCAAAGGTGTAGCATTTCGGACTGAAGATTTGTGAATTATCAGACAACTCCCAAGAACGACATTGTGAAATAGGGGCTTTATGACATAATATAAACAATCCTGGGACTATGCGTTTCTCTAGTGCCTCTCACATAAGGACTCAGAGGGTGTGTCTAGACTACAGGGTATAAAACTTCCCCTGCGTCTAGACTGCCGCCGGGTTCTTTCGAAATTAAATCGAAAGAACGCTGCAGTTTTTTCGACCACAGTAAACCTCATTTTATGAGGAAGAACGCCTTTTTTCAAAAGTGCTCTTTCGATAACAGGCATTCTTGAATACAAACAGGGCTTTTTCAAAAGAGAGCATTCAGACTGCCTGGGTACTGTCTTTCGAAAAAGCGGCTCGCAATTTCGAAAGAAGTGGTTGCAGTCTAGACACTCTCTTTTGAAAGAGGCTACTAGTCTAGACGTAGCCAAAGTACTTAACACAGCAACGGGTGGAGCCTCATGCTCCACAGAGTTAATGAGTCATCACCAGAACTTCGCCACTGAGACTCAGAAGTTATATGACTTGCTCCAACTCCCATCATGAGTTAGTGGCAAAGCAGGGAACAAAGTGCTGATTCTTGGCTCCCAATAACTTGTTCTATGTTATCCCTGGTCTATACTGGGACTTTTTCGAAATAACACCCCTTCGGGTCGAATTTATAAGCGGAGCGTCCACACTACCAAGCCTGTTATTTCAAAAAATATAGTAGCCCAATGTCTATGAGTCTGTAACGCTGAGGTACACAGCCACGCCCGCTGGCCGTGTACGTCAGCGCCCCGCCCCCCTTCCCCTCCTGCCGTGGTGCTGAAGTGCTGCACCGCTCAGCTGGGATGCGGTGGGGGAGCAAGTGGCGGCAAGCGGCTGTTTGGGGTCCACGCTCCACAGGCATGCAGCACGGACCCCAAACGGCCGCTTGCTGCCGCTTGCTCCCCTGCCGCGGTCCAGCTCCCCTGCGGCGCAGCACTCAGTGGAGCACCATGGTGGGAGGGGAAGGGGGGCGGGGCGCTGACGTACACGGCCGGGGGCGTGGCCGTGTACGTCACCGCCCCACCTCCCCTTCCGCTCCCGCCGTGGCGCTGAGTGCTGCGCCCCTCAGCCGGGCTGCCACGGGGCAGCGTTTGGGCTCCTCCGCGGCAGCCCGGCTAAGCACACAGCACTCAGCTGAGCACCATGGGAAGAGGGGAAGGAACAGTGACATACACAGCCCCATCCCCTGGCCGTGTTTGTCATTGCCCCTCCCCCCTCCCTTGCGGCGACCCAGCTGAGCAGGCAGCACTCAGCCGAGTGCCACGGTGGGAGGGGAAGAGGAAGGGGAACGGGGGTGGGAGAGACGGAGGGGAGAGAGGCAGGAGGAGGAGGAGAAGAGAAAGGGAGAGTGAGAGGCAGGAGGGGGAGAAGAGAAAGAAAGAGACAGAGAGAGAAGCAGAAACCGAGAGAGGCAGGAGGCGGAGGAGAGCTGAGAGAGAGGGGGGGAGGCAGGAGGAGGAGAGAGAGAGAGAGACGGCGCGAGAGACCGGAGGCTCAGGAGAGAAGACCAAGGTGAAGGAGAGACCTGAAAATCCCGTCTTATGATGGGCTAATTGGCAAGTTTCAAAATAATGGGCTGCAGAATTTAAAATCTGTACTGCTGTTCATCAAGAATAATGCTAATTCTGAAATAGTTATTTTGAAACAGCGGTAGTGTAGACACTCTGGTGCCGCTATTTCGAAAGAACAGAACTACTCCCCAGAGTAATTTGAACTAATCACTCCCCTGTGCTTCCTGCGGCTCTAAGTCCAAGGTAGGAAGTCCACATTAACAAAGCCTGCCTCGGACTAATTTTGAGGCTTCCTCATAGTATGGATATATACTATTCTGAATTTGTTAAATCGGGAGTTATTAAGTCAAATTTACTAACTTTGAAATAGTTTCCTTGTGTAGACATGGCCTAAAGACCCATCAATTAATAAGGAATTTCCCTAAAATGGCTTCCCCCTCTTCTCCATTTTCATCACCAAGGAAGCTGCACCAATGGCTAGTTGCATAGTCCCATCCGATATTATAGTAGCTCAGTTAATGAGACCGAGCCATTTCAATGCTATACAAAACAGGGGGCTTCAAAGGAAAACTCTGGGTAAACTGAAAAAACCCAAACTCACCTCAAGAAACAATAAAGCAAGGGAAATGCTAAACGGAAAAAAAATCACAAAACCAGAATGAAAATAATGAGCTAAAACTAAAATGTAAAATATACATTAAATAAATCTCTTGTTTTAAAACAACAGTGCAACAGAAAAATATTCCATATTCAGGATAGAGTTCACCAGGTAAAAAAAGAAACCAAGCCATTTGCCTCTTTTATGGAACAGAAGTTGAACCACTGCAATTCTTGAAGAGGTACGAAGCAGGAGCCATAACCCACTGTAATGTGCTTCTTTGCCTCTCCCAGTTAAAGATGCAGTATTAGAATATAGCCCCTTCTGAGTCAGTTATGAGACTGACATCCTCATGTGGCTGCAAAGATCAAGTATCAGAAGTAGGACTTCACTATCCAGCAACCATAAAATAATCCTTGTTCGCACTGCATCCTATGCGTCTGCAAAATTCTGCCATGTGACTCAATACACTGGGATTAGGCTGACCTACTAAAGAAGTAACTATCTTTTATAGCGTAGAAAGCAAACTGTGCAACTGACACAGTAAGCAGAATTCTTCCTGGAGCTCAGCTGGTTTTAAGTGAGGTGATTTTCCACAGAAGTATAGACAATCACAGGCCTAGCGACACACACATACGACACATACAAATAAGCGCTCAGTATACACACATTGCAGGAATGCATAAAGATGGAAAACTTGGGTACCCTACCATCACCCGTGGTGTACATAGTAAGGAGTTTGCAAAATGCAGACTTTGATTAGATGAGCAAATAGGAGGGAAGAGAGTTAGAGGAAGAGACAGAGGATTTGCTCCCACTTAACAGCAGAAATGTTAGAAAGCTGACAAGAAGCAACATAAAGCAGCAAGCACAGTATCTTAGGGTATGTCTAGACTACAGACTTTTGTCGACAGAGGCTTGGTCGACACATACTGTCGACCAAGCCTCTGTCGACAAAGAGCGTCTAGACTACAGCCAGTTCTGTCGACAAAGCAAGCCGCTTTGTCGACATGACAGTGTAGACGCAAGGGACAGTGTAGATGCAATAATGCTGTCGACAGAACTCTGTCGACAAAAGGTGTTATTCCTCATAGAATGAGGTTTACCGCCATCGACAAAACTGCCAAGTTCTGTCAACGTTATGTCAACAGAACTTGGCGGTAGTGTAGACGCAGGTATAGTTTTGTCGACAAAAGTCCACTTTTGTTGACAAAATCCTGTAGTCTAGACACATCCTTCTTGTTTAAAAACACAAGGGAGGGAAAATAGAAATGGCTTTTTAACCAGACTGAGCCCCAGGATGGTTTTGCCACCTCTGGAGGTTCTAGGAACCGAAAGGACAGGCTCACCGAATTAATAACAAACAAGAGAAGGACTCGTACTACAGTGTTCCCAGAGACCCATTCTGCTAACATGGGTCAATATTATTAAGAAAACTCTTCAGCCACAGTGCGCTCTGTACTCCACAGAACACTGAAAGGCAGAGAAAGTTATTTCAGTTGACACAGGCAGGGGGGCTTTTGAAATACATTTTCATGTTAAATATGCTCTTTGAAAAGTAAATTTAAAAATAAGTAAAAAAATTAAAAAGCCCCTCCTTTAAAAAAAAAAGACTCATTCAAATGATAAACACCAAATTTAATTTAAAAATTCAGTGTGAATAGATGTATACATCACTCTGATCCTTTCCTCTATTAAGCCACCTGGCTCTCACCAACCAACAATCTATCCACACATCTACTTACCTTCTAACCCCAATCTGTCCTTCAAGTGTTTATTCCATCATCCATCTATTTATTTTTCAGTGTCTCTCTCAACCTAAAGTCACTCTCTCACTCATATATGCATTTATTAAATCACAGTAGCCTCGGAAGCAGTGCTCCCTATAAGCAGTGCACTTGTACAACCGCTCAGGAGAGATTCAAGTGCTGCCCAGCTGATAAGCAAAGTGCACACAGCTAGGCTTTGTTTTTACTGGTGGTGCACATTCACACATGCCTTGGTGCACATAAAGTTTATCCTGCACATAGACGGAAGAAACCCTTACATTAATGGAAAAGATTAAAAGGAATATTGCTTGTAAGTATCTCATGTTTCTATACAGCAGATACATCTTGTCTAGAAACACTGTTGAGAAAGGAAGTCCTACATATTCAAATATGACCTCTAGTATTGCAAGCACCACTTTACTACTGCTGCTAAATGTGGAAACAATTGCACCTGTGATTGTATTCATTTTAGAAGCCTCGCCACCTGAGCATACCTACACATCAGGCACATAGATATCTGAGCAGATTAATTGTAGACACAACAAATAACAGCTTGCAATTTTGCATGCATATGTAACTGTAGTCACAAAGCTGATCCTGCGACATCAAAAACCAGATTAAAGTCTGATGAAAAATCAGGGACTAAAATGATTGTCAGTAACTAAGATACTGGGTTGAAATCCTGGCTCCCATTACATTCAATGGTATTTTGGGGTGATAAGTAATCTCCACATATACAATCCGTTTATAATGATAGAATGAAACAACATAAGCATTTTAAAATTACAGTGCACAGAAATACACAAAGAACAAGAGTAATTTTTTCCCATGTGAATTCTTTTTGAGGCTGGAAAATCATTATAAGAGAATTACCTATAATTTATAACTATATATGTATTGTACATATATGAATTGGGGAAAAAAGCTAAATAGGAGTAAAATAAATAACCTTCAGATTGAGAATATTTTTTTCTTTTTTCACGTTTAGTGAAAAAGTTTCATTTCCTCCACTGTTGCTGAAATAAAATAATTCTAGATTAAATGCACACCAATGAAGGCCTCATGAGATGGATTTAAATTGGAGAAAATATACAGGCAGTCCCCGGGTTACGTACAAAATAGGGACTGTAGGTTTGTTCTTAAATTGAATTTGTATGTAAGTCGGAACTGGCTTCCAGATTCAGCCGCTGCTGAAACTGACCAGCGGCTGACTACAGGAAGCCCGAGGCAGAGTTGCTCTGCCCTGGGCTGCCTGGAATCAGCCACTGATCAGTTTCAACAGCAGCTGAATCTGGACGCCTAGGACAGAGCAGCTGGGGCGCTGCCGGGTAGGTCCCCGCAGGGGTGGCGCTGCGGGGACCAACCAGGCAGCACCCCAGCTGCTCTGCCCCAGGTGTCCCCAAGTCAGCCGCTGCTGAAACTGATCAGCGGCTGATTCCAGGAAGCCCGGGGCACAGCAACTCTGCCTCGGGCTTCCTGTAGTCAGCCGCTGGTCAGTTTAAGCAGCGGCTGACTTGGGGACACCTGGGGAAGAGCAGCTGGGGTGCTGCCTGGTGGGTCCAGTAGCGCCGAGGAGCGGCGCTGCAGGACCAACCCAGCAGCCCCAGCTGCTCTACCCCAGGCGAGAAAAGTCCCGCCTGCATCCTCCCCAGCTTTGCTCCGTGTCTCCCTAGTCTGCTGGGGGGTCTCCAGGAAGACGAGGAGCAAAGCCGCGGAGGGGCTCGGGCAGCGGCGCAGCCCAGGCGCTTCTGGGCTGTCCCGCTGCCGGCTTCCCCCGAGGCTTTGCAAAGCCGCGGAGGGGCTGCCCGAGCCCCTCCTCGGCTTTGCTCCGCGTCTTCCTGGTTTGCAGACCAGGGAGACGCGGAGCAGCTTTTCTTGCCCCGGAGGACACGGGCGGCGGGACCGCAAGGTCCCGCAGTCCGTGTCCTCCGGGGCGAGAAAAGCCCCATTCGTAACTGCAGATCCGACGTAAGTCGGATCCGCGTAAGTAGGGGACTGCCTGTATTAGACATTTTTTTTTAGTTAAATGGGTCTCTTTCTGGCCAACAGATAGTTTGGAATGCACCTGGACATATCTGGACAGGAAATTATTCTAAATAAGTTTAGGCTTCCCTACTTCTTGGCGTTATTTCCAGCTGCCCCCTTTGTAAGGACAGGAGGCTGCCGAGAAATATTTGCAGATTTCAGTAAATAGCAGAGTCTTTTTGACACAAAGACATTTGAACATCCCCAAGGAGTTCTACAAACTTCTAGGATAATTGTTGTGTCAATCAGTACATTTCAAAACATCTTCATTTTCAAACCCAGGCTCCCCAAGAAGCACAAACAAAATGTGTATTATGTGCAAACAAGCAAAACCCCTCTGAACTTAAAGACCTTAGCACAGGTCTGAAAATTACCTATTTCCACCAGCATGTGCAGGCTCTGCATGTGAAGTTAGTCATATACTTGAAATGCCGACCCCAAGAGTATCATTTTCTAAGAGTTCTTCCAAATGGAGATCACACAATATGTGCATGGCCACTTCTATGCAGAAAAGCCTACTTCTGAATGTGAAGTGGGTGTACAGGAGTGCCTGTTTACATGTGCAATGTCCCATTTTGCACACTCAAATGGCTTTTTTGAGAGCAAAGAGCATGCAAAGCCAGTTTTGTGACTAAAATTTAGGATTTACAATTCAATTACTTTACAATTCAATTATCAAAGCACAGATTATTGTGCTGGAAATATAGTTTGTGTCACCCACATGTCTTTCAGAACTAAAAGTCTGAAGTGACAGGTCAACATTTCACCTGGTGAAGTCTTTCCTAGGATAACTTAAAAAAACCTCTAAAACGCATTTCTTTTACAGTGATGTGGAGACAATGACATTTCAAAGAAAAACAAACTACATGCAAAACAGCAAATAAAACACACAACAAAGTGATCGACACTGAAGTGTTCAAATCAACCTACACCCCATGTAACCCCATATCGTACACAGGGTTCCTGGACCCTACAAGTTGCTACAATGGAACAGATAGACACTAAGTCTGAAGAATAGAAACAAAGTGATAAAAGTTCCCAAATAATAAAAGAACCCTTACGCTGCTATGGAAATATTAGCTGCAGACATGGGACTGACTTCTGCTACCTCCTTGGCCTTTTGGAGCGCAAGCTTCTGATTGGTAGCCTCTTCCATCTCCTCTTCATCCTGTTTTCAAAATCAAGACATATTCAGGGTTACATCATTCATCGTTTATTTAAAAACCTAGGATGAAAATCAACTGAGCTCAAATGGCCACAAGTGATACACAACGGTCACTGCCACTTTTAATCTAACAACAGTGAAAACATTCTGAAACAGAGCATCCAGGTTTGGTTAAAAGACACAATTGCATGTTTTGTGATGCCACATTTTCCTAAGCAGGGCCCACGGGCTTTTCCCTGGAAGGCCATATTAGTAAGTTACAAGGAATCTGAAGGCTGCATAAAATAGAGCTGATGGCAGCTGCCTTCACCTTTAATACAGCGGCAAACTCTCTCATGACTACAAATCCTACAATGCAAGGTTCTCTGTTGGTTCCTTCTGCTGAGGTTCCTTCTATTTGGGCCACAGAGGTGCACAGCTTGTGGGCTGGACTCTCCAGTTTCCTTATACTTTGGCGCATCATAACTGGGCAACATGTGACACAAAGTGGAAAGAGAATACATAAGACTGTGACCTTTTGTGTGTCAAATAAGATCACATTCTTTTGATTAAACTGAAAGTATGTTTTTCTTAAAACAAAAAGGGTACTAGAGGGCCTGGATCTGACCTTCTACATATGAAATTTTTACATTGGTGTCACTCCACAGATTTACCCTAGAGGGACCTGATATTGGATGTCATGTTAAATTAAGGTTCTGGCTGGAAAGATACTTGTGTAAAGACAGCTCCAGATTAGAGGCTTGTAACCTGACCTGAACTGCATGGGACCAAAAATCCATGAGTGGTTTAAATGGCCTGACCCTTCTGCACTCGGGTCCGGTGGTCTCTGATCACCTCCTCCTGCCAGGGGGTCTGCGAAAGAGGGGCTGCCTGTCCCACTCCTCCTGGCCACCATGGCTTTGCTACACTTTGTGTGCTGACAAGCGTGAGGTAGAGTCACTCAGTGTGCCAACTCCATGGACAGCAGGCAGCAGGAGACAGAACGCAGTCATGGGCATGAGGAGCGGGAAGCCCCCACCAGGCCACGACCCAAGACTGAGGCGGTGGGGGCCAGGCTGCAGGGTCCGAGAGCTTGACAACAACCATCCTTTGTTTCAATCTAGTCACGTGTGTCAGGAATGATGGAAAATCAAACACAGAACCCTACAATGCCACTTTTAACCTCACAGCCCCAAGCATAATCACTCTTCAAAGATGAGGGCAGTTCTAGACCACACAGTAGCTCAGTGCAGGATGCTATTTCACCATCTCTTGCTGCTGAGGCTTAGTGCTGTGACATATTAACTAGTGCATAGCATACATCTGAATTTTTCCACCCTGGAATAGTATAGGCCAAAACAACCAACTGGTCATAATTTAATATTATTTGATCACATTAAACTCATTTTGAAATTGGTTTCCTTTGCTTTCCTCTTTTTGAAAGAAAAAATTACAGTGAATTATAGAGGTGGAAAAACTCCCTCTGCCATTAGGCTTTGAAGCTTGCTTCTTTTTCTCTCTCCAGATATTAGTAAATCTATAATGAGCAACTCCTCACTGCAGTTAAAGAAGGAATCCAAGCCAGACCACGACAAAAATGCTCCATTAAACAATTACACAAAGTCGATGTGTCTCAACTGCCAATTTCCAGTAAATTTATCAATGGCTTGAGACTTTTTACTGTAAGTGAAATGTATATTTTTTTGTTCTGCCAAATATGAACCATTTGGGGGTATACAAACTGGAAGTACTGTACACCGACTAAACTTTGAACGTTTTGCTTTTATGGGCTGGGGTTTCTCTGTCTTTTCTCCCAAGTGCTAGCCTGCTTTAATACAATCACAGAGGGTTAAATTGTTGTCATTGGCCTTTTAAAATAACCATTCATGGAACATGACAGAAAGATTAAATTTCCTGCTTCTAGCCACTTTCAAATGCAGCACAAAATTCTGATAGACTCTATGGCTACGTCTACACTGCGGACCTATTTCAGGATACCAGAGGTACCCAAAATTGCTATCCCTTGTCTTAACAACTCACCCATTATTTTGAAATATAATTGGTTCACTATTCTGACATCCCTGTACACCTTGTTCCACGAGGAGTAAGGGACGTTTTGGAACAGCAGGTTATTTCAAAATTTGGCACCGTGTAGACAGTGCCAAATTACGAAATAAGCTATTTCAGAATTCGTTTGAAATAAACTATGCAATTTGCATAGCTCAAATTGCGCAGCTTATTTTGAGGTACAGGTGCAGTGTAGACAGACCCTATAGTGCCAAATAACCAGCAGAAAATTGCTATTGTATTTACAAATTTAACAGTACATAACTTAGAGTGTTTGGCAGACAAAGTGTTTCATAAAATAAAGACGATAATAGTTCTGCAGCACCTTCTATCCAGGCTTTTCAAAATAGTACACACATATTAAACAAACTTCTGTCTTACACTAGAACTGTAAGTTCTCTTTTCAGAGACCATCTTTTTGTTCTGTTTGTACATATGCATCATAGGGATCCTGTTGCATGACAGGGGCTCACAGTTGCTACTGCAATACATATCTGATATTACTACCTCTAATACTATCAGCAGAAGCAGCAGTTGCGGACACCTGGAGCCATACATCCCTATAGATACCCTTATTTTACAAAAGAGAAGGCAGATAGGAAGGTTATAAGTGATTTGCTTCCTGTCTGTCAGTCCAGTTCTCTAACCACTAATAATTTCTTCCCTGAAATTGAGATCTAGCCTGTGACCCTTTCACTGGAACACATATCTCACCAGTGGATGAAAATAATGATATAAGTGCTCAGGATGATCATCAGTAGTAATGTTATTATGTTCAGAGGCACATGTTCCTTTAGTTGTGAGGAGGATGTAAATGTGATTGTTTATCACCCTCCACAATGCTACTGGCAAGCTTTGCATGGGCAGCACACTATCTTATTTAAAGCAAGAAGAGGGAAAACTTGAAAAATTTGTATTTTTAGGGAGTTGCTTTATAGCACTCATCCATTTTCTAATCAGGTTTCCACTTACTAAGCTGAATTGAAATGCAGCAACCATGACTCTGCCATCAGTGACAACCCGCTGGTAAATACTACAGAATAAGTTTAAGTCATCTGATAAACCATCTCCTATTTCAGATCTAATACAGGTAAGTGCTGGCTGAACTGATGCATCAAAGGGAGGTTTATTTGTTTGTCTTCCCCCAAAGAGTCATTTTAAGGTTACTTACAGTATTTGGACACTGCATGCAACACTGATCTTGATGAGTTTTAAAATGTAATTGTCAAATGAAGTCCCTGGAGGTCAACTGACTCCTGAGTAATTTAATTATATCTTCAGGCCATTCTGAATTTTGCACGCTCGTGTTTACTTAGCAATAAATCTCTCATTCTCTACGTGGGCCGGATAATTGAATTACTTTTTATCTTTTTCTTCCTGATTTGAAAACCTTAGTAGATTTTTGGATCTGTGAAGTGAAAGCATTTCGAAAGAAGCTCTGTGATTTGGCAGTGCTTTTGATTCTGTCAATATATAATTGCACTCCATAAACTCTGACAAAAGCAGTTTTCTAAACACTAGAGTCCACTTCTAAACTATTCAAAAGGCAAAGTTAAAAAGACTAGAAAGGAAGAGATGAACTTCATTGGACAAGAACTTTAAGGGGTCTATTCTTTTATCCATGCATGGAAGTGACTCCCATAAATCCTCATGGGATGGGGGGAAGTTAAGTACACCTATTGAGAGGATCATACATTTCTAGTTAAGAACTTCTGGATTTTATAATGCACAGAAAGAGCTGAGTTTCTGAATGGGAAAATCTTCCTCAGTAAAACTCAGACCCATCCCCTAAACTCAGGACTCAAATTAATCAGAACAGAGAAGAGATCAGCAAACATGATCTCACAGACAGAGGAACATTTATTATACACCTGTGACCCATTATCCCTATCTTGTGCAATACATCAGACATCCCCTTCCAGGAAACAAAGCTCTATTCAGCTCTGCAGACCAAAGGCAGCAATGCAGCTGCCTATCCGAGAGGGACAACTATACAAAAAGAGTTCAATCCTAAACCAGTTCTGAATCAGGATGTAGTTAGCTGTGTTGGGATTTGGGTGGCAGGAATTGGGATGGGAGAGGGGTTCTTCTTTGACTCTGGCTTCCCATGTCAAGAAGTATTAGGGATGTATGGTATCTCCGAACCACTGGCAACAGTGGTGCACTGTTGATGATTACAGGCATGCACTGAATGCCTCAGACCGGCTATGCCTGCGGGATCATTCTGTCTGGTCCTGAACTTGCATTGAGGATGCCAAAATGGCATCCTCTGCACAGCATGACCTGTAATGTTCTGTATATGCAGGATCACACTGCATGGAGGACGCCATCTAGCGAGCCAATGAACATCGGCATTCCTGACTGAAAACGTCACGGCATGCCACTGACTGGCAAGCATGATCACAGCTCTACCAAGAAAAGCTCTCTCACTAGTGGGTGCAACACGCACAAGGATTAGTGAACTTTTTACCACAGAAGAAATAACCAGTAGAGGTCTGTGAAATGGAATGGCTCAAAGGGATATTACTATTATATTAGCATCTAGGAGACCCAAGATCTGCTCTGCTAGGGGCTGGACTGTGACAGCGTGTTGGGGGTCCCCCGTCTCCTGCAGTCCGAAACGGCACAAACAGACTGCACCAGCCGGTGAAATAGAGGAAGTTTATTGCCTCTCCAGGATACAGCACAGCACAGATGTAATCTGGTCACAGAGCTGGGCTAGAATGCCTCAGGCCCCCTTGAGATGGGGGAGACTGGGCCCCTAAACTCCAGCCCCTTTCCCTAGGCTGTCTCCTCCATGCTCCCAGACAGCAACTAACTAACCCTCTTCCAGCCCTGCCCCCCAGCCAGGACAGCATTCCACCTTCCTTTGTTCCTCTCCATGGGGGGTGTCTGGTTCAACAGGTTTGGCCTCACCTTTGCATAATGAGGTTTTCCCTGCCGGGTCTTGCTCCAGACAGCAGAGGTCACCACAGCCCAGCAAGTACCCCCACTACGTCACATGGACAAACACATTTCTTTCTGTTGATTAGCAGGGCACACAATGGTAGCGATGGCTTTGTGCTCATTTTACCCGCCAGTAAAAAAGAGCTAGAAATGTGTCCATAGAGCCATGGAGTACTCTGCAGTAATGATCTCCAGCAGCCCAGTAACACTATGGTAAGCTGTAGCATGTTGGATCTTGGGGTATATGTTTTCTTCCCCATTCAGGATGTTCCATTGTAAAATGGAGTTTTAGAGTAAAGCTACTCTAATAGTCAGGGTTTACTGGCGGGATGTCTGCTCCATCAATGATGATAAACATTTGGCTGCCTGCATGTGTGCTCATTCATGTGTGGGGTGTTGACTCGCACAAGTAGTCAACACAATGAACTCCCAAAACCCACAAAATTAGATCAGGGTTGAAGGTGCCCTGGCTTGGTTTATTGTCAAATGAAGTACAATAATAGTTGTCAGCAGACTTTACTGGTCCACCACACGTCTGTACCCTCTGACAATGGACCAGCTCAGTCAGTGATAGGAGTGATATGGGACTCCATCATTGACAAAGACAGCCCCTCCAAGACACCACTTTATATACAGGTGCAAACAAGTTACACATCACTCCTGACATGTCAGGTTGCCACCCTCTGACATTACTTAGATATTGCCCATCCCCCTGCACCCAATGGTTCAATTGGAACATTTCTATCCATCATGCTGTCATTTTAGACCCTTTCCTGAACCTGGGTCGGTATCTGAGGGGAGTGTGGGGACCAACGTCCTTTTAACGAGCTGGTGGTACCATCCTTTAGGAATGGTCTTGCAACTTATGACCAGCACCAATTACTGTTTTACAGAGGTCCTCAGGCCTCCAACCAGGTCTGTGCTACATGGGTTTTGTTTCAGGCCCTCACCTTACTTCAGCTACGTCAGCTTCATTTTAAGTTCTTGCCAGGCCCTGCCATTCTGCCAGCTTGTATGTCAAACTTCTCTTGCCTCTGCCAAGGGGCATGCAGGTGTTAATATCTTGACTGAAACTCCATAAAAGTCTTTTGCAACTAGCTTTCCACAGACCTGCCTGGAGGGTTATAATGCTCTGATTTGTGTTGAGATTCAGCAAGCTGAGATGTATGAGCATGAAACACCAAACTAGGCAATAGGACACGAATCACTGAATTTCCCCAGGTGAGAAATTCAGAATATGCTATTAAGTCCAATAAAAACCTTCAACTGGTTCCCCATTGCTCCTGGAACTAGCCAGAGGCCCTTTTGTGTGATAGGAAGGAAAAGTGCTTGCTCTCTACTTCATCGTCATCACCATCTAAAGAATAAGAAAGGCTCAGGGGTACGAAGATGAACATGCACAGGTCGTCATTACTAAGCAGAAAGAAATGCGTGTTTCACAATCAACTCCCTAAACAATGGAAGTGGGGAAAGAAGGTTGCAACAGGTGCATAGCACTTGTACAGAAATCTCAGGGCTACCACAGGTTGGCTGGAGCAGGACAATTCCATGGCATATGCCAAATTCAAGGGTTTCCGGGGAGAACACGATAAGAATTCATGTGTCACATTTGCAGATTGGAGATCGCATGCCACAGTCCCTCCGGCACAGGTACGGTTCGAAGCACCAGGCGTTCCATACATACCTTGGTCAGCTCTTGTGCATTCGCAAGATTGTCGACAGCAATAGCCAAGAAGACGTTCAGGAGTGTGTCTTTAAGCAGCAGCTAAGGAAAAATCTTTACTCAGTGATGGGTTAAATAGCCTTCCATCTATATTCCATAACCTGGATTTCCTCTTGCCCCACTGCCTGCAACCATCATAGTATTACAGACGTGGAAAATGGAAAAATGTAGTTCCCCTTTTCCACATAGGGCTGCACCCTACTGAATATTCTCCAGTGCTTTGTCAATCCAGTTACGAATTACCCAGCCTTGTCACTGAGAGCCTATTCCACCATGCTGGAGACATCACTGTTGCATCCGTTCCTTCCTATCCAATTTCTCTTGTCCATCACACTGACACAAACACACACCCCTCTGTTTTTGGTCTTCCTCACTCCCCCTTGCTTAAATATCAACCATGAGCTGAAAAACGGTTTGGTTGGAGACAATTATCCCATCTCTACTGTTCAGTGGTTGCTGCTAAAAAGATAATAGGTTACTAAGTAAAATTTTTCTCACTGCAAAATTGTATACTAGCTAGAGGAAAATATGACATCACAAAGTCAATACAGCAATCATTGGCACATACAATGAGTTCTCTCAATTCTTCTTCTTCTATTTATTATTAGGAGGAACACTTTCAGTTTTGCTTATGACTTGAGCTACTCCATGCCCCTTCCTATTGTTATTGTGACCATTTTAGATATTAGTTTGCAATAAAGCAAAAGATAAATTAAAAATCAGATCATACAGGCACAAAAGATGGGGCACATATAGCAAACAAAACAAAATGAAAAGCAAAATAAGCCCACAGACCCGAAATTGTGTCTCAGAAAGAATACCACAGGGTTGTGAAAATGCCAGCTATATGACAGGGAGTTCAGCTCTTGATGGCTGTCTGAAGTAGTGATGGATCCACCGGCTGAGACCCTGACATGATAATGAAGAGGATCTTGCATATATGTGGTGCTCTTCCTCTCAGAATTCCAAAGTCCTTTACAACTCTCCGTGGGTGTGCACGCAAGTGGATCGGTGTGTGCATATCCCTGAGTGTATGGAGAGAGGTTGCTTCCTCCACCAGAGCACAACACTGTCATTGCTTGACATAAGAGCTGTTGCTCAAGGGTTCAGGAGAGGAATTGAAAATATACCAGAACCCATTGAAATGCCTGAAGGAATTTTAAGCAGACAGAAAGTAATTAAACTACGAGGCTGGTTCTGCTGGTGCGGTCTGTGAGTTGGGAAAGCTGCATATGGCCCTGCTGTAGGGAACAAATGATTTATGGGAGAAAGCAATGAGGCAGAAAAGGGGAGATAAAGAGGTGGATGGGAAGGAGGAAGGGTGTGTAGCATCGCTAGCATACCCTTCCACGGCAGCTGCAACTAAGACAGGATGAATGGAAACCTTGGACTAAGTGGGTGCTTTGCATTGCTCAGGCAGTTGTCCTAATAGGGCAACTGGGACTCCTCTGTGTCCAGAGGACCTGTGGTGGGATAAAGCTGGAGCTGCTGGCTCTGTACCATCCTTCTGCTTAGGGCAAAGGTAGAGAATCTGTGGCCCGTGGCCCACATCCAGCTTGCTGCTTCATTTCATCTGATCCATGGCAAGTCTCGGTGCGGGAGCCCTGGAGTCAGGAGCACCAGCTCATCAGCATGTTCCTGCAGCTCCTAGAAGAAGGGGCGATCAGGAAAGCTCTGCATAGTGCCCCTACCCCGGAGCTGGCTCCAGAGCTCCCAGTGGCCAGAAAGCATGGCCAATGGGAGCTGTGAGAATGGTACCAGCAGGTGCGGGCAGTGCACACTCCACAGAGCCACCTGGCCCCTCTGTCTAGTGTCTGGACATGGTGACCACTTCTGGGAGTAGCATGGGGACACAGTGGGTAGGCGGGGAGTCTGCCTTAGCCCCAGTGCTCTGCCCCACCAGAGCCACTTAAGGAATGTGAGCCCCAAGCCCCCTCCTGCACCCCAACCACCTGCCCCAGGTCAGAATCCCCTGCCAGACCCCTCACCAGTGTTCCCTCTATTTTTTTCCATCCATATGTGGAATAAATTTTGTTATGTGCACCAAGGCAAGTGTGGATGTGCACTACCAATAGAAATACAAGCTGTAGGTGCTCTGCTAATCAGCTGGGTGGCACTTGGGTCTCTCCTGGGTGTCCACCCAAGCACTCAGCGTATAGGAAATATTGCTCCATGCTCCTACCCCAACTCTGAGCCCCTCTCTGCACCCAAACTCCCTCCTGGAGCCTGAACCTGAACCTTCTCCCACCCTTCCCCCACCACTCCAAACTCCTTGGCCCTAGCCCTACCCACGAGCCCACATCCCCAGATGGAGCTCACCTTCTTCCGTGCCTGCCCAGACCCTGTCATGCACCCTGAACCCCTCATTTCTGGTCCCATCCTGGAGCCTAGGGGAAGCTCTGAGCCTCTCTCTCTTCACGACACTGTGTGGCCCCCCGACTGATTTTTTCTGTGAGTCAGTGTCCCAGACAGAAAAAAAGTTCCCTGGCTTAGGGACACATTGGGGACGTGCCGAGAGCTCCCTGAGCTCCAGCAATGGTATCTTGGGGACCATCCCAAAAGTCTTACTCAGAGCAGGGCCTGATGCACAGAGGGCCCTGCACTGGACCCATTGGAGAGGGAGGGCCAGTATCCCTCTATCCCACTACCTAATATACTGAGGCACCTTAGTTAGGAAAATGAGGGGCCATAGGTCAGGTGCCCCAACCCTTAGCCCACCTGTCCCTCAAGAATCTTCTTACAGATACAACATCACCCTGCATCACGGCACTAGGCCACAGGGGCTGTATTTAGTCAATCGGTGAGCTACGGAGCGAGAGAAAGCCACACAAGGTCTGTCAGCCTCCATGGACATGCCTGTCCTGCAGCTGGGAGTGAGCATCCCTGTCCAGGCTTACAGATTTGTAGCAGGCAGCTTAGACCTCCCTGGTCTGACATGGTCAGGACCTGACTGGTCCCAAAGGAGAGAATTTGCTGGACTGGGGAAGGTTCCCTGTCACCAGCCCCCAAACCTACCGCCTGTTGCCCCAGCCCCAGCTAGCCCTCCTGCCCTTAGGCTCCTGGGTTCTCTGGTCTAGGAGCATCCCTGGTCCGGCAGAACCACGGATATTGCCGGACCAAAGAGTGCTGGTTTTCAGAGGTGCCACCTGTCGCATGCTAACGTTAGCTGTGTGAATGCTGCAGTCTGGGCTCTCACGCCCACCCAGCCTAAAAGGTTTTGAAAGCCTAAGCAGCAGCGTTGACACCCCTATTTTTAGCACACCAGCACGGTGCCAACGTGAGTCGTTCTATCAGGCTGTCATGTCAGACAGCGGCATATACCCTGTAGAGATGATCTCCCTGGCTCTGCGAAAAGCTGGAAATGGCTCCTTCCCATTTGCAGGCAAGGCAGAGAGGGGAAATGGGTGAGAAAATATTCTTCTAGCTGAGTCAAGTCAGGGGAAAAAAAAACCCACCACCTCCGAAACAGCCATTCCCTACCCACAGTGCTGTCTCCTTAATGACTGCGCTTTTGACAGATGTCTGAATTCCATTAACGTTAGATGTAAAAGAGACTAATTTCCCAATTCCCCTTTAAGTGCTGATTGGAACATGAGGTTCTAATTTAACAAAATGGAGTGGCAGCTGTGAGCTGCATTACTGCCGTCAGCAGTCGCTGCTGCCATTTTAAGGGACTCGGGCTAGCGGGACTTCCTCGCCAGTGCTTCGGATGCTTTCGAAATGCCCCCAACAAGCACCCGATGCGGGCACCCAATGGAGCGAAGTGGCAGTCTCAAAGCTGCCTTCCATTCTGTCCCCTGCGATAGTGTTGTTAACCACGGCCAATGTATCTTTTAATGGCATGTGCTATTTTGATCCACCTTCCAACTGGTGCAGTCTGATAAAATGGGAACTTTGGGACCATGCGAGTCACCTTAATACCTTGGCAGGAGCCCTGGTTTGTACCAACCACCATGCACAGCATCAGCATTTAGCTCAGGCTGTATTGGCCTGGACAGGTTAACACAATCCACTGATTAGGTGAAATGAGAACCCTTTGCTCTGCATTGTCCTCACACCATAGCGCTCAAAAGAGGGGAATCACAGGCTGCTTTGGAGGAATAGATTTGGCCTTGACGTTTCACTTAGGACACCTCTCTGGGGCTTGATTATATTCAAAGTCGCACTTGTTTACAGAGCCACACTGAATACACACAAGGCTTCACTTTGTACCAGGCCCAATTCTTTTCTCCATCCCAAGAGTGCCACCCTAATTAAGACTATTAAAACAGAGCCAGCCCCTGGATTTTGTGACATACGATATAAACACAAATCTCAGGGTTTGGTGATCTTTTTGGCTGAACTTTTTAAAGTCAGTTTCTAGCCTTTTGCTTGCAAAGAGCCTTGAAAATATATCCACAATTGTGCTCCTCTATTGAAGTAAGCGGCAGTTGATACATTCACTCATCACATTTTGATGTAAAACAAAACAGATTCCTGCAAAATCATCTCCCCCCCCCCCACCAAATTCTTTGGCCAGTTCTGCGCATAGTGATGTGCTCACAGACCAGCAGGAATTTATGACTGAAGGAGGTGGGGTAGCAGCAAAACATTGTTTTGGAAGCCCACCCCCAACTGATAACAGGACACCTGGTCCATTTCTTTCCAGCCTCCTTCTCCTAAGCAGTGATCCATCAAACGGTTGTTCTGAGAAACTGAAAATAAAGCCTGTCTTTACCCAGGAACAGAAATGTCTTTTTGCTTTGCTACTGCACAGCCTCCCAAACAGAGTGCACTGTAGCTAAGAAAACCTATTCCCAGAGCTGAGCTGATATCAGTGATGAAAATTTCAGGGCTGGTGATAATGCCCATGGGAAAAATTGGTGGTAAACTAGTATTTTCTTAATGAAAAAAAAATCTAGATTGAGAAAGAAGTGTCCCTTCCAAGCTTCTAAGAGGGTCTTGCAAATGACCCGGGGGAGGGGGGAGCAAAATTATAATTTAAAAAGTAATTTACAAAGTCCGTTTAATTGATGGATTAGAAATAGAAGAAATATTATCTGTCCTATCTAATCCATGATCTGGGCAGTGCAGGATTGTTCCTCACAGGATAATAGATGTACCGTATCCTACCAACATCCTATTACCTCAGGTTATATTCACTTACACCTCCAACTGTTTAACATCTCAAAAAATATTAGGCAAGGTTGGTTGGTTTTTGGCAAACTAAAATTATAACTCATTTTCAGACATTTCTGATTATGTTGTACCTGAGATAATATAAACCATTTGAAAGTTATGGTTCAATTTTCTTTGATACATGAAACGAATGCCCCCTGCATGCCAGGAGCATTAAAAATGTCTTACAATGAAAAACAGAGGTGGCAGCAACCTCACTGAAACCCTTTTTGAAATATTGGTAGGTGTGTCAACGGGCTTACCACTGCTGTTCCCTGGTGATCAAGGGGAAAAAGAGATTTTTAAAAACAGAACAACAAAAACCAAACAACATTCCTCACATCTGTTCTTCCCAATCTGTGCAGATTCTCATGAATGTTAATTGGAGATACAGTCACATGGCTAGGGAGGCGAGTAATCCCAAAAGTACTCTATCAAACTATACAGGTCTGAGACACTTAGGATGACATATTCTACAGAGACAAAATAAGCTCTATTGTGATGTCACTTCCATTGGTGTCAATTGG
Organism: Pelodiscus sinensis; assembly: GCF_052426305.1. Lineage (NCBI taxonomy): Eukaryota > Metazoa > Chordata > Testudines > Trionychidae > Pelodiscus > Pelodiscus sinensis. The sequence goes on along the minus strand of NC_143074.1, from coordinate 4,392,317 downwards.
GAGTGCCTCCATCAAAGTCAATGGCTTCCTTCCAGACTGACAACAGTGTATGGCTTCTCACATCCAAACCTGGTCCAGGAACTTTGTTGGGATGAATTAGCTTTGTTACGGTGTCATTCATGTCACAAATACTTTTCAGCTGGCTTTCTCCTCTTGTGTAATTTATTTGTGCAAAAACTCCACTGCAGCAAACTCACTTTCCCCTGCAGGAGTCACAGAGAATTAAAGAATCGCTCGCAACATAGCATATTTGAGTATGGATCTAGCACTCTCAGGATTCCTCTGTCTGCACTACAGGGTGTATGGCACATAGTTCAGACTGCAGAACACTGACATGAGAAGCAAACTTTTGGTGACTCTCCTGGATGAGCTAAGTCAGAATACCGGAGGCATTTACTGAGCACTGAAATGGGCAATAATGAAAATGAACGAACACCAATACTAGATAAGGAACGTGGCCTGAAAGAGTAACTCAAATGCTTGTCTCTTTTGCCAACAGAAGTTGGTTCAATAAAAGATACCTCCTTACCTACCGTGTGTGTCTCATACAAGACTCAGGCTATTAAAATGCCTTTAAAACTTTCTCCCTGAGTGTAATCTTCATATGGAACCGTCTGCCAGTTAAAATGGTACTTTAAAGTGGTTAGTTCCACAGCATGAGGTCCCTTTTATATGCAAAATTCTCCTGGTTGGGGATGCTCACCCCATAAAGCTAGTTGAGCTGCTAATCATGTTTCACAGTTCGATATAATGACTATTATTTTAATACAACCCTTTATCATCTAGTCTCCTCACTACCTCCAAAGATATTTCCTGGATTCAATTAAATCAATCATGAAGATTTTAAAGTGTCCCTTCTTGGCAGAGCACAGCAGGCATGGAAGAGGAGTTTCAGACACATTAAAAGGAGTATAGGTGGAAACATACAGGGAAGTGGGATGGATGGGTGGCTGGAGTATATAAAGAACATGATGTTGGCCCCGGAAGGCATTTAGCAGAGAAATGTACAGTATAGGAAACAGGGTATTTACCAGTGGGAAACCCTTTCTCCTTCTCCCTTGCCACATGTCCCACACAGCATTTCATAAAGGGAAGGTCTCTCCCCAAGCAGGTTGGGACAGTGTGGAGAAAGTCTCTATGGCGTTGGTGTCTCCCTAATTCCAGGCTGCTCAAGGTAATGAAGTGGCTCCAGATGCATGTGAGGCTAGTCCCAGGGACAGCGGCCTTGCACAGCTTTCTATGGGTTATGCAGAGCACACAGCGCTCTGTCCACCCCCTCGTCTGCTTTCTCTGCTTTCGGCAATACCTTGCACAGCTCCTCTGCTGGGGGAATCCCTCTCCCTTCTCCCCTTAGCTTAAAAGGGGCTGGTGCAGGGAAGAGAATCTGTCGTTTGGTGGATCTCAAACTGAACAACAGTCTATGGAAACTATACCACAGTCCTGATTCGCCACTCCAGTCCACAAGCTTTATGCTGATGTAACTAACAAATTCTGTGGAGTTGCATCCCTGTATAGAAGCAGAGAATTGGCGAGGGTGGGGAGAAGGGGAGAAAGGGACAAGAATGGAATCTGTATCTTTTTAAAGCAGTAGGTCTCAGTCTCTTTAGGTTAAAAGCCAGTCTATTTCTGCCAATCTCTCTGTCAACGTGATTACATTTTCAAATGCTGTGCCCTAAGGATCCAGAGATCTTCCTTCTCCGAAACTACAGTCCCAATTTTGGAATATTTCTATTTCCAGAGGGGTCTGTCTCTGCCTGGCATGAGATGGACCCCCCAGTGCAAAGACCAAGCCACTCTCCGTGTAGTGCTCACTAACAGTCTGCATTAGAGCCAGGTAATTCCAAAGATGGCCACTTACGTGACACCTACAACATGGATGCCAGTTAATCGGCCATTTCTTGTCATATTCCTGCTGAATACAGAGGAACATGCACAATGAAAGGCTGGTGTGCTGCTTCCAACATGCTCTCTCACCTTGCCCCTAGAACGAAGGACCTAATTCATTTATTTATTTGTTATTTAAAATATATTTACCCTGCCTCTCTATTTAAAATATTCGACGCGGCTTATAACATTTTTAAAACACGATATATACCTATACACACGCACATATATATAAAAGTAAAATACAGAACCCCAAAGGGGGGGGGAAAAATAAAACCTGCTAAAACACCTCAAGAAGAAGGATTCTAACGATTCTTCATGGACTGTTTCAGAACAGCTATTCTCTCTGCCCTCCTTAATACAAATTCCCAGACAGCTTTGCTGATCCCATGGGAGGTGGTTGAGAGAAACTCTGATTAGCCCTTTCAGGCACCCTGCTATAGAACTTCTCATCCAATGACCCTAAAGCTTTTCACAGAGGTGAGTATTATTATTCCTATTTTACTGGAGAATCAGTGAGATCCCAGGGTAGGTTATACCCAAATATTCGCCAAGGCCATGCTGATTGATACACACAACACTGCAGCTGCCTGGCAAAGATGCTCCAAGCAGATGGGAGAGTATAAAATTCCACCTCCACCTGAGGCATAAGCAATTTGTCTCACTTAGCACTGTGCACATGAGGTGTAACTCATACCACTCAGGGAGGTGGACTATTCCAGAGGTATCCTGGAAAAACTCTGCCGCGTCCAGGGAATACGTCCACTTTTTCGGATCAGTTTATGAGGAATAAGGGATCTTCTGAAAGAGAAGGTTTTTCTGAGTCTGGGCCCCTGTAGATGGGCCAAATTTCAGAAAAGCCTCTTCCGAAAAAACAAGTGGAAAAAGATACGCAAATTGAGGTTTTTAGATATAGCTCCAGAGTAACGTACGTCTTGCACGCATAGGCTGTCCTGTAGACAAAGCCGAAACTGAATTTCATTTCAGTGTAAGTGCGTGTGTGGGCACGCTTACTTTAAAAGGTCCTACTTGGTTAGATCTTAAATTATTTTTCCCGCGGCTTACAGTCAATCAGTATAGGACTTTCTCAATGTTCAGTAAGTGTCTGCACACAGACTTGCAGTGAAATACCAAAAGGTACAAATTAAATCCAATTTAGTGTTTGGCACGGGTCTGTGCAGAGCCAAGTCCTAAGTGACATTCATGAGGCCACACAGTAAGCCAGTGGCAGAGTCAGAACAGACGCAAAGTACCAGGATGCCCAGATTTGGGCCTCACCCCCTGCACAACATTGCACGCCAGCACTTCAGGAGGCCCGTGAATCCTGACTGCTCATTTGCCACTGAGAGACCATGGACAACTCAGACCCAAGAGCAAGGATACAGTTACCAAACAATGTCAGGATGATGAAGTAAATGGAAGAAAACATTCCTGAGTGGACACCACCTTGTGATACAATCCCATGATACATCACTGCATTCCAGTCTTCACCAGTCAGTATCTGGAGAGGGAAATATGAGAGCAAGAAAGAGAGATGAGCAGAAGTGTTTAAGCATCATTTATATACACGGCCTTGGATACAGGCCCTCAAAGAGAAATCTAGTGATAAGAAAGCCCCAGAAATGGACCAAATTCTGCTCCAATTAGAGAGCCTGTTATCAATCGTGGGTGGGCTTCCAAAACGAAAGCAGTGAAGCACGTACTTAAAGTGCAGTCCTGAATGGAGAGGCTTTCTGACTTGGGACTTGACTGAGAGTTTAAACCCTGCATCAGACACCCATGCAATACAACTCAGAAAAGAACCTGGCGAGAGCAGCCAAAGTTCACTGCTCTCCTGTCTCCAACATTCCACATTCCCTCAGTGCCAACTCTGCCCACACATCTACACCAGTGATTTCATCACCGGACCATCCACATCAGCCACCATGTCAGAGGCCCATTTAACTGCACATCCATTAATGTGATCTACGCCATCAAATGCCAACAACGCCCCGCTGCCATGTATATTGGCCAAACTGGACAGTCTCTACGGGAAGGAACAATGGACATAAATCAGATAACTGAAAAGGCAACACCCAAAAACCTGTTGGAGAACCCTTTAAGCTGCCTGGACGCTCATTAATGGAGCTCCATGTTACACTATTGTCTCAGGCCAAGCCAAAGACACAGGGAAGGACTGGAACTTAACTTCATTTTTAATTCTAATGCTAATGGTATGAACAGGGACATTGGCTGGCTCCCACTCTACCTTCCACATCCTAATGACTTAACCAACCAACCAAACAACGGAGGTGCTAATTGATCTTAGCAGCTTCTTGTAACTTCTTGAAACATCTACTCGCTCTCTCTCTCTCTCTCTCTCTCTCTCTCTCTTTTTCCCCTCGTTTTTCTTTCTCTTTTCTTCCTTCTTTATTCTTGTATCCAGACTTCTAATACTCCCGTATTCTGAAGAAGTGGGTTGTTCCCACAAAAGCTCATGATACCATCTACATGCTTTGTTAGTCTTTAAGGTGCTATTAAGTCTATTGGTGGTTTTTAAATTTTTCACATCCCCTCAGGCACGCATCAGTGGTGTACCTCTTACCAGCTGGTGGCACAGAATTATTTAATTGGCAACCCTCACGTAGTGCTGCATGGATGGCGAACAGAGGCCTCTCTGGTTTGTAAGCAGTCTGTGTTTATGGTGGTTGTAAACCCTTCTTGCTGAGCTGCTGAATGCGTGCGACCCGACTGCCTGAGTACAGAGATGCAGCAATTTGCTACAAAGCCTTGGGTCACATGGTAGGAGACTGTGACTCAAAACAATCCCGCTGGGATACAAAAGGCAGCCTGAGTTCAGAGGGAGAGCCAAAGGGAGTTGAATGGCTCCTATAGCATATTTGACATCAGAGAGAGAATCTGGAGGGGAGGGCTTTCCATGAAGGTAGGTGAAAGACCTAGCTGGGCACACCTGCTGTGTGGATAGCAGCAGAAACTCTCTGAAACCTTAGGAGGGGACGGGGGGGGTGGAGGGTTTACCTGTTTCAATTGATGTTGATGTACATTTGTATCTGGGTAATAAATGCTTTGCTGGGAAAAGGGACTGTAAAACTGGCACTTGTGGGAGTATCATCAGCTACATCCATTGACCAGTGAGTTGGCCACCTGGCTTGGTAGAGAGTAGGGAAACTGAGGCAGATGTAAGCTCTAATGGTGGGCTTGGGAGCCCTTATTACAGTGTTCTGAAGACTTGTGCGTTTGGTGGTGGGGGGGAAACATGACATCAAATCACTTTGATGCAACCAACAAGGTAGCACTGAGTTTATCTTGTGTTACCATTTTAGCCATTTTTAATTCACTTACTTACTCATAAATTTCATTAATGATCTGCAGAAAACTCACTGTCAACCCACAGGAGCACTATTGCAGGGTGAATTTGTCACATGATAGGAAACAAGGAACTACGACAATTTCCCCCAAATTACTAATTGGCTTCAGTCAAATCGGCCCCAGAGTCTGGGGACATTGCTATCTGGAGCTGAGCACCGTCTCTGACAATACCTTTTCCCTCAGAAGAAGCTCAGAGCACTTTGCAAATATTAACACAGTGAAACTCGGAACATCTCAGTGAAGGGGAGTCCTATAATCCTCCCTTCCCATACGGGGAAACTGAGGCCCATAGTGACACAGCTTACCCAAGGACACAGTGAAACAATAACAGAACTGTGACTAGCACCCAGGTCTCTAAAAGCCTAATCCTCTGCTTTAAGCACAGGACTGTCCTTGCCTTGGGAGGACCATGAACTGGAACAGCCGATCTTGGCAGGGGTGTCAGAATGGGGGGGTACCAGCTTTAAGGGTGAGCAATGGAGGACGGGGGGAGAGGAGCAATCGGGGAGCAGAATCATGGGGGAAGAAGTGGCTCAGGGCAGGACCTCAGGAAAGGCTGCGCCAAGGCAGGAGCGTAAGGAAAAGGGGCAACATGGGGGCAGGGCTACAGTTTGGGCGCTGTGCCCCCCACCCTTTTAGGAAGTGTCTGCCACTTCTGGATTCAGGCCTCACTGCACTTTGGAGAAGTTTGGATCTAGATGGAAACCCCAACATCTCAGCCTGAGCCCTTGCCAGCATCCATGCAGAGCGTGTGCCCCTCCCCCCATTCACGGCTCTCCAGAGGCAAAGGAGCGCTCGCTTGCTGTCTCAGACAGAACTGGGTGTGTCCCTCCCATTTCCATAACTCTGTAAACATGCCAGGCACGGAGCAGCTGAAGAACGAGGCCCTGAAAGCCTGAGCTGCAGCTCCCCCATACTGACTTGCCACGTGGCCCAGAGCCGATAACTCTTCCCTGGCTCTCACAGAATCCTAGGGCTGGAAGAGACCTCAGGAGTCATCGAGTCCAACCTCCTGCCCAAAGCAGGACCAAAGTCTCGGCTTGACAAAGCCCTGGCTGGGTTGATTGAGTTGGGATTGGTCTTGATTTGGACAGGGGCTGGATTTGATGACCTCCTGAGGTCTCTTTCAGCCCGAGGGTTCTAAGAGTCTAACCCTAACTAACTCCCATTGGTTTTCATTCTTAGCCAATCTTATCCTTCAATCTTGATAGTGCAAACTGCTCTATTGTTTTCTCATTGCCTTGGGCCTTCTCCCGCAACTCTCATTAATTCTCGGCACCCTCAGGAGGAAATGGGTCATTGCACCTCGTTTGCTACATGATGCCATTACAGATGCTGGGCAGAGAACAACACATGAGTAGTCCCATTGCAGCGTAAGGTACAGCGGAGGTGAGCTCATGAAGAATGCTGGAGGGTCTCCCATCGTCCGGAGATGACGCTTTGTCTGTGCAAAGCAGCCGTCCATTTTCCCAGTAAAAGAATTCAGTTTGCCTGAATTTCAGAGTCCCTTGGCCTTTATTGCAATGAATCATTTCATGTGCATGATAATCCCACCAACCGCACACTGTGAGGCTACGAGCAAACAAATTTCTTTCTCCTTTCCAGGTAGCTTGAAGGATGTCCCCTCCATTAGGAACAGAAAGGTATCTGAACAGTTCCTTTCTAAGTGCACACCTAAGCAAGGAGGCAGCTTTACCTGGAACACAGTGAGGATGGCAGCAGGGAACGTATCGAAGTTGGTGGTCGGCGTTTCATCTTGAAAATTAAATCTACACAGGAAATAAAATTTAAAAATTAAAATGACGCAGCGGGAAAAAAAACCCCTACGCTCTCGTAATTCTCTATCGCCAGAGTCAGAAGACAATATTTGCTACAGAGAGGGATAATCTGGTCAGTTTCAGGATGGGAGGTGGTATCTTAAGGATGATTAGGTCTACATGGTGCAGCTTCGAGCACCAGACCTGTGCTGCTAGCCTGGCCGTTGCAAGGCACGCCGTGGAGCTGCTCTGTTGTCTCACTGACAAAATAAAACCACTCCCAGCAAGGGGATGGAGATGTGGGGCTTGGGGTGCAGAAGAGACTCTGGGCTTTGGACTGAGGCAAGGAGTTGGGGTGTGGAAGGATGTACAGGCTCCGGACTGGGGATGCAGGCTCTGGGGTGGAGTCAGATAGGAGAGGGGAGCTGTGGTGCCCAGCCAAGGGGAGCTGGTGCCTGGGGCAGGGGCAGTGCACAGAGCCCCACGGCTGCCCTTATGCCCTGGAGTTAGAGGGAGAGTGTCTCCTGTCCGCACCAATGGTTTTCATCGGTAAAACTTTTGTTGGCCAGGGATGTGTCTTTACCAACAAAAGTACCATGTAGACTTAGCCTAAGAGAGGTGTGTTTAGCAGAACTGTTAAGAAAACAGTATTTACATCTCACTGGAAATATCAACATTTCAAAATTAATTTCCATTCCTAAATGGAATTGAAAAATCATAATACCAAAAACTTTTGTGGAATAATTCCAAAAGTTGTAAACCAGAAATATCCAAACTGAAAATAAATTAAATTGAATTAGGAATGGCCATTTTAACCTAAAATGTTAAAAGAACAAAATGACAACAGTCCCTTTAGATGAAACAAATGCTCTTTTCTTTCAAAATGCCAATCTGAAACAAAAAATGCTTGTTGTGGCATGTTGCTTTGGAAAACCGAAATTAGTCATTGGAATTGGTATTGTCTCATAACAAAATTCAGGTTTGATTAAACTACGTTCCAGGAAGAAATTTTTCCGCACGAAAGAATTTCAAGCAGATTTGCAAATCCTCTGAGCCATCCAGTCCCCTCAGTCTTTTGCCTTCCACGAGACGGCTTTGATGTGAGGAAAACATCTCAACGACCACTAGACTTACTGTCCTCCAAAGAGCTGCATTCCCAGTAGAGCGAACACCACAATGAACAAGAAAAGCAGGAAGAGCAAACTGATGATGGATTTCATGGAGTTCAGCAAGGATACCACGAGATTCCTTAGGGAGTTCCAGTATCTAGGTTGTAAATCAAAGCAACCAACAGTTAGTGTCATTGGGTGAGGAGGGGCTATTTCCGGGAGAGATGAAAATGAGCTAGTCCTTTAAAAGGGGAGTAATGATGAGTGCTCTATGGGACACAGCTCAAGTTGTACAGTCTCCTTAAATTCATCTGGGTCTGACTCTCCGCTGATGTACTGCCCGTAGAACACGTGGCCCATTTGAGTCTATCATAGAGCAAAACCACATGTAGAATCAGAAATCTCTAGCCATCATGAGCAAACAGCTGCTGTGGAGAATAGCAACTTTCCATGAATTCTGCAGGGCTTTGTCCAAACTAACTGTACACGTTCCAAACTATGCAGCTTCTCTCTGCTCAGCTTATCTGGTTTTCAAACTATGGGTCACAGCCCGGTACCGCATCGTGGAATGTCGGGGCCTGGGGCTCGTTGCTGCAGGGGGATCAGGTGACCAGTGCAGGTGCTAAGGCAGCTCCCTGCCTGTCCTGGTACCGCAGACTATGCAGTAGGCCTGGCTCCGTGCCGGGGGTGGTGGGTGGGAAGGGAAGAGAGTGCACAGGGCTCCCCACACTACCCCTGCCCCAAGCACTAGCTCTTCAGTCCCATTGGCTAGAACCTGCTGTTGGCTGCCCCTGGGCACAGCATGGTCTGTGGTGCAGGAGAGGCAGGAAGCTGCCTTAGCCCTCCCCCACTGCACCACTGACTGGGAGCCGATCGAGATAATACCCTCTTGCCCCAGCCCTGCCCCCCCCCAAAGCTGGAGCCCCCTCCTGCACCCCAAAGCTCTCCACGTCGGCCCCACCCCGGAGCCTGCGCTCCAGTCAAATTATGTCGGGTTGCAGCATCAACAATTTTCTTCAACTGGGTCATGAGAAAAAAAGTTTGAAAACTGCTGATCTGCAGTATAGATGTGTTGCCTACAGCTTAAACTCCCCTGCATTTCCTTTCCATTACTATGCATACCCACTGCTGGGGATGCCAAAAACGGGGATTTATTGGTAATGCTGAGGTGAGAAGGAATCGGAGGGGGCTGTGAACTACTCATGTTGCTAAGACTTCAGCCAGGACCGAATGGTTCATTTCCATAGGAGCTTGATTCCCCCGCCCCCTTCTTACACCCCCACCATGTTGCTTGGGAAGTTATTTTAAAATGAGCTTTCAACAGTTTAATGCCTTATTTCTACACACAAGACCTCAAAATCTCACCTTCGGGCATTTCACTTGGTATGTGGGTGTTTGAAATAGGCATCCAATGTGCGTAGTTTAGGGGAATTTGCCCATCCTATTGGGACAGCCAGGGTTGAAAATTAACCTCGCTGCATCCAACCCCTACATTTTGCATATTGTGCCCAAGAACTCAAGGAAGGGGAACTTAGTTTGACCTGCACATGGCAGCTGCCCCCTGGCCAGGCACTGATGTTCAATCTGCTCTCCCCCACCCCCCGCATCCTTTGCTGGGAGAGGCAGGCTGAATCACAGAGGTCCGGGCAGGGCGTGGAGGAACGGCACTCTCACGTCACTGTCATATTTCCCTGCTGAAAACAAGCAGGGAACGTTTGTATTACGGAAACTAATGAATCAGAAAAGGCAGATAGAGCTAGTCAAGCTGAGGGTCTCTTTAGCAAGCCCGGGTTAACCAGGGGTGGGCAAAAGGGCCTCCGTGGGCCAGATCCAGCCCACCAAGCGAGTTGATCCCGCCTGCAGAGGCTCTGCCACTCCCACACCCCAAGGCCAATCAGGGTTTGGGGGTGGAGGGGTGGTGTGAAGTCTCCTCCCACCTTGCAAGGGGCTCAGCACTTAGGGTGTGTCTAAAGTACATGGCTCCGTCGACGGAGCCATGTAGATTAGACTGATCGGCAGAGGGAAATGAAGCCGCGATTTAAATAATCGCGGCTTCATTTAAATTTAAATGGCTGCCGCGCTCTGCCAACCAGCTGATGATCAGCTGTTTGTCGGAAGATCGGGGCAGTCTGGACGCACCGTGGTCGACAAAGAAGCCTTTGTCGACCGGCGCAGGCAAACTTGGTTTCACGAGGCATACCTGCGCCGGTCGACAAAGGCTTCCTTGTCGACTGCAGCGCGTCCAGACTGCCCCGATCTTCCGACAAACAGCTGATCATCAGCTGGTCGGCAGAGTGTGGCAGCCATTTAAATTTAAATGAAGCCACAATTATTTAAATCGTGGCTTCATTTCCCTCTGCCGATCAGTCTAATCTACATGGCTCCATCGACGGAGCCATGTAGTTTAGACACACCCTTAAAGTCAACTTCCAGCTGCTTGGGATCATCTCGTCTGATCTCCTGTGTAACACAGGCCAGGGAGTGTCCACAAACGAATTCCTAAAGCTCATCTAGAAAAACATCCAGGCTTGATTTTAAAATGGTCAGCGATGGAGAATATGCTCTGAAATTGTTCCCATGATTAATTACTCTCACTGGTTAAAAAAAAGCCTTATTTCAGTCTGGATTTATCAAGCTTCATCTTCCAGCCATGGGTCATGTTATAACATTCTCTGCTAGATTTAAGTTTGTTAAATAGGTGGGTGGGTGAAGTGCAGGAAGTCAAGACTAGATGATCACGATGGTCCCTTTTGGCCTCTAAGTCTGATCCCCAGGTAGGTATTTATCGACTGTAATCAAATCACTTCTGAGCCTTTTCTTTGTTAAGCTAAGTACATTGACCTCTTTGAATCTAGCACTACAAGGCTTGTTTTCTAAACCTTTAATCATCCCCATGGCTCTCCTTTGCCCCCCGTCTACTTTAACAATATTCTTCTTGGACCATGGGCCCCAGAAGTGGACATACCATTCCAGCAGCAGTGGCACCAGTGCCAAATACAGAACTAAAACCACCCCTCTACTATTCAGGATTCCCCTGTTTATGCATCCAAGGGTTGCATTAACTCTTTTGGCCATTGACGTCCTTGAGAACTCATAAGCCAAAAGGAGCCCCAAACCTTTTCAAGAGTCACTGCTTCAAAAAAGAACTGGATAAATTCCTGGAGGTTAGGTCCATCAATGGCTATTAGCCAGGATAGGTAGGAATGGTGTCCCTAGACTCTGTTTGTCAGGGGCTGGAAATGGGTGACAGAAGAGGGATCACTTGATGATTCCCTGTTCTGTTCATTCCCTCTGGGGCACCGGAATTGGCCACTGTCACAAGACAGGATTCTGGGCTAGGTGGACCTTTGGCCTGACCCAGTCTGGCCCTTCTGACATTCTTCCCAGGATAGACTCCCCATTTGTAAGTACAGCCCATAGTCTTTGTTCCCAGGTGTCTACATTTACATTTAGCCAGATTGAAATGCATTTATATGTTAACACTCCTACCATTATTAACCAAACGTATACAAAAAAAAGAGATATTAAGTCACTTTGACAGGATCTATTTTCCATAAACCCTGTGTTGATTTACAGTAATTACATTACCCTCCTTTAGTTCTTTATTAATCAAGTCCCTTATCAGCTGCTCCATTATCTTTCCTGAGATCAAAGTCAGATTGACAGGCCTGTAATTTCCTGGGATATCCCATTTACTCTTTCTAAAGACCAGCACAGCACTCATTCTTTCCTAGAAAGCTTCTGCCATTTCCCCAGTGCGCCAAGGCTTATCAAAATATTTTGTTTCAAAACTATCACAACAAAACTTTTTAACTTCTTGGGGAATTTGTCTGGTCTGGGGCTTGTTTTCCCCCCCATGAAACAATTCAGTGAAACTGAAATGAATTCACAATATTGTGGTAGCCTCGTCAGTCCCAGAATATTAGAGAGATAAGGTGGTAAACTAATATCTTTTAAAGGATTGACTTCTGTTGGTGAGAGACACAAACTTTTGAGTAACCAGAGCTGAGGTCTCTCTGACTAACAGAAATTGGTTCAATAAAAGGGTGCGTCTAGATAGTACCCTTCTACTGGAATAAGCTACGCAATTCTAGGTCGAAATAACTTATTTTGAAATTTGGTGCTGTACCGATAGCACCAAATTTCAAAATAAGGCACTATTCTGACAAATCCCATAACTCTCATGAGGGTTACAGAGATGCCGGAATAGCACGCCCGCTATTTCAGGAAATAGCGGGAGTGTTTAAAGACACAGTGTTGCTATTTCAGGATACTTCCGATATCCCAAAATAGCGCCACAGTCTAGACGTACCCAAAGAGGTCACCTCACCCACTGTGTGTCTCACAAATTCACAACATTATTGTGTTGCTGAATCTGCACTTCTCATTGAAAAAAATTTCAGATGGAAAATTCCACCCAGCTGTACTTGCAAGCTCTGCACAAGCGTGAGCATGTAAGAGATGAGGTATAAATGTTACTTCATGCACTGGAGGGCCTGCAACATCCAGTCCAGTGGTAGCCCCAAAAAGGTGCCTCTCTATGACAGACTGGCATAGGATTTGGGGGGGGGAGGGCTTGGGTGTCTGAGATGGATGTTTCCCTGAGATGAATCAAGCAGATGTACCTGAGTTAGACTAAGACCCTAAAAAGAGGCTAAATTGCTCTAATGGATAGATTTTATGACCACAGCCCAGGACAGACAGTTCTCCAAGGGAATTTTCCCTGCCTCGCGCTGCTGCCTGCCTGAGGCAAAACTTGCATCAACTCTCAAGCTGGTATTTCTCAGTTAACATAACTGGGCAGCACATCCACATGTCAGGTGGATGTATTATCCCGAGTAGCTGGGCCTTTTCAGCACCCATCCATGACTGATGACCGGCTCCTGGGCTGTAACAAGGAGTTAAATTTCTACAGTTGCCAGTTCCCATTACAGCTTGACAAGCAGGAAATTATGTTGAGCTATTTTCTCCTTGTGTCCTATCTCTGAATTTCAGTGCCTCTCAGGCTGCATTCCCACTCTCTGCAGTGATATGCCATCCTGCTGCGACCTTTCCAGCTTGCTGCAATTTAACTTTCTAACCATCATGTCGCTCTGCTTTTCACAATCTTCCTGGCTTGTACTGAAGGAAGAAAAGGCCTCTGAAAGAAAAGGCATAATGCTCCCAATTATTCAGAGCAGAGTGGTGCGGCTGCCTTCCGCTGAACAGATTAGAGGCAAAAATCCAAGGGCAGGGAGCTTCGGGGAAAGCCAGGCAAAAAGGAAAGAATTAGCACAGGGTGAGGTGATAAAGAGGGCCAGACAGCAGCCATGGAACATATGGAGCTCCTGCTTGGCTAACTTTCTCAACTAGTTCCTGCTCGGATGTGACTGAGCACTTTTCTGGAGCCTGCTGCCCCTTCAGGACTTTTCTTTGCTACTGAGAACCTACAGTTTTTCCTGCTCTCTGCCCTTTTCAGAAATTGTTTCGGATTTCCTCAGACACCTACAGGCAGAGGTGCGCTCTAGTGCACAGCTCCGGCAAGAGCTGGCTGAGCTGCAGCAAAAGCCAGCAGGGAGCTGTTGAAGGAGCTGGCAGGGACCTGGGTTGTGATAGGACAGTAGCTGTACAAAATGTAAGTTCCTTTCACCCCTCCCTACAGGGGAAAGTTGGAGATGCTGAACGATCAGCAGGTAAAAAGCCAGCTAACTCTTCGGGGGGGGGAGAGGGGTTTACACAGCAAAGAAAAGCATGTTCCTAACTTGGGTTAGCTAACAGGTTAAATTAGCGGCAAAGAGATGGCAACTCAGCTTTTAACTTGCATTAGCAGCTCGACTTCAACTCTGTAGGGACTTATCTCCACTGTAGCTGGGAGCAAGCTTTGTCCAGTAGACAGACCTGTGGTAGGGAGGGAGCTTATGCTCACATGGTAAGAATAGCTGGTGGATGTTGCAGCACGAAGGGAGGCTCAGGCAAGCCATCCAGGCACGCTTGGCCCAGGTAGAGTGGGCTTGAACTCAAGTGGCTAGTCTGAGCCTCTGACATTGCTGCAAGGTTCCCACAACTATGTTTAGTGTTCTCGAGCAGCCCTGCCCCCACTAGCCTGTCAGCTTAAAGGAAGGTTCACTCCCAGCTGCAGTGTAGACATACCATGGGGCCTGCTAATCCACATTAAAAGCTGAGTCACTGGGTCTTTGCAGCTACTTTAAACCAAACGTTGCTCATGTGCACGAGTTGACCTAAGAACATACTAATTATTGCAGCGCAGACCTGGCTAAAGGACACCCACATTGCGCAGCTGATGACGAGAGACGTAGCTAAGCACGTCCAATGGCCATTTCATACTCTTGGTGGCCAATCGGAGCCCTGACACCCTATTAAGTTTCGAAAAAGGGGCTCCCCGTCTAAATCCTTTCTGTGTTGCTCCTTGCACAGAGAGGCTGCACCAGCTCCCCCTCCCCCCTTGTGGCTGGAAGCGGTATTGCAGCAGCTCAGCCTTCGGGTTGCCCAGTGCCCTCGCGGCCCCATTTTGGCTATAAATCTGACTGGCCCTGCAGCCAAGCCACTTAACAGAGTCCAACCTCTTCGGCGGCCTCCAAGTCCTTCACTTAAAGTCCAACAGAACCAAATATGCAACTCAGCTAGGCTCAGCTGTGAGCTTTCCTCTTTGCAGTCTAGCTGCAAACTGTCTCAACACCAACCGGAGTTTCTGGGTTTGAACCTCACCCCCACCTTGAGGCTGGAACACAACCCCTCCCCCTAGGGTTCTAGGCAGGCTGCAGTCCCTGATTGGCATCTGTCTCCAACCAGACTCCTTGCACAGCACAGGACGGCGTGTCAGCGAAGCATCCCCAATCCCTGCAGAGATGTAGTGGGGGTGATGCTAACTGACCAAGGCTGAGTGACCCCAACACTCACCTGGTGTCACACAGTTACACGCCTCTTGCTAATACAAAGAGTTAATTAAAAAGAGGGAAGAAGAGGGGAAAACTTGGGGGGGGGGGAGGAACAAAACTGGCACGGCTGCCCAAAACATGGTCAGCCAATTAGAGAGAGAGCGTGCAGAACTGACATTCATCTGCAAATTTGACACTGTTTCCCTGGGCTTATAAACTGGATGTCACATTATAACCTGTATTTAACACTTCATTTTTACATCAAAGGCTAAGTATGGGACACTTGCAGCTCACTTAATTAGCCTCATTAGCCCCAGTCCTACAATTTACAGGTACTACTGGGTTTTTGATATCCCTCTCCACCTCTTCTGAATAAGTGGGCTTTGCCCACGAAAGCTCCTGATACGACAGACATTTTTGTTAGTCTCTAAGGTGCCACAGGACCACTTGTCATTTCAAAACAGTTTCAGTTAGCTCAACATTACAACTTTCACACCTGCAGCAGTGGCACTAAGTGGAATATAAATTGCACAATAGCTGTTTGTTAATTCCCCTGACACCTCAGAAGAACGAGCAAAAAGCATCGCCTACCAAACGCTACAGGCTCATCAAAGTGCCAGATTCAGCCAGGGAAACAGAAGACCTCAGTACACTCTGAGATAAGGTATCCTACAGGCAGCAGTAGCACAAGTGTCCTCATGCTGTTGTGCTGGCGTATCTCAGTCTTGTCTTTTGTCGGGAGAAGTGACGTACAGTCTTCCTGGCTCGTTCAACTGTAGTCCCGAGGGCCCGGTTTGCGGACGTGAGTGCTGGTAGCACACACCTCAGTTAATCGCAGGCCTTGCGTGGTAGCGTGAGGGGGACGGACAGAAGCAGAAGTTACCGCCAGGGCCCAACAGCTACATGGCTAGGGTTGCCAGGTGTCCAGTATTGACCCGCACAGTTCGGTATTTTCACCTTCTCTCCAGTAAAAAAAACTTCAGAAAATACCGGACACCTAAAATATCCAGTACTTTCTGATTTTTTCCCGTCCAGGAGGCAAAAATCTCGGGTGCTTACCGGGTTCCGCAGGGGAGCTATCTGGCCTGGAGGAGGGAGACAAGTTGGTGGACGGCTGCCGGCAGCCTGTTAGGGCCAAAAAGTCTCAAAAGCATTTCTTAAAGGGGCCATGCTGTTGTTTTTGGTTTGAGTTCTTTTTTTTTTTTTTTGGCTTAATAACTCTTGGGATCCTTTTTTTTTCGTCAACAACTTTGGTCTCCTCCTTTTTTTCTCCACAGAATTTTTTCCCCAGTGGTTTTTCTTTGGCGGTGGCAGGGGGGGAGGGGAGGTGTCGGTATTTTTGGTTAAACCATCTGGTAACCTTATACGTGGCTGTATCCCAGGAGTGTGCGAGGCAGGCCAGCATTGACACTAATTGTAGGAGAGTGATGACAGCTTTCATTTTGAGCTCAACAGCCAAGGGGAGCGAAAATGAACTTGGACTTACTTGGTTACTTTGAAAATCCTCAGCAGCCGAAGAGCCCTCAGTACACTGATGCCAAACGAGGTACCAGGCTTCACCGCTGCCCAAATCACTTCAAAAATGCTCCCCACGATCACCTGCAAGAACAGCCTCTTTTAAAAGGGAAAATGATTCCACAACCGGCTGTGGGTCCTCCCACAGGGGCTCGGGACCAAAGGCGAGACTGATCCTGCGCTGGAACGGGGGCTGCCAGTGTAATTTGCACAATCAAGAAAACAGCAAGAAAGCCTGAGCTCTCAGACAGAATGGCTCTCATATCGTGCCTGTGTGATCCAGCCTGAGGAAGGAAAACAACTCAGATACCAGTCTGCTGCTTGCTCTGGTGGCGGAAGCACTCTCTGCACCAGGCCTGTATGTTGCCTGGTGCATTGTGGGATCACAGCCAATGCCCCAGCCACTGCCCACCAGTGCCCACCTGCACAAGAGGGGGCATTAGCAGCCAGAAAAAAGCTGGCCCTGCCCGCACGTCATGCATATGAGTAGCCTGCACAAGGATATGAGATGTCTCCTTACGCCCCCTTACTCCTAGGAGTTGGCCACAGCTGGGCTCAGGAGCGGGCACTGTATAGGAGCTAATAATAATTATGTAAAATCTACTGCAAGCATCTCTCTGTTCAGAACCTTTCGAATGATGGTTAATTAAGCTCCTTGCAGTTAAATAAAAATCCATAGAATTCAATCGAGTTCACATTCTACTGTTCAACAGCCCCTGGGTTGGAGATATTTAAAGAATTGTCTCTGGACAGATTTTTGTTAAAATTTTGGCAGCTACGCAATAGTACAAACCCTGAGATACAAAGGGACTGTATGAAATGTAAAGAGGGAGAAATTATAGTAGTGAAAATTGCATTATAGTAAAGGGGGATTATAGAAAAGCTGAGTTACTGCTTAAGTAATAAGGTAAGACGAGCATCTCTGAGCCATTATATCTCATTTCAGGCAAAATCAAAGGTTGAGAAACTTTAGCCATGGAGTAGCACAGCAATTGCCTTGAAATGCACCAGGGGCTGATTTCTACCGTGGAATGCAATTTTCACAGAAAATCAAGGTGAACAGATAGACCTGTGCTAGCACTTGAGTGATGACATGAGATTGTTGACACCCTGAAAATGGCATTTGTGTACAGAAGTCCAGCTCCTTTTCAGCAGAACACAGCTCTCCTCTCCTTCACTGTGTATCCTTTTTAGGAACCCATCATGCATCAGTAAAACCTTCCCCCATGCTCTCTGAGTTTTAAATTGATCATTAATTTTCTTGCCATATTAAAATGACCTCTTGGGAGTGACTTCACACAAGGCTCCACTGGACTATTCCTCCCAGGGCCAATGTGTCTCTGTTTTGTTGTTTCTTTCTTCTTAGCATCTCAATGGTTTGTCAAGCTAAACTGACTACAGAACTGTGTGCTGTTCCCAAAGGGGATAAAAAAAATCTAAATTAAATTAAGGAGTGGGAAGGTGGGTGTGTGGAAGAAAGCTAGCCAGTGGTGGCTTCCCAATGGAGTCTCTAAATAAGGAAGAATTAGAAAAGTGATCAAAACCTTCTCCCTCCCTCCTGGGAATCCCAATCCGTGAAACGTATTACTGTACCACTGCTTCCTTCAGCATGGCACGACAGAAAGCTGATGGGCCCAGTGGATTTGTTCTGTGGTTAACATAAAATTCTTAGATCATTTATCCCACAAGACAAGGTATATTTTTTCCTTTGGGGGAGCATTCTGATTAACAAAGACTTTTAGGAAATAAATGAAGAGAAATTAGCAGACCATGAGGGTGACACTTGCCATATTGTGTAGCCCATGAAGTATCAATGTGGTGGATAGAAAACATCAATCCAGCATCTTTCACTAGAACTTGTCAAAAAATGAGGCAGCGATAAATTTACATAAATCAAAAGCCTAATTAGGGTGTTACCAAACTGGCTAATTTTCTAGAGACAGTTCAGAGAGGCTGGACTTTTCAAAGGAGTCTCAAATTGTTAGACGCTTACCTCCCATATTTTCAATAGGAGCTGGGTGCCAAATTCAGGACCGGGTTCAGGGTCAGGTGACTCAGGCGATGGCCTGGGGTGGTGGGCTTGGAGAGCATGGGACTTGGGGTGCTCTTTTTATTGAAAGGGAAAACAGAATGCTTGAAATGAAATGTTTCAGATGTTCTTTATGTGGGTTCATATTTCACTAACTTCCTACAATGTTCTGGACCGTTCTAGAATCTTGTGGAAGCTTCCAGACTTGCTTATATATGGCATGAAAAAATACAGATGTACAGATACGAGTGAGCTAGTTTTATCGTTTTGTATGCCAGGGATAAATCACACGTGCAAATCTTGTATCAAAATGGTGAAATGGACCACAAATGCAATAACATGAGGGATTCAAGATTAGAGCTTAACAAACAGAGAGGACACATTGAACATGCGCCTCACCTGGGGCACCAGCTCGTTTAGGGCCAGGCCTAGACAACTCCCTTAGAAGTCTCTGAAAATCCCAAACCAATTTTCAATCTAGCCTTAGCAGAACCTTTGTTTTTGCAGGCACAGCATTATGCCTACTACAGCCTGTTGCTTTTAGTTTAAGGGGGGGAGTGTTAACTAAAGTCCCTGATGATATTCCAAAATCAAGAGTGTAGCCATCTACGTGACTTAGCCATCTACGTGATGGGGGGAGGGGGGAGAGGGAAGCAGCTGCAGATACAGTGCCCTACTCACAATTACTTGTATGACAGTTTGCTGCAACAGAACTGGGGGTCAGTGTCTGCACAACACGCCTTAAATTGTTTATCATGAAAATCACCATTACCAGGTTTGGGCATATTTGGTATGTTCCATTAGAGGGCTGGTGATGGTTTCTTTTTGCACTGCCAGCGAAAGGTAAAGGAGAGCCAGTCTTGCAGTGGAAAGTACACCAGATGCTTCCCACGCCTACCAGGGTAGCCTAGCCCTTAAAGCAGCAGAGATTCTGGGGCCAGTCATTCCCAGCGGAAAGAGGTCAGGTGGTCTTAGGAAGGGCTGAGAAAGCTCATTTGGGATGGGGAGAGGGGGCTGCAGGAGGGAGGCTGGCTCCTGTGACTGGCCTTGGAGCAAAGAGGAGGCTGTTTTGGTCTGGGGAGTATCTTTATTTTGTGCTACTTTGCAAGGTTTTTTATTTCAATTAATAAACTGTGTCCTGAAAGAGGGCAGGGTCTTCAATCTTCCTGGGCTGGGTGCCCTGCTGGCAGCCCGTCACCCAGCACACTTTTCCTGGCCTTGCTGTGCTCTACACAGTTCCCCTCTAGAGATACGGGGTTAGTCCGGGCTCTAGGCCTGATTGGTCCTTGGCCTCCTCCTGAGACAGCCAACCAAGGGGCCAATTAGCATCAGCTGTCAGAGTGGAATTTGTGATGTGGGCACCTGCCAACAGTAAAACAAAGTGGCTGTGTCTAGACTGGCAAGTTTTTCCGCAAAAGCAGCTGCTTTTGCGGAAAAACTTGCCAGCTGCCTACACTGGCCCCTTGATTTTCCGCAAGAACACTGACGATCTCATGTAAGAAATCAGTGCTTCTTGAGGCAATACTATGCTGCTCCCGTTCGGGCAAAAGTCCTTTAGCGCAAAAGCTTTTGTGCAAAAGGGCCAGTGTAGACAGCTCAGATTTGTTTTGCGCAAAAAAGCCCCGATTGCGAAAATGGCGATCGGGGATTTTTTGCGCAAAAGTGCGTCTAGATTGGCACGGACGCTTTTCCGCAAAACGTGCTTCTGTGGAAAAGCGTCCGGGCCAATCTAGACACTCTTTTCCGCAAATGCTTTTAACGGAAAACTTTTCCGTTAAAAGCATTTGCGGAAAATCATGCCAGTCTAGACGTAGCCAGTGAGTCAGATATTCATTTCCCAGAGTCATGAAGTGCTGCGGAAACAGCACGTTCAGTCCCGGAAGGGGGAAGGGAAGCACTCGCAGTCAGTCAGTTCTGGGTCCAAGCTGACAGACTTAAGTTCCCTTCAGACTGGCTGGAAGACACATGAGATGCCTCAACTGTTCTCTCCCTCTCTAATCTTTATGGTGGTGGCTGCATCTTGAGCACCAGAGACAGGAAACACAGCAGCCCAGATGCTCTCTTAGGATCCAGGTACACACTTCCAGGGAAGACAATAAAAGTTGTGTCAGCCTATGTGAAGGCAGAACTTAGCCCCACATTGTGTTAGTCACCCCTAGCCACAGACATCTACAGAAGTGTCCTGTATTTCCAGAGCGGCTGAGCACCACCATGGATATCAATGGCATGGGCTCAGCACCTCCCCCCAAAACACGCCACTTTGATTGTATGTGCCTCGTTATGCACTACGGTGCCTCACTCTAGCTGCTCAGATTTGAAACTCACTGCCCATGCATCACGAGGGGCCATCGCCACAGGATGGTCGAGAATCCAAGCAAAGGTGTCACGGGGTGGGAAGCCCTGCTCCGCTTGAGCCCCGTCTGCATGGCCTCACCCCGTAATCAGGCCCCCTGCCTACAGCCTCTAGCAGCACGGCTCAGCGGCCTTGTCTACGAGAACCCCAGTCCCCAGGGCAGTAAGGCCTAGCAGCCAAGTCAGTATTACAATAGGCACACCCCCTATGGGGGCCAATGGGGGTGGGGGTAGAGAGACCCAGGCCCTCCCTTTCTACCAGGCCCCATCCCAGGGCCCTCTCCATTTTGGGCATATCCCACCACTGGGTCAGCAGGGAATCCGCCCGAAATACGCTGAGTCTGCTGGGAGCTCCTACCCTGTCCCTTCCCCACCTGCATTCTCCCGCTTAGTTTCTCTCCCTAGCGTCCGCTTGCCACAGTGGCTGCTTCGGTGTTTGGGCAGGATCTCCTTCCCCTCCCATGGTCAGCCCTGACTAAGCTGCTCCCCTGGCTTTTATACTAGGCCTACAGTTGGAGCATGCCCAGCAAGGCTGTGGGGGCAGGACCTGCTCCGTCAAGCAGGTCTGGTTTACCCCTCCCAGGCCAGTGTGGGGTTGGTACATCCTGTCACAGAAGGGAACCAGGATATAAGAAACCAAACACACATCTGCCTTGAAAACAGCATCTCCTGGTATTAGCGCACTTAGCGAGGCTGCTGATGAGAACTGCATCCCTGTGAGCTTCTAGCAGGAAACAATTCCCACAGACACCCAGTTCTGCTTGGCGACTGGGTTGCTTAGAAGGAGACAATTCCTAGAGGAAACAAAAAACAGGACTAGGTAGCACTTTAAAGACTAACAAGATGGTTTATTAGGTGATGAGCTTTCGTGGGCCAGACCCACTTCCTCAGATCAAATAGTGGAGGAAGCGGGTCTGGCCCACGAAAGCTCATCACCTAATAAACCATCTTGTTAGTCTTTAAAGTGCTACATAGTCCTGTTTTTTGTTTCAGCTACACCAGGCTAACACGGCTACATTTCTATCACAATTCCTAGAGAAAGTGTGTTCAGACTGGCATGTCTTCTCATGGTTTCTCACTGTGTGTTCACTAGATTTCTAAGGGAGGTGGAAGAGAAGTAATTAATGGCTGTAAAATATGCCTGTGGGATGTCATTTGCACTCCCTGATAAACAAATAACACCACTCAGTATAGGAGGGCCTTCCACGCTGCATTAGTTTATGTAGATGATGTCAACTTACCCCAAAGTCAAAGCAGTTGAATGAGGAGTGGAAGTAATTTCGGGGCCCTAGTCCGTACATCTTCAAGGACATCTCAGTAAGGAACAGACCCAGGAAAACAAACTCTGCAAAATCTAGAAGCCAGCAAAGAGACTGAATCAGTTAATGAGAACCTGCGAGGCTGAGATAATGCAATACCCTCCGCAGCATGGAGGGCCTCCTGCTGATTGAAAACCCTTCTGCAGGGGGAAGGTAACTGACCTAGTGCCCCTTCATGTAAGGGTCGTGATTTCTGCCTATATGGCTTGGAGGCACATCCTGCAAGAAGCGCAAAGGTAGTTTCAGTGTGGCTGGGGGAGGTTAGGAATGTGAGCTCTGAAAAATCCTGACAACCTCTGTGAAAAGCACTTTGAGAAAGAGGATTGTGGGGCTGTTTATAAAAGCCTCCCTTAGCTCCACCCGGAATATTTTGCACATGTACAACTACACAGATCTGTCAACTGCTCTTTCATATGGAAGTCCCAAGCCAGAAGGACCTCTAGTCTGGCCACCTGTTTAGCACCAGCCATGAAACGTCACAGAGACTGGAATGAGGGGAGCTGCAGCAAGCCCTGGTGTGAAATGGTTTTCATTTTAACGGGCTTATGCATTAGTTCAATGGTTCTCAGCATCCACATTATACAAACTGGTCCAGCACTCCTGTAAAGCTTCCCCACCATAATCCCTCGAGCAGATCTTTTAGAAAGACAGCCAATTTGAATTTAAAAATGGTCAGTGATGGAATCCACCGTGCCCCTTAGTAAATTCTTTGAATGATTGAATCTGTACAGTATGATGTGCAGTTACCCAGTTTCCATGTGTGAGCACAGAATATTGCAGGCACAAAACAAGGAGCCATGTCTACATTGCCACTGGAACTCTCTCACTCAGGGGCATGAAAAATTACCTCCGGCCTCCAGGCACAGCAAGTTACAGCTCTGTAAAGCACCCGTGTAAATGGGCTGCGAGCACTGGGAGGCCAGCTCTCACTGCTACTTGTTACTCCCCTCATTTAGGTGGTTTACAGGGACCGCTGGGAAAGCTTGCTCCCAGTGCTAGGGCGATGGTCAAACTTTCAATTGAAAGTGCTGCTGTGTTTTAAGTGTAGGCCTTACCTAAGTCTCTTAAGAGCAACAGTTACTTTAGATGCACTATAACTGAAAAAACGGCCACCTCATTTGAGATCTGATTGCAATCTTAAGCGTAATATGACTAACATTTTTACAAGCATCTAAGTTCTATTTTCGAAAGTGCCCACGTCACTTATGTGCCTAAGTTCTATTGACCTTCAAAGGCACTTAGTTATCAAAGTGATTTAGGTTGCAAACCTACTTAAGTAGAAGTCCAAGTCTCTTTGAAATTTAATGGAATTTACGTACCTAAGCAGCAAAGGCACTTTTGAAAATGGGATTTAGATATTTTTGCAAATTTTACCATGTGCAAAAATGACACTTTCTTATTCAACAGAACTTTACTTTATGTGTAATGATCTATTCCTTCATGGATATGTGTTCACTGCATGCTAGATCCAAAATGCTGACTTTACTACCGACTCATCACACTGTTTTTGTTAGCCTTGCAGAACCTACATAGCTTGGAGCCAGCAAACTGGATCCTGTTATGCCTCATGCATTACAAACCAAACAGCCGGGCAAGTTTTTGGTTGGAAAGTTTTTATCACCTCTGATAACATAAGGGACAGAAAAAATCCAGCTGGATTTTTCAAGTTCCGTATTGAATTTGCAAGAATCACAGTTACAGAAAAAAAGTACCTTTTGCTTTGTAAATTGAGCACGTTAGATCTGGACATCACTGAGGAAAAAGAACTATGGATTTTTTTTTAAGTAGCATCAAAAGCAAAACCCTACCAAAACAAAACAATCCACTACACACACAGTTCTCCTCCTGAGGAAAGGATAAAAGAAGAACAAATCACAGACCTAATGCATGGCTGGAAGGTGTTCAGATGCTACAGTGGTAAGTGAATTACAGTAACTGACTTAGAAGATAGAACTCACATGTCATATTTACAGAGTCATGATTCTGTCTGTGGCTGCTCTTTAAGCTTTGCGATTCCAACTCTCCTTAACCCCTTGGACAGAATTCCAGTTCCCTTTCAGGAGCTCAGCCAGACCAAAGGATGTGGCCCTCAGGACACAAGTGGAATGAGTTTAGCGAAATTCCTTCTATTTCTTCATAGACAGGGGTTCCCCCACATGCTATGAAAGAGGCATACATCCCCCGATGAGGGGACAAGACATAAAGCAGTGAGGGGAGCAGCAGGTCAGGTCACGTCTGAGGTAGGCTGGGGAATTTGCAGCTGCCACCAGTTCTACCTAACTCTAGACAAAGCTCTTGGTTTCTTGCTGCCAAGAGCACCAACTTTTTTGTGGCTAAAGTTTGAAAACAGCTGTGTTTCCTTAGTGGATCCAGAAAGTCATGCTGGAGAAAAGTCCTGGCTCACTGTGATAATCTTTTTATATAGGTGGTATAATAAATAATAATAATAATATCTAGCTATTATAGAGCAATTTTCCTCAGTAGCTCTCAAAGCACTTTATGAAGGAGGAGTGTATCACTATCTCCATTTTAGAAGTACAGAGTGGGGCAGTGACATGCCTCAAGTTGCCTCACAGGCCTATGACAGAGCCTGGAATAGCACGAAGGTCTAGTTGAATCTCAGTCCAGTGCCCTAATCACTAGACCATGCTACCCCAGGCTCATAACTATCTTGCACCCTAAATAGTCATATACAGCCAAATTCAACACAGATTAAATCGGTCAAGGTTTTTTTCAGGTACCTGGCAAGAATGGGAGTAACAGATGTAAAAATCAGCGAAACAGCCAAGAAGATTGAATGTCTACTCCAGATCTGAGAGTAGACAACTAATGTCTTTCAGAGCTAGTGATCCTTGCATCCAGAACCCGACTCAGCAGCACCTGGGTCCAGAGGTCAAAGCTGGCAGCAACAGCAGTGTCTCAGTGGTGACTAGCTGCATGAGCCCTGGAACCAGATGCAGGCAGTAAAGGAAGGGTGGAAACAAGGATGCAGAGCAAAACGAAAGCACTTAACTCCTTGAGTACAAGACAGTGACTCAGAATGAATCAGCTTCTCGGGCTGATGGATCCAAAACAGAATTTCTTTTGACATGGTCCTGCCCATATAATTGAAAATGCAGTTTCATTGTTTGGACCGCCTGGTATTCAGGCCCTACATTTAATTTAATCTCCTTTAAACAGAAACATTCTGTAATTCAATTTAAGGGGAAAATAGTTTGATACAAATAGTCTAATTTAATTTAAAATGTATGTGGCTGGCAAAGGCCACACTGGTATAATTTTGACCCAGATGTCTGAATTAGGTAGTTAGTGGCTCTTTTTGTCAATCACCAACAAATTAATTCCATTTCCGCACTGTCTGGAAGTCTGATGTCATTAGGTGCAGGAGTTGGGGATGCTACCACTGAGTTTATTTGTTTTTCCCCATGTGGAAACCTCTAACCGGAAAAAATTGCCCCAGGTCCAAACCTTCCCTCTCCTGTTGAAGAAAGAGGGCTTGAAATAATCAGCAGACATAAATAAACATGCATGTTTCAGAAACCCTTTTTTCTTTCAATTGCAAATGCTGCATATTTATATCCAGAGGGAGCTGGGCTTCTACTTCAAAGGCAAATAAGATATCATCAAGAAACTAATTGCATAATGCATTGGGTTAAGCACACTGTAGGCCACAAAGGAAAAACAGAGGAGATGAGTTCTTAGACCATGATGGCCCAAATACCTTGATAGAGTTTCCTATCTCCCAAAAAATAAATAATAAGAAGAACAAAAATATTTTTGTTATGCCTTTTCTTTAAACTTCAGTTTTAAAGCACATCAAAGGAAGCTGTGAGGTGCCTGGTTAAGAGCCCTGGAGAATGGCAACCTCCACTGGTGGGAGCCAAAGAACAAGACGGACAGCAGCAACATGGAACTTTCCTGCCCACTGCCCAGCCAAGCTTACTGAGAGAAGTCATAGAGTTTTTAAGGCCAGGATGAATCAACTCAGATAATCTTTACTGATCTCCTGCATAACACAGGCCAGAGGACCTCAAAGAACTTTTGCATCAAGCCTGTAATTTCTGGTTGAGCTTTAGCATCTTTTACAAAGACATCCAGTCTTGAATTAAAGTCTGCAAGTGATGGAAAATCCACCGCATGCCTAGTTAAGTCGTTCCATTAGTTAATTACCCTCACGGAAAACATGTGTCTTGTTTTTACTCTGACTTTGTCTCACATCTAGCTTTCATTATGCCTTTTGTGTGCTAGATTAAAGAGTTGTCAGTGATCAGAAAACTCTTCCTCTTGAAAACGCCAGTGCTAGTAGCAATTAAAGCAAACACTGACGGTGGGTGGTTGCATGAAGGAAATCTGTTCACTTGGAACTGCATCTTATTTCATCAAACAAAGTTATGAGCTTAGAAGACGAGAACCTGCATAGTAGACCCACAATACGTACAGCATTGTGTGACACCACTGAGCTTTTCCTTCAGAAGAGAAAAACTGGAAAATATTCCAGAAACATCCATGCCTACTCCAGATCTCCTCATAACTTAAGAATGGCCATGCTGGGTCGGGCCAGTGGTCCATCTAGCCCAATATTTTGTCTTCCTGCAGTGGCCAATGCCAGATTCTTCAAAAGAAATTAATAGAACAGGGCAATCATCAACTGCTCCATTAATAGCCGCCCAAACTCAGGATCTGGTGGAGGGACACCCGCAGCATGGGGGTTGCATCCTTGGCCATCTTGGCTAAGCGCATTGATGGACCTATCCAACTGACCTCTTCTTTTTTTGAAACCGTTTCCACTCGTGGCCTTCACAACATGCCCTAGCAATGAGTTCCACAGACTGATGGATGCTGTGAGAAAGCACTTCCTTATGTTTCTTTTTAACCTGAGGCCTATTAATTTCATCAGAAGACCCCTGGTTCTTGTGTTCTGTAAGGGTTAAATAACACTTCCTTATTCATTTTCTCCACACCAGTCATGATTTTGTAGCTCTCTACCATATTCCCCCTTACTCATCTCTTTTCCAAGCTTTATAGTCCCAGACTTTTTAATCTCTACTCATATGGAAACTAGTATCAGAGGGGTAGCCATGTTAGTCTGAATCTGCAAAAGCGGCGAGGAGTCCTGTGGCACCTTATAGACTAACTGAAGTGTCGGAGCATAAGCTTTCATGGGCAAAGACCCACTTCATCAGATGCATGTAGTGGAAACCAGGAACCAATCCATGTAACAAACCTCGGTGCCAACTCTGCCCATATATATACACCAGCAACACCATCACAGGACCTAACCAGATCAGCCATACCGTCACTGGCTCATTCTCCTGCACATGTACTAATGTAATATATGCCATCATGTGCCAACAATGCCCCTCTGCTATATACATCAGCCAAACTGGACAGTCCCTATGTAAAAGAATAAATGGACACAAATCAGATATTAGGAATGGCAACATACAAAAACCTGTAGGGGAACACTTCAGTCTCCCTGGACACACAATTGCAGATCTAAAGGTAGCCATCCTGCAGCAAAAAAACTTCAGGACCAGACTTCAAAGAGAAACTGCTGAGCTACAGTTCATCTTCAAGTTTGACACAATCAGCTCAGGATTAAACAAAGTCTGTGAATGGCTCGCTAACTACAAAAGCAGCTTCTCCTCTCTTGGAACCTCCAGATCATCTACTAGAAGTGGGCCTCATCCTTCCTGATTGGATCCACCTCGTCATCTCTAGCCTGATTCTGGCCTGCATATTTATACCTGCCTCTGGAAATGTCCACTACATGCATCTGACGAAGTGGGTCTTTGCCCACGAAAGCTTATGCTCCAACACTTTGGTTAGTCTATAAGGTGCCACAGGACTCCTTGCCGCTATAACCAAGATGGTCTCCTGGAACAGGGTAGTTTTGCTAATTGCATCCCTAGAATTTGCAGGGGGTGCTGACAGAACTGCAGCAGTGCTGGAATTGGATGCAGAGGGAGCACACGGTTCTCACTGTCAACATTGTGCACTGTCAGCATGCACTTCACTTCCCGTGTCTTGGTTTTACGTGTGTGTCTCTTTAGTGATACCGGAAGGGGGGGAAATGATGCGGATGGAAACCAACAGAATCTGGCAACCCTGAGCATGGGCATCAGTAAACAAAATGTCTCATGGGCCACCACCCCAATGGGTTGAATTCGGCCCACGGGCCACAGGTTGTCACCAGTGCTCCTCGTTCCTAGGTTGAAAAGGATGCTCTTTCAGTTAAGGAAGAGGCATCGTGATTAGATGACCCTGAACCTTGAGATGAAATTCCAGCTGACTTCAGACCCAACATTTTCTGAAGTTCGAATAAGTGTGGTTAGCTCCTTGATCGTAAGTTTCATTTGCTTTTGTACCTCATGCCTGGCTGAGGCCAGTAGTGGAAGTGCCACCACACTGTGTGACAAGAACTATTTTTGCAGTATTTCCATCTGATGAAGTGGGTCTTTGCCCACGAAAGCTCATGCTCCTACACTTCAGTTAGTCTATAAGGTGCCACAGGACTCCTCGTCGCTTTTGCAGATTCAGACTAACACGGCGACCCCTCTAACGCGGCTACACGCGGCACGGAGTAGCTAGTTCGGATTAGGCTTTCTACGAGGAGTACAGCTAGTTCAGATTAGAAGCCTAATCCGAACTAGCTACTCCGTGCCGCGTGTAGCCGCGCGGCACGGGGTTCGAACTAGCCGGCATTTAAAAATGGCGCCGGCTGGCTTCATGCAAATGAAGCCCGGGAAATTCAAATCCCGGGCTTCATTTGCAACTGCGGATGACTACATTACCCCCGCTAGTTCGAACTAGTGGGGTAGTGTAGACATACCCAAAATGACTGGAAATCATTCATCACTTGGCCTCTGTCTTATAACGGGGGCTCATTTCTGGTGGACTCCTTTTCTCAGCAGTTTTTGCTCTCACCTCACAGAGTGTGTCGGTGGCTTTGGAGTGTGCCTCATATTGTCCCCACTGAATATATTTGACCCTTCACTTCTCTCACTCATCCTCGATTCTCACCTCCCCAGGAAATGCATCTTTAATTCCAGTTACCATGGACATGCAAGCTTGACTACGAAAACTAAATCGATTTTAGCTCACATTCCTTTGTATGCTTTCCCTAGAAATGTTACTATGTATGTCAGTTCCAGAAAGTCAGCTCAGAAATCTAAAATGCTCTGTTTAGAGCGAAAGACTTATATCGCTTTTCGAACCATTTAGTCCCAATCTGAGAAGAAATCTTAAACCTGAGCTTTCTAATTGTTTTCCTGCCCTAGCCTATTATTTCCACTGTTTAATTAAGAAAAAGAATAGGCAGGACTGATTTTCCTGTGTGTTCTGTCTCTATTTCCCCTTTAACTCCTGGCAGAGGAAAAGAATTGAAAGGATGTTTTATCTCCCTTTCACCCATCCCTCATTACAGCTTTCAGTTACCTGGTATTATTAAATATTCTAGTCAATATTAGCGGGAGCTCTTTGAAGACACAGTAACCCGTAGCCTCACTCTTTCAGGCTGAGCAGAAGGAAAGACTTCAAACGTTAACCTTTTTATTATTATTTTAAGATAGCAAGACTGAGTTCCTAAGTTAGTCTATTTTACACATCTTATTTCATTTGCATTCATTTTTCAATTTTTTTTTCTGGCTTGGAAAAATTTGTCCAGGAGCTCCAAATGGATAGTCCACTGCTGAACGTCATATATCAGCACAGGTTCTAGACCACTGAAGGTGCTGAGCATTCTGGCCCAGTCCAGCAAAGCACTTAAGCACAAGCTTAACTTTAATCAGCCCCATTATACTCCACAGCTGAAGGCAAAAGTAGTTTTGTCATTGATTTTAACGGGCCCAGGATTTCACCTGATGGGAATTAAAATCAAGCAAATTAAATGATCTGCTTGTCTGGAGCAGAGTAGATATTACCTTGCCGGACTGAGCCCCAGAGGCGTGAAGCTGTAACAAGAGTCCACCTCCTGCTTGGTACCAAACTGTACCAAGAATTCTCCTCCTGCTTCTCTGATCTCCATCCTAGTGCAAGAAACTTCCGCATACTACAGGCCCCGTTTCTTCAGATGCAGCCTGCACAACCGGGGCCAAATTTTCAAAAGTGCCCAGCATTCAGCAGTCCCCACTTGGACATATCAGCACCCAACACTTTGGGTTTCTCTATGTGACCAGCCAGCCGGGAGGCAGATCTACAGCACTTTAGCACTGTGCACACTAACTGTCCGTGTGAACCCTGCACCACACGAAGGAACCTGTCGTGCCCAGCGTTAGGTTGTATGCACACACTGAGCACGCAGCATGCTGGAGGAGGAGAGCCGAGCCAGCAGCACACACTTCAGCTGCACATGCAGGCTGAGCTCTTCTGAAAACCTGGCCCCAGCAGCGGGTGCTGAGCCGTTCTGCAAATTTCACCCTAAGAGGTGGGGCCTGACCCCAATGGGAGTTTTGGGGGGACTTCAGTGGGAGCAGGATTGTGGACAAGGGGTCCAAAGTGACAGGGAAAAAATCTTGGAGAGGGCATCATGCAATTTGACCAGTCCGCAAAAGCTTTGCGCAAAAGGGACTTTTGCCTGAACGGGAGCAGAATAGTATTTCCGCAAGAAGCACTGATTTCTTATAGTAGGAAGTCAGTGCTTTTGCGGAAATTCAAGTGGCCAGTGTAGACAGCTGGCAAGTTTTTCCGGAAAAGCAGCTGATTTTCTGGAAAAACTGGCCAGTCTAGACACAGTCTGAGGGTCTGACTGTGATCTCCCTCACAAACATTTTACACCAATGTATCTTCACCGACCATATTTTTAAACTATTATTAAGCCAGAATCAGGGCACTATAACTTACCTTCTGCTCAGCAGTTGCTTTGACCCTGCTTGGTTTTAAAGCATATGACCTATTCAACCTCTAGCCAACTGACTTTGAATCCTTTGTCAGACACATACGCGTAACACAGCTCAGTTATTCCACCCCATAGTAAACTGAACCCTCCCCAACCTTTAAGGGCACGTCTACACAGCAGGACTAAAGCCGAAATAAGCGACGCAACTTGAGCTACATCAATTGCGTAGCTTAAGTCGAAATAGCTTATTTTGGCTTTTGGCGCTGCATACCCAGCAGGAAGTCTGAAGAAAAGCACTCTTCCTCTGACTTCCCTTACTCCTCGTGAAACGAGGGTTACAGGAGCTGGAATAAGAAGTCCTCCAGCTCGACATTATTTTGACATTATGTCGAAATAACTGCTTGTAGTGTAGACACAGACTATGTTATTTTGGAATACCACTAGTTATTCCAAAATAGCATTGCTGTGTAGACTTACCCTCAGAGAGAAATTGATGGGTGCCCCCAAATCAGTGTCACACTACACTTACATTTTCCTTTTAACCAAAGTGCAATTCTTCAGGAGGTTTGGGCTCAAATTTTGCAACATTTAGATGAGTGAAGCTGCTCCTACTTTTGTAAATATATATATATATATAATTGGGGGGAGCATTGTGAAAGCAGGAATGTGATCAGCAGAGGAAGGGTTTTACCGCATTACAAGGTCTATGTGCAGAAAGCAGGATTCATTGGCTATTCCTTACAAAATAAAACAACATTACATTCTTTTAAAAAGCAACAACACTGCAAAGGCCTTTACACAGTACTGGATGCCGATACTGACACACATCCTACATGTGCAAGGGTGTGATACAATCACCCAGCTGCTGTGCGTTATTGCCAGGGCTTGACAAATCAGGCAATCTACTCGCCCATGGTGAGTAGATTTTAGCCCGGTGCGGCCGCGCAGTGCGGTCAGCGCATGCACAATGCAGTCCGCTTGGCGAGCCCTGATTATTGCTTATATGTGTACAGGACATATTTTCACAGTTCAATTTGCTGAAGGGCACTATTACATTTCTCTTCACCCTTGGCCTATTAAGGCAAGCACTCTCCTGGAAAGCCACTTTCTGTACAAGTGCATGTTCAGCAAGGAGTTGCTATTAACTGACACAATTGCACTGAATTAGTGTAAAATGTTTTGGGGTAGGGAATAGTGTTTCTATGAAGTGGAACTGTCCATTGCACAATTTGATATCAAGTGGGCTTCAGAGTCTCCATTATTTCCATTATTATGTTTTACTATCAGAAATGGCCTAGTGTATTGAACACAGGGACGAGCTGAGAACAAGCTATACATCCTATTTTGAGCATGGGGTTCGACTGGATGGCCTCCTGAGGTTTCTTTCAACCTAATCTTTTATGATTGTGTGATCTCCTGGTGGGGTTGACTCGTGGGGTTCTCTGGACAGCCCCAGGTGAAGATGGCTCGAAAAACTTACAAAACTGCTGGGAGGGACCCAAGTAAATGTTTTTTCCTAACCCACAAGCTCCCCCTCCCTACCCCCAGTCCTACCATGATGTTCACTAAGTTTTTGGCTGACCATTACACATCACGATGCACCAATAGCACATTGCCCCCTTTCTCTGGTGTTCTTGGAGCCGCTTAGTAATGTGTTTGTGATGTTCCAGAGGGGGCATAAGAAGTTCCCAAAAGGCCTTGAGGCTGCAGGTATTAGTGGGAATGTGGGGCTAGTGACCAGAGCACTCCAGAGTGGGAGGACCAGCTGGACCGTGACTGACCCCTGAACTTACACAGCGCGTTGGTGAGCCCCTCTGGCTGGTCATAATGCACCATGGCGACGCACAAAGTGTTCAGGGTAACCACACACAGGACAATCCAGTAGAAGCTTTGTGCTTTCACCATGCGCCGGATGAAGAACCGGAACATCTTCTCTTTCCTCCGGAAATATGAGGAGCTCTCATTCTTTCCGCTCTTCAGGCTGGCACGGGCAAATGGAGACCCTGGGCATCGAAGGACACAAGGAATCATCCTCACACTAAACTCAGGAAGATAACAGGGGAGCAAGAAACATGAAATCACAACTACAATGGGCTCAGGTCCTCCAAAGTATTGAGATGCCTCATTGAAAGGACTGAGAGTTAGGTGCCCAATTATCTTTGAGGACCCAGACTGCAGAACCTCCTTCCTCTCTAAAAATGCAGCTAAGCACAAACTTGGACATATTTACAATGAGCTGCGGGAGGCTCCGGCGTGTCTCAGTGGGTATCTGCAAACACAACGAGGAGGCCTGGGGCACCTTAAAGACTGACAAGATTGAATTGGACGTTAGCTGTTGCGGTCAAAACCCACTTTGTCAGATGCACAGGAGTCTCCAAGGCATCTGACAAAGAGGTTTTTAACCACAGAAGTTTATGCCCAAATCAGTCTGGTAGTGTTTAAGTTGCCACAGGACTCTTTGTTGGTTTTGGTTCTTTGCAACATACATCTAACCCCCAACCCCCACACCCCAATCCCCACCAGCTGGGCACTGGCTGCAAGCACCCTGTGGCTCTTCAGGGTGATTCACAGCATGGCTGAGTCTCCCTGTGCAATCCCGCTCTGGTGGTCAGGAACGCTGGGTCTGAGAGCGAACACGATTGTGTCCCCGCTCCCCATCCCTGTGCTGGCCAGGGTGCAGGGAGGCAATGCTGAGCGCCCACTATTTCTCCTTCAGAAAGGAGAATGCAACCTCAGCCAGTGCTTGCTGCCCACAGCAACCCATGATCTGGATGGGGAAGAGCCCCAGACCTACCCCTTACGCTGGCAGACTGAAAGCCTTGAAGCTGGGCAGCGTTAGCCAATGGGGAAACCAGTGTCTCCTCCTGGTACCCTGCCTGGCAGAGACCCTGCACCAATGCTTGTGCTGAAGGGAGAGGCTCCCTACGCCCTGCCCTCACCTCGTGTGCCTGCACAGCACAGAGCAGGATCTGGACTCCTATGCAATGCTCTGTAGCAGGTGTGCTGACTCACCTTTGCTCTGCCCTTTACAGCTGCGTTTCACATCTTGTCTCAAATCCTGACTGAGAGTCAGAGGGTTAAAAGCAGACACTTGGAAGAAGAAAAGAGTTCTAGATGGCGTGTCCACACTCTAGGGAGGGGCACTGAAGAAAAGCAGGGTGTGTAACTAGCTCTGTTAAGTTTATATTTATTTCTTCAGTAGAGAAGAAAGAAATATTTCTCAATGTTTCTGTTGCCCTTCAAGACAACAGAGGTAAGCACGGGCCAAGACGAACGCTGTGTTGGAGTTCTGATGTTGTGCTGTAAATACAGAACCCTCTGGAACCCACCACAAACTGCTGCTGTCAAAGCTGGCCAGGAGATCTGCTCTGTGCCGATACTCCACTCTGCTTACATCCCTATTCCTCTTGATATCTACGCCGCTGTGAGAGAACCAAATGTACCAAATTCTGCTCTCAGTTCAACCGGTCTTAAACTAGAGTAACTTCACCAATGTGAACTAATCTAGTTTGGGTTTACATAGGTGTAAATCAGAGTTGCATGTGGCCCGGTTGGGGGTGGTCTACACTATGGAGAAGATTGATGCTGCTGCAGTCGATCTTCTGGGGATTGAATTAGCGGGTCTAGTGAAAACCCACTAATTTGAACTGAGAGGACGTTCCCGTCAGCGCCAGTAGTTCTGCTTCTCATGAGGAGTAAGGGAAGTCGACAGGAACATGTGCGCCCATTGACCTCCTCTGTGTAGATGGCACTAGAATACAATTCAAGATCCTTCAGCTCCAGCTATGTAACTAACGTAACTGAAGTTGGGTATATTAAGTCGACTTTCTCTTTAGTGTAGACCAGGCCTAAGAGATACAGATGTGCCTCAGAGCTGAATTTTGCCCTTTCCTTGGAAAACCAGACCAGACATCGGGCAGTCAGAGTGCTGAAATGGCTGAGTGTTCCAATGCTCATGTTTCTATTGCATCTAGTACTAGGAATCTAGTATTCCTATCCAGAATCTCCAACTGGGGTTGTATTCGTGCGGAAAGAAGGCAAAGAGAAGGGAGAAAACAAAAGTAAGGATTGAAAAATGATTTGAGAGAGAACACGATGAACAATCTCTGTTGTTCCAGTTTCCTAAGGTTCTTGGAGGCACTTTTAATTGAATTACAAAGCAACTTGTTCAGGTAACAGCTGGCAAGAGGCTCATCAGTGCAAGGACTGCACTGGTCAGCATATTCACATCACACTTTGTAATTAGATTGTTAGTTCTTCCAGGGCCTTTAAGTCACATCAGAGAGAAATGTTACTAGACCAGACAGAAAACATCAGAAAAAAAAACTCATTAAAGCCTCACTTTGTACAGAAACTGCAGGATGGTTTGATAACTGATGATACGCAGAGTTCCTTGTGTTTCAGGAGGTTCAAATATCTCTGCCAGAGCCTGCAGCTTTTTACGTTTTCTCTGCTGTATTTGTTTCTTCTTATCCACAGGGCGCCCTGCTTTGCCAAACACACTCTTCCCCCACTGGGTGAACCAGCCCTACATAAAAGGGGGCACTGCAGATATTTTCCTGACCATACACCCAGCAGACGGTGTTCAGTGCAGCATCAGACTATCCAGGAATGCAACGGCACCTGCTTCCCTCAGATGTGCTGAAGTGCTGGATGCGGCACAAGTTCCTGGAGCCCAAGGGGATTGACAAATGGACTAAAAGCTCCTCTATGCTCTCGTGGGAGTAAGAGAAAGCGGTAGCAGGGTGGCCCTCCTGTCACTGATACAGCACCCCCCCCCACACACACACACACACAACGATGTTGTGCTTTCTCCGGGCAACAGAACTGTCCTACTAGTTCTACCCAGAGTAGCCATAAAGCAGTTGATTCCTAGGGCGTGATGAGGGTTGCAAGTCACCCGAACATGCTGTACAGCACTCACCTGGAATGAACAGCTGCTCATTAAAAAAAAATGGGAATCTTTTAGGGCCTGTCCATATAACAAGAAACTGCACAGCAAGCCGTGGTGGGACTCTCCAGCACAGCAGCTTATGCGGCAGTGTCTCACATGGACCATGCTACAGCGCAGTGCACTTTCGATGGGCTGTTCTCCACACCGCACTTCCGGGCAACAGCACCCACGTGGGACATTACGGTGTGGCAAGCTGGTGTGCTCTAGAGTCCCACACAGACTTGCCATGCAGCAACTTGCCATGTGGACAAGCCCTCGGACGCAAAGTGCCAAATTTCCAAAGAGTGAAGGTGAGTGCGCATAGGGCATTCACATTTGTACCAGCATGTGGAAATGCACTTACACAAGTACCACTGAGGCTTCCGTTTTTAATGGGCATCATTAAAAGCCCCTGGTCTGCTGCTCCTTAGGGTTAGTGGTAGGTAGCATGGCTGAGAGCATCTGCTGCATTAGTGGCAAAACAAAACCAAGACATAGTCAGCAAAGTCTCTTCCTAAGGGTTTCATTCGGACAATTAGAGGGGAGAATGATTGATTCTAACCAGACAATAAGCAGGACATGTCCCCGGCCTGGCCTATAGTCCAGCAGGGCCATCACTGGAGGTAGAAATTCACCATTTCAAAGGCTGCCCCACTGCCGGGGCAGCAGAGAGCTGACTGAGTTTGCAACCCTCTTATCACTCCATCCTGCCCACCCATGTGAGGTCTAAGCAGGGAATTAATCCTGGGAAGGTAACTCTTTGCTAGAAAGCAAGCGAGTTTCTGGGCCCTATGATATTCTTGCTCAACGGGCTGAAAGATGCTGTGGTCGTGGAAGAGATCAGAGCCTGGCATTTCATGGCACCTGATTTATGCAGGTGAGCATGGGATGACTATGGCTACATCTAGACTGCAAGCCTCTTTCGAAAGAGGCTTTTTTGAAATATAGTTTAGAAAAAGAGCGTCTAGACTACAACCAGTACTTTCGAAAAAGCAAGCTGCTTTTTTGAAAGAGAGCACCCAAGCAGTCTGGATGCTCTCTTTCAAAAAAGCACAGTTTGCATTACATAGCGCCTTTTTTTGAAAGAGCACTTTCGAAAAAAGGCATTATTCCTCATAAAACAAGGTTTTCCGCAGTTGAAAAAACGGCCGCGTTCTTTCAGTTTACTTTTAAAAGAACGTGACAGCAGTCTAGACGCAGGGGAAGTTTTTTAAAAAAAAGGCCACTTTTTTCGAAAAAACCCTGTAGTCTAGACACACCCTATCTGTGCACAGTCCTTCGTGTTCACTGGCCATAACACTGGAGATCTGCAACAAGAGCCCTTTCTGGGGTAAATGTTATAGAGCTAGCAGAGAACTTTGGTCCAGGGTTTCTCTGTGACCAGAGTACCAGCCATTCTCTAATGAAGTCTGCCATGTGTCCAGTAGTCAACGCTGTTCATTTATGGGCTTGGATCTTTCTCAGTTTCCTGGCCTTCACACGGCGAGGGGTTTATGCCTGGAGGGGCAGTGCCCAAGGAGGGGCTCCCAGAGTCATGGTGCCTGATGCAGGAATGGTACCTCCACAAGCCCTGGAAGGGAAAGTTCTGCATCTGGCTCTCAAGCAGGAGTGTCAAAGGGTGGAGGAGACCTCCGGGCCCCTCCGCCACACCTGTGCCCACTTGGCTGCTGAAACGTCCAGAGGTTCTAGCAAGGAAGCACAGTCCGTTGCAACAAAAGAATAACTCAGAGGAGTGTGACATGAAAGCCCTGTGCCCGAGTTCTTCACATCACCAGAAAACGCAGGGCCAACACTCACCCACGGAGCAAATGTCAGTGAAATGATCCTCCGCCTCTTCAGCATGAATCAGGTCGTTTTTGCTCTTCTTTATTGTCGCTCTTTTCAACACTGCATGCAAATTTAGTTTAAAGAGAAAAGCATTATAAAGAGTCGGTAGCTGACCTTCTCTCCCCGTCTCCCACTCCGGGGCCTGTATTTCCTTCCCAGTGCAGGCTAAAAGCTGCCGTACACGGATAAGCCGTAGCAAATCGATCAACCTACAGCTTTGTGCTGAGGCCTCTGCTCACTTTGAAGCCAGGGTCATTATTTATTTAACCTTCTAAATCTTGAAGGCTTGCCAGGCAGGACTTCTGTCCACCCACACCGCAGTGCAGCCAAGTGGAAAGGCAATGGGGAAGAAAAATGTCTGGTAGCTTCTTAGAGCTTGAAGGCAGGGCTAGGGGTGTAAAGGAGTAGTCGACTAGCCGGCTACATAGAAGTCTATGCTTATTGGGTAGTCGAGTCGACTACTCATACCCCATCCTTGCTGCCTCTGTATCAGAGGTAGGAAGTGGGAAAGGAAGCACAAGCCAGTGCTGGGGGGAGCTGGTTTAAAAACTGGTTCACCCCAGCACCATCTTTGTGGTGCAGCCTTGTCCACCCCTGCTGCTGCCACTATCAGAGGCGGGGGGGTAGGCCGCAAAGCATCCCCTGTACACAGCGACCCGGCCATAGGCAGGGTTTGGTCTCGCACCAGGTGCGAGCCAGCTGCCTATCACCTGATGGAGTTGTCGATAAAAATTCTATCGACTACTCAATTTGTTAAATGCCCGCATTTTAACATCCCTCCTGGGATGAGGTTTACCTGGGTGGTCGACAAATACCTTTGATGTCAGCAGGGGAGCATCCAGACTATCGCGCTGAGCCGACAAACAGCTGATCAGCTGTTTGTCGGCTCAGCGCGGCAGCCATGTAAATTTAAATGAAGCGGTGATTATTTAAATCGCCGATTCATTTTACTGTGTCGGGTAGCCTAATCTACATGCCTCTGGCGACAGAGGCATGTAGTCTAGACGTACCCCTAGATAGCGCATTTCCACCACTGTTCGTTTCAGTATCGCTACTGGAGTGACATTTCTATTAAACAAAGTCATATGCAGAGGAGAGATTTGGTTTGGCTAATTGGGCCATGATGCGCTATGGGATGGATGCTCTGCTTTTCTACAGCGTACACCATTCACTGGATTCCAGTTGAGATAGTTTGCCACTGTGTGTTGCCCGACACAGGAAATACCCTGGATAAGCAAATACTATCACATGATTAATGTCTTTTTAATGGCACCCACTCTACAATGCCTTCCAGCTGGGGACTTCAAAATTCATAACAAATCAGCCTGACGCAGTGACCCCTTTTGGGAGGCAGGTAAATATCACTTTCCTGGTTGACAGATGGGGAAACTGAGGCACAGGACGATGAACTGGTATGCCAAGGCCATGGAACATGTCAGTGGCAAAGCTGTGGACACAATGGAATTGCTGTCTTGCAAACCCTGCTCTGAGCATTAGACCACCTGCCTTGGAACCTTGTGAACTATCAGAAAATAGTTTTGATACCGTGTTGGTAACAGTTTCAAAACAATAGAATGATTAAGCATGATTGAATACCAGCAGTAAGACACTCCATGGTGTGGTGATACAAACTGTCCGCTGGGGATATAGGGAATCTGCTATCTGAGAACTGTCTGTCTTGAGGATAAATGGAGTTTAGGGTAACGCCCACAGGGGACCCTCATCCTACACCAGCTGCACTGCTATGCTTGAATAACGGGTGCACCACCATGTCGGCAACAAAATCCTTCTTAGGAAGTGTCACAGAGCTCCCTTTCGAAAAGGGCTCACAGCAACTTCCCGTCCCACCTTCCCAAGTATCTGAACTTCGGAGCGCGAAGGGCTCTAATCAAAACGAGGGATGTTAGACTTTGATCGATTAACCGTTTATCCGATAAACTGATGCCTATCAGTTAATGGTCTCGGTTAATCTCAGCTGACTCCCGGGGAGGCGGTTTTGCTGTGTCAAGGCGGTGAAGCCACCACCTCCTCGGGAGCTGGGCCGACAGGGGATGTAAGATTTTTAGTGGATACTCAATTACAATATTGCACAATTTTGAACATCCCTAATCGAAAGTGGGATCTGGAATCAAATTTGGCATATATCGACTTTATAACAGGCTGAACATAAATCCTAGATCCCAATATCTGGGTCTGAATTCTGTAGCCTGAGCCCCTGTCTATTTTATTCATACAACTCCCATCTTGTACAGCTGTTCTTCTAGGACAGGGACCAACAACCCCAGCTACAGCCAAGCTCTCCCACCCCAAAGCTCTGGCAATGCCCCTCAACCCTGACCTGCCATACCCCCTGCTTTTCCACTCCTGGGCCTCTCCTGAGCACAGATCTCTAACAACTCCATAGCAGACCAGATTTGGGGATCCTTTTGCATGGTGGACCAGTGGCCATGTAGGACTGAGATATAGCCCAGCAAACACCTTGTTCCTAATGACCTAAGGACTCCAGATCTGAGGCCACAAGCAATAAGCATCCACCCACTGTGCCACCTAAGCCCCTGTTGATTTGCAATCCACTCACTGTTGTAGCTGCCGCTGCCAGGCTCCGTCGATGCTGTGCCTTGCTGAACTGGCCCCTCGGAGGCGGCCCTCCCTGACAGTGAATGGGAGGAGAAACAAAAAGAAAAAAAAGAGAAGGGGAGGGCGGGGAGGGAAGGGGGAAGGAGGAGACACAGGAGGACGAAAGATGGTCAGAAAAGGGAGAGGGAAGAGTCTTTAACTGAACGGTCACTGTCTGTAACATCTTAAGAGCGGGGGAAACACTCCATAGTCTCACGGCACCTGTGTCGGAAATCTTACTCCCTCGAGTTCTCCTGCTAACATTAGGCCCCTAGGAGTCATGAGATTAGATAGGATCACCACACCCTGCTATGTCTTACTGCTCAAAGGTCACAGGGGTCTTAGTCTCGGTGTCAAATCCTTTTGAAAACCTTGATTGAGAACCCTGCCTTTATTTATTTTTGCTGGCATCCACGCTGGCACTTTTCCCTCAAGGCTACAAGTAGACACATCCCTCCATGCTTCCCAGAGGCTGATGGGGGCCCCTGTGTACGCCAGACCCCCACGCAATTAGACAGGGCATCTGGAAGATCCCAAGGGTTGCTCCCCATCCTAGAGTGACGTTGAGAGCAGCTGATTGTCCACCTGAAACTTTGAAGAGGGAATTTTAGCTGGCTTTGCTAAATCATGGTATCAGGCTGGTATCATGCAAAGATATGGTGTTTATACCCACTAGGTCACAGTAAAAACCACATCAGCATATGGCGTGTAAACCTCTCATGGATTACAAGAGGGAAAGTACAATGCAAAACAACCTACCGTCCAGAGGGGACTTCTCTTCCGCATTCTTGTCTTCTTCTGCCAGCATCACCTCCTCTGCAAAAGGGAAACAGAGCGCTCAGCCCTGGAACAGTTGTATTTTCATCATAAAGATCACTGGCCGGGAGGAAATGGGCGTGGACATTTACCACAGCCTCAGCTCACCAAACTGCCCGACTAGAGCAAGTCTTTAGGCTTTGCACTGAGTAAAGGGCAAGTCAGAGAGTCATAATTCCTCCCATGCATCCCTCTTGCGCCAGGGAGGAAAGCAAGTTATTAAAATCTGAGAAAGGTTGCCACTTGCTTCTCCCCGCTCACCAAGCCTCCCCCTCAGACATGTAAGAAAACAGTATTAGCTTTGCCTACACCTCTCTGCCCGTCCCCACCCAGTTGCTTGCAGTATCTGGAGGTACTTGCTGCCATCCAGGCCAATCCAGACCCAAGACCTGCACAGGTGTAAACACATGCTATTGTAGTACCATCGCTCTCAGTCAAATTCAAACCACAGTGAAAGAGGCACCAGGTCTCTGAGACACACTCACTCATCAATGCCAGAACTTTAGGCAATTATACACTGATTTGCAACTTCTCTGAGCAAAAATCGTGGCACCATGGAAGTCAATGGCAAAATTCCAATGGCCTTCAATGGATCAGGATTTCACCCACTGTGTCGACAGTTAAAACTATACTCTACCCATGAAAAAACCTGGTATACGCTTTTTTTGTTTTCCAAAATTGACAGAGTTGATTATGCTTTCCAGTAATGTATGAACTTAGTATTGACTAACAAAGAATGGAACCCGTGGTGCTTTTACTTCCTAGAGAATAGGGCAAATACCATCTACATGAAACTGTACTATTCTACAGCGGCATTCCACAAGACCAAGTTCTGTAACATGGTTCTACAGCGTTTTGGCTTATTGCTGTACAATACTAAATCACTGGAGGGTTTTTAAAGACGGGACTGGTGAGCCTCACAAGACTGAAATTCTAAATTGTAATTTGTTTCACATTCTTCAGCATAACTGTGTACTTGGACTGAGTAAATCATCTTAGATTTAGCTAAAGAAACAGACTAAGCAGCAAAGAGTTTCAGGGAGCTACCTGGAGAGATGGATGTTAACAGTCTTAAAGCATCTTTATTAATTATATGGAAGAGGTGGTGAATGCTGATACACTAATGAAAAGGCACAACACTGAAAGGAGAAATAATGCAAAGGGACAGAAAGATTAGAAGAATGGGCAGAAAAGAGCAAAACGAGATTCAGCTTGGGAAAATGCAGGTTAATGCATCTGAATGCAAAAGATTCAGAGATGCATTCAGACAGCACGAGAGAATTCTAGGATGCATTAGTGTAGACAAAGAC
Source organism: Pelodiscus sinensis (assembly GCF_052426305.1). Classification (NCBI taxonomy): domain Eukaryota; kingdom Metazoa; phylum Chordata; order Testudines; family Trionychidae; genus Pelodiscus; species Pelodiscus sinensis. The sequence goes on along the minus strand of NC_143074.1, from coordinate 4,349,770 downwards.
TGACAGGTGATCGCAAACAGCAAATGATCGATCAGTCTGCAGTTTTACAAGGCATCCAATGAGGCCAATATTTTGGGCACATATGTAGAGGCATCTCCTGACAGAACAAGAAAGCAGAAAGTGCCTCTCTAGAAAGCTCAGGTGTGACTCCACCTGGAACAGGACTGGACACCTCAATATCCAAAAGATACTCCCAAGCTACGGACAGTTCAGAGAAGAGCTGTGAATGTGTTTCGGAACATGGAGGGAAGGAGAAAGATGACAGGAGCTAAATACAACTAAGTGACAACTCAAGGGGATTGTGACATGTCTGAAATAGAAGCAAGAGGAATCATTTAAAGGGGTATTAAATGGGGCTACTGGAACAAATTAAGTAAAGAAGTTGTCTGTGAATGTGAGGTGTCATAGGTTGTGGAATAGTTTCCCCCAGAACGTAATGGAACCCATGTCACTTTGTCCAGTTTAATTCTGAATGAGCCAAGTAATAGTATAGAGATATTAAAGGGTATGTCTACACTGCCACCCTAGTTCGAACTAGGTGGCTAATATAGGCATTTGAACTTGCAAATGAAGCCCGGGATTTAAATATCCTGGGCTTCATTTGCATGTTCCCAAGCACCGCCTTTTTTAAATGCCCCGTAGTTCGAACTACCTGCTCGCGGCTACACACGGCACAGACTAGGTTGTTCAAATTAAAGCTCTTAATTCAAACTACTGTTATTCCTCCTGCAAGGAGGTTTAATGGTAGTTCGAATTAGGAGCTTTAATTCAAACTACCTAGTCCGTGCGGCGTGTAGCTGCGGGCAGATAGTTTGAACTACAGGGCATTTAAAAATGGCGGCACCCGGGAACGTGCAAATGAAGCCCGGGATATTTAAATCCCGGGCTTCATTTGCAAGTTCAAATGCCTGTATTAGCCACCCTAGTCCGAACTAGGGTGGCAGTGTAGACATACCCATATATAGTGTGTCTGTCTGTCTATGTCTGGGTGCAAGTCTGTTTGTTCAAGAACTCCTCCTAAATGGTAAAAGTTAGGGCCGGAGAGAAAAAAGCTAAGGGAGATTTAAAAAGGCCTCTGGCAGCCAGGGACGGGCTTGGTTGGGGGGGCGGGAAGGCCTCTGGTAGCCAGGGGAAGGAGGTTGGGGGGGGGGGAGAGAGAAAAAGGCCCATGCCAGATGGGATTCTTCCATCCTGAGCCCCCCTCACGCCCCAATCCTCGCTCTCACACAAGATTCCCTCTAAGGAGAGTGGCATCACGGCCATGCAACTGCTTAATGAGCCCCAGCCAGGGGCTCAGGATTCGTGCCTGGAGCTGCCTGGCTGGGGGAGGGGCACGTCTCCCTCAACAACAGCAGCAGCTCTGTTCACTCCCCTCTGGGAGTTATGTGATGTGACAACCTACAACAGATGTGGTTCACCTGAATCCCAATCTCTGTCTCTGTCTCTGTCTCTCTCGCTCGGAATAGCACTGTAAATCAGAAGGATCATTACTCTGTCCTCCCCATAGCACAGAGACTCCGAGATGCTTCCCAAACACAAACGTATCCCAGAGGTTTCGTTTTACTAGTAACAAAACAGAACGTCACAAAGTGAACTTCACTCAAAGCATGCAGCCCCAGATTTGTTTCTCCTTGGAATTTCTATCCAGGTCCCCCTCTGTTCCAGCTACCAAAAGTTCCCTCCCTGCTTAATATCCTGGGTGGAGTTAAAGAACTGCCCCTGCCACAACCCAGCCGAGGAATGTCAGCAACTGTACCCACGTTTTTAAACTTGCGGAATGAGGGAGTTAAGGCAGGCCGCCTGGCACTCTGTAACTAGCATGTTTTATGATATGCTGCCCTGACATGAAACTGTAAGAGGAGCAATTTGAAATTGGGCTGCTTTTAGAGATTCTCGTGAAATGCAACATTCAAAAGAAAATTATTAGAAGCCCTTGCAAACCTCTGAGTGACAGAGGATGTGAGGATAATTCTAAACCCAACAAGGTGACAAGGAGCAAGGGTGATATTAGCAATCACTGCCCACTAAGAGCCTGGGTGTAGGGAACTCTCTGCACTTAGCTGTCACAGTGATAGATGCCTTCACGATTGGATTTATTGCTACTAATTGAGAGCTGACATTATGCTTGAGGTTGTACCTGGCACAAAATAAAGACAGCCCTTTCCCAAAGAGCTTGCAAGCTAGTAAGCCAGACACCACATGGCATGCAGAGAAAGGACATTGCATGCCAAGGAAAAGGCTGGATTACTGGAATTAAAGATACAACCAGGCAGAAGAATCAAATTAAATGATTAGGCTCAGACCTAGTGAATATGAAAGACAGAAATCCCCTATAAGGAGAACCCCACTAAATTTTCTTTTGGGTCCATCACTTGTCCCCTTGAATAAGCACCTTCCCCCCGAATCTCTGACATGGCTTCACATCGCTTTAATTAGTCTAGGCGTCTAGTCTCAACTGTGTGAGGGGACTGCTGTCTCCTCATCTTCCACAAGAGCTGCGTCCTGATGCTCCTAAAACCTCACCGTACTGGAGCATGTCACTCACACTGCGATGAGCAGGAAGAGAAAGGTTAAATGAAACGCCCCAAAGATTGCTTATTCCAGGGGCAAAGAAACACACAGGAACTGTCAGTGAAGGGCTATGGCTCGGAGATGGACTTGAAAGGAATTAAAATGCAAGAAGCCGCTTGATTTGCTCTGAATTGCACGACTTTCAGGCTCCAAAGCGAAAACATTTTCAAATGATGCATGTCCTTGTAAGATAAGAGAAATGTCTTCAAAAGGCTATTTGGGGACTTACAAATGCTTCTCTCTTTCCAGAGAGAAGTTCTAGCTCTCGGCTCCCTCAGAAATGTGGCATGACAGCCTCGTCGTTGCGACAGCTCTGAGGAATTTAATGAAGAAACAGCAACAGCAAGATCATTTTCATGGATTAAATCAGTGTCTCCTTAATGCTCTTCTCTTTTAGTCCTCTAAAGGGCACCATTTCAAATAAACTCCCAGCCACCTTCTCTTCGAGCCAAAGGAAAAAAATACCTTTCCCCCGCAGAGTGAATGAGGCTCAAGGTTCCCCGACCAACAAGTTTCCAGCTAGACACTGGAGACTTGGCGTTGCATTTGCTAAGGAAGTGGCGATTGGTAGGAGAATTGTGTTTGTGGGCCTAAGGCGGTAACAGACATGGTGCACCTGCGGATGGCTACATTTCAACGGTGGGAGGAAATTACCCTTTTGCAGAGTTTATTTTTAAAATCCCATGGGCTTCATTCTTTAGTGTGTGCCGTCTTTACATCAGATTAAAGGGGTCTCTTTCTAACACATATCCCAAGCCAGGACCCATGGGCTGGAGGCAGCAGTTACAGGGTGGAGTTTTGTGGCCTGCGTGACCCAGGAGGTCAGATTAGTTGATCAGAATGTTCCCATTTAGCCTTAAAAATCTATGGAAATTCTCTTTCCATCCCAGATTTACACCAGGGTCTCTCTGCTCACCTGACTAGAGTCACACCCGATTTACACCAATGTGAGGGTATGTCTACACTACAACGTTAATTCGAACTAACTTAGTTTGAATTAGTTAATTCGAACTAAGCTAATTCGACTAACGGATCCAGACTAAAAAACTAGTTCGAATTAGCGTTTTGCTACGTTTTGGCACGAGACAAATGGCTTGGTCACTGTCTTCGGTCCATCCCCTCCAGTGTCCCTAGGGTTGGCCGCTGTCGGCAGACAGGCTACTGGGCTAGATGGACCTTTGGTCTGACCCAGGACGGCCATTGTAAGCTCAGGGCTCAGGGTCGGGGGTCTCACTGGACCCCCTTGATTCTCTTGCACACCTGCTCCTGGGTGGCCAGGCTGGCAGCTATCCTGCCCTAGACTGCCACTTTCCTGTGCCTAGTGCGGAGGTCGTGGACGAGGTCCACGATGTCCGCACTAGACCAGGTGGGTGCCCGCCTCTTGCGGTCCCGGGCAAGCTCCCGGGAGCCACCAGCCTGGTCCCGGGAAGAGGGGGAGGGCATCAGGTGGGTGGCTCGATCCGTGCCAGGTGCAGGGTCTGCTGGCTGGGTGCTGGCAGGCTTGCACCTGACACGGGCACCGTAGCCAGCCCGTGCCCCTTTAAGGGCTCCGGGGCCAGGAAGGGGGCAGAAGAGTTTCCCTGGTGTTGGCCAGAGTGGCCACCAGGGAAACCTGGGGAGGGCTAGCCTCCCACTAGTTCGAATTAAGGGGCTACACACCCCTTAATTCGAACTAGCTAGTTCGAACTAGGCTTAATCCTCGTAAAATGAGGTTTTCCTAGTTCGAACTAAGCGCTCAGTTAGTTCAAATTAAATTCGAACTAACAGAGCGCTAGTGTAGCGCCTATCAAAGTTAGTTCGAACTAACGTTTGTTAGTTCGAACTAACTTTGTAGTGTAGACATACCCTGAGAGACTAATCACACCCTATATGTTGGCTGACTTCTCTCATGTCCACCTCCAGGCCCTTCTTCTGTAATGCCCTCTGATATATGGAGCACACACTTGAAATGTGTATGCCTAGAAGCCATTGTCTCTCTTTATCTACACCCCTTCTAACCCTTCTAAATGCTGGATTCCGCATGCGCTCCAACTCATCTGATGAAGTGGATTTTACTCATGAAACCTCATGACCTAATACAATTGTTAGTCTCTAAGGGTACGTCTACACAGCAGCATTATTTCAGAATACCTAATGTTATTCTGAAATAACACAGTCCGCGTGTACACACAAGCAATTATTTCAACATAACGTCAGAATAATATCCAGCCAGAGGACTTCTTACTCCACCTCCTGTAACCCTCGTTTACGAGGAGTAAGGGAAGTTGGAGGAAGAGTGCTCTTTCTTGGACTTGCTGCTGCATAGACAGTGTCAAAATCTGAAATAAGCTATTTCAACTCAAACTGCGCAATTAACGTGGCTCAAGTTGCGTAGCTTATTTCGGATTTAGCCCTGCTGTGTAGACGTACTCTCAGGTGCCACAGCACTGCTCATTGTTTTCAAAGTTACAGACTAACACAGCTACCCCCTGAGAAGTTATGCACAATGAGTTCACACGAGAAAATTATAGCTCCGCCCCCACAAAACTGCGAGGGAGCCATCAAGACGGGCACAGGTTGGAATGAGTAACCCCTCCATGGTCTTACTGCTGTGCCCATCTCCTCCTCTCTCCATCTCCCTCCATGGCTAACTTGGATCACCTGTGAATGCAGGCTATCGGCTTACTAGGGCAAAGCCAATTCCTCTATAACAAGCCCTCTCCACTGACGGCATCTGTACTCAGAGAGTTGAGATGGTCCACAGCTTTGGGGTCCTTTTGGGGGTCTTAGGTGCTACTGGATGTCCAAAGGGCCACTGCAGTAAAAAGCAGGCAGCCTCATCCACAGCTGAACAGGAATCTGCACCTCACCCTGACACACAGTGATCCACACATTTGTAACCTCCAGCCTTGATTAATGCACCTCGCTGTCTCTCCAAACGGAGCCCCACACCCTGGAAAAGCTCCAACTGGTAGAAAATGCTGCAGCCCTTCTGCTTCATAACATGAGGTACCATAAACACATCACCCCAGTGCTTTGCTCTCTGAACTGGCTCTCCAAGGCTGTGTCTAAACTACATGGCTCCATCAATGGAGCCATGTAGATGAGGGTTGTAGGCAAAGGGAAATGAAGCCGTGATTTAAATAATCGCAGCTTCATTTAAATTTACGTGGCTGCCACGCTGAGCCGACAAACAGCTGATCAGCTGTTTGTCCGCTCAGCGCGCTAGTCTGGACGCTCCCGCGCCGACCTGAAAGCCCTTTATCGACCTCTCCGTTATGCCTCATAGGATGAGGTTTACCAGGGAGGTCGATAAAGGGCTTTCATGTCGGCAGGGGAGTGTCCAGACTAGCGCGCTGAGCCAACAAACAGCTGATCAGCTGTTTGTCGGCTCAGTGCGGCAGCCATGTAAATTTAAATGAAGCCGCGATTATTTAAATTGCGGCTTCATTTCCCTTTGCCGAACAAACAAATCTACATGGCTCCGTCGACGGAGCCATGTAGTTTAGACGTACCCCAAGTGAATACAGATTCCAGTTTAAGCTCTCTGCCCTGATATTCAAAGCCTTCCACAGGACTGCTCCTAGCTACTGGAGTCGGGAAACTATCAGCCAGTTCAGCAGACTCACAAAGCCTGGAAGCAGACCTTTGACAAATTCAAGAATGGGGGCCAGTAGCAAAGTTAATCTCCTAGCAACTTGCAGCTAGCCTATAGTAGGCTACCCAATTGGTTATGCCGTCTGATAGTTTGAAAGAGTCAGCAAACCAGCTCCTATGCACCCACAGCTCAACGCATGCACCCACAGCTCTGATAGATCTTACTCCTGTCCGGTCTCACACCAAGAACCCCAGTCTTGAACCTCAGCTTCAATTCCTGTTATCTTCTGACTCCAGCTCTGATTATCCCTGGCGCTGACTCCATTTCCCTGACTACCATCACCTGCTCTAACCATTCGTCATGACCCCTATGCCCATATCCCAGGCATAGACAGACAGGAGCTGAATTCAGACTGATGGCCTCTTGCTCCCAAGAGATGAGGTTGTTCATACCCCACTTAGGGCCAAATGCAGGACTCCTCTCAGGCCTAATCTTCCTGCAACATAACTCTTCTCTCCTAAACACTCTCAGAAACCTTCACCCAGAGCAGAGATGCAGTTTCTGGAGTGGCTCCTCTATTCCTGTCACTCACAACTCCCTCAATCAAATTCCGTTGAGCTAAAATGTTCAATGCTTTGTCTCAGCCCCAAGGTAAGTTCTTCTGTGAAGTTTAAGTAAAACTGGCTGTTTTTAAGCTTGGAAGTGCTAAAAATACCAAAACCACTCTTCTAATTAAATTCCAGCTGAAATATTAGCATTTGCAGGGCTCGGAAATACCTAGCTTGTTTTATAACACTATTTCGGGGGGGAAATCAATGCAAGCGGTAAGAAAATGGGTGTATTTTTTAAAGTCATGCATATTTAAATCCAATGCTTTCGATTTCTTTTCCCATCCTTTTGTTAAGAAAGCATTTCTTAAGTACTCCCGCAATTAAGGCTTCCTGTATTAAGTATAACTCATGCAAGCAGGATGTCACCATTCAGCACACCTTTGTTTCAGATGCCTCAACTGGATACGCCTCTGCCAAAGTTACGAGCTTCTCCATTAAAGCAGCTGCAGTTAAGGCCATTTCTGCATCCGTCAAAGGTACGTTGCTTTGGAGATTTACCAGCTCACCGCTGGTATTCTGACTTCAGCATCCCTTAAACAGCCACGTGGGCTGGCTGGTCCAGGACTGTCCGCAAAGCGGGTCTCATTTTCTTCTGAAGCAGCCAGTTCTGGCAAAACACCCACTGGCTTCACTGGGGGCAAGATTTCAACCCCTGACTTTTAAGCACTTGATTTCTCCACCTTAGCATAGCCCCCAATGCAATTTTTTGCATTTAATGATTTCCCAACCTAGCTAACTATTTTATTTTCTGCTGCACAAAGCTTCCTTCAGGTTGCACTAGGAGCCTATATTACATTACTATTGTATTTCCAACATTGCCTCTGTAGGACTGTTTCATCATCATTCCCCGATTCAGCAGCTGCCTTTAAGCTTTCCCATTCTAAATGTCATATGTCCCTGGACAAAATGGAAGCAATAGGCATTTCATGTAGCGTGTGTACTGCACCCTCATGTAGACGTGGAGAGGCAACGTGACACAGCAGCCAGACATTCCCACAGAGAGGTGCCACCGTGATGGGCAAATGGAAGGGAAGGGACTTTGCTGCATGTTCTGCAACGTACACACCTCCATTTTCCAACAACCACTTCCAGTGATACCTCTGGCATTTGTGTTCTGCAGAAAGGAACTGTGCATCAAAGCTCCTTATCCAATCCAAATAAAGGCAAGACATGCCTTTGCAGGAACGGTGTTGCTATCTTCACTTAGCGGATGGGGTGACTGAGGTACGTCTGCACTGGAGCTGCGATATAGTTTCTAGTTGGGGTAGACATACCTCTGACTGAGCTACCACACTAAATATAGCCAGAGTGGGTGGTGGGTTGAGCTAACCACCTAGAGTACCTATGTAAGAACTTAGGTAGGCTTAGCTACACTCAGTGCTATATTCAGCATGCTGGATCCATCAAAGCTATCACGCATACCTACATCTGAGCCAGAAATTACACCTCCCTCTGCAGTGTCGACATACCCTGAGACTCAGAGAGATCAGGAAGTCGCAAGGGCCCCTAAAGCAAGGCAGCAAGAGATGGGATTAGAATTGAGGCACCCTCTGCTCTAGCTATTCAATACACCTTTAATTAATTCCAAGTAGCACAAAGTTGTAAACAAATGTAGGGACAATTTATGAACGGAAAGCAATATGAATGGGGCCTTTCTTGAGTGCTAGGGAACCACAGAATTAAAGGGAGATAAATGGTGGTTAATTCATTGCAGGTAGTTTCAGAGGGTTAGCCATGTTAATCTGTAACAGAAAAAACTTAAAAAACAATGAATGGTCCTGCAGCACCTTAGAGACTAACAAAAAAATGTAGATAGTACCATGAGCTTTTGTGGATACAACCCACTTCTTCAGATGAATGGAGTTAGGGGGTCAGATGTACAATAAATAGAGAAAGAGAGGGAATGGGGAGGGAAAGAGAAGGAAAGAAATTGTCAATTAGAGTGCCCATGCTAAATGAAGCTGATAGAGTGGATTCTAAGTACTCTTAAGTACCCAGTGCTTGGCTTTTTATGTCATTAGGATGTGGAATGTGGCAGTTAATCCAGTTAAGGTCTTCGTTTAAACCGCTATTGCAAGTATCAAACTTGTAAATAAAATTAAGTTCTGCAGCTTCCCTTTCAAGATGGTTTGCGAATTGGCTTGTAATAATATGGTAACTTTGAGGTCCATTAATGAGTGCCTGGGCAAGTTAAAATGTTCCCCAACAGGTGTCTGTGTGTTACCCTTTCGAATATTTGATCTAACTAATTGCAGGTAGTTCCTGTTGAGCTGTTACATCCAATAAAGCTTGGTCAATACAATTGGCTTTTGACTGTCACTCTCCAGAGTACTGTGTGGAATGACAGGTTCCGGTCATCATACAAACTGCTGCTCCATCTTCCTCCTCCTCAATATTTCAATGCTTTGCCTTTCCTCTCTGACCAGACTGTCAACAGTTTTGGCCAGGCCACTATCACCTTCTGCTTGACTACTGTGATCTCTTCTTCAAACCCCAGAGGAATTCACACAGGGGCGGAGCTATCCATGGCTGGGTTTGCAGAGGGGTAAAAGCCATCCGTGAAATAAAGGAAAACAAATGAAGCCACTGAAGAGACATGAGGCTGGTTTTTTCGGCATCTAAGCTGTGCATCAGTTACAAGTAGGAACAAAGAGGCAGGCATAGGCACAGAATGAAACAATGCAAGCACTTGCTCATTTTGTACGTGCAACAGTCTCTTTTGAGCACACGGTTATTTGCTTGCAGCAGCATATTTTGTGGGTGCAACTTAGTGAGCTGGGAGGACAGTGCGCCCGGCAAAGTGGGTCAGGTTTAAAATGCTATTTGAAAATGGTAGAGGCTTAACATTTCAACACAAGGTTGCTTATCGTCATAAGGCTCTCTACTTACCTGCCTTGAAGATCCACTCCAAGTACCCATTTAGTTCTCGTTCAATCTGCTGCTGCCTACGCAGCTTCAGGAAGGCCCGGCGGTTCTCTACCCTCTCGCGCTCTTTGGCGAACTCGCTGCAGAGAGAGAAAAAGCACATCAAACAAGGTCAAGACAGATTAACAGTACCTCCTTTCGCCTTCAAATTTGCTTTTAAAGGGCACCTTTGCCAGTATACTTACAAATACTTAACAGTGGGTAGGTTGTAGGCGTACCTTTGTTTATGCTCCCCAGTCTGTCTGTTTCCACCTTTCATCTCAACTCTTAGACTTAGTTTGTAAGCGTTTTGTTCTGTATTTGCCTTGCACAATGGGGTCCCCTTCAGGACTGGAGCTCTGAGATGTTACCACCATACAAATAAGTAAAACAAGGATAACACTGCTACTACTAACAACACTCTCTGGTTTGGCAACATCTGTGGCCCGGCATGATTTTAGTTAGATGGATTTTCACTTATGAGTGTGGCCAAGTTTCCATAATTTTGTTTACAGCCACCAGTCCTGGCTCTCAGGGTTCTGTGCTGTTATTTAGCTCTAATTTACTCTACACTTTTCCTAACATCCCAGGAAGCAGTGGAAGTGTTAGTGATGCTGCTAGACAATATTGCCCTCCCATGGTTCGGCAGATTCTCTGGTGCAGCACCGGTCAGGTCCCGAGGATGCCGGACTAGAGAGGTTCAGCCCATACTGAGGTGCATGTTAACAAAAACCTCTGGTCTTCCCAGAGCCACAACTTAAAAAGAGATCAAAATACTATCCCCCAGCAGAGCTCCAGTTGGACTAGGGCAGGGGTGGGGAACTTTCTTGGGTCAGGCCACTGAGCCACAGAAAAATCATAGCCGGATCCAGCCCCCGGGCATTAGGGTCCCTGCCCCTGGACGAGGGCAACCTTACTGTGGTAAAGAACACTGAACATGAGTGGGACACAGCCAGCCTGTAAGAATTCAGAATGGGGAGCTTTCGCCGATCTCGACTTCCACAGGCCTGCGCTGAGGCTCACAGAAGTGTCTCATTTGACTCAAGAGCGGTGGCGGGCACTTGGCAGTTATAGCTAAACATCTCACTCAGCCCTAGGCTGAGATACTAGCAAGTCCCATTAGCTGCAAAATTTAAATGGAAACCCATAATCAAAATGAGTCTCTAAGGAGAAGTCTGCTAGGAAGTACCCAGAATACAGAGTCATCATCTTCCCCCAGCCAATGCAGGGATCTCTTGTCCATGATATTCTAACATCTCAGAGAGGTAGCTGGGTTAGAAGAAGAACTAGAGGACACCAAATAAAATTAATGGGTAGCAGGTTTAAAACTAATAAAAGAAAGTTCTTCTTCACACAGCGTGTAGTCAACCTGTGGAACTCCTTGCCAGAGGAGGCTGTGAAGGCTAGGACTATAACAGAGTTTAAAGAGAAGCTAGATAATTTCATGGAGGTTAGGTCCATAAAAGGCTATTAGCCAGGGGATAAAATGGTGTCCTTGGTCTCTGTTTGTCAGAGGCTGAAGAGGGATGGCAGGAGACAAATCGCTTGATCATTGTCTTCAGTCCACCCTCTCTGGGGCACCTGGTGCTGGCCACTGTTGGCAGACAGGATACTGGGCTAGATGGACCTTTGGTCTGACCCAGCACGGCCGTTCTTATGTTTTTAGTCTGTCCATTATATTCTAGTCTGTGTTTAAATGACCCTAGAGATGGGGTATCCACCACTTCCCTCGTGAGGCTATTCTGCAGCCGAACACGCACCACTGTGAGAAGCTTTTCCTGAAGTTCCTTTAGCTCAGCTTCAATTCACTGACTTCCAGTAGCACAGCTTTGAATTACCCTGCCCAGTCCCTCACTCACTTTGTGGCAGATTCTGATCTCACCTGCGAGGAACTCAGGAGTGACTACGCTGAAGCCAGGAGATTTGACATTTGGGAAAAAGTGGCGTAAGGAAGATCTGGACAGGATCTTTGGAGTTCACACCTTCCAAGTCCTTACAGATGGTCCTCGTATCCCCCCAGTTGGTCACCACTGAGCCGGAGCTGAGCTTGGCCAGTCCCTGCAGCCCTACGCTTAATTTTTGTTGTTCTTTTCTAGATTCCCATCCAAAGCATCCAAGCCTGTTCAAACATGCTCCATGGTTAAAAGCCAGCAAGGGTGGGGGCAGGAGGTTAGAGGTGCCTGAGGGAGCATCATCTTCATTTCATCTGTCAAGGCTGGTGCTTCAGCTTACTCTGGAAGGATGGTCTGAGCTGTTTAGAAGGGACTGCAGTGAAAGCTTGCAGCTGATACCTGCCATCAGCTACGTCGCTCGCCTGCCCTTCAGTCTCAGGCCTCTTCCCTCCCACATCCGACACAGTGCTATCGCATTGTCACAGTGACCTTTTGGGTGGGTGCGGGGGAGGCAGTGTCACTCCAGGTCTCTATCGGTGGGTGTCTAGCTTGCAATCCATAAACCTGCATGTGTCAGCAGGGACCTGGTTCAGTGCCCATCGGTCCAGGCCGGGGACTTCCAGTCAGTTTTGATTTCTTTCGGGGAGAGGAGGAATGAGATCTGGCAGCACAGGGACAGGGACAGGGACAGGGACAGGGCAGGCCCAGCTGGGCTATGCTTGCTGCTATCTGGGGTTGTCTCACTGCGAATTGTGCAGGCCTGCCTTGGGCCAGACAAGCACAGGCCTGAGGAGGAGGCGATGTGAGCCCCAGGGAGAGTGTCACGAAGGACAGTACTTACCCTGTGCTCTGGCCAACATTTAGAGCAGTGAGAGGCACATCAACAGGGCCAAAGTCTCCCCTGATCCCTTTCTGGGCGAGGGGTGCGAAGGGGTCCTGGACTCAGCAGTCTCTGAGTTCTCCTGAGTTCAGGACTATCAATGTTCTTGACTCTTGAGCAATGCGCCTAAGATGTGGGGGAGGTCCAAGGCACATGCACATTTTCCCCCTCCCCCAGTCACAGCCTGGGCCCAGGGAAAAGTAAATCCTAACTGGGGTTGAATATGCTCTTTGCCTATTGATGAGCGGGTTTGGATCCTACAGTGGAATGAGGTAGAAAGTGTGCTCGGGCGCAAGGCTGTAGCTCCTCACCAGGCTGACTGACGTCCTGCTGGGGAGACACAAGGTCAGAGGCTGAGAGAGGCTCCAGCCAACCCTGCCCAGTAGAAGACATTGCTTGTAACCAGCTATCCCAGACACGGGTCCTGGAGACATGGTGTTACAGGGACCTCTGCCAGGGACAGCCACCAATGGAATAGGCTTAACCCGAAGGTTACAAGCTATCGCATTGTCACAGGGACCTCTGCCAGGGACAGCCACCAATGGAATAGGCTTAACCCGAAGGTTACGAGCTATCGCATTGTCACAGGGACCTCTGCCAGGGACAGCCACCAATGGAATAGGCTGAACCCGAAGGTTATGAGCTATCGCATTGTCACAGGGACCTCTGCCAGGGACAGCCAGCGATGGAATAGGCTTAACCCGAAGGTTACGAGCTATCGCATTGTCACAGGGACCTCTGCCAGGGAGAGCCACCGATGGAATAGGCTTAACCCGAAGGTTACGAGCTATCGCATTGTCACAGGGACCTCTGCCAGGGACAGCCACCGATGGAATAGGCTTAACCCGAAGGTTACGAGCTATCGCATTGTCACATGCCCGATCAAGATCCAATTCCAGTCCAGGGCTCTTGCTCACCAATGCCGGCTGAGTGTGGAGGGAAGAGGTTACAGTTACAGTGGGGGAGGTCTAGGTTGGATATTAGGAAAAACTATTTCCCTAGGAGGGTGGGGAAGCACTGGGATGGGTTCCCTAGGGAGGGGGCGGAATCTCCATCCCTCGAGGTTTTTAAGTCTCGGCTTGACAAAGCCCTGGCTGGGATGATTGAGTTGGGTTGGTCCTGCTTCGGGCTGGACTCGATGACTCCTGAGGTCTCTTCCAGCCCTAGGATTCTAGGATTCTATGAAGAGCACCTCAACGCACTGCTCAATGTCCCGCGGGAATGATTCTGAAGCTGTTCCCCAACCCTCCTGCATTGGAGACACGGTGGTTTGGGGAAGAGATTTCCTGGTGGAGAGAGGACTACTCCTATACTTCAGCTCACAGGAGAGCTGGTAAAATTTTCACCAAAAACATTTTCTTCCCTTCCTGTTTTCTTCAATATTTTTTCTTAATTTTTTGTTATTATTATTTAGTGGGGCATAAAACAAGCCAATGGTTTCCACTTTGGGGGGTTTCAACAACCCCACCCCCCAAAAATGTGCAAACATTTCTGTTGAATCCTTTTTCCATCCACCAAAAAAATGTGTCGTCAGAAACATTTTCCTCCAGCTTTTGCTGAGAGCACAGAAGGATCCAGAGATGGGGGTGGCTGGCATTAAATAAATCTTCTGATTTATTTAGCAGAATTGTTATTTTCACACCATTGACAACCAACCCCTCTCCCTTCCCCCCGCCCAGTATCCCAGAGTTAAAGCAGGAAGGAGCTATCCGGGCACCCAGGTACACCGCTCTCAAGCACTAGGATGACCCCTTGTAGGGCGAGTCCCAGCATTGTGCCCCATTCACACAGTAGAGCTGGTTCCACTGGCTGTGGCCTTCCCCATGCCAGTGGGCGGATGCTCTGCAGCGTGAAAGCAGGAGCTAGATGAAGCACAAGAGAGTGCTGCCACCAGGGAGGTGCGAGGTGAGATGCAAACAGCAGGCCAGGCTCTCAAGCTTTTCACACACCAGGCTCTAATTTTAGAAGAGGAGATTTTTTTCCCTGCCCCTTTTCCTTGTGAATTTAATGCTGCTGGTGAAAGGTGCCAGACCGACAGCCCTGGAGGCGAAAATCCCTTCTCTATCCACAGGGCAGGGGCAGGACAGGCAGCAGCTTCTCCAACAGTGTACTGCGAGCGGGAGTGGGAGACTACCATCTCCCGGGGTGAAAAGGCCCCTGGCTTGTTCAGTCTTGGCATCTCTTTTCCAAGGCTCTCGGCCGCTCTTTCTCCTACCCTTCTGCCAACCGGCACAATGTGCTGGCCCCCCAGACTGACCCAGCCTGGTTCAAGGAGATGGAACAAAACATCAGAGGCTGTCTCATGGATTTACTCTTGTGACTAAGCCAGTACAAAGGGGAAAGCACATCACCATCCCGCTGGGCATAAACTCCACCTGCGTCTGATGATTCGACACAGTACCAGGCTACCCAGGTGCAGATGGAGGGGGAAGCAGGCATATTAGGAGCCTAGAGTCTTGCAGTAATTTAAGCCAGGCTGCCTCAGATTCCCATCAACTTCTCTATCCATCTAGGTGCTCCCAGAAATCAGATTGCCTCCTTCCCACTCTCCCCCAACACGCTCCCTGATCAGTCCATTCTTCCCCTCACTCTCTCCTGCACCAAGGACTCATGGCTGCTGTAAGAGCACAGCACCGAAGAGATTTTCCCCATACCCAGAGACCACGCCACAGTGAGTCTGGCAGGCAGGAGGCCTCACCATGGAGAATATCGTATTCAACTGATTCAAGACACTCAAGCGTTATAAGGCCCATCTATGGAATATACCTGTAACAGGTCACAGCGACACCACACTCATGAGCAGGGGTCACCCCTTAGTATGAAAACCTCTCAACCTTTAGCTAGAATAGCAGGCAGTTCTAGTTGCAGGCGCCAGCTAGTAGGAAGAGACACAAAGAAAGGTTAACCCCTGAGTGGGTAGAAGAAGAAAGTAAATCAAGCTGTAAAAAATGTCATGATGGCCATTTTGGGGGGGTCGTATTAAATCCCATCTAAAGAAAAGAAGAGAGGAGTAAGCTCATCTATCATCACCAGGGGTCAACAGAGGGTTATTGCCCAAGAGAGGCCTTCCACATGGTTTATCCATGCTGACTGTAAATATTTCAAGCGGTGTGGCTTCGATAGTTTCCTCAGGCAGTGACAAACTGTGTCACAGCAGCCAAACACCTGACTTCTTCCCATTGGTCTCAGGGTTAGCCCTTCCACTTGAGAGCAAACAGCTGAAATGCAAGCGTCAGATAATTTGTCCATCATGCCTGGGCCTCCGAACGGCCTCAGCTATGACCGACTTCTTATGTGACCTCCGCCATGCCCTTCAACCATCCCGAGCCTTGTTTCCCTGTCAGTAGTGCGAGGTCGTTAATGTATCCCCCTCTAAGATGAAGGGTGCCATGGACTGTTTATTAAAAATTATTATTATTTTATGCAATTAGCTTCTTATACAGAAGCATATACTTGTGCTGTACATCTATTATAAGAACACAGTTCCTAAAACAGGACAGCAGCCATAGGCTAGTGAATTTAAAGCTATGCCCAGCTATAAGCAGAGACAGGCAGACAGACAGAAAGAAACTGAAGCATAGACCTAGCAAAGTAGCTTCACCACCATCCAGTGCCCAAACGAGATGAGCTGGAGGCAGGCCAAGGCCCCTTAGTGATAGAAATGTAGCCGTGTTAGTCTGGTCTAGCTGAAACAAAAAACCAGGACCATGTAGCACTTTAATTTTAATTTAATTTTCTTCCACTATTTGATCTGAGGAAGTGGGTCTGGCCCACGAAAGCTCATCACCTAATAAACCATCTTGTTAGTCTTTCAAGTGCTACAAGGCCCCTTAGGTTTGTGACACAGAGCCTAGTTCAGACGTCTAAAGCTTCCTCACCTCAGCTGGGAACTGACCTTCCACTGATCAAGAGCTACACTGACGCTGCAGTACGCAGCACTGCGTGGAAAAACATGCCCCCTTCCCCCATCCGACTGGTGCCCTGCCGCATGAACGCAGCTGGTAAGAAGGCCACTCTTCCTTCTAGAGCTGGCAGACCAGGCAGATGTTGCAGTGTCTGGGTTGGTCACTAGCTGAAGAGAATTCTCTAGGTGGAAAAATAAAGTAGGCCGAGAGAGATGGATGAGCTCTGCAGAGGCTAAATTTGGAAGCTATTGTTGCTGAATATAGGGCAATGCCCAAGAACAGACTTGCTAGTGAACAGCAAGCAGTATGTTAAACAGCCGAGTCATTCAACAGCATAGAGAAAGGGGCAGTTGATGCTGAAAATAAGAGGTGGGAAAAGCAACCTCTTTGGTTCCCTGGGATCCAGACTGCCCCCAAGACAGAGGAAGACCGAGTCCAGCAGCGAATCTGTCAGTGCAGCAGGTGGTGGTGCCAGCTTGCCTGAATGGTGCCAGACAGCCACATGCCAGTTTGCCTCACTTGGCAGGAATAGGAAGGACTGAGGAGTGGGAGGGAGGCAAGAGTTAACAGAGGGGTGGGGGGGCTGTGTGGATGGGGAAGTCTGTTGGGGAGAAGAGAAAAGGAGCCATTTCACGATGTGGGGAAGCATCCCAAAATTCTGGTGAATCAAGAACCAACTTAGTTTTAGTCCATCCTTGGTGTGACCAGCAATGAGGGGACCTCGAAAGGTCCAGAGGTTTGGTAAAGGCAGTTCTCCTAAAGGCTGGCGACTTCTCAAAATCTCCTCCAAAACTTTCAGGAAATGAAAACTTGCCTAAAAAAAAAATCTCCCAAGGAGGAGCACTTTCACGATCTCACACTTCTGCTTCCAGCTATGACCGGGAACCGGCACGGGAAGGAGAAACAGTGAGGAATGGAAGGAATAGGAGTCTGGTCTACTTCCAAAATGATTGGTATAGGGGAATTCTTACTTCATCCCAGCTGGGTCACTTTTTCTAGCTCAGAGATGGCTCAACACTCAGAAACACACACAGACACACCTCAAGCAAGCAACCAATGTGCAATGTGGAATCTTAAAAGAAAAAAAGAGCCCACTGCAGGACCAGACACAAGGTTGCACAAATCAGGGGGAGAGCAGATCTGGGCAGGAGAAGGAGATGGACAATCCCTATGATATAAGGAAAGGAGAGAAAAACTGTAGATTTGCAAGGAGTAATGGGCATTAAAATGTGATGGTAGCAACCAATGAATTAGTACCTGATACTGGGAATGGAGAAGCACCATTTTCATGTTACCTTTCATGTTACCATTGCCTTAGAGCAATGTCCTGCATTCCAAACCTGGATTCTGGAAGAACCCAAGGGGAGAGCTGTTTCCATCTTGGATTCTACTCAAGACACCAAAAATGCGTAAACAAAACCCTATGGGACTATTGGTTAGGACTATCTGGACACTTAAGCAAGATGGATGGATTCAATGATGCTACTAGATCTTTACCACAATGTTCAGTGTTAGTGCAGATTAATGCAAAGGCCCTGGTAACACAACAGTTAGGCAGATGTTTCAAAATCAGTAGACAAAGCAATTTCTCCTGACAGGAATTCCATGTTCGCATCTTACAGGCCATTATAACAATACTTGTACAAGGTAGCCCTTGTGAATTATCATTTCAAACCTTGCTGACCAGTAATATCATGGCAAAATGCACATAGTAACATTATATGTAAAGTTATGAACATAAGTGGAAGTCATGACTGAAATAGGTTTTCCAGGTACTGGTATGTCTACACTGCAATGCTATTTTGGGATACCAGAAGTTTCCCAAAATGGCTACTGCATGTCTTTTGAACATGTCCGCTATTGCAAAATATAGCGAACATGCTATTTTGGCAGCCCTGTAAACCTTGTTCCATGAGGGTTAAGGGATGTCTAGAAATAGTGTGTTATTTCGAAATTTGATGCTGTGTAGACATGCCAAATTTCAAAATGGCCTATTTTGAAAAAGAATCTAAATAAGATACGCAATTTGTGTATCTTATTTCGAGCTAAAGATGCAGTGTAGATGCACACTAAGTCTGGGAAGTGGCTATCCTCAGAGACAAAGAATAAGGCCATAGCTATACTTACCCATGGATCAATACTCCTGCAATTGATCTTTTGGTGTTCCATTGAGTAAGGACCCACTAAATCGAATGCTCAGGGCGCCCCTGTTGGTGCTGGTACTTCTATCCTCATGAGGCATAAGGGAAGCCATAGGGAGCATTTCTCCCGTCAACCTCCTGCTGTGCGGATAGCACCAAAGATTGAATCAAGGTATGTTGACTCCAGCTATGCAATTCATTTGAACTTCTGGGTAAGTATAGATATGGCCTAAATCAGGTTTTAACAAGGCTGATGAACCATTATGTGGTAAGTGGCCATTTTTGGCAAAGGAGGGGGCAGGGACAAAATATATATTTTTAGCAAAGGAACATCAAGATGTTTCTTTTTTTCACTAGTCTGCCAGTCACCTTGCTCTCAGCTGGAAATGATTCTCCGGGGGGGGGAGGGATGGTTTATAAAAGCAAGAGGCAGATGCCCCTTCCTTTCTCCCTGCCCATTATATTTTCTGTGACTAGGATGACCAAAAAATAATCGGACTTTGGGGAAAGGACCTCAAAAGTTTGATTGGAACTTGCTGGAAGCATATGGTGAGAAATGGTGCTTGAATCTAATATAGCTTGTTAAGTTAGGCACCAGTGTGTATTTTTATCTTTATTTTTCTTGTAACCATTTCTGACTTATGCTTCATTACTTATACTCACTTAAAATTTCTCTCTGTGCAGTTCATAATCTTGTTTTACAGTTTTATCTAATGCAGTGTGTTAAAGTTGAAGTGTCTGGATCCCCATTTAAAATAATGTATTATATGATTCCTTTTAACGAAGTACAGACTGAATGTATTTGTCTAAAAAATAGAGACAAATATATTGTTTCCAGGAGAGGGCTGGAGTGCAGACAACACGTATTTCTGTGGGAAGATCGGGGACTGAGCACTTGCTGGGGTCACTCTGAAATATAACCCAGGCTGGTGAGTGCACAGGTGAAGCTGGCAGACAGGAGCTACACACAAACACACAGGGTACAGCTGCATGCTGGCAGATCGTTTGTGAGCATCCCAGCTAGGAGCTACTACAACAAAACATTGTAAGGCACCTGAAGTTGCACCGCAGAGCAACTAGCCTGGATTGTGCCCTGATAGGTCAGAACAGGATGCTTGTTTGTTCTGGGGCAGTGAATCATTGACAGCCCTAATCTTGGAGGCCAGGCTGCTTCTCCACTCAGGGAACAGGGTGACACACTAACCCTTTCCCCATGGCCTGACAGGAAGTATCTCCATCATCAAAAGGGCATCCACACATAAGCAGGCACACTGGGTTATATGAAAGGGGTGGTGGGAGGGATCACATTCCTCAGATTTCTCTGGCTTTTGCAGCTATCCTGTGGGATGGGAGAAGGGGAGTTGCTTGGCCTCCCTTTCATTGTGTGGCCATCTTGATTCTGACGGAGAATGCCAATGCAGGGTAGGAAGTGCCACATGTTGAAAGGCAGCAGTATCACAGCTGTCTGAGCTACCAAGAACCCCAAAATGGCCATCCTGAGTCAGACCAATGGTCCATCTAGCTCAGTATCCTCATGGTGTCCAGTGCCCGACTCCAGTTGGTACATCCCTCCATTGTTATCAGCCCCCACCTACCCACATTTCTTGTTCTTGAGGCTGCTCCATTCTGAGCCCAGCCTCCTGGGTGGCAAGATGCTGCTTCTCCTCAGGTGGGTACCAGCTGGTGATGATACGACCATCATGCTCCACCTGTGGCCCTGCTCACCCAGCAGCTGTAGCAGGGTCAACCCATCATCCCGGCTCCCCCTGCTGGCCACTCCCAGAATTAGGCTCTGCTCCTCAGCAGGGCGCCCTCTTCTGGGCAGCGTCTTTCACATGAACACTGCTCCACTGTCTCTCCCATGTTGCATCTAGGAATGGGGCATCCTCTTCGGGGCACTGCCCTCCAGCAGTGCCCACCGCTCCGCTCACGTCCCCTACCAGGGTCTCAGCAGTCCTAGCACATGCCTGCACGGCCAACCCCAGCTCCAACGTCTAGCCCCTTGCCTCAGGGGCAAGCTGAAGCCTGTAAAGGCCACACTTCAGTGTGGTTAGGTGCAGTGCAAGGGCAAAAGGGGGGACCTAGGCCCGCCCATTACTCTGGCTCTCAACCTAGGGACCCTCTGGCAGCAGCCTTGTCCTGCCCTCTTCTACTCTCCTTTACTGCTCTCAATATTCCCTGGTCCTTTTCCCTGTGACCCTGGCACCTTCTTGGTCCTTGTATCAAGGCCTACAGCCTGACGGATATCAAGCAGATCGATCTCTCTCTCGCTCTGCTCCCCTGATCCTGCCCAGCACGACCCCACCTAATATGCTTTTCCCAGGGAACCAGTCCTGCACCTGCCACTACTTTGCTGAGCTGCTCCTTATAACAGAGCTGCCCCAGCAAGCTGCCCTTTGATTGGCTCCCTATGAGCCTCTCCCTGATTGGCTGTGGCTCTGCACAGACTCCCTGCAGGCCAGAGTGGGGCTGCTGCCCCCACTATATCAGCCCAACCTTTCTGCAGTAAGCTCACATTCTCCTTCCTGAAAATCTCGGTTACAAAGTCCTTTAAAGCCCCCGCAACTCGTCTCACTAGGAATCCGATCTCGTTAATGCTCTTATGCTTCCTGCAGTAACCGCATTAGTGTTCTAGTGTTATGAAAAGCGGATCCATGCTCCAGGGGAAGAATTTATTCTGCAGGTTCATATCTCTGCTATGTCTTCCTGGAGCACAGTAAATCCATTGTAACGCGCAATCCCTCCTGGCTGCAGCAAAAAGCAGCCACTTTGTGATTCTGTTTATACAACTAAAAGACATATGGACACCAACCCTCGGTGATTCCAAACATCCAGTTAATCACGTCTAACCTGCTGTAGGAGTGACAAAAAGCAATGGGAGTGCAGAGAGAGAGAGAAAGAAAGAAAGAAAGAAAGAAAGAAAGAAAGAAAGAAAGAAAGAAAGAAAGAAAGAAAGAAAGAAAGAAAGAAAGAAAGAAAGAAAGAAAGAAAGAAAGAAAGAAAGAAAGACTTCAGAGTGCAAAGCATTCTTAAATGCTGATAAACTTGCAAATGCAAATGGCATGCAATGCTGAGCATCTGTCAATCCCATTGACTTCTAAAGATGCTTAGGAATGGGCCCAGGAGTTAAAAGGGGAATGGCAGCTATGAAGAGGAGATAGAAAAAGACAGTGAAGGAAGAGGAAGGGGAGTTTATTTGAGAGACAGCAGCAAAGCTCAGGACCTGAGCAGGGTTAACCACAGGCTGTTTTTCCTTTCATTCCTGCCTTGTTTAGCGCCACATGAACGTACTTTCAGTGGGGAAGTGTCGATTGAAACAGGGCCAGCAACCCTTTGAGTTTTAGATGCCTTACGATGCAGCAGACCTCTAAGAACCTGAAATGGTAGCTCAGGGAGATGGCTGCAGGAGAACAGAGTCCCCCGCCATGCCGACCTTCACGCAGTCCAGCCACCTGAACGCTGCCAACCTTTGGTGTTTCTCATGTGCAAAGAACAAAGGCAGGCTCGGCAGCAGCTGAATTATTCATACCAGCAGATAGGAGCCATGGGGTGGAGAGGGATGGGCGAGGAGAGGAAAGAACATATTTCTCTTCAGTGCACGAAGCAGAGCAGCTGCTGAGAGGTTACAAACATGGGTAGAAAATAAAATTAAATTTGTCTTTAAAAGTGAAAGCCAGTAAATCGGGGGGAGGGGAGAATAATCTGAAGCCCATATCCAGTGGGAGAAAGAGACCTGGCAGCACCGAGCAAAGGGAGATCTAGGAGGGACAAGGGGCTACAAGTTAGACAGGAGTTTGCAGTGCATTGGCCAAAAACCTGTGCCCAATGGGAACTGCAGGGGTGGTACCTGAGGACACGGGGAGCACAAAGCCTCCTGGCCTCTCTGCACAGGGGCCATAGGGACATGCTGGCTACTTCTGAGAGTGCGGGGTCAGAACAGGCAGGAATCCTGCCTTAGTCCTGCTAGCTGGAAGCAGCCCTATAAAAGTGGCCCAGCTACCCACCCCAGCCCTATAAATGTGAATGAGGTTGGGAGGGAGGGGGTAGGGCTTGGAGAAGGGGGTGGGGCTTCAGGCCCACCCAGAGCTCAGCTTTGCAGTGCCCAAGGGCTGCCGCCTCCCTGCTCCGTCTCTCCTCATCTCCCCTACCCTGCCCCATGGCAGAACCATCCCAGCATGGCTGTGTGCCCGGCCCAGGTGTGGCACAGTCACTGCAGTGCGGGTGCTGATGAAAGACAGCTAGCACCAGGAAACCGAGGGGCTCGAAAGCTGCACGGGAAGCAGGTGCCCAGGGAGAGGGGGTGCCGATTTTTCCGGAGCATCCAGGCGCTTGTGGAATGGCACCCGCACCTGAGGCAGACGCCTAACCCGCCGACATTCACGGATGCGCTTCGAGGAAGCACGAAGCAGGACTGGGACTGGAGGCTGAGGCAGATGACAGAGCATGTTGCTGCAGAGCTGCCCTCAGAGCTCTCTCTAGCTTCACACAACTCCCCAGCATGCCAGTGCTGGCCCAGCCCATCTGGCCTTCCAGCTGGCCGTGCTGCGCTTGGGAGAGAGATTCCCCACCCCCGGGCTGCTTCCTGTCTGGTCTCAGACACAGGGCTACCTGCAGGGCAGGAGAAGCCCCGCTGGCGGAACTGCCAGCCCTTGCTAATAGCCGGCATTTATCTTGGGAAGGGCCAAGGTCGAGGCTCAATCAGTCCTGCTGCTGCTGCTTCCCGCTCATTGCTGGCACGGAGGAAAAATGAGCTCTCCTGGGCTAGCTGAGAAAGGAGGAAAGCATCACGGGGAGAGCGAGCGAGGCTCACATCAATCCCGGCTTGGCCACCGTTCCTGTCTCCTGAGCACGGAGCGAGTCGAACAGAGAAAGCACCATCTAGTCCCAGAGACCGGTAATTAGAAAGGCCCAGAGATGAGTCCTCAAATGCCCTTTCAAGCTCCCCAGTGCTCCGGGGCCAGGGAGTCTGGGGTCGCGTGCCCCCCTCCCTGCCCAGTGCTCCGGGGCCAGGGAGGGTGGGGCCGTGCGCCCTCCTCCTTCCCCATGGTGTTGGGGATGGGGTCTGGGCAGAAGGGGCAAAGTTGGGGGCAGAGCTAGGGGGATTGCTTCCTCCATCCCAGCCTTTACCCACTGCCCATGCAAGCCTCTTTGTCATTACACCCAGCTTGTGTCAGTTTCGATTTTAAACAGGTTCGTGCCTTCACGGCTCTAACCTCCACCTCCCTTCCAGCAGGGGCAAAGGTGCAACACCTTGCGTGAATGTCACACAGCTCCTGAGGCTCTTTAGTGGACCACACACTAAAGCCGGGTCATTGAGCTCTTAGTCGACCAGAAATTCTGCTCTCACCTCTGCAGGTTGCAGAGGGGTTTTTTCTAAGTAGTCTCTCCGCTGTTTCCAGCAATGGGTTTATTACAAAGCGAGGTGGCCATGGGGAAGAATGGAGAGTCAACACCCACCACGTATGCTGGCTGCCTTCTAATGTGGAGCCGAAAGGTGGGCTAAGCCCTGCAATAAAGATCCCCCAAAGCAAGAGAGCGTGAATCTGAGATGAATGCAAGATACATATAGAGCAGTGACCTCCCTTTCCACAATGCAGCATTTGAGGCAAATAATTGATATCAGCCCAAGCGAGATCGCAGCAGGAAAACGTGGAAAGTAAAGCTGGGTGGAAAATGAGGGATTGTCCCTCATGATGAGAAAAGAGAAGGACGGAGGAAATTTTCTCCCATTATGATCAATTAATTAGCCTTTCCCTCTCCTCCAGTCTCTCTGCAGGTCTCAAAAGCTGAAGTCTTATGATCTCAATCTAGCCGAAGCTTCTGAATGGGAGAATCTTTGCAAAAGCAGCCACGAAGCCAGAGGTCTTAGCGGAGCTGGGCGCGCCCAGCCAATAGGCTGCACTCATCAGCACTGAAGCCGCCGTTACCCAACATGCAAGGGTAAAGAACAAAGATAAGACTCCCCCAGGGAGGCTGTAAGAGATGGGAAGCAGCGATAATCTAGGACACACACTGCCTCAGTGCAGAGAAAATAGCAGCCAACGGGAGGAGGACGTATTGAAAGTTCAGTTCAGACGACATCGTGATAGGGCGCAACCTGCTCAAAATGAGCTTTGGCAGGAGAGGTTTAAGACGTGTTGTTACTGTGAACCATGAGTGCTGCAGCAGCTCTCCCGGGACAATCAGCAGCCTGGAGGCCAAGCCAGAGACAAGCTTTTCAAATGCACCATGCGGCAGAGCTCTGGCTGTGCCCAGGGGTCCTGTGCTTCTGGCAGGCCGGGCTCAGCCTCAGAGGCTCGCTGTGACCCTCCGCACGGCCTCTTCTCTTGCGAGAGGCAGGGCTCCTGGCTTGCTGGGCCATGTTCTTCACAGGCCAGTCCATAGTGTGGGGTGAAACCCCTCTGTAGTCCTGGTCTCCCTACCCAGGGGCAGACTCTGTGGTGGCGTGGGGAGGGTTGGCGGCAACCTGGGCCCATCCACTACTCCGGGTTCCAGTCCAGCGACCCTAACAGAGGGGGTCTGTTCTACACCCAGTCTGGCAACTACTTTCCTGGGCCATTTCCCCCAAACGATCCCTCCCAGGACCTTCCCTCTGTCCTGCCCGTCCACGGCCCTCTGCCTGGCTGGCAGTTCCCAGCTCTCACCCGGACTCCTCTCGCTCTCAGAGCTTTGGCTCCTTCCCTCCTCCTCACCTGGCTCAGAACTAAGAAGAGGAGCCCTTTTAACCCAGTCTCCACTGGCTCTTGATTGGCCCCAGGTGGTCTGATGAGCTTGACTCCCTTGGCTCTGGAAGGCTCCAGGCGTTCCAACTGGCCTGACTGTCCAGACTACTTCTGGAAAGTTCCTGCCGGTTCTAGGCCAGCCCCTGCCAATTTACCAGGGAACAGAGACCTGCTTAATCTAGGGCTCACATACCTCCCTTCGAGTGCTCTTCCAGCGCTCTCTGGCCTCACCCTGTCACAGCGGAAAAGCATTAAGCCTGGCCCCTTGAAGCCAGAATCATTCTCACTATCGAGAGAGACGGAGCAGTAACAGGCATGCTTTCTGTTCACGGGCTCTGACAGGCCCTGCCTGTGCTGCCGATCTGGCTGTGGCAAACAACACGCTGGGCTCTCACCATCACGAGGACGGGGTGTTTTACTTCATCTGAAGTCAAAGTCATTCAGATCAACACCTTGCCAATACTAGGACCCCTTCCCACTCTTCCAGCTCCACCGGCCGTGCTCCGAGTGGTAGGTATAAGCAAGGCTGTGGCTGTTGCTGATACCTGCACGCAGCCAGGCTAGATGCTGCACAGGTTTGTCTAGGCCAGGGGGAGAAAGGGTGCTAGCTACCATCTTGGTAGGTCTCCACACTTTCTGGTTACAGCTGGGAGCAGAGGCCCCAAAAAGGTTATTTCTGCTTCTTGGTTGGGCTGCAATACCCCACAGGCCACCATCAATGCCATGGAAAAGCTCATGTCCAGGACAAGTCCAGCACCATCCTTTACACTCAGGAGATTCAGATTAAAACCTTTTGGGTGCACATCTGGAGGGAGCCACTTGCAACTACATAACGCCCCTCCCAGCAATGCTGAACATGGTCTGAAAAGATGGGGGGGGGCTCTCTCATCATCCCACCATCTCCTCAGCAATTCAATCTACCCCTCTGCCCCCAAATCACCCAGCCCCCCATCAATTCTGCACCCTCCAGCTCCTGCTTCTGTTCTGCCACCCCCACGGCCTCCTCTCTTCCCCTGCTGGGGCTCTTCCATGTCTTGGTGGTGGGCTGCAAGAGCTCCCTCTTTCCCTCCCTAGGCCCAGTGTTGCTGGGAGGAAGAGGAGAAGTGGGAGGGTCAGAGCAGCTGTCAGTCATTGCTCACAGAGCTTCTGCTTCAGTGCTGATTGGCTGCTTGCCCCACTGGCCCACCTCATAAGGAAGAGCAGCCGAGCAGAGGGGGCTTGCCTCAGGGGGCTGGGCCCCCACTTCAACCGGGCACACTTTAAGCGCTGTCCCTGTGAGCAGCTCTACTCGCTGCTCCTGTGGGAGGAATGCTGGTAGCTACCAGCCCCTTGTGCTCCCACCGCTGACACCACAGATGGTGGAAACGGAGAAACTGTTAGCAAATGCCTAATTCAGTCCCAGGCTAAGGCTCTGAAAGAAGCTCACAACCACCCTTGTGTGATAACACCTCTCCCCTGGCTCCTGCCATGGTGTAATCCCAACCAATGACACAGGCCTAGACTAATATTTACAGTGGGCAAAAACGTATGTTGGCTCATGATTGGCCACTGTTACCTCCTCATTCACGTCCAAACCACCTTGCAGCAGGCTGTGTTGAACAGTTAACACGTGACCAGGTCTGTGCCAAAGGGGGTGCAAATAAATTAAAACGGGTCCGCTAGTGCTTCTGCGATGACTCCATAGTGCATTAGCGGTCTGGTGGGCTCTCCTGCTTCTGGGCGCTAACCCAGGGACCCAGAGGTCACTGCAAATGAAACAGTTCAGGACTACATTGCTGTGGTTGTGGGACAACACAAATGGATTCAGCCAAGCTAGTATGGACACACAGACCTTTTTGTGGTTACGTTGGATCAGTTCAACTTGTCCAGTTCACTAATATGAACAAAGCCTGAGAAACTCCTACATTGGGTGGGCTCACTGAATGTTGCATGGGAAACTTTGCTCGCATTCTTAATTTGGTTTCTTTGCTGTAAAGATTTTCCTCCTTAAAGGGATTTTACCACTGTCTCGGTATCTGAAGAGTGCATGTTGACACTGTAAGCCCATTTGATGTGTTTTCAAGTGCACACATGACTGGGTTGATGGATGGATAGCCAAACACACACTGTATCTGTCCAACTTGATCAAGTACACGGGCCACTGTTGTTTATGAATGGGAGGGTTAGCCCAGTAAACCAGACGCCAGTCAGGTGAATTATTGGCATCAGTCATCTCTGAAGGGCATCTTACCTTCTCGTGCTCAGCTAGAAGGATAGTGCCTGTGGTGTGGGATCATGCTATGGGGAAGGAATGGGGTGAAGGGACAGGAGTGGAGACCCCTGGCATTCAAAAGGAACACAGAAGACACCCTGTAAGGGGAAAAATATGGATGAATCATTGTAGTGCAGAGAAGGAAGGGGCATGTATTCAATTTGAGAGGAGCAACTGGCACTGAGGTCTACTAGGTTACTCCTGCCTGATAAATGGCTCAAAAGGATAGTGGTAAGCACGTTCAGAAAATCCAAACTGCACCCGGCTGTCAGGATAGACACAGCTTTGTTCCTGCTGCAGAGACATGTGCCTTGTCTACGCTAGCAAAAGGAGGACCTTCCTTTTGGCAACTGCTCAAATTCAGCTGCACCAGTGATAAGCCACTAGTGTAGACATGAAAACCCCATGCCATGGGGCTAAAATAACCTTGTCTTGAGCAGTTTAAGCCTGGGACAGCTGGATTACCATTCGAAAACACGCACTGATTTGTCCTTATAGACTGATGGTTAATGTGATAGTAACTAGATATGACAAGGGTTTGTCAATGTAGAGGCCATGTGTAAGCACATCCAAGCTAGCTTTGATGAAGCTAGGTTACTAAAAATAGCATTGTAGACACAGTGGCATGAGCATCTTTCTAGCCACTTATTTTGATGTCTCAAAGGGAACCGAGCCCCTTTGACTCTCTGACCCATGAATGATACTTACATTGGGGAAGAGAAACCAGCTACCCACTCCAGCGATGAGCATCAGATGAAAAAAAGCAGGAAACTGAGGAGACTATTCCAAGAGGGTACTTAAATATTAACTGATTACAAGAGCACTGGCAGCCCTTTGATCAGCATGCATGGGGGTGGGTGAGCATGTCATTACAGCAGGCAGAGCCTAATTTAATCTGAATTATACAGCCAACATGCTTTTAATTACATCTTTAGCCGTATACTCAAGGGACACTGTCACGTCAAGTGTGGTCTGACATTTAGGGTTTATTTTTATAGCTCAGTTTTTCTAACACTTAAGAGCCAAAAAATTTTCTCAATTTTTTTAATGGTTGTTGGCTATTTATTTTACTTTCATTTCCACGGCTAATAATGAAGGTAGAAGGGATTATTTGGAATTCCCTTTAAAACAAATAGCACACACCTGCAGAGTTTGCAACCCCCAAGTTGACAAATTGTGTTAGTACATAAGAATATGAAAGCAAGACAGACTAGTTCATTGGCACTGCCCACCGAGAGAGAAAAAGAAACAAAATTCTCAGCACAGAGAAAGGACAGTCGTGGTGAAGATTAGAGAACAGTGCACCAGTGTTACATTCCTGACTTTCTGAAGCAGTGAATCACCCTAATCTAAACACACTTCACTGATGTAAAACAGGGTTTATCAATTCCTTCAGTAGCTTGGGTATAACCCCATCTTTCCATGGTTACAGGGCTTCTCAATTAGTCTTACTGGTGGTGCAAATCTCTCTAAAGCAGACAGGAGCAGCGGTAGCTGTTCAAATAACTTAGCTTTGCCCTGTATTCAGACACTGTATAGTGATGAGTGCAGTATAAATGGCTAACAAGAGAAATTCCTAGATAAATGGTGAAAAGTAATTTGATTTCTTAGACAACCTTTCTATTAAACGGCCACTGTTCTTGTCTGCCATGGGATTTTCATCTTTCACACACACATGCATATATGTATACAAACAGATGGGTGTGCATTGTATTGTATTGCAAGGGTATTGGAAGGACTTCTGCAAAGTTCTGGAGTGGCTTAGGGGATAGGGTATTTGCCTGGGGAACACAGGGTGGTGGGCTTGATTCCCTTCTCTTCTCCCTCCCCCCCCCCCCATACCCAGAGGATGGAGCTGGCTCCTGCATTAGGAAGGCAGAATAAGGGGCCCCTCTGAAGGCAGGAAGGTGGGGTGGGTTCTGGAGTCTCTTAAGGGATTTGCCTGGGGAGGACAGGCTGGTGGGTTCAAGTCCAGCCACACTGGGAGCAGCTGGAGGCTTGAACATCTTGCTCTTCAGTGATCAGGGGGAGGGATAGCTCAGTAATTTGAGTATTGGCCTGCTCAACGCAGGGTTGTGAGCTCAATCCTTGAGGGGGGCCATTTAGGGATCTGGGGTGAATCTATCAGGGATGGTACTTGGTCCTGCTGTGAGGGCAGGGGACTGGACTCAATGACCTCACAAGGTCCCCTCCAGTTCTATGAAATAGCTATATCCTTCAACTTTCACCAGCATCAGGCAGACCCATTTACAAGCAACCTGCTTCAATGAGACCTGCTGTGCATTTCTGGTACCTCTTTAGCTTTTGTGAATTGACTGAAAACATGCGACAGCGAGTGGATGCAACATTTATCAAAATTTTAAATAATCTTTGGGAGGAAAATCTTTGGGAGGAAAAACTCACAGGAGAACTAAATATTTTACTGCGTAAATGTGAGGAAAGCAAACAACAAGGGGGCTTTTCACCTGCAAAAGCTTTGAGAATCATACCAACTTGTAAAATGGTAGACAACCACAATAATCAAGTTTTGTCCAGTTTAGACAATGCAAACCTCCAAATGTTCACAATCACAGTGCAAGATGCCCTCACTGAGCAGAGAAGATGAGTGCCTAACCTTTATCAAGCTATCCCAACAAAGATCAATTGAATGGCAGGCATTACAAAAATAATTGGACATCTGGGCACTAAAGTTATGCTTCAGTACAATGTTGACCAAGCAAAAGGCTTAGTCAACGGCAAAATTGGCACCATCACCAATAAAATATGACCCTACTTCTGCCGCAATCAAATTCACAAAACCGATATTCCTAAAGTTGAAATTGAATTTGAAGGCGATGTCGGCAAGCACATCATTGAGCCAATCAGATGTCAATTTCAAGTGAATTTTGGATACGGCTTGGCGGAGTGGCGAATGTTTGCAATCATCCACGTTTCTGCTATGTCTGTCCACAAACTACAAAGGACCTCAGTGGATAGAGCAGTTGTGAACCTTGTCTCTCAATACTTTGCACCAGCTCAACCATTTGTTGCACTTAGTCGAGTACATTCTTTAGAAGGCGTAGAGATCAACAAAATCGATCCAAACAAATTAATGGGTGACGATGTTTGTCATAAAGCCGCCTTAGAAGAATTACAGCGTCTTCGAAGCCTTCCTCCTTTTCACCAACAGAAGAATTGATCAATCACCTCAATTACTTTATCCTTGCCTTCCACACAGCAACTATTTTTCATTATAAATGTAAATACCTAATGCAAAAAAAAGTTGTAAATAAGTCTGTAGTCTTTTAGTGAGCTTTTAGAAAGATTGTCTTTTTTAAAGTTTTTTATTTATTTTTTTTTTCTTACTGCTCTTTTCATAATCACCACTGCTATTGGGAATTTAGGTAATTTCATTTGTGTTTGAAGTTATTTATTATTATTGATGACAGCTTTTAAGATGATGGTGTCTCTTTAAACAGGTCAGAAATCTATAGCATGTCCATTGCTACTCTGGGAAAGGGGCCTAATGCAAGCATCAGAAAGGAATCCATTAAAACCTAATTACAATGATAAATCATAGAGGATGAGGTTTGGAAGAGACCTCAGGAGGTATCTCATCCAGTCCCCTGCTCAAAGCAGGACCAACCCTAACTCAATCATCCCAGCCAGGGCTTTGTCAAACGGAGACTTAAAAAGCCTCTCAAGATGGAGATTCCATCATCTCTCTAGGGAACCCATCCCAGTGCTTCACCATCCTCCTCATGAAGTAGTTTTTCCTAAGATTGAACCTAGACCCCTCCACACACTGCAACTTAAGACCATTGCTCCTTGTTCTGCCATCTGCTACAACTGAAAATAGCCTGACTCCCTCCTCTTTGGAACCTCTCTTCAGGTAGTTGAACCTGCTATCAAATCTCCTCTTATTCTTCTCTTCCGAAGACTAATAAGACAAGTTCCCTCAGCCTCTCCTCATGAGTCACGTGCTCCAGCCCCCTAATCATTTGTGTTGCCCTCCTCTGGACTCTCTCCAATTTGTCCTAATCCTTTCTGTAGTGGGGGGGCCCGGAATTGGACGCAATACTCCAGATGTGGCCTCACCAGTGCCCAATGGAACACAATAATCACCTCCGTCAGATCTACTGGCAAAGTTCCTACTAATGCAGCCCAATATGTCATAAGCCTTCTTGGCAACAAGGGCATACTATTGGCTCATACCCAGCTTCTTGTTCACTGGAATCCCCAGGTCCTTTTCTGAAGAACTGCTGCTTAGCCAGTCGGTCCCCAGCCTGTAACAGTGAAAGGTTCTTCCACCCTAAGTGCAGGACTCTGCACTTATCCGTGTTGGACTTCATCAGATTCTTTCAGCCCAATCCTCCATATTATCTAGGTCGCGCCCCTCCAGCCTCTCTCCCCAACTTAGAATCATCTGCAAGCTTGCAATCCATCCCATCATCCAGATCATTAAGTACCCAAGAGCCATTTAGTTCAAGATCTATTCTGTGTCTTTCCGTGTCATCAGCAGTGGCAAGTTGAAGCCATTCACACAACTAGAAATCACATTTTTAAAAAAGGGCCATGCACATGTTGATGTCGTTTGCAAGGTCCAGGTGTTGGAAGTACCTCATCACACACATACCACTCATGAGAGAAGAATGGGACATTGATTAGGGTCCTGACCTAGGACTTGTGAGACCAGCATTCAAGCCCTTACACTACTTCAGCCTTTTGTGGGACCTTGAGCAAGCCAGCTGGCCTTTCCACACTACAGATTCTCAGGCATACAACAGGGACAGCAGCACTGCCCTACCTGCCAGGAGAGTAGGGAATAATGATAATGGGGGCCAGATAAATACTTTTGATGATGGTCCTATTAGGGCCCCAGCCCCAAAGCCACGTATGCCTCTGTTTTACAGCAACAGGAAGAGGGCATATAGCTGGGGCTGTCCATGGCAGAGGGGGTTGCTGTCTGCTGGGTGCAGCTGTACTGTAGATTAATATGAAGTCCTTAGATGAAATCCTATCCTATTGAAGTCAATGGGAGTTTTGTCATAGTTTTGACTAGGGTCACAATTTCCCCCTTTGTCTCTTAATGATCAAACACTCTGCTGGCAAAAACTCTTCCCGTAAAGTAAAGGATTTTTCCTGTAACTTCAACAGGCATACATGTCTTTGTGCTGCTCTGGAGCACTCGCCCAGGGCGGTAATGGCACTGATCACTGCTGGCAGGAATGCACGGCTACATCACCAGCAGGTCTAAAATTAAACACAGTAACTTGCCATTTTCTTCCACCCAGGCTCTTATGTTCCTCTCATCACCGCAATGTTTAGCACCTTCCAGCAGTGCAGTGAGCAATGTGGCTAATGTCGGCCCATGTGGTTGGGAGGGGGAGCCGTATTACTCTGTTTCAGCAAAAACAACAAGGAGTCAGTGGCACCATGAAGACTAACAAATGTATTAAGCCATAAGTTTGTGAGAGACAACTCACTTCTTCACATGCTTGAAGAGAAAGAAAGGAAGGGATATAGATATGGGCGTGTAAAATCATGCTAATTAGATTACAATTAATTAAATATGTTTGGATCTTTCTTAGACTCTTCTCTGGGGATGTTCCTCATGAAACTCTGTAAAAATCTTGAGTTTTCCCCTGTGAGGTCTGTTATTATGACCCTTGTAATACAGATGGGGAAACTGAGGCACAGAGTGGCTGACCTGACTTGCCCAAGAAGCATGTGGCAGAACCAGATCTCCCAAGTGCATGTTTTAACTATATTTGTAGCCCATTTCACAACTTTGATGTGCAATTTGCATTCATGATGTATCCCTGCCATGTAAGAGGATAAGATCGGGAAATCCATGCTAAGATCGGGAAATCTGTATTTACTCATGCCATCTCTAAGCACTTCTGGATGGCCCTGTGAGATCCTACAAAGATCCAGAACATTCTAGGAGATAATGAAAAACGTATCCACATATGGAACACCTGAAACATCTGACTTCAACATTCTGTTTTCCCTTTTGTCACTAACAACAAAAACAGTACCCCAAGCTTGGTGCCCCACAAGCTCAACGCCACAGTCACCTGCTGCTGAATCGGGCTCTGCCCATAACACAGGCCAGCTGCATCCTCCATGCCCGAGGGCAGCTTTCCTAACCCTCTCACAAAGCCGCTCCCTACTTTCCCCATACACCTTCTTTGAACACAGGAGGATCTGTGGCTGTCGAGACTCTTAAAAAACCCACTAGGTAAGGGTCTGTTCTTTCCCTGGCTACCTAGGACAGAGAAAGAGCAGAGGCTGCAATGTTCAAGGACTTTTACATCTGAGCAGCATTAACCCTTTCCTCACCACAGCTGCACACTCCTGTCTTGCTACCCGAATGGCGATCAGCAAACAAAGGGTTGTGATGCCAGGGGCAGAGAACCGTGCTGCAAGAGGTAAATCTAGGGGCACGTGCACACGCCCACTACTGATTTATTGAACGGGCTCTGGCACCCAGTTACACACACGGCAAGGACTTGTATGCTATTGAGGTGGGTCTGGATGATAAACCCAGATCCAAATACCCACAGAGGCTGGGGATGTTCAGGTTAGGATCTGACTTTAGTAGCTGTCTTAAACTTAGTGAGTCTTAGAACATAAAGTTGAGTTAATTTTATTTGCCTGATGGGTTTTGAGCTTTTTCACTCTACATTTTCAAGCTGGCCTCCTTGGCTGTGTCTACACTGGGCCACTTATTCCGGAAAAGCAGCTGTTTTTCCGGAATAAGCTGCGAGCTGTCTACACTGGCCCCTTGAAAAGCAGTGACGATTTACTGTAAGAAATCAGATGCTTTTCCGGAAAAACTATGCTGCTCCCGCTCGGGCAAAAGTCCTTTTTCCGGAAAACTGTTCCGGAAAAGGGCCAGTGTAGACAGCACAGTAGTCTTTTCCGCAAAAAAGCCCCGATCGCGAAAATGACAATCGGGGCTTTTTTCCGGAAAAGCATCCGTGGCCAATGTAGACGCTTTTCCGGAAAAAGGGCTTTTCTGGAAAAGCATCCTGCCAATGTAGACGCTCTTTTTCCGGAAATACTTATAACGGAAAACTGTTCCGTTTTAAGCATTTCCGGGAAAAGGTGCCAGTGTAGACACAGCCCTTAACTATAAGGGCTAGAAATTCATTTTCAGTTTTGAAATGGAAGCTCACGCTCTCCTGTAATCACAGGACTCCAGGAGCTGAGGCATGGTGGGTGGGGCCTCTCCATAACTCCTCCTCTAGGGACAAATCCTACCTTAATCCATAAGGTCTGGCCACTGATTTGGAGCAAATCAGTGTCACGCTCTTGACAGCCGGATAACAAAATAGAGTCAGGACTCAACTGTTTGCACTTTTGTGCAAAAACCCAAACGTCACAGGCAAGCACTTAGTTGCCCCACTCAAAGGCAAAGGCCTCGCCCAGCTGTGGGGCCCTGGACTAGCAGTGAGCAACACCTCCTCTGTTTCAGTCTCCCCTTCTTTCCCGAGGAGAAGCCGGCAAGCTTTCTTAGCTGATCGGCTGGCTGGATTGGTCGGCATTTCTTTCAGGCCCTTCTAGACCTCTGGAGGACTGTCTTGTTGCTAGCCTGCTTTGAGTGGATTTTCCTTGAGGGGGGGGGAGGAGTCAGGGAGCCAATAGCTCCAGCTGGGGGGCAGGAAAGGCCTGAGAAACCCCCTCACACGGGTATTTAAGAAAAACACCAAATATCTCAAGATGGGAAATGGAATCATAAGAATTGGCAGTGCTGGTGGTTTCATACGATCTGGGTACGTCTATACTGCAAAGATCTTATGGCAGCATACAGGGAACATTCACGACACCACCACACACACATTCCCCTCCCCCCCCCCACACACATGGGTATAAATTGCAAGGGGGCACAACATAAGTAAGTAAAGGCATCTGGACCCCACGCTATATGGCTGGCCTACGCAGCTCTCTACACATAGAATCATAGAGCTGGAAGAGGCCTCAGGAGTCATCAAGTCCAGCCCCCTGATCAAAGCAGGACCAATCCCAACTCAATCAACCCAGCCAGGGTTTTGTCAAGACGAGACTTAAAAACCTCTAGGGATGGAGATTCCACCCCCTCTCTAGGGAACCCATCCCAGTGCTTCCCCACCCTCCTAGGGAAATAGTTTTTCCTAATATCCAACCTAGACCTCCCCCACTGCAACTGAAGCAGCGTCTCCTCCATCTAACCGATGAGGTGACCCTCTGGGGCCTTTCCCCGTCGCCTCTCCTCTGCCAAAACCTCCCCTGACACCTGTAGCTACACACCTCAGCATGGACATAACCTGGTCCAGTTCTGGGCGCCACATTTCAAGAAAGATGTGGAGAAATTGGAAAGGGTACAGAGAAGAGCAACAAGAATGATTAAAGGTCTAGAGAACATGACCTATGAAGCCAGGCTTCATGAACTGGGCTTGTTTAGTTTGGAAAAAAGAAGATTAAGGGGGGACATGATAGCGGTTTTCAAATATCTAAAAGGGTGTCACAAGGAGGAAGGCGAAAATTTGTTCCTCTTGGTTTCTGAGGACAGGACAAGGAGTAATGGGCTTAAAGTGCAGCAGGGGAGGTTTAGATTGGACATTAGGAAAAAATTCCTAACTGTCAGGGTGGTCAAATATTGGAATAAATTGCCAAGGGAGGTGGTGGAATCTCCCTCTCTGGAGATATTTAAGAACAGGTTAGATAGACATCTGTCAGGGATGGTGTAGACGGAGCTTGATCCTGCCTTGAGGGCGGGGGGCTGGACTCGATGACCTCTCGAGGTCCCTTCCAGTCCTATTATTCTATGATTCTATGATTCTATGGTGTTCACTGCAGCATCAGCCTCGCATACCCTACTCACTGTCCCAAGCTGTCTGTGGTGTAGATGTGGCCACAGACAGCATAGTGGTAGTAACCCAAGGCATCCGCCTCTATCATTGCATGAGCTGCCAAGGTAATGCCATCACCCAGGAGTAAGTAGCAGGCTGTTACCCTCACAGGAGCCAGTCACTAGAAGGAGGTATACCCAAATGCATTACAAATACATACACACGTGCTTAGTTTTAAGCATCTGAGTAGTCTCACTGCCTTCAGTGGGGCTACTCATGTGCTTACAGTTAAGCACGTCAGTAAGTATTCGCTAGACAAGGCCTAAAGTCAGTGTTTTTCATGAAATTCCCTTGCCCTGGCAACTGGAGTCACACTTGGGCTGTCTTGGCTACCAACTTTTCACCCGCCCTACTGGTGTTCTCAGATTACAGCAGCATGGTGGCCTCATAAGGACATAATATTGCAGGGAAGATAAAAGGGGTTAGCAAGATGCTGAGTATAGGGTGTCACCTGCCTGTCCCAGTTCCTGCCCATAACACCCAAACCGATATGTTGCAGCTGTTGGCAGGCGCAGCCAGGTGGAGACAGACAAGTCAATGATGCCTTACTTACCCTGATAAGACACCCAGCACCAGGTTGAGCATGAAGAAAGAGCCAATGATGATAAGCGGGATGAAGTAAAGCCAGTTCCAGGTATTTCCTGCCGCATCATTAGTCTGAAGATAGAGAAGGGGAGACAGAAAAGCAATTTTTAATCAGTCCCCAGAAAAGCAAACATCTCCCAGTGCAAGGCACTGGACAATGGATCCCCCTTTCAGACTCCCTACCAACTGCACCACTATTAATTGGTACCATTACGCAGGCTGGACTAATGACTGAAATCCACGGAAGAGAATTAATGACAAATGTGGGTCTCATGGTAATGTGCATGAGGTATCCACCTCATAAAACTGCCACTAACTCCAGCAAGAATAGCTGGCTCATAAGCACCCCAAGACTAGGCCTCTCCAGTGCTGGTGACAGTGCCCTGGAGCAAAGGCCCCATTTGCCTCCTGCCCTGGGCCTCTCTGACCTCAGCATGGGCCTGTTGTCAGTCCTTCCCAACACACACTTTCAAATAGCCAACCCAGCCATCCACCTTATTACAAAAATAGCCCCTACATTCCCTGCCCAAGTAAGAATCTGAGTTACCATGTGTTATATCTGTGTTGTATTTATATCTTAATCATGACATAAAGCACACGAGGGAGATGCGGTCTTCTTATATGTGATGCAATTAATGCAGCAGATCGCAGCATGCCCTGAATCTCTCTCTTTTACACACACGCTCACACACACACACGCACACTCCAAAGACAAAAAGGAGAAAACGTCCTGCAAAACAAATAAGGGGAACTCTTTAGAACAATCTTGTGGCACCATAGAGACTAAAAGTGCATCTACATTGCACCATTATTTCGAGATCACTAGTGTTATTTTGAAATAACAAAGTGAGTGTCTACACAGCCATTCTGTTATTTTGAAATAATTTTGAAATAACGGATGGCTTATTCTGAAATCTGTAAACCTCATTCTACGAGGAATAATGCCTATTCGGAAATAGCTATTTCAAAATAAGGCATGTGTGGATGCTCCACTGCTGTTATGTCAAAATAGCTTCTCCCCAGGGCCATTCTAAAGTTATTTCTCCCCAGTGTATCCTGGGGCTCTAAATCCAGGTACCGCATCCACATTAGGGAAGTCTGCCTCAGACTAATGTTGAGACTTCCCTGCAGCATAAATGTGTTATTTTGAAATAAACTGTTTCGGAATAACTATTCCAGAATAGCTTATTTCGAAATAAGTGGGCAGTGTAGAAGTACCCTAACAAATATATTATCTCACGAGCTTTCTGATGAAGTGGATTTTACCCATGAAAGTGCAATGATACAACATATTTGTTAGTCTCTAACGAGGACTGCTCATTGTTTTTAAAGTTACAGACTAACACAGCTGCCTCCCTGAGCATTCTTTAGAGTCATGTCAATGCCATAATTTGCTTATTGCACACTTTTAGAGACCATCATCAAACCAGCGTCTAAAACTTTCTGAGTAAGCAAGTGTGCGTACTGGAGGAAGGAGCAGGGAAGAAGCACAGGTTATAGTTTCTGACAAAATTTCTTCATTCTTTAACCACAAGGGAGCTCTTCAAGTAATTGCTTAAAAGTGAAATGCGGTGTGGCTAATACCCAACCTAAGTACCTTGGAGAGCTCAGATTCTTTTCTTGTGGATGCAGAATGCAGCAACTTGTGAATCAGCTAATGCAAAAGTTGTAGGGGGAAAACAGGGAAAATTTATACCTGTCCTTTTGCAATGATGAAGGAATGACACAGTTCTCCCACCCCGATGCAGGCCTGAAATGTCTGATAGATTGTAAACAGAACTTGGCAAATACGGCTGTACTTGTGAGCACTGGCTTGTACAAAATCTAACAACTCATTTTGACATAGCCTTTCATTCACAATGTGCCATGCCTTCTATTCACTATTCGTCAACATTGTGCAAGTGAAATTTTGCTCAAAACAGCATTCACAGGAAAAGGAAATGTCATAGATGCACTGACAAATATTTGCACCATGTGCATTCTTGAAGCCATCTTGACAGCTCCTTGTGGGGTTTGAGAGTCATCCAATCGGGGAGCAAAAACAAATACCATGTGACTTAAGTGAGCGATGACACAGTATGAATTGCAGACAAGAAACACCTGAAGTATTAATGGTGGCAAACAGCTTGTGATTCGCTCTTGGCGACATATATGTTGACACAAACCATTCCTCAAATGACGGAGACTAAGGAGAAGATTCATGAAGAACATTTCTCTGAATAACTAATGTATCCATAAATACCTATGGCAACTGTCTGGGGGCTTACAAATGATCTCTGGCAGCATTTCATGCTGTTCTAGCTACAAACCTTTGGATGGATGGACGGACGGATCCCTCTCCCCTTAAGTCATGTGCTCCACCCTCCAATCATTTTTGTTGCCCTCCACTGAACTTTCTCTAATGCATCCACATTTTTTCTGTAATGGGGGCCCAGAATTGGAGGCAATACTCCAGATGTGGCCTCGCCAGTGCCGAATAAAGAGGAATAATCACACTTCTCTAGATCTGGCAATATTCCTACTAATGCAGCCTAATATGCCATTAGCCTTCTTGGTTACAATGGCACCCTGTTGACTCATATCCAGGCTTCTCATCCACAGTAATCCTCAGGTCCTTTTCAGCAGAAATAACTCTGGTCACTCCTCTAACACAGCCAGCTGGTGATGTCGGTTCAACAGCACCACCTAGGTGTCGGTTACCTCCTCTGTCATTGTTTCTGTAGAGCTAGTGTGAGGACACCTCCCAAACACACAGCATGTTTTAGTGACAACCATACAACACTTTCTCATACCTTCCTACGCATTGAGGAGACAAAAGAAATGACTTTCAGAAGATCATAACCTATCCCTTATATGTAAGACCACAAGGATAGAAAACGAGGTTCCAAGGCACTCCCCAAGGGATGGAGTGTCACAGGAGGTTCTAGAGTCCACACAAGAGGGGGGTCTGTTCTCCACAGCACTAAGAATTCATGTCTGGACACAACTTATAGCACCACCTCCGCCCCAAAGAGACGCTTTCATGAATCAGTCTGTGAGCTGCCAGGAAGAAGGAACTCCCACGTCTCGGCAGAGCCTTGCAGCTGTCCGGGTATGCTGAACCACAGAGGGCATTAGTGGAGAGGCTGGGCTTGACTCCCACCTCCCAACTCCAGCCCTGTTCATTAACTGGGGGAAGCCGAGATCAAATCAATTTTTATGCTTCCAGTTAATGCCTGGCTGATGGCTTGCGCCACTCAGTCCCAGTCACAGCACTAGCTGGATAGGGAAGGGATGGAAATAAAATACTTGTAATGACGGGACCACACTGTATCAAGATGCAGAAGGTGCTTGTAGGCAGTTCCCAGCATCTTCAGGACTGCTGCACTCGCACTAGTAGCAATAGTGAGGTAGCAATTTATAAGCCCAACACGTGTATCCAGCTAAGGGTTTCTACATGGCCCCCATCTCCACAGTATCTGAGCAGCTATAACAGGGCGTGACTCACCACCATGGCGCCTCCTGCTGGTCACTTGGGAATTAGCTTATTTCAGCCTGGAGCGCCCCCTTTCGGCCAGTGTCTCACCTACTGTTACCTGTTATTGTCCATCATCTTGTGTTAGGACCCTACCACAGTGCCCCACACTCTGGGGTCTCCCCTTCAGGGAACCCCCAGCCCCCTACGCCCACTTTGCCTCAGTACCCCATGGCCAGTCATCATCTAGCCCCAGCCTCAGGGGCAAACTGCAGTCTGGCATGGCCACTCCTCATTGGCGAGGGGTCTGGACCTGCTGCCTTCTGCTGCCCTGGCTGCCTCCCTGCACCCCTAGTCCCCTCAGGCCTTGAGAGCAAGGCCTCAGCTTGGGAGCTTGCCTGGCCAGAGCTCCCCAGCCCTGCCTGCCTTCCCCCAGCCCTGCTCTGTGTCAGAAGCCTCTAGTTTCCCAGCCACAACTGGAGCAAGAGCAAGTGAGTCTCTGCCCCAGCCGGAGCCCTTATTAATACAGCTACAGCTGGGCCCCGATTGGCTGTATCTGCCACAGCCCAGCCCTCACCCAGGGCTGCATTTAACCCTTCTTTAGCCAGTGCAGGGCAGATGCCCCCACCACGGCACCTCACAATCTTCCGGGCATTTATCCCACAGCCACTTTTCACTTGAATTTGCAGGAGGAAAAATGCTGTTCGGGGGCAACTGAAACTCTTTGCAAACGCAGGTCAAATCTGGCAAATACTTTCGGTGAATAAACTAGGAGGAGTTAGGGCCAGATTACACTTGGGTGGCCAGCAGGGTTCCCACTACGCTGTGCGCTTGGGTGGCCACCCGGGAGAGATTCAAAGGCCACCCATCTGATCTGGAGAGTGCCCACTGCTAGCAGCAGCTGGCAGCCTGTGTTTCTATTGGTGGTGCACATTCACACATGCTTCAGTCCACATAAAATTATTCCACACATGGATGGGAAAAAAATGGAGGGAACGTTGGTGGCCAGCCCAAGCCATCACCCATGCCACTGTGGCCACAATGCTCGTAAGCAGCACCTTGAGCAGAGCTAGCATGCGTGTATCTAATTGAGCTGGGAATCACACCTCCCCGATGCTGTCTAGCCCAATCCTCATACATTCTTGTTAATCTAATCCATGCTAAAGCCTTAGGCTACCTTGCCTCATTGCACTAGTAACGCTCCGTCTCATCGTGAAGTATTTTAAGATTATGCTTTCAAACAATCTGCATGACAGCAATTCACTCCTGCCTGCAATCGGCTGCACTGACTAGAAACCCTTGCATGCGAGCCTGCCTCTTTCCCTTCTCTGGCCCTTGTCTTGGAGAGGGTGCAACTTTGCAGGTGGTTTGGCCGCACTGAAAATGCCAAGGGACAGAGCCCTTTTGCCCTGTTACACCGGGGGGAGGAGGCTGTCTCTGTTTTCAGAGCTACTCGACACTAGAGGAGAAGGAGCGACGGCCGCGCTCGGCTCGACCCAAATCCATCAAACGCGAGATGGGATTTCTGTTCCAGCCAGCACAGATCAATGGAGACCTGCCAGCTCGGCCTTCTCTCCCCCACCCCGTGTACGTCACAGCAGTGGAAAATTCCACCTCCAGGGACCCTACCTACTTTCAGTTCCACACTCCCCCTGGCTGAGGGAATCACCAGGGGAGCTTAATGAATCGTGGGTATAGCTGCTAAATTCCACATTCCATGACTTCAAACGGTGCTGATCAAAGGGGACACATGCCAGCATCGGTATGAAAAAGGAGCATGTAAAAACTCCTGAAGACTTTGCCGCCATTTTCAGCTCCACTTTCTCTAATGAAGGGGGTGGGGGCTGGCAGGAAAAGTGTGATGTTCCCTGCAGAACCATACCACGGAGCAAACAAGGGGAGGCTGCTGCAGTTTCTATATGAACTAGTGTAATACAATTTGCATTAACAGCGAGCCTCTGACCTAGTAATTCCCAGGTGCCTAAGACAATAGGGAAGTATCACACATGCCCTCTTAGGTAGACAAGTATTAAGAGATGATTAAATTAACCTGTTTAACAGATGAGAAGTCTGAGACACAGAGCGATTGG
The DNA here is from genome assembly GCF_052426305.1 of Pelodiscus sinensis. Lineage (NCBI taxonomy): Eukaryota > Metazoa > Chordata > Testudines > Trionychidae > Pelodiscus > Pelodiscus sinensis. The sequence continues at coordinate 4,307,311 of NC_143074.1, read as the reverse complement.
GAAGCTTGCATCAGATTGCAATACGCATTGGTGCCAGAGAAAGGAGCAGAATCTGAGGGTAGGTCTACACAGCAGCGTTCTTTCAGAGTAACAGCCGTTATTCCAAAAGAACAATGTGAGTGTCTACACAGCAATTGTGTTATTTTTAAATACATTTGAAATGACGGACAGCTTATTCCGACTTCTGTAAACCTCATTCCATGAGGAATAATGCCTATTCCGAAATTGCTATTTCAAAATAGCTGTAGTGTGGATGCTCCATTGCTGCTATTTGAAAATAGCTCCTCCCCAGGGCCATTTTAAAGTTACTCCCCCCAGTGCCTCCTATGGCTCTAAATTGAGGTAGCGCGTCCACATTAGGGGAGCCTGCCTTGGACGAGTTTCGAGGCTTCCCTGTAGTGTAGATGCGCTATTTTGAAATAAGCTATTTTGGAGTATTTCTTCCAGAATAGCTTATTCCGAAATAAGTGTGCAGCGTAGACGTACTCTAAGAGCCCTGACTCCTTAATTCCCTTACTTTAACCAGAATACAAATTGTCTGGCTTTCTGTTGCATCTCTGTTTTTCAGGAGTGTCTCTGTGCACACTTTGGGACACACAACACTAAGCCACCTGTGGCAGCCCGAGAGCAGGGGACTGAAGAAACCGGGTCCTATTGGTGTCCTAAAGGACCTCTCCCCAGCCTATGGGAAGTATCCACAGAGCCCCAAAAAACAAATAATTACGTGGGACAAATAAAGAGAAAACAGGGATGGACAGGGGTGAGGGTCAAAGGGCTAAAATGAGGGAACCGGGTGGGGATACTGAGCAGAGAACCTTGGACTGCGCCCACCGCCCTTCAAAAGTCGAGAGAGAGCCAGCGGATGCCACCCAGTGGAACTCTACCCAGATACGTGAGCGGACACAGGAACGGAAATAGGCCCCACAGTCTCAGGCCCCTCCCTCAGCCAGCCTCTGCTCCCTGGTTTTGTAAATTGCCAATTTGGCCATAGCCAGGAGGAGGTTCACCAGGAGGTCCCGTGACTTTGTGGGGCCACGGATGGGGTGTGCGTAGATTAGCAGGTGAGGGGAAAAGTGCAACCAGAACCTCAACAAGAGGTTCTGGAGGAGCCGAAAGAGGAGCTGTAACCTGGCACACTCAAGGTAGACGTGCGCCAGGGTCTCCCTCACGCCACAGAAGGGACAAGTTTTGGGAACAGGAGTGAACTGCGCCACGTACACGCCCATGCTCACAGCACCGTGAAGGATTCTCCAACTGATGTCCCCAGTGGGCTGTGGGTGCAGAAGCCTGGTGGCAGGCAGAGACACGGGGAGTTGGGTGTGTGGGTTTACGTTCCCTGAGCAGCCCAGCCATTAGGACACCTGAAGCCCATCTGCAGTCAGCCTGGAGGGAAGGCTGATTAGAAAACCTGCCACCAGTTACGGCTTATGGGCACACTATAAAAACCCTTCCCGCGGGCCAGGCAGGGAGGAAGAAAAGGGACAGACTGGAGGAGACAGACTGAGCAGAAGACAAACCCAGAAGGCAGCAAGCGAACCAGGTCTGTTACAAGACACCAGGGAGTGGTTGGGGAAGTGGCCCAGGGAGGGGCCGCTATTCAGTGGGGCAAGGATCAAGCCTCACAGCCCCACTTGAGGCTACCCCATAGGTCCCTCGGCCGGAATCCGGAGCAAGTGGGTGGAACTGGGTTCCCCCCAACCCTCCTCCTGGCTGGTGGGCTGCCAGTAAGGAAAAGGGGGACCCTTGGACTATCGGAGGGACTGACCTCCAAAACCCTGGACCGGCCAATGATGGAAAAGGCTCTTGGAGCGGGATACCCTTCCTTCTCGGCAGTGGTCGTGACACCGCGAGTCTCCTAGGCGTACGCAAAGACCCCGCCAGGAAGCGCAGGACCCAGGGGGCTTAGCCCAGACTTGCCACACACCATTTGGGACAGGAAAAGGAATGCAGAAAAGTGTCCAAACATCTGGTTAGTCCAAAGAGCTCAACTGATAACACAGAGAGATACTGTCATCAATGGCGCATTCCCTCCCTAGGAAAGGCCAGCCACTACCTGTGCTATCATTCCAAGGGTGAAAAACTCCACTGGAGAAAATACGCCTGGAATCTCATCACCCCATTCTCCACCCCTGCGGGTTTCTAAGGATCTACATTTTCCAGTGAGCAAAATTACTCCCAGATACTCACAGGCACATTGCCTGCACTCCACCAAGCAGAAGACAGAGAGATGAAAACTAGCACATGCCTCAAGGGGCTTCTCAGCTCTGAAGGTGTGGCTAGACTGCAATTAGACACCTGCCGCCCGAGCCCAAACATCTGCAGCAGTTCCACAGCCGCTTATCCTGAGCCCCGCAAGCCCAAATCAGCTGACATGGGCCAGCGACGGGTGTCTAACTGCAGTGTAGACACACCCTAAGGGGCTAACCACAGTCTAAAACTTGGAGTTGACAGCTTCTTGCAACTTAGGCAAACACCACCCCCACCGCCCTATGCTCCACAGCTCAGCTTCACCTGTGTCAAGGAACGAATGGGACAAGCAGAATGCCAATGATCAAATAACCCAATCAACATTGCGCTGAGAGCCATTACACCCATTTTGGGAATACGTAAGCAGTAGAACCAAACAGGTCTCCCCACTCCAAGAAAATGCTGAGTAGCATATGGCAGATCCTTTGAATTCCCCTTCCTGGAACTGTGGTGAACTTTAAACAATAAACAGAATCATCGAAGAAACCACAATTCATCTTTCATTTCACCTCCTGCCTTCCTGTCCCCTTCAGCAGTCCTTGGCCACCTGTCTCTGGGGTCACAAACAATCATCAGAATTGCATGCGTGCAAATTTACACCTGGTCAATTTAACCACTGCAAACCCCTGTGTGGACACTCTGATTTCAGTGTAAGCAGGTCATTCCATTTTAGTTTTAACCCATTGCTAATCCATTTAAATGTAAACAGAAACAAACCCAGTTTAAGCTGAAGGAAGAGAGTCAGTAAGCACATAATGGCTACGTCTACACTGGCATGATCTTGTGCAAAAACTCTTTAGCGCAAGAGTTCTTGCATTAAAGTATTTGCGCAAGAGAGCGTCTACACTGGCATGTGCTTTTGCGCAAGAGCATCCGTGCCAGTGTAGATGCTCTCTTGCGCAAGAAAGCTCTGATGGCCATTTTAACCATAGAGCTTTCTTGTGCAAGAAATTCATGTTGCCTGTCTACACTGGCCTCTTGCGCAAGAACAGTTGTGCAAAAGGGCTTATTCCTGAGTGGGAGCATCATTTGTGAACAGTTGTGCAAGAAGTCCTGATTTCATACAGTAGAACGTCAGTGTACTTGCACGAGAACACGTGGCCAGTGTAGACAGGCAGCAAGTTTTTGCGCAAGAGTGGCCACTTTTGCACAAGATCGCACCAGTGTAGACACAGCCTTAGTCTTTGTTTTCAGAGCTTCTTGACACTGGAGGAGAAGGAGCGATGGCTTCTTCCAGGAAGGCAGGAGGTGAAATGAAAGATGAATCATGGTTTGTTCAACAAGTCTGTTTATTGTTTAAGGTTCACCACAGTATGATGGTCCCAGGAAGGGGAATTCAAAGAGTCTGCCATGTGCCACTCAGCATCTTCAGGTTTTGTTTTATAGGGTGTTCCAGCTATATGGCACCCTGGTATACGTCAGTTCCATGCTAACGTCATTGACACTTGTAAGAACTGTTGCATTATAAGTCTTCCCATTCCCTGCTGTTATGTTGCACAAAAAACAAAAACAAAAAACAATTTGCACAAACAAAAGTCAGCCATGGGGGAAAATTTCCCCGCTCTACATCATTTTGCTATATGTCCATATTTTTTGAACATATCTTGGACGCATAGCGGGGTCACACTGTGCTGCTTTTGTGTTCCTAAAGTGTTTGAAACTTCAACTAGGTTTCAAATGATACTAAGTTCAGCCTGGACAAGTTTTCATGCACACAATTCCTTGGTGGAGTTCCAATGGTCTTTTCTCACTCCGATATTAAGTTCAACCTACAATACAACCTAACTCCAGTCACCTGAAGAAGCGGGCTGTGCCCACGAAAGCTCATGATACCATCTGCATGTTTTGTTAGTCTATAAAGTGCTACCAGACTGTTTGTTGTTTTTTTCTACAACACTGTATGATTTATGATCTCTTCCTCCCTCCCCCACTGCTTGTTCAATGATGGGATAGCTTAGCAATCAAGACATTACATTCGAAACCCCTCTGGAATAACCAGCTCAAATCCTAATTGGTCTAAAAAGCCCTTCATAACTCTGAGACAGATCTGTTTAATATCACATATTGCTATTTTGGTAGAACCTCGCTGCGCCCCGGTGCTAAGTGCTGTACAAACACCTAGCAAAACCAGCCCCTACGTCAAGCAGCTTAAATCTAAAAGAGCAAAGAATGAGAAAAGAAAGACACAGAGACCCACAGAAAATCAGCGGGAGAGCTAGGGTTAGAACCCACCTCATTGAAGTTCCAGTGTTTTTTCCCACTGGCCACATTGGCTCTTCTACTATTGCAGAGAGATGAGACTTTGTTTTTCCAAGTCCCGGCACCTTCGACTGGACATTAAAATGGTCACGGCACTTTGCACAGAGCAGGGGCTTAGGAATGAATGTAAAACATTAGCCTTGTGGTCTTAGCTGTGATAAGCATCCAAAATGCTGAGCTGCTTATTTGAACATCTAGGATTTGCAAAATTTGGCAGTCCCCCAAGGTGTGTCTGGTTGAGCCAGCAATACTATAAGAGTGGGTGGTGGTTGTCTGTTCCTGGTTTCGCTTGCGGCCAGAAGAGACAAAAGGGCGCAGAAACAGATGGGTGGCAAGGACCTGATGACTCTTTTATGGAAATCGATCAGAGAGGACTGGTCTGTAATTACTCAAGTGTTGGAGGCTGCTGGAGATGCCCCAATCTTGGCTCTTCATGGGCATTTCTACAGTGCAATCGGACTTGTGATTCCAGCCCATGCAGCCAGACCCATGCTAGCTCAGGAACCCATGGCAGCACAGGCTAGCTGTCAGACTACATACCACTGAAGGGTTTATACTAAGGCAGGTACCCCACACTACCACCCGGCTACTGGTACTCAGGCTAGCTGGAATCCAGTCAGCTCAGGAATGTATGCACATGCTACAGTCACACCTCTGATTGCCGTGTAGACACACCCTAAGTATGAGCCTGGATTAAATAAATGGAACGTCCTTTTACTGCTTTCCTGGACATTTGGGAGACATCTGGGTTCGTTGTGTCCATTGATCCAGAACGGAAGGTCTCTGCAGATAGTGGCTCTGTCTGTAGCACAATCCATTTATTTTATCAGGGTAACTCTTGGTTAACACCAACAAAAGAGAAGAATTGATGTATTTGGCTTTGCACTGTGGAGTTGTCCAGATAAGTTTCCCCTCTTGCCTAGGGTTGAAGACTTGACTTGAATGCCCCTCCCTCTTCTAGGAAAGGAGCACTGTCACTATGGTGACACAGGAGCCTCTATGGGTATGAAAGCAGCCCATGCAGATGTTAACAAATAAATGTTTCTCAGTGTTCTGGGGTTCTGGAGTTCAGCAGAGAAGAGATTCAATTTGACAGAGGTATCCGAGGTGGAAATAAACATATCATTAGCCCTTTGGTTTGTCGTGTACAAAACTGCATGACGTCCCCAAAGTTCACTCTATCTTAGTTAATTTAACTACTGGCAGAATCTGACTTATTTGGGGCAATTAAAGTATAATCTTTCCTTAAAGAAGCACTTTCACATTGGGGAAATCTCTCAGCTGTCTCACTGCGCTGAATTCCATTTACCTTTCATCTGATTTTCACAATTCTCCATGCCACTTCTGCTAATTAGCAAAAGCCATTTGTGCTTTATTTATCTCTGTTACTTCCTACTCATAGCTTTGGGTGCACATACACACTGCCATAATCAAAGCAAGCAACAGAGTGCAATTTGGACCAATTTCCAGATGGAGCCCTCCTCTACCCACCCAAACAAATGTCTTCCAGCATCTGCTCCCAGCCACTGAGCCCTCCACCCTAGAAAATGAAAAGACTTTGCAACAGGACAACCATGGATTCCAGGGGACTAATGAGAAGTGAATTCCAGACTACTCCACACTGAAAATAGCCATTTTCTAGCCACTCCCATTTCAGTCCGGGGGCTATAAAGTCAAGCACCATTGGCAATTTCACACAGAGAGGCAGTCACTGAGCCAACTAGAACAAGTTATTTATCTCTCTACGGTATTTAATAAGGATATTAGTGTATAGTCAAGTAAACGTTTAACCTATAAGCCTAAGCTTAGCGGTTAATCGTATCAACTACACACACTCCCCCTCTCCTTGCTGCCTCTGCATCAGAGGCAGCAAGGAGGGGAGCGGGAGCTGGTGCCCATGAGGAGCCGGCTTTAAGCAGGCTCCCCACGAGCACTGGATCCACCTACTCCGCCACACATTGAAAGAGGCAGCAATGCAGAAGTTAAGGGGAGCAAGCAGGAGGCAATACTTGCAGGGTGCTGGCTTTCAAGCCAGCTCCCCATGCGTATCGGCTCCCGCAGACCCACCTGCCCCCCCCTTGCTGCCTCCCACAGCTCCCACGGACCCGCCTGCCCCCCTCCTTTGCTGCCCTCCCACCCTGCACTGCTTCCTCAACAATATTTTATGCAGTTACACAACTATGGAATTACACAATATCTAACATCCCTAGTATTGAAATGTGCCCCCCATTAGCACACTATCAGCATCTCTGCATCATACGTTCATCTTCGCAGCAGCTCTACGAGGCAGGGAAGTGTAGGGTTCTCCACCGGGACATTCGTCCTCCTATGCGCTAGAGTTCTACGTGCGAACATGAACACTGCGAGTTGTACCTAGAGATCACGTAGAAGTGAGGCCAGACCCCACAGTGTCACCCATCCCCTGTGCATTAAGCAAAGGGGGCGCATTCTGCACTAGCCGAAGGTTCAGAATGGTCTTCAGCTGTAGCGCTAGCAAGCAGCTGGGCAAGGCAAGTATGTTGCCTGCAAAGTGGTTATTAAGGGGGACTTTTTTGCAAATGTTCTTTTTTGAGTATTTTGTCCCCTTTGGCTCGGCAAGAAGCACGTGTACCAAGTCTTTCATTAGAGCTTTTGTTCCCTCTACCATCTTTGTTCACGAACTGACCCAAACTGTTCTTCCTTTTAATGGGCCCTCTAGATAGTTCGTTGGGCTTGTGACAAAATTTTGATTAGCTGCAAATTTCTGAAATCCTGTTAACTCTTCCTGGGTTTTGGCTTACTCAAGGGTTTTTTTTTCCCCCAAAATATATTAACTTTTGGTTTTGAAATTTGTAGTTCCTTTTTTTCTACATTATCTTTTCTTCCCCTTGTTCTTTCCCTTTCCTTGTACTTTTTTTCATTTTTGCACATATTTTGGCACTAAAAATAGTGAAGGGGAGGAGGTAAAGCAATAAAACAAAAAAGTTTCTGTTTTCCAATTTCATCATAACAGAAAATGTAAACAAAAATAATGAAGTTGCAAGAATTTCCAATTTTGGAAAAAGGGCCATTTTTCATCTACATTTTTTGGGGGAAAAAACCTGGGCTTTGGAATTTCTTTTACTTAATACAGGTTTACACTAGGACTTTATTTTGAAATAATCCCCCTTAGCTTATATTTGTAAACAGAGCATGCACACCACCAAACACACTATTTCGAAATAACAGGCCGCTTAATTCAAAATCTGTACTCCTGCTTTTCCTCAGGAATAATGCTCATTCTGAAATAAGCTTGTGGGGGCAGCCTAGTTAGTCTGTACAGAGAAAAACAACAAATGGTCTGGTAACACTTTATAGACTAACAAAACATGTAGATGGTATCATGAGCTTTAACTCCGGTCATCTGAAGAAGTGGGCTGTGCCCACGAAAGCTCATGATGCCATCTACATGTTTTGTTAGTCTATAAAGTGCTACCAGACCATTTGTTGTTTCATTCTGAAATAGTTATTTTGAAATAGTGGGAATGTGGACACTCCGGTGCCGCTCTTTTGAAATAACTACTCTCCACAGTAATTCAAATTAATTACACCCCAGTGCTTTCTGGGGCTCTAAGTCTAAGGTCTAAGTCTAAGTCTACCACATTATCGCAGCCTGCCTTGGACTAATTTTGATGCTTCTCTGTAGTGAGGACATGCTAATTTGTTAAATCGGGACTTATTAAGTTGAATTTAGTAATTTTGAAATAGTTTCCTAGTGTAGACATGGCTTTAGAGTTTTTGTAAATATGCATCCATTAGCAATGCACAGGTAGGCTATACTTGTTATGATTTCTATTTGAGATTTTCCTCCTGCTCTGTGCTTTATAGAAACGCAAATGCAATTGCATTCCTCTGGTGCTTTCTTTCAGCTAACCAGTGGACAATAAACCGTTATGACCAGATTAAAAATAGGAAGTTTAACAATATGAAGTGCTCATGTCTGCGGATGCTGTAAGAGGCAGAGAACCCTACTGAACAACCATTGGTCTACAAAAGGCTATAAAAAGTGCGGCTTAGTGGAATTCTGCCCAGTCAGATGGGTCACAGTCAGGGATTTCACCTCACTAGCTCCTGTTTCCATAGACACATGAATTAGCCGGTGATAGCAAATGGATGCAACTTTGACTTTCAATGACACAGTCATAACAATAACAGCACTTCTGTCACACTTTTCACCAGTAGAACTCACAGCACTCTATGAAGGAGGTCGGTATGATCACCCCCATTTTAAAGATGTGGAAACAGAGGCACAGAAACTTGCAAAGTTCACCTAGCAAATCAGAAGCACAGCTGGAAACAAAATCTAGGTCTCCTTAGTTCCAGTCCAGTGCCCGAGAAGCATAAACCCACATAATAGCTACTTCCAAACCATCTTCATCAGTCCACTTTAACTTGGGCATAGATACAGACTGGTCTACACTTAATACTTACATCAGCCTTATAAAATCACATCTCTGAGCACCACTGTTAAGACAATCGATGTGCCTTGGTGTAGGCACAGCCATATTGCTGAAGGAATTCTTCCACTGACCCAGCTGTCGCTGCTTAGAGAAGCTGCCTCTATGGATAGAAACCCCCTTTTCCCAACAATGTAGGACATATTTGCACTAGCACAGTGTAGGTGCAGTGCTGCAGCCATGCCACCACAGAGCTTGTAGTGTAGACATAGTGTGAGCCAAATAACTCTGCTTATTGTTTTTCAGATGACAGAGCAGATCTGGTACTTAGCTCGACTTCGGCTGGACAGTTTGGTAGAAGCAATACCAGCAGATCTTTCCAGCCAAATGAAACTGGCAGGGGAGTGGCCTAAATATTAGAAGATTCACACCAATACTGAGGTTTGCGTGGCCTCAAAAGGAGAAGTGGTAGATGGATCTGACAGAGGCAACATTGTGAAAGATCCCATGAAAACTGATCAGTCTTTGAAAGTAATGGGCAGTAAACTTATCAAAATCATACTCTTCCACACATTGTATTCCTCCAAGCCCTTTTCTTTTGCAATCCCAGAACTCCTGGAATTAAAAGCAATAGCTGGAGTTTTTAAAAATGCTGGAAAATCTTGCTAACGATGAGCCTGAACCAAAACTTCACATCTGAGGCCGTCTCAACTCTGGATCTTGATTCAGATCCATTTCAGAACTGGCCCCTTTATCTTTGAAAGAGGCAGATCTGAATACCTTGGAACTTTAAGGAAGTTTAGGTCTTGGCCTGAAGGTTGTAGCTTGGGCTAAGGTTACCAGGTAGCTTCAGAAAAAATACTGGACACACTACATGTGGGGGGGGGGGGAGGGGGGGAGGACTGGCTGGGACGGGAGCAGGGCTGGCTGGGAGGAGGGATGGGAAGCAGGGCTGGGGGGGGGGGGGTCAGGGGCAGTGGGGCTGGCCAGGGAAGATCGGGGGGGGGGGGGCGGCCGGCGGGAAGCAGGGCTGGTTGGGGAGTCAGGGGCAGCAGGGCTGTCTGGGGGAGATGGGGGGGGGGGGCAGGGGGAGATTGGGAGAGGGAGAAACGGACAGCAGGAAGCAGGGTTGGCTGGGAGGGGGTCAGGGGGAACGGGGCTGGCCGGGGGGCTGGAGTGGGGAGGGAGAGAATCGGCCGGCGGGGAGCGGGACTGACCCGAGCACATGCAGATTGCTGGGTGCCCTGCACACGGGCCCGGCGAAGTACAAGTGAGTTGGGCTACAGCTCCACTACACGCTTGAACAGCGCTCTGGAGCACGGACAGGGCTTCTCCTCCTCCCCAAGGCGTCACTCCTACGTCAGATGCAACCAGAGGCTCCCAGCGCCGATCACGTCCCACCTCCCAGCCACTTCCCCCACCCCCGCCAGGTTTCCATCCGGCGCCCCGCCGGAAAACCAGAAAATACAGAACATTGCACATCTACGGTATTTTCTGAATGTTTTTACCAGACAGAGTGCTCCAAAACCAGACTATCCAGTTGAATACCGGACACCTGGCAACCCTAGCTTGGGCTCATCTCTAGATGTATATTTTTAAGTGAAACTGGAGTTTTACATGCTACACTCAGGGAAGCCAACAGACTTTCCAGGCCCCTGGACAAGGGAGGGCTGTCTCTGCACTACTGGAAGGAGTGGGGCGGAAGGGTAGGACTGGGGGCGATTTAAAAGACCCAGAACTCCAGCCTCCAGTGATGTAATAGCGGTGACTGATGCCCCCGGCCCTTTTAAATTGCTGGGCCCCAGGGAAATTGCTCCTCCACGACCACTCCACCCATGCTGGCCAGCCTGGCTACACTTGAGTTTGAGGCAAACTTTTTTTGTGTTTTACGGTCTAGTCTACACAACAGGAACAAGCATTCCCAATGGGAAGCGCCGAACAAAAATCAGTACTGTGGAGAGGCTTATTCATCCCTTTTTGTTGTACAGAGATGGGCTGCTAGGTTGTGACTGTAAATGTTATTGACAATATGAAGGCCTCAAGTAACCAAATCTTTTTGAGCTGCAGCGCAGTGGCAAGGCCAGAAAGTGATCTAAAACCAGGAAGATTGATCGGGTCAGTGGAGTTGCCCTCTCCTCTCCCCACCCCAAATCATTTTTCCTTTCCTCTCCTCTCCCCACCCCAAATCATTTGGCATCACTTTTCTTACAGAACATTGCATCTATTTATCCTCAGAACTTAGATAACCACAGGCACCATAGAATCCGAGTGCCTCATAGTCTTAGATGTATTTATTTTCCCGGCACTATTCTGTCAGTACATTATTTTACTGAAAGGAAACTGAGGCACAATGAGACTAAATGACTCAAGGTCACCCCCAAAGTGTGTGGGAAAGTAGAGAAATAAGCCCGTGTTTCTTAAATCCTAGGCTAATGCCCTAACAACTGGACCATCCTTAATCATAGAATCATAAAATCCTAGGGCTGGAAGAGACCTCAGGAGTCATTGGGTATGTCTAGACTACATGCCTCTGGCGACAGAGGCATGTAGATTAGGCTATTGGACCTCCTGGGATGAGGTTTACCTGGGTGGTCGACAAATACCTTTGATGTCGGCAGGGGAGCGTCCATTCTATCGCGCTGAGCCGACAAACAGCTGATCAGCTGTTTGTCGGCTCAGCGCGGCAGCCATGTAAATTTAAATGAAGTGGCGATTATTTAAATCGCCGCTTCATTTTACTATGTCCAGTAGCCTAATCTACATGCCTCTGTCGCCAGAGGCATGTAGTCTAGACGTACCCATTGATTCCAGCCTCCTGCCCAAAGCAGGACCAACCCCAACTCAATCATCCCAGCCAGGACTTAAAAACTTCTACGGAGATTCCACCCCCTCCTTAGGGAACCCATCCCAGTGCTTCACCCCCCTCCTAGGGAAATAGTTTATCCTGATATCTAACCTAGACCTCCCCCACTGCAACTTGAGACCATTGCTCCTTATTCTGTCATCTGCCACCACTGAGAACAGTTTGTTTTTCCTCTCTCTCTCTCTCTCTCTCTCTCTCTCTCTCTCTCCTTCCTTTCAAGCATGCATGCCTGTTTTGATATTCGTATCACCTCTAGGTTAGAAATAGAGGATAATTTCCCACCATGCAAACATCCACAGGGCTTCTGATCTCAAAATTACCTTTAGTATTGCTACAGCTTGAAGGACTGCAGGCCCCTAGAGACACCTCTGCTCACAGGCTGAAAGCAAAAGAGGACCAGTCAGATGACCCTCTCTCCAAGATCTCTTTGATTGATCTGTTACAGCCTCTGCTGGCACAAATGAAAACTAGGCTGTTAGAGTTATTGCTTTAATGATATAAGGGCCTAGACAGTATAAATCTCCCTTCCTCCTCCTATCCTTTCATAGCTCCAGCTTCCTAGCTGGCCAGTGGATGGAGAATCAAACCAGCTCCACAATTCCTTTAATTCTCACCAACTCTCCAAAATCAGCAATATTTAAAAACAAGTACCAAAGAAGTCCAGCTTCTCTGTTGTTTTATGTTTAAAAGAGCAAAGCACACAAATGTTTGCTAATCTGATCAAAAATGAATCCAGCATAGAATCAACATGACATTTGATAGGAAATGATTAACATACAAGCAAGCTCAAACCGATAATTGATTTTTTTAATTTGCTCCACTCTGGACCACCGAGAATCCACTACTTCTAGGCATGTTTTCATAAACGTTGCTTGGCAAAAAGATGTTCCTAATCTCCGCCATGCTAGCTACAAGACAATCTGCATTTCACATAGCCATCCCCAGGACCTGTTTTGAGAGAAACCCGAAGCATTGTTATTGCACAACTGTCCAGATGCATGATGGGGATTTTTCTGCCTCCCTTGTCAGTGTCCAATATAGGTAGAAGCTGGCTTCCACGTTGTAACAGACCACATGCCTGTTCCACCAAGACCAATGTTTTCCAAAGCATGGGATATGTTTAGAACCACCCATGATCATCTCAAGCACATCAGCAGAAGACACCTGTAACACCTTCTACTCCTGTATTAACACACTTCTCAAACATTTATCTGTGGAACTTTACCATCATGTGACTCAATCATTTTGATTAGGAAGTATAGATTCTACAATACCATGAAGACTGGTAGGTGTCTGTGTAGCTAAGTCTCTGTATTAAGCATTTTCATATAACTTTGTATCATTTCATTTAACCTTGTATTAAGTCTTAGTATAATGTTGTAGTCCCTAAGAATAATTAAGGTGAAGAAAATGTCTTTTTACTAGGAGTAGAATAGATCTCTCCCCTTTGACTTGATTGCCCTGTTGAATGAATGAGGTGTGAATGAATAAGGTATGGAAGGCAAGCACCTCCAAACAGCTGCAACAGTTGGAGAAGGGCATAGGAGACAGATCCCAGGAACACTAAGACCTTTCAAGTGACCTCACGGAGAAAAGATTCGACATATTGAGGGTCTTGGGTGTCAGAAGCAAGCACTTCTCTGGAAGCAAATTCAGAACCCCTCTTTGAAGATGAATGTGGCAGCATTGAGGACAACACCCAGAAGATGGCGCCACAAATGACTAACTGAAAAGCTAGAGTGCATAGATTTGCATGAGTTGACTAATAGATTTGCATGAGAGGGAAGCTACTATAAATGTGGGGTGTCTTGCAGGAGACCCCGGGTCTTATCTTGTCAACACGGGAGCATCCATCTGCATTGGCAGAAGCTCGGCTCCTCTCCTCTCCCACCCAACTCACCAGGCCAATGAAGTCAAGGGGAGTAACTAGTTGGTAACAACAACAAGATGGAGTGTGTTTGTGTGTGCATGTGAGTGCATGAGTATAATATGATACAGTGTTGAGATATATAGATATAGATTACCAGTAAGAGTGGCGTTTTGCCTTATCCCCCTGAAAAAGATCCCGTGCCGTTTTTTAAGCACAACATCTGACAACAAATTAGGGTTTTGGTTTTCTTGAAGCAGGACTTGGCTTTCAGATATTTGGGAAATGCTGATGTGGGAAATCCTGATTTTCCTCTTAAAGCAAGGGGCTGAAAATACAGGCCAGGCCTCTCCCGGTAGGTTGGTATTGGTTACCCATTCCAAACAGAGGTGCAAAGAATCACAAACTGACCCTGCTGGCGGTGGGCAGGGAGATAGGGATGTGAGTGGAGAATGTTTCATGTTGTTTCATCATGATCTTCTGTGCTTATGCCCAAGTCTCCAAGGAACGTGAGCAGAGATGCACTTGATGCTCATTTTTAACAAATCGCAGAACGGCTGAAAAGAAAGGAGCTAAAAATGGAAGAGCGGAGGGGAGGAGGGAAAGGAGAGAGCCCTCACCAGGCCTAACCGAAGCAGATGTGCAGATGCTGATACACAGGAGAACAAAGCTAGCATTTGAATGCCAGGCAGAGAGAGCGCAGGGGTTCTGTCCCCAAAGGCCATGCTGAGAAGAGCTAAGAGTCTCAGGTGACCAAGCTGGCAGCGTGAGACGTGAGCACACAGATGCAAAGGGGCTATCTGCTGCTTTCTGGACAGAGTCTGAAATGGAACCAGGCTCCAATGCAGGGGAAAATGGTCCAGCAGCCGTGAGGTGGCTGGGTTAATGGAGGGTCTCCACTGAGGTAAACTGAGTTCTCTTTTTCTCATGGACTCAGAGCCCAAGTGCGTCCATAGTAGCTTTGTTGAGTTGCCCTGGGCAGTAGGGAGATGCAGAAAGGAGTGACACTTTCTCGGGACCATGGGTGACCTTGCTACCCCTCTGCCTTAGCAAAAGAGATTTGTTGGTGCTGAACTCAGCGACAACACCTTGTCACTCCCATCAGTCTAATCAAGACTCCACCAGCTTTTACTTTGCCTTACGGGTAAAGCTTGGTGTATCCCAGTGCTTGAACCTCCTTGAAGAGTTTTCCCCTACAATACTCAGCCCCTGTCATTGGACACACACAGAAATTTCCAGGTCCATTGTCTCCAAGGAGCCTGCTAGTGCAATGGAGGATGCACTTTTTCCTTTAATACTGCAGCGTGCACATGGATTTAGGGTAAAACAAAGAGCAATTCATTGGTAAAGATAGAGCTCTAAGTAATACCATGCAAAGATATTGTTACAAATAAAATAAATGTATAATATGCTTCTAAGAGAGTAAACATAATTTTGGTGCTTAAAATGGAGATGTCACAACATGAAAAAGGAAGCCAGACTAACCAGTGACACTACTTCCTAAGCAAATGCAATTAAAACACCCCTCAGAGGACTTACCATTTATAACCCTCAGACCACCACATACATCTCCAACTGCATATAGCTCTGCAGAGGAAATCTCAGAGGGCTAGCCATGCTAGCCTGTAACTTTCAAAAAACCATTTCCTGCACCCTAGATTCTCCAGAAGAAACCATCTGAAACAAGAAATTATCACATGTTCCTGCACACTGGAAGGAAAAAAAAGTCAGGAAGCCTACATGGAAATCATGCAGGAAACCCAAAACAACAAACTAAAAACCACCCTGATGGCAGCCATTCAGCATAAAACCAGAAATGTGGAACCAACTGCAGTAACTTCACAAGCAACAGACCACCACCTCCTGAACTAAACCAAGCCACGAGGACCCACCACGTGGACACTGCACAACACTCCAACATCATCAAACTATCAAGACTACCTCTAGGCAGAAGTGAATATCTGTACTCCAAGGGACTGAAATTCTGCCCCAGCCAGAGCTTGATACCTTATTAGCACATGGAGAACTAGAAGAATTCTTCCACCGATTCTGCCTCAGGGAATTCTTTCACAACGAAGATGATACCATCGACAACTCCTATAGCCCCACCAATAGTCATAAGAAAAAAAATTAACTGACTGGATGCCCCCCCAATGGACAAAACCACACACTTAATTATTATACCAATTGCTTCGGGGGGGGGGGGGATGACTGTGAAATCATCAAAAAACAATCTCTGTACCACCAATAGAAGAGCTAATACAGTCCCTGAAATCCAACCCATCAAACCAGCTGACAAAGGGGGCGCTATTGTAGTCCTTAATCGCTCTGACGACTTCAGTGATACTGTGATGGAATGTACCAACTGGGTCGGAAGCAGCCAGCCAGGGCTATCTGGCTGAGAGAGCCCCACCCCCACAGCCTTGCTGGGCATGCTCCAACTGGAGGACCAGTCTCCAGGTCAGTGGCGCAACCCAGCCAGGACTGTCCACAGCAGAGGAAGGAGGTGCAACCAGAGCCCAGGAGGAGGAGCAGCAGCGGACGGATGTCGCAGTGGAGGCCAGACAGCAGAGACCGGCCGGGGAAGCTCCCAGTCTGGAGGAGGCAAGTGAGGAAGATGCCAACGATTGTGAACTGGGTAGGAAGTAGCCCAGGGTGGGGAGCTGGAGCCCCGAGAGCTCAGCATGTTGCAGGCGGATTCCCTGCTGAGCTAGTGGGGGAACACACCCACCACTGACAGGGCTCTGGGCTGGGACCCAGTGGAGAGAGGGCCCGGGTCTCCCTACCCCACACCCTGTGACATGGTGCTCCCATTGTTGCTACTGAACTTTAGCCACCCAGCTTTACTACCCCGTGGATAGGGAGACTACTAGTGACTTCAGCTGCCAGGCCCTATTGCAGGGGGTTGCTACTGACTTGGGCCACTGGACCCTACTGCCCCGCAGATAGGGATGGCTACCGACTTTGGCCCCTAGGCCAGACTCCGTATGGGAGAAAGGGGGTAGTGAGAGGTCTGTGAGTACTTGGGACTGTAACACGCACAGGGTGGAGCACGTCTTGCAGGGCCTGATAGGCTCAACGTCCTGCCTCAGAGGGGGCTGGGCATGCCCACCCCATGATGGAGTCCAACAGAAAACTCTTTGGTGTCACCTACTATAAAGAACTAAAAGGTGGCTTTCAGCCAGGAATGGAAAGATATCATCAAATCCTCTTCCAAACAACTCAAAGGAAAAAATCTACAACTTGTCCCCCATAAGCTCTCCCCAGAAACCGTCTCCTTGGTTCTCAACAAGGGGTCAAGGCAGACCCATCTTACCTGGAAAGGGCACTCTTACTAAGGGAATATCAGGACTCACAATAGAGATCATCTTCAAACCACTCACCACACAAAAGATCATCTCCTTCCAAGACACAACGGCCTTCCTCCAGAAACTCCACAACATTAACAACCTCCCTCAGAAAACTGGCATTGCCACCAGAGATGTCACGTCCCTATAGATCAGCATCCCTCATAATGACAGCATTGCAGTTTGCCTCTGATACCCACTCAATAACATACAACCCATCTCCAAACTCACCTATTTCATCCTCAACTTTAACAACATTACATTTAAAAACACTTTGTCTATGAAACCAACAATATACCTGAGATATATTGATTATCTTTTTCTCCTGAAGAGAAAAATCTAAATTCCCTTAGGGTATGTCTATAGTGCATGGCTATTTCAGGATACTGGAGGTGTCCTGAAATATTTCCCCCTCGTCTACAAAAGCCGCCCATTATTTCAAAATATTTTTGGATATAACGGGCACGCTATTTCACCATCCCAGTATACCTCATTGCACAAAGGATAGGGGATGTCTCAAAATAGCATGTTATTTCAAAATTTGGTGCTGTGTAGATGTACGAAATTTCAAAATAAGCTATTTCAAAATAGAGTCAAAATAAGATATGCAATTTGCCTAGCGCAAATTGCGTATCTTGTTTCGAGTTTAGGGTGCTGTGTAGACGTACCCTTATAGATTTCCACAACTTCAACAATTACCTCCCATCTATCAAACTCTCTTTAGAATATTCCCACACCAGAATCAATTTTCTTGACAGCACAATTAGCTTCAATAATGGAGCTCTACAAATGACTACATACAAGAAAGCCATGGATCACTATACTTGCCTATACAGATCCAGTAACTACCCAAACATGCCAAGAAATTTGATATCTATAGCCAGGCACTCATAGAGCACAGAGCTTGCTATGAGGAGAAAGTGCTGGATATACACTTACATGCTTAAAATCATCTTCACTAAAACAAGGACACTCCCCAGAGAAGATGGAAAAAAACACCAAAACACTCCAGGAGAACTTGTTTCAGTACAAAAACCCAAAAATAATGCATAGTACAGTCCTGGTAGCTTCTCTCAGTACAAATATAACCCTACCACGCTGCTTGAAAAAACTATAGTTCTGTCAGTTAGAACTAGGGCCATTCTCTTTCCCTGGCCAGGTGACTATTTATTTATCATTCACAGAGGCAACAGACTCACATTTAAATTCCTTCTTCACAACAGGCAGACGTGACATTCCCGTAACCCCAGGGAATGCTCTGGCCAATGAACTACAAGACAGAATAGCGCCCTCCTCTGTCTTCCCTGTTGCAAAAAAAATCTACTGCAGATTGAATCATTCAATTTTTGAGTCTCGTTCATCAAATATATGTACATATATGTACACACACACATATGCAATTTCTAGATTTGGTTCATGTCAAACCATTCTTTTTGCAGTTTTTCAGAACTGCTATGGAATCAAAAAATCAGTGACTTGACCAGCTGTAGTGCCAATCAATCCACAGTTTTAAAAATCATGAGATTTATAGACTTTGCCTTTTGATTTTGGAGACTTTCGTGTCCACATTTTCAAGCTTCTTTCTGCAATCATGATGGGGACTAGAAAGTTCCATAAGAAACCAGAAAGAAGATAAAAACAAATTCTCGCAGTCACATGACTCCAGGAGCCGGCAGGGCGACTGGGGGGGGGGGGGCAGTTTAAGAAATAAAATCTGTGCTTACTTTCAGAAGACTCAGGATAGAATCTTGGGAGGGGGAAGCACTGAAATTATGCTTGGACCCTGCTAACAGTGTATGGGTACGTCTATACAGCAACATTATTTCGAAATAACCTAGCCTGTGTCTACACAGCAGGCAGTTATTTAAAACAATGGCACCATACTGTCAAGCTGGAGGACTACTTACTCCAACTCCTGTAACCCTCATTGGACAAGGAGTAAGGGAAGCCGGAGGAAGAGTGCTCTATTTCAAAATAAGTGCCGTGTAGACGCTCCCAATTTCAAAATAAGCTACGCAATTGACGTAGCTCAAATTGCGTAGCTTGTTTCGAGTTAAGCCCTGCTGTGTAGATGCGCTCTGAGTGCTTGCAAATCACCTTGATGTTAATTCAGCTGGCGTGTGAAAAGAACCTACGATTTTATTTTGTTAGTCTCACCTCCTCTTGGCCCAGCCCTGTTCCCCGAAGCTCAGATCTGTAGAGAGAGAGCTGGAATGCTTTATGCACTGATCTGAAGGCTTATGGCACTAATCAATCAATCAGTACATATGCTAACTGTATCAAGTGATAAAAAATTCATTCAGTCCGGTGCTCAAGTGCACTCACTAAGCTGCCTCATTCATGAGAGTGCTCAGCTGCCCGCCTGCCTGGCACTGCTAAACGCTGAATTCACTGTCAAGAATTACAGTCTGGCCAAGCGACTCTCACTTTAGCTGATCATTCCCCTCCCTCCAAGCTTTAGACTTTAATTAGTCGTCTAAACGAGGTCCAAGCAAATCACAGTGCCTGCTGGCAGCGCACGTTCTGGGTCAGACCCTTCGTGTGCACAGTCTTCAGCTGGTAGCATTAACATGCCAGCTACCGGACTGGCGGGGCCAGCCACATCTCCTCAGTTGTGACGCAAAGGCTGTGCGGAGCAGGCATTTAGAGAAGAAACGTATCCGAAGGCACACAGCAATTCAAAGGTACAGCTGTGTGTAGAACTCAGGAACTCCAAAGCTTTAACCACTAGACCATACTCTCTCTAAACCACTCCCCCAAAAGAGGAATGCCATTGGGAATTTGAGTGTGCTGGCTGTCGTGACAGATAGCAGACAGGAAAGGGAATCCACGCTGCACAGTAAAGCTCTCCGTGTGCATGAATGCTTCATTTTGTAGTTTTCTCCCAATTAACAATATGCAAACCAGCGATTAAAATCTCCCAGTTGTAACCCCACCCTAGCTTCACTCAATAGTCACTGTAACTCTCAGTGCCTGACCCTAGTAACAGGTTGGGAATGGGACTGGTTGACGGGGACATGCTGAGATAGCTCCAGAGTTCCAACAGGAGATCAACCGAGGTCTCATTTTGCAAATCTCCCAGACATTTGCATAGCGGCACCAGAGCAGATGGAGCCAAGGGGCCGTGGCCCTTCCCCTTTTTGGAAGTGGACAGGTCTTGCCTGTCTACTTTTCACCCTCGGACTTGGCCCCCTGCCCTAGGCCCTGCTCCCCAAGCCCAGCCTGGGGAATCTAGACAGCTGCAGCCCTTCCACCTACCCAGGGAAGAAGGGCCTGAGAACAGCCCATTCCCCCCTGCCCCCAGGCTCTCCCCAGGGCTGGTGGCAGGTCTGCAGCCTCTCCAAAGCTGCCTGGGTTGCTCTTCAGGCCTGCCCCCAGTTGTGGGGAATCACAGACCTTCTATCTGCCCTAGGTGGGAGGATGTGGGGGGAGGGGCATGGACATTGGCCAGGGGCTGCTCTAGGGGCCCCCAGACAGGAGGAGGGACCTGGTCTCCCTGGCCTGCATCTAGCTTCCAGCTAGGCTGGGAGGCAGGGCTTTGGGGGTGGGGAAGAGGAGGGGCAGGGGCAGGGCCACAGAGGTGGGGGAGCCTCTTCAGCCCCCCACCAACAGTAAGACTCTATCACCCCTGCATTTGTCTAGTTCTCATAGGCATCACCAGCCATTCCTGCGAGGGGGCAAGGGTGGCTGAGAATCCGTGGCAGGAGGGTAAGACTAGCGGGACCGGAGTTGGACCGAAGGCCTAATGGGAGGTCAAAGGACCGTGGGTTTACCCCAGAAGGGGTCAGACTCCAGGGTGACTCGCTCACAGGGCTGACCCCCACGCAGCTAGAGCAGAGACAACCTGCTCCGCCACACCCATCCCCTGGGAGGCGCCACAGCGAACCGCACAGTCGCCTGGGCTCTGACTGCCGTCGGCGCTGGAGGCAGAATTGCACCTTGGGAATCTTGAGGCAGGACGTGGAGGGCAGAGATTCATAGACTCCCAAGGCTGGCAGAGACCTCAAGAATCATCGAGTCCAACCCCCTGCCCAAAGCAGGACCAACCCAACTCAATCATCCCAGCCAGGGCTTTGTCAAGTCAGGACTTAAACACCTCTAGGGATGGAGATTCCACCCCTCCCTAGGGAACCCAGCCCAGTGCTTTACCTCCCTCCTGGTGACATAGTTTGTCCTAATATCCAGCCTAGACCTCCCCAACTGCAACTGGAGACCGTTGCTCCTTGTTCCATCTCGTTGCACCACTGAGAACAGCTTCTCTCCATCCTCTTTGGAACCCGCCTCAGGGAGTTAGTGGCTGCTCTCAGCTCCCCCCTCCCTCTTCTCCTAAATCCCTCAGCTTCTCCTCAGAAGTCCTGTGCTCCAGCCCTCTCACCGATTTGGTCACCCGCCGCTGGACTTTCTCCAATGCGTCCACATCCTTTCTGTAACGGGGACCCCGGAACTGGATGCAATACTCCAGCTTCTTGAAAGGAGGGGTTGCCCTGCAAGCTATGTGGCCTGGATGGGTCTATAGAGCATAAGTAAAGCAAGCTCCGCTTAGAATATACCCAGACTCAACGTCACCGACTTCTCCTACACCGGGGAGCTGACCTACAAAGCCCCAGGCACGTTCTGCCACTCAGCAGAGGAGCAACACTGGTGTCAAAATGGGCCGCTAGTACTGGATGAAGAGGGGTGACGTACATACACATGCCCTAGTTTTTAGTATCTTCTTCCAGTCATGCTGATGCAGGCCGGTGGCTTGAGTGGGCTCAGGCTGGTTCAGCCGGTAATGAGAGCGCTGTTGGTATAACTTAGGATAAGCATTCCTCCCACCCCACCCCCGCGCACATGCCAGAGCAGACGGGCTCTTATTGCTAAGGCAGTGACAGAGAGTCCAGCCTATGGGGCGATTCCCAGAATGTTGAGCAAAGCGCCAGATAGTTGCCAACTTGGAACGTATGTGATGGTGGATCGATGCCCAAAACCACGCTACGAAGCTAGCAGATGTACCCGGCGTTGCTCGGGTCCTTAACGGCAGTCATTGTTTATTTGTTGGAAATTAAAAAGAAAATGTGTATGCTTTAAACGATGGGGATCAAGGTGGGGGGGAGTGCAGGAGGCAGGGCAAAGGTTGGGGGGCTCACGGCAAAGGGTGGGGTGGAGGAGTCAGGCCAAAGGGTTGGGAGGTGTGTGGAGGGCTTAGGAATGGGGTGTCAGGGCAGTGGGTGGAGGGCACAGGGCAAGGGGTTGGGTGTGTGGGGCTCAGGGTAGAGGATGAGTTGCAGGAGTCAAGGCATGGTTTGGGAGTGGGTGGGACTGGTGTCAAGGCAGGGGTGGGGGATTCAGGGCAGAGGGTGTGGTGTAGGGTTGCAGGCAGGGGGGTGGGAGGCTTGGAATGGAGGGGGCTGGAGCAAGGACAGGGAGGGAGGGCTTGGGGTGCAGGGTTTGGTGCGTGGGTGGGCTCAGGGCAGGGAGTGAGTGTGCAGAAGTCAGGACAGAGGTTTGGGGTGAGGGGCTGGAGTCAGGGCGGGGGGGGGGGGTACAGGAATCAGGGCAGTGGGTGGGAGGTGCAGGATTCCGAGCAGGGATCTGGGAGGCAGGGGAGAAGAGTGGGGTCACCTCCTGTGTCCATTTCCCCGCTGCCCAGGCCCGTTGGAGGGAAGGCAGCCCAGTCCCTTCTGCCCCCTGCCCAGCCCCCATCATTGCCCACCCCCTGTGCTCTTTTGGCTACTCCACTACTTTGTTCCAAAGCGAACAGGAGGCTTATCGCTTATGCAGCACAAAGTGCCGCATTTTCCTGCCCGTGCTGCAGAGAGAGACTTCCAGGCAGTGTTCAGCAGCAGGCGAGCGTGTGTTCTTCGGCGGAGGAGCGTTCAACCTGGCTACGCATCAGCTGCAGCCTCACGAGAGCCCTGGCCTGGATCTCATCCCTCCTGACCTTGCCTCTCCCTTCGGACCCATCACTAGGAGCTGGCTGCTTCCATTTCGGAACCCTGCAGCGTCCCTAGAGTCTGGGGCAGAGCGGAGGTTCCCAAACCAGGGCAACCGCTGACAGTCCCACAGAGCGACTGAGCAATTTCTCAGACGTGTGTTACCTACGAGGCGATGGAGAGACTCAGAGGCTGACCACTGCGATTGTGGTGCCTCAGCTGCCTAACAGTCAGGCCGGCCGCAGGAGGCAATGCTGCACCCAGGACTGGATACTTTGGCTCAAGACAGACAAAGTGCACTTGAGTCCTGAAGCAAATTGGTGCAGCTCTTATTGATCTGAGAGCAGCCCACAACCCCACAGTGGCTCATTGGGCGCACTGCCAAGGCGCTGAGAGTTATTCCTTGTAGCCAATGGTGCATCCCAGAAATGCTCAGCATGTGATGTTTCATCCTGCAATGGACCATTGGTCTCACCCAGCATGGGGCGAAAAGCTGGGGAGAAAACCGGCTGCCTTAAATGGCTCTTCAGTGATGTTCCACAAGTCAGCCCCCTCCTCCTTTTATGCACATACAACCTTTCTGAGATGCAGGCCGAAAACTACACGTATACCAGTGACATCCTTGGTGCGGACACTGGAAATGTCTTCTGTGGGAGGGAAGGGATTCTCAGCAAGACCTGGATCCTTTGAGACTAATTCCCTTCTTTTAAAGCTAACCTTTTCTCCTGCCCGAGGGGGAAACCTGCTAGCACAGCCAGGAGCGTACTGGCAACCAAAATAGGCCCGGGAAATGGGTTGAGAACAGCCCTCCACATGACGTCACCCCTGCATGCCCCTCAAGCCCCACCCCATCGTCATGTCCGGCACACGGCGCAGGCAGCGGGTTTGGCTCTGCGTGGATGCGGAGCTGCTCGGAGTGAGGGGCAACAGCGTGCGGACACAACAGCCCACCGAACAACGGCCCACCAGGAAAAATCCCGGTATCCCGCCGGGCCAGTCTGCCCTTGAGCACAGCTACTCAACATTTCCCAAATTTAAAAATTTCAACAAAATGTTTAAAAATTAGATAAATGGGGGAAAAAAGTTAAGAAAAATGAATCCAGTTTTTCAACATGCTGTAGAACTGGTCTAAAATTTCCAAACTGAAATGAAAATTGCCGTCAACATTTCAAATCTGATTGGAAATTGGGAAGGAGGGGGCTGCAAATGCTAAGCCAAGAAAGCAATGAAAATTCTGGCAGCAGGCTAAGATACACTGAGATAAGCCATCTGTGAAGAGAGCATTTTTATGTTCTTTATCATGAATTGCCGTGTCCTGAAACTCTGGAGCATCTGAGAGCTACTGGAAGTGGTTCAGTGGAGACAGCAAATAGGAGAGGTGACAAAAAATGAACAAAATGAAAAACAGTGCCTGGTCTATCATCTGGTAAAGAGAAATGCACTAACGGGGCACCCTTCAAATGAAAGAAGGCGCACAGAGAACTGCAGAACAGTCTGATGTTGTCTATAAATCAGTGCTTAAAATTCTGCTTCTCTAGCAATGTTAAAAGTTACTAAGCAACCTTCTCTGCTTCGAATACTAGAAAGGGGCTGATTTTATGTTTGCTTAATAGCAGAAATGAGGATTAGTTTTCACAGCATATTATGGCAGTTTGTGGTATCCCTTGGACTCAGTGGGCATGTTTACACCGCAGGAGTTGGAGTAAGAAGCCCTCCATCTCAACATTACAGTACTTTGAAATAGTGGTTGCTGTGTAGATGAGCTTTGTTATTTTGAAATAATGTCAGTTATTCCGAAATAGCGCTGCTGTGTAGACGTACCTAGTGTGACTCTGCAGGGTTGTCCAAATTGGTAAGGCAAGTCTACACACCAGTTTTGTGCCAGTTAACTAAACCAGTCTAGAAACAGATATATTTAAATCAGTACAAGCCCCTTATGTCGATACAGTAATACCAGTGTTTACAGTATCTACGTGAATCTATGGGAATAAGCTATATCAATATAAACACCTTCACAGTGGTTTCACTGCCTCTACATAAGGAGACTGTCACTTTAACTATATCAGTTGCTAGACCACTGCGGTGAAATTGGTATAAAATCTGCTTGTGGACAAGCCCGGAGGCTCTTTGCCAGTATGATATTATCTAGATTCATTAGTAATATTGGTCAGAATGATTCGACAGTCTCTTTTTTCAGGAGTAGCAATGCTGACTTCCAAACAGGAGCTGGGCAATTTTCCCTGTGCAATGGAGTGACAGAGCATTTGACATATGTAAGGCATTAGAAACTCTCAAAAGATTTAGAGAACTTGCTGCTAAAACCACCCAACCCCAGAGATTTGCCACTTCTAAGACCTCTTATAGCACTTTGAATTTCCTCTGCTGAACGTTAGATTGTCCCAAAAAATCTATTAAGGGCTGAAATCTCCACCAGTCCTGAGATCTGCTTGGGCCCAGAGAGGAGGTTCCAGGGAGCTGGTTGCAGAACTTGGATTCCACTTGGCCACTTGGAACTTGGATTCCACTTAGAGCTGCCAGGAGGCTCACAATGTTTCTCGGGGAGGGGGGGCGGAGGGTCTAGTGGAATTCTGCTCCCCTGTGCCTTTCCTTTTTCTGACCTCAGCCTGACGCTCCCCTGACACCAGAGAGGCAGGTAACACACAGCACGAGGCAGCTCATCTAAGATGCCACCATCTAAGGTGCCACAGGATGACTTGTTTTTTGCAACATGGGCTTGCCTGCGCAAAGGGGAATTCTGCTCTGGGTGCTTCCGGCCAGAACACAGCCACCTGGCTTTGTGTGGAGAGAAAGGATGTCAAGTATTGACTAATTGACTAATCGAATAGCCGACAGGGCTGTTGCTACATTTCAAAGGCAAAAGCACCGTGTGGAGCCCGGGATTAGCTGGGGACACCCCCGCTGACCCCAAGCTTTGTGTGGTGCTGCCACTTTGAAACTCCGCGAGGAGCCTGACGCTGGGCTCCCCGAGGCGTTTCAAAGCAGCAGCGCTGCCCGGAACCCGAGGTCAGCAGGGGAGTCCACAGCTGGTCCTGGGCTTCATGTGGCGCTGCTGCTTTGAAATTCTGCGTGGAGCCTGGGGATACCCCAGCTGGCCCTGGGCTGCACGTGACGTTTCAAAGCAGCAGCTCCATGTGGAGCCTGGGGTCTAGCCCCAGGCTTCAAGTGGCACTGCCACTTATAAGTACCCCCTATTCTACCCTCTCTCCCCCGCTGCCTCTATCTGAGGCAGCTGAGGTGGGGAGCAACTAGCCAACTATCCTGTTGACTATCCGATAAGCATTTGCTTATCAGATAGTTGACTAGTCCTTCACATCCCTAATGGAGAATCAAGCCCTATTTATTTGTTTGCATTAGGAACTCCTGAGGATGAATAAAAGTTTCTGGCAGACCATTCCAATGTGCATTGTCTTGCTTTTTATTGTTAATAAGTGTCCTGTTATTTTCTTCCACTATAACCACAGACGGAACAGCCGAGGCATCAGCAGGATGGCGTATTGTTGAAAGCTTGCAGCTGGCTTTATTTCCTTATGCAGGAAACCAATTGTTGAACATATGAAAGAGCTGCTCGTACCCTAAATGGGATTGTGTTGTCAAGCTGCAAGTGAATTTCTTCAGCTCCAGCTTTTATTTCTTGGCAAACACCGATGATTAAGTTGCTGTTTGGAGAGATTTTTAGGTTCTTTTCCAAGATCAATTGATCGGCTAAAAGGTCTCTTTGGGTGGGCATGATAAATGTCACTCCTTTTCTGTGTCTCTTAAGTGCCTCTCATAAAACCTGCGAGGAGGCTCACCCCGTCATTTGTTACAAGCTTCTGCTGAACGCGTGGTAAGGAGTAAACTAAATAAAACCCTGAAGATTCAGCAAAACACTCCGACATTTGCTTAACCTAGAGCATGTGCTCAAGTGCTTGGCTGAGGCACTATAATTTGTTATATCGTAATTTTTTTTGGAGTGGTGGCTTGCACAAGATTAATTTTCATCTCGGCATTAGGCCTTTGACAGTTTGTGCTTCCAGCCAAGTATATACTGGTGTATGATCAGTGATATGTATCAGACAGATTGGAGGAGCTAAATATACCATTCTCAAGACAGTTTCAGCCTTAGGCAAAATCCAAATCTATTATTATTATGTCTTTCAATTTATTCAATTAGTTCAAGATGAGGAACCATGAACTTTGGAATGGAAAGCAATGTTTTATTTCAGCCAGAGGTGGGAGCCCCAGCATCTCTAAATATAAGATCATCTAAGTCTCACGTTGGCCATCCAAAATTAGAGGATGCTTTGAATCTTTTGGGCCTTTGACCTGGGGTATGTGACAAAAGGTAAAATAAGCCCCAGCCTGAACTTTTGCCCTAAAGTAAAAATGAATCTGCACTTTTGGATGAGATGATAAAAACTTCAGTTAACTTTTAAAGTTGTGAGTTAAATCCTAGGCAGATTGAAGCAAAATAGTATTTTACCGTTGACTTCAATATGGCAGGATTTCACCCTTTGACTTCAGAGGGGATTTCTCCCATTTAAACTGACAGAGAAGATTCGATAAGCAGGTGAACTTTGTGATGCTAGGCAGCAAGGGAGGGATTTCAAAGGGCTTCTGAATGTTTAACAGCAATCATCCAAATAACAGGAAGTGGAGTATGACCTCAGACAAATTAGAAGCCCGGGAGTGGATTGAACAATCATCTATATATGTATTATATACACTTGATTAGCTTTCCTTACCAACAGCTGTGTGTCTCAGGTATTTCCAGGGTTGAAAAATATTGGGGGTTTTTAATCAGATTTTTTTAATATAAATTATTTGTAATTAAATACAGATTTATTTTTAAAAATAAATGTATTTCAAATCATAACCTACCTTAAGGTTTAAACTTACTCTAAGCCATTAAAATAATTTCAAGTAAATAAAAAGGCTTATGTGTTTACTGCCAACGTTTTAAAGAATGTCAAAACATAGAACTGGAGAAATCACTGGTTAAGCACCTAGAACCAGGGTAGGTTAATATGCTAAACCCCATTTTGACCACAGTTGTCTCTCCATAGGTGCAGAGTGTATCGCTTCTTCATTTCAATTAATTTAGCTTGTCCCATTCAATGATTCATTCAAAGTTTAAAATGGATAAGACACTGAAAAACAGAAAAATTTGTTTTCCTCCACCAATCTATGAATAAAAACTAAATGTGAGAGTGAAAACTACTAGTTCTAAAAACTAGAAGGACACAGTGACCAAAACCAATCCATTCAGTTTAAGAACTGCAGAAAATACCTTTCTTTGTCTATTAAAACAGTTTGAAATGCAAAATATGTTTTCATAATTTTTAGTCGTTCACTGATTTTTTTCCTATGTCTCCTGCACAAAGCAGTTTTAGTTAACTAATTAAAGAACAGCTTGTAAAATTGCTGGGATTTTGTGCATTTTTAATTAGATTCAAAATCCCATCCCAATAAAGCTCGACACAAACCACAAGTAAAAAAATTAATCATTGGGTAACAAAGGGCATTATTCACCATTTTCTATCACAATAACAATTGTAAAAAAAATCGGAATAAAAGCTACTTAAGCAATGTAACTGCTTAAATCTCATCAGTGAACTTGCCACGGCTGCTTTCAAACCTGTCTTTTGTGAGGGCCATTCATGTCTAGTGCCACTGGTTCAGGGCCAGTCTCCAAGGAACAAAGGCATATCAGAGCCAAGAGCTGCTAAGTGACAGTACCTTTGGGGTAGAGAGAGAGGCCCGCTGACAAACTTCCTTGGCCCTAACTTACCCCTGCCAGTTTGCAAAATGAGAGACGGATCCTGTCCCAGGCTTCGCAGGCCGCTGATAGGAACAGCCGGAGTGGCTGCCAGCCAGCATGCTGAATTTCACTTAGCCCAGTGGTCACCAACCAGTCGATCAGGATCTACTGGTCGATCTTGGAGCCTTCGACAGGTGATCCTGCAGTTTTGGCCAGGAGGCTGTCAAGTGCCGGAACTTCATCTGCCCTTCTAAACACTGCTGTGTTGCTCCTGCCCTCTGCCTTGGAGCTGCCCCCCTCCAGCCCTGGGAGCCTCCTGCTTGCTATGCAGGGCACAGGAAGAAGAGGAGGTGTTGCTTATGTCATGGTGCCCCTCCCCCCACCCTGCACCCCATCTCCACAGAGTGGGGGGGGGCAGGGATGGAAAGAGTTTGCTGGCTGCTTTTGGGAGTGGTGCAGGGCCAGAGTAGTGGTAACCCTGCCTTAGTCCCCTGCACCACCACCCAGAAGCCACCTGTAGTAAGTGGTGCCCAGCTGGAGCCAGCATTCCAAACCCCGGCCCCAGTCCTGAACCCGTCCTACACCCCAAACCCCTGCCTTAGTCCTGAGTCCCCCTGCGCCCAAACTCCCTCCTAGAGCCAGCACCCTGAATCCCCTCCTGCACCTCAATTCCCTGCCCCAGGCTCAGCTCAGAACCCTTCCCACCTGCCAAATCCTTTAGCCCAAGATCAGAGTCCACATCCCCCTCCCGCACAGGCAGCCCAGACCTCTGGCCCCAGTCTGATAAAAGCGAGTGAGGGTGAGGGAGCGAGGGGGGGAGGCCTCGGTGAAGGGGCAGGAAGGAGGTGGGGCAAGGGTGTTTAGGTTTGAGGTGGATCCTGGATTGCATTTAAATTCAAAAAGTTACCTCATGCTTAAAAAGGTTGGAGACCGCTAATTTAGCCTAATCCTCATAGCACAACTGAGAGGCAAGTGATACAATTAGGAGTGCACAATTAGAAGACTGGAGGGGGGACTGCCACACCCTTGGTGATGCAGCAGTTAGACTGAATAATCTAGATACTGACTTGTGACACACTCAAAAGAAGATTGCTTAAATTGGTGGTTCTCAACCAGAGGTACATGTACCCCAGGAGTACACAGAGGTCTTCTGGGGGTACATCAATTAATTCTGATATTTGCCCAGTTTTACAACAGGCTACATAAAAAACACTAGCGGAATCAGTGCAAACTAAAATGTCATACAATGACTTATTTATACTGCTCTACACACTAATACATTGAAATGCAAGTATAATATTTATATTCAATTCATTTATTTTATAATTATATGGCAAAAATGAGAATAGAAGCAGTTTTTCAGTAACAGTGTGCTGTGATGTGCATTTTTATGCCTGATTTTGTATGCAAGTCATTTTAAGTGAGGTGACATTCAAGACAAATCATACTCCTGAAAGGGGTACAGTCGTCTGGAAAGAGTTAGAATCACGGGCTTAAATAAATATGTGCAGATGTAGTGTATCCTTCTTGTTTGCCAATAGAAGTACCACATTTAGCGTAAAGGCT
Organism: Pelodiscus sinensis; assembly: GCF_052426305.1. Lineage (NCBI taxonomy): Eukaryota > Metazoa > Chordata > Testudines > Trionychidae > Pelodiscus > Pelodiscus sinensis. The sequence goes on along the minus strand of NC_143074.1, from coordinate 4,277,071 downwards.
ATATTTAGTTTCAAATAAATGTGCTGTAATGACTAGCCAGTGCCAATCAGCCCTATTTTAAAGCAACTAAATAAAAGGCACAAATGCAAAACCATTCAAATCAAATATTTAAAAATCCAGGTTTTCTGCTTGTGGATTTCAAATGAAGATTAAAATCCGTTATTTCAATCACTTTGATTTAAATCAATCCACAAGTCTAGAGCGGTGATGCTAGGCTAGTGACCAAGATGGGCTTAGGGTAGTTTTGTCAACTGGGCTTGCGTGCTTAGAATTCGCAGGCTGCGCGGACTGACCCGTAGCAGCGCTGGGATTGGATGCAGAAGGAGCACACGGCTCTCACAGATACTGTTGTGTGTGATCGGCACCCACCTCGCTTCCCGCACCCTGGCTTTATGTACACGTAACTTTAGGAATATCAGTAGGAAAAAACGACACAGATGGAAGCCAGCAGAACCTGACCACACTGCTCGTGAGCAACAGTAAACAAAATGTCTCATGGGCCGCACATAGACCCCGATGGGCCGTATGCAGCTCATGGGTTGTGGGTTGCCCATCACTGGTCTAAAGTGTCTAGCACTGAGCAGAGAGATAAAACTGTGGTAAATAAAGGACCAAATGCTGATGACCTTACTCAAAGCTCTCAGAGAAGTTCAGCAGTGGGCTGGGGAGATTGCCTGTACACAAACTGAAAAAAAGACTTCAGCCGTGGCCAACAGCTGGGCAGCCTCACACCCACACAAAGCAAAGCCCATTGTTTTATTCCCTTCCTTATATTTTGTTAATCATTTTCTATTCTTATCACATGTCCTGAACAAAAACAACAAAAGAGCCTGCTGCATGCAGAACCTCTCCTTTGGATGAAGTGGATGTACAAGGATTTCCATACCAAAGCATTGATCATAATTTAAAAGGTTTTTCACATTTTCTATGAAGACATGTTGGCAAGTAAATCCACCCTGAGAAAAAGGCGCTTCTGCCTTGTTTTACTTGATTAATGATTTTTGTTGTTGCAAACTAAAGCAGACTGACGCGCACTCAAAAGATTAAATAATTTTATTTTGCTTCTGAGCTGCTGGTCACTCCTCCACTTGGTCTATAATAATGGGAGATGGACCGGGCAGTGTAGCAGTTATGTGGAACAGGATTGTATGGAGAGTCTAATTAATTTTTGTTACATCAATGCTGTTGGTAGAAATGGGCAAAATATTGTAATCAAAACTTTTTTTGAGCAACACTCCCACGCCCAGATTTCGTGACACTGAGGTGTTTCGAGAATTCATACTGATTTTACCAAATTGTCTCAGCCAAATAAAACCTGAAAAACTTTAAACGTTTTGATTTTGATATTTTCTAAATGCAATGTTTTGATTTTTCAGTTAAAAAACATTTTAATTTACAACATTTTGCTTCAGGACTAAATATTAATTTAAAATTAAAATGATAATTTTTTCAACTTTTCAAATTAGCTGAACATTTTAAAAAGCTTCAATTTCAGACCTATCTGAAATTATTTTATTTTTTCCTTCATTGTTTTGTTATTGCCAGTGAACTGAAAAATCATTATTTGCCTAGCTCTATTCACTGGGTTATTTGATTTGATATTGGAGTAACTGGTGAGTTTGTATATTAATATGTGTATTTTTAAAACTCTGCGAAGGGTGCCCAGAGTGCTGGATAGGTGCTTTTTAATAAAGAGTAGCAAACAGCTAAATTAATAAATACAAAGCCAAAATTTTCAGATATAACAAGATTCCCGACTGACACAAAACTTCTGTGGCGCACCAGGTGAAACTCACACTTGTGCAAAAAGCCAGCTCTGTGTTTCACTAAAAGTTCCATTCAGATCCTCAAAAGATGATTCAAATGGGATGTTAACGGCGCCTACGCCTTGTGCCGACCCTCTGCTCTGAGCCAAATTTCACACGGGCTGCTCTTCTGGGAGCATGGAGCCAGTCTTCCCACACACCTTGTCCAGGGGCACAGCATGGCTGTCAGTTACCCTGAGTATTAATAAAAAAAGCAGTCATGTTTATTAGGTGAGGAGTATCTTGTTAGTCTTTAAAGTGCTACACGACTGCTTTTTTTGTTTTACCAAGATCAGACTAACACGGCTACCTCTCTGTTACTGAGTATTAATGTGGCCCATTTGTGCAGCAGATGGGCTCCCCTATTACAGACAGTGCGCTCTGGTATGCTGTCCCCTTCCCCCCAAGCCTCTGTGTAAACTAAATAAGCCACACTGGCTCCTTAATGCAGCTCCCGGGTTTTCTGCTGCTCTGTTCCTTGTCACCTCTCTCAGCATTCAGAACATTGAGCTAATCAGAGCTACCTCAGTGACGATGACTGAGGATGAACAATCAAGGCCCTGAAGACCCCGTCCCCCAGACAACAGATGAAAGGCCAATACGACTGATTACTCGTTTACTTACTTTGCTTTTAGAGTCCAGGCCCAGGTTGGGGGTGCTTTGGAACTGGAAGCTGCTCAGAATCCTTGCCTTAGCATGGTCAGCGATGGCCCGGTTCTTAGCTCCTCCTCGCTTGACATTTTACCTGCCCTCCTCCTACTCCATGTTTCCTGTAACTGGCTTCACCATGAGGTCACCAGCCTTCAGTGAGGTTTGCCTGGAGACTGCAGTGCAAGCAGGCACTCCCACGAGAGCTGTCGTCTAGCTAGCATGACTAACAATATCAATGAAGAGGTGGCAGTGTAGGCAGTACAAGTCCTATGCCCGCGCATCTTCACTGCTCCTGCTAGTAGTGCTGGCTAGGTCAAACCAAACCGAGTGGGTATGTCCGCCTGAGCTGCAGTGACACTTCTGATTTCAATATAGACACACCCCGTGTAGGTGGGCAGGCATCCTCTTGTAGTTACTCCCACCACAGCAACCACCCAAGAAGGAATCCACAGCATCCCAATAAAGGATACACTGCCGTCTGATGAAAAAGGAGGAGGGAGAAAAATTATTCTCCTTGACCTCTGAGGGATGGACAAGAGGCAATGGGCTTTGACCGAAGCAAGGGAGGTTTAGGTTAGAAAAACTTAGGAAAAACTTCTTAACTGTCAGGGTGAGGAAGCTCTGGAATAAATTGCCTAGGGAGGTTGTGGAATCTCCATCATAGGAGATTTTATAGGAGCAGGTTAGACAGACAGCTGTCAGGGATGATCTGCTCGGTCCTGCTGTGAGGGCAGGGGACTGGACCCGATGACCCCTCAAGGTCCCTTCCAGCTCTAGAGTTCTGTGATTCTACAACAAAGACATACAGCTAGAGTCAGTGGAAGGGATTTGCAAACTTTTGGCTGCACCATCCATTTTGCAGGTGCTGGTGTCCTCTGCCATCTGTGTTCATGGCACCCCACTTTCAAATGGCGCAAAATTCTACCCAGTGGGCAGGACAGAAAATGCAGCTTTTAAAAAAAAAAACTTGGCATGGTGCCATGGTGAAAAAATAAAACTTTTACTTGTCTTTTTTCCTCCTCCTTTGTGGCTTCATTAAAAGCCACATTTTTGACAAGTGAATTTTTTCCCCCTTTGGCTGCCCATGTTTTGCTGGCTAAACAGTTTTTATTCCTCAGCATGTTCATTGAGCACAACGAGAGCTGGCACGCACACGCACACACACACACACACACACGAGTGAGCGATAGCAAACCCACCATAAATCCCGTCAGCCAGGAATGCTGCAGACAGCTAGCTTCAGGCACACATAAATATCAAGTGCAAATGAACCCTCATTTATTCAGGCCAACGCTGGTGTCTAACATTTATGAATTTGTGCCGGCAGTTAAAATCACGTCTAATTGACATTAGATGGCGGTATGGAGGGTGCGTTAGGAGAAAATGAATTTCAAAGCCACTCCCTTGGAATTCCGTGGGGTTGGCTGGCTTATTCTGAAGGAATAGGTAGGTACAGGAATAGGTAGATAACCTCAGAGTAAAAACCATCCCTGTGCAAAATGCCAGCAAAAGCAATTTAAACCCCAAAGGGAGAGCTGAAGTACCATCTAGACTGGCCTCGGACTTGCCTCTTCCAGCCCTACCTGACAGAGGGTAGGAAATTGACTAGTCAACTTGTCGACTGAGTATCCGATAAGCATTTGCTTATCTGATAGTTGACTAGTCCTTAACATCCTTAGTTCAAACGCTTCCTGAGACATTCCAGTAACACCCCCAGACTCTGGAACTCTCTGTTCACATTACTGATGGGCAAACCTCAAATAAACTGTCTTTTAGGTTCAGCAGAAAGAGGTATCCAATGCTCATATGAGCTATTGAAACATAACCCTGACGAAAGTCTCATGAGCACAAATTCTGTTCCCAAATTCCGGGAACTTCCGCTTTCTTTGAGCTGGCTATAGAGTGAAAACAAATGTTCTCATTGTGTTTTGATCCTTCCACTTCTGTTTCTGACAGGAACCAGGAAATTCCGAGATGCAAGCGGAAATGAAAATAGGACCAAGTTAATCAAAAGCCGTTCTCAAGCCCACTAAAGGTTGGGTTCAGATTAGGATCAAATTACGATTCAATTCTGATTTTTTTCAACTGCAAAGCACATATTATCATAGCACAGAGAGGGTCCAGCAGAAGGCAACCAAAATGATTAGGGGCTGGAGCACATGACTTATGAGGAGATGCCGAGGGATTTGGGCTTATTTAGTCTGCAGAAGAGAAGAGTGAGGGGGGATTTGATAGCAGCCTTCAAACTTCCTGAAGGGAGGTTCCAAAGAGGATGGAGAGATGCTGATTCAGTGGTGGCAGGTGGCAGAACAACGAGCAATGGTCTCACATTACAGTGGGGGAGGTCTAGGTTGGATAATAGGAAAAACTCTTTCACTAGGAGGGTGGTGAAGCACTGGGATGGGTTACCTAGGGAAGTGGTGGAATCTCCATCCTTAGAGGTGTTTAAGTCTCGGCTTGACAAAGCCCTGACTGGGTTGATTTAGTTGGGATTGGTTCTGCTTTGGGCAGGGGCCTGGACTCGATGACTCTTGAGGTCTCTTCAGCCCTAGGATTTTATGATTCTATGATTAAGGATGGTCCAGTTGTTAGGGCATTAGCCTAGGATTTTATGATATCCGTTTAGTCCTAATAGCTTACAGATATGAAATATCCATCGGCCACTGGTATTAAACAGGAGAATCAGATGTTGCAGTCACAAGAAATATTAAAGCCTCTCTGGCTCACTTCATCCTCCTAACTGGGCTGGGAGTATCCGTTTGAGATTCTCGCAGTCAGTCATCTGGAAACCACCATAACCCTCCTCAGATGGGTCTAATAACCCCAAGCACTTGCCTGGACCAGCTGAGAGAGAAGGGAACTTTACCTTGACACCTACAAGGCTTTTGATCCCAGGTCCTTAGTTTTTCCCCTTACATTTTCTCCACCAGATAAACAATAACCCAGGACCAACTTTCTCTCTCTCAATGACTGCTTCACTTCCTTCCCGAGATACAAAGAATAGAGTACCTGGCTTATTAGACTACTCCCTTTGGCCTTACAGGGCCGGTAGCCCATTACGATCCCAATTTTACAGAGATCAAGACAGAGTGAAAAATGTTTGCCCAAAGTCAGTTATTCCGCAGCAAACTACACTGCTTTTCCATAAGAGGCTTCAATAGAAATGAAAACCTCAATCCACAGGATCAAATGTAAATCCCATACAACTCAATTTCCATAGAAGAGACCTTGAAAAGGATGGCCTCGTCAGGATTAAACAAAGACTGTAAATGGCTAGCTAACTACAAAAGCAGCTTCTCCTCTCTTGGTATTCACACCTCCAGATCAGCTACTAGAAGTGGGCCTCATCCTCCCTGATTGAATTAACCTCGTTATCTCTAGCCTGATTCTGGCCTGCATATGTATACCTGCCTCTGGATATTTCCACTACATACATCTGACGAAGTGGGTCTTTGCCCACGAAAGCTTATGCTCCAATGCATCTTAGTCTGTAAGGGTGTGTCTAGACTACAGGGTTTTGTCGACAGAAGTGGACTTTTGTCGACAAAACTATACCTGCGTCTACACTGCCACTGAATTCTGTTGACATAACGTCCACAAAACTCAGCAGTTTTGCAACAGTGGTAAACCTCATTCTGCGAGGAATAACGCCTTTTGTCGACAGAGTTCTGTCACCGGTGTTATTGAATCTACACTGTCCTTTGCGTCGACACTGTCGTGTTGACAAAGAGGCTTGCTTTGTTGACAGAACTGGATGTAGTCTAGATGCTCTTTGTCGGCAGTATCTGTCGACAAAAGCCTGTAGTCTAGACGTACTCCCAGGTGCTACAGGACTCCTTGTCACTGTCTCCTCAGGATCTCCCCATCTGCCCTGCTGTATCCCCACTGTACCGTTTCTTACGCTGTACACTTTTTGGGCTGGGACCACTTTTTTCAATTTCATAGAATGATAGAATCCTAGAATCCTAGGGCTGGAAGAGACCCTTAAACAGAGTTTAAAGAGAAGCTAGATAATTTCATGGAGGTTAGGTCCATAAAAGGCTATTAGCCAGGGGGATAGAAATGGTGTCCCTGGCCTCTATTTGTCAGAGGCTGGAGATGGATGGCATGAGACAAATTGCTTGATCATTGTCTTTGGTCCACCCCCTCTGGGGCACTTGACGCTGGCCACTGTCGGCAGACAGGATACTGGGCTAGGTGGACCTTTGGCCGTTCTTATGTTCTTATGACCCCCGGAGTCATCGAGTCCAACCCACTGTCCAAAAACAGGACCAACCCCAACTCACTCATCCCAGCCAGGGCTTTGTCAAGCCGGGACTTAAAAACCTCTAGAGATGGAGATTCCACCCCCTCCCGAGGTTTGCTTTTGTACAAGTCCTTGCACATAGAGATCCCAGTTTTACCCTGATGTCCTTGTCCAAAATTCCTCATCCCTCACTGTTGGCTGGTGGGTTTCCACTCCCCAAGCCAAAGGAGGCCGTATTCCAGTGGCGCTGAATGGTGTGTACCGTATATCATTTGTAAAGCACTTTAGGAAGAAAGGAGCCATGTAAATTATTATAAACACTTCTAGGCGGTTATCTTAATCCTCTTTAGCAGTCATTTAGCCACGCTGTACACATTAAGTTCTTTTAATCTTCAGTCCCTCCAGCCTCTTCATTGTTGTTCGCCAAGTTCCCTCCTATTTAATGGTGCATCTCTAGTACTGAGGTGCCCAGAATGGCAGGCAGCAGTCCACTGGGAGATACGGTCGTGTCTGTGCTGCACACAGAGAGGTTATGGCTTCCTGATTCCAAGGAACGATGCTATTTTGTATTTCAGCAAGCTACTCACACAATAAGGTGCCCCTCTGAATGAGTAACGCTTTCCACATCTGGCCGTGTATTACTGAGGAGTCTCTGGGGTCCCATCTGTACTCTATTATCTTCCCACAATTTTTCTCAACCTTCTACGTAATGTGACCCCATGTGACAATGGAGAAAAGTTTCAGGTCCTTCATCTCAATGAACCATAAAGAAAAGGCAGCGGGCTGTGGCAATGGAAGCTGGATCGTGAGCCTATGTTGGGAACTCATGTTCTGCCATGGTGGAGGAAATGGTTACAGCACATTAGTCTTGCAACACATTTCAAACATAGCAGCCTAGCTGGGCTGAGTCTGTGCTTTAGTTGTGTTCTCCGATAATGCTGGGGCCCTGGGCTTTTCTCAGGAGGAGAGAATTTTCTCTCCGCTCTCTGTGGGAGAAAAGATGGCTCCCTTTATCGGCACACAAGACAAAGGGACTTTTTCTAAATCATGTGTCGCTCTTTAAAAACACACCAGCTTTCTGGCTGGGTGCAGGACACAGCTGGTCCTGCACCCAGCTTGTTTGGAGCGATTACTCTGCTGTTATTGTGCTACTGTTTCAGAAATGATCTTCTCCCAGCTTATTCTTAAAGCATTTTACCTGATTGATGCTTTAATCTCTTTGCCTCAAGCATAAATCACTTTCCATACAAAGTCTTGCTAGAAAGCTTCCATTGACTCCAATTAAAGGGACACTCCCATAAAAGCATCAATGGCAGGTGAGTGAGGCAAAAGGAAAAAGAAATTTTACAGACCATGAAAACCTGAGATCCATCTCCCGGCCTTTGTAACTCCTCCATCTCATGGAGCGGGAAATGCCAAAGGATTTAAGGGGTTCCAAGTCAGTCTTATTTATCACAAAACCTTTCCCTCTGCTTTCTGTGTAACTCACTAATAATCTTTGGGAAGATCATGTCCATATCAGATGTGTGGTCAGCACAATCTTTTAGAAACAAGTAGTTCTTAGAAGATTGTTGCTTCTACAAAGGCCCTTTGTGAAAGAGCTGAGCCCAACTGGCAAACCAGACTCAATGCACCCTCCTTTGCCTGGATCAGGTCCCTGCAGGTTGTCTGTCTGCAGAACAGGACAAATCAGAACATCAGATCCAAAACCCCACAAGCATCAGGGAATTTCAAGTCCAAATCTCAGAGCTGGACCTCAGGCTCATCTTTCCAATGGTTGTCTCCAGGTCTGCACTACTGAGCAAGGTTGGCTTAAAGTACGCAACTCCAGCTACACTAAAAATGTAGTTGGAATCAATGTGCCTTAAACTGAGCTTTGGTGCCGTCCTCACAGTGGGAGGTCGAAGGGAGAAATGCTCCAATCAACTTCCCTTACCCTTCGAGAGGAGTATGAGTACCAGCGCCAATGGGGGTGCTCGCCGTGTTTGATTTAGCAGATCTTTACTAGACCCGCTAAATCAAACGCCAGAAGATTGACCACCGCAGCCATCGATCTTCCTGCAAGTGGAGACGGGACCTGAATCACCACCCAGGACCCAAACAGGCCAGAATGCTGGGTTTAGTGGCAAGCCTAAACTTGCTCTCTAGGGATTGGGTCCCACAGAACCAATGCTTGTCAGTTATTTCAACCATCCCAAAGCTGTGTTGGGGGTAAACCGCTCCAATTCCCCGGTGAAGTTAATGAGGGACTGGCTAAGTAGCTAGGATGAGAGAGAGGCTCGTCTGAGTGACCCTAACAATGATTTGCATGGGGGGAAAAACAACCTTTTTTCCACTGCCCCACGGCAGAGCACAGCAATAGCAATAGCTGTAGCAGAGAAATATGAACAACAACTGAGTGCTATTGATCCAAAGCCATCAAACAATCAATCACCTCATTTTTCAGGAGGAAGCTAATAACCTTCCAAGCAACCTCAATTTCCCCATAACGGGCCCCACACTACCCAGCAGCATAATACACCGTCAGTGCCTAGGACAGACCCTGCCCCATGACTGCCCGTTTTAACAGCAGAAAGTGAGGGGGAACGCAAACAACCTGCCCAGCCGAAGTTAAAGCAAATTCTCGCCGGAGCGGGAGAGTGTCCACTCAAAGGCTGGGGAATCTGGACAGCAATGCTGGGGTCAGGGAGATGGCCATTTCACTAGCTCCTAGGCGGCTGGCGGCAGATGTCTCAGCTCTGTCTTCCTTTCTACCTCCCTGGAAGCTCACCTCAGGGTTGCACAGCTCCTTGCGTATAAAAGCAGACCCACAATGTGGCCAAGATGACAGATCTGCATCTGGGGACCGGCAAGTTCATGTGGGGACAGAACAGACCAAAGGGTGGGTCTCCTACCAGGACATGCTCCACCCTTTTAAAGTCCTAATCCACCCTCGCCTGCCCCAGTCCTGAAACCTTCACCTCCCTGGCAGAGTGCGCCAAGAGCAAAGCAAACACCTTCACAAACAACTGAGCCCTTGACTAGATCCACGGGAAGGGAAAAGGGGGGGGGGGAGATTAGGTTCTGCAAGGGAAGAACCATCTTACTCTGCTTCTCTAAGTGCCGCAGAGATGATGGACCTGCGCCCTGAACGTGCTCCTCATTAACGAACCAGAGGGAATGTCCGGGCCACTCCTATTTTCCATGTTAGACTCACAATAAGGGGCCGACAGCCCAGAGACGATGCCTGAGTCTGGGCTCTGCCCCAGAGCTAGCTGTCAGCTAATGGACTGAGCCCAGGGCGATGAGTCAGCATGAACGTGGCTCTGCTATTAACTCATCTTGGACAACTCATTTTCCTGCTCTGTACTTCATTTCCCCTCCTCTGTCTCGTGAGGATCACGGCCCTTGCCCCTGCCCTTCGTAATGTACTTGCAGAGCTACGGATAGACATTGCAGTGTCTTTCTGGCTCCCTTCCACACTCTAGTCTCAGCCAGCGCAGGCAGCAAAGTCTACAGAGTAGCTGGTACACAGCTGGGTCGGCTGGAGCAGCTGGGTTTGATGGGCTGGGTGCTCTCTGTAGTGCAGTCTGGTAGCTGCATCACTGCACATCTGATATGTTGCCGTTACGTGTGTCTAAATGACACGTGGTGTAGCACTGGGGAAACTGAGACAAAAACTAAGCGATTACAAATCAACAAACCAGACTGCATGGGACAGATCTTCCCTTCTGTTTTGCCTTATCCACTACCACCCTTTAATCTGCTGCTACACAGGTAACTAGTAAATTACAGGAGTGGAACACGAGAAGGATAGAGGTGATGCAGCTGGCAGAGGGACAGGTAATAGGGCAATAGATAGATCTGGCTACTCTCTACTTAACTCTGCTATCATTGAATCCTGACGACTTCGTGACGCTTTGGCCAAGATTCTCAATGGTACTTTGTCACACACACACTATGACGCGTGAGCATTCCTGTTGAAGTCAAAGGGGTATTGGATACCATGGTGATAAGCAGATGCTTAAAGTTACACACACACTTAAGAACCTTGGGGTGTGCGATCCCTTGGTAACAGGAAGCTCATGGATCGAATGGCTGGAAAAGAAAACAACCCTCCACTGTCAAATGGCCCATGGTTGCGTTCCTGCTCCCCCAGGAATGGCAGCCTCACAGCCTAAGAAACATTGTCCTAGGTGCGGCAAATACCCGGTGTTCCTGAGGTGGATCCTGCACTTCCCCTTGTTGACGCAGGTCAGGGTCCTGCCCTCTGCCCCACTCTTGGTGTTGTGTGGGGGCAGTTGTTACCTGGGTGGTGTTCTGTTAGACGATAATAGAGGTTTGGCTGCGTGTGTGTGTTTCTTCAGCGTGCCCCCTGATACTGCACAGATAGCTGGAGAGCCAGACTGCAAGTGAACCTCCCCCTGGCTACAAAAACCAGATACGGGATGAAGGCACTTGGTCAGGTTTTTACGGGAACACTAACACACGCTTGCCCGTTGCAATGTACGCAGCTCGGTCACTGCTGGGACACGGCACACTGCCCCGTGGTGGCCAAAGACAGACCTTCCGGGATACATCCTTCTACACAGACAGAAAGAAGTTACGCATCACTCCTGATGTGTCTGGGTACCACGCATTCACTTATTCAAGTTGGCTGGGTCAAAACATTCCTGTCATCCTCTTCCCCTGCGGCCGGGTCAGCATGTTCCTGCTGCCTATGGGGAGTGTTTGCATAGCTTGTGCCTATTACCTCTTAGGTATTTGTGTTTCTGCAGGATTGGACCTGTTCTTGCCAGATGCTGGGAGCAGGGCCTGCCTCGGGCTCACAACCGGGCTTTGCTTTATATTAGCAAGTTTTGACCATTACTTCTGTCCACCCCTTAGGCCTCATACCAGGCCTGTGATACAAGGGCTAAGTTTCAGACCCTCTTCTTACCACAATGTGTGCTCTGCTCGTGCCCTGAAGGGAGAGAGAGGGGAGCAGGGAAGGGATCTGGGTCTGAAGCACAGCCCTCTCAACCGCTGTGGCCTTCTTGCCCTCTTCCCCCTCTGAGTAGGGTTACCCTCAGTCCTGGATGCTGGGGGAGCTTCCCTGCTCCACTGAGGCAAGGACTGCCTTCTTCCAGTTCTCTGGTCTATCAAATCTCAGCCACACCTCCAAACTCCAGTCCTCGCTCCTTTCTCACACCACAGAGTCTGCCTGAGTGTGTGTGTGTGGTGGGGGAGGTTATTAGGTTCTTGACAGAGCCCCAATTAACTACAGGCTTCAATTAGCCTGTAGGAGCCTTCTCTAGTCTACAGGGAATCATACCTTAATTAGCCGAAGGCTTATAAATCTCCCCTCTAGCACGCTCCTGCACACAGGTGATCCACAGGGCCTTCCACTTGGAGGAGCAGGGAAATCAACCCGACAGTCAAGGCTTTGCCAGGGATAAGCAGCTGAGGCTTTTTGCTCCACAGGCAAGCTCTACAGCATCCAAATCATACTTATGCAGCCAACCCTCGCTGCCCCAGATCAATGGATTGATTTCCAATTAGGTTAATGGATGTTGAAAAATGGTACTGTAATAACTTCAAAGCCCTCGAATCAATTCTCCCCCACACACACAGCCAGCTCTGCTCCATGCAGGCTAGACAACAGGCAGGCTGGAAGAAGATGATCTAATATGCCATTTATTGATCCATCAGGAAAAACCAGGAATCTAATGGGGTTTTTGCATGGCTGCTGATTGCGAAGGGTCAGTGAATGAGTCTACGGGGACTGGCTGGGTAATGAAATAGGCAGAGTGGAGGGGAGAAGCACAGCTGAGAAGTGAGGCCTTTCCACCATCTCTCGGCTGCTGGCTTCTGCGGCCAGTCTAACCAGGCCGGTGCTTGTTGGGAAATGGAAGAATTGTGCAATGAAGAGAGAAGGGAACAAGTGAGAGGTGTTGGCTTCAAATGAAGCAGGTTTTGCCTTGCTGTTTGCTGCTAGCCATGTGCTCATAGAACTATCCAGAGGGAAGGACGGAAGGGAAGGGGTCCCATCGCCCATGATGGGCATCACTAGAGTTCTCGTAGGTCATTGGCAGTGCCCATGCCAATAATGCCCACAAGTGCAAGGGCTGACTCTTTCCCTTATGCGTAAACTCCTTTCCACGGTAAGCACGAAAGCACCCAGCCCCTGGTAATGAAGGGGGCTGCAGACTTCAGGAGTGGTTATAAGGCAAAGGGTATGTCTACACTAGCCCCCTAGTTCGAACTAGAGTGGCTAATGTAAGCATTCAAACTTGCAGATGAAGCCCGGGATTTAAATATCCCGGGCTTCATTTGCATGTTCCCGGGTGGGCGCCATTTTTAAATCCCCTTACTTCGAACTGACTGCCCGCGGCTACATGCGGCAGTCAGAAGTTAATCCGAACTAAATCCTTAGTTTGGATTAACTGTTACACCTCCTTGCAGGAGGAGTAACAGTTAATCCGAACTAAGTCCTTAGTTCGGATTAACTTCTGACTGCTGCGTATAGCCGCGGGCAGTCAGTTCAAACTAAGGGGATTTAAAAATGGCGCCCGCCCGGGAACATGCAAATGAAGCCCGGGATATTTAAATCCCGGGCTTCATTTGCAAGTTCGAATGCTTACATTAGCCACTCTAGTTCAAACTAGAGGGCTAGTGTAGACATACCCAAAGAGCTTTTGGCCTCCCGCTTGACAGTACTACTCAAGGCTCCTATGAATGCCTCCCCGCCCTGAGGCGTGCTACTGCATTGGCTATTATCACACAACCCCCCGATTTCTAGCCAAAACGTCTGCCCCTAGCTTAGGGAGAGCGTTCGACAGTGAGCATTCGCTGCTCCCTTGCCTCTAGGGCTGTTGTTTTCACTGCACAACAGGACTGAAAAACAGCTGGAAAGTATTCCCAGATCTGAACTCGAGGGCGGTGGTTTTCAAACGACGGGTCGCAACCCGGTGCTGGGTCATGGTGGTCAGTGGGGGGCTATGGCAGCTACCTGCCTGTCTTGACACCACAGACTGTGTGGTGTCCCAGAAGCAGACGGTCCGTCTCCTAGGTGTGTGGGGGGCATGCACAAGGCTCCCCACACTGCCCCTGCCCTGAGCACTAGGCTGCACTCCCATTGGCTGGAACCTGTTGCTGGCTGCCTCTGGGCACAGCATTGTCTGTGGTGCCCAGAGAGGCAGGAAGCTGCCTTGGCCCCCTCTGCTGCATCACTGCCTGGGAGCCACTCGAGGTAAGACCCTCCTGCCCCGCATCCCGCACCCCGCCCTGCGCTCCCCGCCCACCAACGCTGAAGCTCTCATCCTCAGCCTCAGACCTTCAGAGCCCACTGTACATTGGGTGGTGGGTATCAACAATTTTCTTCAACTGGGTCATGAGAAAAAAAGTGTGAAAACCACTACTGTAGTGTACACCCACCTCACACCGGTGTAAATGACTAAATAAAGTGCAAGCCAATGAAAAGTCAGAACCAAAAGACCAACCTCATCCTGGGTGCAGCTCTGCCAGAGCTCATGGAGATATAGCAGATAAGGAAGTGGCTGATTACTGTGTGTAAAGTTAACCCAAGAATAACCCAACTCAGCATGACATTTGGGACCAGCATCTAGCTATGATCCTTTACACATTCCCAGCACTCCGTGTGAACCTCGACTGTAGGGAAAGCCCTTAGATATAAGTGAAAACTGTTAAGGAATCACTGATTGCACCTGATTAAATACATTCTATAAGAAATAGCGAGGATGGACTTCACACTTGGGGTTCCCACTATGGGACAAATCCATTGGTGTGAAATTGCATCGGTGCATTTCAACATAACCTGATGACATTTTGGCATGGCACTGTCGTATGGGATCGCAAGTCACTACCTTGGTATGCACACATGAGGCCTGCTGCCTCAAAATACCATCTCTTTGGAGTGCGATGATGATTTGTGGGACCCATCCAGGATTATAAGGCATCAAGAAACGTCCTACAAAGCACAATGCAGGACAATGTAGCACTTTAAAGACTAACAAGATGGTTTATTAGATGATGAGCTTTCGTGGGCCAGACCCACTTCCTTGATCTGAGGAAGTGGGTCTGGCCCACGAAAGCTCATCATCTAATAAACCATCTTGTTAGTCTTTAAAGTGCTACATTGTCCTGCATTTTGCTTCAACTACCCAAGACTAACACGGCTACATTTCTATCACTATTCTACAAAGCACAGTTCTCCCGCACCTTTGGAAAACTGGGACAATGCCCCCCAAAAAAGCCTGGGCTGAGGGTTACTGGTGAGAAAACATCAACCAGCTGCATTGTTTTGCAGTTCAAACCAGAATTCTCTCCTGTCCCTGTAAGATTGAACCACTGGCACGTTCCTCCACACTTTGCTCTGCACACACAGAATGCGAAGCCGGTCCCCGCTGTGGAATAGAAAATTGCAAATCACACATCGCCCGGAGAGCTTGTCATGGGCATGGCCTGTTCTACTCACGTTGTACAGGATGTCCGTCCAGCCCTCCATGGTGATGCACTGGAAGACAGTTAGCACCGCAAACAGGATATTGTCAAAGTTGGTGATTCCATAGTTGGGGCCCGGCCAGTATTTCCTGCATGTGGTTCCATTCTCACATTGCCTGGCAGGTGGATCCTCTCCGCAAGGAAAATCTCCGATCTCCTCACCTATGGAGACAAGCAAAGAGGGGACACGGTTATTGATCAAAGGCTCCCAAACATGCTGGTTTCACTGAGCCCCAAATGGGCTGCCTCCCGGACACGCAGGGTCTGATTCTCATTTACACTACGGTGCCTTTTTGCTACTTTGGAACCTTAAAGTGGGTCCAGCCACAAAAGCCCCCTGACATTGCCAGGGGCGTGATAGGGGCTTTAATCAATGTAAATCAGATGCTGGGTCCAAACTTAGCACTCGCAGCAGTGTGAGGGCGATGTTCCGGGCCCTGACTGAGCAATATCATTAACATTAGCATTAACAGCCAGAGGTTCGTTCCAAAAAACTGCAGCATCCCATCTATGCCCTGGAACCAGTGCAAGCAGGAAATCTAGCACTAGGCCAAGAGATGCCAGGGATTTAAAGCAGAGTGAATACTGTGATGCAGTGACATGCTATGATGTACGGAAGAGTACTGAGTATTAGCATTCCTCCTGCTGTATCACAGTGAGGAGAGGCAGACGCAAAGGATATGTCTAGACTACATGGCTCCGTCGGCGGAGCCATGTAAACTAGTTTACCCGGCACAGTCAAAGAAGCGGAGATTTAAATAATCCCTGCTTCATTAAAATAAACATAGCCGCCGTGCTGTGCCGAAGATCAGCTGACCCGGCACAGCACGGCAGTCTAGATACGGATCTGTCGTCTGGGGAAGCCTTTGCCGACCGATCCTGTAAACCTCGTTTAATCTAGACATACCCAAAGAGACTATGTGCCAGGCACAGCATCCCGCGTCTCTTGGCTTTACAAATGGGGGCTTGTTTTCATTCTTTCAGTGGTCCAGTGCCGCTGGGGTACAGTCTGGGTATGCTTCAAGCTGGAGATCTATTTCCAACTTGAGTAGACAAACCCACACTAGGGGCACGTCTAGACTGCCCGTGGCTTTCGAAAGAAGCTATGCAAATTCAGCGCATATCTTCCGTTTTTGGAAGAGTTTTTTCAGACAAAAAAGCAGTCTAGACGCGGTTCTTTCGGGCAAAAAACCCTTTTTCGAAAGAACCCTTCTTCCTAAAAAAATGAGGTGTACAGGGTTCTTTTGAAAAAGGGTGGGTTGTTTCAAAAGAACCGCACCTAGACTGCTTTTTTTTTTCCTGAAAAAACTCTTCCGAAAATGGGATTGGAAGAAGATATGCAAATTAGCACCAAATGTGCATATCTTCTTTCAAAAGCCACGGGCAGTCTAGACGTGCCTCTAGTGTGAATTTGTCTACTCAAGTTGGAAATAGATCTCCAGCTTGAAGTGTACCCAGACAGTACCCTAGTGGCACTGGGACCACTAAATGAGAGTGAAACCAAGCCCCCACTTGTAAAGCCAAGAGACCCGGGTTGCTGGCAGGCAGGCTAGAACCTGGCCCCTTTGGGGCTAAAGCCAAGTGGCCCTTAGCTAAGGCTGTGCACAAGATTTCACTCTCCATTGCAGTGGTCTCAGTTCCTGTGAGTTACACTACCCATAGGTACGAGGCAGGCCTAAGGCCAGTGGTGAAGGCTCAAGATGCCTCTGACCAGCTCTAACTTGTCTCTGGAGCAAGGGCATAACAATTCCTCCCTGGTCCATTTTGGGGAATGCAGAGGACGAGGCTGACGCGTCCTTGCCAATGCTACTTCTCCCCTTGAAACAGATTTCCATGTCCAAATGCCAAACATGTTACAGATTGTAAGCCTTTGCAGACAGGAATGGTCACTGTGCTACATGTTTGTACAGCACCTAGCGCAGTGGGGCCTGGCCTCCAGGCATGCCCACAATACGAACAACTAGTAATAGCGGCTCTGCTTGTCCTATACAATCACTGCAATATCGTCAGTGTTGAATTCACTTGCAAAGCTGCCCTGAGTATGAAACATCCTCTGCTCTATGGAGAGCATCCTCCAGCCCCACTGAAGGCAAAGGGAAAGATATCTACCACTTGCGAACACTTCAGAGGAGGTGTGGCAAAGGTGAGCTAGGCCCTCCGAGGCAAGACCAGAAACATCCCCTCAATGCTGCGGCTAAGCCAGGAAGATTGCTCCCCCATCACTCTGGCTCCGAGCAAGGTCAGAAACGCCTATTTGTTGTCGGTGCCGGCTCGAGCCATTCCTGCGCCCCAGGCAGCGGGCGCGTGACATATGTGCGGCTCCGCCCCCGGGCGCACAGCGCATGTGCGGCCCCGCCCCCAGACACACGGTGCATGCGCGGCCCCGCCCCCCAGCATGCTGCGCACCTTCCAACTGCCATCAGGTGCCCCCCATAGGTTGGTGCCCCGGGCAGCTGCCCAGCCAGCCCCCCGCTTAATCCGGCTCTGTTTGTTGTCATGACTGAGCCAACAGTGGTCACTTGCCAAATAGACACACAGCGCCCCTCCTCACCCACCAACAACTGAAGTCACTTGATATCCAGAGCCCTCTTGGTTTCCATGTTCGCTGCAGCTTTCCGAAGCAGTTATCACACTAAGGCCCAGTTACACTGCTCCGGGGGAGGCAGCGGAAAAGGCACGGTGAGGCAGGGGCAATGAGAATCGGGCCTGACTAAAGTAAATTCACCAAAGGAGGGAATAATAAATATCAACGATTAGTATTATTCTATGGAAAGAGCCCTTCAGAGGAAAAACAAATCCGGCGGTGGCCTGGCTCTTGGGTATCTCACAATACGTGTGTGCAAGCAGCCTTTTCCCATCTTAAGACTCGGTTTTGCAGTCAGGATCCCATGTGGGTCACTATGGCTCTTGTAATGAATGCTGAAGGGTTTACTGAAGCGAGGCAACAAGAAGAAAATAGTCTTTGAAGACAATTCTCCAGGGGCCAGGCCTGCTTTCTGACATTTGGCCTTTTGTTGCAAGGTGAAGGCTACAAACATCCATTACTACATGTATTGATTACCTTATGAGCAGGAGACATGACAAGCAAATAGGGTCTTCTAAACTCCATTGCCAGGAGAGAGATCAGGAGAGGGACTTGGTATTAGCTACTTCACTTATTAGATTTTTAAAAGGATGCAAAGTGATGCAGCCAAATTATCATCATTTGTATCCCAGTAGTGGCTATCGACTGCAACTGAAATTAGGGCCCCCTTGTGGCTATGTCTACACTGCAATCTGCAAACTGCAATTTGCGTACCTTTTTCCGCTTTTGTTTTTCAGAAGAGGCTTTTCTGACATTTGCTCAGGTACACAGGGTCAAATGTTGGAAAAACCTCCTCTTTCAGAAGATCCCTTATTCTTCATAAAACAAGGAATACAGGGCTTCCAAAAGAACGTGCCCGCTTTTTTGGAAACTGTTCTGAAAAAGCAGACGCATTCCCTGGACGTGGCAGAGTTTTTCTGGTATCGGTATCCCGAAAAACTCTGATTTAGACATAGCCTGTGCCAGGTGCTATCCATGCATAGTCTACAATAAGGCTCTATTAGCAATTAAATATGATTGTTTCAGAAAAGCTGAAATGTCCAGTTTTGACCTTTGTGAGGAAATTTCTTTTCTTTTCCTGACTGAAACAATTTGGCAAAATCCATTTAAATTCTCAGATTGTTTCAGTCAAATGCAATCCGCATTTTTTGGTGAAAAAATGGATTACAAGAAATATTTTCACTCAGCTCTAGTCTAGAGTCCCTAGAATACCAACTACCTCAGCTTTTTAAATCTACTATGTTTTTAAATGCAAGTCTGCACATGCCATAACAGTTTGTTCCAGGATACAACTACATCACAAAAGTTTGTGTCACAACAATCAGTTGGGTCGCATCTAGACTAGTCATACATGAACATTTTACCAACTCAAATTAACCATCAATTAGCAAGTTTTAAAAATCCCTCTAGTCAATACACACTCAAAGGGAGATACCTGATATCAGTTATACAAGTGTAAATCCAGGATAATACAATTGATTTCAGTGGGATTACTCTGGATTTTTACACTGGTGTAACAGAGCAGAACTGGCCCATAATCTCTAGAACCTATTTCAAAGGGCTAAATAGGTGTCCAAAGGAAAATTCATCAACGGGTGATTCCTTCCCGTCTCAAGATGATTCCATGGTAATGACTTCTGCAATTTGGTAAGCAGGAATAGTCAATGAGAATGTGTGCCAATGGCTGTGGATAAAAAAATTCTTGGTGTCAGCAAAACAGAAGCACACGGAAGTTTACAGAACGGAAAATCTCTCATATATTCACAGAAAATCTCATAACAACATGTGGGGTTTTTGTAGATTTTTGCCTGGTATTTACCAAAACCAAGTGTCTTTTTCACAAGCTCAGAAGCACCTGCTATGCCATAGATAAAAAGTGGTGCTATAAACTTTCCTCGATGTTTGAGGAAAACCCCACAGTCATAACTATGCCTTTGAATTTAAGCCACCCAGTGCTGTAGGGTTACTAACGCTGGGTGGATGCGACCCACGACATTTGCATTCATATCCCACACGCTCGCCTGGAACGTCTTTCTGAATTACTGCTCTTTCATTCTTGGTTTACATAAGTATCCCGTGGGACTGTTTCATTTGGGGACTGAGAACAAAACCTGAATCCCCCTAGCTCCCCAGGTCTCTGGGCCTCCTCCTGTTGCAGGAACGCAATTCCTTGGGGAGGCTCATCTTTCCACCCCGAGGTCGATGCAAATGGACCGGCGTTGTTAATGGACCTCTTCTGAGATTAGGCATTGAGGTTTAAAAGGCTGGGTTGATTAGATTAGCAGGATGCTTGACTTTCCCTGCACACCAGGGATTCCACATCCAGGAAAGCTCGCCCGCTGCCTTTTCAGTAATGCCCTTGCTCTGTTTCCGATTGGAGGGAGGGAGCGGAGAGGGGAGAAGAGGGAAGTGGGCTGAATCCATTTCTGCCATTCATTTGTAGAGGGACATATTAACCATGGAGCAGAGAGCAGCGTGGCGCCCTGGAACACAGACTCCTTCCTATGTGGGCACGGTGCAGGCTTTGAGGAGCAGGGCCTACTTCCCGCTTGTCGAGAAGCCAGATGCCGTGGAAGATGGTACCCACAAGCTTCTGGCTGGGCGCCCGCTTTCAGACTGGAACACTCTTCCAAGAGCGGTGCTAAGCTGAGCGTGTCACCGCACATGCCAGAAACAGCACTCGGCCTTCTTCTTGGCCCAGAATTATGTCAGTCCTGTCGTGATTGTGATATCGTGCCCCAAGATGGATGCCCAGGGGTCACGACGGGCACTGGGGCTTTTTGAAAGAAGCTACAAACATTAAAAGTGGGGAAAATCCAGCAACTACCTAACACTTGCCCTCCTTCGCCCCACCTGCCCAACTCCCGATTACAGTGAGGAAAAGGCTAAGAATTTTCAAAGGGGGTCTCCACCCATTTAGCAAGTGTCAAGGGCGCACAAAAGAGTATTATGTGACACTTAGGTCAACACCTGAGCACTTGAACCTTCTGTTCCCTGGATTCCCTGGTTCTCATCTCTCTCCCATCCTCAGTCTATGGCAAACCATCACCATTACAGCCATCTTCTTCACTCAGGGCTCTCTCCTCCTCACACTCATGCCAGGGCAGTCATCCAGTCACTGACCCACCAGTGAGGACGTGTTACTGGTCTCCCTCTCTGCCATTCCACCTCGGACACGAGCTGGTCCAGCGCCCACTTCGTTGGCTCTTGAGCAGCTCATGATTTTAGCTCTGGAGGGTCCAAGACAAGTGCTGTCTCCCTATCACCTCTCATTCAAGATCATCCTCCTCACCCAGCAGGGCCTAACAGCCTCACTCGCCTGCCTCTCTGCTCTCATGTCCCTGCCATCTTCTCCATCTCACCTACGCACTTCGCTTCCTTCCTCTCTCCACACTGCATCCCTCCATCACCATGGAGACCTGGGGCCAGATTGTCCGCTGCCCTGCACCTCGTGCTGCCACCTGCATACCAGTCATTCCTAGGCTGGTGCCGGAACTCGTCTCCCTCCTTTTACACTGGCATAAAGGACTTTGGGGAATGGAGAAACAGGTCCCGGAAGCCTCCTCCCCATTTCTATCCTGTGAGCTGCAGGATGAGCTCGGACAAGCCCTTCCCTTCTCGGCACCTCTCTTTCCCCCGCTATAAAGCAATAAAATAGGAACAATCCTGCCTGTTATCTGGCACTTCTCATCAGATCTCAAAGCACCTTTCCCTGGAAGGTCAGGTTCATGGCTCCCATTTTACAGATGGGGATCCCACTACAGAGAGAAGTGACTTGCCTGGGGTCACGTCGTCAGACTCTGACAGAGCAGGGAATAGAAGCCATGCCCCAAGCCCAGTCCAGTGCTCTGTCCATTAGGGAACACAGTCTCCCATGCTGCTGCTCAGTGGCTGTGTGTGTGTGTTGAATGGAAATTATTTCTGCACCCAGAGTAGAGCTGAAGGCCCCATGTCATTCAATGGCCAGGCAGCTTTTTAAACCTGTTTAAATGCATGGGGCTCCATACTGTAGCAGAGTTTTTACAGAATTGCTAAAGGCCCCTCACAGCATTGGACAGGACACTCAGTTTGCATAAACCTAAACAAATAAATGCAACTGATGGTTAATGGTAATCACTGAAGAGGTCCGATTTTTAATTTTTTTTTTTTTGGTAGATGGCAGGCTCTCGGGGGTAGGAGCTCTTTCCTTGTGTGATTCCACACCACACCCCCTTACACAACTGGGCACCAAGTCAATGGCCAGATTAAAAGCTAATGGGAGGCAGAAGGGAAGACCGCTTGCTCCCCTTTTTAAAGTTAAATTGCATCTCAAGCAGCTATTCTGAGGTTGCAGCCAGTCCTCAGTGAAAGGTCTCTGGGTATGCCGGCCTTACTCCTCTATTTTCTGGGGTTTGTAACACAGCTGTGAGCAAAGACATGTCATTTTCACTGCAGAGGCCAATTTCCCGGTTGCCACATCCCTTATGGCAACCGCCAAATTGTAGCCCTCTCCTTTATCAGGTCTTTTATTAACCCGCTGGCACGGCGTCCGCTGTGTCCCACCCGGGTGCAGGATCGCGCTGCGCGAGGGCAGGGTTGCCCTGGGGGATTATGGTGTCAGTGCAGCAGACCAGAGGTGTCAGCGTGTAGCGTTGCAGAGCTCTGGCTGTGCCCGGGGATGGTCCTGCACTCCAGGCGGACAGTGTTAGCCTCAGAGGCTCGCTGGGACCCTCCACACGGCCTCTCTCTTTTGACTGTGGCAGGAGCCACAGCCTGAGCCGTACTCATCCCAGGCTAGTTCATAGTTTGGGGATAAAAGCCCCTCTGGAGTCCTGGTCTCCCTTCTCCGGGGCAGACTGTGGCGGCGTGAGGAGGTTGGGGAGAACCTGGGCCGGCCCACTACTCCAGATTCCAGCCCAGGGACCCTAAAGTAGCAGCAACAGGCAGAGTTACTGCCACTCCCAATCTGGCAGCTTTTCCCTGGGCCTCTTCCCCTAACGATCCCTCCCAGGACCTGCTCGTCAGTCCTCAGCTCACACACATCTCACTGCACTTCCTCCTTCCAGCCCTTCACTCTTTTCCTTCTTCCCGCCTTCCCTGGGGTAAACCTTTGAAAGCAGCTCTATAGGCCTTAACGGGCTGCAGGTGTCTGATTAGCCTGTAGCGTCCAGCAAGCTCTAATTGGCCCCAGGTGCCTGCTTGATTATGCTACCCAGGGAAGAGAAAACTGTTTACCCAGGCCCCAGCATGTCTTCCCTCCATTAGCATGCAGCAGCCAATGGGTCTGGGTCTGTCACAGTAGACACAATTCACCGCGCTTGATGGGAGCCCTCCGCCGGGACATGGGGTAACGGTGCAGACTGTACTCACTAGAATACAACACCCAAAGGGCCCAGCCACATCACCCTTACAAGATACTGGTGCTTAAACATTCCCTGCCACAC
The DNA here is from genome assembly GCF_052426305.1 of Pelodiscus sinensis. Classification (NCBI taxonomy): domain Eukaryota; kingdom Metazoa; phylum Chordata; order Testudines; family Trionychidae; genus Pelodiscus; species Pelodiscus sinensis. The sequence continues at coordinate 4,253,881 of NC_143074.1, read as the reverse complement.
TCCAGCAGCCTGCACCACACGCTTCCCAAATCCCAAGCAACTGCTGCCCTGCCACCTGCTTTTCACACCCCTCATTTTCCTCCTTGCCCCACAAGGAAGGCCGTGGGCACGCCATAGATTCCTCTTGCCTCTCATTTGCCACAGTCTCCTCCCTGAGTCTTCTCAGAGTCTTCTCAGCTTCAGTCTGCCCACACTCCACCCCCTCCCTTGTCTCTTCCTCAGCCGAACCGTTCCTCTGACTGGACCTCTCTGACCGATTTGTCCATCTGTCCCTGTCCCTCCTCGTTCCACAGGGACTTTACCCATCACATCAATGGCCAGTCAAACCTCACTGGCTCCACATTCCTCTTCCACACCAATGCTGCACTGTCCTTCCTGCTCACCTTCATGGTCACACGGTTGACCTGCCCTGCTCAAAGCTCCATCCAGCTCCCACTTCCCTCTCTGTGAAGTCTTTTACCTCCATGTCCTCTGTTCTCTCCCAGCATTTTCATGCCTCTCTCTGACTTCTTTGCCATTCCCCATCTGTCCCCACCCATTCTTCAGGTAGTGGTCCTGTCTCTTACAACAGCTCCATTCTAGGGGCACCACAAACAGCCACTCCTCACAACCCCAGCCTCCTTGATACCAAAAGTCTCTGCATCCAGTTAGTGCCGTGCGACCTGGCAGCCAGTGACAACACAAAAGCGATACACAAACTGATGGCCTGAGCTGGCTCTGCTGTGTAAGTGAGTGAATGAGTGGTAAGTAAAGCCATCTAAGCCAGTGGAGCTACATGCTGTAAAGGAGAGGAGACCCTATCTGGTTGCCACAGCGCACATGAGCGCCCACGGGTTCTGCAGCATTGACAGCAGGTGGGCAGGAGGGAGAGAAGGAATGGAAGGGAAAAGGGAAACCGAGCAGGAGGCACAGAGGGGCGTGCTGTAGAAGGCTGTGGTTTAATTAGCTAGTGGAAAACACTGAGAGGAAAATAAGAATAGAAAAGTAACTTGAATGGAAAGGAGGAATGAAAGAAACCTGAATGAGGCAAAAACTGGAAATTGCATTTATGATTGTGAAATGTTGCACACAAACTAGCCTGGAAAAAACAGAAACAGGATCAGTGCACGGCAATTTAGGGCAGGAAGTGAAGAGGGCCAGGCCAATGAAGCTGCACAGACTTATACCATCAGAAAATTGGGCTCACTACATCCAAGCCCAACTGCAGAGGGCATTAGGGAGACAGAAGCCAGCTGGAACTCTGCCAGGACACCTGTTGGTCATGGGATCATCACTGGACAAGCTCCTGGACTTTGGCTTTAATCACAGAATCATAAAGCACTAGAACTGGAAGGGACCTTGATCATCAAATCTAGTCCCCTGCCCTCACATCAGGACCAAGCACCGTCTAGACCATCCCCCGCAGTTGTCTGTCCAACCTGCTCTTAAATATCTCCAGTGATAGAGATTCCGCATCCTCCCCAGGCAATTTAGTCCAGTGTTTAACCATCACCTGTGTTTAAGTCTCATTGTCAAAAACCCTGTGGAATCCAACCTTTCTGATAGGTCACTAGGCTCTTAGGGATCGTGCGAGTTTTGCTGATTTACTGGGGGGAGCAGCAGCTGAGTCTCACCTGTTTCATTTGAGAAGCAGGTTTTATGAAACTTCCCCATGTAGAACTCCAGCCCAATGATGGCGAACATCACAATCGCAAAGAAGAGAAGCAGCCCAATCTGGAGCAAGGGCACCATAGCCTTCATGATGGACTTGAGGACAACCTGCAAACCTGTAGGAAGCAAGAAGATGATGGTAGTCAGAGGCAAGAGGAAAAGAAAGGGGTTTTGGAGTGGAGGGGAGTTTGGATTTTTAATACAATGCTCTGGATTGTCAATGTCGGACTATGCCTCTTTCTTTGAGGTCATTGATTCAAAGTGCTCTCTGCTCAGCAAGGATTAATGCTCAACCCAGATCCCATCCAAATTGTCCAACTAACATCAGATCCTAAAAGCTGTTCAGTAGCTCCTGTGAAATGTGTTGGTGATCTCAAGCCAGCTCCCAGGATATGGGTCCAATTAAAAAACAAGCAACCCCATAGCCACAATTGGTGTGAATTTGGCACGCTGTTTCCCATAGAGGCCAAGGCGTCGGTTTAATTAGCTTAATTAGTCATGAAGAGAGAGCATCCTGGCAATTCATAGCCACTCATGATGACAATGGGTCATCACTGGCCAGGGAAAAAAACAGTCTGCTCCACAGCCTAGTGGTTAGGACATGACCTACCTGGTAGGAGACTCAATTTCAGGGCCCCGCTCCAGCTGCTGGAATAATTGAGAAAGCCCCATACCAGAATAGCTGCAAAAGGCACAAGTTTAAACTCCTGCTCTACCTCAGGCAGAGAGGGGAACTGAACCTGTATCTCCTACATCCAATGTGAATGCCATAGCCTGGCAGCTACAGCTTTAAAAGGCAGCTAGCATCACCCCCACCTCCTCTTCCTGCCCCCCTCCATTATTTTTGTGATGCCTTTCCTTGGGTCTTCTTACAAAAGCCTGAAAAATCAAAACAGAATTTTGGGGGTCGAAATGAAATGTTATCCACATGACCAGTTTTTCAGTGTGGTGGAAGCGAGTCAGCAAACTCCACTGAAAATTTACGACTGGTTTCAGCCGACCCCAAGTGAATTTTTCAGCAACTAAACAATTCCCTGGAAACATTTGGCCCTGCTGTCAGTGAGACCCACTTAGACACAAAGGCTATGTCTACACTGCAGGGTTTTTTCCAGCAGAAGATATGCAAATCGTGCTCTCATTTGCATATCTTCTGCCGATCCTTTTTGCGGGAAGAGGTTTTGCCACTAAAAAGTTCCGTGTAGATGGGGCCATTTCTTGTCCCCCCCCTTTTTTTTGCAAGATCCTGTAAACCTCATTTTTTGAGGAATAAGGGATCTTGCGAAAAAGGGGTTTTTCCCCTACAAATGGCCCCATCTACACGGGGCTTTTTAGCAGCAAAACCTCTTCTGCAAAAAGGATCAGCAGAAGATATGCAAATGAGAGTGCGATTTGCGTATCTTCTGCCAAAACCCCCCAGCAGCATAGACATAGCCAAAGAGGCGCTGGTGTCGCTGCACCCAGTGGACTCATCTTGTGGCTAAACAGAGGCCTGCGATCTTCCAATCTTGGGCCTTTTCCATGCACATGTTTCTCAGCAGACTAATAGAAACTGAAAGCCCAGAAGTTGCAAGGAGCAAGAGCTGGTTGTTAGGCTGGCCAGGCTAGAGCATTTTGATGAGATTGTAGGTGTAGTTACAGCATGTTTGTGATCAGATTTAATCGTAACTATTATTTTTAAATGAGAAATTGAGTATTTTATAGATGATTTTAAAAAATACAAAAAATCTGATTTAAATACAAAAACCCAATTTAAATAAAAAATATGATTTTTTAAAATTTTCATCCATCTTTGTCCACTCTGTGCTTATTTATATGGCCTCATACAGTCAAAAAGCACTGTAGTTTGGCGCCTAAGAGATCACCCCGTGACTATTAATTACAAATGCCTCTTTATAAATGAAGGCCAGTTTGTTACAAGCCAAGCCACGGGCCCCTTCCTTTCGGGTGGGAAATGCCTGTGTAATCTGTGCTTCCAAAGGGACACTGCTGTCTCAAGTTTCCAGCCCCAGAGGCAGGGCAGCTAATTCCTCATCAGATGTGCACAGCCCCTGGTGCTTTGGCTGCAAGAAACCTTCTCTGTTGCACAGCTGAAACACCAGGCTGCTGCTTAGAAGGATGGTAAGGCATTAAACCGAACAAACAGCTGAGCTTCATGGAAGTGCCTGACATTTAAAAGGGAAATAATTTCCTGTCCCTGCTTCATGCTGCATGGAAAATGCTTCCGTTCCAGACTCAGCAAGGAAATATACCATTTGTAGTGATCTGTTGCTCACACACCCAGAGGGCACTAGGCTTGGAACAATGAGCAGGTATCCCCAGGGGTCTGCTGCAATGTATTGTTCAGTGCCCCTCTCCAGAGCATCTGGCCCTTTCAAACGAAGATATAAAATATCAGGTTGCCTTATGTGAAACTTGATTATAGCCACTGTCCCTTTTCCCCGGCCAAGCCTTAACTGGTGCTACTTACACAGGCCTGAGTCACATGGGAGGCCAGACCCACATTTGATGTCACCTGCCATGGCTCTAGCTAACAATCTCCCTTGGGAAATTGAACACTGGGGCGCCAGAAACCGGGCACTGCTTGGAGCACTCATCAAGTCCCAGAGGTGAAGAAGTCTCAAGCATCAGATGTGTGAGGTAGCACTTTGCTCTCCCTCTGCATAGGTGTAAATGCTGACCCTTTACACAGAGCAATGGAAAATCAGGTCCCAGGTGTGGGAAGCAAGGGCATCCTCGCGGGACGGGAAGCACAGGGAAAACTATAGTGTCCTGAGGGCACGGTTCCCCAACGGCCAGGGGGCCCTGACAGGGATAATCATATGGCCATGGTTCTTGTGACACTCACTTGGAATTCCTGACACCAGCTTCAAAGGTCTCAATACCCGAACAGCTCGCAGGGTGCGTAGGTCAAAATCAGTCCCGGCAGTGGCTAGAATCCTGATTTAAGACAAAAAAAAGGGGTAGGAATGGGGAAAGGCAAGAAAGAGAGAAAAATTGAATTAAATGTGAGTTTTCCAAAATGCAAATAAATGAAGCATGATAACAAATTCAGGCCACCTAGGATTTTATGGTGGTCATAACACTGCATTCAGTTGCCAGTGAAAACATACAATGCATATCTGCTTGCTCCTGCGTCACACATCCCTAGTATTCAAGCTAAAGGAGAATCTCCGTTAGCTCTCCCCAATATAGAGTCTATGACACACAATTGAACAGTTCTGATTCCATCTTGCAGAGAGGAGTGTCCTGTGTATACAGACATGCAAATTCGAGTGTATTTATATAATACAAGCTTTGCTCTTTTTTAAAAAATGTTGTTTAATTTTTGTTTAGTCTGAACTTGATATTTTCCATTTAATCCTGAGCAATTTTTATCCCCTTCACTTGTATGCATTCAAAATTATTAACCTAACCTTTTGAAGTCACCTGGCTTGTTCTTTAGGAGACTGTTGACATACCGCAAGACCCTGAGCATATGGGTGGGTGAGTGGAGGGGTTCCCAAAGCACACAATCTTGAATTTTCAAAATGTCCATGTTTGATATATTTCAACAACCTCTATAATTGGTCAAAAACATCAGGAGGCTAGAAGAATTGCAAAAAGTTTTTCTAATTTTTTTCTCATAATCTTCCCCAGCCAAAATCCAATTCAGAACATTGAGGATATTTTGAAATTTGCTCAGTACTCACACTTGTAATATTTTCGAGAGCTCGGCTCCTATCATGCACTTAATATGAAATGTGTATTTAATACGTCTCTTTTGAAAACTGGCCCCAAATGTCCTGAAATATGCAAGTCAATTAGATCTTCAGGTGATGGTGTCTAACTAACTCCAGATGGAACCAACTCTAGAGATGGTTGGACATTTTCAAATGTTGATATTTCATTTGAATTTCAAAATTCAGTGTGGGGCAAAAAAAAATGTTTTAAGTTTGTTTTTCTTTTTTTTTCCTACCCAAGCTCTTATGGGGAAAATGGGGCAGTCAGCCAGCCTCTGAGTAAAGAAAGATGACTCCTTTTTCCATTTCCCAGTGAGATCATGGCAAACATATCCCCAACACAACAAAAATTATCCCCTAACAAGGCTAGAATATGAGACACTTTATTAGAGACTCCATCATGCCGATGGCTGATGGTTTCTTTGAATGAAAAGAGTTTCTGTTTTGTGTTTTACTCTGTGCATGTGTAAATATAAGTTTGGGAGCAAAATACCCTACTTTAGAGAAAGGAAAACAATAAGAAAAAAGAAAGCTCATAGTGTGAGCATGTACATTGCAATAGTCTGCAATAGCTCTCAGAACAAAATGGCTGCCATTTTGGCAGGCTGGCAATTCATAGACACTAAAATGCATCATAGAGAGAAAACCAAAAGGCATTTTCAGGCTAGCCATAGTACAACAGGTTTCACTCCAGCAGCAAGGAAAGAAAAGAGAGCATAGGCTCCAGAAGGCATGAGGAATGCATTCTTCCCTAGCAAGGTTTGCCAGACAACGGTACGTCTACACTGCAAGCTTATTTCAGAAAAAGCTATTCCAGAAGATATCTTCCAGAATAGCTTATTTCGAAATAGACCGTCCACACTACAGGGAAGCCTCAAAATTAGTTCGAGGCAGGCTCCCCTAAAGGCCTTCGTGAGGAGCTATTTCAACATAGCAGCAGTGGAGCATCTACACACCCCCTCTTCCAAAAGAGCTTTTTCGGAAGAGGCCTTATTCCTCATGGAGTGAGGTTTACCAACGCTGGAAAAAGCCCTCTGTTATTTTGATTTTCTTTCGAAATAATGGAATTGACGTGTGGATGCTAGTATCGTTTTCCTAAAATAACAGGTGTTATTCCGGAATAATGGTTCAGTGTAGACGCACCTTTAAACACTCAATGCCTTGAGTAATTACTTCTGCAGCTCTTCCTTTGGTGTTACCACAGCACAAATGTTAAGAGCTGAGGAAGGAATTCCCCATGGCAACTAAAGCAAACAGCTCACCAACTCCCTATTGATCAGTCCCTTTAAAATCATTGTAGGCAACACCCATTAATTTTTATAGGTTTCTTCTGAGGCTATTTTAACAGAGGGAACAAAAGGAAGGTGCAGATGAGCTAGCCCTAATAACAGAGTCCACAAGAGCCAGGCTGAGCCATTTTTAGCCATTCTTGCCTCCTGCATATGCAGCCTTCACACCTGTCATGGTATCCCTTGATGGAACAATATCCTTGTGTACAGACATCAGTAAAGCAGTCGGGCCTAACATCATGCAGATCTGAGGGATAGCAGTACCACATACAGGAGCAGGAATGCCACAGCTAATATTTTGCATAGTGGTTCAAAAGATGGGTGGGTAACATATGGGCAAATATAGTGCCATCTATAAAAAGAGAAATAAGAACAACCCAGGAAACTACAGACCAGTCAGTTTAACTTCTGTGCTAGGGAAGATAATGGAGCAAGTAATTAAGGAATTCACTGCAAACATCTGGAAGATAATAAGGTGATAGGGAACAGCCAGCATGGATTTGTAAAGAACAAGTCATGTCAAACTAATCTGATAGCTTTCTATGATAGTATAATAAGACTTGTGGATAAGGGAGAAGTGGTGGACATAGTATACCTAGACTTTGGTAAGGCATTTGTTACAGTCTCTCATCATCTTTTTATCAATAAACTAGGGAAATGCAACCTAGATGGGTCTACTATCAGGTGGGTGCATAACTGGCTGGACAACTGTTCTCAGAGAGTAGTTATTAACGGTTCACAATCATACTGGAAGGGCATAACTAGTGGGGTTCCACAGAGGTATGTTTGGGGACTGGTTCTGTTCAATATCTTCATCGATGATTTAGATGATGGCATAGAGAGTATGATTGTTAAGTTTCCAGATGATACCAAGCTGGGAGGGGTTGCAACTGCTTGGGAGGACAGGGTCATAATTCAAAATGGTCTCGACAAACTGGAGAAATAGTCTGAGGTAAACAGGATGAAGTTTAACAAGGACAAATGCAAAGTACTCCACTTAGGAAAGAACAATCAGTTTCATGCAGTATGGGAAGCGACTGTCTAGGAAGGAGTACTGCAGAAAGGGATTTAGGGGTCCTAGTGGACGATAAATTAAACGAGAGTCAACAGAGTGACACTGTTGCAAAAAAAGCAAATATGATTCTTGGATGAATTAACAGGAGTGTTGTGAGCAAGACACGAGAAGTCATTCTTCCGCTCTAGTCTGTGCTGATTAGGCCTCAATTGGAGTATTGGGTCCAGTTCTGGGCACCGCATTTCAAGAAAGATGTGGAGAAATTGGAGAAGATCCAGAGAAGAGCAACAAAAATTATTAAAGTTTTAGAGAACACGAGCTATGAGGGAAGACTGAAAAAAATGGGCTTGTTTAGTTTAGAAAAGGAAGACTGTACAAGGGGAGACATGATAGCAGTTTTCAAGTATCTAAAAGGGCGATACAAGGAGGAGGGAGAAAAATTGTTCTGCTTGGCCTCTGATGGTCGGACAAGAAGCAATGGGCTTAAATTGCAGCAAGGGAGGTTTAAGTTGGACATTAGGAAAAACTTCCTAGCTATCAGGGTGTTTACACACTGGAATCAATTGCCTTGGGGGGTTGCGGAATCTCCATCACTGGAGATACTTAAGAGCAGGGTAGACAGACACCTGTCAGAGATGATCTAGACCAGACCTGGGCAAAATACAGCCTGCAGGCCAGATCCAGCCCGCCAAGCCATCAGATCCAGCCTGCGGAGGCAGTGGGGAGCCCTAGACAGGCTCCCCAGCTTGCCCCACAGCCCCCTGTGCTGTGGAGAAACGCGGATGCAGGGTTCCGTTTCTGTTTTAATAATGGGGGGGGGGGGGTTAGAAGCTGCCCCACCCCCAGCATATTCCCATTGGCTGGTTTCTGGCAGAAACCAGCCAATGGGAGCTGCTTGTTAGAATAACAGGCAGCTAAGAAGAATCACGCCCCCTCTCCTGGGCTCAGTTATTCATGAAGCACATGGCCCAGCAAGCAGGCTGGCTGACTGGGAAACATTTTAAGCTCTGCAGGCAAGCAGGCTAATTTGGCAGCTGACAAGTAAGTCTCTTGGCCACAGCCTGCTTCTGGCACCCCAGCCCTTTCCTGCCCCAACTCTCTGCTCTCCCCCCCCCCCACACACTCAACATACCCAAACCCCATGTCCCCCTCTTACACTCTCCCAGATCTGGCACCCCAATCTCCTGCCCCAGATCACAATCCCCTCCTACCCTAGGTCATATCCCAAATGCAGGAGAGAATCAATGGTGCCAGTTAGTGCCAGCTGCTCGGAAGCGGCTCTTCATCCCCGTGACATGTTCTTAACTTCAAACCTCTTAAGAAAAACTGCCTGATTTACAGCTCCCCCCACTTCCTGCCCCCCTTTAGTCAAGGATTTCATTTGCCCTATGCCAATGTGTGACAATGCAGTTCCTGTCCCAGAACAGGCTGCAGTAACGCCACTTCTCCTGCCTAATTGCATGATCACACACCACTCCTGCATGGCCAGCCCCGCCACTTAGCAGTGCTGCAGCTTGACATGGAGACAAATACTAGTCCCCAGCGAAGGGAAGGGATGTAATTAACACAAGGCTTCTACTCGCTTCATAACATTCGCATAAGGGGCTGTCTGCCTTTCTCCCTTCCCCCGTTCCCTGCGCTCGAGCTGTAAATCCTCAGAACCCGTCGCGGCTTGCACAGCAGCAAGGCGGAAATGATTATTAAAAATTGGGGAGAAGAGGAGAGATCAAACAAGCCCAGATGACAAGCCTGACTTGAAAATCCGGCGGAAGCCTTCCTGTCTGCACGCCGAGCAAGTGAGAACAAAGAGCGAGGAGCCGCAGAGAGCCAGAGCTGGCGGAGGAAACTGACAATGAGAATAAAAATAGAGGGAGCGAAGTTTTAAGAGGCGACTTAGCAACAAGGGAAGACTTTGGGTCTGTACCCTTCCCTTTTTCTTGATGAGTTCCCAAAATGTCAAATGTGGGCTGGGGGTGGGTGGTTTCTGCTTGTTTTTACTTTGGAAATAGTAGGTCTTGACTTCCCTGCTGGCGGGCTGGGAAACCAGTGGGATTATGAAGGCACAAGAGACTAACAGCTGAGCACTTGGGTCAGGAGGGGACTTGTACTCAAGTGTGATGATTAAAGACTGACAGCAGAGACTGACAAGATCACAAAGTCGCTGACATGAGGTGGACTCTGCCTTCGAGAAACCTCCTTTTATTGGAAGGCACACTTGGCAACAGACTTCCCCCCCAGCTGTGCGCTGTGCTGCATGTTCCCCCTCGTGGTGGCTCCTGCAGATTGTTAGACCATTTTTGGAATGGCTTGAGCACATCAAGAACTGCTTGAGTCAAGGAAAACCCTTGGACTCTGCAGTTATAGCCATGGGCGGCGGGTACACGAGGCAGGCGAAGGCATTGCCTTTCCAAACCGCCAGCTGGCCCCGCCACACTTTGTGCCCAGAACGCCTACCGTAGGCTGGAGTGTTGCTACCCCTCGATCACCCACCCACTCCCTGTGCTCTGGGGCCAGAGATGCTGAGGCTGCACACTGCCTGCCCTCCCGGTGGTGCTGTGCAGGGGGGAAGGGCCTGGGCAAAAGGGGCAGAGCTGGGGGCTTGTGGTTTGCCTTCCCTTCACCCAGCACCCATGATTACACCAGCCCATATCCTGCCTCCACCAGTGGCCAACCAGTATCAGCTGCTTCAGAGGGAAATGCAAGGGAACGCTGCAGTAGGCAGTGAGGGGACGACCTTCCCCCACGAAAGGCTTCTCCCTCCCAGCCCCATAATCAGCAGTTGACTTATGCCCGGAGCATGAGATCTGCCTTTCTTCCAAAACCAGTGTATTTCAAAAGACCCTTTGTTACCCAATGCCAGGGATTTCACAGCGACATGAGCATGGATCTTCTTATGGAAGCGCTGATCAAAAGACAGTCACAAGAAAACGCCAGAAAATTCATTCGAACTGAGCCTCTGGATCTGTAAAGCCTGAGGCGAGGAAGCCGGGGAAAAGCTAACCCTCTTCCTCAGAGCTGCTGCGGCTGCCTTGCCTTCATCCTGGCTTTACAGCCTTTGAGCAGATTTAGGTCATCTTTTCCACCCAGCCTTGTGAGGAATGGATGACAAAGGCTTTCTGCTGCCTCCCTGTCGGTGGACGGAAGAGGGGAAAGGGGGAACAGAGCCTGGGAAGACTTTCTCAGTTAAGCACCAGGAATAAATGATCTGAGATAAGCAGCTGTCAGTTCATACCTCTGCTTAAATGACACAGTGGTTCCTGCTTCAGCAGAGAATAATCACTGAGGCTCGGGGTTAGAGGACCATCAGATGGCAGATGACTTTGGCATGTTTTTTCAGCCTAATCCCCTGGTGCCATTGATAATGAGTCGCAACGGCAGGTACCAAGGAGAGATCTCCACATGAGAACTGTAATGAGACTTGCGAGAAATTGAGCAGCCTCACTCAAGAAGTGGAGGGGGGGCGCGGGGGTCACATCAAACTGCAGTTGAGATGGATAAATAACTAACACCAGCATCACCTCTCTTCTGAGCGCTGTCAGGTGTCAGGGCCTTGCAGCTCAGTTTCCCATTAGAGGCGAAATCAGCGGCACAGAGCCTGGGTATATTTTAACATAACTGGTTTGTTTACGCGATATGCACCACTCCTGGAACAGAGGTGAGCCCAAATGGCATGTAGGAATGACCCCATTCCCCAGGAGCACCTCAACCTCAGGAATTGACTCGAGATGTTAAAGGCAGAGCACCAACTCCCGTCAGGCTTGCAACCGCTTCCCTCAAAAGGAATTCTCTCACAAACCTAACCCACAATACAGCCGTTTTCAAAGTCTACATGCCACTTTTAAGATGATGTGTAACAGCTCCGTGTGATGGAACATCTCCTAATAAATACCAATAATCTCCATGTGGCGCTTTCTTCTTGGTCTCAGATCTCTGCATTATTATCCCCATATTGTGTATGAGGAAAACTGAGTAAAGTGACTTGCCCAAGATCTCGTAACACAAGAGTAGAGGAATCAAGTTTTGAACCCAGATTTAGAACCATCCCGGTCATCTAAGCCCTAGAGACATCCTTCTCCTGCTGTGAGATTGAAACCAAAGCAATCACCGAGCTCCACAAGACCTCTGCTATAGCTGGTTGTACAGTACGCCTTTGGCACATGCGGGCTGCCTTGGTCTGACTCATTTGCAAGCCAGGCCTGACTGTTTTACTTCTTCATGAGAACTGTCTGAAATGTCCAGACTCTGATTGGCTCATGTACAGTTCACTATATCTATTCATTCTTCACCAGCAGCCTCAGTTGTCTAATTCGGTGCTTCTACCCCCAGCACCTTCACACTTTCTCCCCTGCAGCTCCTCCTGCTCGGAAAAACCATATCTGTGAAATCACCATTCTGCCCCTACTTGGAACCCACCTCTGGCCCACTACAGACAGGAAACCCAAACCTGACAGCAGCTAGTTGGATGGTAAGTTGTGATCACCACTCCTAACAGGCTATGTGCATCGTTAGCCCACTGTCCCCTACCCGAGCCTGCTTGTTTGTTTCGTGCCATTTGGGCTCTCCGCTGTTCCAGGAGTGGTGTATATAGCGTAAACAAACCAGTTACGTCTCGTCTTCTACATTTACACTGTAAGCTCTGAAGGAGGCACCGTCATTATATGTTGGTACATAGCTGAGCCCAATGGCGCCTGATCAGCCGTTAGTTATTCATACCGATCACACGTAGCACTGGTTGAAATCTTTTTGTTCCAAACCAGCTTTTCAAATGAAAAAACAACCCATTAACATGAAAATGTTTCTTTCAACATTTTTCAAGTTTTCTAGGAAATTCCCCCACTCCTATCCTGCCAAAAACCAGAATCTGTTTTTCTAAACGGGTTCAGAAATTTTTCACGAAAATCTATTTTTTTAATCATCAGAAGGGAAAATGAAATCAACATTGTAGGGAAAATGATTTTTTCCTAAACTTTCCAGGGGGTATATTTACAATTTTCCAACCAGCTCTCATCATAGGACGCTGTTTCTGCTCCCTGAATAGACAACTGAAACATCTGAAACAGGACCAGTGAACAGCACCTTTGTGGTACAAATTGATGAGGCTTTCAGGGTTCGTGAATAGCAGCAGCTAACTGAATTTGAGAGTAACCAACAGTCTAGCCCCAGAGGCTGGAATGAAAAGCTTTAATCAAAAACACAAACCAGCTCCAGAGTCTACCCCACGCCATAAATCGCTCAACGTTCTCTCCAACCTCAGCTCTGTGGAAGCAGGCTCCTGAACAGCTCCTTTCATGTGCTGCGGCTGAACGTTTCAAGGGACTCAGTCCTATTTTGCATGAGACCAAGTGATTGTCACTTGCTTTCCGGTTTTTGGTATAGAACCATAGAATCCTAGAACTCAAGAGGTCATCGAGTCCAGTCCCCTGCCCTCACGGCAGGAACAAGCACCAAGTATGAACGTTTAGCACGGGTTTCAACATAACGAACCGCACTCAATGGGAAATACCAAGAGGAAAGGGCACATGTGCACCTCTGCACTAGCCAGTCCCTTTGCCTGTGACAGAGCAATACTCACCTACTCCAGAAAACCCCGGCAAACATGCTTTTCAGGGCACCTGGGAAAATGAAGAATTCACCCTACTCAATTGACCTAGGCATAATATGCAGCCAGGGGCTATGCAAGCTTCCCACACACCCAGTCTGACTCCCATCTCACATCATACTATTACATGAGCATACTCCCATTTCTTCAGTGGAGTTACTTCTGCTTTATGCCAATGGCACAACGGCAAATCCAGAGTCTTGCTACTGCCCCTCTAGAGAGAACGATTCCTGCTCCACCAGACTTAGAGACACCAGACGTGCCATACTAGCCCATCCAACCATTTAGCGTGTTGCTGGTCGTGGCATATTCCTGATGCCTCGGAGGAAGAAGGAAGCCTTCCAAAATGCAGCTGAGCCTACATGCAATGAGACTTTCCTCCTGGGGGATGCAGCAATTCTTGTCTTCCTGATCACTTCAGGGATCCAGAGATGTTCCCAAGAGAAAGATTTCATCACTCCAATCGCAGCCCAGGTAGATACAAATAAATTTAACTCCCCGTATCCCCTTACTTGAGAAGAGGCTGCCGAGTTTAAATCAATGATTTAGATATTGGTATAGAAAGTACGCTTATTAAGTTTGCAGATGATACGAAGCTGGGAGGTGTTGCAACTAATCTGGAGGATAGGGTCATAATTCAAAATGACCTGGACAAATTGGAGAAATGGTCTGAGGTAAACAGGATGAAATTTAATAAAGACAAATGCAAAGTGCTCCACTTAGGAAGGAACAATCAGTTTCACACATACACAATGGGAAGCGACTGTGTAGGAAGGAGTATGGCAGAAAGGGATCTAGGGGTTATAGTGGACCACAAGTTGAATAAGAGTCAGCAGTGTGATGCTGTTGCAAAAAATGCAAACATGATTCTGGGATGCATTAACAGGTGTGTTGTGAGCAAGACACGAGAAATCATTCTTCCACTCTATTCTGCGCTGGTTAGGCCTCAATTGGAGTATTGTGTCCAGTTCTAGGCACCGCATTTCAAGAAAGATGTGGAGAAATTGGAGAGGGTCCAGAGAAGAGCAACGAAAATGATTAAAGGTCGAGAGAACATGACCTATGAGGGAAGGCTGAAGGAATTGGGTTTGTTTAGTTTAGAAAAGAGAAGATTGAGGGGGGACATGATAGCAGTTTTCAGGTTCTAAAAGGGTGTCATAAGGAGGAGGGAGAAAACTTGTTCATCTTGGCCTCTGAGGACAGAACAAGAAGCAATGGGCTTAAACTGCAGCAAGGGAGGTTTAGGTTGGACATTAGGAAAAAGTTGCTAACTGCAGGGTGGTCAAAAACTGGAATAAATTGCCCAGGGAGGTTGTGGAATCCCCATCTGTGGAGATATTTAAGAGTAGGTTAGATAAATGTCTATCAGGGATGGCCTAGACAGTATTTGGTCCTGCCATGAGGGCAGGGGACGGGACTCGATGACCTCTCGAGGTCCCTTCCAATCCTAGTATTCTATGATTCTATTAGTCATACACCACTAGTGACACTAAATTCTGGTGGTTAATAGGCAGGGCTTGATGAACGGCGGCGAAAACCGCTCGCCAGCCCCATACTGCGCATGCGCAAGAGCCACAATGCGCATGCGCGCGCCACGAATGAGTGGGGCGCGCGGCTGAAATCTACTCGCCACGGGCGAGTAGATTGTATTGTTTGTTGAGCCCTGTTAATAGGCACTAACGGTACATTGCATGAGCTCAAACTATTTTTTCCCCGTGTTTGTGAGGTGAGAGCAGACCCGAAGGCAGGTCCGTGGAGGTGAAATCCTAGTGCCGGAGTTCTTGAAGAGGACGGCAGGATGCTGGCAGTAGTTTTGCTCCGATCAGCAAGCCTGGCTTGCCTCCAGACTCAAGCAACCACTGCGGCATCGCTGTCAGCTCACGCTCTTCTGCGCAGCCTTGTTCTCGCAGCTCTATCACAGATTGCCAGGAGATGTGTGGACTGCCCTATCTGAAAAGATGCCTTCTAGTCAATTTGATTCCACGGGCATGAGCATTTTCTTGGCTGCCGAAGGCAAGCAGCTGGCACCAAATTTGGGCAGGCAAAAAGAGTAGGAATGTTAATCACTGCTGTATCATTTTTAGCGCTGCCAGATTTATCCAGGGGGCTAGAAGACTCCATATTAGAGACTTCCCTAACCATCCACCTTAATAACCCTCCAGCATACACGCAAGCACCACACTTGCCTGCTCTTCACTGGACGGCTGGCACAAAGGAATCCAGTCACTCAACCACATGATCACACTGGGCTTCTCTAGCCATTCCTTCCTCTCGCTGCCCAAGAAGCCCTCTCCATGGCCATGCTAGCTGTGGGCATTGCCAACAAGACAACACCTTCCCCTCCCTCCCCCAGCATTGGACACCATGTTATATACAAGGTGAGAAACAGGACCCATCGCTTACTAAGCCTGCCAGCCCACTCTAAAAATAACTCAGGCCCCCAAAACACATTCCCCCAAAGCCACCCCAGTTGCAATGTAAAGATAGACAACAGTTAGCACTGTTTATTGGTATTGATTATTTGCATTATGCTAGTACCTCCACGCCCCAATCAAGGTCAGCGAGCCAGTCCCTGCTCTAAGATCACAAATTAAATGGACAAAGGATGGGCAGAGAGAGGTCCAGAGAGGCAAAGTGGCAAGGGGAAACTGAGGCATTCAAGGAAAGGAGCTGTTCTGCTCTCTGACCACAGCCACCCCACTCGCTCTGAGTTCCTACACATCCTGGGTGGGTTTCTCAAGCGCTGGTCATATATATTAGGCACCAGGCATCAGTACAAAGATACTTGGCCTCAACCGCAAATAAAAAGCAGAGACTTGTTCCTGAGGCACAGAAGCCAAGGTGGAAAGTCACCCATGGAATACGTCAATCCCTACGGCCCGAGCTCTAGGATTTGTAACTGAGCTCACTGGACCTGAGTACCAGTTTCCTCGAGGATACCCCCTGAAAATCCCAGGCTGGTGTTTGGCACATCCCTAAAATAAGCCTCTCCAGCTGCCCCACAGAAGGGCTGTTCCGATCTCAAAGGAAGAAGCATAACAAGCAACTTCAAGCTCGAACATCCCTCATGCACGCCCTCCCACCGAGACCCACACATGCAACCCCCGCTCCTGCACCCTCTTGCCCAGACCCCCCCATCTCCAGCCCACTCCTGCACCCTCCCTCTCAGACAAACCCTTACACCACCAACACACTCCCACACCCTCAGCCCGCTCCTGCATCCATTTTGTCGTCATGGGTAGTTGGCTGGTGGTCTGCGGAAAGATTTGCATTGAGCGGGGTGGGCCACAGGCCAAACAGTTTGAGAACCACTGCATTAATAATAATACCCCTAATACTACTCTATTGCCACTGTGAAGACGGAAGGAAGGAATGCCTCTCTCTGCATGCTGTAATACGATACTTACATGTCCTTGATGTTTCCTTCCAAATAGAGCTGAAAAGATAACGCAAAATAATGGCCAGGACCAGCCATTGGATTCCCCCCGCCACCCACCCACACTCTTCTTTTGCATTCACTTTCCTCAAGCACTGTGTTTTCATGGCACAATCCTATGCATGGAGATTTGCAGAAATGAAATATTGCCCTGCCTGCCCCAAAGTGCTTGCCTGCTCAGCCCGTCAGGGAACATGACACCACCATGTGACTGAGCCGAGCAATCAAAGTCAAGAGCCGTGACCAGAGTTTCAGATATTCCCAACTAGTCAACGGAAGACAAGGCAGACGGAAATCGGTTGAATTCACTCAAGGCACCCTGATCTGCTCATCAGCAGACCAAGGGGCCCCGTTTACTACAGACCGTTTAGCCGGCAGCTTCACTTGCGACTGTACTTCCATCAGAAACATCTCCTTCTCAGGCCAGCCTGGCATAAGGGCTCCCTGGCATGGTGCCCCAGCCCCGCAGACATACAGCAAGTACCGAACACACCACAAGGCCTTGCTGCCCTAAGCGTGTGCTTCTTCCCTGCCTCGTCTCTGCGCCTGCCTTCTCGGCTGAAGCACGCTGGGAGCTGTGCTGTGTACCAGGCAGGGGCTCGGGCGCACCCTTCACACCTCCCATTGATGTTCCAAGAGAAAATCAGCAGGGAGCTCTATGCTGCGGCTCTAATGCACAGCCAAATCGGGCTCTTGGTCACAAGCCGCTCTGCCAGCCACACCCCATTGCAACAGCCGGAGCCACCACTGCCTGCTCAATGCAAGAGCGTCGAACGCATTCCGCTCAGGGAAGGTGAACTGAGTGGTTCACAAGCCAGAGAATCGCAGCTCCTCCCGCCTGGCACCAGGCCACGCAGAGCAATGCAATGGGAAGCCATTGGCACTGAGTGTGCGACTTGCCCCTGAAAGAACATTGCTGGAGGACACTGACTCAGAGAGGCAGTGCGCTGCAGCAGGCTTTCCGTGCACACCTCAGAGCTTCAGCAGTCGGTTCCCACATCACCCGTGTCCCGCTACTCAAGTGTTCTGAATTCCTCTAGGTGCAGAACATAAAGCACAGCCAGGCCAGTGGAAGATCTCCAGTGCTTGCCTGGGTACTGCAGGGCCAAAGTGGGACTGGCTCTTCCCAAGGAGTGTGCATGCGTGTACACACACATGTTAAATCACACACACACACACACACACACACACACACACACACACACACACACACACACACACACCCACCATGCATTTCTGCCTCCCTGCATTTCCCCTCTGGTTCCAATTGGCTGCCGCGTTCTTCCCTTCCTGCCCTAACCACCAGCACAGCAGGGCGTGGTGGTGGGAACAGCTGTCATGTTCATTCCCTACTCTCTGGCTTGCCTATACGTTTGTGAAGCACTTTGGGACTGCAGGGGGCAGATAGGGGAAGGAGAAACGAAAGTTGTTGCGTTATTATGCTGCAATGGGCTTAAATTGCAGCAAGGGAGGTTTAGGTTGGACATTAGGAAAAGCTTCCTAACTGTCAAGGTGGTTAAACACTGGAATAGGGAGATATTTAAGAGCAGGTTAGACAGGCATCTATCAGGGATGATCTGGATGGTGCTTGGTCCTGCTGTGAGGGCAGAGGATTGGACTCGATGATCCCTGCAGGTCCCTTCCAGTTCTAGGATTTTCTTTCAGAAGGGTGGGCTGTTAATTTGGCTCACCACTGTTCCCTTAGGAACTTGGGACCCTTTTCCCTCACTTCTCAGCTGCCCATCACGTGCTGCTCTCCTCTGCCTGAGGATACAGAGCACCACCCCCTGTACTCCCTGAACAGAACGGAGGAGGGGGAAGAGTATTTGTCCCCCCCCCCATCATGCTGCTGTGAGTCCGACTGGGAGGGGTGATTGCCGCATGCCCTCCTGCAACTTCCGCCAAGCACAGAGGAAGCTGTGTGCGATGGGGGACAGCAGCACTGTAAAAGGGCAGCTCCGGCCAAGCTCCCCACTCCTTCGTACAGGCCAGGGGTGACTGTTCCTGTGCCCACCGGTCTTCATCTTGCTTCTTCCTGAGTGGACTTCACCCACTTCCAACCCTCCTCCCCCCAGGAGAAGGGAAAGTCCCCCAGTGAAATCTCCGCAGTCCAACTCCATTTCCTGCCTTTAGCAGGCCCCTCTCAGCCCTACCTGGCTGCAGTCGTCCCCCTGGCTTCTCAAATTCTCCTGCAGCCTTCTACACTCTGCCTCGCCGACTCTTTTTGAGACCAGCTGCCTTCTATCCTGCATCATCATAAAGCCATTAATGAGGCAAAGCCAGACCACGCCTGCTACCTCTTAAAGGGCCCAGTCCAATCTCTCATAGGTTATGTCCACACTAGCTACCCTAGTTCTGACTAAGATGGCTAATGTAGTCATTCGAACTTGCAAATGAAGCCCGGGATAGAAATATCCCAGGCTTCATTTGCATGTTCCCGGGCGCCGCCATTTTTAAATGCCCAGTAGTTCGAACTACCTGCCCACAGCTACACATGGCACGGGCTAGGTAGTTCGAACTAAAGCTCCTAATTCGAACTGCCGTTACTCCTCATTGCAGAAGGAGTAATGGTACTTTGAATTAGAAGCTTTAGTTCAAACTACCTAGCCCATGCCACATGTAGCCGTGGGCAGGTAGTTCGAACTACTGGGCATTTAAAAATGGTGGCGCCCGGGAACATGCAAATGAAGCCTGGGATATTTCAATCCCGGGCTTCATTTGCAAGTTTGAATGACTACATTAGCCACCCTAGTCCGAACTAAGGTGGCTAGTGTAGACATACCCATAGGTATTATGGGGTGCTCGTCATGTTGCTCAAAGCCTACGGGATCACAGAATCCTAGAGCTGAGAGAGACCTCAGGAGTCATCGAGTCCAACCCCCTGCCCAAGGCAGGACCAACCCCAACTCAATCATCCCAGCCAGGACTTTGTCAAGCCAGGACTTAAAAACCTCTAGGGATGGAGATTCCACCCCTCCCTAGGGAACCCATCCCAGTGCTTCCCCACCCTCCTAGGGAAATAGTTTTTCCTAATATCGAACCTAGATCTGCCCCACTGCAGCTTGAGACTATTGCTCCTGGTCCTGCCATCTGTCGCCTCCTTCCCCTTTGGAGCCCCCCTTCTGGTAGTTAAAGACTGCATCAAATCCCACCTTGCTCTACTCTTCTGCAGACTAAATAAGCCCAGATCCCTCAGCCTCTCCTCGTAGGTCATGTGCTCCAGCCCCTTCCTCATTTTCATTGACCTCCACTGGACCCTCTCCAATGAGTCCACATCCTTTCTGTAACAGGGAGCCCAGAATTGGATGCAATACTCCAGATGTGTTCTCACCAATGCTGAAAAAGGGGAATAATCACTTCTCTAGACCTGCTGGCAATGCTCCTCCTAATACAGCCCAATATGCCGTTAGCCTTCTTGGCTACAAGGGCACCCTGTTGACTCACATTCAGCTTCTCATTCACTGCAACCGCCAGGTCTTTTTCTGCTGATTTGCTGCTTATCCAGTCAGTACCCAGCCTGTAACAATTCTTGGGATTCTTCCGTCCCAAGCGTAGGACTCTGCACTTGTCATTGTTGAACCTCGTCAGATTTCTTTTGGCCCAATCCTCCAATTTGTGTAGGTCACTCTGGACCCTATCCCTGCCCTTCTGCATATCTACTTCTCCCCCTAGCTGAGTGTCACGTGCAAACTTGCTGAGGGTGCAATCCATCCCCTCATCCAGGTCATTAATACAGATGTTGAACAAAACCGTACTTAGAATCGATCTGTGGGACACAGTTTAAAAACCGACCTCCAGCCAGACATCCGGCTGTTGATCACTACCCGTTGAGTCTGACATGCTTAGCTTCTCTTAAGCATGAGGCCTGCCTGACCTTTCACTCAAAGTGTTTTTAGAAGCCAAACTCCCCGAAGAATCCAGCTGGGGATCGTCGCTCATGCGTGTGCCATGCATGAACCTAACGAGACTACAAGCAAGCTGCACCCAAAGGTTCTTCTGTATGGCAAACCTGCCAACAGCAGGTCTTTGTGAGGGACTCTTGGGAGAGGAGGGGTAAAGATGACAAAACAGGACACCTCCTGGAGGAGGAAGGAGCTGAGGTTCCTCTTGTTGGAGCTTAGCAAGGTGGTTGATCTTTAGATGTTCTCCCGGAATCTTATCTTCAGCAAGAACTGACTATCCACATCCAACCATTAGGAACCACTCCCCTCCCTCAGCCTACTCTCCTGACATGCCCCATCTTCCCTCATGCTGAGGGCTGAAGGAGTTCAGAGTGGGGGAGCACAGAGGGAGGAGGCGAAGTGGGGACACATGGCTCCTAACTTTGCTCCTGTTTCCAGCAGTAACTGACGAGTGCCCTCCTGTATGCTCAATTCTCAGCCTGCTGATCTCAGCGGGGCCCATTAGTAACCAGATCTCAGGGGGAGGCTGTAACCAGTAAAAGCCCAGAGCACGCAGACAGGCCCATATGTTCCCACTGCATCTGGTGGTCAAATCTGTCAGACTAAAGGACCCAATGCTCAATAATCAATTTCCTGCTCTTCGCCGTCTGTGGAAGAAGCCTCCTGCACTGAAATTTGGCACTGCTGATGCCAAGCCTTTGAACATCATGAGTTGGGCCCAGAAAATCATGAGATTTTACGCCAAACGACAACAACATTTGGGGTCTGTTTATTGGCTTTCTTATTTCTGAGCCCATAGGGTACACACCGATCCCGGCAGCTTTTCTCTACAACCAGGCCAGCTAGGAATCATTTAAACAAGTGCAGAAAGTCTCCTCTAATCACATGATCTCAGGTGCCAGGCCTCCATGAAGCACACCAGATTTGTGAGCATAGTGAGAGCTGGCAACACCGGGACTCATCTCAAGGCTATTAACACTCACCTCTGTGTAGCTCCCATACGAGTTGGCATGTGAGCGCAGAAGAGAGTGGATATTGTTCTTTTGCCAGAGTCATTACAGCAGCCGTGTAATGTTGTTCTAAAGAAGACACAGTTTGCCAAGATATCTACAATATTGTGTGTTCCCGCCATCTGCTTCTACTCAATAAATTCAGGGCCTTATCTGATATAATGAATGGAAGTTGGCAATAATTGTATAGCCATCCGTACCATGCTTTAAACCCAGCACAAGCAGAGCTGCTGCCATGGAGAAGAAAGAATCGCTCTGATACCAGAACAAGGAGCCGTGACTTGTTTGGGTTGGTTTTTCCAAAAGGTCATTTAGCCGCGCCAGTGACTGTGCATGTGCCTTCTAGGAAGTACAGTTCATACTGGTGACAGCCCCATTGTGCTGGGCGCTGTACAAACGCAGGACAAATGATGACGTGAAGTGGCTGCCCCATCCATTCTAGCCCTCCCAATAGTGGGACTGTCCCGGTCTTGTGATCCTCAGAAATGTTAGTGTCCATCAGGCCTTTGGGTGAAAACAAAGGAGACCCTTACAGCACGCAGGAGTCCAGTGGGTTTCAGTAGCCAGACAGGAAACAGCAGTACTCCTCTGAATGTCAGATGTTCCTTCCTCTCCCTTTCCCATAGCACTGGCCAGACTCTAAGAGTGCGCTTTCCAGCCCAGCCTGCCCGGGAACTGAAGAGCCTTGGGAAGAAGGTAGCATCAGCACCTGCAACAGAGCCTCCTGTCCCCTTGCTCCTCTTTTCTCCTCCCTCATCCATCACCTTGGAACACTCTCACCCCGGCTCCTCCTCCGCCACCTAGATGCGCTACTCCGATGAACACACACGTCAGCTCCATGGCTCTTATTCGGGCTGGAGATGGCGGCACGGCCCTCGCTGGGAAGGACTCCAATGCACAACCCTCCATACACCAATGTAGTGTGATGTACAGAGTGCAGGACTGGCAATCAGGAGATCTGGGGCAGTGTTCCCTCTACATTTTTCCAGCCATGTGGGGGATACATTTTGTTATGTGCACCAAGACATATGCAGCTGTGCACCGCCTGTAGAAACACATGCTGCTGGCTGTGGGCGCTCTGCTAATCGGTTGGGAGGCACCACAAGCCTGGGTGGCCGTTCAAGTGCTCATCTTACAGAGAACACAGATCGGGGGGAGAGAGGGCTATGCCAGCTATGCAGCAGACTCTGCTGTAATCTCAGGAAGTCCCTTAGCCTCTTCAACTCAGGCTGACACCCACCCATTTTGCAGTAAGGATGCAAGCTAAATCACTCAGCTGCTCATAGCCATGGAGTCACTCATGACAGAGAGGCTGAGGTGCGAGGGCCATGGACGTTCCTCACTAGCGGGAGAGGGACCAGTTGCAGGGGTGCACAATACAGCCAGGCTAGATCCCAGCAGCCCGGGAACTGGGATTACTTCCCACACTGTTTGTCACCCCTGTCGTCCCTGAAGCGCAACAGGTGAGCTCTGCTCTCTGCTTGCAGACAGCAATGCTAAAATCCCCTCCCAGATAGACACTGGGGCACGTGATGAACAAACATCCTGGAGTCTGAGCTCCACTTCTGCTGGGGACTAGAAGCAGCCAGTTCCCTGACCACTATTGCTACTACCACCATGGATTTTGCTACTGACATCCCTTCACACCACTTCTGTAGCCATTCCCCCTACGCCTATGCATTTTGCCAGCCACATTCCTTCTCCTTATCCTAAATATTTTGCTAGTCATGTTCTCTCCCTTTCCCCACCACATTTCACTAGCCACAATCTTTCTCCTCTTCTCCATTTTATCCAGCCTGCTCTTTCTTCCCAGCAAAAGAAAGAAAGAAAGAAAGAAAGAAAGAAAGAAAGAAAGAAAGAAAGAAAGAAAGAAAGAAAGAAAGGCTCATCTCTGGCTGGGTCTAGACTACACAGTTCTTCTGGGAAAAGATATGGGAAAGTTTGCAATTTGCGTAGCTTTTTCCTCTTCTTTTTTCGGAAGAGGCTTTTCTGACATTTGGCTCATCTACACTGGGCCAAATGTCAGGAAAAAACCCTTTTTCGGAACATCCCTTCTTCTTGTAAAATGAGGTTTACAGGGATGCTGAAAAAACACATCTACTCTTCCAAAAAAAAAAAAATTCAGAAGAGCAGATGCGTTCCTTGGATGTGGCAGAGGTTTTCCAAGATACCGGAGGTATCTCGGAAAAACTTTGCAGTCTAGATGTACCCTCCAACAGTGGTGAGAAGATGAGAGTACCTGCATGGGAAGTTATCTATTGCAATGGGACAACCACTCCATGTGTTCATTTATACCTTGGTTCAGGATGTCAAATTTGCATATGAATTTAGTCTCAGCCATTTCTCACTGCAGTCTGTTTTTGAAGTGTTTCTGTTTGAGAATGGCAACTTGCAAGTCCGAAGCTGTGTGCCCAGGGAGGTTAAATTGTTCCCCCGCTGGCTTTTGGCTGTTGCCATTCTTACGGTCTGATTTGTGTCCATTTACTCCTTTGTGAAGAGACAGTCCAGTTTGCCAGCATACCTGGCAGAGGGGCATTGCTGGCACATGAGGGCATATCGATGTGCATGTGAATGAGCCTTTGATGGGGTAGCAGATGTGAGGCAGAAAGGAGTCTGTAAGCACTCGATGGGCCTGAGTTCACTGAGGATTTGCATCCAGTGGAGGCCAGCCAAGGAAGCTCTGACTCCAAGAGGGAAGGAGAAGCAGGAGTTGAATCTCCAGAGTAAGCATTTCTGGCAATCGCTTAGTCATTTACTTTCCCCTCGTTTGTAGTTATCAAAGATTCTTTCCTCTGGTAACCCTGGAAACTGCAGGGAGGAGGCAGCTCCAGATGTGTCTGTGTCCATGTCAGCGGCTGCTGCTATTATTACGGCTCCGCAAGGACCTGCAGTCCCACATGCACCCCTGGTCTTGCAGCCTGCCTACCCCTCTCCTGGCCAGAGGGCTCAGATGACTAGCCCCCTTCCAAGTAAGGATGAAGGCTCCATCTGGGCAGGAGCAGCCAAGGATCTTGTTTTACCCACCCACGCATTCTCCCTTCTCTTATTCCCTCCCCACCAGGTTTTCGGAGCTCAATTTACACCCGGGAACGGTGCTGCAGTGTCAGAGAGCCCCTACCACACTTCAGCCTGTTAGGGAGCTGTGGAACTCAATGCTGCCCCTCTCCAGTCATTCTTTGTCCACAAAGGTGGGGGCTGTGACGCGGGGCCTTGCAGTTCAGAGCGCATCGAGGGGAGAGTTCCGGCACCCTGATGCAGATGCATGAGAGACTAGCTTCTTCTGCCACAGGAGCAAATACGAAAAGCAATCAGTCCGCCTCCCAGATCTATGCCCTAATCAGTAAACAGCAGCTGCTCCAGCGTCTCCACAGTGCACCCCACCCAACATGTACATGGTCCCAAAGGGAGCCCTAAAGCAGGATCGGGCTGTAAAAAGGACCCTGAACTCTACTGAACAAGAGTGAGGGGGACTTCCAAAAGTGCCTTTAATTAAATAATTACACGAGCTGCTAAGGAAACAGGGTCATAATCTGCCACCTAAAATTCTCGCTTAATGTAGGTCCTGGGCCCCTCATCCCCTTGCTTTTCCCTCCGTAAGGGAAAAGATCAAACAAATATGGAGAGCACTGTTCTCAGCCTGACTTTCTCCTCACAGCAGTGCAAGGCTATGTCTAGACTACAGCTCTCTGTTGACTGAGAAATGTAGATTAGGCACGTAGAAATTGCTAATGAAGCAGGGATTTAAATATCCTGCGCTTCATTAGCATCAACATGGCCGCCACTTTTTTTTGAAACAGAGCTTATTCCTCAAAAAATGAGGTTTACAGGATCTGTTGAAAATGGGTTTATTTTTGACAGATTCGCATCTAGACTGCCGATTTTTTTCAAAAAAAGCTCAGTTTTGAAAAAAAAGCGGGGGCCATGTTTATGCTAATGAAGCATGGGATATTTAAATCCCTGCTACATTAGCAATTTTGACGACAAAGAGCTGTAGTCTAGACACAGCCTGAGTTGCAGAATTGTTGTGGTCTAAAGTATGTCACTGGAAACCTGTACGTTCCCAACATGAACCAAAGTCTCTCACATGCTAATATCAGCGAGACAGCTCTATGACCCAAGTGAAGAAACACGAGATTAGCGCTGCATGGCTTCTAGTTTTTAAACGCAACCTGACTATAAATCTGTGGTACTCACTGCTGCAGGATATTAATGAAGGCAAACATCTTACTGAGACATTTTTTAAAGGACTTGGCACATAGATTCTAAGACTAGAAAGAACCTGTGTTCTGTCTTCCAACAGTGGCCAATGACAGGTGCCCCAGAGGGAGTGAACAGAACAGGGAATCATCCCCTCTCCTATCATCCATTCCCAGCCTCTGACAGAGACTAGGGACACCATTCCTACCCATCCTGGCAAATACAGAATTCCACATGGCAATTCTGGTGCCAATCCCATATCCTGTGGTTGAAGCCTGTAATAAAGAGCAACTTTAGGAACACTGGGTAGGATTAGAAAAATGTGATGTCAGTTAGTCCTCGTGTGGGGTGCGTGTACTTTTCACCAGCCAGATCTAAGGAGGAGTCCTCACCCCAGCCCCATGTACAGGACTAGGTGCAGTGTTGATGGGCGCAGGTGCTTGCCTAGGAGAGGAAGGGCCTACAGCTTAATTTGGAGCATCTAGAACATATCACTTTAGGAGGGAGATTCTCTGGCTAGGCGGACTCTGCTCTAGCACAGCAACCACCCACATCCTTCCAGAGGCCTCCAATGAGGTCGACCTTGAGGGATCTATTCTTATTTGGCATCCCTTGTATGTGCCTAATCCGCATCAGCAACAGCAAGAGACTGGTGCCTCGGTGGTGAGGCAATAGATGCCCAAGCAATATTCACAGATTTGTTTTCCTTTCAGTAAGTTTTGCCTGTGTCTTCTGCATGAGCATCTCTGGAGACAGGGACAAACAGCAGCTCCTGCTGGAACCTCCAACAAGGGAACTTATACCACAGCCCCCCAGCCTAAATACAGCATGCAAACTGTAACACCATGAAAAGGTGTGACCCCCACAGGCAGCCATGTCCACGCTCTTCCCGTGATCCCTGTTAGCAGGCAACCTGCCACAGCACTGAGAACAAAACTCATCTGCAGCAGAGCAATCTATGGTAGAGGCAGCAGGGTGTAATGTGCAGTCTGAGACTCAGGAGGTGGTTTTTATTCCCACCGCCACCGCTGACTTGCATTGTCATCTTGAGCTAGTCTCTGTGCCTTTATTTCCCCTCCCAACCTTTGACTGTCTGGCCATATGCAAATTATAATCTCTTGAGAGGTGGGGTTATCTTTTAGTGTATGGATGTACAGCGCCAAGCACAAGGGGGCAGGGTCACTGGGCCTGACTGTAATATAAACAAAAACAAAAAGGACAAAACTTTGCTTTTGTGTATCTCCTCTGTGAACAGTAACTCTTGGCGGGAGAAAAGTTGGTACTTTCTTGGTGATATGTATTTAAAACAAATTAACAGATGTGTCAGCACTAAGAACCAAAACTGGTTAAAGTCTTTCACAGAGGAAGTTTTCTGGATGAAAAATAGTTTTATTCAAACTGATCTGAGGGGATAGTAGGGCAGGAAAATGACACAGTCAGCTGTCCTGTGAGAAATATTGAAACTAAAATGTTCTTTTCATTTTGGCTACGTCTAGACTACCCTTGGCTTCGGAAAGAAGATATGCAAATTAGGCGTGAATTTGCATCTCTTCTTCTGATCCCTTTTACGGAAGAGGTTTTTTCGGAAAAACAAAAGCAGTCTAGATGGGGTTTTTTGCGCAACCCTCCCTTTTCCAAAAGAACCTTTTTCCTCAAAAAATGAGATTTACAGAGTTCTTTTGAAAAAGGGGGTTTTTGCGCGAAAACCCCCATCTAGACTGCTCTTTTTTTTTTTCAAAAAAAATCTCTCCGAAAAAGGGATCGGAAGAAGATATGCAAATTCACACTTAATCTGCATATCTTTTCGGAAGCCAAGAGTAGTCTAGATGTAGCCTTTGACTTAAAATGTGTTTGAGAGTTTGCTGTTTTATTTTTAAACCAAAATGGAATTTTAAGTCTATTCAAAACAAACCTTTGAATTTAGAATCAGTTTTTCCTGGGGAAAAACTGGCTTTTGGACCAGTTCCCCTTAAAAACCTAAAGGAAGGCTTTTCCCTGTGTCAGATTACAACAGTTTTAAGGCAGGATACATTTTGAGGACTTAAGCACTCGATGGTATATTTTTCTTCATGGTCTTTTTATCTTCAATGCAGCTTCAGATCAGTCTGTGGAAGCGCCTGCCCATCCGCCAGCTGGGAAACCTGCCTGCCAGAGATGCTCTCATATGGACACGATTCACAGCTCGATTTCACGAGGCTGCTTGGCTTTGAAGAGTGTGGCAGTCTGGGAAACCCAGTTGCCTCTTTAGCTGCTGATGGCTCAGATGACTGATCAAACTTTGATATTTCTATAAGTGCGCCACTTGTCACAGAAATCTCAGCAGCCCACATGCTTGGCAGGGAAGGAAAACTCCTTCAGTCATTTGTAACTTGTAGAGAGGCAAGCGGGTCTTTTTGCCAGCTCCCTTTTGCTTTGCTGTCAGACTTCCAGGCAGCCTGGCAACTAGTCGTGAAGCATGACAGGGGCACGGGGGCGTGGAAGAGCAGTGAAAAGCCATGTGAAATGCTTGGCCGGTGTATTGAGTAGCAAAGGCACGGCTGCATAGGTTCAGGGGGGTTTCTGTAAGGCAGGATCAAGGCTGCGATGCGGAGGTAGGACGTTCAGCAAGAGCAGGCCTGCCGCAGATGGAGGGCGGGCAAAGGGGGCAGTTACCCCTGGGCCTGGTGATTCAGAGAGGCCCGGGAGGCCTGGCCACCCCCACTGCAATTGCACCAGTGGTACAGCTAGAGCCCTGGGTCCTTTAAATCACCAATGGAGTGCAGTACTGCATGCTCTGAGCAGCAGTCAGAGCTGGAGTGGGGGGGTGGGGCATAACCCAGAGCTCAGCTGGGTGGTGGCTCTTTCTTATAGAGAAGAGACCATTCTAATGCACATCCATCTTGGTCCTTGCTATGCCAGTCTGGGCGATCTCCTACTTCTATACACCACCGTTGACCTTGCTGTTCTGGAGCAATTCCCAACAAAGCCATCATACCACATCTTTCCTGCAAGAACTCTAGCATACAAGTCCAGTGTAACAACCACAGGGCAAATTTGAACCTGGGACTTCTGGAACTTACTGGAGGAGCCTCTACAGCTTGCGCTATAAAGCTCTTTTGTGCTATAACCTCTTGGCTTAGGCTGTAGAGCTCCCTTGTTTTATTTCTTGCTCTAGGTGATCTAGGTGCCACTGCATGTGGGTTACACCAGGACTCTAGTCAATGGAGCACAAGCTGGGTCAAAATATTGTAGGCAAAAGAGAACGAGGAGAAAGGTAAAACCATCAAATTCACATTTCTTGTGTCCTGGCTTAAAGGCAGAATTTGAACCTGGGTCTACAGAAGTGGAAAGTTGGAATGTGAATCCACCAATGCAAGCCCCCCAAAGCTATGTCTCTAACTAGGAAGGGTTAAATTTGCACCTCTGCCCTGAGTTGCTCCAAACTTGTTTCAGGGGAGATGACTGTTTTCTTTCTTTTTGCCATTTTCTTCTCTTCTTACAACTTTCTCCCTTGTTACAAGGATGAGACAGCAGAATTTTAATGCCGCTTATGTTCTGTGACAGAGAACAGTAAACTGTACCACTCTGACCTTTTCAATGTTTTATCATTCAATTGGCTGTGCAGAGCAGCTCTTCCTTTTCCAGCCCCTGCCACCAGCGAGTTAGAAGCAGAGAGAACCGCAAATCGAAGCAGAGCTTAACCCCCAGGTAAAGGCGCAACAGGGCACCAGCTGCTTTCCTTTCAGAGTCTGTGGGGCAGCAGTGCTCAGGCACCTCCCCTTCCAGGGATCAGCCAGGCCTCAGGAAGGAAACCCTCTTAGAGCCTGCTAGTGGAAGCAGGATGTTCCAAGTCCTGTCACTGCGCCTCACATAAGGCGGCTTGGCCACGACAACAAGGGACCCGACAGAGAAAGAGTAGCAGCCCCTGGGAGGTGCAATAATACCATCGTGCCTTTTGTAGACGTTACCTTCCCTTTGAGTGTAATGCGGAGGCACCGAGACAAGGAGAACGAGGTCTGCTCTACAGCCTAAGCGCCCGCTGGCTTTTAGCTCATGTGGTAGAAGCACATGGGCTTTGACCTCCAAAGTCCCAGGTTCAATCCCGCCTGCTGACGACCCAGCTCCATGGGCTTCAGATGAGGCTCCCAGAATGCTCAGTCAACAGAACTTCAAATGCATTTTACAAAAGGGACAGCTGAGGCGCAGGAAAATTCGGTGACTTCATATCGCTGAGGGGAGGCAGGGGAAAACTGAAGCCCCCTCGCTGCTGGGCCGACAGCCCGGGACCCCGAACGCCAGCACACACAGCTGCCCCAAATGCCACCTCCCTTTCCCGTCCTGAGGTGAGGAGTGGGGACATCCCTTATTTGGCCAGCCTCTCACGGCACCTCTGATTGGCACGCTGGGTATCAGTCACCCTTCAGCCAGCAGCTGGGAAGACACTTGCCTTTCTTAGGAAGCGGAGCCCAGCCCATGTTCAGACCCAGCATTTCCTTATCTCCTGGAGACTCCCACCAGAGCCAGGAGAGGAGGGGGAGCCAGACGGAGAGCAGGGGTGGAGGAGAAGGTGCTGAGATTCCGGAAGACAGAGCTTAGCGACGCTTGGAAATAAATGGAGGGATGTGAGCACCCCTGAAAATGTTAAAGAAGAGGTTAGAGCAGCTCAAGAAGTCAGAGGCACCGGGGACTAACTAGCTCAGGGGATTTAGACTCAGCCATAACCAGAGCAACCATGTCCTCTGACAGCAACACTATGAGATGGTGGGGGAGGCAGCTGAAAGCATGTGTTGCTGATTCACAGTGGCAAGTGGGGGCTGCTCGCAGCAGCTTATCGAGACAGCCCTGTCCAGGCACATGTCCGCCCGCTCTCCAGTAGGGATCCCTCTGTGCTCCAGCTTCGCTACCCAATTCGGATGTGTCTGACACCGGAGTCAAGCAGGCGTGTTCGCTCTGAAGCCAGTGGAGAGGCACCCACAGAGAAGCAGCGTGAGATCAGCCTGGGCCAGGAGGTGCCAAAGCAGAGAATTCTTGTAAGAGAATCCATCTTAAGCTTCCTGTGGGCCCCAGCACCTGTCATGCCCTGCAAACTGTGCCTGCCTTTTCCCTCTCTCCCGCTAACGCCCCGCGCTCTGTGTGCCCTGCTCAAATTCCCCTCCTTTGGGCCCAATTGGCAGTTGCCTCACCAGCATAAAAGGGCTGTAAATAAGCCTGATTTGCCCCTAGAGAAATGCCCCCAATACAGGAGAAGGTGTTGGCAGGCACAGAACCAGCACACCCCGACCTGTGTCCCTCCGCCCCGGAGGAGCCCCGGCACAGGGACGTACGGTGTGATTGATTGATTTGCTAGTAGGACAGCGGTGCTAGGAATGGTGGGAGGAAGACAGCTGTCATGGTCCTTGGATAGGCTGCCCCTCCCCAGATCTCTTTTCCGGTGCACCTCGCTCAAGTGGCCAGCCCATGCCTCATTTTCCCTTTGAGGCGGAGTCCTCAAGGACCAAACCATGGCCTGACTGGGTCTCCAGAATGCACTCCCCTGACATGGAGCTGGCCCAGCAGACTT
This sequence comes from Pelodiscus sinensis, assembly GCF_052426305.1. Taxonomy (NCBI): domain Eukaryota; kingdom Metazoa; phylum Chordata; order Testudines; family Trionychidae; genus Pelodiscus; species Pelodiscus sinensis. The sequence goes on along the minus strand of NC_143074.1, from coordinate 4,222,525 downwards.
GGTGCCTGCAAGCATTCTCCTTTGGGATCCCTCGGACAGGTGTAGTTTGCCAAAACGCAACAAATCTTTGATAAGCCACTTGGGTCGAAAAGGGGCAACGCATGTTGTGTTCCCCTCCCACCGCCAGCTGGCTACGACGGCCTAGCGGTACACCCTGCCTCTGGGAACCGAGCTGTGGGCGGCTTGCTGCAGCTCCTAATTCTCAGTCAGGCTCTTGGTCAGCTTACAAGTATTCCCCTGGGTCAGCCACCAGCTAAGCTGCCCACTTCCCCTCTCCCTTTCTGCTGAGAGCACATTTGACAGATCAGTGGCTTTTCCTCGCCGGATTCTCAGCCTTGCCAAGCAGCCCAGCCGTCACTGAGAAATCTCCCTTCTCTTGTTTGAAGAGATGCTCTTATGGAGGCCTGTTTTGCCTGCCTGCCTGGCCCCTTTGATAAGACCTTTTGATTAAACTCCATGCACCAAGGGGGTGTAGAATTGCAGCAATTCATTGAGGGGCGTTTGTTATTATACAGACACTGGCAATAGCTATAGCTAGATCTTCTAATCTTGAAGGACTGCAGAAGCGAAGAGTGAGGGGGGATTTGAGAGCAGCCTTCAACTTCCTGAAGGGAGGTTCCAAAGAGGATGGGGAGAGGCTGTTCTCAGTAGTGACGGATGCAGAACAAGGAGCAATGGGCTCAAGATACAGTGGGAGAGGTCCAGGTTGGATATTAGGAAAAACTATTTCACTAGGAGGGTGGTGAAGCACTGGAATGGGTTACCTAGGGAAGTAGTGGAGTCTCCATCCCTAGAGGTGTTTAAGTCTCGGCTTGACAAAGCCTGGCTGGGTTGATTTAGTTGGAATTGGTCCTGCCTAGAGCAGGGGGCTGGACTTGATGACCTTCTGAGGTCTCTTCCAGTTCTATGATTCTATGACTGCCCAAACATTGGAGCCCTTGGGTTCTATGTGGGAAGAGCCTGAGACAACAGCAAGGATCTTAGGCCTGGTCCACACCTCAGAACTAGCTCAATCTGGCTACGTTGTTCTACGCTGGCTGCGAAAAAACTTCATGGCCTGTGCAACGGAGTTAGGCCAACCTAGCCCCACCAGCAGATGCAACTAAGCTGTTGGAACGATTCTTCCATCTGCTGAACTACTGCCTCTAGAGGGGAAGGATTTGCTACCGTGATGACAACACCCCTTCCATCGCCGCATCGTCTACACGCGTATTACAGCGGCCAAATTGCTGCTGTGCTGCTGCAGCACTTGTAGTGTGGAGGCACCCGTCGGTCTGCCCGGAAGTGCTTTCAAACAAGAGGGGTTCGGCTCTATGCCTGGAGAGCCAACTCTGGAGCAGTGCCAGCAGCCCTTGGAATACCATTAATCCTGCCTTGTTATCCGAGCCACCTAAACAAGCCACAGAACTGATTTATCTGGGGAGTGTTTTTCCTTTCCTGGCCAAACCTTTCCTTCTTCCCTAGCGTTTAGCACCGATCTCCTCTGACAAATTTCTCTCCGCTGAGAGGGAAATGGGCTCTGATTGCTACAGGCGACTGATAACAGCCTAGTAAATTTTAATCCTTGCCTGTTATTGTATTACCGCCAGAAGTACATGCATTGAAATAAAAGGATCACCAACCCCAGTGTAATTATATGAGAAAGGTAATTATCTCCTCTTCCACAAGACTTTGCACTCTTCTCTCTGTAACTAAAGTTTCCTGCTAATGTTTGCAGCAATGGGGCCCACCACAGCGAAATCACTGGGAAATCTAAAAGCTAATTGATGGCTGAGCTTTAAAGAAACACAGGAGGCGGCTGAGGAGGGGCGAAAAAGGCAGAAGGAGCCCACAAGAGCCCCTGAACTGGGAGCAAATCACAGCCATTTCCTTGCTAATGACTGTTATTAATTATTTCTATGATGATAACACCTAGAGGCCCCATTGTGCTAGATGCTGTACAAATTCATGGCAAAAGAGTTCCCTCCCCAATTAGTTTATAACAGCACGCCTACTCCAACCATTCAAAAATCACAAGCCAGGACTCAAAAGCACAAGATAAAAAAAATCCTCCTGGTTTCAAAGCTTAAGGAAAGAATAAAGGTTGCGTTCCTTTCCCTGGCCTTCTGATTTCTGCCCCGTTAGGGCACGTTCACTGCATGCTTTCAAGCTTTCTGCTGCAACCCTGAGGGCTGGATACCTGTTTTTCATTTCAAGTGAAAAATGAGATTGTCATGTCACCTTTTGTAGAGTTCAGCACCTGAGGCTGGAATGAAAGCACAAGACATTATGAGACTCACAATAAAAAATGCCCCACAAAAGATGACAACAATATCAAAAAGACAAGGGGTGGGAGAGGAAACAGAGAGATGAAGTATCTTGCCCAACCTCAGAAGAACATAAGAGATGCCATACAGGGACTTGTACTAGAGCTTAAAGGGGAGTGTACAACACAAGGCCATTAAGGAGTGATCCACTTCCTGCTCCCAAGCCTGGCTTCTGGTAGTCAGAGATTTGGGCTATGTCTAGACTGCAAGCCTCTTTCGAAAGAGGCTTTTTCGAAAGATACTTTTGAAAAAGCCTCTTTCGAAAAAGAGCATCTAGACTGCAAGCGGAACTTTCGAAAAAGCAAGCCGCTTTTTCGAAAGGCAGTCTGGATGCTCTCTTTTGAAAAACCCGTTTGCATTCAAGAACGCCTTTTTTCGAAAGAGCACTTTCGAAAAAAGGCGTTCTTCCTCGTAAAATGAAGTTTACCACCGTCAAAAGAAAAGCCGCGTTCTTTCGATTTAATTTCGAAAGAACGCGGCTGCAGTCTAGACACGGGTGAAGTTTTTTCGGAAAAAGGCTACTTTTTCGGAAAAAAACCCTGAGTCTGGACACAGCCTTAGAGTCTCCCTGAGCATGGGTCAGCATATCTAACCATCTCAGCTATAGACAATTATGTATCTCTCCTCCATGAATTTATCCAGCTTTTTTTTTTAACCCAGTTATACTTTTGGCCTTTACAACATCCCCTTGCAATGAGTTCCACAGGTTATTTGTGCATTGTGTGAAAATGTCCTTTCTCTTATTAAAACAATGAAAAGTCCTGTGGCACCTTATAGATTAGCAGATTTATTGGAGCACAAGCTTTCATGGGCAAAGACACACTTCATCAGATGCACATAGTGGAAATTCCAGAGGCAGGTATAAATATACAGGCATAAGAAAAGAGTTCCAATCAAGAGTAAGGTTAGAGATAACGAGGTCAATTCAGTCAGGGAGGATGAGGCCCACTTCTAGCAGCTCATGTGGAGGTGTGAACACCAAGAGAGGAGAAACTGCTTTTGTAGTTGGCTAGCTATTCACAGTCTTTGTTTAATCCTAAACTGATAGCGCCACAGGATTTCTCGTTGTTTTTGCAGATTCAGACTAACACGGCTACCCTTCTGATATTTCTCTTGTTAGACCAGCTGTCTATTAATTGCATCAGGTGACCCCTGGTTCACACCATTCTTGATTTTATAGATCTTGGTCATATTCCCCCTTAGGCTTCTTTTCTAGCTGAACAGCCCTACAGCTCTTCCGTACCCTTGATCATCTTTGTTGCCATTCTCTGACGTTTTTAAAATTCCATTGTATCATTTTTCAGATGAGGAACCAGAACTGGACACAGCATTCAAGGCGTGGGTGTGCCACAGATTTATATAATGACCTTATATTGCCTGTCTTATTTTCTATTACTTTTTACTTCTCTACCACAGGTTGGACCTCCCTGGTCTGGAACCCTCAGGACCTGAGTGGTCCCAAACCAGGGAGTTTTCTGGATCAGGGGAGGTCAAGCCTCCCTTCCCAGCCATTAGCCCTGCTCCTGGGTGCCAGCCCCCGGGCCACTGGGCTCTGCTCTTAGCCTTGGCCAGGGCTGCACCCCCTGCCACTAACCCCACTGCCACCAGCTGCATTTCTGACCCCGGCTACCGCTACTCCCAGCCAGGGTCTCTGGTCCAGCAATACCCAGGGTCCTGCCAGCCCACAGATGTTGCCGGACCAGAGAGTGCCTGATTTTAGAGTTTCAACCTGTAGTTGCTAACATACTATTGTAGCCTTTTTAACCACTATTGTGCATTAATCAGAAGATTTCAGACAACTATCCATGGAGACTCCAAGATTCCTTTCATGGGTGGTAATAGCTAATGTAGACTTCATCATTCTACGTGTGTAGCTGGGGTTATTTTTTCCAGTGTACATTACTTTGAACTTATCAATATTGAATTTCCATCTGTCATTCTGTTGACCAGTTAGCCAGTTTTGAGAGATCCCTCTCTAACTACATGCATCTGCTTTGGACTTGACTTAGGAAAGTTATAAAGACAGGAATAGAACCAAAGTTCTAACCACTAGACCAAGCTCTCGCTCTCTCCTCTCTCTGCTGTTTTCCTCCCAAAACTTTGTATCTGAAGGCCTTTGTGCCTGGCATTTACACAAAAAAATGAATAGAATTAAATCTCTTTTTCTTCTAGACAACAATTAATCTGGAATTGATCACACTAATTATTTTTGAACCAGCACATGCTGTACATATCAGGATAAGAAGATGTTGACTTACATATGTCAGACCCATTGTTTGATGAGTTCCTTTTTCTGCCTTGAACTATTACTGAATGGACTAAATTACCATCTGAGACAGATAATTGTACTAATTATGTTCATTTTTGGAACATGTTGAATAATTACTGTCTATGAATAACTGACCACATGATCTTCTGGGTAATATTTCCTCTATTCTCATTTGCATTCCTCAGAAAGAAGGGTTAGGCCCACAGCTAGCTGAATATTGGAGTTTTCAGTTTGGCTGGCCATCCCACAAAGTTGGAAAAGTATGTTTATAGTTTGGGCCAAAAATGAACATTTTCAACATTTTCAATGTAGTTAAAAAATGTCAGGCCAAATGAAATATTATGTTTTGATTTTTCCATTTTTAAATGTTTCTGGAATTTAAAAAAAAAAAAAGTTAAAAGGACATTGTGAATCAAAACCAATTTCAAACCAAACACCAAATCAAAATGTTTTGTTTCAAAAGCCTCAATGGAATGCTTGGACTTTTCTTCTGAACATTTGGGTTTCCTGCTTTTTAAGTAAAATCAACATGAAATCAACATGAGTTCACAAAACATCTGCGTCTCACGGATTCTGCACATTTATCCTTGCTCTGAGTAAGGCCATCCTTCACAATTATTCCAGTAAGACCACTTACTGCCTAGAACAGGGAGGGTGGATTCTCCAGCTCAGGTCATAAGAGAACAACTATATTTAGCTATTGATCAGCGAAGCCCTAGTGATTTGGAAAAGCACCCTAAAAGGTCAGGGTGAAATCCTGGCCCCCTTGAACCTAAAAACTAACTTCTCACAGACTTCAATGGGGTCGGGATTTCACCACACATGCTTCACCAAAGCATCTGAACATCCTGGATCTGCACAAAGAGGCTGGAAGCTTGGTGGGATTGGGCCCTTGGGGGACATTCGCAGCACTCCCCACTCGGGTCAGGTCTGGAATACCCCAGAAGGCTGCCCTGGTGGTAGATCAGCCAACCTGCTTCTGGCTCTGGGTGAATCCAGGAGCTTCAGAGGAGCATGGGAAAAATAGGATGAATGGGTCAAGGGCCTGCCAATCCCTTGTAAATGGCCTCCCTAGAACGTGGCTCCCATGCTGCAGAATGGGACATCTGTCTGGGAGCGGCAAAGGACAGGGCTAGCTGCCAGTTCAGCACTTCCTGAACTTTTAAAAAGAAGGAATAAAAACACTTTGTTTTTTGGCATGTCCCCCTCCCCTGTTTAGCAGCCCTGTAGTAGGGCTGAGTCCGAGACCAGACCCGCCCCCTTCCTTCTGCCCTGCGGAAGCCTCACGACCCATCAGTGTGGCTGTAGCTGCCCAGCAGAAGGGGTATTAATATTTGCAATGCAAATGAGGCCTGGCAGCTCTGGTGCCCACATGGCTGCTGGGCCACCTCTCCCTGAGACCCTGTCGCTTTGCCTGCAGTTGGATTCTTTCCCTCTAGCTAGTGCCGCTGGATTGCACCTGAGGCAGCAGTTTTACCATCCGCCCCAGCTCGATGACTGATCATCCTCCATGGGAACATGCAGCCACTCAGCGGGGTGCAAGGTCAGCAAATTGTTCCTCCGCTGCTCAGCCGGCTGGGCTGCCAGCATTTGCCAGCCCCGATAATCTGCAGGCTCCTCCACTCCACCCCAGCATGGGGAAGATTAAGTCAAACAGCATCTTCAGGGCTCCAGCTGCTACATGGCAGTCAATAAATCCCTCCCAGCTCCCCTCTAATGGTAGCCCATCCACCAGAGAAGAAGGTTAAAGTGATGGGGGAGCTGGCCCACATCCCTCATGTTACTTTGCTGTGAAACATGAGCTCCCTTTCCCCTGCATTTTGAAAGCAGGAGGAGAAAAAACCTCCTGATCCAGCCGGTGTCAGCAATTAGGAGCATGAAATATCTGGTTGGAGGAGCTTTGTAATTACAGCTCTTCCTGATCCCCTCTCGCTGCCAAAAAGAAATCACGTCGGAAGATCAGCTAGCTCTGGGCACTTCTTCAAGGTTGCGCTGTGCGGGGCCGCAGTCTTGGAGACAGACTAGCTGAGGCACAAGTTTTCTTTCTAGAGGGCCGGGTTCAGAGGTTGACTCGTCTGCAGAAGAAATGGGCACGTGAGGCCTCATCAGTTCCCTGTGGTGAGGGAACGTCTCTCTGCAGGTTTGGGGGCAAGAGCAAGAGGCCTGGAGGATGGAAGGAAAATGGGCCCAACCCGGCAAGCAGCACACGAACCAAACGATCCATCGCAGGGGATGTCTCTCAGGTATTGAAGGAGCAGGCATCCTTGGGGACTGACTGCAGCGGCCCTTATGGGGCACAAGGCAGAGGCTGGTATGGCTGGGCCTTTTCCTTATTCAGGGCTGAACGTTATTTGAGTATTGAGAGCCCTGAACGTGAGCTGAACACTGCAGGCCGCAAGCCACTCAGCGGGTGCCTCTCGCTTGGCACCCAGAGGTTTGGCTGCTCAACGCTCTTGTGTCTGCAGATCACATTCCCCATACACCCTGGCACCGCCCACTCCTGTGTCACCACAGCCTCTGTACCTGCCCCTCGCGCTCACCCCCTACAACCTGCACCCGCCCCTCATGCTCACCTCCTATAACCTGCACCTGCCCCCTGTAACCTGCACCCGCCCCTCGCGCTCACCCCTATAACCTGCACCTGCCCGTCGTGCTCACCCCTATAACCTGCACCTGCCCCCTGTAACCTGCACCCGCCCCTCGCACTCACCCCTATAACCTGCACCCGCCCCTCGTGCTCACCCTATAACCTGCACCCGCCCCTCGCGCTCACCCCTATAACCTGCACCTGCCCCCTATAACCTGCACCCGCCCCTCATGCTCACCTCCTATAACCTGCACCTGCCCCCTGTAACCTGCACCCGCCCCTCGCGCTCACCCCTATAACCTGCACCTGCCCCCTATAACCTGCACCCGCCCCTCGCGCTCACCCCTATAACCTGCACCTGCCCCTATAACCTGCACCCGCCCGTCGTGCTCACCCCTATAACCTGCACCTGCCCCCTGTAACCTGCACCCGCCCCTCGCACTCACCCCTATAACCTGCACCTGCCCCCTATAACCTGCACCCGCCCGTCGCGCTCACCCCTATAACCTGCACCTGCCCCCTATAACCTGCACCCGCCCCTCACACTCACCCCCTATAACCTGCACCCGCCCCTCACACTCACCCCCTATAACCTGCATCCGCCCCCTGTAACCTGCACCCGCCCCTCACACTCACCCCTATAACGTGCACCTGCCCCTCACACTCACCCCTATATCCTGCACCTGCCCCCTATAACCTGCACCCGCCCCTCACACTCACCCCTATAACCTGCACCCGCCCCTCACACTCACCCCTATAACCTGCACCTGCCCCCTGTAACCTGCACCCGCCCCTCGCGCTCACCCCTATAACCTGCACCCGCCCCCATAACCTGCACCCGCCCGTCGCGCTCACCCCTATAACCTGCACCCGCCCGTCGTGCTCACCCCTATAACCTGCACCTGCCCCTATAACCTGCACCCGCCCCTCACACTCACCCCTATATCCTGCACCTGCCCTCTATAACCTGCACCCGCCCCTCACACTCACCCCTATAACCTGCACCCGCCCCTCACGCTCACCCCCTATAACCTGCATCCGCCCCCTGTAACTTGCACCCGCCCCTCACGCTCACCCCCTATAACCTGCATCTGCCCCTCGCGCTGCCACAACCTTTGCACCTGCCTCTTGCACCCACCCACAGGCCACTACAACCTGCACTCATCCCTCACACCTATGTCATGACAACACCTGCACCCCCCATGCCTCACACCCATGTCACCAAACCCCTGCACCCACCAGTTGTACAACCACCTGCCCCTCATATCTGCCCCTGCATTGCCACAGCACTAGCACCCATCTCTTGCACCCACCCCCCCATGCCACCACAACCTGCCGGCATCTGCCCCTCACACTCATCCCCTCACAATCTGCACCAGCCCTTTGCATTCCCCTGCCCTGCTGCCACAACGTGCACCCAGCCCTCAAACCCACAACCCCTACAGCCACCTCTCACAGCACTCCTCTCACATCCCCCCAACACCACAACCTTCACTGCTCCACTCTCTCACATACCCCCCAACATACCCACAGCCTGCGTACACTCCTCACTCCCACACCTGCACCCCACCCACCAGCGGCACACGTTACACATCCTCTCCGTGCACACACCACTGTCCGCACGATCCAGTCATCCCGGCCTTCCCCACATCACCCCGCCTTGGGGCGCCTTAATCCTGACGGGCTGGAGGAGTCGCATTAAGGCCTAATCTTTGCAATTTCTTCAGCGCTCACAGGCCTTATGCCTTAATGCCGGGATAAGGATGCCCATCCAAATGCCTGTTTGCTAAGCTGGCTGACAAGGAGACTGGGTGTGCTGGCTGCATCGGGGGCTGGGGCGTGGCAGTTATTAACAATAAGAAATGAATAGCCAAGTAGGAAAACACTTGACTAACACGCAGAGGGTTTCATTGAACAGTTCCGCAGACGAGGCCTGCTCTCCACTCATGGCTCATGCTTGCCCCTGGCATTACCACCTGTCAGGTGATGCCACCATGCCTTGCGTGCTACCGGACAGCAGAGAGTTTGTGTCCTCTCCTCAGCCCGTAAGGGGCAGGTTTGGTTTTGCCAAATGACTGGCTTCTGTCACCTGAGTGCTGCACAACTGTAGTCTTCCTGGAGGTCATAGAATCGTAGAATCCCAGGGCTGGAGGAGACCTCAGTCCCACGGCCAAAGCAGGACCAACCCCAACAACCTCTCCCTTTGGGAAGTCACACACTCGGTTCGGCTCTCCATAGAAATGTCAACGTGCGTCCACAGCAACCCCTGAAAATAAGCCCAGCCAGCCCTCTTTCCCGCCTCCGCTGATCCGCTTCAGACACAGGCCAGCCAAGAACCAAGCGTGAAACAAACGCACAGGCACACCAGGGCTGGGGGCAAAGTCAGGCGTCCGCCTCTGACTGCCTCTCAGCAGTCACGCAAATCCGAATGACATTCAGCGTCTGAGTCAACAGCAAAGGATGTTCCAAGTGGAGGCTACTGCCGCGAGCCGAGTCACTGCACGGGGGCGTGCCAACGCATGGCTCCCACCCCAAGCCATGACTCCAGCAGGAGCAATCTGCCCCGTCTCTCCTGCCAGCTGTCGGCAGTCCACCTGTCCCGCTGCAGCGAGCCAGCAGGGTTTCCCGGGGTGCTGAGCTAGAACCAGGCAGACAGGACCAATCCTGAAGGGAAGCGAGCTTGCGGCAAAGGCATAAACAAAAGCTATTCCAGAATCAGGAAGAGAGTATGAGGCAACGGCTCTGAATTCTTGCCCCCCTAATGCTCACCCACAGCCACGTTCCTGCATGCCTTGGCTTACATACTGCGCAACCCATTGCACTGGGAGGGTGGGGGAGCACTGGGATGGGTTGCCTAGGGAGGTGGTGGAAACTCCAGCCCTAGAGGTTTTTAAGTCCCAGCTTGAAAAAGTCCTGCCTGGGATGACTGAATTGGGGTTGGTCCTGCTTTGGGCAGGGGGCCGGACTTGATGACTCCTGAGGTCTCTGCCCACCCTGGGATTCTAGGATTCTATGCCCCCAGGCCGTGAGAAACATCCCCCTCGGATGGCCTGAACTGCTCCACAAGGGCAGGTCCGGCCTCGAGGGCTGCCTAGAGGAGCTCTGGACTATCCTAATTTCGCCGGCGTGACCCTGTGTCACACAAACCCAGCTCAACGGCTTTGTAGCTCCCACAGCAACGGCACATACCACGAAGCCGCCATGTTACACGGAGGCACTCACAGCAGTGGGCTGTTTCATTCAGCGGCTGAGGAGAACCCAGGGGGTTCTTCACACCGGGCTGGGCCATCTCCTCAGCCTGTCGGAAAGCCATCTGCCTCCTGAGGTAGTGATGTCGCTGGCCCCTGGTCTCTAGCTCTCCTAGCACCCCAGCGCACAAACAACAGGGGCCTTTCTGAATTACATTAGCCTTGTCTAGGTCATCCCCACTGGCTTCCTGTGAACACTCATTCTTACAGTCCTCTGCCTGGACTCAGCTCTAATTACAAATGGGCCGCTTTAATGAGCAATTGCTGCCACCCGTTCATATTTCATTGCCAGGCACTATGCAGCGGGAGCTGCCTTGTATTCTGCAGGCAGCAACCTGCAACAAGGAAACAAAGCCCCTTTCTCCCCCTGCCCACCCCACCTCCCCACACACTTCTCGGCAACGGCCAGCGCTGGGCACAGGGAGAGCACGTCATTGTTAGGGGAAAGGCAAAGGCCACCCCCTACGGAGCAAAGGGGAAAACTGACCCTCAGCGCCAGTTCATCAGGCACAGGAGACCGGCAGAGGCCTTGGGCAGGCTGGGTGGAGATGGATGGGTGACGTTAACCAGCACGTTCCCATAGACACCATGCTCTGTCCCTGCCTGTGAGAAACCCACAATGCAATTCCCACTACCCATCCCCCACCCAAAAGCATAGTGCACCTTGCCTTCTACCCATCCCCCACCCAACCCCACAGAGCACTTTGTCCCCTACCCATCCCCCACCCAACCGCACAGCACACCCCCTCTACTCACCCCACCAACCTCACAGCGCACCTTTCCTCCTACCCATCCCCCACCCAACCCCACGGTGCGCCCCCACCAACCTCGCAGTGCGCCTTGCCCCCTAACCATTGCCCTGCCCAACCCCACGGTGTGCACCCCCACCCAACCTTGCAGCACATCTTGTCCCCTACCCATTCTCCTGCCCAAGCCCACAGTGCGCTGGCCCCTGCCCACCCCCGCACCAACCCCACAGCGCATCTTGTCCCCTAACCATCCCCTACCTAACCCCACAGTGCGCCGCTCCTTACCCACCCCCGCCCAACCCCACAACGTGCCACCCCCCAACCCCACAGCGCACCTCAACCCCTGGCCAGCCCCACAGTGCACCTTGCCTCCTACCCATCCCCCACCCAACCTCACAGCGCACCTTGCCTCCTACCCACCACCCTGCCCAACCCCACAGCTCACCTCAACATTTTTCATGAAAACCAAGAGAGGCTCATTCTAAAGCCGGCTGGTTGGAGCCCGCCCTTGCAGCCCCTACTTTGTGTAATTCAGAGCACTGGGCTTTCCTGGGCTCTCTGTCTATTCCAGCCTGGAGCCGAGATGCCTCTCCCGATCGAAGCTTTGTCAGAACCGACACATTCCCACAAAAAGTTTTGGTTCAGAGGGGGAAAAGAAATTCCCAGCCAGCCCTACCGATGTGACGGCACGTGAAGCCAGCCTTGGAAAACGGTCAACAGAAGAGGTCACGCCCAGGTACACAATCCACCAGTCACCCTTCACGATGAGGACAGAGCAAGGCTGGGCAAGATGCGGCCCAGGAGCCAGATCTGGCCACTGGACTGCATCTGGCTGCTTTCCATCTATATCCTGCTGCCCGGGACTACGAATTTCCAGGCAGTGGCTCAGGCAGCAGGATCCTATTTAAATGGCAGGGGCCAGAGCCAAGAGCCCTTTAAATGGCCACAGCAACACCGGGTGGTTACCAGGCACTGGGGCCAGGACCGCCCTTTGCTGCGTGTTTACTTCAAAGCCTCCAGCCCCAGACAACTCTGGGGGAAATGCTAGTGTCCATCCCCGCCCTTTCTGCTCAAGCCCTGCCCCTTCTGCCCCAGTCCTCGCCCCTTCCAGGGGGGGCAGCCCGCCCATGATCACATACCAAAATTCATTAAGTGGCCCCCCTGTGAAAATTACTACCCACCCCGGGCTAGAGAACGGAAAAAGCCAAAGGCCAGTTTACTTTCCTGACAAATGACTGTTCCTCATGCTGGCTCCCAGCGGAGTGGAATTCTGAAGTTCCATCAGCCCTCTCTAGGTCAGCCCCCTTTGTTTCCGTGCATGCTCACTCGGGTATTCAGCCACCACTGCCTTCTGCTTAGACTCAGCTCTAATTAGCGGGCCGCTTTAACGAGCGACTATTGCCAGCCGCTCCTATCTCAGTGCCGTTCCCGGAGCTACTCGGATGAGCAAATCGATCACAACGGCTAGACAGGCAAAAAGCAAAACGGCAACAGGTATATCCGCCCTCCTTGACCGGTAAAACCAAGAGTTCCAGTCACAGGCACCCTCCCAATGGCTCCTGCCCACCTGGCTGTCTAGGCTGCAGAAATCACTGCCCATCCTGCTGACCAATATTATCTCGTGGTTTCCCCATACTCTCCAGCTGTCTGTCTCCACTCGCAGTCTCATCTCATACGAATGCCTCATCTCGGCTTAAGGCCACGTGTAGCATACGCACATCACATGCCACAGTGAAAGGAGGCTGCATCCCTGCTGGTCACTGGAGCTACGTCTAGACTGCAAGCCTCTTTCGAAAAAGAAAGTCTAGACTACAACCAGTAGTTTCGAAAAAGCAAGCCGCTTTTTCAAAAGAGGGCACCCAGGCAGCCTGGATGCTCTCTTTCGAAAAAGCACAGTTTGCATTACATGGCGCCTTTTTTCAAAAGAGCACTTTTGAAAAAAGGTGTCGTTCCTCGTAAAACAAGGTTTTCCACTGTCGAAAAAACTGCCACGTTCTTTCCATTTACTTTCAAAAGAAAGCAGCTGCAGTATAGACGCAGGTAAAGAATTTTTTTAAAAAAGGCCACTTTTTTTTAAAAATCCCTGTAGTCTAGACACACCCTGGGTGTGTCGGAAGGCCGCAGGACAGCACTATACCACTAAAAACAGCAGCGTAGACATGAGTGGCAGGGCTTGTGTGTGGGGGGAGCCCAGGGAGGGTGTATAGTCTGGGGGTTCTATTCCACTCACTGAAGCCAGGCCTTGCTTTCTACTGAGCTGTTTATACCTGTACTAGCTAAGGGTGCAGCGTCTCTGCTCTGTGTGCTCCCACAAGGGCAGGCCTCTCTCCAGACTGTAAAATCTTGGAAGGGCTGTCTGTCGTGTTTGTACAGCTCCTAGCACAATGGACGCCTGGTCCATGACAGGGATTCCTAGGCTTTACTACACTAAATAATAATAATACATCCCAGGCCTGATGCAGCATCAAATCTTCTTTTGCATCACTCCCATCCTGCAAACTCTTTCAGCCATTTACAACTCAATGCAACAGGGCCGCCAGCCAGGGCCGGATTAAGGCATGGGCTAGCCGGGCAGCTGCCCAGAGTGCGAACCTATGTGGGGCGCACAGCACCTCTGATAGCTGCCATCAGGCTACACGCCCAGCTCCCTGATCGCAGGCTGCAGCAGCTCCCAGCGGCCACCCTGCAGCGGCCACCCTGCAGCGGCCACCCAGGGTGGGGGCTGCGTTAACCCCCACAGCACCAATCAGCAGCGCCCTTCCCCTGCGGCCGCGGGGCCCTGCATTGGCCAGTCTCGGCCTCCCCCCAGCGGCCCCGGGCTGCGCGTCAGCGGCGGTAGCTGGGCTGGGCCCGGCCGGGCACGTGCGTCCTGCTGCTGCCAGCTCCGTGCCCCCTCCCCCACGTGATGGCGTGGAGGCAGAGCCACGCATGCGCCCTCCCCCAACCCGGGGCACAATTAAACTGTCTGCCTGGGGTGCCGGAATGGTTTGGTCCGGCCCTGCCGCCAGCTGGGCATTGCTTCAGTCCATTCATCCATGGCCACCCCTACCCCCTGCAAGAGGGCCACGGCCTTTCCAGACACCGATCCCACTACAACAGGCAATAGTCCCAGATCTTTAATGTTAGGGCAAGAAGCAATGCGCTTAAATTTGCAACAAGGGAGGTTTAGATTGGAATTAGAAAAATCTTCCAAACTGTCAGGGTGGCAAAACACTGGAATAAATTGCCTTGAGAGGTTGTGGAATCTCCATCACGGGAGATATTTAAGAGCAGGTTAGATAGGCATCTATCAGGGATGGTCTAGATGGTGCTTGGTCCTAGCATGAGGGCAGGGGACTGGACTTGATGAGCTCTTGAGGTCTCTTCCCCTTCTAGGATTCTACGAGTCTATGAAATGGACCAGTGCCCCGAAGCAGCATGGTTAAGGGGTGACTGGGTGATCTGATAGGGCATTTCCATCTCTAACGAGCAGGATGGGACCCAAAGGCCGGGGAAGGGAAATAACTTTGTCCTGGTCACAAAGCAGGTCGGTAGTAGAGCCAAGAATAAAATCTACAGTCACAAACCAGCATTAGACTATAGCACACACTTCTCTTACTTCAGTGTATTCAACCAGCAGCTGGATTCTGGGGAGCACCTGGATTCTGCCACCTGGATCTTAGTGGGCGAAGACAAGCCCTAGAGCTGTTGCAGAATTGAAAGGAGAGGCTCCGAAGGGTTAAAAAAAGGCTGACTGGTGCAGCAGGCCTGCCCCACTTCGTGGACTGCCACAGAGCAAGGCCCAGCGCCTTTTCAGAGAGAGCCCCAGGGCTCCTTCAGGAGCAATATGCATAATTGTTCTCCCAGCCGGGAAAAACACTTTCCTAAGGGGCCATGCTAGAAACAGCCTGGTGGCAGATGGCCCAGAGCTGTGTCTTGGGGTATTTTTAAGGCTAAACTAAATGAGTTTACTCAGAGAGAAGCAGGGAGGAGGCCAGAAATGACTGCACCCCACATTCCAGATCTTACAATAGCCTTCGCACACAGAAGAAATGGTTCCCATCACATCAAGGAGTCATAATAATAAGGCTGCTGGTGACTTAAAAGGGAGAGAGTCAGCCCGTTACCCAACTGAAGCCACGGGGGCTGCAGCTGATGCTGAAAGGCACCCGCTTTATATGACCCAGGAGCACCGTGGCCTATACAGGCCCTAATCCAAAGCCCTTTGAAGCCAATGGATCATATTGCATAGGGCCCATGAAACACCAGTTAGCCTGAGAACTCTATGGCCTACATAGATCCAGATCCTGCAACATTTAGAGCTTTGCTACTGACTTCAAGGAGCCTACTGGTTGTTAAGGATAGATATCACACACACACACACACACACACACACACACACACGCTATACATGCACACACGGCACACACACGCAACACGCATGCCCCTTGGACTGAGGACATGACTACAGTCCAATAGGCCAGCTGCTCGTAGGTCACTCCATGGCTTTCCCTGTTAGGCCTGTTCCTTCCCCTCAGCCAGAAGATTCCCCATCCCTGATGCCAAGTGCTCTGTGCACCTGTCTGGCCTGGGCTCGCCCCCAGAGACGAGAACAGCCCCGATCAGGAAGCGGCCCTGGTGTGCTGATTACAGAGTCGAGCCTGTCTCCTTCCTGCCCACAGAATCAAACCCAAAGGCGTTGGGCCGCTCTCTCCCTGCCGCCTTCACGTCCTACTTTCTGAGTGTGCGGGCCTCAGGACAGTGGGCCATGGAGTGCAGCTGGCCTGCTGGACTGGAATCATGTGCTCAGTCCAAGGCGCGTGTGGGCCGTGTGTGTGCATGTCTGCGTGTGCATATAGCGTGTGCATGTCTGCGTGTGTGTGATATCTATACCTAGCAACCAGCAAGAAGGAAAGGCTAACCCTCTGGGCCCTCAGGTTCAAAGCACTGGGATAGGCTCTGAGTTCCCATCTCCTCCTCTCTCCCCCACCCTCCAATAGCCAGGCTTCCTCTCCTGCATGGATCCACAATGGATGCAGTGCAGTGTCCATAGCCACTCTTGGCTGCTGTGTTCTGCCCCTTCTCCAGAGCTGGAGGGCAGGAGAGGAGAACAATGGTGCTCTTTACCCCCCAGGAGCCATGACCTGGCCCCTCCCTTCCCAATGCAATTCCTCCCCTTTAGGAAATGGTCTGAATCCACCCAGAATGGGCAGAAAAGGCTTTTTAGAAGCTCTCCAGATATTTTCTGGGGGTTGTGCAGCTAATTTCAGTCACAACTCTTCCTTCCTGTCATTGAAAGCCATTGGTTTTGAACAGAGTGCCAGCCCAAACCCAAGTAGGGCTCTCTGAGTGAGAGAGAGAACCCTGCTCTGTCCTCCCTTCCCTCCCTATCCCCCCTCCCCCCACCACCACCAAAACAAAACCAACACAGGCTGGCACATTTCAAAATGGAACAATAAATCCAGTTTGAAATGTTTCCCTCTTCTCCTCCCTGGTCTATCAGCCCCTGGATAGTTTTACTAAGTTTCCTGCCTCTCTCCTCCAATATTCAGGATCTTCTCAGTGGGATGTGACCCTCATGTGTGTAACATTTAGCTGGATTCAGAATGAGGCAAACCGAGTTTGTCAGGCCCACAATGAAAACCATGCCCAGCAGCCATCCAACATGACAGCCCACTGCACTTCTACCTCTTCTGCAGCCCAGAGAGGGTTAATAAACAAATCCACGTGTTTTTAAAAAAAACATCTGCACCAAAGCCAGTGAACGCTGTGGTCTTTGGAGATTTGTGCCATTCGTTAGGTAAGTGGATTTCAGTTAAAGCCATCCATAAAGTGAGTTTTTTTCTCCCTCTCTTAATCACAGCAGCACATCAGAGAGCTGAGAATATATCACTAAATGATATACCTAAGGTGCCAAAGAGCACCGTTCTCCTACTCCTGGGGAAAACAGATTAATTGATACAGGTTGGACCAGCACAGGACCCTGGGTAATTGTACTGCAATTACCCTAATAAAAATTTAAATTAAAAAAGTCAACTCTATGAAGTCTAGGCACAATATTAGCTACATGGGAGACTGATCGTTCTACTGGTACCACCTGATGAAACATTAAGCAACAGATGTTCAAACCTAGGCCCCTGTAACTGTGCGCAGATATCTGCATGTCTTTCTTATGGACACAGACACCTGTGGCACACATACAAATCACGCAGTGGCCAACATACCCGGCCAATGCACATCCAAATGGCTTGCATGTACCATTGGTATCTGCACATGTAAGGTCAGTTCTTCATATGTGGTATGGACTATGAGCTTCTCCTAGCTGTGTATTTACATAACATCAGTGTGTCCAATGATTAAGGAAAGTATCCTTCCAGCTCCCACCCCCCTTTAGGGGCTGAGAAATATTATGATCCCCATTTTAGAAGCATGGGAACATGGGACAGAGAGATGAAGTGATGTGCCCAAAGCCAAGAACTGAAGCCAGACCTTCAGAGTCCTCATCCAATGGCTTACGCACACAACCATCCTTCTAATTCTGTTGTCCCAATTCCACCAGCAGACCGGCTGTCCACAGAATGCTGGTGAGCCCCCAGGGCGGGTCTGAGCCAAGCTGTCAGACACTGAACATCTGAACAGTGCAGCTGGAATCCATGGCACAGCAAAAACCAAGGGAAACAAAACAGAAGAGAAGCTGCAGATGAGAATCACTCGGCCTAGCAAAAGGCTCATCATCTTCAGGAGCAGGATATGCTTCCACAGGCAAGAGAGATATTGGCACAACAAAAGGAAGCATATTAAGGCTGCTTCCTTGAAGCAAATGTATATATCACCCAGCACAGGGCTTAGAACAGCAATACAGAGGAGGCCGAAAGAGCTGTAACTGGACAAAGGAGCTTTCTTTGCCGCAAGGGGCACTAGCAGATGAAGAATTACTCTGGAGTGCAGGTCCAGAAAAGGGGAGGTGACACTAGTTCACTTTTTTCTTCCCCCTCCAGCTCCTTTGATCTGGAGAGAGACAGGCTCAAATCCCATCTGAATTTTCTACTATGTAATAATAACGTGGCCATTCCACTTCTACAGTTTCTGCTTACCAGCCCCCGGGCAGCCAGCCTTCCCATCACCTCCTCTTTCTTAAATCATCTGGCACTGCTGACCAAAGCAGGCTCCCATTTCTCCAGTGGGTGTGCAACCCACAAAGCTGCGAATCATCAACTCAGGCCTTCTCGGTGTGAACACCCGCTCCATACAGCTCGTGAGGGCTTTGCATAGGCTACCCTTAGGGATTCATTAAAAGAGCCAACTGGGCCTAGAACAGAATCCTCGACATTGCTGCTCCTCTGCAGCTGCCTTATCAAAGACCAGCCACGGCTGCTGAGCTTAGCAGACAGCGGAGGCGGGAACGGATTTTTATAAAGTTGAATCAAGTGTCATTTAGTTAAACTATGTCACCAGGGAGAGAATTTGTATATGTTATATATAAAATTAAACCTAATTAACTCAGTTCCAGAGATGGCCTGAGGGCAAGAAAGGAAAGGTCAGGATTCAGCTGGGTGGAAACTTTCCGGTGGAACAGTTTTCTGTCAGAAAACGCTGATTTGATCAAATGGAAACAGGCCACAGGAATGTATCGAGCAACACGAGTTCATTTAAAAAAATGACCAAAATGATTCATTTTGATAAGATCAGAACTATTCATTTGGACTTTTCTCTCTGCAAATCAGAATGTTCATTTCACCTTATTTTAGATGTTAACAATAATGCAAAAGAAAAGTCAAAAGCAAAACAAAACATTTTGACTGACCAAAACAAAAGGATTTTGATTGTTTTAAATTGGTTTTGCTGGAAAATTTTGATGTTTAAAGCAAATATGAGAATTGCAGGATTTCCCGTTGGATGGAAATTCCGGGTCTCAGTCAGCTCTAGTACTGATATCGCTATGTCATGTCAGGAAAGGATCCTGATTGGGTAAATCACTGGAACAGTCATCCCAATTCTTAAATGAATTCTTTTTGGCTCTGCTCACATCCTGAACTTGGTATCATGAGCTTTCGTGGGCACAGCCCACTTCTTCAGATGACCAGTCTACATGTTTTGTTAGTCTATAAAGTGCTTTCAGACCATTTGTTTTTTTTTTTCTGTAACAGACTAACTCGGCTACCCCCTGAAGATCCTGAACTTGAACATCCACAGGACTGTGATTTGCTAGCATGGGTTTTCCCTGAAAGCCAACTCAAACTGCACATATGCCTTTGTGCCACGGAACTGTTTACAAAAAGTAAAAACTAGCCCAATATGATAATGCTACATGGTACCATGTGACCAAGATGGCCAATCACAACTAAGCAAGCCAGTTTACATTCCAGATTTGAAATTAGCCAACAGCACCAGAAAATTGCAAAACAATGAAGACAAGGTGATCATGGATATTCTGCTAAAGGGAATGGAGGAAATATTTGTGAAAATACTGCCTATTGTCTGTTCACTGACTATCTCTAAGACTTTAGTGTGAACTTCACAGGGATATAAGGCCCTGGATCTGTCTGAGTTCGTCACATACAGAGGAACACTGAGGTGTGGGGTCAATGAAAATTCCTGGGTATGAGGAAGAGAGGAAATTGGTAGATGCTTTCAATCCTCAGGAAGAGGCCCTGGATCAGATCAAGTCCCTTCCTATTGGATGCATCTGTTTTCATAGAACCATATGTAGTCCCTTTACTAAAGGGGCCTCTGTTTTATTCTGAAAAGACCCTGTGTGCAACAATCCAGACTACAATTCCCATGAGCCCTTGGAAAAAACAGGAAGGAAGGACTCTGGTGGGAGAGAGGACTGTTCTCTCCATGTGCTTGAAGAAAGAGGCCTAGCAGTCTTGGCAGGCAGGGACCTCAGGAAGTCAGCTAGTCCCCCCACTGAAGCCCCCACTCCCAACAAAACATGGCACCTCCCTAGCTCCTTTCTCCTCCAGATCTCAGAGATTTACAAACATCAATGAACAGATCCTTAGGGCGTCTCCTGTGCGGCAGAAGAAGGCTCATTTCCCCCTTTTACAAGCTGGGAAGGAGACGCAGGCCCAAGAGATTATTTTGCAAACATAGTCTCGCCTCTCCTTTACTTTTCTCTTTTTTTCTCCTCATGTGATTTGATTCACTTATTTGTTTCTTCCCACCTTATGTCCCGAATGCAATTATCTTATTTCCAACTTTAAAAAAAAAGACAAATTTTTTTCTGGGATCCAGGTGCCGGCAGCACATCGCTACACAATTAAAATGCCATACCAGGCAACAGCAGAGCAGTGAGGTTGCATCTTTGCTTCTGACACAATGCTAAGAACACGAGCACATTGCAGGGCACAGCTGGGCTGCGAACAACCACAATTACCAGCCATATACAAACCTACAAGCCCTAGCTCCATACAGACACTGCAGCTCTGTTGGACTTCAGATGAGCTTAGTCACTTTAGTGTCTTGTTCCGCATCATGTTCCGGGGGGGGGGGCGGGGGGGACAGAGGGCAGGCCACATGAGTTCAGACCCTGCACTTTCCTAATGCTCAGGGCTTTTTGGAGCCAGGGTTCCGATTTGTGCCTGTCCTTACACTCCCCACTGACCAGCTAACGACTTCAGGTGTGTCGGCCTGTATCTTAGCATGCATTCCCAGGGCTCACACCATTAAACAAAACATGACGGCTACCAGTGGGGCAGCACCAGGGACTGAGCTGAGGCTGTACAGAGCTAACTGTAGACATCACCTGGGCTCAGAGGCGAAAGTAAGCTGGTGTACCCGATGCGCTGCTCCAGCAAGAAAGCCAGCCGGTCACCCGGGGCACTCCGCTGCAGAGGGAAGTGTGGCATGCTCCCTACTGGGCTCCCAGGGTTCCCTGCTAAGCAGCAGGCAGGCAAGTTTAAAACCAGGGGCTGGCAGGGGGTGCACTCCCCCGCTCATCCAAGCCCTGAGCTTCCACCCCCACTCCGGGCACCATTTTGGGAGGCAGGGGGAACTGAAGCCCCTCACCCTCAGAGAACCTTGTTGTTCTCCGTCCCCTCAGGGAGCGAGAGAAAAGCACATGGCATGTGTGTCTTCCGCTCCCTCCTGGCTGGGGAAGCGAGGGAAGGGGGCAGAGGAGTGAGTAAGGCAGACTGAGAGCTTCCCTCTCACTCCCTGAGAGTGATGAAAGGCAAGAAGCCCCCTGATACGAATTTGGGGGTGGGATTGAGCCCCCTACCCTCCTGAAATAGCACCCTTGCCTCCTGCACTCTCTGTATCCACATGTACCCCTGCCCTGAGCTCCCCCACCCTCAAACTCCTGCACCCCACGCAAAGCCCTGTGCCCTGAGCCCACCCACACACAGCACAAGCCTTTGCCCGAGCCCCCAAACGCCACCCGACACTTACATTCCTTACAGGTACTGTCGTATCACAGCTCCCTCCTCTCCCCAACACCCTGCCCTGGGCCACCCACCACAGGGTGCGGGGTGCAACACAACTCTACCTGTAAGACAATTAACATTACTTTCACCTCTTCATGGGCTTGAGCTACAGAGCCAGACTCTGTACTTGGGGGCCGCACCTGACTCCCCGTCTGGATAGCTCACGAGGCAGGCAGGACAGGTACCACTCACCAGCGGGACACAACGCATCCTGCTGGCCCACCACGGCAGGGCCTCAATCGACACTTTAAACAGCAGCATTTAACCAGTGACGCTCACCCAGGGCTCAGTGGTGAGAGGCAGGAATTTCAAGCTAATGCAGCTCAGCACCCAGACGAGGCTTAACAAGACTCAGGGGAGTGAGACAGCACCCAAGGCATCAACACAACAAAGCTTATGCCCAGTGGTGGGTTTGCCTTGGGGCCTCCCTGCCCACACAAACACACTGCGCAGTCCTCTGACACACACTCATCTCGGGCCATGGCGGGTTGTCCCCCACCTTTATCCCAAAGGAAAAAGAGCCATAACCTGGCCAGCTGTGATTAACTAAGGGGGAGAAATACGCTCCCCAGAGACAGATGCCAGGAGAAGGACAATGCCGTCTCCTTGAACATGGGAGATTGTATCAGCTTCCCTGGCAGCACAGAGCAATGCCTCCAATACTGCATTGCCCTTGTCACCAACAAACATTGCACACGCTAGCCTGAAGTCTTGCCTTGGTTTTGGTACTGTCGCACTTTCGTTATGAACAATAAAACAGGTGACTGGTGCCAAAGCAGGCGGCAATTTCAGCTGTAGGAGCCTTTGGGGAAGGGCTGTCTTTCTTTCTCGACAGATCCCCTTCTAGACGGCCGCTTTTTGCCGACAAAGTGCTGACTTGGCAAAACGCGGCAGACATTTTTATGCAAATTAGGCATGGGATATTTAAATCCCTGCCTCATTTGCAATGTCGACCTGCCTAATCTGCATCCCTCTGCCGACAGAGGGATGCCGTCTAGACTTATCCTATGATTCTAATGCAGCATAAGGTGCTGATACATCAGGTAGCCTATGCCTGTGCCATGCGCACTATAGGCCAAAGGCCAAGTAGGTTCAATTCCTGGATCCTTTCTGCCCTGCTCTATCAGGGGAGTGAGGGCACGAGAGGCCGTGCCATCAAGCTGAAGGAGGAGTGAAATCTCATTACTCAGAAGAATTGAACTAGATTCTTTAGTCTGGTAACTCACCAATAGAAATGGCTGAACCATTTTGGATTTGTGCTTCTTCTCCTAAGCTCCCTCAGCTGTTCCTGAACGTGCATTGGGTTTGCTTGTTCCTGCTTTATGAAGTATTCACAGCCACAGCTACCGCTGAGAAGAGACGCCATGGCAAGCTGAGGGAGCACCAGCAGCCATGCACTCTCGCTCATCTGCAAGCTGGGCAGCAGCAACTCAGGGGCTCAGGGTAAGCAGCAAACAAGGGTTGGGGATGTCTCAGCTCTTCATCAGGGACATGCAGGGGACTCAGGAGGAAACAGAAAAGGAATGAAAACTGCTTCAGGATGGAAAGGAAGGAAATTCGGATATAAAGGGGTGAGATACTCTGCTAAAAAATGGGCGTGCCCCTGAATTACTCTACAGAGAATTGTCTCGCCTGCAGCACTCTTCTTCCAGCCCGCTGTCAGACATGTACCACCAGCCTTTCCCATTAGACCTGCTGAAATACTGTAATATTATTGTGCACTGGAAACACCAGCATTTACGTTCACTCCAGCAATATTTTCACAGGGTGGGGAGGAAACCAGGCGAATGCTCTAGCTTTTTAGTTCTGGGGAGCCTATGAGACCCAGTCATGGACTAGGACCACACAGTGCTAGGTGCTGTACAAACATAGAACAAAATGGCAGCCCCTTTCCCAGAGAGTTTGCAATCTAGAATATGCCCTGGAGCAGTCCCAAATAACTGCTTAATCCACTCCTTCCCAGGAAGAAAAAGATGCACTCAGAGTGGCCTAATGAGGTTACATGCAAATATTATATTTGCATATGCAAATTACGCCGTTGATTTGGTTCGGGTTCATGCCTCAAGAGACATGTGCTGCGGTTTTCAAACATGCAGGGGGTCATGAAGGAAAGGAATTTGTAGGCTTTTGTTACCAGGCTAACAGGACACGGTAATACCCAAACACAGTAACTTTGGACTGGCATACGCAGCCTATTCAATTGTACACCCATGACTGTCTGAGACTATGAATAATTCACATCTCCATTCTCTAATCTGCAACTACCCCACAGCAACCAAAAAACCAAACACAGAAACAGTCTCTTTTGAGGCACTAATTACAGAAGAGTCCCAGGAAAACAGAGCACTGGCTTCAGCAGAGAAATAACAGGCTCTTCTAAAATGCTGAATTCTAGGATTAAGAGAGAAAATCATTGTAAAGTGACCATCTGCCTCTTTACACAGAGAGGTATTTTCAAAACTGTTTTACATCTGATTACATTAGAGAGGCCACAAACCAGAAGATTTATTGATGAGATTTGAGCTGGAGGAGGGAAACTCCTGACAGGGAAGAAAGCCGAATCAATCTGAAATCATAGGACAAGAGCTGCATTTAAGTGAGATTCAAAGGTGTTCAAGACAATAAGCCAGAAAGAGGCACTAAATACATTCATACACACACTTCTGTCCCGAAGGGCTCTTCACCGGAGAACACAGAATGCTACGAAAGAAGCTAAAAACAATTCCTAAAGGGCAACCAGGCCTGGTCATTGAAGAAAATAGCTGAAGGATGAAGATGGGTGTGGCATAGGAAGCAAACAAACAGCAAGACATTTCAGGGATCATACAAACAAAATAGAAAAAAAATATCAATTTTCCCTGCCTGGTGCTTTTTTTTTTTTTTAAAAACAGTTCACTCTAACCAAGACGACAATGATGTGTTTCCATGTTCCCGGAGAAATGATTTCAGACACTCATCAACAGTGGCTGTCTCAAAGGCCCATTAGAAAGCAAAAAGGATCAAACCAAGAAACAACCTGCTTCCACTTAGGTCTCTCTCCTGCCGGGAAAGTGGCAGAATTTATCTTCCCCGATTTCCCAGCTTGCCTTGTCCCAACCTACAACTTGGCTGCATTTTCCAGCCACTGAGAAGTTCTGGATCTCACAAGAGACCATCTAGGAACCAGCTTGTTTCTCATTACAGAGCATAAAGGAAAAGTCCACCCCACCCACTCCCACACATCGACTTCCAATAATGGCCTTAAAGCCAATCAGAAACTGGGTGTTTATGGGGTCCCAAAGCTAAGGCTACTTCCCTGACATCCCTTCTTCCTTCCTGCTCAGTGCTTTTATGTTTCATGGCATACAGAGAACTTAGCTAACCACATACAGTGCTCTTCCGGGCAGGTTGCAATGCAATGCTGCTTTAATTCTGAAAACTGTTAATGACAACGCTAGAAACCCAAAGCAGAGAGCGACAAAGCAGCCTGCGCCCCAAAGCAGTGAGATAACTCACCAGCCACCGCTTGCACGCTGTGCTACAAAGCCCCTCTCTTAAAGCAGTAGCTTGCAATTCTAGCACATCTGGGGGACGAGGGACCATATGTGAGGGTGGAATTTCGGCAGGGTAGGGGGGCAGCAGCTGTGCGCTCCGGGATGCGGCTTGCTTTTCATCCCATTCCCCGGATGCTAAGGGAGTGATGGGAAAGTGCTTGCATTCCATGCTTGCCTCTCGCTCCTGGCCGGTGACCTCCCTTCACCAGCCAGGTGTGAGAGGCATGCACAGAATGCAAGCACTTTCCCCTCACTCCCTTAGCATCTGGGGAATGGGCTCAAATGCAAGCCTTGTCCTGGAGCACACAGCTGCTGCCCACCCTGCCCTTCTGGAATTCTGCCCTGGACCATATGCCCTGCCCTCAAGTCAACCTGGAAAGTGTTTGTGCTGGCTTAGGAGGGTTTCACCTCAAGCTTTAAAGGGGCTGCGTCCCCTGCACAGAGGAAGGAGGAATTCTGCACCCTGTCATCCAGCCGAGTGCATAAACCTCACCCACCCACTTGAAACTGCAGTATGTGATTTGAATCCCACCCAGATTCCAGTTCTACTAGAACTGGAAGGGACCTTGAGAGGACATCAAGTCCAGTCCCCTGCCCTCACTGCAGGACCAAGCACCATCTAGCTCAGCCCTGATAGACGATTGTCTACAGCCAATGACAGATCAGGAGGATCAAGTCTACCAACCCTTTCAAAATCAAGGGGGCACTCTTCCTCGGCCTGGGCTACAGAAAAGTTAGGTTGACATAGAGCTACAGTGATCGGGGATGAAAAAGCTCACACCTTACTGCTGTAATTAAGCTGGCCTAATTTCTGGCATAGACACAGCTAAGAAGATTTCTTCCATCAACCCAGCGCTCGCCGCTTGAAGAGGTGGATTACCTACATCAACAGAAAAACACCATTCTGTCACTGTTGGATGTGTCTACATATGGCAATGAAACTATTTAGCTGTGTTGCTATAGGGTCTGTAGTGTAGCTAGGACTCTGGATGTTAAGTCTCAGGCTATGTCTAGATTGAAGGCTTCTTTCGGAAGAAGCTTTTCCAGAAGAGCTCTTCTGAAAAACTTCTTCCGAAAGAGAGCGCCTATACAGCAAAAGCACATCAAAAAAGTGATCTGCTTTTTCAACAGATAGCGTCCACACTGAATGGCCACCAGAGCACCTGTCCTTTTTCCTCTTTCCTCTTCTTGCGAAAGAACTCCCTCTTCTCTGTCCACACACACCTTTTTCTGAAAGAGCTCTTTTGGGAAAAGGCTTGTTTGTAGAAAGAGGTTTAGCAACGCCGGAAAACCCCCTCTGTTCTTTTGATTTACTTTCAAAAGAACGCGATTGCAGTGTGGACATTACTCACGTTTTGTTGGAAAAACAGCCGTGTTTCTGACAAAACCCTGTAGTGTAGACATACCCTCAGAGGGGTAGCCATGTTAGTCTGTATCTGCAAAAACAACTAGTCCTGTAGCACCTTTAAGACTAACAGATTTATTTGAGCAAAAGCTTTTGTGGGTGAAAACCACAGTTGCAGCTAAGTGGTCTTTAGCCATGAAAGCTTACGTCCAAATAAATCTGCAGACTGCAGACAGAAACTGCTGAGCTGGCATTCATTTGCAAATTTGACACCCAGAACCAAGGTCTAAATAAACACATAGAATGGTTCTCACATCACAATAGGTAATTTCCCATTCAGGTACTCTTCCCTTCTCACCACGGTCAGAAATGAGCCACGTCCACTCTAATTTAATTAGCTCTGATGTCACACTCCCATCTCTGTATCCTTTTTTCTTTCTCTTTCTGTCTTTCTTTTTCTCTTCAGCAGCTGAGGAAGTGAGTTGTAGCTCACAAAAGCATGTGCTCTAATAAATGTGTTAGTCTTTAAAGTGCCACCAGACTCCTTGTTGCTTTTGCTGAAACAGACGAACACAGCTATCTTTCTGAAACCAAATAAATCTGTTAGTCTTTGAGGTGCTACAGGGATCCTTGGTTCTGGATTTTATGGTGCTTTTGAAAAGGGCTGCTCCTTTTTCACGTCAGCCTGTTTCACTTGGTACCTTGGGAGCACGGAAAGTCAAGTCATAGATTCATAGAATCCTAGAGCTGGAAGAGACCTCAGGAGGTCGAATCCAGCCCCCTACCCAAAGCAGGAACAATCCCAATTAAATCGACTCAAGCCGAGACTTAAACACCTCTAGGGATGAAGATTCTACCACCTCCCTAGGTAACCCATTCCAGTACTTCACCACCCTCCTAGTGAAATAGTTTTTCCTAATATCTAACCCAGACCTCCCCCACTGTAACTTGAGACCTTTGCTCCTAGTTCTGCCATCCGTCACTACTGAGATCAGCCTCTCTCCATCCTTTTTGGAACCTCCCTTCAGGAAGTTGCTGCTATCAAATCCCCCCCCCCCCCCCCACCACACACTCTTCTCTTCTGCAGACTAAATAAGCCCAAATCCCTCGGCCGCTCCTCATAGGTCATGTGCTCCAGCCCCCTCATCATTTTGGTGTCATTCAGTTGTGTCCTTTAGCTAGAATGTAGTTCAGAAGTGCTTAGTTCACTGCTTCTGTTTAGATTTTCACACAGAAAATATGTTCTGTGCAGTGGTCCTGTAGTCACGTTGGTCCCAGGATATTAGAGAGAGAAGGTGTGTGAAGTAATATCTTTTGTTGGACCAACGGCAGTTATCTTGCATTCGCTCAGGAAGCAGAGATTGCGAAGTTCTGCTTCCTTTTTCTTCATATTGTGGAGTTTCCATATCAGACTGCAAAACTCATTATCTTCCATTGTTGTTTGCAGGGCTGTTGGAGCCATTTGGTCCCAGGATATTAGAGAGACAAAACAGAAGTTGGTCCAATAACAGATATTACTTTCCCCACCTTGTCACACAGAAAGCTTCTAAGAAGTTAAGCTGGGTTTTGTTGTTGTTTTGGGGGGGGGGGGGGGTTAAATGATATTTCAGAAAAAAGGGAAGCAAATGAGAAAAGAAAATAAGAGAGAGAGAGATCGATCCAAGTCATAGAATCATAGAATCATAGAGCTGGAAGAGACCTCAGAAGGTCATCAAGTCCAGCCCCCTGCTCTAGGCAGGACCAATTCCAACTAAATCAACCCGGCCAGGGCTTTGTCAAGCCGAGACTTAAAAATCTCTAGGGATGGAGACTCCACCCCCTCCCTAGATAACCCATTCCAGTGCTTCCCCACCCTCCTAGGGAAATAGTTTTTCCTAATATCCAACCTGGACCTCTCCCACCACAACTTGAGACCATTGCTCCTTGTTCTGCCATCTGTCACTACTGAGAACAGCCTCTCTCCATCCTCCTTGGAACCTCCCTTCAGGAAGTTGAAGGCTGCTATCAAATCCCCCCTCACTCTTCGCTTCTGCAGACTAAACAGACCCAAGTCCTTCAGCCTCTCCTCATAAGTCATATGCTCCAGCCCCCTAATCATTTTGGTTGCCCTCCGCTGGACCCTATCCAATGCGTCCACATCCTTTTTGTAGTGGGGGGCCCAGAACTGGACACAATACTCCAGATGCAGCCTCACCAAAGCCGAATAAAGGGGAATGATGACATCTCTGGATCTGCTGGCAATGCTCCTCTTAATGCAACCTAATATGCCATTAGTCTTCTTGGCTACAAGGGCACACTGTTGACTCATATCTAGCTTCTCATCCACTGTAACCCCCAGGTCCTTTTCTGCAGAACTACTACTTAACCGGTTGGTCCCCAGCTTGTAACTATGCTTGGGATTCTTCCGTCCCAAGTGCAGGACTCTACACTTGTCCTTGTTGAACCTCATCATATTTCTTGTGGCCCATTCCTCCAATTTGTCTAAGTCATTCTATACCCTATCTCTGCCCTTAAGCGTATCTACCTCTCCCCCCAGCTTAGTGTCATCCACAAACTTGCTGAGGGTGCAATCCATCCCCTCATCCAGATCATTAATAAAGATATTGAACAAAACCAGTCCTAGAACCGAACCTTGGGGCACTCCGCTAGAAACCGACCGCCATCCTGACATCGAGCCGTTGATCACTACCCGCTGGGTCCGGCCTTCTAGCCATCTTTCTATCCATCTTACCGTCCATTTATCCAATCCATAATCCCTTAACTTGCTGGCAAGAATATTGTGGGAGACCGTATCAAAAGCCTTGCTAAAGTCAAGGTATATCACATCCACTGACTTCCCCATGTCCACCGAGCCAGTTACCTCATCAGAGCATATGCAATATCCTATAACCTCCAGGAAGAGTGCAAAGCATAAAAGTATATATGGGAAATTACCTCAATCATTCCACACACACGTCCAGGAAGCAACCAACCATTTAAGCCTTATCTTCATAGTCATTAAGAACAGTATAGTTATGGGAAAACTAAAGAAGGCCTGAGCTTGGGATCAGCTGGAATAAGAATCACAACATTTGGATGCATATGAAAAGTGGCTGGAACACTCTGCAGTAGGGATGTAAAAGAGTAGTTCAATAGTCACAGGCAGCAAGTGGGAGGAAGCAGGAGCCAGTGGTGGGGGGAACTGGTTTCAAAGCCCCATCTTCGCTGTGAGGGGGAAGAGGTGCAGGGGAGGCAGAGGCGTGGCGCAGGACCTGATGCGAGCGGGGACTGAAGCAGTCCCTGCTCACACCGAGTCCTAACTGCTACGGCTCTGCCTTTTAAACATAATAAGAGTTGGATGGCTCTTACTATATTTAAAAGGCAGAGGTGCAGCAGGGGTACAAATGTCCCCCTCCCCCGCATCGACTAATCGAGTAGTCAATGGAAAGTCCATCAACTACTCAATTAGCTAATTAATTGAAATTTAATATCCCTACTCTGGAAATGTCACAAAAACAGTATTCTCTCAAGAAATATCTGATGCTGGCCAGACCCTTATATAACTTTGGCCATCTGGCAGTCTAGCGGGTGGACAGGAAAATATAGTTAACCCAGAACTTGAGATGCTCCAGACCAGAGATATTGCCAAGCCACCCAGTTGAGTGTGGCCAGGCCCCTCCCCCCCCCCCCCCCCCAGCGTTCTGAGTTGGGTATTTGGCTCACCACTCCCACTGAGCATACAGGCTCTGCTCTTCCTCTGTGGGGACACTTTTTTTTAAACAAGGCTTAGCTCAGTTTTGCTTCTATCAGTGACCAGGGTCACGTATTTCTCCTGGATCCCTGGTCCAGCCCAAGTAAAGTTCCAGGGACCGATGTGCCAAGCCAGAGAGATGCTGAGGGAACACACGAAGAGCTGGGAGAGGATGGGTTCAGGAGAGGACAGACACCAATGCCCAGTTCAGATCACTCTCCCTGCCTAGCTTGGCACATTTTGATGCTCAGAATATCAAGCTATTCATGCAGAGAGAGGTCGCTACAGTTAACAGCATTAGAGAGCGGAGTGGAACTTGGCTCTTTCTCTCGGCACAGTGCTGATTTCCAGGGGCTCACACCTGGCAACCAGCCAGAGTTCACTTTGGATTAACACCCATAAATTCATCCAAATTAGCCACCCTGGGCAAGGATCCTCTAATCCCATCCCCTTTCTGTCACCTCCCTCTGTCAGGCAGGCCCTTCCCACCCCCCTCCTCAACAGCATGCTTCATGGGACACTTGGCAGCCCTTTCCCCATCCCAGAATCCTCCTGGGAGACACTACGCATCATCCACCTCCCTGTATTGATCTCCCTTAGTAGACACAGCATCTTCAAACATCTTCTTGGAAGCAGAGCCTCATTCTACCCTCACTACCTCCTACCCCCCGCCCCACTCCACCCAGGTGTCTTCCTCCAGGCAATATTCCACAGCTCTCCTCCCAGCCTCCATGGGGGCAGCATGGGCTTCCAGTTCCCCCATTCGAATGTCACACTTCTGGGTGTTCCCTGCGTGGAGCATGCAGCAATGGCCAGGAAGCTGCCAGAACTGGTGCTTGCCAGGAGTGCTAGGCCTTAGGAAGCGTGTCTACCAGGGGAGTACAGCAGAGGCAGAGGTGGACTTCCAGCATCCACCAAGAGGGGGGAGAAGAGAGCAGAAATAGGGAGCCACACATTTCAGGGGATCCCCTTCAACAGCAGGCACAGGAGAAGGCTCAAGGTAATCCTGTGGGAGGAGGAGTCTAATTTTAAGTCAAACTGCCCCCAACATTCCATTTATCACAGAGACGCGAGCATTTTAGCCCCATGACGTTTCAGTGGGATCCTCTTAAGCAGCCCGTGTGTCATACACACAGGCCGGGGAAGAACCTGGTTTGCCCCTTGGGGCTACTATGGCTCCTGGCCGTGAAAGTTCTTCTAGTGGCGGAGGCCTATTCCCCATTGGCATACAGATGGCAGAGCCACACCTGTGCTAGTCACACCGTGACAGAAGAATGGTGGGCCAGAGAAGAGGTGTAGACAGGGCATGGCATGGCACAGCTCTACCGGTGTAAATTAGAGCACCCCCTAGGCTGCTCTAACAGATGCCAGAGCTGGACAACACAGACTCAAGGAACCATAATTAGCTCCCCTACCTGCCTCCCTCCCAACACCACTCCCCTGAGCGGCATGGAGCTCAGTCACAGAGGAGAATCTGCTTGCTATCTCCTTATGGATATTTAAACCATGTGAATCCACTCAGCCTACTCCCTGGAATCCGTTCCTGTCTTCATTGTTCTTCTGCTCCTGAAACATCCTCCCCCAAGGTAAGCTGATGTCTGACTGCTCCTCTCACGCCCACGCAATACGGCATGCTGCAGCTCCCGGGGCGCATTCCAGCGTGTGGGGATCTGCCTCTCGGCAAAACAACCTGCATCGCAACCACGAGGCAGGACGCAGGAGCTGACGGGCTGCAGGTGTGAGAGGAGAATAAATCTTCTCCCCTGTGCAACTGCTGCCGTCTTTGAAATCTGGCCCCTGGAACAGGGATGGCAACATAGCAACGAAGCCAGATCTCCGGTCTCGCCGGGCTCCATATAGTGCGTGCTCTCTGCGTGGTGGGAACGCAGCCGTGAAATACCAGGAGTGGTGCAGTAATCCCCAGCTAACCCCAACTGGGAGGTGGTTGCGGCAGTCCGCAATCTGGTCTCAACTAGAATTTGTAGGCGTTTGGCACCAAAACAGCTGCTTCGATCACTGAACTCCTCCTTCCCCGTGACACAGACTGAAAATGTGTGTCCACCACAGTAACCCAGCGAGTTAGCTAATCCTCTGTCTTCATTCTCCCTTATCTTCCCAGAGCAATCCGAGGCTCCTCAAGAGAGGTTTGCATGCCTCCTCTCTTGGCTCTTAGCAGCAGACATGATACACAGTGACATTATTGCAGATTTAATCACGGCCTTGCAGGAAAGGGCAAAATGAGTTACTAATACCAGGTCTTAGGAGACCCGTCTGCTTCCCTGTGCTGATTACTCATTGCCAGCTGTCAGGGGAAGGGGAACATTTGAAAACAAAACCTGGTGAAGCGCCTTTTGCGCTGGCGAAAGACTCTGGATTCTCAGCCCTGGAGACCAACGTCCCCCTGTTTATACATAGGACAGGGATCGCGCAAAGAGCCGCAGCGCAAACTTCCCCACTGCACCCACCCGGCCATGTGCTTCCACCCTGCTCCAGCAGGATCCTGTCGTGGGGAGAGAAGGATGGAATTCGGTTCTAGACCTGAAGAGGGTGGGAAATTTTTCTCCATGGCTGTTTCTAGACTGGCCAGTTTTTCCAGAAAATCAGCCACTTTTCCGGAAAAACTTGCCAGCTGTCTATACTGGCCACTTGAATTTCTGCAAAAGCACTGACTTCCTGCTGTAAGAAATCAGTGCTTTTTGCGGAAATACTATTCTGCTCCCATTCGGGCAAAGTCCCTTTTGCGCAAAACTTTTGCGCAAAAGGGCCAGTGTAGACAGCTGAGATTTGTTTTCCGCAAAAAAGCCCCAATCACAAAAATGGCGATCGGGGCTTTTTTGCGGAAAAACGCGTCTAGATTGGCCATGGACGCTTTTCCACAAAAAGTGCTTTTGCAGAAAAGCGTCCATGCCAATCTAGATGCTCTGTTCCGAAAATGCTTTTAACGGAAAACTTTTCTGTTAAAAGTATTTCCGGAAAATCATGCCAGTCTAGACGTAGCCCATCAGTTCTGTGAGCTGTTGCTGAGCCGGAGAAGACGGGGCCACGTCTGCACTTGCAAAATAGTCGCGGTCTTGGCCAACACCTGGGATGGAACCAGGGCTTCCAAAACTACATGCATAAATCCAGATCTCTTGAGCGAAAGAGCCGAGCTCTGTGGCTGAATGGCTGAAGGGTTGCATCACACACACTGACACGTAGGCGTGACTCGGGCTTGCTAAGCATGAACGAGGGGAGTGGCTTCTCAGAGTAACTGACTAAAGCCCGAGCCTCCCCCAGACGGCCGTCTAACCTCGCAGGCCTGCACTGCTGGCGATTGCTTGAGGCTTTAATGTGTTAGCTTCGTTTGCTCTTACCCCTGTGGAGACTGCCAAACTAGGAAGTACTTTGGATACTCAGGACTAGCCAGGTTCCTGGCAGCGCTTATGGTCGAGGGTCTGAAATATTCCATCTCTAGGCAGGCCCACTCCACAATGGACCTTTACCCAGTAACTCAGCAATAGCCAGGGATAGCTCCATATGGTGGGACAGTAGAGTCTAGAGGTCCCAGCCAAGGGTGGGCCCTATTGCGCTAGGCACTCTACACTCACCTACAAAGAGATGGCCTTTGCCGAGGGTGACCAAATGCCCCCTTTTTAAAAGGGACAGTCCCGAAGTTAAGCCCTCCAGCAGGTGTCTCAACTTTTTATTAAAAACGGGCAAATTGTCTTGTATTTCTGCAGAACTACTACATAGCTGGTTGGTCCCCGGCCTGTAACAATGCTTGGGATTCTTCTGTTCCAAGTGCAGGACTTTGCACTTGTCCTGGTTGAACCTCATCAGATTTCTTGTGGCCCAATCCTCCAATTTGTCTAAGTCACTGTGGACCCTATCCCTCAAGCGTATCTACCTCTCCCCCTAGCTTAGTGTCATCCGCAAACATGCTGAGGGTGCAATCCATCTCCTCATCCAGGTCATTAATAAAGATATTGAATAAAACCGGTCCTAGAACCGAACCTTGGGGCACTCCGCTAGAAACCGACCGCCATCCTGACACCGAGCCATTGATCACTACCTGCTGGGCCTGGCATTCTAGCCAGCTTTCTATCCATCTTACCATCCATTTATCCAATCCATATTCCCTTATAGAATCATAGAATAATAGGACAGGAAGGGACCTCAAGAGGTCATCGAGTCCAGCCCCCTGCCCTCAAGGCAGGACCAAGCTCCGTCTACACCATCCCTGACAGATGTCTATCTAACCTGTTCTTAAATATCTCCAGAAAGGGAGATTTCACCACCTCCCTTGGCAATTTATTCCAATATTTGACGACCCTGACAGTTAGGAATTTTTTCCTAATGTCCAATCTAAACCTCCCCTGCTGCACTTTAAGCCCATTACTCCTTGTCCTGTCCTCAGAAACCAAGAGGAACAAATTTTCTCCTTCCTCCTTGTGACACCTTTTAGATATTTGAAAACTGCTATCATGTCCCCCCTTAATCTTCTTTTTTCCAAACTAAACAAGCCCAGTTCATGAAGCCTGGCTTCATAGGTCATGTTTTCTAAACCTTTAATCATTCTTGTCGCTCTTCTCTGTACCCTTTCCAATTTCTCCACATCTTTCTTGAAATGTGGCACCCAGAACTGGACACAGTACTCCAGCTGAGGCCTAACTAGTGCAGAGTAGAGCGGCAGAATGACTTCACGAGTTTTGCTTACAACACACCTGTTGATACAACCTAGAATCATATTTGCTTTTTTTGCAACAGCATCACACTGTTGACTGATATTCAACTTGTGGTCCACTATGACCCCTAGATCCCTTTCCGCCATGCTCCTTCCTAGACAGTCGCTTCCCATCTTGTATGTATGGGAATTTTCTGGCAAGAATATTGTGGAAGACCGTATCAAAAGCCTTGCTAAAATCAAGGTATATCACATCCACTGACTTCCCATGTCCACAGAGCCAGTTACCTCATCATAGAAGCTAATCAGATTGGTCAGGCATGACTTGCTGACTATTCCTGATCACTTTCCTCTCTTCCAAGTGCCTTAAAGTGGATTCCTTAAGGATCCCTTCCATGATTTTTCCAAGAACCGAGGCAAGATTGACCAGCCTATAGTTCCCTGGATCGTCCTTCTTCCCTTTTTTGAAGATGGGCACTACATTTGCCTTTTTCCAATCATCCAGGATCTCTCCCGATCTCCATGACTTTTCAAAGATAATAGCCAAAGGCTCCTCAATGACATTTGCCAACTCCCTCAGTACCCTTGGATGCATTCAGTCCAGGCCCATGGATTTGTGTATGTTTAGCTTTTCTAAATAGTTCCTAATCTGTTCTTTACCCACCACGGGCTGTCCAGCTTCATCCCATCTTGCGTCACTTAGCGCATTAGTCCGGGAGCCGACCTTGTCCGTGAAGACAGAGGCAAAGAAAGCATTGAGTACTTCAGCTTTTCCACATCATCTGTCACTAGGTTACCTCCTTCATCGAGGAGGGGCCCCACACCCTCTCTGATCACCTTCTTCTTGCTAACATGCCTGTAGAAACCTGGAGGGTCAGGTTGGTCAGCCACCCCGCAGTCTGAGAGAGCTGTACTGGAGTGTGGCTGTGTCCCTCTCTACATGTGAGCCCTAAAGAGAAGAAGGTAAATAAAGAATCCAGCTGTGCAGCGTTTATGTTTCCCAGAGGCTCAGTTACCTTGATGTTACTTTGAACATTTGTACTGCACCATTCTCAGTGATTGCCACTGACCTCACTTGACTCCCTGTATTCAACATAGGGAAACATGTCCCCCTGCTTCTGCCCCCAAAAGACCTTGAAATCTCCTCAGCCAACGTGTGGAAATGGAGGCCCACAGCAAGGAAGTGACTTGGCCAAGGTCAGCCGGCTGGTCAGAAGAGGATCTGCCTTAGGCTGGGCCTTTTCTAATCTCACAAGGGAAGCCGATGTCAGAGCGGTTAGTATTTGGATAGGAGCTAGGTCCGGAGGGAGAAGGATATGAGCTAGACATGCTGCTGGAGGTGCGTCTTTTAGAAGACCCATAAAACCAAGGGCCCAGCCAACAAGCTGAGCACCCTTCACCAGAGAAGCTGCTCTTCCTGAGGCTTGAGCCCTGGCTGAGCTTTGGTTCAGTTTCCAGCTGTTGCGTAATGGCCCAGAAATGATGCAGAGAGGCTGAGGTTTGCAGTTAAGTGTAACAGCCATCGCAAGATACTATATCGTTGGAGCTTCAGACAGATGTAGCCAGCAACACAGATGGCGAAATGTATATATAACTTCGCAACCATGCCAGCATTATTCAAACATCCTCTGTCTTTTTTAGAGCCATCATATGGACAAGCCAAAGCCTACTGCAGGAGTTTCATTTAGCACAAACTAAGTCCATTCAGGCCAGCACAAGCTGCCAGCGGCTGTGACAGCCAAATGACCACTTGTCTGTGAATGGATCAGACCCTACAAACCATCTTTATGCAAGTGGCTTTATGCACCATCTTTATGCAAGTAGCCCAGAATTCAATCTCCAACCAGCCCAGAATTATCGTGGATGCTGCCTGAATCCCCCCTGACCTGAACCCTGCAGAGAAAATTGAGCAGAGGGAAGTGATAAGAGGGTCCCTTGGACCAAATTATGGATTATCTAGGTGTTTTTACCTCCTATGATGCTGGAAATTACTAAGCGTGGTTCTTTGGCCTATGTGCTGCAACATGTCGGATAATAATGGTCTTTTGGAAACCTAAAAGCACCCCTCAGCTGACGTGCTTGACTTCAAACATTTGCAACATCCCCAGAAAGAATTAAGGGCCAGATTCTTAGCTGTTTGCACTAGCTGGTGGATGCAAGCAATGTTCCCTCTACTCTTTTCCATCTATGTGCAGAATACATTTTGTTATGTGCACCAAAGCACATAGGAATAGGCACCACCAGGAGAAACACAAACCTAGCTGCAGGCGCTTTGCTAACCAGCTGGGTGGCGTTGGAATCTCTCCGCAGCCAGCGCACAAGCACACAGCTAACAGGGAACACTGGCTCATTCCACGAGGAGTAACGGTAGTTCGAACTAGGAAGCCTAGTTCGAACTACCTAGTTCGTGCCGCGTGTAGCCGCGCGGCACGGGGTTCGAACCAGCCAGGATTTAAAAATGTCGGCGCCCGGCTTATGCAAATGAAGCCCGGGAAATTCAAATCCCGGGCTTCATTTGCAATTGCGGTATGCCTACATTACCCTCCTATTTCGAAATAGGAGGGTAGTGTAGACATACCCTAACATTCCCATCACGCTCTGGGCTATAGGAGGCATGGCAAAGGAGCTGGCCATGGTGTCTCCAGCCAGCTGGGAACTCCTGGTATGTCTTCAATGCAAAGACAACACCACTGCAGTGACTCTCAGAGCCCGAATCAACCACACTGGGCTCATGCAATGGGGCTAAAAATAACACGGTAGCCATTGAGGTTCAGGCTGGAGTCAGAGCTCCAAGACTTCCCTGGGTTTCAGAG
This sequence comes from Pelodiscus sinensis, assembly GCF_052426305.1. Classification (NCBI taxonomy): domain Eukaryota; kingdom Metazoa; phylum Chordata; order Testudines; family Trionychidae; genus Pelodiscus; species Pelodiscus sinensis. The sequence goes on along the minus strand of NC_143074.1, from coordinate 4,184,876 downwards.
CCTGGCCGCCAGCCTGAGCCCAGACAGCTACCCGGCACTGTAGTATGAGTCCTGTAGCCCAAGTCAATTGCCCCAGGTCAACAAGACTCATTGAGGCTGAGCTGACTTCATAATGTAGATGTGCCTTGAGGGTCTCTAAGTTTGCTGGTTGGGTTTCTTGTCCCTCTGGCTAGCTGGGCAGAAGAAACAGCTCCTGCCTATATTCCTCATGTGCTCAGTTAGCTTGACCCACCGGAGATATCAGATAGGATTCTGCCTCGTCAGATATGTCTGGAACAAGACTGAAAGCTTACCCCCTCCTTGCCACCACTTTGCCTGATTTGGCTTCAAACAAAGAAGGAAACAAACAGCTGGACAACCAGGCAACACCAGGAGAAGCCAAGGGACAGAGGGAGGGGGTAAGACGTACCCAGCAGTCACCGTCCAGGCTTGGGCACCCTACATAATCACCCACACCCAAATTTTCCAAAGTGGCCTCTAACTCTGCATCTGCTACATGCACAATTGTTTGTGTGCATGCAAACTCTATGTTGCATGCCCAGGGCATCCTCCGGAAAATGTGGGGCCCAACTCCAAGTTTAAAGCATGACCTCTCTCCTCCTGCCTTAAATGCTTGTGCTCATCCCATGAGGCAACAGAAGATGTGTCCAGGGTTGGGTTGCTTCCAGAGAGACCGAAAGAAGGTAGAGAGGGGAGCTGCCTGTTACACAGGTGGAGGGGAACCTGAGGAGTGTCTCTGTCACTAAGTTTCACTTCAAGGCACCGCTGAGGCCGGCCCCAGCACACATCCAGGGCTCTGCTTTGTCCAGATTTTCCACCACACCAAACCAGTCATTATCAGCAGGGAGAGCCCCCTCCCCCCCATCCTGGGGTTGCCAATATACACAATCAGATGGCCCCCCCAGGTGTGGTACTGCTCTTACCCCAGAAGGCTTCAGGTAAGCTGTGCCCCTACTATCCTCACTGGCTAATGCAAACGAACGGTGTCCATCACAACTGGCTCAGCAACAGGCCTGCCAACACGGGCGGGGAGGGGGGGAAGGGGGCAGTTGCCCCAGTGCACCAGAGATTCTGAGGGGCCCTGGCCCCCCTCTTTGAGTCACCGCCGGAGTGTCGCACCGCCGTGCCGCTGAGATGTGGGTGAGTTCACACCGCAGTCCAAGTGGTGCTGAGGACTGAATGTCCCTGGCTCCTGCCCCTTTCACCCCACTCCTTCTGGGGGTGCAGAGCTGCCCCCCACCTTGCCCCGGGTCCTGTGGTGGCTGTCGGCCCCGTTGCTAAGCAACAGGCTTTCCCTTCTTTCCTCCGGAGGGCAGGGGAGGCCAGCCAAGCAGTGGACCTCAGGGACGTCCTTGCTTTTAGTCACCGCTTGCTCCAGACACTGAGGACTGAAGTCCTCAGTCCACTCTGGGTTTGAAGCTTGTCCCTGCCAGTCTGACATCTCCCCCAGGGGAGCTCATGGCCCATTTAGGCTGCATCTACATGGCTTACTGAAAGAGGAAAGCTGTGTCTTTCAGAGGCACTAAAATGACACTCTCCTACCCCCCACCCTGAAAGAAAAATTTTGCTGACAGGCAGCAGTGTGAACAGAGCAGAGCTCTCTCCTGCCGACCAAGCGACTGCCACTCCTTGAAGGTGGAAGTGAAAGACCAGACAAACCCTCGCTGCCCAGCGTGACTTTCAGCATCACTTCTGTAGCGACTCAGCTGTGTCGCTACAAGCAGACCAAGCCTCTGTCCCAGAAACGGCAGCCTTGAAGCCTTCCAATGTCCTGAGCCCACAGGAGGATCAAGTCAGGACCCCGCTTCAGGTTTCTCAGCAGTCCTTGAACCCGCCGGAGAGGCGCACACAGCAAATGTGGGTGGCTGTGGCCTGGTGGAGCACAACGGGGAGTTCTGACGTGCAAACTTAATGAGGGGGTGCCCAAGGAAAAGCTGCTGCTTTTGCTCTGGTGGGCTGGGCTGAGCAGGAGATAAAAGGAGACAAAACACAAGCATTGAGTGTGGACCTGGAGGGCCTGGCTGTCTGTGCCTATGCCCATGCCCACAGAAACAATCATGTCAGTTCTAGAACATAAGAATGGCCGTACTGGGTCAGACCAAAGGTCCATCTAGCCCAGTAGCCTGTGTGCCGAAAGTGGCTAGCACCAGGTGCCCCAGAGAGGGTGGACTGAAGAAAATGATCAAGCGATTTGTCTCCTGCCATCCTTCTCCAGCCTCTGACAAACAGAGGCCAGGGACACATTTCTATCCCCTGGCTAATAGCCTTTTATGGACCTAACCTCCATGAAATTATCTAGCTTCTCTTTAAACTCTGTTATAGTCCTAGCCTTCACAGCCTCCTCTGGCAAGGAGTTCCACAGGTTGACTACACACTGTGTGAAGAACAACTTTATTTTATTAGTTTTAAACCTGCTACCCATTAACTTCATTTGGTGTCCTCTAGTTCTTCTATTCTGGGAACTAATAAATAACTTTTCTTTATCGGCCCTCTCCACACCACTCATGATTTTATAGACCTCTATCATATCCCCCCTCAGTCTCCTCTTTTCTAAACTGAAAAGTCCCGGTCGTTTTAACCTCTCTTCATATGGGACCCGTTCCAAACCCCTAATCATTTTAGTTGCTCTATTCTGAACCCTTTCTATGCTCCTAGAGGGCTGCAGGAGCATCACCTGTTTCCAACAGCATCTGGAGAGGAGTGAGCTATACTCATGTTGGGTCTGGGTTTCTTCTGTTCCAAGCAGAGTTTTGCAAGCAATGGATTGTTCACTTTGCTGGCTATGCTGAAAAACCATTAGGTGGGGCTGAACCAAAACCAAAATTTTTGACAAACCGCAAAATAAAAACAAAGCAAATTGTTAATGTTCTCGGATGTTTCTTGAATAAAACTGAAGGAAATTTCTAAACAAAAAGGCATCTCAAACCTACAAATGTCACCACAAAATGCTTCAGCTTTGGGGGAATTTGTTTTCAACGCAAACACATTGGGGAAACTATATAAATGTAATAAATGTTTCAAAGTTGGGGAATCTGCTTTTGGGGGTTTTGGGGGGGGGGTGTTTTTGTTTGGTTGGTTTGGTTTGGTTAAATAATTTTGCAGAAAATCTTTGCCTAGCTCTGATTCCAAGGAGTCCTAATTAGATTTGTGTGTGTATATCAGGGTATGTGCTGGTTTGTGTATCAGGGTAGGAGCTGCAGGCTAAATTTTTAACACTTAGCAATTCTTTGACTCAGTTTATGCAACATTCCATCACACTGACACAGTGAGCAATGCATCAATCCTTGTAGTGCAATGTCAAGTGATACCAAGTGACAGCAATCAATTATTTACTGTTCCACTTTCCAAATAACATAGAAATATTGACACAACAGTCAGGATAGGAAAAGAAAACCAGTGAAGGAAAGCAGAAAGTATAACCTGAATGTTACAAAGGGCCAAGAGCCACACCCAACATTCCTGGATTCTACTTTTAGTTCTGACACCGATTATGTGTGACCTCAACCAAGTCATTTAATCTCACTTTGCCTCAATTTTACTATCTGTAAAATAGAATACTAGCTTAAGTCACTTTGATATACTCAGATGAAAGGAGTTAAATATATATATTACAGGTTGACACTCTCTAATTCGGCACTCTCTGGTCCGGCAACCTCCATGGTCAGGCATGATTTCAGTTAGCCTGATGTCCACTTATCATAAAGTTTGTTTACAGCCACCAGCCCTGACTCTCAGAGGCATCCCCACGTCCATTCCCCTAGCCCAACACATGCATCCTTCCCATCCCAGCTGAAGAGGCAGCATGTATCAGACATGGGCTGCACTGCCTGGTTAAGGCCAAACCAAGGGACTCTGCCCCCTCTGCCCGGGCAGCAGTTTGTACTGTTCCACTCAGCACTGCTGGCCCCTAACTTTCACAGGCAGCACATCCACTCCCCAGCTCCATGGAGTTTTCCAAATGTGCAGATACAACGGTGCGGAAAGCTCTCAGCTCCAGGCAGTTTTCCCACAGTCCTCCGCCCATCCAGAACAAGCTCCTGTAACAAACTACATTTGCCACAGGGAGCTCGTCAGTCTGGGCACAGCACAGGTCAATTCACTTTCTCCCGGTGTGGACCCTGGGAAGATCTGTGCTGAAGAGAAGGGTGCTAATATGGAACCCTCCCTTCTGACTGACGCTCCAGCCCTGGTATGTTTACTTTGTGCCCAGATGCTTTGAATAAAGGCTCCTATGGCAGGTGCTAAAAACACCAGGCTAATAAAGCAGCATAAAGCCAGGTACTGATCCAACATAACTACCTCTTCGGAGAAAGCAGCACCCTCCTATTGCCACCTTCTTTCCCCTTCGACAGTAACTCAGGACATCGTGTGTTTATACAAAAGAGCCTTAAACTAGTGGGCAAATGACAGTTTCGTAGCGAGACAAGGTGGGGGAGCTCAACAGTGTGTCTCTCTCACCCATAAAAATGGGTCCAGTAAAAGGCATCACTTCACCTGCCTCGTCTCCCTCATGTCCTGGGACAAACATGTTGTGAAGGGCAGGACTTTAACAGAGTTCCCAGAAGAACTAAATAGACTCATGGCGGGACAGGTCCATCAATGGCTGTTAGGCAGGATGGGTAGGGAGGGTGTCCCTCGCCTTTGTTCGTCAGAACCTGGGAATGGGTGACAGGGGAGGGATCACTTGATGGTTCCCGGTTCTGTTCACTCCCTCTGGAGCATCTGGCATTGGCCACTGTCGGCAGACAGGACACTGGGCTAGATGGACCTTTGGTCTGACCCAGTGTGGCCATTCTTATGTTCTTAACATGACTCCAACAGTGCTGCAGACAAGCCAGACCCTCCTAGTTACTCCTGTTGAAATGGAGGCAAAGCCTAGGCCAAGCGTGGGAATGAGTTAGTATGAGGAGCCGTATTTGTATGTCTGTGAATGCACGCACCCAAGTACATGTGAGTGCAGTCGTGTGGACGAGTGAGTGTGTATCCGTGTGGATGAATGAGTATGGCTCTGAAATGAGTGTACAGGAAAGAAAACACAAGGGCTGTGTCTAGACTGGCAAGTTTTCCGCAAAATCATCTGCTTTTGTGGAAAAACTTGCCAGCTGTCTACACTGGCCGCTTGAATTTCCACAAAAACACTGACGATCTCATGTAAGATTGTCAGTGCTTTTGCGGAAATTCTATGCTGCTCCCGTTCGGGCAAAAGCCTTTTTCTGAAAGACTTTTGTGCTAAAGGGCCAGTGTAGACAGCAGAGATTTCTTTTCCGCAAAAAAAGCCCCGATGGCGAAAATGGTGATCGGGGCTTTTTTGCGGAAAAGCGCATCTAGATTGGCCACGGACGCTTTTCCGCAAAAAGTGCTTTTGCGGAAAAGCGTCCTGCCAATCTAGACGCTCTTTTCCGAAAATGCTTTTAACGGAAAACTTTTCTGTTAAAAGCATTTCCGGAAAATCATGCCAGTGTAGACGTAGCCAAGAGGAAATGCTAGAAACACACAGTTGCTCCATGATCATTTTCTTCCAACATTTGACCAAGACAAACGTTAAAACTATGATGTACCCCAATCTCACTGATGAGGGAAAGGGGCACCAGGGAATTGGAAGCCAAAAAGGGGAGGGGGCGAAGAGTCAAATGCAAAACTATATCCAGGAGGAATAATGGCCATACGAATAAGTGATCAAAAAGATTAATTCTGCCTTCCATATGTTCATGAAAAAAAAAAAAACACGCTACCCAATCTGGGAGAGGTCAAATCCTTCCAAAAAGAGAAACTCTCACCTCAGTTTGAATTGGAACATTTGGTGTTTCATGTGCACCTTGGAATGAGGCAACTGGTATCATTCAAACTTTATGTTCATCTTTTGGATTGCTGCCCTGCCGGGTCACATTTGTGGCTCTTACAGAACCAGGAATCCCCCAGTGACAATATGCTTTTCCTGGCTCTGCCTTGAAGCCAAATTCCATAGCAGCTGACAAGGAAATTTACCATCAGACAACTATTAAAATGTATCTTAAACTGTGACGATCATTTTCTGGGCTGCGTGTGAAAAATGTAAATACTGTAGCTTGGCTCATATGCTGTACAGCCTGCACTCACACCCTTTTGCACTCCTATCCATTGTTAAACAGATATGGGAGAAGCATACCAGTCCTCATAAACCAGGCAGGGTCAGAGTCCAGACAGTATGGCCCTGATCCTGCTATTGGCAACATTAAGCAGACCCCTGCACCTGCAGGGAGCCCAGCTGTCTTCATTAGTATGTTGCAGGATCAAAGCACCTTTTGTTAGAGAAACTCAAGCTTTCTCTGCCTGCCTGTCTGTTCACTGTTGGCAGACAGGCTACTGGGCTAGATAGACCTTTAGTCTGACCCAGTATAGCCGTTCTAATGTTCTTAACATGACTGCTAGTGCAAAGAGCCCATGGACAGGGGAATCACGGGGACGGGGGCTTGCAAAGTCCTAAATGCCCACCCAGCCACCCTTCCCAGTGCAAAGGTTGAACGATACACAGAAGTAATGTTCTAGGTGCCCAGCTCTGAAGGCAGCGCTGCTGCCAGCAGCAGCATAGTGTGTGTGGAAGCAGGAAAAGGAGATAAGGGGATTTGTGTGCAGCCATCTTAGGTTTGTCAGTAGCAGAGCAAGAGTCAGGCTAAGTCTGTGGCCTGACAGTGCGAGAACTGTAAGAAGTGCTGCCTTTGCCTCTCGCCTCCATACGGAGAGAAGGATGGAATGCTGACTGCAGTGAGAACCTTGAGATAAGGTAGCATCTGGGAGGAACTAAGAGATAATTGTTAGCCATTGCTGTATGTAACGGGAAAGTATATATACTGCTGCTTTTACTGTTTGTATTCGAAGATCTGCCTAAGCAAGGGGGGGAGTTGTCCCCCCGTCCGGTCACAGCTTCCCTTGCAATTGCTCGAAAATAAACTCTCTGATTTGTTGCTTACTAAACGCAGAGTGAGGACTTTGTTTTCTTCCACAAGTGGCAGAAGTAAGGGTGGTGTGTGCACACAAGATGTTTAGTGCAGCCTCACCCCCTTTCTTATCTAGACCTTCTGAGCCCACCCCCGTAACACACACACATACACACACACACCTGCCAACAGGCCTCTACTAGTGAGTTATAAATCAGCTTTCAGCAGCTCAGAACCACACACACACACACACACACACACACCCCTGCCAACAGGCCTCTACTAGTGAGTTATAAATCAGCTTTCAGCAGCTCAGAACCAATTGCATGTGCAGGGTGATATATTATATCCCAAAGAGAGACAATGGAACATACTCACAAGCACATTATAACTAGGGGTAGGAGCGTGGTTCCTGGGAGAACAGGCTGTCTCCTCGGCTATAAAGGCGGCCACAAAACTTAACAGCTGAATGAGAAAAAAAATGCACCAGGAAACTTACAAAATGGCTTCTTTAGAAGTGCAGGGATGGGCTTTCCAAAATTTAAAAGGCCAGCACAAGAATTGATCTGAGGAAGTGGGTCTGGCCCACAAAAGTTCATCACCTAATAAACCATCTTGTTAGTCTTTAAAGTTCTACATAGTTCTGTCTTTTGTTTCAGCTGCACCAGACTAACACAGCTGCATCTCTATCACCATAGCACAAGAAAAGCTCTCTGGGTCACAGCACCTGTAAAATGGCACAGCCCTGCCCTGTGGAGAGCGAAGAGGGAGAAGGAAGTTACCGATGAAGGTGCTGCTGCATCTGTGTGTGTCTATTGCTGCCCTATCACAATTCGCATCGGGTCACTTTTGTTACTGGGGAACAATGAACCAAGGTGCTGTATTTTGCAACAGCTAACGCAACAACCAAACCATGGCGACAGGGCCAGATCCTCAATGGGTGTAAACTGGCGTCGCTTCCCTGAAGTCCAAATGAAGAATGATGCTGATTCACACCAGCTGAGAATCAGGCCCCTCGGTTTCTTAACAAAACAATGTGCATGGGAGAGGTTTGTTTGCATGGTCTCATCCCTCCTTTAAGCAAATTACCTTTCCCTTTCCAGGAAAGGCACAGCAGCCCCTTTGCAGCTGGCAATGTTATTACCATGTCACTAGAATAACAGGAATGTGAGGATGTGCTGAGCCCATTCATCTTCCCAGCAAGAGCTTGATCTCCTCCGGAACATTTCCTCAGACACTCAATAGCTCAGCAGGTGTGTTCTGCTCCGATGTAGCTGGCACGCTAGCAGTACAGCCAGTGAGTGATCTCCACCTAACTGTCCTAAATGAGCAGCAGCCGAGTGGTTAATTTTCCAAGGAAATAGATCTGCTCTATTTAAGCAGGTGGGGGGGGGACCCAAAACAAAACAGCGGGGGGGCCCCATGTTGTTGACAACTCTAGCAGCAAATTAAAAAGCTAAAATAAAATGTACCATCGAGTAACAAGCTGGAGACAGGCCAGAAATCAAAAATAGATGTAAAGAAAACTGTACAGAGAAATGCGTTCCAAGCAGGCTCATTGAGCTCAATTACTAGAAATTAGAAAAGGGTCTGGAAAAAGAAATATTGCAAGGCTACCATACATTAGGTGGTGTTAATGACGCCTGTTCTGTTTATGGGCTGCTTTCTAATAATGTTTTAATGACAGGGGATTTGCTGGAGCGTTATTAATAGGGGAGCGTCTCCGGGCACTTGCAGGCAGAAACACACCTGATACAGCTTCTTTAATTTAAGAAATTATATTAAAGGTGAACGTTAATGGTTTGGATCCGGACTTGCAGCAACTCCATCACCATCCCAGGGCTTCAAGTTTCAGGAGACGGACGCCCACAAAGCAAGAGATCTTTAGAAGGTCTTTTGTCTTCCGCTGGTTTTGAGCCTGGAGAAGCCCTAGCATGAAGCTCTACCCTGCAGCCATGAAGACTAAGGCTTAAAAAACCCAAAGTCTCCTCTAGTGACAGGACTCCAGGAGCTGCGGCTTTAAGAAAAGACACCAAGTATCCCTGAAACGCATGGAAAAATCATCAGAGCTGGCAACACTGCGTAGGGTGGAGGGGGACAAGCTGATACCCTGCCCTGATGCTTGTGCTTGGATCATACAGAGATTTGGTCCCAGTTCTCCACGAGCTGGTCAGCTCTGGCAGAGTTCGCTGCCATCCTCTCGCCATCTCTGAGCAACTGGAAGGGGAAGGCTCAGACCTGGACTCTTCCCTTCCAAGCTGGCCATGGGTCAGGGACAACCTGGGGGAGCAGACATCTTCTCCAAGGCTCCTGGAGTCCCTCTTCCTGGAATAGAGCCCAGAAAGCGGGAGGGATAGCTCAGTGGTTTGAGCATTAGCCTGCTAAACCCAGGGTTGTGAGCTCAATCCTTGAGGGGACCATTTAGGAATCTAGGGCAAATCTGTCAAGGTCCAGGCAGGGGGCTGGACTTGATGACCTCTTAAGGTCCCTTCCAGCTCTATGAGATGGGATATCTCCATACAAATAAGGGCTTCTCCCTCACTTTTTCCCATGTGCAGTCGGGGTGAGTAAAGATGCCAAGCCAGTGAGAATTCAGGACTGGGGCTCAAGAGGCTTCTAGGTCTGCTGTTGACTTGCCGTGTGGGCAAATTGAACCTGAGGTTTGCCTCATATCAGCCAATGGCAGGCCCAGCTCACCATGGCATCATTCATAGAATCACAGAATCCTAGGGCTGCAAGAGACCTCAGGAGTCATCAAGTCCAGTCCCCTGCCCAAAGAAGAACCAATCGCAACTCAATCAGCCCAGCCAGGGCTTTGTCAAGGTGGGGCTTAAAAACCTCTAGGGATGGAGATTCCACCTCCACGCCAGGGAGTGACACTGTCCTGATTTGATCGCATTTCCCACCTCCTTTCTCCTGGCATCAAGGACTCTGCAATATGCAGGGAACAATGAACGGAGCCCACCGGATAGTGTGTGATGGGGTGATTGCTGGCTGGCTTGCAGCAGGGGGAGGGACACAGATGCAAGATGCGTTCAGGCAGCCAGGCCTGGTCTGTCCTAGGAAATTAAGTCAGGTCAGTATAACTACATCCAACGGGGCATGAAAAATCCTCCTCTTGAGCAACGCAGTTACACTGACCTAACCCCCACTGTGGACAGGGCTAGGACAGGAGAATTCTCCCATCAATCTTGCGACGGCCTCTTGGGGAATATAGACACTGACAGGAGAACCCAGGACAGAAGCCCTGCAGAGGTGCAATTGTGCCGCTGCCACGTTTTAAGCATAGACAAGCTCTCAGAGATGACACACTGAGACTATGCCTGAGCACTGGTATTTAATGAAGAAGAAGAGAAAGCGTGTGGCGTTTGTACCTCACCAGAACCACTACCCCGTTCCAGTAGAGCACCACAACAGTCAACATCTGGCTCATTCCGCTTTAACAATTTCCCCCCGCAGCTCTTCTCGTCAGTAAATCCCGACGCACATTACAAAGGAGTTTGGTGTCATCATCCCCATTTTACAGATGGGGTAACTGAGGCATCAAAACAGAAAATGACTCACCCCAAGGGTCAGGAACAGAATACAAGTCTCCGGAGACCCACTTCAGTGCTCTAACCACTAGCCCACAATGCCTTGCAAATCTCTGGCCCATATATATTTTGAGAGTGCACCTGGGGCCAGGTGGGCAGCTCTAGCGACTCAAGGTCTTGGTTAAGCCTCAGAACAGAAAGGTTCACAGCCCAGTTCCTCTTTGGCATCTCTCCAGAGTTTGCTTCCAGAGGGTGATGCTGGTGCCAACCGCTGCCTTTGGAGAGGCTAATTTGGGATGTGACTATTTCTCCACTATTTCTCCATCCATTTCTCACCCTTGAGGAGCTGCCCAGCAGTTCCCGCTCTAAGGCTATGTCTACACTCGCGGCTTCTTGCGCAAGAACATCTTGTGCAAGGGTTCTTGTGCAAGAAATCTTGTGCAAGGGTTCTTGTGCAAGGGTTCTTGCGCAAGAAAACATCCACACTGCCATGTGCGAGCTGTGCTTTTGCACAAGAGTGCCCATGGCAGTGTGGACGCCCTCTTGTGCAAGAAAGCTCTGGTGGCCATTTTAGCCATAGGGCTTTCTTGCACAAGAAATCCTTGCCGAGCGTCCACACTGCCCTCTTGTGCAAGAGCTCTTGCACAAGAGGGCTTACACCCGATAAAAAAGAGCGTAGCTCTTGGGCAAAGAGCCCTCTCTTGCCACGCCGTACTGTAAATTTCCTTGTGCAAGAGCGGGCGGGCAGTGTGGACGCTCTGCAGATTCTTGCACAAGAACGGCCGTACTTGCGCAAGAAGCCGCGAGTATAGACATAGTCTAACTGTGGGAGTGAAGGGCCGTTTGGTGAGCAGGCAAGTGACAGACAATGCTTGGGAGGATGTTACCGCCAAACACACTGGGGTGCTCTGGATCACTGCAGATACACACATGCGCCAGGGCAGAGCTCCATCTGCCTCCAGCACAGTCTGCCTAGGAAGCAGGTGACGCTTCCTGAAGTCAGAAGTTCTGAGGGCATCTTGCTTTGGTCTCAGTTTTCTTCTTGATGGCAGAGCGGCAACTGAGTTGGAGACGCATAGGCAGAGCTGTCGCTGAAATATGCCGTTTTTATTGACTTTGCTTTTCTTTATACCAGGTTTTCTTTTATATTAGGCACCAGGGCTGTTCTCATCCATTGTGCAAGCAATTCCATAGGCCGAGGAAGAGACTTGCAATCGGATTTGCTTATTTAGATTTATCAGTTTAACAGGACCAGCAGTTCTCTTATTTCAACCAGGTGGTACAGAGGGTCATGTCCATTTCACAGATTCCATCTGCCCTTCTGCATTTCTCTTGAAGGAGGCCCTGGTGCACTCAGCAGCTGTGTAAATTGGCAGGGTGTAACTTTACACTCCAAGAAGGCTGAGTCTGATTTGGCAGGTAAGTGGATTTCATGGGATTGATATTCGCATTCCCTAAGAAAGAGCATGGCAAAAAATGATGCCTCGGTGCTGAACAGGTCTTACCGCAGCTAGACGCTTTCTCCATAGGTTTCCAGTGCTTACGAGCAATGCCCCACAAAAGCCCTGTATTCTACAGATGAACAATATCTAGATAGCTCAGCATTTTCTCTGTCAGGGCACCGGATAACTGGGGATTAATAGCAGGCTCCAGAGCCTTTCACCTAACCATTAAATTGCTCAGTTGAATCCAGCCTTGGGCAACAGAATTCAAAAAATTACCATCTGATGTCTGCTTCGTGGTGCAAGTAAAATAAGCTGTTGGCTGAAGTCCAATGGGCAGATGTCCATGCCTCTGAGCACTGCTTCCACAAGAGACTCCATGGCTGGCCCTCACTGGAGAGAGAGAGGACAAGGACTGACCAGAGATGGGTCCCTTGAGATTAGCTGGCCTAGAAGCCTCCACTACTAGAGAGAAGCATTCAGACAGCGGGGGGATCAGTCTGGCCCCTTTCTCTGATGAGTCCTTGGTCTTTTTTCTCCCCCAGGCTGAAATGCTGAGCCTTCCTGATGTTCCGCTCCCTCTGGGTTGTGTCTTTGTGTCTCCTTGAGCTGCTTTTGGGGTGCCTAAGAAACACAAACTACCCAGCATGGGGAGAACCCCTGAAGGGCACAGCACTTTCCTCTGGCAGGCACAAAACCACACACATCTCAGCTCCCATCTCAGACACATGCAGTATGGGGGGGAACGCACGGGAAAGCCAGATCGGCGGGTCTTCCCCGATATCGGGCTGAAGCAACCTTTGCACTTCTTCAGGAGACCCTGGACGGGAGAAGAGGCCCCTGCATAGGTAGGGAAGTGGCCATTTCCTATCCAAAGGGGCCCAGGGATAGAATCAGGACTTATTGGGCGGGAGGGGGTGCTAAGACTTGGCAGATAGGGAGGCTATCAGTGAAACAAGACGTGGGAAGTTACATTCAGACTTTCTACAGCCACGTGGGACTTGGGGACACAGCGGAGGGGCCTGGTTTCTAGAGGGCAGGCAGGTGGCATTTGCTGAAAGGCAGCCCCCTTTCAAGCCCCCTTCCAAGTTGGGCATCCAAAATCCCCAGTCACTTTAGGAAGCCTTGAACTTAGGCTGCCGAGGAGGCAGGGTGCATCCGAGGGGCCGGGCCTATGGAGGAGGGGAAGAAAGCTCGACTGAGGAGGCGAGCTGAAAGAGGTCCGACTAAAATGGGCCAGCCCAGCAACACATTACAACAGCCCAAGCCCAGAGCGGGCCAGCTGGTAGGGGGGAACCTGTACTTGCCCTGCCCCCGCAGAGCAGAGCTGGCGCTCTCGCTGCTCAGATCCTTTCCAAGAACAGCGGTGGGGGCGCACGGGGAGCCTCAGCCTGAGCTGTGCTTGCAGCAGCTCGGGCGGCTGCATTACTCATGAGTGGGATGCGCAGCAGCATCCCTCATGAATGAAAGTTTAAAAAAAAAAAGAACAGATCACACCGCCCACTACCAGGCACTCTATAAATACTGTAGCAGGGGGTGTCTGCAGGGGAACTGGAGGTGTGAGCTTCATGGCATACTTACAGAGCTGCTCACGGAACTTGATTAGCCGCCACAGTGCGGCAAAAGCTTTGTCCTTTTGGAGGAGTCTAAATTAAAACAATTGGTTCTGTCCTACTCTGTTACGCCCAGGGAACCTCACAGATCTCCATATTGCAGGGGTCTGTCTGGGTCTCTTTCTTTCTTCTTAGGGATTGGTAATGCAGTGGTACCTACAGCCCTACCAGCAGAACTCCCCTTGTAGTAGACACTATACACCGGGGCAGGCAATAGGCAGGTCACTGGTCAAAGCCAGACACTTTTTATTTTCTTCTTATCATTATTGTTCATTTATTTTTATTATTTTCTCTGGCATCTGGATCTTGACCATACCTTGACCAAGACATTTGAGCCTTCGGGAAAAATAATAATAATAATTGACAACCCCTGTTGGACACAAATGTGAAGACAAGATTGCCCTGCCTCTGAGAGCTTGCAGTCGAAGTACAGCGAGGGGAAGTTTGGTGCCGCTTCCTGCTACAAATCGTGGGAAATGGACCATCGCTTTTCTGTGGCATGCAGAACTGCTGAAAGAATGGGAGCAGGAGAAAATTTATCTCTGTCGTGTCTGGAATGGATGGATGATTTACAGAATAAATGTACTCGAACTCTCTCTATATATTTTACAGAAGTATGCATCTGTCTGAGAGTCCATTTGTTCAAGAACGCCTCCGAAACAGCACGAGCGAGAAGCATCAAATTTGGGAGGCAGCTTCCTCTTATCCTAACTTGAAGTAAATTCAGGGTTTGGTTGTGGCAGGAAAATGGGATGTGCCTGGAATTCGACTGTTTTCCATAATATGGAAATGGGAGAGGGCAGAGAGAGAGGAAGGATGTGATACTCACAGTCACCACTGGGGGCAGCGAGCATAGGGAAGAGCTATGCCACACAGTGACCACTGGGTGTGGCCATACCACCAAGGGAGGGGTCAGCTGGGGCCTTCTTGCCTGACACCAGCCCAGGTAAGTGCCCCCCCCACACTCCAAATCCCTCCCCACTGACCCTTGGCTCCAGTGCTAGATCAGTGTGGGGGAGAAGCTCCACTGGCCCCATCACTCCCCTGATGGGAGCACCACCCAGCCCCACCCCTCCCCAACAGCAGCCACTGATGACCCCCTACCTCCATGAGCAGCCCAGCATGGGCACACCTGGCCAGCCTGCATGGCCCCCCTTCCCTCTGCCCAGCCAGGGCCTGAGCCCAGGAAGTGCTGGCAGGTGACCTGCATGGCCCATTACCTCCACCCTTGGGCCAGACCCAGGCAATGCCGGGTAAGTCTTCTCGTTGATTTATACTAGAACACCCCTACCTTGTTGGTTGAACCACATGGGGTGAAATACCCATAAATCTGATCATGGTTGCATCATATGTAAACACAGAGCAGCTCCTCTCTGGATTTACTCCCTGGGCAACTGCAGTACACGGAGGTGGGTCCCTTGAGTGAACCTGCACTACTGGAGAGAAGCGTTCAGACCGGGACGTATTTTTTTTTTTTAAATCCAGAGAGGAAACATATTTGTTCATGAAGAAAAAAAAATCCCATCGGCGCACCAAGAGACCTCCCCAGGGAGCAAACTGTTTCTTTTCGCCCTGGCGCAGAAAGAACCTCCTGGGGAGAAGTCCGGGAGGCACTGTACAGAGATGGCGGCAGGAGGCAGGGCAGCAGCCCAGGGAGCAGGCAGACCTGGCTGCTGGGGGCTTCGGAGTCCGTTTTACAGAGTCGCTCCCTAAATAATCAGCGAGGCCCTTGTTTAGTAACTCATGGACGTGTGTAAGTGCAGGAAGTTTCTGCTTTACCCTGGAGCACGGACGCGTATGGAAGGAGCCTCCAGGAAACAGAACCTCCTCCCCCTGTGCAGCTGAGCCCATTTGTAACCCCTTCGAGATGGGGGAGCGCTGGGCAGTGCGCACAGCCCTAGCGTGCACCAGGTCCCAAAGAGACAGCGTAACAGTCAGCCGGAAACTGACCTCTCCCGCCCCACAGAAATTGAACTTCACTCCCACCCCCTCCCGGAATTCTTCCCAAAACTGGAGCAGCTGAACCCATTTTACTAAGTGGAATCGGAGGGAGGGGAACAGCCCCGTTCTGTCCTCTTTGCAATACCCAGGAGCCGAGACTTTAACGTCCCCTCCAAAGAGTCTTCCAAAGTGCATGTTGGGAGTATGTGGTCTCCAGCAGTGTTCTCTGAACGCTGGGGGCTTGGTCAGCCACCCAGCTGATTAGCAGAGCACCCACAGCCAGCAGCATGTGTTTCTACTGGTGGTGCACATCTGCACATGCCTTGGCACACAACATTTATTCCGCACATGGATGGAAAAAAATTAGAGGGAACACTGGTCTCCAGTGGACATAGGGACTACTCAACTTACCTCTGTGCCACCCTCCCCACAGATCCCAGAAAAAGCAGCTTAGAAGGAAAGAGACTCTGGCAATCCCCAAATTGGCAGATGGTCCTTTGATGGCCACTGTCAGCTGGTGCTAGTTACATCCAGTGCTGGCTTTTTGTGTAACCGCGTAGTGTTCACATTTTAGATGGGTGGTGTCTCAGCTCCAAAGCACTTCACAGCCAACCCATTCAGCTGCACAACAGCCCGGTGAGGTGAGTATCATTAACCCCATCTCTCAAAGTGTCCGAGGAAGAGGTCAAGTGACTCACCCAAGGAACCAGAGGTTGTAAGTGCCAGAACTGGGATTGCAACCCAGGAGTTCATAGTACTGAGAGCCTGGCAGGGGCCGCTAACAGGACAGTTTACTTGTGTACAGCAACTTGGCTGTATCTAGACTGGCCAGTTTTTCCAGAAAATCAGCCGCTTTTCTGGAAAAACTTGCCAGCTGTCTACACTGGCCGCTTGAATTTCCACAAAAGCACTGACTTCCTACTGTAAGAAATCAGTGCTTCTTGCGGAAATACTATTCTGCTCCCGTTCAGGCAAAAGTCCCTTTTACACAAAGCTTTTGTGCAAAAGGGCCAGTGTAGACAGCTGAGATTTGTTGTCCACACAAAAGCCCCGATCATGAAAATGGCGATCGGGGCTTTTTTGCAGAAAAGAGCGTCTAGATTGGCACGGAAGCTTTTCCACAAAAAGTGCTTTTGCAGAAAAGCATCCGTGCCAATCTAGACGCTCTGTTCCGAAAATGCTTTTAACGGAAAACTGGAGCCTTCCACAAACCTCAAAACTTAGCTGCCAAACAAATGGTTCTATGCACTCTAGGAACAAATGCACTCTAGGAACTTAGGACAGATTTTGGGGGCCCAGAATGTGGGGAGGTTGGGGGGCTCCTTCAGTGGCACAGTGGATAAATTCCCTGCCTAAGAGCCAGAGAGGGAGGGCTTGAGCCCCACCCTGGCACCCAAATTGATCCCAAGAGACTGCACAGGGGCTCCCCTAAAGCACAAACTTATGCCAAAATTGAATGAAACACTAAAATAAAACAAAGCAAGAGAATCTAGGAAGCATTGGACACTGCAGTTGCTCCACCTCAAACTGCACAGTCAAGAAGGAAGTGGAGCAACGGCAATTCCACTCCTCCCGCCACGTCCTCGCTCTGGACTCCAGGATTGTCTAGCATGGCATGGACCCACGGACGCTGCTAATTTAAATCTCCACTCGACAGCGCACCAGCGTGCACACACATCGGGTACGTCTAAACTACATGGCTCTGTCGACGGAGCCACGTAGATTTGTTTGTTTGGCAAAGGGAAACGAAGCCGCGATTTAAATAATCGCGGCTTCATTTAAATTTACATGGCTGCAGCGCTCTGATGATCAGCTGTTTGTCGGCAGATCGGGGCAGTCTGGACAGTCTCCTGCTGACATGAAAGCCCTTTATCGACCTCCCCGGTAACCCTCATCCTACGAGGCATAACGGGGAGGTCGATAAAGGGCTTTCAGGTCAGTGCGGGAGTGTCCAGACTAGCGTGCTGAGCCGACAAACAGCTGATCAGCTGTTTGTCGGCTCTGCGCAGCAGCCATTTAAATTCATTTCCCTTTGCCGATCAGCCTAATCTACATGGCTCCATCGATGGACCCATGTGGTTTAGACACACCCATTGATATGTACTCCAAGCAGAACGGCTGCTCTCTTCAATGCTACCTGTTCACAGAATCCTAGATTTCTAGGGCCAGCAGAGACCGCAGGAGACATTGAGTCCAACCCCCTGCCCAAAGCAGGACCAACCCCAACTCAATCATCCCAGCCAATACTTGTCAAGCCAGGACTTAAAAACCTCCAGGGATGGAGATTCCACCCCTCCCTAGGGAACCCAGCCCAGCGCTTCCCCACTCTCCTAGGGAAATAGCTCTTCCTAATATCCACCCTAGACATCCCCCACTGCCACTGAAAAAGACTTTTATCTTTCGGCTCTGAAAAGGGATGTTGTGAAGGAGGTTGCCCAGGACCTCGCTGCATTAAGCCAGCTGAATTTTACATACCTCGCTCTGATTGTATTAGTGGAAATCCTTATTCCAGTCACGCGCAGCCCTTTCAATAAATGCTACTTCAGCAAATATTCTTGGGTATGGAAAAAAAAAAAGATATGTCTTCAACTTTTTTTTAATTTTCTGCCAAGGAATGTTAAGTGGTTGTTTTAAATTGAGACATCTGATTGGCTAGTGTTTTGACTGTTTGGATAGTCACTTTAATCAAAGGAGACAGAGTCCGAGACAACCTCTAACAAGCATCATGCAAATCAGAATAAAAGTAGCAGAAGCTGTAAGAAATCCCGTGAGAATGAGGCATCTAGAAGCCAGACCAAAGGGCTGGGAGCCAGGTCTTTGGGTGTCTATCCCCTGCTCTGCCACCAAGCCATTTATGCAAATAAACGTTGTTTGCCTCCATTTCTCCATGTGTCGACCTAGGACGGTGATATTTGAGCCGCGTCAGAGGAGTGCGAGGATTAATTAATTAATTAATGCTTGAGATTTTTAAATGAGGCGCAGAGCAGGGCCTTGCACAGCCAATATTACCTATGAAAAAACTTGGCTCCTAGGGAAGACACCTTTAGGGTACCGTGGGGATGAAGGGTGATACTTTCCAAAGAACCTGGGTCCTGAAAATGAAAGGCGCTTCTGAGCCGCGGTCACTTAGTGCTTTTAGGGCATTTTACAAAACCTGTCGTCTTCTGTACGAAATAGTCTCAAACTCCTGTGGATTAACATGCCATTTACCGATCTTCCTGCATAGTGCAGGCCAAACCAGAGAACCGAGTAGCAAATAACGACAATTCTAAACTATTTTAGGTTCATTCTCTCCCCCCGAAGCTTCCATTGTCAGAGAGGCAAAGTGTTTGGAATGCCGTCCGTCCGTCCATCCAGGAAGGGAATGGAGGGGGGATGTCTGAAGGAGGCCAAAGGTTATGCTCAATCTCCCTACGGCAGAAGGTATAGCACAGAAAATGGATAAGGGCCAGAGGTGGGCGGTGGGAGGAACAGACAAGTAGAGGAAGTGAAGGCTGGGCAGAGACAGAGGCAAGGGGTATGCTCCTGTTGAGCCTTGTAGGAGGCGCTCGCACGAAGATGAAACAGCAAGAGACGAACCAGCAGAGAGACTCAGGAAAGGGGGTAACGCAGCAGAAGAGGAAGCCGACTCTGGCAGTGGTATGGGGAATGTTGGAGAGCGGGGTGGGGCATGAGGCCGGGAGGGAAAGGCCTGGCAGGACAGAAGCTGGAGGAGATGCTAGCTTTTTTTGCAAGGGCTTCCTCCTTTCTTGTCCAGCCCGGCAACAGAGAGGCCATCTGACAGGCAGGGAACTGGGCAATGCGTCCCACACAGGGACCTCTCCCCACCTTGTTGCAGCCAGGTCATGGGATTAGTGAAGGTGATAGGGCTTGCTGAAAGAAGGGGACTATTAGAGAGAGGTCTCAAGGGAGGGAGAGTAGCGTGTTCGCTCCCAGCATCAGGGACAGCAGAGGAGAGGAGAGGAGAGGAGAGGAGAGGAGAGGGAGGAAACAAGGCAAAATAAATCCATGCAGCCTTCCCACCCTGGCCACACGTAAGCCATTTGCAGGGAGGCCGAGATGAATCATTTCTCACACCTACACATCTCTGCTTGTGGGTCCCTCCAACAGGCCATGCCTGAAGCACTTCCCTGCTGCATCTTTCCTCCACCAACCCAACGCCCCCGCGTGGGACTCCGCCACCAGCTTCTCACTGAGCGAGCAGAGCCGCATATGCCGGCTGTGAAAACGCCAGCCACCAGGGCCCCGCTTTTTGTGCTGCCCCAGTTCGCAGCCTCCTCCCCCTAAAGTTTCAACGATGTTGGTCTCTCACTAAAATCAATTTTCAAAATAGCTTCTGCCGCCTGAACTTCAAATCTATGGCCCCTCCTCTGTCTTTAGCATGCCTTGCTTTTCAGCCCTACTACTCCATGGTTTCAAATCTAGGGTGCCGGCCAACCAAAAATCTTGTCTCTACCTGCTTTTGATATCCCTGGCTGTATTGCTGCACCAACGTCACCATGCTGGTGCAAATCTTTGTGTAGACACGCTGGCAAACGTGACAGGTGCCATCTTGGCTGCCACACCAGGGACATTCGGAATGTAATGCATGACTTCCCACATGTTGGAATGGGGACTGTAACAGACTCAATTCTCTGTGAAGGAGGCACACAGGAGCAGGGGGAAGGGCGACAACTCCGGGGGGGTGAAATGTTTCAGACAAATCATTTATTCACCATAACATGCAGTTTTTGTCAGTGCAAGACCCCTTGGCGAGTTTGACATGAATAGTTGCAGCAAGTCACAAAACTGGCGGAGAAAGACGAGGTGGTGATGGGCGATGCCACCGCCTCCCCCCAAAACCTCTATCCAGCGGTTACGGCAAAGTGATTATAGTGGTGATCCGGGGTCTTTTTTCAACCCACCTAAAGGTTCCAACTTGCTTGAGATTCGATGCAACCAGAACTGATTTTTATTTTAGTTTTCTGATCCACTGCCGAACCAAAAGAGCAGTTCTTCCAGCTACTCACGTATCACACGGGCTACATCTACACTGCACAGTTATTTCAGAATACGCTATTCCAAAATAGTTATTCCGAAATAGCTTATTTCGAAAGAGCACGTCTACACTGCAGGGAAGCCTCAAAACTAGTCCAAGGCAGGCTTCCCTAATGTAGACATGCTATCTCAGTTTAGAGCCCCAGAAGGAATAACTTAAAATGGCCCTGGTGAGGGGCTATTTTGAAACAGCAGAAGTGGAATGTCTACACACGCCTTATTTCAAAATAGCTATTTTGGAATAGGCATTATTCCTCGTAGAATGAGGTTTACAGAAGTCGGAACAAGCCGTCCGTTATTTCGAAATTATTTTCTAATTGCTGTGTAGACGCTCACATAGTTATTTCGGAATAACAGCCGTTATTCCAAAAGAACTTTGCTGTGTAGACACACCCACACTGACTAGGGCAGCCCCCCACAAATGCTACCAAATCCGAACAGCAGCATTTCACTCCCACTTTGCCGGGCGTAGATGACGGTACCAGGTGCACGGTAGGAGAGAATCCGGTCCTTGATGCAGACAAGACCAAAGTTAAAAAAATATATAAAATCAGCTTCCCCCTAGGCACAGCTGCTCTGGCCTGGCTAACACAGACATTCTAGATCCTTTCTTTCTAGTGAAAAAGGAAGGGAGGAGAAAAATTGCTTACCAAGATGATTAAATAAAACGTAAGCCGTCCCAGCTACCCACCGGCTCTGGATTTGACGTCAGTGCAGAATGCATTAACTATATTTGTCGCTCGTGATCTAAAAATATCTGAGGCATTCAAAAATAGGGCCGTGCTTCACATCTTCTGGGGGTACAAAGCACTTCCGAGGCTTAGCTCGGTGTCCAGCAGCACACCAAAAAGAGTGATCATGTGTCCACGCGTATCCAACGCATGATCCACAGCCTACAGCCCTGAGTTCTTAAAGAAAAACACTATGAAGAAAACCCTGTGGGGACGGGTGTTGGGCATAACTACCTTTTGCTCTGAATGGTGTCCTCACTAGGTCAGAGACCCAAGATGGTGACTATGATGGTCGTTTTACAGCCAAACGGTGGTCACTGTGGCTTTCCCTCCACTTTCTCTTTACTGCCTCGCAGACTGGTCCAGAAAGGAGGGTAAACCAAATGGCTGTAGAGGGCCAATGAATCACAAGTGCTAACAATCAACCTTATCAGGTAGGACTGTGAATTCAAAGTCAATTCACCCTGGAGTTTTAGATCAGGAAACAAGGCCTTGTACCTCACGTCTGGAATTCAACATGATCCTCCCTCTCTTTTTACCTGCCTCTCTCTTCCTTTCAAGCT
This sequence comes from Pelodiscus sinensis, assembly GCF_052426305.1. NCBI lineage: Eukaryota > Metazoa > Chordata > Testudines > Trionychidae > Pelodiscus > Pelodiscus sinensis. Next base: position 4,163,102 of record NC_143074.1, on the reverse strand, counting down.
AGCTGAATCTCCCATGCACAAATGGCGGTGCAGATGTAACCCACACACCACCCTGTAAGTGGTCTCAGTGTATGTCTAGATTACGTGGCTCTGTCGATGGAGCCATGTAGATGAGTTTACTAGACACAGGAAAATGAAGTTGCGATTTAAATAATCACCATTTCATTTACATCAAAATGGCTGCTGTGCTGTGTCAATTAGCTGTTTGGCAGCACAGCGGGGTAGTCTGGACTCTCCGCGGTCGACAACGGAAGCCTTTGTCGACCACTCCAGTAAACCTCATTTCACGAGGCATAACAGAGCGGTCGACAAAGGCCTCTCCTCCCCCACCATCAGTTAGACTATATCTACACTACTAGGTTATGTTGAAATAAGTTATTTTGAAATAACAACTCCCAAAATAACTATTTCGAAATAGCACGTCCACATTCCAGGGAAGCCTCAAAATTAGTCCGAGGCAGGCTCCCGTAATGTGAATGACTTAGAGCCCCGGGAAGCAAGGAGAGTAGTTATTTTGAAATAATAGCAGCTGAACATCCACACTAGCCCTGTTTTGAAATAGCAATTTCAAAATAGGCGTTATTCCTCGTCGAATGAAGGGTTATTATTTCAAAATAACAGGCTTGCTGTGTGGACGCTCAGCTTGTTATTTCGAAATCATGGGAGTTATTTCAAATAACTCTGTAGCATAGACATGCCCTAAGCCTGGAGCCAAGCTACTTCTTTGCTTTAAAAAATCTCTACAGGGTACGTTGAATGGTGGGAACTATCTGAGCATGGAACTCTGTTGCAGATGCTTTCAAGCATCCTGGAACTCTCCCAGGGAACAAAGGAAAGAGAGCTAGAAATTGTTTAGTGGCTAAAGAGGCGGCAATAAGTCTGGATTCACTGATTTGGGGTTTTGGAAAGCAATCTGCATGAACAGCTTTCACTTTTATTGTTACTATTTGTTTAAGGTCTTGGCTTAAGTATTTGCTGAATAGTGACAGATTTAAAGTTAAGCACGTACTAAAAAGTAACTAAGGGTTGGCTTGACAGAGGGGGAACTGAGCAGACGGTGTAATTGTCAGTTCTCTGGCAAGTTGAAAAAAGAAAGTTGTGTTTCAGAGAAAACCAAATCCAACGTTTTCGGAATTTTTGAGTGAATCAAACAGGAATGGAGAGTCAAAAGTAAATGTTTCATTTCAATTTGAAAAAATTCCTTTGGATTTTCAAGCATTTTGAAAAAAAATTAAGCAGAAGGATTCACATAACGAGTGGAAAAGGAGTTGGCATCACCCCGTTTCCAAGCTTAGCCCTGTGGTCAGGGCACTCACCTGGCATGTAAGCAACTTAGAAGCTCACTGCCCATTGACGTTCCCCTGGTCCCTGTCTCTGGAAGAGTTTGCTACTGACATTTTTAAAGGACAGACCAGACCAAACCACTTGGAGGAAGGTGAGTTTACTGCTAAATAACAGTGACACTCACAACAGAGAAGTATCTGTCTTGAAAATAAAATGGGTCAGCTTGATCCAGTATTTTACAACCATTTTGTTCCCTATTTTTGCCAGGATTTGGACAAGAAAGGCAGTGGTAGGAAATGAAGACCAGTGAATTCAGCTCATGTGTTCTTTCAGCTCCATGAAGTCGCACTGCTGTGTACTGTATGCGATAGTGAAAGTATTCAACACACCAGTTCTGCAAACTGCCTGGCTATCCATTGACAGCAGAGACAATTGATGGCTGAACCATTTGTCAATGGGATCATCTGTACATAACCTACATCAGCAACTCTCAAACTTCCCAGACTACTGTCCCCAGAGTCCAATTTGTCTTGCATAAGCCACATTGCATCTCACTTAAAAATAACTTGCTGGCAAAATGAGACAGAAAAGACCCAAGTGTCATGACACATAAGTACTGGAAAGTTGTTGACTTTCTCTGTTTTACCATCTAATGATAAACTAAATCAATTGGAACAAAAATATTCTACTTCTATTTCAAAGCCATATAAACAACTGATGGATGAAATTTTAGTTTGTACTGACTTCACTACAGCTTTCAATGTAGCCTGTTGTAAAACTAGGCAAATATCTAGATGAGCTGATATATTCCACAGGAAGACCTCTGGGTCTGATTGAAACCTCTGGTCTGATTGAGAACCACTAGCTGACGTTAATCCAATGCAGGTGTTTGTTCCCCTCTAGTGGGTGGATGATGTATAGAGGTTTATGAATCTATTCACTACCTCCATACTAACAGCCTAGGGTCTTCAGCCCAAGCTGTAGAAACTCCATTCTAGAACCGGAGGTCCTGGGTTCAGACAACCCAAGCCAAGGTGTTAATAAAAACATCCATGAATATTGGTGATAGCATGACATCACATGGCGGCTGGACAGGCTAAGTCAGTCGTTCCGTTACATAACCAGCGCTAAGAGTCAAGCTTTAAACAGAAAGCTGGACTTACCTAGAGCAGACCGGGCAGTCCATTGTAAGCAAAGCATGCTGTTTATGGGATGGAGAATACAAAGCCACAGCCGAACCACTGCCCAGAACCCCGACAATGTGGCAGCTAATCAGGAAAGACAAGTGTCTGCACCCTGGGCAAATGCAATTACATGGGATCGATGAAACAAAAGGAAACTGCTAAATAGCCAGTAAATCTGGCTGCTTCTCTGAGGACAGAGCCCGGATACTTTAAAAATCCAGGAATCACATGCCTAGCCATATATAACATAATGCTTCTCATTGGGCATGAGAGGGGAAGGACAAGCTTTATAAATGCTTTAATATTCCCTAGGCTCACTCATCTTAGTTCCATTGATGTGAACATGCTGTTCTGGTTTACACATCATAGGAGGCCCAATCAAGGGCTAGAAACAGTACCACATGACTAAAGTAACTAATCATTAACAAGAATAATGAAAAAATAACACTGTCATGTAGACCCGAGAGAAACATTTTTGGTCAATAGTAAATGAGCTGAAAAATGCATTTTGAAAAACACCAAAACTCCTATATAGAAATAATTGTGTCTGGAGGAAAAATGGAATTTTTTTTCAGAAAAATTATCCAATAATGGTTCATTTTAGCCATTTCAAAATAAGAGGTTTAGACTTTTGGTTTCAAAATGGCATCAATACTTTCGGCCACATTTTTTTAATGGCTGAACACTACCCAAAACCAACCCGAAACAAAAACAATTATTTTGGGTCAACCCAAATGTTTTGCTCAATCAAAAAATTACACAAGGGCATTTTTCATTTCACGAGAAACTGCGGGGGGAGGTGGGAAGATGTCCTGGTTCCAATCAAACCATTTTTTCCACTTAATTTTTTTTGTTCATTCCCCAAACGGGAAAATACCAATTATTCACTCAAATCTGCTGGCATAAATGCTCATGGGCAGATATCAAGCCAGACATAGGCTGAAATGTGTTTAAATGGTTTTCAAAAGAAATGCTGATGATTTAGGATAGCAAATGAATTTTTGCAGACAGTGGTGTGTCTTTGAAGACTGAAACATTTGGGGGGGAAAAAGGATAAAGATCAAGATTTACTTAGTAAATTATGCCCTAGAAATTACTTGCCCAGTTCTTGGAACAATGATAGCTTCACATTAAGTTTACCAAAAATTATTTCCTTGCTTGTAGAAAATAACTAAATGCTGTGTTTGCAAATGTATGGGATGTGCGAATAGGATAACTCACTGGGCTTGTCTAGACTACGCTGAAGTTCGGAAAGAGTCTATGCAAATTCTGCAGAATTTGCATATTTTCTTCCGATCTCGCTTTAGAAAGCGGAGCTTTTGAAAGTGAAAGTAGTCAGTACACCTTTTTTTGGCCAACCACCCCGCCCTTTTTCGAAAAGCCGCTCTTCCTCAAAAAATGAGGTTTACGCAGCTTTTCAAAAAAGGGGACGGGGTGCAGGAAAAAAACACATTCTGACTGCTTTCACTTTCGAAAGCGAGATCAGAAGAAGATATGCAAATTCCCGCAGAATATACATATCCTCTTTCGGAACTTCGGCGTAGTCTAGACATAACCTCACTGTCACTGAGAAGACCTGGAAGTCTAGTAGTAATGCCTTCATGGGAAGGAAAAAGGAAGAATGGAGGAATAGAGGAAAGCTTCCTCTAGGGAATATCTAATTATATTAGATAATATTCTGTGAGCATATATCTGCTCCTGATCCTGTCCTATCCCTGTCTACGGTCATCTTCCCTGCCAGGAGCCTTAGTTAGCTCCATTTTATTGGTTCCTCTATCATCTTCTATAAAGGTAGGATCTCTCTATCACATCAGATTAACGGATTTCCAATCTGCCAAGGGTTAGTCTAGGGGGTTCACACAGTGAGAGTTAAGAGACAGAAAACTCCTACCCTGATTACTCGCCGGGACAACAGAACTACTGTGTGAACACTTAATTGGATTTAGTACAGCACAGTAAGAAACCTGCAGAGAGATTGCTTAATCCACGCACGTAGGTAGAAGTTGGGTGGAGGGCTTTGCAGCAGATACCAGTTTTAATTGTCCACAGAAGGTGGTAACAATGTGTTCTGCACTAGTACTAGCCCAGACATAAGCCCTTGGAAAGGGGAGAGAGGCACCAGTTTACAATCAGCATTTACACAACCATGCAAACAAACGGCCCAATTCTGAGTAGCACTGACTGAGCCTCCACCACTGCCACTTACATGGGGGGGGGGTGCTCACCCCCTCCTGTTACACAGCACGGGGAAGGAGCAAAGCTATGGCTAACTGCATCATTAGGATCACGTTCCCCCGAGACTCCTGGGGAAAAGGGAGACAGGTCCCATGGCTGGAAAAGCATCTGATGTCTCCAGTCTGAGCAGGCCGGAAAACAAACTCTTGTTTTTGGGACCCAAGTCAATCGTCCCGCCAGTCCCATGGATTGGAAGCAGACTCATTTTCTAACACTTTTTTACCAAACTGTTTTATCCTGAAAACATTATTACAAGGTTAGAAAATGACGGTGACCCCGAAGCTGGCTTTGGGGAACTAGAAAATGTTTAAATTGTCTCCGTTCTCAAATCACGAGCAAACATCAAGTCACTAGGCTTCTGTGGCATCTTCTCACCCAACCCAGCAGCTGGGGCTGCCCTCGCCACCTTCCTGAGTCCCTGTGCCAGGGGGCACAGGGGTATGAGCCAGGAGTGGGCCATGCTGCTTAATGCATTGGGAGAAGGGGCTCAGATGTGAGCGGCGTACACGCTCGCAGGAGACAGGAGAGATGGGGGGACGCTGATGCGCTGTTGCATGGTGTCCCACACACTAGCCACACGTGGCTATTTGGCCGGTTGAGGGCGGCTAGTTGGCTCACAACATTCTTTACGTTTTCAGAATAAAGTGGCTAGTTCGCTGTAGCCGTAGCCGCTACAGTGGCTGCTGCTTTAGACCTGGTGGGACACCACGGCGGCCTAGGCAGGACAGAAATGAAACGGGTTGGGAAAGGGGAAGCCGTGGCAGGCGTGGCCATCGTTAGGCCTGCAGCAAGCGATGGAGTCAGCCGAGGGGCCTGTGGCTGTGGCGGGGAAGAGCCACATGGCAGCGCAGGATGCTCGGGGCTGAACTCCAGCAGGGATTTGCTGAGTCCAGGCCCAGTCTGAGCTAGAGCCAGCCGGGGCGACACGCTGGCTCTGCGCTGAACCTTAGGGAAAGGGTCTGGGCCGCTCTGCCGAGAGGTGGGTGGGAGAAGAGAAGGGAAGGGAAGAAAAGGCGGGTTCTAGAGCCAAAAACCAGGCCGATGTGCAGCTGGAGACAGAGGAGCTGGCCTGGTCATTCAGTAGCAGGCCTAACGCCCTGTGCTGATGGCAGGGAATACAAGGGTGGCTGTCTGGCTTAGGGAACACAAGGGGGGCTGTGGTGCCCCATACATCCCCCGGCACCTACCTGCCACCTTCCCCCACCATATGCATCTTCTGAGCCTACCCACCCCCTCTCCCCCTACACCCACCCCATCACCTCACCCTCGCATGCCCACCCCGTCCTTCACCACCCACCCCATCCCCTCACCCTCGCCTACCCACCCCCTCCTTCACCACCCACCCCATCCCCTCACCCTCACCTACCCACCCCTCCTTCACCACCCACCTCATCCCCTCACCCTCGCCTACCCACCCCGTCTCCCCCCACACCCTCCCCATCCCCTCACCCTCGCCTACCCACCCCCTCCTTCACCACCCACCCCATCCCCTCACCCTCGCCTACCCACCTCCTCCTTCACCACCCACCTCATCCCCTCACCCTCGCCTACCCACCCCGTCTCCCCCCACACCCTCCCCATCCCCTCACCCTCGCCTACCCACCCCCTCCTTCACCACCCACCTCATCCCCTCACCCTCGCCTACCCACCCCGTCTCCCCCCACACCCTCCCCATCCCCTCACCCTCGCCTACCCACCCCCTCCTTCACCACCCACCCCATCCCCTCACCCTCGCCTACCCACCCCTCCTTCACCACCCACCTCATCCCCTCACCCTCGCCTACACACCCCCTCTCCTCCCACACCCATCCCATCCCCTCTTCCCCCATACCCACCCCATCACCTTAACTCACCTACCCACTCCCTGCACTGCTCCCTAGCTACCCACCCCAAACACCCCCCCCCCCCCCCCTCCTCACTGCCTTCCTCACAGCCATCCCCCCGCCTCCTTGGCATCAGCATCAGCCCTCCCATGGGTAACGTTGGCCTCCATGTCCTTGCTGTACATGTCTCAGGGCCCATCAACTGAGCACATCTTTCATCCTCAGACACGCCTGCCTAATCTCTCTCTCTCTCTCTCTTTAATGGGCTGGTTGTCACGGGGCCTTCCCTCCCACTCCTCTGTTGTGAGCCAACATCCTCCTGCCTCTTACGTCTTTCATTCTGAATTATTCATTGGGTGTCAGGGATGGTGCAAAAGTCCCTCCAGGAAAAAGGCCCGGGGCGCAAAAGGCACCCTGAAGCCACTACCTTGATGCCAACAGCCTGAGCTCTTGCAATTTAAGGATCAGGCCCCCTTTGCTGGAGAGATCACCTTGCTATTCGGTCCCCTGTTCCAAGCTCCGAAAGAGAAAACAGCACCAAAACCACACCCCTCACGTTCCAGCACACACACAACGATCAAAAGGCTCGGCTGAATACAGAAAGTCACCCACATACACTCGTATAAAACATAAATGCCGTCAGCCATCAATATTGATGCCTGCTTTCTCCCACAGACCCAGGACACGCATAATGACATGCAATTTTTATGCGGCCTCCAACATGCTTCAGTCTGCGAACATCAAAGCGCTGGGAGGTAATGCTACCGTTGTCATCACCAGTGTACATCAAACCGGAGCTCCTGGAGAGAGCAGGGGGTGGCAAGTAATTGCACCAGCCTTTCAGCTCAGCAGATCTGGATGCAAATCTGCCTTCAGTCGCAAGCGGAATAAGCTCGGGGATCGGTCTGGTTCCCTGTCTGTACCGGGCCTATCCCGCCGTTGGGCCTGCGTAGGACTAGAGGAGCGGGCCATGCGGAACGTCGGGCCTAAGGTGCATTGGCAAAGCAGTGTGGGTCCTGAGATAGTCCAGCAGGGGGGCTGAAAATGCACTGGGGGTGCACTGAGCAGTAGGGAGCAAAGCGGGAGGAGGTTTGGCTGGGGAAAGCAGAGCTATTGGCACTTTACAGCACCGGGGCGGAGTCTTCCCCCGATACATCCCGCGACAGGGTCAGCCTTGATTGCAGGCCCAGTGCTTGGCCCATCAGATCATGGAGGAGAGACATGCACAGGCAGCCCATTCGGCTGGTGGGAAGCTGGACTCCTGTTCTTTCCAAGGCTTGCCCCCTGTCCGGTATGGGCATGAACCCAGGGGAGATGTGGTTTTGTCCAGCACCATGCCACAAGTGATGGAGGGGGCCATTTTGAAGGGCATGCCATACCACCGGCCCCATGCACCATGCACATGAGGTCACCCTAGGGGAGGCAGAGTCCCTTAGGCAGGGCGGTGCCAGGCTGCTCCTGGAAGGACCAGAATATCCGGTATCCTGGAGGCACACTCAGTGGCCACCTTAGGAGCACATGTGGCAGCAGCACTTGCCTGGCACGGCTCCATGCCCTCTCAGCTGCAGGCGTAGAAGCACAGACTAGCATTTGAAGGCGTTTGCTAGCTTTTGGGGGTGCTAGATTCATAGGGTACGTCTAGACTGCAAGGCTATTTCGGGATACTGGAGGTATAGCAGACGTGCTAGTTCGGGATCCCTGTAAACCTTGTTCCACAAGGAATAAGGGATGTCTTGAAATAGCGCTTGATTTCGAAATTTGGCACCGTGGAAACGCGCCAAACTTCAAAATAGCCTATTTCGATATGAAATCGGATTTCAATTTTAGAGCGCAGTGTAGACGTACCCAGAGAGCCCAAGGCCAAGAAGGTGCCATGGTGATCTCTGAGTCCGATGTTCTGTAGGACACAGGCCATCGAACTTCCCAAAACAACTCCAAGAGCCGGTCTGTTGGGCAAACGCCCCCTGCTGAGTACACCCTCCTGCCTTGGACGTCACCATGGTGGTGATCAGCACCGCTGAAAATCAAAGCTGACCCTTCATGGGACAAGGGCTGCACCTTTTTTTTAATGCCCATGACCGTAACAGTGGGGAAGGCTGCACAGTACCTGACTGTTACGCGGGAGCCTGGTCTGTACGGTTAATTTCTATTCAGGAGAAGACAGTAGTGGAACGTCAAGGCACGTGGGTTGCCAGATGGTTGCAACAAAAATACCGGACACACTTGACATTACATCACAATCTACATTACATCTGATTTAGAAAATACTGGACATTTCTATTTTCTCAATTTGTTTCCTGAAGAGAAAGCTCAAATACTGGACTGTCTGGTTCCAAACCGGATACCTGGCAACCCTCAGTGATAATCATGCGCAAAGCTGCCTCTACCTATTCCAGGCCTGGCTCCAGCCAGCACTCAATCCCTTGCTTCCATTCAAGATGGGGAGGGGGGAATGGGTAACAGAAGTCAGAGGATCCCCATTACAGACACTGGAACACCGATACAGGCTGCACCCATGGCCACAGCAGGAGATGCAAATGAACGCACCAGTTAACATTTCTCTGGAATGGCAGTTTTAATGAAAGATGTTTCAGTGCTCAGAAAATTAGCATAAATGATCAGTTGCTAATCTCATTATCCCGGTAACTATGCCAAATTAAAACAGGCAGAATTAGTACAGAGGGGGCTGGGAAGGGGCATAAGTTTATTTTTTCCCTTTGTGGGAAACGGCAGGGTGTATTTTTTTCCCTTTCTGAAAAAAACAAAACAAAAATCAGCGTCTGCCATATTGGTTATCACTGTGCTACTCTGCAGCATTTCATACTATCAACCTACAGCCAGCAAAGGGGTCCGGCCCCGTCGCGATCTGCTGAGGACTGAGACCATAGATATCAACATGAGGGGGAGGTCGAAAATTAGAACTGTCTAGAAAATAGAAATACTTTCCTGTGAAAAATTATACTTTGGGGAGGATGGAGGAAAAGGAGGGATCACCCCGACTCAGGACAAAAAAGTCAAGAACGACTATGTTTTTCCCTCAGAGATTCCAGAAAATTCTATTTCAGGGAAACCGACATCGAATTTTTCAGCTCGTTGACTGCCCACCTCAAAGACTCTCCTTGATTTCACTGTGTGCCTGTGTCGGAGAAGCAGTGAGTCAGCAGGGAAGCGGAGTGTGGGGGCACTCCGTCTTGGGCAGCCCACCTGGAAGACGCTTGCCAATTTCAGCTTCCTGCCTGCAGGGAGAAAGCGAAATCCACAAGAGCCTTCCAGGCAGGCAGCTTGGGAGCAGTCATTTTGATTTTTCCCATTGGAAATGAAATTAGCAAAAGGCTATTTTCCTACATTGGAAAACCTTTGATGGAAAATTCCTCTAGCGGAAACATACGACCTATGACTTGATATCATACCTACTACCAAGTACCAAGATTCGTCAAATGGCAAGACTACGTACACACACACACACACACACAGAGAGCACCCCCCCAATTTGTTGCTATTTCTTTCTTGCATCTTTGGTGCCAGGGTCATTTCTTTGCACCCACTTCACACAATGCGAAGGATGGCTTTGTAGCTAGAGCACAGCATTAAAAGATCTGGGCTGAACTCTTCACTTGTAGTCCTGTACAGTACCCTCAAAGCTATCCCTCTCTTTGCAATCAATGGGATGAAACAGAGCAGTGCTGCTATTTAATATGCAAGGAAAAGTGCCCCCTTTCTTTAAAACATAAATACGCAAACTGCAACACTTGCCCATTTTTATGATGCTTCTTTTTAGGACTTGGTTTCGTTTCTATATGTATGAGTAGGCTAGGAAAGGTAGATTTGTCGGTCGATATTCATTTCACCACACACACAAGCGAGTATTTCTATTGAGGATTATCAAAATGTACAGCCAAGCAAAATAAGAAAACTGCTTTAATTGATCATCTTTAGAGTTTGATTTACTTTGTGTATTTTGACACATGAGAGACAAATTGTGTTTTAATGGTTATCTGAACCTTAACATTTAGGGTCATTATATACTTGTTGGAACCTCCAGGCCATAATTTTATGTAACTGTGAAAATATAAATCAATAAAAAAATCGAAAAAATTAATATAAACATTGATCAAAGGTTGTTTTTTTTAAAAAATGAATCCAACCGCACTTATTGATGAGGCTGTTTTCTTTTTTGGTGCATTGGAATAGCTTGCCCAGTACTATAAGTGCTTTGGGGGAGGTCATTGTGAGTAAAGTTATTAAGGTTGAGATTTAATTGCAGGGAAAAAAAATCTTTAGCCCATTTTACAGATGGGACACCAAGGCCCAGAGCAGGGAAGCAACCTGCCCGAGGTCACCAACCCAACCAGTGGGAGAGCAGATACTAGACCCCAGGAAGCTGGCTCTCTGTTGGATGTTCTAACCAGGGATAATGCTGCCTTCTTTTTGGCCTGGCTACCCCACAGGGAATATACATTTAAATCCCAGCTATTTTTTGAACTAGAGGGAGAAGTTCTGTTATAAAATAATTGCAGAACAACCCCAAGGAATTGTTGTACATGATGTTGGGAAGGGCAGGACTTCAACAGGGTTCAAAAACGAGCTAGCTAGATGCATAGAGGCTATTAGGCAGGATGGGCAGGGATGGTGTCTCTCGCCTCTCTTTGCCAGAAGCTGGGAATGGGTGACAGGGGACGGATCATGTGATGATTCCCTGTTCCGTCACTCCCTCTGGGGCAAAATTGCCAAATGTTTCCTATTACATTTCAAAATTAAAATAAACCAGTAAAAAGGCTTTTGAAAAATTCCTGAAAATGTCTTTTGTTTTTTTCTGCCACCTCCCATTTTGGTTAAGGGACAAAGAGTTAGCAAAAGCCCTCTTTCTCTGATTACTTTTAACTCTTCATTTCCCCATCTCCTTCTCCTTGCTCCTATACTCCGCTAATGACAATCCAAACACCTTCTTCTGAAATAAACGATAACTTGCAACTCTTGGCTTGATCTCTAGGGCGCAAGCGGCCGTGGTGCTTAGGCTAGGGATGTCTTGAGAGCAATACCAGAAGAATCCAAGGCCAAGCAGCGTTACAGTTAATCCACCATCAGCCTGATTTATGAAGGTTTTTTTCCAAATGTAACTTTTAGGCTTGAAAACATTAGATTTTATCCGTAAACGTTGATACAAATCAATGTCTGCATACACACATAAAGCAGCCAAAAACGTTCCCATCAATAATAATCAAAAGGCCCACACAGACAAAGTAAGTGCTCCAGCAGTGTTTCTCTTAAGAATCTGACTTACGGCTATTTACGTTGTATATTTTGACATATGATGTTGACAGTTTGTGTTTCAACGATCACAAAGCTTTCACTCAACGTCTGCTGCCATTAACTAAGGATTGCCGGACCCCTGGAATTTCCCAAAGCTGTGAACTTTTAAAAAATGGTTAAAACCTGTAATGCCCCACAAATTTAAATGGATAAAAAAAAATGTAAAATGTTTAAAGAACAAGCCACCAAAATTATTAAAAAATAAGAATTGAATTTGCCAAGCTGATTAATATGCTAAAACAAACCAAACAAAAACCCCATACTCAGAAGCGTACATGGTGTGATTCTTCTCTGATTTCCTTAGGGGGAGTCAATCAGGAATTACTCCTAATAGGAGTCACGGAAGTCACTGGGGTTACTTAGGTGTAAAACTACTGTTAGGCCCAATAACTCCAGATGCAACCCTAACTAGGGATATGAAGGACTAGTCCACCTGACTATCCGATAAGCAAATGCTTAACAGATAGTCAACAGGCGTGTCAACTAGTCGCTTTCCCCCTCTCCCCTCCCCTCTATCAGAACGAGGTGGGGGGGGGGGAAGGAGGTACTTCAAAAGTGGCAGTGCCATGTGGAGCCCAGAGTCAGACCCTGGGTTCCACGCAGCACTGCCTCTTTGAAATGCTGCGTCCAGCTGGGGTGTCCCCAGGGTGCATGCAGCATTTCAAAGTGGGAGTGGCACGTGAAGCCCGGGACCAGCTAGGGATTCCCCTGCTGACCGGGCTTCACGCGGCGCTGCCGCTTTGAAATGCCGCGAGGAGCCTGACGCCGGGCTCTCTGCAGCGTTTCAAAGCAGCAGCGGCTCCTGGAGTCCGGGGCCAGTGGCGGAGTCCCCAGCTGACCATGGGCTCCACGCGGCGCTTTCGCCTTTGAAGTGTAGCAGCAGCGCTAGGGCGGATACAGTCGACTCTCGCCATTCCTGGTAGATGCTTTCCTGGCTCCACCATGAATGTCAATATCCACAAATACTGGGGGTGGCATCTCCCTGCTGCCACAGTGAGCTCCCCGTGGCTCCCAGCCACCACGGTGAGTGGGGGGTGGGGCCTCTGACCACTGCTGCCCTTTGGGGGCAGCTCTGCCTGAGGCTGGGGAATGGGGTGCATTGGGGGAACAGGAGAGACCCACAAACTCCCAAATAGTATTCCACAAACCATGAGGGTCTCTGTACTTTCTCTCACAGCAGTAAACCTCTGCAAGGGACTGATACACAGTCTTGTCAAAAACGTTCTGCAATGTAGAATTGTGTTTTCAGCTAAACCATTTTCCACCCAAATTCTGAATGTTTTCTCTTTTGGTGAAGAAGCCAAGCTCTCCCGAGTCCCGGGCAGCGTCTTAACCACAAGGCTAACCTCACCTTCCCATGCGCAGATCTCAAGCCATCAACCGCTTCAGTTACCAAGCCTACTCTCTCGACAAGCTGGCCCAGAAGCGGCAGCTTATTCCTGACTCTCCTGTCTTGCAGGAACGAGTATGAATACAGCCAATCGAGATCCACTAGGGACTGCAATCTACCTGGTAAGTGTCGTCAGAGGGCTGCCCCAGAATTCCAAATAAACCATCACCTGCAAATCCCAGAGGACTGTTTCATTTTTCTTATCAACCCCCTTTTCCCTCCCATGCCACTAGATGTTTAAATAACACAGTAGGTTCCCCTCCTGCAACCACGGGCAAAAGGGAACAGGCACTGCATTTAGAGAACACACTTCTCCAGGGACTTGCTTCCCCATTCAGAGACTGCCTGCCAGGCTGGATATGAACCTGCTCTCAAGAATCATGAGAAAGACAGAAGGGGACAGATTCTCAGCTGGCGTCAGTCACTAGCTCCAGAAGACGCTAGTTGAGGATGTGACCCGTAAAGGAGCCGTGGGAGCAGCGTAACTCAGTACAGGGGTAGGCTGGGTTCTTTCCTACTCTGCTACAGCTTTCTTTGGACAAATCAGCTCTGTGCCTCAGCTCCCCAGCTGTATAATGGGCCTAAACGAACTACCTACCTCACAGAGGAGCAGAGAGGAAAGACATTACCGGGGTACTCAAATGTGACAGGAATGGGGCTAGAGAATGTCTCAGATCACAGACGGGGCTTACTAAGGAACTGGTCCGGTGAGGTGCTGAGGATGCTCAGCATTTGGCAGGATTGGGCTGAGTGCTGTGAGACCACAGAAGGAAAAGAGGGCAGTAGTCAGCAGGGCACCCTCCGCCGTGCCTTTTTTTTGCTATGGCAACAAATTAGTGCCGAGTCATTGATCCCCATTCACGTCTCATGCAGAAGAAGCCTCTTTTCAGGGGAGTTTGAAATCATCCGGGTATTTGGTACTTATGGGGAACTGTGGAGTAAGGATAACGGGGTCTCTGATCCAGCGAGCTGCTGACACACGGTACCTGCATCACACCGGCCTTTGGGGGGGCTGATGCCCTGTACTTCAAGTCCTACAAGTTTTTCCTAGGACTGGGAGACAGGAGGGCCTGGGTCCTGGGCTGTTGGCTTGCTGGGGCACCCTGGGCAAGGGGGAGGGTGGTCACGCAAGGTGTTGTGGATGTGGAGTTGTGTGGCCCTCTCACTCCATTCTGGAGGAAACACCAGGCACAGGGAAGGTTTGGAAAGTGGGGTCGTCCGTTGGCACCCACCCTGCTGTTTGAGGTGTGTTTGGTCCATGCAACCCCAGAAGCAGGTCCGTCCCAGAGCAATGCACAGGGCTGCCAGCGAACGCCCATAGACACCCAACGCTTCTCCACGAGAACCGGCCCTTGCCATGGAGTACTTGCAACAGAGTGACACCACCAAGAGCCAAGGGACGAGTCATTCCTAGTCACCAGAAGCTGGGAATGGGGGCTGGATCACTTGATTCCCTGTTCGGTCCATTCCCTCTGAAGCCCCCGGTATTGGCCACGCTCGGAAGACGGGAAACTGGGAGAGGGGGACTTTTGGCCGTTCCTATGCTCCTAAAGTTGGGTCTGTAGCATACAGCACGTCACGGCGCATTAGACCATTAGTCTGGCAAGCCTGTCTGCATCTGTGCCCCATAACTAGGATCCAGAGGAAACTACCAGCTCCAGCCCCTCCTCTATACAATGAACCTAGCCAGCCCTACAAATAGTAGAACAACAATTCCTTCCTGATCCCTGCAGGCAATCTTACTCCCTGAAGCATGAGTTTTAATTATGCTTGGAGGCGGTGTTTACTCGGAGCCGAAAGAGACAGCCACCTTGCACAGGAGTGATAGAAGGAAATGGAATTCAAGGCAAGACTTTTTCAAGTCAACACTTGACTTACCTTAAAATCATTCTACCATGATATCAGGGGTGAGCGGGGGTGGAGGGGAAGGGGGAGTCATTGATTTTAAACTAGATGGAGCCAAGAGCTTGGCTGAATGGAACAATGGGGAATAAAAATGCCTATTAAAGAGAAAGAGAAAGAGAGAGAGAGAGTCCTTGTCAAAGTCCTTTTAAAAAGTTATGTGTTTTATATGGAGGTTTGCTGTTGCTGTTTTTCCCTGCAGAGCAAATGTCCTTTCTTATTTCTCAAATGGTCTTTTCGTTGTTAATGCCTCATCTATTAATAATCCTTCACTGGAAGGGGGGGAAGAAAAAAGCTGATTTCCGTCAGACAGTCAAGCTGTTAGTCTGTGATGGACAAAAATAAACTCAAGGAAGTAAAATTAGATCCAGTGCAGGTCAGTCAGTAGGAACTCAATGGTCATCACTAGAACAGCCACAAACTTCCTTAACACAGCTCCAGTCCGGGCAATGCTTTGCTCTGGTTCAGATTCACCGCAAGCTGGTTTGCCAAAAGGTTCACCTGGGTTCCTACAAGGTCTGAACAAAGCCATCCCAGTGTGTACCTCTGGGGTGGCACTTTTGGTTGGACGTGTTCCTGGAAGATTCATCACGTGATGTCTTTACAGAATCCTCGGAATCATTGAATCCCAGGGCTGGACGAGACCTCAGGAGATCACCGAGTCCAGCCCCCCATCTTTCATTAAAGACTTAATTCCTGGGGACTCCAGGACAGTCCTGGAGGGCTGACAAACCCTGTATTGTCTGTGCGGAAACCAGTGATGAGAACTTGGCTGGTGTATGCTTTGAGCAGAAGACTGGTCCAGTGGGCCTTAGTCCAGGACCAAGAAAACCAGGGTTCAATTGTCTGCTCTGCCCAAAGCTTCCTCTGTGACTCTGGGCAATCCCTTGGGCCCAATTCCTCGGAAATATTTAGGGACCTAACTCCCATTGATTCCTACATACCCTTTGCAATGTGAGCCTTAATCTCTGTGACTCCATTCCCCAGCTGAACACTGGAATAGCTGCGCTGCCCAACCTCGCCTGCCTGCTGTGAGGATAAATACCCTGACCGTGGGGAGGTAATCGAGTACTCGGCCACCTGAGTACCTCAGACAGAACTTCTGGGGTTCACTTCAGTTCCACACTCACAGCAGGATCCAAGGAGCCGCAACGTGATAAAGGGTTGAGACCCAACGTGGCTGTTTCCCCACTCACTGCCCAATGCTGAATTAAGCCCTGGTTTTATTTACACAGACTCTGAGACATTTCCATGGTGCTCCTCCCGGTGGAACCTGAGCACAGTACAGATGTTAGTGATTTCAGCCACACACCCCTCCTGGAGTGCAGGAAAGCATTACCGACTCCATGTCGCAGACAGGGAAACTGAGGCACAGGCAAGTAAAGTGAGATGCCCAACATCACCGAGTGAGCCCGGGACACTCTCGGGAGTTGAGCTTGGAGAGCTGAGGTCCTAGTCCGGTGCCTTGGCTACAAGGTTGTGCTCCTTGCCTCAGACAGAGTCACCCCAGCTGCGGTCAGTGGGGATGCTACGGAATCGTTTCACAGGCAAGGTAGCAGGAGACGCGCTGAACTGGGGGGGTCTGCAATGAGCCTGAGTTTTGCCACTTTTCGGGCAAGACACCTCCTTACACAAGCCTGCCCGAATAACAATAGCCATGGACCAGTACCAGGGTCCTGTCTTGGGGGGGTAACAAGCGGAACCCCCCCCCCCATGTAAGAAAACAGGCGTAAGGACGGAAGGGTGGGACTATTGTCTGAGCTCAAGCGGACCATCAGATCATTTTGTCTTTCCTAGACCGTCGTCTCCCGCACTCTGAACTCCTGCCCAGCCAATGCATGGCAGCCCACAGGAGACTGGCCCATAGGCAGAGACACCACCGTGAATCCAGACCTGCGCCCCTGCAACGTGACTTACACCCAGAAAATCCACACCCTGCTCTGGAGAGGAAGGCAAAAACCTCCATGAAACTGCCCACACCCCCGGGGGGGAGGGGAATTCCTTCCTGACCCCATGGATGCTGATCCGATAGACCCTGAGCATATGAGCAAGATCCAGCCAGCCAAACCCGTGAGAAGAAATCTCAGTGCCACCTC
The DNA here is from genome assembly GCF_052426305.1 of Pelodiscus sinensis. Classification (NCBI taxonomy): domain Eukaryota; kingdom Metazoa; phylum Chordata; order Testudines; family Trionychidae; genus Pelodiscus; species Pelodiscus sinensis. Next base: position 4,145,878 of record NC_143074.1, on the reverse strand, counting down.
TGGGCCTCGGCCTACCCTACCCAGCGTCCCAAGACTCTAGTCACTCTTTCTAGGCCCGGCTCTCCACTGACACCTCTCCTCTGAGGCCCTTCTTCAGCACACGGGCCACTCCCCAGCCATTACAGACCCCAAAACCAGCATCGATGATGTCCAAACCCCAGCCAGTCACTTGTCCATGCCCCCAAGTGCTCCTAGGGTGGTGGGCTCTTTGGACTTCTAGTGGAATCCCTCAGGGACAAGACAGCAGGGAACGCAGGCTTAGCAAAGTAATTTCTTAACCACAGACAATTGGCCCTTCAAGCACGGGAGAGCTACAGATCATTTAAAACAAGTCCTGAGGTACAGCGTCCCCCTCCCCCCTCGTCCCCTCTCACCGCTCCTGAGAGTCCAAGGTTTGAGAGTGCTTCAGGCTAAGCAAAGTCCCTTCTGCCCCCTTTCTCTGGCAAGTCCTTCCTTCATGTGGAGACAGTCACTCTCTCTCATACACACACAGCTCAGAGCAGCACCCTGCTGTAGGTAGAGTCTGTCTCCTTGCCAGCTGCTGCACTGCCTCCTCCCAAAGCCACTCTTGTCCCACCCATGCGGAAAAACAATTGTTTCCTTGTAGCAGGAGCTAAGCCACATTCAACTCCATCGCCTCATCTTGAGAGCTTCTCCTTGCCTGAGGGGTCAAGTCCCTTTTCTGGAAAGTATCACAATGGGATGCCTTTGGGCATGTCCAGGCATGTGTTTGACACAATGCAAAATGGAGTTCAAAATGGGATACAGATTTGTCCTTCAGCAACGGCACAACAGAGGTCCACTCACAAGACAGCCCCGGGTGCTCTCAGAATGGCAGCGTGCTGGCCTAGCGTGCCCCTGCATCCAAACCCTGCAAAGGCCGGCTGACCGAGAACAGGCCTGCCCGTGAGCACGTCCAGCCAGAACAGGTCTTCCTACCGTTTCCATCGCTGACCTCAGATGGAATCATAGAAGATCAGGATTGGAAGAGACCTCAGGAGTCATCAAGTCCAACCGCCTACCCAAGGCAGGACCAACCCCAACTCAATCATCCCAGCCAGGGCTTTGTCCAGCCAGGACTTAAAAACCTCGAGGGATGGAGATTCCACCCCCTCCCTAGGGAACCCAGCCCAGTGCTTCCCCACCCTCCTAGGGAAATAGTTTTTCCTAATCTCCAACCTAGACCTCCCCCACTGCAACTTGAGCCCATTGCTCCTCGCTCTTCCATCCGCCACCACTGAGAACAGCCTCTCTCCAGCCTCTTCGGAACCTCCCTTCAGGAAGGTGAAGGCTGCTGTCAAATCCCCCCTCACTCTCCTCTTCAAGCCCAGATCCCTCAGCCTCTCCTCAAAAGTCACGTGCTCCAGCCCCCTCATCATTTTGGTTGCCTTCCGCTGGACTCTCTCCAGTTTCTCCACATCCTTTCTGTAGCAGGGGGCCCAAAGCTGGATGCAATACTCAACCCCGTGCCAAATAGAGGGGAACAATCACTTCCCTCGATCTGCTGGCAAGGCTCCTACTAATGCAGCCCAATATGCCATTAGCCTTCTTGGCAATAAGGGCGCGCCGCTGACTCATATCCACTTTCTCGTCTCCTGTAATCCCCATGTCCTTCTGCACAGGTACCTTCTGCTTAGCCAGTGAGTCCCCAGCCTGGGGACTTGGGATTCTTCTGTGCTAGGTGCAGGACTCTGCACTTGTCTTTGGTGAACCACATCAAATGTCTTCGGGACCAGGGAGTGATTAAATCAGTAACAATCAGAACTTTTCAGAACCTCCAAATTCATTTGCCCTTTTGTGGGAGTAAAGGTAACATTGTGACTGGGGTTGCTAAGCATCAGGAAATGGCTGCCAGTAAATAACCATCAAAGTCTGTCAGTAAGCGTCAGGGGGAGATTGCACATGTAATTGCAAATGGCAATTTAGATACTTTTCCTTGCTTGTGGGTAAGCTTCCAGACTGCAGGACCTATCCTGCCAAGTGCTGAGCAAATCTACGAGCCCCCTCACCTACCTCTTCAATCAGGGAGCATGGAGGACTCTCCGCACCTTGCGAACAGCGTGCAAGTCCTAAAAATTGGGCTGTCATGTCATTAAAAAAATTAATTGCAATTAATTGCGTGCACCTCCCCTTTGAAATGCCGTGGCGGTGTTTCAACAGGGCAGCACTGCATGGAGCCTGGGATCAGCTGGAGTCCCCAGCTGACCCCGGACTCCATGCAACACTGCCCCCTTGGAAGCGCCACCGTGGCATTTCCAATGGGCAGTGCATTAGGAGCCTGGGATCAGCTGGGCCCTCTGCTTGTGCTGCCCCTTTGAAGTGCCGTTTTGGCATTTTAAAGGGGCAGTGCATTAGGAGCCTGGGTATCAGCTGGGGACTCCAGCTGATCCCCGGCTCCGCGTTGCAAAGCCTCTTTGAAGTGCTACTCTGGCGCTTCAAAGGGGCTTTGCAACAGTGGAGCCGGGGATCAGCTGGAGACTAAGTCAATATTTGTGCAGCACTTTGAAATCCTCCCGGGGCAGCTGCTATGAGGCATTATTCTGCATTTTTTACCATGAACTTCGGATTCTTTTTTGTGCCACTAGAAAATGACTCTGGTGCCAATGTTTCAGATTGGGCAGCTGCCTTTAATTGGCACCCTCTGTTTAAAAAAAAACTCCTTCCCCACCCCTCCCCGGCACCCACCCCAGCCCATTCCACTCCAAAGTATAAGGGGATGGTACCAGGGTAAAGTGGCAGAGTGGGAAGACTGTACCATCTCCTCCTCTCAGTGGGTGAAATTCATTCCCACCTCCTGCATAATCAAGCTTCATATGGGGAAACCCAGGAAGGGAGATGAGAGCCGCTCCCTAAAATCTACATGCAGACCTTGGGAGGATCCATGTATGTGCAGACCCAATAATCCCCAGTACTCTCCTGCATGGGTAGGTGGTGCTGAGTCCATCTGTATGGCCAGTAGCCGCCTGCTTTCTGCCCTGCCAGATCAGGGCAACACAGGCCGTCAATAGCATCATTAGGCCTTTGCAAACACACTCAGCCCTTGAGCGAATTTTACCCTGGGGTCTTAGCTCAGGTCATTGCTAACAGGCCCTGGGCTGTCAGCCACAATGGAGGGAAGAAAGAGAAGGTTGCATGTTTTCAGTGCATTTTCCAGCCTCCTGGCTTGGAGTGTCAAACAGCAGCAGTAAACAATCAAAATATTATTTTATGAGCTAATGCGGGCTATTGCCAAAGCCAGCGTGAAATACATTCCACCTAGCGCCGTTTAATTTCCGTGCTACCAGCCCACGGCGAGATGCCAAGCCATAGAGCCCAGGCTGAACGGATAATAGCACAGGCTGCCTTATCTGCAGGGAAATAAACTGAGACCAGCTGAAAACAGCTGAGTGGAATATCACCATAGAAACTGGGCAAGGAGGCACACGCTCTGTCTCTCTCCACGGCTAATTTCAACATGACAGCAAGCCGAGAGGCTGCACCTTTGGGAGGAGGGTGGGGTAGGGCGGGGCAGGGGAGAAAGCACGGGGACGTGTGGGGGGAACCAAGCCAGCACTGCAAAAGAGGGGCTGCTTTTTAGCTGGGATTTATTTGTAACTGCAACCGAGCTCCCTCCCCAGCCCTTCTGTGATGCAGGGATGCTGCTTTCATGTTGCACTGTGGCTCACCCCTCTGTTAAGACTCATGCTCCGCTCTTGCAAGACTCATGCATTTCGAACGCTGGCCCCGGGAGCCGCCCCAGGAGACAACTAGCTGAACGGCTGAGCTGGATTCCCTTAAACAGGCCTGAGGAGGCAAGGGGGGAAAAAAACCAAATGCTTCAGCTCTAGAAGTGTTTTCTTTCCCTTCCTTGGGCCTTCTGCACACCAGGAACTCACGCTCCCAATGGACACCTGAGCCAAGCACCCTCCAAATTTCTCCCACTGGCTGCTGGACAAAACATTTGCATGGGTGGAGTGGGGACATGCAGCAATGCTGACTGAGTAATCTCTCAAAATGGTGCATCTCTGCAAGCAAGATGCTTCAGTGTCTCCAAAGGGGTCTCAGAGACCTGTGGGGCAGGCGGGAGCACAGTCCATGCTCCTTGGGGGAGCATGCCACTGCTTTTCATTGGCTCTGTAATGCCCTGTATAAATCAGTAAGGCTATGTCTACACTCGCGATTTCTTGCACACGTAATATGCAAATGAGGCTAAGCGTGGAATATTGCCGAGCCTCATTTGCATACCTAATGAACCACCATTTTTTTCAGAAAAGGCTCTTGCGCAAGAAGGAGCGTCTACACTGCCCCTTCTTGCGCAAGAAAAACCCTCTTGCGCAATGCCGTTCTTCCTGAAAAGTAATAGGTGTAACGGCATTGCGCAAGAGGGTTTTTCTTGCGCAAGAGCCTCTGCTGAAAAAAATGGTGGCTCATTAGGTATGCAAATGAGGCTTGGCGATATTCCACGCTTAGCCTCATTTGCATATTACTTGTGCAAGAAGCCGCAAGTGTAGACATAGCCTAAGGGAGCTAGCGTGGGGCAGACTATAGCTCCATCTCCTCTAGCAGCCGGTGTGTGGCCCCGCCCCAGGAAAGGGCCTGCATAAATCCATCCCTCGTCAGGAAAGCTGATGTTGACCGAATTTAAGGGGATGTTTTTCTGAATAAGGAATCAGGGCTTCTGACAGTGGCCAGTACCAGTGCCACTGACACAGGGGGAGAGAAATGGGGGCAGTTCCCTGGGGCCCGGTGATTCAGAGGAGCCCAGGGGTCCTGGTTGCTACTGCTGCAGCCGTGGGCCCTTTAAATCACTGCTGGAGCGCCATGCGTGCCGTGCAGCTCTGAGACTTGGGGAAGGCGCCGCGCTCCAGGCCTCTTGAAGGCTTGGCTGTCCAAACCCCCACCCCTTCCGCTTGATGCCCCGCCCCTTCCGGGAGCACAGAGCCGCCAACCACCGCCACCACCTTACCCTTGCAGCCAAGAAAGTGCAAGAACCCCTGGGGCGACCATGATGGAATTAGCCACCTGCAAGGAATATTTCTTCCTCCTCCTCAGCACTTCACCCTTTGCCCTTCCACGGGAGCGTTTCTACCCCTCCTCTTACACGGTCAATCATTCCATCTAGCACAGGGACACTTTTGTCATTTCTCATCAATGTCTGGTACGGTGTTTTAATACTGCTACACTCCGGCCCAGTGACACCTCAGGGCAGGGCTACTCAACTCTGGAAGCCCCAGGGGCCACAACTTAAGTGTGGTTTCATATACATGCAAATATATATGCAAATATATGCAAATAGCTTCTTTCACACTGACAGGCATGAATACAAAGCACTTCCCACAATGCCCTGGCACTCCTGGTACCTCCTCCCTGGGGGCTAGATACACTGACACCCTGTACCCGCCTGTTCTAGCCAGCCCGTCCGCTTGTGTCTTTCAGTGCTCACCCCGCCTGGGAGACGCCTCGCCGTTGTGGAGTGCTCCTAGTGGAGGCCACGTTCAAGGGGTCCCACCCACGGGCTGCACGTTGAGCCCCATGCAAACTCAAGCCGCCCCATGGTCTACAAACCGAGGGGCTGTGGGCCACATGCAGCCCTCGGGCCGCATGGTGAGTAGCCCTGCCTTAGGACAATGAGCGCCCCAGGTTAACTGTGCTCTGCACACACAAAATAAAGCCTGACCCTGGAACTGCTCTCAAATGGCTGCCTTTCAATTTCATGTAACGAGAGAGATGCCATGATCAGACCAGAACACGGTGCTGCAGACGAGGTCATCCCATTGACATGCCTCCAAGCTCAGGTTCTATCCCATTCAAACCCTAAAGTGGGATGGCTAGGGGTATATCTCAGGAGTGAGTGGGTGAGGTTCTGGAGTCGAAAATGTGCCATAGGTCAGACTGGATCCATGGCTCTCAATCTTTCTAGAAGACTGTGCCCGCTTCAGGAGTCTGATTGGTCTTGCATGCCCCCCAGTTTTCATCTCACTTAAAAACGGCTTCCTTTACAAACTCAGACAGAAGCAGGTGATTATTGAAAAACTGCCAACTTTCTCACTTTTCCTATGTAATTATAAAATAGATCAATTGGAATATAAAGATTGTACTGCCGTTTCTGGGTATGACATATAGAGCGATATAAACAAGCCCTCGTCTGTGTAACCCCTGGAAGGTCTTTGTGTTCCACCAGGGGTACCCATACCGCTGGTTGTGAACCACTGGACTAAAGATCATAATGGTTCCCTCTGACTATAAAGTCTAGGAGTTGGCTTTTTTAGGATTTCTGCTGCTCATCGACCAGAGGGTTTCATCAAGCCGGCCACAGTGACACCCAGATCTTTCTGTTCAGTATTTATTGTTCATGAAGAGCCCAGCAAGGTGTATGAGATTAAAATGATTCCTTCTAAAGCACAGCACCTTTTTTGTTGTTGTCTGCAAAGGAGACAGTAGAATTGATTTCCACCCTCACCCCAACCCTCACCGGCCAAACAGGGGGAAAAAAAAAAATCAGATTTTTTTTACGTTTGGGTGAAATCACAATGGAAATTATTTTGGTTTTCCACCCCAAAATGAAAAACTGAGGGGGAAAAATCCACTACAGACCAAGGTCAAAGTTTTGTTTTAATCTTGACAAAAATTAAACCTAGTTACATTTAAAGTCCAAGTCAAAATGTTTCATTGATATTTCTTTGGCCTCTCTGGGCCTAGGAGCCAAACATGCCGGCCACTTCTGGGATCTGTGTGGAGCCAGGACAGTCAGGGAGCCCCGTTACACTGCCAAACAGACTTTTAGTGGCCCAATCAGCCCGGGTCCCTTTTCAACCAAGCGTTCAGGTTGAAAATTGGACACCTGGCAACCCTATTCCTGCTCCATGACTGCAGTAGAGCCCCAATACAAACAAACAAGCGTTTAACATGCTTAATATATTTTTATTTGGAGCTATAATTTGCCATGCTTGGTCTCTGAGTGAAAGTGATAATTTATTGATTAGTTTATTAAATTGAAGCTAAATGCATTTAAATGAGCGCTAGATGAAAAAGTCATTTAGCCCAATTCTCTGTTCTAAATTGACAGACATGTTTGTTTTCCACCTCAAGTGCTGAAAAGTGACTCAGCTTTGAAAAATCAAAGTTGGCGTGTACAGAGCCCTTTGTCTATTGGGGAGTGCAGCTTTTAAAACTCTGGGGGGAAAAACATGATTAGTCAGAAAGTGAAATGGCTGGTAAGTTTCTGAAGTCTCACGAGGCCCTGCTGCCCTTTGCATGTGTTTGCTGCCTGACCTAACATGCCCAGTGACTGCAGCAGCAGGAAGAATTTACCTGAGAGAACTACTAGTGTATCAGCGAAAGAGACTTAAAATCTACTGCTTCTCCCCAGAAGAGCTTGCTGTGGGAGAGAAGTGAGAGATGTGGAAAATCTAATCATAGAATCAGAGACCTCAGGAGGTCATCAAGTCCAGCCACCTAGGCAGGACCAATCCCAACTCAATCAACCCAGCCAGGGCTTTGTCAAGCCAAGACCTAAAAACCTCTAGGGATGAAGATTCTACCACCTCCCTAAGTAACCCATTCCAGTGCTTCACCCCACTCCTAGTGAAATAGTTTTTCCTAATTTCCAACCAAGACCTCCCCCACGGTAACTTGAGACCATTGTTCCTTGTTCTGACACCTGAGAACGGCCTCTCTCCATCCTCTTTGGAACCCCCCTTCAGGAAGTTGAAGGTTTCTATCAAATCCCCCCTCACTTTTCTCTCCTTCAGACTAAACAAACCCAAATCCCTCAGTCTCTCCACATAGGTCATGTGCTTGACCCTCTCCAATGCGTCCACATTCTTTCCATACTGGGGGGCCCAGAACTGGATGCAATACTCCAGATGTGGCCTCACCAGAGCCGAATAAAGGGGAATGGCTGACCTGATCTTGCATCTTCCTCTGTAAATCTCTCTGTGGCAAACCTAAGGTGTCATGGTCAGAAATCAAACCCAAGAGCTTGGAAGTGACTCTTGGTTTTAAGAGCTCGTCACTAGAAAGTGCTGCTGACAGTGCTGGAAGGAGCATTGAGAATCAGGTCCCTGTCGGAGATGTCTCACGTTGGGCACATCAAATTCACCAGGCACTTTGTAAAGTCTTGACCCCAAGTTCTGGCAGGTGCCACCCCCACGACTTCCTTGGCTGCCTATGCACTTAGGAACCAGAGATGCCAGCCACTTCCTGAGGCTGCAAGAAGCCAGGGCAGGCAGGGACCTGCCTTAGTCCCATTGCCTTGGCAAATGGTCTTTCGCCGCTCAGTCTGCAGGGTGCCTTTTCACCCGGGTTGTGGGTCCCTTTGACAATCTTCCCCCCTCCCCAATCTCTCCCAAATATACAACCACAGCAGCATGGGATGACGCCCTGTGGAAGGTGTTTTGTAAGGAGGAAGAATAGAGCTATTACTGTGGGGGTTGTTTGCTGATCTTGAATCATTCTCATGGCTCTTCTCTGAACCCCAGAATAGGACAGTGTTCCAGGGACGGTCTCCACAGTGTGCAATAGAGAGGTAAAATCACTTCTCCAGTCCTGGTCAGGAGTCCCATGGTTATGCATCCAAGGGTGGCATTAATCCTGGTGGCCACACCACCATTTTGGGAGCTCACATTGAGGTGACTGTCCCCCATGACTCCCAAATCTTTTTCCGTTGACCTGTGTTGGTCATGGTCTAAGTGCCGCCTCCAAAGGATCTGGTGCGACCTTGACTCCAGACAGGCCGGGCTGGCCCAGGAAATGACGACAACTGGTTACATGCCAGCATCATTGCCCTGGTCCCCACGATGCAACCCGTCGATTGACAACAGCTCTTTTCCTACTGACGCTTCCTGAGGTGGGGGCACAAAAGTAACTTACTTCTCCATTCATCCCCTGCATTCACAAGATGTCCCTAGCTTAAATATAGCTCTGTAGACCCTTGCCCACCCTGCTCCGATCCATCCGTGCTTACGGGGAGGGGAGGGATGGCAGAAGCATCTATAGACAGGCAAAGGCTTGGAAGCTCCACTTTTCTTTTTCAGCCATGTCCTCTGAGCCCACTAACCTCATATGCCCAGTGCTTCTGGCAACATGAGCAGCTGACGGTCTCCTGTCGCATTCCCCCAGCTTGGCAGAAAGATCCAAAGCCCATTTCTCCCTGGCAGAAGAGATGAATGGAAATACAGCAGCTGATCCCAGCTACCTCAGACACATCTGTGATGCTTCTAATAGGCCCCTCCGTCTCAGCCCCTCCTTTTTTTGATGGAGTCCTTCCAAAAGAGCTCTATAATTTGCAGTTATCATGCAGCGTCCCTTGTGTCAACGCTCAATCCTATATTTCCCTTTCATCTTGTCAAGTCCCCCGTCAAGGGTTGTCGAATCGTCTCCTCTGGACAGAGGATGCTGTCTCCTCTGGGCATGGTTTGCCGGGCCAGGCAAGGCCTGCTAGACCATTAGAAATGTGCTTCTGCGGCCAGATTCCCACACCGGTCTGGATGAAGGCAGGGCTCCGAATCCTGGGACACAGGAACTCTCTGGGAGATGCAGTGCTCACCCGCTAGGAAAGGGCTGTGAAGAAGTTTTCCAGCTATTATATAAGTATAATAGAAGCAAATCTGGCCCTCTAAGAACCTCATTCGTCACCCTGGATGCATCTAGCTGAGTGGAACTATTTAGGCACAGGGAAACAAAGGCTCCTCCCCTTTTACGCAGACCCATGCACACGGTAGCACACAGGCCGCAGACATCACCAGGCATAAGGGCTGATTAGCACCTCTCATCGATTTCAGCAACACACAGAGTCGTTCTTAGAATGGGCTTGAACAAACTCCAGAGCTAAAGCACCAAGGTCCTGTTCTGATCTCCCGCCCTGGCACCGTTCTCTTGGGTTTCATTGACAGACAAAGTGTGAGCTCAGAGTCGGGCCCCTTTTAGCATAGGAAATACGTATTTCAAAGAAAGGGTCGGGGCAATGGAATCCACTCAGAGGAACAAACACATCGGCCAATTACGGCAGATGCAGCCACGTCCTACGGAGATGAGGGTAAGATCTCCTACTTCAACACACAAGAGCCTCTTGCATGGTCAGCTCCTTTTTAATGCCATTTCTCCCCCGCCCACCAAGCTGGGAGATGTTCAGAGGCCGTAGGGAACTATCAGAGCTGCTTCTGTTTCTGTAACACAGGGTCAGGGCTCAAGTGTGCAATGATTGTAAGCTACGTTTCGTCAGAAGCGGTAAAGCCCAGGTAACTAGGGGCAGCCAGCCACATTCTGGGGACTTTTCTTGCTGAAAAACCAGGGATTTCCCCCTCCCTGTCCCCATCTCCTGCTCCCTCCCACCCATCCTCCAATGGGACATGTTTCTAAACATGTTTCAGATTCAAACTGGTTTTGTGCAAGACTGAGCTCTGTGAGTCAGGCACTCCACACTTGAATAACCATCTTGCATTTACTCTGCACCTCGCATCCCAAATGGTCCCAAAAAACAGGAGCCACTTCACTTCCCATACGGAAGCAGCGACCCCTCTGGCAGAAGGAAGCAGCTGCCATAGAAGGCTCCCCAGACCTACTTTTCCAGCCTCAGTGACTGACCCCACAACTCCAGATGATCTTCCCCACCACCATGTTTGATCATATCCCTGCTGCGGGCCCCAGCCTGGAGTTTAGTTACATACAGTTTACAGTCAGTAGCCAGCTCCCCACCCTTGCTTCTTGGGAAAGATACGGTATTAGCAACAGCCAGATCTGCCTCCTACTGCCATCCATCTCTCTCCCTTTGCACTTCCTTCCTGGCTGCCTACGTAGAGCCAGCTGCTGGGGTTTCTTCCACCCAATTAGCCCCTGCACAGTATCTTTACTCCACTAATTGTCACCCTCTGCCAATTGCCTGTCTTTCAGTCAGGTCCCAATTAATGTATCCAGGGGGATTTGAGTGACAGGGACTCCACACACCCTGTTACAAAGGCATAATGATAGTTTAGGACAGGAAGTGGAGAAGATACTACATGCAGTTTGCACCGACAGGCAAACTTAGGAAGGCAGCTTAGGGGGGATCTGAGGCAGGACACATGGATTGACACCCCCACATTACTGAAAAGTGTAAACGTTGGAATGACCCCAGTGAACCGGGCCTGGGGTTTTGTGTCTTCATGAAAAAGACTCCAGAGATTTAAGCTAAATGGGAATTTCAGGCTCCCCACCGCATCTCAGTTTTTGGAAACAGACAACGTTGTCTAAAATCAGCAGTCAAAATCCCAGGGGTTTGCTCCAGACAGTTTTGCCACTAAAGGGCTATGGGACTTTATGCCACCATTATCTAACTCCCGTCTGGAAAATGGAGAGAACTATACTTAACTATAGGTGGGATCTCTCTAGAGCAGAACTCTATGGTCCAGAAACATCCTTCGTCCAGAATGGCTTTAGTTAGCCAGGTATCCACTGTTCATGGGGTGGTCACGTTTCCCATGGTCCCATAAAGTTTGTTTACAGCCACCAGTCCTAGCTCCATGTTCTCTGCTGTTCTTTAGCTCTAATTTACTCCTCAATATCTCCTAAGAGCCCCAGAAGCAGTGGAAGTGTTGGTAATGCTGCAAGACAATATTGACCTCCCGTAGCCCGGAAAATTCTCTCATCTGGAACCAGTCAGGTCTTGAGGGTGCCAGTCTAGAGAGGTTCAATCTCTATAGCACTTCACCTGTGAGACTTAATTAACGAGCACTTGCAGGTTATGCCAAACTCCTCTGATGAAAAGTGAGTGGGTTCCCATCGCCCAGGACCCTGTCTTCTGACCATGGCCAATGCCAGGTGCTTCAGAACAGAACAAAGAGAACTGGTAATCATCAATTGATCCAGCCCCTTTTGCCAATTCCCAGCTTCTGGCTGCATAAGCATCATCGTCCTTTCGAACCGCAATGAAGACTCATTGGTCAGCCTCTGCTCAATAAATGCTCGGCACGTCTGTCAGGGCACCAGCCTGGAGTTCACACTAGGAAAAGTATGCCTTGCCTCCTTTCTCCTGCCTCGTGAAAAGCCTCACATAGGTCAGAGCTGTAGTTGGTATTGTGGTGCCTTGCTGTCCCAGTCATGAAGTGAAACTCCACTGTGCCAGGCGCTGTACAAATCAGAGAAAAAGACAGTTCCTGCCTCAAAGAGCTTACAACCAAACACTGAAGGCACTTTTCATTTTCCAACATTAATTAACCCTGACCCACTGCCTATGCAGTATTAGCTTCCTCCTGACCGATGAAACAGTGAGGCACAGCAGGTAAACATGCTGTTCAATCTCATAGAAGATGCCTACTTTTTTTTAATTGTATCCTTTGGTATATATGGTTGTGACAATTTTCTTCCACTATTTGATCTGAGGAAGTGGGTCTGGCCCAAGAAAGCTCATCACCCAATAAACCATCTTGTTAATCTTTAAAGTGCTACACAGTCCTGTTTTTTGTTACGTTACAGCTGGCATTCAAACTCCCACGTTCCTTTTTCATACTCCACTAGGCAAGTTACATTCCATAACGTACGTGGGTCATAATTCGCCCTGTGTTCTCCTGGTCTGGGTGCGAACCGTGTGCTCATGGGAGTTCTACACAATGCTGTTGGAGATATTTTAAGCTGTCTTGCTAGGAAGGACAGCTAAAAGAATGGAACCAACTGCTTGCATGTTCTTGACCCTCGCTTTGAAAAGCTCCCTCACAGAAGAGGAAAAAATAGAACTGTGCTAAATGGTCCTTACAAAGATAAAATGGCTAAATGGCAGCATGCTCATTTATTCAGTGTCAGGGCCATCTTGTCTGCAATCCGGAGGAGAGGGAAGGTCAGTAAAAGACTGAACACATTTCAAAAACTTCCCTTAGTAAAGCTATAGCAGATCCGCAGCCTCCAGAGACCTCCTCTCAAAATGCCAAGCCGGGTGATGACATGTTCATTTTCACCCGTGCCTTAGTCCATTGGACTGAGCCATTCTTCAACACCTCAAATGGACCAGCTCATTCCATTTTGTACACTCGTGCTGCTGATAGTCGCTATGGTGGATTTGGGGCCACAGCGGGCCACTTTGTTTATCAACAGGTCAGTTCAGTTCTCCCCCATAGTGCCCACCCGTTCTATCGCTCCCTTAGAGGTTCCAGAGGAGAGACTGGAGTTTAGTTTCCATGGCTCATTCAAGCCTTTTGCTTTGACTGATAACAAAAGGGAGGCTGATGCCAATTGTGGTGATGGGGTTCACAGAATTTAACACACCGAGCACAGCGTTAAAGAGAGGCTGAAAGAATGTAGGTGTTTAGAAAAGACAGCAGAGGCTGCAATGAAAAACAAGAGGACTTCAAAAAGGTGGAAGAAGCTGAGTTTTAGCCAACAATGGAGAATACGGGTTATACAAGTTATCTTCGGCTCCAGAGGACAACTCTGTGTTGCAAATGTTCCCTTCAGCTCTCGTGCATAGTTGTTTCACCGAAGAAAGAGCAATTGCACAATTCAGCTGGACCAGGGACAAAGCAGAACCAAAATGGGAGAAATACCTTCATGGGACAATGGCAGTTTGAAACTTCCTAATTTTAACAGGCACCAGGACACCTTTAACTGATCACGCTAAGATTTTGGGCCAGATTCTTCTCCATTGATTTCCATGGAGCTATACCAATTATTTGGTCTTTCTGAATACCAGAATCACACCCAATATCCTGGAAAAATGCTGCATTCAGTATAAGGGCACCTAACTACAATCATACTTCCAGAATTTCAGCTTACCTACTTTCTGCCTCAAAAATTCCATCATCAGGCTTGCCAGGAAGTAAGGCAAAAAAGCAGGGTAATAACAGATTTGCAGCTAGACACATACGTCTGCAGCGATTCCTTATTTATCCTGCATGGGTCAATACCAAACACACACTGGCATGCTGCATCGAAGACCTATATGGTAATGGCACATTTGTAACTTTCACAGAGCTCCAGGAAAGATCTGTTCAAATCAGAATTCTGGCAGTACTTCCGCCACAAACCATTCTACAAAGCCAACCATTATGCTGCACGATCATCAGGCCCATAAACGTGTAAGTAGTTTTGGTTCAGAACAACTCTAAGCTGCGTCTCCAAAAGACTTTGATGTGGGAGGATGGAAAGGCTTAGTCAACAGTACCAAGGACTCGTTTATGCGGTAATAATTACTCTGCAGTAATGGACAATTATTTGAAGTCACAAGGGTTCGAGTTCCTCCATTATTTATGTCATGTACAGCGATATCATTTCAAAATGATGGCTCCCAATTTATGCCAGCAATGTTCAGACAAAACAGGGAATACACTTGATATGCTTTATGAGAGCAAAGATCTATAAATTGTAAGAAAAAGTCATTACAAAGATGGACAGCTGAAGTATTTTCTCTCTGGCTCTGTTACCTGCAGGGAATAGCAGCTTTCCAGATCTAATGAGCTTTACTAGGTGCCCTGTGTGTAATCCCTACAGCACGGGTAAAGTGACTCAGCCACCAGAAGTAGCAGGTTTTCCTGCCTCCATCTTGTATGAAGGAGCGATGTGCACATTGTAAGGGGGAGTCATGGGGTTTTGGCAGTTATATGGCTTCCTTGACCTGTTCGCATGGACCTTACACTAAGGCCCAAAATACAGTTCTACCGAACCTGAGTTAGGTCATCCCGTTGTGTCCCTGATGGCCAACAAAACAAATTCCAATCGTCTATGCAAAATATACCCATTTTGATATAGTCTGGGCTATTTTTATGTAATTGAAGGTGGCAGAAGGCATACAAAGCCGTAACGGGGTTTTGAAGACATGCATTTGACATTGCTGTTCAAGGGGAAGAGGGCAGGAGAAGTGAGGTTGGATAGTGAAATATCGCTAATTCTTCTCCACTGCTGGTCCAAGTGCTGCTGTACTATATGCCGGTCCCAGTGCTGCACCACTGAAGCCAGCTGGAGTTTTGCCATGGGCACCAGTCATGGTGATGTGGTTGAGATTTTTGTGGCCTGTTCTAGAACAACTAAGTGCTGCTTGATTTGCCCCCAGCGGTACAGGGAGGGGAGAGTAGCGCAGGGAACAGAACCTAAAACCACAGGCCTTTTCCACGGGTGCCTATTACCCATCAGAGTTTAAAGGGCTTTCCAGCATGTTGGAGGGAGTTATCAGCAGGTATACAATCATAGCATCCTTGGGTTGGAGGAGATCTCATCGAGTCCAACCGCTTGCCCAAGGCAGGACCAATCCCAACTAAATCATCCCAGCCGGGGCTTTGTCCAGCCAGGACTTAAAAACCTCTAGGGATGGAGATTCCACCCCCTCCCTAGGGAACCATCCCAGTGCTTAACCCCACTCCTAGGGAAATCGTTTTTCCTAATATCCAACCTAGACCTCCCCCACTGCAACTTGAGACCATTGCCCCTCATTCTGCCATCTGTCACCACTGAAAACAGTCTCTCTCCTTCCTCTTTGGAATTTCCCTCCAGGTAGTTTTGAAGCTGAAGGCTGCTATCAAATCCCCCCTCACTCTACTCTTCTGTAGACTAAATAAGCCCAAATCTCTCAGCCTCTCCTCGTCAATCATATGCTCCAGCCTCCTGATCATTTTTGTTGCCCTCTGCTGGACTCTCTCTAATGCATCCACATCTTTTCTGTCATGGGGGTGGGGGGGTGCCCAGAACTGGACACAATACTCCAGATGCGGCCTCACCAGTGCCCAATAAAGCGGAATAATCACTTCCCTCGATCTGCTGGCAATGTGCCTACTAATGCAGCCCAATATGCCATTAGCCTTTTTGGTTCCATGGGCACCCTGTTAACACATCTCCAGCTTCTCATCCACTGTTATCCCCAGGTCTTTTTCTGCAGAACAGCTGCTTAGCAAAGTTTACCAGTTAGGGTGCAGAGGCGAGCTGGAGATAGAGCATGAGAGGATACGTATTAGGGACGTAATCGTGTAGTCGATTAACTGATCAGCAAAAGCTTATAGGATAATGCTATAGACGACAGGCATCTCCCCCCTCCCCTCCACCAGTACATTTTTTAGCAGGCTGGCCCAGCAGCCTGTCTCAGTCCTGGCATGCGATGGGTCAGGGATCCACCCACGCTGCGGCTCTGCATTTAAAGTGTTATTAGGAGGCAGGCAGGCAGGCAGCCCAGCTCAGTTCAGGCTCACATTGGATCCAGGAGCTCAGACCCCACACCCCCCCCCCGCACTCCCAACAGGGGCTGATGTCACCCCTGTATCAGACGCAGCAGCACAGGGTGACAGGCAGCTGGCCCGCGAGAGGAGTTGGGTTTTCAACTGGCTTCCCTTGTGGTCCTGCTCCCACCTGACACCCCATGCTGCTGCCTCTGTATCAGAGGCAGCAATGCAGAGAGGCAGGGGGCTCCTCAGGAGTGGGGCCGGAGTGCACTGGCTGCTAGCTCATTTCCAGGGACTGTAGAATAAGTCGAGTAACTGCAAAGAATTCATGAGGTTACTCGACTATTCAATTTACCAATATTTAACATCCCTAGTGCGTATATACAAGAGAGGGACATAACCACTTAAGAGGGATTCACATATGAGCAGGCAGGGTGGTGAGTAATTAGTAGTGAATTCTTTCTCTCTCTTATCTTAAGCATAACCTGTGGCAATGTAGCAGGAGCTGTTTCCACTAGCATCACACACACACGCGGTGGTAGAAATCCGAGGCAGTGGCCTGGCGCTGGATGACAGAAAGCAGCCCGTGCGGGGAGGGTACATTTATTAATTCAACAGAAGGGAAGGGAAGAATAAACCCCTCTTGTGTTCACCTGCAGTCAGAGCCCAATTGGTCCATCAATCATACAAGCCGCCAAGTGCGTCCACGGCGCCTTGCATCTCCCCTTTGCAATAAGCGGCAGCTAAGCACTAACATGAGACTCGCTAAATCTTACAGCCTTGCCCCGTTAATAATATCACAATGTTATGGATCTTAAGAGAAATGTGCTCAACACAGCACTGAGTAGCCTACTGACCGATATGGAGCTTCTAATCCCACCTTAACAAGAAAAGGGAAAATCAGTATTAATTCCATATGATTTAATTCAGAGCACTCTGGTTTCAGGGTGCACCTAAGGTCTGGATCAGCTTGTTTCATGCATTTTAAAACACCAGGGCAGGATAACACGGCATAATCCTGCCCTTATTTTGCATACACAGCATATGCCAGGTCAGATCAGACCATACCGGGCTATGGAATTCAGTAGCCTGATTCCAATAACAACTAGCACCACATGGCTCTGAGGAACAGACCGGCTCTGCCGCTGTGAAACACACTTCAGAAATGCCAAGAGGGGACCTCAATGAGGCGCACTTGCTCAGGGTCCAGGTAGCTTAACAGGGATGTTGTCTTTTTTATCTCTGCGCAGGGCTGAGCACACAGTCGTGGTGCAATACAAATAATTAGTAACAGGGAGAAGAATAGTGATAGAAGACCCCCAAAGCGATGGGTTTATGCCCTGAAGCATGCGATTTACAGCTTGCCCTTGCACTGCTACATTGCCTTCTGCAGAGCTGACAGGAGCCAAAACTTGGTCTTGTCAGTAAAATGCACAGCTCTGACCGGGAAGATCTCTATAAGGAGCCAATATCTGCAGTATCAAGGGACCTATATTGCAAAGTCACTTTCCTGACCATAACCACAGTTTAGAAAGTCTCCAACTGAGCCCTATTAATGTAATTGATTTTTAATGGAATTCTCCCGGAGCATGTTAACATTTTAACAGGGATATAAGAAATTGAATTTAGCCTCACCCAGCCTTCCTCCCCAGAACAAGGGCCTCCAAGCAGCCGGAAGGTTAGATCAATTGTAACAAACAGGAGCATGATGCTCCTGTGGTCCAGGGCGATGGGGGAGGATGAGGGCAATCTAGATAAAGCAATCAAATGTGTGCCCACATATTACTCCCCAAATGCTTCCACATCTTTAAAAAAAAAGATTTAAAAAAAAAATCTGTGACATTTTAAGGGCTCTTTAAAATGACCATACCTGGATCTGATAAGTACAGCTCAACACCCTTGAAGTCAATATTGTTATCTTCATTTTACACATGGGGAAACTGAGGCACAGAGCTGTGACATGCCCTATCTACCATGAGCCAGGCCAGAGCTATGTACAGCACCCAGGTCTCTGAAATCCCAGTCCAGTGCTCTATGCACTAGGCCACATGAACTCTGGGTGTACCTACACTGCAGCTGGGAGTGTTCTTCCAAGCGCAGGTAGACAGACATGCATTGCTAGCTCTGCTTGTGTGCTGAAAAGAGTATTGTAGCCAGGGTTAGCATGGGCTAACCTCTTGAGTACGTACCAGAGCGTCCAGACAGGTTTGTACTGAGGCAAACTGGGCCAAGCAGCCACTCACACACCCCATGGCTACTTTAATACATTAGCTTAAGCAGGGCTAGTGCTTGTCTGCCTATTCAAGCACACGCCATGCGACCATTTAGACGTACGGATGAAATCGCACCATCCTGCATCTTTCATTGTGAATACTCAGCATCACCGGCCTCTATAGTGTTTTTTAATGTATGCCAGTTAAAGCAGGCAAATTGGCTCATATTCAGCTTCTTTCATCGATGTTCGCCTCTTGTGCTAATCCAAGGTTACCCTAATTTTATATCAGGCATAATTAGCATTAGCTTTTTAACTGGGGCCAAAGGGGGGAGAAATGCTATTCTTTTTTGTAATGGACTTAACGGATCAAGGAATGGTTTTATCTTTTCTACAATTGGTAGCAAAAGTTAGTATTCCCAAATCCTCTTACCTTGGATGTGCCCAATGGAAAAGACATTCGCTACTCTACAAAAGGGATTTTAGACAGTACTAAGAGCACAGGATTCACCCAACCCAACTTTTAGCGAAGCGTCCCAGGGAAAATTCCTCATCTCAGGACCAAAATTTCTCTCTGTCCAGGAAGTGGTTAAATTAAGTGTGATGGAAGAAAAGGAAAACAGTCAAAAAATAAGTGTTTGTTTCTATTAAATCTTTTTCAATACAGGAAGTCCCCGGGTTATGTCAGACCAGGGAGACGCGGAGCTAGCTCCCCCTCCCCCCAGCAGACCAGGGAGACACAGACCAGGCTTTTCTTGCCACGGAGGACGCAGGCGGCGGGACCGTGGCACGTCTCGGCGGTCCCGCCGCCCACGTCCTCCATGGCGAGAAAAGCCGCTCCACATCTCCCTGGTCTGCTGGGGGGGGGGGGAGCGCAGCTGGTGTGCCCCCCTCCCCCGGCAGACCAGGCTTTTCTCGCCACGGAGGATGCGGGCGGCAGGACTGCCGAGACATGCCGCAGTCCCGCCGCCCGCGTCCTCTGCGGTGAGAAAAGCCACTCCGCGTCTCCCTGGTCTGCTGGGGGAGGGGGGGCGCAGCTAGTGCACCATCACCCCCCCCCCCACCAGCAGACCAGGCTTTTCTCGCTGACACCTGGGGTAGAGCAGCTGGGGGGCTGCCGGGTTGGTCCCACAGCGCCGAGGTGCGGCACTACTGGACCTACCTGGCAGCTCCCCAGCTGCTCTGTCCCAGGCGTCCAGATTCAGCCGCTGTTGAAACTGATCAGCGGCTGATTCCAGGAAACCCGGGGCAGAGCAGCTCTGCCTCGGGCTTCCTGTAGTCAGCCGCTGGTCAGTTTCAGCAGCGGCTGACTTGGGAACACCTGGGGCAGAGCAGCTGGGGTGCTGCCGGGTTGGTCCAGTAGCGCCGAGGAGCAGTGCTGCGGGACCAACCCAGCAGCACCCCCGCTGCTCTGCCCCAGGCGTGTCTGATTCAGCCGCTGCTGGTCAGTTTCAACAGCGGCTGAATCTAGACACCAGTTCCGACTTACATACAAATTCAACTTAAGAACAAACCTACAGTCCCTATCTTGTACGTAACCCGGGGACTGCCTGTATCAGATTAGGAATACTCAACGTAATTTAGTAAACAAGATAAAAATGTCACCTGCTAACTTGTTTCAGATCTGGCATTTTGGGTCTTGATTCAATGAAGCGCTAAGCCACATGCTTAACCTGGAGCACATGCTTAATTCCCTTTGAAAATCAATGGGCTTTAAACAAATGCTTTGCTAAATC
This sequence comes from Pelodiscus sinensis, assembly GCF_052426305.1. NCBI lineage: Eukaryota > Metazoa > Chordata > Testudines > Trionychidae > Pelodiscus > Pelodiscus sinensis. Next base: position 4,125,842 of record NC_143074.1, on the reverse strand, counting down.
TCGGGTTTGGCCTCTACTATATTCTCTGTGAGGACACAGGCTTTATTTCCACTGCATCTGGAAATGCAAAGGCTTTAGGTGCTGCTGATCATCTCTATGTACTGATCTAGCTGAGTCTTAGGACTGTGAAATTGTTCCTTCTCTGGACCTTTGCCAGCTGGGTGCCAGAAGCAGCGTCTAGAGAATGTGCATGGGCTGTGTTGTTTCCATTCTAAGCAGAGAAGTTCGTAGTCTAGAGAAGGACGAGGAAGGGTTGGTCCTTTTCCGGAAAATGTCTTAAGGCCACTTTATGTTGCCTTTGGACATCACCGATCACATAGGGTTGCCAGATGGTTGAAACAAAAATACCGAACTGCACATGACGTCTCTTGTCTTGTCTTGCTCACAACACTCCTGTTAATGTAACGACAGCTACCTTTGCACTTCAGCATTACACCGCCCAGCAAGGAGAACCTGCCGCTACGTTCTGCCTCCTGTCAGTCGCAACCCTGCCGTCCCATCGTGGAGGGCGACTTGGGTGTAGCAAGAAGTTGGGGGTGTCTGCAGGGACCAACAACAGGACAGCTCTTCTGCGCAGAAGCCATCTCTCTATTAGTGGAGAGACAGTCCTGTGGGCATCATTCCAATTTGTTTTAATGAGAGCCCATTTCAAAGTCAAAATCTGCTCTCCAATCACTGCGCAGACACATAGTGTTTTAAGCCTGGTGGGACCATGACAGTCACCTTGCCTGATCTTCCCACCAGAGAATCCACCCCATGATTTCTGCAGGAAGCCCATCGTTTCCTTGAGTTGCAGTGTATCTTTCAGCCCCATAACCAGTGCGCTGAAGCCTGCACTTCACACTATTGCCAGTGGCCTTTCTTGTGTACCTGATGGCAACATTTAACCTTCCATATGCATAAACAAAAGCTTATTAGGAATTGCTGTTCCAGACCTGACCCGTGTTCCAAGTAACATGGATCACAGGGAGAACACAGACACCCCAAAGAGAACAGTCATGGAGTAACTACCGTATTTTTTTCTCCTAACCCTTGTCTTTTACAGCCCTGATGCAGAAGGGTTTATATCCCTTCTAAAAAAAACACGTTTCCTCTCTAACGTAACTCGATATTTTCTTAGTTCATCCAAGTGCTCAGTCATTTTCTAGGTCCATGTGGACCCCAATTATTTCTTGTGGCAATAAGTCCCGCCGGTTAATTTTGCATCACATAAATTTACACTGAAAGTTAGCACATTTCTTTGCATGTTTCCTCTTCTTCCATTATGAGAGGAGAGGTTGGAACACATAATTTACCGTCTGTACGAATCATTATTTTCTATACTTCCACCATGTCCCAAGTTAATGGGGCCCATACTTTTCAATCTCTCTTTACATGGAAGTTTCTCTAGCCCTCTCATCATTTTCATTGCCTACCTTCTAAGCCCAAGAGCGCTTAGTTCTGGAATTTGGGTATTGGCCCAGCAATACTAGCCTGTTCTGACCCTTTCCCAGTCTACTTTGATCAGCAATGTTGTTGTTGTTTTTTTAAATCAGAACCTCCTCTCTGCCGCCAACAGTAGCCAGCTGCTAAAAGCAAATCAGGTCCTTCCATTCAGTTATGGAAAGGCATCAGGCGGTGCTTTGCCTGGCTGTATGCGAGAGAATGAAGAAAATCCCCTCTGTTCATTGCCTGCTACTGATTTAGATAGTGCTGAAACACCAGGGGGGGGAAGGACTTTTTTTTTTTTTTAAGTCTGGGATTAAAGCATTCAGCTCATTTGCAGGAACCACAAAGGACTTTTCAAATCCCAGCTTTTATACGTTTGACATGTCACCTGCAGAGAACAGAACTCAACCAGGCTGACTCCTGTCGACCCTTTGTTTTCACATTGTAAGCAACTGAGTTTCCAAAACTTCACATTGGGCCCAGCGCAGAATGACTTTAAGACAATGGTTCTCAAACTTTTTGGCCCGCCGCCCACTCTGCTTAATGCAAACCTTTCCGCAAACCATCAGCCAGCCACCCACAATGATACAATGGGCGCGGGACAGGGTAGGAGTGCAGGGTTTGTATGGGAAGTTGGGTGCAGGAGTGGGCATGGGGTACAGGGTCTGGGTGGGAGGTAAAGGGCAGGAAGTGGTGGGGGGTCTGGCCGGGAGATTGGGTGCAGGAGTGGGATGGGGGTAGGGGCATCTGGGCAGGATTCTAGCCAATGGGAGCAGCAGGGAAAAGTCCCCAGGTGAGCAGTTTCCTGTGGTGCCTTTTCCCCAATGGGGGGAAAAGGGAGCAGCAGTGCATGGGGCCACTTCCTACCCTTGTGAGCTGGACCCAGCCTGGGAGGTTCAGGGATCTCCCATCCCCAGTGGGAAATCAACCTCACAAGGAGGGACAGGAGGGGCTGGAGCGCCCTGCATGGGCTCTCTGCTGCAGTGGGGGATAGCCCTGAGCCTGCAGACCACCTGCAAGAGGGTGATAGACCACTAGTGGTCTGCAGACCAGACTTTGAGAACCACAGGTTTAAGGGAACCAAGCGCCGGCCCTTCATTCTACTGCCCACGGTCTTAAAGACACTTGTCTTGAGATGGTGGCCTTTCAACGGGAAATCTCAAACATCAAGGAGTTAAAAAAAAAAAAATCACACCTTCCTGTGTATGCAGGCAAATATAGGAGGGCCGGGGTTACCACCACCACACTCCTATGACGCTATCTGGAGCTCTCAAAAGGCTTTACAAAGAAGGCCCGAGTCATTATTCCCATTTTACAATGGGGAAATGGAGACACAAAGAGGGGACGTGACAGGCCAGAGTCAGGAACAGAACCAATGTCTCCTCAGTCCCAATCCGGCAGGCTGTCCCACAGATTGCACTACACATGGTTACTAGGGCATTGCAGATTACCAGCTGAATCATCCAAGAGTTCCGGGAATATTTCCCAGCTCTTGAGATATTTATCTGATGGTCCAATTACGCAGTAGCACTTGCCTGTCTGGCAGAAGCCCTGGGCTCCTTGGCCCAGCCCAGATCAACCCCCCTCCATACTCTCAAGTTGTAGAGCTACTGATAGTTTGGAATGAATGAAGTGGAAGTCATTTTCCCCATATCCTGATCCTCTCTGGCACATCACAGACACACCAGAGAAGTCCTTCAAGCAGGCTAGAGTGGCTGCAGGAAAAACAGCCGATCAGGAGACAGAAAAGGCCCTTATAAAAGGAGCTCCGGGGTCAGAGCCTCTAGAGACCTCAAGCTGTGAAGATCTGGTGACAGGCTGGCTGAGGAAGCAGCAGCACCATGGACAGCTCCATGTGGTGACAGTGAAATTGATGGACTATGATAAGCTTGAGATAAAGCCTGAGGTAAGAGCAAGGAAGCTGTCTCCAGGAAGAATGCCCTGGGAGCACCGCTCGCTATCTGGGACTGAGGGAATGGACTCCTAGACCTACACAGAGGGCAAGGAGACGGGACCCTCTTAGATGTGGACCTTGGAAGGGGTTTGCGTTTGATCGCACACAGGGTGTGAGACTTGGCCTGAGGGCTGAGATATCGAAAAGGCTTTAAATGAGAGAGGGCAGGCACACGCCCTTGGCCGAGGGGGGCACTCCAAGTGCCGCTCCTTTACGGTCATCTCATCGAATCGCTGCCATGGAGCAGATGTGTTGTGCCTAAACCATCCAAGACAAATGGCCCTCCAGCCTCTTTTTGAAATATTCCAGTGAAGGAGCTTCATAAGAACGGCCATGCTGGGTCAGATCAAAGGTCCATATAGCCCAGTGTCCTGTCTGCCAACAGTGGCCAGTGCCATATGCCCCAGAGGGAGGGAACACAACAGGTAATCCTCACGTGATCCCTCCCCTGTCATCCATCTCCAGAGAAACAGAGGCTAGAGACACCATTCCTACCCATCCTGGCTAATAGCCATTGATGGACCTAACCTCCATGAATCTATCTAGCTCTTTTCTGAACCCAGTTTAAGTTCTAACCTTCACCGTGTCCTCTGGCAAGGAGTTCCACAGGTTGACTGTGCACTGAGTGAAGAAAAACTTCCCTTTGTTTTAAACCTGCTGCCTATTAATTTCATTTGCTGACCCCTAGTTCTTATATTGTGGAAATAAGTAAATAACTTTTCCTTATTCACTTTTTCCACCCCAGTCCTGATTTTATAGACCTCTCTCCTATCCCCCCTTAGTCTCCTCTTTTCTAAGCTGAAAAGTGCAAGTCTTTTTAATCTCTCTTCATGTGGGACCCGTTCCAAACCCCTCGTCATTTGTGTTGCCCTTTTCTGAACCTTTTCCAATGCCAATAGATCTTTTTTGAGATGAGGTGACCACATCTATCTGCAGTATTCAAGATGGGCATCCCATGGTTTTATATAGAGGCAATAAGATATTCTCTGTCTTATTCTCTATCCCTTTTTTAATGACTCCTAACATTCTATTTGCTTTTTTGACACCCGCTGCACCATGTGTGGATGTTTTCCGAGAACTATCCACAATGACTCCAAGATCTCTCTTGAGTAGTTGTAGCCAAATTAGTCTCCATCATATTGTATATATATATGTTGGGATTATTTTGCCCAATGTGCATTACTTTACATTTATCAACATTACATTTCATTTGCCATTTTGTTGCCCAATCACTTAGTTTGGCCAGATCTTTTTGAAGCTCTTCACAAAAGTTCTTCCATGACTTCCATAGGTGTCTGAGCCATTGTCGAGCTGTTCTTACATTTAGGAAGTTTTCCCCTGAGGTTTAATCTAGATCTGTTCTACTGCAGTCGGACGCCATTATCTCTTGTCCTCCCTGTGGCAAGAGAGCAAGGTTTCTTCATCTTTTTTATGGCAACTCTTCAAGTGTTTGAAGACCGCTCTCGTATCCCCCCTTAATCTCCTCTCTTCCAAACAAAACATGGCCACTCCATCCGCCTTGGCTCATGTGGCTTGCATTCCATCCCACTGATCATCTTTGTCACTTGCCTTTTTCCCTCCCCAGTTTCTCTACATCCTTTCCAGACAGCGGTGACCAAAGCTGGATACAGTACTGCAGCAGAGACCTAACCAGAAGTTGAGTAGGGCAGTACTGCCACCTCTCATGACTTGCATGCAATGCCTCTGTTAATTGCACTTTTGCCCCCAAGAGCATTGCTTTGCTGACTCAGGTGGACATCATGATCCACCACAACTCCCAGGTGTTCCTCCAAGCCAACGCCTCCCTTCAGAAATCCACAAGGAACTCAAGGTTCTAAAGCCCCAAAACCCCATTAGGACCGGCCCTGGTTCTAAATGTTCACACCCCATGTTCTCAAACGTGGCTTCTAATTCTGGTTGCCTGGCTTAACCAACCCACAGCTCCCTCTTCAGCTGGAATTGTAGGTGCGTTCTTAGCACCTCTGCTGACCAGGCCCTCAAATGTCAAAAGCTGGCACCCAAAATCAGAGCTTGCTTTTGAAAACTTAGGCCTAAGTGACTTGGTTATGGCCAAAGAGCATCTCTACCTCTGAAGAGAACACAGAAGTCCTCAGCCCTACTCTTCAGCATCAATCACTGCACAACACTCTCCTCCCTTGTAGCAGTTTTTACTCTAGAGCGAGGCAAATCTGGCCCACCAAACATTCAGATCCAGCCTGCCACAATCCTCTGGGCTGCCAATGTCCTGCAGCCCTGTGGGACCATCAGGCAGGCTCCCTGCCTGCCACAGCACTGGAGCCACTGTGTGTCCCCATGCCACAAGCCCCGTGGGGGGAGGTGTCTGCGTGCTGCCCCTGCCTCCATGCAGCTCAGACTGGCCAATGGGAGCTGTCTGGGCTGTACTTGTGGAGTTCCTCCTTTTCCCATGGCATGCACCATGCAGAGCTGTGCATGCCGACCTCCTGAGCCATGTGCAGGGGGAACAGGAGGCAGGGAACTTGCCCAAGGGTCCTGCTGGCTGGGAGGCACCTAAAGTAAGCTACTCCCAGCCAGAGCCTGCACCGGGCACTCCATCCCCTCCTGCACCCCAACTCCCTGCCCCAGGTCACAATCCCTTCCAGGTCCTCCCCTACCTCCACATCCCTCCCCTATGCCAGACTCCCCTCCTGCGCCCCCATCTCCTCCTCTCAGCCCCTTCTTTGCACTCAACCTCCACCCCACACTCCCTCCACTAATTTCATAGGAAAGTGCAGCCTTTCCCCATTTACCAAACCCTTAGAATGGCCCTCCCCCTTCAAAAAGTATCGCCCGCCCCAGTGCTAGCACGCTGACGACCAGGCAAGATCATGCGGCAGAGCAGCACTTCTCCGAGTCTGTGCTCTCGGAATCACTAGCCCTGCTTACCCGGCAGATTCAGACATTCCCAAGGCCTGAAGGACCATTGTGATTTGCTAGTCTAACCTCCTGGGAACTGCCCGCAAACAATCCTTGCAGCAGATCTGCTAGAACAAGATCCAGTCGGGATTGAGAAGCAAATGGTTCGTGGCCTGAGATGTGAAACACGAATGCTTTATTTCCCGTCACCTTTGAGCCACTGGGACCCGGTATGGATTTTTCTGCTCGTTGGCGGAGTGAATGATCAAATATTGGTTCCCCATGTAGGCGCGTATGGACAGGGATCAAATCACAATCACCCCTTACTCCTGCCTTTATTCGGCTACAGAGACTTGGCTCCTTGAGCCTATCACTGAAGTTTGTTTTCTCACCCTTGAATCATCCTCGTGGTTCTTCTCTGAACCCTCTTCATTTACCAACACTCTTCTAGAATTACGGAGCCTGGGACTGGGCGCAGGATGACAGCAGCTGTGATGCCATGGCCCAGGATAGAGGTAAAGTAACCTCCCTGCTTTCATTCCACATGTCCCGCTTTATGCAGCAAAGGGTTGCGTGAGCCTTTGTGGTCACGCTGAAAACTCACGTTCAGCTGATTATCCACCATGATCCCCACACCTTTTTTCTACAGGAGAGAGTCCCTCGTTCTGCTAGCGCGGCCTGCGTTCTTTACTCCTAGAGGTATAGATTTACATTTAGTCCTATTAAAACACATTTTGTGGCTCGTGTCTGGTTTAATAAGCAATTCAGGTTTGCTGTGTATTAGTGACCAGTCCTCTTTGTTATTTACCACTCCCACCATTTGTGGGCCATCTAAAAACTTCAGCAATCATTTTATGTTTCCTTCCAGGTCACTAATAAAAATGCTGAATAGCATATGGTCAAGACCCACTGCCTAGAAACATACCTATTCAAAGAAGATTCCCCCTTTGCAATTACATGTTGAGACCTATCAATTAGGCAGCTTTTCACTTTTAATTTTATAACCAAAATGTCATGTACCAAGCCAAAGTCTAATATCCACATTATTTCCTTTATCAACCAAATCTGTGAGCTCATCAACAGAAAGTATCCAGTTAGTTTGACAGGATCTATTTTCAATGAATGCATCTTGATTGGTATTATTGTACAGGCAGTCCCCGGGTTACGTACAAGATAGGGACTGTAGGTTTGTTCTTAAGTTGAATTTGTATGTAAGTCGGAACTGGTACATATTGTAGGGGAAACTGTAGCCAAATATTTCTCCAGAGCTCAGTTTTATTCTCCCACACCTCACTTTCCTCAGTCCTTTATTCTCAAGCTGAGGTGTCTGCTGAGAAAAGCCGCTCCGCGTCTCCCTGGTCTGCTGGGGGGAAGCAGCTAGTGCGGGGTTGCCTCACCCCGTTTGTAAGTAGGGATCCAATGTAAGTCGGATCCATGTAACCCGGGGACTACCTGTACTCCTTTACCACTTTATTAATCGAATCCCATAGCAGACTCTCCATTATCTAGCCCAGGCTCGATGTCAGACTGACTGGACTGTAATTACCTGGGTTATCCCATTTACCCTTTTAAAATACTGGCACATTAGCTTAGTTCCAGACTTCTGGATCTTGCCTGGTTTTCCAAGACTTATTGAAAATCAACATAAATGGCCTGAGCTCCTTGGTCAGTTCTTTTAAAACTCTTGGATACAAGTTGTCCAGACCTGTTTATTTAAAAGTGTCTAGCTGTAGTAGCTGCTGTTTTATATTCTGCTGAGATACTGGTGGAATGGAAAGTATGTTCTTGTATGATCTGACATCATCTGCTTTTTTTTCTCAAATAGGGAAGGGAAATATTTTGAGCACGTCTGCCTTTTCTGCGATTTATTTCTGATCACTGTACCATTTCCATCTAGTAATGGACCAGTATTGTTGTAAGGATTATTTTTCTCTCTGATTCACCCAGGGTCTCCTCCCCACAACCTCAGTCCCTCACTGGGAGGGGCAACAGAGGTCCTGGCTGTCAAACCACCCTCCCACCCACCATGCCCTACCAGCTGGCAGACTGAGCCGTGAGCCCTTCCCAACTGCCAATGGCTCACACACCTGCTCACAGTGCCCCACACTGTCCCACTTTGGTCGGCACAAGCCCTCCTGGTGAGGACACACACCACCAGTGGAAGTAGGGTCACGTGGACATCAACAGCTAATTGAATTCTTGCTGTGGCGGTAGGTTGACCTCACTTTAAATCCACCTAATTTGGTAGTGTAGGCAAGTTCTAAATTAGCAATAACTTTTCATTCCGCGATCAGTTCCTCCATGTGGGTGAAGATGAGGCCTAAACCCTACGTCCCCCCTCCCCAGCCCCACTGGATGCAACATTGAGTTACACAGGGAGCACATTCCACCCTGAGAGGTTAGCAACAGTCATCGGACCAGATTCTTCCACCAGGGCAGGCAAGAGCTCCCCTGCCTGCCTAAGGACAGACACCTGCATTAGCCAGAGTGTGTGGACCCATCCCGGTGTGGAGACAAACCACAGCCAACCCCCCCACAACACTGAGTGCCCATTGCCTTGACATTCTTTGGCTAATTGACTCAGAACAGATGATGCTCCGTTCCCAGCCTCCCTTTTAATGCCATGAAATGTGTAACCCCGCGGCCTAGATTAATGATCTCAGCCTGCATCACCAGGGCTCCGATAGCCACCCTAATGCTGTGGGGACACAAGCCTCCCTTTCACTTGCTCATGGATTTCTGTCACCTCCCCCGCTGGCTTTTGCAGGCAGCCCAAGTGCCAGATCTGTGGGCGAAGGAGGAGGAAGCTCCCCGGCACGTCACAGCGATAATCACGGGGGATTGTTTCTTTTTTGCCAACAGAAAAAGCGTCAGAGAAGTTGTGAACAGGCACAAGACATGGAAATCAACAGGAGATGGAAATCTGAAAAACGCGGCTGTCATGTTTCCTCACTCGCTTTGGCGAAAAGTCATTTGTCACAGGCCTCCTCGCTCTTGCTGCTGGTTGCATAAAGCCCATTATTTACCTAGTCACAGCCCACGTAGTCAGAGCCTCTTGTATTTGCTGCTAACACAACAAAAGTGCTTTCAGCTCATTATCTCATTCCCTCGGAGGCTTTCCCCTCCTGCCACAAGGGGAAGGAGGAGGAGCAGGGTTTGGAAGAGCTGACAAACAAACGGCTTAAAAACATCCAGTATCATCACAAGGGGTAGCTCAGACGAAAGCCCTGAACGGTACCCTGCACCCGCCGGGCACCCCACGGACGGCAGTGGAGCCGTGGCGATTGGACTGCAGGATTGGTGCCGCCCATGTATCAGGCAAGAGGCTAGCTGGAGTTCCCTTTCTCCAGCCAGCCAGATCCTCAGCTGGCGTCAATGGCGTCATGCTAGTCTATGCTATGTCTACACTTGGAGCTGGGGAGGGGTGAATCCCAGCTAGTGTAGACATACCAGGGCTGGCTTTCATTGAGCCAGTGCACTAAAGGGAGAAGTGTAGCCAGAGAGTCATGGGCAGCAGCAGCACAGGCTAGCCGGCCTACCTACTGACCCACCGGGTCTGGGTTGATGTGCCCTGCAGGCATAGACCATGCTACCACTCACTGCTGCCCACGCTGGTGTCGCTGCACTACCGTTTTGAGCCTGGGCAGTGGGTGAAGGTTGGACTGGGGGAGGCAAGACCCCAGCCCCGCCCACAGCCCCGCCCCTTCTACCCAAGCTCCACCTCCCATGGGAGTCAAGGCCCCCGCCTGGAGCACCACAAGAGGTGAGGAGGCACACATCCCCAGGGCACAAGGAGGGCAGGTGCCGTGGGCAGCAACACTCTGCCCCCAATGCACCTGCAGCAGGCATTCTGGGGGTGGAGTATGGGTGAGGCCAGGCTGGCAGCTTGGAAAGGCAATGCCTTCTCCCCACCTAGCATACCCGCCACCCCTGGTTTTGAGTAGGCTCCCCCAGTAAAACTGTATCTGTGTGAACTGCGAGTCACACCCCCAGCTCCAAGTGTAGACGTAACTTGTACGTGCACCCAGCATCGCCGGGCCATGACCTGGTGGGCCTGTAGGCACTACCGCAATAAAAATATTAAGCCCACAGGGCATCTCGTCTGGAGACTAAAGGAAAGTGTGTGAGTGTGGCTTGCATCACGGCACTGGGCACGCTTGCTGCTCCTAGGAACTGCCGGTAATAATACACAAGACAAAGGTGGGAGGGGAAACCGATGCACATATGATGTTACTGGCCCAACTGGGATTGGAACAAATCCCCCAGTCACTCTGAACCACACCGCTTCTCAAGTCTTCCTGGAATCACATCAACAGACTCGGTGACGAGCATAGTCCAAAGAGTTAGCTCCTGAAAGCAGAGCCTTCGTGCCAATTACCAAGCAGCTGGTTGTTCCTGGGTTCTCTCTGATTGATTTATGTATCACTGGGGCCTTCCATCTCTAGCCCTGCTTCATTAGTCCCTTCCAGGCACCAGAGAGAGATCTGAGCGGGGAGTTAACTCTGCATTCACTGGAAATCACACAGACCCTCTTCCCCCAGTCTCATTTCTTATCGGATTTCACTTTGCAAGGTACCACTAGCTCTGCTGCCCCAGCAAGTCATCACCATCCATCATGATAGCATAAAGGAAATTGAAACGAGGGATCAGATGTACTAAATTCTATACAGGCTTTGCTCTTCGTGTGACTCATGCACAACGTTAATAGCAATCAGTCAGAGCCCCTCTCCATCCATAACAAGACAGTTATACAAAGAGGCTGCCTTGTTTCCTCCCCAATAAATTGCCAGGAATTAAGCCTGTTCCTGTGAAAATATCCATTTCCACTGAGGCTTGTGCACAGTTTTGCCTTCTGCTGAAGATATGGAAAGAGCTCAATATATAAAAAGCACAGACAAATCTGCTTTTCCCCCTCTTCTGGTCCCTTTGCCCTACAGCACTTCTGGTGTGAGGTTCACGAAACAGACTCAGGGAGCACCCTTTCAAAAGCAGCCTTTGACGTTGCACCAACAATTTCTTTCAATCTACTCCCTTGTGTGCACACACATGCTTATTGTCTGGGCAGCTGCATTCAGATATGCAAGTCCAAGCTGCTGGCATGCATAAAGAACACGGGCATGAAAAACTGTGGGCACAACTATGAGAGCCAGCTTGATGCCCCATTATAGATGTGACATCGTGAGCTCAATGCCAGGGGAATAATCCACAAAAATATACCCCAAACAACAGTAGTGCTCTTGGAAAATGTGGGTAAAAGTTATTGAAGATTTAAATGCCTACTATGTGAATTCTCATTTTCCACTGCTATGTATATTACATATCAAAAATAAAAATATTAAGGCTGAAAAGTCAAGCAATCAAAACTTGAGAAGTGTCAGATTTTAATTTGCCCCATCCTGTATGGATGCATTCCGCTAGTCTTTCGTTACATGATCACTTTGGGTGCATCTACACTGCACACCTATTTTGGAATCAGCTATTCTCTAAGAAATACGCCGAAATAGCTTATTGCTAAATAGCATATCTACACTACAGGAAAGCCTCAAAATTAGTCTGAGGCAGGCTCCCCTAATGTGGACGTGCTACCTCAGTTTAGAGCCCCAGGAGGCACTAGGGAGTAATTACTTTGAATGGCCCTGGGGAAGAGCTATTTCAAAATAGCAGCAGCTGAGCATCCACACAACAGCTATTTTGAAATCGCAGTTTCAGAAGAGGCATTATTCCTCGTGGAATGAGGTTTACAGAAGTAGGAATAAGCTGTCCATTCTTTCGAATTTATTTCAAAATAAAGGAATTGCTGTGTAGACGCATGCATTGTTATTTCGGAATAATGGCCAGTATTCCAAAATAATGTGGCTGTGTAGACACACCCATACTGTTCTTTCCACAGTTCAGACTTGCTGTGGGATAGAATCAGGGCTGTGTAGTGAGCAAGACTTGTCTGTAGGACCCTACCCTTCTTTGCTGCAGAAGGTGGAAGATGTTTAGTGAATGAGACAGAATTGCAGGAAGAGAAAAGATGATCAAATGTTTAAGGTGGGGGAATGTTCCTTGGAGAACTGAATTCTATCCCTGCTTCTGCCACAGAATTCCTGTGTGACACTTAGGTAAGTTACTTAAACCAAACTTTTTACAAGTGGTCACTGATTGCGTGCTCCTCATTGTCTGAGGGCTACGCAGAAGATCAACTTTGTCACAGTTGATCTTCCTTGCTGTGTCTAGTAAAGACCCACTAAATCAAACTTAGAGGGTGTCCCCATCAGTGCCAGTATTCCTGCTCCTTGGATGGCACGGAAATGCAATTTAAAATACAGCGACTCCAGTGATGTAATTAACGTAGCTGGAATTGCATATCTTAATGTGACATTCTGCTGTAGTGTAGTCCAGGCCTTAGTGCTTAACCTATCAACAGGCATTGAGCAGCTAAAGCTAGTGAACAGTTTTGCACATGCCAACTTATACATCAAGGAATTCATTTTTCATCCTTTACCAAACTGCTTTGCAAGTTCTCTTCACTCCCGTGTCAAACAAACTGTCACGCACCCACAGCAATATTTCCCTCGCAGGCTGGAAGAGCAGAACCCCTCAAGACATGACTGTGCATTTTCCTTTCAATAATTAGTGCACTTTCCTCTTAATGGTCAGACTCAGAAATCTGTAAGAAAATTGGGTTTGGAACCTATATCAAACTAGAAAGCTCTGTATTTAGCCTCCTCCTGCCTATTGGATACTGACTGCTGGCTCTGCACTGAGACAAGAAAATACAGTGTTTGCGGACTTGATGCCACAGAGGTACCGTTGCTTTTCGCACCCAGCTACAAGAGTCATATATCAAATTGGGGACATAATCACGCGGCCCTAGCTAGTTGTCCCAAAGCAGGGATACTCAACACACAGCCCATGGGCCGTATGCAGCGTGTTTGTGCACGGCCCGCAGTGCAGTTTGGGTTTACGTGGGACTCAACACAGGTGGGATCCTCTGAACATGGCCTCCACTGAGAAATGCTCCACAATGGCAAGTCAGTATAATGGTCTTCTGTTGAGATGTGTTTTAGTAGTGAAATTCCTGGACTGTCATTGCTCATTAAAAATGATGTCATATGGGTAGAAACCAGGTAAATATTGCATTTTGTTAAGATCAGCAGAACTGACTTAAATGGGGCCTGCGTGTTGTGTAGTCTTGCCTTAATCTTTGTATTCATGCCCGTCATTTGCATATTTGCATATATATGCAACCACACTTAAGTTGCAGCCCTCGACATGTGCTGAGAGTATCATTGTGGCCTCTGGGGCTTCCAAAGTTGAGTAACCCTGTCCTAAAGGACAATTGGGATTGCTATGCACAGAAAGGATTGCCTTCCCAGCTACCGTTGGGTTTACCAGTGTCACGAGAGCAATGCTTCCTTGGAAGCAGAGACTGACACAGCTGGGCTAGAACACACCACATGACGTTTGTCAGTCTGTCTTCCCACACAGTGCGAGAGTTCTGTTACCGTATGCTGCGTGGAAGGCTCAAGTAGACACAATCAAGTTTCCCTCCTCTGGCTATGTTCTATCACGCAACATTGCTCTGCTGACATCTTTACACCAAATACATTTCCCTTTAGTGCTTGCAGCTTAAAGTGGGTGGAAGCTCCCATGCTAGAGCACAAGTATGACCGTATGGCAGACAACAGCTAGTCCTAATTGCAAGGAACTGCAATAGGCTCACCCAGCATGTTCCTTCTGCAGAGTGGAAGGCTTTTTCCATGTCTACCTGATTAAGGATGTTTCAGAGCCTACCGAAGTCGACTGGAATCTTTCCACTGACTTCAGATGTCTTTGGATCAGGCCCTGATCCAAAGGAACATTACACCAAAGCTCTAAGAATGATACTGCTGCATCAGGTTTGTGGATGGTAGAACTCCAGTCCCCAAAACACTTGGAATTGCAATGACAGGAAACATTGTAGGTGTACGGGTGAATCTAGAGGTGCGTAGGGTTAACAAGCTCATCTTCTGGGAGTGTCTGTTTTATAGAATCCCAGGGCTGGAAGAGATCTCAGGAAGTCGTCAAGTCCAGCCCCCTGCCCAAGGCAGGACCAATCCCAACTAAATCAACCCAGCCAGGGCTCTGTCAAACTGAGATTTAAAAACCTCTAAGGATGGAGATTCCACCCCCTCCCTAGTGAACCCATCCCAGTGCTTCCCCACCCTCCTAGTGAAATAGTTTTTCCTAATATCCAACCTAGACCTCCCGCACTGTAACTTGAGCCCATTGCTCCTTGTTCTGCATCCGTCACTACTGTGAACAGCCTCTCTCCATCGTTTTTGGAACCTCCCTTCAGGATGTTGAAGGCTGCTCTCAAATCCCCCCTCACTCTTCTCTTCTGCAGACTAAACAAGCCCAGACCCTCAGCCTCTCCTCACAGGTCACGTGCTCAGCCCCCTCATCATTTTAATCTTAGAACAGTAGAACTGGAAGGGACCCTGAGAGGTCATCGAGTCCAGTCCCCTGCCCTCATGGCAGGACCAAGCACCATCTAGATCAGTGGTCACCAACGCGGTGCCGCGGGCACCATGGTGCCTGCCAGGGCAGTTATGTGTGCCCGCCGAGTGATATGGGTCAGCCCAAGCCATTCTTGCACCCCGGGCCCCACCCCCGGACGCACGGTGCACACACGGCCCCGCCCCCGGATGCACAGCACATATGCAGCCCCGCCCCTGGACACTCAACCCCGCCCCCAGATGCACGGTCCCCCCCCCCAGGCACACAGCAGCCCCAAAAGGTTGGGGACCACTGATCTAGATCATCCCTGACAGATGCCTACCTAACCTGGTTGTTGGTATTTTGTTAACAGTTATTACTGGAAAGAAATGTCACTGAAGTGAAAACCCACCAATAAAACTATACAAGTCAAACAGCAGCAGCTAATAAATATTTGTGGCTCCTAATACAGCAGGAGACATCCCAACAATGCAGTGTTCTTGTCTGCAATTGCAGCTTAAACCCCCCCAAAAAAAATCCAGGGTAAAGAAAATCTTCTGGAGAGCAGAAATCTATTTGTTTCCCTTGCTTTTATTAACAGCATGTCGGCAGGCTTTCCTGAAAGTAAATGAGAAAGAGACACCACAGCACTTTGGTGGTAAGACACTGCGTGAGTGTTTTCTGGAATGATAAAACAAGCCATTTTAGGCCACAATCTATTAGCCTCCAGTTTAGTTCAATAGGGTATTGATCTTGGCTGCAGATACCAGAACTGTGATTTATTTTCTAATTAACAAGTTCTAATGTCTAATTTTGACAGACAAAATGTCTATCATTGCCGGCAGCCAACAACAACGTCAACAATGTTTCAGGATTTGGGCTCTGGGGTGGGGAGAAGAGGCAGAGAAAGGTTCTTGTTGTTTGCAGAGTCTGTCGAGACAGGTGATCAGCTCATATTAAAATTCACACAAAAGGGGAGGTTTGATAAAAGCCCAGCACCAACTAACCCGCTCCCTATGGAAACAGCTAATGAGAGCAAAGCTGCTTTTTGCTTTTCTGGCTTTAATCTGAAAGCTGAAAATGAGATCAGGTTTTCCAGTGCTCATCATTTAGCTTTCCAAAGACGACAGGATTAGCAGAGGTTCTGCATGAATGTGGAAGGAATTTTCTGCATCACATAATATGTTTTCACAAAACCTGAGGAATCCATAGATCCAGATGTATTTAAAATGCATTTGAAGGTGAGCTCTCTTCTGGGCTGGGGCACTGAATGGATCCTACCTTTTTATCTTCACAATGAGAGGTGTTTGGAGTGACTTAAGGGTTGTCTGGGTTGACTGTGGGGCACTTTCCATATGAACTAAATTAATTCATCTCACAAAGTACCAGGATGTACAGTAAAAACAAAATAACTTGGCATGATAGTTTGCAATAGTAGTGTAGCAAGAGTAATGCTCTAACACACATTCTATAAATATCTAAAATGCTGCATCAGCTGCAGATTTACTACTGTATATCATGTTTATTATTGTTGGTGCGTCATACACACGCACACACACACCCTGCCGCATGAGCATTTTTAAATAAACTGCTCTGCTATCACCTTTCATAGAAAAGAAAAATCCAAGCTGAATTCATGTCACCAAAGAGCAAACGCTTCCCTGAAGAAAGAGTCTGGTTTGTTATCGGTAAACGTTCTTCCTCGGTGACCTTTCTTTAAAGTCCGCTTGTGGGGATGTCATAATGATCTCTCTAACAAAATGGTCTTGCTTAAAGCTTCCTCTGTATATGGGTTATTGGGTGGATAATAAAGATATCAGAGTTGGCGAGTGGTGCCCAAACAACTATCAAGTCCTTGCCTTTTAATCTAGCATGTGTGGCACAACGATAAGCTAAGAAAACCGATTCATCTAGGAAATTTATACCAGCGCACAAGAGTCTTGATAGGAAAATTAATTTAATACCCTGTGTGATGTTGGAGATCTTTCAACACCACTTCTGTCCCATAGGATCCTTCTTTTCATCGCTGGTCTTGCAATCTTAAGCCCCAATTCCAAAAAGTATGGGCACTGTATAAGAACAGCCATACTGGGTCAGACCAAAGGTCCATCTAGCCTAGTATCCTGTCTCCCAACAGTGGCCAATGCCGGGAGCCCCAGAGGGAATGAATGGAACAGGTAATCATCAAGTGATCCCTCCCCTGTTGCCCATTCCCAGCTTCTGACAAACAGAGGCTAGGGACAGCCTTCCTGCCCCTCCTGGCTAATAGCCATTAATGGAAATATCTGCCATGAATTTATCTAGCTCTTTTTTTAACCCTGTTAAAGTCTTGCCCTTCACAACATCCCCTGGCAAGAAGTTCCACAGGTTGATTGTGAGCTGCATGAAGTAGTACTTCCTTTTGTTTGTTTTAAACCTGCTACCTATTAAAGGCTAACCTTAAGCACATGAGCCACCCCAGTGATTCCAAAGCTTGCTGTTAGGCACGTGATTATGTACTATGCCAAAGAATTGAGGCCATAAAATATTTACAGGTGATGTGAATGTCTTCACTGGAGGTGGCTGTTGTACTTAATGTCACTCAGTTTACACTAAGTCCTCCCTGCATTGCTTGCCTGCTGGGAAGTCCATGTTCAAGACAACTTCAATACAACCCAGCTAGTGTCACCACTGGAAACCACAAGCCTTGACATTTACAGGATTGTACTTCAAAGGATTATGCATGTTTGCAGATGACAACAGGATTCCTTATTACAGCGGTCTAATCAAACCGATAATCCACAATTATATTCAGAGCTCAAACAGTTCTGCAAGCACTTGCCATAGAAATTATAGGAATAAAATGCCCGAGTCATGTCTACAGCATTGCACATTCATTTATGATAGATTCATAGACATTAGAGTCAGAAGGGACCATTATGATCATCTAGTCTGACCCCATGCACAATGCAGGCCACAGAATCTCACCCACCCACTGCTAGAATAATCCTCTCACCTATATCTCAGATATTGAAGTCCTCAAATGATGGCTTAAAGACCCCAAGAAGCAGAGAATCCTCCAGCAAGTGATCCGTGCCCCATGCTACAGAGAAAGGCGAAAAACCTCCAGGGCCTCAGCCAATCTACCCTGGAGGAAAATTCCTTCCCAACCCCAAATATGCCATACGCATGGCACGCACTGGGCGTATTTCATAAACTCGCGCTAAATCCTGAGCTACTCAGATACAGTCAGGAAGCATTTCACAGGATCTATGTCAATTTTGCATTTGGAGCTATTAAAAAAAATTAAAACCATGTTCATATAAACCAAAATGTGGCCCCTATTCAGAAAAGCACCTGTGCTCAAGTAAGCCCTTAAACTCTCAACTTTAAGCACACGTATAAGTACTTTTGAAGTCAGACTTAAGCAAATGCTTAAGTGCCTTGTGGAATAAGGATGAATTCAAACATGTGCATAAGGGCTTTCCAGATTCAAGGTCTGTTTCTTCCTTGTAAGGATCCAATGAGAAATAGGATGTTAAACATCTTGTCATCAATGACTGTAGCAATTGCATTAATTTCAGATTTCATCCTGGTCCCCTCTAACAAATTCCTAGAATATGAACCTGATTCTCCTTTTGGCTTCAGTGAAGATGCTCTTGATTTACACTAGCACCAAGAGAATCAAAACATTAATGCATTAAACATTCCCTTCAACATCTTGACAGTAGTATCACATGGTACACTGAACAACAAATAGAATTACAACCAGACTGCATCTCCTGAATATGTTTATGTGTATATGTATGCACTTTTCTGAAAGCACTCCATTCCAAATCACATGCCAGGATACGGACAAAGAATGTATATTTCCCATACTCTATACTCAGAGGGATATACAAAACAAGTAGATATTAACACTAACAGGCAAAACTCCTAGTGAAGTCAGTTGCGTATATGTATAAAGACTGTATGATCAGGACCTCAAACAGATTTTGAAAAATGTTGACATCTATTTTGGACTTTGAATGAATAGATCGCTATGGAGCCACAAGAACTCTTTGAACAGAGTTACTTTTCTACTCGCTCTCAATTTGGCAAGGGGCATAAAGATAAACTGTTAGAATGTTCAGCATTGGTACAACAGAACAAACCCAACAGATATCTTTCAACTAGTCGTGGGCTTTACATGTTTCAGGGAGAACAAGCAGAATTTTTAACTGACTAAAAGGAATAACAGAGGCTGAGTGTTCAAGTCACTCTTTTTGGAATGGGTCAGCGTCATCCCTGGTGAAACTCCATTGACTCTGATGGAGTTGCAGCTGTTCTAACAAAGACTAACTGTCACCGATTTCCTTTAAAGTTTTTCCTTTTGGTATCATCCCACAGTCTCAGATGAGGGATTATTGTAACTAGAGTTGAAATGCTTCCTGGAAATTAGAAGCTTGGAAAATGGAACTCTCAGGACATCTGGGAAACCTATGACTGTGTATTCTGATCAGTCTTCAAGCCCTCTTTTTAGTTCACTTCCAACATTACACTTCAAAACCAGCTCATTCAGCACAACAGCTATTAAAGACAATAAATTCAGCAACGCACACCATTACTGCAGTACATATTTGGATTGCTTCCTTCCCCTTCCCCCACCCCCACCCCCAATCCATAGTTAAAAGACAATATGAAATAAAGCCACCTTAATCCTTTAACAAACCAGAAGCAATGGTAACAGTCACCTACCCTGTGAGGACAACGACAAAATCCATCACGTTCCAGCCATTTCGGAGATAAGAGCCTTTGTGAAAAACAAACCCCAGGGCGATGATTTTTATACCCGCTTCAAAACAAAATATTCCAATAAAGTATGGCTCGGTATCATCCTGAAAGGAAGGGAGAAAAAATAGAGGGGTCAAGAAGGGAGACTAATGTAGTCAATACTGAAGATTCTTGTTGAAGTGGGAACACATATACCAGATCAAAAGACGCAGTAATAAAAAAAAAAAACTGTTCCAAGAATATTTTTTTACGTTCAAAAATAAATTGTGACTCAACATGTTTAGGAGTCTCATTTTCTTTTGCCATGAATATCTGAGCATTATGCTTCAGATGCACAAGTAGCCATGAAAAGGGAATTTTAAGATCAAATAGCCAACAAAAGCAACATTTCAAATGGGAGGTTTAATTGTAAACTGACGTTTTTCCCATGTTGGTGATTTACAAACACTGTACACTCAGAGAACTGAAACAAAAAACACGTCGCACATAGGCAATCAGACCAGTATGGACTGCCAATATTGAGAACATATTATTTGCAAATGATAGGCAAACTGAGAATTATTTTCTGGGGCAATAAGATGAATCTTGGCATCATTTGCGAATGTTATGACCTGATGGTGGACAATTCATGTTAATACATTTAAGGCAGCATTCAACCAAAATTATTCTTTGTGAAATGCTTAGCTCTATTTTTAAATGCCTTCCCACTTCTAGTACAGTAATGCATCTCCCTCTGTCCTCCTCCAAAATCATTTATTCCATCAGCTCTCCTTTCAACAACTTTCTCCTCCAAGGTGTCTCCACAATTTCCCTTGTCTGAATCGTTACCCCGCATTTATTTCTGTGTGATTTGGTAATCGATCACAACTCAGGCAAAACTCCCATTCACTTCCCTTGGAGTTTTGCCCAATTAAGGACAATGGGATTGGGTCTTCAACCCCCCCCCCCTCCCTGGTCCTGCAGTGATCTTTCCTCATGTGGAGTTCATCACACGATCAAAATTGTATACTGTCATCTCACTGGGAGTCGGGACTATGTTTTGTTCAGCATCATAGATATTTGTGGCACTATAATATTAGTTCCCTTTTACTTGAAATGATCTAAGTATCAGAAAATTATCTTCAGCACCGAAGAGGAACTGCTGTGACTAGTATTAATGTATGAGCTGGAGATAACAAAGGCAAAGACAGCAGGTACAATTTTCAAACGCATCTAAGGGTATTTCTACACTGTAAACTCCCCCATGGAAGCAAGTCTTAGAACCTGCCAGACTCGGGATCACAGTATGGCGCTAAACCCAGTGTAGACCTTCCTGTTGGGGCTGAACCTCAGGATGTGAAATCTGGCAAGGAGGTTGGTCTCAGAAAAGCTCCAGTCCAAGGGGGAACATAAACGTGGCTACGCATAGCCCCAAGGCATGAGCCCCCAACCCATATCTGCACACCTGGGCTCTGAAATTGGCTGCTGTAAAGTTTTTTTTATTGTTTCCAACGTTCGCATCTAGACTTAGCAGCTTGTGTCCCATTTTCAAAAGGGACAAATATTTGGGAGCCTATGACCCTTTGACTCAGAGTGGACTTTAGGCTCCTGCGTCGCTTTGTCCCTCCTGTCTTGCCACTTAAATCTGTACAATTCCAGTGGGGATAACATTTGGCCCAGTGTTTTGAGGCAGGAGCAATAGCAGTTTTGACTCTCACAGGTTATCAGGGCACATAGGAATGTGTAGTGGAGTGTGGTGGGGCCCAGGAATGTGCCGATGGAGGGCAGAGAGAGAATGCTACTCAACTCTGCTCTACTCCAGCCCTGCCCCCAGCCACAGCCCAGTTCTAGCTCTGCACAGCCTGTCCATGGCTCTGCTCCTGCCCTGACTGCTAGCCCTGGTCCATCTGCGGCTCTGCAGCCACACCCACTGTTATGGCCCCCCCGGCGATGCCTCTTCTTCTGGCCTCAACCCTGCCCCCAGCTGTGGCCTGGCTGTAGCTCCTGCCCCCACCCCAAGCCTTGGCTCCTGGCCATAGCCCCACTACTGGCCCCAGGCCCACCTCCAACTCCTGCCCCAGCCTCAGCTCCTGTATCCCTGTCTGTGTTCCTCACCCACCTGGGAGTCACAGCCCTGGCTCCCACTGTGGCTCCCAGAAAGGGGGTGGGGAGGGATAAATGGGGTGTGTGATGTAAAAAGTTTGGGGACCCATGAGGTAGCCCCATTCAGCCTTTCCCTCAAGGGGGGGGAGGGATCTATAACCTTGGTGGATGGACCTTTGCCACCATTCCGTACCAGGGCAGAACTCCGGTGGAGAAGTTGGCCATAACCCACAGGCTGCTTCCCGGGGATACAGTCATTGACAGACAGATGCAGATTCAGGAATACGTTTCCGATCAGAGACAAGCGCTGATTCTGGAAAGTTATTCCCGCTCCCCGTCCATTTCCTCATGTCATTCCTTGGGCTCTGGATGACAACTCTCATAGGGTTGGGTGCGCTGGTAAATAGAGGCTCTGCACAAATAGAGGTTAATGTGAGCCGCTTGCACGTGAATGCACTGAGTGCCTGTGGTTGGCATAAAGAATGAAATCCATTAGCAACGTTAAAACATCTGTCATGCTGAGGAACACAGCAGCCAGCTTTGCCCAGCTCCCATCAAAAACACCCCCAAAACCCAGGCGTGCGGCATATTCCAGAGCATCGCCAGGCAGACCCTCCCGTGTCTTACAATCAGGAGGGTGTTTACACGGAGGTACCTATGCCACACACCCTCTTCTAGCAAAGTAAAGACCAAAGCAGGGCGGCTGAAGAGAAAAGGGAGACCATAAGGAATCATACCAGGGCAGCACATAACTGCCACCAACCTTCTGTGCTGCTGATGTGACAAAGCCGCAAACTGCCTGCAGCCTCCACCGCAGAAAAGATCCTTTATGTCTAGGCAATTCTAGCCAAGAAAGACAGCTGTTGCAATACATAGGAAAGCTGACCAGGGCCGCATTAGCTCCTCCCATATGCCATTAGCTCCTCCCATCTGCCAAGTGAAACCCAGCTGAAGAGGCGCAGGAATGCTGGTGAAGGGGATAGGGCAGCCAGTGCTAGCCCAGCAAGAGAACGATTTGGCTGGACTGCCACTGCAGAGGGAAGCACGCAGCCCAAGGAAAGCAGGGAACCAACTACAGCTGAACAGAAAGGTTTTACACCAACAACATTTGAACAAAACTAAAAGAAATGTTGTGACCTTTTTTGCTGTTCTGCCTCCTCATGACCTTCCTGACACACTCTAGAAACAACACATGTATGGTCCAAGACTCCTTAGCCCTCTTTGTACCAGAAGGTTCCTGGCCTGGTTACCCGGCCAGTCATCTGATCCTTTCTGCAATACTGCCCTTTGCCACTGTTCCCTGTAAGCTATGCTAGGAGAGATTCAGGTGCCACCCAGCTCATTAGCAAAGCACTCACAGCTGCCAGCAGCCAACAGCATGTGTTTCTACTGGTGGTGCACATCTGCATGTGCGTTGGTGCACATAACATTTATTCTGCACGTCGATGGAAAAATTAGAGGGAACATCGGTGATAATGCTCAGTTGTAGCTCCCCAGAATCTGATTATCATTTCAGCTAACAGTTCCCATTCCACAGAACTAGTGGTAATGGTTTAATAATGTGAGAGAGAGGAAGTCATCACACCAAAAGGGCCAATTCTTAGTCCCATTAAAGTCAATGGTAAAACTGGGGTTAGGGTTTGACCCTAGGCATCAAAAGTGAGAGGGTAATTCTTCCCCTATGTGTCTTATTGTGCATCTAACACTAGTTTCTTAGCATTTTCACATGGAATAGCTGATGCTTTGCAGGAGAAACAGGAAGCACATTCAGAAACATCACGCCTAGCGCTGGCTGGGAAATTTTCAACAGGTTTTTTCTCCAAAAAATGTCATCGCTTCCAAACTGAAACTGTTCACAAAACAGCATCAGGTTCGATGAAACACCCAGCGTGAAACAGTTTGGGGAGAAAGATTCTCAAGCTGGCAAGCTTCCATTTTTTCAGTCAAAAGGACTCTATTTCAAAATTTGAGGGCATTTTCACTAAAGAAGAAAAGTAAAAAAAGGGGAGGAAGGTGGAAATAAAAATGAAACGTTTCAGCTTAATAGAAATGTTTTCTTTCAATAACTCTGAACAAAAAAAAGAGGTTTGTAGCTTCCCAAATTGAAATGGGGAAACATGATTGAAAATTGTAATGGAATAGGAAT
Organism: Pelodiscus sinensis; assembly: GCF_052426305.1. Taxonomy (NCBI): domain Eukaryota; kingdom Metazoa; phylum Chordata; order Testudines; family Trionychidae; genus Pelodiscus; species Pelodiscus sinensis. Next base: position 4,102,140 of record NC_143074.1, on the reverse strand, counting down.
ACCATTTCCTGCCCAGCCCTCATTGTGATCCACTGCCAAAAACTTGGAAAACAAAAAACAAAAATCTATTGCTCATTAGCAGGACTTTATTCTTCTGGCAACACACTTTGAGGACACAAGAGATGATATAACTTCAAAATATTATTAGCATGATTCTACAGTAAGGCCTTTAGAATGGAAATTCATTGGCAACCTTAGCTATGGCTATCAAATGCTATAATTAAAATGGTCTAGTGGCATATTTATGCTGCACCTTCGGGGGAGGGAAATACACCTACATAGGGATACAAACCTGTGGCTGGCCCACATCAGCTGACTTGGGCTCACAGAACACGGACTCCAGGGCTGAAAAATTGCTGGCTAGAGTTGAGGAGGAGTCCTGTGGCACTTTGTAGACTAAGATTTATTTGGGCATAAGCTTTCATGGGTAAAAAACACTTTGTCAGTTGCATCTGACAAAATGTTTTTTCCTCACAAAAGCTTATACTCAAATAAATCTTCATCTAGGTGGCGGCACAGGACTCCTCGTTGTTTTTGCAGAGGCAGACTAACATGGCTACCCTTCTGATGCTTGTCTAGAGATAGCCAGGTTCAGACTAGAGTCCAGCCTCTGGGACCATGCAGTTGGTATTTTCTCCCTACGTACACATGCTCTAAACCTGGGAATCCAACTCAATTTTGAACCCAGACCCCATTTTATGCTCATGCAAATCAGTCTCACTTGGGTCATTAAGCACTCCGATCCTGAGTCCTAAAACCCTGCGAGGCAGGTGGGTTCAAGCCTTGTCGTGTTTCAGTGCGGACACAATGTGAACACAATGGCGTGGCTATCAGACTGAAGTCTAGCAAATGTGCACCCAGGTTTACAATGCAATGTGGATGCTCAGGCATGGGCTTGAGAACACTGAATCCACAAACCCAGGTCCACAGAGGTAGGCTCTGAATACAGTGTAGACATACCCACAAAGACTGGCTGAGGGTCTGTCCACACAGAACTAAACAGTGTCTTGGAGCCTGAAGCAGCTGACTTGCTCTGGCAAAGCTCAGGCTGCAGCGCTGTAAATTTGCAGTCTAGGCGTTCAGGTTCAACCATTCTTGCAAGGCCTCCAGCCCAAGCCTGAACGTCTATAATGCAATTTTATAGCCCCATAGTCCAAGCCCCATGAGCCGGAGTTAGCTGACCTGGGCCAGCCACTGTCATGCTGCAGATCTCGTCTCACAGTGTAGGCTTGCCCACTGAGACATTGCTGTCCATTATCAGTGGACCAAAAAACTATGGATCAACTCTTACTCCATCAGTCAGTGCTGTAGCAACTATGCACTTAGCTCATAGGAAGTGGGGGAGTTTTATGCCACACAGCCTGGTGAACCACTGGCTCACTGAGGAGTAATACTGGGAGCAACAGACAGCAATCCTAGAAGGACAACTCCTGCAGTGAGGAAATTTGAGGAAAGATATTAAAGTGATGGGGAGAAAGATCAAATAGTCCTCTCAGCATCAAACAAGGCATGGAACCCTGTTCTCTTCCTCCCACCTCTCCCAAGCCCTTCCCCCGCAAGCCCTTGAATCTAGAGAAATGTAGGGATATAAGTAAGATTTGCTCCTTGTTTGGAATAATCCAACACTGAAGAGTTTCTTGTGAGAGTAGCCTAGGAAATCATTTTGTCCCTTTGCTGATTCATATTTTTCAGAACAGCAAGGGGAGGAAAAATCCAGCCTTTATCCAGTCCTACATCTTTAGAGTCAAACTTTTCACTGATGTCACGAGGATCCCAGACAATGCCTTCATCGCAAAACCAGCCTGACCCAATTAATAAGTCCCAAGCCTGATAACAATACACTATCATAGTATGATAAAAAGTTTGGGCATGTATACATGAGTTCTGATTGTATTCCTTCTCTCTTTTTAAATGAATATATAATTAAGTAGTGGAGAAAGTGAATCCATATACTTTTAGGAAGTCCATAGGCTTTTGCAGCATCTTCAAAATGACTTCAGCTCCTAAGCACTCTGAACATACAAATAAATAATAGACACTAGCAGGTCAAGTTGTGTAAGAAAAGGTGCATCAAATAAATGACCCTGGATGATTTCCAGTGCTATCACCTTGGTTTTTATTCCTTGTATTAAAGAGCTTCTCATCTCACCAACACTGTAATGAGCTGTTCTAGAGATCATGAACTACAAAGTCTAGGAAACTATAAGAACCATGGCTCAGAATTTCCTTAATTCCCTAGCTTTTTGCCTTAAGGCTAATATTAGTTTGCATCATTTCATTTATACATGAAAACACAGATGGATCCAGATTTATTCTCCCTCCCCCCCCAGCTCCCTGCCCAGACACCAACATTCATTTAGTCTAGCCTGGAAGTTGCTCCAATTTGCAGAGTAAGAAAAAAAGGAAACCAAGCATTGCCTGTTTTTAATCGGGCGATAAGAAGTAAAAGGATTATTGTGAAGCTATTCTTATTTGAAATACTATAAACTGACTCATTACCATAAAGCCTGCTGGCAAATTACTTTTCTTTGTAAGTTGTTTCTTTTTGGCAAGACTAACATTTTCTAACTCCAAAGACTTTAATATTGACAGGTCTCCCGCAATGATATCTAAAGAGGAAAGAAAACTCTCTATTCTATCCAGAATACTGGGGGGTGGGGAATGACCCAAGAAGTGGGTCATTCCATTCTACATATAGGAATGAAGATGCCTTTGGAATTCCCTTTCCACCTTGGTCAATAACAGCCGGAGTAAGTTGGTCTTTAGAAGGTCAAACTTTTCTCCTTGACTTTAAGAAGATGAGCAGGGCTGGCTAGCGGTGATGTACAACTCACAGGGAGGGGTATAGACAGCTTCCTCTATTTTTGTTATATTCATGTTGTGGCTGGATTTTTTGTTCTGGCCTGAGAGTAACTGCTGGGTCTGTTTATTTATACATCTATCTCTAAAAGACTGCTAAGGACATCCAGCACTGGGTGGGGAAATGCTCCTATAATACAGAATAGTAAAAACCTAAATAAATAAATAAATGCAACTCACCAATCTCTCTGACATGGGCGTCTTGTCATCCTCTGGTAGATGCTGCTCCAAAGCCAGAACAATGCAGTTGGCTATGATTGTCGCTAAAATCATGTATTCAAATGGAGTAGAGCCATCAGTTAAAGAAAAATGAGCTGAGAGAAGGAGACTTTCAGCAAGAAGAAGAATCCCATGCATTCTTATTACGTTTCGGATATTGACCATTCAAGTGGTCTCTCCTGGAAACCCTTAGCCAGGCTCTAACTCCTACTTCAGTTCCTTGTAGGGATGTCTTTGGGAGGTTTTTAAGAAATAAGTTCCCTTCTTTGGGAGCCAGTGATTAAAATTTAGTCCCACAGAATCCCTCTAGAAATTCAGAGCTTCTCTTATTTTTCCAAAAACAAACAGGAAGTTTTGACTTTTAAAAAGCGGGTGACAATTTGAAGTGCTCCCCCAAAAAGACAGTAAAGTTGGATCTCCTGCCCCAAATTATGCTTCAGTGATTCTCTGGCATTTACATCTAAGCGTATCGGGAACTTCGATTTCAAGGTCTATGGATGAATTACTGATGGATTGTTGTGCCAGATCAAAGGGTAGAGAAAGCTCTCCCGTGCCTTATAGGGCTATATATAGCAGGGACAGTAAAGCCACTGGAACTGTATGTGTGTACAGAAGGGACAGTAAAGCCTCTGGAATAGTGTGTGTGTGTGTGTGTGTGTGTGTGTGTGTGTGTGTACACAGAAGGGACAGTAAAGCCACTGGAATAGCGTGTGTGTGTCCTGCCCATGAGCAAATCTTTGTCTGACTCCAGCATTGTAGGGTGGCCGGTGACATTTTCAGCACCGCGGACAGCTCCCCCGGGCCAGGGCACCGCCAGATCTAGTCTAGCTAGTCCTGCCCTGGAGCACTTAACTCCCCCAGAGCATCCTTGGCAAACACCAGCCGACTCCTCCCTGGCCTGAGCTGCAACTGCCCCGCGGAAAGTGGATTTTGCGGACATTTTGTGGTTCTGCTTTTCCTGCTGACTCGGGGGGTTCTCTAGTTGATCCATTTCATTTCCTTGGCGGGAAAGCGGGGCGGGGGGGAGGCGCCGAGATCGCCCCTAGACCTGCAGAGACAGGGAGGCTGCCGCTGCCTGTTGGGTCAGGCGGGATTGCGGCCCGTCCCAACATTCACCGAGCGATCGCGGCGGGGAACAGCTACTCCCAACCCGGGGCGCTCCAAGCCCGCGGGGTCCCGGGCTCGCGGTTAGCTGCGGGGTCGCTAGGAGGCCCGGCTGCTACTGACCCAGGCGCAATAGGTGTGCGGTGTCGGGTGAAAACAACAGGCGATTCCCCCGTGCCACGCACTCCTGCGGGGGCTCCTCCTGCGCCGCGCACACGCACCCAGGCAACCGGAGACGCACCCCGGAGGAAGCGCCTGGCTGCCTTTGCCAAGGATCCCGCTCCCCGCCGCTTGCATCGCGGCACAAGCCGAGCCTCCCTCCCCAGGCGGATCCCTGCAGATCACTGGGCCCGGGAGCGGCTTCGGGGATGGAAAGCACCGGCCCCTTTCGCCACAGCGATGGACCATCCCCTTGTGCCCTGCCTCCCTGAGCCAGGGAGCCTCTCCAAAGCAAAACCCTACCCCAGGCTCGCCTGCTCCCGGGGATACGCGGGGCCTCGGAGGGGGAGAGCTGATGGCACCGCTCACTGACCGCCTGGGCAAGGTGGGGTGCTGAAAAACAGGCGGCAACAGATTGTGCATGGGCGAGATGGCAGTCGGGAGACCTTGGTTACGGGTGTCCCTAGCGCTAGCTTCAATGCCAAGGTGTCACCATTTTACCGCCCTCCTGCACGGAGAGAGGCGCTAAAATAGGACCATTTTACCACAAATTCCCCCTCGCTCGTCTTCCCGATCCCTTGGCACTCGGTCTAAATGGCGTGAAACGTGTCTGTGGGAAAGCCCACCACACAGAGAAAGACACGCATGTCACTCCCACATGAGTCGAGCCCCACCTCCCTTCTATTATAACCAAGTTCTCTCGCCCGCGACCCCCACCTCTATTACCCCCGGACACCGAGCCCGAGCTGAAGCCCACAGAAATCCAACGGATCCCTGAACACACCCCTGTTCAACACCCAGCCAGACACCAGCATTCACCCATCTGCTTTCTCCCCAGACACACCCACACACCCCGAGCTTTTATTACCCCCCAGACGCCCCCAGGCCTGGTGGCGCCCGGCACATCCACGCCCGCCCCCTCCAGCCCCCAAAAGGATATGGCCATTCGGTTATTCTCTTGGCGTATTTCCGGATAACGTTATCCTCGCTGAAGATGAAGAGGGACCGGTTGACGGTGAAGCAGTTCTGCTTGACGGGGATGGGGTTGTAGAGAGCCATGGTCCTGGCTCGCTGAGCCATCGACTGCTTGTACATCCTTTGGCCGGGCGGGGGGCCACCTTGCCGGCTGCTGCCTCTCCCAGCCCCGGCCGGACCTCCGCCTCCATAGCGGGTGGGTAGATCGTCTCCGAACCGAGCCATCCTCGCAAGGCGCAGAGCCGGGCGCTACAATCCACACTGGCAGGCGAGGCAGGGGGAAGACGCATCCCAGCGCCCCGGACTGGCGCTGCTGGGGGGGGGGGGGCGCTGCTGCTCCGGCTGCAGCTGGGGTGGGAGGGAGGGGAAGGAGGCGGCCGGTCCAGCCGGCGGAAGGCAGTGGCGGGCTGCGCTCAACTTCCCAGCCAGGTGCCTTCCCTCCAGCCCAGCCTCATGCCTCTCCGCGCCCAGACAGCTCCCCCGGCGGAGGGCGGCGGCTCCCGGGGCTGCGGGGCAGGAATCCCAGCTCCTGCCCCGTCTCTCCGCCTCCCTCGGCCCGCGCGCGGGGCTCCCCTCCCGGGCGGCGGCGGCCGGAGCGCGGCGCGCGGAGCCGGCCTGAGTCACCCGGCGCTCGAGTGGAAACGCTCCGAGTAACCGGGTTGGGGCACCTCCGCCCCCTATAAGCGCCCGGCCCCGTGACTCCCCACAGCCAATCAGCGGCGGCGGCTCCACCCAGACCCGTGCAAGCCCAGGAGAGGCAGAACCGAGATTTCTCCCCCCGGCTGCCTGGCCCAGGCTCCTGCGCGCCTGGGGGTGCGCGGGGGCAGGTGCGTGCCCGCCCCGGGGTGCAGAGCGGGCTCGGATCCGCTGCCCCAAAGTCCCCCCACGAGGCCAGAGGTGCCTCTGCCAGTGCACGGGGGGGGCACGGAGCGACCCTGGGACGGGGCGGGGGAGCAGACAGGCCCGGGGGAAAGGGCCCCCAGGCGCCGGCGCGCCCCTGCCCCTTGGGCGCTGTCCAGGTGCTGCGAGGCTGGCCCCGATCCGTGCCACGGACGGGGGGGAGCCGCCTGCCTCACCCGCCGGGCTCCGCCACACGCAGCGGCCGGAGCCTGGCCGGGGGGGCTGCACCGGGCTCGCCCCGCGAACTTTCGGAGAACTCGGAGCCCTTCCCCGCAAGGGCTGGACCAGTCCCCTGGGAGAAGGGCCCCGGACCCCGCCCGCTGGGCCGGTCTGAGCACGGCCGCGCGGGGGAGCGAGCCATGCAGGGGTGAGGGGGGCTAGCGAGGGGTCAACGGGGGAGATCTGAGAGCAGCTGCAGGCCCGGGGCCTCTCCGCTTTCCCGACGAAACCCGCACTCGGTAGAGCGCTGCTTGACACCCGGGGGCACGAGAGGACCCTGGTAGGGTGTGTGTGGGGGGGGGGGTTCTGTGTGTGGGGGTTTGTTTGTGTGTAACCCCCCCCCTCCCACAGGTGAACGCGCTCTCCTTCCCAACAGTTTGACTGACTCCTGGAGAGCACTGGCTACTCCAACCCAACCCAACTCTTCTAGCCTCTTCATTCGGACACCCTCTCGTATTCCCCTCCTGCTGTTTTCCCCCTCGACTACCGCTGCACCAGCGAGCTGGGGTGGGGGGGAGGGGCTCCCTTCTTTTACCTCTACACTAAGCCTGACAGAACCACAGCAGCTCTAAAAATGCACCCGCCAGAGCCGTCAGTCAAGCCATTTTCACTTCTGCCACAGAAGGAAGTCCTGGATGCGTCTCCTTCCTCGCAGCTCATATATTTTGCCTTAGTCATCCAAGCTGTCTCCGTTCAAAACCAGCCCACCAGCGAGGCAAGTCTCTAAGAGGGCTCAGAAGACAGAAGTTTATTCAGAAAGAAGGGCAGCTGCTGTCTGCTAAGAGTTGGCTTTAAAGAAGAAACCGGCCTTTTTGGAGTTCCAGGGACTGTTTTGTGTACCCAGGAAGAGGGAGCTTGAGTAACCATGACTGGCAATGGATGGTTTTCCAGCCAGGGTGAAAGCCTGTTGACATTTAACTCAAGGGAACACGGAAACAAATAATAAAGGAGGAATGGCATCACGTCCGGCCTGGGTGACAAGGTAAACATGGGACTACGCTGACCCAGCCACATCATCCTGGTTTCTAAGGTCCAGAGGCAAATTGCTGATAATGGAACTGATAGAGTGTAGAGACCTCCTGCAGGGAATTAATGAATCGGCAGCCTGCCAGGGGAGGAAATACAGAAATGGTTTCCCAACGCTCACAATCCAGGCCAGATTTTCCAAAGCATCCAGTGTATTGGGTGCATGTTGGGTGCCGGGCTCTTTGGAAAGTTTTACTCTCATTGAGGATGTGGAAGCCTTAAGAAAATAGGGTCCTATGGCCAATCTGCTCAGTCTTCCAGTAGCCCCAAGGGTGTCTTTAAGCCATCCCTTCAAAATATCTGGCCTCAGTCTCTTTGAAATCTTAGTGGAACCTTTGGATAAGTGCAAACCTTTGGATAATGTGTCTGACAAAAATAGCCTCAGGTCATATGTCCTGATGGGCTTGATATTTGCAAGATCCTCTGGGGGGGGGGGAGGGAAATCTTGGGTGTCATCCCAAACAGCTGAAAACTATAAATAAACTAGAAGACTTAGCTGGCGTTGCCCGGGTTCTTCAGGGCAGGGGGCTGGCAGTGTGGGGGGTGCAGGAGTCAGGGCAGGGCCTTTAGGATGGGGACAGTACAGGAGGTTAGGGGGTGTGAGAGTGAGGGTTGACAGGTGAGAGGGAGCTTGAGGAGATGCATCCCAGCCAGTATGGGCCTTTTCTTTCCCCCTAGCCCCTCCCCCCAGCCACCAACTGCCTTTTCTCTCCCTCTCCCTCCGGCACTGGGAGGGGGGAGAAGGATTTGAGGCTTGGGGGGCACTTACCCAGTGTGCTGACAGGTAAGATGGTGGAGTCCAAACTCTGCTGGATGCTCCCTTGAGGGCTGCTGCCTCCAGTGGTCACTCTCAGTATCACATCCCTCTGAACAGCCTTTACCTTTCCATGTTATTGAAAACAGTTCCTTTGCCAGCACTTCCAGTTTTCCTGGCACAACCAACCCCTGACCTTGCTTTAAGTTAGGAGAAGAGGAAAGTGCAGCGATCCTAGCTCTTAACATTTAGGAGGAGTTTGTGAACAAATGGGCTTGCAGACAGACACACAAATCGCTAAAATATATAGAGACATAATAGTATTTAAATGGATTTACATCTTCAAAATGCAAGACATCACCTTATGGATCCATCCAGCCCCATGCATCGCAGGGAATTACTTACTCCACTGTACAGATGGGGGGAAAGGGCTCAGAATGGTTATGGGTTGAGCTAATTGGGAAATTATTTTTCTCCCTGTAAGAAAAAATTAACAGAAAGTATGTTTATTAAATATTTTCCATTAAAAAAATCAGTTGGATTTTTAAAAATCAAAACACTCCAAACTGGATTGTAATCTTATAGGCACTACAAATTTGGGAAGTTCACCTTTTCTGGTTTTGGTTGCTAAAAGCCTGAATCTTTTTTTTTTTTTTTTTTTTTGCATTTTTTCAATGAAAAGCCACTTGTTCATGTCACAGACATTTTCATGAATAATTGCATGTCCTCTAACACACACCCCCGTTTTGAATGAAAAAATCTGTACAGAAACATTTCAACCAGCTTTGGGTCTGTGGGGATTTCTAAGGGTGCTCGTCACTGCCAACTCCTAACACCTTCTCAAGGAGCTGAGAATGCTTACCACCTGTGTATGTAGCACTTAAAAGACTAACAAGATAGTTTATTAGGTGATGAGCTTTCATGGGCCAGACCCACTTCCTCAGATCAAATAGTGGAAGAAAATTGGCACAACCATATGTGTTCATTTTTTTGATTGTATCCTTTGGTATATATGGTTGTGCTAATTTTCTTCCACTATTTGATCTGAGGAAGTGGGTCTGGCCCATGAAAGCTCATCATCTAATAAACCATCTTGTTAGTCTTTTAAGTGCTACATAGTCCTGTTTTTTGTTTCAGCTACACCAGACTAACACGGCTACATTTCTATCACTATACCACCTGTGTAGGTTGTTATCCACCAGGAAAGTGCAAATCAGGCAGAGCCAGAATTACAGCTCCTGAGCTCTCATCTCCCAGTTCTGTGTAGATCCATTAGGCCATGCCACTTCTCTCAATGAGGAAGTCAGCTGCGGGACTCTAGTTAATAATGCATTAAACAGGGTGCTTGGGTGCATTCATAATGGACTAGAAAATAATGCAAACATGTTGTAATGACATTACATTAATATCTGGATCTTATGAGGTGCTCTTCAGATGCAGATTTCACAGTACTTTGCAAAATAGATCAGTAGTATCTCCATTTAAGAGATGGGGAAACTGAGGCACAGAGACAGACACACCTCGCCCCACATTACTCAGCAGGTCCATAGCAAATCTGGGAATCAAACCTCATATTTCCCAGTCCAAGGGTGCTCCCAGATCTGCAGATGCATGGTCGGTTTGGTTATATCCCGGGAAAGCTCAAACTGAGATTCTGAAGCTCAAAAAGGCCAGCAAAACTGTTTGGAGACATAGAGGGACTTAAATATGAGAGACAGGTGCAAAAGCTAGGGTTATTTCACCTCAAAAAAGGAAACATGGAGATTTAGCTTGGGCACATAAGATTATGAACATTAAAAAGATATAAATAATATGACTACATTTAACCTGATCAAAGGGTCACTCAAGGAAATTAATGGAAAGCAAATTTCAAACCAATAAGGAAATATTCAAACCACGATGGAATCTACCACTGCAAGAGGACAACGCATTAAATAGGTGGTTCTAAAAATGGACTGGATCGTTTTATGGCTAACATTGGTAACTGTGAAATGTGAAGATGGGGATTGAATTTTGTGTTTTTATGGCCCCCATCTATATTACCTCTGCCATCGGAGAGCAATTCTTCTTTCAGCCCTCCCCCCACCTGGAGCAACACTGCAGAATTGAGCAAGTGCTGACTCTTCCGCTGACGTACTAAACCTTGGCTAGTGCCTGAGTCAGGACCATGGGCTGATCCAGAACGGCCAAGCCTCAATTCCAACGGGAAGCTGAAGAGAACAATGCAAAGTTACAGCCATTTGGCTATAAGGGAGCTGCTGGTCCCTATTTAGGGGGATGGATTCTTATGGGACACCACTGGACACTTCACCATGACAACAGAGCATAATGAGATTAGGTACCAACTCTACAGCTTTTTGGTTCAACCACGTGGCAGCACTATAGGCCACCTGCTTCTTGATAAGCTCCAGATCCCTGATCCCATTCTTCTGTCTGCACATAAAGGGGCGGGAGAGAAGAGACACCACCCCCGCATTCTCAAATGGCTGGTCACCAAGGTGGTATTCTAGCAGGTAGGTCTTTGTAGAAGCAGTGGGAGAAAGGTGATAGGGAAGAGATTAAACGTAAACTGAAGGGAGAAGGAGGAGCCATTCAATTCCAAAGACTCCCACAAAGACTGCCCGGCTGTGTCTAGACTGGCAAGTTTTTCCGCAAAATCATCTGCTTTTGCGGAAAAACTTGCCAGCTGTCTACACTGGCCGCTTGAATTTCTGGAAAAGCACTGACGATCTCATGTAAGATTGTCAGTGCTTTTCCGGAAATACTGTGCTGCTCCCATTCGGGCAAAAGTCTTTTTCCGAAAGACTTTTGCGCAAAAGGGCCAGTGTAGACAGCACAGGACTGTTTTCCGCAAAAAAGCCCCGATCGTGAAAATGGCGATCGGGGCTTTTTTGCGGAAAACCGCGTCTAGATTGGCCACGGACGCTTTTCCACAAAAAGTGCTTTTGCAGAAAAGCATCCTGCCAATCTAGAGGCGCTTTTCCGAAAATGCTTTTAACGGAAAACTTTTCTGTTAAAAGCATTTTCGGAAAATCATGCCAGTGTAGACATAGCCTCCATGTCTTACATGACAGCTCAGAGGGAAGGGGATGGATGGCATGCACTCTTCTTGGATTCAGATGAGCGTATCAGCTGGCCCTTCATTTAAGAACCACCAAGGAGGGAGCAACATTTTATTCCAGTCTATCAATAGCAATGGAGTTGAGTTGCAATCTCAGATATGGCTCAGCCATCCTAAGCCTCAGGATTTCTGAAAAGCAAGTCAAAGCCCACACCTCACATTTGACAGTCAGGACCCAGTGGCACTTTTGGTAAGGATGAGGGTCTGATTTTGGCCAAAGATATCGGCTTGCCTGACTGCGGGGCACCCAGCCTATCATGCTAGCGAGAGAGTGCGACCCTTCTGTGACGCAGTTAGCTGGGAACTTCGGGCAAAACCTACTGCGGAAGTTAAAATTATTCCTTGTTTGGTCACAGCACACCTAACCCCACTGAGCAACGGGTGACTGGAGAGAGTGGGGATGGGAAAGATGCTCTTTAAATTATATCAGAGAGAAAAGTATAAAATAAAATATCTAACAGAATGTAAAGAAAACCATTTGCTGGCCCTGTTCCTACTATTCCTTCTCCTGGACTCACAGCAATGTCTCAATATAATAATAATATATGATTTATATTACAGTAGCACCTAGACTCCTCAGCTGAGATTGGGCCCAGAATACACATGGTCATAGACAGTCCCTCCCCCTGAAGTGTTGGTAGCAGTGGTAGGCTGCATGCGGCCCATGCCCTGCAGGCTGCCAATCGGGGTTCTGTGCATGGCCCATGAGACATTTCGTTTACTGTTGCTCACATGCAGGGCTGCCAGATTCCACTAGTTGCCGTCCATGTCATTTTTTTCTTATCAATATCACTAGAATGACATGCATGTAAGGCCAGGACATATAAAGTGAGGTACTATTGCTCACAACATTGACAGTAAGGCCGTGTCTACACTAGGAAACTATTTCAGAATGACTAAATTCAACTTAAGAATGCCCAATTTAACAAATTCGAACTAGCGCGTCCTCACTACAGGGAAGCATCGAAATTAGTCTGAGGCAGGCTCTGTTCATGTGGCCATGCTACCTCAGACTTAGAAGCACTCCAGGAGGCCGCTTGCAGCTCCCCAGAGACAAATAAGTTTGAATTAGCGGCACCGGAGCATCCACACTAACGTTTCAAAATTAGCGTTATTCCTCATGAAAAGCAGGAGTACAGAGTTCAAATTCCACGTTATTTTGAAATAACAGGCTTGGTACTGTGGATGCACCACTTATAAATTCGAACTTGGGGGGTTATTTCAGACTAAGGTCCCAGTGTAGGCCAGCGCTAAGAGGCGTGTGTGCTCTCTGCATCCAATCAAAGCACTGCTACCATTCAATCAGCACACCCCGCAAATTTTGAGCATGCAAGTGCAGGGAGCAAAACTACCCTGGCTCGGGAGACCGGCTTGGTTACGACAATCTTGCAGCCCATGGAGAATAAGGAGGGTCACTCAATGCGGCCCGCTCGCTAGCCTCAAGTGCCCATCGCTGGTTTCTAGTCTAGACGTGTCTGCTTCTCCAGTCTCTAGGTGGTCATATGAAGAGGCCACCAAGCAGAACCACATCATGAATAGAACCCAGCTTTCCTGAGTCCCAGCAGAGCACCTTATCGGTGGGACCATGTTGCCTCTCTTAGCCCGCCGTCTAATACTAAATCACTTCCTTGTGCACTAAGATCAGCTGCAAGCCATTTCATGTCTCTTCTGGCTTCCTCACCCCCCATCTATTTTTACATGAAACCCAACTACAGCCATTTTTTTGTTGCAAAAGAAGTGGATTCAAATTGTGTGTCTGAGACTGCTGCATACGGCTTAATGCGTTCACCCAATTAGCTAAATAATTAGGCGGAAGTGCACAGCTCAGTAAAGCCTATGGATGTGAAGGCCAATAAACGGTTCACAAAAATCTTGCACTAGATGGAGATCACATCAAAGATCACAGTAAACAATGGCATCTGCCCAGTTATTCACTGAGTGGCAAGGAGAGTCAAGCAGCTGGCAGTCTGGTGTCCAGTCTTCCATTTAAAAGGTCACTATGCTGATAACTTAGCCCCAGCAACACTAATTACAGTTTTCCTTTGTGGATGCCAGAGAAGTCCATTCAGGTAAGGCTGCACCTGCTTTGCACCTAATTAGGTTCTCAAATACCATGGTGATGGGAGCTGAATAAGATGCTGCACTGAATGTGTCCTGATATTTTTATTTTAGATGTTGTACATTTATTTCACTAGCACCTCGTTCTTTACCTTCATCCATGGCAGCAGAGGACAGTAATAGGCTAGGAAAATACACTCCCTTTTCCACCCCAGGAGAGCTGGAGTTTAGTGGATCTCAGTGTAATTTTTAGAAGCTATTTTGTCAGCCTCATAGAAATCCACAACACAGTTTGAAACAAACTCTCTCCCTGAAAGAAGACGTTATGTAGCAAGTTAGGTCTTAAAGACCTGATTTTCTATGGCGTTCAGGGTCCAAATTTTACAGGTGTTCAGATGTTGCTCTGCTCAGCATTGCAAGACCTAAGTGATTTAGGAGCCTAATCTCATAATGAGAAAGTGCCTAAGTAACTTTTGAAAAGAAGACTTAAGTACTGTGATAAAGTCAAACCAGAGGGTTACACTAGAGTGGGAAAAGGCAGCCATAGAAGGGTAAAATGTTAATTCCCCTGTTAACTAGCAGTGGGTTACTGCAGGCCAAGCAAGAGCAGCTGATAAGGGGCTGTCTCAGGCAGATTAGGGTCAGCTGAGACAGGGCAATCTTGGCTCAGTTAGGGTCAGCTGACTCCATTTTAGGCCTGCCTGAGACCTTTTAAAACCCTCCCCCATTGGGACAGACCATTGATCCTCCTGGAACCTTTAATCTTCTCAGTGACGGGGAAGACAATCCATTAGGCTACGTCTACACTTCAGGCTTTTTGTGCTAGAACAGCTGTAGAGCTTGCAGGGCGTCTACACTGCCCACGCGTTCTTGCGCAAGTAAATTTACAGTAAAGCGTCGGAAAAGAGGGCTTCTTGCAGAAGAGTTATTCCTCTCCCCACGAGGAATAAGCCTTTTTGCACAAGAGCTCTTGTGCAAGAAGGCAGTGTGGGCGGGCAAGAAACCCCTATAGCTAAAATGGCCATCAGAGCTTTCTTGCACAAGAGAGCGTCCACACTGCCATGGAGGCTCTTGCACAAAAGCACATCTCTTGTGCAAAAGCACATGGCAGTGTGGACACACTCTTGTGCAAGAACTTTTGCACATACACACACGAAAGAAGCCTGCAGTGTAGATGTAGCGAGGGAGCAAAGACGAGGTTGCCCAAGGCTCTGGAGATGATCCCCCTGACAAAGTACAACAGTAATGCTTTCAATTTTGCCAATGCCAATGCTTGGAATGAGGCACCTAAAGGAAAGCCGGGAAGCCACACCACAGAGCCCTCCAGCCCAATGGTAGCCTTGAGAGAACCTTCCTCATTTGAGAAATTGGCCTGTGCCTTTTAAACTCACATTCTAAGACCAAAAAAAGCTGGTGACCTGAGTTTGTGAGTTCCCATCAATGTAGTGGCACAATGGCTCAGCATGACTGGAAGCCAGCTCGCTAATTGGACACTCGCCTGCACAATGGGACAGGAGTAGAGGGGGGGGAAAAAGCCATTTGCCCAACCTAAAGATTGCTTTTGCATACAAGGAAAAAGTCCTGGCTCAAGAGTGACTCAAAACAGCCCCATGGGAGGCGTATTAGCCAGTCAAGCAGCAGCTACAGTGCTTTAGAGTACAGGCAGTCCCCGGGTTACATGGATCCAACTTACATCGGATCCCTACTTACAAACGGGGTGAGGCAACCCCGCACTAGCTGCTTCCCCCCAGCAGACCAGGGAGACGCGGAGCTAGCGCCCCTCCCCCCCAGCAGACCAGGGAGACGCGGAGCTAGCGCCCCCTCCCCCCCAGCAGACCAGGGAGACGCGGAGCTAGCGCCCCTCCCCCCCAGCAGACCAGGGAGACGCAAAGCTAGCGCCCCCTCCCCCCCCAGCAGACCAGGGAGACGCGGAGCTAGCGCCCCCTCCCCCCCAGCAGACCAGGGAGACGCGAAGCTAGCGCCCCCTCCCCCCCAGCAGACCAGGGAGACACGGAGCTAGCGCCCCCTCCCCCCCAGCAGACCAGGGAGACGCGGAGCTTGAGACACCTCAGCTTGAGAATAAAGGACTGAGGGAAGTGAGGTGTGGGAGAATAAAACTGAGCTCTGGAGAAATGTTTGGCTAGAGTTTCCCCTACAATATGTACCAGTTCCGACTTACATACAAATTCAACTTAAGAACAAACCTACAGTCCCTATCTTGTACGTAACCCAGGGACTTCCTGTAAAACATTCCCCTGGCCACCCTTACGTGGAGTGCTACCTTTCACCGCTGAAATCCACAGCAAGGTGCCACACAGAGCGAGGAGGCGTTTCAGAACAGGGCCCTCCATGGGCCAATCAGCTAGCATGTCTGCGCTTGCTGATTGGATCAGAAGTGAATGCTCATTTTCCTGGAACGCTCATCTCATCACCATTTTCAAACCTGTGTACACAACCCCGACCCAAACTCCTCCCTGCAAATCACTAACACAGAGTGACTGCGGGACACACTGCCGAGGACATTGGCAGCGTGTGCCATATTTAGTGCAAGTCAGGTCCTGGGAATGTAAGAATTATCCTTTAAGACAGGATGGGGAACGTCAAACCCAGGGGCCAGATATGACCGCTGGCTTGCCTGGATCTGGCCCCCAGCAGAGAACACAGTTCCCTGAGAAGCTCAAGGCAGTCTGGGCCAAGTTACACACACAGGCAAGCCCTGACTCATGTCCGCAGAGGTGACTCTGCACGGAGGCCGTACAGCCTGCAGGAGAGGCGAGGCCCCAGCTGAAGGGCAGTAGTCCCTACCCCGCAGCACGGCTAGGGCTCCCTCTGGTCCCGCTGCTGCAGTCAGGATGCAGCCAAGGGGATCGACACTTCCGCCCTAACCAGGCTGCACTGCCAGCCAGCAGGTAGAACAGTCTGTCCCTGCCCGTCACCCTGACAGTCAGGGCCCACCCAAAGTTCAGCTCCTCACTACGCCACTGGCACACAGATATGAGTGAGAGGCGCCTTAGCAATACCTACGGTGGTTGCAATTATTTGGCCCCGTCATAAATGCCATGTAAATTCCCAGTATGATGGACCAGCGTGGGCGTGAAAAGCAGAGCGCCTGCGAAGATAAGAACATAAGAACGTCCATACTGTGTCAGCCTAATGTCCGGATCCTGTCTTCTGACTGGCTAATGCCAGATGCCCCAAAGGGGGTCAACACAACAGGGAATCATCAAGTGATCCCTCCCCTGACAACCAATTCCAGCCTCTGACAGAGTCTAGGGACACCACTTCTACCCATCCTGGCTAATAGCCACTGATGGACCTGTCCTCCATGAATTTATCTAGTTCTTTATTGAACCCTGTTCAAGTCCTGGCCTTCACAACATCCTTCGGCAAGGAGTTCCACAGGTTGACTGTGCCCTGTGTGAAGAAAAACTTCCTTTTGTTTGTTTTAAAACTGCTGCCTACTAATTTAATTTGGTGACTGCCAGAAGATGGTGCCAGCCAAGGCTCTCCCCTTCGGTATGGTCAGAGCCGCTCCTCGGCAGCAACATGGGGCAGAGCCGTCCTTGCTGCTGGGACTCTCGAGACACTTCAGAGAAACACCTCCCCAGCTTATCACAAGCCTGACAGAGCAAGCAGTGCAGCTTTGCAGCTCGTGTGGGTCTCTGGTGTGAACTCGAACACTCGACTGGCAGCTCTGGAGACTGGAGAGCTCCCGGGAGCCACACCGCAAACACGACACAAACAGCAGCCTTGCAAGCGGCCCTCCCGTTGGCCCCAGAGGAGCTCTGGTCTCCCTGCCCATTCAACCCTCTTGTTCTCAGACTGCCCAGAAGGTGCCCCTTGCGATGAGTCTGGAACGGCCCGTTGATTCCACACGGACACAGACGGCCCATCGGATGACGAGTCGTCCTTTGAGACTAATACAAATCGATCCAGTATCATGAGCTTTGGCGGGCAAACCCCACTTCCTCAGATGAGCTGGAGTAGAAATGACAGGAAGGCAGAATTCATAGCAGAAAAAGAAAGGAGGTGGGGGAAGGTACCTGTCAATTGTAGGACGGGTGCTAAGGGAAGTGTCCCATCAGATGACAGTAACTCTCCATCACGTAAGAGTGGAAGGCAAAAGACTCTGGGTCTCATTACAACCCCTGCAGCCTCCTTGACATCCCATCCCCCCGCACACACACAATTCCCAGATCCCTCTGTCCTGGTGTCTTACAGAAACTGACTGATGAGTTGTTGTTCTGCCAAGCTGGAGCATCTGACAACAGCTCACAGAAGCTGTTTGGTATTTTTATTGTACTCTAGTGCCCTCTATTTCAGCAGAGACAGTACTGACGCTCCTTTTCACCTCTCCCATCCTCAAAACTCCAGCGGATCTGACAGGACATGCAGCCGGCGCCCCTCTGGGACAAGCTGTCAACTTGTGCAGGCAGAGGATGACTTCCGCCGGGTGAGAGTCCAGACCTGAGACTTCATCTCTCGTGGTGCTCTTCACCCCACAGAGCCTACAGCTCGAAGTGCAGGCCTGGCTTTAAGGGTTAATCCAACACATGGGTCTACAGCCTTCTATCGATACCTGAGGGATTTCTGTGGGAAACAGCCATTAGGCCGTCAGAAAGTCACCGTCAGTTTTCTGGGAGAATAGCTCCCGTGTTTGGAATGTCACTTTGACTAAGTTCATCTCAAGAACCGAGGTAAAACGTAGGTGCAGATAATCCTGGAAGTTGTTCTTTGTGGCAGACAGAGGCTCCCATAGCACCTCAACTCCTCAGCCACGGAGAGCACTTGGGCCTTTGTTTATTAAAGCTAAAACTGTAGGGCTGCATCTAGACTGGCATGATTTTGTGGAACTACTTTTAACGGAAAAGTTTTTCCGTTAAAAGTATTTCTGCAAAAGGGCATCTAGATTGGCAAGGATGCTTTTGCACAAAAAGTGCTTTTGCGCAAAAGCATCCGTGCCAATCTAGACGCGCTTTTGCGCAAGAAAGCTCTGATGGCCATTTTAGCCATCGGGCTTTCTTGCGCAAAAAATTAAGGTGCCTGTCTACACTGGCCCTCTTGCGCAAGAGGGCTTATCCCTGAGCGGGAGCGGGAAAGTATTTGTGCAAGAAGCACTGATTTTGTACATTACAAAGTCAGTGCTCTTGCGCAAATTCAAGCGGCCAGTGTGGACAGCTGGCAAGTTTCTTGCCAGTCTAGACGCACCCTAGGTCTCCAGATGCTCAGCTTATTCCTGGGCTGAGAGACGTTTTTCCAGGGATCACCACTAGACAACACTGCACTAATATGAGAGCTTGGCTCTGCTTTCAGTGCTACAGCAGCCCAGCAGTACCGGTGCTGCTGTAGCACTGAGGGTGTGTGTAGACTATAGGGCTTTTTTCGAAAAAAGTGGTCTTTTTTCAAAAAAACTTTCCCTTCATCTAGACTGCTGCCGCGTTCTTTCGAAAGTAAATCGAAAGAACGTGGCTGTTTTTTCGACCACAGAAAACCTCGTTTTACGAGGAATAATGCCGTTTTTTTCGAAAGTGCTATGTCATGCAAACTGTGCTTTTTCAAAAGAGAGCATCCAGACTACCTGGGTGCTCTCTTTCGAAACAGCAGCTTGTTTTTTCGAAAGTACTGGTTGTAGTCTAGATGCTCTTTTTCGAAAGAGGCTTGCAGTCTAGACATAGCCTTAGTGAAGAAGCTACTATGTAGACAAGAGAGCTGTTCCCGAAGACAAGAGAGCTGCTCCAGCGGGTGTAATTCATCCTCATCCGTGATGGGTAGTAGCTCCAGAAAAGGGAGAAACTCTCACTTGGACATAGCACGGGCTACCTCTGGGATAAGGCTGGTACAGCTGCACACTCACACGCAACGGAGTTTTACCAACGTAAGTTGGAAGTGTGAAGTGCGCCTAAGAAAACTGCCCATCGCGACAGTAAATGCTAGCAGAGAAAAAGAGCTAGGAAAAGCCTTGGGCCGAGTCAATCGCAAGGAGAAAGGGGGAAGCGTCATTCCTGCTCCATCTGACGCTAAGAGAAGACATTGGGGGCTGGACGTGATGACTCCTGAGGTCTCTTCCAGCCCTCAGATTCTAGGATTCTTCTAAGGTCCTGGGCACGTTTGTCTTGCTCTGGGCCGCCCCCACGCCACTCAGCCAGAGAGAGCCCGAGGGTCTTGGGTCTCCTTAGGACTTTGTTAGAACAAAGTGTTAGTGAAAATTTGCTGCCTCCTTTTGACCAGCTGCATCAGAGCTGCACCAAGATCGAGAAAAACGCCTGGAATTAGAGGGGACACCGGGTGCAGCAACAAAGAGCCCTAACTTCAGGTCATGTCTGCAGGACCAGGCACCGCAGCAGCACAGATACAGGCAATAGCCTAGATGCTTCCTCCTGTGCTGGGAAGGGTTTTCTGGTGCCATACATAATCTGCTTCTCCAAAGGGCTGTTGCTAGATGGACAGACAGGTAAATTCTTCCATCAGCCTGGTTGTATTTATGCCAAGGGTTTACAGCACTGAGTGGCATGAAGTACCGAAGCTATGTCATGTAACTTAAATGTAGGACAAGCCTAGGACTTGGGACACCTGGGTTCTGCCTTGCTCTGCCACTTCCTACATGACCCTGGCTGAGTCTCTTAACCTCTGCGAACCGCAGTGCTCCTTTAGTAAAATGGGCATAATAGCACAGGAGCTTTATGATGAGAAATGAATGTAACAGCTTAAGCATCTCGCAAATTAGGACCATATAACCACCATGAATAGTTTATCACTTATGCAGCTCAGATCATCATCTCTTCTCGGAGCCATGACATAACCCCCGCCCTTAGAGTACCGCATCCTAATCAAATGATGTTACTTCTCCAGCGCACTTTTGAGTGTGCCCTAAAACATTAGCACAGAACTCCTCAATGGCCCAGTGTACTTGTATTACATAGGTTGCTTAATTTGTTCTCCTTACAATAGAGATGAGATTCAGATCTTCCTGTTAGGTCCCCCAAAAATGGAACTTGTGCACATGGCCAGACCCAAACGTTTATCCCCCAGGGGAGTCAGATGTCTGAGGAGTTCATTTTTCCAAACCCAGCTGCTTACAGCTCAGTTTGTGATGGAGCTGGAGATGCTGACCCAGCTGTGAGTGATAATCTCTAGCAGTCAGCAGCAGGGACGCTGATGAATCGTGGCATGACACCAGCCGGACAATGCTGCCTGTGCGGGTCAACTTTGGGTGAGTAGTTGATGGATGAAAATGCAGCTGACAGCTCTGGGCTATGAGTCAGGAGATTCTAGCCTAGTCCATGAGCAGTGGCGAGGTCCCCTGGTGATAACAGGATGTTCAGGATCAGGAAGCCTGTATCTGCAGCTGAGCTTGGGGAGATAGGCTGGTAGGGAGAGCAAGGCTCTGGAATTTAAGATTCCTAGTTCAATCCCAGTTCCATCCCTAACTCATTGGGTGACTAAGCCAGGAACTTAGCTTCTCCAAAGCATAACCACCCTTACAATTCGGAAAAGCTTCCTACCGATAAGGATATTGAAGGTCTGAAATAGGCCTGCAAGGAATTCCTGACATTGGAGAGTTTCAAGAACAGGTTGGACAAACGCTGGTCAAGGTCAGTCTAGGTTTCCTGGGTCCTGCCTCAGGCTGGATTCAGTGACCTCCCGAGGTCTCTTCCTGTCCTCTTTCTGTGGAGTTTTTATCTCCCAGTTTAACCATCTGCAACCTCACGCGGGTGTTTGGCAAGATTGAACTGGCCTGATGCAGGAGTTGTTTGGCACTATGCCCCAAGACTGCGGCAGGATTGGTGGGTTCTCAACATCTCTGAGAATCAGACACAGGTTAAAACTTTTCAATAGCACCTAAGTCCCATTTTCAAAAGGTATTTAGCTACCGAGGCGGATTTGTCAATATAGCTAAGTGCATTAGGCCCCCACCTCCTATTGAAGTCAAAGGGGGTTACATGCCAAGTCACACTAGTCAACTGAAACCTCAGAAAAATCTGACCCTGATGAGATTAAGTCCCATTAAATATCAACAGGTCTTAGGCTTCTAAGGGTATATCTACTCTTGCCCCCTAGTTTGGACTAGGGAGGCAAATGAAGCATACTGAAGTTGCTAATGAAGCGCGGGATTTAACTAGCCCGCACTTGATTGGCATATTCGCAGCCGGCCACCATTTTAAAATGACAGTCACCCGATTTAACTTGCCACGTGTAGATGCAGTAGTCCGATTCAAAACTCTTCCCTCGAATTAACTGTTACTCCTCGTGCAATGAGGCCTAATACTGTTTAGTGGGAAAAAAAACCCTTGTGCCCTAGCATTCTTCGTTTGGTCTGGGCGAGTGACCCAGACCTGACAAAAAGAAAAGGAGGATGTGCTTTAAACCTTGTAGGGCGTGAACTAAGACTACCATGGTTTCCTGGGTGATATAGAGTTCAGGTTACCCCATCTGACAGGACTTGGGGTATTTAGGCCGGCCATGAATTCAGTAAAACTAGGTAACTCCAGGCCATCTCCTCTTCATTTCAAGAAAAAACAGAGCCATCCAATCCTGGTAGTCTGCCTTTGATACCCAGCCGTTTGATATTTTCTTTAACATCCAAGTGCCTATCTGATCATCAGATCAAACATTTCCTCTTGTCTGTTAAGTATTCTGGGACCTTTGGGCTAGAGAAAGCAGAAGCCAGTTATCTCTCCGGGTCCGTTTCATTCTATATGCACAGCCATTGGTCACTCTATTTTCCATCAACCATATGAAGAAACTCGCACAGATACAGACAGTATAATCTACGCTATCATGTGCCGAAAGTGTCCGTCTGCTATGTACATTGGACAAACATCTCAGACACTTCGCCAAAGGATTAATGCCCACAAAACAGATATTAGACAAGATCACAAAGAGAAAACAGTTTCTTGCCACTTTAACCAGAAAGGACACTCTCTAAATGACTTAGCCACCTGCATTCTGCTACAAAGACCTTTTACATCTGCACTTGAAAGGGAATCCTCTGAACTGTCATTCATGTTAAAATTCGACACTTACCAACAAGGACTTAACAAGTCTTTGAACTTTCTCACCCATTATCAAGACAGTTTCCCCAATTATCACCTGTAATACCATTAACTCACAAACATCCCACTCTCCCTACCTTTAATATCAGCAATTCACAGACACTTACCTTCCTTCCTCCCCCTTCCCACCCCCCCCGCATCCTCCTTCTGTTCTGCAATGTGATTTGTCCTTTTCATATTTGTTCATTTTTTTAAATTGTATCCTTTGGTATATATGGTTGTGACTACTTTCTTCCACTATTTGATCTGAGGAAGTGGGTCTGGCCCACGAAAGCTCATCATCTAATAAACCATCTTGTTAGTCTTTAAAGTGCTACATTGTCCTGCATTTTGCTTCAACTACCCCAGACTAACACGGCTACATTTCTATCACTATTTTCCCCCAAACATCTTCATGGTCTTGTCAAATTATGTGGCTCGCTATTCAAATTATTTACGGGGGGGGGGGGGGAGGAGAGAGAGAGAACATACAGCCAACTCTTTCAGCACCAAGATATTTGCAAGTTAAACATGGTAATTACTACTCACAAGCACTCTAGGGAAGTGTATATTACTTGGACAAGGCACAGGGCTTGAAGTATCGGCTTGACACTTTCTGGTGGAATGCTGAAATGCAAGTGAGCATCTCCTGGTGAAACCGAGCCGGAGTATTTCTGACAGCAAGCTGAACGAGCTGGATAACATCCAACGCTCCCTAGCGCCCTGCACCCAGCGAGTGATTAAATAGCAGATGGATCACCTTGTGCCATGAGCCTGTCCCCTTATGCCAGCTAGCCAGGCTCGGAAACCGGCCAATATTGGAGACTGTTAGTAATTCAGCGGACAGTGCTTTTTCCCTCTGAGTCAGTCTCCGTGCCCGAGCATTGCGTTGGGGAGCTAAAACCTGAGGGTTTGCTCACTTGTGCTTGCTCAAGGCACATTTCGTGAGACTGCTAGCCTGAACCCTAGCATCCTGTGGAAATCCTAACTCAGACAATTGCATTCTGTCCACAGTCCCTATAATCCCCCGTGAACTTTCCCTCATATGCAGGCGTCTCCATTCATGCTTACACGCTGTCGTGCAGTGGTGCGTTGCACTGAACACCAACAAGACCAAGACGAGTGCGATTCAGTGCTGGGTCATTCCACTTGTGCTTTGCATTTCAGTTTGTATTGGTGATGAATACTAGGCACTGCATAAATGCATGACTCCAAAGGGGTATTTACATTTTTAAACCCATCGTCTACTTCCAGTAGCACAACTGTGCCGATGAAGAAAGGCTTCTTTGTCGGCGCGTCGCGTCCAGACTCCCCCGATCTGCCGACAAACAGCTGATCGGCAGATCGGGGCAGCCATTTAAATTTAAATGAAGCCGCGATTATTTTAATCGCGGCTTCATTTCCCTCTTCCGATCTGGCTAATCTACATGCCTCCGTCGAAGGAGGCATGTAGTCTAGACACACCCCTAGAGAACAGTGAATTGGTTCCGGAAAGAATCCAAGTGAGAAGCTGTTTATTTTGGGAACTGAAAGCTTGCGGAAGGTTCTGAAACAGCTGGTCAATACTGCCCCCATTCACCCAGTTAGATCTGCAAACCTTTGCACTTTGAGCTGGGAGAGCCGGAAAGTGCCTCGGGAACATTTTACAAGAAGGAAGAGCGTCAGCTATTTCCACCAAACTTCCAGCTAGCCCTTGCCAACTGGCAGTTTCTTATCTGTTTCACAGGAGCAGTGGGTCTGGAGGAAGGAGCAGAGGGGTATGGAAGATGTTCTATGCATAAGCAGTGGAGCAGAAGAAGGTCTGAAAGTAACAAAGAGAGACTGGAAAGGTTCAGGCTGCTGAGCCAGGCTCAGGGGGCAGAATTAATGTTGGTCAGGTGTTGTAACCGTGCATGTCCATGCTTTCAAATATTTGAATTCTTCTGACTTTCCTAGGATTAGCTTTTGACATGTTCTCTCAGCCCTAAGTCTAGCTTTAAAATAATAAGGCTTAGATCTTCAACTAAGTGGGTGTGGAAATAAAACACTTGACTACAGTTTGTTTGTTAACCCTTGAGGGGAACTGTGTAAACTCTCAGTTCAAAACTAAACTAAACAATTGCTCATAGTATTTTAAATTTCTAGCTAGTGTTCATTTTTATACCTACCCAAGCATGATTGTCCTTAAAAAATAACCATACTAAAGATTCATATTTGGACACAAAAAACAGGACTGTGTAGCACTTAAAGACTAACAAGATGGTTTAATAGGTGATGAGCTTTTGTGGGCCAGACCCACTTCCTCAGATCATCTTGTTAGTCTTTAAAGTGCTACACAGGCCTGTTTTTTGTTTCAGCTGCACCAGACTAACACGGCTACATTTCTACCAATATTTGGACACAGATTGTCTTTTCAGGATAGAAGAATGAAGTTAAACAAGGCCAGCTTTTCAAACTACTTAAATTCAACAATTGTAACACCGAGCAATCTAATTACTATTTGGAATAGATAAACTGTGAACATGCCAAGTAACAATGTATTCAGTCCATTTCTGTTGTTATCTATCATACAGCTGTCTTATTTTACTCTGTGAAACTCCCTTGCATGCCTGCGTCTTTCACTTTAGATAATACAACTAGTAAATACAGAAGATTCAGGCTGTCGGGACGGATCCCCAGCGGGGTAAATCAGTGTTACCTCTGAGGACACCAATGCAGCCATATTGGGCTTACAGAGCCAAAGACTTTGGGATTGGTCAGGAAAGGTATTTAGGCAACTCACGCCCAGTGACGCCAATGAATGTTAGGAGCCTAACTAGTTTCCGGGATCCGGCCCTTTGCAGCTTTCCTCTAGGCAAGATGAGTTTGTTAAGAATGAGCGAGAAAGCTCTGGAACGGTTAGCCGCCGCTGGTTAGCCATCCTGTTTTGCACAGGCAAAGAAGTCGTAAAGTTTTTCTAGACTGAATTCCTTGAACTGAATTCAGTATCCATGCCAGATCTCCTAAAGCAAGACTTGTTCCAGATGAAGGTGACACTGCAAGTCTTGCTAGCCCCCTACTGCCAGCGAGGTTTATGGAAGGAATTTTCAATGATCCTATTTTACATTCCAGAGCACTTAAGCTGCTCGGATCTCACCCTACTGTTACACAAGCCAGGCACTGTTGACATGCATTTCTCTAGGCTAGATTCATGGTCCAGTAACAGACAATGAGATCATGCAGACAGCGACAGCTAGAAGCCACAGGGGGAAGGAGGCACGGTATAAAGGAACTTCCCTTGGGCGCCTAATCAATCTCAGCAGCTGTTTATTGCTTCGCATGCTATAAGGCCAGAGAAAACGGTGCTCAAACAAACCACAAGTCACTTGGCTGGCTTTCCTGTCTGCAGTTTCTGTACACTACGAATAAACTTCTTTGGGGGAGGGGGGAATCACACTCGCATGCATTTCCTAGTGGAGCTTTGTACAGCATCACTCGCCCATGCCTCCGATAGGCAGCCACTCCCGGTCAGAGAAGGAGGGTTTTTCATTTGGCCTTCCTGCCCCTACGTGAGATAAGTGAAAGTGAGCCCCAGCTCAGACACAAACTCTCTGGGATTCGGCGTCTGGCAGCTGCTTCCACAGGAAGTCGTGCTGTCCTGCATCCAGGAGCAGAAAAGGGTGAGTCCTGGTCCGTAGCCCACAGACAAGCAGGAATGCACAAAGCAGCTGGTTGGACACCTTCCCATCCCACCATCCTTCTGGTCCATGGTCTCCCAGCCCTTAGCTTTCTAATATCGCTCCTTGGACTTGGAAGAAGGTCGATTGTTATTTCTCCACCTTGCTTCTTACTCTCGGGCGCTTTCACATGGCGCGTTGCCTCTTCCAAGTGCTGCCTGGGCGTCTGCCAGGTTAGGCCTCACAACCGCCTCAAGTGAGGTGGCTTACTAAGCAATATCCTCATTTCCTATAGGAGGAGAGCTTAGAGAGATTCCCATGGGCCCCCAGCAAGGCGCTGGCAAGCATGTCAATAAAAGCAGGCTCACGCTATAGGCCCAGGCAGCGCCCCATTAACAGCAAGCGGCTGTCACTCTGGAAAGTCAGCGTTCAAGTCTGGAGAAAGCGTGAAGTGAATGTGATGGTCTCCATCTAATCCTCCGAGTACAGACGGCCAGCTCCTGCCAAACCACAATGTGTTGCAATTAGCGGGACAGACTCGGGACTTGAAACGCAGAAGAGGGGCCCAGCAGGCCAGGGGCCCAGAGCAGGACTAAGGTGGAGTAGGCAGGGGAGCCGGGAACTAGAAGCGATGCAGCCTGGACAGCCATCTGCCCACCTAGGCCTACAGCCCAGGGAGGAGGACGCGTCCTCCCTGACGATTTGCCGAACTCTTTCCCTCCAGAAGACACTGCAGGTCTCCCGCGTTCCTACATTGGCTCTCCATTGTGCTCATCCAGGCCCATTTGGGAGCTATCCCTGTGGAGCATTTTAAACCCGCACGAGAAAGGAAACAGCCCTAAAGTTCCACACGGCGGCTTCCCCCTCGTCCAGCGCGGAAGAGACGTCGTGTGGCCACGAGCAGCTGAGTGAGCGAGCTCCGGCCCCGCAGCGCCCCTTGATTGCGAGCCCCAGTCGATGGGAGCTGCCGGGACAGATGGGGGTGGTGCACAGACCCTTTGGCCAGCTCTGAACATGGGAGCTGACCCCTTCGCCACTTCCCTGGAGCTGCCTAAGGTAAGCGCTGCCCAGCCAGAGCTCACAGTCCCTCCCACACCCCAGAGCCCCCCCCACACCCAAACTCCCTCCCAGAGTGCGCTTGCACCCCACCCTCTGCCCTAGGCTCAGCCCAGGACCCTCCCCCCCTTTGAACCCCTCAGCTCCACCCCAAAGTCCGCACCCCTCCCACACCCCAACCCTCAGTCCCTTCCCCATGGAAGTGAGAGAGTGAGCAATGGAGGGGAGGGCAGAGGGAGTGGGGGAGGACCTTGGAGGAGGGGTGGGGCCTCGGGGCAGGGGCAGGGCATGGTGTTTGGGTCTGTGTGATTAGACTGTTGGCAGCCCTGAAGAGAATCCAGCCCCCTCGGAATTACATTTATTCCCACCCCTCCCAATGGGCCGGGCAGGTCTTCTCTCTGCTCAGACACAAACTACTTGAGCTACAAGCCCAGTCGGGCCAGATTCCCCAGAGATGAATTTTAGCTCCTCCCCCGTCATCCCAGAGCCGACCGACAGGACAAGGCCAGTCTGGTGTCGCCCCCTGCGATGATGCAGCGCCGGCTGCCCCCTGTTTTCACGGGTCTTCCAGGGCTGCATTTTAGAATCCTAGGGCTGGAAGAGACCTCAGGAGTCATCGACTCCAGCCCCCTGCCCAAAGCAGGACCAACCCAACTCAATCAACCCAGCCAGGGCCCTGTCAAGCCGGGACTTAAACACCTCTAGGAATGGAGATTCCACCCCTCCCTAGGGAACCCAGCCCAGCGCTTCCCCACCCTCCTAGGGAAATAGTTTTTCCTACTATCCAACCTAGACCTCCCCCACGGCAGCTTGAGCCCATTGCTCCTTGTTCTGCCATCTGCACCCCTGAGAACAGCCTCTCCCCATCCTCTTTGGAACCTCCCTTCAGGAAGTTGAAGGCTGCTATCAAATCCGCCCCCCTCACTCCTTTCTTCTGCAGACTAAATATAAACTTAAATCCCTCAGCCTCTCCTTGTAGGTCATGTGCTCCAGCCCCCTAATCATTTTGGTCGCCCTCCGCTGGACCCTCTCCAATGCGTCCACATCCTCTCTGTAGTGGGGCGCCCAGAACTGGACACAATACTCCAGATGTGGCCTCACTAAAGGGGAATAATAACTACTCTGGATCTGCTAGAAATGCTCTTTCTAGTGCACCCTAATGTGCCATTAGCCTTCTTGACTACCCGGGTGCACTGTTGACTCATATCCAGCTTCTCATCCAAAGGGCATCTTCATTCAAGGAGCCATGGTATTCATGCTGCAAACCAGACATTCCAGCTGTTGCATTTCATGGAGTGTTGAGGGCCGGAGCGTGGACACAGCAAACAAACTGGTTTCTTGGC
Organism: Pelodiscus sinensis; assembly: GCF_052426305.1. NCBI lineage: Eukaryota > Metazoa > Chordata > Testudines > Trionychidae > Pelodiscus > Pelodiscus sinensis. Next base: position 4,073,680 of record NC_143074.1, on the reverse strand, counting down.
CGGGCCACTCTGATTTGACTCACTCACAAATTCCTGGGCTGGGATTTGCAAAGTTGCCTAAAGAACTAGGAGAGCCGGTGCCCTTCAAAAGTCCACCCCACAGCTCCGCAGAGTCCCATTGGAGAGCTCGCTCACCCAATCAGCAGTGAGGTTTTGTTCAGCACAATGTGCGTTTGCCCTAGAGGGGAGGGTTCCATGCATAACAAATGGAGTGTCAGCAACAGCCCTCTGGGGTCACACGCCTCTTGCCAAGCATTCAATCAAGAATCGTCACCGTTCTGACAACAGTCCAAAGCACACAGCCAGCTGATCCATAACTGCCAAGGTCACCTGCCATGCAGGTTGGACCTCCCTGGGCGGGAACCCTGGAGACCTGATCAGTCCTGGTCTAGCAAGTTTGCCAGGCCAACAGGTTGGTGCGGAGGGTGGACACCTGTTTTCCAGCTGGGCTCCTCTCACCAGGCACCAGGCTCTGCTGCCCTCAGCCCTGAGGCTTCATGTCTCCATAGGCTATGATATGAGTCAACAGGGGGCCCTTGTAGCCAAGAAGGCTAATGGCATATTAGGTTGCATTAAGAGGAGCATTGCCAGCAGATCCAGAGATGTCATCATTCCCCTTTATTTGGCTCTGGTGAGGCCACATCTGGAGTATTGTGTCCAGTTCTGGGCCCCCTACTACAAAAAGGATGTGGATGCATTGGAGAGGGTCCAGCGGAGGGCAACCAAAATGATTAGGGGGCTGGAGCATATGACCTACGAGGAGAGGCTGAGGGACTTGGGTCTGTTTAGTCTGCAGAAGAGAAGAGTGAGGGGGGATTTGACAGCAGCCTTCAACTTTCTGAAGGGAGGTTCCAAAGAGGATGGAGAGAGGCTGTTCTCAGTAGTGACAGATGGCAGAACAAGGAGCAATGGGCTCAAGTTGCGGTGGGAGAGATCCAGGTTGGATATTAGGAAAAACTATTTCCCTAGGAGGGTGGTGAAGCACTGGAATGGGTTCCCTAGGGAAGTAGTGGAATCTCCATCCCTAGAGGTGTTTAAGTCTCGGCTTGACAAAGCCCTGGCCGGGTTGATTTAGTTGGGATTGGTCCTGCCTAGAGCAGGGGGCTGGACTTGATGACTCCTGAGGTCTCTTCCAGTTCTATGATTCTATGATTCTAGGCTCTGCCGGCCCATGGATTGTCCTGCCCTGAGGGCCCTGCTGCCCTGCCAGTTCCACCGGCCAGTTCCACTCCCAGCTGCTAGCAACCCAGTTTGCTTGGGCTCTCTGGTCCTATAATATCTGTGGTGCTACTGTAACCGCCACCAGGCAGATTCGGACCCGGGAGGTTATGGAATCCCCATCTCTGGAGCTTAGTGTAGGAGCCTCTACACTTAAGCTATCAAGCCAGCTGCTTCTCGGCTTAGGCCCTTGTTCTTCTCACTCACTGTAAATGGTCTAAGTGTAAATGGTACAGTGACCCTCACCAGGTGTGTGGAATAGCGATAGAAATGCAGCCGTGTTAGTCTGGTGTAGCTGAAACAAAAGACGGGACTATGTAGCATATTAAAGACGAACAAGATGGTTTATTAGGTGATGAGCTTTCGTGGGCCAGACCCACTTCCTCAGATCAAATAGGTGTGTGGGTTGCACTACCAGACCACAGATGTTGCTGGACCAGAGAATCCCAGATCATAGAGGTTCAACCTTGGATACAAAAAGAGGGGAAAGCTTCAGTCTTCTGAAAACCAGGGTTTCACGCATGGGGAATGTTTCAACCATTTTGCATTTAACGCAGAAATCCATTTATAGAGTTTATCTTTACAGCTTTGACAAATCAAGATCTGTGTTATAAGTCCCACTCCCACTAAGTAGACAAAGTTACGAACCATAATAGGAGAGCCCTCTGGATTGAAAGGTGTCACCATTAGGAAAGAAATGGGATCATAACAGGCTAATATCTTATATTATATATTTTTGAGATTTGTGCATCTGTGAGTCCGTCTCACTGTGTGTGTGTCTGAAAGTCGGTTTGTTCAAGAACTCCTCTTACACGGCAAGAGCTAGGTCCACCAAATTTGGGAGGCAGCTTCCTCTTCTCCTAACTCAAAGCAGGATCAAGGTTTGGTTGTTCCAGGAAAACAGGATGTGCCTGGAATTCAATTGTTTTCCATAACACGGAAAGGAAAGGGGCAGAGAGAAAGGAAGGGTGCAATACTCACCATCACCACTGGGGGCAGCAAGTGCAGGGGAGAGCTATCCTGCAGAGTAACCACTGGGGGGAGCACCACCAAGGGAGGGGTCTCTCCATTTTGCCTGCCACTGGCCCAGTTACTTGCCCCCTGGCTGCAAACACTTCTCCCCTGGCCCTAGCGCCAGACCAGGGAGAAGGAGGTGAAAGACCCTTTGGCCCCATCACTGTGGCTGGGTAGTGCAGCCCTGCTCCCCCTCCTCCCGACATGACCCACCAGTGGCCCTCCTGCCAGCATGGCCAGGCAACCCAGCATGGCCACGCCCAGCCAGTCTGTGTGGCTACCTCTTCCCCTTGGGCCAGGCCCAGGGAGTACCAAGGGGAGGCCCATGTGCCCCCTACACGCCCGTTCCCGGGTCAGACCCAGGCAACGCCAGGTAAGTCTTCTAATATACCCTATTAGTTATCACAAAGACAAGAATTCTTTAAGAAAACAATATCTCCCATTGAAATACATTGCATATTTTAGAGAGCACGGAGAAGTTTGAAGACAAGTGATCACTTCAAAAATAAACAGATCCAAGACTGAGGGAGGACATGATAGCTGTTTTCAGGTATCTAAAAGGGTGTCATAAGGAGGAGGGAGAAAACTTGTTCATCTTGGCCTCTGAGGATAGAACAAGAAGCAATGGGCTTAAACTGCAGCAAGGGAGGTTTAGGTTGGACATTAGGAAAAAGTTCCTAACTGTCAGGGTGGTCAAACACTGGAATAAATTGCCCAGGGAGGTTGTGGAATCCCCATCTCTGGAGATATTTAAGAGCAGGTTAGATAAATGTCTATCAGGGATGGTCTAGACAGTATTTGGTCCTGCTGTGAGGGCAGGTGACTGGACTCGATGACCTCTCGAGGTCCCTTCCAGTCCTAGTATTCTATGATTCACAATTGTCTTCCTTATGTAGATTAATAAGATTTGTCATGGCAACTTTGCACCTTTATAATTTGATGTAAAAGACAAAACAGTTCAGTATAGTCTCAGAACCAGGTTTTCAGAGGTATTTCAGCATTTAAAGATGCAGATAGGATTTTTTGATTCTACTAGTCACAACAGTTGGGCACTGGGCTCTTTGAAAAAAAAAAACCCCCAGCAGCCTAGAAGTAATACTGGTGTGGTTCTAATTCAAAGAAGGAACAAGAATCCACCGAGTTCCTAAATCATCAAGCTGTACCCCTTCCCTCAACGAACAGCCAAGTCTCCCATCTGGTTAGTAGCCAAACCTGAACCTGCTTAGCTAGAAAGAGCTGGCAGCATTATCACACAACATTCAGACAAGAGCCCTTCAGTTTGCTTTTAAAAAACCTGCCTGTGGTAAGACAATTCAGGCTGCAAAGAGGCTTTTGCAAAGCATGCCATAAGAGCCCTTTGGCTTCTCGTTTGCCCCAACACGAGTCCCTCTTTACGGGACAATTAATGGCATAAATGAGAATATTCTTCCCATCAGCTTTACTCATGTGTATAGCAGTGATTTTGCTAAAGCTGCAGGCTACATTTACTATTCACAAATTCCTAGGCAATTTATTCCAGCTATTTTCCTTTGACAGCTGCACAACTATAGAGAAACTCACTTCCCCACACAGCCAAAAGAGAAAAAATATTTGTATCATTAACTTGGGGAAAGGCTTATCAGCTTATTGGTTGTTCTGAATCATATTTACACAGAATGGGAGTGTTGCCAGGATAAAGTGAAGTAATTGCCACTGTTGAGGTGGAATTTTCCATACACCCATTGCAGGGACTGGATTTTTATACGTTATTTATAGGCTTGGCAGAATACACATTTTTAAATATAATTTCAATAGATAGCAATGTTTTATTTTTAAACATTGTTTTTTATTCTATTTAAATTTTCAATTGCACAAAATCATGGGTTTGAGGGTTTATTCAAAGTTTTATTGATTTAAATTTTCACATTTGTGAGAAAGTAAGTGGAAATTCAGACATGGGGGTCAGACAATTAATTAATGACAGTAGACAGATTCAAAATGACGACACTTTGGCCATTAAAGCCTCAGTTGCCAACATTACAGGTCACAATATACACAGTAAATATCCTTAATACAAACTCCCATAAATTTCTCAAAAAGCACTTTTCTTAGTTGGACTATCTATAAATTTGGAATATCCCTGATGGAAATTTTTTTCATGGGATTGTGTGTGTACAGGGAGATGGATGTTTATGAACATAGCGACACAAACTCAATTCTCCCAAGCCTATCAGTTTAGCATGAGAGATGTCAGTCAAGAGGTACACAGTGATAAATTACTTTCACAACCCCCATTACTTCGGCTGTGTCATGTTTTCTGAAGAAAGTCAACAATTCCCTTGTATGTTGTGTTCCTTTTTTAAAGCAAGTCTCATTACAGATGACCAACAAATATATTACCTTAAAATGTTTATGGCAGATTGAAATTTTCTGCAATATACTTGGAAGACCTCATTGTATTCTGTTTGGCTACATCTACACTGCAGGCTTCTTGAACAAGAACTGTTTTGGACAAGAACTCTTGTGCAAAAAGTCTTCCACAAGAGCACGTCCACACTGCCATGTGCTTTTGCGCAAGAGATGTGCTTTTGCGCAAAAGCATCCATGGCAGTGTGGATGTTCTCTTGAGCAAGAAAGCTTTGATAGCCATTTTAGCCATAGGAGTTTCTTGCGCAAGAAAATCATGTTGCCTGTCTACCGCGCCTTCTTGTGGAAGAGCTCTTGTGCAAGAGGGCTTATTCCTCGTGGGGAGAGGAATAACTCTTCCGGAAGAAGCCCTGTTTTCCGATGCTGTCCTGTAAATTTACTTGTGCAAGAACACGTGTGTAGTGTAGACACCTCGTTCCACGAGGCGTACAGCTAGTTCGGATTAGAAGCCTAATCCGAACTAGGTAGTCCGTGCCATGTGTAGCCGCACGGCACAGAGTCTGAACTAGCCGGCATTTAAAAATGGCGCCGGCCGGCTTCATGCAAATGAAGCCCGGGAAATTCAAATCCCGGGCTTCATTTGCAAGTGCGGATGACTACATTACCCCCGCTAGTTCGAACTAGCGGGGTAGTGTAGACATACCCTCTGTGCTGTGTAGATGCTCTCTATTTCAAAATAAGCTACACAATTGACATAGCTCAATTTGTGTAGTTTATTGCCAGTTAAGCCCTGCCATGTATCCTAATCTGCTGCGGCTCTGCTGAAATGAATGGGACTGTGTCGCTGTGACTGAGGGGCCGAACATCAGCAGGCAGCGAGTTATACCCCGAAAGAAGCCCCTTGATACCATCTGGTTAATGTGAACGCACATAAAAATACATCACTTACTGAGGTTCAGTGGCTTGTGAATTTCAGGCAGAACGGAACCGTAAGCAGGTTGCCTCGGGGAGGGGCAGCTCCCCCTCATGGTCAGCCCCTCCGACGCACTACGTTTCCGCTGTCAGTTGGGCATTAGCGGAGGCCGCGAGTCCGCGGGTAGGTCCTCCCACTGGGCAGGCAGCAACCCGGCATCTAGAGCCCGGCTGCAGTCTAGAGCGGACAACAAATAAGCAGTTCAAGCGCCCGGCCGCAGTTCGTGACGGGCAATACAATACACAGTTCAAGGGCCCGGCCTCTGTCCAGAGCGAGCCACCAGGAAGCAGTTCCCACCCAAGCCCTTGCTCAGGGCCTGGCAACAGTTAAAGACACAGCAGTTCAAACCCAGGCCCTTGCTCAGGGCGGGGAGCCAGTTAAACAAACAGCAAAGAGTTCGGAGTTCAAAGCCAGACCCTGGTTCAGAGCAAGGCAGCAGGCTCAAATGGCCGTTTAAAGCCAGGGCGTGGCAGCAGGCACACACACAGCAGCCTAAAGCCAGGCCCCTGTTCAGGGCGTGGCAGCAGTGGGTGTTGGCTGCAACTCAGGCACAGCCAAGGGGGAGTCGGCCACCCGAGCGTGGGCTGGCGGGAGGAGGGGGGAGGGGACACGGGCCCACCCACTCCACTGCGTCCCAGCCCACGTCGCAGCGGAGCAGTCTGCCGCTGGGTCAGCGGGGATCCGCCCCGCAACGCTGCCCGAGCTCTGTCACGGCCCGGGCCGCATTATGACTTTCGTGGGCCCCTTCCTCCATTAAAAAAAAATATTAAAAATTATTTTGGATAGAACTTTAAATACTTCAACATTTTATTTTTCTGTTTTAGGCAAAATTTAACAGATTTTCATGGGCCCTAAAAGTTTCATTTTTTTTCTGATGTGAGAAAAAAATTCAAACATTTTCCTCGACCCTAAAAGTTCATTTTTTTCTTCTGGTTTTTAAAAGAAATTAAAACATTTTCGTGGGCCCCTAAAAGCAGCGTGGGCCCTCGACACTCTGCCTACTGTGCCGAATGGATAAGCCGGCGCTGGTCACGGCGAACAACGAGTCAGCTTTCCCTGGGCTGTACCTGGGTTCCGGGCGGGTCCTCGGCAGCTCTGGCCAGGGGGAGAGTCCGTCTGGGAGCAGCGGGCCCGGCGGCCCAGCCCACTGCTCGGCCTCCGCGGTGTCTTGCTCCTCCGGCGAGGGCGGAGTGGAGGCTTCCGGCTCCTCCCGTCACCGGGCCTTTCTGGCCTCCTTGGAAGGCCTGTTTTCTCACTGGCCCCCTCTCATGATTGAGAGTCAGGTACTTCGTTAGGGCCAGCTGTTGCCCACCAAGGCTCGGGGGGGGGGGGAATGACCTTACTGGGTCAGATCAAAGGTCGATTGAACCCAGGGTCCTGTCGGCTCACAGTGCCCAGTGCCAGGTGCCCCAGAGTGAGACCAGAACAGGGAGTCATCAAATCATCCCTCCCCCGTTGTCCTTTCCCAACCCCTGACAAACAGAGGCCAGGGACACCGACCCTACCCACCCTGGCTAGTAGCCATTGATGGACCTGACCTCCAGCAACGTATCCAGTTCTTTATGTTGTAGATTGGGTTGTAGATATAGACAGGGGCGGATGAGAGTGCCGCGGGGCCCCGGGCAGCGAAATTTCGCGGGGCTCCCCCCTTTGACACGGCGCATGCGCAGGCCCAGGGCAGCGCAGGGCCCAGGGCAGCCGCCCCGCTCGCCCTGCCCTAAATCCGCCACTGGATATAGATCTTGTTGTTATAGTAACTGAGTAGGTCACTGGGATCAGCCCAGCTACTCTGGGCTTATTCTAGTTAGTTCTGTGCTATGCAATAAAATGGACACTTGCAACTACTCCGGCTCTCTGCCTTTCCTCTGATTTCTTCCTATGCTGTGAAACTCCCACGACATAACACTTTATCTAGTCAGATCAAACTTTTGTAACTTCCGGGACTTTTGGGTCCTCTCCTCGCTGGCAGAGTTCGCCTCAATGCCCCTCCCCCAACAATTTAATTTGTCAGGAAATTAAAAAGACAATCGCGAGTCTTTGTCAGCAGCCGGTGGACAGTGGTGCTGCACTATCAGGGTACGTCTACACTACGAGTTTTGCCGGAAGAAGCAATGCAAATGAAGCGGGGATTAGCATTTTCTCGCGCTTCCTTTGCATCATCTCTTCTGATCTGTTTCTGTGCCAACACAAGCAGTGCGGACATTTCCTTTTTGCGCAAGATCCTTATTCCTCACAAAGGAGTAAAGAGCGGGGTCAAAAATCAGGGCTCTCGATTGAAGAACTCGCACCCACGTGACGGTCACACCGCCATCTCTGCTCCTGAGAGTTTTCCAAGGCGCTGAGATAGCCACGGGGGTTTCAGTGCTGGTCTGGTTCATCAAGGGAGGATCCCGTTTTAAATGCTCGACCAGATCTCCGCTGCAGCAGAGGAGGCAGAACGCTCCCCCCCACCCACCCCGATACAAGTTAGCCTGGCTCCACTGTGGCCAACACTGACCCCCACCAGCGGAGCGGCTGGCCCCTTGCATTGTAAGAACTGATCGTTTTAAACAAAACATATTGATTTGCGCCAAAGGGCAGGGCTGGCCAGGAAGCCCGCTGTGGAGAAACGGAGGTTTTATAACGGGGCCAAACTGAGACTTGCAAAACTTTCCACCAACCATGAGACCATCGCCTGGTGCTGGGGGTGCTCTTCTATCACCGACTGAAGTCACTGCTTCAACCAGACAGAACAGCGCCTGGAACGTGGCTCTCCCCTGCCCAGGGCCTGTTGGCTAATTGCAGGGGGCGGGGGAAGTCTCTTTCGGAGCCTATAACACAATGCAACTCACCAGCACAGCGCCTCCTGCTGGTCCCTCTGGGAATTAGCTCTACTCAACTCAGGCCAGCTGCCCTCTGAAATGGCCCTGCAGCATTGGCAAGGGGGTGGACCTACTGCCTTCTGCTGCTCCCCTGATGCCCCAGCACCCTCAGGCCTTGAGAGCCCAAGCCTGGGAATTTGCCTGGCCAGAGTTCCCCAGCTCTGCCCTGTGTCAGGAAGCCTCCAGCTTCTCTGGCAGCCAGGCCCCTCCTGCTCCACAGCTGAAGCAAGCGTGTCCTTCTCCTCCCTTCCTGGAGCCCTTATTTATATCGCCCTCAGCTGGGCCCTAATTGCCCACAGCCTCCCCAGACTGGTTTTAACCCTTGTAGGGCCAGTGCAGGGCAAACGCCCCATCACAGAGCCGTTCCACTTCTATTAAACATACGCTGGGCCTGAGCGAGATACCGACACCATAGCCCAAAGGCTAGAGCGCCTGAGTAATCAGAGACCCATGTCTGAGCCCTTGCTGAAATCAGGCCCTCAAACCCGCTGGCGGTTCTGGTCTCTGTTCCTTGCTTGTTTTGACCGGATTTGAGAAACTCTTTTCTTGAAGCGGACACATTTGGAGCTGGCATTTTCTGGCCACAAATATTTGCTGAAGAATTCCTGACGCGCGCTAACAAGTGTTACGTCTCTGCGCTTAGCAAGCGGAGACCTCCAGTCGACAGCTCCTTGAAAACGGATGTTCTTCACAGGCAAAACAGCATAGAAAATCATAGATTCCTAGGGCTGGAAGAGACCTCAAAGGTCATCAAGTCCAGCCCCCTGCCCAAGGTAGGACCAATCCCAACTAAATCAACCCGGCCAGGGCTTTGTCAAGCCGAGACTAAAAAATCTCTAGGGATGGAAACTCCACTACTTCCCTAGTTAACCCTTCCAGTGCTTCACCACCCTCCTAGGGAAATAGTTTTTCCTAATATCCAACCTAGACCTCCCCCACTGCAACTTGAGCTCCTCGTTCTGCATCCGTCACTACTGTGAACAGCCTCTCTCCATCCTCTTTGGAACCTCCCTTCAGGAGGTACCTGCCTGGCCTCCCTCGATTCCAGGCACACGCCAGTGCTGTCCAGGCAGTCAAACACTGGCTGGAGCCAGAGCCAGATCCAACCCACAGGCTCTGCCTGATGGGGGAGGCAGTAGCTCCATGCGCTGCCGCTCCCCCTTCCCCTGGGCAGGCGTAGTCAAGTGCTGCCTGGAGACATTTCCCCCTCTACAAAATCTACTAACCCAGGCCCCCGAAGCTCTGGGGCGTGAGGGGAACGTGGGGGAATGTCTTTCTGCTTCTCAGCGGGGGCCACGTGAGTGAGGTGGTTTTTCAGTGGGTCAGTGGCCCCCATGAAAAAGGGTTCCCTGCCCTGTCCTATGTGGACAGGAAAAGCCCTCCCGTCGGCAGGGGAAGTGTCTACCCAGAAGTAGGGTCACCAGATGGTTTCAACAAACATACCGGGCACACTTGACATGACAATCGACGTTACAGCTGATTTAGAAAACACTGGACACGTCTATTGTCTCATTTCTATTGTCTCAATTTGTTTCCCAAACAGAAAGCTCAAATACTGGACTGTCCGGTTCAAAACGGGACACCCGGCCACCCTACCCAGAAGCGCTGCAGCTGTGCTACTCTGGGGGCTGTAAGCCTCGCCCAAGTGTCCAGCCCCTCTCCAGCATCAAAGCAAGTTGACCCTCCAGCCCAGACAAAACTACAACTAGGCGGATCCAGTTACAACCATCCCCCATCCCTCCTGCTCAGATCACACCGTATTCTACCTCGCGGAAAGAGACTTTCCTTGTAGGCCATAGGGACGTAAGCGAGTAGTCGATTACCTATAATCCTAAGCCTAGCGGGTAGTCGAGTTGACTACTCACATTCACCCCCCCTTCCCTCTGCTGCCTCTGTATCAGAGGCAGCAAGGGGGAGAGCAAGAGCCCCCCAGCACCATCTCCACGGTGCCCCCTCCCCCCCTGCACTGCTGCCTCTATCAGGGGGGCAGGGGAGACCTATTCACCAGGTCCAGGTTTATTACAGTAGCGCCTAAGGGCTGATGGCAAACGGGGCCTTATTGTGCCAGGCGTTGAACAAACCTGGAGCAGCAGAGTCCCTACCCAGAAGAGCTCACAAGCTGCATGGACAGACAGCTGGGGGGGGGAGGGCTAGGCTAGCGGCAGGGAGCACAATGCCATGGCTGTGTCCCTGGGTGGGGTGGGTTAGGATGGGATCTGTGAAATGAGGAGTGAAGGGGGGGGACGGAGCTGGGGGGCGGGGAGAAGAGGGTAAGAGGGGCAGGTGTGGAGTAAAGCAGAGGCCAGAGGATGTCTGTGAGTAAGGGAGGGAAGTGTTGATGGCAGCCAGTTACTCAGCCCGGGACAGAGAAAGTCCTTTCGGAAGGGTGGGGTGGATGCTAAGCACCCACTCCCTTCTCTGGCAGGGCCAGACCAGCAAACCCAGAGAGCAACCTGGGGGCTGCAGAGACACCTTTGGTAAGAGGATGGTCTCTATGCAGAGGGCAGAATGCACTTTATATGCAATCAGGGAAACAGCTTCTGCGGGTTGGGAAATGACTTCTCACCCTGTCGCAGGGCTCAAAACGAGCCGCTTTCCTGAAGCCCCTTTCCTGCACGCTGTCATTTCTGGCAACGGTTTCACAAATGGGGGAAGCGAGGCGCTGGGAACTCAAAGCTGAGCTTAGGGATCGCTAATTTTGTTTGTCCATCCAGAGACACCGATCCCTACTCCAGTGGAACCGCTCCAGTCTGCCTCTCTGGTCCGGCAACATCCATGGTCTGGCATGATTTTATTAGCTGGATAGCCACTTATCATGGGTGTGACCAAGTTTCCCACAGTCCCCAAAACTTTGTTATGGGACCGTGGGAGCCAGCTACCAGTCCCGGCTCTCAGGGTTCTGTGCTGTTATTTCGCTCTAATTCACCCCTCAACGTCTTCTAAAAGCCCAGCAAGCGGTGGACGCGTGGGTGATGCTGCTGGACAATACTGGCTTATTTCAACTTTCTTTTTAAAATCAGCTCGTTAACGGTTTCTCACAACGATCTGAAATAGCGTGTGGAGGGGGCTGTGTTTCTTGACTTTGTTGCCTGATTTTTCACTGGGGTAAACTCCACCCAAATCAATGGAGCTGCCACTCGGTGTGCGCGCAGGATCAGGATGGGGCCCTCGGTTTAGCACCTTAAGTCATTTCTTTCCCTTCATCTTTAAAGCACCAAGTGAAGCTGCGGTTCTGCTCTGTTTCCATATCCCCCCTTCTGCCTCCCCCGCCCTGTTCCCATTACTAGGAGCAGCCCCCAGCCCCGTTTGAGAAAGCTGAGTGTGTGTCATCCCGGCCTTGTCTGTAAGTGGAATTCACAGTGCCCCAAGCCCCGGTGAGGAGGGGATTAGAGGCATCCCGTTGCTTTGTGTCTAAGCACAACCAGTAGCTCGGCTGGAAACTTAATTACCAACCCACCTGCACAAGTAGAGTAACAAATCGCTCCAAGGCCAAGGAGCAGGGAGGTGGCCAAAGAGAATTCAAACAACAGAGCCACAATTCCCCGCCCCCCCATCTCCCTGCTGCGTTAATCAAACAAATGCCCCAAAATCAAGCTAGAGAGGGGAAACCCAAGGACTAAGGGGCCTGGATCCTGAACCGCACACACACCCCCTCGCTGACAAGGAAAACCAGAGCTTGACAGGGGACCGCGGACACAGGCTGTGCACAACAGAAACCAATTCGCTACCCCATGGGCAGCGCTTAGTGGGCCGGAGGCTGTTGGCCTCCCACTCTGTCTCCAGCAGCATCCCGAGGGAGGCAGAAACCAGCCGCTCTGCTTTTCCTGGGATGGGACAGTTCAGAGTGGACAGGGCAGCTTCCCAGGCATGGCAGTGGCACGTGCCTGTAGAAGGGGGAGGGAGACCATCCGCCCTGGGGCTCAAGCCCCAGTGGCCAGGTGAGCAGGGTGGTGTCTATGAGCATGTTTTTTCTTCAAAGACAGATTTATGGTTAGGGTTGCCAGATGGTTTAACCAAAAATACTGAACCGCCCCCCCCCCCCAAAAAAAAACACCGGGAAAAAAATTGCTGAGGAAAAAAAGGGAGAAAGTTGTTGAGCAAAAAACAAACAACAAAAAAATCAGCATGGCCCCTGTGTGTATTGTAGGGTATCACAGGGTTGCCAGGTGTCCAGTATTTTCGCCTTGTGGCAGGGAAAAAAAATCTGAATTTTTTTTTACCAGACAGGAGGCAAAAATACTGGACTGTCCGGGTCAATACCGGACACCTGGCAACCCTGTTATGGTGCAAGATCGCCAGGATCCTGCTGAGTCACTCTGCAGAGCCGGCGTGTTTCTTGACTTCACGCATCAGCAGAGTCAAAGCCTAGGTGATCCCGGCGAGGCCCCCAGCATGTGTCCCCTCCAGAGCCTCAGGAGAACTTCAGCAGCCTGAGGTCGGCCTGAGATTTGGAAGGAAAAACCCCATGGTCAGCAAGGTGCCATCCCTGAACCGCTCCTCCGTCGCCCCCACGCCGCAGCCTGCAGTGCACCCGCTAGGCCTGCAACAGGGCAAGCAGCCTCCAAACCATGCCTGGGGTTCGACGGTACCAGCTGCTGCTCCTCTCTTTGGCCCCGACTCAAAGCCTGTTGAAGTCACAAGACAAACGGGCAGATGCAAATAGGTTTTGGCCCAGGCACTGTCCTGGCCACCACGGGGGAGCTTCCAATGCCGTGGCTTCAAAGGCGCCTTTGAAAGGGACACTCATTTAGATTTGTGGCCAGGAAGGGTTCCCTCCGCCCCCGCTTTGATTTCCTGCATTAGAAACTCAGCCTTCTCCGGGAGGAGCAAGCCGGCTTCAGCAGGGAGACAAGCGGAACTGGGCTTGTGCCGGGGGGGGGGGGGGGGAATTACCCTTCAGACCGTTTTTAAAAAAAATCCTCATTTTTGTCAACACCAATTCAACTCAAGCCTGGGGGGGGCAAAGCTCCGGTGCCGAGGGCTACGCCACCCTGCCAAGCCCCTTCGTGCAGGAGTGACAACACGCCCGGCCCACGACTCTGAGTCCTCCAAGAAGGCCTCAAGCCAAACCAGGGAAGGTCAGAGATCACATTCCTGACCCTGATGGACCGAACTGACCCCCCGCCCCAAGCCCACACCTCTCTTGCCCCCTTACGAAGGTGGGGAGCGGAGGAAAGCCGGTCAGGCCTGCTTCCTGTATAAATAATCCCACACTGGCTGAAGTAGGGATGTTAACTTTAGATTAACTAATCGAATGGTCGATGAGATTTCCATCGACTAGTCGATTAGTTGAGAAGGACGCCTCCGCCTTTGAACTGTAGCCAGAGCTCTGCCAGGGTCTCGGTACAGTTCAAAAGTGGAAGCCCCACAAGGAGCAAGTAGCCAGTGGGGGACCCTGCTGGCCCCGCGCTCCCCACAGGCCTGAGCCTTTGGAATGTACCAAAGTCCCAGTGGGGCTCTTGAACATTTCAAAAGCAGAATCGCAGCCGAACCGGCATGAGCGGAGCCTGCTTCAGTCCCTGCGTGCGCCGTTTTCCACTGTGCCTCTACCTCCCCTGCCCCCGTGGAGACAGTGCTGGGGGAACCAACTTTTAAGCTGGCTCCCCCCAGCACCAGCTCCTGCTCCCCCCCACTTGCTGCCTCTCTCTGATAGAGGCAGCCGGGGGCGAGGGGGAAAGCGACTAGTCGTCTCACCAGTTGCGTACATCCCTAGGCAAAAGTCCATTTCTTATTTCCATCCGCCGCTGCCTTGTAACGGCACTGTAAGAAAAGTCCCTTAGGAACCCGGCCTCTCTAGATCCCTCAGCTCCTGCCAGCAGTGGAAACGCATTCAAGCAACCCTCTTCCCCTGCGTGAGCAATGCTCAGGGGCAGGAACGTGCTGAAGAGGGGGGAATTCCCACTGTCCTCTGGGCCTTTTTAGAGTTTTATGCCCAAACTATCCCACGTGGTTAATAACACAAGATTTACAATGCTACGGAGTTTGGGGGGGGGTTGTTTGCTTTTCAAGCTTTTCCAATACACGCTTCCCAGCTTTCTCTGCAATCACGAGGGCCAGAAATTGCCCCCCTCCCAAAAACAAAATTACAACCACCTCTTCACAACAGATTTTCATGTAATCACATGACTCCTGGGCTGTGTCTACACTGGCCACTTATTCCGGAAAATCAACCGCTTTTCCGGAATAACTTGCCAGCTGTCTACACTGGCCCCTTGAATTTCCGGAAAAGCAATGACGATCTACTGTAAAATCATCAGTGCCTTTCCAGAAAAACTGTGCTGCTCCCGTTTGGGCAAAAGTCCTTTTCCGGAAAACTGTTCCGGAAAAGGGCCAGTGTAGACAGCACAGATTTCTTTTCCGCAAAAAAGCCCCGATCGCGAAAATGGCAATCGGGGCTTTTTTGCGGAAAAGCACGTCTACATTGGCACGGACGCTTTTCCACAAAAAGTGCTTTTCCGGAAAAGCATCCTGCCAATGTAGACGCGCTTTTCCGGAAATACTTTTAACGGAAGAACTGTTCCGTTTTAAGCATTTCCGGAAAAGGGTGCCAGTGTAGACGTAGCCCTGAAGTTGGAGTTTAAATTACCCCCCACCCTCAAATCTCACAATACTTGGTCATGCAGTCGGGGAGATGGCAACTCTGCCAATGAATGAAAGGCCAAGTTCATTTTAAAGCACTTTTTTATTGATTTCATTGAAAACAGAACAAGAAAATGACCAGAGCCAAAAGAGTGCTCCTTTAAAATTGTCAAAAACATTAACAGAAAATAATAATAATAATAATAAACATGACGGCATTATGAATGTTTTAGAAGAGATGCACAAAAAAAAACCTGTTACTGCACTAATTACAGTATTTAAAGATATATGCAAAAAAAAAAATTAAGATAATGACCTGCCCAGCCACCACACAAAAGGTGATGGCAAATTTATTCACACTACGATACTAACAATTTAAAAAAGGTTTTGTGTTTTTTTTCCTGCATTTTATACTAAAATCACTTTGTTCTTTTTATACAATTGATAGTTTATATTCACGTGGTGAGTAAAAATCACACCAGAATCAGCACCGTTTTTGTTTTGTGGTTTCGTTTTGTTGCTGTTTGTTGTGAGGGGGGGTTTCTGTTGCTGTTGTTTTTAATGCTTTGTCCCCAAATGGTTTAATAATGGCAAAAATAAATCAGTTTGTTTAAACTTCATCGTGTGTGGTTTAAAATGAAATGAGAGGTGCCCAGAGCTGAGAAGTGAAGGGATGAGCTGGTGGCTACAGTAACTCCTCTTGCTGGGGGTATCCTGTCTGATGCTTGCCCAGCCGGAAGCATCCGCTCGAGAAATGCCAGGCAGAGGTTCTGGATCATAATCATATCACTTTATTTCATTTTTTTTAAAATTGATTCTTTCTGAAGTTAGTGTCGTGTACAATCCCCGTCAAGCGTCCCCCTCTAAGATTGCTAACACAGCAGGAGAGGCAAATCCTTCCACTGGTGAAGCCAACACTGAGACTGTAACATGCCCGAGGGGCAGAGGTGAGAGCTGGTTTTTAACGGAGAAATCTGGGTCGGGAGCAGAGGTGACGGGGAGAGAACCTCTGGCAGGCTGGGACCAGAGACAGGGATTGGGGGGACATGAAGGAAAAATGATTCTCTTCTATTTTCTTCAGAAAAAATAACAGATCGGCAGATTTGGTAACCGATGGGCGTCAGTTAGAAGCAACCATCTCCAGCTCTCAGTGAGGAGGCCGGGAAAGACCACGCTGCAATGTCCTGCAAGGTGAGTGAGAAATTCATGGTTTAAAAGACCGGCTCCCCAAAGCTGCGTCAAGTAAACCAAGGTCAGAATCCTTCGCCCCACCCCACCCCCCAAAATAGTAAGTTCCATCAAGTATTCAAAGTTCATTGCAAGCGATCTGGAGAGGACGTGGCAGGAAGGTTCCATCCCACGAAGAACGGCGCTCCGACGAGGGGGGATCTCTTCCCCTGGCTCTGACAAGAGAGGGATGCTAGGCCGTCTCGCATGGGAAACCGGCAGCAGCCATCCCTTTGCATTCACTGTAAAACCAGCAGCTTTCCATGGGGGGGAGGGGGAACTACAACACGGAGTCAGGGTTTGCTTTCACGTATTCCTCACGTAACAGTCGCTGGCACATCCCCAGATGTCACGAGCCCCTTCGCTTTCCTCCTACGTGGCTTCTTTCAGTGGACATTTCAAACAGTACGTGACCCTAGCGCGTGAAAGCAGTTCAGGCTCCCGCGAGTGCGTCCTCAAAAGGGGCCGGCTGCCACGGCCGAGCTGGTGTCGGGGAGTCCGTTCTCCTGGGCGCCCCGGGAGGAGGTGCTGGCCTGCCGCTGGGCCAGCGCTGCGCTCGAGTGTTTGCACTTGGGTGAGCCGCACTGGCAGCTGAAGTATTTGCCTTTGATGTCCCAGAATCGGTCTCCGTAGTCGAAGCTGGAAGAGAGAAGGGGGGGCATTTGGTCAGTGGAACCCAACGGGAGAGGGGCTGGGTGGGTGCAGACAAATATCTGGGGGGAGCAGAGAGAGGCAGGAAGAGCAAAACCCCACAGGGGTCAGGCACTTCATAGCTTGGACGGGCTGCATGCACCCCCACGGCTCCCCGATTCCTGCCATCCTGCTCTTACCAAACTCCCTGGGCATCGCCCTCCCCTCCTGTCTTCTGTGGGTCTCCTCCACACATGACCAAGACTCACTCCCACCAGGGGTCTGTGGGCCCTCCGTCCCCGCCCCCCCGGTGGGGGATCTGTGCACCTTCCGTCCCCTCCCCCATTCCCGCCAGGGGTCTGTGCGCCCTCCGTCCGTCCCCCCCCCCACTGGGGGGTCTGTGCACCTTCCGTCCCCTCCCCCACTCCCGCCGGGGGTCTGTGCCTCCTCCGTCCCCTCCCCCACTCCCGCCGGGGGGTCTGTGCGCCCTCCGTCCCCTCCCCCACTCCCACCAGGGGTCTGTGCCCCCTCCGTCCCCTCCCCCACTCCCGCCAGGGGTCTGTGCACTCTCCGTCCCCTCCCCCACTCCCGCCGGGGGTATGTGTCCCCTCCGTCCCCCCACTCCCGCCGGGGGTATGTGCCCCCTCCGTCCCCCCACTCCTGTACCAGGGTCTCCCATTCTGTCCCCCACACCAGCTCTGTGCACCCCAATCTCTCTTTCCCCAAGCCCTCCACGGAGGGGACTACACGGCAGTGGCTGTGTACCCCGTACCCACCTCAGGCCCCCCCATCTCCCCTGCTCCCACACGCCAGGGGCTCTGAGTGCCCCCATTCCCTTCCCCTCCGAGGAAGAGTCCCTCAATCTCCCTCCGCTAGGTTCTCCGCACCCCCTCCCCCAGCTCCATGGCGCGCCAAGGGGCCGATGGAACGGCCGTCCGGGGAGATCCCTTCTAGCTGCTTGGCGCTCGGAAGCAGAGGCCAAGGCGGCTCAGGCAGGCGAGCGCCGGGGCAGAGCCCCTCTGGAGCGGGGAAGGGTGCCCCCTAGAGGCTGAAGCCCTTTGTGACACCCCGGGAAAGGCACAGCTCAAGCAGCTGGTCGGGCACAATCCACACGTGGCAGAACCGCGCCTACGGATTCGGTCTCGGCTCCCAGTGCCAGTCCAGGAGCACCCAGCCCCTCTGCCGCCCCGGCTGGCGGGAGTTCTGCGCGCGGCCACGCCTGGCACCCACCAACGCTCCCCAGCCACAAACGCCACACGCCTGGGGAGAGCAGGCAGCCCGGGGGAATTCAACACTTGGGCTCCAGGCGGCCTGTGCCTGGGGGTGAGCTCAAGCTGTGATTCCCCTTCTCACCCCCTGGGCATAGAGACACCAGGACTAACAATATTTACAGCACAGCTATTAACTTCCTGGGGCCCCGGTATGTGGGAAACATCATGTCCCTCTCCCTCTGCAGCGTCCTCCCTCCTCTGGCCCAGCTGGGGCTCTCCTTGGACTAGCTCTTCCCACACCGCTGCCTGGAAGGACTTCTCGGCAGTCATTGAAATGCTACCCCAGAGCTGGGGGTCCCCTGGGGAAACCCATCTCTCTGCAGCTCTGCCTACCTCCTACCTCCTCCGTGGCTCTGCCTCCCTCCTCCCGGATCTACCTCCTACCTCCTCCGTGGCTCTGCCTCCCTCCTCCCGGATCTACCTCCTACCTCCTCCGCGGCTCTACCTCCCTCCTCCCGGATCTACCTCCTACCTCCTCCGCGGCTCTGCCTCCCTCCTCCCGGATCTACCTCCTACCTCCTCCGCGGCTCTGCCTCCCTCCTCCCGGATCTACCTCCCACCTCCTCCGTGGCTCTGCCTCCCTCCTCCCGGATCTACCTCCTACCTCCTCCGCGGCTCTACCTCCCTCCTCCCGGATCTACCTCCTACCTCCTCCGCGGCTCTGCCTCCCTCCTCCCGGATCTACCTCCTACCTCCTCCGCGGCTCTGCCTCCCTCCTCCCGGATCTACCTCCCACCTCCTCCGCGGCTCTACCTCCCTCCTCCCGGATCTACCTCCTACCTCCTCCGCGGCTCTGCCTCCCTCCTCCCGGATCTACCTCCTACCTCCTCCGTGGCTCTGCCTCCCTCCTCCCGGATCTACCGCCTACCTCCTCCGCGGCTCTGCCTCCCTCCTCCCGGATCTACCTCCTACCTCCTCCGCGGCTCTGCCTCCCTCCTCCCGGATCTACCTCCTACCTCCTCCGCGGCTCTGCCTCCCTCCTCCCGGATCTACCTCCTACCTCCTCCGCGGCTCTGCCTCCCTCCTCCCGGATCTACCTCCTACCTCCTCCGCGGCTCTGCCTCCCTCCTCCCGGATCTACCTCCTACCTCCTCCGCGGCTCTGCCTCCCTCCTCCCGGATCTACCGCCTACCTCCGCTGTGGCTCTGCCTCCCTCCTCCCGGATCTACCTCCTACCTCCTCTGCGGCTCTGCCTCCCTCCTCCCGGATCTACCTCCTACCTCCTCCGCGGCTCTGCCTCCCTCCTCCCGGATCTACCTCCTACCTCCTCCGCGGCTCTGCCTCCCTCCTCCCGGATCTACCTCCCACCTCCTCCGTGGCTCTGCCTCCCTCCTCCCGGATCTACCTCCTACCTCCTCCGCGGCTCTGCCTCCCTCCTCCCGGATCTACCTCCTACCTCCTCCACGGCTCTGCCTACTTCCTCCCGGATCTACCTCCTACCTCCTCCGCGGCTCTGCCTCCCTCCTCCCGGATCTACCTCCTACCTCCTCCACGGCTCTGCCTACTTCCTCCCGGATCTACCTCCCACCTCCTCCGCGGCTCTGCCTCCCTCCTCCCGGATCTACCTCCTACCTCCGCTGTGGCTCTGCCTCCCTCCTCCCGGATCTACCTCCTACCTCCTCCGCGGCTCTGCCTCCCTCCTCCCGGATCTACCTCCCACCTCCTCCGCGGCTCTGCCTCCCTCCTCCCGGATCTACCTCCTACCTCCGCTGTGGCTCTGCCTCCCTCCTCCCGGATCTACCTCCTACCTCCTCCGCGGCTCTGCCTCCCTCCTCCCGGATCTACCTCCCACCTCCTCCGCGGCTCTGCCTCCCTCCTCCCGGATCTACCTCCTACCTCCGCTGTGGCTCTGCCTCCCTCCTCCCGGATCTACCTCCCACCTCCTCCGCGGCTCTGCCTCCCTCCTCCCGGATCTACCTCCTACCTCCGCTGTGGCTCTGCCTCCCTCCTCCCGGATCTACCTCCTACCTCCTCCGCGGCTCTGCCTCCCTCCTCCCGGATCTACCTCCCACCTCCTCCGCGGCTCTGCCTCCCTCCTCCCGGATCTACCTCCTACCTCCGCTGTGGCTCTGCCTCCCTCCTCCCGGATCTACCTCCCACCTCCTCCGCGGCTCTGCCTCCCTCCTCCCGGATCTACCTCCCACCTCCTCCGCGGCTCTGCCTCCCTCCTCCCGGATCTACCTCCCACCTCCTCCACGGCTCTGCCTCCCTCCTCCCGGATCTACCTCCTACCTCCTCCGCGGCTCTGCCTCCCTCCTCCCGGATCTACCTCCCACCTCCTCCGCGGCTCTGCCTCCCTCCTCCCGGATCTACCTCCCACCTCCGCTGTGGTTCTGCCTATCTCCTACCAGATCTACCGCCTACCTCCTACTGGATCTACCTTCTACATCCTCTGTGGCTCTGCCTGCTCCTGCTAGGAGCCGGCACACAGAGGAACCAAAGCAGCAGGACAAGAATGTCAAGCAAGTTGCGATGAAGCGCTTGGGAGGTGGTTCCCTGAGGGCTAGCGGCCTGCAGGCCGACCAAGCAGGCGCAAGACAAGAATGGACTGAGCTGGGGGATGAACGGGACCCTTCTATCCGCAAGGCTCCCTACACGGTAACCGTAGCCCCGAGCCAGCCAGCTCCCGCGGGCAAAGAAGCGAAGGCGTCGTAAGGGACGGCTCCCCCCTTCCACAGAGGCAAGCGCCACAAGCGGCACGTCTGCAGGCTGACCTGTCCATCTGCGCAGCGAGAAAGCCTCAGACAGAGGCGGTCGTTTTCTGTTAACCGCAACCCCATTTGCCTGGCCACAGCTGAGAAACACCAGACCTCAGAGGCCTCAGCTCTCACAAAGCTTGTGGGAACAAAGCGTGGCTGTGATAGGCCCGGACGTGCTGCTGGAATCTGGCACGGGGCTGTGTGCTGCCCCAGCCCCTCAGGAATTCCCCTGCAGCCTCTTACGCCGCCGGAGAGCGGGAAGGGGGCCAGGAAGGGGCTGGAATTTGGCTCCTTCTCTTTAGGCACTTCCTCAGGGAAGCAGAGATCCCACTGCAAGGGGGAGCTGGGTTAGTCACTGCAGAAACGGGATGGGCAAGTCAGACACGACACCGGCGGGACGGATGATCAAGCCGAGTTTGCTAGTTCAAGCCCACTTCCCACCGAGGGAACCGGAGGGCTTCCTAAGCGGGCAACGTGCCCTTTGGGCCAGTGAGCTTCTGGGCCTGGCATCTACCGCAAGCGCGTCAGAAGTGGGGGAAAAACTGCTCGTCCCACTCTGGCCCCGCCCTGCCTCTTAGATGAGGGCGTGCGCCTCACCAGACGGGAAAGAGCCGGTCTTAGGGAAACCACTTGCATTTCCTTACCCTGCCGGTACAGACAAGAGGGCCAAGGCTGGCCTTAGCGGGAGCAGCTTCCCCGGACACTGTCAGGAGTGACACGCCAGCGCCAGGCACCGGTCAGAAGCCGCAGAGGCCTGGCATGTAATTGCGCCTGGCCCGGCTCTGCCATTCGCTGGGTGTGCCAACCGAGCGCAGCTTCCACGCTGACGGGACTGAGCGGGGGTGAAGCAAGAACAAGAAAGAGGAGGACACAAAAGAAAGCAGCCCCCTTCCCCTGCCTGCACAATTCCCGGCCCTTCTGGGGCCACGGCGCGAACAGGAGCAGCATCCACAAGGCCCCGTTCCAACGTGACTCCAGAGTATCACCAGCGTCGGTAACGCCACTGAGGTCGAAGGTGCCGCAGCGACAGGGAACCAGGCAGTGTGCAAAGCCAGGCCACTCACGTCTGCGCTGGCTATGCCAAGGGCTCAATCAGATCCCGGCAGAGTATCGAAGTGGTGGGAGTCACGCTGGTTTTCTTTTCAGTTACTTTGTGGGGCCCGTTTTCGGACCAAGTCATCCCGGACGCGCTGTGTACACGAGCATTTCCATCCCCTCCGAATTCAGCTCCTCCCTCGGTGCCGAGACAACGGCGCCACCCAGTGAGCCACAGGCCTGTGGGGACTATGCTGCACCCCATTCCTGCCCGTTTCCAAAGGGGATGGCCTCCGGTCAGCCGGCCGACATCAGAGCCTTGCCATGGCTAACCCACTGGGCTTATGTGTATTTGCTCCCAAGAACAGCCACTCTCTGCACTGGTAGCCGGCTGGAGGTCGGCATTACGCTGTGTCCTGTCCCCCTAGCTTACACAGCTCAATGAGAAGAGGCAGAAAAGGGAGACTCGACAGTGGGGTGTTACATTTTGTGACTAAATCATAAGGAACAAGAACGGAGCAGCTGTCGTTGGCCCTTCCGGTCCTCTCTGTGGGCCTGACTTGTCGCGAGCAATGAAACATGCAGGAGGCCTCGTTTCTTGGAAGACAGGACTGGGGAGGGAACGCACAGGCGGAGAGCAGAGTGTCTGAGTGAGACAAGTATGTGGTCGGTTAGCCAGCAGAAAAGCGGCCGAGTTAGCTGTGAGAAGAGGGAGAACATCCGGGACCCATTTACTAAGGATAAGAACGGACAAGAGAAGGCAGGAGCCTAAAGACGAGGTATGAAGTGAAGTCGCACAGAACAGAGCAAGCGGCAAAGGGACTGGATCCTGCCGTGTAGCCAATCCAATCCCAAGGTGTTCAATGCTGTGTATAGTAACAGCAGTGAACTGTGCACGTGTCTAGAAGGAAGAGGTCTGTTGTGTGGTACACCTTGGATACGCCCTCACCCTGGAGCCTGACTGAGGCTACGTCTACAATGCAGGCTTCTTGGGCAAGAGCACATTCACAGTTCAAAGCACATCGCAAAAGTGATGTGCTTTTGCACAAGCGAGCGCCCACACTGCATGAATGTTCTTGCGCAAGCGAGCTCTGATGAAGCACCGGTGCTTTTTCCTATAGTGTGGCTTGCACAAGAAACCCCTCTGGAGCAGCCACACTTGCCTTTTTGCACAATAGCTGTAGCGCAAAAGGGAGTTATGCCTCATAGAAGGAGGTTTACCTACACCAGCAAAAGCCCTCTGTTCTGCCGTTTTACTGCTGATTTACTCGCGTAAAAGCGCATTGGAGGCATGGACGCTTTGCAGGTTTTTGCGCAAAAATGGCTATTTTTGCACAAAAATCTTGCCGTGCAGATGTAGCCTGAGAGGGCATACCAATGAAGAAACCTCAGGGATGAGTCTGGCGTAGAGCGGAGCTCTTGGGAACCAGGCAATGAGGTCTCATGGGCTACCCCAGCAAATGCTAACACCCGACGCCACAGAGTAAGGCTACAGCAAAACACTGCGAATCTGAGTAGCCAGACTCTGTCAGTGGCTCACTGTGATGTGGTCAGGGTCATCTGAGGACAGGATTCGGCCTTGGCTCACACAGAATCATAGAACTGTAGTCCTGAAAGGAACCTTACAAGGCCGTGTAGTCCAGCTCCCTGTCCCGCTCCAGTATTATCTAACCCCGGTGCTTGTCAAACCTGACACCTGACAAGTGTTTGTCAAACCTGCTCCTAAAAATCTCCAACAAGATGGAGATAACACAACTTCCCTGGGCAATTCATCTCCATGCCTCACCTCCCTGACCGGTAGGAAGTTTTCCCTAATGTCCAACCGAAACTTCCTTTGCTGCAATGTCAGCTCACTGCTCCTTGTCCTTGCCTCAGCGGTTAAAGAGAACAATTTGCTTCCCTCCTCCATGTAAGTATCTTTCATGTAGTTGAAAACTGTTCTGTCCCTTCTGTCTTCTCTTCTCCAGACTAAGCACATCCAGTTCTTTCAGCCCTCCCTCACAGCTCATGTTCCCTGGACCTTTCATCCTCTCTGCTGCTCTTCCCTGGACTTGCTCAAATGTGTCCTCATTGTTCCTGAAACGTGGCTCCCAGAACTGGCTGCAATACTCCAGTTGGAGGCCTAATCAGTGCAGGGTAGAGCGGAAGAATGATTTCTTGGGTCTTGCTTTCAATGCTCCTGTTAATGCATCCCAGAATGAGGTTTGCTCCTTCCCCCTCTCTCTCTTTTTTTTTTTTTTGCAACAGGTAACTCCTGTTGGCTCCTATTCAGCTTGTTGTTCATTGTGGCCCCCAGACCCCATTCTGCAGTACTCCTGTGTAGGCAGATATTTCCCATGTTGTGTGCGCAACAGACTGTTCCTTCCTAAGTGGAGCACTTGGCATTTGACCCGACTGCATTTCATCCTGTTCTCCTCAGACCATTTCTCTCATTTGTCCAGCTCATATTGAATTCTAACCCTACCCTCCAGCGCGCTTGCAACCCCTCCCAGCTTGGTATTGTGTGCAAACTTCAGAAGCACCTGATGAAGATATTAAACAGAACTGGGTCCAGATCTGATCCTGCAGAACCCCATGCGTTATGCCCTTCCCGCTCGACTGTGAAACCCCCCTCTAGGGTCGGTTTTCCAGCCAGTTACGCACCCATTATATAGCAGCTCCATCTAGGCTGCCCTGCTCGCGTTTGTTTATGAGAGGGCCATGCGAGTCACTATCCAAACCAAGCGTGAGGCTCCGGGTTTCCGGTCTAGTGGAGTGGCACCCCCTCTCTGCACTCTACCAGGCAGCGGAAGCCCCCACACTCCTGCATTTCCATCTGCCCAGTGGTAAGTACAGACACTTCCTCACTTCAACAGGAGACAACATTTATTTACAAAGCGCTTTGAGATCCCTGGAAGGATTAAAGGAAAGACAAGCCCAGAAAGCACCTTTCCAACTCCTGCACGGATTCCTTTACCTGTAAGACACCAGGCTTACTTATCTTTGCCTGAGCATGCAACTGACTGGCAATAAGAAGGCAGTGCTCTCACGGCCTTCTGCACAGGAGATGAGCATCGTTTCTGTCCTATTTAACGATGGAGAATAGGTCACCCAGCAACTTGCCCAAGGTCACCCAGCAGGCCTCTGGCAGAACTAGGAAACAGGACCCAGGTCTCCCACATGCTAGACAACTGTGCTAACCAGTAGGCCACTCTCCCTTCCCCAGTCATGGAATTTCTTACTCTCTTAGGGTATGTCTACACTACAGTGTTATTTCGAAATATCTTATAAGATATTTCGAAATAACACGTCTACACACAAAATGCATTTCAAAATAGCTTTCTGCTATTTCGAAATAGCGCGTCCACACTGATTGGATGCTGAATCGCATTTAAGGCCAGCCAGAACTGGTTCCAGCAGGGCATCAGGTCAGACGTTACCTTGTGGCCAGGGTGGCCTGCAGGGCATCCTGGGAAGGGCTGGAGGCCCCCTATTTTGAAATAAGCATCTACATAGCACTTATTTTGAAACAGCAATTTCAAAACTGGCGCTATTCCTCGTGGAAAGCGCTTTACCAATTTCGAAATAAGCCCTCCGCTATTTCGAATTAATTTTGAAATCGCGGTTGGCTTGTG
The DNA here is from genome assembly GCF_052426305.1 of Pelodiscus sinensis. Taxonomy (NCBI): domain Eukaryota; kingdom Metazoa; phylum Chordata; order Testudines; family Trionychidae; genus Pelodiscus; species Pelodiscus sinensis. The sequence continues at coordinate 4,048,213 of NC_143074.1, read as the reverse complement.
TAGATGCTAGGAAAGTTATTTCGCAATAACGTTGCTGTGTAGACAGACCTTTAGACCCAAGCAGCTCTCCAAGCATTAGTCTACACAGTGGCAGGGTGGGCAGCCGGGTTGTTCTGGAAAAGTCGTGTAGCCTAGCTCCTAGATTCAGAATGACCCAGAAACCCCATGGAATTTGCAATGTGCAGACAAGGCCAATTCCTCGGGGAAATGCAGACTCTGAGGGCAACACATACCCGATTTCTTCACCAGCTTCGATCTGCCTGGTGCTGAAGAAGGCAATCCTGGGAAAGCGCAGGTCCTGGTGCGACATGAATACTCGCACAGGGATGAGGTTTGGCTCACAGAGATGGTTGATGAAGCGGCTGATGTTGCCATAGAAACGAGCGTCTATGCAGTACACCTCTCCATCCTAGAGGGAGGAACAGGGAACGGTGCATTAGGTGGAGCTGTTTTAATATGAGCATCATTATTTAAAAGCAACTGAGATACAGGTCACTTCACAGTTAACACACAAGGGAATTTCGAGAGCTTTCAAAAGCTTAGAGCCTCCAACTTGAAGGCTTCACAGGCCAACCCATTATGCGGAGCATGACAAAATACACATCTCTTCCAACAGCGCTTGGCGTGCGTGCCCGGAGGCTGTTCCAAACACTCCTGACCTGAGGAGCGTTGTGCAGAGCTGAGCTAGCAGATCTGCTCTCCACAGACCTGCTGTGCTACAGCACCGACCTGCTCCCGTGGTACTTCTGTTCCATGCAAAACACACACCTGGTGGGTAAAAGGCCACTGGATTCAGGAACCAGAATCTCTCCTGTCCTGCTAATTGAACATGAGCGCTGAGAAGCACCAAGCCAGAGCTTACAGCCAACACGCTGCTTCCCTAGATGCCCGTGAAAGAGAGAACACCGACTGTCTCTCTTTCCAGAAGGCCCTCACCGTCACAATAGTAATATTTCGTTTTCCTCTGGGTTTTTTATTCCAATGGAGAATGACTGTGCAAGCTGCAGGCTTTAATTACAGACGCTAATTTCAGTCACGCGGAAGCCAAAAGCAAAAGGATCCATTAGTGGCGCTGACACTCCCTTCTGGGCAAGCACCTCACAATCTTTCATGGATCAGCTGGGCCAGAATTCTGGCAGCCAACCGATACAGCCACCCTAAGGCTGTGTCCAGACTCAGGGTTTTTTTCGAAAAAAGTAGCCTTTTTTTGAAAAAACCTCACCTGCGTCCAGACTCAAGCCGCGTTCTTTCGAAATTAAATCGAAAGAACGCGGCTTTTCTTTCGATGGCGGTAAACCTCATTTCACGAGGAAGAACGCCTTCTTTCGAAAGTTCCTCTTTCGAAAGAAGGCGTTCTTCAATGTAAATAGGGCTTCTTCGAAAGGGAGCATCAAGACTCACTGGATGCTTTCTTTCGAAAAAGCAAGCCGCTTTTTCGAAAGTTCAACGTGCAGTCTAGACGCTCTCTTTCGAAAGAGGCTTGCAGTCTAGACATAGCCTAAGAGAGGATCTGAAAAAGTTACACACTCGGTCTGTACTGAGCAGCCTGCTACAGTTTTTAAAAGGTAGCAGGCGTTGCAATTGTTACACTAACGGCCATACGAAAAAACCAGGCGTCTCCACTCGTGTTCTGTGAGTTGCCGTGAATCGCTCACTGACTGTACATTTGTCCCTCCTCGATCAACTTCTAAAAAATGGACCCGAAAGAGTTTTCCATAATGGGAATTTCGAAGGAGGGTAAACTCCGTGCGGCTGAGGTTCCCAGACTCTGACGTGGAGAATGAATGGTACTTCCAGGGCCAAGGACTGGAGGAGGAATGGGTGGGGGTGCTAAAAGCCCGGCCACAAGAGGACTCAGCTGGATGTGAAGGTTGCAGAGTATGTGAGGAACATATCGCTCATTCCACCGTGAGCCGCGTATTGGACCAGAGAAGGTGCCTGAGCTGTTTACAGCAGAGGGACGATAACACCCACCATGCTGGGATTTCAGAGGGGTTAACCCTGGCGGCCGGGCACTGGGGAGGAAAGGTTCAGCTTCTTCAGCTGTGATCAGCAGGAGCAAGGTATGCGCCTGGCGCGCCACAAGCGCATTGAGCCGGCCACCACCCTTGTGCGTTGTGCAAATGAGGTTCTGCTTACGGATTTGTGTCAGGAGCCGGGGGGACCAATGGCCGGGAGCTACAAGGGCCCTAATACTGAAACGGAAAATGTCACAGATGTCTCTGTAAGGCATGCAATCAACCACTTCTGTGACATAAATTTAGTCCTACTTATAATCACGGGGCCACCCCGTTTACCCGCTTTAAATACTGTCACAATATGAGCTTTCTTCCACTTGTCCCGACCTCCCCAGCACTCAAGACTTCCACAGACTCAAGACTAATAGTGCCAGTGAGCACCTCCTCCACATCTTTTACAACTCATGGGTGTGCATGTTCTGGACTGGCCGATATAAGTGTCTCACTTCAGGGGTTGCTGCTTAACATCCTCCTGAGATCCCAGTGGCGTGAAAAACGTGTTACCGTATCACAGCCTTTGGGTTTTCCTAGACTGCAAAACAGAGCTATGTACTGGGCTCTTCTGCCTTTCCTGCGTTATTGCTGTTAGTTCTACGATTTCCATCTAGTAATGGGCCAACACTTTGTCGGGATTCTTTTTGTTCCTAACATTATGAAAAACTCCTCCTTATTGGCCTTAATTTGCTAGTCACACATTTCCCCTTTTGCCCCTTGGCTTCCTTTACTGATTTTCTACAATTCCTACTTCTGATTTATATTCATCACTATCAACTTCCCTTTTCTTCCATTTGTTCTTTTTTTTTTATGGCTGCCTTCACTTTCCTTCAAAGCCTTTTCCTTAACCAATATAGCCGCCTTCCTCATTTGTGGCTTTTTGGACATACAGCGACGTCTTCTTAAGCAATTCCCAATGAGCATTCACATTTTGCTCATTAAATTCTTCCTCATAGCTCATCTGGCTGATACCCTGTTTTCAGTTTTGTGAAACTGCCCTTTTAAAGCACCCAAGTATAAATATATATTCCTGGCCTGGATTTTATTCTGTTTGCACATTAAAAATGTGATCAAGTCATGATCACTTGTATCTAAGCTACCATTAATTTTTAGTTCAGTGTTCAGTTCCTCTCCATCTGTCAAGACAAGGTCTAATATAGAATTCCCTTGCAGTGGTTTCAACAATTTCTTGAGTTAGGAAATTGTCACCTTCAATACTTAGAAATCCCAGGGCTGTTTTAGAACTGGCAGCATAGCCCCTCCAGCATCTGTCACTCAAACTGACGGTCCCTGTGGTCAAACAGCTCTTCTTTTGCTGCACCTTGGGGGCCGGTGCCCAAGAAGCCCATCGTGCTGTTCCCTAGTGTGATTTGGTCTCAGGCAGACACCAATAATACCCCTTTTGTGTTTGCTCTATTAGGACACTGATCCACAGGCCTTCCAGATCATTTTCTTCCATTTGGACATATTTTCCAATCACTCAGCAGCAATCTAGCAGGACCTGCCTTCTGTTTCCTGCCTTCACCTGATTGCTTCCCGCCCTCCTCAGTCTGGTTTGGCTGGCAGGTTTCTTTCTTTGATTGAGTGCTCCCATTTGGGGGGCTGTTTTTCCACAGACGATGAGGTGAAATCCCATACAGTTCCACTCCACAGACACTCCTGAAGAGACAGCTCCGCCCCGCTCCTCCCGGGAACTCAACACTCGCTTTCTCAAAACAGGACAGATTCTCACAATGGTTACCTAAACTGAGAGGCAGGATGGTCCGGTGGTTAGAGCTCTAGCCTACACATTGGTTTGGTTCAAATCCCAGAACTGTCACAGACTTCCTGAGTGACTTTGGGCACATCACCTGACCCCATTTTACAGCTGGGAAACTAAGGCATGGAGAGGAGAACAGCACTTCTCCACAGGTTGCTGTGAAGATAAAGATGTTAAAGACTACGAAGTACTGTGGGAATAAGAACCTGTCTGCATCTTTGATACTGCTGCAGCTGGTGAAGATACACAAGATGCATTGTTTCACTGCATATCCTGATGCCTCTTCATTGACCAAATCCCAGAAGCTAGGAGATGAAACACACCGACAGCACTAGGTTCTAATCTACTCTCTCCTGCCCCCTGCTTAAGACAGAAAATATCCCATAGGGATGAGTCCTGCACTTATACTGTCTCTGGTTTAGCAGCCTTTGATGGAATTGTCCTATAATTTATTCCACAAGCCCCTTTCCAACGTAACTTCTTTTAACGAATGTTCCCAACTCAACTCCGATCATTAGCGATTCCTTGATCTCCAGGAAGAGTTCCAGCCTGATAGGTAGAGGCATGTTCTCCCTCCACTTGAGGTGGGAGAGATTGAGGCTTGTTTTCAGAATGCCCAAACTGGCCTCTTGGATAAACATATTCCTTGCTCCATGAGATGTTTCAACGAGGGGAGGGATAACTCAGTGGTTTAAGCTTTGGCCTGCTGAACCCAGGGTTGTGCGCTCAATCCTTGAAGGATCCATTTAGGGATCGGGGGCAAATCTGTCAGGGATGGTACTTGGTCCTGCTGTGAGGGCAGGGAACTGGAGTTGGTGACCTTTCAAGGTCCCTTCCAGCTCTGTGAGATAGGGATCGCTCCATATTTTAAAAAAGAGAGAGAGTGTAGCAGATCTCTTACTCCATTAGGCCTGGTCTGCTTTACATGGGATGGCGGAAGTAAGACATGCAACTCCAGCTACGTAGATTACGACATAACTTACATCGTGTTTCTGTGCTGCCCATATGATGGGAGGCTGACAGAAGCACACGCTCCGGTTGGCTTTCCTTTATTCCTCATGAGGAGCAGGAGTAAAGGGGCCGGCGGGGCGCCCTTTGAGTTTGATCCTAGGGAGTTTATACTACACTCACTAAATCGAAACCCGGAAGATGGACTGCGGCAGCGTTGATCTTCTGTGTGGCGTCGACGTGCCCTTAGAGAGATGTTTCTGCAGCACTCCGAGTACTCTCAGTGGGGTCTGTCATGCTCTTGCACATAAACTCCCTTTGGTGCTCAGAGCTCCTGGCGATAAAACCGGAAATGACCATCCTGCTGCTATTCTGGCTTCACTTCTTCCAAGCATTTTCCCTCTGGATTCTCTCCAGTGGAGTGTGCTTTGCACAGCTGTCATCTTCACCAGGATCCTAGTGGTTATGATGACCCCATTATAATTTATTCGTCTAATGCTGATGATTTACAGAGGATCCGCTGTCTCGTATCTCTGCCCAGTGACTGTTCAGCTCCTCCAACGTAGCCAGAGCAAGGAGGAAATGCTGCTCCATGACCCAACAGGCCAGCTTGGCTTCTTTTCTCCAGCTGGACATTTCTTCTGATAGAATCCTGTTTTCCCTGGATCAGCACCGTACAACCAGGCAGCTTCTCCATGCCCTCGCAAGAAGCCTCTGACGGCCCTGGTGGTTAGCTGCATGGGGTGTTATGCAACCGCACAAGGGAGCTGAATCCACTCTTGCTCTCCAGCTGCAAGCAGGCCACATAGCTGTGCGGCCAGCACGCTGCATGTCTCCCAAGAGCACCAGATGTGAGCGCTGCACATGAGCTCTCACTCCAGGGGCTGGCAAAGGCAAGAATTCCTGCGAGGGAGCCCGCTTAGCCAGTCTCCAGTGCTACCGAGTGCCAGGCATTGCTCTACTAGCACGGCACCCCTCTGCACGACACAGGAGCAACTTGGAGGCATTCTACATGAACTCCTGAGCAGCTTTCCTCTGCCAAAGGCTGGTCCCTGGGAAGCAACCAGGGGGTGGCACAAGAAGCATCCCCTGCTGCAGGGATTCATACGCCCCCGTCTGAGGCAGAGCCAGGAATGCTCAGCAGCACTTTCACTCTCCCACATTGGCTGGTCAGCCCTAGGAAGCTGTGCCCAGGCAGGACAGGACATACCAGAGCCAGGTCCTCATGGGAAGGGAAAAACAGGCACAAGCTACATCACTGCGATCACTCTGGAACCTCCATCCCTGCAGGTGTTTAAGTCCCAGCTTGTCACAGCCCTGGCTGGGTTGATCGAGTTGGGGTTGGTCCTGCTTTGGGCAGGGGGCTGGACTCGATGCCTCCAGAGGTCTCTGCCTGCCCTGGGATTCTAGGATTCTATCAACCAAAATCTTCTGCTAGAAGCTGTTCCGTGGGCTTGGCAGGCTGGATGCAGTGGCCTTCTTCAGAGCTCTGCCAAGGCAAGTGTCTGGGATGCTCCCAAGGCCTTGTGTAGATGAGGGGATGAAATTGGGCAGCACTGGTGCACAGCTATGTCTGTGCAAGGAGGGCTGTGGCAGTACAGGGATAGCGGTATGCAATACCAGCAAAGTACAGCCCAGTTTATGGAGCTATACTGGCAACGCTGGGCTTTGTCCCACACCAAACAAGCTGTGCGGCAAGACAGTCCTGCCAGGATAACGACGTCTGCACCGTGGTCGGTCAGGACTCTCACGTCCTCACCCCCGGGCCTGGCACAGCTGTGGTGGCCGAAGCCTATAGCACAGACCCGGCGGACGTGCCAACGGCCCACACCAGCTATGCTGTGTCACACGCATCTCTGCACTGTGCTGTGTGGTTGCACTGGCCGCTGAGCACCCATCCTGCAGCGTTTCCAGCACAGCTTCCTGATGCAATGGCTTCTGGGAGATTCTGAAAGGCCAGGAGCCCAGGAGGACTATGGGAGAAGAGGCCAAACGCTCAGAATAGCGAGAGAAATTGGCGTCCTGGCCCCTTACGGAACTCCCGGCAATCCCCTGGTGCCAGCATCATTCTTATTTAGCCAGAAGGGAAGGCAGGAGGACCGAAGGGGGTTTCTGTGCTATTGCCTCCCAATCTGCCTGTTCCCTACAAGGTACTTTCAATCCTCGGCCCAGCCGGCCTCACTAACAGAGCCAGCTGACGAAACGCAGGACAGATGTGCGCTGGCAGCCACGCTGAAATGTCTCAATGCAGCTGCTCTCTATCGATGCGGAGATGAGGGCTTGGTTAGTCATCGATGCTGCCTGCTAGCCAGTCCATGGCTGAGCAGACTGAGCAGTTAGTGACATTTACAAGAGGCTGGTCCTTCTATTTTCTGACTCCTCACTGGATCCTTCCGTAGTGGCTGGGAAAGCCCCTCCCTTTCTTAAAGGCAACGCCTCTTTTTACATCTCTAATCACCAAACCCTATGTTTGCACCCCCACCCCAATTGTCCTGCAATCACCACGTACCTCTCTGCAGGTTTGCGCTTGCTGAGCACAGAGCCGCATTAGGCTTTCGCTCAGACTTTCTGGAGTGAGCATAAAGCCCTGAGAAAGGATTGAGCTCACAGCTCGAGGGACAGCCGTCCTTCTCCAGGCAGATTCAGCTGTCCCAGCAGCAGCATGAGCTCCCCCGCACTGCCCTGCCCGGGTACCGGAGGAACCATCCTTTGCCGGTGAGCTGGTATTTCAGTCTATCAGCTCACTAATCAGAGAGCTCTTCGTTTAGGCTGCCAACATGGGTGCTGGCTAGTGCCAGCGGGGTGGTGGGCTTTGCTACGGAGGCACGTGGCCATTAGAAACCAGACTGAGACAACTAATTTATTTCACACGGGCCAAACAGCCATCAGCGGGGGATAACGTGCTGTGACCATCGATCTGAGCTGCATTCAAACGCAGCCAGGTTTCGTACCCATTACCAATTCCCTACACCACGCAGTCCACGCTTTACTTAGCGGTGAATCAACTGCGGTGACCGGCAGGTGAGAAGTGCTTCTCAGCTCCTGCCCTGCCCATCCAGCTGGGAACAAATGTTCTTTTAGCTCTCCAGAGCAGCCAGAGCTGGCTTTTGTTTTGCCAGGGCGTCCCTTCAACACACTACCTTGTTGTCAAGGTCAAAGAGGTAGGAGTCTTCTTCACGTACATCTGCCTCTGAATCAGAAATCAGCTCTCCAACGTACCTGTCGGACGAATGGGAAATGCAGCAGTGAGCTTATGCAAATGCGCGCTTGGATTTTAATGTCTTGACTATTGTGTGCAAAGAACGAAAGTGACATAGTCAGTTAAAAGTCAGGGGCCAACTCCTCAGCAGGTGTAAACCAGCAGATGCTCATCAAAGCCCGCGGAGTGTTGCTGATTGACACTCACTGAGAATTGGGCCCCATGCATTTGAAATAAAATCAAAATTCCTTTACTCAGGCTACTGCTAATACTTTTGAACGTTCCAAGTCCATTTTAAAACGGGGGACACCTTTTCCCTCCAAGCAGTGTCCTTTTGCGGTTCTCCCGGCTGCCCAATAACGGCAGACAAGTTAGTTTGGCTTTTGGCTACTGTCTGCTGACTTTCTGGTTCTCACGGGCAATGTTGCAACACATGGGCAGCACGCGCTGGAGGAGGACAGTCACATACCAGCACAGAACTGTGTGCTCTGCAATGGGCAAACATGGAAATACTGTGACTGGTCATAGAAGCTACTCATTGGAAGCCTACGACCAGCCCCCCTTTCCGGGCCTCGCCCTCCCAAATACGGCTTGGAGGCTCTGTCGAGTGCAACACCTGGGTTCTTTGTTCTTTTGCAGGTTCCCCACCACCAGTGTCCAGCCAGATACCAACTTTACAGGGTTTTTCTCCACTCCCAGGTAGAGTCTGGCACCAGCTAGGATGCTTCCAACTCCCTCCCTCCCTGCCTTCTCCCGGCCTTCTGGCCCTTCCCAGCCGTTGTAGCCTCTCGCTGCCAGTCCGCAGGCCAGCATCAGCCTTTTCCACCAGTCCCAATCAGCTCCTCTTTATTGGAGCTGACGGGGCAGGAGCTAGTTAAGTGCTCTCCCACCAGCGCTCTGCCACACTGTGTCCCCCTCCCCCCGAAGGTCAGCGCTATGTTAACCGGACGGGACGGGGCTGCACTGGGGGAAAGGCCAATCTCAGCTGTGCACTTTGAAAAACGTTAGTAGTGTAACTCAAGCCAACGTAGCTTAGGTCTATTTACAGCTGGCTCCTCCCTGCGCGGGGTCGACGGGAGCACCTCTCCCATGGACTCCCTTACTCGTCTCGTTCCGGTGGCATGCTGGAGTCCGAGGGAGAGTGATCAGTGGTCGGTTTAGCGGGTCTTCGCTAGACCCACTGAATCGACCCCCCGTGGATCCATCAAAGGAACCTGAGCCTCCTACCACTTGCAAATCAGGAGTATGACTATCAGAGTCCATACGGTGACAATGGTGTCAAACCAGTGTTCCTGAAATCACCATTAGGCCCAGCAAGCCGAGAGGTTAGTCTTCTTCTCTCCATCTGAAATGGCTTCCTTTCAAGCAGAGAATTAAATATTTGTAGCTTCCTCCAGGCTTGTGGCATGGCCAGGCCAGCTACCACTATTATTCTTGTTTTTTTGTGTTGCCTTCTGCCGAGGAACCCCAGTCAGGAACCAGGAACTCACTCAGCTACTGTCTCACTTCCCTTCTGCTTCTCAGTCTCTTTTATATTTGGTTCGCGACAACTTTGGGGGTATGTCTAGACTGCATCTCTCTGTCGGCAGAGGGATGCAGATTAGGCAGGTCGACATTGCAAATGAGGCAGGGATTTAAATATCCCGTGCCTTATTTGCATAAATATGGCCGCTGCGTTTTGCCGATTCCGCACTTTGTCAGCAAAAAGTGGCAGGAGGCATAAGGGAGCTGTGGAAAAAGGCTTTCTTTCTTGACAGATCCCTCTCTAGACTGCCGCTTTTTGCTGACAAAGTGCTGAATTGGCAAAACGTGGCGGCCATTTTTATGCAAATTAGGCGTGGGATATTTAAATCCCTGCCTCATTTGCAATGTCGACCTGCCTAATCTACATCCCTCTGCCGACACAGGGATGCAGTCTAGACATACCCTGGAACAGGAGCTGTTCTGTGTGCACACAGTACCTCGCACGAGGGGTAGAACTCCTCGGTGCTATAGTAAAACAAATTGGTAAGCAGTGAAGGGTTAAAAATATGAGCAACTGTCCCTTGAAGAGCACACGGAGATTTCCACACTACAGTATTTGTTCCTTACCCTCTGAACAGCATTTTTTCCAGCTTCCAAGCACTTTCCCAACATTAACTGTGCGCATTTACCCTCGTGCTGCCAGCATTTGACCCTAGGGCTCTGGAGATGAAAGCCTGAAGCACTAACGCAGAGAACCACCATGCCTTCCGTAACAGAGGGGGAGTTCAGATGCAGTTCCTGACCTCGGGCAGCCCAGCACAAATCTGTGCTGCCAGACTAGGACACGAAGCAGCCTATCATTTTGCCTTCAGTGCATCTTGGTATTTATTAACCACTCCCGGAAGGCTGCAGCATTACGGGAAATCACAAAATCGTTAGTAACCCAGCGCAACAGGGGATTAGGATGGAGCAAAATTGCTTTAGTGTCGCACCGCAGCCAGCACTGACGGCGGTTAAAAAGCAGCTGAATAATGGCACAGGGAAAGTGTTCTATTTCAAGCCAATCCTTTTGATAAGCAATTGTGAGCCAAAAAAAAAAAAAAAAAGAGAGGAGTTAAAATGGATCTTGAGACGTAGCTCAGATGTTCCTTTACGGCCCAATTCTGCAACTCCTCTTCGCTTTCAGCAGGACTAACTCCGAGAGGCTGGAGTCACAGACCACCAGTGTGCACCCCAACCACGAACTGGGGACTCCGGCCAACGGCCATGTATGGCCTAGGACAGGCCACTCCAACCTCGGTGACTCTGGAAGGGGGTGCCTGGCCTTTGCAGGCAGGAAGCCTACATCTTACTTAACCTCTTTCAACTGGGAGCTTCCTTTTTTTCGCCCCGTTTCCAGGCAGGATTTGAGTTGATTTTTCCCTCCATTCGTGCTGGACCCAGTTGGTCTCTGGGCCTAGGGTTTGTTCTGAGGGATAGCTCAGTGGTTTGAGCATTAGCCTGCTAAACCCGGAGTTGTGAGTTCAATCCTTGCAGAGGCCATTTGGGGCAAAAATTTGCCAGGGATAGTACTTGGCCCTGCTGTGAAGGCAGGGGACTGGACTCGATGACCTTTCAAGTTCTAGGAGACAGGCAATCTCCATTCATTTATACATTTTTTAAATTTAATTTGAACTTTGAATGCTCCTTGTGAGCAGACAGCCCTGTTTGATGTCTACCACCATCGCTCTAGAGCCCAGCTGCAGTATGGATCACCGGGCAAGGCTTGGCTTTGGGCCCGAACCATGAAAACACCACCAAGGGGGTTATAGCTTCTAATGAGGTTTTGCAGGTGCAGGAAAACTTCTACCATGTTCTAGCTGAATGTATTTATTTAAATTCCTGCCACTGTTCAGAATTCGCGTCGGCTCAAGTGTCTCAAGAGGCGACGCCCTGAGAATTAATTTCCTGACCCAGTCCAAAATACTATGGGGCATCGGTGACATACTGCTAAGACACAGAGAGCCTGCTTTCATGGGCAGCACAAGAGCCTGGCCTCACTGAGAACATGGCTGAATGGGACATTTTCCAAAGATCATTATGAATTATCTGCATCACGCTGAAGCCTAAGGAACCGTGTTGAGGTTTAAACCCAGTTGCAAGTGAATTGCTGAGTCAGGGTCCAAACCAGTGCTTTGGTCCAGGACAGAACTCTGACTTGTCTCACACTGACCAGGAACCAGCCCAACCCAAAACGTAGGCTCCAGAGATACTCAGGCACCCCCAACACCTAGACTTTGGGATGTTCCAGATGCGATTTTTATAGTTTGAGCCCATCTCCAATAGAAAATGGATTATTTCTACCCCCGCCCTGCGTTTCCAGTATCTCTGCTCATTTCTGGAACACAATCAAAGCCTTCAGAGCATAAACCAATGCGTCTCTTAGGCATCTCTCTCAATACAGCAGTTGCTGCAGCAAAGTCATAAGCCTGGAGTCAGGAAAGCATTCCAATTCTGCACAGCACTTAAGCACATGTTTAAATCTCACGCGTGTCAAATGGATTTTAGCACATCCTTGTGTGCTTTGCTGAATGGGAATTTGTGTGACCACTCTTGTTCCAGGTGAGCTTATGAGATGATGGTAGACTCCAGCAGGACGGGGAAAACGTGAAGATATGCTCATACTACTTAGGAATGTTCACTGAGGGTATGTCTAGACTACATGCCTCTGCCGACAGAGGCATGTAAAATAAGGCTACCCGACGTAGTCAATGAAGTGAGGATTTAAATATCCCCGGCTTCATTAAAATGAAAATGGCCACCGCGCTGTGCCGACAATCAGCTGAGCCAGCACAGCGTGGTGGCCATTTTTATTTTAATGAAGCCGGAGAGATTTAAATCCCCGCTTCACTGACAATGTTGGGTAGCCTATTTTACATGCCTTTGTCGGCAGAGGCATATAGTCTAGACATACCCTCTGTGGATGGATCACTTCACAACTCCTTGGTCTGTTCATTCTCTCTGAAGCACCTGGCATGGGCCACGGTCAGCAGACAGGGTTCTGGGCTACACGGCTCTTTGGTCTGACCCACTGTGGCCGTTTTTATATACTTAATGTTCTATACAAAGCCATTTCTTTTTGCCCCCATCTCTCCCTTTAGGAAGGAGCACTCTAATTTTGGTGCACGACACCAACTGTCCAACACATCATCAGAGTCATGGGCTGATGCTTTCTTTCGAGCTACTCTAAGCCGATCAACTTACTCGCACACGAACGTCCCCAAGGGAATGTCCTGCATCGACCGCACGCCCCAGCCCATCTTCTGAGTCCGATAAAGCTGCAATCGAACCCTGAAAGACAAGAAAAGGGGTCCCATTAATGGCAGCAGAGGGCATCCGCTCTCGGAGGAGGGGAGGGCTACGCAGAAACCACAAATTGAATCAGAACACGTGAATTTCAAGAGACAGTTTCTCGCTTTGTTACAATGCGACCCCAGTTCCTTGCATTCCAGGAGCTGATCCCCCTGCTACTGCGAGTGGAAGGAAAACCAGGTGCAAACTGGCTGGCGGCCCAGCAAGATGGGGAAGCAACTACCCCCATCCTGCAGAACCTTCTTCACAACACTCCACGGGGACCGGGCTTAATGCTTGGGGAGGGGGAGGTCACTATGGGCCTGGGTGCTCTCCATGGTACCTCCCACCCCCTAAAACCACTGGGGATTTACACATGGAATTCAAATGTCAGCTACCAGCTTCTCTTCCCTTCCCATGGTCCCCATCCGCCCAATGGAAGGGGGAGAATTCAGCAGGACAGCATGGGTGTGAAGGGGGGGCAGGGAACCAGGGCATGGGATCGCTATACAGCTACGCTTTCCCTCTGCAGAGCGGTGGAAAGGTGGTGGGTCCCAACTGTTCCTAGCCAAGCCGCTAGCTGACAGGCCGGAAGGGAAGTCCGTAACTTGAAACATGCTGGGTTTCCTGGCCCCTTTATAGCACCCATAAAACCAGACCCCTGTGTGGTCAGCTAGTGCACTGCCTCAGCCACTGCTGGCGTATTCCACCTTGCAGTGGGCATGCCCCAGGAATGCTGATCTCCTGCAGCCCCACTGGTGCCTAATTCCACCAGCACAGACTCCACTATCAGAGGGGAAATCCTGCTGAGCCCTCTTTTTCCCTTTCTTTCATTTCACCCTGTTACGTCCTGCACAGTCAACCTGTGGAACTCCTTGCCTGAGGAGGCTGTGAAGGCTGGGACTATAACAGGGTTTAAAAAAAGAGCTAGATAAATTCATGGAGGTTGAATCCATAAATGGCTATTAGCCAGGATGGGTAGGAACGGTGTCCCTAGCCTCTGTTTGTCGGAGGGTGGAGATGGCTGGCAGGAGAGAGATCGCTTGATCGTTACCTGTTCGGTTCACTCCTTCTGGGAGAACTGGCATTGGCCACTGTGGTCATTCTTATGTCCTTGGCTATGTCCTTTATATTGCCTACATTAAATCAGGCCTCTCCTCCTGGGCACGTCACACCCTTGGCAGACGGTGCCAGAAGCATGGCCCGACGTTGATGCACTCTCCTTAGCGCTAACAGCTGCAGAAAAGGCGGCTGCCCTGCACTGGGGGCCGGAGGAAGCATGGGCCACCTCGCTTGCTTTTCCGACACCAGGTAGGCTTGGAAACGTGTCACTGATGAAGAACATTAATTGGGAGCCAATTTGAGAAGGGAAACATGGAGAATGAAGGGGGAGCACCCAGGCTTCACTACTGGGCAGCCACTTGGCAGATCAAGAGTTTTCCCTGATTCCTCAAAGGATGCTGCCCCCAGAGCTCTGGGAAATATCTGACCTCCCCGTGGGTGCCTCAGGGCCTCCCCACTCAACCCCAGCATCAAGGTTCAGAGCTGCTCTGCTTCCCTCAGCAAGACTTTAACAAATGGCACAACAGCGACAACCCTACGTGTGCAGTGCTCCACATGAACACACAGGCTGAACTGGCCGGTGGGGGTTTTAAAATACATTTCAAATATTCAAAGTTAAAAACCCCGCAATCAGCTCTTTACAAACCAAAACCAGCCCGAAGCACAGACATCGGTGTAACCGGGGTCAGTTCTCCACACCATCCTTCCCTCCGTTTTATAGGAGACAGACCATGTTTCCAAATGGAGTCCCTGAAGTTAAGGCCTTACATCCATTCTCAGGCAATACAGGGAGTCCCTGCTATACGTCACCCCGGTATACGCCGATTAACGTCGTTGGCGCTGGTGGGAACTGCTGCGTTATGAGTCTTCCCATTCCCTGCACTTGTGTCGCACAAAAAAAGAGCCAATTTGCACAAACGGAAGTCAGCTGAGGAGAAAAAATTCCCTGCTTTGCCTCGTTTCACTATACATCCATGTTCTTTTGGAACGTATCTTGGGCGTATAGTGGGGACGTGATTGATGGCACTGAAGTCAATGTGTGCTGAGCGTCTCTGGAAAAAAATCAACCAGACCTGTGACATAGGAACTTTAGGAACCCAGATCTGCAAGCTTTGGCCTCTGCTTCTGATTACGAACAGCTAGCCAATAATTCTGATCTAAATGGCTTTGCTGTTTACCGTATTATTAGTCTATTTTCCCGAAGACCATATCCTGAAAGTAACATCTAAACTGCCACTGAAGCAACTAATAAACTGTATGGTTAATCTCACTAAAGAACACAAGAGGGACCATGTGCCTAAGAGGAAGCCTAACCGATCCCACGGCCCTGCTCTGGATTGGTGCTTCCTGGCAGGATCCTGGGGCATGGCTCCGATTTACATCTTTCAATCACAATATAAGCATGCCCTCCTCTTTGGGAATCTTTGCCTTTAGGGACAAACGAGAGCAGATGAGCAGGGAACTTTATTCCTTTTTTTAAAATGACCCAAACCAGGAGCCTTCTCTCTCACCTGAGCCCATTCTGCACGACCCGATTCCGGCAGTTTCGCCAACAGGAGCAAGCGTGGTTACACTCGAAGATCAGCGGTGGCTCAGACATGTTGAATTCAGGCAGGAGTCGGCCATCCTGGAGACATGAGATCAGGACGGGATTAACTCTGTATTCCTACGTTTTTCAGGAACTGGAGTGAAAGCTAGAAAAGCTCCAATCCAGAGCTGAATTTGCCCAAAGTGTAAGTCAATCTAAAGCTGATAAGCCAATTCCCATCCCTCTTCTAGTGTTGACTCAGATGATAACATGGATCCAAACTCAAACTTCCCCACAGTTTGAGGAAGTTCTGCAGCATTAGCGGAAACAGGAGACAGGCAATACACAAAAGCAGGACCTTGCATGCATGCACTGCTATTCGCCTGCAGATCTCAAAGTGCTTTACAGCAGTGTGCCTGCATCTTTTGTCACAATTTGCAACTGGAGAAAGAGACACTCTGTGGTACAGCCTGGTGTAGAAACCAGGTCTCCAGATTCTGAACCCAGGGCTCATGCAGCTGAACCATACTGGTCAAATTATACAAGCAATGAAGTTACTTTAGATTGTGAAGCCTGTCAAAGGACAATTATAACAGATTCCTGGCAAAAGCCAAGAGATACCAAAATCGCCAAGGGAGAAGCCTGCAGGGGACGTGTGATCTTAGTGGAACCTATGTAAGAATTAACCTGAAATCTCCCTGGTGACTTAAGCATATACACACAAAACACTAGAGCCGCCACCTAGCAACCCTGTAATTAAAATGCACCCATTCAGCCTCCCCAGGAGGTAGATCACAGTAAATAAAGGAAAAATAAAATACCACTAGTCACGTCCCCTCTTTTATAAATTACACTTAATGACTAAACAACTCACCCTGCTCTTCAATGGAGCTTGCATGGATTGTTAAACCCTGCGTATCATGTGGGTATAATTAATGGCTCCGTTGGTACAGAAGTAACACTGGTTTTAGATTTATTGCGTCTCTTGCCACGTACACACGGAAGCCAAGGTTGTTTGAGACGCTGGACTTAAGAAAATCTTCAAGACATTTGTTAAAATTAACTGTTATAAATATTTTGCAGCACTCACGTGCTTATCAGCCCAACCCAACGTGAAGTTCAAAAGTTCTCACCTTGTCATACCAGCAGCGCATACTGAGTTGGCCACACATGCAGTTACTGGAGGAGCAGTCATCTATGCACACACAGTACTGGAAAGGAGAAACAAGCAGAGCCAGTTCTCACACAAGTGCAACACAAAGACCAACAGGAAACAGCTATCAACTTAGCTGCCTCATCCTCTCCCCAACACCAAGCCTATGGGAGTCTCCCAAGTATTTAACAACCAGGCATAATTCTCTCCCTCGCTCTCATCAGACAATTGCAGTTTCGCTGGTTTCACGGGGCTTTTTTGGGCGAGTGGCATCACCGAGGGCAAGCGAGGTCCCAGAACCGAAGTGTGCAGTTAGCTCTGACGGGGGTGGGGCCGTGTGCATTTTTCTCTCACGCAGGAGTGAATTCCAGCACAGCTCCTGCTCTTGTGAAAGTTCTCTCCTGCACTCAAGACCCAACCCACCGGTTGGCAGAGTCCCTGCTCCTGTGGAAAGCAGCTGTCCTGAGCTGCCGGGGCCACAGAAGGCGGGGTAACTTCTCAGATATGAAGGGCCAGTTGATCGGAGTGCTCCGAATATTAAGACACAAGCCTGGATGCTGAGTTCGGTGTAGGAGGGAAACACTGGAGTGACGTGTCCCTGGAGGCCTGTGTTGCTAAGTAGATGGGCTGCTGAATTCTGTACCAATTGATAGTATTTCAGGGCAGGTGGTTTCATCCCTAAATATGATGAGCTGTAAGTCAAGCCAGGGAACCCAGGAAGGCCTGATCGTGACTCTATGGGATTTATACAGGACTCATAAGAGCACACAGCCTCCATGCACACCACATAACAACACCATCAATAGCATGGGTTATTCCTACTGCCAAATATTCCTTTGCTCTTTCACAGATTCTGTCATCTGAGGATCTACACCCGTGGACTAGTTAAAGCCTCACTACCTCTGAACGGAGTGTAAGGGCTGCATCAGAAAAGCCACCAATCTCAAGGGTGGAACGGAACGTGCTGCTAGCAGCTGTTTAAGAGGAGAAGGGATGAAGAATCCCACATGAAAGAGAAAGAGCTGGGGAATTTAGGGAGGCAGAGTCCAAATGCCTAAGCTTGAATTTTGCCAGGACTAAAGGGTTAAACACCCCATCTCTGACTGGAAAAGGCCATGGGGTGTTCAATTCAGACACAATGGGAAGGATTGTGGGTCTTCTCTCATCTTAAAACTCGCCCTTCCGGCATCCCAGTGCCTCTGAGCCTTGACTTTCAAACTTCCACGCAACGAAACGTTTTCTCCGTTCCAAGGAGCAGGGGGAGGAATTTCCATTGCTCTGTTGCAAAAAGACCCACACCAACCAGGTGGAGGAGGCAAGCATGTAACTGGTCAACCCTGACTGCTCAAAGCACTGCATCTCCTGAGAGAGACAGACACCCCCCTCCTTCCCATGGGAACAAAGCTCTGCCCAGCACACGCCCGCTGACTCTGATCTGCACCCGGCGACATCTCTAACCACACTGCATGCCAAGATGGGAGAGAACAGCCAGCCACCCACGTGTGCGCCCGGCCCAACTAACCTGCAAATGAGTGATGTTTCTGTCGATGTTCATTGGGGAGGTCACGCAGTTCTGAGACACATATTTGTAGTTGCTGGGACAAGGCTCGCCATCCACGGCGTTGATACACGGAATGGGGATCCGCTCGTAGCCCCGGGCAATGTCTCTGTCACAGCAGGGGAAAAGGGAGGGGAGAGAATAATCCCTTTTGCAACCAAGATACAATCGTCTGGCGATTATGAAATCAACAAGCGCGGCTTGAGCGGCATCCCAAGTGCAGTTTGATCGCTCAATATTTAAGGGTGACCGGAACTCGGTTTCATTCGGAGTCCATTTTTCCAACTGGATTTATAAATGATTACTTTCTGTTGGATCGGTCAAGTCGTAAACGCAGCCCCGATTCAGCGCATGCTGCACTCATGCCAATTCAACAGGGCTTAAAAGACAATCGTGCCCTTCAGTGGCATCCCTCCGCTCAGAGAGCTCTCCCTTGGCATTCTCACAAGAAGCGAGCTAGACTCTCACCTGCTCACCGTCTTCTCTATCTGGGCAGGTTTGTCAGTAGAGGATTCCCGGAGCGTCTTGTTCATCTGCAGAGCCACCCAGACCTGAGAGTTGAGACTTGAGCACTGGAGGGGAGTCTCGCCTTCCTTGTTCTTCAAGCTGACATCCGAACCCCGGGAGAGAAAGAGGCTGCAAAACAGCAACCACAATAGATAACCCGCCCCGGAAGAACACCTCAGAGCAGGGAGAGTCAAATGGCATTCGGCAGCCGCTCCTGAGGGTCGCGCTAGCAGGGTCACTCAGAACGGGTTCCATCACTAGAGAAAGCAGCCATCTCCGTTCCCTTTTCAGGAAGCAAGTTCCCTGGCCAGCACCTTCTAAAGCTGGTGGTTATTTTGGAAGCCGGAGAGAGCGACAGATGGGCACATCAGCCTGTCAACTGTAGAAAGCTGGGTCCAAACCGCACCTGACACCAGGCGTGAAAGGGAGTTTGCTCATAACCAGCCTGGCTCCAAATGGACATGAAACTAAGCCGAGGCCCCAATGAAGTCCCACTGAACTTTCAAAAGGGGCATAGGCCCTGTGCTAGTTCTGTGCACGAGGGTGAATTTCACCCTCTAAACGGAGCTCTCGCTCAGCTAAGTGGGACCGCTGCGTGCCTTGTAAGACAGCAACCTCCACTCAACTGCTTTGCAAGGGGAGCGGCCCTGCACCCCACACCCCTAGGAAGCGGTTCTGCTGTTAGGCGCAGTCGCACGCTCCCCTGGCATGCTCACAACCACTCGGCCTGTTTCTGCACTGCCTTGTGCTTCGCCTAATCCTTCACAGCTGTGCATGTGCTCCTGGACCAGGCTGCGACGGCCTGGCTCTCACTTACTCCCAGGCCCCTTTTACACCACGCAGGCAGTGGAAAGCTGCCTTACAAAGGAGGCAATTTTAGCTGGCATCAATTGAAGGCCCCTTCCCCCTGCCAGAGGAGTGCAAAGGGGGTTGTGGTCTTAATGAGAATCAGCCCCATGTGTTTCACACCCTCTTTGCCTGGGTGCAAAGCAAGGTCCAATCAGGCTCTTCCTACTATTCTGTTTCTTGTTCCAAGGGAAAGGCATTTCCTAGCCCGTCCGTCACTTGCCAACCGGTGGCCCAACAAGTGAACAAAGTAACCAAGAAAAGCAGAGGTGGCAGGAGCCGTACTTACACAACACACTCATAGCGGTTCTCTCTGGCTGCGATGTGCAGTGGCGAGTCTCCATGAATATTTACTGCATGTAAATCGCACTTAGCAGCCAGCAATATCTCCGCTATGTCAACACAGCCAGAAAAAGCTGCCCAGTGCAAACAAATATTCTCCTCCTGGAGGGGAAAACACAGGAGAGGCTGTTTAGTGCACTAAGATCGCCGCACTTTGGGACCCCACCGTTAAACAGATGGCCGGCCTTCTCCTTCCATGTATTTCTCTTGCTCAGACAGCACAACCCTGCAACAGGCAGGCAGGGAGTTCTCAGCACAGCCGCCTCCGCGCTCCACAGAGGCTACACCGAGACTACAGCATTGCCTCTTTATCTGTACAGATGAGCCATTTCTCTCTAAGCTGCAAAAAACCGTGGGTCGATCCACAGGGAGACACGACTGACACAAACGAGCACCCGGGAAGAGCGTCGGAGCTGAACCAGCCAAAGCAGCCCGTCTCCGAACTCCACAGTATCAAAGAGGGAGAACCCGGGGGAGCAAGCAGAGGACAGGTTACAGTACAAAGGTCTGAGAAGCCAGATGCCAGATGCAGGGGAGCAACCTGATTTCAGGCCCCTCTTGAAAACTGTGTAGCCAGTCTCTCCCTGCACACTAATCTCGCTGATGGAGATGCTTTGAGTAATGATCCTATTTGGTTCTGTTACTGTGTAATTTGTAGTGCACCTTGGAGTCCTTCAGCATGACAGGCGCCAGAGAGGCTGACTGTGACACCCTAATGATGATGATTATTACAGGGGGTCCTTTCACAGCTGGCAAGAAAGCGTGTACTTAATTCTTTGCTACTTCATCTTGCCACAAAAGGGAAGACCTGAGTTACTAACAGATGCCTGGGAGCAGGGGGCACGTTTTCTACAGGGTGTCCACTCCCCAACAGGCCACCATCTAGAAATGGGCAGTCAATCCGAAATATAATTCTGACGATTAATTTAATCCAGCAAGGATACAGCTCCACAGCCGACCCATCGGGGACTGAGAGAACAGAGAGGCCCCTTTCCAGCTCCTGCCATGTTTATTCACACTTACTAAAATCAACGGGGTTGCCTGAGGAGTAAAGTACTACCCCATGTGAGTAACGATAGCAGGAGCTGGCTCTTTACGGCGTACAACGAGTAGCTGCTGGACGTCGGCCCTGCTTCTTGGGGAACTCAGACACCTGCAGAGAGACTGCTGGACGGGAGGGTTTGATTGTCACTGTGAGACTGAGGTGTGATCCAAGCGTCTGGGAGCTGGAGACTCGTACGATGGATCAGATAGGATCCATCTCATTCACTGTGCTCAGAAACAGTGTAACGGCTGTGAAGTCGATTGCTGCAATCTGGGAAGCCCCCTTCCACCTCTGATTCTTGCTCTTGTTCTTTGCCGGAGCTGGACCTGCCTGGAAAGTACTCGGCTGCCCAAGACACAGAGGCTCCTACAGAGGAGGGGCATTTAGGGGAGGAAAGGTGGCTACAAGTGAACAGTCTGGCGCACTCCGATTATGGTGAGACACATGTACCTCTATGTATCCCTGACAGCTTCTGGAAGGCAGGGAGAGGTAGTGGGGGAACCAGCTTCTTACATCCTCTGGACTCACAAGAGCTTCGCAGAGGTCGAATGGGAAAATGGGAAACACTCTGTAATCAATGGAACCGAGGCGGGCCTGGCCCATCTCCTCCTCTCCAATCATCTTCCCTCCTGATTCCTAATTTCTGCCCCATGTTTGATCTTTCCAATCAGAGAATGGCATTTCAGGTGACCAATCCTGGCCGGGGAGGCAGTCCCATCCGTAACTCCG
Source organism: Pelodiscus sinensis (assembly GCF_052426305.1). NCBI lineage: Eukaryota > Metazoa > Chordata > Testudines > Trionychidae > Pelodiscus > Pelodiscus sinensis. The sequence goes on along the minus strand of NC_143074.1, from coordinate 4,026,731 downwards.
CCCGCGAGGGCAGGTTTGCGGAATCAGGCTCCAAAGGCCTGACCTCAGAGGCGCTCAGCACCTGCAGCGCCCACGGACATCGTTCAGAGCGGGCAGGGCTTCTGCACGTCCAGTCCCCACGGCGCAAGCGGTCTGGGGCGCAGATGGTGGTGTGCTCTAGGTGGGCTCCACCCTGCAGGCACCATGGGGCACAGGCGTGACAGCTACGTGGAACGGGAGAGACGCTAGGGACGTGATTTTTAAATATGAGATCCTCCCACGCTGGGCTGGCTATCAAACCCACCGCTCCCCGCAATCCTTTCCGAGAGGGCTGTACCATCGGGGCTACTGGTGTGGGGAGCGTTTAAATAAAGCGTGTCATTCACTGCAGAAAGAGTCTTACGTTGTCTCGAATATTAATGTCCGACCCCTTGGACAGCAACAGCTTCACCAGCTCGACATGCTTGTATTCAGTGGCCCAGATCATCGGCGTCCAGCCTCCGTCGTCCTGGCCAGGGGAAAGGAGAGCATGACACACTCACAGCATGGACAAAGCAGCGCCTGCCTTGATTCCCCCTGGTCCCGCAGACTGCAGCCGTAACAGGCAGCACCTCACTACGCGCTCCGGGCCCCCTTTGCCTCACGCCGCCACGTGAGCTGCAACGGCCGTGGAGAAAGTCCAGCTGTCGTCCATGTGCCGTTCAATCCCATCCCCCCCGACGCCGGCATCCGGGTGCCGCACCACAGACTGCAAGGAGGGGGGTGGGGGAGAAAGGGCCTGTCTGTGCAGAGAAGATTGAAGCACTAGGGCTCAGACCTGTATGTGAATTGGGCTAAGTGTCAAAACAGCAAGACAGACACCGGGAGGGGGGAGGGGCCTGCCACACATGTATGTACGGCGGGCTGAAGGGCGGAGACAGACAGACAGACCCACCCCGCCCCTAAGGGCAGCTCATATAGGCCCCCACTCAGCTTCCTCTCTGGTCCCACAGCGGGAAGGTGGGGCTGAGAGACAGGCCTGCAGGGGCAGATTAAGGCTCTATTCACGGATCCTTGAGCCAAAGGCCCCAGGACCAGCGGAGGCCTGGAGGAAGCAGCAAGTGGCAGAGAGCACAGCGAGCTGGGCTGCCCCAGGCATGTGGAAGGGTCTCTCTATGGGTGCCCTGAAGGCTGGAAAGAGGATGGAGTTGTTGATGGATCACAACCCCATTAGCTCAGCACGTTTGCTTTTCCAAATCGGCCCAGCAGCGTCTGGGTACCCAGGCGGTGAGCTGCTGAGACGGCCGGGACAGACGAGAGCTCCGGAGCCAGGGAAAGCAGATTACCTTACGTGTGCGGCTCGCCGACGGGCCTTACCTGGCAGTTGACGTCCATCTGCCCGTTGGAGAGGAGGTACTGGACTACGTCGTAATGCCCTTTCTTGGCAGCCAAGTGCAGACACGTGGAGCCCTCGGCATCCTGAGGGGGCAAAAAAAAAAAAAAAAAAAATCACTCAAACTCCGGGAAAATCCTCTCCCACCCTTCCCGGCACCTGCCACACTTGGTGTGACCAGCGCGGTATTTGGGAATGCCGGGGAAAGGCAGGCTAGTGGTCAGAGCACTGGCCTGGGAGAGGCCTCTTGTTTTTGAGGGCCACCTGCTGTAGGTGTCAGGAGAGAGGAAGGGCAGCCACAGTCAGTGCCCACCGGAATGGCAACAGGTGCTAAGCGAAGCCCTGACAAGCCGCCACGAGGGAGCACAGCGGGGCTGGGAGGAAGTGAAGGGATCTGAATGAAAAGGCCCCCTCAGAAGCGACTGCAGAGCTGGCTGGTTGCTGCTCCCTCCATTGATGGTGGCTTTCTTCCCCTGTCCCCTCTCCCAGTGTCCCCTAGCGCTCCCCAGGAAGCCAGAGGGGCAGGAAGTGTTGGGGAGAATTCTCCCCTTCACCTCGGCAGAGCTTCAGCACAGGCTGCAACGGCCCCTCAGGCCCGAGCTCAGAGAGACAATCTCAACTAGAAACTTCAGGCGCTGGCTACACGTGGGGTTTTCTTAGCCCGACTTCACGTCTCACACCGGGGCAGGATGTCTACATGGGGGGCTGCCCTGGCACAGCCACGCTGGAACCCCACGGGGGCCCCACAGAGACAAGGCCTGAACGAGGGTCTGAAGATGCTGGGGAAAACTCAGAGTCAAGGGCTGAAAGCAAAACCCCTTTGGGGTCACTGTGTGCAGGGTCTTCCCCGGGACGGAGGCCTGAGGTGTGAACGATGGTGGAAGGGGCAAGACCCATGAGTAAAGTCAGAACGAGAGAGAACCCAAACTTTCACCTCACACGAACTTAACCCAGAGCAAGCCCCAAGGGGCTGAAATAAATGAAACCCCAAAAGCAGCCACCGCTGCCCGATTCGTACCACCTCATCCTTCCACGTGAAACCCACAAAAAGCAACACGTGTCAACACAGAAGCAACACGCGCCAGCACAGTCTGGACCACAACCCTGAGGACACCCTGCCCACAGAGAGCACAGGGGAGTGATTTCACTGCATGGGGGAGGGGAGGTTTTGGACAGGTTCCATCCTGACAGCTCCTCAGGGCAAAGAAGAGGTTTTTACTCTCTCTAAAGTGCCCGGCACACCCAGACACACGTGGTCGAGAGCGCAGCGCGTCGATAGTCCACGGGTGCGTCTGACTGCTGGCAGGCCACGCACACACAAAGAATGGGGGATGCACAAAGTTCCCGACAAGCTTGACACGAGTGAAAAGCATGCTGGGAATCCGGGTCATAGTTAGAATAAGTGCAAAAGCCTCATAGCTCTGCATGACCCTGGCTAACGGCAGCACCCTTCTGCTAAGACGAGCAAGAGCCAACCGTTAATGAAGCCTTGGCGCGTACCTCAGAGGCATAGTCCCCCAAACTCCCACTGATTTCAATGAGAGCAGGATTTCCCTCTGACGGGAACAGCAGCAGTTCCCGGGGGGCCAGGAGTCCCCTAGGTCATTACTTGCCCTTTCAGGCTCGACAATCCCCCTGTCAGCGAGGGGAGCAGAGGAGCTGCCATCTCCCTGCCAAGGAGCCCCAGCTGATGTTGCACTGCAAGGCTGCTCCTTTCAAACGTGACTAATATCATCCTGGAAACTAATTAGTGCAACAATTATTGAATTTCAGTAATGATCCCAGGGTTGTAGCAGTTCTAATTTGGTTTTTCTGGTTCGAATAAGGGTTTGGGGGGCTTTTTTTCTTTTACCTTTCTTTAAAAAAATCTTTTTGCCCTGGGCCACTATTAAATCAGATGCCAGGCCTTTGGAGAGGGCACGGGGATGCCCCTGGCATCAGCTGATTTGAACCCCACAGGCTAGAGAAGGACTCCCCAGGAACTGTCAGCAACTAGCGACAGGCTGCATGTGGCCTCTTGTAGCTGAAACAAGATAATCCCAGAGCCACCAGCCAGCTCCTTCAGGGGGCAAAGCATCAGCACGACCCTGCTACGTTCCGTAGCAATATCACAGGCAGGCAGCTGAAGTGAGCAGGCGGTAATTGTACAAAGTTTGTGGAGAGAAGGGGCTTCAGCCTTCTAAATGGCATCTGATTTATGACACTAATAATCCAGCCGTGTATTTTACAAGAGGGTCAAAGAAAGCAGAGCACGTTACGGGCAACTAGCCAGGCACGTTTTTATTGTATTTGTTTAATTTAAAGGGCTGTATTTCCAAGACAGCCGCTGAATTGGCCACTGCAGTTTTGTGCTTGCAAACAGCGACACAATCAAGTACTGGACAGTTACACCCTCTCTTTCACCTTCAGCTGATGTGCAGGCAACTAATTAGAGGCCGTTTTAAAAAACTGCCCCCCAAAGCCTACTGCTGAGTTAACAGAGCACAGCGCCAGAGACTAAAAGCTGGGACTCTCTTTGTGCCCACTGAATTCAGACCCCACTACGAGGGATGTTAAATTTCGATGAATCAGCGAATCGAGAAGTCGATGGAATTTCAAGAGGGCGCTCGCCTGCGGCTCTTGTACATTTCAAAGGGAGAGGAGCAGCAGTCGGGATGGTGCAAGCGGGGCTGTTTCAATCCCTGCTCATGCTGTTTCCCCTCTGCCCTTTGCCCCCTGCGGAGACGGTGCGAGGGGAGCCGGCTTTTAAGCCAGTTTCCCGCAGCACTGGCTCCTGTTCCTCCCCACCCTTGCTGCCTCTCTGTGACAGAGGCAGCAAAGGGTAGGGGAAGCGAGTGGTCGACTAGTCGCTCACATTCCTACCCGCTACTGTTACTGAATTATTTTCATTCCAGTAGCACCCAGAGGCCCCAAACCTGGAGCAAATCCCCATTGTACACTAATGTGGCACAAGACAGTCCTTGCCCCAAGGAGCTTGCAATCTTAGGTGTTAAATACATTTTGTAGAAGTATTACCACCAGCCAGCCCCCACCCAAATGCCAAAGGCTCCCTCCCCCTTCCTCTCCACCTGGGAACTTGCTTCCAGACTTACGCCCTCCAAGAATGGGAAGGCAAGCCTGACAGGCTGCTCAAGGAGAAAAACGAGGAATCAACAGTTACCTTGGGATCAACCAATGCGCCAGCCTTGATAAGGTACTTCACAGCATCTAAATGGTTATTCTCTGCGGCCTCCATCAGCGGGGTCCTCTGGTCCTCTGAGCAGGTGTCTATATTAGCACCAGCCTGTTCAATGGCCAAGGCAAATACAAGAGCCTTTATACTAGCTCCTATTTAACAAAGGAAGGGTGGGGGGATACAGATCTGCCAGCAGGTTGTCTATCGAGAACTATTCGCCCATAGAGAAAGGGGATGTGGGGGAGTCAAAACTGATCTTTCTCTGAGACTCACATTATCTGCTCTCTTCCATATCCAGTAACTGGGAACACAAAGGAACAGACGGCTGGTGTTAGAGGGTCGCCATTATTAACTCGCCCTGTAGAATTCACAGCTAGTCTCTGATCTTTACGATGCCTCAAAAATCTCTGTATCAGCTACACTCAAAGAGAAGTTCTCGGTTCCCAAGGGCCCATCAACTCCATGGGGACAAGGAAACAGTTTTCCCTCCCCATCATCCCAGGCTGTTCTGGATCGACCTCGTCACCAAGGCCAAGGATGGGGTTTTTCAAAGCACCCAGCCTGGGATGACAACTCCTGTTGAGGTCAACGGTAAAATTTCCATTGATTTCCATGTGAGCAGAGTTATGCCAGTGCGGAGTAGACTGGGAAAATCTTCCCTTTATTTGTTGTGGGAATGCAACTGTGCAAGGCATTTGGCCTGTTTATTCCTGGAGCTTTGCCCAATAACTCATAAGCTGCTTCTAAACGAAGGGAAAAAAAACCCCTCCAAAGCCCAGAGAGGCAGGAGCAACACATGGATTTTGCTGCTCCTGTTAAGGAAGGACTTTCTACAGCAGTAACCGGGTGATTAGATTTGCCTACACACATAAAGGTGGGTCCCCATTGCTCCCCGCAGCCCTTCAGTGGCCCCCTTTGTTTTTGTTGCTTTTAAAAAGTGAAAACACCCAACTCACACGGTGGAAGGTGTGTTCCAGATTAGGGGAGCTGGGGATGGTTACTGGCCCGTAGTGTGTTGCCCCAACAGCCTTGCTGTAGGAAACCCGGGAGTTGTTGCATTTGTCCCCACCCTCCCTGCTCCTGTCATGGCCACCTCTTAACAGAATTATTCTTCTACCAGGTGCTATTCCTGCGATTCATTTAAAACGGTCCCACAAGGCCTTAAGGATCCTGCAGGCCTCACTCACACAAGGAGTGCCACTGGCTTCAATCAGAACAACTCCCCGTATAAAAAGAACAGGATTAAGATCGAAGGTTCACATTTTGAAGTGTCTCAAATTGGGCACCCCAAATGACCAGCCACTTTCAAAACATGGGCCTATTCATTCTGCTTTACTGAAATACGCGTTTTAAAAGCCCCCTTTTTTAAAGCCATTCAATGAAAAGGGTTCCAATGCAAAGCAGTTCTTTGCACTCCAGTTCTTCGCGTTAATCAGGTGTCTCCCTTCCTACAAACTTACTGAAGTCCAAATCCCATCAACTCACACTCAACAGACCAGAAGAATGAGCTACAATGGCTTTTATTTGCAAGGGAAATCAAATCATTGAGCAGGGGGAATCGTGGAAAGGAAAGGTTGGCAGGTTAATTCCCGAATGTTTTGTGGCTGTGAAGGGATGGAGGACGTGGCAGGGAGAGAAGCCTGTTGACTTGTAAGACTATAAATGGAGACGAACCTGAATCAGCATGTGGCAGATGTCCACATGCCCAGACTCTGCAGCAGCATGGAGAGGGGTTCTCTTATTCTGGTGCTCCATTTTGAAGTTTGGGTCAATCCCATCCACTGAAAAACAAACAGACACGTCCAGCTGGGAGCCAGAGATCAACAGCGAACCCGCACCAAGGCAGCATCTGAGGGACACTGCTCACGGCTCCAGAATCTGAAGGTAATTTACCTCTATGCTGTTTCAAAAGTTTCACACTTGGGATCTTAACTGGTTGTTACATCCCTGCTATGGCCAAGTGCTAAAACAATGAAACCCAAGAGGGACTACTTCTGTAGTCTGAGAGATGGCATGAACTACCTTTTAACACAGACAGTCGCATGGATACCTCTCTTCCCATGTGCTACCCTGTACGCCACCTCCCCTTTCAGTCACAATTCTCAAACAGCCCTGCGGCTGCAAAAGCAACGGCTGACATGGAGAACTGACAGCAAAATGATTTAATCTGTAGCTTGTTTTATAATAAATAACAACAGCCACCACTGCCCCACTACTTAACCCTTACACGATGCTTTTCATCAGATCTCAAAATGCTGTGTGATCTCTAACATATCTATCTTCTGTGAGGCAGGGCAGTACAATTTTCCCTACATTATAGATGGGAAACTAAGGCACAAAGTGACCAAAAGCCTTGCCCAAGGTCACAAAGGAAGTCTGTGGCAGAGCAGAGAACTGAACCAGGGTTTCCCAGCTCCTAGGATAGTACTTTAACCACTTCAGACAGGGAGAAACCTACAGTATGTGACCCGCTTGGGCTCTCTGGACCACTAGCAAGTCCTTGATGGATCTCTAGGGCTCTCCTTCTGTCTCCATTAACACTGGGCTCCACTGAAGCTAACAAAGCTATTCCTGTTAACACGAGCTGACAATCTGGTCCAATATTCTCATAGCTGTGCAGAAACTGCCAGATGACGATGACGGCCGGACACAGATGACTGGCTGTGACAATACAGTACTTAGGGTGATGTTGTAATTAAACAAAACACCAGTGAACTGAATGTTATTGCTACCAGGGACTCAGACAATGCTGCTGATATTTGCCAAAAGGACAAAGGTGTCCGGTAAGAGAAAAGACTGAAAAAATCTGCAAAAATTCACTACTAACCACCACTGAGCAGCAAAACTGGTCAAGAGAAAAAAATTACTCATCTTTCGACAAAAAGAAAAACAAATACTCTCATGTGATCAGTGATAAAAGCAACCTCAGAATCTCAAAATTGTCCTCCAGATGCAGCTGATTAAAGACCCTAATAATAAAGCTCTGTGCACTGAACATCTTTCATTTTCTGCAAACTCACTGGGAATCCTAATTTTAAACACCCTCCATACAACATGTAAACACCCCCTAGCCCCCACGCAGCATGAGACCAGGCTACTTCTGCTCGTTTGGAAAATTACACAGACCATTTGAGGGTAGGTAAGGCCGGACACCTGTATAAAACTGTCCAGATTCACACACAGGTTGGCAGTGGGTCCACGCATGAGAGAGAGGAGAAACAATCGTCAATGACACGTCTTAGCTTCCAACGCCTGCCCGCGTGGGCCAACGGGGAATGCAAAGTTGGGAACGGGACTGTGGTAAGTGACTGGCAGGAGCTGGCATGCTGCCAAACAAGCAACCGTCTGGCAAAGTGCCACTTACCCAACATAAGCAGGACCTTCTGCAGTTCCCCTTGCCTGGCAGAGAAGTACAGCTGCTTCGGGTGGAACCGTAACTTCTTGGGTCTACAGCAGGGGAAACAGGCTTATTACTGACTCTTAAAGAAAAGTCCCCAGAGCCCAGCCCCCACCTCCCTGCCACTGGTTTCACAGGAACACCAGGAAACACCTGAAGGGCACCTTCCTCCCCCCCCCCGCTGCCACACCACACACACTGAGCCTTCGGGCTCACCCAGCGGCCCTGCCTCGCAGAGTGAACGAATGTGGCTACTGCAAGTGCTCGGCTTTTTCCCACCCCCGCACAAGTGCCACGCATCACATGGCTGCACACACAGAGCGAGGAGTCAGAGGAGGACGCTGCATTTTCTCTGCCAGCCAGCCGCGCACCGGGGCTCCCGACCCCGCCGGCCAGCCGCGCACCGGGGCTCCCGACCCCGCCGGCCAGCCGCGCACCGGGGCTCCCGACCCCGCCGGCCAGCCGCGCACCGGGGCTCCCGACCCCGCCGGCCAGCCGCGCACCGGGGCTCCCGACCCTGCCGGCCAGCCGCGCACCGGGGCTCCCGACCCCGCCGGCCAGCCGCGCACCGGGGCTCCCGACCCCGCCGGCCAGCCGCGCACCGGGGCTCCCGACCCCGCCGGCCAGCCGCGCACCGGGGCTCCCGACCCTGCCGGCCAGCCGCGCACCGGGGCTCCCGACCGCGCCGGCCAGCCGCGCACCGGGGCTCCCGACCCCGCCGGCCAGCCACGCACCGGGGCTCCCGACCCCGCCAGGCAGCCACATGGTGGGTCTCCCGGCTCCACTGGACAGCCCCCTGCCACGCTCTGGACAACTTTGCTGGCAGCTCGTTACAGGCAGCTCACTGCCCTGCTGTCCCTGTAGGACTCCCTGCTACTAGGCCTCCACCAGGACTCTCCGTTCCTACAACAACCCTGCCAGACCACAGATGCTGCCGGACCAGAGAGTCCCAGTTTAGAGAGTTCTAACCCGTAGTGTGTTTCTATTTAGGTAACTGTCCGAAGGGAGAAAGTTCAAAGGAGCCAGGCAGAGGGAGCTCCTGGCTTTGGGGTTCTCTCCTGCTGGTGTTCTAGGACTGTGCATGGGGACCCCTCGTAGGTAAGTACGGTCTGTGTGGAGGCTGACTAACCCGTCCATCGGCATGGTGGATGCAGCAGAAGATGGAGAACGGCCGAGCCGAATAGACACACGCTGTGTAGTACTGGGCCTCAAAGCCCAAATAGAGCAAACCCGACTTTGTTCCCGCCCAATGAACCTGTGGGGCATCTGAGAGACTTGGAGGCTGGTTCTTACTTTTCTGAGTCCAGGGCAATCAAAGCGCTTTCCAAGGTTTCTTTAACTGGTCCCTGAGGCAGGCCGGTGGCAGGCTTCACAAAAACAGAAGACCCGGCCAAATCAAACCCCTCGGTAGCCGAACTCTCTGGCTTGTCTTCCTCAGATAACTGTGTTCCAGTGCCACTGATGGGAGAGAGAGAGAGAGAGAGAGAGAGAGAGAGAGAACCAAACGTCACCACTCCGTCCAGACACACACACACCCTGATGCCAAAGGAGGAAACAAAACGAGTTTTAAATGCAAGCGGCTTAAGCGGTTTTGAAAAGGGAACAAACGCATTTCATGGCCACGTGGCCAGAATTCTCCCCGGACCCAAAGCAGCGTTACCCTCTCCTTAGCACAGCTGCGCTCTCAGTAACGTATTCGTGGGTGCAGCTACCACTGCGACATGGGGCAGAGAGTGGGGGCCAGCAGTCCTGGGAGCAAGTGACAAGAAAGCGGCGCCGTTCAGCTCCGCCTCAGGACTGAGGCTCTCTCTCAAGCGCTGCGCAGCGCTGAAGACTTGCGGAGCGGGTGACGATTTGCCTCTCGTGCTGTAGATGGTTGGACTGTCTCTCTGCCCACGTGCCGGTGGGTCGGAGCCCCTCCCCCCCATGCTATGGTCAGGCGCTATGCAAGCTTGTCCCGAGACTGCATCCGCCAGCCCTAATCCTGACCTGCAGACCCCACTGCTCTTCTAGTCCCAGGCCCCCAGGCAGCTCTGCTGTGCCTCTCTCCCTGCTCTTTCTGGGCCCTTCTCGAGCAGAATGGAAGATGTGCTGAGCCATTCAATGGCTCTGGGGGGGGGGGACAAATGTCTCTGGGGAATGGATGACAGTGCAGGCAGAGACTCATGTCATTTAACTTGTGATGTGGGAGGCCAGGTCTTCAGAGATGGAGAACTAGTGCAGCCTCCTGGTGCAGCCTTCAGCTTCCTGCTGCTGGAACTAGGAACCTGGGTGACCCATGGAGCAGTGACGGGGGAGAGGGCCAGACATAAATCAAGGCACGGAGGAGGGCCCGATGCTTCCACTGACTAGTGACTCACCCCCCCGTGGTGGTGTCTGCTCTTCCCTCCAGAGACACCGGCTTCTCCTGCTCGTAGGTCAGCAACACGGTGGAGGTCGTGTCTGCTTTCGCTATCGTCACCTCCTTCGCCTTTGAGGCCTCTTCCCCGCAGTGCGGGCAGTAGCTCATGTCGTTGACCTGGGAGGCACAGTCCTTGTGGAACCGGTGGGAAATGCTGCTTTCAGGCTGACACTCCATGAAAGTTCCCTGGAGGTAGAAGAAAATCGTGCAGAAGAAATCCACGTGCTCAGTCATAAGTTTCTCCAGTGTGCTTTGTCCCTGGAGGTCAGATCACCCCCACGCCCCTGTGCGATAGGCCAGTCTTATCACTCTGTACAGGGAAATACATCGGCAGCCAGGAGAAACAACGGTGATTACAAATCGAGCCACTAAGTGCCCTTGGCATAGAACCCCGGAGTCTTGGTTCCCCCCTTCTCTGCTCTAACATCTCCCTACAACAAAGCTCTTGCGTGTGTTTCTAGGCACACAACCTCTAATGGGTGTCATGCTGTAGTGGCTTATATGCTGGGGTAACACATCCCCATTCCCAGGGGTAACACATCCCCATTCCCAGGGGATCCTCTCTCGTAGGACAAGATACTTCCACAAGTGAAAGGGGCACAGAAAATCTGACAGCCGTCCTCTATGGCAGGCCTCCACTGACACGGAGTTCATGGCTGGCGTTGCACACTCCTAACCCCATGTAAGGGCCTCCACGTGTGGGGTTACACTGACGTCATGACTGCAGTTTCTAAGCCAGGGGTCTTAAAATCACAGCCCACGGGCCATCTATGGACCGGAGCACATCTGCAATCTGGACAGGGAGACCCAGCAGACCAGAGAGGGCATGACAGTCCCTGTCCCCCAAGTCCCACCCCTTCACACCAACCCCCCTCACATCCCATCCCCCAAGGGATGCGTCCTCGGGAATACCGGGGTGGGAGGGGCCCAGCCAAGTGCACTCTGCTTCCCCACAGCTCTCACCACCTCAGGGAGCACACGGAAAGGGGAGGCAAGAGGGGGCCTGCCGCCCCACACCAAGCCCCCCAGTAATCCCCAAGGCCAGGTCCCTCAGGATAGGGTGCAATGGGGGGAGAGGACGGGGATTGGGGGATAGGAGGAGACTGGCAGATGTGTACGCCTCCCCGTGGGCTGGACTGCGAATATGCTCCATCCCGCAGATGGCCCATGGGCCTTGAGTTTGAGACCCTCTGTTCTAAGCTAACTTAGTAAATCAGGGTGACTCTTGTGTTTACACAGAGCCCTAGAACCGTGTGCTGCAGAACCCCACTGCACTGGCTGTCAGGGTCGCGCCGCATGACATTCTCCTCTCTCCAAAACCCTCCAACACTTCCTGATTGATGGATTCTGGGACAGCATCAAGTACTCTGTGGCACCAGTGCTACTTGAAGCCCACCTAACAGTGATAGCAGAGACTGATGCATTCTGGGATAGCATTTATGAACCAAGACTGGCCAATCACAGATCAGAGGACAGGGTGAGCTGAATCGCTATGGGAATCAGTTAACCATTACCCCAAGTTTACAAATAGGCAAACTGAGGCACGGATGAATTAAGTGACTGGACCAAGGCAACACAGAGCTGGCTCGCTGGCAGAGCTGGGACTAGAACTCCTTGTCTTGCTCTAACTATCTAATCCATGGCAAAGCAGTGCACATGGGATACCCCGGATCTTGTGTGCACAGGGTAATTTACAGAGAACTAAGACCTACTTTTATTATGGAAGAAGAAATAAACCATTGGAACAATTTTCCAAGGGCTGTGCAGATTCCCCATCACTGGCCATCTTTAAATCCAGACGGGATGTTTTTCTGCTCTAGGAATTATTTTGGGGGTAGTTCTCTGGCCTGTGTTCTACAGAAGGTCCGACTGGATGGTCGCCAGGGTCCTTTCTACCTTTGGAATGTATGAAGGTAGAACTGGGAAAGGTCATTGCGGGAGAGATTAGTGGGGAGGAGGGAGGTGAAGACACCCAAGGCCTCCAACATGGTCTGGCTGTCAAAGAGGATCACTCAATAGTATTCTTTGAAGTATCTCTGGAGGCCAAAGGTAGTTCAAAGGCCCCAGCGCATGTTCCTTAGCTGCCACTAGACCATTCCCTAGCCCTGAAAGTTGCAGTGCCCAGCTGCGAGAGGGAGAAAAGATGCATGATCGCTGAAAGCCAGCGTGGCGGGCCTCTGTCGCTAGGCACCCGCAGCACATCTGCATGCCCCCGGGTTGTCACGAGCGACTTACTGCAGTGCAGAAGTAGCCACAGCCCGGGCAGCACTGGTGTTTCACCATCCTCCCTCTGTGGTCCTCGCACAGCACCAAGAGCTGGACTTTGTTCGAAGGGCGCATCAGCTCGTATTTCACCACGCTGTTTGTGCATCGGCCCAGCTGGAATGGGAACCAGGAAAGGAAATGCAGTTACTGGAGCCCAACACACAGACCAGCCTCTCTGCCTGAGCCGACTGCCTGACGAAACCTGGCCCTTCCACAGCCCCTCAGATGCGCGCCAGACAGCATTCACCCTCCTATCGAGAGCAGGGCAAAGCTGCTCTCCCAGGAAGAAATGCATCATTTACTAACTAACATGCATATGGACCAGAGTCATTCAATCCTCATAAGGAAACTCAGAACTGGAAATACACGAGAGCCAAGCAGCAGCAGCAGCAGAACGGGCAGTCCCATTTTGCCAGAAACGGAGGGTGTCATGGACAGAGGAAACAAGACCTAGTGAACACGGCTGAATGAGACAGAGGGAGAATCGCTGGACAATTCAATTATGGCTTGTGCTTGCTGAGGCCCCACACTGGAACTAGCCCATGTATGTGAGCACTGTGTGTATTTAAAAAATAAATCTGGCCTGCAAGGGATTGAGGTGCCATGAATGTCTGATTAGCTAGTTCGCCTATTTCCACTGTCGGACATGCCTGCTTTGTTGGATCAGAGATTAATGCTTCACTCTGCTTCATTCACACTTACGCCTCTCGTCAATTTCACTTCCAGAGCACCAAGCACTAGGCAGTGTGGGGTTATGTTTGAGTTTCCAAAACTATCACCAGCTCCTTAAATTTTACCTTTACCCTCCACCGCCACCTCCAAACCCCTCCTCTTCCCCCTCTTCAATAACACGAAAGCCTATTGTGAAAAACATCCCTACCAATCGAAACCACTGGGCCTAAACACCGATACTACAAGTCGAACCTCCTAAATCTGGGACTCTCTGGTCCCGCAACATCTGTCGTTAGGTAGGATCACGGATGTTCCTGGACCAGAGAGCCCTGGCGCCCAGGAGTGTGAGCCAGTCAGAAGTTCAGCAGCGAGGAGCCCCACTATTGGGTCTGGCGAGTCCTGTCCCGGGGAGCCCCAACTGGGCACGGCACAGCGGGGCAGCCACTGAGCCTTGACCTGGCGTGGCAGCAGCGGGGCAGCCACGGAGCCCTGACCTGGTGCGACAGCAGCGAGGCAGCCACGGAGCCCTGACCGGGCGTGGCAGCAGCGGGGCAGCCACGGAGCCCTGACCAGGCGTGGCAGCAACGGGGCAGCCTTGGAGCCCCATCTTCAGTAAGCCCTGGCCAGGTGCGGCAGCAGCGGGGCAGCCGCAGAGCCCCGATCCGGCGTAGCGGCAGCGGGGCAGAGCCAAGTCCAAGCCCAGGTAGCGGCAGGGCTGGAGCGGAGCCAGCCGGAAGGAGGGGTAGTGTCCTGGGAGGCTGATGGCAGGGGAAGTCCCCAAATCCGGAAAATTCCCTCAGTCGGGACGGGTCAGGTCCCTAGGGTTCCAGACCAGGGAGGCCCAACCTATACCGCCTGGGTCAGAAGAGCCACTAATAAAAATGGCCACCTCTCACTAGGTCTAAGTGGAAAATAGCAACCAAGTTCCCTTGTGCTACTTCTACACTGAGCAAATCTGATCAGAGGAAGGCAAGCCGGCCTGTCTGTATTCAGAGTCCCGATGTCATCCTGCTCCCACTTTCGGTGAAGGATCCACTTCCAGGCAGCATGTGAAGAGTTCAGAAACGATTCACGGCTCTTTTATCCAACGTTACAGAGGCCAGCGGGTGGCTTAGAACCTTCGATAACTCCTTCTGTGCTTACGTCCAAATACACGCTAGACACCTAACACGCTTAACACATTTAATAGCCATTTATTGACGGTTTTTAACGTGAAACCGTAATATAAACGTGGCCATCATTCCACCCCCAGGTCTGCGGGCGGGGGAGGGGGAAATACATAGAGAGCCATCTCCTCTTCCTTGCCTGGAGACCCCGGGGAGTGAGTCTCCCGGCTTCTCCCCACCAAGGCTCTAGGGGTGTTTCCCTTCAGTGACTAACTCGTTTCCCATTAGGGACACCTCTGCCACGTGGTCCATGTGCGTACGTGACTGAGACGCAGGCAACAGGCTGTGAATGATCCACTGCCTCCCGATTCTTTCCAGAGCCCAGAAAGGAATGAGACTAATTCTGACTCCCTCCCCATGCAAGCAACTCGGCAAGGGAAAGCGAGGCCTGCAGCCCGCCTGCCGGGAAGCACAGCCCACTAAAAGGGAAGCTCAACAATTTGGTTTTCTTGCCAGAAGTGGCACCTCCCAAGGCTCCAGAGAGAGTGAAGCAGGGACTGACTCCAGGGCCGCCGGCTGCCCAGCTGTGATTCACTGAAAGTCACAAGCACAGCGATTTTCAGGCAGCAGAACCTGAAGGCAGCCCGGGGCTTCGGGGACCTGGAAAGCCTTTAGCAGAAGAGCAGCGCAGGGGAGGGGAAGTTAGAGGGCAGGCAACCGCTCCAGCACCACGTTCCATGCACCGGGAAAGGTCTGTTCTGGCTCCGGGGTAATCAAGGGAAACTGGCTCCGGGGGCTTCTCTTGCTGACACATGCAAATGTATTTTATTGCCCTTGGCGTGGAGAGCCCAGCTGCACCGGCTGAAGCAAGCAGCACAGAACCCCCGGCTGCCCACGCGCCACTCGTGCTGGACTGAGGGGCGGCATGCCCTGGATTTCGGGGGTGGCTGATGTGCTGGGCAGGCTGGGACTGGGGTTCCCAGGCCAGTGACAGGGCAAGGGCTTTCTGGCCAGACACAGCAGTGGATCCTGCTCTCACCCTGCCACAGCCCTTCTGCACAGCCTGGAAGATGCCTCCTGCACTATACCCCATGCGGCTGCTGTGTCAACCTTTACCTTCCCTCTCCCACTGCCTCCTCCCTTTCGGCTCACTCCTCCCCATGCCCCTGTCACCAGAAATCCACACACCGCGGTGCGGCTGCTGCACATGCTCTTGCAGCTGAGCTACCTCCCTCGGGAGCCTAGTCACAGGGCAAGAGCCAGAGGGAAGGCGGGTGGCTTCCAAGCAGCTGGCAGCCACTTTACCTGCTATAGCACATGTCAGCAAGGAGCCAGGCCAAGAGATCTCTGTCCCAAACCTCCTCGGCGTGGACTCAGCTGGGAATCTGGGAAAGCAGTGGATGTGCTCTACCTCGACGTTAGCAAAGCTCTGGATACCATCTCCCACAGTGTTCTTGCCAGCACGCTAAGGAAGTATGGCTAGGGAGAATGGACTGTAAGGTGGCAGAAAGCTGGCTAGTGACGACAACTCAACGCCCGTTTGGCCTCTGGTATCACACGGAGTGTCCCAAGGGTCAGTTCTGGGGTTGGATTTGTTCAACATCTTTATGAATGACCTGGATGAGAGGATGGATTGCACCTTCAGCAAGTTCGTGGATGACACTCAGCTGGGGGGAGAGGTAGATACACTGGAGGGCAGGGACAAATTGGAGGATTGGGCCAAAAGAATTCGGATGAGATTCAACAAGGACAAGTACAGAGTCCGGCACCTGGGATGGAAGAATCCCATGGACTGCGACAGGCTGGGGACCAACTGGCTAAGCAGCAGTTCTACTGAAAAGCACCTGGGGATTACAGTAGATGTCATCCCGCTCCCACTTTCGGTGAAGGATCCACTTCCAAGCAGCTTGTGAAGAGTTCAGAAATGATTCACGGCTCTTTTATCCAATGTTACAGAGGCCAGCGGGTGGCTCAGAACCTTTGATAACCCCTTCTGACGCTGTGCTTACATCCAATCCACACTAGACACCTAACACATCTATTAGCCACGTTTTTTAATGTGGAACCATAATATAAACGTAGCCATCATTCCACCCCCAGGTCTGCAGGGGGATAGAGAGCCATCTCCTCTTCCTTGCCTAGTGACACCTGGGAGCCAGTCTCCCGGCTTTTCCACACCAAGGCTCTAGGGGTGTTTCCCTGGATATGAGTCAACAGTGGGCCCTTGTTGCCAAGAAGGCTGTTGGGCTGCATTAGGAGGAGCATTGCCAGCAGAGCAAGGGAAGTGATTATTCCCCTCTGTTGGAGAGTCCTGTGGAGGGCAATCAAAATTATTAGGGCGCTGGGGTACATGCTTTATGAGGAGAGGCTGACAGATTTGGGCTTATTTAGTCTGCAGAAGAGCGAGGGGGGATCTGATAGCAGCCTTCATCTACCTGAAGGGGGGGTTCCAAAGAGGATGGAGAGAGGCTGTTCTCTGTGGGGACAGTTGGCAGAACAAGGAGCAATGGTCTCAAGTTGCAGCGGGGGAGATCTGGGTTGGCTATTAGGAAAAACTATTTCCCTAGGAGGGTGGTGAAGCACTGGGATGGGTTCCCTAGGGAGGGGGTGAAATCTCCATCCCTAGAGGTTTTTAACAAAACCTTGACAAAGCCCTGGCCGGGATGATTTCATTAGGGTTGGTCCTGCTTTGAGCAAGGGGCTGGAGTAGATGACCTCCTAAGGTCTCTTCCAGCCCTGATCATCTATGGTTCTATGAGCATCACTAGTACGTAAACTGAGCACACGAATGTTCTCAACCCAGTCTTCAGACTCCCTTCATCAAAGTCAAGACCTTGGCTCCACTGCAAACCAGTTAGCACAGCCAAGAGCTCACCCAAACAAGAGCAGGCAGAACCCTCAGCACATGAAACAGAGGGGGCCAAACCATCCATGGGAGGAAGATCTGTGAGAAGCTAGAGGAGGGGCTCCTACCTCATTGTCCACGCTCTCCGTCGCCATGCACTGGTTGTTGGCTAGTGTGGTAATCTCTCGGCTCTTGGGGGTTTCCATTCGACAGCTACAGAGAGGAACTTCCTGAAGACCATCCACTTCCATTGCTTCAGGGCCATTAGAAAGACCTACAGTGTGAAAGTCAAGTCAATCAGTTCCATAATGGCCTCCTGAGAAGAGCCACACAGAAGAAAAGGACACAGTTTGTCGATGCTTTGCTCTTCTACAGCCCCTCCGAACAAGGTTCTCATAGCTCTGTGCAAGCATCAGGTAAAGCTCATAACATAGGTATGCACTTGGTCTTATCCCTATTCCACAGATGGGGAAAATCAAGGTACTTAATGTGGCGTTTTCAGAAGTGCCCAGTATTGTTCTAACTCCGCTCCCCGTGGGAATTTTACCACTGACTGCAAAGGAAGCAGACACTTGGGACAACTGAAAGCCCCACCCTGAAGGAGAGACCTCCCCACTGTCACACCGTGCACCTGTGGCAGGGAGCAGAGAACCCAGGAGTCCAGACCCTCAATATGTTATTGTAACACCAGATGGAATTGCAGTTGGCTCCCTGCAAGTTAAGTCTGAAGCTGTATTACAGCAGAATGTGAGAAAAGTTTTTCAGGACTGGTTTCTATTTGCAAAGGCTTATTACTTGCTTGAAAAAAAAATATCCCTTGGCATATTTGGTCTGAGCCAGAGAGCTGCACCGTGTTCCTCACGTGTTTGCGTTACAGAAACACCAACATTGTTTTTTAAAACTTCCAACACATTTACGCGTGGCTAATTCTAAACTGTCTTCCTCAAGCTTGGGAAGCTATTAGGTCTTCAAATGAAGTCAAAAAGCTCCAAAAGGGGAGTTGTTTCGGTCTGGGCGAAGGTTGAAACACCCATACTAATCTTAGGGTCGCAGCAGAGATTCCCCTCTGGTGTCATTGAGAAATCAACATTCCCCCCTCCGCCTCAACAGCATTCTCGGGGTGAGAAGTCGATCCGTTTTCATCTTGTAGGGAACGTCCCCAAGCAGGAAGTATTATGCTCCCAAGAACCAGTATGGCCCATAGACAAAGCCTGTCTCTACTGCAGCCATCTAGCTGTAGAAGCCTGCTAAGGAGGGGCTGTGACAGTGCAGTGCAAATCCCTGTAGATTTGCGTGTCAAGGCTATCTAGAGCCTTAAGGAAACAGAGTCTCTTCCAGGACCATAAGGCGGGGAGCAGTTTATTTCTCCTTCCAGCTGCTACTTCCACAGCCCTTCTGACATCCAGTGGATCTAGTCAAAACACTCAGGATCCAGCTCCTGAGGGCTTGGGGGAGGGAGAGAAATTGACTTTCCGTTCAGGATGGACACTCCCACCAGCTCTGTGAGATCCCCTGGTCGACAGAATAAGGCAGACTTCCAAAGGAAGCACAGCGTGGGGGAGAGTCAGTTTTGTGATGAAGCACTGGCCTCCCGACAAATTCAGCACTGGGAACAGCAGCCTTCTCGTTAGCAGAGGCCTCTCTGGAGCCAACAGGCCGACAACCCTGCACTTGGATGCCCAGGTACTGCCCCCCTGAGTAGGAGAAGCCGTCCATCCTCAGGGAGTTTACCTGCCCTCTCCAAAAGTAACTACGGTAACGCCCCAACGCACCACACTTTGCAGTGCTGGGGGTTATGCCAGTAGAATACGGCAGGGCTGTGGCATGGTGCTTTTTAGGTAAACAACAGTTATTTAAAGGGGGAGGAGGCTGCAAAACCAGGCCGACAAAAATCGAGGAAGAAGACGTCAGCCAAAAGGAGAAAGACTTGCCTGCTCCGTAAGAAACGTTTGCAATCTTAAAATTCACCCGCAAAACCTTGTAAGCTAATGTAAGGGGGGTTCCCTCCCTTGAACCCTATTCTGCACCAAACTGGGCCCAGACTGTAACGGTGCCACCTGTGCCCCTGGGCTCAGCGAGATGAGCCGCCTTTATAATGATGCATCTCTTCAAATTCTCCTAGCAGTAGCCACCAGGGGGCATCATCTCAATACAGAGGATGAGACCAAGGAAACAAAGAACCAAAATGGTACATGGCCATATTTAGAAAGCTGACACTCACCTTCCGATTGTGAAGACAGAATTCCCTTTACTCGGAGATCCAAAGACTCAAAAGACACTTCCATGTATTCCATACTATTCTCCTGCCCAGCACCCTCTCTGCCTCCCAAAGGTGGTTTATACGCTTCAGTACCTAAATTAAAATATACATATATTTATATAGAAAAAAAGAGAGTGCGGGTGTGTGTGTATAAAGGCCACATTCATCACAAAGCAAGCAGTATTCAGGCTACACGCCTAAGAGACTCTATAAATACAGATGCATACAGAAATAATGAAAATGTAACATCTGGCCACGAATGTTACAATTGCTCTCTTATCTCCTTTTCTGTAGGATCGGGTAGATTTTTCACTTCCACTTAGGTAACGATGAAAGAATAAAACGAGACAAACAAGTCCTGCCTTCCAAACACACATCTGTCTGCTGCCGTACTGCATCAGCAGCAGAAGCTTAAATGGCAAGAGAAAGAGATGGAAACCTAGCTCGCCCTGACTTACCCCACAATCTCTCTCTTCAACCTGCTGCAAAGGGGCCCTAGGCCACTGCCCCAGCAAGGCAGTGCAAACTCACCAAGAACGTACACATCACACATTAGAAGGGAATGGGATCGCTGTCATTCAGATTAATGGGAGGGGGAGTGTAAATTCCCAGTCCTACTGTTTAATAAGCAAGGTGGCTGCTCAATGGAGATTTTGAAAGAGGGGGGATATTTGTGAATCTTTTAATGAGTTCAAATTCTTTTGAGTCACCCATCTTCACACTCTGCTTCTTGCTAGCTCCCACCACTAAAAATGGGACCAACAGGCTTTTATTCCCCCAACTCACTGGGGGAATAGCTGGTTTTCACGCCAATACCTACACGTGCAGGTCAACAAAGAGAGCCAGGCCTGAATGTTAGTATTAGCTATTTGCTCAGAAGCAATCGCCACCCCCACTTCCTATTACAAAAGTTTCCATCAGCCAACCAGGAAAAAGCTACCAGGCATGACTGATGTGACTGCTTGCATGCTGTGCCCCGATCCCCGGGCTGAAACGTGTTCACTCAGCGACTTGCGACAGAAGTTGGTAAAAGTCAGTCTATGCAAGCAGAAACACCGGCTACCCCCGTTAGACAAGCCACCTGATGGTGACGGAGAATCGTGGACCTTTAATATTGGTGCTGACTAAAGCGACATAGCTGTGCTGCTGGGGACTATCAACCTCTGCCTACATGGCAGTTTCCCTGGGCCCCTTCTGAATAGATCTCCCTGGCATTAACCCCACAACTTGGTGAGGTTTTCTTGGGTCTTTATTCCTTCTCCAAGGGAGCCATCTGGTGTGTGCCTTTTCTTCTGCAGGCTCTCATCAAGGTGCTCTTCCTCCGGGTGGGTGAGGCAGGCAAGAGAACAACGCCATGAATAAGTGGAAAATGTTCACCTAGGGTACGTCTATATAGCAGGGCGAAAGTCGAATTAAGCTAGACAACCTGAGCTACAGCAACTGCGTAGCTAAAGTCAAAACAGCTTTATTCGGCTTTTGGCGCTGTCTACACAGCAAGAAGTCGAAGGAAGAACGCTCTTCCTTCGACGTCCCTTACTCCTTGTGAAATAAGGGTTACAGGAGTCAGAGTAAGACGTCCTCCAGCTGGATATTATTTTGAAATAACGGCTTGCTGCATACATACGCTCTTTGTTAGTTTGGAGTAATGTCAGTTATTCCAAAATAACACTGCTGTGCAGACATAGCCTTAAGGAGCAGCAGCCAACCTGTCCCACTGCCTTCTACCCAAACCCTTTCTACATGTTGGCTATTCTGTTTCTTGGAAGAAGAACAAAGGCCGACAGTTCCTGCCAAATCTGTCCTGTCACCAGCAAAACTTATTGACTGCTTTGCGAAGGGAGAAGTGCCTGTAAGTGCTGACATACAACCACTGGCCGCAGAGTGTTGGTGGTCTGAAACATTTGGGAAGTTCACGAGGACAAGTCATTTGTGCAGCACCTTACACACTGGGATCCTCGCCTGTGACTGGGGCTCTTAAGCCCTATGAAAATACAAAGAATACAAAATATTTTCTATCTGCAACAGCAGCTGTGTCGAGGACCCTAGCTACCCCATGGTTCTGCATTGCTCCAACCTGAACCCTTTCCAAATCTCAGACAGTTCAGGCTTTGTGGGTGTTCTGGGGGCAGAGCCAATGTCTGGCTGGCATTGTAAAACCAAACTGCACGGGAAAATGCATCAGGGACTTTTGGCACCTGCGTCCCCTCCCAGTGAATCTTCTTCAGAGAGATGCTCGGGGGAGTTCCTATGGCGAATCTCAGAGGGGTAGCATGTTAGTCTGGATCTGCAAAAGCGACAAGGAGTCCTGTGGCACCTTATAGACTAACAGATGTATTGGATGCATCTGACGAAGTGGGCCTTTGCTCACAAAAGCTTATGCTCCAATACATCTGTTAGTCTATAAGGTGCCACAGTCGCTATGGCAAATCTAGAACAGAAGCTACTTCTAACCCTGTAGTAATTTTCCCCTTGTGCCCTTCCCTCCTCCCACTTCATCTACAAAGATATGGCAGCAAGTCAGCTGGGAGCCGAGGGCATCATCCTTTTGTCTTCATGTAGAAGGCCCATTTCTATCCAGTTAGCAGACACATGCAAGCAATTACCTAACACGCTGGCTTGTTTCTTTTTATTCCTCCTTCTCCTCTTCCGGGCGGGTTTCAGCCAGGGACTGTCCGTCTTCCCTTTCCTCTTCAGCAGTTTCTTCTTCATGCTAGACTCGGAGCTCTGAAGAACCAGAAAGGCCATTTGCACTCACAGCATGCTTGTACCTGTGGCCCTGTACTCATTTCCACCCATTTTAAGGCCCACTTCCAGTCCCAGAACAAAGTACGGGGAGTTTGTGTAACTGAGAATCAGGTTTTGAAATTAACCCGGTTCTCAGAAGTCTCTAGAGCTTACCAGAGACACTTAGAAACACGGGGGCGGGTTTCCTTTCATGTAAGCAGTGCATGTTTCACTTTCAACATGCCTTTCTAGAGCAAGGTCCTGGCTGTGCACACCACCTCAACCACATTCACTACAGATAGTGAGCAGCAAGCACTCTGGAGGCCAGTGGTGTCTGCGAATCCAGGGTGCTTTACTGCTTGATGCATGTGATACATTTATACAACTTACTCCAGGCTGGGTGTTCAAAGAAGCCATTAAGAGTGGGAGTTGGGCATCCTTGAAAATTGCAGCCTCTAAGCCTTCAAACTCAACATCGACGGCCCATGAACAGCCCAATCCAACTCCCCACTCCAATCAATGAAGAAGTTCAAATCTACAATGGCTTCCTTCTCAAAATACTCTGTGTCCTGCCCTCGCACCAGAGCCCTTGAAATGAGGAGACACGTCAAGAAACTGCTTAGGGAAAGTTATTCTGGGGACCAGAAACAAACACATGAATCGAGGGCGCATTACTACGGACCTGCCCTTCCCTCCCCAATTGCACAGAAATGAGACTAGTTGCACTTTGTCCCAACTTCAACCGGCCGCTCAGCCAGATAAACTGACTATGCAAATAACTGCAAGAAATGACTGAGACAAACGACCTTCATGAATGACTAGGGATTCTGGGCACCTTGAAACGTGGCCTGACTTTCTGATGGGGTGAAAGGAGGTCAGGCCTGTGTGACCAGCCATGTTCCCACGAGACTTTTCACACTGGGCACCCAAAAAGCACAAGTCACTTGTGATAATCTCAATACTGTCAAATGGTGCAATTGTCTCCCCATTTTGCTTGAGGCAGGTGACACTGTATATTGTTTAGAAGCTTAAATCCCTTCCTCCTGAGGGGTTGTGTGGCCCGCAGGGCCCCGTGAGGGCTGGGGCCACAGATTAATGAATGAGTGCCTGTAAGTGCTGACATACAACCACTGGCCGCAGAGTTTTCAGGAAAGGAGGGTTCAATTTCAGCTCATAAAAAGAAGAGCTAGACACTCAGTACAACTGCCAGGTGTGTGTCTAAAGAAAAACTCATGAGGAATGTCAAGTATTGTAACAATAAACATCGAAGAAAGTAATCAGCACCTTGTTGAAAACGGCAAACAAACAAAAGTTCGTCAGTGAGCATCAGAAGGCAACTGGCCTCTGGGGGTGGTTCCGTTGGGTTTCAGACAGTGCTTTGGTCGCACTGGCAGGGAACTGGGGAGCTTCTCTCTTAGGCAGAGTGTAAAAAGGAAGGTGTTGGTACAGGGCAAAGGCTGAAAAGAAATCTCTCAAAGCCGGGCTCACCAAGTCGGACTCATCTCCATCCTCCTCCTCCTCTCCCGATTCTCCCGATTCTTGTTCCTCCTCAGATTCACCATCTTCCATCTGTCGTCAGCATCCCCCAAGAAGAGAAAGACGCGGCCACATCAGCTATTTCAAACTAAAGCACGTGCCTCACCATGCAACTACAGGGCTTCTGCCGCCACGCCCCATCCACGATGGAACCAGAATTTGAACGAACACAATTCACTTGCCAAAGCAAGAAACCCTTGTCTAGGAACTCACAGCTGTGGTGTATGTATTGGGGCAGGATCATAACCTTCGGGGCTCCCCAGAAGCGGGGCCAGCTTCATGTCTCTGCCATCTGTCTGGCTCCTATTACAGCCCAGGAGGGGTGACACAAACAGATATGGGAATGTTTGGTGCACCTGGTTTTTAAACCCTCATGCTTCAGGGTATAAAACAGCCTAAAAGTGAAGAGGATTTGGAAGAAACTTGCTCTTTGGTCAGATCATTTCAAAATTGTCCACTATGGGGTTTCTGCTTCTATCCCTTCAGATTCTGTTTACCTTCCTGAGACAGGCTATGAGACTTAGCAGACTTGCATGGCAATGCCCCAATTCCAAAACTCCCACGGCAGGCAAGGAGGAGACATAGCAGGTCACTGCAGGGGTCTTGCTCCCATTGCCACCTGGAATGCTAAGTCCTAGAAACATCTTCATGTCAGGCTGTGAACTTAGGCTCCTTCCAGTGCCCTGTTTCTGTGTCCAACAATCCCCCTTCCGCTCAAAAAGCATCCAGATACCTTTCTGGCATTATCAGCGTCCGAAGAGCCCTCCTTAGCGGTCCTGGTGTCCTCTGCAGGAAACCCAGCGGACTGTTCAGCTCCGTGTTCATCTTCCTCTTCCAGGTCGTCAGAGTCTTCCTCTTCCGAGTCCACCTCTATGCTTTCCCCATTCACGTGAGGGCTGATGCTCATTAGGTCCTTTTCACTCTGAAACACCCAGGTACATACGTCATGACGGCAGCCTCACCCCAACTACTGATCCACCGAGACCCACCGCAGCTTTACATCATCGTCTTTGTACCGGGGACAGTACACGGTGCTGTCAGCAGTGCTGGGGAGCGCGCCAGGGACACGTTTCCCCTCAGCACCCAGCAATGCTGCCAATGCATCTGGGCAGAGACTGTGCTGCCAGGGTCCTAGCCCCATCAGCGGGAGGAAGAGATGCCAACGGGAGTAATTCTGGGCTCTCCCACCCAGGCTGGGATTTTCGGCTCTCACTGAACGTAATGGTATCACTCTCATCGCATGACCTCGGATCACAGTTAGGCCAGCTCTGAATCCCAACCTACATTTTTTTAAATCGCCTGCCTTGGTCACTTTGCAGCCTTGAGCGCTAACACGAGGGAGGACTCTCTGGAGGCCACCAAGGCAGAAATGTTGGTGCCTTGAGAAGTCCCCAGTGCCAAGAACCCCACAGAGAAATGAGAAGCAGAAAAACCCAGAACGGGGCTGTTTTCATCTGCCTCTGCAAGGAGACACATGGTATCTGAGATGATCCCTGTAGCTGCCCAATTCCAGAACTTTCCCCACCACCAGCCTCAGAAGGGCAGGAAATTACTAGAGCGAGAACGCAGCTGGAGAGAATAAATTACAGATCTCCAAGGAGCCGCCATATTCACAAGCCTGCCCATGGAGTTGATCTGCTACTGCCAAATACACATGGATGAACGAATCAAGCACTTTCTTCCCCCAACAAGCACATAAGGAGCATGTCTGGCTCAGCCCTTACCTTGGCACCCACAGAGGAATGAGTTATGCTCTTAAACATCTCAATCATCGTTCTCTGTTTTAACACTTTGGTCTTTTTCTTGGGAACCAGGCTATACGTTCCCATTCTCCGCTTTTTCTTCCGAGAGACTGCAGCAGCTGGATGGGGAGAGAGGGAATAGAACACGCACAGATTCAGTGGGGGAAGGAGAAGGCATGGAATGCAGGAGAGATGCCATTCAAAAGTGCATTCAAAATGAAGTCACAGGCAGAAAATCAACACTGAGCACAAATATTTACATTTAGAAGCCATCCAAAAGAGCACGTGCACATGCACACACGTGCTTCCGCCCCACCGGCAAACAAACTACATTCTGAAATCCCACCCTGCATTCCTCCCCCTCAATTCATTCTGCTCCTTACATCACCACCAGCAATACCGTTTCTCCCTCTCGGAACTTAGCTGGCAGTTTTGCTGAGGATGCAGGAGGCAGAAGAGAACCCAGCTGACGCTCAGAGTCTACAAGAGCAACATCCTCTGTCTTAAACCGTAAAGTGATCAGGAATAACAGCACATGCAGGGAGCAGTGTTGCTGAATACAAAGATGGCTGTTCTTTAACTTCACTTTAAAACTGCACCAAAGTTTCAATTTTCTTTGTTACACCTTCCCTGCTCAACCGTTACCTTTGTTAACCTCCCTGCAGGCCCCTAGACAAATCTAAGATCACACCTCAGTGCTTCATGCTGTCTTTGGAAAATACATGTCAGAGGCATACTCGGTTCCAGCTTTTTGAAGAATAATGTAAACCCATGGAATGGCCATCTTGGGAGTCAACACTGTTGCTCTCTTGCTGTACCGTCTCAGTTCCCTTCGAACGTAAATCCTTGCATTGGATTTTACTTTAATATCCTTTAAATGAGAACCTTGAAGAGGCTTCTCTTTACAAGAGATGTGGCAATACATGTTATTATGAAGCTACCCCTTGTCACGAGCAGATTTCAATCGCAAACTACCATCAGAAGCCTGTGAAAATGCCTGTTCCCAGCAAGCGTGTCTGGCTCTGTCCTCGTTACCTGTCTGTGATTTTGTGGTGGCCACATAGCTCTGGTTCTGAGGTAGTGACTGATGAAGGCCTGGGAAAGGGGGCAAGGGCGGGGGCTTGCCAAACTCCAAGATGCTTTTGCTGCCTTCCTCCTTGGATTCTTTTTGATCTCGGGTGTCTCTCGCTTCTTTGGGGTCTTTACTTGCATGCTGGAAAAGAGAGACTGAAATGAGGCTCTGCCTCCGGGTCAAAGGCTTCTAGTAACCTTTCAAAGAGAAATGCCCGCATGCACACAACACGGACACATGCCCTCTCCTCCCACCCTCACCCTGCTGAAGGGGGAAGATCTGCATTCAAAGGCAAAGCTACAGACCCTCTCGTTTATCAGAGCGCTTCCCCCCTCCCCCATCTTTTCCATAAAATAATTCTTTGCCTAATCCCCGCAGCACTCTCGTGGCCCACTGGCCCTCCGCTGTTGGAGGCCGGCTCTGCTTTGAAGGAATCTAGCGAGAGAGACTGATCCAAAGCATCTGTGAATTAATGGAAAGCAGCCACGCTAGTTACACAGGCATTGGTCCAGGCAGAGGAGAGGAGGTAATGCTACAGCTCTGCCCGCCCTCTGACACACGTCTGTAATGAGGCCCGCATGCGAGAGGGTGGATGGGCAGAGGCAACACACACTTCCAGAGTAGCCTACTATGCTTTAAAACACTGGACTGTTCTTTCGTTTCACTGGGTTAGCACCAGGAGGTTTTAGTCCACAACCGGGGCCCCTCTGTGTTACTGCAATGGCGTTAAAACACAGCAACAATGCAGACGAGAGAGGGAAGGCGTTTCTCTGATCTGCGTCACACCGAGATGCAAAACAAAGGCTTGGACTGAGCTCATCTAGTGGCTGCAGTAGGGACTGAGGGGCAGGATTCCTAGGGTCCAATTCCTTGTTGCCCTGCTCCTCGGGTGCTCGTTGGCTGCAACGCAGAGGGTAGACAATGCCGCCGGTCGGAGGCGATGCCACTGCTAGTCCAGCTGTCAAGGGAGCCTGACGCGTAATTCACCTCAAGGGAGCAGGTTGTGAGGCTGTGAAGCGCAAGGTCTCTGGACGAAAGGTGCCGCAAAACCCTCCAGCGCCGTTAGGATCACAAGCTTTGGGATGGCGACATTGAGGAGAGGGGGGCACTTTTTACACAAGCTCTGGACTGAGACGTCAAGTGCCCCACCAGAAAAAGGAAGGCAGACAAGGCAGACTTTTCCAAGCCAGACCTATTCTCTGAGGCTGCTTTCAAGTAACCTGACTCTGAGAACAAAATGAGAAGTGACGGAAACACAGGCCTGCCAAGGGAGCGCTGCTGGCAGGGAGAGAGAGACTGGTCACAAGTTTCAAGGCCAGAAGGTGTCACAGTGAGCATCAAGTCTGACCTGCATGAAATTGGTCACAGAATTTCACCCCGATTGCTGAATCAAGCCCAGAGCTTCCGGATGAACTACAGCACATTTTCAAAAGCTAGCCAGTCGTGATTTCCAGACTCCAAATGCTGGAGAAGCCATCCCCTTCCTTATTAAGTTGTTCCAATGGTTCATGACCCATATCGTGGTGCCTTTCTCTGCTAGATCAAACCACCCTCCATCAACTGAAATTTTCTCCGTGTGTAGATATTTACTGAGCACAATCCAGACACCTCTTCATGTTCTCTGGGATAAATTAAATGGATAAAGTAAACTAAACTAAAGAAGCTCAAGTGCTCTAGACCTCAAATCATTCTTGTGGCCCTTTTCAAATTTTTCTACATCCCTTTTTAAATGTGAATACCAGAATACAAGAGAGTCTTCCGATATTCGTCTCAGCAACGCCATACACGTCTGCAGAGTGTTCCTGTTTAGACAGCCAACCATCATCTAAACCAGGGATGGGAAACTTCAGGCCCAGGGCCTAGATCCTGCCCCTGAGGCTCAGGGATCAATCCAGAATTGGGGAGCCCGTGCTGGCGCTCCAGCCCCTCCACCACCCTACTGCGGGGCTGAAGTGCACAAAATCTACTACCCTGGCCCCCCCAGACTCTAGTGTGCAAGGGGAATGCGAGGAGAGACTTTCTCCTTCTCAGACAGCGGCCACATCAATGAGGGGTTGTTAGTTTTTTGCTTCTCACTTGTGTGCAGCCCCTGACTGATTTTTCTGCAGGTCTTAGAATCTACAGACAACGAGCCAGAAAAAGATTCCCCACCCCCGACATAAACCCTATTAGCCACAACATTACACTGAAAGCTCGAATCAGAGGGTTATCTACCCTGGCTCCTAAATCCTTTGAAGAATCACTTTTTTCCAGAATACAGTACCCCATCTGGTAAATATACCCTATATTCGTTGTACCTAAACGTGTGACCTGCAGTCAGTTGCTTGTTCATCTGGATGGATGGACTGAAAAAACGGAGACCGCACAGCCAAATCATAGAAGAAGAGGGGCAAGAATTTGCCAGAACCAACACAAAAAATTAATTAAAAAGAAATATGCTGCCAGCTTGTTTTCCTGTCATTACAACAGAGAACTAAAGCAACTTGGATACTGTTGCGGGGTAGCTATTGGCAAATAGCAACTTTTAATGCCCACAGGATAATGTGCATGTTGAATTCAGTTTTGTAAGATCTGAATTACTGTAACTCCAGTGGGTAGGGAACTCCTTGAACCTACTGCTTGGAGACACATAAAGAACTAGGTAAAATAACTAGCTCAATCAAAAAAGAACTAGAGAAATTCAAGGAGGACGGGTCCATCCATGCTTCTTATCAGGGCTTGACGATTGCGGCGAAAACCACTCGCCAGCCCCGCACCGTGCATGCGCGAGACCCGCACTGCGCATGCGCAGACCGCCAGGGAACAGGGCAACCGGCTGAAATTTACTCGCCATGGGCGAGTAGATAAGCGTATTTGCTGAGCCCTGCTTATTAGGCAGGATGGGCAGGGATGGTGTCCCTAGCTTCTGTTTGTCAGAGGCTGGGAACGGGTGACAAGGGAGGGATCACTTGATGGTTCCCTGTTCTGTTCACTCCCTCTGGGGCACCTGGCCTTGGCCACTGTCGGCAGACAGAATACTGGGCGAGATGGACCTTTGGCCTGACCCAGTGTGCACGTTCTTAGACCACATCGCTAAACAGACAGAAAGCATTTAAATGGAGCGATGCTCCTTGGATAGGAGATTTTTGCAGCCTCCGTGAGGACAGACCTGTATATAAGCAGATTTAGGTTAACAAGGCGCAGCAAAGATCTGAAAGCGTGAGCAATTTTCTCTCCCTTCCCCAAACTCTGCCAGATGATGGAGAAAAGAGCAGAAGAAATGAGGCATTGCCCTTCCTTGTTCCCCTATGAAATTCAACTTAGCATTTCTATTTGCTATACATTCTGTTAGTTCCGCTGGTCTAATTCTTGGACACCAGTGCGGAGCTGTATCCTACAGCAGTTTATTGTGCTCTGTCTTGCCTTACTGTAAATGTTTCCAGAGGAGACTTTCGCAGCCCAGTTCATCTTGTCATGGAGTTTCTCCTGATAGTGTTATCTAGCAATCCCAGGACTGGCTCAAGCCAAACTTGGATGCCCTGCCAGTGATCTGGCACATAACTGCCACCACTCCACTCTGCACGTGACCTGAACTGCTCTGCCAAACCTAATGAGTTGCAAGTGTCTGCACTATTCAGAGCTCCTCTGCTGCCCAATGCTGATGAGACCAGCCCACATGCATCTCTCGGTTGGGAAGCTTGTGGGAGAAGGATTCTCCTGTTTCTTCTGGAACATGTTTGGCTTCTTCCTCATAAGCTTTGTGCTGCTGCAGCCGAACGGTGTCACGCACAATGCAGTGAACTGTATTGAACTGTAGAATTCACCAAAGCTTTGAGCCAGGTGAAGAGTTCCCTTCCTTGCTTTTTAATATAGAGAAACAGGTCCTACAGCTCAGAGCTATGGTGAGGAGAGGGACGTTGTTGGGGGAAAACCACACACACAGGTACGGCGGGGAGGGAGTAACAAGCTAACAGCACGGAAGGGTAGGGCTTTTATGACAGAACAGGCAGAGCTAGAACACAAAAAAAGGATACCACACTATCAGGAAAAGTGTACCTCACCCCTGTTCTGGAAGGACCTACCTCCTCTAACACCTCTCAGGGTAAGTCTACACTATAAACTTAAAACGATGTCGTAATTACGGCTGTTTTTCAAGTCCACACAGCCTTTCTACCTGTGGGGGCGCATCCTCAACATGAGTGCTTGCACCGACTGAGGAGTTGGGGGAGAGGGTTCCTACCCAGGTTCTCAGTTCAGCATGGAGCTCCCCACTGGGAGCCCACCTCCCACCAGGGCCCTCAGGCCCTGACAGGGAAGCTCCAGCCACCCCACCCATGCCGGGGTGACAGGCTGAGCTGCGAGCCTGGTGCAGGATTCACAGCACAAAGCCGAACGGCTTTTCTTGTCAATTTCACGGCTGCCTCAGGTGCAAAGCAGTAGGGGGGCCCATAGCAGAAGCTGTGAAATTGACAAGAAAGGCTGACAGGCTCCATGCTGTGAAACTGAACCTAGCACCCAGCTACCCTGACTGTTACCCTGGGGAGGAGGGAAGGGAGGCTCCAGCTGTGAGCTTCGTGGCCAGTCATGCTCCATTTCATAGCAGGGAGCCTACCAGCCTTTCTTGGCATTTCTTAGCCCCCTGCTGCAGAGCACAGCTATGAAACGGATAGAAATGTCAGCCAATGGGCTGTCAGGGACGCGGTGTCTACACAGATACTGCGTTGTCCTAAGTACACTGCCAAAAGCCCATACCCTCTCCTGGAGGTGGAGTTCTGATGCCGGTGTGGTAGGGCACTGCCATCAGCAGGAGCAAGGCCGTAGTGCAGACACTGAGATCATGAGTTTGACATAAAAGATTCCTTACATCCACCTACCTCTGCAGTGCAGACCAGGGCTCAGCCTCCACCCAGTCACTAGCTTCACGAAGACAAGAGTCCTAACTCCGATGTGTTCTGCCCTCCACCGGGAACAGCCCATTTTGCGGACGTCATCAAGCAACCATTGTTCTAGCTGGCACAGATTTCCTGCCTATCGCTGACCTGGGGCCGCATGCGGACTGGTGACTAGGAGGTGAAATGCTCTACTAGGGACGTAAGAGCCCGTTTAATTGACTAACTGGGTAAAAACATTGTTTAACCGGTTATCCCTACCTGCAGCGGGTCAGGACTGTCCGTGGTGTCCACCTGCCTCTAGTAAACCTTAGCTGGTTAAACCGTCACACCCCAAAGCGCTGCATTGGGACTGATAATGGGGCTGCCTCCCTTTTCTCACCGGCAGAGGACTTGTGAAGTTACACTCAGTTTGTTCAAAGCTGGATAAGTACCAAGAGGGATTCCCAGATACCGGTCGGGGAGCAAGGACCAAGGTGATGGGGAGTAATTTACCAGCCAATATCCCTTCAGTTTGCCATCGGCAAGTTCTAACATGGGCTTGCCTCATTTCCTGAAAGTCCAACGTCCTCCCGCACAGGAAGCACATGTATTGATGGGTAATAATGAACATTTCCCCTTTGAAATTCGGAGAGCCTGGGAGATGCAGGCCATGTCACTTTACTGGTATAAGGACCCCGGTACGCTACAGCACCAGAGCTGTGCTTTGTGCCGGCCTAGTGAAAATACACCTGAGAGAAACTAGCTACATAGAAAACTGCGATTTCCCTGTTATAGTGGCCGCTGGGCTACGCCAGCACAGCTCTGCTGGCCAAGGATCACACCTCTCCACTACCCTGACCAGCACAGCTATAGCTACAGCAGCCTGTAATGCAGACCTGGCCTGGGTGAGAGACTTTGACACTGATGTAAGGTCCGGGATAAACAAATCTGGAGACTGAGGTGCTAACGTGCCTTGATCTGCACCTTGAGTAGCCACTGCCGAAGAACTGAAGTGGGGATGCAACGTCCATGGCCCATGAGGAGAAAGCCAATAAGGGGACGGATGCTAACTATTTGTATCCAGACTCTTAGCCCTGGAATCTGGACTGAGATCATCTTGTTTCAATGAACCCCCATCACAAAGCAGAACAACATTCAGCTGACACCTACTGGGGTTGGATGTATATTGGCAACCTCGAGGTTAAAAGTTCGATCCCTCAATTCCAGTGCACTGATCCAGCCAGTCACCCAGTGTATCTGACACCTTGAACTCTGTCCCAACTACACCGACTAAGAGGACAAGTACACACGGAGCTGGAGTAGGTCAATAATGATGTAGGCTTGTTGAGTCCACAGCATTTTTATTTATTGTTCTCCTGGAAGAGTTTTGGCAGGATTGTATTTGTTTGATAGAGAAGTTAAAAAATCTGAGACGGGTTCTACTCTCATTTACATAGGAAAAAGAGAAAAGCGGTCAGGATATCCCCAGAGTATTCCATGTCTGGGTTGGATATTCAGTCTCTTGGGAACATTACAGTCGGGCGTAACTTAGGGGAGCCCCAAGGCCTTCCTAACACCAGATAAGGAGAAAGAGGTGTACCAAGATCCACTGGAGTCAACGTTACACCAGGGAGAGGGCAAAATCAAATGTGGAAGAACATGTTCTAAAATCAGAGTCTCAACCTTTCAAATGGAAGTGAGGACCCCTTAGGAGTTCCAGTGTCTGTAGAAACAGCTGAATTCTGCTTGGTCGTTTTCTGTCTTTCATAGACCCCTTAGACATAGTACATGGACCCAACCACTGTTCTAACTAAAGCATTTTCCCATAAAGCATCACTTACACTTCCCAGGAGAAGCTACAGATTTCTCCTCCCATGCAAGGCCTTGTGCAGGGCAGTCAGGGAGCCAGAGGCAGACAGACTGACGCCTGGCAAAGGTTTCTGAAGATGCCCAGACACAGAGGAGACCGGAATGAAAGAGATCTTTCCTCTGCACCTCAGGACAGCAGACAAGGAAGCTGCTGACATCAGAACAGGAGCACACTTAGGGCACTTGAGACGAACGATTCATTGCACAGCTGAATGCAAGCGGGCTCCGTGCTTTAATGGGATCGATTAGGTGTGTGTTATTGGCATGCAGCTCCCTTAGAACAGCTGGGGAAGCTATTAAAAATGGCAAAGACAGAGTACCCTGAATGCGTCCACAGGCAAACAACGTGATTAATGAAGCCGTGGTCGGACCGGCACACAGCTTTCTGCCCAGATCCAGACAATTAAGAGGCCCTGAATTACCAACCAAGTTACGAGCAACGAAAGAAAACAAGGCCAAAAACGTATCACTGCGTCAGCGACAGCACATGGATAAGTATCCTCCGGCACAAAGAACTGAACAAGAGGGCAGGTTCAGAGAGCCCGCCAGCACGACCTTGCCATTCATCCTCCACACCCAGCATGCCCATCTGCAGCTCACACACATAAGCTCTCTGTCAGGCTGGGCTGCATGTCACATTCCTCCATAAGGGCTTCCGGGACCTACAGCTCAAACACACTATTAGCCACAGGCTAGGGACCAGCTAGCCGGGGACTAACCCCGTTAGCCGGAGCAGCCAGGTCCAGAGGCAGCCCACAGTGAGAATTCCCTCCTTTCCTTCCCCAGGTGGTGGGATTTGGGAGAGTCACAAGATTTCAAGCAATCCGCTGCCCCCTGGACCTTGCAGACAAGGCATCATCTTGTAGAGCAACTTCTGATAACTGGTGCTACCAGATTCAAGCCCAGCTTATCAAGCCAGTAACATCTATCATGGACTCGACCAAAAGCTGCGTCACCAAAGCTGAAGGACTTTAATATTGAAGCTCCACATTTACATTCAGGTTGGCAGGAAATTACCTTCTTCTTGTTAGAAATTCAAACATACAGAAGAGGGTTCTGATGGTGGCACAGCTTGACAAAACCCTGGTTGGGTTGATTTAATTGGGATTGGTCCTGCCTTGGACAGGGGGCTGGACTTGATGGTCTTGTAAGGTCTCTTCCAGCTCTATGATTCTACAGCATACAAACGTCAACCCGAGACAGTTAGCATGAGGGCACTGCAATGCAAACTTGAGTCTCGATCCATAGCAGACAACATAAGAACATAAGAACGGCCGTACTGGGTCAGACCAAAGGTCCATCTAGCCCAATAGCCTGTCTGCCGACAGTGGCCAGCACCAGGTGCCCCAGAGAGGGTGGACCGAAGACAATGATCAAACGATTTGTCTCCTGCCATCCCTCTCCAGCCTCTGACAAACAGAGGCCAGGGACACCAATTCTATCCCCTGGCAAATAGCCTTTTATGGACCTAACCTCCATGAAATTATCTAGCTTCTCTTTAAACTCTGTTATAGTCCTAGCCTTCACAGCCTCCTCTGGCAAGGAGTTCCACAGGTTGACAACACGCTGTGTGAAGAAGAACTTTCTTTTATTAGTTTTAAACCTGCTACCCATTAATTTCATTTGGTGTCCTCTAGTTCTTCTATTATGGGAACTAATAAATAACTTTTCTTTATCCGCACTCTCCACACCACTCGTGATTTTATATACCTCTATTATATCCCCCCTCCATCTCCTCTTCTCTAAACTGAAAAGTCCCAGTCGCTTTAACCTCTCCTCATATGGGACCCGTTCCAAATCCCTAATCATTTTAGTTGCCTTTTTCTGAACCTTCTCCAAGGCCAAAATATCTTTTTTGAGGTGAGGAGACCACATCTGTACACAGTATTCAAGATGTGGGCGTACCATAGTTTTATACAGGGGCAGTAAGATATTCCGTCTCTTATTTTCTATCCTTTCTTAATTCCTAGCATCCTATTTGCCTTTTTGACCGCCACTGCACACTGTGTGGAAGTTTTCAGAGAACTATCCACGATAACTCCAAGCTCTCTTTCCTGATTTGTCATAGCCAGATTAGCCCCCATCATAATGTACGTATAGTTGGGGTTATTTTTCCTGATATGCATTACTTTACACTTATCCACATTTAATTTCATTTGCCATTTTGTTGCCCAATCACTCAGTTTGGTGAGATCTTTTTGGAGTCCCTCACAGTCTGCTTCTGTCTTGACTATCCTAAACAGTTTGGTATCATCTGCAAACTTTACCACCTCACTGCTTACCCCTTTCTCCAGATCATTTATGAATAAGCTGAAAAGGATTGGTCCCAGGACTGACCCTTGGGGGACACCACTAGTTACCCCTCTCCATTCATTTACCATTTATTCCTACCCTTTGTTTCCTGTCTTTTAACCAGTTCTCAATCCAAGAAAGGACCTTCCCTCTTATCCCATTGCCATGTAATTTACACAAGAGCCTTTGGTGAGGAATCTTGTCAAAGGCTTTCTGAAAATCTAAGTATACTATATCTACTGGATCCCCCCGTCTGCATGTTTGTTAACCCCTTCAAAGAACTCTAATAGATTAGTAAGACAGGATTTCCCTTTATAGAAACCATGTTGACTTTTGTCCAACAAATTATGTTCTTCTACATATCTCACAATTTTATTCTTTACTATTGTTTCAACTAAATTGCCTGGTACTGAAGTTAGACTTACCGGTATGTAATTGCCAGGATTGCCTCTAGAGCCCTTTTTAAATATTGGTGTCACGTTGGCTACCTTCCGGTCATTAGGTACAGAAGCCGATTTAAAGGATAGGTTACAAACCACAGATAATAGCTCAACAATTTCCCATTGAGTTCTTTTAGAACCCTTGGATGAATGCCATCCGGTCCCGGAGATTTCTTAATATTAAGTTTTTCTATTTGTTCCAAAACCTCCTCTAATGACCCTTCAATCCGGGACAGTTCCTCAGATTCATCACCCACAAAGGACAGTGCAGATTTGGGAATCTCCCTAACGTCCTCAGTCGTGAAGACTGAAGCAAACAAATCATTTAGTTTCTCCGCAATGGCTATATCGTCTCTTGCTATGTTTTTTAATTTGGCGTATACATTTAAGTTGGGCCTCTATTATGGTGTCTTTAAAAAGTTTCCATGCAGCTTGCAGGTATTTGGCTCTAGTCACTGTGCCTTTTAATTTCTGTTTAACTAATCTCTTCATTTTTGCATAATTCCCCTTTTTGAAATTAAATGCTAGAGTGCTGGACTGCTGAGGTGTTCTTCCCACCACAGGAATGTTGAATGTTATTATATTATGGTCACGATTCCCAAGCAGTCCTGCAACGGTTATCTCCTGGACCTGATCCTGAGCTCCACTCAGGACTAAATCGAGAATTGCCTCTCCCCTTGTGGGTTCCTGTACCAGCTGCTCCAAGAAGCAGTCATTTAAGCTATTAAGAAATTTTATCTCTGCTTCTCTTCCTGAGGTGACATGTATCCAGTCAATATGGGGATAATTAAAATCCCCCATTATTATAGAGTTCTTTATTTTGGTAGCCTCTCTAATCTCCCTCAGCATTTCAATGTCAGTATCGCTGTCCTGGTCAGGTGGTTGGTAATATATCCCTACTGCTAATTTCTTATTATTAGAGCATGGAATTACTATCCATAGCGATTCTATTGAACACGTTGATTTATTTAATATTTTTATTTCATTTGATTCTACATTATCTTTTGCATACAGTGCCACTCTGCCACCCAGCCGGCCTTCTCTATCCTTTCGATACATTTTATATGCCGGTATGATTGTGTCCGACAGATTTTCCTCATTCCACCAGGTTTCAGTGATGCCTATTATGTCAATCTCCTCCTTTAATACGAGGTACTCTAGTTCACCCATCTTATTAGTCAGACTCCTAGCATTTGTGTAGAAGCACTTTAGAAATTTGCCACTGCTTATTTGTCTGCCCTTCCCTGATGCATTGGATTCCTTTATATGTGGTTGTTTGTCTGGTCTGGCCCATGGTTTGTCCTCTCCCCTCCTCTCTTTCTGACTACAGCTTAGAGAATCTCTATCAATGCATTCTCCTCTAAGAGAAGTCTCCATCCAATTTACGTGCATCTTCGCACCAATCAGCTTTCCCCCATCTCTTAGTTAAAAACTGCTTTATGGCCTTTTTAATGTTTAGTGCCAGCAGTCTGGTTCCACCTTGGTTTAGGTGGAGCCCATCCTTCCTGTATAGGCTCCCCCTCTCCCAAAAGTGTCCCCAGTTCCTAATAAATCTAAACCCCTCTTCCCTACACCATCGTCTCATCCACGCATTGAGACTCTGAAGCTCTGCCTGCCTACCTGGCCCAGCGCGTGGAACTGGAAGCATTTCTGAGAATGCCACCATAGAGGTCCTGGATTTCAGTCTCTTTCCTAGCAACCTAAATTTGGCCTCCAGGACATCTCTCCTACCCTTCCCTACGTCATTGGTACCTACATGTACCACGACCACCGGCTCCTCCCCAGCACTACACATAGTCTGTCTAGATGCCTCGAGAGATCCGCAACCTTTGCACCAGGCAGGCAAGTGACCATACGGTTCTCCCGGTCATCACAAACCCAACTATCTATGTTTCTAACAATCGAATCAGCCACTACTAACACCTGCCTCTTCCTAACAACTGGAATTCCCTCCCCCTCAGGGGTATCCTCAGCGCGAGAGGATTCCGCAACATTCTCTGGAAGGAGGGTCCCAACTACGGGACGGTTTCCCTCTGTTCCCATTGAATGCTCTGTTCCCTTGAGACTTTCATCCTCTTTAAGAGCACTGGGGCTCTCAGACTGGAGGTGGGACAGTACTACAGTGTCCCGGAAAGTCTCATCAACATAGCTCTCTACCTTCCTTAGCTCCGCCAGTTTAGCCACCCTGGCCTCCAAAACCCGAACTCGATCTCTGAGGGCCAGCAGCTCCTTACAACGGGTGCACACATACGCCACCCGCCCACAGGGCAGGTAATCATACATGTTACACACGACGCAATAAACAGGATAGCCCCCATTCTGCTGCTGGGCTTCTGTTTCCATTTTTTTATGAATAAGTTTAAGTATAAACTGGGCTTATTAAATGTCTGGAATATAGATTATTATAAAAGTTAGGTTTAAAGAAGGTCAGGAGTCCTGGCACCCTCTAACCTCCCTCTCCAAACTCCCTGTTAGCTGCTCCTGTTCACAAGCTCCCTGGTCGCTGACTCACAGGCTTATCAAGCCCTGGTAGCCCCTCCCCCTGACTGAGGCTCAGCCAATTAACAGAGGCTTCTAGATTTCAAACTTTTTAGAAGCTCCTTCAAACAAACAAACCAAACAGACAAATACAAGCTCAGCACACAGCAAATAACCCCCCCCCCACACCCCCACACACTACAGACAGCCACTTACCACAAGGGTCCCGTATTTACTCCTCTTTTACCTGGAGAACTCCCTCTCCCAACTCCCTGTTAGCTGCTCCTGTTTGCAAGCTGTACAGTACTTAAGACTCCTACTGGCACTTTTAGAATGGGTCTACATACAAAGTTGCATTTACCAAGTCATGGCCTTGCCTACACTACTACTTATATCGACAAAACTTATAGCGCACAGGGACGCAAGAAAACACTTCCCTCGATGATGTAAGTTTCACCAACATAAGTGGTAGTGTGCACAGCAGTATGTTGGGAGGCAACACAGCTATTGCCGCTCATTGGTACCGCTGTAAGGTCTCTCATGTAGACGTAGCTAACAAATGTGATTTTAGACGGATTCTATTACAGTTGTATCAGTCTGTGTGGACACTCTTATATCAATTTAAACTTGGCTTCTACTAGTTTAGCTTGCCACATGAGTTAAAAGAGATTCAAGCCATGTTTAAACCAACATAAGAGTGTCCAAACACAATACTGCACCAGTTTCACTTCAGTTTAAAAAATTATTTAGGGCTTGTCTACACAGAGTAGTTAACTTCGGGTTGTCTACACTTGAAAGGAAATGGGAATTCACTTAGGCTACGTCTACACTGGCATGAATTTCCAAAAATGCTTTTAATGGAAAAGTTTTCCGTTAAAAGCATTTTCAGAAAAGCGCGTCTAGATTGGCAGGATGCTTTTCCGCAAAAGCACTTTTTGCGGAAAAGCGTCCATGGCCAATCTAGACGCGGTTTTCCTCAAAAAAGCCCCGATCGCCTTTTTCACGATCGGGGCTTTTTTGCGGAAAACAGTACTATGCTGTCTACACTGGCCCTTTTGCGCAAAAGTCTTTCGGAAAAAGACTTTTGCCCGAACGGGAGCAGCATAGTTTTTCCGGAAAAGCACTGATGATTTTACATGAGATTGTCAGTGCTTTTCCGGAAATTCAAGCGGCCAGTGTAGACAGCTGGCAAGTTTTTCCGGAAAAGCAGATGATTTTCCGGAAAAACTTGCCAGTCTAGCCACAGCCCAAGGGTGTGACAACAGCTATTCTGGAATAACTCCAAGTGCAGACTCTCTTGTTCTAGAATAAGAGTGCCGGGACATGGAGATATTTAAGAACAGCCACTGCACTTTAAATTCACACCCTCCCTTAATTCGTGTTAATTTTCAAGTGTAGACAAGCCTTTAAGTAAAGTTAAACTGGTGCCAGTCTGTGTTTCGACAAATCCTTAGGAGTGTTTATAATTAGATCTCAATCTTTTCTTCACAGCTGTCTGGATTAGCTCCATGTTTTGTTATGTACAGTTATGTTATGTACAATTCATTTTCCATCAGGAGAAAACTATCCTTTCTGCTCTCATGGAACGTTCCACTCGAAAGATAATCATTTCAATCAGGGTGTTTTGACAGTTCTAGTCTCTGCAAAGTAAGAGTGCTTAAGAAGGCAGATGCACCCTACATGCTCACTGGCTAGCTATTTGTAATTGTCTATTCTTAAGTCAAGTGCAAACTCCCTAAGATTCTCTGTACAGGTGGATTGCATAGGAGAGCATAGAAGGGGATTGGTACCAGGCTATAATCATATTATTTAACAAACACCATGGTGTAGTGACACAGCATCTTTAGTCTGTTTTATGGAAAGGGAAACTGAGAC
The DNA here is from genome assembly GCF_052426305.1 of Pelodiscus sinensis. Taxonomy (NCBI): domain Eukaryota; kingdom Metazoa; phylum Chordata; order Testudines; family Trionychidae; genus Pelodiscus; species Pelodiscus sinensis. The sequence continues at coordinate 3,986,381 of NC_143074.1, read as the reverse complement.
ACAGGGAGGGAAAGAGATTTGCCTGAGGTCATGCATTAACTCTTTGATCAACCCAGCTCTGCCTTCACAGGGGGACCGGTTGGCTTCAGTACCTAACTCACAGGTGTGGATTTTTCCTACCCAAGTGATGTACTTGAGTCAACTTAATTTTTTAGTGTAGACCCAACCTCGATGTTAGGAACAAAACCTAGGTCTCTTAACTTTGTGCCCTGATCTAACTACCATGCAACACGCTTTTTGTATTTCAGTAGATAAAATATGAGGAGGGTTTCACGATCAAGGTTTCTAGGCATTTCGAGAGTTGTGAAAATGAAAGTAAGTTTGCTGAGGGGGTGACGTTTTCATGCCAGTGAGGCAGAGCATGGTGTTCTTTACCCAGAAAATATGCACTCAACAGAAAGACTCCACCAGCATTTGAGTCTAAAACATACAATCAGCTTCCTTTTGGCCCATTTCTTCCTCCCACAAAGCCTTTCAGGTGCCTGATGAAACCGCAGGTGAACTGAGCAGAGAAGAAAAAACTCTCACGTGGGGTAAAAGATACAAAGACATGGGCACAACACACTGGCTGGTCTGATGCTTTAAAATGTCAATATTTTAAAACCTCAGCACAGATTGGTAGCAATGAAAACTACAGCTACCTTTTGGTTCCTAGCTGCTTTTCTGGTTCTGACAGTGACTCCCAAGTAGAGTCCATCTCTACATATTTTTTTTCTATCAAATATCACCCAATTCACAGAGAAAAAGGCTGTCAAGTTTGCCTGAGAGGGACTCTATTGTTTGAGGTCTCAGGAATCCTCATTTTTGTCCTACCCTGGGCTCACGTAACACAAGGATCTGGCGGCAGGAATAAAACAATGCTCTAAACATGAAAATGTGGAAGCTGCAGTCTTCTACCCCCTCATCGGCAGCATGATCTCCAAAGGGTAAGGACTGTGCCACCTGCAACAAGTGGAAAGGGGAGGTCTGATATTTTAAAAGATGCTGAGATATGATGGTGATGAAGGTCATATAGACACACAGGGAGAGAACCAAGAAACAGAAAAACGGGAACTAGTCAGGACTTTAAGCTACTCAGAACTGTATGCAGCCAAAAACCATAGAGGGGTGGGGAAGTCAGTAACTATTGTGAAGGCTGAACTGAGCAGATGTTTCATTGTCTATATAGAAACTAGATCTGATACAAACTGAAAAGCCTGTGCTCAAACTCAGATGCAAAGGCTTGAGCATATACAGACAATTAACACCCACTGGCTTGGCAGGTGTGTTCCCTTAAATTTTTTCCATCCATGGGTAGAATAAATTTTGTTATATGCTCCGAAGCATGTGCGGATGTGCACCTCCAATAGAAACACATGCTGCTGGCTAGGGATGCTCTGCCAATCACCCGGGGGGCACCTGATTTTCTCCTGGGCAGCGGCCCAAGCACTCAGCTTAGAGGGAAACACTGCTTGGCAGCATTGAGTATTTTGCTTCTCTCTTGACCAAACCCAAATGGGGAGAGAGTTCTGGAGGTTGGGATTTTAAAATGCCTGTGTGCCCAACTGCACGCCTAATGTTTGTGCAGTTGCTGTGATTGCAAAAGGCCATAAATGGCCAAGTGCACAAGCAGTCACAGTAACAGTGCACGTAAATTAGTCATGCAATTGCTTGCGAGGGTTCAGCACACAGCTTTCCACAGCAAACCATCAGGCTTGCAGGTTCAGGGACAAATTATTCTGATTTACGGTAAAATTAGAAAAAAGTGAGGCAAGAGCAGTGAGACAAATCTCTCCTTCCCTGATATTTTACCTCTTACAGGAAAATTGCCTCTTCTGCCCCAAGGGATCGGCTCTCTCCATACAAGATTCCACAAGGGTCTGTATTGCTGACCTGCTTAGTCAACACGTAGGAGAGGCCACCCTGGGGGACTGCAGAGCGGTTGTGCTTTCCTTGGGCGAGACACAGGTCAGTGCTGTGCTTTCATCAGACCTGGACGTACAGCATCCGGGATTCCCCAGTCACAAACCAAAATGGCAAGAGGAACGAGTGAGCTCATTGAAGTGCAATCAAGAGGAGCCCAAAGGCCATTGGGGAGAGGTACAGCAGGGGCAGTTTCTGCTCGCCCAGTGAGGTTCAATGCAAAGGAAAGTCAAGTCATCTCAATGGGGACTAGAAGGGCTGCCTATCTAAAAGTCTGCCCTGAGCAGCTACCGTAATGGAGGGCAGCTGGGACGCTCTAGCTAAGAGATCCTAGACATGAAGTGTCAGAGAGCCGATGGCAGAGGGTTCTCAGTGGAAAGCCGTCAGCTCTGGCAACCGTCCCGCGCCAAGCTGGTCTGACAAGAGCCAGAGTTCGTTAATGTTTGGTGCACAAAGCAAGGCCTACCTCAAGCATCTGCTCACAGGGGAAAGAATGAGATTGTTCGGAAGTGGGAGCTCCCAGTGCCCCAAATCCATGGTGCCCCAGAGTAGCAGATCTGTGATTTTTATTAAGTGATGGACCTGCACCGAGTCACTCATTTTATGAATGAATAAGCTGAATTAACAAATAAGAAAAGTAACAGCAGATACTAAAACCAGAGAGGTTCTAGGATATTCAATGATTTGCGACTGACTAAAACCCAGACATTGACAGTGGGAAGTTCCCAGAGTTTCTCATCAGTGTGTGGCCACTGTCGGCAGACAGGCTACTGGGCTAGATGGACCTTTGGTCTGACCCAGTCTGGCCATTCTTAGGTTTTTATGTTTTCCATCCTAATGGGCATGATGTTCCGTTGGGTTGAACTTACAAGGAGTCTGTTTCTAAAGCAACCCTCTGGATTTAATACAAGGGCTGGAGATACAACGCAGCTGGGGTTGAAAAGCAATTACGCATCTCACATGAATACGTATGCTGGGGGGAGGCAACCAATCAGCTGCATGTTTAGAAACCCAAACTGGGAGTGTGAGGTCTGATGCTAATAGCAGCTGCAAGATACAAACCATATGATCCCCCCTGCCTCTTTGGAGGAGAAAGAGATCAACGACCTAGCGGGACATTTATGAATTACACCTGTTGGCTCAGATCAGGACCACACACCAAAAAGAAAATCCAAGACCAGTGAGCGGCAGAGCAGCTCACGACCGTGCAGATACGTTACCAGGCTAGGTGTAGATTTAGGCATTGTCTTCCGTGCTCTGTGGACCTTGACTTCAGCATTAGCGGTGTTGGCTTTTTTAGCATCCACGTCTTTGCTCCCCTCCCCGAGCTTGGCTGGCATGGTGGCTTGCATCTGAGAAAAGGTGCTCACAGTTCTCCCTTTGCTTGCTCCTCCTGGGAGGGTTTTCGCAGCATGGCCAGTGAGAGAAGCAAAGGTGCCTGTAGTCCTTAGGGGCTGCTCCTGCACCATCTGCTTAGTTAAAATAAATCCATTGCTCCCTGTTACAGCAGTCTGCGTGAAGTCATTGGCTTTCAGGTGGTTCTGCTTCCCAGTCTCGCTGTCTCTCTCCGAAATGCCATTCTCTGCTATCCTATTTAATTTAGTGCTGGAGTCCTGCTGGCTCGCTTTTGTATTGTCCTGAGTGTTTTTAGTTGGGCTTGGGTGGCTACCAGCTTCGTTGCGCTCACAGGAGCCATTGGTTTCACCATCTGCAGCCATTTTTGGTTCCCCTACTTGCTTTTCGGTAGCACTTTCATCTGCAGCCATGGCATTAAACCCTGGAGACAGAGGGCGAGAGAAAGACAGGGGTTACAGATCACGGAGCCTCCAAAGCAAGACAGGCTAACTGCCATAGGAAATACGTCACAGCAAATCTGTCTTCCATCAAAAAACTGGACACCTTTTTTACCCAGCCGGTTATTTTGGGCTAGCTTCTCAGCTAGTGCAAGTCCCCGTGTAGCTCTTCTAAACTCACTAGAGCCATGACTTAAATATCTGTGGAGATATTTAAGAGTAGGTTAGATAAATGTCTATCAGGGATAGTCTAGACCATGGGTTCCCAAACTGCAGGGCGTACCCCCCCCCCCCCGAGGGGTGTGAAGAAATTCCAGGGAGGGCGCGAGGCGACCCAGCCTCCCCCCATCAAGTTTTGATGCCCCACTCAGTTCTTTTTTTTTTCCCCCCTAACAAGTTTTGCTGCTATTTGGGGGGGAAGGGTTTTTCAAAAATCAAAAAGGGGGGCAGGATGCCGAAAAGTTTGGGAACCACTGGTCTAGACAGTACTGAGTCCTGCCATGAGGGCAGGGGATTGAACTCGATGACTCTCGAGGTCCCTTCCAGTTCTAGTGTTCTACGATTCTATGACCACGTATAGCGGCAGTGGATCTGGCCCCTCACATCTAACTATAGGTTTTCAAGCTACAAATAATCTTTAATGTTCCCAGTAACTAGATTTATTTGATTTATTTCATCAGCCTTCCAAACCTAGTATGTAAAAAAAAAAACCACCCCACTAGCCCAGTGTTTCTCAACCAGTGGTACAAGTCCCCTTAGGGATACTCGAGAGAAGTCTGGGGGGGTACGTCAACACAACTGAAATTTGGAGAAAACTGAATTTTTGTTTTAAGTTTTACAGCATTTTATTATTTTTGTACTTTTTACACCCAAAAATGTCATCGCCCACCTTGCTACGATTAAATTGTTTAAACAAATCAGTTGCAAAGGTAGAAAAAAAATGGCGTGTCTGAAAACTGTAGGTACTGGGGGAACTTATAATTTTTTTTTAAATGGGGTACTTTATAAAGAAAGGTTGAGAAACACTGCTCTAGCCAACCCAGCATGCCTAGCTCATGCAAAGCTCTCCTTACAAAGCCAGAACTGCACCAGCAAAGTTTTGCCACAATGGCTACGCCAGCACTCTCCCAGCTGATACTAGCAAACAAGTACTTTTGGTAGCGCTCATACTGGTTCAGTGAGTGAAATGAGCTACACGGGCAAAATCACTTTTTGGCTGGTACATGTATAACTGTGTCTGGTACAGAAGCATCCCTCTTGGACTCTGCTACACCAGCAAAAGTTTCTAGTGCTGACCCGCTCAAAGAGCATTTGCCTTGCCTAAACATACGATCAGGACACAGGGCTTCCTATCACAGGCACAATGCAGAGTAAAAACAGGGCCAAACTATTCTCTTAACTCAGTTCTAGGCTAACCATGTTCATTGAATTCACATTCCAGAGAGACCTGTGCTAAAAGACAGAAAGAAAAGCTCGCTCGGAGCCAGGATAGGAACAGGTGTGTTAAAATTATTTTCTCTCTTGCAAATGTGCACGCACATCAGAGATGCAGCCCCAAGTGAAAAGGATCCATATATGAATTACACGTAAAGCGGAAAAGTTGCCACCCAGGAAACATAGCACTCCCTGGGCAACCAGAAGTGATAACAATTTGCTGGCCTGTTCTGCAGTGTATCGACCGAATCATTCTATCAGGGATTCCTTGTGTTGTTTTCTTGCCCAAGGCCAGACACACTGAGCAGCAGAAGGATAAAAGACCAGCTGAAGCTTTGGGCTATCTGTCTAATGGGGCTGCCAGAACAGGTGGGACTAATTTACAACCTGTTTGATTCAAAGCTCATATTGGTAATTTCAGACTGGAATTTTTAGAAGGGCTCAGAACCCACTGCAGAAGCCACATTTTCAGAACAACTCAGCACACCGGCTACGGAGTGGCTTTGAAAATCGGGCCTTTAAATCCATCCCACCATTCTCTTAGGGAATCCCACCCCTCTCTTCCGTTTGGGGAAGCGGGGGTAGTTCTGTAGCATGGGTAGATGCTGGATGGCACAGGGGGCATTCACATTCCTGGAGCACTGGCTCTTGAGCTCAGCTCTACCGGGCTTTGCTGAGCCCCAGTGCAAAGACAGCACTGGTTGCAAGAACCAATGTACCTCTGAGACTGCAACAGGTGCTGGTGAGCAACCTCTACTGCAACAAGGATGGCAGCAATAAAATGCTTCCTCCTGGTACGGGACCCAGCATCTATGGGACTAGGAAGCTGACTTGCCCCTAAATTATGACATCTTAGGTTTTGATATTCAACTCATCATTAACACGCTGTCTACCAATGGGTTTAATCTGGAGAGGCAGAGTGGTCTCTGGCTGTTCCACTTGCACTCACCCCATCTCTGCTCTAGCACTTGAAACCCTCCTAGAATTTCCACTTTCTTTAGTCACCAGCTGCGATTTAAAATGTTTCCCCATGAGCCAGTTGTTATTAGCCCCCACGCTGGTTATAACTGCACCTTATCACCTTCACCTTCCTGAGCTCTCGCTCATTTCACTCTGAACTCAAAGGATGCCGGCACTGAATATCTTGTGGGAAAGTATCTTCATGCACATGGCTTTCCCATGGGATCCAGCTCTGAGGCTTCGGCCTGGCTAGGACCCTGCATTAGGAATGCCCCTTTTTCCACACAGAGAAGGTCAGGCACGTTCGAGCTCCCTGAGTGAAGACCACCAGTCTAGACTATGGACGGCTGGAGTAACTTTTAAAAACAGCTCCCTAGTATTCCCTAGAGAGACTATGCAGGAGAGAAGAGGCAAAATGTGCCTCAGCTCCATCGATGTCCAAGCAGGCTTCAAAGCCAGAGTCACACCAACTCTTGCCACTTGGGACAGCGTCAGTTGACAGCTTAAGACACAAGCAAGATGCGTAGGTGTGAGCTTTCGCCAGCAGAGATCTGAAAGGAGGAAAGGCGCAGAATGGATTTTTCTGTTACTGTTCAGAACCACAGAGGGAAACCATCAGTAAGTGAAAGACCAGAAGACATCCAGTCGCCCTGGATACGCCCCATATTTTGCATTTTTAAAGAGACCGTCGTGTAGCCATTTCAATCTTCATTTGAGCAACACTAGCAGTGGGAGAAACCCAGAATTAGGGGTCCGGATTTGCAAAGCCCTAGGATCGGAGGGTTCTCAGCATTGTGCAGGAGGCGCTCAGCACCTGGCGAGATCAGGCTCGAAGGGCAGGATGGATTTACTCTACTGAGCATTCCCATTAAAGCAATCAGACAGTTGCTGCAACTGGCAGTTGTTGCACACTCTGCTCATTCAATTTAGCCAACCATAAAAGTGACCAAATGGAGACGGATTAGAGCATTGCACTAGGGGAAAGGACAACTGCATTACTCCATAAAGGCCCCAGAGACTTCAAACTTCACTCAAGTGTCTTTTTTCATAAAAAGAAAAAAAACCTGCCGCTTTTCACTTGGACTTAAATGTTGAAACTCCAATCTGATGGGCTGCCCAAACACCACTGCTCTTTACAAAGAGACAAACATTTCCAACCTGTCATTACTGGAAAGTTTGCAAAAGGACAAAGGAAAAGAGTCTGTAGACGCACAGCGGGATGGAACGTTAGACTAGACAGTGCACCTCCGGGCCTCTCTTCCCACTGCTCTGCACCTGTTGCAATCATTTAGGGCAAGGCAAAGTGAACGTGGGTTTGGTTTCATCGATTTGAAGGTTAAAAGGGACCATTGTGATTATCTAGTCAGACTTCCTGCTTAACTCAGGCCACAGAACCCTTCCTCCAATTCATGCAGCCACTCCGCACTGCTGTAGGTGAACATACAAGGCAAAATCTGCCCCCTTGAGCTTCCATCTACAACCCACCTACGTGCTGCTCAGTGGAATGTGTTAGAGGGTCTGACAATCTAGTTTCCTCGGGACACGTGTCAGTAGAAAAAACTGGGATTGCAACCGTCATCCCTGGGCGCCCTGGCTAGCAATGCCTGGAGAAAGGCCAAGGAATGAATCCGAACAGAGATTCAATTTCCCTCTCCTCCCAACTCAAGTTTGAGGCACATTGCGAAGGAGGCTTGTCCTGTAGCTGCCCATGAGGTACCTGCACTGGGGGAAAAGACTCTCTAGAACTCGCAACCTGCTGGTTTTCACCAGCACCGAATCAAAGCGAAGAGGAATAAATTACTAGTTAAAAAAAAAAAACAAGCTGGCTGCTCCCTGCCAGCATGTTTCTGTGCTGCCCAAATCCCCTAGGAGAGCCCCTGCAACAATGCCGGATGCTCATTCAGGAGCTGCAAAGGGTTATCTCAGGTCCCTGCCCAAGCCTCTAATTAGAAAGACCCCCCACTAAGCCCCAGTTTGTGACAAGCTCTAAACTACTGAATAAGACATAGTAACAGAATTAAGTCTCTTTTCACATTAGGAACATCTTGAGCGGGTGACAAAACCATCGGAATTGTTACTCCAGCTCAGACCAGCTAAACCAGGCCCAGCTGCCTGCTTGCGGCCCCAATTCGGCAAGTCAGCCAGCGCAGCAAAACACAGGCTTACATCACAGGCAAGTCAGTAAGACTTAGCCACAAACGTAACGAAATTAGGCACCCACCGCTTTGCTGAACAGAGAGGACTTAAGCGCATTAAGTACCCCACAGAACTGGGGTCTCGGACTGTGGCCAGTGCCAGATGCTTCAGAGAAAGGTATAAGAAACCTCATTGTGGATAATCACTAAGTAGCCCACACCTAGCAGAAGATCCTCCCCAACCCCAAGTACTATCTAAAGGGCTTATGCCAGCGTTCCCAAGCTTTTTGAGACTTGCTGTTTCCTGTGACCGCAGGCAACAACAAGCAACAGAGCAACCAAGGAATCAAAGGAATTTACGAACATAAGAACAGCCAGTCTGGGTCAGGCCAAAGGTCCATCCAGCCCAGTGTCCTGTCTTCCGATAGTGGCTAATGCTAGGTACCCCCCAGAGGGAACGAACAGAACAGGGAATCATCAAGTGATCTCTCTTGTCACCCATTCCCAGCTTCTGACAAACAGAGGCTAGGGACACCATCCCTGCCCATCTTGGCTAATAGCCTTTGATAGACCTGTTCTCCATGAATTTATCCAGTTCTTTTTTGAGCCCTGCTAAAGTCCTGGCCTTCAAAACATCCTCTGGCAAGGAGTTCCACAGATTGACTTTGCACTGCGTGAAGAAAAACTTCCTTTAGTTTGTTTTAAACCAGCTACCTATTAAGTTCATTAGGTGAATTAATACACATTAAGTATGTCAATTAGTGCTCTCTAACTGACACATGGATTTGTGTGTAGCGACACAGCAGAAATTGAACATCTAATCTCCAATGTGACATCAACAGTAGATCCATACCGAGACTTGATGGACACAAGTGCATTCAATCCAGCTTCACACAAATATGTGCTGGCGACTGGCACCATCAGTTTTCAAGGTGTGCGTGGAGAACGCAGGGTATTCATTCTTGATGGTGAACCAGAACTCCTGGAGAGCAAGTTGGGTGTGGAACTGATCGCAGGAAATTTCAGCTAGATGTTGATTTCAGATGCTGGAGATTCCATGGCATTTTGGGCTTGCGTTGAATGGGGTTTCACACCCAATCACACTTTGTCATGTCCAAGTCAGGGGAAAAAGGATGCTGTCTGTTCCTCCATCTGCCTGAGATGCTCAGCCATCACCTATGTGGGTGGCTGAATAATCTCATTGTCAGCCAGCAACTTGCAAAATTGTGGGAAGCAGTCCAAGTTTGTCTTCAATAGATTATTCTTCCAGAAAACAAGTTTTTTCATGAATATTGTGATTGAATCACTCAGCTGAAGGATGTGGGTGTTCGTTCCTTGCAGACCTTTATTCATTTCATTCAGTTTTCCAGATATGTCTGGGACACAAATTCCCTCTTTTTGCAAACCATCGCACAGGCATGTGGCTCGTCTCTCATTTTAAAAAATTCATTCCCCACAAGAGCTAACGAGCATCAGTGTGGAACACGGCGACGCTGTGAACGGACCCCATGCCTGCACACAGTTTTGCAAACCCATGCACACAAAGAGACTAAGTCTTTATGTAGTTCGCAAGAGATAAGACTGGCTGCAAAACTTCACCCAGGTCTGGACTCAGGGCTATAGATGCCAGCTGTTCTCTAAATGATGAAAAAGTGAGTCTATACGGCAGACAGAGCAACTTTCTTCACCAAAGCACACAGACTTGCTTTGTAGCTTGCCACAGATGGAACTCCAACTACACAGAATCTCATCAGGGGATCACACAAGGTATTTTTGTCTTGCATGTAGCACATTGAACATTCTTTTGTGCTGTCTTGGGTCCAGGAAAATGGAGCAAGAACAGAATGCCTGCAACGCACCCTCCCAATTGTATTTCACAAAAGTCAAGAAATGTGCATTGCAACCTTCCGAGCTCACAAACACAAAGAGCAAAAGTATCCATGTTTTCCAGATGCTCCACAAGGGTGTTTTCGTGATCCGGTGCTAATACCTCGATCTTTTGCTTTACTGCGTGGTTAGAGAGTGACACGACTTTGAGTTTGTTTGCCTCAGTCTCCCTTCACTTTATCTTCACCTTATCGATCACAGCTGGCAAAATCAAAGTCTCTCCAGTTGTGTGAGGCTTTTTGGCCTGTGAGATGCAGTAACTCCCCTCAAACGATGCCTTTTGAGCCCACGGAGAGATGGCCCTGGCTTTCTTGAATGTGGCTGCTGAAGCAAGAATTGTTCTTTCGAGAGCTAGAAAAATGACTTAGTTTGCCTGGGTGTTCCTTCTAAAGGGTTACCAAATATTTAAGCAGGTTAGGCTTCATGCATTTGATAGACAACACCATGGCTATGTCTAGACTACAGTGGGTTTTTTTTAAAAAAAGTGGCCTTTTTTCTAAAAAAACTTCACCTGCATCTAGACTGCTGCCGCATTCTTTCGAAATTAAATCGAAAGAACACGGCTTTTTTTTGACAGTGGTAAACCTCATGTTACGAGGAAGAACGCCTTTTTTCGAAATAGTTCTTTCGCGTTCTTGAATGGAAACAGGGCTTTTTCCAAAGAGAGCATCCAGGTTGCTTTTTCGAAAAGAGATGAGGCGGTCTAGAGACGATCTCTTTCGAAAGAAGCTTTTTCAAAATCTTCTTTCGAAAGAAGTATGTAGTCTAGACATACTCCTAGGGTGTGTCTAGACTACATGCCTCCTTCGACGGAGGCATGTAGATTAGCCAGATCGGAAGAGGGAAATGAAGCCGCGATTAAAATAATCGCGGCTTCATTTAAATTTAAATGGCTGCCCCGATCTGCCGATCAGCTGTTTGTCGGCAGATCGGGGCAGTCTGGACGCGATGCCCCGACAAAGAAGCCTTTCTTCATCGACACAGGTAAGCCTCGTGAAACCAGGCTTACCTGTGTCGATGAAGAAAGGCTTCTTTGTCGGGGCATCGCGTCCAGACTGCCCCGATCTGCCGACAAACAGCTGATCGGCAGATCGGGGCAGCCATTTAAATTTAAATGAAGCCGCGATTATTTTAATCGCGGCTTCATTTCCCTCTTCCGATCTGGCTAATCTACATGCCTCCGTCGAAGGAGGCATGTAGTCTAGACACACCCCTAGTGACAAAACTGGCATTTTGGCCTTTCTTCTTTCTTGCCAAACTCACCGGGTAAGCCAAACTCAAAGAAAGCCTCATAGTATCTGCAAGCAAGTTTCTGGCACTCTCCTTTTTCACTCAAAACTGAATCACCAAACTCACTGGCAGAGGTGGCAGCAGGAACTCTGCATAAAAATGAGTCCGTTGCACCTCTTCTCACAAATCAGAAAGTAGAAGCTATTACTAGGCAAAGAGGCAGAACTTAGGATGGCCCCGTATGGTGAAATGAGAGAAACAGTGACTTACAATGATTCTTTATCAAGGGCCAGCAGGGTACTCGGGGTTCAATAAAAGAAGATACAGGCCCTGCTTTAAGGACTTACAAGCCACTGCAGATTCCTGTCTCAAAACAGGCTCCGAAGAGCTCAAGCAGAGAAGATGCTGTGTTGACATAGCTGCTACCCCATAGATAACGAACATCTGGATTCAAGACTCTCGGCTGGATGCTTGCAGTCGGATGGTACAAGTGGAAAAATGGCATCCACACAGCCAACATGTCCAGACCTCCTCCACAAATACCATGCCAGGAGGCCACCATTTCACAGAATCGTGGCTTCCACACAGTGTGACTTCTCACATGGTACATGCTGTGTGGAGGCTGCCAGTTTGTACATTAAACTATCAGCCTCCTGGCACAAAGTGTGTGGAGCAGACCCAGACACGTTAAGGGGCGAACGGCAGTCTCCTGGGCTAAAACTGTCTCATTGGATCCGTGACCTGACAGCCCCAAATGGGGATCTAACCCAAATTTTGAGAACTGTTGGCTTACGCCCTAAAGCTTTATAGTCTTTATACAATTTTCATCCTTTCTAATAATACTATGACTGTTCTCACTAGCCATGTATCAGAGGGGTAGCTGTGTTAGTCTGAATCTGCAAAAGCGGCGAGGAGTCCTGTGGCACCTTATAGACTAACTGAAGTGTCGGAGGCATGAGCTTTCGTGGGCAAAGACCCACTTTGTGGGTGCATTCATCTGACAAAGTGGGTCTTTGCCCACGAAAGCTTATGCTCCAACACTTCGGTTAGTCTATAAGGTGCCACAGGACTCCTTGCCGCTCACTAGCCATATAATTTGCCTCATCCTTTTCAGACTCTGCTTAAGATGCTGGTCTCACTGGTATCTTGTGGCAATGAGTTCCAGAGGTCATTTAAGCAGAGCATAAAGTATTTTCTTTTAAAAAGTGTTGCCTTTGCATTTCATTGAACTTCTCACATGTAATGAGACAGAGTGAACGTAAATGTCTGTGCTATCTGTATATTTTTGCCATGTTTTGTTCTATTAATCTTTTCTCTGAAAGTGTGCCTTTTCAATATTTCCTCACATGAAGTTGCTCCAAGCCTCCACTCATTTTCCTCACCCATCTCAGACCTCCTCCTGTTGTTGCTGCTTCTGTGTTGTTGTTTTTTTAAATATGGAAAACAGAACAAAGCACAGAATTTCAAGAGAGGGCATACACTCAATTTATACAGTGGCACTGTAACATTTCAGCATTATTTTCTATTCCTTCCTTTATGCATTTTGCGGGTTGGTTGTGTGCAGGGCTGGTCCTAACCAACTGGCGGCCCCAGGCAACCACCGGGCAAAATTTGTCAAGGAAAAATAAACCCTTAATTGCTGCGTGTCCCGAGAGCAGGCTTCCGTCAGCGGTCCCTTGAATATGGCGACCCTGGGCAACCACCAGGCTCACCCACTCTTAAGACTGGCTCTGATTGTGTGTGCATATGTGCACATGCATGTTGGTTTTTACCCCCACTCCACACTGAACAGAAGATTTCACTGAGCCGTCTGCGGTGGTGGCCAATCTGTTTCCTGAGTGGTTACTGTTAATTTCGAAACCAAAAACATGTCTGAGTGGATACATAGACCAACCAAGAATGCCATCTCGTTCAGCTTTGCCAGGACCCTCTGAAGTTCTTATCAACCTGCCATGCTGCAGCCAATCTAAGTTCATATAGCTCCCCGCCAGACACCACCCACTCGTGGCACCAGAATGAGAGGACACTGGCAATAGGGGTACATCTACACGGCAAGCAATGAAGCGACTGGTAGCACAGTTAAGAATACACATGCTAGCCCCAGGTAACAGCCGTCATGTAGACATGGCAGCAGAGGATTCAGCACAGCTAGCAACCAAAGGATAGACCCAGGGTTCCTGGCAGGTTTGAGATTGGCAGCACACGGGTATGCCTACCCACGCTGTCAATCATTCTTTCGTTGGGCAGGGCTGTGACTCTCCCCGCTACCCGCTTTCTTCCGACCCAAGTTTGCGTTGACATTTAAATGATCACCACGGGGACCCTGGGTCAGCACCGCAGAGACGAGTGGGGCAGTTTTCGTCTCTCCCATCTATCGCTCCTGCCTCTCTGCAGACATCTCCTCATTGCCCAGGTGCCGCACCGCTGACGTTTTTCTTTTCACACATAGCACCAAGGGGGAGGCTGGGGGGGGGGAAGGGGGAGGGCTGTTAAATGAAACCTCAGCTTCTGAACGAGACTCCTGAGACAGGAGCCAATATGCCACATCGCCTTGTATCCCAGCGCCGCCTGCCAGGGTCGGTGCGCGCCTTTCCACTGTGCGCGCCTTTCCATTGCTTGGGCTGGATTGCTGTCTTTCAGGATTCACACCTGGCGCTTGCGCTGCTCTAGAAACGGTTCGTTCTCCTGGCCTGTGTGACCAGGTCTGCTCAGTCCTGCCACTCGATGACTTCTCAAGGCCTCTTCCGGCATTACCTTTCGATGCACTACAGCTACAGCTCACACCATTGACTGCAGCCGGAGGGAACGGTATTGCCTCTGTAGTGACAGCGGAGGGTGGCTAGGTCGCCAGGACCTCCTCACGTTCAGTTCATTTGTGGCTTTCAGCTGGGCACCTGACTCCCTTAGGTCCCACTGAAAATCACAGACTTCTCTCCTCAATTGCACTAACTGGGAAAAACAACTAAGAGATATGAACCCTCGTGCTTCAGGGCATAAACCAATCACTATGACTGGGGGGAGGAAAAATCTTGCAAGTGAGCGCACAGTTGTCCATTATGGAGGTTTTGTACATTCCCCGAGCCATAAGGCACTGACTTCAGCTAAAGACAAATCACCCAGAAGCTGCTGTCCTGTCTCCCCAGCCCAGAAAGGGTTAACATCTCACCCAGCTCTTTCCAGACCTTGCTATAGAGCAGGGATGCGCAACCTTTTTCCCGGTGGGACCCCTGGGAAAATTTTGGTTGGAGAAAAAACAAAAAAAACACGCGGGCCCTTTAAATGCCGCTCCCCCCACCTGCCGCTCCCCCCACCTGCCACTCTCTCTGCCCCCACCGTGTATACGCCATGCCAGGAAAAAAAATGGCGGCCAGCCCAGTGCTGCTACTCCCCCCAGAAGACAGCCGCAACCCCCCTGGGGGTCGCAAGCCACGGGTTACGCACCGCTGCTGTAGAGCACAATTAATTCAAACGAGAGATGTACAACCCTGTGTAACCAGTTAACCGGTTGAATAGTATGTTTAACTAGTTAACTGATTAAATATTATGGTTAACTGGTTAACTACTTAAATGGGGTGGACGGGGTGCCGCTCCAGCCCAGCAAGGAATGGGCTCCTTGCCCATGGCACGGTAAACTGATGCAGGCAGGCCAGTCGGACCACAGGTCGGGGGACTGCTCCAGCTGGATCGGGCCCACCGCTCCACACCCAGGCTGCTGGTTAACTATAACCAGTAAGCATCAACCAGTAAGGGCAATGTTTACTGGTTAACCATTCATATCCCTAATTCAAACACAAAACCACACCACATAACACCAAAACCTAGCTATTTCCCTAACCTCAGCTGCCTTGGGGGCACACAGTTCTGCCCCCAGCTTCTCTCAGACCTGCTCCAAGGACAGCCATGGACACCTACCTCTCCACTGCATCTCTCACTGCTCTATATAGGCATCATGGGTCTGACAACTGAACAGGACTGGCTGGAAGCCAGCCTTCGTGTCCCATAAAGGGGAAGATCACCCAGTTACAACACCCAGCTGCTCGGTCCTTTCCTAGGTCAGTCTCAAGCAGTTGAGAAGGTGCAGCAGCCCTACTCTCTCGTCTGTACTGAGCCTATGGAAATCTTGTTAATAAAAGTGCATCCGTTTATTTAAACAATTATAACCAAAGCTTTGTAGCGCACCTGTATATTTAATCAAGATACAAGAGCCATTTCCTCACGATCAGATTGCCTTGCTGAATTCACTTTTAACAGGAGGTCGTTCAAAGGCTTGTGGGTCTTATGGTTTGTTGGTAAGGAAGAGAACCCTATCTTTCTCTCTCTCAGGAAAAGTAAAATTAAGAAAACAGTAAAGCCAAGAAAAGATGAAAGAAAAAGGAGCGTGAACGGGGCATGCTAGGTGAGTGAGCACTAGTTAGTATTCAACTGTAGATCAAGATTTTGTAACAGAATGTACGAGATGTCCACCCGTTTTGTTCAACACAGCAATAAGAAAGTTTTGACACCAAGGGTGATTCTTTTCTTCTTGGTGAAGCAGAACTGAAAACATCAGGCTCATATCCTCAGCGGGTACAAGCCATCGCAGCTCCCAGGCCTCCGTGGCGCAACACAACTTCCACCAGCTGAGAATCTGGCCCCTATATTTTCATAACACAACTAGCATCTCTCCTCTCTGCTTTGGGAGCCAGCACCAGTGTGAAGTGCGATGCTGCTGTGCTGCTTAGTGTGAAGTATCATGCCCAAGGCTGGCCTAACAGGAAAAAAGGCCTTTCATCTTGAATGTTTAAACGGTAGATGCCCGAGGAAAACTGGATTTGGCCTCTTGCCTCCAGGTTGCCAGCTGTAACTGTAGTAACTGAAAGTTAATCCCTGTTCAATGGCCTACTGTCTCAATCCATTTTCAAGGGAATGACAACCACCCTCAACTCCATTCATAAGGCCGCTGCCTTAACCACATGTAAGTGCCTCTTGAAGACCAGCTTCTGCTGTATTTCCTGCAGTGTGTGGAGCTGATTGGCACATAAATACATTGCCTGTTTTCCTTCCCTAACCTCTGCCTACTTGTCTGCCCGTCCTCACCTTGCGAGCTTCTCACAGCCAAGCCCTTTCTTCTTGACTGCCTGGAACGCACCTACATTATCACAGGTGCTATCATAAATACGTAACGACGTCTTGCCCTATCTGACCCCCTTCTTGGCAGTCCTCAGCATGGAACCCAAGTGCTGAATGAGCCATGGAAAGCAAACTGGCCTCCTAAGGCAGCCATGTCTAGAAGGGAACAGAGGCACAGTGAGTGATCACCCGAAGAACAGTTTTCTATGCTGTATCTGTTCTCAAGATAAGAGGCATCACTTTTCAGGGATGCCATTCTGGCACTTTTCGGCCAGCACAAATCTCATTTGTAAAAAAATTAACATTGGAATAAATGTTTCAATACATCAATATGCTTTTAAACATAGGACGGGGTCTTAGCTGAAAGCAAGCTGATGCACGACTGGCACCACAAAGGGTGTCGCAATCACAAGACGGCTGCCACCACAGACGTCACAGAAACAGCAGGTACACTTGAGATCTTTATGTCCATTAATTCCATTCCTCTGTTCATTGATTCTGCAACTGGCCTCTCACTGGAAGCTCTCCATCTCCTGGGCTGAGCAAAACAGGTGCAATCTGCTTTGAAAGACCAAGCAAAATGTAGCTGAGTGCCCTGCACTATCGGCACTAGCAGAAGAAACAAAATCATTCAAATGTAAGAGATGAATTATTCATTTGTTACATGCTGAGACAAACTAGATATGCCCTTTCCCCTCCCCCCCATAACACAAGATCAACTTTTTTTCCATTCACCCCTTTTCTACAAAAGTGAAGGTCTGGCTGAACTTCTACCCACAGAAAAACGCAACTGGACCCTTTCTTAATGTATGGTGGCATCTCAGTTCTGGTCACCAGTTTGCTATTCTCCTGTAGCTCTTTTCTATCTCTGTTGTGTGGCCTTAGACAGAAAAGAACATTTAGTCTATACATGCAGCTAATGCTGAGTTTTACTTCGTCTAGGACTTCCTCCCAGAACACTGATGACATGTGAAGTTGAAAGCTTAATTATTTCTCAATTTTGTGCTAGTAGGTGGAAGCCAGAAGAGCCCCCACTCTCTATTACTGAACCACAGCATCACCGCACCTCTGCATACCTTTCATCCAAGGAATTCAACGCACTCCATGCATTACAGCTCACAAAATGCCCGTGAGGTAGGCAGCTTTCTTGCCATCCTACAGATGGAGAAAACTCAGGCTCAGAGAAGTTGTATGACTTGCAAAGGGCCATGCAAGTGAGTCCATGGAAGAGCTGGCACTATCCACACTAACACAAAGCAGCATTGTTACAAATAACTGCCCTTCTGTGGATCCGAATTCATATGGATTTCTGAAAATCAGGACAAGCATTTCCAATTGTCCTGATTTCAACTCCTGCAGCCAACCCAGGCAGGGATGTCCTTACAAAGGGAACAGAATCCAGATCAACTCCTGTTCATCCAACATGACATGATCAGCAGTCCTGTGGTATTTCAGATCCAATCATAAGAACCAGACACTTCACAATGAAGCTTATTCTTGAGTTAGCTCAGCTCTGTTTTACAGGTCCAAGAAATTCAGATAGTTGAGAGAAATTTCAAAGAGCCTCCCAACTTTAGGAGGTGCCCATCCATCACTGCATTAGATGCTACCTCTAGGGAAATCATTTCCAGCCAACTTGTCAGGCAGTAGTAATTATTTAATGTTTGAGAAGCATGTGAAAATGTAAATCATTATATAAATGCTACATGTAATCGGTTGTGGAACGGAGGAACACTAACTAATTAAACTCGTGTTGTAGTTAATGCTGGTTTATGACAGTCAGGTTAGAACTATATATGCAAGTCACACAGTCAACTAATCATCCAAGCCAGCATCAGGCATGTTAAAATAATGGGTTACTACAAAAGCACAACAGGGAATGGAAATGTCTGAGCCTTGGTTCTTGAAATATTCCGTCCCATACCTCCTACCTAAACAAGCTGGTAGATGGAAGGAGGGAGGGTGGCTTGAAAGTCCTATAGCTCAGGAGACTGGAAATGCACGCATTATACCGCTGCACACCTGGGATTCTTCTTCCTATGGCTCACGCTATTTACTTTTAGCCAAAAATAAGTCAAGAGGTCTCAGCATCAAGACTTTCCAGTATCACTCCATTCTGATTCACATTTTGGTTTGTTTAACCCATCAGAATCTAAAGGCAGCTGTTTGAGACTAACTAGAGGTAGAAACAATGGTTTGTGTTATGTAAAAGCAGCTAACTACTCCACATCCAAGTGACATAAGGCACCACAGTCAGTTTCTTTCCGCTACAATGGTGCACATACACAACCTTGACTTCCATGAGACTATTCACAGGCTTAAAGAAAAGCATGTGTGCAAATGCTTGCAGGATTTGGTCATCAGACGAGTCAGTGGTTTGTAAAAAAGGAGTTTCTAAAAAACAAAAAACGAACACACAGACGTCAACTGTGGGACTCTGATATGGGAAGGAGGACGCTAGGAAGAGATTGATCCACCTGACCAAGAAGGGTAAGAGCAACTTCATGCACTGGACCACCAACCCAGTGAAGAGGGCTTGAAGCAGTTTCAAAGAGGACAGGTGACAAAAGCCCACAGAGAAGCATTAAAAAAAAGGATCTTAACACAGATGAGGACACACACAGAAATTTACACTAGGGTCACAGGAGCAACAAGAGGGGGCAATCTCTATTCAACACCCCAGAGGTCTAAACACAAATGCAAGACAAATGGGGAATACACAGGAAGACCTGGAAGTATTAGTACATGAGCTAAACCAAAGGTTTTCTAAGTTGGGTTGCGGGTCACTAGACACTTTGTTTATCTAAGTGCCCATAGACACGGAGTCTTGCAGCTCCCATTGGCTGCAGTTTGCCGTTTCCTGCCCAGGGGGGCTGTGATGATACATACTCATGGACGTTTAGATAAACAAAGCATGTCACCGCTTACCCAGGTGGGCCCACAACCCAACTCTGAAAACCCCCAAGCTAAACAATGACTGAAGTGGCATCATTGAGAACTGGTGGGATAACTCTCAGGATTGAAATACTGAAATAGAGAGGGTTGGCTTTTTCAGGAAGGACAGACAAGGAAAATAAGGGAAGCAGCATTGCATTACACATCCAGAATATATATATATATTTATGCTGAGAGCCAGAAGGAGATAAAAGGATAAAGATAAAAGGGGAGAAAGGGGATGATGTTATGGTAGAGGTCTACTCTAGACCAGTGTTTCCAACTAGTGGTAGGATTACACTGAGGGGTACTCGAGAGAAGTCTGGGGGGTTTGTCAACACAACTGAAACTTGGAGAAAACTGAATTTTTGCTTTAAGTTTTACAGGGCTTTATTATTTTTGTACTTTTTATACCCAAAAATTTCATCGCCCATCTGGCTACGATTAAGTTGTTTAAACAAATGTGTTGCAATGGTAGAAAAAACTGTATCTGAAAACTGTAGGTACTGGGAGTACTTTTTTTTTTGTAAAGGGGGTACTTATAATTTCTTTAAAGGGGGTAATTTATTAAAAAAGGTTGAGAAACACTGCTCTAGCCACCAAATCAGGTAAAGGAGGTGGATGAGGCATTTCTAGAACAGAAACATCTGAAACACTAGGCCTGGTAATAAAGGGGGACTTTTACAACCTATACATCTGTTAGAAAAGCAACACATCAAACATCATATCCATCAACAGAACATCAGTAAGTTCATGGAATGTGCTAGGGACAACTGAGTTGCAGAAAGTGAAAGAAGTAACCAAGGGAGCAGCTATTTTAGATTTGATTCTGACCAACAGGAAAGAACTGGTAGCAACTCAGAAGACGGAAGGCACTTTGAAAGATAGTGATAGTAAAATGATGGATTTTACAATTCTAAGGAAAGGAAGGTGTAAATGCAGCAGAATAAGAGCAATGAACTTAACAAAATAGACTTTTAACATATCAGAGAACTGGCAGGTAAGGCAGAAAATATATGCAAGGAGATCATAGAATCATAGAACCATAGAGCTGGAAGAGACCTCAGAAGATCATCAAGTCCAGTCCCTGCTCTAGGCAGGACCAATCCCAACTAAATCAACCCGGCCAGGGCTTTGTCAAGCCAAGACTAACACCTCTAGGGATGGAGACTCCACTACTTCCCTAGGTAACCCATTCCAGTGCTTCACCACGCTCCTAGTGAAATAGTTTTTCCCTAATATCCAACCTAGACCTCTCCCACCACAACTTGTGACCATTGCTCCTTGCTCTACTATCTGTCGCTACTGAGAACAGCCTCTCTCCATCCTCTTTGGAAGCTCCCTTCAGGAAGCCAAGAAGGCTGCTATCAAATCCCCCCTCACTCTCCGCTTCTGCAGACTAAACAGACCCAACTCCCTCAGCCTCTCCTCATAGGTCATATGCTCCAACCACCTAATCATTTTGGTTGCCCTCTGCTGGACCCTCTCCAATGTATCAACATCTTTTTTGTAGTGGGGGGCCCAGAACTGGACACAGTACTCCAGATGTGGCCTCACCAGAGCCGAATAAAGGGGAGTAATGACATCTCTGGATCTGCTGGCAATGCTCCTCTTACTGCAACCTAATATGCCATTAGCCTTCTTGGCTACAAGGGCACACTGTTGATTCATATCCAGCTTCTCATCCACTGTAACTCCCAGGTCCTTTTCTGCAGAACTACTAAAGCGGTTGGTCCCCAGCCTGTAACAATGCTTGGGATTCTTCCGTCCCAAGTTCAGGACTCTGCACTTGTCCTTATTGAACCTCATCAGATTTCTTGTGGCCCATTCCTCCAATTTGTCTAAGTCACTCTGAACCCTATCTCTGCCCTCAAGCATATCTACCTCTCCCCCTAGCTTAGTGTCATCCACAAACTTGCTGAGGGTGCAATCCATCCCCTCATCCAGATCATTAATAAAGATATTGAACAAAACCGGTCCTAGAACCAAACCTTGGGGCACTCCCCTAGAAACCGACCGCCATCCTGACATCGAGCCGTTGATCACTACCCGCTGGGCCCGGCCTTCTAGCCATCTTTCTATCCATCTTACTGTCCATTTATCCAATCCACATTCCCTTAACTTGCTGGCAAGAATATTGTGGGAGACCGTATCAAAAGCCTTGCTAAAGTCAAGGTAAGTCACATCCACTGACTTTCCTACGTCCACAGAGCCAGTTACCTCATCATAGAAGCTAATCAGATTTGTCAGGCACGACTTGCCATTTGTGAATCCATGCTGACTACTCCTACTCACTTTCCTCTCTTCCAAGTGCCTCAAAATGGATTCCTTAAGGATCTCTTCCATGATTTTTCCAGGAACCGAGGTAAGACTGACCGGCCTACAGTTCCCTGGATCGTCCTTCTTCCCTTTTTTAAAGATGGGCACTACATTTGCCTTTTTCCAATCATCCGGGATTTCTCCCAATCTCCATGATTTTTCAAAGATAATGGGCAAAGGCTCCTCAATGACATTTGCCAACTCCCTCAGTACCTCGAATGCATTAAGTCCGGACCCATGGATTTGTGTACGTTTAGCTTTTCTAAATAGTTTCTAATAGATCCAGAGAGCTGGCAGTTCCTGAAGAAAACCAGATTAAAGGTAAAAGTGACAACAATCCAGCTGTGAAGGAAATATAGGAAGAATAGTAAGAAGTGAATATAGCTGCATTGGACACTTTAGAATGGCCTGAAAAATAAACAAGGAATTGTAAAAAAAAGTGGAAAAATAAATTGCTAATGAGGAGCACAAAAGAACAGTACAAGCATGCGGGAACAAAATGAGAAAGGTGAAGGCACAAAATGAGTTACATCAAGCATAGGCCATAAAACAAAGTAAGAAGAGGTTCTTTAAATACATGAAAAGAAAGAAAAAAGATGCAGGAAAGTGTAAGTCCTTTACATAGTGGGGAAAGAGAGCTAATGGCTGATGGCATCAAGAAGGCGGAGGTGTTTAATGGTTATTTTGCTTCAGTCTTTACTGAACAGATTGGGAGTGACTAGATACTCAATACAATTAATATTAGCAAAGGGGAAGGAATGCAAGTCAAAACAGGGGAAAAGCAGATTAAAGAATATTTAGGTAAGTTAGATGCATTCAAGTCAGCAGGCCCTACCAAAAGTCACTCTAGACCAGGGGACTTAAAGAACTAGACAAAGCAATCTCAGAATTGTTAGCAACTATCCTCAAGCCCTCATGAAGGAAGGGTGAGTACCTCGAGGAATGGAGACAGGCAAAAATAGTACCTATTTTTTAAAAAGGAAACAAAAAGGGCCTGAGTAATTATAAACAGTCACCCTAACTTTGATCCCTGCGGAGATACTGGAACAAATAATTAAACCATCAATTTGCAAGCACTTAAAGAGGATAAAAGCATTACAAGGAATAGCCAGTATTCTTCTGTCAAGAGCAAATCATACCAAACTAAATTTCCTTCTTTGACAGGGTACCTGGTCAGTGGATAAGAGGGGAAACAGCAGATGTGCTATATCTTGATTTTAGTACAATTTTAGACGCAGTTCCACATAACACACTTATGAGCAAACTAGGGAAATGTGGTCTGGTGAAATTACTGTACTGCTGGTGCACAGCTAGCTGAAAGACAGAACTCAAAGAGTAGTTATCAATGGTTCACTGTCAAATTGGGAAGGTCCCGCAGGCCTCAATCCTGGGTCCAGGACAATATTTTCATAAAAGTCTTGAATAATGAAGTGAAAAGTATGCCTATAAAATGTGTGGATAACACCAGGATGGCTGGCCTGCAAGCACATTGGAGGATAGGATTAAAATTCAAGAGAACATTGAAAAATTAGAGAACTGGACTGAAATCAACAAGATGAAATTCAACATGTACAGTTGAGAAGGAAAAAATCAAAGCATAGTTAGGAAATGGGGAATTAGTGGCTAAGTGGTCATACCACTAGAAAGGATCTGGGAATTACAGTGGATCACCAATTGGATACGAGTCAACAACATGATGCAGTTGCAAAAATAGGCTAATGGCATCGTGGGGTGCATTAAGAGGGGTGTCTTATGTAAGTCATGGGAGGTAACTGCCCTGCCCTGCTCTGCTCAGTGCTGGTGAGATGTCAGCTGGAGTCCTACGGCCAATTCCGCACGCCACACTTTAAGAAAGATATGGGCCAACTGGAAAGAGTCCAGAAAGGCACAATGAAAATGATAAAAGGTTTAGAAAAGCTGACCCATGAGGAAGCTTTAAAGACACTGGGCACATTCAGTCTTCAAAAATGAAGAGAAAACTAAAGAGGGCCAGATAAAGATTCCCTTCTAATATGTTACGGGCTATTATAATGAGGATCATTATCAATTGTTCCCCTTGGCCACTGAAAGCAGGACCAGTAGGAATGGGTTTACACGGCAGCAAGGTCAATTTAGATATTAGGACAATCTTTTTTTGACTATACATGTAGGCTACGTCTACACTGGCCCCTTTTCCGGAAGGGGCATGTTAATTTCAGAGGTCGTAATAGGGAAATCCGCGGGGGATTTAAATATCCCCCGCGGCATTTAAATAAAAATATCCGCCGCTTTTTTCCGGCTTTTAGAAAAGCCGGAAAAGAGCGTCTACACTGGCCCCGATCCTCCGGAAAAAGCGCCCTTTTCCGGAGGATCTTATTCCTACTTTGAAGGAATTACAGTGAAGTAGGAATAAGATCCTCCGGAAAAGGGTGCTTTTTCCGGAGGATCGGGGCCAGTGTAGACGCTCTTTTCCGGCTTTTCTAAAAGCCGGAAAAAAGCGGCGGACATTTTTATTTAAATGCCGCGGGGGATATTTAAATCCCCCGCGGATTTCCCTATTACGACCTCTGAAATTAACATGCCCCTTCCGGAAAAGGGGCCAGTGTAGACGAGCCCATAGGGAAAATTCTGTAATAGACTTCTAAGGCAGACTGTGGAATCCCCATCATTAGAAGTTTTTAAGAACAGGTTGGACAAACATCTGTCAGGGTTGGTGTAGGTGCACTTGATTCTGCGTCAGTGCCAGGGGCTGGATTTGATGACCTCTAGAGGACCCTTCTAGCTCTACATTTTTAAGATTCAGTAATTCAATGTCGGATTGAAGAGACAGCGACAGCAAGATGGTAATCAGAAGGGGATACGTTTTAAAGCCTGATATCTCCTGTCCAGCCAGAACTATAAGGCCACAGCTAAACAGAAGGGCTAAACTCGGAATAAGCTACGCAACTTGAGCTATGCTAACTGCTAATAGCTTATTTTGACTTTTGGCGCTGTCTACCCAGCAGTTATTTCAATATAGAGCACTCTTCCCCTGACTTCCCTTGTTCTCGTACAATGAGGGTTACAGGAGTTGGGAGTAAGCAGATCTCCAGCTCGACAGGATTTCGACATTATGTCGAAATAACTGCTGTGTGTAGACCTGGACTGTGTTACTTCAGAATAACGGTGCTGTGTAGACATAACCTATATGTTTAGGAAGGGCCAGTTCATTTCTTTTTTTCAATCCCCTGTCCTGGGCTAGGGGAACAACATTATGCTCATGACCAGGGCTCGCCAAACCGCGGCGAGCCCCGCTCGCCAGCCGCGCTGTCCAATGATCTGCGCATGCGCAGATCGCCCAAACCCGGCTCTTCCGGGTTACAATCTACTCGCCACAGGCGAGTAGATTGTATTATTTGTTGAGCCCTGTTCATGAAGCAGAAGCAGTAAGTTGACTATGGTTCTATGACTAACAATCCCATGAAAGGCAAACCCAATCAATCAAGAGATAGAGGCTTTTAAATGGAGAGTGCTATTAAATCCTCAGATTGACATGCACATACATAACACACCTACAGACGAAGATTTGGAAATACCTGGTGTGATGAAAAGCAGGATGTGCACAGCCTCTGACAAAGTAAACGCAGAAGGGTAACAATGCACAAGCAAGGAGATACCCATAATGGCAGGCCATGTCTCCCTCCCTCCCCAGTGCCACCACAACTTCCTAAGGCAAACAGCAAGCTCACAGCAATGCACAAAATAAGCATCAAGACATTACAAAAAAATCAAAATTGATCATGAAGCAACTAGCAACCAACTCCATAGGGCAAGAGCCACTTATTGTTCCTAGTGCAAATAATTCCATAAATCTCCTTACTGGATTCTCTAGTACCTAAGGAACTGTCTGCTACTAATATTAACACTAGAGAAGTAAAAGCCAGACTTCAGTTCCAACTAGTGATGGATCAGGAGATCAAAGTGATCTAGTCTCCTTTCAGTTTCAGAAGCAGATGTGAGAAACATAATTCTCATGATGGGTGGGAACTAGGCATGTGAAGGGTTAACCAGTTAACTGGTTAGCATCACTCTTACTGGGTGACGCTTACCAGTTACAGTTAGCTGGTGACCTGGCCTGGCTTGAACAGCCCCTGTCCGCAGTGGGCCAAACGAGACCCCACCTGCAGCGGGGGGACAGGGCGTGCCACACCACACTGCAGGCCAGGGGAGCTTCAGCCTAGCTGGAACAGCCCACATAAGAACTATCACACTGGGTCAGACCAACGGTCCATGTAGCCCAGTGTCCTGTCTGCCGACAGTGGCCAATGCCAGATGCCCCAAAGGGAGCGAACAGAACAGGGATCATCACGTGAGCCATCTCCTGTCATCCATTTCCAGCCTCTGGCAAACAGAGGCTAGGGACATCCTCCCCGCCCATCCTGGCTAATAGCCACTGATGGAACTAGCCCCCATGAATTTAGCTAGTTCATTTTTGAGTCCTGTTAAAAATCCTGGTCTTCACAACATCCTCTGGCAAGGAGTTCCTCGCTCACAGCCTGGTTGGAGCAGCCTCTGCCCACAGCAGGAGGGGCACGCCTGCTGCACCACATCACAGGTGGGGGCCGTCACAGCCCGGTCAGGCTGGAGCAGCCCCCACCTGCTCCCATTTAAGTGGTTAACCTGTTACAAATAACGTTTAACCCGTTAACTGATGAAACAGGATTTTACATCCCTGGTGGGAACAAAGTGACTGTGATCCACATCTGCATTCTTTGGGGTACAATCCTGCTGCTCTAGAAGCCCAAGCCAAGTCTTGGCCTGGCCTTTACAGGGAGTGGAACTAGGGCACTTCAGTGCAGCTGAACACTGGATGTGGACACATTGGAGAGGGTCCAGCGGAGGGCAACCAAAATGATGAGGGGGATGGAGCACATGACCTATAAGGAGAGACTGAGGGATTTGAGCTTATTTAGTCTGCAGAAGAAAAGAGTGAGGGGGGATTTGACAGCAGCCTTCAACTCCCTGAAGGGAAATTCCAAAGAGGATGGAGAGAGGCTGTTCTCAGTGGCGGCAGATGGCAGAACAGGAACAATGGGCCCAAGTGGCAGTGGGGGATGTCTAGGTTGGATATTAGGAAAAACGATTTCCCTAGGAGGGTAGGGAAGCACTGGGATGGGTTCCCTAGGGAGGGGTGGAATCTCCATCCCTAGAGGTTTTTAAGTCCCAGCTTGACAAAGCCCTGGCTGGGATGATTGAGTTGGGTTGGTTCTGCTTTGAGCAGGGGGCTGGACTCGATGACTCCTGAGATCTCTTCCAGTCCTAGGATTCTATGAAGTTTGGTCTTAGATCAAAGCATGGACTTACCTTCCTCTTTACTGTTGGTGATATCTTTCAGCAGCTCAGTCTTCATGCAGGCGTCTTTCCTAGTTTCAGCCTTACTCTTCACTGCTCGCTGGGGTGTGGGAGGAAGGACAGAAACAATTACTGTTTAGCCCAACATCAATGTACTATGCATTTTAGCAAGAAACAATGGTGAAAATATCCTGTTTACGTCCCCATGCCAGGGCAGAAAATTCATGGGCAAACTGCAGAGTGAAAACTAACAACTTCAGGAAACTGCCAGCAAGGTTCAGGTCAAAGATCAAAAAGTCAAAGTCATGCCAGAGCTGGCTGCACAACTCATCCAAGAAGGATGTAAGCATGGATTTTCTTGTACAGTTCAGATTTCAGATCCGCTGACATGAAGAAAAGATGTGGACCAAGATTTTTCACTCGTGATTTTTGGTGTCCAACTTGACACACCCTAAGGGAACCTGATTTACCGTGTCAAGATGGGCATCCGGCAAAAATGAGATGACGACTCACTTGTCACTTGAAAATATTGGCCACAGTGACAAAAGCTTAGCCAAGCAAACATGATAAACATAGATGCTTTTCCAGGTTGAACAGACATAATTTGCAAGAGTTAAACCGTCAATCTTGGAAAGCAAGTTAGCATGTAATTTAAGTGTAAGTTTAATGGTACCCATTTTTCACCCTAAGCTAACTTCTACACCTTTTTTTTTTTTAAGTGAACACCTGCTAGATTATTCAGCCAGGCAGGCACTCGGCACCTCCCTGCAATGTGGACTTGGTAGCTATGCTGCTTATCTTATACAAAGCCTGGCCATAAAGAAAAGCACAGCAGCAACAGAAAAGGTATTTTTAAAAAATACACATAAGAGGAGGAGCCTTTTGACACAGTTCTCTGGCTGAAGTGACAAGCTAGTTTAAAGAGTAAACATGGCAACTGCCAGGCAAAGCTGCATCTGGTGAACGCAAACAGAAACTGTCTGTCATGAGGGCTGGGGAATGGTTAGGGTGAAGGGTTCATTTCACGCTGTGTGCATCGCAGAAGAAGAATAAGCCTAGGTCAAGCCAACTGTTGTAGACCTACATAGAGCGCAGATGGTGCCGGCAGCCATGCAAATCAAAAGCACATTGGGCAATAAGGGAAAAAAAATCTACCCATCTTCCACAAAACAAATAATGGAGATAAGTTATAAACACGGGTGGCATTGCCCTTTTCATTGTCATTTAAGTCTGAACCTTCGGAAGCTCGCAACACAGCTGATCTGAGCGTTACTATTATCAGCCACAGCGCAACTTTTGTTTCCATCTGAGCTTAGCTACCCTGCCAAGTTCCTCTAGGTGTTACAGCAGACGGACTCTCCCATTGTGTACTGCAAAAGCTCACCTGGACCATTTAGCAACTTTCCTGTAAGGCCCATGCTAACGTCACCTGGCTACAGGCTGGTCAGGAAAGAGCAAGGAAATACTAAGAGCACATCTCAGAGGGTTGTGGCATCATCTGACAACTCAGAGCTGGCATCATCTGAAAACCAATGGAGATCCACACTAATCAGAGGAGAAAATTTGAATGCCAAGGAAATCTCTACTCATTCAAGTTTCCAGGAAGAGCGCTCTTTTTATCTTGAAAAATGAATCAAAAGGGGCCCTCATCCCACATAGGGAGTTGAGGACACTCTGCATCTTGCAGGACTGGTCCCCAAACAAGTAACATTTGTCCTGTGCAGCCCTATCTCTCCATGCATACACCCCCTCTGAAAATGAAAAGGCACTCCAAAGAGGCACATATCCAGGAGATCTCATCTGAGAGGATATGCAGGTATTGAACACACTGCTTCCAGACTAAAAAGAAAAAATACAGGAGGGTTTTTAAAAAAGTATTGTAAACTCGCCATATGATCAAACTTCCTGAACAAGACAAGCTTTGGCCATAAGAAACATATGCCTGTGACTGTAGGCCAACTTCAGCTTTGTTAAGCCAAGAGTTAAAACATTATTCTTGGTGCACACATGTCTATTTAGTTTCCATTTTTCATTTCCCCTGCTCTGGCATAAATCAGAATAAGCCAATGGTATTACATAGGTCTAAGATTAACACAGGTATGAGCAGAATCAGTCCCACCGTATCTCCACAATGACACACACCCAGGGGCTCTTGCACATGAAGAGTGGATGCTCTTGCCCTTTCTACACCAACTGGAATAAAATGAAAAAACTCACTATCTCTAAAGGGGACCAGTCTGTTTTCAGGGGGTTATATTATACAAATAAAAGCCCTTTTATATTCCCACCTTTAAAGTGGTCCCAATTGAAAGCTTCAGGATTTCAGATAAGTCATTTTTGTTCAACTGATTTACAATCTCTTTCCTTCAAAATCTGACATCTCTACTCGCCCCCTCCCATTCCCCAAACATAACACATACCTCCCCCCTCCCTTCCAAGGGATACGCTATTGCCACTCAGTAGAGGAGGCCTAAAGGAAAGCCACTGCTACAACCCAAGAAAGAACTGACCACAGCAACATGTCTCAGCTACTGTCATCAACAAGGGCATCTGGCTGCCTAGAACTCTTGCAAACAAGACCAGCTTTCTGATGAATTCCCAGCTCTATAAAAGACTCAGCAGCACGTCGCTTTCCCAGCTCACAGCCAGTACACCTGTGACACACCAAACAGAGTTACTTTAGGTTGCTTTTGACAGGCTCACATAGCTCATATCCCAAAGCCACATCCAAAGGAGTCCTTATTAATAACATCCGTTCCGCCACTTCCACTTTTTTCATTAAAAACCAAAACAAAACTCCAACATCAATGTCTAAAGCATCTTTGCCCCCTGGGAGGGCAAGACCATTGCAAGTTGTGAAGCATACTTATCAAAAGGAGGCTACAGCAGACAATTGTTGCAAAGCATTTGAAGCCTGCCTCTCATAAAGCCTATGGAGGACGCAGCTTTCCCCCTTCTTGGTCTATCAAAAGTAGATGCATCAACTTTATGGCAACTGGCAAACATTTTCAGCCTGAAGACAGTATTCCCACAAACAGCCTTGCAGAATCCACACAACCAACACACCCACACCCACACCACTACTCCAAAATCACCAGGATTCTAAGCTACCCATCCATTTCCATCCAGCACACAATTCTGTCCAAACTTGTTAGCAGCAACTTTGTTGTAAGTGTCAATACCTCCATTTTTTTCCCCTTAAATTCAAAGCAAACTTCCCTTTTTGCTCACACTCCACCATGCCTCAATCTGTCGGCTCCTGATTGGCAGAGAAATCTTATACCCACCCTCCTAGCAGAGAAATGTCTGCTTTAACAGCAGTCCCAACAAAAGCCAACTGCCAAGCACAGTCTGCTTCAGAATAAAAGTCTCTCACTCTCTTTTTCCCCACCCCTCCTTTCCTGCAGCCGTCTGTCTCCATTCCACTGCCTACAACAGAGTGATTATTAATCTTCAATCACAGGAGAGCCTCCACAAAGACTGTGCACCACAACCAAGGAAGCCTTTTTTTCCTTTTTGCTTTCAAGGGAAATAAAAATTATTGCATCTTAAAAGACAGACTGATCAGGTCTTTAAAAGCCATGAGAATCCAAGGAGTCATGGTAGAATTGCTTATTTTTTCTCCTTCCACTTCTGAGTACAAGAAATCAGGCTTTTGTTGTTGTTGTTGCTTTAGAACTAAGAAGGCAATGGAAGATGGCTTAGAGAATTCAAGCAAAGGGTTTGCAGCATTTTCATACACAGAGCTAGAAACTAAACTAGTGCCTTTAAAAAAAAGCTGAAAAACAGAAACAAACCTTCTCAGCTTTCTCTTTGGAAATTTCATTAGCCATCTACAGCAAGTTGGTTCCAACAAGGTTTACATATAAAAGACAACACATGCAATCAAAACTTGTAGCTTTCCTCCCCCTTCCCCCATGGCCCCCAAGGGACCCGTGAGTTACATCATGAACCAGAGTTTTCTAAAGGCGGATAAGAAAAGGAACCAGTTTGATATGCTAAGGTGTAAATCTTCAGCAGGTTTCTCTTTTTGTCTTAAAATTAACTGTCCAGTAAACTGAGGCTTAGAAGAAATATTATCCTAATTTAGCTAGAACAGGCCAATGTGAAGAAGAGGAGCAGGGATGGGAAATAATTGAAGGAAGACTCACCCTTCTTTCAAACTAGCAGAGCACAGAAAATTATGTTCTTTAACATTCAGGGCACTATCTGCGTCAACATATCTGTCTGCAGAATAGGAAAGAATGGCACAGGAATGATCTTGAATGGCCTATAAAGCCTACAACCAGAAGGCTCAAAGCCTCAATGGA
This sequence comes from Pelodiscus sinensis, assembly GCF_052426305.1. NCBI lineage: Eukaryota > Metazoa > Chordata > Testudines > Trionychidae > Pelodiscus > Pelodiscus sinensis. The sequence goes on along the minus strand of NC_143074.1, from coordinate 3,955,058 downwards.
TATGTATTGCCCCTCTTTCCATGGCACTGCTACCATTCCTCTCCGCACAATCCAACACCCCCCACCCTCGCCTTACACCAGGTCTCCCAACAGATCAAATTCTACTCCTAGGCAAACCTCCAGCAAGCACTTCAACAAAGCATAATTTCACCTACTGTGCAAGGCGGCAGCGAGGTATGCAATATGTACTGTAGCAAAGAGAAGGAGAGGCAAAGCCCTTAATAAATGATGCAACTCCAGCAGCAGTAGATTCTCATTCACGGTTCTCTTTCCTCCCTCCCCCACTTTTCTTCTTAAAATCAACTTTCTAATAATATCCTTTGGCTTCAGGAGAAGATAAACATTTAGCAGCTCATTATTTAGGAAATAAAGATTCAGAAAAGCTGGGCAGAAAAAGGGGGAGGGAGAGTTTCTTGGTTGGCACATAAAGAGTGTAAATTTCAGGAGTCTGAACTGATCACGACCTGCTGTCCAGACGCTGACCATGGCTTCGCAGAACAAGCGTAATAACTTCATTCAGCAAGGAGAAGAAAAGCCCAACACTGTACCTGGCCTACGCAGCAGTCACCATTCTCAAAGACCTTTTTAAGGTTGAGGCCACTTCCTTACAAGCTGGAAGCAATCCTGTGTACTGTGGCTAACAAACTATATTCAAAACCAACACTGCTCTCCTTCTGAAGATGGTCTTCAAGTCAAATTAGCCTTATGATTCTTTTGTTTCACCAAGCAATTCAGAGGACAGATTCATTGCACAGATTTTCCTTTCTCTCCCTAAAGAAGAATATGTTCTTCTATCAATGAAAGTCTCTTATTCTCACTATAAAAAATATCTTTCAAAACAGCAGGGATGGGAGAGGAGGGGCTGGAACAAGGTGAAAGTCTTCTGCATGCACAAGTCAGAAACAGCTCAACACATGCATGAAACAATAGGATTTATGTTCAATTGGCTTTTTACAACACAACAGCTTCATAAAGGTCTTTGGGTTTTTGCAGGGCCTCCCACTCAGATCTGCTCAATGTGCAGTTTTTGTAGTGATAGAACTATGGCAGTCAAAGGGCAGGAGCAGTTTTATAACCAAAACTGTTATCCGAGCACAATCCCCAGTGGGGCTGCAGGTATGCCAATGCATAAGATACCTTATACGGCACAACCTACTTCCCTTTCTGTACAGGAATAAGCTATACCAGTATAAGTACCATTACAGCAGCATCCATACTAGGAGACTTTTACCTCATTGACTCTACTCCAGAATAGTTACGCCTGTACAATGTATGTGTACAGACAAGCCCTAAAAATCAGTGCAGACAAACGCATCTCCTCCTTCCACAGGCAGAGACTGACAGAAGTACTGAAGCATTATTCACAGCTGCTGTTTTCCTTGCCCTACCGCTGGAAAAAATCCTAAAAATGGAGAGTCAGATCTTGCCTGGCAACCCATCATTATCTGGAGCAAAAGCTAAACTCGCTCCCTGGCTGCGAACATCCACTGTAGAAACTTCAGGCCCGCAGAAGGCTAGCACGAATTAAATGTGATCTGAACGGCTATCCGCAGCAAAGCCCAACGTAAAAACCCAACGGGTGCAAACAGGGATCTTTTAGCATACAAAGACTGGCATGCAGCTCTCTCTGAAATGACTCAGGCACCTCTTCAAGCCTCAAAGGCCCACCCCCTCCCAAACTGCCACCTCCAGCAGAAGGGTTCGCTCCTCCTCCTCCTCCAGGAGGAAGTCGCAGGAAGGGTTCACTTCGCATTTCCAACTTCAGGAGCCGGGCCGGGGCGGAAGGTGAGCAAAAGACACACGTAAAATGAGTTCTGATTTCTTGGAGTGGAGAGGCCCTCGCGCAGGATCACAGCGGCTTCAAACAAAACTTTGTGTCATCTGTTAATTGTCTTGACCAGGTAGCACTACGCTGACTGCTGCAAGCTGAGAAACAAACAGGAGGAGAGGGCAAGAGAAAAACAAAAAAGGAGAGAGGAATCTAGGGCCTATGCTTCTAATAACTACAGAAAAAACCTCACCAAGACTTTACTCTTCTTGAAAACGACAAAGCGAGACAGCACTGGTCAGTACTCGAAGTCCTAAAGGGAGGAGATCCTCGGACTCTATCAGTTATGGCCTACAGGCTTAGTCCCAGAAGTATTCTTTCTGCTCTGTCATTAGGATGGAGCCTGGTCTTTTCCTTCAATCCCAAGAATTGCACTGAATTAGATCATCTTTCTCTGATCACCTCCCCCTACAGGCTGTTCCTGAGCATGCTCAGCTGGGCCTTGCACTGCCATTTCATAACTGCATTGTTTACAGACACACAGTGACCTGCCATTTTTTTACAGTAAAATAGAAGCTACTATTTGCTTCTACTAGCAACAGATAATTCACAGCCCCTGTTCAGACCAAGTCTCTCATTACAACCAGGATGCAGTCAAGTTCATGTCATGCAATAAAAATCCAACCAGGGGAGGAGAATTATAAACACTGGAAGCTGAGAATTCTAACACGGTGGGTTTGGTTTTGTTTTGAGGTCAAAATCCACCTGCTGTAAGAATTAAATCTTGTAGGAAAGAGTTAACCCTTTCTTGAGATGAAAGAGATAGACATCTAGGACTCCAAGGGAAAATGCCAACCATGATTTTAGTTTCTTCAAATCACAACTATACCTCGATGTCATCTAGAAATCTAACATTCAACTGTGTCATCCTCTGACAAACTGCCCCTGAAAAAGAAAGGGTAGGGAAGATGGTATTTCCCTTGAATAAATAAGTTGGCTTCATCCCAGAAAATACAGTTTTCCCCTTCAAATGCAAAGCAGAATATTTTCACAGGCACACAGGAAAACGAAGGGGGGGGGGGAGTTCCTCATTTAACACCAAGAGCTCCATGAAAAAGCCTTGCAAGGTTATTAAAGTTGCTCTGTGTTCCAGTTCTCTCCTTTTCCTTGTATGCCTAGCCCCACACTTCACAAGTGAAAAGCAGCTTGGAGTTCTGGAGAAGAGCAAATGCCAGAAGATCACTAAGTTTCCTCATCCTTGGAACAAGCACAATTTGTTAAATGCTTCCTTTGCAAGAGGCATTCCACGGCTCAGACACAGTATGGCAGCAACTCAGGGAGCGTTTGTATGTGAGACTTCTCTTACACCTTCCCCCCACCATCTTCTACTTCTGGGATGGAATTTGAAGGAAAAATGAATGGCGCTGGATAAAAGAGGGGAAAAGAGCTGTGCAAACAGCTCCTATTCCAGCTCCTATAGCGATCCTGCGATCAGCTTGATTTTTTACCCACTCCTGTTCACTTGGACTGTGTGTGACTCTCTCCTGCCTCTTTAGTGACTACTGTACATTTTGGCATGCATTGCTACATACCGAGTGAGTGTACCTTCCCATCCCTCCTCTCCTCCCTCCCTCGCCCCAACACCACATCAATCAGAGACAAATCAGACTGCCTATCACACCACAAGAAGATCCAAAGTCCTAGAACAATAAGTGAAGTTCAAGTAAAAAGGGGAAAGATTCATAACAGAAAAAAAGGGAACTGGGACTTAGGGACGATCACATTACAACTTCCAGTTTCTCCTTTGCGAAGGGAAGATGATTTTGAGCCTCTTTAAAATGTACAGTAATAGAAAGGACCTCTGCAAATGATACTGAGAGCTGTAAATTCGAGATTTGCTTGAAAGGTATTGACAGTAGATTGAATAGGAATAACATATGTTCCTTCAAAGATCTACAGCAGTTAGTACATGTTTTATGGACTTTAGGCCTTAGCCGTTAATGGAAAGGCCACATTATTCTCTGATTTCTGGCTGAATAGAAGTATCCACACTAATTCCTTGCCCCTTGCAAGTACCAGGAGAAGATATGGAAGGGAAAACTTGTTTAAGAAAAAGAGAAACAATAATAAGTACCTGATGTCAAACCATATCTCCCTCCTCCCCTTTACAAATCGGCTAGTCACAAAGGCAGAGGAGCTCGCTTAACTGAATGAAAAACATCCCTTGCAGGGTCCAAAGAAGCATGCGATCCTTCTTCATTAGGAGATGGTACCATACAAGGCAGGTCGCACTTGCTGCATACCAGTATAACTCAGTAGGCTGGCAGAAGAGGAAAAATACAAAACCTGCCATACAACCAACCCGGATGTTCATGATCCGTGTGATGCCCAGATACAAAAAGCACCTCCGCGGCACAAGCCCAATCCTTAAGCTGATGTGCACCCTCAATGCCACAGAAGTGAACAGTGCGGTGTGCCCTTGGGTATTAGGCACATGGTAAGATGGAAGTCTCATTTTGATCACCAAGGGCCTGATCTGCAAAGGTGCTGAGCGCTCCTACTGGAACTGAGTCAGAGTAAGAGCACCTGTCTGCAGATCACCTCTGAAAATCAGCATGTAACTGTTACATATAAAATCAGCTGCATCCTATGGCAAGTCCTGACTTTCCACACAATTAAACATCAGCTTCATTTCGGTCTCATCCACAAGAAGCAACATCGATTTATTATACTGGCAAAAATTCTACTCACCCATTTGCTTGGGAAGAGCGAAAAATAATTTTGAGGCCAAGTCTCATCTCACAGAATAACTGTGGCAAGTGCAGGCAAACAGACAGTATGCACTGGCTAGTAAATGTTCATGAAGTTTTTGGAGGACTGGTTTAGGCCAGGTGCACTGTCACTACATAAACTAGCATAATGATCAGTTTCATATGATTAGGAAAAAGGAAGAGCCAAAGCACACAGGTACATGGCTATTAACCCTACCACTGCTGCAAATGGACGAGAAGGGTAGAGGATGGGCATTTCAGCATCACCTTGTGAAAAGCCTTTGCGAGGTTTCAGTCTGCAATGCCAGACTGGCTAAATTGCTTAAGAATATTCCATCACGCTGATACCATCATGGCCATCAGCGCGTAGATGCACTCTTAAAACCACAGTCCGTCAACGTTATCTCAGCATTTCCATCACAAACCTACTTGCAACCCAAAACACATTCTTTTTGGACTGCAACGGATCACTCGCTTTCAGGCAGGGAATTTGCTTTTTCTTAGTACGGTCTTCGGGAAAAAAAAAAATCCTTGCTCCTCTCTTCCCCAACAGCTTTAACACACATGCTCTCAAAAGGCATTCACCAGACGAGAAATGACATTCTTAAGAACATTTTCAGGCTATCGCATAAACAACAGGCATTTAGAGCCGAGTGTTACAGACTGTCCTGTCTCTTCCCCTAAATATGCAGGACAGACTTCTTTGGGATGGTGCTTTCACCGTTTCTTGGTAGCCAGAATCTGTGTGCATGTACATGTGCACGTGGGGGTGGGGGATATCATTAAGCAGATTTTACAGGCCTAGATTTTACATACCAGCAGAAGAGGTAAAATCACCCCCAAGTCTGGAAGCTCTACAACCATCAAGGCACAACGCTGAAGGTCAAGGATGGAGTATATCCCCCTTATGCTGAACGTCCTCATTTTTGTCCATGGCAAGCTAGACAACAAGGCTCTTTACACACAAAGGTACATAGAAGAACTAGACATGAGAATTTTAGTCAACAATTAAATAATCTTCAAGCGTGCCTTCTTTCTGTTATAAAATGAAATGAAATATCAATGGTTTCATGATTCCCTGATCTGTCCAGCAGATTATTGAAAAAAAAAAGAATTCTCTCGCATAAGAAAATACAATTTTCAGCCTCCCAAAGACAAAACTATAGGCTTGTTTGACATAAGCCAACACTGTCAAAATGCTTCTAACAAGCAGGTGAAATGTGACTGCAGGCCCTCTTCTTTGTCTTTGAAAGATCAGCCTTCGAATGGTTTAAACACCAGTGTTTTCTCCTCTCACTTATCTGAAATGGGGGTGAAGGAGGAGTTCAATGTAGAACCACCAGACTCCATGCTGACACCCCTGCAAAGAACTCCCCAACAAATCAGGTAAGTGACTCACTGCATTTGTAGAATCTGAGTGCCAGCTTCCTTCGACACACACACCTTCAGACCGAGAAATGTGTACAACACTCAACTGAACAAAACAAATCAACAGAAAAAAAAGTCAGAAAGTATGCATAGCAAGCTCCAGAGCAGGATACCCTCTAATTCTCCTCCTGTGAATGAAGCCCCACACATCCCCCTGCACGCTGCATCAATATGCAATATATTTCTGCTGTGCTGTTCTTCCTTGCGTAGGGCAAAAAATAAATAAAAAAATCCAGCCATGATTATCTTAACTGTCTTCCTCCTCTCAAAGGTTTCTCCTTTACAACCTGACAACAGTCTGTCTGCGGACATAACCTGAGGGAATCTGCTATTTATGACACATGGAGCATGGACACTAGAAGTTACTGTACCTGCAGACATCTGTTGTCTTCTTTTGATGAAGACTCAAAGAGTTGCATATTCCAGATCCTCATGAACAGTGATTCAGTTTCTGCTCATGTGATAAAAGCTCCCTCTACAGAGTGAGCATGCCCAGTGGAGACCATTTCACTGTTCAAACTGCAGCCATTTCAGAGAACCTGCACACTTCAGGGCTTCCATTGGAACGACTATTATCTCAGGCATCACAGGGATATTGCCTCTGTCTTGGTACAATACACAGTTAATAAAGATAATCTGTCAGTATTCTGACATAATGCCATGCCTAAGACTGATCACTAGCCTGAAAAAACCTTTTAAAACCATGCAGTAATGAGTTCTGTTTCAGTGGCCTTCAAGAGTAGCTCGTGCCTACAAAAGGGGATGCTGCATATTAGCATTTAAAATTGAAGACAGTCGTGCTAATTATGTTTTGTGTAATAAACTGCGCACCCTCTGAATTCTGGGCTAGATGTACTTGGGTTAATCGGTAAGTTAGAGTGTCCAACTGAAAGTGAACCTGAGATCTGATATGGTGAGCTGAAGGACTGCAGTTTTTCACTTCAGGGATTCATAATACAACATGACCTTATATAACCAGCCTTAAAAATCCAACACAAACACAATCGGTTAAAAGAAGAATCAATGACTGGATAGCAAAGTATTGGGCTCAGTTCAGAACTACAGCACCTAAGACAAACCATATAATATAACTAGCTCAGCTAGTATGATAAAACACAAAGTTTTAGCTTCAAAATCAACAAGTAGTTTGTCTCCGTTCCATTTAACAATTAAACACAAACTCTTGGCAACTCTTATATCTGCTAAAGCTCCCAGTCAAACTGCCTGAACAACTTGCAGAAACATCTGTAAGCAGAGATCAGCTGGAGTGGATTCAAATGCAAGTGACATATTTATCATAATGCAAAATGAGGGGTTTTCTGTCTTTAATACTTTTCTGGAGAACGTCCCACAGAGAAGGGAGGGATAGGGAAGGACAGAGGAGAAGAGAAGAGAAGGAAAGGAAATTCTTATATAGAATATATCATCTCCTGTTTGCTCTTGAATATGGAAAATCCCATCAAGTAGGACTGAAGAAGTTTCAAAATTAAACCAGTCAATTTATTGCATCACAATGGACTGAAATGAAGAGGAAAACCTCGCCTATGTCAGACCATAAAAATCCATAGTGAGATACTAAAACGTCCAATGATTTTATTTTCCTCAGACATTGCATGAGAATCAAATGTACTAAATTATAATTTTCACAGTGAGCTACAAACCCATATCTGACAAAATTCACCTTCTTTCGTCTACTAGTGTCCACAACAATTCCTGTGACTGTCATGACCTTTTATTGTTGCAAACTGAAAGTCTCAGTTTATAGCACCATTCCCCATGTATGTGTTTGAAAAGTGGAAATGGTTAAACAGCAGCAGAAATCTTCCATAATACTGGATCAATTAAAATGACATTCTTTTCTTCTGTCCAAGCAGTTTCACTATCAAATGGTTAAAGTACACCAGGCTAAGCTGAGGGGATAAAACTAATGAAGAAAGAACACTTGAGATGACAGAATAAAGCAAGGATATCTCTTTCATGCACTGGGTTTCTGTCTGATTCAGCTTTAAGTTATAATACACATGTATACTGGAATTTTTTTTCTGGCCTTTCTACCCACCACTGGAAGTTGTATCGGTAACCTATTAAGACAACAACAACAAAACACAAATATTAAGATAGAAATGTAACAAAAGATTACTGTAGTTCTAATGAAAGATGGCTTTAAAACAGGTCTAGCGTTTCTTCTGTACTTCTTTATGGCATGGACTTTCAAAACTAAAATTAAAAATGTGGGAATGGATACAGAGAAATTCATTACAAAGGCAAAGTCAAGGAGCTAACTTAGTCAAAACACATTTTCAGAGGAACCAAAAAAAGGATACAAAAGCATGCTACAATATACTTTTGGTAAGCTCACTGATCCAATGCTTTTTACTGCATCTGAACACTAGAAATGTTTTCACTGCTCAGGTTAAAGAGACACTGAAAACAGACGTTAATGCAGACTCCAGCTTGCTTTTCAAACCTCCACTTCATTTTTAAAGCATCTCCTCCAAAGCACTAAACACTGATGATCCTCAAACAACATAGTGGGATGCTTCAGCAATTCTACTAAAATCTCAAGTAAAGCAATCAATTAGCATCTTACCAGGAACATTTCACAATGATACTATATAAAAGGATCAAGATTATTTGTGTGTTGGTTTGCTGGTCAGGCAATGATCATGTTCTTTACATTGCTGAAGGCAAAAGAGGAAAAAATAGCATCTCAACAGCCCTGAAAACACTGCCATCAGCTGCATCACACAGGCCTGGAAAGGCCAGGATCCTAAAGTAACACGGTTGTGTGCATCCTGTCTCAGGAGAGAAATGTTTCTTCTTTTGGAACTAACATTCACTGGAATGCTGCAAGTCACATTGAGATAATCAGTTACAATACCTAGGAGTGAAGTTAAACAACAATCTTGGTCGCAGCTCTGGAGTTTGTCCTGACAGACCCAAGCGCTATCATGTTACTGTCTGATGCCCAGGGCAAAGCTGAACTGTTGTTTTAAGGTGCTTGGTATTTGATGGAAACTAGACTGTTTCTTGCTCTCTTTCTTTCTTGGTCCACATGAACAACAGTCCTGCTTAGGCCACATGACCTAGCTCCCTCTACAGGCTCCCATGCCACAGTAAGCATGCTCAGATAGGAGACCATTTCCTTTCAGCCCTTCTCAGTGCTGTGGAAACTGCAGCCATTTCATGGACGCCAGGCAGTGCAGAGACACCACCTCTTTCTAAACAGATCCTGCAAGACATTCAGAGGAGGCATCTTGTGCCATCTCCCTCTCTCTTCCCTGCTCTCTCTCACATACACACAGACTGAAGCAGAAAACTACTGACATTTCCGACGAGAAGATGGTCGAACAATTTAACTATTCAGTGACTTTACACATGTGGAATCAAATTGAATTGATCTTTCCTTTCCATCCATCCCTCAAATCCTTCTGTAAAATGGATGTTAGTTGAATGAATTCAAACATACATTAAACAAAACAGTTATTTGTTTGCAAATTAGGTTTTTCCCTTCCCCCTCCTCTTGAATTAACCCAAGTATACCACAGAAATTTCACCACCAGACTCTCTTTAGCGTGGATTGTCTTTGCCAGGAACAGAATGTCACTTGTTTCTTTTTAAAGATGCGTTCTACAAGGGACCTCAAACCTACAGGAATCTTATTTTTAAACTCCTGGCTCTCTGTCCTCAGATCAGTGTTTCAGAGCTTCAATATCCTTTTAGGATCTCCCCTTTAAAAGAGAAAGACAGTAGAAAAACCACCTTCCTTCACAAAGGACACATGATTCCTAAGGGGCTTTTGCTTACTTACACCATTATAGTCATCATTTTCAACATGGAAATAAAAGGGAGGCTTTTCTTCTATAAGAGCAATATTTTGCCCCCCTCTTCAATTCATACTTTACTTCTACCCAGGAACCAAGTTTCTTTTCTGTCTTCTCTGAAGCTATCTTAAAAGTACAGCAAAAAGGCAGTCTTAAGAAAGAGATTAACTTTCCCTAGAAATGAGTGTGCTTCTCTTGGAACCCTCATTTACTTTTCCATTGTTAAAAAAATTGCTCATCAGTTCCCCCCCAATCTCTTAAAACATCCTTCCTCCCTCCAGGACTATTTAGGGGGATTATGTGCTAACCAGAAGACCCGTGCCCTCAACTCCCATTGATTCAGACATGAAAAGTGTTGAATCCTAGCTCAGCACCACCCAGAAACCATAATTTGATCATATTCTGAGAGGACAGCTAGTGAATTATGCCCCTGCAATCACATTTCAACCCCACCGTCTAAAAGCTGGGTTTGTTTTTAAAGCCAAAAACTCAACAAGTTTGATGTGGTGAAGTTGTTGTTAGCCATTCTGAAATGTAAAAATGCCTTGTGACTCTCTACAGAGGATGCTCTAAAAACTTGGTGAGATCTAAGTTCTTTGGAAGATGCTCTTGTAATTTTTATAATATAGCAGCCCTAGTACTAAAAGGTTAAATTTATAATGGGCAGATAGGGTGTAACTTAGAACATACTGAATTCCTAACAGTCCGAATTGACAAACTCCTTCAGCTTAAACATGCAGTAACTTAGCAATCAACCTTTTTATTTTGGAAATCCAAAACTTCCACTTTTCCCCTTCATTTAGCTTCTGCAAGTAGGAAGCTCGTACTGTACAAATAAAGCTTTGCGAGGGTACTGAACACATCATGCATACTTCACCTTCAAGAACAGAGATCAAGCTTATTGCTTTAACCACAGTAACCATTTGCTCAGCAAAGAGAAGTATTGTTTTTCCCCCCTTGGGAGGGCAGATGTGGCAGGGATCAGAGACATTTCAGGGGATGCATCATACTAGTCACTATCATAGTCTTATGTCAGTGAAGCAGGGAGGAAAGATGGCTGCTTCCATTCACTTTTGCTGCAGCTCCATTGAAATGCTGAAGATCATTTTAGATACAATTCTGCTTTTACATTTCATAGATTTCTCTCCCCTGGTCTCCCACTTACTTTCGTAGTGTTGCGGACAGATAGCCACAGGAAAATAAGATTTTGGGGAGTTTGGGAATTCATCTGTTCATGTTGCTTTTATTAATTCTCCTCCCAAATCATCAACCTCTGTTTGCAAGAGGGATGGCTCCATAAAGTGATTCAGTTGGCATTATGAATTGGTGTGAGGGTGAGCAGGAGGAAATGAACTCTAAAAAAGCAAATATCACTCGCAACAAGGGGAGAGGAACACAGGAGGTATGTGTAATGTGTATACTGAATTGTCTCAAAAGGGATTGCTTTTCAGCGATTGCCATGAGGTGGCAGTGGATCTTTATGGCTATCTTACCTTTCACACAAACACAGCAGGAAAGCGTCACATGAGCTTTAGCCTCTGAAACTATCAAGTCAAACTTCCTCCTGCAGGAGACTTGACCATACATGATCACTTCAGCCTCAATTTTTTCAACACCAGAGTCTTGGTGGGGGGAGGGAGAAGCTAATAAGATCAATCATGAAAAGCTGTAAATATATGCCACCTCGGAGCCCATGAAAGCAAAAGCTTTGCTTTTAAACTGCTTTTGTCACAACACATGTCCTTCATACACACATTTGGGTTTTTTTCTCATACATTTCTCCTTTATTAGTCCACTGTCACCTATAACTAAGGAGAAATGCTACACATCCCCCCATGCAGTGTAAATGGCTGAGACTCAGGACATATGTTCTGAAAGGCACTTTAAAAATAACACCAATAATTCAACTAGTTACCAACTTACTACAAAGTTACTAAATCAAACAAGCTATTTAATGATTGCGTTTTGCCTTCTTTGTGAGCTGACAACTCCCAGCCAAGGCAATGGGAGCATTGGATGTGCAAGAAATGCAGGTTTGGGCAATAAATATGCAAGTTAATTTAGGTAATAAACTGACTCATCACTCAACAGATTGATCAAACCATGTAAGGCAGTAGTCATCTGGGACTGAGCAATAAAATCAAAACCTGCAGGTTCCACTCTTAAACATTCTCACACTAAAGTATGTTGTAAGGAACAACCAGAGTTGTTCTAAAGAGTCAAACTGCTTTACTGGATGTAGTCTAAAGACAGGCCGAGAGATTTCTGTTAATGAAAAAAAGCTAAATATACTATTTCCAAAGCTGCTTTCGTCATACTGTTCTAAATACTCATTTGTAACTGTGTTTAGAACTAGGCTGATATGAATTTGGACAATCAATACAATGTTCCCCATAGAATATATACAGTATCTCAGCACTGACTAGATGTTTCTACAAACACCAAACTTCCCCTTTTCTCTACACTAATTAAGGTTGTCATTACACCTCCTTATGACCAACACTGACAGCCCATGTAAATGTTTTATTAGCACTATACCACCACTGTTGCATGCTAGTACACCAACTGAAGTCCATCACCTCCTCATACAACACCAGTCAGCTGGTGATTAAAAACTCCAGGGAAAAAAACTAGCAACCGCATGCCCAATGTAAAAACCAACCCACCACCGATTGTTGTCCCCCTCAAAACTTACCTGCCAACACTAAACTGTGTTGACTCTAGGCTGACAACTACCATAAAGCACCATGTCAGCCAAGGAGCAGAACAGATATATTTCCCCACTTCTTGCAAAATTAGAAAGACAATTGATTTCACACGGTTTATTTTGTTTATAATCATTGGAATTCAAAATAAAAAGGGAGTTTGTTTTACATTCCTGTGTACTTTCATAACCCCAAACAGCTTTAGAGCTCTTCCTTTTCAGTGTTCCAGATATAATAATAATTAACAACTGAGTTACCACAATCCTGCACTGAGCATGATCACATGCTCTTCAATAGGAAGACACAATCAAACAAATCCGAAGCCTTCACTGCCAGCCCTGTCTCCAAGGGGCCTGCCTGTTGTTGCTTTATGTCACAACCCTAACATTAGACAGGTTCTTGCTTTATATAGGTTTGCAAGTCAGCAAAGGTCATTATTTTAAAATCCTGCACACTGATCAGCAGGAAGCAGTATGAAGCCATCTCATGTGAGTGGTTAACTATTCTGCTTTTGAATCAATTCCAACACTTTCCTCAAGAACCACTTCATCTGGTCTATTTACTCCCAAGTCACAATCCCTACGGAAGCCCCGTGGCGTGTGAATTAAATGTCCAGAATTCCCCTACCTCTGTGGATCTGTCTGAAGAGAGCTGTTGTTTCCTTCCAGATCCTGACTTCAGGCCTATAACTCCTTCAGCCACAAATCCATCTCACTCTATGGGTGCAGCTTCAACCCTGGAGCATGCTCAGTAAAGGCATCTTCAGCCATTTCAGAGCTTTAATGAAATGTAAGCATAAGGAAGTGTCATTAGCAAAAAAGGTGCAGGATTCATCATGATCCAGCCAACCTCACTGTTTCCATCCACTGTGTCATCAAGGTTACTCTCTCAATATGTGGAATGCAAGCTGCATTTTCAGTTGTCAAGTGTTATTTTAGAACAAAAGCAAGGAGAACATCTTGTCTCTGGCAAGCCTTATGCAAAAAGTAGCATTTAACAGTGATGCTGAAACTAGTGTATTTTCACCTTAGGCCTTTCACAAATTAGAACATTTTCATCAGAAATCATTAAAAAATGCATTTATAGCAAACTTAAACTCATGCTTTTAGTGCACTATGCAAATAGCACTTTTCGTCTTAAAGCTAAATCTCCATTAATTTATGCTATATTGTATGCAAAACTATTCCAAATAAAAGTTACAACACACGAAGGGAAAAGAAAATTGCAACACACATCACATTGCATTTTAAGAAACCAGCCAAACAAGGATATTTGTTGTTGCCCAGTCAACCCTTAGTTCATTTTTCAACAAAATACATACAATATTTTCACTTCCAAACTGTTTTACAAATGAAAAAATATGCGAAGTCATTACATGTTGAGGTTCATCAGACATTTTTCACTGGTACAGGAAAGGCTATACATACGTCTTGTGAACTACTCTTCTTGTAAAAAATATGAGCTTTCTCTTACAAACCTTTACTCCTCATTAATGTTAGTTCAACAGGACTACTTACAAAAGTAAAAACTAGTTGTACAAGTAAAGGTTACAGGAACGGACGCCAAACTAGCCATTAGCTTCTACAGTTTTATTTTACACCCTACTCTGCATCTTCGGTCTTAGACAGAAAGCCTTTGGACACTCAAATCCATCTTTACTGGACACTGGGTTTTTCTATACATCTCATGACTAACACTTCGTTAGTTCATGCACCGTGTCTGCTTCAAATGTTTTGGGCCTTCAAAGAACAACCTGCTATACACAACACAGCATTTCACAGAAATCCTAGTAGTTGGGTCAGGAGAGTGCATCTATTTCTAAGCTAAATTTGCAAGCAGACGATTAGAACCACTCAAAGGATAAAAAGGGGATTTGAATATATTCAATAAAATAAACCAAGTTAAATGTATTGTTTTCATTTATCTACAGCATACTAAAGTGGACATTTCTTGCAGGCAGTTTACACTTGGTATGTAACGAATTCCCACTTTCTCTCGCTCTCAATTAGTGATGTGAGGTAGTACAGTGCTGCTGATGGATTCCTGCTCACTTTCAAAGCAATGACATTCACTTTTGACCCACCCTTTTGAGCAGTGCATGAGTGAACTGCATTTCACCACAGTGTTTTTTGGAGTATAATACACTGGGTAAAATGACCCATGATAAATGTACTATGTAAAAGTGTGTGTTTGTGTCCACTCAAGCCTTCTGTTTTCCCAAAGCATTTCATCACATCACTGATGACTCCTGAAGGCTCTTCTAGCCCTATGAGTCTATGATCCTATCACCCATACTCACAAACTGAAGCAGCCATTTGGCTCCATGACACTTTCTGTGTGGGGATGTGTAGTAGAGTTATTATTTAAATGCAGGAAGGTGTTCACCTTACACTGTAATAGGCAAATCTAAGATATTATATAGCTTTTCATTAAGCACAAATTGGCAAAGCCAGCTGACAAATTCCATTCCCCCCTTCCCTCTTTCCCTTTAAATTGAAGGTGGTTTAAAAATAATGTGCAGACTACAATCCTGAGGCATGTGTGCTAAACGTAAGCATTTGCAACTAGTGCAGCTCAAGCATGTCAGGTTTGTTTCCTTGGAAACAAAGACCAATTTGTAAGCATTGCCTTTAAAAATATATATATTAGGAAGATGTATCTGCAACTCTTGTTGCTAAAAAGGAATTAAAGCTGCTTCACATACCATCAAGATTCTTATAGAACTAACAATAGAATCAGACGACTTTTCATTAAAGGGACAGACTAGCTTGCAACTATATAAAAACCCCTTTTCGGTTTTTATCTGCCGTAGGCATTTAATTTGTTTCCCAGTGGTGGAGAAAGAAAGGAAATTGAGATTCAGCTGCTTACCCCTAGCCTAGGTACTCTGTTTCCAGTGGGTGAGCAGGCTAAGTGGGAAACCCTTAACACGGTTCCATAAGGTATGTTAGCACAGTTGAAAATACACCTGCCATCAACACAGACTGAAAAGCAGCAACATGCCCAGTAAAAACAGTAACCTTTCCCAGATTTGTTGTTAGTTTTATCTCCAAAACTCAAGGCCAAGGGCATGCATTAGGGTTTACGTGCAAAGACAGCCTTTCCTATGCAGTCATAACTCTTCGAGGGCTGTTCGCACCGAAAGGTCCTCGAGTTAAGGCTATAAATCCTCTAGTGATGACACATAACCTCTTTGTGTAGACAAGAAAGAAGGAGGAGGGCAACGAGGGAGAAACATTCAGTAGGAGTGTTGAGTGATCCCAAGCCTGATCTACAGAGATGCTGAGCACCTGAACCTCCCATCGACGTCATTTGGAAAAGCCGGGGCTTGGCACTTCTGAAAATCAGGATGCAGGACGTCACATGAACATGAATGATAGAGCAAATATCCTTATCCATAGTCTTCTGCAGACTGATTCAGCACAAAGTTCATCTTCAAACAAGCTGGGACCCAAGGCCAGCTTGTAGCCTCTGCTTGAGTTGACATGGGCCTAAATCTCCTCTTCTTTACCTGTGTGTAGCTCACAAGTAACAGCAATGAAACCACTAGAGACACATCAGTGTAAGCATATGTGAAAGGAGAATGGGTCCTATCATACCTCATATTGTTATTCTGCATTCACTCTGCAGCGTGCTAGGCACTTTCCAAATACACAATAAGGACTTGTCTTCACTATGCTGTGCCACGTGTCAGCAATTGATACACTGGTGGTCGATTTACTGAGTCTGCTTAGACACAATAAATCAACCTCCAAGCACTCTCCCATCAACTCTGGTACTCCACCAGGACACAAAGAGTAAACGGCATCGATGGGAAAGCAGCCCTCACCAATCTTACCGCACAGAAGACATTGTGGTAAATATGTGGACTTCAGCTATGCCATTTGCTTGGCTGAAATTACATGGGTTAGATTGACAGGGCTGTTAGCATAGACAAGGCCTGAGATGTCCAGGAAACCATACAAGCGAGGGAGAAGGGGAAAGGGATGCAAAACACAAAGTTCTGTCCCATTTAAAGTGTCTTTCAATAGTAAAAGTGAAATATTTACCTTTACTTGATTTACAAAAACAAAGCAAATCACCTTCAAGTCTTCATAATCGATGACTTATTGTTATACATAGATTATTGATCCCCAGAATACGGCCACATCACCAATGTAAAACTGCATTTCTTTCTTGCAAATGGAGAGCAGAAGCTGAGACCGCCATGCCATCGAGCACCTAATTGTCAATAGTACTCTGTCCAAAATGTGAGCAACAAGGGTCCTTGGACATTTCAAAAATCAGGCCTTCAGTTTGTCTACAGCAGAGAATGGTAGAAG
This sequence comes from Pelodiscus sinensis, assembly GCF_052426305.1. Taxonomy (NCBI): domain Eukaryota; kingdom Metazoa; phylum Chordata; order Testudines; family Trionychidae; genus Pelodiscus; species Pelodiscus sinensis. Next base: position 3,938,240 of record NC_143074.1, on the reverse strand, counting down.
CCTTCTGCTTGAAAATGCAACTTCACTGATGGAATGACCTTGTGACCCACTGGAACAAGCTCACAGTACAACCCGGGCAGTAGCCGAAAGGGTCAAATTTGGCATTAAAAACATGCACATGTCAAGGGAAATTACCAAAGCAGGGAAGGGACATGCCCTAGATCAGGAAAGGTTGTGAACCTCTGACTGTTGTGCCCCTTTCAGGAGTCAGACTTATCTTGCATATCCCACGTTTCACCTTACTTAAAAACTACTTGCTTACCAAATCAGACATACAAAATACAGAAGGTCCACAGGACTCTATTACTAAAATAATGGCTGGCTTTCCCATTTTTACCATGTAATTATAAAATAAAGCAATCTGAGTATAAATGTTGTCCTTTTATTTCCAAGTGATACCTGAAACTGTTTTTCACTTGTGAAGCCAAACTCCAAGCCCCGCCACCCATAACTTAGCTTCCAGAGTCCCGGATAGTTGCCTCGCCTACTGCTCCCTGACACCAACCAGCTCTGTGTATGTTTCCATGATTTTGTTGTTCAATGCCCACATCCTGTCCATGACTTTCAATAAAAATATTCATACGAAATCGGAGCCTTATAGATAGACCAGTATAAACAAGTCATCGTCTGTATGAAATTTTAGTTTGTACTGATTCACTAGTGCTTTTTATGTAGCCTGTTATAAAATAGGCAAATATCAAGATGAGATGACGTACCCCCAGAAGACCTCATACATATCCCTGGCTGAGAACCACTGCCTCAAGCTTAGAGCATGAAGCCACATCTCAAAAGCAAATCCATGGTCAGTACATTGACTTTTCAATTGACAGCAAATGGCATTTAACTGGTACAATGCAATTTTCCAAACATAGTCCAATTTGATATACACAAAAGGCACAGTCCCCAGCCAACCCCCCACAAATGTAGATCTCCACCTCCTGCAGCTTCCTCTTATAGTACTGGATTTGTCCAAGCCAATGTAGATGCTCTAGCGCAGTGTTTCTGAAGGTGTTCCGCGAAATCACTTTCAGAAACACATTAACTAGCTGTCCCGGTTTGTTTATTTACTGGCGCCACGGCCATGGAGCCTCGCGGCTCCCAATGGCTCCATTTAATCCTTTGCAGCCAAGGGGAGCCACGGGAAGCAGCGTAGGCCGGCCCACACCACTTCCCGTGGCTCCCTTTGGCTGCAAAGGCCGAAACGGAGCCATTGGGAGCCGCGAGGCTCCGTGGCCGCGGTGCTAGTAAATAAACAAACCGGGACAGCCAGTTAATGTGTTTCTGAAAGTGATTTCGCAGAACACCTTCAGAAACACTGCTCTAGAGTCTTTGACAATTTCCCAGCCATAATAAACTGTATCTCAACTATGAAAATTAAATACCAAATGGAGCACTTAAATCACCTAAGAGTGGTTATAAGAACAGATAATTTGCTTATATCACTATAAATAATTATTAAAAACTCAGTACTTTTCATATGTACATTCCAAGTGCTGTATAAAAGGTATGTGTGGGGGGGGGGGGGGGGGAGATAATGAAACTTACCCATTTTATAGATGGAAAAACTGAGGCACAGAGGGGAAGGCCAAAAGTTTGAAAAGCAACCTTAGGTTATGTTTATACTGACTGACAGTTCACACTCAGGTGGTGTGAATAACAGAGTGCTGAGCTAAAACACTCTGGTTACTAGGAACACAAACTAAAAAGGTTCTTAATTCAAATTAACAAAGTTCTCTTCAAATAGGATTATATTAATGTGAATTAGGAACCTTTCAATTCATGCTCCCAGATCTAAATTGGGGTGTTGTAGTTCAGCACTCTGCTAATCATACCCTCTCCCCTCCCCCAGTCAAAATTGCAGGATAGTATAGGACAAGTTCTTAGCTTTGTGTACTGAACATGAAGATGGGTGTTCAGAGACCTGGAGACTAATCCAAATACTGACACTGATTCATTGTGTCACCTAGGGCGTGTCACATTGGCCAAAATTAGGCTACTGCTTTTGTTGCCCAATTCAAGATGCCTTGTGTCCGTCTCACTTAAAAATTCAATTGGATCTGGGCATCTAACTTCTTTAAAAATTCCAGCCTTAATATTTAAAAACAATAAACAAATATTGCCAAACAGAAGGAGCAGCTATATTATTTTTTGCTGATATATTCCCATTCACCAAAATAACTTTTAGTTGGTGGGGGAAAATGTATACAAAAAATGTGTTTAAACAAAAAGTTTAACTTTTAATCAGTTACCCTTACTTTTATGATAATTGTTGAACCAGTATTTAAACCCAACTACATCCTATTGTTTTAAGCCAGGCTTATACTACACTTGGAAGGTTGGTGTATGGTATGCAACTCCCAGCAACATAAATAACATAGCTGGAGTCAACGTATCTTAACGTGAGCTTGACGCTGTCTCCACAGTGGGAGGCCGAAGGGAGCAAATGCGCTCATCGACTTCCCTTACCCATCATGAATCAAGAAGTACCAGCGTTGACCAGCGGCGCCTTTAGCGTTTGATTTAGGCCCGCTAAATTGAATGCCAGAAGGTCAATCTCTGGCGTGGTAAGTATGGATGCGGTTTTAGAGTTTATAACACTAGGACATCAACTGGCTGGCATCACAAAGGTGACCCTGCAAGAAGTTACAGAGGAGCAGTTGTATTAGTGTGTATCTTCAAAAACAAGGAGGCATCCTGTGGCTCTTTAGAGACTAACAGATTTATTAGGACATAAGCTTTCATGGATAAGCAAGCAACAAGCTAAGAAAAACCACTTGTAGTGAAAATAATTTTTTGTGGGAGTGGCAGGGATACAGCCAGGCAGCTGAAAGCAGGGCTCGTTACAGCAAGTTTTTTGCACATATAAACATTTGACATTTTGTTAGGTAACAATGTAATATGGCAACAACAGTTTATGTAGAACCCTGGGTGGACACAATATTTGTATCCGCATCTGTATCCGCAAACATGAGCCACAGACATCTGCACTGACATCCATGGATGTGGCTCTCTGGGGATATAAAGTAAATATCTGCCAATTTGCAGGGTTCTATATATAAAATTTGTATCCACGTCCATATCTGCAAAAATGAGCTGTGGATATCGACATGCACATCCATGGATGAGGACGCCCACAGATATAAAGCAGATATCTGTGGATTTGCGGGGCTCGAAGTATGTGTAAAAAAAAAAAAATTGACCACTTGCTTGTTAAACAGGTTGAAATACTGCCGCTTATTCTCTCTCCTTTCTGCTCCCCTTGCTATTGCTACAACGCATGCTGTTTGCAACTAGCTAAGTAACAAATAGTTAATGTTTGGGGCCATTTTGTTCCTGGAAATGCATGAACACTTCCTTAAATGAGAAAAGAGCCACCGCATTTGAGGTACTGGCCGATTTAACCATCCGATTTAAATAGGGTTCATAATTTGCCATGACAAAGGCTTCTTCTTCTTACCGAAGATGAACGCTGGGCCTGTGGTTAAAACACAAGCTTGGAAATCAAGAGAGGCAGGTTTTGCTCCTGTTGTGCCACAGGCTGTCTGACTGATCTTGGCCAAAGTCAACTATCACTCTGTTTTCAAAAGCAACCATTGATTTTGGATGCCCCACTTTGAACACCTTAGGCCTGACTTTCTGAAGTACTGAAAATACGCGCTGATTGGTGCTTATGGAAGCTGGAAGTGTTCCGCACCTCAAAGTCAGGGCCCAGAGGTCTCAGACTGAGCAGCCAAAAAAACTAGAGGCGCCCAAAATTAAACCAATATTTTCAAAACTGGCCTGCCAAACTCTCAGGGCATGTTTAAACTACATCCCGCTTTCGAAAGAGGGATGTAAATTAGGCAGATTGAAAGTGCAAATGAAGTAGGGATTTAAATATCCCACGCTTCCTTTACAGAATCGCATCACAACTTTCTTTCGAAAAAGGTTATTTCAAAAGTGAAACCACAGTCTAGACGCGGTTCTTTCGGGGGGAAAAAACCCTTTTTCGAAAGATCCTGTACTCCCCATTTTCTGTCATTTTTGAGGAGTACAGGATCTTTTGAAAAAGGGAGGTTTTTCGAAAGAACCACATCTAGACAGCGGTTTCACTTTCGAAATACCTTTTCTTGAAAGAACGCTGTGACACGATTATGCAAACAAAGAGCGGGATATTTAAATACCCGTTTCATTTGCACTTTCAATCTTCCTAATTTACATCCCTCTTTTGAGTAGTTTAGACATAGCCTCAGTGCTTCTGTTTTCCTAGGTGTGACATGCTACTACTCATCCCCCACCTAGGAAGATGTGAGGCTTTATTTGTTAACAACTGGAGCAGCTTTGAGACTTTCAGAAAGATGCTACATCAATGCAAAGGGTTGGTAATATTGCTGAATGCTGTGCTAGGCAAAGTGGCCATTTGCTTTTTGGCATGTTTTCAGTTCAGTAATCCAGCCTCTCTGCTGTTCTTTACTTTCTCTCCAGCCCCAGTAATTCATATCTGTCCTTGGTGCAAATCCAGCAAAGTCATAGGAGCGATACTGTGCTGAACTTGGTTTAGAATCAAAAACTACTCTTTCCCCAACTCTCATTGGGCAAGAAAAATGTAAAGCCCAGGGCTGGACAATTCAATGTTTTGCACCAACTTTACAACGCTGTACTGGGTTCTGGCCTTGGCATACAATCATGCATCGAGGATCCTTGGAACCAGGGGCCTGATTACACCAATGCAGAGTGGAAATAAAGCACTACTATTCAAACTTGGTAGCATTTTACACACCCACCTCCTTTTGCGTAAGTGTAACTGCATAGTGTGCATGGGCAATGGAGAATCGGGCTCAAGATCTTTTTAGAAAGGGAACCTGATAAAGGGTGTCATCAATGACCTGATCACTGAGGGGGCTCGATGAAACCAACTCAAGCCAGCTCGCTTTCCTCCAGCAGCTGGGTAACTTTTCCCACTTGGTCCCCAAATTGCTTTTCAGTTTTACATAAGGCTTATTAGTAGCTGGATCATTTCTGACACTCTCTCAGTTAATCTTGTCCAGAGAAGCAGGATAGCCTTAGTGAGGATATTTCAGACTCAGCTGACTGAATGGCTTTGCTCAATTTATACCCGTAGGCTTTTGATCTAGTCGCTCCTATTGTACTTAGGGGGTTAAATCATGTCCTCACTTCCTCCTCTGAAGGTAGGATTGAGCCAATCAGAAAGATTCTCAGGACCAGCCATCCTATTCATACAGTCAGCAATAAAACACACGCAAATCAGAAACCTCTTCTGAGCAGAATTGGGCCTAGCAAAGCACCTCACAGCCTCAACTACACACGTAAATGAGGATCGATCCTGCCAACCTCGCTCACATTCCATAGCACCTTCCTCAACAACAGTCCCACCGAAATCTATGGGACAGCTTGCAACGATACCCCTCAGGATCGGGTTGGCGAAATGTATTCCACAGTGAAACACCAATGCAGGAAGTAAAATCATCTTTTTCATTCTTTCCAGCGTATGGTTTGCACCATTCCACTTCACGAGTAAAAAGCCCAAACTACAGACCTTAAAAAGGCCCTGGTCCTGCCAAAGGAAATCACGACAGCAGGCACCAGACTCTACCTGGAACCTTAATCAAAGTCAACTGGGCTGCTCAGACATGGGGGTGGGCGGACACCCCACATGCATCTCTCTTGCAGGATTGGGGTTTAAGTCATCAGCAAATGCATGATCAAAATGCAAATGAACCTTAAATCTTGAATGCTTGTCAGGAATCATCTTGTAGCTATGGGAGGGGCTGCTGAGTAGCATTTTCTCTTTCTCTCTCTTTAATGGAGGGTAGGGAAGAGGCCTACTCAGGCCCGCCAAAATAACAACGGTCTCAACTCAAATGGTTATAATGGGAACATCCCTTGGGCATTGCCATTACTGTGCTACGATTTTTGATATTCCCCCTTCCTGACAGGCCTCAGATGTTGGTGTGAAACCTACAAGGGTGAATATTTACAGGTCAGTAAACTGATATGCCTGGAGCTGCAGACTTTTTTAAATCCTCCTTTCAAAGGATTCTGAAAGATGAGTTTTAAGGCAATTTAAGATGCCTGTCATTTCAGAAAACATTCAATGCTCTTCATCCATTCTGGAGTGAATAAAGCTTTGCTGGAATTCTGGTTCAGAGCTGCATGTTACATATCTAATCTAAGTAAGCCCTATTCCAGAGGAGACTGAAATGGATGTCATGAATTCAACAAGCAGCCTTCAGCCATACCAACACACGAGCGGGAAACAAAAGAAACATGGCTCACAGTCATAAAGACCTTTATTTATCCCTGCTTCAGGAGAATTCTAACGCCCCAGTCTATAGCGAAACGCTACCGCCACATCTTCATAAAGCAGAACTCTCTCTCTGCAGTAAGGGATGCTACTAAATCAGACATTCTGTTCAGACCTAAATTCTGGAAAGTGGACACTCATGCACATGCTAAACAACTGAGAAAGTCCAGTGGGTTTTTCACACCATTTCCAGCACATTTTCATTTTTGTTACAGCTTTTTTGGGGGGGGGGGGGAGTCCCTTGCACTGTTCACACCATTACATTTAAGCCTAGGTGTCTGTAACTCTATTTGAGGAAAAGGAAGGGAAAATAGCTGCTGCCACTTGGTTTATAAAAAAACCACACCCAAAAAGGGATTCATCGGGATCATGATGGATTTAAAGCTGCTGAATTCCTGGTGATCTGAGATTTTTAAGAGCAGTTTACACCAGTATTTCTCAACCAGTGGTACGAGTATGCTTAGGGGTACTCGAGAGAAGTCTGGGGGGGCACTTTAACACAAATGAAATGTGGAGAAAACTAAATTTTTGTTCTAAGTTTTATAGCACTTTTATTTTTGTACTTTTTATACCCAAAAATGTCATTGCCTGCCCAGCTTCGATTAAGTTGTTTAAACAAATGTGTTGCAACAAAAATTGTGTGTGTCTGAAAACTGTAGGTACTAGGGGTACTTCTAATTTTATTTTTTTTAAGGGGGTACTTTATTTAAAAAAAAAAGGCTGAGAAACGCTGGTTTACATAAAGAGCTCTCTGGGATGGTCTAGGGTTACTTGGTCCTGCCTCAGCACAAGGGGCTGGACTTGATGGCCTCTTGAGGTTCCCTTCCAATCCCACATTTCTGTATCAGCCCACACACTGATACTCATCTTTCCATGCAAAATATTAAACCAGACTGATTTACTGAATGCACCGAGAAGGGCAACAGCCAAAGTTTTGGCTAAGATGACTGTTCCATTAGGTATCACACCCAGACAACCATTTTCACTGTGCTGTTACATTGCAACTTTCCTTGTAGTGCCTATTGAGAGCACACTTCATTTCCGAATCCAACTCTCCCGCTGCATGGTTCCCCAAATCCTCTGTAAATGTTACATTCATTGAAACCAGGGGCGCTACCAGAGACAGGAAAAGGTTTTTAATTGTGCCTATGTCTTCACTGCAAAAAGAGAGGCATGTTTGACATTGAGAACGCTCAATACAAAATCCTACTAGAGATACGGCACTGTCATTTTTACACTGATGTTGCTAGTTGAGGTAAATTCCATGTTGGATATATAAGGTTGACCTGCACTAGGCTACATCATAGAACACAAGAACTGGAAGGGACCTTGAGAGGTCATCAAGTCCAGTCCCCTGCCCTCACAGCAGGACCTAGCACCATCCCAGACGGATCTCCCTAACCTGCACTTAAATATCTCCAGTGAGAGAGATTCCATAATGCCCCTAGGCAATTTATTCCACTGTTTAACCAACCTGACAAGTAGGAAGTTTTTCTGAATGTCCAACCTAACCCTCCCTTGCTTCAATTTAAGCCCACTAAGTTAAACCGACTTATATCTTGTCTCCGCTAGAATCTCACATCAAGATAGGAATTTCACTACAACTATTTTGATGTAAAAAACACACCACTTTTGGCAGTCAAGACACAGCCTAAGATTGTGATACTTATTTGACAGTGTTAGAGAACAAGTTAGACATGCTACTGCCATGCCTAGGAAGCATGAGTTACACAGACTATGTATTCACTAGCACAGAATATAAACATCTCTTTTCACATGGCCATTCACATACTTTATTGGGGCTTCTAAGCATCAAGACTTTCCTCAGCCAGCTGTAGTGTCTTAAATGAGGGGATACTGCCTCCATGGAGGGTCAGGTTGGGGGAAGGGCAGGGTCATTCCTCCTAGTCCAAGGGCAGGACAATTTTCAGACTTATTTTTTCAACAGCCAAATCACCATTTAATTACAGGTTCACATGATGGATAAAGCAAACATTTCGTTACATAATACGGGGATAAGCCATTAGATCTTGCTTCTTCCCTTCCCACCTTCTTTGCCCTTTTCATCCATTCGCCACCTGTCTGTCTGTACCTCTAGGTGTCTTTTCTTCACTCTTTTTTTTAAAACATCTGTGCTTCCTCTAGGACTAGTTTATCTATTATTGTTCTTGCCCTTACATGCTTCAGTGCCTTTCTCTTCTTCCTCATTGCTCTATGTCAAGTTTTTTTTCTGATCTGACCTGTTTTCCCCTATTTTTACCTTCAGTGTTTTCCTTTTTCCTTTTTTTTCCTCTTTTCTCCCAATTCCATTCTTTCTCTCTCTCCTCCCCCTTCCCCACTCTATTTCTAATTCTCTTCCTACAGACCCCTTCAAGTAGAGCTGGAGTAAAGATCCTGCTTGTCCACAAAATGCGGGGGATGAAGATGTTTGGCCAGCCATGGTCTTTCAAAATCAGGTGAGCCTGCTTGAAAACCCGCCCAAATCCCCTGTCCTGGTCTCCAAATCTGTAAAATTTGCACCACCAAACACTCATATACCCTGCTCTGAACCAGTCAGTGAGGGGGAAGCCTAGCATACTAGGATCTCTGTCCCACTCCCATTGTATGTACAGGATTTCAAAGAACATTCCCTTCTCTAATTTAGCCTAAGGATACACATAGCTCTTCCTCCTTGTCAAGTGTCCAAACAGCAAAATGCGTGTGTATGGGCAAGAAAGGGGGAAGGGCTCCTGGCTTTTTTTAAAGCCCTTCCAAACTTTTTCCTTTAGAGCAATGGAAAGCCATTAGTAAGGGCTAGTTACACCAGAATAATTATTGCTCTCTTTATATCGGTATATGTCCCCATGAGAATACACTCCCTGGAATTATAGTATAATTACTCTGCTTACAAGGCCAGGATTTATCCCAGTATAACTGTAGCAGAGTAAGACTCAGAGGGGAAGCCATGTTAGTCTGTAACTTTAAAAAAAATAGTCCTGTAGCACCTTAGAAACTAACAAATATATGTATATTATCAGGGCTCGACAAATAATGCAATCTACTTGCCCGTGGCGAGTAGGTTGCAACTCGGAAGAGCAGGGTTCGGGTGCTACTATTCGGGTTTTTTTGGAAGGGGGTTGCTTTTTGGGTTTGAGTTGGTTTTTTGGTTGGTTGGTTGGTTTTTTTTGTTTTGTTGGTTTGTAGCAGAATAATTCTCTTGCTATAACTATGCTGGGAAGTTTCCCTAAAAGTTGGAGGAGGAAATAAATATTGGAATTAAAAGAGACCCTCAAACAAGCTTTTGTAAAGCAAGACTCTCTCACACACAGGGCTCCTGTTCATTTATATTTGTCTGGATTCTCTGCTAGGTCACAGTCCCTACCTGTGACATCAGATGTTTGACTCTAGGGCAGTGTTTCCCAAACGAAGTTCCGCAGAACCCCGGGGTTCCGCAAAGTGAAAATAATGCAATCTACTCACCCATGGCGAGTAGAAAATAAGAGTGCCGTGAGAAAATTCCATTACGATAACATTTTATTATTTAAAAATTATTATTATGTGATTTTTGTTTTTAAATATGTGCAATTAAACTAAATCTTGATCTCATGGCCTTGTTTTGCATTTGTTTATTATTATCCTTACTTATTTACAGTCTATTTTTTCAGCTCCATATATTAGACTGTTATTAGGGGTTCCGCAAAATTATTTCGAGTTTAAAAGGGTTCCGTAGCCAAATAAAATTGGGAAACACTGGTTTAGGGCACAGGCAACGTGAGTATCCCACTGCAGACTAAAGATTCCAAAAGATAGTGCCTAAGCCATCTAATTAAACACTCCAACACTTACGGGGTGGGTAAGTCAGCATCTATGCCTCACATTGTCACTGTGTGGGGAGGCGGCAACATGGTCACACAGAATGTGTCTGCTGCATCCTTTTCCCCTGCACACCATGGGCTCAATTGTGCCAGTTAAGCAGCACTTTAAGGAGGATTGTTCATGCCCTTAAAGTAGTTTGCTGGGCCGGGCAAAGTAAATCAGCAACTTGCAGGAACCTGGTCCATGTTTGGGGGTTCTCCAGCAGTATTAGTTTGGGGGTTCTTCAGCAGTATTAGGCTGCCACAGAGGGACTCCTGGATTAGCACTTGGATACAGTAACCAGAACTCCCACATGGGGGCATGGATAGACTGTGACCACTTACCAGTCCACAGAATGGAAAAGCAGTTATGCTTGTCTCTAGGGTGGATTTTGTCCCTCCCCCATCCCCAGCGGCTTTCCCGGCACAAAGCCCAATTAATTGTGGTTTGTGTGGTATGTAAAAGAAAGGGGGAAGATGGGAGAGATGAACTGCAGCCAGTACCCCTTCAGAACCTATGTCTCATAGGAAAGGATCAGTGCTGCAAAGCTCTGGTACATTTCACAGCCATCAGGAAGAATCCTTTGACACCTAGCTCCCTCCAGAAACTGGCTTGCTTCCTCCATTGCCTGCTGGTTTGTTACTGCAGGTTTTACTGAAAGAGTGATGCCACCACCAGATGCCTTATATGTATCAAAAAGACACACTGATTGACTTTTCAGCCTTCTGACTTAACAACCTGGTTTATCATTGTAGGGTTGCTCATGAGAACTAGGCTACTGATGCCAATTTCTAAATTTAAAAAAAATGGAAATTGCACTGATGCTTTATTTATTTTATGCCAAACCCTCAAATAGTAAGAACTGCATGGCGTTTTAAAACAGAGAAAAATCCAGATCAAATTATGGGTTTATTGACCTTAAATCATGCCCCTTTTACATCACAGCGATCACATTATCAATTGAAGGGGTGCACACGCTATAAACTCTCAGATGAGGCAGTGGCAACACAAAGCTGTTTAGTGACATAATTCTAGAATGATGCTACTGTATATAAGAAACTGTACAGACTTTTCATCCAGATGCCCATTTTTTAATACAATGGAATCTGAAAATCAAGGCAAAAATCCAAAATAAGGACACAACGTGTTGTTTTTTAAATGGGCCTCTTTTACCATGATCACCCTCATTTCTCTAGTTAAAAAAGGAAATAATAAATAAAACTATCACTGAATTCTGGAAAATGTAACATCCAAAGTAAACAGTCCCCAAAATGCTATGCAACAAATCCACCCAGCCCTACTCTTTTCTCCATGTCATACATTATGAATGTATCCCAAGGCAGCGCTGTTTATAAGCTGCATTTCATGGTTCTCTTTGCCTACCCCTACTTCGACACTCCACACGATGAAGTGTTGCTTAATTGTGCTGCATTAAAAAGAGAAAGTCTTGGAGGGAATTTAAAAAATAAAATCAACTGACTTTGCAATTTGTGGCCTTACCTGGTTCAAAAATAACACATGAAAAGGTAATATATCCAACAGCAGCAGCATGCAAGCAAAAAACAGCACCCTAGAAATACCACCTTACACGGCACAAATGAAAAGTGCAAAGGTTCCATGCCATAAGAACTAGCCTGGCCTTCAGCAGAACAGATAAAATATCAGAGACACAAACTACTGATATGTGCTGCTAAGCCATGTAAGTTTAGAGAAGCATTTCCTCTAAGACAGTCTTTAGGAAACCCCAAAGGACTGAAGAATCAGCAGCAAAAACCTCTTAAATAAAGCTTGACATGATCCATACCTCTATTTGGCTGTGCTGGCTTTTAAGATTTTCATCAAGGATTTCAGAGGCCTACACTGGTCTGTCCATGAGTTCCAACCCCACGGTAGGTGCTGAGGAGCATGCTCAGTGAGAGCTTTCTTACAATGCTCCACAGCTTCATGCAGCTCATGGCCCTGCAGTTGTGCTAGCCAGCAGAAGAGGAAGTGAGTGGAAGCAAGGTGCAGGAGATACTGTGTTACTCTTTGGGTGTTGCAGGGGGAAAGGAAGCAAATATTTCCCTTCCAAATGAAAAGCTGGGACAGTTTTAAGCGCTCCAGATCATGTCTCGGACTAAACTAAGAGATTAATCATTAAGTGATTAAAATGTGCAAACATTTTGCTTGGTGTTCCGACTGCCGCATTGAATATTTCAAAGAACATCCAAGCCAATATTATTGCTTAATTTAACATAACTGGATCTCAGCTATATTTCCAACAAATTAAACCACAGGAATAGCCACATGTTTTAATGAGGATTTGGCACTATTCAAAGTCAAGCAGATTTTAGCAATATTTGTAGGCCATACATTCAAAAAAAGGGATGGGGGGAAGGACACACCCAATGGGAACATATCTGCATTCCCTACATTAGATCCTTTTTTATTTTTAAGTGTAAATTAACCCCCCTAAATATGTTGTGCTATTATAACTCCAGAAACATCTGGACAATTTTCTTTGGCTTGTAAAAGACTTTAGCCAGCTTTTTCTGAGACTCAATCCATGTTGTTCACACAGAAAAGGATTCTTTTACATTTGCATGCTTCAATCAGATTCCGTAGTTTCTATGCCAACATGCATTAGTAATTCTTTAAAAAGAGCATTGGGGGGAAGAGACTGAAACATGTTAAAGTGTTTGGTTTTTTTCCTGTCCAGGGCATCCATTTCCCATTTTCTCTGAGCCTCGGTAGCCTGAAAAAGGTCACAAAGCCATGATCTTAGCCATCTGAACACTTCCACCTGCTCTAATGTGCAGTGGCAACTCGGAAAGAGGAAAAGAAAGTTCGTTCATTCAGTCTGGGTTTTTCAAAAAAAAATATATTCCAACTCTCAGTCTTGGGTTTTCAGAACAGCAAAAAAACTAAACCAGTTGAATCTTGATGAGACAGCTCTGTGTTAAGAATGATTGTGGCCACAATCCTACAATTTGAACCATGTGAGTAGACCGAAGAACCAACCGTGCCTTTGCAGGTCCCCCTGTCCAGATCAGACTGCAGAACTGGGACTGCAGCATGTTCTCAAACCCAAAGTAAAAGTACTGAGAGGCAAACAGCAGTTGAAATATTACTGGAAAACAAAGTAGTTTGTTTAACAATCCCACCACACCCTGCAAACAACTGGTCAGAACTATGCAGAACTGTAAAGTCGAAGGTGCAGCTGTCATGGAGACAAAGAAACCCACAATCCGGGAAAAAACAGATTACGAAAATCATGGAGATACATTTCACCACACTCGAGGGAGAAAAAACTCTTTGAGTGTACTATCACAGTGGTTTTCTGTTTCGCCTAAAATTCATGCATAGGGTGTGGTTATACCTTTGGATCTATTCTTATAACCCAGAGATGCTAAGGGCGCATTAAGAAGGTACCCACTGGAAAAATACACGGGCTAGATGGCTAAGCCTGAAAGAGAGTCGAAATGGGCCTCTCTTACAAATACGCAAAAATGACATGACTGTTTCTTAACAAGGAATCTCTTCTTGCTCACTAAGGCTATGTCTAAAACGGCACTTTCGTCACCAAAACTTTTGTGACTCTGGGGTGTGAAAAAACACACCTCGAACAACAAAAGCTGTAGTGAGCAAAGCACCAGTGTAGACAGTGCTTCGTCAGCAGGGGCCACGCTCCTGGCATTGAAGTTACCACCCTCGTTAGCAGTGGTTTTATTTGGTTGCTAGAACTCTCTACTGGTGATAAAGAGCAGCCATGCAGTGCACCTTACCATGCATGGCTGCAACGGCACAGCCACGCCATTGCAAGGTGTGCAATGTAGCCACAGCCTTAGAAAAGAAGCTACATGCACAGCCCTGGCAAGATTCTCTGTCTACCGAGATGCCTGCTCATTTTCACACCTTCGGGGCCTGGGAGGAGAAAGAGCAGAATGCAGTTTGGTGATCCACTTCAAGTACCTGAGTAGTTAGGGATGGAAGAGATCTACTGGATCCTCAAATCCATCCTCTCCGCATGAGCAGAGCATAGTCCCCTCACACAGGAGGTGTCAGACTCTAACCCCCTGCTATGGTCAGTCCGAGCCTGTGACCAAGAGGAGGTATCCTTGGATACCCAGCAGTAATGTACACCTCGAAATTTGGGTCCCTCAAAATTTGGATGGCAGGGGAGCTAGAAATAATGACTATAGGATAAATGATAGTGTAGAACCCCATTGGCTTTGTAGAGCTGTATGCCTATCAATCCCTACACAGCTTGGTCATTTATATCATGACCCCTTCCTTGTATGCCAGCCCCACTATGTTTTTTGATCCTTCCTATGCTGATGAAAGAAATATGCCTCAGAAGCAAGTTTATTTCTTTGACAGGTATGCACGCCTCACCCCAGAAAAATAAGCAATGCTGCCCACTGAGGAGCCCATCCTAGCCTCACTCGGGACGAAGAATGGGCAGCTGTGTTACAGATCCTGCAGTATTCGGGTTTGAGGATAACACGTCATAGATTCCAGGATGAGTTCGGGAACAGACAAAGGAGAAAGCGAACATGCGGCGGTAAGACATCTACATAGATTGTCAAGTCAAGCATGTTAATTTTAAACATCTTAACCTGTCAACAGCCAAGGGAAGAGCATTGTACAAGTCCAGCAGTTGACTGGTGTAACCTGCACGTATGTGGCCTGTATCTTTTAATAGGACACGATAGCAAAAAGGAGAGGCACAATTATTCCACCTCTGAGGCAACTGATCTCTACCCAAAGATGGAGTGAAAGGTCCAAACCAGGCAGAGGCACTGCTGGATCTGTCAGGAGGCAGGCCCGGGCTATGTCTGAAGGTTGGTTTTGCTACTCAGTTCACCACCTGGAAGTGAGCCGGAGGTTCTTGAGGGGAACTCTCCAAGGATGCCTGGACCTGAGCCAGCAGCTCAGTAAAACAAACACATTTTTAAACCAGGATAGATGTGGCACTCTGGGAAACAAATTCTGCAAGGTGACTTGCTGCCTGATGTCCGGAGAGATGATATGGGACAGAATTGGCAGCCAAACTAGGTTGGTCAGTCTCTTGGTGCCTGTTACTATATACAGTAAATGGTTTCATTCAACTGACTATCTATGGGTCCTGTGTGAAAAACGCTGAGTCATACCATGGAGCAATATTCTGTTGCTGAATAGCAGAAAGCCAGCCCAGAATGTCTTAGTGTCTCCACACTGGCTCCAGGGGTAGGACCAGCTAGTTTGCTGATCAGGTTGTTTCTTGTCAATTTTCCGCAAGGTTTTGGTAAGGTGTTCCTTGCAAGTCAAAGTACAGCCCTGTGTAACACCCAGGTATACAAGCTTTGGTTCATGGTCCACCGTTTCTCCTTTAGAACGATGTGAAGGTACCAAGGGGTGTAATGCAGGAACATTCCTGTTGTATGCCCCGTGAATATCTTGCTGCATCAGTTGCAACAAAGCTGAAACTAACAGTCCAAATCCTTCAGTGATCTCTACGTCTTAAAATATAGCTGAGGAGTTAAACTGGGGTGCAGGGTACAGAGTCTGAGCTCTGTTAAACAACCATAAATCTACAATTTAAGCACACAAGGCCCAATTCTCTTTGTGTGTGTAACACACTGCATCCTAGTCTGGTACCATTTTACATATGCTTACACAAGATGCGGTGCATCAGCTCAACAGGCCCTTGACTTGAGTGGATTACTCCAGATTTACACTGGTGGAACAAAGGTCAGAGTCCAACTCAGAGAGTGCTGGTTCCACTGCATGGGAAACAGAGTAGGAGAGTGGCAGCCACTTTAAGGCAACACGAGACAGGAGTGTCACGCTGGAGTGGTGTTTCTCCATCGGACCAGTAATGGGATGCAGTTAGCTACAGCAGGTGCAGCAGTGAAGCACTACCAAAAACTTGGCAGAAAGAGAGAGGTACCCGTAAAACACTGAACCTTTGAAAAGACTAGTGAAGTCTGAAAGGGACACAAGCTTGAGTCCTGAGAAGGTCTGCAGTGCCTAGCAAACGTTGGCCTCTTCCACCCACCTTCTCTACTCTTCGTTTTGCAGATGTCAAAATGTACCAATCCATTTTAGTTAAAACAAGTTTCTGCTCTTTCAGGGTCACTGCTGTGAATCTCATAAATGTCAACATTTCACCAGGACATGATCTCCCCCGGAACACACAAGCCTTCCAACTGTCACCAACTGGGGTTTAGAGAACAAGGCATCTTTAAAACCTCCTCCCGAAGGACGGGAAGTCCTGCTTGTTCCAGGAGGAGTAGTGCTGAGAGAGGGAGAGGACAGGGCTTGTGGGGTCTATGGCTCCAGGCAAGAGTGCCTACATTGAACAGAACCTCACGTAACAAACCAGCTGAGAACCAGCCTGGAACCCAGGAGGGACAGAGCAGCTATCCAGGATGGGAGCCATAGGGAGCACCATGCCAGGAAGGAATCACCCGGGAAGGACAAACTGGAGCTGGACCCAGTATCACCAGTGCCCAGAACTGTGCAGGGCAGGAGCAGTGGGGCTTGTGACTTTGCGTTGGAAATAAGGAGGGAGGTGCTTGTTCTGGGTGCGTCTCCAGAGAGCAGCAGAAAGTGGCACCAGAGGGGTCTGTTGGGGAAAGTTTATTGGCGTTGAAAATGACCAGGAGCACCCAAGACTCACTGCTGGCCTGGAATTCTAACCTCCCAGTCTAGGCACAATGCTTAGCATCCAGCCTTTCCCACTGTGACACCCCTGGCTCCACGGGTCCTTGTGTCGGATGTTACCCCTTTTACTGCTCTCCCAAGCTTGTTTGTTTTTTCTCCATCCTTCCCTTTCCACGCACTGTACCATTCCAGGGTGGGGCAATGGAGGGGGTGAGTCCATGGGTGTCCAACAGGTCCCTGAGGTAGAAGTGCCTTTCCCTGCTGAGCATGTCTTTTCTCGACCAAAGCTGCCCTGCAGAGTGGACTCCATCTGGGCCGCTAGGGTTACACAAAAGTGTTCTTGGCAATATCCTACCAAGTCCAGATCATCTTTTTGAAGCAAAACCATGCCTGGCTTATGGACTCGGCCTCCAACCTGTGGATCAGGAGCACCTAAAATACACTGTCTGTGGTGAGATCCTCAGCTGATAACCATCAGAATGGCTCCATTTACTTCAGGGAAACTCAGCTGGTTTATCTGAGCAGGGAAACTGGCCCCATGTTTAACTAAGGGACTGATCCTGAAACAGTGAGGTCAGTGGGAACTTTCCTATTGAATTCCAGGGGAGCAGACTGTGTCCCAGCCCTGAGGAACTCACAGTTTCAACGTTTTCCTCAATGCCCATTCATTGCCAAGCACATCAACAGTGCTCAGCAAATCATCATCATAAGCAGCCAAAAAACCCCAGACAGAATTGGACGGCTTTATGCCGCAGCAATCCCTTGAGAACTTCAGAATGGGAAGGAGAGTTCTGTTGGGCTATCTAGGCCAATTCTAAATCACTCTTTGGCAAGTGGAACACTAATAGGAACCTCGCTAAAGTTTTATGGTGTTTAATTAAATATAAAATAAATAAAAATAAAAGGCCTATGCTCAATGAAGGGGGTAGGGATTTGTTCTCCCATACGTGGTGGGAGGGCTAAACTGTGCATGGAAATAGAAGAGGTTCTCACCTGTGGGTTGGGCTGATGGCTCTGTTCCTGGGCACTTGATCCTTTATGGCATTATTGTAGCAGCCTAGTGAAACAGTTACTATGAGCTGGACTAAGTGCTACATGAAAATCATGGAAATTAACTAACTCCTACTCTGCTCCTTATTATGATGGATTTCTTGCTTCCAGTTTTTTTTGGGACAGCCTCACAAAAACAGGAGGTGGAAACACACAGGACAGATAAGAGGGATTTACTGCAAGGTGGCTGCTTGGTACTCTTCTGTGCTGGAGTTGCTAACACTGTCCTTGCTGCTTCACAATCATGGAGCGAGCTGAGGAGGGAGGTTTCAGCCCCTGGTGCAAGTGAGCATTTCCACTTATACCACGTCTCAACTCAGCCCTGTATGTGTAATGCTGGTGAGGAAAGTGAATGAGTTTGGACAAACAACCCCTCTTTATTCTTTTCTCCTGCCCTAATACCGTCATGCCTGGGGCCCTGATAGTATTCGCAGTATTAAGCTTTTTGGTATTTCCGACAGCTCAGCACAATTCTAAGTGTGCAGGAACCACCACCCGTGTATGTGGGTTCACGTTCTGACTGGAATACAAACGAAAGTATTCCTGGCAAGTACAGCGGACATCGCAGGCCGGAGCACTTAGCATTCATGGGTGGCTGGTGGCTGATCATATCTGCCACAAGAAGCCTAGTTTGCTATTTAGTAGCCAAGCTGTGGGTTCAGCCCATGCATCATTCTGTTCTGTGTTGAATTTAATCTGGTGGCAGAGGCAGGAAGAAATCTAGATGCAGCAGTTTGGGCTGGGGTATGTAAGTGGCAAAAGGGAAGCGCTGAATCTCCTCACAGTTGCACCTGTTTGAACCTGGAGTTAATGTCACTGGAGGTACACTGGTGCCAATGTCAGGGTAAAAGCATTCTTATACACGGAGATCAAAATTTAGCAGCTGGATCAAAGACAATATGATTGAGTTCTCATCTTCACCACATACAGACACTGACCTATATCTCTCTGCAGTAGCTACTCTCCTCACTAAATATTATGACATTGCTTTGATCTTTGCCAAGAAGCTATACAGCTTTGTGCTGTAGTAACCAGGTAATGTTCCCTGTGCAGACAAGAAATCGTGTTATATTTAACTGTCTGAAGAGGCAGGTCTGATACACAGTAAAAGTCTCATGTCCTATCACAGCTCACTGAAATAGATCTTTAACTGCTTTCACGAAGTTTAATGCACTTGAAACCCAATTAGCAGGCAGACAAGAAAACACAGTGAGAAACAATGACAATGCTCCACATTTCAAAAAATATATATCATTTGTGTTTAACACTGTATAATTTTAGGGCTTCAATTCCAGCCAATCCATATTGCCACCAAAATCCTAGATAAGTCACACTATCTATCACAACAAGTTTGACCCCATTTTTAATATGTAGAGAAAGGACTTTATAATCCTACAGAACACTGTGCAAATGGTACACTCTGTGGAAACTTGAATATTAGCCTATTCAAAGCCAAACCCTCTCTCATAGCAGCTCAGTGATTTTAAACACTCAGCCATCTTTTCAGCCCAGGTTTTAAACACTTTGCCTAGCAACTCTGTCTGAAGGGTAAATCACTCCAGAAATAGGCAGACAATTAATTCTCTTTTATTCTGGGAGAGAGGATTATTTGAATAAATAAAATAATCAGCTTAGCCAAGAGCACAACTGACAATTTCGAAAACCAGGGGACTTTCTTATTTTTCCTTCCTATTCAAGGTGTTCTTGGACAACATCTGGGAGGCAACTACAGAATGTCTGGAGGTAAATAACTTGGGTGAGCTCATCCATGCCACTCCCCATATGTAATCAGCTTGAGGAACATTTAAGAGATTTAGGGAGGTGATTAGTCGACTACCTGATAAGCATAAATCCCTACCAGATTAATCGCTTCCCCCCTTACTGCCTCTGTACCAGAGGCACCAAGAGGGGGTGGGGGGAGCAGAAGCCAGTGCTGGGGGGAGCCAGATTAAAAGCTAGTTCCTCTCAGAACCATCTCCGCAGCGCCTCCCTTATTGACTAATCGAGTAGTCGTGGAAATTCCATCAACTACTTGATTAGCTGATTAATTGAAATTTGACATCCCTAAAGAGATTATTGTCATTTCAGACACTATTATTACCAATTTTAGCTGCTCTTTAGAAAGTAAAGAACAATGTAGAAATTAAGGGACAAACTTATCTCCTTTGCTCTGGTGTAAATCTGGAGTAACTCCACCTGAAGTCACTGCAGTTTGACTGGATTTCCATCAGTTTAAGAGAAGATTGGAATCTGTACTTAAATTAAGTGCAGGAGGAAAGTTACTAGGACAATGGTTTGGAGCTGCATGCACAGAAGAAGGGTGTTGCTTTCAGTTTCATTTGCTTACTCTTTTTTGTTTTTTTAACTATTTGAGAGATATTTGGTGCTCCGTTTTGTGGTTAATCTAGTTATTGGGATGTCTGAAACCCCTTGTGACCTTCAAACACAGATCTACTAAATATTTGGCATTTATTTCCCAATCGCCAAGAATAGAGGAAGGAAAGGGGGAAATAGATCACCAGTGTTGGACACACAACACTGATAAAGTCCAGGTTATAAACCGTTTGGGTTATATATGACAAACAGTTTGGAAACTTTGTTTCAAGGCTGCTACGGCCTAACCAGGAAACCAAGATGCTGAGATAACGATTGATGGACCCAAGGATTCCTGACAACACTAAGGATTGCAGAAGTACTGAGAAATCAAATGATCTGGAAAATAAAATGAGATTAAGATATATCAAGTTAGTGAGGGCTCCTCAAGGCGCAGAGGCGAGTAAAGCAGACTTTTAGTTTGCAATGAATATGAAGGAGGTTAGGGACGGATAATTTCTAGACGCTCATAATGTGTCATAGTGAAATGTATCCCCAGGCAAGCCAATTAAGTAACACCTGTGCTGTTTGTGGGGCAAGAGCTGTTCTTGCATTAAGGGGCTTGCACATCAAAGTTGGTAGATAAATCTGAGCCTGGTTTCAGGATTCCAATACTGTCCTCCTTCGGTATCATGATTCATAACACCAGAGTGAAAAACATGGCCCAGGGGTTACCCTCCTGCTTTCTCCAAAGGATTCACTGTAAAATCCAGAAATCTGCCTCTCCCCTTCCCCATAAAGCTGATGCAGAGTTTCTGGAGAAGGCAGACTGGAAAGTCAGATCTGTAACTTTTCTATGGAGAACTTCACTTTCTTTCCCCGCCCGCCCTTTGGCAGCAATAGGTCGGGGACCAGCCAATGCTCTAAGAATGATTCGTTATGCACTTCCTTCTCTTCACCAGCCACTCTGTTATGTCTGCTGCTCCAGTACAGGCAGTCCCTGACTTACGCGGATCCAACTTATGTCGGATCCGCACTTACGAACGGGGCTTTCTCACCCCGGAGCTCGCAGGCAGCGATCCGCCGGCAAAGCCTCAACCTCCGGCAAAGCCTCAGAGACGCGGGACCCCGCCGCCGTTGCGGCTTCGCCCCCGGTGTCCCTGGTCTGCTGAGACGGTCCCCAGCAGACCAGAGACACCGGGAGCGAAGCTGCAGCCGTGGCGGGGTCCGGCGCCTCTGAGGCTTTGCCAGAGCAAAGCCTCAGAGGCGCGGCACCCCGCTGCCGCTGTGGCTTTGCTCCCCGTGTCCCTGGTCTGCTGGGGGGGGGGGGGGCAGCTAGTGTCAGAAGCGGCTGAACCAGGACGCCTGGGGCAGAGCAGCTGGGGCGCTGCCGGTTGGTCCCGCAGCGCCGCTCTGGGCACTACTGGACCAACCCGGCAGCACCCCAGCTGCTCTGCCCCAGGCGTCCTGATTCAGCCGCTGCTGGTCAGTTTCAGCAGCGGCTGAATCAGGACGCCTGGGGCAGAGCAGCTGGGGTGCTGCTGGGTTGGTCCAGTAGCGCCAAGGAGCGGTGCTACTGGAGCAACCCAGGAGCACCCCAGCTGCTCTGCCCCAGGCATCCCCAAGTCAGCCACTGCTGAAACTGACCAGCGCTGACTACAGGAAGCCCGAGGCAGAGTTGCTCTGCCCCAGGCTTCCTGGAATCAGCCGCTGATCAGTTTCAGCAGCAGCTGACTTGGGGACGCTTGGGGTTCTTAAGTTGAATCTGTATGTAAGTCAGAACTGGCGGTCAGTTTCAGCAGCGGCTGAATCTGGACGCCAGTTCCGACTTACATACAGATTCAACTTAAGAACAAACCTACAGTCCCTATCTTGTACGTAACCCAGGGACTGCCTGTACTACCTTAAACACCTGACTGTTCCTGCCTCTAGTCTACATCTTACCCATTTATCCCTTCCTGGGTCTTTTCTGTCTCCCCTACTTTATCCTTTGCTGTTTTATTTATTGTTCCCCTGTTAGTTGCCACACCCATCTCTAAAGGGCACTTTCTCCCCCTTTCCTTTCACCAACATCATTATTCAGCGATACTGTATGGACAATAAACACATTTCATTCCCCTGCAGCACCTTTCACCCAGGAACCCCAAGTGACTTTACCCATGCTCATTAATTAATTAGGCCTTGTCTTCCTTGTTTTGCAGATGTGTAAAAGGCTCTCTGTCCCTGAGAGAGAGCCCCGAAACCAGGGATTCTCAACCAGAGGTCCAGGCCCTGCTGGGGGGCCACAAGCAGGTTTCAGAGGGTCCACCAAGCAGGGCCAGTGTTAGACTTGCTGAGGCCCCATGGCATGAATCTTAAGCCTGAGGCCCTCAGTGCTGCCATCCAGGGCAGAAGCTGGGCTGAGTAAAGTAGCTTTGCAGGGGCTCCTGTTACACAGGTCCCCACCCAATTGCCCTTCCTGCTATCTTCTCACAGCAGCCCTGGCTTTTACATGCAGAAAACCAGTTATTGTGGCACAGGAGGGCATGGCGTTTTTATAGCATGTTGGGGAGAGGGGGCGTCAGAAAGAAAAGGTTGAGAACCCCTGCCCTAAACTACTTGCCCTTTATACCAGCCCTGAGAAGTCCAGGCGAGGGTCCTCTTTCCAGCCAGTGTACCCCACCCACTGTTCTGTCCCCTCCTGGTGGCATCTCACCAGGAGGTTGAGCATTTTCCTGGGCAGAGCTCCCATGACTGGTTAGGATACAGTTCAATTTTTCTTGCTCATGCACTACAGGTCATTGCAGAACACTCCATAGAGCTCCTGCATGCTCTGGGAAGGCGGGGACCTGACTCAGGCAGGACAGCCATACGGAATGAGCAGCACAAGTGAAAGAGTAGGTCGGACTCTGATCCCGCCCCCAGCCCCGTGGTGGAGGGAGCGGCCCTTAGCAACGTTGCCAGAATGGAGGGACTGCTGCAGTAAGGGGCCCTCTGAGGGCTCTGAAAAGCTGAATGCTGTCTTTGAATTGGACTCCAAAAGGGCCAGCAAGCCAGGACAAGTGTCTGAGCAGAGGGGGGAAAGGATTCCATTTCTAGTGCAAGACACAACAAGGCACAAGCACAGACAAACTCTTTAAAGAAAACCCTTAAATAGGTTCCCAGCAAAAAGAGGATTCAGCTTAAGCCCTATGTCTGGCTTTCAGGTCGTTACCAATCAGATAACGAGCGGCTGAAGGAATTAAGATACTGAAGCAAAGGCCCCTAACAGTCACTATTTGGCTAGTAATGACTGAGGAGTATGTGCCATATACCCTACTTGGTGAGTTACTTTTCCCTTTGGATCACTGCGACAGCCCTACGGCATTTCTGAGAACTGGTCTCAAGTGTCTGAAAGCTTAGTCAGTTCCACTTTATTTCTTATGAACTACTTTTAACTAGCTGATTCTGCCACAGAGCTAGGTATCTACTAGTCAGCAAGGCCCAATTCTACTTTCAATTCCTCTGCTGCATTAAACACAGGTGCACTAGTCAAACAACAAGCAGAAACTGGCCCTGAAGCTGGGATTTGCAAAGAAGCCGAAGGAAGTTGGGTACCAGTCAATGGCTTTTGGCACCTCGCTTCCTGGGGTGGAGTGTACAATGGAGTCTAGGTGTCTTGGAAAAGACATCAAGGCCTGCTCTTCCAACGTCCCAGCACTGAACCAGGAATAGTTCAGCTTCACCTATGAGAGCAAAGATGGTCGCACTAATATCAACAAGCTGAGGGTAATTAAATCACTGTGTTCTCCTACCTTGCTCAGATGGGCTATGTCTAGACTGCAGGCTTCTTTCGAAAGAGGCTCTTTCAAAAGCATCTTTCGAAAGAGCCTCTTTCGAAAGATCACGTCTAGACTGCAGGCGGATCTTTCGAAAGAGAAATCCGCTTTTTCGAAAGAGAGCACCCAGCGAGTCTGGATGCTCTCTTTCGAAGACGGCCTATTTACATTGAAGAACGCCTTCTTTTGAAAGAGGAACTTTCGAAAGAAGGCGTTCTTCCTCGTAAATTGAGGTTTACCGCCATCGAAAGAAAAGCCGCGTTCTTTCGAAATAATTTCGAAAGAACGCGGCTTGAGTCTGGACGCAGGGGAAGTTTTTTCGGGAAAAGGCTACTTTTCCCGAAAAAACCCCTGAGTCTGGACACGGCCATGAGGTCCAGACAACCTGGTGGCTAACCTGCCTATGGCAATCAGTCTAACCCAGCTCTCCCAGCAGCAGAGCTCCATGGGGGAGGGAGAGGAGGGAGGAGAAAGAGAAGTCCAGCTCAACCAGCTTAGCACCTATTAAAATCTATGCTAACTTGTCTACACTAGATTTTCAGAACATGTTAGTTACCTTTGAAACTCAGTCCAGACCGGGAGTGAAAATAACTTAAGTGTCTTACAGGTACTGTCGTATTGCACCCCCCGCACAGCCTGCTGGATTCATCCTCTGCCCCTTCCCTGAACAGCTGGGAGTGAGGAAGGCACACAAGCTGCACACTTTCCCCTTGCTCCCTGATTGTCAGCAGAGTTCTGGGTATGTGCAGCTGTAGCCTCCTCAAAGGGCACGAGGAGGAGATACGGGCTAGGGCAGTCGGGGTGTGGCTAATTCACTTCAAATGAACTAGTGGGAGGGCCTTTTCTGTCATGGAGAAGAGTCCAGCCTCTTTGATGAAAAGAGAAAGTTGCCCTGAATGGGTTGAACAACAGGAAGGAGAACTCGCTTGGGGATCTGTCAGGTGGAGGTCCCACCAAACCAGACCAAGCCTTGACCAGGACACTTGGACACCCCGAGAGGCTGCATGTTTAGTGACTCCACAGCACTGGATTTTTTGCTAAATAAGCTGAAATTGTTCATTTTGCTTTTTTAGTCTGAACCAAGCAGATCAAAGCCTTGGTCCTCCCCCAGTGTAAGCTGACCAGAGGAGATTGGTTCTGAGCCAAAAGGCAGGTGCGCTAAAGTGTCATATTTCTCCTTGCGTTGAGTCTTCCCCACAGTTTCCAGTGCCAGACGCTATAATCCTAGGCCACCTTCTGCCAAGACAAGGAAGAGGAGAAAATGCCAGAGGCTGGAAGAGATCTGAGAGGAACATTTGGAATTGTTTTAGTGTCAAGGTTAATTCTTGCACCAAGATGAGATTGAAATGAATGAGGATGGTGAAGAGCACTGGTCCAGGCACTATAATCACTTTCTACAGAAAGAAAAAGGAAACAAGAACTGTCTGCACTTGGGGAGAGGCACAGTGATGTATGGATCCTACATCAGCGGGAGGTTCCTTCAACGTAGTCCCACACAGCCCTGGTGTTATGAGACCTTTGGATCCTACACTTGCAAGACACGCCAACACTTACACATGCTGGGTTAGAGCAAGATGATTGCTATGCCCACACACAAACAAAATAATCAGATTGTGAGTCCTGGTTTCGTTTCCTTGCTTCAGCTTTTCCTTGTATTTTATCTTACAAAATTGAAAACAGCCCCCTTTGCTTTAGCCAATTGCACTTTCCCCTCAGCTTGAGTGGTTTTTCTCATCAAGAAAATCCTTCTAGTGCCTGCAGATCCTTCCTGGCATGAGACAAAAGATAAAAACCCCTTGTTAGAAAACACACATGCACTGAGAAACCAGGCAGCCTTGCGGGATCCCAGCAGAACTGTAGCCCTTCCAAGATGACAAACAGGGCTTTGTTCCTTCACATTTGAAAACATTCTGAAAACAATGCTCCTCCCCATCCATATAAAAACCCTTTCCTCGCACCCAACAAAAGGAAGACATAATTAACCCAACCTCACAGAGACTACAATGGCATTTTAAACAGTAAAGTGCAAGTCACATGCATTTAGTAACTAATTATTCCCCCTACGCACACACCCAACTGTATTCCCTAAAAATGTCCACAGAACATTGACAATTTGTGCTAGCCAGGGCTCTCGGAAAGGAGTGAAAGAAAATAGTTCTGAGCAAAAAATAAACCTGAGAGTAGTCTTATCAAAAACTTCCTAAAAACACAGTGTACCAAACTCATTAGTCTGTGGTAGAAATGCCCTTTTGAACTCATTTGACTGCATTCACTTTCACCTATATGTTGCATATAAGCCGACAGCTACTGCAGGAAGAATGTAGTGGGAGCCATCGATATTTGCATACCTGTTAAAACACTATCCCTATCTTCACACCACCCAGGGCGTAAGTAGCCATTTTCCAATAAGCAGCACTACACACACATACTCCTGCTGCAGTTGGAAATTCATTAACAGCAATGCCACAGCTTCTCGATGGCATAGAAGACACTAAAAAAGATCTGTTGCCTCTTGTTCAGTCTCTCTCATCATCTTGCAAGACACTCTGGCTTCTTCAGAAGTAGGAGTAAGCCTTCCCCCTTTTGGCTCCAGTAATACCGCCCTGGATCTACCCAGGTAAGAAGCAATTCGTAAGCACTCTTGCTACAGAAGACATGTGAATTACTAAAGCTAGTGATGTAATAGTCAATGCAACCCCACTCCAAAAAATATCCCCCAGCATGCTTCAGTGACAATCAGTGCACCTCGATGCCATCATCCCCCGCGAGGATTAGGTAGAAGTTTTCAATGGTAAACACCCAAGTTGTAGGTTACACAGCTCTGCCCTTCCCAGCTCTCTCACAATGCTGAATCAGCCTAAGAAGAAACTAAACTGGGCTGGACTTCAATGGAATTACAGCAGGGCCCAGGTCAGCCCTTGATCTTAAGCTTCTTGTAGCTGATGTTGCTGTTAATTAAAGTACTGAGGATGGTGAATAATGTTTTCCTCCATCCACACATGGCAAGAGCTGATACCATGCGGTCCGTTCACTAACAACTGACAAAGGGTTTCACTCTTTCAGGCTGCACCCACAAAAGAGCGACTGAAAAACAAAATGGCCCGGTTTCACCTTGACACTATCCTTGTGCACACAACACTTACCACGCAACCAAGACAGACATCCCTCAACATTCAAAAGTGATCACCCTTCAGACCAAAGCTAAGATGCCTCACTGATATAACCAGTTGGCAATGCTTCATGCATTTTTTAAATGCAATAAAATACTCTTATTCTGCAAACAATCAAAACTAATCTCTTTACCAATTGACTTTCAGCAGAAGCATGATATTTCACAAATAAATCACATTGGGCTATGATGACACGTGAAAGGTAAGGAGTGTTATCAGTTCCTTCCTGCCAACACAGCACAATGTGCAGCAGGCCTCAACTGGTATATTCGTTTAGCCCAACATGAAGGCAAAACAGGGCTCTACCCACTTCTAGAAAGTAAACCAGCTGCTCAGTATGGCCTTGCAACGAAATAGGATTACAGTGGCCTGGAAAACAAAATAAACCCACAACATGAAGGTTATGCATAAAATCATAGCAAAGATCCTTCTTCCCCAGTTCTCTACAGAGAAAACCTTTATCAACCCCTCTCTGTTAAAGTAGAAACACAAAAAGATATGTACATTAGTCCCATGTACCTCTGTCAATTTTTTTCCTCGTGCCTTTAGTTGTTTACTGCAGCCAACTGCAGAGAAATTACAGTAGCTTAACTCTCCAACTCCCTCTAAAGGATTAATCTTCCAGTGAGCATGCTCACGCGAGATCTTTTTTCAGCCGTTGCATCCATTTCATGAAGTGAGGGCTGCTGCAGACATGAGGAAATGCCATTTCAGGACTACATGCCACATTGAATAGCCCCATAAACAAGTGCTAATCCCTTTCTGAAGTTCTAGCAAGCGTCTCTGACACGCCCTACCTCCAATGACTTTAAAAACCCTCTGCTTTACATGCACTTTCCTACATTTTTTACAGTGGTTTCCCTACAGAACACATAGTTGAAATGTCTGCTCTTGACTTTGTCCTGACAAACTGGTGGAGGGTGCCTCTAATGAAGCTACAGTCAAAAGAGCTCCCTTTCTCTAGCAGTTTTTTCCATCTTATCATTTCTTGGCTCATCTCTGCTTTTTTACAAAGGGCAGAGAAGATGTGACGAGGGAAGTGTTTTTATTCAAAAGGAACAGCTTTAAAGCTATGGTTTTCAACAGCGCAGCACAGTAACAAACAGCTCCCAACAAACACATTAAACTCTACAGATTAAAGGCCAATGCAAATGAGGATTTGCTTACTGGCAACAAACAAGACAGTTGGAAATAATCTTGTCCACTCATTCTCTGGCCATCCTACCTTATATCACAGTAGCAGCAACTTAATTCCCTCTCCCTCACTCTATAGCCCTGTTCCTCAGTCAGCTTTCTTCGTTAAAATGACAACATTGCAAGGGAACAACAAAGACTTATCTTGTGTTTTCTTCCATTTTAATCTTCTTGTATCATCATTATATCAATATATCCTCCTTTGCCTCTTCATCTATTTTATATCCAGTTAATTATGCTTCACAGCCAAACACCCCCTCCCATCATAAAATACTCATATTTCAGAGTTGTGATTGCTGCTTCAATCTAGACAATTTAGGGAAGAGGTTCTAATCAAGTGTAAATCTGGATTAACTGAACTGAACCCAGTAGTATGAGATCAGATTCCAGCCCTCAACCTTCCCCACTTGATATTAAAAATCTAAAATATTTTAAAGACTGTTACATTCTTAAAATATCACAAATCTCATTTTCTTTTTTAAACTATTCCTACGAAACTGCACTAAAAATCCAAAATGTCAGAGGAGTGCTAAATAAGGGTTGTGTGTCCTTTTAAAAATGTACACAAAGCAGAAGGACAGCATCCATAAGGAACGATGAACACTTGGTGACAGTGGTTATTTTGCTCTGCTATCACCTAAATAGAGTCACCCGCAGGAAGGAAACCTCTGTTACCATGCATTAAAATAGATGTTTTGTTTTATTTATAAAGTGTTCTAACTGGTTGGTTTTGATGTGTCATAGCACAGGCTGTTCAACCATCCTTCCCTTTTCCATGATTTTGGGATTTAGTAAATTGACGGCTGCATTCATCCAGAAAGGTGCTGAGCTCCCTCAACTCCTATCAATATCCACAGGAGTTGAGAGCGCTCTGTATGCTGCAGGAAGAGCTTACAATAATGCATAATCTGGCCCGGAAATGCAGAGAAGGAAAATCCCAGACTCGAAAGCAGGCAGAAAATGATTTTGTTCTGTGCTTCCTCCATGGCATCAGAATTACAGCTGAACACAGTCGGGGAGGTCAGATATGGTGTCGTCCTGACCCGTTGCTCCCAATTTGGAAATGAGTCACACTCCTTGAAAATTTATACTTTGAAGATTGATTGCTATTGATTCTTCTTCAAGCAAACAGTCCATGCTGGCAATCCATCAATAATAAGCAATTACTCGACAGCCTCTTATCTGCAGATGCCAGCCCAGACAACTCGATTTGCAGAGGCAATGGGTCAATAAATCAAAGCCCTTCTCAATTTTAAAATACCAGCATTTACAAAACCTGGTTGAACCTGGCTGAAGAGAGCAACCAAGCCAGTGATATGCTGGCAAATGAGCAAATCTGTACCTAACTAACCTACCAAACAAGCTGATTATGGCTGATGCTGTAAAATAAGCCCAGGACGTGCCTCATTTTTCACTGGCATCTCGTGAAAGCTTTAGTTGGGTGTGGAATGGACGACACGGGGAAGGAAACAAAACCTCTCCCCTTGGAATAATTAGTTGCAGAGCAAGAGCAGAATAAAGTGGCTCTTGTTAAATGTTCACCATTTATGCTTTAATCGCTCTGACGCATTTAACTCTTGAGCGGCAACCCAGAGCCTACTGCTAAAAGTGTGTGTCATGGCACCAGGCCAACCAAACTCAGGTATTTTTCTCTTCTGCAGCAGTGCATTTCAATCCAATAAAATCAATATTCCAGTTCCTCTTATTGGAAACTCATTTCTCTGTTCTTCCAAGTCTCTCCCTTGCTTCAGCACAAACCATTGACACTAACGGGGAATTACAATGGTGCCACCAAAGTAAGAGAACCAGCCCCAGGAGACCCTGTCACGCTATCAGGTGCCGATGACTTTGAAAAGCCCCCCCTGGGCCAGACAAAGAACAGGGATGGTTTGTATAATTTGTGGGGCACTAAGCCACTGCCAAGAGCGCTTAGTACAATCCCAGACCAGGATCTCTTGGTGCTGAAGCTGTATAAAACACATCCATTGGTGCAGTGCCTAGCATAATCCATTATTAAGGCCCAGCGATGCTACCACTGTACAAATAATAATTGTTACTTTCATTCTGCTCCTGTTACTGGAGGCAGTGAGACCGTTTCCTCTCTGCCAAGTCTTACTGCATGAGAGGAAGTGGGAAAGCTTGCCATTTCTAAAGTGGGCATGGAATTTGCCCCCCCACACACCAAAAAAAAAAAAAAAAAAAAAAAAGGCGAGCCCAAAGAAGCACTTTATGAGTAGGACCAAATCTGCAGTACACCAGCAGCCCCGCTGACTTCCACGGACTGCTTGGATAATGAAGACGAAAAGAGATTTGGGGCTTCATGTTACTCGCATTAGAATTAATAGAAAAATTACCACTAACTCCAGTGGAAGCAGGCTCAACCCCTTCTTCCATACTAGAACATATATTTCACTGCGGCATCTTCACTGAACGGGGACACCAAAATTCCTCACCCGATAAAATGCAGGCATTGGGGGGGTCATACCTTGTGGCCTCAATTTTAAGTGACTTTCATAGCTGTGGGAAGAATGTCCAGGTGAAGATGGTGAGACAAAGCAAGTGAGGTAGTATCTTTAATTGGGCCAATTTCTGCTGGTGAAAGAGACACGCTGTCGAACTTACACGCAGCTCTGCATTAGCGCAAATGCATCTTTCACCAACAGAAGCTAGTCCAATACAAACTATTACCTCACCCATCTGGTCTCTCTAATGTCTAGGGACCAGTAAAGCTACCACAACACTGCGAACAGGTGCAGAAGAGGAGATGATTTAACTGTATCATTTTGACTGAATTCACTTGATGGAGTGGGTTATATATTGTGAGCTGTTATAACCAATCACTACAGAGCAGGGACTTCACCCATTTACTACCTGAATTCTTTTTGGTGTTTTTTCCGTCATTGCTTAGGACAACATGGCTGTGTCCAGACTCAGGGGTTTTTTCGGGAAAAGTAGCCTTTTTCCGAAAAAACTTCCCCTGCGTCCAGACTCAAGCCGCGTTCTTTCGAAATTAAATCGAAACGCGGCTTTTCTTTCGATGGCGGTAAACCTCATTTCACGAGGAAGAACGCCTTCTTTTGAAAGTTCCTCTTTCGAAAGAAGGCGTTCTTCAATGTAAATAGGGCTTCTTCGAAAGAGAGCATCCAGACTCACTGGATGCTTTCTTTCGAAAAAGCAAGCCGCTTTTTCGAAAGTTCAACGTGCAGTCTAGACGCTCTCTTTCGAAAGAGGCTTGCAGTCTAGACATAGCCCATGTCACTATGGGAAGGCATGCCAAAATCAGCAAGGATCTCTCTTCCTCCTCTTATCCATAAAATTGCAGCAGATTACATCTACCGCACCTAACCTTGTCTTTTTAGTTCAGTACTCTATATGATGGCAAAGCATGGAGGAACATGCAAAAAATAAAAAGGCATTTGTCTTTTTATCACTGTTTCATAGCAAGCCACAAAATGCCAGCCCCGCAGACAGAATCCCACAAACTGCAGAACAGCAGCAGATTCCTTGGTTAGATGATCAATCAAAATAATTTTCCATAAAACCTTCCGTTTTTCCAAGGTAGAACTTGCTGCCTTTTTTCTAGGGAAGATAAGTGAATGACAAGTCAAGACATTCAGCCTCTCTGGGTAAGTGCATTCGCTGGATGTGCAGTCTGCAAAATGGTTGATAATGCCGGTAATTTAAGGCATTTGTTTCCTGATGGCGTGAGTCTGTCAGGTACAAGGCCTCAGTCTTCCATGATTTACCCCAAGAGAAATTTGGAGCTATCCATTCACAGCTGAGGCAGCAATATTGGTTTATCTATGAGTATTTGGTTTGAAGAACTGCAGGCTGTAAAGATACTCCATTCATACTGCCAATGCGCTTGTGACTCTTTCGTGAGGGTGTTCTTAGCCACCTGTGATGTGCTTCCTTCTTTTAAAATCAGCTCCATGACCACTGGGATCCATTCCTCTTTGGGTTTGGACAAGCGGTCACAGCAGTGAATGCTCTCTGGGGCGGAGGTCAGTGACATAAAATGGGAACAAATGGCTTCTCTAAGAATAAGATAAAGTCCCCGTGCACTGCAGTGAATATGACTTGGCAAAAGGGGCTGGGTAGGCTTTAAAGGACTCAGTTCCCCACAGCCCTGAATACTGTGTGGAGGGTGTGAAACACCCTCCCTGATATAAGTGAGCAGACAGCTCTGAGTTGGCAGTGATTTGCATCCACTCTGCCTAGGCACAAGGCCAAGGCCAATGCATTTATCTCCTCCATGTGGTGTTAGTAGGGGTCCAACCACTAACCACAATGGATTTGATGAGGCTGATGTCAATCCTGATGCAGCTGATCAAGCAGAAACACACAACCCCCGTGCGATGTGACAGCATGGTTCTCCATAAGGTGAGCCCTCCTTATCACTGCTCTAGGCTGTTCTGCCCTCAGGCACTGCAGTCTCCGTGATGCATTCTGATGTGCTCAGCCTGGACATAGCATCGTGGCTTGAAACACTGATAGCTGGTAGCGTATATACGGGTGCATCGGGTGGGGATAAGCAAACTGGGTTTTGTAGTGAGTAATCTTTGCAGAAGGAGGCTTCATGGAGGCATCCCTGATAGGACACTTGGGGTTAGGTCCAAATCCAGGAAGAGCATTAGGCAGGGGAGTTAATACTAATCGCCCAGTGAGATATGACGAGATCTCAACTACCTACCCAGGGCTCTTCCATTATTGGGGTCTCCTAACTGCTTGCATGAATAATGCAAGAACCCTTGTAGAACCCTCATCCTGGCTCGGGACCTGCTTATTGCTGCTGCAATCATCCTCAGAAGACTGGACTCAAGATGCACGTAGGCAGCTCTAACTACAAGGATTAGTATTGGGGTGTTTTATGCTGTTATATGATCCGGTTACAGCTTATTGCCAAAATCAGCCCACTGTAGTTGTGGGTCATTGTGGCATGTCATCTGAGATAAAGGTTTGGATTCTGGAAAAATGTGGAAGAGAGGGATGACCCTCCAAATCCCTGGATGTCATACACCCCTTGGGGACTTACTGTTCCGAGTCTGGCTGTGTTCTGTCTTGAAAGAGAAAGGGAAAGGTTAAGTGAGATGTACCCAGATTATTCTGGCAAGTTACCCCCACCCACACACTGCAGAGGAAGGCAAAAAACAAAACCCAAGGGTCACAAGGGGTTTAGCAGAGTCTAGGAAAGGCAAATACTTTTGCACAGAAGTCTAAAAACAAAGCTGGAGGCTCACTGAATAGAAAGCTATCCATAGCTCAAGCTAATACTCTTATTTAGCCATTCGACAGCCCTTTACATTTCAAAGCACTACATGCATGTTACCAAACCACCACTAACAATCTGGCCAGCGATGGAGGCAAGTAGTATCCCCTCGCGCCCCCCCCCCCCCCCCCCCCCCGCCCCAATCTTAGAAATAGAGGCAGAAAGGTTAAGTAAGTTGCTCACAGTCATGGATTAGAAACCAACCAACTGCTTAGCACTGGAAATAAGACAAAAATGGTCAAATTGCACAGCCTTTAGCAGCCGCCTCTCTCAATGCAGCCAGCCAAGGGGGATTCAGACCCAAGTAAGGACTGTAGGATTTGGCCCTAAGTTTTTGACATCTCCTGATCCAAAGCCCATAGAAATCAGCGGAACAACTGCCTTTGTCTTCAGTTGGCTTTGAATCAAGCCCCTCTAGTTTACTAACAGTACACGGGCCCTTCCTAGTGTGTTTTAGTGCTCACGTGTACGATGCAGTGAATGTACAAGGTGTCACATGGGGTGGAAATCAGGCCCAATGCTCCCAAAGCCTCACAGCCTGAGGCCTCTCAGACACCATGCTCCAGGAACATCTCTTCTGCTCAGCAATGCACATTTTCCCCAGTATACAAAGGGAACAGGCTACCGGTTGGCCTCCAGCGCTGGGGGCAGGCACTCAGCTCTCCTATGGATTAGACAGACATTTCTCACTGTTTCAGCTGAATGAGTGAAAATCCATGCGAAGACAACAACTGACTTGAAAGGGAGTGAGAAAGAAAATTCACTCAAGGATCTGACTGGATTTCAGCCTGGTCTCCACATAGCAGTTGTATTCATGTAACTGTTTTGGTTAGGGGATGATTTATAATGAAGTATTTATACTGGGACAATGGCATTATATCAATATGGCCTATTCCCACACATTACAGGAATCAGTTGCACTAGTACAACTGGCAAAACTGCATCCACACTCAAAAGCTATGTGGACACAAGTCTCCAATCTGTACTCTTCATTCATACTCTTGCCATATGCCTCCTAGTCATAGACCCTTACAATCCTACTCTGACATTTCATCTGGTGGTCCCTACATCCAACCCAATACCTTGTGATTGAAAGGTAATCATTTGTTGCTGAAAATACTCCCTTAATAGGCCAGCTGGCATTCAAATTCACAGTCCCTAATTTAGGAAGTGGGTATTTTAGCCATTAGGCCACTGGGTTTTAGTGTTCTCTATAGGCCTGATCCAGTGAGTAAGAAGGCCTGGGCTATATCTACACTGCAGGATTTTTGCACAAGAACAGCCGTTCTTGAGCAAAAACTTGTGGAGCATCTACACTGCACGTGCGTTCTTGTGCAAGTAAATTTACAGTAAAGTGTCGGAAAAGAGGGCTTCTTGCGCAAGAGTTATTCCTCTCCCCATGAGGAATAAGCTTTCTTGCGCAAGAAGGCAGTGTGGATGGGCAACTGGGGTTTCTTACGCAAGAAACCCCTTGGCTAAATGGCCATCAGAGCTTTCTTGCGCAAGAGACCGTCCACACTGCCATGGACGCTCTTGTTCAAAAGCACATCTTTTGAGCAAAAGCACATGGCACTGTGGACGCGTTCTTGCACAAGAATTTTTGTGCAGAAACTCTGGCGCAAAACAGTTCTTGCGCAAGAAGCCTGCAGTGTAGATGTAGCCCTGGTGTCCACCTACAACTTGGATCAACCTAGCTACAAAACTGTGAAAAAGTTCACACCCTGAGCACTGCAAATTAGTCTGACCTAGTTCCCAGTGTCAATGTGGCTAGGTCAATAGAAGGACGCTTGGACCTCTCCGAGACGTGGCTTACCTACGCTGACAGAAAGATCTCTACCGTCGACCCAGGCAGTCTACATTACAGCAGCAAAGTTGCGGTGCTAGAGCTATGCCGCTGTACTGGCTGCAGTGCAAACATGCCCTAGGCACATTCATGAGTGCTACCCAAGTGCCTAAGTGCCTGCAAGATCAGGCCATGCCTGCCTGTCACTGTAATGTATTCATAGGGCATGAAACTCAGTAGCATGCAGGAAAGCCCCATGCCCACCCAGCTTAGAACTACACTGTAGCATCTGGTTAGAAATACCGTGCTCTTCATTCACACTTTCAGCTGTATTTTCATCAGACATAATTGGCCAGAGACAGGTCACATGACTCCGTCACAAGTACCATGCTGTGCTGATAATATAGGAGATAGTTTACAAGTGACATAGGGTCCCTTATCGGATAAGAGGCTGCAATTGTCACAGAAGGTGACCCAAGTATCCACTGGGGAGGGTACACACTGTAATTGCTTCCCCAACATCCTACCCGCCCCAGGTGCCCAGCCAAGAGGCAGCATTCTAGTGTCAAGGAAGACAGTCATCACAGCTTGCAAAGTTTGCACTGGGACTGCACGGGAAGGGAAAGAATAACCCAGAAAATGACAGCATGTAGATGAATACACCATTAGCTCTGAGATCAGACTGTGGACAACATCACCCTGAAGTTCCTGGGGCAAAAAAAATATAAACAGTGTACAGTGTACAGCTGTAGAAAGAATCTGGGGAAATGGTTGTGTTGTGCCCTGAAAATCCGCTTACAAAACAAACAGCGACTCCCAAAGGTGGCCTGCTTCTGACATTCCCTGAATCAACTGGGAACTCGTCTGTTCTCCCATGTGCATTTGCCATCCCAAACAACTAACGAATACAGGGACGTTAAAGACTAGTCGACTATCTGGTAAGCATTTGCTTATCAGATAGTCTTTTGACTAGTCGACATTCCCCCCCCCCCCCCCCCGCCCCTTGCTGCCTGTGTGAGATAGAGGCAGCGAAGGGAGAGGAAGGGAAGAAATTAGAGATCAGCTGTGCAGCGGCTGCCCCTTTAAAATGACACCTCCACGTTTCAGAGGGGCAGCCGTGGAGCCTGGGTTCCGGGGAAGTGCCGCATGGAGCCCGGGATCAGATGGGGAGTCCCTAACTGACCCCAGGCTCCACTGCCTCTTTGAAACATGCAGAGGTGGCCTCTGCATGCTTCCAAGAGGCAGCTGCCATAGAGACCAGGGCCAACTGAGTCTCCAGCGGACCCCAGGCTCCTAGCAGCAAGCAGTCCCACAGGGGACTCTTGTGCATTTCAAAGCAGGCACACCACGTGTAGCCGGAGTCAGCGGGACTTCCCGCTGGCCCCGGGCTGTACGCGGAGTTCTGCATTCCTCCTTTGAAATCTACAAGAGCCCCAGCGGGGGCTCTTGTAGATTTCAAAGGAGGAATGCGGAAGTGCCTGTGAACTAGTCGATGGAAATTACATCCACCACTCAACTAGTCAATTAATTGCATTTTAACAGCCTTAAGCAGGAAGAAAACAACCCACCATGCAGCCAGGCGCTCAGGGAGTCTGCCTGCCTGCCACTGCCGCAGCTATTCCACTCCTAGAAACCCCACAGCTGGGAGCCGCCAGCAAGCATGTCTGAGCGCCCCTTAAAAGGGGAGGGGACAGCGGGTCTTCATGGACAGCCCCCACGCCCAGCACCATCCTCACACCTCCCATTGGCTGGTTCCCAACAAATGGAAACTGCAGAGACAGTGCTTGGAGGGAGGGGCGCAGGTCTCTGTGAACTGTCAACACCCACAAGCACTGTCCCCACAGCTTCCATTGGTTAGGAACCGAGCAATGGGAGGCGTGAGAATAGTGCTGGGAGTGGGGGTTGCACAGGGAGACCCGCTGCCCCCCTCCTTCCAAGAGGCGCACAGAAACACACTTGCCTGTAGCAGCTGGGGGGCCTCCATGGCATGCAGGCTTCCTGCCCAACTGCCCCGCTGTACCACGGGCAAGGAGCTATGTATGGTAAGAGCCTCCTAGCCAGGGCCAGAGGCTGCACCTCACACCCCCTTCCAGACCCCAATCTTCTGCCCTAGATCTGAATCCCCAAACTTTGTCTTAGACCCCGTCCCAGGTCAGAATCCCTTCTTGCATCCAAACCCTGCATTCTCTCCTCCACCCCACCCCTCCAATAATATAACAGAAAAGTGCAGCCCATGATCAGTTACCAACATTCTTGGGGTGTCTCCCCTGCAAAAATGATTGCCCACTCCTGAGCGGATGGGTGACGGTAATCTAACATTGCCTTGCGGAGCAGAGAGCGCCTTTACCTGAGTCAAATATGTCTACTTTCTTAAAATGCTGTGTTGAGAATAATAATCCCTACACGCAATTTAACTTGCTTGCATTACAGAGTATTACTTCACAAAAGAAATACTAAAGAAAGGGCCAGCACAAAGCCTTCCTCAGAATAAGACTTAACTAAGATTTGGATCACTTACCTTACCCTGCACCCCCATCCATCACACTCAATTTCAAGGCAATGCAAGGGAGGGTATGTCTACATTAGCCCCCTAGTTCGAACTAGGAAGGCTAATGTAGGTATTCGAAGTAGCAAATGAAGCCCGGGATTTAAATATCCCGAGCTTCATTTGCATCTTCCCGGGCGCCGCCATTTTTAAATGTCCCTTAGTCCGAACTCCATGCCCACGGCTACACGCGGCACGGAGTAGGTAGTTTGAATTAGGATCTCTAATTCGAACAACCGTTACTCCTCATGGAACAAAGACTGAGAATAAGTCTTAACTAAGATTTGGATCACTTACCTTACCCTGCACCCCCATCAGTCACACTCAATTTCAAGGCAATGCAAGTAACTGCAGATGTTAGAGCACTTAGAAGAACATAAGAACAGCCGTACTGGGTCAGACCAAAAGTCCATCTAGCCCAGTATCCTGACTGCTGACAGTGGCCAGCACCAGGTGCTCCAGAGAGGGTGGACCAAAGACAATGATCAAGCGATTTGTCTCCTGCCATCCCTCTCCAGCCTCTGACAAACAGAGGCCAGGGACACCATTTTATCCCCTGGCTAATAGCCTTTTATGGACCTAACCTCCATGAATTTATCTAGCTTCTCTTTAAACTCTGTTATAGTCCTAGCCTTCACAGCCTCCTCTGGCAAGGAGTTCCACAGGTTGACTACACGCTGTGTGAAGAAGAACGTTCTTGTATTAGTTTTAAATCTGCTACCCATTAATTTCATTTGGTGTCCTCTAGTTCTTCTATTATGAGAACTAATAAATAACTTTTCTTTATCCGCCCTGTCCACACCACTGATGATTTTATAGACCTCTATTATATCCCCCCTCCATCTCCTCTTTTCTAAACTGAAAAGTCCCAGTCGCTTTAACCTCTCCTCATATGGGACCCGTTCCAAACCCCTAATCATTTTAGTTGCCCTTTTCTGAACCCTTTCCAAGGCCAAAATACCTTTTTTAAGGTGAGGAGACCACATCTGTACACAGTATTCAAGATGTGGGCGTATCATAGTTTTATACAGGGGCAGTAAGACATTCTGTATCTTATTTTCTATCCCTTTCTTAATCATTCCTAGCATCCTATTTGCCTTTTTGACCACCACTGCACACTGTGTGGAAGTTTTCAGAGAACTGTCCACGATAACTCCAAGATCTCTTTCCTGATTTGTCGTAGCCAGATTAGCCCCCATCATACTGTACGTATAGTTGGGGTTATTTTTTCCCAATGTGCATTACTTTACACTTATCCACATTAAATTTCATTTGCCATTTTGTTGCCCAGTCACTCAGTTTGGTGAGATCTTTTTGGAGTCCCTCACAGACTGCTTCTGTCTTGACTATCCTAAACAGTTTGGTATCATCCGCAAACTTTACCACCTCACTGCTTACCCCTTTCTCCAGATCATTTATGAATAAGTTGAAAAGGATTGGTCCCAGGACTGACCCTTGGGGGACACCACTAGTTACCCTTCTCCATTCTGAAAATTTACCATTTACCATAAAAGAGACC
Organism: Pelodiscus sinensis; assembly: GCF_052426305.1. NCBI lineage: Eukaryota > Metazoa > Chordata > Testudines > Trionychidae > Pelodiscus > Pelodiscus sinensis. The sequence continues at coordinate 3,898,835 of NC_143074.1, read as the reverse complement.
AGCTTTAAAGCAAGAGCAGATTTAGACCATAATTATAGTAGACCTGGTGGTCCGTTATAATTTAAGTCGTGCATTGGTGCTCTGCTCAGGGCTGAATTTCAGCTATATGAAGCTGTGTAATGCACAATTTTGACATCTTTGGAATAAAAGGAAGTACAGTAATTCCTCACTTAACACTATAGATATGTTTCAGAAAATGATCGTGTTAAGTGAAAACGTGTTATGCGGGGTCAATTTTCCCATTGAAAATAATGGAAAAGGTGAGGATTGCGTTTCAAGCGGTGGTATCTGTTGGGACGGGGACATAAGGTTGGGGGAGAAAGGGGACTGGGTTACAGCAGGGAGGGGAGGTGTTTGGCTCTGGGGAAGGGAAGGGGAGGAGAGGGGAAGGGGATTGGGTTGGGAGTATGCCACTGCTTCCAGCGAGGGGAGGTTGCCAGGGAACAGCGCAAACTGCGAACCCTCCGCCATTTTGCAGGGAGGCGGGAGAAGCCCTGCGCAGCCGCCAGCAATGGGCTGGCTGGGGAAACCCAGCCGCCGGCTTGCAAGCGGGGGCAGAGGAGAGAGGGCAAGGCGTCCGGCGAGGGGAGTCAGCGGGGAATGGCACAGCAAGCGGCGAACCCTCCGCCGTTTTGCAGGGAGTTGAGGGAAGTCCCACGCAGCTGCCGGCAACGGGCTGGCTGGGGAAATCGTGTTATTCCGGGGACAGTCGTGTAATTCAAAAAACGTTCCCTAAAAAAAAATCGTGCTATCAAAAACGTGTTAAGCAGGCACGTGTTAAATGAGGAATTACTGTACTGTGAACTCATATTAGGGCCTTTATTCTATGCAAAAAGGTTACTCTGACCAATGGCGCACAGCCTTTTGCAATGGTTATGGTCTTTGGATACAACTATCTTGTACACTTTGAAAGAAGCATTTGAAATTAAATAGCTAATTGAGCAGTGCATTCAAAGTGACACTTTTCTATACATCATTTCTCCAGCTGCCCTGGAAAATCACTGACAGTATTTCAGAGCTAATTCACGAGCGAGGGGGGTTAAATAATCAGTGTTAAAAGGGGTATCCAATGTGTCATAGTCATCATATTTGCAAGGGGGGGCTATTTTTTAATATATAACAGAAGAAGCCAATGAACGTATGTAGCTCTTTTCGCCTTCAAAATGCTTTGAAGACATAAACTACCTTATCCTCACAGAACCCCTCTCAGGCAAGGCTGTATTATCATCCCCATTTTACAGAAACACCGAGAGATTTTGGCCAGCATTTTCAAAAGAGGACTCTAAATTGGATGGCTCAGATTTTGGGTACCCAAATTTGGACACCGAGAGCCTGCATGCAGAGGTGCTGCATTTCTGCAGCTTCTACTGGCCCTGATCAGAGTTGTGAATGCTGAGCACTTTTGGAACTCAGGCCCAAGATGTCTCAGCCAAAAACCGAAGCTCATAAAACCAGTGATCCTCTGCAAAAATTTCAGCTAAGTGAGACCTGCCATCAGCTGCCGAGAAAGGCTGACTAATACATAACAAAAATAATACAAGTTGGACCTCTATAATCCGGACTCCCCTTGTCCGGCAACATCTGTGTTCCAGCATCTCCGAGGGTGCTCCCGGGGATGCACAGCCACCCTGCAGCTACCCCGAGCACTCCTCCCTCATTGAATTCTGGCCCCTTGTGGAGCACCACAGCTGGGAGCAGCAGCGGGCCCGGCACTGACGTCCAGTGGCCCGGCAAATTCCCTGGTTCGGGACTGATCAGGTCCCAAGGGTGCCAGGCCAGGGAGGTACAATCTGTAGTAGACAAACAAAATAACAAATAAAAATAATGGTTTGCACTTGTATAGCGCCTTCCATCTAAGGATCTGAAAGCAATTTAGACATATAAATGAATTAAGCTCCTCTGCGCTCAGTTACCATAGTAGAAATATCCCCATTTTACAGATACAGAACGGACGCAGACACAGTGATTAAATCACTTGTCCCTCATCACAGAAGGCGGCTAGGGCAGATCAGAGCACAGATCACAGCTCTGCCCGGGGCCTGTCCATGCCATAGCCACAAGACAGTGCTTTTTCCCCATTAGATCAGACCATAGGACATCATGAATCCCAGCTCTCTGCCCATATCACTCATCCACATCTTATAAAGAAGCTTTTGAGTGACTTGCTTAAGGTCAAACAAGGAGAAGACTCCTGCTAGTGTCCACAGAACTACAAAACTGATACTGACACCAATTGAAAAATACACAGATCTGGACTTGTAGATACAGCAATAAATAAATCCAACTTATTGGCATAAAATAGAAAATTCCTAGAAAACAGTGTATCACCCCCTCTTCTCCAAATGAACGGCTGCTGTCCATGCATTGCTGAACGTTCAGACCCTGCACTACGGACTGCCAGGGTAGGATGAGTTTGCCACAGACTAAAGCAATGCAAGGATGATGCAAGGTCAATTAGCAGAAACGTTGCATTTAACAAGTCAACTAATATATTTTGGACACAGCTGCTTTTCAGTTGAGAGAAATTCTAAAGCTCATAATCAGGCTCAGCCAACCAGATCTTCCTTGAAAAGAGAAAATGATCAAACTTTGTTATAAATTGCTGGATGCTTACACGCACTAGGGACCAATCCTACTCCCACTGAAGTCAATAGCTAAGCTCTTATTAGTGTCAAGGGTATAGGATCGGATCCCAGGAACATTTTTAGTTCACTGTTCTGCCCTTATTGCAAGCCTGGAAATACAATCCTCCATCCTCAGGGCTCTGCCTGCACACAACTCCCTGATAGCTCTGCATGGCCCTTAGTTCTCTGCTCGTGCATCTCCAGTCACAGCTACTGACCAGCCCTGAAGCTCCCCATCTTCTAACAGAGAGAAGACAAATGTGGGTTTCCTTTCAGTGCTAAGAAGCATAGTCAGCTTATCAACATTTTACTTCCTGTACAAAATACAGACCAGAAGTTCTTGAGGAAGCACACAGTTCCTGCTCTACACTTGCAAAGCACAATTTACACTGCTGTAGAAATTGTGTTTTATTCACAAGATAGTGGCAAGAAAATGTTAATCAATGGCCAGCAAGGGGAGGAACATTCTCAAATGCCTTTACATGGACTCCCTGCTTTGGCAATGAACAGTGGCAGCACTCGCACTGCCATCGCAGAGCAAGCTAAGCCATATAACTCATCATCAAAACAAGAGGGGAACCACAGGCCTACATGTCACTGTTTGTTATCCTTAACAAAAAGGATATTGTGGCATCAAGTAGTAATTATAGATCGCTCCATTCTCACTGGTGATGAGTGAGCTTCTGTCATTTGAAAAAACATCTGAAGTCTTTATGAGTGCTTCATATCTGAATTCGTGCATATGCCCCTTGCATCTTCTGGCTTGTAGCTTAGGTGATGCAAACTTGCCCATCATCTCTTTGTGATCTTTTCCTTTCTAACCAGACTGCATAGAATCTGTGACAATGGTACAGCAAGATGAAGTCATTAACCCTGGGTGTATCCACACTGCAAAAAACAGTATGTACTTCACTGAAGTTAGCAAATTCAGGTTAAAATAGCAATGAGGACACATTATTTGGCTTTTAACTTGCGTTAACAGCTCAAGTTCAACCCACAGGCTTTAGCTCGAGTTGCACACCTGAGTTAAAAGCTGAGTTACATGTCTTCACTGCTATTTTAAGCTGAGATAGCTAATGTGGGCTAGCACGCCTGAGTTAAGAACCCACCTTTTTCTGCAGCATACATAACCTTAAACGGTAAACTTTTGGGGGGCAAGAACGACCTCAGTGTTACCTTTGTGCACGGCACCTAGAACAGAGCCCTCTAGCCACTAACACAATAATAGTAATAGGGGGCATCTAAGTTAATGCAGATGCAAAACCAAGCGGTATTTTAATCCTAACACTTTGTTAGACATTCTGGTGTAATACCTCATGGGGGGTAGGGACAGTGCAAAAACATGTCTTCAAAAAGCTTTCCAGCATTTTCAGTCTAGTAACAAAGACTTTGGAAAGAAATAAAATCAATGGGCCATGAATGATTAAAACACTTTGCTATGTAACCATCACGCTGCAACAGGAAAGAGGCTGGGACTGTTAGGAAACCAGCCACGCAGCTGTGTCACCAGGATCTAGGGTATCCTGTTTGGGAGAGGATGCTATCGAAGCTGAAGCTGACAAGCTGATTCCAAAAGTTCAGTGCGCCCATATTTGCGCTGAGAATGAAGGAACAAACTCACACATTCGCCTCCATTTCAAATGACATAGCCAGAGTCTATACGAGGGATGTAAGCAACTAGTCGACTACCCGATAAACCTAGACTTATTGGGTAGTTGAATCAATACTTAAAAGTTGGTTTCCCCCTGCAACTTCTCCATGGGGGGCGGGAGGGAGACAGAGGTACAGAAGGGGAAACGGTGCGAGCCGCGACTGAGCAATCCCAGCTCGCGCTAGGTCCCAGACACTGTGGCTCTGATTTTTAAATGTAGTAAGAGCCTGGCAGTTCTTACTACATTTAAAAAGCAGAGCTGCAGCGAACCCTCTTATCGACTAATCGAGTAGTCGATGGAAATTACATTGACTACTCAATTACCTTCCTAAGCACTATTTAACATCCCTATTCTATATACTGTATATTCTTCATGGACTGAAGCATAAGAGCACAAGAACAACCAGACTGGGTCAGACCAAAGGTCCATCTATCCCAGTATCCTGTCTGTCAACAGTGGCCAATGCCAGGTGCCCCGGAGGGAGTAAACACAATAGTTAACCCTCACATGATCCCTTCCCTGTCATCCGTTTCCAGACACACAGAGGCTAAGGACACCATTCCTACCATCCTGGCTAATTTACCTCAAATGTGCTGAACATAAATTTGCTGGCCTGCTGGTGCTGCCTGCTCAGGTTTTATTTCAAAGAGTAAAACAGACAAATAATGCAACCTCTCTCCTCTCCTCTCTGAAAACACATGCACCCCTAGGACACCCTGCATGCCACGAAGGGTGAAAGGCTTTGTGAAAGCTTCTTGATAAAACACAGGCAGCACACCCCTGTCTCAGCATTGTCGTCTGCACATGAAGAGATAGTAGGAAAAGTCAATTTGCACCTGCTTTCGTAGGGGGGTGAGATCCACTTTTTAAACAAATGTTAGTTGTTTATCCTCAGTGTTTGAGGGAACAGTTGAAATATTCCAGGTGAAGTCTCCAAACCCTGTAAGACCCTCCAACCTTTTAAACCCAAGATCACTTTTTAAATGACAGACCAAGCCAAGATCTACTGCCCCGCCCCTTCCTTGAAGCCCCACCCTCTCTATTCACCTCCTCTCCATCATTTGCTATCCCCAATCCTTATACTGCTGCTTTTTCCAACATTTGGCCTGTCTAGACTGGAAGCCCCCTTATTCCGCATGGAAAGAGGAATATAGGGGTGACCAAAAGAGCATGTTTGCTCTTCCACTAAAAAAAGCAGAAGAACAAACGCATCCCTGGATGCAAAAGAATGTTTCTGGGATATCTCCAGAATCCTGAAAAACTCCAGCCGTACCCTCGCTGGGTTGAGACAGGATGTGTAGGCTCTGGGGTGGGAATGAGGGATTTGGGTGTAGGAAGGGGTGAGAGGTGCAAGCTCTGGGAGGAAATTGGGATGCAGGAGGAGGGAACGCTGGCTCAGGGAGGGGGCTCCAGGCCGGGCAGTGTTGGGGTACTAAGCAAGCCACAGGCTTGTGGATGTGAGGGTGCAGGAATTTGGGATGGGGTATGTGAGGGGCTCAGGGCAGGGGGTTCCAGTGTATGATAGGCTTAGATAGGGTCTGGGGGAAGGGGGAGTGCAGGAGTGGTTGTGGCCAGATGGGGGCTTGGCCTCAATTGGGGGTTTGTTGGCCAAGCTTCATTTTTAAATAAATACTATGTCAAACACAAAAAGTTTCTGCATTGTCTTTATTTATGAAAAGGGCAGGGAACCTGTCTTGAGTCAGGGGTCACTGACCCACAGAAAAATTAGTTGGGAGCAGGGGACATGGTACTGGGGAAGGGTGCTAGTGGGTGCTGGGGCAGGGAACAGGGTGCCAGTGGGGGCAGGGTTCTGCGGCTTGGGGCAGGGGAGAGGGAACAGAGTGCCAGCAAGGGACAGGTTTCTGCAGCGGGGTACAGGGTGCCAGGGGGTGACAGGTTTCTTCAGCAGGGGACAGGGTGCTGGGGGGGCAGGTTTCTGCAGTAGGTGGCAGGGTACCGGGGGGCAAGTTTCTGCAGAGGGGGGACAGGGCAACAGAGTTCTGTGGCTGGGGGAAGGGAAGAGGGAACAGGGGGGCAGGAGGGTGGGGACAAGGTTCGGGGCAGGGGAGAGGGAACAGGGTTCAGGGGCAGGGTGCCAGTGGGGGCAGGGAGTCCCCTACACCAGCCTTGGAGGGTAGCCTCCATTGCATGCTCCCTCTGGGGCCCACCTCCCCCGCCCCCACGGAGGAAGGAAGCCCCGTCATGCACCTCCGCCGGGCCTGACTCCCCCCTCCCCGCCGAGCAGGGAAGCCTCCGTGCGTGCTCCCTCCGGGGCCAACCCCCCCCCCCCAAAGGAAGGAAGCCCCGTTGTGCGCCTCCCCCGAACCTGAATCTCCCCCCCCCCCCCGTGGAGCAGGGAAGCCCATGCACACACCCCCTCCAGGCCTGAGTCCCCCCTCCGGCAGAGAAGGTAAGTCCCAGCGCGCGCCTCTGGGTACTTACCCGGTAAGTTCCCGGAACGCCAGGGAGCTGGGGCAAGGAAGCAGCTAGCGCATTTCCAGAACCCCCAGAAGTGATGCGCAGCTGTAGGACTTCCGTCCACCCCACGGGAAGTTGCCACTACCTCCATTGTTGCTCAAGGTAGGTAGTGGAGCTTCTTGCGGGTGGGGGAAAATGGAGGGCCCAGAACGCCTCGCGATCAACTGGTCGAGGCCTCAGGATCGACCAGTCGATCGCGATCGACTGGTTGGTGACCACGGCTGTAAGACATTTGCTTATGTACAACAAAGGGGAAGACTGTTATAAGCACCAAATTTTAGCCCAACAACTTGGCTGTCTTAAAAAGCACCTCTCCCATTCCAGAGACCATGAGGGGAATTCCACATGCAAGGAATTCAAACTCCTTTAATATTTTGAACGCAGACTAATTGACACTGATTATAATTTACCAGCATCTGATTTAAAACTCCTAATATCTCAGGCACCAATTCAGCAGCCTGTTGCTGGTGCTTCTGTGCAAAGTATTTGAAATATTGACTTAGTTTATCAAAAATTCATAATGCCCTTTAATTAACACTTTATTCAGACTCATAGTCTATGTTCTAGTCATCTGGACATCTTTCCTTAAATAAATTATAGGGCAATAGGACACCAGATGGATTTAGATAAACCAATCAGTGTCCATGCCACTTTGATAGTATGCAATTTGTAAGTCCCCTTGCACAGAACAGGACCCTCAAACTTCCTTCCCTATTAGAGGGAGGGAGGAAGGGAGGAAAGAAAGAAAGAAAGATTCTTAGTCACATGACTCAAGGAGCTGGGACTTGAAAAAAACATTAAATATCATATGACTTTGCAACACTGCAAATTTGTATTTTACTATGTTACCAACTCATGTGTTAAAATAAAACTTGCCCTCCCCACACTAGAGCTTTAAAATGTGTTAAAATCTAAGGTAATAGGTTTTACAAATACACCTTGAGTCGTAGTCTAAACAAGGCATTTCTGTTCCATTCAAATCATTCAAAGGCCATTAGCTCCTCACTTAGGTCCCCTCATTTCAGTCCTGGGTGTCCATGGCTCTCTGTATTGCCCAGGTGAACAGATTAATTCTGGCTGCTCTCTACTATTCCTTCTCCACACTTTGAGTCATCCCCGTGTCCCCTTCCTTTTTTAATTAAAGTGCAACCACAAATGAGCACATCACACCCCATGCAGAATCACTGGGTTCTTGCACTGTGCTAAAACACCCCATATCAAAACTCAGCTGTCTGTCTCTAACATCACTGGCATTATAGCCGTTTAGCACCAATATTACCTCTATTTATTCAGCTCCAAATTTTGTGCTGATGGTTTTGGGTGCTCGATCCACTGTAAGCTCCAAATCCTTTTCCTAATCAGCATGTTGTGCTATCTGCCCTGAGAAGCAATAACCCCTTTTCCTGGAGATAACCCTAGTCCCGTGGTCACCAACCAGTAGATTGCGATCTACCGATAGATCTCAGGGGCTCTAAGAGTAGCTCTTGAGCCCTCTCTGAACTGCGCGCCTGCACAGGACATTTACATTAGATTTCCTCATTTGAGGAGCAGCTACTCACCGAGCAACAACACAGGTGAGTAGCTGGGAGGAATAGTGGGAGCTGGGAGGTTGGAAGGGCTGAAACACCCCAGCCAGCTGACTGTGGCTTTCAGCTGAAAGAGGCTGCCCCATGCTCCAGCTGATCGGCGGCTTCTCCTCTGAGCCTGCCCACGTGGAGCTTGGTGCACCCTGGCTGAGCGCCATGGCCAGCTGGCTGGGCAGCCACTTCTCTTCCCTCCAGCCCAGCTGCCCTGCACTCAGCCCAGGGAGGCTGCGTCTAACTCCAGCTGTGCTGAAGCAAGCTTCCCAGGCTGAGCGCAGGATCACAGATGCCCATCTGATGGACTGTATACTGACTAGCAATCTCAGACTACAACCCAGACTTCAAGACACTGGCAGATACTGTTCAGTCACAGGTGTCACACTGAGACTTTGTTATTGGAAGAAAAAAATATATAATTATCAATACTTCATTTTAGATTTACAAAATAGAGAACAAAATGTATAATTGTAAATGCTTCATTTGACATTTAAATAGCATGCATTAAAAACAGACCACTTATTTCATAACTATAAATGTGATTTTACTTTTATATATTGCATAATTAAAAAATAAACTGTTTAACAGAGTGTATAAGGGCTGGGGATAGCAAGTGATGGACAGGAGAATAGAGCGGACGGGGCTTCAAGGAAGGGGCGGGGCAGTAGATCTTCGCCTGTTCTGAGACTTAAAAAGTGATCTTGGGTGTAAAAAGGTTGGAGACCACTGCCCTAGTCTATCCAAGTCAATCTGATTCTGGTTGCCTCCCTCCACTGCACACCTGCCCAGCTGTCCACCTGCAACTTTCCTCCCTTTATTGTTTATTCCCTGTATCATACTTGCTCATCTTGTTCAGTAGTTATCTGTGTGTTGTCAGAGCTGCAAGGAATCCTCTGCAATGTGTCATCCCAAGGAACCAAACTACATTTAAATTTAGACTCCGACAAAACCATGTAATATAGCAGCAGACTGCAGGATGATAAAAAGGGGTCTAGGATATAACCTTAAGAACGTAAGCACTTCTCCTGAAAGAATATTTCTCACTTGTTGGAAGATTTCTCAGTAAGGATGTTAAAATGCGGTTAATTGACTAGTCGACAGAATTTCCATTAACTAGTCCACTAGTAGATAGAATTTCCATTGACTAGTCGACTAGTCAGTAGGAACTTCCGCATTCCTCCTTTGAAATGTACAAGAGCCCCCACTGGGCTCCATGTTCTGCTGCATGCTGCTAGGAGCCTGGGAGTCCCCAGCTGACCCTGCTAGGAGTCCCCAGCTGACCCTGGGCTCCACAGCAGCTGCCGCTTTAAACTGCATGGAGGCAGAGTTTTAAAGGGGTAGCCCTGGAGCCCAGAGTCGGCTGGCCCGGGCTCCCTGCAGCATTTCCCCAGAACCCGAGATCAGCTGGAGAATCCCTAGTTGATCCCAGGCTCCTGGGCTGCCCCTTTGAATCGCACAGAAGCGGTGTTTTAAAGGGGCAGCCCGCCACACAGCTGATGGGCATAATTTCTTCAATTTCATTTGCTCAACCCTTCCACTTCCCTTTGCTGCCTCTATCTCATAGAGGCAGCAAGGGGGGGGGGGGGAGGGATATCGACTAGTGGACTAGTCAAAAGACTACTCAAATCAACTAGTCCTTAACATCCCTATTTCTCAGACCTCCTTCACTCTGTCTTGATGGGCATAAAGGATGCTTTCTTCAATTTCATTTGCTCAATTGAGTTAGCTTTTCAATTGAATTAGCCTTTCTTAATGCCCCTTAAAACACAGGCTCACACATTTGAGCTCATATTAGATGAATTTATTATAGTTTCGAGCTTGTATACATGGGAAGAAAATGGTGCTAGCTTATCATGATTACAGCCCCATCAGGGGTATCCACGTTTGGAAAAAACATGGTTTACTAACACATTAGCTAACACCTTGTAAAATCCAAATGCTAACAGTTTTAAGTAAACCCTAGGCATCCCCTCAGAGTTTACCAAGACTCGCTAACATGAGTGAAAACTACAAACTACCTCGTCCACATTAGGATCTTATCACATTAGCTAATTTGTGGTAAACACATAAAAAGGCAAAAATCACATTTTTTCCCAGTGAAAACACAGGTGCTGCTAAAACTTTGGAAGCTGGATTAACTGGCCACATTTTAGCCTAGAGGGGAGTTAATATGGCTACAAAAACACATTTTTGGCCTGTGTAAATGAGCTCACACTGCTATTTACTATTAAGCTTACTCTAGTGAGATAACACAATTAAAGAAAACATTAGCCTCTGTTTGCCAGAGGCAGGAAATGGGCAACAGGGGATAGATCACTTGATGATTCCCTGTTCTGTTCATTCCCTCTGAGACACCTGGCACTGGCCACAAACAGGATACTTTGGGCGAAATGAACCTTTGGTCTGACCCAGCATGGCCGTTCTTATGGTCATTCTTTTTGCGCATCAAGACATGGCCTTCTAGATTCTTGTGAAAAAGAGAGAGGAATCCAAGAAGCTTTCTTATTTCAACTTACCTGAAACAGCCTGCCTGTTAAAAGGAATGGACCTGGGAAGCACAGCAGACTGAAAGAACCACAGGAGATCACGTCACCTGCAAAACTGAAAGTGGGAAACTCTGAGGAAGTCACCTATGTGGAGTCAGCGTTTCTTTCTGCTCAGAACTCTTCCTGCACCCCTATACTCGCTCACAGAATTGTCCTTCTAGACAAGGCCAGGGACCAGAAACCCTGGTGCAGCTTATTTAGATAGCACCCTGGCTGGCTCAGGCGTTAAGAGCATGTCTCAAAACCAGGGCTGAGTCTTATCACTGAGCCACGTTTTCAAAAGCGCTCAGCATGCTGGCAGTCTGTTGAAAACCTAGCCATGGGTGGGAGCCATAGGTGCCGAGCTCCTCAGACAGTCTGGTCCCAATGGGGGATGCTGAGCAATTGAGAATCTGGCTCTATTGGGTTGGCTTGTCTATAAAGATAAAAGCATCTGCAAAAAGAGAGATCCTACAGATGAACAGACACAGAAAAAACATTTCTAACTGGAGATGCTTTATTCAAACCATACATTCAGCACAGAATGAGACATCAATTTTCACAGCTCATTCTGGACCCAGAAAAAAAAACAGCATCCTTGCTTGGCATCTACTTGTTTTCATGCTTATGTAAGGGCTACTGCTCCAAGGTGAAAACTGCAGAACCTATTGGTAACAGTATCACACAACAGATGGGCCAGCAGCTTTGTTCAACAGGCCTTGGAAGACATGCCTTGCCTAGCAAACTGACACGGCCCTGACACAGATATCTGGGGGGGAGGGGACATACTAGGGATGTAAGCGACTAGTCAACTAGTGATGCAACTAATCGCTTCCCTCCCCTCCCCCACCTTGCTGTCTCTATCAGAGAGAAGAAGCTGGTGCGGGGGGGAGCCATCTTCAAAGCCGGTTTCCCCAGCACCGTCTCCATGGGGGCCAGCGGAGGTAGAGGCACAGCAGGAGACGGCACGAGCGGGGCCAGAAGCAGTCTCCACTCGCGCCACTTCTGCTGCGATTCTGCTTTTGAAATGTACAAGAGCCCCACTGGGACTCTTGTACATTTCAAAGGCTCAGGTGGCACAGAGAGTGCTGGGCCAGCGGGAGTCCATTGGCCCCGCGCTCCCAGCGGGATTTCCGCTTTTCCCTGACAGGCCTCCGCTGTTCCTGTGCTCCCTGCCGGGCTCTTGCTACAGTTCAAAGGCAACGCGCCCTTATAGACTAATTGAATAGTCAATGGAAATCCCATTGACGATTCTACTAGCTAATTAATCAAAATTTAACATCCCTTAGAGCATACCCACTCTTTATTCATCACAGATAAAATGCATCCCTTGTGGGCTTTGCCTGGGCTCCATGTTCTGTGGGGGAGCTTTACCCCAAGTTAGCATTTTAGAAAGTGCACATTTCCAAAAGATCCAGGGCTTGAGGTTCTTCTCACTCATGCTGGTGCAAATCAAGAGTAACTTCACCGAATTCAATGGACCTGCATCTGTGGTAAGATAAAACTGGTGGGAATAAGAAGCGAGTCATGGACCCAAACTTTAATCTTCTGCATGCCGTTGACTCTAAAGTCCAAGACCTAAAGAATCAAACTAACCTAATGTCAAAACCTCTAGTGGACAAAAGTGATTGCCAGAAAAGTATCAGGCAGGCATCCCCTGTATGGATCCTGTCTATATGAGTATGTCTACACTACCCCCCTAGTTCGAACTAGGGGGGGGGGGCAATGTAGTCATACGGAGTTGCAAATGAAGCCCGGGATTTGAATTTCCCGGGCTTCATTTGCATAAAGCCGGCCAGCGCCATTTTTAAATGCTGGCTAGTTCGGACTGTGTGCTGCGCGGCTACACGCGGCATGAACTAGCTAGTTCGGATTAGGCTTCCTAATCCGAACTAGCTGTACGCCTCGTGGAAGCCTAATCCGAACTAGCTAGTTCGTGCCGCATGTAGCCGCGCGGCACGCAGTCCGAACTAGCCGGCATTTAAAAATGGCGCCAGCTGGCTTTATGCAAATGAAGCCCGGGAAATTCAAATCCCGGGCTTCATTTGCAACTCCGTATGACAACATTACCCCCCCTAGTTCGAACTAGGGGGGTAGTGTAGACATACCCTATCATACTTGCAGGACAGTTCACTAACCACGCTCTCTACCACAGTGCAGATAAACTACTCAAGGTAATATAAAAACTTAGTGCATGCCTACACTACAGACACTACCGGGGCACAGCTACAATTCGGCAGATAGGTCTCAACATATGACGGTAAAGAGGCATTCATTATCGAGCAGGTATGCTTCCAAAGGGCTCCTGAAGGGACCCATGTTTGGCCCTACACAATGATCTGGAAGAAAATGTAAAATCATCACTGATAAAGTTTTCAGAAGGCACAAAATTTCATAGAGTGGTAAATAACAAAGAGGACAGGTCACTGAATCAGAGTGAGCTAGAGTGCTTGGTAAACCGGGTGCAAGAAAACAAAATGTATTTCAATAGGTTAAATGTAAATATATCCATCTAGGAACAAAGAATATAGGCCATACCGATGGGATGGGGGATTCTATGCTAGGGAGCAGTGACCCTGAAAAGGATTTGAGAGTTGTGGTGACTTATTAACTGCACATGACTCCCAATGCACAGCAATGGACAAAAAGCTAATGTGACCCTGGAATACATAAATAGAGAAGTCTCAAGTAGGAGCAGGGAGGTTATTTTGCCTCTGTTTATGGCACCAGCACTACCATGGCTAGAATACTGTGTACACTTCTGGTGACCACAATTCAAGAAGGATATTAATAAACTAGGGAAGGTTCAGAGACAAACCACAATAATGACTGAAGGATTGGAAACCCTGCCTTGCACTGATAGGCAGAAGGAGTTCCATCTATTTAGCTTACTAGAGAGACTAAGGGGTGAGTTGATTACAGTCAGTAAGTACCTACATAGAGAAAAACGTTGTAATAATTGGCACTTTACTCTTGCAGGTAAATATGATCCAATGGCTGGAAGTTGAAGCTAGACAAATTCACACTGAAACTTAGGTGTAAATTTTTAACAGTGAAGGTAGTTAACCACTGGAACAATTTCCCAAGCATTGTGGTAGATTCTCCATCACTGACAATTTTAAAATCAGGATTGGCTATTTTCTAGATCTGCTCTAGGAATTATTCTGGAGATGTTCTTTGGTCTGTGTTATACATGAGGTCACAGAAGATCATCACAATGGTCCAGTCTGGCCTCAGAATCTATGAATCCCACCCTAATCATTGGAAAACAAGCCTGCCTTTCAGTGCAAGGCTGGTGTGGACACGACTCACATTTGTTCTAGATTACAAATATTTGTTCTTTGCTCAGGGTAGACCAGAAACACTCTGCTTTCTGAGCACAAAGCTCACACTGGAAAGAACAAACCACAACTCCTTTGGCCACAACGCAGAGCCACTCAACTTCTTCACTTAGGTGCTTACTTCTGGTGTAAAGTACTGTGAGATCTACTGAGGACATTAGAGCTAAGTGTTATTGTTACTGTTATTATCTGGCAATGCAGATTGATCATGGGATGACAGAGAAGCTGTTAGTGCCCACTTACCCATTCCATGTTCAGAAGCGTCAGGGGGTAACCGAGTTAGTCTGTACAGGATAAACTTAAAAAAGAACAAATGGTCTGGTTGCACTTTATAGACTAACAAAACATGTAGATTTACATGTTTTGTTTGTCTACAAAGTGCTACCAGACCATTTGTTCTTTTTTAAGTTTACCCATTCCAGTTGCTGGATGTAAGGGTCACTCCTCCTAAGGATTTTTTGTTCTTACAAACCAAACTACAATACTAGTTTGTAGTCTAAAAATCTGCATCAATTTCCAATATTCTTCCCTGATATACATGCACTCCATCCCCACTAGTGTCAGTGACATATGATATAAATCAGGGGACAATCTGGTCCCTAAACTTCTTGGAGCGAGCAGGGACAGAGGAAGGAAAGACTGAATTATGGGCATTATCCAAACAATTCATCATTCTACCCCCCAACCCATGTCTCAATGTTGTGTCTGTAGATACTAAGCCAGTGCCCTCAAAGCAGTAATATTTAATATTTTCTCCAAAAAAAATTGTATACACAACAGCTTCTCAGCCAAGATCCTTGGAGATTTTCCCCATAGTATGTGTACATTTTTATTTGCAAGTCTAAACTATTTATGAAGAATTACTGGGGAAAGAGTCCTCAGTGCCACATCAATGAATGAGGTCACAACCCTGTAGCTGAAGGCAGATTTTGGCTTATTAAAATGATGGAATTGCCTTGACATGAACTTTGAAATCACACCACAAGATTAATATCTGATCCCCAACTGTTATTACTCACATGAACAAGGGCAGCAGGATCAGGCCATGAGACTGCATTGTGACTGAATGTGATATGTATGATCCTTACCTAAGCAAAATGCCTACTGAAGTTAATGAAGGTATTCCCTGAGTAAGAAATTCAAGTTCTCATTCAACAAGGTTGAGATTGATGTTTCCACCTTCAAATACTTTACAAAGAACTGCTAATGTTAGCATCTGTATAACTCTGCCACACACTCCATCCCACATGGGGATGAAATTCCCTCTGCCACACTGCAGGACTTTGAGTACAGGATTAAACCATATGAAATCTATGAAAGATTTCAAGCATATATTTCTGCACACCTGAAATGTCAGGTGCAGCCACGCCGTTGGAGAATACTGACCATTAACTGTACTTAGTGGATATGACGATGCATCCAATTATCGATCTGCAGCAGTTATTTGTACCCAGTTTATATATAAATATGCAACAGCACTACTATCCTGTCTGTTCTGTTACAACATGAAAGGTTCACTGATGCAAACTAGCGTTTACTCTTCACTTCAGTGCAGCTTATATATTCTGAAACTATATTCAAAAAGAGAATCTGAGGGAAAAGTTTTAGTCTTGCATTCAGTGGCAAAGCAAGCAAAAGGCATCTTTGCTCAGTGTGATGATGCCTGTATTCCCTTATCAGGACATTTAGAGCTTTGAATCTGTGTAATCTTTGGGGACATTTAGAGTCATGAATCTGATGACTAAGTTCTATCCTGTGGTGAGGTTAGTTGGCAAACATCAACCTCTTCAGGGATTTTGGATTTGAATTTGATAAATTCCCTAGCATTTCAGATTCAGTCCATTTCAAACTACTCAGCGTGAATGTTGAGTTCAAATAAAACATTCCTGGCTGGAAACTTTAGTCAGAGTTCACTGAGGGATCTCTGACAAAGTCCCAGAACTTTCCACCTCCCATGGAAAGTGTGTCACAACCTCCCACCCTCTGTATGACCCAAAGAGCTCTCCAGGCCTCAAACATCACTTTTTTCTGAACAACATATTCCTGACTGTGAAGACTGCTGCCCCAACTCAGACTTTAAAGCCAGAAAGGACGATTATCATGGCCACGTGATCTCGCTTCCTGCATACTGCAAGCCAAAGAACCTCACCAACCTAATCTTACAATAGATTTCTATCCTTTGGCTGAGTTACTGAAATCATCAAATCTTGATTTAAAGATTTAAGGTTAGAGAATCCACCACTTACTTTAGTAGAAACCTGCAACTGACCCATGTTCCATGATGCAGAGAAAGAGAGAAAGAAAACAGGGTCTCTGCCAATCTGACCTACAGGAAAATTCCTTCCTGACCCCAATCTCTTAGGCTACGTCTAGACTGCAGGCTTCTTTCAGAAGAAGCTTTTTTCGGAAGAGAGCTTCTGAAAAAACTTCTTCCGAAAGAGAGTATCCATACACATCCGCGCATCGAAAAAGCGATCTGCTTTTTCGAAAGATAGCATCCAGACTGAATGGACGCTCTCTTGCATTTAAGCTGTGATTACTATGGACGGAGTGGCCACCAGGGCACCTGTGCTTTTTTCCTCTTTCCTCTTCTTGCAAAGGAACTTCCTTTTCCCCGTCCATACACACCTTTTTCCTTAAGAGCTCTTTCGGAAAAAGGCTTCTTCCTTGTAGAAAGAGGTTTACCAACGCTGGAAAAAACCCTCCATTCTTTGGGTTTACTTTTGGAAGAATGTGATGGCAGTGTGGACGTAACTTGGGTTTTGTCGAAAAAATGGCTGTTTTTCTGATAAAACTCTGTAGTGTAGCCATACCCTTAGACTCTAAGCATATTGGCAAGATCCAGCAGCCAGACACCAGGAAAAGAATTCGCTGTAGAGCCCTCCACATCTCAACTACTTTCAAGCAGGGAAAGGGAAAGAAAGCCAACTGATACCCAGTCAGCAACCAAAGAGCAGCCTGGAATCTCCTTTGTTTTCCTGGTCCCAAAAGTTATTTTCTCCAATGGAAAATGTGCTTATCCCGTTCCCCACAATCCCATCACTTCTGCTCAAGATTCCAGCTTCTGCTCTTTTTAAATGCTCATTTCTTCAATGTAATTTGGAATGGGCCTGCTTAATATAAACGTATTTCCTTTTCACCACTTCCAACTTCTCTTTACTGACTGAGGAAAAATAGAGGCTGTATTTATTTTAAATGCATCCCTCCAAAATCTCTCCATACCTTGATTAATTGGCTGTGCATGTTGTACTCACTGGTCAACTTGGAAGCGGGAAATTTGATACTGATTTCAATTGGGGTGAAGGACAGAGCAGAAGAGTATTGACACAGTACCATCTAAGTTACTTTGGAACTTGGTGATACTGACATATTAGTCACAAGGTTATTTTGGAGGTAAAGAGAACTGGTCTTGAGAGAAGCCCTGAATGTGTGCATGGGTGGAGGGTAAGTGGATAACAACCATCGCCAATGGGGTGGGGTGAGCATCTCCCCCTCTCTGAGGTGCTTAAAATCCCAGCAGTCAGAAGCAATCAAGCTTCCTTTCATAACTAACTACTGGGGCCCCCACCATGCCGGTCCCTAGTGATGTCTGGGGTTAATGGTCCCCAGGACTAAATCTTCTATTGCCTGGACAGGGTCCTCAGAAGTGGCACCCCAATCTCAATATGTGATGGGCCCAGTGAAGAAGACGGTGCTGAAGGCACACACGCAAAGTCACCACTTCAGCACCCTGCAGATGCCCAGCCTGCAGATTTCATGGAAGCCAGGAGGAGGAACTGCTCTGACAAAACTGGCCAGGACGGAACAGGGCAAGGCAGAGCGTTCAGAGACACACAGCCACCCTCAAACGCTGAGCCCCCCCCAGGCCTCGAGTTATAACCCCTTCCGCTTGCTGGCTCACCCCCCACCCCGAGCCACACACGGCTTGTCCCCAGTGCCACTTCCAATGGGAAGCATCCAAACACCAATTGGGGGGCAGCAAAGGAGTCTCCTGGGGCCCCCAATGCTCACGGGGCCCCCAGCTCCCCCCAATGCTCACGCCCCCCCAATGCTCATGGGGCCCCCAGCTCCCCCCAATGCTCACGGGGCCCCCAGCTCCCCCCAATGCTCACGCCCCCCCAATGCTCACGGGGCTCCCAGCTCCCCCGACCCCCCCAATGCTCACGGGCCCCCCAGCTCCCCCCAGTGCTCACGGGGCCCCCAGCTCCCCCCCAATGCTCACGGGCCCCCCAGCTCCCCCCAATGCTCACGGGGCTCCCAGCTCCCCCGACCCCCCCAATGCTCACGGGCCCCCCAGCTCCCCCCAGTGCTCACGGGGCCCCCAGCTCCCCCCCAATGCTCACGGGCCCCCCAGCTCCCCCCAATGCTCACGGGGCCCCCAGCTCCCCCCAATGCCCGCTGAGGGCAGGGCCCGGCTGGCGCGGGCTGGGGACGAGCGACCCCCTCACGAGCCCGGCCCCTCGGCTCACGCCTCCCCACGTGACCGCCCCGGGAGCCCTGGACCGTACCACCACCACGCGCCCCCCCCCCCGCGGGCTCCGGACGCCGCACAGCTCAGTGCCGGCTCCGCCGGGCTCAGAGCCACGTGGGCGCCGGAACCGCAGCCCCGGCACCTGTATGGCCCATACCATTGGCTAGGCGGGCAGGGGCGTTACTTATACAGAGTCCCGGGCCCTACACACACAATGGCAGCAGCTCCCACATTCTTCCCCTCAGCGGAGTTGGACTGAACCATGGGGTGGGGGGGCAGAGCTCTCTCCTCCCCTCGCACGGAGCCTGGTCGGCCCTGGGCGATACCACTCAACCCCCCCCCCCCCGCCTTCTCCCCCGCCCGGGGTAGATGGACGCTGCCGCTCTCACTCACCTCGGTATCCACAGTGGCCATGGCCGGAGCCCCGGAGCCTAGCCCCGCCCCTCCGGCGGCGCCTCACGCCTCAGCTCCTCCCCCTCCCCGGGTACTTCTCAATGGAGAGCCTCCTAGAGCGACTGCGCATGCGCCTAATGTCATGGCGGCGCCCATGCCATTGCCTCCCCCTCCCTCCCCTCCGGGAAGCGTCATGGCGGCTTCCAGCAGCGCGGCTTCCGTACAGCTCCGCACACATGGGCCGAGGCGGCACGTGCCGCTGCGGGCGGGCGGGCGCTGGGACCCAGGGGCGGACTCCAGCCCCTTCATCTGAGCCCGGGGATCAAGTGTCTCCTTTTGTGCTGCGGCTGCCGAGCCCGCCCGCCTGCAGCTGCCCCCTCTCCAGGGGGGCGAGCACGTGCCGGGGCTGCAGCCCCTCCGGGTTTGCACCCCAGCCTGGGCCATGCATGCACTGTCCGCCCCAGATCGGCCCGGCCCCGCTCCCACATCAAACCGCAGCTGCAAACGGATCCCGGCTACGTGGATTGTTAGTCCCCAAGGTGCTGCCAGGCGGTTGGTTGGCTTTTGAGGTTTTCCAGGTCCAGACTAGGGCGGCGCACCCCTGGGAAGCGTTTGAGAATATTGCCTTCGTTGTAGCTGTTGCCTTTTTAAAGATACCGCTGCGACGCTGCAGCGTGGAGAAGAAACTCTGCACCGGAAAAGGCAGTTAAAAAAAAATCTCAGATGAAGGAATTTGCTGCATGTTTCAATTAGGGATGTGAAAGTAACTGTGTACGTGGTTAACCGATGAGCCTGGGCACATGGGCTAACCTTCACTGTTACACCAGCTCCCAGGGAGCCACCTGCTGCAAGCCCTGCTGCCTGGATGCATCTAGACTGGCATGATTGCCGCCTGTCTACACTGGCCGCAAGTAATTGCGCAAGAACCCTGACTTTGTAATGTACAAAATCAGTGGCTCTTGCGCAAATACTCCAACACTCCCGCTCAGGGATAAGCCCTCTTGCGCAAGAGGGCCAGTGTAGACAGCCACGTTAATTTCTTGCGCAAGAAAGCCCGATGGCTAAATTGGCCATCAGAGCTTTCTTGCGCAAGCGAGCGTCTACACTGGCACGGATGCTTTTGCGCAAACGCAAATCTTTTGCACAAAGGCACATGCCAGTGTAGATGCTCTCTTGCGCAAATACTTTTAACAGAAAAACTTTTCCGTTAAAAGTATTTGCGCAAAATCATGCCAGTCTATATGCAGACCCTCTGTATAGGAGGCAGCAGCACAGGGGTCAGGTGGGAGCTGGTAAAGGCAGGGAGCCAGCTTTTCAGCCTGCCACCCTGATTGTAACTGCTGAAATTTTAAGCAGTTACATGGTTACTTAATTAAACACATTTTAACATGCATCATTTTAATGAAACATTTAAAATCTTACCCCGGATTTCCCTACTCTATCCCCTTCTGGTATACTCTTATTAAATCTTCCAGCCCATAACATAGCAAATTCCTTCTCTCTCTGTATATATATGAACATAAGAATGGTCATAGGGGGTCAGACCAAAGATCCATCTAGCCCAGTATCCTGTCTTCCAACAGCAGCCAATGCCAGCTGCCCCAGAGGGAATGAACAGCTCCAGTAATCAAATGATCCATCCCCTGTTGCCCATTCCCATCTTCTGACAAACAGAGGCTAGGGACCCCATCCCTGCCCATCCTGGCTAATAGCCCTTGATGAACCTATCTTCCAGGAATTTATCTAACTTTTTTGAACCCTGGTATAGTCTTGGCCTTCAGAACACCCTCTGGCAAGGAGTTCCACGGGTGGACTGTGCACTGCGTGAAGAAGTACTTCTTTTTGTTTGTTTTAAACCTGCTACCTATTAAGGGATTTCATTGCAACCTAATAGTGAAGGATGTCAAATATTTTAGCAAATTGTGTAGCACCCTAACCAAGTCAGCCATTTCTTGCGTGCAAGGAGGAAACCACCCAACCTGCTGCACAGCAAGGGAGCATTTGGGCCAAAACATTTTCTCCTATGAAAGATGAAGAGATTGGTCACAGGTTATGCAAAAAATAATCAAAAGAGCACAGGAATATATATTTTATTGTTTGCTGAGGCATTTTTTGAGGCATATGCAACAACCACACTCAAGTGCATTAGGCAATCATTTCTCTTATGAGCCTTTATGACATTTTCCAGGTAAACGGCATTAGCTTTGCTTTTCGTATGAAGATGGCTTGTTATTTAATTATAAAACAGTTAGTGTCCAGATTCAGGTTCTGGTCCTTAATGATGTTGCTTTCCCCATGAGCACCACACAATGGCCTGGGCCAAGATTTTCAGCTTGGGATCCTAAATCTATTTACATGCTCGAAGAAGTGGACAGATTTTCAAAAACCACACGGCAACATCCACTGAGGTCAGTATGGGAAAAACGTATGCAATAGCAGCTAAAAGAATGAAATAGTAACCTTGGGACTTTAAACATCATTATTTTTTCAAATCGTAAATGTTGACTTTTCTGATTTCACAGCCGGGGTTTCCTTGGACACAAGACACTCAGAATTCTTTGCTGTAGAGAGCCAAGGTTTGATTTTTGTACCAAAAAAAAAAAAAAAAAAAAAAAAAAATCGATCCTACCTCATGCCTGCTGCATATAATAAAATACTGTCTTTGAATGGAAAATTACCTACATTCAAAACATTCCCTGGCAAAGAAAAGGCTGATGGCCTGTTTTGGAGGAGTAAAATGGGGGGAATCCATTAATTTTAAACAAATACAGATGTTAATGTCGCTGACTAATAAAAGTCTCTAAAATTCAAAGCTATTTGAGAATTACCCAGCACTAGCTGTTGGTTTAGCTGATGGTATCCTGAAGAGAGCTGCTAAGGCCTGAGTAAAAGCTATCCTCAATTAAAACCTTGTAATTCGTTTCTGCAATTCTGGATAGTTTCCCCCGTCCTTTTGTCACAGGCAGAGAATATTGAATTTTTGCACAATCCCCTCCAGCTCTCTCCCTCCCCCACATTTTTTTTTAAAGAGCGGGTAAAATGTATTAATAGCTTTTTGTGAACATACAGAACGGCTCAGGAAAACCCACACAACCTTTCAGGACCAGAGGGGTGTTGTATAAGATTTTCACCTGCATTTGTCGCATTCTTCACAATGGTGGTGTGAAAGCCCCCAAAGTTAGCAGCTTTCCCATTGGGAGTACCTGAAAGGAATCCCCTAATCCACAGGAGTGTAAATCCACTAATGCGAAACAATTAGCTCTTTTACAAGTATCCTGACAAGGACACTTCAGGCTTTGCAAACAGGGGAATAAATACGGTACATTTAACAGCCGAATTAGCTCATTGGGCCTGATTCTGGTCTTCCCAACAACAGTAGAAATCAATGAAGTAACACCAGTGATAAACTATGAGGCTGTGTCTACATTGGCGCGATCTTGCGCCAAAACGGCCGCTTCTGCGCAAAAACTTGCTGCCTGTCTACACTGGCCGCGAGTTCTTGCACAAGAACACTGACGTTCTAATGGATGAAATCAGTGCTTACTGCGCAAGAACTATGATGCTCCCGCTCAGGAATAAGCCCTCTTGCCCTACTGTTCTTGCGCAAGAGGCCAGTGTAGACAGGCAACATCAATTTCTTCCCCAAGAAAGCCCTATGGTTAAAATGGCCATCAGAGCTTTCTTGCGCAAAAGAGCGTCTACACGGGCACGGACGCTCTTACGCAAAAGCACATCTCTTGCGCAAAGGCATATGCCAGTGTAGACGCTCTCTTACGCAAATACTTTAACGCAGAGTTCTTGCGTTAAAAGTATTTGCGCAAGATCATGCCAATGTAGACGTAGCCTGAGAGTAGATAGCAGGTGCAGCCCCACAAGTTCCCCTCGTCTACGAAGAAGTCTCTCTTGTTCTCAGGGTTTCCAGTTTATGAAGTGAGAAACGTCAAGCACATGGATTTGATTTATGCATACATCAGGTCCCTCAGGAAACAATATTCCCCTCTCGCCCCATCGATGGATTTATTTCCTGAAGCGTGCAGCCCTTTGGGGGCAGGGAGGTTTGCGTCTTTGTGCAGCCACAGCAAAAGGCTGGCGACATCATGTTGATGCCCATGTTTGACTTTGGCAGATGGTGAGGTTTCTGTGTAGTGTTACTGTTAGATCATCGTTTCAAGGTAGCACCTAGGAGCACGAGTCACCAACCAGGACCTCGTGCTATACAAACCCAGAATGAAAAGTCACTCACTGCCCTGCGTGTTCATTCTCTTTCCACAGTCACATGGCTTGTGCTGTTGGCTACTTATCATGTTATGCATCAGATTAGAAGCTTATCATGGTCCTCTGAACTGTAACGCCAGTGCTGAGAGACGAGTTTAATTGGTACAATATGGAGCTAAGTTAATTTAAAAAAACCCAAACACTTACCATCCCCGCTTCTCCAGGAGCTGCGGCTCACTAGAGATGGACGCACCCCACCAAATGCAGATTGGGATGCCCAATGCCCCACTTGTGGAGTGATGCCACGGCAGGGGTTATGCAGGGCCGGACCAAGCCATTCCGGTGCCCTGGGCAGACAGTTTAATTGCGCCCCGGGTTGGAGGAGGGCGCATGCGCAGCCCCACACCTGCGCTGGCACATGGGAGAGGGCGCGTGCATGGCCACGCCCACTCCCAGCACATGGGGGTGGGTGTGCGGAGCTGGAGGCAGCAGGACACACGTGCCTGGCCCGGCCCAGCCCAGCCCGGGTACCGCCACTGGCGCGCAGTCTGGGGCCGCCCGAGGCGGGCCAAGCCTGGCCGTGCAGGGCCCCACGGCTGTGGCAGGGAGGGCAGGGCGCTGCTGGCCAGCATTGCGGGGGTTAACGTGGCTCCCGCTCCGGGCTGCCACAGCAGGGTGGCCACTGGGAGCTGCTGCAGCCCGTGATCCGGGAGCTGGGTGTGTGGCACCTGAGGGCAGCTATAAGGGGCGCTATGCACCCCTTACAGCTGCCATCAGGCGCCCCCCATAGGTTGGTGCCCTGGGCAGCTGCCCGGCTAGCCCATGCCTTAATCCGGCCCTGGGTTTATGGGCCATTAGAAAGGTATGGGCACTTTGCAGCAGTCTGGATTCTGTCTCGTACTTGCAAGCTCCTCTAGCTTCCCCACTCCAAAGTTCAGGAGTGGGAGAATCAGAACTGGGCCCCTCACACTTAAGCATTTTGTCCCCCTGTTCCAGCTCTTCACACCCCTCCTCTAGCTCCTTCAGGAGAGAGGAAAGATCACACACCTGTCCCAGTGACGGCTGCCATTCTGTCATTGAGTGATGATGCAGAACAAACATGTCAGGCTAGAGGGGACTCAGGAGAATCCCATCTTCTTTCCCTTACATCCTCTCCTAATCAGCTCACCTCCCTCGGAGCTTATCTGGCCAGTTGACCTCACCAAGAATTCTCTGGGAGAAGAGAGGGCATTAAAGGCAGGCAGCTCTTTGTGTGTGCGCGGCCTTGTGCATTTTCCTGAAGAAACTCCCCGTCGATCTTGATAGTTCCCTTTCTACCCTTCGCAAGAGACGTGGACATCGTGATGGAGCAAGCGTTTACACCACAGGGTCGCCCTATCCAAAACAAGTCTCTCGAGAGCAGTGGTTCACTCCTGGGGGGGTGGGAAGAGAAGGCATAGACTGTGTCGAAAGGTGTGTCTAGACTACATGGTTTTGTTGACAAAAGTCCACTTTTGTCGACAAAACTATACCTGCGTCTATACTGCCACTGAGTTCTGTCAACATAACGTCGACAGAACTCAGCAGTTTTGTCGATGGCTGTAAACCTCCTTGTATGAGGAATAACGCCTTTTGTCGACAGAGTTCTTATTGCATCTACACTGTCCTTTGCGTCTACACCGCCATGTCGACAAAGCAGCTTGCTTTGTCGACAGAACTGGCTGTAGTCTAGACGCTCTTTGTCGACAGAAGCTTTGTCGACAGTATCTGTCGATAGAACTTCTGTCGACAAAAGCCTGTAGACTAGACATACCCTAAGATTTGCGAAAGGAATCTGCATCGCCATTTGGCATTTTTTAGGGCTCCACAAATGAAGAAAAAAGGTTGAAAACCACAGCTGTAGATGTAGGGCCGTGGTCACCAACTAGTCGATCGGAATCTACTGGTAGATCTTGGAGCCTTTGACAGGTGAGCTTGACTGGTTTGGCCAAGAGGCTATCAAGTGCCCTTCCCCACACTGTTGCCCATCTCCTGCATTTTGCCTTGGAACTGTTCCTTCCCCTGGGAGCCTCTTGCTTTCTGTGCAGGGCAGGGGAGGGAGAAGAGGGGGTGCTGCTGTCAGGATACCCTCTTCTACCCTGTATCCTATCTCCACAGAGCAGAGAGGGGACACAACAGGACTTGGGATGGAGTTTGCTGGCTGCTTTTGGGAGTGGTGCAGGGCCAGCAGTTGAACCCACATTCTGAAACCCCACCCCAGTCATAAACCCCCTCTTACACTCCATGCCCCGCCCTAGATCCGAGCATCCCTGCATCTAAATGCCCTCTCAGAGCCTGCACCTAGAACTCCCTCCGCCACCTCAACTGCTTGCAGCTCGGAACCCCTCTCACACTCCAGATCCCTTAATCCAAGTCCAGAGCCTGCATCCCAACCCTCTGCCCCAACCTAGTAGGAGGGAAGAGGGAGTGCGCAGGGGTGGGGTCTCTGAGAAAGGGCACAAAGGAGGCGGGGCTACTTGGGTTTCAGGTAGATCTTGGATTGCACTGAAATTCAAAAAGTGATCTCAAGCATAAAAAAGTTGGAGACCCCTGCTGTAGAGTTTTGCTCGGGTAGAGCTTGTACAGAAGTTGCACCAGTTCATAAGCAGAAAAGTGATGTAGTGAAACTGGTGCAAATGTGCATAGACCGGGACTTAGCATTATAGGGGCAAATTCTATTCCTTCCTATGCTTTTTGGTCGACAACGGTCTTAAAAGGCTTCGCTCTCGATTTACATTGGAATTGCTAAGAGCGTGATTTGGTCTGTGTTTTCCACCAATGGTAATGTAAAAAAAAAACCCCACACCCTATAGCATGTGGCCCATAGCCCATTTGTTTGCGGCCTGCAGGTGGGAGCCAAAACAAAAAAGTAGTCAATATAATGGTCTTCTGTTGATATGCATTTTAGTAGTTACATTCCAGAACTGTCATTGCTCATTAAAAGTCCTGTCATATGGGTGGAAATCAGGTGAATAGTGCATTTTATTAATATCAGCACAACTGATTTAAATGGGGCCAGCATGTTGTGTAGACTTGCCTTAATCTTTATATTCATGCCTGTCAGTGTGAAAGAAGCTATTTGCAAATATATTTGCATGTCTATGCAACCGCACTTAAGTTGCGGCCCTCGGCATGTGCTGTGAGTATCAGGGTGGGCCCCGGGGCTTCCAAAGCTGAGTAACCCTGTTCTATAGCATTCAGATAGATCTTAGTCACAAAATAAGGGATACATTTGTTTCTGATTCTAGTGAAACTGAAAGCAACCAGAAAAAGTTTGCACCAGTTGGAATTTAACTCAACAGCCAACCATAAGCTCTTCTTGTCTGTGCTGTGTGCACAGAGTTCCAAAGCTTTAGATTCAAGAAAGAATTGTTCAAGCCCAAGTCCCCTGGCTGACTGCTTGTTTGAGTGAAATCCCAGGCTGAACTAAAGCGTTGAGAGAAACAGGCAGATTTTCAGTCTTCACCAATTTGAGGTGCTGCTGCAACATTGGTGTTTGCACATGGAGACGTTTTCCGCTGGATTTTCTGTTGTGCAGAAGACTCCTAAATTCCCTGTGACACGCCTTTGAAAATCGGGCCTTAGACCAGCCCTACAGAGTTCTGCTGGCATAGCCAAGTCAGCCAAGGCTGAGAAGAGGTGCGATCCCTGCTTAACACGGCTTTGCTGGCAGAAATCCCTAGTGTAGGTGCAGCTGTTCTGGCAGAGGTGAGCTTTTATTGGTAGAGCTTGTTTTACTCCTGGGGGGTTTTACTCCTGGCCCAGCTTTGCCAGTATAAGCTAAACAGCAGGGCTGTGTCTACATTGGCATGATTTTGCTCAAAACCATGCTGCCTGTCTACACTGGTAGTGTTCTTGCGCAATAACTCCCCGACATTCTAATGTGTGAAATCAGGGCTTCTTGCGCAAGAACTAGGATGCTCCCGCTCAGGAAAAAGCCCTCATGCGCAACTGTTCTTGCGCAAGAGACCAGTGTAGACAGGCAACAGGAATTTCTTGCACAAGAAACCCCGATGGCTAAAATGGCCATCGGAGCTTTCTTGCGCAAGAGAGCGTCTACACTGGCACGGATGCTTTTGCACAAAAGCACATGCCAGTACAGACGCTCTCTTGTGCAAATACTTTAACGCAAAAACTTTTGCGTTAAAAAGTATTTGAGCAAAATCTTGCTAGTGTAGAAGTAGCCCTGGAGAACGTTGGAAATAGAGTGTACTGGCACCAGTATACCCATACCAAGGAGGTGCTCCTAGTATAAACATGGCCTCTGGTGTCTTATGTAGAAAACTGCACCCGCCTGAAATCTATAACCACTGTCCCCTGAAATGAATAACTGTATTTTTCAGGGCAAGTTGGCTGCAATTCTTGACCCAGCAGCCAGTTACATCTGGGACCATTTCATTGTGAACTCAGTACTGCAGGAAGCAGCGATTCTGGGATAGCCAAAGCCCTGGGAATGTTCTGATGGGGCGGCTGCCTTTTCTGGTTGCAAGAGGCTCTTTGTTCGTTGGGCCTGGGAGAGGCAGAAAGCGTCTCTCGGCAGGGATAGACATCACCGCCTCCCCTGCTCTGTGATGAGCTGCGTTTCCAGAAACAGCAGGTAAAGAAAGGAGCAGGCTGGGCGTGAAGAGGATTCGGGGCTCGGCCCCTGCCTGAACGCTGCTGCTGCTGCTGCAAGACTTCTTGGACTGATTCCAGTGTGGTGGTAAAGCCGCTCACCCAGTCTCGCTCAGAGCCTCAGCGTGACTCCAGTGCCTTCCAGAAGCAGCTCAAAGCACGCCAGTTCAGGGGAAAGAGATTTTCCTTCTCGCCTCGTCATTTCCAGGGAGGGTTCAGCAAAAGCAGGTCTATGGCAGCAATGGGCCACCTAAACTAGCGAATGGGCCGCAGGATTGGCGTGACCAAGACATTCTCCGGGCGAGGGTAGTTTTGCTCACTGGGCTTGTGTAACTAGAATTTTCAGAGCATGCCGACTGAACCGTAGCAGCGCTGGGATTGGCTGTCGAGCGAGCACACGGCTCTCACAGTCACTGTTGTGTGCAATCAGCATGCACCTGACTTCAGCATGCACCTGACTTCCCGCACCCTTGAGTTATGGGCGTGTCACTTTAGCAACACCAGGAAGAAGACGACACGGACAGACACCAGTGGAATCTGGCCACCCTGCACGGTAAACCAAACGTCTCGCGGGCCACCCATAGACCCCTAATGAGGCCACAGGCTGCCTGACGCCCGTCTGTACAATGCCAACCGCTTGCCCCTCGTTATTTTACATCTGGGTCTGCTTCTGTGAGTCCAAAGGAGAAATGGCTCAGCCAGGAAGGAAGAGGATCAGGATGCTCATTCTGTGCATTTCAAATGTGCCAGCCAAAGACAACGCTTGAAACCCCAAACCAGCTGGGTGTGTTCAATACATCCTGTGCTTCTCTGTGATCCTTTGGTAAAACATGCCAAACTACTTCCCCACCATTACTGAGCAAAAATTGACAGCTCCTTGAACAAGGAGAGATGGCATCTGGTTTTTCAGATGGGGCAAATGAAGCACAGACAGGTTAAATGATTTGACCAAGGTCACACAATGAGCCAGAGGTAGAGCTGAGAAGAGAACCAGGCATCCCAACTCCATGCCCCCTGCTCTAATCACTAGACCAGTCTGCCTTCTACTATGTATATCTAGAGGCAGAGCCGAATGTTCAGCCCATTCCATTTTTTGCAGGGGTGGGGGGGCTCCTGTGTGTTTGGAAACACAGCCTCCCCAAACCTCCCCCCCCCCCACCCATCCAAGACTGCCAGAGGAGCCACAATCCATCAGTCCACTCAAGGTCGGTCTCTATCCAGGCTCTAGCTTGAAGCCCAACAGGGGCTATTTCCCCAGCTCTGCAGCAGCCTCTCTATCTGAACGGGGCTCAGCCAGGCCTGCACGGGAGGACAGCAGGCCCTGGCTCCCAGCGAGGTTTATGCAGGTGGCCCTGGATCCCACCAAAAAGGCGGGTCTGGGGAAACCAGCCCAGGGCCTGCTCCTTTGCTTTGGTCTCTTACCCCCTTTCTACAGCTCGCAGCACCGTCTCTCTGTGGCGCTGATTGCACAGGTCTGGGGCACGGCCAGGACGCTCGGTCACGGCTGCCCCTCCTTGGCAACACGCCCGTCCTTCCCCCCGGGACCAGGCCTTTCGAAGAGGCATAAAAGGCAAACTCCGGTTGCACCCGCCCGGCGTGGGCTCGGGGGTGGGTGCCCCGGCTCACAACACAGCCCGCAGCCTCTCTTCCGATTTTCCCTCCACCCCCTTGCTGGGGCACCCAAGAATCCCCCGAGAACGGGGGGAAGGGGAAAGCCACTGAGCCTCTGCCGAAGGCAAGAGGCACAAAAGCAGAAGGCCTCAGGCCTGGGTGCCCCAGCCTAACTAGGCCCCGGAGCGCCATGCAAGAGGAGAAAGAGCGAGAGAAGAGAGGCAGGCTGCTGCCACCCCATGGCAGCTCAGCAGAAGGAGCAGGGAAGGCGGCAGTCAAAATAAAAGTCCTTCCCCGCCCCATGTTTGATTGCAACTGGCAGGAGAACAAGGGAGCGTTGCCAGCCAGCCCTCCAGAGCAGGGACACAGGGAGCGGAGCAGAAGGGGTGGGAGGCCAAGAGGAAGGAGCTGCTGCTGGAGTCTTTAAGGGGAAGGCCATCTGCCCCAGGAGAAGGACTCAGGGTAGACCTGGAGCTGTAGGGCACCGGGAAGTGGGGCTTGGGGCCTGAAGGACGCTCCCTTGCAAAGGGTCTAGAGGGTTTCTCATCCCGCCTTGCAGCGCAAGGGGGGTCGGTGAGCTTGGATCCGTGGGCCCAGCCCCTGGAGGACACTGGGCATCCGCACACACGCGTCAGCCCAGCCCCTGCTCTTTTGTTCTCCCAGAGAAGGCCGTGGAGCCCTAATTACCTGACAGCTGTCTGTCTGGCCTGTTCTGCGCAAAGGCAGGGGAGGGGAGAGGAAGCCTGCTGAGAATCAATGCAAAGTGAGGCTAAAAGCGGAGCAGGCCGGATGTCGTACGGAGCTGATATCCAAGAGCACCGGGGGTCAGCTAGTTGCGATCACGGTGGAATTGCTCAGGCTTCCTCCTTCCGAACAGCGAGCACGAAAGCTTCAAGGGAGGCTACAGGAAAATCAATTGAGCTGCTGGGGCGAGGTAGCTTTGACATTGATCTTTGCTAGTTCATCTCCCCAAGCGCCGCATGCTCAGGCTGAGCCCAGTCCTACTCCCCGAGGGCCAGAGGCCTCTTGCATTCACTACGGCGAAGTGCTGCCGCTATTCTGCACAACTCAGGCAGCAGCTAGATCGGACTCCTGCCTTGTTCTCTGCTCCGGAGAACTCTCCTCCCTCCCCTCCACTCTCAGAGCTTGGCAGCAGTTAACACAGGGGCTCCTCTTGGGGAAGGGAGGGTGCCCGGGGGCATGCAGGACACGTGGGCATCTTTCATTGTCAGCTCATGTTCCGTACCAGCCACTCCTCAACCTCTAGAGCATCCTCCAAAGACAATTCTCTGTGCAAAAAAAGCACCCAAGGGAGGGGCCTACCTGGCCTCATGCAGAGGGGCAAGTTTATGTCAAAATTAATCCAGGAACCAAAGGACACGCAGAGAAGCCCTTCTTGGCCTCTCCAGTGATGTGACGAGCCCGGGGTGACAAGCAAGAGGAAGTGGATTTGCTCATTTATGAGCCTAAATTGGATCCAGTTGGGATTGCTGAAGCCTGGTGGGGTGTTAAAAAACCAAAGGCTTATCATCTACTCAGGAAGGATCCAGTGGGGAAAAGGGGCCCGGCCCTCAAGGTCAAAGAGGACTTGACCTCGTTTTGAGTCACTGATAACTTGGAAGAAAATTAATCTAAAGGTGATTGGATCAGTGTATTAACAGATAAGGTGTGCTTTAGGTACTGTCTGCCACAGCCACTCATGCTGGGGACAGGACGACTGTAGGAAAAAAGGCTGTTTAATCATGGGGGAACCTTTAATTCCACAGACATGCTACAGGTCTCACTGCAGCCAACATGAGGCATTCTGTATTAGTCCATTTTATCACAGATAACCAGAACTGAAAAATTCACAGTAGCTTAGGTACGAGTGATCGTGGTGATCACACAACGTACAAGAAGAATAAAGTACAGACAAGTTATAGTTACTTGATGGTTTAATAGAGATGGTTTCACACTGCTGAAAACACAAATTATGAACCAAATCAGCTGGGGGCAAGAATGTAACAGACTGTGAATGATCAGATGTTCTTAAATGATTCCCAATTACTATACGGGTAGTCTGTAAAGTAGAGGCCAAATCTGGGTCACCGGACACTTTTAAACAAACTGCAAAAAATGTTTATTCACTTATTGCAGTGTGAAAAATGTTTCTCTGGAGTCTGGATCGTGACTACTTTAAGCAACATATTTGGACCCTGACAAAAAAATAATTGACTACCCACTGCCTTAGTAGATGCCGAAGAAACAATTGCAGTGTCGAGGACGACCATAGTGGTTAAAAAAACTGACCGAGTGGAGAGTGAAAGTGAAAGGAACTATGTAACAAATGGAAGAAAAACAGAAGTTGATAGTACTGAATATAAGCCAGAAAGCAAAGGGCCACAAGTGGAAACCTAAGGCCAACAGAGTTAAGGACAATAAGAAGTATGTTTGCATATAAAAATGATTCTTAACAATGGTACTGGATGGATGTGATAGAATTATCACTAATAATTCAGAAAAGGCAGAAGTGTTAAATATTTCTGGCCTCGGAAACTATTAATCCGTGTTTCTCTTCATTTTCAAACACTAGAAGCCAGAGGCCTCTATTTTATCCTGCTGTGCCCCTTTCACACCTCAAACATCTGGAGTGTTCCCCTATGCTTCTGGCCTCCCCATTCGTACTAACTTAGTCCCAAGATAACCCCCCACCAAACCGCTTCTGAAATGCATTTTCTTCCTTGATTTCCTCTTTCCTGCTGCTACTAAGGGAAGGAGAAGAAGCTAGAGGCTAAGACAGGGGACTTGATGTGAGGGTCTGGGTTCTAGTCCCTAGTCTGCCACTGGCCTACTGGGCAGATGAGGCCAAGTCACTAAGGGCCAGAGATCGGGGCTGGTTTTCCAAGAGCTTGACATGCCCAATTGGAATCTGATAGAAATGTAGCCGTGTTAGTCTGGGGTAGTTGAAGCAAAATGCAGGACAATTAGTCTTTAAAGTGCTACATTGTCCTGCATTTTGCTTCAATTGGAATCTGATTTTGAGAGGAGCTCAGCACCTGCTGTACTTTAAATCTGGCTCTTGGAAGGCTGATCCTGCTCGCACTGGTGTCCTCAGTCAGCGGCAGTGTTGCAGGATCAGGCCCGTAATGGCTCTGTACCCGGTTTCCCCATTTACCAATGTAACCGCCCCTCCAGCTCTTCCTGCCCTAGCCCCGCACACACCCTCTAGCTCTCAGGCCACCACCGGGCTCTCTAGCTGGATTCGCAATTCTCCCACTTCTAACACTTCTAACCCCTGCTGCAGTTGCCTGAGTATCAACCGTAATTTACCTCACTCAGCAGGTCTAAGACCCTGCAGCCCTGTTCTCTCCGGCGTACGGACAGCACTAGTCAGTGACCAAACAGCCTCAAAGTAAAGATGCCTTAAAAGCAATAAAGGACACTCTACACACATCTAGTGTGGCCGCTGGCTACCCATCTTTCAAGGCCCAGACTCTCCAAAAGCCGTGTAGGCACCTAACTCTCCTTGAAATCAATGGCACCTACATCACTGAGGATGTGGGTCCAACTCCCTGCAGCCTCGTCTGCAGAGCCCCTGTCTCTCAGCCAGCTTGTCTCCCCATTAGTGCTCAGGCGCAGTCCCTGGGTGCTCCCCTGGGTGCTCCACACTCCTCCGGTCACGAATCAAGCCTCTCTTACACCCTCCTTTGATCTTGCAACTCCCAGCCCTGGTAAAACAAGGATGGCACCTTGTTGGAGACAGGACAGGATCCATGAAGTGAGGGCTGGCGAGTGGCTGGTATCCCATCTCCCAAGGCCTGGCTCTCTGCTCCACCTCCTCCCCCAACGTCCTGCTCCTTTCTCCATCTCTTCCCTTTGGGCTCCACCCCTGCTCCCCCTCAGGCCCTGCCTCTGCTCCATCCCAACTGGAAAAAAAAAAAGCCACGGACATCCAGGATGGTCAAATGGCACCTGGACGCAACAGCCAAAATCCAGACTGTCTGGGTGAAAACCGGATGGGTGGCAGCCCTTCACAAAGCAAACAGCTTTCCCTCTTGTGCTTGGCCATCACCTTCGTCAAAGATCCCTTTACATGTGGATATTACAGGCATACAACCGTCCCCTCCCCTACCATCCAATGCGTTAGCTTGATACAGTCATTCCCAAAGTTAAAATAGCCCCCAACTTTCCGCTCACATGCTGTGTCCACAAAATCGATACATCTCAGGGGTCAGAACACTCTTCCAGGTCCACAGCGGTCCCAGCTACCCGCCTATCAGCCGGTGGCTTGGGAAGGTGGAATAATCCTTGGCTGAAAAGGTTACGCGAGGGTAGAGTAGGATTATGCCAGAGAAGGAGGATTTGCATGAAAGATGCTGTCCCCTTAAAGGGACACTGCAGTGCTGCCGGGGTTTTCCACATATTAACATTTCTAGCTTATTCCTCCCCTGCCCCGTTCGATGCACAGTCTGGGACGTAAAACATTTATGGCCTAGGAGCCTGACACAGAGTTAGCGGAGGTTTCTTTGGGCAATCCTAACCACTGTTTTTGCAGGCAGATCTCTCTGGCTGGCTCCGGCTGAGATATACCCAAGGCAGCGGGGGCTGCGAGCACGGGCCTAGCTCTCCCAAGATGGTCACCCAAAACCAGACACCAGTATTGGAAGCGTGAGCAGAAGCGGCCCATGCTAGTCACCCAGTGAGTCTCTGGCAGGGCCACACAAAGCTCATTGGTCTCTGACGGACCGGGCCGGGTCCGGGCACAGCTGAGGGTGTTTGTGCAGGGCAAATTGCTCAAACTCAGGGCTCCTTACTGCCCCTGACTGGAGGCCTTTTCTAACTAGGCCACAAACCAGTCGCACCGAGAGCTGCAGCTGCCAGCCTGGCCAGCCAGAAGCCTCACGAGCAAAACCCCTCTTGATATCCCAGCTCTTCCTGTGGCCCAATCAGCCCCGGGCCTAGCACACAGGTGAGGGGTTATAGAACCCAATCCCACCTCCCCCGAACGGGTTCTTCCAGTCCCAAGAAACCAGCCACAGATCCCGATCAATTTACACTCTGGGTCTTACCCATTAGACCACACTGAGCCAATCCCTTAGAATCTAAAATCTAAAGGTTTATTACTAAAAGAAAAAAAAAGCATGAGAGTAAAAAAAGCATGAGAGTGAGGTTGTTAAAGGATAATACATTACATGCATCGAATTGCCCAGTTCTCGATACAGAGATGTTATAAACTGCTGGCTTATAAGTCTCTATGTCAGGACAGGTCCACAGTTCTTTCTGGCTCGTGGTTCCCTGCAAGGTTGCTTCTGGGATCAAGAGCCAAGCTGAAGACTAAGATGGAGGGTGCCACATGGCACCTCTCTTGGCATCTTCCTGGCCAGAACAGATCACATGGTCCATCAACCTATCCTGGTGTCCCAAGTCAGTTACATTCCTGAGGTGTGTATTGGCACCTAGAGAGTCATTGTCTCCTTGCTAATTAGCATAGCCATCTTCTGAGCATTCCTTGCCCATTGCTCAGTCACCGTCTGACAATTTTCCAGCATCCATCCAGAGTACATGTTTATAACTCCACATACAGATATTACACGATTACATGAATGGCATCCACAGAACCTGTAGAACAGAAGCTTTCATGTGATACCTCACATGGCTCCCTTTGTATACACTTTGGGGCAAACAACCCCCCCCCCCATGGGTGCAGCAGTGATCTGGCTGCTCCCCTAAAAATCCACTAACATGACAACTCTGGCAGGGTCACACATAAACCTCATTGGTCTCCTGCCGTCAGGTGGAAATAGCTAGTTTTATCAGCAGACCAATGAGGTGAAAGAAGACCACAGCAGAACTGTCTTGAGGAGCCTGATTCCGGCTCTGATCCTTAGCACTGTTCCTGGTCTGCACTGTCCACTAGGCAAGACAGCTCCAATATCTTTAGTGGCAGGCCAAGACAGACCAGTAGCTAGGCCAGCACTAGTGCTGGGCATTTCATATCCAGCCAGTTGGTTGTATCTGCAGGCAAAGTCTGCTTGGAGAGAAACTGAAACCAATTTTTTCTCCCCACAAATTGTAAATAAACAAACTAACCTAAAACAGCACAGGTCAGTTGGATCTCCCGCATCCCTGATTTTCCCATTCCAATTACCTTGAGTTGTATGATAGATGGTGGACTGAGTCAGCCTGTTGTGGATGCTCGTGGGCCTTCTATAGAAGCCAGCAGACCCCAGCTGAGGGATGCTAAAGGAGCGTATTTGAATGTGTACCACAGTTCTATAGCATTTTACATACCCTGCGCAACTCCCCCTCCATCCCTCCACTGGCAGGAGGGAGAGTCAATAGACACATTAACCTTGATCCAACACATTCTCTTACAAAACAAGAATTTTATTTACACCTGGAATGAGAGTGATTGTTACATTTAGTACCTTACAAACTCAGGACAAAAGACACTGCAGTGTGTGAAACTATCCATTAAAAAAAAAACCCCATGCAATAAATGTGCCAAAGTGCAAACTCATCACAAATCCTGTTGTATAGAACCCAAAAGGGGGAGGGAGAAGGGGCGATGAAGCATTAAAACCCATGAGAATTGAAGCAGGAGCGTTTCTGCTGGATGGGGTGGGAGGATAAGCAGGGGAGATTCAAACATTTTCACCATCCGAACAGAGAAGTACTTTAAAATACAGCCCCTTAAAAACACCCCATAGATGTTAGAGGATTCTGGAGAGTCAAGGAGCTTCGCTTCTCTCCAGTCACTAGCAAAAGATATTTACATTGTACTGAAACTTTCTGGAAATAAAAAGCTTTTTTAAAAATTCCGGGCCAAGAAATAGAGCGTGGGGGAAGGGGAAGAGGAGCAGCAAAATCCACCCCACCCTATTAAAGGGGGACAGCTCAGGTTGTTTGAAGGCACTGTCTCCCTCATAGCTTAAGCCCCTAGAGATAAGGTTAAAAATCCAACAGGCTACAGTCTAGGGCAAATCAAAGGGATGCAGTACAAACCTTCAAGCTAACAGCAACTTGTCTGAGCCCCTGTAGCAAAAATACTTCATCGTTGGAATCTTTATTTTCCTTCATGTCTGTAAGGTTCACATGGGGAGCGGCCACACACCCACCCACCTGTACCCCCCTTTCACATATGGCGGGGTGACCGACCCTCCGTTCCTGGCTGGACAGACAGGCCCCTCCAGATACCCAGTGTTGCATCTTCCCACAGCAAAAGGGAAGGGGCCTGCAGCCTCACCCCCTTCACCCCCAGCTTTCCGCCAGGGTTCACACCAGCATGTGGCTAGCAGCTGCCTTGTGGCACTGTGGGGGAGTGAAGAGACAGGAATGGCTTCCAGCTGCGGGGGGGGGGGGGGGGGGAAGGAAGAGAGGACTGGCCCATGTCTTGGCAGAGCTCACCTCTCCCCCCAGCCCCTCTCCCCTGTGGCTGAAAGTAGCTGCCCCCCTCCTGCCTGCAGAGCGTTGAGAAGCAGCTAACACCTCCAGGCTGCGGCTGGCCACCGCCACAACCCAGCCACTGCCTGTCCCCCAGCTACAGTGCGGGCAGGAAGGGGCTGGCCCTTCAGGACGCCTTGTGCATCCGGGCCTAGGGAACCAGACTGCAGGGGCTTCCTGGAACCGGCCAGAGAGGCCAAGCAGGGGAGGGTGCCTAGGGGACAGAGCTGCCCCACACTCCTTGGGGGCCGGGTGGGGTGAACAATGTGCTCAGCCCCTGTCCAGGGAGCAGCTGTGGAGTGGGGCACGAACAGGCTGGAACTTGCTTACTCCCCCTGCCCCTCCAGAGCTTCCCCGAGGAGCAGCGAGGCTTCCCCAGAACACGGGCGGGGCTCGGCTCCTCCTGGCCAGCACCCCAGGCTGGAGTGCCTTGAGCTTTCCCACCAGAGGCAGTGGGGGAAGGAAGGAGCCAGCCAGGCCGGCGGTATGTTCAGTGCTTTGTCCAGGGGCTGGTCCTCTGGAGAGCGCCAGGGGCAGGACACACCCCTTGGGGGGATATGCACGAGCAGCAGGGGTGGGCTGAAGGGGCAAAGCAGGGGGAGGCCAGTGCTACTGCCTTGCACCTGACTGCACACGGCAGCCACCACCGCTCCCAGTGGGCAAGGAGTGGGCCCTGCTGGGGGAGCAGATGGTCCCATGGGCTGTAGCTCTGCCCTGCCACCAGCCTTGCATGCCCCACCCCATCGCTGGCCACGGCAACCCCCCCCCGTCCCACTGCTAGTGGGCAGGTCCCAGCCAGCAATAGGACCACCCAGTACTGTTGGGGGTGGGGGAGGAGACTACGGGATAACTTGCCCATTTATAAGAAAAAGCGAGGCCATCTGCCGGAGGGCTTTAAACGGGATATCTGGTCACCTCGTTTTACCCACCCCGCAGGGACATGGGATTACAATTTGACAAAGCAGGGAGGCTGAAACTGCATTGGGTAGTTCTAACTGCATTGGGAAGCATGCCCGTGGTGAATAAACCAACACTGCTCCTTCAAGGAAGAGGAAACACAGATCTGAGAGCCCGGGGCCCTCCCCAAACCCCTTTTCCCTCATGGACAGAGCGACAGGTGCCAAAACAGCCTGTAGCAGCACACACAACACTGGAAAGATGGGCTCTACATTTGGATGGCAAGAAAGGAACAAACAAAGAAAAGGAGGCAGCAAATGGAGAGAGGAGCTATTTTTGGTATTCGCTAATAAATGCTCAATATGGAAACAATTAGCGTGAAAAAAAATCCCTCCCACCCTTTCCCTCTCCTCTCCATTTGAAATAGAACAGTTAATAAGTTTGCTCCAGGAATGTAAATGACTCCCAACGCACTAGGATGCCAGACACTGCCCAGAAACCGCAATGGAGAAGGTACAGGCCCTTTGCCTCAGTGACGGAGTTCAGAGAGTGAGCAGAAGACCAAGGACTTGGATAAAAATCTCAGCATGAAAAGAGGCCGAAAGGATTGGGACTGACTCGAAAGGAAACGAGAGAGAGGATACAAGGTAAAAGTAACAAACTAATACAGGGACTAGGGGAGGCTGATCTTCCATTCATCTTTCCCACAGCAGAACAAATGGATGAATGAATTCCCAATGGGTAAAAGGAAATACTTTTCCCACACAAATGCCCATTCACGCGGCCCCAGCAGACTGAGGCTATGACTTTCGTAGGACTCAAAAACGATTGGAGATCGGCTGTTTCTGTAGATCAGGGCTACTCAACCTGCGGCCCGTTGGTTTGCAGCCCGCCGTGCAGTTTGGGTTTACGAGGGGCTCAACATGGGGCCTGTGGCTGGGATCCTTTGAGCATGGCCTCCGCCTGGAACACGCTGCGCAGCAGCGAGGCGTCTCCCAGGCGGGGTGAGCACTGAAAGATGCCAGTGGACCAGCTGGCTGGAACAGACAGGTACCGGGTGTCGGCGTGTCTAGCCCCCAGGGAGGAGGTGCCGGGAGCCCAGGGGCATTGTGGGAAGTGCTGGCTGCTTAACCTTATAGGCAGAGCCTGCAAGGTGCTGACTGGCTCACACTGACCACATTTGGGTCCGGTGCTGTGGCTTAAGGGTTAATCTTTGTATTCATGCCCGTCCCTGTGAAAGAAGCTATTTGCATATATATTTGCATGCACATGCAATCGTGCTTAAGTTGCGGCCCTTGGCATGTGCTGTGAAAATCATTGTGGCCCCCGGGGCTTCCAGAGTAGCCCTGCTGCAGATAAGGAGACTAACAGTAAAGATTAGCCAAAAGATTAGTATTGAAAGGGATACAAGTCCTCCGGCTTCTCATCACGAGCCAGATTTAGAGCCCCACGTGGACACAAAGCTTGGCTTGACACCCACAAAACAAGAGCTGCAGCTATCTGCATTGACATCTGCAGATGCGGATACCTGTGGATATCCACCAATTCGCAGAGTTCTAGGCACAAAGCTTGTGTCCACATCCACAAAAGTGAGCCACGGCTGCGTCCACGGAAGCAGATACCTGCAGAGTTGCAGGGCTCTAAAAATAGTGGACTGGCTGGACCATGATCCAGTCTGACAATTCCTATGAATTTTGCTGCTGCTTATAAGCTAGGTTAGTGTCATGCAATAGAAACGTATGATCCAAACTGGCCCACAGTGACTTCAGTAGCAGTTCCCACCCCTCTACCCAATAGGCTCCATGGAGAGTTGTCAACCCTCCAACATTGTCTTGGAGCCCCCAGCAATTAAAGCTCCATCTTTTAATTATAAGACGCCATGTGAGGACGCCTCCAGGAATCCACCCAACCCGAGCTCCCGGGGCACAGGACTAGGCCCCAAGTAATCCTGAGCTGGAGCAACAAAGAGCCTGCCTGAGGGGAAAGCCCTTCTCCCTGGGACCACTTCAGACCAGTCTCTCAACCTGTGGCCCACAGGCCACTTGTGGCCCAATCAGCAAGGAGCTGAAGCCCATGTGACATCTCCGGACATACGGGCAGTACTGGATGTGACCCACAAGCAGCTGGAAGAGACCTCAGGAGTCATCGAGTCCAGCCCCCTGCCAAAAGCAGGACCAACCGCAACTCAATCATCCCAGCCAGGGCTGTGTCAAGCCAGAACTTAAAGACCTCTAGGGATGGAGATTCCCCCCACACACCCCCTAGGGAACCCAGCCCAGGGCTTCCCCGCCCCCCTAGGGAAATAGGATGAAAACCACTGTTCTAGACTCGCCCATCTAGGGAAGGCTCACCCAGGTTTCCTGCCAATTCTGACAGCTTGCCGCTCAAGGGGGGAACAGAGCAAAGGCTCCCAGAATGATGCATCAAGGGAGGCAGCAGCTTTTCCTGGCAGCAGCCAGAGATCAGATGCCCCAACACTCCCCCACAGCTTGCAGACAGAGATGCTGCTCCACAGGCGACACGACCTGAAGCGAATTACTCTGCTCCGTACTGGGAAAGTGGAAACCCATCAAAGGCAACGGGGCTTGGAAGCCAACACAACGAGCAAGCTCCAGCACAGACGTCTGGGAGAAGCCAAGGGAGTCTCAGGAGATGGTGAATCAAACTTGAATCATTCCACAACCCCAGGAAGGGGCCTGTAACCTGCCTGTCGATGCCCAGGGTTAGAGCCCTCAGGCCTCAGCTTCAACCCCGGGGCAGGGGGTGGGGGTGGGGCATAGGCTTCAGCAAGTCTAGGCCAGCCTGGGCAACCCCATTAAAAAGGGGGGTCAGCCTACTTCGGGTCCCCACCCAGTCTGAGACTTGCTGGTTGAGGACAAGGCAGGCCTCTCACACCAGCACCGCCTGGAGGCCTGTGCAGGAGGCGGAAGGACTTGCTTTATTTCAAAGGGAAATCTAGGAAGCCAAGTGCTGTCCACATAAGGGGGAAAATGTGCCTGAGGCTCAGTTCTGCAGCAGCTCCCATGCCAAAGTCACGCTGCAGCTAGACGTGCAAGGCACCACGCCCAGAGCACAAGAGCCCAATTCGCACCAGCAAAGGTACATGACATTTCAACCCTCCCCCACAGTGCAAAGGGGCTGCAGGGGAATCCCAGAGCTTGGCCTTTAGCCCCCCAGCTGCAAAATCAGCTCCAGCAGAAGCAGCACACTCCCCTGCAAATGCCCCGCTTGATATCCACAGGGATCTGCCGCCACGGACATGGACATCCGGGGCTCATTTCCGCGGAGACAGAATTGTGTAGCCGCGCAGAACCAGAGTCACATACGTGCAGCACCCAAGTAGCATCAGCGTCACACAGATACAGCAAGACTCCCCGGGGATTCACACGGAGCAGAAGGTGGGCTCATCCATCAGCAAGCAGTCCTGCCACAGGTACGTGGGCTCAGCCAGAGCCCTAGTGGAGGCAGCTCACACGGCCGCCTTCTTCCAAAACCCCACATGGGGCAGAGGCAAGCAGCATGCCCAAACCCGCCCGCTAATCCAGAGCCCAGTCACATCAGCAGGTTTCCTGCCACGGTCTTTGTGGTCTGTACAGCACCTCGCCCAAAACCAGCACCCCAGCAGGGGCTCCTGGGTGGTGCCAGGATATAGATAATGGACTTAAATGGAATTTGGGTTAGCGGAACACAAGCAGCAGCAAAAGGGGTGCAGAAAAGGAACAGCGGCACAGCCAACATTCATGGTGTAAAACGGTGCTAAGACCGTGGGCATCAATTTCAGGAGAAAATGTTCAGGGCGCAAGTAGCATCTCACTGCAGGGAGGTGGGGGACAGGCCCTGGCCAGCATTCAGGTGCAAACATACAAAAAGGGACAGCAAAGTGGGGTGGGGGGGGGGGGAGAAGAGGAGACAAACCTCCCTCTAAGTGAGCTTCACCTGGCAGCAGCCCATGAATATTTACTGGGAGCAGCCCCTTTAGCACGGACGCAGACAGCTGTGACTGGAGAGGCTGGCGCTGGTTCCGGAGCCTGAGCCAGCCTTCAAAAAACTAGCACAGAAAAGCCACTTAATGTGCAATTGGTCTCCCCAGCCTTGGAGATATTACTCGTCATCAAAACCTTCTTAAAGGGGCCATGCCCCTTGTGTGCTCACATCCCAGCGCCTTCTGGATAATAAAGCATTTCCTGTCTGAGAAAAGCAGAACTAAAGGAAATCCATAGAGGATGCAGGTGGAAGATTGGTGGGGGTTTTTAGTGCACTTCTAGGAGTGCTGACCCAGAAGTTGGCACAAACTGATTAGGTTCCAATCTTTTCTCCCAGGACTTGTCTGTTCCAACTCCATCCTCCAATTTCACGACTGGATTTTCCTCCTCTGATTCCCCGGTTTGCATTGAACCCACATGCTAAGTTACAGAGCGGTGACTTCACTAGTGATCAGACAACACCCGCTGGCATGCAATCGAGTTAGTGAACTAACCTAGCAGCGATCCCCCCCGGCAGAGCCGAGCCAATGGGAGTTGAGGGAACTCTGCACCCGAGGATCAGACTCCACGGCGTTAGAGGGGAGGCAGTTCGCTAGTGACTAGGAACCGTGACTTGGCCTTCAAGACATACCTGCTCCCTCACTCATCTGGCTGCAGAGCGAAGCGCTGTGTCTGAGCCGCGCCTCCCTACCACTGCCCTCAGAGCACCAGGCACATCGCCCGGGACCCCCCTCGCAGGAGCTGAGACCTGCGCCAGGCGCATACAGAAACCACCCTGGTGGGAGCATCACTTCATTTTTCTCAGAATAATTTATTAAATACAGCTTTAAAAATGTCCAATTCAGTCATTAAAAACAAAGGTGAACTTCAGAGATTGCTCTGTGCGCCCCTGGACAATCATTGGGTAACCCGCGGTGCAGAGGGAGGGGTCGTGCCCACGCTGCTAGGGAACGGGCCTTTCCCATCCTCTCCGCCCCCCAAAGCGGTTCCACAGTAC
Organism: Pelodiscus sinensis; assembly: GCF_052426305.1. Lineage (NCBI taxonomy): Eukaryota > Metazoa > Chordata > Testudines > Trionychidae > Pelodiscus > Pelodiscus sinensis. Next base: position 3,856,014 of record NC_143074.1, on the reverse strand, counting down.
GGACGACGTTTGCACAGAAAAGGGATCTGGCCCCCAGGAACCGGTGGTGGGACTGGCAGAGGCAGGTGGCGGCAGAAGTAAGAAAGGCCACGGCTCTCTGAACCGGCTTTGAAAAAGGCCTGCGGCTGGTAGGGTGGTCAACAGGGGCACCCCCAAAAAAACCAGGCCAAAGGCTCACTGTAAAAAGGGTGCCCTAGCCTCTCCCTCTAGGGCATGCTTGTTGGTTCACACTGCAGCTTGCAAAGCTAGTTTTCCTTCAGAGCCAGGGGACCCTACTCTGTGGGTCAGCCTTTTCCCCCAGGACAGCACAAGCTTGCGCTGGGAGCTGCAGCCAGCTTGGATGTGGGGAGAAGCAGGAGTAGGCCACAGGCAAAGGGCCTTTCCAGCACTCCCTCCCACTGCACGCCCAGCAGCTCCTGCAAGCAAGGTTCTGGCGTCGGATCGTTCCAGAGGGAGGCGGCTACCCCAGCAGGCGCCTTGGGAGAGTTCAGAGGTAGCGTTAAAGTTTGAAGCGTGATTGTCGGTTTCCAGCTGGTGGAGAGCAGGGGGAGGAGGAGCACAGGGGTCACGGTAGCTCTCTTGGTGGAGGCCAAGCGCCCAGGAGGTTTCTAGCCCCCCAGCGGATTTGACTGGCATGGCAGGGCTTAGTCCCAAGTCCACAGCACTTAAAAGGACGAAGCCACTAGGGGGCAGCAGGTGTTGCTCGGAAAGTCCTACACTGTTTTTATGGACAATTCTATCGCTGCAGGAGACGAGTTTCAGAAGTGCCATGGAAAGGTTAGAACTTATTCAATTGTATAGTCCTCTCCTCTCCCCTCCCCCGACCATCCGGGATGATCCCGGCACGAGCCCTGCTAGAGTTACTAAGGAGAGCCCAGCTCACCAAGGTCATGGCTGGCTGGAAGCAGGCCGGTGGCTTTGCAGCATGGCCAAGCGGACAGCTTCCACCGGAGACCCTTTGTCCCCTCCAGAGAGCTCCTTCCATGGCAGGCCTGGCCCAGTGACTAGGGTGAAGGGGGGTGCAGAGCAGGTGGGAAGGGCTCCGAGGAAGCCAGCTACAGCTAAGGAGGACAGAGGCTCCTGAGCCCAGTCCCCACTAGAAACAGTCCTCAAAAAACCCCACCCCATAAGAAGAGTCATCAAAAAATCCCCACAAGTCCACCGATGCCGACAGCAGACACGTCAGTAGCACTTTCAATAAGGCATCACAGGTGCTTCAATACTAAAGCAGCAGATAAAGTGTTGGGTTACAGTACAGGAACGCAGGCCCTTGTGCAAGGCGGCCCGAGGGCAGGCAGCGGCTGGGCCCGGGGGTGTGACAGGAGAGGGGGGCTGAGGGGGCTGGATGGTTCTGCCCCCCCACCCCGGAGACACGCCTCACACAGCTTCTCACCAACTCTATTTAAAACAAAACAAAACCAGAGACTTAGAAGCGTCAGCCTGGGCCTAGCTGGGGCTGCTGGTTGGCCGCAGGTGTAAGCCGCTTTGCGTGGTACCGGACGGGGAGCCGGCGTGCGCCGAGCAGTGCCCCTCCGGGGTCCGAGCACAGGGCTAGGTGCCGTTGCTGAGGCTGGAGTTGGCGCTGCTGCAGCTTTGTTCGTAGGAAGGAGGCGCCTCTGCAGGGGAGAGAAAAAGGAGAGAATTTAGGAGTCAGATTGTGCAGCTTCCTTCCCACCTCTCTGCTCCCCGAGCTAGCGCCCGATCCAAATCCCACTCCCGCCATTGACAAGTCTCCGGGTTTGCAGGATCAGAGCCCAGAAAGGCAGACACACACAAGCAAGGGACTTTTGGGGGCCAGGTTTGCCAGTCTGCTCCTGTCAGGGCACAGATGCAGGAGGGAGGCTAGGAATGCCTCTGCGTGGACTACAGACAAACCAGTGAGCAGCCCCCGGCCCTGCCCAATGCCCTGGAGATATGTGAAGAAGGTCGATTAGGAGGCTATCGAGAGCCATCTGCTGCTACTGAAAGAGTCACCTACCCCTCATTTGTCTGTGCCACACAAAGGAATCCACTTACGGGCCTGTGTTGGTCCAACTAGCTCGCCCTTCAGAGCTATTGAAAGGTTCACAACCCCGGCTCTGGCAGGGATTAACGTTCAGTTTTACAGGGGGCCCCAACCTGGATCCCAGTGCGCCTGAGAGTGGTGAACCCCAGCAAGTAGCAGCCGGTGGCTCGGAGGAGGGTAACCGCACAAGCTCAGACCATGCGGGATAAGAGGAGGTGCGGACCTACGCCTCTCCAGTTCCTCTCTTACAGCCACGTAGACTACACAGCAGGGTTGATAGGGACCACGCATCTCAAAGACCATTAGCCGCCATTATTTCTTAGAGCACGGGTTCCTATTTGTATGCCACCCACGGGTGAGTGGGAAGCTGTATTCATCGGCGCGGAGGGAGAAAGGGTGCAAGTCTAATACTGCTGCCCCCCCAGCTGCAGCCAAGGCCTGGACATATGCATGAGGTTTCACAGAGCTATGGATGGAGCGCCAGGTGAACAGCCAGATGAAAGCCTCAGGCCAAGAGCGGTGAACACCATTCGCTCCTGCAGGAAGGGACTTACTTATGCCAGGGTAACCGTTTGGTGCACTGGTTTGCAAATAAAAACAATTGCTAACGATCCAGCCTCCATTTTCCTCAGGTGCTAGGCAGCATGGGGAGTAGAAACCTTTCCCTGAGGGCTGACCTGTTCCGCGGCCCCTTGTGGGATGGAAAAACCATCTCCTCTGAGTGGCGCCCGAAAGGAAGGGGAGAGGAATTCTCTAGAATAGCCAGAGTGGAGGATTTCTAATATCCACTTGTCCATTGCAATCACCCTCCAATTGTGGGCAGAGAGGGTGAGGTGGCTGCTGAACGTCTGAGGGGGCAGCTTCCGGAGAAGATTATTCTTGATCACCGCCCCAAGCTACTCCTGGGTGGTGGCGGTGTTGGGGTATTCGCATGCTGGGTGGTAGGTCAGTGGAGGCGGCCGTTGTGGTCTGGACACTCGTGCTCTCTTCAGGGCAGAAGCGTACACGCCTGGGGAGCAGAGGGCGGTCTGGGGTCTCTACGCGCACCGAAGGATGGGCCGACTTCCCGCTAGTGCGAGAACTTGAGTGATACGAGACATTGTGACAAACCCAGAACAGTGTCACCAAAACCGAGGAACCTCGCCAGCATCCCCATCTCCACCCCGCCAGACGCCACCTCAGCGGCATCCCCTGCCACTTGGAGACGTGTGTCAGCCATTGGCCGGCCCGAGGGAAGCCTGGGAATTGGGCCGGCTGAAGATTGACGCTTCAGGGACCAATTCCCAATAGCTGCTGAAAGCGTTTTGTAAAGAGGGTCGGGGAGTTCGCAACATGAAACTAAGGGCAGGTAGAAGAAAACGCCTTCGCCCTCGAAGACTGGGCTCTAAATGGCTTGGCAAGTGAGACGAGCCAGGGTAGCATGGCGCTTTCCAGCTTCCTGGGCACCACCCCAGAAGGGGGGGGTAACTTCTGTATCAGCCGAGGAGTGAGAAGGAACTCCACTCAGCCCTCAACTGCTGGAGGGCCCCCCCCTCCCTCCCAGGTTTCAGAAGGGGGAGTGGCAGACGCTACATTTCACAGATCCTCTTCCTAGCAGCAAAGGCAGCCGTTACTGAATGCTCCCCGAGAAGGAGGGAGGGGGTAGGAGATACAGTTCTTCAGCCAAGCCCCCCTTGCAGTTTAGTCACAAGTTTCAAGACAGAAAACACTGGTCGCGCCGGACACAATCCAACGCCGCCCATGCGGTGGTAAGAAGCAACTGGAGAGGGCACCGGTGGCACCAACCCTTATTCCTTTGGTTCGGCGCATGAGGACAGGCCCACAGACACTACTAGCAAGAAGTCTCAGGTGCGTGGCACGCATATCCGTGTGCGCAGTACAGAGGGACTAGCACTCCACCCAGTCACCATGCTTTTGTGTATCTATGCAATGGTTTGTTAGTCCCCCTTAATCTCAACCCCTCCCCTGGCCATTCAGCCACTGCTTGTTTGCTGCTATTTGGTCTCAAAGAAACACCTTGGGCCAATTTTACAGCCAAAACAACGCTTTGTGCCTCAGTTTTACCTGGGCACGAAGGGTGTTCTTCTTGCCTCAGGCTATCGGTTTGGTCTGCATCTGTTCCCTCACCAACCAGTTCTCTGGCACAGCCAGTGCTCCTTGAATCTTCCTCATCCATTAATGAGTTCCCCAGTTCTCACACACACAGCTTCCCCACTGAGCCTGACCAAATGCCCCTTCACGTCAAAGGAAAGACTCCTATTAAGTCACTTTCCCAGCCCTGCTCCCAACAGCATTTACACCAGTGTGTTGGGCCGGCACCCTCTTTTCCCCCCTTGCAAAGAGATTCTCTATGCCCAAGAGCAGGGGTAGGCAGCCTCCCCGATAGACACGTCTGTCATTGCTATAAGGGAGGGGGTGGACCCCTTTCAGAGGCTTCTGGAGACCCCATGGCTTTCCCAACAGGCCGTGCAGCCTGGTCTCATGCTGACCTGGCCGCCACGGACAGAACCACCACCACGCTGCAGGGGTTCCACAACCGCACAGCAGCAGGCTGAGGAACAATTTTGTACTCCCAAGAGCCACTGCACCGGTTCCCCCTCAGACCTCGAGAGCGGGCCTTGGAGCTCCGGGAGGGCACGCTCACCATAGGGATAACCCCACGTGCTGTACTCCGGAGGCAAGATGAGAGAACTGGCCGTGGGAACCGGAACCACTGTCCCCTCCGCGTAGTAGGGGATGGTCGCGCCTGTCGACAAGCAAAGCATGGGGTGGTTTGGGGAGCCGGCCTGGTCCGAGTCCGGCCTTAGGTCCTGGAAGCTCAATCCCGGAGCGTAGCTGAACGGCTGATGTTGGGAATGGCATTTGGTGGGGATTGAAACATTGTCCATGGGGTGGTAGCCACCAGCTGCTTCCTCCTCTTCTGGCGGGGCGGATGGGACCACGACAGACGGGATGTGCTGGACCGACCGGGACGGGGTGAGAGGAGCCCTGTTCACAGCGATGTTGCCGATGTAAATGGGCAGAGTGACAGAAACCTCTGGCGACTTCAGGGAAACCTGGGGAAAATAAAATAAAATAAAAAGCCACAAAACCAAGGAGTCCGGCAGGCCAGGCTCTGCCAGGGGGCTAGTTGTGCCAAACACAGGCAGTTCCAGCCCGAGCGGAGATTAACAAACCAGCTACAGCTCTAGGCCAGTGGTTCTCAGTGTGGTCCATAGGCCACGAGTAGTCCAGGACAGTCTTGCAGGTGGGCTGTGAGCTCAGGGCAGTGGGGAACACGTGCCGGTAACCCGCAAGGTTGGAGTGCCAGTGTCTGCTTCCAGCTGTGGGACAGGGAGCCCCAAGACTCGCAGGCCAGATCTGGCTTGCGGGGGAAGCCAGCAACTCCATGCACAGCTGTTTTCCCCCTTCCCCTGGCTGGGGCAGGAGGGAGGGGGCAGGGGATAAGCAGCAGCACTGGAATCCTCTTGCCTGGAGGCTTTTCCCACTTCTCCTATTGGTTGGAATCCTGGCCAATGAGAGCAATGGGGGGGGGGGTGCCTGGAAGTAGCAGGGGGTGCAGAGCCAGGTGAGTGCCCCCATCCTCCTGATGCTCAAACCCCTACCCCCCCCACACACTGCTGAGAGCAGCACCCCCAGTCTGCTCAGACCCCCACTCTCATGTCCCGTCCCCCCCCCCACACACACACACTCCCTCCTGCACCCATTTTGTTATCATGGGTGGGTGACTGGTGGCCCATGGAAAGATTTGTATTGAGCGGGGTGGGCCACGGGCCAAAGAGTCCGAGACCCCCGGCGTAGAGGCAAGCCCAGCACCCTGGTGGCTGCTCCAGGGCTCGTGGCATTTGCTCCCAGGAGTACAGTTCTGTTTGGAGCGCTTCCCCCAGGCACCAGCTCCTCTGGCGCTGCCCCACCAGGACCTCTGGCCGCTCCAGCCCATTGGAAGCCCCCCAGAGCGTTCTGCTGATGGGGGAGGGGCAGCGCCTACCTGGATGTAGTAGTCCACGTGTATGAGACTGCAGCCGTGCAGCACAGACTGCGGCAGCGCAGGGACGAGGATCTGCTCCTTCCATTCGGCGTGCTTCCAGGCCTTCACCCCCGAGCCCTCCACCTCGGCGATGGTCCGCAAGTCATAGATCCAGCGCTTGGATTTATACGCCACCTTCTGCATGGGGCCAGAAAAGGGGCCTAAGATTTCTACGCTGTTTCACTGGGTTGCAGCCGCGCTCCGGGCCTACGGAGGCAGCCAGGAGCTAGCAACCCGCTCCGTGCTGGGAGCGAATAAGCTGAGGTCTGGCATGAGACGCCCCAACGTGGAATTCCTGCCTTGTGGCTACAGCCAGTTACCGGAGAGCTGCCGCCGCAGCAAACACACTGGAGAGTAACTCAGAGCTGAAAGCCCAGCGACTCAGTGGTGTGGGCACAGAGCGGGCTGGGGGACTCACCTGCCGTCTGCCCGCTCAGAGTTACACAAGTTCAACATTCGGGGGGGGGAGGGGGAGGGGAAAAATCTCTCTCCCCCATGCCCAAGTTAATTAATGCTGTTTCCCCACTAAAGGTAGGGTCTCCAGCTGAACTCCTCCCCCCACACCACTATTGGGCACCTGGGGAAGGGAGATAAACTCTGAATCCTTGTGTAGCAGATGCCAGTTCTATTTAATATTTACATCCTTGTGCCTAGGAGGGAAATCAGGTCTCCAGCCACTGCTCGGCTGTGGCTCCATCCAAGCCAGCGGTCCCAGCCCCTGCCGAGGACTCTTACCTGCAGGAGACTGGCCACGATGGTGCCTGTGTCCCGGCCAGACTTGTTCTCGATGTCGGTGCGCAGCTGGATTGCCTGCCCCATGACGTAGCCTTTCAGGTCCGAGGTGGCGGTTAAGACGATGGTCCCGCTCTTCACCAGCTTGTAGCTGAACTTCTTAGTGATGCACGCGGTGTTGGGTTGCTAGGGGAGGGCAGCAGGTCAGGCGTGGGGCTCGAGGGGGAGTTTGCAGGAAAAGCAGTTGATGGGAAAGAGGATTTGGGGGTCCCCCATCCTGAACAGCTGGTCTTGCTACAGCCTGTGCGTTCTATGTGGCATCGGTAACACCCATCCGCGAGGCATCTGGCTCACTCGCTCGCTCTTTACCTCCTCACCGTCATGTGTAAGGGCTCCCTTGGGCCCCACTGCTTCTCCACACTTGCCTTCGGGGCACTCCCCCACCCCAGGCCTGGACGAGTCCCCCTGTTCCTGCCAAGCCCTCGTCCTCACCTCCAAGTCCCAGGAAATGTGCCTCTTTCAGTGCCACCCTTTGATACATTCCAAGAGGCTACGAGCACCTCAGGGTAGGCACCAGGCCGGGAGCATCGCTTTCCTCAACCAGCAGTGAGCCCTGGACAAGGGTCCATGCACCAGGAAAATTCCAGGCCAGCACAAACCAGATGGCGTGATTAGACTCAAGGGTCATTAGAGCCACCCGTAGGGCAGGGCAGAGAACATGCTTCTCCAGGCCTATGCCCAGAGGGATCACCCGGAGAAAGGAGAGTTCACGCAGCTCTCAGGCATGTAGGTGCTAGTGGAGATTTCAGAGGGAACAGGCCCATGGATTTAGAGCCTGGACCAATGACACCTTGCCGGGCTCTAGGCAACAACGCGCTAACCTCTACTGCCTCTCCTCCTGTGCAATGAGCTCTAGGAGTGACCCTCTCCTCCGAGTTAGCCATTACTGCCCTGGCCTGGCAGGGCAACACTGGATGGGGGAGAGGAACGACTGGCTTTTCCTTTCTCCCAAGAGGGGCCACTCTAGGGGGCAAGAGCCTCTGCCCCCCCCCCCCCACAGTTGCGCTCTTACCTCGATGTCAGGGATGTCATTCAGGTTGAGTGGGCAGAGAATGTAGAAGAGCTTGTTGCACTTGTGATCCTTGGCGAATCGGGGCGTGTCTATCACGGCTTTGACCTGATGGACCACCTTTCCGAAAGGGCCTTCAAAGGATGTGGGGGCTGAGGCTGCATTCAAAAGGCAGACGTCAAAAGAAACCCTTGAGGGAGCTAGGCCTTACCCCCCCCCGAGTCTGCAACGCTTTCCGGTAGCTCAAGAGAAGAGGCAGAACCTAGCTACTATTTGGATTTGGATCTCCCAAGTGCATTTGAGCCTGGGCCTGAAAGATCGGAGACCAAATCTGGTCCATTGGAACCACTGCGTCTTCCTTTTCCCACTGGTGTGCCTCCCAGCGCTGGTGGGGCAGGGGGATGCTAGTGTGGGCAGACTCCAGTAGCTTCCGTCTTTTTTATGCCACGTGTAGTTCAGTGGCTCAAGTCTTTCCAGACTCCTGTACCCCTTTCACGAGGCTGGCTTCCTTGCACACCCCCACGGTTCACCTCACTTAACCGCCTGCGTACAAACTCAGACAACGCAACAGCGGCAGCATCTCATTTTTACCATCTAGTGTATTTTTAGAAACTGTGTGTGTGTCCGTCCGAGTCCGTTTGTTCAAGAACTCCTCAAATGGTGAAGGCGAGGGCCACCAATTCTCCTAACTTGAAGCAAAGTCAAGGTTTGGTTCTGCAGGACAATGGGATAGGCCTGGAATTTGATTGTTTCTCATAACATGGAAAGGGAAGGATATGGAAGTGGTCTGACAGGAGGGACACCAATTATCCTGTAGAATGACCATGGGGAAGAAGGGAGGCTGGGAGAGCAAGGGGCCAGAGATGGGGGCTGGAACAGCTATCACCCCACTGGGCCACCAGGGGCAGGGGTGAAGAAAGGGACAGCTATCTACTGTGTGTGTCTGTCTTGGGGGGGGGGGGGACAAAGACGCACAGACAAAGCCAGGGTGACATGCACCCCTTCCCCAACTGTGCCCTCTGCAGCAGCCAGAGAGGCATTTCGCTGGGCCCCAAGCTGCTGTGATGAGAGAGGACTGGGGTTGTCCTCCCCCCGAAGCAGCCTGCATCCCGAACCCTCAGCCCCAGCAATGAAGAACAGAACTTATTTGAGTTAAGAACCCGAGCAACACCAGGTAAATCCTCTAGTAGAAGTATCCAGTATCAATCCTGTCCTTCCATTGCAGGACCGGCGGTGCTTGGCAGGAAGGCTCTTGTCCCCCCCTTAGCCAGCGGGTGATTTAACTGGACAAGCCAGAGAGGGGTGTCTCCCCAAAAGGAGTCACTATGTTCTCGCTGCCCCGAGGCCCAGCGAGCCACCCAAGCAGTCAGTGTCTCCCCCGTACCTGGCAGCAGGAACTGGAAGGGAAAGGTGTGCTCGCCAGCTGTCAGAACCCCTGCAAGAGACAGAGAAAGGCAAATGACCCAGGCGATACTAACCCAGAAGCAGCTTGGGCACCAATGGCCTGAAGTGAGGATCACAGGCACCCCCTTCCCCACCAAAAAAAACAACCAACCTGCCAGCTAAGAACCCACATACAGGACTCACTGGCACAAAGCCAGAGCAGCCTCACTGGAGGACGCTCCGGAGATGGTGCCTATCGGCCCCGGGCTGCAGACCAGAGCGTTCGCAAAGCCTGTGGCAGGTCACACTACTTCGGACTTGCAGAGTTGTCGGGGTTCCCCTCACCCCAGCTGAAGCACCCTCCTGCTCCGGGCCTGTAACAGGCCAAGATCCAGCAGCCGGGGAGGGACCAGGCAGGTTCCCTCGGGCAGCAGGTGCCGTGGTGAGAGGAGCAAAGTTGGTAGCCAGTGGCTGGCCACAGCGAGTGCTGTGGAAGCCAGCAAAGGCAGCCTCCCAAGCAGCAGGATGTGGCCTTAGGAAGGAGATGGGAGGGTAGGCAGGCCAGGGTGTGTAGCCTGCTCTGCCCACAGCCCTGCCTTGCTGTGTCCGGCAGCGCAATCTCTCTGCATGAGGCTCCCCTACAAGGAGCCTGTCTGGTCTCCAACTCCCCTCCTCCCACCAGGGAGTTTCACCGTTTCTGGCTTTCAGCAGCCATGGGCCAAAACTGGTACCACGGAGCCCCAAGAGCGAAGGCAGAGCCGGGCCCTACGGGTCTGGCCCTGGGCTAAGATGACACGGCCAAGTGGATTGGTGCGAGAACTTCAGTGCAGCGGTTGGGCTCTGCCCCACAGCCAGGCGCAAGGATCACACAGCGAACCACCAGGCCTAGACAGACTGCTGATCCCAGACACGGTCCTTGTGCCATCTGCCCTCCCCCAGTTCTGCCTGGCACCTATCCCCCCCCCCCCCGGCCTTCGCCGACAGAGCTGGAGGGGCTCCTGGCGGAGGTGTAGCACGGGGGTGCTGAGAGCCATTGAACCCAACTACCCTGGATAGAATGGAAGCCACCACGAGGCAGAGGGTGCGGCAGCTCCCCCAGCCCCCACCTCTCCCTTCCATCATCCAGGAACTGGAGTGGCGAGAGCACGGCATGCGAGGGGACTGCCAGGCTGGCAGTTTGCCTTCGTTACGGGCATTAGCCACACCTGGAGCAGATCAGGCACTGGGAGAAGGGGTCAGATTTAATTTTCTTTAGTATCAAGTTCGCCACTCCAGCCACAAGCTGCCCCTTTTCCAAACCCACAGTTACATTAGCTGCAGGTGCCATGCAGCAAGGCTGGTGCAGGTCTTTGGAGCACGCTCATGGCTTTGTACCCTACTCGAAGAGCACTTTGCCATCGGGAGAAACAAGCAGCAGAGAGCCCAGACTGCGAAAGCCAGGCCTGGCTAATTAGCAAACTCCACTTTGTAAATTTCACAAGCCAGAGGGAGCAATACTCCACAGGCAAGTCTCTTTCTGGAGGCAGCAGCAGCTAGGAAGTTGTACTTAGGTGAATAGCACTTACCCGCCTTTATTAGCCATCTGATCCCTGGTAGTGAGCAGCCAGAAGGAAGAGTGCTTCACCAACCTGGTGTTTGTACACGGGAGGTTCGGAATGGGCCGTGTGGCAAGAGGAAACGCTATCAACTGAAGTGGCGCAGGTTCTGCTCTGCTGGCAGGAGTCACCTGCCAAAAGCCAGAACCGAGCTAGCTAATTTGTTGATGCAAGCAAAGGGCTGCCAGCAAGGACGGCCTGTGAGTCTAGGCAGACTAGGCGGTCGCCCGATGACGTCACGGGGCGCCCGGGTGCCCCGTGATTACGTCACGGCCATTGATGGCTGTGCAGGCAGGGGCGCCAATCGCACCTTCCGCCTGGGGCCGGCTGCCGCAGCTGATGCCTCGGGCCACTCCTGGTTGCCAGCCAGCCATGGTAGTGCGGCAGGAGAACCCCACTGGTCTGCGGATTGCTGGGCACAGATGGGGAAGGGATATGGACAGCAACAGAGCCTCTTCCCTGTCTTGCAGGCTGGAATCCTGTTCCTGGGTTGGCCACCTCCTGAACGCCTGGTTGGGACCAAGGGCGTCTCTGCCAACCCCCTGCTTCAGTCCGTCTCCCTCCCCCTCCCGCTTCAGGGCCACCCCAGAACCGCACAGACTCCTCTCTGGGCCGCCACCACCCCTGCCTGGGGCCAGTTTAAACAGAGCTCTTAACCCTTCGCAGGGTTCAAACTAAAGTCCATCGCCTCACTGGATTCCATACGCCACTCCGCACCACAGCTCTCCTCCTGTCCCAGACCCTCTTCCCGGCTGGAGCTCAGCCCTCCGGCACTGGCCTCTAGGACACCTGAGCCTGAAGCTCAACTCCCGTCTAGCTTTCCCCAGAGGAGTCTCTTCTCTGTGGGTCACAGCTCCCTTGCCTCGGTCTCCCTGCAGGAGTTGGTCGAGAGGGGGGCTATTTCCTGAGCTCACCCCTCACTGCCCACCCAAGGGGGCCGCTCATTCTGCCATCAGGGACGGCCCGGCTCCAGGCTATGCTGCCTAAGGACATGCCTCCGTCCCAACTCCAGATTGCATTCTTCCCCCGACCTGGGGGTCAAGGTCTGGCCAGATTGCAGGCTTTGCTAGGAACCCTTCCCACGGTTCTTTAGTCATGCAGCCACGCGGTGGGGGCTGTGCAAGAAAAAAACAAAACAAAAAACCAATTGGCTGCACACAGCTGGGTACAAACAAGTCAACACGTCGCTGACCTTCAATGGAAAGGCAGAGGATGGAACAAGATCTCAGCCCCTGGTGTCCGCACCTGGGCCCACAGAGCAGGAAGGCAAATCCCCATGAGACATGCTCTCCTGAGGGGTTTTCTGGGCTCTCCTCCACCCAAAAAAGCTCCCCAACCCCGCACTGAGGTGTGTGTGTGTGTGGGGGGGCGGGTGGGGGCAGGAAGTTGGGCATTAGGGGGCACTTTGCGGCAACACTCTGCTGGGGACAACCGTAGGGCCTCCACAGCTGAGAGGGGTTACTGTTGGATCTTAGGAGAGGTTGGAGGACGTGCGCACACGCCTGGAGTAGCCCCCTCACTTCCCTCCTTCGCCCTGCACTTCCTGTGGCGGTCAGCGCTGGCAATCCACGCTAAGAGACCCCGCAGCACTGAAGCCATTTAAAAACACCAACCAACCTATCCCCGCCCCCACTGCGGCTCTCCCACCGCAATCCATGGCTGGCCAAGCACAGGCCTGGGCGATGGGAGACCGATTGCCAGTCCCCAGCTCTGCCGCCAACTCACCCCAGGGCCTCAGGCAAATCGTTACCCTTGTGCCCTGTAAAGTGGGGCAGCAGCCTCCCCTACCGCACTAGTGTGGTTGCCAGGAGTCGTTTGACGATACCAAGCTCTCGACCCAGATGCGGAGCCTTGGCTCCCCAGGCTAGCGCCGGCTGGAAGCAGAGCTGCATTCAGTCTGCTTGTCTATCTGGGCACTTCCCAACAGACGACCCAAGAGACAGGCAGCCTCCTTCCTTGGAGAGGCACCTGGGCCCCAAAGGGTTTCCAGGGGCTGCGCAGACTTGAGAACGACCGGGGGAGGGGTGTCTGGCATTTCGTGCCCTCGGCTAAGAAGGCCGGCCAGCTCGCTCCTCCCCCGGCTGCGGACCAGGCCCTTCCTGCCAGCAAGGCTCTGAAGAGCCGAGTCAGTAACACATTGCAACTGCCACTCTGCCTCCTAGAAAGGGCCGTGTTGTGCTCCTTCTGGCAAGCGATGAAGCCGCAGGGAGAAGGGAGCTCGGCTGGGCGGTGCTCAGCCAACATGCAAGCAGGCCGTTTGGGGTGCCCCATCACCAAAACCAGGAGGGCCCCGCACACGAACACTAGTCTGCGCCCGCCGCCAGTTCAACGGCCGCTGACTGAAGGAGGCATGTTGAGCGGTTCGTTTGATAATCCTGTAACTGATGAAAGTCTCTGTGGTTGCATCCTGCGGGTGCTGGGGCACAGAGCTTATGTTCTCGTTATAAGCACAGGACACATCTATGCTGCACTACTACAATCAGCCAGCAGCTGTCATGCACTGACTGCCAGGCAGCGAGTCCAGGGGACCTGCTGGTAGGAGGAAGGCCCAGATGACGAGCACCACATGGGGGCACAGATCACTGATGGTGGAATGGGAAGGGAGACCCCCATGACACCCCCAGTTCTCCAACTGGGGCCTTTGGGCCCCCAGTATATAAAAAAAAAAAAAAAAAAAAAAAAAAAAAACTGTGCTAGACCTTACTTGTATTGTGCTCCCAGCCAAAGGTAAGTACATTCTGATGAAAACACTTTTCCCTATTAGATTCAGAGAAGAGGTTTCCTCTTTAGCCTGCAGTGAAAGATCCTGTTTCTTGGAGCCAGCTGGGCTGGAAGATTTGTTTCTAGAGCAACCCGAGAAGGAGTCAGTGGCTGTTTGGTAGAAGCGCATGTCAAGGGAGCGTCTGCAGATTGCTCCTCCGAGTCAGAAAGTGGAACAGGCTTTACGGAAAGCCCACAACTTCAGCTCCATTTCTTCCCCCTTCCAGTTTTGGGACTCAAAGCGTCTCCTCTCGACACTGTCTAGTCTGCACAATCCTGCTCTGCTCCTAAGAGACGCTTTAAAATAAGAGCTGTGGGGAGGAAGGGGCAGAGTGTGGTACCACCCTCGGCAAGTGACTAACGCTGGCTTCCCAGAAGCCCAAACAAAGGGTGCAGTTTGTATCGTCACCGCAGCTTTTCCTGAAGTTTACATGCAGCTAAAAATACCACTGAGAAAGTCATTAGGCAGCAATAGCTGCATTAGCAGGGCTCAGTCTTGAGGCAGCAACTTTTCCTCCAGGCTGAAGAGCAGAAGCGGTGGCCTTTGAAGCATCTCCTCTACCGACAGAGCAAAGGCTTCGTCTACACCACAAAACTAGGCCGACCTACAGCCACCACAATAATTAGACAGCCTGTTGATGTCCACCTGGTGGTGCATGTCCTTCTTGAGTGGAGCATGGGCAGGTGTGCAGGGCTCACAGAGGGACAACCAGAGCTGTGAGCCGGACAAGGGGCTCTTTCCCTGCTGGTAGGGTCCCTGTTGTGAAACCAACATTGTCAGTTTCACAGCTGGTATTCACATTTGGTCTCTTGCGGCTGGCAGCTGAGTCCAGATGGTGGGGCCGGCACCTTCCCAGAGTCCCTGTGTGGGGCTTATTAGGCAGCGGGAACTTAGATCCCTGCCCCAAAAAGTCTTACAATCTATGTAGAGGTAAGAGCCACCAGAGGCGAACAGAAGGAAATACGAGAGGTACAGTGCCCATTAGAACACCCTCCTCTCCTGCCCAAATTCAGTCCCTACTGCCACAGCCACAACTGCAAGTCTCTAATCCCGGGACGTGTCAAGCTCAGCCGTTCAGGAGCCCAATTAGCAATCAATCAATCATCCAATATACAGTGTGACAGGGCAAGTATTTAATGGATACCTAAAATTCTCACACCAGATAAGTTAATAACTTACTGCAAGCTCACCTAGTAAAAGCCTCACGAGTAGTTAGCCAACCGAGCCTATTCTAAATACTAGGTTGGGCAGAGGACTTGGCGAGCCGACAGAGCACCACACAGCACAGGGAGGTCAAGTGGCCATCGATGGTTGGCCTCTGACTGACCTTGACTGGATTTGCATCCTTCCCTCCCGCCCATCACAGTAATCTCTTCAAAAATGCAACCAACCCCATACCTTGGTTTTGCATCCTATTCTCTTCCTAGCCCCGATCTACATTGTAGATCCTAGTTTCATTGCTCAGGGGTGGGAATTTTTCCACCCACCCCAAGTGCTGTGAAGCCAGCCTAACGCCTGGTGTAGATGTGGCTAGGTCAAGGGAAGAATTCTTTGTGACTTCGCCACTGCCACTCAAGGAGGTGGCTTGCTACAGAGGACAGAACCCCCCCCTTCCTACCGCTGCATAGAGAGTCTACGCTCCAGCGCTGCACATACCCACTGCTACCCCATTTATTCCTCAGAAAGTCGCTCCTCTGTACACACACCAACTTCCAAAGAACTCCCGCCTCTGCCGCCTTGGGAGGGCTGCTTTCAGACCATGGAGTGATACTTGGTACACTGAGGTGAGCTATGTCTCCGTTCGGGTACCAAACACACTGTTGGGCCATAATTTTGTCTGTTTCGATGCAGCATTTGTAGCGAAGGCAAGTCTGCTTTTCACTTGATCTTGACGGACCTACAGGAACCTTGAGTAATACCAAGGCATGCACAAGATGCTACTTGTTCTAGGACTTCACCTACTTCCTCCACCCCCCTGCTCCAAGACACAGCCACTTTGTCCCCTTGGTATTTATTTCTGTGGCACTTAACACTCCTCACAATCTCTGAAAATTGTTTCAAAGCCAAGGTAACCCCCCCCCCCCCCCCAAGTGCTGAAGGGGACATTCTGATGGAGCGCTGACCGCACACAGCTGAGCATGCGTGACAGAATGGACATTGGTACCAAGCCTCCATCAGAAGAAAGCCGCCTCGAGTGTAAAATCCTGTTGCACTGTTTAACCCATTGAAGGTGGGCAGGTGCGGGGGGGGCGTGCTCCAGCTGGGCTGGAGCGCTCCCGCCCCGCCAGTAGGGGTTGCTCTGGCCAGACTGGAGCAGCCCCTGCTTGTGGGTGCCTAGGCCGCCAGACGGAAGCGGCTCTGGATGGCCAGAGCAGGCCCTGTCTGCAGCTGGCCCCATGGAGCTGGAGCAGCCCCCTGCCTGCAGTGGGAGGGGAACTGCGCCAGCCCCCATGGGTGAAGCGCAGCTGGTAAACACGACCTGGTAACGTCTCACTTCCCTACTGTAGATGCACTTGAACGGTTTTTAAACGCTGCTTATGCCCATTCTTTCAAGTTAACAAGTGACCAGTTCAAGCAGCAGTTTGATTGGCCGGAACGGATCCAGTTAATTGTGTCCGAAGCCAAAACCACACCAGCACCCCTCCCCCGCATGGGCCAGCCCTTCCTCCACCAGCATTTGCAAAGCACATTGAGACTCGTGAATGGGAACCGTTAGCAAAGCCTGACGGGCGGCCACGGCTGTACGCAGTGCACAGCGACAAGAGGCGGGAGACAAGGCTTCCGGCATGATCTCTCACGCTCCGACGTGGGTTTCTGCTATAGCCACCTGCCCCCTTCTCCAGTTGGGCTGGGTGGTGCTGCCCTAGGCAGTTTTCAGGGGCCAAGTCTACATGGCTGCTTTCTTGCTCAGGTGTGCGAAAGGCCACCCTCCCAAACACCGCAGCTGCTTTTCACAATGCTACTGCTGGGCATGGAGCAGTCACACCGGCCTTCGGGGCTGCAGAAGTGGCGAGCAGTCGGAGCTCTTCTTCTGCTGTCCCTTAGGGCTCCCAGGGTTTCACACACGTTGTGCAGAGGGCAGTGCAAAGCTACCACAGGCACAGGGCAAAAACAACACCAGACAGCACTCTACTGGCACAGTCCCACAGAGCTGAAACAAAAAACAGGACTATGTAGCACTTTAAAGACTAACAAGATGGTTTATTAGGTGATGAGCTTTTCTGGGCCAGACCCACTTCCTCCACTATTTGATGTGAGGAAGTGGGTCTGGCCCACGAAAGCTCATCACCTAATAAACCATCTTGTTAGTCCTGTTTTTTGTTTCAGCTACACCAGACTAACACGGCTACATTTCTATCACTATTCCACAGAGCTGAGTGGGCCATGGGATTCCAAGGTCCGGTTAGCACGTGCAACCCCCCCAGACCTGGGCCAGATAAGGCTGAATGTTTCATCCTCATGCGTGGACACCGCCCAAGGGCAACAGAACCAGGTCAGGACTGTCAATTCAGACTTCCCTGTGTTGGAGAGGCTGGGGGTACCAGCCCGGTTCCAACCCCTGCCCCCACCATGCAAGACACGAGGCTGTCTGCTACCCAAGAGCAGTTAGCACGGCTCAGTCACCCCATGCTTAGAAATGCTGCGGTTGCTTCAAAACAACACACAAGAGACTGTCCAGATTCCATGTGAGAAACAGCAGGCCCAGCAACAGGGTAATTTCTCTGGCTACTCAGAATGATGCATTAACACGCTCAGTCGAATCCTTAGGAGGGGAAGAAATTACACAGGGCCTCGTTGATCCTCCTGCCACTCAGCACAACCCTCCTTGTGTGCAATTCACCCTCCACTTCCGAAGATTTCACTGCAGGAGAGGCTCCTGCCGACAGTGTCTTTACAGCGGTACCTCGGCTCTGCCACAGCACGGATCCTCTTCTAGGGCGGGCAGGTTCCTCAGAGCTTCTTGCTGTAGGCAGGAGAACTTCAAGCTTTCTTTGGGGCCGGGCCCAGAAACAGAGTGGGGCCGAGCCAGAGTTCTGCGATGCCGCTAGACACTGGGGCTTTTGTTCAGGGTTTGCAGGGCGCCTGGCACAGCGGGATCGTAGCCGATGACTAGAGCCCTTCGGTATTCAGAGAACAATTGCTGCGTCTCTGCGCGCGGAGCCACTCTCCTGCGGGCTGCTGTGGTCGACACACACACGCTGGGGTTCCCCACTTTATCCCCCACCTGGCAGGCTTTAGAGTAAATGCCATCTCCAGTTCCTCCTCCTCCTCCCACACAAGGTAAAGAGGTCTGGGCTTGTAGGACCCCGGGGCTTGCTCCCAGGCAGCTGCAGCACAAGGGCTGCAGATGGGAGGTAGTCTCCCCCCCCACCCCCGTGTCAGAGCCTCTGAGGCAACTTCAGGTCAAATCAGCTGGGCCACTGGCAGACAGACCCAGGGCCCTCCCTCGCAGAGCAGGCTCTGCCCCCGGGATGCAGCACTCCCAGCCCCGGAGGGCCGGTCTCTAGAGGGGCCGCTCTGCTCGTGGGGCACCCAGGGAGGCTGCTTGCTGTAGTGAGGGTTTGTGCGATGGCTGTAGCACCCGCCAGATAGCAGCCAGTCACTAGCCTTTGTGCAGTGCTTTGAGATCTGCTCGAGAGGCTGGGCTCCTCCCCTCTTTAAACGACGGGGAACCCGAGCTATGAGGAGGCGAAGCAACATGACCAAGGTTACACAGCAGGGTCAGTGGCAGAGCGTGCACGAGGTCTCAAGTCCCAATCGAGTGCTCTAGCCACTCCGCCACACTGCCTCCCCGGCCGTTGCTCTAGCCACTCCGCCACACTGCCTCCCCGGCCGTTGCTCAGCAGCCTTGCGCGAGGGTTAGATGGAACAGAGACCCCAGGCCAGTCAGCCTGCTCTTTAAAGAGATCCCGATGAGGAATTACACTGGGCTTGGAGACACTGCTCTAGCCCCCGGCATACCCAGGCCACGAGAACCCTCCAACGGAGGAGCAGCACAGCCCTAGGGATGGTCTATGTCTGGGAGGTCTGGCCGCCATGCATGGGGCTAAGCTTGCAGCTGCTGGCCGAAGGAGCAGGGCAGGGTGGAAGTAAGTGGTAGCTGGGTGCTGAAGGAGGGGGGCATGGCCCCCTCACTTTACATCGGTCATAAGGGCAAGCAATGGCAGGGAGCACAGAGGGGAGCGGAGGCAGGGCCATGCTTCAGGCACCAGCACTGCCACCCCTCCTGCACTGCAGCACAACAGGGAGATCCTGGGCTGTAGCTCACAGGCAGCCGTAACCTAGAGAACTGCACCAGCTGGCAATATAGGCACAACCCGGTGACCCCCCCCCCCATCCCCTGCATCCCCCACCCCGGGCTGCGTGTCACGGGAGAAGAGCTCTGGATCCGTCTAACAGCGCAGGTAGCATCAGGCGCTCTCCAGCCCTGCACCGACACAGAACGTCCCCTTGTGTGGCTGCGAAACCCGGAACCTCAGGGCTGAGCCACCTGGAGGCGGGCAAGCTGCCGACGCCACCATTCACCACCCCTCAAAGAGCAGATCGGTTGCCAGGGGATGGCTTTCACACCTGCCGCCCAGCTACTCAGCCCCAGCAAGAGTGAGCCCAGAAGCGCACCTGGGCAGCAGGTGGGGGCTGCAGTCCCCCATCGCATCTTGCAAGCCAGCTGCCCAGCCAGCCGGGGACCAGCTGGCAGGCTTCTACTGACAGGATGAATTCACTTTGTGCTTCAGATGAGCACACTCCCACCCCACCCAAGCGCTCAGGCTGCGTGTAAGAGCCACACCACCCATGGAACAATAAGCGAGAGTCCATGCTGGACAAACCCCACCAGCCAGACCCAGTGGAAGAGGTGAGTGCTCCTTTTGAGCTACTGAAAGCAGACATTAACTCTTCCATTAAAGGGCAACGCTGTAGTCAGAGGGGGGGGCGACGACTTCATTCAGCATGCACTCAGAGCAGAGAGCTCAGAAAGCCTCCTGCCCAAGTCCATTAAAAAAACGAAAAAAAAATAAAAAAATCACACCACACACACACACACACACACACTCCCCCCCCCCCACCCCTTCCACCGGGGTCACTCACCATTTTCCACAGCGACTGCTGTGGAGAGAGACTGAGCCCATTTTGTCTGGTGTTACTGCAAACAGGCCAACGCAACAGACCGAATGCAGCACATGATCACACACTGAAGGCATCGCTCTTCAAACCACAGCAGGCCACAAACCCATTTCTGACCCCCATGCAGTTATAGGATGTGGGAGTTCAAACCTACTGTAGATTGTGTGTCTCACTCCCCTCCCCCACAGCAACATTTTCGGGGGTGAAAGAGGAGGGTTGGCTTTAACAAAAAATAAATAAAAATCCCCCCCTCCCCGTAGTTTTTACACTGTTAGTGAAACAGAAGCAACACTTCCCCGGTCAGACTAAGCGCTTCTGTGCAGTTGCTGTATTGCTTGGTCTGTATTTGGGACTGGTTGATTTAAGGTGTACCATTTTTCAAGATGAGTAGTCTAAGGTTCCACAGCACTAACAAAAATAGAAGGACTCATGAACTTCCGTGAGTAAAACTCACTTAGAAGTGGGCTGTGCCCACAAAAGCTCATACCACCAGCTACATGTTGTTAGTCTGTAAGTGCTACCAGACCTTTTGTTGTTTAAGTTCATCACGTGAGTTAGCTTTAGAATGGAGGCAGCTGCACCGGTGTAAGAGGGGCTGTACACCAACACTGCATGAAACTGTTTAAAAATATTGCCCCTAACCAAAATAGTTATGGTCAGTACAACCCTCCCCCCAGCCTCACCATCAGCTTCTTCCTCCAGGTTTAAGCAAGACCTAAAGCTCATATATACCCCACTGATCTCCAGGAGGGGCAGAGCAGCTGGAAGTTGGGGAAAAAGATGCCAAGCTACTTCGAAATCTTTCTGCAGGGCCAGTTTCGATGCAGTCAGGCTGGCAGAACACGTGTTCAAGATGTGTCCAGTCTAAAACCCTCAAGCTTGGTTTTTGAGGGGGGTGGAGAAGAAAGTGACCGGGAAGTGCGGAGAAAACCAGAATGTGTGTGTCACACTGGGAAGTCTCTTCCCTGAACTCATGTTTTCCCCTCCTGATTTGGGGGAGGGGGGAGAAGAACCACAAGGTTGATCTGTTAGGGCAGATCTGTTTACAACCTGGCCTTGCAGCCCCCCTGCTGGGTCTCCCCTAAATTGGGACAGACATGCTTGTCAGGCTCGATAAACTGGCTTCTCTGAATGCCAGCCCCTCCTCTCCCACTGCCCCTCCATTCAGGGAGGGAGCAGCCTCACCTGGCTCCACTCAGGAATCTGGAATAAAGGCAGAGGGCTGGCGTGTTTTAGAACAAAGCTGGAGGGGGGGGAGGGAAGAGAGGAGAGACCGGTTGGATGCCTTGATCAGGTCTTTCAGCCACATTCCTGCTTGTTACCCAATTCCAGGGGCTGTTCTCCTGCCCCTCCCAGTTCCAGAAACACTCCCGCTTAGTACACAAACGCTCTTTTTTGAGAGGGGGAAATCTGTGTTGGGCAGGAGGAGGGAGGAGAAAGATCACATGCAAAGTTCTGTCTCTGGGCCCCTTTCCACCTCCTGCTGCTTCACCACTCTCCCTGAGCAGCTCCCCAAGCGGGTGGTTTACCCGGGCTGGGAGTTAAGATCCAACCGGTTAAAGGTCAAGGAGCTTTTGCACAGCTCAGCAGCCTGCCCAGCGTGTGCCTTGCCCAGTGAAAACAAACAATGCGGCTGTTGTGGAGGGCGCCCCGGCGAGGGGAGGTTATTCCGTAGCAGGGCGGGTGGTGCCGAGTGATGGGGATACGAGAACGGCGACAGAGACCTCGGCTAGAGAATACATTGTTCCACTGCACCCGATCTGGGCAGACCCCTCCCGCCCACACGGCGGCAGAGAGCCAGCAAGGACGGGGGAACGGGCAGGAAAGTCACATCAGCTAAAGCTTCTCAAGAGATGTTCCAGCTGCCAGCACGACGGAGCAGTCAGAGACCTAATGAGAACCTTCCCCAGCTGGTTCATCTTCCATTAGAACCACAGGGAACGTCATCCATTTCCTGGGAGCCTCTGAACAGTGGCTTCTGGGAAACCCAAATCTGAGCATCAGCAGCCCGGACTCCCAGAAGTGCAAAGACTGGGGAGAGGGAGCCGAGGGCATTGACAGTTTACGGTGCAGTTACAATGCTAGTACCTGGTTCCAGAAATGTGTAGAATACATGCCCCTCCCTGCCAAAAACACACACACACACACACACACACACACACACCACACGACCCTTGTACACGTGTCCCATAAGCCATGGCGATGAAGTCAACAGCTGCAATAAATTCAATGCCTGCTCTTCTTGTTCCTTTTTTTTTTTTTTAAGCTTGCACTTTAGTCCAGATCTGGTGGGTGGGAAAAGAATTACACCTAGTCTCTGGGTGGGCGGACTTTGGGCCTTGCAGTGTTTCCCCTCTGGCTATGCAAACTGCCTGCAGTGGAAAGGTCTCCCCTCCGGTCTGACAGCTTCTAAAGCCCTCCAATTTGAAGTGCTACTTCACTTGGCTGGATCCCAAACCCCAGCCCAACCCCTTTCCTCCACCCCGTGACTTTACAGTTCCCCTCACAGGTATAGAATCCTCGGGCTGGAAGAGTCCCCAGCCAGGGCTTTGTGAAGCTGGGGCTTAAATCTCTAGGGATGGAGATTCTCCCCCCCGCCCCCAAGGGAACCCAGCCCAGTGCTTCCCCCCCTCCCCCGGGGAAATAGGTTTTTCCTAATATCCAACCTAGACCTCCCCCACTGTAACTTGAGCCCATTGCTCCTTGTTCTGGCACCGCCTCTCTCCATCCTCTCTGCTTGCCTACCTAGTGTGTCGCTGGGACTCTAACAGAGTAGACTGCAAGGCCCACTATGGTAAGGAGATTGGAAACCCCTGGGGAGGGGAACCGATGCCCAGGCTTCAGCCTCGCATGAAACACCCCGGTTGTGGTTCTGGAGGATCATAAAGTCCTCCAGCCAGAGGATGGAAATTCAGGCTCAAGTCAAGAGACACGTACCAGGCCAGGGGCCTCACACTGTCCGTCACAGAGCACAGGCCGCTCGACAGCCTAATTTTTAAATGGCAACTGCAGCCGAGGGACACTTCTGAACACATGAAGGACAGGACCATACTAGCCTACTCCACCATCCCTTCTAAGGCTTGGGTGCTTATCAGGAATAGCTCCAGCTTGGGTGGAGCAGGGCACGTTTCCCCTGACAGTGCCCAAAGCAGAAGAGGAGCCCAACTTAGTCCAGTTGCTTACAACTGACACCATCTTCAGGCTGAGATGGCAAAAAAATAGAGCCCTGCAAATCCACAGCTATGCGCTTTATAGCTGCAAGGATCCACATCCACAGCTCATTTTTGTGGCTATGGATTGTTTGCAAAACCCTGCAGCTGTGCAAAACCCTGCAGCGATAGGCCAGGGAGCTCCACAGCACCTTTCTGCAGCTAAAGATGCAGAGACAAACCTTTGTCTCCGTGCCGGGCTCTGAAAACAGGAGCTGTGCGGCCGACGTGGGCTCACCCGCAGACTAGAGGGGCAGAAGGGACTGGAGTGCAGCAGGAAGCCACGTGTGACTTGAAGGGGGAAAGAAGAACTCTGTTTTCCCAGGCTTGGGAACCGGACTGCAGAGCTCATCAAGTGATCTTAGCCCACTGTCTGAACAGAGCCAAGATGCAAGAACCCACAACTCCCTGCCACCTGGAAGTACCAGCGTCTTACAGCCCCCGTCTGCTGCAGTCTCTCCTCTCTAGGCATGTAGGCGGGATGACTAAGTGACTCTGCAGTCCTAGTGCATACCATTTATCAGTAGTTAACCATTTCAGTGTAGCCCTGTCGGCAGGCAGCAGGACGTGTTGCACCAACATAGCCGGCTGGCCCAATGACAGGTTACATAGTCAGATCTCTGGTCAGTTTCCACAGGACTGCAAACTGGTGGCCAAGAGGACAGCAGCTGAGCAGGTGACTACTAGAGCTAGGGGCTGGAAACACCCTGCCTCATCAGGTGTGCTTGGGAAACGGGACAGAAGACAAACCCGAGGGTCAGGGAAGCAATGCGCCAATGCTGCACACTCTTAAGCCGGCTTTACATTTGCAAGTTAGGTTGACATAGCTACTGCGCTCAGAGAGAAACATTCATACCTCCTGAATCCATTGCTATGCCAACCTCACTCCTGGTGTAGTCCCAGCAGGGTCAATGAAAGCTTCCCCTGCAGAGTCAGCTACAGGGATGAAGACTCCTGTCACTGTAGGAAGCACCTACGTGAGTGTGCTACAGCGCCAGTGCTGCAGTGGCATAGCTGTGCTGCTGTTGTACTCCACACAGCCAGTGCCTCTGTCCCATGCTTCGTGGGGAACAGCCACCGATGGTGCCACGGTGGTTCAGACGTAAGAGGCAATTCAGTCGGATGTCACTGTGTCACGAATACCTGCTACCCAGCTGGGTATCCCATTCGAATAGCACGAAGCCTCTTCCCAGAGCTGCACGATGCATTTGCAGGACAGAAGTGACTGGGGACTGCTGTCGAGTGCAGTCCCAATAACAACAGCAACAAACATCCAAACCATCTTCCTCACGGATCTGTACCCTGTGTGTTTGGCAGACGCTCCGCCGAGGTTACTGACATTGCACCATTTGCTTTGTACTCCTGTCAGCCCCGCAGGGCCAACACCACTCCAGGCCACAGGCTGCACTTTGTGGTGCAGCAGACAAGGGCGGTGGTAAGTGACAACTGCAAGATGGAGGCAAACCTCAGAGACCAGCTTGACTCGCAGATCTCACCAGGCTGGCAGGTTGCACACAAAAAGCCACCCTTTGTCATCCAAAGAGGTGAGCAGCATCGGACTTGGCACCACGACGGGGACAGAGCTCTACAAGGCCAGTCTTTTTCCAGATTCCAGAAGCATGAACTCAATCGACAGTATTTAGACTAGGTACGTGAGACAGTTCTAGGAAGTCTGCCTGTGTCAGACCGTTTAAAAGTAAAAAAAGTGAATGGTTGAATTGTTTGTTCCCATCCTAGCATGGAAAAACCTCCAACAGGCACTTGCATGCAAAGCTTTATACAGGAGGATTCTCAAAGAGAGACACTGGCAAGGGATACTTGTGCCCTAACAAGTAATACACGTCAGGAGAGTGAGTGAGTGGTTTTCTACATTCACCTAAATGACTGTGCTGGACTAGGCTGTATTGCAGGTGCCCCATCCAGGAGTATTTGCCTCTCAGCCGCCTGAGGAATAGGCAGAGATCATGGACAGATGTTGGGCCAGTAACAGGCATTGCTTCACCCACCTTGGGACCGGCCTTGCTGCCAACAAAATAGCAGCATGCCCACTGTTACACAGCAGAGTCCCCAGCGGATTTGGTTCTGCCACCCACGTCTGTGTCTAGTGCCCCCGTGCGCCGGTCCCCTCCAAGCCAGGCACTTGACATTTCTCTCCTCACTTTCCAGATCTATAGAAGCAAAGAGACACTCCTCTCTTCCCCATGCGGAGTGCACCTTACGCTGGGCCAGATTTTACCTTTGTTGGTATTCGCTGGCTCTGCTTTTAAGCTGCTTTGCTCAGACAGTTCTGCTTCACCCATTGAACTAGCAATACAGAATTGCAGAAGGCACAAAAACGTCACCCCGCTCTCTAGTGCCTGGGGAGCAGCCAGCCATGCCAGACCCTTGGCAAGATTGGGGGGGGGGGAAGGGAGGGGAGGGCAGCTCCATGCTCCTGCAGAAAGGATAGTAGAAGGGGCTGGGTGAGGGGCAGTGAGAGTGCACCACACCAGTCCCCACCCAGCCCTTCGAGCTGGCCAGAGCACCCATGCCGAGCTCCAGTGGCAATTTAGGGGACCCTGGGCTTTTTAGAATCACCAGGCCCCAGGGCAGTTGTTTCCTTTGCCCACCTCCTGATGCATCCCCAAGCCGAACGCTGACATCACTGGCACCCCTGGGAGGCGCACAGCAAGGGCACAGAAAATAAGGGATGAAGCCAAAGAGACCGTAAGGTCCGTTTTCACAGGCATTCCGCATCTCCAGCCCCCGCTGACTTCGACAGCAGTTGTGAGCACATGGCACCTCTGAAGATCAGGGAGGCCTTAGAGATTGGAGGGCTATGGGCTGGGATGTCAGCGGAGCCCAGGAAGCAGCCTCAGGGAAACTCATGGGAGCAGTTCGCTCCGTCTCTGCTCAAAGCAGCTGGCGAGTTAAGCCCAGATTTCCATTGTGAAAACGTTAAAAAGTCTGAGCCATGTCATAGCGTCAACGGTGCCTTCCCCATCTGTGTCAAGGATCTGCATGGCTCCCTCCACCCCCACCAAGCCACACTGTTTCGTCTACTCTGGACAGAAGCGCAGGTTTGATTGCCACGATGTCAAGACTGAAACAGTTTCACGAGCCATGCATGCCCCCGTGGTGTCTGCCTTCTCTAGGGCAGGCCTGAGTAATTGAAGCCTGCGCTTTATGTCTGATGGCAGCAGCCCTGCTAGGACCAAATGCATTTGCTTATTTCACCTGAATCCATCAACTGAACTTCTGGGTGAGAGCACTTCAAAGCAGCCCAGCCCATAAAGCTACTTCGCCTCCCGCCCCAAGGCAGCTGCATGGTTAAGATTTTTCAGTGTAGCAGCCAGTCCCCTGCAGGATCCTCTCAAAAATCATTGGCATGAAAACCCACGGCACGGCAGTGCTCACCCTTTAACCTGTAGCCACTTCAAAGCGACCTACGTGGAGTCTTAAGCCAGCCAAAAGCCTGACAGATCAAGCGCAGAAAGCATCAAGCTGTCCATTCACTTAGGGCTGTTCTACCTGGAGTACTTTAGAAAGTCCCTCGGGATTCGGCAGCCTAGATATTTACCAGCCTGGCTTTGTGCTGTACCATTGCCCAGGGCTTTTCCTACTCCCCTCCCATGCTGCAGGTGGAAAACAAAGCCATGGTTCAACCCACTGCTCCAGCATATTGCTCTGTGTCAGCCCAGCAGGAAAGCAACCCCGACAGCGGCTCTTGCTGGGGTGCGGGCTGGCGTGAGGTTTACACTAAGACACCACTGACCTTTCCCCGGCACTTGCTAAAAGCTCCGCTTGCCAACTGCTGACTTAGCAGCAGCCAGTCCTGTTTTACTGCCTCTTACCCAGTTCCATTAGTTTCCTTGACACATGCTTCTGCATATAATTTACGGCTAGATTGACTGCTGTAGCAGGTGAATGCTGGTACTGATCGGTTTCAATGGGGACAGCGATACAGCGTGAATTATTTGTGGTTTGCTGACCTATTTACCAGCTGAGAGGCAGCATTCATTCAGGGACTCTGGGTCTGGAGTGGACCCAAACCATTTGGACTTCTGGCAGGAATATATACCAGGTGCTGTCTAATATGCATCTCCACTAGGCCAGCATGCACCTGAGTGAGGGAAGCGTTTCAGGGACTTCCCATGTTGCTCTGGACTGATGGCTGCCATCATTCCATGCACCTCAGCCCTCCGGGTAGGCCGGTGCGGTCTGCTGTTCCTCGGAGCACCTGTCCTACGAAGGGCCAGCACTGACGCAGCACTGGCCCTTTGGTACAGTGTCTTTGAGTCAGCAAAGGGGCACAGCTGCAAGGCCTGTAGCCTCCTGACTGTACTGGAGAGGAGTCACCGTAGCCTGCATCGGTTCAGACGAGGCCTCCACTAGAGACCGTGGCCCAGCGGTTGCAAGCAACCTCGGAAGCCACTTGAGGTGGGTGCGGTGTTGTACTGGCAGTCCAATGCCTGTTAGTACAGTGCGGACAAGGCCTTGCCGTCAGCTGGACCATACACATTACATGAAGTCACCTGTATTCTGCACGCAGCTGAGTCTGTTTCAGCATGGGGGTATTTCAGGAGATGGAGACACGCGGTATCTGGTGAGTGCCCACACACAGAACCTGCAGTCTAGAAAACCTGCCCAAAGAGAGGAATCCAAAGGGGGAGGCCTTGCCTACTAATCAGGCACTGTACACCCCCCCCCTTTCTCCACTCCCCAGATTTCCACCCCTTGCGGCTCTTACCTTTATCCGCCAGAGAGAGGGTGCTGTTGAAGTACTGCTCCTCGACGGTCCACGCTGTGTCATTGACCTTGTTGGACACGCCACAAGAGCCAACGCAGCTCACTTTGATAGCTGGAAGAAACACACACATACTGGATTAGTGCTCAGCAGCTTTTCCACACCAGTGACAAATCCACAGGTCCCATGTCAGGTCCCTCCAGCTCCCTCGATGAGCTCTCTGCTGAGACACGCAGTCAATTCGCTCTTAAGCAGAGGAGCGGTGCACTAATTGATTTTGACAGAGCCCCTTTTAAACACATGCCCAAGGAAGATGGGGAATGGAGAAAGACAGAGGTCAGTGGTTTGCTGTTCAGGAGGCCTCTCCCTATACTCCAAGTCTAAATGCAGCCTCTCTCCAGCAAGCATTTTCTAAGCTACTCATCACGCTCACTAGGCATTTTAAAAGCCTCTTGGTAGGATTTTCTCAAGAGCGACCGAGAGCTCAGGTCTCAGGAAGAAGAGTCAGTGGAACATCGGAGCCTTGGGAAATGTTACCCTCTCCCGTCTCTCTGGTTCTCTCCCCCTCAGTCCAACTAACCCTCAAACACGCCCGCACACCCGGTAACATGTAGTTTCAGCCCCAATTCCTGGGCTGAAGCAGAGGAGCCAGAAGGCAGGAGGTTGTCAGCGCTACCCGGAATGGATGCCATCCGGACCGGTTAACGGACTGGCCAGAGCTCCACAACCCTCACATACCTCAGGAAAATGAGTTTGTCTCTTCAAAGGAGGCAGATGCACCAAGTCCACTAACACCGCCCTCTGCCCCCGCACAGCATGTCAGTTCGCTCACTGACCTAGCAATCCTAGGAAGAAAGGAGAACCTGTGCAGGGCTGGTCCTAACCCCAGGCATCCACAAGGGAAAATGTGCAGCGGGGGGGGGAAGCGGAGGAGAGAATGTGGTTGTGGCCCCTTTAATTGCCGCGTATCCCGAGTGGGCTTCCATCAGGCTCTGGCGGCGGCCCCTGGAAAATGGTGGCCCCAAGCAACTGCCTGACTCATGTGCCCCAAGACTGGCTCTGAACCCGTGGCTGATCTGTGTCCAAAAGGGCAGCAACGCCACTCGGCCAGTAGGACAGGAGACAGAACCACTTAGGGGATAGGGGCGAAGATGGTCCGATAGTTACCTATGGAACTCCTGGGCTTATCAGAGCATCTCACAACATTACATGGACTTGACCCTCACACACCTACCTATGGGACCATGCGAGGGGTTGTCCCTGTTGCAGAGACAGGGACTTAAGCACAGGGCACATTAAGGAACTTCCTTGAGGTCACACAGGGAATCCATGGCAGAGCAAGGAACTGAAACCTAGACTCCTACTCCGACATCCTGTCCACTAGACCAGGATTCCCAGACCTTTTCCTTAAGTGGCCAATTAAGTGGGTCTATTTTGTGAGTGACATTGGATCCAGACCTATGTCCCAGCCCCACGGAGGGAAACACGCCACCCACAGCAGCACCCTCTGCACCCATGCTGCAGGCAATGTGTGAGGACCATACAGCCCTGGTGCTCCAGAGTCAATGTCTTATGGCAGGGGTGAAGAACCTTTTCTGGGTTGGGGGGGGGCATTGACCCAGAAAAAAGTCAGTTGGGGCCACCCACACCCCAAAAAACAAAAGCCAAACCCTTACTGAGGAGGCCCCCAATGGAGGAAAAAGATGCTCCACACATTCCTCACACCAGAGTCTTGGGGGTCCCAGGCTAGTAGACTGTATGCTCCAGCCTCTAGCGCAGGCTCCCCAATGCTGGGGGGAGCCCTGAGGGGCTGGGTCCCGGCAAGCCCAGGGCCGTATCCGGTCTCTGGGCCGTAGGTTCTCACTCCTGCCTTAAGGGGAGGAATTGGAGAAGGAGAAGAGTCAGGGTCGCATCTGGGAAATGCTGCACAAGATCCTTCCCACCCTGGTGGTTTTGCCCAGGCCCAGCGGTTCTGAAAGCGCGTAAGGCCGTCCCTTCCTCTTAGGGCACGGCTCACACAGGCAGGTTAGCGTTCAGCCAGGGCCTGGTGCTGAGCCGGCCAGACTAACCACTGCAGCAAGAGGCTGGGCCCAGTCTGTTGTGCCTTGCCCCATGCCACCCGTCGGTGACAGCCCCGGGGCAGAGCTTTCTAGGACCTTTTTACCCCAGGCAAAAAGCCTCTTGGCAGGCAGGCTGCAGAGTGGGAATCTGAAGCTTTCTTGCGGGGGGGGGGGGGGGGGGGTGGTACGAGTCGTATCTGAACGCTCTGTTACAAGAGCCCAGAGGGCCGGCAGATCGTTCCCTAGCTACCCAAGCAAGAGGCTCGTGTTTACCTTGGCTTGTCTTGAAACAAAGGCCAGTGCTTTGTGCCACCGGTAGGGCCTTTCATCAAGTTGGAGCGCTTGTGCAGAGGTTCAGGAAGGGCGGCTCAGAGGCTAGAGCAGAATACAGAACAGACAGACCCCTCCTCTCACAACTGGCCTATGGATCTGCTTACAGAGGGAGTCGAGCTAGGAGCGGACAGTCCTCTCTCAGCAGGATTCTAGCTGAGTAGCGTCACCCGCCCATAGCTACACCCAGGTCACCGATCTGTCCCGGGTCATAGGACAGCACTTGTGCTCTCTGTACGTGCATGGGGTACGGGGGCTCAGGGATGCAATTTCTACAGAATTCTGGAGTTCTTACTGGAATATCTAGCTCAAGGGGGAACAGGAAAGTGCCTCCAACAGCTCCACATTTCTGCATTTGAGAGGCTGCTTGCTTGTTTTCAAATGAGGCTCAAATAGCTGACACTGGATAGCGCGATGGGAGGGTTACTGCTGCCCTTCCTCTCCCTGGGAAGCGCACACAGGCTGAACGCTCTGAGTGAGGCTGCTTGAAACCAGGGCACCCACGAATGCCCCTCCACACAGCACCCCCAAATGGGGAACGAGGAGCCAAGGCCTGGAGCCATAGCACTGAAATGCAGCTACCCACACCCTGGGTGCAGAAAGTGACCCGGGGGAACCTCCATTGTGGCACCCATTGCCTGCTGTGTTTCTAGGCCCAGGTTCTGGACAGTGTCTCAGAAATAAGACAATTTAAACCCAAAGATTTTCACTTGGGGCTGCTCTGACAGAAGGCATCAGGCAGAGCCCTTCCAACTACAGCCCAGTTGGAATCAGCGTGTGGCTTTATATCCTGAACTAGAGACAGACATGCCCATTATACAGCAATTGTGCTGCCTCTCTCCGCCGGCCGGAAAGTTGTGTGTGTAGACCCAATTGACCTGAACACAATCTGATGAGATCAAGGCTATCTCCAGTCTCTTATGTGGTCCCCTCCTGGTTTGCTGGTAGCAACGTTAGCTTTTTGGGAGGTTCCCATCCACTCCAAGGTTTCTCCTTTGGTAGCATCTGAGTTCACGCTCACCAGGGATGTGAAAGTGTGTTTCATCAAGTAAACGTGTGACTACCCCTGCACTGCTGCCTCTGATACAGGAGCAGCAGTGTGGGGGAGGAGAGGCTTTTAAGCCAGCTCCCTGCACAAAGCAGGAGCCTGTGTGCAACAGTCAAGGTTACTCTGAGCCCAGGCTTATCAGTTAACTATGTACATGGTTCCACTTTCACATCCTGGGCCTCACCAATCGGGAGCCACTAAGCAGCTGGCTCCAATCAACTTGGCCCTACCCGAGCAGGTCTCCTTCCATCCAATCTTGCACCTAAGCCTGCCTCAGAAATCTCTTGGTGGGGTGTGGGGGGGGGGGGGGAGTAGGAGGGGAGTCACATTGCTATCTTCACTCATCTGGACGTAAACTTTCTCCCTGCCATGCAGGATCATAGCCTGGGAGTTCCTCCGCCCTTCCTTCTCCTCACACAGCCAAGCCAGCAAGATCTGGAGGCTGCTGCTACATAAAGTCTCAGGTCACTGCTGCTCAGCCAGGCTCTTCGACATGCACCTTACTGGGGTCATCTCTCGCCCAGCTTCCCTCGCACCCTCCACTTTACAGTTCTAGAGAAGCAGCGGCAGACCTTTTATAAATACATGAAAAGCAAGAGGAAGACCAAGGACAGGGTAGGCCCACTGCTTAGTGAGTAGGGAGAAGCAGTAACAGGAAACTTGGAAATGGCAGAGATGCTCAATGACTTTGTTTCAGTCTTCACCGAGAAGTCTGGAGGTGTGCCTAACGTAGTGAATACAAGCAGAGAGAGGGTAAGTTTAGAAGATAGGATACACAAAGAACAAGTTAAAAATCACTTAGGAAAGTTAGATGTCAGCAAGTCACCAGGTCCTGATGAAATGCATCCCAGGATACTCAAGGAGCTGATAGAGGAGGTATCTGAGCCTTTAGCTATGATCTTTGAAAAATCATGGCAGACAGGGGAGATTCCAGAAGACTGGAAAAGGGCAAATATTGTGCCCATCTATAAAAAGGGGAATAAGAACAACCCAGGAAGCTACAGACCGGTCAGTTTAACGTCTGTCCCAAGGAAGATAATTGAGCAGGTAATTAAGGAAATCATATGCAAACACTTGGAAGGTAATAAAGCGATAGGGAATAGCCAGCATGGGTTTGTGAAGAACAAGTCATGCCAAACTAATCTGATAGCTTTCTTTGATAGGATAACGAGCCTTGTGGATAAGGGAGAAGCGGTGGATGTCATATACCTAGACTTTAAGGCATTTGATACAGTCTTGCATGATATTCTTATTGATAAACTAGGCAAATATAACTTAGATAGGGCCACGATAAAGTGGGTGCATAATTGGCTGGATAACCGTAGTCAGAGAGTTGTTGTTAACGGTGCTAAATCCTGCTGGAAAGGGATAACAAGTGGAGTTCCGCAAGGGTCTGTTTTGGGACCCGTACTGTTCAATATCTTCATCAATGATGTAGATATTGGGATAGAGAGTACGCTTATTAAGTTTGCAGATGATACCAAACTGGGTGGGGTTGCAACTTCTTTGGAGGATAGGGACATAATTCAAAATGACCTTAGCAAGTTAGAGAAATGGTCAGAGGTAAACAGGATGAGGTTTAATAAAGAGAAATGCAAAGTGCTCCACTTAGGAAGGAACAATTAGTTCCATACATACAAGATGGGAAGTGACTGTCTAGGAAGGAGCATGGCGGAAAGAGATCTAGGGGTCATAGTGGACCACAAGCTGAATATGAGGCAACAGTGTGATGCTGTTGCAAAAAAAAAAAAAAAAAAAAAAAAAAAAAAGCAAATATGATTCTAGGTTGTATCAACAGGTGTGTTGTAAGCAAAACTCGTGAAGTCATTCTGCTGCTCTACTCTGCACTAGTTAGGCCTCAGCTGGAGTACTGTGTCCAGTTCTGGGCGCCACATTTCAAGAAAGATGTGGAGAAATTGGAAAGGGTACAGAGAAGAGCGACAAGAATGATTAAAGGTTTAGAGAACATGACCTATGAAGCCAGGCTTCATGAACTGGCCTTGTTTAGTTTGGAAAAAAGAAGATTAAGGGGGGACATGATAGCTGTTTTCAAATATCTAAGAGGGTGTCACAAGGAGGAAGGAGAAAATTTGTTCCTCTTGGTTTCTGAGGACAGGACAAGGAGTAATGGGCTTAAAGTGCAGCAGGGGAGGTTTAGATTGGACATTAGGAAAAAATTCCTAACTGTCAGGGTGGTCAAATATTGGAATAAATTGCCAAGGGAGGTGGTGGAATCTCCCTCTCGAGATATTTAAGAACAGGTTAGATAGAATAATAGGACTGGAAGGGACCTCAAGTGGTCATCGAGTCCAGCCCCCGCCCTCAAGGCAGGACCAAGCTCCGTCTACACCATCCCTGACAGATGTCTATGATTCTATGATTCCTTGCAAGTTTTTCTGCACCAGCCAGTAGCTAGCTAGAAAGCCATCCCCATGCAGTATGGGAAGGCATGTAAACACAACTAGGCTTGTTTAAACCAGAAGTTTTTTAGAAAGTACAGGTTGAACCTCTGAGCCAGCACCCTTGGGCCCTCGCTGGTGTCGAGCCAGAGAATTTGCCAAACCCCAGGATGTCAACATTGTACCACGTGTGTCTTTGTCAAGCAGCATTGCAAGCACTGTCCCATTTCTTTGCCTCAGTAAAACAGAACTGTATTGATACACCCTATAAGCCTACACCTAGCCAAGGCTTCTCAGCTCTCTTCATAAAGTGCTAGCGTTGTGCCAATGCAGTAAGATTAAGTAACAAGGAAATAAAGCATTAAAACACCCCTTGCTTACACTTAGAAGCGTTGCCAGCACTTCCACAGCTCGCTGGACTCAGACACATAGGAGGTCAATTAGTACTAAGCAGCACAGAACACAAGACCAGGACAGTGGCTGCAAACAAACTTTCCAGGACTGTGGGAAACTTGGACACTCCCACGGTAAGCAGGCGTCCAGCTAACTAAACTCATGCTGGATCACAGAGGTTCAACCTGTATCTGTTTGCCAGAAGCTAGGAATGGGTGACAGGAACACTCAACAATTGCCTGTTCCGTTCATTCCCTCCGGGGCTCTGGACATCGGCCGCTGTCGGACAGGACACTTGGCTGGATAGCCCTTTGCACTGATCCAGTATGGCTGTTCTTAGAAGGGCAATTCACGTGAAGTCAGGTCAATACGCTGTCCAGTGCATTGTACTGTCCTGCTTAGCTAGACCTGGTGAAGGCATCCCCCCCCCCCCCAAGACAATGCAATAGGTCCTAAGCAGGTAGTCTCATTTGGCCATCAGCCATGACACAGACCACCCCCAGTCTGAGCCAGTTCAGGACCCGACAGGGTCCCCCATTAAAAACCCAAAGGAAGCGCACTTCTAAATCCTGTAGAAAACCCCCCAACCCTTTAACCCTCGAACGGGGTGCCCACTAGGGATGTAATAGTGTAGTCAATTAACTGATAAGCAAAAGCTTATAGGTTAATGCTATAGACTACATGCATTCCCCTCCCCCCCCCACCAGTACATTTTTGGCAGGCTGGCCAGCAACTTGCCTCAGTTCTGACTCACACCAGGTCTGGGAGCTCAGACCCTCCTTCCCCAGACAGGGGCTGCTGCCACTGTATCAGAGGCAGCAGCACAGGGTGACAGGCAACCAGTCTGCAAGGGGAGTGGTTTTCAGCTGGCTCCCCTCACAGACCAGCTCCCACCTAGCACCCTAACACAGAGGCAGCAGTGCAGTGTGGCAGGGGGTTCCTCGGGTCAGCTGCTGCTCACCATTGGTGGAATTCTCCTCCTCCAAAGCCAGCTGCCATGGTCTCTGGGTTTAGTCCTTCCCATAGGGGGAAGCTCACACCAAGTGCTTAACCAGCCCATCTGTTACACGCCAACTGTTCCCAAGCCCAGCCTGCTCCCCTCCTACCCCCGCTGCATTTTTCACAATGAAGATGTTAATTTTCCCCATCAAATACTTAATCTCTAGTCCCAGAGGGCACATCAGGGTCTCTTAACAAGAAACCTCCATGGGAGACTTAGCTTGCAAGCTAACAGCATCTGTTGCAACAGGGAGGCAGGGGATACTGCCTGGTAGGTCGGGCCTGCCTGATGAGAGCGCCTGCATGCTCAAGTTTTTATTCTTTAGGCCTGGATGTGCACCTGGGGAGCACAGGACACACACACACAAAAGCACGCCCTGTACACTTCACTGCAGCACACAGCAGGGTTTCCAAAGCAGACGGGGCACTGGCATTTCAGTGCCAACTTGGTGAGCCAATCGGAACAAGAACAAGGCCTGAAACCCCTTGCTTGGAGGGAACGGAGCAGCGACAAGTGGGAAAACCCTCCTGCCTTTGAAAGAGAAAGAAAAGCTACAGCTGTCCGCCTCCTTTAAAACCCAGTTCCTCAGTGAGCTGTCCGGGCTGGGGAGGGGACAGAAAAAGGCTTTTGGAAGAGTGTCTCTGCCCCGCCTGTACTGTCAGCTCACGATTTCATGCCTCCTGCCATTTGGGACGTGTGGCCAGTCTCACCACACCACGTCACATGGTCACTCATGAATTTTCCCTTATTCAGGATGGCGGTCACATCCCGTTTCTCTCAGTGGGGCCAAAGTCAGCCGCAGAATCATTTCCCTTCCCTATGCAGGCTGCAGGGACACTGCCCTGCAAGTTCACCGCTGGGAGGGGCAGTTTGTGAGATCGATGCCAGCCACGCCCCCAGGCAAAGCAGCTGCCACTCACTGACTTTGGGGGCTAAACAGCAGAGACACTTGGATGGACAGTGGGGGCAGGGGGGTCGTCTTGAGCAGCAGGAGGCAGCGTATGCCGCTTCGCGTCAGGCACAGAAGAATGCGAGGGGGCAGGTGTTGCTCAGGGAGGTCCGGCTTCTTAAAGTTAGGAAGTCTCATTGTTTTTACAGGGAGTATCGAATGGATCGATGAGTTTCAAGTTCTCTAATGTGCATCTCGAACTCACCAGCCCTGTGCCAGTGCGAGCCTGAGGCCTTCAGCAGCTCCATGGTTCGAGTTACTTATCATCCAGTCCTTTTTAAAGGGGAAAAAACCCACCCCCCAAAGGGTAAGGCAGTACCAGGAATCGGATAGTTTATAACTGAAGGGTAAGAGGTAAGAGCCAGGGTAAATGGAGCCTCCCCCAGCTGCTGAAGTGGAGACATGCAGTCAAAGCTGGACTTGCCCACCTGAAATCTCACACAGGCAGATGATTATGGGGGAGTTAGTCAGACTGACCAAAATCCACCACTCCCCCTAAATGATCAAGTGAGATTTGGGGTGAGTGACTCAAGGCAGGCTGTGGCACCCCAACAATAGTTCCAAGGTCACTGGGTGCAGAAAGTTCCATTTCTCAGGCCATGTCTCCATTTGCAGACAATCGCTGCTGCAGCAGTCAATCTTCCAGCATTCAATTTAGTGGGTCTAGTAAGAGACCCAATAGAGTGAGCACCGAGGGCGCCTCCATTGGCACCGCTACTCGCAAGGAGTAAGGGAAGTAGATGCAAGCGCGTCCCCTGTCAACCTCCCACTGTGGAGATGGCGCCAAGCTCAGCTTAAAATACGCTGACTCCAGCTACGTTCCTTATGGCTCCGTACGCCTTGGATCATTCCCCACTTGGGGGTGCTGTACTCAAGGGGCAGTCGGAG
Source organism: Pelodiscus sinensis (assembly GCF_052426305.1). Taxonomy (NCBI): domain Eukaryota; kingdom Metazoa; phylum Chordata; order Testudines; family Trionychidae; genus Pelodiscus; species Pelodiscus sinensis. Next base: position 3,819,317 of record NC_143074.1, on the reverse strand, counting down.
GCACTGAGGTTCCAAGCAGCCTTTCACAGACAATAGTCAGGGAGAAAGGTTTGTGTAAAATTTCCCCATAGGATCCAATTTCAGCTATTGAACTCACATTGGAAAAGAAACAGCCTCTGAAGCGCCACCAAACGGCTCCACGTTTCTGCACTTCCCCTTCCACTCAGAACTTGATATTCAAATAAGAGTTCCAGGATTCGACAGAAGTTACACACCCAGTCTCTCCCCCCCCAGTATGTAGGCAGAGCAAAGTTCAGAAGTAGCCTGCACTTGTAAGATAGGCAGCTAGACCTCCAGTGAGGCCCTGGGTCTAATCAGGTGCACATAGGAGAATGAAGTGAGGGGGAGGTGAAGGCAGACAGATCGGCCCCATCTAGACCCATATGAAGAACAAACCATTGCCAGAGGAGCTTGAGTCATTGGGCCCCCCAGGTGATTTAGAAGCACCACCAAGTCTCGTTGGGACTACAAATTGCTTTTCTCTGGTGCTTGTGTTGTGGTGCCTAGCTCTGGGAAGCTCCATTTCCTTCTCCGGGGAAGAGGAAAAGCAGGGACAGACACCAAGCGACAAACTGGGGGAGATTAGCAAGCGAGGGGTGCCAAGATCTCTCCTGCTTCCCATGAGGGGGGGGCATACAATGCTCAGCAGGAAATTCTGCAACAAAATAAAATGCAGATAAAATAAAATAAAATTCTGCCCGAGCTACTCTAAACCTCCTCAGACAGGGCCTCCTCCTACAGCCACTTATGTGAACGAGCATCCCCATGACAACTGGCCTAGGAGTCAGGAGACCAGGGCTCTGTTCCCAGCCCCGCCACTACCTTGCGGTGTGACCTTGGGAAAGGTCCTTCCCTCTGTCATGTAAGCCACTCTGGCCAACGGGTGCTGTTCTCTCCAGCTATCGTCTCCGTTCCAGGACCTTTCCAGCACGCCACAGAGCAGGAGAATGGCATTTTCCTCCCTCAGAGATGCTTTTCTGGGTCCTAACAGGAGTGAGCGTACACAAGTGATGGAGTATACAAGTGCCTTGGGAAACTAGAAATTCAGCTTCATGACGTGGAGATTTATCCAAACACTGGCCGGATTTAACTGCAGGGCCTAGTTCTCCTCCCACCTCCACTGGATGACAGAGTCAGTCTAGCACTGCATTTTAGTTAGAGTCTCTGGGCACACACAGGATGCAGCTGGAGACCAGAAGTGCCTCCCATGTGTCTAGTGCAGCTGGACCCCAGAGATAAGCTTTCAGAGTCAGTTAACAGCTGGAGGCACCAATTGCTAAGCCAAGCCGTCCCTGGAAGGGCAAGGAGCTAGTGGTATGGGTGCTCAGGAGAAACATCCATGAACCAAATGGGAAGCAGCTCCTTCATAAGCAGAGTCTTTGCAACAGCAACTATACATCCGGGCCCAGCTGCACAAGAACTGGACCTTCTTGCAAACGGGTTGTCAGTAAGTTGGTCCTTCCTTATCCCCGTAGGGCAATAAGAGCAAATTAAGTGCTCATGTCGACAGCACAGGCAGTTTTCGGATCTTGAGCACCATTATGGCAAACGTGAGAGGAGACTTCTGTGCCCAGCTTGGCTATTGGGCAGCCTTGGACAAGGAACATGGCCTCAGGTGACCCACCAGTCTTTAGCTTGGCTAGCAAGACTGAGTTCTTTGGTTGGGGTGCACTGATCTTGGATTTTCTAGACTCGTGTAGTGCAATTAAGACATTTATCCCTCTGTCTACATTAGCAAATGAAGAACCACATTTAGCACTAGCTGAGGGGATTGAAACAGGATGAGGTGTTAGTGACCCATCATTACCAACAATGGGTCCTTTAACAGCCAAGTCACAACAGGGACATATTTTCCACACAGACTTTTGTACAGCCTCTCAAGAGCAGAGTTGGCTTCAGAAAAAATAATCCACACCAGTTTGCACAAGAGTCAATATGTGCAGCAGGTTACACAATGCCACAACGTTCTCAGCAAGTTGTTTCAACAAACAGCACGTGTGTCAACATATTAGCAGCTTGAAAGATTAATCGGAGACACGAAAAAAATCAAAGTACAAGTTGCTCAGAGTTCTTGCTTGAGGGTAAGCTAGATCCCAACACTGTAGGAAAGGCAAAGACGGCTGGAATTCAATTGAGGATTCTGGATTTCCATCTGTCAGCATAAGCAAGACAGCAACTTCAGGAAACTGGAGCGTTTGAAAGCTACAAAAATTGTTAGGTAAAAAGTAAGCTGCTTTCAGTCACTACTGAACATGCAGAAGAAAATAATGGAGACTCCACTGGTGAAATTTTCGAACACAAAATGAGTTCTAACCGTCAAAGGTTAAAAGCACCTTCTGTTCCCACAGATTAAAAAAAGACACCTCAGAATAATAGGACTGGAAGGGACCTTGAGAGGTCATCAAGTCCAGTCCCTTGCCCTCTCAGCAGGACCAAGCACTATCTAGATCATCCCTGACAGGTGTCTAAGCCAATTTTCTTCCACTATTTGGTCTGAGGAAGTGGGTCTGGCCCACAAAAGCTCACCACCTAATAAACCATCTTGTTAGCCCTGTTTTTTGTTTCAAATATCTCCAGTGATGGAGATTCCACAACCTCCCTAGGCAATTTATTCCAGTGCTTAACCACCCTGAGAGTTGGGAAGTTCCCTCCCCAAAAAATGTCTAACCTCAACCTCCCTTGCTGCAATTTAAGCCTATTTCTCCTTGACCTCGGATGATAGGACAAGCAGCACAATGTCCCCCCCCCTCCTTGTAACACCCTTTTAGATACTTGAAAGCTGCCATCATGTCCCATCTCTTCTCTCTTCTAAACTAAAGAAGCCCAATTGTTTCAGTCTTCCCTCATGGGTCATGTTTTCTAGACCGCTAATCATTTTTGGTTGCGTTCCTTGTATGTCTGAGGAGGAAGAAAAATGTATTGGAGAGATGGCTGGGAAGGTCATAAATTGCTGAAGAGAAGAGATGCTCCAATTAACCAATAACTAATTAATTTTAACTGTCCCCACTCAGCTAGGGCTGTCCAGTCACTTCTTATATATGCCCTGCATACACACAAGCCCTATGTACCGAAGCAACAGAGCAGGCCACCTGAGCAAGGTGGAAAAGGAAGGAGAGAGATACCTGTATTAAGTAGGGATGCTTGACCAGGATGGAGCAGTCCCATCCCCCCACCTGCACCGTGGGCCAGTCTGGTCAGAGCATCCCCACCACCCAATCCATGCTGTGGCCTAGGGTGCTCCTGCCCAGCAGGGCCTCCCACACCACTGGAGTGGATCCCGTTTAAGGATTATATTTAACTGGCTGATTAAACTTGATTTTACATCCTGAGTAATAGAGGAGCTGAGGCGACAGTATTTTGGTTTTGCAAAGCCAAGAGCAGTTTGGATCCAGGTTCTAATCTATCCCAACCATCACCTACGATGGGGGTGGGATAGTTTCCCCACTTTAAAGCATGCTCTGGGAACAGGGCTTATGCTTCTACAAAAATGGGACAGATGTGCTTAAGACTATATTGAAGGCCCATGCATACCCAGTCCCCTGGCATCTCTCTGCTGTAGAGATAGGAATTCCGATTCCACTGGTCTGGAAGGGATGAACACTAGTCACCCCACACTCTTACAACACTGGAAAGGGAGGAAGAACTTGATGGGATAACTGAACTTTGATTGTGACAAGACAGAGCGCTTGCCAGGAGCCAGATTTGTATCAGGTGCCATCACATGCCTCCTGGGTGAAATAGTTCTCTAGCCAGACTGCTGAGAAAAAACAGACACCCATTACCTGTGGGAAAGGGTTTTGCGCAAAGGTCAGTTATGGAGCGATCATGATGGCTCTCCATCCTCAGAGGAAACCTGCCTAAAACACATGTTCAAAAGAGGAGCCCGGGAGCTTAAATTCAGAATTCTGCTAGACACTAAAAGTCACCGAATGAGCAGAGTCCCTGAATTCATGGCTCATTACAGTGATCTGTAACCCACTAACTCCTGCCCCTTTTGTCCAGTGACTGCAGAAGGCTTACTGGGCCTCTCTACCTTGAGCAGCCGCTTAGAATGCGCACTAACTCTCATCCTTTTCATTTAGCTCTGACACTTGGAGCATCTTAGGAAGAGCCTTATGTGGCTTGAAAAGTCTGTTGCTCTCACCAACTGAAGTGGGTCTAAAGACTATTACCTCACCCACCTGGTCTCTCTTCCAGTGGTGGGCTGCCTGCGGTCCTGTGGGCTTCCCCCCCCCCCCCGCAGGTCCATGGGCTGCTTCCCCCCTACCCCGTCTGACAGCCAGTTCATGGCATTCCAGCTCTGGGAGGGAGGGGCAAGGACGGAGCGTGAATCAGGTGATTCGCACACTCCGAAGGTGCTGGGAAATAGCAGGGAAGCACAGGCAGTGCAGGGCTCCAGGGTGTGAGAGGTGAGGGGGGAGGGTGGTAGATGGGGAGGGACATTGGACTGCAGGCCGCTGCAGTCCGCCAAGATGGAAGGAGGGCATAGCCGGGAAAGGGTGCATGTTCCTTGGCTGGAGGACAGACCAAGTCTGAAATTCATAGATGGACTGGCAGGGGTGGAGAAAGGGACAGCTAACGGGGTTATGGCTGTCCTGGTCCCTCTTCTCTCCCCCCCATGGTCATTCTGCAGTGTAGCTCCCTCCTACCAGACCCCTCCCTTTCCAATTTATGGAAAACAAATTGGACCCACATCCCATTATCCTGGCACAACCAAACCCTGAGCTTGCTTTAAGTTAGAAGCAGAGAAGCTGCCTACCAAACTTGGTGGTCCCAACTCTTACCGTTTAGGAGTTCTTGAACAAATGGACTTGGATGGACGAACAGACATTTCTAAATTACATCGTCGGACGACAGCATTAAGCGGTGGCTAGGACGCAGGCTACTTTCACTCCTGATTGACGGGGTCATGTGTAGTCAGAGCCGGTTATGCTTCCCATTCCCCCCCTTGCTTGAACTATTACACTGCCCTTCGTGGCTCTTCCCAAGAGATGCTGCACCATCACCTGTGTACAGAGCACAACAGAGGGACAGTCCAGGGCTAGAGACCCCCTAAGCTTTCCAAGAGCCAGACATGCATCAGGCTCTGACCTGGCTACACTTACTTGAAGCGTCTCCTGATGGGCAGTGCATCGGGTCTAAGGCAGGCTCCCTGTCTGCCTAGGGGCTGCACATGCAGGCAGGCAGAGGGGCCAGGCAGCTACCCCCACAGCTCCCATTGGCAGCAGTTCAGCCAATGGGAGCTTTGGAGTTGCTGCTGGGGTCAGGACAGCCCACAGAGCTCCCCGATCGCCCCTACACCTAGGGGCCACAGGGACATGCTGGGGCTTCCGGCTTGGAGTGAGATTTGCTGCAGGCTGGATGAATTTAAGCAGCAGACCAGAGTGTCCCCTCCCTTTCTCTACAATAGCCTCAAACCATGATTGTGTCGATCAGACACCACACCCCTAAGAGCAAGAGAAGCAGCTGTAAATGCCTGTTTTGCCACCTGCTGAAGGAGTAGACCAGATTCTGGATGACAGGCACTGATGGCCATGCACACACGGCTATACAGACACCTGAGCAGATGGTGACTAGAAGAAAATGCTGCAGTCAGAGTAGTTTGCAGGGACCCAAAGCTGAGGGGGGGGGGGGGGGGGCAGAAGAGATTCTCCTCTGATGAGGATCTTGTACTCTATCCCACCACCCTGAGCGAAGCTAACTCAAAAGCAGAGGGCTAAACCAACAAGACACCAATGGTCTTGTCCCCATTTATGCCTCCACTTTGAGGCAATAAGTAGGATTTTGGAAAGACTTCTGCATGGCTGTCATTCACCCCTGTGAACAATGTACCAGGCCAAGCAAGGTGTTTGGAAGAGTCAGCTGAAAGCTGCAGCTGAGAAGGTGACAGGGGAAGACTGTTACTCTTCGAAGACCACCAGTAAACATAGAACAAATGGGACTAGCTGGGGCTGGCTACATCCAGTTGTAGGACTGTATGCATTCAGTACTACCGATGGCCTGCAGAAAGTCCAAATCAACTGTCGAGTTGAGCTGCAGGGCTGTATTGCTTGTGGCTTACGCAGCTTGCGCTTGTCCCACACAACAGAGAAATAGGAGCAAAGGCTGTAGCACAGTAAGTTTGGAGAATACATGAATATTCCAATCAGGCACAGCCCGGAGGCTATTCCATCTGGGGCTGTGCAGTCTCTACACTAGCAAGAGCCAGCCTCTCTTCTCCCTGGGTTTTACTTCAAAGGAATCCTGAAGAGCATCCCCGGGCCACACTTCTCCTTCCTTGGCCTTTCAGCACTTTGTGAAAGGTTTGCCTGAGTCCAGAATGCCAAGAAGCTGCTCAGGTGGAGCACTGGTTTGTTTTTCTGGGTAACCGTCTCCATGCTACCTAAGGAGACATTTTGACTGAAGCAAATGCAGCTTTTTCCAACAGCAGGCTGAACAAATAGACCCCATGGTGAAGAAAGTAGAGGTCACTTGTCCAGCTCAACCCATATATAGCATGGGGGAAGATTTCCCTCCCTCCCCAAATCTCCAAGCATTTTCTTCAATCACCAACAAATTGAACATGACCACAGATCCTGTTGTCCCCATAAAGGATTTCTTCTGCATGTATCTCAGGGGCGGGAAAGAAAAAAAGTTAAGTGCTGAGTTCATTATGAACAAGAGTCCACGTGTTTACAACCTCAGGCACTTTTCCCTGCTTAAACACCACACTTAGAGCACTGTGCGGCTTATCAGCATACTGGCTGCCCAAGGAGGAATTAAAACTGAGTCACCTTGAACAGCTGGAAAAAAATTCCAACCCAAGTTGAGAATGTTTACCAAGCCTGTTCCTTCCCACACACTGCAAGGTGGGGAACGGGAAGTGAACCAGTGCATCCCACTTAGATTTTTTGGGTAGCTTGGAGGGGGAGGGGAAGGAGGGAGGAAAGGAAGGAAAAGCACAACCAAGGTGTGTTCATGATTTTAAAAGCCTGCCTGAAGCTGCCTGTTGCTAAGAAACTACAGTGGCAAGCAGGGGACATTCTGGGGCTGGAGTCTAGAAACTGACATTCAGTTGCTTTGCTTTCACTCCTTTTAACCCCCTTCTGTCACTCCACTTGCACAGGAGCATTGCTCTTCACGAGTCAGATTTCAAAGATTTTCCACCCTCCAGACAGATGAGGATTTCCCCAACTCAGACTGGGGTGTAGTCTCAAATCCTACGCCCTTGAAGTCCTAGAGTGGAGAAGCTGCTTTGCCTGAAAGAAGGGTATGACCCATGCGATCTCCATTCATCGGACAGACATGCACAGCAGGCATTTTCACACAGCTACAGAGCCATGCTATCGGTTGTACTTTGACCCACCCTTCTGCCTAATAATCCCGACTCCTGGGGTTTTATTCTAACACTCCAGAGAATCAAGTAGATTCTGTGCTGGACCCTAAAAGCCCATGTTTCCTTTACCCTCCTCCCCCGCAAAGTTACCCGGGACGAGAGTCTACAAAGGATAATATTCCTGTGCAACCCTGGTCTAAGAAGTGGTGGAAGAGACAGGAGCAGGGACTGGGATTCTGTAGGAATACAATGCAATGCCAGCCTACCCCAAGGATTATCCCCTGTGCACAACCTCCCCTCCCACCCCCACCCCATATAGAGCTAGGTGTGGAGAATCACACCCCTGGTAACAAAGCCTTCCTCAACTACAGGGAAGTGGAAGTTGGCAGAACCCCCACAAAGGAAAATAATTCCCTATGAAACTAACCAACAGAAGAGCCAGGCCGGAGCCAAGATTGTACATCAGGCCGCCCCTGAACTTGGGGAAAGCTCAGATCCAAGAGCTGTGGCTCAAGATTCTCTCTACAAGAAGTTCAGTATTTGCCCAGTCACAGATCTGACCTTAGTTAGTGCCAGGAGCAGGTTCCATTAGAGCCTGTTACTTCAGGTGGCCCTCCTGAGTTTGATGGCATTTATCATGGTGCATATTGTGCACTAGAGGCCTATGCGTTAACCCAGGGCTCAACAGGACGATGCTGTCCGGTTGCAGAGCGTGCCAGACGCAGACAGTGCTCTGTGGGGGGGGGATAGGGGGGAGACTTGTACCCACCCACAGGTTCTTAGGGCTTGTCTACAGCAGGAAGTTGCAGCAGAATAAGCTGAACTGTGTTTAAATAGATCTAGTTAAAGCCATATCAATCTATGTGCCTTATCGCGGTTGTCAGAGCCCCACTAACACCTCCACCCTCCTGTGAGCCAAGGCACTGCTATTATTTCCTGGTTTCAGGGTAGGGGAATGTCTGTACCCATTAAGGGTGAGGCTCACCGATTAACCTTTCACATCCCTACTAGGGACAGCAATGGAGATGTTCTGGCTTAGGTCTCTACTAAGGGGTTGCAAAAGAGCTGTGCGCTGAATTTTAGAGCTAAATCAGCTGATCCAGGTTTTGACACTCACAGCCGCAGGTTTGAGGGTGTTTTAAAGCCACAGTGACATAACTCAAAACCACACAGGGAGCATCCTAGCCACTGAGCCAAGCTTCCTCAGTTTGATTTATCAAGAGCTCATTCTGATTTAGCTTCAAGTCCTTTAAAAAAAAAAAAAAAAAAAAGTCAGATTTCATTAGAGCAAAACAGGTTGCAAAACCTGCAAGCAGCAGCCACACCATGTTTTGCACTGGTTTAAATTCATGCCTTAAATTATTGTGGTGCAAATCTCGTTTAGAAAAGCTCTTAGTCTCAGTTAATTATGATCACTAGTGACTCTCTAGAGCCCTGGCAAACATCCCCCACAAGGTGCTTTAATGCCCGTCAAGTCTACAGCCTAATAAGCCACCCCTCCAAACACATTACCCATGTATTATTCTTTTCCTGGAAACACAAAGCAAAACATCCCAACCCTGTCTGGCTGCCAGAACAAGCCAACAATTCACTGAATGAGAGAGATCAGCAATAACCCGTCAAAGTCCAAGAGAGAAGTTGTGCTCAGACATTCTGGGAGCAAAGTCCTTTAAATCTGGCCACTGCCAACAGTGATGTAAGGAAAGCTGTGGGAAGAAAACCATCAACTCTTGCCCCTTTACATCAGCCATTGTGCAGACCATGACATCGGTTCAAGGAGTGTGACCCCATATGGTACCAACAGACTCTGTGCACAACTACAGGACCAGAGGGCTTTATTTGCCAAACAAGACGGCTACCTTGCCCACCTACTTTTAAAGGACTTAAATAAGGAAAGGAGATTTGCACTTCATGGGTTTGTTTTTCTATCCAAATTAACCAGGATTCATGTTGGACTGGATCTCTGATGTGCTGTACTTGGTTAAGTGAGGACACAGTTCTCCCTCCCCCCCCCCCTTTTTTTTTTAAAGCAGCACCATGGAGTGTCAGATTTAAATCGCTATCACAGGCCAGGAAGTTGCACAAACATCTTGCTCTATCCTTTCTGCATGGCTTCCTTTTTCCAGCCTGCCACATTACAGCTACTACACTCAGGCGCTAACATGCTCCGAAACGTTAAACAATCACAGAGATGCAGAGCAGAGAGGACATTAAACACCTCCTCAGAAGAGATTAAGCCTCAATCAGGCCTGCTGCTTGGACACCATCATGAAAGGACTCGGATGGTCCCAGAGAAATAGGGCCTGCTCTGGAGCCATGTCTATGCTAGGATCACTTCACTGGTGGTAACCATAGCAACCAAGTATTCCTAGTGTGGACACAGCTATACCAGCAAAGCGACACTGTTACTAGTAACACATTCCAGGGGTGGGGAACCTACAGCCTGGGGCCTGGATGCTCCAGCTACATTGGGGGGTGCACTGTGGCTGGCCCACTAGTCTCATGGCCCCACCCATCACAAGCCCCAGTCTGGATCCAACTTGTGGGCTCTGCCCAGCTTGGGGAGGAAGAGGTTCTGCGAGCTGCAGGGAAGCACTCCCTACAAGCGCCACTTCCCGCCCCCCCCCCCCCCGGCATACTGGGAATCACAGCCAGTGGAGCAGCGGGACTGGTGCCCACACAGAGCACTTCCCTACAGCCTTGCACAGGGCCAGTGTCACCATTCTGCTCCTGCATCCCTACCCTGCTTGCCTCCGGCTGCACTCTGAGCCTCTCATTTTTGGCCCCACCCCAGAGCCTAGAGGGGCCCACAAAATCCACTAGCCTCAGGCCCCCAGAGGAGTTAATCCAGCCCTGGAGGCAAGCCCTGAAACTTGCCCCCTTGGGGCTAGTGCCTGAGGGAATGCCCCCTTCCTTCTCACTTGGAGGACACACGTGAGGTTTCGCCATCACTTAAATGTGCCCCCCCCAACTGATTTTTCTGTGGGTCAGTGCCCCCTGACCCAAAAAGAGCCCCCCACCAGCAAATCCAAACTATATTGGTACTAGCCCAGATTAACAACATAGATGCCCCTAGGGTAGAAACAGCTATCAGGTCAGGGAATCCCACCTCCTTGCACTTCTGAGGGATAAAGTTTTACCGGCAGACACTTGTAGCACACAGCCAGCCTTGGAGGGCAGTTCAGAGCCATAGGTTCTCAGTTTCTGTTCTCAGTGAGCAAGCGACCACCTCAGGACTTGAGTCACAAGGGCAGAAATGGCTGGAGACACGGATATAACCTGCATCCACTTCAGCAAAGTGAAAGGTGAAAGGTTGAGACGATGTATTTGTTCACTTACAGAATTAGTGTGTATGAATCAGTGTGGACATAAAATGCTGGTTATAGATAAGCCCAAGATTTTGTTCTTGAGCTGAAAGTCGAACTCTGAAAGTGACAGAGCCAATTCACTCTGTCAAGGCTGTTCTCCACATTGGTACTGAGTGCAGAAGGTGGGGGCCCACAAGAGACCTTAAAAAATACTCTGCCTCTATAGGCTTCTGCTTAAAAGCTCCCCAAGATTCCCTGGTTGTGGCAAATAGACCCAGGAAGAAGGGTTTTTTCCACTTGGTGGTGGCAGCCTAAGGCAGCACTTCAATTTCTTCTGTAGGGGTACCCCAAGCTCTTTTACCACAAGAGAACTTGGAGAAAAACTGCACTCTGATTGCATGCCTAAGACCGAGGTCAGCTCACAGACCTTTGGTTACCTCCCAGAACACAAGAATCAAATGAGATGAAGTCACAGATGATTAACAATACAAAAAGATATACTTGATGAAGCATACTTGGTTGCTGGGTATTTGAGCAACTGAGTCAAGAACAGATCAAAACACAGAAATGTATCTCTGGCTACCACTTAAAAAGTGCATGGGGGGGGGGGGGGGAGTACATGGACTGACTTAGCAAAGAGACATTTAACCAAACAAGGAAAATAACTTGATTGTGACTAAATAGACATTTCCTATCTACTTACAATCCATGCTTCAAGGTCCAGTCCATTTCCATGTCCTGTATCCCTTGTAGGCATGGCCCTTCTAACTGGTTCAATTTGTCTCCTTTCCCCAGCTCAAAACTCCCACAAAGGAAAGTAGCAGGCAGCTATAATTTGTCAATTCAAATTTCAAACACCATCTCCCATTAGCTCTCCTGGCTCCCTGCAAACACTTCCTAGCTACCTGAGTTTAATGTTTGAGTCAAATGCTGGCCAGCACACCTATCCATCATACACCTCTACACTCCCCTGCAAAAGTCTTTTTTTAAAAAGACATTCCTTACTGCATTGGGATACAGTATCTCTCCTCTACAGCCACCCAGCTTTCCAGAGGATGGACACCATCACAGGCTTTATACATGGCTTCAATCAGGCTCTACAAATCAACTCAGGTGCATGCACAAATTACTCTAATAATGGTGGCATGCAAATATCCAAGGTGGTATCAATCTAAGAACTCATTACAAGCATCCCACAGGCCATTACAGTAAAACCATTCAATTCTGTAGCACTCCTTTCTGACAAGTTTTAAAGACACTCAGCAAAAGTCAAATCACATCTGACACTCAAGTGTCATCTATGTAGTTGGCCAGAGTAAATGGCTTTTGTCTGCAAACAAGGGACATCTTTGTAGTCAGAGGTCAGTTAGTCTCTGGTTTCAGATCCCAGAAACCAAATAGGAAGTGAGAAAAGCCTGTGCAGACACACAAAACTTAACCGCCTCCAGTCAGAGAAAGCCTTTGTACATTTCTCCTCTCATCAGTTTTCACTTCCACACAAAAGTTTGAGAAGCCACATGAAGAGATTATCCTGCAACAGGGCAAGGCAGCCTGGAACAGCCCAACAGATTTGTATTAAGGAAAGATTAAACTGAAGAGGGGAAGTGGATTCTTCCCCATTCTCAAGGATCGCACAGCAACGGTTTCGTATTAAACGTTGAAGGGCAAGATACAATACAAACTTGAATGCTGAAGTATAACGCCAAGAGCCCCGGTGTCACTTTTCTTTCCAGTAGCCATCTGATCACTTTTCTGGTCTTCCTGTTCCTTTACCACCAGCCTCCTTTCTTGTCACTGATCAGATCCATTCTGCACTTCCCTTTTACTATAGTCCTAGTTTGGAAGATGACATCTGCTCACCTGTGTCTCCCTACAGTCACTCCCCAAATCACACTAGGTTCCATGAGAACTCCGAGCCAACATCACTTCCTACCAAGAAATGGTTAATCCTCTCTACCACCTGCAAAATACTCGAGGTATCTCTCCGCCACAGACATTACACTACAATTCATCAACTCCATTTGGACTGTTCCCCTCCATCCACTTTTAAATCTTTCCACCATAATGGAAAAGTGAGAGTTAAACTGAGGAACATTCCCAAGATTGGGGACCTCAATTCTGATGCGTGAAGATTAACTCCCTTTAATGGAGAGGAAAGCTGCACTTGCAATAGCCAACAGTAAGAAAGGTTACTCCTTCAAGCAAGGGAGCCATTAAATCCTCTCCCCTGCCTAACACTTTCACACTGCAGAGTCAATCAGCTACAGTATTGCCCACTCTTATGTGCTTAGTCTCCTGTTTATCCCCTGGAGCGGTCATCCCCCAGTACCTCTTTGGCATCGTACCAGATGCAGGCCACTAGCTCTCAGGTCTACATTCCAAGTGCCCAATGACGCACCAACCACCACCAATGGCTCCGGTTCTCAAATTCCTCTTGGCTGATGGAAACAGATCAGCGAAGCTAAGGCACAATAATTGACATGGAGTTTCTGATCCACCAGTAAACTAGCCAAAGTGGCAGAAATCCCCTTTTGCTCCATGTCTCAGACAGATTCTGCCACAGAGCTGGGCTACTCAAGCATGCAACTGTTCTGTTCTAGGACAGGAAACAGGTTTGCTCTGTCCCCCTCCCCATTTTGCAAACAAACAAAAAAAAAAACCACTTCTTGACTGCCACATCCAGAAGGATATGCAATAACACAGGAGCTGTGTAGAGTGGATTTGGAATACAAACAGAAGTTAATGGCCATTTGCATGAGGGGGCCTGGTCTTAGATACTGCCCTGACTCCAATGCAATCTATTCAAGATCATTTGGCCATTTTAAGCACAGCCAGCCAGCACTTGCTCCATTGTGTGCATTCAGGTTAGTATCAGTCACCCATTTAGCTGGGCAAGGTGACGTTCAGCTCATGCTTATGATGATCATGGCCAAATAAATAGGAGAGAGGGAGGACCTCTGAATTAGTGCAACTTTTGACCCTAGCATGGGTGCAGATTAAGTTGGACAACCCCTCCCTCTGTTCCCAATATATACAAGGCTGCAGACAAGCCACGGGCAGAAAGATGGTTTTGGTGTTTAGCACTGGAGTTGAGTGACATGTTTCAATTCCCAGGTCTAATACCAACTTCCTCTGTGTCCTGGATCTCTGTACCTCCGTTTTGCCATCTGTGAAATGGTGCTACAACACTTCACAGGGTTACAATAAGGATAAATACCAGATCAGATGCCCAATCACTGCTAAAAAAAGTTTGAATGTATTTTTTTATCCAAGGACTAAGAGATGCACACATACACACTTTAGGTCTGTTGTACCTTTTAAAACTCAAATACAAGAGTCTCACTTAGTCATTCCTACAGTAATCTGAACAGCTAAATAAGTGTGTGGGGGGCAGGGGCGGGGAGGAGACACAGAAGTTTTCAAAGCAGCTTTTAGAAAGAAACACTTTGTTTCTTCATTCTGTTGTCTTTCCCTGGTGGTGGTGTAGGAAGCAGGGCTGTTATTTTAATGATATTTTCAGGAGGAACTCTGTTTCAGTCTTGCTTTCCATCCTCAGTCTGCTATGGCACTCAATCAGTAAGTTTCAAAAGACAGCTCCATACATGAAGCGAGAGGTTAAATAAAACCCTCACACCTTTGTAGTGTTTTCCTTCAAACTGATGCCATTTTCCCTTGCGCGTGAAGCAGAGTCTGTCAATTTGACTCACCCTCCAGTTATCAAGATGGCAGTTTCCTGTCTCTAGGAAGTCAGAGTTAGTCTTTAGGACTTTGCTGCAGGACCAGCCTTTAGGGAGACCTCTGGATGAGCACAAATCTCTCCAGTTATGGGGTTAGCACCCAAAAGTGTGCACAGCAGAGAATTGTGGGGGGTTTTTTAAAGATAAAAAAACGCACTGGTGTAGGAATCCAAGTTCTTCTTTCAGAAGACAGGCTTGGAGTTTCCCCATGCGCTAGGCAAGCTCGAATGACCCAAGATACTTCTGTGCTTATTGTGGCATCAGACAGCATCAGAGAGCCAGACAAAATGAGGTAGCCTAAGGTTGGTGTATGGGGGGGAAGGCAGAAGAGGGTGAAGTCTTGGAGCCTTAAGCAAAGGCCTAGACACAGCAGTACAAAAACTAGATACACGCCTATTGAGAACACCCTCCCTACAGTGGGCATACAGCTACCTCCTTGCTGGAAGCCAGAACGGGCAAACAGAAGAAGTTGTATATCTCGAGGGGCAAACTACACCCCCCCAACCCAGCTGCTCAGAGATAAGACACTGGTTGACCACAGGCCTGATAAATAAGATATTAGTCACGTCAATAGGGAGGATGTGCAGGAATGAATCCGAACAGCCTGCATTTTGCAGACAGCTGCCGCTTCACGCATGCTTTGCATTTGGACAGATTCAGATACCAGCCAGGCGATGGGATCACACCAAATCCTGGAGTCTAAAAATACACAGACGCCTGCTCCACTCTTGCCCTAGAGAGCAGAGCCAGACATGCAGCTTTGCAAGGGAAAGTGGGCCACAGAGCCTCCCTCCACACTTCCAGCCAGAGGGGTGACCAGGTGCTCCAGGCAGTGCTGAGTCAGCCAGGACCCTTCTGCCTAGAACAGAGGCTTATGCCTAAAGCCATCCCTGCCTGCCCTTTTCTTTTTTAAATAAAGAAAAACAAACTTGTCTAACAGCCCTCATCAGCTAGCACTTTCCAGCAAGTTTGACAAAAGCCCTACTTCATTCCCATTACAGTCCACTGCTCATCAGTGTATTACCAAACACCACTCAAGTACCGAAAGGACAGAGGCTGGTGGAGGAGTGGCGAGGGGGGCAGAACTATTTTTGTTGCTATGTTTGTGCAAGACTCCAAAACGTCCTATGCTCAAGGCCATGGGTGTCCGGTATGCGAAGCGGGGGAAGGCTCTGCCCCAGCCATACTCTGCCCCCAGAATGCTCCAGGCTGGAGAGGCAGGGCTGGGCCATGCCGTGCGCCCTCCAACCACCTCCCTTCTCCAGGGCCGGCGAGAGTAAGAGCTCCTCTGCTCCAAGGTCGGCTTTCAGAAGTGCAGGGCCCAATTCGAACAATTTCGACGGGGCCCCGCAGCAATTTTGATTGAGCAAAAAAATAAATAAATATATAAATAATCCCCCCCCCCTCCCCCAACACAGGAAAACCCTGCGCTAAACTCACACCTCCCGTGGTGCAGGCAGCCGATGAACTCTACTTCCAGGGCTGGCAGAGTCAGCAGATTTGTGTAATTTTTGGTGGTGCCCCATTAGCCACACTCCCTAACCCCCATTAGCCAGGCCTCTGGAGGTGACATGTTCAGGGCAAGATGGACACATGACCAGAAGTAAAAGATGTCATGTCACCCCTCTCGAAGGATTTTTCCCACCATCCTCCTCCTAACAGAGATTAGTTTGGCCCCCACCAACTTCCCCTCATGCAACTATCCTGCATTTGCATTAACCGAATGTCTGACATTAACTCGGGGCAGAGAGGCTGGGGGAAGTGTTCCCTCTAAGGCTATGTCTACGCTCGCGGCTTCTTGCACAAGTACAGCTGTTCTTGTGCAAGAACCCACAGAGCAACCACACTGCCCGCCTGCTCTTGTGCAAGGAAATTTACAGTACGGTGTGGCAAGAGAGGGCGTCTTGCGCAAGAGCTATGCTCTTTTCTAACAAGTGTAAGCTCTCTTGCGCAAGAGAGCACTGTGGACGCTCGGCAGGGATTTCTTGAGCAAGAAACCCCTATGGCTAAAACGGCCATTGGAGCTTTCTTGGGCAAGAGAGCATCCACACTGCCATGGATGCTCTTATGAAAAAGCACAGCTTGCACATGAGAGAGTGGACTTGTTCACAAGAAGCCGTCAGTGTAGAAATAGCCTAAAAGTTTCCTCCCATGAGCAGAATGGATTTTGTGTTGTGAACCTGTACTGAGTTCATGTGGCTTGTTTGGATGTGCCACTGTGGCACCCAAGTTAATAAATATGTTTAAACCTTAACCTTTTCTCTCTGCTGCCATGTCTCCTCCCCTTGCTCCATCAGCTCCCCTGGTGCCTGCTGCCCCCTCAACTCCTCACCCTCCTCTGCTGTCCTGACTCCTGCCCTTCTCACTGTCCTCAGCCCTCCTGGATCTACCCCCCTCCACTAGCCCTTCTCTCCCCACTGTGCCCACTCCTCCAGTAGCCCCACTCTAATCATGGGAGCTACCCCTCCTCATCCCCTCTCCTAACACCTCCCTCTACACACCTGCCCTGCCTCTTTCCTCTGGTGCTGGTCCCTCCCCTGCAGGTGTCTGCCCTTCTGCTTCACCCCCAGAATTCCCTGGCATCTGCACTCTCTCTTAGCCTGGCACCCTCCTGGTGCCTCCCCCTTCCCTTACTATCCTGCCCCCTTTTTCCCTGATGCCCACCCCCCTCACCACTCTCTGCCCCCATTCTCCTCCTGCCCTTCTGTGCTCTCATATACGACTTGCTCCATCCCCACCTCTCTCATGCCCACTCCTTCTTTCAAGCCTTCTCCCAGCAACTCCCTCTCCAGCCCCCAATGCCCTTCCCTTCTCCAGCATCACCCTGTCGTCCCCCCCCTCCCACTGACACCTCCCCTCCTGCCCTTTTCCCTGCACTTGCCCCCCTGGCATTTGTTTCTCCTCCACCCTGTCTCTTGGTCCCTTCCTCTTCCCCCCCCTCCCCGCTCCCCCTAGTTTTCCCTCTCCCCTACCTTCTGCCTTCCACTTTGCAGGCCCTGGACTCTACACTCAGGCCCCGCACTCCAAACCCAGAGCTGCTAAGCCACGCCACGCCGAGCACTTTTAAATTCCTGGGCCGTAACGTCACATCATGCCCGGGCGTCCCCCCCGTCCACCTGAGAACACCGCACATGGCAGCAGCAGCCACCGCCAGCAAAGGGGAGCCGCACCGAGAGCCGCGCGTGGCAGGGACGGGGTTCAGGGGGACGCTCTGGGGGTGGGGTGGGTTCATGCGTGGGGGGGCCGGCAGGTGGGGGCCCGGGCTCGCTCCAGGCAGAGCCGGGGGAGAGACCCAGCTCCAAATATTGCTGGAGCAGGGCCCCAGCTCTGAATAGTAACTCGCTTGGCGCCCGGCACACTTCTGGGTTCAGGACATGGGGCCCCTTTAGGCACAGGGCCCGATTCGGGGGAAATCAGGCAAATCAGCCTAAGGCCGGCCCTGCCCTGCTCTCCTGTGACTGGGAGGGGAGCACGTACACAGCGTGCTGTCCTGGCTCCCCATGGGGGCAGGGAAGGGGCATGGCCTCAGAAGAAGGGGTGGGGCTGGAGGAGGGGCTATGGGCTTGCCTCCCCCAGAGGTGCCTTCACCCACCGCCCATGCTCAAGGCCTTAAAAAAAAAAAAAAGCCAGTAGAACTGGGGGTTGGGGGGCACTTTTTCCAAACAAGGGGTCATAGAACCTTTGAGCTCTGTTCTATGGGGCAAAGGAAACCCTGACGGAAGGCAAAGGGAGAAAACTTCTGCAGAAAGTCTCGTTGCTAATGGCGGCTCCACGTGCCGACAGTAGAGTCAGTAGCCTGGGGTAACCATGGTTACCTCAGTTGGCCAGTAATGCATCAGGGCTCGTTGGACTAGTTCGACAGAACCCTGACGCTACGGCTCTGCCCTGTTTGCGGGAGTAGGTTCTCAGGAAGAGAGAAGATGGGGGAGAAGGGGGGAGCAGTCAGTGGTTATTGGGGATGTGACCATGTAGCTGAGAACAGGGTTAACCAATAACCCTCTCGGTTACACACAATCCTCCTCTCCCTCCACTTCCCCATAGCACCTTTGTATCAGAGGCAGAAGTGCAGGGGGAAGGTGGGAGCCGATACATGCAGGGAACCAGCTTCTGCAAAAATCCCTCTGCACTTCCTCTCCCACCTCCCAGCTCTATTACAGAAGCGATATGGAGCAGGGGGAGGAAGGGAGCTGGCTTTGCTGCCCCCACCTCACATGTAAACTTATCTGCTGAAAAATGTCAGCGATACACATTTACACAAAGAAATGCATTTTAACATCCCTAGTGGCTACTGCATTAGAAGTCTCATGCTGAAAGTAGCATTTCCTAATGAGAGTGGATGTAAACAAATCATCACCGAGCCTCTAACTATTTCTGTACAATAGCTTTTTCAGAAGCCAGAAAAAAAAAAAAAAAAAAAAACCAAGGTCCAATGGGAGAGGAGTTTTAAAATGAGACAGGCATACTTGCTTCAAGTCTACAGCAACTGTGTTTTCTAGACAAGGTCACAGAACAAGGCCCCTGACCAGAAGGACTAAGAATCTAAATACTTGGAAACAGTCCCAAGATTCAAAGACAGCAGCCAGGAGAATAGGAAGGGGGGGGGGGGGGGAAGGGAAGGAAAAGAGACTCAGACTTAAGGGAAAAAGCAAGAAAGAATAATTTGCATTTCTGTATCATGCGGGCGATCAAAGCTCTTTGCAAGCAAACAATGAAGGGGGGGGGGAAGAGAGATGCTAATACTTCACAAAGAGGAGAAACAGGTACTGACAAGAGTCACACAGGAAGCCTGTAGCAGAGTTAAGAACCAAGCTCTCATATTCCAACCCCCATCCAATTAACCATTCCTTCTAGCCTATAGATTATAGGCTGAAGCTCTGTTTTATACCAAGGAAGTTCTCCGAGGTAACATTGCATCACTAACTGTTCCATTCCATGGTGTCTGCAGGTCGCTAACATCAGCACAGCTGACTTAGCATTAATGACAGGAAGGGGTTTAAATTCCTTTTTAAAAAAGTTTTAGGAGTCCCCCCCAGGATAGACAGGGCCTTAGAGTTTGGAATCCTTCTCTGAAAATGACCAGTCTAAGTCAAAGTCTTACAATTGGCCGCAATCCAGTGCACACACAGTACAGGATTCACTGACTCTAAGAAGAGTTTTGCGGTAGTTAATTTATTAGTGAGGTGCAGCTGCACTCAGGGCTCTTCCTCAACTATAGCCAGTGGGCCTAGCACAAACACCACGCTGCCTACCCCCATCACCGCTGTCTGAGAAAGGAGAGGGGAGAAATGAGGCCAAGTCACACATCAGGAGCCTCCAGACAGCAACAGGCCTGATTCTCGTTTATTAGTCAAAGCCCAACTGGTCCCAAGGGAAGATGCTGAAGTGGGACTTTCACCGCACACTGGAGCGTGAGCTCTTCACCAAGGGAGCTGCTTCTACAGAGGTCTTCAGAGGCCACTGCAACTTGGAAGCCACATAGACTGAACAGCACGGGCAGTGGAAGAGCGAGGATCCTCTGGACCCAGCCACGGGCTTTGTCTCTAAGCTACTCAATTTGTCATCTCTTTAATCTCATGTTTGACTAAGCAGTTAGGTTGGGTTTTTGGGGGCGGGGGGAGCAGGAGACTATTCTCTGCAAGGTCCCTATACACAGCCTCTTTCCCCACTCCCTTACATGGGGCTGTAACAGAACTATTGGCTGTAAAGCAAGACACACACACTTCCAACTGTTCTGACTGAGCATCTTCCATGCGGATGATGCAGTAACCTCTTAAAGCAAACCCATAAATCAGTCACAATTAAAACACATAACAGAAATCAGAGCAAATAGCCATACAACCTAGCCTCTCCCGCCATACACATGCTACAATGACAGCAGGGTTCAACACTTGGTCACAGTTCAAGTATTTTCCACAATAGTTTGGCCTCTAAACACAGAGAGATGCCACCTTAGGACCAAGTATTAACATGTGCTCCAACCCAGCTAGCTATGACTTACGACAAGCTGGGACAAACTGGAAACAAGCTAGCACCCAGATATTAAACTTCATGCTTCCGATCTTATCTAAAAGGAAGAGGTCTAGTGGTGGGAGGAGGGGAGGAGAAGGAGGGAGAAATGGGCAGAGGACAGTTTCTCTCAGTGTACTGTAGGATTTTTTTGCAGCCAATATTGGAGACAGTACTGGAGTACATGGACCCTGGAGTACTGGAGTACATGGACTTCCTACATTCCAAACCCCAAGAATTCCCTACACTTTATGGGGAAGCTCAGAATCAGATCTTAACTGCTTGTGCCAAGGTCCGTCTCCAGTAAGATCACAGCTAGATGATGGGTCAACACTACATGTCTGTTTTAGGGTTTATAGCAGGGCTGAGCAAGAATTCTTGGAGTGGCTCTCCATCAAGATTTTGGTAAGTGATTAAGGAGCTGCACTTTTCTATGGAGGGAGTGTGAGGTCTGGGCCAGAGGTTGGGTGTAGAAGGGAGCCCAGGGTAGGGGACTGGGGAGCAGAACAGTGTGGGGTGTGAAAGGAAGTTTGGGTGAAGGAGGGGGAGTTGTGACTTGGGGTGCAGGATCCAGGAGGGGATATGGGAATGGGGGAGGAGAGACGTAATGCGCGGCCCCTGCCCCCAGCACGCTCACCACAGCTCCCATTGGCCAGCTGATGCCATGCCTACAGGCACCGGGCAGACAGCCTGCCTGAGAGTCCAGGCGGGCTGGATCCAAAGACTTGGCAAGCTGGACATGACGTGCATTTTGCCCACCCCTGGTTTACAGCATCCGAGTGCCTTCCCCCAAGTAAAGGCTGTTAAGAGTCGTGCCAGAAACACCTGAAATCGAGAAGGGTCCTAGCAACAGCTCTCCAGCCCAAGTCTGAAAGGGGAGCATGCGC
This sequence comes from Pelodiscus sinensis, assembly GCF_052426305.1. NCBI lineage: Eukaryota > Metazoa > Chordata > Testudines > Trionychidae > Pelodiscus > Pelodiscus sinensis. The sequence continues at coordinate 3,798,064 of NC_143074.1, read as the reverse complement.
ACACACCTTTGCTTTGTCCAGATACAGCTCACACCAAACCCAGGTGGGAGAGAAATTAAATTACATACACAGGGAAACAACATGTGGTCCCCTGGCACCTTAGAGACTAAGCAGAATATACAGAATCAACAGCAAAACCCACTTCAGATGAACTGGAGGGGAAATAACAGAGAGACAGACAGTGAGCAAACTGTTGCTAACGCAGGCTATGCTTAAACACCCCAAAGCTATCCTGAGTCCCAGCACGCACCTACCCATAGAGCAAGTTCTCTTCGTGCTGCCCGTGAGAGATTTTTTAAAAAACCAAACAAAAAACCCCCCACACGCAGAAGGGAAACTCCTCCGTCCCCACCCCCAGACGAAAAGGGAGGCAAGAGAACGGAGGAGAGGCTGGAGGAGGGCGGCCAAGTCCTAGCCACAGGAGGTGGGATGAAACAACACAAAGCCCCACCAGCGAGGAGATGGGCTGGATGCCTCCAAAACTGCCCCCCCCAGCAGACTTCGCTGAAAATCCATCTCTTGCGAGTCACCAGGCAGGCAGCTTCTAGTCAAGCGGCGTGGGGGCGGAGGGGAAGCAGTTTACAGAGGCCCAACCTGTTCACACTGAGCTCAGCCTTTAAGTGCAGGGATGGACCCGGAGGGCAACAGGGGAGCCTGCGAGCGGTGAGGCTCCGGTACCGGGAGGCCAAGTAAGGGGCGCAGGTACCGCGGCGGACAAGCTCGCAGCCTTAGGGTCCTGCACCCGGAAAAACGCAATGGGCGAGGAGAAAGGCACGGCACTGCGGCAGGGAAGCTCGCAGCCCCAGAAGCACGCTGTTCGGGGCAGAGGGGTCCCGCTGCCCGGGGATGGCGGGGGCACTGCGGCAGGGAAGCTCGCAGCCCTAGGAGCACGCTGTTCCGGGCAGAGGGGTCCCGCCGCCCGGGGATACCGGGGGGGGGGGGCGGCACTGCGGCGGGGAAGCTCGCAGCCCCAGGAGCACACTGTTCCGGGCAGAGGGGTCCCGCCGCCCGGGGATACCGGGGGGGGGGGGGGCGGCGGCACTGCGGCAGGGAAGCTCGCAGCCCTAGGAGCACGCTGTTCCGGGCAGAGGGGTCCCGCCGCCCGGGGATACCGGGGGGGGGGGGGCGGCACTGCGGCGGGGAAGCTCGCAGCCCCAGGAGCACACTGTTCCGGGCAGAGGGGTCCCGCCGCCCGGGGATACCGGGGGGGGGGGGGGGGCGGCACTGCGGCGGGGAAGCTCACCGCGGTACTGCAGGCTCCCGGAGAGGCGCACGGTGACGCTGCCGGCCAGCGGCTCCCCGGGGCTGTAGACGACCCGGCTCTCGCTCAGGCGGATCTCGAAGAGCTGCACCTTCCCCATGGCCGGGCCTCCCGCGGCTGCTCCCCGCAGCGCTCGGGCGGCGGCGGCTGCTCGCTGGCTGGCTCGGGGGAGGCTCCTACCTGCTGCGAGTGACGCGCCAGCCGGCCACGGCCCAGCCCCTTAAAGAGCCAGCGCCGCCCCGCCCAGCCCTGCCCCGGGCCGGTACGCGGGGGGGGGGGGGGGGGTCTAGCAGCTGTGGCCCCAGACGCGGGGTCCCTCCCACCGCGCCCCCCATCCCCGCGCTGCGGCCGGAGGAGGAGGGACCCCAGCCCGGCAGGCTGAGATCGGGATCCAGCCGGGAACCAAGCCAGTTTCCAAGCACCAAACCAACTGCCCCAGTGGCTAGGGGCAAAGGCACTGAGCCAAATGCCCCAGGTCCTGCCATGCATGGGCTTGTATAATTTTTGGTGGTGCCCCATTAGCCACGCCCCCGTGCCCTGTTAGCCACGCCCCCTTACAGCCCCCTTAGCCACGCCTCTGACCCCCCCCTTTAGCCATGCCTCTGGCGGTAACACAGAGGGGGCAAGATGGACACATGACCAGAAGTAAAAGATGTCATGTCACCCCTCTCCAAGGGCTTTTCCCACCATCCTACCAACAGGGATTAGATTGGCCCCCACCAAACCGCCCGCATGCAACTATCCTGCAGTTGCATTAACCCAATGTGTGTGACATTAACTCGGGGCAGAGAGGCTGGGGGAAGGGTTCCCTCTAAGGCTCTGTCTACGCTCGCGGCTTCTTGCACAAGTACAGCTGTTCTTGTGCAAGAACCCACAGAGCAGCCACACTGCCTGCCTGCTCTTGCGCAAGGAAATTTACAGTACGGCGTGGTAAGAGAGGGCGTCTTGCGCAAGAGCTATGCTCTTTTCTAACAAGTGTAAGCTCTCTTGCGCAAGAGGGCAGTGTGGATGCTTGGCAGGGACTTCTTGTGCAAGAAACCCCTATGGCTAAAATGGCACAGCTCGCACATGGCACTGTAGACGTGCTTGCACAAGAGATCTTGCACTAGAACCCTTACGCAAGATGTTCTTGTGCAAGAAGCCGCCAATGTAGAAATAGCCTAAGAGTTTCCTCCCATGAGCAGAATGAATTTTGTGTTGTGCACCAGTACTGAGTTCATGTGGCTTGTTTGGATGACAGCAGAGGAGGGTGAGGAGTTGGGGTGGGAAGTAGCAGGCACCAGGGGAGCTGATGGAACAAGGGGAGGAGACATGGCAGCAGAGAGAAAAGGTTAAGGTTTAAAAATATTTATTAATAACTTGGGGGCCACAGTGGCACTGCCCTTCTCACTGCCCTCAGCGCTCCTGCAACCTGCCCCCCTCCACCAGCCCTTCTCTCCCCCTTGTGCCCACTCCTCCAGTAGCCCCACTCTGATCACGTGAGCTACCCCGCCTCATCCTCTCTCCTAACACCTCCCTCTACAAACTTGCCCTGCCTCTCTCCTTTGGTGCTGGTCCCTCCCCTGCAGGTGTCTACCCTTCTGCTTCACCCCCTGGTGGGCAGGAGCCAGGTTGTAAGTATGCTCTGTCCCCAGTCCGAGGGAGGGAGCATAGGATACCCCAAGTATGCTCCCTCCCTCCCTGCCTGTCCTGTGGCACCATCCCTGCTGTGTTTGCTGGCAGATTGTGGACACTGGAAGAATAAATAAACTCTGTTCATCCACCGAACAGGTACAGCACAGGTAGCCGCAGTACAAGCTTCCCCCGGCTGCTCAAAACCTCAACTCAGACTTTTACCTGGCTCCAAGTCGCTATGAGCCTTTATTTTGTTGTCCTGGGTCTCTCTGTGATGGGAGGGAGGCAAGAACTGTGAGTCATGCTGGTGGTTTCCTGTGATGAGAGCAGCTCCCCAATACAAATTGCCTTGAAACCCCACTTAGCAGCTACTAGCTGGGTTGATTATCACCAACCTGGCGGGATTCACACTGCGGATGGAAGTCTTGGCTCTTCTGGCACATTGCGTAGTCGCCTGCCATTGCAGTAGCATTGGCACAGTCCCACTAGTAGTAGAGAAAGGGCTCTGTCCCATTAAGGATCCCAGCCCCAGTGGCTTTCATTTTAGCAAGGCTAATCATGAAGCTTCACCAGGACTCTTGGAAGTCAGTAAGCATAGAATGATTGGGCGAGATGGCAGGGCCGGCAGGTATAAGAGGCATGGGAAGATGTTGCCTTCCCACACTACCAGGCTTGGCCTCACCCACACTGGGCCACCAGAATGCCAACATGGAGCCATGCTGAAGCAGTAGGCATTCTGGGGGTGGAGTGTTGCTGCCCACGGGCTTCAGCCATGCTGAGACTGCGGATGCTGGGGCAGCTCTGGGGCCAGGGAGGCTGGGGACACATTCCAGGGAGGCTTTGGGCAGAAGGGGTGAAGCTGGGAGCTTGCTTCCCCCAACCTTACGTTCACCCACCGCCCATAGTAGAAGGGACTAAGTCATGAAGGGTGTGTCTAAACTACATGGCTCCCTCGATGGAGCCATGTAGATTAGGCTGATCCGCAAAGGGAAATGAAGCTGCGATTTAAATAATCGCGTCTTCATTTAAATTTAAATGGCTGCCACTCTGAGCCGACAAACAGCTGATCAGCTGTTTGTTTGCTCAGCGTGCTAGTCTGGATGCTCCCACACCGACCTGAAAGCCCTTTATCGACCTCCTCGTTATGCCTCGTAGGATGTGGTTTACCGGGGAGGTCAATAAAGGGCTTTCATGTCGGCAGGGGAGCGTCCAGACTGCCCCGATCTGCCGACAAACAGTTGATCGGCAGAGCGGGGCAGCCATTTAAATTTAAATGAAGCCATGATTATTTAAATCGTGGCTTCATTTCCCTTTGCCGAACAAACAAATCTACATGGCTCCATCAATGGAGCCATTTAATTTAGACGTACCCTTAGTGCCAAGACACAGGCTTGATGAGTCTAAACCACCCAAAACAGTGGTCTATCCAGTTTCCTCTTTCAAAACTTCCAGTGAGGCCTCTGTTCCATTGTCCTACTGGTCTTACAGTTAGGAAGTTTTCCCTTGAGATTTAATCTAAATCTGCTCTGCTTATCTGCAGCTACATGAATGCCCTGAAAGCTCAATGCTTATCTAACAGCACATAAAGAAGCATGAGGAATAATATTTTCAGAGTGAGCTGGTGAACAAAAGGATGTTTTGTTCACTGTTTTTAATTACATATTTTCTGTTTAATTTGAATTTTTACTCATTTTGGGGGCAAAAATGTCTACAGAAAATTATGTTTTTTAAAATTGTTCTGAAATGTTTTCATGCGATTGTGTATGTCTAAATCCCACTTTCTCTTCTTTTTAAAAACATCTCCCTCCCCGCTTTTTTCCCACTGGAAAAAAAGAGAAATGTAAAAAAATATGAGGAAGAATTCTAAAACAAAGTTTTTATTTGGAAAGTTCATTGAAAAACTAAACATGCCAAGGAATATGAAATTTCTCCTGGACAAATGTAATTTGTCAGAATCCCAGATTAAAAAAACAAATAACCACATCTGTTTACAATTTTTGGTCCCAAGCACACCTTCTTCTACCTGGGGAGCAAAGAGTAGCTGTACTTATAAGATGAGGAAACCAATGTACACGTGCAAAGATGAGTCATAAGTGTGAAATATTATTAGTATATCTACTATCTACCCCAGAGTGTTTGTCTGTTTGTTCAAGAAATCCTCTTACACTATAAGAGGTAGGACCACCAAATTTGGTATACAGTTTCCTCTTACCAAACTTACAGCAACGTAAGGGTTTGGTTGTGCCAGAAAAGTGGGATGTGCCTGGAATGGGATTGCTTCTCAGAAAACCAAACAGAAAAGAGGTACAATCACCAAGTACGTGAAAGGGGCTGGCTGGGGATGCAACCCCCCTCCAATATAGGACTGCCCCAGCTCTGAGCCTTCCACCCCCAAATGCCCTTTCGGAGAGGTGGGGGCTGAAGCTCTCCCCCCAGATTCATACAGGGACATTGCTGGCTGTTCCCCTACATTAGGGAGCAAGGGGAAAGTCCACAGTCCTCACTCCAGCTGGGAGTGCAGGGGGCAGACAAGCTGTGTACTTTGCTCTAACTTCCTGACAGGGCCAGGACGGGGAAGAGCAAGCAGACCTGGTACAAATCTTGACAGGGGGTGGGGACTTTGGTCCTCTCCTCTCCACACACCCAGTCCACTGCCCAGAGTCCCTCCTCACTCCTGCACCCCCAAGATCCCCACGCCTTTAGGGATCTGAGCAATGCCAGGTATAGGAGCTAGTGGGAAGGTGTAATAGCTAAAGCTCAGGAGTTTTCTTCTGAATCAGATCTAAGTGCCATTCCTTAGTCATCTCTTCCTGTGTGACTTGGGCCAGTTGTGTCAGTCACTTCTCTGCGCTTCAGTTTCTCCACCTACAAGCGGAGGAGTGTTGTACCTTACCAAGGGAGGCTGTGAGGCTGAATTTGTGAGGCAACCAGCGACCTCAGTGAGAAACGCTGTAAAAATGTCCCTAAATAACTCCGTCATGCCTGACAAGTACATACACATAGGCCAGTTATGTGAGCCCATCCAGGTGCTCTTTCTTTGTAGTGCAATTGCAAATCACAGGGCCATTTCCAGATGATGTGTGGATCTAGAGATGTGATGGAGCTTTGGCGCGCTCTGTGGATTTCATATACTGATGAGCACTGGACATCATTCCTTGGTCACTTATCGTTCCTAGGCAATGTATAAACACTGCAGAGAAAGCAGTGCAGAGAACCGGAACTCCCATAACATCATAAGTCAGGCACGTCAGCTATAGTCATGGGGGGGGGAGGGAGAGAAAAATGCTAGTAGAGACAAAGCCAAGATAGCTAAAGCTTAGAGATGGGCTGAATTGGGCCCTTGGATTTATATCAGAAAGAAGATCAAGAGGCGACTTGATTACAGCATCTAGGCTCCCTCACAGGTACTAACAGCCAGCTAAGGACTTGGGCCTGTCTGGATCTTTCCTACTTCTGTTGCTGCTGTTTGTAGATGAAGTGGCAAATGCCAGAGTATTCCAGGTGAAATCGCACCACTAATGGATTCTAACACTTCCCTCACCGTCCTTGGTCTTCTCAGCGCTGAAGTTTCTTAGTTTTCTTAGCTGATGTTTTGACCACCGCACCAGATTGCTTTTATTTATGTATGATAGCACCCAGCATGGCCTACGGCCCAAAAACATAACACAACCAAGCTGAGGTCTGCAGTGAGGTATTCTCTGTGACACCTACATTTTTTCCCAGTAAGTTGCTGTTAACCCTTGAACCATTGGTGTATTATTTTTGATTCTCTGTGTTGCCATTGCCCCTAGGGGAATCCTAGCCACCAAGCAGGATGCTAGTCATAGAGTTTAAAGCCACACAAGACCATTAGATTATCCAGTCCAATGGTTACCTCTCTCTCTAAATATATATATACACACACACACACATCTCATAGAGCTGGAAGGGACCTGGAGAAGTCATCGAGTATAGTCCCCTGCCCTCATGGCAGGACCAAGTACCCTCCCTGATAGATTTGCCCCAGATCCCTAAATGGCCCCTTCAAAGATTGAACTTACAACCATGGACTTAGCAGGCCAATGCTCCAACCACTGAGCTATCCCTCCTCCTAAGCTGTGGGTTGGGACCTCAAAGTGGGTCTGCATGGCTCCCAGATCCCTGCAGCTCCTAGGTGCAGATGTTCAGGGGGGCTCCACACTCTACCGCTACCCCAAGCACCAGTTCTGCAACTGGCAATGTCCGGGAACTCCAGCCAATGGAGTTGCAGGAGGAGCTGTGCCTATGGGCACGTGGCGCTTCCATCGCTCCCCGCATAGACCTGTAGGCTGTTTCCTGGGTACCATCTTAGGTAAGCGCTGCCCAGACACTGCACACACCCCGTACCCCAGACCCCTATCTCAGTCCCTCTCTGCACCCTGAACCTCTCGGCCCCAGCCCGGAGCCCCTCCTGGACCCAAACTCCCTCCCGCACCCAAACTCCCTCCCAGGGCCCACACCCTCACCCACACTCCGAACCCCTGAGCCTCAGTTCAGAGCCCCCTCCCTTATCCCAGTTCCTCATTCCCAGCCCCTGCCCTCCCCACAGCCTGCACCCCTAGCTGCAGCCCTCACCCCTTCCCTCCCCCAACCCCCAAAGCCAGATTGCAGAAAGGGAGGGACGGAGAAGGGAGGGGGAATTTGGTTTTGGGCCCTTAGAAATTTGGCAACCCCAGCTCACAGGACTCAGGTTTTTACCACAACCTTGTAGCCCACTGAGGTGAAGGAGGGCTACTCCTGCGGCCCACTCACTGGCCTACCTTGCCCCTTGCTGCCTTACTCAGGCAGCACTTGCTCACCTCAGGGTGCATCCACACTGCACCGGTTTTCTGGAATAACGGCCGTTATTCCGGAAAAACAATACTAGCGTCCACACTGCAATTGCGTTATTTCAAAAGAAAATCGAAATAACGGGGGGGCTTTTTCCAACGCTGGTCAACCCCATTCTGTGAGGAGTGAGGCCTCTTCTGAAAAAGCTTTTTTGGAAGGAGGGGTGGGGACGCCTCGCTGCTATGTCAAAATAGCCCCTCCCTGGGGCCATTCTAAAGTTATTCCTCCCTCGTGTCTCCTGGGGCTCTATCCAAATAGAGCGTCCGCATTAGGGGAGCCGGCCTCGGGCTAATTTTGAGGCTTCCCTGCAGTGTGGACGCTCTATTTCGAAATAAGCTATTCTGGAAGATATCTTCCGGAATAGCTTTTTCCTAAATAAGCTTGCAGTGTAGATGTACCCTCAGGGGGTGCTGTGAAAACAGGCCAGATTTCTGCTTCCCTCTCTGAAGGGAAGCGTCTCGTTGTGACGTAGGCATTAAAACACAAAGAGTGGGCCAATGGCTAGGTGGGAATCTCTCTTCCCTCCCACTGTAGAGCCTCAGCCCCGGGCCGAGTGGGCGTTAGTTTCTCAGTGGTCTTCTACGAGCCCAGCAAAGAGCAGGCCTCGCTCCACCTGAGAAGCTGTCACTGAAGTGAGCAGGGCATCGTCTGTGAGGGCTGAATTACAATGGAGGAGCAGACTCTGAGACCGTGATCCCAGTGAATCGTCTCTTAGGCCTTGTCTTCACTGCAGACAAAGACGTGTCCTTAACGCACGTTAGCCAGCCCCAGTTCAAATTCTAGCAAAGGCAAGGCAGCTAGGGTTGCCAGGTAGACCCCACCAAAATACTGGATGCACTTGGTCGTGGGCGGGGGGGGGGGGGCAGAACCAGCCGGGAGGGGGTGGGGCGGGAAGCAGAGCTGGCGGGGGGAGGTCCGGGGGCTGCGGGGCTAGACGGGAGGAAGCGGGGAATGGGGGGGTGGGAAGCAGAGCTGGTGGGGGGGGGGGTCCGGGGGCTAGACAGGAGGAAGGGGGGATGGGGGGTGGGAGGCAGAGCTGGTGGGGGGGGGTGGCGGGGAGGGTCCGGGGGCTAGACAGGAGGAAGGGGGGATGGGGGGTGGGAGGCAGAGCTGGCGGGGGGGGTCCGGGGGCTAGACAGGAGGAGGGGGAGGGGGAGGTGCTGGGAGCCTCTGCCCCCGCCCAGCTTCTGCACACAACCAGAGGTTCCCAGCGGGGAGGCGGGGCCGCGATTGGCGCTGGGAGCCTCTGGTTGTGCATAGAATCCGGGCGGGGGGAGTGGCTGGGAGTCCTGGCCCCCGCCCTGCCCGGCTTTTGCACGCAACCATAGGCTCCTAGAGCCAATCGTGGCCCTGCCTCCCAGTTTCTCCCCCGCCCCTGCCAGGCTTCCATCCAGCATCCAGACGGGAATTCAGAAAATACCACACATTGCACGTGTCCGGTATTTTCTGAATTTTCCTACTGGACAGACGGTGCAAATACCGAACTGTCTGGTAGAAAACTGGACACCTGGCAACCCTAAGCAGCAGCAGCTCTAGCACAAGCCAGCAGACTCAGGGCCAGCCCACAACATTTTGGCACCTGAGGTGAGGAGCTCAAATGATGCCCCCATGTCCCCTCGCTTGGGCCAAAACTTTGAAAGGTCTCAGTTCTGCCTCCTTCCTGTTCTACATGTTTTGTTTGTCTATAAAGTGCTACCAGACCATTTGCTTGCTGGTTTTTTTCTGTAACCGACTAACTCGGCTACCCCCTGATATCCCAATAAAGGAGAACTAACAACTTAAAATGCCTTGTTCAAAAAGTGTGAACTAGTGGTGCCTCCCCCAGTCTGGCACCTGAGGCGGCCACCTCAGTTCACCTCATGGTAAGGCCAGCCCTGAGCAGACCGTGTCAGAGACGAGCCTGGGGTTCAACTCGACCCACTGCCTTGTCTTGTCTCATGTCCCAGCTTGGGTGAGCCAAACGGAGCCAAGAACACACCCTTTTCCCCTCTGCTACAAGCAGCACCATGGGGGTGTGAGCGGTGGGCTGGGCTAGCCTCCCTGAATATGACCCATACATACCCAGATCCACTAGCCCTTCCCACCATCTGTGCAACCATGGCTGCCATTCCCAGCGTGCTAACGGGCTCAAAACCAGCATGAGCACATCACCCCAATTTCCAGCATAGACACACACACCAGGAAGCCAAGGCCCCTATCCAAGAATCATCCCATCAACTTCTCTGGGACCAGCTGTGCAGCAAGGTGTACGAGCCAGGTATCAGAACCTGGCTCAGGATTTGATGCAATCTGCCCGACTGTGTGTCCTTGACTCACCGTGGGGTGAAACGCTCCCCGCTGCTTCCAGCCTATTTTGAGGGGTGAACTTGAGAGGATCCCCTACTCACACAAGTGGTTCAGCTGGGACGGCAGCCCCCCCAGGGTAAGCGAGACTTGCACAACTGGCTCCGAATTAACCAAAACCAAGTTAAGTTAAAAGTAAATTGGCTTTCCTCCTCCCTACCCGCCGAGATTTAACTACTTCCCGAAACTTACAAAAACAGCCCGCAAGGCGGGAGAAAAACTCTGCCCACCTCAGGTCCGCCTTTCCCCCTGAAAGAAGGATGCTCTAGACTTTCAGGAACCTGCTGCCTTCAGCTCAGGAGGCTGGGATTCAATTCCCAACTGCACTCGACCTCCTGTGTGACCCCAGCTCCCTGGGTTCAGTTCCCCAGCTGTAAAATAGGAAGGCTAGCACGGCCCTAGAGGGGTTGCTGGGGGGTAATGACAATGGTGAAAGCAAGGTGCTCAGAGGCTCTATGGTGTAGGGATGTGAAAGTTTAAGCAGGTAAATGATACGCCTGGGCTGATACAGGATGTAGGGAGCCTGTTAAAAGCCGGCTTCCTGCACACACTGGCTCTTGGGGAGCTGCTTGCTGCCCTGTGTGGAACTGCTGACATTTCAGTGGTTGCATGGTTACTTAATTACATGCATTTTAACATCCCTGCCCTGGCAAGGCTGGTCAGGTAGGTGTCTAATAAACATCAAAAGACAGGCTTCCTTTCTGGTGTAATCTCGCAGCCATGGTGAAATTGCCACAGATCCCTGCTGTTTGTATCTCTATTCTGTCCCCTGAAGTACTGGCTCCCAAGATCTGTTGTCTGCTTTACCCCCTTCCTTTGAGGGCTGGCCCAGTGGATTCCACCTGTTTTCTTAGCACAATTAACCGCCCCCTTCCCTACCTTCACTTTCACCAGGGCAGAAGCGGTATCTTGGTTCACAGCAGTGTATCAGCCCCTCCAAGAGCCTGGCTGAAAATCGATCTCCAGTCCTGAGAAGCGCGTTCAGGTTGCTGTTCTCACAACCTGCCAGCACCGTAAGCCTGACATAAAATCAAACCCTGGCGGCTCATGGGCATTAAAGCATCCATGGCACTTACTGTAAGAATCTGTAAGCATCGTGCCAGATTGATTTCCCAAGCCCAAGGGGGTGGCCAGGGGAAAGGGGGCCCAGTTGCACCTGGCAGACCAACTCCTCAGGGATCAGCAGAGCTGTGCGCAGGAAAGGGTTAACTTCTCAAACAAAGCTGCATTCAGAGGCTGCCAGGAACTTGTTCTGCCTTCAGGGCATGCTCAGCCAATGAACATTTCCCCTTCTGATGTAATGCGGCTGGCTCCAGTCTTGATGGTGGGGTCTGATGGAAGTTCAGAGACCTGCCTCTCCCGCTGAGCCATTCAGATCAGAGCCCCAGAGGAGCAGAGGAGGGGAAACCCTGACTGGGCCCCGACCAGCTCACCTACCTGGATTTTACTTTGTCCCATTATCCTTTGATTTGATTTTTACATGAGGTCACATGAGAGATGAAAAGGTCATGGGAGTCATGGGAGTTGGACTCATCATGGGGCTGATGAGTAATGCCTGGCAAACCTGTACACCTAGCAACAATTAAGGAGGACACCTTTGCCATGATGTAGGTGATAAATACACTAGCAGTTCTCATTACCTGGACTAACCTGCCAGGCTACTGTGAGCAGAGGTCTCTGGTCAAAAATGAGTAGCCAGGCTAAACTCCACACTCCCGAGTGCACCAGCGATTTTCTAGCCTGCCTGGATTACCCTCAGCTGACTAGAGTTGCCAGGTGTCCGGGTTTGAACCGGGCCCTCCAGAATTTGAGCTTTCTGTTAAGGAAACAAATTGAGAAAATAGAAATGAGAAAAGATAAATGTCCGGTATTTTCTAAATAAGATGTGATATAAATTGTGATTAATGGCCAGTGGGTCTGGTATTTTTGTTGGAACCATCTGGCAACCCTACTGACCAGGTTATAACAAAAACAACCGAGCTGTGTCCACAGCAACTTTCTTTATGACTTGACGGGGTCTCAGCATTAACCCCTTTTGTAGCAGTGCATTGTGGGAAAATCAGGTCTGCTCTCCCATGGTGCCTTAGCGGGGCAAGCTGGCAAGGGCCGTGCACGAGAGCAGCACATGCAGCGTGAGAGGTTGTTGTGCACAGAGATCTACACTGCGGCAGAACCAGTCCGACAGGTTACACAGGCGCTCGCAGGCTTGTAGTATGAGGAGGATTCAGGTTTCGGGAGGGACTGAGCTGGATAGGAGGGCTCAGGGATGCATGCTGGCCTAGGCCCCACAAACATGAGCCTTCCAGCATTACACTAGCCGCTATGGATACGGGACTATCCCCCCCCCCCAGCAATCAGGGCCCATTTTCTACCCCAGCTTCTCAGCCACCAAGGGCCTTTTTTCTCCCCTTCTTTCCCAGCACTGCAGCCAAGAGCCGGGAGGGATGGGAACGGTTTGGGTCAGAGGGCTACTTACCCGGTGTGCTGACAGGCAAGACGGCAGAGCCCAACCCTACTGCCCACTCATTGGTGGGACGGCTGCCCGTGGACACTCTGGAAGAGAGCTTGCCCCTGCCTGGTCCTGCCCCCAGCGGCCATTCTCACCTCACGTCCCTCCGAACAGCAGCCCCTCATTGCGGAATGGAGCATGCCCCTGGCATGTCGGGAAACAGCCCTTTTCCCCAGGGCTCCCATTTGTCCTGGCACAACCACACCCTGACCTTGCTTTCAGTTAGGAGAAGAGGAAGCTGCCTGCCAAATTTGGTGGCTCTCACTTTTCCCGTTTAGGAGGAGTTCTTGAACAAATGGACTTGCAGACAGACACACTCTAAAAATAGACAGACAGGGCGGGTGGGATTGGATAGATAGATAAAGGGTGTGTGGGGGGATAGATAGATAGATAGATAGATAGATAGATAGATAGATAGATAGATAGATAGATAGATAGATAGATAGATAGATAGATAGTGTGCATGGGGATGGATAGATAGATCAGTATAAACAAGTTATTGTCTGTATGAAATTTCTTCACAAGTGGTTTTCATGTGGCCTGTTGTAAAACTAGGCAAATATCTAGATGAGCTGACGTGCCCCTGGAATACCTCCGGGTACCCCTGTGGGCACACCTGCCCTGGTTGAGAACCTTTTGCTCCGAGTCACCTTGCCAGTGCCACCTCTACACACTGCCTTAATGCACCCTCCAGTTCTCCAGCCCAAAAGGTTTCTGCAGCACTTCCCAGGGGGCCCACATGAGGACAGCAGCACTGGATAAAATAAAGGTCTATGCATCTTGTTGCCATTTCATAAACTACGCAGAGTACAAACTTGAGGCAGCACGAGGTGTCGTGCTCCTGATAGTTCCATCCCCACGTGTCCCCCTCTCTGTGTGACCTGCCCTCTCTTGCTGTGTCCGTACATGGTACTAATTAAATGTCATCTATGTTGTACATCACTGCTACTGCCACTGGTACATGCTCCAGGGCAGCCCCAGCCAAGGCACCATGACAGACCTCACAGCATAGAAGATGCAGGGTGACCCATTCCTGACTCTGGTTCATTGGCAAGGCAGTAAAACATCCTACAGCCGAACTATGTCTGTATTGAGTGCTGGTATTGTGAACAAGACCACAGCCCCGTTCAGTGGGCTCAGTGCTGTACAAACCCATGGGCTTTGTCTAGAGTACAATTTAAAGGAGTGTTGTTAGATGGGATTAGCTAGCCGAATCCAATACTTTCTAGAGCAGTGTTTCTCAACCTTTTTTTATAAAGTACCCTTTTTTCAAAAAAAAAAGTATAAGTACCCCCAGTACCGAGAGTTTTCAGACACACTGTTTCTACCATTGCAACACATTTGTTTAAACAACTTGATTGTAGCTGGGCAGGCGATGAAATTTTTGGGTGTAAAAAGGACAAAAATAATAAAATGCTGTAAAACTTAAAACACAAATAAAGTTTTCTCTGAATTTCAGTTGTGTTGATGTATTCCCCCCCCCCCCAGATTTCTCTCGAGTATCCCTAAAGGTTACTCGTACCACTGGTTGAGAAACACTGTTCTAGAGCAAGTATCAGAGGGGTCGCCATGTTAGTCTGAATCTGCAAAAGCGGCGAGGAGTCCTGTGGCACCTTATAGACTAACCGAAGTGTAGGAGCATAAGCTTCCGTGGGCAAAGACCCACTGTGTCAGATGCATGTAGTGGACATTTCCAGAGGCAGGTATAAATATGCAGGCCAGAATCAGGCTGGAGATGACGAGGTGGATCCAATCAGGGAGGATGAGGCCCACTTCTAGCAGCTGATCTGGAGGTGTGAATTCCAAGAGAGGAGAGCAGTAAGTCACGACAAGGCGAGTGGTGCTATGCTGGGACTAGTGTTGCCCCCAGTTTGATGTGGTTCCCATCATTTACAGGGTTTATAGTTCAGGTCAATGGCTCTCAGCATTATACAGATTGTTGCATCACCCCTGACTGTAGTTGGGGGGTGTGTGTGTCCGTGTGTGTGGTGTGGGAGTGCTAGCACAATGGGCCCTCTAAGCTTTAAGGCAACAAATCATATTCATAATAATAAGCCATTGATTTCCTATGATCAGAGAGTTCATGGCTAAAAATAAGCCAGCAGAGAAGAACACTCACTGTTAATTCCCGCCCCCTTAGGTGCAAGAGTAAGGAAGTGAGCAAACATCATTCTTCCCATTACACAGGTGGGAAAACTAAGGATTGGTTCACTTAAGAGTCTGTCCTATACTGAGTCAGCACCATCATGATTAGAACTCAGGAGGTTGTGCCCTAGGGTCCAGGCTCAATCTACTTCCGCAGGGAGAAGGGCCAGAAGTTGTCGCAGTGACTCAGCAGGTGGCGTTTATGCCTGTGAGTCAGGACAGGTAATGCTTGTACAGGGTTTTGAAGATGCCAAGTATTATGCAGGCCATGAATATTGCTCATGGTGCTCAGATGTTTTGCTGCTGGAAGCACTGGCTTTGGCAAGATTTAAACCACAGTTCCTGGCCACTTACAGGCACTGGACATCATGTGAGATTCTCACCAGAGCTGAGGCACTGCTGTACCATGCTCGCCATATTCCAGGCAGCTTGACTCTGAAATTCCCCCTGCATCTTCATGGCTGGCGATGCTCCCTCTGAAAGTATCGCTGTTGGGTGCTGCTGTGTCCCACCCCATGCGCAGCTGCATTTCAGTGGCAAGCAAAATGCGGCTGATCTAGGGTGTCTATTTTGGGAGCCATTCTGAGAGCCTTTGGGGTCAAAGATGTTCCAGCCAATAGCATATTCTTATCACCAGGGCTCAACAAACCGCGGCGAAATCCGCATGTGCACGCCGCTGGTGAACGGGGTGACCGGCTGAAATCTACTCACCACGGGCGAATAGATACACGGATTTGTCGAGCCGTGCTTATCACAGACTCTTAAAGGCAGCACTGAGCTTATGAGTAGAAAGAGCTGATTTT
This sequence comes from Pelodiscus sinensis, assembly GCF_052426305.1. Lineage (NCBI taxonomy): Eukaryota > Metazoa > Chordata > Testudines > Trionychidae > Pelodiscus > Pelodiscus sinensis. Next base: position 3,782,541 of record NC_143074.1, on the reverse strand, counting down.
TAGCAGGTCAAATTTCGAGCAGTTGCAATGCTCATTAATTCCAGCTGAAAGAAAGAAGCAGCCTATGATTACACTACACAATTTGCGTACTTTTTTCTGATAGTTTTTTTCAGAAGAGGCTTTTCCGAAATCTGGCCCATCTACACTGGGCCAAATTTCGGAAACCCTTCTCTTTTGGAAGAGCCCTTCTTCCTCGTGGGAGGAGGAAGACAGGGCTTCCGAAAGAGTGCGTCTGCTCTTCCGCAAAAAAAAGTGGAAGAGCAGCTGCATTCCCTGGACACGGCGAAGTTTTTCCAGTATCCCGAAAAAAACCCGTAATGTAGACATAGCCCCAGCCAAGCTGTAGATTCAGGCATACGGGCAAAGAAGCTATTATTGACATTGTAGCACAGGTCTGTATCCTACACAGAACTCCCCCTCCTGGCTAGAGGCATTGGCTAATGCCATTGTTAATTCGAGTGTCTGTTCTCAAACTGATTTTAGAACTGGTACTCAACTGAATTCAAAGTAAGAGAATTCATAGTTATGAAAAGTGTCTGAAATGCCCCGGGGACTTCTGTCCTGTACAACACCTCCGCCCGTCGGAGCATTTCTAGGTGTGTTGCAAGGCCACATAGAAAACAAGGCTGACTACCGCCCTCCGACGCTCACAGACAATATCACAAGCTGCCTGCATTTATGTAGCACTGTCCAAAGACACATTTCCAGACCGGGTGGGAGCTGTCTGACTTTCTGCCCCGCGTGGCATTAACTCAGCCACGGCCCCTGTGTGCAAAGTGTTCTGCAAATCTCACTCCTGCTGTGCCCCTAGAAGGAGCTCTTTGCTTCAATGATTTAGCTCTCAAAGCAGTTACTTGGCCTGGGGGTGATCAGGGTGCATAGTGCTGCCTAGTGAATAAAGTTGAACTGTCAGCCTGTTCTCCAAGTCATGTGTGCAGGGGTTGGCTGTCACCAATGCACAGCACCGGCTCCCCACCAGCTCCACAAGCTCTTGCAAAACTCCCCCACCCTCACCATAACTCGCAGGGGAGAGAATTAGTTTTAGAAAAACTGTAAAAGCCAAGTTCGCGAACCAGACTCCACAAAGATCCTCCCCAAATAAGGAGCCGGAGGTGATCAAGAGGGCAGAATATTGCACTGGGAGTCAGGACTCCTGGCTTCTGGGCCTTGCTCTGCTAGTGGCTTACTTAGAATCATAGCCCACTAGAACTGGAAGGGACCTTCAAACTGGAACAGGTACAAAGAAGGGCCACTGGGATGATCCGAGGAATGGAAAACCTGTCTTATGAAAGGAGACTCAAGGAGCTTGGCTTGTTTACCTTAAGCAAAAGAAGGCTGAGGGGGGACATGATTGCTCTCTCTAAATATATTAGAGGGATAAATGCCAGGGAGGGAGAGGAATTATTTAAGTTTAATACCAATGTCGACACAAGAACAAATGGATATAAGCTGGCTAGTAGGAAGTTTAGACTTGAGATTAGACGAAGGTTTCTAACCATTAGAGGAGTGAGGCTCTGGAACAGCCTTCTAAGGGAAGTAGTGGGGGCAAAAGATCTATCTGGTTTCAAGATTAAACTAGATGGGTTTATGAAGGGGATGGTTTGATGAGATAACATGATCTTGGTAACTAATTGACCATTCATTATCAGTGGGAAATAGGGATGGGATGACAGGAGTTATTATAGAGAACTTTCTGGGTGTCTGGCTGGTGAGTCTTGCCCACATGCTCAGGGTTTAGCTGATCGCCATATTTGGGGTTGGGAAGGAATTTTCCTCCAGGGTAGATTGGCAGAGGCCCTGGAGGTTTTTCGCCTTCCTCTGTAGCATGGGGCACAGATCACAGCTGGAGGATTCTCTGCATCTTGGGGCCTTCAAAGTATTTGAAGTCTTCAATATCTGAGATATAGGTGAGAGGATTATTCTAGGAGGGGTGGGTGAGATTCTGTGGCCTGCACTGTGCAGGGGGTCAGACTAGATGATCATAATGGTCCCTTCTGACCTTAAAGTCTATGAGTCTATGAGGTCAGCAAGTCCAGTCCCCTGCCCTCACGGCAGGACCAAGCACCATCTAGATCGGACCTGACAGGTGTCTGTCCATCATCATCATCGCCCTTCATGCCCACTGGTGTATAGGGCAGCAACAAAGGTCCTCCACTTCTGTCTGTCTCTGGCCAGCCTCTTAATAGAGCCCCAAGTACGATTCATGCTCTTCATTTCTACTTCAACGGTCTGGCGCCATGTTGTCTTGGGTCGTCCTTGTTTCCTCTTCCCTTCAGGGGTCCGGTGCACAGCAGTCTTTCTGAGGGAGCGGCCATCTTTCCTGAGCACACGCCCAATCCATCTCCAGCGTCTTTTCATAATGATGGTGGCCATGTCATCTTGTTGGCACCGCACAAGCAGGTCCTGATTTGAAATTATTCTTGGCCAAAAAATACGGAGGATCCGCCGAAGACTTCTGGTGTGAAAAGTCGACAATTTATCGAGGTCGTACTCTGTCATCCGCCAGCATTCTGATCCATAGAACAGTGCTGATAAAACACAGCTCGGATAAAACTTCCGTTTGGTATGGATGCTGGACTGCGATGACTTCCATACAGCATTCAGACTCATGAAGACATTTCTGGCTTTACTGAGTCTGCTCTGGATATCGCTTCTGATGCCTCCGTCTTGCCTGATAATACTACCCAAGTATGTAAAGCTCTCTGTGATAGGTAGGTCGTGGCCATCAATCTTAACTGATGCCTTTGCCTCAATATTTAGGGTCATAGAATCATAGAACTGGAAGAGACCTCAGAAGGTCAAGTCCAGCCCCCTGCTCTAGGCAGGACCAATTCCAACTCAATCAACCAAGCCAGGGCTTTGTCAAGCCGAGACTTAAACACCTCTAGGGATGGAGACTCCACTACTTCCCTAGGTAACCCATTCCAGTGCTTCACCACCCTCCTAGTGAAATAGTTTTTTCTAATATCCAACCTGGACCTCTCCCACCACGACTTGAGACCATTGCTCCTTGTTCTGCCATCTGTCACTACTGAGAACAGCCTCTCTCCATCCTCTTTGGAACCTCCCTTCAGGAAGTTGAAGGCTGCTATCAAATCCCCCCTCACTCTTCGCTTCTGCAGACTAAACAGACCCAAGTCCCTCAGCCTCTCCTCATAAGTCATATGCTCCAGCCCCCTAATCATTTTGGTTGCCCTCCGCTGGACCCTCTCCAATGCGTCCACATCCTTTTTGTAGTGGGGGGCCCAGAACTGGACACAATACTCCAGATGCGACCTCATGACTTCTGTCCAACCTGCTCTTAAATATCTCCAGTGATGGTGGGTACATCTAGACTACATGCCTCTGTCGCCAGAGGCATGTAGATTAGGCTACCAGACATAGTAAAATGAAGCGGCGATTTAAATAATTGCCGCTTCATTTAAATTTTCATGGCTGCCGCGCTGAGCCGACAAACAGCTGATCAGCTGTTTGTCGGCTCAGCGCGATAGTCTGGACGCGCGGGTGGCGACATCAAAGGTATTTGTCGACCACTCAGGTAAACCTCATCCCAGGAGGCTTACCTGGGTGGTTGACAAATACCTTTGATGTCGATACCCGCGCGTCCAGACTATCGCGCTGAGCCGACAAACAGCTGATCAGCTCAGCGCGGCAGCCATGTAAATTTAAATGAAGCGGCGATTATTTAAATTGCCGCTTCATTTTACTATGTCTGGTAGCCTAATCTACATGCCTCTGGCGACAGAGGCATGAAGTCTAGACGTACCCGGAGATTCCACAACCCCTTCCCTCCTCTCCCAGGCAATTTATTCCACCCAGACAGGCAGGAAGCTTTTCCTAATGCCCAACCTAAACCTCCCTTGCTGCAAGTTAAGCCCATTGCTTCTTGTCCGATCATCAGAAGCCAAGGAGAACAATTTTTCTCCCTGGGTATGTCTACACTACAGCGCTAATTCGAACTAACTTAGTTCGAATTAGTTAATTTGAACTAAGCTAATTCGAATTAGCGCAGCTAGACGTAAAAACTAGTTCGAATTAGCGTTTTGCTAATTCGAACTAGCATGTGCATACAGAGTGGACCCTGAACAGAGGTTAAGGATGGCCGGAAGCAGTGCCGGCAGGGCATCAGATGAGGACTTAGAGCGTGGAGCTGCTGTCTCAGGTTAGCCGAGGGCTGTGCTTAAAGGGACCCGACCCCCACCCCAGACAGACAGTTCTCAGGGTTCCCCACTTGCAAAGCAGTCCTGGCGTGGAGAGCCCTGAGTGCCCACACGCGGAACATCACAGCACTCGGCCATCACCCCGGCTGCACTTGCCACAGGCTGCCATCCGGGGGGAGGGGGCAATCAGGGGGCTGCAGGAGAACTTCCACCCAGAGAAGCCCGCAGAGCCAGCCCAGTCATCCCCATCGGGGGCTCGTACCCAATTCCTCCCTCACCTCCTTCCACTTACCCTTCCCTAGCCCCCCTTCCTGATGTACAAAATAAAGAAAACGTGTGTTCAAAAATAGAATCTCTCTTTATTGAACAAAACTCGGGGAGACTGGGAAAAGGAGGTGGGAGAGGGGAAGAGAGAGGCTGGGAGAGGGGAGGGCAACTAAAATGATCAGGGGTTTGGAACAGGTCCCATATGAAGAGAGGCTAAAGAGACTGGGACTTTTCAGCTTAGAGAAGAGGAGACGGACGGGGGATAGGATAGAGATCTATAAAAGCAAGAGTGGTGTGGAGAGGGTGCATAAAGAAAAGTTCTCCATTAGTTCCCATAATAGAAGGACTAGAGGACACCAAAGGAAAGGAATGGGTAGCAGGCTTCAAACTATTAACAGAAAGTTCTTCTTCACAAAGCAAAGAGTCAACCTGTGGAACTCCTTGCTGCAGGAGGCTGTGAAGGCTAGAACTAGAACAGAGTTTAAAGAGAAGTTAGATCAAGTCATGGAGGTTGGGTCCATGGAGTGGTATTAGCCAGGGGGTAGAAATGGTGTCCCTGCCCAAAGTTTGTGGAAGGTTGGAGATGGATGGCACGAGACAAATGGCTTGGTCACTGTCTTTGGTCCATCCCCTCCAGGGTCCCTAGGGTTGGCCGCTGTCGGCAGACAGGCTACTGGACTAGATGGACCTTTGGTCTGACCCAGTACGGCCATTCAAAGCTCAGGGCTCAGGGTCGGGGTTCTTAGTGGACCACCTTGATTTTCATGCAAACCTGCTCCTGGGCGGCCAGGCTGGCAGCTCTCCTGCCCTAGATGGCCACTTTCCTGTGCCTAGTGTGGAGTTCGTGGATGAGGTCCACGATGTCTGCACTAGACCAGGCGGGTGCCCGACTCTTGCGGTCCTGGCCAGGCTCCCGAGAGCCGCCAGCCTGGTCCTGGGAAGAGACGGAGGGCTGGGGGGCATCGGGTGGCTGGCTCATGGCGTGCCAGGTGCAGGGTCTGCTGGCTGGGTGCTGGCAGGCTTGCACCTGGCACGGGCACAGTAGCCAGCCCGTGCCCCTTTAAGGGCTCCGGGGCCGGGAGGGGGGCATACGAGTTTCCCTGGTGGTGCCCAGAGTGGCCACCAGGGAAAGCTGGGGAGGGCTGGCCTCCCACTAGTTCGAATTAAGGGGCTACACAGCCCTTAATTCGAACTAGTAAGTTCGAACTAGGCTTAGTCCTCGTAAAATGAGGTTTACCTAGTTCGAACTAAGCGCTCCGCTAGTTCGAATTAAGTTCGAACTAGCGGAGCGCTAGTGTAGCGCCTATGAAAGTTAATTCGAATTAACTTTGTAGTGTAGACATACCCCCTCTTCTTTGAGACACCCTTTTAGGTACCTGAAAACGGTTATCATGTCCCCTCTCAGTCTTCTCTTTTCCAAACTAAACAAGCCCGATTCTTTCATCATTTTTGTCACTCTTCTCTGGACCCTCTCCAATTCCTAGAAATGTGGCACCCAGAACCGGACACAATACTCCAGCTGAGGTCTAATCAGCGCAGCGTAGAGCAGAAGAATTCCTTCGCCTGCCTTGCTCACAACACTGCTGTTAAAGCAGCCCAGAATCACGTTTGCTTTTTTTCTTTTTCAACAGTGCCACACAGTTGACTCATCCTTAGCTCTCACCTACACTAGGAAAGGTTTGTGAGCGTCTGTGGGAGTCACAGTGGTTCATGAACCCCAATGTGATGCTGTGGCTGAAAGGATTCAGGTGACCACCGGCGGCATAAACAGAGAATCTCGAGCAGGAGCAGAGAGGATATTTTTCACTGTTGCAACAAGGCTGGAGTCCTGTGGCAAGTGCTGGTGTCCACACACAATGCAGATCCATGGATTTTCAGGGCTCTACCGCCAGTTGGTTAGGGGTAACTATCTCAGCCATTCAGGCTCCCTTGTCTGAAAGGGACCATAGAATCCGCCTTATCAGATACTCCCAACAGTATCCTCCGGGGGTACGTCTCATAGACTCATAGACTTTAAGGTCAGAAGGGACCATTATGATCATCTAGTCTGACCCCCTGCACAGTGCAGGCCACAGAATCTCACCCACCCCTCCTAGAATAATCCTCTCACCTATATCTCAGATATTGAAGACTTCAAATACTTTGAAGGCCCCAAGATGCAGAGAATCCTCCAGCTGTGATCTGTGCCCCATGCTACAGAGGAAGGCGAAAAACCTCCAGGGCCTCTGCCAATCTACCCTGGAGGAAAATTCCTTCCCGACCCCAAATAAGGCAATCAGCTAAACCCTGAGCATGTGGGCAAGACTCACCAGCCAGATACCCAGAAAGTTCTCTATAGTAACTCCTGTCATCCCATCCCTATTTCCCACTGATAATGAATGGTCAATTAGTTACCAAGATCATGTTATCTCATCAAACCATCCGCTTGTCATAGAATCATAGAACTGGAAGAGATCCCAGAAGGTTGTCAAGTCCAGCCCCCTGCCCAAGGCAGGACCGATCCCATCTAAATCAACCCGGCCAGGGCTTTGTCAAGCAGAGACTTAAACACCTCTAGGGATGGAGTCTACACAGTGCTACACCCGTTACCCCAAAATAGCGTTCTGCACATCTTAACATCAAGCCTGTTATTTCGAAATACATTTGAAATAAGTATCAGAGGGGGAGCCGTGTTAGTCTGAATCTGCAAAAGCCGCGAGGAGTCCTGTGGCACCTTATAGACTAACTGAAGTGTTTGGAGCATAAGCTTTCGTGGGCAAAGACCCACTTCATCAGATGCATGCAGTGGACATTTCCAGAGGCTGGTATAAATAAGCAGGCCAGAATCAGGGTAGAGATAACGAGGTGAATCCAATCAGGGAGGATGAGGCCCACTTCTAGTAGCATTTGAAATAACAGGCTTGTTATTCCGGCGTCCCATACACCTCACTGCAGGAGGTTTAAGGGATTCGTTGGAATAGAGCTCTATTTCGACAGTCACGCTGTTTAGACCGCGCCAAATTTCGAAATAACCTCCCTCGAAATAAGCAATGCAATTTGCATAGTTCAGATTGTGTCGCTTATTTCAAGCTACACACTACTGTGTATGGATGTATCCTGGGAGTGCCTGCTGCTCACAGGGGAAGGGAAAACAAAACAGTTGTGCAGCTGGCCAGTTGATTCCTTCCTGACCCCGTGGGGATCCCTGTATGCCCTGCAGCATGACTCTGATCACTTGCCTCTTTAACCTGCACATGCAAATGTAAGTTCCTAGCCACCTACGTGATGTGCTGGGTGGGCTGGATCCGACCATGCTGGCATGAAGAGGTGTAAATTACATCTCTCCTTCTGCTGGGCTGGCCGCCATCCATTCCCCCTGCAAATACTGTTGAGAGGATACATTGCGTGACCGGCTCTCCCATGGCCCTGGTCACTTCCCAACCAATACTACACACGTAACAGGCAGCCCACACACACCCCACGCTTGCTCTTGGCCAACACCCCAGGGTCTGGCGTTCTCCTTTGTTAAAAACATAAGCTGCTGCTGCTTGAGCTAAACACTGGGGTGGGGGCCTGTAACAACTCATGTTCTCCGAGAATAAGCACAGGCCCTGTAACTCACAAGTGGGTTACTTTCAACTACTTCCTGCCCCATAAGTCCCTCCCACGGGGGGCCTCTACCAGTGACGTCTCGGAGGGGTTGCTGTGTTAGTCTGTCTAGCACATCTGGTGGCAGGGAGTTCCACACGCCATGGAAATAGTATCTTGATGTTTGCTCTGAATTTGCCAGCTGTTCAGTTCAGCAAGTCGCTCGTAGGGCAGGCAGGAAGTGAGGGGTGGGGACTGGGTGCGGCTGGGGTTTCTGTCTCTCTCAGTTACGTTGCCAGACGTCAATGATCTGTCGGACTCACCCCAGGCAGGAAGCTGCTTCCCAAAGGGGAGGCCACTGCCAGGGTGCGAGAGGACTCAGACCACAGGAAGGAGGGGGGCTGAGGGAAATCTTAGCCCCCGATGGGAGTGACTTTGACTCTGGGCCAAATATAGAAAGGGAGGCACCTGTGGTTAGATCAGGGGTGAGCAAAGTACGGCCCACGGGCCGGATCCATCCTGCGGCCCATCAGGAGCCTCGGGCAGGCTCCCTGCCTGCTGCTCCCCCACGTGCCACTCACAGCAGCCAGCTGCAGGGGGGCCACGTGCCCTTTGCATGCCACACACTGCTGGGGGGGGGGCTTTGTGCACTACCAACCCCTCCCTCCCCCCAGCACAATCTCACAACTTCCATTGGCCAGAAACTGGAAACTGGGCTTACACCTGGCACCCCACTTGCTCCTGCACCCCAACTCCCTGCACCAGGTCACCAACCAAAGCCTCTGCACCCTTGCTCCTGTTCCCATACTCCCTCCCAGAGCCTGTACCCCCTCCTCTACACCAAGTCACAACCCCTCTTACCCTAGGCTGCAACCCAAACCTCTGCCCCAGGTAACAACCCCCTCCCAGATCCTGCACTGCCTTCCTCCAGGCCACAGTCCCCTCCTGCACCCATTTCCCCTCCCAGACCCCACACTCCCTGTTACACCCCAACCCCCTGCTCTAGGTCATAAACAATGTTCCCTCTAATTTTTCTGTGTGCAGAATAAATTTTGTGATATGCTCAAAGGCATGTGCAGATGTGCACCACCAGTACAAACACATGCTGCCGGCACTCTGCTCATCAGCTGAGCGGCAATTGAATCTTTCCTGGTTGACTGTCCAAGGGCTCAGCTTATAGGGAAGACTGGTCACAACCCCTTCTTCCCCAGCCCCAACTCCATCCCAGACCCCACACCTCCTCCTGCCCCTCAGTCTCCTACCCCAAGCTCCCTACCTCCATCCCAGACCCCTCGCTCTCTCCATTCATAGAATAGGAAAGCGTGGCCCTTGACCACTTACCAAATTCTGGCGTGGCCCCTCAGCACAAAGTATCGCCCACCCCTGGTTAGACGCCAGCTCAGCTTGTGTTACTCCTGTCTGCCTGTTGGGGGCGGCAAAACACCCAGAGACTCATGTCACTTGCACGACCTGTTCATGATGCAGCCACCGCCCCAGCCGGAATGGTCTGGGTTCCACCAGCTGGAGTCACGCGACAGGCAGCCGGCTGTGGCACCCAGGCAGTGCCACGCGGGTCAGCAAACAGCCGGCCGGGCCCGCCCCCGCCCACGCAGCGCGGGAGCGGAGCTGGAGAGATGTTTCCTGCAGGGTCAAACTCAGGGAAACGTGGCTTGAGTGGCCCCCTCCGAGGGCCGGGCTCCGGGGACGGCCGCCAGCGAAGGAGAGAGGCTTTGCCAGCAGGACTGCGCCCTTCTTGGCTGAAAACTGGAAGGACTTGGCAGCGGAGCCGACAGCCTCCGTGGGCCGCCGGGGCAAGTGGGGGGGGGGGGGGGGCTGCCTCCGTGCTCCCAGAAGGGACAGGGCCAAGGGCAGCTGGCCCTCAGCACAGCGCCCCCCTCCATGCGCTGCCCGGAGCATGTGGCGCGGCGCTCCAGCCGTAATTTAAAGGGCCCGGGTGCTGGGCCCCTTTAAAATCACCAGGCCCCTGGGGCAAGTGCCCCCCTCCCCCTCCGTCGGTGGGCCGGGGCGCTGCAGCGGGAGAGTGAGATACCTTCTACAGATGAGGTGCAGGCCGGGCAGCACACGCGGACTGCGGAGGAGCAGCGGTCGCTGTTAAATCAATGCCCCCCCCCATCCCGCCCCCCCAGGGCGCTGGAACCATTTCTATAGCGGGGGTGCTGGGAGCCACCAAACTACATCCTGGATAATGATGGAAACCCCTTCGTGCTCCCCCCACCCCACCCCTCTGAGCCCCACAGGTGCTTATGGGGACGGGCTAGAGGACAGAACGCTACGGCAGGACTAGCCGTGAACAGGAGCGTCCCTGCTCCGCTGGCCGAGGTCTCTGGGTTTGCCTTGGTCCCCCCTCTGCTCAAGGCAGCTGGCTGCACGGGGAACGCTTGGGTGATCAGGACATGCTGAGCTCTGCCCAAGCCCACTGCAGCCTCTCTCCCCAGCACTTCACTGCCAGCACCTAGCAACGCAGGCAACCAGGAGGGACGCTTCAGCTTCTTTGCGTCACTGTGTGTGGGGCCAGGGACTGGCCCAGAGGGTGCCATGGTCCCGGGACCGGCACTGGGCACCCCGAGTTAGTGACAGCAGGGTCCAGAGGGAGCCAGGAACGCCAGAGTTGTAACCTCAGGTCTCCCACAGGCCAGCTGAACGAGCCACTTCGCCCTGGGTGCCTCTGTTTCACCACCTGTAAAATGGCTGCAATGATGCTTGCCTGTCTAAGGAAGCCTGCAGCGGTCCCAGCACACGCACAGACGCTAGAGAAGATCCCGCGCTGGAAGGCTGCAATACAACCCTCCTTTATTTCTTAGGGTTCAGAATGACACCACCAAGAACCAAAAGAGAGAGCAAGCAGGTTCCTCAGGCAACCAGACACCACTTAGACCATTTCAAACCCGGTGGGCTATCCAGACTGGGCTGCTGACTCAGAGGACCCAAAGCGTGTGGCTTCCCTCTAGGCCCCCAGCCTGCAAGCAGGACTAGGAAGCTCGCGATCTTTGAAGTAGTAACGGGTCATTTTTCACCCCTTTCCAGTCCATCCCAAAGACCCACCCTAGGTATTAGCAAGCTGGACGCCTGCTCTTCACTGGGGCCTGTGGTGGTTAGTGCCGTACAGACACTCCGCAGCTCGTATTCACCTGCAACTCCACTTCCAAGAGCTTCCGGGGCCAGGCTGCATTTCCACCCGTCTCCTGGGCTCTCTCACGCTCTCTGGTGACAGGTCGCATTGGTGTTACTGACCTGGCGTGCAGGGAGAAGCGGAGGCGGATTAACTCGCCCCCCCCCCAAGCCCCGCTGGGGTTGTCTCTAGCTCCACGGGGGTGTGGTCAGCCTGGAAGCCATTTCTCCCAGCGCTGCCGTCCCCTGCCAAAGTCCAGGAGAAGTTCACACACGTCTGGCCTGAAAGACACATGGCTGCAGGCAGGAGTGTTGCAATGTGAGGGAGACCTATGCAGACCCAGTTACCACCTGGATGACCTACCGGGGCAGTAACACACCCAGACGGTGATGCTTTTGAGGTTGGCTGGCAGTAATCTAGCTTCCGTGCGTGTGCACGCTGGGAAGTTCCCTGGACACAGCTAGATCCAGGGGGCTATCCAGATGACTTAATACATAGCTCCTCAGCCGTAGATCTCACTGCCCACGATCAACGAGGGTCAGGATCATCCTCCCTGTTTTATGGAGGGAACTATGGAGACACAGGGACGGGACTTACCCAGACTCACATAACAGCTCCCTGGCAACGGCGCTAACAGGATGCAGGGGGCTGGGCTCTCTCCAAGAAACCCCATCAGGCCCAATTCAGTCCTCAGCCGGGGCTCTGCCTTCTGTGTCTCATCAGAACAAAAGCCTCCGTCTCTTGAAGCACGGAGAAGACAGACATGAGGCAAAATAGGAGCCGACTGGGCCTGGCCAACATGCTACAGCCACACACGACGGGCTGGGGTTGTACACGCTACCGCGCCACAGGAAGGGTGCGTAGCTCAGACGTGGGGTGGTTTTCCAAGGCACAAATAGCAGGGCCCAGGGCCTCTGAAGTCTTTTGGTGCCGGTCAGCCATTGACATTGACAAGAGATTGGTGCCTGAATTCTTTTGAGGACCTTGCCTAAGCTACCATTGTCTCTAGGAGCAGGCTAGTGGAGCGAGGACCAGTATTCTGGGTCAGAACTGAGTCCAGTTGCTAGCTCAGCCATAAATTCCCTCTAAAACCTGGGATAAGCCCCTGAATCTTCTCTGTGCCTCAGTTACACAAGGGAGAATGATGCTCCCCTAGCTCACAGGGGTATTGTGGTAAATTAAGTCCAGTAGGAACTATGTTGATACAGGTTGGACCTCCCTGGTCTGGCACCTTCTGGCCCTGGATGAGTGATTTTGCCGGACCAGGGAGGTTATATCTGGTCCCCTGCTATTGGTCCCCCCAGCCCTGACCAGCCACTGACCTCTTGGCCAGCTCCGTCACCGCCCCTGCCACCAGCCCCACACCCCTGCTGGCCCCCCCTTCCCTGCTAAGCTGGGCAGCCCTGCTCCTAGCACACTGGGCTCCCGCCCCACTGCGGAGCACCCAGCCCCTGGTCCCACCAGGCAGCCCCACTGCAGAGCACCCAGCCCCTGGTCCCACCAGGCAGCCCCACTGCAGAGCACCCAGCCGCCAGCCCTCCACCTGGACTCTCTGGTCCTGGAATTCCCGTGGGCCTTCCAGATCATGGAGGTTTCCAGACCAAAGAGTCCCGGTTTACAGAGGTTCAACCTGTCCTACAAGGAGCGGAGCCATCAAACCAGCTAGACGAATCTTTGAAAAGCCAGCCTGGGGGGTGCACCCTCCTCCCCAGAGCCTCGTATGGAGACTAACACAATGCTGAGTGAGGCTTCTTCCCAAGGGCTCTCTCTGAAAGCTGGGGCTGGCCAGGGAAGGGCCCATAAAGACTCTCTCTCTTTCACACTATCGATTTTTCCATTAGTAAATGGCATTCAGTGGAGGCTGGAGAACGAGCCCTTCCCCCGCGGTATAACATTTCACGCTACTGCGGAGGGAACCTTACACTCAGACTGGCCCTTTCTGGCTAGGAAGTTACAAAACATTAGAAATGGAGAATGCTGGCGGCGTAGATTTCACCGCTCCCCAGCTTGCAGCCTCTGTTCTCCGGCCCCGCAGGGACTCCAGTCTGCCTGTTCTCTCTCTGCTCCACGCTGCATTTGGCCCTTGGGTCAAAACCAATCGGAAATTCTTGCACTGCCCCCGTTTTTGTACCTCAGAGGGCAGCCGGACCCTGCAGCGTTTCTTAGCGGAACTCACCTCAGCATGCCGCAGCGGTGCCCTGCCGCCTCCTGCCCACAGGGTCAGAAACAGGCTCTTAGTTACTGGACACGGAGTCGGTAAAAGAAATTAAAAGATGAAGCCGTCAGTTGTGAGGGGATCCCGCGTTGTGAAAATCCCACAAGCTGCCCTGCTGGGCCTTTTGAAACCACCTAGCACGGCCACCTACCTCGGTTTCTGACAGGCGGCCTGCAATGGTCTGGAATTTGGGCAGGCGGGGGTGCGGTTCTCTGGTTAGCCGCTCACATTGGTGTGCAGAAGCCTTGTGTTCTGTACCCCGCCCTTCCCGTGCGCCTCTGCCTTGGCCCCTCCGCCTTCGGGGAGGTCTCCTCAGTGCTAAGTGATTAGAAGTGTCTCCATCCAGGAAAGGACCTTTCGGGGTATAAGTCGGTTTAGGGATGTGAAGGGCTAGTCGACAAGCAAATGTTTATCGGATAGTCGAAAGGATAGTCAACTAGTCGCTTCCTCCCCCGCCCCCCAGGGCCAGCCCACAACATTTGGCACCTGAGGCAGGGAGCTCAAATGACGCCCCCCCATGCCCCCTTTTCTCCTGTCTGCCTGTTATGTCTCTTGTGCCCTCCTTCCTCCAGCTCAGCACTCCCCCAGCTCTGTGCCTGTAGAGCAGAGAGAATCCATCTGCACCAGCAGCAGACACAATTTTCTACACTCTGGGTCCTAGTGGGCCCCCTCCCCACAGTCTCAGTTTGCCTCATGGTAAGGCCAGCCTCAGTTCGCCTCATGGTAAGGCCAGCCGTGTCTCCCCCCCCCCTCCATTGCCTCTTTTAGATAGAGGCAGCAAGGGTGGGGGTGAGAGAAGAGGGGGTACTTCAAAGCAGCAGCACCACTTGAAGCCTGGGGCCAGACCCCGGGCTCCACACTGCACTGCCGCTTTGAAACACCACGTGCAGCTCCGGGCCCGCTGGGATGTCCCCAGGCTGCACACGATGTTTCAAAGCAGGCAGCCCTGCCTGGAGCCCGGGATCATCTGGGGACTCTCCAGCTAATCCTGGGCTCCCCAGCACTTTTGCCTTTGAAGTGTAGCAACAGCCCTAGGGAGGCGCCCTATGGACTAGTCAATGCAAAATGCATCGACTATTCAATTAGTCCACACTTAACACCCTTCACCTGGTTATCCGCGCTCTAACTGTGGCCGAGCAGCTCTGCATTGTTCTGCATGCTCAGGATTTCTGCCACAACTGGCAAGCCAGAAACTCGGTGTCTTGCAGGCGAAAAGCTTCAGTTCTGCAAAGGTGAAAAAAGCAAAATGTTGTGGAGCCAGCTGATCGGTGGTGGGAGCTTAAAGCTGCATTCTTCAGTGGGCATCTTTTCATTGCCCGTCTACTACCACCCCTGCTATCCCTCCCCAGCCAGCAGAAAACAATGTGGCTTATATTTGCCTTCCTAACCTGCATTGGATCTGCTTTTCCCCTGCCCAATTTGGGGCAAGGAGTTTGGCTGCCTGGGGCTGGTTTGCCCTTTGGCCAGGCCCCCCCCGGGTGCTCACATGTGTAACACTCCAACCGGCTGGACGGGTGTTGAACCCAACACAGACGCACTGAAATGATCCTGCTCCGGCTTTAAGCGTCAGCTGCCCTTTGTCCGTACACTCGGTAGGAACGAAGACTCAGGCAGCCTGGTAAACGTCGGTTTGAGCCAAACCGCGGGACTTGGCCCCAGTTTCCTTACTGGGCTATGTCTACACTGGTGGCTTCTTGCACAAGCACATCTTGCACATGCGTTCTTGTGGATGTTTTCTTGTGCAAGACTTCTTGCACAAGGCCATGTGCGAGCTGTGCTTTTGCGCAAGAGCGCCCATGGCAGTGTGGATGCTCTCTTGCCCAAGAAAGCTCCAATGGCCATTTTAGCCAGAGGGGTTTCTTGCGCAAGAAATCCCTGCCGAGCGTCCACACTGCCCTCTGCGCAAGAGAGCTTACCCCTGATAAAAGAGCATAGCGCTTGCGCAAGACGCCCTCTCTCGCCGCGCCGTACTGTAAATTCCCTTGCGCAAGAGCAGGCGGGCAGGGTGGACGCTCTGCAGATTCTTGCGCAAGAACGGCTGTACTTGCGCAAGAAGCCGCGAGTGTAGACACAGCCCAGGAGTGTAGGGAGGAGCCCGCAGGGATGGGTGAAGGGCATTTCTGCGGGTGGGGAGGAGGCAGGGACCCCTCGCTCAGGTTTGTCACTCGCCATGCGCATCCCTGGCTAAGTGTGTAAGTCACAGCTGAGGAAAGGCCCAAAGAGGCTCCAGGGAGCCCACGCAGACAAGGCTCATTGGTGCGCTGCAGGCCCAGCTAGATGAGGCCCGGCTCTGCCTGGAAACGGAGCCCTGCACTATTAACCAGCCTACTCAGGAATCAGGCCCCAGAGCGGGCAGCTGAGTCAGCAGGCCGCACCCTGCTGCGTAAACACCAGCCAGCTGCTCACCCAGGCAGCCCTGTTTGCTCAGGCTGCACGCGCTCCCTTTGCCTTCCAGAGAGTCCCAGCGAAGGTGGGCGGGCGCTGGGGCCAGGCAGGCGCCCGGCCTGTTTAAGGGATCGAAGCAGGACGCACAGACGGGGTGCACGCTGCACCGGCGACGGGCAGGAAATGGGCACCAGCCAGCACTTACGGAGCCCCCTGCCACGGCCCCCCCTGCAGCAGGGAGAACACGGGGCAGTGCTCCTCCCCATGGAGGTGACAGCCTGGGGCACTTCTGCCCCAAAGACCCAGATCCGAGTCCCTCAGCCCCAGCTCTTGCTCTGTGGGGCAATAGGCTGGGAGGGGGCTCGACTCAGGACAGCTGCAGGCTAAGCACCATGGGGACAGATAGCAAGAGCAGGCCCCTTCGTAGCCCTTGTGAGGCACAGCGGGGGCCATAGTTAAAAACGGGGCTGCAGGAGAGGAACTCTGCACAAGTGGGGGGGGCGGATGAGGTGTTAATAGGCTGGGATGGACCCACACTGGGACTGGTCTTGTTCCCCTCCGGAGAGCAGGCAGGAAGCAACGTCTTCTCTTGGCTCAAGATACCGTCCCGTTCACTCCAGTCAGGCACCACCTGCCTCGAGTTCGTTTCCAGCCGCCACAGGCCACGTGGAGGTGCATGGCCAAGGTCTGAGCGCCAGCAAGCATCCCGCGAGACCTCACTGCACGTGCCAGGTCCCATCAGCGATTCTCCCGCATGTCCTGTCCATGGTTACGGGGTCAGGTCTGGGCCCTCCAGGAAGAGAGAAGCCGCAAGAAGCAGAATTACTGAAGGTTTGTAGGACCAGTATCCCAGCATGGTGCTCTAACGCTGCCTGTCAGCCAAGAAACTCAGAGGTTTTAATAGGCAGCAAGTTTAAAACGAACAAAAGGAAGTTTTTCTTCACTTACTACACAGTCAACCTGTGGAACTCCTTGCCAGAGGATATGTTGTGAAGACCAGGATTAACAGTCTTCAAGAAAGAGCTAGATAGATTCATGGTCCATCAATGGCTATTAGCCAGGATGAATAGGAATGGTGGCCCTAGCCTCTGTTTCTCTGGAAACGGATGACAGGGGAGGGATCACATGAGGATTACCTGTTGTGTTCCCTCCCTCTGGGGCATCTGGTTTTAGGCAGGACACTGGGCTAGATGGACCTTTGGTCTTACTCAGAACAGCTGTTCTCATGTTCTTAGAGGTCCTGACCACCTCTGGTCATAAGTATCATGGGATCTCTATCGTCAAGGCTGCTTCGTTGTCTCGGTCAGATCCCATCACAAGCAGCCACATGCTGCTACCAAAATCCCCCTGCAGTTAGGCTTGGAACAGGTATCTTCTCCCCCTCCCCAACAAATTCCCTAATCAGCACAATTCCTTAGGGCCATTCCCAGTGTACACGATCTAGCAGCTGCCCTGTGTCACCCCACAGGAGGCTGCGTAGGAGAGGTTGACGAGGTGATCCCAGAATTAAATCTGTGGAGAAACTCTAGAAAAAAAATGCAACAAAAGCGTGTAGCAGAGACTGGCTGATGTCAGCCAATAAGACTATTTATTGGTTTCCTAAACCGTAACTATGGGGTGGGGAAGGAGGGATGAGTTAACAGATTCCACGGCAGCAGCTTTCACACAGGAGTTCACGTACATCACAGTAAAACGTCAATTAAAAAACACGACACTGAAGTTTAAAAACCCCCATGTGTGATGTGAAACCAGAAGTTTTGTTGAGAAACAGAGAGTCTCCCTCCCCCGCAAAACACATCCAGAAATATTTGTCTAAGCCCCCATTTCACGAGACCAGAAGCAAAGTTCTTAAAAAAAAAAAAAAAAAAAGAGAGAGAGTCTGGACTTTATAGCTTCACAGAACCGACATGAAAAACTCGTTCAGAATCAACCCCTCCCCGCAAGGCCTCATTTGTCTGGATAGTCTGTGGTTTGCATCCCGGTCTCGTCGAGACACGTCGTCCTCACGATGGCCTCTGTGACAGCATAGGGGTCGCAGTTGGCCGCAGGCCGGCGATCCTCGAAGTAGCCACAGCCGTCCTGGCCCACTTGGCGGGGGATACGGATGCTGGCCCCTCTGTTAGCCACCCCGGCCGAGAACTCGAAGATGCTGGACGTCTCGTGGTGGCCAGTCAGTCTCCGGGAGTTGTCCCTGCCCCCTCGGGGGTCGTACACACAGATGTGGTAGTTGTGTCGTTTGCTCAGCTTCTCAATGGCAGCTTCAATGAATCTAACAACGAGGAGAGGAAGGGTTAAGATGCAGCTATGCAGCCCATAGGTCACGGGCCAGGACTCCACTGGGCCGCCACGCTACAGGGTGTAACAGTGATACCCCGAGACCCAAAATGCTTTGGCTGGACTGAAGTCAATAGGCCCAGCATAAGGCATGAACTTCAGGGCCTGTGTTACGCAGCTAACACCAGACTGAGGTGCCCAACCTACAGCCCCCACAAAAAGGCCTGCGACCTAGTTCAATTAAAAACAGTAATTCCTCATTTAACACTGTAGAGATGTTTCAGAAAATGATCGTGTTAAGTGAAAACTTGTTATGAGGAGTCAATTTTCCCACTGAAAATAATGTAAAAGGTGGGGTCTGTTGGGACGGGGACATAAGGTTGAGGGAGAAAGGGGACTGGGTTCAGCAGGGAGGGGAGGTGTTTGGCTCTGGGGAAGAGAAGGGGAGGGGAGGGGTATTGGGTTGGGAGTATGCCCCTGTGATGGGTCTGCCAGGACCCGCACTGCATCTGGCCGGAGGGGGGGAGGACGGGGCTTGCCGGGGAACGGCGCAGCAAGCGGCAAACTCTCCGCCACTTTGCAAGGAGGCGGGGGAAGCCTCATGCAGCCGCCGGCGACGGGCCAGCTGGGGAAATCGTGTTATTCCGGGGACGGTCGTGCAATTCAAAAACCGTTCCCTTAAAAAAAAAAATCGTGCTATCGTGAAAACGTGTAAAGCGGGCACGTGTTAAATGAGGAATTACTGTACCCCAATAGCGGATTCATTACAGTCACATGCAGATGTCAGGCCTGGATTTCTGGGTTTTTAACTAGGCAGTTCTATACATAGGCTGCGTCTGTCTACATATGTCCAGCACGTTAAGTCAATACAAGATCCTTATCATCTTATTAAAATATGTAGAATCGGCTTGGCCCACGAGAGGCTGCGTAGGGTTACGTGGCCATCGGGTGTCATAAGGCTGGATTGTCTATTGTTACCGTGCCCAGTGGTTAGTTTCTCCACCCCTGCTCTAAGGCCCAGAGGCTGAATGTGGCCCCCAGCTTGCCTGGATCTGGCCCTGAGGCTCGGGGGTCCCCTCCCAGCATTGGGGAGCTGGTGCCCCCCCCTCCCCCCCGGTGGGGCTGGCACACACAAAAATCGACTAGCCGGGCCCTCCAAGGCTCTGGTGTGGGAGGGGAACGTGGAAAAGGTCGTTCTCCTCAGCTGGGGGCCACGTCAGCGAGAGCACGTTTGTTTCTTACTTGTGTGCCCCTCCCCCCGACTGAATTTTTGGGTCGGGGGCCGCTGACCCACAGAGAGTTCCTCCCCCTGGCTTAGAGCCCTGCATGGGTACAAGGTTTGCAGCTGCAGCTCACTCCTGCATATGGATACCCACGACAAAGCGGATACCCGGATTAGCAGGGCTGTACCGATGGTCCTTGTTGACCGAGAAGCTACCAAACCCGGTTTCTGCCTGACCCCGCGCACAGGCTGCAGGGAGAGCTTTCACCCCTTATCCAGAAGCCACGGTGCCCCCACCCCCCAGCTCGGCAGGGACGCAAACTCACTTGAGACCCCCGTCCTGCCTCATGGCTTCGGTGCTATAGTTGGTGTGGCAGCCCGCGCCGTTCCAGTTGCCGGTCATTGGTTTAGGGTCCAGCGTGGCCACAACCCCGAAGTCCTCACAGACCCGGTGCAAGATGAATCTCGCCATCCAAAGGTGATCTCCCATCTCAATGCCTTCGCAGGGCCCCACCTGGAACTCCCACTGGGAGGGAAAGAGGAGCATTCACGTTAACGGTTGGTCTCTCCCTCAGCCACTGGCTTTGGCCTCGCACTGCTGCCGGGCCTCGCTCACTGGGACGTATCGATCGAGGGCTCTAACCACGTGCCGACAGAGGCTCCTCCCCCCGGGACGGCTATGCCCAGGCTTAGGACCTCTCATGCCTTTCACAGGCAACTCAGCAGCCTCGGTAGTTCTCAGCCAGCCTAGCAAGGAGGAAGTGCGGGACGCGGAAGGAAGTGGAGCAGGGAGCTCCGTGGGGCTCGCGTCCTAGATCAAATTCAGGGCTAGTTACGGTGCTGGGTGGACAACACTGCAGCCTAAACCCTCCGGTCACAGCCAGAACACTGCCTGGCCCAGGACCCGTCAGTCCTAGCCCACAGATGGCAGAGACAGGGGCATGGGCGGGCGGGGGGGTGGAGAGAGACAACCCATCAGGGGAGGGCCAAGACTCCAGTCTTGTTTACCTGGGACAGTCGCACCCAGTTTGACTTAAGGTTCAATTTTAAAATGGGTGCCGCCCTCTCGGGTGACCTCAGGCGTGAACGTGAGCTCATCGGCAGTAGGAGAGCCCAGTCGCGGTTGGCGCTAGCGTCCAAGTCACACCTTCAGCAACACGGGCTCAGCTTCCTCTTGGCGGCTACGCCTTAATGGAGGAGGCCGCTTGGCTTGCCAGCACGTCTAGCCTGCCCAGCGACTTTGGGAACCCCGCTTCCCTCACTCGGCGCTGGAGACCAGGCGCTGCCCCAGCTGGGCAAGGAGCAGATTTTGTCCTTCCTTGGAGTTTTGTGAAGGCCACGGGTCTAGGGCAGACGGCTCCCTGCGGCACCGGGCCAGAGGTCTGGCGCCGCCAGGAAGTGGGGGGGAGAGGAGAGCGGGAGACTGGGAGAACCGGATCCTCAAGGAGGGCTCAGCAGAGCCAAGGCCGGGGGCACCGCAGGCAGCACACGGTAAGCCCAGCCCCCCCAACGAGGGCTCCCGTGACAGGGCCCATGAAAAACGCTCCCTCCACACATACCTGGGAGGGCATGACCTCGGCGTTGGTGCCGCAGATCTTCACCCCCGCGTAGATGCAGGCCTTGTAGTGAGACTCCACAATGTCGCGCCCGTACACCTTGTCTGCGCCAACCCCGCAGTAATAGGGCCCTGGAGGAGACACAGCCCGGCGCCCGCCACGTCAAGCTCAAGGGAGGAGCAGGGCCGCTTCCCTGCCCCTCCCACAGGCATCGGGAACTCGGGGAGCCCCGGGAACAGGAGCCCCAGCGGCTTCTCCAGCTCAGCTCCAAACTGCGCTGACCGGCCTTCGCCTAGGACCAAGGGCAGTTCGCTCTCCCTGGTGCATCCAATCGCCGGCCGTGTCGCGGGCAAAGCCAGTGCAGGCCAACAACGGGAAGGGTCGGTCGGTCATGGGGACGCCTGCCCTACAGGAAGCGCCTTGAGACCCCCGAACCGCTCTCAGATGGGGCTGTTTGGACACCACCCGTGAGGGGACTGCTTGGAACGACAGCTAGCAAGCGAGAGCTCCACAATTCATTCCCAGCACTCTGGGGTGGGGTGGGGAACCTCAGGCCCGGGGGCCAAATCCGGCCCCCAGCTTGCCTGGATCCAGCCCCCCCCCCCACACAGGGGAGCCTACAGACCCCCCCCTGCTACCTTACAGCAGGGCTGGAGCACACAAACTACTAGGCCGGGCCCCCTGCTCTGGTGCGTGAGGGGAAGGTGGGGAGTCTCTCTCAGCCAGGGGCCACCTCAGTGAGGGGTTTTGGTTTTTTTGCTTTTCCACTTGTGGAACTGATTTCTGTGAGTGGGCAGCCCCCGCCCCAAGAAAGGACCCCGCCCCTCCCTGCTGTGGGCCACAGGCTCTCCTGCCGTGCCCCAGTACGCCACTGGAAACTTGAATGAAGTGTCCAATTTCCCTCCCCATGCCCCTCATTTATGCCACCGCTACTCCATCCCTCAGGACTTCAAGTGCCAGCAGAGACCACACAAGCCAGCGGCTCCCCCCCAGGAGTGCGGGTGGCAGGAAGAAGGCAAGCGAGGAGCTGCCCCATGACGAGGAACTCGGTCCTGACCACTAAGGCTCCCGTGGATTTTATTACCCTGGACACAGGCAACGGCAGAACAAAGTCGGAAGGTAAAAGGGGAGAGCCACCCGCCAGATTTTGCTCCTTCCAAGGGGGCAGGTAGCGCTGCTGTACGAACCCAGAGGGGAAAACACGGAGACGCTGAGAATCAACCCCGGTCAGAGGAGCTTAAAGAAACGAAAACCCTCCAGCGCCACTATCCCCGCACAATCCTGTCTGGGCAGAAGAACCAGTTGGCGGGGGGGAGGGAGGGGGGAAATATTTGCTTGAGTGACCAGCCTTCACTCAGCTGGGCTTTTGTATTTACAGCCACCTGCAGAGATCTTTTTCCCAGCCAAGTTCCGAAACCCTCGGCAAACAAGTTCGAGAATGGAAAAGTTTGTGCAATCTCAGGCAGTGTCGGGAGGGGCGCCCCAGCGTGGGGCACACAACGCACAGGTGTGCCAGCGGCACGCAGCTCGGCTTGGCACGCTGCTCGGCTTGGCACGCCGCTGCCTGTAATTTAGGTGTCAGGACAAAGCTGCACCCGCTTGCCCCGGAGCAGTAATGGGTCGGGTGAGCAGGGAGAGGCGCCGGATTGGCACCGTCAGGAGTGGTGTGTGGCTCTCGCGTCACACAGCCGCAGCTGCATTCGGCTGGCCAAACTCATCCGCCCACCAGCACCCCTTGGGATGAGAGCGATTTCTTGCTTGGCTTCGCTCAGCGCGTTAACAGAGCCCTGGCTGTAGATCCTGCCGGGGACGTACGGACATGGACAGACACACACACCCACACCCTCCCGCAGAAGACGCCGTGCACTCACGGGTCTCAGTGCAGGATCACTGTGCACAGGGCTCCGCACCGACCCCGGGAGGCGCCAAGTGCCTGTGAGTGCCATGGCGGTGAAAGGGAACCGCGCCTCGCCATGTCAGTCCTCATCTTACAGGAGAGCTGGAGCCTGGGAATGAGTCGGGGGGAGGAGAGTCGCGTTCTTACCTTGGGGACCTGGGAACCCGTTATCAGGCCAGCCATAGGGGTGCCCGTTGACGCCCAGCAGCGTGTACTCCTGCTCCATCCCAAACCAAGGGTGGCTCTCCGTCACCAAGTCCATGACTGTTTTACACGTGCGCCGCAAGTTGGTTTCTGGGGAGAGGAGAAATTCCCGCCTTAGCCCTTGACACCGAAGGGGGGTCCAGAGCCCTCCGGCACGGCGCCCGCATTCCTCACAGCAGGGAGGCCAGCCGGCGCTCTCCCTTGCGCTAGAGAGGGTTCCCCCCAGCCAGCCGCTGGGCCGGGAATCTGCAGCCGCCGTCAGTGTGACTCCAGGACAGCCTCCTGGTTTGCCTGGCGACAGACGTGCCTCAGACAGGACGAGGCCCTGCTGGGAAAAGCGGGCCCGAGAGGCTGATCCATCCAGGCTGACCGATGAGGTGCTCACAGCAGGAAAGTAACTGGTTACATAAGCTTGTCTCCTACGTTTCTCCCTAGGCTTCGTAAGCCTGAGCCCCCTCCAGCCCGGAGTCCCCTCTTGCACCCCAAAGCCCACTCCCCAGAGCTCGTACCCCAATTCCCAGCCCAGCACTTGGCCCCATCCTGCACCCCCTTCGAGCCCCCACCTTCTGCCCCAGCTCCGAACCTCCTTCCACTCAGAGCCCCCTGGCCCCACAACCGCCATGTGAATTGTGTTATTTGCACCAACGGGGAGGGGACGTGCGACAGCCACTGCACACGAGAAAATTTGTCCCATTCGCAGGTGGGAAAAATCAAAGGGAAACACCCACTGCCCCCCTCTCGCCCCAAAGCGGACGATTTCTGCTTCAGCAGGGAAGGAAAGTCAGCGGGGCTGGATTTCAAAGGGGTGTAACTTTATATTTCAAGTGTAAATGGAATCCTCTTGCCATCAAAACCGGATACAAAAATCCACAAACGTCTAGTCATCTGCTCCGCCGTCTCCCCTACCCCGTAGCCAGAGTATCCGCCCATCTGCCAAGCCTGCCTGGGTTTAGACGACCACCAAGCAAATATTCTCCCCATTTTACAGACAGCCTCCTGGTGAGGGGCCTGTATCCATCTTCCCACCCTACGGACGTGGCCCCAGACCAAGCTTTCCTGAGCGCTCTGCCAAGCCCCCCATGTTCTGGGCAAGCATCTGAGTCGGACGATCATTTGCAAGAGCTGACGGAGCGCCAGGACTAATCCTTTGGGTTTGCTCCCTCACAGGAGCATTTAGCAACCCACCAGAACAGCCCCGACTTTGCCAAGAAGATATTGCCGGCCACAGAGGCCTGGGATGGAAGAATCCAGGTGGAGGGGAGGAGGACGTGAAACACCAGGGCTTCCCTGTGACAGAAAATGGCAGCCGGCAGGCAACAAGTAGCATCAACGTTTAGGTCTTAGTTGGAAGCTGTAGGTAAAAGTGCAACACAAACTCCAAGGGTTTGTGAATCGTGAGGAAGCAGCAGTGATATTTTCCTTTTAAATGAATGGAGACGCCTAGCTCCTAGAACTGGAAGGGACTTGAAAGGTCATTGAGTCCAGTCCCCTGCCTTCACAGCAGGACCTACTACCACCCCGACAAATATTTGCCCCAAATCCCCTCTGCAAGGATTGAACTCACAACCCTGGGCTTAGCAGGCCAATGCTCAAACCACTGAGCTATCCCTCCAAGAGCAGCCTTATAAAAAACTTACATGGGGGTGGAGGAGGGGCAAAGAGACCCTCTAGCCACCTAACTGGGACTTCTCTGCCGTTGCCCAGTTCAGGGACTGGCATTCGCTGGTACTAGGCAAGCGGGAGCAACACTGGCTGCCAGACTCTTGTTTGAAGCACGAATGTAGAGTCGCCGGCCGGGGCCTCCCAGCACCTCGAGCGGCACGTTGTTATTCCAATGTGAGACGTGGGGGTTCAGAGCGTGGTACTTCCCTCGGGAGCGACGGGCTGCAGTCGTCGGGGCTTTACAACCAATTGGCCCTGTCCCGAAGAGAGCTTTGCAGACTGACCTGGGGTGCCCCTTTGGCCCTCACAGGGGTCAGGAGAGTCCGCATACACAACGGCACCTCGCTCACACTCACAGTGATCCGAGACCACTTCAGAGCAGGGGGGTAGCCCCGGGGGGGGAGGAAGGGGGAACACACACTTAGCGTCGAAGCTCTGCCCGCCCAGCACTCCTGGAGTCAGGGTGTGAGGCTTGCTCTGCTCTGCCCACTAGGCACTCCTGCTAGGGAGAGTGGTCGGGGTATGGGGGTTGTGCTGCTCTGTCCACCCGGACCTCCCGCCAGGACTGGATGAGTAGGACAAGCCCCCGGTGCTCCATCCCCACCCCCTGGGTAGAGTGCGGGTGGGGATGGAGGGGTGGCTGGAGCAGGCCTCGGTGCTCCTGCCCTGCTCTCCACAAGCACAGGAGGGCGGAGCGGGTTCACTCCTTTTTCGGTAGGCCCAGTGGCTAATCCACCACGGGGAGGAGGGCAGGCAAGCGAGTGGCTGGCAGCTCTAAAGACCTTCAGACAAAGGCACTGCCTGGGGAGCTAGGCCTGGTGTGGGGCCATGGGACCCGGACGGCAGCCAGGAGCCGCATGCTCTGGAGAGCGGCGTCTTCTCCCAGAGCGGAGCGCGCGCCCAGGGCCCATCGAGTCCCCCCACAAAGTTGGCTAGACAGGGAGGGAGGAGGCTGCCCCACGGTCTCGCCCATAACTGCCCACCCACCTGAAGTTCAGGCCCACCCAAATATCCCACCCGGGCTACGCTACTGCCTTAGACCAGGTCGGGAATCAGGCAGCTTCTCCACAACCATCCGGGACACGCCGGCCAGTCTTGCTGTCCTCCTGACATGTCCCTGGACCCAGCTGCGGGCCAGGAGCAAGGCTGCAGATCTCCCAGGAGGGAAGGTCAAACAGCTGGAAGTCAGAGAAGCAACACGAGATGTGATTCCCTCTCTCGAAGCAACGGAGTCCTCCAGCCGCAAGGCAAGAGGAAGGGCGAGTACCGCGTGGCGCTGTGGTTCTGGGCGCTTTCACGGAGCTCTGCTCACTGGCAGGCAGGTTTTCATACACACACTTTAAATCCACCAACGTTCCCGTGTTTTTAAGCCCTAACTGCCAAGTTTCTGATTGCAAAGACCAAGAGCCAGCACCAGCTCCAGGGTTTCTGCACGCCCCAGCTTCACTGCAAATACCACTCAGGTCACTGGTTAGTACAGGATCACCCACAACTGCCTGCCGACTTCATGTGGCACTGTGGGTGTTCCTCACGTCTGAGAGCAAGGCCCTAAAATGCTAGCGCTGGCCGTAGCGCACGGGCTCTGGTAACAGCCCGACAGGAACCTCACCTGCAGGTTTGCGGTTGTATTTCAGGACCTCACACAGGACCAGCTTGTTAGGGTCCAGGCAGAAGGGGTCTCGGAACATGCTGACCGGTACCAAGAACATATCGCTGTTGGAGCCTTCGGCTTGATCTGTGCTGGAGCCATCGAAATTCCATTCTGGGACGTCTAGGGAGAGAGAAAAAGGAAAACCCTACGATTAAGCTGGACCACATTGACTGATCTGTGTGAGCCGCTCCAGTGTGTAACAGCCCAAGGATCTATTCCACGGCGTGCCACTGAAAACGGCTTTTAATGGAGAGCCAGGCAGCCACGGAATCTCCTGTAGGGAATCTAGCCCGCTGCTCCTGCCACTACTCCCCTCGCTGACCACGAAGACAGCAATCCAGCCACGGCTCCCCTTTCGTTGGTCCACACAAGAGAGCGGATTTAGTCTTCTGACAGTTCACCGATTTCTAGTGACACACGCCAGACAGGGCCAACAGCTCCAGTCCAGCCACGGAGATGCCCCAAACGAGAGGTTTGGCCTCCAGGCCTGTGGCCGTGTCCACAGTGCCTAGCCAAACCCCACTACAAGTCACTTTCGTTGGAACCCCATGTGAACATGCTTTGTGTGTCCACTGGAAATGAGTCCCGCGCTTCGAGGCCAGAAGGCAGCCCCCTTACCACTCTAGCATCAGAGGTAGATTACGGACAGCAACATATACAGCCTGATGAAGGCTGGCTATTTACCATACTGCCTTGTATAGCAGCCGCATCCCGACTCATTTATAATCTACAGGGAAACAGATCCATTTGGGTTCTCTCAGCGCCGGATCAGACAAAACTACAGCAGCTACTTGTATAATGTTGCTAGCATTACAGGCCTTGCATCTAAATTTGTGGCTTCTACATTTTTTGCCCCATTTACAGACACAAAAGGGTGACTGCCCCCAAAGAGCTAACCGGCCCGGCTTTACCTTCTATACACTTGGGTTCCTGGTCCATGGTTCGAGTTTTACAGCGCACTCCTTCTCCGCTACCGTCAATCCATATGTAAGTCACCAGGACCATGCCCCCTTGGGGCAGCCTCATGTATTGGTCCCTGACCATCTTGTTCAGCTTGGAACTGTGTGACACAGACATGGTGACGGATCTGGAGAGCAAAACGAAACAAGCCCCAAAGTTACAAGCGCGGTCCCAGAACAAGGTGGACTCTGCCCATAGGGAGAGCAGGGGAAAAACCCGGCATGGTCCTCCCCGGAGGCGCATGGGAGAGCAGGCAGCTTCGGTCCCACGACATCGGTAACAGCGTCTCGGCAGATGCACAGTTATGATTGTGCACCGTTTCCGTTCCGCTGCGGGGTCGGGGCTTTGGCGCCATTTCCTTTTTAAAACATCGTATTTCCACGTTGGAAGGGAGGTAGAGGGGAGCATCCAGCCCGGGCCAGCCCCACCAGCCCCCTTGGTTGTTAAAAAAGCCACAACCAAGCAGCCTGGAACACTGGCCGGGCAGGCAGCAGGGACGCCTTTGTGCGCGCAGGGAAGGGGCTTCCCTCCCCGAGACAGGGACGCAAATCTGCGGACAGACACACGCCGCAGGGGCCTCGTCTGCTGGGAGGGAACAGGCACCCCCCGGCCTTGGCCCCACCAGGCACCGCAGCGCTACCGGGGCCGCTCACAAGAGACGGCGGCGCCTTCCCCAGCCCGCCCAAGTTTCTAAGCCGGGAAAGGGCGAGACCCGGGCGCACGCTGCGCGGGGCCCCTGCAACTTTCTTCTCCGCCACCGAGCGAGATGCCAGCACCGGGCCCCGCAGAGCCCCCGCCCAGAGGGGACGGGGACGGGCCAGACGCAGCCGGCCTTGGGGAGGCTCCCCCGGGCGCTCCGGAGCCAGCGGGCAGGGATGGCCCGGCCCCGGCTCTCCCCCTCCAGGGCAGCGCGTTACAAGCGGCCCCGGGGCTGGAACACGTGGCGCCCGCGGCCCCCACTCACCGAGCCCGGCCGCGCAGGAGACCGGCGCCGCGATACTGCTGCTACCGCCACCGCTCCCCGCCTCTTATAGGCGCCCCCGCCAGGCGGGCTGCGGGGCCGGGGCAGACGGGGCGGCCGCTCCCCCAGCTGATGCAACAGCCCGCGGCTGGCTGGATCCCTTCGCCCCTCCCCGCGGGCGGGCGGCTTTGCCCTCAGCCCGGCCGCGCTTGGCGCTGTGGCCCCGCCCGCCCGGCAGCACGCAGGGCGCAGTTTTCTGTTTGTTATTGTAGGGTCGCCCCGGGCGGAAAAGGGGCTGGGACAGTAGGTGGAGCCAGAGCGAGGCTGGTGGGTGCGAGGGGGCAGAGAGATGCCGAGGGGGCAGGGGATAGAGGTGTGAGCTGTGCATGAACCAGAGAGGAATTCAGTCTCCAAGGGGTGTGTGTGTGTGTGTGATTTATTTTTAAACCCGGGGGAAGGCAGATAGAGAAAGATCAGCCTTGTTTATAGAAGGATGTTTTAACCCTGGGATGGTGCCTAGAAGAGATAAGTCAACCCCCACACCAGACACCCAATAAAAGCAATTAAAAATAATTCACCCTTTGAAGCCAAGTATCAGAGGGGTCGCCGTGTTAGTCTGAATCTGCAAAAGCGGCGAGGAGTCCTGTGGCACCTTATAGACTAACTGAAGTGTAGGAGCATAAGCTTCCATGGGCAAAGACCCACTTCATGGGTGCATGCATCTGACGAAGTGGGTCTTTGCCCATGAAAGCTTATGCTCCAACACTTCAGTTAGTCTATAAGGTGCCACAGGACTCCTCGCCGCCTTTGAAGCCAAGCTCATAATTTTGGGGGGCCTGACTCATGCATTATAGATGCAGGGATGTGTCAGTACTAAGGGCTGCATCTCCTTTCAATGCATAGTAGAATCCTAGGGCTGGAAGAGACCTCAGGAGTCATCGAATCCAACCCCTGCCCAAAGCAGGACCAACCCCAACTAAGGCTGTGTCCACACTACAAAGAAAAGTTGGAAACAGATACGCAAACCGCAATCTGTATATCTTTTCCCACTTTTCTTCTGCCAGAGGCTTTTCCAACATTTGGCCTGTCTACAAGGGGCCAAATGTCGGGAAAAAAATCCTCTTTCAGCGCATCCCTTCTTCCTCGGAAAACGAGGTTTACAGGGATGCCGAAAAAATGCGTTCACTTTTCCAACAAATTTTTCAGAAAAGCAGACATGTTCCTTGGATGGCAGCAGAGCTTTTCCGGGACACCTCTGTAGTCTAGATGTACCCCAAATCAACCCAGCCAGGGCTTTGTCAAGCCGGGACTTAAACACCTCTAGGGATAGAGATTCTACCACCTCCCTAAGGAACCCAGCCCAGTGCTTCCCCACCCTCCTAGTGAAATAGTATTTTCTAATATCCAACCTAGACCTCCCGCACTGCTATTTGAAACCATTGCTCCTCCTTCTGTCATCTGTCCCCACTGTGAACAGTCTCTCTCCATCCTCTTTGGAACCCCCCTCACGTAGTTGAAGGCAGCTCTCAATCCCCCCTCACTCTTCTCTTCTGTAGACTAAATAAGCCCAAATCCTTCAGCTTCTCCTTGTAAATCGTGCGCTCCAGCCCCCTCATCATCTCCACTTTGAACCTGCCTTTCCAGATCCATTCCATCAGTGGCTTGGTCTGGGCGGGTGGCAGCAGGGGCCCGGGAGGAATGACTCAATGGGTCTGCTCGAAAGGAAGCTTTTCATTTTAAAGCTTTTTAATTGAAAACCAAACCGCACCCTGGGACCGAGCTCGCCCGAAGCATTTATCAAATTCCCGGCCCCGTGGTCTAAATCAACAGGGGACAACGAGGGATGAAATGGCCACGCTGGGTAGCGCTGCGCCCTCCTATGGCACCGCTCTGAGAAACCCTTCCCCGGCGTGGCGTGTGGCTTTCCGTCAGAGGGGCAGGCTGCCCCGGGGACAGGCTTTTATCAGTAGTGAAAGGGCTAAGAACACTGACATTTCCCATCAGTTGCGAAAAGGCAGCAGGTCTCAGAGGCCAAGTTACAGCCTTAAGCTTGGTGCTAAAAACAGCCACGTCTGAGCCCAAAGGGGAACAGCTCCGCCCCCCCCCCTCCAATTTTCTAAGCTCAACAAGAAAATCTACACCCTAGTGCAATGCCCGAGTGCATGCCCAAGCCAGTCGCCCTCGGCTCTGCGCCTGCCTGTCACGGGAGGTTTGGTTTGTGTTTTGCACCAACCCCCCCGCGGTTTCTGGGTCATGATGGATAGGAAGGGGGAAGTTCACGTCTCCTCGGAGCGACTGTCTCAGGCTGGCGGCAGACAGCGTGGCCTGGATGTCATGGCTACAGCCGGCTCAGGGCTCTCTCTAGAATCCCACACAAGCAAACCAAACCAAACCAGCGAGCAGGCTGGAGTCAAAGGAGGATGGCTCTCAGGGACAGGGCCTGGCTAGCAGAGCCCTGCAGCCTGCCCTCGGGCAGATGGGCACCATGTATAAGTTAAAACTGGGGGCTTAGCTTGGCTCAGGCCCGATGCATAGGGTAAAAGGGGGGGGGGTTCTAAACCAAGGGCTCGTTCAGACACACAAGTTGAGCAGGGGCTTAATTTAAGTAAGCCCATAACCCAATTTATCTGAGCAGAAAGGGCTGGTGACCAGCCGGCTCATCCCTGTACTGGTTCTGCCAGTCGAATCCTCCCAGAGGGGGCCCAGCTCTGGCCTCTATTACCAGAGGGATCGGTCCTGCCTTGGGCAGGGGGCTGGACTCGATGACCTCCTGGGGTCTCTTCCAGCTCTATGGTTCTATGACCAGCCATGGCCCAATTGCTCTTCCGAGCTCACTGCTACAGAGGAGAGGGAGCCCAGTCGGGGGACCCAAGCCCGCACAGGGCACCTGATCTGGAACCAGGGGTGTCTCAAAGTCACTGGCTTTGCAGACTCCTCTTGCTCTCTTCGGGTCAGTCAGTTTCTTGCTGGGTTTCTGCTCTCAAAGAAGAGGGCGAATCCAAGTCCCTGATGGGAAAGCAGCCTTCACAAAGCAGTTGCCTCTCTCAGCATCTGCCCGGTGCCACGTAGAGCTCATTTCTCCACTTGCTTGTGGTACCAGTGTCCTTTTGGAGCTGCCCTTCCACTGGGAACATGCCCAGCATCTCAGAGCCCCAGTATTCCTCTGGGCTACGTCTACACTGGCATCCCTTTCCGGAAAAGGGATGCTAATAAGACGGGTCGCAATTGCAAATCCGCGGGGGATATTTAAATATCCCCCGCGGTATTTGCATTTACATGGCTGCCACTTTTTCCCGGCTCTGGGATAAGCCGGAGAAAAGCGCCAGTCTAGACGTGATTCTCCAGAAAATAAGCCCTTTTCTGGTGGATTTCTTATTCCTACTTGAAAGGGCTTATTTTCCGGAGAATCCCGTCTAGACTGGCGCTTTTCTCCGGCTTATCCCTGAGCCGGGAAAAAGCGGCAGCCATGTAAATGCAAATGCCGCGGGGGATATTTAAATCCCCTGAGGATTTGCAATTGCGACCCGTCTCATTAGCATCCCTTTTCCGGAAAGGGATGCCAATGTAGACGTAACCCTGTTGTTTGGCCCCATTCGACATGGGGCCTGCAAACCCCATCACAAGGTACAGACCCCTATATGAATGCTAACTGGGGCTTACTGCAGCTTAGCTTCAACCAGTTCCCAATCAAACCCCGCTTCTCATGCAAAATCAGAGCGTCCACACAGGGATTTGCACCCACTTAAATCAGCCAGTTTAAAAACCACATCTCCAATGCAGCGTGCACAGAGTTGGGTGCAGACCAGTCCCCAGTGCAAAGGGACAACGTGGCCCACGCTTGGACTTACATCACGAGGTTTATGATATCGGGCTGGGGTTTGTCTTTCTGTGACAGGCCCAGTCCTGGAGTCAAGGCATTGCAGCCTGGCCTGCACTTAAAAACTTAGGTTGACATAGTCCTGGTGCTCAGGTGGGCAAAAACTCCATACGCCCGAGTACTGCTCCCGTGCCGATCTAATCCCTAGCGTAGAAGCAGCGAGGCTGATGGAAGGGTGCTTCCATTGACTTAACTAGTCTCCTGGTGGAGATCCTAAAGCCGTGGTGTCCAAACACACCAGCCACGGGGCTATTTGGCTGGTTGAGGGCAGCTAGTTGGCTCACAAAACTATTTACATTTTCAGAACAATGCAGCTAGTTTGCTAAAGCAGTAGCCACTACTGCCTCACAACTGGTTGGACACCACGGTCCTAGAGGGATAGAAAAACCTTTTGGTGGGGAGGCAAATGGTAGAGAGCTATAAAGGGAGACTCCTGTTGTTTTCCCTCAGAAGGCGCTTTGGTTGCTTGTGCTGATAAATGTTTACAGACAAGCTGGGTGAGAGAGTATCTTTCATTCCACCAACAGACGCGACACAGAAGAGTTTGCTGTTGCACAAGGACCAGGAAGGAAGTAGCTGACCACCACAAAAGCAAAGTGGCTTGGACAGCAAAATTGTTCTCAGCTGTGAGCCAAACATACACCCGGATGTGAGCAAGCTCAGCTTCACTGGAGCTCTGCCCATTTACAAGACTCGGTTAATGAGAGAGCATGTCGGAGCGACGATCGGCAGAGCCCGAGTGAAAGCCTGACTCATCTGCCTGGAGGCCAAGCTGAACTCAGTTTCTGAACTTCATCTGTTTTGAGTAGTGTCAGATCATCTCCAAAAACAAGGCTGCATCCGTATGCAAGCAGGAAAACTCCTTTGGGCAGGACCAACTTATCCATTAGGCACAGTAGGCACAGTGCCTAGGGCCCATGATACTTTTAGGGACCCACGAAAATGTTTTAATTTCTTTTAAAATCAGAAGAAAAAAAATGAACTTTTAGGGTCGAAGAAAATGTTTTAATTTTTTTCTCACATCAGAAAAAAATGAAACTTTTAGGGCCCACGAAAATCTATTACATTTTGCCTAAAACAGAAAAAAAATAAAATGCTGAAGTATTTAAAGTTATAACAAAAATAATTTTTCATATTGATATTATTATGGTGGGAGGGGCCCACAAAAGTCATAATGCGGCCCTGCCTGTGGGGTTTGGACCAAACCTGCGATGCAGAAAAAAGGCCCCAACCAATAAATAGTGTCAAAGAGGTTTCCACATTTCTGTGCTAGCATGTTCCTGGACTCCCTTCCTCACTCCCTGTTCCAGATTAAATGTGCTGTTGAGGTGGACATTGGGTGAGTCAGTCCCCTTTTGCATCAGTCTCCTTATCTTGTTTTGAGCACTTCCTGATTGGGAAACTTCCTGCTTTGAGTCAGGTGCTTGCTAGGTTGGAGGTGGAGCAAGCAGAAGCCAGAAATAATACCCGCATGAATGGAGCAGGCCCTGTGGCTCTGTCCAACACAGGTCACAGCGGGGAAGAATTTATGTTCTTATGACAGTGGAAGGGGAGAGCAGAGGGGGATGCACAGACCCAAACTGCCCGAAACTTTGACAAGAAGTTTTAAAGATACTAATATCGTCAAAAAATCGCCCAGTTTGCTGCCTTTCCACATTGCTAACAGTGTAAATATTAGAAGTAGGGAGGGAAAGTAGGCAGAAGTTTCCCTATCTGTCGCTAATGAGGTTCTTTTCCTTCTAGGAATACTTCAGTCCCCTCTGACCTAGATGGTTTATCCAGGCTCAAATCTTGCTCACAAGGGTGGGCTGTTTTGGCTTTTGGAATGCACCAAATTCCACCCAACGTAGTATCTGTAACCTCGGTACCTTCCTCCAGCTACCCATGCCCTTTTGCAGGTGCAGGAGTCTATGCAAAAAGAACTGCTTGCAAGATTGGGGTCTTAAAGCTGTTTGGTGTCTGGAGGCCACCTCACGCACAGTGGGTGCTAAATGAAGTTCTTTACCAGTAGCAATGAATAGTGTGGTTGCCGTGTTACAACAATGTTCTAAAAATCCCTGAGACTAAAACCAGCCTCTAAATGCGCGATCCCCAACTCTTACAAATTGCAGTTTAAACCTTGCCTCTTACCAAAGCTATGTGGGACCTTTTTGCATTTAATAATTCTATACATGGGGAATTGGGGGGTTTGCAACCTCCTTTGCAAGTCTCTTAAAGACACTGCTGAGATCTTTTAGTTTCTGTTTAAAATCGTCTAATTCACTTTACGAATAAAAAGAATCCACTTGGATTCTGAACACCTGGAATTTCAGACATATATTCCAAACCCAACAAAATGCCAGGGTGAGAGAGAGGCCGCACAGCCCTGAAAACAACAAATTCCTTGGGACAACACGTGATAAAACAGAAATGGAAGTGGGGAGTGTCAAAGATTCAAAATGAATGGGGAAGGCAACATAGGGACAGATGATGAGGAAAAAGCTGAAGCACTCGATGCTTTTTTGCCTTTGTCTTCACAGACAAGGTCATTTCCCAGACTGTGGCACTGGGCAGACAGTATGGGGAGGGGGTGGGCAGCCCTCCGCAGTCAAAGAGCAGGCTAAGAACTGTTTAGAAAAGCTGGACGTACACAGATCCGTGGGGCCAGAACTAATGCATCCGAGGGTGCTGAAGGAGCTGGCTGATGTGATTGCAGAACCACTGAGCATTATCTCTGAAAACTCGGGACAATCGGGAGAGATCCCGGACGACTGGAAAAAAGGCAAATGTCGTGCCCAGCTTTGAAAAAGGGAAGGAGGACAAACTGGAGAACTACAGATCTGTCAGCCTCCCCTTAGTCCCCCTAAAAATCATGGAGGGGATCCTTGAGGAATCCATGTTGAAGCACTTGGAAGAGGGAAAAGTGTTCAGGAAGAGTCAACATGGATTCATCAAGGGCAAGTCATGCCTGACCAACCCCGTTGCCTTCTATGACGAGGTAACTGGCTCTGTGGACATGGGGAAGTCAGTGGATGTGATACACCTTGACAGCAAAGCTTTTGATACGGTCTCCCACAACATTCTTGCCAGCGAGTTAAGGAAATATGCATTGGATACACGGACTGTAAGGTGGTTAGAAAGCTGGCTAGATTATCGGGCTCAACGGGTAACGATCGACGGCTTGATGTCTGGTGGGTGGCTGATATCAAGCAGAGTGCTCCAGGGGCCGTTACTAGGGCCGGTTTTGTTCAACATCTTTATTAATGGGGGGATGGATTGCACCCTCAGCAAGTTTGCAGATGACACTAAGCTAGGGGGAGAGGTAGATACACTGGAGGGCAGAGGGAGGGTCCAGAGTGACCTAGACAAATTGGAGGATTGAGCCAAAAGAAATCTGATGAGGTTCGACAAGGACAAGTGCAGAGTCCTGCCCTTGGGATGGAAGAATCCCAAGCATTGGTACAGACTGGCAATTGACTGTCTAAGCAGCCATTCTGCAGAAACGGTCCTGGGGATTAAAGTAGATGAGAAGTTGGCTATGAGTCAACAGGGTGCCCTTGTAGCCAAGAGGGCTAACGGCGTATTGGACAGCATTAGGAGGAGCATTGCCAGCAGATCTAGAGACGTGATTATTCCCCTTTATTGGGCTCTGGGGAAGCCACATCTGGAGTATTGCATCCAGTTCTAGGACCCCCATTACAGAAAGGATGTGGGTGCACTGCAGAAAGCCCAGCGGAGGGCAACAAAAATGATTGGGGGCTGGAGCACATGACCTACGAGGAGAGGCTGATGGATTTGGGCTTGTTTAGTCTGCAGAAGAGAAGCGTGAGGGGGGATTTGAGAGCAGCCTTCAATTACCTCAAGGGGGTGTACCAAAGAATATGGAGAGAGACTGTTCTCAGTAGTGACCGATGGCAGAACAAGGAGCAATGGTCTTAAGTTGCAGAGGGAGGTCTAGATTGAATATTAGGAGGCGGGTGAAGCACTGGGATGGGTTCCCTAAGGAGGGGTGGAATCGCCATCCTTAGAGGTTTTTAAGTCCTGGCTTGATAAAGCCCTGGCTGGGATGATTGAGTTGGGATTAGTCCTGCTTTGGGCAGGGGGCTGGACTTGATGACTCCTGAGGTTCCTTCCAGCCCTATGACACCTAAAAATAATCTTGAAGACTTGTGATTTTATGGCAATTTATGGGATTGGCAGTCCTGCCACACTCTGGGTCACAGCTGCACACCGGGGAGGCAGCAGAACAGTTAATTTCCCATCCTTGCCAAGACATAATAAAGACTACAAATACTCCGTGTCAATTATCTGTGTGCATTGCAGTAGCACCTACCCCCCAATCAGGAATTGGAGCCCCCCTATGTCTCCTACAAAAGGCAGCCCTTGTTCCAAAACGTTCAAACTACGCAAGAATCTATATTCTATCATTAAAATGCCCAAAGTCTGCAAGTTGCTATACTGGACAGGAAAAAACAAAACAAAACAAGGTTCCTGACTTCAAGAGGTGCATAATCTTGATAGTGGATTATTTCTGTACACACTGTAGGACTACGTCTCATCTCCCCATCGTCTATTTCTACTGCCTTTTTTAGAGCTATTCCTGATTTACGCTGGTGCCAGTGAACATAGGACCAGGTCAATTGTAATACGATATTTTATCCCACAAGCACTTTCCATTGAAGGACTCAACATTCTTTATAAGCAGCACATTTCGCTCCATTATGCCCTGGGGAGGCAGGTACAGTAAATATTATGTACCATGAGGAAAGCAAACCAAAGATTAAGTGACTTGCCTAATGTCAGACACAAAAGGTCTGTGGTTAGCCAAGAACAGAAGCAGAGGTCCTTATGTCAGCAAAAAGTCACGGAGATTAAATCTTCAAGGAACTTTTCAGGAGACCGTCTCTTATTAGGAGCCCGATTTTACATGTGGGCTCTTTAAAGAGAAAGGAAGCCAGATGCAGAGAACCGAAATTCTGTTGTAGTGCTACTAACAGCAAAGGCAAACTATAACCCCACTGCCGCTGCCGTTCAGTGGCTAGAAGGAAGCTCTGTCCATGGCGTGCCAAGGAGCGGCACCGGTTTCATCACGTAGTGTCGCTGTTCTCAGGGGAACCCAGTGGGGAATGGTAGGGAGGTGTATACCAGCAGAGAAGTTAGACCTTCCCTCTCCCTCTGTCCTTCTTGGCAGAGGTAGTGAGGTTCTGGTGGGATGTGTCACCCAGGGCTGGTGACAGACCTCACTGGGCTCTGGACTCCTGGAAGGGGCGGGGCCTTGGGCAAAAGGGGGCGGGGTCAGGAGCATCCAGCCTTCAGTGCTGTCTCCTCCACACCAGACTGCCTGAGGAAGAGGAGGTCTTGTCTCCCTTCCAGCTTGCAGTCCAGTGGTCAGGACACTTGGCTAGGCGTGGGTGGCTGGTAATGGAGGCAAGGGAAGGCACAGCCTACATGCCCGACCGCTGGGGCTGCGCCAGGGAAGTCTAGGGCCGTGGTGCGGTAGCGTGGCTTCCTCAGCCATCAGGGAGGGATGGGGCCATAGACCTGCTCCCTGGCCACCGGGGAGGACCAGGCCAAGCCACAGCATGGCAGCCCCAGCCCTCCACGTGGCCAGGAAGGATGGGACTGGGAGGTGGGCGGAGCTTGGCTCCAGGGGCGGTCCTTGGGCAGAGGGGGCGGGGCAGGGCTGGAGCTTGCCTTCCCCAGCTGAGTTTTCCTCCACAGCCCATGAAGATAGGCCCAGAGCTGTTGGGGACATTGTATTGTGGCAGCTGCCATGTTACTTTCTGAATACTGGAGTTGTTTGGAAAGCAAGCTGCACTGTGTAAGCCAGGAGTCACCAGGGCTGCCCTCTCCCTGCCCGGCCGAGCAAGGACAAAACTGATCAAGCAGTGACTCAGGAAGGAAACAATTGCTATTAGTCTCTCTAGGAAAAAGAAATCAAAGCCTGCCCTGCTTTCCGCTGGGAAGAGCATGACCTACTTTTCTGTTGGAGATGGGTACATCCTGAGCCCCGAGATCTGCTCCTCCCGGCCTCAGAGTCTGGGAAAACATTTGCCTGAATTACAAAGACTCACTCATCTAATGAGCTGGTGCGACTGCGAGAACCACAAGAAGGTTTAAAATCATTAGTACCAAGTTGTTTGTCAAGCGTCCCCATTTAGAAGGGAGATAAGAGACAAATGCTACTGATCACATTTCAGGACACAGAGTTCAAGGTCCTTGTTTTCTCCCTGTTCACAACACTTTCTGTTGTTCCTTGTTTCATAACTTAGCAAGGAGGGTGTTCGTTTGCATGAGTGCTCTATTATGAAAGCTTGAGAACAGCAGAAAACTGTCCTTCCTGGAACTATTAACTTGTTAGCTCATTCTTCACTGAACGCTTGGCAATATTAGGCACTTCGATGCTAATCGTCCAAGCAAAGAGAGTGTTTTAGAACAGCAGTTTCAAGGACAGTGTTGGTATTTTTAGTAATTATTATTATTATTCAGAATGCAAGACAAACTCAGACAGTTTTCTCTGAAGTCTTTGGTAGCTATGCCTGGAAACTCAGTCAGTTAAAGCACAGGTTCTCAACGCAGCGCTGTTCCAGGGAACACCACAACTCAACTAGATATTTGCTGAGTTTTAGCACGTTTGCTAAAAAGCACTAGTGAAAGCGAGTGCAATCTAAAGTTCCAAACAGTGGCTTGTTCACACTGCTTGGGGTACTGCTCTACACTGAAAGGTACCTACCTTTAGATTCCAATTGACTGATTCTATAATTCTGTGGTAAAAATGAGAAAGCAAGTAAGGACGCTTCAGTGGATTTTGGAAGCCCGTTGTGGTTAAGTGAAGTGAAACTTGGGGTACGCAAGACAGATCGGGCTCCTGCGGGGGCAGAGTGGTCTGGAGAGGCTGAGAGCTGCTGAGTGAAGGAAAAGGTGAACAGATTAGCGGCACCATTGGCGCCATCTTTGGCTTTGAGCGATTAGAAAAGATGACAGGAGGGCGGTGGGTGCGTTGGCTGAGTCCAATGCCGATATATCTGAGCAGACAAACCAGGGGAACTGTTACCACCGACACCAAACCAGACCAGCAACCTATCCACACACCTCATTTCCCATCACTATCCACCCTGTATCCTGCCTGGTAACTAAGATTTACATAATCAGAGGCTAAAATGGTTTTTTTTAAAGACACACAAATATCTAAAAGCTCAGGCTCTCGGTACTGCCAAATCAGGCATTCAAAAAACAAGCAACTTCCGCCCTCAGCCAAACAAAACCCCACGAGTCAGGTGCCCAAACCATGTTTTTTTAAAAGCAACTTTGGGTTCTTTTTTGCTTTCTGGTTTAGGAGCATTCGGCTCATCTTTTCTCCACAGCCAGGAGGGTTAGAAACGTCTCACAATTCCATGACTTCCAGGAACATCGTTAGAAGCTCGTGCTTTAGATTTCAGCCAGACACATGCAGGGGTCAGGAAGGGATTTTTAACTCACCTCAATGTGGTTTTTTTCCTTCATTGCCATCCTCGGCGTGATTAGGGCTGGCCACGGCTGGAGAGGGGACATTGGCTGGACAGGGCCCCGGTTCTGAGGTGACACTGAGCATCCTCCCCGTCGGGTGCTGGGCCGGCTGCAACTTGCTCACATGCGCATGGTCTAATGGATTGCCTTGTGTGGGGCTGCAGGCCTTTCTCTGAGGCATGGGGGTTGTATTCACTCTGGTCGCTGGCTAGTTTGCATGGGATTTCTTGTGTCCTGCAGTAACCCCACAGGAGTGCCTCAGTTTCCCTGCACACTGCACGAATAGCGAGATGGGGATGGGAATTTGCCACACCACAGCTGATGCTTTCTCTCTCCTGAGCCTGGGAGAGAGGTGTAACCAGTCACACCTTTCGCCCAGGAGGCTGGACAAAGGCCAGAGGAGGGCAGACTGCTGGGCGGGGGTGGGCTGCTGGGCGTAGGTGAGTCTGGCTGGCTTGGGGGCAGAGATGGGAGGCAGGGCCCTTGGCTCTGAGCCCCCTCTCTCCCAGATGGGTTGTACTGACTGCGAGTGGTTCCTTGCTGACAAGTCTGCTCTACGCTGTGTCCCTGAGGACGAATGAACCGTCTGTTGTCCCGGCCGGTGGAGCGTCACGTCTGGCTGAGGACAGAGGTGCAGGGCCTGGCGACTCCCCACCCCTCTGGGACAATGTGGGTGGGGCTCACTTGCCAGAACCATCTGGGCGTATCACAATCATTTCCTGGCCACCTCAGGGTCCTCCGGCAGCAGTGCCCCTCAGCCCCGTCTGTTCCCTGCCTGTGACACACAATAGCCTTGGCACCTGAAGACTAATGCACGGGTCTAATTTCAGTTGCTGGTTTCATATGCAGGTGCTGGGTGGGGTTTGTGGCCTGTGATATACAGGCTGGCCTGCTGAGGGGAGGGAGGGGGAAAGGGGGCAATTGCCCCACAGCCTGGCAATTCAAAGGCGCCCGGGGTGCGGGCCACTGCCACCCTTTAAATTACTGCTGGCATCACACGGCATGCTCCTAATAGTGCTGAAGGCTGGCTGCCCTTAGCCCCACCCCTTCCACCCTTGGCCCCGCCCCTTCGGGGAACACAGAGCTTCCCCCCCGCCACACACACGTTGCCCACAGGGCCATGGAGGCTGTCAGCTCCACTGTACGCAGGAAGTCCAACTAGATGATCTGCTGGTCCCTTCTGGCCTTGACCGTTATGACTTGAGCTTTTAGAACCTCAATTACCACAAGACTAATGAGCATAGAATCATAGAATCATAGAATACTAGAACTGGAAGGGACCTCGAGGGGTCAACGAGTCCTGTCCCCTGCCCTCATGGCAGGACCAAATACTGTCTAGACCATCCCTGCTAGACATTTATCTAACCTACTCTTCAATATCTCCAGAGATGAGATTCTACAACCTCCCTGGGCAATTGATTCCAGTGTTTGACCACCCTGACAGTTAGGAACTTTTTCCTAATGTCCAACCTAAACCTCCCTTGCTGCAGTTTAAGCCCATTGCTTCTTGTTCTATCCCCAGAGGCCAAGATGAACAAATTTTCTCCCTCCTCCTTATGAAACCCTTTTAGATACCTGAAAATGGCTATCATGTCCCCTCTCAGTCTTCTCTTTTCTAAACTAAACAAGCCCAATTCCTTCAGCCTTCCCTCATAGGTCATGTTCCCTAGACCTTTCATCATTCTTGTTGCCCACAGCGTGGGCCACAGTGAAGTTTTATTCAGTGGAGACAAAGACCCCAATCCTCCAAAGATGGTTTGGGCAGGCAGACCACTGCTCCTGCCTGGAGCTTTCAGGACCAGGGTCTAAGATACACACAATTAAGCCTGTAATTTGATTTCTGTTTGTGAAAGCAACCCAGCAGCAAATGGATTCTTGGTAAAGCTGGTAGGAACTCTTGCAAGGAAGTGTTTTTCCACCCAAAAATGCTGATTTGTCAAAAGCAAAAAGTTTGGCAGAAACATGTCACTGTTGGGACAAAGTTTCAATAAGAAAAAACAGAATGGGACCTCTGAAAATATTTTCAGACTGGGACATTTCCAATTTCGGTTTTCGATCAAAACAAAAGACTTCCATCCACCTGAAACGTTTGGGTCCCTGCCACATTTTGTTTCCTAAGATCTTCCTAAAATTGTCTTTATTTCATTTCAGAAAAAAAATCACTGTTTCCCACAGAACAAAAAAATCTGGTCCCTGCTTGACTTTAATTATTAGATTGCCTGACAGCCACTGCAGAAATTAGGCTGAGATTAAGATCTTTGTTGATAGAATTGTTTAATTATAGAATTACATTCAAAAGTCTTTACTCTGATCAATTTTACTGTGACCAGACAACTCCAGTTAAGTTTTCTTGCTACTGATGAAAACCTCTGAGAAGTAATTTATGGTAGGTTGCTTTAGAAAGCTGTATAATGAGTGTTTTTTCTTGACTACTAAACAGTCATGCTGAGACTTTTACTGTTTAGTTAGTATAACACAAACCTGAGTTTATCTACAGAGTTAAGTCCTTCATCCTAAAGGACTCAAATAAAATGGGTTTTCAGTGGACCAGGGAGCCTCTTCTGAAGTAAAATCCTAAAGGAATATGACAATTACCCTATGCAGTGCAACCCCATGAGCTAAACCATCCTGGATTTTGGGAAACTTCTGATCCAAACTCCATTGCACAAGGCCATCTTGCAAACACTGGTGCATTTGCTTCACTTTAAATCTAGGGGATTACTTAGGATAATAAAGCACAGGGCTTAGTGTTTGCAGGGTCAGGACTACACACTGTAAGCCCGGTGGTCAAGGAATCCTGTCCATTTTATATACGCTGGGATAAGTCTCAGGTGCCACTGAGGCCTTGGTAAAATGTAGGCACCCCTCGCTTAGGAAAAAGTAAGGCAGCCCTTTAATACACATTACTTTTGCCAAAGGTTACAGCCTATTGCATGGGTATAGAGGACAGTTTGTTTCCTTCTTGGAACATAACTGAAAAATAGCTGTTAAAAGGATTTTCTTTGGAGAGGAACCTACCTTTGTCATGCACATTCAGAAGTGACCTCTTATCAGTACCCCAGGAGCTGACTAAAGAAGAACTAGCACTAGTTTCTTCTATTTCTTGTAGCCTATCATCATCCATCAAACATCAGGAATCCCATACAAGTAAATGGGGGCGGGGTCAGAACTTAGCCTTAAGTTTTAAACTTTTTTTCATAGCTTTGCGGTCAGAGCCTAATGCAAGAGAAGTCGATCACACAGAGTACCTCTCTCACCAAGACATAACACAGCTGTGTGAAGCAGAGAAGCCAGGGTAAAGCCTCCTCCAAGAAGGGAAAGAGAAGACCCTAACCTACCTTCCCCTTTGGCTCCTAGCTGGGCTCAGAAAGGCAGGGAGGAATTCCCCTCCTGCCTAGCTCAGGGGGTATTAACTCCCCACGTTACTAAATGCTCCGGGGGGCTTTCTACCTTCTGCTGCTCTTTGAAATCCAGCACCGAGGGCTGCTGCTATGATGACAGTAAACAGGCTGGTTTTCTAGTAAGTGATGCACCCAGGCTAGTGAGTCAGGGCCCAGGAATTCAGTTCTGGTGCTAGCACAGAGCTCTGAGCGCTTATTTACTTTGCTGGGTTTCTCGTCCATTGCAAAGGTCTCAGCGAAGCTAGAGGAACGTGGGTACCGCACCCAGGGGAGTGGCCACCAGCTGCTGCTTCGCGGGAAGGCAAACGCTCCCACCCTGCCTCGTCGATGGTTAAACAAGAAGGATTCCTTCCTGAGCGCAGCACTCAGCCCTCCCCAGTGGGGCTGACAGCCACCGCAGGCCCTGGGGCATGGTGTGATGGGGCCCTGCTTTGTGCCCCAGAAGGGGCGGGGCCCAGGGCAGAAGCAGGGGGCTCAGGGCAGTCAGTCTTTAGCACTGCCCAGACCGTGATGCCTCCCTGAGCCCTCAGAGCTGTGTGGAGCAGTGCTCCGGCAGCAATCCTGTGGGGCCTGGAGCAATTCAGAGGGGCAGCGGCAGCAGCTGGAGCCCCAGCGGGAGCAGGCTGGGCCGTGCTGAAAGGCTGGCTGGGGGAAGCTAGCCCCAAGCTCCACCCTTTCTGTGGGAAGCTCTGCAGGGAAGGCTGTTTGCACAGGGGGGTATTTTTTCGGTGGTGACAAGGTTTGGATTCTTTTATAAGGCTGCCTGAATCCCAGCCTGGTCCAGGGCTTCCTCCCAATTGTTTCCGCTCCTGGATTCATCAGCCGTAGGTGAGAATAGGCGGAGTACTTCCTGGG
The DNA here is from genome assembly GCF_052426305.1 of Pelodiscus sinensis. Classification (NCBI taxonomy): domain Eukaryota; kingdom Metazoa; phylum Chordata; order Testudines; family Trionychidae; genus Pelodiscus; species Pelodiscus sinensis. The sequence continues at coordinate 3,738,812 of NC_143074.1, read as the reverse complement.
CACAGAATGCTCCTCAAGGCCAACACCCACGTCTCTGCCACGGTCCCTGCTGATTTTTCATTACTGGGTGCCACTTCCTCACCCCGTGGCACTTCTGGGTCTGGGATTCGTGGCTCTGCTCCTTGCAGAGAAAAGCTCATTAAGTTTTGAATCAATTCTCCACTTCACTGTGGCTTTGCAGGGCTGCTAAATTAGGAATTACTTTCCTTGGCACTACACAATCTTAAACACGTGGTCGGAAGGGTCATAGAATCCCAGGGCTGGAAGAGACCTCAGGAGTCATCGAGTCCAGCCACCTGCCCAAAGCAGGACCAATCCAACTAAATCATCCCAGCCAGAGCTTTGTCCAGCCAGGACTTAAAAAACCTCTAAGGATGGAGATTCCACCCCCTCCTTAGGTAACCCATCCCAGTGCTTCCCCACCCTCCTAGGCTACGTCTACACTGGCATGATTTTCCGAAAATGCTTTTAACGGAAGAGTTTTTTGTGGAAAACACTACAGTGCTGTTTACACTGGCCCTTTTGCGCAAAAGTCTTTCGGAAAAAGACTTTTGCCCGAACGGGAGCAGCATAGTATTTCCGGAAAAGCACTGACGATCTTACATGAGATCGTCAATGCTTTTCCGGAAATTCAAGCGGCCAGTGTAGACAGCTGGCAAGTTTTTCCGCAAAATCAGATGATTTTGTGGAAAAACTTGCCAGTCTAGACACAGCCCTAGGGAAATAGTTCTTCCTAATATCCACCCTAGACCTCCCCCACTGCCACTTGAGCCCATTGCTCCTTGTTCTGCCGTCCGTCTCTACTGAGTCATCTTTATGGGTATGTCTACACTACCCCCCAGTTCGAACTAGGGGGGGTAATGTAGTCATACGGAGTTGCAAATGAAGCCCGGGATTTGAATTTCCCGAGCTTCATTTGCATAAAGCCGGCCGACGCCATTTTTAAATGCCGGCTAGTTCGTGGAACGAGGTGTACAGCTAGTTCGGATTAGGAAGCCTAATCCGAACTAGCTAGTTCGTGCTGCGTGTAGCCGCGCGGCACGGGGTCTGAACTAGCCGGCCGGCTTTATGCAAATGAAGCCCGGGAAATTCAAATCCCGGGCTTCATTTGCAACTCCGTATGACTACATTACCCTCCCTAGTTCGAACTAGGGGGGTAGTGTAGACATACCCTTCCTTCCTTCCCTGCAGCGACAGGATTGATTTCACATGGCTAACCCATTCCAGAGAGAGGAGCATCTAATCTAGCCATGAATATTTCCAGCCATGGTAATGAGTCTGCCTCCTTTGTCCCACACTTTCTGCTGTTTTTTACTGTCACTCATTTGCGTCAGCCTCTGAGACAGCCCTTCTTCCTGGCGTGTCTGGGCTTTCTTTCTCGCTGCCCCGTTAGCCAGGCCTCCCTGACTCCTTCACTATGTGCCCCTCCTGGCCTGACAATTACTCCGATCTGGATCTGACATTGTTCAGGCAAGCGACCTGCTGTGACTTCTGCTTTTCAGCTGAACTCCCTTCATTTCATTGTTCTCTTCCCTTCCAAGTGGCTGCCTCTCTCTGTTGCTTCCGCACTGTCATGCAAGTTGGGCGCTTGGGCGGGGGTGCGGATGGTCTTTGTTGTTTGCCTGGAGAGCGTCTAGTGAGAAGTTGTGCAAGTCCCCGATGTAGCTTTGTGACTCAGGGGCGTGAAAAATTCACCCCCGGGTTGCCATAGCTAAGCCAGCGTAACCCTGCTTCTAGTGACCAAGCTACTGTGGCTGGGGAAGGGGAGTTTAATAAGAAATAAAAACTCCCGTGACTATCAGTAGCATCTGCATTAAAGCTCTGTCTCTACCACGGTGCAGCTGTAGCGTCTGTAGTGTGACAAGCCCTGCATTTCATAGCCTGGCGTGCCTTGTACACATGGCTTCCAAATAGCATATGTTGTGTCTGCATGTTTGGGGTGCCTGAAGCACTTACGGGCAGAGAGCCCAATAGGTCATCTAGACCAGTCCCTTGCACTAAGGCAGGACTAAATACCACCTAGTCCCTGACAGGTGTTTGTCTAACCTTTGCATATCTTCCAGTGACCCTTGGACTGTGCCTGGAAAATCTGTAAGCAGCACAAGACTTTTTCATAAAAACATGTTACAAGGAGATGCATGTGACCAAGAGGGTTTTGGCCCACGAAAGCTGATGCCCAAATAAATCTGTTAGTCTGTGAGGTACCACAGGACTCAGTCCTGAGGATACAGACAAAGGCCAGGTCTACACTAGACCTGGCAGCTCGTTTAAAGGTACGCAACTCCAGCTACATATAATACATCGTTGGTGGCGGCTTTGCTGCCAAGCTTGGCTTAAGGTTCCTCACAGGAGGAGGCCAATGGATGCAAAAGCTCCTGTCGGCTTCCCTTACTCCTCACAAAAGCAGGAGTATTGGATGCCAGTGGAGGCACTCTCTAAGTTTGATTTAGCAAGTCTTTTAGTCTCACTAAATCAAATTCAGGAAGATTGATCGTGGGAGTGGCAATTTTCCTTTTAGTGTAGACAAGGCCTAACACGGCAACCCCTTTAAGAATTTTTCATGAAAGTTATAACCCTTGCAGAGCTTTGTGTAGTGCATGATTTTGTGTGCATGTTGGTGGCAGCGCCGGACCGAGCCATACTTGTGCACCAGGCAGTGGGTGCGTGGTGCGTGTGCAGCACTGCCCCCAGGCACACAGCGCCTGATTGACACGGTAAGGGGCACCGTGCCCCCAGCTGAGCGGCACATGCGTGGCCACGCCCCTGGGTGTGCACGGCATGCGCAGCCCCGCCCCCGGGCACCAACCTATGGGGGGAGCCTGATTGAAGTGGTAAGGGGTGCTGGGCAGCACATACACCGCGTGTCCAGGCACGCGGCGCCCCTTACCACTTCAATCAGGCGGCCCCCCCCATAGGTTTGTCACCCCGGCCAGCTGGGGCCAAAAAAGGTTTCTGAATGAGCCTGGCCTTGCTCCCATGCCTAGATCGTCTCTGTTTTATCTGGTGTCTAATGGACAGAGATGCTCCAAGCCCTACAGCTCAGTGAAGCCGTTCCACGCAGAGGAAGGCTTGGGGAAGAGGGAAACCTCCAGTTCCGTATTTCAGAGTTAAACAAGCACAGACATAGACGTCACCGGCTCCCGTTTTGCAAGGCTGTGAAACCTGATTAGCCCAGCCATTCAGTGCCAAGGGTAGCCATGGAAACGGCTGCTGATTAAGCACAGCTGAGTGAGTAAGTTCCATTTCCAATTCTAACAGCAGGTTGAACCTCTCTGGTCCAGAAACATCTGGGCTCCATCCTGATGTTAGCCAGGTGTCCACTTTTCATGGGTGTGGCCAAGTCTCCTAAAGTTTGCTTACAGTTACCAGTCCTGGCTCTCAGTGTTCTGTGCTGTTACTTAGCTCTAATTTACCCCTAAATGTCGTCTAACAGCCCAGTAAGCAGTGGCAGTGTTGGTTGATGCTGCTGGACAATACTGACCTCTCGTGGTCTGGAAAATTCTCTGGCTTGGATCCAGTCGGGTCCCAAGGGTGCCGGACTCGAGAGGTTCCACCTGTACTACCGCTAAGGCGCCAGATTGCGCCACACAAGAGCAGCACATGAGGACTGCGATCTCCTATGGCATTCTTGCTCCTGAGGATGCTCTGGCCAGGTCTCTGGGGTGCACGTCCCTCGCCACCTTGCCATCACTTACCCAGAAAAGTTCATTCCACCCCAGGCTGTATTAACCTCACCAGGGGTCCCCAGCCCGTGACCATGCCCCAGAGGAAGGATGGGGGTCCCGGGAGTCAGAACAAGAGCCAGACAAGGGAGGCATTTGTGGGATGGAGGTAGAACTTCCACAGAAATGGCTTTGAGCTGGCACGCCTGGCTTGAGGGAGAAGCCCCCCAATACTTCCTTAGGGGAGGGGGCGAGTGTGTAGCTCTCTCAGATCCATTGGCCAACCCCCCAGGAGCGCAGCCTACCAGTGACAAGCACAGGGCTTGCAAATGCTACGTCCAGCCCTCCTCCTCTTCAGGCTGATGTTAAACTCTTCTCTGCATTTTTTTGAAAGCCACTCTCCCTCCTGGAGTTCAGCGTCGTGACTCTGTCCCCTGCAGGATTCACCCGCGAGAGCAAATGAATGCTCAAGACAGTGCAATCAGCAGCCTTTCCTCTGGAGCCAACGGCTTCTTCCTGGAAGCAATTAATGGCAGCAAAATCGCAGTGCATTGTGATTCAGGGGCAGGAGACTCCACTGATGTTCTGCTCTGTTTTAGGCTTTGAGAATCTGGTCTCCCCAGCCCCTGTGCCCTTCCCAGGGAGAAAATGAACTTGACCTACATGCATGATGTTGTCAGCCTGCAGGAGGACAGACCCAGGAGAGGGAGAAGTCATGGCTTCGTGCGTGTGACAGGCCATTAAAAAGACATCAGCTCATAAAGCCGCCCCACCTGCTGCCAGGGGCATTTTCTACCTCTGCTACCAATGTCTCTGAGAAAAACAAGTCCCAACAGCCTGGCTACCTTTCAATCCAGAGAGATGTCTGCAGGGCAGGACTGGCCTAGAAAACGAAGTGAGGCAAAAACAATGGCCGTGTTTTCCTTGATGGATTATTTCCAGCTGGAGCCCTGTCGAGCCCAGGAACACCTCAGCCTCCTTTCAGCTCCGGCAGACTCCAGCTTCCCAGCAGGCTCCAGCCAGTTTGTTTCCCCAAATCCTCCAGGCAGAGATTCGCAGGCCTGTGCTTGCCGGGGGGATCTGGCACATGCTTCCATACGTGGGTTTGAGGCATTGGCCCCGCACATACTCAGCCAAAACGTGGCCCCTGCCGTGGTGACGGGCCTGTAGAAAAGCAGCGAGAAAAAGGCTGGCTGTGTAAGTAGGTCCCACCAGGCGTGCTGGAGCAGGAGGGGCCAGGGGACTATGCCCATCACTCGGATCCTGCCTTAAAGGTGAGAGGGGGTGAGAGGGAGCAGGAAGTGGGGCCGAGAGGGAGAGGCAGAGCTGGGGTGGGGCCATTGATATCAGTGAGTACTCGAGGCCTGTGGGGCTGCTTTGCTGTGGGCTTGCCTATGGGACAGAATTTTGCCAGACTTTGTAACAGTCCGTGCCCCTGTGATAGGCTGAAATTCGCCCTCGTCCCCCACCCCTTGAAGTGCTAGAAAGACACAGTTGGGGCAGGGCTAAGTGATGTCTGAGCTCATGGGCCGGTATGCAAGGCAAGGGGAGGCATTGCCTTCTCGAACCGCCAGCCTGGCCCCGCCCACACTCTGCCCCCAGAACACCCCATGCTTGCGGGGGGAGGCGGTGTGGTTCCTGTGGAGGGCAGGGCCTCGGCAGAAGGGGTGGGGTGGGAGCTTGCCTCCCCCAGCCCTACTTTCACCCACCGCCCATGTCTGAGCATCAGTTGTTTTGAGCTTTTGTTTCCCCTGGCGTGGCAGGACACGTGGTTTAACGGCGGCGCAGCGACACTCCCAGGGGTTCGGGCTAGGCAGGGAAGGACACAGTAAAATGGTGCGAGGGATTTCAGGGGAGTTGAACACAAGGATTCAAGTGGCCAGCCTGCGGGATGTGCCTGGGGCACGTGAGTGGGTCACGTGGGGGGAGACAAGAATCCGAGCACAATCCCGCTTCCAAGTAAATCGGCATCCGTGCCGAATTGCCCCTAGTTTTGGCTTTGGAACACCCATCACTTTCCTCCCCCACTCCAGTTCTACAAGCCAGCCTCCCCCGCAGTGCTCTACCCCAGCGCCGCTGACGCAGGGGGAAGAGCTGCACATGCTGAGTCACTAAAATACTTGTTGTAGCAACCAGTCTCCCCGCCACACACAGACCGTGTGTCTGAGCGGGCTGAGAGCTGGGTGCTGCGGCAGCAGGAGGCTGGGCAGACAAGGTTAGGGAGCAGAGAGCCAGTGCCTGAAGTCTGCAGAGGAAAAGGCTGATTTCCCCTACGCGGCTTCCAGGAAAAAAATGAGTCAGATTTACAGGAGAGGAGGATTAATGTGGATATGAATTTTACTTTCAGAAACTCCCCATCTCTCCCACACGATGGTTCAATCTGCCAGGTTTGTTTTGCGGTCCCAGCACGACCACAGGCAGGCAGGGGTCGGCTGTGCGGCCTCGGATCAGAAGGGCATTCAGAGGGCAAAAGAAACAGAACAGAAAAGAACTCAGCGCGCCTGCTCTCGACTCCTTAAACACGCAGGGGTCAGACAGTGGGCTGGGGAAACGGAGTCCACTTCGGAGCACTGCTTCCTTCCCCACGCCCTTCGCATTGCCCACTGGCTTTCAAGTCACCTCCGAGCTGGCGTCACCTGCCAGCTCCTTGGAGCTCTCGGGGAGGAGCGCTCAGCACAGCTCACTGCTGTAGGTGGGAGAGGAGGCAGTTTAAAGCCGTCTTTGCACCCCCCGCATGTCAGTGTGCCGGCCGGGCCCCCATCAGAACAGATGGCAGGCAGCCTTCTGGCCGTTGGAGGCTGCGCCGGCTGCCAGTGACAACAGGGAGCCCTCTTGGCAGCGCACAGGGCTGCTCTGTTTATGCCCGATGATCGGATTTGGATGCGGGTGGGGGAGAGAGTTTAATGGAACCATATTTCCCTTGATGTTCTGTCACAGCCAGCATGGGGAGGCCTCAAAGTGATGCTGTAGGATGCAATGACTCTGTTTAGCAATTGAGTGTGTTTGTGGTAACCCTATTAGTGAACATCCTGCCTCTCCAAGTCAGTGAGAATTCATCGACTCATAGAGGCTAGGCCTACACTGTAGGGTTTTTTTGGAAAAAGCTATTTAAATTGTGCCAGGCAATTTGTGTAGCTTTTTCTGATCACTTCTCCAGAAGAGGCTTTTCCTCCATTTGGCCCGTCTAGATGGGGCCAAATGGCGGAAAATCCTCCTCTTTCGGCAGAGCCGTTATCCCCCGTAGAACGAGGAAGACCGGGCTCCCTGAAAGTTCACGTTTTCTTTTCCACATAAAAAAAGCGGAAGAACAAACACGTTCCTTGGATGCAGCGGAGGTTTTCTGGGATATTTCCGGTCTCCTGGAAAACACCCACAGTCTAGACTTACCCAAACTGCAGGGTTAGAAGGGTCAACACGGGCCAGCTCATCTAAACTTCTGCCAAAATGCCATTGACTTGCAAGGGCGCTTGGCTCAGGCATGTGTCACCCCTATTGTTCTCACATACGTTTTCTAGCGAGGGTGGCAGCTCCGCATAGGTAAGGTAGGGACCAGCTTTTTGTTAAAAGCATAAGACCATAATGACCATGCACATTGGGTCAGACCAAAGATCCATCTAGTCCAATAGCCCGTCTTCTGAGAGTGACCAGTGCTCGAGGCTTGAGAGAGAATGGTCCCATTCCAGCCTCTGGCAGTAAGAGACTGAAACCGTTTTGATCTCTCTGTTCCCTGCTTTTGTTAGGTGTTACCCAATCGGTGTGAACAGCCTGCTGTGTAGGCTGGGAGCAGAGCATTTGAGGAAAGGTTTGAGGTGATCTTGCAAGGCCCCAGTGAGATACAATCATTCAAAACACAGGGAGATTTCACTTCCTGGACAATTCCCTAACTTATTTCTTTACTTGTATGTGTGCACCATGGGGTGTTCCCCAAAATAACGTGTCTGGGAGATGCCACATCTGGTTTATTCCATTGTCCTGGATTGAGAAGTGGCACCTTCCATTATTTTTGTGACGTCTGGGGGGTTAATTCTGGAGTCTTTTTTTTTAATCTGGCAACTTGTAAACTCTGCAGCCCCTGTGCTAACATTTAGAATGCCCACAGCCACAGTGTGTAGACTTAATCAAGTGCACATACAAAGCAGCAGAATATATTGCTTGGATTTAAACATGAAAAGGCTTCTTAAAGTCTTTACAAGAATCCATAGGCACTCCCACAGAGTTTACAAGCCCATTAGAGACTCTTGTAAAGTTCATGAACATTAGCTAGGTTCCTGCAGTGCTTATTATTACTGCTACACCCACTTCTATAATGCCTCTTGTCTTCACAGACACTTAATAACAGGAGTAACACAGCCACAGTTAATTGCTGAACAAAGTCAATGCATCCTCCTTAAGGGAGGTTCCAAAGCGGATGGAGAAAGGCTGTTCTCAGTAGTGATCGATGACAGAACAAGGAGCAATGGTCTCAAGTTGCAATGGGAGAGGTCCAGGTTGGATATTGGGAAAAACTATTTCCCTAGGAGGGTGGGGAAGCACTGGAATGGGTTACCTAGGGAAGTAGTGGAGTCTCCATCCCTAGAGATATTTAAGTCTCGGCTTGACAAAGCCCTGGCTGGGATGATTTAGTTGGGATTGGTCCTGCCTTGGGCAGGGGGCTGGACTTGATGACCTTCTGAGGTCTCTTCCAGCTCTATGGTTCTATGATCTTGCATCATCATGTAAAGGTCCAAAGGCAGAGATTTTGGATAGGCAAACCCTGACACCAGGCACCCCAGGACATTCTGCGAAGTTTATAAGCAGCACACGTGGATCAATTTTTCAGACTTTTGAGGCCTTTCAAACGCACTCAGTGTTGCCAAAGGCAGTAACCATGTCCCATTTTCACCCATCCGCAAAAAGCTCTCTCAAAAACACAAACAAAAAAACTAAGGAAATTCCCAAACAAAAAACTTTGGTTAAAGTTAAAACCACAAGGAGCCCTCTGGCACCTTAAAGACTAACAGATTTCTTTGGGCATATGCTTTCATGGGCTGGAACCCACTTCGCCATGTGGCGCCCTCCCAAAATAACCTGGCCAGGAGATGCCACGTTTAGTTTATTCTGTTGGGCTGGAGGAGAAGTGGCATCTTCCTTGACTTTTGTGAAATCTGATGGGTTAATTCTGGAGTCTTTTTTTTTCTTTTTCTTTTTAATAAAGAGCATTAGAATAAAGAGGAATCTTGCTCTTGGAGCCAATATCCTTCTTAAAAACGTGGTGTTGCTCCTCCTCCAGGCCTGAGTCTCTTCTGACGCTACTGTTCCTTCCCAGAACATACCTTCCAGCCTGTACGTTTTGCACTCACTTGAAGACCCCTCCTCTCCTTGTCCGATTTGCACAGTCTCGCTCGGAAACAGGGTTTCTTGGCTGCAGAATGTAAACTGGGACCGTCTCGTTTCTTGAGAGTTGCATTAAGTGGCTGTTGGGACTTTGCTTTGTTTACCCTGCTCGGCTGAGTTTAGAAATACGTGTCAATGCTGGATTCTTTTGAGACAAATAACTTCCCCGGGGCAAATCCAGCAGCCATTGTTCTTGGGTTTTCCTCTGATGCTTGGGTTCCCCGCTTTGCATGTCAGCAGTATCAGCGACATAACAGGGCTTAGATCACAGTCATGTGATTTAGGGACCTCTTGTTATGCTGAGGGCAGGTGAACTGCAGACGGAAATAGCACAAGATTCCTTCACCCCTGTCTGCCAATGGCCTTCAAGCCGATCTTGAAGGGCCTCCTCTTTCGTTGGGGCAGCTCGTCCTGCCCGTTCCATCCTTTGCTTTGTTGCAGAAGGTCCCAGGCCAGGCTGTGGGGTTTGTAGCACAACTTCATGGCCATTAGGGATGGGAAGGGAGGGCACCAGCACCTCTGCTGTAGCTCACAGACCAGGTCTCAGGCAGCATGGCCTTTGTTCACTCTGAGTGAGGCTGGAGTGCTCTTTGGTCCAGCCTCGCCCGAGGGAGCTGGAGGTGGTGAACTTGCAAGGTCCTCCCAGCCCTACATGTCATGACCACGGAGGTGTAGCGAGGAGAGGACGAGTGGGTGGGGCCAGCTTTCAGGTGGGCGGGCAGTGAAGGAGTGAGGGGGATGGGGGGCTCTAGGGAGGTGGGCTGGAAGGAGCTGGTGTGCAGGAGGGATCCAGTGCCCTGTGGCGAGGGGACAGGAGTCATGGGGGACCTGCCCCCCCTTACTGCTCAGCAGACTCTCAGGGCACACAGGCTGCAGGCCACACTCATGAGGCAGAGGGGGACCCTACCGGGGCTTGAGCTCTTCCCACCCTTCCCAGAGCCAGCCTAGTGCCTGCCAGCCCTGCCCCATCACTCTCCTGCTGGCCCCAGTGCCAGCCCTGCCCCATGAGGTACATCCCCGACAGGGCTAACACTGGGGCTGGAGACCAGGGCAGAGTACGGGGTGCCAGCAGGGGAGCAATGCGACCAGGCTGACGGACACCCGGCCGGGGTCAGGAGTCCCTGCCTGTGGATTTGGGGAGTGCCGGCCCTGATTTGGGTGGGCCTGGATCCCAAGCAGGTGGGCTATGGCCCACTCAGAGCTACGCCCCTGCCACTGTTGGGACTGAGTTGCCAACCCTGTGATGTGAGCTGGGACAGAGCATTTCATTACAGTTCAAGGTGGCTGCCTGTTAATATCGTAATAATAAACCTGAAAGCTGGCCCCACCCACTCTCCTCTCCTCGCTGGCATTTAACCTTGGCATTTTAGTCCAGGACTTGGTTATAACTCATCTCATAAACAGGAGGCCCCCAAAAATCCTCATCTGGGTAACGGACCATAGTTCTAGACAAAGAAAACACAAGCAAGAGGGTCTTTTGCACTTTAGGATGGCACCTGTGTATAGGAACAGAGCTGACAGAGCCCCAACAAAACACAAAAAGAATCCTTAGGAGCGTAGTCAGTGTTAAAGATATTCTTGTGCTGTGCATGTTATTCCTCAGTTGTTCACAAGATGGCCTTCCTCGCACATGCAACCCCTGGAAATGCAAGGAAGGCGTCAGAAAGCGAACGCCTTCTGCCTGGTTGGTCGCAGTTTGTTATTGAGTGGGTGTGATTTGATAAGAAACTCCGCCTCTCTCATTCTAACAGGTGCTGGTTGAAGTTTTTCCACGGAAGCTGTTTTTTGAAGAGAAATAGGAGGGTTGGCAAAATCCATTTTTTTTTTTTGCAAAGAGTATTTGCTTTTTGCCGAAAACGTTGAGGTTTTGTCAGAACGTCTTGGATGAGTGTTTTCTATGAAGAGTCATAATTTTCCAAGGAAACAGCTCTCATTTCCTCACCAGCTGTGTCTCTAACTTAGCAGCGGTTGGTTTGTGGTGTCAAGACAGAGCTGCAGGAAGTCCTGCTCGGAGTTTATCCCAGATCTGCAGAATTTTCGCTTTCTAGCCTAAGCACTAGACCAGGGACGGGCAGTAAAGTGAACGTTCTGCAAGATAAACATTGATCCCTGGAAGGAAGCCCCGGGGGTCACCTTTTTGTATTGTCCTATTTTGTCTTTAGACGATAAATTTGGCTAAGTGGGGTCATTGAATTTCTTGAACAGTTTGCTTAATGAACCACAAGCCGAAGTCTGTATGCCATCATGTGCCAATAGTGTCCGTCTGCTATGTATATTGGACAAACTTCTCAGACACTTCGCCAAAGAATTAATGCCCACAAAACAGACATCAGACAGTTTCACCTAGAAAAAACAGTTTCTTGCCATTTCAACCAGCCTGGGCATTGTCTCAACGACATTACTACCTGCATCCTGCTTCAAAGAGGCTTTAACACAAGACTTCAAAGAGAAGCCTCTGAACTGTCATTCATGCTAAATTTGACTTTTACGAATGAGGCTTAACAAAGATGCTAATTATCTCACCCATTACAAAGATAGCTTCCCCAATTATCACCACTAATATCATTACCTCATAGACATTAACCTCCCTCCCCCATTATCCCTCTGTTCTAATATCTGATTTATCTATTTCATATGTGTTCACTTTTTTTGTTTGTTTGTATCCCTTTGGTATATATGGTCGTGCCAATTTTCTTCCACAATTTGATCTGAGGAAGTGGGTCTGGCCCACAAAAGCTCATCATCTAATGAACCATCTTGTTAGTCTCTAAAGTGCTGCATAGTCCTGTATTTTGTTTCAGCAAGACCGGACTAACACAGCTCCATCTCTATTATTATCCGGAGAAAGGTTCTCTTTCCTGTAGCCTTTGGTGCTGGGTTCACACGCCCTCAATCCTGCACCTCGTGTTGCTTGTCACCCTCGGACATTTTTTTCCTCCTGGTCAGAAGCTGCCTCATGATTTGCAGGGGAGACAGAGGCTCAGCGTGCTTTGCTCCTCTGCAGAAATGGGAGTTTTCTTGAGGTTCGCTGGCAGTGAGAAACTTTTTTGGTTTACATACTTCAGTCCAGATCAGCAACCCTACCCTAGCTGTGCTGTGCCGTTCCAGAAGCACCCAGGGAAAGTCAAGTTGGCAGATCCGTCTGCCCAAGGATTTCCCTTTACAGCTGTCAGTAGGGCGGTGTGGGACTGCAGAAGCCTATGGCAAGAGCACTCCAGTGATCTCCTGGTTGCAGGAATGACCCTTGAGGGACCATTACAATTGGCAAATGGACAGTCCTGTGGTTGCTGTACGTTATGCCAGGGGATGAACTGGCACTCAGCAGCCCTGGGTCTCTGGGTAGATCTACAGTGCAATCACGGGGTAGGAGAGCAGGTCATGTAGGCGTACTTGAGCTAGCTTTAATTTAGCTAGCTTGAGCACTGGAGCAAGGAAGCCGAAGCATCGTGCACTTCAGCATGGCCCGCCCCTCTCAGCAATTAGGGTTGCAGGCGGTCTTGCAGGCATACCCTGGTGCACTGCTAAAGCTTCACTTCTCTAGTGCTCATCCTACCTTGGATGTAACTACATGACTGGCAACCATACCCTGTCTTCGCAGGGGAGATGCACCATCAGAGCCATGTTTGCCGTTTCCTGACTCTGTCCTGGCTCTACCAAGATCTGGCCTTCACAATTTACAGCACCTCTGACCGGTCCCCCTGGAAGAGCTAGCATGGGCCTTGAATCCTGCACATTCACTTGAAGAACCGGAATTTTCTCAGGGATTTGGAAAAAGACTCGTTAAACTTCTCACTGGCAAAATTGTAGATCAAGGGATTGAGACAGCAGTTCACCAGGGTGAAAACCCAGGAGGCATAATAAGCAATTTCCACCTGGAGCAGGAGCTTGCAGGACATGTTGTAATACTTCACAATCACTCCCACAGTCCTGCTTACGTGCAGCGGCACAAAGCAGATGATGAAGATAGCCAGTGACACCATTATCAGCTGCAAGGACTTTGTTTTCATCACCCTGCCCCGGAGACTCGTACTGCTCATTTTCATAATGATCGCTCCCAGCAAGGCGTAGCAGATCAAGGAGATGCCAAAGGGGAGGAGGAAGGAGATGGTCACCAAGAAGATACTGTAGTACAGGTAAACAGAGGAGAACTCTGACTGATGGATGCTCAGACACTTCACGGTGCCATTGAGTACCGAAGTCTTGAGGACAAAGAAAAGGGGCAGCCCTTGGATGCATAGGACAAACCATACGAACAAGCTGAGCTTCTTCAGGAAGGACTTCTTCTTCCAGAGGGTCCTGGTGCTGTAATGAGCAACTGCGAGGTACCTGTGGATGCTGATGAGCGTCAGGAAGTAGATGCTGCCATACAGGTGGGTGCTAAGAATGAAGATTTTGAGCTGGCAGAGGAACTGACCAAAGAGCCAGCTGTTGCCCAGGCTGAAGTAGGTAACCATCAGAGGCACAATGGGAATAAGGAGGGTGTCCATTAAGACTAGGTTGAACTGGAGGATCAGGCTGGAATTCCACCGCTTGATATGAAACCAGAATATCCACAGGCTGGTGCTGTTCAGAATAAGACAGGCCACAAAGAGAATGCTCAGCAGGATGGGGATGATCACGGGCAGCACCTGTGGCTTACACTCCGTGCTGGTGCTGGTGCTGGGATACCCGCTGGTGGCTTGAACGCTCTGGGAAGAAGCCTCCATACTTGTCTGACCTGCAGGAGAAGAGGCAAGAAAGGGAAAGGGCTGAAACCTACCGGGCCCGTCTTCTTTCTTGGGGGCAAATTTTAGAACAGTGCAGGGAGGTGTGGCAGAAGCAGGTCTGCAGCATGGTTACGGAGTCCTGCAAGGGCACCACGCTAGGAGTCTCTTGGACCAACGGCATCGGCCAAGCCTATGGCATTTACCCAACCAAGGAATGCGACACAGGCCAAATTCAGCCCTTCATAAGCAAATGCAAACCCAAGAAAACGAAAGCTCTGAGCCCGCTTACCCCAGGCTTGAATTTTCCCAGAGTGTTTCCTGTCAGAAAATTCCCAGCTTGCTGGAGGCACCATGAGCCTACCTGGTGGAGGGGCAGCGGAGGGACGCTTATGCGCAGCCTCTTGAAGGGAAGATCCTGTGTTCTTTGGTTGAGGGAGGGCAGAGAGGTGATGGACTCCCCAGGTCTTTTCTGGTGTTAACCTCTCCACTGCCAAAGCCCTGCAGCACAGCTCCCTTTCTTCCTGCCAACAAGGACTAGACAGGATTTCCCTTTGGGATCCCAGAATGCTGCTCTTTAAATTAGATTCCTCAGGGCAGGCCACGGAGCTGGGACTGGGCGGCCACATGTCATGGGACTTGGTTAATTTGATCGACCTCCACCCGGACCCACTCAAGCGAAGCCCTCAGCCCCTCTGACGGGCTGTTTACAGCCCAGTTTTCAAGCATGGGCGGCTAATGCTGGGGATGTGCCTCATGGGCAGTGTATGATCCTCCCCTTTGGGAAAGCCCCACCCCTTCCACCTGAGGCCCTACCAGAGTGCCAAGGGCCCCTCTCCATCATGGCCAGAGGCGCCCTGACCGAACTACCCCAAGCCACTAGCCAGCCCCACTGCTAGGTTGCTGATCCCTGAGCTCCTACCTGCTTGGGGGAGAGGATGGGGCAAAGGTGGGACCAGGGCTTGGCCTAGGGGAGCTTTACCTCCCCATGCCTATTATACCCACCACCCTTGATGTACGTCCATATTAAAGCCCTAACCAGCCATTTCAGGCTCTCCAATCTGTGTTTAGGTGCACGTACATTGGTGTACTGTTAGATATTTTGCAGGCAAATATAGGCACCCTGCAACATCAGCCACTGCTCAGCTTTTGAAGCTTGAGTTGTTCCCCCAAAGTACCCAGGAGTTCAATCACTTTTTGCACCAAACGCTACAGCAGGCAGCATGCTCCTCCCCACCCCCATCAGTCACTTAAAACCCTACACTAGGAGTGGCCAACCCGTTAAAGGCAAAGAGCCATTATAGCTGGGGATATAACATGAAGAGCCGTGGGTAAAAAAAGTTGTTGAGGAAAAGAAAAAAAAAAAAGGATGCTGTGCCTTTAAACACAACTCCGGGGCTTTTTGGCCACATCAGGCGCCCATCGGCTGGTGCCATCTTACTTTGTCATACTGGGTGGTGAGCACAGGGAAATGAGGGCTGGGGGCCGTTTTTAAGGGGCCAGGGGCAGCTTCATGAGCCGCACTTGTAGGGGGGGAAGAGCCGCATGCGGCTCATGTTTGTCCACCCCTGCCCTACACGGACCCTGAAAGGAACCGCGTGTCAGACGGCCCATCAGGCACCATCAGCACTTCACTGCCTCTGGATCTATTCACCCTGCGTCCATAGTGCAGCTTATAAGACTTTTGTAGGATTCTTCTCTGGAGACCACATCCAGCGTGACACTCGCCACATGACGCCAGCGGGGCAGCTGGGTGTGGCTGCAGGGGAGCAGCGTGTGGGAGGAAGTGAGTTGAGCGTGTTCGTTGTTCTCCCCCCCCCCCCATGGAGGTATTCTTAGACCATCAGCAGTTTCATTCTCTGATGGTTTATGGGGCAGACAGAAACCTGCAATTTAATTGCATCTCACGCTTCCCTTCAGGGCCACTGAGTGACTTTATACTCGGGCTCACAGAAGAACTGGCTGAGGGATTTGTGAGCGGTTTGGAGGGGAATGTTATCTGCGTCAGTAGCACAGCAGACTGAGAATCAGCCAACTTAGTTTCAAGTCCTCAGTTTTCCACAAGTCCTGAGACACTTTGGGTCACTTTAACCACTCTGTGCCTCAGTTTCTCCCTCTCTAATATCTTACTTATTACCCAGACCAGGGGCTGGCTGCAACTTAATTATCAATTGAAAAATGCTGAGGAGGCACAGGTGAGGCGTGTTACTGTGACACCATTGCAAAGTGTTATCAGGGGTCTGTTCGCTTGTGATGCACATTCTGCTCCTTGCTACTCGGTGTTACAAAGTAAATTCCTTCCACTCCAAGCTGCCTCCCGCCAGGGTCCTCCAAACCAGGCAGCCCCCAGGGCGTTCCAAAGTAAGTTCAAGACAAGAGGTGTCAGGAGCCTCCTATTGCAGGTGGCAGAGACACTGACCTCAAAGCCATGGACACGGGTGGAGCGGATTCTCTTTCCTCTCCAAAGCAGAAGTTTTGTTGGCGCAAAGAATGGCCCCGGATTTTAGACTGGCAGCTATCCATGGTCCACAGATAAAACACTGGGCTTCATTTCCCTCCCATTGGGATACATCAGACAAGATTTACAAAATCAGGGTGCGATCTGGATGGGGCTGACTAGCTCAAGAACTGGGCCCCGTTCAGAGCCAGCTCCCTTGGAGCTGATCCTGCTCTTCAGGGACGTTTTCAGTATCAAACTCTGCATGAATAGGCACCAGAATCAGAACAAGGGCTTAAATCTCCTCTTGCATATTGTTGGGAGGCACAAAGAAATGTGGCAGGAATTGCCTAGTCACCTGAAAGCCCCTTTAAACTAGCGCAACAGACCAGGAAAAGCCCCAATTATCTCTTGATCTTGAAATGGAACGATGCAAGCCGTAAACCACATGCTTTGCAGTTACTGCAGGGCCAGATTCTGTTCTCCGCCCCAGCAGTGTAAACAGAATTACTCCGGACGGACACCAGAGGAGCTGAGAACAGAATCTGACCTGGAGTCTCTGCATAAAGCAATAATTTGGTGCTTTCTATCTGGGTTAAAACTCTCCCCTCTTTGGCTTTCATGCAGTCTTGTTGATTTCAGGGAGGTAGTTGCCCCGTACGAACTGAACAGTGAGTTTGGTAGTTGTCTCCTGTGCACATAAAACCCTAGCACATAATAAACAGGTGGGAACAAGTCATCTGGGGACTTACCCTGCTTCTCGGGGAGAGAGGATGTGGAGCTGTTCTTCATCAGCCGCCCTGAAGCCTTCCCAGCAGGAAGCCACATGGCTACTAGCTCCTTCCAACTTGCAGACAGAGGCAGAGCTGAGGGGAGGGAAGCTGCTTCAGCAACTCTCGGGAGGAAGAGACAGTTCAGCAATGACACTGCTGCAGTTTCTGTCAGCACAAGAAGTGGGTGGCGTGGTGTTCCAGGTACAGCTTGACTCCTTGCCCTGGGGCTTGTGAGCACCCAGCCAGCCCCCCTGCAGCGTGAGTGCCTCCAAATATGAACATTTGGTCCCATATGAAGAGAGATTAAAAAGACTTGGACTTTTCAGCTTAGAAAAGAGGAGACTAAGAGGGGATATGACAGAGGTCTATAAAATCATGACTGGTGTGGAAAAAGTGAATAAGGAAAAGTTATTTACTTATTCCCACAATATAAGAACTAGGGGTCAGCAAATGAAATGAACAGGCAGCAGGTTTAAAAGAAACAAAAGGAAGCTTTTCTTCACTCAGTGCACAGTCAATCTATGGAACTCCTTGCCAGAGGATGTGGTGAAGGCTAGGACTTTAACAGGGTTCAAAAAAAAGCTAGATAGATTCATGGAAGTTAGGTCCATCAATGGTTATTAGCAGGGCTCGACAAACTGCGGCAAGAGTTACTCGCCAGTCCCGCATCGCGCATGCGCCAGAGAATTGGGCGCACGGAGCAACCGGCTGAGATCTACTCGCCACGGACAAGTAGAAACAGCGGCTTGTCGAGCCCTGGTTATTAGCCAGGATGGGTAGGAATGGTGTCCCCAGCCTCTGGGGATCACGTGAGGATTCCCTGTTGTGCTTCCTTCTTCAGGGGCATCTGGCATTGGCCACTGTCGGCAGACAGGATACTGAGCTGGATGGACTGTTGGTCTGACCAGGTCTGGCCGTTCCTATGTACTTATGAATCCGCGGGGCTTGCGGGCAGCCAACTCCTTCCCCCGAACTAGACCAGCATGGGCGAGGAGAACCACAGCCCGTGCACAGGTGGAACTGGACCCCTCAGAAAAGGGTCAGGCTCGGGGACGAGGGTGCTGTGAGCGCCAGCGCAGCTCTCGCTAGCGTTCCCCTCTCCCACACTATGCACCAACCCAATGTGAAAGGTCAGAGCGAGTACAGACTCAGCCAAGGGCTGGCAGGGAGAGGGTTAACACTGTCTGGTCCCCAGAGAGGAAGTCGTCTGGTTAAACTTCAAATCCAATCTGTTTCCTCCTCCGACCATCTAGACCTGCCCCTAAATCAGGTGGTGTCTGAAGAAAGCCCAAGCAGCTGTGAGGCATGAGAAACTCTTTTTGCACACACACCAAGGAGGAATTATTTAAGCTCAATACCAATGTGGACACAAGAACAAATGGATATAAGCTGGCTAGTAGGAAGTTTAGACTTGAGATTAGACAAAGGTTTCTAACCATTAGAGGAGTGAGGTTCTGGAACGGTCTTCTAAGGGAAGTAGTGGGGGCAAAAGACCTATCTGGCTTCAAGATTAAACTAGATGGGTTTATGAAGGGGATGGTTTGATGAGAGAACATGATCTTGGTAGCTAATTGACCATTCATTATCAGTGGTAAATAGGCCAATGGAGGGATGACAGGAGTTACTATAGAGAACTTTCTGGGTCTCTGGCTGGTGAGTCTTGCCCACACGCTCAGGGTTTAGCTGATTGCCATATTTGGGGTCGGGAAGGAATTTTCCTCCAGGGTAGATTGGCAGAGGCCCTGGAGGTTTTTCGCCTTCCTCTGTAGCATGGGGCACAGATCACAGCTGGAGGATTCTCTGCATCTTGGGGTCTTCAAAGTATTTGAAGGCTTCAATATCTGAGATATAGGTGAGAGGATTATTCTAGGAGGGGTGGGTGAGATTCTGTGGCCTGCACTGTGCAGGGGGTCAGATTAGATGATCATAATGGTCCCTTCTGACCTTAAAATCTATGAGTCTATGAGCCTTTCTTACTAATAATCAAAGGGGCTGGGCCGTGGAGTCCTGATCCAAAGCCCGTCCACCTCTGAAAGATGCTCACACCAGCCCCAGGGGGGAAAAAGGGATGAAGAGAGAGATTGGTCCAGGCTGGATGAGCCAGGAATTTACTCATCCAGGTCACCGCTTCCCCTGATATCCTTGGCGCTGAGCGGTGCGCCAGATCTGTATAATCCTAGGGATAATCCACGGCCTTTCCACAGTCCGAAAGGGGAAGATGCCACACTCCGAAAGGGGAAGATGCCACACTCCGCAATGCCACAGAGAACAATTTCAACCCCCCTTTCTACTTTGGCATCCCGATGATCGACTCCTCCTAAAGGATCATTCACGAATATTTTCTGGGGACTCAGGAATTCCTTTTTATTCTCCTTGTCTACGGTGCACCTCCACCACCACCTGATTTAGGGGAATGTGCAGAGAGTCTGAGGAAACTGGTTGGGTTTGAGATTGAACAAGATGACTTCCTCAGTGAGGTCCAGCGCTGTGCCAAGTTTGTCATGTTTAACTTCAGCCATTTTTCAGTTGGTGCAAAAAAGTCCTGCCAAAATGGCAGAAAAAGTGACCTGTTGAAAAAAAAAACCAACCCACCCGTCCCCTCCTTTCCATTTTATACAACTTGAAAATAGGTAAATAGATTTTGCTCATGCTTTCAAAGAACACTCACCTGTGCACTGAGACATAAGAATAGTCATACTGGGTCAGACCCAAGGCCTAGTCTGTCTCCCGACAGTGCCCCACGGGGAATGAACAGAACAGGGAATCATTAAGTGATCCCTCCCCTGTCACCCATTCCTAGCTTCTGACAAAATACTTTTTATACACTGCATGATTAACCTGTGGAACTCACTGCTACAAGATATCACTGAGGGCAAGAGTTTAGCATGAATCACAAAACATCCCTGGTTAGGATTAAAAATGCATAAAGGGTAACCTTCATGCTTCCAGGTATAAGCGAATCACTGACTATCTGGGGTTAGGTAGACAGTTCCTTTGTGGGCAGGTTATTGCATAACCGTCCACTACTTGGTTTCTTGGCATTCCCCTAACACACCTGGCACTGGCCAGCGTTGGAGACAATGCACTCGACTAGATGGATGCTGATCTGACCTAGCCTGGCAGCTCCAGTGTTCCTCTGAAAAGTTTCAGCCCAAAGTGGGAAGTTTCTGTGAAATGTAGCAGTGGGTAACAGCATAGTGATCGTATCGACCGTGGGACATTATATCGCTTTTCCTAGCACTCAGCAAACTACACACAATTGCTTCTTTTATAGAGAGCTTTAAGCTCCACTGATAAAAAGTGCTCCCATTAGACCCTGGCATTATAATTATTATTATGTCCCTACAGGTGCATTTGGAACAAGGATTTCAGATCATAAACCAGTACGGTCCTGGTATTTGGCACTTCGGGAGGGGGCCAGCTGTTCTCAAAAGCCATGGAGTTCCTTGTAGCTGGGGCTTAATTTACAATTCCATAGTTCAGCTCTTTGGTTTTCTATGCTGGAAAACCACAGGCGTCGTAATGCAGTCGCTGAGGCTGGTTTGTGTCTGTTTGCATCGGTTCCAGCTCTCAGCTTCTCATCCGAGGCTCCGTGCAAAGGCCCGGCTCCTGTAGCACAGCCCACGAGAAGCAGAAGCGGGCCCTGTCGCAGGGCTATGGCTTTGATAGTGCTAGCGTGTGGTGGCTTTCACTTTCTTTTTTTAAACTTTGTATTCTTTTTATATAACTGACCAGTGCAGAATGACACCGCGCATAAATACATGCCCAAGGTAGAAATAGCAGGTAGAGAACAAAATTCAGTGTTTGCTCCGTAAAACCTGGGGCTGGGGGTGGGGGTGGGGTTGGGAGAAGAAACCAAACCAAATGAGCAAACCAGCTATCCCCCTGCCCCCAGAACCCATAGAGTTCATGCCAGGCATCAATTGTTAACAGGGTAAATAGACAAATAAGCAAGACTAGAATTGTAGCCTCACTCATGGTTTGTGTCATGGGGAAAATGGAATCGGTGACATCCGGGGAGACCTCAGTGATATTTGTTTCCCCTGGGGCTGGAGCCATTCACAAACTCTCAGCAGCTGCTGGTGGGGGGTCCCCAGAAGTGGCTAGCTCCCAGGCAGCAGGGGACCTCACAGCTGCCAGCTGCCAAGGGTGGTAGGGGGACCTGGAGTTTCCACTCGCTGCAAGAGGCAGGGCTCCTGCAGCTACTCAGCCATAGTGAGCCTCCCCTCCCTCTCCACCTGCAGGAGCCCAGCCACGGTGGGTAGTGAGGGGCCCAACACACAAGCAGACCAGCTGCCATGGACCTTACAGGGACCCAAGCTTCCAGGATGCTGCTGGAGGAGCGAGGGGACCTCAGAGCCCCCAGCCCCGATGGGTGCTGGACCCTCCTCCCTCCCCATTTTGACAGGGACAGGGCATGGGTTTCCATGAATTTTTTTTTATTTGCCCATGATGTCTACTAAAAATATCCATGACAGAAACTGGAGCCATACCCATGGGCACTGCAGACTAATCTATACCCTAGACTGCAGATGTACCCAATAGTGTCATGTGTGGCCAGATGTTCTCAGCGCTTTTCCAAGTGTTTTCCAGTAGACAAAAAAACAACAAAAAAACCCCAAACACACACACACACACACACACACAGAGTTCCTCCTGATGCAGTAGCAAAGAGCTCACTAAGTCAGTCTATATGGGTATGTCTACACTACCCCGCTAGTTCGAACTATGTAGGCATACCACACTTGCAATGTAGACATACCGCACTTGCAAATGAAGCCCGGGATTTGAATTTCCCGGGCTTCATTTGCATAAGCGGGAGCCGCCATTTTTAAAAGCCCGCTGGTTCGAACCCCATGCAGCGTGGCTACATGGGGCACGAACTAGGTAGTTCGAACTAGGCTTCCTAGTTCGAACTACTGTTACTCCTCGTGAAATGAGGAGTAACGGTAGTTCGAACTAGGAAGCCTAGTTCGAACTACCTAGATCGTGCCCCGTGTAGCCGCGCTGCACGGGGTTCGAACCAGCGGGCTTTTAAAAATGGCGGCTCCCCGCTTATGCAAATGAAGCCCAGGAAATTCAAATCCCGGGCTTCATTTGCAAGTGCGGTATGCCTACATTACCCTCCTAGTTCGAACTAGGAGGGTAGCGTAGACATACCCTATGTGAGGGAGGAATCGCAAGATCTCCATTTTCTCAAAATAACGCCTTTGGCCATGATTGGTCCAGGGTCCATCCCATCATGCATTGCATCGCAATCCATTCATGTCCCCTGGTCATACCAACCAGCACCCCTAAAATACACAAGCCTGGAGAAGGAAAAACAACAACTCTTACCAGTTTCGAGAATGCACTGAAGATGGCATTCCAGAGCACATGCATTTTTTGACAGGTATAGAGGTTGTGAGGAAGGTTGGCAGGGAGGCTGTTGGCATCTCTGACACTGACTATGTGCTGCCAGTCTGTCATTAAACAAACGTTCTGGAGTCCAGTAACACCTGTTTAATATCTTGGTCTGGAAGAATCACAAGGATAAAGAACCTGAAGGAGTTTTCGCATGAAGCCAGATATCCTCCCAAGTCTCTGTTGCAATCGCAAGGCTGAAGTTCATTTCTCCTTTTTATTCTGAGACTGAGTTTGAGAGGGTAATGCAATAAGCCAAATATAAAAAATTCCTACAAAAGTGACATTTGTTTCCATGTTTCTTACCATGTTCCTCTAGAGGTGAGAGAGCTGAAACAGACCAACTGTCTCTTACCTTCACATGAATCCTTGAAAGAAGACCTATGAGCCGGCTGTAGCTCATATGCATTGCACATGTAACTGAAGACCAGTCTATAATCTTGCATTTTATCTTTCGTCTTTGTTAATCCTTTTTTTCTATCCACATTGCCCTAAGCATGGAGTTGGCCTTGACTTGAGGCATGGGTTTTCCCATCATGGTATGAGAAGAGAATTAATAGGGTTGGATACTACAATTCATCTTAACATTGCAGGATGCCCCGCGTGGATGCAAAGATACAAGTGGGTTCTTTGGCCAATATAAAGAGAACAGGTGAAACTAACCGGGGTTGTGGCATCATTTTCTCAAAGTAATGCCTTTGGCCATGATTGGTTCAGGGTCAATCCCATCATGCATTGCATCGCAATCCATTCATGTTCCCTGGTCATACAAACCAGTACCCCTAAAATCTCTCTTATAGCAGCAGATTAAAACAAGCTCTCCAAGTTTGAATTTGGGTAATGTCGTAGGAGGACATCAGAGGGACCTACTGCAGGGTGGCGTTTCCACGATGCCTTGAGCTGCGGTGAGGGTTAGCAAAGGACAGTTGCTTCTTTTAAAACACACTTTAGACCAGGGGTCAACAACATTTTCAAACCGAAGAGCCAAACTGTATCAAAATTGGGAACCAGTGTTCAACAAAGAGCCAGTCTAAACATGCCCATTTGCATGACTGAAAATATAACAACGTCATATTACTGATAATCGACATGATGATTAACAATAGCATAAATGAAATGTTGTACTCACAGGCTTTATTTAATGGGACTTCTGCTGCTGCATCTTTTGAGGTTTACATCATAACTGCTCAAATTCAGGTGCATGCAGGTGCATTCAAGCTACATGAGTCATTACATGTTTTAAAAATGTTGAATTAATTTTTCATTTTAATTTTAAAAGTTGCATGTATTTTGGGAATGACTGAAGAGCCCTATTTGGTTCCATACGGAGCCATGTTTGGCTTGAGAGCCCTTGGTTGCATACCCCTGCTTTAGACAATTAGCTAGTCTATTCTTTGCGTGTTCCAGTCTGATTATATTTATATAAGGCCCATTCCAATACACTGACTAGCTTCTGACTGAACAAAGTCACACTGGGTCTCCTACCTACATGACTCATTGCTGGCAAAGACTGCTGGGAGGGGTGCCTGGAATGAGCGAAGACGACAGTTTAAACGTTTTACATGTACATTGGTTTATTTGAAGATACCCCAGAGAAGTAAACAAAATATAAACCAATTGTGTGGTCCACACAACCAGGTGTTCACACACATTCATGCTTCCTGAACAAAGCCTTTATCAAGGCAGTCTGACTTGGTTGCTTCTAGGACTGCTGGCTTCAGGTGAGGGCTTTTGTAGGCCCAGGGTCAATCCCATCATGCATTGCACAGACAACTAAGTAAAACCACCTTTTATATACAATTGCTCTTAATCGAATTCATGTTAAAACTAGAAACTCAAGGGAGGGGCCATCAAACCACACATAGCAAGGGAAAACAATTCAATCCTACATTTCTCATTTCTCCTACGCAACTACAGCGGATTGGATATTTGGGGGGGTAGGTGAAGGTGGTTTACTGATATTTGCCGTACTAAAGCACACTGTGTTTGGGTCTCTGTTATTCATAGGTTCTGTAATTTATTTTGCATGACTCACAAGGAATTTCTGAAAATGGCCACAAATTCTAAGTGTCACATATTTTGGAAAGAATGGGTATTTGTTGAAATGCAGTCAGGAAGCAGACATCACCCCATGTGACTAAAGGGGCCAATCACAGCATGACAGTCCAAACAAAAATTTGAAAACGACACACCCCACAAATGTTCAAATGTATTTGGGGATGGCTTCCATGCACAATGAATCCATGAATAGGAACTGGATAGATGAAGGGATGCAAACAGCCAAGGAGCTACATTCATGCTGAACATTCTGTTCAACAAATAAAGCAGCCGGCTCTACTTACAAATGCTACCTTTCCTTTTTAGAGATGCGAAGCGTCTTACACACGTCCTTCCAGTAGTAACAGATCTTCCATTCTTAATTGCTACATATGACTGCCAGATGTGAAAACTCAGACTTGTCCCTACACCATAATGTCAGCGCTTCAAATAAAGACTCTACTAAAAGCAAAACGCTGTCTCTTAGCACCATCTATCTGTTCACTCGACAGCTGCTGTTACATTAAGCACCGTTGCTCAGATTCAGCTGAACTATGCCAGTTATGAGATCATTGTAATAGAGTTTTGCAGCTGGACTAATTCCTAATTCCGTGCTACACCATCCGGTGAGTTTGGTGCCTATCTCCCAGATACATTTCATAGTGATGGGTACAAGAAAGAGGCAGCTACGTTCTTCCTATGGGTGAGAGTTATCCCTATGCAGAAGGCGTGATTCCTGCTGAGTGCTGCGATTCTTAGGTGCCCAGATTGAGACACCATACAGAGAGTAATTTTCAGAGGCTGGGAATCAGGCCCCTGTGAGGTGTCCCAGGGCAGACATCCAAAACCAGCAGTGGCTTTGGAAAATGTTGCCTGTCCACCATTTACACCCTATTAGAATTTCAGTAGGACTGAAATAGTGTATGCTGGCATCCTAAGAAAGGTGAATTTCACTCTACACATGTGAAATGCAACCCACCTGTCCCAGGAAAGAAAAAGAAGAGTATCACTACCAGCTACAATCATGCATGTTTCCAAAATATGTGAAGCCCAGCCTGACAAAGCCCTGGCTGGGAGGATTGAGTTGGGGTTGGTCCTGCTTTGGGCAGGGGGTTGGACTCGAGGACTCCTGAGATCTTGTCCAGCCCTGGGATTCTATGGACAAGCTCATTCTTCTCTTTGAAGCATGGCAAAAATAAATGCCACCCCAGCTGCTCTCACGCACTGGCTGTGGTGAGTCTCTCCGGGTCGTGTCCTCACCAATGGAGAGCACTTTGAGCCCTGGATGAAGGTATCCTCCTTGCCTTTCAGCTGCGCCAGAGGTAAGAACCTCAGAGCAGTAAAAGCTTGGTCAGTCTGAGAAAGAGAAGAGTCCTGCAACGGACAGGGAACGCATCCACACCAGCTATGCAAAATGACAGGTAGGGGGCAGTCACAGTGCAGGCTTCATAAGGATTGTTCGCCTCATGGTCAGTGCACATCCCACGCCAAGTTTCAGAAAGCCCCCCTGGAGGCGTCCTTATGCCTTCCTGATGATTCGCCCCGGTTTCCTCCAGTCTCGGTACCGGTCTCTCCGTGCCGAGTGCATCAGACGCCTGGAGGAGCCTGAGTGGTTTGATCTTGAGAAGCTGCAAAAAATGTAAAATGAGCCATTGTTACTCAGATGCTTCCAGGCTCGGGGCCAGTCCCTTGCAGGTAGCGAGGACTCCTTTGGGAGCTGGCAGCTGTAGGCACAGGGGTAGGCACTCTAGCCGCAAGCAGAGGAGCACCCAAGACTCCTAGGGAAGGGCAAATCAAATGCTTGATCAGTTTGGTGAGGATCTGCACTCTCGCTAATGTTCAAGAGACAGAGACCATAGCAGTAGAAGTCTGGCCTGTTTCTCCTTAGGGCTTCTGCAGCTGGGATGATTCTGGGAACTCCACTGCTAGACTTAGAGTGACAAGCCCAGCTCCCAAAGAGGACTGCCTAAGGCTGCAATACCAATGGCTGCATGGGCAACTTGTCTTTGTGGCTGAGGAGGCATTTTCACAAGTGCCCAGGGAAGCTCAGCGCCAACATGAGAGCCAACGTGATCTGTGCTGCCAGTTGCCTAAAGCGTTTTTGAAAATCCCATCCTACAAGTAGATACTCATCTAAAAAACCCAGAAGTAAACACACACAAACCTAATCCTTGCTTATACTTTTGCCTTCCATGATATGTGGCTAGAAACTGCTTGTTGGTTGCCTTAAAAACTTGCTTTGCTCCCCCCCAAACTGGGCAAGTAGAGTTGACTGGCAGCTTTTAGCTTCCTTTCCTGTATAAACACTCACATGAGTGAAGCGGGGCTTATAGGAATGTTGGGGAGGGGGGAAAGAGTGAATTAATTACACAGTAGACATTAGCTGAATCACAGGATGAAATTCAGACCGTCACCCCATGCAGAGGGTCAGCAGAACAGTTATTCATCAATACGGTGCAGCTCTAGTTTACAGGGGAAAAAAAAGAGATGATCTTAATTTGAATTAAAACAGCAGTAAAGACACAGCAACTCAGCTTTGAACCTGGGTTAAAACTTGGCAGCGCCAGTTCACCTCTATAGGAAGTGGCTCTCCCACATTAAAAGTTGATTGTCTACACTGCTGTTTTAACCCAAGTTAACTGACCCAAAGAAAGGACCCACCTGTTTTTTTCCAGTGTAGATGTACCCTAAGTGACACCTAGCTCTTAGGGCTGGCCTCTCTGGAAAAGGGTGTATTTTGCCTTCAGGATTTGTCTTAACAAGGCTGAAGGGTGTGTTTTTGAGCGTGTTAGCGAGCATGTGTTAATGTCTTCCAAAACTCTGGGCAAGGAAAACTAAAGTGTTAGCATGTGGTAGTGAACACAACTGGAAATCGACCACCCTTTACAAATTAAATTAATGCAGATGGAAGTAATCTATAATAAACGTTTAAGTTATCCAAAGAGGGGATAGAAATAACCTATAGTCACAAACCATGTGACTTAGATGACCAACCAGACACTGGGAATTGTAGTTCTAGTATTCTATGATACAACCCAGCATACAGTTTACAGTTCAATGCACTGTCTGGAATGAGTTTGTACAAACGTTTTGATTTATTGTGAACAGAAATACACTTGTGAAAAGTGCAGTCTGTGCAGACATGATTCACAAAGAGGAAAGCGCGATACATTGCCAAACTAACAGTTCTTGTGCCTATGCACGATGGTCAGTGTGAGAAGAGAGAGTGGGGTTGGAACTCACAAACCAGCCTCACTTAAATCCATTTGTACATGAAGGTATCTCTCTTGATGCTAAAGATTTACAAGATGTGGCTAGCTACACAATGGGTGCCCACCTCTAGCTTTCACCATGAGAAACAAGGAGAGGGTAGTGACGTTGTGCTTTTAGAAAGCTGCTGGCAACTTGACCTCATCTCACCAATTGACTGTCCCTATGCTAAGCTCTCAGCCACATTATAGCGATTATAACGAGGTCCCTGACACAACACTGGCCCAACATGGTTAAAACAAGAGTGCTCTTATAGAGTCGGGTGAACCACAAAGAAAAGGTAGCTGAAAAAAGGAACTCTGTAGTGAATGAGGAATCTGGTCTCTCTTGTCTTTTACTTGGACTAGAAGCTCTTGGAGGGAAAAGAAACTTTTATATATATATAAAATAATGATATTAACTAGCTCTCATTTAGCATTTTCCATCTGCAAATCTCCATGTGCTTTAAAAAGGCACAATTTTTTACAGGGAGGAAACTGAGGCACAGAGTGGCAGTTGACCCAGCAGGCTAGGGGCAAAGGCAGGAAGACTTTCCATGTTTTAGGCATATCACTCCAGGGCTTTATCCTCAGTCTATATATATGCACAAGGGGGCTACCGCAATACCAAAAATACATAATGGTAATAATCAATAAAACAGGAATACGGAATAAAAAAGAACCAAAAAGAAAACATTCTGCCGCCTTACTTCTCCATGGGGGCTGGCTGCCCAGAAAACAGCTGCTGCTGCCTTCAGAGCTGGGCGGCTGCCATATTCCTGTTTATGAATTATTACCATTATTCAAGTGCCTGGGTTGGGGGGGGGCACTTGTCAACTACTAGAGACCCAAAGAACAGAGGGCATGATCAGTAAGTTAGAGAATCCCTGCTCTAGAGGACTGGGTGCTGAAGTAGGAGTTAAAAGACCTGGGTTCATTCAACATCGGGCAAGCCACTTTTGTTCCCACTCCTTGTCCATCTTATCTGATGAGATCGTAAGCTCTTTGGGGGCACGCAGCAATGGGGCCAAAGCTGGGCCGGGCCATAGTGTATTACTATACTGCAAATAAGAACCCCCTCCATGGCTCTTCAGCTGATTGTTTCACTGATGCTTAGGCTCTGAGACCCATCGAAAACTGTGTCACTCGTATCTGTGTCCAAAGCCAGGAGATCGTCATTCCACTACTGCCAGTGTCTCTGAAACCTGGCACCGTTCCAACGCTGGGCAACAGAACAGCTTTCCCCGCCCCGTCTTGTTTCTCTTTCAATCTTCGTTCTTTTTCTTTAATCTTTTAGCAGTTTGTGTTGCTCACATGCCTGATGAATTGATGCCAAACAATGTGTCATCATAAGGCTCCTGAATTATTAGGGACATGCATATCACACTGGACTGTACGGTGAATGTTGGCACAAACATACACTTTAATATTAAGGTCATTTGGGGCTTTTCTTTTACAGCCTCATCTCCTCCCGCAATATTTCATATTATGTAGGAGAAAAAAAAAGATTAGTACAGGGGGCACAGCCCAAAGAGTGGGGGAGGGGGAAAGCACTTGATATTGACAATCTCTAGAGATTTAATCTAAAATACTCAGGATTACTAGAAGTCTATTGAGGCTTATGTTACACTGATGAATATTATGCATGAAATATATTTATCCACATTCTTTTCCTCCAGTGTATGCTATTTGCAGGTCTAAGTCACTGGGGTTATAGTCTGTATTCACAGTAAAACAAATCACAAGTATAAATCTATCAAAGCTACAATGTGCTCATACTGTGCATAGTCGAATGATTAGTAGATGTAAGATCACAACAGTGCATTCATAGAGTGCAGAAGGGGATGGACACACACACACACACACACACACACACACACACACACACACACACACCAACCATCCGTAAGAGAGCAACCTTGCCCATCTTTACATACATGAATCAAGCATGGAGCTAATCCCCTCTTCTTTAATATTAAACCTCAACTCACCTGGAGGACCAAACTGGACTGGCTTGTTTTTTAGGCTTGGTTACTTGCTTCTGATACTCCATCCAGCCACTGACCAGCTCATGGAGGATCACCACATAGAGAAGGAAAATCAGAATCCTTGGGTCCATTCGGGGTACTTCGGGATCTGCTTCACTGGGCACAGGAGACATTGGGCTGGGGGGGGGGGGAAGGAAGATCAGCTGGAGAGGTGCAATTCCTACTGGCCCCTCTCGCTCTCTCTCCGTAGCAGGGGAAGGTGGAAGGCTGGGAACGGTGGCTGCTGAAGAGAAGCGTCGCTGGCTGGAATTATGCAGAGCGAATTAATGCTGTAAAATCTCTCCAGGGACTGAAGGCTGGTGCCTATTACACAAAGCAGCATAAACACAGCTGCTGTGGTTATAGATGTCTCCCTTACTGCTGGTGATGATTTCCTTTCTTCTCTCTCTCGCATGCTATTTCTGCATTACTCTGCGGCCAGCAGCTTCCTACACTTTTCATCACACCGGCAATCCAGCTTCAGAACAGTCCATTTTGATTGGCAGGAGTAGGAGAGAGCTGGCTTTTGTACCCCATAGGCTTAGGAACTGTGGCATTGTGTATGCCAAAAATCAGCTGATCTGGATTCTCTTTCTGGTCTCCTCCCAATATTTCTGTTTGAATTACTATCCACAGCTGACAAGTGTCAAGTCATGTTCTTTCTCTAGATTTCTCAATTAGATTTCCCCCTTGCTTTCCCCCTACCCTCTTTTTATTGACTAATGGTATTTAACTCTGTAAAACACTTGAGGCTTGTAGGAGAAAGGGGGCACCTTATGCCATGGGGTCTCAATCTTAACTTGCATCTAGGCAAAGTCCTGTTTCCACAGTGACCAGTGGACCCGCTTGTGTGGGAATGTACTCACTGGTCTGAATGAGTTTTATTTGTTGATCTGCTGCATCTTGTGAATACAAAATGATTCCCCTACAATCCAATTATTGGAGAAAATTACAGCTGGTGTACAAGATGCTTCAGGGAAAGGCAAGTCAGCTCCATAATGTAAATTGCAATAACCCTGGGGACACTGCTTCCCAACTCCAGGAAATTAATGGCAGCCGTGTGTTTGGAAGCATGAGGTTAGATAGTCTCCAGCATCTTTGCCCCATGGAACATAGCCTGAAGAGAATATTTGTACTATTTATACAGATAAGAAAAATATTTTGCTGCTATATAGCACTGAGATCAGGCCATTGGATGGACAGCTCACTTTTTGAATCTTGCTAATCTCTTTGCCTAATATTATCTATTTATATAGACATATATTGCTCTAGCGTTGGAGCATCACGTCCCAGGGAGTTCCAAAGGCTGGCTCTTCATCATGTTCAGAAAAAGTGTTTGAGTTAATTGGTACTTCTGTGCAATAGGTATATTTTCAGCCTTTTTCTTTTAAACACATCACATCTCAAATGTGCATGATGATTCACAAAGATACACATTAAAAAATGCTATACATCTGTATCTTAGAACAGATCTGATAGTTACAGAGCAAACTGTATAGATTAAACTGTGTCAAAATTTTTATTCAGCAATCAAATCTTCTTCAGTAATGAACAAAGAAGTGCTGAATAACTTTTTTTTAATTGCATGTTTTGGGAAGAGATCCTAATTATTCATATTACCAAACGAATAAAATAAACTGAGGGTGTTTGGCAACTTATAAAATGTCAACAAGAGGGTGGACTGGAAATTCTTGAAGTTCAACATGAAAGGATGGTGAAACCATGTTTCTATAGCAACAGAGACAGTTGCCAGGCTGCAAGGAGATAGGTTCAGATGTACTGCATAACTCATGTTGCATGGGAGTTCCTACTAAAGACGACACTGCCATTTTATAAAGCAGTCTCTGTTGTGACCCCTTGGCTTCTAATGGTGAGCTCACGTGAAGTCAGTGGACCCACTTGTGTGGGAATGTACTCACAGGTCTGAGTGAAAGGAGGCTCAATCTGGCCCTAAAGAGTTTTATTTGTTGATCTGCTACATCTTGTGAATATAAAATGATTCCCCTACAATCTGATTATTGGAGAAAATTACAGCTGGTTGAATAATAACTTAAATCCCCCCAGATTACCAGTTTGGAAAGTATATTCATGAATAAACAGCCTTTCTTCACTATGCTATCACAATGAGTATTCCAGCAACCACTGGATACATCTGAAAATGTTCACATCTTGACATTTATATCAATTTTAGCATAAAGATTTTTTTCACCCAAAAGTCACAGGAAGCACAAAGATTGCACAGTATTTACCACTTGATATAGATTAATGTCCTGTGCAAAAAGTTTCCTTCTGTCCAGGAGCAGGAAGACTACTATATGGCCTAGTTTACACTTCAAAGTTTTACCAGCAGAGTTATGGCATTTAAGAGAAGGGGAGGAGGGGGAAATCACTTCTCACCTGACACATCTGTGCTTGTATAAAATCAAAAGTTTTTATACAAGCAAAGAAGTCTTTTTGTCAGCCTCGCTTACCTTGGTCAGGGAACTGGTTTAAGCTGCGTCTATAAAGGAGGGTTTGACAGTACAGGTTCACTAGCAACCTGTTCTAGTGTAGACAAGATCTAAGCGACTTAAATGACCATGCACACAGGGCAAATAGTAAAACCAAACCAGAGGCTGGAGACTGTTCTTCCAAATACTAATGAACAAATATGTTCTAACTACAAGGGTTACTTTGTGAATGATTCAAAAACAGAACAAAGGTTAATTTCACAGTGAATATTATTTGCAATGAATAATTTTACTAGGTCTATTGGAAACTTTAACCATTCTCCTCCCAAAGAGATACTTCCGGGAACTGAACATGCATAGTTTATTGTGATCTGCCCAGCATCAGACGTTAAGGATGAAAAGATACTGTTGCACATTTAAGGAATTATTTTCACGAGTCTAATTTGAATCTACAGAACTAAACTCACTGTTGGCATATACATATCTAAGGGTGTGTCTAAACTACATGGCTCCATCGATGGAGCCATGTAGATTAGGCTGATCAGCAAAGGGAAATGAAGCCGCGATTTAAATAATCGCGGCTTCATTTAAATTTAAATGACTGCCCCGCTGAGCCGACAAACAGCTGATCAGCTGTTTTTCGGCTCAGTGTGCTAGACTGGACGCTCCCGCGTCGACCTGAAAGCCCTTTATCGACCTCCCCGTTATGCTTCGTAGGATGAGGTTTACCGGGGAGGTCGATAAAGGGCTTTCATGTCAGCGCGGGAGCGTCCAGACTAGCGCACTGAGCCGACAAACAGCTGATCAGCTGTTTGTCGGCTCAGCGCGGCAGCCATTCAAATTTAAATGAAGCCACGATTATTTAAATCGCGGCTTCATTTCCCTTTGCCAAACAAACAAATCTACATGGCTCCGTTGAGGGAGCCATGAAGTTTATACATACCCCACCAGCCTGCAGGCAGTGGAGTTGTGCTTACTTGTTCCTCTTGCAAATTTGGCCTGGTCTTTAAAACTACAATGGACTTTACAATTATTTCTCTTGCTTGCAAAAAATTTGTGATTGTGTGTTGGGAGTGAGAAGATGTGGACGCTCCTTACTGCTCTATGCGTTCAAGGCAAAACTGACGTTTATGAGATGGCTTTGGAAAAGTGTCCTGGGCATTAAGTTCCTTGGACCAGCTTAATGGTCCAGACAGATCACTGCCCTTTTGACTGAGTAGGATAAGGTCTCCCAACACTTCCTCCCAGGGGCCAGGAGAATATTTTCAAGGTCCTCTCTACACCCATATCCCACCATCTAGGGAATCAAGTAAACATTCTCCCTCCTTTGCCCTCTGTGTCCCAAGATAAGACCCTCTTCCATTTGTGCATCTCCCCCCCATGATCATAAGAAAGGCAAATCTTTGCCCCTTCAGGGATAGAGAGAGAATCCATTCAAACCCCTCCCCCTTCCCCAGAGAGCTGTGACAGCATCTGTGCACTACCCCCAAGGTCCCGGATAGAGGCCGGATGCAGGGAGCTGTCCCTGGTGCTGAAAAGAAACGTGGCAGCAGTCACAGCCCTTCCTGCATCCTTGCAGCGGGGACCCTGCTGCCTTTCACTGCAGAGCAGAGGTAGGAATGACCAGCACCTGAACTTTATTTCTTAGTCTCTCAGATACCACAGGACTGCACATTGCTTTTAAAGTTACAGACTAACATGGCGACTCCTCTGAGACTTCTTAGCCCTTATCAGCTCCGGGGAAGCTGGTGGAATGCTCATTGTCTGAATGTTCTGGGGCGGAGCAACTGGAATGTTCAGGGTCTAAACATTCTATTCCAAAGCTGGGACAGATCAGCAAGAGGAGGGGTTGATTCTCAAGCAGCTCTCCCCACCCCAGGTTTTCCCATGTGGGGAATGAAAGGCAACTCTTCGCTTTCTATTGCAGCTATTTTCTTGGGTGAGTCCTCCGCCTGCCATGGTCTGCATTGGGAGGCCCGTTTTGCAAGACTATGGAATACACTCACTGCTTTCTCCTATCTGGGGAGCTCCCTCTTCACCTCCTCTTCCCCCAGTTACAAGGGCCCAAAGGGCAAAAAAGAGCAAAAAAGCAATAATGAGTCCTGGGCTAGTGAAAAGTTTAAAAAGCAAACACCTTGTGAAGCTTAGGACCAGAAATAGATTTGTTATCCCACAAGACTGCTGAAACCTCTCTTTCCAATATAGTCCATCAATTCTATCCATTTGAAACATGGGAAAATATCAGACTGTCAACCAACATTAGACATATGAAAGCTACTTCAGAGGTTTAAAAAAATGTGTTAGTTGTAATATCCTTTTGTTTCAGGCCAGTACAGTTAAACTCACAATACTAATGCAAGTTTGCTGTAATAGGGGAAAGATGTGAAAATCACCAATATATCTTTTATAATTTCCTTGAACTAACTTCCATTTTGTATAACGTATGTGATGTAAACAAAACATATGATGAGGTAGGTTAGACCAAGAAGCATTACCGGCATTTGTGAAGAAAGAACTATGCTGATTTGAAAGCTGTTTAATGGAGATGTTTTCATTGGAGAAATGTTAAGCAAAATTGTATAATGAGGCAGGGGGATGTTGTGATGTTGTGGGGTGAAGACCAAAACAGGACTGGGTGCATGGAGACAAAAAGGGTATGTCTATACTGCACACCATCTCTGACTCTGGTTTCACCCCAAACCCCTTCCCCCCCCCCTTTTGTCCACTCACAAATCAGTCTGACTCAGGTCAGCAAGCACTCAGGACCAGAGTCTTAGGGTGGAAAGGAATCAGAGTCCATCTGTGATTCAGGGCCAAGCTCTCATTTCCCAGTGTGGACACACCTTAAACAAAGCTCTGAGTCAGAAGGTCTGCATAGTGCAGTTTGGACCAATGAGCACAGCTGGGAGACCAGGGCCCAGCAATTATAAGACCCGATTTATGATGCAGTGTGGATGCTCAACCATGAACTCGGAAACACCAGATCCACACCCCAGAGTCCCACAGAGCCAGGTTTACAGAGCCAGTGTCGATGGGCAGGGTCCTAGACCTTGAACAAGAGCTTCCCCCAGATGGCTCTCTCGGAACTTTGGGAGTTTGAATTTGAAGGCTCGTCGGTTGGCTCCTCTGCGGAGAGGGAGGAGAGTCACAGATCGTGTCCGACAGCCATCCTGTTGCAAGGAGAAGCCCTGTTGGGCTCAGATAGGATTAGGCTGTCCCTATTGGAATCAGAAGTTGGCAGGTGACTGAACGCTACTGCCACTTTTATTCAGTTCGTGTTGTGGTTGACCCACAGATCAGAGAT
Organism: Pelodiscus sinensis; assembly: GCF_052426305.1. Lineage (NCBI taxonomy): Eukaryota > Metazoa > Chordata > Testudines > Trionychidae > Pelodiscus > Pelodiscus sinensis. Next base: position 3,703,395 of record NC_143074.1, on the reverse strand, counting down.
GTTTTCAGTGGGTGGGGTTTGTCTCTGTCATTTTCAGAACAGCATATGCAGTCACTTTGGGCCTGAAATTCTCTCTAATAATCTCCCCCCTCTCCTTCTGTCTTCAGGAGAATAAATCTCTAGATTAACAATAAAGGACAAAGATCCAGAAGGCGCAAGGACAGCATGGCAGAAGAAGCCCAACTGAAGGAAGTCCTCCCCCAGCCTGGGATGGAAGGCGGGCAGGGGTCGAAGGTTAAACAGCCCAGAATGAAGAAAAACTCTGAGAAACAGAAGGAAATGAAAACCAGACTCTCCCACTGGGTCACAAAACGACCAGCATCAGGTATTGTGGGACAGAAACCAACACCGAGGAGAACGCTTTCAGACCAGGATATAAATACTCGCAAGAGGTAATACCTTGTCTGCTGCGCCTTGCCTGCATTTCTATGATCTCATTCTCTACGTGTGTGTCCATGCTGGAGTGGGACGATGTCAATTCCAGCTTGAGGAGACATACTTGCACTAGCTCCAAGTACAGCAGTGTGAATGCAGGGGGACATGTTAGCCAGGCGAGTCTGTGACTACGGCCTCGATGGAATCAGATGCTGGCCCACTAACGCCTCTGCTTTCGTGCACCCCTGCTGCTGCACTTCTGTATTGTGTGCTAGCTCAGCCCAAGCAAGGGCTCCTTGATCTGGAGATTACATCCCCCATTGCCAGTGCAGACTTAGGGATTTGCATGCAGAAATCCGTATGGACTGAACTCAGAGTGCACAGCTCCTTTGAGAGAATGGAGTGGGACCTATGCTGGCTCTACACTTCTCCCATACACTCGCTCCTGCTATTTGAGCATGTGGAAAAGTTCAGAATCCCTTTTCTGATGAAAGCGGCGAGGAGTCCTGTGGCACCTTATAGACTAACTGAAGTGTAGGAGCATAAGCTTTCGTGGGCAAAGATGCAACCTTTTCTGATGGTGGCAACATCCAGGTCTCCTCCTCTGGTCCCGCTGTTGCAGCCTGATTCGCACTCCACTGTGCTCGGGGCGTCCCTGCTAGTTAGATGCCCCATCCTTTTCAAATCCAACAGTTTTGGAGATTTGAAAAGTGCAGTGTCAGCAGTGGGGGAAGCCCTGGGGTGCAGGGAATGGGGTCAGAGCAGAGTGAAGGAGCTAGTATGTCCAGTCCCGGTCTGTCTGCTAGTTTTGTCTCGCATGGAGGGCGATTTGGGTGTAGATACCAGTAGCGGAGGAGAGGAGTGGTGCGGGGGCACCCCTGCTGGGTCTGAGTTGGCTCTTACAGTCAGCGCAATACCACATTTAGACGGCCACTTCGCTTCGGGGTGCGGAGAGGCCAATAATCATTTCCCTTCAAGCTCCCTAGACACCACCCCCAACTCCGACAATCCTCCCAGTGTATAACTGAAGCCTAGAGTTGGAAAAAATCCTTGGTGGGTGCAGCGCTTTTCAACTCCTGCCATTCATTTTTTCCGTAACAATGCTAATCAGATCACTTACCAAGACTTCAGGAGAAGAGTGTGAAAGGCTCACAAGCCCCAAGCTGCACCACACAGACTCCACCTACCAAGGCAAAATTCATTGTTACGACAGCTAATCAAACAGCGAACCAGGAGAGGTTCTTAAGTTCTTCTCACTTACTTGTAATAGAAGCTTCAGGGGGTAGCCGAGTTAGTCTGTACAGGATAAACTTAAAAATTATTACTTGTAATAGTCACTTTTCAGAGGAAGCAGCTTTGCTACACTGAACACACTGGGCAGCGTTTGTCCCTAGTGAAAGCCCATTAAAGCCACTGGGTTACAATCGAGATTCATTTGGCTCCGATACTAAAGAACTGGCAACATGTTTAGTTTCTCACACACAGGATGTTTATTCAAAACCGACATAGTGGGCGGAGCAATTCCTATGCGTCTCACTCCGAGATACCTGCAGAATCCAGATGCTACAGTGCCCCCCCAAAGCCAGCAGTCCAACAAAACTCAGGGAGTGTAAGTACCTCCATGTATCAAGCACTTATTGCTGGAGAAAGTGTGTATTTGAATCTGAAATCCTTCAACACGGATTTGAACTAGTGACCCAGTGGTGAAGTTTTCCTTATTTCATTAATAACTTTGTGACCGATGCCATTATTTTGACTTCAGCACAGGGTATTATTTGCAAGAGAAGCAAAATTAAGGTTACTACCTAGAAATACTCTCTCCAGCATCCCTGAGTTTGAATCTTCCTTTGTGTTGAATGAGGATTCACTTCATCTGGAAATACATTCAACTTTTCTTATTTGTATCTTTTCCTTTCTAACTCCCGAAAAGCCGTACAATCCAGGGACAAGAGGTGAAGACAGCACTGTGACCAAGAGAAGACACCATATACAGCCAGCACAAGCTCAAAGATACAGTGATTTCAGCAGACTTGGGGAGAATAAGAGGTAATACACTCCCCTGAGCACATTCTTAACTGATCACCTTATAGGCTATAACTGAAACATAGACCGATAGGCAAGCATGTCTCAGAAAAGCATTTCTTTTCAGTTTTGTACCCATGTGCTAACTGTTAAATGTAGCTATGGTCAGAACTGTGACTGTAAAAAAATAGCGCTCAGCAGCTCTTGCGTGTCTCCAACTCACTGCCACTGACTTCACTGAACAACCTGTTTACTTCTGTTAACTATGCAGAGCAGCTCAGCTTTGGGAGAGCGAGCTGAATCCACGTGGCCAGAGCATCAACTACTATGTCTACTGAGTTCCAGCAGAAGAATTATCCCCAGTGATAGCAAGTGAACTAGAAAGGGCCCTGCTTAACTTAAGGAGAAACAGTCTTTTGTTGTAAATTGAACATATCTGAAATGGAGTCACTGAGAGAACGGACCTGGCACTGGAGTCTGTCCTGCAGTTTTTAGAGAGGCTTTTCAGAGCGTAACCACCCTCAAACATAGGGTTCTGGTGCAAACATCGTCCCTCTGCGTCAGCCCTCACACCCTCATATTGTAACACATGGAATCTCTATGGCTTGGTCTACACTACATGGGAAGGTCAAAGCAAGATATGCAACTCCAGTTTAAAAATACGTAATTTATGTAACTGCGTCCACACAGCGGGAGGTCAGCAGGAGCAAACGCTCCCGTCAGCTTCCCTTACTCCACACGAGGAGTCGGAGTACCAGTGCCTTACTATGAGGACACCCTTTGAGTTTGATCTGGCGGGTCTATACTACACCCACGAATCCGAACCCCGGAAGATCAACCGTGGTAGCGTCGATCTTCTATGTAGTGTAAACGTGCCCCACGATCTGATTAGCAAGTAGAGAGTAGCCCGGGTGAGAGGATTTGATGGTCAGGTCTGGTCAGCTGCTTCTCTCAGCCGTGGAGATGAGAAGAGGTGAACACTTGGTCTAACTGTGATGCTTTTCCTGTCTTGTTTTCTGGGTAAAGACTGACCCCTGAAGAGCTGGAGAAAAAGCGATACCAAACCATTGCACAATACCAGTTTATGACTCCAGGTAAGAACATAAGGACATAAGAATGGCCAGACTGGGTCTGACCAAAGGTCCATTCAGCCCAGTACCCTGTCTGCCGACGGTGGCCAATGCCAGGTGTCCCAGAGGGAGTGAATCAAACACGTAACGATCCAGCCATCTCTCTCCTGCCGTCCATCTCCACCCTCTGACAAACAGAGGCTAGGGACACCATTCTTTACCCATCCTGGTTAGTAGCCATTAATGGACTTAACCTTCATGAATTTATCTAGGTCTCTTTTAAACCCCATTGTAGTCCTAGCCTTCACAGCCTCCTCAGGCAAGGAGTTCCACAGGTTGACTGCGCGCTGTGTGAAGAAGAACTTCCTTTGTTTTAAACTTGCTGTCCATGAGTTTCATTTGGTGGCCCCTAGTTCTTATATTATGGGAACAAGTAAATAACTTTTCCTCATTCACTTTCTCCACACCACTCATGATTTTATAGACCTCTCTCATGTCCCTCCTTAGTCTCCTCTTTTCCAAGCTGAAAAGTCCTAGTCTCTTTAATCTCTGCTCATATGCTAGGAAAGTAGGTAGCTGTTCACAACTGGTGTCTACCACAATTCTCTTCAGTGCTTCCCAATCTTGGCTTGACATGGTTTGCCCACTACTGTAGATGACTCCTACCATACTCTTTGAACACAGCAGGCAGGCAAACTCACAACAAAACCAGGAGTTGGCCAACCTGCATAATGTGTGCTGGTCATGCTTTTCCCACCACGTTAGCTGCCAGACTATGTCCATCTGTATGCCAAAAAGGGACAGAGTGAAACTGTGGCTATCACCCTGTCCACCAGATCTCCTTAACGTGGCACAGACATCAGCACAGGCCTGGACCATCTGGGGAAACTGAACTGACAGTGTCTTTGTGGGATGGATGCTATGTAACGTTTCTGGCTAGCGCAGTGTCTCTGGACAATCGACTGGGCGGGAGAGAAGTACAATCGACTGGGCGGGAGAGAAGTACAAACCTCCCATGTCTGCAGTGTCAACTCTAGAGGCAAAAGAGAACATCACCACTTTCCTCCTGCTCCTGTTATCAGATATGACCGGATTGCCCAGCTGTGCAGAAGCTGAGTGCATCCAGCTTGCTCTGCCATTCCATTCATTGCACCAGTAGAAATAACGCTGCAAGATAGAATATGCACATGTTCCAATCAGATGGCTCAAACCAAGGACAAAAGTATTGGGGCTGTGGGCATTCATACTAAAAAAACAACAAGGAGTCTTGTGTCACCTTAGGGTGCATCTACACTGCACCCATAGGTGGAAATAAGATACGGAATTTGAGCTACACAATTTGTGTATCTTATTTCGATCTAATTTCAAAATGGCTTATTTTCAAATCTGGTGCTGTCTACACAGCATCAAATTTCGAAATAAAGCACTATTTCAAAATGTACCTTAACCCTTGAGGGTTACAGGGACACTGGAATAGCATGCCTGTTATTTTGAAATAACGGGTGCATTTAAAGACACGGAATAGCTATTTGGGGATACTTCCATGATCCCAAAATAGTGCTGCTGTCTAGAAATAGCCTTGAAGACTAACAGACTGATTTGGGCATAAGCTTTCATGGGTAAAAAATGCTTTGTCAGATGCATGGTTTTTACCCCCACACACAAAAAAGTGGGATTTTACGCACAAAAGCTTATGCCCAAATCAATCTGTTAGGCCAGGTCTACATTAGACCCAACAGCTCAGCTTAAGGTATGCAACTTAAGCCAAGCTTGGAGATGTCCTCACAGCAGAAGGCAAACACTCCCATCGGCTTCCCCTAGTCCTCAGAAAAGCAGGAGTACCGGACGCCCTCTGAGTTTGATTTAGCAAGTCTTAACTAGACTCACTAAATCAAACTCTGGGAGATCAATCATGGCCACATTGATCTTCCGCAGAGTGAAGCTAAGCCGTTAGTCTTTAAGGTGTCACAGGACTCCTCATTGCTTTTGCAGAAACAACACAGCTACCCTTCTGAGATTCGGCATTCACACTGTCACCCTATGCCAGGGTGCAGTTTGCAGGACTCAGGAGGTGGTTTCACTGCACGTTGGTTCATTGGCACTGAAGATGGAGGACTCCATATTCCTATAAGTATTTGTAACGGCACATTTGGGCTGTCAGGGATACCTGCACTAACATCCCAGCATGGGGCGGGGAGTGAAATGGAAAATAAGCCAGAGAATTCTGCCGCTTTGGGTTGAACTCGAGAGCACAAAGGCAAAGCATGGAAAATATTTGCTTCCTTGTTTAAAAATGCTGTGTCTAAGGCTCTGTGGCAGAGAGGCTCCTATTGATTATTGGACTTTTATTCCAGGAAAGACCTTTTACTATTGTACACGGGAGAATGTGAAGCAGCATCTGCGCTCCATCTACCTAGCTCATCAGCCAGGTCAGAAGCCACCTAAATCAGCCCTTCGAATCAACCGGCCACCTGTTTTCACCCAGGAGAGAGACAGGTCCCCCAGGTATGAACTGGCCAAGCCTTTTCTCTGGGTTCTAGAACAGTGCTGTAAACACAGCCATAGCCACAAGGGTTCACACGACAAGTCCGGTCAGGCTGCCTCTCATATACAGAAATGGGGATGTGTAATGACCCCACCAGTGCAAGTTGTAGAGCAAACAAAACTCGGATGTTTTTCCACCTGGGTGTTTCTATCCCAGGCATTTTTTAAAACCATCCTCCTAAGAGAAGGGGATCAAATTGCCTGAGCTCTGTCAACACTACAGTTCCACGGTTGGTACCACCGGTGGGGATTTTCAGGTCCTAATTTCCTGCGTGTAGATGAGACCCCAGCGTAGACAGGTCTTAATTGCGTTAAGAAGCAACTGTAGCTGGAATCCTGCATAAAGCAGAGTTGAGCCAGAAGCAAACCACGTGTCCCTCTTATACTGAAACAACTTGAGTTAAGTAACAGGCTACAACACAAGCAGACATGACAGGTCCTCAAACCACTACATTATCAGGGCTAGATCAAATCCACCAAAGCCCAGGGCAGTCTACTGGTAGGGAGGGGTTTTAGTTACAAGGGAGAGTATCTATTAACTCTGATACATAATACACACTGGAACTGATCTGTAGGTGACTCAAAAGCAACTGTCCTAGCAAGCTGACCTAGGGAAGCAGACCAGATGACAATCCAGTGCTTCCTTCCCCACAGCACTCATACACAACTCTCCACTTCCTTAGCCACTGGCCTTACCCATAAGTATCTATTCCAGTCATCAGTATCACAACACTGATACTGCCCATCAGATCTGTACCATCAGAGCCGCACTTTTCAGATCGGGCTACTGTCCAGGGGGCAAAGGAGAACACCGAATTTGGCCAGCAAGTACATGGTTCCTCATGATCAGCCTTGAGGAGCTGCATCTTAATAACCCTCAATTTGCTGGTTCTCTTTGCACCACAGCCTTCTGGAGTCATTAACTCATAATAGTCCCAACTGTCATGTTGAGAGGTGACATCAATGGACTAGAAACTGCCTCTGGACTTCTTTGGGGTCCTTTTGCTCCAGAACATTCAAGGAGGTGGATGCGGTGATGGGACCCATTTTAAGAACATAACATAAGAACGGCCGTTCTGGGTCAGACCAAAGGTCCATCTAGCCCAGTATCCTGTCTGCTGACAGTGGCCAACACCAGGTGCCCCAGAGAGGGTGGACCAAAGACAATGATGAAGTGATTTGTCTCCTGCCATCCCTCTCCAGCCTCTGACAAACAGAAGCCAAGGACACCATTTCTATTCCCTGGCTAATAGCCTTTTATGGACCTAACCTCCATGAAGTTATCTAGCTTCTCTTTAAACTCTGTTATAGTCCTAGCCTTCACAGCCTCCTCTGGCAAGGAGTTCCACAGGTTGACTACACACTGTGTGAAGAAGAACTTTCTTTTATTAGTTTTAAATCTGCTACCCATTAATTTCATTTGGTGTCCTCTAGTTCTTCTATTATGGGAACTAATAAATAACTTTTCTTTATCGGCCCTCTCCACACCACTCATGATTTTATAGACCTCCATCATATCCCCCCTCAGTCTCCTCTTTTCTAAACTGAAAAGTCCCAGTCACTTTAACCTCTCTTCATATGGGACCAGTTCCAAACCCCTAATCATTTAGTTGCCCTTTTCTGAACCCTTTCTAAGGCCAAAATATCTTTTTTGAGGTGAGGAGACCACATCTGTGCACAGAATTCAAGATGTGGGCGTACCATAGTTTTATAACCTTTGCGTTTTGACCTTTAAAGTATAAAGTTAAAGGACAGAGGGAAAGGCCTGGGAAGGGGAGACAGAAGAGTTCCTAAACTGTTTGGCTGTGTTTACACTGGGCCACTTATTCCGGAAAATTAGCCGCTTTTCCAGAATAAGCTGTGAGCTGTCTACACTGGCCCCTTGAATTTCCGGAAAAGCAGTGACGATCTACTGTAAGAAATCAGCTGCTTTTCCGGAAAAACTATGCTGTTCCGGAAAAGGGCCAGTGTAGACAGCAAAGTAGTCTTTTCCGTAAAAAAGCCCCGATCGCGAAAATGGGAATCGGGGCTTTTTTCCGGAAAAGCGCGTCTACATTGGCCACAGACACTTTTCCGGAAAAAGGGCTTTTTCGGAAAAGCAGCCTGCCAGTGTAGATGCTCTTTTTCAGGAAATACTTATAACGGAAAACTATTCCGTTTTAAGCATTTCCGGAAATTCATGCCAGTGTAGACACAGCCTTTATGTTTGCCAAAAGGTTTCAGGTACATTAAGATGGTTTCTCATTCAGGGCCCAGACTTGAGGTCCTTCCTAGAGCCAATGGGAAAATTTTCACTGAAGCAATTTTCAGTCAGATGCTAATGAGAGGAGCTCGTCTTCAATATCCTAAGAAAATAATGCTCACTGACTAACACCAGTAGACTGAAAGAGCTACTCCTCCATAACCCTACAGCCCATATCCTCAAAGGTGTTTAGGCTCCGAATGTCCAATCACATCACATGGAAATGGAACCTAACTACCCGTGAGGAGCTAAGCCCATGGGCTTAGTTTCTTTTCTTGTTTAACTACCAAACTATTTCCCACCACCACAAACAGGAGACACTTTGATTTGGAAAATAAGATGTTTCACTTAGTACCAAATAGCTGCTGCCCTCAATGAATTTAGAAATAAAATAAATTCAAATATTTCAACTACTAACTATATCATAATAAGGCAAATCATGTTGTCTTAGAACAAATAAAAAATGGTAAGGCATAATAGGACACATTATGTCGTATCACGATACCGGGAGGACTTGGTATTACCTGTCATTAGGTAATACAGCTGCTAACATTTCATGAAACAGTGCAAACACAGAAGTAATCTACAAATATAAAAACAAAACCAATTTCAAAGCAAAACTTCGATTTTGAAATGAAATTCCTAAGTTTTTCTGTAATAGAATTTCAGAATGTCTCTTTCCCAGGATGTAGAATAGTAATAGAAATGTAGCCATAGTCCTGTATTTTTCTTTCCCAGGAAAACCCTGGTTTTCATTCCAATTCAGACTGACACCAGATTTTGAAATATTGACATTTCCTGCAAAACAGGAAATGCTCCAAATCAATCAGACTGAGAAGAAAGATTGTTACCAGTGAATCAGTCTGATTGGCAGTAACAAATTCAATGCGTTTGCAGCACAGAAGCCACTTGCGGTTTCCCATTCTGAACCTCAGGTGGCCACGTGTCCCACTCTGCTTGTTTTCCTTTACAACTAGGAAAAGTCCACTCCCTGGTGCCTCTGGCTTGGTTTCCGGTGAGTTTCCAGGAGATGTCTCCAGCTTGCACACCCCCTCCATGTCACACTGCATGATAGAGCTGGTGCACAAGGTCAGTAAATTAGCACTTGTAAGTGAAAGACGATGTGGGCACCAAGAGATCCTCCCCAAGAGGAAAGCCGTGGAAGGAAGCCATGAGCAGCAGCTGCCAGCCACGGAAAAACCGATTCCCTCAGCCACGGAGCTCCAAGCAAGCAGTGCGATGGATGGAAAGGGAAGCCAGGAAGACCAGGCACTGGAACAAGGATTCAGCATGAAAACATTGCCACAAGGTTCTGGTATAAAGATGCTGCAGGCTTTAAAAGCTGTTCAAGGGATTATCAACAAGGGAAGAGAGGCATCTCACACTCTTACAGTTCTGAAGAAGAAACCTGGCACCGGGAACAGCCAGGTTCTAACGAACGTCGCAAGGCTCAGTTCCAGCAAGGACTCGGCCGAGAGAAAGGACATGGCTGAAGACTTATTGAGCCTCCCCCAAAGCAGCGACAAGGCCATTATCATCCCAATGCTCGATCGTCCGCTCACCCCTGAGGAGGAGAGCACAGACCTGGCTTTGCTCCCCACCGCACATTCAAGCAACTCTGAGCTGGCTGAGTCTCCAGCAGGTGAGAAGGGTCAGGCCTCTCATCCCACAACAGTAAGAGCTAGTGACCAGTCTTCTACCTCCCCGTGGAAGAAACCTGCTGGTGTTCCCAAATGCTGCATCTCCACGGAGAAAGGCCACGAGTGTTGCACCTGCCCCTCAGGACTCCTGCAAGGACCCCGGGACCAAGAGAATGAAAAAGAGGGGATGGGGAGGATAGACAATCTTTCTGTCCCCTTCTAAAGGAAGGGCCCAGGAACAGAAGTCCTCTTTTAATTGTTCAATGATGATGCTGAGTAGAAGGGGAAGAGAGATGGGAACCAGTGACAAATTCTTCAACTGGGCCCTGTGAGCCACTTGCAATGACCGAGGGGGGACGTGCAAAGCTTGCTGTAAATAAAATGAAAATATTGGAGTGCAAGCATTTTGAGAACAGAAACAGCGTCACTTTTTAACAACTCTTCTTCCCCCCCCCCCTTCTGCTAGTGCATTTCTAAACTCGCTCCCCGCGGTTTGACGTGGACAGAATTCAAGCTAAATGGTGTTTGGGAAGGAGAAGGAAGCGTGTGGCTGGAATCTGAAATGGTCAGAGGTCACTGCCACTTGTTTTTACAGTTGTGTGTGTCAAAAGAAAGGATCGGAGTCTCAGTAATTGCACGTAAGGCAGAGGAGGTAGGGAAAGGTGGCTTGAAGCCGTCTTCATGGTTCCTGTATTCAGCCTTTGGTGGGATTAACGCAGCTTCCCAGAGTGGGCCAGTGTATGTTGCAGGGGGTGCTCAATAAACCAGGGACATCCCAGTCACACAGACATGAGCGCTCCCAGCAGCACTGGCTCGGAGGGTCCCTGGTAGGGGGCATTCTAAGGGGGCCATTTCTGCACACTTGAGTCCCCTTTATTCTGCCAGAGGAACATAAAGGGGCTGTAGCATAACTGAGAATTGGCTCCAGAATTCTTCAACCAATGCTTGTCCCAAAGTTATTCAAAGGCTCCATTTGTACATGAAATGTGTCTCCAAAGGGCTGATTTACATATAATTAGCATCTGTGCCACACACAATTGACAAATGCTTTGTTAAGACCACATGATTTTGTGGTAGCAAAGCAAGCAGAGAATTGTTTTCTCTCCCCTGAGCACGTTAATTACAGTGTTTAACCCCAAACTCGGGGCGCTGCATTGCTTTAGCAGCAGTTTTCATTATTGTTTTTAAACACACTTCTTAGCTCGTGCTCGCTATCCTGGAGAGAGCTGGGTAGCAGTCTGAACGGAAGGCAATTGCTTAGCAATGTACAGAGCCCACATCAACAGGGCCCTATCATGCAGTCTGAAATCAAAAGCAAGAAGCCATCATCCCACCCATGTGTACTGGGTCTCGAAGTACCTAAACTTAACTAAAAGGAGTAAATTTTGCTCTGAATAAGTTTAAGCCAGAATCCTGACAGCTGCATCACGATGTACCCACTGCAGAGAGAGGTTCATAGATTCTCAAGACTAGGAGGGGACCACTGTGATCAAGTCAGATACCCTGCACTGCACAGGCTAGAGAACTGTCCCAAAATAATGCCTGTTTCATCCAGACAACTCTTGTAGCTCTTGATTTAAGGACTGGCTGTGATGGAGCATCCATCACCACCCCCCTTGGTAGATTGTGTCCGTGGTTAATTACCCTCGCTGTTAACAAGTCTTATTTCCAGACTGAAATGTCTAACTTCAACTACCCAACCCTGGACGTGTTGTACTTCTGCCTGCTGGATTACAGAGCACATTGTCCAATATTTGTTCCCCACGTAAATACTTACAGACTCATCACCCCGACTACCTCTTTGCACATGGTTTTGATTCAAAATGTGGTCAAACCAAACACCATGGAAAGTTTCCTGTACACTGACTAGAGGGGCAAAGTTAGGCAGCATCCTATGAGCTCTCGGCAAATCAGATGAGACCCTAGGATGACGTGTCTGATAGATATTGTGGAATCTAAGTCCTATCAGAGCAAGTTCCTCTGCATCTCACAGAGCCAGCCAATGCCTCTTTACATAAGAACACAAGAATGGCCACACTGGGTCAGACCAAAGAGCCATTCAGCCCAGTGTCCTGTCGGCCGACAGTGGCCAATGCCAGGTGCCCCAGAGGGAGTGAACCAAACAGGTAATGATCAAGTGATCCCTCTCCTGCCATCCATCTCCATCCTCCGACAAACAGAGGCTTGAGATAGCCAGAATGGGTAGGAATGCTAATAGCCATTAATGAACTTAAACTCCATGAATATATCTAGTTCTCTTTTAAACCCCGTTGTAGTCCTAGCCTTTACAGCCTCCTCAGGCAAGGAGTTCCACAGGTTAACTATGTGCTGTGTGAAGAACTTCCTTTTATTTGTTTTAAACCAGCTGCTTTGGTCTTAACTACTTTGGTCTTTCACTAATACAGAAATCATAGTTTCCTGGGATCTAACAATTTTACATGGTTTGGACCCAATATTCAGCTCTTGTAAATCACATGAAACTATTCTAATTGACACTGCTTGAGCATCTGATCCTTTTATAGAAGCTGAGATGCTGATGGTGCCTCTATTTAAGGTGATTGAAAACTGTGTTATAAGACCCAGTTTTTGTTTTTTTAATAACTTTGCCAACCTCTAAGCATTCAGCTTGAAATGTTCTGTGTCCAGGGTCTGTCTCCGGCTCAGTAGTTTTTACGTTTCAGCTAAAATGGCTCAAGAATAAGGTTAGGTAAAATGTTTTGCTAATATTAAAAAAAAAAGTCTTGCAATTGTTTCATTGAGACGTTTTGGTGCCTCTGTGTTTTGAACAAGGACTTGGAATTTGGTATGGGGTATTGCCCTGCTGGCAGGGATATGACTTTTGCCATCCCCTGGGAAAAGCTGCCTAAATTTGGCCAAATTGTAAGCATTAATTAAAAACACACACACATCACACCACATTGCCCTTCCAGACTTGCCAGAATTCAGCAGTTACATTTCTGAAGACTCCATCTGCACTAGGCATGATCCAGCCTATGGCGGCAGAGGCTGATCAGGACTTTCCCTGGTTGGTGGGCACCAGAGCTGAGAGCCAGGTCTCTTGTGTCCCCATTAGGGGTATGAAGTCAGTTAAGTAGGTAACCGTGTAATTGCTGAAAATCTCCTTGGGAGAGGGGCTGCCAGCCCCTGCTGGTTCTGCTCCAGGGGAGGCGGCCGAGTTTAACCAACATCAGTAACCGATAAGCAGCAGCTTGTTGGTTAAATGATTAGTTGGTTACACTCCAGCTTCCCTAGTCCCCTGCTCCCAGACTGGAGCCCAGGATCGAGTAGAACGCTCTATGGGTGTGCAGAGAGGGGAGGGATGGAGGAGAGGGGATGCAAGAGCCAGATTGGGTAGGAGCTATGGAGGGAATCAAGCTAGAGCAGTGGGTCTCAAAACTTTTCAGCCTGTGGCCCACCCCGCTCACTGCAAACCTTTCCGTGGACCACCAGTTCCCAATGGAAATTCACCGTTCATCCCATAATTACGCCCGAGCCATTTTGCTAGCGCTGCACTAGGGAGAACGGTTCAATTTAACCAACGCAAAAGGAAATTTTAATCAAAATTAGTAAAGAGACCAAGTGCTTGAATTTTCTCAGGTTAGTTTACCAATCTCCATTTTAAATAACAGTAAAATATTAGTTTATCTCCAGCTCCAAAGGGTTCAACATTGTCTTTATTTATGGTGGGGGTGGGGAACCTGTTTTGGTCGGGGGCCACTGATGCACAGAAACATCAGTCGGGGACTACACAAATGAGAAGCAACCCCCCCCCTCCAAAAACCCCCAGCCCTCACTGATGTGGCCCCCCAACCAAGACACCTCCCTCCCCTGGCACCCCAGCCCCATGCGGGGAGGGGCAGGGAAGACAGGTTCAAGGCTTCCTATAGGCCAGATTAACTCTTCTGGGGTTAGTGGATTTTGTGGACTCAACTAGGCTGTAGGGTGGGGCTAAAAATGAGGGGTGGTGTGCAGGACAGGGCTGCCAGGGAGTGGGATAGGGAGGGGGTGAGGTCTGGGTGGGAAGTGGGGTGCAGGAGCAGGCTGGGAGTAGGGAGTCTGGCTGGGTAGGGGTGAGGTGTCTAGTGAGGGTGCAGGATCTCAGCAGGGAGGTTGCACGATGGGCTGGGGGGGGGGGGAGGTCTGGGCATGAAGGAAAGGGGAGCACTTACCTGTCTCTGCACCCCCCTCTGCTCCCAGGTACCAAGTCCCAGGCATGGCTCCCGCTGCTCCTATTGGCGGAATAGTTGGGGGAGGGGGAGTGGCAGCTCGTAGAGCTACTTCCGGCTCTGTTCTTCCCCATGAGCTGGATCCAGCAGGGAGGCTCGGGGCTCTCTCCCCCGCCCCCGAGCAGGAAGCAGGCGCTGGCACGCCACCCTCATGGGGCATGGGCCAGGAGGCGGGAGTGCCAGTGCGGGATCCCAGCTGCGGGGGGAGGAGGGGTCTGAGCTTGATCCATGGCCCACCTGCAAGGCGGCCTGGCAGTCTGAGAACCACTGTCCTACGGGTAACAGGCTGAAATGGACGGCGCAGGCGTCTCCCACTCCCACGCCCACAGGCCAGCCAGAGACGTCTTCTGGGTTGCAATCGCCGGGCTTTTTACTGAATGAGCCAGTTCCTGCCCCTAGATACAGGGCTCCAAACCTGCAGGGAGCACTTGCTTTTTTGCAGGTAGCAGGTGAGCACAGCCCAGGAATCCTTGGCTCTTCCCTCCCTTCCATACTGCCTGCCACCCTTAGACAGCCCCCTGGTTAATGAGGCTAGTAGCTCCAATTAGGGTTTGGGCTGCCCCAGCCAGCTCCAGTTAACCTCCTTCCTCGGTGCTGGCGTGACATTGCTCTGGCTCAGGGTTCCCCAGCCAGCGCCCGTTCCCCAAACCCAACCCCCGAGTGAGGCAGGGTGGCCAGCAAACAGCTGGGGCCCTGAGATGGAAGGGTGTGAGGTGGGCACTGTGGGACGTCACATGGGACCAGTATGCAGGCTGGGGCACTGTCAGTGACTTGCTCACTGGGAAACTGGCCAGAGAGCATCAGCGTCAGAGCCAGGATCTCCTCCTTGGCTGCAGTCAGCCTCAGATACCACAGCTCCTTGCTCTGGACAGAGGGCCCGGGAAGGGATGTGCCACAGGGCAGTTAGCAGGTGCAGGGGGGCACAGGTTGCAGGACCACTGGCGTAGCAGGGCTTGAGCTGCAGCCAGGGCAGGGAGCAGTCCGGTAGCAACTAGCTCTACTGCAAGACTACCCCAGAGTAACTGCCCGACCCTGGACTCTCTCAGTGCGTCAGAGGGGTTGAGACAGAGCACAGAGCATGGGACTGGAACCCGGGAGATCTGGGTTCTAGGCACAGCTCTGCCATGGACCCGCTAGCTCTCAGGTAAATCAATGCTCTGTTCCTCAGTTTCCTCACCTTTGAAATGGGGAGGAGGATTCTGGCCTCCTTTGTACCGTGCTTTAAAAGCTACTGTAGAAGAGCACTTGAGAAGGAGCAGGTGTTTTATTACAGAGCCACGTCCTGGGGCAGAAATTGAGCATGTGGCGCCTGGAATCCCATCCTGACACACTGGCACTGTCTCTCCTGCCACCCCTCAAACATAGGAGTAGCTCCCCAGAAGACACCTGCAAGGTCACCTCGTTCTCCCGCTGCAGGCTCTTCCTCTTCCTCTGCCGTTTGGTCCACAAAAAGACCTGACCGTGGTTAGGCAGCTGCCGTGCTGTGGCTGCCATTGCCCACACTGACCACTGCTTCCTTGTATAGCCAGGTCTGTCTGCTGCACCCCTGGGATGTCTCACGGCTGAGACTGCAAGCAATTCGGGGCAGGGACGGTCGTGGTGAGCCGTAGGCCCCTCGGGATATGCTGGCTCATGCAAGCCATCTCCAAGAGACTACTCACCACCGGTATGGACTGCGTTGACTTGGGTGGCCCGCTGCTCGATACAGCTAGCCTCCAAAGGGTTAGCCCACACTCGTATCTGTGTCCCATTGCTTCTCTATTGCTCTGCTTCTGTGGCGGAGAGCAACCAGAGCTCGCTCAACCAACGGTGCAAGAGTGGCAACTGTCAGGTTGGGCAGGAAAGAGCCTTAAGGGTCCCTTAGCTGGCCATGGTCTAGACTGGACTAGAAGACCTCTCCATGGCCCTTCCAGTCCTGTGATTCTTTGGATCAAAAGGGGGCATCAGGTGCTGCTGCTTTGGAGCAGGAGCTCAGTCACCAGCTGGCAACTCCACAGCTGACCCTGTTCCCACTGACTGTCCCAAGATCCCAGGTCCCAGTGATGATTGTGGTAGCCACTGCCACAGCATCAGGGTAACCTCATGGGGGAGAAAAGGGGGTGCATGGGACCGTGAGCAGGCTTCCTGGTGCAGTCGACCAGCCTGAGCCGGGTACAAATACTGAGGGGAGAGGAGCGAGGGATGGGCGGTTGAGCCAGGCTGTGACTTGGTTCTGGGAAGCTCGCCTTGGGACCAGGAAGCCTGGGGCTCCTCAAAAGGCATGTCTTCAAATTCCAGCTCCTGAGCTTCTCCAGCTCTCCTCTTCTTCCTAGCCGGGCTGCTGCCCAAGGATCGGGAGGGCTGCCAATTACTGGCTGCCATGCAAAAGCTGGGGCTCCGGTTGCTGAACAGCCAGCCCCTGACATCAGATGTAGGTGTCCCGCAACTATGCCAACCCTACGTCTGAGAGTGAGCAACAACCCCAGCGAGGGATCTGGAACTGATCTCCTCTTCCCCTGGCCGCAGGGTGACCTGCCAGCAGGTATGCACAGCACTCGTCTTCAGAAAGACGCACTGCACCGAGTTTGAACAATGGATAAAGTCTGCAGCCTTGTTCCCGTTTGGGGAGAACCGTCGCTCAGCTTTAAAACCCAATGAAGCAAAGTGGGGCAAAGAGAAACTGCTCAGACTTTAGGGGATGATGCCCTCTGCCCGATTACACAAGCCAGGTTTTACTGCCCTAGAAAACTGTACATCTAAACACACAAGAAGATACAAAGCTTATAAAAATAAGACTTGTCTTTTGAAAAAAACCTACAAGCGGAGTAGTCACAAAAAGCCGCCAGGCTCTCCTTACGCAACAGGACCCTGTGCAATACCCTGCCTACCGAGCCTCCTAGCCCACAACGTCTGACCTGCTTCCGTTAGAGCTTCAATGGCTTTGGGTTAGTTTCCTCCTGGCAGCCAGAGACACTTAGCAGAGCATTGAAACGCCTTCACGTGGTAGTGCCCCAAGATTCGTTTCTCTGTCATCTCAGAGCCCTGCTCACATGGCTCAGAGCGAGGCTGGGGTGGGCACGGTGGGTAAAGTCAGTTCCATGGATGGAGTCTCAACCACCTGGGCTGGACTGGGTTTGCGAAGCTCCAGTTTCTCGCTCAGCTGGTTGTAAAGCTCCTTCACAGCATCGCCGCTCTGCGGAATGAGTGTTGGGGAAAACCAAAGAAAGAGTCACACTTCAGTCTAGAAGGAACACTAAGCACTAGGACCCTGGGCGTGTTTCGGCACAGAGCAGAGTGCAAAGAGGAGGTGATGCTATAATGAAGCCAATACTCCGTACTCCTTGGGCACAGGCTCTGGTAAGCAGCTTCATGGAATGCAGCCGCCTTCATGTGCAATTACTTTTGTGACCCTTCTTACCTGCTTGGTAGGTTCCAAAGCTTTCTGGAGCGACTCTAATTTTGTAGGTGCCACTTTGTGATGCAGGTGAAGTAGCAATCTTAGCATGTGTCTGTGGACATTCTCTTTTCTGTGAAGAGCAATTGCAAAGTGATGAAATCAATATCTGTAACTGTCATACTTGGGAGAGAAAGTTACGGCTACGTCAGAGCAGTGTCTGGGGGCTGAAGCTGTGGGAGCTTTGTTTTTATCAACAATGCTGAAGTTGTAAACGAGCGGCTTCTACGCAAGAGCCTATGCTTCTATAGCAGTGGTCCCCAACGTTATAGGGCTCCCGGGCGCCTGGGGGCGGGGCCGCTCATGCGCCACGCGTACGGGGCCGCTCACAGGCCATGCGCCTGGGGGCAGGGACAAACATGTGCCGCACACCTGGGACCAGGGCCGGCACCGGCATGTGCTGCGACCCTGGGCAGGGGCCGCCCAGGTGCCGCATGCACGGGGCCGGCACCGGCATGCACCGCAACCCCAGGGCAGGCGCTGCCCATGCGCCCGGGGCTGGCACCTGCCGCACGCCATGGGGGGGGGGGGGGGGGGGGGCCAGCCCAGATTGCTCTGCAGGCACCGCATTGGGGACCACTGTTCTATAGGCTTCCAAGGAATTCATATGATCATTTAGAACTAGTAAGAGGTTCTCTCTGCGCATTTACAAATGATAGAGCTGAAATTAAAGCTAACTGTAAAGCAGAAATGTGATCTGCTACTGTGCTGTAAGGAGAATGTTTCCCTACTGCACTTCTCAATAACGATTTAGGGCTTGCACAATCATTTATAAGCCACACATTGTGTTTCGTGTGACCGTACTGCTGCAAAACTGGTTGCAAAGAAAAAAGCATCCCAGCAGTTAACAGCCTTCCCCATCTGAGGGGGGTGAAGAATCTGCAGACAAGCTAAACAATGGCTCAGAGAGGTGTGAACCGCCCCATTCATCTTGTAACTATCCTGCTTTCTGAAGAAGGCTGCCAGTTACCTTGAGCAGGCAGTGAGGAAGAAGCCATCAAAGAGACTGGTGCAGAAGTCCTCCAGTGCAAACTCATCAGCCAGCAACGTGAGGTTACCCGTGAGCAGATGCAGGAAAATGTCACTGAAGGCCAGGTCGCTGAACGTCTCGACTGCACAAGACGAGGGACAGGACTAATATACGGGCAAGCACTTGCCTGAAAGCTTTCCCATGTGTGACGCAGTGTTGGTACCTTGCTGGTTGCTGGGCTTGGGCTGTAGGTGACCCCCACTGGTACCACGGCCCAGCAGAGTAGCTGATGGGACAAGGAGGTAACCTATTCGACCGGTTACCTCCCATGGAGAGGAACAAAGGAAGGTGGAATGCCGCCCCTGGCTGGGGGGCAGGGCTGGAAGTGAGTGGGTTAGTTTCGGTCTGGGAAGCAGGGGAGAAGGAGCTAGGGAGGGGGGCTGGGATTGTAGGGCCAGCCACCCCCTATCTCAAGGGGGGCACTGAGGCCTCCTAGCCCCAGTTCCTGTAACCAGATTCCATCTATGCTGTGCTATATCCTGGAGAAGCAATAAACACCCTCTATTCTACTGGCTGGTGGAGTCTGTTCGTGCCACTACAGGGGTGCAGGAGACGGGGAACCCCGACATGCCATCATACAATGTTAGTGGAAGGTGAGCCCGCTGAAAAAGTTGTGTGCGCCTTGCTGACTGACCACTGCAGGTGGTTCGCTGCCCAAGATCCCTGTAAGCTGTGCAGCTGCACATGGAGCAGCCTACGCACCGCCCAGGTGTCAGAGAACCCAGGCCCAGCAGACCTGCCACGGCTGGGGAGAGGAACCTCGCCCGGCTCCCAACCTGCTGCAGCCATGGGCCCCTCTCCAGCCCCCACCTAGCTTAGTGCCCAAGCTGCTGTGGCTGGGAGACAGGCATCCTTTCCGGTAGCGGGGAGAGGCTCCTCTAGCCCAGTGCTGCTGCAGGGGGAATCCTCCCTCCCCACCGTAGTGCTGGCGCAGACTGCACCCTAAGCCCCTCATCCTCAGCCCTGCTCCCGAGCCTGCACTCCCAGCCAGAGCCCTCATCCCCCCCGCCCCACACACAGACTCTGCCCCAGCCCTGAGCCCCCGCATGCATTTCCAACTCCTGGGCCCCACCGTCACCACGTGAATTCTGTTACGTGCACCAATACGCAGGCGATGTGTCTCCCATCACTTCCATAGCGGTGCACATAACAAAATTCCTTCCGCACGCCTGTGGGAAGGACGAGAGGGAACACTGCTCCCTCCCCCACTTAGATATAAAGGGAGGCGAGAAAGAACCCAGAACGCTGGGCTGAGCCGTCACTGAAGGAGAATTCTGGGAGCAGCTAAGCCTCGGCTAGCTACTGTGTTGTTTCCTTGCGAGTTCTTTTGGTGGGTCAAATGGAAAGTTTTGCTCCATTGCAAATTCTGGGGACTGTTTAAAGCAGGCTTCCTGCTCAGAGAAACAACGTATCTTCCCGCGTTATTCTGACCAGCCCAGCACATTGCTAGTTCAGCGCCTTTCATCGGCAGAATTACAAACATAACCTCCCAGAATTCCTGCTCAGTAGGAAAACCCCACTTCTGTCAGTACGTAAACTCAGGGATTGGCATTCTCATGCAGTGAATCACTAGCAGAGCTGAAACTAGAATCCAAGAGATGTCGACACGATCCAACCCTCCCCCCCCTCCCGACCCCTTATTTTCTGCCTCCTATATGTGACAAGTGGGTACAAAATGTAAGAGGAAAACAAGACTCACCTAGTGCGGGCAGGAGCCGGAGGAAAGCATTCTTGTTCCTCTGTTTAGTTATGTGAAGTATGTAGTAAAGCCCAACCTCACAGGCTATTCTGTGCTCCTGGAGGAATCTGTTATGGCAACATTTCTTAATCAGTAGAACAAGAACCCCCTCACTAAAGAGAACCTTATAAAGACGGGCCCACAACTGGGAACTGAGAGAGAAAAGGAAGCAGGGAAACAGCTAACCTCAAGTCTTGGGTGAAGTGGCAGCTAAGAGCTCCTATTGAGATCTATGAGAGCTGCCAGGGCCCAAAGAAATAATTGTTCACCAAACACGGCTTACTTTCTAATCATCATCTCTAAAGGAACAGTTAAGAAGAGAAAGGAACCTTCAGGACCAACCTGAACACAATAGAAAATCGGATTCTGCTTTGTTTTACAGTTTAGATGCCTATTCTGGCACAAAATTGCAGCAATTGTGATCATAACTGGAAGTGGTACTTCAACAAGAAGTGCACTGAAAATAAGTGTAAGGTCTGAACACGACTCAGCAAAGGTTTTGCAAAGAGACACACGAAGTTTCTTTTTTAACCCCAAAACCTTTTTCAAAGTTTCTCTTTGAAATCCCAAAGTCCTCTCATCGCACAAAAGCATCTTATTTCTAGTAGCACATGTGAAGGTGTTCATTTTCTTGCTGAGTAATGGTGAGCAGTCCAAATGCACTTAAATTCAATAAAACCATGAAAGCAGCCACTGTACTCTGCTTGTGAAGGACACACAAATGTCTCCTTAATTTGAAAACAACACACCCCTTCGTTATTTGCTATACACAGACTGAAATGAAGTGTCAAAGCAAGAAACATTAATGTGAGGGCCCACCTCCTAGGGATGTTAAATTGCAAGTAACTGACTTATCGAATAGTTGATGCATTTTGCATCGACTATTTGATAGGGCGTCTTCACCTCTGAAGTGTAGAAACAGTCTTAGGGCTGCTGCTACACTTTATAGGTGAAAGCACCGTGTGGAGCCCAGGGTCAGCTGGGGACACCCCCGCTGAGCCCGGGCTCTGTGCAATGCTGTTGCTTTGAAACGCCGTGTGCAGCTGGGGACACCCCAGCTGACCCCGGGCTGCATGCGGGGTTTCAAAGTGGCAGCGCCATGTAGAGCCTGGGGTCTGGCTCCAGGCATCAAGCGGCGCTGTCACTTTGAAGTACTCCCTCTTTCCTCCTCCCCCTTGCTGCCTCATTCTGATAGAGGCAGCAAAGGGAGGGAAGTGACTAGACGACAAGCTTAACTATCTGATAAGCATTTGCTTGTCGATTAGTCCTTCACATCCCTACCACCTCCACAGACCAGGCCAATATAAAAGTCAAGAGTAAGAAATACCACTCCACACTAATTGCTTCAATATTTTCCAATAGCGGAGATACTGAACTTTGTGAAGGGATGACAGACTTTGCTTCCTTGAAAATAGGGGCAAACCAACTTGTGCTGAGTTTCAAAACAGTGTTCATGATCAGACACTCACACCTCTCTAAGGCTCTGTCTACACTCCAGGGTTTTTGCACAAGAAACTTTTTGCGGAAGAGATCGTCCGCAAAAACGCCTTGCACAAAAGCGTGTCCATACTTCTAAAGCGATGTGCTTTTGCCTAAGAGCGTCCACACTGCATGGACACTCTTCTGCAAGGAAGTTCTGATGGCTATTCACCTGTGCTTTTTCTGATAGGCTCTTTTTGTGCAAGAAACCCCTGTTGATCATCCGCACACATCTTTTTGCGCAAGAGTTCTTGTGCAAAAAGGAGTTATTCCTCGTAGAAAGAGGTATACCTACACTGCAAAAAGCCCTCTGTTCTTGCACAAAAATGCACTTGAGATATGGACACTCCAGGGGTTTTTGCGCAAAAACCCTGTAGGGTAAACATAGCCTAAATGTGTTACTGCTGAGTAGTAGCCATGTTTGTCAGTTAAAGAACTATCCTCTTTCTAACCTCTTCATGGGTAACAAACTCTTTTAACGACCGTAGCAAACCTCTTAAACTACATTCAACTCCAAACTCTCTTTAACCAACTGATGCAGCCTCTGGCTTAAGGAGCAGCAGCAATATGCTCCACAGCACATTGATTTTTAATATCAGCTCTGTCTACAACAAACTCTCTTTGGTATGGTCCATGAAGAAATAACTGAGGCCAAAGGCACCAAGACAATATTATTCTATTCTCTTAGGCCCTGATTCCACATGTAGTACATGAGTAGCCTCACTGGCTATAAAGTCCTTTGCTGAATAAGGGCCTGGGTATTTTGTTCTTTTTCCTATGCAGCTGTCTTTCGATCGGAGTCCTGGAGAAAAATGCCAGTTTCTAGCTGGAGCTCAAAGACATCTGAACAGGACACCACCCTCTCTGGCTCCAAAGCAGCACCATTTCTCTCTTACTTCTTGCCAGAGACCCGCTTGGTTCTTTCTATCGACCTATTCAAGACCTGTAGTTTTACTGCTTTCTAATCAACTACTCCATTGAGAGAGCTACTTGAACAGAATGGACACTTGCAATTAGGGTTATTTTTTTTCCTTTTAATTGTGCCAGGTTGCACATAATGGGCTTCTCTATACCACAGCTTAGCTACATAAGGCTATGTATACTCTACAAATTACTTCAGTGTATCACTCAATTAATCCACATGTCTGAGCAACTAAGTTACACAAACCTAAGTGTTAGTGTGGACAGTGCTATGTTGGCAGGAGAGCATCTTCCATTGATACAGTACAGGTAGGCGTTATTGAGCTGATGAGAGATTTCTCTCCCATTGGCTTAGAGAACCTTTACCAGAAGTGGTGCAGCTGTGCTGCTGTAAGTGATGTAGTGTAGACGTAGCCTAATGCTTTGCTTTGAAAAAAGATCTAACGCACATAGGTGGATAACTTACTTGGTGAAAGTTTCAGGAATGGTGCTGGGGTAAGGAATTGGCCCTTTTTCTTCTGATGGCAGTTTCTGATCTACGTTGAATGTATAGTCATCCACCACAAAAGACATCAGCATCGGCAAGAACTTGGTGATCAACTCATGTTCCTTAGAGGTGGGGAAAAAAACCCATTGTAATACTAAAAAAAAAATTCAGTGTGTGTGTGTCATTTTCCCTCCAAGAATCTCAAAGTGTTTAAGTGACCATGTAATATACCCATCACAGCTAGAAAAACTAAGGTACACAATTTGCCCATGGCCACAGGGCAAACCAATGGTACATAGGAACATAAAACATGGTATCCAGACACCAAGTTCCTTCTCTAATCAGTGACTTCTCTTTTCACGTCCTTCAGTAGAACATAAGGAGTTAATCAGAAAACTATCCTTCAGTTTATACACAAAAACACTATTGGACGAATGTTTTGATTTAACGTAATTACCCCGTGATACACAGATCCCATGTAGGCACCTTATCTTATACTGTTGCAAGCACTGGACACAGAGGGTTTTGGTAAGGACAGAGTGGTATGCTAATGAGTACAAATCATCTTATTAATTCCTTGACAGAATATTAACTATTGCACACTGAGTCCTGCTCCCCTGAGGAGTGCCGGGGAAGTTCACGCTCATTTCCTCTCTTCCCACAGCAGGTAAAAATTACTTATTTTGTATCAAACTGAAACAACAGGAAGCGAGAGCTTATGGAACCACAAAGCTCATTAAAAAATGAGGCAAATTGTGGCACTCTCTCTATATAGTGCTAGCAGGTGAAGAAGGAACCTTACAACTAATGTAAGTCAAGGTTCTGTTGAAGGTCATAATTACCTAATCACATTAGTATGGGACTATTAATGCATAAGCACTTCGGGGTGCTGGAACAATTTGTATAGTGGGAGGTGCTGAGAATCACTGAGCAAAACTGTAACCCCTGTATAGGGTGGAAACCATTTCAAGGCAGGTGGTGCAGGAGCACCGCTCATTCCAACCCTATGGAAAATGTATATCGCTGAGGTAGATGGGCAGTCAGCTAGAGGTGTATCTATTCCGTGTCTTATCAAACCCCGGGGAAGTACTGCACTACCATGCAGCACAGAAGAGAAACAGCAATGACATTTTTGCAGTTCTGCTTACATCCTGTCTTACTGCCCAGTATTATGGTTACCCTCTCTTCTGTAGATAGTGGAATACAACTTCTCCCAGAGCTGCCACATCTGTTCAGAAAGCAGGCCAGGAGAAAGTGAGGGGAGGGTAGCTTGAGTGATCCAAAATGCACTTTCCAGGGGTTGACTGTGATAGCTCCACAGCGCTGCTATCACAACGTTAGGGAGGCAGAAGTGATAACGCAACAAGCTGCCATTAGAGTTTAGGGCTAGCCCCAGCAATACTATTTGCACATTCGTTCTGATCCAGTCTCACTATTTGGGTGGCAATCCCAGGAGTTATAAGTCATTAGCACAGAGTTTGATTTAAACAAGTTACAGCCCAGCTGTTCAAGATTAGAAAAAAGGGTGCACGTAGGCAAACTTTATAAGAGCACCCACTGGTGTACACTCAACCCCTAATGGTGCATGCCAATGCAAAGTATCATCTGTACAAACAGGATGTTTCTATGTGTATTAGAGGCATTTGAAAAAGCTGGTCCCATGGATTATTTAAAAGTGGAAGATGAAGAAATCAATGAGGAAACACTCTTCAAGAAGCTTACCATTTTAGGCTCCCTGAAGACTTGACTGTCGATCATGTCCCAGGCGCCTTGTCCCAGAGACAGCATCCTAAGCAGCAGCAAGAGATCAGGGCTTTCCTGGAAATTCATATGAAAAGTTATGTTCTCCTTCGATTCCCTACATGTTGGAGATTTTTTTGGCTGTAGTTTATATTCAGTGGTATTCCTGGATTCAGAGGCATTATCTAGAGACGTTAGATGACAGAAGATTGATAGAGCTGTCAATTGGTATGATTACCAAAATAACGAATGATAGCTCAGAGGGCCCCAAACAGCTGCAAACGCTACAGAACAGAAACACCTCAGGGTAACCTTGTATAGCGTGCTTGGAGATGTTAAGGCAATTGGCAACTGAGCGTGCGAGACACTTTTTAAAACAATTCGACATAATACAACACCATACCCGGCAGAAAGAAACTACACACATTTGTAAGTAAATATCCAGTATTGAGTGTGTAACAATAATGGCCTTACAATTACATAGTACGATGGAGCTTAAAATGATAAAAAGACATTATTTGACAATAAACGAAGCAGCCCAAAGGATGAAATATTGGAAGTGAGCTTTGTATAGTTCCCATCCTAACATCTGAGTCCTGAACCACCCGAGGCAAAGAATCTCATCCTTGTTGCAAAGCCTGTGAGTACGCTTTTCATAGCAGAAAACCTGAGGATCCAACCTGCCGACTACATACTAAGTCCTTCCTAGGACTACACCTTGGCTACGTGACAACCAACATTCCTAACGCAGTGCTGCCCCCCTGCCCCAGGAACTGTCAGCAGCCAGACACAGCATTACAGAGAGCTGCCTCCCAACACTATTTAGTGCATAATCATCTTCTGTGTGTGGCTGACATACATGTAGAGAAACAACTATAATTTGACATTCACATGGCTCAGTAAAGTGTACAATAGAAAACTCTTTCTCCAGTTACATCATTCAGTAGGAATTGTCTTTATTATATCCCCCAAATCCAGCAATGGGCAACCGAGGCTAGCGAGTGAGCCACATGAATGGCCTCCTCCATCTCAGCGGCTGCAAAACTGTTGCAACCAAGATGGTCTCCCAGAATAAGGTAGTTTTGCTAACTGCACTCGGTAACCTATGCTTCGCAGGCTGTGCCGACTGATAGCAGCGCTTTGATTGGCTGCAGAGGAAACGTCTGGCTGTCCCACTCAATGTTGTGTGCAAGCAGCATGCACCTCACTTCACCTGCCTTTGCTGATGTGACATGCATGTTGCCTTAGTAATATCGGTAGGAAAAAAACCTATGCGGATGGAAACCGCAATTTGGGCAAAGGTAAACAACATGTTTCATAAGCCACATGTAGAACCCCGACAGGCCGCAAGTTGCCCACCACTGCCCGAACCCCACTCAGATGAAAAGCCAGACACTAGAACAGTTTGGCACAGGGAGTAAAGGGAGCAACTGTGGCAGGAATGTAAGTAGGCAGTAAACAGTTGCCTGAAGGATACATAATTAGAAGAGCATGAATCTAATAGTAAGAAATGCTGAGGGGATACTGCCAACTTGAAAATCATATTTGTTTAAAAACTGTAAACCTACCGTGATTGCATGCAACTCCTACAATTACTACAAATGAAAGAAATTAGAATGAAGTGTATGTTTCTCCTCTTTTTCGGTTTACTTGTGCATTTGATAGCAGTCTCATTGTTTCTCCTGCAATGTAAAGCATCTCCCTTGCTGAAAAATGCGGTCTCATTATAACCAGAACAAGGTTCATTTGTAATCTGTGCAGGTTTCTCAGACTTACCCTGGGTAAAGTGTCTTGCCCAATCAGCTCTTGCAGATGACGTATGGTACTCAGAGCTAAGGTATTAATGGCAAAGGGATCACACAAGATCATTGATAAATCCCTGAAAGTAAACAGAATCACAAATGAATTTTATATATGCTAACGAACACCCAAAGCCCAACCCCACACCCAGCCATAAACTATCTGCTACTCAAGAAAGTGTCTGTATTGCAACAAAAACTTTGGTCCTGTCCATTTGTTGTTGTTCAATCTATCAAATCTAAGATACATTGAGGCTATATATATAGTATCTTTAAAGGGACAGTGCCCAATTAAAAACTTATGAGGGAAGGAAGACAAGCAGCAAAAACGAAAATGATAAAAGCTAATCAGTATTATGTTTCTGCCTTTGATCAATAATTAGATGCTTAAAACTGGCCAGAGTCCTACCTGATGTAAAAATCCCTTTGGCTTTTATTTTACAGGATCCAGAGTTACTACTCAGGGATGAAATAAACCTGTAATCTTACTAAGAAGGACCGTGTAATGATTGGTTTTGTTACCAGGCACTTGTGGGGAATTAACAACTGAAGTAACTCATCCATGTAGGATAACACAAGCATCGCTCTCAACTCAATTTTATGAGCCTGTACTGCTCACCCCAATACTTGTTCTTGTCCTTTCTTCACACCATCCAGAAACCCTTGCAGCTCCCGAGCTCTTTTGTTGTCCACAAACTTCTCCCGAATGCAGGCGTCTAGGCACCAGGTGAACTGCAAAGAAAAGGAACTTTCTTAACACACCCATGGCATCTCCTTTTAGCCAGCATTCAAATATATAAATCACCTCAAGGTTTCACTATCATACCGTTCACTTGATATTTAATTAAATACCCCTGCATACATCTTTCCTCCCTGCCCAGACCCCACCATGCCCTCCCTGGTCCAGCAAAATCTTTAATCCAGCATACCATTTCCCAGAGTTGTCAGATTAAAGAGGTTCAAATGTATAACCAGGACCTAAGTGCAGAGAACAGAATGCAACTGCATGTAGAGAGGATAAGTAACTTAATTCACGTGACAAATTGCATCCTATCACTAAATAGGACAGAAAATCTCCTACATTTTTATTATTATTTTAATACTTTTTATACATCAAGAGCCACAGCATTTCACAAACTGGTAAAATGCAACCACTTCTGGGCAAAGAGCATCAGCTTGTGCATAGTCCTATGCAAACAGGGAGGAGAAGGAATTGTTGGGCAAAAACATTGGGGCAAACCAGTGGCATGAACTTTGTTTTTGGTAGCATCCATGTAGATCAGATAGCACATTGTTTTTTGAGACTTCATACCAAGCACATGACCAATGTAACCACCAACGGCTTAGTTAGTGCTGCTGGGATTTGAACCGTATTCTGTGCCTGGAGATAATATCCTCTCTGGGTTATTGACCTTCAAGGCAACACGTACAAATGAGAGCAGCTCAGACTGAAAATCCCAAAGTACTACTTCTGCCTGGTCCATCTATTCGTTACCTTGTGACAGGGATCAACAGTACAGATCTCACTGATGTCCAGGTCATGCAGCGACATCAGGAGCTCTGCCCGTAGTGTGCAGTAATGGACATTTCTGGTCCGAAGGAATAAGGTTCTTAGGAACTGTAGCACCATGTCATACAGCTTCACATTCTTCCCAATCATCTGAGTCAGCTTCTGAACCACCTAAAGCCCAAATGGAAAAACACACGCTTAGTGCCAAAGGATAATCCAATACGACAGCTTCAAAGCCACATTATTATTTGTCCCCTCAGTTGTGGAATGCCTGAACCAAAACATACAGCTTTAAAGGACATTTCATACAAAGAACTTTTCAGCATTTCAACTCCATTTGTGCTTTAATAGATTTTTGTCTAGACCTTAGTAATTGCAATCTGACCTGTTACACCAAATATGCCGATAGAAATTGCTTTTACTGGAAATGTGATCTTAGAGTTGTATATGGACATCTAGCACTACAGTTCCAGAGCACCCAACATGGAAAATCAAAAGTAATAACAAAATGCCTCGGGGACTTCAGAGTCTCTGGAATTTTTCCCTTTTTTAAGTTAAAAAATGATGCTTGGAGCAAAGATTTTGGATTTTTTTGAACATTTTAATAACACGTGTAAAGTAAGTGTGTCAAAAAGTCCCATTGCAACAGACACGATACAATTACCCAGGAAAGCACAGTCCCTGCCCTGAAGAATTTACAATGTAGTTTAAGACAAGCTAATGAGGGTAGCATACAACAGGAAGGAAGAGAGGCTGGGGTGAGGGTAGCATTCAGAAGCTCACACTATTCAACAGGCTAGCCACATACACAGCTTTTGACGATTCTTTTCACTTTTATTGTTGAACTATTGCTATTTTCTGTAAAAACAGAATAGAAGTGTAAAACCCACAAGCCCTGATTTAACCATGAAAGGTTACACACACACACACACACACACACACACACACACACACACACCCCCTAGAAGACTTATCCAGTGTTGCTCGGGTCCTTATCTGGAAAATGAAAGTGTCCGCGCTTCATTTAAATCATTGCTGGGGGGGGGGGGGGGGGGCAATACCCAGCCTGCCCTGGGGAGAAAGGACTATCCCAGCCCTCTCTCACTGCAGCAGCTTGGTGCCAGGTGAGAAGTGCCTCTCCATAACTGTCACAGCTCCATGGAGCACAGCCAGGGTAGAGGTACATGTCCCCCAGCTAAGGCAGATCCTGGTTCCTCGGCCCCCTGGGAATGCAGCAAACTGTGCACTTTCTTCTCACCTCCGGATGAAGGGGAACAGTCAGCAATGTTCCCCTACAAATGGCGGAGGGGAAGTTGGGACAGTCCTGGATGGGAAGGGGCATGTACCCCCAGGAACCCCTTTCACCTGCCTCCTTTCTATATGGCAGCGTTTCCCAAACTATGGGCCGCGGCCTGTCTCAGCATGGCTGCCGGGAGGGGAGGGGAGCGGGGGGGGGGGGAGGGGGAGAGGAGGAGGAACTGGCCGCCGGGAAGCAGTGCTGGGGGCAGCGGGCCTGTCCCAGTGGAGATCCGGATGGGTGGCCAAAGCAGGGCTGGGAGCGGCGGGGCTGTCCCACGGAGATCCGAGAGGGTGGGCAGCAAAAGCAGGGTTGGGGGCAGCAGGGCTGTGCCATGGAGATGCAGGTGGTGAAAGTGGTTTTCTTTTCCAGACAAAACCTTAAAATACCAGACTGTCCGGTACAAAACTGGACACCTGGCAACCCTACCCCTCCTTGCACTCTCCCTCCTAGCCAGATACCCCACCCCCAATCTGCTCCTGCTCCCGCCTCCTGAAGTGCTCATGTGGCGCCGGGACCCCCAAACCCTGGCCCAGGCTGGGTGGAGGATGCAGCCGGGCAAAACACTGAAAATGTATTCATTTTTCATTCTTTTTTTTAAATATGCGTTTATATTTTTGGGCTGCAAAAGACAGTTCTGAAAAAAAACTGGGTTCCAACTAAAGTAAAAAGTTTGGGAACCCCTGGTCTAGCCAGCTTTCTATCCATCTTACAGTCCATTTATCCAATCCATATTCCCTTAACTTGCTGGCAAGAATATTGTGGGTCACTGTATCAAAAGCTTTGCTAACACTGGCACTGGGAGCTTTGGGAGGACTAGAAACAACTTATTTGAATATTCATCATTTGCTTATTGAATATGCAAATGTTTTATCGGTCCTCTAAAAGCTCGTGAATGGATTTACTGGTCCCTGTGTCAAAAAGTTTGGGAACCCCTGCTATATGGTATTATGAAAAGCCATCCTATTCCAGGAACATCCCACTTTCCTGGCACAACCAAACCCTGACCTTACTTTAAATTATGAGAAGAGGAAACAATATTCCAAATTTGGTAGTCCAAGCTCTTACCGTTTAGGAGGAGTTCTTGAACAAACAAACAGATTCACGGACAAACTCTCTCAAATATACAGTAGATAAAGCTGGGCGTTGTATTAAATCCCAGACTGATAGAACGAGGAAAAAATATTAATTACACATTTTGCTTAGCAATTTAAATGTTACTTTAAAAAATCTGCTTAAACAAAAGATTAACCTATTAGAATGGCACCTAGTGACATAAAGTAACACAATTATAACAACATTGAGCTTTATGTTTAATTTATTAAATATAAAATTAGCCTGTTTATTTTAGGGATGTAAATGGTTAACCAGTGGGGGCCGGAGCAGCTTCCCACCTGCCATGGGTGGGGGGCTGCTCCAGCTCCGCAGGGCCTGCTGTGGGTAGGTGGTACTCTAGCCCAGCCGGAGCAGCCCCTGTTGGCAGAAGGCTTGACCAAGGCTCACTACAGGCAGGAAGTTCCAGCCCAGCAGGGGCAGTCCCAGTCTGCAGCGGGGGGGGGGGGGGCATTCCAGCACAGGCAGTGATAGGTGGGCAGCTGCTCACCCCCGCAACTGCCCTCCCCATTAATCGGTTAACTGGTTAAACATTACTTTTAACCAGTTAACTAATTAAAAATGGGCTTTGATATCCCTAGTTTATTTCATTAAGACTTGTTTAAAGAAGATAAACTGACACTAAGTAACTAGCCAAAATATTTACATAGCTTTTTCCAGGTGGTAGCAAAGTTTCAAGGCCAGATGGATGCTCAATTCTCTGATAATACTGGCAGGATAGGAACCCAATATGCTCCCTTTTCAAAGACAGAGATTGGAGAATCCTGTTCCAAATTTCACTGTAAGTTCTCCCTGTTCTTACCTCTCCCTGACGTCTCGTTTTTGGAGAGGGACTGAAGAAGTTGTGCAAGACAGAGAGATCACTACTGAAGAGAGTGTTTTCTTTTTCCAGGATGTACTGTTTTAGCAATGGGGACACCTCATCACCGAACAGAGCTTGGTTATCCTGCCAGATCTGGCGCTTCACCTCCACGGCACATGCTTTGTATAAATCCTTATCTGCCATCACTAACTTCAGTTTCTTTTCAGGGACCTATGAACAACAGTGCAGAGTCAGGAAAAAGTTTAGCTAGGGGTTCACCAGTCAGACTGTTAAAATGGTAGGTAGTTAACTACTGGAAAGATCGACATCACAGCCTTGAACTGGCCAGTAACTTCTATAGCCAGTGCAATTAAAACATAAGGAAACAGCAGAGACCCTTCTTTTATGATCCTGCCCCTCCAAAAGGATCCTGATTTTAAAGTATTTAGCTTTCGAGATAAAGCATTACATTTTTCTTCAGTTAGTTTTACAACAAATATCTTCCCCTATTAAAAAAGGAAGAACAGCATTCTACAGTGACGGTTCAAAGCTCTACAAAGTACAAAGCACTAGCAGAGGTTTTGAATAGGGATGAGAGTTTAATCAATTAACCCGTAAACTTTTAAATTGATGCTTATCAGTTAATCTCAGCCAACTCCCAGGGAGTCCTCTTCAATGTGGCAAGGCAGCAAAACCTCCTGCCTGGTTAACATATTACATGATTTTTAACATCCCTAGTTTTGAAGCGATTATATTAAGGATACTTAGTGCCTTACATGAAGGGTTGTTTCCTTTTATGTGCCCTTTCCCAGAAATATTGCCCTTTACAAAAAAAAAATCTAGCTTTAAAATTTAAGCTATATAATTTACTAGGTCATCCTTAAAATGTCCCACTTGCCGTTTAAATCAGTTATGAAAAAGCCCCCTACCACTGAGTTCAATCTATTTTTCAGAAGGATGAGGGAGGACAGGCACATTTTAAAAACAGAAAAACACACTTCTCTCTCTAATTCATTTATAAAGTATGAAATGCTTTTTAAACTACATTAAAATTAACTGATATGAGAATCAAAGTGCAAGCCAAAATCTCTACCAGTGAATGATTAACTGAAGAGTTTGCAAATGTGCCACACAGCCCAGCTAACAGCAGAAAGTAAAAGGGACTGTTGTAACCAGGAGATATAAGGAGATTTTACCTTGGGAAGGTGTTTCATGACACACATCACCACAGGCTGTATAGATGGCATCTTGACCAAGGAAAAACATTTTTCCAGCAGATCCTCTAGCTTTTTGTATCTGGAAACATGCAAGCAAGAAAAGTTGCAAGGTAAAGTTTTTAAAACCCCCGAGTCACTTAAGGTCTTAAGTGCTTGAATTGCTTTTGAAAATGGGACTTAAGCACTTAAGTTTTTTTAAAAAACTTTACCTTCCATGATTTTGCAATTAATTTCTAATGATGAGTAATATGCAGCAACAAGATCAGTAACACACCTTTCCTCAACTTTTCCTTCCGAGGCAATGGCTGAAACTCTCTCTAGCAGTTTCTCCCTCAGCTCATCAAATACAGACTGATGAAATTCCAACCTAGGAGTGCCGTGGAGGTCCAAGAATGGCAGAGCAGACTGGAGAGAGGGCAGGAGGACTCCATTTTCTGTCTAGCAAAACAAACACCATAAGAGTCCTAAGTTTTGGATTAAACACAAATTCCTGGCTGGCAATAAAACAGAGTGCCTGCCGAGAGGAACAAAGCTTCCTTCTCACATTTCAGCCTGGGTGACGCTGCTAAAAACAAAAGCTGTTTGCAAAACAGCTAAATCCTGACCGGTTGGGGGGGGGGGGGGGGAGAGGCTCCCTTCCTTTTTAATGGTGGTAGAGATGCAGCCCTTAGTCTGGTGCAGCTGGAACAAAAGGCAGGACCAGGCAGCGCTTTAAAGACTAACAAGATGGTTTATTAGGAGATGTACCAGGGCATCAGCTCGGTAACACCCCCCCAGTGCCCCCCCTTCGCCAGAGCCATGGGGGGAGGGGGGACACGCCCCGCCCCAAGGAGGGAGTCGCTTGCGCGGCTCAGGACCAGCCTGGGTTAGGCCGCTTCCCTGGGGGGGGGGGGCGCCTGAAGCCCTTTGTAGGAGGGTCCCGCCGCCCGCGGGGGGGGGGCGGCTCCTCACGCGGAGCCTCGGGCCCCAGACGCGCCGATCCCAGCGGGGTCTCCCTGCGAGGGGGGGGCTCTCCCATGAGCCCCCCAGTCCCCGCGCATGCGCCCTGCGCGGTCCTCGCGGCGCCGGCCTCGGCCCCCGGGCCGCACCTGGAACTGCTCGATGGCCTTGAGCGGCTCGGTGCAGTTGGTCAGCGTCTCCTTCAGGTCCTCGCCGTTGGCCACCCCCAGCTCCTGCAGCCCCGCGAACATGGCGGCGGGGCGGGTCCGTCGCCGGCCCCGGCCCCCCGGACCCCGCGGCCCCGGCGCGCAGGTTCCGGCTCGGCGGGAGGAGCCGGGCTGCGAGCGCCACAGCGACCCCTGCGGCCCGCAGCCGGCGTGGCGGCCTCCCCCCCAGCGCCCCCGTCTGCGGCCGGCCCCCTAGAGACACCCCGCGGGAATGCCGCCTCCCCGCTGCGTCCCCCACCCCGTGTGCTGCCTCCCCCCCCCCCCGAGATAGGCTTGGCAGACGGGGTTACAAAAAATACCCAACACCCCCCCCCAAAAAAAACACCGGGAAAAAATTCTGTTGGGGGGGGGGAAAGGGAGAGACCAAAGTAGTGGAGAAAAAAAAGGGCGCTGCGCCTTTAAGTGGCTCTGGTCTCAGTGCCCCCCATCCCAGTGCACTCACCCCTCCCCCAGAGCCAGGCGCCCCAGTGCCCCCCATCCCAATGCACTCACCCCTCCCCCAGAGCCAGGTGCCCCAGTGCCCCCCATCCCAATGCACTCACCCCTCCCCCAGAGCCAGGTGCCCCAGTGCCCCCCATCCCAATGCACTCACCCCTCCCCCAGAGCCAGGTGCCCCAGTGCCCCCCATCCCAATGCACTCACCCCTCCCCCAGAGCCAGGCACCCCAGTGCCCCCCATCCCAGTGCACTCACCCCTCCCCAGAGCCAGGCGCCCCAGTGCCCCCCATCCCAATGCACTCACCCCTCCCCCAGAGCCAGGTGCCCCAGTGCCCCCCATCCCAGTGCACTCACCCCTCCCCCAGAGCCAGGCACCCCAGTGCCCCCCATCCCAATGCACTCACCCCTCCCCCAGAGCCAGGCACCTCAGTGCCCCCCATCCCAATGCACTCATCCCTCCCCCAGAGCCAGGTGCCCCAGTGCCCCCCATCCCAATGCACTCACCCCTCCCCCAGAGCCAGGCACCCCAGTGCCCCCCATCCCAGTGCACTCACCCCTCCCCCAGAGCCAGGTGCCCCAGTGCCCCCCATCCCAATGCACTCATCCCTCCCCCAGAGCCAGGCACCCCAGTGCCCCCCATCCCAATGCACTCATCCCTCCCCCAGAGCCAGGTGCCCCAGTGCCCCCCCATCCCAATGCATTCACCCCTCCCCCAGAGCCAGGCGCCCTAGTGCCCCCCCATCCCAATGCACTCACCCCTCCCCCAGAGCCAGGCCCCTCACAGGCTATGTCTACACTTGTGGCTTCTTGTGCGAGTAATATGCAAATGAGGCTAAGCATACCTAATGAGCCTAATTTCGTTACACCTATTACTTTTCAGGAAGAATGGCATTGTGCAAGAGGGGTTTTTTTGCGCAAGAAGGGGCAGTGTAGATGCTCCTTCTTGCGCAAGATCTTCTTCTGAAAAAAATGGTGGCTCATTAGGTATGCAAATGAGGCTCAGCAATATTCCACGCTTAGCCTCATTTGCATATTGCTAGCACAAGAAGCCGGGAGTGTAGACATAGCCCCAGTGTCCCCCATCCTAGTGCACTCACCCCTCCCCCTGAGCCAGGCATCCCCAGCGCCAGGAGCGCTCCGCCCCAATCAAATCACACACCCCCACCTCCTCTCCTGCCGCAGAGCCAGGCACCGGAGGAACAGGATGGCCGGGTAAGGAAATCTTACTCTTATAGTCACCGCTCCTGCCGCCCAGCCTGGCTGCCTGGGTTCCCCGTGTGTAGAGGGAGGCATCACGTGGCCAGCTCCCGGGTCTCTGCTCAAAGCGTCACATGAGCTAGAGCAGCATATGCTTGCTCCCACCCCAGCCCAGTGCCCTCCTAGCATGACGCCTGGGGGCAAGTGTCCCCTTCTGCCCCCCCTTCACTACGCCTCTGCCGCACTCCTCACTTCCCTACCCCTGCCAGATGTGGCAGGGGAAAATTGTCCCCACTGGGCTTCCGTCCAAGGGAAATAGGAAATACTGGACATTTCACATGTCTGGTATTTTCTGGGTTTTTTTTTACTGGACGGGGGACCCGAATAATGAACAATCTGGGTGAAAACCAGATACCTACCTAGAGACCTACGAGAATGCCATTTTCTTGTTCCCTATAGAACTTCTGGGGATGCTGCCTCCTTCCTTATATCCTCCCAAGTATAAGAGCATAAGAATGGCCAGACTGGGTCAGACCAAAGGTTCAATCAGCCCAGTATCCTGTCTGCCAACAGTGGCCAATGCCAGGTGCCCCACAGGGAGTGAATCGAACAGGTAATGATCAAGCGATCTCTCTCCTGCCATCCATCTCCACCCTCTGATAAACAGAGACTGGGGACACCGTTCCTTACCCATCCTGGCTAGTAGCCATTAATGTTTATCACGTTACCGGAGTTTAAGGGAAACAGCCAGGTCACTGCTGCGCCCATGGGGGAGGAGGGGGTTGTCCCAAAAGTTGATAGAAAGGGGGCCATGTGAAGTGTCAAACAAAAGCTTATTGTCTACGGATTCCGTACATGCTCTTCGTATACCTGTATAATGTTTGTGTGTGTTATAAGTATGTACTCTATGTTGATGCTGAAAGATTCTCTGTCTGAGGCAGAGCAATGGGCCAGGAATGTTTGCCCATGGACATGCTAATGAGCAAAGCTCCAGGGAACAATGGACCTCTGGAGGCCAAAGACACAGCTGGCCACTGGCCATGTGACTCTCCAGCTTAGAAGAAGCCAGGAGGGGATATAAATATGCCAGGTGGCCGACTCCATCGGGGTGCTCAGCTCAGCTCTTCATCTCAGAGGCAAGAGTGCAGGGATCAAGGAGCCAGAAAGAACTGTACAAAAACCTGTAGGGGAACACTTCAATCTCCCTGGACACACAATTGCAGATCTAAAGGTAGCCATCCTGCAGCAAAAAAACTTCAGGACCAGACTTCAAAGAGAAACTGCTGAGCTACAGTTCATCTTCAAGTTTGACACAATCAACTCAGGATTAAACAAAGACTGTGAATGGCTCGCTAACTACAAAAGCAGCTTCTCCTCTCTTGGAATTCACACCTCCAGATCAGCTACTAGAAGTGGGCCTCATCCTCCCTGATTGGATCCACCTCGTCATCTCCAGCCTGATTCTGGCCTGCATATTTATACCTGCCTCTGGAAATTTCCACTACATGCATCTGACGAAGTGGGTCTTTGTCCACGAAAGCTTATGCTCCAACACTTCAGTTAGTCTATAAGGTGCCACAGGACTCCTCGCCGCTTTTGCAGATTCAGACTAACACGGCTCCCCCTCTGATACTTGTCCCCTCTCCATGTGCTGCTTGAGCCGCAGGGCTGTCTCCCACTTTGCGTGACTTTGTTGCTTTGGCATCCCTGTCACATATTTCCACATTTGCTGAACTGCGGGGAGGTTGCAGGCACTGGCCTCCTGGCCCCTAGAATTCTCCAGTCTCCCAGGCAGTGAGTTATATGGGCCCCAGAGGTGCTCTAACACCATGAATACTCATGGTCCGGGGCGTGGCTCTGTCAATGTTAACTGTAAGGCATCCTGAGTGTGACTTAATCACCCAATGATCCTTACTCCACTTGAATGACAAGCCGTTTGTTACCTTAATCACCCTACCTGTGTTTATAAACAAACTCCCTGCTGCACAGGCTGTGCTGTTCCCAGCTTCGGAATTCATCACAGGCCGAGTTTGAGGAGGGCTAGCTACACTTAACATTTAACATTCTTTAAACTTTTTTAACCTAAAACCAAAACCACCTGTTTTAAAAAAATAAATATAAAAAAAGGATAAACTCTACATGTAAAAAGAGGATGCAGGCAGAAGCCCATCAATGCTAACACCTGTCTCTTCCTAATAACTGGACTTCCCTCCCCTGAAGAGGTCTCAGTGTGATAGGTTATTGCATCACCTGGAAGGAAGGTCCCAACTGTGGATAATTTTCTTCTGCTCCATTTGGACGTTCTCCTCCCCGCAAAAACGCAGAGGCTGGCACAGCTGTCCTGATTGGTCCTATGGACAGGGCGGCTCTGAGGAGATGACTATAGCTGGACTGCTTGGAAGTAGTGAATTAATTAAATTTAACACGCCTGTGGTTAGAAAAATACCACAGTAGCTCAACACCATGGCATTTAATTTCATAAAGGGGAACTACACACAATGAAGAGGTTAGTTAAACAGAAATTGAAAGGTACAGTGTCAAAAGTGAAATCCCCGTAAGTTTTCAAACTTTTCAGACACCCTAATAGAGGCTCAGGTTAAATGTGTGCCTCAAGCTAGAAAAACATAGAGAACTGAAAAAGTGCCACCATGGCTGAACCGAGTAAAAGAAGCAGTGGGAAATAAAAAGGCATTGGTAGAGAGTGGAGGTGAAATCCTAGTGAGGAAAATAGAAAGGAGCAAATGCCAAAGGAAGTGTAAAAATATAATTAGGAAGGCCCAAAACAATTTGAAGAACAGCTAGCCAAAACCAAAAAGTAATAGCAAAAAATGTTAAGTACGCCAGAAGTCTGCTAAACAAACTCCCTTCCAGAGCCTGAGGCGGGTGGTGGCGGTGGGAGTTTGGATGGAGAAGGGGTTTAGGCTCTGGGTATTCTGGGCACCACCAACATTTCAGCCAACTTGCCACCCCTGCCCAGGAGCCCCAGCCTCTCCTGTCCCCTACTCCCTGCGGGCTCCCCTCCCAGCACCAGGCTTCCTTCAAGTGTGGATCCTGAACTCTCTGTGGTTCCCAGCACCCACAGCTCCTGATCACAGCGGGGAAGTCACCACGGGCTGGGAGCCACAGGGAACTCACCGCAGGGGCCAGGATTTGCAGGGAGTTCCCCACGGCTCCCACTGACTCTCCAGGCCGAAACAGGGAAGTCACCACGGGCTGGGAGCCACGGGGAACTCTTCGCAGGGAGTTCCCCACGGCTCCCGCTGACTCTCCAGGCCGGGACAGGAGACACCAGTGAATATGCAGAATCACGAATAGCAAATCTGCGAATCAAAAGGGTCTCCTGCACACAGATAGAAACCAGCAGAATCTGGCAACCGGCGTGGGCAGCAGTAAACCAAACATCTTGCAGGCCACACATAGAACCCCAATGGGCCACACGTTGCCCACCACTGCTATAGAGGCACCCACCCATCTCTGCCTCTCTCCTTCCAGAGAGATCGGTGTTTTACCTGCAAATGATCATCTATGCCAGTGGTCCCCAACGTTTTGGGGCTGCCGGGCGCCTGGGGGCGGGGCCGCTCACGCGCTGCGTGTATGGGGGCGGGGCCGCTCACGCGCTGCGTGTATGGGGGCGGGGCCGCTCACAGGCCACGTGACTGGGGGCAGGGCCAAGCATGCGCCGCACGCCCGAGGTCGGCACCGGCATGTGCAGCAATCCCGGGCAGGGGCTGCCCAGGTTCCGCGCGGCGCCCCCGGGGCTGGGGCTGGGGCTGGCGCGGTGCCCCCGGGGGCGGGGCCGGGGCCAGGGCTGGCGCGGTGCCCCCGGGGGCGGTGCCGGGGCCAGGGCTGGCGCGGTGCCCCCGGGGGCGGGGCCAAGGCCGGGGCCCGGGGTCAGGGTCGGCACCGGCACGCGCGGTGCACCCAGGGCCGGGGCCGGCCATGCGCCCGGGGCTGGCACCTGCCGCACAGCGGGGGCGGGGCCAGCCCAGATTGCTCCGTGGGCGCATGTAAAGGGCCCGGCGGGCGCCATGGCGCCCGCGGGCACAGGGTTGGGGACCACGGATCTATGCATTGACTCCTCTACACGCCCCTTTATACATCTACCTTCAAAATCCCAATGCTCTCCACAGCAAGACCCTTTATGATTTGTCTCGTCCTCTTCAGACACTCCTGTGTTCTGCTCTGGAGCTCCCAGAGAGACTCCAGCCACTACTGCCTTTCCTCTTAAGATTCCTTCCTCACGCTCTTCCAGCTTCAAGATATCCCATGTGGCCT
The DNA here is from genome assembly GCF_052426305.1 of Pelodiscus sinensis. Lineage (NCBI taxonomy): Eukaryota > Metazoa > Chordata > Testudines > Trionychidae > Pelodiscus > Pelodiscus sinensis. Next base: position 3,663,635 of record NC_143074.1, on the reverse strand, counting down.
CTCCTCCCTACGGGCTGCTGAGCATCACCTTCATCCCTGCAGTGACTGCACCTAGAACTAAGCGCTCATTTCTCCAGGTAAGAAGTATAATTAGGGAGGTCCTTTGGTGGAGAATGAGGCTATGGGCCCCTGTCTGGACTTGAAAACACATGTTCTAAGTAGCATCCTCAAAACCAGTTAGTTTTTCACACAAACAGAACTCAGAACAATGGGAATGAGACAGCTCCCAGACTGTGTGGAAGAAGAACTCGAAGTATCATTTATTGCCTGTGACGGGGTGTCAGCACCCTGCACTATGCTTGGGGAGTGTGCCGTGTGCTGGGGCGAGGAAGCCATGGCCCGGTGGGCCTGCCGCACATGCTCAGAGGCAGTCAGAGCTAACCTGTCCCACACAAGGAGCGGGGGAACGATGCAGCCGGTGGACACGGGAGCTCCGCCGCGGATGCCCAGCGGTGTGTGCGTACCTCCGGTGGCAGCCATAAGAGGCTCCGCCCTGGAAGGGAAAGGGGGGTCAGACAGGAGTGGCGCAGGTGCAGTGGCCGGGGACAGGGCTTCCCCCGCTTCGAGAGCGCTGGGTGTGTATTCCCGGAGGGAACCCGCCCGCCCGGAGTCGGTGTGCTTGCAGGGGGCCCAGCTCCGCCGCCTGGAGAAAAACAGGCGCTCGGGGGCAAAACAAGCAGAGAGGAGCCTGGTGGACTCGGGGGCAGCCGGCCACCCTACAAAGGGGTTTTTCAGGCCAGACCCCCTTTTGGGAGTGGCCAGGGCAGCGTTTCTTAAACTTTTTAGGACCGAGGAACACCAAGCAATATTTTTTTTTTTATGAGGAACACCCAAGGATTTTTTGTTGAGAAAAAAAAAAATCAGAGGAAAGTTATTGAGAGAAAAAAAACCTTTCAGGGCGGGCCATTTTAAATTCTGTTGTTCTCCGCGGCACACCTCCGACTGCCTCAGGGCATGCCGGTGTGCTGCGGAACGCAGTTTAAGAAACACTGGGCTATTCTGGCTTCCACCCGGCCAGTCGACATAGTTTATCCCACCCAGACGGGGGTTCTCCGGACTACAGGAAAGCTTCCCCATGTGGAACAGCCCCGGCTTTAGAACCGGCAAGGACGACTTCGGTTGTGGCGCCGTTTCCACTCGATGGGACCCCTAGGGACTCTGACTACCCCGCTGGAAGACGACTGAGGATAGGCCGCCGTGTTGTCATAGGAAATGGCCCAGGGTGGATCTGCTGTACCCGTGGGGTTGGTGAGTTTTGGCTTGACCCCACGAACCCGGACAGTGGACCATTTCCCTGTCCTGGGTCAGGACCTGGTGGAGAGGGAAGACCTGGGTCCCCCTACCCCGATCCGCATGCCAACCCTTCTGCTCGCCACTCCAGGAGCACCCTGACGATGGACTTTAGCCGAGGAAGCCGTGCTTCTGTTAATTAAAGACACTTACCTGTGGGCCTTAGCTGTGAAGGCTGTGTTTCGGGTAACCAAAGACTCTTACTTGTGCACCTTAGCTGGGAAGGCTATGTTTCCATTAACCAAGGCACGTTACTGAGAGACTTTAGCCAAGAAGGCTGTGATTCTGTTAAGTATGGACACTTATCTGTAGAAAGCTGTGTTTCTGTTAACCAAGCACCTGAGGTTTTGTTAATAAAAGGACCCCTCTTTGACGACTGGTAGCAAGGGTTAGAGTTTATCCTTGAGGGGCTCTGTGGCTCGGCTTGGGTTCACCCAGAGCCCCGTGACATTTCCAAATTGGGATTGAGTGGAAATTCCGGCTTTGCTTCTTTGCAATCATTTTAGTTCCCGCTTGATGATTTTTTTTCTTTTATGAACCATTTCCTTGTTTCAGATCACTGTTTTCTCTTTATGGGTCTTCCGCTGCCCTCCTGCACCAGCCCTCCTACTCTTTCCTATGGATTTCCCCCTTTTGTTATCTATAAATCTTCAACACCACCGCACTCCATATTCATTGGAGGCAGTTCCGCTCCTCTAATGCCAGATTAGTTTCCAGACACTTCTCCTTACGCTGCTTGCGCAAACGTCTCTGCTGAACTTCCCCTTAACTTTCTGTACTTTAACTTTGTTTCTTTTGGGCAAAGTTGCACGGGACATAGAAAATACTAGAGCGCCCAGAAATGCACCTAGTCTCCTGCTGTCATCTGTCATCAAGACAGAAGCAGACTGTGAGGGACTCCAAAAAGATCTCACCAAACTGAGTGATTGGGCAACAAAATGGCAAATGAAATTTAATGTGGATAAGTGTAAAGTAATGCACATCAGGAAAAATAACCCCAACTATACGTACAGTATGATGGGGACTAATCTGGCTATGACAAATCAGGAAAGAGATCTTGGCGTTATCGTGGATAGTTCTCTGAAAACTTCCACACAGAGTGCAGCGGCGGTCAAAAAGGCAAATAGGATGCTAGGAATTATTAGGAAAGGGATAGAAAATAAGACCCAGAACATCTTACTGCCCCTGTATAAAACTATGGTACGCCCACATCTTGAATACTGTGTACAGATGTGGTCTCCTCACCTCAAAAAAGATATTTTGGCCTTGGAAAGGGTTCAGAAAAGGGCAACTAAAATGATTAGGGGTTTGGAACGGGTCCCATATGAGGAGAGGCTAAAGAGACTGGGACTTTTCAGTTTAGAAAAGAGGAGACTGAGGGGGGATATGATAGAGGTCTATAAAATCATGAGTGGTGTGGAGAGGGCCGATAAAGAAAAGTTATTTATTAGTTCCCATAATAGAAGAACTAGAGGACACCAAATGAAATTAATGGGTAGCAGGTTTAAAACTAATAAAAGGAAGTTCTTCTTCACACAGCGTGTTGTCAGCCTGTGGAACTCCTTGCCAGAGGAGGCTGTGAAGGCTAGGACTATAATAGAGTTTAAAGAGAAGCTGGGTAAATTCATGGAGGTTAGGTCCATAAAAGGCTATTAGCCAGGGGATAAAATGGTGTCCTTGGCCTCTGTTTGTCAGAGGCTGGAGAGTGATGGCAGGAGACAAATTGCTTGATCATTGTCTTCGGTCCACCCTCTCTGGGGCACCTGGTGCTGGCCACTGTCGGTAGACAGGATACTGGGCTAGATGGACCTTTGGTCTGACCCAGTACGGCCGTTCTTATGTTCTTATGTTCTGTGCATAAAGGTGGCAGCCGTAGCAAGTCAAAGGAGGATATGTGGCTTCTTTGCCTTGAGGGTCACACTTAAAATGGCATAGAATGGCTTAAAATGGAAAAGAACATCTAGCTGGTGAAGAGACCTACTTAAAGATGGGGGCTAATACTAACTCAGATCTGCATTAATGGCTTTGCAGCCACTCAATAAGCGCATAGTCATTTTATGTTTATTGGCCTGCTAGGAAAGAGGAAACCACTGTATACACATTGAGTCTCAGTCTGTTTCTTGTGGCCTCGGCTGTACAGAAAGCCAGAATCTGGCTCCACCTTTCACCCCCGCTGGTAGGCTGACAATGAGTTTCAGATAGTCTCTTGCTTGCTGCTCCACAGTTTCCCCTTTCACTCAGCAGACGCAGAAGGAGCCTGATGTCTTGGCCTGAGCTTCTGCCCCCTTCCCTGGTGATTTTAGCGGGACTGATTGGGATCCTGCTGCTTTCTGTCACCACCAAAGATGTGCAGAACCCTCCCAGGTCCAAGGTAAGGAATGGCTGTCACAGAGGTGGGCTTAGCTGCCTATGGCTTGCAAGGTGTGCCAAGGGGAATATTGACATGAGCAGGGGCGGCTCATCCATACAGGCGAACTAGGCTGTCGCCTAGGGCACCAAGTTAAATGGGGCACCAAATGGTGGCACCCCTACCCTGCAAACTGGGGTGCCTCACCGTGCTTTGCTGCTGTGACTCCCAACCTGGGCTCCTCCTTTGCATCTGTGTAAAGGACTGGACAGCCCTGGCCTAGCAGCTGTGACCCCCAGCAGCAAGGGCAGAGTTTTGGGAGGGTAGGGGGGCTGCAGCCGTGTGCACCAGGATGTGGCTTGCTTTTCATCCTGTTCTCTGGACCAGAGTTTCCCAAACTTTTTGACACGGGGACCAGTAAATCCATTCACGAACTTTTGGAGGACCAGTAGCATTCATTTGCATATTTGCATATTCATTAATCAAATGATGAATATTCAAATAAGTTGTTTCTGGTCCTCCCAAAGCCCCCAGTGCCAGCTTTAGCAAAGCTTTTGATATGGTCACCCACAATATTCTTGCCAGCAAGTTAAGGGATACGGATTGGATAAATGGAGTGTAAGACAGACAGAAAGCTGGTTAGACCCGGGTTTCCCAAACTTTTTACTTTAGTTGGAACCCTTTTTTTCCTGTGCTGTTTTTTGCAGCCCAAAAATATAAACACATAAAAAACAAACTGAGAAAATACCAGACATATAAAATTCTTAAGGGCAGGATCCTCTCCCAGAGTCCAAAGGCTATTCCTATAGCAGCATTATAAGGAAACATACAGAGACTGTGCTTCCGTGACCTCTAATCTGACATATGAAGAAAGTTTGGAGTGTTAGCTCCATCCTTGATTGTGGCCACGAGTAAAGTCATCTAAATACCGCAGAAGGTCTGTGGGCTTTCGTTTGAACTCCTCAGCAGCTGTTTGTTTTACCTTGATCCTAATCTTTTGCTATAGGGACCTCTTCGTCTGAGGGCTCTTCTTCTTCCTAGTCCAGTAAGTTCGACCTTGCTCACATCAGCTGCCATACTCCCCCCGAATCTGACTGTCTCAGGGTATGTCTACACTACCCCGCTAGTTCGAACTAGCGGGGTAATGTATGCATACCGAACTTGCTAATGAAGCCCGGGATTTGAATTTCCCGGGCTTCATTAGCATAAAGCCGGCGCCGCCATTTTTAAAAGCCGGCTAGTGCGAACCCCGTGCCGCACGGCTACACGCGACACGGGCTAGATAGTTCGAACTACGTAGCCATTCCGAACTATCTGTACTCCTCGTGGAACCTGCTTGAGTCTGCAGAACCACAGCTCCAGTGCCTCTGCTGCTGCTCAGAGCTTTCCCAGGGTCACCGAATGAACACTTGTCAGTTTTCGCTGTTGCTGTTTAAACCCCTGCAGATAGCCATGCAACTGATCAGAACCAAGTCATTTCCATTCTGCTGATGCTTGGTATAGTGGCAGCCAGCAGAAACTATTCACAGGGTGGATGTTAAATTAAAAAGAAAGATGCTATCTCCTTGCACCAGCTGAAAAACAAAAGAAGAGGTAGGTTAGCAGTTCCCCTCCCCCGCACGCCTCATAGCAGTCGGTAGGAACTCCGTGGGAAACAGCTAAAGCTCCTCCGAGTAGCGAGAGGTGATGAAGATGGGGGTGGCTTAAAAATGATGAGAGGTAGGAAAGAACCCCCAGCAAGATATGGGCTTTGTTCAAGAAGGTTTCTCTCACTTTATCATTCTTCTCCCCACCCATGGCAGACTCCCCCATCCCCTCTGTCAGGACATTCCATAAAGCACAAGGGGAGGGCTTCTCTTGTTTTCCTAGGTCAGTGTTCCTCAGAGTGGGCATGGGCCCGCTTTGGGAAAGCTGCTAGTGGGCCTGCACCGCTTTGTTTACTGAAAGGGTCCATAGCCACGGAGCCTCGCGGCTCCCATTGGCTTTGGTTCGCTGTTTCCAGCCACGGGGAGCCACGGGAAACAGCGTGGCTTGGGCTGCCACTTCCCATAGCTCCTCTTGGCTGGAAATGGTGAACCAGAGCCAATGGAAGCTGAGAAGCTCCATGTCTACGGACCTTTTAGGTAAACAAAGTGGCGCAGGCCCGCTAGCGGCTTTCCCAAAGTGGGCCCACAGCCCACGCTGAGAAACACTGTCCTAGGTGAAAGAAAATACAGGACTATGTAGCGCTTTAAAGACTAACAAGATGGTTTATTGGGTGATGAGCTTTCGTGAGCCAGACCCACTTCCTCAGATCAAATAGTGGAAGAAAATAGTCACAACCATATATAGTTGTGACTATTTTCTTCCACTATTTGATCTGAGGAAGTGGGTCTGGCCCACGAAAGCTCATCATCTAATAAACCGTCCTGTTAGTCTTTAAAGCGCTACATAGTCCTGTATTTTGTTTCAGCTACACCAGACTAACACGGCTACATTTCTATCACTATTCTACATGCTAGGTGAAAGATTTTTGCCTAAGCAGGTTTCTTACCTATATTCAGTTCCCAGAGACTTCAGCCCTCCATGGTTGAAGGACCCATCTTTCTTACCTTGCAAGAGCTCTGTTCCATCGGGTCTGGCTAGCGATGGAGGCCAGAGATGGCTTTTGCCTTCGCTCATGTTTCCAAAGTTCAACGACCTTGTTTCAAGAGGCAGGAGCCATAATGCTGTTTTCCCCTTCATGTGGGTTTCCCATCCCCAGGCTGATATCTGTGTAAATAGAGATCCATTGTTTTTGATCACTCCTTACTTAATTTCTTTGGAGACAGACAGACAATTGTTATATTCCCTCCTCTCTGTCTAAAAGTGGTTTCTCCCTGGCTGTGTCTAGACTGGCATGATTTTGCGGAAATACTTTTAACGGAAAAGTTTTTCCATTAAAAGTATTTCCGCAAAAGCGCGTCTAGATTGGCACGGATGCTTTTGTGCAAAAAGTGCTTCTGTGCAAAAGCATCTGTGGCCAGTCTAGACGCGATTTTGCGCAAGAAAGCCCTGATCGCCATTTTAGCCATCGGGGCTTTTTTGCGCAAAACAGTTCTTCCCTGTCTACACTGGCCCTCTTGCGCAAGAGGGCTTTTTCCTGAGAGGGAGCGTGAAAGTATTTGTGCAAGAAGCACTGATTTTGTACATTACAAAGTCAGTGCTCTTGCACAAATTCAAGCAGCCAGTGTGGACAGCTGGCAAGTTTTTGCGCAAAAGCAATTGCTTTTGCGCAAAATCTTGCCAATCTAGACGCACCCCCTTTGTTTGGTCACATACTGCAAAGCCTAACACCAGTGAGTATTCACTTATATAGTGCTCAGGAATATAGTTCGCAATTATAATTATTACTCATGTGTCATGAAACAGTTCACTTGAGACACTTTGATAATACAGTACTATTGCATACAGTCCATCAATGTCAGTTGCTTCTCACTTGAAGTTCAGCCTCTCTGTTGTTATAACCCAGTAAAACTTTGCAGTGTATTTCTTGAAAAGTAAAACCCAGGGCAAGCTTCTCTCTTCCACAGGGGTGCAGACACCAGGCTGTCTTCTCCCCAACTTGCTAGCTTTGTTTACTAATAAGTAGACAGAGTTACATTATTTCTGACTGATGACCATGCTGCATCAGTGTTTGCAGAGAAGCAAACACATTCCTTTGTCTAGGGCAGACCAGTGTATCAACTCCCTCTGACATGCCTGGCTTAAACACATTTTAGTCATAATTGCAGCATCTATTCATAATTATTAATATATGCCAACCATACAAGAATAGGCATGGTCAGAAAGTTATTCGTTTTCCAAGGCGTTATTTATGACAGCTTGCATATTAGATACCGATGATGACATCAGTGTCAGGGCATCTGAAACTTGTTTCCTGACCCCAGTCAGCTCTGGGATGCAATTAGGGTCACGGCGGGTTACATGTGGAGCTGACAATGCGGAGCCTTTGGGCAGCCAAGCAACCCCTCCGTAACAAGCCGGTGGGCAAATGCGCCTCAGCAGAGACGTAGCTTTTTATGACTATTGTGTTGTATTTCAGTTCGGCATCGTGCTGGATGCTGGCCCATCCCGCACCGCGCTGTTCATATACCGGTGGCCAGCCAGCAAAGAGAACGATACCGGGGTGGTCAGTGACTATAGCTCCTGCGCTGAGCCAGGTAAGACGGCTGTTCGGCTGCTGATGTATGAACATTTGTCCTGGGTGGCGTTTCATTGCATTGTCATTTCCCCCCACATACTCTTTTGCTAACTCTGCACAGAGGGGGTGCACATAAATCCCCTCCCAACTAACGACCCAGGCAGCTGTTTCTGCTGTCTTGTGACTGAAGCACCTGGCGGGAAATTAAGCAGAACAGCCTGTTCCACTAGAACAGGGTTCCTTCGATCCGGTCTCCGAGGCTCGGGGCTCTCCTTCCCCCCTGACATTGGGGAGCCTGTGCTGACTCTCCAGCCCCTCCCGCCGTCCCCCTGGGAGGCTGGAGCACACAAAACCTACTAGCCTAGGCTCTGGTGTGTGAGGGGAAGGTGGGGAGCGTCTTTCTTCTCAGCCTGGGGGCCACATCAGTGAGGACTTGTTTTTTCTCACCTGTGTGTGGCCTCCCACTGATTTCTCTGTGGGCCCCTGACCCAAAAAAGGTTTCCCAGCCCTGCACTAGAACTAGCTGAAGCATCTGAGAGGCTCATGTGTCTTGAGAGGAGTGATGCAGACAGAAGCTCCCAATACCCCTGTTATGCCAGGAACAATACCAGGATAGGTGTGGGTGGTTTTGTTCTACCAGCACAAAGCAGTTTTACTGCGTGCTAGCTGTATCCATACTAGCAGTGCTTTGCCCGTCTAGTGTGCAGGAATGCCGATAGCAGTAAAGCACTCCTAGAGAAGACATAGTTTGTGAGTATGCAGGCTAGAAATGAGAGAGAAACAGGTTAGCTTAGTAGTTAGGGCATTAGCCCAGGACAGGGAGACTTGGATTGAAATCTCTGCTCTGCCATGAGACAATGACCCCAGGCAAATCACTTAACCTATCTATGCCTTAGTTCCCCGCTCCCCCAACAATGGAGAGAATAGCCTTGGCCTGCCTTATGGGCTGTTGTAAAGATCAATACATTAAAAGCAGTGAGGTGCTGCTCCAGTACAGTGGCAACAGGGTAAGTACCTAAGGTGTTAGATAAACTGTTTGATCTGTGAACACAAACTATATTCAGCACCATCTGTGTCACTAATTGATTTAAAAAACGAGTTAAAGCTGTAATGTAGTCAGACCAGAAACTGATGTCTTGCAAATGATTTTTCAAATCAAATGAGGGTGCCTTTTCTAACAGCTGGTTCTGCAAACTCCTGGCATTTGAAAATCCAGTTTGGCTCCTTTTGACTTTTACACCAATGTCTGTAGAAAAATGTTCTGAGATTCAAACAGCATTAAGCTGGCAATTTTGTTGGTGATATATAAGGTAGACTAAAATCCACCTTACTCTTCCATAGCTGCATTGGTTCTAGGGCTAACAGTAGGACTGATAACAATAATAAAGCAAGCAGACTGATCACAGACATACAGAAAGTCAGTGTGGTTAAAGGCTGATTGATGTTCCAACTATGTCGTGTGTATTCTCTCTGTGTTCTCCATCTAGCTCCGCACAGTCAGCCAGCACAGCAGACTTCTAGCCGACCACCAAATGACAAGATCTGTTAAGGCACGAAGGCACCAGGCCACGGTTATTTTCAATAAAACATGGTAATAACACATGGCTTGTATGCCCATGACCAGTGCTTTTTATGTGACGGTATGCGTTGCACTGGAAGCTCGATTGGGACATGTGGTAACGAAAGTGGCCGTGGCCGCATTTTGGCCCCTGACCATCCAGGTCACTCCCCAGAGGTGTGTGGTTTTTTGGGGGCGGGTTTTGAAACCATCTGGCAATCCTAGTACCAGCACTTTTTTTTTAAACAAAAACAAGCACTGGCCATGGCAATGAGCACAGTTCAGTCAGGGACAGGACTTTCCACTATCCCCAGACTGACCAAAGATACGCTCCCTGAGATGCCCTGATACATATGTTTTTATCCTGACCTTAGTGAGTTTCTGCTACCTTGAGGAATGTTTTTGTACTGTCCTTGATATCAGGATGCTTTGCTACCATTTGATATTAGGTTTGTTTACGTGAGTGCAATGTGACTGGCACGTCTTAGGAATGTGCATTTCTGCAATATCAGCCCTGTTTTTGCCAGATTCTGTGAGCAGGTCCTGTCTCCTATCAGGCCTCAGATACAAGGGCATATGTCTTATGTATTCTTCCTATTATAGTCATATTATAGTAACCACATATAGTAACCACTACATATTTGCAGTGAGTTTCCATTATAAGCCTGATTTAGGTCCCCCTATAAAATCCTTAAACCATAGTTTACTGGATTAAAACATAGTAGATTGGCTTTAGGACTAGATAAATCATATCTTTCACATTTTAAGTGAATTGACAGGGGCTACTGCAATATGATATCTTAGCAGTGGAAATGCTGAATAGAGTCCAGAAAAAGCTAACATTTCTGTATGGCACTTTGTCAAAAAGAAAAATTGGAAAGGAGAGAATGTAGTTTACTGGATTCTCTTCTCACAGAACCAAAGATTAGTTGATTCAATTGTAAATATGATCTGCCCAAGATTTTTTTCATGCTGTTCCAAAGTAGCTTTCCTCCAAGTTCTTTTATCTGGCCCCAAAAAGTCAACCAGTCTGTTATGAGATGATGGGAACTATTAGGCAGCAGTTCATGGCTATGCTGTGGCTGCTTGGATTTACTGATGACACTGCTGGGTTTAGTAATAGAGATGTAGCCAATTTGATCTGAGGAAGTGGGTCTGGCCCACGAAAGCTCATCACCTAATAAACCATCTTGTTAGTCTCTAAAGTGCTGCCTAGTCCTGTCTTCTGTTACTGCTGGGTTTGTGGGGGATCTGAGTTTTGGGACACACCCATCTGCTGAAACCTGCAAGAAAAAAATGATTAACTATTGTAAACTCCCAAGCTTGAGGAATACATTGAGGAAGCTACTAAACAGCTACCAGATGGGAACTCATATAGGCCCCGATTCAGAAAACCACTGCAGCTCACACACAATAACTAATAGCAAAGTGCAGGACAATGTAGCACTTTAAAGACTAACAAGATGGGTTATTAGATGATGAGCTTTCGTGGGCCAGACCCACTTCCTCAGATCAAAAATCACTAATAGCTGTCAGTAGATCCATCAGTTAGTTTTGTCCAAACTATTGTCAGCATGTGGCAATGGAAAATGCATTGGGCTGGAGACTGACACACCCTGGTCCTGCCACTGATTCGCTGTGATGAGTCATTTAACCCAGTTACAGTCAACACAGATGACTTGTCGCCATACATTAGCATTTTCTTCCACACAGCCCTGTTGCTGATTTCGAACGCTTGCATCTGCTTTGCTGCTGAGCCATGTTTATTTGATAGCAGCCTTCAACTTCCTGAAGGGAGGTTCCAAAGAGGATGGAGCGAGGCTGTTCTCAGGTGTCAGAGCAAGGAGCAATGGTCTCAAGTTTCAGTGGAGGAGATCTAGGTTGGAAATGAGGGAAAACTATTTCCCTAGGCGGGTGGTGAAGCACTGGAATGGGTTACCTAGGGAGGGGGTGGAATCTCCATCCCTAGAGGTTTTTAAGTCTCAGTTTGACAAAGCCCTGGCTGGGTTGATTTAGTTGGGATTGGTCCTGCCTTGGGCAGGGGGCTGGACTGGATGACCTCCTGAGCTCTCTTCCATGACCAGTGAGTCTACGATTCTATGATTATCCTGGTGTGTATTGGGAAAAGACAAACAGCTTCACTTCAAGCACATCTTTCCTGAATTGGGGCTATAGATTAACTTTAGCGGGCACATGCCAGATCATATTACAATCTACTGTTCTAGCTAGCACTGTATAACTAGAAATAGTGTATATTATCCTTAACAGTATATCAGTTGTTACTTTGTTTAGGGCTGTGTGCCATTGGATAGTCATGTTACATTAGGTGGGATATTTGCAGCTCTGGCTTAATTCTAAGGAGTTTTACTTACAAATATTTTACTGAAAAAGATATAAAAAAAAGTTTGGCATCAGCCATGACTAATCCTGGTTGCCCAGAACCCTGCAATTAAAAATAACTCCTGAGTTCCTTGTTTCAGTCTTCTGCTGTTGTAGCCTTTAAGGTCTCTGCAAGCAAATGGGCACAAACCTTACATTTTACAATCAAACCTGAGATGATCACATGCCTCCAGGGGCTGGAGCTTTGTGACAAAATCAGGAGAGTTGGCAACATTGCCGAAGCATAGACAGGGCCTAAGAGGAAGAACCACTGGGTGAGGAGCTCATATTCTAGCTATTGTGCAAAGTGCGGTGCGTGCTAATGGTGCTCTACAAAGCACAATTATATCTGAATGGGAGCTGAGTTTTCAACAGGAGATGCATTTTCTCAGGAGGTCCTAGAAAAAACATCCTGAGTGTTTTATAAACTATGCCCCGCTACAGAAAGTGGACCCCTTGTTTAGCTATTCTGAAAAGAATCCAGTTTAAGAGCCCGGTGAATCTTGCTTTAGCAGTGCCATTTGCATGCACAGCGCACTTTGCACTAACAACTTCCTCTGGCCTCTAAGACAGAAGCTTCCTGTGCTACTGCTGGTAGCAGCCGCAAGGATGGCGTGAAAACCTCTCTTTTGAACACAAGGAAGTGACTTGAGAAAGAAAGCTGACAGCTTCGACTTACTCTGCTGCCTCCTTTCCTGCTCATCTCTCTCAGATCTCTGATATGAGTCGTCTTTGCTACTATTTGTAGCCTGGTAAATACCCTAGATTTGCATCTCTGAGTTTAATTATTTGCAGCATGTTGCATTTATATGCATATACTCTTTATTTCTCTCCACTGAGGCATCATGTGTCGGCCATTATTGGAGGCAGGATTCTGCACTGATCTTATCAGAAACTAAGGGGGTGGGGGGAGATGGTCATGTGGTCAGAGTTACTATATGTAAGGCTATGTCTACACTCACGGCTTCTTGCGCAAGTAATATGCAAATGAGGCTAAGCGTGGAATATCGCCGAGCCTATTTGAATAGCTAATGAGCCACCATTTTTTTCAGAAGAGGCTCTTGTGCAAGAAGGAGCATCTACACTGCCCCTTCTTGCGCAAGAAAAACCCTCTTGCGCAATGCCGTTACACCTATTACTTTTCAGGAAGAACGGAATTGCACAAGACGGTTTTTCTTGAGCAAGAAAGGACAGTATAGACACTCCTTCTTGCGCAAGATCCTCTTCTGAAAAAAATGGTGGCTCATTAGGTAGGCAAATGAGGCTCGACGATATTCCACGCTTAGCCTCATTTGCATATTACTCACGCAAGAAGCCACGAGTGTAGACATAGCCTAAGAGTCAGAGCTCAGGGAATAGGAACAGTGTAGGAGCAGGCTAAGGCGTGGGGAATCTGTTGTCAATATCAGGCAAGAGTTCTAAGCCCTGAAATGATATTGAGCAGACTCAGCTGCTGTTGTGCTGGTGAGGCTTATAAATCAATTGTGAGTGTCACTAGACCAGTCCCTGGCTCCTGGATTGGCTGGAGCCTAGCACAGGTGATTCATCACCTTATAGAGCTTCAGTAGCAAATCCTAAACCACAGAAATGCTTCTCTCTCAAAAGATGCATGTATCTTGAAGGCTAATGGCCCAGTCATAATCCGTCTATCCTGGAGAATGTGTGTGTCTGTCTGTTTGTGAGTCAATTTGTTCAAGAACTCCTCCTACATGGTAAGAGCCAGAGCCCCCAAATTTGGGAGGCAGCTTCCTCTTCTCCTAACTTAAAGCAAGGTCAGGGTGTGGTTGTGCCAGGCCAATGGGAAGTGCCTGGAATAGGAATGTTTTCCAGAACATAGAAAGAGAGGGGGCAGAGCGGAGGGGCATGATACTGAAGTGACCAGCAGGGGCAGCTGCACTAGTAGCAGAGTGCCCAGCTGTGGACAGGGCTCCACATGACAGGCACCGGATAGGGTAAGTGGCCCCCCCGCAACCGCAAACAGTGCCCTAGAGCTTCAACCTTACCCCCACAAAGAGGCTGCAGAACCAGGGTCCCTAAAGCCTCGCCCCCTCAGAACAGGTTATAGGGCCGGGAGGGGGCACTGCAGGCTGGGACTAGCCCCCAGAAGCTCGCCTCTCCTGGATCAGCTGGGTCAACAATAACTCTTGCATACCCCATCCCCCTGCCCTGGGATCCTCCCCCCCCCCTGTGCTCTGCCCTGAGCCCCACACGCCCTGCCCTGACTTCTGCATTCCCGCCCCCTGCGCTCAGCCCCAACACACTTGCCCAGCTCCCCTGCCCTCACTCCTGCACCTCCACTCCCTATCTGAGCCCCCCATGCCCAACCCCTTGCCCTGATTTCTCCACCACCTGCCCTGATTCTGGTACCCCTGCCCTAAGCCCCCCAAGTCCCCTTCCCTGACTGCCCACCTCCTGTTGTGAGCCTCCCAGAAGTGCAGAAAATCTGTTTATTCTACCAAGAGGCAGAAAACCTGCAAATATTGCCTGCCCACGTGCTCTGTCTAATGTTTGAATCACTTCCATTCTTGTATCAATACAAACTTCGTTTCCCCTTCGGTTCTGAAGAAGATGCTCACTGAAGTAAAGCCAGTGCACTTGTACTCCAAAAACAACTTGAGTTCAAGACCCCAGCGAGGCCGGGTGAATCTGCTTGCATTTCTTGTTTCTTTTGGGTTCTTAGGTCCTGGAATCCACCACTACGCAGGCTCCCCGGAGCAGGCTGGGAGCAACTTAAAGCCATGTCTCAGCCAAGCAATGAAAGAAATCCCTACGCAGCAGCACGGCCAGACCCCTGTCTATTTGGGAGCAACTGATAGCACGAGGCTGAGGTGAGTCGAGGTTTCGGTATCCAGCTGCCGAGGGCACACCGGGTACAAGCCACCGTTTTGTAGCTTCCCCGTCATGAGCAGCGGGCAGAGGAGCTGACAGGATCACCAGGCCCCTGGGCAATATGTGGGAGGGGGGCTCTGTGCCCCCTGAAGGGGCGGGGTCTCAGCTGGAAGGGGTGGGGCTGGGGCTGTGGATGGTGTGACACCCCGCCCCCGCCCCAGCCCTCAGAGCCAGCTGGAGTGTGTGGTGCAGGGCTCTGGAGCGCGCTGCTTGGGGCTCCAGTGACCCCAGGAGCCCCAGGGTAATTGCCCCCTTTCTCTCCCATCGGCAGGCTTGGCGGTGGGTGAAGACCCTCCGTGGGAAGACGAGCTCCCCTACCCTGCCCCTTCCGGCCCAGGCCACTTGCTGCTCTCAGCGCCTCCGTGGCCCTGGCTGGAGCCTGGCCAGCGCTGGTGGGGAGGGACAGTTGGAGCCACAAGAGGGACAGAGGGGAGCGCTGAGCCTGGAGCCCCTCCCCTTTCCACCTGCGGCCCCGCCCAGGACCCTGTCCTGTTCTGTCCCTTCTCTGTGGGCTGTGACCTATTCTGCCCACAGCTGCATCCTCATTTTCTCCCGCAGCCCTGCCCCCACTCTGCCTCCCCCCCACAAAGGCCCTGCCCCTGCTTGCACCCCTCCCACCCACCCCTCACTGTGGCACCGAGACTGGAAAAGTGAGAGCAGCTCCAGGGCCAGGGGGATTTTTCCCGGAACCCCAAATCTGCCACTGCCCCTCCCCCCAGTGCAAGGCTTGTGGGAGCGTAGCCTCCCCCGGCATCCACTATCCACTGCTCAAGCTCCCTGTTCATCCCTGGCTGCACTGGCCAGGCAAACCATCGTAGGTAGACCCCATTATCTAAGCGCATCTTCCCAGTGCCCCTGAGAGGGAGGGGGCGCTGTTGCGAAAGTACAGACCCTCCGCGGCTTTGAAGTGTCTAAATCCCATGGACCAACAAGCTCATGGCCACACAGGCTGCCTGTGGCAGGGCAGGGAATTAGATCCGGGTCTCCCAACTTCCAACCTTGGGCCCTAACCACTGGACCGTGTGTCTTCTCTAAAACCGCGTGCTTGGCTTCCAAGGGCGGAGTCTGTGTGGGCTGCTCTCCAGCCACATGAATAAGCTGGTGGTTAGTGCGGTGGATTGGTGCCTGTTGTAAATGTGATCCTGTGTCACTTCTCAAAACAAACACCACACTCAGGCTTGTTCTTGGGGCCCTGTGTCAACTAATATCCTTCTTCCCTCTTCACCCACCCTCACCAGTCCCGCTGTGTCGGATTCTCTGCTGGCTGCTGTATCCTCCGCCCTGAAGTTGTTCCCTTTTGATTTTCGGGGGGCAGAAATTCTGTCCCCTCCACAGCAGGCGGTGTTTGGCTGGGTCACGGTTAACTATCTCCTGGAGAACTTCATCAAGGTAAAGGCTACAGGCTTGGCTTAGGACACCTCATGATTCTCCATGCCATCCCCCCAATGTGAGTCCACTGATGTCAGTGGTGCCACCACAGCATAACAGAGAGAATTGGGCTGGAAGAATAGATAGTAATCAAGTGGAGGAGTGGAGGGATCATTAGGGTTCGGCCTGTAGGGGGCGCCTAACAGAGTTTTGAAATTGTTCCTAACTCCCTTGGACTGCTGCTGTGGCCGGGCTATACGACAACGTTTGCCTGGCCGGCATGGAAGGGGTCCCTGTTGCGACTGGATTAAAAGGACTGCCCTAGCGTAGCGTTCTCCCGACGTGCTCACATGCTGCGCTTGGTGCCATACTCCCCAGGGCCTAAAGGAAAATGTACCCCGGTTTTAAAGACGTTGGTGATTCTTAGTAAGCCTGGCCCAAGATGGAGGGACTGTTTAAAACAAAAAAACAAGATCCCCCGCCCCCGCGTCTTGCAGCTCTAGTTCAGACAGTAACCACCACCAACTTTCCGCATATGTATTCCAGACTGGTGGGCCGCTTGGCTCCGTTGAGTTACCGCTCAGGACTTGCCAAAGACAGCAAATGCAATTCGTGTCCCTTTGCTCCTTAAGCTCTCTCAGCTTAGGTAAAAATCCCCGTTAGCTGTGGCGGCAGTGGGGCTGTGAGCCGTTCTGCCTTTGGCTAGCGGAGGACAGTAGAGGGCATGCCTTCATGCACCTTCCCTCTGTTCATTCCTTTCCTTTTCTCCGTTCCAAGGGTGCATGGATTGAGCAGAGCACTGCTTTCCCAAACTGGCAGGGTTGTACAAGGGAGGGCTCGTTTCCCCACGTGTTTGCTGGTGACCGTTCATACGCCCTTCGTTATTTTATTTGTGGAAAGCTGTTTTGTAAAATTCTCAGCTGGGAGGCTGGTCACACTGACCCCAGATCAGTTTACATTGTTCTGCAGGACAGACTAATGCCTGTACGACGAGTCCTCCACAAAGGACTTTTTAGATCATGCTGTAGAATGCAGTGAGATAACCCAAATGTAGGCCCAATAATTAACAAGATTCTTAGCGCCATTCAGAACAGCAGCTACTATACTGACTACATATGCCCTTCCCTTTTCTGGTGGCTTTTTTAGATCAATAATGCCAGCACTTGCCTAATCTGCCCTCTCAAGAAGCAGTGGGGTTTGAGAACTGAGACTACAAGATGTTCCTGTAAGGAGTTAAAGTACATGAACTAGGCAGAAAGTCTTGTGTAATCACTGACATGCCTCTGTAGAGAGAAAGAGTTTAACAAATAATTGCTTCATAGGCGAGGTGGTTCTGTTCTCAGGGCTCATGTCTTCAGGGATTGTTATTAAATGACTCAACGGCCTCCCGAGGTCTCTTCCAGCTCTATGATTCCATGACTGGAGGTAGTCCAATGCTATAGGGTACACCGCTGACACCTTTCCCTCATTCTGTGTTTACCATCCATTTATCTGAAACACACACAAGCCATCCCATAAGCCCAACTGTTCCGATAACCTAAATGGTGTTATCCAGTTTGTACTTCTCCAGCTACAGGTTTACGCCACAGTGTGACAGCACTGCGTAACTTTGCTTGATTCAAAAATCACAATTCAGTGTAAAGACCTAGAGGGCAGAACGAGGAGCAATGGTCTCAAGTAGCAGTGGGGGAGGTCTAGGTAGGATATTAGAAAATGCTATGTCACTAGGCAGGTGGGGAAGCACTGATGGGTTCCTTAGGGAGGGGATGGAATCTACATCCCTAGAGGTGTCTAAGTCCCGGCTTGACAGAGCCCTGGCTGAGATGATTGAGTTGGGATTGGCCCTTCTTTGAGCAGGGGGTTGGACTTGGTGACCTTGTGATCTATGTTTCTATGTCCTGCCAGGGGTTGAAAATTATGCCCAAGCTTCAGTGGAAAGTTAATTTTGCTAGATGCTCAGTAAGGCTTTGGAAAATGCCATGGGTGACTGTGTATCATGTTAATGTGGGTACTGCCGATTGCTGTCATTAGTCAAACAGATACCTCAGTTCTGCCACCAGCACAGAAATAGCAGCAATGGGGCTTTAGTTTTAAAATCTACCTCTGTGGTCCCCTTTTGTCTAGTACGGCTGGAGTGGACAGTGGAGCTGCTCCAGGAAGGGAACAGTCGGAGTCATGACCATAGGAGATGCCTCAACCCAGGTCACTTTCAAGATCAAAGAAAGGAGCATTGATCCTGAGAACGAGGTGACACTGCGGCTGTTCGGGCAGGCACACAGGGTCTACACTCACCAAGCCCCGTGTTACGGCAGGGACCAGCTCCGCAGGAGGCTGCTGTTGAAAGCCATACAAGTGAGTGCAGTGTGCTCATGCGCTTCATGGCTGCTTCAGACCTGTGACATGAGATGGCTATCACTCAAGGCAATGTAGGTATGTAGCGGGTAACCTCAGACACCCTTGTTAATGCCGGGACTGGCTTGTGAGGACATGTGCAGGGAGCATGTGTGACGAACACTGTTTGTGGTGTGAGTAGGATGTTTGTGGCGTGACCAGAGGTGTCTACTGAAGGCTTGAAATAAATCAATTTTTCACCATTTCAGCACACCCACACAGACTGACAAAAAAATATTTCCATTGATCATTGACATTTGCAGATAGGGAAAGCAAGAAAAATGCCACTTAGGAACTTATTGGCGTTTGATTTAAGGAGGCTATTTATTTTGTATCGTTTGAGGTGACGTTGGCAGTTTGTATGTTTAGCAGCTGTACAGCTTTAATTTTTTTGGATCTCAGCCTCCATTGCCATTAAATAATTATCAGTAAAGTGGACAGCCACCACGGGTCCCAGGGCAAATGGGGGGGTGCTGATTCCACGGGGCCAAGGACAGTCAGCCCTTAGCGCCGCTGGGACCGTGGTGCTGTCCCCTCCCCGGCCTCACAGCTGCATGGAGCAGTGCTCTGGTGTTCCTGCAGCAGATTAAAGGGACTTGGGGCTGGCAGCCAGGAGCTCTATGGCCGTGCCACAGTGCACCTGCCCCTTTTGCACTCCAGGGCTCCCACAACTCCGGCTAATGCTCTAACGAATGGACAGTTCTTCCTTTGGAGTCATGCTAGATAATCTGTGAGGAGCGTTAAAGCAGAAGGAGTAACCAGCTTCCCAGTCTCAGAGGGACGAGAAGAGTTTGGGCGGGGGGTGGGGGGTATCTTATCTTTAGGTTGGACGGGACTGGTAGGGATAACATATGGACCGAACATTCATCCCAAACTCAAGTGACCTGTTCTTGAAACGTTGATAAAAGTTAGACCTGTGAAGAAAACCCTTTAGCTTCCCTGCCAGCTTTGGGCTGGGACGGGGAAGGCCCAAGGAGCTGTGTTTCTGGTCTCACAAGAAAGAATCAGGAAACGAGTCCTGGTCCCGTGAGGTGCCAAACCCTTGCAGCTCCCACTGAAGTCCACGGGAGCTGAGACTGTTCAGCAACATGCAGATTTAAGCCCCATCTTTGCAGGAGGTTAGATAGTTTGTATAGACTCTGGGGGGCTTGGTTTATGCAAAGTTTTTAAAATCCACCCTTCTCTGTTATAACCTGGCATGTTGAAACCAAGCTCTCCTTAGTTTTATTGTATTCTGTCTTGATCTGAGTCCAGCATCATCTTTTTCTCTCTCTGCTCATTTTATCCTCTCCCTCTAGGACCATGGCTATGTGAGAACTGTATCTCATCCCTGCTGGCCTCTCTCCTACTCCCGAGATGTTCCATTTGGTTCTGTGCATGCTGGGCCCTGCATTGCAAATAATATCCCTTTAAGAGCAGTGACATCAGAGGACGTATTTCATGTAACTGGTTCCAGCAACTCTTCTGCCTGCAGAAAACTAATGGGAAGTTTGTTCAACTCCTCCTTGTTCTGCAACTTCTCGCAGTGTTCCCCAAATGGAGTTTTCCAACCCAACAGAGCTAGATTTCAGGTACATTCTCCATTACATGAAGGCGTGCTTTATGTTTTACATGTGGAGCTCTTAAGAGATGGACCCAACTCAACAGCTAATAAATATCATAAGATTAACTGATACTAGTACTCTGCCCTTTGCTGGGTGGAATTAGAATTGCTCTGGGTAGTATGTGTGTGCAGCAGTGCCCTCTACTGGACAGAGTGAGACCTGTTCAACTGTATATCATAGCCCAGAGGTGGCCAACCCATTCTGGACAAAGAGCCGGGAAAAGTTGTCGAGGAAAAAAAAAAAAAAGGACTGCCCCTTTAAAAGGAGCCCCCGGTCGCATTTGGCCTCTTTAAGAAACCGCATTTAAACGTGTTTTGAGGCTTTTTGGTCACAGCAGGCTCCTGCCGCCTGCTGCCATCTTTATTTTTGCATCGTTCATGGGCGCGCCAAACGGCTCCCCTGCCCAGGTCAGCACAGGGAGCCGGGAGGAGAGGGTTGGCATAGGGGCGGCTTTTGAGCCACGCGGGGGGAGGGGAGGCTTCATGAGCCACACCTGGGCAAGGGAGGGCAGAGCCGCTTGTGGCTCGTGAGCCTCGGGTTGGCCACGGCTGTCGTAGCTCTACACTTATAAGAGCAACAGATTCTTTTTTAGCTCAAGTGTAGGGGTCTGCTGGCAAGACAAGAGGTTGTGCACTGGCACTATGAGGTTCCCAACAGGGATCGCTTTCTGGTGAGAGAAAACTCTCAAGGGTCCAAGCGACTTGCATTTAATGAACCAGCTGGTCATCATAGGGGTCAGAATGGGTCACTCATTAAGGCTCTAGGCTAGAAGCACCTTTGGCTTCAAGTGTCGTGGTGGAACTGAACCTTATGCTGTCTGAGTCATAGAATCATAGAACCATAGAGCTAGAAGAGACCTCAGAAGGTCTCTTAGTGAATATACCAGAGTGCTGAGTTTCTGGGATGCTGATCGTCCTTGTTCCGCAGGTGGATGCTACCGGTCCTCCAGCACTTTCTGAACATAATGTAGGGAATGACTTTAACTTCTGCCCAGCGTCCCCTCTCTGAACCACAGGTTCTAGAGTCCACAGTCATGTGGGAGCCAGGGCTGAGCATACGACTGCAAAGAGCTCTTGGAAAGCTTGAGTCTGAAAGGCGCTCGACAAGACCCTACTTTCTCCTAGGCCCTGGTCTGGGTCTCGGAGCTGTAGTTGCTTCTTTATCATACATGTTACAAGGGAAAGTCATTCAGTTTAACCGCTGAAGGGCCAGATTAACCAGTTACCCTGCTCCTGGCCTGGGGAACCTTCACGGGACACTTTGGTGTGGGGGAGAGGGACACTTTGGAGGCTAGCAGTGAGAGGGTGTGTGTCGGGCGGGGGGGGGGAGAAAAACAGATTTAACCACAATTCCATTCCAGAAGCTGGGGGAGGGGGCTGGAGTTTGTGGGTGAAAATGTAGAAATTAACTGACAGGAAGAGTGTTCATAATTCTTATATGAAGAAAAAATATAATCAATGTCAATGAAAGCCATATTTTAAGTTTATTTGTCAAATTAGAACAATCAACAACAAGCTATTTCCAATCCCAGATCTTGAGATGTCAGTTTTGGAGCCTTAGCACAAGTTTGATACTTTGGACACTCTGTAGTAGAGATACATACAATCTACTTAGCCTTATAGTTATTGTTATTTTTTAAAGGTCTTATGGCCTCTTGTGAAGAGGAGAATGAGAGAGTTAATTTTTTCCAGGAATGCTTAAAAGTAAAAAAAATGACTGAAAAACAACCGACACTCCAGATTGGAAGGAGGTTCCTAGTGTGTTACTCTAAGGCAGTGTTTCTCAAAGTGGTCATGGACCCACTCTGAGGCTATGTCTACACTGCAGAGTTTTTGTGCAAAAACAGCTATTTTTGTGCAAAAACTCACGGAGCATCCACACCTCAAATGTGTTTTTGCGCAAGAAAATGTACAGTGAATTGACAGAACAGAGGGGTTTTTGCAGTATACGTATTCCTCTTTCTACGAGGAATAACTCCATTTTGCGCAAGAGCTCTTGTGCAAAAAGGTGTGTGGGGAAAGGAAACAGGTTTCTTTGTGCAAAAACAGCCTATGGAAAGAGACACAGGTGCCCTGGTGGCCATTCTGTGAATGGCAACCAGAGCTTTCTTGTGAGAGCGCGTCCATGCAGTCTGGACAGTCTCTTGCACAAAAGCACATCGCTTTTCCGATTCGCTTTTGCAGTGTGGATGCTCCCTTGCACAATAAGTTTTTGTGGAAGATCTTTTCTGCAGAAAGCTTCCTGTGCAAGAAGCCCGCAGCGTGGACATAGCCTGAGAGAGCTGCTACCAGGCCCTTCTGGTTTGTTTACTTACAGGCTTTGCAGCCATGAAGCCTCGCTGCTTCCCATGTCTCCCCTTGGCTGCAAACGGCAAATGGCAGCCAATGGAAGTCGCGAAGCTCCTTGGCTGTGGCGCCGGTAAGTAAACGAGCTGGAGCGGCCTGGTAGCAGCTTTCTCAGAGTGGGTCCGCGGACCACTTTGAAAACCACGGTGTAGTTCCCTTACTAAAGGGGCCTCTGTTTTAGTCTGGAAAGACCCTGTGTGCTACAATCCAGACTACAATTCCCATGAGCCCTTGGGAAAAACAGGAAGGAAGTGACTCGTGTGTGGGAGATCACTCTCTCCATGTGCATGAGAAGAGAGGTCTAGCCGTGTGGGACTCTGCCTTGGAGTTTGGAACAGACGGGGAGCCGGGCTGCTGTGGAGGAGTTTGATCCAGTCCAGGGGCTGTTGGCGTGCAGCTACAGACTGGGATTTTTGGGACTGGGATCTAGCAGGCTACTTCTGATAGGCACAGCACAAGGCAGTAAGTAATTGGGCCTTTTTGGGAAAGTGCTGTCTGGGACAGAGCTGCTGCCTCGCTTGGACTCAGTCTCCACTACAGCTGCAGTTCTTCAAGCGCGCCCACGCAAGCAAGAGTCTGGGACTGAGTGCAGGGGTGTGCACGCTCTGGGTGGGGGATCAGTATTGGCAGTGCACAGGCTAGATACACAAGCTCCAGTTCTTCTTGTGCACTTTGTTAATGCTGTTCCTTGTTCATCTGTTAACCCCTGTCTATTGAAGTTAAGTAAAGATTGTTTATTTTAAAGTAATCTATGAGATGTACAGGATTTGTAGTTGTTGTTTTGGAATTAGATCCATATTATAGCTGGAATGAGTATGTTCCTGGAGGCTCTCAAGGCACACCAGTAAGTGTGTACAAGGCCAGCCAGGTGGAGGCACCGCCATTGTACATGCATTATGAGCAAGGGGCTGCAGCAAGGAGGTGGGTAGGGCTTTCCCCAACTAAACACCATCGCCACTGGGATGCTCAGGATCTCCTTTTCAGTTAAAACCATCAGGCGCCCAGGCACACCTGTGAGTGTGACCTGCTCCCGAGTAACCCAGGGAGGAAAAAGGGGGTTACAACGGCTCTAAGGATCTGAGTACAAACATCCCCTTCATGACATTCACTGCAGGGATTCAAATTTGTGAGTCTCTGCCACCCTCAGAAATATTAAAGAGTAAACAGAAGCCAAGGCGACTTCCCCGTTGGACGAGAAGGCCGTACAGCGCAGCAGACCCACAGCTATACCCTGGCTGGCTGCTTAGGGCAGCCTTTCTTTGTATCTGCTCATGTACAAACCAGCCGCTCCTTAAAGTGTCAGGCGAAATGTCCCAGAATTAAAAAGTGCACCTGGCACCCTGCTGGGGACTCAGCGTTTGTGTGGGACAGCCTGTGTGGGCCCGCCCGGGTAACCTGACCCAAAGGCCAGGGTGTCCAAGGGAAGACTCACAGACCAGTGGGACTAGCTGGAAGATGAGATGGCCACCCCGGGGTATTGGCCTTCCCCCCAAACAGGAGAGCTGGAGGGAAATGGGAAAGTGTTCAGTGGAACGGAGCCAGGCGTGCGCGGCGACACCTCGTGCCTGTTCCTTGCCAGCAGGGAAAGATCCCAGGGGCCATTCTGTGGCCCTGCTGCTCTGGCAGTGCAGCACTGATGCGCCCCACGCGGGGCTACTTGACTGTGCTGGGGGCGCCCCCTCCCCTGCCAGAGCAGCCCCGTGGCTGCTGGTGTCACAAGGGGCTTGCTCCTCCCAGCCTTTGTAACCTGGCGACCGGTGGGGACGACGGCAGGGGACGATGAAACCTGCACCAATCATCTTCTGAGCTGCCTGCCCCGCCCACCGCTCCCTCTGCCCAATGGGAGGGATGCGTTTCAGAAAGTGCTGCAGAAGCCCCGGCCCTGCTGTTGGCTTTGCCAGAGACACCCTGGCCCTCCTGTGCGGGGAGGGAAGACTGGCCAGCCTGGCGGGGGGGGGGGGGGGCACGCGGCCTTGGCAGTCAGCGTGGCTGAGCCAGTGTGTGTGTGCGGGGGGAGCCCGGCAAGGAAGAGCAGCCTGGGTCGCTCTTGGCTGGCTGGCTGGGGAGGGGAGCAGAGCGAGCCAAGGGGGCTGCCTGCTCCTCGGTGCTCTGCGTTGGCTGCTGCTGTTCAGTTCTTGCCAAGATGGAGCCAGTATCCCATGATACTGCAGCCAGGAGCCAAGCAGCCGTTTGCAAGGGCTGGGCCTTTGGTTGTGCTTGATGAGCCTGCTGTGCTGTCACTGGGGAGGAGGGGGGAGAGGAGTAAACAAAGCAAGCCGCCTCCATTGCTAGAGGGGAGGCAGTGCCCTGCTGCAATAGGAAATGTAGATAAATGGGGCTGCAGCCCCCCTAGCCCTCCTTAAATGGCGCCTCTTGGAGACAAACCCACATGTGTAGGGAGAGCATCCTGGGAAGATGCCATACGCTGCCTCACACGGCTGCCTTGCTCTCTTTGTTCCCTACACAGGGGCTGAATTTTCTGATGCTGGTTTTTGCTGCTGTTCTAGGTGATTTCTGAGGCTCTCGACCTCGTGAAGAAGATGACGCCCGCGCCTGACCTGGGCCAGGCAGTCGACTCGCTCTGTGGCATGTCTCTGGAAGAGGTGACTGGGAGCTAGCCCGCTTACACCCTGGGGGTAACTTGAGTGAGGCAGGCAAAGCTTTCAGGCACAACCCCATTCAGGCCTTGGTTCTCCTCCAGAGCACTGCGAGCGGGCGACCCCGCCGAAGGGAAGCCTGGCATTCTCTTGGGAGCTGGGATAAGATCCGGCCCCTCTCCAAAGCCTTGCCTCTTTCAAGAAATGGGATCGGTGAAATGCAAAACGGCTCCAAATCCAGACTCTTCCCACCCCCTTCGGGAGCCACATTGTACTGCCTTGCCATAGTGGGCTGGGCAAAGTGAGTTAAAAGTATCTGTGCCCACGAAAGCGCATGCTCCCATCTACATGCTTTGTTAGTCTTTAAAGTGCTACCAGACTGTTCGTTGTTTTTTAAGTTTTTCACATAATCTGTACAGTGTTATTCCAAAGAATTAGATCACCCTTGGGAGCCCAGATCCTTCTCCCTGTTTAATCTCGTGCTCCTTCCTCTGGATTAAGGAGTAAGAAGGGGATGCGGACTGGCCCTCCTGCATCTTACTTCCTTGTGTGATGTCTCCTGCCACTCTCCTTCTTTCAAACAAAATTATTCTCCTACTCTGGCTCTCCCACGTGGAGGGCCCCATGGCATAGAATCATAGAACACTAGGACTGGAAGGGACCTCGAGAGGTCATCAAGTGCAGTCCCCTGCCCTCCTGGCAGGACCAAATACTGTTTAGACCATCCCTAAGAGACATTTATCTAACCTGCTCTTAAATATCTCCAGAGATGGAGATTCCACAACCTCCCTGGGCAATTTATTCCAGTGTTTGACCACCCTGACAGGAACTTTTTCCTAATGTCCAACCTAAACCTCCCTTGCTGCAGTTTAAGCCCATTGCTTCCTGTCCTATCCCCAGAGGCCAAGATGAACAAGTTTTCTCCCTCCTCCTTATGACACCCTTTTAGATACCTGAAAACTGCTATCATGTCCCCCCTCAATCTTCTCTTTACTAAACTAAACAAGCCCAATTCCTTCAGCCTTCCCTCATAGCTCATGTTCTCTAGACCTTTCATCATTCTCGTTGCTCTTCTCTGGATCCTCTCCAGTTTCTCCACATCTTTCTTGACATGCGGTGCCCAGAACTGGACACAATACTCCAGTTGAGGCCTAACCAATTAAGGCATGAGGTCCTTCCACAGAGAGGGGGCCCATGGGGATCTTTCCAGGAAGAATTCAAAAGATAGTTTTCTTTGAAAAGCCAAACACAAATGAAATGCAGTATTTTGGATGAAGGAGGGTCTCTCCCTTCCCTGCCGCTGGAACAAAAGCCTCCAGCTTAGCAGGCTGAAGGATGCATTCACTCCACAGACATAACCAAGGCACTTGAAAGCTGGATTTTAGCACATTGGAAGGATTCAGAAATGCAGTTAGTGAATACTGACTTGTCTAACTTCTTTTGCAAATGCTGGTCAGCTGAGCAAGATGTCCCAGGCGAGCCCAGACAGACTTGCTGATCACTGCTCCGTATCCACGTTCCTCTACCATCTCCGTGCCAGGGGGTTCCTGTTTGACTGGGACAGCTCTGGCCAGACGACATTCCAGGAGGTCAGTGTGATGGGGAGGTGGCTCACAAAGTGTTCGGGAGGGATGTGTCCTCTGTTACCGCCTGGGCCCATTACTCTGGGGCACGCTCCTTTGTTAGTAGGGTTACTCTGATGGGGGAAGAGGAGGTTGATCGTTCTATCAGCGTGCTGCTCGTGTTCTCATAGGGAGTTTTACTTCTCCCTGCTGCCCGTTCCCTCCCAATGGAGCTCTCCTGGAGGAACTGCAGGGCAGGGCTCCTCCCAGACGAACACACAGACCCTCACACCCGCTCCCGGAGCACGTCTGAGAGGCCTGGTTAATGGGCTCGCCCACACTGACCCCTCCTATGTCCCTGGACTCAGTAGGCTGCTGGCACAGCGGTGCCCCTCCTGTGCCCATGGACTCAGTGGGCGGGTTAAACAGCACTTTAAGCTGCCACCCTTGTGCCCCCAGATTCCGCACCCCCTTAGCCCCACTTTCACTGCACAGCCGTTCTGCTTGTAACCCACTTGATGAGCAAAACCCCACAGGACTTTGGGGCGCGACTGGGATCTTTAGCACGGCGACGAGGCGCGTTGTTGAGTGAATGGAGAAGCCAGAACAACACCCCCAAATGGGCAGGGGGAGAGGAAAGCGGAGAAGAGAGAAAAGCAGCCAGACTGACAGTGAGAGAGATTTATTTCTAGGCAGTCACCTACAAAGGGAGCCAAACAAACCAAACCGTCACAGTATCAAATCTAACTTAAATCTGATTGCCAAGGTCAGAGCCAGCAGACCACAACTGATCATACAAGGCAGGGTCAGGAGGCCGTACCTTGGAGGGGGGAGGAGAGAAATCTCACCACTCCATGAA
The DNA here is from genome assembly GCF_052426305.1 of Pelodiscus sinensis. Taxonomy (NCBI): domain Eukaryota; kingdom Metazoa; phylum Chordata; order Testudines; family Trionychidae; genus Pelodiscus; species Pelodiscus sinensis. The sequence continues at coordinate 3,636,284 of NC_143074.1, read as the reverse complement.
GCTTGAACTGACTAGGGATCCCAGGTGTGATGGTAGCTGGGGGGTCCAGAGGGCTGGAGACTGGCGGAGCAGAGCCCCAGCACGGTCAGAAGGAGTCCCCGCGGAACTGATGCAGAGTTCAGATCCAGGCATCCGAGCACTTGGCTTGAGCGGAAGAGGGGGTTTTGTAGGGACACAGCAATGGCTCTAGGGGGACACTGGATTTGTGTCTGGGTAAAGAGATGGTTCGAGGGAGCATTCTAAAGTTGTTTTGTTGAGAGCAGAGACCCATCATTCCTGGCTATGGGTGCTGTGCCTTGAGGGAGCTCGCAGTGCAGTGAGGCAGTGTCAGTAGTTTGGATATCAACAGAGGAGTTATTACTAAAAATGGTGTGATGATTCCTGAGCTGGGTGTGAGCAGGCCTGGGTTCACTGGCATCCAGAGGAGAGACTTCCTACAAGGACGTGCTTTCCTGCTTTCGGTGCCGTTCTTGCTTTGGAAGTGCTGTTCTCCATTCTGTACCTTATCAGTTCTAGCTGGCAGGTAACACCTCTCCCATGGTCATTTTTATGATATTGTACATGGATGCTGCTATTTCTGGCTGGCAGCAGTTCCTTCCAGGCAAAGTCAATGGGGAAAAGGTTTGGATAAAATAAGAACTGAGTCTGAACATTCGGTGCCCGAGCAACGCAGCGTGCCCCGGTGCTATATTGTTATCGAATAAAGTCACGAGTGTGACAGGCGAGCCTGTCAGCTAGGCCACGGAAAGGTGACACTCTCTATGCGTCACTGCTGGGAACCTTGACAGACCTCGCGAATGAATGGGATGAAATTCCAATCCTGACATGGAGCAACTAGTCCTCTAGTAGACAGCACAGGGCACCATGCCTGGGGGCAGATCAGGGAGGGTGGTCTGGACATCATTGAAAACTAAGGGCAAAAGGACATCTGCATGGTCTTCTGAGCGGAGACGGACCTGAGCCAAAAATAAATCCCGACCCGATTCTGGTTTTTGATTGCCTTGCTGAGTTTGGGAGTGTTCACATCTGGAGAGCTAGTGGGATCTGTTACTGAGTCTCAGCCCAACTATGTGGGTTCTGAGTCCTCTCGGGGGACACAGGAGCCCTTCCTGCCTTTGGCCAGGACTGGGTCTGTAAGCTTTTGGGAACCTGGTCTTTCCAGCCTTCTAACCAATGTTGAGACCAAAGAAACTTGGTCTGGGTGTTGCAATATCTGTCTGAGCCTCCAGCTCTGGGCTTCACCTGTCTCTAGCCCCCTGCCACGGACCACTCTCCATCTGTTTTGTTTCACTAGGTTGGTAACACATCAGCTGGCTGGACGCTTGGGTACATGCTGAACCTGACCAACGCCATCCCAGAGGAGAAGCCGAGTTCCCTGAAAGGGATTGAATATGGGGTCTGGCCCTTGCTCTTCATCCTCTTTGTCCTGCTGCTCACGGGCTCTTTCACCCGCATCGCATACCGTGTGATGGCCAAGGACGACGGGCAGGATGGCATCTTGGAAGGAGAATGACGGTCGCCGGGGTTGTCAGCTCTCAGCAGAGGGCAGTTACAGGCCAGGGGGAAGGAACGCACACAAAGGCGTGTCTGGCCTGAAGAGACAAAGGGTTCCGGAGACTTAGTGGGCTGCTGCGAGGCTGTAAATAGAGATCACGGACCTTGTTCTGCAGGAAGTGCGGGGTTGCAGTAGCTGGCAAGCTACAGCCCTTCCTGCACCTGTGGAATGAGAGACGGGGCAAAGCTGTTGCACAGGTGTCAGAAAACGCTCTTTCATGTTTGTTTGTTTTTCATCCAACCCCTTCTCCCACAGGCAAACAGCCAGATAGGGCTGTCAAATTTCAGGCCAGAGTTCAGCCAGCTGGCCCTTTGCACCAAGCCAAACAGACTGTAAGCCTTTAATGCCATAGAAAGTGCCTTGTAACTACCCTGAATGCTGGGGACATGCTGGTAGGCTGGTTTTGGTAATGCTGAAAAGGCAGATCCCAGTGAAAAAGAGATACTTACCGATTCCCTCTACCTTCCTGAATTTTCTATACCCTCTGCTCCCTGTCTCCCACTCCCTCCTTTTGTTTTCCTCCCTCCCCCCTTCTCTCCTATTTATTTTGGGTCTGCACATCTTAAACTCAAAACTCCGGCCATCTGAAGAAGTGGGCTGTGCCCACGAAAGCTCATGATACCATCTACATGTTTCGTTAGTCTATAAAGTGCTACCAAATTATTTGGTTTTTTTATCCAGTTTTCAGTCACTCCTAGAGGTACTCTGGGGTATCTCCCTGGAAGTCAGTGATGCTAGATTCGCATCTTGATGGCTGAGAGCTGAATCAATTGGAGATCCGGTCTTGTGCTCTTTTGAACGTCTGCCCCAGCAGAATCAGTAGCTTTTACAGGAAAAATGGCTTTCTGAGCATGCCTCAAAGCAAAGAGACGTGACACACGAATACAACGTTTGTCAGCACAACCGAGCCAGGACAGTCTTGTCGATTCTAGAAGGGCAGAAGGAAAATATGATCAGACTGAGAAAAATTTATTGCAAAAGGTGCTGTCCCAGAAGAACAGATCTTTTGCCAGTGATTGGGAACTGAATATCCTTAACATTCAACTGTGATGCAATTGTCGATTCACTTTCAGGTTCCACTTATGAAGATAGCTTTTCAATCCGAGTAGTAATTATCTGATTGTTTCAGCATCTTAGTTTTAACAAAGAAAATATCCATGTTTGTCTTCCTGCCAACCTCATTCTTCCTTGTTTAGTAGGAATCGTCAAGATGAGGGATCTTATTCTTTGTTGGCTTTGTTGGTATTATGTGTATTGGTGTAGCAACCTGAGATTCTAATCACTACAAGGACCTCACTTTGCTAGTACTGTGAAAACACAGAGAGTCAGCTCAGCTCACAGCTCTTGCAAGAGAGACAAAGGGTAGGAGGGTAAACCGAGGCACAAAAAGTGACGTGGCTTACCCAAGATCATACATCTGGTCAGTAGCAGAGCCAGGGATAGAAGCCAGATTGTCTGATTTCTAGTCCAACGACCAATCCATTAGACCAGGATCCAAGTGACATAGTTAATTTGTATTCCAGTAGCCTTTTGGAGGGCTGCTTCGACACCTGAGCACTGGTAGTAGCGTGTGCTATTCCAGCATTCCTGGAACGTGGTACTTTCTGGGGAATGTCCCCTTCCTAGCCAGTCATTGTCTCTGCCGCTTTGCTATCATCCCTGGTACTAATCCTTCCTACAGCAACAACAATCCTAGGAAGACATGGTGGTTCCCTAGTTCAGTGGTTCAACATGAGGGGTACTCAGCGATTTTCCAGCAGGTGCCTCAACTCTACTAGAGGTTTGCCCAGTTTCACAACAGGCTACCCAAAAAGCACTAGCAAAGTCAGTGCAAACTAAAATGTTGTACAAACAAAGATTTGTTTATACTGCTCTGTATACAGTGCACAGAAATGTAAGTACAGTATATTTATAAAACAAAACAAATTGTATAAGTACATGGTAAAAGTGAGAAAGTTGGCAATTGTTCCATAAGAGTGTGGTGGTGACAGTGAGCAAGTCATTTTTAAATGAGGTGAAACTTGGGGCTATCAAATCATATCAGTCTCTGGAAAGGGACCCAACAGTCTGAAAAGGCTGAGAGCAGCTACCCTAGGTAAGGCCCTGGGTACTTTTAAACTGCTGTATGAGAGGCCAGTGCTATTGAGGGAGGTGCTTTTAAAGAAACAGAAAGATTAAATTAAATTAAATCTTTCAACTACATAGTTTAGAGTGTGATTTTTTTTCAAAACATGACTTGGCCAGACTCTTACAGGTATGTTGGTACCTAAATACCTTTAGCAATCTGGCCTTGAGTGACTTAGGAACACAAGTTCCAAAAGTTAATGGCATTTGTGCTTCTAAGTCACTCAGGGTATATCTACACTGCAGTAAAAAGCCCATAACACCAAGGCTGTTTCTAGACTGGCCAGTTTTTCCAGAAAATCAGCCGCTTTTCCGGAAAAACTTGCCAGCTGTCTACACTGGCTGCTTGAATTTCCGCAAAAGCACTGACTTCCTACTGTAAGAAATCAGTGCTTCTTGCGGAAATACTATGCTGCTCCCGTTCAGGCAAAAGTCCTTTTGCGCAAAAGGGCCAGTGTAGACAGCTCAGATTTGTTTTCCACAAAAAAGCCCCGATCGCGAAAATGGCCATCAGGGCTTTTTTGCGGAAAAACGCGTCTAGATTGGCACGGACGCTTTTCCGCAAAAAGTGCTTTTGCAGAAAAGTGTCCATGCCAATCTAGACGCTCTTCCGAAAATGCTTTTAACGGAAAATCATGCCGGTCTAGACGTAGCCCAAGTCTTAGAGACCGAGTCATCTGGGCTCAGGCTGCAGGGCTAAAAATGGCAGTGTCGATGTTGCATTCAGACTGCAGTGCAGGCTCTGAGGCGCTCTCCTCTTCAGAGTTTCAGAGCCCAGCCTCCAGTGTAGGCCTGAGCCTTTTCTGTACTTACCCGGAGATTAACGCTCTGGAGATTGATCTTCCGGAGTTTGATTTAGTGGGTATAGTAAGGACCTGCTAAATCAACCGCTGATGGTGTCAACAAACCTTGGTACTCCACAGAGTTGTGAAAAGTAAGGGGAGTTGATGGTAGAAACTCTCCCATTAACTTCCTGTAGTGGGGTTGCTGCAGAAATTCGACTTAAGGTATGTCTACGCTCTTCGCGTAGCTGGAGTTGTGTATCTTAAGTCAATTTTCTCCCCCAGTGTAGACCAGGCCTGAATGTTTATAGTGCAGCTTTTAGCCCACAGCATAAGCTCTGAGTCCAAGCGAGATCTGGGCCAGCCGCAACCACGCTGCAGGTTTTTTACTGCAGCGTAGACATTCCTTTTGGATGACATTTTTTTCAAGTGCTAAACGACATAGGATCTTAGGCCCGATTGTCAAAAGGATTTGGGAGCCTAAAGCTCATTGATATTCACTTTTCAAAATGGGCTTTAGACTCCTCCATCAATCAGACACTTTTGAATATCCCCCCCCCCCCACACACACACACAATTGTGTATGTGAATGCGCATTACGTCAAAGCAGCTCAGACATTTCTGGGGCAGCTCATGCCGGTTTCAATCCCACAGGTGTAGTGTGGGGGGAGGTGAAAACTGAGGTAGGAACTTTCCATTGTCTTTTTGGAGGGGAGGGGAGGGGCTACATGCCAGTTTAACTCTAACTTTAGTAAAGAATTGTCTTAATGAGCAACCTGTGCTAGTGTCAACAAGGCCAAGGAACAAGGAGAGCTCAGAAGTGTCTTCCTTTCACTAACAGGTTAATAAAAGATATTCCCTCACATGCCACATTTCTCTCAGATTCTGGGACCAATTCAGCTGCAACAACACTGCAAAGAACATTTGTAAAACTCCTGGAACTTTAAGACGCTGTTTGCTGCTGCCCTTCTTTCCCCCTCCCCTCCACTGAGTTCCACAATGTTTCATTGTTCTGTCTCGCCCAGGGGATAAATACTGTGATCACATTTCAGAGACGCCCCGTCCATTCAGACGCTATCTCCAGCCCTTGGGAAGTGAGGCTTCCTCTTGTAAACCAGGCAGATTAATATTTATATGAGTTGCTCTGTTCCTCCCTCCCTTTCTGTCCTGCTAAATCTATTTGTGTCTTTTAGCATGAAGCGGAAAGAAAGGAACAAGTGCTCTTAGTGCCATGATACTCTTATGGCTCTTAACAATAAAACAAACATCCCTGAAAATTCAATCCATGCCAATGCCATGACTGAGACCCTCCCTGAGGGAGCAGAGCCAGGTAACGTAAGAGCAGCGAATGGGTGGCTGTCACAGCACCTTGCTACAGGAGAGACCTGGGTTCCAGAGAACCCCTAGAACACCTGATCTTGGACCAATGAAGGCTGAGCATATGGCAGAGCCAGTGCACTGGTCTTCTGGAGTAAGGCGGGATTGGTGGGGAGGAAAAGGTATCAACTGCCCTGTTCTGAAGCTCTCTGCCCGGCAGTCGGTTTGAGAAGATGGAGGACTGGAGTCGGCAGCAGTGGAGTTAGTGGTAGAAGGCTGTTTGTGGGCTTACGTTTCAGGCCCTCATCTTCCTATGGGGTCTCTGCTGATTTCAGTGGTCTTGGGCTCCAGTCCTAAAACAAATGGACTGTCCAGTGGGAAGAATGGGAACATCACGAGGGTTAATGCCTCCCTGGATCGTGCTCGCAGACCAGGGTGGTGGCCTGATGTTAGGACCTGAACCGAGCAGAGTACGGGACAGAGAGCGAGAGCGTGCGTGTCACTGAAATTATGCAAATGCTCAGCACGTGGACATTGCTGCTGCTTTTTAAAGGGCAAAAGATTTGAAGGTGGTAACCCCTCACCCAGGACCTCCTGCAGGAAGGAGACTGGGCTGAGACCTATTTTGCTCCTCTGTTGTTGATCAGTTCTCAGAGTTTTTCTCCTAATAACTCTCCGCGCCGGCCGTCCTATGCTCAGGGCAAACCCTCCCTCTCCTGACTCTGCAAAGGGAAGCCAGGACAAAGGAACCAGAGGGCCACAGGAGGTTGTGTGTTACAAAGTGTCAACCCTTCAAAAGTGGCGACACTTCCTGTGCAATGATCTCATCAGAGGGAACCGTAAGAATGTGGAGACTGGGCGAGGAGATGAGAGGTCAGAGGTGGAGCCTAATATTGTAATTCGTGTTGCCTGGAAAAGTCTCCTCACTCTGAAATACTAAAGCTGAGGAGAGGGTGGGGAGAAGACAAGTGGAGCTGCCATTGCAGAGACCAGTACCAGCCATGGGGAGAGCTGCCCACCGACCCCTCGTCGCCTTACTCTGCCTAGCAGCCGTGGTGTGTGAGGCTGAGGACTCCTGCCCAGGTGAGTGAGGGACAAGCTGTTACCTTTTAGCAGGGGGAGCTGACTAGCTATTTGCAGCAGTTTCTCTCCACTTTGGGTTCCTAAGCAGAGGGGGAGGGATAGCTCGGTGGTTTGAGCATTGGCCTGCTACACCCAGGCTTGTGAGTTCAATCCTTGAGGGGGCCATTTAAGAAGCTGGGGCAAATCTGTCAGGGATGGTACTTGGTCCTGCTGTAAGGGCAGGGGTCTGGACTCACAAGGTCCCTTCCAGCTCTATGAGATAGGGATATCTCCATACTAAGTGCCTCTGTAGACCAGCCAGCAGAGAAGACTCAAAAAGGAGACAGTGGGGCAAGGATTCCAGTGTAGTTCATCCCACGGGATGTCCCAGAAATACTCAGAGGAGAGGTGAGGTACAGTCACAGCCTCCACACCCCAGAGAGCTGCAGGGGAAGGATGCTTCTCTGCAATGTCACACCCCTTTTCCCCCATGCACCTCAGTAGCATGACTCTGGCTGCTGTACTTGACTGTTTGTGGGAAGGGGATGCTGAAGTGGGGGGTTAGTGCTGATGGAAAATTCACTAGGTCCCAAACAGAACATGTTGCAGGGAGCTCCTGCCCCTCCCCCCTCGGTTCCATTCCCTCATGATCCCAGAGTCAGGGGCTCTAATCCCATGGAGCATGTAGAGAGGATTTCTGAGGAAGAGCAGGGAGCATGTGATAGGCCAAAGTAGGAGAACAACTAGCCTGGAATAGGGAGGAACCTGACGCATCAGGCTCACTTCATTGCTTCTATCTTCTCCCCATTATTATTGGACTCTTCTCTGGGCTGTGGCAGACTGGGGGCAGTGGGAGACAAGGCTAAAATTCCCAGTTACTGAGAGGGAACCTGACAAGATGCCTCTTCTCAAAATGGGACCATCTCCGAAATCATCCCAAGCTACTGTGATTGGCTGATTAATTATCCTCATGAAACCAAGCTCTTTCTTACGTGCCAGTCCCCACAAAGCCAAGCTGTGGGCTACACAACACTGTGTCCTCGTTCCTTTACCTCTGTAGCTAGAGATTTGCAGTTAAGGTGGAATGTAGACTGAGGGGAGAAACATTGCAATCCTAATGCACATACATAACACAGTCACCTTTTATATCAGGGTTCCATTTTAAGCCACTAATAAATGATCAACATGTTTTAATACAGGTTTTATAGATGGTTAAAAAGTCCATTAAGTCCATGGAGTATGCACTGCAGCTTATAATGAAAATAGGCATGATTATTTACTGTAATAAACCTGTTCCTAAAACATCTATAACATCTAGTGATGTGTTTAGGACCATCTCTAACACTTAGTATTTGTGTTTGTAATGCGCTTATAACATCTATTCAACATTTATAAATGGCACCTTAGTACAATGTGTGCATCAAAAGATACTATTTGGTTACAGGCTCATATACTCTGTGTACACATAGCTGGGAAACCTGGGTTTTTTTTTCTTCTTTCATACAGACTTGCATCTGTTGAGCTATTTGGTGGTTAGTTTTTATTACATATTCAAGCTGCTATAAACCAACAGGAACTATGAATTTCAGAGGTGACGCTGTTAATCTTCAATCCATTCTATTGTTCCACCGACTTTTAGTTCAGAAAGCATATCCTAGTGTTCAGGACTTGGAATTTTTAACATATTATATAGATTGAAATGAGCTCTCTTAATGAACATTCTTGTATAAACTTACTTCCTAGATCTGTACTTCTCAGCCAGGGATATGCATATTCCTGGGGCTACACAGAGTCTTTCAGGAGGTACCTCAACTCCTCTAAGCATTTGCCTAGTTTTACAACAGGCTACATAAAAAGTATTTGCAATGTTAGTACAAACTAAACATTCATACAGACAATGACTTATTCATACTGTTCCATACATTATACACTGAAATGTAAGTACAATATTTATATTCCAATCGATCTATTTTATAATTCTATGGTAAATGAGATAGCAATTTTTCAATGTTGTGATGCTTTTGAATTTTTATGTCTGAGTTTGTAAGCAAATTATTTCTAAGTGAAATGTGGGGGTACAGATGACTAATCAGACTCCTGCAAGTGGTGCAGAGTCTGAAAGCACAGAGAACCACTGTCCTAGATCACCTTCTTTATGGCTTTCAGTATGTAAAAAACCTAAAAGCTATGGTAAGAAAAGATTAGAGTAGCTAACCTGTATGTTACAACACTTGCACAAACATTGAAAACAGGGAAATGAACAGTAAAGCTCTCAGCAAACAGTCTCCAAGCAGAATCCCAGATGCAAAACATGCTTCTCATGCATAACATTTCTTATGTGTTGCAATGTTAGACATTTCTGCTTGAAGGAGATTGATGTCTTTTCTGTTCATTTCTCTGCTTTCAGTATTTGCATAAGTGATGTCCTGGATGGCTTTGTAATAGTAACCGTCTCTGCAGGTATATCAACACACACACACACACACACACACACACACACACACACACACACACGCTGCGTCTAGATTGGCATGATATTCCGGAAATGCTTTTAATGGAAAAATTTTCCGTTAAAAGCATTTTCGGAACAGAGCGTCTAGATTGGCACGGATACTTTTGCGCGAAAGCACTTTTTGCAGAAAAGCGTCCGTGCCACTCTAGACACGCTTTTCTGCAAAAAAGCCCTGATCGCCATTTTCACTATCGGGGCTTTTTTGCGGAAAACAAATCTGAGCTGTCTACACTGGCCCGTTTGTGCAAAAGCTTTGTGCAAAAGAGACTTTTGCCTGAATGGGAGCAGAATAGTATTTCCGCAAGAAGCACTGATTTCTTACAGTAGGAAGTCAGTGCTTTTGCGGAAATTGAAGCGGCCAATGTAGACAGCTGGCAAGTTTTTCTGGAAAAGCGGCTGATTTTCCAGAAAAACTGGCCAGTCTAGACACAGCCAGAGAGTTAGAAACACATAGAATTTACTGACAGCTTGTAATTTTAATATTGTTGCAAATGCATCACAACAGTCTTCACCGTTTTGGCTATATGTTCTGGTGTAAATTATCAAAGCTGCATTGAAGTCAGTTTGCCAGTTTACACCATCTGAAGAGCTGATCCTTTGCCTCTTCCTTTCCTGCAGCCTTGTTTTGAAACCTGTTATTCACACAACAGAGTGTCTTAGTAACACAGTACTGTGTGAAAAATGTGCCATGTTTGACTAGGATATGATCTGTGAAATTAAGGATGAACTCTTCTTTAGTCCGTGCAGGTGTCGTGAACATCCCAGTCCCACATCCCCTTCCTCATCTTTGCTAGAGGGACAAAAGTTTTTTTTTTTTTAAACTTTTCCCTAAGGACCAACTTTTAAATAATTGTAACTGAAACCAATAGACATCTCAGAAGCTCTATGCTGCGCTCAGAGTTAGTGCTGTGAATTTGGGGTGAGGAATGACAGGACACGTGTGACGGGGTGTGGTCCCAAAAGACCCCCTGGGTGTCAGGCCACCGACACTCGCCTTCTTGCTCTCTGGAGCTCCCCTCCACCCTGTCCTGGTGGGCCAGATTTTCTGGTCTTCCCCAGACAAGACATAGAGCTGGGGTAACAGCTGAATGCAGTTCTAGGAGCACGACACTCAGGAAACCAACCCCCAAAAGGGATCAACCCCCCCCAAATAAAGCCTTAGAGGGGGAGCCATGTTAGTCTGTAACTGAAAAAACTTAAAAAACAACTAATAGTCTTGCAGCATCGTAGGGAATGACTAGACTACACAGTTTTTCTGGGATACTGGAGGTATCCCGGAAGAACTATTTCACATCCAAGGAATGCATTTGCTCTTCCGCTTTTTTTGAATACAGAAGCCCCTGTATTCCTTGTTCCATGAGGAATAAGGAGACTTCAGAAAGAGAGTTTTTTCCAACATTTGGCCCAGTCTAGGTGGGCCAAATGTTGGAAAAGCCTCTTGTGACAAAAGAATCGGAAAAAGCTATGCAAAATACGGAGCACATTTTGCATAGCTTTTTCTGAAAAAAACCCAGTGTAGTCTAGATATAGCCTTAGAGACTAACAAAACACGTAGCTGGGATCATGAGCTTTTGTAGGCACAAACCCACTTCTTCAGATGACTAGAGTATGGAGTCCAGGGCACAAACAAATAACAGAGAAAGTGAGGGGATGAGGAGGGAAAGAGAAGGAAAAACTGATCAATTAGAGTATCCTCATTTAGTCCCTAAGGTGCTGCAGGAGTATTCTTTGTTTCCAAATAAATCTGTCTTTCTGTATGTGAAAGTTTTACACAATGAAAGTTCATTCAGGTAAGTCCCGTGTATAATGAAAGGAGGATATGGACATTGACCCCTCCCCCCCAATTAACAATTATTTACACAGGGTTGGATTGTGAACAAAAGTGTCTTTGCTAAGTACAAACAGTAGAATTTAAGTAGTTGCAAATGAAAATAGAGAGATGAAAGTAAGTTACAAAAATTAAAATGAAAAGAAAATGCACAGCTAGTTCTAATGCACTAAAGCTTATGATGAACAGTGCTTGGCCCTAAAAGCTGTGCATACTTCAGGCATCTCCAGTTGTCTTTCTTCCTGAGCCAGCTGAAGACAAAGGGACGGATGCTTCCATTGCTTACATCGATTTTCTCTGTCTCCCGTGGCTCTTATATTTTATCGTTGTATTGTCTCCAGAGGTTAAAGTGGTGGGTCTTGGTGGTAATGAGAAGCTCGCGATTCTGCAAGGATGTCCTGGAGCTGCCGGTGCCGCAGGTCCCAAAGGAGAACCCGGCGCTACAGGAATGAGAGGTGAGCTCCTCGGCACTGCGTGAGACTCAGTGCGGGACCGCGCAGGTGCAAACCTTATCCTGCACGGAATTGACATGTTCTTTTGTGAGATACTCTCCAGACGGAAAACTGGCTTGGCCTGCTAGCTTTGGCCTTTTGCCTTACCTGAGGATTCAGTCAGCAAGGGTAGAACTGGGAGCTTCAATGCGTTCTGAGTTCTTCTGTTTGAATATTTATAAAATATTGAAATTACTTCTGGTGTTTGTAGGAGAAAAGGGATCTCAGGGGAGCCCTGGGAAGATGGGACCACCTGGAGAGAGAGGTAAAGTAATCAAAAGGCTAAGTACATTTGTTTAACTAGCATCAAGTAATTTTTCATATTTGAATTTTCCTTTGATGAAACATTTAATTCTCCCTCTCCCCCATCTCTCTCTCTCTTGATATAGAGCAAGCACTGAATTAAATGTCGGCCTCTCTTTGGTTTGGGACTCTCTCCCAAACCATTTCTGATTGGCTAAGAATGCATCTGTTATCCCTAGTGTTCACCAGAGTATTCCCAGCCACTGGCTGATTTGTAAAATGCTTGCTACAGGCATCAGTAATTCATGGAGAGGAATCACAAACCATAGTTTCCACCCCCAGAACAGCTGGGTGAAATCTTTTCATGTGAGAGTCAGGACTGAAGAACTTCTGATGTGAATTCCTGCAGTCTGCAGGCCTAGTAAGTAGTTTAGTCAATACTAGCAGTGATCTAAATATTCATGGACAGCAAATAGAGTCTGTTGCGTGAACACTAGGAGTCATTTTTCACAAACAAATTCACTGCTCTGTGATTCCAGTAGTCACCTAGTTCTTAGGCCACTCAAACCTGAGCTCTCACTGGAATTGCTACATCTTTGCTCACTTTTTCACTAGGATTGAAGGGGGACATTGGTGGTGTTGGTCTGAAAGGTAAGAGTCCTCTAAGAATTCTTACTTGCTGAGTTACCCACCTGTGTTTAATATATGGAGATATACAATCTTATAGAGCTGGAAGGGACCTTGAGAGGTCATCAAGTCCAGTCTCCTCCCCTCCCAGCAGGACCAAGTATCATCCCTGACCAATTTCCCCCAATCCCTAAGTGCCCCCCCCTCAAGGATTGAACTCACAGCCCTGGGTTTAGGAGGCCAACATGCAAACCACTGAGCTATCCCACCCCTTGAGTGTTGTGTGTTGTTTGTTGTTCTCCTCCATAGTGCTAGACATGGAGTCTGTAGAGACAGCAGTTGTGACATGGCAAGAGATTTTCCAAAGAGCTCTTCACCCAATGGGTCTCAGAGTCAGTGCACTTACTGTGTGGTTGCCTCATCTCAAAAACATCTCTTGGCAATGGAAAAGGTTCAAAAAAGGCAACCAAAACGAGTAGGGGGTTGTAACGGGTGCCATATGAAGAGAGCTTAAAAAGACTGGGACTTTTCAGCTTGGAAAAGAGTGCACTGGGGGGAGGGGTGCGTGACGAGGTCTATAACATCATGACTGATGTGGAGAAAGAGAATAAGGAAAAGTTATTTACTTGTTCCTGTAATATAAGAACATGGGGTCATCAAATGAAATTACTAGGTAGCAGGCTTAAAACAAACCAAAGGAAGTACTACTTCACACAATGCAGAGTCAAGCTGTGGAACTCCTCGCTGGAATCAGTTGTGAGGGCCAGGACTTTAACAGGGTTCAAAAAAGAACTAGATACATTCATGGAGGTTAGATCCATCAATGACTCAGCCAGGATAGGTAGGAATCGTTTCCCTCGCCTCTGTTTGTCAGAGGCTGGTAATGGTGACAGGAGAGGGATCACTTGATGATTCCCGGTTCTGTTCACTCCCTTTGGGACATCTGGCCTTGGCCACTGTCAGAAGACAGGACACTGGGCCAGATGGACCGTTGGTCTGACCCAGTACGGCCGTTCTTATCTTCTCATTGTTTTGGTCTCCTTTGAAAATTCCAGCCTTCACTTCAAACGTAAATCCAACCCCAACATCCACCGTTGCCCCCATTCACCTCTCATTTGTACCCGTTCAAACCAGAGGAAGTCAGTGAGGAAAAAAGGAGTCTGATACCGCATTGGAATTGGTAACAAATGCTGGGACGAGCCCCTCAGCGTGGCTATGTAATGATTTGTTCCTGTGTGTTTTTAGGAGACAAAGGAGACATTGGAGTGCCTGGAACGATAAGTAAGAACAGCTACTCTGTTTATGGCAAGAGTATCATTTGATTTCATTTTCAAAGCATTACACTCGAACCTCACTGCAATTTTTCAGAGTGAAATTTGTTTGCACAGAAAGCTGTCCCTAATGACCTTGTAGCTGATGAGCTATGCAAGAGAGAGAAAACTTGACTTCCGCCATTAGGGATGACCATGAGTGTCCCATTTGCATTGGAATTTGGATCCAGAATTGATCTCCCCTGAATGTTTGGGGAGGCTCAGATCATGGCCAATGTGTAAAATTGTGCTTCTTTGGGGTTACCTTCTGATTAGTGCAGAGGGAACTAAAGGGATAAAAGTGATTGCACATTCTGCAATGGCCTTAATGTTCCCCAGCTTGTGAAATACGTTAGGGAGGGCGCGACTGAATGTTATTTTATGGGTGGGCTTGTGGAAATAAAATCTGTGGTTGGACTGAATTTAGGAAACTGATTTTTTTCTGGGAAAGGATTTGTCTCCATTTACTAGTAGCGGGGATCAGAGATGTGTGACGATGCTTTACTGCCTCTTAACTCATGATACCTACACCCCTTGTGGCTAGAGCAGGAGTTTAGGGAACATATTGTTTTTTTCCTGGTTTCAAGCTCTCTCCCTTGTGCTTTCCTTCCTGAACAGCCGAGAAGGAGCTGGAGGATGTACACTGTGAGACAGGTGAGTGTTTGCTAGAATCACATGACATGAGCTGTCAACTCATCCTATTCAAAGGCCCGGGAGCTCAGTTCACAGTGTAGAGAGACAGTTGGAGGTGCTTGCAATTCATTTTGATTTCTGTAGCAAGTACTGTAATTGTCACCTGGTTCTGCTACATTAGCATTTACATGAGGTTCGGTTATAACAGAAACTACTGATTGTAATACACGGCAGGTAATCTTGTAAGATGGGCTAATGACTAACAGCCCCTGTGTATCCTTGTGTCCCATACCATGTGAAATCTGAAGGAGAATGCACACTCTTGCTGAACTTTCATTGGGAATGTACACTCTTGCTCCTGTCTTTTCAAATTGTACTCGCGACTCAGGAAAGTTGGCTAAAAAGAAATCCTGTACTCTAGAACTTGGAAACTCACCAGACAACTATTTGAAATTCCTAGCTCCTTGTAAAGGGATCCGCGCTGCTTCTGTAATTATCCATTGCAGCAAAATTAATTGATAACATTAAATTACTTTCCTATCCAGGAGCAAAGAACTGCAAGGAGTTGCTAGCCAGAGGGAACATCATGAGCGGCTGGTACACCATCTACCCCCACGACTGTAACGCCCTGACCGTGCTGTGTGACATGGACACAGACGGAGGTGGATGGATAGTAAGTGAGAACAAAGCCAATGCAAATTGCTGATGGATTCCACAGGGAGTAGGATGAAGCCAAGGCTTTACTCAAACAAGTCAGTTCCTAGAAAGGTCATCAACCCTTTGTAACCCGAGTGGAAAATGAAAATCTATTTCTTTCGGCTGTCCCAGCGATGCATGTTCTCTAGGAGCAGGACTTCAGACAGAAATTCCCCAACTTGTTGATGTGTTTAAGATAAAATTGAAGCTGAACTGGAAGCTGGTTTAGTTCTGTCCCCTGAGAACCTGGGGAAAAGGAGGTGCACAAATTGAGGAAAAAGGTGAGGGGCTGATAGGGCTAAGGGGGTGAGATCTGACAGATTCTGGTTACTTTGTATCCAATACCTATAGTACTGCAAAAGGAAAATCCCATAGCTCGTCATGTTAAATGGGTTGAAAGGGAAAAAAGAGAGAAAATATGATGTGCAATTCAGAGGAATTCTGTTTCACAAGGCTTTCACTATTTCAGAATTTGGTTTATTTCCCAATGCAACCTGAACATTTGGAAATTCCCCAAAAGAAAAGTCTAATTTTTAAAATTTTGGCTCAATCAAAATCATTTCATTGAGATAATATCAGCACAAATGTGTCATTGAGGTTTTGACTTTTGTTTATATTATATAATACCACATTTTGATGCTCCCACTATGATTTTCTGAAGCATTTCAGTTTCAGTGGAACTGTATTTTCTGACCAGCTCTTCCTAGCATTTTATTCTTTCAATTTCCCTGTTAAAACTATCAACACAGCAGTGGGAGGATTTCCCTTTTTGCTGTTCAGGCACCAGCTGCTCAGAAGGTTTCACTTGCCCATCTGGAGCGTGGCTGGGGACAAGCTCCTTATTGATCATTTTTGTCTGCTGTCTCGTGTCATACACTTTTCGCTTTTCCTTAGCTTTCCCGTATAGAAGAAGTGACCTTTTATTTGTTCATTGCTTTACGTTTGTATTGATGGAGTCGATGCAGAAAGTACTGGGCGAGATTCTGTGTCCTGTGTATTGACTTTAACATCCATGAATCTATTACAGTCTCTATCTACTATCAGTTCTCACAACAAAAATGAAAATAAAACTAGTAAATAAATACCAATTTGAGCTTTCACGTATATCCCGCAAGGCAGAGTAGAAATGTGACTAGTTGAATAGTGCTTGTTGATGCTTTTAATCCTGCTTTGTAACTTGGCTTTGGTCAGGAAAGAAACTAAAGTGCATCCTTTTCATGTCTCCACAGGTTTTCCAGAGGCGGGTGGATGGTTCAGTGGACTTTTTCCGAGACTGGAATTCATACAAGAAAGGTTTTGGCAGCTACCTGACAGAATTCTGGCTAGGGAATGACAATATTCACCTACTAACGTCTTTTGGTAACTATATAACAAGCATCGTGTGCGCTTTTCCCCACCAAGTTCGCTTTCTACCTGATTGTAGAGTGATCTCTTTGTAGCTTTTACTAGACTCTTGGGCAGGGAAATAGGCCCCACAGTCGCAAGCCCTTCCCTCAGCCAACCTCTTCTTCCTGGTCTTGTAAATGGCCACTTTGGCCATAGCCAGGAGGGGATTAACAAGAAGGTCCCACGACTTTGTCGGGCCATAGACGGGGTGTGCGATAATCAACAGGAGAGGGGAGAAATGCAGCCAGAACCTTCAGACGAGATTCCGGAGGAGCTGAAAAAGGGGCTGCCACCTGGTGCATTCGAGATAAACGTGCACCAGAGTGTCCCTCACGCCACAGAAGGGGCAAGTGTCAGGAACAGGAGTGAACCGCAGAAGTACACGGCTGCGCTCACAGAACCATGGAGGATTCTCCAGCTAATATCCCCGGTGGGCTGTGGAACCAAGGTGAAGTAGAAACTGGCACACTGGGGCTCCCCAGCCACTATTGGTGGCAAGAGTCCTACCATTTGGTATCTGGGCGGGACATGAGGATGTGGAAGTGAAGAGTGTGGAGCTCGAGCGTGTGCAAGTGGCTTTTTGGGGAGGTTGCCACAATCCAGTGGAGGGTAAACAATTTCCTCTTCTCGGAGTAATCAGGGCTGGGCCTTATGCTGAATAATCAGGCAGGCACCTGGGGCCAATTAAGAGCTTTCTGGAAGCAGCAGGCTAATCAGAGCACCTGTGGCCCATTCAGGCCTGCTGGGGCTAGTGTGTGTGTGTGTGAGAGAGAGAGAGAGAGAACTGAGGAACTGTGGGAAGCAGAGGAGGAGCAGGACTTGACTTGCTGAGGTACCAGAGGAAAGGGCCTGGGAGGGATCCTTTGGGGAAGCGGCCCAGGGAAATAGCTGCCAGACTGGGAGTAAAAGTAACCTTGTCCGTTGCTGGGCTGGAACCTGGAGCAGTAGGCGTTCCCCCCAAACCTCCCCACACCACTACAGGGTGTCCCCTGAGAGGGAAGACCAGGACTAGGGAGGGGGTGTTACCCCAAACTGTGAACTAGCCTGTGAGGAGTATGACTCAGGCTGTGAGCCCTGCCTCTGGTAAAGAGAAAGAGGCCGAGTGGAGGGTCCCAGCGAGCCTCTGAGGCAAACACAGTCCGCCAGGAGCGCAGGGCCCACGGAGCACGGTCAGGGCTTTGCCACGGACGTGCTACTCATCCGGCAGAGAGGAATATGCAGACTTATTTTTCCCCAGATGCTTCACTTAATACGTTTAACAACTACAAAAAGATAGATTGTAGGTGCTTACAGAGATGGGAGACAGAGCAAAGCAGATTAGCTAGTAAATTAACAAAAACGCGAGCTGAACGTCACAGACTAGAAGGAAAGGCGTTGAAATCACAACCTCTCCCCCTTACTGATGATGCAGCACAAGCAGGCTAAGGGGTTCTCAAGGCGCAAGCTGCACTTGCCTTGCCGCGGGGGGTCTGCGCCCGCATTTCAAGTCTTTTTCTTTAGGAGCCTCTCGTGTTCAGCTGTGGGGCAGTGAAGAGCGAACAATGATGTCACTACCGGCCTTACCTAGCTTTAGCGGAGGGTAGGGTTGCCAGATGGTTTCAACAAAAATACTGGACACACTTGATGTGACCACAGTCTACACTACATCTTATTTAGAAAATACCGGACATTTCTCTTTTCTCATTTGTATTTTCTCAATTTGTGTCCCAAACAGAAAGCTCAAATACTGGACTGTCTGGTTCAAACCCGGACACCGAGCAACCCTAGCAGCGGTCGGAAACCCTTTGTTCCAAAAACAGTCCCCAGCCCAGTTTGTTGAAAAATACAAATACCCAAAATGGTGTTCAGAGTCATGTGGTTTGGTCACATGCCCTTGCAGAGTCATAGCAGCCATTACGTACACACAGGCCGTCTGGAGGGTTCTCAGGACGGTTTATTGGGGGTAGGATAGTCTTCTCTTCAGATTTGTTGTATTTCCTAAAGGCCCATAACCCTGAACGGGCCCTTCACAACTGTCCGAGCCGGAAGCATTTTGCCTAGTGGGTGTCACCCTGGTGTAATTACATTGAAATACAGGTACATCGTTAATATTCATAACTTTAGATACAAAAATGATACACACATAATGATACATGCATACAGATACGATAAATCCTTCTCAGAAAATTATAACACTTCCAAAGACCCCTCTCATGGCCAATTTTATACAGAATGCATCGTAATTACGCCATAATCATATAATAATATTCCTGTGGTGAATACGGGGCATAGTGTCACAGTGGCTGCCATCCCATAATTGTTAAGGTGCACTATTAATTCTGTGCAAGGTGGCAAGATGTTTATTGCTGGTAAGAGTGGACATGCATGTTCCAAAAAGGGTCCTTTTGTGAAATCTCATTTGGGCCAGTGAACCAGTGTAGTTCTGGTGAGTCCAGGCAAAGGCTGGCAAATGTCAAAGGCTGGCAAATCAAATAGCAAATATTCCTTACCGGAAATTAATCTCTTCTCCCACTTATGAGACACAGAGGGGACTGGCTGGCCAAATTCCAGAACATGGGGAACAGAAAAACTGTTCTGTTTATGCCCCTCTTGTTTGGGTGTGGATGGCTGGTCCCAAATTAAGGAAGGGCATGTGCCCAGAGACTGCTGGGTTCTCTAACTTTGGAAAACAAGCACTCCAAGAAGAATGCAGGAAATGTAGAAAAGATTTTGTTTTGCAAAATCTGTGCCTCCTGAGCTGTGTTCCCTGGAAGGGGTGTGCATGTGTATCCCACACGCCATGGGCTACATCTACACTGCAGGCTTCTTGCGCAAGAATAGCCATGTTTGCACAAAAACTTGCAGAGTGTCTACACTGCACACATGTTCTTGCACAAGAAAATTTACAGTAAAGCGTCAGGACAGAGGGCTTCTTGTGCAAGAGTTATTCCTCTCCCCACAAGGAATAAGTCCTTTTGCGCAAGAGCTCTTGCATAAGAAGGCAGTGTGGACAGGCAACAGGGGTTTCTTGTGCAAGAAACCCCTATAGCTAAAATAGTCATCACAGCTTTCTTGTGCAAGAGCGCGTCCACACTGCTAGGGATGCTCTTGCGCAAAAGCACGTGGCAGTGTGGATGCACTCTTGCACAAGACCTTTTGCACAAGAACTCTTGCACAAAACAGTTCTTGTGCAAGAAGCCTGCAGTGTAGACGTAGCCTTAGTGTGGTTCACTGGTCAATGCAGTGCCACCTAGACCACAGCAACGGCGAAGATCAAGAGACCTCTACAGCCGGGGCTGGGAGCCAGCTGGCTTTGAGCTCAGAGAGTAGTGGCTCCTATACTAAGCTGCAGAGGTCCCAGGTTCAAATCTGCCTTGTAGCAGTTACACATGCATGGCTGTGCATGAGGGTCACTTGCTGCGCAACTCACTAGCAGCCTGTGTTCTGGTGCCTTTCCCCTGCCTTGCCCAGGAGGGACCTCCTGGTAGCTGTGAAGGAGATGGGGGCTGAAGTGCTGATGTCAGGTGTCCCCCTGCCATTGTACCTCATGGGGGGGACATACATAGCTTGGTTTAGGGAAGAAGTCTGAGCTGGTGCAGTCTGAATGGTAAGTGACGGCCTGCGTTTCTTAGAGGCAGTGTGCTGTTTCTGAGATTTCCCTAGCACACAGAGTTTCTCCAACCCCCTCTCCCTCTGCCCATAAACACCATCCCCACAGTTGGGGGGAAGACATCAGAGTTAAGGAACAGAGAGAGACAGCACATAGAGGATTTTTCAGAAACTTACCCCAGCTGCAGCCAGCACACATAGGGGCTGCGTCTAGACTGGCATGATTCTCCGCAAATGCTTTTAACGGAAAAGTTTTCCGTTAAAAGCATTTGCGGAAAAGAGCGTCTAGATTGGCACGGACGCTTTTCCGCAAAAGCACTTTTTGCGGAAAAGCATCCATGGCCAATCCAGACACGCTTTTGCGCAAAAAAGCCCCTATCGCCATTTTCGCCATCGGGGCATTTTTGCGTAAAACAAATCTGAGCTGTCTGCACTGGCCCTTTTGCGCAAAAGTTTTTCGGAAAAAGACTTTTGCCCGAACAGGAGCAGCATAGTATTTCCGCAAAAACACTGACAATCTTACATGAGATCGTCAGTGCTTTTGCGGAAATTCAAGCGGCCAGTGTAGACAGCTGGCAAGTTTTTCCGCAAAAGCAGATGATTTTGCGGAAAAACTTGCCAGTCTAGACACAGCCAGTATATCTACATTTGCACCCTCTTTTGAGAGAGGGATGCAAATGAAGACATTTGAAATTGCAAATGAAGCCGGGATTTAAATACCCTGCGCTTCATTTGCATAATTGTGTTATAGCGCTATTTCAAAATACAAAACGCGGTGTAGATGCGGTTATTTTGGGAGAACACCCTTCTTCCGAAATAACCCTTATTCCTCATAAAATGAGGTTTAACAGTTATTTCGGAAGAAGGGTCATTTCTCTTGCATTTAAATTTAATTAGTTGAGTAGTGAGTTCTAAAATTCCTAGCCTGTCCTGGTTGGAGTAACTATCCTTATGGTAACAATCTTTTAAAAATATATATATTAAATCTAGGCTATTTGTTTGTACTGGTGGTGCACAACAGCACATGTGATAGTGCACATAACAACATGTATTCTACACGAGGATGGAAAAAATTAGTGGAAACACTGCACCTCAGATCTTTCTTTCCAGCTGCCTCTCCCCTTCCTCTGTCCCTCCCCCAGTGAGCTGATCAATCTGTTTTTCAACACATTAGCAACACACCTTAAAACGTCATTATTGATCTGCAACTATGAGCTACTGGAACTCTTGCTCAGCATCTAGTATTCAGTCATGCTTACCCAGGGAATGTTCCGAGGATTTCTTTATTGTTGCTCCTAGTTTTTCGTGCACTGATGGTTTTAAGAAGTAGATGTAGCAAAGGCAAGAGGTACAGCTTACCAGTCCAAGCTGGGTTAGGCAATCATTCCAGAGGAAAGAAGGAAGTTTTGAAGTCAGAGCTTAAGGCGGAGGGCACTGCCAATTAACGGAAAGAACTGAAAAGCTGTGCTGGTTCTGCCGTACAAAAACCCCTCCAGCAGAGGCAAATTGTGGATGGACTCCAATGAGCTATTTTCTTTCTTTCCAATTTATTTGCATTAGGAGTTAATGAACTTCGCGTTGACCTCACCGATTTTGAGAACAACCACGGGTTTGCCAAGTACTCGTCATTCAAAATTTTAGGAGAGACTGAAAATTACAAGCTGATTCTTGGCAGTTTCCTTCTGGGTACTTCAGGTAAGGGCTGCGCCTGGTCTCCACATTTCATAGCACAGAGAAATGCTCCCATGCCATTGGGTGGGCCAGAGTCCCACCGCAGAAGTAAATTACACGTCTCATCTGCAACAACGCTGCCATTTCCTGCGGCCAAATCTGCACGTTATTGCCCATCCCTACTCAGGCCTTATCCAGACAAACTCCCATTAACGTCACTTGGTATTTTACCTGAGGCAGCAGGGCAGAGTCAGGAGCTCAGACTGTGGTCCAGGTAAAATGCAGGTGAGCTTCATTACAGAGGGATCAAGTTATTCAGAGAAAATCAGAGCAAATCTGAATCTTTGCCATAAACTCAAACGGATCCTGAATGGAGCCTTTGAGGTTAGAGAGGGCTTCTCATGCTCTTGAATCGCTGGACACCCAGCTAACGCTGAGACCGGGGCAGAAAGAAAGAGCAATCTTACACAGGAGTGTCTCTGGGAGTAAAGCTGTCTGGAAAAGGAAACGTTCATTGAATGCGACGTTCCAGGTTGCTGACATTTTGTTTCTTATTGAAATGCAACAGGGATATAGTGGCATTTCTGGGGAAACCACACAGTCTTATTTGGCATGCCCCTACCAGCCTTTTTGCTGTTTATATTGGTCCTCACCCTATGGTTTGATGTGAGTCTATTTTTCAGGGCTCCTGGGTATAATCCTCAGGTTCTAAATGGATTCTCCACTCATCCCATCCTTCCTCAAAATAATATGGCCATAGTCCTGCTGGGTTTGCAGCAATCAGCGGGCACGACCTTGACGTGCTTGTACTGTTCTCGTTTGATAGTCCGGTAACCCTTGGAGGCCCGACATGAGAGTGGGTTCTATTGTGCTATCAGGTAGTCGGAGCTGCACACAGTAAAGGAAGCAGCAGTCTAAATAGACAAGACAGGGATCTGAGTAAGGAAGAATGTTTATTTTCAGTGTACAGTTAAGGAGCTGACGTTTAGAGCCATTTTCACAGAGGCTTAAGGGATCCAACTCCTGCAGACGTTCTAGCGACTTGTCCAAGGTTACCCTGGAGATTTGTGACAAACCTGGATAGGAATCCAGAAATGCTAAGCCCAGGACTTGGGCGCAGCTGTTCTTGGAATCCTGGCACCTCAGGAGAGCCAGAGGTCCCATGTTACCCAGCACCTGTCGGATCAGGACCCGGGATGGAAGTGGTTATATTGAGCTTCAGACTCTGTTGTACAGTTCAAGGGCTCCCGAGTGCCCCAGCGAAGGGGGGACTAGAGAGCACAACTCCAGGAGTGAGAGACATGGAGCTAACGTCCCGAGACCTGCCCTAAAGAGGGATTTCATTTCCTCCCCACAGGGGACTCGTTAACGGGCCACAATAACATGCTGTTCTCCACTAAAGACCGGCAGCAAGACCCTGGTTCAAACAAATGTGCCACAACCTACAAGGGAGCCTGGTGGTATTCGAGCTGCCACACGTCCAACCTGAATGGGATGTACTGGCTGGGGGCGCACAGCAGCTTTGCAGACGGCGTCAACTGGCACACGGGCAAAGGGTACAACTACTCCTACAAACGGTCCGAAATGAAATTCAGGCCTGTTTAGCCCAGCAGACGGGCAGGCGCATGTGTTCACGTGGAAGTGATCACGTCACTGGAGTAAATGTATGTTCTGTGCCACTACTTTATACCAGTAATTCTGGGTCTCTTCCCCCTCTCCTTAAGATTGCTGCTTTTTGCTGGCCCCTCAATTCCTGTTGCATGCAAGCTCACATTGCCTGCCAGCAGAGGTTTTTCCAGGTTCTCGAATGGCTGTACAGGGTGCGGCGAGACAGAGTTATGGACCACCCGGTATGAGAACACCTGGGCTCCTTCCCAATGCCTGCTCTGCATTGCTGATCATTTGGAGAACGAAATAAAAATTTCTTTGTAATGCAAACAAGGCTGCACTTTCCAGATAATTAGGATTGCCGTAGGAATGTACTGCTGAGCCGGTTTCTGTGTGCAGGTCCCATCCTGCAATCCTATGGGACAGTCTTGCGGAGGAGCCTCCGTGGGGGTGGGAAAAAGAGGGAGGGGCATGCTGTGATGTTGGCCAGGTTTCTGAAGGTATTTGGATGCCTGGGAGGTAGGGGTGTCAGTTCCTGGCCCGGAGTGACTAGGCGCACAAGTTCCATTTGTGCTACTAAATCGCTCGGGGTCAGTTTACGCTGCACGAAAAGATCCAAGTCTCAGAGCCCAAGTCAGCAGGGGTCAGGCTGCAGGGCTCACCACAGCCTGTTGCACTTGGCTTGGAGCCTGATCGGGGACCCTCTCCCCATGCACCGTTTCAGGGCCCAGGATCCAGCCTAGTGCTAAGTGACGTAGGAGCCTGAGCCCCATTTTCAAAAAGATTTAGGTTCTTAGGTGCCTGGGTCCCATTCACATTCCCTTTTGACAATGGCCCTTAGGCTCCTCAGGCACTTTTGAAAATCCCGCCCCCCCCCCCCATAATGGTGTTCATGGAGGTACAATACAGCAGGGCAGCTCAGACACCTCTGGGGCAGCTCACGGCGGTGTCCAGCCCCAGGTGGAGGGCAGGCAGGGAGGCAGAGTGAAAGGGGACTTAGGGGCCTTCAGTTTGCTTTCTTCGTTGTGGAGCTGCATGTCTAAGTAAAACTAATAAAACGCTGCTCGAAATAGCAACTTTGCTAGGCTCACCCAGGCCATGTGGTGCTTTTTCTTTGGCTTTCCGTGTGTTACACTTTGTTTCACAGTCAAGATCCTGCCCCTGCTGCGCAGAAGTCGCAGCCCTGTCCGGTGTCCTCCAGATGAGACTGCCGCTTTTTAAAATCGAGAGTGTCAAGATGGGTGGCCTTCTACTGGACTAACGTCTGTTTGTGATAGAGCCAATCTCTCGAGCTGCACAGCTCTTCTTCAGGAAGAGGCTCTTTCGCTGACAGAGGTCAACCAGAGGTATTCCCTCACCCACTGCATGGCTCATGTTCTGGGACCAATTCAGCTGCAACAGCACAGCTAAGAACATTTGTAAAACTCCTGGAAATTAAGACACGCTGAGTTCCACAATGTTTCATTGTTCTGTCTCGCCCTGGGGATAAATACTGCGATCACATTCCAGAGAGGCCACGTCCATTCAGACGCTATCTCCAGTCCTTGGGAAGTGAAGCTTCCTCTTGTAATCCAGGCAGATTAATATTTATATGAGTCGCTCTGTGCCTCCCTCCCTTTGGGTGCGTCTAGACTACAGGGTTTTGTCGACAAAAGTGGACTTTTGTCGACAAAACTATACCTGCGTCTACACTGCTGCTGAGTTCTGTCGACATAACGTCAACAGAACTCAGCAGTTTTGTTGATGGCGGTAAACCTCATTCTACGAGGAATAACGCCTTTTTGTCGACAGAGTTCTGTTGACAGGAGGCGTTATTGCAGCCACATTGTCCTTTGTGTCTACACTCTCATGTCGACAAAGCGGCTTGGCTTTGTCGACAGAACTGGATGTAGTCTAGATGCTCTTTGTCGACAGAAGCTTTGTCGACAGTATCTGCTAGTCGATGGAGCCTTGTAGTCTAGACACACCCTTTCTGTCCTGCTAAATCTATTGGTGTCTCCTAGCATTAAGTGGAAAGAAAGGAATGTGGGGAGTAGCCAGCGCTCTTACTGCTGTGATAAGACTCTTATGGCTATTAACAAGAAAACAAACATCCCTGAAAACTCGATCCATGCCAATACCTTTACTGAGATCCTCTCCCGAGGGAGCAGAGCCAGGTAATGTAAGAACAGCAGAGGGGTAGTTGTCACAGCACCTTGCTACAGGAGAGACCTGGGTTCCAGAGAACACCTGATCTTGGACCAATGAAGGCTGAGCATGTAGCAGAGCCAATGCACTGGTCTTTTGGAGTAAGGCGGGACTGGTGTGGAGGAAAAGGTATCCTGTTCTGAAGCTCTCTGCCCGGCAGTCGGTTTGAGAAGATGGAGGACTGGAGTCAGCAGCAGGTAGGGATGGAGTTAGTGGAAGAAGGCAGCTCTGATCACAGAGAGATGGACCTAGGCTGAGCATAGTTCCCGGAGAAGAGGTTCCGTTGATAGGGACCCAAGGAGAGACTGGAAGAGACCGATTGGGATACATCCCAACAGGCACTTTATGGTGTCCATATGGAGCAGGCTCTGGCCAAGGCTGAGTGTTGGCTCAGAGGGCTCAGCCACCTCCTAGCCCGTGTGCTCTGCTCCAGCGTAGCTAGCTGAAGGCACAACAAGGGAGTCTCTTTCTTAGGGCCCAGTCCTGCAAACCCTCACTCACGGGACGAGTCCTTGTAACTCCAGTCAGGCTGCTCGGATGAAGACGAGTTCACAGGATGGGTTTCTAAAGGCTTCTCCATCCTGACCAGGGAGCTTACAACTAAGCCACCCCCCTGCGCGATTCCTTATTGAGCAGCTCAGTGGAATACACAGAGCTGGCACAAACTAGAAGAAAAACACCTTGTGTGGTCAGCAATGGACATGTCTGTCATAGTCTACCCGTAGGGCAGTGGTTCTCAGACCACTAGTGGTCTGCGGCATCGGCTGAAGCTCAGTCTCCCCCTGCAAGGTTGGAGTATCAGCGCCAGCTTCCTGCCTGGGGGAGAGGGGAGAAAGCCCCGAGCCTCCCTGCCGGATCCGCCTCGCGGGGAAGCAGTAGAGCCAGAAGCAGCTCTGCATGTGGCCATTTCCCCTCCCCCAGCTGGGGGAACAGCAACGCACATTCCCCGCTGCTCCCATTGGCCGGAATCAGAGAGATTTTCTCCTTCTATTTTCTTCTTCCATTTTCTTTCAGTTCAAAAATGTTGGTTTAGCTTCATGATGCTTTTTCAACCAGCTCTTTCAGATCCTGCCCTCCACCTTACATGGTTTGTCTGGAAAACATCTGGCGAGCCCTGCAAATACCATTCCCACCAAGGTATTTGTTTGCTCACTATCTTTAATGAAAGCTCTGCTCGAACTTAACGCCGATTTCGGATGACTCCTCTTTATCGTGGCTCTGGAAGACTACACTGTTTCTAATTTGATCTGTTTTGGGATGTCGTCTTCCTCTTTTATCCTACACCTCCTCACTGCTGCTTTACTTTACCTGCATTGCTTGTGCTTTTCGAAAGCCCCACCCTTGTCTGTAACAGCGGCATTTTTACAAAATAAGCAAAATACAAACTCAGTCTTGAGAGAAGTTTCCCAAATTGTTGTCCGTGGACAACCTGCCGTCCAGCTCCAGAGAGCTGGCTAGTTGCATAGTGGTAGGTCTCCTTACCGTGTCCACCAGTTAATTTGCATTAAGAGAAAACCCAGTCGTTTCCTAATGCTGCTTCTCCGCCTGTGCCAGTGCTCTGGTTGTTCCAGGGCTGTGTCATGTCATGTACAGCAGTGTGATGGGTTGCACGATTGTCATGGGAAAGCCAGGGGGCCAGAGACTGTCTCTGTACTGAAATGTGGTTCTTACTATGAAAAAATGTGGGGAGCCCTTCTTGAAGTGCATGCTCTAGACTAAGAAGAACATGAAACCTCCCTGAAAGAGACAGCTTTGTTCCTCCTTTGTTCACCAAGACCTCCCAGCTGAGGGTAGGCAGGATGTCAGGCAGACTTCTTGCAGCGCAAGGTTCGGTACACACAAACCAGAATGTTAGAGAAAAGAAACTGCCCCCCAGTAAAAAAGTTTGGCCAGGCTGCTCTTGACTCCTTGAGAGAAATCGGCCGCACCCTTCCTGCATACCATTGCCTTTAGAAAAGGGGAAGGTGTGAAAAGGGGAAAATAGCCTGACTCTCCCACCTGTCTCCTTGGCGTGAGAACTGCGGGGCTTACCTGGTCGCATGAAACCTGCACAGTTTCGGCCCAACCCCTGGGACACCGACCCCCCCACTTGGTGACCATTGGGCCATATATGGTAATATGCAAGCGCAGGAAAGCGATGTGCAGATTTTGGGATAAATACCCAGGGCACAGTTCGCTCTAGGAGGTCTTCGCAACACACACACCACCATGCGTGTGCCTTCTCGTATACTTCAAAGCGCTGCCGGCCTGATCAACCGACCAGCCATCTCCCCCGACTCTCGGGCGTAACCAAGGCCTTCTCAACCAAACCGATATCTGTGAAATGTTCCGTGTGCTGTGTAAGTTGGTATGTAGGATTTGATTTTTTCTTGTTGTACAAGCTTAGTGTTGTAGTTGTTTGTGGGTAGTACATAAGAGTTTGTAGTTATCACCGTTATTTTATTACTGTAGCTGGATATTTTAAGATTAGAGACTATTCCCCTTGCCATTCCCATCCCTATATCTCTGACACGTTTTACTAGAAACCATAGAATAAATATAATAAATACTGTAAATTCATTATTAACACGGTCTATTAAAATCTTAGAATAAATACTATAAATTCACCACTGTCATAAATAAATAATTTTTATTTGATAAAACTGTCCACCTGGTTCTGTCCTTCCCCCCTTGGGTATTCATCATCGGACCTGTGATTCTCGCGACAACTGTCTCTGTACTGAAATGTGGTTCTTACTATGAAAAAATGTGGGGAGCCCTTGAGGTGCCTGCTCTTGACTAACAAGAACATGAAACCTCCCTGAAAGAGAAAGCTTTGTTCCTCCTTTGTTCACCGAGACCTCCCGGCTGAGGGTAGGCAGGATGTCAGGCAGACTTCTTGCAGCGCAAGGTTCGGTACACACAAACCAGAATCTACTCAGCTGGTACATAAATAGGTTGCCAGATTTGGATAGTGAACTCTGCCCGCCCTTCCTCCTGGAGAAAATAGGTTGGGTCAGCAAATGTCAC
This sequence comes from Pelodiscus sinensis, assembly GCF_052426305.1. Classification (NCBI taxonomy): domain Eukaryota; kingdom Metazoa; phylum Chordata; order Testudines; family Trionychidae; genus Pelodiscus; species Pelodiscus sinensis. The sequence goes on along the minus strand of NC_143074.1, from coordinate 3,607,655 downwards.
TATGCCAGAGTGATGAGCTTGTTCTTTTTCTCTACAGCTGCTTCACCCTTCTCTTCATGGTTCTCATACTTCCCTAAACATGACTTTCATTTCCCTTGACATGCTGCACTCTCATCTTTAAGCCAATGGCTGATGTGTATCTGGACAGATTAGAGGATTGGGCCAAAAGAAATCTGATGAGGTTCAACAAGGACAAGTGCAGAGTCCTGCCCTTGGGACAGAAGAATCCCAAGCATTGTTACAGGCTGGGGACCGAATGGCTAAGTAGCAGTTCAGCAGAAAAGGACCTGGGGATTCCAGTGGATGAGAAGCTGGAGATGAGTCAACAGTGTGCCCTTGTAGCCAAGTAGACTAATGGCATATTAGGGTGCATGAGGAGGAGCATTGCCAGCAGATCCAGAGGAGTGATTATTCCTCTGTATTTGGGTTTGGTGAGACCACATCTGGAATATTGTGTCAAGTTCTACACCCACCCCTGCCACTAGAGAAAGGATGTGGATGCATTGGAGAGGGTCCAGCGGAGGGCAACCAAAATGATTAGGGGGCTGGAGCGTATGACCTATGAGGAGAGGCTGAGGGATTTGGGTTTGTTTAGTCTGCAGAAGCGAAGAGTGAGGGGGGATTTGATGCAGCCTGCAACTTCCTGAAGGGAGGTTCCAAAGAGGATGGAGAGAGGCTGTTCTCAGTGGTGGCAGGTGGCAGAACAAGGAGCAATGGGCTCAAGTTACAGTGGGAAAGGTCCAGGTTGGATATTAGGACAAACTATTTCCCTAAGAGTGGGGTGAAGCACTGGGATGGATTACCTAGGGAAGTGGTGGAATCTCCATCCCTAGAGGTGTTTAAGTCTCGGCTTGACACAGCCCTGGCCGGGTTGATTTAGTTGGGATTGGTCCAGCCTTGGGCAGGGGGCTGGATTTGATGACTCCTGAGGTCTCGTCCAGCCCTAGGATTCTGTCCATAGCAGAGGACAGTATTTGAGACACGATGTACAAATTGGGGTGTCACAATAAGTTATCGGGGTGGTAAATTAGTCATTTAAGAATGTAAGACTGAGAGAACGGCCAGACTGGGTCAGACCAAGGCCCGTCCAGCCCAGGGTCCTGTCGGCCGACAGAGGCCAATGCCAGGTGCCCCAGCGAGAGTGAACAGAACAGGGAATCGTCCCCTCTCCTGTCGCCCATTTCCAGCCTTTGACGAACAGATGCTAGGGACCCCCTCCCTGCCCATCCTGTCTAATAGCCACTGATGGACCTCGCCTCCATGAATCTATCTAGTTCTTTTTTAAACCCCGTTTGTCCTGGCCGTCACCACATCCTCTGACAAGAATAAGAACATAAGAGATCCGTGTAGGTTAGTGAGATTTGGGCATCTATAGTCAAATTTTCAAATTAGTTCATCTTAGAGTCTGTAGCTAGTTGCCTAGTGGGATTTTCAAAAGTATCCCAATCCCTAAATCTGTGGGCCTTAGACACCTTGGCCCTTTTGACAATGCCACTTGCATCTTAGGATGCCTAAATAACTTCGAAATGCTTGTCCCTATGTGACAGGGCATTCGTCCCGCACTGGCCCTTTAAGGGCAAACCCCAGCCTGGAGCAGGGCCTGGGAGTTTAGCCCCAGCTGAGGCTGCATTAGTTGATTAGGGCCCAGCTGGGAGCTATATAAGAGGATGAGCAGTGAGAGCCTGGCTGCTGGGGGAGTAGGAGGCTCCTTGGAGCTAGGGCAGGGCTGGGGAGGCAAGGCAGGGCTAAGGGAGCTCTGGCCAAGCAAACCCCCAGACCTCAGGGTCTGAAGAACGGCCCGCTGAAGAAACAACAACCCCCGGAAGGGGGGCTCAGAGACTGACGTGGGCACTGCTGGAGGGCAGTGTCCTGGAGAGAACGCCGCGGCCTGGAGGAAAGAGGGGAAACACCACCTGAGAGAAGGTACCCTGCCAGCAGAAGGAGCTAATTCCTAGGCCAGACAGCAGGGGGTGCTATGGTGGTGAGTGAACCCCCTCACACCCTATATCCCAGCTTGAGTCCCACCTACAGATTTCAGGTGCCGAGCCTTAGGCAGGCAGACTGGACATTTTGACTCTTGGAGTAGGTCTACCCTACAGTGTTATTTTGAAATATCTTATTTCGAAATAGCTTATTTAGAAATAACGAGTCTACACACAAAATGAACTTCAAAAAAGCGCTTTGCTATTTTGAAATAGCGCATGCACACTGAGTGGACACTGAATCGCATTTAAGGCCAGCAGGAACCAGGTCCGGCAGGGCATCAGGTCAGGAATGTCTTTGTATGGCAGCCGGTTCTCAGGTTTCCCTGCCTACCTCACTGAGGGACAGCAAAGCTTTTGGTCTCTGCGTGCTCTGATTGCCCTCATTCAGGACACCAAAACACTCTGCAACATGGAACCAGAGCTACCCTTGGGCACTCTGGTGTTTCTTGTGGACGTGTTGCTATGAGCCTGGCTGCATTTTCTGCAGGCTGCCACCCGGGAGGTTCTTCAGAGGGCTGTCAGTATCCACGAGGCCTGCGGGAGAGCTTCCACCCTGTGGAGCACTAAGAGCCTCCCTGGTCTGTCCCTCCGGGGGCTTGTGCCTCATTCCTTCTTCACGACCTTCCACTCATCCCCTCTCTCCCCAACACTTCTTCCTAATGTAAAATAAAAAACATGTTTTTTCATAAATACAAACTTTCTTTTTTTAACAAAACTGGGGGGAGGGATGAAACTCTGGAGACACGGGGGAAAGGAGGTGGGAGAAAGGAGGAGAGAGGGTGGAAGAGGGGAGGGGGAAGCTAGAAAGGGGAAGAAGGAGAAGGGGAAGCTCGGTTATGTGGGTCTCTCCAGGCCAACTATCTCCCACCACAGCAGATGTGGGGGCCTCAGTGTCCCCAGGGGAATGGGGAAGAGGGTGTGGAGGTTGAGGAGAATGTGGAGGGAGAAGTGGGAGGGGGAGAAGGAGTGGGAGGAGGAGCGGTAGCTGGGGAGGCAGCAGGCGCTGGAGCGGCAGGAGGCAGCACGGTCTGCACCAGGGCCTGCAGGTGTTGGCAGATGGCACAGCCCTAGGCAAGCTGCTCCCACCGGAGCTCCAGGACTACTTGTACCCAGTTCTGGAGGGTACGGTGCAGGGCTCGCAGTGCCCCCAGGTGCTGCTGTCGGTACCCCTGCAGTGTTCAGGTGGTCCTGCGGAGCTCTTAGGTGTGGGAGCACGTCCCAGGCAGGGTGGTGCGCCCTGCATGCACAGCTGGTGCGGCGGTGGAGAAACAAAAGAAGTGGTCTGTTCTCCCTGGGGACACAGTGAGTGAAGCCCAGCCCCCCTCTGCAAGGTGAGGATGACCGTGCCCTGCACCGTCAGAGCCGATGTGCTTGCACAGAGGCCATGATTGGAATGTCCGACTATCTCCGGGAGTGGGAGCTGCCCTGAGACCGCACCCATGCCCCTGTGCTGTGTATAGTGCGGCTGAGGTGGAGGAAAGATATCCCCAGCCTCTGTGTAGTGTGGCCTTGTAGAAGGAGGGCGTCCTGCTGTGTCCCACCCCGGGGTCAGGAGCATTTCATGTCTCTTCACACATGCATGTGGCTAACAGGCCAACGCCCCTGTGTGGCAGCCAGCTGGAGCCACCTGCCCAGGGGTGGCACGGCACGTGCTCTCACGTGCACAGGTTGCTGCGTGATCTGTGGTAAGCAAGGCCCACACGCATGGTCCCTGGTCTCCCTCCCCGCCCCCCCCCCCCCCAGTAAGGAGACAGTGATGGCACTCACATGTTGTTGTGTCCCCGGATGACCCTGGTTACTCGGCTGCTGGGACGGCTCGTGGGTCCTGGCATGCTCCGTCTCGGCTCCTGGTGCTCCTCCTCCATGTCCTGGTCAGGGCCCTCTGCTCCTGGATCGCTGCCCCCCGGGGTGGCATGGACCGTCACACCCCCCAGGATGTGGTCCAGGGCATCAAAATAGGGGAAGGGGTCTGCCCCTGTTGGGGAGCTGCTCCGTGTGGCCCTGGCATATGCCTGCTGTAGTTCTTTTATTTTCATGCACACCTGCTCCTGGGTGCGCATGTGGCCTTTTGTGGCCATGCTGGCAGCTATGCGTCCGCAGACAGCTGCGTTCCTCTGTCTAGTGTGGAGATCATGGATGTTGGAGGCCTCCCACCAAACCTCAATGAGGTCCATGATCTCCGCACTAGTCCAGGAAGGTGCCTGCCTTCTCTGGCCCCTGGCTGGCTCCTGGGAGCTGGGGGACTGGGCGGTGGACAGCTGACTGGCACTGGCTGCCCGGCTCATTGTGGAGCCATTGGGTTGGGGCAGCGACTGCTGGTAGGCCTGGAGCTGGCACGTGCGCTATGGCCAGAGTCTACCCCTTTAAGGGCTCCAGGGCTCAGGGAGAGGAGATGAGTTTTCCTGGTTTGGCCCAGAGTGGCCACCAGGGCACCCTGGGAAGGGCTGGAGGCCCCCTATTTCAAAATAAGCATCTACAGAGCGCTTATTTTGAATTTGAATTTGGCGTTATTCCTCGAAGAATGAGGTTTACCAAATTCGAAATAAGCGCTCCGCTATTTTGAAATTATTTCAAAATAGCGGTTTGGCTGTGTAGACACTAGGGCTGCGTCTAGATTGGCATGATTTTCAGGAAATGATTTTAACGGAAAAGTTTTCCGTTAAAAGCATTTTTGGAACAAAATGCAGGACAATGTAGCACTTTAAAGACTAACAAGATGGTTTATTAGATGATGAGCTTTCGTGGGCCAGACCCACTTCCTCACATCAAATAGTGGAAGAAAGTAGTCACAACCATATATACCAAAGGATACAATTAAAAAAAATGAACAAATATGAAAAAGACAAATCAAATTGCAGAACAGGAGGGGGATGCGGGGGGGGGGGGGGGAAGGAAGGAAGGTAAGTGTCTGTGAATTGATATTAGAGGTAGGGAGAGTGGGATGTTTGTGAGTTAATGGTATTAGAGGTGATAATTGGGGAAACTATCTTGGTAATGGTTGAGATAGTTCAAGTGTTTGTTGAGTCCTTTTTGGAAAGTGTCGAATTTTAACATGAATGACAGTTCAGAGGATTCCCTTTCAAGTGCAGATGTAAAAGGTCTTTGTAGCAGAATGCAGGTGGTTAAGTCATTGAGAGAGTGTCCTTTCTGGTTAAAATGGCAAGAAACTGTTTTTTCTTTGTGATCTTGTCTGATATCTGTTTTGTGGGCATTAATCCTTTGGCGAAGTGTCTGAGATGTTTGTCCAATGTACATAGCAGACGGACACTTTCGGCACATGATAGCATAGATTATATTTCTGGATGCGCAGGAATATGTGTTCTTGATCTTATAACTCACTTGGTTAGGTCCAATAATGGTATCAGCAGAATGAATATGTGGACAAAGCTGGCAACGGGGTTTGTTGCAAGGGAAGGTACCAGGGTTGGTATTAGTGTGGTATGTCCTGTGGTGGTTGGTAAGAATCATCTTGAGGTTAGGTGGTTGTCTATAGGAGACTATGGGTCTGTCTCCCAGAGCCTCTTTGAGTATGATATCCTGTTCCAGTATAGGCTGTAGTTTATTGATAATGTGTTGGACAGGTTTAAGTTGGGGGTTGTAGGTGATGACAAGTGCTGTTCTATTGTTGGTTTTCTTGGGTCTGTCTTGAAGTAGATGGTTTCTAGGTATTCGTCTGGCTCTTTCAATTTGCTTTTTTATTTCTCTGGATGGGTAGTTGACTTTTGCCTGAACGGGAGCAGCATAGTATTTCCGCAAGAAGCACTGATTTCTTACAGTAGGAAGTCAGTGCTTTTGCGGAAATTCAAGTGGCCAGTGTAGACAGCTGGCAAGTTTTTCCGGAAAAGCAGTTGCTTTTCCGGAAAAACTGGCCAGTCTAGACATAGCCTAGGAAAGTTAATTCGAAATAATGGCTGTTATTTCAAATTAACTTTGATGTGTAGACATACCCTTGGCTACTAGTAATCCTGTTTTGGAAGGTTCTCAGAATATCGCAATTTTGATTTCAGCAAAGTTTGGAAAGAGAAAAATCTCAATTCTCCGATATTTCACAAAATGGGATTATAGCATTCCCCCCCCCCCCCTTCCGTTTTGGGCTGTGTCCTTGCTGGGAAATTCTAATTACAGTTCAATTTGACATTCACCAATCATGTAGAATATGTGAATTAAAAAAAAATGAAAAACCAGTTGAACTATCTAAACATAACCTACTTTCGTTTCGAGCCAGCGTTAGTCTGTCAATCACTTGCTCCCTCCTCCAGAAATTAAGGGCTGCACTTCTACCCAAGTTGGAAGAGTATTTATAATCCAGTAGCTGGACTTCTCTCTCTGAAATATCCAGATGCATTAAATTAAACATAATACTTAGATAAAGGGTCAGGGTACAAAATTCCGACTGATGTTTCAAACGCTCACAGAGTTTAGATGCTGTTTGGAGCAGAAGTTTTATTTGGAATCGTCGTTATCTTGGCCAATCACGAAGCGACAGGACCTCCTTGCATACAGAGCACTCCCTGGATCCATCTCGAGCTCTGTCCTTAAATTGGTCTGGCTTGATATTCCGATTCTGCCCAAAAAGGTTTGGCTGCTGCCCTGGGGGGGCGTTCTTTGGTGCATACTCTGGAATTTGCTGCTCTTCCATTCTAATAATAAGTCCATATGAAAAAAGCTGCAAAAACTGATCTAGTGCTGATGGAGGCAGTTGCTGGGGCCAGGTGGAATAGCTTCATCTTGTCCTGCTGCTTGATATGGACTAGTTAAATATCGGTTAATTGAATAGTCAATTAACCTCATGAATTCTTATCGGTTACGTGACTATTCTACAGTCCCAATGGGTGGGGCAGCAGCCAGAGCTCTCTGGCCCCATTCCTGAGGAGCCCCCTGCCACTCCACGCCGCTGCCTCCGCATCAGACTGGCTGCCTGTTGTCCTGCACTGCTGCCTCTGATACAGAGGCAGCAGCACAGGGTGGCAGCAGCCCCTGTCCGGGGAGGGGGCAGGCTAAGCTCCTGGACCCAGCATGAGCCGGAACTGAGCCGGGCTGCCTGCCCGCCTGCTAAAAATGTACTGCGGGGGGGGGGGGGGGGATGCGTGTAGTCTATAGCATTAACCTATATGCTTTTGCTTAACGGTTAATCGACTACACGATTACACCCCTAATATGGAGCAGCTGGTGGAGATGATGAGGCTCAGAAACCTCAATCTGGTGTTTGTTAGCCTTCCACAGGGCTCATATTTCCAACCGTTCTAACCATTTCCAACACAATGGAGTTGGTAGGCATCTTCATGACATGTTTGCTGTCACATGCCCACTGATACAGCCGTTGCTACTGTAGAAGTGATCACCTTTTTTGAGAACCTTCCAGTACTAGCTGTGCTACTTCCCAAATATTTAACGGTTGCCACCTGCTCCATACCAGAGAGGTTGTCATCTGCAACTGGGGCCTTGTAATTTGATGCTGGTGGTGGCTTTAATTAATTAACTGGATTAATGACCAGATTTACATACACTACTCTTTGCCTGATCCAGATTGGAGCATTAGCTGCAGTGATTCACCAAACGGGGCCAACACGACGATGCCATCTCACGGTCAAGGCAGAATTGTGTTCGGCTCAATGCCACCCACAGCTGTTCCTCACACGTATCCATCAGCCAATCGGTGCCGATGCTGAGCTTAGATGGTGACAGAATGCAGCAGTAACAAACTCCCTGGAGACAGGAAACCAGGACGTACCCAGTCCAAAGTCAAACCCAGTCAGCCCTAGTGGTGTCTCTCGTGCTGCTGTGGCCAAGACACATCTCAACGCCCCGTCCTTCCCCCACCTGTCTCGTCGCCTCTCTAACTTTTGATCTTTCCCTACGTTGCTGCTGCTTCCCTCTCTGATGCGAACGCCCTGGCGCAGCGGTTGGCCAATCAGAGGCTCAGTTGAAATTACACTAGTGATATTTTCCCTTCCTGACAAGATTCTCCCAACCTTGATTTTACCTTGATAATGATAAATTAACATGTTAATCCATGATAGGGTCCACACAGTAACATGTCCCTGCCATTTCAGCAGGAATACAGAAGGACTGAACTTAAGAAGTACAGTATAAACAAATAACATGCTGGCTCAGCTAATGCCAATACTCTGGAACTGTATCAGCTACTTTTTTCTCTCCAGATGCTTCATGTTATTCATACTTCCCTAAACACAACTCTCACTTCTCTTTACACAATTCCTAGCTCCCTTTATTCTGACCCACACTTTCCTTTAGCACAGCTGTGGATGAAAAAACTTAAAAAATAACAAACAGTCTTGCCGCACCTTAGGGATTCACAAAATTTGTAAAAGGTATCATGAGCTTTCGTGGGCACAACCCACTTGTGCGCACATCACAGGGCTGTAATTTGAGACCACATTTCAAATTGGCTGTTTAATGGTCGTCATCTAAATCCTACTTTTAACCCATTTTGTAGGATTTAAGCCCCTATATCTGTGACTCTCAATTGGTGGTCATGGATCACTGGTGGTCCCTGGTGACTTTTTCAGTGGTCCACAGGAACATTGTCCAAAGTCACATGGCGTGGGCAGTCACCAAAAATCTGTTAGTAAGAAATAAATTTCAAACCAAAATGTCCGTTGTCTGCTCTTTTTTATCATGTCTCAAAAAGGAGGATGTCCACGAAAAGTTTTTGATTGGCCTGCTGGTCCGTGGACTGAAAGGAGTTGAGAACCACCATCCTATATCCTTGTTTAAGTGGCTACATAGAGATTTTAGGTTCTACGGTTTAGACACCTTAGCTTGACTGGTGACTGCTGCTTGTTATGTTATTGTGTAAGGGTCCTGGCTGCAGAGTCACAGTTTTTACTTCGGCATAATTTGAGGAAAATTTTCATTTTTCTAAATTGCCCTTTATGGGATTGTAGAATTTCCTCCTCTCTACTGAGTGAATTGATAGTGTGTTGTGCTGTGTCCAACCTGGGAAATTTTTCTTTACGGCCTGTACTGAAAATTGAAGTTTACCAATAGAGTAGAATATGTGACTAAAAAATAACAAGTCAGTTTAAAACCCCCCTCAAAAAGTAGCCTCTTCCTCAGGTTTCAAATCAATGTCGTTCTGCCAATGACTTGACACCTCCACGCAAAGGAAGGAAAGGCCTCTTCTTTCTGGCTAATCCTCTACACAGATTAGATGGAGATTTGATAACATGGTCTCTGGATTCATCTCTTGGCAGTACCCTAATGGGATCAGAGATGGCAACAGCTGTTCTTTAGGCAAAAAGAAAAGAAGGTTGTTGGGATGAGCTGGAGCAGCCCAATCCCATTTTCTAGAAAACAAATAAAACAGATACCCTCAGCATGGGGAAGGAGAGAGAGCGAGAGAGAGAGAGAGAGAAAACGAGAAGATGTGTGCATGGCTGGTGAAGGTGGTGGTCTCATCACTCCGTCCTGCTCTGGTCAGGGCCGGATGTCTCTCAGGATGAGGATGAAGATGGTCTGGGATCCCAGGGGACGTTGGCAGCCATGGTGGTGACATTCGCTCCTTCTCCTCCTTTCGTCTTTCCGTCGGCCAGTTTTCACATCCAAAGACTCTTTCTGAGGACCCCAAAAAGGAACGAGGGGCAGAACAGATGGCCTTTCCTGTTTAGGCCTAGTTCCGACACACCCGTTTTGGTTCATTAATCTCTGGTCTCATATGTCTCCGGTTTCGCACAGTCCTTGAATTATATTAGTCACCCTTTCAGTTTAAGTTAGGGTTCTTTTGCTGCCTTTTACACCCATTTCCCAGTAACATTTGTTATTTTAGGTAATTATAACCATTGTGAACCTGTACCGGGGATCTGTTTTACATTTGAGTTCACAGTCAGGGTCAATTTGTAGGCCTCATTATTAGAAAATGCTCTTTAGTAACATGCCATTAGAGAAGGCACCTCTCCTAGCTACGAAAACTATTTAGAAAATTGAAGTTTGTCTCCAAGCAAAACCCCAGATCCAATCAGCACTTCATTTGGGGCGGGGAGGGAAGATTGGAATGTAGATCAGAATTACAATACTTGAGCCCATTTCTAAGTATTAATCAAATGAATTCGGATATTTCAAAGAGATGAATTCAATGGCCAGATTTTAAAATCTCCATCCAATGGTCCTTTCTTCATCAGGATAGGAATGTCAAGTCACTGACAGAGTGACACTGGTTTCTTTCTAAAACCTCTCTCCAAAAAAAGAGATCAAGGGATGTTGTTAAAAAGAAAGCCTAGTTTAACACTCTGCATATCAGTGGCTTTAACTGTTTCTTCCCTTTTTTCGTCCATATCTTTAATAAGGAATTTTTAAACAATTAACACTGTATTTGTCATGCTCCTAAAGTCTTTGTGCACCAAACCTCAAACCTTGTCTATTGTGGTTTAATGCTGAACAATAACGTGGTATGGCTACCACCTTTGACTTTTCAGGTGCATTTATTCTATCTAAATTAATACACTGAGCTCTGAAAGGTTTTGACCCCCGGGCTTAGACGACAGCCACTTGCTCCTGAGATCAGGCATTAAGGTGGAAGATAACAAAGTGATTCCAAGTGGTTTTGTTTTTAAATTCCATTAGACTCATTGACCAGGGACATGAACCGTCAGAAAAGTGGATTTATCACTCCACTGCCTTTGGAGAGCTTTTAATGGCCAGGGCTACGTCTAGACTGGCATGATTTTCCGGAAATGCTTTTAATGGAAAAGTTTTCCGTTAAAAGCATTTTCGGAAAAGAGCGTCTAGATTGGCACGGATGCTTTTCCGCAAAAGCACTTTTTTCGGAAAAGCATCCGTGGCCAATCTAGACGTGTTTTTGCACAAAAAAGCCCCGATCGCCATTTTCGCGATCGGGGCTTTTTTGCGCAAAACAAATCTGAGCTGTCTACACTGGCCCTTTTGCACAAAAGTTTTGCGCAAAAGGGACTTTTTCCCGAATGGGAGCAGCATAGTATTTCCGCAAAAAGCACTGATTTCTTACAGTAGGAAGTCAGTGCTTTTGCGGAAATTCAAGCGGCCAGTGTAAACAGCTGGCAAGTTTTTCCGGAAAAGTGGCTGATTTTCCGGAAAAACTGGCCAGTCTAGACACAGCCCAGGTGACCAGATCTCTGCTCACTACTGCACTTTCTACGGGGTGTAATATAATCGATAATCCTGCATCAGAGAGAGAATTTCTGCTCTGAAGGAAGAATCGGTGACAGTCTCCGAGAGGAAAACCAGGGATACTGAAGAAGGGAATGAGTGTGGTCTGACGCTGTAGAAATACAACATGAGACCGTGTGAGGGGAGGCTGGTGGAGGAACCATGCAGAGGGCAGACTCAGCAGAAAGAGCTGGAAGGTGTAGATTAGTGGGAGGAGCTCATGAATATTCATTGATTTGCTCTATAAAAGGCTCCAAGTGGTGAAGGGCTAACGTAGAGGAGAAGGCTAGTAGAGCAGAGCCGCCGCTGCAGAGACCAGCGACATGGGGAGAATTGCACAGCACGCCCTCCTGGCCTTGGTCTGCCTAGCAGCAGCAGTTTGCATGGCTGAGGATGGGTCAGAAGCAGGTGAATACATTGTGGAGTTTGTTTTTCAGCCTGTTCTCATTTACAGCCAGGGAGAGCCAGGGGTAGGTTCTGAGGGCCTGTCTGCAAGAGGAAAATTCTCACCAAGGTAAATACCTCAAGCCCGGTCTATGCTAGACGAGGAAGGTCGGCTTCAGATACGCAAAATGCGCAGCTGGAGTCAGCTTACCTGAAGCCGAACCTTGGTGGTGTCCACACTGAGAGAGGCCAATGGGAGCTAACGCTCCCGTCGGCTTCCCTTACTCCTGGCAAAAGGAGGATACCAGACGCTGGCGGCGGCTGCCCTCAGCATTTGATTTAAGGGTCTGTACTAGACCCACTAAATCGAACACCAGAACATTAACCTCCGGAGCATCGATCTTCTGGTAAGTACAGGCGTGCCCTCTGTGTGCTCACAACAGTGCAAGCCTGTAATGCAGACGTCTTGCACCACAGAGTTTACACGAGTGTCACCACAGTGGTGCAACTGCCTTGTGTTAGCCGGCCTCGATTTACCGAGCTTATTTACCAAGAGGATTTTCAAAATATTTGGCATCCTGAGACTCCAAAAAAATGTCACTGACTGATTCATTTCTTTCCTCAGAAAGTAATTCAAAGTGCTGTGGGATTCGTGGACCCCCTGGACTTTCTGGGATTCCAGGTATGTTCCCTAGAGCCAAGTGAGACTCCACTTTGGATGGTGATGCCTGAAACATCCTGGTCATTCTATAGATCCCCTTCCCTGGGGTGAGAAGTTGAGCTACACCCCTGTTCTGTGCTGGAAGAATGTTCCTCTCTCCTCTCTCCTCTCTCCTCTCCTAGTGATGTGGGCCTGGGGGTGGTACAGGGAATGTCAGTCAATGGACCTGCTCACAAAAGCTAGTGCACGAATAGATCTTGGTACGGGGGTGATGGGAAATGGAAGGTTGGCTGTTAAATTGTTTGGGGCGTTCCTGGGAATGAGGCTTTTGGGTTCCCTGGAATGACCAGTGGTGGGGACTTGGCTGTCACAACCACATTTCACCTCCGGTTCCTGCTGTGCAATTAGGAAGTTGTCTACCCACACCCCGCGCCCTCCTCCACTCTCACCTCCTTGGCTCCCCTCTCCCACGCCAAGGCCCAGCCCTCAGTTACCCCCCACGCCTCCTCCTCCGGCCCGTTCTCATGGCATCAAGCATCTCTAGCAGAAGCTCTGTGACCAGGCCAAACGCCTCCACTGCCCAGTCACTCCTTGTGCTTTAGTTCCGTCTCCGTGGCAGCGGCCTTTCCGCCCGCGTTCAGCTCCCCTGCGCCTGCTCCTCCCTCGCACCCTGGACCCTAGCACTTCCCTTTTCCACTTTACTCCCTGGACTCTCCTGCCCTCTTCAGCAACACTGAGACAACCTTCCGGCTCTACGCCTCCCTGCATTTAGGCTGGCGGGAGTCCAGCAACTGTCCTCTGGAGGCGTGGTCAGGAGGACCTGAAATTAGGGTAACTGAAGGGAAGATGGGATACGCTTAGGCCAGCCTGAACCTCCCAAACTCCTGTCCTCCTGGAGCAGGGCTGAGTTCCTGTCCCCTCTGTATGTGGCACTAGCCTCAGCCCCCCGCCTCACTACTCCTCCACACAGGGCCTGGCTGAGGTCTCCCTTCCCTTTCAGCACTTGCAGATGGCCCCCTCCTTGCTAGCCATCCCCACTTCCCCCCTCCCCACACAGGGTCAGCCTGAGGTCCACCTCCGCCTGCTACCCCACCTATCCAAACTCCCCTCCACCTGGTAGCCCAAGCTTCTCCCGCTCGCTGCTCACCTGAGCCACTATCTCTAGGCCTCCCTACAGCACAGGGATGGCGTTACCTCCCCCTCCCCAAGTTCCTCTGTGCCCCAGTAGAGGGGCCATCCCACTTTTTCGACAAACCTGGGCATTTGTCCCGTTCACTTTTGCCAACTGATGATCAAATGAGACAAATGCTGGGCTGGCCCAGCCAGGCTGTGAAAAAGGGGACTGTCCACAAGACAGTGGACGTGTGGTCACCCTGCCTGAAATGGCTCCTTTCCTGCGATGGGGACAGTGACTGGGAATGCTCAGGGGCCGGGTGAAGGCTTTTGTTTGCAAACCATCCACCAATCAGCGCTGAAAACATTTGTCATTGGTCTTCGGTTTGACCAGGCTTGTGGGAGCGGAGAGAAGGGGCATGACCCTGGTTCAGGAGAAATGTCCATTACGGTCTGTGAGGGCTCTGAGTGGGGCAGAGAAGAAATGGAATCCTAATCTTTCAATCTGGAACTGGGGGAGGCTTGTAGGAATTGGCCCATTCCCCCCCCCCCCCCCCCCCCGGTTAACCCTAACAAATCATTCCCGATCGTCGTAGACAGAATAATAACTTGGAGTCGCTTGTATCTGCAGGACTCGTCGGGCCTCCAGGATTTCCAGGAATCCCAGGACTCCCAGGGCTAAAAGGTAAAGCCATGAAATATTACTTCAGACTCTTGTGCGTTCGCGCTCTGCTGCACTGGCAGGAGATCCTGGCCCGAGAGGGAAAGTGGTAAAGAGCCGAAGGGGAAGTGGTGAGTTGAATAGCTGGGGAAGGGCCTGGGGAGGCACAAAGAGATGAGGTCTCCTCTCACCCCAGCTGGAGCCAATCAGACGCTGCTATTTCTGAGCGTGCCTGGTCCTCCCGGCAGCTAGCCAGCTCAATTTGCTGCTGAGGAACCGCAGTACAGGCATGGCCTCACCTCACGCCCACAGTGGCACTAGAGCCTCAAGTCTGAGCACCGCCAGAGAGTGGCGAAGGGTAATTCCAGGGTTCTCTTTCAGGGTAGCCCTGTGCCCCCCGTGGCTCTAGCTGGGACGGTGCCTCACAGAGCTCCCCCTGAGCGGGTGTCTCAGTGCTATCTCCTGTGCCGACATGTGGCTTGGAGTCATCCTCACACCCACGTAAATTCATGGATTGGGATTGACCTCAGGGTCAGAGATCAGAGGTCAGACTCAGGCCCCTGGTGTCTAAGGCACAAATCAGTCATCATGTTCTTTTCATTTGCTTTTCAAACAGGAGACACGGGAGATCTTGGCTTCCCTGGACGACCAGGTGAGCACTCTGGGCATTTCTCCTCCCTGGAGAGCTTTGCACCTCTTAGGCAGCAGCGTCCCGAGGGTGGGCAGGACGCTGGCTCTGCAGCTCTTAATCCCATCAGCAGTCACAGTGATGCCTGGGTACCTGCCCATGAACATGGGCAGCAGGATCAGGGCCTGATTTTTATGCTGTTAGTCATGGTAACAGTGACTGAGGCATCAGAGGGCTGTTATTAGGAGTAGGATAAGAGAGGGTATTCCCAAGGTGCGGGTTCAGAGATTGTGCTGTCTTAGCTAACACATTCCTCACATGACTGGAGGGTGGGGGAAGGTGACTCCAATCAGTGATTGCAGGAGAAACTCTCCTCAGTTATACCCTGGCATGTTGGGACCAATAGAATAGAATAGGGAAGGGAAAAGAAAAAGAAAAAGAAAAAGAATGATTTTGAACTCCATGCAATAGAAACAACTTTTCCCCCCCATTTTTGGACCAGCTGTATAACTACTGACTTCCTGAGGTGGTCAGGCTCTGCTAGTGTGTGTAAATCACTCTGGCAATGGCTATGTGTCAGTAATGATTTTAGGAAGGCTGCACCGAATGTTTATGCTGCAATGCGACTTTTGTCAGGAATAAGACCCAGTTGTGGCGACAAAAAACTTCCACTCCTTGGCAAGAGTCTTTTGTCTTTTCCTCTCCCTTTATTGTTGAAAAAGAGCCAAAGGGAACACTGGTGTTTGTTTTGTCCAGAGAACTGACTTCTGCCAGTATCCCACAAGGCAGACCCTGATTTTGCTCAGTGTTTTGTGATCTCTGCTGCCCTGCAGGCATGGGCCTCTCTCCTTTCAAAGCTCTGGGAAGTATCTGACAGCTGAGCAAGCTTGCTCCATTTGGGGAACCAATCAGTAGAATGCTCCTGTTTTGCCCTGCACGAGAGAGACAGCAACAGGCAGGCTACTGCTGCTGCAGGGAGAGACGGCTGTGCTCCTCAGCACAAAGAGCTCCTAGAGCTACGAGGGAATCCCAAGAAGTGCAGGGATCAGCTCTGCCTTCCCTCCACACTGCCCTGTGGGATGCTCCCCCACACTGCTTTGCTCTAGTTGTTGGTGCTAGCCTCGTGGCTATGAACTGTCGACAATAGGAGGCAGAAAAAATGGTTTGACCAGTTTTCACTTTTGACTACTTTTGTATTTCGACAGCACTTTCATCACCAAAACTTCCCAGTGTAGAAATATGCCTGAGATCAATTCTTCTCCAGAGATGGGCACAAAGGATAAAATAACTAACCTTGGTTCTGTTCACTTGTGACAAGATTGAAAAATGTCAATACAGTATTACACAGAAGAGAACATGTTAACTAATTACATCACAGAGAAATCATAGAGCTGGGGGGTCCTGTGGTTTAGCAGTGTGTTGGATTGTGAGGTTCAAGTTCATTTTAGGAGCTCGTTTGCTCGTGTAGGCCTTTCATTTGCAAATTCACCAACAGCCAGCACTGAAAATTGAAGCCCTTTGGCCTTCTTTGTGGCCAGTGATACATAACCCTCTGGATTAGCTGAGATTGAGGGTATGACTCTGCATTCCTGGCTGAGGCCCACGTAAGTTGAGGAGTGTTTACCTCGGTGAAGAGTTGCACAGTCAGGTCTAAGAAAAATCTAACCCTAATTTTCAAGTTTGGGGTTAGCCTGCAGTATTTGCCCTGCTTCCCATCTTCCCAATATAACCGTTACAACAGTTCCTTCTTAACACCTTGCAAAATGTGTTCTCATCCTCTTTGTTTGTAGGTGCAGTAGGACCCAGGGGAATGCCTGGATTGCCAGGGATGAAAGGTAAAGCACTGCACAGCAGAAATTAACCTCTTCATTCAGCCTGTGATTGACTTAGGCCACGTCTTCACTTTGCAGAAGATCGATGTTGCCACAGTTGATCTTCTGGAGTTTGATTTATCGGTTCTAGTAAAGACCCACTAAATCTAACTCAGAGGGTGCCTGTCAGCACCGTTACTCCTGCTTCTGTGAGGAGTAAGGGAAGTCGACAGGAGTAATTGCTCCCATCGACCTCCTGCTGTGGAGACACAGAAACTCGAATTAAGGTATATTGATTCCAGTTACGTAATTAACGTAGCTGGAGTTGCGGCTCTTACTTCGACCTTTTTCTGTAGTGTAGACCTGGCCATAGTGTTTCAAAAACTTCCCATCTTCTCATGATGCTGCATTTCACAGACATCTACTCACCAGAAGGCAGAGTCTTCCCTTGGATTACACTTATCAGAGAACGTTAATCTTGAGCACTTCCCACACCGTGGAGATTATGGGCTCGGAGACGAGTCTAAGGCCAGATCTATTACTGTAACTACACCACTTGGATTAAAGTGTAGTAGCCTCTTCACTGAAGCGCCGCAGGGGCACAGTTCCACTGGTGCAGGAGCGTTGTACATGAAGACAAGTGCTAGGTCTACACTGATATAATTCACTCAACTCCCAGTTGCCTTTACACCTGTTTACACCTGCCTTCCATGAGAGGGTGTCGTAATCCGGGAACGCCCAGACCGAGGACGTTCTCCTGGGGCATCTCCATTTGGGATGGTGATGAGATAAGTATCAGTGAGGCTAAGTTCCTCTCTTCCTCGCTGGGTTTCATGAAAACCCTGGGGCCTGTCTACACTACAGTTTGCATTGGTAGATTTGTTCCGTTGCGGGTAACAGGTATAAACAGGTCCAGTGCACACAAGGCTGGAGTCAGTCTGACTCCCTTATAGCCATGTATGCACCTGCAGCTAAAAATGCCCTTACTGATCACTTGGGAACTTGGTTCTATGTCTCCTTTTACCTCCAATGGGTCTAGCCTTTGAGTGTATAACTTGCTGCTCCTACCTACCAGCCTCCATGCAGAGGCCTGGGGTCTCTGTGGGGCTGTGGCCATGGCCTCACGTTCCATCCAGTGGTCAGTAAAACCAGCCAGTCAGCGAGTGGAGTTTCCACGATAGCTCCGTGCTATCCCCAGCACAGGGCAGTGGCTACAAGGGGCAGCTGAGCTCGTAGAACCAAAGCAGCGAAGCAAACTCCGTCCATATTTTTATTTCACATAGGAGAAAAAGGTGACACAGGCCTCCTTCAACTGACAGGTGAGAGACTTTGGCTGACAGTATGTGCCCCTGGGACGCACAATCCCTGCGTTCATGTGTGTTGCTAATGCCATAGCACTGTCTGGCCGTGCAGCAAGAATAATGCTCAAGGCAGCCTCTGTTGTGAGCTTCATTGCTTAGCCAGGTCTATTACAGTACTGGGAGCTTTGCATTTTACGTGACTCCTCCACTGCTTTCTTGGCGGCTCTCCCGGCGTGTGTGGTTTGTGCAAGCAGTGTTTGTTGACGCCTGTTGCAAGTAGCAAGTTGTCCCAGGTTGGCGTCTGGGTCTGAGAACTTGGCAGTTCGTTGCTGGATGTCTGGGGCCGCCTGCTGCTGGGAATGCCTACGCTTTCCAGACATCACGCCCCGGAAACTCTGGGCCCCACGTCAGTCAGCTCAGCTCATGGACCCGGCGGCAGGGGGAACTTGCAGGTTGGAAGAGTTTCAGGCGTGAAGCCACAGTGGGACCCAGAGTCTGGGCGAATGTTCAAGAAACACGATGCAGGTTCCTGGTGCTGACACCGGCCAGCACAGCAGGGCAGGCAGGAGGATGCGCGGAAGAGCGAATATTTATTTCACTCTATTTTCAGCCAGGGCTCCCCAACCCTTGTAAGCGCACGATCGCTTTCTGAACGGAAGTGCAGTCCAGGCTCTCCCTCCAACCCAAATACCTTTGCCCCTCCCCTTCTCCCAGGCTCCAGCCCTGCTCACTCCATCTCCCCTCACTGGCTGGGCAGAGTTGGGATGCAGGCTCTGGTCTTGGTCTTGTCCGAGTGCGTGTTAATGTTGTGCTGCCTCTGGCTGCTCCTTTCCGACCGCGCTGTGACATGGTTTGGCTCCAGGGACTAGCCCCTGCTGCTAGATTGCAGGAGCAAGCGGGTGCTTAGGACAAAGGCGCGCATGTTCCGCCCTCACTTCACTCCCCTCATGTTTCTTCTCTGCGCAGGCAAGGAGATGATGGATGGCGTCCTGTGTGAGAATGGTGAGTGTTTGCCAGGATTGCCGGCTGTTCTCTTCTCCCGTGGTGGGGAGACGCACCTGACCTCCCAGGGCAGAGACCGGGCGGCAGGCACTCGGGAGGTAAACGTGTAACCGTTTAAACGGTTAGCATGAGCGTTTCAGTTTCTGTAATGGTTACACGCCGGCTCCCGGCCACTCCGGGGGAACCGGCTGCCGCCCTGCACTGCTGACTCTATCAGAGCCCTCTGCGCAGGGTGGCAGCCGGCTCCCCCGAGCAGGTCCGTGAGCCAGTATGTGCCGCGAGCCATCTTAGAAGTTGTGTTCAAGGAGGCAGGGCAGGGCAGCCGGCAGGAGCTGGCTGCACTCTGGGCTCTGCAACATAAGCTTTATAATGCGGTGCCCGCGGTGTGTAACCGCTAAGAATGTTAATAGTTACACGGTTACACTATTAACTGCTTCTTAACATCCCTAGGAAGCTTGTCACTCTCCACTGGGCAGAGCAGTTCTAATCCTGCCTCTCTCTCGTGAGCAAGACTGAGTAAATGGGGGTGGTGCACACAGCCATTGGGTGGGGTGAGAGGGAGATCCAACTTGTATTACTCACACTCCCCAGAAGAGTCCTGCCCTCGTCGTGCGAGTAAGGCTATCAGTGCTGTCCCTACAACAGCCACAGGTTCCCTCTGTCACAGCAGCTGGCTACCGAAAGCAGCCCTGTCGAACGCTTGTTTTCAGTCTGATGCTAAAGCGCTTTAATGGCACGAGGACTGTGATGTTTTGGATAGCGTTTTTCAAAGGGAATGGATGCTTGTGCTATGGATAAGAACTGCCATGGGCAAAATCTCCTTGAGTTAGCTCATCCTGAACAAATGCCTTTTGCATGTCGTCATTCCATGCACAAATCTCAACCCAGTAAATTCAGAATCAGGCTGTTTTGACTCACTATCACCATGGATCTCTCCTTTCCACCATAACTGATTCTAAATACCTGTGCTATGCAGGCGCGAAGAACTGCAAGGAGCTGTTAGCCAGAGGGAAGGTTTTGAGTGGCTGGTACACCATCTACCCCAAAGACTGTGCTGCCCTGATGGTGTTTTGTGACATGGATACAGACGGCGGCGGATGGATTGTAAGTAGAAACTGATTGTAACAAAGTGCCTCAGACATTCATGTGTAAACTGGGGTCTCCAGTGAGCTCTCATATAGTCGGAGTGTTTGATATGCACATTGACCATAAAGCTGTAGAGTGAAAATGAATTGCAAAGCAAATCCCTAAGAGAGAATTCCCTACTCAAAACATTAGCCATGTGAATTACAAGGCAGAGTTTCAGGGTTATGGGTACGTCTCCTTGTTTTAGCGCACACACACATACAAAGCTTTTCGCCACTGCTCAATTTGAGAGAGAGATTTTTTCAGTTTGGATTAAAATATAGCACTTGGGCCTTGGTGTCTTCAGGACTGGCATAAAGACGGCAGTGCCTCTGAACATAGCCAAACGCTTCTTTCAGCAGATAAAGTTTGGTCAGTAGATCCTTGTAGCTAATGGTCCTCAGCCCTCTGTTAATATCGCAGGTATCCATCACCAAAATGTTAGAGGCCATGAAGGTGAGCACATCTTTGATTATTGTTGTTGTTCATCTGACTCCAATGAGAACTCCCAGTAGTTTATCTTTCCCTCTTTTTGGATTTTCCACCATAACTGTTGATTGCT
This sequence comes from Pelodiscus sinensis, assembly GCF_052426305.1. Classification (NCBI taxonomy): domain Eukaryota; kingdom Metazoa; phylum Chordata; order Testudines; family Trionychidae; genus Pelodiscus; species Pelodiscus sinensis. The sequence goes on along the minus strand of NC_143074.1, from coordinate 3,587,278 downwards.
TCAGTTTGGGGACTGAAGACATGAAGGGATTTGCAGAACCATCTGCCTGCAATGGCGTCTGTCTATAATGACTGTGTATATGCCAGTGCATAACTGGCTGGATAACCGCACTCAGAGTAGTTATTAATGGTTCACAATCCTGATAGAAAGGTATAACTAGTGGGGTTCCGCAGGGGTCTGTTCTGGGACCGGCTCTGTTCAATATCTTCATCAACGATTTAGATATTGTTATAGAAAGTACGCTTATTAAGTCTGCAGATGATACCAAGCTGGGAGGGGTTGCAACTAATCTGGAGGATAGGGTCACAATTCAAAATGATCTGGACAAATTGGAGAAATGGTCTGAGGTAAACAGGATGAAGTTTAATAAAGACAAATGCAAAGTGCTCCACTTAGGAAGGAACAATCAGTTTCATACATACAGAATGGGAAGCGACTGTCTGGGAAGGAGAACGGCAGAAAGGGATCTAGGGGTTCTAGTGGACCGCAAGCTGAATATGAGTCAGCAGTGTGATGCTGTTGCAAAAAAAGCAAACATGATTCTGGGATGCATTAACAGGTGTGTTCTGAGCAAGACATGAGAAGTCATTCTTCCTCTCTACTCTGCGCTGGTTAGGCCTCAGTTGGAGCATTGTGTCCAGTTCTGGGCACCGCATTTCAAGAAAGATGTGGAGAAATTGGAGAGGGTCCAGAGAAGAGCAACAAGAATAATTAAAGGTCTAGAGAACATGACCTATGAGGGAAGGCTGAAAGAATTGGGTTCATTTAGTTTAGAAAAGAGAAGATTGAGGGAGGATATGGTAACCTTTTTCAGGTTTCTAAAAGGGTGTCATAAGGAGGAGGGAGAAAACTTGTTCATCTTGGCCTGTGATGATAGAACAAGAAGCAATGGTCTTAAACTGCAGCAAGGGAGGTTTAGGTTGGACATTAGGAAAAAGTTCCTGTCAAGGTGGTCAAACACTGGAATAAATTGCCCAGAGAGGTTGTGGAATCCCCATCTCTGGAGATATTTAAGAGTAGGTTAGATAAATGTCTGTCAGGGTTGGTCTAGACCAGCGGTTCCCAAACTTTTTGGCACAGTGACCGGTAAAGCTATTCACGAGCTTTTGGAGGACTGGTAACATTCATTTGCATATGTGCATATTCATTAAGCAAATGATGAATATTCAAATAAGTTATTTCTGGTCCTCCCAAAGCCCCCCGTGCCAGCTTTAGCAAAGCTTTTGATACAGTGACCCACAATATTCTTGCCAGGAAGTTAAGGGACTATGGATTGGATAAATGGACTGTTAGGGTATGTCTACACTACATGACTCCGTCGATGGAGCCATGTAGATTTGTTTATTGGGCAAAGGGAAATGAAGCGGCGATTCATTTAAATTTACATGGCTGCCGCGCTGAGCCAACAAACAGCTGATCAGCTGCTTGTCGGCTCAGCGCTCTAGTCTGGACGCTCCGCTGTCGACATCAAAGCCCTTTGTCGACCACCCCGGTAAACCTCATCCCACGAGGAATAACGGGGAGGTCGATAAAGGGCTTTCAGGTCGGTGCGGGAGAATCCAGACTAGCGCGCTGAGCCGACAAACAGCTGATCAGCTGTTTGTCGGCTCAGCGCGGCAGCCATGTAAATTTAAATGAGGCAGCAACGGAGCCATGTAGTCTAGACACAGCCTAAGATGGATAGAAAGCTGGCTAGACCAGGGTTTCCCAAACTTTTTACTTTAGTTGGAACCCGCTTTTTTCCAGTACTGTTTTTTGCAGCCCAAAAATATAAATAAATATTAAAAAAAGAATTAAAAATGAATAAATGTTCAGTGTTTTACCCGGCTGCATCCTCCGCCCAGCCTTGGCCAGAGCTTGGAGGACCCGGTGCCGCATGGACTCTCCAGGAGGCGGGAGCAGGAGCAGATAGGGGGTAGGGTATCTGGCTAGGAGGGAGGGTGCAAGGAGGGGTAGGGTTGCCAGGTGTCCAGTTTTGTACCGGACAGTCTGGTATTTGAGGGTTCTGTCTGGAAACAAATTGAGAAAATACCGGACATATAAAATATCCGGTATTTTCTAATTAGGTAAGTTGTATTATTATTAGGTGTATCAGCCCATAACTGCGAACTGCCTAGCTAGTGGATGTGCTCATGCCTGCCCCACTTTTCCCAATCTCCTCCATCCAGCCCTGCTGCCCCCGTCCAGCGCTGCTTCCAGCAGCCAGTTCCCTCTCCCCCGTCCCCCACCAATCTCCCTTGGCCAGCCCCCATCCAGCCCTGCTTCTGGAGGCTGGTTCTCCAGTCCTCCTCTTGATCTCCCCCGGCCAGCCCTGCTTCCGCTGCCCACACGCCCCAATCTCTGTCGGACAGCCCCGTTGCCCCCCAACCCTGCTTCCTGGTGGCTGGTTTCCCCCCCCACACACACACACCTCCTCCCAGCCCGCCCCGCCTTCCTCCCGCCAGCCACACTGAGGCCTAGTATTTTTTCCTGCGGCCTGGTACTGGGCTGCGGCCCATAGTTTGGGAAATGCTGGTCTAGACAGTATTTGGTCCTGCCATGAGGGCAGGGGACTGGACTTAATGACCGCTCTAGGTCCTTCCGGTCCTAGGATTCTATGACTCAATGAAAACTACTGACCAACGATGGTCATGTCACTCCTCGGTCACTGCAAGTCGTCCTGCTCTGAGCCCACGTGCAGAAGCACAGAGGTTTCCAACAAATCCGTTCCTCTCCACCAACCTTCTCTCTCTTTGGAAATAAAACAAACACCCCTCCCATTATAAAAGCATGTTTCTTTCATGTGTTGCAAAGAACTGCTGTCATTAATTGTAGACACTGACTTCAATTTATATTGCCTCAGACCATGAGAGCACTATTCAGTTTTCACACAAGCCAATCTCAGTTCTTAGCAGCGGGAATTTGCCTTGTTTCGTTTTTGTTCAGACCCGATTGTAGCCAACACCCTTTGATGGGGAGGGGAACAAGGCCAGTTACGGAGTGAGTACAGCGTTAATAAAGATCTCTGGTCCACTGAAAAGGTTTTCAGTTTGTCAGGGAGAGGTAAAAGAGCAGATGAAACGAAAACGACGAGTTCCTTTCTTCTGCTTAACCCTAATAAATGTCATATGAACAACTTGCCCCAGAGGAATGGAGCAGTGAGTCACCGACCAGCTTCTCGCCTGACTCCTTTGAGTTTCCCCGCAGGTGTTCCAGAAACGGGTGGATGGGTCGGTGGATTTCCAGCGTGACTGGGATTCATACAAGAGAGGGTTTGGTAACCGGCTGACGGAATTTTGGTTGGGAAATGACAATATCCACCTGCTGACATCACTTGGTAAAGCAATCGCGGGCACCCCTGTTCCATAATGTTTCCTCCATCCCGCTGCTCCCCTCCTTTGCAGTGTGGCGTCGAGGGATCCCCACACTAGTAGTAGAGCTCCCAGCGTGACCGTAGATCAGGGTGCTTTGCCAAGGAGTGTAAGAATCACTGTGCTGAAGCCAAGGCACAGAGAAATGAATTGTCTTGCTCCAGGTCACACAGCAAGTCAGTGGCCAACCTGAGACTGGAGCCCAGGTTTCACTCTCAGGGCAGTGCCCAACTCACTGGTGCACGCCAGTAGTGGTGAAATTGCTACTAGAATCGCCACTGGCTGATCCTGGCAGGGAACAGCCAAACAGCAAACATGCGTCTGCTCATGGAGATAGCCAAAGGCTGGGTTCCCCAAAAAGACTGATGCCTTAATGGCAAAGTTCTACAAACTCGATCCCTGCCTCACCAGCGGCTAACACTGCCCCGTGCAAGGTCACGTTCTTCATGGTTGCATGATCTCCACAAAGAGAGAGAAACAAGGACTCTACCCACGCAATGCCAGCCTCAGATCACTATCCCTTCCCACAGGTTCTAGCTCCACGAATGATGGCAAAGTCTGTCAAGTCCTTCACTGCTGTAGATTCTGATTTCCTCTCTTGGGGAAAAGTCTTGGCTGTGGAGTCTGTTTGCCAATGGAAAGATGAGCTTGAGGGATGGAAATGGGCAAGGGTGGTGTTTCATGCCCAGATGGGTCACCGGGGCTACGTCTAGACTGGCATGATTTTCTGCAAATGCTTTTAATGGAAAAGTTTTCCGTTAAAAGCATTTTCAGAACAGAGCGTCTAGATTGGCACGGACGCTTTTCCACAAAAGCACTTTTTGCGGAAAAGCGTCCGTGGCCAATCTAGACGCGCTTTTGCGCAAAAAAGCCCCGATGGCCATTTTCGCGATCTGGGTTTTTTTGCGGAAAACAAATCTGAGCTGTCTGCGCAAAAGGGCCAGTGCAAAAGTTTTGTGCAAAAGGGACTTTTCCTGAACGGGAGCAGCATAGTATTTCCACAAGAAGCACTGATTTCTTACAGTAGGAAGTCAGTGCTTTTGACGAAATTCAAGCGGCCAGTGTAGACAGCTGGCAAGTTTTTCTGCAAAAGCAGATGATTTTGCGGAAAAACTTGCCAGTCTAGACACAGCCCTCATGTAAAACCGAAGTGTGTGCAAAATGTTCATGCCATCTGCCGGGCCTTTCACATTGCGTTTACATTCGACAGGAAAAAATGAGCTGCGCATTGACCTCAGAGACTTTGAAAATAAGAAATATTTTGCCAAGTACGAGTCGTTCCAAATTTCCGGAGAGGCTGAGAACTACAAGCTGGCCCTTGGGGATATGGTCGGGGGGGATGCAGGTAGGTACTAGCTGTGTCCGCAGCAAACAATAAACGTACTCGCCTAACAGAAATGTAAGAGAACCTGCAACAGAAGCAAAACAAACCTTCCCAGGGCCAGGCTGGCTGCCTGCCCACCTCAGGTTTAGTTTTCATTAAGAACGTGAGAACGGCCCCAGAGGGAGTGAACAGAGCAGGGAATCATCCAGTGATCCCTCCCTTGTCACCCATTCCCAGCCTCTGACAGAGGCCAATGACTCCATCTCTGCCCATCCTGGCTAATAGCCATCGATGGACCTAGCCTCCAGGAATTCATCTAGCTCTTTTTTGAACCCTGTTAACGTCCTGATCTTCACAACCAGGACCTCGGGCCACATCCTGAGGCTTTTTTTTTTTTTTTTTTTTAACCATCCCGTTCCTCTCCTCACTGGACACAGGGCCAAATCCTGAGGCCCTCACTGAACAAAACGGTCACGTCACAGGGAAGCCAGCAGCAGTTTGGCTAAGTGAAAACTGAGAACAAAATCTAGTTTAGAGGGATTGGAAGCTGGGGCCCAGTTTTGACTCGAAAGTGACCCGAAAACACCCAGGAGCCCAAACGCCGGAGACTGGGATATGGGAAGCAATTAATTCCTCCAAACTGACCGGCTCTACCTTAAGTGGAAGGAAATTAACATCCAAGTTGACACCTGGGTTCCTTGGTTTTTTACAGGGGATTCATTGGCCTACCACAAGGACATGAAGTTTTCAGCCACAGACCGTGACAATGATCTGAATCCAGATAACTGTGCAAGCACCTTCCATGGAGCCTGGTGGTTCAGAACCTGCCACGAGGCCCACCTGAACGGGGAGTACTTGCAGGGAGCTCATGATCGCGCTGATCATGGTGTGCTCTGGAAGAAGGGCCTGGGGAACCAATATTCCTACAAGCTCTCCGAAATGAAATTCAGGCCTGTTTCCTAGCATGGCTGTGCGCCCTCCCCTCCCAAAGGCCGTTCTGCAGCAAGCACCAGCTGCCTTTGGCTGAAGGAAGCATCTTTTCTGCTTGCAAAAGCTTGTCTGAGTGGGAGTTCTGATCTGTAGCTCCAGTGTCTCCCTTTTCTAGACCCAGCAGCACCATCTCCTCCAAAATGGGAGTGGGGAAGCTTCAACCCCTCCCTCCCTAATGGGTGCGGGAAGCTCAGGGCAGGGGCAGTCCTGGCCTTGGGGGGGGGGGGGGTAGGGCACATGCTCCCATCCAGCCCCTTTCACCTGCCTGCTGATGCTGTCTCTTTTCTGTATGGTTTTGTGAGAAGCAATCCCATTCCAGGCACATCTCATTGTCCTGGCATAACCAAACCCTGACATTGCTTTGAGTTATGATGGGGGAAGCTGTATACTGAATTTGGTGGTCCTATCTCTTGCTGTTTCGGAGTTCTTGAACAAACAGAAAGATGGACAGACAGATTCTCAAACATACAGTAGACCGGAAGATTTATCTTGCGTTGTGCAAGCCTTTAACTCAATTGTTTTTTGTCTTTTGGACAATAAAATGAAAAATGTTCCTGCTGCAATTAAATCATTGCTTTGGGGTGGGGCTGTAGCAGAGAAGCAAGACAGTGCAGAGGAAGAGAGAACACACCATACAGATGGCTATGAAGAAAGACTTTCTCCTTTTCTGGCCTCCTGGCTCAACCTGAGGTTGCTTCTCACACTGCTGAACTGGGCCCATGGAAGTTAATGGTCAACATCCCCATGACTCCCATGGGAGAAGGCTCAAAGCAGTAGCAGAATCAACTGTAATTTTAATATTTTCACTGACAAGACTCTCCTATGTCTGATTTCTACCTTCGTGAATTTTTCAGGCACAAATAAACCCTTGAGAAAGGGAAAACAATAGGGCAGTTCTGGGAGGGGGGAAATCTGATGTGCCCATACCTGAGACTTACAAGTCAGCATCTTTTTCTTCACAGCTGCTTCTCAGTTCCCTTACGTGCTTTCCACTTCCCTGATTCACTCTTCCCTTGATGCTGCTGGTGGCTGTGTGGACTTGTATTTAGAGCAAACTACTAATTATTCAGGTGCCTACTTAGGGATTCTAGGCTGTACTCACCCAAGTTTGAAAATCTCAAGCAATTGTGTTGCTTGGGAGGGTCCTGGGCAGAAAGCATCAACATTTGGCCTTGTGTAAACCTTGCAGAAAACCGTTCATTTTTCTGAAATGTCAAATACGAGGCTAGAGAATTTCACTCATCTCTGCCTCTGGGCAGCTGTGCAGGTGCAAGGGAAGGAGACAAGCATCCGACCCACTTGATATGCTTTCGTACTTCCATGCAAGAGTGACAAGGACCCAAAGTGGGCTGGTCACAGAGATGCAGTCAGGCAAATGAAGACTGGAGGGTCACCCTCTCCCCAACATCCCTTCACTCCTGCCTTTAGTTCCGTGGTTTGACTGAACCTTAATTGTGAGAGGTCTCGGGCAGCATTTCTCAATGACCTGCCTGTGGACCAGCATCCTGTCATAGGTTAGGGATGCAACAAGCTGGTCCCAAGAAAGACTGAGAAATGCTCTAGGATATCGGCAGAGGCGAGATTTTCTGCACGAGCTCAGTAAGATGGAAGGCCTCTCAAACAAAAGCTCCACCCACTGAACTATGAAATATTCGAATGTGGGTCTCACTCATTCTTAGAATCATAGAACTGGAAAGAACCTCAAGAGGTCAAGTCCAGTCCCCTGCACTCATGGCAGGACCAAGCACCACCTAGACCATCCCTGATAGATTTGTCTAACCTGCCCTTAAATATCTCCAGTGATGGAGATTCTACAACCTCCCTAAGAAATTTATTCCAGTGCTTAACCATCCTGACAGGCAGTTTTTCTTAATGTCTGACCTAAACCTCCCTTGCTGCAATTTGAGAACCATTGCTTCTTGTCCTGTCATCAGCAAGAGGTTAAGGAGAATGAATTCTCCCCCGCTTTTTAGGTACTTGAAAGCCGTTATTTCTCTTTTCCAGACTAAACAAACCCCATTCTTTCCATCTTCCCTCATAGATCAATGTTTTCTAGACCTTTAATCATATTTGTTGCTGAAGCTATTACACTTTAATAATTAAAAGGGCCGAAACCAGTGTCACCGTATAATTCAGAGATTAGAGCACTTGCCTGAGAGGTAGGTGATCCTTGGTCAAATTGAACTGGGGTTTCCTACATCTCAAGGGAGTTCCCTAGCTACTGGTTATATGCAGTCTTCCTCCTCACAACATGCAAGTCCCTTTGTGGATCCAAGCCCCTATACTGGATCAGAGCAGAAATCTGATAAAGTGCCCTATTAAAACTACTCTATCATCTGTTCCTTTAGCAATGTTAAGTTAGGCTGGTATCTGTCTGCATACATGGGCACTATGCGATTGTGTAACTGAAATCAACTCATATTACTGGCTGGAAGAAGTAAGTGCTGGGCACATTTCCAAAGAGAACTTGACTTTTATTTAAATAAAATATTGTTCCTACCCAAGAGGAGATGGAGCTCAAGTATGATTTAAAAGAGAAACAGCTGCAAGGAAGATCTCTGTGTGTACCTTAATGGAGACCATCACAACTTCAAATTGTTTTAAACATGTAGTCCTGCAGCAGCTGAGTAACAGATTGTCAGATCGTGACTTCCTTCATCTGAGATCAGAACTGCAACAATGGGAGGGCAGCACAGCTCTTGCAATGTTTGTTAAATTTTGATGAATCAGCTAATTGAGTCATTGATGGAATTTCCTTTGACTACTCCATTAGTTGATAACATCTCTCCCTTTGAAACGTACAAGAGCCGTCCCCAGCTCTTGTACATTTCAAAGTGGGGATAGGGGAGGAGGAGCTGGGATAGGGAGAAGGTTCCTGCTTCATCAATCCCTTGGATGGCTCTTGTACATTTCAAAGGGAGAGGAACAGTAGCTGGGAGCTGCTTGAGCAGGACTGTTTCAATCCCTGCTCCTGCCATTTCCCCTCTGCCTCCTCTGCCCCTGAGGAGACGTGCTGGGGGGAGCCAGCTTTTAATCCGGCTCTCCCCAGCACTGGCTCCTGTTCCCCCCGTTGCTCCCTCTTTCTGATACAGGCAACAAGGGGGCAAGGAAGTGAGTAGTCGAGTAGACTAGTCACTTACATCCCTACTGTGTATGTGATACTTCCACAGAAGCAACACTCAAAATCGTGCTATTTCATACAAGTGCTCACTCATGTTTTAACTGCATATCAACAGAACCGGTGAATTTAACTATTTTAATTTTCCCCCCAAGTTTTTCCAACTTTCATTTTTCAGATTTTAGTACAGGTCAAATAGCAGGTTCTTCTTTATCAACTACACAGAACTGGGTTATCATTAAAGGATGAACTCCTCAAAGTATCTTCTCCCTGTGTGAAAGGTGAATGTGTTCAAGGGCAAGACCAAAACTACTACAAATAGGAAAAGCAGTTACATTGGGATTACGCTTTCTTTAAACTGTTATAAGACTGATCCACCTTATCTTGGGAAATAATTTGACAATTCAATCGAAACCTTCCTGCAGAGTCACTTGAGACACAATCAAGGTTTCTTAGCCGTTAATTTTATTTCAAGAATTTTTTATAAAAACCCTGTCAGTCTCTTAGTATTTTTATAACACAAAAATAAGCACTTTGGGTATTAAATTATATTACAGAAGCACAGTACAGTTCTTTGAATTTTACTGATCCTGGGCAGAAGAGTCAGGACTGTGGAGAGCTGATCCGTGTAGTTATATTGCCTAAGGTCTAAACCAAATAGGGTGGGACTATCAGTGACTTTGGAAAGAGAAGGCACCACCAGAATGAAAGGATCCAGCTCAAAACCCTGATGTGCTCAGCATTCTAAACCACTGTGGTACGTCTCAACATATTATGTACAACCTAAATGCAACAAACTAAAGCCTATTAAATTCAAACTCCGCCCTAGTAAGCAAAAACAAACTTATTCAATACTTTTCTGCACCGCTTTCCCTGTGGGAATCTTTGAAATTCTATGTTGCATCACAGAACAAATCCAATGTTAAAGAGCAGTCAATATCCTTGGCTTTTCAGAATCTGGAGCGAGTACCAAGTGCCCCATGCAATGGCGAAGAGGTGGCCTTTCCACGACAGAAGCTGCATCAATCTCATCAGGATGCCTGCTTACACCTGGGAATGAAAGCCAGGAGGGATGGATCCCATAGGAGCAGCACAGAACTTTGCTGGAAACTGGAAAGCAAGAGGACACTTCAAGGTTGATTTACAGTATGTATATGTCTAGGAGGGCAGCCCAGCCCAGCCCACATGCCTGTGTGTCTGCAGGAAGCTCAGTTATCCACCTCTTCATCATCATTTTGTTCCTCCTCTTCCATCCGTTCATCATCTTCATCATTCTCCTCCTCCCTGCTCTTGTCTTGTTCCTCAGAGTCTGCCTTCTTGTCTTTCCTTGCTTCTTTCTTGCCTTTTTGCTCACGCCTGTAAACTAACAGAACAAGAGAACTACAATTGGACATATGTATGTTATTGTATCCATTGTAGGGACAATCTAGATGTGCTCCCCCATGCTATGACCCAGGGTCTCCCCTTGCTCTCCAGGCTTATAAAAATGGAACACTGAATCTCTTTATAGTAGCTACTCATCCTGTTATCTGAGCTGTGCTGACAGGCTCTAGAGGAAGTTATGTTAAATGATGTTTAGCAGAAAGATGGGAAGAAGGTAACAGGAATTCATGTACATTACGCAGAACACAAGGCTCCCACAACACAGAAGTGATGGGGAAAGACAGAAAAACCATGACTGTGCATCCTTAAAATACAGTTATGAAATTACATCATAGAAGTTCTGGTAAACTACATGTTCATATGTCCCCATTAAAACTGCAATGAAAAATTTTCTGACAAAAAAAGGGAGGTAAGATTTGGATGTCCAACCCTCAGGGTAAATAGGACTCATTGTCATTAGGACTAATTTAATATACAATTAAAGAACAAGTTACCTTCCAATGATTCCTTCAAAGGCGCGATAAATCGCTGGAACTCCATTTCCTCCATGGCTGAGAGGACATCTCCAGCATTCAGTGTTTTCCTTTTCCCCTTCACTGCAAAGTTATTTGCGCTAGTTAAAGTGAGGAAGCAGAATAAATATCAAATAGCAAATCAACCCCAAATTCCATCTGTTCAAAGCAGCACAGCCAACTTAAAAAATTACGGCTCTCTGAAATACTCAATTGCTATTGTGATAAGCAGCACCTAGGATGACTGACCAGGAAACAGATTAAATTTAAAAAAAAAAACACCTTTGTTTATAGTGTGCATTTAAGTGTATCTAGTCAGTTTCACGTTAGTGAGGTTACCATTTATATGGGTCTTTTAAACTACAAGAAAAAAAAAGCATGTTTAAATGTGGTTGTAAAAGTGGCAAGATGATTCAAGGACACTAGCAAATATGTAGTTAATATATGTATAATTTAATTCGTTTTTTAAAAGTTCACTAGTATTCAAACGTCCCTGTAAAATTAAAAGGTATGCCATCAAACTGAATTTCAACTGCTATAGATTTAGAGAATTTAAGTGCAGGAGGAAGCTAAATGCTATAAAACTCAATGAGTAATTTAACATACAGTATGAAACATGCCTAGTTAGTTACTACATTATTTAGGTTAGCACTCAGAAGGGAAGTCATAAGGCTACAATGGATTCACATAACGCAAGAACAAGGAGCCCTTATGTAAATTAATGTTTGCTATAAAAAGGCTTTATAATTTTATGACCAGTGTTTTCTGAAAAATGATAAAGTGCAGTGATAAAGGTAAATCAAATGTGATGGTTCAGGATGTAAGTGATCACTACTGGGAACAGGCAATAACCCAGCCCCATCTTCGTAGGCCCTCAGAATGTATATACTGGGCAAATAACTGATGGCATTATGAAGCACTGATGCAAAAGAAAGTATTTGCTACTTAATCAAAAACTATTTTTAACAATCTTATATTACACAAAGGTCACATTACAAACTAAAGCCACATGAAGCTTTATAATGCTTCGTGTACATGAAAGATAAACATGTCTTTCATTACAGGTAGTGAAAAAATTCCATCAAAGAGAGCCAGCAGAAAGGCTAGCTACAGATCAAATGGTCCATTAGATCAGGTCACCAGTGATGCTTACCATGATGTGGCATACAACACAAACACACTTGCAGCTCGAGATATTGCACTCCGAGCTTCTTTGGAAATGTTCACTCCCTCAGGAAGCTGGGAAAAGGGAAATGCCATTTTATCAGATGCAATTCAAGTCATATGGATCTGGAGACTTATCAAGTCCAGTCTAATGGGACTGAAAGTCACCAGTTTGGTCAAATCATCCTGAGTATTTGCAGTAAGGATGTAAAATCCCATTTAAACAGTTAACCAAGGTTTAACCAGGTAATTGATTAAGCAGGATTTGGGGTTGAGAGGAGGCTGCAGCCCAGCTGGAACGGCATCCCCCTACTCTGTAAGCAGGGCTCCTGGGTCCGTGAGTGGCTGCCAGTTCCCACCCTGGCCTGTGGCATGGTGGGTTGGAGCAGCCCTCCATCTACTGCAGGTCACGGGCAAGGGGCTACTCCCTGGCACCAATTAACTGTTACCTGGTAAGCATCACCCGTTAAACTACAACTTAAAAAAAAAACGCAATAAAGATCACAGAACAGTATTTCTCTGTTTTTCCCAATTTACCTTGAGCACCTGGCATAAAGAAGTTCATTTTACTATGTAGTCAGATTTCCCTGTTCTGGTATGTCTCTCAAAGCAAGGGGCAGAAAAAATGCTAAAAAAGTAGCTGTAAAACCACAAGAGCTATCAAGGGATTTTTTTTAGCAAATGATTAATTTCAAATTGACAGTTTTCCCATCAAACTGTTTTACCATCTACAACACAAAAGTTTAAAAAATTACACAGCAAAGGACCCAATTTATGTGTAACTGGCACACTGTACTCTATTGATGTTTTCAGTCTTTTAATTCAATCTTCTTGAATGCTTTTAGCTCTCCAGTGATACTCACTGCTTCTTTAATTATCCGAGTGATGACAGCATTGGGCAGGTTCAAGTCCTCTGGTCTTTCTGCCATCTTTGAACACCTAGAACTAAAATGAGAACTATTCAAGCTATTTTTTCTGCTTACCAGTTCTGCTTATAATACAACACGTCTCATTATTATAGTAGAGCTAGGCAGTTCTGCTATGCAAAGTGCCCATATAAAAGTGACACCAGCTTACTCAGCAGCTCTGCCCCATACATCTAGTTGCTTGTCAATGAGAAAATATCTTTACTACTCTTTATTCCCGATACCTCTGCAGAACCAGCAGAGGTAAAAGGGATTCCCTGGATTTTTTTTTCTTAACTCCCCTGTGTATTTAAAAAAAAAACAAACCCCAGAGTGGTCCTGTAGCACCTCAGAGACTAACATTATGTGTATAAGCTTCAGGGGAGTAGCCCAGTTAATCTGGACAGGATGAATTCAAACAACACACAGTCTGGTAGCACTTTAAAGACTAACGTGCTACCAGACTCTCTGTTGCTTTTGTCTCTATATTGCCATGAGCTTCTGTGGGCGCAACCCACATTTTCACGAGCGGGTGGCGCCCACGATTTTATATTTAAAAGCAACGGGCGGCCGAGCAGCCCCTTGCAGGCTCACAAAGCAGCAGAGGCGGCCGCGAGCGTGCGGGGGTCCGACCCCACCGCCTCAGCGCTCATGCCCCGTCTACGTGTCCCGGCAGAGACGCTGCTGAGGTGCCCGCGGGCCGCGGCTTGCCCCAGGGTGCCCGGGTGCAGGCCAGGGGGCTGCAGGGCCCGGGGGGGGGGGTTCAGTGTCAGACTCCCCCCGGAAGCGAACCCAGCGCGTGACACCTGCGAGTGCTGCGCGGGCTCCTCAGCGGGCGCGGCGGGGTCAGGCCGGTGGGCCCAGAGCCCGGGGGGGGGGCGCGCAGGCAGACCGCCCCCCCAGCAGCGCCCCTCCCGCGGGGGGAGCCGCCCCTCCCGGCGCTGACAGTGGTGGGGGGGGGAGTGGATACCCGAGGGGGGGGCAGTGGAGGCCCGGCCCGCGGGCCACTGGCTCCGTGTCCGCTCCCTGCGCCCCCGCCCGCGTGCGGACCAAAGGCCCCGCGAACCGAACCGCGCGCCCAGCCCCTGACCTCTCACCCCTCCCAGCATGCAGCGCGCGGGCGACAGCCGCCCCCGCCTTCTTCCCGGCGTGCACCGCGGCCGCACCCGCCTTGCCCGGGCGCGGGCTGTTGCCTGGCAACGCGTCTAGCGGGGCCGAGCCTGGGCAGCCGCGGGCAGGTGAGAGGCGGCCCCCGCGAGCGCAGGGGATGTAGGGGGGGCCTGGGCAGTGCGGGGGAGAGAACGGGAGGGGGAGCGGATGGTGGCTGGATGGGGGGGCAAGAGGGGAGCGGCTGGGGGAGTGGCCGTGGGGGCAGAGGTGGGGGGAGGGGAGTGGCCGTGGGGACAGAGGTGGGGGGAGGGGAGTGGCCGTGGGGACAGAGGTGGGGGGAGGGGAGTGGCCGGGGTACACAGGTGGGGGCGGGACAGGCTTGGGGTTCCCTAGTACTGTCGTGGTTTCTGGTTTCTCTGTTTCCCAGCTGTGCGTAGGTATCCAGCCCCCGACTCCTACCTTAGTGGGTGCCGGGTGGTGGCCGCTGAAGACTGTGGCTCTAGCTCCCCCTCTGTGTCGCCTCAGCAAGTCAATCCAGCGCCCTCACACTGCCCCCCAGGTGCTGCTTTATACCCCGGGCTCTGGAATCCCCCTCAGGTGGCAAAGTGGGAGCTGGGTGACGTGATGCTGTTGCATTGGGAGCTTTTTATTCCTGCGCAGCACTGAGGACTGTCCCGCTATGCTGTCAACTCACCCCATGAGAAGCAGGCCACAGAGAGGGCTTAATTGGCCAGGCAGCCTTTATTGCGCTGCTTCCTACATATATTTTCATAATACATTTCTAGCACATATATATACATTCCTTTTTTTGTTACGATATGCAGCGTACCATCACCTTTTTTTGGAAGCACTCTTTGCTTTCTTCCAGCACAGCCCCCATCCGGCCCTGAGCACTCGCTTTTCACCAGATGGGAGTCTGCTCGGACACGCAGCAATTAAAGGGGCCCCTGCGACCGCATTTCGGCCCCGACCTCCCAGAAGAAGCACTATCTATCTATCTATCTATCTATCTATCTATCTATCTATCTATCTATCTATCATTCTTTGTACACAAGCTATTCATGCATCGTGCAATGATGTTCGGGACCAGCAGGTTTCCATGTGATACATATTATGATAGCAGTTTGTTGGCGGTAATCAGTGTGTCAGACGTAAAGTGTGTTGTAGTGTGGTGAGCCCTCTGCTAGTTGGCATCGAGGGGTTCCCAGGATCACAGTCACCTAACAAGACAACCCAGAATAAAAGTAGGAAATTATGACTACTTCATGTGCTGTTATTTTATGGTAATGTTACGATTCTTGTTAACATTTCTCACTGTGTTCAGTTCTTCTGTTTTTGCAGAGTATTCAGACATCCAGTATTGCCAGCTTACTGCTATTCATTAATGTCTGGATGGTTGCAAATATGGTGACTGCAGGTGTCAGCCAGTGGGACGAAACCATCTGTGACATGGCTGTCTGCCAACACCCACAGTGCTGGGACACTATAAGGAGGATTGAACAGGGACAGCCTCGGATCCGTTTAAGAAACTTTGACACACTCTGCAGGGTTTCTTCTTCAGAAAGCAAAGGTAAACCCAGTGACCATGGCCCACCCTATCTTTCGGCATGTCTACTCTACATAGCTTTTAGCAACTCTGCCCTCTCCCTAAAAGTCAGGCAGCGTAAACACTGTTGGCAGTTTTACCTACAAAAACCTTCCACCCCCTAGGAGTGGCTATCATGGACAATGCACTGTTTACACTAGTACTTGTCATGTCAAAGCTTTGCCATTCAGGAGGGTGGGTTTTTAAGCACCTGTGAATGACAAAAGCTTTCTTGCGCAATTGCCAGCGGAGACAAGCCTGAGAGGAGAAACTTCTATTCTGAACTCCATTCATCTGAAGAAGTGGGTTGTGCCCATGAAAGTTCATGATACCATCTTCTTTCATTAGGGTATATCTACACTTACACCCACTTTTGAGGGTTACCAGTTATTTCAAGAGAGAGGTTTTCTCTCGAAATAACCACGTCTTAACAGCGACTGTTATTTCAAAATAGCGCTATTATGCGATTATGCAAATGAAGCATGGGATATTTAAATCCCGACTTCATTTGCCATTTCGAATGTCTTCATTTGCATCCCTCTCTCAAAAGAGGGTGCAAGTGTAGACATACCCTTAGTCTCTAAGGTGCTGCAAGACTATTTATTTTTTAAGTTTATTCTGAACTTGTTAGCCAACTTCAGGGACAATCCTAGTACAATTTGTTGTTTTTACACAAGTTAACAGGTCAAGTTAGACTGTTTGTAGCTTTTTTTTGAAAGCTAGAAAGGATCATTAGATCATCTACTGTGTCCTTCTGCATGGTACATGCCATAACATTTCACCATCACTCTTGTACTGAACCCAATAACTTGTGTTTGACTAAAGCATATTATCCAGAAAGAAATTTAAGCCTTGATTTGAAGACAGGATACAGAGATTGAGAACCTACCACTGCTTTTGGTAGTTTGTTCAGTCACCCTTAACGTTAAATGTGTGTGCCTAATTTCTCATTTGAATTTATCTAAATTAAATTCCAATACCAAGTAACATGGTCACATGTATCTGCAAGGCCCTAGTCTCCATACTTCACAGGCTGACCAACAAGTCCACAGGAACATTAAGCTCTATTGTCTCTTTGCTAACGGGCCCTGATAGCCTTAAAGTGTAATCAGTGGGAGTGACCGAAAACAGCAAATATGCATTTACAGATACACAGTTCAATATTCTTAACTTGAGTCTACAAAAATGATACGTGCAAACAAATGAGAGAATCATATTCAGTAAATTGCAGCTTTTCCAATGATACTTTGCAACGTATTCTGCATAAAGCATATTCCAGTTATGTTATATTTATATTCATAAGCACATTTCCATAAAGAATATGGACTGCCCCATCACAGTTTTTAAAAGCAATAATCTTTCATGTGAGAGGTAAAACAGATCTTGAGCACTTATGATTATTAAATAGCCCCTGATTTTCTGTGTAACTAGATGTTAAATTTGGTGTCACAGCCAAATTCCAGTGAGGCAATGAAATTTATCCTAACTAAAAGTTCTCCCTGAAATTAGATTTATATTATTCTTCATGTCCTTTCAAACTGTTATGTAGTATTGCCCTGCATTATTAAATAGTGCAGAGGTGGCTGCCCTTTCCATGGTGGGTTAAGCTGGGTTGGGAGTTGGAGGGATTGTGAAGCTGAATTAACTATTATTTGTAAAAGTGTCAGAAGAGTAGCCGTGTTAATCTGTAACTGAAAAAAATTAAAAAACAACAAATGGTCCTGTAGCACCTTAGAGCCTAACAAAAATATAGCTAGTCTCATGAGCTTTCGTGGGCACAACCCACTTCTTCAGATGTTTGTAAAGTATTTTCATCTTCTCTGATAGAAGGCATAGGATTAATTACATTTTAATTAGTTACAATTAAAATGGGCTAATAGAATACTGACAAAGCTGTAAATAATATATAGAGTGACCGTTTAGTTCTAACTAAATATTGTCCATTTTAACTGTAGACTCCTGTAACCTCAGATCCTCAGTGTTCACAGTGTCTTTGCTTTTAATTTGTAGATGAGTTACCATCACTGAAGATTGTAAACTTTCCCAGCAATTGTTCTCCCCAAGAAAGGATCAGATGTTCCAATTGTAACAGAACTATTTCCTCCTTGGCTGCACTTGAGACCTCTTTTTCTCCTTCTCTGTATGAAACTTCAGTCTATGATTTCTTTGAAAGAAATTCTGAAGTCAGGTGAATTGCTGCCAACCTCCAATCTCTGGATGATTTATGAATGTTTCCAGTATTCCCAGGACTAAGACTCTGTAGCAGAATGGTGGCACCCTTGAGAGAGATGGTAGTTCCTGTGGGTCATGGAACATGTTACCCTATCCGTGTTTCATACATTACAGAGCAAACGGTTACCACTTATGGCCCTAATTCTGCAAAAAATTACACATATGCTGAACTTCACACATGTGAGTGGACCCATTGATTTCAGTGTTAACTGTGTGCATTGATTTATACAATCGGGGCTTAAAAATAAATGCCTTTAAAAGACCAGATTACTCTCCTGGAATATAGGATACATTGTTATTGAAATATTCATATTGTTCAAATTAATGCCAGATCCTCATTGTATACATTGCACAAATCCATAAACAGTCCCAACCACAAAGAGCTTACAGTTTAAACCAAAAAAACAAATTGAATGTTTTGCCTAGAATCCTGCTTACTTGGTTAATCAGTTAACATTAGCTTAATCTAATGTTTAAGTGTTTAACAGATTAATCCGGATTTTACATCCGTACTGTGTAAGATGTATTATTTGTCTTTAACTGCATCCGCTAACTCATGTAAGGACTACAAACTACCTTCTTGTTGCTAGAATTTCACCTCAAGTTAGCTAACAACAATCTAACAAAGGCACCTTCCAAGAAACTCAGGCTATTGGCTCAGAAGGAAAGCCCTGCAGCTCTTCTATTTTCCTTGCATTATCTGCCAGTTTTTAATATGTATATGAACTATATTCATACTTAGGGCTTATGAATATACAGAGGTTATGGCTCCTGCTGCTCATGTATAACTGATTAATTGCCCCCCCCCCCCCCCCCCCCGGAGTTAGCTGCACTGATGTAAGAACTACCTGCACTTTGTCTCCGCTAAGATTTTATATCAGGACAGCTTTCTCGATGGAAAAACACACATCGTTTTTGCATGAAGACAAAGCCAGTAAGGCCAAAATTGTGTTTGTAATAGGTCAGGCCCCATTTGGTGCTGTCATCCCATGTGATGAGACCCTCACTGAGCCTGTTTTCTGTGCCAGCTTGAGCCCCCAGTACCCCCGATTTAAAAACTGTAAATGATGGGGAATCTACTACTTGAGCCCTTAAAATCTGCTTTGTATCTATGGACAATGTTTGCAGTTTGCATGCAATACAAATTTTGTATCTGCGTAGGTCTCTGCCTACTACAGCAAGGACCGGATTAAGGAGGGGGCTAGCCGGGAAGCTGCACCAACCTGGGGGTGGGCATCTGATTGCAGCTGTAAGGGGCACCCGGGATGCAAGAATGGCTCGAGCCAGCCCTGACTACAGCCTTAATAGCAGCTAATGTCCTTTGCATGCTGTTAGTTTGTATTGGTCTCACTGTGATTTTGGTTTGTACCTATATTTCAGTTTAGAAAGAACTCATTTCCCAGGACTGAACTCAGTGGCAGAGTCACGCGTGATGCCACAGAGGGAGATGAGCTTCACCTATTTGAATAAAGTTGGAAATGTGAGTGACAGAGGGGAAAGATGAGTGGTTGCCAGGATCTGCTTTTTACAGAACTCAGGGCTAACTTTTTCAGCTGGTTAAGTGGCCAAAGGTGCCCTCAGTGGGACACTATTTGGGCACTCTTGTGTTATGGCACAAATTAAAACAGCATTTATCGGTGGCAGATATTTGCGGCATGTCTACACTATGTGTGGCTTCCGAAAGAAGATATGCAAATTCGGCTTGAATTTGCATATCTTCCATTTTTTTCATCTACACGGGGCCAAATATTGGAAAATCCTCTTTCGGGGAAAAAAACCAGAAGAAGATACGCAAATTCAAGCCGAATTTGCATATTTTCTTTCGGAAACCACACATAGTCTAGATGTGCCGACAGGTATATGTCTGTAAACATCAATATCACCACACACACAACAAAAACACATTTCCATCAGTAGTAATTTAAATTTACAGAAAGAAAATGCTGCTTCAGAACTTTGTATATTTTGATACGATATTGACACTGTTTTAACAGCTATAAAGCTTTAAGTTTTTAAATCTCAAAGGGTATGTCTACACTGCATTCCTCTTTCGAGAGAGGAATGCAAATGCAGCCAAGCAAAATTGCAAATGAAGCGCAGATTTGAATTTCCCACGCTTCATTTACATAATCGTGTCCGGCCACTATGTCGAAATACCCTATTTTGAGATGAAAAACGCTGTGTAAACGCGGTTATTTCAAGAAAAAATCATTCTTTAGAAATAACCCTTAAACCTCATTATATAAGGAGAACGGGTTATTTTGAAGGAAGGGTTTTTTCTCGAAATAGCCTCATCTACACAGCGTTTTTTATCTCGAAATTGGGTATTTCGACATAGTGGCCGGATGTGATTACACAAATGAAGCGCAGGAAATTCAAATCTGCGCTTCATATGCAATTTTGCTCGGCTGCATTTGCATTCCTCTCTCAAAAGAGTAATGCAGTGTAGATATACCCAAAGTCTGTAAATTTTCTCATCCCTCTCCCCATAATTTCCTGCAACTGTGAACATTTAAATTAATAAAAATGGATTTATTTCTTAAAACCCATCATTTTATATAGCTGTGAAAGTGGAATTTAATAAAAATGCTTTAAAATATCCATTGATACAATCCATCAAAATTAAAATGATCATATTCTGCTAAAGCCTACTGTTCATCATTGGTTTGCATCCAATAATGGAAATTGATTCAGTTATTTATTTTTTTTAAGACGTGTTGGCACAGTTTTTACAGTTATTTTCTTTGAAATTATGCACTGGGAAATCCAGCTAAGCAAACTCTCTCCCTTTTAAACAGCTCTGAACATTTCCAGTGTGTTCATTCCTTTCCTCATGTGGGAGGTGAGAGAATCATAGAATACTAAGACTGGAAGGGACTTCGAGAGGTCATCGAGTCCAGTCCCCTACCCTCATGGCAGGACCAAATACTGTCTAGAGTAGATCATCCCTGCTAGACATTTATCTAACCTGCTCTTAAATATCTCCAGAGATGGAGATTCCACAACCTCCCTGGGCAATTCATTCCAGTGTTTGACGACCCTGACAATTAGATAGCTGTGAGAGGGCTTGGAAAGCTGCTCTAATGTTCCTATCAAATCTTGTTTTACAGCCCCCAAAAGGGTCTTCTGGAAAAACCAGCAAGATTGTGATTTGATGCTTTTTTATAAAAAAACAAGCAGAGGTTTTAGCATTTTTTTTTAATTGTGACATGGAATCATCAAGGAGAGCAAAAGTCATAAGTACGTTTTCTTTTACAGTTCCCCTTTAATATTGCAGTGATTTACTTGATTCCTCTCATTTACACTGCATCTGCTTTAGTTTTATTTTTAGGTTTTTTTTTTTGGTTTTAGTATTTTAATTTTTAATAATAATTTAAAACTTATTTACTTAGTGCCTTGGATCCCAAAGCTGCTCTGTTGACTTCTTAAAATAATCATTCACTGTTGGGGTGAAATGCAGCACTTGTTTTTCTCCAGCAACATTACCCAACATTAAAATCAGGAATAAGGGATCTTCCGGAAAAGGCTTTATTTTCTGAAAGATCCCGTCTAGACTGGCGCTTTTCTCCGGCAAAGCCCCGAGCCGGAAAAAAGTGGCAGCCATGTTAATGCAAATGCCGCAGGGGATATTTAAATCCCCCGCGGCATTTGCAATTCCGACTTGTCTCATTAGCATCCCTTTTCCAGAAAAGTGTGCCAATGTAAACACAGCCTTAGTGTCATAGAATCTTTAATATCTCAAGCGATTGGAGCATTTTTTATAGTTATCTCACCTGAAAGAAATGAAGAGTGTAGCACTTACACCTGCAGTAGTGCAGTGACCCCACAGCACCATTGGAATTGGCTCACTGTGGGCTCGGGGAATAGCACCTCTAAAAGTGATTGATCGTACCATGTCTATGTTGTAGCTCCAAGTGATCGAGCTCAGTGAGGCTGCTGCTCCCAAGCAGGACTATTATCCAGACAGTGGAAATTTGATTGTTAAATGGATCCCAAATATACACAAAAAATCTCAGAGGCCTGAGGTGGAAGCAGTAACCAAGTAAGTACCAAAGTGATATAAATACAACATAGGCTGATGGACTTAATCTCCTAAGAGTGGCTATCTGAAGATTACATGGTTGCCCCTGTTTTCTATAAAACAATACATGACAGGCACCCTTATCTGGAGATGTGCCCAGTGGAGGCTCCACATCCCTGCGTACACAATGCGCTGATCATAACAGTGCAGTATTCTGCTTGCCTCGAGATGGAGTGTAGTCTTTGCTGATCCTACCTCTGGAGTAAAGCTGGGATGCTTGGGATGTGTACTGTAGAAGTTTAGAAGCTGCATTTGGAATATCCAGGCCAGAGATAGAATCATAGAATACTAGGACTGGAAGGGACCTCGAGAGATCATTGAGTCCAGTCCCCTGCCCTCATGGCAGGACCAAATACTGTTTAGACCATCCCTGATAGACATTTATGTAACCTACTCATAAATATCTGCAGATATGGAGATTCCACAACCTCCCTGGGCAATTTATTCCTGTGTTTGGCCACCCTGACAGGAACTTTTTCCTAATGTCCAACCTAAACCTCCCTTGCTGCAGTTTAAGCCCATTGCTGCTTGTTCTATCCTCAGAGGCCAGCATGAACAAGTTTTCTCCCTCCTCCTTATGACACCCTTTTAGATATCTGAAAACTGCTATCATGTCCCTCCTCAATCTTCTCTTTACTAAACTAAACAAACCCAATTCCTTCAGCCTTCCCTCATAGGTCATGTTCTCTAGACCAGTGGTCCCCAACATTTTGGGGCTGCCGGGCGCCTGGGGGCGGGGCCGCTCACGCGCTGCACGTACGGGGGCAGGGCCGCTCACAGGCCACGTGACTGGAGGCGGGGCCAAGCATGCGCCGCATGCCCGAGGTCGGCACCGGCATGTGCTGCGATCCCGGGCAGGGGCTGCTCAGGTTCCGCGCGGCTGGGACCGGAGCGGGCATGCGCGGCGCCGCCGGGGCCAAGGCCAGGGCCGGCAAGGGCACGCGCGGCGCCCCCGGGGGCGGGGCCAAGGCCAGTGCCAGGGCCGGCAAGGGCACGCAGGGCGCCCCCGGGGGCAGGGGGCAGGGTCGGCACCGGCACGCACGGCGCACCCAGGGCCGGGGCCAGCCATGCGACCGGGGCTGGCACCTGCCACATGCCCGGGGGCGGGGCCAGCCCAGATTGCTCCGCGGGCGCACGTAAAGGGCCCAGCGGGCGCCGTGTTGGGGACCACGGCTCTAGACCTTTCATCATTCTCGTTGCTCTTCTCTGGACCCTCTCCAATTTCTCCACATCTTTCTTGAAATGCGGTGCCCAGAACTGGACACAATACTCCAATTAAGGCCTAATCAGCGCAGAATAGAGCGGAAAATGACTTCTCGTGTCTTGCTCCCAACACACCTGTTAATGCATCCCAGAATCATGTTTGCTTTTTTTGCAACAGCATCACACTGCTGACTCATATTCAGCTTGTGGTCCACTATGACCCCTAGATCCCTTTCTGCCATACTCCTTCCCTGACAGTCGCTTCCCTTTCTGTATGTATGAAACTGATTGTTCCTTCCTAAGTGGAAGATCCTACACCTTTCCAGATGTTTGAGGATAAACAAAGCTTGTCATTTACATCAAAATCACATGGCTATTCGATTCCAGTAACAAGCCAATATCAGTAGTGTTACAAACAAACCTTGACAGCAGCCTCAGCTGTGAAAACTGATAGTAGTTGTGTGAATTGTGAAGGAAAGGGGACAGAACTGTATTAAAAACAAATTTGAGTTCTATTAATGGCAAAGGAGACCGGTTTGAGGAGCAAGGAAGAGCCCACAGTCATATGCTGTATGTGAGCGCCACCTTCTGGCTTTTGCACTGTACTCAATCCTGCTCTGGAAAGAAGCCTGACTTGGTCCTCTGACTCTGGTCATCTGAAGAAGTGGGCTGTGCCCACAAAAGCTCATGATGCCATCTACATGTTTTGTTAGTCTATAAAGTGCTACCAGACCATTTGTTGGTTTTTTAAGTTTTTCCTCTTATAGACCAACTTGGCTCCCCCTCTGAAGCTTTCGCTCCTATGTGTCTGACTTGCTCATGCTTTGAGTCTCAATCACTTTTCCTCACGTTCAGGCCATTTTTCCTCTTTAGCACCGAGGTGTAGGATCTCACATGCAAAAGCTGAGTTTTCATGGCTGCCCAGGGGATTTGGATGCCAATTTCCCATTAAGTTTTAATGAGGAGTGAGCACCTGAGGCTTTTAGGTGGCTTGGAAAATCTCAGTCAAGAGCCCAGGCCACACTCCGATGTCAGCTACTAACGTCAGTGGTACAAGATTAGAGTCTGTCCTTCAGTCTTCAGGAGCTACTTTACAGTAATTTTTGGCAGATTAATAAGCATTCACATAGAACTTTCCTAGAGGGGTAGCTGTCTTAGTCTACCACCTTAAAAGCTAAAAAAACCTTACAAAACAACAAGTGACCCTGTAGCGTCTTAGAGACCAAGAAAAATTATAGATAGTTTCATGAGCTTTTGTGGGCACAGCCCACTTCTTCAGGACTATTTGGGTTTTTTTTTATACTAGTTTCCTGCTCCTCATAACATGTCAGTGATTTAAGAAGAGACCCCATTTGGGTGAGATGCCTGGGCTGGTACAATGACTCACGCACAGACAAAATAGTCATCAGGGATGCATGCATGAGAGGGATGTGTGATTTGCATATTGGTGCAACTATGTGTCCTGAAATTACCAGGTTCAAATTGACTTGCTCAGAGAGGAAACTGCAAGTAGAGGTCCCACGTATGTGTGGGATGCTGCACTACCTGCATGCCTCAGAGGACAGCATGCTAGTTCTGAACAGGCTGGCACAGAAGGTAATATTGAGTGGGGACAACATTGACTGGAATTTGACTTCTGATCACTGGGTTGGTGTTACTGTCAAACATAACAAAATTAGCCCTTCTCCCTAGAATCTGTGCTATCTTAGGAGTGTAAGAGTAGGAAATGCAAACCCAGAGCCCACTCCTTTGTAGCACATAGTGTCACCGCTCGGACTCTTCTGTTCAGTTATGATGCCAGTTAAACCTTTCACATGTGTTTGTCGTTAGTTTTCTTCTGTTTTCTCTCACTTTGGAACGGGGAGAGAGGGAATCTGTCATTTCACTGTTGGAGCCATGAGAATCTTTGACTCCCAACTGTCTGGCCAAGTTCAGCTGCATCAGGCTTTCCTTAACACTGGTCTCTTCCCAGCTGACAGGGACCTTTGAGACATGAGACATTCATGTCTCAAAGGTCCCTGTCAGCTGGGAAGAGACCAGTGAGCTCCCTTTGTAGCAGCCCTGCCTCTAGCAGCACGGGACTGCTCCAGGAGGAGCATTGAGAGTCCAGTACGGGACTCAAGGCACCATTGAGCATTAGGACCTTTGGTTACTTAAATATTGGTCTGGGTCTAGCTTTATTACCTTTCAGGTCAGCTGGGAGTTGAAGTGTCCAGTAAAGGGTTATGACATGAGTATCTCTACTTCTGTAATTAATTGTGCTTTTCTTTGTTTAGACTAAAGCCTTTAAGAAGAGTATGTGTTAAAGACCTTGTCTCTGAAAATCTTTCTTCCCTCAAAGAACTGCATAGAAAAGGAACGGATCATGACATTGTGAGCTTCTTGAAGGTTTGCTCGTGGACTAGCCATGTTCCCAGCCACGTTCTATACTGCAATCTAGGGATGGCAAACAGACCACTGTAAAATGAGCAAATGCTTTATTCTGGTGCATTGACGTTAGTCAGTCTCTGCGTTGTGCCTTCGGAGTGTGAGGAGGGCTAAGGACATGGCTTTCAGGGGTAGCACACAAATGCTTTTGGGCATCCAGTTCCCAGCTTGGGACAGAGGGTTGTGGAGGCAGGTGGCTTGCTCAGCCCCAGTAAGAGAGGCATTGCTTCATGTTGGTCCACAGCAAATGAGCAAGCAGCAGCATTGCTGCATTCCAACGATGTCCCATCCCACTGAAATGAGCAGGGATAGGGTTAAAGGCAGAGTAGTGGGGGCGGTAGGAAACCCCACCAACCCACTGTGTCTGATGTGCTCTTCTCCCTACACACAGCAGTATTTAACAGGCAGCTCACTTGTTTAAAATTCAGGGGCATTCAGCACTAGTGGCCCTTGGAGAGGCAGTACCTTCACTTGGTGGGGTCGATGTCAGGTTCGTGGTTGGATCATAGGTGTGTTATACCATCCTCTTTCCTGATGGGGGTGAATGCCTCTTCCATTGGTTTAGGATCAAAGGCTTCCTCACTTCTCCCACTGGGAAATATTCTGCGGGAGAGAGGGCAGGAAGGGATATTAAACATGCCAGGAGAAAGGGCTTGAGAGAACATTTTCCTCCTGGGTCTGTATTTCATTGTAACTATGCTATTCCCCAGAAGAGAAAGAAATCCAAGAAGGTCCCTTCGGGAGGCCAGCCCTATCATCTACGTATAAACAAGAGCCAGAAAATTAACTGGGTGACCAAAAAAATAAAATCAGTCCCAAGCCACGGAAGTGACAGGTAAGTCTTTCCAACTGGACCACACAGCCAGCCCCCAGCCAGCCCCTCTAGTGCAGTGAGCTGCCATGCAGGGAGATTGGAGACAAAGGCGTGGTTCAGGTGGGAACAGTGGCAGCCTTAGGCCGTGTCTACACTGGCAAGGTTCAGCACAGTGAATCAGCTCCCAGGGCTGTAACTCCTGAGGTGTCCACACTGGCAAGGCACTTAGTGCGCACTAGCTCCACAGTTCCTGCGCACCAGGGAAACCACTTTAATGGGACACGCCGGATACAGCGCTGGGTACCCGTTCCACAATGCCTGTTCTAACCTCTCTGGTCACTGGTTTGAACTCTACTGCCTTCCTGCCCTCAGACCCACCCTTTGCATTCCTTTGGGATTTTGAAAGTCCTCTTCCTTTGGCTCGGGGACATGTGCCTTGCTCTCAGCACATCTTTCCAGGTGACTGTGCCTGCTCCCCACATCAGGAGAGCTCCAATTTGGAGATCCGGTGCAGGACCTCAGCTGCGAGGAGGGGAGGCAGTCTGGTCCCAGCCTCATGCCAGCCTTAGGAATTATGATACATGCAGGCATATGTGAGATGCATGACCTCGGAGGATGCACTGCAGTGCAGGGTCAAAGTGAAGGAGCTGTGGAACGCCTACCACAAGGCACAGTAGGAAATCCATCATTCCTGTGCCGTACTCACGCCCTGCCGGTTCTACAAACAGCTGGATGAAATTCATGGGGGCAAACCCACCTCTGCGCCGAACGCCATCCCAGACTTGTGTGATGATGTGATCTCACCTCTCAGTGCTTCTTCCCTGAGCCCAAAAGCAGCATTGAACTGTGGTCAGCACCTCCCTTAATGCCACAAGCAGTCTTGTGTCATAGTAGTATGCATGGCAAGATCAGTGTCTGACACCTCTTTGTCATCTTGCCGCTTAAGGAATAACTCGACTACCATTCCTGACATGGCGGTGGGACCTATCAGCATAACAGTTCAGGATCCATTCCTGCAACTGCTGAAAGATAGTGCCAAACGCAGGCTGCAGCACAGGGGTTGCTGAATGCAAAGCGATGCACCATGAGGCACTGGGACAGGACCCAGGATGCCCCATGACACCCCTCATCCACTTACCCACAAACCTCAATGACAGAAGAGAAAGAGGTGCACTGTGGGATAGCTACCCAGAGTGCATCTCTCCAAATGCCACTGCAAGTGTGGTCATGCTACTGCGCTGACAGCTGACAGCGTGGTCACACAACAGAGGTTTCACTGCTGCACTGAGCAGCACTGTAACTGCCAGTGTTGTAGATTTGCCTGTGTAGACAAAGCCTCACGTGCTGGCTTTTCTGTTCTAGCTCCAAGATCTTTGTTTTCTCTTGAATGTGGCCAGCTCAGAACAAGCCTGGGGCAGGGAAGAGTTGGTCAGTCCCCAACCTCCTCAAACAGACATTTCCTTTATGACTCTGTAGCTTTAAATTTAGTAGCTGCAAACTTTCCCATCTTTCATGCTCTGCTCCTGGAAATGAGGCGATATTGACCAGTTTGCTTTGTTTTGTCTTTAGTTCTGTAGCCAAAGAAGGGACAATAAAGGATAGTCAGATAAAAAAGAGGCATTCTTCCCCCCGACAGCTACAGACTGCTACAATAGTGGAGTTGAAAAATCAGGATACCCTGCAGCTGGGAAACCGAAGAGTGGATGTGTCTGAAGCTAAAGCAAAGCATCCTTTGCTTGTGCAGAAGGTATCCGGTTTATACAAACTAGCCGGCCCAATGAGAACATAGCTGGCCCTGAGGCCAGTGTCGAACGGAAAGCTGCAGTGGCTGGTTTTCAGGCTGAGCCCTTCTTCGCTAGCAAAATGAAAGATCAGAAATGTCTCTGGAATGCCCACTCCATCTCTAACAGGCCTCTTCCCCAGCTCGCTCCCTCCAGCTACGCTCCTGGCTCGTCTGACATGGCCTCTTGCAGAGGTGTCTGTGTCTGCCCCACTCCCTGCCGTGGATCAGACTGGTAGGATGCTGGGAGTCTCCCCTGGGCCTGCTGCTTCCAGCCCTTCACACTTCCCACCCTTTCTCCTCTTGAACAGCGCTGCAGGTGACATTCCACATTGTCCTCTCCTCGCCCACCCTCAGCTCCTCCCCAGCCTCCCTGTCTGACTTCCACTCTGGGCTCTCCTCAGTCTCGCAAGCTCCCTCATCCTCAGCCACTTCCATTCCCATGCTGGTCACCCTGCTGACCTCGGAGGTGCATGTTTCCTATGCTCAACATTTGACCTGCAGCCCTGATTCAAGGGCTGCTCCCTTGAGTTGTGTTCAGCACACACAGCTCTGCCTGATCTCTCTGGGGAGGGGTTCCCCCTCTCTGACCATCACCTGCTGTCATTCAGCATCCCCTTTTAATCCCTTGTCCTCCCCATGCCCTGTCACTGGGCCTCTCCGTGACTGTCTGTCTTCTGTGTTCCTGCAGCATCTAGCACACTAGGGTCCATGGCTGGGGGGGCCTATGCACCATGGTAATGCTCATTAATTATTATTAATCATTTAAAAGAGTTTTCCTCCAGTATATATGGCCATGAGGGCAAAACTGGACTGCTATGGCATTGATAGTGGCTAAGGAGCCTTCCCATCGTTTCATTGAGTCCTCAGCTTGGTGAGCTAAGGGGCAATTGCTATTGTACTTGATACTGTACCGACTGCAGACTGTAAAGAGCTCTGGGGAGGCACTATTGGGAGTTGAAACGGAAGGAAGGAAACCTGGATTTGGAGACATAAGGCCGTTCCCAACAGCCTCCTTTTGCAATCCAGTGTCCCTGCCCAGGGAAGAGGCAAGGGGGTTCCCCCTCTTGCAAGGCCAAGGTCCTACCTGGGCACCGCAAGGAGATGGATCACAGCTGTGCTGCCACCCATCAGCTAACCAGAACATGGCTTGGACAATGAGTGTCCCCGGCTGTACTCTAATGGGAAAGCCTTCCCTGGCCACCTGCTATGTAGAACCCTTTCCAGCTTCCCCAGCATGGAGAGCCTAAACCACTGCTGTTGTACCGCTGCAGCACGTCAGTGACAGCGCTATCTGCTCCAGGGAGGGGATCTCCCCTCGGTGTTGGTACTGCACCTCCCAAGAGGCGGTAGGTAGGTCCAGAGCAGCGGGCTGTGCATTTGTCATCTGCCTGAGCAACACCATTATAACAAGCTGATTTCCTAGTGTAGACCAGGCCTTCCATCTTTTTTCCCAGCATCCCCACTACACTGTGCACCTGCACCGCTGGAGAGAGGTGGATGTTGCCCCAGCTGTCAGAGTTTTAAAGCTATAAGCATCCCTCTCCATGCACTCTTCAGCTTCCTTGCCCTCTAACATGCACGCTTTCTAGTCAAATAATGCAGCACTGCCTGGCTGTGAAGGCTGAAAGGGGCGGGCGTGGGATGGAGAAGAGCATGCTTTGGGTAGGAGGAGGGAATAAACAGGTTATTTATTAAAAATGCTGATCGAAGGTACCGGGTTCACCCGTGATATTTGTGCTTTCTCTTTAGATTCCAGTCCTGAGTTTGAACGAACAAGGCCTGGAAAGAATCAGTAACAGACCTTATCTGAGGAAACCATGTGAAGGTGAAACTGGACTGGGTGTTAAAACTAAAGCTTGTCTTTAGACCCCTCCATGGTGCATTCCCCCACTGTAACGGGGTTCAGTCATCATCGGGGGGCCTTCTCCTTGCAGCTTGGAGAGTAGTCCTCCACCGGTCTGCTGTGCCCTTCTGCCAGTTCCTTGCCCTGGGTCTCCCTCTTTCTCGAGGACTCAGGGTGCTCCTTGACTCAGCCTTCTGGCCAGAAAACTTACCTCTGACTTGCTTGGCTTGGGAGATCATTAAGTATTATGCACTGTCTGTAATGTTTTTTTCCCCTAGTTACCTATCAGTATTCTTCTCTTGGAATTTTCTTTCTTTTAATTATTAAAGATTTCCTACATGAGCACCCAGCAAGAAACCCGAGGAGAAAACTGCCATACAATATATTTAATGATTGAAAGGCCTGTAGCATTAACCTTAAATCATTGGGTTAAAATTTAACTTTCAAGGGCAGATTCACCGGTACTACAGCACCCAGAGCGCATTGGCAATCCAGGTGCCTTGTATCACCAGTGCAGTGCACAGCCATTCACATCTTCACACGCCTAGGAATATCACACGCAAGCATGGTCTTTGGGTTTCTTGGTTAGTGTTTGTCACGCTGTCTGGAGCAGCTTGCAACTGTGAGTGCCAGTCTTAGGTCAGACGTAAGCCTAAAATCGCCCCACATCAGGTTTCTCCCTGTCCCAAAAGACCTGTCGCTTAGCCCAAATCAGTTCTCCAGACCTTACACCAAAGACGACACTGACAGCCAATTCTATAGAAACTAACTAGAGGTTTTTTGTGTAGAAAAAGAGAATGAGAGTGAGAGAGTTTGAAGCCAGCATTCCCTGCAAGCTGTGAGCTTTGTCAGCGGAGTTTCAAATGTTGTCCGGCGGATTAGCAGAACCTTTGTGCACAGGACAAAAAATGTTGAGTGTAGACTGGCATGCCCCTGTGCGAGCACCATGAGGGCAGTCCCTTGTGTACTTGCTTATGTGTCCAGGCAGCACTGCCCTGGGTGGCATGGAACCATGGGTGCACCTCCGCTCCCTCCCCTTAGGGCTGGCTAGTGCACAGAGGGGTAGCAGGCAGGAGAGCATGGAGAGTGCTGTGGTGCTGGGCTCCTGTACAGGGCTGCAGATGCTCTTGTGCTCTCCAGATGCACCTGCTGCAGGGCAGTGCAAGGGCATCTGCTGGCCCTGAACTCACCGGCCACCTTTCAGTCTGTGCTGCATGCAGGCCTGCACGCTGGCCTCCAGCTTTTCCAGGCTGTGAGCTCGGACAGGCCTGCGGTTCAGACGAGTGTTTAGAAATGCTAAGTTGTCTGCTCTGTGCCCCACTATAGGCTCCTTAGGTGCGAGGGGCCCCGAGAGCAAATCAGAACTGCAACCTGGCTATGCAGCAGCAAGGCTGCTTGTACTCACCACCCAGTCGCTGGAGTCCTGCACACTAGATGGCACAGAGAAAGCCACGTCAAGCAAAAGGCAACTGTCACAAAAACCAGTAAGTGTAGGCAAAGCAATGTCTAGCAAGGGGCCAGAAAGCCTGGCCTCTAGCACTGCTTAACAGCGGTTATCAGCTCAGCATCCCGTGCCTGTGTGTCCAGTTCCTGCCATGCACAGCAGCTGCAGGGGAAAAAACCAACAGTTCAGCCATCAACAAAAGCCCCCTTCCCTACTGTCTGGACTCGAGTCCTCTGAGCCTGTTCACAATCTGCGTTCTTTGAGGTCCCCGTCCCCTCCTTAGCTTACATCCTCTCTGCTGGGATAACTGGTAGGACCACAAGGGTGAACTGCCGAGCAAAAAGCAAAGCCTCTTATTTATCTCTGCAACAGATGCCAGTGCAGGGGCAGCAGTTTGTCTTTCCCTTAACCAGCACAGAAGAGTTCTCAAGGGGCACTGGTACAACAGACCGCTGAGAACAGCTCTGTGGCTCCAGCATTCATCAGCGTAGGCACAGACTTGAGGAGGATCACAGCTAAGTCCTCTGGCGTGTGCATAGTCCGTGCTCTCTGTGGCCTGATAATCACGTCATGCTGCACACAGCAAGCACCTGCCAGTGGGCGGCCAAGGTTTCATTTGTCTGTCTTGATCACTTGCATGCCCAGTAATTACACTGTTGTAGAGATGCAAATGATGACATTAAGCTGTCATCGGAAACCCCCCTCCCCCCTGCACATGCAGTGATTGTGAAAGGGTCAGCACAGGGGCTTTGCTTCGGTAGATTGGGGCATGGATCAGCCTTGACACGCTCACCCCAGTAAAGAACTTACACGCAAAAGCCTTCTTGATCTTAGAGTAGGGTTAGTTTAAGCTACCCTAGGAGAGCTGCCTCGCTGCCGGGGTGCTCTGTGTACAGGAACAAAAGGGAAATGAAGAGTGTTGTGTGGGGAAATGAAAACTCATTCTCCTTTGGATTGAGATCCTGTTTCCCCGAGCCAGGGGCCACAGGGTGCCGGTGAGTGAGTGAAGAGCGCAAGTGTGTTCAGCTGCTGAAACAAAATGATGAGCAGTCTAGAGAATCCCCTCTGTTTGGTCTCCACCTAACCCGTCTGCGTTGCCCGTCAGCCCCTTCCGTCTGCAGAGCCGGAGTTGCAGGGATGGGAAGGCCCGAGGAAGCAACAAGTGGGACTTGGGAAGAGAAGGTCTTCGGGGATGTACGTGCCGTACAAGAGCACCCTGGTTCTTGAAGGTGAGTGTCTCGACTGTACTGTGATGACAGCGCAGTCGCTAATTCTTTGCAGCGTTGTGGTGCATTGACCATGTCAGAACCGGGTGGGTGGGGAGGGAGGGAAGGTACCTTGAATTCCTGTGCCAAAGGCCCTGTCCCATTGCTGATTAGCTGCATGCCCATTGGCTTCATGAGAAGAGCGTGGTAGTTAGGTTTGTAAGAATTACTGCAGCATCTCAGACTGTTGGCGGATACCAGCCGTCTAGTCTGTGTCCGCCTCTGGAAATAGCCAGGCTAGATGCCCCAGAGGGAAGTGAACATGCTAAACTCTTAACAACGAACCAATTGTTTGCAAACGCGCGTCAGAGAATGCAGCAAAACCTCTTTGAGAGACCACGGACAAAAGGGGACACTGATGGGGGGCCCCTCTCTGCACGAAGAGGGGCTAAGGCATGTTCTTGAAAATCTAAGGGGAACACCACAGGGGATGACTCAGTTGTCGCCTACCCGATACCCAGAATCCCCATATTGGTTATCACACCGTTCAAAACGGAAACGGGCCATTTCAGAAGTAAAATACTCGAAATGCAAACATTTAAACGGATTTTGAAAGGGCCCCAGCCTGGGTGGAATTACAATGTAACCTTTATTCTATCCAATGGCCATTGGGTGTTTGAGTGGCAGAGGAACATGGCGCTGGAACTGGGAGACATCCCCATAGGAGAGCAGGCAGTTCTATCACATACAGCCCAGCCCCCCAAGCTTGACTCAAGCAAAACTCTTCTTGATTTCACTGAGCAGTTTGCCTGAAGAAGGGACTGCGAGATTTGTCCCATGGTGTTTTGTTTGGCCCTTAGCCCTCCGAGACGTATTCCTGGTCCCTGTTTGCCAGAGCCCACCAGGGAGCAACAAACCACAGAGAAACACTAGCCATGGTGTGTCTCCTCTCTCTCTCTGCTCAGGTGTTGGAGAGAACGGGCCCTTGCTGCCCAGGCCAGAATCCCGGTATGGAATGTACTGCAAGCAGCTAGCAAGCAGAAAGGAAGCAGCACAGGCACTGGGCTATCTTCAGGGCAGGAGCAGCTGGCTGCAGTCAAGCCCAGCTGCTCTGACACTGGACAGTGATAAATATGAAGATGACTCTTACCCTAACCCTCCTCCCCCTCCCCCTTCTCCTTCCCCACTGAGGGAGTATAGCAAGCTTTTCCCAGGCAGTGGGGGGCCGTTCCTCAGGGAGGACAGCCTTCTGAGTGCCTCCAGTGAGTGCTTAACCCTTCAGTAGCCAAATGACCCTGCAGTGGGCGGTGATTGTGCAGGATGGGGCACGGTACAGTTGATTCCAGGTGCTCTCCAGGAGGGCCTGCTGTTCCCATCAGCAGCTGAGCCAAGAGACCGAGGCGGGTGAGCAAAGTAACCTGCCTGCTCCAGAGACAGGTTGAATGCTCTGTGCTTGTCATTAAAACCACGGCTTTCCATCCTCCTGCCTGGGTGTCTGTCTGTCCGGGCTAGTCTCTCCAGAAGGGGGGTGGGGTTAGGATTGTTACCCTCCGCCCCTCAGCTCTGCATGGTTGCACTTTCCTGTAGCTCCTGTATCCTTAGACGTGTGTCCCCCCAGTGAACTGGTTAAAATAAGGAACAAAACCAAGCTGGGCTCTTTACCATTCCAGCCTGCAGGGTGGTCCCGGATCATTTGCTTTAGTGGGGGACTGTGACTAACACGGTGAGTGACATTTCAAGTCTTTATTTCCTGGGACAGAGGGAAGCAAACCAGCCTTGCACTGTAACCTACCTACTGTTGAGACTCCTAGTCTGAGACTGAATGAACCATTAAGAGGTGATTGGCCCCTAAACGAGGAGGGTGGGTATGAACCATCCTAAGGGCTCCATGTGGCTGCTCCTACTGTCAAATTAGCCGGCCTCCCTTTTTATAATCAGGTGCAATAATGCCCTTTAATTAACATTAACTGCACCTGTCCCCAGATCTGTATCTCCACAGCCATAATTACATATTTCCTCCTGTCTCCTTGTCTACTCAACATTCAACATCTCCCAAGTACCGTGTGAAAAACCAGTGGGGACCTCACGGGTTCTGTCCTAACTTAGCTGCAACTTGCCTTTGACTTATCACTTTGCTCATATTTTCCAGACCTCCCGTGACTATTTTTAGGAAGTAGATTTAGGGCCTGCTAACCTTTTGGCCCTTTTCCACATAACCATCCGTGAACCTGACCTCTCTGGGCCTTGTTCCTTATGGCACTCCTGCCCTCCAGCCAAGGGCCCGGCTGTGGTTCAGTGACAGGCTGTAGACGACTTGACGGCCAGTATTTATCCTGGGGGGTGCAGAGGCACAGAGCTGGTACCGTGTCTGCGGAGGAAAGCTCTCTCCACTGCCCATCGTTCGCCTGCAGTCTGGTATCACAGCTGGCAGGCGCTGCCTGGCCGTATGTACAAGGCCCGGGGGTCCTGCAGCAGAGCCAGACACTTCACAGGAAGTGTGGGGGAAAGAACCTGCCCTGGACGTTACAGCCTCTTGAGACTGCAGAGCAGCCAGTGCAGACCAGCGCCTGGGGCCGGGGCGTCTGTTTCCTGCTGCCGCTGTGAAGCCAAGAGCAGCGAGCTGGGAGGGGGTCGTGGGCTGGGGCAGAGCAGAGCAGGCTGCTGGGTCGCTCTGGTTCCAGAGCAGGCGAGTGAGGGGGAGCAGGGCGGCTGCTGCTGCTGCATGGCTCCACGGTGGGAGGGGTTCAGAGTGTGGGAGGAGGCACTGGGGCGGGAGAGGGAGGCTCCAGCTGGGACTCTGGGCTCGGAGGTAGAGCTAGATATGAGGGACTTGGGGTACAGGAGGGGGATCTGAGCTTGAGGGCTCAGGGCTGCAGCAGGGGAGATACATCCCCGTGGTCGGGGCAGCTCCATGCTCGGGTCGGTGAGGGAGCAGCCAGTGCAGCAGGCCTGGCTCTCTAGGCAGGGGGGACATAGGGCTCCACATGCCACAGAGCCTCATGCCCCCTCTCCCACCACCAGGAGCTGGATCTGCTGGCCACTTCCAGGGCACAACGTGGTGCCCCAGGACAAGAAGGCACCCGGCAGCTTGCCTCAGTGCAGCTGCCCAGGTAAGCCCGAGCCCCTGCCCCATCCTGAGGCCCCCAAACCGGAGCCACTCCCTGCACCCCAATTCCTTCGTCCCCAGTCCCACTCCAAAGCCCACATCCCCAGTCCAGAGCCTGCACCCCCTACTATACCCCAACCAGTGTTCCCCGTAAGCCGAGTGCTTGGGCGGCCACCCGGGAGAGATTCTGGTGCTGCTCAGGTGGTTAGCAGAGCGCCCACAGCCGGCAGCCGGGGTTTCTGCTGAGGGTGCACAGCCACACATGCCTCAGCGCACATAACAAAATGTATCCCCCACATGGATGGAAAAAATTAGAGGGAACACTGACCCCAACCCCCATCCTTGAGCTCCTCCCCAAACCTAAAGCCCCCTCTTACATCCCAACCCCTCAGCCCCTCCCGAGAGCCCTCACCCCTCCACCTTAACCCTCTGCCCCGGCCCGCTCTTATTCCCAGTCCTTTGGCCCCTACCCCCAAGTCTGGAGTCCCCTCCTGGACCTCAAATCCTTCATCCCCAGAGCCCTTTCACCCCAACCCTCTGTCCAAGCCCTAAACCCTTCATCCCCAGCACCCCAACTCTGCCCCAGGCCTGAGCCCCCTCCCACACACACGAGTTTTGTTGTGTGCACCAGTCCGATGTGCACATCACAAAATTCATTCTGCTCTGGGGGTGGGAAAAATCAGAGGGGCTGCTGCACAGGGGTAGGGCTGACTGGTTCGGAATGCAGGGGGTGCAGGCGCAGGCTGGGAAGGAGTTAGGATACGGGGTTCGGGCATGGGAGGGAGGAGATCGGGGCTCTGGGCAGCACTTACTTCGGGTGGCTCCTGGATACGGTGACATGCCCCTAGGCAGAGGCACAGCCAGGCCATTGTCAGCAGTTCCCGGTACGGCCGTCCTAGGGGTGCCCTGAGCTTGGTGCAATCTCCCCCTTGTCCTGGGCCCCATCCCCTCTGCTCTGCTCTGCCGCCACCTCCCAGGCCAGCCCGGTCGCTCCTCTTCACCGCTGCGCACACCTGTCCCAGGGCAGTGGCACGGAGCGCGGCTGTGTCTGGTGGGGGTGTAAAGCGCCTGGGGACGGCGTGTGGGGCTGGGGCCCACACAGGGGAGGAGGGAGCATGTGCACTGGCTGGCAGGGCCCAGAGACACGCAGGCGGGAGCGCGTGGTGCCCATTGGCCCGCTAGGAGGATTTGAGGACTGGCCTGGCCCTGAGGTAAATTGAGTGTGAGCCCCCTGCCTTAGTTTCCACGGCCGCGGCCCATCGACCAGACGTTTACAGTGCCGAAGCCACCGACCTCCCCTTGTGGAGCGGGGACAGGCCGCTGAGACCCGCCCTTCAGGAGGTGTGCTCCGCAGGAGGGCTGACGCCCCGAGTCCTGGCCCGCCCCCGTGCCACCCACACGGCTTTGGCAGCCCCGTTTTGGGCCACGGGCCACATATTGAACCCCTCTGGCCTAGGCTCTGGGTGATGCCGGAGCCCGGTGTGTCCCTCCCGGGCATTCCCCTGCCAGAGCTCCTGAGCCTGTGGCAGAGTGTCGGATTCTCTGCTCCCCTGCCCCGACCGAGCGGGACCGAGTCGTTACGCTCAGAACCATCCAGCTCTGTCCCCCCCGCCGGCTCCGGAGGGGCCGCTCGGTGCCTGTGTCCTAAGAGATCTGGGCACCGGCGGGCAGGCAGCTCTTCTCCGTCTGCGAGGGAAAGGGGTCCTGTGCCTTTAAGGCCGGGCGATTTCTCTCCAGACATTCCCAGCCAAGTTCACAGAGGCTGGGAGCTGGCTGGGGCCAGCCGCTAGCAGGTGAGTGCGGAGCTTTGCCCTTGAATTCCGCTGCCAGGTCCTGTTAATGTGGGAGGGAAGGGGCCTGACGCTTATTGCATCTCCCAGGCTGGGATTGTTTGGACCCTTGCTGCTGGTTTTGAGAGGCTGGTTGTGGGCCCGCCCCAGTGAAGGGGGACGGAAGGAGTGAGCCGTGTAGAATGGCAGAGGGGAGAAGGTGGGGGGGCCGGGCACTGATACAGCTTGGGGGGTAGGCGATGAATGTAACCGGCCCTGCTTGGGACCCTGGCGAAGGGAGGTTCGTGTTGCACATTTTGGGCTGCGGCAAGGCGCTAGGTATTTGCAAGCCTGGCTAGTTTCAGTCCCATCTGCGCTGAGAGGCTGCAGCGGTCCGGGGCTGCTGTGACGGTGCCCTGTGATGTCCAGGGTGTGATGCGAGGCAGCAGCTGGTGGCCTGGCTGGCTTGCAGGCTGTGGCTGTGTCGCGCCCTTGTTGGCTTGTGGTTCTGGACGCACAAGCTCTCCCTGGTCCAGTCTGTGAGGGGACAGAGCTGGGGTCCCGGGGCGCCCTTGTTTAAAAAGAAAGGGAGGTATTTGTGTGGCGTGCCTGAGACTGGCTCCTTCTCTCGGCCTGGGCCACTGGCCCATCTAGAACAGAGGCTGGAGTGCTGTCCAGATCATGCCCCTGAGGACAGTGGCCGTGGTTCGAAATGGCCAGGCAGGGCCAGAGCCGCCTGGGTGCCAGCTGTGGTGTAACTCACACTTCCCCGTCAGAGGAAAGATGCCAGCGACGCGGCCCTTCCTCAGAGCTCCCATCAGGAACAGTTTTCCACCACGCCGAAGGGGGTGGAGGGAACCCCCGGTGCAGTGGCTGAGGAGGGACACGCTGTGCTCCTGGCTGTGCCTGCTTCCCCGCACCCTCCCTGTGTGATGGACACGTGCTGGGGACTGCAGTAGGACAGGGGACACCATGGTCCCCAGGCTGCAACGGGTTGAACGGCTCTTATGGCTCAAGCTAACGTCTCTTCTGGCAGCTGCATCCTGCAGGTGGCTGGTGTTCAGGGCTTGCTCTGTCCGCCACCCTCCCCTCCCTTGTACCACCGCCTCCCTCCCCATCCCTCCCTTGCACCGGCGGTGAGGTTGGCCCAGTGTTGCTGTTCCACGCTGAATGCCTTTCCTTACCCATTTAATTGATTTGACTATAAAACCAGAAGGATGTCAAATCAACACGGCACCCGTTAAATGGATTGAAAACTGGCTGACTGATGGGTCTCAAAATTAAGCGGGGTCCCCTCGGTTCTTGGCTGTAGTGTGGACACGCTATTTGGGTTCTGTTATTTTGGGCATTATTATTTCCAGGGTCGTTATTCTGAAATAATTTCCCAGTGCATCCATGGCCAGAGCGAACTCTAGGGGTGTGTCTAGACTACACCTCGACAGAGCCATGTAAATTAGTTTATTTGGCATAGTCAAAGAAGCCGGGATTTAAATAATCCCCGCTTCATTTAAATAAACATGGCTGCCGCACTGTGCCGACTATCAGCTGATCCACCAACAAATCACCTTTGTCGACTGCTCCGGTAAACCACGAGGCATACCGGAGCGGTCGACAAAGGCTTCCTTTGTCGACCGCGCCGCGTCTAGACTGTCGCACTGTGCTGGATCAGCTGATCGTCGGCACAGCACGGCGGCCATGTTTATTTTAATAAAGCGGGGATTATTTAAATCCCGGCTTCTTTGACTATGCCGAATAAACTGTTTTACATGGCTCCATCGACAGAGCCATGTAGTCTAGACGCACCCTCGGAGTCCATCCCTTGAGCTGAGCAAAGAGACGGTGAAGGGGTGACTTGCTCACAGCCTGAGAGCGGCTCTACGGGGCTGGCTGAGACAGGGCTAGCCGTCCGAGGTCTGGACATGGCAGTTAGACACATTCCGGCTGGAAACAAGGTTTAATTTTTTACCGGGGGACAGTAATTAACCGTTGGAACAAATCACCAGTGTCATGGGGGAGTCTCCCTCTGTGACAAGTTTGGAATCAAGCCTGGGCGTGTGTCTGAGGGGCCTGCGCTGAGAATTACTTGGGGGCGGGTCTCTGGTCTGCGGTGGGCAGAGCGATCTCCGGACGAGTGGCCGTGTGAGAGGCAGCGGGGGGGACTTTAGACTGAGCGCGTAGAGGCTTTGGCCCAGTGGCACTTCCCCTCTCTCGCCAGCTTACGGGTGACTGCCCGGTGGGGCTTCTTCCCAGCTCCCCCATCTGCCTCGCTTTGGCCTGGACAGTCCCTGAGGGTGGGAGGGGAGCGAGGTCTCCCGGGCGTGTTCTTTCCTGGGCCTTGCTGCTGACTGCCAGGCAAGAGGCTCAGCAGGGCCGGCTGGCATGGCAGCTTTGGGTGGGTCCACACAGCACCTGGGACAGGGGTCGTGGGGCGTCTGATTAGATTTCTCTAGTTGGTCTGGCGCCTCTCAGTGCTCAAGTTCCTGGTGAGCAGAGCGGTGCAGGCTGCCCTAGTTAATGTGTGTTAGGAAACCTCTTTGCGGCTGGAGGAAAAGTGGAAAATGCCTGGCCTGGGGCTGCTAGAGCGGAACAGTGCCCAGCTGCTTTGCTGCATCCCTGCGTCTGGCTGGCTTCCTGGTTAATTATTATTAAGCAGATGGCCAGTTGGTTCCCCAGATTTCAAAATGAATGGGGCTTAAGGCCAGAGGGTGCAGAGGGGAGGTGTCTCCAGGTCCCACTGCAAGGGGTGGGAAGGTGCTTAGCGCCAGGTGGGGCTGGACATGACACAATCCAGTTTCACGTGTCTTCCCTAGCAGTTTGTGCAGTCTGGCTGGGTGGGCCGATCCTGCCAGGTGCTGGCAGACAGAGTTTGGGAAAGAGCTGCTGATTTGGGGTCCCTCGGTTCCTGGGTGCTGAATGGGAGGCACATGGAGCCTGATTTTCACAGGCCCGGAGCACCCATAACTGCCCTGGAACTGAGGGTGCGTGATTTCATTTCCTTGGCATTTCTACAGCAAATGCAGCAATGCCGTGACTTATCTGCTGGGTTGGTTGGGCAGGGGACCCCCTGTAACTTAGCCCTCACCTTCAAAAGCTACTAGGCAGGCTGGTTTAAAGAGACAGGGCCCTTTTGGGACTGTCCCATTCTTCCTTTCTTTTTCCGGGGGGAGTTTGCGATAGAAAATAGAGTGAGGAGGAGTTTCTAGGATACCGATGGCGGCATCTGAGGCAAACATCCTCTTCTCTTGGGATGTAAATTGGTCTGAGGGGAGAGCTGCTGACGACCAAAGCGGGAGAGCAAATAATGCCGACTGGATAAAGCCAGGGCAGAGAAGGGACGTTGTGGACCAGCTCTGGCTAAGCGCTCTCCCACGGTACCTTTGCCTCCAGCTGATGGAATTCCTTCCCCCGGGCCTGCCTCTGCTTTCCCCGGGGGTTTGGTGCTGCTTGGGGAAGGCAGAGGCAGGCCGTACGCCAGGTGAGGACGCAGCTCCGGGCCGAGCCATGTCTGACAGTGTGGACACACGACGGAGGATTCACTGCTGCGCGCCGTGGGCAGTGCTGTAACCGCCCATGTGGACACAGCCTTAGTTTCCCAGCCGCTTGTGTTTGCCGGCGGTGAGATTAAGGGCTCTCTAGAAGGGCTCCCTGCTGGGAAGACAGGCTCTGTTCTCTCTATGGCATGGAGTGATGGGGCCTTTCTAGGGGTCTAGCATCTTCTAACCACTAGCTCTCACCCACTGGTCTAGGTGACCAGTCCTGGGGCTCAGGGAGCGTGCCCAGCTGGGGTGAGAGTGCTAATTAGGTGGGCCCAGCCAGTCTGGACCAGCATGGCCAGGCCGAGGATCCTTTTCCCCAGCAGAGCTGTG
Organism: Pelodiscus sinensis; assembly: GCF_052426305.1. NCBI lineage: Eukaryota > Metazoa > Chordata > Testudines > Trionychidae > Pelodiscus > Pelodiscus sinensis. Next base: position 3,546,064 of record NC_143074.1, on the reverse strand, counting down.
GTTTGGCCAGCCTCTCTCCCAGAACGCCTGGAGTTCCTCCAAGGCCCTGGTTCCGAGGCCTGTGCGCTCGCCTTTGAATACTGTTGCTGACTGTAGAAAAAAATACATTCTGGAACCAATAGCAGGAGCCACCCAGCAGATCTTCCATGTCCAACGTTGCCTGGGCATTGATTGATAGATGCCATCGGGGGCACTAGTACAAACTGGCCCACAAATTCGGTTCAGTAGATTCAGTGAAATCGCGGAGAAATCCTCCAGGTTAGTTCGTGCTGCAGTTCTTCTCGAATCCGCCAGCAAAGCATCCTTCTGACCAAAGCAGTCTGAGGGCAGCTGCTGCATCCCCTGCTCGCCCAAGCAAGGTCACAGTTTACATCCCGCCGGGACGTTGCAGCCCCAGATCTAACTGCTGTGACCTTTGCGTTGTCACGTCTGACTCAGTGCAGCGGGAAAAGGAGGCGGCCTGGGAACTGTTTAAAAACTGGGCTTCTCTCCCAGCAACCACGCCGGGGGACAGGGGGAAGGGCCTGGCTCCAGGAGTCTGATTCCCCCCCCCCAGGTCCTGAAGGCATTTCTGCCTCGTTGGAACAGTTACTGTTGACTGTTTGCACGCTGCAATTTACTCCTGGTCTGAGCTCCTAGGCCACTTCCTTTCTAAATAAACAAGCAGCAATTAAAGAACTAATAATGCCTTGGTCAGGGTCTTCCTGCCTCCCCCCCCCACCCCGCCCTCCGTGGAGACGCAGGAGGGGTCTGAGTTATCAGGACAGTGTTTGAGAGTGGCTGGGCCACATTTATTCCTGGTGTAACTAGCGTTACAGCGGGGCTGAGTGTGACCTGCTGGTCCCAGCCTGCTTGCTGGGCAGGGAGCGGGGCGGCAGGGCGCCTGTGTCCGTCTGTTCCCCCAGCTGCGGCTAACCGCGCAGAAGGCTCCGTTGGGTTGCTCGGCTGCCCCCCTGCAGCTGAGAGAGGTGGGCGGGGTCAGTCCAAGGAAGCCGGGCTCTTTGTTCAGGGGCTGGTGCAGAATAATGGGTCAGTGTCTGTCGCTGTCTGGGCTCCCCACCCCGTTACAAGGGCAGGACAATAGCCAGCCGTTGGGTCTGGAACGTGGGCTACCCACTGAGCCTCGCTCCTGCTTCCCCTTGGGGGTGACTTGGCATCTGCTCCTCTGCTGCGGGGCCGCTGGATTCCAGCGACTGGCGCCGAGCCCCGTTTCTAGGGCTAGTGCGTGAAAATGCAGCTGGGCAGAGCTGGAGCCAGCGCTGCTCCCGGTGGGAGCCACCAAATGCCTGCAATGCAAAATATATGTGTGTGTGTGTGTGTGTCATGGGGACTGGGAGGGGAGGTCACAGCTCTGTGTGCGTGTGATAGAGACTAGAGTATGTTTGTGTCATAGACCCGTGTGTGTGTGTGTGTGTGTGTGTGTGTGTGTGTTTGTGATGGAGATGGGGGGGTCACCGAGCTCTGTGTGTGTGAGTGTGTGTGATAGAGACAAGGGTGTGTGCATGTGTCAGAGACTTGTGTGAGTGGGGTGTTTGTCACAGAGACTGGTGTGTGAGATAGAGACTAGGGTGTGTGTATGTGTCACAGAGCCTGGTGCATGTGTGTGCTTTTGTGTGCGTGTGTATGATAGGTGTGTGTGTGTGACAGACGTGTGTGTGTCACAGAGACTGGTTGTGTGTGTGTGTGCGGGTGTGTGATAGAGACTGTGTGTGTGTGTCACAGAGACTGGGGTGTGTGGCAGAGTTTACATCTAATAATGCAGAACATGCTTGTATGGGACAAAGTCCTTTTTTCCAAGCTCTGGGTCCACCCTTGGCGATAGCTGTGCAGGGTACCACAGATGTCCAAGAAAACCCGACTAAACGTTCACCTGCAGGATGCTGAGAAGTGCTGCAAACCGCTGGCAGGACTGAATGCAGCCTCCAGTTCCACTCCTGGGGCCTGGCAGCCCCTGACCAGGAGTCCCAGCAGCTGCTGGTCCAGCCCCGGGACTGGCAGGCCTTCTGGGCCCCTGAGCAGACGGTGCACACGCTCCATGCTGGCAGAAATGGACGGGGAGACTCTGATCTCGTGGAGTGGAAAAGGCGACCGGCCCGAGGAAAGCCCCTGAGAAACACGCTCCACAACAAGCACTCGGCAAACCCCAGCCCCCTTGCCCAGAGATGCCCTAGGGGAGGGGAGGGGCTCGTAGCTGAGCCTGCTGGTCTCCAGGCAGTGCTAAGAACACAGCCACCCCACCCGGCACCGCTGGGGAAGGGGATGAGCAGAGCTCAAATTGAAGAGGCACAAGTGGTTCTACACACGTAGGTGACTCCCTGGCTCTGTTACTATGGATCCTGAGCCCTGCCTTTCCGCCTCTTCCTGGTTCCTGTCCTCCTGAGCCCACGCCCTGTTTGTTCCCGGTCCCTGCTCTGAGACCCAGCCTCGGACACTGCCTGGCTTTGTCGCCTGTTCTGGACTTCAGCTCTGACCCCCTGCCTGCGGCTGACCGTAACCATTAGGCATGACTGCCCACACTGTTTCCTTGCGGTGTGCCTGAAAGCAAAATCCTTACAGTTCAGGAAGCGAGTGCAAGTCGGATGCAGCCGCATCTCAATTCTTTGTTCCGGCTCCCTGCTGGCGTCCAGAACAGGCGTGTTTGTGACCTCATGGAAGAGTGGGGTGTAAGTTATGGTCACACAATACACGTTCTTCCGCCTATTTGTCTGCTGTGTGGTTTGGGGTGGGGGAAGGGGGCTATTTAGAAAGGGCCCAAATTCCACAAAGGATCCATTTCCCACCTAGGAATTGCATTTCCATGCTCAGTGGCTTCTGAATGTTCCGGTGCAGTATTGTAGGGCCGGAGAAGCAGGCTACATGCAGTTCAGCCGCTGCTCCAGACAAAGGTGGCATGTCTAATAGGCCAGGGCAGGCTGTTCCTCCCTGGTGCAGCTGTAGTTGCCGGACGCCTGTTGTAGGGTTGGCAGGGGAAGTATTGGCGTGTTATCGTGGGCCAGGTGGGGCCTGGGGCGGCTGAGCTGGCTGTATGTGCTCCTTTGGCCGTGGGGGGAGCAGCACGAGGTTCCAGCTGGTTTGAGAGGTCCATTGGTTGTGGGGGTGGGGCGTCAGCCCCAGGGGGAGGGCTGTGGGCAGAAGGGTGGAGCCGGGGGACTAGCCTTCCCAATGAGGGGGGCTCCATCTGCTAGCGATGGCTCCAGAACCTCACTCTTATTGAGGCACGGTCAGCGCGGGTCTGGAGATGGCCGCAAACACAGGGATGTGAACCAGGCTAGACGGCTGCCAGGGCGAGACCGGAGAAAGTGACCTGAACAGCCCCCAAAGAAGCTGCCCGTCCCCTGAAAAGCTGTTGGTGCTGCTAGAACAAAGCAGCCTGATGGAGCCCGCTCGTGTGCTGCCTCAGGCTGGCCTGGGCCCGCAGCGGGGTGGGCTGGGACATCGTGGCATATTGGGCTGCACTGTAGGAGCATCGGCAGCAGATCTAGGGACGTGATTATTCCCCTTTATTCGGCTCAGGGGAGGCCACATCTGGAGCACTGCGTCCAGTTCTGGGCCCCCCACTACAGAAAGGACGTGGACGCACTGGAGAGGGTCCAGCGGAGGGCGACCAAAATGACTCGGGGGCTGGAGCACACGACCTATGAGGAGAGGCTGAGGGATCTGGGTTTATTTAGTCTGCAGGAGAGAAGAGTGAGGGGGGATTTGACAGCAGCCTTCAACTCCCTGAAGGGAGGTTCCCAAGAGGATGGAGAGAGGCTGTTCTCAGCGGTGACGGCAGAACGAGGAGCAATGGGCTCAAGTGGCAGTGGGGAAGCTCTTGGGCTGGGGGTGGAATCTCCATCCCTAGAGGTGTTCAAGTCCCGGCTTGACAGAGCCCTGGCTGGGCTGATTGAGTTGGGGTTGGTCCTGCCTTGGGCCAGTCAGTGACCTCCTGAGGTCTCTGCCCACCCTCTGATTCTAGGATGACTGACAGCTGCTGTCTTAGGGTGGGGCTTTCAGGAGCCCCGTGCTCTGCTGGCGCCGTTTGCTTTCTGTGCTGGTGGCGGCTGGGGCGAGGCGGGTTTGCAGACGAGCTCCGTGTCCCGTGGGGAAGGGGAATTACCCTGGCTAGTGGGAAACGCTTCCCTCTCTGTGTGCAAACCTGGACCTAGCCCCGCCATGGCCCCCGCCAGGTGCGCGCTCACAGAGCAGTGGGCAGGGCCTCCTTCCCGGCTCCTGGCCTGATGCGGGTTAATGGCGAGTCCTCTCTCCACGGTGCGCCCCAAGGAGGAATGTCTCTATGGCGTCCCAGCGGGGGACGGGGCGTCGGGGACAGGCGGTGCTGGGCTGGGAGAACGACTGTACATGGAGAAGGGGAGGCAGAGGGTGACACTCCGCCTGACTCGCACTGGGTGGCCACCTCTCTGTGCCGTGCGCTGAGCGAGGCGGTTCTCAGCCGTGCCGTGTTCTCTCTGGCAGGACCATGGAGCTGGGGCGTGCGCTGCCCCCTGAGGGGAAGGTGGCTGTCGTCCGCTCCTTGCTGAGGAAGCAGCGCGGGGCGTCTGTGAGCAGGCGGAGGAAGATCAGCCATGCCACCGTGCAAGGGAAGGGTAGGTGGCTGCGGGAGGTCCCTGCCCAGGGCACAGAGGGTGCTGGGCACCGCAGGGGCAGATCGGGGAGATCGCTGTGCGTGGAGCAGGATGGGTCAGGGCCCAGGGAGCGGGCGGCAGCTGGCAGCAGCGCCTGTGCAGCCTGCGAGGGGGGGCCTGGCCGTCACAGTGCCGGGCCGCAGAGGGGAAGGGGTCAGGCGTAACCCTGCCCTCCTCCAAGAGGTGCTGTGAAGTCAGAGCCTGGGAGCAGCCCTCCTGGTGAGTGTCCAAGCCAGTGGCTTTGCTCTCCTGTGGGATTGCGCTGGCTCCCGGGGGGACCCCTGGTCTAGCCCCTCCCCTCCACACCCCCCGCCGCCCCAGCAGGGCAATGCCTCTCGTCCCCTTGTGCAGACGCCTCCTCTCGGGCTGGAAGGGGCGCCCCTTCTCCAGGCCTGTTGCTGTTGGAGACGGAGTTTCTGAGAGACGGGCACCTGCCCTGTGGGGAACAGGCCTGAGACCCGCCCCTCCGCCCCAAGGCAACTCACACAGGAGCTCTGAGCAGGGCTCAGCGTTCACCCGCTGCCAGCCGGGCTGGGTCTGAGCCAGCGCCAGGCTCAGGCTGAGCAGCCCCGTCCCGGTGCGCCTGCGCTGCCGTGTGGGAGCCAAGGACGGACTCCAGCGTTACTCCCTGTGGTGGTAGCCCCTGCTGGGGAACGGCCCCAAATCAGTGGGGGCCCCCTCGAGGTAGAGACTGGCCCGTGGCTGGCAGAGGAATTGGTGTTTCGGTCCCTGACTCCAAAGAGCTGAGGAGAAGCCGCTGGGCTTCTCACGGGGAGCTCCATGCCTGATTTACAAGCACGTGGGTTGATTACAGAACAGAACTGGCGCTGCCAGGAGAGGGCACCTGGGAGCGTGTCCCTAGGCCGGGCAGCCGGATTCCCGGCCTCCAGGGAGGTCACCACCTCGACATTCAGCGCAGTGTCTGGGCAGGGAGAGGCCCCGACGCCCCGAAGAGCTGTGTGGGTGATGGGGGTCAGGCCTCTGAGGGAAGCTGGTTTGATGGTGACTTATTGATAGTCTAGACTGAAGCATCTTGAGGCCCATTTCACTAGGGCCTGGCCCAAAGAGCTTTCCGCCGCCCCGCTGGGCAGCCAAGGCACAGTGAGCAGAGGGGACTTGCCCAAGGTCACCCAGCAGGCTGTGGCAGAGGCAGGGACAGTGCACAGGTCCCCTGCTGCCCAGTGCCTGTCCTGGTCCACTGGGCCCTGCTGCCTCTCGTCACCTGCCACGCTAGAAATCGAGTTTTATTGCCTGAAACACGAGACAACAAATGTGTTTGATTAAACCCAGTTACCAGCAAATCCCATCCCCCGTGCACAGTCGCAGAGCTCCTGGGACGCGTCAGCATTGCAGACGGGGGTATAACGACGGCAGCGCACAGCGCTGGCTCCCCAGAGAGAGATGGGAACTTTCCTGCTTCTGCAGCAAGCCAGCGTTCAGAGACTTAGTCACTGGCCCAGTTCGGGGGCCCTCTGGCCCCTCTTTGGTCTCTGAGCATCGCACTTTGCTCTTAGGCCTTGTTCCTTTACTTCTTCCCGCGCAGCCACTGCGCTTGCCTGGCCTGGCCCGCGGCCTCTGTGCTTGTCCGGCCCAACCATTAGCCACTGCGCTTGCCTGGCCTGGCCCGCGGCCTCTGCGCTTGTCCGGCCCAACCATTAGCCACTGCGATTGCTTTCAGCTCCTGGGCTCCTTCTCTTCCGGAGTATGACCAGTGGGGAGCAGGCGGCCACGCAGCTTCCAGACCCGGGCAGGGCCTTGCTTTGCAGTGGAGAAAGTGAAGTGCGAAGCCGTTGCCCGTAGCTGTGGGCCTTACCTAGAGTCCTGCCACCTGCCCCCGAACGGGCCACCCAGGCAGGCCTGGAATCTCCGCAGGAAATTGTCTGGAGCCATTATTTTCCTTCTCGCTGGCCCCCTAGAAAACTGAATCTGCCCGTCCAGGACCAGCTTGGTCCTCGGCCCCCCAGTCTGCCTCAGCCCAGGGCTGCTCCAGGTCTGCCCATGACAAACCCCCAGGGCATGGGTTGATGCTGAAATGCAGGGCAGTCGGTGCGCACCCCGTGTGCCCAGTAGGGGGAGCGCTCGAGCTTGTCTGGTCACTGTCCTCTGCTGAGCTCCTGCTGCCCTGCGCTAGAGCTGGATGCTAGAGCCCTGCTGCGGAGCCCGCCCTCAGGGAACATGGCCTTGTTGGCAGAACAAGAAGCAATGGCCTCAGGGTGCAGCAGGGCCCAGTTCGCTTTTTGTGGGCCTGGAGCCAAACATATTTGTGGTTCCTTTGGGGAAGGATTGTAAAATCCAGGGGATGGACAGAGATGGGCAAGAGAATGGTAATAGAGATGTAGTCGTGTTAGTCTGGTCTTGCTGAAACAAAAGACAGGACTGTGCAGCACTTTAGAGACTAACAAGATGGTTTATTAGGTGATGAGCTTTCGTGGGCCAGACCCACTTCCTCAGATCAAATTGTGGAAGAAAATTGGCACAACCATATATACCAAAGGGATATGATCAAAAAAAGTGAACACATATAAAAGGACACATCAAATTTCAGAACAGGGGGGCGATGGGGGGAGGTTAATGTCTGTGAGCTAATGATATTAGAGGTGATAATTGGGGAAGCTGTGTTTGTAATGGGTAAGGTAATTAGCATCTTTGTTAAGACCCAGTTGTAAAGTGTCAAACTGAAGCATGAATGACAGTTCAGAGGTTTCTCTTTGAAGTCTTGTGTTAAAATGTCTTTGAAGCAGGATGCAGGTAGTAAGGTCATTGAGACAATGCAAGAGAATGATGAGGGAGGGGATTGCTCCCCAGGTGGAGCGAGGCAGGGCTGGGGCAGAGCACACGGGAGCAGGGTCGGTCTCTGGAGTGAGGCAGGCCCAAGGTAAGCCCAGCAGGGCTGGGGAAGGGCCAATGGGATCTGCCACCCAACCAGAGCTGATCCCTTTCTCTCTGGTCCTAGGGGGGTGGCAGGAGGAGCACAGGGTCAGCCAGCCAGGAGCACAGGGGAGGGCTGCAGAAGGGGGAGGGCCAGCCAGGTGGATGGGGTGGGGCCGCTGCTGAGTGAGGCCTGGGGCAAACACACCTTTGGCTCCACTATCAATCCAGTATTGGCTGCTGGGGGGGGGGGGGGGGGGAGAGGGAGGTCTAGGCTGGATGTCAGGAAAGATTATTTCCCGAAGACGGGGGTTAGGCCCTGGGTTCTCGGGCGGGGGTGGGGGGTGGGATCTCCATCCCTAGAGGTGTTTAAGTCCCGGCTTGACACAGCCCTGGCTGGGATGATTGAGTTGGGGCTGGTCCTGCTTCGGGCAGGGGGCTGGACTCGGTGCCTCCTGAGGTCTCTGCCGGCCCTGGGAGTCTATGGGTCTACGAGGAGGGAGAAGAGACCCCATAACCCAGGGACAGACGGCGGGGGCAGGGTGGCTGTGTAGGATGCCGGGGGTAGGTGGCACGACGGCAGGCAGAAAACAATAGACAGCAGCGGTGACATGCCCAGCATGGGGCTGGTCCAGTCCCCCCAGTGCCCACCCAGTGGCACCTGGGAACAAGAAGGGTGGGGCGCTGCCTCTGGTAGCTGGGAGAGCACTGGCCAGGGCAGGCCCAGCCCCCCAGGCCACGAGGGGGAGAAGCGGGGTCAAGACATAAGGCGGGGAGCTCTCTGCTGTTGCAGGTGAAGCGGGGGTCGGAGGTCCGGGCCCTGTGTGCTGACGGAAGGGGAGCCCTCTGCCCGGCTACAGTGGGCAGCGAGAGAGAGGCAGGGCTGGGCTCAGTAGGACCCTGCTTGTCACAGGGAGTGTTACACACAGCCACTGCCTCGACTGCCCCGGCCCCCCCCGGCCCCCTCCAGGGCTGGGGAAATGCCAAGGCCACCTCAGCACAACCCTTCCTGTGTCAGCCACCAGGGCCAGGCTCCCCTCCCCTCGCGGCCGGCATCACACGGTAGCAATCTGGTTCCCTGAGCCAGCAGCGCTGCCCTGCCAGCAGGCCCCAGACCCGTGTCGGCATCTACCTGGGATACCCAGCAGTCTAGCCTTCCGCAGCGGTGTGTGCATCAGAGAGCGCGTTGTGTGACGTGTCAGTGTGTGCATCAGAGTGTGCGTTGTGTGACATGTCCGTGTGTGCATCAGTGTGTGGTGTGTGACGTGTCAGTGTGTGCATCAGAGTGTGCGTTGTGTGACATGTCAGTGTGTGCATCAGTGTGTTGTGTGACGTGTCAGTGTGTGCATCAGAGTGTGCGTTGTGTGACATGTCAGTGTGTGCATCAGCGTGTTGTGTGACGTGTCAGTGTGTGCATCAGAGTGTGCGTTGTGTGACATGTCAGTGTGTGCATCAGCGTGTTGTGTGACGTGTCAGTGTGTGCATCAGAGTGCGCGTTGTGTGACGTGTCAGTGTGTGCATCAGCGTGTTGTGTGACGTCAGTGTGTGCATCAGTGTGTGTTGTGTGACGTGTCAGTGTGTGCATCAGAGTGCGCATTGTGTGACATGTGTCAGTGTGTGCATCAGTGTGTTGTGTGACGTGTCAGTGTGTGCATCAGAGTGCGTGTTGTGTGACGTGTCAGTGTGTGCATCAGTGTGTGTTGTGTGACGTGTCAGTGTGTGCATCAGAGTGCGCGTTGTGTGACGTGTCAGTGTGTGCATCAGTGTGTTGTGTGACGTGTGTCAGTGTGCGCATCAGTGTGTTGTGTGACGTGTCAGTGTGTGCATCAGTGTGCGTCGTGTCATGTGCATCAGAGTGTGCATTGTGTGATGTGTCAGTGTGTCCATCAGAGTGTGTGCTGTGTAACGTGTGTCAGTGTGTGTATCAGTGTCTCCCACTGTGGGTATCAGAGGGTCTGTATATTAGTATCAGAAGATTTGTGTGTATCAGTGTGTCTGTACGTGTATCAGAGTCCCTGAGTGTGTATCAAAGGCTACGACTAGACTGCAAGCCTCTTTCGAAAAAGAGCGTCTAGACTACAACCAGTACTTTCGAAAAAGCAGGCCACTTTTTCAAAAGAGAGCACCCAGGCAGTCTGGATGCTCTCTTTCGAAAAAGCACAGTTTGCATCACACAGCGCCTTTTTTCAAAAGAGCATTTTTTTCTGAAAAAACCTTGTAGTCGAGACACACCCAAAGATTATGTGTGTTGTATAATAACAGTGTGTCAGTGTGGATGTTTTATATGACGGTGTGTCAGTGTGTGTATCAGAGTATATGTGTGTGCAATGTATAACTGTGTACCAGAGTGTGTGTTGTGTAACAGTGTGTCAGTGTGCATGCATTGTATAACAGTGTCATTGGGTGTATCAGAGTGTGTGTGCACATTGTGTGTCAGTGTTAGTGTGTGTGTGTGTTGTATAATGGTCAGTGTTTGTGTTGTATAACTGTGTATCAGTGTGTGTGTATCAATGTCTCTGTGTGTGCATCAGTGTGTCTGGATGTATATCAGAGGGTCTGGGTGTGTATCAGAGTGTGTGTGTTTGTGTCCTATAACAGTGTGTTGGTGTGTGTATCAGAGTGTGTGTGTGTGTGTTCTGTAACTGTGTCAGTGTGTATCAGAATGTGTGTGTTGTGTTGTGTAACAGTGTGTCGGGATGTGTGTATCAGAATGTGTGTGTGTATTCTATAACAGTGTGTCAGTTTATGTATCAGAGTGTGTGTGTTTTGTAGTAGTGTGTCAGTATGTATGAGTGTGTGTGTGTGTTGTGTAGCAGTGTGTCAGTGTGGATCAGTGTATATTGTGTATCGGTGTGTCAGTGTGTGTATCTGTGTATTGTGTACCAGTATGTCAGAGTGTGTATAAGTGTGTGTGTTTTATGTAACAGTGTGTCAGTGTGTGTGTTGTGTAACAGCATGTCAGTGTGTATCAGTGTGTCAGTTTATGTATCAGAGTGTGTGTGTTTTGTAGAAGTGAGTCAGTGTAAGTGTGTGTGTTGTGTAGTGGTGTCAGTGTGTGTATAAGTGTGTGTGTTTTGTGTAGCAGTGTGTGTGTGTTGTATAACAGTTTGTCAGTGTGTGGATCAGTGTGTGTTGTGTAGCAGTCAGTATGTATCAGTGTATGTGTGTAGTGTATCAGTGTGTGTTGTGTAATGGTGTGTCAGTGTGTGGATCTTTGTGTAGTGTAGCAGTATGTCAGTGTGTGTATGTGTTGGGTAACAGTGTCAGTGTGAGTGTTGTGTAGTACTGTGTCAGTGTGTGTATCTGTGTGAGTTGTGTAGCAGTGTGTCAGTGTGTGGATCAGTTTGTGCGTTGTATAGAAGTGTGTCTGTGGATCAGTGTGTGTTGTGTAGCAGTGGGTGAGTGTATCTGTGTGTGTTGTGTGTCAGTGTGTAGCAGTGTGAGTTGTGTAGCAGTGTGTCAGTGTGTGGATCAGTGTTTGTGCGTTGTATAGAAGTGTGTCTGTGGATCAGTGTGTGTTGTGTAGCAGTGGGTGAGTGTATCTGTGTGTGTTGTGTGTCAGTGTGTAGCAGCGTGTGTTGCGTGTCAGCGTGCCGGCTCAGCGGCTCTGCCTGGCAGGCGTGTTTGCTCAGGCAGGTGCAGCTCCCATTCAAAGGGCCTGGCCAATGGGCTGCCAGAGGCCTTTGTGCTGTTCAAACGGCCGGGCGGGCGTTTGGAAGCTGGGCTGGGTGCAGCCGCGCTGCCCGTGTGAACCGGCTGCTGCCGGGCGCCCCCACGCTCCCCCCATGGCCTGGCTGGGCCCGGCGGCCATGCAGCGCGGCGACGTCCGCCGAGTCTCGCCCTGCGCCGCCCCACTGGACTCTTCCTTCTACCTCACGACCTTCGGTGAGTGCCGGGGCTGGGGCCGGGCCAGGCCCTCCCCCCCACGCCGTGCGGTGCCGTGGGGCTGTCGCTGGGCAGGGCTGGCCGCCTGCAGCCTCTGGCCTGGGACAGCAGCTGCTTCCAGGGAAAAGTGGGGCAGATTTCAGCCCCTCGCCCGCAGCGTGCCGGCCATGCCGAGGAGCTGGCAGCCAGTGATCCTTCCCCTCTGCCTCGCGGGGCTGGAACTGGGAGCGCAGAGCCCCCGGGGCTCCGGCTTGCTGGGGTCTATGGCGCAGACCCCTGGGGGCTGCCGCAGTGGGGAGAACCCCTCGGGTGGAGGAGGGGGCAGCAGCATGCTCCCTGCTTTGCTCCCTGCTCGCCTGCTTTCTGCAGCGTGGTTTGGAGCCAGCGTTGGAACATCCCATCGGCGGTGACTGCACATCACTGGTGTTTGGACTAGGCCTGGCACGGCTGCAGCGCCTGGGGGGAGGTCAGGCACCGTGGCCCTCCCCACTGATTTATAAGGGTTCCCACCTCTCTTTAGTCCGTGATGATTTGCCACGCTGGTGCCCTGGGCTCTTGTCTTAGAAGTGCTGCGGTTTCATGCTTAGGGGTAGAGGTTTGGGCACAGGGAGAAGAAACTCGTGCGCAGCGTGTCTAGCGACCTGGTGGGACTGGTGCCGATGGGGCGGTGAGGGGGCTGGGGGGTGCTGGCCTCTTGCATGCAGCATGATCCGGAGTTTGGGACTGGGTAGGCTGACAAGTGCAGTGCTCAGGGGCTTGCCATGGAGGAGTCTGGAAAGCGGATGGAGGAGGCTGGTTTTCCTTTGGTGGTTACTACAGGGCCGAGTTCTGCTTGGCCGGTGACTCGTGTTGTGCATTTCCACACGCCAGGCAGCTGGCCCCTTTTAGGCACCCTGGCGCGCTGGGCTCCCTGCGTTTCTCCTGTCCCATCACCAGCCGGCTGGCAGGGAGTTCTACTCTCGCAGCCTCATCTCCGCTCTCAGCTGGGGTGGAACGCAGGTGCAGCAAGTCAGGCAGGGCTTCGGAAGCTCAGGGCTTTCTAGGGACCGCAGGCGGCTTTTCGGCCGTGTCTGCTGTGTGGGCCAGGGAAGGGTTGACTGAGGGGAGGGGCTAGTCAATCTCTTGTCATGCTGATGGGCATGTTACACTGGGATCTGTTATGCTTCATATAGTGTCTAGGGACGTGTGAGTGTAGCTCGTGCTTATCGGTTACCCAAACGACTGCACGCGGCTCCCGCCCCACGTGTAACCCGGAACCGCTGACACGTTTAAATTCTAATTCCGAGTCACCTGGGTGAGTCTGTGCTTCGGCTGGAGGTGGAGAGGTGGGGACGTCTCCTGGGTCCGTCTCTCTGTCTGCTCTGGTCAGGATCAGGATGACAAAGGCCCCGGGGTCCCAGGAGACGGGTGGGGCTGGCAGCCGTGGTGGCGAAGCTTCTTCCAGTTGCCAGTTTTTCTCGCAAAGTCTCTATCCCTAAGGGCCCCCAAAGAGACCCCCCCCCCGTTATTTTCTTCACCAATTAGGCCTAGTGTCTGACCCCTCTGTTTTGGTTGGTTGATAGTAGCTCCCACACAGCTGATCATGATACTTCAGGGACTGCCACTTTCTACAGCTGAGTTCCCATCAGGGCCATGTTTGTAGGCCTGGTGATCACACCAGGGCTCCGAGTCCCCCTTGCCCAGGCCGTGTGGCCGCTTGTCGATCAGCCGTGGGGTCCTGTTAAATTGGGACACGTTCTTTCCGGGGGTTTCCTAGTCCTGCCACTGGCTCCGGGGACCCCGGGCCACTCTACGTGGGCAACGTCTCCCTGAGCCGCGGCCAGCCGAGGGAGCAGGGCCGGGAGCGAGGCTGTCTGGTGGCTGGAGTGAAGCTGGCAGTCGGGCAGAGCCATGGTCCCTGGGCCCCCGCTGGGCTGGCTTTTGGGGCGCAGTGGGCAGGGAATCTCCTTTGAGGAGCTGCTCATCTGCCCTGTCTCCTGTTTTTTGCGCAGGTCAGCTGAAGCTTTCCATCGACACGCAGGGCCGGCTGCTTGTGCTGCACGGTGAGTGTTGCCGGGGAACGTGCTGGGCCAGCCACAGGCGCAGGGGCAGCGCAGGAGGAGGTGACATTGTCTGATGCTCCATCTAGGGTGCTGTGCCAGGTCACAGTGTTGTCACCAGCGGGGCTGGCTCAGCGGTCAGGCTTGAGCATCAGCACGGCCCCCAAAGGCCCATCTCGCCCAGCCTCCTGTCTGCCCACAGGTGCCCCAGGGAGGGGGAACAGAGCAGGGAATCCTCCCCTGTGGCCCGTCCCCAGCCCCTGGCAAACAACCTGGGGCTTCACGTTGGCGTGGACGGCGCAGGCTCTGCTAGCCAGGGCTGCGCAGGCTCCCTCGCCTAGAGGGGAGCAGAGCCCCGCACCACACTGCTCTGCTCACCTGTGCAAAGGGGGGTGGGGGTGGGCGCACCTGCAAGCCTCTGCAGTGACTCTGGACTGGGGCGCCTGCCCTGGCTTCGCCCAGGCAGAGGGAGCACAGGGCATGGCTCTGCCGCCCATGACCTGGCTCCAGGCAGGCTGCTCACTGGCAGGAGCCCTTGGTCCCCAAGCCCCGCGCGGTGTCCTCGCGTGAGCCAGCGGCGCGGCTGCCACAAGGTGTGCCCAGCGGGCCCGGCTGTGGGCGGCCCAGCCCGGCCGGCATCACGGCAGGGGCAGGGCGGTGCTGGGCGCCGGGCAGCATGGCGCACTTTGGCGGGCACAGACCAGATCCCCGATCACAGCGCTGCCCGCGGCCGGCTCTGAGCGCAGCCTGGGAGCCCCTCCCCTCTCTCCCTCCAGGCGAGCTCGCATTGCCGGGGCTGATTCCCCCAGTGCCCAGCAGTATGGCAGCACAGGGGCCGGCAGGGGCCACGGTGGGATAACGGAGCCCTGGTAGCTGCTGGTGCCGTGGCAGCTGGTGCAAAGCACCGTGGGCCAGACTGAGCTCGCCCCTCGGGTTGGCTGACGTCCCTTAGGCACCTGGGGGCCTCACCGGCGAGGACACTTGGGCAAATCCCCGGCGGCACCCGCCTGCAGTTCGGTGCCTACGTAGTAAACAGAGCCCCATCTGATCCAGTGCACGGGGGCCTCTGCAGTGCGCCCGGCCCGGCGACTGAGCTGGGAGACGGAGCCACTGGGGGGATGTGACTCACCCAGCGAGTGGGGCCAGCACATTCCCCGAGCGCATGTTGCCGGAGGTGACCAGCCGAGAGCTGGGCTGCTTCCTTACGCAGCACAAAGATCTGTCACAAACGGGTTTTTTGCCTTTGCAGAGCTGGGGTGGCAAGCTGGGCCTTGCACTGGAGGTGTCATTGGGGGGTCAGATCTGTGCCCTGGGAGCTTTGGTCGCTGCTTTCCCCATTTCCCCTCTGTGGGGCTGTGACGTAGTGGGGGTAATTGCTGGGCTGTGGTGACCCCTGCTGTCTGGAGCAAGACCCAGCAGGGAAAACCTGGCTAGGCAGAGATAAGGCCAAACTGGTTGAACCAGTGGCCAGACACCCCCCATGGAGAGGAACAAAGGAAGGTGGAATGCTGCCCTGACTGCGGGGGCAGGGCTGGAGGGGAATTTAGTTAGACTGTGGAAGAGCATGGAGGAGAGCCTAGGGGAAGGGGCTGGAGTTTAGGGGCCCAGTCTCCCCCATCTCAAGGGGGCCTGAGGCATCCTAGCCCAGTTCCTGTAACCAGATTACATCTGTGCTGCGCTGTGCTGGAGGAGCAATAAACCACCCTCAATTCCACTGGCTGGTGCAGTCTGTTTGTGCCATTTCGGGGTGCAGGAGACGGGGAACCCCCAACGCGCCGTCACACTGGTGTCAGGGGTGGGATGCACTGCACCCCGTGGATGAAGCTCCCAGCGGCAAGCGACAAGGCGCAGTAGAAGCAAGAGCCCTGGAGCCAGGCGTGCTGGAGACAGAGCGAAGCGGTTCCTGGGAATCGTGGGGCGCTGCAGCACTAGACTGGTGAGTCTGCACCGAGGGGCCCAGCGGGCAGAT
This sequence comes from Pelodiscus sinensis, assembly GCF_052426305.1. Lineage (NCBI taxonomy): Eukaryota > Metazoa > Chordata > Testudines > Trionychidae > Pelodiscus > Pelodiscus sinensis. The sequence goes on along the minus strand of NC_143074.1, from coordinate 3,530,678 downwards.
GGCCTACGCCCGACTCTTGAAGGCAGAGCTGGTGGGGCTGTGCAGAGAGAGGGGCTTGCCTGTGCAGAAAGCAACCAAGGCCCAGCTGATTACCCAGCTGGAAGAGAATGACCAGCCACGGGGCCAGGATCTTGTCCCCAGGGGAAGCAGCCAGACCCCCCCTGAGAATGTGTCAGGCTCAGAGAGGGGGAGGAGCGCTGGGACCCAACGGAGAGATGAGACAGCGTCTCCCGGGAGGCCTGCAAGCCATAGCCCATCTAGGGCAGGGGCCAGCCCAGCGGAGCTGCGGCGCCTGGAGATCCAGCTGCGGATCAGGGAATTGGAAGTACAGGACCGAGAGAGGGAGCGCCAGGACCGAGAGAAGGAGCGCCAGGACCGAGAGAGGCAGCGACAGCATGAGCTGGCCATGGCAGAGCGGAGAACCGGCGGGGCACCGGCTGCGCCAAGTGCGGATGAGCCCCAAGGTCCCAGGACTGCCAGACGCTTGGAGAGGCTCGTGGTGGCCCAACTGAAGGACATGGGTGACATAGACGGGTTCCTCAGTGCCTTTGAGAGGGCCTGTGGACTGCAACGGGTTCCCCCAGCTGACTGGCTGCAGGAGCTCATCCCCGCACTGAGCCAGGAGGCGGCCGGAGTGCTCAGTCAGCTGGAGGACCTACAGCCCGGGGATTACAACCGAGTCAAGGAGGCACTGCTGCACAAGTTCGGGCTGACCCCCGAGATGTACAGGAAGAAGTTCCGGGGGGTACAGAAAGGGCCACGGGAGACCTATGTGGATCTGGCCTCCCGCCTGGCGCAATACTGCCGCAAGTGGGTGTCTGGAGTCGGAGCCCAGACCGCAGAGGAGCTGCTCAAGCTGGTCATGATGGAGCAGTTCTATGAAGCGTGCCCACCCAAACTGAGGCTGTGGCTCAAGGACCGGAGACCAGAGAACCCCCAGGAGGCCGGGAGACTGGCGGACGAGTTCACGGAGAGCCGGTCCGGGTGTGAACGGGAGTCCCGGAGAGAGAGGGAACCGCGCAGAGACCGGATCTCGGCTGAGCGACGGAGGGAGTCAACTACGGGGCGAGACCAAGGAACAGGTCGTCTGCGCCCCAGAGAACCAGCCAGGGCCTGGACAGAGACAGCCCAAAGCCTAACTTGCCAGCGCTGTGGGCAAAAAGGCCACAAGAGGGCTCAGTGCACCAGGTCCCAGGACCGGGGACTGTCCAGGGTTAACTGGCTGGGGCTGGGGGAAGGGCAGGCTGCCCCAGAGGCAGGGGCTGGCAGGCAAACCTCAGCTCAGAGAGAGGGGAAGGATGCTCAGTGCACCTCCCCTGGGAGGTCTGATTCTCAGGAGGCGGATTTCTCCGTGTACCAGGTGGGGGCAGGACGGCCCCTGCGGAGCGAGTGCCTCATACCCCTGGAGGTGGATGGTAGGAAGGTGACAGGCTTCTGGGACACCGGGGCGGAGGTGACTCTGGCCCGATCCGACATAGTGGCCCCGGAGCGGATACTACCCCACGCGCAGCTGACCCTGAAGGGCATAGACGGGTCCCCGTTTAAGGTGCCTGTAGCCAGGGTGCATCTGAAATGGGGGGCCAAGGAGGGCCTCAAGGAAGTGGGGGTGCACCCGCACTTGCCCACCGAGGTGCTGATGGGGAATGACCTAGAGGAGTGGCCCCATGGATCCCAGCGGGCTCTAGTCCCTACCCGGAGCCAGAGCCAGCGGGGGGCCGACAACGTGGGTCCAGGGAAGGACTCCTGGCAGCGTCCTCAGGGTCCCATCCCAGTGGACACGGGGTCCAGCCAGGCTGGGACTCCGGACCTAGGCAGAGGTGGGGGACAGATCCCGATCCCTGCCTCAGCAGCTGAATTCCAGGCTGAGGTGCAGGCAGACCCCTCCTTGCAGAGGCTGAGGGACCAGGCTGGCCTCCATGCAGCTCAGCCCCGGGGGAGAGGTGGCCAGGAGAGATTCCTGCGGGAGCGTGGGCTCCTGTTCCGTGAGTGGCTCCCCCCCAGGAAGGCGAGGGCATGGGGTGTCCAGCGGCAGCTGGTCGTCCCCCGAAAGTATCGCCTCAAGCTGCTGTATTTGGCCCACGATGTCCCCGTTGGGGGCCACCGGGGGATCCGGAGCACCCGGCTGAAGCTGCTCCAGCACTTCTATTGGCCAGGAATCTTTACAGCCGTGCAGCGGTACTGCCGGTCCTGTGACTCCTGCCAGAGGGGCGGGAAGGCCCAAGACAGGAGGAAAGCGGCTTGGGGGTCTCTACCCCAGATAGACCCTCTGGGCTTGCTGAGAGAGTTATGGGAGGGGAAGACCTCCCTGGATGGAGCTTCGGGGGTGGAAGCCGCCCTGGCTGTCCAGAGAAGGCTCGCTGGGCTCATGGCCCCGGCCCGAGAGACCCTGGCCAGAGATCAAGGCCAGCGGAAGGGTGGGTGTGACCCCCGAGGACAGGCCTGCGCCAGTCGCCCTGGAGCGGGGCGGCGAGTGGACAGAGGGAAGCCAGCTCATGTGGGGCCTCGCCACGGCCGGCCCGAGTCAAGGGGAGCACCCATGTCCCCGGGGCGGGTTCCCACGCAGAGGACCCGAACTTCCCTAGGTCACGAGCGGAGTGACCCTGCTCAGTTCGCTCTCGGAGGGGGGAGAACTGTGACGTAGTGGGGGTAATTGCTGGGCTGTGGTGACCCCTGCTGTCTGGAGCAAGACCCAGCAGGGAAAACCTGGCTAGGCAGAGATAAGGCCAAACTGGTTGAACCAGTGGCCAGACACCCCCCATGGAGAGGAACAAAGGAAGGTGGAATGCTGCCCTGACTGCGGGGGCAGGGCTGGAGGGGAATTTAGTTAGACTGTGGAAGAGCATGGAGGAGAGCCTAGGGGAAGGGGCTGGAGTTTAGGGGCCCAGTCTCCCCCATCTCAAGGGGGCCTGAGGCATCCTAGCCCAGTTCCTGTAACCAGATTACATCTGTGCTGCGCTGTGCTGGAGGAGCAATAAACCACCCTCAATTCCACTGGCTGGTGCAGTCTGTTTGTGCCATTTCGGGGTGCAGGAGACGGGGAACCCCCAACGCGCCGTCACAGGGGCCCAAGAGCCTGGTTTCTGGGGGAGATGAGGCTCGAATGTCTTGTCTACCTGCCGGTGTTTTGTGTACTGCGGGCTCCATGTGGCTCCTAAGCAGCCCAAAGGTCATCTGTTGGCCCAATTTCTTTCCTTTGGCCTCCTGCGTTTCCTGGACTTTTCTGGTCTTGAATGTTGCTCCCCTCGTGTATTTCATTTTCGCATTTAATTTGGGAAGAGCAGCAGAGAAAAGACGTGGGAGTCAGGGAAAGAACCAGGAGACCCGACCTTTCTTCCCTTCAGGGATGGTAGCGGTGGCCTTTGGCTCCTCTTCAGAGCCTTAGGGGAGGGCCTGGGGCAGTAGATTGCACCACAGAAACGCGCCCACTGATTGGAACATGCACATGCACGCAGATCCAGGCTCTGGTGGCGCACAGAACACGGAGCACACAGAGCCAGGCCCTCGTGCGAGGCTGGGAAGCACTTGGAGCACACACAGCCAGGCCTTGGTGGGAGTCAGGGAGGCACACAGAGCACACAGAGCCAGGCCCTGGTGGGAGGCCAGGAGGGATGGAACATGGGGCCGCTCCTAGAGGGCAGAAGGTCTAGCAGCACAGGGGCTAGTTTGGGTCTCAAGGCAATGGACTCAGTCTTCGTGCCACAGATTCACTGTGAGTGCTGGGAGAGCCACTGAGCCCCTCTTTGCCTGAGATCCCCATCTGCAAACTAGTGCGATACCTCCTGGCCTTTGCTTCAGCTTCCTAGCGCTGTGGGCAGGCGCTGTGTGTCTGTGCAAGGGGCTCAGCTGTGCAGCAGTCTGACTGGTAGCACATCGCGCCAGGAAAGCTCCCCCAAGTTCTGCAGAAGGGAACGCTGTGCCCCAGCCCGGGAGAGACTCTGCGCCAGGCGAAACCTCCCCAGACAGCAGGACAAACGAGGGAGCTGGGGAGCAGCACTTGGGAACTCCCGGAGCCAGCAGTGAGCACGCAGGAGCCTGGCCGTGGTGGGGTGGAGTGGGGTGGGGTGTCCTGGAGCCAGCGGTGGGCTAGTTGTGAGAGAGAAGTGTAGGCTGGGTACCTACCCCGGAGGAGGTGTGTCTGTTAGCAGAGCTGGCTCCCTAAGGGGCCTGGACCAAGCTCCATTGCTTATAGCTCGAGCAGCAAAGATGCTGCTTGAGCCAGCCCATGGGGGTGGCCTGGGTGGATGCGCCTCTCCCTTTCCCAGTCGAGCGTTCCCTGGTGGAGCACAGGACCAGCACCCGTGGGTGGAGCTGGGGTTTGTATCCCCAGAGCAACACAGGCGGTTTGGATTTGTTCCGACCCTAACGATGGCTGTTGGCATCTGCCACAGCCGCTGACGCGAAGGTTCGTGTGTCTGGGGCTGCCCCGGAGTAAGTGGAGTGAGAGGGTCCCTTGGGGACTGGTCAGCCCCGCGTCTGGCCCTCGAGGCGCGTGTGGGCCAGAGGGTCTCCCGGGTGATGCTGCTGCCGGCAGTGCGGGGAGGCTGGCTGCGCCCGGCAGAGCCGAGGGGACGTTCTGGCCTTTGCTATTTAACGGGATGATGCACTTGGCCCGGGGCCTGGTGCCAGGAGCCCCGGCGTTGTGTGAAACCAGGCGGAGGAAACGCAGTTTGTCAGCTGGATGCTGGGCTGCATCTGCTCCCGGCTCCCCGCAGCCGCGTGCGCTCATAGGAGAGTCTGCCTTCAAAATCAAACCCTTGACCAATCCCCGGCCGCCCTCAGCCCTCGGTGAGGGGATGGGGCACATGGAAGAGCCTATCAGCCCGTGTGCCGTGAGCCAGCGCTTAATCCTGCCGGGCAGGCTGCACACGGAAGAGCCCGGCTCACAGTGCCTGGCACCGGGGCGTGAGCGCAGCCCTGCGGGACGATGCCGCCTGTGTCTCTTCTCAGCCTTTCATTTTCTTTCCAGTTATGGAAGCAAAAGGCCTGCTGGGAAGAGAGTACCGGACATGCGACTCCTACGTCAAGGTGGGTTCAGCTTGGGGGGTGTGTGTGTGTGATTACGTTGTACCCCTTCTGGTTTGGGGGTGAATTCCTCCAGGAATGCAGCTGGGCTCCCATCTTCTCCCTGTCCCTCCTCTGCAAAGGTTCTTCCCCGGAAATCGAGGCAGAACCTTTGCATTGCGCCTGCCTGTTTGTCCTGCTCCCCCTTACCTCCCCCCATCCCTGCATTTGCAGGCTGCCGAGTGACTTTCCTGCCCCAGACGAGCTAAGACAGCCAGTCTCCTGCACGGTGCTGGGTGCCCCACTGTGCCGACTGCCTGGGGGCTGCCGCACCCTCTGATGGAGAATTTGCTGTCCCAGAATCATTCCTGGCGGAGGATGTGGGAGCCCGAGGAGAAGCCCTGTCTCTGGCTAGCAGGGCTCATCATGCAGACTAGGGAAAGGGATGAGAATGGAAGATCAGCATTAGAGAAACTCCTGTAACTGCCCGGTCGGGCTCAGGGCAGCTCTGGTTAAACTGACAGCACCTTGGGCGATCATTTCCATCTCAACGTCCTCCGCTTCTACCTGAAAATACAAAGCATTGGGGGACGCAGTGGATTGGTGGTTCTCCTCCGGTGGGTCTCAGACCCTTTGTGGGGATGGGAGGGGAGCGTGTCCTTATATGGCCAGAGACGGACGAGGAATATGTGTGCAAATCAAACCCAGGGGTCTCTGGATTGCTAAGGAAGAATTTCTCCTGTTCACTTGGCCCAGAGGAGCTTTGTAAAATGGCTAGACGTGGTCAGCGCAAAGAGAACTGAATCCCTGCCTAGCGCAGATTAGCGCTTTGATATTCAGCCCTCCCGAACGCTGGCTGGGGGGGGTCTTGCGATGATCTTCGCATTAGACAACAGCTGGGTCGGTGGCGAGTTGCTGTGCCCTGAAAGATGGCTAACGTGCTGTTTGTCTCTCTGCATCAGATGTCTGTAGTGCCAGATACTGATCGGAAATGCAGACAAAAAACCAAGACTGTTCCAGACAGCAAAAATCCCATCTTCCACGAGCACTTTGTCTTGTGAGTATGCAGGGACCCGGCCTTCTCTAGAGCTGGGTTCCGAATGGTGCTGGAGGGGGATCCGCTCTGTGGCCGATGCTGCCTGAGCCTCTCCCAGCCAAGATGCGCTGTTTATTCCTGTGCTAGTAGCTTCAGTGAACACGCCTCATGCCTGACGAGGCTTGGTACCCAAACGAGGAGTGGCAGACGCTATTTCGCTGCCGCTTGTAGCGGAAATGCCTTGAACTTTGGAACAGAGCGTTGCTGACGCTCCCAGGGCTGTGACTGCGCACCTGCCCGTTTGGGGTTTCGTATTCGATAGCGTCTGTGCGTTTGCAGGGACCCAGGGAGCCCATTTCATTTCCCAGCCCTCGAGCCTGCCCCGGTGCGGTGGGGCAGCGTGAACAAGGAAGGGAAAAGCTCTAGAACGTCCTTGCGTGGGACGGGGGGCTGGCAGCTTGCAGCATTTTGGTGGAGTTCAGCATTGCTCGCAGACCTGCCTTTGCTGGATCTCTGTACACCGTAAACACTTCGTCTGGCCCCGAGGATTATTTAGGAGCATGAATTCCGGTGGTTTTGTGGTGTTCCTCCTTTGATGTTTAACATCTGTCTGTCCCTATTCCCTTAAACAACCTGGCTATGTCTACACTATAGCCTCTTGCGCAAAAACATGCAAATGAGGAGAAGCATTGAATATCGCCATATTGCATATGTTGAATATGCAAATGAGGAGGCGCGTTGAATATTTGCGTAATTAAGGAGGCTCCATTTTTGCACAAGAGTCTTTTGTGCAAAAAGGAGCCATCTACACGGCTCCTTTGCGCAAAAACCCCCTCTTGCGCAAGAGCCGTTCTTCCGCATTTTTTCAGGAAGAACACCTTTTGTGCAAAAGCCTCTTGTGCAAGAACGGAGCCTCAGTAATTATGCAAATGAGGTGTGGCGATATTTCACGCTTTGCCTCATTTGCATATTTGTTGCGCCAAATGGGCGGTGTAGATGTAGCCCCCGTGTTTCAGCAGCTGCCCAAGACATTTCACCTCCTCTTGCAACAGCTCGTCAACAACCAATGTCTCCTTGTGTAACCCTTGGAGCCGCACGGCTCTCGAGCTCTTCATTATGTAGGAAATGGGGATTGGCGCGTGCGGCCGGGTTCATTTTAGTAACTTAGCGCACAACAGCTCGTTGGAGCAGATTGCCAGGTATGGCCATTGCTGGGGAGAGCTCAGTGGGGCAGGCAGTGGGGCCTGAGGCGTGCCTGGGTCACTGATGGCACTAGCCCCACCCCCGGTGGCAGTGGGTCTCTCATCCTCTCCTTGGCTATGTCTAGACTGCAAGCCTCTTTCGAAAGAGAGCGTCTAGACTGCACATTGAACTTTCGAAAAAGTGGCTTGCTTTTTCGAAAGAAAGCATCCAGTGAGTCTGGATGCTCTCTTTCGAAGAAGCCCTATTTACATTGAAGAACGCCTTCTTTCGAAAGAGGAACTTTCGAAAGAAGGCGTTCTTCCTCGTGAAATGAGGTTTACCGCCATCGAAAGAAAAGCCGCGTTCTTTCGATTTAATTTCGAAAGAACGCGGCTTGAGTCTGGACGCAGGGGAAGTTTTTTCGGAAAAAGGCTACTTTTCCCGAAAAAAACCCTGAGTCTGGACACAGCCCTTTCTGGCTCCTGTTGCAGCCCCGTTCAAGAAGAAGATGAACAAAAGCGGCTGCTGGTTACGGTTTGGAACCGAGAGAGAAAATCCAGGTAAAGACACTGGGTGGGGGCGGGGGCGGGAATGCTGTGGGGCCGGCGCCCCAAGACATGGTGAGGCTGGAGAAGAGATAGCAATACGCTCTGCTCCAGCCCCTTGCCTGTGAGGCCCGGGGGTGGCAGGCGGGTAGAGCAAGAGTGCTGGGGGCTGCTTGAGCCGAGCCGCTGTGGCACCCGAGGGGGAGGGGCGGGTGCAGCCCCCAGCCTCTGCACGCTGCGCGGCTGGGAAGGGGAGCTGCTCACCGCGCTCTCGGCGGGACCTCGGCTGGCCTGCAGTCGCTGCAAACTGCAGGGCGGAGAGCGGAGGCTGCGGGGGTCTCCCCCCTCTGACCCCCCTGGGAGCAGCCAGACGGCTGCCCCAGGGATGGAGCAGTGGAGGTAAGACAGGCTTACTTACATTTGCACAGCCTTGTGGGTAATGGTGCAGCGGTCACGCTAGCCCAGGGCCCCGGGCTGGCTCACTGCCCACCTCGGATGCGGCCTGGCACATGGGCAGTCTGTTCGGAGGGGTGCTGCCCATGGGCACAGCCAGCCCACATGTGCAGCCTGCTCCCTCCAGCCCTGGGGCCATGGAGTGCCACCCCCCACATATTGGGTGATGTCGGCGCCATGGGGCAGGATCAGACGTCCTGCTGGGAGCAGCCAGTGCGGTGGGGGGGGGGGATGTCCATGTGGAGACTATATTGGCTTAGGAGCAGCATATTCTGCCCAGATGCAAACCAGGGGCAGCCCTCCGGGTCTCCCGGCAAAGAAGGAAAAGTCCCGCCGGCTCACGTCCGCCCCGTGCCAGGCCTCGGGACCCTGCGTGGCAGCTGTCAGCAGATGCCAGTGTTGCAAGAGCTGGGAGAGCTTTGCCCTCGGAGCAAACCCCTTAGTGCCAGGCCCACAGAGCTGCTTCCGTCTCCCCAGCAAATGCCCCGCAGGCACCAAGCAGCAGTGCTGGGGCCCTGGTACCGGCTGCAGGGGATTGCTGGCTTCTTTCCCTAACCAGCCTCCAAGCCCCTGCCCTCGGCACCAGACTCAGTGGCTGTCTGGAGCGGGAGGCCTGCCACGGCCATCCTGGGCGTGACACTGTGTGGCAGATGCAGGAGGGGCTGGGCCAAGTGCAGAGAGACCTACGTGGGGGCTCCGGGTGGCAGCAACGCCAGGGAGAGGCCAGAAAGCCCAGAGCCAGGGGAGGGGAAGCTCTGGGTCTCCTCAGCCCTGTGCTAACATCTCCTCTGAGGAGCCAGGCCCCCCTGGCGAGGGTGGGGGGTGGGGGCTGTGCTGGTGGGGAGCTGCCCCAGGTCTCTGGGGGTGTGTCTAGACTACATGCCTCCTTCGACGGAGGCATGTAGATTAGCCAGATCGGAAGAGGGAAATGAAGCCGCGATTAAAATAATCGCGGCTTCATTTAAATTTAAATGGCTGCCCCGATCTGCCGATCAGCTGTTTGTCGGCAGATCGGGAGAGTCTGGACGCGATGCCCCGACAAAGAAGCCTTTCTTCATTGGCACAGGTAAGCCTCGTGAAACCAGGTTTACCTGTGTCGATGAAGAAAGGCTTCTTTGTCGGGGCATCGCGTCCAGACTCTCCCGATCTGCCGACAAACAGCTGATCGGCAGATCGGGGCAGCCATTTAAATTTAAATGAAGCCGCGATTATTTTAATCGCGGCTTCATTTCCCTCTTCCGATCTGGCTAATCTACATGCCTCCGTCGAAGGAGGCATGTAGTCTAGACACACCCTGGGGCGCGGGGGGACACTAACCCTGCTCTCTGAATCTCCAGACAGAGCCAGCTGATCGGCTGCATGAGCTTCGGCGTGAAGTCGCTCCTGGCCCCAGAGAAGGTGCGGGCCCTCGTGGGTACAGTGCACACGCTGGGTTGGGGCCCTGGGTGGAGGCGACTGCAGAGCCCCGGAGCCCTGCGGGGGGAGTGAGGGCGCCAGGGCCCTCCGGGAGGTTGGGGAAGAGTAGCTGGGATGTGGCAGCTGCGGGAGGGAGCGCGGGCTCCGTGGAGTCCTGAGAGTGGCCTCCCGGCTGCCTCTCCACACAGGGCGCGGGGAGGCTGCTGAGGCGAGGAGCCGGAGGGCCAGGGCACGAGGGCGTCGCGGTGACTCTCTGCCAGCGGGGCCGGCTCCCATTGGAGGCACCGGCCGTCGGCCGACAGGGACCCCTTGTGCCGCTTGCAGGCACCGAGCACAGTCTGCTCCGGCCACACGCCAGCCCGGGTTCAAGGCTGCACCAGGACTGTGTTCACCCTGGCCAGAGCCCCCCCACTTTCCACGGGCAAGGGTGCAGTGGCTGTTCCCCCCACTTCTGGAGGCCCCGGGATGCTGTGACCTGGCCCCCGGCCTTTCCCTCTGTCAGCAAAGCTCCTTCCCAGCCTTTGATTGTTCCAGGCCTGCGACAGGGCCAGTCCCTGGACTTCCCTGTCCCTTTCGCCCACCCCGAAGCAGGCTCATCCCAGGGTGCAGGCCAGAGATGGTGCTGGCCTTGGCCATCCACGACAGTGGCCAATGCTGGTCACTCCCGACGTGCCACCAGCCTGGGGTCCCGCAGGCCGTGTGTAGCTGTCGACCGGACGGGGGAGCCTCCCAGTCCCTCACATCAGGCCCAGCGGGTGCTCTGCCCTCAGCTTGCAGAGGACTCTGCTCCGCCGGGGCTAGCCCAGGGGTGGGGCGAGAGCAGAGCTTAGCAAGGCGGAGGAGAAGGAAACATGGGAAGAGCTGGCGCGCGTGGGCGAGGGGCCCCCGGGGCAGCCATGGCAGCTGCCACCTGTTTGGCACCTCTGAGCCAGCCTTGCCGTGGGCCGTCTGCAGCCTGGAAGCTCCAGCTAGCGAGGGAACTGGCACCTGCTTGCGCAGTGGCCTAGGCCGCTCCGGAGCACGCAGCCCTGTGATCTGTCTGCGACGCGGCGGTTTAACCCTCCGAAGCCCACCCCAATAGCACTTCCATGGTGCGGGCTGCCCCTCGGGCTGCCGGGGCTCTGCCGAGGTCAGGGTGCTGAGGGCAGGGGGCTCCTTTCCCCAAGAGTGGCGCTGAGTTGGGGTGCCCAGCGAGGGGCAGAGTGATCGGGGCTAGTCAGACGGGAGCGGGCGGGCGTCAGGTGCCTGCGGGCGCTGGTTCCAGCCGCGGACGCAGTGTTGTGCAGACTGGGGAGGAGAGGGGGCGGCTCTGTGGGGCTGGCATCCCCAGCTGGGAGAGCCCCGTCTCTAGCTAACCCTTTGTGACGAGTATTGGCACAAGGGGGATCAAACCTCCTATTGCCGGGGTAACCCAATCCCTGACAGAGGCCAGGCTGCGGCCTGCCTGGGGGCAGATTGTCTCGCATTTGCTGCAGGGGCTCGGACGCTGGGCTACGTTGGCCACGGAGCTGAGCCAGTCCTGTGTTCGAAACCCCTCCTGATGCCTGTCTCTGCCTGTCCGTGCTGGTAGCTGCTCCCTAGGCCTGGAGGCTACTCGTGGGCAGCGTGGCTGCACGCAGGCGTGGCACCGCACTGACTGTGTTTTGTTGTTTTGGGTCGTGGAGAAAATACGCATGTTTTGCCCGCTGCATGCCTGGGGCTGCAGGCCAAGCCAGTGCTGCCGCCTGTTGGCACTGGCGTGGGAATGCAGCTTTATAACTGGGCTTTTCTTCCTCCGATGGCCCAGCCAGCCTGCAGAGCTACGGCTACACTATGGCTACGGCTACACTGGCAGCTTCTTGTGCAAAAACTCTTCCACAAGAGCGTGTCTGCACGGCCATGTGCTTTTGTGCAAGAGCATCCGTGCCAGTGTGGACGCTCTCTTCTGCAAGAAAGCTCCGATGGCCATTTTAACCATAGGGGCTTCTTGCGCAAGAAATTCATGTTGCCTGTCCACACTGGCCTCTTCTGGAAGAGCTCTTGCGCAAGAGGGCTTGTTCCTCGTGGGGAGAGGAATAACCCTTCCGGAAGAAGCCCTGTTTTACAACGCTAGACTGTAAATTTACTTCTGGAAGAACGCTCGTGCAGTGTAGACAGCCAGCAATTTTTTGCGGAAGAACAGCTGCTCTTCCACAAGAAGCTGCCAGTGTAGACGTAGCTACGGGTTTTGCCGGAAGAGGCAATGCAAATGAAGCGCTGATTAGCATTTTCTTGTGCTTCATTTGCATCATCTCTTCTGGTCTGTTTTTGCGCAAGGGGTTTTTGAGCAAAACCAAACAGTGTGGATGTTTCCTTTTTGCACAAAAAAACCCTTTTTGCACAAGATCCTTATGCCTCCGAGAGGTTTTTTTGCACAAAACGGAAACGTCCATGCTGCTTGTTTTTGCGCAAAAAACCCCTTGCGCAAACACGGACCGGAAGAGATTATGCAAATGAAGTGCCAGAAAATGGTAATCCGCGCTTCATTCGCATTGCCTCTTCCGGCAAACCCCGTGGTGTAGACATAGCCTAGAGCAGACATAGCCTGAACCCTTTCTATACTACTGGTTGGCGGAGTTTCATCTTGCTGCAGACGGGGTGCAAGATCGGGGGGGGGGGTACCCGAAGTGCCACCACACGGAGCTAGAGCCCTGGCCGTGTTGGGGCGACTGCCAGCATGGGACATGCGCCGTGGAGACACGTTTCTGGGAGGGCTGGTGACTGGGCCTAGGCCGTGCTGCTGTTGGAGGCACCGCGGCAGCGTTCGGTCGCGGAGTGGCTGCGGCGATGGAGACCATGCTGCATCCCTTTGCACGGCTCTGGTGCATCACAGGGTGGGCAGCCTCCCGGGAAGACCATTCCCTAGCTCTGCGGCTCTCACCCTCTCTCTGCCCCCAGGAGGTCAGCGGCTGGTACTATCTCCTTGGCGAGGAGCTGGGCAGGACCAAGCACCTGAAAGTGGCCACGCGGCGTCTGAAGCAGGGCATAGGTGGGTCGCCCTCGGCAGCGGGCTCTGGAGAGCGGGACATCCCACGAGCTAGCGGGGCGGGGGGGTTGGGTTTTCAGATTAGCGGAGACCCCGTCCTGTGCAGGCCTTCAGGGGAGACGCCGCGAGAAGCCCTGTGGCCTCACGGAGCATCCCTGCCGGTGCTGCCTGGAGCGAAGACTGGGAGGCAGCCTCCACTTGCCACTCACTAGGCAGTGCTGCCAGTTCAGTGTGACTACGCCCAGTGCCTCCCAGACATCTTGGCTTGCTACCTCCACTCCCTCCCCCCAACTTGGGCGCCTTCTCCCCGCCCCAGCTTAGCCCATTGCAGCTCCGGGGTCTCTGGCAGCCCCAGGGCTGTAGCCTTGTTCGCTTGCACCCGGTGCCCGACCGGTGCCCTCTTGTGGCAGAAGGAGAACTTGCCCCGTGTGAGCAACGCTGCAGAGGCCCCAGGGTGCCCTGGGCTGTGAGCCCCCAGACAACCAGACCCCTGGCTCTGAGGTGACACTGTCATCAACACTCAGGACACCTGGCAGGGGTCCAGCCAGCCCAGTGGCCTGTCTGCCGACAGTGGCCAAGACCAGATGTTCCAGAGGGTGGGAACACAACAGGGAATCCTCACGGGATCCGTCCCTGGTCACCCATTTACAAACAGAGGCTGGGGACACCATTCCTACCCATCCTGGCTAATGGCCATTGATGGACCTAACCTCCATGATTCTGTCTAGCTCTTTTTTGAAGCCTGATAAAGTTCACCACATCCTCTGGCAAGGAGTTCCGCAGATTGACTGTGTGCTGCATGAAAAAACCCTTCCTTTTATTTCTTTTAAACCCACTTCCTAGAGCAGGGTCTGGGCAGGGGCACAGTTGTAGGGCTGTGCATGTGAAAGGCCCCTAGCAGCTGCCCATCTTGTCGCCATCAGGGACTCTCAGTGCCCTCCAATGCTCTCAGGAAATGCCACCCGGCTCCAGACGGGAGCTGGGCCCTCAGACTCCATGGCGCTTGGGCTGCGTGCAGAGGGGGAAGACGCCATGCAAGGCAGAAGTGTCTGCGTGGTGCCCGAGAGCAGCCTCTGTGACATGCTCTTCCCATTGCCTTCCAGAGCCGCCGCTGGTGAACCAGGGGTCTGAGAACATGGAGCAGCTCCAGGTAGGTGTGTCGGGCCCGGGCTGCCCCCGTGAACGGCGCTCCTGGGTGCAGTAACGACACAGGAAGCAGGGCCGGGGTGCTGAGGGGGAAGGCCCAGGGGGAGGCTGTTCCCATAGCAGGAGCTGTGCAGAAGGGCTAGTGCTGACCCAGCAGGGAGGGGAGGAGAGGAGAGGAGAGGAGAGCAGAGGCCTGGGAGTTGCTGGAAAAAGAGGAGGAGTCCGACTGGGACCCTTAAATGAGTGGGCCTGGGCTGGTTTTCTCACGTGCTGGGAGGAGGCAGGATGGCAGGTGTATGGCTCCCTGTGCCAGGCTGTGTCTGAACACAGCAGGGTGGCTTCCTTTGCAGCCAGGAAGGGGCCTGCTCTCTGTTTCGGGCCTGTCCACACTACTGGTAGGGTTGCCAGGTGTCCGGTTTTCTGCCGGACAGTCTGGTATTTGCACCGTCTGTCTGGTGGAAAAATTCAGAAAACACTGGCCACGTGCAACGTGCAATGTGCAATGTCCGGTATTTTCTGAATTCCCGGCTGGGCGCCGGACGGAAGCCTGGCGGGGGCAGGGGAGTGACTGGGAGGCGGGGCCACGATTGGCACTGGGAGCCCTGTGGTCTCACACAAAAGTGGGGGGGGGGGCAGGGGCTGAGACTCCCAGCCACTCCCCCTGCCCGGCTTCTGCATGTGACCAGAGGCTCCCAGCGCCAGTCGCGGCCCCGCCTCCCAGCTGGGAGCCTCTGGCTGGTGCAGAAGCCGGGCGGGGGGAGAGGCTCCCAGCCATGCCCCCCACCCCTGTCCCCGCCCGGCTTCTACGAGCAACTCGAGGGAGTGCTTGCTGGGGGCACGGCCCCTTGGACTCTGGTTGTGGCCTGTGGCTGCACCCCCCTCCCCCCACTGCCAGCTCCGCTTCCCGCCCCTCTTCCTCCCGGCTAGCACCGTGCCCCCCGGGACTATAGAATAGTCGAGTAACCGATAAGAATTCGTGAGATTCATCGACTATTCGGTTGACATCCCTAGTCCCCCTCCAGGTCACAGCCCGGCGTGAGCAGTGGCTCTAAACACACGGTCAGTAGCCAGGGCCCCTGGCGGCAGCAGGCCTAGGCTGCCCCACGACTCTCGTCTGGCGCCTGGCTCAATGCTCTGGGTGGTTGCTGGGAGACCTGGACTTTTGTCCGTGTGACCAGGCTGGGTGCACCGCCTCCCACATCGCTCCAGGCAGCAGGACTCCCAGGGCGCCCTGCCCACAGGCTGATACTCTCGTGTGCGTGCGCCTCCCGTTGGGTCCCTAGGGGCGAGGTGCCCAGAATGCACTGGGGCACAGCTGCTCAGGTGGCATGGTGAGCCGGTGCTCGAGCCATGACTCCATTGCGGTCTCAGCTCCCCACCTCTTGCGACCGGGTCAGGCCCCTGGTTAGAAAGCCCTGGAGGTGAGGTCCATGGGGCGAGTGACACACACCCTGGGAAAGCTACCTGGCAGTGTGGGTTGTGGAGGATGTGGGGCCAGAGAGCCCCGGGGCCATGGAGAGCCCCGGCGGGAGCTCAGGGAGAGGACTCTAAGTCTTGGGAGTGGCCCATACCTCAGACTCTACCAGGCGCCCGAGCTGGGTGACCAGACCACTGTTCTGAGGGGCCCTTCCTGCGGACAGCTGCCGCGTTTTCACCTACGGCTTTCCAGCAGCCGCTGCCAGATCCTTTGCCTGCCGGACGGGCCGTTTGAGACCGAGGCCTCTGTGATTTATAGGAGAGGCCGGGATGGGAAACAGCAACAAACCGCCAGGCCCAGTCAGCCCTGGGATTTATCTGTGCCCCGTGCTGCTGCACGGGCTCCCTCAGCTGCGTTCCCGGCTACTTCTTTCAAACCGTGGGGCTGCGCTAGACACACCAACCACGCACCTCATCCTTGCCTGCCTTGCCTGTTGGCAGGGCTTCAATTCGGCTGGAGCAGACCCACAGTGGAGCTCCTGCCATAAACGTTTTCCATCCCCTGGAGTGTTTATAGCGTAGCGGGGGCTGGCTGGGACAGAACTCAAGCCCTGCGCACCGTCACCACTGGCCTGCAAGATGGCAAAGTGAGGGAGGCGCAATGTCAGCTCAGCACCGCCCCAGGCTGGCCGGGCTAGACCCTGCAGAGCCAACGTGGATGGTGGCTTCAGACCAAGCCTTTTGTGTGTGTGCAGAGCAGTGGGGTCCTCTGCTAGTTAACGGCCCCCGTCGCCTGCTGGTGTGTGGCTTTCTGAGGCCGGTGCTGTCCTTGGCTAGTTAACGTCGCCCAGCACCCGCTGGTGTGTGGCTTTCTGAGGCCGGTGCTGTCCTTGGCTAGTTAACGTCGCCCAGCACCCGCTGGTGTGTGGCTTTCTGAGACCGGTACTGTCCTCGGCTAGTTAACGGCCCCCGTCGCCTGCTGGTGCGTGGCTTTCTGAGGCTGGTGCTGTCCTCGGCTAGTTAACGGCCCCCGTCACCTGCTGGTGCGTGGCTTTCTGAGGCCGGTGCTGTCCTTGGCTAGTTAACGTCGCCCAGCACCCGCTGGTGCGTGGCTTTCTGAGGCCGGAGCTGTCCTCGGCTAGTTAACGGCCCCCGTCGCCTGCTGGTGTGTGGCTTTCTGAGGCCGGTGCTGTCCTTGGCTAGTTAACGTCACCCAGCACCCGCTGGTGTGTGGCTTTCTGAGACCGGTACTGTCCTCGGCTAGTTAACGGCCCCCGTCGCCTGCTGGTGCGTGGCTTTCTGAGGCTGGTGCTGTCCTCGGCTAGTTAACGGCCCCCGTCACCTGCTGGTGCGTGGCTTTCTGAGGCCGGTGCTGTCCTTGGCTAGTTAACGTCGCCCAGCACCCGCTGGTGCGTGGCTTTCTGAGGCCGGAGCTGTCCTCGGCTAGTTAACGGCCCCCGTCGCCTGCTGGTGCGTGGCTTTCTGAGGCTGGTGCTGTCCTCGGCTAGTTAACGGCCCCCGTCGCCTGCTGGTATGTGGCTTTCTGAGGCCGGTGCTGTCCCCGGCTAGTTAACGTCGCCCATCATCCACTGGTGTGTGGCATTCTGAGACCGGTGCTGTCCCCGGCTAGTTAACGTCGCCCATCATCCACTGGTGTGTGGCATTCTGAGACCGGTGCTGTCCCCGGCTAGTTAATGTCGCCCATCATCCACTGGTATATGGCATTCTGAGGCCGGTGCTGTCCCCGGCTAGTTAACATTGCCCATCGCCTGCTTGTGCGTGGCTTTCTGAGGCTGCCACTTGACCGAGCTGCAGTGACAGTGACTGGGGGACTCGGTTGGGTTGGGGTGGTGAATGCTGGCCCACTGGAGGCATCTGGAAGGAGCTGTGTTTAGCTGCGTTCGAACCGGGTTCCCCTGGGACTCGGGCATTCCTGGGAGCCGCTGCTGCACTGTGACGAGGCCGTGTCACGCAATCCAGCTTTGCCCTGCACATCTGACTGGATGCAGCGTTTTCCGCTGTGCCTTTCATTCTGGAGTTAAACCCTGAGTGCCCCTGAACTCCAAGCTTTGGGTCGTGCTCCCCCCGCCCTCCCGTAAACACAAAGCGCTATTGTGCCTGTGCGCTGTGTGAGAACAGATTCTGCCTTGGTGTCCTCAAGCAGAATCCCTGTAAGGCGCTCCCGTAAGAAGTCGTCTTTACTGAAGTGAAGCTTGTCCAGCCGGGGCCTGTGAACGCTGCTTTACACACCCTCAACGTGTGTGTGGGAACGTTGCGATAACAAAGTGCTCTGTGCGGCCGAAGAATGCAGCAGGAACAAAAGCCGCATCGACGGACAAGGGACTAGGGAATACTGAGTGGTTGACAGGAATTTTAATATCAAACTCTCTCTTCCTTGTGGCTCGGCGTTTTCAGGAAGCCCTCTGGCTTATCGTAAAGCGGCACACAGCACAGACAGGGGCTTGGGAGGTGAAAGGTGGCTTCCTGCCATTCTTCTCTGGAACGGGGTTCCCATGGGCGGTCATGCCAGTTTCACTGTGGCTTGTTCCCTGCTGTTATGATACAAGGAAACCAGGATTCCTGCTCCTTTGAGGGATTTAATTTCCATGGGCTGGCGGCAAGTTTAGAGCCAGCGAGTATGAATCGCTTCAATGGACTGTGCAAGGTGTGCTCGGAGCGGAGATACCGACAGGTCTGTGGAACCTAGTACCGCGAATCCGGATGCCGGGTGACTCCATGGGGGGGCACGTCTCTTGCAAAGTCTGGGGGCTGCCTGCGTGCGTGTCTGTGTTCTCCCCCGGCTGCTCCGGCTGGATGTGCCAGGGCATGTCCAGCGTGTCGCTTTGTCGGGATGGCTTGCGGATGCCGTGAGAGCAGAGAGCGTGGAAACGCCTGGCAAGTCTGGGTGCAGGTGTAAATGGTCTCGGCCGGCATACGGGCCGATCGGTGGAACTAAGAGCGGCCCCGTGCTGGGAGCAAGAGTTCAGCTTGTGCTAATGGCTGGAGTGTGAATGCTAGATGGCTCCGGGTGGCCCAGGGAAGCGCTAAGCTGGGAGGGAGTGTCCCAATTTACCATTCAGCAGAGGAAGAGAGGGCCCTGCAGACTGTGAGCGGCTCCTTCCGTGGGTTTGTTGGGGCGCATTAGGAAGACAAGTGAGTGACATTTGCCATCGACAGCTGCGAGGAAAAAATCTTGCTGAGCATTGTAGAGAGAACTTCCCCAGTTCGGAAGGACGGGGTTTGTCCGGGGCTCTGTCGCTGGGGTAAACGTGGCTCTGTAGGTGAAACTGCCTCGGCATTTCAGACACACACTCCCCTTTGCTTGGCAGTGGGGTTCATGGCTCTCTCCCAGGCAGACCGAGGGGTCCCCAGCCCCCTTGCTGAGTTCTTCTGTATCACCTAGTTCTCAGGCAGGGCTGCAATGGTGAGATACGGGGCGCTGAATTGGTTTCACTCCCAAGCCATGGGCGGAGAGTTCCGATAACTGGGTGCCCCGTAGGGTACTCGCGCCGCATGCCGTCTCCACACCCCCCTTCCCTGTCTGTTCCCACGGCCCTGCCCCCGCCTGCAGGACACCGGGGTGCTTTTTGTTCAGGACGGGTGCTGGCAGCCGCGGTGCAAGCTGGGAACTCCAGCCCAGCCCAAGTGTTTGGGCCACTCTGCTGTGACGGGCAGAGCCGGGCTCCTGTTCCAGTCGTGTAGCAGCTGTGGCCAGTGCTGTGCTCTTGTGAGCGGCCCAGAATGGGCGCCGGACCGTGGTCTGGCTCTTCAGGGCAGCGGGAGAAACCGCACGTGGCTGCCGGGGAACCTGCCGATCCGCCGTGCGGCCCCCGGGGCAGAGTGAGACAGAGCCGCTTGCACCCCGGGCCTTTGGGTCTCCATCCCCACGTTGGAACAGGCGAGAGGGGCCGCTGCTGAGTGACATAACCCCCCCTTCTCCCTTCAGGGCAGAGTCTCTCGGTGCTCCAGGGGCAGGGGAAAGTGCTGGGTTCTGCAGCGTTGGGCTGCACGCTGCCCCAGGCTGGAAGCTCTTGTCAGGACCCCCAGGCCTAGAAACCCCCTCTACAGGCCAGGCGGAAGAGCCATCGCCCGCATTTCGGCCTGGTTTGGATCCACCAAACCCCCAAAGCCGCCCATGGCAGAGGGACTGGGCCTGATCTTGACGGTGCCAGTAGAAGGGAGTTTGGCTCCAGAAGCCCCCTGCCATGGTAGGGAAATGCTGGGAGAGAGGGCAACGTAGCTCCCACAACCAGCCGCTCCTGTGATTTCGTCTGCACTTTGTTAGAGCAAAAGACGTTGAGGCGCGAGGATTAACCTCTCCTCCGACGGGCTCTCTGGCTGCTTACCCTGCGTCCCTCCCTGCCTGTTTATTTTCAGAAATCAGGGTCAGTTGGTTCCTCCCCCACCCTCTCCGTACACCAGGAAACGTGACAAACGTCTCTGAAATAACATTTATTGGAGCGGTGACTCTGCGTTTCCGCTGGGGGCCAGCCTTGGTCACATGAACTTCACTCTAGTAACGAGAGGTCACAGCCTCCAGGACCAGCGTGATGGGGGAGCCGATAGCTTGTCCCCTGAATGCGGGTGGGAAACCCCCTTCACGCTCCGTCCCTTCCATTCGGAGCCCCTGGCACATGTGTCCTGTGGCCCCCGATAATGTGCGTGGTTTTCAGAGCCCCTTCATCTCGGCTGCTTTACAAACACTAAGTCTTGCCGCGCCCCTGCGAGGCAGGGAAACAGCATTACTGCCATACTACAGAAGGGAAAGGCCGGGCCTTGTTCCCTACCTCGTGTACAAGATGCCCGGCTCACCTGCCTGCAGGCTGCAATGCTCAGTGTTGTGTGATTTGTAAATGCCCTTCAAAACCGTCCCGGAGCTGCATGAGCAAAGGCTGGGTTCTTACTGGGTCACACACAGTAGCCGCCTTCCTGGCTAACAGGATGCCTCTGATGTCTGTTTGCAGATTACAATCCCTCGAGGAAGGGATGGGTTTGGCTTCACCATCTGCTGCGACTCTCCCGTCCGTGTGCAGGCTGTAGACTCTGGTAAGAGAACGACCCATTGTGACGGACTGGGCCGGGTCTGGGCACCGCTCAGGGCGTTCGCTCAGGGCGAATTGCTCAAATTCGGGGCTCCTTATAGCCCCTGACTGGAGGCCCTTCCCAAATAGGCCACAAACAGTCACACCGAGCGCTCCAGCTGCCTGCCCGGCCAGCCAGAAGCCTCACGAGCAAAACCCCCCTGACACCCCAGCTCTCTCCGTGCCCCAAACAGCCCCGGGCCTAGCACACTGGTGAAGGGTTATAAGACCCAATCTCACCTACCCTGAACGGGTTCTGTCGGGTCCCAAGAAACCAGCCACAGTTCCCAGGTCAATTTACACCCTGGATCTCACCCACAAGATCATGCTGAGGCAATCCCTTAGAATCTAAAGGGTTTATTACTAAAAGGAAGAAAAGCACGAGAGTAAGGTTGATAAAGGATAATACATTACATGCATCGAATCACCCAGTTCTCAATGCAGGCTCTTAGCAGAGATGATATAACTGCTGGCTTAAAAGTCTCTAGTGCACATTCAATGTCAGGATGGGTCCACAGTTCTTTCTGGCTCGTGGTTCCCTGCAAGGCTGCCTCTGAGCTGCAGACCAAGACGGAGGGTGCCACATGGCACTTATATACCTCTCCTGGCATCTTCTTGGCTACAGCAGGTCACCTGATCAGTGGCCTATCCCTGTGTCCCCTGCTGGTAGCCCTTAGGTATCCGTCACATTCCTGAGGTGTGTATTGGCACCTAGAGTTTCATTGTCTCCTTGCTAATTAGCATAGCCATAGGCTGAGCATTCCTTGCTCGTTGCTCTGCTTCAGACAGAGAATCTTCCAACATCAACACAGAGTACATAATTATAACTCCACATACACACATCATACAAGTACATGAATAGCACATACAGCATCAGCAGAGCATAAGCTTTCGTTTGACACCTCACATGGCCCCCTTTGTATACGCTTTTGAGGCACCCCCCCATGGGTGCAGCAGTGATCTTGGCTGCTCCCCTTAAAACCCAGTAACGTGACACCCATTTTTATGCATCGTTGACTGTCAGGCTGATTTGAAAGGGGCCTCCCAGCCCCCTTTGCGTCCCGCGCTTGTGCCTGTCTTGGGCGCTGCTCAGGCCTCACAGAAGTTTCTTTTTCTCTGGGACAATTTCTTTGAAATGTCCCTTTTTTGTGTGGAATGAGGCCAGAGGCCAGGTGACTCTTTTTACTGCCCAGCACTGTACTCTCAGCGGGACGGGTTTCCAGCAGGACTGCTGGGCTCAGGCAGCAGCAGAAACACCTGGGACGTTTCTTGCTGTTTGACACAAAAATGGTGACAACTCGTTTTTTCCTAATTGCTCATTGTGCGAGGAAAATGTGTTATGTAAGGAGGACTCCACCTAGGCAGATATTGTAAGTGCATTAATAGCCTGGTCCATGGCCCATGGAAACCACAAGGAGCCTTTCTATTGACTTCAGGGGCCTTAGTATTAGTCCCTGAATTTCCATAGCAGTCAGGAAATGCCAACATTAAGGACGAAAAGTCACCTTAACTCTGCCCCCTGGTGCTTATGCCTCACATTGCCATCTTTAATGGTGGGAAATAGCACAATATAGCGATTTGTGATAACAGTGTAGATACCTGAGTGTGTATGTGTGGTGCCCTGCAGTGTTTTGGTGTCAGTCTAATATTAGCACTGGCACTGGCTGAGAGGTCACCCCCGCCCAACATTCAGACAAAACACCAACAAACACCAGCACTGACACTATTAGCCTTCTCACTGGGAGAGAACCCAGTAGGTCAGACAGGGGTGCATCAGGTGAGTACAGGACTGGGGCAGTAGGGAGGGAAGGGACTGAGTCAGGATCTGGTCCAGGTGGTAGGGGGGGAAAGGGATGGGGGAGCACAGGATCTGGGCAGTAGGTAGGGACTGGATGGGGTCAGTGCAGGATCTGGGGAGTAGAGAGGGGCAGGATGAGGTCAGTATGGGGATCCAGAGCAAAGGGAAGGATGGGGATTAGCATGGGATCTGGGGAGGGGGGTAGGGAGACATGGGACGGGGTTAGCACGGGATCCAGGGAGGGGGGTAGGGAGGGATGGGATGGGGTTAGCGCGGGATCCAGGGAGGGGGTAGGGAGATATGGGATGGGGTTAGTGCAGGATCCGGGGGGGGGGTGAGGAGGGATGGGATGGGGTTAGTGCAGGATCCGGGGGGGGTGGGGGTGAGGAGGGATGGGATGGGGTTAGTGTAGGATCCGGGGGAGGAGTGGGGGGGAGGAGGGATGGGATGGGGTTAGTGCAGGATCCGGGGGGGGGGTGAGGAGGGATGGGATGGGGTTAGCACGGGATCCAGGAAGGGGGGTAGGGAGACACGGGACGGGGTTAGTGCAGGATCCGGGGGGGGGGGGAGTGGGGGCGAGGAGGGATGGGATGGGGTTAGTGCAGGATCCGGGGGGGGTGAGGAGGGATGGGATGGGGTTAGCACGGGATTCAGGAAGGGGTGTAGGGAGACATGGGACGGGGTTAGTGCAGGATCCGGGGGGGGTGAGGAGGGATGGGATGGGGTTAGCACAGGATCCAGGAAGGGGGGTAGGGAGACATGGGACGGGGTTAGTGCAGGATCCGGGGGGGGTGAGGAGGGATGGGATGGGGTTAGCACAGGATCCAGGAAGGGGGGTAGGGAGACATGGGACGGGGTTAGTGCAGGATCGGGGGGGGGGGGGGGTGAGGAGGGATGGGATGGGATGGGGTTAGCACGGGATCCAGGAAGGGAGGTAGGGAGACACGGGACGGGGTTAGTATGAGGCCTGGGGGGTAGGACGGGACAGTGGGGAGTTACTATGGGAGGGAAGGGCCGGAGTATGGGGGGGTGAGATCTGGGACGAAGGAGCGAATGCCCCAGCCATGGAACTGGAGCGGCTCGCCTGAGCCTGTGTCCTGCCCTCCCAGGACCGGGGCCCTGTCCTCAGCCCTTCCCGGGGCAGAGGGCTGGCACGGCTCCTCTCTCCGTCAGGTGGCCCAGCGGAGAAGGCCGGCCTGCAGCAGCTGGACACTGTGGTGCAGCTGAACCAGCAGCCCGTGGAGCACTGGAAATGCGTGGAGCTGGCCCATGAAATCCGGTGACCGTTCACACTCCAGTGGCGCCGGGTGGGGTGGGGGCAGCCACGTGTGGGACACGCAGGACGGGGTTGTGGTGCGACCCGACACCCCGAGAGCTGGCCAGCTGCAGGGTGCGAGGAGCCGCCTCGGGGGGGGAGGGGGCGTTTAGGAGACACCTGAACACGTGGTGACCCCAGGCTGGGCTGAGGCGGGAGCCTGGGTGTGGGGCCATGGGCTGCAGGGTCGTGGGGCTCGGGGATTCGGAGGGCAGGGGAGGTGCAGGAGGCACAGAGGTTCGGGTGTTAAGGGGAGGGTGCAGGAGGCTGGAAGGGGGAGGACAGGGCAGGGAGGGCTCCTTGGGGTGGTGCAGGGGAGGGAGGGAGGGAAGGGAGAAGGAATCCGGGGGAGGGGCTGTCTGTGTGGCCACGGAGCTCGGGGTTGGCTGGGCCTAGTGCTGCTCGCTGCCTCGTGTCCAGCTCCCCCGGGGGGCTGCCTGGCTCCTCCTGCCCCATTCGTCTGACCTCCCCCCGCCGGGTCTCTCCCAGGAACTGCCCCAGGCAGATCGTCCTGCTGGTGTGGAGGATCGTGCCTCAGATCAAGCCGGGCCTTGAAGGCGTGATCCGCCGGTCGTCCTGCAAACCCGCCTACGACCTCCAGTCGCCGCCCCACAAGCGGGAGAAGAACAGCGCCGTGGCCTCGCGCCCCGAGCAGCGCCACAGCTGCCACATCCTGGGCGACGGGCGCGGCGGGCTGGTGCTGAACAACTGGGCGCGCTACACGGAGGTCGGGAAGCGGAGCCAGTACACGATGCCACCCCTGTCCCGGGCCCCCGCCCACGGGGACAAGAACTACATCCTCTTAGCTCCCCTGAACCCGGGCAGCCAGGTACGGCCGCCCCCCGCGCGCCCGACACCTGCGCCTTGGCCCTGCCTGCGCCCCTCTCGCTGGCCAGGGCGGCAGCCCGCCAGGGCCACCTTGGACCAGCCCGCCAGCCAGCCACACCTGCGGGGAGCGCCGGCCCTAGGGGCAGCGCCCACCTGAAGGGAGCCCGGCCCCGGCCGCACACACAGCGCTGCCCTACTCCCAAGAGCCAGAGCTGCTCTGTCTGTGACCAGGGCTGGTCCTAGGCTCGCCCGGAGGGTTGACAGATGGTTTCAAAAAAAATACCAGACAAAAATTTGTCAAACAAAAAACCAAAAGGGGATCGGGGAGTAACCAGGGAGGTCGGGGAGGATTCGGGAGGTCGGAGCGGCTCTGTTGGCGGCCCGAGACCTGCTCTGTCTCTGACACTCTGGCTTTCTGGAGCTGCGGGGCCCCGGGGTCCCCTGAGTCCCAGCGAGGTCCCCCCTGCATGGGTCCCTTTGGGGAGGGGGATGCAGGCCGTGGAGCTGCCACACACAGGTGTTGGAAGGGGGGCACTGGGCTCTGGGTGCACGTGAGGTCTGCAGCCAGGGGGCCGACACCCCACAGCTCCAGCTAGTCTGTGATCCTGCCTCCAGCTCAGCCTCTCTGCTGCTCCCTGGCAGGCCCTGCCCCTCCCCAGCCTGGCCCTGCGCAGGCCCAAGGAAGGTCCTAGGGGCGTGGCACAGGCCAACCTCAGTGATCCCTTTGGCCCCCCAAGCTGCCACCGGGACGCCTGGTGTGTGGTGTCTGCAGGGGAGGCCTTCTAGATGGGGGGGGGGGTAAGGGCCCGCCAGGGAGTCTGGGCTGCTGCCCATCTGAAGGGACTCTAGCCCAGGGGGAGGTGATGCTCTTGTGGCCTTTGCTAAATGTGGCGTCCCTGCCGGTGCTGTGTCCCAAAGGCCCCTCCCATCCCCCGGCGGGTTGCACGGGGGGGCTGGGGCGGTGTGCTCAGTGGCGGGAAGGCTGGCTGTCCCGCAGGTGTGGGTCCGCCGGGCTGTGCCCAGCCGGGGGTCGCTGGGGAGGCTTTGCAGCAGGTAGGTCACCAGGCTGTCCTCGGCGTGCCCGAGAAGTGAGATCTCCGGGCTCCAGGGCTGACGGCGGCTGGGGTGTCCCTACCGGAACTGCCGGGAGTCACCAGGCCCTGCCTGCTCTGTGTCTTCCAGCTGCTGCGGCCTGTGTACCAGGAGCAGGATGCTGCTGTGGGTAAGTGTCGCTGCTGGGACAGTGGCTGCGGGGCCCCTCGGCGGAGGGGCCCTGGCACAGCAGGGAGGGTCCTGGGCGGCAGTCCCCCTGCTGGGAACCACGGGGCGGCCTCGTGCGGCCGCACGGCTGAGCGGGACCAGCCCGGCGAGCAGAGCCAGCCGGAGGCCCAGGAGGGGAGGCTGCAGGGAGCCAGGCAATGTGGCCTGGTGCGTTGCAGGGGCCTAAGGCTTGAACCGTGCCTGCCAGGGCTGGAGGAGAGAGGCTGCTGGCTTCACTCCTTGGGTGGGGGGTGGGGACCCA
Source organism: Pelodiscus sinensis (assembly GCF_052426305.1). Lineage (NCBI taxonomy): Eukaryota > Metazoa > Chordata > Testudines > Trionychidae > Pelodiscus > Pelodiscus sinensis. Next base: position 3,504,935 of record NC_143074.1, on the reverse strand, counting down.
GGGACGCCCTCCTCTCGTTTGGGACCCACACGGGGTCACTAGGCTTAGGGCTTGTGCCAGAGATTCCCCTCTGGCCCGCCCTGGCATCCTCAGGCCAGGCCTGGGCATATCCCTGAGTGGAAGCAGGTGACGCCAGGGCCGGGCAGGCAGAGATTCCTCAGGCCTCCCCTCTGGGGCTGGGGCCGACCTTTCCGTCGCTTCCCTCCTGCCGCTCACCAGGCGGAGGCTGCCCTGCAGCGCCCCAGGGACCCCCACTGCCAGCAAGGCACAGGGAGGGCGTGCCAAGTGCTCTCCCCCACCGCGCAGCCGGGCATGGCGAGGAGCGGGCTGTGAGCCAGCCCCAGCGTGACGCGGTGGGGGGAGGGACCGGCGCAAGCCGTGATGGCCGGGGGCAGAGTGAGGGCGTGGGGGCGCAGACTGAGAACAGCGGCGTCAGCGGTGCTACTGAGCATGCTCAGTGCAAGCCAAGCAGCACATCCATTCTCCTTCCTGCCCCACACAGCACCGCTTTCCAGGGCTACTATGGCACCGGAAAACTCTAGCTTTTGGGCAGGTAACGTAGCAGTTAGCTGGCAGGAGCGCTGTGTCGAATCCCCAGAGAAATAGGCCCATTCTGCTGTTCTAATACGAACGTCTGCCTTCTTGTGACAAGGCACTGAAAGGACACTGGTTGGCCGTAACACTGTAATCTGTACCTTGACCTGGTCACTGGAGATGGCCAGGGCTCCTGGGCTCACTCTCTGCTCTGGAGGGGGGCAGGGCCCAGTGGTTACAGCAGGGGGCAGGTACATTTCAGCTCTGGATAAGAACATCAGAACGGCCACACTGGGCCAGACCAATGGTCCATCTTGCGCAGTGTCCTGTCCTCCATCAGCGGCCAATGCCAGGTGCTGCAGACAACACGGACGGAAGAGGCATCATCACAATCCGTCCCCTGTCGCCCACTCCCTTCTTCTGGCAAACAGACGCCAGGGACCCGCTCCCTGCCCACCCTGGGCCTGTCCTCCTTGGACGTACTTGGTTCTTATTGAAGTGTAGGAGCATAAGCTTTCGTGGGCAAAGACCCACTTCGTCAGGTGCATGTAGTGGAAATTTCCAGAGGCAGGTATAAATATGCAGGCCAGGATCAGGCTGGAGATGACGAGGTGGATCCAATCAAGGAGGATGAGGCCCACTTCTAGTAGCTGATCTGGAGGTGTGAATTCCAAGAGAGCAGAAGCTGCTTTTGTAGTTAGCGAGCCATTCACAGTCTTTGTTTAATCCAGAGTTGATTGTGTCAAACTTAAAGATGAACTGTAGCTCAGCAGTTTCTCTTTGAAGTCTGGTCCTGAAGTTTTTTTGCTGCAGGATGGCTACTTTTAGATCTGCAATTGTGTCCAGGAAGATTGAAGTGTTCCCCTACAGGTTTTTGTAAGTTGCCATTCCTAATATCAGATTTGTGTCCATTGATTCTTTTACGTAGGGACTGTCCTGTTTGGCCAATGTATATAGCAGTGGGGCATTGTTGGCACATGATGGCATATATTACGTTGGTGGATGTGCAGGAGAATGTACCAGTGACAGTATGGCTGATCTGGTTAGGTCCTGTGATGGTGTTGCTGGTGTATATATGTGGGCAGAGTTGGCACCGAGGTTTGTTGCAAGGATTGGTTCCTGAGTTCGAGTTATTATGGTGCGGTGTGTAGTTGCTGGTGAGAATATGCTTCAGGTTGGCGGGTTGTCTGTGGGCAAGGACCGGCCTACCTCCCAAGGCCTGTGAAAGCGAGGGATCATTGTCCAGGATGGGTTGTAGATCACTAATGATGCGTTGGAGAGGTTTTAGCTGGGGACTATAGGTGATGGCCAGTGGTGTTCTGTTGGTTTCTTTCTTGGGCTTGTCCCGTAGCAGGAGGCTTCTGGGTACACGTCTGGCTCTGTCAATCTGTCTCCTCACTTCCTCGTGTGGGTATCGCAGTTTACAGAATGCTTGTTGAAGATCTTGTAGGTGTAGGTCTCTGTCTGAGGGGTTGGAGCATATGCGGTTGTACCTCAGTGCTTGGTTGTAAACAATGGATCATGTGGTGTGTCCGGGATGGAAACTGGAGGCATGCAGGTAAGTATAGCGGTTGGTAGGTTTTCGGTATAGGGTGGTATTGATATGACCATCACTTATTTGTATCGTGGTGTCCAGGAAATGGACCTCCCGTGTAGATTGGTCCATGCTGAGGTTGATGGTGGGGTGGAAGCTGTTGAAATCATGGTGAAATACTTCCAGAGTCTCCTTCCCATGGGTCCAGATGATGAAGATGTCATCGATGTAGCGTAGGTAGAGAAGGGGTGTAAGTGGACGAGAGCTGAGGAAGTGTTGTTCCAGGTCAGCCATAAAAATGTTGGCGTATTGTTCCAGGTCAGCCATAAAAATGTTGGCACTGCTATGGGCACCCGCATGGCCCCACAATACGCCAACATTTTTCTGTTTCCACATGGAACTAGATTTCAACTTCCCCGATTGATTATGAGTGTTCACTGTGTCCAGAGATGGGAGCGTAACTGCCACCTCCTGCATCCTAGGGAGAGTGACCACACAGCTGTTCTGCTCTGCATACTTAGCTACATAGTCCTTCTCCTGACTCTGAGACACTAACTTTCCACTCTCCTCATCCACCTGGGAATAATCCTGTCCCAAAGACACTGGCTTCCCAGCAAGCTGGTCACACACAATCACTTGGTTATCAGACTTCTCCAATACTCTGGCTGTTCCTGCCTCATCTGGAACAACCCTCTGTCCTTCTGAGACCTCTTTACAATCGTCCACACTGGGTTTCTCTAAACCCAATTCAGTGGAGTCACTGTTAACAGACAAATGCTGTCTGTCAGGCACTGACACAAGTGCCTCACACACCAAGCTGCTGCCTTTTACAGGCAGAGCTTTCTCCTGAATGCCTTTTCCAAGCAAGGCCCTGTCACCTCCCTCAGTCACAGCAAACTGCTTGCTACAAGCACTGCCAGGACTCTCCTCCCTATGAGCTTCCTTAAGCCACCGTTCACCCTTCTCTGGCTCTGCAGTAGCATTGCCCTGCTGAGCCCCAACCAACTCCTCCTGCAATTCCCTTACTCCCTGGGTCATTTCTGGCCCCTCAGGTGGATTCACAGACAATCCCCTCTCAGGCACACAGACAGACTCACAAGAGACAGGGTCAGAGGCACCTTCTCTCCCTTTGCAGCTCTCTAGATGGCTGTAAACGTCCACACCATCATTAGGCTCCAGAGTTAACATACCCTCATTCTCTCCTTGTGCCCGGGCTAAGGGGTCTCCCTGGTCCCACAGAGTTGCTCCCCCCTCTTCCAGCAACACAGCAGCATCAGGCACAATATCAGTGTCCCCACTGTCTGATTTCTGGGGTTCCGGCATGAAACTGTCTGGATCTACCTGAGTCACCTCATCCTTCTCCCCAGCCGACACAAACTTAGAGCCACCTCCTTTCTGGGCCTTCTCTGTATCCAGACCCAACTCTGGGACAACACCACTGCTCTCAGCCAACGCAGGCTGTGGGGCAACTTCCTTAGACAAAGGAAGAAACTCTTCCCCACACACGGACAGACAACCAGAGACAGTTTCTCCCTTGTCCAAACACCCCTGGCTAATTTCAGGCATACAGCTAGCCACTGAGACAGCTTCCTTTACTGACCCACTGCTACTTCCACCCGCCAAATTGCCAGCTTGCACACACTGTGCTTCTCCACACAAATCACTTTCAGCTTGTGCAGGTTCAATTCCACAAACCTCACCAGCCAACAACTCCTCAACTAAAACTTCACTCTGGCCAGCCACTCCAGACTGCCCCAGAGAAACATTTCCCTGACTTCTGGGCTCTTCCTGCCCTGGTTCTGATTCCAGCCTCACCTCTGAGGCATCAGACGGGCCCTCACCCACAGGCTCACTGCCCCCCTGCACAGACACACAGCTATCTGCCACAGGCACACATGTAGAGACACTTTCCCCTTGGTTATAGTAAAACGGACTAGCCCCAGAAAACTTCCCAGAGTCACCTGTATACCCCTCAGAGCCCACATACATGCTTTGGGGCTGGGTAACAACATTAGCTGGGTTACAACCATTTGCCATGTCATAGTGACACCACATACCCACACGGTTATACATCGAACTTTCAGGAGGATACAGTCTCTGTTGTTCCATTAGTCTATTAAGCTGAAGTTCAAGTCTAGCATTTTCCTCCTTGGCTTGGGCCATCTTCTCTGCATGCTCCGCCATTCCCTTAAGCTGACGTCTGGCCCTCTCTGCCCTTCTCTCTGCATACTCTGCCATTCTCTCTGCATGTTCTGCTTTTCTCATCTCAAGTCCCCGATCCATCTCTTAGCAATTTCTTCATCTGCCTTCTGCCTTCTTTCAGCAGCTTCCTTGGCTCACTTCTGCTCCCTTTCATCCACATCTCTGGCTAGTAACAACACTACCAGATCTAGTTTAGAGGCCCTCTTCCTAAAGGCAATGCCTCTCCCCAAGCACAAATCCTTCAGAGCACTTTTGCCCAGATTCTCATATAATCCCAGGCTCATCGCAGCGGCTCTTTAACCAACCAAACTCTCAACACCAAAAATCAAATGTAGACAGCATGGGGTCCTGATCCCAAAGCTCAATTGACCCAGATCTGTGGATCCTGCCGACTACGCCACTGTGACAGACCGGGCCGTGTCTGGGCACAGCTGAGGGCGTCCGCTCAGGGCGAATTGCTCAAATCCGGGGCTCCTTACAGCCCCCAGACTGGTGTGTCCTCGGCCCATTGAGAGCCATTGTCCCCCAGAGCCTCGCTAATTAGCATGTCCACAGGCCAGGCCCAGCCCAATGCTCAACCACATGCAGGGAAATCTTCAGTATCCATACAATTACATGCTAATAATGGCACACACAGACATTCTACAAACACATGAACAGCGTACATAGGATTATCAGACAGTAAGCTTCTACCTCACATGGCCCCCTCCTATACCATTTTTGGGGCCAACACCCCCACCTATGGGTGCATCAGTGATCTGGCTGCTCCCCTCAAGATCCAGCAACGTGACACTCGCCACTGGGGCAGCTGCAGCTCCAGCTGTGTGACTGGGGCTGGTGGGTTTGTCCCAACCATGTGGCTTTCCAGGGCCGGCGTGTGTCAGTCTTATCAGCTGAGCAATCAGCCCTGCGGCCCTGGTGCCTTTGTCCGGTTGCAGAGTGTTCTGCTGCCCAGCTCTTGCTGCAGCCCTCAGTTCCTCTTTCTGCAGGAGGCCAGCGGCTTGCTCGCCCGGGGACCGGAGAGAAGTCTGTGCTTCCCCCCGCTTCGCCTGTCCCCTCCGGGGGGCTCTGGGCCACCCCAAGCAAAGCCCAGAGCCGGAGCACAGTCCTGTCACGCACTGAGTCTGGGCAAGGTCCAGTGTGGCGAGCGGCCCTGGGCCTGCCCGTGCGCACGGGCGCGAGGCTTTTCCTTGGGCCGGGGGATTGTGTAACGCCTCAGGAAGCCGCGCGCCTGGGCGAGGTGCCGGCTGAGAGAACAGACTCCACAGCACGGCCGCTCCATCAGGCGTTCCCCGCCCCGGGAAAGGTAGGCAGTGCCGGGAGACGGCGTCCTCTGCCTCCTGGGGAGCCCCCCTGCAGGCCGGCCCCTCCAGCTGCTCTGGGCTTGCGAGAGGGCGGCAGGGGATGGCTCCAGAGGTGCCAGGGTCTGTTCGGCCTGTCGGCTCCCACCGGCTGGAATCCTCTGGGCCTTGTAACTCAATAGCTGCTGTTTCCCCTCCCTGACCCGGCAGCCCCAGCTACGCCTGCAGGCAGCCAGCAAGCCCAGGAGCTGGGGGCCTGAGGGGCGAACCGCTCGCCTGCTTCCTGCTGGGCTACCGAGTTTCTCCCGAGCTCGATGAGCTGAAATAGCCAGTGTGAAGTGGGGACCCGGGTACGGGCCCCTAGACACAGAGCAGCCCCAGACACACCGAGCCCAGGCAGACCGGGAGGTGCTCTGCTGGGCGCAGGCTGGATGCTGGAAATCCCCATTTTCAGCCCAGAGAGCGTCCTGCAGATGCTGTTGCTGGGGAGGAGCGGTGCTCGTTGTCCTCCCCAGGCAGTGCTTAGGCCACTAGTAATTCTGCAGCCTTAGCCCCTGGGCTGCTCCCCTGTGCGGGGCAAGGGGTTTGTAGCTCCAGCCGTGTGTGTGTGTGTGTGTGTGTGTGTGTGATGCTTGATTCTCCTGCTCCACCCCAGACCCGCCCTCACTCCACCTCTTCTCCAAATCCTGTCCCCACCCTGCCCCCATTTCACTCCTTTCTTCCCCACCGCTTCCCCAAGGCCCCACCCCTGCTCCAGTCTCATCCCCATTCCACCCCTTCCCCCAAGGCCCACATCCCCCAGCCCTTCCCACCTGCCTCCTCCCCCACGCACCCCCCATCCCTGCTCCTCTCCTGTCCTCGCAGCGCTGCGTGAATGCTGCAGGCCATCTGTTTGCTGCACCCCAGGAGCATTGGGAGGGGAGGAGCAGGCCAGCGGGCGGGGGGGTAAGGTTGAGTGGGTTGAGGGGGGAGCGTGACGCTGGTGCACTCACTGATTTTTCCCGGTGGGTGCTCCAGCCCCGGCGCAGCCGTGGGGTCGGTGCCTATGATGCCAGGTGAGGACGTGGCCCCTGTTTCGGTCAACCTGGGATCGAATACGAAGCCAGGCTCGCGCGGCTGCCGGCGCAGCTCCATGCCCAGTAATGCTGAGAGGTCTGACCCCACTGGGACGGGTTCCCTGCGGTGTCCAGGCTGCGTTGCTCCCTCTGCGTTACCGGCGACGTCGGGAAACGCAGCGCCCAGCGGGCTGGACCCTCGCTCATTCCGTCCTCTCTCTCTCTCTCGTTTGGGTTTCCCCCTCCCAGGAAGTGCAGGGAAAGGCAAGTCCCATGCCGGCTCCGGGCGGAAATCCAGGCTGATGAAGACAGTGCAGAGTATGAAGAGCTATGGGAACTACCAGAACTGCACCGTTGTGAGGCCTCATGTCCCGCACTCCAGCTACGGCACCTACGTGACCCTGGCCCCCAAAGTGCTCGTGTTCCCGGTGTTTGTGCAGGTAAGCTGGCCCGCCGGCAGGCTGTCTGGGCCGGGGGCTGACTGAAATCAGGGGGATTGGGATCACCAGGAGCAAAGCCTGGCTATAAGGGAGCCATTTTAATCAGCTTCTCCTCAAGGGATTGTCTAAAGAAAGGCGCCTCCTTCAGTTCCTGGCGGGTGCGTGCCGCGTGCTCAGGGGTTGGAAGGGCTGAGGGGGGAGCTTTTCCCTAGCAGCTCCCTGTCGGGTTGGCAGTGGAGCCCTCAGGCGCGGGGTGTTGGTATGGAGCTCTGTCTGACCCCTGCCGACACTCCATCCCCCGCCCGCCGTTCCTTCTTACCCCCAGGGCGGCGCTCCGGCCTCACGAGCGTTCCCCGTTTCCCTGGCGTTGCTTTGCAGTGAGTCCCATGCTCATCTGTAGCGGGCGCGAGGGGGTTTCCCCTTCCCGCCTGCGTTCCCTCTGGGACCTGCAGTTCGTGTGTGAAACCTGTGCCTGCGGGTGACCCCCGGGCCCGTGTCCAGTGGGAGAAGTGCAGGATCTGCAAATCTTCCGACCCTCACGCAGGAAGGAGTGGGACTTTTGCCTGACGCAGATGCTAATGGGAGCTTTGGCTCCAGTAGAGCCAAAACCCAGCGCCGAGCACCTCGGTGCGCAGGGCCCCTCCGGCGAGCTCCGGAACAGCGCCAGAGAAGGACTCACGTGGCAGCCTCGGACGGAGGCTCACCAGCACCTCAGGCCTCGGTATCCTGCCACCGTGCCTGCTCCCCCGCCAACGGCAGGACCCCAGCAGCACCGGCTGCCGCTGGGCCGTCCTCTGTCCCGGATGTCGCAGATGAGGGTCCCTCCATGGCCGGGCTACAGGGCGCCGCGGCCGTTCGCATGCCGAGTCCTGTTACGCGGGGCTCTCCGAGATGAGAGCTGGGGGCGTCACTCTGCCTTGCACCTGCCAGGCCGCGTCGAAAGGATGGTGCGAAAATCTCCCGCCAGCCGGCTCAGGCTGCCGCTACCCCACCGCCAGACTCATCCAGAGGCCAGCCGGCCTGGTGGGGCTGTCTGCCCCCACGTCGTGCTCTCGCCACCACTTGGCCTCCTGGCGCCACGGGGAGTCCCAGCCCTGCTCACGCGAGCGTCGTGGGCCAGATTTGCGGCTCCCGCTCGAGGGTGACTCTGGGGAGCATCTCCCTGTCCGTTCCAGACCTGGATCGCGGGCGCTGTCCTCTCGGCACCGCCCACGGTCACAGCACCGCTCCTCACGGCACCACTCGGACTCGCGACCACGCTCCCAGTCCCCGCAACGCTCCAGCTGCAGTGAGATCCAACTCGGCGGCCCATGATCCCAGCCTTCCCCATCCCTGCAGCCCTGGCCTGCCCCACCCCCCCAAGCATGGGGAGCACAGGCTGGCACCTCCGCCCCAGGCCCAGAGCACGGGGAGGGCTGGCAGCAGGAGTCTGGGGGGGGCCTTGCTGAATGTGAAAGAGTCCGGCAGTTTGGGAAGGCATTACCTTCCCCTGCCTCTGGTCCTCGCTGCCCTTTCTGTGCTCACTGGGCGTGCGCAAAGATGGCAGGGGGGCCTTAGCCAGATAGTAGCAAGCCACGATCCGGGAGACTGGCAGCCCTTTCGGACGCTCCGCTGCGGCCCCAAACCGCTGCGTTCAGTGCGGTCGCTCTGTAGGCGAGCGCTCTCCTACCGCGCTTCTCCCGGGCTTTGCTGAGGCGCTAGCGGGAGCCCTGGCAGGAAGCTCTCCTGACCAGGGTGGGAGTAAGGCATCGCCTTGGGCAGCCAGGCCGGGTGGGCCGACGTTGGACCTTGTCTTCATGAAATCCCACACAGGACAGTTCTGAACCTGGAGCTCCGATGCAGGAAGCCGAGGTACTAGCCCCTGGCAGGCTGCCCTCCACGACAGGTACAGAAGGGAGCAGGTCGCCAGGCGTTCAAAGGGAAGTTTGCCTCCAGAGGTGTAACAGACACTCCAGGACCTTCTGTTCGAAGCATCCGCTTCTTCGTGGAGCAAACCCGCGCCAGGCTGCACAGCCTCCAGGACCCCCGGAACGCCACACTCCCCTCGGCCACATTCCCGGCTCACGCCCCCGGTCAGGAGATCTGCAGGGCGACACTCAGGGCGCATTCTGCCGTCATGCCTCCAGCCGTTCTGCAGTCAGAGACTCGTTGGCTCCACCCCCGGCACCTGGGGAAGGCTTGGGAAGCGCCTCACTGGGATCGACATGAGCAAGCAGTGGAAGGCGAAAAGATGGTTCCTCACCTTGTCATGGCCGTTGCTCATATCCCAGACTCCCCGCCGCCCCCCTCTGGGAGTAGCTGGCAAGAAGTATACCGGGCCGTATACAGAGCACGCCATTCCACTCCAGGGGGCTGCACAGCTGACCCGACGGGGAGCTGCTAGGGAAGAACTTTCCAACAGCTGTGCAGGTGGCATGCGCTCATCTAACGTTGCGAGGTGAGTAACCGTCTTGCCTCGCTGGCTGATATCGCTCATAAAACATGGTGCTTTATAAGTGAATTGAGCCTTGGCACTAGATTTGGTACTTCCTTTTGATAGAGTACACCCTGACACTCTAACGGTATGAAGTCACATCGCCTAATATTGTGTTAATGGTACATTTAGAATGTTAGAAATGGGGACTGATCCATTGCATATCATCATATATATAGTAGCCCAGTGTCTGAGAGTCTGTAATGCCGAAATGCTGGCTGTTCCCTCTGGGCCGTCCGTGCTGTATGGGGAGTGCGGGGCCCAAACGGCCGCGTGCTCCCCTGCGGTGGCCTGGCTGAGCGGTGCAGAAGTCAGCCGAGTGCCACGGTGGGAAGTGAAGGGGGGTGGTGACGTGCAGCGTGACAGCGGCTCCAGGCCCCGCCCCCTGGCCGTGAACATCATCGCTCCGCCCTCCTTCACCTCCCGCCGTGGCGCTCGGCTGACTTCTGCGCCGCTCAGCCGGGCCGCCACGGGGGAGCCCAAATGGACGCTTGCTCCCCCGCGGCGGCCTGGCTGAGCGGTGCAGAAGTCAGCCAAGCACCACGGCGGGAGGCAAAGGAGGGGCGGCGCAGTGATGTGTGGTGTGACAGTGGCTCCAGGCCCCGCCCCCTGGCCGTGAACGCACCGCCCCGCCCCGCCCCGCCCCCCTTTGCCTCCCGCCGTGGCGCTCGGCTGACTTCGCTGCTCAGCCAGGCTGCCGCGTGGGAGCAAGTGGCACAAGCGACTGCTTGGGCTCCGTGCCCCCCATGCAGCACGGGGAGTGCAGCGCCCAAATGGCCATTTGGGCTCCGCGGTGCCCCGAGTGAGAGACAGGAGGGGGAGGAGAAGTGAAAGAGAGACAGAGAGAGAGGCAGGAGGCGGAGGAGAGCTGACAGAGAGAGATAGACGGAGCAAGAGACCAGAGGCTCAGGAGAGAAGACTGACGTGGAGGAGAGACCAGAAAATCCCGTCTTATGACGGGCTGATTGGCTAGTTAATGAGAGAATTAACTTTGTGCCACCCAGCGTTAGGGATTTCATTAAACACAGAAAACTGCATGTAACATTTACGTGGATTAAACAAAACAACTTTAACTGTAGTGGACACCTAAACTTCTCCTATCAAAATCCGTTTCACATCGATAACTAATATCATGGGCTTTTGTGGGCAAAATCGGAGGAAGTGGGTTTTGCCCACGAAAACTGACCCTAGATATATGTGTGGGTCTCTACGGTGCCACAGGACTGCGCGTTGTTTTTAAAGTTACAAACGAACACAGCCACTGATAACTAACTATGACTGATAACTAAGTCATAGGAGCTTCTGGGGGTAGCCAAGTTAGTCTGTTACAGAAAAAAACAACGAATGGTCTGGTCGCACTTTATAGTCTAGTGAAACATGTAGATGGTATCGTGAGCTTTACCGCCGGCCATCTGAAGAAGTGGGCTGTGCCCACGAAAGCTCATGATGCCGTCTACATGTTTCCTTAGTCTATGAAGTGCGACCAGACCATTTGTTGGTTTTTAACTAAGTCATAGTTACCGTCCGGCCTTTAATACGGTTTGTGTTCAGTTCCGATTTCCCTTGACTCAGATTTATTTTTAAAAAGAAAACGTAAGTTAGCTACATTCAAACATGGCGCGTGTCCACGTGAACCGGCCTGGTGAGCCGCACGGCAGCCTGTGTGTCACGGGGTCCCCCTGCCAGTGCCCCCTCCGGCTGCAGTGGAGCCTCCTCCGTGCACCAGAGAACATGCCTCACCTCTGTGCCTCCCGCCCCGTGGGAAATACTTTCCCTTTAAGGTCTCCATTCCCCTTTGTGCCTCAGAGCCCCCCTTTGTGCGTCTCTCGGGGACTCTGCCCCGCCCTGGGAAGGGGGCAGACTTGCTGCTCCAGTTGGCTCTTCCTGCTCTAGCTTCTGCAACTGACACTATCAAAGAGCCGTTCCCCCCTGGGCGGTGGCTGCTGAGCGCTCTGAGCCTGGCGCCTGCTCGTGGCCACAGGGGGCACTTCTGCTGCTGGGAACGTGACCAGGAATTTCATATCCATGTCCAGAGACGGCTGGCTGGGTGGAGGGGCTCTGACTTCCCACTTCCACAAACGCTGCTCTTGTGGGTTAGCTCTGAATTCGATGGGAAGAGCTGGTTTTAAGGCTTCCGCCACCCGCTCGTGCCCAGGTGGTGTTGCATGTGCCAGCATTCCATCACGGAAAAGGCCTGGATTTGGCCCCCAAGGGAATCTGTGGTGATGCAGTCTCAGGAAGTTCAGGTCTGTAAATCATCACGTGACCCCAATGCTGCAGAAAGAGAGGGACTTGCTGGAACAAAACTGCATTGTCCCCCTGACCCTACACTCTGTTTGTCCCCGGACAATGCCATACAAGCTCGGCCAGCCTCTACTTTACCTTTCAGCTGACCCTCAGGTGCATTCCCATCCCCAAACCTTCCTTAAAGGGGGGTGCAGTTCCCAGTACCCAGCTCTGGACACTCCCAGCAGTTATCACGTCTGCTGTCTTCAAAGAGCAGCATGCACGCCAGCCTCGCGGATCAGTGTGCTGCACTGAGTAAAACCAAGAATAAACGTGCTCCAAAGGAGCAGAGATTGAAGCGATCCTAGGCTGAGATAACAGAAATGGTTACAAATAAAACAAAAGTAGAACCTGCATTCTAGTGGCTAAACAGTAACAGGGTCCAAGACGGTTTCTCACCTCCTCGGGGTCACCGAGCCACGTGGCTGGAGATCCACTGTATCCCATGGCTACAAAAGGCCCGCCTCCGTTGTTCCCTCGCTGACACATAACAACACGTCTTTTCCTCTACTTCTTATAGCCCCGTCAATCTCCCACATGTTTGTTCTCCAGACGGCGGGTGCCACGTTGTGTTCAGTTGAAACTGGTTTTTCCTGTTGCCTTGCACACCCGTGCAGCGGCTGTTTTGTTTGGGTGTTTGTGGTGCTTGAGTTACGTCAGAGACCTTGGCAGGCAGGTGAACCAGCATTCCTCTGTCTGGGGCACACGTGGTCTTCAGCCCTGCCTGGGTATGTGCTCTGAACATAGGGTTAGGACGTGCGTGCAGCTTCTTGCATAGCACTTGTGCACACATCGTGCTCAGTTTCATAATCTAGTTTTCCAAACACGTTCCCTGACTTTCACGGCGCAAGTGCTCCACATGTAAACGGAACATGTGTGACCGGGCCTGTCCTAGTGCACCCCAGGGCCCTGCTAGCTCTTTCAGTAGCTCCCTGCCGGCTTTTGCCACAGCTCAGCCAGCTCTTGCTCGAGCTGCGTGCCCAGGCGCCACCGCGTCCTTTCACCTCTTTGTATATTGCATGTGGTAACTGACCCCCCCCCGACCCAGCAATGATTGCATTCGGGGCTTGTCTTTAAGTAAAAACACATGTGGGGCTTTGTTACTGGTTTATTGTCTTTCCAAGGCTGTGACTCTTGGCTTCACTCTGCCAAGTCCCGCTTACAGACTGGCACTAGTGACAGTGACAACACGGAGTCTGGTGACACCTTGCAGAGTAACACTGTGTAGGGGGTTCTCCCCCTGTGCGGAGGGGCTTACGTCCGCCCCCCTCGGTTCTCTGATTATCGACGCCTTGACGCGCCCGATTCCGATTGGTTTGGTTAGGCAGTTGGGGGAAGGGGGTCCGGGCCCGCCCTCTCTCCGGACCCCAGCCCAGGGCCCTAAGGTCGGGGAAAAGGCTCCCCCACCTAGCAGGGGGGGTCGAGACCCCTAAACTCCCCTGCTCTCAGGGTCCGCGTCCCCGCCCTGGGCTGCTTCTTCCCCCCAGGTCCCATAGGCTCACCTGGGCCCTTCCTCTGACCCTGCCCAGGGTCTCCAATACTGCCGACCACTCGCCGGCTCACGGGGGGGATGCGTCTCCTCGGCGTTCCCCCCTATGGCTGATCCACTGCGACCTTTTAAGCTGCCCGCCGGACGCAGGCAGATTACGTCACCCCCCTCGTCGGCCTCCGGCCCCTCCCAGGGCCGTCCTCCCCATGACGTCTCCGCCACGCCTGCTCGGCTCCGCCCCCTCTCTGCGCTGCCGGCCGGCCCCGGCTCGTCACCCGGCCGGTGTGCCGGCGTCCCCGTCCTTACACTGCCTGCCGGCCCCGGCTCGTTACCCGCCCGGTGTGCCGGCCCCCCCGTTCGGGGACGGCGGGCGGTGATCCGCTCCCCTCCGGGGGGTGAGTCCTTCCCCCGTGGTTGCGGCGTCCCGGCGGTTTCCGGGAGGGGCGGGGCTACCCCGCCACACACTGGTACTAGGAAAACGCAGTTGTTAGCCTGTAAGGTGCCACCGGACTCTTTGTTATTTTGCTGAAACCGATGCGCCCAGCTCCCTCTGAAACCTTCACCCATGGCCGCGTCTCTCAGGGAGCTCAGACTTTGCCTCCCTGCTCTGCAGTAGCCCACCGTGCAGGCTGTGCAGACAGTGTCCCACTCAAGGCTGCTGTGGGCCTGTGACGTAGTGGGGGGTATCTTGCTGGTTGCTGTGTTGGGCAGTGGGTTGTGAGTGACCTCCACTGGCTGCAGCACGGCCCAGCAGGGCAGAGGATGAGTCATTATACAAAGAGGGTCTCTCAACCTGTCTGACCAGCTACCCCCCAGGGAGAGAAACAAAGGAAGGTGGAAAGCCGGCCCCGGCTGGGGGGCAGGGCTGGAAGAGAGTTAGGTTTCTGTCTGGTATCATGGAGGAAGCAGCCTAGGCAACAGGCTGGGATTTAGGGGCCCAGGCTCCCCCATCTCAAGGGGGGCTGAGGCATCCTAGGCCTGCCCTGGAACCAGATGACATCTGTGCTGTGCTAGAGAAGCAATAAACTCCCTCTGTTCTACTGGCTCGTGGAGTCTCTCCGTGCCATTCCGGGGGTGCAGGAGACGGGAAAACCCCAACGCACCGTCACAGGGCTGCTTGGACCGGTTCTCCACGGGACACGGCCTCGGAGGCTGGGTTTGTCCACTTTGTGCAGGAATCAGAACTGACTTTTTTTTTTGTTTGAGTTCTTGGTTTATCCGGTGTCAAAGCCGGTTGCCCCTGCAAGTGAGCTCATTAGCCCAAAGTGCAGCCCGGCGCAGGAGAGCAGGCACCCTGCCCAGAGTCTCTTCATCTTCCCAGTGAAGCGCGTCAGTTACAAAGATGTCGCTGTGTCGTAGCGAGGCGAGCGCGGAGTGGGCTACTGCGGTGGTTGTGCTTCCTGCTCTCCGAGCCGCATGGGCAGGCCCACGCTTTGCAGAAGAAGTAATGTACACACACAAGCAGAAGCTGCTGCTAATCTTTTTATAGCTCCCTGTGACGTAGGTGTTAAATGTGAGGGCTCTTTTCCCCTTTGATCACTTTGCTGGACTGCAGAGTTTCCATCTTCGAGAGATGCGCTCGCCTAGGCTGGCTCATGGCAGCTTCACTTTCACTGGCTTACGCCTCAGACTAAAGACAAAGAGGTTCAGGGGGTGGAGAGTGAAGTCAGGCATCATGGCAAACTTTCACCTTGCGAGTTGACATTCTGGATTTTTTCTTTATGTTTTCTTTAAATATTTAGCCTCTGGACCTTTGCAACCCAGCCCGGACTCTCCTTTTGTCGGAGGAGCTGCTGCTTCATGAAGGCAGAAGCAAGACGTTGAAGGTGAGAATTTCAGTTGTGCCTAACATGCTCGTGCTTTTTAAACACATCCCTCTGTCTCCGCCATGTTGGGTTGGAAAGGTAACTGACTCCATTCCAGGGGAACTGAGCCAGTTCATTTTGGGGTCGACTAACTTTGCAACTGCTGCAAGTCTCTTCTTGCACCCACTTGGATGGCGCAGGACAGAGAGAAAGCCATACGTGGCAAACGCATGCCAGTTGCTAGCCTAAAAGCAAGAGGCTTCTGTCTCTGATTCTTGGCTCAGGGCCCGATCATTGGGATAGGGTTGGGAATGTCTGTGCACAGTAGAAGCTCCCAAAACCGGGAGAAACCAAAACAAGCTTCAAGGAAAACCGTACCTTGATTTCACCAGGCTTTGGATTTGGGCAGGTGTGTGTGTCCGAAAGGGGGAATTGTGCCTTCTCCTCTCTTGCTGTGCTTTGTGTGCCTGCTGTGTTATTGAGAGAGATGCAAAGCCCTGACAAACTGACCAGGCTGACGACATGTTTCAGCCAGGCTGGGTACCTCTGAGGGCTGAACAGCAAATTGGGGGGTTGCAGCTGAGTTTTGCTTTAGCTTCATTTGGGTCCAAAATGCTGGGGCTGCAAGCCTCAAGTGTTTGAAACTTGAAACTGAAGTAGAAGTTTGTCTAAGCTTTGCTAGGCTCTAGTGACCTATCTTTGCCTGACGTGAAAGCGTGGGACCAAGTGTAGCTTGTTCTAGATAATTTTGCTTGAAAGACATTGTCCTGCAAACCACCCTCCTTTTCCTGTCTAATTACCATAGTGACAAGAGCTAGGAGGAAGGTTTTGGTCAAAATCTTTGAGTGCCAAAAATTGTAGATTGGGGTCAACTGAAACATTTTACAAATGTGTGTCCGCTTGGGGGAATTGCTTTGGTTGGAAAGAAAATGATAATTGTAATGAAACGCGGTAACACAATAATTTCAGGTTGGAAATGCTGAAATGAACCGTTTTGACATTAACAAAACATCTCATTTCAATGTTGGGGGCTAGTTTTCCACACCAGCCTCCCCCGAAGGAAGAGATACCTTGGCCCCTCTGCTCCTAGTCTTCAGCCCAGTAGTTAGAGCATTCACATGGTGTATGGAGACCTGTGTTCATCCCTGCTCTGGAGAAGGGACATGAATCCCAGTCTCCCGCTTCCACTGTGTGAGGGCCCTAGCCGCTGGCTCTCCAAGGGTATGTCTACACTAGCCCCCTAGTTCGAACTAGGGAGGCTAATGGAGGCATTCAAAGTTGCAAATGAAGCCCGGGATTTAAATATCCCGTGCTTGATTTGCATCTTCCCGGCCGGTCGCCATTTTTTTTATTTTTTTTTAATTTACAAGTCCAGACTAACTGTCGGCATCTACACACGGCAGGGACCCGTTAGTTCGAAATAAAGCCCTAGTTTGAAATACCTGTTATTCCTCCTGGAATGAGGTTTAACAGGTAGTTCGATTTAGGGCTTTATTTCGAACTACCGGGTCCCTGCCGCGTGTAGACATGGGCAGTTAGTCTGGACTTGTAAATTTCAAAAATGGCGACCGGCCAGGAAGATGCAAATCAAGCGTGGGATATTTAAATCCCGGGCTTGATTTGCAACTTCGAATGCCTCCATTTCGAACTAGGGGGCTAGCGTAGACATACCCCTAGAGATGTCCCTGTGGGTGCTCCACTCAGGCCAAACTGTATCCTAGCAGCTTTGACTGGAAATTTTGACAGCAGCACCGCGCCGGGCTGCGCACATGCTCTGCCTGCCTCGCGAGCTGTCACTGGTTAAAACAGCACGTGCACGGCCCAGGCTCCTCGGTTCCTTCGCTGCCGTCCCCGGCTAGAGATGGAGTGCAGCGCTCCCACTACCCACCTTTCTTCCCCAACCCTCTCCTCATTTGGACACAGTTCACTCGCTAATAGTTGAGGGTTAGTTAGTTTTTCTGACAAAACATGCTGTGTGTGCTGGGCCCGCCAGGATTCAAGAGGCCAGCGCTGTACTAGATGGCCACTCCGAACGTGTCCGCTGCTAGGGGGAGTCGCATGTCCCTCAGAAATGCTTCTCCGGTCTGAAGCTAAAAGCGCCGAATTGGAAAGCTGTGCCTCCCTCACACCGGCAGCCAACCCCTGACAAACCCCCAGCAAAAACACACGGGAAGACTTCCAAGAAAAGAACGGCTTCCTCCATTTCTCAGGGAAGAGTCTAGTAAAAACAAGGAGGGGCCCAGGGGCACCTTAGAGACTAACAAAAAATATAAACAGTATCGTGAGCTTTCGTGGGCACAACCCGCTTCCTCCGAGGAGCCACGTCCACAAACCTCCCCGGCCGACCTCCCCCCCAAGTGGAGGTGGGCCTCTCCGCCGCCCCCACGCTTCAGACAGAAACAGGAATCGCAGGGGGCATCTCAACCAGGGCCGCTCGGGCATCCCCTTCATCCCAGGAAGCCAAATTGCCAGCCACATCTACATCGAGGCTGCATCTAGACTGGCATGATTTTCCGGAAATGCTTTTAATGGAAAAGTTTTCCGTTAAAAGCATTTTCGGAACAGAGCGTCTAGATTAGCACGGGCGCTTTTCCGCAAAAAAGCCCCAATCATCATTTTTGCGATCGGGGCTATTTTGCGGAAAACAAATCGCAGCTGAGCAAAAGCTTTGTGCAAAAGGGACTTTTGCCCGAACGGGAGCAGAATAGTATTTCCGCAAGAAGCACTGATTTCTTACAGTAGGAAGTCAGTGCTTTTGCGGAAATTCAAGCGGCCAGTGTAGACAGCTGGCAAGTTTTTCTGGAAAAGTGGCTGATTTTCCGGAAAAACTGGCCAGTGTAGACACAGCCCTAATGTCTACATCTACTGAGGCACTCACTCATTTCCAGGGGCTGTTTAAAAGAGCGGCGGATGAGCTTGGTAGAACGCTGAAGGAAGTGTCGGACACTCAGCCTTTGCTCACCGACATAGTGCAAGCCACTAGCACCTCTAAAATAGTGCGTTCAGGCCATACAGCCACTATGCGACCTGCCCAGTGCGTGTGGCACATGCCGGCCTCCACAACAGCCACACTCCCCAGGACAGATAGTAAATATTTTGTCCCCTGCCAGGATACTTAGTTGTTGGGTTTTTTTTTCACATCCAGCTCACTGGTGGTTGAGGCAGCTAACCGAAAGAACAAGTCTCGGAGCAAAACACCTGCAAAAACACGAGGAGTTCTGTGGCACATTAGAGACAAACAGATTTATTAGGGCACAAGCTTTTGTGGGTAAAATCCACCTCATTGGATGAACTGGAGTGGAAGGTACAGAAGCAGGAGTGTGTTTAAGGACATTAGAAGTTGCTTATGTTAATGAAGCTAATGAAGCCAGACGGGAAGTGGCTCATTCACAGCACTTGATGTGGAGATGTGAATGTCAAGAGAGGGGAAATTGCCTTTGTGCTGCATTAACCTGGGGAGATCCTTCTTTGATAGAATTGAATTTGCAAATGAATTCCAGTTCAGCTGCTTCACTTTGTTACCAGCGTTTGAAATTCTGGTGCAGAAGGATGGCTACTTTCCAACCTGTCACTGAATGTCCAGGGTGGTGGAAGTGTTCTCCTACAGGTTTCTGGGTGTTACCATCCCGGATGTTTGATTTGGGTCCTTTGTCTCAGCGACTGTCCGGTTTGGCCCATAGACGCAGCAGAGGGGCATTGCTGGCATGTGATGGCATAGATCACATCAGGATGGTCCCCTCATGTGGTTAGGTCCTGTGATGGTGCCGCTTGTATAGGTGTGTGGACAGAGTTGGCAACAGGGTTTGTTGCAGGGATAGGTTCCTGGGTGAGTGTTTCTGTGGCGTGTTGTGGGGCTGCTGGGGTGTTTTTGCTTCGGGTTGGGGGTCTGTCTGTAAGCGAGGTCTGTGAGAGGGAGGGGTGGTTTTCCAGGATAGGTTGTAGATTGTCAAGGATGTGCGGGAGGGGTTTTAGCTGGGGGCTCTAGGTGAGGACGAATGGTCTTCTGTTATTTACCTGGTTGGGCCTGTCCGAAGCAGGTGGCTTCTGGGTACTCATCTGGCTCTGTCAATTTGTTTCTTCACTTCTTCAGGTGGGTGTTTACATTTTAGGAATGCCCGATAAAGATCCTGTAGGCGTTTGTCTCTACCTGTGGGATTGGAGCGGATCCGGCTGTATCTTAGGGCTTGGCTGCACACAATGGAGCGTGTGAGGTGTACTGGGTGGAAGCTAGAGGCATGTAGGTCAGAACTGTGGTCAGTAGGTTTCCGGCACAGGGTGGTGTGTATGTGACCATCATTTATTTGTACTGTTGTGCCCAGCAAGTAGCTCTCTTGTGTGGACTGGTCCAGGCTGAGTTGGACAGTGGAGTGGAAATTGTTGAAATCCTGGTGGAATTCTTTAAGGGCCTCCTTCCTGCGGGTCCATATGACGAAGATGTCTGCAATGCGGAGTAAGTAGAGCAGTGGTGCTAGACGATGGGGGGTGAGGAAACATGGCTCTAGGTCAGCCACAAAAGTGTTGGCATATTGTGGGGCATGCGGATGCCCGTAGCAGGGCCGCTGACTTGAAGGTATAATAGTCCCCAAATGGGAAATGGTTGTGGGGAGGACAAAGTCACAAGGCTCAGTCGCCAGGTGTGCAGTGGCAGCATCGGGGATACTGCTCCTGACAGCTTATCCCGTGAGCGGGATGCAAGCGGGATCTCCGTGTTGACGGGAGAAGCGTGCCCCGGTGCGAGAGGCGGTTGGAATCACGTGGTGCCAGGCGGTGCGGTGAATCTGGCCGGGGGGAGAGAGAGGACGTGGCTGCGAGCCGTGGCCCTGGCTCTGGCATGTGATGTGCTAGGGAGGTGGCAGGGAGCAGCAGGCAGCAGCTGCCTTGGAAGACTGAGCTGCCGTGCTTGGCACAGTGCACAGCAGCATGCAGGAGCAGCTCTGAGCCTAGCGACCTGCCCGGAGGATGGGCACTAGCAGCGTTCTCCCATCCCTCAGCTTCCTGCTCAGCGACATCTCCCCTCTACATGGATCTCAGGGAGGCCTGGCAGGGCTGGAGGCAAGTCCAGCACATCCCTCCAGAAAGCTGGAGGCCTCCTTTCTCCAGGGGTCCTGGGCGCCTCGGCTTGTCGTCACTCCTGGGCCTTAAACCTTCCACAACCGATTTATGGCAGCCTGCTCAAGGGCAGCCTCTCCCCCTGTACTGCAGAGCTCCGGGTGCCTCTTCCCACCAGGGCAGCCCTCCCTGTCTCTGTCTCATTCGCTAGTCCTCCCATTTCCTGCGTAATGCCCGCTCCCTTCTGCCCGCTTTCTCTTCCAAACGCACCCTGTTTTTGCCCAGGGAACCAGTGCTGGGCGGCAGATGCGCCACGTCGGTGCGGCGCTTCGTGGCTGGCTGATCCCTCGCTTCGCCTGGGCTCCCCGTCATTCAGGAGCGGCAAGCCAGGCGCTTGGTTTAAAAAGGCTCTGCTGGGCTTTTCCTTCCTGACTCTCTTATCGCCCCCTTCACTTGGAGCATAACTGGGCAGTTCCAGGAACCCGAAGCTCTTTGTCCGCCATCTCCCGGAGGAGGGAATCTGTCTCCCGCTCTGGAGCACTGCCACTGGGTCTGTCCTTTCCCTGGCCCTGCTTCTGTGCAGCCCTGGTCCCTGCCTGAATCACATCCTGTCTAGACTGCACTGCAGTGATCCTGCGAACACCCCAACGAGCCTCCGGCCGCGGGTCTTCGGAGAGCAGCAGGCAGCACGTTCTGCCGAGGAACCATGTAGGACTTTGGCTGGCCCGTCCCTCACGCGCCTGAAAGCAGCCGGTCCGCCCCTCAGACGGAGGCTACCCCCGACCCCCTCCCCATTCTCCCTGCCTTTCCAACTATCTGCCAATCCCTCTGAGGGCTGCACTGGGCCCCCACCTCGCAGGCACAGGAAGGGCTCTCTTGCCACCGTGCAGCCCTTGGGAGGGCCGGATCCAGCTGTGAGTGGGGCGGCTCGGCCCGGCTGGCCAAAACCATCAGACCCACTGAGCTCCAGGGCAGAAGTTTCCAAATCAGCCCTTTAGGCCAGTGACTCAAGGCTCTACAACTTCCCCTCAGCCCCTCACCTGCCATCCCACCTCAGAGAGACGCCCTGTCTTCCCCCACCCCTCACCTGCCATCCCACCTCAGAGAGACGCCCCGTCTTCCCCCTCCCCTGACCTGCTATCCCACCTCAGAGAGATGCCCCGTCTTCCCCCACCCCTCACCTGCCATCCCACCTCAGAGAGACGCCCCGTCTTCCCCCACCCCTCACTTGCCATCCCACCTCAGAGAGACGCCCCGTCTTCCCCCACCCCTCGCCTGCCATCCCACCTCAGAGAGATGCCCCGTCTTCCCCCACCCCTCGCCTGCCATCCCACCTCAGAGAGATGCCCCATCTTCCCCCACCCCTCACCTGCCATCCCACCTCAGAGAGACGCCCCGTCTTCCCCCACCCCTCACTTGCCATCCCACCTCAGAGAGATGCCCCGTCTTCCCCCACCCCTCACCTGCCATCCCACCTCAGAGAGACGCCCCGTCTTCCCCCACCCCCTCACCTGCCATCCCACCTCAGAGAGACGCCCCGTCTTCTCCCACCCCTCACCTGCCTTCCCACCTCAGAGAGACGCCTCATCTTCCCCCACCCCTCACTTGCCATCCCACCTCAGAGAGACGCCCCATCTTCCCCCACCCCTCACCTGCCATCCCACCTCAGAGAGATGCCCCGTCTTCCCCCACCCCTCACCTGCCATCCCACCTCAGAGAGACGCCCCCACCTTCCCCTCTCCATCCCATCTAGTTTAAAGGACATACTTTTCCATTGTGTTAACTGGGCTTGAAGGGACATCTCTCTCTAGCATGTTCTGTCTCTAGCATGTTCCTGGGGAGCGTGGCAGGCTCTAGGGTGTTAGGATGAGGAGGGGCCTGAAAAGCCTCCCATGAAGAGAGACTGAGCAGACTGAGATTGGGACTGTGAAGAGGAGCTGATTAAGAGGGAGCCTGAGAAAAGCGAGTAAAGAAACGGCCGGTTTGGAGAAAGAGACCTGGATCGTCTGTTCTCAGTCTCTTACCGCGAGGGTGTTTACGTTAATAACTAAGCCAAGCCCCCGGGGTGAGCCGAGACTAGCGCGTGTGTGTGGGGAAGCAAACGCCATGCTTGTTTGAGTAGTAAGCTCAAGTGAGGTCGCCATTCGGCACTCCTGAGAACTCCCCAGCAAACCTGTTTGCAAGAAGGGCCGTGCGGCTCCCTTGGCCTAGAGAAATCGGCCAATTCTCTACCTCAGCCTAGCTCTCAGAACCAGACAGTAGTCAGAGATTCGGTCAGTGCCTTGGACAGCGGGCAGTCCAGGGAGTGATGGGGGCAGGGCTGTAGCGAAGGCAGCAAGGGGGTTCCCTGTTGCAACCCTACGAAAAGCATTGGGTGTTTTAATTTTCTGCTTTGGGGAATAAGTTACCAGAAGTTTGGCCATAAAACTGTTGTCACGGTTACTCAGCATCATTCAGTAGCAGTGTCTACCACTGCCCGCTCCTCTAGGTACGGTACAACTGCTGGCATTTATCCAGAGGGCGATCCGGGAAAACTGCAGCAGGTTGGCTCTCTCCTGTTCCTCTTCATCCCAGGCTGAGACGTGGGCAAGCTCGGAGTCCAGCTAGTGCTTTTTTGTAACCAAGCCAAGCCATACGCTGGCTGGCAGGCGAGAGATGCTAACATCTAAATAATGCAATCCAACGTGGTGGATGAGCCGATTCTTTTATTTATTATTATTATTGCAGCAGCACCTAGGAGCCCTAAGGATCAGGGCCACGCTGTGCTAGGAGCTGTACAAACACAGAAGAAAATCTGCCTTCCATTTCCGTAGCTACTGCCATAAGTATGTAGCAGGCTTCTCAACCGAGTTTAGGGGAGTTAAGACGCTAAGGCGCGTAGCTTCAGTATTTTGCAATATTTGCATCCCATTTGCAGCCAAAATAATATTTTCAAGTCTCAATTAGGGCTGTCAATTAGTCACAGCTCACATGGCTAATTCAAAAATTAATCTCAATTAAAAAAATTAATTGTGATTAGCCACCGTTTTAATCACGCTGTTAAACAATAGGGTATCAACTGAAACGTATTAGATATTTGGGATGTTTTCCTACTGTGACGTAGTGGGGGTACCTTGCTGGTTGCTATGCTGGGCAGTGGGCTGTGGGTGACCTCCACTGGCTGCTGGCTGTAGCACAGCCCAGCAGGGCTGAGGGAGAGTCATTATGCAAAGAGGGTCTCTCGACCTGTCCGACCAGCTACCCCCCAGGGAGAGAGACAAAGGAAGGTAGAATGCCGGCCCTGGCTGGGGGGCAGGGCTGGAAGAGAGTTTAGTTTCTCTCTGGGATCATGGAGGAAGCAGCCTAGGCAACAGGCTGGGATTTAGGGGCCCAGTCTCCCCCATCTCAAGGGGGGGCTGAGGCATCCTAGGCCTGCCCTGGAACCAGATGACATCTATGCTGTGCTGTAACCTGGAGAAGCAATAAACTCCCTCTATTCTACTGGCTGGTGGAGCCTGTCCGTGCCATTCCGGGGGTGCAGGAGACGGGAAAACCCCAACGCGCCGTCACACCTACATTTTCAAATAGATTGTTTTCAGTTACAACACAGAATACAAAGTACACAGTGCTCACTTCCTATTAGAATGACAAATATTTGCACCGTAAACATGATAAACAAAAGCAATAGTATTTTTCAGTTCACCTCATCCACTTACTGGGGCGCCATCTCTTTGCTCTTTGAAAGCGCAGCTGAGAAATGTAGGTTTTGTTGTTGTTACATAACTACACTCAAATACAAAGCCGCGTGTAAAACTTTAGAGAAACCTATTTCTTGGTCAGCTCAGACAAACAAGTCTGCTTATCTTTATGAGAGGTAATGCTTCCCGCTTCTTATTTACACCACCTGAAAGTGAGAACAGATGTTCGCACGGCACTGTTGTAGCCAGCTCTGCCAAGTGCTTATGTGCCAGATGTGCTAAACATTCGGATGCCCCTTCCTGCTTTGGGCACCATTCCAGAGGACATGCTTCCTTGCTTGTTAAAAAAAATAAGGTGTTAATTAAATGTGTCCCTGACCTACTTGGAGGAGCATTGTATGTCTCCTGCTTTGTGTTTTCCCCCCATTCTGTCATATCTCTCATGTTAGAGTGTTCTCGGCTGACCCGGCACTTGCTGTTCATTTTACGAGCACTTTCACTGTTTTTAAAACAAAAAGGAGGCCCTGATGTGAGATTTCTAAAGATAGCCACAGCCTTTGACCCAAGGTTTGAGAATCTGAAGTGCCTTCCAAAATCTGAGAGGGTCTTGGTGTGGAGCCACTTTGGATCAGTATGGAGCAGAACCCATCATCAACATGGATGCATCTCCTCTGGAATGATGGCCAACGCATGATAGGACACATGAATCTTTAGTGCAGCTGGCATGTAAATATCTTGCATTGCCAGCTACAACAGTGCCTGTTCTCACTTGGGGTGTGTCTAGACTACATGCCTCCTTCGACGGAGGCATGTAGATTAGCCAGATCGGAAGAGGGAAATGAAGCCGCGATTAAAATAATCGCGGCTTCATTTAAATTTAAATGGCTGCCCCGATCTGCCGATCAGCTGTTTGTCGGCAGATCGGGGCAGTCTGGACGCGATGCGCCGACAAAGAAGCCTTTCTTCATCGGCGCAGGTAAGCCTCGTGAAACCAGGTTTACCTGTGCCGATGAAGAAAGGCTTCTTTGTCGGCGCGTCGCGTCCAGACTGCCCCGATCTGCCGACAAACAGCTGATCGGCAGATCGGGGCAGCCATTTAAATTTAAATGAAGCCGCGATTATTTTAATCGCGGCTTCATTTCCCTCTTCCGATCTGGCTAATCTACATGCCTCCGTCGAAGGAGGCATGTAGTCTAGACACACCCTTACAGGTGACATCGTAAACAAGAAGCATTATCCCCCATAAATGTGACTGTGACGTAGTGGGGGGGTACCTTGCTGGTTGCTATGCTGGGCAGTGGGTTGTGAGTGACCTCCACTGGCTGCTGGCTGCAGCACGGCCCAGCAGGGCAGGGGATGAGACATTATGCAAAGGGACTTTGAACCTGTCTGACCAGTTATCTCCTAGGGAGCGGAACAATGGGAAGAAGGGGAGTGGAGCCCTGGCTGGGGGCAGAGCTGGAAGTGAGTGAGGGAGTTTTCTGGCTGGTATCATGGAGGAAGCAGCCTAGGCAAAGGGCTGGGATTTAGGGGCCCAGTCTCCCCTATCTCTAGGGGGGCTGAGGCATCCTAGGCCTGCCCTGTAACCAGATGACATCTGTGCTGTATCCTGGAGAAGCAATAAACTCCCTCTATTCTACTGCTTGGTGGAGTCTGTCCGTGCCATTACAGGGGTGCAGGAGACAGGAAAACCCCAACGCGCCGTCACAGTGACCAAACTTGTTTGTCTGAACAATTGGCTGATCAAGAAATAGGACTGAGTGGACTTGTATGCTCTAACGTTTTACATTGTTTTATTTTTTGAATGCACTTATTTTTTGTACATAATTGTACATTTATAAGTTCAACTTCCATGATAAAGAGATTGCACTGCAATACTTGTATTACAATATGAAAAATATGGTTTATTTTTACAGT
This sequence comes from Pelodiscus sinensis, assembly GCF_052426305.1. NCBI lineage: Eukaryota > Metazoa > Chordata > Testudines > Trionychidae > Pelodiscus > Pelodiscus sinensis. Next base: position 3,479,173 of record NC_143074.1, on the reverse strand, counting down.
ACAAATATTTATAATAAAATAAATAAGAAGGGAGCATGCTACACTTTGTATTGTGTGTTGGAATTCAAATCAATATATTTGAAAATATGAAAAACATCCAATAGTATTTACAGAAATGGTATCCTAATATTGTTTGTGTGTGGTTATTCACTATTCATTTAATTGCTTGACAGACCTATTATCAATGTTTGCCACCATTAAGTGCCTGGAAACGTTCTCCATTAGCATGGCTCTTTCAGAGCTAACGTGTTTACTTGAGGGGAGCAGGACAGGGTGTGTTGGAGTCACAGAGAAGGGTTCTCATGCAATTGGAGAGAGTAAATAAGCTCCCAGGCTGGAGTTTGACAGCTCAGATCATGTTCTGCCCTTCATCCTGGGGTGTGAAAACCTGGGAGAAGGGGGTTTGAGAGAGCAGGGGGTGTGAGTGCATGCCAGCACAACAACCGCGTCTGTTACATCCTGGACACATTGATTCCTCCCATCAAGGGACGTCAGAAGTCCCCTGTGAGTATCAGACTGCAGGGAGGAGTGATGGGTTGAGCTCTTGTTGGTGCTGCCAAGTGCCTGCCGTTCGAAGGAGTCTGGAGTTTTGCCGTGTTGGAAATGCTGTCTTCATTACCCGTCTGTCTCTGGCCTCTCTGGGGCTGGAAAGGAGGCCCTGGAGTTCCATGCTAACTTGTGGGACTGATGACTCTTTAGGCTGGAAAGAGGCTCTTTGGCAATGAAGTTGGCTGCCTGCAGAAGGAACATAAGAACAGCCACACTGGGTCCTGTCTGCCCACAGTGGCCAATGCCAGGTGCCCCAGAGGGAGGGAACAGAACAGGTAATCCTCACGTAATCCCTTCCCTGTCACTTATTTCTAGACAAACAGGCTAGGGACACCATTCCTACCCATCCTGGCTAATAGCCATTGATGGACCTAATCTCCATGAATCTATCTAGCTCTGTTTTGAACCCTGTTAAAGTCCTGGCCTTCACAACATCCTCTGGCAAGGAGTTCCACAGGTTGACTGTACGCTGCATGAAGAAAAACTTCCTTTTGATTGCTCAAAACCTACTGCCTGTTAATTTCATTTGGTGACCAAATGAAGAGCTCCTGAACCCGTCTCTGTTGTCATTTTACCCGCCAGGTGACTGTCTTTGTCTACTCGGACTTGCTGCTCTTCACGAAGGAGGATGAGCCCGGTCGATGCAACGTGCTGAGGAACCCTCTCTACCTGCAGAGCGTCAAACTCCAAGAGGGTGAGTGAGCCGGCAAGGAGAAGCTTCTTTGCGCCCGGCTTCTGGGCATCGTTTCTGGCTGCTGACTCCAGGGGGCTCGCTACGATTGTGGGCACATCAAGGCAGGGGGGCAGCCGGGGCACATGCCGCCCCCTGTGTTGTCTGGGTGCTGCCAGCGTCTCGGAAGATCCCAATTTCCCCTTCTGCGGGTACACACCGTAGAAGCTCAGGGCAGACAGGGAGCCTTCCGTCCTAGCTGCCCTGCCACCGGCCCCAGCCTGCTCACATTCCAGGAGGAGCTCTGGTGCCAGGGAACTGTGGCGATGGGCCAGGCTCTCTTGGGGGGACGGGCCAGGCCCTCCAAGGCTCCTGCGCGCTGTGCAGTTGCTGGATGGCGCCGTCCCCCGGGTGCCATATTGTTTCCAGCAGTGGCTAGCTGAGACCTGAAGGAAACGGAGCCTTGAGGTTTCCCCTCTGGTGCTCGAACAGGGCTCAGCCGCTCCTCTGACTAAGCTCGAGTGACCTTTGCTTACCCCACTTCCTCCTGCAACCGCCTACAGCTTCCCTCCACAGCCCTCCCCGGGTGGTTTCACCCGTCCTCGCCCTGATGCACCGACAGCTGCTGGGTCGGGCTGGGACCCTTCCTCTCACACGCCTGCCCGGCGTGGCTGCTGCTCCCTGCGGGTCTCTTCCCAGCAGAGCGGAGGGACCTGAAGCCCTTGGGTCAGTGGGGATGCTGGGAGCAGGCGGGGCGGCTGAGATACAAATGAGGAACACCCCTTCCGTGACCCGGTCCCACGCCTCTCCTTCCAGCCTACCTGGGGAGCGGGACACATGCAGTCGTCTCTGAGCAGCCCCCCAGCCTGTAGCCCCTGGAGGGAGCTGCCAAGGCTGGAGATGACATGGCTGGTAGGTGGCGGGCGGGGCGGGCCCCTCGTGATCAGGGGCGCGAAGACGTGAGAAATAGAGCCGATACGCTGTAAAAGCAAAGCGCGCGCCGCAGGCTACCCTAAGGAGAGGGGTGCGTCATGAACATTTCGCCCCGGGCGCAAAAAACCTGGTTCTGGCACTGGGGGTGGGCGGGAAGCAAAGAAGGGGCGACGGAGACCTGAGGGGCAGATGGTAGATACGGCGTGGAGGGTCTGGCCTGCTCCTAGCTTGCGTTGGTGGGATGTGCAGCCTGGCTCAGCCCACAGCTGCCCCGGACCGTGGCCTGGCGAGCCTCGCGCGCATCCCGCTGTGTAATTGGTGCTAACGAGGGCATCTCGTTGACGGAGGACCCGCTCGGGCAGGGCGAGGGAGTGGCTGACATTCTGGGGGTGGAGTTGTGAGGTGCTGTGGACCCGGTAAACTGCCCGTATTCCCATCCCATCTCTCCTCCGGCCCCAGCCCGAACGTGCTGTAGATGCGGGTTGTCCACCCTCCAGGATTGTCCTGGAGTCTCCAGGAATTTGAGCTGAATCTTTCCTTAGAGATCGTAGCATCTGCTGAAACCTCCAGGAACACAGCCAGCCAGAACTGGCCACCTTCCCGTGGCCTCGGGCCCTGCTGTTTGGTGTCCCCGTGCAGGGGAACCCAGAGGGCGTTCTTGGAGCGGGGCTGTTGTTCCCAAGGAATGATTTACCGGGTGACCTTTGCCTCTTCCTGTTTGTGACTTTTTCTCCTGGCTGGCGGGTGATGTTCTCGAGCTGATTGGAAATCTCTGGGAATGGGTCTTGGCTGCCTGCTTGTGCCCGTGCATTGCGAGCTCTGGACGGTGACTATCTGAGCTGCTTTGGGGACACGGGTCACATGGTATGTTCGTTTCTTTTGCACTCGTGTCTAGCGTGGCCTGTTTCCAGGACCTGTCTGCCAGTGAGCTCGGTCACTAGGCCAGTGGGCGCCAGCCAGGACAGCCGGACCCTGAGGGGAGCCTGACTGATTCGGCCAGGAGGCTAGCAAATGCCGGCACTTCAGCTGCCCTTCCCCCACTGCTGTGCTGTTCCTACCCTCTGCCTTAGACCTACCACCCGGGAGCCTCCTGCTTGCTGGGCCGGGTGGGGGAGGCAGACGAGGGGGGTGCTGATGTCAGGGAGTCCCCCAACCCCCACCCTTGCAGCCAGTATTCACACAGAGGGGGGACACGACAGGGCTCAGGTTGGAGGGAGCTGGCTGGCAGCTGCTCCTCTGTCTGACTGTGCTTAGCATAAAGGGGCAATACATATCCCTGTCACCCACACTCACTGGGTTTCCCTGTCACCCACACTCACTGGGTGTCTCTGTCACTCACAGGGTGGGTCTGTCACTCACACTCACAGGGTGTCCCTGTCACCCACACTCACTGGGTGTCTCTGTCACTCACAGGGTGGGTCTGTCACTCACACTCACAGGGTGGGTCTGTCACCCACACTCACTGGGTGTCCCTGTCACCCACACTCACTGGGTGTCTCTGTCACTCACAGGGTGGGTCTGTCACCCACACTCACTGGGTGTCTCTGTCACCCATACTCACTGGGTGTCTCTGTCACTCACAGGGTGGGTCTGTCACTCACACTCACAGGGTGTCCCTGTCACCCACACTCACTGGGTGTCTCTGTCACTCACAGGGTGGGTCTGTCACTCACACTCACAGGGTGGGTCTGTCACCCACACTCACTGGGTGTCTCTGTCACCCATACTCACTGGGTGTCTCTGTCACTCACAGGGTGGGTCTGTCACTCACACTCACAGGGTGTCCCTGTCACCCACACTCACTGGGTGTCTCTGTCACTCACAGGGTGGGTCTGTCACTCACACTCACAGGGTGGGTCTGTCACCCACACTCACTGGGTGTCCCTGTCACCCACACTCACTGGGTGTCTCTGTCACTCACAGGGTGGGTCTGTCACCCACACTCACTGGGTGTCTCTGTCACCCATACTCACTGGGTGTCTCTGTCACTCACAGGGTGGGTCTGTCACCCACACTCACTGGGTGGGTCTGTCACACGGAGCCACCTGTCCCTCCTCCCAGGGAGCCGCTGCTGGACGTGCCAGCCACTTCTGGGGGTGGCACCAGGCCAGGGTAGGGGGGAGCCTGCCTTAGCCCCACCACACCACGGGCCAGGAGCTGCCTGAGGTAACCGGTGCCCATCCAGAGCCTGTAGCCTGAACCCTGCCCCAGCCCTGAGCCCCTTCTGCACCCAAACTCCCTCCCAGAGCCTGCACCCCAAGCCTCTGCACTCAGCCTCTCCCACGCTCCGCACCCCCCGATCCAGCTCCACTTGTGGGTGACCCCGGCATCCCAGTGACCTCCCGAGGACAGCAGCTCTCAGAGGTGACACCAGCCCCTCCTGGCAGTGCCGCTCTCCCACCTCACCGAATAGGAACAGGCGGACTGCTGAGTGTAACAATTGAGACATCTCCGGTGCCTGAAGACCATTGTGATGTTTCCTGTTTCTGCGGCTTGCTGCCCGGGGCTCAAGCCAGTCAGTGTACTCGGCTTTACAATGCGCTGCCTTCCTGCCTTAGAAGCCCAGCATGGCTGAGGAGCCTCATGCCAGCCAGGCAGTACGTCCCGGGTGAGGTGCTGTGGAAATTTCCATCCCCGTTATTGGCTTGCTGGGGCCAGCCCTCTCCTAGCACAGGGATGATTCAGATCGGGCCAGGGAAAAAGGCAACGATTTTAATAGCCCATGGCCCCTCTCATTTCTTCCATCCAAAGGCGGATTTTTTTCCATCCGGGGCAGAATAATTTTTTGATGTGCACCAAGGCATGTGCACCACTCACAGGAGCACCAACCCAGCGGTGGGTGCTCTGCTAATCAGCTGGGTGCTCAGCGCACAGGGTCAGCCCAGACCCAGGGTTCTGCTGTGAGATCTGCCAAAGGAGGGACCACGTGCGCCTTGCTCTGCCGGCCCAGAGCTCAGGTGGCGGCGCCAGGCCTCTCGGCTGGCAATGGCCATGGCACGGTTGGCTGCCATCCTGCTGCTGCCCCCATGACTGGGCCTGTCCCATCTCGCTACGGACCGTGGCTCTGTCCTTTGACAATTGAGTGAGCCTTTGCTCTCCGCTTGGAGGCGCCCCCAGAGGCTAGCCTGGCCTCCTCTGGGGCACCTCCTTACAGCCCTTCAGCCCGCTCCTGGCCTCAGTTTCCCTCATGGGTCACTCAAAAGAATTCGCTTCGGGTTCTGACTTAGCTCCCCACTTGGGGGCCGGCTGGTAACAGCAACCTTGTGCCCACCGCCTCTGCCCACGTCCCCGCCCAAGGCGTAGCCCCCGCGCACACAGTCCTTGTGCTCACCGCCTCTGCCCACGTCCCCGCCCGAGGCGTAGCCCCCGCGCACACAGTCCTTGTGCTCACCGCCTCTGCCCACGTCCCCGCCCGAGGCGTAGCCCCCACGCACACACTCCTTGTGCTCACCGCCTCAGCCCACGTCCCCGCCCGAGGCGTAGCCCCCGCGCACACAGTCCTTGTGCTCACCGCCTCTGCCCACGTCCCCGCCCAAGGCGTAGCCCCCGCGCACACAGTCCTTGTGCTCACCGCCTCTGCCCACGTCCCCGCCCGAGGCGTAGCCCCCGCGCACACAGTCCTTGTGCTCACCGCCTCTGCCCACGTCCCCGCCCGAGGCGTAGCCCCCGCGCACACAGTCCTTGTGCTCACCGCCTCTGCCCACGTCCCCGCCCGAGGCGTAGCCCCCGCGCACACAGTCCTTGTGCTCACCGCCTCTGCCCACGTCCCCGCCCGAGGCGTAGCCCCCGCACACACAGTCCTTGTGCCCACCGCCTCTGCCCACGTCCCCGCCCGAGGCGTAGCCCCCGCACACACAGTCCTTGTGCTCACCGCCTCTGCCCACGTCCCCGCCCGAGGCGTAGCCCCCGCACACACAGTCCTTGTGCCCACCGCCTCTGCCCACGTCCCCGCCCGAGGCGTAGCCCCCGCACACACAGTCCTTGTGCTCACCGCCTCTGCCCACGTCCCCGCCCGAGGCGTAGCCCCCGCGCACACAGTCCTTGTGCTCACCGCCTCTGCCCACGTCCCCGCCCGAGGCGTAGCCCCCACGCACACAGTCCTTGTGCCCACCGCCTCTGCCCACGTCCCCGCCCGAGGCGTAGCCCCCGCACACACAGTCCTTGTGCTCACCGCCTCTGCCCACGTCCCCGCCCGAGGCGTAGCCCCCGCGCACACAGTCCTTGTGCTCACCGCCTCTGCCCACGTCCCCGCCCAAGGCGTAGCCCCCGCGCACACAGTCCTTGTGCTCACCGCCTCTGCCCACGTCCCCGCCCAAGGAGTAGCCCCCGCGCACACAGTCCTTGTGCTCACCGCCTCTGCCCACGTCCCCGCCCGAGGCGTAGCCCCCGCGCACACAGTCCTTGTGCTCACCGCCTCTGCCCACGTCCCCGCCCAAGGCGTAGCCCCCGCGCACAGTCCTTGTGCTCACCGCCTCTGCCCACGTCCCCGCCCGAGGCGTAGCCCCCGCACACACAGTCCTTGTGCCCACCGCCTCTGCCCACGTCCCCGCCCGAGGCGTAGCCCCCGCACACACAGTCCTTGTGCCCACCGCCTCTGCCCACGTCCCCGCCCGAGGCGTAGCCCCCGCGCACACAGTCCTTGTGCTCACCGCCTCTGCCCACGTCCCCGCCCGAGGCGTAGCCCCCGCGCACACAGTCCTTGTGCTCACCGCCTCTGCCCACGTCCCCGCCCGAGGCGTAGCCCCCGCGCACACAGTCCTTGTGCTCACCGCCTCTGCCCACGTCCCCGCCCGAGGAGTAGCCCCCGCGCACACAGTCCTTGTGCTCACCGCCTCTGCCCACGTCCCCACCCGAGGAGTAGCCCCCGCGCACACAGTCCTTGTGCTCACCGCCTCTGCCCACGTCCCCGCCCGAGGAGTAGCCCCCGCGCACACAGTCCTTGTGCTCACCGCCTCTGCCCACGTCCCCGCCCGAGGAGTAGCCCCCGCGCACACAGTCCTTGTGCTCACCGCCTCTGCCCACGTCCCCGCCCGAGGAGTAGCCCCCGCGCACACAGTCCTTGTGCTCACCGCCTCTGCCCACGTCCCCGCCCGAGGAGTAGCCCCCGCGCACACAGTCCTTGTGCTCACCGCCTCTGCCCACGTCCCCGCCCGAGGAGTAGCCCCCGCGCACACAGTCCTTGTGCTCACCGCCTCTGCCCACGTCCCCGCCCGAGGAGTAGCCCCCGCGCACACAGTCCTTGTGCTCACCGCCTCTGCCCACGTCCCCGCCCGAGGCGTAGCCCCCGCGCGCACAGTCCTTGTGCTCACCGCCTCTGCCCACGTCCCCGCCCGAGGCGTAGCCCCCGCGCACACAGTCCTTGTGCTCACCGCCTCTGCCCACGTCCCCGCCCGAGGAGTAGCCCCCGCGCACAGTCCTTGTGCTCACCGCCTCTGCCCACGTCCCCGCCCGAGGCGTAGCCCCCGCGCACACAGTCCTTGTGCTCACCGCCTCTGCCCACGTCCCCGCCCGAGGCGTAGCCCCCGTGCACACAGTCCTTGTGCTCACCGCCTCTGCCCACGTCCCCGCCCGAGGCGTAGCCCCCACGCACACAGTCCTTGTGCCCACCGCCTCTGCCCACGTCCCCGCCCGAGGCGTAGCCCCCGCGCACACAGTCCTTGTGCTCACCGCCTCTGCCCACGTCCCCGCCCGAGGCGTAGCCCCCGCACACACAGTCCTTGTGCTCACCGCCTCTGCCCACGTCCCCGCCCAAGGCGTAGCCCCCGCGCACAGTCCTTGTGCTCACCGCCTCTGCCAACGTCCCCGCCCAGAGGCGTAGCCCCCGCGCACACAGTCCTTGTGCTCACCGCCTCTGCCCACGTCCCCGCCCGAGGAGTAGCCCCCGCGCACACAGTCCTTGTGCTCACCGCCTCTGCCCACGTCCCCGCCCGAGGCGTAGCCCCCGCGCACACAGTCCTTGTGCCCACCGCCTCTGCCCACGTCCCCGCCCGAGGCGTAGCCCCCGCGCACACAGTCCTTGTGCTCACCGCCTCTGCCCACGTCCCCACCCGAGGAGTAGCCCCCGCGCACACAGTCCTTGTGCTCACCGCCTCTGCCCACGTCCCCGCCCGAGGCGTAGCCCCCACGCACACAGTCCTTGTGCTCACCGCCTCTGCCCACGTCCCCACCCGAGGAGTAGCCCCCGCGCACACAGTCCTTGTGCTCACCGCCTCTGCCCACGTCCCCGCCCAGAGGCGTAGCCCCCGCGCACACAGTCCTTGTGCTCACCGCCTCTGCCCACGTCCCCGCCCGAGGCGTAGCCCCCGCGCACACAGTCCTTGTGCTCACCGCCTCTGCCCACGTCCCCGCCCGAGGCGTAGCCCCCGCGCACACAGTCCTTGTGCTCACCGCCTCTGCCCACGTCCCCGCCCGAGGCGTAGCCCCCGCGCACACAGTCCTTGTGCTCACCGCCTCTGCCCACGTCCCCGCCCGAGGAGTAGCCCCCGCGCACAGTCCTTGTGCTCACCGCCTCTGCCCACGTCCCCGCCCGAGGCGTAGCCCCCGCGCACACAGTCCTTGTGCTCACCGCCTCTGCCCACGTCCCTGCCCGAGGCGTAGCCCCCGCGCACAGTCCTTGTGCTCACCGCCTCTGCCCACGTCCCCGCCCGAGGCGTAGCCCCCGCGCTCACAGTCCTTGTGCTCACCGCCTCTGCCCACGTCCCCGCCCGAGGCGTAGCCCCCGCGCACACAGTCCTTGTGCTCACCGCCTCTGCCCACGTCCCCGCCCGAGGCGTAGCCCCCGCGCACACAGTCCTTGTGCTCACCGCCTCTGCTCACGTCCCCGCCCGAGGCGTAGCCCCCGCACACAGTCCTTGTTCTCACCGCGCTCCATGCCCGCTGTCCCCGAAAGGCTCCGTGTCCCTCGGTCAGAATGGCCGCTCCAGCCCCTGCACCGGGGGCAGCCCAGCCCTTCCCAGGAGAAACGGCCTTGGCCCTCACGCTGCTCCCGGGGGTCCAGTTCGGAGCGTGGCTTTACCCCTCTGCTGCTCCCCTGCCTTCGGCCCTCTCTGGCCCTGGCCCCTGGCTCTCCAGCCCTCTGCCGCTTCTCCTGTGCCCCCGCAAGCCCTTCTTTCTGCTCCCCGCCTTTCGTCTGCCCCGTCCCATCTCCTGTCCTGGCTGAGCGTCGGTAGCCCCCAGCTGCTGCCCCATGGTCTGAATGAGTCCCCTGGGGAGCCCCTGTCTGCCCCAGTGGGGCTGAACCCAGTGTCATGTCCTGGGACAGCTTCCTCTGCAGCCGCGGGGCCCCGGAAACCGGCATGGCCCTGCCAGCCCCCCCTCCCCCGGCCCCACCCACGGGCCTGGCAGCTGCCCCCTGCACTGGGCTCGCTGGCACCTCCCCGGCAGTGTGGGGCTAGACAGCTCTTTCCTTTGCTGCCCCCAGCTGCCATCTGCCCCCTGCCTCTGGGAAGGGGGCGGGGTGGGGTGCAGCACAGCGGCCGTTCCCAGGAACTCCACACTCCGTGTTCCCGCGGGCTGGTCTGTGGGGATGTGGCCAGCCAGCCGGCAGGGCTTCATCTGGGCTGAGCAGTTCTGTGCACAGGCCACGGCCAGCCGGCCGGAGAGGGACGTGCCAGGCGGGTTTTACTGCCCAGCAGAGATGCCTGTGACCACTCGGAAACCCTTGGGGCTTGGCTTTCCCTGCTGTGTTATCGCTGGTCTCGCTTCCCTGAGCACGACTGAGAACAGCCCGCGTCTGGCCCCGCAGAGCCGGGGCGGCGTTTGACAGGCCGTTGTATTCGCCATTGGCTGGGGCGGGCGGCCGGGCAGCGGGCCTGGGTGAGCAGGCAGAGAGAGGCAGAACCCCCTGGCCTGGGCGCTGCACAGACCTACGGAGTGGCCGCTCCTGCCTCCGGGGGCTCCCCAGTTGCTGCGGAGCGACCAGCGCATGTGTGTGCACGGCTGGCGTTGTGCTTGAGAGGAGACCGGTGCAGGGATCCCACGGTGATGGGCGCGGGGCTACAACCTGACTAGAGCAGACAGGCTGGACAGCCGTCATCTCTGGGGCTGGGACGCTGCTGGGGCTGAGGCTTTTCTTAGGAATGGCAGGCTGTTCGGAGCGGTTTCTAGCTCCTTCCTGAGCTCAGCTCGTGGCTGTTTTAGAACCTGCACTGGGTCTGTTTCCCCCTTTCACACATTGTGCACCCGCCTGCCTCCTTCACCCCGTGCCATGTCCCCGCCTGCAGTAACCCAGGGTCCCTCCCTTGGCCTGTGCCATGCCCCGCGGGCACACACACAATGCGCCCCCCGCCTGCAGTAACCTAGGGACCGTCCCTCGCCCCCTGCCATGCCCTGGCACACACACACAATGCGCCCCCCGCCTGCAGTAACCTAGGGACCATCCCTCGCCCCCTGCCATGCCCTGGCACACACAATGTGCGCCTACCTGCCTGCAGTAACCTTCCCTCGCCCCCTGCCACAGCGTAGGCAGCTCTTGGATTTTACGGAGAGTCTGGTGATATTTGGTGTTTTACTCAAGGCTCCGGCCCCAGGAGCCGCACCAGGAAAGTGGGGGAATCTCAGCGCCTGGGGGTTTCAAACAAGAGACGCTCACAATAGAAAGCAAATAAGAGCCCAGCACGTGCGGGGTTTTAGCCAGTTGCTTGATTCTGGGTGGCCCGTGGCCAGGGTTTTGACTGCTTGGCAGGGGGGCCGTGACCCGGCCATTGGGAGAGGCCTCACCCTCCTCCTCGTCTGTACTCTCCCCTGTAGCACCCCATCCCCGGCACACCAGGCGGCAGTGCCCCCAGACCCAGGGTGCTGGGCCGCTGGGTAGGTCAGTGCCAGCTGCCCAAGGTCCCTGTGGTAGGCTGGCCAGCTCCAGCCAGCCTGGGCCAGGGCAGAGTACTGGGAGCCGCCTGGGGCCAGAGCCATGCCAGGCTGCATGGGGAGACGCCGTCTCCCTAGCCTGTGATGCCCGCCCCCATGGCGCTTGGGGTGGCGGGTACTCACGCATGCTGGCACAAAGACTCTTTGCTTTCCCCGCTCATCCTGGCTCAGCGCAGTGAATGATCAGCAGCCCCAGCGAGGCCGGAGACGGGGGCTTTCCTGGGTGCCCTCTGCCCTCCGTGCCGGTCGTCGATCAGCCGCCCGGGCGGGAGGGGGCGAGCCGTAAATCCCCGGGGAGTCCGAGGCCGCGTCCGTTTTGCCTTGTGGGTCTCATTGCAGCGCTAGGCGGCTGCACGCCAGAGGTGAGCCCGACAGTTCTACGCAGTCCCAGCTTGCGGGCTGGCTCTACAGCAGAGCCCGGACTCAGACCCAGACGAATGTGATTGTTGGAGAGGGGGCCACTTGGCCTGCGTGCAGGGAAACCAGGCCTCAGCGAGCGCTCCGAGTCCTGTCAGGGAGGCCGGGGGCATGTGGCCCCAGGGGATCCGGTGCACGTCGGGTACTTGGGCTTTCCGAAAGCCTTGGACAAGCTCCCCCACCAAAGGCTTGGAAGCAAACTCAGCAGTCGTGGGAGGAGAGGGCAGGGCCTCTCCTGGATCAGCCACCGGTTAAAGGACAACCCTGAGGCTTTGACCTTCCCCTGCTGCAGGGCCAGCCAGCCCCATGGAGGGCACCGCGGCTCAGAGCTTGCGTCCTGCAGTGTGGAGACTACGCGGTCTGGACCCAATTGAGCCATGGGCCAGATCCAGCCACAGGTCCCCCACCCTGGGAATAAATTGCCAGTTTTCACAAAAGGAGGAGGTAGACAAGGATGGGCTGATCGGTTACCATGGATGGTAACACGCAGGCTGCCACCGCGCTCCCGAGGAGCCGGCTGCCACCCTGCTCCCAAGGAGCCAGCTGCCACCCTGCTCCCAAGGAGCCAGCTGCCACCCTGCTCCCAAGGAGCCAGCTGCCACCCTGCTCCCAAGGAGCCAGCTGCCACCCTGCTCCCAAGCAGCTGGCTGCCATCCTGCTCCCAAGGAGCCAGCTGCCACCCTGCTCCCAAGGTGCCAGCTGCCACCCTGCTCCCAAGCAGCTGGCTGCCACCCCACTCCTGAGCAGCCGGCTGCCACCTCGCGCTGCTAGCTCAGTAGCAGAAGGTGCCTTCCCAGAAAGCCCTAGGACCAGGGTAGAGAGACATTCATGGATCAGCACAGAGGCCAGGGTGTGTGTGTGTGTCTGTGTGTAATGGCAATTGCCTGTACTAGCTCCAGCCTTCTAATTCACCGAGACCCAGGTCTGCAGCCTGCCCAGGAGGGCAGCCTGCTCTGAGCTCCCGGGGGACTGGCCCAGCCCCTGTGTGCACGTCTCCCCACAGAGCAGGGCCCTAAGCTTCCTCAGCCTCTCGCTTTGCTTCTGCATCAGGCTGGCCCTTTGCCCGGTGCCTTGACCAACTCCAGCAGGCGGCCGCTGTGACGGCAAGAGAGACCCCGTCACCAGGGGACAGAGCCTGGCGAAAAAGCCCCCGCTGTGCAGTGAGCCGGCGAGACGCGCCTCCGCTTTGCCTGCTGCATTAGCCTGACCCATCCACTTGGCCGCCAGCCGCAGCAAACCTCACTGCCAGCCCACAGCCTGCCAGGGCAGAACTGCAACCATTGCTCGTTAAGTGCATCCCCGCAGCCAGGGCCACGGCTCTTTGCTGGGGAGGCCCGGATGCAATCAAAGCCTGATCCCGGCCTGGTTTTTTCTCTTCCAGGTTCCTCTGAAGACCTGACATTCTGCATCCTCTACCTTGCAGAGGTGAGTAGATCCTACAGGGTCCAGCTAACCAACGCTTTGTCCTGGGGGCAGAGCCGAGAGCGGGTCGATTTCACTTCTCCCTGGAGTTAGTTTGCCAGCTGCTGGGAAAGGGAACAGAGGTGGCTGCAGCCAGCACGGATGAAGCTGTTACGTGGAATTTGTGACTCAGGAGAGAATGAAGCATTGATGTCTGTACCCTTCCCCACCCCCCTTCCAGGCCGGGGGCGGGGCAGCCTTTCCCCACTGCTCTGACTTTTGATTGGTGCCTACGGGTTCTTCAGCCCTCTGATGGATTTATTGGCCAGTTTCTTTCAATTTCTTTTTACAGGCGGTTCCCTGTTCTTGCCTTCAAAATCTCAGACTTATAAACCATGAAATAGGACAAAGCAAGCACGAGGCATAGTACATTCCTGGTTATCCAAATGGCTTGGGGGTCAGCTAAATCCTTGGGGTAGTTGGGCGTATTTTGAGCTGCGGATTATCCTGCCAAGTGTTGTAGAAGGCTGGAGCTAGTACAGGCAATCCCCCCCCCCCCACACCCCGCCTCTGAAATATGATTAGGATTCCGTGACTGCAGGTAACTGCTTAGAAGAGCTATACAAACACAAAGCCCTGGATTAGGACTAAGAGGCGTTAAGAGGCTAATTGAGATGTAATTAGCTGGTGATGAACTAAGAGAAGGTTTCAGGGAGGACAGGCAGTAACGAGGATCTCAGATAAAAGGCAATGACACTGGAAAAGACGCTTTCCATAAACACAGCTCTGAAAGAGCATGCAGAGGGAATGTCATAAACATGGTTATAATCACTTGGATGGTGGCCAAGTTCCTGTTGCCAGAAATGAGCTGAGAGCTGCAGAACTTGTTCTTTGTGAATTGAACCTACCCTGTCACCAGATCTTGCAGCTGCTTGCTGTGTGGGCTCCCTTCCCCCTCCCTCCCGAGTAACTCCGGGTTGTGCCTGATTTCAGCGCCTGGTGGGGAGAGGGCAGGAGTTTGGGGCTAGTCCTGCTTGTGCGAGCGTGGCATAGTTGCTTCCCCTTTCTCTTTGCCCTCCAACGCTCTTGTTTGTCTTGACTGTTGTAATGATGAGATGTGCAGCGCAGGAAGACGACCCTGTCTGGGTACGGCACCAGCACAGCAGGGCCCCGGCCTCAGCTGGAACCTCCTGACCCTGCCGTAATACAAATAAATCATCATTTTGTGACCCTAAAATGTAGCTTTTAGTGCCCAGTGTCCAGGCTCACCTTGAAGCAGAGGGCAGTATAAATGTTCACACCAGTGGGAAACTGAAACCGTCGGCCAGAGGTGCAGGCAGAGGCCAGAGGTGCAGCTGACGTGGACATAGGTTATGTTGTGCGGAGGGGTGAATTAGCCGCCCTCTGCGAGATGTAACTTACGATAGAATCAGAGACGATTAGGGCAGGATGTTTAACGCCCCCGACCCGAGCAGGACAGACCCCAACTCAATCATCCCAGCCAGGGCTTTGTCAAGCTGGGACGTAGAAACTTCTAGGGATGGAGAGTCTCCCCCTCCCTAGGGAACCCAGCCCAGCGCTTCACCCTCCTTGGGAAACAGCTTTTCCTAATATCCCACCGAGACCTCCCCCACTGCAACGTGAGCCCATTGCTCCTCATTCTGCCACCTGCCACCGCCAAGAACAGCCTCTCTCCAGCCTCTCTGGAACCTCCCTGCAGGGAATTGCAGGCTGCTTTCAAATCCCCCCTCACTCTCCTCTTCTGCAGACTAACTAAGCCCAGTTCCCTCGGCCTCTCTTCATGTCATGCGACCCTCTGGCCCGCCTTAAGGAAAATGGCACCCTTCTATTCCCCCCCCCCCCGGTCACTACTGACCCCACCGGCTCCCTAGGCTTCCGCCCTATCTCTTCTGGGCCCCAGTTCCTTTCCCAGGGTTTAACTGGCACGAAGGAGATGCCAGAGGCAAGAGCCCAGCCTGGGCACACATTAAGCACTGGCAGGGCCGCCTGATTCTGGCGGGTGCTAGCCAGGTGCCACTGCCAGCAGCAGCGCAGAAGTCGGGGTGGCCTGGCAGATGGTGTGTTGCCGCCCTTATGTGCTGCTGCTGTAATGGAGGGCGGGCCTGATGTTCGGCACGGGGCTCCAGGCGGGCGTTGCGCTGTGGCGTGGGGACCGCGTCTTGCCAGAGCGCATGGCCCCCCAGCCGCCCTCTGGCTGCTCCTGGCTCACCCCTGGGAGGTTTGGGGGGACGGTGGGCAGGGAGGCACCAGGCACCGCTGCGCTATGTGCAGATAACAGCTCTGGTATGTTCAGAAAGCGTAGCTGTCCGTTCAGAGGTAATATGGCCAGCCCCTCCCCATCCCAGGCCGCAGGCTCTGTCCACACTTGCAGCCTTCAGGCCGCGCTTTGAGACCAGTGTGTTGCAGCCCGCGTGCTGAAAGAGAGCTCTCCCCCAGCGCTTCAGGAAACCCCCCTCCCCCAGGAGCATAGCTCTCCGCGCCACCGGCCAGTGACTGCTCTGACGCTTGCTGTGCTGCGGTGGGGGCAGGAGGAGGTGTGATTTTCACACCCCTGAGCAGGAAAGTTTCAGCACCGTCACTTGCCGGTGTGCACAAGCCCTTCGCGGGCCAGTTCCGGAGCTGTAACCCGGCTCTCCAACGCACGTGCGATACTTTGCCTGCTGTCTTGCGCAGAGCACACAATAAGTGCAGACTGCTTGCTTCCTCTAGCAGACACTCGCTCTAGAGGGGTCGCCCTGGTAGTCTGTAACTAAAAAAAATTAAAAACCAACGAATGGCCCTGTAGCACCTCGGAGACTAACACAAACATCTCATGAGCTCACCAGTGTGTCACCTCTGCTGGAAAGCCTGGGCCTTTCCCACACTTGGGGAATCTCTGTCATCCCAGCCTGTGCCTTGATAATCTTTCCCTTCCCCCAGTGCCACCTTCCTCTCGGCCTTCGCCCGCTGCTGCTGGAAAGAGCACAGAGCCTTCCTGCAGAACAAGGGTCGATTCCCTGCTCCGCACGGGGCGAGAACTGGTTGAGGGTGGCCAAGGGAATTGGACACACATTGCTGCTTGCCTGCAGATACTGGGCCTGCCCTGTGCTGGTGAGGCCTGCTGCTGGCGGAGGGAAGGGGAAATGGTCGTACGCTGTTTATTCAGTCTTCTTCCGCTGTGTGTTTCCCTCCCACTGGGTATCTGGCCAGAGTCACTCCCCATCCAGGCAGGCCGCCTCGCCTGCGTTGGGGGAGCCCTGCGCTGGGCTGGGGCAGAGGAAAGGCGTTAACACACGGGACAGTGTGACTGTGACTGTGACCGCACAGGAGCGGGCAGGGGCTCAGAGAGAGCAGGTGCAGGGAGACGTGTAATGTCGAGGCCCCAGCTCAATGAGTTTGGGAGACACGTCATTCCACGTGAAAGAGGGACACTGAGGCACAGAGCAAGGAAATGCCTTGCCCACCATCGCACCGCGGGCCTCCCAAATCCGCCCCCATTTGCATACACTTCACAGCAATGAAACTGTCTCCAGCGTAGTGGCTTTAGCTATTTAAATCTTAAATGTCTTGGTGTTTTAACAAAGCATAAGTATCGGTTATGGTTGACCAGTAGGGACTGGAGCACGCTGCGGGCAGGGGCTGGTGCAGCTCCGCAAGGCCTGTCGCGGTCAGGGGCACTCAAGCCTGGCCGGAGCAGTGCCCATACATGATGGGTGGCCGCTCCAGCCCAACGGGGGGGTGGGAGGAGCTGGTCCAGCCAGTTGGCTTGGAGCATCCCTCCGCATATACTCCCCCCCCCCCCGTTTAGTCGATTAACCGGTTAAACTTAACATTTAACTGCTTAACCAGGTAAACGGGATTTGGCATCCCTAATGTAACCCTCTAAAGTGCTTCGTCGATATATTTCAGGCTGGGGGGCCTGATCCAAAAGGGGGTGGCAAGGCTGTTGTGGAGAAGGGGTCGCACTGTTACCACCCTTCCTCTTGCTGCTTTCAGAGCTGGACACCCAGCTTGGAAAGCAGCACCTCCGCCAGCCACAGCACAGAAGGAAGGGGACCCGGGCTGTGGCCTCCCCACCTCCCCAGATCCTTGCAGTCCCTTTGGGGTCAAGGAGCCCCATTGTGGGGAACACTGGGCACTTGTGCCCCCGGCCTGTGGGCCAGTATCACCGTCTGTGATGCATTGAATTTGGCAGGGCCCTAAGTCTTCCTGTGAGTCAGTGCAGAGACAGGGCTAAGCTGGGGAGACCTGACTCACGCGTCTGCTCCCAGGCCACATGCTGTCTGCCCGCAGTGACAAAGAGGTGGCTGCCCGGGAAGCGGAGGAGGACGGTGCTGCTGTTGCTAAGGCCCGAAGGGATGAAGGCTGGGTTGGCGGATAAATCACCGGCCTGGGAGCGAGGCGAGCGGGGTCCAGTCTTACCTCTGCTACTGACTGACCCGGTGACCTTGAGCAGGCCACTTAAACTTGTGCTCGGATGTCACCAGGGTGGTGTGCGGACAGGCGGCGTGCTCTGTTCAGCTGCGTGTGTGGGCTCCCTCTCTGTCCTGCCCAGCTCAGTGTAGGAAGCCAGACCCCACGAGAACCCCCAACAACCGCAAAATCAGAGAAGGGGCGAAGGCTCCAGGCCAGGTTTATTGTCCACGAGGCACTGTCCTAGGGCCCTGGCTCAGTGGATAAAGCCCCAGGGGCCAGCAGGCCCCCCCATCCCATATTCGGCATAGGGAAATACGCTCACCCTAGTTCTGAGGAACAGGCGAAGCGGGTTTGTTATACCCAGATCCTTATGCCAAACCAACCTCATTGCCTCTGTAAGTTTTCTTGGTGAAGGCTCAGAAGGCGCCGGGGTGAGACACTGGTCCTAGCTCCCAGAGAGAAAGCAAAGTGCAGACCGGGGGCGACCGGTGAGGAGGGCCACAGGGGGGCACCGGTCACATGACCGCTCCCCTCACCCCGTGACTCCTCCCCATGTCCTCATTGGCTCCTTTGACAGGGACGCTGGCCCAGGTGAGTGGGGGCAGCAGTAGATGTGGGTGACAGCTACGTAGCTTCCCTTTTTGCCTGGCCACGGAGCTCAGCCTCCCCGTCGACTGTGGGAACAGCGCTGGCTTCTGTTGTAAACGGGACTTGCAGGGCTGGCGCTGGGTGTGAGCCGGGGGGGGGGGGGGGACAGCAAGGAGACGTGTGTTTGCTTAGAGCCGCGCGGGGAGTGAGGCTGCGGTGGGGTGGTGCAGTCGGATTCCTAGGCAGCCCTGGCTACACTGGGCTGTCTCGGCCTTGCAGAGCTGCAGGGCCACATGGGAAGCCGGGCCCGTGGGGAGCGCATCCCGCCGTGGTGCAGCTGCCTCCCACCCTCCAGAGCCCAGCTGCCTGCAAGAGCGCAGGCTGCAGAGCCTGGTTTCCTGGGACTCTGCCTTGCTCTCTTCCCAGTGTCCCTGGGGGATCCCTATCCCATGCTGGCACTGCAGCCCCTTCCTCTTCTGTCTTGGTGGGGCAGTCAGCACCCGGGGCCTTTGCCTGAGACCTGCAGGGCTGCGGCAGGAGGGAAATTTCAAATGGGAGGTGTGGCGGCGCGTCGGGTTCCCCGCCTCCTGCACCCCTGTAGTGACACGGACAGACTCCACCAGCCAGTAGAATAGAGGGTGTTTATTGCTTCTCCAGGATACAGCACAGCACAGATGTAATCTGGTTCCAGGGCAGGCCTAGGATGCCTCAGCCCCCCTTGAGATGGGGGAGCCTGGGCCCCTAAATCCCAGCCTATTGCCTAGGCTGCTTCCTCCATGATACCAGACAGCAAACTAAAAAACATCCCTTTCAGCCCTGCCCCCAGCCAGGGGCTGGCCTCTCCTCCTTCCTTTGTTTCTCTCCCTGGGAGGTAACTGGTCAGACAGGTTGGGAGCCCCTTGCATACTGACTCATCCCCTGTCCTGCTGGGCCGTGCTACAAACAGCCGCCAGCGGAGGTCACCCACAGCTCACCGCCCAGCATAGCAACCAGCAAGGTCCCAACGCTACATCACAGGAGGCGCTCTGCAAAGCCAAGGAAGGAGGCTTGTGCCCCTCTTACTCTGGGGGGATTCTGCACCCGTCGTTGCCCCTTTCATTTGTCAAGGATGTTGTTTCACTTACAGCTCAGTGGGTGGAGAACAGGAGTGGGCAGCCCCGGAGGAAATCGCCAGCCCCTTGCAACTAAGTAACGGAGCTAGAATTGACCCTTCGTGTCTAGTTGTCAGTCCACACATATTGCAGCCATATGCTCAGTGTTACGTTGTAGGCAGCTGACGAGCAAGCGAGGGCTGGGAACGCAAACTCAGCATGTGTATTGGCTACTGCCCGCCTCCAGAAAGGTCAGCTGCAAACTGTTCACCGTGCAAATGATACTGGGAAACATCTTCCGTCCAAAAATGCAGGCCACTCGATCACTCAGGCTCCCTGGGCATGTATGAGGCCACCCTGCCCTTTGCAACGAGGCTCCTTTACACCTCTGGCAATGTAAAGGAGCCTCCAACTTTTACACCTGGAGAACTTCATTAAGAAGAAAGGGGATGATTCACTAAGCAGGCAGGCTGCTGCGTCCCCTGTCCCTCGCCTACTTTCCCAGAAACAGCCCCGAGCCAGGCCCCTCCACACAGAGCAAGCCACGGCCTTGCCCAAGAGGGACAGTGTGTCTCACCCACGCTCAGCTGCCCAGCCTTCTCCCTCCCCAGTGGCGATTTATTCTCTACCAGCCAATCCAAGTACCCACACTGAGGACCCTGTGCTGCGGGGGAGAGGTGCATGATCGCTCTGGGGGCTTCCCCATCAAAGGTCATTTTTCTGTGGGGAAGTAAAGAAATCTGCAGGGAACGTGAATTCTGGAAGGGAGAGCTGTTTGCCACGGAAGTTACTAAGACTCAGAGAGCCCCATGGTTGTGTTGCGGAAACTCTGGGTCTACATAAGAGTGAATTGCCGCCACTTGCCGCTGTGATTTATACTGTGTTAGACTGATCCCCGTTGCCCAGGCTCAGTGCTGCTGGCTGGCAAAAAGCCCAACTGCAAGACTCTGAGATGTGTTGACACTTTACTTGCAAAGCCCTACTGCAGTTGTTCTATCTGTCTAGGGTAGACGGTTATTGAGGGAATGGAGCCACTTCTAACTGATTCAGGGCATGCTGCACCAGATCACAGTTGGTCATTTACAGAATCAATGAACACACCTAGAGCTACCGCAAGAGTACACAGCCCTACCCATGAAGGCCCGGCGGGACGGCTCTGGACATCTGGGAGTGCAGAGAACTCTGGAACTTCTCCGCAGTGGGTTCCACCGGAGGGCCGAGGACGTACGCAAGAAATGCGGGACATGCGCCTGGAGTGTTCAAAGGGAACTGCCCGTGAGAGCAGCGTTTTCTGAAGACGGTCACCAGCAGCCAGCCTGCGGAGCTGGCCTGCCGCCATTTCTTGTCCTTAGAAGTGGACAGGAGGAACGCTGGGAACATTTTCGTCGTGACTGAGCGTTCTGCCTGGCACGTGCAAGAATATCCCACATGCGACCAGAGGGCCAGCGCCGTCGCTCCAGTGCTGGTGGAGTGTTTTCCAGTGTGCGGGTTCCTGGCTTGGAGACACTGTGACCAGGGATGGGACATTGAGAGCCAGCTCCTGAAGGAGGCGCTAAGGCTTGCCGAAATGAAGACGTCCAGAACGACACCTGGCCACCCACAAGGAGACCCTCAGCCAGAGCGATTTAGTGGGCCTGTGTTGGCCATGCTGGAGACTTTACGTCCAGGGCAGAAAGCATCCTGGAGCCAGCATGTGGCATTTTTGGTTCATGCCGACAATGCCGCAAAGAAGGGTGCTACAGGAGTCCCCCCATGCCCCTTGATGTTTGGTTGAGAGTCAAGGTTACCCACAGACCTGGGCTGGGGATATTAGAGGATGGAGAAAGCGACGAGATGCAGATGCAGTATATGTCCCGCCGAAGAGAAAAACTGCAGGAAGTCTAGCGCGTGGCTCAGGGTATAGAGCAGACGCCTCATCCCCTCTGTACGTGGTCTCGGTGGGACAGAGCACACCCCCAGATGCATGCCCAGTGGTGCAGAATTCCCCCAGCAGCACCCCAAGATGGCTAGAGGGGGCGGGAGCTGGTCTCCCGTCCTCTGGGCTGGGTGGGAACGGCCTGCCACCTTAGAGAAGGAAGCCTGCAGTAGCGCACAGCGTTCGTCTGAGATCTTATTCCAGGAAGCAGCCGGCCAGCCGCTAGCAGTAATTATACTTTGCGGCCAATCCAGCCTGGCGGGGGAGGTTGGAGCCGTGTTTAACAGCATCCCCATCGCCATGGTTTCTGGGGGCTGAGACCCCAGGCCGACTGGCTGCTTCCTTGGCTTTATGTCATCTCGGCAGCTGCCGGTGGAAGCGCTCGTCTCATGCTGCATTATCTGCATGGCCTCTGTAACGAGCCCCTTCATTTCCTTAATGGCTTGGTGAGTCGCACGGGATTCTGGTGCCCAGCACGCTGCTCTCACTCCGAGAAGCCCATTTCTCGGTAGACGCTTGTTCTCCAGGGGCCTGAGAGTCCATCAGCCTCTAGACGCTTTATGAATAAATATTGATTCCCCCCCAGTAATGTAGGCGTCGTCGTAATCGCATCAAGTGTGCTGGATGTGGAAACGCTTCTAGCTGCGTCTCCGGGGCTGTATTTGTTTCGAGCAGAGGGGAGATTTCAAACTTCAGTGATTACTGCTGGGTAGCGGCAAAGCCACGGGGAGCCGCTGCTCGCGCTGCTCACCAAGAGACCCCTCAACAGAGCTTAAAGCCCTCCGGACTCTAATGAGTCGTTACAGTCAAAGCCAGTGCCCGGCCCAGGCTGACTCAGACACAGGTGAGCGTGCGAGTTGGAAGCTCCCTTAGGACACAAACGGCATCTTCCCAGCCCCGTCCGGCGCGCGTGGGAGTGCAGACCGTAGCGTCGCTGGGAGCGTCTGTTCCGCACTGCGCTGGGTGCCGAAGGGCAGGCCGACTTTGCAGCGCCTTCCCGTTGCGGTGGTTGGCTTGTTGTTTTACACAACGCGTGTTAATGCTAGAATCGCGTCAGTGACCGTGTTAAAAATCAGACACTCCTGCTACCCAAGGTAGCGCATCCCTGCTGGGCCAGGCATTCGCGGGAGTGTCGCTGGCTGAGTCCTGCTGCCCCACGTCAGGGAAATGGCACCTCCAGACCCCTAGGCACAAAGCCTCACCCAGGACATTCAGCTGCAGGGTCAGGGCCTTATTTCAATAGGTTCAACTTGCATCCTGCCTGCCGGCATGAATCCCAAGAACCCCGTGGACTCCTGAGGTGTTCCCTTGGATTTACACCAGCTGCGCAGATCCGTGTTTGGCCCCGTTTGGCGCGTGGAAGGCCACACTCCACGGTGAATTTGAATCTAGTTTTCTTTTCCAGATCATGAAAAAACGTAAAAAACAACGAATGGTCCCGCCACACCGTAGAGACTAACAACACGTGTAGATGGTGTCGTGAGCGTCCGTGGGCACCGCCCCCTTCTTCAGATGACTGGCTTGTGCCCACGGACGCTCACAACACCATCTACATGTTTTGTTAGTCTCTACGGTGCGGCAGGACCATTCGTTGTTTTTTACGTTTTTTCAGTGAGGCTACGTCTACGCTGCGGCGCTGTTTTGGGATACCGGAAGTATCCCGAAATAGCTAGTCCGCATCTTTTGAGCAAGTCCGTTCTTTCGAAATATAACGGGCTCGCTCTTCCGATGTCCCTTTAAACCTCGTTCCACGAGGGTTAAGGGACATTTCGGAATAACGCTTTATTTCAAAATAGGCTATTTCGAGGGAAGGGTGCAGTGTGGACGCACCCTTACAACTAACACGGAACCCCTCTGAAACCCAGATGATGAGTTAATTCTCCTACCACCTAGTTCAGGCCAAGTCTTTAAACCCAAGATTAATATTTGCATAATTACTCACTGCCTTTTCACTCTGGGGCGTGAAAAATGTGGGTAAGTTTTGCTACCACACACACATTTGGGCTGACTGCTGCTTAATTGGCAGCTTAAGGTATCGAAAGCGAGCCCCACGGCTGGGAGAAATCGGCCTAGCCCCTCAGACTCTGTGGACGTAGAGAGTAGCACTGTGCACACAGCGTGGTCCCAGCAGACCTGCTGGGCACGAACCAACCTGCAGGCTGGGGTGGCCCCATGGCTGAGCGGACGTGTGCGGAGCTTCACAGGTGACCACAGCAGCAACTGCCCCACTGATCTAGAATCCAGATCAGAGAGCTGGGAAACAGCCGTGGGCTCTGGCCAGGCCTGAATGCTCCCAGGCCCTGTGGCCACAGGACGCCGGTTCCTCTTAACAGCTGGTAAAATTGAACACAAACCCCAGGTCCCGCAGAGGGCCAGAGCCGGCCAAAATGGAGGTGTGCTGAAGAGACACGTTCCCTGTCACCTGGCCGAACGGCGACGCGCCTCTGCTCCTTGGGACTATGTTCCTGGGCCCCCGCCTCCATCCCTGGTCTTTGGGCCCAGGGCTCTGTCCCCTGGCTGGGCTCCGCTGGTCTGGGGAGGAAGCCTCTCTGGCGCCTTCACTCCATGCCGGCCTTGCGCCCTCAGCGAGGGCAGCAGTTCTGAGGTCAGCCGAGAGGCTGTAATTCCTGCTCCTCCTTAATGGTGCTGCGGCGCCGGCTCTCGCCACTCTGGGCCTGTGCCGGGGGAACCGAGCGGGCAGGGCGCATCTGCTCCCAGCCCGCCCACCTGCCAGTGCCCTGCCCACCCCCTGAGGCGCAGCAGAGCCCGAGCAGAGGGGTGGGCTGAGCGGGGCTAGTGACCCTGGCTCGGCGGGCCCAGGGGGATCTGGCTGACCCGAGCCCCTCCACTGAGCCCTGCTGTAGCTGGAGGAGGAGTAATTCTGTGGTGGGTGGAGTTGCCCCCTTTGTGTGGGGGCAGGGGCAGATGACCATTTTGCAGGGCCCAGGGCAGCCCAGTTTCGCAGGGCCCCCCTTTGCCACGGCGCATGCGCGGGGCTTCTTGAAGTGCGGGGCCCAGGGCGGCTGCCCCGCTCACCCTGCCCTATATCCGCCCCTGTGTGGGGGGAGCTCTGTGAACAGCCGTCTCAGCATGGCTGTGGGCAGGGGCCGTGGAGCCGGGATGCAGGCCGGGAGAGGTAAATGGCTCCACTGGAAAACAGGGCTGGACAATACTGGGAAGGGCCCGCATGCCCCTGATGCTGTCGAGGCAGGGCTGTGTGCCTGAGGGCTTGGCCCATTGCCCTAGCTCAGGGCAGGTCTCCAGCGTGCCATGCTCCTGCCCCACAGCCCGACCCCTGCGCCCACCTGCTCAGTGTGTTCTGGGGCTTCATGCAGTCCCACTTCATGGATGCCCTTGGGGAGAGGGCTGGGCCAGGTTGCTTAACTGAAAGGCACCTGAGTCCCCGCTGGGGTCCTCTGGCTCCCTGCTGCTCCGCCTTTATCCTGCTTGGCTTGGTGGCCAGCCGTGCCCTGGCTGCCACAGCCTCCCGCGTCCCCCATCACCCCACCCTGAGCACCTGCAATAACATGTTTTTCAAAAGCTCTGTGTAAACAGGCAGTGCTCCTGTCTGGCGCGTTCTCTGGTCGCGAATGCCCCTCTCCCGCTGTCTGCATCCTCCTTCCCCAGCACGGGGAGAGTCAGCCGCACTTGCTCTTTGCAAACAGGGTTGCCAGGGGTCCGGGTCTGAACCGGACGGTCCAGTGTTTGAGCTTTCTGTTCGGGACACAAATTGAGACAATAGAAATGAGACAATAGAACTGTCCGGTGTTTTCTAACTCCGATGGATTGTAGATTGTGATGTCATGTCAAGTGTGTCCGGTATTTTTGTTGAAACCATCTGGCAATCCTATGCAAACATTGGCCCCCCAATGCAACAGTAGCAGGGCAGCCGGCCCTCTCTGCAGCACGTTGTCTGGGCTGCATTTCAGTGATCTAGGGGAGCTGGGATCAGCTGGCTGCTGTGAGGTCTGCCTGCCCGGAGAGTACCAGAGTCAGGGCTCCTGGGGTCCCCGATCCCTTGCAGGCAGCTGTGGGGTATGAGTTGGAAGCCCCCTGGGGAAGGGCAGCCGGGGGTGCCCGATACGGAGGGTTCTTACGGCAAGGGCAGTGGGGAGGAACAGCATTGCGTGCGTTTGTGCTGATACCGCCTGTGCTGTTCTCGCCGGGAGGCGTCGGACCTCTCTCCAAGGGAAACCATTGTGGGTTCTGTCGTGCCCACATGCAGCCACCAGGGGGTGACGTCTCCGCTCCGCAAGGGAACAGCGAAACGAGAGAAATTCAGCCCCTTGGGCAGGGGTAGCAGTCGGGAGGTGCAAGGCCGCGCTGTGCCCCTGCCAAAGTGCCACTTGATAAAGGGGGCGCCGCCTCGTGCCCCCTCGCGGCGCTCTCTGCACCCCCTCCCCCCAGTGCACGCCAGCCTGGAGGAGCAGTCAAGGTGCCCTTACAAGCTTTATGCTGCCCGCTCACGGTGCCCATCTGGTTAGCAGGACAGCGGTGCTCGTGCTCCCGGGTTAGCCGACACCTGGGCTTCAAAGGCAGAAACCCACGTGGTTCTTTCCCTTCTCGCTGAGTAACACTCCCCTTCTGCAGGTTCCCGGGGGCCTCAAGTGGGGATCCGTGTCTCTGAACAAACAGTGTGAATTGTTTCGGGGGTCCCCGTGTTAGGGGCCTGTGGCACCGTGGAGGCTAACAAAACGATATAGACTCACGAGCTTCCGTGGGCAAAGCCCACTTCTTCCGATGAGCTTGAGTGGAGGAAAAAAGGGGGACTCTCGGGCTACGGTTACACTGCCTCTTTCTGGCAGAAGAGGCAATGCAAATTAAGTGCTCGTTAGCAACTTCTTGCACTTCATTTGCATAGTCTCTTCCGATGCTTTTTGCGCAAGAGGTTTTTGCACAAAAACAAGCCATGTAGAGGGATCCGTTTTGCGCAAAAGGCGTGTACAGATCAGAAAAGGAGGGATACAGATCTTGTGCCAAACGGACCCATCTACACGGCTTGTTTTTGCGCAAAAACCTCTTGCGCAAAAAGCATTGGAAGAGACTATGCAAATGAAGTGCGAGAAGTTGCTAATGAGCGCTTCATTAGCATACTCTCTGCTGGCAAAAGAGGCAGCTGTAGACTTAGCCTCAGACTTTATAACAGAAAAAGAGGGCGGGGAAGTACAGTCAGTTGTGCCTGAGCTAATGAGGCAAATTGAGTGGGCTGGAAGTGACTCAGACTTACCTTTTGATGTCGGTGAGGTGGTGAATGTAAGGAAAGCTGGTCTGAGAACGGCCCATCCAGCTCAGTTGCTGTAGCCAGACACATAGACAATGAATGGGACTGTATTTAAGGCTGGAAGGAGTTGATATTTATCAGTGAATATTGGTTAAGGTCAGTTTCACTGTGCGCGCACGCACACACACACGGATGAAACAGATAGTCCATCAATAATAACCATGTTTACACATGGGCAAAGTGAATAAAAAGCTGCTTGAGAACTTACTGGAGTTTGATTTAGGAATCTCTCCCGTGGTCTATTTTGACGTGATATTGTCAGTGTGTTCTTTAACAGCTACAAAGCTCTAACTTCCTGACACTCAGCAGCCGCTGTCTTTACATGGTTATTGCCTGGCCTCCCATTGTGCACCACCCTCATAATTTCCTGCAGCTAAGAACACTGAAATCAATTAAAATAATAAAAAGCGTTCAACATAAACATTGATCTTATCTGCCTAAATTAAGAGGAAAAATTGAATTGTGTCGCGCTGGAGTAGCACGGGGGCTGTCCAGCAGACGAGGGGAGTTCTGAACCATTCTCAGTCCAGGGGAGGTGAAATGCACTTGGCATCTCTGTAAGCCTTGCAGCGGGGGAATTGCTGAAGCTGGGTGTGGACTGTGGAACATGCATTAGTTACAGTATCTGTGCAGTCCTGTGGCTCTCCCTGGCCACACGTCACCGCTCAGGCACTACTGAGTTCTCCGAAACCCTTCACTTCTGCTGCTGCAGACGCCAGAGGTCGGGGCAGAGGCTCGTTCCGTGCTGTGAATGCCACGAGTCTCCTTATGGGAAGCGCCAAAGATTTTGTCTTAACCTGGGTATCATGAGGATCAGAGGGATCGTCTCCCTGTTTGGAACTGGGGCCTGTGGATGGCCGAGGCTGGGGGAGCCGAGCTCAGAAAAGGGGCTTGTGTCGCTCTCCCCCAGCTAATATGCAGAACGGGGGCAGGAGCGGCTGTGTCAGGACAGGACTCCTTTGGGGCAGGATGGGAGGAAGCGGGTGAGGGAAATATGGCTTTCGCACCATTAGTGGAACTACCATCTCCTCTGCACTCCAGGGCTGTGGGCAATGTTCCCTCTAATTTTTTCCATCTTGGTTAAATAAATTTTGTTATGTGCACTGAGGCATGTGCAGATGTGCACCACCCAGGGAAACATGCTGCCGGCTGTGGCGCCCTGCTAATCAGCTGGGTGGCATTTGACTCTCTTGGGTGGCTGCCTAAGCACTCCGCTTACAGGGAACACTGGCTGTGGGACCAGGGGGGCAGGAGCAGGGGTCAGCCCCTCTGCTCCCGCACTCAGCGGTGTCGTCGGGAAGCAGAGCAGCCTGGTCCCAGCCCACAATGCGCCGCGTCACTCAGGGGCTTGGGGAAAGGGGTGGAATGGAGGTGGGGCAGGGCCAGGAAGAAGTGGGGCGGAGTGGGGGGTGATTTTGGGCCCTCCACCTCCATAGGGAAGGCCCTGCTGGGCGCAGTCCGCAGTAGGGGGAAGGGACTGGCCAAAGGATGTGGCTGGAGCTGGCACCTCCACATGTGCAGCTGCCTAGGGCACCATGAAACGTGGGGCAGTTTGGTGCCCCGAATGTCCTGGCACCGGATGCGGCTGCGTCCCTCGGTAGGGCCGGCCCTGCAGTGCGCAGGCCACACGCTCCTGCTGGCCCTGCCCCTACGCCGAGCAAAACGGAGGAGACGGTTCCGGGCCCTCTGGGTCCCGCGGTGCAGCTCTGCTGGTTCCAGCTCCTCCCTCGGACCGCCTGAGCCAGGGCAGCCCAGGCCTGGCTGCCTTCCTTAGGGCCGGCTCTGGAGCTCCCCCGCCTGCACCCAGAGACCCAGGCTCTGAATGAGCTCAGGAGCCACATTTCCATTGTGGGGTCACGTGCTGCGATATTCCTGCCCCTCCGCCCGGCTCCCCCACGGCCTGGGCACAACCCCCCCCATTGCTCCACACCACAGCCAGCCTGTCACGCTGCCCCCCGCCCGGCTCTCCCCTCGGCCTGGGCACAACCTCCCCACACCACAGCCAGCCTGTCACACTGCCCCCCGCCCGGCTCTCCCCACAGCCTGGGCACAACCCCCCCCATTGCTCCACACCACAGCCAGCCTGTCACGCTGCCCCCCGCCCGGCTCTCCCCACAGCCTGGGCACAACCCCCCCCATTGCTCCACACCACAGCCAGCCTGTCACGCTGCCCCCCGCCCGGCTCCCCCACAGCCTGGGCACAACCCCCCCCATTGCTCCACACCACAGCCAGCCTGTCACGCTGCCCCCCGCCCGGCTCCCCCACGGCCTGGGCACAACCCCCCCCATTGCTCCACACCACAGCCAGCCTGTCACGCTGCCCCCCGCCCGGCTCCCCCACGGCCTGGGCACAACCCCCCCCATTGCTCCACACCACAGCCAGCCTGTCACACTGCCCCCCGCCCGGCTCTCCCCACAGCCTGGGCACAACCCCCCCCATTGCTCCACACCACAGCCAGCCTGTCACGCTGCCCCCCGCCCGGCTCCCCCACGGCCTGGGCACAACCCCCCCCATTGCTCCACACCACAGCCAGCCTGTCACGCTGCCCCCCGCCCGGCTCCCCCACGGCCTGGGCACAACCCCCCCACACCACAGCCAGCCTGTCACGCTGCCCCCCGCCCGGCTCTCCCCACAGCCTGGGCACAACCCCCCCCATTGCTCCACACCACAGCCAGCCTGTCACGCTGCCCCCCGCCCGGCTCTCCCCACGGCCTGGGCACAACCCCCCCCATTGCTCCACACCACAGCCAGCCTGTCACGCTGCCCCCCGCCCGGCTCCCCCACGGCCTGGGCACAACCCCCCCCATTGCTCCACACCACAGCCAGCCTGTCACGCTGCCCCCCGCCCGGCTCCCCCGGCCTGGGCACAACCCCCCCCATTGCTCCACACCACAGCCAGCCTGTCATGCTGCCCCCCGCCCGGCTCCCCCATGGCCTGGGCACAACCCCCCCACACCACAGCCAGCCTGTCACGCTGCCCCCCGCCCGGCTCCCCCATGGCCTGGGCACAACCCCCCCACACCACAGCCAGCCTGTCACGCTGCCCCCCGCCCGGCTCTCCCCATGGCCTGGGCACAACCCCCCCCATTGCTCCACACCACAGCCAGCCTGTCACGCTGCCCCCTGCCCGGCTCCCCCATGGCCTGGGCACAACCCCCCCACACCACAGCCAGCCTGTCACGCTGCCCCCCGCCCGGCTCTCCCCAGCCTGTCACGCTGCCCCCCGCCCGGCTCTCCCCACCTGTCACGCTGCCCCCCGCCCGGCTCCCCCACGGCCTGGGCACAACCCCCCCCCACCACAGCCAGCCTGTCACGCTGCCCCCCGCCCGGCTCTCCCCACGGCCTGGGCACAACCCCCCCCCACCACAGCCAGCCTGTCACGCTGCCCCCCGCCCGGCTCTCCCCATGTCCTGGGCACAACCCCCCATATCTCCCCCCCACACCACAGCCAGCCTGTCACGCTGCCCCCCGCCCGGCTCCCCCACGGCCTGGGCACAACCCCCCCACACCACAGCCAGCCTGTCACGCTGCCCCCCACCCGGCTCTCCCCACGGCCTGGGCACAACCCCCCATCCCTCCCCCCCACACCACAGCCAGCCTGTCACGCTGCTGCTGCAGGATGGATTTCCCCTCGGTTGGCTCTTTCCCGGCCCCCGGGTGCCTGCAGGGATGGGCGCGGACTCGGCACTCCATGTGCACTTGCACTCCTCAGCGCTGGGGCTGGGGGAGCCGGGCCCCGTGGCGCTGCTAATGCCCTCGCTCTCTGCCTGTCTCCCTCGTCAGAAGTCGGAGTGCTTGCTGCGTTTGGAGGCTCACTCCCAGGAGCAGAAGGAGAGGCTCTGCTGGTGTCTGGCCGAGAACATCGGTAAACAGCAGCCCCCGGCCGCAGCTCCTGCAGAGAACAAGGTAAGGAGCCGGACGGCCGGGCAGACGGGGCCACCTCCCTCTGGCACCGCAGGGCTGGGGCCCTGCTCGTCCCTGGGGCTGTGCCCGGCCCCTGCTCCCACTGGGAGCTCACAGCAAGGGGCTGCCTGGATCCTGGCTGAGGGGCCAGAGCAAGGCGGGGAGGCAGCACTGCTGGGACCCTCCCCAAGGGGGGCTGCTTCAGGCTGGCCCAGAGAGGCCCTGTCCATCCTCCACATTGGGGTGGCAGGCCCAGCTCTCCGCAGGCAGAGCCTGCCCTGGGCAGACCCCTGGGAGCTGGGCTCGGCGGCACCAGGGAGGGGTGTGAACCCTCGCGCCGTCTGGGCTCTCTACCCCCCGGGACGGCTCTCTGGGGCTCAGGGTCATTCTCGCAGCCCGGCTGAGGACTCGAGCGGCCGGCTGTGCAGAGCAGCGGAGACTAAGCCCCTAGCAGGGCCGTGGTGAGGGCAGCGCCGGGCCCTGCCTACAGGAGCACGTCCCGGCTCTGCCGGCAGAGCTGCCCCGCTCCCAGAGCAGCGCTGGGAGAACCGCTCCCTCTCCGGACCGGCGCCGGCTTGAGCCCGGCCCCGAGTCGCTCGCGCTTGCTGCGTTGGCAGGCGCCGGGCGGGTGCTGTGGGCCAGGAGGGCTCAGCCGGCCTCCTCCGCGTGTGGAGCCAAAGGCGGCGTTGACTTGGCAGCGACCCAGCCGGGGTCAACACAGGCCCCTGCGCTCCTCCCTCGGCTGTCAGAGGCGCTGCAGTAGCTGTGGGAGGCAACACCAGACGCGTCTGAGACCCCAGCTTGGTGACTCAGGCCCCCGGGAAACGCAGAGAACGTGGGGGCAGGGCGCGGCTGCCCCCTCCCTGTCGCGCGACAAGGCTCCGTATCCGTGAGGACGCAGCTCGCGCCTGCAGCCGGCGGAGACGCGCCGTAGGGCTGTGATATCGCATGCTGGCGACTGCCCGGTGACGGTACGCACCAGGGCAGCCCGACTCGGGCCAGCGGGGACGGGCGGTGCTGCTCCCCCTCCCAAGCTGCCGGCGGTTTGTGGGTGATTCGGTTTTCGGTCTTTTGCCTCCTTCCTTCGTCAAAGGCCCTGGCCGCGGCTGGGCCTGGGAGCTATGGGGCAGCCCCGATCCCGGCCGTGCCCTGCTGCCACCGTAGGGCTCAGCACAAGGGTGGGATGGATCTGTGAAGGGAAATGTCCATTCCTCGCTGTGCATTGTCTGGTGTGTGCGTCCTTCCCTGGCTTCATCCCTCGCCCCGGGATCGGAGTGAGGCCGCATACGGACTGGAAGGGCTCTGCCAGGGCTGGGGTGGGCGCTCTCCCTGGCCAGGGGGTAGAGGAAACCATCTGAGAGTCTAAACACCAACAGGACCTCTGCCCGGGGCTCTTCCAGGGACGTGCCCGTGGGTTAGCTGCATCTCCTCTCCGAGTGCTGCTGCCCAGGCGGGTTGCGCTGGCACGGAGGGCTCGTGCTGGGCAGGATGGTCCCCAGCGAGGGGCTGTGCCAAAGCTCACCGGACAGCCGCTCGGACTTAGCCGAGGTGTTAGGCTTTGCTGTGGTTTATTAGCAGTTCAGCAGAGACACTGGCAGCGGTTCTAGCCCCGCTGTTTAGTTCTCTCTAGCTGCTCTGCCCGTGCTCTCAGACCCGGCGTGGGGCCCTCCCGAGTCAGCCTTGGCAGCGAACCCGGAAGCCAGGGTGCCCTGCGAACCAACCAGTCCCATAAGGAGCCTCTCCCCTGAGCTGATGCCAGGGGACGCTGCCAGGCTGCAGTTGGTCCCGCACCCGCAGGGCTGGTGCTGGGGCACTGAGGGTCGAATTCTGGCCTGGCTGCCACTCGCCGTCTCTCTTGGCTTTGGAATGGGGGCACCGAATGCCAAGGGAGTCCCCCCCACACCCACTGGAACGTGTCCCCTGTGTCGGCGCGTTGGGTTTTCCGGTCTCCTGCACCCGCGTAATGGCACGAACAGACTCCCCCAGCCAGTAGAATAGAGGGAGTTTATTGCTTCTCCAGGATACAGCACAGCACTGATGTAATCTGGTTCCAGGGCAGGCCTAGGATGCCTCAGCCCCCCTTGAGATGGGGGAGCCTGGGCCCCTAAATCTCAGCCCGTTGCCTAGGCTGCTTCCTCCATGATCCCAGCCAGAAACCTAACTCACTCTCTTCCAGCCCTGCCCCCAGCCAGGGCTCCACTCCCCTTCTTCCCATTGTTTCGCTCCCTGGGAGATAACTGGTCAGACAGGTTCGAAGCCCCCTTGCATAATGACTCATCCTCTGCCCTGTTGGGCCGTGCTGCAGACAGCAGCCAGTGGAGGTCACTGTGACGTAGTGGGGGTACTTGCTGGGCTGTGGTGACCTCTGCTGTCTGGAGCAAGACCCAGCAGGGAAAACCTCACTATGCAAAGGTGATGCCAAACTTGTTGAACCAGACATCCCCCATGGAGAGGAACAAAGGAAGGGGGAATGCTGCCCTGGCTGGGGGGCAGGGCTGGAAGAGGGTTAGTTAGTTGCTGTCTGGGAGCATGGAGGAGAGCCTAGGGGAAGGGGCTGGAGTTTAGGGGCCCAGTCTCCCCCATCTTAAGGGGGCCTGAGGCATCCTAGCCCAGCTCTGTGACCAGACTACATCTGTGCTGTGCTGTATCCTGGAGAGGCAGTAAACTTCCTCTACTCCACCGGCTGGTGTAGTCTGTTTGTGCCATTTCGGGGTGCAGGAGACGGGGGACCCCCAACGCGCCGTCACAGTCACTCACAACCCACTGCCCAGCATAGCAACCAGCAAGGTACCCCCCACTACGTCACACCCCTGCCAGCCTGGGAAGGAGGCGGGTCCGTGGGGATTGGCTCAGCAGCAGGCAAGGAGGAGAATGTTGCAGCCGAAGACACCATCACATGCCTGCTTGTTCTAGCCCCTTTGGGGGGCATTGTCTCCCCCCGGCTTTCGGTGGGGAGGGCAGCAGAGAGCAGGCCGGTCCAGAGCTCCCCCTGCAGCACACTAACGGCCCAGCAACCAGAAGCTGAAATGTGCTGGCCCCTCTTGTGGGGCGCTGAGCGTGGGCCTGGAAGGTGTGCTCAGCCGGGGTCTCGTGAGGCCAGTCAGCACGTAGGATCCTGCATGGAGGGCTTGCATGGCGGTGAAGGAGCCAAAGTGCCGATCTGGAGGGATAATGCCTGGGCTGGCTGACACAGGAACGGAATCGACAGGGGGGCTTGGCTCACAGACAGGAACCAGGCAGTTACTCGCTGGGCTGGGTGGGATCAGCCAGCGTGCCGTGGGCCGATGCCTTTCTGGCTCGGGACCGGATGCAGCGGAATCTCATGCTAGTGCTGGGCTGGATGGCTCAGGGGTAACAGTCGCATGTCAACAGGTCCATTCAGCCTGTAGCTTCTCTGCAGTGCAGTACAGCCGGTTCATACAGAAAGCTCCTGAAAAAACGTTGTCAGGGCTGCACAGGGTAGGCAGTTGCTTGTGCACCCTGAGTTCACCCGTTTGCATATGCTGCTTTGTCAGGGGGTGGGTCCCTGGATTGTAGCTTCAGTTCCAACCATGGCTCAGGAGTGCTTTCTAGCTGGCCTCCAGGGGTTGGCCCGTGGGAAAAGCTGGTTCCTCTTGCAGTGCTTGTTCACATCGATTCCAGTCAGGCGCGCGCCGTATGCCCCAACGTCAGAGACTTTCCCTTAAGCAGCCCCCGTCGGGTGTGTCTTTATGGCACTCACTATACGACCCTGCCGGTCCAACCCCCTTTCGGTTCCTTCTTACCGCCCGGCAGCGTTGGACCAGCGCTCGCTTGTTTGCAAGTGCCCCCTTAGCCATCTCCGTCAGATAATAGCATCTGTTAGTTATTAGTGGCTTGTTAGGGGCTGGTGGGGCTCCTTCTGGCCACGGTTCTCGGCACTGTTCCCAGTCTCCGGTGCCAGGCACCATTCACCGGTGCAGGCCATGCCGCAAGCCCAGGTGGTTACGGCTTCTAGTTCTTGTCTAGTCTGTGTCGACTAGCGAGCCCCCCGCTGGTCCCAGGCGCTTGGGGGAGGCCTGTCAGTCGGAGCTGGAAGATTTGCCTGGCACAGAGAGAGAGAGAGAGAGACCGGCATTTGAAGCAGATCCTGATGGAAGCGTCTCTTCAGTTGCCGTGACCCAAGCGTGTCAACCCAGCACCAAAAATTGCTGGCTCCGCACCAAGAGCCACCCCCCTGGCACCGATCTGCATCCCTGGTGCCTCTCGAGCACCTCAGAAGGGTGGGAAGGGTCTTGCCTCAGTGCACTCGGGTCCTGGGCAGCTTAGCCGCTCTCCTCTCAGAGTGGCCAGGTCTCCCAGCTGCCCGAGGGCACAGAGGCAAGACCCAGGTACCCCAGAACAGGAGCTGGTACCTGTTGAGTCTGGCCCCTGGTGCCTCTCCGACGGGGCACTCTCTGGGAGAAGCCCGGACCTGTTTGAGGCAGCCAGGGAGCTGATAGAGTCACCTGCAGTGCCAGTC
This sequence comes from Pelodiscus sinensis, assembly GCF_052426305.1. Classification (NCBI taxonomy): domain Eukaryota; kingdom Metazoa; phylum Chordata; order Testudines; family Trionychidae; genus Pelodiscus; species Pelodiscus sinensis. The sequence goes on along the minus strand of NC_143074.1, from coordinate 3,444,663 downwards.
CCGGTAACACACGATAAGCCTCCGGCAGCAGCCAGACCGGGGCCGTCCAGAGCAGAGCCAGCTCTGCTGTGGCACTCGTCTGACTGGCACCGTTCTCGGCACGGCTCCCAGTCTCCGATGCCGGGCACCGTTCACCGGTGCCAACGCAGCCTCACACGGCACCGGTGGAGAGTGTGCCAGACCCTCCGGCACCACGGAGCCAGCACCGATCCCTCTCCACGTCTGAACGGCGCTGCTGCCAGGGGACCTCTCACGCACCGCGTGGCCAGTACGGCGCGCACCAAGCTTCGGCACACTCCTCCCATCACATTCTCTGCCCAGCCGCTCAGGGCTCAGCCGCACCACCCTGGTCCTCGCCCTGCAGTGGGCGCGGTGGGTGCAGATGCACCTCCTGCCACTCTCTGAGAATCAGCCCCAGGGAGCACACGGCGTGAGCGAACAGCGAGGAGTTAAGGCTCCTACGCCCAACCCAGGCAAACAGATTTATACCTGCACAAAAGGGTCCGAGTCGGGGGAAAGGACAGTCGTTTCCAGTGCACAGAGACGCCGGCCCCGGCTCACACGGCAGCGCAGAATTGGCTCTGATGACCTGTATCCCTCCCCCCCCCGGGTGGCACAGGATGGGCCGCGCAGGGCCCCTGGATGCCATGTGGACTGGGGAGGGAGAGATCCCAGAATGCAGTTCTCTATGGGCTGTCGAGGGAGGCAAGCACAGGACTGTCCAACGTGAAGCTCAACGAGTCCCCAGCATGTCTGCGTCGCTTGAGAAGTGCTGGCATCGCCTGTGCCCCGCCCCCTCCTTTCCCTGAGCCCCGCCCCCTCCTTTCCCTGAGCCCCGCCCCTCCTTTCCCTGAGCCCCGCCCCTCCTTTCCCTGAGCCCCGCCCCCTCCTTTTCCTGAGCCCCGCCCCCTCCTTTCCCCGAGCCTGTTTCCTCTCCCCTCTGTCCCTGTCCATTCTGCCTGCCAGGGTGACCCTCCAAGCTCTGTGCTTGGGACCCAGAGGTTTTCAGCATCTCTAGGAACTTGCCCTCCTGGGTCCTCTTCCCCCTCCACCTTATCTGGCTGAGCCACCCTGCTGGTCTGCAGGGAGAGGGCGGCCAGGCCACACCTCCACGGCAAGCGCTGCAGTGCACAGAGGTGCATGGGGGAGCCTGTTCACAGGTGCACGGAGACTCGGTGAGCTCAGCTTCCCCACGAGCGGCAAGCTCTCGGTTCCCGCTTCCCCCTGGGGCGCCGGGCAGAAGGGCAGCTTGGGGGAGCTCCCAGGTGTCCCCACGTTTGTGCAGAGAGGGCAGCTGAGCCGAACCCTGGCCCCGCGTTCCGCAGGCACGGTGGGTTGTTGCCGCAGGGAAACCGAGGCTGGAAGGGAACCGCTCCAGGGCAGACTGGGGCTGTCGGCTGCCAGCTTGTGTGTTGCAATGGGGCCTGTGGAACGAGCTGCTGAATGGCGTGAGAACGGGTCCTGCCAGGGTGGAAGGAATAAGGCCAGTGTCCCCGAGGGGCGGGGAGTCACCGGGCCCTGCACCCCGTCCTCAGCCAGACGTGACGCTCTGCCGGCCGGGACAACAGACGGTTCATTCGTCCGCAGGGACACAGCGTAGAGCAGACTTGTCAGCAAGGAGCCACTCGCAGTCAGTACAACCCATCTGGGGGGGGGGAGCTCAGAGCCAGGGGCCCTGCCCCCCATCGCTGCCCCCAAGACAGCCAGACTCACCCACACTTAGTCCAGCCTCCCGGGCGAAAGGTGTGACTGGTTACACCCCCTTCCCAGGCTCAGGTGACAGAAAGCCTCAGCCGTGGTGTGTCTGAGGGAGGCACTTACACCCCAATTCCCACCCCCATCTCGCTATTGGTGCAGTACCCAGGGAAACTGAGGCACCCACGGGATTATTACAGGACAGTAGAAATCACATGCACGTATCAAAGTGCAGAGAGCGCATACGGCCCCCCCTTGTCACACAGCCCCCCCCCGTCACACAGCCCCCCCTTCGTCACACAGGGATCCCGGAGCCTTTGGCCGGGCAATGCAGGCGACCGGCAGGAACGTTTCCCAGGTCCGGCGGTCAGGCATTTGGGACCCTGCTCTGGGTCTCTGCAGGGAGAGGCTGTTCCGAGAGCTGAGCCTCGCGCCCAGCGCTGCCCTTTGCCACCGGGATGTATTTAATGCCAGTCTGGCTCAGCGATCCCTGAGCGCTCCGTGTAATCGGCCCCCAGGGAGGAGCAGGGAGCAAGAGTGACCAGCTGGAGTGGAGCGGCCGTTGGTAGCGTCTCAGCCCACGGCTGCTAGAGGAAGGTGCCCGGCCCGTCGCTAAGCCCCAGTGCCGGCCCAGGCAGACTGACACGGGCTCTGAAATCCGGCCTTGCGCTTGCCCAGCACCGCTTCTCAGCAGGGCCTTGCGGGACGGGGGGAGGGGCGGGTCCGCACAGATATCCCCCCCTGTCCCCATCCGGCTGGAGGTGTGCTGGGCCATGGGGTCTCCACTCACAGCCCACGGGTCAGCCGTGGCCCAAGCCGTTCTACAGTCCAGCCTGCACGAGAGCCCCTGCGAGCCGGGGGGTGTCCGTACCCCTCCCCCAAGCTTAGCCCCTGCTTCACCCTCCCCCGCCCATTGCACCTCTTCCCCCAAACCCGTCCCCTAAGGGACACAGCCTGGGAGACACCAGCCTGTTGGGGGGGGGGGAGGGGGGGCGGACCATCCCGTCCCTTCCCATCCCATCCATCACGCTGCAGCAGGGCAGCCCAGCTCCACAGATGATTCATCAGCCCCGCCCAGTCAGGGGCTCTGGGCTGGGTGCCGGGAGCTGACTGACTGGGCGGGGCTGAGTGATCACCTGTGCAGCTGGGCTGCCCCGTAGTTTAGATAGCCCCTGGCCCAGGGCAAATGCCCCAGACCATGCCACGAGCCCCAGGGACCTGCCAGCAGTGTGAAGCCGCTCTAGCCCCACTGCCAGAGTTCAATCACCTGGGGCCAACAGGCAAGGCTGGGGGAAGTGCATGTATGGGGGAGGAGGGAGTACATGGGCCAGCAGGTGGGGCTGGGTGAGGAGGGATGTGTGGGTCAGCAGGCAAGGCTGGGGGGAGTGTGTGTATGGGGGGGAGTGCATGGGCCAGCAGGTGGGGCTGGGGGGAGGGGATGTGTGGGCCAGCAGGTGGGGCTGGGAGAAGTGCGTGGGCCAGCAGGTGGGGCCGGGGGAGGGGGGAATGTGTGGGTCAGCAGGCAAGGCTGGGGGGAGTGCGTGTATGGGGGGGAATGTGTGGGCCAGCAGGTGGGGCTGGGGGAGGGGGCATGGGCAGCAGCAGGTGGGGGAGGGGGGGGGGGAGATGTGTGGGCCAGCAGGCAGGGCCGGGGGAAGTGCGTGGGCCAGCAGGTGGGGCTGGGGGGGGGGGATGTGTGGGCCAGCAGGCAGGGCCGGGGGAAGTGCGTGGGCCAGCAGGTGGGGCTGGGGGGGGGGGGAATGCATGGGCCAGCAGGCAGGGCCGGGGGAAGTGCGTGGGCCAGCAGGTGGGGCTGGGGGGGGGATGCATGGGCCAGCAGGCAGGGCCGGGGGAAGTGTGTGGGCCAGCAGGTGGGGCTGGGGGGGGGATGCATGGGCCAGCAGGCAGGGCCGGGGGAAGTGCGTGGGCCAGCAGGTGGGGTTGGGGGGGGGGAGATGTGTGGGCCAGCAGGCAGGGCCGGGGGAAGTGCGTGGGCCAGCAGGTGGGGCTGGGGGGGAGAGGCAGGGCCGGGGCAGGTGGGGCCGGGGGGGGGGGGGGGGGGGATGCGTGGGCCAGCAGGCAGGGCCGGGGGAAGTGCGTGGGCCAGCAGGTGGGGCTGGGGGGGGGGATGCATGGGCTAGCAGGCAGGGCCGGGGGAAGTGCGTGGGCCAGCAGGCGGGGCTGGGGGATGTGCAGAGGGGTGCATGTGCAGGGACCCCCAGAGCCCTGTCCCAGGGCAGTGCCCCCGGCCTGGCAGCAGGATGTGAGGACTGGCCCTGAGGGAAGTGCTGGGCGGTGCTGTCTCTCCCTGCCCAGCCAGCCAGCAGTAACGGTAATGCAGGCGGCTACGGAGGCGCCCCAGCCCTGGGCTGGATTTGGCGGGGTGCCAGGCCCTGCTCCGAGCTGCGGCACAGAGCCAGCGCCACACCCCGTGCTTTGGGACTGGGCGTGCTCAGAGCCGTGGTTCCGAGGGCAGCTGGTGGGTGAGCACATGCCTGCCCGCCCGGGCATGCGTACGGGGGCGCGGCGCGGTGCAGAAGGGGGCTGGGTCCTGCCTGTAGCTGGACCCTCGAGGGATTCTCCGGGGTGCCTGTTGGGCCGCGGTGGCTCCGGGGCACGTTCTCAAGCACAGACCCTGCTAACGCACTTGGCGCTGCCACTTTCTTCTCCCTTGGTCGCTTGTGGATCCCTTTGAACGGAGCTGCTGGCGCTGGGGGGGCAGAAGGATGCGCCCGGTGGCCGTCGCACGCTGCAGGGACTGCTGGGGTTAAGGGCTGAGCGACAGCACATATTTTCCAGCCCGGCGTCGCTCGCAAACATAGCAGCAGAGTTTCTATTTGCAGGAAGCACTAAAACGGGTTCTCTTGCTTGGTGTCGCCTGAGGGCAGGGAGAGCTGGAAAAGCTGATGCAAGGGGTTTAAATAGGATCTGTGCATTTGCCTGGTGACACCGTGGCCCTCCACCTCCCTTCTCCCGGCAGGTTGCGGTGCCTCTGGGGAGCTCCAGCAGAGCCCCCGATAGAACAAACGGGCACAAAGGTGCACGCTGCCTGGGGCGAGGCTGGTGCGTCTTCAGCTAGCACTTGCCGTGGACGTTAATTACTGCAGGAGCAGAGGCTGACTGCTGCGCTCGCGTCCCACCGGAGCTCTGATGTGGCCATAATAGGGCACGGCCGCGACTCGCTCTCCTGCAGCCGGCTGAGCTGGCGGTTGGGTCTTGCTGCAGGTAGAGCTGGCTGCTGCTTACTGGGACTCGGCTCCTCGCAGAGGGAACAGATGTGGTAGGTGTTGCATGGGAAGTTTGTAGCACGTGGTGTGTGCCTTGGATCTGGTGTGCACTGGCTGGGGCTTGACGTGCCCAAAGAGGCAGCGTGGGCCCGGAGTTTTTGGAGCAGTGATGTTTTACATCTGAAGGGGTCTCGTCTGTTTTCAGGTCCATTCCCGAGGCCTTGCTCCGGTTCTGGTTTTGATCGCTGGGGGCGGGCGGGGGGGGAGGGGAGGAAACCGGTTTCTTGCCTTGTAACCTTGTAAAGTGATGCCGAAAGTTTCCTTCTTCCGCAGGATTGGGGGGGGGAAAGGTGGTAGCAGTAGAAGGAGAACTGAGCTGGGGTTTTCAGGGAGCGCAGCTGCTTACAGGTTCCCCTCTGCTGGGCTGTCAGCCAGGCCCTTTGGGGAAATCGTCCTGTGGCAAAAGCCGCTTTTACACTGAGAGCTACAAACAATGAGCTTTCTGCTGGAATGGGGAAGGCGTGCTCACTGCTTTTGCAGCCATTTATCCCAGAGGGGTGTGATCCAGCAGCCAGCTTGACACCAGGGGGTGTGTGTGTCTGCATGGGGGTGTGCGCACTTCACTCCTCTCAGCTGGGAGCGAAATGGGGGGTGGGCTGGACGCAGGCAGAAGGTAGCTGGGACCAATCTTCCGTTTCCTGGGTAGGGTGTCCGACCCCGGCAGTTTGGGGAGGGCGGGTTCAGAGCTGCAACTGCAGGTGATGGCACGGGGGGGGGGGGGGGAGGGGAGATTTCTTTCTCTTAGCTCCTTGTATGTTTCTCCGCTTGCTAGGAGCGTGCTGCCGGCAGCCAGAGCTCAGCTCTGTTGTGCTGAGAAGGGATCTGTGCCCTGCTCGCACGTGGCCTCACACTTCCCAAAGGTCTTGCCCATGCAGGTGAACTCCTTGGCTTTGGGGTCTCCAATGCCTGTTGGCCCTTCAGGCCTGGTGAAATCCAGCCACACGACATGGCTTCCCATTCTGGGGAGAAGCTGCCAGGTTCCGGGGGCTGCTTGTTTCCAGTGATGCCTGGCACGCTCCGTCTCCTGGGCAGCAGAGGGGTTTGCAGTTCTGGGGGGTCCAGCGGGTCCTGGGCTGTGTCTCATCTAGCCTGGAACAGGCGTCCCGTATGACCATCTCACCAGATAGAGCAGCCCTGTGGGAGCAGAGGTGATGGGCATCGGGCCATAGGGCTTGCAGCCTGGCTGAACTCAGGGCAGGTGAGAGCCTGAGAGAGCTCATAGCCGGGAGCCAGGCACCACGGCTGCTGCAGAGTAACATGGCGCAAGGAAATGGCTGCAGGTCCAGCGGGCTGCGTGAGCAGTGAAGAGCCTGGGGGTGGGTGAGCCCACGGACCTGGCCGGGAGTGCGTGGGTGCCCCGGGTGTGCTGGTTTTAATTCAGCTGATTGCAGCATTTCATTACGTCAGCAAGCGCGCTCCTGGGGGGACAGTGTCCGCACGGCGCCCCTGGCACATCAGGACTGGCCTGGCGGAGCTAAGCCCGAGGTCTGGACCTGTTCTCTTCCTGACTTTGGACTGATGCAGGTTGAGGAGCATGCGGCTCCCTTGCATGGTCCGTGGGTGACCTCATGGCTTGGGGAGGCACACCACGCCCCGCCACGCCCCACCCCGCCCACCAGAGCCCATACCCCTCCCTGCCTCCTCTCCCCCCCCCCCCCCCATCGCTCCCCCAGCCTGGTAGCACTCCCCAACCTTCCCTGGAGCTCCAGAGAGCTGGCCAGCAGGCATGGGGGTGGGCTGGGCGTGGGCGGGGCCGGGTGCAGCAGTTTCGGAAGGCAGCACCTTTCCCTGCCTGGGATACCTGCCGCCCATGCCCCCTCGATCGACCCTGAGACACTGAAGGCGAGCCCCTCTTTCCAGGAGGCGAGGAGCCGCGTGCCGGCCGCGAAGGCTTGTGTTTGTAACCCATTCCAGCTTGTGACACAGACACACAGGCATGCACCTCCCCCCCGCACCCTGAACGTACACAGCTGGAGATCTGATGGCGGCAAGCAGGGTTCCCAGACATACGCCCCCGTCTCTCTGGGCCTCTGGTAAGGGGGGGGGGAGGGACTGGCTGCGCAGGGAGTGCCGATAGGTGCCGGTTGGCGGCTTCTGTCTCCAAGATGCCACCCTGATGGGAAAACGTCGTTCTGGAGGCGACCGAAAGTTTGTGTCAAAATCCTTTCTAGAGTGTGCGGAGTCTGGTCCTTGTAGGGCCATGTGGCGGGTCGCGGCGGCAGCGAGGGTTGTGCGAGGCCCTCTTAAGGCCTCGTTTTCCCAGAACTATCAATTGGGGATGACAGTAATGAGATTATCCCAGGCTGCTGACACGGGATCATTTCCTCCTGCAAAGGCCTTTGTCTCCTTCCAGGGCCCTGAGCCATTTCAAGCCAGGCTGGCGTTTGGCTTTGGCTGGTTCTAAGCTGCTGGGCTTATTTACACCTGCACCAGGAAGCCCTGCTAGCCCGTTGGCCAGTCCGGCTGCGCTGGCACCGCTTCTGCTGCCCAGCTGGTGTTGCTGTCACGTGTTTTGTTCTTCGCCGGATGAGGAGGTTCCGTGCGGGGTAGATTCAGTCATTAAGCGGCAAGCAGGGTGCTGGCTGGAGAGGTCTGCAGGAAGGAAGCTCTCCTTGCCAGAGAGCTGGGTCTGACAGAAGCCATGAGTCTCCCCATAGAAGGGTGTGGGGGGCCCGCGGGAAGCACAGTGGTGTGCCCCAGAAGGAGAGGCTGCGTGACTGTTCTGCAGGGGGTGGGGTCAGAGGGTAAGGCCGGTAAAGCGTCCATGTCTGGCAGAAGACTGGTGGGAATGAAGCCGGGGGGTTAAACCTGCACAGAGTTGGTGCGGACTCAGGTGGGACAGTGGGTTTGGGACTTTCGTGCTGTGTTTTGGTGGTTAAACTGTGGATGAGCTAGAGAATAAACCACAAACTTCCTGGGGACCCGCGAGGGAAACTGAGGCGAGGGCCATATGCAGGGCTGCTCCAAGTGGCCATCTGAGAGGAGACCGCCTGTTTGTAGAGGGCAATATAGTTCATGCCAATCCACATGTGTTAAGGATAAATAGGTCACATCTTTTTTGTGATGAGCTTACAAATTAGGTTGGTAAAAGTAATGGCATAGATGTAACCGACTTAGGCTTCGGTAAGGCACTTGACTTGGGACGGCGTGACATTGATTAGAATTCTATAAAACTACCCTATTAAATGCATTACAAATTATCCTACTAATGGATCTCAAAATGTAATTGCAAACATGGATTCGTCACCAAGTGGTTGTGTTTCTAATGGGTTCTGTAGGGATCAGTTCTTGGCCTACTTAATGTTTTGATCAACGAGGTGGAATACAACTGTCCTGTGGCATTGAAAGTTGTTTTTAAAGTTACAGACTAACACGGCTTCCCCTCTGAGATGGGAGGCCAATGTAAAGTCGTCACCGACGTCGGTGTCTGCAGGTGATACCAAAATGGGAGGCATAGTAATTAACGAAGAGAACAGGTGACAGATACAGAGTGATGGGGATCCCTGGGCAAACAGGGCACAACCCACGACTATCATTGAAATCCGGCTATGTGTACACGTACCGACGGCTGTCAGCAAGACTGACCGAGCGGGCGACTGCTGGGAAGTGGTGGGTGCTCTGAAAAGACTTGGGCAATGTGGTGAATAATCGGTTTGTCTAAAAAGCTCTAGGAATGATTGAGGGCCAGGCCTGGGGTCCGATGGGACCATCGCAATGACCCTTGGAATGTCTGACTCGGCTACAGGCACCAGACAGACGTGGCTGATGATCAGCTGCTCGTCCTCTTGGCTGACTGAGCCCAGAGGGAGGCTCTGCATCCAGTTACCAGGAGTCCCCTGAGCTGCCCAGGCCCCTGGGTGTTTTCTTTGGGCCAATAATGTTTCCGTTCCGTTTGGTGCACACAGAGCCATGGAGCTCGTGGCTGCCTGTCGTCCTCCAAAGACTCTGCCATCCCTGAGCCAGCTCCGCCCAATTACTGCCGTTCTCTTGCCTCTCACAGGCTGTGTCTACGCTGCAGGCTTCTTGCGCGAGAAGCTTTTCATGGAAGAGATCTTCTGCAGAAGCGCCTCGGAAAAGCGATGTGCTTTTGCCCAAGAGAGTGTCCTGACTCCACAGGTGTGCTCTCGCAAGAAAGCTCTCATTGCCACTCGCAGAAAGGGCACCTGTGCTTCTTTCCATAGGCTGTTTTTGCGCAAACCCCCCCGTTTCCCATCCACACACACCTTCTTGCTCAAGAGCTCTTGCGCAAAAAGGAGTTATTCCTCGTAGGAAGAGGAATACCTACACCACAACCCCTCTGTTCTGCCAGTGCACTGGACATTTTCTTGCACAAAAACGCGCTTGAGGTGAGGACGCTCCGTGAAGATTTGGGTGCAAAAACTCTGCAGTGTAGACCTAGCCACAGACTGGTCATATCCCTGTCAGCCTCTCTGGGGTGCTGAACTCCAGCCCTACCCGCTTGGCTGAGACTTAACACTCTGGCTGAGAGAGAAAACTGTGTGGCTCTGGAGGGGGCAGATCTGCTCATATCCTGTTCAGAGCAGACCCTGTGATTGAATTTGCCCAGAGATTTAATTTAATCCAAAAATGTTTCTCATCTTAAAGAAGCTTGTTCATTTCCTGTTAGCCCTTATCTGCTCCGGGCAGCCGACAATATTAAACGTGAGGACCGATCTGATAGGCAGCCTTCGGGCGTGAGCAGACACGGCAGCAGTTGATGCGAATCAGGGGACACTAAGGCAAGTCTCCTGGGTAGGTTTTCCCATCGTTTTGTCGTGAAATGAGCATTCTAAAGAATGCACCAACAGAATAATGCCTGCGCTGGCAGGGTGGCTGGGCACCCGGGCAAGGAGGAGAACCACACAGCCAGTTTGGAAACACCCAACATTGGTACAAGACTTTGTCCTGGAGCGCCTGAGCGTCTGGAGCGTTTCTGGTTTGACTCCAGATCATTGCGGTTCAAAAGCTGAACAGCGTGACAGTTGTCTGGGCTTGTCGGTGCAACAGTCAGAGGTGTAGACAGACCCCGGCTTGTTGGGAACCAGCTAGTGTGAGTAACGACGGTAGTGAGGCCACCGCTGCAGTGCTGGGGAGGCCACTGGGGCGTGCGCCGGGCAGGCGGGGATAGCCGTACAGCTACCCACAGTCCTGCTGCTGCACTGTGCGTGTTAGGTGAGCTGGTGTGGATCTAGCTTGGGCTACTCGTGCTGCCGTGTAGATGCATCGTCAGGGCGTCCCTAGGATTTATGGGCCCCACGCAGCACTAGTGGGGGTGGGGGGCTGTTCTCAATGACAGCCCAAGGAGGGGGTGTCACTTTTTAGAGATGTGATCGTATTCTCTTCAGCAACACACCACAGGCTGCACCTCTCTAAACCAGGACCCTGGTCCGCCAACATCCGTGGCCCTTCCAGGATCAGAGTCCAGGTGTGCTGTGTGGGTTGGGGGGCTCAATGCAAGGGGGCCCTGGGAGCCTCACCCGATGTGGGGGGTGGGAAGGAGCCCAGCAGGGACTGGGAGCCAGCGCATGGCTCAGCGGGGCTGCGGTGGGGTGGGGTAAGCTAGGCGCACTTCCCAGCTAGGCTGTGGGGGGAGCAGGAAGCCCAGGTGTACAACCCCGTTGGGATTTGAGGAGCCAGGCAGGGCAAGCAGCGGGGCTGGCAGCAGGGAAGCCAGAAGTGACTTCCCCTGGTCCAGCAAAATCCCTCATCCAGGAGCAGTCCAGTCCCGAGGGTGCCGGACCAGGGAGGTCCAACTGGTGAGGAAATTGTTTTAAAGTAAATGGTTAGGGACTCTGGGCCCTGCTCTGCAAGAGGTCTCGGGGGTGCACTGAGGCTGGCATGTGGGGTGCAGGAAAGGGCCCCAAAGGTTGCTCTAGGACGGAGCCTACTGCCAGCCCAGTGGCCAGGGCCCCTGTGGCATTGCCCAGAGCTGGCAGCAGCTTCCCTGGTGCGTGGGAAGTCTGAGCGCGAGCGACAATCTATACAAAGTGGGTTTGCGGGCAGAAGGAGCGCTTGGCGGCTGGTTCCTGAGCTCCGTGGGGAGAGGTTAACGATTTCCCCAGGGCTGGGAGGGCCTGTACTGAGGGAATGGCTGCTCCTTGGCATTTCGCAGTGCTCCCTTGTTCTTGGCTTTGTGAAGCAAAGGGCTGAACTTCCCCCGGAGACATGGCTGTTGCGGGAGCCTGCAGACGCCTCACGGGACAGTCTCTACTTCCTCTTCCCCCACTACCGAAAGAGGGAGCAGGAGAGCAGCAGGGCACCCTTGGGTGTAGCCAGAGCCCTTCAGCATTGCCTGGGACTTGCGCACTGGGGAGCCACGTGGAGGACAGGGCTGTCCCCACATTCTTTCTGGAGCCCTTGTGGAACACCTGATGCCTGAGAAAAGGGGTGTGGGGTGTGTGTGCATTGCCTGATTGTAACACACGGACTCGGGGTCGCATGCTGGAGGCGCACAGTACAGCAAGCAGGGCCTCTCTTTCCCAGCACGCGCCTGTCTTCCGGGGTCCGGACCAGAGCAGAGATGGGCTTCTGCACAGGCCGTGGGAGCGCCGGGGCGTGGGCAGGCCGAGAAACGCGAACCCTGCTGGTCCCAGAGAGGTGGGAAGCCCTGTGGAGGGGATGGCTGCCGAGGGCTGGTTGCCATGGCAGCTGGCCCCTGGCTGGGAGCCGGAGGCAGTGGTTGGTGTCCCACCGAAGAGCTCTCGGGCCCCCACAGGCAGTTGAGGGACCGGCTACCGGCCCTGAGTCACCTGGAGCAGTGCAAGAACCACTGTCCCTTTCCGGAGGCTGCGGGAGACTCGGCTGCCTCGGTCCCTGGCTGACGCCAGGCAGCAAGACGGGCCGTGACTCCGGCCGCCGTGCCGTGCACGGCCATTCCTGCAGTCTGAGGGCTGGCGTGGCGTCCTGCCGAACGGGAGCCAGACTGGGCCATTGGGGCGGCTCCAGAGGAGACCGTGTGCGCGGCTTTGCAACCTGCTGCTGTTTAAAGGGCCCTTTGTGGGTGTCTCAGGTCGCACGCACCTTCCCAGGCCCGCTCGCCCCGCCCCAGCTTCTGAGCCTGTGGGTGGCTGAGGCCCCTCGCCCCCATGCGCCAGCGCAGATGGAGGGGCAGGATCAGGCCCTTCCTCCCGGGTATGGGTCCGGCACAGAAGCAGCAGGGTCCTGCTGGTGCTTCCTTTGGCATCTTTCCCCAGACGCCCCTCTCTCCCGAGGCTCCAGCGAGGGGGTTCCAAGCTGGAGGCTCTAGAGGGTGACTTATATTGGGGGAGGGGACGTCAGGGGGCTCCAGCAGACTTGCCCAGCTGCATGTTGCTGGGTGCGCCAAGAAGAGATGATTTCTTAGTGCCCGCAGGCTGCTTGGGCAAGTCCTGCCCTGTTCCAATCGAGGCCTGGGGCAGGACCGGCCTGGAGCACTGCTCCGCCCAGGGAGGTGGCCCCTGCTGGTCACACACACGGGGCATGGTTTACCTCAGCGTGGCCGTGACCCTGGGCCTGGCTCGAGCCAGCCACGCAGCAGCAGTCTGTCTGGGGCCCCTGGCACTGGGCAGACAGGACACTGGGCCAGAGGGCCTTCGGTCTGGCCCCGTATGGCCGCTCTGATGCCCTCTGGATGTGCTCACTATAGGCCCAGGGCTGTTTGTCTCAAACCGGAAGGTGCAGAGCCAGCCTGACAATTATCAGCGAGAAGAGCCCGTGTTCTCTGGAGCCTGGCTCATTGGCCCCCTGTGGCGCTGCGGGGGGGACAGCCCCCTTGTGAGCAGCACTGCGGGAATGGGAGCTCGGCGCCCCACAGCAGTGGTTCTCAACCGTGGGCCATATGGCTCCCCAGGGGCCACGCCCTACCTCTAGGGGCCCACGTGGAAAAAACGGAACATTAGGTCAACGATGTACCTTTTTTCCAACTAACAGCAGCTATGAGGGGGGCCACAGAGGTAAACGAGGCTCAGAAGGGGCCCATGAGCAAAACAAGGTTGAGAAACACTGCCCCGGAGCACGGGGGGCCGGGATCGGGGAACCCGACAGGCAGGCTGTCGGAACACGCCCGGGCTGGCCGAGCCTCGGGAGCCGGCACTTCCTGGTTGCTTTTTGTTCCTGTGGCACGGCAGGGGCAGGCGCAGGAGCTGCCAAACGAGTGTGTCTGGTTTCACTCCCTGCTTCGTCCTGCGCAGAGTGCGGGGCCCAGCTCTGCAGGATTCCCGGGGGGCTGAGCCAAGTCCCGGGGGCGCTAGAATGCCATGCAGAGTAAGCCATGCCATGCCCTTGGGCGCCTGGAACCTGCACCGGGAGCCTGGGGCCAGCCTGGCCTTGTGTGCGCGCCAGCGCCGCCTCGCCCTGCCCAGGGAGCCTGGGGCCAGCCTGGCCTTGTGTGCGCACCAGCGCCGCCTCGCCCTGCCCAGGGAGCCTGGGGCCAGCCTGGCCTTGTGTGCGCGCCAGCGCCGCCTCGCCCTGCCCAGGGAGCCTGGCTGCCAGTGACTGCAGCTCTCCGAGGGACAGAACTACTCCCAGAGCCTGGTACCCGGCGCTCCGGGGGCTGTCCGAGGGCGTTGGTGCAGGCGGGCCATGCCATGGTGTAGTGCGCCCCACTTGCCCAAGCCCTATGGCGAGGCGGGGCCCATGGGACAGACTTGGAGGGTGGCCAGTGGGCCTGGACGGGGGCTGTGGGGAGCCCTGGGTTCTGAGGGGGTTCAGCAAGGAATTCTCCAGAGCCACGTTTCCAGGAGGGCTGCCAGGCCAGGCAGGCTGCCCGCTGAGCTCCCTGCCTGGCTCCTTGTTCTGAGGCTGAGGGCACCTGTAGCCACTCCATGCGTGGGGGCAGCCCTGCCGTTGTCGGCCCCTTCTTGCCTCTCCCCTTAGAGCCCCCAGCAGGGATGGGGATGGGGTGTCCGGGCCTGGCTGCTGCCTCATGTCCCCCTGTTCTGAGAGTCGATGATTGGGCCTGAAGGACATTACACAGGGGGATGTTCCTGACCCCCCTCGGCTTATCGTTTCCCCCCTTTGTCCTGTCTTTCCCTAGCAGATGCTTGAGACGGACACCAAGGAGCTGAGGGCGATGCCCTCTGAGGAGAAGGTGGCAGAGGGGGGTGATGCCAGCTCGGCCCCCGAAGGGGAACCAGAGGGGGTGTTGACGGAGGCCATCCCGGCTGCCCCGCTGGAGGAGAAGGAGGTGGAGACAGGGGCCAGGCATGCGGAGAAGCAGCCTGGCTCCAGCCCGGCCTTTGTGATCCCGGAACTGCGGCTGGACAGCACGTTCAGCCAGGGCGCCGAGAGTGTGGCTGAGGGCCCCAGTGGCGAGGAGGATGACGACGAGGAGGAGGAGGAGGAGGAGGAGGAGGCGGAAGAGGACAGCGCCCAGCACTACCTGGAGGGGAACGAGGTCAAGCGCTGCAGCATGATTGAGCCGCCGGGCTGCGAGGAGGCCTGCACCCTGACCGTGCAGGGCTCCCTGCGGCGCCGCACGCACAGCGAGGGCAGCCTGCTGCAGGAGGCCAAGGGCCACTACTTCACCTCCGACACCACCCTGCACTGCCTGGAAAGCCAGCACTCCCAGGCCCGCTGGGCCTTGCCCTCGCCCAGGACCCTCAAGAAGGAGCTCACGAAGAACGGGGGCTACAGCCACCAGCTCGGCCTCCTCTTCTCTGGGCACAGGAAGGTACGTGAGTCGCGCCCCCCTCGCAGCGGGGTGGGGCTCGGGTGCCTTCCCTGGCCGGAGGCCTGCCGCCGCGCCCCAGGGGCACTGGCCTGGGGCCAGAGAGAAGGCCCGAGGCCAGATGAATGGCTTCCTCATCTGTTTAGGGAGGGAGGTGCTGCTAGAGAAGTTGGCACGGGGTCCCGAGCACTGCGCCACCCCTCCCCCCGCCACCAGCATCCTGTTGCCACTGCAGGGCTGTGGCTGTCGCTGTGCGGTGCTCCGAGCCACATGCTGGGCTCTGCAGTGGTGCTGGGGGTGGGGGGAGCCGCCATGCCTCCCCTCCAGATTGAGCTGGGTTCGGGGTCCCCTCTGGGCAGCCAAACGCAAAGTCTGCCCCCATGTCCAGCCCTGGCCTCCTGGGACCCATCCCCTCCGCCTCAGGCTTCAATGCACCAGTGCGGCGGGGATCCCCTCTCCTTGCTCCGGGCACGAGCCCCCTCCCCCGGCAGAGCGGTGACGCCTGGCCTGGAGCAGGGCGACCGTACCGGTGATGTCATTGCCCGGCGCTCTGGCCGCCCCGTCCAATCCCCTCTGCTCGACAGCTTCCTCCCCGGCAGGTGTTCCATGGTCCCTCCCTGGCGCTCAGCGTCCGTGACTGGGGGAGGTGGCCCACACCCAGGACCTGCCCAGCGCTGCCGGGATGGGCACAGCCCTGCCCGTGGCCCCAGCGCTGGAAAGCAGCAGGGCCCTGTACAGAGACCGGGATCTGTCACGTGTCCCAGGAACTGCCCATTCCTCCCCTCTCCCCCGCCAGGCCTGGGGGTGCAGCTGGCACCAGGCCCACATGACCTCCATATGGAATGAGTACACATGGGGTGGGGGGTCTGCCCCTTAATTAGAGCCAGGCGGGGACGGGGGAGAGGCTGGTGTGTCGGAGCATCCCATGTTGGGCCTTTCTGGTGCCCTGCGGGCTTGTCGCGGGGTCGACATTCTCCTCCCAGGGCTCCCATCCTGCCCGAGCGCAAGGCGGGTACCACCCCTCTGTTGCCATAGAAACGAGGGTGATGTCACGGTATCTTATGACCTCACTGCTAGTGAGTCTGTCCCTGCAAACCTTCGCGTGTGCCCACACACAGACTAGCGCTGGGGACGGACGAGACCCGTGGGGGGAGCCCAGGGCTGGGACAGCAGGGGGCTGCACGCTGGGGCTGAGGGGCACTGGCAGGGCTATGTGGGGTGCCCAAGGCTGGGATAAGGGGGGCTCCCTGTTCAGTTACCAGGCCAGCCTGTGCTGGGCTCTGTGGGCCGCAGGTCTCGTCCCTACTCGAGCTGCGGTTCCAAGGGTAACTCAGTCGCCTGGCGGACGGCGCTGGCAGCTCCCTGCAGCCCGCCGGGGCAGAGCAACAGCCTTCCACCTCTGAGCCCAGGGCCCTGCAGCCCCGCTCTGCAGTCGCGCACTCGCCTCTGTCGCTGACAGGTGGGAGGAAGGACCCTTCCCCCCTTGGCGCCTGGCTCGCTCGGAAGCTTGTCTGGCGGCTCCTGCCCAGGCTCCAGGCTCTGCCCCACACGCCGGGCTTCCAGCAGGGCTGTGCAGGCTTGGTGCTGGTGCAAAGCAGCCTCTAGGCTACCCCACTGCTCCCTGCCATGGGTGAGCCTGAGTGGGCCCTGGCCCCCTCCCCCTCTCCCGTCTCCCTGCCTTCTCAGCCGGCCAGGCAGCAGGGTCGGGGGGCAGGGGCAGGAGGGCCAGGTGGAGTCAGCCAGGCAGGCTTCTGGATACCAGCCCCCTGGCAGGAGCACTGGCAGAGCCGGGTAAGCCCGTGCCCCTCCCCACTCCTTAGGTACGTCCCCTGGGCCCACCATGGCCATCCCATCCCACCCTCTCCAAGGCTGGGGGGGCCAGTCCCTGCGGCCCCCCCTCCCCTGCCCCCCATCATTGCCCAGCCATGAAGTCGGGGCCCACCCTGCTGGGTGTGCGCCCCGGGGGCGAGCCAGCGTTCTGCCAGGAATGCAGCAGCAGCCTTTGCCTGTGGGGAGCAGGAGGCCTCGGCCTGGCCGCTCCAGTCGGTGCAATCCCGCTGTTTGCAGCCCAGCCGTGGCGGCGGGAGAGCCCAGGACCTGGCGGGCGTCAGCGGGTGCGGCTCAGCCCCCGTCCTGTGTGCGCCAAGGGAGAGCAGCCTGGCGCCGACGCCACCTGCTTTCCCAGTGGGGCTGGCAGGAGTCCCAGCAGGGCTCTCCGGTGACGCTGCTAGGAGCAGTGCAGAGGGGAGAGCCGGCCTCAAGCCTGACTGGACCCTGGCGCCCCAGGGATGGGCTGTGCCATGCAGCACTGACCAGTGCTGTGCTCTGAGCCCCCTACTGCCCCCCCTTACTCCAGAACTGCAAGGGGTTCTGGGGGGAGTCCTGGCCCTGGAGCTGCCATGCCTGGGGCCTGGGGTCAGACCCCCCCCGGCCTGCTTTCTGGATGCGAGAGCACCCTCCGGTGGGCAGCTGTGCTGCTGCGCAGCAGCGTGTGGCTGGGGGCTCGCTTGTCCCGTGTCTCCTTCCCCCGGGGTGAGGCCTGAGGCCCAGAAGGGGAGGGGAGGCTGTGGAGCAGATGGGGATGGGGATCCCTGTGCTTCAGCTGAGGTGTCGCTGTGGCTCAACAGGAGGGGGGAAGGAGACAGAGAGAACAGGAAAGGGAGAGCTCGGGTAGGGCGCTGGAAGGGCCTTCTCCCCACAGCGACCCCTTGTCCTCTGATTGCAGCCCCTCTCCTGCACCAGCCCAGGTACCTGCCCCTGGTTTGGGACCCCCAACCAGCTGGTTTGGGGTGGGGCTGAGGGGGCTGCAGGATGGGGGGGGGGGGAATGGGGTTTCCCCACTTTGCATTTGGGAGCTGTGGAGTGACGTGCCGGGTGGTTTATCCACTTCCCTGCTTGCGGCTGGCCAGGGGAACAGCCGCCCCGCCGCTTGCCGGCTGGCACTGCCTGCCCCGTGCGTCCCAGCCCTTCCTGGGGGACCTGCAGTGGCTCAGGCACTAGCTCCCTTCTACAGGGAGAACACAGCAGGGTGGGTGTGACGAGAGGTGGAAAGGTTCACCGGCTAACCAGTAAGTATACGCCTTACCGGCAGCATGGGAGCGGTTAACCGGAGGTGTGGGGGGCGGGTGTATTCGGCCCGGCCTGGCTGGAGCAGCCCCGCCCATGGTGCAATGCGGCGGGCTGGGCCAACCGCAGCGTGACGCGGGTGGGGGACTGTTCCAAGCCGGCCGGTGTCCCGTCCCCCTCACCGGTGAAGCACTTGAACTAGTTAAACATTGACCCAGGATTTGACATCCCTAGATGAGACCCGTCTCTGGCATGAGCCTGACACTGCGGCCCCCACCGGGGAAGCCACCTGTCCTAGGGGCTCTGGGGCTCAGCCCGAGCGCTGCTGCTGGGGGTAACCTCTCCCTGTGTTGGGGTGTGCACAGGACACAGGCAGACACACTTTGTGGCAGCTTCTTTGGGGCCGTCTCCTGCCCAGTGCTGCCAACACGCCAAGCCCGTACCCTGCCTGTGGAGCGCCTGCCCTCTAGTGAGCATCCTAATGGTACTACTGCTGAGAGCAGGGAACGCCTCTTGGACTACACTACCCAGAATCCTCCACAGCGGGGGGGGGTCTCTGCACATTGCTATCAGAACCTCAAGGTGTTTTCTTCCCCAAAGTTCCCTGATTGCCCTTTGAACCCTTCTGCTGCCCCGGGGCCCTCGCGCCCCCCTGCCTGCCGGGTGTTGGGATTCAGAGGCGGCTGGTTTAAGGCCATGTTTTGGGTGGGAGCGCCGGGCCGCATGGGACCCAGATTAGGTGACAGGCTGCCTTTGTCTCCACGCGGAAGTTGAGACTTGCCGACAATGGAAGGAAACGTTCCCAGGGCCGCGAGTCGCCTGGATGGCAGTCACTCGCCAGGGCCGTAGCAGAGGGCTGCATTGTTCGGGGCTGATAAACTCCGGAAGCGCAGAATGGAAGGAAGTCCCGGGGCTGGTGGGCTGGGGAGCACGTTCCCACGGTAGGGCCGGGGCGCTGGGAATCCTGGGAAGCCGCACTAGTCCTGCGTGGCGCTGGGGCTGAGTTGGCCTGGGACGCCAGAGAACGCTGCGGATGGTGCTGAGGCAGGGGGATCAGCCAGCCAGCCCCCCCGCCCCGGCCCTGGCGGGCACCTTTGGGGGGACTGCCCCTATGGCACAGCCTCCCTGTTTCAGCGCACACACGGGACAGCCTGCTTGTTGGGCACCGCTCTCAGGCCACGTTCCCCGGGAGCTGCGTCTGTGGGAGGCCGAGCCAGGGCAATGGGGAGTGGGTAGAGGAGGGGCTGCGCTAGTATTGGCACAGGGGCTTCCACAAGGCAAGCCAGCAGTGCTGGGGCAGATCTGTGCCCACGGCCGGGAGGTGCCGTAGCCTGCTCCGAGACCACCGGCAGGGCTCAATGGGAGACTAGCTGCCCCTCTGCTGCCTGCAGCCCCGTTCACACTCCACCCCAAACCCTGCCCTCTCCTCCCTCAGCGCCTCCCCTCCCCCCTGCGCCCCGACTTCTCCAGCCCCTCCTCCCCGCCTCCTCCCCGGACTGCCAGGTGTCCGGCTTCCATTGAAAAGGGACCCTGGTGGCTCCGTTCAGCGCCAGGGGCCAGGCTGGTAAAAGTCCGGTTGGCACTGGACTGGCAGGCTCCTTCCCTGCCTCTGTGCAGTTCCCTGGAAACAGCAACGTGTCCCTGTGGCCCCTCGCCGGGTGCAGCTGGGGGTGAGGCTCAGCACGCTGTCCTCGCCGGAGCGCCCGCTCCTCTGCTCCCATTGGCCAGGGAGCACGGCCCAGGGAGCTGCAGGGGTGGGCCCTGCAGACTGAGGCAGTGCTCCGACCCCCCTGGCCTTGCCTCTGCCTCGGAGCCATAGAGAGATGCCGGCTGCTTCCCGGGACCCCCACCAAGGTAAGCGCGGCCTGCGGCCTGCACGCTGCACCCCACCCCCTTGCCCCAGCCCCAGTGCTGTAGCCAGAAGGGCCCACTTGAGGCCCTGACTTCAGGTGCGTGGGCTGTCCTTGGGGGCAGGATTAACCCTTGGTGTCCCCACCCTGCTGCTGGGCTGGAACGCCCTGCTGGTGGGGGTGGGGGGTGGGCCTGGAAGCAAAGTACATGGGCCACTCTGGCACACCTGTGGCTACGCCCCTGCCTGCACCCAAATTCCCTCCCAGAGTCCATGTCTCCTTCTGCGTCCCAGCCCTGAGCCCCTCCCACACGCACGGCCTCCTGGAGCCTGCCCCCCCCAGCGTGGAACCCCCCTGCACGTGAAACCTCCCAGCCCAGAGTATCCCAAACCCCATTCTTGGCCCCACTGCAGGGTCTTCCCGCTGACTGGAACTCGCATCTCCTGCCTGTATCCCAGCCTGGCGCCCCCTCCTGCACCCTAAACCCTTAATTCTAGCCGCAGCCCAGAGTCTGTACCCCCATCCCAGAGCCCCCCCCTTCCCAGCCCGGAGCCCCTCCTGCACCACAAGCCCCTCATCCCTTCATCCCTGGCCCCACCTCAGAGCCCGGCCACATCCCTCCTCCCCTGCCCCTCCACAACTGCAGGGCGGAGGCGTGAGGAGGGCAGGGTGCGGCTGTGTGTCTGTCTCTCTCTCTCTCTGTCTCAGGGGTGACCAAGGGTTGGTGCCGCTTGGCTGGGGCAGCAGTTCGTTTCCTCAGCTAGCTCATTGCAACCTTCCCCCCCCCCTCCCCCCCCGATCCACAAATAGCCGAGCCAGGCCAGGGTGAGGCGCCGACCTCTCCAGGATGTAACAGGATTTCTGCAGCGGGATTCCTCAGCCTGGTGCCTCTGCGGCTGGGCCCCAGCAAATACAGACCCATCTCCGGGGCCAGTCCTGCTTCTGCTGAAGTCAGCAGGAGTTTTACCTCTGACACCAAGCGGGAGGGGGGTGACGTTCCAGTCTCTGAGGTCTCTCACCTCAGCCCCTCCCCTCCCAGTGGACTCCCTGTGCTGGGGGCGGTGTTTGCACGTGTGTGAAATCCTGGGTCTGGCCTGCGCCCTAGCTGGACCTCCTACAAGCTGGGAGAGGGGTCAGCAGACCTGGTGTGTGTGTGCGGAGGGTGAGGCAGACGGCTGTGGCAGGAGGAGGTGGCAGGAGGCCTGTTGTCACAGCAAACCGAACACTCTTGCCCCATCCCTACTCCGAGGCCTCACCCTGTGCACCCTCATTCACGCTCGCCCCCCTTGGTCGCTTTCACAAGCCTGGAAGAGGGGGTTGGGGATGGGAGGGGAGAGGGCTCCAGCTGGAGGGGCGGGCTCTGGTGTATGGCTGGGGCAGGGCTTGGGGTACAGGAGGGGAGGAGATGGAGGCGCCAGGTGGCACTTATGGCAAGTGGCTCCTGGGAACCAGCTGTGTGTCCCAGGCGCAGACCTGGCCAGGAGCTGTGCACTGTCCTCTCCCATGGGTTGCTGTTCCCAGCCAATGGGAGCTCAGGGGGCGGTGCTCAGGGCAGAGGCAGTGGGCAGAGCTCCTGTGGCTGCCCCACGTCCAGGAGCCAAGTGGCACGTTGCCACCTCCTAGATCCTGCTGCTCCACCAGCCAGAGCCGCCAGGTTTCCAGTCCAAACCAGACACCTGGTAACCGAGGGTTGGGGGGCAGGTGCCTTGGGGGGGGAGGGAGCAGAGAGCTGTAGTGGGCAAGGGAAACCCCTATTCTGAGGTTTTGCCCCTTCCCAGACCAGTCAGTGGGGGCAGGGGCCTGGCATCCCCAGACCTGCTCCACCCCCAGCCGGCCTGTGGAACGGAGCCGGGAGGAAGCTGGCTGAGTCCTGGGGGGGACCAGCCCTGGGGGGGGGGGGGACACCATTTAAGCTGGGGCTGGCAGGAAACCTTTCGCCACCCCTGCGGCGGCTAGGGCCCCGGCAGCCTGCACTGTTCTTCCCTCCCCAGCCAGACCTCTGCAGGCAAGGCTCCCTTTCCCCTGCCTGGCTAGAAGAGCCTCGCGCCCCTGGACTGCAGGCCCGGAGAGCCTTCCCAGTGGGCCCGGGAGGCAGGCAGCGCTGCCCAGCACGCAGGACGCCCCGGCCCCTTGCGCAGACGGTGTTTTTCTGTTTCCCCTGCAGCTCAGCGGCTCGGACGACTGCAGCTGTGAGGACGGGGACGAGGCCTCCTGCAAGAAAAGGAGCAAAAACTTGTAAGTCACGGTGCTGCGCGGGTGGAGCGCTGCCCCCGGGGGGGAGACCTGCCTCCCCTCGGCTCTGCGCCCTCTGCCTGTGTCTGAAATAACAGGGCTGTGCTTGCTTGCCCCCGGGAACACCGGGCCACAGCAATCGGACTCACTGCAGATTGAGGATCCTAGACTCAGAGAAGACTAGGGCTGGAAGGGACCTCAGGAGGTCACCGGTCCAACCCCGCTGGAGCTGAGGTCTGGCTGGCCTCAAAGGAAACTGGGCTCCCCTCCCCCCGGTCTGGGAGGCAGCGTGCAGGGAAGGCCGACGTTAGGGGTTCCTGGGGCAGGCAGGATTCCCTGGGCTGCAGAGAAGTGGGGGTCACAAAGGGCATTTCTACTAGAGGGACACTTCAGCCGGGGCCTCCTTCCTGCTGGCCCCTGCCGCGGGGAGGAGCAGAGACGCTTGCAGCAGCTGCTGCTGGTTAACTCCAGGCCCTGCTAAGGGCTCCCAGAAGCGAGTCCTCTGCCCGGCAGAAGAACCAGGCCAGGGAGGGAAGCAAAGCCGGATGGTTCTTTCTATCCGCTCAGAGTTGGTCTGTGCTGACCTTTGGCTGAGTCTAGACTGGGCTGAACCCTCCTCCCCCTTTCCTGGAGGTTGGCTGTAAGTGTGACACGCCCCTTGGCCACAGGTCTAGTCTGGCCATGTGCGGACAAACTCCAGTGTGGAGAGAAACCCGGGAAGCACCTAAGTCCCTCACGGGTCCCAGCTGTGTGAAAACTGCCTCCCTGCTGAAAGCACAGATGTGGCCAGATGTGCACGTCCTAGCAGCAGGCCTGGCACATGGGCTCTGCCCTCCCTGGGCAGCCCACAAACCCTGGGGCTATGTCTACACTCGCGGCTTCTTGAGCGAGAAATATGCAAATGAGGCTAAGTGGGGAATAGCGCTGAGCCTCATTTGCATACCTAATGAGCTGCCATTTTTGCAGAAGAGGCTGTTGGGCCAGGAGCTGTCTACACGGGCCCTTCTTGCGCAAGAGAAACCCTCCTGCGCTACGTCACCACGCGGATTATTTTCAGGAAGACCCGCGCAGGAGGTCCCGTGTAGACCGCTCCTTCTGGTGCAACAGCCTCTTCTGCAAAAATGGCGGCTCATTAGGTATGCAAATGAGGCTATGCCCCCTTAGCCTCATTTGCATATTTTTCACACAAGAAGCGGCCAGTGTAGCCCTCGCCAGGGGCTATTCGCTGTCCGGCCGTGGGCGCAGGGTGAGGGCCGGCTGGAGAGCCCTGTGCTCCCAGCCCCGGGGCGCCCTGGCCTGGTGCGAGGGGCGCAGCCGAGGGGGGGGGATAACCTGGGGGGGGGGCGCCCCTTGCAGCCGCGCGCGGGGCCGAGCGGGGCTTGGGGCGCTCGTGGCGCGGGGCCGCGCGGGGGCACTGTTGCCGCACGCGGCGCGGTCCCCGCGGGCTCCTGCTGCAGAGCCCGGCCCGGCCCGTCCCGCGCCGCTTGGCACCGGCTGGGCTGCGGTGGCGCGGGCCGGACCGGGGCGGGGCGGAGGGTTGCGGGGCGGCCGGAGCGCCTGGCCTCGCCCCGGGACGCGCCGCCCCCGCTTGGCTCGCGGGCCGCCGGGCCATGTGGAGTGTCTCGGGGGCCGGCAGCTGCGAGCGGGCTCTCCGCGCGCTCCCCCCGGCCAGCGCCCGCCCCCCGGCCGCCCACGGGCCCGGCCCCATGCACCGCTCCGTGGTGGACTTCTCGGAGAAGTACCTGGAAAGGTAGGCTGGCCGGGGGGGGCGGCTGGTCTGCGGGGGGGGGTAGCTGGCCGGGGGGGGCGGCTGGTCTGCGGGGGGGGGTAGCTGGCCGGGGGGGGCGGCTGGTCTGCAGGGGGGGGCAGCTGGCCGGGGGGGGCGGCTGGTCTGCGGGGGGGGTAGCTGGCCGGGGGGGGCGGCTGGTCTGCGGGGGGGGTAGCTGGCCGGGGGGGGCGGCTGGTCTGCGGGGGGGGGGTAGCTGGCCGGGGGGGGCGGCTGGTCTGCAGGGGGGCAGCTGGCCGGGGGGGGGGGCGGCTGGTCTGCAGGGGGGGGGGTAGCTGGCCGGGGGGGGGGCGGCTGGTCTGCAGGGGGGGGGTAGCTGGCCGGGGGGGGGGTGGCTGGTCTGCAGGGGGGGGGGTGGCTGGCCGGGGGGGGTGGCTGGTCTGCAGGGGGGGTAGCTGGCCGGGGGGGGGTGGCTGGTCTGCAGGGGGGGGGGCTGGCTGCAGGGGGTCTGGCCGGGGGGGGAGCTGGGGGGGGGTGGCTGGTGCTGGGGGGGGGTGGCTGGCCCTGGCCGGGGGGGGGTGGCTGGTCTGCAGGGGGGGGGTGGCTGGCCCAGGGGGGGGGGGGGGGTGGGTGGGTGCGGGGGGGCGGCTGGTCTGCGGGGGGGAAAGGGGGGGGCGGGGGGGGTGGCTGGCGGGGGGGGGGGGGGGGTGGCTGGCGGGTGGGGGGGGCGGCTGCGGGGGGGGGGGCGGCTGGCCGGGGGGAGGGAGAGGGGGCAGGGGGGGCAGCTGGCCGGGGGGGGCGGAATTGTGATGCTGCTGGTTCTGGTCTGTGTGTGCGTGTGTGTGTGTGTGTGTGTGGTTGGTTGCTGGGGGCCGTGGGGGGCACGGGCACTGAGAGATGGGGTGAGGGGGCTGCTGTGAGGTGCTGAGATGCCCAGGCTGTGAGAATCGTGGTGGCAGGTCAGTTTCAGGCGTGCTGGCCTGTCATTCCCCAGGATAGCCAGGGCATGGCTGCTGCTAGGCCCTGGGGGGCTGACCAGAATCGCCGGCCCCAAACCCAAGGGAAGGGTTTTCTTACAAGCTGCCCTTTCTGCTGCTACTGGCCAGAAAGCGAGCTCTCCACTGAGGGCCGGGTCGCTCAGGTCGGTGGCTCTCGCCCACTGGTGCGGGACGGTCAGGGCTGGGGCTGTTGTTGGGTTGTGAGGAGGAGCAAGGCAAATGAAAGGGCAGTCGTCTCTGGCAGTCAGTGCAGGTGGAATCGTGGCCGGCGGGCCGGAGCGCTAGCAAAGGGATGGGGAGCTGTCTGGGCTGCACGGTCTCAGGCAGGAGACACGGGGCTGTGTCTAGCAGAGCTTTGCCCTGTGCTGCTAGCTCGGCATTTGCATGTGCGCTCTCGCTCACGCCCAGAGCAGGCTCCCCTCCCGAGTGCCGGGCCCATGCAAGCTGCAGGGGCTGATTCTGCAGGGGAACAGCCGCTGAGTTGCTAAGTTAAGACCATGGCTACAGTTGTGGGTTGGAGCTAGGCAGGGCTGTGTGGCCCCCCTTGGAAACAGCCCTCGGGCGTTAGCATTCCTGCCGAGCCCTAATAGGAGACAGATGGCAGTTGAGGGCTAGATTCCTTCTTTGGGCCCTGCTTTCCCACATCGCTTTCTGGCTGATCCCGGGCAACCGCCAGCCAGCCTCCGAGTCTCTGCCCAGCCGGAACCCCTGCAGCAAGGCACTGAGCCTCCACCCTCAGTGCAGCCAAGTATCCAAACAGGTGCCGGTCTTTAGGTGCACGGCGCGGCCCTGTGCAGTCAGTGGAACGTCGCAGGAGCCGACAGCCACGTGTGTACTTCCCTGCTTGCTGGAGGGGGCCCGAGGGCCCAGCCTCTTGCAGGGCTGAGTGTTAAACAACCTGCCGAGAGACGAGGGAGCCATGGGAGCGGTCCCTCTCTTCTGCTCCGTGGTGCCGAGCGTGGGGTTCTCTCCTCCATGGCCCGGCTGCCCTCGGCACCATAGTCCGAGCAGGGCGGCTCTGGGAGGAGGCCCTGTGCTCTGGCAGAGTGAGGGGAGGCTCAGAGCTGATTGGGGGAAAGGGGGGGCGCTGAGCAGAGCCCTCGGACAGAGCACACGGCCCTGGCTCCAGTCGCCCGCCTGCTCGCCTGTGTGCTCTGCCTGGGACACGGGCGTACCTTGCGCCGGGTCCTGCGGGCAGGCAGGTGACAGGGCGAGGGCTGGGGGAAGGGCCGCGAGAGCCTGTATCCCCCCCGCCCGCCGGGGCAGCCTTAGATTCTGCCCAAAGAATCCTTCCCTGAGCCATCCCAGGGGTCGGCTGTATGCCTGGGGCCTGCACTGGTGCCAGGTGACCGTGCTGGGGCTGTGCCGAGAGATGCAGCCCCCAGCTCCACGAGTCCCCACGGGGCCGGGTGGGCTTGTCCCCTTCATGGGCCAGCCCTGGCGGCAGGGGGCCAAAGCCTGCCCAGCCCAAGGCCCTCGCGAACGATCCGGCCGTGCGTTGGTGTAAGTGGCAGCCAGGGTCCGCCCTGGCCTCACCAGGGCAGCGTGCGCAGCGGGATGGGCCTCACCCCGGGGAGGTCACACAGCTGGCAGGCTTAGCTGATTTCCCTAGCAAGGCCAGCCCTGCCCCTCCCACCCGCCGCAGAGAGCCGGGCCCCAGGCTGCACCAAAGCCCCTTGGGGTGCAAGCTCCATGTCTCCGTCCCTGTCTCTGCCTGGGCTGGGTGCAGGGCCCTGTCGCTCCCGTTCGGCCCCTCTCTGGTCCTCCCCCGCCCCAGCATTCCTGAGGACGGCTGCTCTCTATAAATAGCTCCTCGTAAATCCCGGCCCGCCGGTTCCCTGCTCTGGCAAAGCCCCTGCTGCTGGACTGATTTTTTTCCACCTTCCTTTGGTTGCCCCAGCAACCCGCCGTGGAGCTGTCCGCAGGCGCTGCGGCCTGTGTGCAGCTGGAGCGCGGCCGCGCTGGCTGGCGCTGACGCCGCCCTGACTCACACATGCCTGTGTCGCTCCGTGGAGCCAGCGCAGCTCCTCCGGCCCGGCCCTCCCACTTCCTGACTTGCTGGCCCAGCGCGCAGCGCGGAGCAGGGAGGCAGAGCCGCCTCCGCCTCCGGCCAGGCTGATCGCTCGCTCGCTCGCCTGCTGCCCGGCCACGTCCCTCCGGGGCGCGCTGCCTGGGGTGGGGGACGCTGCCCGGCTGACGGGCAGCCATGCCCTTCTTCCGAGACCTCTCCAAGCCCCAGGCCCTGGAGTTCCACGCCGACCTGCTGCTGGGCTTGGCACAGCCCCACCACGGGAGCCTGCAGCGCAGGCACACCATGAAAGAGTAGGTGGTGGGGCGCTGGGGGAGCCTGGGGCCAGCCAGCCGAGGGCCGCGCCTAGCCAGGCCTGCCCCGGGCTGCTCCGTCTGGCCCCTGCTCAGCCGGGCGGCGCCTCTCCTGCTGGGCCCTAAAGTCCCTCTGCCTCTGGGTCAGTAGCCGCCCTCTGGCAGTGGGTTCTGCCGCCAGCTGCCTTGCGGGAGAACGTGGGGCCCTGCCCTGGGACCGTCTCCCCAGCAGAGCTGCCCGCCCCAGGCGCTGAAACCCGCTCTTCTCTCCAGGGCCAAAGACATGAAGAACCGCCTGGGGATATTCCGACGGCGAAACGAGTCTCCGGGAGGCAACCCCAAGCTGGACAAAGCAGTGAAATCCCTCAAGTAGGTCCTGGCAGCGGGAGGCACCGGGCTGCCAGAGCTGCTGTGGGGGGGGGGGGGGTGCCCATGGCGCTGGGACACCACCCGGTGCAGAGCTGGCCCAGGGTCGCCAGGACAACCAGCCGGGGGGGGGCAGGAACTGCCCTGCTGCCCCCATCCCAGGCCACAGCTGAGCGAAGCCCTCAGGGCCAGTGCGGAGCTGGCTACTCCCCTTCCCCCCGTGACAGCAGGGGACAGGCTTGGCCAGCAAAAGACACGGCTGTTAAGGCCCGCGTGGGCCGTTGTCCCCATCCCCTCTGAGCTCCTGCCTCACACAGGCCGGCGAACCTCCCCCAAGGCCTCCCGCTCCCCTGGCGAGGGGCTGAGCCACCGTGTGGCCTTCACAGAGGCTGCTGCACAGCTGCCCCCACGGGGCTGTGGCCCACCTGTCCGAAGCCACCGACTCGCCCCAGGGTCCCATGGGCCCCGCCGGGCCGTGTGAAACGGCGCAGGGTCTGGACTCCTCTGGCCCCTTCCCTCGCGGGGGAGCCTGTCTGGGCCCAAGCCCTGGCTCCAGCGGCCTGGCCTCTGGTATCCTGGGCTCGGAGCGGGTCCAGCTGTCGCTAAACCCGGGGACTGGGCGGCCTCGCAGTGCCCAGCCTGGGCCACCAGCCTGCGCGAGACTCGTGGGGGTCTGGACTAGCCGCCGGAGCACTGCCTATGTCTGCGGCTCTCCTGCCCCCCAGCAGCCCTTTGTCTGAGCCTCGGGCTGGGCAGAGGGGGCTGCCTAGCTCTGCCCTGCTCCCCACCGCCAGGGCCCCGAAAGTGCTGCCCGCCGGGGAGAAGCGGGGTGCCTTCGGCCCAGTGGGGCAGCAGAGGCAGGGTCTGATCCGGCCGGGAGCCCAGGCAGGGCTTTGCCTTTCCAGTGACAGCTCCTTCTGTTGCAGGCCCAGCCCGGAGGAAGCGCTCAAGTGGGGGGAATCTCTGGAGAGGCTGCTGCAGCACAAATGTAAGTGGCTGCTCCTCCCCCGGGGCTGGGCTCCCCCGGCAGAGCAGGAGTCTCTCGGGTGTTGCGCTTCTCGCGTGCGACTCCCCCTGGGGGCTCCGGTGCTCGCTCCCCTCCCCCCTCCAGTCCGTGGGGCTGTGTTCTCCAGGGACAGTGCTCCGCTTCCGGCTGAGGAGCTGCTTGAGTCTTCCTCGTGGGGGAAACAGCAGGGCTAGGAAGGTCACCTCCTCCGGGGCAGACTGGCTGGGCTGTGTCCCAGGGCAGGGGCTAGACTAGCCGGAGACGGGTTTCCCAGCTTGCTGGGGTTTCCGTGAACTCCCAGCAGCCGCAGCCTTCCCGTCCCCAGGGGCACTTCAGGGGGCCAGGAGACATTACCGGGGTGTCTCAGCCCTTCCCCCAGTTCCGCAGCTGCAGCAGCATTTCCAGCTCCGAGTGGGGACCCCCGGCGGCGGGACTCGCCTATAGGCTGTCTCCCCCCGTATCTGTCTTCCCCAGAGGGGAGAGCTTGTTGGGAGAGGCTGGCGGGGGTGTCAGCGGGGTCCCAGTGGGTGGCTGGCTGCTGGGGCCTGGCAGTAGAGCTGGCTGTGCTCCCGGCAGATGGGCTTGCCGCCTTTCGGGCCTTCCTGCGGACGGAGTTCAGCGAGGAGAACTTAGAGTTCTGGCTGGCGTGCGAGGAATACAAGAAGATCAAATCCCAGTCCAAGATGGTGTCCAAGGCCAAGAAGGTCTTCGCCGAGTACATTGCTATCCAGTCCTGCAAAGAGGTACCGGGGGGCACTTGCCACACAGCCTGCTGCCCCGCTCGAGGCCCTGGCCGGTCTCTCTGCTGGCTGGGGTCCGTCATGCCAGCTGTCAGAACGGCAGAGCACAAGGTGGCTCTACCACGTGCTGAGGGCTGGAGAGGCCCCTTGGTGCTGCCCTGGAGATACTGGCCAGTGTCCCTTGCCAGCGCAAGGCCCCAGGGGCCGGGAATGACCCGTCTGAGGCTGGCAGTTGGCTTCAGGCTGCCCAGGGACCCGAGCTCAGTTTGCCGATCCACACCCCGGCCGTCCAGACAGGCAGTTCCAAAACCATCCCTGATGCCAGTGCTGCTGAGTCAGCTTGTGGGGGTACCACCCCCCCCATGTTAGCCCCGCCTTGTTACCCGTCACGTGCTGGTGGGGGCTTCACCAAGGAGCAGCCTTTGGCCCTGTCCTACCAGGGCTGGAGGTGCCCTGGTGAAGCCCATTATGAACATGAGCAGCCAGGCCGTGTCAGCGCAAGCGTCCTGTCTGCCGAGGGAGGGCACAGAACCAGTACCCATCAAGTGATCCCTCTCATAGCCCGCTGCCGGCTGCTGCCGGAGGCTAGGGCACCGTCCTTGGCTAGCAGCCATTAACCAGTGGTGGGCAGCCTGTGGCCACTGCGGTTCTGCGTGTGGCCCCTGAGACAGTCGTTGACCCACACGCCGGGTTACCAGATTCTGCTGGCTTCCATCCGTGTCAGGGTTTTTCCGAGCGGTGTTACGAACGTGACCCTCGCTTGAAGCCCGCGAAGCGAGAGCCAGCCAGTCCCAGCGCTGCTGCGGTCCCGTCGGCCCGCCCTGCGAATTCTAGGGACGCCAGCGCAGTTGGCAGACCCACCCTCGCCCAGGAGCCTGGCGTGGTTACGCCAGTCCTGTGGCCACTGAGATGGAGGTCACTCCTGCGGCCCGCTCACCGGCCTCGTTGCCCATCTCTGCATTAAACAGTCCCTGCTTGGTTCCCGGAGCCCGTCCCTAGTGTGTGCCCAGGTCTCTCCCTGCCAAAGCCTTTCCCAAGTGGGTGACGGTTCCCTTTGGAGCAGAGAATGAGCGCCAGGTGGGCCAGGCTGGGAAAGTCTGCTGGGCATGGCTTTAGGGGACTGTCCCTTGTTCCTCTGCAGGTGAACCTGGACTCCTACACGCGGGACCACACCAAAGAAAACCTGCAGACTGTCACCCGGAGCTGCTTCGACCTCGCTCAGAAACGGATCTATGGGCTCATGGAGAAGGACCCTTACCCCCGCTTCCTCCGCTCCGAGTTGTATTTAGACTTAATCCACCAGAAGAAATCCAGCCCCTCCCTGTAGAGCCCACAGACTCTGCCGGGGCAGCCTGGGAGCTGCCTGTTTACATGGAATGGACTGGAGCGATCTTCGGGGAGCTGGCCTTTCTGTGCGGGGCCGCCCGGGGAAGCCAGAGCTCTGGAACCAGCGGATGTGTGAAGAGGCAAAGGCAGAGAGCAAGAGGCCCGGGGGCTGGAGAGCCAAGCAGTCTGGTACTGTTGCATCGTACCCTCCTCAGGGCCTCCCCATCTCACTGGTACGACGCCCTTTGCCAAGGCTCAGGTGTGATTTTAGCCAGGAGGGAACTCCCACGAGACTACTGTGAAGTACTGGCCTGAGCTTCGTCTTTGGTTTTGGGGGGCAAGAAGTGACCCTGAGTTAGGGGGCAGCGGGGCTTTGGGGTGGGTGGAAACCAAGAACCTGCTTCTTACCTCAGCAAGAGACACTCAACTGGACCAAACCCCTGCCAGTGGGGCTTCTGTGCTCCGCCCCGAAAGCCCTGCTGGGGGGCTACAATGGCACTTCTGAGCAGAAAAGCCAGTTCCTTCCCCAGGCCAACCACACTCCTCTCCATTTATTTATTGACCTCCCGTGTCGTCGCTGTATGATAGGAGCTCCCTGCGTCCTCTCTTTTCTTCATGTACAAGTGCAATATTTCCGCGCGTCTTGCTGGAGTCCCACAGTGGAGTGGACAACCGCCTCTTCGACGAGCGTGTGCAACACTTTCTAACTCTGCGGGGTTTGACAAACTCTGTGCTCCTAGCAGCAGGCCGTTGGGAGCCCGTAGGTGTAAATATCGTTCCGTGACGACGGAGGGTTTGATTGTGCAGATACACAACCGTGTGAATCCGACACTCTCACGACTCTGGATAAACCATATGGTGGTCTGGGAACTTAGTGCTGGATCTGACCAGACAGAATGTCTTGGGTCTACGTGCCCAGTTTACAATACAAAGCATCTCGGCAGCGAACACAAACATATTGAGGTCGTGGCTATAGTGTAAATAAAAGGAGAATATCATTTCTGGTACCTGTCTTTTCTTCATGCTTTCTGTCTTAACCAGCTGGTCGGTGTAACACGAATGAGGACAACGAACCCAGCCTGCCCTCTTTGCCCAAACAAGGGCTCCAAAGCCAGCTTGGCTGTTTCCTCAAGCATGACTTTCCTCCTAGAAGAACCCACGAATGTTTCCCCCTGAAGGAAAGTCAGCAAAAAATCTCGTTCCGTCAGACTCAGCCTCTTTTCCTGAGGTGTGAAAAATTCAGCCCCTGCAGGCTGAGAATTTTGCACTTGGGTGTGGCCGTATGGGACCAATCGACCACTGCTTGGTGTGGCCTAAGGGACTCCTCTAGCTCCAGATTTAGGCTGTGTCTACGCTACAAAGAAAAGTTGGAAAAGAAACTGCAATTTGCGTATCTTTTTCCGCTTTTCTTTTGGAAGAGGCTTTTCCAAAATTTGGCACATCTACACGGCGCCAAATTTTGGAAAAACCTCCTCTTTCGGCACATCCCGTCTTCCTCGACAAGGTTTACAGGGATGGCGAAAACGTGTCCGCTTTTCTCAAACTGTTCGGAAAAGTGGACACGTTCCTTGGACATGGCGCAGCTTTTCTGGGATGCTGGAGGTATTCCGGAAAAGAGCTGCACTGTGTACGTAACCTTAGCTCTTATAAAGAGACAAGATATTCCTTCCGACCCCAGAGGCATTAAGGCCGTTTCCAAGACTTTTTGAACACCAAACGACTCCCCTGCAGTGTTTGTAACCCAAGCATGCAGGGCCTGAGCCTGGGAAAGTGGAAACAACCAACTGCCCAAGGGGATTAGAGTTTTCATTATCCAGGGAAGAACCAGCCGTGAACAAGCAGCACCGACAATGACAGGTAAATGCGACTGGTTTGAAGCCTTGTCTGTGCTGGTCTGAAGGTTTATTCCCCCCACTGCTAAGAGACTGTGTTGGAAAGTTTGTTTTTTAATTGCAGTTTTTCTTTGGTCTCAGCCGGTCTGTTCCATTCCTTGTGTTGGAAGGTTTTGTTAGAACTCTGAGTTCGCTACAGATCATTCCAGAATTCTTTAATTCAGTTCAGTGTGCATCTGTCTGTACAGGGTCTCAAACTCACAGCCCGGGAGCCATCTACAGCCTGAGCAGTTTCACCATCTGACCTGGGAATCCCTGCAGCCCAAGGGGTGTATGTCCATCCCTGGCCCCCAAAACCTCCCCTTTCAACCCCCACCTTGTCCTCTGCTCCCTTCCCCCCCATTGCACCCTTACCCCAAGGGACATGGTTTAGGGGATTACCGGGCAGGGGGCAGCAGAAGGCGTTGTGATCCCCACACTTCCTGCTTCCCCACAGGACTCCTGGGCTGGACTGTGAAGTTGCTTGGGCTGAGGATGGCCTGTGGGCTGGGAGTTGGAGACCCCTGGTCTAATAGCTCTGCAGTAGCTCGGCCGGAGGCTCTGGTCTCGAGACAGGAATGGCTCGGTGGAATTCACTGGGCCGTGCTGTGCCGGAGGCCCGACAGGATGATCTCATGGTCCCTTGTGGCCGTAACGGCTATACATCCCCAGGCTCTGTCACAATCCCGCGCAGGTCTGGTCTCTCACCGCGACCACGCTGTGAAGCTGGCGTCTGCGTTCATTCAGTGATGCCCCATTTTATCTTCCAGTCGTGTGCAGCTTCACATGGCCCATGTGTTCTGGGCTCCGGCCAGGGACCAGGTGCTGCACAAACAGCAGGCGGTCTCCGCATTGACAAGCTAAACAGCCCAGCCTGGCCTTACCAGTTAATCCTCATGACCACACGCAGCACACCCCCTTTGTTGCCTCTGTATCCGAGGCAGCAGCGGGGAGGTGGGAGCCGGTGCCTGTAGGGAGCCGGCTTCTAAGCCAGCTCCCCACATGTGCCAACGCCTGTGAAGCCGCCTGCCCCTCTCTGCTGACTCCCATGGAGGCAGCAGCACAGGTGGGAGCCAGTGCTCCGGGGGAACTGGCTTAAAAGCCAGCAGCCTGCAAACACTGGCTCCTGCCCCTCTCTTCTCTCCCCCCCCCCAGCGTGTAAACGTGTAACTGCTGAAAAATTGAAACCGACTGCCCCAAATATGTCATGAACACCTCCCCGCACCTGGGGGACAGGTCAGTCCTGACTGGCTAGTGCCCACCGGGAAGGATGGCCAATAGGAGCTGGGAGGGTGGTGTCTGAGGACAGCACAGAGCCGCCTGGCCGCACCTGGAGAGGGG
This sequence comes from Pelodiscus sinensis, assembly GCF_052426305.1. Lineage (NCBI taxonomy): Eukaryota > Metazoa > Chordata > Testudines > Trionychidae > Pelodiscus > Pelodiscus sinensis. The sequence goes on along the minus strand of NC_143074.1, from coordinate 3,411,191 downwards.
ACATGCTGCTGTTCCTGGGAGCTGCTTGAGGTGAGTGCCATCTGGGGTCTGACCCCCTCAGCCCCCCACCTGTGCCCCAACCCTGGTTTCTCCCCTGCCCTTCAAACACTTAAATCCCAGCCCAGACCCCCCCCTCCTGCATCCCAACCCCTCAGCCCCACCCCGAAGCCTGGCCCCCCAGCCGGAGCACTCATCCCCTCCCGCACCCCAGAGCCCCCTCCCCTCCTGTACCCTAATCCCCTGAGCCAGTTTGGTGAAAATGAGCAAGTAAGGGTGGGTAGAGCAAGCCACAGAAGGAGGGAGGATGGAGTGAGCAGGGGGCGGGGCCTAAAGGAGGGGCGGGGCAGGGCAAGGATGTTGGGGTTGTCTGGTAGAAACGTGACGACCCTAGAGTAGAGACAGCGATGAAGCTCGCCCCTGCCCCTGCCACCGCTGCACCAGCCGATATTTTCTGTGGTAAATTTTTTTCACAGGAAACAAGCTATAGCACTTGGCGGGTCACTGCCCCTAGTCCGCACTGCAGCACCAGGTTAAGCTGAGGTAACAACCATTATAAAGTAACAACATGTGCACGGCGTAGTGTGTGTGTGAAATGGGGAACCTCAGAGCGGGGGGCCCCCCCGGCTTGCCTGGATATGGCCCCCAAGGTTCAGGGAAGCCTGCCCCATCATGTGGCTGGAACACAAAATCTTCTAGGCTGGGTTTTGTGCTTGGTTGTTTTTTTTTTTGTTTTGTTTTTTTTATTTTTTTTTATTCTCACTTGTGTGCGGCCCCGACTGATTTTTCCGTGGGTCAGTGGCTTCCGACCCAAAAAAGGTTTCCTCTCTCTCCCCCCCCCCCCCCCCCCCCCCCCGAACCATTGGAGTGATAATTCCTTACACAGGCAGTCCCCGACTTACGAACGGGTTACGTTCAACGCCTGGTCGTAACTCGATTTGGTCGTAAGTCGGAAATACCTTTAAATGCGCTGCCCGCGCTGTTCGAAAAACTTGACATACATGGTTCTCAGCTCGAAAATATTATTATGGGGTTAATGGGAGGTTGGTCGTAAGTACAGACAGTCGTAAGTCGGTGTGTTCGTAAGTCGGGGAGTGGCTCAGCACTAGGACCTGAGCTTTGTTGGCAGGGTGGCCAGTGGTGGGGTTTTTAACCTAGCAGGGGGCTGGGTGTATGTAGCGTTTGCCCTGAGAACAGTGCTTCTCGTGGCATTTTCTGCCTTCGACGGCCTCAGAGTGAGCGGTATGACCCCTGGAGACTCAGCCTGCGTCTCTTAGTGACTCTCTGACACGCTGCTCCAGGCCGGGAGTCAAGACCGCGCTGCAGTCAGACGCCTATTTATAACCCTGGCTGCAGCCGCCCGCGCACGGGGATCGGAAGGAAGCTTTCGCGTTCTAGAGCGCGAAGGGGAAATCGGCCAGGAAGGGCAGCGCAGACTGTGGCACAGAACCCCGGGTATGGCTTGTGGAAGCCTCTTCTCAAATGCTGGCACAGCGAGACACCTCCTCTCCCACCCGAGGGGAGTCAGGGAGCCCTCCCACAATTTGGACCCGGCTCCAGTCCCGTCTTCTTCCCCCTGAGGCCCCACTGCCAGGGGGTGGAGAGACTTAGGGAGCTGGGGACTTGGGGGAAGGGCACAGGCCTCAGCCCTCCTGTTTAGGGAAGGCTCTGATGTCCTTTCAGAAGGCATTCGGGGGACGGAGTCTAAGTGGGGCCAAGCTGGTGGTTTGGGAAGGCAATGCCTTCCCCTGCCTATTATACTCGCCGCCCCTGCCACTAGCTAAAAACGTTTCCTAGTCTCTAACCTAAATCTCCACAGGTTGGCTGTGCACTGCGTGAAGAAAAACCTCCTTTTGTTTGTTTTAAACCCTCTCCTGTTAATGTCATTGGGTGACCCCTAGTTCTTATGCTATGGGAACAAGTAAATAACGTTTCCTTATTCACTTTCTCCACACTTGTCAGATTTTGTAGGCCTCTATCCCCCTCTAGTCTCCTTGTTTCTACAGTGAGACGCCCCAGTTTTTTCAATCTCTCTTCATCTGGGGCCCGTTCCAAACCCCTCATTGTTTTGGGGGCTCTTTTCTGAACCTTTTCCAATGCCAAGAGGTCTTTTTTGAGATGAAGTGACCACATCTGTATGGAGTATTCAAGAAGCGGGTGTCCCATGGATTTATACAGAAGCAATAAAATATTCTGTCTTATTCTCTATCCCTTTTTTTAACGATTCCTAACATTGTTTGCTTTTTTGACTGCCGCTGCATACCGAGTGGATGTTTTCATAACGACTATCCATAATGACTCCAGGATCTCTCTTGAGTGGTAATAGCTAAATTAGTCCCCATCATTTTGTAAGCCAACTCCCGCTATGCATATTGTGTAGCTGGAGTAGTGTATCTTAAACCGACCTGCCTGGTCTAGTATAGACCAGGCCAAAGGTGCCACTGGACTCTTCGTTATTTTTGCAGACACCGACTAACATGGCTACCCCTCTGAGACTGTTAACTGATGTTCAGCTATTATCCTTCTTCGGTGAATATTCCCTACATGCTTGTTTCTAGATGTATTAAAATGTATATTGTCTGTTTGCCTCAATTTTACCCTGCAATTCTCATTGCTCTGTATCAATGACCTCACTTCTCCCCCAATCTGTGTGTCATTTTCTTCCAGATCATTGCTCAAAATGTGTAAGCGGTGCAGGTACGGTTAAAAACAATTCCTCCGGCACCCCAGTAGAAATGCCTGCTAAATAATAATTCTGCCTTTACACTTAGAAACCCGTCAGCCGGTGTTTAATTCATTAAGTGTGTGCCTTGCTGTGTTAATTTTATATTGCTGTGCGTGACACTTTGATGACTAAAAAGCAGTACCAAGTCAAATGCCTCACCAGAGTCTAAGCATAATACAGCGCTACTCTCCTCTTTACCAACCAAACCTGTAATCCCATCCAACTACAAATCTCAGTAGTGTTCCGGACAAGGATGGAGGTGGTCAGACCAGCAGTAAGGGCCAAGGTTTGAGCTGGGTTCAGTCACAAGGGCTATGTTTACACTCGTGGCTTCTTGCGTGAGTAATATTCAAATGAGGCTAAGCGTGGAATATTGCCGAGTCTCATTTGCACACCTAATGAGCCACCATTTTTTTCAGAAGGGGCTCTTGCGCAAGAAGAAGCATCTACACTGCCCCGTCTTGCGCAAGAAAAGCCCTCTTGCACAATGCGGTTACACCTATTACTTTTTAGGAAGAACGGCCTTGCACAAGAGTTTTTCTTGCGCAAGAAGAGGCAGTATAGACACTCCTCCTTGCGAAAGAGCCTCTTCTGAAAAAAATGGTGGCTCATTAGGTATGCAAATGAGGCTCAGCGATATTCCATGCTTAGCATCATTTGCATATTGCTAGCGCAAGAAGCCGCGGGTGTAGACACAGCCAAGGGTTGAGAGCTAGAAAGTGGGCTGTGGAACATGGCCAGTACTCAGGCTAATAGGAAGGACCGGAAGTCACAGCCACCTAGGGATACACCTAGCTGCTCAGACAATTTTCTGTGATTCCTCCTCAATAGCGAGTCTGAGCCAACTGGAGAGGGTAGATACTTTGGGGGCAAGTACCTACTGGGAGCTAGGCCCTAGCAGCCTGCACTGTCTAGTCGTGGTACCAGTGCACTCCCTGGTGGTGGCTGCAAGCTGAAGCTAGCCTGAAGATACAGAGACCTGAGTTTGAAACCCACGGTTCCTCACTCTTAGTTGGACAGGATCAATTTTACATAATCTCATAGTATTTGGCATTAATTGTATTAGCTTCCTTTAATTCTTTGTTAATCAAGTCCCGTATCAGTAGCTCCATTTTCTTGCTCAGGATTGAGGTCAGGCTGACAGGGCTATAATTACCAGGTCCCGCAGATATTTTTTAAAAAAAAATACGGGCCCCACATTGGAAGAAAACTCATCTCTGGAACTTTCTCAGTGTTCCAAGAATGATTGAAAATGAATATGGATAGCAGTCAGCTCCTTGGGCGGCTCTTTTAAAACTCTTGAATGCTGATTCCGGCCTCGTTGCTCGGGAAAGCATAGCATCCAGCAAGGGGCGAATTCCCTTGCACAGCCATGGCTCAACAGGCAGCACATAGAGCTTTCTCAGGCTCCAGTGCCGTGAGCCTGCCCCAGTGAGTAGCAAACACAAGCTCAGAGCTTTTCCTTTGGCGGTATCCACACTAGTAGCAACGACACTAGTAGCAAGCCGTAGCATTGGCAATAGCAACAAGTCACTCCTAGAAACGTCAGTAGAACTGAAAGACAAAAGAATAAAACACTTCTGTCATTTAAAAAAAAGGTAAAAATAAACACTACGTTCTGCCTTGTATATTGGCCAAACCGGATAGCTTCTACAACAAAGGACAAATGGACACAAATCAGACATCAGAAATGGTAGCACACAGCAACCTGTAGGGAAACATTTTAACCTGCCTGGGCACTCAATCGTGGATTTAAAAGTAGCCATTCATCTACAAAGGGACTAATTAGAGAGAGTCTGCAGGACTGGAATTCTAAAGATTTGACAGGCTCTCCCTGGGGCTGAACAAAGACTGGCTGATTCATTACAAAGCCAATTTCTCCTTCCAATTAACATCTGCATTTCCACATCAAAAGCCATGTATGGGACACATCCAGCCCACTTAATTAGCCTCACTAATTGGGGTCCTGCAATTGACAGGCACTTCTGCTGCTGCTATGTATATCTCTTGGTTTCTGTTATTTCTGCTCCAATTCATCTGAGGAAGTGGGTTTTGCCCACGAATGCTGATGATTCTGTATTTTTTGGTTAGTCCACGAGGTGCTATTTTCCAGAGGCTCCTTCCCTCTCTGGTAAGGACGTAAGCCTGACTGGCCAAGTGCTGGGCAGGAAATCGTGTGGTGGTAGCAATCTTCAGAGCACGGAGAGCTAATTCCGGAAGCATCTCCTGTTGCTCGTGGTGTGTTTCGGCCCTGCATTAGGTCATTCTGATTCCTTGGCTCATCCGACTCCCACATTCCTTTCTCTTTGAGGGAAGGAGGCAAACAAACCCTGGACTCTGAGCTGGCCCTGGGGAGGGAGTCAGGCTGGACGGAGGGCGAGTGAAACATGCCTTGGAGTGTTTCTAAAAAGCCGTGGCCGTGTCATCGCACCCGGAGCGTGGGCTGGAGAAATGCTGGAGCCTTTGGAAACGTAGGAACTGGCTCCAAAGCAGCAAACAGCTCAGCAGTTTCCAAGCTGGCTTCTTTTAAAAAATGCAGCCCAGCCCCTGTGGATAGCAAACGGCAGTGAATCCCTGCTTCTTCTCTCAGGCAGCTCAAGGGTTCCCAGCTGTCGGGGCGGCTAAACGCTGGACTCAATGGCTACGGGAAGTGGTGGAATCTCCGTCACTGGAGATTAAGAGCAAGGTAGTCAAAAACCTGTCTAGATAATACTGAGTCCTGCCTTGAGTGAAATCAGAGCTGATAGGGACTGCGAGAGGGTGTTAGGCCAATGCTGAGCAGCCCTATGAAGAGTGTAACTTCTGCTGGTAACCGATAAGCTTCAGCTTATTGGTTAACTGGTTACCCGGTTACACTTTGCATCCTTGCTGGGAACCGCACTCCCAGCACTGTTAGCTACTCCCCTGGTGGAGGTGCTTTACATAGAGCGCTAGGAGATCTCCCAGCGCTTGTGCCATGGCTGCAGCTATGCTTTAAACTGTTAAGGCTGCGTCTAGATTGGCAAGTTTTTCCACGAAAGCAGCTGCTTTTGCGGAAAAACTTGCCAGCTGTCTACACTGGCCGCTTGAATTTCTGCAAGAACACTGATGATCTCATGTAAGATTGTCAGTGTTCTTACGGAAATGCTATGCTGCTCCCGTTCGGGCAAAAGCCCTCTTGCGCAAATGTTTTATGCAAGAGGGCCAGTGTAGACAACGCGGTATTGTTTTGCACAAAAAAGCCCCGATGGCGAAAATGGCGATTGGGGCTTTCTTGCGCAAAACTGCGTCTAGATTGGCACGGACGCTTTTCCGCAAAAAGTGCTTTTGTGGAAAAGCGTCCGTGCCAATCTAGACGCTCTTTTCCACAAATGCTTTTAACGGAAAAACTTTTCCGTTAAAAGCATTTGCGGAAAATCATGCCAGTCTAGACGTAGCCTTAAGTGTAGACAAAGTGTGTGTGTGTGTGTGTGTGTGTGTGCGCGTGCGTGCGTGCACATGCAGGGCCAGATTATCCATTAAGCACAGAGCCTAGGGCCTATGGGAAAATGTATGGCCTAAAAAAAATCAGAATTGACTCAAAAATAAAAGAACTGCTAAATCACATTTAAGAATTTGCTATTTGGATTAGAATACACGTGCCAATTCTATCTTTCCTGTTTTTAATATTTGTGTCTCTTCAAAACCCCGTCCTTGCCAAGTATTATTGTATCACTTTATTATCAGGCCTAAATTAACAGCCTTTCACTGCCTAATTACCCAGGTTCCCTGTAAGCTGGGCAGCAGCCTGGCCTCCCAGCTGCTTAATGAGCCCCACGCAGGAGCTGCTTGGCAGGGAGCTGCCTTACTGGGGAAGGGGTACTTCTCAGCAGGAGCAGTTCCACGCTAGAAAGGAAGTTTGCCTCGTCCAGCTGGTAGGGAGGGGACATCAGGAGCAGGGGTGGGGGAAGGTGAAGGTGAAGGGGAGGATTAGAGGGGGGAGTCTGGCACATCGTGGCTGGGCTAGGCTGGGAGAGGAGAGGATTGGTGTGATTACAGCAGCTGGGTTTGGCTGCACGCTCCAGCCTGCTGGGCTGGGGGTGAGCAGACTGCATGGGGCAGGTGGGTGCCGGCATCTGTGTGGTGAGGTAGGGGGAGTGTGTTGGGTGTCCTGACTCATTCCTGTCTGGGTTGCAACTGCTGGTGCAAGGGAGAGACACAGGGACTCTCTCTGGGCTGGGGGTGCAGGCCGCAGGGGGGGATATGCTGGGGTATGTGGCTATATGGGAGACGGGGAAGCTACTGTCCAAACTTCATTGTCTTATTAATGCATCAGAGGCAACTTGGTCAAATGCATCTTCCCTCTTCTTGCTGAGGTTGGAGTGAGGGGTTGGTATTAATTACCAACTGATTAGTGACATAATTACAAGATCTTAAATATGCCAGGAAGATACGATGGGAGAAAGAGTAACATAGCACCCGCTGTTAGACTTGTAGAGCAAACACAAAACAGCGACTCCTCAGAGGTTCTAGACCAAAATACTTTTCACCTAGTATCAGGAGGGAAAGACAAAGAGCTTGCTTCTGCCCATGCTGAGTTTGTTAACAGAAGGCAACTTCCTGGAGAGGTTAGCCTGAGCTAAAAATTAGTTTGTTTGTCGGGAGACCAATCCAGAGCAGACAAGTAAAGAGGGTGGAGAGATTCTGCATTCACAGATCTTAATGAAAGATCTGACTTCACTTGTATTGGTGGTTTTCTATTGTAAAGCTGTTAGATTGCTTTTGTAGATAGGCCTAGTTCGTGACATTTGCATGATTACATTGCAAAGAAAGTTTACATAGGTTTAAATGGCTTAAGGTATGGTAAAGAAAAGAATTCTTTTAATAGATTTTTTTGAGTGGGTTTTTTTTTGGAGCTGAAGACTCTGATCTTTATTTTTTTTTAAATATCCTGTGTTATTAACTAATACATGGTAAATAGTTAAAACTAGAATAACTTTGCCATGAAACCTGTTTATTTTTGTTTGACCTTTCAATTAGAGTTGGATTCCAGACAAGTGATTTCCATTAAATTTTAGACTTTGTTTGGGGAGGGGCATTAAGGCCAGATCTTTTATGGTATAGTTCTGGCTCTTCTGAGTCAATGGGTGTACTAGGTGTGATGTAGGATGAAGACTGTATTTGCAAGCTCTTTTTAAAAAATGGATCTGTCTACAAACTCTGAAGCTTTTAAAGTGCTGCTCTGGAGCTTCTACTCTGAGTTGGTGACACACAATGTGAAAGTTGCAAACAAGAATAACTTTTATTTGTGTTTAGAAGTCTGTTTCACTCTCCTAGTGATCCTAAACATTCTTTTAAAATACCAGTCACCTGATGTTTTGCTTCCCTTCCTATTTTCACATTTGTGACTTTATTTGCTTTCTGTCTTGCTTTATTACTTATTTTTACTGTTCTATGTTTGTGCACTATTAATCACATTAAGAGCTGACATCCCAGAGATGCCTTTTTCTCTCCTTTCCAGTGTAAGTAAATATTGTATTAATATTTGCAAGAAGAACATGACTGTTTCCAGTTGACTCATAGATTGCTTTAGCATCTTAGAGCTAGCTATGTGTGAATAATGCGCATTTTGATGTGCTCACTAGCTTGAGTTGTTAGGATGATAAAATACATGTAGTCCCAGAGCAGTGTTTATTTGATATTAAATAAACATCATAAGCATTGCTCCTTGTTAGTTATCCCTTGTTTTAAAATTGTCTTCCATGCCTACAAGCTGTTTAAAATATATATTTATATCTAGGTTTATTGTTTGTACTGATTGTGTGCATAAGAAGATTCAACCTGCCCAAGGATGGAAAATGTTAGAGGGAACACTGCTTATACAACAGGGTTTGCATTTCACAGTTGTTTCAGAAACCCTAGGTTACTACTAAACACTGTTTCTGGTGGAAATGTATGGCCAGCATCAGCCGATGTACTGTTGTTTTGTAAATGACGTTGAATGATCTTGAGACACGGTGTTGCCAAGTTATCAGCTCTGCGGCGCGATGCGTTGCTTTGGGGATTTTACAGTCGTAGCGGCAGCAACGTCACCTTACTTTTCTCCTCATCAGCTAGTTAACTCTCAAGAGAATCCTAAGAATAACTGGAGTATACAGTAAAATGGCTCTTATTTTAGAATGAAGTGCCATGAATTTCTCACGAAGTGCTCCACTTTCAAGACCACAAATTGAAGTGGGTGATATTAGGTGTATAGGTGAGAGGGCATTTCTCCCTTATATTTTTCTATATTGTCTAACATAAGGGCCTACAATTATGAGAGTGCCTAGGGCCTGCGAACAGCTTAATCTGGCCCCGTGTGTACTTAAACGAGCAATCTCAAATACCCCCAATTCCATCAGGTGCCATCATGCGGACATCCACATGGGTCATCTACAGGTTTACACCCTTTAGTTCCCAACACATGGCGCTAATGGACTAGTAGCAGTAGTAGGTTTTTTCCCTCCACGTAGATTTGTACTGGAAGCTATAGGCCATGTTGCAAATGAGTTTCACAGGCCTTTGCTGATGGCAAAGGAATTGTGGAACCTCACGATCATGGTTTCCCTGCTGCACTCAGAGGGGAGTGCGCTCCAGTGAGCAAAGCTTTCTGCCCATGCATCCAAACATTGGAGCTCTACCGCCCCATCCCCTTCAACCTTTTTACTGCACTCCTGCACCTAGCCTTGGGCTCCTCCCCTGGCCATTCCAAATCTGTGCCCAAGCTCTGGCACCTTGTTCGTAGGCTCCTTCCTCAGCCACCTCCAGTCCTTCCCTCTCTGCTTCTCAGCCTCGCTTTGCCCTCCTTCCAGCTACCTGCCCCCCGACTGCATTTCACTGCCACTCTCCTCTGTCTCAGGCTCTTTGCTGAGCCAGCCCCCACTCTCCCTCCTGCCCCACAGGTTCGGGGTGACGCTGCACTGTGGTCTCATGCTGTGCACGCCTCCCTCGTGTAACAGATTCACTGCTGTGCACAAGAGACCAGTGCTTCAGCCTGCTAACGCGTTGGCCTCCAACCACCCAAGCAGAAGCAGAAACATTGTTCAAGTTTTGTCTCTTGACAAACAGCTGAACCCTTAGCGATCTGAACCCTCCGGAGCTTTTCCCCAATGCTGTTCCATAGTGCGGGTGCCCTGCTCATATTGCACTGGTCCCCCCAGCTCCCGCTCGCCTGCCTCCCGCAGAGCTCAGCCTGGGCTTTCCTGCTCAGGAGGGGTCTTGTCAGAAATGAATGAATGGCTCGATTCCAAAGCTGCCTGCCGTTCCCATGTGCACCAAGGCTGAAAATCCTGAGCACGCTCTGCCTCAGTTAGCCCTGCTGTAAAATGGGCATCCGTGTGTTTTCCTGGCCCTTATCAGTTTGTGAGGGTTTGTTAATGAACATTAGATGCTAGAGCTCTTTGGGTGGAAGGAGCTCATGAGGGTGGAGGCCAGAGCAGCACCAGAGGAACTGGAAAAAACAGGTCAAGAGCCATGGAAATGGGGTACTCGGAGCTCAGTCTGGCTGTGCACGCGGGGTATCCATGTTGCTGCCGTCAGTTATTTACAGCTGTGGCTTTTGGAACCCTCCAATGCATTTGCCACTTCTGGCTTTCGCGGCCCCGTGAGAACCAGTGCGAATTCCGGCCCAGTACTTCTTGGAAAATCCCAACACGCTTTCAATGGGTAAAAATTCCAGCCAGTCAAAAACCATTTTCCAATAAGGTTACAGCATTTTTGACAAGTCTGACTGTTCTTCAGGAACCATGCCAGGCCATGTAATCACACATTTTCCAGTTGCTCTGCATGCCTAAAATAACCCCTGTGGTTTCCAGAAATACAGCACTGTGAGAAACACTCTTTTTCTGTTTCATCAGCTAACCCCAGTGATGTGCGACAGATCCCTGGTCCAGGCTGCAATTTTTATGGGAGCAGCTACTGCTCTGTCTCAAATAGCCACGGCATTGTTTCACCACGTTTGTAATCTCCAGAGGGTCTGTATAAATCAGAGCCGCATTACGTAGGTGGGACGCAGGCTGGTTTGCTGAGCCAGTCTGTGTGGTCCAACACAATGTCATCTCCTTGGTGAGACAAGACTGGGGCTGATATGAAGCTGACCAACAGCCACGACCTCTCAGAGGGGTGAACGTTGTCTGGTGTAGTAGCAGTGACGGGCAGCTGGCTGCCAGCTCTGAGAATGACATTGCAGAACTGTTCGACCTCGCAGCACATGCAGCTCCCCAGGGTGCTGGCCTGGGGGAGGGTAAGGTATTTGTCACCCACCCCTGGCCCCCGCCCAGGGTCCATTTGTACCAAAAAGGTAGGTTCTTAGCTGGGGTGAGCCATGTTACTCTGCTTTCAGGGCTAGGGTATCTTGGTCATTAACTCAGGTTAGCAGCTTGAGTCCAAGTCCAGTAGACTTTACCTTGAGCTACCGACCCAAGTTGAAAGCCCAATGCTGTGTCTTCACTGCTATTTAACCCCTAGGTCAGTTAAACCGGAGAAGAATGGGGGGTGTGTCTCTAGGCACCAAACACCTTTAAAATCGGATCGTTCGGAACTTAACCCCACTGACTTTCAAGTCACGTACACCCAGTGATAGACTCAGGTTTCTAAGTCACTTCCAGTCTCTTGAAAATGTGATTCTAAATATAAATGTCCTGGCTTGCTCTTATTTCAGTTCATTCCCTGCCAAGATTAGCTCTGCTAAAGAAATAAGAAGAGAGGCAGGGAGCAGAGAGCTATCAGCAATGTTATTAAGGAGTCTGTCAAATGATTAATTGCAATAGTTCTGATCAATCACAGTTTTAATCACACTGATAATACCAATTAAATATTATTATAAATGTATTTGGATGTTTTTCTATGTGTTCAAGTATTCTGATTTCAGTTACAACACAGAATACAATGTGTACAGTGCTTATTCTTGGTTTTTATTATATTTGCACTGTAAAAAAAGACAAAAGAAATACAAGCACTGTAGGGCAATCTCTTTATCAGGACAGTGCAACTCCCAAATGTGGAATTTAGTCTTTTGACCTAACCCATAAAACAGTGTAAAACTTGAGTGCCTACAAGTCCACTCAGTCCTACTTCTTAGTCACCTAATTGCTCAAACAAGCAAGTTTGGTAATAGTTGTGGAAGATAATGCGCTCTGCTTGTTTACAATGTCACCTGAAAGTGAGAATAGGTGTAGCCATGAAACTGTTGTGATTCTCCCAAATTCTCATCACAGCTAACTCCATGGTGCTCCATCAAAGCCCTGCAGATTTTCAGGTTTGCCCCAGCGGAGGAGCTGATGGTTATTTATGAGGCAGCGTACCCGGGAGAATGTTGCGAGGGGGCAGAACGTACCCAGACTGCTGCGTGAGCAGAGAGAATTGCTTCATAACAACTCTATTGGTGACATAGTGTCATGGGGCATTCCATAGGCTTTATGAAAACATGCTTCTGAATAGAACACAACTGGAATATATTTTATGCAAGGTACTTCGTGTGACATATCATTGGACAGGTTATTATATTCTGCATATGATTATCCCATTGGTATACACACATCATTCCTGATTTGCAGTTAGAAATAAGAAGCATAAACCTGTGTTGCTAAGGGAGGGCCATTAGTTGTACTCAAGGAACTTAATGGCCCAGCACTCAGACAATGATTGTTGAACAGACTTGTTTTTCCTGTAAGCCTGGGAGGAAGAGCTATGGTTGGTCCTACCAAGGCATGTCACCATGTCCCCTGATGCTGGGACCCATCTTGGCGGCTGTAATTTTCCACTAAAAGTGAGAAATATTTAAACTGAACAGGGAGAATTCTAGCCTTTTGCATAATCTATGCAAAGGTGGGAAGCCAAACAAAATGCTGTCAGTCCTCTGGGAACCCTGGCTTGCCACCCAGGATGGCTGCTGGAAACATCTGTGACTGAAGGGCGAAGGGCTGAGCCCAAACCGGGAGGCTGTCCAATCTGTGAAGGAAGCGTATCCGCATAACTCTGAGGCTGAGATGTGTCGCCGGACTCTTAGTGCATTAAGCTTAGCTGGTGTGTTCTGTTTCACTTTGTATAGTAACCTGCATTGTTCTGTCTGCTATCGCTAATGACCACTTAAATCCTTTTATAACTGTCAAGGCTGTTCCCCACTTTGGCACTTCGAATGGAGGAGGTGGGGGCCCGCATGAGCCCTCAAAAATCCCTTGCCTCTAGAAGAGGCTTCTGTTTTACAAACTCTCCAAGGTCACCGCTTCCCTGCCCTTGGGGGTGACGCTGCCGCCTCCCAAGTGCAAAACCCCCTTTCTCTTTGAACCCGGGAAGATTCGGTTGGGAACTTCTTCCCATGGGGGGGGGGGGGCTCCCCAACTCTTTTACCACAGGAGAGTTTGAAAACACAAAGGGTAATCTGGGATAGCTGACCTCCGGTCCTAGGCATGCACACAGGCCTCCTCCTGCCTCCCAGGAAACAAGGATCGAATCGCCACTTTAAAGGGTATTCTCGCCTGCTGGACCTGGCAGGGCAGTCGGGCCTGCGAGTCCATGGGCCAACAATGAGTTAGTGAGTAAGATTCTGCCCGTTGGCGGGAGGAGCTTAGCATCTCCGGTGGGTCGGCACAGGCCCCAGCACGGAACCTCCCCTTTCCCGGAGGCTGGCAGCTGCACCCCCAGCAAGGCCCTGCCCCTGCTTCCTTGTTTCTAGGGCACGGCTGGATGCAAAGGTAATTAGTCTGACTGGCTACGGGGGCCGCCCCCGCCCCACGGGCCTGGCTAATTCACTCTCAGAAGCCAGCCATGCTGTCTGCCTCGAGGGAGCCGCACGCGAGGCCTGGCTCTGGGCGGCAGCGTGCAACGAGGTTGCCTCTGGCCTAGGAGCCCCTTGCTTCTGCTGGCAGGTGTGGCGCTGAGCCCCTGTGCCACCTGCTGGCAGCCCCTGGAGCTGCCCGTGTGGTGCCACTACACCCCAGCGAAGCCCCCAGCCGCACCCCTTCGAGCCACGCCCCAGCATCACGGGGAGGGAAGCGGGTGCAGGGCCCCATCCGTTGGATGGCTGGGGAGGGCGCTACAGGGCCTCCCAAAGCCTGCGGCCGTGGCCCTGAAGCATCCTATGGCAGGACGGCCCAGCACAGACACTCCGCAATGCGGGCCAGGCCTCTGTGTGAGAACAAAGCGTCTTTCAGCCTGGGTGCTACCTGCCTGTTTCGGACTGATCGGGACTGTGCAGAATGCCTCCTTCAGGCCCGGAGTGAGGGAGGAGAAAGCAGCTCGAAACCACTCTGGTGGCCCCAGTGCCATTAGCAGAGCCTGCTCTGATTTGCATAACGAGGAACTAATTAGCTCAGCCCAAGCCTTGGCCTCCAGGGGCAGCATGTGCCAGGGCCCCTCAGCGTGCAGCGGTGGTGTGGTGTGTTGTGCCTCTCCCGCGCCCGCTCTTATCAGGCTCAGCTCGTTCTGTTCTGGCTCCATCTGCCTCCCTTCGCTGCCCTCTGGCTGGTGCTGGAGACCTCGTTCCCGTGGGCGGGTCCGGAGGCAGGGAGTGCTGCTCCCCGGCTCTCTCCCTGCCCATTAGTAATCTCCTTGGAAGGCAGCACAGCACAACATGAGCGCTGGCTTCACAGAACATTCCTGGGGCTTATTCACGGCTCTGTCCCAGATGCAACTTTCTTCTGCTGAGGCTCCTCCTGCCTCGCTCTACGCAGCTCCAAAGGCCAGGGGCCCAGGCTAGGCCAGGAGCATAAGACTGGCCAGGCTAAGTTAGACCAAAGGCCCATCTCGCCCAGGGTCTTGTCTGCCCACCGTGGCCAATGCCAGGTGCCCCAGAGGGAGTGAACCGAACAGGGAGTCATCACGTGATCCCTCCCGTCGCCCATTCCCAGCCCCTGGCAGAGGCTAAGGACACCACCCCAACCCATCCTGGCCTCTCCTCGGTGAATTTATCTCCCCCGTTTTGGAGCCCTGTTGAAGTCCTGGTCCTCACAATGTCAAACACAGGCCTTGTTGTGAAGGAAGCTGCTTTCAGTTGCTGAGCACCAGCTCCATTGCTACCATTGGCTGGGAACTGGCAAATGGGAGCTGCGGGGGTGGCTCCTGCAGGTGCTGGCAGAGCCCGTTGCCCCTGCCCCTAGAAGCCAGACATGCTGGCCGCTTCTGGGGCCTGCCTGAGATAAGTGCCACCCAGCCAGTGTCTAGTGCCCTTTGGGAAGGGCCTGGATGCTGCTGCTTCCTCTGCACAGCTCCTGGCCTGTGACGGGTGCTCCCGCAATGTACGTAATATGGAATGTCCCTTTCTCCGTGACCCCCAGTAGCCTGTGGCCTGGCCTGGTCCCAGAGCTGCCCACAGTGACGCCTGCATCTTTCCCATAGCGGGTTAGCGCTCCCGGATGTGCTAGAAATGCCACTCGGCCCGTGCAAGGTGCAGAACCGTGCGCTTAGCTCCATCGCCTGCTCCCGTCTGCACCTCTGTTGCTTAGTGCCTCCCCACGGGCTGAGGCAACTACCTCTGCTTTCTGCGGGCTTCTGCCAGGGCCTGAAATCTCGTCCCCATGGGGGCTGGAAAAGGGACACTCCCTGGCCTGCTTCCAAACCCCCCCCCCCCCCCCCCGACTCGATCTCTCTGGCCCAGGAGGTTCTGCATGGAAATGTGACTCAGGTTTGGGGGAGTTTTTAGGCTGCATATTTTTAAAACTCCTTCCCACGTGTTTCGCTGTTGCCAGAGCTCGGGGCTGGTTTCCAGCCTCGGAAGATGAGCTTTTTGGTTCTTTGTTAGGTAACTGCAGCAAGGGAGGTTTAGGTTGGACATTAGGAAAAAGTTCCTAACTGTCAGGGTGGTTAAACACGGGAATAAATTGCCCAGGGAGGTTGTGGAATCTCCATCTGTGGAGATATTTAAGAGCAGGTTAGATAAATGTCTCTCAGGGATGGTCTAGACAGTATTTGGTCCTGCCAGGAGGGCAGGGGGCTGGACTCGATGACTCTCGAGGTCCCTTCCAGTCCTAGTGTTCTATGATTCTAAGCAACCTAACCTGGGCCTAGTAGCATTGCTTTGCACGGCAGCGGCTGTTAAACTTCCATTCCCCCGTCCCTCGCCTGAGGGCTGTGCTTTCATCGGCGCCCTGGGCCCTGCTCTGAGGGGCCCCTTGGGAAGCCAGTGTAATGACTGTGTCTTCACTCTGCTGCCAACCCACCTCAGGGCATGGCCAGGCCTTCGTGAGGTAGGTTTCCACAGACAGAAGGCGAGTGAATCTGAAATAACTAACCTGGATTGTGCAGTGAAGGGTGGAGTCTCACAGGCAGAGAGTGAGAACTGGACTACACAACGCGGCCGTGTTAGCAGCCTTGGGGGAACGGCGACATGCTGCCCACAGTCCATTCGACAACAGTTGGGCCGGCCATTTTGGAGCCCTCTTCGCATGCGCGTCCCAGCCCAGCAATTGTTCAGCTCGGTGTTCAGAGCCCCTAGAACAGGGGACAAGTGCACCAGCGCCGAGCAGAGCGGAGCAATTCCCTCTTGGGGGTCTCATGCAGCACTTGGGCCCCTCCCCGCACCCCCGAGGGGGCTCCCCAGCAGTCTCCCTCTAAGCTGCGGGGCCGCACAGCTTCCCAGGTGAGGAATCAGCCTGGCCCAGTCCGTCAGCTCCCTGCAGGGAGCCCTGTGCTGCCGCCCTGCTTAGAGGGAACACTGAACAAGACGGTGACTCTTGCAGTTGTGCTCAGGCTGGGAGGCAGGAAGTTTTCTCACAGAGGCTGCTCTTGCATCCTTCCGCCCCCCAGATAAACTTCCCCCGTTCGGATCGTTTGCAAGTGGCTGGGAGAGTCACGGTAGCTGTCGACAGACCTGGCTGCCGGCATGAGCCACACGGGGTGGGGGGTTCAGGCTGGACAAAGCAGTGCATTCTGGGAAGGGTGCAGTAGCACCAGGAGGCTGTGATCCTCGAACATCTCGTTTCTGGATTCTGCTCCCTGGCAGACGAGACCTTCCTCGCTTTCCCCGTGCGGGGGGACTGGTGTCGGTGGCCTCCCTTACTTGCGCAGACAGCGGGAGCCGGGCATGTGCCAGACCTGCATGGGCATCTTTTCCCTCCAACGTCTGCAGCTGCCAGACCTCCTGTACCCCCCCACCAGCCTCCGCCTGGGGCTCAGTTGGCTGGAGGTGGGTCTGTCTGTCTGTCCGTCCTCACCCCTGCTGTAGCTGACATTCCCCATGGGCAAAACACCCCTTGGGCACAAGGCCTGTGTGTAACCCACTTCTGCTGGGGCCACCGCTTTGTCCCTTTCTAGGGGCATGTCCCCAGAGGGGGGCCCCATATATCCCTCACGTGAGCCCCACTCATTCCCTGGGGTCGAGTTTCGGCCCCTCCCCCGGGGCTCATCCTTTAGGCATGAGCAGCCAGAGCGTGGGGGCAACTGGCCGGTGTGTTCAGAGCCATGGGCGGCCCAGGCACCTTGTGCGGACGTGCCTCCTAGTTCAGGCCTGGCCCGTGGGCAAGGCGCGTGAGGCGGTTGCTGTGGCCCCACACGTTCGTGGCCCCGCGCTGCCCGGCTCGTAGCCCTGCCCACCCGGCTGCTCACACACGGCCATGTGGCTCAGCCAAACACTGCGTGCCGCCGTGGGCCCCGCGAACTCCTGGGCCAGGCCTGCCCTAGTGGGGAGGCCCTGTTGTGCCAGCCTCACAAGAAGCTCGTGGGTTTGCTGCACAGACCCAGATTTCAAACCAAGCCTGAGCCCCAAACAACTCGCTGCCACTTTCTCCTTCCTTTGTTCCAAGGGTGCCAGGTCCATCCACCAAGCTGGCGGTGGCTGTCCTGGGGAGCAGGAGGGCTGGCAAGGGGGAGGAGGCAGGGCTCGAACTTGGGCTCCAGAAGTGGTACCTTATCTACTGTGCCACTGGAATAGCCCTTCCAACCTCCCTACATCCTGGGCCCCCCTTATACGTCCTATGTCCCAAGGGTGCCAGCTCTGTCCCTCGGGAGCCTGGGTTGGGTGTCCCCGGAGGGGGTGTGTGTGTGGAAATGGCCCCGTTCCTCTCGTGGTTTCGGTGTCTGACCTCAGGGGAGTGTGGCATGGTGCACCCTGGATTGCCAGCGCTCCCGGCCTGGGGCCTTGAGGTTCTGCTGAAGCCAGGCAGGTCTTGGTGGCCTTGCTCCGTTTCTGCCTCTGCCAGTGATTACCCGGCCTGGCTGCAGCCTCATGCAGCCCACGGGAGAGTTGTCGTTGTGCTCAGTTGTCCCCTTCTGCTCCCCCAGGGCGCAGCCAAGCAAAGCCGTCTGGTGGAGTCATTGGACCATGTTCTGCGCCAGGGACACCAGCGTCAGCCCAGCGTAGCCGCATGGACGCCAGTGGGGGCGTTGGGACTGGCACGCGGCTCAGGGCGCGGGAATCTCTCCCCGTTGCAGTTTGACCTGCTGCAGCAGCTGGTGGAGACGTTGGCAGGCCTCCCCGCTCCACCTAACCCTGCAGCCATCTCATTGCAGATCCAGGCGGTTTCCATGCCCCACCTGCTGGGGCGGCTGCCTGCTCCAAGCAGTATTTCCCACGCCTCGTGCCTGAGAAATGCTCAGACCTGGGAACCTGGTGGAACTTCCTCTGGAGACCACATGCTGCCCAAAAACCACAGCCTGTTTCTAGATCAAGTCCATCTGATGTTGTCTCCCTGGGAACCAGCTTAAACACCTCCGAAAAGCAAAACCGTTTGGAGAAAAGGATCCCTGTGCCTGCGTCAGCCCGTTTGACCTATGGTTGAATTTATTCCTGAGGCCGGGCCGTGGTGGAAGGAGCGCGTTTGGCTGACCGCCTCGGTAGAGAAACCAGGCCTGCAGCTAATTCCGTTACTCAGCGACGTCCCAAAGAGAAGCTGGTCACTTCACTGGGCTCATGTTTACCCTGGAATGGGAGACACGCCAAAGGGGAACAACTACAAACATTTCGCCCTCAAAAAACCGGAGCTGTGGAAATAAGTTGCCATCGATTTCGCGGGGCTCCCCCAAACTGGGAACGAAGTTAGCCCTGAACAAACAGGGAACGTTCCCTCACTCCACAGAGACGCCGCAGCAGATGGGAAGAGCTGGGACCTGGCCCAAGATTCAGTGGAGCAAAGGAGAGACGTTTCCACAGTCTCTGGTTCTCTGTTCGTGGCCTCTGCAGCACAAGGCCCCAGGGGGGAAGAAGGGGGGCGGGTTGGGACGATCCCTGTCGGGGGCCATCCGGGGAAGGCCTCCTGCTTTGAGCCATGTCACCTGGGAGGGGTCATGCGCCAGGAAGCTGTTGAATGAAAACGGAGGGTCTGTTAGTGCTCCCTGGGCTTTCACTGGCAATGCAGGCTCCCAGGGGTCGTACACTGATGAGACGGGCTGACAGCCAGTAGAGCAGTGGTGGGCGGCCTGCGGACCCCCGGTCTGCCCCTTCCCCCACACGCCTCTCGCACTGGGGGGCTGGAACCCCGCGCTTCCTACTCCTCCCAGCACCTTCCGAGCTCCAGGAACCTGCTAATTTGTGCTCCATCCTCGCCCCGCCCCCCCACCAGAGCCAGAACGCTGCGAACCAGCGGCCCGCTCGCGCTTGGTGGTCGCCCAGCACTGCAGTGGGGAGATCTCACTGGCGAAGGGTTCAAAGCCGAGGCTGCACCAGCGTCAGAGGTACCGCCATCCCTGCGTGGAGAGCCACTCCCAGGGCTGACACGGGACTGCGGACCGGGCCGGAGCTCTTCCAGGGTGATTTGCACCCACTCTTAGAAAGCAGAGAACCTGTTGATATCTCGGGTCAAGCCATTGCCGGGAGAGCTAACGGAAGTAAGGCGGGGCTGGGGAGCCTTTTGGGGGTCAGAGGGGAGGGCTGCTGACCCCCAGAAAAATCAGTCAGGGGCCTCACACAAGTGAGAAGCCAAGAAACCAAAACCCTCCCGGAAGGAGGACCCTCCCCACACCAGAGCCTTGGGGGGCCCAGGTTAGTAGATTTTGAGGGCTCCAGCCCCATGGGGAGGATGGCGGGGGGGCTGGAACACCAGCACAGGCTCCCTAATGTTGGGGGGGTCCCCGAGCCTTGGGGGCCGGATCCTGGCAAGCCGGGAGCCGCATCCGGCCCCTGGGCCTTGGGTTCCCCACCCCCTGAAGTAAAGGGTACTTAGCAATCCAAGGGATGATACAACTGCAGCGGCGGGGCAGGCCATTGGCTCTGGCGAACTGACCCCCCTATGATCTGATATGGAATATTCCAGCTCGCGCACGTAAAATCCCCTCCCTGTGAGTCAGCATGTGCTAGTGAAACCCCCCGGCACAAGGCCACTGTGCAGCACGAGGCTTGTGCAACACGAACGTGCCATTTGGGCCAGCTGCGCAGCAAGGAATTTCATCGGTCACCTTTCCAGGAACAGGCCACAACCCCCCCCTCCCCAAGGAACGATTAACAATTGGCATCATAATAATTCCTGCTGCTTGCCTGTCTGGGGGGGCCACGCGGCAGAGCTGCCCAGCTCAGGGCTGGGTAGCCGCGCAACGGGCCTGGCGCCGCAGGACAGGCAGTGACTATCAGTCTGTGTTACTGGGTGCAGTGGGTGTGTTGCTCTCAGCCTGGGAACAGGCCTTGCAAGGGACTCGGTGACTCTGCCTCGGGGGGAGGGTGGCCGTGGTGACCCCTGAATTCCTCTGTCCCCGTGCTGGGATCAGGACAGGCTGTTAGCCTGGCCAGGTGGCATCTTGCGTCAGCCTGAAGGTGGCTGATGAAATGACTGAAAGAGCAAAGAACAGGACCGAGTCGGGGCGTGAGGCTGCAGGCTCGTCTCACCACGCCCGGGCTGTTCTCAATCAGCCATGGGCAACCAAGCCTAGTGAGGGGGCTGTATGAGCGGCCCTCCTCCGCCTCAATGGGCCGCAAGATTGAAATCCAGTGGGGGGCACCCTGCAGCTCATGCACCCCCCTCCCTGACCCCTTCTCCCCGCGCACTGGGGCACGAGAGCCCTGCGCTTCCTCCTCCTCCCCCTCCATCCCCAAACTGGTGCTGCAAAACTGCCTCGGGAAAAACTGACTCTTTCCAGTTGCCTAATGAACAAGAAAAACCCAACCTGGGCCTGATCTGCGCCCCTACCGATACCCGCCTGCGAGCGCAACAGATTATTTCATAAATCCACGAAGCGTCGGCGCCGCTGAAGAATTCTCCTCGGATTGGCCAACAGCACCAGGGAGGGCGAGTCAGGGCCCGGCCGAGGACGTTTGGCCAGCACGCGTCCTTGCTCAGCTGCTGCTGCGGATGTTTTCCTGTTTTCCAGGGAGAGTTTCTTATGTGCGGCCTTGGAGCCTCCTCTCACAAAGCCCTTTAAGCTTCAGAGGAAAGATTTCGTCACCTCGTCCAGCGTTTCCCTCTGAACCCGGGCCGCGTTCTATTTTCAGAGCGAAAACCCTGGAAAGTTTCTGCCTCTCAACCATTAACCTTCAAGCTCCCTTTTCAGCTCAGGAGAAACTCTCCGGTTAACTCCTGGGTGTTTTCAGATCACCTGCGGGGTGCTGCCAAGCCCGCGGCCATTCCACGTAATGTAGACCCGAGGTATGTATTTCGGAGGCCCTAGAAACGGAAGATGTGCGTGGCCACGACACGTACCCAGACCGTGCCATGCGGCAGGCCCGCGCAGGCGGGTGGTCAGGGTTTGTGTGCAATCCTGTGTCACAAAGCCCCCACACTGATGTTACACGCACACCAGAGCCTACAGGGGCCAGGGGTAGCTGCTTTTGTGCCCCCCAGGCTCTGGGGAGAGGCCAAAATTGAGGGGTTCAGTGTGTGGGAGGGGGGCTTCCAGGAAGCAGGCTTAGGCTGTGGAGTCTGGGCAGGAGGGAGGGTGTAGGAGTGGGTTGGGGGTTGGGACAAAGCTGGCTTATGGCTGTCCCACCTTCCTGCAGCCTGAGCCCGGCTTGGCTGGGCAAGGAAGCCCGCTGGAGTGCCCCAAACCAATACCCATCTGGGCCCTGACATGGCCTCTCCCCTGGGCTGGCAGCAGTCGGCTTGTGTGGCCCTTCCCCACCAAATGGACCTGCGCTGGGGGGGGGGGGGGCAGCTGGGGAGATGCTGGTGTGGGGCACGGGCCGCGTTCCGGCGGGCGGGAGTGGTCTGGCAGTGACGCACGAGGGCCACTGATGCCACAGCACTTGTGCACGAGCCCAGTGTCATCCCTCAGCTCGCCCCGGCCACGGCCCTGTGGGGCTAGGTGGCTTCCCACAGCACCTTTATTCTGGTCAGAGCCTGCTTTGCCCCCAGCCAAGAGAACGGCTTCTCTCCAGCCGCACTCCCCAAAGCCCTGTGTTAGCCTCCGAGGGGAGGCTGTACTCCTTCCCCCTTTGCGGCCTGCGGGCAGGACTGCAGGGAGCCTCGAATTGCCCAAGCCAGGCCTGCTGGCTGGGAGCAGCCTGGGGTCTTTGCCGATCGCCTCACGCCAGCGTCCGCCTCGGCTCCGCCTTCCCAAGGCATGTGTGCGGCCCGGAACCGCAGCTGGTCATGGCCGCAGCGCCGCGTGGGACTCGGCCGGCGCAGATAAGGCAGCGGAAAGGAAACAGTAACGGCTCCAGTTATTTTGGGCTAGCGGAAGGTCTTTCCTGCCAGCATGACTTGCTCACACACAAAATAGCCCTTCATTCCGCGCCGAGGGGAAACAAAGGCCCCATTGATCCCCGGCGCTAATGAGGGCATGGAAAAGACGCTGAGGGGAACTCAGCTGACTGAGCCGTTCAAAGACGGGGCCAGTTCTATCAGGGCTGAGGTCCAACGGGGTTATTCTGGGCCGGCCAGGAGCGGCGGGTTGAGACGCGGAGGGGAGATGCGGGTGAGAATTTCCTCTCTCCGTGCGGACGGCTCGTGATTCCCAGGCCTCTGTTCTCGTTGGCCAGAGCCTCGGCGGGTGCCGGCTGAGAGAGGGGCTGGTGTCTGGGTACCGAGGCAGGAGGGCCCGGTTCAGCCTGGGCAAAGCTTGCTCCTGTGTTCAAATCGGTTTGGGAGCTGGGGGCGCTCCTGGCCGGCTGCTGCGTCTGGCAGCAATTCCGCTGGGGGCTGGACACTGCCCGGAACGAAGGGAGGTCCTGGGCCTGCCCGGAGCAGGAGAGACAAGCTGCCCTCCTGCTGCAGGAGGAAGGGGCGTGTGCTGGGGGAACGAGCTGTGGCTGGGGCTCAGAGGTGAATCCCGGCGGAGACTGACCCGCCGTTGGCGCCAGCTTCTTTTGTCACAGGCTGGCTCCCCAGTGGCCAGCGCGAAACGGGAAAGAGGGACCCCTGGTCTGCCTCTGAGCCCCCAGGGGCTGTTGGGAAACAATTATCCCCGAAGAGCCGTTCGGGTCAATTTCCAAGGGCAGGTTCTGCCCAAACTATGGGCAGGCCGGCTGGGGAAGGCAGCGGAAGCCCCGCCCTTTCCCCCAAAGCCACGCCCCCTTCCCTGAGTCAAGCTCCTTCACAACTTTCCCCGCCCAACCCCTGATGAGAGCTGGGTCTGCCATGTGGCAGGGCCCCAACCTTCCCCGGCTGCCACGGCCACGCACCGAGGCCCTAGCCCTTCCCTGGTGGCTGGGCACCGTAGGCAATTTTGGAAAGGCAATGCCTTCCCTTGCCTGCATTACCTGCCGCCCCTGCCCACAAATGCTGCCATGTCCCCACGGGAACCGCCGAACTGGATCGGCCCGGCTTCCATCTCGCCCAGTGTCCTGGCTGTGGCCAGCCCCATGTGCAGCAGAGGAAGTGAAAGACTATGAATAACACACGAACTGTCCGTCCGTCTACACGCACCTGCTGTACACGCTCCCCGTCCCACCGACTGGGCATGCCCAGACACCCCCCCGCTGTAGACGCCTTTGCCCCAGTGCACACGCGGCACGTGCTGCACGGCTGGGGCCAGCTCACGCCGGCTCCACCATGGGATCCGAGAACCCAGGGAACCCTGGGAGCTGCAGGTGGCAACGAGCCACAGGGAAGGGGGGTGGAAGCTGGGAGGCTCATGCACAGCAGCGCCTTGTGAGGAGCTCTGGCTGCCCGAAGGGGGTGGCATTGTGCATGAGGCGGGTGGGTGTACCAGGGAGTGGTGGCTTTGGCTCCGATCTCGCCCGCAGAAGGTTGCCCCAGGCTGGATTAGGGTTCTGGTGGCTTGAAAACCAGGCATCAGCCAGAAAAACAAAAGTTGCCTGCTGGGGTAGATGGTTTATCTATGGGCCGGAGAGCCTGCGGCTAAGCCAGGCCTGGGTACACGCCGAGTCACACCTGGATTGGACTGATCCCAGGGTCAACCACAGCAGGAAGCTGCAGGGATGGGGCTCCTGTGGGCACAGAGGGTCTCCCGCTGGGATTCCCGAAGAAGGGATCCTGTCATCCCGAGTGGGAGATTGTGTGTTTCTCCGAGAACTTTGTTAATTGAATGAAACCCCCAGACCTAAGAAGGGCTGGAAGTGAAAGAGTCTGTGGAGTTTGATGGGGCGCTGGGGAAGGGAAGACAGGAGGAGAGCCCATTCCAGGCACCTGGGGCACGAAGGGATGCTCGGGTGCTGCCAGCTCGGTGACAGGAAACAAATGTGTCAACAATACAGAAACCAGTGGATGCTACAAGCAGCCTGATGACCTGTTGCTGCCACTGCTCAGTACCATTGTTGTCAGTCGCTGCCACCGCTCGGTACCATCGTTGTCAGTCGCTGCCACTGCTCGGTACAATCGTTGTCTCTCGCTGCTCATTACAGTAGGCTGAAAAGCTCATAGGAATTTCCAGCCTCTTTGGCCATCACTGCTGGTGTAACATGCCTGGTCGTCAGGAAGGCTCCTGACACTGCACTGCATCCAAAGCCAACGTGGCACACGTTCCGTGGCCAGAGAAGGATTTCCTGCACAGTGCTCAGAAACAAGGGTTGAGAGAGAACAATAGTATCTATGGGGCACTGAGGGAATCTGTTCTTGATCCAATGACTGTGACTGTTGTGACAGGGTCAGTCCACAGGGCTGCTACCGAGTGGGGAAAAGGCTAAGCAGGGGCTGAGGGCTGCCAGGCAATTAGGAGCAGCTGTCAGGGAGTTGGCCCAGGCCGATCTGGGCCAGCTGGCTCCACTTCAGGACTGCTTGTGGCCTTTAAAAGCCTCCCCAGTTAGAGGGGGGGGGGGGGAAGAGGAGGAGAAGATAGTTCTGGGCACCGCACTTCAGGAAAGAGGTGGAGAAATTGGAGAAGGTCCAGAGAAGAGCAGCAGAAATGATGAAAGGTCTAGAGACCATGAGCTAGGAGGGGAGGCTGAGAGAACTGGGCTTGTTTAGTTTGGAAAAGGGAAGGCTGAGAGGGGACAGGAGGGCGGTTTTCAAGCATCTAAAAGGGTGTTACAAGGAGGAGGGAGAAAACTTGTTCCCCTTGGCCTTTGAGGACAGGACAAGCAGCAAGGGGCTTAAACTGCAGCAAGGGAGGTTTAGGTTGGACATTAGGAAAAACTCCCTGCCTGTCAGGGGGGGAAACACGGGAATAAGTTGCCTGGGGGGGTTGTGGGATTTCCATCCCTGGAGAGATTTCAGAGCAGTTAGACCAGTGGTCCCCAATGCGGTGCCTGCGGGCGCCATGGCACCTGCTGGGCCATTTCTGGGCACCTGCTGAGTGATCGGGGCCAGCCCTGCCCCCGGACACGTGGTGCATGGGCGGTGCCGGTCCCAGGGTGCGCAGCGTATGGGCGGCTCCGCCCCCGGGTGCACGGCGCAAGGGCTGTGCCGGCCCCTGGGCACGCGGTACATGGGCTGTGCCGCCCCCGGGCGCCTGGCATATGAGCGTCCTCCCCCCCCCCCCCCCCCCGGGCACGCGGCACAGGAGCGGTGCTGGCCCCAGGCACGCAGCACATGGACGCTGCTGGCTCCTGGGTGTGCGGCACAGGAGCAGCACTGGCCCCAGGAGTGCAGCGTATGGGTGGCCCCGCCTCCGGGCACATGCGTGGCCCCGCCCCTGGGTGCCCGGCAGCCCCAAAAGGTTGGGGACCACTGAGATAGACAGACACCTTGCTGTAGATTCTGGGTCTTAGCTCCCCTGTCGTTGCAGGAGCGCTGGTTTTACTGTACTTAGCTCTCCCTAACTGGAGCAGAACGCGTGTTTAATAGACACGGGCTGTGAGGGTTCTCTCGTTGGTCACCAGTTTAAGAAACAGGGTTGAGCTACTTTCCTCGTGGCTGCGGAGAGCTGGGTGGGACATCTCCATGCCACTCTGGCCTGGACCAGAAACACTGCAGGTGCCCATCACCGTGCCCTCCAGCCAGGGATGCAGTAACCGTGGCCAGCAAGTGGTGCCACTATTCCAGTGCAACCCATTGTGCAGACAAGGGAAGCTGGCATGGTCCCTGCCTGCTTGAAACCAGGACATCGATCTGTGCCGTGGCTTGGGCTGGCATCTGCACGACGGGTCCCTTTCGCGGGCGGGGTCAGGGCCCATCCCAAATATATAGCAGGACTGAATGAGCTGCCTCGGAAGCAAGTCCCACGCTGGCTGGTTGAGGAGGAAGAGCCAAGACTGAGCCCTTGCGCCTGGGTTTCTGGCATGGTAACCACATGATCGCAGGGCCGGGCCAGCTCCTCTAGACAATTTCCGAGGGCGTGCCGAAGCCAGAGTGGTTGGCTGATGTCTGTGAGCACTAAAAACAGCAGCTGGCCTCTCTGCAGGATCTTATTGGCTCTTTTCCACTGTGAAAATAGTGCCTTGAAAAACCCATTCATCAAAAAAAACTTCCTTACTGCATTCTCAGTAGCAATGTACATGCATGAGCCACCGTGAATTATCCCGCCACAGAACCCTGCAGAGGGGGAGGCCAGGCGTCCAGTGGGGAAAGTGAGATCTAAGACTGGGAATCCAGCCCTTGCCTCTGCTCAGAAAGCAGCGTCCGTGACGGGTTGGGTCACAGACTGTCACCCGCTGGGCTGATTGTACCACTGAGCCTGCCAGCCCTCTGAGGCACCTCACCTCCTGGTGCTGCTGAGCCAGAACCTCTGGTCTCCTCCAGCAAAGGGCACAGAGTTGGGGTAACAGCCCCCCCGGCAGAGTGACACGGACACGGAGAACAGTGCATCTGGAGGGCTGCTACAGGGACTTGACAGCACCCAGGAGCAAAGCCCCAATGGGACCAACCACCCCCCCCCCCCCCCAATCCACCTGACTCTGGATAAAGACTGTACACAGAGAAAGCTCATAGAGTTGGCTTCTTTCTCACTGAAAGAGAGAGCTGCCCGGCGGTCGCTCCCCTCCGCCCATCCTGCTAACAGTTACTTACCCTGGGTTTGTATGACGGGGCGGCCCCGCCCCGCCCTCAAGCCCAGGGAAACCACCTGGTGCCGGGGGCAGAGAGAGCCCCACTCACACAGCCCTACTGGGCATGCTCCGAGGGGAGCAGAGGTATAAAAGGCTGCTGACCTGCTCAGAAGGGGCGGATCACGGCCCGAGCTGGAGCTAGCGCCCGACTGCCGGAGAGGGAGTCACCATGACCGCTGAACGCGCCGCTGCCAGGCCCAAGCCGGGCTCGCCCCCAACGCCGGAGCCGCCGACCGACCCCCCCCCCCGTGACCCAGGCACCGGACCGGACCCTGCCAGACCCAACGCTGACTGGGAAAGTGCCAGGACAGCCACCCACCACTGATAGGGCCCTGGGTCGGGGCCTGGTGGAGAGGGAGGGCCCGGACCCCCTACCCCTGCTGCCCGAGACCCCAGCGAGTGGGGGCTGGGATAACGAACTTTGGGACTAGGCCTCTGGGCCTGCGTGTTGAGGACTAGGCCGGGAGGCCGTATTTCCCCAACTACAGTGGACATTGAGAATAGGCCAGTGGGCCATATTTTCCCCTAAAAAAGGGGCATCACGCTTCGGGCCGAGGCCCAAGTGGGCTGGATGATGCCCCGGATGAGGGCGGCAACCCCGAGCGTGAAGGGTGACAGTTTGCCAAAAAACAAAAGTGATTTTATTAAGTCTAAAACATAGCATGGAAGTGGCTGCCAGTGATCACTGAGAGGTCAAGTGAGGCAGTGTGGGGAGCAGAGCCCGGGTCCCATATCCGACTGGAGAGCCCTGACCAGGGGGCTAAAGTTAATTCGGGGAGGCCTTGCCGCCTCACCTGGCCACTGGCCTTCACGAAGACCCAGGTGGGGCCAACAAAGCCTTTTTGTTGACCTTGAACCGGACTTGTGTGATTTGGCCAAACATGCTCCTCTGTGGTGTGACCTGAACCAAAGTGTGTCTCTGCTTTTTCATCACTCCCCATGAACCCGAAACCCAAGGACTTGCCCAGCGCTGGTCAGGACTCGTGTGCGGCAGCGGGGCTGGGCTGGGCCTGGAAGAAGTGATACTGCTTGGGGTTAAAACGCCCTCGTCAGGCTATGGGGGGAGGTTTGCACAGGGCCCTGGACACGAAGCACAGTCTGGGTGTGGCACTAGTCTTGTGTGCTCACCAGCATAAAACTCATAGTGCAGAATCCTAATGTAACAACCGGGACGTGAAATGGCTAGAGGGCATGTAGAGCTATACCCCTCGCTCTGGGGATATTGTTCTGTGGTTTTGAAGCACATCTGCCTCCCAGCTCTTTCAAATAACTCTTGAGTTTATCAGCAGGAATCATGGGCAGCGGGAAATGCAGACAAGGGAAGGCACAGCCTTCCCAAAATTGCCTACACGCTCCGGCCACTGGGGACCACAGTATGGCAGCCTTCAGATGGCCAGGAAGGATCATGTGGTGGGGTGGGGCTTGGCTCCGGGGGTGGGCCTCAAGCGGAAGGTGTGGGGCTGGGTCTTGCCTTCACCCACCGCCCATGGCAGAAATCTTCCCACCTGACAAACACGTCACCTTTCTGTCTGCAGCCTCATTTCCAAGCCGTCGGCATCGCGCTGACCCTCCTCACTCTTGAGCAGCTAAAATGATCTCGGCAGAAGCAAGACAAAAATACTCACAGTTCTCTGAGGCTCTGCAATCTGGGGCGCTAGACTGAGGCCTGGGACTGGCACAGAGCTGGGTTTGGGAGGCCAGGGCCAGTCCTAACCAATTGGCAGCCCCGGGTGACCACCTGGTGAGAGTGCTGAGCAATGAGAGGAGCTTTCAATCTGTAGCTGCCTAAGGCAACAGGCTGCGGGTGTGATGGTTTTGTGTGTGTGGATGCAAAGGCTCGTTTCCCACCAGTGCTGCCTTTAGAGCTAGATTTGATTGAATGGCACATGCAGTCCTGTAATTTGACTGGCAAGCTGATCAACAGGGAAGGGGCTGTAGTTCCATGTTAGTGCCAGCCCCTTGCTTATTCTGAGGACAGAGTTAGGATCCGCTCACCCGTGTCCCGAGACTGTGTGAAAAGAGTTTGGTTGATTTGATTTGTTACTTGGCAACAGTTTTACATAATGTGCTATTCATGCTTTAGGGGTGTGGAGGTCCTGACACACCACTAGAAGACTCACCTGGCCTGGGAGTGGGGGCAGGGGGCCCCCACAGGCCTCCCGTCTGTGTTCCCCGGGCCCTGCCTAGGTGAGGTGGGAGAGCACAGGCCTCTCACCAGCACTTTCTGGGCCTGGGCCAGGGGCGGCAGGGGGGAGGGGGATGATGCATAGGACAGACCCTGGAGCTTCCTAGGCCTGGGGGCACCCTCTTCCTGGTGCTCCCATGCTCGTGGGGGAGGCTGTGCAGGCCATCTGACCATGGCCATGCTGGGCAGCCTGATGGTGCTTGGGGGAAATGGGGGGGCTGTAGCTCCTACAGTGGGGGCTGGAGCTGGCTGCCCTGGTGGTGCTCCTGGAGGAGGGGGTCACGGCCGTGGGGCTTTCCCACCCTCCCCCCGATCCAGCACTGGGGACAAGGGCTGGAGGGGAGGGGTTTGGAGCAGGGGGGCCACTTATCTGGGCTGGTGGCAGGCAAGATGGTGAGCCTTGTCCCCAGCTGGCCCCTCCCTTGGGGGTGCAGCTGCCCCCCGTGGTCACTGTGCAGTCTAGCTCTCCCCTGTGCTTGCTGCCCCCAGTGGTGACTGTGAGTATCACGTCCTTCCTCTCCCTCTGCCCCCTCCCTTTCCATGTTATGGAAAACAATCAAATTCCAGGCACATCCCATTTTCCTGGCACGACCACATCCTGACCTCGCTTTAAGTTAGGAGAAGAGGAAGCTGCCTCCCAAATTTGGCGGTCCTCGCGCTTACCGTTTAGGAGGAGTTCTTGAACAAACGGCCTTGCAGACGGATGGACAGATGCACAAATCTCTAACATATATAGATAGATTTTTCTTCCCATCATTTTATTCTTTTGAACTTGGCCAATAAAACGTAGGCATTGGTGATAATTCTTCGGTCTGTGCTGCAGTAGGTGACGGCCCCACAGAGCCAGAGGAATTGTGCAATACGTAGGTGAACGATTAGAATCACCAAACTAATATGAGTCTTCAGTCAGAGCTGTGCTCGCAGTCCTGAAGCCCAGTTTCGCATGCGCTGCACCTCTGCCGCAGAAACACCATTTTACACCAGAGATTAGTTTGAAACAATGTCATTTAGATATTAGCCCTTTAAAAATGGATCTCCTGAAATAGAATGAGGGCAGAGGGAGTGAAGGTGGAAGAAGCTGTTGTCGCCAAGAGAGTCAGGCACAGAAATGGGATTTTGGAAGCTGCTTCTCTTCTAGAATTCCTCTCACGAATGGGCGATGCGACTGGTTAGCAATTTGCGTTCCAGCCATGCTGCTGTGGAGTTGATGGGGACTTTGCCAGCGGAGCAAGCATTGGCCCTTAAAGAGTTCAGAGCTCCTGCCCTAAGTTACAGCTGAGTCCAGATATTTTCAGATGTTCCTGGTCTGCTATTGGCAAGAGATGCAGCTGCTTTCTTTTCCTAGGTCTTCCAGCAATGAGGCAGGGGATCACGTTACACTGGAAAGACCCAGGGCACATCCATTTGGCCAGAAAGCTCTTTGACTCTATTCTGATTCAGTCCCTGGAGGAATAAAACAACCAGATTATATTTTTGAAACGGGAAAACCCACATTTCTAACCCATCTGGAAGGGCTCTCAGGAGCTCCTGCTGTTTGGGTTTACTGACACCTTCTCCTGTTTGCATTGCGATGAAGTGCATCTGCTCTCTGTCTTCCACCATAAAATGTTCCAAAGAGCGTCTGGAACAAGGTCTCTTCCAGGCAGACAGCCAAGCAGCAATACGGCAAAGGTGTTAAGGTTTCTCTGAAGACAATTAAACACGGGATATTGGCTCTGGGTTTAGCTGGGAGTCTCAAACTCCTTAGCTTGATCTATCACATTCCACAAAGAAGAAATTGCCTTCTGTGATGACATACCTGGCTCTGTGGATATGGGGAAAGCAGTGGACATGATATACCTTGACTTTAGCAAAACTTTTGATACAATTTCCCACAGTATTCTTGCCAGCAAGTTGAAGTAGCATGGATTGGATAAGTGGACTGTAAGGAGGACTGAAAGCTGGCTAGATTGTTAGATCAATGAGTAGTGTCTAGTTGGCAGCCAGTATCAAAGGGCACGTCTACACAGCAGGGCTAAAGTCGAATTAAGCTGCGCAACCTCAGCTACGTCAATTGCGTAGCTGAAGTCGAAATAGCTTAATTTGGCACTGCAGGAAGTTTGCGAAAATGTAAATTTAGTTAAAATTCCAATTCTCAGTGGAAACACAGTGTGGACATGTTTCCACCAGCCTGCCCCCTGCAGATGAGCCGAACACAGAGTTTCCACAGTCAGAAATGAGCAGCTGCCCCGTGGGGGGTTCAGTGGATGATTTGCGAAGTCATTAGCTCCCTAAATAGCCCACATTCCAATTCATCAAGGTCCCACATATCCCCTTCCACAGCTGCCCTTGGCCAAGGGTGGAAACACGCACGGCCTCTGCTGACAAGGGCCCCTGGCCACAGACACCACATCCTAATGTGGCCCAGACCTGGTCGGGAGCCCATTTCCTGCAGCATTCTGACGATCCAGATATGTAGGGAAGGTGCCACTGGATTCAGTTATCTAGCCCAGTTCTCTGGTGTCAATCCGCTTAGCTCCGTTGACTCCCAGGCCACTAAACAGCAGATGAGAATCTGGCCCCTTGTTTCCATGCACTGCTGGTCTCTCAGCACACCTCTCTATTCCTGCTCAGGACCCACATGGCTGAATATCTCCAGGGAACAGTGTTCCCTGTAAGCTGAGCCCTTGGGCGGCCACCCAGAAGAGATCCAGGTGCTGCCCAGCTGATTGGCAGAGTGCCCACAGCCAGCAGTATGTGTTTATATTGGTGGTACACAGCCGCACGAGCCGTGGTGCACAGAGAAAAATTTATTCCGCACATAGATGGAAACACTTAAAGGGAACATTGCCTGGGAAGTCTCTGAATTCAACGTCCAAGGAGAATGAGGGTGGCCCTGTAATGGTACTGGCCCAGTTCTCAGAACATTGCTCCTGCTACCTCTGACAGAGCCATTTGGCTCAACCAATTTCCGGTGAAAGTGTAGATGCTGCTGTGCGCCAGCCACGTGAAAAGAGAAGGCGGCAGCATGCCCATCCTGCAGTGTCCTCTGCGGCCCAGGGTGAGTTCAATACCCCAAGGACTTTTTCTTGGCAGCCTCTGTGTGCAAGTCAATTCCAGCGTCTGTGCAGAGCACTGTTGGAAATTGACCGGTGAGCCCTGACAGCCGCTCACGGGCAACTCCTTTGCCTCTGCCGACTGGAAAGTTTTGATCAGTTGCAGGGTTTTGTGTTTTGTGCCTCCTGATAATTTGCCTGCCAGGATGTTTGTTTATAACCACAGTGTTTGTAGGAGCTGTCGTTTTTCTCTGGTCAGTTTCCAGTGACCCGGGGGGCAAACAGCAAAATGGCGATTTTGTTAGCTGTCAGCACAGTCACCGACACCGGTTTTCCAGATGGGGTTTATGCGAGCCAGAGTCCCAGTGGTGCATTTTTGGCCATTGTTACGAGCTTGATTTTTGCAGAATGCCAGCAAATCAGAGACTTGCTTGAGCCAAGGTGCCAAATGGAGTGAAAATGAACAGTTTATTTCCTGTTTCCCTTGTATTCTAGGTGAGAAAGGAGGAGTAGATGTGAGGGGAAGGTCACAAGGGACATGGGAGGCACCAGGAGAGGAAGTATAACCATCTTTAGTTCTGTACTTGTACAGCGCCTAGCACGGGGGTGGGGGGGTTGGTCCATGACTCTGGCTCCTATGCCCTATGCTAATACAACCAATAACAGGGATTTCAAACACTTACTGTACTACAGCAAATAGACAGCCACAGCTCCCAACCTGCCAGCTACAGCAGCTGCCTTGTAGGGAGGGCGCCTGGTGGTTTCATATCACCAAGCCAGCAAATCAGAGGCAAGCGGGGGGGAGGTTACAGAAGGAGCACTTGCCGACTGGTTGAGGGCAGGCAGGGGACAAAGGAAGGGAGGTTTCGGGGGAAGGGGCAGTTGCTGTCTGGGAAACATGAAGGAAGCAGCCTTAGCTGAGGGCTGAGGGTCTAGTGATGACAATGGACCCCCTAATCCAAGGGGTCTGAGGCATCCTGGCCCTGACTCCTGAAACTACATCACGTCTATGCTGGGCTGTATCCTGGAGGAGCAATAACCCCCTTTCTATACTGCTGGTTGGTGGAATCTCATCTTGCTGCAGACGGGGTGCAGGATCGGGAGCTACCCGACGTGCCGCCACACCTTGAACATGCAATTTTACAGGCAGGTGTGTTCAGGTGCCCCCCAGACTTCTCTCGCGTACCCCAAGGGTCCGTGTCCCACGGGTTGAGACACACGGCATGAGAGCAGCGGGTCAGAAGTCTGTCACTGGCAGCCAGCCTGTGGAACTGGCCTGCAGCCATTTCTCGTCTTTAGAAGTGGACAGGAGGAACATTGGGAACATTTTAGTCGTGACTGACCATTTTACCAGCTCTGCGCAGGCATATCCCACAGGTGACCAGAGGGCTACCCGGGAGAAAGAAGCATTTTTCAGTGTCTGGATTCACTCAGACCTGACATAGGACTTTGAGAGTGACCTTCTGAAGGAGGTGCCAAGAATGGTAGGAATGAATTAGTTCGTACCTTACCGCTCCCGAGCTGGCCCTCAGCCAGAACGATTTAATCAGACTCTTACGTCTGGGTGATCTGCCGGTCATCTCTAGGGAGAGAAAGCATCCTGGAGCCCGCACGTTGTGGTTTTGGTGCCACGAAGAATGATGCTACGGGAGTCGCCCCGTGTCTCTTGATGTTTGGTCGAGAGCTGAGATGACCCATTGACCTGGATGGAGAAAGCGACGAGATACAGCTGCAGTTTATGTCCAGCCAAAGAGAAAAACTGCAGGAGGCCTAAAGCTCTCCCACAGCTGCTGCCCACAAAAAGACCGTGAAGGCTGATTCCCCACTCTGGCACCATTAATGCAGAAGTGGGGGCCCGCAAAAGGACTCCAAAACCTTATCTCTCCAGGCTTTGGTATAAAACCTCCCCCCAAAATCCTAAAAACCTAGATTCTGGGGATAAAGATCTGCTGCCAACACCCAAGTAATGATAAGAAAACCAGGGAAGAGATCACTTGGGAAATCTCAGCCCTAAGATAAAACCAGGACACAAAAATTAACCAATATCAGGTTAATAAAAAAGAAAGAACTTATCACCACAATACTCCTGTTACAAGCCTCGTTGGATTGGCTAGATGGTAAGAGCCACCAGTTAATAAACTCATGGGGAATTTTCTCATGGGAACAAAACTTAGTTACAAAAGAAAGGAAACCCCTTTTCTAAATGCACAGACATCAGATTCCCATTCCCAAGCCATAAAACAATAAAACCTAACGGATTTATCTAGACTTTGCCCTAGTTTCAGATGGTGAAGAGTCTTTTCTTGGAGAGAGACATGTTGTCTGTCCCCCTCAGTATCTGGAGAGAGACTGCCCAGGGACAAAGGAGGGAAAACCCCCAAATTCCTTTGTCCCGGTTTGAAATCCCTATCTGCATTTCTATTGGCTGACTGCTACCTGGCTAGGCACAGTTAACCCCGTAGTCCCCAGGCTGCTGGCCATCCCTCATGACCATGACGAAGACAGATAGTAACAAGCACCAGCACAATGCAAGAGTGCGCCTGCAGGAGCTCCAGCCAGGGGACAGAGCTCTGCTGCGGAGGCCGTGCCCGTGCATCTGCGTCTACGTTACTTCTCCCTGATTGGTCCTGAATGCTGAGCTCGTAGCAAGCCAAGGCAGCCACCCAGCTCTGCCCAGTAGCACCCAGCTTAGCACTGGTCATCACGGATGTCAGTGGATTGTGGCCGGTCCGCACTTGAAACCCAGCACCAGACAAGTAGTCATGAAGGGTATGTCTAGACTACATGGCGTAAGGGATCGGTCGGCAAAGGCTTCCCCAGACGACAGATCTGTGTCTAGACTGCCGCGCGGTGCCGGATCAGCTGATCGTCGGCACAGCACGGTGGCCATGTTTATTTTAATGAAGTGGGGATTATTTAAATCCCCGATTCTTTGACTATGCCGGGTAAACTAATTGACATGGCTTCGTTGACAGAGCCATGTCATCTAGACGCACCCGCAACGTCTCAGCGATGGCCCATTTCAAGGCCAAGGACTCCAGCTTGTGGACGTGGTGCGGGGTTTCACTGCCAGGCAGTCCACAGCGGGCAAAAGCCACGGGTTTCCATTGTACGTGTCAACCGTAGCCTCTCTACGGGGGACGTGCTACGTCAAACTGTGTCACATCCTTGGGCACAGTGGGGACATGCCCCGTGGTCATTACAAAATCGCGTGCTACAAAATTGACCTTAATGCAGTCAACTTTATCTCATAGTGTAGACCAGGCCTTCGTGAGGACACTACCTGTGCTGGCGGGAGGGCTTCTCCCATGCATAGGACTCTATTAGTGGCGTAGCGAGGAGGGATTGGGGGGACAGTTGCCCCTGGGTGCCATGGTAGGGGGGGGCGCCAATTTAGCTGTGCATGTCCATCATAAATCGCACTACACTCAGCACCCGCTAACTGGTAATATGCAAACTTTCTATTTCGTTCTTCAAACACAGACCCTCCTGACTTCCTCCTAAGGGGTCTGGATAATGTAGCCCCGCAAGGTGAACTCATGGTCACAGTCCAGTTTCTCCGCCTGCTCCCCTCCTTTGCAGAGCCGTGCAGCAGCGTGCCAATGGAAGGTGAGCTGCTGGGGGCGGGACCGCAGGATGGGGAAGGCTCAGCTGGCCAGCTCTTGGTGGTCTCTGACTCCACAGGGCTGCACGTAATAACTGCCCAGCTGCTCCAGGGCTTGGGGGGCAAATTTTGCCCCCGGGGGTATAACATTCTGGCTCCACCACTGCACTCCACCTCCCTGCAAGGCCCACGGGAGATGCCCGCCTGTCGACAAAGCTGGGTTCGGTCAGTGAAGCTCGGAGCACCCCGGAGCAGCACAGTTGTCCTGGCATCTGTCCCTAGCACAGGATGAGCCTGGGAACAGCACTCACATAACAGCCCTGAGACAGGAGGAGGCTGGTGAAGGGCGTGTTTCCAGGCCGCATGTTCATTAGTGGTTGCTCTAAAAATGCAAGTCTGCCTTTCCCAGCTTCTGAAATCCTTCGTGGTGTCAGCAGCTCCTCCTGGCACCCCGTTCCACCCCCAATTCCCACTCCTAACCTCAACCAGCAGTTCACACACGTCCAAACCTACCAACCCCAATAGCTGGGGATTGAAGTGGTCCCTGGAGGCCTATCCTATTCCTTCCGGCCTCGTCTCCGTCCCTTTAATTCTTGGCACCCAACGTGGGCCGTGTCTTCCCTCTTGGAGTACCCAGCCTTTTTCAGTGAGTGAATCTGGGGAAGGATCTGGAGAAGGGGGAGAGCTTTACCCCAGTGTGCCGATTAATTTTCGTCTCAGGTCCCTGTCCATTTCATTCCTACTTAAGGTGCCTCTGTGTCTGGCTGGGGCAGTAGAAAACCAATCACAAAGTCAAGCTCTTCTACAGGACTCGCAGTAAGAGGGCAGCGAGATGCTCAAAGCACAAGATCAATGTCGTTCGGCACGGTGCTCCAGCACCAGCACGGAAATGCGGCCACTTCTGGGGTGAGCCATGGCTATACAGCATCCTTGGGAAAGAAGGGCCCGCGATTGTACCCAGCTGGAAATGGAGCGTGCCGCTGAGTGAAGAGAGGTCACAGCCAGAGCGAATGTGCCCACGACAATAGAGATGCCGAAAAGCGCACGACTCACTGCGAAGCAGAGTCCAGCCCACGGGGCTCGGGTGCGGAAATGGAGACTAACCTGTTTGTGTTCCTCGGAGGGCGGCAGCCGGAGGAGGTTTTTGGTCCTGCTCCTAAGATGGTGCCTTTTCTTGTCTCTTCTCAAGGGGCCCAGCAGAAATCCTGGCATCTTGATTACCACCTGCCCCTCTGATCGACTGCCTGTTCCGCCCCGGCAGTTTGCTGCTCGCTTCCCTTTGTTTTCCCAGCTGCTTTCCTCTTGGCAGCCCGGCGGGAGCATGGGGCCCAGCCTGCCTCTCTGGGCTGAGAAGCCTCTCGAGATGACCTGGTCCCGGCTCACGAGCCCTCCGGAAAAGGCACCCTGCCTGCAAAACAGCTTCAGCAAGGTGACCCAGGGAGGAGATGACCAGGCACCTCAGTCCTGGGGTGAGCAGCTCCCGTGCCCCCCCATAGAGTCCCCCACGAGCTCTCATTGCAGGCCGCTCTCCAGCCTCATTTCCCGAGCGTGTGGCGTGGCAGCGTGGAGCAGGGAGGGCGGGCGAGGGGCTCAGAGGCCACATAAGAGTCCCGTGAGCACGTCTTGTCTGGCCAGGAGCCGCAGTGCAGCACAGGGGCCAATCTGGCCCCTCACATGTGGCCGTGCAGGCCACAACTATCCCTGCCGGTAACGCGGAGGTGCCGCTTCCAGTGGCTGCAGCCACCAGCAGGGCTGCTGGACGCTGCGTGTGGCAGGGCCGCCCCGCATGTTGAAGAATCAGAGAGGGCAGTGCTGAGTGGGGAGGAAAACTGGCTGCATGTGACCTCGGGGGTTGGGGGGAGAGGAGGGAGGGAGGGAAGAAGGGAGGGAGGAAGGAAAGATGGGAGGGAGGAAGGAAAGGAGGGAGGGAGAGAGGGAGGGAGGAAGGAAGGAAGAGGAAGGAAAGGAGGGAGGGAGGAAAGGAGGGAGGGAGGAAGGAAGGAAAGAAGGGAGGGAGGAAGGAAGAAAGGGAGGGAGGAAGGAAGGGAGAGAGGGAGGGAGGAAGGAAGGAAGGAAAGATGGGAGGAAGGAAAGGAGGGAGGGAGAGAGGGAGGAAGGAAGGAAAGAAGGGAGGAAGGAAGGAAGGAAGAAAGGGAGAGAGGGAGGGAGGAAGGAAGGGAGGGAGGAAGGAAGAAAGGGAGAGAGGGAGGGAGGAAGGAAGGAAGGAAAGATGGGAGGAAGGAAAGAAGGGAGGGAGAGAGGGAGGGAGGAAGGAAGGAAGAAAGGGAGAGAGGGAGGGAGGAAGGAAGGAAGGAAGGAAAGATGGGAGGAAGGAAAGGAGGGAGGGAGAGAGAGAGGAAGGAAAGAAGAGAGGAAGGAAAGGAGGAAGAGAGGAAAGGAGGGAGGAGACCTCATGTACTCCAATGCAGAGTAAGAAACTATATTCAGGCTCTCAGCCCAGGTACGATGGAGAAGAAAGGTTTGGAGGGGGGGCGTTAATCTGAGGGAAGGCATCCCAAGAAGACCTCCATGAACCGGAAGACCCAGAGTGCATTGTCCTAGGGGGAGGGTTCCGCAACGACCACGCCCAAGAGGAGGAGATGGGAGGTGGTGTCTGGGGACCCCCTCCTCAGGGGGATGGAGTCGTCCATCTGCCAGGCAGACCAGGAAACGTGAGAAGTGGGCTGCTTGCCTGGAGCTAGGATTCAGGGTGTGATGGAGTCTCTGCTGAGACCACTGGGACAACGGCCCCTTCCTGCTTCTGTAGGCAAAGGAATAGGGCCTGCGTGACTGGACTACAAGGTGGCTAGGAAGCTGGGAGATCGTTAGGCTACGTGGGTACAGCTGGGTGGGGGTGAATGGAATCACAACCGTCTGCTGGTTGGCGTTAGACCCGCTCCAGTGTTTGCAGTTGTGTTGTCTGGCAGCACCTGGAGGCCTGAACAAAAGACCCCACCCTGCTCTCTGCCAGAAGGAGAATCTGGCCGGAAAGCTGCAGGCCGGGCTCTTCCAGCGCCAGCTTCCTCCAGCCTGGATGCTGTGGAGTCGTCATTGGAAGGTGGGCTTGGGAGACAGGGTAAAAATAGAGACGCCGGCGCTAAAAAGCACGGGCCCATTTTAAACCTCTGTTGCAAGCTAATTTAGGAAGCTAATTACACAAGAAACTTAATGAGCTTCTAATTTGCCAATTATATATTGCTGCTTTTCAAAGCAATCTCCATTAGGTGCCCCCGTGTGAGTAACTGCGACCAGCTACGAAAGCCCCACGGCTCCCTCACGCCAGACGAGGAAGCTGTCTGGGGGGCGTTTGTTGACCATGGCCCATGAGGGTGGTGCCCTGAGGGGGTGGGCTCCTGTCTTCTCTACATGGGGAATTTTACCAGCACGATTAGACTGTGCTCGTCGAACTCTTACACGTCCAGTAGCCTCTCCCTGTGGACGCCCTTCTGATTTCTCGGACAGCCAGGCTCCCTTTTTGAACATAAATCTCCCCAGGTGAAAGACCAATTTCCTCCTCCTCCCCCCGAGCTCGTCTCCTGTATTTGCACCAGAGTCAACTGTCATTTCGCCCCCACACCGCTGCTGCGGGGCCTGGTCTCCTTGCGCTGCGCCATATTCTTATCTTACTTCCTTATTGCTCTTTGCCGCCTGTTTGAAAGAAGCCCTGGGAAGCGCGTCCTCTTTCTATGTCCCAGCTTTGTGGCTCGCGGCCGCAGGTGCACGGGCAAGATGTGGCAAGGCCAAGTCGGTCAACTCGTTTGGGAAACAATTTGGTTTGGTTCACTCCAGCGGCAGTTACGACATTTCTTTCCCATTTTAAGCAATGGGCTTAAACTGCAGCAAGGGAGGTTTAGGTTGGACATTAGGAAAAAGTTCCTAACTGTCAGGGTGGTGAAACACTGGAATAAATTGCCCAGGGAGGTTGTGGAATCCCCATCTCTGGAGATATTTAAGAGTAAGTTAGATAAATGTCTATCAGGGATGGTCTAGACAGTATTTGGTCCTGCCATGAGGGCAGGGGACTGGACTCGATGACCCCTCGAGGTCCCTTCCAGTCATAGTATTCTATGATTCTATGATTCCTGCTTGTATGGAAACTATGTTCCTCTCTGCATCCCCTCCCTCCCCCGGACACACCCCATGAACACCAACAGCCCACACTTCCAGCCCCCGAGGAGAAGAGAACCCCCACCTTCATAACATACCCCAAGGAAACCCAACTGCTTCCATTGACATGAGATTGCAGTGATATCACAGATTTCCTTTTAGGGAACCAGGAAAATAGCTGTTTGTTTTGTTTGGATAACAATAGTGTGACCGAGTTACTTTGCTGGCTGCAGAGTGAGGGAATGTTTCTTGGAACAGTTCTGAGCGGAGTGACCACCTACAAAGAAGAATCTATGCAGAGATCTCAGAAACTGTGGCTACAGATGGAACCATTTCTGGAAGGATGGAAGTAAATCCTACCCGCCTGGTAGTTATGTAAATCATGCTAGACCAAAGGGCGGAGCAGTTGAGGGGGAAATCTCGCTCCCCTGGGGTACAGAGCCCCCAGAAGGGTCCGAGGCCGGAGGTCAAATCAAATCAGTGAGGCAGGAGAGAAACCTAGAAGAGAAAACTTTATGATGCATGCATGCAGGCTGTTACACCAAGAGTGAAGCAGCAGCCCTGACAGACAGATTCAGGTATCCTTTATACAGAATGCTTAGACAGCTCAGTTGTGGATTGTTTTTCTTTAACATATCAAAGTCTCAGCAGAAGCACTCTGAGACTTCTGTTCACCCCAGGAGTGCTAGAAGTAAGTTTTACAGAACAAAGCCATATGAGAATGTGGAGTGGAGGAGTCTACAAGGCAAACTATGACAAAGATAAGGGTTTACATGACAAATTGTGACAGACTAGGAGTATCCATGAACTTGAGATAGGAGGCATTGTAAGGGTCTTTGATTAGAGCTAATTTGATTTCTCTCTGTTACAGGGAGAGAGGCCTGGAAAACTTTTTAACCCTTACAGCAGTTTTCTTTTAGAGAGTTTTGATTTCCTGCACAGTCCCCCCTTTAGACACAATTGGAGTTATTGGATTTTCCCCACACAGTCCTGGTGAAGAGACAGCTTTTACATGCCTGAAATCCCATCAGGTTCCTATCTGCATCTCTAGCCACCAAAATATCTTTACAAATCTGGCCCTAGATGCTCACTTTAAAAAAAGGCAGAATGAGCTAGGAGAGCATCCTAGCTCTGAACACGGGAGAGAGAAACAGGAAGACTCGAAAAAACTCAGTCCCTGGAGGGTGGAGTCAGGCTATTCTCAGAGGTGACATATGACAGAACGAGGAGCAATGGTCTCAAGTAGCAGTGGGGGAGGTCTAGGTTGGAGATCAGGAAAACCTATTTCCCTAGGAGCAGGGGCGGATATAGGGCAGGGCGAACGGGGCGGCCGTCCCGGGCCCCGCGCTTCAAAAAGCCCCGCGCATGTGCCATGGCAAAGGGGGGGGCCCCGCGAAATTATGCTACGCAGGGCCCCACAAAACGGTCATCTGCCCCTGCCTAGGAGGGTGGTGAAGCACTGGGATGGGTTCCCTAGGGAGTGGGTGGAATCTCCATCCCTACAGGGCTGTGTCTAGACAGGCCAGTTTTTCCGGAAAATCAGCCACTTTTCCGGAAAAACTTGCCAGCTGTCTACACTGGCCGCTTGAATTTCCGCAAAAGCAGTGACGGAATTCCTACTGTAAGAAATCAGTGCTTCTTGCGGAAATACTGTTCTGCTCCTGATCAGGCAAAAGTCCCTTTTGCGCAAAAGGCCAGTGTAGACAGCTCAGATTTGTTTTCCACAAAAAAGCCCCGATCGCAAAAATGACGATTGGGGCTTTTTTGCGGAAAAGTGCTTCTAGATTGGCACGGATGCTTTTCCGCAAAAAGTGCTTTTGCGGAAAAGCGTCCGTGCCAATCTAGACGCTCTGTTCCGAAAATGCTTTTAACGGAAAACTTTTCCGTTAAAAGCATTTCCGGAAAATCATGCCAGTCTAGACGCAGCCAAGGTGTTTAAGTCCCAGCTTGACCAAGCCCTGGCTGGGCTGATTGAGTTGGGGTTGGTTCTGCTTTTCGCAGAGGGTTGGACTTGATGACTCCTGAGGTCTCTTCCAACCCTTCCTGGGGACAGTTTCCAGGGATGAATCTGCTGAAGCACCACCCAGGAACATCCTATCACCTAGGGGTTCAGCCACTCACCTAAGAGGGGTCACTGGAGGCTCCCTGTTTAAATCTCTTTTCCCCCCCTCTGGTGAATGAGGGGACT
The DNA here is from genome assembly GCF_052426305.1 of Pelodiscus sinensis. Taxonomy (NCBI): domain Eukaryota; kingdom Metazoa; phylum Chordata; order Testudines; family Trionychidae; genus Pelodiscus; species Pelodiscus sinensis. The sequence continues at coordinate 3,369,115 of NC_143074.1, read as the reverse complement.
TGAAAGTGGGTCTCCCACTTTCCCAATAATCCAACCATGGGGCTACAAGTGTAGCAGAGGGCCTCTTCCCTCCCACCCCACACCTGATACTTAAAATAGCACGGACAGTCAAAGAAAAACGACCCTATTCCATTGCAGTGCAGGGCACTGGAAATGTGAGCGCACTCTCCTTACGTCACTCAAATACATCCTTGCCTTCCTCTCCCTGGGAATGTATTCACCTGGGAAAGGAGAATAAAAATAGGTCCCGAAAAGCGACATAGGTGGATGGAAACAGGCCGGGGTTGAGCGTGTTCCTTCAGGGGCCCCACTGCAAATTCTTTGTCTTTTTTTTTTTTTTTGTAGTTACAATACTTTTTTTTCTTAAAAACTATTTCTGGAATTTCTGAAAACTGTTGTTCTAAGGAAATCCATAAGGCCCCCAGCTGTAAGCTCTAAAAAGAGCCACAGACACCAGGCTAAGAATAGACACATTAGCTCATACAGTCCATCTCCCTGCCAAAGTGGGAGTGTTCCCTATAGTATATTCTTCTCCATGCAGAGCTGGCTGCTGACACCCCTGTGAGGGGCCAGGCCTGGGTTAGAGCTCCCTCCGGTCACCCCTGCGAAGGGCTAGGTCCCGCTCAGAACTCCCGCCAGACACCCCTGTGAGGGGCACGGTTGGTCAGAGCTCTTTCTGGTGTGGAGCGGGGTCTGGTCAGAACTCCCCCCAGACACCCCTGTGAGGAACGGGGTCTGGTCAGAACTCCCCCCAGACACCCCTGTGAGGAATGGGGTCTGGTCAGAACTCCCCCCAGACACTCCCATGAGGAATGGGGTCTGGTCAGAACTCCCCCTAGACACCCCATGAGGAACGGGGTCCGGTCAGAACTCCCCCTAGACACCCCGTGAGGAACGGGGTCCGGTCAGAAATCCCCCTAGACATCCCGTGAGGAACGGGGTCCGGTCAGAAATCCCCCCAGACACCCCTGTGAGGAACAGGGGCCGGTCAGAAATCCCCCTAGACACCCCGTGAGGAACGGGGTCCGGTCAGAAATCCCCCCAGACACCCCCGTGAGGAACAGGGTCTGGTCAGAAATCCCCCTAGACACCCCATGAGGAACGGGATCCGGTCAGAACTCCCCCCAGACACCCCCGTGGTGAATGGGGTCCAGTCAGAAATCCCCCCAGACACCCTGTGAGGAACAGGGTCGGGTCAGATCTGCCCCCAGACACCCCTATGACAGGAGGGACCCAGTCAGAGCTTCTTTCAGACACCCTTGTGCAGGGCGGGGTCCGGTGAGAGCTCTCTCAAGACACCCCTGTAAGGGGCTGGACCTGGTGAGATACTGGTGCTGTAGCAGTATATAGTGGAACGAGGTTTACAGGAGCTGTCGACAAAGGCTTCCCTTGTCGACCAATCTGTGTCTTGACTCGCCCGCTGTGCCGACGATCAGCTGAGTGGGCACAGCGCGGTGGCCATTTTTATTTTAATGAAGTGAGGGATATTTAAATTCCCGCTTCACTGACTATGTCGGGTAGCCTATTTTACAGGCCTCTGTTGGTAGAGGCGTGTAGTCTAGATGTACCCTTTAAAACCAGGACTTTAACACGGTTCAGAAAAGAACGAGATAGATTCCTGGAGGTTAGGTCCCGCTATTAGCCAGGATGAGTAGTAATGGCGTCCCTAGTCTCAGTTTGTTTGTCAGAGGCTGGAAATGGGTGATAGGAGAGGAATCTGGCATTGGCCCCTGTGGGCAGACAGGACACTGGGTAGATGGATCTTTGGTCTGACCCAGTCTGGCCGTTCTTATGCTAGCACAAATGTTTGGCAGGCAGATGTCAGTTTAAAAATTGTTCTCGAGCTCTGCTATCCAGGCAGACTCTCAGACTCTGAATCTTGCTAAATCCTTGGCTTTGATGCTCTCTTGTGGCCACGCGCCACGTTCTAAGGATGTCTTGTGCGGAAGGGCAAGGCAGTAGGAGGCATGGGAGGCAGGAGGGCTTGTAGCAGACCTCCATTTTCAGGTCCTCACATGGCTTGCCTTTCTCGCCTCCTGCCCCTGTTGACTCCAGACACCAAGATCCAGCTTCTTCTCTCGCCTTTCCACGCAATTTCTCCACCGTGAGTGCAAGAGCTCGCTTCTCTGCATCTCCTACCTTTCACCGCAGCCTGCCTGTGTCTCTCAAAGCCTCTGTGTCACTTTCCTCATGGGAAAAATGGCGCTAACAAAAGCGAATTGTATGGAAAAAGCGAATAAGGAAAAGTTATTTACTTATTCCCACAATAAAAGAACTAGGGGTCACCAAGTGAAATTAATAGGCAGCAGGTTAAAGCAAACAAAAGGAAGTTTTTCTTCACTCAGTGCCGTCGACCTGTGGAACTCCTTGCCAGAGGATGCAGTAAAGGCTAGAACTTTAACAGGGTTCAAACAAGAGCTAGATAGATTCATGGAGGTTAGGTCCATCAATGTCTATTAGCCAGGATGAGTAGTGATGGTGTCCCTAGCCTCTGTTTCTCTGGAAGTGGGTGACAAGGGAAGGATCATGTGAGGTTTACCTGTTGTGATCCCACCCTCTGGGGCATCTGGTATTGGCCACTGTCGGCAGACAGGATACTGGGCTAGATGGACCTTTGGTCTGACCCAGTCTGGCCATTCTTATGTTCTTATGAATTGCTTCCCAACTTTTTCATATCACAGTTAATTCCATGCCCCAACAGTTGTATTACACACGACTAGCTTCCTTTTATAAAATACTGGTTTAAATGTTGCCTACCCAGCCTTAAGGCTGCCCTGTTGGATGTCTGAATTATGGTTCAGACTTTAATTGTTTGATCATGTGCCATTATTTCTGCAGGCTAATTGGAACCATGTGAATCTTAACATTGCTATCCAGAGAGATTCCCTCACTCTTGTTCTTTTTAAAACCAAACCAAGACAATTAAGTGCAAAACAGCATGCTAATGCACCATTTAGGCTACACTGTTGAAACAAACTAACAAAAACCCCAGGAAATGCGTAAGTTATGATTCCAGTATGAAATCTTCATTCCAAATCATATTTTTCATACCCATTGTTCAGGTTAAATGTGCAGGCTAGTCTGTGATTTATTCCATAAAAATGAAGATTGTGAAAAGCACCCAAGTTAGGAATTTAGCTATTAGAATTGTAGCTTTTGCATTTCTTGTTCTTCGTGATATTACTGTAACTATTCCACTTAACATTGAATGCATGTCGTTTTTTTGCAGGTAATATATATCAAAACTATTCAGAATGATGCATGCATAGTTAGTGTTAGCTGTAGTCCTAGAAACTCAGATATGCAATAGAAACCAGATTTCAAACTCTCAAATAGTTCCCCGTAATGCGGATATGACTTTACTCATAGAAACACAAGCAGCTGCCTTTAGCATTACGGGAACAGCCTTGCTGAGTGGAATTGCTTACGATGGGTGGGAAGCCAGGCAGCTTTCAACACAATACAATTAAATCATCCTTCACTTAGTTGAAGTTTTGGTCTCAAGTAATAAAAACCATGGATTGCACCCAGCATGTGATCTATATTTGTAACCTAGCATTTGCAGTCAACTTTAAATGCTTTGGGCCTGAGAGAGCCGTGGATTTCTTACTTATGACACAATCTAGCTCCAAGGTGAGTCAGGAACTGCCTGGTTTTGTGCCATGAATTTGCTTTCTTTGATTTTGAATCTGTTTGGTGCTGGTGGAGTTTGCATTGCGGCAGCGAATGAGTTTTCTGCTATGACATGGGTCCCACCCATGTTTGGATCTCTGCTGCGGCTAATAGAGAAAGTCAGTTGCTGCTTCTAGCTTTCCGACTCCCGGCTGCTACGGGTACGGGGAAAGGTCCACACACCTCTTCTTTGGGCACTGGGGACAGCAGAGACGAGAGGCGCGCTTGGAGAGTCCAACCCCCAGATAGAGTGTTTGGGGCAGGAGAGAAGAGCAGGCTCCCTACAGGTGGTAGAGGTGGGATGAAGAGAGAGGATTGTCTCTCAAAAATGTCCACCCTTGGCAAAGGGTCGAGATGGAGACAAGGGACTTACATCCTGAGTGGCTAATCCTCATGTAGAGAATGGGGAGAGAAGAGACCCATCCGCCTGGCTAGTTCTAGGGTGGGGAGAAAGAGAACCTCTAACAGCATGCTCCAAATAGACCCCCATCATCAGAAACTCACTCTAATTCCCACACTCTGGCTTGCCTTCCCGTCCCTCCTGCCGGGGTCCTAGGTCCCTTCTCAACAGGAACCCTAATTCAAAGACCTCACCTGTGTCCCACATGATCTACTGCGAAGTATCTGGGAAAATGAGAGTGGCGTGTGTGCCTCATAACGAATCCATGCTGAATAATGACACACACGCTCCAGGGACGAGAATGGAGCCTCGTATGTCATTATTTAGCATGGATTCATTATGAGGCACACACTCCCCTCTCATTTCTCTCTCCTGCTGCTTGGCTGTCTTGGTGAAGTTTTGGCTGTGCTGGACAGTTTTGGGAAGCATGTGGCCGGGGGAAAGGGGAAGACGGTGGGGCAGGGTGGGGAGGAATGGGAGGCCGTTTGTACAGAGTAAACTCCACAACACAAATCTGAATTGTATCCAGATGTGACTTGCCACTTCCATTCTCAGACCCGGTCTATGCTGGGGACGGGGGAGCAATGTCGAATTAAGGTAGGCAACTCTGGCTACATGAATAGCGTAGCTAGAGTCAATGTACCTTAGATCGACTCTTCTCGATCCAGTGGAGTACTGGAGTCAATGGGAGTGCGATCAGCGGTCAATTTAACAGGTCTTTCCTAGACCCTCTAAATCAATCCCCAGGGTATCGATCCCCACAGCACCGATTTCCTGGTAAGCGTAGACACGGCCTCAGAACTGAAGAAAAGGAGCAACAATAACTACCCTCTCTAGCACCAGATTACCCCTTGCCACCATGGGGCAAAGCCCCACAACTCTTGTCACTTTTGGCCTGACCAAAGTCTCCTCCAAACGCAGGGTTGACTCTAGGGCTGTCAAATAATCACAGTTAATGCAAGTGATTAGCTCAAAACAAATTAACCAAATTAAATAGTCGTAATTAATGGCAGTTTTAATCACACTGTTAATAACAGAATACCAATCGCTAACATTGTTTAAATGTACAGATCAGGCTGCCTTCTTTTTATTTACGGTGCCACCTAAAAGTGAGAACAGCTGTTCACATGACACTGCTGTAGCCAGCATTGCAAGATATTTACGAGCCAGATGTGCTAAACATTTGTATGCCCCTTCCTGCTTCCACGTCAAGGCTCCAAAGTTTGACGTTGTTTTGGTTTTGAGGGCGGCTGGGTCAAAACAATTCTAATCTGTAAGGTGCATGTTCCCGACAAAGCGATTACACTTCAGTACTTGTATGAGCTGAACTGAAAAATACTATTTTTTACCTTTTTTTTTTTTTACAGGGCAAACGTATGAAATCAAAATGAACCGCGTAAAGTGAGCACGGTACACTTGGCGTTGTGTGTTGTCATGGAAATCAATACATTTGAAAATGTAGAAAACATCCAAAACATGTATACTGCAGTGAATTGATATTTTATTTTCACCAGGCAATTAAACCTGTGATTAGTTGAGGTCTTTTAGTCATTCGGCAGCTGTAAGGGTTGCTATGTGTGTTCAATGAAGATCTCTGTGCACCCTGGAGGGGAAGTCATGCCAGGGGTGCGGTGGAGGTGAGGCTTGCATTGCACTGGCCGATAGTGCTGCCTAGTGTCCTGCATGGAGCAGGCTGTACCATCCCCTTGCCTCTGGAAATGTAGCCCCACCCGCAGCTCTGCAGGCAGTGGTAGGGGCCTGCGCTACCGGCCATGCAAGTCACGGTGGAACTGGCGTAGTCTTGCCCTCCGAGTGGGACAGTCCATTCTCCGCCCCCTGTGGGACGTTCCTGTCTTACCTCTGCCTCTCTCTGCCACGGCCAGGCGATATCCCAGAAGCTGCCTATATGGATGGCTCCCCACATGGTGGTTAGCCCCAGAGCACGATCAGCGTGGAGCTGAAGGCAGGGAATTCGGCTCAGCACTTCCTGACCTGCACTAGCGCTCTGCCCATGCCCAGGGCACTACGGCATCGCTTTCTCTCTGCACCCTCTGCCGACTGGCACAGCCCAGTCTAGGGCCAGCCCCCTGGGCCAGCCAGGAAATGCTCTCCAGGAATGCCCTTTGGAGGAGCAGTTACATCATGCAAGCTGAAGGCCGAGGGGGCAGAGACAGGCCCTTTTCCAGCAATATGAACTGATTTGTAACAAAAGAAATCCCTTCTCTTACAGTGATAGAGATGTAGCCGTGTTAGACTGGTGTAGCTGAAACAAAATACAGGACGATGAAGCACCTACAGCCCCCAACTTAAACCTGTCCAACACATTATCAATAAACTACAGCCTATACTGGAACAGGATACTAAACTCCAAGAGGCTCTGGGAAACAGACCCATAGTCTCCTATAGACAACCACCTAACCTCAAGATGATTCTTACCAACAACCACAGGACATACCACACTAATACCAACCCTGGTACCTTCCCTTGCAACAAACTCCGTTGCCAGCTTTGTCCACATATTCACTCTGCTGATACCATTATTGGACCTAACCAAGTGAGTTATAAGATCAAGAACACATATTCCTGCGCATCCAGAAATATAATTTATGCTATCATGTGCCGAAAGTGTCCGTCTGCTATGTACATTGGACAAATGTCTCAGACACTTCGCCAAAGGATCAATGCCCACAAAACAGATATTAGACAGGATCACAAAGAAAAAACAGTTTCTTGCCATTTCAACCAGAAAGGACATTGTCTCAACGACTTAATTACCTGCATCCTATTTCAGAAGCCTTTTAAATCTGCACTTGAAAGGGAATCCTCTGAACTGTTATTCATGCTAAAATTCGACACTCTACGCGGGGGTCTCAACAAAGACTCTAGCTATCTTACCCATTACAAAGATAGCTTCCCCAATTATCACCTCTAATACCATTAACTCACATTTACCTTCCCCCCTCTGCCCCGCATCCTCCTCCTGTTCTGAAATTTGATTTGTCCTTTTCATATGTGTTAATTTTTTTTAATTGTATCCTTTGGTATATATGGTTGTGACTATTTTCTTCCACTATTTGATCAGAGGAAGTGGGTCTGGCCCACGAAAGCTCATCATCTAATAAACCATCTTGTTAGTCTTTAAAGTGCTACATAGTCCTGTCTTTTGTGTCTTCTCTTACAGGGCACTATTGTCCCTGCCACGCCTGAGAAAACCGACAGCCGTTTTCTTCATAATGCTGCTCCAGTCACCCTTCTCCACCCCTGGCAGCTGGAGGAAGGGCATGTTTGAGAGGCCAGACCAGCAACCATCCGTGCGCAGATGGCCCTGCCCATGTACCACCTGGGCCTGGAAGGAACACTGCTCCTTGCGGAACCGAGAGAGCAGGAAACAGCCAGGAGACACACAGCCAGAGAGAGCGCGCTCAGCAGGAAAGGGGGGGGGCGCATTTTGGCCGTTCGTACGATCAGGTTTTGGCAGTTCCTCGGACTCGTCTCTGGAGGACAGTTCGTGTATTTGTGCATCTCCATCAGTGAGCTTCATTAGCAGCCTCAGCGGAGGTAAAACAGGGTGGGCCAGGTCCCGAAGGAGGGATATTCATAGATTCCAAGGTCAGAGGGGCTGTTTTGATGATCTAGTTTGATTTCCTGAACAATTCAGGCCAGAGAACTTCCCCAAAACAACTCCTTTTGAACTTGGCAGTGCCATGGCAAGGAAGTATGGGGCAGGACCCCATACGTTTAGGCCCTGGCTTTATAGGCCCCATCTGTTCCTGCCCATCTGAGTCCATTGTCTTATTTGGCCATTTTAACCCGTCACCTGTGTGTGGTGTGGACATGCCATACAGGGCCACACAGCAATCCAGCCGGTTGGAACATGCTGAAGATGCCACCTTGTTCTTCAATACTGAGCACCTAGGTCGTCTACGTAGGATCTCTGAGACCGCGGTGCCCAGTGACAACCGCTGGTATCCGATACTTTTCTTCATTCAACTCTGACTTTTCTAGCATAGACATGGGCGACCAAACAGCTGCCCTCCCCCAGTTAGATGACAGCATCTGAGACCCATGCCAGCTGGCAACCGTCTCGGTCTGATGCTCTTGAAGCAGAGCAGCTCAGCACAAATATTTACCCCCATGGCTGGTCGTGAATGATTTCAAACAATAGAAAAGTGCCCAGATGCCACCATCTGCTGGTGAACATTTTTCAGAAGCAACCTGAATATTCAACGACGAGTTGAAATAATTCCTGAGCTCCACCCGTAACGTCCCCCACTTTCCTTCACCACGGGCACACCGAGGACGCCAGATTGGGTCAAACATGGGAGATGTTTGAAGATACGATACATGGGCACAGAGTCTGCAGGTCGTTGAATGCATTAGCAAATCAATGCATCAACTAATTACACAAATATCCCTGTTCTTGTTAGAGTCTTGCAAAGAGGTTCCAGAGATCAGGGCCCCATTGTGCTAGACTCTGCACAGAGCCCTCCTCCTCTTCAAACAGAACCCCCCCCCCACTCACTCACCCTATTTCCTCAAGAGATAGGGGGTGGGAACAGAGGTGGGGAGAGGGTTTTCTGGGCCCGGATCTCAGGTGGAGCTTGCATGTGGCTATAATCAGGGCTTGACAATTAGTGTAATCTACTCACCCGTGGCAAGTAGATTACTAGCCGGCACAGCCGTGCAGTGCGGTAAGCACATGTGCAGCGCGGTCTGTGCATGCGCAGCGTGCTGAACCACGCAGCTGGCGAGCGGGGATCACTACCGCTTGGCAAGCCCTGGCTATAATGATATTAAATATTGTTTTAGGCTCTACATCTCTGGCTACATTCTAGACTGCATCCCTCTGCTGACAGAGAGATGCAAATCAAGCACTTCAGAAGTGCAAATGAGCCCGGGATTTAAATATCCCGGGCTTCATTTGCATACTCATGTTGCGGCGATGTGTCAATCACGCGCCCTTTCGGAGGATGAAAGTAAAGCGTAGCCGCAGCTCTGTTGACAGCAGGGAGCTTTTTCGGCAGATCCTGTACTTCTCTGACCAGGGAGGCACGTGAGTATGCAAATGAAGCCTGGGATATTTAAATCTCGGACTCATTTGCACTTCTGAAGTGCTTGATTTGCATCCCTCTGTCAGCAGTGGGATGCAGTCTAGACAGAGCTCTGTTCATCCAGCTGCCCAGCTGACAGCTTATCTGACAGCTTATCTGGATCTCAGGTTGCCAAAAGAAGTTTTGAGAAAACGTGCCCTTCGATCTGCTCGAGGAAGGATTTGCACGATATTTATGGTCTCTAGATACAAAACCCAACATCGTAGGGACCATGAAATGAGAGAATCACAGACACTGCTCAGACGACCGTCTTTCTTTCTGCCGTTGGAACAGTTGGTACAGAGAAAGAGATCAACTTGCCAATGCGTACCCACCTCCGGCCTTCGCCAGACAACCCCTCCGAGGCTGCCAACTTCGCCAACCACTGCGGGTGAGCTTGAGAGAGACCTCAGTGCCCTGTGCCAACCCCAAGTGTTCAGAAATCAGGAATAACCGCAAAGCCCAGGTCAGGGTGAGTTTGGACACTAATTCAGGGCCTGTGAGCTCCGGTGAGGGTGGTGTTGTGGGGCACAGTTATCAAATGTATGAAATGTGCAGGGGACACCAAACTGCGGAGGTGGGTTGCAAACATTTTGGAGGAGAGAGCTAAAGCGCAGAAGGAGCTTGATGAACTGAGAACTGGACTAGAGACAACACAGTGAAATTCAACACAGACAAATGTAAGGTTCTGCACTTAGGGAGGATACAAAATGGGGGATAACTGGCTTGGGAACAGCACTGCTGAGAAGGATCGGAGAGTTGTGGTGGCTCACAACCTCCTCACGACTGGTAATGTGATGCTGACGTAAAAAGAAAAAAGAAGGACTTTTAGGGTTGCATTAACAGAGGTATGCCATGCAAGTCTGATAGTTCGGCTGTACTCCGTGTTGGTGACGCCTCAGCTGGAGTGCTGTGTCCAATTGTGGTCACCACAATTACAGAAAGGATGTGGAGAAACGGGAAAGGAGCCAGAGGGGAGCAAGCAACAAATAGGATCAGAGGGAAGGAATGCAAGCCATATGAGCAAAGGCTGTAAAAACTGGGCATGTTTAGTTTGGGAAAGAGGAGATTAAGGGGGACTGATAACAGTCTTCAAATGCTTGAAGGCTGCCATAAAAAGATGGAGAAAAGTGGTTCTCTCTTGCCACACTGGGCAGGGAAAGACGTGATGGGTTCAAACTACAGTTTTAGATTAAATCTCAGGAAAAACTTCCGACTGCGAGAACGGTCATCGGACAACGGAACAGGCGCCTCCGGCAGGTTGTGGAATCTTCTTCACTGGAGGCTTTCAAAATGAGGCTGGAGAGCTACCTGTTTGGAACAGTGTAGACCCAACCAATCCTGTTTTGGCAGGGGGATTAGCCCCGAGGCTATGGCAGCGCCTTCTAATCCCGTGGTTCCCTGGTTCCATGGCTCAGCGCTTGGATGTCCACATGATGCTACGAGGAGTCCTGTGGCACCGTAGGGTATGTCTAGACTACGTGTATCTGTCGACAGAGGCATGTAAATTAGACTACCCGACATAGTCAATGAAGCGGGGATTTAAATATCCCCAGCTTCGTTAAAATAAACATGGCCGCCACGCTGTGCCGGTTCAGCTGATTGTCGGCACAGCGCGCGAGTCAAGACGCAGATCGGTCAACAGGGGAAGCCTTTGTCGACCGTTCCTGTAAACCTCGTTCCACGAAGCATAAGGGAGCGGTCGACAAAGGCTTCCCCTGTCGACCCATCCGCGTCTTGACTCGCGCGGTGTGCCGGCAATCAGCTGAGCCGGCACAGCGCGGCGGCCATTTTTATTTTAACGAAGTGGGGGATATTTAAATCCCCGCTTCATTGACTATGTCGGGTAGTGTAATTTACATGCCTCTGTCGGCAGAGGCATGTAGTCTAGACATACCCTTAGAGACTTACACAAATATATCTAGTCTCATGCGCTTTCGTGGGCAAACCCCACTTCCTCGGATGAGCAGTTGCTTGACTCAAGGGGCTGAAGCCTTTTCAGTAAGACACTGATTTTTTTTTCTCTTTGGAGAGCAGCTTTTCAATTCTGGAGGGACTAGGTCCAAAAGTGACACCTTCCCTGCCTTTACCAAGGGGTCACTAGCTCAGCGCTCGGTAAAACGGCTTTTCTGAGTCTCAATCCAAATCAGACAGCTGGGACCCCCGGAGGAGAGCTACGGCACACACGAAATAATCGACTAGCCACGAAACAGAGCTCAGAGGAACTTCTATGGACATACTGAGGCTGAAAGTGACTTGACCCATTTGCTATCACGTTGCTGTTGCCTTGCGGAAGCCGGTGCAACTCAACTGAACACACCCAAGAGGGCGCAGGGCATAGCACACGTGTCCATCCAACACTGTTTCCAATGGAAGTTCCCCACTGGAATGGGATGTCCGAATAGTTTAAGAGCTGGAGAATGGAATGTGTGGTTGATAGACCACAGGGCGAAGGGGGACTGGTGTCTAGCAAGGGGAACAATGCCGGAGAATTCTGCTTATATCCGCAGGGCTCATTCCCGGGTCAAACCTAGGCCTGGAAAAGGCAAGTAGTCATTGGAGGGACTCAAGACCCTCCCCCAGGCCAATCAGGGATTGGGGGCGGGGGAGTGCGTGACGCGCTACATGCTCCTGGCAGGGCAGAGGAAACGTTGTGCACTTCCCCCGCCCCCAGGAGTTGGGGGAGCGTGCGAAGCCTCTTCCCACCCTGCCAGGGGCATGGGTGCTTAGTGGGAAGGGGGGGAGGGCAAAGGGGCTCCCCCACCCCCAGGCCTAGCTAGACTGCAGTCGATGCATGTGGTCCCACGTTGACGTTAGGTTTGATTGGAACTTGGAAGCTGTTGGCGAGGGAGTTTGCAAACCCCGCACTGAGGCCGAAGGGGTTAAAGGGCAGTCCTGGGCCCAGCTAGCCCCACCCCACCTGCCCAGGAGAGCAGGCGCCAACTGGCACAGGGTTGACAAGGGAGCAGCCCTTCTCAGGAGGCTGGAAAGGAGTGCAGATGTCTCCCTGCAGCATCTGGACTGGATGCTGAACCCTTGCGGACTGGCAGTTCGTTTTCCTATTCATCGTTCCTTATCTGGGCCCTGAAGCAGAGGGAGCAGTGGTGGGAAGTGTCCCAGGGAGGGTAACTTAGAGGATTTCCCCCACCAGGGGTCAATGTTGTTGACCTTCATAGGGCCATGGGTCTGAGCCCAGTGGAGTGGACTTACTTACCACTACCTTGTGACTGCAGAGGTACTAACCACTAGGCTACCCAGCCCTCTGAGGACCTGACTTCACTCCTTCACAAGTTTCCAGGAAAATTACCTTTAACAGCACAAACCCAGGATCCCAGTGGAAACACTTAGCCCCCTGTGATGTGTCCTCTCCCCTGAAACGGGACATTGGTTTGTATTTAAAGTGCAACTCTGAAAAAGCAGCCTGATTGCATTCCCACTCAGAACCTCTCCTGCCGCCTACGAGCGTTGGAGGATATGCTTGATCTCAGGCAGGCAGGTAGTGCACACGTGCGTTGCAGATTGACTCGTGCTGATCGCACGTGCAAGTCAATTGGGGAGGGGAAGGAGAAAGGAAAGAACCCCACTGAAAATCAAAGGGGTATCCCGGAGGGCTCTTCCTTTCCTGGCATGGGAAAAAGAAACAAAAGATTCCTGAGCTCTGCTGTGGACTGTACCATGCAGTGCTCATTGCTTGGACCTTCCAGTGGTGGATGTTCCACAAAGTACAAAGATCGGCATCCAAATGTGGGTTGGGGCCTAATTGCAGAAAAATCATTGGGGAGGGAATTTGCCATCCCAGTGAGCCGGTCTAAAATTGGAGTGTGGGGAGGCCAGTGAAAGCCAGGATGGAGCCCAGAGAGCGGTGTGGAAAGTGGGAGGTTGGCCCAAGGTTTGGGGCAGCAGCTGCCCCCCTTGTCCCATAGCAAATGACTCGCACTGTCCCATATCCCAGAAGCCTTTGAATGATGTGTTTCAAACAGGCAAGCAAACAAAACAAAGCATGTTCCCTGCAATACCTTCTGGGTAATTTGGGGCATTCAGTTCCTGTGAAGTTGGAAGCCTGAGGCAGTCGAAGCGTAATTGTGAGTTAGTGATGGGCCCTAACCAGGACTCTAAGGCTAGCTCTACACTACCAAGCTTTTGTGCAAAAACTCGCGGAGCGTCCACACCTCAAGCACGTTTTTGCACAAGTAAAATGAAAGAACAGAGGATTTTTTCTGGTGTAGATATTCCTCCTTCTACGAAGAATAACTCCTTTTTGCTCAAGAGTTTTTGCGCAAAAAGGTGTGTGTGGACGGACAACAGGGGGTTTTGCGCAAAACCAGGAAAGAGGAAAGGCACAGGTACCCTGGTGGCCATTCTGTGGATAGCTAACAGCACTTGTGCTTTTGCAGTGTGGACGTTCTCTTGTGCAAGATGTTTTTGCGGAAGGTCTCTTCCGCAAATAGCTTCTTGCGCAGGAAGCCTGCAGTGTAGACATGGCCGAAAATACTCAGTTAAATCTTGGAAATGCCAGGAAAAAGAACAATTCTCGGAGACCGTGCTGAGCATAATCTGGAGGGTCGGACCCATCTTTGCAGGGAGCGTAGAAACCAGCCTGCTCTTCAGAAACAGATCTGCAGTCAGTCTGACGGCTGCTGCCTTGTGCAAAATACGCCAGCTCCCAACATCGGAATTAAAACCTGTCTTATGAAAGGAGATTCAAGGAGGTTGGCTTGTTGACCTTAACCAAAAGAAGGCTGAGAGGAGACAGGATTGCTCTCTTTAAATATATTAGAGGGATAAATACCAGGGAGGGAGGGAGAGGAATTATTTAAGCTCAATACCAATGTGGACACAAGAACAAATGGATATAAGCTGGCTAGTAGGAAGTTTAGACTTGAGATTAGACGAAGGTTTCTAACCATTAGAGGAGTGAGGTTCTGGAACGGCCTTCCAAGGGAAGCAGTGGGGGCAAAAGATCTATCTGGCTTCAAGATTAAGCTAGATGGGTTTATGAAGGGGATGGTTTGATGAGATAACATGATCTTGGTAACTAATTAACCTTTCACTATCAGTGGTTGTGGCGGGGTGGCCCCGCCCCTCCCGGAAACCGCCGGGACGCCGCAACCGCGGGGGAAGGACTCACCCCCCGGAGGGGAGCGGAGCACCGCCCGCCGTCCCCGAACGGGGGGGCCGGCACACCGGCCGGGTAACGAGCCGGGGCCGGCAGGCAGTGCAGGGACGGGGGCGCCGGCACACCGGCCGGGTGACGAGCCGGGGCCGGCCGGCAGCGCCGAAAGGGGGCGGGGCCGAGCAGGCGTGGCGGAGCCGTCATGGGGAGGACGGCCCTGGGAGGGGCCGGAGTCTGACGAGGGGGGTGACGTCATCTGCCTGCGTCCGGCGGGCAGCTTAAAAGGTCGCAGTGGATCAGCCATGGGGGGGACGCCGAGGAGACGCATCCCCCCCGTGAGCCGGCGAGTGGTCGGCAGTATTGGAGACCCTGGGCAAGGTCAGAAGAAGGGCCGAGGTGAGCCTATGGGACCTGGGGGGAAGAAGCAGCCCAGGGCGGGGACGCGGACCCTGAGAGCAGGGGAGTTTAGGGGTCTCGACCCCCCCTGCTAGGTGGGGGAGTCTTTTTCCCCGACCTTAGGGCCCTGGGCTGGGGTCCGGAGAGAGGGCGGGCCCGGACCCCCTTCCCCCAACCGCCTAACCGAACCAAGCGGAATCGGGCGCGTTAAGGCGTCGATATTCAGAGAACCGAGGGGGGGCGGACGTAAGCCCCTCCGCACAGGGGGAGAACCCCTACAGCGGTAAATAGGCCAATGGAGGGATGATAGGAGTTACTATAGAGAACTTTTCCTCGGTGTCTGGCTGGTGAGTCTTGCTCACATGCTCAGGGTTTAGCTGATCACCATATTTGGGGTCGGGAAGGAATTTTCCTCCAGGGTAGATTGGCAGAGGCCCTGGAGGTTTTTTGCCTTCCTCTGTAGCATGAGGCATGGATCACTTGCAGGAGGATTCTCTGCATCTTGGGGTCCTTAAACCATTTGAGGACTTCAATATCTGAGATATAGGTGAGAGGATTATTCTAGGAGGGGTGGGTGAGATTCCGTGGCCTGCACTGTGCAGGGGGTCAGACTAGATGATCATAATGGTCCCTTCTGACCTTAAAGTCTATGAGTCTATTAAAGTGTAGAGGTCAGTTCCAAGCTCTCAGTTGCAGGGCTCGTTTGACATGGACGTTGAGAAGGCGCCCGGGAAGGAAGAGTTTCCAGTGATGGCATTTTGCACTTTCCTCCTCTTCCTTACGTGCATTTCAATGCAGAAACTATTCTGATGCACAAGGGCATAGAGGGGACGTGCCTGGCGTGAGCAGTACAATATGGGTATTGTACCGTGTAAGTGGAGGAACAGCACCTCCTTGTGGTTCCAGTGTAGAATCCACTGATAACAGGGGTCTCTTCCTTCGCACCCTAGAGACGAGATCCTTCAGGTGCCAGCTTAAATGATCGACAGCAGGAAGCATCTGTGCGTTGACGCCTGTGATGTATCAACAGCTATTTCACAGCAACGGAGGAACCACCAGTGGGAAGAGGCGCCAAAGGGAGTAGCTGGGAGGCAAAGCAAGGGGACCAAGGAAAAGGTTGGTTCAGAAAGAGATGCAGACAAGAGGCACTATGGAGTGAGAGGAGCAGGGGAGAGGGAGGAGGAGACCCTGGAGCGGGAGGAGCAGACTCCTGCAGCGGTATGGGGCAGAATCTGAGATGGGGCCCATGGCATTGGGAAACTGAGGCCCAGAGGCACCAAATCACATTGCCCCCTCGCCCACAGACCTTCAGATTGTCTGGGGACAAACGTCTGTGCTTAGGGACAACTCAGCTGACCCACAGAGCGTCGGAGGGCAGCGGAGGAGCCAGGCTCGCCAGGGTGAAGCAGAGAAAGGGAAGGGCGGGTGCTGTGAAATTCTGGCAGACGGCCAAAGGGGAACTCCCAGGGGCAGGAACAGAGCCATCTGCCCTTTTTGCAAATCACAACAGGGGACTTCTCTTACTCCCACAGGACATGTCTTCTTCCTCCCTGCTTGAAACAAAACTTATCCTGGGGTAATCCCCAGAAAAGTGCATTTCAGCAGGAGCCTGGATTATAAAAGGGAGGTACAAACCCGCCATAGATACTCTCTCTCTCGCTCACTGGGGAAGACAAAGGAACCAGCCCTTTGATTTGGGGACGAGGTGGATCCAGACTTGGGAATCCCTGTGTAAGGATTCGACATTGAACCAGGTCTGGCTTGCTCAGTTTTAACTACTCGGACGTGTTTTATCTGTAGGTGTCACATGTAACCATTTATGGCTTTAAAGCCTTAAACTTGCATGGTGGGCTCAGTGGCAGAGACCCCCTTGAGACTGTCACCTGATGTGCTGCAATACCACTGAGCCCGGCATCCTGCCCTCTGGGGCTCCCCACCACCCGTTCCTGCTGCGCCAGTCTCCTCCAATGATAGTACAAAGTTGGGGACACAGGGTCACGGCCCACCGCAAAGCAACACAGACACTGGGAAGGCTCAGTCAAAGAGACTTGACACAGGCTCCAGTGGGACCAGCACCCCAAGGTAAATCCATCTTACAGGGCATAAAGTTTTGTGCAGCGCAAGCTTATAGATTGTTTGTTCCCTTTGGCAATGCAAGAGAGAGATGCACAGCCGTTGTCCCCCTAGGCAGCAATTATCCACACTGCGTTTATTAGTAAATAAGCATTAATAAATAATATTCTGCCCTAGCTAGCCAGGTAATGATGGAGAGGTGAGTAGAAAAGCGAGAGACATGTCAGGTAATGACAGTGTGAAACTTTCCCAAATGGCCGCCCTTCCCGGAGCAAATTGTGATTTTCTGCTGCTCACGTCACCAGGCACAAAAATGGAGGCGGAGCTTTGCTGGAAACGGTGCTGGTGATGCTCGAGGCTGAGTAGCGTTCAGCTTGTTTTACCCCAGCTCCATTGTTTTCTTATGGGAAAACCAATAGATTTTCCTTGGACAGTGGAACTATTCGAGTCCAGAGGTTTCTGTGCGTGTCACCCGCTGGGTGTGGTGCACTGTCCCGCCTAGTGACACCAATTAAGAGAGAGACTAATGAGTTTGCTCTCCAGCCTCAGCAGCGAGCTGCTTGGCTTAGCTCACACTGTAGAGGCTCATCCATTAAGCTCCAGAGGGCCAGGTTCTGCCTGTCAGCCTTACGAGGGGTCATTAATACATTCGTTTTTCTGAGTGTAGCAGCTATTTTCACTGGCACACAGAAGAATAAAAATTAAGCGATCAAAGGCGCATCTTGCAGGAGCTGTTTGACGGGACACCCATTATGAAAGGCAATAAACAGCAATTGGTCTTACAGCCGCTGAATTATATAACTGGGTCAGACAAAGCGACGGAAGCGACCCCAGGAAGATCTGAGCTGTGACTTTTGTAACACTGTTACTTCACCGGTGACATCAGGGTTCGTAGAAACAGACTATTTAAAGGGGCAGAGCACATGTAATGAGGTCAGGTTGAATTGAGAGCCCGCCAGCCTTCTCAGTAAAAACGAAGGGTGAGCTTCGCTTTCATGACTCATCTGTAAGTGAAGTCAAGAAGGTGAGGTCAGGCTATTGTCCATGGGACAGTGTATGTCTCACAAGCGGTTGTGTAACACAGCACAGCCAGGAAAAAGAGCAGCCAGTGAGAGAGGCCTGCAGAGTTCAGAGTAAGGATGTTAAAGACCGACTAATTGACTAATCGAATAGTCGGTGCATTTTTGCATTGACTATTCGATTAGTCGATAGGGCGCCCTAGGGCTGCTGCTACACTTCAAAGGCAAAAGCGCCGTGCGGAGCCTGGGGTCAGCTGCAGGGAGCTGATCTCGGGCTCCACACGATGCTGCCGCTTTGAAATGCCACAAGGAGCCTGATGCCAGGCTGCATGCGGTGTTTCAAAGTGGCAAAGCCACATGGAGCCCGGGTCTGGTCCCAGGTTCCAAGCGGTGCTGCTGCTTTGAAGTACCCCCTCTTCTCCCCCCCCCTTGCTGCCTCTTTCTGATAGAGGCAGCAAGGGAGGGGGAAGCGACTAGTGGATAAGCCTGTTGACTAGTCCTTCACATCCCTAGTTCAGAGCTAAACATGTTGGGGTCCAGTCCTACCAACTCCTCCGTGAGCAGGCACTGAAACCCACTGCGTGTATTCAGCCACGGCTTGTAGATTTTGGACCCTGATTTAGACTCTTTAACCCTTGTATCTTTCTTTAAAACGTTCTTCTAAAAGCCTCCGTGGGCACAGGGCTCTGTGCCTGTTCGTGAAACCAGAAATCCTGAAGAAAAAAAAAAGTGGTGCAATGTTTTCCCTGAATCTTGCTTCTCCCTAATTTAGGGGTTCGAATCCTGCAGCCAGTTTCAGTAACAGGTTTTTTTTCCCATCGATTCCCAGGCCAGAAGGAACTACTGTGATTATCCACTCTGATCTCCAATATGGCAGGCCACAGCACATCCCCAAATTCATTCCCCCTAGGGCATCATTTTCAGAAAAATGTCCAGTCTCAATTCATAATTTGTCAGTGATGGAGAATCCAGCATGCCCCGGGTATATTGCGCCCAGGGTTATTCACCCTCACTGTTCAAAATGCATACCTTCCTTCTGTTCTGGCTTTGTCTAGCTTCAGCTGCCATCCACTGACTTCTGTTAAATGTGGCTCAGCTCGACTGAGGTGCCTGCCGTTAAATATCTGTTCCCCAGGTAGGTGCTGATAGACCAGGGAACACTTCTCAGATTGGGGGGAAAATTAGCTAGAGAAAAATCAGTCAGGGGCCATGTGACGGACCGGGCCGTGTCTGGGCACAGCTGAGGACGTCCGCTCAGGGTGAATTGCTCAAATCCGGGGCTCCTTACAGCCCCCAGACTGGTGACCTCTCCACACAGGCCACAAACCAGTCCCACAAAGCGCTTCAGCTGCCTGCCTGAAGCCTCACGAGCAAAACCCCTCCCACACCCCCAGCAATATCCGTGCCCCAGATGGCCCCGGGCCTCGTACACAGGTGGGGGGTCCTAACACCCAATCCCACCTACCCTGAACAAGTCCTGTCCGGTTCCAAGAAACCAGCCACAGATCCCTGGTCAATTTACCCTCTGGACCTTACCCACAAATCACGCTGGGCCAATCCTTTAGAATCTATATCTAAAGGTTTATCATTACAATAAAGAAAAGCATGAGAGTAAGGTTATTAAAGTACAGTACGTTACATGCACCGAATCTCCCAGTCCTCGATGCAGGCTCTAGCAGAGATGTTACAGCTGCTGGTTTAAAAGTTCTTGTTGCACATCCTAGGGTCAGGATGGGTTCACAGGTCTTCCGGGCTCTTCAATCCCTGCACTGCTGCCTCTGGGATGAAGTGCTGAGCTGAGAACAAAATGGCATCTACCACATGGCCTTTTTATATCTCCTCCCTGGCCTCTCCTTGTATGCGGCCGGTCACCTGGTCCTCAGCCTCTCTCTGCTGGCAGCTCTTAGGTCTCCGCCCTCATGCTTTAGGTGTGTCCTCGGCCCATCAAGTGCCATTGTCCCACAGGGCCTCGCTAATCAGCCTGTCCATAGCAATGCTCAACCACATTCAGAGAAATATTCAGCTTTCACACAGATTACAGATTCCTATCTACACACACAGACATTATACACATAAATAGTGTACACAGGATCAGCAAACAACAAGCTCCCATTCAATACCCCACATGGCCCCCTTCTATATCATTGTTGGGGCCAGCACCCCCACCTATGGGTGCCGCAGCTATCTGGCTGCTTCCCTCCAATTCGGTAATGTGACAGGCCACACATAAGTGAGAAGAAAAAAAACCCCACACTGACCTGGCCCCCCAAGTAAGAACCCTGATTGGCCACAACCCCACGGTGGGGGAGAGGGCACTGCGTATCAGAACTGCCCCCCCCTCCCTGGGCAAAATTAACTCTTGTCAGGGTCTTGGGACACTAGGGTGGGGCAAAAATAGAGGGGTTCAGTTGTGGGAGATGGGTTCAGCGTGCCCCCCCCCGAAAGGGAGCTTCAATGTGTCACATCCTCTGGAGAGAGGGTCCCAACTACGGGATTGTTTCTCTCTCTCCTCTTTGCTGTGTCCTTCCCCAGCCCTTCCAGCCTCTTCACTCACTCGGAAACTGTGAGACCGGGTGTGGGACCGCTCTACTGTGTGCCAGTAGCCTCATCGACCTGCCTCTGCCTCCCTGAACTCTTCCAGGTCAGCCACACCCATCTCCAGGGCCTGTTCTCGGTCTCTGAGGTCATGAGCTACGTGCACCGAGGGCATGTCGAGACTACATCCCCTTTTCGATAAAGGGATGTAAATTAGACAGATCGAAAGTGCAAATGAAGCCGGGATTTGAATTTCCCACACTTCATTTGCATAATGGCAACCGCCGCTTTTTTTCAAAACGGGACTTTTTTGAAAAAAAATGGCAGTTTAGACAGAGATCTTTCGAAAATAAAACCCTTTTTCAAAAGATCCTGTAAACCTCATTGTTTGAGGAGTACAGGATCTTTTGAAAAAGGGTTTTATTTTCGAAAGATCCCTGTCTAAACTGCAGTGGGGTTTTTTTCGAAAGAGCTCCATTTCGAAAAAAAGCAGCAGCCGCCATTATGCAAATGAAGCACAGGAAATTCAAATCCCAGCTTCATTTGCACTTTCGATATGTCTAATTTACATCCCTTTATCGAAAAAGGAATGTAGTCTAGACATACCCTAAGTGCACACGTATGCCACCCACCCTTACAGCAGGTCACCACAAGGGCTGCATCAGATATTCCCCCACCCCTGGACTTTTGCATATTCCTCCCGCAGCTTTGGTTGGGTTTTTTCAAACATAGCCAGACATTCCGCAGTCCCAAGAACCCACGGTAGCTCCAAATGAAACTGCATCAAGTCTCCGCGCTGTATAATTTCACTTCAGGGCAGGTAAAGCGCCTCTTGAACGAAATCAGAATTAAGTATTGCAGTGCATGTTCTTCCTCCCATCGCAGAAAACTATGTGTCCCCATCAGCTGGACAGAACAACATCTCTTGGACTTTTCTCCCCGCCCCAGAGTGATGGAGCTCTCCATAGAGTTTGTACAGAAATTCATCAATTCACCCAGAAGGAATCCAAAGATACCTGCAGGCATTTGACAAACAAGTGAGGAAGCTAATAAAAGCCAATAAGCTGCTTTGGACCAATACTGAAGAAAGAAGCCGTGTGAGAGCACATGGCAAATGCAGGTGTCCCAAACAGAAGCATGTAGGAAACGTGTTCAGAAACTAAGTGAAACGTGTCAGCTGGAAGCGCATGTCTGGTCTCTGAGAAACACGGGACTGAAGAAGGAAATCAGGCAAGTGACTGGTACAAACAGTGTTCAGATGTCTATTTGGACAATAACACAATTACAGCGTGTGAGTGCCTGAAATAGCAGCAGTGAAAGATAGATGCAGCTTCTAGTGGGAAATGAGGCTGCTGTTAATAGGAAGGGGCACTGGGGAGTTATTACACTCTTTTCATTATTTTCATGTGTGACTCACTTTTCTGCCACATTGTCTATCAACTCTAGCGGTCTCTAAGGGCTTGTCTATGCTGCAGAGAAGATCGAAGCTGCCGCAGTCGATCTTCCGGGGTTCGAATTAGCGGGTCTAGTGTAGACACACTATTTGGAAGTGAGAGGGCGCTCCTGTTGGTACTGGTAGTCCTGCTCCTCATGAGGAGTAATGGAAATCAGTGGGAATGTTTGCTCCCGTTGACTTCCTGCTGTGTGTACACGATGTAAGGTACTTCGAGTCCAGCTACCTAATTCATATAGCTGGAGTTGGGTATCTTAAGTCAACTTTCCTCATTTGTGTCAGCCAGGCCTAAAGCTGCTCTTACCTCTCCCTTTCCTCCTAAAACGTGAGGAGGGGATTGGTTGGTCCCAATTCCATCAGCGAGACCACAGTCTGGCCCAGAGTACAAAAGCGACTCTCTGTTCCAATGATGGGACCAAGTCTGTCCTCACTGACACCACATAGGGTATGTCCACACTACAGAGTTTAGTCAGAAAAATGGTCATTTTTCCAACAAAACTTGAGGAACCTCCACGCTGCAATCACGTTCGTCCGGAGGAAAATTGAAAGACCAGAGGGGTTTTTCCGGCTTGGTAATCCTCATTCTACTAGGAAGAAGTCTTTTTCTGAAAGCGCTCTTTCTGAAAAAGGTGTGCGTGGACGGGGGAGAGGGAGTTCTTTCGGAAGAAGAGGAAAGAGGAAAAAGCATGGGTGTCCTCCTGATGGCCATTCCGTCCACACCAATCACACCATTCAGTCTGGACACTCTCTTTCGAAAAAGCAGATGGCTTTTTCGATGCACTTCGGCAGTGTGGATGCTCTCTTTCGGAAGTTTTTTTGGAAGATCTCTTCCGAAAAAAACTTTTTCCAAAAGAAGCCTGTAGTCTAGACATAGCCATAGAGACTGGTGTCCCACCATTGCCCTCAATATCATGGCTCCAGATTTACTCTGGGATTTGATAACAGCCTTCAGCTTCTTGAAGGGAGGTTCCAAAGAGGCTGGAGAAAGGCTGTTCTCAGTAGTGACAGATGGCAGAACAAGGTTGGATATTAGGAAAAATTATTTCACTAGGAGAGTGGTGAAGCACTGGAATGGGTTACTTAGGGAAGTAGTGGAGTCTCCATCCCCTGGCTGGATTGATTTAGTTGGGATTGGTCCTGCCTAGAGCAAGGGGCTGGACTTGATGACCTTCTGAGGTCTCTTCCAGCTCTGATTCTATGATTCTACTCCCGTCTCTGAGAGCACAATCCTGCCACACATCCCCAACACAAACCTGACACTGCACGTTACCTCACCTGGCTGGAGTCCGGTGTCTCTGGGCCTCACTCTGGCAAAGCTGAGCCCCCAGCGGCTCCCAACCAACAGACACTTACACGCACAGTCGGATTTTGAAAGGGAGCTGCTGGCTTCTGAGCAAAGCTGGGGGCTTCCATGCAGGTTTCTCTCTGCTACGTGAGGTCTCGTACCCATGGACACTTTCTGAGATCTGTTTTCCTGGCGATTTCATGTTTCCAAACTGTTCTCAGCGCAGTGTTGGAAGGTTTCTGTGCACCGGGTAGCATAGGTGCTGCTATTGAGGGGCTACGTCTAGACTGGCATGATTTTCCGCAAATGCTTTTAACGGAAAAGTTTTCCGTTAAAAGCATTTGCGGAAAAGAGCATCTAGATTGGCACGGATGCTTTTCCGCAAAAGCAATCTAGACGCACTTTTGAGCAAAAAAGCCCCGATCGCCATTTTCGCCATCGGGGCTTTTTTGCGCAAAACAGTGCTGTGCTGTCTACACTGGCCCTCTTGCGCAAATGATTTGTGCAAGAGGGCTTTTGCCTGAACGGGAGCAGCATAGTATTTCCGCAAGAAGCACTGATTTCTTACAGTAGGAAGTAAGTGTTCTTGTGGAAATTCAAGTGGCCAGTGTAGACAGCTGGCAAGTTTTTCCGCAAAAGCAGCTGATTTTGCGGGAAAACTTGCCAGTCTAGACACAGCCAGGGTGTTCTTAGGCTGGCGCACCTATAGGAAAAACATAATGGGTGCTCAACCAACCAGCAGACCCACAATTAACACCTCCCTCTCCCCCCAGAAAGACCTGCCAATCAGCATCTCCCCCTCTCCTCCAGCACCTCCCACCCACCGCAGATAGCTGTTTAGCGGCAGGCAAGAGATGCTGGGGTGGAGATGAAGGAGTGAGAGCAGGGGGCGCTTGGGGAAAAAGACAAGTAGGGGCTGGGAGGGGCAGGGATGAGGATTGGGTGAAGAGGGGAGTGGGTATGGGGCATGAGACAAAGTGGGGGTCAGACACCCCCTGGGAAGCTGGCACTTGTGCTGAGCACTGTTTAGATGCTCCAGACGAAGTTCTCCCAGTTAGCTGTGGCTTCCCTGGGGAAGCGGCCTGTAACTCAGGGATCACTTGATGGCAACTGGTGGAGGGAACGGGATGTAGATAGGGTTTTCCAGGATTTCCTGGGTCAGATATAGGTATACTATTCCACCCATGCAGGGGAGGGGGGGAGGTGTTATGCGAATTCTCTACTACGACCCAGCAGTCCACTGGTCATCAGAATCGTTGCAAAATGCACAGGTCTTTAAGGGGCTATATGCTGACACTGAACATCATGTTCTGAAGATCTTGGCTTTCAGGCAGGCCACCTGGAGGGGACATGCCTCATCCAGGTTCCTTTCAGACAGTAGGTAAAAGTCGCCTTTCTTCCTCTCTGTTCATTTGTGTATCATGCATTGTGAGCTTCATGTTCTGGACCTGTTTGCATCCCAAGTCACAGGCTGAAAAAGAGAGTGTGGCATCAACACGGGAGAACATCCACAAAATGAAAATAGCTGGGCCGTACTGTGAATATAACAAAGGTTGGGACTGATGTGCCTGGAGACAGGGGCAAGAAAGAAACACACGGAAGCCTTTGCCTTAGAAGCAAGCTGACTGCATGTCTATCCTATGAAAGAAGGGTCCCTGACCATAAAATGTCGCAAGGATTTTTGGGTGAGGCATATTTGCTTAGACATGAGAGTATCTTGTGAATTAAGTCTAGACTCTAGCATGCAGGCCATGAGTTTATTTTATATGTAACCATTGCTTTCCAAAACGACTTCTTGCTGTTACTTGACTCTCTGGATCTTGTTGAATGAATTGCTCTTTGATTTCATTATAAACACCTCCAAGTGCAATGTGTTAAGCAGAGCGGCGATCAGAGGTGGAACAGGTCCGCTGGGTCGCACTGTTTCTTTGGAAGCAGTGGATCTGTGAATACCAGGCATGTCCCTGTATCGGGGCCTGGGAGATGCTCGGAAGGCAGGAGTGTCCTTTCACTATCTTGTAGAGCAGGGGTTCTTAACCTTTTTACCTTCACACCTCCCCTGAAAGTGAACTTCATGTTCACACTCCCCTGGGAGCCATTTTGTGCACAGCCTAGCCCCGCCCCCTCACCTGACAGGAAGCTAAGGGGCGTGGCTAGGACTATAAGAACTCTGCCAGGGAACTCAGTCGGGGCCCAGCCTCTGTGGGAGACAGAGGCCTGCAGAGAGCTCCTGGCTGACGAGGCTGAGACCTGGCCTGGGCCTCCCACAGCTGCCTTCCCTGAGGTCAGTGAAGGCTTCCCTGCCTGGGCCGCCGATCTCTAGAATTTAATAAGAAATTAATGTTTATAATTGTAATTCATAATATCAATTATGAAGAAATCTAAACCTTAGAATTTTATCCAGTGAGAAGGTAATTGCGATAAATTTTCTGGGAGGCACCTCACACCTCCCCTGTATCCCCTTCACACCTCCCCTGGGTGACAGGGGGTCCTGTGAGGCCTAGAGGCAGGGCTTGCGTGGCCGTAGCCATGGGGACGGGAGAGCTGACCCCTAGCAGGCAGAAACGTGGCTTCTTCGCAATATGGGCAAGTGGTAGAGAGATGCCTCACACAGCCTCAGAAGACTCTCCTAGAGCCTCTTAATTGCAGCTTTCTCCATGTTTGATCTGGTGACAGGCCAAACCCACTCTGGGTCCATGGAAAACGACTCTGCTTCTCCATCTTCTAGTACAGCGTTTCTCCACCAGTGGTACTAGCACCCTTAGGGGCACTCGAGAGAAGTCTGGGGGGTACGGCAACACAACTGAAATTAGGAGAAAACTGAATTTTTGTTTTAAGTTTCATAGCGCTTTATTATTTTTGTACTTTTTACACCCAAAAATGTCATCACCTGCCTGGCTACGATTAAGTTGTTTAAACAAATGAGTTGCAATGGTAGAAAAAAAAATTGTGTGTCTGAAAACTGTAGGTACTGAGGGTACTTATCTTTTATTTTTTTTAAAGGGGTACTTTATAAAAAAAAAAGGTTGAGAAACACGTCTAGTAGAACCCAACACGCCATTCTCCCTTCACTTTCTTTCCGCTCCTTTTTCAAGCATCTAAAAGGATGTTACAAGGAGGCAGGAGAAAAATTGTTCTCCTTGGCCTCTGATGACGGGACAAGAAGCAATGGGCTTAAACTGCAGCAAGGGAGGTTTAGGTTGGACATTAGGAAAAACATCCGAACTGTCATGATGGTTAAACACTGGAATAAATTGCCCAGGGAGATTGTGGAATCTCCATCCTTGCAGATATTTAAAAGCATGTTGGACAGACATCTATCGGGGTGATCTAGATGGTGCTTGGTCCTGCCGTGAGGGCAGGGGACTGGACTTGATGACCTCTTGAAGTCTCTTCCACTTCTAGTGTTTTATGATTCTTTGATTCTGCCGTACCAATGGACCTTTCCTTTAAAAATGCCTCACACGCTACCCAGAGGTGACCAGCAGGCTGAGGGAGTTACCTGCTCCTCAAAGCTGGCCCAAGGTACGGGCTGACCGGGCTACTGCCCGGGGCACCCCGTTGTAGGTGGCGCCGTGTGGGGCTGCCGTGCTGGGCGTGGGCGGGACCACGCATGTGCCCAGCGCCCAGGGGTGGGGCCATACATGTACCCGGGGGTGGTGCTGCGCTTGCACCAGGCACCCGGGGGCGGTGCCACACATGTGCCGCGCACCCTTGTGGGGCCACACTTGCGCCCGGGGCGGGGCCATGCATGCGCCAGGCACCCAAGGGGGTGGCACCATGCTCCACCCGAATGGCTCAGGCCGGGCCTGCTGCTCCTTCAGCTTGTGTTGATTTGTGTCAGTGAACGTTCTCACTTGGCCCCAAGTGCTATAGTGAGAGAAGACTTGGGTAGGCAGCCTGCATCCCGAACCCTGATGGAAGGGAACAGTGTACAAATTGGAAGGGGGAGTCTCGGTCTGCCTGGTGATTCTGTCTCCTTTCTGTATGGTTTTATGAAAACAATCCCAGTCCAGACACAATCCCCATTTCCTGGCACAACCAAACCCTGACCTATAATACTAGGAAACTGAATCCTAGCTCTGACCGGCGAGGAGGCGTTCTTGAACAGACAGGCAGACATACTCTCTCAAATATAAAGTCGTTTAGACCAACTACCCTGGGACCAACATGGGGACAACAACTCTGCACCCAAAAATCCAGCCCAAGAGTTAGGGAGTTAAAAACAGTTTCCCGGGGAGAAACTGGCAGATCTTGGAAAACTAAAATGTGACCCTTCCTCCTTATCTTTGAAGGCACCAGAAGGATTTATGATTCCATCATTAAAGAAACAGCAGGGCAAAAGAAATGAAACACAATATTTCAGGCGTCAGCACAAGACGCCTTCTGAAAGCAGCAGCCCAGACAGACCAGACCGGTTGCCCTAATAAATAAACAGACCGAAGACAGGAAAGCGTCTGTGAAGTGCTTAGCGGGTGCAGTTCAGTGGATTCAAAGACATGACGTGTGTGCTTGTCATGTGCATTCCCTATGGCACAACCTCAACCCGACCCCCCAAGTCCAGATACCAGAGAGCCCATCACAGGCAGACTGTCCACCCGAGGAAGAGCTAAGACATCAGCCAGCCAGTAATGTGTTTCATTGTTTTTAATTAAGGAGCAGCTCAAGGCACGATGGGTTAACGTGCTCTGTGTCTCCTCTGGAGGCCTTGGGCAGCAGCCTGCTTAGGTCGTTGAAGCAAAATGCAGGACAATGTAGCACTTTAAAGACTAACAAGATGGTTTATTAGATGATGAGCTTTCGTGGGCCAGACCCGTCGTGTGTGTAATGAATGTGGGCGACCGCAGTCCCATGTAAAACCCTGTTTAGTTCATTAACCGGCTCAACGTTAAGTTGAACGTTAAGCTCTGTTGGCAGGAGAAACCCTCCCGCTGACACAGCGCTGCGTGGGGAGGAGGGCGGCGGCGAATAGCACGGCTCTCGGTCAGAATGGCAGACCTGGCCGACCTCTGTCGTGGCCCTGCCTCTGTGACAGCAAGCCCAACCCACTCAGCCTGTGTTAAGGCCAAACCTTATGGTGCTTCTGGCCTGTTCTGCCCAGGGACCCGGTGCTGGGGCTGGCACGGGGGCTGTTTATGACCCAGTCCCGTCTAGGATGCTCTAATGCCGCACGAATGCCCCCTGGTCCGTCACTAGGGTGGCCAACCCTCCAGGATTGTTCTGAAGCATGGGTGGCGCAGGGAGGTTAGTCTGCTGGTCCTGCCCCCGGCACACTGGAGCGCCCAAAACACCACCCCCTGGACAAGGAAAAGCCCTGAAGGGCCCCCCCAAAGATGTGGAGCCCCACTACACCCCATAGTGCCCCCAGCACCAGACCAAGCCTCCCCCGCCCAGGTGCCAGGTCGGCCCCGGTCGGCCAGCAGCTTCCCTCAGCACCAGCTCCTTCTGCCCCTGAAACTCCCCCGGCAATCGCGGGGCGGCCGGCCCCAGCAGCGCCTGGCCAAGCCTCCTCAGCCGCCGGTTTCTGGCTCTCTGCGTTGCTCCTCACTCCCCTGTCCTGTGGAGAAAGAGAAAGAGAGAGAGAGAGAGAGAGAGAGAGAGAGAGAGAGAGAGAGAGAGAGAGTGTGTGTGTGTGTGTGTGTGTGTGTGTGTGTGTGTGTGTTTATAGGAGGTGGGGGGGTCTCCAAGAAGGGGGGCACTGCAGCCCAGCTGTCTGATGGTGGTCGGCGCCCATGTCTTGGAGTCTCCAGCAATTAGAGATTAATCTCCAATTAAAGATTGTCGTGGGATGAAATCTCCAGGAACACGTCCAACCCAAACCGGAAACCTGAACCCTGACTGGGACTCGCAGCGGCTACCACAAAACAGAGACCTCCCCCCCCCTCGCAATAATACCGGCGTCCAATGCACCGGCCTACTGTGCTGGCTGCGGCCTCGCCGGGTCACTGAACCACACGGGCCTGCAATGAGCCGGTCGGGCCCCGTCTCCAGCAGCTCCCAGGGTAGCAGGGTTGACGTCAGAGGCTGCTAGGAAACAGGAGCCCTGCAAGGTGGGGCAGAGCCTGCTCCGTGTGATGGATGCGGGGCTGCCAGACCCCGGTCCCCCGGCACGCTAACAGCTGTATCCCTGACTCCCTTCTCACCTGCCCTCTGAGCTGCTATTTATGGCTCCTTTGGAAACACTCTGAGCTATTTCTAGAGATTTGGGGATGAATGGCAAGAGTGCTCTCTAGTGGACGACAGAGTAGGCCAGTTCTCGTCTGCAACAGCTGCTCCATGGTAACAAAACCCTACGGCCAACAAGCTCCTCCACCAAGGACAGAGGCCTGAAAACTAGAGGTGGTTGAAACTTTTTCAGAACTTTTTCAGTGAGAGGCCTGAGTTGAATCCTACACACTAATCGTATCCACTCGTCCCTGCTCTGTGAATTCCCACCACATTTGTACGTCGATCCGACCCCGAGGCGTGCAGAGCTGCGCACGGTCTCTGAGGAAACTCTCCCCTGTGGCCAGGAATCTGCACGTGCAGCACCGAAGGACAAACTTTTTTTTTTTTTTTGCCTCACAATCCCTTTGCAAACTCCCGTGAGGTTCGTGGGTCACCCTCAGGGATGTGACTGTCCCAAACCGTAACACTAGGTAACGTGCAATTCGCACGGCCGGGTAACCTGCACCAGGGTTTTTCCATCACACTGCTCCACTAGGATAAAGACCGTCAGCCCTCTTGAAGCCTATTTGCTGCATCCCCACTACATGGGGTCAGCCAACTCCTCAGAACAAACACAAAACACCCCCGGCCGGGAAGGAAACGAAAAAGCAAACATGCAGGGGCATGTGGCAGAGCGATTTATTTTCCCATCAGTCACATGTCTGCAGACAGCAATCCCCTTGCACTGTGCAGAAAGGTGGAATGGGGAATGTTTTAAACAGCTGGCTCCAGAGGAATTTGTATTAATCAGTATGGACTTATTTTATGAAGCCCTCTGAGAGATGGTCTCCCCAGCTCATGTCGCAGCCAGGTCTCTCTGTGGTAAATGCTGCTGTATTTTAATTTGAACTCTTATCTCAGCTGGTTTTGCCCCTGATGGCACCATCTCTCTGGGTTTGCCTCTTCACCAGCAAAACAAGGGACCAATCTTTCCGAGTCGGAGAGAATTCCCAGAGCTGGGGGCTTGGGAGCATTCAGAACAAGGGCTTTGTCTCTGTGGAAAGACAAATACACAGGGGGTGGGCAGCATGTTCACGGCTAGCGGGAGTGTTGGGTCCTTCCACCAGTCACTAAGTCCCATTCCCCTCTTGCTTAGTACACAGGCTCACAAAGGAATATTGGCTCATCTTGTCTGTTCCCCTCCCCGGCTGATGAGTGGTCAGGAAGCAAATGTGTGTTCCTTCCCCTGTACTGCAACCGTCTTCTTGTGCAACCTTGGGAAAATCTTTGGCTACGTCTACACTGCAGGCTTTTTGCGCAAGAACAGCTGTTCTTGCGCAAAAACTTGCCGGGTGTCTACACTACACACGTGTTCTTGCACAAGTAAATGTACAGTACAGTGTCAGAAAACAGGGCTTCTTCCAGAAGGAGTAGTCCTCTCCCCATGAGGAATAAGCCCGCTTGTGCAAGAGCTCTTCCACAAGAAGGCAGTGTGGACAGGCAACATGATTTTCTTGTGCAAGAAACCACTATGGCTAAAATCGCCATCAGAGCTTTCTTGTGCAAGAGAGCGTGCACACTGCTGTGGACGCTCTTGCGCAAAAGCACATGGCAGTGTGGACGCGCTCTTGTGGAAGACCTTTTGCACAAGAACTCTTGCGCAAAATAGTTCTTGCGCAAGAAGCCTGCAGTGTAGGGCTGCGTCTAGACTGGCATGATTTTCCGGAAATGCTTTTAATGGAAAATGTTTCCGTTAAACGCATTTTCGGAACAGAGCGTCTAGATTGGCACAGACGCTTTTCCACAAAAGCACTTTTTGCGGAAAAGCATCCGTGCCAATCTAGACGTGCTTTTCCGCAAAAAAGCCCCAATCGCCATTTTCGTGATCGGGGCTTTTTTGTGGAAAACAAATCTGAGCTGTCTACACTGGCCCTTTTGCGCAAAAGGGACTTTTGCCTGAACGGGAGCAGAACAGTATTTCCGCAAGAAGCACTGATTTCTTACAGTAGGAAGTCAGTGCTTTTGCGGAAATTCAAGCAGCCAGTGTAGACAACTAGTGAGTTTTCCCGGAAAAGCGGCTGATTTTCCAGAAAAACTGGCCAGTCTAGACACAGCCTAGATGTAGCCATTGACTTTCTCCCCCCTTCAGCTGTAAAATGGGGACAGAAGCCAGGCCCTGCTCCCTAAGGCCTGGTCTACACTACAGCAGAATGTCAAAATAAGCTGGAGTCGACATATCTTAAATCGTGTTTCCGTGCCGTCCACATAGAGGGAGGCCGACGGGAGCAAACTCTCCCGTCGGCTTCCCTTGCTCCTCACAAAAGGAGGAGTACCAGCCACTGGCCAGAGCTGCCCTCGGTGTTCGATGTACAGCTCCATACGTGGTCCGCTAAGTCGAAAGCCAGAAGATCGACTTCTGGAGCATCAATCTTCCGCGTAGTGCGGATGCGCCGTAAGGGTGGTGCGCCTTTTTTACGGTCTCCAGGCAAGAGGCTCCAAATGAACACTTGGGCTTCCCTGACGGGAGCTCTGAAAATGACGTTCTCCTCAGAGCTGGCTCCTCTTCTGAGGTTGAGAACCTTTTAATTTCCTGTAGCAACTCTAAAGTTCCCCTGTGATGATTCAAAACAGCCACCCTGGCCTCCTGCTGCTATCACAGGGGTTTACAGTGAGCAACTCAATGCAGCAGGAACCTCCTTGGAACGGTCTGGGAGCATCTCTCCCTGCTCTGTGCTCTGCTCTGCCACGGTTATTGTGCGTGGATTCATTTAGGGCTGTTCCACAAACACGGCAAACGACTGCTCTTAGAGCTCTGCGAATTGCACCAGACCTGAGCTTGCCACAAACTGGTAACTAATGAAATAACAATACAGCCAGGTGAGTGAGTTGCCAGGGTGGGCGGTGCTATGATCTGTGTGCTCACCTCGGGGATGGCAGACTCGAGTCATTTTCCTGCTCCGCCACTGCCACCCTGTGGGGCCTTGGAGAAGTCACTCAGTCTTTCTCAGGGACTCCGTCTAACAAGGACGAATAGATTAAAGTTTGCACAGCACTAAGACACCACCATGATGGAGACCAGCCACAGAAGTAGCATCAGTATCCCCTGCCACTTAGCATTCGACAGAAGCTCCATTTGCATCATGGGCTCTTCAAAGATGACCCCAAGCTCAGAGGCCTGCCCTTAATGAATGTCAGAAGCTATGGATAGCATCCCTGGCCATCTTAGCTAATAACCATTGATGGACCTGTCCTCCATGAACTTGTCTAGCTCCTCTTTGAACCCACTTATACATTTAGCCTTCTCCATACCCCTGGTCAATGAGTCCCACTGGTGACTTTTACTGCCACAGAATTTCCTTTTGTTTGTTTGCTGCTATGGATTTCATTGGATGACCCTCTGGTTCTTGTGTTAGGGTATGTCTTCACTACAGTGTTATTTTGAAATATCCAATTTCGAAATAGTTATTTTGAAATAACTTATTTTGAAATAACGCGTCTACATAAAAAATGCATTTCAAAATAGCTTTTTGCTATTTTGAAATAGCGCGTCCACGCTGCTTGGACGCTGAATCACATTTAAGGCCAGCCGGAAATGGTTCTGGCAGGGCATCAGGTCAGAAGTTACCTTGTGGCCAGGGTGGCCAGCAGGGCACCCTGGAAAGGGCTGGAGGCCCCCTATTTCGAAATAGGCATCTACACGGCGCTTATTTCGAAATAGCAATTTCGAAATTGGCGCTATTCCTCGTGGAATGCGGTTTACCAATTTCGAAATAAGCCCTCCGCTATTTTGATTTAATTTTGAAATAGCGTGTGTAGATGCTAGAAAAGTTATTTTGAAATAACGGCTGTTATTTCAAAATAACTTTGCTGTGTAGACATACCCTTATATAAATAACACTTCCTTATTCACTTTCTGCAAACCAGCCCTGATTTTATAGACCTTTATCACATCTTCCTGTTTCTTTTCCAAGCTGAAAAAGTCCCAGTCTTTTTATTCTCCCCTCTTAGGCTGTGTCTAGACTGCAGGGTTTTTTCGAAAAAACTTCACCTGCGTCTAGACTACAGCCGTGTTCTTTCAAAAGTAAATCGAAAGAATGCGGCTTTTCTTTCAACGGCGGTACGCCTCATTTCATGAGGAAGAACGCCTTTTTTCGAAAGTGCTCTTTTGAAAAAAGGCGTTCTTGAATGCAAACATGGCTTTTTCGAAAGAGAGCTTCCAGACTGCCTGGGTGCTCTCTTTCGAAAAAGCAGCTTGCTTTTTCGAAAGTACTGCTTGCAGTCTAGATGCTCTTTTTTCAAAGAGGCTTTTTCGAAAGTATCTTTCGAAAAAGCCTCTTTCGAAAGAGGCTTGCAGTCTAGACGTAGCCTTACAGACACTGTTGCCCTTCTCTGTATCTTTTCCAGTTCTAATATATCTTGACCAAAACTGCAGTCAGTATTCGGGATATAGGGGTACCATGAATTTATATAGCGGAATTACGATATTTTCTTTCTTATTGCCGATATCTTTTCGAATGGTTCCTAACCCGCTGTTTGCCCTTAGACTGCCACTGTGCATTGAGCAGATGGCCTCAGGGAACTATCCACAATGACTCCAAGATCTCTTTCTTCAGGGGTAACAGCTATTTTAGACCCCGTCATTTTTGTACGTATGGTTGGGATTATGTTTTCCCATGTGCATTCCTTTGCATTCACCAGCACTGAATTCCATCTGCCATTTTGCTGCCATGTAGCCCAGTTGTGTGAGAGCCTTTTGGAACTTAGCAGGCCCTGCTTTGGTTTACCTGTCTAGAGCAGTCACCTGCAGAGTTGGTGCTCTCTTTTGACAGCTGCGGGCCGCTGTCAGGCTGGCTGTGGGATGCCGCTCCGGCAATGATCGGCGGCTGCTTTGTGGCACTGGAGTGTGGCTCTGTCTTTGCAATTTAATCGTCACACCTGGCTCCAAAAATCCTCCCTGCCATTCCGCTGCTCTTTCTCCTTTCTCCTCCGGGACTGAGACAATTTGACTGACTGGGTTCTGGGGGATATCAGGCTCATATGTCATAGCAAAGTGAACCTACTGCTCCATCTACAGGCTTCCAAGAAAACTGCTACCACTGCAGATTGGAGTTAAAATGATTGTTCCGTGTTTCCTCTGCTGTTGTCACCATACTGCACTTTCCTATATAGGATTTCTCCCCTGTCTCTTGTGCTGTTCTGCCCCTAAGTCAAATGGAATGATTGTATCTTTGCAGCAATGAAAAGCTGTCCATCAGTAATTGTCTGTGCATGAATTCATAAGCCACATTTTGTTGGTGGTGATTGAATTCCCTTCCTTGATGTCTCTGGAGCCAGAAGTCACTGAGCACAAAGTAAACTGAGGCAGGTCCTCAGAGCGTGTCAGTGGGTGTGGCCCCGTTCAGCAGAGATGAGGATCTGAATGTTAGCTGAACTGAATGTTAGGATGACATAGCGATTTACATTCTATAGTAAGTCTGAAAATGACAATCACCAGGTACACGGAGATGGAAGAAACGTGATAGTGCTGATACTGAATGGGTGGGTTACATTGAAAACTTGGTTGCAGACCAAAGCTGGTCAAATTATTAATTACAATTAATATTCATTTGAAAAATAATCCCTGATTTGTTTGCAAACAACTCACAGAATCATCCCATTTTTCACCCAAAAGTGGACGCTCTTTGCAAATATTCACCGATCCATGTGGATAATTTTCAGTCCGGGGGGGGGGGGGGGAAGGTGTTGTGAACTCTCTTCTAACTGGGACCAGACTTAGGAAATGGTATAATTTGTGTTCCTGTTGGGATGGCAGCACAATTTTCAAATAAGGGTCTGTCTACACTACAAAGTTAATTCGAACTAACAGCCGTTAGTTCCAATTAACTTTCATAGGTGCTACACAGGCAAACCGCTAGTTCAAACTTAATTCGAACTAGCCGAGCGCTTAATTCGAACTAGGTAAACCTCATTCTACGAGGACTAACGCCTAGTTCGAATTAACTAGTTCGAATTAAGGGCTGTGTAGCCACTTAATTCGAACTAGTTGGACGCTAGCCCTCCCCAGCTTGCCCTGGTGGCCACTCTGGGCAAAGCCAGGGAAACTCTTCTGCTCCCCTCCTGGCCCCGGAGCCCTTAAAAGGCCATGGTCTGGCTACGGTGCCCGTGCCAGGTACAAGCCTGCCAGCACCCAGCCAGCAGACCCTGCACATGGCACGGCACGAACCAGCCACCCGCTGCCACTCAGCCCTCCGCCTCTTCCTAGGACCAGGCTGGCAGCTCCCAGGAGCCTGCCCAGGGCCGCAAGAGGCGGGCGCCCGCATGGCCTAGTGCAGAGATTGTGGACCTCATCCAGGTTTGGGGGAAGCCTCTAACATCCACAATCTCTGCACTAAGCACAGGAAAGCGGCCGTCTAGGGCAGGATAGCTGCCAGCCTGGCCACCGAAGGCCACATGTGAACCCAGGAGCAGGTCTGAATGAAAACCAAGTTGGTCCAGTGAGACCCCCGACCCTGAGCCCTGAGCTTAGAACATAAGAACAGGCCGTACTGGGTCAGACCAAAGGTCCATCTAGCCCAGTAGCCTGTCTGCCGACAGCAGCCAACACCAGCTACCCCAGAGGGGATGGACCGAAGACAATGACCAAGAGATTTGTCTCTTGTCATCCATCTCCAGCCTTCCACAAACAGAGGCCCAGGACACCATTCCTACCCCCTGGCTAATAGCATTCCATGGACCTAACCTCCATGACTTTATCTAACTTCTCTTTAAACTCTGTTCTAGTTCTAGCCTTCACAGCCTCCTGCGGCAAGGAGTTCCACAGGTTGACTATTTGCTTTGTGAGGAAGAACTTTCTTTTATTAGTTTGAAGCCTGCTACCCATTCATTTCATTTGGTGTCCTCTAGTCCTTCTATTATGGGAACTAATGAAGAACTGTTCTTTATGTACCCTCTCCACACCACTCATGCTTTTATAGACCTCTATCATATCCCCCTCAGTCTCCTCTTTTCTAAGCAGAAAAGTCCCAGTCTCTTTTGCCTTTCTTCATATGGCATTTGTTCCAAACCCCTAATCATTTTAGTTGCCCTTTTCTGAACCCTGTCCAAGGCCAAAACATCTTTTTTGAGGTGAGGAGACCACATCTGTACACCGTACTCAAGATATGGTGTACCATAGTTTTATACTTCCCCTCCTCCTTCTTCCCCTGACTTCCCCCTTCCAGCTCCCTCCTCCCAGGTTTCCCCCTCCCCTCTCCCACCCTCTCACTTCCCCTTTCCCACCTCCTTTCCCCAGTCTCCCCAGAGGTTAATCTCCCTCCCCCCAGTTTTGTTAAATAAGGAGAATTTCTATTTTTGAACACACATGTCCTTTATTTTTTACATCAGTAAGGGGGGCTAGGGAGGGGTAAGTGGAAGGAGGTGAGGGAGGAATGGGGTATGAGCCCCCGATGGGGAGGACTGGGTTGGCTCTGCAGGCTCCTCGGGGTAGAAGCTCTCCTGCAGGGCCTCCTGGATCCTGACAGCCCCCCGATTGACCCCCCTGGATGGCAGCCTGCGGCAAGTGCAGCCGGGCTGATGGTCGAGTGCTGTGATGTGCCGAGGCACTCCAAGCCAGGACTGCTTTGCTGTCCCTCGTCGAGGTAGACAAGCAAGCGGGGAACCCTGAGAACTGTCTGTCCGTGGGGGGGTTGGGTCCCTTTAAGCACAGCCCTCGGCTAGCCTGAGGCAGCAGCTCCATACTCTAAGTCCTAACCTGATGCCCTGCTGGCACTGGTTCCGGCCAGCCTTAACTTCGGTTCAAGGTCCACTCAATGTGGACATGCTCGTTCGAATTAGCAAAACGCTAATTCAAATTAGTTTTTAGGTCTAGATGCACTAGTTCAAATTAGCTTAGTTTGAATTAACTAATTCGAATTAAGTTAGTTCGAATTAGTGCTGTAGTGTAGACATACCCTAAGAGAATAAGAGTGAATAGTGAACATTCTGGGGTGAATAGTCATTCATGCCAGAATTATGAGAACCTTTTGGAATTTGATTCCTTGCACAAAAACCCAGCAGTTGCTGGCATGCTAGTTAATAGCCAAGCAAACCCACGAATCAAACCCAAAGGAACTTACAGTTTTCACAGAAATAAAAGCACTTACCATTTCTTTTGCTACGAACCCAGCTCTGTTGCATACCATACTTTGCAGAGGCTGGCCTGATGAAACAGAACCAACTCCATATTCAGAGGTTGCTGGAGAATTAAGATGAAGTCTCAGAGAAAACTCAAGGGGACGCATTTTTTTTCTTGGCTAGTGAATAAACTACTGATAGCTATGATGGTGAAATGAAGAGGTAAAAATAGATCTCCATGAATGCAAGTTTTCTATGGTAAAAGCTAATGGCTACTGTTTTCTAAAATAACCTGTTAGCATTCACCACCTCAGCAAAAGCAGATGCAGGAAACGAACCCATAACAGAGTTCCCACCAACTCACACAGAGGGAGATTTTCTGATCCATACTGATAACGAAGTTCAAAAATAGATTCCAGCGTAAATATCCAGAGGCAGATCTAGGCAGTCAAACAATGAAATGCCAAGCGAGTGGGCGGGCTGCCCCGAAACCCCAGAAGTCAGTGCAGTGACCTCCTGAACCGAGCGATGGCTTTGGTGCTCCAAAACAGTCTAAGCGGCATGTGTCATTCCTGCAGAAACGGCAGGTCGGATTGCCCCTCCTTGGCTGACATTGAGCCTTTCATGGCTTGTGGTTTGTAATGACCATGCAGAAGGGTCCAGGAGCAAGTTCCCCTAAAGACTGAGGGGAAATTTTGTTTCCATCCAAGCATGCCTGTCTGGGAGGCACATTCCCCCCTTCATCCTTCATCAGTCAGGTCCCGAGGGTGCCGGACCAGCCTGTACCAAGTAAATTTGCTGGAACTATAGTAAAAATCAGAGTGATCAAACACCTAGATTAATATGAAGAGGGAAGAGATAACCTGGCTTTTGTAACAGGAAACCATGCTTCACCGATCCCTTAGACTTCTCGGAGGCGGTCAGCAAGCGTGCGCACAAGGTGATCTGGTGAATATAGTCTACTTGCACGTTCAGAAAGCCTTTGATAAGATCCCTTACAAAAGACTCTTAAGCAAATAAGCTCTCATGGCATAAAGGGGAAGTGACCATAAAAATGGCCATACTGGATGAGACCAAAGGTCCATCTAGCTCAGTGTCCTGTCTTCTGACAGTGGCCAGTGCCAGGTGCCCACAGAGGGAATGAACAGAGGGAATCATCACCCACTCCCATCTTTTGATAAACAGACACTAAGGACATCATTCTTATCCACCCTGGCTAATATCCATTGATGGACCTGTCCTTCATTAATTTATCTAGCTCATTCTTGTACTCTGTTAAAGTCCTGGCCTTCACAACACCTTATGGCAAGGAGTTCCACAGGTTGACTGAGTGTTGCATGAAGAAATACTTCCTTTGGTTTGTGTTAAACCTTCCACCTCTTAATTTTCAGTTGGCAACCCTTAGTTCTTATGTTATGGGAACAAGTAAATAACTTTCCCTTATTCACTTCCTCCACACCTGTCATGATTTTATAGACCTCTATCCTATCCCCCTTTAATCTCCTCTTTTCTAAGCTGAAAAGTCCCAGTCTTTTTAATCTCTCTTCTTATGGCAGCCATCCCAAACACTTCATCGTTTTTGTTGCCCTTTTCTGAACTTTTTCCAGGGATAAGACATTTTTTTTTAGATGAAGTGACCACATCTGCACATAATATTCCTAGACTAAGTCACAGGTACACCCATATCTTACGCTCCCGGGACCCTGCCTGCAAACCCATGCATGCCCTTTGAGATGTGCTAGGGCTCTCCACACAGGAGCCTGCTACCTGTGACTTTTAAAACCACAATTCTGTTTGAACCGCCAGAGGGCGTTGCCGTCATTCACGGTAGCATGGCAAAGTGGGAGACACAGAGTGAATGCCATGGCTTTGAAGTGTTTGTCGATAACATGACAACATCAAAATCCTGAATCCGTGTTCCTGGGCTGACACGTGGCAAATGAAATATGAAGTAAAAACTGTCACCTAACAAATGAGCTGCTGGAGACCTAGAAGGCTGCGGAATGAGCCAAGCCCGAGGGGAGACGCGGGCTTTGCAGCAGACTGTGCTGTCGGTGCAGCTAAGGAGAAGTGAGTTCTACAGACTGAGGAACAGCAGCCTGGGAAGGGAAGAACGGGAGAAGCCAACGCTGTAGAGAGAAAGCTAAAAAAACTGGCCCACAAACACCGGCCTGGGAAAGGACCAGCGAGACTCATGTACATTAAAGGGAGGCCACCGCCCTCCCTGTTTGACCTGTGGGCTCAATGCTGCCGTGGACACAAGTGCCATTGGGGGGTCCGCAGGGAAGACTCCTCCATTAGCACCCTCTTGGCATGGTGCCCTCTTCCTCTCTGGTAATTGAAGAGCTTGTTCCTCGGCCCACGCCTGCCCATAACCCCTCACGGTTCAGCTCCATTCCAGCTGCTGGCATTGCCCTTGGGCCTAGACACAGCAGGGAAGCCATTTCAAGCTAGAACTATTTTTTTTTTTGTCAGCTTTTCCATGGTGCCTGGTGGGACGGGATCTCTGAGGAGAGCCGGGCAGTGGTGGGGGAAGTGTGCGACCCCACGTGGGATGCGATGTCTAATCAGAAAGTTTGCTCCATGCTAACATATTGGGGAGCAAGCAGGCCCTTGGCTCTCCGGCTGGGTTAGGGTTTTGTGTGGCTTTCCGTGCAATCAAAGGGCCATTTAAAAACGTCTGATAGTTCTGTGCACGTAAACTAGAAGTTAGAGGGAGCATCTGTCCTGAAAGTGTCTGTGCCGGTGTGAAATGAGAAGAGCAGTCGGTGTAAATCAGCTTGTCGTCAATGGGCCGCTTTCATCTTTGGGGTGGTTGAATTTGAGCAGTGCAGCTACCTAGGAATTAACTCGAACCAGCAAGTGGAGCTGAATCAGGCCCAGACGAGGTCAGGTACCGGCTAAGGACGAAAGGCTGGATTGGTTGAATACCCGAGTTATACCCTTACCTGGTAGCATGGCTTGAGAAAAGGGGGTGAGGTGGGAAGTGAGAGAAAATGTAGAGCAACGATGTGTGTGGGGGTGCACTTAGTTCAGGGGGGGAGGAAACTTTTCTGAGTTGGGGGGGGCCACAGAAAAGATCAGTCGGGGGCCACACACCAGTGAGAAGAAAAAGACCCTCACTGACCTGGCCCCCAACTGAGAAGCAGAAAAAAAGACACCCCCCCTCATTCCCCTCACGCTCCAGCCACATGGGGGCAGGGTGCTGAGGGTTAGGAAGAACTTAACTCTTCTGGGGGTCCCAGGGCTAGCAGATTTTTGTGGGACCCTCTAGGCTCTGTGGTGGAGCCGAAAATGAGGGGCTTGTGGGAAGAGGCTGCCAGTGAGTGGGTTGAAGGTAGAGGTAGAGGGGTCTG
This sequence comes from Pelodiscus sinensis, assembly GCF_052426305.1. Classification (NCBI taxonomy): domain Eukaryota; kingdom Metazoa; phylum Chordata; order Testudines; family Trionychidae; genus Pelodiscus; species Pelodiscus sinensis. The sequence continues at coordinate 3,328,464 of NC_143074.1, read as the reverse complement.
GGTGGGAGGTAGGATGCAGGAGCGTGCTGAGGTTCTGAGGTCTAGGTGGGAGGTAGGGGATAGGAGCGGGCTGGGTGGGAGGTAGGGTGCAGGAGCAGGCAGAGGGGGCAGGATCTGGGTGGCAGGTAGGGTACAGGAGCAGGCAGAGGGTGCAGGGTCTGGGTGGCAGGTAGGGTGCAGGAGCGGGCAGAGGGGGCAGGATCTGGGTGGCAGGCAGGGTACAGGAGTGAGCAGAGGGTGCAGGGTTTGGGTGGGAGGTAGGCTGCAGGAAAGGGCTGGGGATGCGGAATCAGACTGGTGGGTAGGATGCAGAAGCAGGCTGGGGGTGAGGGGTCTGGATGGGAGGGAGCGTGCAGTAGCAGGTGGGGTGGTGGTGCGGGATCTCAGGGAGGAGGAGGATGCAGGAGCTGGGTGGGTGTTTGGGGTTGCTGGAGCAGAGTGGGGTGTGTGGAGGGAGGGTGCAGAAGCGGGTTGGGGTGGGCTCTGGGTGGGAGGGGAGTGCAGGAACAGGCTGGGGGTGCAGGGTGTGGGCAGGAGGGAGCAGGGAATGGGGTCACCCACCTGGTGCAGCTCACGGGGGAACACAGGTGGCTCCGTGTGGCTCTGCGTGGTGCAGGGAAGCTCTCCATGCAAGCACCGCCCCCTTCACTCCCATTGGCTGTGACTCCTGGCCAATGGGAGTGACGGCAGGCCATGCCCGCAGGTGGCACTTCCCGGTGGCACTGAGAGCCGACACACACCCACTTCCGGGCAGAGCCGGCTGTCCGTGGGCCATAGGTTCCCCACCCCGACTTAGTCCATTTCTCCCTTAGAAATACCTGTGCTCTTCGCGTTAGGCCCCTGCTTAAAACTGGGAAGCTGCTGATTTAGTGACAGTCTGGCTGTCCCTCTGCGGGGTGTGGTGTAAGGGGGGGGGCTGTCCAGCCCCAATGCTTCGTGTGCTGTTCCAATGCACGGCCTCTGCTTTTACCACCTAGCCACGTGCCGTGGCCCACAGATGTGCCTCACTGTCTGTCACTTTGTTGTGTGAAATGTACGGCAATTAGCTGCTCAGACTTCTGACTGTTTCCTGGTTTTTGCTTTTTCATTCATTTATTATTCATCTCCCCTGCTTGTAGGAGATGTTTGCAAGTCTCCCAGCGTTGAGCTGCGAAGAGTGCAGTTGGGCTGGAAATGCTGGATGGGGGTTTGATGCCAGTAGTTTCTTGAGCAGTTTTGCATTGAGGTGGGACATGATAGCCGTTTTCAGGTATCTAAAAGGGTGTCATAAGGAGGAGGGAGGAAACTTGTTCATCTTGGCCTCTGAGGATAGAACAAGAAGCAATGGACTTAAACTGCAGCAAGGGAGGTTTAGGTTGGACATTAGGAAAAAGTTCCTAACTGTCAGGGTGGTTAAACACTGGAATAAATTGCCCAGGGAGGTTGTGGAATCCCCCATCTCTGGAGATATTTAAGAGCAGGTTGGATAAATGTCTATCAGGGATGGTCTAGACAGTATTTGGTCCTGCCATGAGGGCAGGGGACTGGACTTGATGACCTCTCGAGGTCCCTTCCAGTTCTAGTGTTCTATGATTCTATGATATGAACATGGAGACAATGGGCTGCAGGCAGAGGGCTGGAGTTTGCCTGGCTTGGGGGCACTACTGGGCCATACTGCCCCATTGCGGGTGGCAGGGGGCTCCGTGCCTACAAGAGAGACAATGCTTCTTGGACCTCCCCGAAGCCCTCTGCATTACCCATAGGATGTACAGAGGGCCCCTTCCCATAGCCGGAGAGGTGGACCTGTGTCTGAGTCTGCTCCACCCCTCACTTTGAACATCCTGGATGCTGCATGAAAGGTTGCTGAGAGAGGGAGCTGGCCATAACCTGGACAAAATCATGGCACATTTCAGAATTTCCAAGTCATTTCTGGGAAGGCCATCATGTTGGGAGCAGCAAGAAGAAGTCATTTGCAGCACACAAATGCACATTTTATTGTGCAAGCAAAACCCAGACCTGTGCAACGTATCCTTGAGAACCCACAACTGGCACCTTATCGATGAAAGATTTCCATACCTACCTCTCGCCTTCGTAGAGCTCTCCTGCAGCAGCCTCCATTTCCCAGGATTCAGAATGGACCCCCTTTTCCCATCTAGTTCCAACTTGTTCCCAACTGTTGTTTTAAAGACACTGGCTGTTTAACAAAACATCGGTTCCACAAAACAACAACTTTCAATAACCAGTTACAGGCAGTCCCCGAGTTACGCGGATCCGACTTATGTCGGATCCACAGTTACGAACGGGGCTTTTCTGGACCCGGAGGACGGGAGCGGCAGGAGGCCCAGATGAGCCGCGGTCCCACCGCCCGTGTTCTCCGGGGTGAGAAAAGCTGCTCCCCGTCTCCTTGGTCTGCTGGTCAGACCAGGGAGACGGGGAGCAAAGCCTCGGAGGCCGCCCGCAGCGGGACAGCCGCGGTGCGCCTGGACTGTCCCGCTGCGGGCGTCCTCTGCGGCTTTGCTCCGCGTCTTCCTGGTCTGCTGGGGGAGGGGGGGCACAGCTAGTGCCCCCTCCCCCGCAGCAGACCAGGCTTTTCTGCCCACAATGCCTGGGGAGAGCAGCTGGGGTGCTGCTGGGTTGGTCCCGCAGCGCCGCTCCTCGGCGCTACTGGAGCAACCCAGCAGCACCCCAGCTGCTCTGCCCCAGGCCTCCCCAAGTCAGCCGCTGCTGAAACTGACCAGCAGCTGACTACAGTAAGCCCGAGGCAGAGTTGTTCTTAAGTTGAATCCAGCTGACTTGAGGACGCCTGGGGTTCTTAAGTTGAATCTGTATGTAAGTCAGAACTGGCATCCAGATTCAGCCGCTGTTGAAACTGATCAGTTTCAGCAGCGGCTGAATCTGGACACCAGTTCCGACTTACATACAGATTCAACTTAAGAACAAACCTACAGTCCCTATCTTGTACGTAACCCGGGGACTGCCTGTATATAACATTTTGATAAAAATTTCATGTACAATTTTGCAAAACAGCTAATTTCTAAAATTGGGGGGAAATGTTATTTTTGAAGGAAGGCCAGTTTAAATTAAAAACATTTTGCTTGTAACATGTTGCCCGATGCTACTGTGAAGGAAGGCCCTTTCCTTCTCTTTCTCCCAGCCGTGCACTTATTCATGAAGGCTATGTCTACACAACAGCGCTATTTTGGAATAACCTCAGTTATTCCAAAATAACATGGTGCCTGTCTTCACAGTAAGCCCATTATTTTGAAATAAATTCAAAATAACGGCCTTCTTACTGCGACTCCTGTAACCCTCATTGTATGAGGAGTAAGAGAAGTTGGAGTAAAGTTGAAATCAGTTTTGTTTCCATAAAACCATGTTGACTGGTTATTAATTAATTATATTCCTATTCTCAATACTTTGTTGATTGAATTCTATGTCAGCTTTTTCTGTTATTTTGTACAGTATTGATAATGGATTACCTAGATTATTTTTGATTCTCTTCTTGAATTTTGGCACAACATACGCACTTTTCTTGTTTCAATTCCAAAATATATTAAAACATTAAACAAGTGGGCCAGAGGTCTACTTAGTCAGAATTTTTAGAACAGTATAGTGGAAGTTATCCAGCCCTACTGATTTAAATTATTTTATCCCTAGTAGATGTCATACAACATCTTTCTTAGCTACTAGTGGACCGGAAAGTTATTTATCATCCTTGTGTGGCATGAATTCATCATTTTATTTCTTTCTAAATACAGAATAAAACTATGTATTGAATGCTTCAATCTTTTCCGCCTCATTATTGACCATTTAACCAATTCCATCTAATAGTGATACAATTGGTCAGATCATTGTGAGGCAGAAAAAGAAGGAACATTGAATAAATATTTTTGTCAGGCTCTACCATTGCTAGGATTTCTTTTGTTCCTGATATACTTCTTAATGTCCATAACCCAACTAACCATGTATTTTTCTCTGATGTCTTAAGCTTCCCTTATCAATCTTCTACTTCTAATTGATCTACTTTATCTTTTTCATGTTATATATATATTTTATTTCTAATAAATAAAATATCTGTCACTTCCCTGCATAAGTAAGGGTGGGCCCTTAATCAATTTGTGATGGCAGTGAAATTGTGGCTTAATAACCATCCAGTAAACTTTTCTTAAACAATTTCCAATTTTCATTCACATTTTCTTCTATATCTTTCCTCTCAATCAATTTTGCTCATAATTTTCTTCAGCTTTCTGCAATTAGCCTTTTTAAACTACCAAGCATATATATTACTGGTTGGGACTGTCTTCTATTAGCCCATAATTAATGTAATTAGGTCATGATCACTGGTCCCTAGGCAACCACCAATTTCTAGGCCAGTGATCAATTTATCTTTATCTGTCATAATGAAGTCTAAAATAGAGTTACTTCATGCTGGGTGCAATACCTTTTGTATTGGAAAATTATCGTGTATAATTTTTAGAAACTGTAATAATAATTTATTACTGGCTTTGAGACCTGTATTGCATCAATCCATGTATATATATATATGCACAAATGAAATATCAAGGTAATTTCTGTTATACGTCTATAAATAGTATTTTGCTATAGTGCACCCTCATTTCTGCTTTATTATATCTCCACTAAGATATAATATACTCAGATACACTCAGGAAACTCAATCTAAATTATCTAGGGGTGTGAATTTAAAGTGGATTAATTCAACCGAATTTAATCTCTGTGAAGATACTCTCATATAGAATTAAATTGACCTTAACTTGGTTTATTTTAATTCCCTTAAATTAAACCAAATAAAGGCCACTTTAATTCTGAATCAGTGTGTCCACACAGGGATGTAGTTCAGTTTAATTAATGAACTCAATATGTGAGTTTAAAGTGAATTCAGGTTAACTTTCCTGGGTGTTTCAGTGTAGACAGGTCCCATATAGGACACCGAGTCAAGTGTGATGACCCCTTGGTAATTTGCATAATGATCTAGATTACTCTGAAAGAGCAAAGCCAAATAAATCAGGAGATTTAAGGCTTCAACCTGCCATTAATTCATGTGCACAACTCCAGGGATATCTGTCATACACATAGCCCCGGTAGAGCTCTCCCTTTGGCTTTAAATGCTCCAGGCTGCTATTTTTGGAACCCACATCACTGGTCCTTTGTGGGCCCTTTAAGACTCCTGGCTCTCTGGGGTCTTGAGACATATTCTCTAATTAGTATCCCCTTCTAGGAACTGCAGCTCCCTGGACCAACTGTTCAGCCTTTGAGATTAGCACCGATTTCACAACATTGGCCTGGGTGCTCCGCTACACCCAGTGTAACGCTACAGGGGCACCTCAAAATGAAAGTCAGCAGACCCACCAATTCTAAAGTGTCATTGCTCTTTTCTTAGCAGCACAAGAGCTACACTGCTCCAGATGAAAATAACAAACACAAATGAATTTCCATGCCTCAGTTTCCTCCCCGCTATGGAGAGGTCTTTGGGTTTGGAGTACCCAGGATGCTTCCCCTGCAGTTCATGTTTTTTTTTCAGCATCATGGAGTCATTCTAGGTCTAGATTATTGTCTCTGACTTTGTTGGGTCAAGCATTGAAACTGGATATCCCTGCTACAAAAGCATGCCCATTTCATCCCCTGTTCAGGCCAAAACTTGTTGGGTGAGTCCCTGGCGTTCTTATTTCCCTCTGCAACATTTGATTCATAGCTGAGAATTTTCCACTCCCTCCTCTCTGCATATCATCTTCATCACTGCAAAAAGTAAAAATTCTCCTCAGCAAACAGGCTGCGATAGAATGTCTGACCCACACAAGGCCTGAAGGAGCCAGTTAACATATAGGTCACACCTGGAGGTGAGCCAGGGCATGCTAAGGCCTGATTTGGTGATGAAGGCCAGCTGGGGGGAGAGGGCTGGTTTTATAAAGCCAGGAAGCTGGCCACAGAAAGGGCATTTCTGGGAATGTTTGCAGTCTTCCCTGAGAGGAGAAGGGGGGATGTGCCTGAAACAACAGGAGTCTACAGTTATCAATTTAAGCTGGTAGGCCCAGAGATGAGAAAGGGGATCAGAAGGAAGGAGTCCAAGGAATGAGCAGCAAGGACAGAGGGAAAGCAGACCACAGCTGGCAGCTACAGGGCTGGAACCCGAAACAATGGGCAGGCCTGGATTTCCTTACTGGCCAATGGAGAAATGGCACCATTAGGGCAGTACTAGAGAAGACTGTGGCAGGGCTTTGGGGAAAGCCCCTAGTAACTCGCTAGAGGGCTGAGCCATGAAGAAGGGGCTGCAGGATGGCTGGGAGGAGACGCCATTTTCAGTGACTGGACCTTATCAAAGACATTTTCTGCGAAAGTTTTCATGACCGCATAAAAAAGGCACCTTTCTATCAAACTACAGAGTCAATGAAAATTTTGACCAGTTCTAGCCTTGAATAATTTTGACCAGTTCTAGCCTTCTAGCAAGTCTGGAAGTATTTATATTTCTGTGTGACAGGAGTGTGCCTTTCATCAAGAAATGGGCCAAATGTATTCGCACACCTCTAGACCAAGTCTTTGTAGAGACATAAGCCGTCTCTTTGTGGAAACAATGGATTATTACAGAAGGCAGAGAAGAGGATGGGAGTGGAGGCTGTTTAAAAAATATATCCTCTCTCCTACTCAAGCTACAAATGGATTATAAAGACTATGATGCATCAGACCTGGATTCATTATTTTATGGGTTTAAAGTCAGACTGTGGGGAATATGTTAAAATGGGAAACCTGGGATTTGTGATAGTTGGGAGGCATTTCTGCACCGGTGAGCTGAGGAGCGGTCATGGTGCCAGACAGCCAAGGTATGGAAACAGTAAGTACTGCTGAATTTCCCTGTTTTGTATCTGCCGCTTGTCCACATCAATTGCATTCTATTGCTCTGCTGCTTTATAAGAAAGTTAACTGGGCTCATCCATGTGAAAAAATGATAGGCTTCAAATATTGCACTTCCATTTGTTTTTAATATCCATTTTTAGCCACTCAATTTGTTGACTTAAAGAATCTGTGGCCATCTAGACTCCAGAATCTCTGATGCAGTAACCAAGGAGAAAGGAAAACTGTTGTATGAGATCTCTGTGACTAACTGATCAAAAAAATCTATTTTTACAAACAAATTCTATATTCGATAGCTTACTTTTGACATGTTTTGATTGTTCACTAGAACTTTAAATGGAACCAAAATGAAATTTTTATTCCATTTCAATTTGGTTTCCAAAATTGTGTGTGTGTGTGTGTGTGTCCCTACACCCCATTTCGTTTCTCCTTGCCACTAGGTGCACCAGAATGAATGTCTGGGGGCAGGTGTGAGGGAGATGTTCTGTGTCTCTTTTCTTTTTTCCATTCTGTAACTTCCAAAGCTTCCCCGAGCTTGGAAAACTTGGTGTCAAAAGGAGAGAGAGAACCTGCTGTGGGGCTATTAGGGGAAGACCTTTGCCTGTAGTTCAACACAACTGGCATCATCTCAGGAAAGAGGACTAACTGTTGTCTCCGTCCTACATAGTGAGATGGCCTTTAGCTCTGTAAGGGGCCCTCCTTGGCCAGCCCTGGGTCAGACCCTAAATGAGAAGGCAGTGCTTAATCTCTGGCTTTCCTGTCTCATTAGGAGTCTTTGCTCCTTGCCTTTAATTTCTCCAGCATGAGTCCCCTCTGTGAAACCAGCACCACTTCAGTCCCCCTGAAATTATCATCACAAAACTCAGTGGGCCTAGGCTATGTGCTGGTTTTCTGTGCTAGGCAACTTCTACCACCGTTGGGCATGGCCTTCATGGGACTTTCTCCCTCCAGGCAGTAGGACTATGTCTACACTCGCGGCTTCTCACGCAAGAACATCTTGCACAAGGGTTCTTGTGCAAGAAGTCTTGCGCAGGAAAACATCCACACTGCCATGTGCGAGCTGCGCTTTTGCTCAAGAGCGGCCATGGCAGTGTGGACGCTCTCTTGTGCAAGAAAGCTCTGGTGGCCATTTTAGCCATAGGGCTTTCTTGCACAAGAAAACCCTGCTGAGCATCCACACTGCCCACTTGCACAAGGGCTCCTGCACAAAAGGGCTTACATCTATTAAAGAGCGTAGCTCTTGCACAAGAAGCCCTCTCTTACCACGCTGTACTGTAAATTTCCTTGCACAAGAGCAGGCGGGCAGTATGGACGCTCTGCAGATTCTTGCGCATGAACGGCCATACTTACGCAATTACCCACAAGTGTAGACATAGCCTAAGTATGCTAGGGAGACACCGCGGTTGGGGTTGGCTTGGGAGGCAGGCCGCTTACATTTTGCCCGAAAAATTGTATATAATATTGGGAATGGTGTCTCCTCAGAAACAGCAGAGAAACTGTTAAAATATTAATGGTCTACAAGGACGAAAACGTCTCCAGGGAGCTTGCAAAGTGTACAAAAATCTCCCTTAAAAACGGTCCAAATGGGAGTGATTTAGAGAGAGTTAAAAAGGAGATTCAAGAATAGACTTGTTCTAAATGTCTCCATGCTGCGTTCAGTGCCTCCAAATGTGAGGTACAGGTATTTGTGGAGTCGTAAGTAGGTCAGTTATTTTTGTCACTCATTATTACTTGTGAAAAATGTGTGTAGTGAATGTACCGACATACTGCAGTGACTGACTTTGGGAAGCAAGCATTTTTTACACCTTTTTTGGATGTGTGTAAACGACATAATTTCCTGACCTAAAAGTGGATTATTTTCAATTCCAAAGTCCAGCATCTTTGGCCATGCTGTATGAAGTCTCGTTCTGGTGCCGTGAAGTGGCTTCTGCACGGATCTAACTAGCTTTGTGATAGTTTGGCCCTGAATGGGGCTGGATATATCGGGTTATTGAGCTTGGTGAGTAAAAACCTCTCCTCCTAGCCACACCTTCCCCTCCTCTATTGATGATGTTCTGGCAACATGCTCTGACCACAGCACAAAACATGCCACAGTCTCTGCCATGTAGCATGAACCCTGTGGGCCTAGTCAGTTGGCTCAGGTACTTGTTACCCAGGGTGGGGGACAGGGAATGTTTTTCTTCATTCATCGCAGTCAACCTGTGGAACTCCTTGCCAGAGGATATGGTGAAGGCTAGAACTTTAAGAGGGTTCAAAAAAGAGCTAGATAGATTAATGGAGGTTAGGTCCATCAATGGCTATTAGCTAGGATAGGTACAAATGGTGTCTGATACTGTTGGCCACTATCCCGTCTGACCCAGTATAGCTGTTCTTATGTTGGTGTAGATGTTCCCAATGTCACTTTTGCAAATTCTACCAAGGCTGACCAGAAATGACTAGAGTATTCCAGGTGAGGCTATGCAGCAGTTTCTAATGTCTCAGTCATGCCATTCTTCATACATCCTAGTAAGCTATCTGCTGTTTGATTGCTTTTGCACACTAAGCAGAAGTTTTCTTTGAGCTATGTGCAATTATGTCCTATGTGGTGACAATTAATTTAGAGTCCGGCATAGTTCACCTTATGATTTCCAGTGCGCATTACCTCATATTACGGGTGCTGACTGGCTTATTACTCCAATTAATTATATACTCAGTCTATGGCAAAATGTCCTGGTATAATTCCCTAACTCCTTCACCTCTCTTCCATCCCTCTCCATCCTACTTATTTATGTCAGTCCCCTGGGAGCGATGTGTCTGTTAGTCTATGCGCTCTTTGAGGCAGGGAATTACAATTTACTGTGCGTGAAATCGGTGGCCAAAAGTCCTATTGTCATCAATGATGCCAGGGTTTCATCCTGAATGTTTGTACAGCACCAAGCACAAAAGGGCTAGGAAGACAGCATGCCCCTAATCTACACACTAACTAATCAAAATCATTGCATCTTAAATGCTCTGAGATTGAGATGAATTTGTTAAATACCCCCCACCAAAGACTGAAAGAGCTTAGTCATGTTCAAACAAGAACTGAGCATATGTTGAACTATAGGACAAAATATTACTTCAGCATACATGCTTACAACTGCCTGAATGAAATGCCCCTCACTTTCCTTCAGTCCACAGTGTATTTAAATGTATATGAAAGCATACCTGACTTGAATTTGCCTTGTGGAACTTAATAAAAACAACCATCCCTAATTCCTGTCCCAACCCATGTTTTCTCCACTGCAGTGTTGCAGGATATTTTTAATAATTCAGCTGAAACATCAGATTGTGACCTATCCCATCACACTGCATCAGTCAAATTGTGTTACATCCAGCAATAAGCCATTGCAGATGATGTTACCCGTTGTGACAAGCCAAATACAAACACAGAGCTGGGAACAGAAAGAAAATTCTCTTGTTGGAAGAGGAAAAGAATAGGTGGGCTCCCGTGGCTGGAGATTGTGCTTGCGATGAAGACACACTCGCCTTTCGAGGCTGTGTACCAGATGCTAAGGAGGCCTATTTTGGCAGGCAGTGCTGGGTATGGTCTCATGTCTGGGAGATGGTGGTTTTCAAAAAGTTCTTCAATGTCTGTAGGGCCAAAAGTCCACCTACTCCTACGCAGGGTGAAGGGCGTGAGCTGGCTGAGAAACGGAACAGGAGGCACGACAGTGAGGAGAGGGATATGGTGCATTTTGTCACTTGTCACGGCTGCAGAGCATCAGCTGCCACAGAACAGAGCATGCTGTTAACACATGGGGCCTGATTCCCCGCCTTTACTCATACACCAAATATCCTCTTGTTCTGTCATTGCACCTGTGTGACGGGGCCTTGGTGCTGTCCTGGCCTAAGAAGGGTTAAATCCAGCGCTGGGAGAGGACTGAGCCTGTGGCGCCAGCAGTTTGCAGCAGATTAGGAGTACTGGCGCTGATGGGAGCGGGTGCTCTCAGCGTTTGATTTATCGGGTCCTGACAAGATTCAGAAAAATCAAATGCCAGAAGATCTATCTTCCCGCAAGTGGAGACATGGTCTGAGATTCAGGGAGCGTGCCTGCCTTTTGGCCTCTTTAAAAGATGTTGACACTAATTTATGGGTGCTGTTAGATTCTCAGTGCTTCCCAGATCTGCAGGTGAGCGTGTTTGGCCATCTTTGCTTGGCAAGAAGATTGCAGCCTTCTTCTCTGATGCAGGAAAGCTGATGCAGTCATCACCTTTTTCACATTCCAACTGAACTGTGGCCTAACTAGAGCCAGCAAACAGAGCTAGGGTGAGGGGGAGTTTTGTTGGAGGAGAATGGAAGAAGCAGACCCCTCCCCTGTCCTTAGGCACAGTGAGTTGCTATTGGTGGTGCACATTCGCACATGCCTCAATGCAGGTCAAATTATTCTGCACACGGATGGCAAAGATTAGAGGGAACACTGGTGGACGTACCTTGAGATCACCATTTTGAATGGTGAAAATCTTGATCCGTTAATTTTGATTTCTGCCATCTTGGGCCAAATATCTGTGGGAATAGGCATTCTCACAAGAATTCATCCATATTCAAATCAGAGGTGAAATACTGGTCACTTCTAGATTTGAGTCCAAACTGGATCTACATCCACGGGGGTATTTTCAGGCCTGAGGGTTTGATTCATTACAGTTGATTCCAATGGAAGACTAGATTTGACCTGTCTCTGCGGCTCTGCACCCCATACCTTGTACACTTGTTTGATTGTGTGCCATGGATGAACCTAGAGACTGGGCCAGAAAAAATGCAAATCACTATAATGAATTTTTTGAAGGTAAAACCCTATTTTCAATTAAAATGTGCAGTGAAAATAAAGAACTTGGCAATCTTGGAAACTATCTTATTTACAGCATCCTTTAATACTGAGGACACTTCTACTCTTTAATATTTCTTGTGTATGTGAGAAATAAAGGAAATCATTATAGATTCTGTGTTCTTCATCTTAGTCATTTTCCATTATTGTACAGAAAGAGACAGATTGATAGAGCTGAAATTTGAAGCTGGTCTCAGAGGATTAGGTTCACATTCACTTAGTTTCCTGTAAAGTTTCCAAGTTTATACTTATTTCTGAAGAAAAAGCTAAACTGAAGGTTGAAAGCCATTAATGATAACTCACTTAGATTTTTAACTCATTCTGATGTTTACTTATTTTGATTTTAATTTACTCTGATGTTTTGATGCAATTTTATTGGCAGGTCTCCAAGAAAGTAAGATCTGAATTGTTCCTACTTGATATTTGGCAGCAGAATGTACGCTATCCGTGTCTAGCTAACAACCTTTTTCTTCAGGATTGAGTCCAGTCATTTAATTTCTATTGACAAAGATTGAGGTTCACATTGATGCAGACTTGTTTAGATTCTATCTTACGCCAGGATTTCTTGAAAGTCTACAAATCTTAGTGCCTTAATGACCATACAAATCTTAGTGCCTAAATGACCATAAATATCTCTAAATTGTATACAGCCATGAAGGATACCGGTGTATCAGAAACCCACTCTGTCACGGGCTTTGTTTGATTTGAGCACAGAGGCATCAGACAGGCAAGCGACACTGTTTGGAATCCATGGTGTCAGTACATTATGTTGGTAATCGGTCAAAGTGACAGTGTGAGAGCCAGCTCCCGATATGGCATGATATAAATCCGCTCTCCGCATGAGCGGAAGGTCTGTTTGTAGAACAATAGTATGAATCGATTCACAGCAGGAATTCTTGTAAGTTTCCAATACAGCATGGAGTGAGTGAGTCATCTTTAACTCAGTGACTGCCTCCCATGTACGGTCAGAGTGGTACTTCATGCATCAGAAAGCAGTATATGTCCTAGAATAAAAAGTGAAGATAACTTGCTCTTCCAGCCCTTTCTTAGGAAATCTCAGTAGGACTTACTCATGGAGAATTCAGCATATGTAAGGGTCCTGATGATGAGTCAGGCATAGCAAACTCAGTGCCATATGGATGGACACGAAGTGAAGGTGAAAGTAGTTTAGCCAACGTGAAGGTAGAAATAGAATTGCTGTCACTGTTAACCTTGAGCAGAATGCTGAGGGTCTTAGTCAGTTTTTACTGACCTCTCTGAATGTTTATGAGTAAGAACTGCTCGGGTTTGGACGATTGTGAGGAATTAAGGGGCGGTGGCATCCTAAAGCCCTTCCTGTCATCCACAGAGCTAACTAAGAGTAGAAACAGAAGGAACTGCAACAAAGGCTGCAGGATCAGTTTCCTCAATATATCACTCTTAAGTGCCTCAGTAAACTTCAGTTTTGACAAACCTTCACAATAGAAAGACTGTCAGCATTTTATAAACTTTTGAATTGCAAACAATCTCCATAAAGAAACTGGAGACATCCAGATAGCTTTTATGTTTTGTCTGCTTCCCCCACAGCATAAATTAATCTGTAAACCCTTTCCTTTTAGTGAAGAAAGTCACAAACATGACTGTGAAGGGGTTCTAGCTATATTTCATGCATGATTTATACCTCAGAAAATATGAGACAGGATGGCTTTGGGATTAATGTATAAACATCTTCCAGAGTGTTTCTGTCTCACAACCTCAGACTGACTTGTAGCTAAAGTTCTAAGAGCAACTTGTCAAACTTGGAGAAATATGAAGCTGTCTTAGAAGTGATTAACTTCTGCAGCATGAGTGCTACAGTCATTACCATAAAAACCCAAGGGCAAAAAAGAACTCCTAAGCTAAGAGTGACGAATTCTAGCCTACAAGCACAAGTCCTATCCCAACAGAAGATATGTTTAGAAAGAGGCACACGGTGTAATAAACGCATGAAATATGGACCTTTTGCAGCTATTTGAAGCACCAAAGCAGTCAGGGAGTTGACTAATATTATAGACAATCGAGACATTGTTTCAGGGATCGATCACTTCCTGGACAATTAAACTGAATATTCATGGCGAGGGTGAGTTCAAAATTAAAACCATGGTATCAGCTCCTGAGATCTCAGAAGGCACTTATAATAATCTTCAACCCCTTCCAGAGCTGATTAATTGTGTGAGTAATCTTTCAATTAATCACACTGTCAAATAATAAGAAAATAGCATTTATTTAAATTGATTTTCAATTACCACACAATACAAAGTGTACAACACTTATTTTACATTTATTTGATTATAATTATTTGCACTGTAAAAATAGTATTTTTCAGTTCTCATAATACAGGTACTGCACTGCAATCTCTATCATGGAAGTTGAACTTACAAATGTAGAAGTAAAAAAAAAGTGCATTAAAAAAATAAAACCATGTCAAATTTTAGACCAAAATTTGACCCTGTCCTCCAGTTGTGGCCCAGCCAATGCTGAATAAAGCCTCTTTTAGTGCAACCTAAAATTGCATTTGCTTTTTGTGTAACAACATCACATTGCTGGCTCAGGCGGAGTTTGGGATCCACCAAAACTCACAGATTCTTTTCAGCAGTGTTGCTGCCAAACAAGTTATTCCCCCATTTTGTGTGGGATTTTTTTTCCATTTGATTTTTCTTCCCTAAGTGTAGCACCTCACATTTGCCTGTGTTGAATTTCATTTTGTTGTCTATAACCCAGTTCTCCAATTGATCAGGCTCCCTCTGAATTTTAGCTCTATCTCTAGCCAGAGTGTTGGAAAATCCTTTGGCTTTGTCAGTATGCTTTGATTCCTATATACAGCTCACTAATAAAGATGTTCTGGATCCAGAACAGATCTCTGTGGGTCCTCCTTGAGCGCTCCCTCCAGACTGACATCATTCCATTAATAGTTACTTTGTGCTTGTTTAATTCTATCTCCATTTAATGATACATCTACCAAGCCCACATTTCTTATCTGAATGTCTTGTGGTTCTGTGTCAAAAGTCTTGCTGAAGATCAAATGTAACACCTTGTACAGGCTCTTCCATTACTTTGCCCAGCTATCAGGCTAACTAGGCTATAATTACTTGGGTCATCCTGCTTTCCATTTTTTGAGTATTTGCACAAAACTTATTAAAATCAATGTCAGTGGGCCAGACTTCTCCCCAGCCAACTCTTTTGCAACTCTTGGGTGTTGTCTATCTTAGCCTGCTCTTTGAACAAATTCATCTCTACTCGGTGATTACTAATGAAGTGGAAAGTAGTTCCTCCTCCTCCTGGGATCTGAGCACATCGTGTCTCTTTTCCAAATACAGAACAGAAATATTTACTGCTTAAAGTAAGGTCTATGAATAAGTATCTTGGAAAATCAGGTCCATAGCTATCCTGGTGATAGGTATCTTGAAAGACCATAGTTAAAACTGCATTTGGAAACAAGCAAATAGCTTGTGTGTTTGTGGGCACATCGCTGCCAGCTACAGACTGGGAGCATGAAATCGGATGTGCTCCTGTTTTGTGAAGTCTCTGCTGATGATGGATCACAAACAGAGTGTACAAGAGCCGAATATAAGTGTATTCCTCAGCATGGTGCAATGGTTGGCAGGGAACGGTAGCACGATCTACATACCATCCATTGTGGCTATGGCCATAGACCTATTCTGTCTGGAGGTATTGGCTGTTAGAGTAAGGAGAGGTGAATAAAATACAGTATCTAACATCAATAAGAAATAAACAACATTTGGTTTATAAGCAGCAAGTCATGCCGAGCAAACCTGATGGCTTTTCTTTTGCTGCACGGATGAGTTGTTACAGTCCCATGGCTTTTTGGGGGGGGGGGGGGGGGGGGAATGAATCTGTTTCAAACCTTTCATAGTGAAGGTCAAAATACAAGGTGTTCGGGTCTGGGCATTTCAACTAGAAAGAGGCTGATAAATTCAGAAAAGAGCACCAAAAGTAACACACAGGACTGGAAGAATTGGCTCTAGGGAAAAGGCGAAAATATGCTGTACATGAACAGTACCAAAATTCCTTAATATTGTAGTATATTCATTGTGCTCTGTTAATTTTTTTTAAACAGGCAATAACAAGCATTCTGAAATAAGATACAACAATCAGTCCCCTGGTACTCGATGGATCTGCACTGTTGAGCAACCTGAAATGTTGATTAATTGCTTGGAAAATTGCCTGGGATGGAATCCAGTAGGGTTGTACTAAAAGATTGGGGTCACAATTCTGCGCTCAGACCTTGATGGCCGATCACATCTCTGATCTGTTAGCAATAGGAGATCGGTGCAAAGCGTGATTTCAAGACCAAAAAGTCCACTGGATTATTTACTAATGCAGAAGAGTGCTGATATGGAGAATGGATCAGATGCTACTAGTTGGAGAATCGGGCCCAGAGTATCTACATGATGTTGCCCTTTGTGGAGTCATTAGCACCTGTGCATTCAGACTTGCTCATCAACTCCATGAACCATGCAGGTAGCAATGGCTAGGTGGGGGAGTGAGGACTGCATGGAGGGGTGTGTTTAATAGAAAGTGGATGGGAGGTTTCAGATGTGAAAAATGGTGTTTAAATAAGGCATTGAACTCTACTAGCTAATGAGGCCCATTCTGCTAGGGTGACACAACATGTCTCTTGCTTGTGTAATTTTCACACTTGGCCTGTGGATTTTAACCCAATGGGTAATTTGGCCCTCACCGCAGAAAGCATGCAACACCTCTGGCATAAGCTGTCAGTACCTTGGGGTGGGCCAGCCTCTCGCTTGGAGTGTGCTGTGCCTAGGATAATGGGCACCATAACAATAACCACTCTACAGAGCACAGAGGCTGGGCTGGCCAGGGGATGCCGATAAGGTGCCTGCCTCAGGGATGTTGCCTGGGCATGTTATGCCTTTGAAAACCTTCGTGCCTCCTGGACTGTGGTGGAGGAAAACATAGTGAATGTTCATCTCCAGTGCGACTTGCACGTGCGTGTGGGCACTGTCCATATCCCACTCACCATTTTAGGCTACATAATCTCCTCTTCCCTACCCCACGCCTTCCAGAAGAGCAGTATGATGTAGCCCTAAACATTAACATATATTGCGACTCTACACCGTCTCCTCCAACGCACCCCCGACAAGCACTTGCTTTGAGGCCTACTGCTTCCGTCAACGCCCACCCGTGAAGCAGCCTCTGCGGCGGAATGAGAACACAAACCAACTGCCAAGCAAAAACCTGCTCCTGTGAATTTTACAGAAAGGGGAGTTTTCCCCACAACTGGGCACGTGACTTGGCTCAGATTTCTGATTATGCAAGTAAATTATTATCAGAGGCTATTCTACGCACCCATTGGAAATCAGAGAAAAGAGCTGAAATCTGTGTTAATCCCCAATTCTGAGCTCCCATTTCTGACCAGTTTGGCACATCATAACCAAGAGAGAATTTGACTTTTTAAGTGGAAATAATAAAATGCCTCTTTGAAAGTTCCTCATCTATGAGCCAATGTATTGTCAAACCTGGCTCTGCTGGGATTTGTAGGAGGTGTTAAATGTATTGGGATTTGTCATAAAATATTAAGTGTTACAAAAATAGGTTTGGATCACCTCTGAAAATGTTTGTCAAGGCTGTTGCCCACTCTGGCACTTTGAGTGCAGAAAGAAGGGACACGCAAGAGACTTTAAAAATAACACAAGCCTTTAGTGGCAGGGTAAAACAACCCAAGGTCACCGATTCCCTGGCCTTGGATTGGTATCACTGCTCCATCCAAATGCAAAACCCCTTTGATCACTTAGGAAGGTGCTCCTGGGAATGTTTTCCTGTAAGGTACCCTCAAGGTCTTTTAACCTCTCCTCTGGAGAGGGCTTCAACCCCAGCTGCTGAGATCTGATAAAAATGGAACTTTAGATTCTCTTAGAAGCTTGGCCTTGCAGTCTTCTGCACATGCATTCAGAACTTCCCGCCTTCTAGGACACTGAAATCAGATCACGATCTTAAAAGGGTGATTGTGTTTTAAATGAAAAAAAAACCACATTGGGAGGAACATTGCTTGTTTGGGAGGTGTTGCAGAGCAATTAAACCCAGAGCATTGCTTATTCTGGGATTCGGCTTGGAAAGTTAGTGTAAAAGGGTAGTTAAGTGTGCTCAGCACAGAAGTCCAACAAAGCCAAAAATAAGGAAAATAACCTGATCACGTCTGACTAAACATTCCCTGTTCTACTCACGCATCCTTCGTTTCAAGACTTAGTCCTTCCCCAGATGTGGATGTTGCTGGATTCTCCATGCCTGGCTCCCTGGCTTCTTACAGGCCTTTCCAGGGGTCTGGCCATGAAACAGGAACAAAGGGCAGCTGCTTCCAATTCAAAAGCCCCTATTCTGTTTTCATTTGCTCTCCTGGCCTCCTGCCAACTCACTACCTGCTTCTGTGAGAATTCCTGGGGACTCTCTAGGACTCGCTGTCTATGGAGGAGTTAACAACTTCTAAGAAGACTTTAGTTAAATAGATGGCTGGAACATCCAGAAAATGGTGTTGGGGACTGTAGTGAATGGATAAGAGGGTGAGGTAATATCGACTGGTGAGAGATAGAAACTTTGAGGTTACACGGAGCTACTTTTCTGTCTGGGAAAGGTACTCCAAGTGTCGCAGCTAAACACAAGGTACAAGAGATTGTTTAACACAAGTAGTTAGCACATATTCTAAGGACAATTCAAAGCGGAGAAGCTCATTTACTCACCACTTTAGACCTATGACTTCAGAGGTGTTAAGAACCAATGTCTAGTTCTCTGGGACACAGGCTATTATGTAGGCCCTAAACCTGCAGTTTGAGTTTTAGAGTTTTATTCTCTTGGTTTTGGCAGGTGTCTTCTCTGGTATCAGCAGAAGAGTCACCTCTAATTTCCATCCGCTCTTCAGGATTCTCAGCATTTTTATTTATAGGTGAGCCCATATTTTCATGCTTCTGCAGTGTCATCTTTTCATAGCTTTCTGCCGATCATGTTGACCTGATTCACTCTGAGGGGTCTCAGAGCTTGACAGCTGGCAAAAAAACTCCTGTCACACTGCTGCCTCCCCTAGGCAAACTTCATTCAATTAAGTCTTCATCGTAATCTCTTCGTCCAAACAACATAATCTTAGCTCCATGTGTATCAGATATTTGCCATGTCTCATGAGTGAGATTTTTTAACCTTTAGGTGACCTTCTATTTCCCATAAAAAGGCAAATGACAAATTAAGCAGAACTGAAAGGTAGCACATACTGCTGTATTGATTACTCTGGAGCAATATTTTTTTGAACTTTCCTGAAGATAAGATTATTGTGCATTGAAAGCTCTGCAGGTTGAGAGAGAACTTTCTACCTGTTTTGCTGGCCAGTTTTTCATTGTGACACTGGAAGAAAGGAACTATAGAAATATAAGGTGTATTTGGAGGCTGACGGGAAACTGATAAATCTACCACAATGAATTTAGTAGTATATTTATAAAACATTGAATTGAATTGTAGTAGTGTCCTTCAACCCACCTGTTTTATAAGATTGATTCTATTCAACTTGGAGACTTACACGGTGTTGCTTGAGTCCTTCAGGGCAGGGGACTGAGAGCGGGGAGTGTGCACAAGAGTTGGGGGCTTCAAGGTAGGTAGTTTGGGGTGCAGGAAGCAGGGCGTTGAGTTGGGGGGGGCTCAGGCCAGGGACTTTGGGTGCTAGAGTAAGAGCAGGGGTGGGGTGTTCTGGCCAAGGGGCTGGGAGGTAGGTGGTGGCATATACAGTTCTGCAGTTGCTCCCACACCTGCCCCCCATGACTCCTGGGGGAGGGCTGCAGTGCCCTACAGGGGGAGGGGCTGGAACTGCGTGGCCTGGCCCTGGTCCCCAGTGTTGCTCTGTTTGGGTGGTAGAGCTGCTGGCTAGCACCTTCCACCCCCCCACCCCCACCCCAATCTGGCACTGCAGCTGAGAGCTGGGGGAGGGGTTTGAGGCAGGAGGACCACTTACCTAGGCCGGTGGCTGTCAACATGGAGAGCCCTGGCCCTAGTAAGAAATTGCGATTTGTAATTTCCTTCCACATCTTACTCCAAAATTGGAAATTCTTGGAGGAACCTGTCCATTACCAGAGACTTTGCACCTTCTGAAAGCGCGCATTATTCCTCCCAGATCACGACGATCGGTGCACATTCCGATGTACTCTGCTGATGACACAAGACCTTTTCCACGAATACTGAAGCACCAGTGACAATTCTGAGATCCGCACTGATTGTTGTAGCTAGAGTAATGCAAGTACATTTTGCCCATGAGCACTGGGGAGGCTAGCCCCGCCCCTTCTTCCAATGGCCCCGCCCCTCACATGAGCCAAGCCTCCCCCCCCCCCCACCACCACCACAGGGGCAGGCCTTTAGGCCCCCCACATGAGCTGCCTCAGCTCCAGCCCCTCAGCATGGATGAAGCTGAGGAGCCATGCTGGGGGGACAATAGGAGTAGAGGTGGGGCCATGCCTTCCCCTGCCTCTTAGACCCCCCACCTGTGATTTTGCCTTAATCTCTACCAGTGAATTAAATCTCTGAACCTGTTTTTTTTTAATCATTTTATTCTATAATTTAAAAAACCCCAAAATTTTAGCTTGTACAGTGTTAAAGACTATATTATACTGAAATAAAATTACAAGCAGCCAAACCAGTCCAAGAGACTTAATAAACTATATTACCTACATGGTGAATGGCAATGTTTGTTCATATATCAGAAATCACGGCACTAGCACTATGGGTATCCAAATCAGGAATTTCGTGTGTGTGTGTGTATATTTATAAATGCTTGCAGGCATTTAAAAAAAATCAGCACAGCGTGCAAATATAAATTATTTCTGGTGAAATTACATTCAAAGAGTCAAAGTAGAAACAGATGTCTTGAAAATATACATACAGGGCTTAATAAATATTTTATCATCAAATATTTCAAAAATGTCATCTTTAAAAAATGTGAAAATTCTGCCTGAGGAGAATCCAATTATTTAATCACTCTCGAGAAATTCTTAAAAGGGAACCTATCTGCATCAGCTTCATTCCAGCAGGAGAATAAATGTACAGGTGCTCTGAGCTATATTTATTTTATTTTCATTAATATCTGTAACTTCACGCAAGGAGGTAGAGTAATCAGAGAGGTCGTTATTAGGTGAGATAACGACTTCTGAATGAGGGGTCTCATTAATCTCATTATGAAATGGGAATAGTGTTTTATTAATCAAGCCGTTAATTGAATCAGAAAATTGAATGCTATAATCACAGTTATCCAAAGTGCATGTGCCTGTCTGACACTAATGCTGTGAGAAATTCGGAGGAATTCATGTTTACTATGGATAGGGGCTGGGACAGGACTTCAGTCCCTGGCCTATACAGTGGCAAGTGCAGTAAGTACGCAAATAATTACGGTTAAAAGATTTTTCCTGCACTTCCCACCCACAAAAACCGAGCCTCAGCTAAGAACTGGCGGAAAATGTGGCCTGGCTCCATTGTGACCTATGATCATTACCAGTGGGCAGGTCCCATTTCTGGAGTGGGGTGGGGCAGATGAAGATCTCGTTTCTGCAGAGCTGCAAAGCCTTAGTTTGACCAGCTACATGCTTGCTCTGGCATTAGCTGCTGGTTTATTATGTGATCTTCCAATCGCTATTTGGCCCTTACCAAGTGACACCAAAAGAAGCCGTGCTGAGCAAAAGCCCATTACAGTTGTCAACCCTCACCACATAGACGCTGGCAAATCTTTCCTCTGTCGGAGGGTTTATAGGGAGAGGATTTAGCTGCGATGTCATGAGAGAAGCCATGAATTGCAAATGTGGCCAGTCAGCATGTTGCACGGAACTATTTTCATTGCAGAGTTTCATTCATTGCTGTAAGGTGCCCGGAACCTCATGTAGACACAAGGAGCATGAGATATGTGGAGTGAAATCTAAGTACAGCACCTGCCAGCCAGCTCACAGATTCATTGCTGGAAAGGTTGGAAAAGACTATGATGGATTTCAAGAAGGCAGATTTTAGCAAACTCGTGGAGTTGGTAGGTAAGATCCCATTGCGAGTCTGGGGGGGGGGGAGGGGAAACCAGTTTGGGAGTGTTGGCAGTTTTTCAAAAAAACATTAAGGGCACATGAGCGACCCACCCCAATGTGTAGGAAAGATAGGAAGTATGGCAAAAGACCAGCCTGGTTTAACTAGGAGCTGAAAAGCCAAAGGCTACGTCTACACTGAACATGCTATTCCAGAATAGTTACTTTGAAATAGCATGTCTACACAGCAGGGAGGGCTCAAAATTAGTCCTAGGCAGATTTGTCTAATGTAGATGGGTTATCTCAATTTAGAGCCCCAGGAGAAATAACTTAGCCCCTCCCCAGAGCTATTCTATTTCGAAATAACAGAAGTGGAGCGGCTACACATGCTTTATTTCAAAATAGTTATTTTGGATTAGGCATTATTCTTTGTAGAATGAGGTTTACAGAAGTCAGAATAAACCGTCTTGTTTCAAAATAACGGAATTGCTGTGTAGACTCTTGCACAGTTATTTCAGAATATCAGCCGTTATTCTGAAATAGCTTTGCTGTGTAGACGCACCCAAAGAGTCCTATGCAAAGTGGAAGCTAGATCATATTAAAAAGGATAAATACATAAAAACACCCCCAGTGTAAGGGACCAAAACTCAAAAGGCCTAGGCACAAAATGAGATTAAACCAGCTAGATCCGTAAAGGGTAAAAAGAAAAACCAATACATTAGTAGCAAGAGGAAGACCGAGGATAGAGTAAGCCCATTGCTCAATGAGGGAGAGGGGGGAAATAATATCCAAACATGTAGAAATGCCAGATGTGCTATATGTTTTGATTTTCAGTAAAAAGATTCATAGCCTTTGGACATCTAAAATAACAAACCCCTGTGGAAATGAGAGAGGCTCCGAGGCTAAAGGAGCAAGAGAAAGTTAAAAATTATTTAGACAAGTAAATGTTTTCAGGTCAGCACGGCCTGATGAAATACAGCCTAGAATACTCCATGAGCCAACTGAGGTAATACCTGCACATTAGCAATTACGTTTGAAAACTCATGGAAGGGTAGGAGAAATTCCAGAGGATTGGATGAGGGCAAATCAAGTCCCCTTTGTAAAATGGGAAACAAGGAAAATCCAGGGTTTTACTAAGCCATCTGGTTGAGCCAGAGCCCGTCTTTCTAGAAAGACGCTGTCGCTCTCCGTTGAAAGCCTGCTGGTGCCGGAGAGCCTCTGTGTTTATCTGATAAGCAGGACACATTTGGGTCCTTCTTGACTCCCCTCTAATTTTACTTTTTGTTGTTTGTTTTCTAGACACACCCTTTGGGACTCCCTGTGTTGCCCCTATGGCTCAGTCCCAGAAAAGGGCCTCCTAGCTCAGTCCTCACCATCACGGGCCAACCTTCCTCCAGAGCTGTCAGTCCGGTCCTAAGTCTGTCACAGATACCCTCTCCCATGCCCCCTGACTCAGTCTGCTGCATCCTTACCAGCTAGTGCTGGGGAAGGAGTCACTACAGGGCTCCTAGCAAAGTGCACCCACCCCTCTGAGGTCTGGGGAGCCGGTGCCATGACAGGAGGCTCAGAGGCAGTGCAGTAAGGAGGGCAGAGCTCTCGGTGGGGTCAGGTGGTCCTGAGTTCGTGCTGGTTCTGCTCCTTTGTTTGCTGTGGAAACTTGGAGATGTCCCCTCTTTGCCTGTCTGTGCCATGGGGGTGGGGATGACACTTACTCACCCAGCAGACAGGTGGTGTGAGGCTTTGTTACTCTGTGTGTGTGTGTGTGTGTGTGTGTGTGTGTGTGTGTGTGTGTGTGTGTGTGTGTGTGTGTGTGTGTGTGTGTGGCTTCGTTACTCTCTGTGTATGTGTGTGTGCGTGTGTGTGTAGGGCCCTGGCAACTGCGTGGATTGGGTGGGGAGACTGAAGGCCCCTGGAAACCAGGGGGAGACTAGGAGGGTGAGTAAAGGCCCCACGAAATGATCGCCCCACTCCCTCCTCACTTCACAGCCCTCACTCACACCCCCCGTGGCCCCAGCCTCCTGTCCTACCCCGCCCCCCATATAACCAAGGCCCTGCCCTGACTCCTGTACCCCTCCCCCTCCACGCCACCAGCTTCCTCCCCTGAAGGCCCCAGGCAATGCTGGGCAAGTCGTCTACTTACAGATAAGTTGATTAGATAGTGGGTAATGAAGCCCTTGTGTCTTTGGCAACGTGCTGCCGCCATCTGCTCCGGCATGGTGTGTTGCCTTGTTCCAGATACTCACGGTAGCAAAGGATAGAACTGCCCAAAGCTGGGCCTTACCGACAAGCCCTCTGCACAACTGCCCTGCACATACCAGGCTTTCCAGATGTAACGACGCTGACTGGAATGTATTTTCCTGACCAAATGTTTGTGCCTCATACTGCGTGGGTCTGGATGCATCCATTTGTAATGTTTTTTTTTTCTTGGCCAAAGTGCTGCCTGTAAATAAAAAATGAGCGTTTTTCAAAGTGGATAGTACAGCGACCTAACTCCTTTTTCCTTGAACAGCCTTGTGCATCAGCCACTGGGCCCTCTGCCCCATTGTACAGATAGATATACTCTGTCATCTCTGTCTCAGTCACTGTTTGTCATGCCACCTCTGTCAGGCAGGGAAGGTTTCCAAAAGAACAGCACCACCCTTGTATTTAATTGTTCCATGTGCTTCACTTTTGGGATGCTTCGCTTCAGACTCCTTAGCGCCTCAAAGCAGTAGCCACTTTAGAGGAATATGTTCTCAGAGGGGTAGTTGTGTTAGTCTGTATCTATAAAAACAACAAATTCAGTTCAGTCAGGGTGGATGTGGCTCCTTCCCAGGGGTTGATGGGAAGTGTGAAAGCCAAGAGAGGCAAACTGCCTTTGTAGTGAGAGAACCGTCATAAGTCCTTATTCAGTCCTAATCAGATGGTATTAAATTTGCAAATGAATTGCAGCTCTGCTGTTTCTCTTTGTAATCTAGTTTTGAAGTTTTATTGTAAAAGGATAGATTCTTTTACATCTGTTACTGATAAGTAGCTGTTTCAGATACGTGTCCAGGGAGGCTAAAGTGTTCTCCTACTGTTTTTTGTATGTTACCTTTCTTGATGTCTGATTTGGGTCCATTTATCATTTGGTGCAGAGACCGACCGGTTTGGCCAGTAGACATAGCAGAGGGGAATTGCTGGCACATGATGGTATAGATCACATTAGTAGGTGTGCAGGTGAATGAACCCTTGAGGGTGTGGTTGGTGTGGTTAGGTCCTGTGATGGTGTCTCACATGAAATATTGGTGTAGAGAACTTCTACATGCCATGGTGGCAGGATGGTGTTTTCTGGAAGATCATCGATGCATTGTAACTTCTGCAAGAAGTCCATGGTGTCTCTTGAGTGCTGGTAGCATAGGTTCTATCTGCTACCCAAGATCCATAAACCTGGAAATCCTGGATGTTCCATCATCTCCGGCATTAGCACCCTCATAGCAGGGTTGTCTAGTGATGAGGACTCTCTCCTCAGATCCTACGCTATCAGCTGATTTCAATGGAAAATCAGGGCATCCATTTGTAAGTTCCCTAAGATATCTACCTGTGTATCTGGGCTCCAAAATACCTCTGAAAATCTGGCCTTTTCTTACTGCACCCCTACAGATACTATATTTCTTTCAGATAAGTGTTCAGTTGCACTTATTAATGCCCTGAAGGCTAAAAGCCTGAAGAAAAATCTCTCAGCTATTCAGAAAAAGGTCAGGTGTATAATCTTTTCAGGAGATGCAAGATTTAAGTGGTGACCCAGTAGATGTTCCAATAGCTCCAGTTAAAATAGGACCACAGAATTCTGCACCACAGAATTTGAGGATAATGTATTCACACCCCCAAATCAATAGAAGTGGTCATATTTCCTAATGCTCGTTTAATAGGTCTATACACAGAGGGCTGCGTCTAGACTGGCATGATTTTCTGGAAATGCTTTTAACGGAAAAGTTTTCCATTAAAAGCATTTTCGGAACAGAGTGTCTAGATTGGCACGGACGCTTTTCTGCAAAAGCCATTTTCGCGATCGGGGCTTTTTTGCGGAAAACAAATCTGAGTTGTCTTCACTGGCCTTTTTGCGCAAAAGGGACTTTTGCCTGAACGGGAGCAGAATAGTATTTCCGCAAGAAGCACTGATTTCTTACAGTAGGAAGTCAGTGCTTTTGCGGAAATTCAAGCGGCCAGTGTAGACAGCTGGCAAGTTTTTCCGGAAAAGCGGCTGATTTTTCTGGAAAAACTGGCCAGTCTAGACACAGCCAGAGATGTATAATTCATTATGGGAACAATTTGGCAATGGGAGGTACATTCGCATCTTACAGATATAAGAACTTGTCACTGGGTATGTAGGCCCTTTAAGGGGATTTAGGCCAACTCTCCTGAATCCGTTGACTGGGATCCTCCAAGCGAAGCCCTGCTCAGAGGAAGCAAAAACAAAAGGATTACATGCCTTGGATTAGGCAGCTGTAGACTAGAAGTGGCGGGGCCAAATGCTGATGTGTTTATGGTGTTTTTACTGGGCCTTTAGTTTAGTTAACTGCCGCTGACATCAGGAACTCAGCTGGACTGTAACGGCTATGGACAAAACAGACACCACCTGTATGGCTGATAGCAGGCAGTAGGCCATGTTACAAATTGCTAACGCTTAACCGCTCTTACTGCATATGTGAGCCCCATGCAATTTTATACCTTGTGTTCCGCTCAGAGCCTCTGGTTATCCTCTCCAGCTTGAAGTAGCTCAAAACCTACTTGAACAAACTAGTTGAAGATATTACCTCAACTAGTTTGGGTCTCCCTTATCCTGGGACCAGCAAGGCTACAACAATTCAAACTGAAATCTGAGAGTTTGCTAGATGTAAGAGCTGAGTGATGACTAACTAACTAGGGTTATAGTTATAAAGGAGAAAATCTACCGTTACAATGAAGTTCTGTTTCACCGTTTATCCAGAGCTCCTACCTTCTCACTGCCTACCCTTAGCAAAGACATGGCGTGACAGCATTAACCAGAATGCCGCATTCAGTCCAAGCTTCTAATTAATAAGGCAAGGCCTACTGCTCCACTCAAATTCTCCAATAGTTAGTGATTAGTCGTTTCCAGTTTGGTCTCCTTCTGGCAAGTTTTTTCTCAAAAAAATTAAGCTGAATGCCAGCTGGCCAGACAGGCTGTTCTACTTTTACTAGCAGCTGCCTCATTGGACCAATTTCGCAGGAGCCGGGAAGACAGCTTAACATTTGACTTGTGTGTGCAAAACTAAGGATCAGCAAGAGACAGGGTGACTACATACACATTTTGCTGGCTGTTTCTCCAGTAAGCCTGGGCCCCTGGACAGACATGAAGGTGGGATGGCGCATCGGGGGGGTCCCCGACCCTGCACCCCCATCCATAGCCTAATGTGACTCTCAGCTGGCCAGTAGAGTAGAAAGTTTATTGGCTCACAGAGATGCAGCGTAGCATAGAATCGATGTTAACAGAGCCACCAAGAGCAGACTGCCTTCATCCTCGGGGGGGGGGGGGCCTTGGTCTAAAACCTCCTCACAGCCCAGCTGAGACTTCCCTAACTCACAGGCCTAGTTCCCCGCCTGGTGACAATCCCTGCCTATCTCCTTTGTCCTTCTCTCGGGGAAGAGAGTCATTAACTCCCCAGTATGGCCCCCCAGGTGTCTAGGCCTAGTACACATCTGGTGTGAGTCATCAGGACTCTCATGACACAATACAGCCAGGGAGAAACACAGGGTTACAGCAGTAGACAGCACCCCTACTACGTCACAGAAGGACACTCCTCGCGTATTCTTCACCTTGCTACATTGGGACTCAGCTCCTGCCAGCATCACCAGCCTTCGTCCACTGAGTTGGAATTAATATCTGCCCCCTAAAACAGCAGAGAAAATGTGCATCAAATTAACCAAAAAGGACAGCTGATATTTGTGAAGGATACAGTTATTATTCTGCCCAGACAAAATATTGTATCTATCATATGCAGCTGCACTGGGTTGACACTGGAATCTCTTGGTTATCTCAAGCAAAATGCAGGACAATGTAGCACTTTAAAGACTAACAAGATGGTTTATTAGATGATGAGCTTTCGTGGGCCAGACCCTCTTCCTCAGATCAAATAGTGGAAGAAAATAGTTACAACCATATATACCAAAGGATACAATTAAACAAATGAACATACATGAAAAGGACAAATCACATTTCAGAACAGAAGGGGAATGCGGGGGAGGGGGGGAAGTGTCTGTGAGTTAATGGTATTAGAGGTGGGGAAAGGTAGATGTCTGTGAGCTAATGGTATTAGAGGTGATAATTGGGAAAGCTATCTTTGTAATGAATGACAGTTAGCATGAATCTTAGCATGAATGACAGTTCAGAGGATTCCCTTTCAAGTGCAGATGTGAAAGGTCTTTGTAACAGAATGCAGGTAGTTAAGTCGTTGAGACAGTGTCCTTTCTGGTTGAAATGGCAAGAAATTGTTTTTTCTTTGTGATCCTGTCTGATATCTGTTTTGTGGGCATTAATCCTTTGGCGAAGTATCTGAGACGTTTGTCCAATGTACATAGCAGACGGACATACATAGTCCTGCATTTTGCTTCAGCTACACCAGACTAACACGGCTACATTTCTGTTACTATTGGTTATCTCAGTCCTTTCCCCTGCCAGACTCAGCCTCTCTTTACCGCGGACAATTCCTTCATGTACCATTTTACTAACTAGAAAGAAAAATCTAGTTCTTAAATAATCCACCCCCATTATCTTCCTTCTGTTGCAAAGAACTCCTATGTTAACACACTCAGACTATCATAATTATTGGCAAAGTTTGTAAAACAACCCCCACCATTAGGTTATAAAAAGAGGGATGTTCTAGGAGCAAATTTGGAGCCAGTATAAAATTAATAACTTGCAAATTATGAAATCTCAGACTTGTTTTTTGAAAACTACAACACAAAAATCCTGTTGAGGCCAATAAATGAATTTGAGCCAATGTTTGTTAATACAGCAAATATTAACGGAGTTTAAAATGAACTCTGTTACTTTCTAATTTTTCTGATCAGTGCCAGAATGTTTCCTACTTTTTTTTCTAATCAAAATTAATACTGGTCTGGTGGTTTTTAAAAATATATCCATTAGAGCATCTATTTGTCAATATTATTTAATAGCTGAAAACCTGATTATCACAAATCACTGTAATCCGCTATTTTCAGTTTAATGGGCCAATCCAGCAGTTACTCATTGATTTGACCTAGACTTCAGTAAGGCATTTGATACACTCTCACATGACCTTCTTATCAATACAGTAGGGAAATACAACCTAGATGGGGCTACTATACGATGGGTGCATAACTGGCTGGAGAACCATTCTCAGAGGATAGTATCAGAGGGGTAGCTGTGTTAGTCTGAATCTGCAAAAGCGACGAGGAGTCCTGTGGCACCTTATAGACTAACTGAAGTGTAGGAGCATAAGCTTCCGTGGGCAAAGACCCACTTCATCAGATGCATGCATCTGATGAAGTGGGTCTTTGCCCACGAAAGCTGATGCTCCTACACTTCAGTTAGTCTATAAGGTGCCACAGGACTCCTCGTCGCTTTCTCAGAGGATAGTTATCAATGGTTCATAGCCATGCTGGAAGGGCTAAACAAGTGGGGTCAGTTTTGGGACCGGTTCTGTTCAATATCTTCATCAACGATGTAGTGGCACAGAGAATACAATTATTAAGTGATCCCAAGCTGGAAGGGGTTGCAGGTGCTTCGCTGCATGCTGCCCAACACCTGGAGGCTGAAGTTAGACATTTTAAACCTGTTTACTGGGCATAAGCAATGTCCCTGTGTGGTTGTGGATCTAATGTCTCGAGAAAGCTGATCCATCCTACTATGGCTCACTTTTTAGTTTGTTTTTTGGGACTGGTACAACTTTGAACATTTTCAGCTATAACGTATGTGCTGTAGCAAGGACTGTGTTGAAAGGAGCTGTGCTTAGAGGGTTGGACTTGGTGACCTCCCGAGGTCTCTTCCAACCCTAGGATTCTATGAAATTGCAGCTCCTCCAGTTCTGAATGGGGGGGTGGAGGGCTGCTGGTCCTGCTTGCAAGCAAGGAGGCTCTGTGGGGAAGCTTGTGATCACAGTATAGAAAGAGCCAGCCTACACAAGGGCTGTGTCTAGACTGGCAAGTTTTTCCGCAAAATCATCTGCTTTTGCGGAAAAACTTGCCAGCTGTCT
This sequence comes from Pelodiscus sinensis, assembly GCF_052426305.1. Lineage (NCBI taxonomy): Eukaryota > Metazoa > Chordata > Testudines > Trionychidae > Pelodiscus > Pelodiscus sinensis. The sequence goes on along the minus strand of NC_143074.1, from coordinate 3,298,540 downwards.
ACACTGGCTGCTTGAATTTCCGCAAAAGCACTGACGATCTCATGTAAGATCCTCAGTGCTTTTGCGGAAATACTATGCTGCTCCCGTCCAGGCAAAAGTCTTTTTCTGAAAAACTTTTGCACAAAAGGGCCAGTGTAGACAGCAGAGATTTGTTTTCCGCAAAAAAGCCCCAATCGCAAAAATAGTGATCAGGGCTTTTTTTGCGGAAAAGCGCGTCTAGACTGGCCACGGACGCTTTTCCGCAAAAAGCACTTTTTGCGGAAAAGCGTCCTGCCAATCTAGACGCGCTTTTCCGAAAATGCTTTTAACGGAAAACTTTTCCATTAAAAGCATTTCCGGAAAATCATGCCAGTGTAGATGTAGCCAAGGTGTATTGTGCCTCATTTTCCTTAGGAAGCAGCCTGCTTTGTGTCTGTCTGTTTTCACAAAATGCAGGACAATGTAGCACTTTAAAGACTAACAAGATGGTTTATTAGATGATGAGCTTTCGTGGGCCAGACCCACTTCCTCAGATCAAATAGTGGAAGAAAGTAGTCACAGCCATATATACCAAAGGGATACAATTAAAAAAATGAACAAATATGAAAAGGACAAATCACATTGCAGAACAGAAGGGGGATGCGGGGGGGGGGAGGGGGGGAAGGAAGGTAAGTGTCTGTGAATTGATGATATTAAAGGTAGGGAGAGTGGGATGTTTGTGAGTTAATGGTATTAGAGGTGATAATTGGGGAAACTATCTTGGTAATGGGTGAGATAACAAGAATTTGAACTAAGTCCTTGTTGGCAAGTGTCGAATTTTAACATGAATGACAGTTCAGAGGATTCCCTTTCAAGTGCAGATGTAAAAGGTCTTTGTAGCAGAATGCAGGTGGCTAAGTCATTTAGAGAGTGTCCTTTCTGGTTAAAGTGGCAAGAAACTGTTTTCTCTTTGTGATCTTGTCTGATATCTGTTTTGTGGGCATTAATCCTTTGGCGAAGAGTCTGAGATGTTTGTCCAATGTACATAGCAGACGGACACTTTCGGCACATGATAGCATAGATTATATTTCTGGAATATGTGTTCTTGATCTTATAACTCACTTGGTTAGGTCCAAAATGGTATCAGCAGAATGAATATGTGGACAAAGCTGGCAACGGGGTTTGTTGCAAGGGAAGTACCAGGGTTGGTATTAGTGTGGTATGTCCTGTGGTGGTTGGTAAGAATCTGTTTTCAGACACTGTGTGAGTGTTCTGGATTCTGAATAAAAGTAGTGTGATGATGCAGCCTTCCAGCCAGCATATTTTTTGTTTTTAGAGTGTGTGTGTGTGTGTGTGTGTGTGTGTGTGTGTTTAGCTTTACACAGAATAAAGTGACAATGGCATCATCTGGCAGTAGGGACATCCTTCCTCTTTTTCATTATGTTGGAAAATTTTTGCAATATATATTCTAAGACTTGAGCAGTAGTTTTATGCAAATACTGTAGATGACACTCATAAACAAAGGGCTATCTTCCAACACTGGTGGGGAACACGCCATTCAGGCTATGTCTACACAGCAGCATTATTTCAGAATAACTAATGTTGTTCCAAAATAACATAGTCTGCATCTACAGAGCAAGCCGTTTATTTTGACATAATGTTGAAATCTTGTCGAGCTGGAGGACTTCTTACTCCAACTCCTGTAACCCTCATTTTATGAGTAATGAAATTGGAGGACTAGTGCTGTGACTCAGACTTCCTGCTTGTAGACAGCGCCGAAAGCCAAAATAAGCTATTTCGACCTAAGCTACACAATTGATGTAGCTCAAGTTGTGTATCTTATCTCCGCTTTAGCCCTGCTGTGTGGATGTGCCCTTACAGAGGTTAAAAATGTGTTTCCGCAACAACCTACTGAGCTAGAGTATGAGGACGAAATAGAGATTTTAAAGCAACATTATGCCCTGGTCTACACTAGGGCTTTATTTTGAAATAACCCCCCCATATGTCAAATTAATAAGCGGAACATCCACACTTCCAAGCCTGTTCCTTTGAAATAATGGGCTGCTTATTTCAGAATATGTGCTCCTGTTCTCCTCATGGAATAATGCTCATTTTGAAATAGTTATTTTGAAATAATGTTCATGTGGATGCTCCAATGCCATTATTTCAAAATAACTACTCCCCGTAGTAACTGAAACTAATTACTCCCCAGGGGTACCTGGGGCTCTAAGTTGAGATAGCACATCCACATTAATAAAGCCTGCCTTGGACTAATTTCGAGGCTTCCCCTTAGTAAGGACACGCTATTTTGATTTTGTTATTCTGGGAGTTATTACATTGATTTTAATTATATTTAATAGTTTCCTAGTATAGACATGCTCTGTGTTCTACTATCAGTTTTTTACTGGAAGGATGTAAGGTTCACTTCAGAAGCCGTATAGAAGGAAAAAGTATGTCTGAATTTTTGGTACACCTGCCTCTTTTTTTTTTTTTATATATATAACTTTCAGAAAGAGGCTTTCAAAGATCAGTTTGTTTTTGGAATCAAACACCCCACATTAAGGGAGAGGCTGTTGAATATTCTGTATAAAAAAGAGCCACTGATGGAGTACTGTGACTTGAGAGGGGTTGTGTGTAGAAGCAGGGTTGTTCCCTTGACAAAGAGATATGTGACACAGATTCTTCTACAGGCCTGTAGGTAGCAGCGAATGAACAAATATGGCAGCCCTCCCCCATATTACGCTGCTGTGAAGGTCAGTAATGTGATACTGGAAAGGGAAACGGGCACAGGAAAGGCAATGCCCATGATCACCAAAGACCATTTCCTGAGGTAAGATTAAAAGAAACAAACTGGCTTTTACAGAATTACAATAAAGCGCAGATAGGCACGTTAGTCAGTCTCCCTCGCACTGTAACGTACACAAAGGGATCTGTTCACCATTCGAGTTTGTTCGAAAGGAAGGAAAGGCCTGCCTCTGGAGGGTAGACGTGATCGACTACATGTCATTTGGACTGGAGTGTGATGCCCCATGTGCCAGACAGTTTGGGGGAACTGAGCAAACAATACGAAGGTATATTTAGTGCAGACGTGGGTTTGACAAGCATGACTGAGAGGCTGGTGCGCCCAGCAAGCTCCTGCCAAGATTCCTGAGGGACAGATCTGGACCATTTGCATCATGAAATCCGGGGGAGGTGGGGAATCAAATGAATTGCTAAAGCAGAGCCTCTTTTCATCCATGGAGTTCAGTGACTGGGCTGCACCACTGTGTGTATCCCAGAGGGGGATGGCAGGATTAACCTTTGTGGGGACTGTACTAAGTCCTTAGTTCGAGTTAACGTTTGACTGCCGCGTGTAGCCACGGGCAGTTAGTTTGGACTGAGGGGATTTAAAAATGGCGCCCAGATGGCAAGATGCAAATAAAGCCCGGGATATTTAAATCCCAGGCTTCATTTGCAACTTCGAATGCCTACGTTAAGCCTCCTTAGTTCGAACTAGGGAGCTAGTGTAGACATACCCTCTCTGGCTGGAAGTGGACCAACATCCAACTCCTAAACCACAGCACTGACAGCGGGGGTGATGTCTATCAAGCTAGACTTATCCTACTCCACCCATAGGCAGTGATGGAACCAGATTTAAAAACTACCCTAGTCCGGGAGACTGTCTTCGTTACAACAATCTTGTGGCCCACTGAGATGGAGGCCGCTCCATGGTTATGCTGGTTGCCAGGTGCTCTTTCTCCTGTGCCTTTGGCTTCCCATTTGCTCTTCAGCAATGCTCCATGTATCCAAGGTAACGATCCCTCCAGCTTCTGAAAACCCTGTGCGGTTTGCTCCCCCGTTGGGTTACTAGTAGAATAACTGTAACGTGAAAGTGGATACAGGGATGTGCTGAACCTGGACATGCGAGTGTGGGAGTGTGGAACTGCTGCTCAACCCAGCCAGCTGAGTCAAGGGGCATATGAAGATGAAGTGTGGAAGTGCTGTTTGACCTGGTCATGCTCTCTTCCAGTGCGGGGCACGTGGCATGTGAGGGTGGCAGCTTGGCCCATCCTATCGAGTCCAGGGACATAAAGGGGGTCATCTTGGGATTGCTGATTAACTAGACTTGCTAAATCAAATTCCAGAAGATCGATTGCGGAAGCAGCGATCTTCTGTGGAATGGACACGAGCCCCGAGTCTCTTTTCGCACATGTAATTAGCACATATTGGAAGGGACCACTGAAAGTGAAGGTTAAAAGACCAAAAGGGGTTAAGTGGGTTACAGTTGATTGTAACAAACCATAAATAGAGTGTCAGTTCAGTCCATGATTTCTAATGTTTAGCACAGTTACAAATGTAAGCTCCCAGGTCCATGTTTAGAACGTGTTGTACAGGCTTCCTTTGAGCATGGGGACAGCTAAGCCAAATTGCTCTGTGAAAAGTTTTCACCCACAAGTGATAGGGCAGGGTTTTTTTGTTTGATCATTTTTCCTGTGAAAGTTCATTTGGGGTATCGTGAGACAAGGATAGCCCATACTTAATGAGGACCCTATCCTGAAGGAAACCTTTCCTGGACCCCCACTTCTGATTTTCAAACCACCTTCCAAGCTCATCAGAAGCACGCTCCCTACAGACCAAGACAGATCGATTGAAGGCCACACCAGGCCCTCCCAAAACAACAGGTGCAAAACCCAGACACACGTCTCCACTGTTACAATGATCAATGCCCCACATAAGACCCCTTTCAAGACCCATGAGTACTATACATAGAAACATAGAATTCTAGGACTGGAAAAGACCTCAGAGGTCATTGAGTCCAGTCCCCTGCCCTCATGGCAGGACCTAGTACTGTCTAGACCATCCCTGATAGACATTTATCTAACCTGCTTTTAAATATCTCCAGAGATGGAGATTCTACAACCTCCCTAGGCAATTTATTCCAGTGTTTAACCACCCTGACCATTAGGAACTTTTTCCTAATGTCCAACCTAAACCTCCCTTGCTGCAGTTTAAGCCCATTGCTGCTTGTTCTATCCTCAGAGGCCAGGAAGAACAAGTTTTCTCTCTTCTCCTTGTGACACTCTTTTAGATAGCCATTTTCAGCCGTTTTCAGGTATCATGTCCCCTCTCAATCTTCTCTTTTCCAAACTAAACAAGCTCAATTCTTTCAGTGTTCTTCATAGGCCATGTTCTCTAGACCTTTAATCATTCATGTTGCTCTTCTCTGGACCGTCTCCAGTTTCTTCACATCTTTCTTGAAATGCGGTGCCCAGAACTGGACACAATACTCCAACTGAGGCCTAATCAGCGCAGAGTAGAGCAGAAGAATGACTTCTCGTGTCTTGCTCACAACACACTTTTTAATGCATGCCTATCGCAACCTGTGACATACTTTTTTCCAGTGCACGAAATGCCCCCGATAACAACTACGTGGGTAAAACCAGATAATCGCTGCGCTCTCAAATGACCTCCCACAGGAAAATGACGAAAGACAAAAATATCATCATTACCGGTGCATGAATGCCTTTTCAGGTGGCGGGATGAGTTCTGGATCTCTGACTTACAGAGCAGCCTGCTTTGTGTGTCAGCTTTTCATTACCATCTGTTATTGTTCCCGTTTCTACGAATGAAATTAACGCTGCACTGCAACCTTGCGGCAGAGTATTTTATGTTTTTATTTAATTATTCTGCGGGTGAGTAGCGATCATATTTAAGTGCCTAAGCAACCTGGCTACAGGTATTGCTTTTGGGAGCCCACTTTTTCATTTGTTTGTTTGCTTGTGGTTTTTGGGTTCAGATTTGTTTTCCTGGCTATTTTTCTTCAGAGTTGCCTTTCTTAAAACTCCATTTTTGGTGCAGTAGCAGCTTTAAGTGCTTTGCTGCTGACACGTGCACTGGGAAGGTCAAAGAAAGGCACCTCCAGCAAATGGTCTGATTTCAATGGGACGTGACAGTCGCAACGGGCCATGGCAGCGCAGGCTCTAGAGTGCAGGCCCAGCAGCCAAGCAGGGAGCAAGCTGCGATATTTGTGTCCTGTTTTCTCTGTGAATGTTATCGTATTGAAAAGGCTGGAAGGGCATGAGAAAATTAATTACACTTTCCTTGATTTTGATTTCAAATCCGCGTACAATTTAAGGATGGCACAGTAACGAAGATAACAGTAATTAGGAAGGCAGCCAGGCATATACTGGGATTTCGAAATAAACTTTAGCCTCCGACAGAGACAAAATTAAAACAGAGTCCCTATTCCACTTCATCAAAGACATTGCATTCATTTTCATAGGACCCCTGAGGCATTAGATACTTGTAGCTGTACTGAAGATGAAATACAGGAGGCCACCTCACCCTTTCTATAGAGTAACTCAGCAGATCACATCAGAGGCAGGAATACTCTGTCAAGTGGGCGATAGTTATCAAATAAGCGATTAAACAACTCACTGGGCCAATGAGATGATATTCCTTACCGAGCCCAGCTGTGAGCCTTGTGTAATATCCTACTTTCCCTGAAAATGGGGTAAGTTGGGAGGACCTTCTGAGGACCTAGGAGGGGAGTGGCTCTCTAAACAGCTATTCCCAGAATATTACAAAATCTGTTTCCTAAAAAATGCCATTCGAGGAGCTGTACCAGAAATATGCATTTTAAAGCTTTTGACACTCTCTTTCTATAACACACTAAGGCTACTTCTAGACTGCATCGCTGTGTCGGCAGAGGGATGCAAATCAAGCATGTTGAAATTTCTAACAAAGGAGGGATTTAAATATCCTGTGCTTCATTAGCATAAACATGACCGCCGCTTTTTTTCGATACGGAGCTTTTTAAAAAAAATGAGGTTTACAGGATCTGTTGAAAAAGGGTTTATTTTTGACAGGTCTGTGTCTAGACTGCTGCTTTTTTTTTCGAAAAAGCTCCGTGTCGGAAAAAGTGGCGACCATGTTTATGCTAATATAAAAAAAATATAATGGAGATATACCTATCTCCTAGAACTGGAAGGGGCCTTGAGAGGTCATCGAGTCCAGTCCCCTACCTTCACAGCAGGACCAAGTACTATCCCCGACAGATTTTCCCTGACAGATTTCATATTTGCATTTCATATTAAAATCCCTGCTTCATTAGCAATTTCGACGTGCCTAATCTACATCTCTCTATCGACAGAGAGGTGTAGTCTAGACACACCCTTTGTGAGAGGCTATAGTTCTGGCTCTGTTCAAGTCGGTAGTGTAATGTCTCATGTCCATTACAAAATGTAGAAATTCCAAGGATGTTCTGAGTTTCAAGCGTTATCAACTTTACTTAACGAATACTGTCCATGTTTTGTAATGGCGGGATCTTTCTAACCCTGTATTCCAGGGACCTCACATTGTAATCTTACATTCAAATGAACAAAGAGGCTTTGTGCAGGAATAGATTTTGTGAGCTACTCCCCCATCTACACATAAATACTTGAAAAGTAACAACCATTTGCTCCTGTTATAGGTATTGCTAGTCACACTGCCTGTCACTGAGTGCCTTACTCTTCTCATTATAAAAAGCATGTTGTCAATTACGTATACTTTTTTCTAAAATGTAAGCATTTGGGCTGAAAATGTCCCCTGCTGAATATCTGCTTCGGGTGAATATTTTTTGGACAATTTTAGCACAATCAGTTCCATCGTTTCTCAGATCAAGATTAGCAAAAAAGGCACTGTTGTGCCCCTGTTAAAAAGTTTTTCATAATTGTGCTAAGGAGTTCTAGCACTTGTATGCTTTGGAACCAGGTCTTGAGATAAATGGAAGAAAGGGGATTAGAAATGAAAATGAACATTAGAACTAAAGAAATTCCAACATATAGCACAGGGTGGAAAGCAGAAACGGATAGAAATTGGTGTGTTGGAGGAAAATGATCTAGTATCTCAACAGAGGTTTGTCGAGAGATGTTTGGTTTGGCCACAGAATTCACAAGTGGGTTACACAGTTTTCATCCCAAGCACAGCATGAGAAAATATTTTCACCAGACAGTGATGTCTTCTCATGTGCCTTGAGAATTATTTTAAAGTTTCTTTTGCTCTGATTGGAAGTCAGATCCAGTCTGTATTCCAAGTGCACGTGTGCCAATTGCGTGAGATGCAATTGATTTCAGTACTTCTCAGAACAATTGAAATGGGAACATAATTCACATACTGAAAAGGACACAGATGAGGTGAGGAGGACAAATTCACCTTATTATGGAAGTAAATAAAACCCTTAACGACAGTGAGTTTGCCATCTCTGTTATAAAGTAAATCAGGTAACGTTAATAAGCTAACTAGACAGGTCTTCCTTCTCGCACTACTCCTGCCCACCATTTTAATTCACATCTCAGGAGTTTTGGTCCAACAGCTGAGTCAGAGATTCACAATTGCCAAGGCCAGAAGGGACCATCGTGATCTTCTAGGCTGAGCAAAGGGGTTGGTACAAAAGGCATTCACGCTATTAGCAGAGCATGCAGACTAGCCATTGCAAAAGGGGTCAGTGAGACGATTTCACCAGGTGACTGATTCTAAACCAGAGGCGTATGATCGGAGACCCGACAAAGCCAAGTGCGTGGAACGACCCAGGGAAACACCCTTGGAGCATTTGACAGTAACAGTAAGGAAATGGGTTTTTTGCTCCTGTGTATCATTGTATTTAAAAATGATGAAATAACTAATTAGAATGTTCTCTCTGCATTTTTCTTTGGATAAAATTAAAAATGTATAAACCCCTCAGTATGTGTATGTATATTTTATTGCTGTATAATTGGGATCTTCGCTAGTTCCCCGGGTGGCACAGTGACAGCCTTTTCATGTGGTACAGACGCTAATGCAGCGAGATGCAGTTTTCTCCTTTAGCTCAGATGCTCCTTCCCAAAGAGCGCATCTTTCCCTAATGAGGATTTACATACAAAGCCTCTTTTGGGGGGCAAAATTAGCTGCTGTAGAGTAGTTGAAAGGAGACACTCCAATTGCAGCAGAAGGGGGGAGGGTTTGGAGACAGAGTGTTTAATCATGTTCCTCCAAACCCCAGGGTATAATTGCTTCTGCTCTCAGACAAAATGTTACTTTTATCTAAATTACTAAAGTGGGAAAGTGCCATCCTGTCTCATTTAGCACTGCCGCTCCCAAGCAGACACACAGTGCGGAGCTAAGGGGAGCTCCTGGCAGCAGGGACACTCCCCGCAGCCCCGGCCTTCTTCGCTTAAATCAGCGGTTCCCAAACGCAGGGCCGCAGACCAGTGCGGGGCCGCGAACCACGACCGGAGCTGAAGGCGGCTGTTGGCGGCACCTCTGGGGACCGGGGCTGAGGTGCATCCCAGCCCCCTGAGTCTCCGCACAGCAGCTGGTTTCAGCGTCGGCAGCCGCCACGGCAGTCTTTGGTAGACCCGTAACACTTAATTTGCATATTCATTACTCGCATAATGAATAGGCAAATCAAATATTACAAGTCCACCAAAAGTTTGTGAATGGGTTTGCCCGTCGGCGGTATAAAAAAGATTGGGAATCACCAAATTAAATTGCTCCAGATGGTTGCCATCGTTCATAGCGCCCTGCAGCGGAAGCTGGCCCAGAGCAGGCCTGGCCAAGAGTCAGCCAGGCCGAACCTAGGAGGTGGGGAGGGAGGGACAGGAACTTGGGGACATTGCTCCTCCACTCGGAGATGACAGCACCGATGAAAATGGCCTTGCTCATACAGCAGAGAGAGGCCCAGGGCGCCATTTCTTTTTCCCTTTCTCTGGGGCTTAATCCCCACAGTCCCACTCTGGTGGTCGACCTATGGCAGTAACGCCCGTGTTACAGCGGACCCTGACTTTTGAAATGGCACTTTGTGGCTCCCAGCTGCTCTTAGTTACACCGGAGGACTGGCTCCATGCCCAACCAGTGCACCAAAGTGGGCTTCAAATACCTTGGCACCCTGTTATGTACCATATGGCCCTAGCACAGACCTCCGGATCTGGTCTACAGAGCAGTCTAACATTGAAATACACAATTTAAATCAACGCAATCTGCATGTATAGGTACAACCCAATTATGCCATAAGGAAAAGGCTTGGAGAGACTCTTGCTCATCCTAGGGAGGCTGCAGGTGGGAGATAGCTCAGTGGTTAGTGCAATGGCCTGCTAACCCCAGTGTTGAGTTCAGCCCTTGAGGGGGCCATTTAGGGATCTGGGTCAAATCTGCCAGGGATGGTATATGGTCCTGCCATGAGGGCAGGGGACTGGACTGGGCTTGATGACCTCCCTTCTAGTCCTATGAGATAGGTGTATCTCCATATAAGTCTGTTCCTATGTTCCACGTGGGTTGATTTAGTTGGGATTGGTCCTGCCTTGGGCAGGGGGCTGGACTTGATGACTCCTGAGGTCTCTTCTAGCCCTAGGAATCTGATTCCTCAATCTTCTTTCTCACTTTGCACTTCTCCCCTCGCCACAGTCCCCTCCATGGGGTCAGCGTGAGGGATGATTCCTTCCTTTGTGCTACAGCCAATTTCCCTTTTTTTTTTTCCCGTGACCTGAACTGCTTGAAGCAAATATAGCTCAATGATGGAGGTGGAAGCGGCACCATGTACACATGCCTAAGGTAAGGTGCGCTGCTGGGGACGAGAACTTTACTTACAAGTTCGAAGGCTCCAACATCCTGGTTGCACTGAGGGTGCGTCTACACAGCAACGTTATTTCGAAATAATTTAGTCCACATCTACACAGCAGGCAGCTGTTTCAAAATGCTGTCCAGCTGGAGGACTTCTGACTCAGACTCCTTTAACCCTCATTGTACAAGGAGGAAGATGTCGGAGGAAGAGTGCTCTGTTTCGAAATAAGTGCTGTGTAGACCAGGCCTACTGAAATCTGGAAGCCCAGGGGGCCACAATGATACTCACTGCACATGCCGAGAGCAGCAACTTAAGTATGGTTGCATATATATGTAAAGAAGCTACAGCCGGTCCCCGAGTTGCAAACGGTCAACTTACGACCATTCACAGTTACGACCGAAGCTGTCGTAAATGACGGACCCCAAGTTACGAACGCGATCCACGCTTACAAACAGCGCGGTCGCGTGTAACTCTATGGGGTCCGACTTACAAACAAACCAAGTTACGACCAATTGTTTGGTCCGTAACCAGTTCATAAGTCAGGAAGAGGCTGTATTTCACACTGACGAGCATGAATAAAAAGATTAAGACAAGACTACACAACAAACAGGCCCCATTTAAGACTGTTCTGCTGATATTAATAAAATGCAATATTTACCCAATTTCCACCCATATGACAGCACTTTTCATGAGCAATGACAGTCCAGGAATTTCACTGCTAAAACACCTGTCAACAGAAGACCATTCTAGTGACTCGCTGTTGTGGAGTGTGTTCCCAGTGGGGGCCATGTTCACGTGTTGAGCCCTGTGTAAACCCAATCCACACCATGGGCTGCAAACAAACGGGCTGCGGGCCACATCCGGCCCATGGGCCGTGTGTTGAGTAGCCCTGGTGTAGACACTCCCAATTTTGAAATAAGATATGTTATTGACGTAGCTCAGTTTGTGTAGCTTATTTCGAGCTGAGCCCTGCTGTGTAGACGTACCCTGAGCCAGTTTTGGTATTTCTTGTGAGTCTCGGGGCTTGTCTACTCTAGGACATTATTTCAAAATAACGAAATTCGGTTTACCTCCTGATTTTACAAAATCAAAATGTGTCCCCACTACAGGGAAGCCTCAAAATTAGTCCAAGTCAGGCTCCCTTAATGTGGATGCACTACCTTGACCTACAGCCGCAGGACGAACTGGGGCGTAGTTAGTTTGAATTACTCTGGGAAGTCATTATTTTGAAATAGCAGCACCGGAGCATCCACACTGCCACTATTTCATAATTAGCATTGTCCCTCAAGGAAAGCAGGAGTACGGATTTCGAAATAAGCAGCCCGTTGTTTGGAATTAACGGGCTTGGTAGTGTGAACACTGCTTATAAACTTGATCTCAGGGGTGGCCATTTCAAAATAACACCCTAGTGTAGACCAGGGCTTGGAGTCCTCTTGCACAATGCTGTTCTTCCTGAAAAGTAATTGGTGTAATGGCATTGTGCAAGAGGGTTTTTGTTGTGCAAGAAGGGGCAGTGTAGACAGCTCCTTCTGGCGCAAGAGCCTCTTCTGCAAAAATGGCGGCTCATTAGGTATGCAAATGAGGCTCGGTGATATTCCACGCTTTGCCTCATTTCCATATTTCTGGCGCAAGAAGCCACGAGTGTAGGCATAGCCCAGGAGCTAAACAATGGGACGGTGGAGTATGATGGTGGAGGTCCAGCATCTATGAAATGACTGACCAGTCTCATTTAGGCAGCTCCATAGAGAAGAACTTTTCCATGCAGTGCTCCTGGTGCAACGTCTTTTCAGACTTCACTCTCCAGGAAAACGTGTACATGTGAGAAGCATTTGTACATCTCCTACAGCACAGTGATTAACACTGATAGATGCGTAGCCCTGTCACTTTGTAGCGATAATAGTAAATTGTCTCTGTTGTGTTTTCCTGTAATGACAGGCGTAAAATAATGCTCATGCCTGGAAGTCTGGATGTAAAGATAGCAGAAATATTTGAATACAAATCCCATGTAAGTACTGCAGATTCAAGGAGCGCATGGTGTATTGTACTGGATTAAAAGACAATATGATTCTTCTTCCTGATGTCATAAGTAAGCCTTTGGCAAGAGAGGAATGCATATCCTCTGTGTTACAGATTCCAGTGAGTGTAGAATAATCCAGCAACCCAGCATCTATATTGAAGCCATTCTCAAATTACAAAATGAATGTGCATAATGCTACACACTAATGCTGCAGGATACAGTAATTCCTCATTTAACACTATAGGTATGTTTCAGAAAATGATCATGCTAAGTGAAAACGTGTTATGCAGGGTCAATTTTCCCATTGGAAATAATGGAAAAGGTGGGGGTTGCATTTCAAGCGGGGGTGTCTGTTGGGACCGGGACATAAGGTTGGGGGAGAAAGGGGACTGGGTTCAGCAGGGAGGGGAGGGGTTTGGCTCTGGGGAAGGGAAGGGGAGGAGAGGGGAGAGGGATTGGGTTGGGATTATGTCCCTGTGACGTGTCTGATGGGACCCACACTGCATCTGGCGGAGGGGGGGGTCACTGGGGAACAGCACGGCGAGTGGCAAACCCTCCGCTGCTTTGTAGGGAGGCCGGGGAAGCCCTGCGCAGCCACCGGCAATGGGCCAGCTGAGGAAATCATGTTATTCCGGGGATGGTCGTGTAATTCAAAAAACGTTCCCTTAAAAAAAAATCGTGCTATCACGGAAACGTGTTAAGTGGGCAACTGTTAAATAAGGAATTACTGTACTGAAAACAAGAGTCTGTCTATGTATATGGCTGGCACAGGAATTAAAAATGGAATCAAAAGGAACAGAAGAAACTTGACCAGAAAGGAATAAAAATAATTCTAATTACATACATGAATTGTAGCAATTCTGATTAGAGAGAACAAGTGTCGTTCTTTGTTGCCCATCTTTTTCCCTTGTCAAAGGGGCATCCGCCCGCTCACTATACCCATCAAGCAGGTCAGTACAAATGTGTGACATTAGCATGAGCTCAATCAGCCAGCTTTTCCTGATGGAGTTGGGATGAAATGCAGGTTCCAATGGTAAAACCAGTGCTGGGGGGAATTCTGCAATTTGACACTGGCTCCAAATGCAACAATGGCAACATTCTTCCTGGACTGAGATGCCTCTTGAATTTAAGGGGCCAAGATTTCACAAGTTGGACCGAAGGTGCAGATTATCAAAAGCACAACAGGGAGCTCGGTGTTACACACCTTGTTGTCCTTTGTGCCAGGGCCGGCCCACAACATTTTGGCACTTGAGGTGGGGAGCTCAAATGACACCTCCATGCACCAGCAGCTGACACAATTTTCTACTTTCTGGGTCCTAGTGGCACCCCCCTTCCCCTCTCCCCCACAGTTTGGCACCTGAGGCAGCTGCCTCAGTTCACCTCATGATAAGGCCAGCCCCGCTTTGTGCCTCAGGAAGCCACCTTCTCAATGTCCCTGGGCATCATTGTAATCTAGGAAATGACATCTGCTCCCAGAATGAACTACTCTACACCTAAAAGGATCAAATATTACCACCTCCACTGCAAAATGAGCAGGCTTTAAGCCAGTTCTGACCACGCCATTTTGCCTCTGGCCCTGAATCTTGCTGAACCTCAGACCTGAAAAAGTGGAAGGAATGTATTTGATTAGCTCGGGAATAGTTCACTGGAAAACACAAAAGAGGACCAGGAAACAGAAAACTCCCTCTCCAGCTCTTATAAATGGCACACCTTCACAGCCGTGTGCGTGTGCGTGTTACGGAATAAAATCAACAGGCTCCCAAGAGATGATGTTCTTCTTTAAAAAAATAGTCTGGGCCTTGTTTTGAGTCTTCAGCAGAACCTGGAGCATCTCTGGGTACCATGAGTAGGGACGCCCAGTTGACAAGCATGGACATTTTCTGAGCAAAGGAGAGTCCACGGTATGGGGGCTATGGTATTTTTTGGAAAAAACATTATTGAATTTATAGAAAGAGTTTGAGAGGCATGAAGGGAGAAGAAATTTGGGTTTTCCACTGAAAGAAATGGGAAACCATGACACAGAAGAATGAAGGGAAGGACTTTGTTGATGGAAAGGTTCCCCAGTAACGCTCTGTCTCTCCTTGTGACATTTTCACATGGTCTGTCACTCCGTGTGTATTCTCCAGCTCAAGCTGAAGGTCTGAGTTCCCACTTGAGGTACCTAGCTCTAATCAAGCCAGGATACCCCCCCCCCCAAAAGTGTGAAGCCACGATGATGGGAGTTGCTACCTCTCGGGCCACTGTTCCATTGGTGCGGAATTTCGTTAAACATGCTGCATCACGCTCCAAGAAGCTGATGGTCAGCTTCATTACCCATAAAAAATGATGTAAACAATTCTTCAGTTAGGCTGCTTTTTTTTTGTTAGATTAGTCCATGGCCAGGTCTTCACTAAAGGGAAGAATGATGCTGCTGTGACTGATCTTCTGGAGTTTGATATAGTGAGTCTAGTTAAGACGCACTAAACCAAACTCCAGAAGATTAATCTCAGAGGGTGGTACCCCCATCGGCGTCTGGGCTTCTGGTGGCACAGCTCTGTGGTTTCCGGGACCTGGCTTTCAGTCTCATGGTCAGGTTGCTCCCCCCTCCTCCCACATACACTCTCTCCTCAGGGTCTTCCATCTTCTAGGGCTTTGCCTTTTTCCCCCACTGCCAATCACAGGCTCAGCTGAGGGTTCAACTGAGTTGCAGTCTCAGCTAGAAGGGACATTTGCTTCCTTCCCTGATTTGGCCCTGACTGCTCTTACATTTCCTGCCCCACCCTGAGTCCTGCAGAGAGTGTGGGGTGGGGTCACTTAAGCCCAAGGAGGGGAGTTAACCCCTCTGTAATGGAGGGAGGCAACTTGGCCTAACTAAAAGTATCCAGGCAGAATTGTTCATTGACTTAGCAGAGCCAGTTTCCTTTAACGTGCTACCAGAAATCGAAGTCCTCACGAGTGAGAATTGTCCAAGGCGAGGATTTTCTCGTGTATGTAGGAATGGGAGAAAATAAAGTAATTTTGTGCAAAGGAAATAAACACATTTCAGTGACCTTCAGATGAATGGACATCCTGTAAGCAGTCTGTAATCTCAAAGAGCCTGCAAATTGAGCCCTAGTATTACGATGTCATGTGTTGTGCTCCTGTAATTAAAGGTCTGTCAGTGTTTCCATTGTAAACTCAATTTTAAGGGATTTATACCTTATTTTAAGAGTGCATAGCAAAGACCTAGTTTTGCATTCTACGCATGTTTTATGGTCATTATTTAAGTGTTAATGTTCCGTTACAATATACAGTAATGAAATGAGACTTTCAGAGTAAGTCTTTCATGCTACTGGCAAAAATGAGTATATTCATCTTAATTTTAGCCTTCTGCACATTTCACAAGCTGTTCTAATTAAACATTTATTTGCTTCCTTTATTTGCACCCTGCAAATAATGGGAGAAAATCCTTGTCGTGAAAACAGTCCTGCCCCATCCGCATGTCCAGAGAGGAAAGGAAATAACTCTTTAGGGAACTTCTCCTTAAAAAGTTAAATGGTAATGTTGTCAGATGCATGCTATTTTCTCATACACACTTAGACCATGTCTTCACTACATGGAAGATTGATGCTGCCACGTTCGATTTTCTGAGGTTCGATTTAGCGGGTCTTGTAAAGACCCGCTAAATCAAATTCAGAGTATGCTCCCATCAGCACTAGTAGTACTGCTCCTCACAAGGACTAAGGGTTAGGGTTACTCCTGTTTGCTCCCACCAGTCTCCTGCTATGTTGTCAGCATGGAAACTCGATTTAAGATACATCGACTCCAGGCTTCTGAAGCAGGATGCAGGTAATTAAGTCGTTGAGACAGTGTCCTTTCTGGTTGAAATGGCAAGAAACTGTTTTTTCTTTGTGATCCTGGCTAATATCTGTTTTGTGGGCATTGATCCTTTGGCGAAGTGTCTGAGACGTTTGTCCAATGTACAAAGCAGACGGACACTTTCGGCACATGATAGCATAAATTATATTTCTGGATGCGCAGGAATATGTATTCTTGATCTTATAACTCACAACTGTTCCAGGCTAGGTATTACTTGATTGAATATATTCAGAAAGCTGTGAATGCATAAACCTTTCTGACAAGGTAAAGAGCTCTGAAAACAGAGATGGGGCTGTATGAATCTCGGCTGGTTTACACCCACATTTATACCATATGGAAGGTATTTCATTAGTTGACAAGCTAAATAACTCCGCTACTGTTCTTTGCTAAGGATAAAGCAGCTATTTTAAAGAATAGGCGTTCGAGGTTATGTACTCCTTCACTTTGTTTGAATTGATTTTCAGTGATTCTTTATTGACCTTGCTGTATAAAATAGCAGAAGGGAAATAAAATGTGTTAGAAACTCATTAGAAGGTCCGGTATGAACAAAAGCCAAATTGCTAGCATTAGCCAGCATATCATCCCTAGCTAACCTTGGCCTTTATTTACATTTACCTATTACATTGTCTCGTTTATGCCAATGATTATAGTTACTGATACATCTTTAATTTGGTCATTATGTCTCCTCTTCTGTGAGGCAATTTAAAGAAAGTCCTCATCCAAACCCCAAAACCTTCCTGTAACACAGCTGGGCCATAGAGAGGTCCCCCAGGAAGCTAGAGGGGCTCTGGAGGAACTGGCCAATCAA
This sequence comes from Pelodiscus sinensis, assembly GCF_052426305.1. Taxonomy (NCBI): domain Eukaryota; kingdom Metazoa; phylum Chordata; order Testudines; family Trionychidae; genus Pelodiscus; species Pelodiscus sinensis. Next base: position 3,281,362 of record NC_143074.1, on the reverse strand, counting down.
GGGCCAGGGAGGCCTACAAAAGATGCTGCAGGACAAGAGGCAGCTCATTTGCAGCCCACATCTGGAAGGGAAAAGGTCAGCAGTTGCTGGTAGAACCAAGGACAGCTCGGGGTGGGGAGGGGCACTCCAAGGTATGGGGGGCGGGGTGCAGGTACTATGCACTGACTAGGAGAAGAGAGAAGATTTTTGCATGAATCTGATTTATTGTTTTAGATGTATGAAATCCCCTCTAGGTGTCCATCCAATGCTCTTCAGACCCTACGTTCAAAGTAAATAAAGGTGGTCACACTAGTGTTTACTAATATAAATACATATTTCTCCAACAAATGATAAAAATGTAGGAAACCCAAACCTTGAGTCCCTCCCAAACATCACGGGTTACTTTGAGTTCAGGTCAGGCAAAGCCCCAAAGGGGCAGCACCCTATCAGAAAAAAGATATGAACCCCCCAACAATATCTTGTAGAACATGGAACTGCTTTAAAGCTTGGTCAGGGTTCTAAGGCCTAAAGGGGTCACTCCTGCACATGTCTCAGTTCTGAGCCCTCTGCGTGTTTTTTCAGATCTGCCTGGGTGGTTCCGAAATGACTCTCACCCACCTGTGTCCCATATGAACAAAGTGTTTGCCCTGCATCTCACTGAATTGGGACATGCCACCACAAGGGAAATTCTTCCACAACCAAACATTTTTATATGGAAATGAGTCGTCATTGATGTAAATGAGGCGTTAAATGCAGGGAAGGCTGATTTTATAATGCAACATCCAGTTAATGTCTTTGTTCAAGTCCGGGCAACTGGTATCAAATTTGCATATGAATGTCAATTCTGTAGTCTCTCTAATTGGTTAGTGAAATTCCTTTGCAGAAGAATGGCTACTTTGCAATCCATTAATAAAGTGCCCAAGCAGGTCAAATTCTCCCTAAATTCTCATCTTAATTTAATCCGATTATCCCTCCTTGATGCAGTACTGGGATGGCGATTTATTATACTGCCATCTAGTGGTGTTTTGTCAGATACCCAATTACAACTTGCTATGTTTTTGCTCATTTCTAGGTGTACAACCAAGTTATTACTGACAAATGGGCTGTCTTTTGCCTGACAATCTGCAAAGTAGCCAAAAATTACTAAATACAGGACCTTCAGAGCCCAAAATTTCACCAGCCCCATGGGAGTTTAAGCATGGGGAAAATAGTGATATGAGACTGCTACAAAGCTAAAGCAAATAACAGGAGTAGCCCAGCAAGCCGCATCTCTGACAGACAAAAGAAGGGGAGCATGCTATTTGTCCTTCATTTTTACAAGCAGAGAAAGAAAATGGCTGGGATGAAGTTCTGCCGAAGTCTGATGAGATTTTACCTTACAAAGGAACATAATCCAGAGGACTATGTTTCTCTGAGGCTATGTCTACACTGCAGGCTTTTGCCAGCAGACGGTATGCTAATGAAGCGCTCAAATAGGATCTTGTGCAAAAAGGGTTTTTGCACAAAACAGACCCGTCTACACTGCTTGTTTTTGCGCAAAATCCTCTTGCGCTAAAAGCATCATTAGCATACTCTCTGCCGGCAAAAGCCTGCAGTGTAGACATAGCCTAAGAGATGCAAAGTACTCCACTTAGGAAGGAACAATCAGTTCACACATACCGAATGGGAAGTGACGGTCTAGGAAGGAGAAAGGGATCTAGGGGTCAAAGTGGACCACAAGCTAAATATGAGTCCACAGTGTGACGCTGTGGCAAAAAATGCAAATATGATTCTGGGCTGCATTAACAGAAGTGTTGTGAGCAAGACACGAGACGTCGTTCTTCCGTTCTACTCTGTACTGATTAGGCCTCAGTTGGAGTATTGTGTCCAGTTCTGGGTACCACATTTCAAGAAAGATATGAAGAAACTGGAGAAGGTCCAGAGAAGAGCAACAAAAATGATTGGTCTAGAGAACATGAGCTATGGGGGAAGAATGAAAGAACTGGGCTCGTTTAGTTTGGAAAACAGAAGACTGAGAGGGGACATGAGCAGTTTTCAGGTACCTAAAAGGGTCTTACAAGGAGGAGGGAGACAAATTGTTCTCCTTGGCCTTGGATGACAGGACAAGAAGCAGTGGGCTTAAACTGCAGCAAGGGAGGTTTAGGTTGGAGATTAGGAAAAACTTCCTAAATATCTGGGGTCGGGAAGGAATTTTCCTCCAGGGTAGACTGGCTGAGGCCCTGGGGGGGTTTCTCCTTCCTTTGTAGCATGGGGAACGGATCACTTGCTGGAGGATTCTCTGCATGTTGGGGTCTTTAAACCATCATTTGAGGACTTCAATATCTGAGATATAGGTGAGAGGATTATTCCAGGAGTTGGTGGGTGAGATTCTGTGGCCTGCATTGTGCAGGGTCAGACTAGATGATCATAATGGTCCCTTCTGACCTTAAAGTCTATGAGTCTGAGAGTCAGGGTGGTGAAACACTGGAATAAATTGCCTAGGGAGATTGTGGAATCCCCATCTCTGGAGGTATTTAAGAGCAGGTTAGGTATCTGTCAGGGATGATCTAGACGGTACTGGGTCCTGCTGTGAGGGCAGGGGACTGGACTCGATGACCTCTCGAGGTCCCTTCCAGTTCTAGTGTTCTATGATTCTATGGCTGAAAGCTATAACATTCAAATCCAGTTTGAATTCAGGGTTTTACAGTCTGAGCTTATTTAAATATCTGTGTTGAAAAAAAAAAAGCTGTTTTGCAGTGAATCGAAATTTGTGTTAGAAACATTTATGAGTTTGGCAAAATACTGGTCAGGAAAGAAGAAAATATCAGAGACTTGAGATGGGAGTGGACAAGTGAACCATCTGAGAGTTTTACCACTAAAATTTGAATTATGTCAAAGAAATTGCTCACCCTGAGCAAAACCTGGAGCAATATTTGCAGTCTTGTCATATTCTTAATGCTTGGTAGGATTTCCTACTCTGAACTCTTAACATTTTAAAGATAGGGTTATATTCTCCAGGACCTCGAAGGATTGAACATTGGTTATGGAAGTATTTTCCTACAACCTCCAGTAAGACAGTTGTTGGAAGACAATTTCCGGTTATTTTTTAACTTTGCTCACTCCTCTTTATTTATTTAAGATGTGTTGAAAGAAAGGTAGCTAAATATGTTTGCATACCAGTAACTGTGGATGTACACAGATAGCTATTTGCGCATGGCCCTTTTTCAAACATGGCATCACTTTTGTATCTTTTCTTATATATGTCCTTCTCCCTCAGGGAAATCCTTAAGAAAACGTTTATAGAAAAATACTATTTTTAGCAATCTGGCAGCCTTCTAACTCAATATTTAGATTTTGTACTGTGCTTTTTATTCCTCTATCCTAAAATAATTTGAGAAAAGGGGTATTGCAACTGCCCCCATTCACAGACAGGGACGCTCAGAGGCACAGAGAGGACGAGAAGCAGAAAACGAAACGCAGAGAGCTCTAGAGATCTCCTATATTTAAGACAAACACTGGCTTTCTATCAGTCTGGGTAGAATACAGAACAACACACTTAGGCTGCGTCTAGACTGGCAAGTTTTTCCTCAAAAGCAGCTGCTTTTGCGGAAAAACTTGCCAGCTGTCTACACTGGCCGCTTGAATTTCCGCAAGAACACTGACTTCCTACTGTCTGAAATCAGTGCCTCTTGCGGAAATGCTATGCTGCTCCCGTTTGGGCAAAAGCTCTCTTGCACAAATGCTTTTGAGCAAGAGGGCCAGTGTAGACAACGGGGTATTGTTTTGCGCAAAAAAGCTCCGATTGCGAAAATGGCGATCGGGGCTTTCTTGCGCAAAACCGCATCTAGATTGGTACAGATGCTGTCGGCAGAGGCATGTAAAATAGGCTATCCAACATAGTCAATGAAGCGGGGATTTAAATATCCCCAGCTTCATTAAAATAAAAATGGCTGCCACGCTGTGCCAGATCAGCTGATTGACAGCACAGTGCGGCAGTCAAGATGCAGATCAGTCGACAGGGGAAGCCTTTGTCAACCTTTCTTGTAAACCTTGCTTCACGAGGCATAAGGGAGTGGTTGACAAAGGCTTCCCCTGTCGACCAATCCGCATCTTGACTGCCGCACTGTGCCGTCAATCAGCTGATCTGGGCCAGTGCAGCGGCCGTTTTAATTTTAACGAAGCCGTGGATATTTAGATCCCCGCTTCATTGACTATGTCGGGTAGCCTGTTTTACGTGCCTCTGCCGAAAGAGGCATGTAGTCTAGACATACCCTTAGATACTATCACAGTTTCCATCTACTGATCTCAGAGTACATCAGTGCCTGCGCATCATTAACTTCATTTTACTGACAGACAGAGGTGAGGTGACTTGCTCAAGGTCAGAGAATGAGTCACTGGCAGAGCCAGGAAGATCTCTGGTCCCATGAATTCCACATCTAATCCACAGACCATAATCACCCCAGAGATTATTCCCCAGATTACACATACAAAGAATAAAATCTGTTCTCCGTCTGCCACGAGCCACATCATCTTCCAAAAGTGACACCAGCTGCTGCCCTGACTTTGACTTTCTTCATTGACGTGGTATGATAGCAGGAAAGCCTGAAGAGCAGAACCGCAAAACGAATGTAGAGATACCGTATTTTCGTTAGAAAAAAGCTACGCTGTAGGCTTGGTGGAGTTAGAAGCAGAATTACGAGGTATCTGGAGTGCATATGCTCTTCGGTATGAATCCAGGGACACTGAAAAGGACACAAATTAATCATAGAAGATTAGGGTTGAAAGAGACCGCAGGAGTCATCGAATCCAACCCCCTGCCCAAAACAGGACCAATCCCAACTCAATCATCCCAGCCAGGGCTTTGTCCAGCCAGAATGTAAAAACCTCTGAGGATAGAGATTTTACCCCAGTGTTTTTTAAGCTTTTTAAGACCAAAGAACACCAAACAATAATTTTTTTTTATGAGGAACACCAAGGATTATATTTTGCCAGCAATCTTGTTGACATGTATCTTTTTCATTTAAAAAAAAAAGGTCGGGGGAAAAGTTATCGAGGGGGGAAAAAAGGGTCGAGGGAAAGTTATTGAGCAAAAAAAAAAAAAAGTCGCCTGCCCCATTTTGAATTTGGTTCTCCGTGGCACATCTCCAACTGCCTCGTGGCACGCTGGTGTGCTGCAGAACACAGTTTAAGAAACACTGTTCTTCCCCCTCCCTAAGGAACCCATCCCAGTGCTTCCCTATCTGCCTGATGAACTAGTTTTCCCTAATATCCAACCTAGACCTCCTGCACTGTAACTTGAGACCATTGCTCCTTGTTCTGCCACCTGCCCCCACTGAGAACAACCTGACTGCTATCAAATCCTCCCTCCTTTCTAGAGTCCATCACAAAAACCATAATCTTAGTGCTCCTGAATGTGTGCAGAGCTCTTCTTCCCCATTTCATCGTACACACCAGTATGCCTGCTGAGCAATGCCTTTAAGATGGCTGCCAAAAATGAAAGAGCTTCTCCCTAGGACACTGTGCAGCAATCAGTACAAGAAATAAACAGTTATTTTCAACTATTTCACCCCACACAATCCATCAAGATGCCTTGGCCTTCCTATGGTGTGACATCACCTGGTGTAGAGAGGGCATCGGACTTTGTCAAGTGGAGCTATATTTCAGAAAAAAATGGAGCAGGTGAGATGTGGGAAATTTTGGGTGCTGAGTATCTCCATTATACAAAGGAGCTAAGACTAATTTAATACTTATTCACTGATATCTGAGTCATTCCTTCTTTCCAGGAAAATGGCGTCTGGAATCCACCATTAGTCAGTCATATTCATCTCATATCGGTAGACTCATCAGCCAGTTTAATTAGGCAAGATTCTTTAGCTGTCCATTAAAATTGAGAACAAAAGTTATGAACTCCTGGTGGTGAGAGGGACGAACATTCAGCTTATGCAGAATTCTTCTTCAGATCTCTTGTTTGTCAAACAAAGTTTTGCTATCGACTCTTAATCCAACAGAATCGTTCTATCTGGACTTTCTGCTTATAAATGTATTTTGTCAGTATTCAGTACTAGGGATCGTTGGAGAAAAATCTGATGCAGCCTTCTCAGTAACAGTTTATTAATTAATAATCTTAAGATCTTATATGTAGCATTTTTCATCCTAGATCTCAAAGATGGGTAGCATTATTGCCACTTTACGGGCAGTGAAACTCAGCCACAGAACTGAGTCCGCGGTTTAAAAAGGATCTTGAAAAATGAGGGAAGGTTCAGATCAGAACCACAGGGACTCATCTTAAGAAGATAAATCTCTTCAGTTTATCAAAGAGAAGATTAAAGAGGTAACTTGAACAAGGTCTCATGGGGAGAAGATTTCGGCTAGTGGAGGGCTCTTTAACTTAACAAAGGCACAATAGGCCCAGTGACTGGAAATTGAATAATTAGATATTTACTCATTAGACCAACATGCCAGGAGACATGATTGATTCTCTCACACGACTTCTTCAAATCAAGCTTGGATGTTTTTTGTACAACATATGATCTACCTCACCCTGACACTGACGCCAAGCTGGGCATGTTTGCAAGTATTTGGAGGACAGGATTAGAATTCAAAATACCTTGAGAAACTGGACAGTCAGTCTGAAATGAACAAGGTGAAATTCATTAAAGATTGGTGCAAAGTATTACACTTAGGAAGGAAAAACATCAAATAGGGATGTGACGGACTAGTTGACTAGTCGATACGCTAGTTGACTAGTTGCTTTCCCTGCCCTTGCTGCTTCTATCAGAGGCAGTTGGGGGGGGGAAGGGGGGAGGCTTCAGAGTGGTAGCAAGGTGTTTCAAAGTGGCAGCGCCGTATGGAGCTCAGAGTCAGCTGAGGACTCCCCAGCTGGCCCCCAGCTCCATGCCGCATTTCAAAGCAGCAACACTGCGTACAGCCAGGGTCAGCAGGGGAGTCCCCAGCTGGCCCGGGCTCTACGTGGTGCTGCCACTTTGAAACGCCACGGGGAGCAAGGAGGCAGCGGGGGACTCAATCAATCCTCTGCTGACCCAATGCTCCCCATAGCACTTTTGCCTTTAAGTCAAAGGCGAGGCTTCCTTATAGACTAATCGACTAGGTGATGCAAATTGCATCGACTATTTGATTAGCCTATTAATCTAAATGTAACATCCCTATGTACAAATACAAAATGGGGAATAACCAGCTAGGCAGCTATGGCTGAAAAGGATCTGGGATTTATAGTGAAGCACAAATTGATGGGGAGTCAACAATGTGATGCCGTTGTAAAAAGACAAATAATCCTGGAATGTATGAACAAAAGTGTCATGAAAGACACGTTCAAATGACACAGGAAGTAATTGTTCTTCTCTATTTGGCCTCGACTGGAGTATTGTGTCTGGTTTTGGACACTCCACGTTAAGAAAGATGTGAATAAATTGGAGAGCTCAAAAGAGAGCGACAAAAATGATAAAAAATGTAGAATACCTGACCTATGAGGAGAGGCTTAAAAAAAGTGGGCATGTAAATTCCTGAGAGAATAAATCTGAGAAGGGGAACTGGTAAGTCTTCAAATATGTTAAGAGCTGTTATAAAGAGGACAGTGATCAATTAGGCAGGGCAAGAAGTAATTGGCATAGTCCTGAAGTAAGAGCAATATTACCAATAATTTCTAATAGTCAAGCACTGAAACAGGTTGCTATGGGAAATTGAAAGCCATTGGATCTGTTCTTAAAAATCTCCAGGGGTGAGGATTCTACCATCTATTTATCACTGTAGGCCCCAGGCAATATTACCTGTGTGGCCCCAAAGATGTCACATGTGCCGCAGCTGTGTGCTGATTGGGCTGCAGATGGTCTTACATTGCAGTGGGGGAGTTCTAGGCTGGATATTAGGAAGAACTATTTCCCGAGGAGGGTGATGAAGCACTGGGATGGGTTTCCTAGGGAGAAGTCGGAATCTCCATCCCTAGAGATTTTTAAATCCCAGCTTGACAAGTCCTGGGAGGAATGATTTTGTTAGGACCAGTCCTGCTTTGGGCAGGGGGTTGGACTACATGACTTCTGCGGTCTCTTCCAATCCTAATCTTCTGTGATTCCATGAGATTAGATCATCATAATTGTCTTAACATTTGTGATTAACGAAAGGTCTTACAATGAGTCAACAGCACAACTAGGTTTAGAATGCAGTGCGCCAAGACTGTTTCGTAGGCCAGAAGAGATCACAAAATTATCTAGAGCAACCTTTTCCATAATAAAGGCCATTTCACTTGGTTAACCTCATAGGCTTCGTCTTCACTGCGAGGTTTTCTGGCAGAACATACGCTAAGTTAGCATAAGTCATGACATCATTATCCGCGTCTTGACTCACGCGCTGTGCTGACGATCAGCTGTGCCGGCATAGCGCAGTAGCCATTTTTATTTTAATGAAGCCGGGGATATTTAAATCCCCGCTTCATTGATTATGTTGGGTAGCTTATTTTACATGCCTCTGTCGGCAGAGGCATGTAGTCTAGACATAGCCTTAGAGAAGACAATCGGGCCCGTGAGCCCTTGAGCTGTGTAAGAGAAAGAGGAGCACTCGGAGAAAGGAGAAGGCTGCGAGGCACAGTACTGCATCACAAGTCTGACGGGGCATAAAAGTAAGTTTCCAGCCTTGTCACTAGCTCATCTATCTTGACAATACAAAGGGAGGGAACCGGTATCAGCCAATCGCTGGCTTAAGGCTTGTCACGGATGTACCTAAGCAGCATTAAGTAGCCCAGTGCAAGCTTGTTTATGGGGAAGGCCTAACTTGAGATGGAGCTGGATGTCCCCAAATTAGATAGTTGCTCTGCAAATATTTTCTTCTTGCCCTTGTCTTCAGTGGAGTCTTTACTTCATAGACTGGTTCTGAACAACATCCTGGAGCTTTTATCTGCAGGTGACAAACAGAGCCTTACAAACTGGATTGGCAGGAAAACAAAGGAAGCTTTCATCTCCTCATTGCACAAGGTACTCGCAGTCACGTCTCTCGGAAAAAAAATGACGCATCAACATTGTGAGCATCAAGACAATTTAAAAGACATGTTAAGAAACTTCATGTCAGGAAAATAGAGAACATCTGCAAACAGACAAGTATTCAGTAATGTGTTGCCTCGATGATCTGGGAGGAGAGAGTCTGTGAAAAGACTTTAACATATCGTGGAGGGGGGTTTGGCAGACTCAGCGGATCTTGTGGTTAGGGAGATTAAAAATGGCCGCAAGCAGGGTTCCAGAAGTGTGTATGAAACCCAGTTTAACTTTTGATGGCAATGCTTTGTGTCAAGACCATCGACTTAATTCTCTGCCTGACACCTCCGCTAGACATTTACTCCACTGGTAAGGCCGCTGTTCTGATGTAGCAGTATGATGACCGCTGTTTTGGTCAATGTACCAGGGAGTTACAAAGCTAAACACAGTGGCCTCACTGAGGTCATTGGGAGTTTTGCCTTTCTCTTTGGTGGGACCAGGGATTTCAACAGTGCCCCCTCAGCTGGCCAAAGACAAGTCTTTGGGGTACGTCTTTATACAGAGGGGCAAACAAGTTACCCATCACTCCTGGCGTATCAGGTTGCCACCCTCTGATGTAGCTGAGATGAACCTTGAACGAGGGGGGTTCAATCACAAACTATCAAGTCTCTGCAGCTTGCGTTAAAGAAGTGAGCTAAGTAGCTGTGGTCAATCCAGACTCACGTTCTCTGTGGAACAGGCACAGAGATGCGCCCATGCCAGGGCTCGACAAATAATGTAATCTACTCGCCAGTAACGAGTAGATTACAACCTGGAAGAGCCGGCGCAGAGCAATCTGCACATGTGCAGGGCGCAGAACTGCGTGGCTGGTGAGTGGGGCTCACCGTCGCTTGGCGAGCCCTGCTGGGAGCTATAATAGGAGCACCTTATAGAAGCTGCAAGAATAGAAATACTAAATAAAAACTCAAAAAACAACCAATAGTCTTGCAGCACATTAGAGACTAACAAAACATGTCGATGGGATCATAAACTAGGTGGGCACAGCCCATTGCTTCAGATGAATGGAGTTATTAAAGGTCCATTTTCTAAATAAATAGGGGATGGAGTGGGGGAAAGAAGGGAAAAAAGAAAAAAGGGGGAAAGAAATACAGTGTTCATGCTACGTGGAGCTGACAAAGAAGGTGCTAATTGTTTGGGGGTTTTATGTCTTTAGGTTGTGGAATGAGTGGGTCATCCAGCCAATGTCTTTATTCATACCTCTATGATAGGAATCAAACTTGTAAACGAAGTTAAGTTCTAATAAAAACAGTAATGCAAGGACTATTAAACAATATTTGGACTGATCTGTACATCTCTGGCTTTTTATGTGGTGGATACTATTTACATTTCTGCTACTAAAGTTTTAAGTCTGTTTTCTGCCTATATAGAAAGCATGCCATTAAATTTCACATTCACTTGCTAACGGGGATATTTAACCATCCTTCTCCCCGCCCCCGCTCCACTAATGAAAGTTACCAGTGTGGTATCTTGACATGTCTCCTACTCCATCTATGATGCTAACCCTTTGGCTGCGTGCATATGGTGTGTTGTGCTGACTTTGTACAAGTAGTTGACACAGCAGACTCAGGGTCAGCCCCCAACCACCCCAAAATCAGATAAGGATTGAAGGCACCAGGCCAGGTATGTTGTCAAATGAAATACAACAACAGTTGTCAATAAACTCTACTCAGTCACTCCGCATATATACCCCCTGACAATGGATAAGCTCAGTCAGCTGGAATGCAACAGTGCCCCCTCAGCTGGCCAAAGACAAGTCTTTGGGGTACATTTTATACAGAGGTGCAAACAAGTTACCCATCACCTCTGACGTTGCTGAGATACACCTTGCCCAGGGCTCCGGCAATAATGTAAAGAGGCCACAACTCTGGCCATTGTCAGTATCTTTTAAATTGCCAGGCTTTAGGACAGCTGCCCTCTTGCCCCCCCTGAATTGGAGGCCCTCAGTACAGTGTGTATTTGCTGTGCTGGTTAAACTTCACTTTTTTCTTTTTTATGCTTCTGCTGTTGCCACAAGATAGACTATGTTGTACTCAACCTGCTCCCAGACCAGCCTGTTCTGTTTCTGGGAAAGAAATGCCATGAAAATACAACTTGTTACATTGATCACTTAGGCCATTGATCACAGTGCGTGGTCAACCTGTGGAACTCCTTGCCAGAGGAGGCTGTGAAGGCTAGGACTATAATAGAGTTTAAAGAGAAGCTAGATAATTTCATGGAGGTTAGGTCCATAAAAGGCTATTAGCCAGGAGATAGAAATGGTGTCCCTGGCCTCTGTTTGTCAGAGGCTGGAGAAGGATGGCAGGAGACAAATTGCTTGATCATTGTCTTCGGTCCACCCTCTCTGGGGCACCTGGTGCTGGCCACTGTCGTCAGACAGGACACTGGGCTAGATGGACCTTTGGTCTGGCCCAGTGTGGCCGTTCTCACATTCAGATGGTGCTAGCGTGGACGCAGAGTACCTGCCTGGGTGTGTACAGATAGTGAGTGCACTGAAATATTTGTACATAAGCCTCTTCTTCATTAATGGCATTTTCAGTGACAAAACATTGTTCCAGTTTCTTCCTCTCCGGACTTGGCAAGACACTGGTAAAGAGCATAAGTAGTCGGCTCTGCCTGCCACCAACTGCTTTTCCCAAGTTTTGACTGTATTTCTGCTTAGCTAACCCAGCTTTGTCACTTGGAGGATGTTCGGGCAATAAAATATGACAGGGTATGAATTATAGTGCAATAACTCACGCCTTGAGCATTGTCAGACACAAGACTGAAAGCTGAGTGCCATCTATGCAACTAGGCATGAATTACTGCGTCATAATTCAAGCCCTGAGGAAACCGTAAGGGACCAGCCAGAGACTATCAATATGTGGGCTGGAGGGGAGCATTACATCCATTCCTTTGAAGGAGGCGATGGTGTTGAATGGAAAAAGAATAATTGTGCTATTTAGGGCATTTTTTTCTGTCTCTCCCCATGTTTTCTCTGCAGAAGTGAGGCAAAAGCACAGGGCCTGGCTTAACCTAGAATGGGAAGGTGGTGCCTCCGAATCCTTAAGGGAATGCCTGGTTGTGTGCAGGCCGGCTGTCGTTTGGGAGCTATCTGTACAGTTCGCCATCTCTGTTTGGCACATTGGCTCCAAAGGGCTTGTCAACACCTTTTGAAGGGTGTACAAATTATAGGCCAGGATTGCTCCCGCTGTCATGGAAAGAGTCGGAGCCCACGAGGAGGAGACAGAAGGAACATCTGAGTTAGAGGGTGTGACTTGCAAGAGGAATTCATTTATATCACAGGTGTAGGTCAAAGCAGGTGACGACATGGTGACCGTGTTCCACACAGCTCACCTGACAGGCCCTTCCCAAGGGAGTAGGCTGTAGTGTACTGACGTTCTGCCAAGGTAGTAATGAAGGACAGAAGCAGACAGGAGGTTAGTTTGCAAGCATCCGATGAGGAAACGAGAGGTAACACAATTTGCATGGGAGTGCTCGCTACTGTGTGGCAAAGATGCGCTAGTGGGGCCAAACTGTGCTCCCCCTCACTGGGAGGAGAGAGCATTAGCCGGAATGGCCCAGGATGAAAGCTCTTGCCTTGGGCATCTCTAGCCTCTGACTGCCAGAAGTTGGGAGTGGACAACAGGGGATGGATCATTCAACGATCCATTTGTTCATTGCCTTTAAAGCACCTGGCATTGCGGGCAGATAGGATCCTGGACTAGATGGTCTGTTGGTCTGATCCTGTGTGGAGGTTCATACGTTCCTAAAGGCAGGTCTGCTGGGCGTGATGTTGACCAGCACTGTTGCTAACATGAGGCCTGCTAGGCTTTCGGCCTACTTCACATGTTACAGTGTGGACTTGAGACGCAGGATAGCACGTCTGAAAACCACATCAGCTGTCTGTTGCTGGACGAAAGGAGACGGTCAACATTGCCCTCTTCTCTCCGCTCCCCAGGAGGTTTCAGGCACAAGATTCTGTCAGAAGAGTACCACCGGTTTGACCCACTTTGGCCATTTTCTTGAGGGCCAGCAGCTTCGGGCTGCCAGATGGGCTGTTTCTGCCTTCAGGCAGGTGATGTCACAGGCTGTCCTGTAGCTGAAAAGAAGTGTGGCGTTGTGCTCCATTGCCCAACATGGAAATGTGCTGAATTATTCCCTGGAACAGAAACTGGGCTTGCCCAGAGGTCAGTAATCATGCTGCGATTTCATTCACGATGGGCAAATAAAGGACAAGCACCAAGCCAGAATCGAGCTAAATGGTTCTTTCCCCTCACCCTGGTGTATGAAATGCAATGTGAAGGAAATCTTTGACAAATACAAACATGAATATTGGAAATTGTTTTATAAAGAATTTACTACATAACTAATAAGTGACCATTCTACAATTGCAAAAGGGTTTTGTTTTGTTTTGTTTGGTAAACCCCCTCCCCAGTCAAGAAGGAAAGTGAAGGAAACAAGTTAAAAACAAACTATATATAAATATTGGAAAAATAAAAGGTTGATAACAATCAATATAAGTGAGCACTTATGAAGAGAAGCTGAAGATATTAGACAAAATTCATGGTCTATTATAGATATACCCCCATTTTCAGGATTCCTTTGTACCAGAAATTTTCAAAAAAAAAAAATTCAGGTACAAAGGAATCCTAAAAATGGGGGTATATATCTATAATGGGAAGGTTTGGCGACAAAAGTGCTGTCAACATGCAAAAGTTGCCAAAAGTAAAAACTGGTCAAACCAGGTTGTCTGCCACCCACGTCTAGATTTCATGACCACTTTGCTAGCACCCTGACAAGAGAGAGAGCAAAGCAACGTGGGTAAGCATCCCATCATGCCTAGCGTCACCTTCCATCGCTAAGCACTGTGGGAATGCGCAGTGTTCCCAACATTTTCGGAATGTAAAAAATGCCCTGTCAGCTGCCTCTTGGCTTCCCAGCCCTCCCTGGGCTTCGATCTTACTTTTGTGCCACTTGAACGACAGTCCTTGCTGCAAACTCCAGAATCTGCTGTGAGAAATCCTGGGTCCCACTGTTCTCTCCCGTGCAGTGTTCAACAGAGGACAAAAACTCGGATGTGGACGACAGTGGTGAGAAGACCAACAAATTGACATGGCATTGGGCCGTCGCAGATCAGCTGTGCACCATAGACCATCGCTTTGGGGCTGGGAAAACCAGCACTGAGTGGGATTGCATTGACAGGCAGGTGTGGGATGGAGACCAGTGGCTTCCTAACTTTCGGTTACATAAAGTGACCTTCCTGGATCTGTGCGGTGAACTAAACTGCGGCACAAGGACACCTCAATGAGACCTGCTGTCTTGGTAGAGAAGTGTGTTGTTTGGTGGAACCTGGCAACCCCAGATTGCTACCGTTCAGCTGCAAATCAGTTTGAAGCGGGGAAGTCAACCATCACGGCAGCATTTCTGCAGGTGTGCAGGGCAATCAATCACATTTTGCTGCGTAGGACTGTGACTCTGGGAAATGTAGATGACAGAGTGGCTGGCTTTGCTGGTATGGGCTTACCAAGCTGTAGAAGGGCAATTGATGGCACTTCTAGTCCCACTGTAGTGTCACTCACCTTGCTTCAGAGTACATCACTCGGAAGGGGTACTTCTCCATGGTGCACCCGGTGCTTATGGATCACTGTGGCTGTTTCACAGACATAAATGTGGGGTGGTCTGGAACGGTGCACGATGCATCTTCAGGAACAGTGACCTGTTCGGAAATATGCAGGCCGGCACTTTCTTTCCAGAAAAGAAAATTACAGTGGGGGATGTGGAAATGTCCATAATGCCCTTAAACGGGGCGCCTGGGCAGCAGTAAGGAGCGGTTCGACCACAGGCTAAGCAGATGCCACATGGTTGTTGAAGATGCCTTTGGCAGACTGAAAGCGAGGCTGAGGTGTCTCTAGGGCAGGCTGGATCTTTTAGAGGCGCTTATCCCCAAGGTGCGTGGCCACATGCTCTTGCTCACATATTTTGTGTGAGAGAAGGGTGAAGCATTTGGCCATGGATGCAACATGAGACACAGAACCTGGATATACAGTTTGAACAGCCAGACACTCGAGGAGCCCCTAGAGTGGCCATCCTTACCAGGGAGGCTGGGAGGAACCACTTTGACAATAATGAGGGGCGCTGCCATTTCTGTGTGTTGGGGTTGCCCCAGTCTACTGCTCACCCTCAATGAGGCATTCCCATGACACCCAAGGGATCGTTCAGGCTTCCACAGGGGCCAGAGTGATTGTGGGTTGAGTGTGGCAGTACCCAGGTCAGCAAGAGAAGCTCTCCTATGACATAAGGTGATAGGGAACACCCAGAAAGGATTTGTAAAAAATGAATCATGTCAAACCAATCTGATAGCTTTCTTTGATAGGATAACGAGTCTTGTGGCTAAGGGAGAAGTGGTGGATGTGGTATACCTAGACTTTAGTAAGGCGTTTGATACGGTCTCACATGGTATTCTTATCAATAAACTAGGCAAATACAACTTAGATGGGGCTACTATAAGGTGGGTGCATAACTGGCTGGATAACCGTACTCAGAGACGGCGAGGAGTCCTGTGGCACCTTACTCAGAGAGTAGTTATTAATGGTTCATAATTCTGCTGGAAAGGTATAACAAGTGAGGTTCCGCAGGGGGTCTGTTTTAGGACTGGCTCGCTTCAATATCTTCATCAACGATTTAGATATTGGCATAGAAAGTACGCTTATTAAGTCTGCAGATGATACCAAGCTGGGAGGGGTTGCGACTGCTCTGGAGGATAGGGTCATAATTCAAAATGATCTGGACAAATTGGAGAAATGGTCTGAGGTAAACAGGATGAAGTTTAATAAAGACAAATGCAAAGTGCTCCACTTAGGAAGGAACAATCAGTTTCACACACACAGAATGGGAAGCGACTGTCTAGGAAGGAGTATGGCAGAAAGGGATCTAGGGGTTGTAGTGGACCACAAGCTGAATATGAGTCAGCAGTGTGATGCTGTTGCAAAAAAAGCAAACATGATTCTGGGATCCATTAACAGGTATGTTGTGAGCAAGACACAAGAAGTCATTCTTCTGCTCTACTCTGCACTAGTTAGGCCTCAGTTAGAGTATTGTGTCCAGTTCTGGGCACCGCATTTCAAGAAAGATGTGGAGAAATTGGAGAGTGTCCAGAGAAGAGCAACAAGAATGATTAAAGGCCTAGAGAACGTGACCTATGAGGGAAGGCTGAAAGAATTGGGCTTGTTTAGTTTAGAAAAGAGAAGATTGAGGGGGAACATGATAGCTGTTTTCAGGTGTCATAAGGAGGAGGGAGAAAACTTGTTCATCTTGGCCTCTGAGGATAGAACAAGAAGCAATGGGCTTAAACTGCAGCAAGGGAGGTTTAGGTTGGACATTAGGAAAAAGTTCCTAACTGTCAGGGTGGTGAAACACTGGAATAAATTGCCCAGGGAGGTTGTGGAATCCCCATCTCTGGAGATATTTAAGAGTAGATTAGATAAATGTCTATCAGGAATGGCCTAGACAGTATTTGGTCCTGCCATGAGGGCAGGGGACTGGACTCGATGACCTCTCGAGGTCCCTTCCAGTCCTAGTATTCTATGATTCCATGATTCTATAATGCTGTCCACACTAGTACATATCTCAGTGTAACATATTGCTCGGGGGGGCTTATTTACACTCATGAGCTACCGAAATTTCGCCATCTTAATCTGTAGTGTAGACATAGCCTGGGTCTCGGAATGGCGCTGAACTACCAGTGCCCCAGTAAGACCTGTATTAGACCACCCAGTCTCATACAAGGGAGCTAATATCCAAGTGTTGGAATCCAGTCCCTACTGCAGTGATTCTAACCCCAAGCATTCAAAGAAAAAAAGTCACAAGTCAAGCCCACAAAATCATGAGATTCAATTAATTAGCTTATTTAAATCCTCATGATTTTTAATATGATGTTGGGCTTATTATTTACCTTCTGGTTTTGGAGTTCTTTGGTGGGGAGGGGAAGATTTAGTCTTTTTCTTCACAACCGTAAAGGGCAAGAAACATCCGCTCAACCAAAACCTACCAGTGGAGATTCTCACTACCCGATTCTAGGAGGTACCACGTATTTTTAATACTGAAGAGTATGACGCTTGCCATAAAATAGCAAGAGCTGGCAACGATACACCTTTAGGCCTAGTCTACACTAAAAGGGAAAGTCAACTTAAGATACACAGCTCCAGCTACATTAATTACGTTGCTTGAGTCAAAGTATCTTAAATCGCATATTGGCACCGTCCACACAGTGTGAAGTTGACAGGAGCACACGCACCAGTCAAATTCCTTTACTCCTCGTGAGGAGCAGGACTACCAGCACTGACAGGCACACCCTCTCAGTTCGAATTAGCAGGTCCTCACTAGACCTGTTAATTCGAACCCCGGAAGATTGACCGTGGCAGCATCAATCTTCTCAGTAGTGTAGACAAGCCCTTTGAGAATCAAAATGATTGATGCGTAATTATCCTTACTCCCTCTACCCACAATTTTAGCCAGTAGAATGTTACCTCTGTGTGCAAAAAAAAAAAAAAAAAAGAAAAGAAAAAAACCCACCAGTGCGGACACACCCTGCAGACTGAAAGGAGTGTCTGTGTGAAAGTTAGTTACCTCTCTCTCTCCATAACTACATCTATGTACCTAAGGCTTTGTCATAGTCTTCTCCCTTAACTACACGGGTGAGGTGTCTGGTTTACAACCATACTATTTGTATGAAGGGAGAACAAATACAAGTGAGGTGACTGAAGTTGGCATCTGGGAAGTGTTAGATTTTCTCTGTAATGAAAAACACAAGTTTCAGAATGCCAAAAAGCAATTTAAATGGTAGAACATTTGTGATTGCAAAAATGGTATGTATTATTACCATCTAATTGTAACAGGATACCTTTTCTAGAATAATACTAATAATTTATATTATCTTTAATAATATTAATTCTACTGAAATTTTTCCCTTAATGTTGTTCATTTAAGGGCAGCTACGTTGCGCTCCAGAACATTTAGCTCAAGGTAGGCAGCAAATCGCTTCTCATTTGCACAAGCGAGGATTCCGTTTAGTAATTTGCAGAGAAATAAAGATCAGTGTCTAGTGAAAGGAAGTCTTAAAAAGTATCATATTAAATAAATAGATATTAAGGTGTCATAGTTAGATTATGAAATAACCCATCATCCGTTCTGAAGTCTCTTCTACCTCCTTATAAGATTTCAAAGGGCAAAAATAAGTTTTTCTGCTATGTTACACTTTAGGCATTACGAGTCTAAATGTTAAAATAAAATTGTTAAGATAACATAAGAGAAATAAAAGCTTGGCAGCAGAATAATGCCCTTTGAGCCACGCATCACAGTTTGCTGGTAATGGAGTTGTATTAAAATTTACATTGTAAACCAAGGACTGAAGCATTATTTTACTAGGTACTTTGAAATTTCACCCAAACCAATGGAGCTATAAACATTTTACTAATAGAGAACTACAAATATTTGCTTATTACTATGTATTTACAGTTATTTAATATCTCACTTGCAAAGCTAATGAAGAGTTAGGACATGAAGTCACAGCAGGAAGTCTGTTCTTTTAGATAGCTGCTCCTTGGGAGAAGGCAGGAGGATAGGGGTAACATTAAGGAATTCTTGGGGGTTTGCATCAGTGAAAGTTTTCCGTGTGGCTTTTGGAATCCTTTTGAATAGCTCTGAGTCTGTGGCTGGTAGGTGGAGCTTTTGCAGGTCTTAATTGGTAACAATTCGCACTGCTCCTACGTAAGTGTAGATGAGAATTTGGACCTTTGGTCAGTCAATATTCCTTTCGAGATTCCAACCCTTGAGAAAATCTTCATGAATTCATGTTCTGAGGCAGGTGTTTGTTGAGCATCGAGGTTGCATTCAGGGTACCCTGTGGTGTAGTTGACTGTCCCTGTTATGTGATGGTAGCCTGATGAGGCCTTCCTAAGGGGATACACTAGATCCAACCCTATTCATTCCAAGGTATGTCCACCATGGAGAGAGGAATCAGGGTGGCTTTTGGTATCCCTTTGGGCCCTGCCAGCTGGCATTTGGGGAACAAGGCACAGAAATCGTGGATCTGTTTGTGGATCTCTGTCCATGAAAACCAAAATGCCACTTGTAAAGCCCTAAATATCTATGGATACTCACGTCATGTCTGTGGATGCAGGTATTCATGGACCATTTTCGTGGAGGTGATATTCATGCAGGGCTCTCTCCCCCTCTGCCTGGCTGTCTCGGGTGGAGAGGGAGTGCCAGGGCAGGCCCCCCTGCTGCCAGAGGTGAAGGGGCAAAATAAATTCCTAAATCTCCTTTCACGAGGGGCCAAGAGCCAAGCCAATCCTGTCCCCCCTCCCCACCTGGATTGGATGATGAGTTGAGCCTGGTAGATGCAGATCCACATTTTTATACCTGTGTAGGGCTCCAGTCACTTGTGATGGGTCCCCCCTGGGGAGCCAGCTGGAAATGGGGTAGCACTGAGCCCCTGACCCACCAGTTTGGGCTCCCTTCTATTATGCTGCTGTGACCAGCCTGCCAAGCGCTCTCCCAGATGCCAGCCTGTGCTCTCTCATCAGCTCACATACAGGTAAGGACAAACCCAGCTACAGTTTGGCTGTGATCAGCTGTGCATGAAGAGGCTTCGACTAGGGAACCTCCCAGCTGCTCAGGTACACACTCCCTAATGGAGTATAAAACCACAATTACACTCTAGTGTGTGGCACAGAGAATGTCACAGCATAAACACCAGGGCTGTGTCTACACTGGGCCATTAATTCTGGAAAATCAGCCGCTTTTCCGGAATAAGCTGTGAGCTGTCTACACTGGCCCTTGAATTTCCGGAAAAGCAACGATGCTCTACTGTACAAAATCAGCCGCTATTCCGGAAAAACTATTCTGCTCCCACTCGGGCATAAGTCTTTATTCCGGAACACTGTTCCGGAAAAGGGCCAGTGTAGACAGCCCAGGAGTCTTTTCCGGAAAAAAGCCCCGATCGCGAAAATGGTGATCGGGGCTCTTTTCCGGAAAAGCGCGTCTACATTGGCCACAGACGCTTTTCCAGAAAAAGGGCTTTTCCGGAAAAGCAGCCTGCCAATGTAGACGCTCCTTTTCCAGAAAAACTGAAAACGGAATAGTATTCCGTTTTAAGCAGTTCCGGAAATTCATGCCAGTGTAGACACAGCCCAGAGATCCAGGCAGTATGGTCTGGGCAGTGCTGAGGGCTGGCTGTCCCCAGTCCTGCCCCTTCTGATAGCACAGAGCTGCCCCCCCACCTTATCCAGAGGCCCAGCAATCCTGTTGGCCCCCCAATCAGTGGTAGCAGTTTGATTTTGATGAGAATGTAATCTGTCTTGGGGGGGGGGGGTGATGGATAGGAGGAGTGCTTAACTTTTCTGAATATCCCAGCATTTGGTGATTAAAGGATTAAACTCAGGTAGCTAGTGGGTGTTGGCAGGGAGCCAGGAGAACCAATTGGAGAAGGTGGTGAGATTTGAATTGGAAGATATACCTGCCTGCTGTACTTCTCTGTGTTACTTTTCAGCCAGAAGTTGAGGGAACAAGATGAATTGAACCAGGCAGAGCTACCATACCTACAAAGAACAGTGGGCATAGAAATGGACTAGACCTTGAAGCACAGATTGTAAGTAAATAGGGAAATGGCTATTTAGTTGTGATCAGGTTATTTTTGTTTTGTTTTGTTTGATTTGGTTAAACTTCTCTGTGCTAAAACCATGTCCCCCACCTCCACCTGTACTTTAAGCTGTAGCCCAGGGATTGAATTTTCTGTGTTTTTAAATTGTTCTTTTCTCGGTTGCTCTAAAACACCTAGCAACCAACTATGCTTCGTCGAGTATCTCTTTTTGTTTTCTTTAATAAAATCACCTTTTTTAGACAGTGATTTGACTCTTGTGACCTGGAAGGTAATAGGAAGTTAGTATATGCATGCCTAAGACTGAGAGCTCAGCTATCAGAAATTGCAGTTTTCTCTTTTTATTCAAGCTCTCTTATGTTTAGAAGAGCTTGGGGTACCCCTCGGGAAGAGGTTCCCAGTGCTTCTTCCGGGGTTCAAGAAGAAAGGGTTTTTTTCACTTGGTGGTGGCAGTCAGGGAATCTGTGATCTTGAGGAGCTTTTAAGCAGAAGTTTATAGAGGCAAAGTGTTTTAAGGTGTCTTGCGGACCCTGCCTTCTGCTCTTGGAGTGCCGGAGTGGGGAACAGCCTTGACGGGGACAGCAAATTAGGCATGTGAATGCTTCCTGGGCAGGGAAAGTATTAGGAGTCAGGGAAGTGGAGATGTTAGAGCAAGAGTGGTGTGGGGTGAAGGGAAGAGGGGATTGTGAGGATGAGTGACCGGGGAGGGGAGAACAACTGGAGTTGAGTTGAGTAAGGCCTAGCACCACCCAACTCTTCCTGTGCACCCCAACATCCTGTGCTCCTCACACCTGCATTCTGCTGCTCCTCCAAACCGCACTGCACCCCAGATCCACACTCCAACACACCCACCACCCAGTTAGCAGACAATGGCCAGCACTAGCGGTGTGATGGATAGGAGGAGTGCTGGCCAGCGCTCCTAAACTGTAAGAGCTAGGACCACCAAATTTGGTATGCAGCTTCCTTGGGTTGTTCCTGGAAACTGGGAAGTGCCTGGAATGGGACTATTTCCCATAACATGGAAAGGGAGGGGGGAAGAATGGGAAAGGGAGGGGCAGAGAGGGGAAGGATGCGATACTGAGAATGGCCACTGGGGGCAGTTGCAGCACCAAGAGAGTGACCAGCAGGGCTGGGACTCTGCCATCTTCCCGGACAGCACACCGGTAAGGAACCCTCCCTACCCCAAACCTGGAGCCTACCTGCCCTCCCGCCCCACTGGGGAGAGCCTGCAAGCCATGGGGGGTGGGAAAAAGCTGCTGGAGGAAGAAGCAGCCCCCAGAGCCTGGCCCTTCCCTAGACTGTCTGCCATCCAGGAGGCATTGGGATGGGAAACTACTGGGGGGAAGCCCCCAGAACCTGGCCTCCCTCTGGACAGCCTGCAAGCAACGGGGAGGGAAGCAGGATGGGCACTACAGGAGAGGGCATATATATATTTTTCATTTATTCAAAAACATCCTTCAGTTACAGACCCGAGCAATGCCAGGTACATCTACTAGCTTTATAATATTTGTATCCAGTCTTTTGTCCATGCAATAAGAAGAAATCCAGTCTTTAGGATCTCAACAAATGTTTAGCATTGTGGTATTCTTTGGAAATAGGGTTCCATGGGCCAGTGCAGGAAAATCTATTAATTCAGATACTTTATTCATACTAATACTAACTATTAACATGGGAATGAAATACCCTCTGTTTACAGCAGGTAAGTATGTAGATAGCTAAAGCTGTACATTTTAAATGGGAAAAATGTTATATTTTTGTTAAACAAAATAGAACATGGCCTAAAGAGAATCTTCCAAAAATTAATACAGCAACAATCAACCAAACACTGCTATAGAGGGAGGCAGGGTTTTACAGTACATAGCTGGGCAGAAAATTTCCAACTCGCGTTAGCTTTATTGCATGAAGACCCAATCCATACACTGTTAAGACAGTGAGGCTACGTCTAGACTGGCATGATTTTCCGCAAATGCATTTAACGGAAAAGTTTTCCGTTAAAAACATTTGTGGAAAAGAGCGTCTAGATTGGCACGGACGCTTTTCCGCAAAAGCACTTTTTGCAGAAAAGCGTCCGTGCCAATCTAAACGCGCTTTTCCGCAAAAAAGCCCCGATCGCCATTTTCGTGATCGGGGCTTTTTTGCGCAAAACAAATCTGAGCTGTCTACACTGGAACTGTGGGGTGGTTACCCACAATGCATCGCTATAAGAGTCGACCCAACATGATTATATCTTTGGACTAGAAAGCAGGGAAGAGCTGCAGGTTGAGAGGTATGGGAGGGGGTGAGGGCTCTAGGCTGGGAATACTGGCTCAGGGTGAGGACTAGGAATGAGGCGTTCTGGGTGTGGGGAAGAGCTCTGGTCTGGGGCAGGATGTGGAGGGACGAGGGCTGTGGGATGGTGCTGGGACTGGGGGCTCTGGGTTTGGGAGGGCTCAAGGCTGGGGCCAGGAACTGGAATGCAGGCTTACGGCTAGTGGCTCCTGGACAGCTGTGCAGCAGGGGTGCTGAGGCAGACTTCCTGCCTCTCCTAGAACCACAGCAGGTCCGGCTCCTAGGTAGAGGCATACAAACGGCTCTGCATGGCTCCCGTCTGAAGACAGCACCTTCCCCCCCACTCCAATCTTGGAGAAGGGGTCAGTGTGCCCCATTCTCCCCACCCCATTTAGGAGCCAGACCTGCTGCTAGCCCCTTTTTGGGACACAGCACAGTCGGCAGTGCCAGGACAGGCAGGAAGCCTGCTTTAGCACGCCCGCTGGTCACCTTACAGCAAAGTGCCTGACATTGTTACCTAGGGCTGTTGACAAATGCTGGTCTAGTCTACACTAGAGGCCTGGCTACACTGGTATAACTACCTTGCTCAAGGGTGTGAAAACCACACTCCCAAGGAACATAGATCTGTAGAAGGTCAGTGTTGGAAGAGACCTCAGGAGGCCATCTGGTCAAACCCCTGCCCAAAGCAGGACCGACCCCAACTAAATCATTCCAGCCAGGGCTATGTCAAGCCAGCACTTAAAAACCTCCAGGGATGGAGATGCCCCCCGCCTCCCGGTGACCCATCCCAGTGCTTCACCCCCCTCCTAGTGAAATAGTTTTTCCTAACATCAAGCCTAGACCTCCCCCACTGCAACTTGATGCCATTGCTCCTTGTTCTGCCACCACTGAGAACAGCCTCTCTCCATCCTCTCTGGAACTCCCCTTCACAGAGTCAAATTCCCCCTCATTCTTCTCTTCTGTAGACTAAATAAGTCCAGTTCCGACAGCCTCTCCTCATGAGTCATGTGCTCCAGCCCCATCATTTTTGTTGCCCTCTGCTGGACTCTCCAGTTTGTCCTCATCCTTTTAGGGTGGGGTGGGGGGTCGGGGACAAAACTGGGTGCAATACTTCCGATGTGGGCTCATCAGTAATAGTTATACTGACTTTCAATCCTGGGTGTCGATAGCTATTTGGGTGGGACAGTTTCTCTCCCCGATATAGCTACCCCCCTCTCACGGAGGTGGAATAACTGGGAGAGAGCCCTCTCTCGGTGTATTGGCTTAGAACGGCTTCCTTAAGCGCTGCAGTGGGGCACAGGTGCTGCTGTGCCTATGCCACGTTTAAAAGGTAGACGTGCCCTGGTTGCAAAGAACGGCC
Source organism: Pelodiscus sinensis (assembly GCF_052426305.1). Taxonomy (NCBI): domain Eukaryota; kingdom Metazoa; phylum Chordata; order Testudines; family Trionychidae; genus Pelodiscus; species Pelodiscus sinensis. The sequence goes on along the minus strand of NC_143074.1, from coordinate 3,257,103 downwards.
GTTTTGCCTTGCCTGCTCCAACTGAGTTTTGCAGAGGAGCTGGCACTGAACTTCATCTTGCAGCCAGGGAACCTGCTGGGCTGGTGGCCTGTAAGCAAGTCACCAGCATTAGTTTACTCGTTAGTTGGCAAATCAATAATATTTCCCATATTGCCTGGGGGCTTTGGGGTAGATGGCGAGAAAATGAGAAGTTTGGCTTTAAGCTGCTACTTTCCAAAATCTGTACTGCTGAAACTCATGGCAGGGGGGAGGGGGAGCTGTAGGATTCACCGGTCACCTCAGGTGTGCCAGGCTCAAAGAGAAGTGATGTGCTACCCATACTCTTCCTCAAAGGCTCTCCCATGGGAAGTCCCACAGGACAGAAGAGAAGGGCCCAGGGCTTGCCAGACGCCACACAGAAACTTCTTGGGGGCGGTGGAACTCTGCTCCCGGAAGACAGTAGAAATAGTTGCTCAAACTGACTTTTTAAACGCTCTGCCTGTCAGAGGTCTCACACCACAGATAGTTTTGGGGGAGGGGGTGGGGCGGTGATTATGAAACGAGCTCCTCAATTGTTTCCATGACAGGTAGCACTCCCAGGTCCTGCCAAGGTAGGCCCCTGCCCCTGAGAGGTGAACAAACCACCTTAGGCGGGGCAGGGGTGTGAACACCAGCTTCCCTTGTGGGGCCTGAAGGTGGGAGAGGGCTGTGGGGGCCAGGGAAGCGCAGAGCCCTGAGAGGACCCTTCTTTGGGGACTCGCCCCCATTTCTGGCCTGCGGGTGGGGCGAGGAGCGGCCCGTCCGCCCCTGGGCCCCGTTTCTTGGGGCACATGCCCCTGGCAGGGCCCCTCTCCACCAGGCTTGGCGATGGAGGGCACCCGCCACCCTGCTTCTGGAAACTTGCTGCTGTGGGGGGCTTGATGAAAAAGTAGAACCCCGCTGGTTCTTTATGCAGGTGGGTCCCTGGAGCGCAGCATCCCGCCCGGCCGCCTTGCTCCCCCCATGCACCCTGCTGGGGAGCGCTCGCCGGGCCGGGGCCCCCTGCCGCGGGGTGCTGCCCAGGCGGGGGACTCCAGCCCCTCGCCCCGTGGGAGCGGCGCTGCCGGGGGCCGCAGCCCGGGTCCTGCCGCGCCGCGCCCGGCCAGACTCAGCCCCCTGCTCCCGCCGCCGCCGCCCGCTCTCGACGCGCTGAGGCTGGAGCTGATGGCGGCAGCGCGGGCTCCGCACCGGGACGCGCCCTGCCCGCCGCAGCGCCCCCGCTGACGGCCCGCGCCCCCGCGGGGGAACCGGGCTGCGGCCGCCCACCCGCGCCGCGGGCAGCGCCCCCGCTCGCGTCCCCGCCGGGCGGAAAGGCGGCGGCGGCGGCAGCGCGCAGCGGATCGCAGGCCCGGCAGCCGCGGGCCCCCCGCCGCCCCCATGAGCCAGCCGGACGCCAGCGCCCCGGAGCCGCCGGGCGAGCAGGTGAGGACGCGCCGCGGGGCAGCCCCCGGGGAGGCGGCGCGCGGGGCGCCCGGCCCGGCCCGGCTGCGGGAACAAAGCGGCGCCGAGCAGCCATGTCAGCTCGGACAGCCCGGGCCGCCCCCCGCCGGGCGCCCCGCACCCCGGGGCCGCCGCGCGCCGCCGCCCCCCGGCCGCCCGCGCCCCCGGCCCCCCGCTTTTCGGGCCCTTGCTCTTTCCCAACACACACACAAAAAAAATTTTTTTTCTAATTTTTTTTTTCCCCTCCAAACGGTCGGGTTTTTATTTTTTTCCATTAAAACGGCGCCACCTAGAGGAGACTATTTCGTAAATAAAAAAAAAAAAAAAGAAATTAAAATTGAAAAAAGAGGAAATATTTGCTATTTCTTATTTCTTTTGGGGGGAAAAAAGTTTGGATCGCGAGGGTTTGCGGGGGGGAAGGCAAGGCAGGAAGGGGGATTCTGTGCTCAGAGCAGCTAGTTGGGAGAGCTAGGTTCGTGGGAACAAATTTGGTGTTTTTGGAAGCCAAGCCCTGTTAATATGTAAATGAAAATTAAGCTGGAATTTGGACGAATTCAGTTTTTTTCTCCTGTTTTGGAAGAAAATGGGGTTGGAAAACAGCGACTGCTTCAGAAGGGATCTGATTTGAGTTTTAGGCAAGCCCATGGAAATGAACTGCAATAAAATGTTACTTTGGGGAAAGTAGGAGAATTGCTGTTTATGAAGCAATTATGAATTGTGCTTCATTGTAATTTTTCAACTTGCCAGCGTAGGGTGGCAGGGCAGATTTTGGTATTTTGTAATATTTAAAGTTAGTTCTCTTAAATAATGAAGAAATAAAGAAAAATACAGAATTTTTTTTTCTGTGGACACACCCAAAAAAAATTTTTTTGGTGATTTTTGGATTTCATGCAAAACTGCTTTTAAACAATAAGATCCTATACACAGAGCAGAAAAACAGTAGGGAAAGCAAAATTAAGAGTAGAATGCCAGTTTGGGTTTTGAATTTCTGATTTTTTTTGTCTTGATTGTTTGTCCTGGGATAATTGAAACATAATTTCCAGTAATTTAATTTCCTACTTCTTCTTTTCTAAAGAGAAAAATTTCCATAGTAGGCTTTTTGCACATACCCTGAAACTATTCCAGATACTGTGAATCATACAAATATAGTATTACATGGATTGATTTTAAAATCTGCTTTGATCATACAAAATGTGCATAATTAACAATATCATGAACAAAATTAACTGCAGATTTGAATATTTTAATTTTTATGAAAAATCAAGTAGCTGGAAAGGGCGCTGCCATGATATTTTCCATAATTTTAAAAATCCTTGTCACCTCTCACTCTTTTATAACCTTTCTGGAGTTTGAAATTGAAACCTTTCCATAATTAATGTTTCTCTTACTTTTTTGCACACATTTTGTTATTAGGCTGCCTGCAAGTAGTGGGGCTACGCAAAGTGGGTTGTTATTGTAGGGTTGCCCTTGAATACTGGGTTTTTGGTATTGATCTTTCTAAAATAAATAACAAAGGAGCACTGAAGGTTTCATTGTTTCAATAAAAGCACATATAAACGATATACGTGGCCTTTGCACACAAAAGAGAATGTGGAAGATTAGGTCAACATTTGAGTCTTACCAACCTTGACACAGCCTCCTCTCTAAAATGGGGACAAAATAGCAAGATGGCTGGCTCCAGAGCTGCAGCATTTAATTTGAAAAGAACATTTTTGAATTTGAAACACAAGTTCCTGCAACTCCTGCGCTTCCTTGCTCCAGTAACTGAAATTTAGCCTCCTTCTTTTTAATTAAATTTCAGTCTGGAATGAATTTTTCTGAAATGAATTTTTCAAATCTGAATTTAACCCCCCTGAAAAGTGTTTGATGTTTGGATTGTTTCACTGTAACTTGATATTCGCTTGAAATTCAAGTCTGGACTTCCTGATAAATGCAGGGAGAAGGATCTATTTTTCACTCTGTTCTCATTTAGTCATTTCGTGTGTTGGGTTGTGCAGGGATGGAAAGACTTGCAAAGCAGGAAAAGTGTTGGGTGGAGGACAAAATGTTCAGAAATGCAACTTTATTTTTTTCATTTTGCATTGATCTCCAGAAAAAAGACCCACCCTCTTCCTGAATTTTTTTTTCAGCAAGTATAGAACAACCTCCCGTAGTCATTAGCAAATAGTGGCACAAACATACTGGAGTATCACGTGTGTAGAAATTGTACACAGTGCATTAAATTGGATTAAACAATCCTTGTCAATATTTTGTTCTTGGTTTCATTCAAAAGCCTTAAAGGTGGTGACTTTTCCAAATTCATGTCCTGCATTCATTCTTTTAATTGAACTGCACACTAGAACTTCAGATTAGTCTAAGAATATACCAAATTAAAACCATTTGGCTGTAATATTTTTGAAGATAAATTAATGTCATGCTTCCCCCCCCCCCCCCCCACTGGAGAACTTTTGACGCGTCTCTTCTTTCCTCCCTGCTCTGCCTATTCCCACATCCTCCCCCTAAAATCTTGGGAGAAGCACTGATAATTGGTGTATTCAGGGCCCAGGGATATAATAAATTGATGGCTTTATTATTGTGATTATAAATAGTGGAATATATTAAGTTACGGTACATAAGAGGTTCTGTTGCATTGTTTCACATTTATTTCTTGGAAGTTTATAATCTAAAATATAAAATTTGAAATTTCAAGGGGCTTTTTATATCTCTACATGTACTAAACTGCTAATGCAAATAAGTGACTTTCCTTATTATAAATAAATATATAGTTTAAAATATCTGTAGCCCATGTCCTCTGCAGAGACTGCAGATGCAATAGCATTAGATTGCAACTTGTGGGGATGTTGTAGGTGTGTGTACTGCAACCTTTACATCCTTTAACTGTGTGCATATCGGTTTCCTTTAAACAATGGCTTCCATTATATCTTTTACTGGTGGTGAAAGCTATAGTTTAGGTTACAATAGAATTCTCCACCCTAACCTTTTTTTCCACAACGCTCTTGCATTCTGGAGAAAGCCTTTTTGGTTGAAATTTTTTGTCTTAGACCCATTTCAAAGGGAACTTGTTTTGGGGAAAATTGAGCAAAAATTGTTTGCCTAATTTTGAGTTATTTGATGGTAGAAAAGAAAAGAAATTGCTGCAAATAGATTTTAAGACTGAATTTTTGTAGCATAAATTATAGAAAGACAGAACTTTGGAAATGGGAATTTTCCAGGAACCTGGTCCTCAGTGAGGTCACAAACATAAGTAAATAAAATACTAGCATGTTCAATGATACATAGTGTTAGCACAAGCACAATGTGACATTTGATTGTTACATTATTTCCAAAATTATTACATTGTTTAAATACATAATTTCCTAATATATTTCGTTATGTAGGTATAATTACACTGCTGGATGATGTGTAATTAAATTTTTGATTATGCAAGTGTTAGAGAAGTCAATAGAAACTAATATTTTAAAAAGATTTTCCTTTAAAAAAAATGTAATGTAAGATTTTATATTCTTTAGGGTACAGTCTTTGGACCTAGCTCTTGAAGCCCTCGCATGTAGAATTTGTGTATATAGAGGGTCTGTAGGATTGGGCCTTTCAATCCTCAAATGTTGCTACCTGCCAAAGGAGGGGTTACTCTGTACTGCCGTCATTACGTTCAGATCCTCTTGGATTCAACTGGAGGGGGTTGCAAAGGCCCCAGTCCTGTGGATAATTTATGCACGTGTTTAACTTTTAACATGCTAATATGACTATTGGGTTCAGTCAGGCGACTCAGATTCGTAGATTCTGCCTCCCGAGAGGACCATTGTGATGAGCTAGTCTGACCTCTTGTATATTTCAGACCACAGATTTTCCCCCAAATAATTCCTAGAGCAGATCTTTTCGAAAAACACTGACTCCCGCTATAAAAATTGTCAGTGGTGGAAACTCCACCATTCGCGACAGTAGGTTGTTAAAAGGATGAATGATTATTTTCAGTCTGAATTTGTCTAGATGCCACTTCCAGCCACTAAATTGAGTAGCCTCTTCCGGATTGAGGAGCCTGTTACTAAATATTTATTCCCCGTGTAGGTACTTCTAGGCAGTAGTCAAGTCACGCCTTAGCCTGGTTGGTGTTAAGCTAACTAGCTTGTGTTCTTTGGGCTTATTATGGTAAGGCCTGTTGTTGATATTCTCCGAGTCCTTTGCTGTTGATCAGTATCCTTTTTAAATGGTGAATGCTATAACTGGACGCAGCAGTCCAGCCTGGTGGCACCAGGATGCATTAGTCCTTGTGGCCACAGTGCTGCACAGGGAGCTCATGTTCAGTAGGTTATTGACTCTATCCCTTAGCCCCTCCAAACCCCAAACCCCAAACCAAAACATTCCACTCACAAAAATCTTGTACACACTCATTGCTTCCCAGGTAGAGTTTCCTATCCTGCCAGTCTGGCCTACATACTTGGTTCCTAGAAGTACACAACTGCATTTAAAAGTCTCAGAGGGGTAGCCATGTTAGTCTGTAACTAAAAAAAAATTAATGAATGGGCTTGTAGCACCTTAGTCTCGGAGGTGCTACGTCTACATTTAGCCATATTGGAATACATGGTGCTTGCTTATCTAGGTCTCTCTGGGTCAGTGATCTCTCCTCGGCGTTATTTTACCACTCCCTCACGTTTTGTGTCACTTGCAAACTTTGTCAGTGTTGAGTTTGTTTTCTTCCAGGTTGTTGATTAATAACGCATAATAGCGTAGGGCCCAGAACCAATCCCTATGGCAATCCGGATACACATCCGTTTGATTACGGTTACTTGTTTATAATGATAGCCTGATTATAATCCAGTTAATGTGTTCCGTGTCAATTTTATATCTTTCTAGTTTTTAATCAACCTGTCGTGGTACTAATTCAAAAGCCTTAAAAAAGCCTAAGAGTATTACATCAACACAGTTACCTTTATCAACCAAACTTGTAAGACTCAGAAAAAATTTGTTAGATTGACTGGAGCTATTTTCAATACACTTATGTTGATTGTTATTAATTATATTACTCTCTGTTAATTCTTTATTAATCAAGTCCCGTATCAGCTACTCCATTATCTTGCCTGGGATTGATGTCAGACTGACAGGCCTAGAGCTACCTACGTCATGTTGCTCATCCTTAAATATTTGCAGAACATTCGCTGTCTTCCATTCTTTTGGGCCTTCCTCAGAGTGCAAAGGCTTGTTGAAAATTAACATTAATGGTTAAGCGAGCACCTCCTCCAGGTCTTTTAAAACTCTTCGGTGCAAGTTATCCAGACCTGCCGATGTAAAAAACTCTCGCTTTAATAGCTGCCGTTTAACATCCTCCAGAGATGAAAGTAGAATAGAAAATGTGGTTTCATATGATATGTCCACATAATTTGTTTTTTTGCCCCAGTTACAGAACATAAATAATTGTCTGTATTATTATGGATAAATCTTACTTCAGTCTAGTTACGGCCAACATCATTCTTGTTCCTGATATGCTTTAAAAAGTCTGTTGTTTTGCTAGCCACATGCTATATTTCTGCTTATGTCCCTTTGCTTTTCTTATCAGTTTTCCACAGTTCTTGGTTTGTGGTATGTATTCATTACTGTTCATGTGCCCTTCCTTCCATTAGTTATTTTATAGGTGCCTTACTTGCCAAATAACACTGACTTTTTTAACCAATACAGCCTTCTTTCTTGACTGTGGGACTCTGGCTTTTCAGGCATCTAATAAAGTGTTCTTAAATAATTCCCAATTATCATGCATATTTTTCTAATTACATTCTTCTGGGCTGGTTTGATATGTAATTATTTCCAGGTATGTGACTGCTAGATTGTACTGAGAGAGATCTCTAGCTCCGTGGTTTGGTGTCAAGCTAGGAGGATGTATCTACTGGAATACTGCAAGGGTCAGTCCTGGATTGGGTACTATTCAATATTTTTAGTAATGCTTGGATAATGGAGTGGAGAGAATGCTTATAAAGCTGGTGGATGACACCAAACTTGGTAGCAAGCACTTTGGAGGAAAGGCTTAGACTTCAAAACAACATTGACAAATTGGAGAATTGGACTGAGATCTGCAAGATGGAATTCAGTTAAAACACTTGCAAAATTCGGCATTTAAGAGAGAAAAAATAAAGGCCCAAATGCAAATTGGGGGATAGCTGGGTAGGCAGAATCCGGAGGAGAGCAAGAAAATGGTAAAAGGTTTAGCAAACCTCCCTGACTGATGAGGAGAAATTAAAAAACAAACCGGGCATGTTTAGTCTTGAGAGAAGACCAAGACTAAACATAAATATTTGATAAATCTTCAAATATTTTAAGGGCTGTTATAAAGAAGACCAATGAGTGGTCCTGTGGCACCTTAGAGGCTAACAAAAATATATAGTATCAAGAGCTTTTGTGGGTAAAACCCACTTCATCAGATGATCTAGAGTGGAAATAACAGAAACCAAGATATTTACAATAGAAAAACAAGTACCTGTCTGTTGTAGGACTGGTGCTAACGATGCTAATTAGGCTGGAAGTGTCCCATTCTTAGCTTTTGATGTAAAAATATGTGATTGTTCTCCAGCCATTGAAAGAAGCAGTGTGTTTAATCTGCAACAAGGGAGATTTTGGTTAACTACTAGGAAAAATGTTTTGAATGATTAAAGGTCTAGAGAACATAACCTATGAAGGAAGGCTGAAAGAATGTGGCTTGTTTAGTTTGGAAAAGAGAAGATTGAGAGGGAACATGATAGCGGTTTTCAGGTATCTAAAAGGGTGTCACAAGGGGGAGGGAGAAAACTTGTTCTTCCTGGTCTACGAAGATGGAACAAGAAGCAACGGGCTTAAACTGCAGCAAGGGAGGTTTAGGTTGGACATTAGGAAAACGTTCCTACCTGTCAGGGTGGTTAAACACTGGAATAAATTGCCTAGGGAGGTTGTGGAATCCCCATCTGTGGAGATATTTAAGAGTAGGTTAGATAAATGTCTATCAGGGATGGTCTAGACAGTATTTGGTCCTGCCATGAGGGCAGGGGACTGGACTCGATAACCTCTCGAGGTCCCTTCCAGTCCTAGTTTTCTATGATGATAAGGACAGCTGAGTGCTAGTCTAGGGTTCCAAAGAAAGGCATGGAATCCCTGTTACCAGAAGTCTTTAGAAACAGAACAACAAATACCTGTTGGTGTGGTTGAAGTTTACTTGGGACCTGCTACCTGCACAGTTAAGGAGGTTTGGGTTGTTTTTTCTCATTCAGAGACATTCTGGTTAGAAGGAGGTACATTTCCTGAAATTCTGAGAAATTGAAACAAATCTTAATGTTACAATAATTTTAAAATTTTGCCTTACTCACTATGTCCATAGTGAATTGCTTCACTCGTACTGCATTTCTGGGAAGAAGTTTCTGATTTTTAGTATCTTATTTTTCTGTGTGGCTTAATTGCTTATGATCTGCTTCCTTTTTTGTTTTAGTTTTGTTTCTTGAATATTTCTTCTTTTGTACTACGTGATGCCAGTTTAGCGGTTAACTAGTAAAGAAAGTACATCTGTATGTGTTGACTAGGTACAAACAATCATGGATTTGTTGGGTATCGGGTAGAAATGAATGAGGCTGTTTATCATGAACAGTATGTGAGTGATAACCCTTTTGGAATAAGCTATCCTTGTTCTTTCTATTGATTGGGAAACTGACTTGGAGTATTTTGCTCCCTGCCCCTTTAGCCCATCAGATGGGAATTGGGTTTTTCAGCAATAACACAAGTAGACAAAGACAACATAAGCAACCAGTTTGCATGAGTTGCATGGGAAAGGTTTTGATTCTGTATCCTGTTTAGCAAAGGCAAGTGACTTTTCTTTTTAGTCAAGACAATGATAAGAGCAAGAGTGGAGTAAAGCAGGAAGGGAGACAAAAAGGATTTAAGATTTTATGTTCAGATAATGGAGTTGTGAAACGCCAATGGAAACAATAGAGAAACTGTGGGATAAAATAAGGCCAATATCAGTCATGACTATTGGACTTGATGGGGCGCGTCTGTGGGTGGCTCGTTTTGTTCAAGAACTGAGCATTGAGGACAGAAGCTGCTTTTCTAGAAGGGGAAAGAGGGGGAGACCATCCTTCATCCAGTCTGTTATCTAAGGAAGGCAGGAGTGAGCCTGCATTATTTTTGCATTTGGGTGAGTCAGATGAGATCCTGTCTTCTCTGGGCACATGGAAGGTCTGTAATGGCCTTCTGGCATCTTTGACTGACAAATTCATAAAGGTGCTCTTGAGGGAGGATGAAGGGAGGACAACCAATGAGTGCCTTTTACAAGGGTTGGTGGAGAAAAGGGACAATTTCTAAAGTGGGATTGGTAGTGATGGCTCTGGGCACGTTCTGTGTAGACCCATTGAATACAATGGTAAGTGATGGAGCTGAGAACAAAGCCTTCTCGGATGATCCCATTTCTTTAGTTATTGTATACGGAGCTGGTAGGTGGACTGCAATTAAGTATGTAACTAATTAGTCTGGAGCGGATTAGAGGTCTTGGGTCTTTATGCACAGGAATTGTGTTTCTGGGATCTGAATTGAGTATATTACGTGCAGATACCATAATGATGGGTCTGTACATTCCTGTAACATAAATCATAATAAAATTTTTGCATTCTAAATATGTATATACTGTGTCTAGATGCACATAGAATCACCATGGTAGGCTTATGATTGACCAAGCAAGTTATTTGGTTTTTAATTAATTTGCTGTCTCTTCAAGACTTCCAAAGTTAATGTAAAAAAGTCTCAGAGAGGTCGCCGTGTTAGTCTGTAACTTTAAAAACAACAAATAGTTCTGTAGTACCTTAGAAAATAAAAAAAACATTGCCCACAAAACCTTGTGACACTAAACCCACTTCATCAGAAGATGAGCAAAAATGTTAATGTTAATTACAAAAAGTTAATGTAAGATGTGCGGGGGAAAAAAGAAGGTTAGGAAGAAAAAGATACCTCCTTCCAATCCATGCACAGTTGAGGAGTATATGGAATGCACTTGTTAATTGAATGACAGGGAAGTGTACAGTGGGCCAAATTAAGAGGGGAAGTATAAAGATCAGGAAAGTTAATTGGACTTCACACGTAAGGTGTGAATTTTCAACCCTCTGTGGATGCTCTTATGCTGGAATAAAGCTGCTTTATTTCAAATAATTCTAATCCAATTTGGAAGTGGATTACGCTAATTCAAAATAAGGGATTCTTATTCTGGAATAAGAGCTTCTATAGAGGGAGTTAATCAGGAATGACTCCCTGTTTAGACAAGCCCTAAATTAGAACCTGATTTACCCTCGGAAGTCCCTTCATTGTGTCTCTCCTCTGTGTGTAAGGCCTTGCCCAAACAAATTGTGCGCAGCAAGAGGCGTGTGCTGTGCCCTAAGGCCGGGTCTATACTAGATCCGGCAGCTTAAAGTTTGCAACATGCGTAGATGGAGTCGGCTTAACCTAAGCGGAGCTGTGGCGGTGTTTGCACAGCAGGAGGTTGGCGGGAGCACACGCTCCCATCGGCTTTCCATATTCCTCACAAAACGAGGAGTACCAGATGCTGACGGGCTATCCTCAGTGTTTGATGTACAGGTCTATGTTAGAGGTGCTAAATTGAACGCTGGAAGATCAACTTCCCGAGGGTCGATTTTCTCGCTAGTATAGACGTGCTCAAACTGTCCTGGGGAACTTTTAGTGCAGAATCGCAAGGTCTACGCTGTCGGTATTTGACGCACCAGAGTGCTGTAACTTTACACCTCTACTCGCTGTGCACCCACTGTTCATCTAGAAAACCCCTAGAGGATGTTGATTTAGACTTTATTTTCAATGTCTGTTTGATGACAAATGGATCACTCAGTGATTCCCTGTTGTGTTCGCTCCCTCTGAAGCACCTGGCATTGGCCACTGTTGGGAGACAGGACACCGGGTTAGATGGACCATTGGTCTCTGTCCCAGTATAATTGCTGTCACGTTCTTATCCTGGAACAAAAGTTTGGGGGAAATCCAGATTAACCATAACAAACTTGAGTTAATTGGCTGTCAATTAATTACTCTACTGTAGACAAACCATTACACATTGGTGAAGTAGATAAAAGTTGTCTCAGGCCAGTTCTACACTAGAAACCTGCCTGCTATGGCAAAAAGAATTTTTTTTTCCTCTCTCAGAATGTTTGTCTCAGCAAAGGCTCTTTAAGGTTAGATTAAGCCTTAGTTACTTGAAGTGTTATAATTTACTTTACTGCACATTTTTATATCACTTCAGAATTTGGCCCAGAGTAAGTGAAAATAAAAGTTACAGCTGAGCCAGAAAAATGACTGGGTATTTTAAATAGCCTTACACCAGGTTTACAAGGGATAGAGGAAAATAAAACTGTGAATCAGAGATGGAAGCTATTGAATCTGCAGAAAACAAGGTTGTACGTTTTCAGGGTAGCATAGCAGAGAGTCCGGATTGCCTGTGAGCTGGCCCTGTTAGCCCGTCATTGCTGCTGCCCAGAGATCCTGCATACTCACTGGGAGGAGGGGATTCATTATCTCTCCCAGAAACAAACTATGGTGGGAGTGGCCCTAGAGATAGGAGAACAAGTTTGAACTGACCAGTCCGGCCTTAGGAGTCCTAGAAGCAAGATGGGAAGAAGGTTTAGGATGAACTTTAATCTGTTACTACAAATTTCTTTGTTAAAAAGTGTAATCGTGTGTGATTTACGTACTGTGTGGACTGTCTCTCAGAGCCGGTTATAATAGGCACCTGCTCTCATTTTGTGATGATAAAGCACACAATGGGTGTTTTTACACTTTCCCAATGAGTGTACCATTAGTTTGCAAGATCTAACAGGTTCAATTTTTTAATGATTTTAATAATTGTAATTCTCTGTTCCTCACACTCCCCTTGCAAAAACTGCGGTTGTCTTGTATTTCAATAATCAGTTACAAAAGATTTATGTCCCAGGAAATGTTTTCAACTTTCACATGATTTCTGTAGGTCGCCACATTCACAGCCAAAGAAATTGTGTTCCTAAGGTCAAAATATAGCCAAAGAATGTTGTTACAGCCTCAAAATCAATTCATGGATGGTATGAATGTAATAATACAATTTTTGTACTACTACAGGTAGATTCCCAGAAAGATTTCTGTAACACCATCTCTCAGTCTATGGGAACATGTTTAGTGGAAATAAATAATGTTGTCTTTCATAAAAGTTTGGGGAAAAATACAAGAAAAAATAAGGCTCTAATCCTATAAACACTTCTTACATTTTTTTGAAATAAAAATTTAATGTGATTCCCTTTAATAATATCCTGCTATTAAGTGATTTTTTTTGGTGGGCGGCAGGACAATATATTTACCAAAGATGTATATATTGGTCATTTTATGACTTTTGATTACTGCTAGTATTTTGTACGTAACAGTTATGTTGGTTTGCATGAGGTTTGTGGATCTTTCATTTTTCAAGTATCAGAGGGGGAGCCGTGTTAGTCTGAATCTGCAAAAGCCGCGAGGAGTCCTGTGGCACCTTATGGACCAACCGAAGTGTTGGAGCATAAGCTTTCGTGGGCAAAGACCCACTTCGTCAGATGCATGACTAACACTTCGGTTAGTCTATAAGGTGACACAGGACTCCTCGCGGCTTTTTCATTTTACAGAAAAGTGTGGCCTCCCCATTCCAGCTTAAACAATAAAATATTTGTAATTCATTATGTAACATTCATATTGTGTAATGTGCAGTTTTCCTGACTATAGCCATCAGATCTATGTCCACATTCAACAATTTAACCTAATTAAATATATATGTGGAACTTTATGAATTTCAGCTACTAGCATAAAAAATGTGATTGCCATCCATGAAATCAGGAAGGAATGTTTCGTTTGTACCTGATTTTCCTTTTAGATATCCTTTTGTCTTTAGTGCTTGAAATAATTTATTGTTTTCCTTGGACATTCACTTAGGTCCCAAAAACTACGCAAATGCTTATCTTCACATGTGAGTAGCTCCATTTGAAGTCAGTGGAATTGTTCAGTAGACATACATTGAAGCATGTATCTGCTTCTTTGCAGGAATGGTTTCTTAGATGAAGACAGCATTAATATGAGTATAATATAATTTTAGAATTGTAATGCCAGGAAAATGTTTATTTTCTCCAATTAAAAATAATGATTTTTTCTGAATATTGACTGACTGTCAAGTCTTAAGCTACAGTTCTTTTCAAGACACACACATTTTCAATTTTATAACATATTGCAAAAGATGCATTGGTATTTTTAAAAAGGATACTAGTAAACAAGGATAATAATAAAGAAAAAATGTAGGAAAACTCTATTGTTAGATGCTTTCAGTGTTAAGTGTTCTTTCTTTCAGGTTAATACATTTTACTTTCTGTTCTGCTAAAGTTTTCTGACCAATTCTAATGACTGGCCACATTATGATTGTTTCTTTATAATATGAGCAATCATTTAGTATGCTTTGCTTGTAAGAAGTTGAATCCATTTTATTTACATAATACTAAATGTTTCTCTTTCAAGAAGACCAACTAATGTACCAAATATAATGAAAGGCACTTGTTCTCAGCAATCCCAACAGAGTAAAACAAATATCCAGTTACTAGAGCAAGCCATTTTAGAGAGATCATGAACCAAAATAGCAATAGATTTTTTTTGTAAAAAAAAAAAAAAAAAAAAAAAACCTAACTGCAGCCAAATTGTTAGGAAACCAAAACTTTTATATTCTTTGTCTGATTTTGACCAAGCTTTCTGGAATAAGGAGATTGTAGAATGAGGTGTGAATTACAAGATTTTAGGAAGTCTGTCCATGTGTTGAGAAGTTAGGAGGATGAAAAGTGGTTTTACAGTGGAAAGGTAGCTTCTACCCCCTTAGCCGTGAAGCAACCTCTGCCATTGCATAATAAATAAAAAGCCATTGAAATTGCTGTATAAAGCCGGTGAAGTATTACATCATGTAACTGTTTTCTACCTTCTAGGCATTGGCGTTAATTTATCCTTCATTGACTTTTCCTCACAAACTTGCATCACGTTATCATTTCCTGCCTTCCATTCCAGTGCCTTCCATTAACTCTGTTCCAGGTTTTATCACTCATGGGCTTTAATACTGGAAGGAACTGTCGTGATCAGCTAGTCTGATCTGCAGAGAGATGGCCCTAGAACCTCATCCATTCACTCCAGTAATGGGCCCATAACTTTTGGCTGAGTTACTGAAGTCCTCACATTTTGATGTGAAAGACTTCAAGTTCATAGAATCCTAGAACTTGAAGGGACCTAGAGAGGTCATCAAGTCAAGTCCCCTGCCCTCACGGCAGGACCAAGTACCAGAGACCATCCCTGATAGATGTCTGTCCAGCCTGCTCTTAAATATCTCCAACAATGGAGACTCCACAACCTCCCTAGGCAATTTATTCCAGTGTTTAATCACCCTGACAGGAAGGAGTTTTTCCTAATGGCCACCGTAAACCTCCCTTGTTGCAATTTCAGCCCATTGCTTCTTGTCCTATCCTCAGAGGCCACGGAGAACAATTTTTCTCCCTCCTCCTTGTGCCACCTGTTTAGATACCTGAAAACGGCTCTCATGTCCCCTCTGTCTTCTCCTTTCCAAACTAAACAAGTCCAATCCTTTCAATCTTCCTTCACAGGTCATGTTCTCTATACCTTTTATCGTTCTTGTTGCTCTTTTCTGGACCCTCTCCAATTTCTCCACATCTTTCTTGAAATGTGGTGCCCAGAACTGGACACAATACTCCAACTGAGGCCTAATCAGCGCAGAGTAGAGAGGAAGAATGACTTCTCGTGTCTTGCTCACAACACTCCTGTTAATGCATCCCAGAATCATGTTTGCTTTTTTTTGCGAGAGAGACCTGTTGAAAACAAAGAACACTAATGAAGGAAGAAGCTATTATACCCAGGCTAGAGAAGAGATCAGCTCTAACTTGAAGGATTTTAGGTGAAATAAGAAATATGGAGGAGTTTTGTTTTGTAACAACTTCTCTTAGTGCATTAGGCTTATCTGGCATGTTTTGTTTTATTTTTGCTTTGTAGCTTACTTTGTTCTGTATGTTTTCACTTGGTCACGTACTTTTTATACTTAATAAAAGCACTTTTGTTTATTATCAATCCTCATGTAAATAATTGTCAAGTGGGAAGGGTCAACAGCTGGATGTATCTGTCTCTCATTCATAAAGGGAGCGAACTCTGAGCTTTGTGTGTGTGAAACTTTTATACAGAGTAAGACAGATTTATTGGGGTGTTGGTCTGTGCTCCTGGGTGCTATCAGGTCTGTGTAGCTGAGCCCCCCTAGAGCTGTTATCAGCGTCTCTGTCTCTTCTGGGGGGCTGTTACCTCAACTCTGTGCCTTTGTTATGGGAGACCAGAGCATCTTGCCCAGCAGGGCAGGCAGGGCCGTCCTTAGGATTTATGGTGCCCTACGCGAGATTATTAAACTGGTGCCCCGGTGCCTGACTTGCTCTTCCATCCCTACTCCCTCTCCTTCCCAGAGACCCCGGCAGCCAATCCCCTCCCTCAGACTGTGCTGCAGGCAGCGCATTCGGCTCTGTCTAGGACCCAGCCCTGCTGTTACATGCTCCACTGCTTCCTGTCATAGGCGTGCACAGCACATTTCAGTAGGGTGTGCACCTAAAGAATTTTTTTTAAATGTACTTTGACCCCCATTAGCCACACCCCCTGACCTCCATTAGCCAGGCCTCTGGAGGCAACACTCTCGGGGCAAGATGGACACATGACCAAAAGTAAAAGGTCATGTGACCCACCCCGCTCCCGAAGGACTTTTCCCACCATCCTCCTACCAATCGGGATTCGATTGGCCCCCACCAAACCTCCCTCATGCAACTATCCTGCAATTGCATTAACCCAATGTGTGTGACATTAACTCAGGGGCGGAGAGGCTGGGAGACGTGTTCCCTCCAAGAGTTTCCTCTCATGAGCAGAATGGATTTTGTGTTGTGCACCAGTACTGAGTTCATGTGGCTTGTTTGGATGCGCCACTGTGGCACCCAAGTTATTAATAAATATCTTATAAACCTCTACCTTTTCCCTCTGCTGCCCTGTCTCCTCCCCTTGCTCCATCAGCTCCCCTGGTGCCTGCTGCCCCCAACCCCTCACCCTCCTCTGCTGTCCTGATTCCTGCCCTTCTCACTGCCCTCAGCCCTCCTGCGACCTGCCCCCTCCACCAGCCCTTCTCTGCCCCCTGTGCCCACTCCTTCAATAGCCCCACTCTGATCATGTGAGCTACCCCTCCTCATCCCCTCTCTTAACACGTCCCTCTATACACCTGCACTGCCTCTCTCCTCTGGTGCTGGTCCCTGCCCTTCTGCTTCACCCCCAGAATCCCCTGGCACCTGCACCTTCCCTTACTCCTGCACCCTCCTGGTGCCTCCCCCTTCCCTTACTGCCCCTGCCCCGCCCCCTTTTTCCCTGATGCCCACCCCCTCACCAGTCTCTGCCCCCGTTCCCCTCTCACGCCCCTGTGCCCTCATACATGACTTGCTCAATCCTCACCCCTTCTTTGAAGCCTTCTCCCAGCACTCCCCCTCCAGCCCCCAATGCCCTTCCCCTCTCCTCTTCTTTCCCAGCATCACCCTGTCTCCCCTCCCACTGACACCTCCCCTCCTTCCCTTTTCCTCATTGTCTGCACTTGCCCCCCTTGGCATTAGTCTCTCCTCCACCCCTCCCTTGGTGCCTTCCCCTTTCTTCTCCTCCTGACCTGCCCCCTCCCATCAGCACGAACACCTTCCTCTCTCACCCCTTCCCCCTGTTTTCCTCCTCGCCCTCGCCTACCTTCTGCCTGCCTGTTTGCAGGGCTGGAGTCTGCTGCGATCGGGCCCCAGAAGTCCCTGCAGCCCAGGCTCCAGACCACCTGCCGGAGCCGGAGCTGGGCTGCTCGACTCTCGCAGCCCCGGCCCATCACAACAGGGCCGGTCCCGCCTCTAGCGAGGCTCCGCTCCGAGGCGTGGCTTGGCCATTTTTAATAATGGCGCTGCAATGCCAAGCCGCGCATGACCTCGCCCCTTCTGGCTCGCTGTGCGTGACCCCGCCCCCGGCGCAGCCCCGCCTCCTCCCGACGCTGCTGCCCAGGCTGACAGCTTCCGTTCTCCAGCCGGGGTCAGCTTGCCAGCCTCCTCGCCGTAGTCCCTCAGCCTGGTGGGGTCTTCTGGCGGGGCCGTAAGTGTTGGCAGCGCCCCTACTGGCTCCGGTGCAGAGCGCACACGGATGCTTCCCCTCCGTCCCGGGCTGGCAGAGTGGTGCCCCAGAAAGTGTGGTGCCCTACGCGACTGCGTACTTCACGTATGCCTAAGGACGGCCCTGAGGACAGGGTGGTGTGGCGTTCCAGAGGGTAGGCAGGCAGGCAGAGCGGTGTGATCCAGCCCATCGCAGCAGACATGAGGTGGGTTTGTGCAGTTGGCGTGGGCTTAGGGACAGATATTTTTCACCATTATGTGTTGTTGCATTATTGTTAACTGAGAACCACAGGATCTTGAATGTATGTGGATGGGAGAGGGAAGGAGTATTGATGGGGGGAATGGTCTGTTACAGACCACAGAATCAAACTAGAAAACAGGATGAGTTTCTTACAAAACAACCATCAAATGTGTAAGGGGGAAAATTGTGTTTAATTTGGGTTACATGCCTGCGGTCTCATACACCCAGCAGTGAAACATCATTTGAGTTTTAAAAATGCTAGATGATGGTTTTCTAACACAATCGGTATAGCAGCCAACATGGAAGTAACTGTATTTTGGACCTCGTTAGGAGAGATTAATGTTAAGTAAACACTGGATTGGAAATTGGTGGTTGCTTAGGGACCACTGATCATGGCCTGATTACATTCCATACAGGCAAACAGAGGACAGTCCCAACCAGTAATGTATATTCTTGCTGCTTCCAAAAGGCTAATTTCCTAAATTGAGAAAAATGATGAGCGAAATTGAGTGGGAGGGAAAATGTGGGCAGAAAAAAGTGAATGAAAATTGCGAGTTCCTTAAAAAGAGTTGATTAGGAGTCCAAAGAGTCACAATGCCACAATCAGGAAAGAAGAAAACTTTGCTTACACTGGTTCAGTGGCACAGTGTAGGCAGAATAGAAATAAAAAAACAAACAACACCCAGTGTGAAGGAAAGGGTGACTGGTTGAACCACAAAAGTCTCCTTAGGATTGCCCTCTGGTGTGCCCATCTGGCCATGGATGCCTACCTTCCTGCTCTCTGGGGCTCCCCACCACCCTGTCTCCCCCAGACAAGGCCCAGAGTTGGGGTTACCACCCCCCTGCAGAACAACACAGACACTGAACCAGCCCAGTTCTGGGAGAATTCAGTTCTAAAGGCTCAGAATCCAGGAAACCAACCCACAAATGGCACTAAAAGGCCAATTAAATCTGTCTTTGTGTAAAAGTTTTGCATAGAGAAAGTTTATAAGGTCCGCCCACTTTATTAATGAAAGAGACCTATGCACATTGGTTGCTCTTCTCCCAGGCAACAGTTATTTACACTGGGCTCGATAATGAACAAAAGTGCTTTTTTAAGTATAAAAAGTAAGATCAAATTAAGTTATTAAATTAAAATGAACAAAAAAAATGCTTAGCTAGTTGAAGAAACTTGTTACATGTAAATTCGTACCCTAAACAGCTGTTCTTATCACAAATAAAAGCTTCAGGTCAGACTTGATCTTTACTCTCACTTGGGTCTACAGCTTTTTCAGAGTTCTTTGTATCCTCCTAGGTAGTAGGGCCAGGTAGTTTCAAAAGCCAGCTGAAGAGAGAAGACTGATGGCTTCCCATTGGAAAAAGGGGACATGATAGCGATCAGCAAAAATTAGAAATGATGATGAATAGAAAATATATAAAAGAACCGAGAAACGGTGGGGGGAAATCTAGGGAGGGTGAGGCTAAGGACAGGCCAGAGGAAGGTTATTAAGTATGCTAGGAACAAAAGAAATCCTAGCAATGCTGTAGACCTATTAGTGGGTAGAGAGGGTAAAATTGTTAATGACGCAGAAAAGAAGTGTTCACTACAGATTTCTGTTCTACATTTGGAAAGAAGAGTGAGGCTGTATTTGTGTCCCATGTGGATGAAGCACTTTCTAGTGCATAAGTAATTAATGAGGAGGTTAAAGATCAGCTGCTAGAGAGAGAGCTTTTTAAACCAGTAGGCACAGATAAATAGCACCCAAGAGTTTGAAAAGAGTTGGGTGAGGTGATCAATGGCCCATTGATGTTAATTTTGAATAAAAGCTGGAATGCTGGGGAGAGTCCAGGAGTTTGGAAGAATGCCAATGTGATTGCAATATTCAAAAAGAGCAAGTGGCGTGACCTAGTTATTCATAGGTTCATAGAGCCTGCCATGCACCCCAGGCAAAATCACAGAAAAGCAGATACTAGCTTCAGTTAATAAAAATGTAAAGGATATGATTTGTGCTAGTCTACATTGTTTTCTGGAAAATAGATCTTGTCAAACAAACCTGATTTCATTTGTTGAGATTACACCTTTTTTAGATAAATGTAACTCTAGCGAGGTAATAGGCATAGACTTTTGTAAAGTGTTTGACTAAGTACCACACAACACTGTCTAAAAATTATATAGTATAAATAAAACACACATTACATGTATTAAGAATTCGGTAACTGACAAACCTCTAAGCGGAGCTGATAATGATCATTTAATGGGGGTGTTTTTGGTGTGAGATTGACACTATTCAGTATTTTCATCAGCGATCTGGAAGTAAAGATAAAATCACTGCTGATATAGTCTGTAGATCTGACAGAGACGAGTGGAATGATAAATAACAAGAATGGGGCAGAATGAGCTGCATCGCTTGGTAGGCTAGGCCCATTCAAACAAAATGTGTTTTAATGCAGCCCCATGCAAAGTGGTACATTTAGAAACAGGAGTGCAGGCCGTATTTACAGAATGAGGTATGTGTCCAGGAAAGCAGTGACTTTGGGAAGGAAGTTCCCAGTGCAATCTGTCCAAAAGGGCTGATGTGACTTTTGGGTGTTAACTGGGGGGGTAGGGAATAGCAGGGAGGAGAGTATTTTAACTGTGCCGGTGGCTGATCATGGAATGCTGCATTGGTCTTGTAAAGGGATGTTGAAAAATTGGGGAGGGTTCAGAAAGGAGCCACAAAAAATAGGACTGGAGAAAAAGCCTTTCTATGAGAGATGTAAAAAGCTCAATTAAAAAGAAGATGAAGAGGTGACAATGGCAGTTTATCAGGATCTTCACAGGGAGAAAACTGGGGATGCTGAAGGTCTCTTTAATCTAGTTGAGAGAGGCAAAACAGTAGGTGGCTGGAAGTTTAAAGCACAAAATTGAATTAGAACTGAGACGCATGTTTTACACTGAGGATGATTAACCATTGGAACAAACTTCCTGAGCCCTCTTGATGTCTTCAGGCCACGCCTGGATGTCTTGCAAGATGTGCTTTAGCTAAGCAAAATGTATGCTTTAGTCCAGCGTTTCCCAAACGACTGGGCCTCAGCGTGGCTTCCGGGAGGGGAGCCGCTGGGAGGAGGTGTGTGTAGGGGGGAAACTGGCCGCCGGGAAGCAGGGTTGGGGGCAGCAGGGCTGTCCTGCAGAGATGGGGGGAGACGGGCAGCTGGCAGAAGCAGAGTTGGAGGCAGCGGGGTTGTCCCATGGAGATCGGGGCTGGCATCCGGTGGAAGCAGGGTTGGGGCAGAGGGGCTGTCCAGCGGAGATCGGGGAGGGCAGGCGGCGGAACCAGGGCTGGCCGGGGTTGGAGGGGGGGGCTGGCCAGGGGAGATCAGGAGGAGGAGGACCGGAGAACCAGCTGCTGGAAGCAGGGCTGGACGGGGGCAGCAGGGCTGGAGTGGGAAGATCGGGAGGAGAAGGGGGCAGGGAGCGGTACTGACCCAGGCACATGCAGACCCTGGCAGACGGGTGAGTCCAGCCAGGGATTCCATCCCCCCATACCCTCCCTCGAGTAGTTGCGAACTGCCTGGCAGGTAGACACACTCAGGCAGCGTGAGCACATCTACCAGCCAGGCAGTTCGCAGCTATGGACTGATACACCTAATTATAATAAAACTTACCTAATTAGAAAATACCAGGCATTTTATATGTCTGGTAATTTCTCAATTTGTTTCCCAGACAAAACCCTCAAATAGCAGACTGTCCGGTACAAAACCGGACACCTGGCAACCCTACCCCTCCTTGTACCCTCCCTCTTAGCCAGATACCCCACCCCCAATCTGCTCCTGCTCCCGCCTCCTGGAGTGCCCATGCAGCTCCGCGTCCCACAAGCCCTGGCCCAGGCTGGGCGGAGGATGCAGCCGGGTGAAACACTGAACATTTATTCATTTTTCATTTTTTTTATGTGTTTTATATTTTTGGGCTGCAAAAAACCGTACTGAAAAAAGCGGGTTCCAACTAAAGTAAAAAGTTTGGGAACCCCTGGTCTAGCCAGCTTTCTATCCATCTTACAGTCCATTTATCCAATCCATATTCCCTTAACTTACTGGCAAGAATATTGTGGGTCACTGTATCAAAAGCTTTGCTAACACTGGCACTGCGGGCTTTGGGAGGACCAGAAACAACTTATTTGAATATTCATCATTTGCTTAATGAATATTCAAATATGCAAATGAATGTTACTGGTCCTCCAAAAGCTCAAGAATGGATTTACTGGTCCCTGTGTCAAAAAGTTCGGGAACCCCTGCTGTAGTTCTAGAGTGGGGAACCTTTTTTGGGTCAGGGGCCGCTGACCCATAGAAAAATCAGTTGGGAACCACATACACATGAGAAACAAAAAACACAAAAACCCTCATTGACGTGGGCCGTGACTGAGAAGGAGAAAGATCCTCCCCACCTCTCCTCACTCACCAGAGTCTACGGCAGGGATGTCAAACTCGAAGTCTACTGAGGGCTGCACAAAGGAAAACTGATAGCTTTCAGGGCCACCTAGGGTTCCCAAATGGTTTGACCAAAAAAGAAAAAAATTGTCATCGAGCCAAAAACAAAAAACCACATCTGGCAACCCTAGGGCCACCAAAGAAAATGTACCTTGTCGGAAAGTTGTAGTTATTTATTATTATAGATTATGTTTTAGGTATATTTTATAATATTACAATAATTTGATGTGTAAAATTGTAACTTGCTCATATTCAATCATTTTAAAAATAATTTTGCATAATTTTTAATTTAAATATAAATTTAAGGTACTTTTACATTTTGTATGATACATAACTTGTTTTGTTGAAATAAAAAGAAGTATAGACCGTGGTTAATCAAATAGAACAGGCTTCTGTGAAAATTTCAGATACTTTGTAAGTTTGAGATTTTGCATAAAGATATAATTATTCATGCAATTGCAAGAAATTGACCTATTTTTATGTAAAATTAATATACATTTTGTGATTTTATTTGGGAATAAATAAACAAAATATTAACAAAATAACCCTTTTCTCTCCCCCTGAGCCAGGCACTCCCATACCCCCATTCTAACCCAATCCCCTCCACTCCCCCAGAGCCAGCTCCCCCTAATCTAATGCCTCCCCCCCCCCTTCCCCAGAGCCAGGCACTCCCAGCCCCCCAATTTAATGTTCCCCCCCTCTTCCAGAGCCAAGCACTCCCAGCCCCCCAACTTAATGTCCCCCCCCCTCCAGAGCCAGGCACACCCAACCCCCCCAACCTAATGCCTCTCTCCTTCCCCAGAGCCAACCCCCAACCAGGCATGCCCACTTCCCACAACCTAATACCTCTCCCTTCCCCCAGAGCCAGGCCCCCCAACTTAATACCTGGGTCCTGGAGTTGACGTTGCCACCTGAGGTGCTGGGGCGGCGTGAGCACAGCGGCCAGCAGTGAGCGCCTGCTGGAGAGCCCAGTGCAGAACGCCTGGCTGGCGGTGAGCTCATGCGCAGAGTGTCCTGGCCGGCTGTGAACAGGCACTCGGCCACGTGCTCCGAGTGGCCAGCGGGCCGCGCTTCATTCTATTATAAAAATGTTCTGGCAGGCCACCAAAAAATTTCGATCGGGCTGCATGCGGCCCTCCAAATGCCGGTTTGACATGCTTGGTCTATGGGGGCCTGAGCTAGTAGATTTTGTGTGCTCCAGCTCCACCATGGGGTGAGAGGTGGGGAATGGAGTGCCAACGTGGGCTCCCCGATGCTGGGGGGGAAGCCCTGAGCATTGGGGAGCCCATGCTGGCACTCCAGCCTTTGGAGGCTGAATCCAGGCAAGCCGGGGGGGCCTCATCCAGCCTCTGGGCCTGAGGTTCCCCACCCCTGCTGTCGTCAAACCCAAGTTATTAGGCTTCATACAGGCGTAAGTGGGGACATTTTATTGTCTGAGTTCTACAGGAGGGCAGGCTAGGTGACCTCATGGTCCCTTCTGTGCTCAGACTCGATGATGATATGTGATGGAAGACCAAGGACAGGGTAGGCCCACTGCTCAGTGGGGAGGGAGACGCAGTACCAGGAAACTTGGAAATGGCAGAGATGCTCAATGACTTCTTTGTTTCGGTCTTCACCGAGAAGTCTGGAGGTGTGCCTAACGTAGTGAATACAAGCAGAGAGAGGGTAAGTTTAGAAGATAGGATACACAAAGAACAAGTTAAAAATCACTTAGGAAAGTTAGATGTCAGCAGGTCACCAGGTCCTGATGAAATGCATCCCAGGATACTCAAGGAGCTGATAGAGGAGGTATCTGAGCCTTTAGCTATGATCTTTGAAAAATCATGGAAGACGGGAGATTCCAGAAGACTGGAAAATGGCAAATATTGTGCCCATCTATAAAAAGGGGAATAAAAACAACCCAGGAAACTACAGACGGGTCAGTTTAACGTCTGTCCCAGGGAAGATAATGGAGCAGGTAATTAAGGAAATCATATGCAAACACTTGGAAGGTAATAAAGTGATAGGGAATAGCCAGCATGGGTTTGTGAAGAACAAGTCATGCCAAACTAATCTGATAGCTTTCTTTGATAGGATAACGAGCCTTGTGGATAAGGGAGAAGCGGTGGATGTCATATACCTAGACTTTAGTAAGGCATTTGATACGGTCTCGCATGACATTCTTATTGATAAACTAGACAAATATAACTTAGGTAGGGCCACGATAAGGTGGGTGCATAATTGGCTGGATAACAGTAGTCAGAGTTGTTGTTAACGGTGCTAAATCCTGCTGGAAAGGGATAACAAGTGGAGTTCCTCAAGGGTCTGTTTCGGGACCCGTACTGTTCAATATCTTCATCAATGATGTAGATATTGGGATAGAGAGTACGCTTATTAAGTTTGCAGATGATACCAAACTGGGTGGGGTTGCAACTTCTTTGGAGGATAGGGACATAATTCAAAATGACCTTAGCAAGTTAGAGAAATGGTCAGAGGTAAACAGGATGAGGTTTAATAAGGAGAAATGCAAAGTGCTCCACTTAGGAAGGAACAATCAGTTCCATACATACAACATGGTGATGCTGTTGCAAAAAAAGCAAATATGATTCTAGGTTGTATCAACAGGTGTGTTGTAAGCAAAACTCGTGAAGTCATTCTGCCGCTCTACTCTGCACTAGTTAGGCCTCAGCTGGAGTACTGTGTCCAGTTCTAGGTGCCACATTTCAAGAAAGATGTGGAGAAATTGGAAAGGGTACAGAGAAGAGCGACAAGAATGATTAAAGGTCTAGAGAACATGACCTATGAAGCCAGGCTTCATGAACTGGACTTGTTTAGTTTGGAAAAAAGAAGATTAAGGGGGGACATGATAGCGGTTTTCAAATATCTAAAAGGGTGTCACAAGGAGGAAGGAGAAAATTTGTTCCTCTTGGTTTCTGAGGACAGGACAAGGAGTAATGGGCTTAAAGTGCAGCAGGGGAGGTTTAGATTGGACATTAGGAATAAATTCCTAACTGTCAGGGTGGTAAAATATTGGAATAAATTGCCAAGGGAGGTGGTGGAATCTCCCTCTCTGGAGATATTTAAGAACAGGTTAGACAGACATCTGTCAGGGATGGTGTAGACGGAGCTTGGTCCTGCCTTGAGGGCGGGGGGCTGGACTCAATGACCTCTCAAGGTCCCTTCCAGTCCTATGATTCTATGATTCTGTGGGTGCCACAGCATCCTGGAATGTACTGGAACAGCCTGACCGTTGCGCAGCGTCTGTGTGTGGTGACACTGAAATGCCTCTAACAATCCGTGGTGCTGTTTGAACGTGTTAAACCATTGTCCGTGGAGCACGCTCCTTGTCGAGGTGACTAACAAAATTCAGATTTCCCCTCAAACATCATTTCATCACGACTCCCTTCTGACAGCAAACATTACAACACTGCGCCGGGGGGGAACCTGAGCCTTCCCATGCCTGGGCAAAAGCCAAGCCAAAATGGCAGCCCAAGAGTTTCAGCCCTGGAGGACCTTAAACCTGACCATGCAGGACTGCAGCCAAAGCAACAGGGATCAGCCTAGTTCATTGAGGCTTGGGCCCACACCTATTAAGATGGTGTCATGATTATGAGGGTTAGCCAGCAGCTTGGGCATAATCATGACAGATGGAGTCACAGCCCACTTTGGAGTCCTGGCCTATAGCTTGAGAACCGCTGGATTAGAACATTTGTTTAACTATTTATTGAGGAAAGTGATCATGATGGAAGGTAGAAGTAAGGGAGCGCATTGGATTCAGTTATTAATAACCAGTTTAGCATTCTTAATGCAACCATGAGGCTACTAAGAACTTGACACAAGCTGCATTGCGAATCTTAGGTGTTTGGGAACAGTGCTGCCGAAGTACTGGGGTATTTACAAACCACTGAAAAGATTAAATATATATAAAATATAATGGAGATTGCCTGTCTCCTAGAACTGAAAGGGACCTTGAAAGGTCATCGAGTCCAGTCCCCTGCCTTCACAGCAGGACCTCGTACCATTCCTGACAAATTTTTGCCCTAAATCCCTAAATGGCCTCCTCAAGGATTGAGCTCACAATCCTGGGTTTAGCAGACCAATATTCAATATTCTTGTTAGTCTTTAAAATGCTACACAGTCCTGTTTTTTGTTTCAATATTCAAACCACTGAGCTATCCCTCCTCCTATAATAAATAAATAAATTAAATAAATTCCCCTGCACAATAAATTCCCCTGGTGAGGACTGAAGATAGGAAGAAGGCAACAACTAAACTGAGATGGTTATGTGGAGATGTAAACAGTTTTAGAAGCTGTAAAAAGCTGGCTTTTAAAAAGTATAAACAGTCTGGTAAAGAGGAGGCTAGGAAGATTTGTTTAAAATAAGCAGAAGGCCGCTAAAAGGATAATCAGAGGAGTGAAAAGAAATAGGGACACTCTAATTGCTAGGAGTATTTTGACTTCAGAAGGGTACTTGAGATGTACTCATCGCAGACAGAAGGTAGCAGAGGCAACTTGTCCAGTGATACTGGTGTGAGGAATAGGAAACAGGCGCTTTAGAAATGATGTATTTGTTAAACAGTTATTTTATGTGCATCGAAGGAGGACTGTCCAATACCTGAAAGAGAAGCCCAGCGTCCTGGTGTGGTAGGGGAGGAGTTTTGTGCTCCAGGGAGTGTGATTTAATAAATTGGACACTCCAGCACACATGGCAAATCCTTCAACTGAGTCATATGGGCAACTTGCCAAGAAACGTAAGGCCCAGATTGCACACTTAAGAAATTGAAATTGCATCGCCCTCATCGTTAATATGGAGTTATGATTGTCGAGGCAGCGTAATATTGCAAGAAAGACTTATTATGCCATCTTCTTTTGGACCCGCACACCTGCACCTATTGGATAGTTTTTGGCACTATTGGATCAGAACAGATCCCTCACATTCTGAAGTAAACAAACAGCCATCTCAAAAATCCATATCCTTATTTGTGTTGTATCATCCAGCAGCTAGGGAAGGCAAATGCTTCAAAACCCTCCAATTCCATGTGGATCAGATGGTGGATCTTGGAGGGACACAAAGTGACACACACACCATCTGAACTCAGGATTGGCTTTCTCAGAACTATATCTTGCATGAAGAAGTCTGCAAAACAGCTACATAGTGAATCCATATAGTTCAGTGTTTCTCAAAGTGGTCCGCGAAACCATTTTGAGAAACACATTAATTGGCTGCGCTGGTTTGTTTGTTTATCGGTGCCACGGAGCCTCGTGGCTCCTATAGGCTTTGTTTTGCTATTTCCAGCCAAGGGGAGACACAAACAGCGAAACGAAGCCAGTAGGAGCCGCTGTGGCGCTGATAATTAAACAGACCCGCACAGCTAGTTAATGCGTTTCTCAGAGCCGTTTTGTGGCTCACTTTGCGTAACATTGAGCAAGTTAATAGAATCCATGGCAGGAGTGGGGAACCTCTGGCGTGCAGGCCACAAGCAGTTTCGTAGGGTTAGCTGCTGACGGGCTGCTGGGAGGTTTGTCTGCCAACATGGAAACCCTCCATGAGTAGCGGTGGTTTGTCATTGCCAGCCAGTGGGAGCTGCGGAGAGTGGTGGCATGGCCTGCGCCACTTCCTGTCGCTCTCCCATTGGCCAGGAACGGTGAACCACAGCCAGCGGGAGCTGCAAGCAGCCAGGCCTGCGGATGCTCAGGTAAACAAATCATTTCTCGGCCTGTCAACCGGTACCCTCTCCGAATCGATAGAACAGACCTAGACGTTCTGGTCAGTGCTGCTGTATTCAGAAAGAATGTCCATGTGGCGTACCTCCGTGTGTAAGCACCGAGTGTTATCCAATAGAGAGCCCTGCAAATCCACGGCTAGCCGCAGCTCATTTTGCGGGTACAGCGGTGGACACAAATTTTGTATCTGCGCAGGGCTCTAGTTATAAACTCATGTCTGTAGTTAAGGGCTCTACCCAACCTTGTGTCACCCATACGGTGCACCCTCATGTCACACTGCAGCCAAGGGGAGCCGTGGGAAACATCATGGGCTGGCTGCCGCTTCCCACGGCTCCCCTTGGCTGCAAATAGCGAACCGGAGCTGGTAAGTAAGTGTGGCCATTTAGCAGGTTTCTCAAAGTGGATTTGCGGCCCAATTTGATAAACACTGGTGTAGACAAGCACTTAATGGGGAAAGCACAATTAGGATTTTCAGGTATCAGTCTTTTCAATGGGGCTTATTACTTTGATCGGCAGTCCCAAGGAAATAAAGCCTCACCCCTAAAACAACATTCAGGGACGAGATTCAGATTTGTGCTCTGCAACTGACTTCCTGGATGACCCTGTCCAAGTCTTTCTGTACCTCCATTCTCCATCTGTAGTGTGGATGCAATAGCACTTACTGTTATAATGAGGATAAGTAAAGATGATGCAGAGATACTACAATAATGGGGCCATATAAGTGCCTTACGTTTGTTGTATCTATCTAATCTGACTCACTCGCAGTGCGTTCATGTGAAAATTAAGCATGAGCCCGTATTTCAAAGACTTAGTTTGACATCTTGAGAGTTTCGTTCCTTTCCTGAAAGACTTGTTAGGATGTTGATGGCTTCAAAGTGAAATGCTAATCTTAAATATAAATAAAATAAATAAATCAATAAATAATCCTCTTAGCATTTCCAGAGATAAACATATTTATTTCTTTTTTAAACCGCCTCTCTCCCTCTCGGGCCCCACTAAAGGATTGTTGGACTCTGATTAAAAACAACAGCACCACCACCACACACACGAATAATATTGTTTTCAAAAATTCTCTAACTCCAGTGAATTTTCAGTAATTGAATGAGCTGTTTGCATCAACTCGGAGTTTGATCAACTCTGATCAAAGCAGGTGCAGAGCTAACTTATATGCAGTATCTTATGTGATCTTCTGTCGTTAATGTGATGTGCATTAAATTACAGCATAGTTACAAACTAAATTATTTATTATTAAAAAGTTATATTTGTTAATGTTAACCTCCTGGGAACAGCTAACATAGCCTCAGAAGATTCTCTTGCCATACCAGTGGATGTACCCTTGTGTCTGGAGGCGCTGTCCAGGAGGACTTTATATTGAGTGCCAGACTGATTTTTTTCAATTTGACTACTGTAGTGTAAACAAGTGGTGTCCAGCTCCTGAATCCAGCCCATGTACCAATGTATGTTTGCAGCACCATGGTATGTTCAGATTCCAAAGAAAGAACTTTGATTTTAAAAATAAAGCCCATGTTTTTAGCTGTTTGCAAAGAGAGATTTCCAAATATGACTTGAGTGCGAACAGATGCAATGTTGGTTCCCTGAGGGTATGTCTACACTTGATTCCTCCTTCGAGGGAGCAATTCAAATGTAGACATCAGAAATTGCAAATGAAGCGGGGATTTAAATATCCCGTGCTTCATTTGCATAATTGTGGATTGCTGCTTTTTCGCAATAGCGCTATTTCGGGACATCAAACTACCCGTGAGGTTATTTCGAGAGGAAAACCCTTCCTCGAAATAACCCTTAAACCTCATTTTCTGTATCCTCATATTCTGTATTTAATCAGTGTGCAGACTTCCCCTTGACATCAGTGGGAGTTCTGCTGCTAATTGCTTGACATATGTAACCATAGGTTTAACCCAGTTCTCAGACAATAATTCAAAATGCAATTCAGCTCTCCCTGCAGGATGATTAGACTCCGTTGGTATGAAGATTTCTTAACTACATCTTCTGTCTTTCAGCCATTGTATATTGACTATGTGTGGATAATCAACTGTACTCCACACCTCCCGACTTAGCTTCGGAGTTCGTTTAGTTATTGGCTCAGATCCAGCTCTGAATCCCGAGAGGGTGACAGTATGTGTGTCCCTGTAGCATAAGGAGTTTTAGACAGTGCAGAGTGGTATAATAT
This sequence comes from Pelodiscus sinensis, assembly GCF_052426305.1. Classification (NCBI taxonomy): domain Eukaryota; kingdom Metazoa; phylum Chordata; order Testudines; family Trionychidae; genus Pelodiscus; species Pelodiscus sinensis. The sequence continues at coordinate 3,226,892 of NC_143074.1, read as the reverse complement.
GTATCCCAAGAGGCCAGAGTATCTCAGTGATACAATTAATTAGAGCAGTGGTCCAAGTGCAGATACTGGGGGAGCCTATTACCTCTCTACCCTGTGAAAACTGACTAGCTATTCCTTTTGTTTCTTGTCTTTTAACCAGGTACTACTGATCCAGGACAGGACTTTCCCTCTTGTCCCATGACTGTCTACTTTGCTTAAGAGTATTTGGTGAGGGACCTTGTTAAAGGCTTTTGGAATGTATGCTGCATCTACTGGCTTACACTTGTCCATAAGTTTGTTTGACCCCCTCAAAGAATTCTAATAGATCAGTGAGGCACAATTTCCCTTTACACAAGCAGGGCTGACTCTTCCCCAATATATCCCATACATCTGTGTGTCTGATCATTTTGTTCTTTACTATCGCTTCAGCTCATTTGCTTAGTGCTGAAACTAGGTTTGCTGGCCTGTAATTGTCAGGATTGCTTCTGGAGCCTTTTTAAAAATAGGTGTTACCTTGACTACATTAGCTGTCCTCGCATCATCTGTTACGTAAATCAGTTTAAGTGTTAGGTTACGTACCACCCTGAGAAGCTTTTCAAGTTCATTTTTGTGTGTATCAATTTATTGCAAAACATTGTCTCTTGGCAGCTCAGTTGGGCCCTTAGATTTTCACCTAAAAGAATAGCTCAGGTGTGGGAATCTCCCTTAAATCTTCTGCAGCGAAGCAATGCAAGGAATTAATTTAGCGCCTCTTCCATGGCAGTGTCTTCTCTGAGTGCTATTTTAGTACCTCGGTTGTCCAGTGGCTCCGCTCCACTGCCTGTTTGGCAGGCTTTCTGCTTCTGGTGTATGTAGGGAAAAAATTGCTGTTAGTTTCTGTCTCTTTTGTTTGTTGCTCTCCAAATTCTTTTTTGGATTGCCTAATTGTACTGTTACACAAGGCTTGTCAAAGTTTATGTTCCTTCCTATTTTCCTCATAGATTTGACTTCCAGCTTTTTAAAGGATCTCTTTTTACCTCTGACTGCCTCCATTTCTCTGTTGCTTAGCTATGGTGGCATTTTTGGGGTCCTCTTATTGCTTTATTTTTAAATTTGTTGTGTATATGTGTGTGTGTTTATATATACAGAGAGAGACAGAGAGGTCTTTTTAAAAAAGCTTTCATGCAGCTTGCAGGCATTTCATTCTTGTGACTGTTTTTTCTCGTTTCGATTTAACGAGAATCCTCATTGTTATGTAAAGCCCTCTTTTGAAATTAAGTGCACTGTAGTGGGTTACGTTTCATTACATTATGGCCGTTGTTACTAAGTGATCCATCTCTTGGATCCATCTCAGCTCCTGAGCTCCATTAAGTATTAAATCAAGAATTGCCTCTCCCCTTGTGGATTCTAGGACTAGCTGCTCCAAGAAGCTGACATTAATAGTGTTTATAAATGTTATGTCTGTATCTGTTCCTGAAGTGAAATTTTCCCAATGTGGGGATTCTTTAAATCCGCCATTATTATTGGGGTTTCGGTTTGGGTTACCTCTCTAATCTTCCTGAGTATTTCACAAGCACAGTCCTCATCCTTCTTGGGCAGTCAGTAGCAAGCTGCTGCTCCTACACTTTTATTATTCAAGCATGGAATTTTTATCTGTAGTGATTCTGTGGCACAGTTTGATTCATTTAAGCTTTTTGTGATATTTGATTCGATTCTCCCTTTCACATATAGTGCCTGTTCCACCAGTGTGACCTGCCATGTTATTTCTATATATTTTGTACTCTGTATTATCATGTCCCTTCAATTATCATCATTCCTCCAAGATTCTGTGATGCTAATTACAATAATGTCCTCATTTAATGCCAGTCATTCAAGTTCACATGCGACTGGTCGACTGGCTGCCAGCTCTTGCCCCGGCTGTAAGCATCCGCGGAATGCTGAGAAATTCATTGCTGGAAACCAGACCAGCTCACCTGTTAGTAACGTTCTGGATGGGTGTGTCAGAGTTGTAAAGACGTGTTTAAAATTTAGACTCTGTAAAATGCTTGTCAGTTTCTGTATTAATTAATCTTATTTGTAATAGCTGCATCCCTTGCTATGAGGTAATAGGTAAGGGTTGCTATATTGCTATAAAAATTACTGCTCTGAATGTGTAAACTCCAGCAGGACGCGTGGTTCCTAGGAGTATCAAAACTAAGTGGCCATTTGGAAATCTCCCAGTACCAAGACTGGATTAAGGTGCTGTCACACTGTGAAGGGGCTACATGCACGGAAACTCGTCCCATCAGCTCGAATTCTGGAAGAAGGAATTAAAGATCAGAGACATGAAAATTCTTCAACTCTTAATGGTTTGGATTCTCACAGGACTGGAGCTAGGAAGCGAAAGCAGAGATTCCCAGGATCAAGAAACATTCAGTGCTGATAGATTACTCATCTCTGTTACTTTTGGAAACATAGACTATAACTCATGTGTATATGTGTTGCCTGCTTTAACCTGTACATTCTCATTTCTTTTTCCTAGTTAATAAACCCTTAGTTTACTATAGGGTTGGTTGCAAGTGTTGTCTTTGGTGTAAAATCAAGGGTACAAATTAACCTGGGGTAAGTGGCTGGTTTTTTTTATTACTCATAGGAACCTGCATCTTTTGTGAACTTTGGTGTAAGTGAGCATTTGTCAGTTAGTCGAGCTTGCATGGGTGGCAAGATAGATTGGAGTGTCCAACGGGTGTGTGTGTGAATCCCTGGGAAGGATCTGTAACTTCACACTGAGTTGGTGAAATGTAATTATACAACATACAACCAGTTGGGAGAGTCTGCCCTGCTTTTTGACAGTCTGCCTAGAGGTTGGCACTCAGGGTCGTGAACTGTTGCGGGCAGTGTGACGTCACCCATCTTAGTATTTAAACTTCTTGCAATTGCATGCTACCATGTATTACATTTGCCATTATTTAGCTGTCTGCCTTCACGTGAGGGAACAGAATAGGACTCTTTTTTGTGTGTGACTCTTTCTCTTCAGTTTCTACCTGTAATTTATCAACTTCTGTCATCTTCTGTTTACTAGAGTACAGAATATCCCCTTTCATAAATTCTCCCGTAAGGCATGTGGCATTGCAAATTATGCTTCTCTGGCGCCGTGAGCTTTCGCTGGGCCCTTCGTTTAAATATTCGTCTACAACCTTTTTAGTTTCACATGTCAGCAATCAGGTTCCATTTGGGCGTAGGTGGAAGCCATCCTTCCAATGTAGGCTCCTCCTTTTCCAAAATGTTCCCCTGTTCCTAAGAAACTTAAATCCCTCCTTCCCACACCATCGAGGCCTCGTCAGTGCATTGAGATCTTGCATTTCTGCCGGGTCATAGCTTGTTTGCCCAGCACACGGAACTGGAAGTATTTCAGAGAATGCTGCTGTGGAAATTTGATCTCTTACCTAGCAGCCCAATTTTGGTCTCCAGGACCTGTCTCCTAGCTTTTTCTATGTCATTGGTACCAACGTGTAACGTGGCAACCAGATCCCCTCCTCAGCATTGCACGTGAGCAGTTTGCTGAGCAGGTAGATCTCCCTGCCTTTCTTCTGGTCATCACAAACCCAATTATCGATTTTTAACAATCAGATCCCATAAGAACAGCCATAGTGGTTCAGACCAGTGGTCCTTCTACCTCCGTGTCCTGTCTTCTAACAGTGGCTGTTGTCAGATGCTTCCGAAGTGGTACCAGAACAGGACACTTGATTGAGTGATCCATCGCCTGTCATCCGGTCCTAGCTTCTATGAGGCAGGCATTTAGGGACATCCAGAGCATGAGGTGTGTCTCCTATCTTGGCTACTAGCCACTGACAGACCTATTCTCTGTGAAGGTACTTGTGTTTGAACTGAGTTATACTATTGGCTTTCACAACATCCCCTGGCAAGGAAGTTCCTTGCTCCCCTGTTTATTCCTCTTATTTGCTAGCTCCTCTGGTCAGTTGAGTGGTTTTTTTTAAATGTTTGTCTGTGTCAAACTGGGACGGAGAGGTGGTAGCTCCTGGTTGCAAACAGTGGACATAGACATACTGGACTTGCAGGACTCTTTGTCGGTAGTACCGCTATCCTTCCTTTAGTCCAGGCTGCAGAGCAATGGGGAGATGAGACACGCTATGGGCAGTTCTCATCCTACGGTTGGATCAAAATGTTTCTCTTCCCAGACTAGTAGCAACCAACTGGCTCCATCACCCTCTCACTCCAGTTCCTGAATGGTGGGCAGATCTCAGGCAGTTTCTTCACAATATGCGTGTTAAAATCTCCAAAAGTCAGTGAATTTCACACATACAGGTGACTCTTAAGCTGCCAGAGTTCCTTATCCTACGTCTCTTTGCCTTGACTGTTTCAATGCAGGGTTTCGGCTAACCTCACTGAATCTGACCCTAGATAATTAGAATGACTCAAGAGATCTCTTCTGGGTTGTAGTCTCTGAGATAAAAATATGGTGTTGTTACATCACTCTACTTTCATGGTGTAAGTGTCTCCTTTGCTGTTTTGCTACATAATCAGTGTTAGACTGGTTGACAGAGGACCGTGAATCATAGAATACCAAGGATGGCAGAGACCTCAGGAGGTCATCGAGTTCAATCCCCTGCCCAAAGCAGGACCAATCCCAACTAATAAGTGATGGAATATGCAAGCACCAGAGACTGGATCATCTTTAAACATGGGCCTCCTACTATATGTGGATTGAAGCTAGTTATTGGCACTACTTTCATGCCTCCTATTATGCTTTACGTTTATCTTGAGAGTAGTGATCTGGCTGGTGGGACAAAGCCAGAATTAACAGTCTCTTTCTCTACTGATTTTTGCCAGGGCTGCCACATTCAATTTTCAGTTTTACAGAGATTACAAAATCGGAGGAAGCTTTTCCCCTCTTGGTGGAATCTTTTCTTGGCTAAAGTGAAAAATGCAAAATGGAAACGCTAGCACTTTCTCCCAGCAATCTGGCCACTTGAAAAAGAAATAATCCATATGAGTAATCTATTACAAGTGAAACTTACGAGGTCCCTGCCTCCAACAGACAGACTTCTTAAGATGCTGTCCAAGATGTGACCACCTTGTATTCTCACTGTTCTGCTTTGACAGCAGCCCACACACAGAATTTGGGACTAGAGACGGCAGCGTTCATAACAGTGGAGTAGTGAGATTGACAGGATTTCCATTTGTGAGGTCAGCAACACGGAGTTCATTGTCAGCATTCTTTCCCTGCATGTTCTAAAGGCAGCCTAGAAAATGATCACACTTCTGTCCTAATGAAATATCCGTTACCCCTGTCCGAGAGCAACATGCCTATACGGCAGTGTTTTAGTCCTGCATCTTCATTGATCGCAGTAGCAGTGCTTATATGATGCCTCCATTTACAAAATTTCAAAGTACAATGTATAGGTTGATGTTGACTACAGTAGCTTATAGACTTGCTGGTGGGTGGGTTTAATTTGCATTAATAAAAAGTTACTGACATTAACACTACTGATCAGTGTATTTCGAAGTATTAAGTAGGTGAACTTGCCTCTTGAGGCTTGAAAGACTCATAGGAAATGTTGATACATCTCCAGTTGTTTCTAGAGTCTTTAAGTTGAAAAGAAAAGAAAAAGTTCCGGAGCTCGTTTGGTTGTGAAGGAAGCCTGCCAAGCGTGAGTTTGATCAGTGTCTTGATTCTGAAAACACAGGCAGATGAGCCTGAAACCATCTCTCCGAGGCGTGATTGGTTCACTAGGTGCTAACTCGAGTCTTCTCTGCGTACTGGGATAATGCTTTGGGTGCACACTCTTTATTTGGTCCATCTAGAGTCTGCTCCTGTGCACGACAAGCTTTGTCCGCTGTAATGCAGCAGTGTTTCAAATGCTCTGTTGAAGTGCTCCAGCATGGCGGTTGGGAGATATGGAAGGTAAAGTTTTGGGCTGGTGAAAAAGTGTTTCATACCTTTTATTACATGAATCAGAGGGTGAGCTCAGTAGTTTAAAAGACTAGAACGTCAGGGGTCTTTTGCTGTTCGATCAGTGCTCGAGTGAAGCTGAAAGCCAGATAGGGGAGCTGCTGGGTGCCAAGTGCACTTGAAAATCTGGCCACTTCATAGATGTCTAACAGGAAATTGATACCTTATGGAAAAGTGGTCCTGACTAGCGATGTAGTAGTGCAGTCGATTAACCGATTAACCTATAAACAAAAGCTGTAGACTAAACGTATTTCTCCGCCCCCCGCCCCTTGCCAGTAAATTTTTTAGTAGGCTGGCTAGCAGCCCAGCTTAGTCCCAACTTGCACTGAGTCCTGAACCTATCCCCACTGCAGCTCTACATTTAATGTTTATTAGGAGCCAAGCAGGCAGGCAGCCCAGCTCAGTTCTGGCTCGTGCCAGGTCCAGGAACTCAGACCCCCACCCTGGACAGGGGCTGCCCATGGACTATAGACTAGTTGACTAACCGATAAGAACTCACGAGGTTAATCGACTATTCAATTAACCGATATTTAACATCCTTAGTCCTGACTGAATGCCGAGCACTTGTGGAAATTCTGGCCACGACATTTATCCCACCCTACTGTTGCTCCCCTAATGATTTATCTGCTCTGATGGGTGCTGGGAAAAGAACCATGGGTCACTAAAATGGTAATTGGGTCGAGGAACAGTCAAGAGTCAGTCGAGCACCAGCATTGCCTTGTTTCCACAATCGCTGCTATTTCTGTTGATTTCTTGTAGTCCCTAATCATATGACAGCCCTTGTCCTGTTGCTGTGTTTGACAAAAATGTGACCAGACCTTTCTCATGCATGATAAGCAGCACCCATAGCTGTGTGTCCAGCTACCTGGCTCATCAGAAAACCCTTCCTGGCCTAGTTATTTTCTTGGTCTGTTAACTTGGTAGGGGGGCCCTTGTATGTTACCAGGAGACTGAGACCTTTAGAAAACATTCCTTTGTCTTCACTCTCACGTTCTTCCTGCCAGCCATCCTGAGTCCAATTCATTGGGACTTTAAAACTCTATTACTGCTCTATTAGAAACCACTTCCTCTTTAAAATCGGCAGGTTCTATGCCTTGTGTTCCACAGATTAATGGATTCCAAGGCCAGAAGGGATTACTGTGCAGCCAAGGCCAGAGAACTTCCTTGAAATAATTCCCAGAGCATATCTATTAGAAAAACATTCAGTCTTGATTTTAGAATCCGCCACAACCCTTGCCAAATCGGTGCAGTGATTGATTGCTCACTGGTGAAAGTATGTGCCTATTTCTAGGCTAAATGTGTCCAGTTTCAGCTTCCAACCATTGGATTGTGTTAGATCTTTCTCTGCTAGATTGAAGAGCTCATTATTAAATATTTGTTTCCCCATGTACGTACTTGCAAGGGAGTGTGATCAAGTCACCTTTAAGCTAAATAGATTGAGCTCCTGTAACCTACCATGGTAAGGCATGGTGTCCAACCCATTACTAGACCCACTAATTCGAACTTCAGAAGGTCAGTCTGGAAGCCTACAGTCTTCCCTGTAGTGACGACGTGAGTAAGCAGCGTCATCAAAACAACTTGTGTAGATTTTGCATGTGTCAGCAACACCTCATGTTAAACAGCCTGAAAGGCAGGTGAGAAGCCTAGTGAATTCAGCATGAGCTAACCTTTCCCCCTTACCGGAAGGAGCCCAGATAGAGAAACCAGTGTATCTCCATGATATTCTAAAGCAGGTAGGAACTGGCCAGTATATAGATTAAAATTTAGTTGCTCTGTCATGACCTTTACAGTGTGTTTTGCTCCAAAGCTGAGGATTGAACCAGGCAGTAATTCGGAAGGCTGTTATTGTCCAGTAAGGACTTCTGGAAGAAAGGCCTTACCGCTAGAGCCCTGCAAATCTGCAGATCTCTGCATCCATACACGCAGTTCATTTTTGCATCTCTGGACACCACTTGTGTATCTGCGCAGGGTTCTGTTTACTGTGCCTTTTTTTAAAAGGTGAAGTGTGACTTGCCCTCCTTGGTGGCACTTTGAGGAACGTTATTTGAGAGACATTTTAAAGCTACATTAAGGGTAACTCAGTCAGATGGCTAGTCACCCTTTTTTTAGCAAGGGAAAAACCCAAATAAATATTCCATATCGTCCACATCCACTTTTGACTTTTTTTTTTTCCAGAATGAATGATTGTGTTTCCTGGCCTTGTTGTTCAGCTAGGCAGTGCTGCCAGCGCTGTTGATTATTAAGGTTGCCTGATATTTTATAAAGTGCCTGTTTCAGTTGCTTAGAACGTTGCCAAATTTTAACCCACGTGGGGTGAAATTTTCCATGCTGGATGTCAACTTGAGACCAGTTAGTTAGTTATTTATTGGAGGCAAAATTGCAGCCAAAATGGTTCAGCTATTACAGAAAACACGGTTAGGGAAAAATACATTGCGGTGGTGTTTTCTGCTTGACCTTTTCTCTGCAAAGCTCTAGTCCAGTAGCTCTCAACCTTTGCAGACTTCCGGATTTGTCTTGGTGACCTCCAAGTTACACCTCACTTAAAAACTACAAGCTCACCTCCAGATGTGGGTTTTGCCCACGAAAACTCATGACACTGTCTATATATTTGTTAGTTTCGAAGGTGCCAAAAACTACACTCAGACATAAAAATACCAAAGTGCCGTAGCACACTATTGTTGAATACTTGCTGACTTTTTCGCTCTTACCATATAGTTATTAAATAAATCAATTGGAATATAAGTATTGTACTTTCAGCATATACTATATAAAGCAGTGCATATTGTCTGTATGACACTATAGTTTGTGCTGACTTCATTAGTGTTTTTTATGTTGCCTGCTGTAAAATTAGGCAAATAGCTAGATGAGCTGATATACCCCTGGAAGACTTGGGCGTTCCTGCATGAGTACTTGTGTGTCTGGTTGAGGACATTGTTCTAGCCTACCATACTTTGGAACAGGGACTTGAAATTTTGCCATGCCTCTGAAAATCTGCACAATTTTGGCCAAGGTAAGACTTCAAAAAAATTGACACAGCTCGTACATGTTCACGAAACATAAAGGATCTGTCGACGAAGGGTTGTGGGGTTGGCAGTTCCCCATCTAGACTGCCGCGCTGTGCCGACAAGCAGCTGATCAACACAGCAGTGGTGGCCATTTTGATTTAAATGAAGCGGCGATTATTTAAATTGCTGCTTCATTTCCTTTTGTCGTCCTGCGTCATCTACATGGCTCCATCGGCGGAGCCATGTGGTCTGCACACACCCAGAGTGCCTTCCAGTAGCTCATTAGGTGATGTGACTACACAGTTGGTGGGGGACGGGGAGGAACAGGCTGTCTGAGGGCCAGCATCTCTATGGCCAACACTAGTGTAAACACCATGGGGTTGTCCTTCAGCATGGTTTGGAATTCGTTGGAGTCCACGTGTCTTTGTAGTTGTAGAAAAGCGCAGGAGCAAATTGTTTTCCAGCAGAATTTGAAGCATTTGTGGTAAGTAAGGTGGGGGGCCATCCAAGAACTCAGAGAGGAAACGAAATACTGAATAGCTACTCAGTCTGAGAAAGATGGTCTCCCAATGGAAGCTCCCAACAGGGCCAAATTGGAGTTGCGCAGGCAACCTTGATTCTGCTGTTTCGTGCCTATCCAGTGCATGACGTTGCAATCTTAATACTCTTTGAACTTTTTACACGTGTTAATTATATTTAGGGTTGAGGCAATGCTTCCATTTCCACCCCCACCTTTTAGAGGTTTATGTACTTTTCTGCAACAATGATTATTTAGTTTGAATTTTCATGACATCTTCACCCAGAAGTGATTATCCTGGAGAATTTGATGAGTCTCCATTCAGCCATATTTGTCGATTTAGCATTCAGAGAAATGTTAATACTCTTTTTGATTAAACATTCCCCCTTCCCTCCCAAAATAAATGTGTAGCAAGCAAAGTAAAACAGTACCTCAGTGCAGTGTTAAAGATCTTAATTGTGGAATCATCAGTAAATTGGAAGCAAATGCTCCGGTTTGTTGGGTCTTTCGTTATGTAATCACACAACATTGGTGCGTGAGAATCTCTTGATTTACTTCATATCAGGTTGCCAAAAAGGTGCACGGAAACCAAAAACGTACATGATAGATGGAATAGACTGGTTGCTTAAGATCATGAAAAGGTTTGTTGGTTTAACTGGAATGACCGTGTATGTAGGCAGGTAAGACTGCTTGGCTGATTGCATGGACGTTACTGTCTATGACAGTAGAGCACCTTTTCGAAGAAAACGCAGTGGAGAAAAATTTTGGATTTTTTCTGCTATTCTTTAAGTCATTTTACTTCAGTTGCAAACATGTAAGAGATTGTTTTGAATCCAGTTGGCTGATTTCACTGCCCTCTTCAGAACAGGAAACAGAGAAGCTTCAGTGTCAGTGAGGATTCTATAATTAATTAAATTAAATACTTGTTCAATCTTGTTTAAACCAGCAGAACATGGAAATTTATTAAAAGTCAATTAAACATGACTTTACAGAAGGAGGAAGGCAAGGAAATTCCCATTTGTGGGTTTTTTCCCCCCACTGATATTGTTGCTGCATCTTGGATTTAATGGTAACTTCTTTTGACAACATGCTCTCCCAGTCATTAACCTTGCCTTGCAAAATTAAGAACATTTTGCCTCTCCGATATACTTTCGCTTTCCCCTCGAATGCTTGAGAATGATGAAAAAACATATCCATATTTTCCTTGTGGGTTTAAAAAACACTTGTTGAAAGTGAGTGATTGAGTAGAATTTTAGCCTTTCTAGCCAAGAAAAAATAAATTGTAAAGAATTTTCATACATGGGATATGGCATGAGAAATTCAGAAAAAGGGTTTTCTCCTCCTTCTCCATTATTTAGCCATTAATTTCTCTCACCTGTTTTATTGGCTTTTAGCTTGAGCACAGCAATATATTATGTAATTGGACTAATGAGCTCCAGCCCACATTCTCACTGTGTTGTAACAGCACAGTGCGCAGCAAGATCAGCATGCTTCTCTTTGCCCAGTTCATTTAATGATTTAAAAGTATCAATTAAAAAATCTGTTTCTGTTCACCACTAAACCCTTCTTTTTTATTCTTTGGAAAGAGAAACCAGGAATGATTGTTAACGAGTATCTAACAGGCTGAGGAATTTAAAATGATTCTCCTTGTGCTTAGCAAGGTCAGAAGAAGAATGCATCCACATTCCCAGTTGTAGGTTTTATTTGTTTTCTTGGGGGAAAAAAAGAAGCTGAAATACAAAGGTGGTGCTAAGATTTATAGTCATTTATTTTAAAAAATTCTGTTATTGCAGGGCGCCAAGCTAAACATTTTAGTACTTGTACTAAAGTGACAACAATTACTTTCCAATATGTAAGTTAGGAGGAAAAAATCAAAATGATTTACACAGTAGCCACTGGCAAGTCAGATGGAAGTTAAGCTGGAAAGAAGTTGCAATTGCTGGGTAGAGATGGCACTTGAATCGATCACAACAGAAAGACAGTTTCCTCAGTACTTTCTGTTTTTCAGAAAACCAAACCAAACCAACCCCTGAAGTTTACAGTGTTAAAGTACATAAAAGGAATATGGCCTCTAGTCCTTACAAAACCTCTTTTCAAGGAAGGACTTCACGACCCAGAAATAGCCGTCAGCCTGTAAGGATGAACTTCCATTACATTTTCTGGGAGGTTGTCTTTATACATTTTTTTAAAACAGTGAAGTATTTCCAGCTGAAAAAGATTTGAGGGGCAGAATCCCAGCCAGCATAAATCAGCCAATTTTTGCCATCTGAGAATCTGTCCATGATTATATTTTTATTTCTAATTAGGAACCATTCCAGCCCTAAGCGAAGACACGGGGATGTGATTAATCACGAAGCCTGGTCTAGTTGGCTACCGAAAGAAAAACGGTTCCAGGATTTCTGGGTTCTGTTCCTGTCTCTGCTGCTGCTGCTTCCTGTAAATTTGTGCGTGTCCCTTAATCAGTCAGTGTGCTGGTGTCTCGAGGTGTGGCTGACCTGCCTAGCTGGGGAGAGGGTGAACTTTGAAACTAATTTAATGTCTGTAAATCTTTGAAAGATTTTCCGATGAAAGGTGCTATGGAAGTGCAAAGTCTTCCTCTCATTGTTCCAAATTCTAAAGACAAAGGGAACTGGCTGTGTAGCTAGTTCTGCAGTTGAATATAATGGACTTGTTACTGTCCCACACTCTTTACAGTAACTTGTTTAAGAATAATCAAATCCCCACATTTTTACCAATCACAATTCCTTAACTTGGGCCAAGCAATTTTGATAGGGAAGAGATTCCTCTAATGGTGTTAGTGGGTATGTTTGTGTTATTTTCTCACTGTGGCAGGTCACAACAGGAATGGCTCAGCACCCAGCATTTGAGCAATCTGCTTAGCATGTGGGCCGTTATTATTGCCATTTGTTAAGTCCCAACAGTGCTGTTGGCCACTACTTGGCAGCTCACAGGGTGTGTCTAGACTAGAGGGTTTTGTTGACAAAAGTGGAATTTTGTCGACAAAACTATACTTGCGTCTACACTGCCACTGAGTTCTGTCAACATAACGTTGACAGAACTCAGCAATTTTGTCGATGGCGGTAAACCTCATTCTACAAGGAATAACGCCTTTTGTCGACAGAGTCCTGTTGACAGAAGGCGATATTGCATCTACACTGTCCTTTGCGTCTACATTGTTCTGTCGACAAAGCGGCTTGCTTTGTTGACAGAGCTGGCTGTAGTCTAGATGCTGTTTGTCGACAGAAGCTTTATCGACAGTATCTTTCGACGAAACTTCTGTTGACAAAAGCCTGTAGACTAGACATACCCACAGAGTTGGGCTGACGGAAGTCATCTTGCCACAACCTGTCTGTGCGTGTGGCTACACTCAACTCTGTCTCTGGCGGATGCTGAGTGCCCCAGAACAGCGATGCAGGAAAACCGCAGCCCCGAATGGCATTAAGACATTGTTGACCTACCCGTGTTGATACTGTGTGAGTGTAGGCGCTTCATGACCTCTGGCAATCCTAACCGAACCTTTATTGCCTTTCTGGTCACTGTTGCAAACTCCGCTCCCCAAGGGCCATAGAGGCTGGAAATCATCCCCACCGTTTAGTCCTTCCAGAATGTTTTTGAAGTGCAGTCGCCTGATTGCCCACCTTGGCGAAATCTCCTGCCAGCTAACCACTGTGGAGTGCCACTCCTCCACTGACTCCAAGTGCTAGACATTGCTCCTGCCTGGAGTAGACCGCAAGGTTTGGCGCTCCCGGGCCTCTGGGAAGAAGAGGCTGTGCAAGCACAGCTACAGACTAGCCCATAGAAATGTGGGCAGCTTGCATGGGGAAGGCAGACAGGGAGGGGGATTTGCATGGGGAATGCAGATGGCTGTGCCAATCGTGGAAGCGAAGGAACTTTGCCAGGGATGCCACAAGGCCAGAGAGCACAACAGTAGACCTGGGGCTGACAGACAGACAGACAGACTGCTGCTTCTGTAGTGAACTGCATGTCGTACTTAGAATCATAGAACACTAAAATTGGAAGGGACCTCGAGAGGTCACAGAGTCCAGTCCCCTGTCCTCACGGCAGGACCAGGCACTGTCTAAACCATCCCTGATAGATATCTATCCTACATGCTTTTAAATATTTCCAGTGATGGAGATTCTACAACCTCCCTGGGCAATTTATTCCAGTGTTTAACCACCCTGCCAGTTAGGAAGTTTTTCTTAATGTTCAACCTAAACCTCCCTTGCTGCAATGTAAAGCCCATTGCTTCTTGTCCTGTCATCCAAGGCCAAGGAGAACAATTTGTCTCCCTCCTCCTTGTAAGACCCTTTTAGGTATTGAAAACTGCTCTCATGTCCCCCCTCAGTCTTCTGTTTTCCATACTAAACAAACCCAGTTCTTTCATTCTTCCCTCATAGGCCGTGTTCTCTAGACCTTTCATCATTTCTGTTGCTCTTCTCTGGACCTTCTCCAATTTCTCCACATCTTTCTTGAAATGTGGTGCCCAGAACTGAACACAAGACTCCAACTGAGGCCTAATCAGTGCAGAGGAAAGGGGAAGAATGACTTCTGTCTTGCTCACCGCACTCCTGTGAATGCATCCCTGCTCCCTGCAGATCAGCATGGATAGCTCCAAGAAGCTTGAGGCAAAGAACCCTGCTGTGAACAGCAGGAGTATGGGGGAATGTGGCCAGGGACTCCAGCGATGCCATGAGCCAGCACCTGTTTGAGACTTGCCCACAGTCAGTCCTGCCAGTTTGGGGGGCCGGGGAAGGGGAGGGAAGCAGGTACACATGGGCATGTTCTTTTTCCTTACACTGTTACATTTCAAGCTGATTCCCAGCCAAGTTAATGAGACAAAAGTCAACTTTTCATTGTTTTATTCATGTAAGAAGAGGTAATAGTCCCACAGATAGGTAGAATTGTTATCTGCGTTTTCATTTCCTGTAGGATTAAGTGGCGGTGGGCCCTGTGGACAGTCTGTTTACAAAGGGATGTCCCTTTTGTCTTCCGGAGAGATCTCAGTGAACATTCATGGGGATACTCTGTAATCCTCTCCTGAAGATTTCTAGGGTAGGGTGCTTTCTTGTGCCACTCCACAATCATTTTAGCTGGCACCATTGCAGTGAACAGATTGTATAGGACCTTCAGTGGCAGCTGGGCTCTGTGTACTTTTGTTACCCTCAGGAGTGAGATATCGGCTGATACCACCATAACCTGTGGAAAACAGGACAATATTCAGTGTCACGTCCTGTACTTGTGACACGGGCACAGGCTAAAATGTGTAGATTTGTGCAGCAGAAAGTCCTTTTCCCTCTCTCCCTTATGCTCCAAACTTGAAGTTTCAATAAGCATTTCTTATTAAAAGTGTTTCTGGGAATAAGGAAATGGAAATTAAAAACTGAACTTCCCCTTTCAATTAAGAGTGTAGACCCAAAAACACATGTGTCTGTTTTTACCAGCAACTTCCAGGTCTCCTTGTCTGCAGAATCATATAATGATAGAACTGGAAGGGAGCTTGAGAGGTTAGCTAGTCCAGTTTCCCACACTTGTGGAAAAACAAAGCATTACCTGCACCATCCCTGGCAGGTGTGTGTCTTACCTGCTCTTCAATATCTCCAATGATGGAGATTCCACAACCTCCCTAGGCAATTTATTATAGTGCTTTAACCATTCTGACAGGAAGTTTTTCTTAATGTCCAACCTAAACCTCCCTTGCTGCAATTTGAGAACTTAATTGCTTCTTGTCCTATCATCAGAGGTTAAGGAGAATAACTTTTCTCTCACCTCTTTGTAACAACCCTCTATGTACTTGAATTTATTCTCATGTCCTCTCAGTCTTCTCTTTTCTGAACTAAACAAACTCAATTCTTTCACTCGTCTCTCTGACCTTTAATCTTTCTTGTTGCTCTTTGGACTTTCTCCAGTTTGGACTTTTTCCACATCTTTCCTGACATTTTGTGCTCAGAACTGGAAACACTACTCCAGTTGCGGCCTAATCAGCGTGCAGTTGAGCAGAAGAATTATTTCTCATATCTTGCTCACAAAACTCCTGTGAATGCGTCCCAGAATCATGTTTGCTTTTTTGCAGCAATGCTACTCTTTAGACTCATATTAAGCTTGTGGTCCACTATGACCCCTAGATACCTTTCTGCAGTACTCCTTTCTAGGCAGTCCTTTCCCATTTTGTATGTGGAAAACTAATTGTTCCTTCCTTAGCAGAATACTTTGCATTCGTCCTCATGGAATTTCATCCTGTTTACTTCAGACCATTTCTGTAGTTTGTCCAGGTCATTTTGAATTCTAAGCCTATCCTCCAGAGCACTGGCAGCCCCTCCCAGCTTGGTATTGTTCACAAACTTTGTAAGTTTACTCTGTGCCATTATTGAAATAGTTGATGAAAATATTGAACAGAACTAGACCCAGAACTGGTCTCTTCTGCACTCCACTCTGGCTGCCTTTTCAGTTTGCCTGTGAACCACTAATCACTACATCTGGGAGTGGCTTTGCCACCAGTATTTCACCCATCTTACAGTAGGTAGCTCCTTACAGACTGTCTGACCCCTGTGAGGAGGAGACAGGGGAAGACGTGTGCTGTGGGATCCTGCAAACCAGTGCTGATCAGACCATGGACAAAGGGCTTGGAGGCCCTATATGACCAACAGTACGAAGAAGGAAGAAGAGGACAAGAAAAAGGCTCATGAATCCCAGGAGGACAAAGAGTGGGAAGGGCACCAGGATGTAACAGGTCTTCTAAAAAAGCAGACACCAATGTTGACGATCCTGGTTGTTCCACAAGTCTAAACCCCAGACTGTCTCCCATTTGAAGTCCTTGGAGAACATGGTCACTGCTCCTTACACCCCCAACGTCCTACGTGGCGTTACATGCTACCTCCTTACTCATACCAGGTGTCAGAAAAGAAAACCAGTTTCAGATACGCTGAATTGCGAGAGCCATGACTGGTTACATAGTAGCCACAGTGGACTACATTTGTTTACTCAAATAGACATAAGTGGGTTCTTTTATCATTTTAAATGTTTACCCTGTTAAATGATGTTAAAATGGTCTATAACACTATCTGGGAATGGAGACCGGGCATTGATTCTCAGCACTGTTTTAGCAGTTGAATGTCCTTGATGCTGCAGAGGTGGCTAGTGTGTTGCTTTGTGAACTATGGGAGCAACAGGTAGGTTGGATCCCCTGGAATCGTAGAAGCAGTGCTTTTTTTGTTTAAAAAAAAAAAGGGGGCCAGAATTCCAGGGGAAAAAATTGTTGAGGAAAAAAAAAAAGGCAGGGGTGGGCCCACATTGTCCTTTTAAGACACACAGCCCAGCCAACTGTTGGACATTTGCATACGTTCCATTCTTTCCAGGTAAGCTCTGACTGGAGGTGCTGGTACTGCGTACCAGGCTGTACCGTCACAAAACCAGCACTGCATAGAAGCATAAGGTTAGAAGAGACCACAAGGGTCAGCTAGTCCCTTACCAAAATACAAGATTTGGAGTGTTTAAACCATCCAACACAGATGGCTGTCCCCCTTCCAATGAAGAGTTTCCACAACCTCACTCTCAATGTCTTGTCCATTCTCCTACTGTCCTTATAGTTAAGAAGCTTTTTCCGACATCCAATCTAAATCTGGTTTTCTGTAGTTTGAACCCATTGCCTTTTGTCCTGCCCTCAGTGGTACAAGAAAACAACTTCTCTCCCTCTTTTTTGTGGTGGTTTTTCACATGTTTGAAAACTTCCATGGTGTGCCCCTTTCATCTCCTCTTTTCCAAACTAAACATACCCAGTTCCTTCAGCTTTTGCTTGTATGACTTGCATCATCATCATTTTGTGTCTCTTGCATCTGCACCCTTTCTGTTTTTTTTACATTCTTTCTCTCTATTGGTAGTAGAGCAGCAAAATACGGACTGTAGACTTGAGAAAAGCAGACATTGACACCCTCAGGGAACTAATGGGCAGGATCCCCTGGGAGGCTGATATGAAGGGAAAGGAGTCCAGGAGAACTGGCCGTCTTATTAAAGGATGAACAAACCATCCCAATGTGCAGAAACAATAGCAAAGATGGTAGGCAACAGATGCTGAACAGAGAAATCTTCTGTGAGCTTAAACACAAAAGAAAGTGGGAACTTGGACAGATGAGTAGGGAGGAGTATAAAAACTTTGCTTTGAATATGCAGGTGTGTAGTCAGGAAGGCCAAAATGCAATTGGAGTTGCAGCTGGCAAGGAATTTGAAGGCCAATAACAAAGGTTTCTGCAACTATGGTAGCAACAAGAAGAAGGTTAAGGGAAGGACAGAACAGGTCAGTGGTGGGGGAGTGGCACTATATGTGAAAGAAAATGTAGAATCAAATGAAGTAAAATTCTTAAATAAGCCAAAATGTTCCATAGAATCTCTATGGCTAGTAATTCCATGCTCCAATAATAAGAATATAGCTGTAGGGATATATTATTGACTACCTGATCAGGACAATGATAGTGACTATGAAATGTTAAGGGAGATTAGAGAGGCTATCAAAATAAACTCAGTAATAGCGGGGTATTTCAACTATCATATTGACTGGGCACATGTCACCTCAGGACGGGAGGCAGAGATAAAATTTCATGATACCTTAAATGACTGCTTCTTGGAGCAGCTAGTTCTGGAACCCATAAGGGAAGAGGCTATTCTTGATTTAGTCCTAAGTGCAGCGCAGGACCTGATTCAAGAGGTAAATATAATTGGACTCCTTGGAAATAGTGACCATAATGTAATAAAATTTAACATCTCTGTGGTGGAAAAAACTTCTCAGCAGCCCAACACTATAGCATTTAATTTCAGAAAGGGGAACTACACAAAAATGAGGAAGTTAGTTAAACAGAAATTAAAAGGTCCAGTAACAAAAGTAAAATCTCTGCAAGTTGCATGGAAACTTTTCAAAGACACCATAATAGAGGCCCAACTTAAACGTATACCCCAAATTAAAAAACATAGTAAGAAAACCAAAATTGTCATCATGGCTTAACAACCAAGTAAAAGAAGCAATGTGAGATAAAAAGACATCTTTTAAAAAGTGGAAGTCAAATCCAAGTGATGAAAATAGAAAATTGTCAAATTAACTGTAAAAATATAATAAGAAAAGCAAAAAAGGAGTTTGAAGAACAGCCAGCCAAAAACTCAAAAAGTAATAGCTAAATGTTTTTAAGTGCATCAGAAGCAGGAAGCCGGCTAAACAACCAGTGGGGCCATTGGATGATAGAGATGCTAAAGGAGCATTCAGTGATAATAAAGTCATTGCAGAGAAGCTGAATGAATTCTTTGCTTCAGTCTTTATGGCTGAGGATATTGGGGAGATTCCCAAACCTGAGCCATTCTTTTTAGGTGACAGATCTGAGGAATTGTCCCAGATTGAGGTGTCATTAGAGGAGGTTTTGGAACAAATCGATAAACTTAACAGTTACAAGTCACCAGGACCAGATAGCATTCACCCAAGAGTTCTGAAAGGACTCAAATAGGAAATTATGGAACTATTAACTGTGGTTTGTAACCTACCCTTTAAATTAGCTTCTATACCTAATGACTGGAAGATAGCTAACGTGATGTCAATATTTAAAAAGGGCTATAGATGTGATCCTGGCAATTACATACCATTAAGTCTAACCTCAGTACCAGACAAATTAGTGGAAACTATAGTAAAGAGTGAAATTGTCAGATACATGGATAAACATAGTTTGTTGGGGGAAAGTCAGCATGGTTTCTGTAAAGGGAAATCATACCTTACTAATCTGCTAGAGTTCTTTGAGGGGGTCATCAAATATGTGGACAAGGGGGAACCTGTGGATATAATATACTTAGATTTCCATAAAGCTTTTGTCAACGTCCCTTACAAAAGGCTCTTAAGTAAAGTAAGTTGTCATGGGATAAGAGGAAAGGTCCTCTCATGGATTGATAACTGGTTAAAAGACAGGAAGCAAAGGGTAGGAATAAATGGTAAGTTTTCTGAGTGGAGAGCAGTAACTAGTGGGGTCCCCCAAGTGTCTGTCCTGGGACCAATCCCATTCATCTTGTTTATAAATGATCTAGAGAAAAGCGTAAACAGTAAGGTGGCAAAATTTGCAGATCTCACTAAACTAAGTGACTGGCAACAAAATGGCAAGTTAAATTTAATATTGATAAATGTAAAGTAATACACATTGGAAAAAACAATCCCAATTATGCGTACAATATGAGGACTAATTTAACTACAACTACTTGAGAGAGATCTTGGAGTCGTTGTGGATAGTTCTCTGAAAACATCCACTCGGTGGGCAGCGGCTGTCAAAAAAGTAAACAGAATATTAGGAATCATTAAAAAAGGGATGGAGAATAAAAGAGAAAATATCTTATTGCCTCTATATGAAACTATGGTTTGAATACTGCGTACAGATGTGGTCGCCTCATCTCAAAAAAGATACTCTCGCATTGGAAAAGGTTAAAAAAAGAGCAACAAAAATGATTACAGGTTTGGGACGGGTCCCATATGAAGAGAGATTAAAAAGACTGGGACTTTTCAGCTTAGAAAAGAGGAGGCTAAGGGGGGGATAGGATAGAGATCTCTAAAATCATGAGTGGTATGGAAAAAGTGATTAAGGAGAAGTTATTTATTTATTCCCACAATATAAGAACAAGGGGTAACCAAATGAAATGAATAGGCAGCAGGTTTAAAATAAACAAAAGGAAGTTTTTCTTCACTCACTGCACTGTCAACCTGTGGAACTCATTGCCAGAGGATGTGGTGAAGGCTAGGACTTTAACAGGTCTCAAAAAGGCGCTCGATAGATTCATGGAGGTTACATCCATCAATGGCTATTAGCCAGGATGGGTAGGAATGTTGTCCCTAGCCTCTGTTTCTCTGGAGGTGGGTGACAGGAGAAGGATCACGTGAGGATTACCTGTTGTGATCCCTCCCTCTGTACAGGGCAGCACAGTATGGGGAGGAGGCGGGCAGCCCTCCGTAGTCAAAGAGCAGGTTAAGGACTGTTTAGAAAAGCTGGACATACACGGAACCACGGGACCGAATCTAATGCATCCGAGGGTGCTGAGAGAGTTAGCTGTTGTGATTGCAGAGCCACTGGCCATTATCTTTGAAAACTCTTGGTGGTTGGGGAAAGTCGGAGATGATTGGGAAAAGGCAAATGCAGCTCCCATCTTTCAAAAGGGAAAGAGGGAAAATCCTGGGAAACTACAGACTGGTCAGCCTCCCCTCACTCCCCAGAGGATGCAGTCAGGCTATTCTCAGTGGTGACAGAACAAGGACTTATAGTCTCAAGTTACAGTGGGGGAGGTCTAGGTTGGATTTTAGGAAAAGCTCTTTCCCTAGGAGGTTGCGGAAGCACTGGGATGGGTTCCCTAGGGAGGGAGGAATCTCCCTCCCTAGAGATTTAAAAGTCCCCGTTTGACCAAGCCCTGGCTGGGATGATTCAGTTGGGGTTGGCCCTGCCTTGGGCAGGGGTCTGGACTCGATGACCTCTTAAAGTCTCTTCTAACCCTAATCTATGGCCAAAATTTTACACGGTACTCCAGCTAAGGCCTAGCCAATGCTTAATAGAGCAATACGGTCAGACTTGCATGCCTCATGTTAAGGTCATGATCCACCCCATCTCCTGGATCCTTCTCAGCAGTGCTGCTGTCATTCCCCACGTTGGGTTTGTGCATTTGTTTTCTTGAATGTCATTGTGTCTGTAGCCCTGTTCTCTAATTTATCAAGATCCTTGTAAAATTGATCTGTATCCTCCAAAGTTTTGGCAACCTCACTGGTTTTGTGTCCTGTGCAAATCTGATCAGTATGCCGTCTGGTTCTACATCCAGGCAATTAGAAGATATCGAGTAACACCAAACCCAGAACAGATATCTGTGGAGCTCCACTTCACGCCAGATATCCCATTAATAGTTACTCTTAATTTGCAATTGCTTAAGCAATTATGTATCCACTTAAAGCAGAGTGGAGCAGGCTGGGCTTTTTTCTTCCTGCCGCCATGTTCATACAGAGGAACCCGGCTGGCACATGAGCAGTGGAATGGAGGAGGCTGCCGAGTTGCTCCCACTGCTGCAGGGAGCGTGGGGGGCCTGCTCCTTGCTGCTGTCCCACTTCCAGGCCTCCCAATAATACCCTGCGTCACGTATGTTGGGGGAGTGGGCTTCGGGGAAGGTATGCAGTGGGGGCCAAAGGGAGCAGAACTGGGGCAGGGCTTAAGGGGTGGAATGTCATAGGGCAGGGGCAGAAGAAGGGTGGGAAGAGGCGGGGCAGGACCTGGGGTTGGGTGGTTTTGCCCAGAACACCCATAGATACAGCCTTGTCTGTGGGTCCTTGTTTCTCTGTTCTTTTGATATTTGCCTTTCGGAAGTCCAGTGTCCTTGTTTTGCTGTTCTCCTTTCCACAGGAGCTTGAATTCTATCAAATCATGATGAATCCCCCCTCCCCCGCTCAGGTTCCTGACCCCCTTTCAAGTGCACAACTAATTCATCCCTGATAGTCAAAACCACATCCAAAATGATGACTTTCTGGATGAGGAAGTTGTTCTCTACACTTGCTAAGAATTTGCAGGACATGTTATATTTTGCTGTAAGAGTCTTTCAGCAGATATCAGGGAAATTAAAATATCTTATTAATACGAACTCGTGTTAGCTAATCGTGTTGCTTACTTGTTGAATGACTCATCCACTTCCTCTTCTTGATGTAGTGATCTATAACAGACCCCCATCAGACCATTTTTACTCCTTTTTTCTCTTTTTATCGTAACCCAGAGACTCTCAGTAGGTCTGTTGCTCACTTCCTGTTGGACCGCACAGCGGGTGTATATGTTCTTACAGCGCAGTGCTGACTTCTTTCCCCCCATACCTATCCTTTCAGAACAAACTGTGTCCCTCAACGCTGGCACTCCAGTTTCAGGAGTTGTCCCACTAAGTCTCTGTAATGCCAGTTAAATCATAATTTTCTTCATACACCATGAGTTCGTGCTTGTTCCCCATAGGTCTTTTATGTGTCTACAGGAAGTGAAGATATTTTGCAGACTGCCCTGTTGCTTTTCTTCTTGTCCTTTTAATCCAGTTGATGTCTAGTCGCTTTTCTGGAAATTTGGTCTTTCCCTTTGTCATTACTTGAGCCTGGATGTGCATTGGCTGGACATTTGTTACCATCCTCCAGAAGATCTAGCTTAAAGCCCTCCCTTTGAAGTTAGCCAGACAATGCTTAAAGATGCTCTTCCCAGTATTTGATGGTCGGAGTCCATCCTAGCACATCCTGGCACGACAGTTCATTGTTGAAGAAGTCAGTGTCAAAACCCAAATCAGACCATGTCCTTGCTTTGGAACAAGATTTTTAATGCAATGGCTGTTTTTGTTTGTAAACTCTGAGTTGTTGATGCTGGATGGGTTGGTGGTTTGGCATTGGGAAAAGAGCTTTTCACTGCTTGCTACTGGCTTGAGCAGCAATGGAAATTCATCATAGTCTTGCAGCTGTTCAGTCTATAATGTGAAACGAATTTGTTCAGTCCAGTTTTTTGAAAGGATAATGCAAATTTTAAATTGTTTCATGCAGAAATGGTATTTGATCTCTAGTAGTGAGGGAGAGGAATTTGCATGTGATTATGGATTTTTAAAAAATGTGATTTTTTTTTTTTAACTGCTAACAATTCACCGTGGATGGTGCATTGATGGATGGATTTAACTGTCAGATTTTCTGCCTTCTGCATATTTACTTTGCCTTTAACAACTGTCTTTATTAAAGTATGACAAATAGAACTGGGCACTTCGATTACCTTAATTACTCTGGATTGGAAGTGCCATGTCCAATGTGATAGATGCAGAGAATAAATTAATAGAAATATTGTAAATCACTAGACTGATCTTCTAGTGAACTTTCTGTCCCCCTTGCCCGTCCCTATAATCAGCAGATGGTAATGAATGAGTTGTACCTAATTTTAAAATTGTAGCTCAGAAGGGCACTCAAATAGTTGTAAATCCCATAAAAAGATTGGTGAGCTGTAGGTTGTCTCTTGTGAAAATTTGAGATTTCTCCTGTACTTAGCAGCCTACAATCAAGTGAGCAAGATTTTACAGGTACTTAATAGAAACTTAGAAATAAGAAGTTTCTGCATTGCATGTGTCTAATTAAAGTTTAGAAACTCACCACACCTCTTAGCTTGTACTAAGAGAGCACTGACTCTCTTAAACATATTGTAGACTATAGGATCTTGATTTCCTCTCAGGCACGCAGATTTATTAGAAAAAGGAAAAAAGTCTACTTAAAACTTACTTAAAAATTCCTTGCTTATGCTACTAATGCTACAGTGGGTTATTAAAACTGAATACACTACAGTTATGTGGGGTGTTTTTTGCTGACTATGCTGTTATTTGCATTGCTGTTTGGATCTGAGGGTTGGCTCATCACATTTACTTTTTATTTTCTCAGTTCTCAGGTGTTGGCATAATGCTTCACAATTTGGATTGCAAATATTTCAACAGAATATTAAAAAAATGAAAAATAGTTGATAGTATTTAAAGTGTTGAAACATTTTTACTAATATTCCTTGTAAACTGCACCTTCCCCTCCTTCTCCCCCGGGAGCATCTTTTAAAAATAATAGCCCCTGTGTGTGGAACTCTGGTAGTATTTCTTTAAAGTGCCCAAGTATTTGACAAGTTTTGAAACCCACCCACCTGTCGGTGCAATTCTCTTTAACTTTATATACCTTTTTGAAAGACCCCCTCCAAGGGAGATTTCTTTTGCAGGATTGCAACTGAGGTTGGTGGATTCTCTCGGGATATCCAGAGAACATCAACTAACCTCTTGTTAATTGAATCAAAAATTCATTTCTTCCCCGTCTCTCCTTTGCTCAGTCTGCCAACTCACAATAAAAGCAATGTTTGCTAACTCCGAAGTGTTGCCATGGACAGTTTTGTTTAAATTTGTTCCTCATTTTATACATATTCGTCCAGGTGCTGTTTCAAAAAATAGCATGCAGTGCTCTTGCGATACAGTAGGCGGTGGGAGGGAGAAAAATTGCACAAAGCACAGATGCTGCTTCAGAGTATTTCTGTTGTTGTGAATTTAACGAGCATCATCTTTAAATAAACAGCGGAATATTGGACCCTGAGAATTGAGATAGACATGCCCTTTGTGCATAGAATCACTCATACAGCCCACAGTCCCGCTAAACACAACTGCTGTGGCAAGGCTGTGTTCTCACTAGCCTGAATTTACTCCCTAAAGCTAGAAAATAGGTAGAGCCTTGAAAATCCGTGGCTGTCTCTGTTATATCCACCGGTATCTGCATCCGCGTATGTGGATATCCGCAGCTCGTTTTGGTGGATGCGGCTGTGGATACCGTTTTTTCATCTAGAATCCTGCAGATTTGTCGATGTCCACGGATGTCAGTGCAAATGTTCACAGTTCATTTTTGCAGACAGGGATGCGGATGCGAATGTGGATACAAATGGGAATCTGCGCGGGGTCTCATTTGGTCACTGTTTAAAAAGCTAGGGAATGCCTCTAGTGGTACTCAGATGACACAGGTGAACAACTTGAGGGGCACTTGCCAAGCTGAACACACAAGCAGAATGAGAGAACCTGGCTCTCTCCAAGGATCTGTGCGGCTTCTGCTCTTCTGTTTTCTGTTAGGCATAATGTATGACCACTGTACTGAGCAAGGCATTAAATGGTTTCTAATGGGAATGGTTAGTGTCTCTTCCATATTTCATACACAACTGTTTACAATTTGGCAGGAAAGCTCATACACCAAGACTAACCAGGGACTCAGCCTGACTGTTTTTGGGCTTAATGTGATGGAATCTGTTTTAAGGCTTGACTCGTCAAGATGCTGAGGGCTCGGGCCCTGATCCAGCAAGATACTCCCGTGCATGCTTACCCTTAACACCGTGGTTCCTTCCAGTCACTTAAGTGTTCAAATGCAGAAAGTTATGCATGTGCTTAAATGCTATGTTAGATAGGAGCCACAGGATGTGTCTATACCACAGGGCTATTCAATTGTGTATCTTATTTCGAAATAGCTTATTTCAAAATTGGGAGCGTCTACTCAGCACTTATTTCGAAATAGAGCACTCTTCCTCCAACTTCCCTTACTCCTTGTACGATGAGGGTTATGGGAATCGGGGTAAGAAATCCTCCAGCGTGGCAGTGTTTTGACACTATTTTGAAATAACTGCCTGCTGTGTGGACGCGGACTAAGTTATATTGGAATAGCTCTAGTTATTTTGAAATAGTGTTGCAGTATAGACGCACCCCTAGTTTTGATGGCTGGCTTGAAGACGCTCTTACAGAGACATCCACCCTACTCCGCATAAAGTAGAAACTCTGCATTCCCTGTATGTTTCCATGACATAGCTAATACAGGGAGCTATTTTTTATTAACACACAAAAAAGGAAGAAATGCTAAATAGTAAAGGGTGAGTCCTGAAGCCATCAGTGGGTCATTATTGGCTCCATTCAGAAGACACAGAGTGAGAAAACAGTAATTTAATAGGATGCACCCGTGTGTTCTCTTTATTAATATACGGGAAAGCTTTATTCCAGCATTGGTAGCTGTCACGTCATTTAGTCCTAACACAACTCCCAGTCCGTTTTAGGAGTTATTTATTCATTAATTACAAGCATGGCAGTAGAGTGATTTATGGATATGAAAATGTACTGGATGCTAGGGGATGAAATCGACTAGCCAACAGTTGCCCAGTACTCCGTTTTAGATTCCAAGATCAGAAGAGACTTTTGTGACCTGTTAGTCTGATCTGTATAACACAGGCCAAGAAGAACATCCAGATTTCTGCTTTTGCTGAGACTCCAATGAGATTTGAGCTCGCAACCCCGGGTTTGCAGACCAGATCTCTAACTCCTGAGCATTGGAGTCAGGCCTGTTTTACTTACAAAGCTGTCTGTGATTTGAATCCTGTATAGCTCACCTCTTTAACTGAGCACGTTCCTTATCGGATGGTGTGAAAGTTGATGAGAAGTGGGAAGTTTCAAGCTGATGTGACGGTTTGAGTGCTGTCACTTCCACCTGCTGGGATTTCTACCAAAGGGTCATCTCTGGATCTGATTGGTGAGTTCCATTTTTCATATCAGTCTCTGAATAGCTCTACCTTTAGTGCTAGGAGGCAGAACAGTTGGTTGGTCTCGCCCCTTTCTAGAGCTTGCTGGCTGTTGAGAAGGGAAAGGAGCTCCATTTTTCTACCCCTTTATCAGAGGTTTCTGACTGATGTGTGATGGTTTTTTTGGGAGGGGTAGGGATATTAACTAGCAATTAATTTACTAGTTGAGTAGTTGATGGAATTTCCATTGACTCATCGACTAGTCGGTAGGCACTTCTGCTTTCTGCCTTTGAAATGCACAAGAGCCCCAATAGGGGCTCTTGTGCATTTCAAAGTTGGAATGCCAGGTGGAGCCCAAGGCCATTGGGAATCCTGCTGACTCCGGGCTCCATGCGAGCGCTTTCTCTTTGAAATGGACAAAAGTCCCCAGCTGATCCTGGGCTCCAAGCTGCTTTGGAATGCCGCGCAGTGCCCGGGGTCAGCTTTGTGCAGCACTGCCGCTTTGAAATGCAGCAGTTTCAAAGGGACAGCGCCGCATGGAGTCCGGGATCAGCTGTGCGGTGCTGTCGCTTTGAAGTACCCCCCTCTTGCTGCCTCTTTGTAGGGGGAAGGGCAGAAGTGACTACCGTAATTTAGCGACTATAACCCACGGGTTATATTCATTTTTACAAACCCCGCACCCCCTTCCCCCCCCCACGGGGTATATTCTGGTGCATGGTACACACCAGCGGGTTTTTTAACTCACCGGAGGAACCAGGGGGTAGGGGTGGGGGTTGGTTCTCCTCTGCCCCAAAGATGGTGGTTCCTGCTCCCTCACTCCTTCCTGCGGCTGCGGAGGAACCAGGGGGATAGGCGCTCCCCTGCCCGGAGGCTAGAGGCTGGCGGCTACGCAGGAACTGGGGCGGTGAGTGACTGGCTAATATAACCCCCGCACACCGTAAATTAGCAAATATTACCCCAGCACAGAAAAGTCTTGTATGCCCTGCGGGTTATACTCGTGCGCAGGACATAGAAGATTTTTTTTTTTACTGAAATAGAAAAAACCACGGGGTATATTTGGGTGCGGGTTATATTTGGGTGCAGGGTATATTCGCTAAATTATGGTAGTCGACTGTCTAGTCGACTATCCGATACACATATGCGTATCGGATAGTCGACCAGTCCTTAACATCCCTAATAGGGGTTGTCAGTGATTGCGGTAAGTATCTGCTATCCATGTAGAGGAAAACATTTCTGCTGATTGGCAGGGTTCTGAGTGGCAGCAGGGGCATTTGGGTTTCTTGTCCATAGACTCAGGAGACCGCCCTTCTTCGTCTACATTCAGTTCATGTTCAGAACCAGAAGTGCAAGACTGTTTATCGGTACAACGAACGTTTACATTGTGCAGAAGCCGATTGCTCAGGCTCTTTCGCTCGGCACAGCAAGTTTCCTTCTCGCCATAGAATTTTTCAAGCTCTTGACTTAAAGATTCACTTTCTTTCTTTTTGGCATGCCATGTGGCTTGCACTGATGCATTCAGAATTCACATTTTCCTTTTTTCCTACTGCTTCACTCAGTATCGAGAAGCATGTAGCAGCTAGTTATTGTTACCAACAATTTTTACGTCGATATGCAGCGTAGGTATGCAAAGGAATATCATTCCTCCCTCTTCCCCCAAGATTTGGCAATAACATCACATGAAAAAGTTACTTTATGCAGAGCCCACTTTGGGATGTCATTCTCAGGTTTCACCCTGGACTAAACACATCTCCAGCCTGTGGCTGTGACTATTAAAATGTAGAATGAGCCCAGGATATTGGTTCCACGCCACCAATGCTGAATTAAAGGCAAAAAGCCAGCAGTCTCATTATTCTTAATGTGCTCATGAGCCAGGCCTAGATGAGACCATAGAATAATGCAAGTAATAGACCAACATCGCTCTCCAGCTCTAGAAGGTGGTGTCTGTTACTTTTTGCACAAATGCTCAGTATGTATGATAGATACTACTGTACTACATTCCAACGCTTTCCTTCACTTTAAGAAAAGAGAGAGAAAATGTCCCAAAACCTACAACGGCCACATAGGACCAGAGAACAAAATGAGCTTCCTTGGGGGTTGTCCTATCTAAATCCAGTGGAGCTAAAGATACTCTGGCATTGCACAAAATGTCTGCTGTTCACTGGAAAGATGAAAGAACGGCGACTTCGGGTAAAGTTCTCCGTTGTCTATGACCTCCAAAGCGCGCGGGAGGGCCTCAGAACACGAAACTTCCAGTCCAACAGTCACAACACACTCCGCAGATGTCAGTTGTCCACTTTCCAGGTCTGAGATTCGCAATGGAAACACGTGAGTCTTAAATCCAGAGCAAAAACAGGCGTATGAAGCATTGAAGACTGGCCAGGATTGACTCCTAGGGTGTAAACCTCAGAAGGCCAATACGTAGGCCGAAAGCATAGTGCAGTGTGTGAATGGGAGAGAAAGAGCAGCCTGGAGCAATGCAAAGAACTGATCTGTCAAAACACTCAGTAATTTATCTGAACCTTGGAGGGGGAAGCTCTGCATTTATCCTAAAATGAGTCCAGTAAGGGCAACGGCAGGGCAAGCTTTTCCCCATATCACTTCCTGCTGCTGTGCTCGAACCCTGCCTAACGGAAATGGGGGAATTCATTCTCAGCAGACCCCAACATTGAATAGACCGTGAAGAATGAACTCTCCAGAGAGCGCCAGCAAGATCCTCACAAGTTGTGGGTGCCATTTTGTGAGGAGCGTAGTTATCCACTATTATCTGAGTTTGCATCTCTAAAATTAAGCGGCTTCAGAGGGGGAGCCGAGGAAACAGGAAAAACTTAACAAATACACCAGTAGTACCTTAAAGGCTAACAAAACATGTAGATGGTACCATGAGCTTTCATGGGCACAGCCCACTTCTTCAGATGACAGGAGTGTTAGAAGTCCAGATCCAAGAATGAATAAGGGCGGGGGGGGGGGGGAGAGAAGGAAAAGAGAAAGAAAAGGAGAAAAAAAGAGAGGAGGAAGAAAAAAGAGAGACCGTGAGTAGATAAGCGTCAGAGGGGTAGCCGAGTTAGTCTGTAACAGGAAAAA
Organism: Pelodiscus sinensis; assembly: GCF_052426305.1. Classification (NCBI taxonomy): domain Eukaryota; kingdom Metazoa; phylum Chordata; order Testudines; family Trionychidae; genus Pelodiscus; species Pelodiscus sinensis. The sequence goes on along the minus strand of NC_143074.1, from coordinate 3,197,330 downwards.
CAGCAAGTAGTCTAGTATCACCCTAAAGACTAAATCAAGAGGCTGATAAGAACCACTAGCACCTCCATTGTTTGGTTGGTAGGCTAAGTCATAGGATGTGGAAGGTAGTACACGAGCCAGCTGATGGCTTTGTTGAGCAGTTACAGCAATATCTTGGTACCTGAATAAGAGACATGATTTTCAGAGGTGCTGGGCACCAGTGTTCCCTCCTAATCTTTTTCATGCATGTGTGGAATAATTTTTCAACATGCGCTGAGGCATATATAAGTGTGCACCACCAGTAGAACAGAAAACCTAGCTGTGAGTGCTGTACTAATCATCTGGGCTGCATCTGAATTTCTCCTGAGCAACCAACCGCACAAGTTCTCAGTTTACAGGGAACCCTGCTGGGCACCAGAAGCTCCAGTCAAGTCAGCCCATCACTGGTTAAATCAGCGCTTTGTCTGCCAACAGAGAGGGTGGTAGGACGAGTGGGAGTCCAGAAACCATGGAGATTTCAAGTTGGATGAATCATGGAGACAGAGGCCTGGACTGAAGAATAATCTTCCTCTGACTCGTTCTAGAAGCCGTCACCTTTCCGCAAAGTGCTGCAGTTTGGCCTTATAGGTAGTTGCATGTGTTGATAGAGTTTTACAGATGTGAGGAGCTGAGAACCTTTGGGAAAACGGCGTGTATTTTAGAGGCGCTGAGCTAAATTTCATTATTTTTCTTGCTGCTGAAAACTTTAAATTCCTTCTTCATTTCTTAGATTCATACATTGAGAGGCCAAAAGGGACTGTTGGGATCATCTGAATTCTTGCTCCACATAGGCCATAGCATCTCATCCAGATGCTCCGGTAGGAGCCCAATAACTTGGATGTGGGTAAAGCACATCTTCCACAAGGGCATCCAGTCTTGATTGAAGATGCCAAGAGCTGGTCTGCTCCAGTGGCTAATCACCCTCCCTATTACACATTTGTGCAATAGTTCTCATTTGAATTTGTCGGACTTGAGCTTCCAGCCACTGGTTCTTGTTCTGCCTGTCTTCACTAGATTAAAAAGACTTTTATTCCCTGGCATTGTGTCCCTTTGAGATAATGACACGTCTGTCAGTCAGTCATCTGTTTGATAAGCCTCCCCAGTTGAGTTCCAGCAGTGTCTCGCTATCTGCTCTTGCTGCAGCCACTTACCTTTATTCTTGTAATTAAGGCCACCCAATCTCTTTGTTTCTGACGGGTAGATTTTCTCTGTGTACCGGAACAGAGATGCCCTGGCAACTGTCAGGTGGGTCCTGCGTTAGTCGTCTCGATCGATTTTTTTTCTGGTGTCTACATCACACAACCTCCCTGAGTACTGATTGGCCGTCTGGATGGAGAGGCCAAGGATGTGATAGGCATGGAGCGCCGTTGCCTTTTCCTCACAGGAGAGGTGCTGGCTCCCGGTCAGGCCTGAAGCATTGGGCAGAGGGCTGTATGGGAAGCGTGTGCTACGCTGGCCCCTGCTTTGCCAAGCCCGTGGGCATACAGACGCTTAGTCTTCATCGCTGTCCATCTGGCACCCTTCTCTGGCACTAAGCTCACTGAAAACCAGCCATTTTTAAAGTTGCTGCAGCTTTGTTTTGTGAAGGGCTGATGATAACCTTTGAAAAGGTCCAGTTTTCCTTTCCAGAGCGGGTCGCCATGACGACTCTCTGTGCAGCGTTGAACAGCCTCTCCAGCAAATGCAGCAGCCACAGATTTGGCTTTTCCCTTTGGATGTAATGAATAGCAAGCAGCTGCGTGTTGGAGAAGAGAAAGCAACTTGCAAAGGTTAAGTGTTTCATTTCAGGGAGCTTCAACTGGATCAGCCAGGGATATAAAACAAGGAAGCTGGGCAGCAAAGGAGGAAGGGGGGGGGGGTTGTGTGGAAGAGGTTGATAAGTTCTAGCCAATTTCTTCTCTTCTGCTAGGCTCTCTGCAAGCCCAATCTTGGTTAGGATCCAAAATTTTCTAGCTGCGAAGGTCGTCTTTAGATGATCTCCTGCACCACCAAGGCAGAAAATTTCACTCTGATTTCTGCACCAAGCCCACAACTCCGGAATGTCTCTTTCCAAGAAATACAGTCTTGATGATCAGAGACCTCAAGTGATGGAGAATCTAAGGTGTTCCCATGGCTGGTTACCCTCCCTGTTAAATATGTGCACCTTAGTCTGAGTGCGTCTAGCTACACCTCAGCCATAGGACCTTGTTGGGACAACTGAGCCCTTGGCTGGATCCATCTTGTTTCCTTCTGGGAACAGGAAGGAATCCCAGGAATTTAGCTGAGGTCTGATCAAATGAGCACTTCCCCAAGTCAGAACAGAGACTTTATTGTTGTAGACCAGGGCTATTCTACTTTGGAAGCCCTGGGGGGCCACAATGATGCTCACAGCACATGTCGCGGGTTGCAACTTAATTGTGGTTGCATATACGTGCAAATATATATGCAAATAGCTTCTTTTACACTGACGGGCATAAATACAAAGATTAAGGCAAGACTACGCAACACGCAGGCCCCCTTTAAGTCAGTTCTTCTGATCTTAATAGAATGCAATATTTACCCGATTTCCACGCATCAGACAGCACTTTTAATGAGCAATGACAGTCCAGGAATTGAACCACTAAAACGCATCTCAACAGAAGACCATTATATTGACTCGCTGTTTTGGAGCACGTTCCCAGTGGAGGCTGTGTTCAAAGGATTCCACCTGCGGGCCGTGTGGTGAGCCCACATAAACCCAAACCGCACCACGTGTTGAGTAGCCCCGGACTACATTAATGAGGTCCCTGCTATCAGAAGTCTTTTCCCTTCACAAGTAGTTGTAGACAGTGATCCACTCACCTCTAAATCATCTCTCGGATAAGCTAGATTGAGCTTCTTTAGCCTTTTGCTGTCAGGCAGGTTTCTAGTCCTCTTTTTTTTTTTTTTTTTTCTGAACCCCTTTCAATTTGTCCACCTCCTTTTTCAAGCGAGAACACCAGAACTGGTATTAACTGGTACGTTGATTGCTAGTCACCTTTCTTTCTTGATGAAGTACTCTGCTTGTGGGATATATATTTTAACTGCTATTGGTAGGACAGATAAGGAGCACAGTACATGCCAATACTTTTAGACCTCTACTCAGCCCAAAGCCCAGAGGCTAACTAGTGATTTTTATTTCTTCTTAACTTTTCCAAAAAAATATATGTCATGATGCTCAGAGGAAGGTCAGAAATAAGCTGTTTTGAAGCTAAGTGGCTATAATAAATTACTTCTAGCATGTCAAACACCCATATTTAGGCTTGATTTTTATTTCTTTTTTTATCATTTTGATGCATTATATGTATGATTAGTTTAAAGCATTTTCCCCCATTTTGATCAGTTTATATTTTCTCTGTCTAAATGTTTATAGTTGTAGAAATTATGGGGGGGATCAGGCAGTTATTAAATGACTGGAGATATCGAGATTCAAAAAATTAAAGCTTTATAATAATTAAAAAAGAAATTAACATCACATGTCAAAACTGATAATTCTCAATTTTTTTATACATTACTTTTCTATAAATCTTGATGATCATTGATGGAAATATGTGTCCATTTGTGTGCATAAGGGAAAAATGACATTTACTAAAAAAAAACCATAATCCTTCCAGGTCTACCCATAATATTGTCTTTCAGTGGCCAGAGATTGAATACTTGGTGACCTTTTTATGTAATAGGCTTTTTATGCTACTTTTAAAATAAGTGCCAAGATACCCAGCCAGCAAGCTCATCCTGGTTTAGGAATTTTAGCATTAAAATTGGGTGGCCCAGGAACGTTCCGAGGGAGTTGTCGAGAAAGACCTTGGTCTGTCATTGTTGGTAGCCACCGGGTTGTGTTCTAAAAGGGAGATGAATGCTTTCTAGGCTATGGACGTGCAAGGGAACAGAAAAATGTGGGGTTCTTCTTGTAAGCAAAGTTACCTGCCTATGGCACGAGGTTGAGTTAAATACATAAAACCAACATGGCAGTCGATAGCTACACAGACACCTGACAGAGTGGGAATTGGGTGTCACCGGCATAGAAATGAGAGAGTAATATCCAGCCTGAAAGTTTGCAGTGAATGATCCAGATGAACTGTAGTAGTTAAAAAGCTTCAGCGGGGTAGCCAAGTTAGTAGGAGTTAAGAGCACTTAAGACAAATCCATGGAGGAATCCATTGTAATGCAAAGGAAAATCTGTGAAGGGAATAGAAGAGGAGCAGTTACAGAGATATTGTCAAATTTGAACTGTGAGACTAGATTGCTGGAACCGCTGGCTTCTTGTTTGAGACACTCTGGAAGAAGACAGTGCTCAGCTGATCTCACGCGTGAGTTTTGAAACTAAAAGAAGGTAGAGGAAATTGTGACGACTAGGTCGGTAATTACACATTCGTAATGCGTATCTGTATGACTTCCCGTAATACTATGTGTGGTTGTAGATTCACAGTATTCTGCCATATGCATTTTTGTTTGGTCTTTTTAAAAATAAATCTCAGAATCTTTTCAGTAGGGACAAGTATTTACAAGAGCTCTGTGTGTCATAATACATCGTATTTGTAAAATTGAAAGGGTGTTGAATTGTGCCTCACCAATGCAGAACTATGGAAAAAAACCATTATTCGCTACTAAATATAGCCAATGAGTCTGAGAGATTTAACCAGCGACGGAAAGGGCATATGCAGTAGCTGCATGTTTACAAAGGTGACAATCAGACATGTAGATCTGTTTGAGTTTATGAACGATCCTGGGAAGATGCATCTTGGCACAGTTGCAAAGCTGCTACCAGTATCGGTGGCGGTTGTGTTTATGTACTGGGGCATTTTGATTCATTCTGGTTCTTTAATACTCTGACAAGTCCTCACCAAAGGGCCTGCATTTTTCCATGGAGCCTAATTCTGTTCGTTACTGTAGCTTTAACTTTATTACTGTGAGCAACCCACGGAGGCTTAATCTTCTTGAAGGTTTTTAACAGTTTTGGTTCCTTGGGGTGGGTGGGTAGGGATAACAATAGGCTACATTCCCTGGGGCTGTGAGATGGCAAAATAATTAGGGACAGTGTTTCAGAGACTTCCAGGGGTGGGGGATGCTTCAGGAAGTGAGGCTCAGTGGGCAGTGCTTTTCCTTTTGTTTACTGAACCTATATGCTATAGCCTGTTGGGCAGTAGGAAGTGCTGGGCTGTCAGAGGCTATGTTTCGGGGATGCCATAGAAAACCAAACTGGTGAAAAGAGGAGGCTAATGGGAGGACAGACGTCTCTCATTTCTGCTATTCTCTGTCAGATACCAGTTTACATTGTTGTTTGGCACAACAGCAGAAAATTAAACAGCCAAGATAATTCAGAGAAGGAACTCCAGAAATGACCTTAATCTTTTAATAATCAAGGAGGCGTTTGCCTCCAACCTTGTGTATATTGGGATCTGTAGATTATGAGATTATGTAATAAATATGCTGAAATTATTAACTGAGCAGACATTAACCCTCTTAATTCTGAATTGGAGGGATTAGTATGCTAAATTGAAACAGTTGTTTCTTTTGGCACTTGATTAAAAAGCAAGCATCTTTCCTTTGGAATCCTAATTGGCTTTGGAGCGTTCATAAATATTAGCCAATGACAGTTTAAACACTGGACAGGGAAAAGGTAGAATACTAAATAAATAATTTGGTATCCTACCTATTCCCTGTCCAGCGTTTAAACTGTCATTGGCTGATACATGTGTTTGCGAGTGAAGACAAACCTGGCTCAAAAGTTTGTTTGGTTCTCCATCTCTCATTGAGTTGCTACAAAGATGATAGTGTTTCGTGAAGGTGTAGGTTAGCTGGGCACAAAAATCCCTCAATTCTCTAGGGTTATACTAAAAAGAGGCTAGTTGCCATTAAAAGAATTAATTTGGATAGATGAGAATATTTTTTTCAGTTGGGCTTGGGTGAGTTTAATTTCTAAAATGATGAAGCACGACAGATTCTGCTTGGATTTTTTTTTCTTCAGAAGGGATGATGTGACTAGAATTTTAGCTGAAAAAATGGACACCTGAAATCAAAGGATTGTTGTGGTTGATTGCTGGTTATGAGGGAGAGGTGATGAATTTTAGTGTTTCAGTTTTTTTGCTATGAGGAACTCTTTCCTTAATATGCTGAACAGGCCTGGCTGATATTAGCAGAGGCATGTTTAAATGTCACTTAGTTGAAATAAAGGTAATATTCTTTGTTACCAAATAACAGACTTGTTGCTTTATTTGTGAACAGCAATGATGTCGTGAGACTTAAAATTCTTTATTTGAAAAATTTGCAAAACCTCAATTTTCAGCTCATGTTTTTGGAATTAACATGATGGGGTCTACAAAAGTTTTATGTCCTAATACATTTCAGAGCTTCTCTCCTGGGGAGCATGCATACATGCAAGGTATCTAAAATGTACATAAGGGCTATGTCTACACTGGCAGCTTCTTGTGCAAGAACGCTCTCTTCCGCAAGAAAGCTCTGATGGCCATTTTAACCACAGGGGCTTCTTGCGCAAGAAATTCATGTTGCCTGTCCACACTGGCCTCTTCTGGAAGAGCTCTTGCACAAGAGAGCTTCTTCCTGGGAGGGAGCGTCAGAGTTCTTGCGCAAGAAGCCCTGATTTTCTACAGTACAGCGTCAATTCACTTGCTCAAGAACGCGTGGCCAGTGTAGACAGGCAGCATGTTTTTGCGCAAGAGCGGCCGTTTTCGCGCAAGAACGCGCCAGTGTAGACACAGCCAAGGGGCTCAGTGACCCCTGCCTTCAGGAGGACCACATTTCAAGCTAATTATTAAATGGTGGCTTAGTGTCTTCCTGTTGTCGCCATACAAAGATAAGCATGACAAAGTGGTTTATTTGTTTAAAAAGGCCCCACGGCGTTTTGGGCACACCTGAAGCAGTGCGCTGTGCCCATGAAAGCTCATGATACTATTTATATATTTGTTAGTCTCTGAGGTGCCACAGCAGGACTGGTTGTTTTCAGAGTTTGGGTGGGCTTTTTAAACTAAAGGTTATGCAGAGTCTGGAAGACAAGTATAATCATTGTAATGCTAAGTCTGCAATCCCCTTGGAAAAACTCTCTCAAGTCTTACACTGTGGTTTTGGGACATGGCTTTGTTTGGATGATCCTTTTAAGAGATTTGGGAATAACCTTTAGACTCAGTCCTCAGCCCACATGGGCATAAGCAGGGCTTGACAAATTGTACAATCTGCTCGCTCGTGGCGAGTAGATTGTAACCTGGAAGAGCCGGGTTCCGGCAATCTGCGCATGCGCAGATCGCCGGACAGCGCGGCTGGCAAGCAGGGCTCACCATGGTTCGGCAAGCCCTGGGCATAAGGATCCCCGTGCATGGAGTCGGGTGGAGGATTTGGGCCTTGTTCTGTCCCTGGCCTCTCTAGCCATTGTCAGTGTTGTCTGCAGAATGCTAGGATTCAGCCTTCTGATGGATCACGTCCTCTCTCTTTAGAGCTGTGAAGACATGTAACCCCAGACCGCCAGTTCCATAGAAATGCTTAGTGTGGCGGTGATGATTATCAGTCTGGTTTTGAAGAGAAATTCATGGTACGTAACAATTCACAGCTTTGAAGATCTGAATCTTCTGTTGACACAGATGGATGCAGTTGGAAAGTACTGGGACTGGGCAGGTATGGGCTCCCCCAAAACTGAAGGCCAGGTGGACCACTGTGAACTGACTTCTTGAGGCTAAAGCGAGAAGATAGGATGGGAATGAGGTCAGATGTAAAGACTCAGGGATCCAGAGGGGGACGCTGATCAGAGAGCCCTGGAGAGCACCTTCTGATCTACAGAGACGCCTCTTAATATGTTTAAAAAGCAAACACACGGAAGGGGGGGACAGAAGGAGGGGAACCAGGAGTGAGCTGGGACAGCTGTTTCCCGTCTTGCTCCCGGTCACCCTCCCTGCACCTCTGCTTTTTAAATGTATTAGGAACCAGGCGGCTCTTCATATATTTAAAAAACAGAGGTGCAGCGGCGGGGACTGGGAGCAAGCCGGGAATCAGCTGATTCCCCGCTCACTCCCAGTCCCCCTACCTGACAGCTCTTAATACATTTAAAAGGCAGAGCCACAGTGGGGTAGCTCCCAGGCTGGGAGCTAACCCCTCTGTGGCTCTGCAGTTCCCCCCCCCATCGACTACTCGATTAGCTGATTACACACAGTTTAACATCCCTAATAGGATATTGGCCCATGAGATGTCAGTTGCATAGATCAGAGCTAGTTGCTTGTGCTTGAGGAGGTCTTTCTTGAAGCAAGAAAGCAGGGTTTGTTTGTTTGTTTTCCCCATAAAGGAGCTTTTTCTGTCACAGAGCCACCGCCAAAGCACCGTGTTATTTCTGTGCTTTACGATGGCCATTAATGCTACAGGAAACAGAAAGAACTGGTTTGGGGCAGTTACGAGACTTCACATTAGCAGAAAAAGTGGCACTTGCACCCCTGAAAACTTAATAGAGTCAACAGTCTTCATCAGTTTCTTGTTTGATCCTCTGTAAGAACTATCTGGGAGTGCACACATGTACACTGCATTTCAGGGCTCTCAAAACTGCATTGGCAACATTTATACAAGATTTGTGTTTCAGAGCAGACTTGGTTATGAAATTTAAAAAAAAATTGAAGTCAGCTAAGCAATATGGGTGGTGTTGGCCAAAAACGAGTTACATGGTTCTGCAGCTAGAACCTAGGCCTAAGCGGGTCTTTTAAAGTACAACTCGGATTTCTATTTAAAAAATTGCCCTCCTTCTGAGAGGAGATTTGTATTGACTAAGACGGCGTCTCAAGGTGTAGCAAACACCATTTGATTAAATCAATCCTGGATACGGATTTAAACTCAGCTGGCACAGGAAGGACCTTGGTGTGACAGAGGAAGTTGCTACCTCTCATTTGAGTCAACAAGTATTGTGTGGAATACTTCTCTGTCCCTAGCGCAGGAGAAAGAAATAGTGACGTGACACTTAGGACTTGTCCACACCTACTGGGGATCGGTACTGCAGTGATTGAGCTAAGGATGGTTACATTGCAGTTATCTGGCTAATCATGTAGTCGATACAGTTTGTACCACCGTATCGATACACGATTTGTCGATAAGGGCCGCTCTGCAGAGCCGCAGCAGAGCAGCTCCCGGAGTTGGCTCAAGCCAGGACTGAGCAGTCCCTGTTCGTGCCCGCTCCAGGAGCCACCCGTGCTGTAGCTCTGCATTTTAAATGTAGTAAGCACCACCGGGATCTTACTTCATTGGAAATGCAGAGGCGCCGCACCCTGGACCAGCGCAAGCTGGGACTGCGTGGTCCTGTCTCGCGCTGAGTCCAGCAGCCCCTGTTCAGTGCAGCCAGGTCAACTTTGCCCTATAGTGTAGATCTGCCCTTAAATGAAACAATGTATGATTCGTGCTTGGTTGCTTTCCTGCATTCTTTTTTTTTTTTTTTTTTTTTTTTTTTTTTGAGATTTGTCTTAGAGGAATATACTGACATGTGGATTTTTGTGTAAAAGTAGATTGTTTTCACAGGTTTTCTGTTTTACACATTAATTTAGATTTGTACAAATGCAGGAAAAGGGCACCTTACCATATTCGTGGCAGATGTAAAAGCTCTAGATGCTTTTGACAGAACTTAAAAATATATCACCATAATACCTAAACGCACCTGTTCAATTTCATGACGAGTAAGACAGGCAACATAAAATCTCAGATGCCCTTCCCAGTCCCAACAATTAACAATTGCCCAGTGATTTCAACAAGTTTTAGATCAGGACATAATTTTGCACTGGTATGTGTTTAAAGCTAGTGCGATTGTTTTAACAGCTTAGAGCGGCTGGGTCTGTATATTGGGCCTCTTCTTAATGGAAACATTTTACCTATCATACAGCGCTATATCGTTGTCCTCCCATTTTAGCTGATAGATTGGGAAACAGAGAAAATATATTCACAAATCCATATACATTTCAACCTGTAGGTTGCCAGAGACTGGATTTCTCAAGTGTTTAAGTGGATATTTAATTGAGAGGGTCCCAAAAGAAGGAACACAGGTGAGAGAGACTGTAAGTCATGCAAAAGAAATCCTTTGGTATTTAATCCTGCAGAGGTGTTTCATTTTTCGTTGATTTCACTGTTTTGTTTTGTTTTTTGGAGGGGCTAGTTGTGTGTTTTTAATGTATATAACATGGACTTACACACCTAGAAGAAAATGTACTTGGATGTTGATAAAATATCCGAATAGCCCATATTCGTTAATTCATCACTTGGTTCTGCGTCAGTGGAAAAGTCCACAGAGCCATTACATGGGATCATCTTTCTGCGGGCAGCTTACTGAAGGCAGAACTAACCCTGTCAATCAAGGCAGGCCGGTTGGGACCACTCTTGCTTGAACAACCCTCTTTGTTCATTCTGCCTCCAGCAGGGGCAGGCGCCCAGAACAAAATGGGACTTGAAAAGCAATTAATTTGGCTGATGTGACCTGCCCTCTTGGGCTTGTAGTAGCCAGTGTGGCTCCTTTCTCTGGCACTAGGATCTCGCCCTGTGGTCTCTGCCTCCAGGCAGATCCATGGCGGATATAAAGCTAGAGAAAACAAAGTCCAAACAAAAGGTGGGGTGGTATGTAGGTGAAGCTGGTCCCTTGGTGGATTGTAGGGACAGGAGCTTTGCCTCTGTTAGCACAACCTTAAATGACATTGGCTTTTTTGGCACTAGCATCACCTTGCTGACTCATATTGGTCCCCTGCAACTCCAGATTCCTGCCGATCCAGTTATCCCTATGTGGTATTTGCCTAACATGTTCCATAAGAAGGCCCTGTTGTTCTACTGCTTCTAGCTCAGCCCACAAACTCTTCAATTTTGGCAGAAATTTTCCAAGCCAGGTTTTCAGCCTCTGGCTAATTTCCAGCAAAAATAGTCCTGCCCTTTCTGATAATGAGGTTTCAGAAAATGTGATTGTTTTAGCCATGGTAAAAATGAGTCTAGTTGCTTCACAGAGCCCTCGTCATTTGAAGCGAGGACTTGAAATTCCTTTGGGGAGGAGAGGAATGCCCTGAGATGAGAGAAGTGTCTTTTGTGTTGCTGTGAAAATGAACCCAGATTCGGCAGGGAAATAACCCTCTGAAATTCACTATGTGCGTAGGCTCAATAGGGACTGAGCGTCTTAAAATCCTCAAAGTTTCCATCTGGACTGGGCATGCTCCATTCCAGAACTGCAGGAGCGGAGCGGCATGTTCCCTCCACCTGCTTCTGCTGGCATCCAATGAGAATTTCTTTCCTGTGTTCTTAGTAATCCCACTTTCTTCCTTGCTGGAGCAGTTAGGGCATGAGACACAGCATGCGAGGGTGGGGAGGGGGCAGCGTGGGTGCATAAGAGAGAATCTGGGAATATCGGCACGGAAGGACAGAAAACAGAAGGGTCTATAGCCATTTGAGCCGATTCTTTCTGAGGAACTTGGAACAGAACTGAAGATTTTCAAGTGTCATTGTTCCTCCGCTGTCAGCAAATATCTGTGTTCCTCTGGCTACATATGTGTCCAGTCCATCTCGATTACTTTTACATAGGGGATGATGGCATGCGACTACTATCAGTTCCTCTGTTAACTCAAGTAGTAGCTCTGTTCCATGTGAATCTGAAGTTCTTACCATGCTGTCCACCTGTATGCCACCATTGTTCCAGATGATGGAAGTTCGGTGGGTTTTTTGGTTCTCATTCAGGCACCCTCCAGACCTGACCAGTGCCGAACTAGAGAATTGGCTGACCTTACAGAAGGTCAGTATTTTCTAGCAGCATTACCAACATGTCCACTGCTTAATGGGCTCTGAGAAGACATTTTGGGACAAATTAGAGCTAAATAACAGCACATAACACAGAGAGCCAGGTCCGGTGACTGTAAACAAACTTTATGGGACCACGGGAAACTTGGCCACACTCATAAGTGGACATCTGGCTAGTTAAAATCATGCCGGACCACAGATGTTGCCAGACCAGAGAATGCTTGACGAGAGGTTCCTCCTATGTTTGTTTTTAGTTTGCTTTTTTAAAAATTGAACACTGAGTGAGCCAGTAGTCCTATGTAAAAAATAATTTGTGGGCGTGTCATTAAATATTGTCATCGTAATGCATATACACCAGGGGGCTAAAAAGGCAGCCTTAATTCTGGAATTTCCTAATTTCTGAGCACTTGACTTGGCTGCCTTCATGTTCTTTTTATATCGTTTTTAATGTTAATTTTTGTTACCTCTCCCCTCTGATGTTTTCCGTATTGAGATTTTTTTTATCAGTGCCTTGTAAACAGTTCTTGTTTCTGTTTTCTTCTTTTTCAGTGTAATTGTAGTCTATTGCCTCTTACGATGTTGTTTTAAGATTTTCCATCTCCTTTCCTCGCTGGTGAATTTCCATAGTTTTTTCATTCCACTTTAACTTCCCAGATTTCTTAATTTCTACAGATTTGTTTTGCTTAAATCTGGTATCCACAACTGCTCTGTTTTTGAAACCTATCCCCTTATTACTGCAAATTCGTGGCTCATAATGACTGTTGCCAAGAACCCTGTGACTTTCATATTGTGCTACTTCCTGGGGTGAAAGTAACTTCAATTTCTTATAGGCACTGTACCGTTACAGCCCAGTAGCTGTAAGAAATTTAAGTGCTGGTGGAATGCGGAGGCTCAGGGCAGAGGGTTGGGTGTGTGGGGATGGAAGTGTAGGAGCCAGAGTTGAGATGTAGGAGGGGCTCAGGGAAGGGGGTTGAGGTGTGTGGGGGAGTGTGGGGGAGTGTGGGTGGGTGGGTGGGTGTGGGCTGGGTCAACTTACCTGGCCTGGACCAGGCTACTGCAGCCAATTCCACTCCCCTTCCTTCCCCTGCCGCACAGGAGCAGGATGGGGGGGACAGGGCCAAGCCGTCACGGCCAAATTGGGAGCAGAATGTGGGACCTACCCCAGGGCCAGGTCTGCAGTCAGGTCACCACAACTGCAGCTGGACAGGTGCCAACTCCGTGCCCCACATCCTGGCAGGAGCAGGCCAGGGCCAGGCTACCGCAGTGGGAGTGGAGCAATGGCCAGATGGAGGCCAGACTGATTCCACACCCCAGCCCTCGGCAGGAGCGGGGTCGGGCACCATGGCCAGATGGGAGCTGCTGCCAGTCCCTCCCCGTAGCCTGGCTGGGAGCATGCATGCTTTCCCTACCATGTGCCCTCAGCCAGCCCCTTTATATTGCCTGCTTGCCTCCAGCAGAGCGACACACCTCTAGGCAGAGCTGCACACCGGAGCGCAAACGCTGAATTTCTCCGCTGGCTACTTCCCTATTGCTAGGTGGCTGATCTTGGGTAGCAATCACTATTTACCCGCCTTATTATGTTAGGCACTTCTGCAGTATGAATGTTTCCCGGTTTGTTTTCCAGCAGATTGGGGGAGATAATATTATTCTGAAAATTTTAATTCCGTGGATTTGAGTACACTTAAGAGTTGTCCCAGGAATGTTTTGTTCTCCTTTTATGGAATTGGACAAGCCGAAAAGATGCTGTTTCTGGATTTCCCCCTTCCATGTCTGTATAAAATCCTAGGGTGCAGAAAGATGTTGTTTTTCTACAATTCTGTTTTATTTGTATGAATCTGCTATTTTGAAAGTAAAATTTTGTTTAATATTTTAATAGCTTTTAAGGTAATACATTTGAAAGAGGGAGAATGTGATTAGAGAACATTAAACACAGTTCGGATGGAGTGGCGGATTCCTTTTCTCTTTCACCATTTTGTTTCCCTTGATGGAAGAACAACAAAATGGCGGTTCTCATTATTGCTTGCTTGGTGAGACTATTTCTGAATAAACGCTGTGGACGAAGATGTGATCAATCTGTATAGGAGCAGAGCAGTGTTTCCTTCATGTCTTTATTGGATTTTTGTGAGCTTTCCCGTGCTGGGTCATGCATGCAGTGCAACCTCATAAATGTAGCAGTGGAATTTTTTTCCTCTGAATTGTGTGCCTCCAGCACACCCTAACTCCACTGTAAATGCTGAACAGGAAAATTGCAAAAAACCCTGCAGAATTGAATTTGTGTCAAAGTGGAGGGTTAGAATATGGGATTTAGCTTGGGTTAGAGTCATCGTTTAAATAAAGCAAAGAGGCTGGGATGGAAGGGAAGAAGGAAGCACAGTGAAATGATGAGATTAATTTTAGGATTGACCAACTAGAGAACATAAATCTGTAGTATTTAGAAATCAACCCCCAAAGATTCTCCGTGAAGTATCTCAGTGGTTTAAAGATTGAAAAGGAGTGAGCCCAAGAAACCAAACAACGGGTTCTTGTAGCCTCCAGAGTGTGTTGCCCTCTGCTCTCCTTTGAGAAAAGTCTTCTCTGGGCGTTTTTGGTCTGGTGTAAAATTAATTTAATGAGGCCTCACAAACCTGAAAATCATCTTGTTCTTAGAATTTTGTTTTTAAATACTGTAACTTACTGTAAAAAGTTCAGTATTCTAGCCATGAGGGAAAGGATGGGTTAATCCGTAAGGACATGAGCCATCATCTTCATCATTAACATATTGGCTCTAGATTCTTATAAACAAACAGGCTAAGAGAACAAGAGGTGTCTGGTAGGTATCTCATTTCCATTCCCAAACCCCTGTGATCAGGTGAAGCTGCTGTTTTGTCTGGAAGTGGAGATATTTCCCCTTTTACTTATCTTTACGGTGCTGTATCTCTATGGGATAACAGCTACTCTCCTGTACCTAAGTGTGTCACGCCAATAAGAGCATTAAGATTTCACACCTGTACAAGGGTTGTTTTTTGTGGCGGTTCATTATTAATGAGGCCAAATGACCGAAATTAGACTCTTGCTAGTGAGAAATGGGCAGACATCAGGCATTTTTGCAATCTTGCACTGGAAGGCGACTCTCAGGCTGTTTCGAGAGTCCTACCTTTCTCTCTCCCATCAGAGATTGTTTTAAAATGATTTCCGTTTTCCCAGTGACCTTCCCCCACCTCTTTCAAATCTTGCAAGTAAACCCCTGTAGATTCTGCTTTAAATAGGCAATTAAGCTAACAACATAATTATATCCCTTAATGCTCATTTTAACTGGTGTAGAGAAGAAACAAAGGGAAAAAATATCAACATATCTAGAAACAAAATCTTATAATTTCAAGATATTTTGATACCGCTTGTTAATCTACAAAGAAGTGGGAGTTTATTCACTAGTGGTAGTGAGAAAGCATTGAGGTTACAGTTTTATGGGCTAGGGGAGTTTCTAGTTATTTGTCTTCTAAATTTCTTTCAAAATGCTTTTTAGGTGGCTAATTTAGGGGAATCCCAGGAAACTAGAGTATGTCCACTTAATATTGCAACTTAGTGTCTGCCTAGCCATGGCATTGGTTTTTCTTTTCTTGGTACCTATGCAGTTATTCACAAGAGACCAATATGCTGGGTGAACAGACTGCTCTCTTCCCATATGAATGAGGGCGAAACGTAGACCATTGAAAAATGTTAATGAAAAATTATGGTACTGAGTCCATGCCCAGTGAGTGAAGCTCCTCTATACCTGGGGTGACAGGCAGCCAATCCGTGAGGAGAGCTGGTTTTTAAACTGGCTCCCCTCACAGACAAGTTCCCGCCTGGTTGCTGTCTCCACCTCTGGGGACTATAGAATAGTTGAGGAACCGATAAGAATTCATGAGGTTAATCAATTAACTGATATTTAACAACCCTAATTCTGACCCATGCACCTTTGTGGAGTTTGCTAAGTTTATTGATCATATTGTAGGATCAGGACCTTAGGATCGAATCTTATTCATAGCACGGACTCATTTGATCACTTCATGTAATTTTGCTTCTCTTTTTCTCTCTGTGTGAAATGATTATAATATATTATTACAAAAAATTACATGAGACATTAGTAGTGAACATTTGTGGAATGCTTTTGGATTCTATCATTATAGGCACTATGGAAGTGAAAAGCATTATTATTCATTGAACAGTATGGGCTCTGTGGGTTTTTTTCAATTCCTGTAGGTGCAAATAGTGTATGCGGTTTAATGTATAAAATGTTTTTTTTCAGTGTATTTCAAAGCTATTGGATTCAAATCCTATTGACGATTGCATTTTAAACCTTCTCTGTTTAGAACTGTGATACATCTTCCAAAATACATTTAAAATCCTTTTTGATGAAGTCACATAGCCACAATTTTCCAGAGAGGCAGCCAACTACATGCTGAGGAGAATGCACACCGAACTGTCTGCAGCATCCAGAGGGTTAAATCTGGTTTTCATTAAATTTTGCATAAAGCTGGTTTGTGCCCAGGAGCTTATATGTTCAGTGCACCCGCCTCCCCCGCATGTGAACAACTTGGTTTTAATTCTCTAGAAATTTTGGTCCACTTTTTCTAAAGAGTCGAATATTCCACTTGTTCTCCTGTGGGTTGCTGTGCTCTTTGGAAAATTAGGAAAATTTATTTTGAAAATGATGTATACTTCTCTACTATTTGCGGCTGTGGATTTGTTGCCGCATGTCGTGCGGCTGATTTTTTTTAGCCCTAAATTTCTCATTATGTTTATTGGAGCCATGATTTTTATTAAAATTTCTGTACACTTGTTTGCATCAATGCCACTCATTAATTCACTCATGCATCAGTGCCATTCATTAATTTTCACTTCATTTGTAAAGTATAAATGCGATGAAAAATTATCTCAACTGAAACATTCCACTGAAATGTATCAGGAGGGCAGCTGTGTTACTTTGGATCCACAAAAACAACAAAGCATCCTGGGGCACCTTACAAATTATAACAGATTTGTTTGGACATCTATTTTCATGGGGAAAAATTCACTTCATCAGACACCTCTGATGAAGTGGGTTTTTACCTACGAAAACGTATGCCCCGCTCTGATTTCACTGAAATATAACTGTTTAAACACCCACAGTTGAAAAATAAAAATAACTTAGATATTTTAAGGCCCCGTTCCTGCAACAATTTATGCATGTACTTAATTTTACTTATGTGGGGAAGTCTCATTGAATTAAGGGGTGCTATTCATGCACGTGTGAAGTTGCACATAAATCTGAGTTTGCAGGATTAGGGCTTAATGGTCAGGTTAAAATAAGGCCTTGTGTGGATGAGGAAGAGTTAGCATGCAGCAAGCTGGGGTATAAGTCAGTGTTTGCATGAGTGTGCCATGCACTCACTGTTCCAATGTAGTTTGCTCAAACTCACTAGAGTGCCTTTAGTGCACTTTAGCAGGATCCAGATGGCCAGGTGTGTGTGCTCTAGATTTATACCCCAGCTTGCCACACACCAGCTCTCCATCTGGACAGTTTGTCCTCTCCACCAAGAGAAGTTGCTCCAATGAAAGGTGTTATCTACATACCTTTTCACTCCCGGATTCTGGGACCTCTAGGACAACACCACCACTGCAAACAATATCTAATCTATCAACTCGTCCATCTCGTTTTGAATCACTCAAACAAAGAGTATCGACACCTTGTTATAATAAGAGTTTAGTAAACTCAGAGAACTGGTAGGTAAGGTCCCATGGGAAGCAAGACTAGGAGGAAAAACAATTGAAGAGAGTTGGCAGTTTTTTAAAGGGACATTTTTAAGGCCCAAAAACAAACTATTCAACTGAGTAGGAAAGATTAAAAAGTATGGCAGGAGACCACCTTGGATCAACTGGGAGATCTTGCATGATCAAAAAGTCATCTACAAAGTGGAAACTAGGCCAAATTACAAAGGATTAATATAAGCAGACAACACAGGTATGCGGGGCAAGATTAGAAAGGCAAAGACACACAAAGAGCTAAATCTAGCTAGAGGCATAAAGGGTAACAAGAAGATGTTCTACAAGTATATTAAGAGTAAGAGGAAGACCAAGGACAGGGTAGACCCATTGCTCAGTGAGGAGGAAGAAACAACAATAGGAAAGTGGGAAATGACAGAGGTGCTTAATGACTTTTGTTTTGGTTTTCATCAAGAAGATGAATGGTGACTGGATGCCTAACAAAGACTACATCTAGACTGCATTCCTTTTCCGGGATACCTCCTGGAACGCTGCATCCAAGGAACTCATCTGGTTTTCCAAAAAAATTTCAAAAAAGCGGAAATGCTCTTTTGCCGTCCCTGTAAACTTAATTCTACAAGGAATAAGCCAGGGATGTATTGAAAGAGCATTTTTTTCCAAAATTTGGTGCCGTGTAAATGTGCCAAATTTCGGAAAAGCCTCTTTCAAAAGTAAATTGGAAAAAGATATGCAATTTACCACAAATTGCGTATCTTTTTCAGATTTACCAGTGCAATCTAGTTGTAGCCTTAGTAAATGCCAGGGGAACCGGAGTAGGTTTAGAAGTTACAATAAAAGGACAAGTTAAAAATTACTTAGAAAAGTTAGATGTCTGCAAGTCACCAGAGCCTGATGAAATGCATCCTAGAATACTCAAGGAGCTGATAGAGGAAGTATCTCAGTCTTCAGCTATTATCTTGGAAAAATCATGGAAGTCAGGAGAGATTCCAGAAGACTGGAAAAGGGCAAATACAGTGCCCATCTATAAAAAGAGAAATAAGAACAACCCAGGAAACTACAGACCAGTCATGTTAACTTCTATGCCAGGGAAGATAATGGAGCAAGTAATTAAGGAATTCATATGCAAATATCTGGAAGAACATAAGGTGATAGATAACAGCCAGCATGGATTTGTAAAGAACAAATCATGTCAAACCAACCTGATAGCTTTCTTTGATAGGATAACAAGCCTTGTGGATAAGGGAGAAGCAGTGGATGTGGTATACTTAGATTTTAGTAAGGCATTTGACACGATCTCACATGATCTTATCAATAAACTAGGGCAGCTTTCAAGTACCTATAAGGGTGTTACAAGGAGGAGGGAGAAAAATTGTTTTCTTTGGCCTCTGAGGATAGGACAAGAAGCAGTAGGCTTAAATTGCAGCAAGGGAGGTTTATGTTGGACATTATGGAAAAACTTCCTAACTATCAGGATGGCTAAACCCTGGAATAAATTGTCTAAGGGGGTTGTGGAATCTCCATCACTGGAGATATTGAAGAGCAGGTTGGACAGACACCTGTTGGAGATGGTCTGATGGTATTTGGCCCCTTCTGTGAGGTGAGGGGTCTGGACTCAATGACCTCTCAAGGTTCCTTTCAGTTCCAGTGTTTAGGATTCTGTGATTCTATAGTCAAGGGCAACTCAGTCATTCTGCTTCTATTCAGAGCTTGTGCATTCGTGTCCACACAATCGAATCCTCCTTCCGCAGGATGGAAATATAGTTGTCTGAACAATGCCAAACACTTCCCTAGAGTATCTTCTTTGAAGCTTTTGGTTCAGCCTGAGGGGTGGGTTTTGCTCTATTTCTCTTGTTTGATGTGACCAATTAAATGTCCAGCCTTTTTCTTTGTGGCTGTTTCCTTGTATGTAAAATGATTTTGGATTGATTAGGGAGCAGAAGAAATGCTAGATTCTGTAGGTGCATTTCTTGTTGGAAAAGGTGTATAATGGCCACCCTGAGGAATGTATTCAGAATTCGTAATGGGGATAGAGAGACCATCCTATGCTGCAGTTCCCAATTAATTTTGATATCAGGGAAAGAAAATTGAAATGGTTTTACCCCAAGTAAATAAAAACCGATATTGGCAATTGGAGAGTGGTCTCTCTTTCTCTTTGCCTTTTGGGTTCTACTATCTGTATTTTCATAATGGGTAATTATAAACGAGCAGTTCGGAGACGGAGTCAATCTTGATAGGTCATGGTTGGCAAAGACGTACATACTAATCAAAGGATGTTGGTACATTGCTTCAAGAAGCACCAGTGAAGGAATGTAGATGGAGTACTTTTTTTTTCTCCTTCAGAATTTCACTTTTTGAAATATCCTCTTTCATTATGAGGAGACAATGTTTTTACTGTATAGAATTTATTGCAACATCCAAATTACTTCATTTCCAAATCTTGTTCAGAATCATAAAGGCATGTGGCTTCCAGTACTTTTGATCACAGGATCTGCTAAAAGTTATGTAGGCTTAAGAGGTTTGGAAAAAGTTCAGTATAGTAAATTTGTTAGACATTGTTGCACAATCAAGACGCAAAATTTGTCCTTTGTGAAAACTGATTTTGATGTAGCACACTGTGTTCTTTGGATACTAAGTACCTTTAAAAAAATCCACTTGTGGAGCAAAAAGTTAAGAACCCAAATAACTATTCTTTGTGTAGACTTCAGTGCACCGTAACCAAAGCAAGGTGAATGATTATCTCTTCCTTCTGCTGAAACAGCAACAGACAAGTTCAAACTAGCTAGAAACATAAAGGGTAAAAAGGAAACATTCTACAAATATATTAGAAGCAAAAGGAAGAGAGGCCCCTTACTCATGAAGAGGAGGGAATGATAACAGAAATGATAGAGCTGCTTAATAACTTCTTTGTTTTGGTTTTCACCAAGGAGGCTGGTGGTGACTGGGCACCTATCATAGTGAATGCTGGAGAAAATGAGGTAGGTTCAGAAGTTAAAATAGGAAAAAACTAGTGAAAATTATTTAGAGAAGTTAGCTATCTTCAGGACTTCAGGGCCTGATGGAATGCATCCTAGAATAGTCAAGTAGCTGATTGAGAACATATCTGAGCCATTAGTTATCACCTTTGAATAGTCTTGGAAGATGGGAGAGATTCTAGAAGGCTGGAAAAGGGCAAATATAGTGCCCATTTGTTGGAGAATCAAGGAAACTACAGACCAGTCATATCCCACATGGAGCTCTCCGGGGGAAAATCTGGCCCACATGGATACCAGGCAGTAGAGAAGCATGGAGTTTCTGGGGAACCCATCCTTCGGTCTTGAAGCCAGACAAATTCAGATCATGAATAATGTTCAATTCCTTAATAGTGAAGACAACAAGGAGTCCTGTGGCACCATAAAGATGAACAGATTTATTTGGACATAATCTTTCATAGGCAAAGACTTATTGTGTCAGGTGCATTTTGTTCTTTTTGCAGATACAGATTAACATGGCTACCCCCCGATACCTAACAGAGACAGTAATTATTCATTGGAAAAATGTACTAAGGGTTGTGGTCAACCAAAATGGCATTTTTCTGTGAATAAACTATTCACCTGAAAAACGTCACTTGGCTGTATTGATAAACCTGTGTTAGGTGCAGGGGAGATGATCGTGAGGTCACAGACGATTATGTCTATGTGGAGAATCGGTAGCCAGATAAGCTGAACAACAACGATTCTGTGTTCATGCACAGGGTTGCTGAGGGAGTTGGCAGATGTCATTGCAGAGCCTTTGGCCATTATCTTTGAAAACTCATGGGGATTGGGAGAAGTCCCTGACTACTGGAAAAAAGCAGATGTAGTGCCCATCTTTAAAAAATGGAAGAAGGAAAATCCAGGGAACTACAGACCAGTCAGCCTCACCTAGTACCCGTATAAAAATCATGGAAGGGATCCTCAAGGAATCCATTTTTAAGCACTTGGAACAGAGGAATAGTTAACATGGATTCACCAAGGGCAAGTCCTGCCTGACCAACCTGATTGCCTTCTATGATGAGGCTCTGTGGACATGGGCAGGTCGGTGGATGTGATATATCGTGACTTTAGCAAACCTTTTGGTACAGTTTTCCACATAATTCTTGCCAGCAAGTTAAGGAAGTATGAATTTGGATAAATGGACTGTAAGGTGAATAGAAAGCTGGGTAGATTGTTGGGCTCAACAGGTAGTGATCAACGGCTCAATGTCTGGTTGGAGGTCTTTTTCAAGCGGAGTACACAAGGATTGGTTCTAGGGCCAGTTTTGTTCATCATTTTCATGAATGACCGAGATGAGGGGATAGATTGCACCCTCGGCAAGTTTGCAGATGACACTTAGTTAAGAGGTGAGGTAGATAGGCTGGAGGGTAGGGATAGGGTCCAGAGTGACCTAGACAAATTGGAGGATTGGGCCAGAAGAAATCTGATGAGATTCAACCAGGACAAGTACAGCATCCTGCATCTGGAATGGAAGAATCCCACTGTTACAGACTGGGGACCAACTGTCTAAGCAGTAGTTTGGTAGAAACTGGGGATTATAGTGGATGAAATTATAGTGGATGAGAAGCTTGATATAAGTCAACAGTGTGCCCTTGTAGCCAAGATGGCTAAAGGCATATGAGGGTGCATTAGGAGAAAGATTTCCAGCAGATCTAGAGAAGCGATTATTCTCCTTTCTTCAGCACTGGTGAGGCTGCATCCCAAGTATTGTGTCCAGTTCAGGGCCCCCCACTATAGAAAGGATGTGAACTCATTGGAGAGGGTCCAGCGGAGGACAATTGAGATGATTAGGGGCTGGAGCACATGACCTCCGAGGAGAGGTTGAGGGATTTGGGCTTGTTTAGTCTGCAGAAGAGAAGAGTGAGGCGGGATTTCATGCAGCCTTCAACTACTTGAAGGGGGGTTCCAAAGAGGCTGGAGAGAGGCTGTTCTCAGTGGTGGCAAATGACAGAATGAGGAGCAATGGTCTCAAGTTGCAGCGGGGGAGGTCCAGATACAATATGAGGCAAAACTATTTCCCTAGGAGGGTGGTGAAGCACTGGGCTGGGTTCCCTAGGGAGGGGGTGGAATCTCCATCCCTAGAGGTTTACAAGTCTTGGCTTGACAAAGCCCTGGCTGGGATGATTAAGTTGGGGTTGGTCCTGCTTTGGGCAGGGGTCTGTACTTGATGACCTCCTGAGGTCTTCCAGCCCTAGGAATCTATATATCCACTATATATTTGAGAGAGTTTGTCCATCTGTCTGTGTCCGTCCATATGTCTGAGAGTTGGTTTGTTCAAGAATTCTTCCTAAATGGTAAGAGCTAGGACCACCAAATTTGGTAGGCAGCTTCCTCTTCTCCTAACTTAAAGCAAGGTCAGGGTTTGGTTGTGCTAGGACAATGTGAAGTGCATGGAATTCAGTTGTTTCTCATAACATGGAAAGGGAGGGGTCTGGTAGGAGGGACAGTTATATTGTAGAATGACCACAGGGGGCAGCAAGGGACCAGTGGTGGGGACCGGGACATGTGTAGACCCATTGGGCCTGCAGGGGTAGGGGTGGAGAAAGGAACAGCTATCTATTACATATTTCCAAGAGTCTGTGTGTCTGTCCCTTGACCAGGGTGACATGTACCTCTCCCCCAGCGGAGCCCGCTGCAGCAACCATGGACAGGCACTTCTCAGCTGGCCCATAGCTGCTGCAGTGGAAGAGGCAGGGGGTGTCTGACCTACATATAAAACCCTTCCTCTCCAGCCCTACCTCAGAGCAATGATTTAGGAAGAAAAAGCAAAATGTATATGAGTTAAGACCCAAGCAATACAGGGTAAATCAACTTATTTGGAAAGGAGGAGGAAAACACATTCCTGCAGAATGTTTCAGATTTTTCAGGACAGCGAAAGCAAAGTTAAAATTTAGCTGGTAACATTTTTCTTTTTGCTCTTCTTTCATTTTTCAAATGACTCTGAAGGAAACAGGCAAAGCCATCCTTCCAGAGAGCCTCTCTTTTTTGTTTTGTTTTTGTTTTTTAAATCTCAGAGGTTTTTTTTTTTGTTTATTTATATCTGCTAGGGGAGTTGATCTTGTGATATTTATAGTGTTTGCGGTTGGCTGGCCAGGAGTTATTTTGCAATAAGAATTTCTAAGATATCTACTTTCAGTCTGTCTAACTCCCCTCCCCCCAGCCTTTTTTTCCCCCAGCTTTCCCCCCCCCCCCCTTCATTTTTTTTCTTTTTGGTAACGTCTTTCTCAGACCATAGTCTTTCCCTCTGTAATTATTCTTCCTTTTTAAGTTTGAAAAAAGTCCTGCTGTATGTGCCTCCCTGCTCCCATCTTCATCTGTGAAGATCAGTTCAGTTTGACTGTCTTTTCCCTTTCCAAATTAGAACTGCCACCATTACACACTATTGGAAAACCATTAACCCCTCCCCCACCCCAAAGGAAAAGAGAGAACACTGAATATCCGTTAGCTAAACTTTCATTGTTAATTGTTTCTTCAGTTTCGTTCTGTCAGTCTTTTTCTAAACTCTTGCAGACTTTAAGACTTCTTTAACGTGGAAACCTCTGCAGATCTACTCTACGTACTCCCTTGTTAGGCAAGTGGTTGGTTCTGTGTTCTTATATGGGACATGAAGGGATATTGTGCTCAGGGGACATTGTGTTTCCTAGTGTTTTCTACCTTTGAATTTAGAGTCTGTACGGTAAATCACATCCCCCCCCCTTGTCCATTCCTTGCAAAGCCCTCAATGTGCAAAAAAAGTAATGATGTTCACATTTTTGCTTACCCTGGTACATCCAAGCTTGGTAGCCCTGTACAAGAATTCTCTCTTATTTTATTTTTTTTCCTTCTTCCAGTTGCAAAATGAAACACTTCCCTTTATTGTATTGTGAATACATCTTATTTAATCTTGTGGTAGCAGAGCTACAGCATGAAGGAGATATGACCATTCTTGCAGTCCCTTTATCTAGCACCATTTTATTGTGGTCCGGAGTGCATTCCCACAGGGGGTAACTTCTCAGAACAGTTAGGTTTGTAACGCTAGTTATAAATTTCCTGTTTGGATTTTCATGTGTTCATCAAATGCTTAGTGTTTCATTATCAGCTTCTGATTTAAACTAAACTAGGGGGCTGCGCCCCCCTGCTCTCAATGCTTGCCAGCCCTCCTCTTTTTGAGGGTAGGTGTCTGGGCAAGGGGCAGGAGCGGGCTAGGGGCAGGGTGTCTGCCTGCAGGGGGTGGGACAGGGGCAGGCTGGGGCAGGGTGTCTGGCCAGGGGGAGGGGACAGGAGCAGGCTGGGGCAGGGTGTCTGGCCAGAGGGAGGGGACAGGAGCGGGCTGGGGGCAGGGTGTCTGTCCAGGGGGAGGGGACGGGGAAGGCTGGGTGCAGGGTGTCTGGCCAGGGGGAGGGGACAGGAGCGGGCTGGGGGCAGGGTGTCTGCCTGCAGGGGGTGGGACAGGGGCAGGCTGGGGCAGGATGTCTGGCCAGAGGGAGGGGACAGGAGCGGGCTGGGATTATGGAGTCTCAGCAGAAGGGGTGAGGGTGTTAAGAGCTCGGATGGAGGTGGGGATGCGGGGCGGCCCCGGGGCCGGGAGGTGTCGGGCTTGGATGGAGGGAGAGGACGCAGCCCCAGCAACTCCACCCCAGTGGCACAGCCATGAAGCTTGAAGCCAGAGCTGGAGCAGCTCCTGCCCAGAGAGGATGGCACCGAGGCTGGCCACAACAAGCGGCTGAGGTTGACGCCAGAGACCGCGGCAGCATGCGGACTCAGACGATGTCATTCTGTCATCCTGCAGGAAAAAGCTTTTTCTTATATAGAGAGAGAGGTGACACAAATATTGTGTGTTGCTGTAGGCGGTGTGGGGGGAGGGCCAGTTATGGAAGTACTTTCCACGCTATCAGATACACAACGAAATCGAGATAACGTGGGTCACCACGGAACTAGTCTCCTCTGGCATGAATCGGGGCAGCAGCTGTGCACCGCACGGTGTATCCTCTGCAGATTTAAAGAACAATCAGCGTGCCGGTTGTGTGGCGATTTCCTCCTGCTCCTAGGTTATTACTGCCACGAAGATCTGGTCAGTGGATCTACGCAGGATGATGGTGTATTAATTTAGATGGAATATAGGGGCTTGAAGGAGTCAAGGGGGTTAACCTGATCCTATCCCGACATTAAACAGTGTTAAACAGGGTCTCTCTGCTCATCTGAGGTGTTCCTCGCGGAAGCTCAAACAGGGTTTGCATTCAGATACTTTACCTTAATATTACCATGATAAACCCTCCATCCTGTCCCTTCCCCCGTGGATTCCTCATCCCTGCTTCTCCCCTCCCTCCCCAGGCCCTCCCTGAACTTGCGGCACACTGGGAGAGCAGGGGAGGAGTTCCTGAGTGGAGCAAGGGGCTGCTTTGCCCCAGACTGCATATGGTGCTGGACTACAGAAATCCGGACCATGGAGGTGCACACATTTGGGCAAGTTTAATTAAACTGGTTTAGACACACTGGTGCATACCTCTATGTTTTCAAGGATGCTCTTATTTCAGTTTGAGGGTGGCTTATTTTGATTTAATGTAAACTGTTCCCAGTTGACTTGAAGCGAGATCAAAACATGCCTAGTTTAAACCAGAACTGTGTTTTGCACTAAAATGTTTTGAACAACACGCCTTTAGTTAAATGGGTGCAGTTTGTGTGTAGACAAGCCCTCATTTAAACATTTTTCACGCACTTATTCCTTGTGGGATATGTTTGTTTTACTAACTGGGGAGATCTTTAAAAAAATAAATAAATCCTGCCATATAAGCAGTTTCCCCTGAAGTTTCCAATGAAACTGGAAACCTGGAGAAAAGGGATTTTTTTTTTAGTGAAATACAATCATATGACTTTGCTTTTTTCCACCCAAGTAAAAAGTAATTTTAAAAATGAGCTACGTTTGAGCCACATGCATCCCCTCTGTAAAAATGCCCAGTTGTGTCTTAGTCGTTTATACCATTCGTTTCACTATAAAACCATACTTTGTTTATTACTATTCACGACCAGTAATTCTGCTCTCTGGTCTGCTCCTCTTACTTTCCAGCTTTTTATAATGTACAAGGAAGTAGTCGATGGCTGACCTCCCCCCCCCCCCACCTCCCCACCCAAAATTCTTCAGATTAAATTTTATTGTGCGTCTCTTTAAGAATTTAGGAAGAGCAGCATGAGACTGAAATTTTTTTTGTCTTTTTCTGTTGCTTATAACCAAGGTGGATCAATTTAAATTAAGGCAATTTAAATCACTGATTTAATTTGTGTTTTAAATCTCATAGCTTCTAAAAAAACCCATTGATTTAAATTAGGTTGAGGCTTTCCAAAATTAATTTGAACATTTGTGTTATTTAACTTTAGATTAAAATTTATAATGAACTATATTCTAATTGCTGTGGTTTTTTCTAAAATGCTACTTCCAGTAGGGTATCTTATTTGAATTTCATAAAACTGATAAAGGCAAAACCCAAAATATTGAAAATTGAAGCCTTTGTGCTGCCAATATGTAAGGAAATACAGGTTGAACCTCTCTGGTCCAGAAACATCCATCATTCGGAATGATTTTAGTTCTAGCTGGATGTCCGCTTTCCATAGGTGTGGGCAAGTTTCCTATAAGTCCTATAAAGTTTGTTTATAGCTACCAGTCTTAACTCTGTGTTCTGTGCTGTTATTTAGCTCTAATTTACCCCTAGATGTCCTCTAACAGCTCAGTAAGCAGTGAAAATGTTGGTAGTGCTACTCGACCGGGAGTGGGCAAAAGGGCCTCTCTAGGCCGGATTCGGCCCACCAAGTGTGCTCCTGGCAGGGCAGGAGGAGACTCTGCGCGCTCCCCTGGCCCCAGGCCCTGATTGGCCTAGGGGTGGGAGGAGCGCGTGAAGTTTCCTCTGCCCTGCCCCCGCCCTGCAAGGAGCACACGGTACTTAGAAATGCTGCATGCTTCTGGCAGGGCAGGAGGAGGCTTTGCATGCTCCCCTGCCCCCAGGCCCTGATTGGCCTGGGGGTGGAGGAGCACGGGAAGTCTCTTCCCTCTGCTAGGGGCATGGGTGCTTGGGGCGGGGCAAAGGGGCTCCCCCATCCCCAGACCAATCAGGGTATGTGGGCGGGGAAGCCCGAAGCATCTTGGCCCCGCCCCTTCCGTTTGAGACCCCACCCCTTCAGGTGCAGCCCGGGGCCACTTCAAAAATTTCTGAAGTGGCCCCTGGCAAAAAATTATTGCTCACGCCTGTGCTAGACAATATTGACCTCCAGTGGTCTGGACATTTTTCTGGTTCAGAACCGGTCAGTTCCCAAGGGTGCCGGACTAGAGAGGTTCAACCTGTACATAAAAGTAGTCACAAATAGTTCCATTGACTTCAGCACAAACTGCAGGGGCACAAGTGTTTTTAGCATCAAAGACTAAAATTTCATTTTGATTAAGATCTCTTTCCTTAGTGGCATCAAATCTGTTGCTTCAAAACAAAATTGCTCCATTTCTGAGAATGAAAGTTCATTTAAACATTCGGAACATTAACAAAGTTATTTTGGGTTTTTTTGGTATATGCATAAGACAAAGTTTTCAAAAACAAGAACCTAAGTTAGTCTCCTAAACCCCATATTTAGGCTTCTAAAGGTAGGCATTTCAAAACCACCTAAATGACTTACAAGGCCAAGTCCTACTGACTTTCAGCTGCAGACTGTGGTGGAGGAGTATAGGTTGGTTGAAGCGTTTCAGTTTGTTCACTTTGAGGAAGTTGAAAGTATCAGAAGATGGTGTGTATTGTAAATAAAGTGCCAATATTATTTGCTTAACAATTTTGTTTTTGTATTTGCATCATACTGAGGGAGTTAAGGCCTAAGGGAGCTAACTAAAGAACATAGGTAGAAAACATCCAAGTTAGTAAATTAAGACTATACATGGTAAGAAACAAAATAGCACCAAGCAAATTTAAAATAAGTAAATAAAAAGTAGATTTTTAGAAATTTTTAAATAATTTTTATTCATCCCACTGATAATTTTTTCAAATGTTTACCTTTTATGCTGAAGTTTTTCAGATCTGGTCTCATCTTGAGTCTGAAATTTTTGGGGAAGCTTGAGCAAAAATAGCTCAGCTGTTTTCAATAGCAAAAAAACCCCAACAATAACAAAAAAAAAAACCAGTTTAAAGAAAAATAGACTTAAGCCAACACACAGAACGTTGAAATTTGGCATAGAGAGATTCCCTGAGTTAGTCAAAGGAAGTGAATTTATGGGCAAATATCCCAGCCCAGGTTTTCCAGTGTGTTCTGTTGTGCCTTTTGTGTCTCCCTTTAGACAGTTTTGTTATATCAATCTGCTTGTATTTGTATTACAGAAGCTTCTAGAGACCTCGGAGAGATTAGGGTCCCATTGTGTTGCATGTTGTACAAACCTATAGTAAGAGAGAGAAACGGATGTCTTTTCCAGGGGCAGCTAGCAGTTTGAACTAGGCGCACACACACAGAGATGAACTGCACATGATAGTCCCATGATCTTGTGAGTCAGATCTGATGTAGCAGAAGGTTTGCTTGTGAAGGGAATAGTAATATTCAAAATGGCCTTGCTGGCCCATGAAGAAACAAGTCATGTATGTACCTAAGATATTCCACTCGCCATAGGCGTCTAGACTTAACGAGGAATAGTTTGGCTATTTCTCTAATCACAAATTTACACCAAGTATTACAGAATATCGCTAGCTAGATAGAGAGGTACAGATAAATATTCTAAAGGACACAAGACAGACAGTATTTCTTGAACACAAAAGAGAAAACCCTACTTTAAAATCTCCCTTAAGTTCATAGCTCCAGGGTGGGCTCTTCCAGTAACCGTTCTGTTTGTCTGTTCAAATTCACCAGGCAGATGGTCTACCTGGTCTCTTCATGCTTTCGCCCCCTTTTGCCTCACAGGTATGAGGTAGAACACTACATGTAGCTATAAGCATTGGGATGTTTTTCTTACCGAAATCCTATCCAATGAGCAGACAATTCCAGCATCTTGTCAGTCTACCGAAAGTATATTCACGAGTCATTTTGCACCTGTGGAGCTGGTCGTTGGCTGTTTCCTTGGCAGTGCTGAAGTGGCTAGCATAGGCTGTGTCCCCCAGAGTTATTGTTGGCTTTTCAGAAGAGCTTCTGGTCTGGAAAAAAGTCCTTGCTTTTGCTTTTTTTTTATTATTTTTTTTTTAATTTGAGTGTCATGAACCTTCTCTCCTTCTCTTACCCAACCCGCTCGGATGTCTGGGAAGGATCCCTCGCAACCCATGAGCCCATGAACTCCCAAAGGAGTCCTTTCTACTAAGGTGCTTTGTGACCAGGTAGGCTAGTGCCGAAATTGGGATGTGCATGCATCTCCACTTACAAATCCAGCCACTATTTTCTGTACAATGCCAGGAGTCAAGCCCTGCCTTGCAGGTGATGTTTAATGGTCTTACACTATCACAACAGCTCCCATTGTGGATTTTCCACCTCCAAAAGGATTTCTGACTGACGGATTGCAACTTGGTGTTGTAAGTGTCGCTACTCACTTTTCCACCATCAACGTTGCTCTGATTTTAATATCTCCACCCGGCAGCTGGAGGTGAGTTTGGCGCACAGCTCCAAGAACTTGGCATTTCGCGTCGGAAAGTTCTGCAGTTGCCACTCATCATGTCAAACCTGCACTATAATGCAGTCCTACCGATCCTTGGGCCCAGAAATGGTGCCCTACCGTGTGGAACTGCTCCAGGAATACTCGTAGCATCCAGTTACTGTGCTCAAGTATCTCCATACTGTCCCCCTTGCAATCCCAAGTGTGCAAATAGTGGAGAATCCTGCGTCCTGTAATTAACAAAGGAGAAGAGACTTGTGCTCAGCTCTGCAAGCTCCTTGCTTCTGTCAGTGTGGTGGCAGACACCAAAAAATGCCTCTTAGGCCTGTGGGCGTTTTTAAAAAAGATTCACAAACTATGGAATATGAACTCTAATGTGGGATGTAGAAGGTGGCATGGGCAGAACTTGATCTCTAGCATCCAGAGAAATCTCTCGGTGACTTGATACTCCTCTACAAAGTACTTCAAAAATGCCCAAAAGACACTGGGATGCTTACCCAGGATGCACTATGCTTTTTGTGGCATTACGTGGACACGTGTCCCCGGTGAGTATATATTGCCTTGACACATGCTGCCAAGTGTGCACACACCTGAACATTGTCTAGACTTCATAGGCCGTATGCCAACATAACTTGCATCTACCACATTTTGTAGCATGGACGTAGCCCTATGTTATCTGAGACCGAACCTTCCCTCGGTCTCTGACGAGAGGCTGCTAATGGTTTGGATTTTCTGGTTTGAACATTATAAGGATGCCATGTCTTTGGCTTTTCGACTGTCCTGGAAGGTGGGGTGTGCAGGTCAGGTGCTTTGTTGTACCACTGCATAACTTGGGGCATCTCAAATCTTGACTCCTCCTTTGTGCACCAGACCAGAAGCAGACACATTGACGAAGTTATCAAATGCCCAGGCTCATTACGTGTGGTGTTCCCTCTCGGGACACATGTTGTTCTCTAATGAGATTGTCCACCAGTGTCTGAGGGAAGCTGCCGATGGCCTGGAAAGGGCTTGGTGATACTTGTTTTGCCATCCTTTTATGAAAGACACCTACTCCAATGGGGCTTTATATTTCAGACTAGGGGTTTTAGAATGAGTTCAAGTAATTGTGTAACCACTGAAAAACTCCCTCGTTGCATGAACATCAACTTCTGTGGGTGTCACCAGGCGTGTTCGGGGGACCAGAAAAAGGACCCTCAGTAATAAATAGGTTGGGGCGAGCGGGGAGCCTGAAGGAAAGGGACAAGCAGCTCCAGAACAGGTGAGGACAGATCCCTCTCCCCAGTGGTTAGACTGGCCAGTTTATGGCAGCAAAGAGCAACTGGATAGCAGACTGGACCCCACTGAACAATCTCCAGCCTCACAACAATTGGTCACAGATTTACGACCTTTCTACCACTGCAGATGCCTGGATTTGGTGATCTGGAGGAAGGAATGAAATCCACAGCAAGATGCAGAACCCGGAGTTGGGCTGGAGGCTGAGTCACTCCCTTTGGAGCGATTAGTAATGAATGAAAGTGAAAAGATGGCAAAACAGCCCTGGCGAGTGCTGGATGATCGGGGAAACCTCCCCTCCCCTCCCCTCTCCTCCCCTCCCCTCCACACACACCCACCCACCCACCCACGCCCAGGTGCTTCAGAATGCTGTAAACTGTTGGAGCCGGTGGGGTTACTTCACAGCATCTGCTGTTGGCGGATCTGAGGGGGAGCAGTGGTTTTTAAAATAGTCTCCCGTTATTTTTCAGTATAACAGAGCGACACCGGCCTACACTAACAGGGAAGGTCGACTTAAGATACACAACTCCAACTACGTTAATTCTCTAGCTGGAGTTGACGTATCTTAAATCATGTTTTCGCACCGTTCACACAGCGGGAGGTTGTCGGAAGCAAACACTTCTGTTGGCTTCCCTTACTCCTCGTGAAGAGCAGGAGTACCGATGCCAATGGGGGAGCCCTCTGTGTTCGAATTAGCAGATCTTCACTAGACCCGCTAAATCGAACCCTTGAAGATGGACATGACCTGGGTGTGTACGTTGTGTAGGGAGAGTTCAGAAGTGTTCTTTTCGGTCTAATGGGGCATGAATGAAGCACAGGTGGCTGTCAGCTTAGCCCCTCCCCTGTGTTGTATAGCAGGCCCGGTTTGAGCTAACGTGAGCCATGAAATAAGACATTCTGAGTCTAAGTTCAGATTTTACAGGTGGTTTTCAGTGAGACCAAGGATATGTCAACACTACAACGCAAAACCTGTGTTGCTCAGAGCCTGGGCCAGCTGGCCAGTGTCGACATTGAGGCTCAGGGTGGAGCAGAGGTTTTGAAATCAGCAAAGGGGGCAGAGGGTTGTAGTCTGAGCCTGAATGTCCACCCTGCTGCTGTTAGTCCCGTAGTCTGAGTCGATTGACCCGGGTTCTGAGACTCAGTTCTTTGGTTTTTTCTTTGCAGTGTGGACATGCACTTAGGGTTCTGAGGGCCTATGTGAATTCTGAAAATGGGATTCTGGTGTTGTTTCGGGCCAGATTTCTGAGGTTATTTAGGTGCATAACGCCCACGGACTTACTTGGGAGTTAGGAGCCTAAACATCTTTAAAAATCTAGCCCTGAAGCACTTCTGAAAATTCTACTGCAGACTGCAAAAGGTGACTGCTGTTTCCTCGTGTGTTTTCCGTTCATTAGCTGTGTTGCTGTTTGTGCTCAGGAGCCATAGTCCTTCTCCGGGATCCCATTGGGTTAGGTGCTAGTCAAGCAAGAAATGAACCCAACTAGGCAAATCTGCGGCTCTCTCGGACCACGTTTGCAGATCGTGAATGGATGTAGATCCACGTTTTAAAACTGCAAATCTGTGGGTATCCGCTTTATATCTGCAGTCGCAGACTGCGTTTGCGGTTCAGATGCGGATACAGATTTTGTATCCACGCAGGGCTCTAAAGAACATGCAAGACCAGGTAAAGCCAAGCTCTGGAAAACTTTTGTCCAGTAATTACCAATGTTTGAAAATGTATCACCATGCATAGCGAATTGAAGATCTGTCGTTTATTTTTGTAAAGCAAGACACCTTTCATGATGAAGTGCTAATATAAACGGTGATAAATTTAAAACTGCAATTTAAAATTCATCAGATTTGGCTTAATGTTTAGATCAGAATGGGATCCCAGTAAAGAAGTCCAATTTTGGGGGTTCCATCAGCAGCAGCTTTCCATGAGTTGTAGTATGCTGTTAGAGCAACTGTCTACATGCTAAACAGTGCAGACACCCTGACACATGCTGTCTTAAGTCAGACTTCATCTCCGGGTAGCATCTTTGAGCAGAACTATTAAAGCTTCTTTTTTTCCTTTTCATTTCCCTTTTCCTTTCTGTCTCTCTCTCAATTCTAAAATTACATGGAAACCCTTTAAAGGAAGACTATTAGAGCCCCCTTTGTGTGTTGTAACGTGCAGGTATGTGCTACTGTGTCCAAGTGGAGCTCCAGTGATAACAGTAGGACTCTGTGTAGTTACACAATCTACTTGCATACTATGCATTGAAGGAATGGGACATAAAGTTCTGCGTGGAGGCCTTCAAAAGACAGGAAATGCTGAAGTTAAGGTGGCATTCTCTGTATGTGATTGTGATCGATGTTCAGTGCATGGTTGTGTGCTGTTTCTCAGATTAGTATTCTTTCTATAACTTTAGATAGCTGTCTTGTATTTTGTTGGTGTTACGCTTGACGGGGAGGGATCACGTGAGGATTATCCGTTGTGATCCTTCCCTCTGGGGCATTTGATATTGGCCACTGTCGGCATACAGGACACTGGGCTAGAGTGACCTTTGGTCTGACCCAGTCTGGCCGTTCTTGTGCTCTTAAGGTCAAGTAAGAAAAGAGTGTAAGGGTACGTCTAGACTACCGCGTTTTGTCGACGGAAGTTTTGTCGACAGATACTGTCGACAAAACTTCTGTCGACAAAGAGCGCCTAGACACATTGAGTTCTGTCGACAAAGCAAGCTGCTTTGTCGACAGAACTCCGTAGTCTGGACGCAATGTTACAGGCAATAACACCTTCTGTCAACAGAGTTCTGTCGACAGAAGGTGTTATGCCTCGTAAAATGAGGTATACCAGCGTCGACAAAACTGCTGAGTTCTGTCGACGTTATGTCGACAGAACTCAGCGGTAGTGTAGACGCTGGTATAGTTTTGTCGACAAAAGTCCACTTTTGTCGACAAAACTAGGTAGTCTAGACACACCCTAAGTGTTAGTCATGAAAAAGTTACAAAAAGTTACAAAAAGCAAAACAGTCAGTATTAAAAAACTGAAGTAGATGGCAAATTGTTAAGGGGTTAAAGTGCAAAGTGAGCAAGTAGACAAGGTCTGCAACACACACAGAGAAGAGGAATGTAAGTAAAAATGAATACGTAAAATTGTCTTCTGCAGCAGTCCTTCCTCCTTTGTCTATCTTGTCTGTATACTGTATAGACCCTGATCCTGCAAGGACTTACGAATGTGCTGAACTTTAGGTACCCGAGTAGTTCCACTGAAATATCTGGGAATATTAAATTTTCACACGCATATTCTGGCCACAAGTGCTTTTACATTCTTTAGTAATACACTATAAACAGGGAGAGGTTAAAGGAATCAGCTACTGTATTTGGTGGTGAATTATTCACTTAGCGCTAGATACAAACATAAAAAGGATTGTATATGTAATTACATACATGGTTCTTTGCAAACTAGTGGCTGCATTCAGTTTGAAGATCAGAAATAAAATAACACACGGACACTACAAAAAATAAATAGGAAATATAAGAAATTCTGTAGTCCAAGTAAAAAACTATAAGAATATTTCCCTTAGCAACAGCTCCTTGAAAGGTGTACCAGTGTGCACATGGGATACATGCCTGTTTGTGTGTGATGACAAAATAATTACAATACATACTGTTTTATAGAAAATAATTTCCCCGTTAGAGAAGCATATCACTAAAGATATACAATGTCATGATCATGAGGAGCTCTCTAGCGTGTTTAAGAAAAACAATGTATATCAGGGCTGTATAATAAAATGGTGGCGGTTCGCCTGGGGTAGTCCCTGGTGGGCCAGCGCCGCTATATTTACCTGCTCCTCTGCAGGTACAGGCAGTTGGAGCTCCTGTTGCTCATGGATCGCCATTCCTGGTCAAAGGGAGTTGCAGGAAATGGTATGGACCGGGACATCACTTCCTGAAGCTCCCATTGGCTGGAGCAGCAATCTGTGGCCAACAGGACCTGCAATCGCCTATACCTGCAAAGGCATAGGTAAATATAATGCCGCCGGCCTGCCAGGGGCTAACCCTGGCAAACTGGATCTGGCCGGCGGGCCAGTATTTGCCCACCCCTGCTATACATGTACAGGCAGTCCCCGGGTTACATGGATCCAACTTACATCAGATCCCTACTTACAAACGGAGTGAGGCAACCCTGCACTAACTGCTTCCCCCCAGCAGACCAAGGAGACGCGAAGCTAGTGCCCCCCCCCCCCCCCCCAGCAGACCAGGGAGACGCGGAGCGGCTTTTCTCAGCAGACACCTCAGCTTGAGAATAAAGGACTGAGGGAAGTGGGGTGTGGGAGAATAAAACTGAGCTCTGGAGAAATGTTTGGCTAGAGTTTCCCCTACAATATGTACCAGTTCCGACTTACATACAAATTCAACTTAAGAACAAACCTACAGTCCCTATCTTGTACGTAACCCGGGGACTGCCTGTACCTGAGCTTTTACAAACTATATATAATACTCAGGGGGGTGTGTGTGTGCGCGTGGGTGTCTATGCAGGAATTTGTGCATGTACTTAATTAATGTTCAGTTCAGTGGGATAACTTTCAGCGCATACATTTAAGCATATGTCTACACTTTTGCAGATTTGGATGACAGATTTTTAAAAATCTTGTGTTAGGCCCCAAACCTGCAAATGCTTATGCCCGCTTTATGCATGTGACTAGTCACACACCATGCAGTGGAACTTTGAATTTTAAAGTTGCTCATAGAATCATTGGTGTAGCAGGAACTGCAAAGGTCTCCCGGTCTAACCCTCTGCCAAGATGCAGGATTTGTTGTGTCTACACCATACAAGGCAGTTGGCTAACCAGCCTCCTTTTCAAAGTCTCCAGTGAAAGAGGTTTCACAGCCTCCCGAAGCATCTGTTCCATTGTCCTGCTATTCTTTCAGTTAGGACATTTTTTCCTTACATTTCATCTAAATCTGCTACACTGCAGTTTTAATCCAATGTCTCTTGTCCTATCCCCCGAGGCAAGAGAGAGCAACATTTTTCTCCATTTTTTTTTTAACGGCAGTCTCAAGTGTTGGAAGACTGCTATTGTGGCCTCCGTCATGTGTATTTCCAGCATCAGGGCTTTTAAATTTTTGAACAGTAGTTTTTCATCGTTGGTATAAGCAAGTACCATCATACGTATGCCCCCTCCCCCCCAGGCGCAGAGTTAAGGTTGTGTGTTAAGATATAGCTTTTGTATTTCTTTGAGTGTGTGCCCAGGCAAGTTTTAGCTACAGTAAACAATTCTAAGTGTGGAAATTTAATTAAAGGAACCCCCGACATCTCCCTTTGATCCAGGACTGAAGAGTACAGTGTCCCTTATGAGGGCATGTTTTAAATTAAGCATTTCAGACGGATGGAAATACGTATTGTCCCCTACACGTTGGGTGCTTTAGATGGTGGCAATGCCCTAGCACCTGACTCAGTTCCCTGCAGACTCCTTTTTTAGGCACACATGTAATCTTCTAGAAAATGCCCTGAAGGTTGAGCAATCTACCACTTGCAGGTCCCCTTACAGCCTTTTTTCCTGTTGTGTAAGCATGACAAATCATTAATTTTTGATTGATTGCTTTGAATTATGGGAGCTCTGACA
Source organism: Pelodiscus sinensis (assembly GCF_052426305.1). Lineage (NCBI taxonomy): Eukaryota > Metazoa > Chordata > Testudines > Trionychidae > Pelodiscus > Pelodiscus sinensis. The sequence continues at coordinate 3,160,410 of NC_143074.1, read as the reverse complement.
GCCTTTTCTGTAGCTGAACAGCTGTATAACAAATGAACATATCAGTGCTCACAAAAGATTGGAGATCTAACAGAAGCAATTACATTGTCAACTCCTCCCTTTTGGCTTTTCCCAGGCAATGGAGGCAGGAAATTTTTTACTAGAAATTCCTCAAGTGACTTAAAAAAAAAAAGCTGGTTTATAATTGAATTAAATCTTTATCTCTTCATTTCTAGTAGACTGCCCCAGCCATCAGAACTCCAGATATGCCTGTGCTCTTCATGACGGAGATAAATCTCACTAACAAAATTTCACATTAAGAATTTAAAAGAAATAAAATTGCAATTTTTGTTTCCTATTCCTTTAAGATTTCCAAATTGCACCCAGTGCACTAAATGTGACCTCCTCAACTTTTAAATTAAGAATTTATGCTGGCTTGAAATTTATGAAATATTTCAGCATTAAAGAAAGCCTTTTCCCTCAGGAAAATTGAGCAATAAATCACAGCTCTCTGGATTTACAGCCCTACAGCCAGCCACGGATAGGATTTTTCCACCCTTCGTTCTGAAAAAAAAAAAAAAATGTAATCATATGAGACAGCTTAGCTGCTATCCTCCCACTCTCTAGAATTTTTAATTTCAGCTGTTTCTGCTTGGATTTATTTCCAATATTCCTGCTCGGCTTTTCAATTTCCTCAGTTATTAAATTTTAATTCAGTGCATTAGCATTTAAATTAAAAAAGGGTTTATTTTATCGAAATCCTTGGCTAGCCTCCATCTTGCCTGTTTCTGCCATTTGCACAAAATGTGAAATACAGTTAATGTCTTATAACTTATATTTGCACAAATTCAGAAATAAAATTTCTGAGATTGGAATAATATTGTCTTTCCAAGGAAACCTCTAATCAGAGAATGGGGGGGGGGGGGGGGGAGGAGAGGGAAGAAGGCACAGTACCTAGCAACTTTATGAGGAAAAAATAGTAGCAGCTTCTTGATAACACAGTTCAAGCAAAGAAAAGGTCGTGAATTGGACAATTCACAAATGGGTGAGGGAAAGGGAGTTTGACCCTTTCCAATTAGAGAGAGAGGCAGATTTGTTTAGAGCGGGGGGTGGGGGGACCTTTTTTGAGTTGGGGGCCACTGACTCACAGAAAAATCAGCTGGGGGCCTCTCACAAGTGAGAAGCAAAAAAAAACCCCTCCCTGAGGTGGCCCCCAACTGAGAAACAGAAAGACATCCCCCCCCCCCCACACACACACATTCCCCTCACACACCAGAACCTGGGGAAGCCCAGGCTATTAGATTTTGTGTGCCCTGAGGGCTGGAGTACCAATGTGCTAGAAGGGAGCCTTGAGCCTCGGGGCCTGATCCAGACAAGCTGGTCCCTGGTTAGAGAAACAACAAAGCCAGGCTTCTCGCTGATTCTGGGGATCCAGAAGTCCCACTTTCCACAGGCTGACTAGTTGGGCTGGTTCATCTACGGAGCTCAAGTGGTCGAAACACGTTTTGAGACCCAGAGCTCCTAGGTCCTGACCCAGCTCTGGCTCCGTGCCTGGCTTATGTGGCTTTGGCCAGGTCACTTATACTCTTGGTCTAAGCCTCCTCACTGCTAATGGGATTCATACTTCGCTACACAGCAGCGTTGTGCAGATTGACTGACAGGGAGACAGGAGAGCTTGTTCTGCTACTGACATCTTGTGTCCTTGGGCACTTCACTTAATCTCTCTCTGTCTCAGTTCCCCATCTGTGCAAGAGGGAAAATGCTACTTTTCACCTGTACAATAGTAGGGTGAATATATCATCTGTTAGGGATGTTAAATATCGGTTAATTGAATAGTCGAGTAACCTCATAGATTCTTATCGGTTACTATTCTGTAGTCCCTGGGGGTGGGACCAGCAGCCAATGTGCTCTGGCCCCACCCCCAAGGAGCTCCCTGCCACTCTGCACTGCTGCCTCTGAATCAGGTGGGAGCTGGTCCATGAAGGGAACCTGTTTAAAAACCAGCTCCCCTCGCGGATCAGCTGTCTGTCACCCTGCGCTGCCTGGTTCCTAGTACACTTTAAATATAGAGCCGCAGTGGGGGTAGGTCCTGGACCCAGCACAAGCAAGTACTGAGCCAGGCTGCTGGCCAGCGTGCTAAAAAAAAATGTCCTGGCATGGGGTGGGGAGGGGGGCGGGATGCGTGTAGTCTATCGCATTAACCTATAAGCGTTTGCTCATCGGTTAATTGACGGCACTATTACATCCCTGGTGTCTGTTAGTTTCTTGAAGTGTTCAGATGCTATTTAATAAAGGACAAAAGCCGTTGCTAGTCAAGCACTCCCACGCGGGCTGCTTTCATGGCCCACGGTTGCGCTGTCCCGTGGGAGCTCTGACCTAGTTATACAGCGTGTCAAAATGACCGGTCCTGCCGAGACCATATTTAAACCTGCATGGGCAGTTGCATGGCAGAAATATGCTGTGCCACCCTCTGTCTTGGGAGGGACTCTTGTCCTCCCTCCATCCTCTCCAGGAGGTCATTGAATTATGTGCTGCCGGGGCAGGTCTTTGAACCCTGCCCCTCCACCCCCTGGGTTTTTGCAAACTAGCTGTTGAGCGCAGGAAGAGCACAGGAAAGACAGAATGACGCCAGGATCCTTTTCGGTTAGGGAGTTCTGGCGTGCTCGCTGCCCCCGGCAACAAAGCTGCGTTTCCTTGTGCAGAACCTTCCGCTGGTCCCAGGTACGGGAAGGGAAACCAGCTCTTGCCTTTGCTCTTGCATGCGACGGTTCCAGGATTGTAACTGGTGTTGCCTTGGGAATGGATCAGCTGTAGCTAGAGGCTCCAGCTCCACATAAAACAATGCAGTTTGAATCCTAGAATCACTGGGTTGGCAGAGACCTCAGGAGTTGAGTCCAACCCTGTGCCCAAAGCAGAACCAACTCCACAATCATCCCAGCCAGGGCTTTGTCAAGCTGGGACTTGAACACCTCTAGAGATGGAGATTCCACCCCCTCCCTAGGGAACCCAGCCCAGCGCTTCATCACCCGCCTAGGGAAATCATTTTTCCTAATATCCAGCCTAGACCTCCCCCACTGCAACTTGAGCCCATTGCTCCTCGTTCTGTCACCTGCCCCCACTGAGAACAGCCTCTCTCCAGCCTCTTTGGAACCCCCCTCCAGGGAGTTGAAGGCTGCTCTCACTTGCCATTTAGCCGGCTATTTATATTTTAATTTCTGCAGAAAACGTGTCTGAGTTTGGGCCAAAGTAGCCCCGCTTGGAGACAAGGGCTGTGCAGGAGAGATGAACACAGCCCTAAAATGATCCTAAGACGCTTTGGTGTGGAAAACGGGGAGGGAGCTCATCTCCTCACTCCTCATCACCGTAGGGCTCCGGGCTCCGATCGTGGCTTGCCACAGTTCAGGGCCCAGACTCCCTTTTCCCATTGGGACTCCCACACACACCTGCGCTTCCTCCCATGCTGGCCCTCGCAGATGGAGCACCTCCCTGAACTGATCCCATGAAACTGCTTCCCTTCCCTTCCCTCCCCATTGCTTCTTGGCACTCACCCCTGCCGAGACTAGCGGGCAGGTGCAGGAGTCAAGGCAGCGGTCTAAGGGGCTCATTGGGATCACCTGCAGCAGCAAGGACATCACTGCAGCTGCCTCCTCCTCATGGGCTCCTTTGAAGGGAGGGTCTGCAGACCCTTGGTGGATGGGCTGCGTGGCCCAGCCCCAGCTACGGGCTCCTGAGGGGGCTTCCCACCCCAATCCTGGCAGCTCTTCTGCAGCAGAGGGGGGAGGCTGTCCGGCAGGTCCTCAGGGAGGGAAGGCAGAGCTGCCCGGCTTAGCCCCTGCAGGTCCTCAGGGGGCTGGGACAGGACTGAATGTGCTGGCCCTGGAAGCTCCTGAGGTGGGGTGGGTCCCATGTGGCTCTGGGGCTGAGGACTGGGAAGGGAGTGGTTTGGAGAACTAGGGGGGCACTTAACCGAGGCAATATAGAGACTTTTGGCCATTTTCTTCCTGGTGCAGCCAATCCTTTTGGTCACTCTGCAGTAAAACTGTCCCCTGCACTCCCTGCCCCCCAGGGGTCGTTGTGGAGCATAGCTGTTCCTGCCCTCAACCCCCTCCCTTTCCGGGTTATTTTCGGAATCCAGGCATATCCCACTGTCCTGGCCCAACCACACCTTGGCTTTGCTTTAAGTTAGGAGAAGAGGAAGCTGCCTCCCAAATTTGGTGGTCCTAGCTCTGACCGTTTAGGAGGAGTTCTTGAACAAACGGACTCAGCCAGCCAGACTTACAAACTGTCTAAAATATAGAGAGAGATTGTTCTGGGGGAAAAGTTACAAAGTGAGAGTCTCTGCACTGTCTGACCCTAACCAGCCTTTTTTGTCTTTTGTTCTCTAGGCTGATGAGAGCAGCAGTACGGGGAAGAGAAGCTCTTCAAGCAGGTATGTGACTGGTTCCTCTCACCTTTGGTTTCTGATGTGAATAGCTCTGGCAGGTCTGTCTTCGTCCGGTGCCAGTCTCGGGGGTAGGAGCCTTCTCTTAGGTGGGAGCCAGAGATGACTGGGGAAAAGGTATGCAAAATGATTGTTTGCCTTTGCTTTCAAGGAGGGAGAAAGGATTTAAATGCGTCATGGGAGGCTGATGACATGTATCAGAACCACCCGTGACAATGTTTTTGTTCCATCAGGCATTGGGAGTCTAACTCACAATTCAAATGGGTGGCAGGAACGGTGGGGTGTCTATTCACCGTGCCTCACTGTAAGAGTCGATGGTAGCGGGGATGCACTCCATCCACCAAATGTGCTATGGGTACGTCTAGACTACATGCCTCTGTCGCCAGAGGCATGTAGATTAGGCTACCAGACATAGTAAAATGAAGCAGCAATTTAAATAATCGCCGCTTCATTTAAATTTACATGGCTGCCGCGCTGAGCTGATCAGCTCTTTGTCGGCTCAGCGCGATAGTCTGGACGCGCGGGTGTCGACATCAAAGGTATTTGTCGGCCACCCAGGTAAACCTCATCCCAGGAGGCATCCCTGAGTGGTCGACAAATACCTTTGATGTCGACACCCTCGCGTCCAGACTATCGCGCTGAGCCGACAAACAGCTGATTAGCTGTTTGTCGGCTCCGCGCGGCAGCCATGTAAATTTAAATGAAGTGGCGATTGTTTAAATCGCCGCTTCATTTTACTATGTCTGGTAGCCTAATCTACATGCCTCTGGCGACAGAGGCATGTAGTCTAGACATACCCTCTGTGAGGATGTGCACCTTCAACTTCATAAAATCGGATGCTAAAAATCTACCTCAGTAAATTCATGTAGACATACCCTCAGGAAACTAATGAGACGTAGGCCCTTTTGAAAATAGGGTTTAGGCTCCTACGTCACTTAGACCCTGCTTTTTAAAAGTATTTGGTATTTGCTTAACTCCAGTCCATGATTTAAGTGTCTCATAACTTTGAAAATCTGGCCTTTGTGAACATTTTACCTGGCAGGTTTTTTGAAGGTTTTGGACTGTACTCGTGGCTGTCATGTGATTAATTAGCTCTTTGTCCTAATGCTGTAACTGAGCTGTACAATCCTAAATCTTATCTTCCTTTCATCTGTGCTGGGCAGTCATTTTGTGGGGGAGGTGAAACCGTTTCCACTGCAGTGCTGACCAAGCTGTAGGACACTGAGAGCAGATGCAGATAAACTCAATGGAATGTCTTCCAACAATTTTGCCTGCGCCCGGCTGCCAAAGCCACCGCCACCTTGTGGCAAGACCTCATATAACCCTCCGCCGGCATCTCTGTGGTGGTGGTTGTCGGCTGTAGGGCCTGAAGGCTGGAACACTGCTCCATCCGTGATAGGAGACAGAAGATGGCCGGCGCATGCTCACACACAAGAGAAAAATCACAGGATGGCAGGAGAAGAATCACAGAAGTTGTTGAGTTTGACCCCGAAGCCCACAAGTTCAGTCGTTTCTGGCTTACTTCCCCATTGTGTCTCCGGGGCACAGAGACAGAACAACCAGAATTCACAGAGTGCAGCAGTGAAGCAAATGTCTATCGGGAATGTTCTAGACAGTCTGGGTCCTGCCATGAGGGCAGGGGACTGGACTCGATGACCTCTCGAGGTCCCTTCCAGTCCTAGAATTCTATGATTTTATGATTAAATCATCATGGGATGCCCACTTAATCTGCACAAAGCCCATGCTATGTTTACACACTGATCTGTATTGGGATTTTATAGAGAATACATAGTTGTCGGAAACTTCTTAATACGCACCAGTTAGTGCAAAGAAATTCAGTGTGCGCTAATTCGCTCACCTCCATGTAGCCAGGGCCTGAGTCTGTTGTCAGTCGGGCTTTCTCATTATTCTTCAAAGGGTGCGCAGCAGCACTGGAGTATAATAGATCTCCTCTGGACATGATGCTCTTATCTTGGCACCTCTAGCTCCCTGACATTGGGCACCTGAAATCACTGCTCAATTCCTCTTTTAAAGCATTCTGTTGTGCTTTTGCTCCCCCACCCCCATTTGTTCACATGCGCAATTCCTGTCTGTTTACTAATAAATGATCAGCTAAAGTTTAATCCATCAGGTAGAGCAGCGTTTCTCAACCTTTTTTTTATAAAGTACCCCCTTTAAAAAAAATTATAAGTATCCCCAGTACCAAGAGTTTTCAGACACACACACAATTTTTTCTACCATTGCAACACATTTGTTTAAACAATTTAATCATAGCCGGGTGGGCGACAAAATTTTGGGGTGTAAAAAATACAAAAATAATAAAGCGCTGTAAAACTTAAAACAAAATTTCAGTTTTCTCCAAATTTCAGTTGTGTTGACGTTACCCCCCCAGACTTCTCTCGAGTACCCCTAAGGGTACTAGTACCACTGATTGAGAAACACTGAGGTAGAGCACCTCCTAGCATGGCACAGATAAGCTCTTCTCTCCCAACTGCCCTGTCGTATCCTTCGTTCCTCCATAACTAAGCCAGTGTCACTTGATCATCTGAAGAGTGTCATTTGTCTTTCCCTGTATTCACTTCCCACACTTCTTAGTTGTCTATTACTTTGTTGCTCTCACTTACTTAGAACTTCTGGATGCTTAAAAGTAATAAATAATGACAGTAGCTCAGGAGCATGCCCCATTGCATGTCTTGATGGTCTTTAGCAATTCTAAGTAGCCAGCCCATCTTTGGAAGACTCCTGGATAACCAGTCCTCTTATTGTAAATGTGTCTACTCAAGTGTCATTACTACAAGACTTACATATTGTTAGGCTCGGCAGAACTAAAATTTTGTTTGCTTTTTAATTCTGATGGATAATTTTGATGTTTAAAAATAAACATTTTGTATCCATATACATTTTCGCCATATGTGAAAGTGGTCAGGTGATAATTATTTTATACCAGTCATCACTGAGCTTCAAAAACGTAACGCTTTTATAACCCTTAAAACGCAAATCGTCCATATCCTATGTAAAAATGTCCGAGGTCGAGATCCTTGACTGAAACGCTAATAAAAGTTCTGAAGCAGCCACTATCAAAGGAAATATTTTTTTCATTTTGTGTGTGGGTGTGTGTGGGGGCGTGTGTGTGTGGTAAAATCGTTTACAGCCATTTACTGATAGAAATGGAGTCCTTCCAAGCCCACATCCTGTACATGCAGAAGATATTTGAGGAGGTGCAGAGAAAAAAATCAAAACAATACAGGGTTTGGAAAGTCTGATGGGCCAGAGACAATTGAAATAACAGAGTCTGGACAAAACATGGGAGGAACCAGCTTCGTATTGGCCACCAGAAGATGAATGGCTAGAGGGCTCTAGTAAATCTTTTCTTTCTCTAATGTCTCTTGTCCTGCCCACATCTAGTTCAGTTTCCTTAGTTTTCAATACAGATTTTTTTAGCATCGGAATTTGTGTGTGTGCTATTGCGAGTTCCTCTAAGCGTGGCGTGCTTCTCGCCTGCATTTATTCAGTAGTCACCTGCCTTTTGAATGTGCAGAAGTAACACTCATATCATTTTGTGCCTGCAGTTCCTTGTCGGTGCAAACCGTACCACTTAGGTGAGGACCTTGCTTGTACACACGCAGACCAGAGTTTATTCCCATACATTGTTGTTGTGCACAAGGAGTGAGGGTTGGCGTTTCCCGGGCCTGGTCTTGTCACAATCTTTACCTAGTTTTGGAAAATCAGAGCTAAGTCATATTAGTCATTTTATTTTATAGGAGGGTAAGGGAAAAAAACTTTCCCAAATTTTTAAAAAAATCTAGGAGTACCTTTAGACAAAGCTACAAAAATGGTTGTAGTTTCAAATTTGGCTTGGACGACATCCTCAACAAGGCTTCTGTTAGAGATATTTGTTACTGCTTTTATCAAGTTAAGTCCATTGGAAACTGCCCCTTGTTAGTTGTTAGCCATAATATAAGCCCTTCGCTATTAATGTGCAGTATATCATAAAATATACAGGCAGATTAGGGTTGCCAAAGCAACCTTATCTTTTTAGGGTTTCTGAATTTGGTGTGCTTGATCTCACAACCTTAATGGAGCTGAGCTCCTTTATAGTCATTTATTCATTGCATTTAATTGATTTTATACCATTTAAAAGTCTTACCTTCTCTGCTGTTTCAATCTGAAGTGTCTGGCACTTGCTGCCTTTGAAATAGCTCCAGTTCACTCGACCGCTGTTTTAAATTGCGAATTAGTGATGTGGGAGGGAAAAATCTCAACTCCTTTCTAACCTCTTCACCTGCCTGGGACCCCCACATATCAGTGCATGCTCGTTAATGTGAAATTTTGAGAACTGACAATCATGATTAAGGGCCTGGAAACCATTTGCTACGAATGGTGACTGAAAAAAAGAGGACTGCCCATTTCAGAGAGGAGGCAAATCAGAAGGCAGATGCCCATCTAGTAGAGAATGGTCTAGAGAAGATAGATCAGGAACTTCTATTTTCCATTTTATAATTCAAGAAAAAGCAGATTTTCAATTCAATCAAAACAGCAAATTCAAATCAATGAAAAGATGTTTTTTTTAATATATATTACTTACTTAAAGCCCTGTTAGTAGCTGGAACTCCTTGTCACAAGACATTGTTGAGGCCACGAGTTTAGCAGGATTAAAAAGATACTAGACAGTTATATGGCTATCGAGACCATCTAGAACTATAAGAAGGACTATTAAACGAGTAAAGTAGTTTGGAAAGGTTGTAAGCCATTCTGTTTTGGGGCAAAAGCCATGTGTTCAGGTTAGGAGGAAAAATTCCCAAGGGCAAGTTATTCCACATGTGTCTGCTGTAGCATTTCATGCACAGTCCTCTGAAATATCTGGTACCAGACTAAATACACCACTGGTCTGATATGCCTTACTCCACAGTGTGGCCATCCGTAAGTTCCCTGTGTACTTGACAGGAATCCTTTTGAGGGCTGGGAATTGTTCAGAAATACACTGTTTTCAGTTGTGAAGTATTGGGAATCTGGGTAATACTGAGTTGATGCTACTTCCAAACGGTAAATATCAGGATTGAATGTTGGGCTTTGGATCTTACAACAAAGATTCAATCATGTCTGACAAACCACTTAGTTCTTATACCTTCCTGCGTCACTAGGCTCCCATGGGGACTCGTGCAAGATCCAGTTTTGTGCAAGTGTTGTGATTGTACAGCGTGTGGCTGGGGAAGGAGAGCTGGCCCCTCTCTTGGCTGACTATCTTAAAGAACGGTTAGTTGTTTTCATCCTTCACTGCACTTCTGAAGTATGTGGAACCCCGGGTGAGATCAGCCCTGACCTAGGAGCTGGATCGGCTTGAGGCAGGGGACTGGAGCTGATGGAAGCTCTGGAGCTTGTTGTGCAGAAGTGATGTAATCGCTGTCCCTTAATGGAGCTAAACCCTCGTACCTTCCAGGCTGAGAACCAAGGTGTGAGGTGGTCTGTGTTACAGAGTCTGACAATGCTGTAACCGAGGTCCCCCAAACAGCTGTTGTTTAATGTGGTGTTTGCAGGGGTCTCAGATGCTTCCTTTTCTGGAAGGGCTGTGCTGAGCAGGTGAGTGGAAGGGAGCCCTGCAGTGTTTGAGCATCCCTGATGGGGATATGGGCAGTGTTCCCTCTCATTTTTGTGCCCATGTGTGGATTGGCTTCCCTTGTGTGCATCTCCATGCAGACCGTGTGTGGCAGGGGTATGGGGTTGGTGGGGTGGGGCTCCGGACTTAGGCACCTGCTCAAATGTCGGTGGTTCAGAGGGTTAAAAGACCCACATGCTGGAAGAATTTGAGCCTGTTTCATGCTAAGAAGCTTGCACCCAATGGTGGATGTTTATCATCATCATCATCAAAGAATTCCAGTCAGTAATTTTCCGACTTCCGACCTCATTGACCTCAGTGGCCACTCTAAAGTCTAGCCACTGAGGTTGCATCTACACAGCAAAGTTATTTTGGAATAACATCCGTTATTCCGAAATAACTACGCAAGCATCTACACAGCAATTCCGTTATTCTGAAATAATTTCAAAATAATGGACGGCTTATTCTGACTTCTGTAAACCTCATTCTACAAGGAATAACGCCTAATCCGAAATAGCTATTTCAAAGTAAGGCATGTGTAGACGCTCCACTTCTACTATTTTTAAATAGCCCCTCACCAGGGCCATTCTATACTATTCCTCCTGGGGCTCTACATCGAGATAGCATGTCTACATTAGAGAAGCCTGCCTCGGACTAATTTTGAGGCTTCTCTGCAGTGTAGACGCTCTCTTTAGAAATAAGGTATTTTGGAATAACTATTCTGGAATAGCGTATTCTGAAATAATTGTGCAATGTGGACATACCCTGTGGAGGTTGTTCCCATATTAGTGTATTCTCTAGTGCTTTGTATAGTGTAACTGTGAATGTCACCAGTGAACTGTTTCTAACACTTTGCACCAGTCTTCAGTCCAACAGCTCTTGTTATCATGCAGTTTTGTTTACTGTTCCATCCACCTTTTCCTTTGCTTATTCTCATCCCACTCATCCTGCAGGTCTCATCTCTTGGGCCAGCACAGTATCTGTCTAATCTAATCCATTTCAAGCATTTATACCATGTTTGTCTCTGTAGTTTCTGAGTACATACAAATATTTGTGGGTAGTTATCACAATCTCCCCTCCCCCATCATCTCTTAGTCAAGCAGTATAGATTGACTTTTTCATGTTTTCCTTATGTAAATCCTTAATCTGTCCTGTTCTATTTGTCCTTGATTTTCTTCCTCTTTGTTGACATTTCTATGCTTAACAATGTAAAGATGCTGGCAACTATTTTATTACAGACTGAAATTTAGGTTTTAACCTCAGTTTGCAAGAATTCTTTTTTTCCCCTTGACTGGTTACATTCTTTTCCATGTGGCAAACACTGAGCTTTTCCTTTTTTTTTTTTTTTTTTTTTTTCCCCTTTAACAGTGGCTAAACCAGTAAGTGTTTTGTTAGGCTTTCTTCTTCCAGCTATCCTCAAGGTGTCCTTAATAAGGACATCTTAGTTCTTGGAATGAATTTTGTTAATACCACATGGATTCACTGTGGCTCTTCTTTTTTGTTCTGTTTTGAATTTTAACTTTTGTTTGCTAGAATTCCCAATAAAGAACCTGATAAAGTTTTATACTTCCCCTTTTTTTAAGAAAAAGAGCTGAAACAATTCAGCTTCCCTGGAGGATGGGCAGACAGTTAAAATGCTGCATTTAGATTGCGGAGGAGATTTTTCAGCAGATATACCAATTGAAGTCAAGTTTTGAGTCTCTGTTTCTTGATTTCATATCATGATCCCGTTGTGTTAGTGCCATTGGTTTATATATCATAGTTAGGGCATGGGCAGTTAATTTATGGCATTTCTTTGACCGGACAAAGTTAGGATGCAAAGGCCCTAACAGGCACCATTAGGTGACTGAGACGTGTAGCCAGTCTTGAATGTGGTGGAGTGCACTGTGTTTGGCTCTTCTTTGAGACATTGCTGTTGTATATTTCACGAATCTAAAGCCCCTGTGAATATTACACCATGTACAATTGTATCCTCTTCCTGCCCTATGGTGTTGCATGACGTTGCTTTGGGCTCTCCAACAGCTGTTGCATTTTGCTCCAGCGCCAGCAGCATCTCCCTGGTGGGTGAAATGATTCTCTGCACTGCGTAATTGTAAAATCCTATTAGAGTCATCTGACTTAAAGCGCTATTGCATAATATTGGCATTTATTTAGCACCTGTCATCTGGGGAACCCTAAATCTTGGTCTTTGTGCCTTCGTCGTGGTGTCTGGCCAAACTTCTGCTTTTCAGCCCATGTTTTGAGGGGATGCAGAAGAGCTGGAAGTTTTCTGCTTTGGAGGCAAAAGGCAGGCTCATTCTTCTTCCACAGAGGCAGCATGTCACATTTCTCTCCTCTTCTCTAGTGAGAGCAGAAGCCACTTGGCAAACTCATTCCCTGTGCTTTCATGTGGCTTGTGGCCCAGCAGCTGGTCGGTGGGGAGCCTTTGCCTCTTCTGTGGCAGAGGGGAGGGAGGAGTTTTAGTTTCATCATGCACTGAGCCACAGTTTTGCCAGCGTGGGCCTGTTTCTAGAGTGCCGGGGTGTGTGGGTGGGGAGGGTTGTGGCTAATCAAACTGACCCTGAATTGGCGACCGATTGCTGAGGTTGATTTAAATCAAAGCCTAGGACGCTGTAAATATCCATCGTTGCCTGGAGCTAGGAATGGAATGCCAGAAAAACTGCAGCTCCTTGGACGTGCCAACCTGGAGTGCATGGGACCCAGCCTGTTTCCCGCTTAGAATATAACGCACCGTAGTCAGTTTGCCCTCCCAAATGCAGACCAGGCCTTGCCTTTCACCCCCAAATAATCAACTAAAAGCGAGAAAAACAATCGTCATGCAAATGCCACAGAATGCTAGCCTGCAACGAGAGCCTTTGCTCCAGCACTGGCCGGAGGGGCTGCTGCCGTCGGTCTCGGGCATGCTGGGATAGCTGTGCCCCAACAAGAATTCGGCAGGTGTGGGGCAGCAGCTTGACTCACATTGTGGCTCTTGAAAATGGGGTTAATCTTTGGGATTAGCGATGCTACCCCAATGCAAATAAGTGGGTGTAGCCTCTGGGTTTAAAGTTGGAAAGACTCTCTCTCCGCTGGAGGAATGATCCATTACTAATTGAGTCATTAATCATCAACTCACCTGACCAGATCCCCGTAACTGGGGTTGGAATATGGCTTAGCGTAGATGAAGCAAAACTCTTTCAGACGTTCATACAGAAAGCACGGGGTTGAGCACAGGGCCCATCATGTTTCTATAATGATGTTGAAAATGGTTGGATGTGTCTGTGCCCATTAGTAGTTAAGTTCCCGTCACCCTCACTTGAGGGTGATGCCAGAGAAGACCTGTTGTGGAGAACATTGTCGGTTGGGGTCACCTTCCAAGTGTAGGCCGACATGAAATGAAAGAGCTTAATGTCTTTAGAATTGTTTTGCTGAGCTGTCTCTAATGGGGCGTGTTGGACAAGTGGCAGTGTAGAGAACGGCTGGTCTATTTTAATGAGGAGAAAATTCTTTTCACCTCTGAAGTTAAGATGCTTGAAAAATTCTCAGCAGTAAATTTCATGGAAGACCTGTGGTTTATAAATGGACAATTTCAGTCAGCTGTATCAGAATAAAATGCTAGGTCACGTGATACAATCCCTACTTGTTACTTTACAGTCCCTACTACAGGACTTCCCCCGCCCATCCAACTATTCTTTCCACAACTCGAATGGGTTTTCATCACTTATGGAGAAGTCCAGCTCTGAGTTGTGCAACCTCTAAGAATTTGGGCAATAGTAAAGATGTCTTTACAGGTATCTGACACTGAGACCAAATTAGTGTGAATTCCTCATCTTTGCTTTCTGAAAGCACCAAAATCCTTCACATTTTTATTTTCCGGGGACGTATTAAGCTGCTTTGCATCTAAGAGCCACCCAGGAGAAATGCTGTGTTGCTCTTGGATACTGATTCGGGAGCGAGGTAGAGTGATCAGACATCTGGCAGTGGCAGTTTCAACCGAGTCTCCTAGTGCATGGCAAGAGGAATTGTCTGTCCCTTGTTTTAACGCACACGTGTTCAGGCCCATGTTAGACTGTAGCAAAGCTGTTTCCCTGAGTATGTAAACACCTCGTTTTTGCCCTCTTGTCAGAGATTCCCTTCTCATATGTCTCTTGCTCCTCATTTTTCGTGAGCTCTTCAAAACTCTCTTGGTGCTGTGTTTAGCACTTGGAACGTATTTTTAAGGCACAGTCCTCCATAGAGGGAGTGGCTATGCTACTAGGGCAAGGCTACCAGAAAATTGCAGGTGTGTCCTAGTTAATTTTAGTTTTTTTAATTCACGTATTAATGAGGAGGATCTTCATTAAACGTCTGAATAACAGAAGCTAGAGCACCAGCATTCTTATGACTACTTGTAAGAGCATAAACCAAACCAGCACTGACATTGCAACAACACTCACAAACTGACAACGGGAGCCTGTCAAAAGTCCAGGGTCCTGTGGAGATTGGTTCTTGGCATTATGCTATTTAACATTTTTATTAATGATCTGGAAGAGAGTGTAGTAGTTTGAAGCAGACACAACATTTGGGGGGAGTGGTAAGTAATAGGGATGCAAGAGCTTAATCTTTTGAATGGTTAAATCGGTGTCTGGTCCAGTTAAACTCCTCCCTCCTGGAATGACCAGCTTCCCGCTCCTGGCCCCGTTCCTGGGGAGCTGCCGGCTCTGTTCCTGGGGAGCTGCCGGCTCTGCTCCCAGGGAGCTGGCTGCCGGCTCGTGCTGCAGGCTCTGCAGTTCAAGGTTTATCCTGAAGAACCCAGAGCTCAGCTCCATTCTGAAAACTGACTATTCCTCCCCTCTGTTTCCTGTCTCTTAACCAGTTACTAATCCATGAGAGACCTTCCCTCTTATCCCATGACTGCTTAGAACAACCTGGAAGTTGAAATTATACAAATCCAGACTAGAAAGAAGGTGTCAGTTTTTAACAGAGAGTAATTAATCATTGAAAACTTTACCAAGTGCTGTCCGGTCATTTTTAAGTCAAGGTTGAATGTTTTTCTAAAGGTCTACTCTAGTTCAAAGAGAAATTATTTTGGAGAAGGTCTGTGGCTGGTTAGATGAGATGGCCATGCTTGGTTAGGTACACTTGGGTCCTTTCACCCCCCATCAGCCATTTCAGGGGAAGAATCCAGGATGCTCCACATCCAGTGTCCATGGAAAGCTGGACTCTCTTCACAACCCTTTTCACAACTGCACCTACGCTCTTCTCTGCTCATTGAGAAGGGGCAGAGGAACTGACAGCTGAAGGCTGGGTCTTTGTTGATCTCTTCCTACCCCCTGAGAGGCTCAGCAGGATGAGTGCTGTAAAAATCCCTCATTAGATGCCTCTGAATACATATGCAATCACAAATCACTCAGAAGGAACGTAGCGTGTGTATGCCGCTGTTGCTGTCTTCGGAGAATTACATGACAAATTATTCCTGGCTGGAAGAAATGTCCTTTTATAATTGGGGGTTTTCTCGCATTCTTTCATAAGGGAGGAGCGTGTGTATTTTCAAGTAGCTTTTAGTTACTTTCATTATTTATGAGAGCGATGCTCCAGATCAGAAAAAGCAAACGGAAACTGCTAGTTTCTTCTGGCTGCAGCAGTTGAGGTGTTCTGTTTGCTTTACGTCGTAGCTGGTTTCATTTGTCGCAGCCACAAAGATGGCTCTCCAAGGATGCAACGTGGTGTGAGACCAGGCAGGGCATGAGCCATTGGCTCCCCTAGGGAACGCAGCCTTGCAGTGGAGTGTCAGTGCCCTGTAGTCAGGCCAATGGTCAGTCATTCCTGTTTAATTCCTTAAATATTCCATGGGCCGGGTTCTCTGCTGTGTCTGGTTCACGCAGATTTTCTTTCCAGCCCTAGGCAGAGAAGCTAGAGGGCTCTCGAGGGACCAACTGTCATCTGGAGACTGCAGAATATATTGTGTTCCTACCACTCTCTGCTACCCGCTCCAACACATCACCTGCATCCGGGACCTCTACCACCTCCGGGCCTGTTCTGGACTCCCCTCGCTCTGGCATATGCCAAGCAGAGAGGTCAAGGGATGTTTCTGCTCCGTTTTTGCAACGTAGGGTAGGGCGTTGTAATTCACACACCTCCTGGCTGTGGTGTTCTGGCCCCTCCAGTGACACTGAGACCTCTTAGAGATGAGTCAGCTACAGCCTTAGCTAAGAGACAGGTGGGCAACCTATGCTGAAGAAGGTCCACTCCTGTGGCCCTCTCACTTCCTCAGTGGGCCACAAGATTGATGTAACCAAGATTGTCTCCTGGGCCAGGGTAGTTTTGCTCCCTGCGCTTGCGTGCCTAGAATTTGCGGGGGGTGCCAATGGAAGTGTAGCAGCGCTGTGATTGGATACAGAGAGATCACATGGCGCTCATAGTCAGTGCTGTGTGCAATCAGCACGCGCCTCACTTCACATGCCCTTGCTTTATGGGCACGTCACATTAGTAACACCGGTCGAAAAAAACTACACGGGCGGAAACCAGCGGAACCTGGCAACTCTGTGTCTGGGCAAGGGTAAACAAAATGTCTGGCGGGCCACACCTAGAGCCCCAATGGGCCTCGAGTTGCCTGCGACTGCTTTTTGCTCTTCCATTAGAGGCTCATGTCTTTAGCTCTTGAGGTCCCAGGTTTGATCCTGCTCACCGACGACCAGGGTCGGTCGGTGTTACACACTCAGAACTAAAAATTGGACCCACAGTCTTTATCTAGTGCCTCTTAACTAGGAAATTAGCCATTTTCCCCTATTCTTTCCCCAGGGTTTGTGGCACATGGACAAAGTAGTGTAGGAGCAGGAGGATGTGACCATGTCTGGAACAGTCTGGCGACAGGACTACCATTGTTACCCTGTATAATTAGGGCCCTGCCAGATTTGCGGCCTTGAAAAACATGTCAGACTGCAAAATCTGGTCTCTTGTGTGCTTTTACCCTCTGCTATACAGATTTCCTGGGAGAGACCAGAGTTTCTCCAGTTGAGAGTTCTGACCCGAAAGGGAAATATAGGGTCATTTCAGGGAGGTTGCCTTCAGAGCTGGGCGACCGGAAAGCAGTGGCCGTTGCCTGGGCGCCCGCTTCTAAAGGCAGTGCCCCACCAGCAGCAGCGCAGAAGTAAGAGTGGCAGTGCCCTATCTTGCCACCTTTATGCCTGTGTTGCTGCCATCAGCGCTGGGCAGCCAGGGAGTGGTGACTGCTGAGGGCCCATGTCTCCAGGCAATACCTTGCCATGAGCAGCTTCTGGCCAGCAGCCGCTGCTCTCCACTGCCCAGCTCTGAAGGCAGTGCCGCTACCAGCAGCAGCACAGAAGGGTAGCAGTATCGCAACGACGACACAATAACCTTGCAACCCCCCACAACGTGGCCGTGAATTAACCAAATGGAGTGTGAGTTTGGTAGGGTACTGTGTGTAATGTTGACTCTTCGAGGTGCTCCATATTTCCTAGAAAGAATTTGTGACAATTGTGACGCTGCTATGTAACGAACTAAGAATATAAATGTGTAATCTAATTACCGAGAGACTGTGTAACTTATATTGAGCGTAGTGGAGTGTTTATTATCCATCTGGACAGCTTGAATGTTATGGGGATTGGGTAGGAAGGCAGCACAGTTTCTCCTTAGATAAAACCATCCGGGCACTCTCCAGAAAGACCAAGGGGGAGGATTTGACTTTGAGGATCTTCTCCACTGAAAATGCAAGCCAGGATGGAAGCTCAGAGATCCAAAGGATACTAACTAGGTGAAAGCATTTGGAGGAGGGGTGTGTCAGTGGTGTGGGGTTGCTATAGGAGTTGGCCCCACCCAGAGAGTCTCTGAATAGGAGTCCACAGGACAGCAGTGTGGAAGATGGCAAGGTTTGTGATGATGGGGAAAACTACCTGGTGAATTGCCTGCAGGGTGCATAGATTGCAGATCTCCAACAAGATATCTAGATAGATGTATGTGCAATGCTGAGGAGGAACCTATGGCTGGCTGAGGTACAGGCGGTTTCAATGACAATGGGAAAGGTAGGAGAGAAGTCTTGGAGGACAAAGTTAGGCGTTTTGATAAGAGACTAAAATCCGGGACTTCTCTGAAATGCTTCCAGTTCCAGGAACAATCTAATTGGACAGACAGAACTACAGAATCTCAATGTGTGGATAAGATGATCGTATAGGGAGAAAGGTTTAAAGTTTAGTAGCATCTGGGGAACCTGTTGGGAAAGGAAGAGGCTATACTGGAAGGGTGCGCTCCACATGAACCAAAACCAAACTAGATAGCTGGCATGTAACATTAAAAAGGTTGCGGAGGAATTTTTTTTAAACTAAGCCCCGGGGAAGCTGACTCTTACAGCAGAGTACAGGCAGTCCTGCTCTGGGCGCTACTGGACCAACCTGGCAGGACCCCAGCTGCTCTGCCCCAGGCGTCCCCAAGTCAGCCGCTGCTGAAACTGACCAGCGCTGACTACAGGAAGCCCGAGGCAGAGTTGCTCTGCCCCGGGCTTCCTGGAATCAGCCGCTGATCAGTTTCAGCAGCGGCTGACTTGGGGACGCCTGGGGTTCTTAAGTTGAATCTGTATGGAACTGGCGTCCAGATTCAGCCTGTTGAAACTGATCAGAGGCTGATTCCAGGAAGCCCGGGGCAGAGCAACTCTGCCTCAGGCTTCCTGTAGTCAGCCGCTGATCAGTTTCAGCAGCGGCTGAATCTGGACTCCAGTTCTGACTTACATACAGATTCAACTTAAGAACAAACCTACAGTCCCTATCTTGTACGTAACCCGGGGACTGCCTTTATATCTATTTGGGGAAAGAAATACCTTAGGAATTAATTTCTTAACGAAGGTATTTTATATCAGAGTGAAGATGACGAGAGAAGTTAGTAAAGTACAGGCAGGACCCAGTTAAGAACAGTCAAATGTAAGAATCTCATTAAACAGAGCACATGAAGGCAAGCAATGTTGACAAAATGCTCCAAATGCTAGAAGTCTAAATATTAAGATGGGTGAATTTGAGAGGCTGGCATTAAGTGAGGATGTTAACGGTACAGACATGGAAGCTGAATGGAACAAAGATAATTAACGGGATGTGGTAAAACCAGGGTATAAAATATAAAGCAATGACAGAGAAGGCCATGCTAATGGAGAAGTGGCATTATGGGTAAAAGAAAGCAAAGAGTCAAAGTATCATAACATTTCTATGGATAGAAACGTGATGCTTGGCTGTTGAGAGCGTAGGAGTTGGAATATATTGTCAACCTCCTGTCCGTGATGATCGGTATTCCTTTTCACGCTCTGCAACCCAGGGACTCACTTGTCACAGCTGTGTCCACTTTAGGTTGGGGGACCCACCTCGGGGACCTCTCCATGCAAGTTATGTGGTTGACAGATGAACTGTTGCTCCACAACAATGTCCGCAAGCTCCGGGCAGTCTTCTCCGCATACCTCACTTTTCTGCCATACCTTCGGGGCGTCATGGTGTGTGGTATCATGATGGACACTGATCACCATGTAGTACATCAATGAACAGGCGGAGCCTGGTCATTCCTTCTGTGCCTGGAAGCCCTTCATCTGTAGTAATTGTGCGTAGCCCACTCTATTCACCTGGAGTTGTCATGCCTCTTGGGGGTCCACAACCAGCTGGTGGATCACCTGAGCTGCCACTTCACTCACTAGTGATCGACCTGACTGGATGTCCTCCACATCATTTTCCAGAAGTGGGGGGTTTCCCCAGCTCGATGGCTTTGCCATTTGGGCCGATCAGAAGTGCCTGAACGTCTGCTCATTTTCAAAACCTCAGCATGAAGTCCATAGTTCTTGATCCCGTGACACAACAGCCTGATGTACGTCTTCCTCCCGTTCTCGTTGGTTCACAAGGTGTTCCTCAGGCTTCTCAGAGACAGGGCAAACGTCTTCCTGATAGCCCCAGCGTGGGCCCATCAGCACTTCTACCAAAAACTACAAGAGAGTCAGATACAACTGCCCATCCCGCTTCCTCCGACCCTGGACATCATCACTCAGAACCACGAGTGTCTTAGCCACCCAGACTTCCGCTTCCTTCGCCTCATGGTGTGGCGGCTTTGTGGCTAAACCCAGACTAGTTGGCCTGTTCAGAACAGGTCTGACAAGTCGGAGTTGGGTATCGGAGGGACTGTTCTGCAGTGGTTCTGGATTTACCTTTCAGGATGCTTTCAGAAGGTAGAGCTAGGGGGCTGCTATTTGACCCGATTAATCAGCTAAATGTCAATTTGCATCGACTATTCGATTAGCTGACAAGGGCACCTCCACCTCTGAAAGCCGGCTCTTGCTACATTTCAAAGGCAGAAATGCCGAGGGGGAGCACGGGACCCACGGGGGACTCAAGCAGTTCCCTGCTGGCCCCATGCTCCCTGCTTTTGAAATGTACAAGAGCCAATGTACTAGGGACATTTCAAAAGCAGAGAGCGTAGGGCCAGCAGGAGACTGCTTGAGTCCCCCACTGGCCCCATGCACCATGTGCACTTTGCTTTTGAAATGTACAAGGGCCCCCCGGAGACGTTTCAGAAGCAGGGAGTGCAGTGCCAGGAGGTGACTGCTTGAATCCCTCCTTGCCCTCTGCTCCCGCGGCACTTCTGTTTTTGAAATGTAGCAAGAGCCCTGTTCTTGCTACATTTCAAAGGCAGAAAAGCCACCAGTTCCCCCACTGCGCCCCCCCCCCCCCCACCACCACCACGGAGACAGTGCTGGGGGGAACCAGCTTTTAAGCCGGCTCTCCCTGCACCGGCTCCTGCTCCCGCTCCGCGCCTTGCTGCTACTCTCTGATAGAGGCAGCAAGGGCAAGGAGCGACTAGTCGAGTCGACTATCCGATAAGCATAAGCATAGGGGGGTTCCCCAGAGTTCTGTAATGGGGCCAGTGCTGTTCAACATACTCCTTCATTATCTGAAAAAGGGGGGGACCAGTGAGGTGGCAA
Source organism: Pelodiscus sinensis (assembly GCF_052426305.1). Taxonomy (NCBI): domain Eukaryota; kingdom Metazoa; phylum Chordata; order Testudines; family Trionychidae; genus Pelodiscus; species Pelodiscus sinensis. Next base: position 3,139,479 of record NC_143074.1, on the reverse strand, counting down.
CATTTCCAGGTGATACAAAATGACTCAAGATAGTTATGTCTGAAACTGACTGCAAAGAGTTACAAGCCGATGTCACAAACCCGGTGACAGGACGACAAGATGACAGATTAAATATAGTATTAAGTGCAAATTAACGAACACGGTAAATCATAATCTGAACTGTTTATACAAAATGCTGGGGGTCTAAATGAGCGGTTACCACTCATCAAAGAGATCTTGGTGCCCTCCTGGATAGTTCTCTGAAAACATCCGCTCAGTGTGCATTGACTTACATTGTACAGGTACAGTATTCTACAGCCGCCTTTCCAAATGACCGAGAAAGTTTTCAGAAAATAAGGAAAAAAGGCAGAGAGAGGAGAAAAGCATCTCACTTCACCGACTGTTACTTGCAAAATAGAAACCCCTGTCTGGGAACTTGCCACAAATTCTACCTCATTTGGCTTAGTTAATTGGAAGGAGCTCTTTAACAGTGGTATCTTTTGCAGAATCACACATCAGAGAATATTAAATTGCATCATACTTCCCTGAGTTACTTTGAAGGTTTTTCTAAATCCGTGGCTTTTTATAGAAGCAATCACTGTTTTACTTTAAAACCTAAATTAGCACCAAGTTGCCAGTCAGAAGGGATATGCGGGTAGATATTTTTATTAAACTTTTTGCAAAATCTGTGTAAATATAGTAATCAGCCTCCTTTGTTTTTAGTTCTGGAGAAGGAATAAAATGTCCATCTACATAATGCCTCTAACATTGTCTTTAGAAATTGCTGGACAAACCCTAATGGAATGCATACCTAACTTTTATGCCACCTTTCCTTATAAAGTAATGTATTTTTCATAAACATTCATAGTTACTGGAAATTAGCACCTTAGCTATAAAGGAGGCTTATTAATCTTACTAACGCTTGTCTGAGTAAATAGCCCAGCATGAAAAAGCAACCCCAACCAAACAAAAGCTGTAAAGACAGTTTACCAGTATATACAATTTGTAAAGTCTGAAGAAAGTTTTCCATCCCATGGGACGGTATAAAATCCCTTGTCATTTACAAGGAGCTTTACAATAAAAAAACCCCAACATTTTAAGAAAAACAAAGACTTTATGAAAGAGCAGAGATAAAACTGCTGGCATATGTCACCTTCTCATCCCCCATCTACACACTTTTCCTGTGTTCACTTTATGTGAAGTAACATGACCCACCCTTCAACAGGAGCATGCATGCAGGTGTTTTTATTAGACTTTTACAAAACAGATATAAATGTAGTAATTTATGGCTTACATCTTTTGATTTCTGAACCTGGAATAAAATTCCCTCTTTCTACATAATTTCATTAGCATTTGTCTTTAAAAATGGTAGACGGACACTCCCCGCCCCCTCATGCAAGACATATCTATCTTTTATGTCAATTTCCTTTATTCCATTTATTCACGGAAATGTAGTTCTTCATAGCCTGTTGTATTTATTGGAAATTATTGCCTATTAGATTAAGTTGCATTGGAGATCCCTCAAAATTTCTAATGTGTTGAAGGACAGATAATAAAAATAAATCAGTAAAACATGAAACACACAAATATCACCACTTCCTCTTCCATCCCCCACCGTGTTTTCCAAACCATTATATATACTCTTTCCTAGATAAACCCCTATAAGCATACATTCAGCTTAGATCAATCACTAATACATATTCATTTTTTCAGCATTATTTTTTTACAACACACATGCAAACTCTCACATCCTAACCGAAAATAAATCTGATGATGTACACATGAGTTAATACACATACATGAGACAAAATGCAGGCCTCATTTAAGCCATTTTATGTAAAACGAGTTGGTAACAGTTTTTACCAGTTTTCCCACAGACTGTGCCTTGTTTGTTAAGGTAGACTTGCGACTTTTGAGAAATTTACGGTATGGAAAGTAGCTTAATCAAAGGGATTAAACTTGGATTTAATAAATAAGATGAGGAATAAGGTATTAGGGAAAACTATATTTAATATGCAAGCGGCAGTAGATAACAAAAAGTTTATATTTTATTGTAAATGCTTTATCAGTAAATATATTTCATTATAACCTTATTTGGCACATTTAACTAAATAAATTAAGAGGAAATAAATCATGAGAGTGAACAAGAGTAATACAGACTTTTAAAGGTAATTCGAAAAAGTAGCCTGAGGATAAGTGTGTTGGTTTGGATTTTAAGGGATGTTTCAACAAATGTTGGAAGAAACAATCTTGTCTGTCCTCTATTAGGCTTTGTCTGCACTGGCAGACGGAACTGCCAGCACTGCATAGCACTGCTCAGAGCTCTCCCACAGAGCACCTCCTCGTCTTGCACCGCTGATGCTTGTGAGAAGGCAAAGCGGGGAGGTCATTGGGAATTCTGGGCTCTGTTTTGATGTCCCATGGTGCACCTCTTCGCATCCCAGCTGCCCTTTTGCTTCTGTCTGCATTTGGTGCCAACTTTCACGACTTTTGTGCTGTGCCCTCTACTCCTCTGTCTGCAGGAACGGAACCTGAACTGGAGAAGAAAACGCTGATCGGTCTCGCTAACATGTCACAAATGCACAGTGACGATCAGGTCAGACACTGATCCTGCCACGCCTAGTGCTATGACATGTGATGTCTTGTGGTGTTCGCCGAGGTGCTGACCCCAGTGGAACACCTCTGTTGGGCTCACGAAGCAAGCACGGAGTGGCAGAATCACATTGTCATACGAGTCTGGGATGACGAGCAGTGATTGCAGAATTTTCGGATGAGGAAAGCCACTTTCATGGGACTGTGATGAGCTCACCCTCACCCTGTGGCACGAGGACACGAAAACGAGAGCTGTCCAGGACACAAAAACAAGAGCTGTCTAGCCGGTGGAGAATCAGCCAGTGATTGCTGACTGCTTCAGACAGCTACCAGTCAGTCACCAATCAGTTTGAAGTGGGGAAGTTGCTTGTTGGATCCCTGTTGATGGAAGTCAATCAGTCACATCCTACTCTGAAAGACCATGACTCTGGGCAACGTGTGTGAAATTGTAGGTGGCTTTGCACAAGGGGGCTTCCTTAACTACAGAGGGATGGTAGATGGGTGGGTGAGATTATTCTAAGAGGGGTGGGTGAGATTCTGTGGCCTGCACTGTGCAGGGGGTCAGACTAGATGATCATAATGGTCCCTTCTGACCTTAAAGTCTATGAGTCTATGGCACAAACATTCCAATTCTGGAACCAGATCAGCTAGTCTCTGTGTGTGTTAATCGGAAAGGATATTTCTCCATGGTTCTCCAGGTGCTTGTGAATCACCACGGGCGTTTCATGGAGACTAATGCAGACAAGTCCAGAAAGGTGCAGCACACATCTTTTGGAACACTGGCCTCTTCAGGAAGCTGCAAGTTGGACTTTCTTTCCAGCTGAGATCACTGTTAGGCCGTGGTTCTCAATTCATTTCAGTCCACGGAACACCAGGCCAATCAAAACATTTTTGTGGACCACCTCCAGCACATGTAGCACAGGACAAATGACACAGCAACCACTTAGCATGACGGCGGCAGCTACACTGACGCTCAGAGCCTCAGATGGAAGTTACTGGCAACACAACACTATTGTGTCCTTGGTGACGCTATGGATGACGTGCCGTGTGCTTGTGAACATGGCGTAAAACAGCCTAACGGTGGCACCTGCTCACGCCATGTGACTTTGGACAGTGTTCCTGTGGACCACCGAAAAAGTCACCATGGACCACCAGTTGAGAACCACAGCTGTAAGGGAAGTTAAAATACCCATTGTGATTCAGGGAGACCCTGCTTACCCCTTAATGCTGTGGCTCATGAAACCTTATACTGGGAGCCTTGGCAGCAGTAAGGAGAGGTTCAGTAACAGGCGGAGCAGGTGCAGAAGGGCTGTGGAGTGTGGTTTTGGCCATTTAAAAGCCTGCTGGCGATGTTTGTACGGGAAGCTGAACCCGGCCGATGACAACAGCCCTACGGTTATCATTGTGTGTTGTGTCCTCCATAATATTTGTGAAGAGAGGCATGAAAGGGAAGGACTGCTAAGGCTCAGTGCCCGGAGGCTCATATTGAACAGCCTGAGACCGGGGCTTTTAGAGGAACAAAGTGTGGGACCATAAGGATGAAGGATGCCTTGAGGCAGCAGTTTCGGGCAGAAAGTCAGTAATATTTGTTGCCATGCACAAAAATGCAGTGGCTGCGAAGCTAGTAGGTGACTGTGATTAGTTCATACGCTGCACTGTTGTTTTGCTGGGGAGTCCTTGCTTCCTTTCAGGGAATGGAATAAAGCTTGCTTTCAAACCCAAGAATTTCATTTATTAAAAGCAGCAAACGTAGAATACATATGCAGCGCCACTGTGTGGGAAGGAGAAGGGGGAAGTGAGGAGGGGAGAATCTAGCACATTCACAGATGGTGTATGTCCAGGTATCACATGCAGCCATACCGTCCGATGTGCTAAGCAACGGGAGCTCCAGTTCAGCATGGCTAGCCTGCGTGGGGATGGGGTTTGAGTGCACTGGGTGCCTGTGGGAGGCTGCAGGGCTGGATGATGAAGGGGTAAGTGTGAAGTGCAGCGGGTGCCGACTAGGAACAGGATGGTGACCAATAGGGATGTTAAATTGCATGTGATCAGCTCATCGAGTAGTCGACTACTCGATTAGTCAATAAGGGAGGAAACTGCACAGCCCAATGGGGTTAGCTCCAGGCCCCCAAGAGCTAACCCTGCGGTGGCTCTGCCTTTTAAATGTATTAAGAGCCTGATGGCTCTTAATATATTTAAAAAGCAGAGCTATAGCAAGGTCTGGGAGCAAGCCAGGAATTAGCTGATTCCTGGCTTGTGCCCGGTCCCTGCTGTGCCTCTTCCTCCCCTGCCCCTCCCTTCCCTGAGATGGTGTTGGGGAGAACAGGCTTTTAATAAAATGTTGGAAGTCTTTATTTCCTCCCAGCACCGGCTCCTGCTTTCCCCTCCCCCGCCCTTGCTGCCTCTCTCCGATAGAAGCAGCAAGAGGGTGGGGAGGGAAGCGACTAGTCGAGTCACTACTCGATTTCCCAATAAACATATGCTTATCGGGTAGTCAACTAGTCGCTTGCATCCCTAGTGACCAAAATGTGTTGGCAATAAGAGGGGGACACGTGGAAGCCCGTTTTGGGCCACAGGTCGACCACTACTGTCCAATACCCGGTGTTTTAGATTAACATAAGAGCTGTCATGTAAACATGGAAGTCTTCCTTGGTAATGTTTTCCTGCCTGGAAATGAAGATGCTGAATTTAAATAGCTGGGTATAACTGTGGCTTAGTGAGGTGTGGATTCAGCCAGAGTAAAACACAATGGGTGTGTCTAAACTACATGGCTCCATCGATGGAGCCATGTAGATTTGTTTGTTCGGCAAAGGGAAATGAAGCCGCGATTTAAATAATTGCGGCTTCATTTAAATTTAAATGGCTGCCGCGCTGAGCCGACAAACAGCTGATCAGCGCGCTAATCTGGACCCTCCCGCGCCGACATGAAAGCCCTTTATCGACCTCCCCGGTAAACCTCATCCTACGAGGCATAACGGGGAAGTCGATAAAGGGTTTTCAGGTCGGCGTGGGAGCGTCCAGACTAGCGCGCGCTGAGCCGACAAACAGCTGATCACCTACGATTATTTAAATCGCGGCTTCATTTCCCTTTGCCGATCAGCCTAATCTACATGGCTCCATCGATGGAGCCATGTAGATTAGACATACCCAGTGACCGCTTGCCTCAGGCTATTTCTATGTGGATGGCCATGTGGTAAGCGCAGATACTGTATAAATAGCAGTGCTGGCCGTGTGGCGCTGCTCAGGTGTGTGAGGTAGAGACATGGCAGAATCTCCCCCATCTCTGCTGTTGGTTGTAGCGGTCATAGAATCATAGATCTGGAAGAGACCTCAGCAGGGCATCAAGCCCAGCCCCCTGCCTGAGGCAGGACCAATCCTAACTCAATCATTCAGTCCGGTGCTGCCAAGGGCAGCTGTGACTAGCTTTGGAAGTGAGAAATGTAACAGCAGGGAAGCAGAGGAGAGACTCTGGTAGTGCCCAGCTGCTGGAGCCTTTTCCCACTGCCTCTGCCTTGCTAGAGCTTTTCTCTGCCATGTGGACATAGCCTGCTTTTCACTGTGGCATGTACCTGTTAGTAATCTACATGCCACTGCAAGCACAGATGAGGCCTGCCATGTCAGATGATGGCTGGCTGGAAAGTCACTTGAAATAAGGTATTTAGGGTGCGTCTACACTTGTACTTAAGCGACATGTCATTCATGGGTGCTCAGCTCCCTCCCTCCTTGCATGACAAAGCTTGGCTGAAGCAAGTGTAAATGTGACTGGTGTCCTACCGACAAATCAAAAGCCACTCCGGCGGTGGAAGTATTTTGCGTTCACCCACGCTGACTTAGTGACACAGCCTTGTACGTGTGGACGTACCCTAAATGAGAGGAATAATGCAAGAATGTGATCTTAAAAGAAGAAAAATCTAGAAGCCCGTTAGGAATAAGCAGTGAATGTAAAAATTCTTGACTGAATTATCTGTGTCTATGAAACAGTATGTGACAGTAATGTGTGACTGCTGCAGAGTCACAACAGAATGGAAACTAAACTCACCCCAACTTAAAATGTGTTTGCATGTGTGACTGTTGTTTCTTGCATGCAGGAGTCCTGCAGTCTGGTTCAGTGGGGTTTTATAACTGCAAAAGAAACTCTGACCTCTGTAGTGAAGAACTGAAAACTGGCAACTTTTTAAAGCTGTGAAAGCAGCAGGAAGTGGTCAGGAGAAAAAAATCCAACTCGTCATCCTCCAGGATGCTGTCACAGATTAAGTAGTCATTTTATGTAATGAATAATGCCTGCTAACCTTTTTTTTTTTTTTTTTTTAATTAGTGGTTATGACCAAAAGAGAAGTAATTTTTTTATAACTGCCTCATTTTCATCTACATGCATCCCATAGTTTTTGCACAGTTGTGGGTTGAGCTATTAGAACAAATCCAGTAACAGTAGAAATGCTAAGGCCTTTTCCCCTCTTTTACCTTCTGAGATATGCGGGATACATCTGGTGACCTGTGCTGTATCTGAGCGTCACCCTTTCACTCGTAACAGGAACTTGTTGAGTATCTAGGAGATGAGAGAAAACAAGCTTGAGTGGCTTGAATATCAAATAAGGCCATATGGACAGTAACCAGAATATCATTTGTAGTTTGATTTTGATGTGGATGTGAAATAAAGATTTGCAGTCCCAGTGGAGGAAAATGTCTTGTGTGAGCATCGAGAGATATATAGAAAGGAGGCTAGCTGTTTATTAAATAGATGGGAGACCTGCCTTTCTGTTAAAATGGAGCCCTTTGTTAGTTTCAGAACTGATGCTTTAAATAAGTATGTGTTGGTGCCTGTTTGTGTCATGGGCACTGACTCATCAGTCAGGGGCTACACACAAGTAAAAAAAAACCCCACGGATTTGGCCCCCAGTAACCAAAAGAAAGAAGGGAGAAACTTGCCTTCATTATTAAACCTTTGTGTCTAATTTGAATTAATTTTAATTTGTCTGGTTTCAGCTTCCAGCCATAGATTCTTGTTCTGCCTTTCTCCACCTTGCATAGTTGTGGCTTGTACCCTTGCTCCTAGAAGTATGACTTTTCATTTAGCTGTTGTAAGACGCACCTTTAAATGGGCCTCGTTTACCAAGTGAGCCAGATTGTTATATGACTTAGCACTCCAGTCATCTTTTATTTGTTCAGCAGTGCTTTTATACTTACTTCAAGCTCACTGAAGAAAACTCAAATAGCTTCCGCCCTAGAGTCAATCCCGGCGAAACCCCACTAGAAACGTCCCATTCCATTATCATTTGCATAGGCCTGTGCTTTTTGGGACTTGCGAGGTCATCAAGTCCTTAATCCATTAAACTCGCGCTCTGTCAATATTCTCTGGTGCTTATTTTATCATATTATTTAACGTATTATGGTACTAAATCATCTGTCTTACAGAAGTCCAAGTATATTACATCTGCAGTTACCTTTGTCAGCCAAACTTGCAGTCTCATCAAAGAATGAAATCAGATTTGTTTGACAATATCTGTTTTCCATAAAACCTCTTAGCATTAATTATATTTCTCTGTTAATTCTTTTATTAATTGAATCCCATATCAGCGTTTCCCTTATTTTGCCTGGGACTGATGTCAGATAACCAATCTATAGATCATCCCTTTTTGCACATCGGCACAACATTAGCACCCTTCCGTCTTCCGGAATGTCCCTGTGTAACAGGATGTCCTCACCTCTTGCGAGCACCCCCGTGACCGGATGTCTGCGCCCTCTCTCTGTTTGTCCCTGCTTACAGGGCCTTGCCTAGGTCCTTTAATTGCTTCTCTATTTCCCTGCGGCCTTGCACTGTCTTCAGCCTTACCTCAGGGCTTTGTCCTAATGGAGTTCCCACAGCCAGCTCAGGGTGGCTCCTGGAAGCTCCGGTCAGCCAGCCACACACCATCTACAGTGCTGCAGCCACAGCAAGGAACTGATGATTGGCTCTGCCCCACACAGCTGCTCTAGGCAGCTCAAAGGGCCTTCTTCACAGCCTTTTTTTCGGGGTGAGGTGTGACGGGGTAATGAGATTTCCAGCTAGGAGTTGCCAGGTGTCCGGTATTGACCTGGACCATCCGGTATTTTCGCCTCCTGTCCGGTAAAAAAAAAAATTCAGAAAATACCGGACACCCAAAATGTCTGGTATTTTCGGATTTTTTTTCCCATCCAGGAGGTGAAAATCCCTGGTGTTTACTGGGTTCCGCAGGGGAGCTGTCTGGCCGGGAGCAGGAAGACAGAATAGTGGGCAGCCTGTTAGGGCCAAAAAGCATTTCTTAAAGGGGCCATGCTGGGGTTTTTTTTATTGTTATTATTTTATTTCTTAGCTTAACTCTCAGGGTCCTTTTTTTTTATTTATTTTTCGCTTAACAACTTTGGTCTCCCCCTTTTTTTTTCTCAACGGAATTTTTTCCCTGTTTTTTTGGGGGCGGGGGGGGGGGGATGTGATGGTAGTTTTGACTAAACAATCTGGCAACCCTATCTCCAGTAGAGAGTCTCAGAAGGTATGGTATATCCCATCACACCCTGGTGGTGAAACATGACCATCAGCAGGCCAGAGATTTCTTTACCAATTCTTTTAGGACTCCTGGGTGCCTGTTATCCAGGTTTGTCCATGGTAGCTGATAATTAACACTCTCCTTGGTTACTAATGGACTGTAGAGTACTTCATTATCCTCCTGTGATATAAGTACACCACCTTGCTTCTTCCCAAACACACAACAGAAATATTTACTGAATACTTCTGTGTTTTTCATATCATTAACAATTTTCCCATCTCTATCTAGAAATGGACCTGTGCCCTCAATAGGATGCTTTTTATGCCTAATATATTTTAAATATTCAAACAAAAAAAATCAAAGATGCCTTCCTGTTATCGTTAGCTCTTCCAGACATAGATTTTTTTCCCGTTATGTCCTTAGCTTTCCTTATCAATTTTCTGTATTTTATAACTTTTAATTTAGATTAGTTGTGACCTATTTTCCCCTTTTCCATTTGTTATATGTTACTTTTTTATTTCTGTTTACTGCCTTCATTTTGCCATAGAAAAACTTTTAGCCAAAGTTGTCAGGGCTTTTTGGCCATCTAATAAATTCCTCTTAAAGAACTCCTTATTTTTATTGACATGTTTCTGTGTAAATTCATCTTTATCAATTATAAAAGCTCTGAATGATTTTCAAGAAAATGTGGCTAGATAAGAGGAAGTGTGCCTCTATTGGCGATTTAGGAATGATTTTCCTTTCTGTTTGGAGGCCATTAATTATACATTTCATTTTTTAATGAAAATGAAGGAATGAGGGCGTATAATTTCTGACTTGTTGGAACTGACCCATTGAATCAGCAACTCCGTACCTGTATAGGAGGTTGTGCAGTAATTGTTACTAAAGATTGTTCGCATTGTTCAATTACTCCTCTCCTTGCCATCAACTCCCTACTGCCCCTGTGCATTTTTTCTTTCAATGATAGCGGTTGATAATCCTGATTAGTTGCCTCCTTTCAGTAGTATCGTGCTAGTTTGACGGTGTGTTTATTAGTGGTGTGGGATGTCTTCATTTCAATAGCCGAGGCAATGGGACGTCCTCCTCTTCCACTACTTAATGGTTAAACAGATCTCTGGAGTAGCAGATCTTAACCTGATGGTCATCCTAAGTTTTCTTTTATTTAATTTCATCCATTATTCCTAGTTATAATAGCACATCTTACTATTTTAGAAATGTGTGTCTGTCTGTCCGTCCATCTGTGAGTCCATTTGTTCAAGAACTCCTAAACAGTCAGAACTAAGACCACCACATTTGGCTGGCAGGTCAGGATAATGGGATATGCATGGAATTCAGTTGTTTCTCATAAAATCGTAGGGGGAGGGGTCTGGCAGGAGGGACAGTTATACTGCAGAATGGCAGCAAGGGGCAAGAGATGGAGACCAGGACAGCCATAACTCAACTGGACCAGCAATGGGACAGAGGTGGAGAAAGGGATACCTATAGCTGCTATATAATTCAGAGAGCTTGTCAATTTGTGTGTCGGTTTGTCTGTCTGTTCCTTAGTCAGGAGACATGCATCCCTCCCCTGGCTTAAAAGCTGGTTTCCCCTTCCCCCCAAGCACTGGATCCGCTGGGTGGGCAGACGGGAGCTGGTGATCATGGGGAGTCATTTTTAAAAGGGGCTGCATTCTGATGATTCTTCTGTCTAAGAAGACCAAAATTGTTTTCATTTTGTTTTGCTGCCATATCACATTACCAGAGGAGAATGAATTTGCTGCCCATTATTAGCTTTAGCTCTCTGTCAGACTTTTGATTTCCAGGTTTCTCCCTTCTGGTAAGTATCTGTGCTTTTAAAAATACTGTTTTCCTCCAACATAGTATTAGCTTTGTTTTTCCAACGTGGAATCTCATTCTGTTTCCTTATCCTATTTCTAAGCTTTCTGAATCTGAGTGAACAACATTCTAAGGTATATCCGAAGGAGTTGTGTAAGCAAGATGCAAGAATTAATTCTTCTGCTATATTCATCGCTGATAAGGCCTCAACTGGAGCCACATTTCAGAAATGATGTGGATAAATAGGAGAAAGATCAGAAGAGAGCAACAAAAATGATTAAAGGTCTAGAAAACATAACCTATGAGTGAAGATTGAAATAATGGGGTTTGTTTAGTCTGGAAAAGAGAAAACTGACATAACATTTTTCAAATACATAAAAGGTTGTTACAAGAGAAGGGAGACGTGTTCCTCTCAAGACAGGGCAAGAAGCAATGGGCTTAAATTTTCAGCAAGGGAGGTTTAGGTTGAACACTAGGAAAAACTTCCTGTCAGGGTGGTTAAACATTGGAACAAATTGCCTAAAGGGGGTTGTGGAATCACTGTCATGGGAGATTTTTAAGAAAAGGTTAGACAAACATCTGTCAAGAATGGTTGAGATAATACTTAGTCCTGCCTTGAGTGCAGGGAATTAGTCTAGATGACCTCTCAAGGTCCCTTTCAACTGTAGATTTCTATGATTCTCTCTTTTTTCACTTGTTCTCTGGCATTTGCAGCTCTTCACGCTTTAATATCATCCCTGATTTATGTTAATGTTTGGATTACTCTCTTCCATGCCATGAACGTGATGTTTAATCTGATGCAGGCCCATGTTGAAGGGTGGCCGTGTTGGGGTTTGCATTGCAGTGAAGGGTATGCAGCGGAAGGAGCTGCATTCTTTGGGGGCGTGCAATGAAAATGTTGTCAAATGTGGGGTACACAGGAAGCCCGGTGCATCAGATTCAGAGATTTTATTTTCTGAACCGTTGTGAAAGTTTCTCCAGGTTGTAAAGCAAAAGGGTGAGAAGCAAATTTTCTCCTTCGAGGACATATCACTTGGACTATTTGCTTTCCTCTGATGCATCAGATTCTGAGCTGTGTGGGAGCAGGTTCTGGACTTGGAAGGACTAATGGCTTGGTGCAAACATTTGCATTTCATGAGTGAGTTCATTTATGATAGTTAAGGTTGTTTTCATTACTAATAAACAGTTTTATGACTTTTCTAAGTACTTATCATTTATCAAAGACACATACAAACACAGTAATCTTAAATGAACCGTAAAAACAAAAGTACCTTTACTTTGGTGTCAGTAACTCAAAATTGAGCTAGAAAATAAGAATTCTTATTTTTTTCCTCTTTCCTGTACCCAGGGAGCACTTGAAAAGGAGCCCCAAGAGCCCGAAAGCAGAGGGCTCCGATTCTGTGACATCTCAGTCCTCGCCGAGCGAAGAGCCCGGCACAATGACTGAAGTGAAGGTGAAAACAGAGGTACCAGATGACTACATTCAAGAGGTGATCTGGCAGGATGACGCCAAAGATTCCAAGAAGAACGTAAAGGATGGGACAGGAGATGTGCCAGCCGAAATCTGTGTGGTGATCGGAGGGGTCCGCAACCAGCAGACACTCGGTAAGCTACTACCTGATACGTCTGTTGGTGGTTGGGTCCTTATTTCAGTATGAGTCTTATAAATTCCAAGGAGAGCAGAGAACCTCTGAGTACTGAGCTGATGCACACAAACACTCTCCCTTTCTGTTTCTCTCTCTACACAAAAGGATTTACAATCTAAATAGACAAGAGAAAGGAAGAATTATTATCCTCACTTTTCAGATGAGGCCCTGAGCTTCTGAGAGATTAAATGACTTGGGCAGCAGCACACAAGACCTCACAAGACAAAACTGGAGGATTTCCTTTTTGTAGAAATTTTATCCAAACCCTCAAACCCCCAAACTCTTGGGCTGGAACTGGGACACTTTCTGGATTTTAGCTGAAGTGTTTTGTTTTTAACAGCTGTGGACTGACGGCTTTGGGCAAAAGCTGCCAAACAGTGAAAAATGTTTGGTTTTTCTGACATAGAAAATTGCAATATTTTTGAGGGACACAGTCGCTTTTCATGAAAAGTGTAATAAAAACCCAAGTTTCAGTCAAAAAAAAGTTAGAAAAGTTTTGGAAGGTTTTTAACCACCTCCTGAGTCAAGTGCCTTGAACCACAAAGAGACCATCTTTCTCCTGAAAAGTATTCCAGAAACTGGACATTTCTGAAAGAGGGAGAGAGCTGCTTTCAACGGTGACTCCTCCACCAGCTGTAAATGGAGAAGCTTCTGTCGTCAGCTTAACAAGGCTGAGCTCCAAGAACAATTGCTCAAACAAGAATAAGTCTGTGTGACAGGAAGAAGAAGGAGTTACACCATGGGGAAAGTAGCTTATTAGATTTAGGGACTGGGAAGGAAACTAGGAAGATTTGCCTGTGGCCATCATGGTTTATTCGCTGTTAGTATTAATGTTTCATCTGCCCCAAGGGACTGTTTCTGATCATAGATGCCTAGGGCTGGAAGAAACCTCAGGAGGTGATCGAGTCCAGCCCTCTGCCCAAAGCAGGACCAATCTCAACTAAATCATCCCAGCCAGGGCTTTGTCAAGAGGAGACTTAAAAACCTCTAGGGATGGAAACACCACGACTTCCCTAGGGAACCCATCCCAGTGCTTCACCATGCTCCTAGTGAAATAGTTTTTCCTACTATCCAACCTAGACCTCCCCCACTGCAACTTGAGACCATTGCTCCTCGTTCAGCCAGCACTGAAAACAGCCTCTCTCCGTCCTGTTTGGAACCTCCCTTCAGGAATTTGAAGGCTGCTATCAAATCCCCCCTCACTCTTCTTTTCTGTAGACTGAAGCCCAAATCCCTCAGCTTCTCCTCATAGGTCGTGTGCTCCACCCCTTAACCATTTTGGTCGCCCTCCGCTGGACCCTCTCCAATGAGTCCACTTTCTGTAGTGGGGGGCCCTGAACTGGACGTAATACTCCTCCTAATGCACCCTAATATGCCATTAACCTTCTTGGCAGCAAGGGCACCCTGTTGACTTCTATCCAGCTTCTCCTCCACTGTAACCCCCGGGTCCTTTTCTGCAGAACTGCTCCTTAGCCAGTCGCTCCCCAGCCTGTTACAATGCTTGGGCTTGTAACCCCCGTTGCTGCAGAGAGAACCTCTAGAACTTGTCATTAGCCGGGGGCTGGTCCAGGGTATTGTTTTTTTCTTCTCCTCTGTGTTTGCCGTCCGCTCCCCGGCTAGAACAGCTGTTACAAAGGATACTTTCCTCGCTTCGGGTAGGAAGTACCAAGCAGCCCATGGGACCCAGCTGGCGACTTTCATCAGCCTAAAAAGGGAAAACTGGTGTCTATAGAGGGGAAAGAAAGGGTTGAGAGAGAGACTGCAGGCCTGCTTGATCCCATCGTTTGATCTACCTTCGTATGCGTATAAATTGGTATAAAATCTTTTCCAACTTGTAAGGGGCAGTGAGCACCCACAATTCCCTGCTGGTGAGGAGGAATGCAGAGCGGGGTGGCCTGCTGGCCAGACCAGAGCCCCTCAGGGTTGTGCTAGAAGGAAGGTGAGGATCAGGTGTCCCCAGGGATCTCTGTCACACCAGTCCCCGTGCTTTTTGGCAGGGCACCCCAGAGGGGCTGTGACTCCAGAAGTCTGCAGCGTGTCCTCCAAAGAACTGGGCGAGAGCTCCCCCTGCTGGCTCCATGTCAGCAAGCAGCCCACAAATATCGTTCCCACAGAGCCCTTCCCCAGATGACAGGGACAGTAGCCCTGTAGAAATGGACAGAGGGCAGCCATGTTGGCATATGCTGAACTTGCATCAGAATGCCATGTCTGGACCACAGCCCTGGGGAGGAGAGGGGACGCGACGCGGTGTTACAGGTCGGGAGAGGTTATGTTGTGGGCGGGGGAGGAGATGTTATTAACAGGTTTGAAGCAATACAGAGTGAACTGAAAAAGGCACCGGGAAAATTCTCCCAGCCAGTAGTGCCCCCTTGAAATGAATTGAGCATCGCGGTGGTTTTTAAATTTTATTTTATATCCTAGCTGCTGGTTTTCATTAAAGCCGCCTTGATCCCGAAGCCATTGGCTGCGAGCAGCTGATTCCATTGTCCTTGGAGTGTACCCACCCGTCGGGCCACTCGCGTTGCCCCTCCTCGCCAGGGAGGTGGCACGCTGAATACCTTTTCTGTGTGACCCCCGCCTGCTGCGCCCTGAGGAAACAGAAGGGCCTGGATCAGCATCTTGTGGCTTTTCAAACAGTTTCTCCCTCAATGCCGGGGCTCCACCATTCACCATTACTGCCCTTCAGAACCACAACCCGGCAGTAATCCCAAAGCTGCCAACATCATCTCTGCAAGTTGAGCACTGGCGGTATTTTGCTGCTGGGCTTCGTTTGGGGTTAGCAAGGCTTAGGCGGGTTGGTAAGGAAAGGCCTCGTGTTGTCTGCCGCCAGTTGAGGAGTTCTCTGTGAGAGTTGCCTTCTGAACGCTTGACTGTGAGTGGAACCAGGGGCCCGTTGTTTTGGTTGCTTCAGCAGTGAAGGCAAAGCAGGGCGGGTTTTACCCTTCTTCATTGAGATGTGGGCTCTCTGAAGGGGTAATTGGTCAGGGGTGGAGGAGTAAAGGAGCAGTGAGAGGGAGGGAATGTGGGATCCTTTCCGCCAGCCTCACACGGTATCACTTTCCATGAGAGCAGCGTTGTCCGTTCATCAGGAAATGGATTGTTCAGATCAGAACTGCTGCATGTCCCTCAGCGACCGTGACACTGGTGGTGACAAAGCAGATGAAGGCTCCACGGTGACAAGGAGCCTTCTTCATAAGACAGAGTTCTGACTCTGGAGGTGACTGGAAAATCTGGATAAGGCGGCTTGGCTCCTTGTCTGAGACAGAGGTCGCCCATCAGCTTGCCGCGTTGCTCAGCCTCAGCCAGGATGTCCCCTTTCTGTTGTTATTAGCTCTGCACTGTTTAAGGCAGATACCTAGATCAGCGGTTCTCAGTTCTCTGATTCAGTTACCTCTCTCTGGAAGTCTGGCCTGCTCCAAACTCTGTGGCAAGAGACCTGAGGAGTCATCAAGTCCAACCCCTGCTTAAAAGCAAGACCAATCCCAACAAAATCATCCCAGCCAGGGCTTCGTCAAGCCGGGACTTAAACGCCTCTGGGGATGGAGAATCCACCTCCTCCCTAAGGAACCCAGCCCAGTGATTCCCCACCCTCCTGGTGAAATAGTATTTTTTAATATCCAACCTGTACCTTCCCCACTGCAACTTGAGACCATTGCTCCTCATTCTGCCATCCGTCACTACTGAGAACAGCCTCTCTCCATCTTCTTTGGAACTCCCCCTTTGGGTAGTTGAAGGCTGCTCTCAAATCCCCCCTCACTCTTCTCTTCTGCAGACTAAACAAGACCAAGTCCCTCAGCCGCTCCTTGTAGGTCATGTGCTCCAGCCCCTGCATCATTTTTTGTGGTCCTCCACTTTGTTGAAAGTGAATACAGTTCAGTGTGATGCATGCAGTGGTCCCTCAAGCTTGTTGACATACCTATGCTGGTCCATCTCTGTTAGGAGCTCTTCATTCCCAAAGAACACTTGCACCTTCTCTTGGGCGTTGTCTTGCCATTTGGACATCACAAGCAATCAGAGTTTACAGAACAATTGGCAGCAGCTTTGGTCGATGACAAAATTCTGGCAACCTCAGGCCCTCTGTTCTCTAAATTTTGGCAGGCAGGCCTAAGGAATATCCTGATGATACCGTCTGTTATTTCTGAACTACACGCTGTTAGAAACTGTCATTTTACTGGTGACCTCACCTGCTGCCTTCGAGCCCCAGGCTGTCCGAATAGCTCCAGCGCTGCTGTTTCTTGGAAGGGCATAGCTTGGGAGGCAGGCAGACGTTCCCTTAAAAATCTACCTGGGAGCCAACGAGCAGAAATGGCTCGGGAAGGTGAGAGAATGGGGAACTGAGACTGGATGGGATTTTGTGAGTGGCCCAATGTCTGTCTTGTAACATTGGGGATTGGCTCATTCCAGTATTTGGATTTGGGGATTTTATCGTCTGGGGTTTGGTCAGGAGGAATTGTGCATGAGACTCAGTTTAAATGAGCACAGCAGGGCAGTGAAACGCCATCAGAACTTCCTGAAGAAGACTTGTCAAGTGAAGTGGTGGGGTTGTAACTGTTCGAGGAGGTGAGGCTTGTGATAGTGATCCTGTCTGATCCGAGACCCTCAAACTAATTAGATTTAATTCAGTCTAAGAGGCAGCTCCATCACCTGCTAAGCTACTTTGGGGCTTCCAATATTTATTCTGAATTAAACAGTGGTGCACAAACCTTTAGAAAATGCAGTGTGACCTTTAACATCTTGGCATAAGCACACGGCATGGCTCAAGTGTGTGACATTTTTACTTGGTTTCAACCCTCGTTATCTTTTGGAAATTCATCCACTTTAAGGGCTCTTGTCTGATTTTCTTTTTGTGCAATTTAGATGGAAAAGCAGTGGAACACAGCTCTCCCGCTGGATATACACGAACTCGATATTCGGGCACCTGGATTTTTGACCATGCATTGAGATACACCTCCGGTATGTGGAAGGGTGTGGCAGTTTAACCAGGGATCACAGAGCAAGGGGATGCTTTAGATGCAACTGACATGTTGCACGAGTTCCAAACACAAGACTCAGGGGGGAAAAAAAATCTAACGAAGTCTTGCGCACCCGTTAACCACACCTCTCCCCTCCCACTTTCATCTTTTTCCATGCTTTAGGCAGTTTTAACCCGCACGACAGGTCCCGACATGGCCAATAACCCAAGATGTACCCATGACCATAGTAACAGTGCCCAAGGCTACAGAGGCATATTCCTTGTAAGCCACAAGCATGCAAGATGTCTCTCTTCATCTTGTCTGGCCACCTCCTTAAATAACACATTGATTGGGGCAGTTCGTTACTGCTTTCTCTTGTTTTGGAGAGGAGCGTAGCTGTTTCTGCCTCCTCTTCCCCAGAAAGCCACTGTATCACAGGCTCTTTTTCTAAACACAGGCCTCTCCTTTTGGGCTTTCTCGGTTATAATCGGAGGACTCCAGTTCCACAGAGTACTTGCTTGCATCCCATGACTGTAGCCACACATTGTCCCGTCTTCAAGGCATGGAGCTTTAACGTTTCTCACCTTACCCTTGAAGGGCTCAAAGGAATTGGCTAGATGGACCCTCCTCTGAGGGTGTGAAGCAAACAGCCGCTGGGAAAATTAGCCGAGAGTCCAGGAAAACATCGGCACAAAGATGGTCTGTGCTGAGTCAGCCCTCCTGCTTCTTTAACGTTATGGAACAAGCAGGCCCTGTGCACCAGGTGTTTCTGGAAGCTGCTCTTTTAGGGTTCAGTACAGTGTAAGCTCAGAGTCTTCATTCGTGTATACACGGAGAGAAATAAAAGGGTCTCAGTGACAGTAAATTTAGAGCGCTGGCCTTTCACTTTTGGAGATTTCGAGTCCAAGTGCGGCCTTAAGGTGACGAGGAGTTTGGTGGGGCTTTCCTTTTGGCCCCGTGCATCCACGTCTCAGACCCTCACAAGTTGCTTCACTAGCGGGATCTGCCCTGGAGAAGGCAAAGAGTCAAAGGGTAACAGAGGGTCAGCAGCCTTGGCAAGCCATGGGCCCTGTAGCTTGCACTAACAGCCTGTCACCTCTTTTGGCATCCGATTCATGGACACGTGTTTAGATAAGAAATCTCGTGTGTTCGTGATGGACATGCACGTTCAGCTTCAGGTTTCTGCTAGAAGGCAACACGTGGTTACAGATGTGGGCTGTTTTTCCCCCCTTTGTGGAATGCTGCTCAACCAAATGTACTTATCTGAGGCAGATACCATTTCCAGGGGAGCGGGGAGAAATAAAAAAGAAAGATACCCGGGCAAAAAAATCAGAAAAGAGGCCCTTGCTCTCTTTGTTTTCTCCGTGATCTCCATGGCTATTTGGCTGGTAGGCCATTGGTTATCAGTCCTGTTTTCCTGTTGTTGTGAAGGAGTTTAACAGTCAGATGGATTGTTATTCTTTGTAACCTAAGTGGTGAGGCATATATTCATTGACTGACTCTATTTGGTTGTGAGTACTTGTATAATGAGAGAGTTTGGGTTTTGGAGCAGGTATAATGAATAGTTTAATATGCAAAATGATGTCAGAGGAGTATATCAACCTGTTGAGACCCGGAATTTGGCTACTTTTCATTGGTTGAAATCTGCTATGCTTTGACTCTTCATATTTTGGGGGGGATGGCTCTTGCTAAGATACAGGGAGGGAAGCAAACCAAATCCACTTCCATCCAAGTGTGATTCCCCTTCTGAAAATAGAGACAGCATTTTCGATACTGTTTCCAAAATATCTTATTCGGACATTGCTCTAGCACACTGTACTGTGGTGTATTCTTGTGAATGTCCCCTGAGCACCAGTTGGTGACCAAGACCCTTCCCAACACAAAGAACATTCCCATAACAATGTTGTTGGTTCAGAGACAAAGAAGACGGGTCATTGAATGAGAAGGAAAGAACATAGGCAAAAGAATACAGAGAACTGGTTGACGCTTTTCCCTTGAAAGACATCGCTCAGCTGAGCAAGTATAGAAACAAACAAACAAAAAAAGATGGCGAATATTGATTGGAATGTGTATGTGTGCACTTTGGCTCCTTTTATATTTACTCACTTCTATGAGGTTTTTCTGGCTCTGCATGGTCAGGAAAAGAACATTTAAAAGACACATTCTCAGATAGCTGTGGCGATCAAACAATGCACTCATATAAAGTATTGTTTTCCCTTCCACTCATGGGCTCTTTCTACCAGGGAGCACAAGCAATAGTCCATGATTAATCATAGCTAGCCAATACAGCACCAATAATGACTTATATGTATTGCAAAGAATGATTTGCAACCAATCCAGAGCCATCTAAGAATTCTAAATGACAAATATATTTGAGGGTGTCTCCAATTGCTTGTGAATTTTCCATGAACCGAAGAGGCTAAATTCATAGAAAAATAATTTTGTTGTTGCAGATTATTCTCCCAGCTCAACTTTGCTGTCTCTGCAACTGCTGACTGTAGATGTCTGTCTTCTGAGATTAGATAGGAAACCGAGAGGCAGAAATACAGCACTCAAACGAGTTTTCCCTATAAAGGTCTTAAAGTTTTTATCTATCTGGTATCCTGCAAGATACTTACCAGATCGCTCTGTGAGATAATTACATTGCTTGAGAAATTATGAAGATTAAAAAAAGCTTACAGGGGGTATTTGCGAGGTTTATTCTGACAACTAAAAAAATTATTTTGTCAACTTAAAATTCAGGCCATTTTTGGCTCTTCCAAACTAATAAAATGACAACGATGTAATGTAAATGTAGCAAAATATGTCAAATACTCTTCAATTAGTCGGCAAAAAAGGATCTAGAGGTAGCCAGTGAAGTACAAATTCCCTTCACTTAACTCCACAAACCTCCCAACCCTCTTTTGCTGACAGCTGCACTGTTATCCATTTGTGGTTGGGGGCCATCTGCCTGTTGTTGATCTAATATGGTGATCTATACTTTTCTGTCCTGTTTTTCAGGGTCTTATGAATGTGGAATATGTGGGAAGAAATACAAGTATTACAACTGTTTCCAGACCCATGTGCGAGCGCATAGAGGTATCTCTCTCCTGCTCAAACCTTTGAGAATCCTAGGTTACCACTCGGGCTTTTGCGATTCCTCTTCTGCTACTGCCTGTCATTGTAAGAAGCCCACCTTACCAAGTGCTACCACCTTGCCATTGTTGGGATGAATGCTTCTGCAGTCGGAGGGAAGGGGAATCCATCCTCCAGCTGTGTTCTTTCTGCACATCCCCGCTAGCTACTGCGTTCAATAAGATATCAGTGAGGTTTTCTACAGGGCCTTCTTCCTGGGAGGGATTTTGAGTGTGGGGGGGGGGGTGCTTTGCTGTACGTGGGCTGTTCTCTCTGATGCAGCATTCCAAAAACATCAGCAATCCAGTTGCTGTAGCAAGGATGGTCCATGGCACCCCAAACTCCTGGCAATCTGTATATTTTAATCCTTTCCTATTTTGCTGAAAATCAATTGGGTAATGACGGGCCAAGAGAAATCGTTGCGTGTCTCTAAAGATATTGGTGCATTATAAATAGATTATCCAGAGGCCTTGTGTATCTTCCAGGAAGGGAATTCTGTGCAAGTAACACATGGAAGAGTCTCTTGTTTGTCACTACTTAAATACTTACTGAGATTCTTTTAACAGTGGCTGCTAAATCCTTCCTCGTATTTTTCTGTAGTGGACTGTAGTGTCTCCCTATCATCTTTGTGCTGGAAGTTGAAATGGCACTTCCAGTCAAAATCCCTTTTTACAGTCAATTGCAACTTTCAAAATGTACCTCTGGTGTGAAATTTCTCATGCTTGGTCTAGTGAATATTGTGTGAATGTTTTCTAAAAGTCTGGCCGTGTTTAAGTAATCTGAGGGTTGAACGTTTAAAGTACGTGCTCAGTGAAAAACCAGTAAAAAGTGTAATAGCATATAGAGAGAATGTTATCTCTTGAGCCCAATATACTGGACCATTCCAATAATGAGGATGATTTAAGTGAAATTATAAAAGAATGAAAGCAATGTATTGCAAGAAGCTTTACATGTGTACATGCAGGGCTCGAAGATCACGGTGAAAACCCACTCGCCAGCCCCGCACCGCGCATGTGCCAGACCCGCACTGCGCATGCCTGCACCGCTGGTGAATGGGGCAACCGGCTAAAATCTACTCGCCCATGGGCGAATAGATAAACGGATTTGTCGAGCCTTGTGTATATGTATCAAAAGTTGTAGGTAAAAAGTAAATCTTATATTGTAATTCTTAACTGTATGAGCTGGCCATGTTAGGAGTTTATGGTCCGGTGAAAAGTTGTAGATGCAGCCCTACCTTTGGCACTTCTCACACCTGAGTTTTTAATTTCATAATTTTACATCCTGTAGTTAGATCTTAAACCCAAACCTTTTGGTGACACTGGTCCCCGCAGCTCTGTTTGGCCTTCTAAGGCACTGGTGCTTGAGTATCTCCCACTAGAGCTGGGCAAATAACTAACTTTTTGCTTTCCTTTGGCAATTTCAGAAAGGTGATAAACATTTGTTTGGGGCTGAACTGTGCACAAACATTTTGGAAATTTTCAACAAGTTTCAAGTGAAACAAAGCATTTCATTTTGATTTTGAGCATTTTAAACACTTGACTTTTTAATACAATCACTGGCCTCTTCTAAATGAAAAGTCATTTTACAGCAAAAAATCAAAATATTTCATTTTAAAATGTTGAAAGGGTCAATGTTTGATTTCTTTTTTCTAAATCGTTTGTTAAAACTGCATGAATTAATGAAACTGTGTTTTGAAAAAAAAATAGTTCATTGAAATTTTTCTCCAGCTCTACCCCTCCCTCCTTCGTGCACGTTGCATCTGCCAGTAGCTCACTCCTGGAATCTTGTAGTCACTTCCTCCTGACAGTAATCGGGGAGGAAGCCTTCTTTCAGTACCTCAAGCTTCTGACTTCATACACTACTGCTGCTTGGATTTCCAGTGCCTTTTCTCTGAACTTCCCAAGCCACCAGCGTGTCCACCGCATTTATCCTGTCTGTCTGTAGTGTTTGATTTCTCTTGGCAAGTTGACCTGACCACAACAGCTCTTTTTCAAAGCTGAACAACTCATTGGTGTGTGGTACCTTCACCACTTCTTTGGGGTCTTTCCTTCCATTGCGTGTGGGTGTGGGTGGTGTGGTTTTTTTTGTGGAGAAGTATCCAGTTCTCCTCTTCACTGAAAGATGGTTTTTATTTTTTTTCTGGAATAGACTAATGCCCTTCAAAGATCCTGCAGGTTTTTGTTTCTTTTGGCACCAAGTTAGTAGGTTTTTTTTCTGTCATTAAAAGGACCCTGTCTGACTACATGGTTTTCCATTATGACCTGGCTGGCCTGCAGCTAGAAGGTCTTGGACCCTCAGAGACAGGCCAACTAGCCCTCAGATCTGTTCCAGTTCAGAATACAAAATTGAAAACACTCGTACAGTGCACACCACTTTACATAGGGTTATTATTTCCAGGAAAGGCTTGTGGGAGGAATATCATCATTCAGCGGTGCCTCATGGACTCTCTGGCTTCTTTGAGTTTGGTTCCTTTTTGGGATGTTTCTTATAGAGGAGTTGGCTTTTGTATTATGGAGGATACATCCAGTGGAGTCTCTATATCTATAGCAGTTGGCAGATGTTTTGCCCCACTTTCGTTGCCGATTGGGCTTGTCTTTTTACTAGTTCTACTGCCTGATGCTTCACTTACTGTTTCTTTTTCTCTTTCAAAACCACTATTTTGAATGGTTCATCTCCATGAGCCAGAACCCTTGTGCTGACGTCTCTAAAAAAAATTGGAAAATGACTTTTTTGGGGGTAATCCTGGCTTTTAGAAGAACTTTCATGAACTTTCTGTCTTTATCCACCTCCACTGCCTTCCCCGTTTGTGGGGTGGAAGGTTCTATTTGGGAAGTGGCATGTTGCCCTTTAAACAGGATGATTTGTTCCTCCTGGGAATGGTTTGTTTCCTATTTGAGAATTTGGCATTTACCTACACAGAAGAGCCTTCCCTGTATAATTCTGAAATGGTCGGACAGTTGTAGGGAATGAGGTCCTGGCAGTTTGTGAGTTCCGAGTGTTCCTGGGGCTTTTGTTCAAGTGCTTGTGTCTGAGAGCAAAGCCTTGTAAAATTCCTGCCCTGAGTGTAAACACATCTTCACAGGCGCAGAAGTGCAGATAACAGATTTCTCTTCCATCCTTTTTCAAGTGCGAAGACTAACAGGGCAGAGGAGGGGACATGATGAAGTTAAAGTAGCTGAAAGATTCCTTTGTGGTAAGCTTAGAAGCCCTGCAAAAGCAAGACGACTTTGCTTCCTGTGCAGGTTCTAAGTCCATGGTGTCCAACACACTAGCCACATGTGGCTGTTTGGCTGGTGGAGCGTGGCTAGTTGGCTCACAAAATTATTTACATTTTCAGAATAATGTGGCTCGTTTGCTATAGCAGTAGCGGCTTCAGAATTGGTTGGACACCACAGTTCTAAGCTGTGCTGGAGCACAAAGATTTCCAACTATAATGCATTTTTGCAGCGATATCTCCACCATACCAACTAGCTGTGACAGTAGATATATCACACATGCCAGCATCAGCAAATGCTACTGCACGTGCATGACATCCAGTTCTTAAGAGCTTGTAACTCACCGTATTTTTTGTTTGTTTATAGCTTTTTAAACCACAAAAGGGCCGAATCATCAGTAGTAAGGAAGCACCCTGAATGTTATAAATTGTATCGTTCATTTATGTTTGAGTCAGGTGAGCAGAAAATCATCTAAACATTTTAAGTGGGACAACTGTCATTTCTTTCACTTTTCCATAACTCAAACATGATTGAATTTATTACAGACGTTCAAAAATAAATTTAAAATAAAAAAAATAATCTGAGCTGAGACCACACAGAGAAAACCTTTGCCCCAAGGAATATTTTTCAGATTGGTGTGAACAACTGAAAAGAGGGTTATAAAGCTTACTTTAATTCTAGCAAGAGCTATCGGTTCTGCTAGAATAATTTGAGGGTACTTGAAGATAATATCTTATCCTTGAATGAATGATAACAGTTTTTATGCAGCATGTTTTTGCTTGATATTAATTAGTAATTGTGCAGCAGACTTACTGACTGTTCTCTTTTGGCATGGCTACACCAGCTGTGTCCTGAGTCTATTGTAAATCAGGATAGCTCAATCGAAGTCAGTGTAGCTGTGTTTATTTACCCCATCTCAGGATGTGATTCATTATTGTGATTACAGCAGGTTCAGAATTGACATGTTTAATTTAGGTTTCTATTTTTGTTCTCTGATAACTTTGCAAAGTTTTCAGATTTAAATTGTTTAGCATTGGTATCTGCCCAAAGTTGATTTAAAAGAAACTGATGGGGGAAAAACAGGTTAGCTGTTTGAGAATGGAAATAATACACTTTTCCTAACATGCATATTTTGACAACCTCTTTTAGAGCAGGTCTACTGCTAAAATCTCTGGGTGTAGAAATCTGACTGGCTGATAATCCTTCTTGAGGAGAAATAGTGTATTTCTGGTACTGAAGGAAATTGGCTTTGATTTACCCAAATTATCTGGCTTTGAAAATCACATACCAAGAACATGTAGATTTTTTTTTAAAGCCAACTGAAATGCATTGATATAGATTTGATGAAGTCTAAAATTTTGCATCCTAGGTCTCAGCCAAAAGATTATTTGAGGACTGGTATAGTTTTGGCTTTTGTTCATTAAGCCTCTTTGAATTACACAAATAGGAAAAATATGTTTTTCCCCTTTAAAATAATTACTACTTTTCTGCACATATATAACTCAGAAATGGCTGAACTTTAAAATGTCAGAGGGGGCTTGTTTGAAAGTACCATAACAAATTATCCCAAAAATGCTTTTGTGCATGCATAGTTCTCAGTTTTCATTGTTTACTTATGTTGTTACTCATGCACCGCAGAATAGAATTCTACAATACAGCATTGTATCTCAGCTAGTTTTAGTGATAGAATGGTGTCATGTCCAACCTAGACAATTTGCGGAGAAGTTGTATGACTTGGTAGTTCCATAGATGACTTTTGTGTATTTTTAATCAGGTGTTTCAGTCTCCTGCAGTGTGCAAACTTTATTACACATTTTATTGTTTTTAAAATAATTACAAATGTGTATAAAAATCTTCTTTCCTATCCGATAGAAAGACTTTGAGAAGGTCCCTCACTAAAGGCTCCTAAGCAAAGTAAGCTGTCATGAGATAGGTCCTGCCATGGATCAGTAATTGGTTAAAAGGCAGGAAACAGAGGACAGGACTAGAGTCAGTTTTTACAGAGGAGAGAAGTAGAGGGTAGAGAAGTAATAGCTGCACCCCCCCAAATATCGGTATTGTGATCAGCACCATTCAACATATTTATAAAGGACCTGGAAAAGAGGGTAAAGAGCAAGATGGCAAAGTTTACAGAAGATACAGTATTGCTTAAGGTAGCTAAGTCCAAATCTGACTTGCTAAGAGTCCCAAAGGGATCTCACTGAACTGGGTGGCTGGGCAATGCAATGGCAGATGAAATTCAGTGTTGGGAAGTACAAAGTAATGCAAATTGGAAAACATAATCCCAAAGGTCTGTGCAAGATGATGGGGTCTACATTAGCTGTTGCCTCTCAAGCAGGAGAGTTTGGAATCCATGTAGTTAGTTCTCTGAAAACATCTGCTCATTGTGAAACAGCAGTCAGAAAAGCTAACAACGTTAAGAACGATTACAAAAGGGATAGGTGAATATAACAGAAAATGTCCTTATGTCAGTGGGTACATCCATGGTCTACCCAATTGCAAGCCATTCTGGTTGCCCCGTCTCTACGAACACACGGAAAAAGGACCTGCTAGAGTTAGGAAAGGTACAGAGAACGGCAACAACAACAACTGAGGCTATGAAGCAACTTCCATACGGAAACGATTCAATAGACCGGGACTGTTCCGCTTAGGACAGAGATGACTAAGAGGGGACGGGATTGAGGTCTATAAAATCATGGCTGGTGTGGAGAGGGTGAATGAGGAAGTGTTATTTACCCCTTCCCATAACACAAGAAGCGGGAGTCACCCAATGGGTAGCAGGTTTAAAACAAACAAAAGGAAGTACTTCTTCACACAACCCCGTCAACCTTGGAACTCCTTGTCTCTGAAGTCTGTGAGGGCCAAAAATGCAAGTGGATTGGAAAAAGGATTAGATAAGTTCAGAGAAGATGGGCCCATCAGTGGCTATTAGCCAAATGGTCCAGGACGTAACCCCATGCTCTGGGTGTCCCTGAACCTCTGACTGTCAGGCGCTGAGGCTGGGCAACAGGGAATGGATCATTTAATTCTTGCCCCGTACTGCTCATTCTCTCTAATGTATCTGGCACTGGCCACTGTCGGAAGCCAAGATGCCGGGCCAGCTGGACCATTGGTTGGACCATTGGTCTGACCCGCAGGGCCAACAGAATTGGACAAATCCAGAAGTTCACAACCCCATGTTTTTATTTATTTTTAAGGGGGAAATTTTTAAAAAAATGTCTGAATGAATTGGGGTTGCAGATATAAAAAAGCTATGAAATGCTACTGTTAAGGTTTTCACAGTAACAAACTTGCTTTTGTGGAGCATCCTACACATTATTATTAAATAAGTAGGTTTTGAAATATGGGACCAATCAACCTGTTTTTTTAAAATTCAAATGCTTAGGTTTACAGTTTTTCCAGCTTGCAGTCTTACCCGGCCTGGTTCACGCAAGCCCTTGAATATAATCACAATTTGTGCTATTTCTGGTCAGCGCTTTCTTTCCTACGTGCGACATTAAAAGCCAAAAACTGCAGTGTAATGCTAAGCAGTTGGAGAGGGAGACCCTCAGGCTTTTGTCCCATCTTTTGTACCGATCTTTCCCTCGCTCCGCTCCTCCGTGCTGCAGTTAGCAGGGTGCTTTCTCTGAATTTGGAGACATAGAGGGCTGGAGTCACAAAGGAATTGATGCCATAGGCATCGAAGTCCCAGATTTGGGGACCAGTGGTGTTCACTCTGCAGGTAGAGGTGCTGAAGTAGTTTGTATAGTGGGAGTGCGGAGAGTCACTGAATCAAACTGAAGGGTGTATGTGATGGAAACCACTTCCAAGTGCGGGGTGTGGCAACATGCCCAGCACCTGTGTGTAGGCACCTAAACTCATTCACTGCCTACATTTTTGCCGTGAAAGTGTGACAGTTTGGATCACACAAATCCTCATGAGACTGTCACCTGGGCAGATCGTACCACTGAGCCTGATTATCTGCCTCTGGCGCACCTTACCATCTGTTCTATGGTCTCCCCCAGCAAAGCTCCGAGCTAGGGTTACAAAGCAACACAGACACTTAGAACAGCTCAGCAATGGAAAGGTTCAGTCACAGGGACTTGACACAGCACCCAGGCGCACAGCCTCAGTGGGACCAGAAGCCTTGAGAAATCTATCTGACTCCGCATAAAAGTGTTACTCAGAGCAAGCTCTTATGTTTGTCCCTTTTATCAATGAAAGAGAGAGATGCACAGCTGTTGCCCTCTGTCCCGCGCCCACCCCTTAACAGCTATTTACACTAGGTTTGATAATAAACAAAAGTGATTTTATTACTTACAGGTATTTATGACAAGTAGGTTGCAAGTGTTCACAGACAGATCAAAGTAAGTTACAAAGCTCAAATAAAACAAAAGAGCCCAGCTGAGCCTAATACACTAAGCGAAGTTGTTACAAATGATACTTTATCACCCTCGTTCTCATTTCATGTGAAGTCTTTTCAGGCCAGAGCTGTTCTCTCTGATCTGGGTCCATTTCCGTCCCTATCACTCTTTTGTTTCCAAGTTTTTTCATGTGTTCACTCAGGATGGGGAGCAGTCTGCAGAGCCAGCTGAAGACAATCATCATTCATGTCTCATTGCTTATGTAGAATTTCCCCAGGTGGGAAGTCTTTGTTCAGTTCCCCAACCCTCTGTGGAAAAGTACTAAATTCAAGATATATTCCAGCACCAGGTGGCATAGTCACATGGCTTTGTAGGACCAACCATAATCCAGTTTATAGGAAAAACAGGGCTCTTCACAGATTATTGTCTTGAGCACTGGGCTATTAAGTTCCTTGAGTACTGCTAATGACTTCATTAGCATATCTATATATATGAACGGGTTTGTACTTCATCAAACACAGGAATGATACATGCACACAAATAGAGTATACACATTTCAGGGGATTAGCAGCTCTCCAGTGACAGGGTACATGCCCTTATTTGCGCAAAGCATATTTGCGTTATGCATATTCAAAAACTTAGTTCCATAAAAATATGGGGGCGCAATGCCACACAAAGTTTCTTAGTCATCTGCATTTCTGCCTCTGTACTTATGCACTGCAGACCCAGACCAGAGATCTAGCTACCTAAACCCCAGAGCAAGTCACACAAAAAAGTCCTCTGCCGAACTGTACACAGATAGCTCTGGAGAGAGAGAATTGTTGGAGAATGGGGATTGGATCCCTTACCTCCTAAGTGGATGCTTTAACCACCAGGCTGTAGCGTCACACCTGTGCTTGTCCCCTCTCTGGCCCAGTGACTTGTTCTCTAGCCACAGTGGAACAATAGGAGAGACAGAGGCAAATCTCAATCTCAGAATCTCCCTTTGTTTTGAGCATTCATGAGCGAGGTGGGAAGCCCCGGTTTAAATCCCTTTTCATTTGAGAGGGGCCTTGAATGTGAGGGGTCTACCCCATTCCAGGTGAGCACTGTAACCACAGGGGGCTTCTCTTCCTTCTCCCCTGGCTTCTGGCAGAAAATACCTTCAGCTCCTAACTCTGAGATGGTTCACAGCTGAGCCATACAGGGCCTCCTGCAGCCTGGGCATAACGCATAAGAACGGCCATACTAGGTCAGACCAAAGGTCCATCTAGCCCAGTAGCCTGTCTGCCGACAGTGGCCAGCACCAGGTGCCCCAGAGAGGGTGGACCAAAGACAATGATCAAGTGATTTGTCTCCTGCCATCCTTCTCCAGCCTCTGACAAACACAGGCCAGGGACACCATGTCTATCCCCTGGCTAATAGCCTTTTATGGACCTAACCTCCATGAAATTATCTAGCTTCTCTTTAAACTCTGTTATAGTCCTAGCCTTCACAGCTTCCTCTGGCAAGGAGTTCCACAGGTTGACTACATGCTGTGTGAAGAAGAACTTTTTTTTATTAGTTTTAAACCTGCTACCCATTAACTTCATTGGTGTCCTCTAGTTCTTCTATTATGGGAACTAATAAATAACTTTTCTTTATTCGCCCTCTCCACACCAATCATGATTTTATAGACCTCTATCATATCCCCCCTCAGTCTCCACTTTTCTAAACTGAAAAGTCCCAGTCTCTTTAATCTCTCCTCATATGGGACCCGTTCCAAACCCCTAATCATTTTAGTTGCCCTTTTCTGAACCCTTTCCAAGGCCAAAATATCTTTTTTGAGGTGAGGAGACCACATCTGTACACAGTATTCAAGATGTGGGCGTACCATAGTTTTATACAGGGGCAGTAAGATATTCTGTCTCTTATTTTCTATCCCTTTCTTAATAATTCCTAGCATCCTATTTGCCTTTTTGGCCGCCGCTGCACACTGTGTGGAAGTTTTCAGAGAACTGTCCACGCTAACTCCAAGATCTCTTTCCTGATTTCTCATATCAAAATTAGCCCCCATCATATTGTATGTATAGTTGGGGTTATTTTTCCTGATGTGACTTATCCACATTAAATTTCATTTGCCATTTTGTTGCCCAATCACACAGTTTGGTGAGATCTTTTTGGAGTCCCTCACAGTCTGCTTCTGTCTTGACTATCCTAAGCAGTTTGGTATCATCTGCAAACTTTACCACCTCACTGCTTACCCCTTTCTCCAGATCATTTATGAAAAAGATGAACAGGATTGGTCCCAGGACTAACCCTTGGGGGACACCACTAGTTACCCCTCTCCATTCTGAAAATTTACCATTTATTCCTACCCTTTGTTTCCTGTCTTTTAACCAGTTCTCAGTCCAAGAAAGGACCTTCCCTCTTATCCCATGGCAATATAATTTACACAAGAGCCTTTGGTGAGGGACCTTGTCAAAGGCTTTCTGAAAATCTAAGTATACTATATCTACTGGATCCCCCTTGTCTGCATGTTTGTTAACCCCTTCAAAGAACGCTAATAGATTAG
The DNA here is from genome assembly GCF_052426305.1 of Pelodiscus sinensis. Lineage (NCBI taxonomy): Eukaryota > Metazoa > Chordata > Testudines > Trionychidae > Pelodiscus > Pelodiscus sinensis. The sequence goes on along the minus strand of NC_143074.1, from coordinate 3,108,793 downwards.
TAAGACATGATTTCCCTTTACAGAAACCATGTTGACTTTTGTCCAACAAATTATGTTTTTCTGCGTGCCTCACAATTTTATTCTTTACTATTGTTTCGACTAATTTGCCTGGTACTGAAGTTAGACTTACCGGTCTGTAATTGCCAGGATTGTCTCTAGAGCCCTTTTTAAATATTGGTGTCACGTTGGCTACCTTCCGGTCATTAGGTACGGAAGCCGATTTAAAGGGTAGGTTACAAACCACAGATAATAGCTCAGCGATTTCCCACTTGAGTTCTTTTAGAACCCTTGGATGAATGCCATCCAGTCCCGGAGATTTGTTAACATTAAGTTTTTCTATTTGTTCCAAAACCTCCTCTAATGACACTTCAATCCGGGACAGTTCCTCAGATTCATCACCCACAAAGGATGGTGCAGATTCGGGAATCTCCCCAACATCCTCAGCTGTGAAGACTGAAGCAAAGAAATCATTTAGTTTCTCCGCAATGGCTTTACCGTCAGGGTCCCAAGAGGTGCAGGCCGTAGGACACACCCAGCTCCCTCTGGCTAGCTTTGGCAGCTCAGTATGCCGGCTCTTCTGAATCCCATTGCTAGGTGCCTGACTCCATTCATTGTCCGGGGTGGGCTGAGTGTGCGGGTGTTGAGCAGTCTGTCGTACCCAGGTCTGACAGGATCCCTTCTGGCTTTACCACTATGACTGACTCAGATGTAGGAATCTCAGTGTTACACTAGGCACCTAAAAGTCATGGGTTGCAACATGGAGCATCCCAGGGCCCTAAAAACCCTTGTGATTCGAGCCCAGAGTATCTGGAAAAGTGACAAAGTGGCCCAGAGTTCTGGCATCCCTTAGGGAGAGAGCATCCGCTCTCCCTTTTACATTTGTATTTGTGTGTTTACACCACTTGTCCAGACTTGAGGCATAGGGATTTCAACAGTCATTTACAGGTTGAGCCTCTCTGATCCAGAAACATCTGTGGTCCGGCATGATTTGAGTGAGCTGGATGTCCACTTTTCATGAGTTTGGCCAAGTTTCTGGTCCCATAAAAGTTGTTCACAGCCACCAGTCCCGGCTCTTAGTGTTCTGTGTTGTCCTTTAGCGCTATTGTACCCCTAAATGTCCTCTAACACCCTAGTAAGCTGTGGAAGTGTTGGTAATACTGCTAGACAATCTTGACCTCCCGTGGGCCATAAAATTCTCTCATTCGGAACTGGTGAGGTCCCGAGGGTTCCAGACTAGAGAGGTTCCACCTGTAGTAGAAAATGTTGGATTTACATTTACAAATTCAGTTGGTAATACCTGAACTGTTGAGCAAACTTCACCCAGCCTGTCTGGCCATTCCCGCCACAAATCCACTGGGACTATCTGCTCTCACACCAACACTTGTGCAGTCTCCAAAGTTTTGCATTTTTTTGAAAAGGGAGGACATAAAGAGCCAATGGGGCCTTGCAGAACCACTCATTCTCTGCTCATCTCTTCAGTGATAACATCTGGGGGAGAAGAATAGCTGGGGCTGCAGCCAGCCGCAAGGTGGGAGATCAGAGAGATCTCTGCCATCTAGCGCACCAGAGAGAGAGGCTCTGGTCTCCCGCCTGTGCTGACAGGAGAGCCTCTCCTGACCGACACAGGCACGCCACCTCCCTGAGAGAACTGTGCACCAGGAGTTGAGTCAGTATAACGGCATCGCTCAGGGATGTGGACAACCTGGGAGCCTTTCATGACCGAGAGCCCCCAAACAGCTGCACTTTGAGAGAGAGACCTGGGCAGGCCTCATTCCCCATCCCCACCTCCTGATTAAGCTGCTTAATCTGGAGGGAGCCTTCAGCATGAGGCCTGCAAAGACTCATGGTATTCTCCTCCCTCAGTAGGACCAGGCACACCCGGACTGGCTCTGCTGAATTAGGGCTGAGTTCAGAGCTGCAGTTAGTCAGAGTTGGCATCCCTGGGGGCTGGTCTCTGTTGCATCTGCTGTGTCATGCGTGTTCTAGAAAAAGGGACTTGCAGCCAGCTATGGCCTGGGTATTACAGAGCCTGGCGGACAGAGACTGCAGAGCCAGAAATTACAAAACTGCAGCTTCCCCCCTCTCCCCCCGCCCCGAGACCCAGGCGACGTCGCTGTGTGCTGTCAAACGTCTGGTAGGATGTGCTGGCAAGTCTAAGTGCGGCTCTTTCTCTTTGCAGACACTGAAGCTGCCTCAGGTGAAGGAGCCTCACAAGGCAGTAAGTACTAACTTCACTGTGTGTGTGTGAGGGGGGACTGGCACCCGGTGCCGTGGCTGCGGGCACGTTCCTGGGGAAGCCGTTCACCTCTCAGCCAGGGAAACCTTCCCGTTGAGTGGTACGGTTCGGCGCATGTGGGACGGTCCCGGCTCTCACGGCAGTATGGGCATGACGGAGTTTACCTCATCTGGCTGGTCGCTCCCCTCCCGTTTGTGGGGCTGAGATCTTTTCTGAGGTGACGGTGACTTACGCAGCTCAGAGGGGAGACACGGAGGGGCTGGGTTCGGTATGGCAGGCAGAGTTCAGTCGTGTGACCGTTCTCTCGCTTTAAAAAGCGGCAGGTGAGTTGGCTTGGAACGGGACAGAAGGGGGCGATGTCATTGTTATTGTGCGAGGCACAGACGCCTGTAGTCTCCTCACGAATTAAAATGGTTCCTATTAATGACAACAGTGAATTGTCCAGCCCGTCCCGCATCTTTGGTTGTAATTGGGCAGATCCCTGTGTTTGTGCTGATCTCTCGTGGGAGTTGTGCTGTGCTAGGCCGCATTCCCTCGGCACTTTTCCACAGAGTACCACAAGAGGGCGACTTGCACTGTGCTCACGAGCAAGCCGCGCGGGGCGCGCATTCTGAGTTTAGCGCACGAAAGGTGCTTTTTCCTGTTTCATTCTGTCCATTGAAATTTGTGGTGTTAAGCCAGTGCTTTGGGGTTGGCCCTGCTTTGGGCAGGCTGGACTCGATGACTCCTGAGGTCTCTGCCCGCCCTGAGATTCTACAGTTTGCTGCTGTGTGACCATTCAGGCAGTTCTGACACTTGAGGTGGCTTTACCACATGCCCTTTTACGCACCTCGAGTGATGCTGAGTTTGTCGGTGGAGCAAGGCCACAAGGAAATGGAGACATCTCAGTGTGCCCCAAATTCCCGCTTCTTTCCACACTTTCCCCAGTGCTCTAGCACGGTGTCATGGGAATTGGGTGATAGCCAAGTGACATGGTCATTGGTGATTCTGTCTCTACGGTGCGTATGGCTCAGGGAAGAGGCTCCTCTTCCTTCCCAGTAATGCTGTTGTGAGGCCGTTGACTCCTCATTCTCCAGGAATCTCTTCTGGGTGAAACACTTCCCTCTTTCTGCCGTGCTCTGAGCTGGCAGAAGCTGGTTCTGCTGCACAATGGCGGCTGGACCGTGAAGAGACACGTGAGAAGTCCTCCTGAAGGTCCTGGGAGCTGCACTCCACCAGCCCTCTCTCCAGGACACCAAGCACGGGGCAGTGGGGAGCCATAACAAAACAAAGCCATGTCCATAGAAACCCAGGAAGGGCTCATTGCCTTAGCCATCTTCCATCTCCACCCTGATGCCTGTCTCCCACCAGCCCCTTGACCAAAGCAATGAGCAGAATCCATTGAGTCCCAGTTTGCAAAAAGCTCTTCCTGGCTAGGAACGTATTGAGGGTTTCCAGTTAAAAAATGTATCAAGAGTCTTGAACTGCTGAGTGTTCTTCTTGAAGCCACAGCTCATGGAGGCCTGTCATTCCGTGATGCCCTGTGCTTTCATTGAAAAAGAGAAGCAAGTTTCCAGCCATAGTAGTTGTAGAACATATTGTGATTTTTATTTTTTGGGGGGGAGGCCAGATTCATGGTACCTGCAGGCTTGAGGCTAGTGATACGTGACCTCCAGGGACTGATGTTGGTGTCTCAGAGTTGCTCTTCCTCTCTTGGGGCACATCTAAACTACGTTTTAATTTCGAATGAGGATATGCAAACTCCACGGGAATTTGCATATCTTCTTCCGATTGCTTTTTCGAAAGCGGGTGTTTAGGAAGTGAAAGTAGTCTGGACGCAGTTTTTTCAGAAAAAGCCCTTTTTCGAAAAACCACGTAAACCTCCTTTTTCTTAGGAAGAGCAGTTTTTTTCGAGAAAGGGTTTTTTTTTCTGAAAAAAATGCGTCCAGACTACTTTCACTTTCAAAAGACCCGCTTTCAAAAAGATGTGCAAGTTCCCATGGAGTCTGCATATCCTCTTTCAAAATGAAAACGTAGACTAGACATGCCCTTGCTTCACTAAATGGCTCAGGGTTGTTATTCACCAGGTGTCTCCCTCTCCCGTTGACACTGGATGCTGCAGTTTCGTCTTTTATTCTGTAGCAGCTTCTCTGCAGCTGCCTGGTGCTTCCCTTTGTCCTTGGTGATACCCCAGCATCTTTCCAGCCTCTTCTCCACCATGCGTCTTAGTCAACAGACGCTTCTGTGTCCTGCAGTGCCTCGGGAACGCCCATTGCATGTTCTGTGGAGGAGGCTTTTATATGCTGCGCTTATTGTGAATTAAAATCCACATTGGTCATCTGTAAAGTCAGAGGACACAGGATCTAGCAAGGCAGGATGCCTGCTGACAGGCCAGGAAGGAAAACAAGAAATTAAGAAGAAACTGAAGAGTTTTAGTTGCTTTAAATTATTTTGTGCTCCCCGTACGATTTCCATTTGTCATGGAAATTATTTTCTCAGCTGAATATTAAGCTGTTTGGCTGGAGCTGCTGTTGGTAAATTCACATGGTTCTGATTTCCAATTACACTTTCCTTCCTCTTCCTCCTTGTTGCTATGATGATTCTCCTCATCTTCGTCATTTTCTCCCTTGTGGATGAATTGAAGCCCTGAGCAATACTGGCCTTCCCTGGACGTTCTCCATTTCCCTCTCAATGGCTTTCTTGTTTCCTCGTCGGTCTGTTTGCGTCTAATTTATTTTAAGAACTTCTTATTTATCTTTCTTTCCTTGCTATTTTTGTTTTGCTCGCTGCTCCAGTCCCGTCCCCATGACCCAGTTTGGATCTGAACTTCCTTTATATTAACAGACTTCCTTATTGTTTCAGTCTTTCTTTGCTATTTTTCCTCATTGGCCATTCTAGCCTTTTGGCTTTCCGTAGTCGTTGACTCTCTAGACAGGGCTCATCCTCTTCCTCCCCAGAGCTTCAAGATTTCAGGGGTGCAGTAAACTTCTGGTTTCTCTCACCTTGTGAGAGTTTCCTGCTTTTCCCATTAGTTCCCAAGCGGCAGGAATCCAGGGATGCAGTTTCCATTTACCCTAAACTGTTAATGGGACTCCCCCTTCATGCAGCCAGAGGGCCTGCAACACCAGCTCAAAAATCAAGGAGAAATGCCAGCTCCGCCACACGTCCTGTCCTGTACCGATTATTTTTGTAGTGACTCCCTGGAGCCAGTTCTTGTTCATGCCAGCATCTTCCACATAGTGTTCTCAGGAGGGGCACTTGTGAAATGCCAGCTCTCGGCAGAGGACAATGGCGTAAACGCTCCTCCCTCCTATGGTCTTGTTTTGCACAGTGGTTTGTCTGCTTGCTTTGTTGTGTTATCAGCAGGGCTCGACAAATAATGTAATCTACTCGCCCTGGGCGAGTAGATTACAACCCGGAAGAGCCGGCGCAGAGCGATCTGTGCAAAACGCAGAACAACGCGAAACCATGCGGCTGACGAGCGGGGCTCGCCGCCGCTTGGTGAGCCCTGGTTATCAGTATAGTGAATAGAGCTGTGAAGTGAGTGTACTGCCCCTTGTGTCCTGGAGGAGGAAGTTCTGGGAGTGCTTCACGGAAAGGGAAGGGCTGAGATACACCTGAAACCAGTTAACCTGCCTGCAGTCAACCTTAGCAAGAGATGTACGTGTTCCAAACTCCTGCCTGAAAGGAGCTTTGAAGACTCCCTTGGACTCATGATGGGTTAACCATTTTAAAAAGGCTGCACCTTGCTTTGAGGTTCTAAAATCAGCTGGGTAATCTCTGCATGTCATCTGCCTGTTTTGACTCAGGCTCTCTTCTGAATGGGACAGAGACCAGATTTGGAGGCAAGGAAGTGGTCTTGGGGAAGGCACTAGAGTCACTTCCTCCCAGGCTACTGAGCAAAGTTCCCAAAACACAGAGGACAGTGTTGCCCATGGGTCTCAGACCTGACAGGGTTAAAGTGTTAATAAAACCCTTGTTCAGCTGTTACAACATTCAACAGTTATCTCCTAGGGGAAAAAAAAGAATTTGAAAAAATTGTTTCACCGTTCTTTGACACAGGTGTCACTAGTATTTAGAGTCGCTTTTAGATATTTTCAATAATACTTTAAGGTATTTAGGTTACTTTATATTGTCCATTATAACAGACTTTTGTGGCCTTGTTCTGAGACGTTCTCGCATCCCCTTGCTTGGAGCAGGCCTTACATATTCAGCACGGAGAAACTTTTCAAAGACAATAGTGTTGATGTTATATATTTAGAATGCTGTCATCTGTTTGACGTGGTACTGCACAACATTTCAGTTAAAAAACCAAGGGCGATGTAAAATCCGCCTGGCACACATTAAATGGACACAACTGCTCATGGTTATGAAATGGATTGTGTAACCTAATCGATAGATCTCAAAAGCGAATGGCAAATGGGGAGTCACCATCAAGCAGGTATGTTTCTAATGGGGCCCCACAGAGATCAATTCTTGGCCTGATGCTCCTTAACATTTTTTATTGGGAGTGGGGCTTGGGTGGAAGGGGTGGGTTTGGGGGCTTGCCTCCCCCAGCCCTACCTTCACCCACCTCCCATTCAGATTATTTTACCTTTGCGTTTGGAACTGATGGTTGTGACCGCAGCTGTATCCTTTCTGGTGTCCACAATTCCAGGAGGACCTGGAACGATGGATCTGGATCCATGCATGGAGTTCCAAGGCACTATGGTCATACAAATAATAACCCATTTGGTATAAAAGGTCAGGTTGTACCTTCCAGCCGTAACAGAGCTCTCTGCTCAGGTTCTTAATTTCTTTGGCTAGTTTGAACATTGAACATCCAACTTCCACTCTTATCCCTCCCGATGACTAACTCTCCTTCCCTATTGCCAAATGTCGTAAATTCCCCAAGGGTGCATGTTTCATCGTGAGGCATGATTACAAATTGAAATACCTTTCCATATGTTCAGGCATTTGACCTATGAAAAAGGTGGAGGTGGAAGAAGGATTACTGCTGCCATACTGCTGGTTGAAGAGATGGTCCTGTGTGTTTTATCACTCTACTGCCTGGTGTGCGTTTGATGAAGTATGCCTATCTTCCCTACTTCATGTGTCCCTGACCTTGCTGTAGGGAACGTAAGAAAATGGTAACTTAGATTCAGGGTGTGAATTATCCTCTGTAAAGCACAGAGGGTTCACTCTCTATCAGTATGAACTGGATCTAAGAAAGTTGCGAAATAGGAGAGACATTTTGGTTTTTAGCCATGCATGTTCAGACACACCAGCTGTATCTTCCATGGTGCAGAACTTCATCCATAAGGCGTGTGATCTCTTTGTTGCATGCTAGAATTGAGTTATGAGAGGTCAAAAGAAAATTTAAACTCTTCAAAAGGCAATGCATTGTAAATATTCACAGCCTTATGAAACCAAAAATGATTGGCCTGCTCTTTTAAAACTTTATTTCCCTTTGGGCTGAGACTGAGCATGAGAAAATTCAGCCTGAAGGGAATTTCATGTAGAAAGCAATAAATGACTGGAAATGAGGATGTGGGCTGGAATGCCATTAGCAGATTTCACTGTGGAGTCCCAGGAATACCCTGCATGTGCAAAGAGAGCATTACGATTGTGAGTTTAAATCATAAAGTTAATAAATGCAAAAGTGAAGGGTTTCTTGCACCCACAAGATATATTGAATGTAACAGTCCAACTACTAATTGAAATGAATGTTCAAACTGGGGTAGTTAATGTTAACTGAAGATTAAATAAGAACCTTTAATATCTCTCTCTCTCTCTCTCTCTCTTTTAGCACACACACACACACTCAGATTTGCAAGTTGATGTTTCATTAGAATAGAGTTTGGCATTAAATTGCTGCTTGAAAAAAGTCAGATAGCAGAAGGTAGAACAGCTGACTGTGGAGTTATGCACTTGTGATTGGTGTAACTCATTAGTGCTATACACATTATCCAGTTCAAATTCTAGCAGAAATTTCATACCGTGTGTCTGGAAAAGTGAACGTTTAGGCACTTCTAACTTCTTAATTTAGATCTGAAAATATCCAAACTTATTACTGCTTTGATTCCCTAGTGGGAACTAGCCAAGTAGGTTTTTTTTAAGAGAGCAAGGGGGGTGGGGGGGAAGGAGAGGCAGGGCTATAAGTGGGTAATTGCCACAAATGGGTGACCTTACCAGCTGCAATCACCAGAGAGGAATCTCATTACTCTCAGCACTTGGGAAACATCAGGTGCATCTATCCTGAAATGTATGAAGGAACAAACAATCCTTCAACTTAGAGTGGACCAAATTGATTTTGGACCCCCTGAGATCACGTGTAGACCATATTGTTCTTCTGAGACATATTACAGAACAAGCACTTCTTGTGGTAAATTTTATAGATTTCCAGATGACCTTTGACAGCCTACCCAGCACAGCAAAAATAATCTGAATAATCAAGGATCGACATGATATTGCAGCGTGTGCAGTCAGAGCTGGTGACATCAGCTAATGATTTGCAGTGGTGTCTGGGGGAAGGCACTTTTGTTTGTACCCGCCATTGATTGTAGCACGGGTAAATGAACTGCAGAACTAAGGAATGTTCTGAACAAATGATGACGCACAATCCTGCCCAGGCTAATGTTTTGCTTAATGGAAGAGAAGTCCCATCTTTTGGCCGATACAAGTCGGTTTGTTCATCAGCAAGCAACCATCTATTTTGTCTTTCATCAGTGGGCAAAAGAGAACCATTAGAATTATGTCCTACTGTATTGACACTGCAACTGCCCTATAGACCTCCAGCTGGGACAACAGATCCTCTTTGGATGCATATATCCATTATCAGAACCCAAGCTCAGCCCTAAATGAATACCTGGCCCTCCAAATTCCCTGCTGGAGCTCCCAGCCTTTTTGTTAAAATGAGGATGAGACATTGCCCTTGTATGTTGATTAAGGGGCTCTCAAAATTATTACCATCAAGAATAAACACTCTCTTCTGCTGATCACATCATATTGGAGAACAGCGTTCGTCTCCCACTTTTAGCAGGAATTCGTCCTCCTTGTAGACATCAGGCCATGTCTCTGCAACTCCTATCATCTCCAAATAGATGGGCAGTCAGAATAGGTCAAACAAGTTTTAGAACAGTACCTGTGACATTTTATCAGCCTCTACCAGAATGACTGGGTCCAATTTTTGCCCCTCACCGAGTTCACTTACGACAGCCCAGCAAAGCCCCGTTTTTCCCTAATGATGGTTTCCATCCCTGGTTCCTCCTGCCCCTCCCTTGACTTCTCATGTCCCTGCCAACTTTGACCTGGTCAGACATCTCCCTCACATCTAGGAGTAGCTAAGACCCCAGATGGACACTGCCAAGGCAGATTTCAGGCTGTTTGCTGCCTGCTACTGCCAGGTGAAACACCCTTCACTGTCTCGGCAAGGTTTGGCTCTCCACAAAACACTTGGGCATCTCCCATTCCTCCCACAAACTTGACTGCTGATACCTTGGGCCTTTCCTTGTTATCCAGTAAACTAACGCAGCCACATTCCACCTCCAGCTACTCCCCTCTCCCCCACCAAGTGAATACGCTCTGTATTCCATGCCTGTTTGCAGAAAAAACACAGTCCCTCAGCTTCCTGTTGGAATGAATGCAGACCGCTTGGATGGTAATGGTGGATGGTCAGGAAGAATACCTGGAGAACTAAAGCCTCAGTTCCAAAGCTCTCCGAGGGAAGTTCCTCTACCTGGTAGAATGGGAAGGTCTTGACCCTAGCCTGTCCCTGGATCTTGATTCCAGTGTCACCCTTCGTCCCGTCCCAACCCTACATCTGGTTCCATCTCTGCTCCATCCCTTAGGCTTGACTACCAGGAGACGGTACATGACAGTACTGCCAGGCAAAGTTATTATTTTGGCACCTTATTTTTATATGGGGAATTGGATCTTTTTCTTCTGATTCTCCTGTCAGGGCCAGCAGTCCCCTCATCTCTTTTCTGCATGGGAATTCTGTTGCACATCTCCACATTAATGCACATTGTAGCCATACTAAAAGTTCTATAGTTCATGCAGATGCTGCATCCTAGAGGTCACAAAGCCCTGTTGTTTCTCTCCTGGCCTATATGATATTGCAAAGACCCTGGCACTGAGAAGAAAAGTGCTAGCATTTGGGGGTTTATAAATGTTGATGATCATCACAAATGATGTACAATAGACTGCCACAGAATTGGTAATAAACACAAATTTAAAAAAACCCTGAAAATTCCTACCATACAGAATGCATCGATTAAGTTACTATTCATAGACAACCAGATATTGACATTTGGCAAATTTCATATAAAGTCTCCAGACTGTAAAATATATTTATTCCAGCATAAGGAGGTAGAGTTGGAGTCAATTCTAACGTTTACTCTAATTCATCAGTTTGTCCCAGAAATGCCAGTAAAATCGGTTTTGAAGATTTTTTTTTAAAAAAAATCTCTCCTTTTGTAGTTAGTAAAAGATACAGCCATCATCTTCCAATGATGCTTGAAATTTAGCAGGTTGAGGGGGGCATATTTACTAGCCCCAGTTTTTTGCAAGTTCTTCCTTGTGCCTGAATTCTTGGCCAACTAAATTACACGGTGACTGTTTCAGTAAACATTACAATGTGATGAACCTAAAAAAAAGTCTTGCAAAAATCTATCACCGTTCTTTACAAACTGAAAAACAATTAAGACTCTAGCATTTCATCCTGTCTACTAATTCCTCTTCTCTTGAAGAATTTCTAGCTGTTTTCACATGTCAAATCTTTTATAATAAAGCAGAACAAGAGGATTATCATCTTCTGAGCTCTCCCTTAAACCTAGCACATCAATGTTGGATGTCCTGGATGTATTAGCAGTATTGCGGTGCATAGTATTACGTAGTAGTACTGAGGTGCGTCCTGTATCCCTCCATGTCAAATTGTAGAAGATCCTATAAGCCAACCCCTGTTGGAATTAATTTGACTCCACTCAGGATAGAAGGTAGGTTAGAGCTGCTCAAGGTGGAAGATAAAATTTCAGTGGGGAAATCTACACCAGGTTGTCTCCTCAGCTCTGCTCATTACATTTCTAGCCTTGTTTAAAGTTCTCAGCTGTCCAGCTTCCATCTTGGCGAGTGTTACCCAAAGAAGCCTCATCAGGAAGGAGAATCAGTAACCCTGGTGGCAATGACACACAGATGTAATCAAGAGAACGGGATAGAGGAACAGTCAAGACCATGACTATATAATTTTTTTAATGAGTAGGAAAATCAAAGTCAAAAATACACTTCTGCAACCAGGTTCTTTTGATTCCAAATAGGATAAAAATGTCTCTTTATGGTGTAAGAGCCAATCGCGGCTCCACAGTGAAGTCTGCATTGAGCTTTGCACTTACAGAAGGGATTTGGCATACTTCTTATATATGGAAAATACATTCTGTCCTTCCCAGCATTTATTCAAGCACAGAGGACTATTCTGAGGGTTTGCAAATAAATACATTACTGATGGTTTCATTACTCTGGGTTTAAATTCATTTGTAAATGGGTCCTTTAAGAAATGTAGACCCTTGGGTCAGATTTTTTTTTTCCTTTGTCTTGAATGCTCTCATCTCATGCGTTGTCGAGCCACACAGAAATGTTGTTGCCATGGATAAATTTTAAAAGCATCCTTTAGGGCATTTTGATCATTATCCTTCCTAAATGAAAATTCGTAAGTGGCCTCTGTGTATGCCCACTTCCGCAAGATAGCGCTGTTGGCGTTGAGCTGTGGAATTTTCCTACCAAGGAGTGGCACTGTCTGTTCCTTTGTGACCACTGATAGTACAGCAAGTTTGACTCACACATAGTGTTCTGGATGCTTTCCTCGTCTGTTTTTCTTTTGATTTTGCCCTTGAGCGCCTCTGACCGTCTGAGTTTGGTACCCCGGTCCTTTTCTCACTTCCGTTGATCTCTGGCAGGCCGCCAACCAACTTTGGAAAGCCTTCAGCGTGGTGGTTCTCCAGCCAAGTCACAGAGTCTAAGAGAATCCTTTCTGGCTTATTAATGAGTCCGATACATAGGTCTTCGGTCTCAACTCTGGCCCGTTTAAATTCATCCCCTTGTCCAGGCTCCCAAGTAAGCTCTGTCCCCTTGGGATTTCTGCCACTTTACTGAAGCTAGAAGAATCATGAAGAAATAGTGCTCATAGAGCACAGATTCATCTGGATGAGATGCTGCAGTGGAAGAGCTGCTCTCACACAACCCTACAGATAGGCAAAGCTCCTCAGGCAAAATATGCAAGTCGAGCACCAACTTTGGACATTCGCTAGCCTCAAGTGACTATGTGGCTGGCTTAAGTAACATCTGCTTCCTGGTGCCATCCGGATGAGCCAGTGGCTGAGCTCCCAGTGCCAGCCAGCACGTTGATCCCCGCAATGCTCTGCGTGGCCTACCTCTCCCCAGGTAAATCATCCAGCCTTTTGTGGAAATCATTCCTTTGGTGGAACCCCTTCTGGGAAAAATCTGTAGAACTCTAGTTCACGTTTCCAGAAGTTTTGACTAGTTCCACGACCTGGAAGTGTCTGAATGAGCTTGGAAGCGTTTCAGCCGGGTTCTCTCAGCAACGCGGCCTTCTGCACTGAAACCTTGGAAATGTTCCTTGGCCCAGATTGAATTAGCTCCAGTAACTACTGGCGTGCCAGGCAGTGGCTTTCCACCTACCCGCATGACTAACACTTCCAATCCGAAAGTAATGCCGAGACATCGAGAGTAATGTTAAAACATGGAAGGCTATGAGTACCTTAAGACATGCACTGGCATTAATGTTTGGTTTCTGAAGACAGAGCATCGAGAGCTTTCTTAGGCTTTGCTCCATCATCATCTGCTGATGCTGGATCACCGTGTCTGTGGACTTCCTCTTCCTGTGTGCAATGAACTGCGTGTGGACAACCCCAGAACTACCAAGGATCAACAATAAATACATTGAAAAATGAATGTGGCCACCCACTCCTGGAAGCACACTACTTAAGTACCAAGCCTTGGTTCTGGTCACTGTTGGAACCTCAGCTGCAAACTCCCCTGATGCTCTAGTCCTGGAACCTTTTCTGTTGTGGCGCCAGGAAAACCTTGGCCATCTGCTTCCCGCACAGGTGCCTCGGAAATGTTCTCAGATTGTTTTAAATGTAACTTACTGCCTGAATATTCAGGCAGTAACAGTGCCCAGTGGCAAAGCACTTACCATGTAAACCGACGGGTCCTGCCTGAGGTTCAGAACGCCAGTTTCTCAGAATTGTTGGATTGTAGACCAGTCCTGCAGGCAAAGCACGTGAAGCGACATTGACATTGACTCATGGCAGAAGGTGATCTAGACTCCATCTCTGTTACATCAGTCCAGCTAGTCACAAGTATCCAGGAGATGTTTTCCCTTTAAAGCCTTAAAATGAGAGCGAGAAGAGAGACCCTTGTTGTTCTGACTTCATATAGGCTGGTCATCAGAGCATTCATGTCTGTATCGAGACTTTGATCCTCAGGAAGATTCCTAAAGGGTGTAATTCAGGGCTTGGCAAAATACGGCCCGGGGGCCAGATCTGGCCCGCCAAGCCACCAGATCTGACCCGTGGACCATCCTGCCGGGACCCTCAGGCACAAACAGCTGCCACAGTTTAAAACACAGTCCCTTAGGCTCTGCTTTGCAGAAAGGGGGAGGTTTCATGTGATCTCCCCGTCCCTGGCCCAATCCTCAGATCCTATTGGCCAGAAACAACTGGCCAGTAAGAACTGACCTCAGGCAATCTCTCCACTCCGATTGGCTGGAAACAGCGGAGCTGAGAGATTGGCCTGACAGACTGGGGCGGGGCAAGCCTCTTCCCGCACCGGAGTTGAGAGCCACTTGGAGGGAGCAGCCTGCATTTTCAAGGGGGCTAGGGCTGCAGCAAGCCGGAAGCCCAGCCTGCCTTGGGGGTGCTGCAGTCTGCTGGCCAGGAGACACTTAGGTAAACTCTTCCCAGCCAGCGCCTGGCTCTGGCACCCCAGCCCCTCCTGCATCCCAGCCCCCTCCCCCAGATCACCGTCCTAACCCTTGATTAGCCTGCCCCAGGTAACAACTCCTTCCCAGACACTGTGCCCCCGCCTATACCTCTCCCCAAGCCAGAATCCTCTCCTGCACATATACCCACTCCCTGACTCTACACCTCAATCCCCTGACCCAGGTCACAACTGCCTCCTTCACCCAAACACCCTCTCAGATCCCACACCGTCTCCTGCACCCCAGTCCCTTACCCCATGCACCCTTCTGCACCCAGCCTCCAACCTAGACCCCGCATCTCCTCCACAGAAAAGTTCAGCCCTGGACCACTTCCCAAAATCTTGGAGTGGCCCCCCCGACCAAAAATTATTGCCAACCCCTGGTGTAACTGGATGGCTAGCCTGGCCTTTTCCTCGGCCATCTCTGTGGCTCCCATAAGATTGGTTATAAAGCAACATGCATTAGTAATGCTGCTTACTTGTGAGCCATTTATGTCGCAGGTCAGCCAAGATGCCCAAAGTGAATGTAACACGGGCACAGCATGGAATTGATTTCTTACCTCCCTTCTCGGTAATATTTCCAGATGTTATACTGCAACGGCACCATGTTCTCTGGGCTTTTTAAGGCCTTTGGGCTGTATTAGAAGTGAAACCTCAAGTTGAAGGCTCAGAAGTTGAGTCATCTGATTAGCTTGCAAGACTTCCTTCCTTTGATGAAGACCAGAGACTCATCTGCCAAAAGCACAGATGTCTGTCTTACATCTGTGTAGATTATCTATTATGTCCGGATCAGACCTCTTCATTACCATGAAGAGCATCTAACGTCTCCAGTTCTGCTGGAGGAGCCATTTTAAGATGTGATAGAATACCTCATGTATCTCAAGGACCAAGGCTTTGTCTCTCAGGGTTCATCTGGCCCGGCATTCCATCCAGCTGCTCTATCTTTGCAAGCACCCAGTTCCATCATGAGATCTCAACTTGGTTCTCTCCGTCTGCACGGGACCACCCTTCGAGACCGTGGTCACTTGCTTCCTCCTGTATCTCCCTTGCAAGGTGGTATCCATCACCTCAGCCTGGCATGTCTCAGAGCTCTGTGCTGTCATCTGAACCGCTGAACTCTGTATTTCATAAGGACAAGGTTCAACTGAAACCTCAACCAACTTTTCTTCTGAAAGTGAAGTCCAGCTTCCATACTAGCCAGGATATTTTCCTGCCAGTCTTCCACCCGAAACCTCATAAGAGTTTGTGGGAGCAACAACGGCACTCCCTTGACACCAGATGGGCTCTCGCCTTCTACGTCGATTGCACCAAACCCTTCTGGGAAGCCTCCCCAGCTCTTCGTTGCAGTGGCAGAATGAATGAAAAGTTTGCCCGTGTTGGCTCAGCACATCCCTTCCTGGATCACGTCCTGAATCCAGACATGCTGTGATAGAGCCAAGATCCCTATGGCACCTTTTACGGCACATTCAACCAAGGTTCAGGCCTGCTCAGCTGCTTTTCTAGCCCACTTTCCTCTCCAGGAGAGCTATAGAGCAGCAACATGGGAGTCTGTCCATATCTTCACATTGCATTACACCATCATGCACCAGGCTAGACCAGATGCAGGGTTTGGCACAGAGGTGCTCTGGTCAACGACTCGTTGACTCCGACCCCTCCTCCTGGGTCAGGCTTGTTAATCACCTGAATGGAATTGATTTGAGCAAGTACTCGAAGAGAAAATGGTTACATACCTTTGTAACAGTTGTCCTCAGGGATGTGTCGTTCATATATATCCCATACCCACCCTCCTTCCCCTCTAAGCAGGGCTGGCTCGAGCCATTCCTGCGCCCCAGGCAGCAGGTGCATGACGCATGCGCGGCTTCGCCCCCGGGCGCATGCGCAGCTCCGCCCCTTCCCCTCCCCTCCCCCCGGCACACTGCGCACTTTACAGCTGCAATCAGGCGTGCGGTGCCCGATTGCAGCTCTAACGGCCGCCGCGCAGCCCACGGGTGCACGGCGCCTGATGGAAGCTCTAAGGGGTGCCGCGCAGCCGGGTGCACAGCGCCCCCCATAGGTTGGCACCCCGGGCAGCTGCTCAGCTAGACCCCCATTAATCCGGCCCTGCCTCTGAGTAGCCAGCAAGAAGGAACCGAAGTGAGGGTCAGGGTTGCAGGGTCATATGGGCTACATCTACACTGCTGCGCTATTTCGGGATACCAGAGATAACCCAAAATAGCTATTCTGCATCTTTTGAGCATGCTCTTTATTTCAAAATATAACGGGCTCACTATTCCGACACCCCTGTAAACCTCGTTCCACGAGGAGTAAGGGACGTTTCGGAATAGCCGTTTATTTCGCAATAAGTGCTGTGTAGACAGTGCCAAATTTTGAAATAAGCTATTTCAAAATATCATCGAAATAAGAGACGCAGTTTGTGCAGCTCAAACTGCAAACCTTTATTTTGACCTATGGTGCAGTGTAAATGCACCCATGTAGAGCTCCACAGCCAACCTGACAGGTAGTACCTAGGGTGAAAAGCTTCTGACAGTCCTGCACGCGGTGTGCAAGCACCTGAATGGAATAGAGATGAGCAGCACATCTTGAAGAACAGGTTACAAAGGGAAGTGACCATTTTATCTGTGGCCTGTGCTCGTACTTTATGTTAAATAGTGTTGGGCCAAGAGCCAATCCCTGCGGAACCCTCCCAGAAACACATCGCTTGAGGATGATTCCCCATTTACAATTGCACGTTGCGACCTCTGGCTTAGTTTTAGTCCATTTAACATGTTCCATATTACTTTTATGTCATTCTCATTTTTTAACCAAAATGTTGTGTGGTACCAAGTTATACACCTTGCCAAAGTGAAAACATATTATAGCAACCCTCTCAGCCAAACTACGAATCTTGTCAAAAAAGAGAGCGGGTGAGCTTGACAGGACCTCTTTTCCATACACCCATGTTGATTTGAAATTAATCACATTGCTCTCCCTCAATTCTTTATTAATTGAGTCCTGCGTCCGCTGCTCCGTTATTTTGCCTGGGATTGATGTCAGACTGGCAGGCCTGGAATTACCTGGGTCATCCTGTTTACTCTTTTTAAAACTTGGCACAACATTTGTCCAGTCTTCTAGGACTTCCCCACTGCACCGCCTCCAGGCTAATTCGTTTTCTATGGATTTCAGTTTCCTTTCTAGGGTGGGCGGCTTCATCTTCTAACCTATCGTTTAGTCCCACTCTCCCTTTGCAACGTACTAGTTTCTCCTCTTCTGGAACTGTGAAGGAGTTTCATCACCTAAACGTATTACAGCCAATGTTGTCTTCTCATAGAGCAAATTCTACTCAGTTCTTTCTCAGACTAATTCCTCAAGGATAGGGAAGAATTGCAGTCAGACCGCTCCAATGCTTCAGTGGAGACACTACCTATGCTGATGGTTGAGGTTGGGCCCTCACTGTACAGGTAATCCGCTTCCCTGAGAGGCAGTAGCCAGATCGAAAGCAGAGTTGGTCCGTTGACCTACCACTGTTCACGCTGAGGGTCAGGCTGATATAGCTACGTCTCTCAGCGGTGTGGATTTTTCACACCCCAGAGAGAGACAGCTATGCCGATGTAAGTTCCCGGTGTAGACTAGCTATCACTGCCAGGTTGTGGGTGGCCAGACCCAGCAGCCAGTACCCAGAGCCAGCACCTGCCGTCACAAGACAGGAGTCAGCTGGATCAGGACACCGGGAAGTTAGGTAAATTGGAGATCAAGACCGTGCATCAGGAACCAGAATCAGGCTGAGTCAGGATTTATGAATCCGATGCCAGGAGTCCCACTGCATCAGGATGTGGGAGTGGGAGCAGGAAGCGCACAGTCCAAAACAAGGTGGAATTCAGACAACTTCCTGCTGGAGGCTTAATTAGGGCCAGGAGGCCAGTCAGCTGCTCTGGGCCTCCTCCATTTTTACTGCAGGATGATTTGCATGGTTTCTGGCGAGGGATCTGGTACAAGAAGCTACAAAGGGTCTCTATTGTGGGACGCGTTCGTGGCCACCAGAAGAAATTCAGTTGTCACCCTAAGAGTCCTGCGAAGGTGGTGTCGTGGCACAGCTGAACCGCCAGCTTCTCAGGTCTTTGGGGAGATCAGAGGCTTTCTCTCACAAATGTGATCCCCTTCCAGGTCGACGAGGAGTCCTGTGGCACCTTATAGACTAACTGAAGTGTAGGAGCATAAGCTTTCGTGGGCAAAGACCCACTTCGTCAGATGCATGTAGTGGAAATTTCCAGAGGCAGGAAATTCATGTGCAGTTCTCACTTGACAATGGCCGGCTTGCTAAGTGCAGTGATGGAGACAGCCGCAGAGCAGATGAGGGCAAGCAGGTCCTGGTGGCAAGATGCATTCAGAAAGTTATGGGACTTGAAAACGTGGGCTGGTTCCAGACTGGGTCCTCGTGGGCTAGAGCCGTATCTTTGGGGCAAAGCATCGGCCTTGCTGTTCCCAGTTCCAACTTTACATCAAGGTACAGTTGGACTGGGAGAAGAATAGGGCCCCTCAGAGCTGTGATTGGTTCAGGGCCTTAGCCCTGTACGGGTGCACCTGGTTCTTGTGGGCTACAAACACTTGGGCCAGCTGTGCTGTGTTGGGGAGGGCGAATACGGTGGAAGTGGTGTAGACGAGCCTCAGTGCAGAGCTGTATGCTGGGCCTTGGGTGACCCATGGAACTTGGCGTTTTGTCGGAGTAAGGCTGTTGGGTTCAGCCTGTTTCAAAAGAATTTGATATGAACCTGCAGAAGAAGTTTGCGACGCCTGAATAACACATCTTCCATTCGTCTCCTTCTCGGAGACAGAGGAAACTGTAAGCACCCTGGCGAGTCAGTTGCATGAATATGCCAACTGCCCCCGTGTGTCCAAGTAACTCCGGGATCGGGGGAGGGGGTAACGGCTCCAAACTGTCCTCTGCTTAAGGGTTTGGTGATCAGCACAGATGTGGGGGCTGCCAGCCTTCCTTTTACAAAAGAGACCAAGGTGCTGGCTTGTGATGTTAATTTGCAGATGAGCCCCCAGCTGGGTTCTCTTGGAAATATTCTTACAATGCCCATCAGTTCAGGCTCCGACATTGTATGTAACTGTCCGAACGATGGCTGGGCTACGTTCTTCTTCTCCAAGGTGTCAGTGTAGTTACGGTACGAGGAGGGAAGCTCCGTAGATCCCCCAGTGGGCAGCCCCCCTACTTGAGCCATTTTGGGTCGGGGCGAATGTTCGCTGGTCCCTGGCTCTATGGTCAGCAGAGGTCTGATGGGAAGGTGACTGTTCTCACCAATGAATGAGGGGACCATGACGGTTTGGTCAGGAGATGCCGAGGATCAGGGACAGTGCAGGGGATGGATCACCCCAAACTATATGAATAATGACCTCCAGCTGAGCTGCCTTGCTTGCTCCTGCAGCTGCTGATTCGCCATGGTCAGCTGCACAACTTGGTCATGGTACCAGCCCTCCGCTGTGTTGGCTCTGCAGAACTAACAAGTGTAGGCAGGAGTAAAATGTCTTGGTTGCTACAGCCGCTAGATCTGGCAGATGCCCCAGGAACAGCTCTGCGGAGCGTGACTGCCCTGGTCACAGTCCCTCCAACAGTGGAACTACACGTCACAGAGCGGGAGTGGTACCTTCCCCCCCGCCCCAGAAACATCAATATGTGCAGTGCTCCCGAAATTACCCTGCAGCCAAATATACTCTATGCCTAGGTTAGTCAATGGTTTGTCAATGGTCAACGGCGCTTCAGTATCTGCAGCTATGGAATTGCATGCTTGTTGTGGCTCTGTAGTGCTGTATGGGTCCTGTGTAGGTTTTACTGGGCAGCAGAACTGGTTGGCTTTTTCTGTGACCTGCACTCGTGAGATGCGCCCTCTGCTAGGGGGCGCGATGCATACCTGGCTAGGAATGAAGCAGTGATAACTCCAGTGGGTTAGCCATTGGAGAGAAGCCAGGAGAAAGGGGGCCTGGAGTCCTGTCGTTCAGAAGTGTCCGCTGGAGTGCTTGCTTTTCTCCCCCGTGTTTCTAAAATGAGTTTGTTCCTTCTTCCCACAGACAATTTTAGGTACACGTGTGACATTTGTGGGAAAAAATACAAATACTACAGCTGTTTCCAGGAGCATAGAGACCTGCACGCAGTGGATGGTGAGTCCTGCTTTGGCACCTTCTCAGATCGGGCTGGGCAATAGCGGCTGTTTTGTGTGGGGTTAGACGGGATGTGACTCACGGGCAAAATGCTGCCGGGGCTCTTCCAGTAGTGGACAGCCACACTCATTCCTCACAGAGAGCGCTCCCTCACGCGGGGGCCTGCCGTCTCAGCACACCAGGGCTTCATACGCACTTTGAGGAGTCCTACAAATTTGTTGTCGCTCTGGACCACAAGGTACATTGGCAGGCTAGCCCTTAGCTAGGCATGGTCAGGTTGTGTCTAGTTTCTGACCTCAGAAGGCCCAGTTTTAGCATGGTGCTGCAGGTAGCCTTGCCAGCCAACGCAGCGCTGAACAGTGGCCGTGGTTGAGCCAGTGGACTTCAAAGGAGACTTCGGCAAATTTTTTCTACCAAAACATTATTTTTTTAAAATGAAAAATGCAGATTCCGGTCCAAAAATACTTTGAGAATTTGCATCGATTTTGACAAATAGGCTTGGTTGAGAAAAATCTTTTTTTGGAAAGGTTGGCATGCTTTGTTTTGACATTTCTGAAAGGAATTCCTGGTGAAATTCATAAAGGGACTGAGGGGAAGTCTACTTGGACCTAATAGCCCAGTGGCCAGGCACTCACGTGGGGTGTGGAAGAGCTGAGTTTAAGTCCTTTCTCCAGAGCTGGGATTATTTATACAAAGACCTGGCCCAGAGCAGTGGTTTTAACCTGGAATTCCCCCATCCCAGGTGAGTGCCTGTGCTACAGGGCAGTTCGCCAGACTTTTATGAATGGTGCCTAAAACCAAAATATTGTGTGTTTTTTCTTTTAAGAGAAATGAAATTATTTTTCTGACTTTTTCATTTCCGGAGAATTCCATCTGAGTTCCTGTCAGGCCCAGAATGACTTTTTTGTTCCCAGAACTGCTGGTGAATTGAAAAATGCACTTATTCTCCTTTAAAGGACTGTTTTCCAGTGTGAACACCTTGAATTGGGTCAGTATTACTGCATTGCCCCAATGGTTTTCACCAAGCATTTAAATATATATAGGCTGTTTCTGATTGAAATGTTGGAACCCCAAGACTCGCTCTGAGCTCAGTTGGCAACCCGCCCCTCCCCCCGCACCCTGTCAAGGTGCTGGAATCTCCATCCTTCATGCAAGGTCATCGACATTAGGTCACTGGGATGGAAAGACAGGCTACACACGTCTGCTCCTCCCTGGAACGTGTCGTCCTTACTCTCTAGTTCAAACTTCATGAGGAAGCCGAAACTTTACCGATGGCTGCCGCTTGGGTTTCTCCAAGGCGCTGCTTGCGTGGGTGCCTTAGAGTGGCGGGGTGTGTTTCAGCAGACGTGGGTGTGTGGCAGGTGTCCATGTGCTCTAACAAAGGCCTTGAGGATCTATGTACACTAGGGCTGGGCATACTCAAGTATTTCCCTGTGTGAATGCTGCCTGGGAGATGAGGGAATGGGAGAAGGGAGCCCGGCTGATTCCGTGGTGCTGAGCTGTCCTGGCCCTTTGGCTGAAACACCGGAGTAAAACAAGGCCATTTAAGAAGATTTAATTTCTGTTTTGTTTCTTCCCCCACCCTTCTTCTATTCTGTGTTAGTTTTTAGTGTGGAAGGGGCCCCAGAAAACCGGGCAGGTAAGCAGCGATCCTTTGTGTGCTTTCTTTCACAGACCTTTCCCAGCATTCAGTATTCCCAGGCACAGTAAAGCCAGTTCTGCCCTCACAGAAGCCAATGGCATTTTGACCTTGACTTCAGTGAGCGCCGGCTCAGTCTCTCAGTGCATAGCATGGTTTCGTAAGCCAGTAGTGTGATGCCCAGCCCTATTAGATACCAGGCTTTTGTTGCAGGTGCGTTTAATCGAGACGTGCGAAAATCAGAGAAACGAACGATAAGTGTGAGTCCTTTTTGTGGCATAAATGATGTTAATTTATAAAGTGGGTTGGGTTCTGATTGGCTGCTAGCTGTGCCGTGAGATGGCCATTGGTCAGGGAACCTATGGCCCAGACCATATAGCCCAGTGTTTGCTGGTCTGCTCAGAATGAGTCCTGTATTACTAGGCCCAGTTTCAAACAAGGTAAAATGTTTGGTTTCTCAGGGAGGGGTGCAGTGGAAGACAGAAAATATAGACCAAGCTTTGAAATTTGCACCATCTTTCTCTGATTTTTGATTTATCTTCAGCTCATGTTGTTGGGTGAGAAGGGATTAATAGCTGGGTGGACATGAGGAAAGAGGTGTGACAAGGCAGAGGGACTGAAAGAAGGAAGCTGGATCGTTGTGTGTTGTCAGATAACAATGGACCTGCATGTGCCAATGCCTTCGGTGCCATGTGAGTGTGTACAGAAAGCCATGGGGAGTTGTCAGCTTCCAATTGGTTTTGTTCTTTTGCAGACCCTTATGACCAGACAGTCATAGCAGCAGATGAAGTGAAAGAAGAGGAGCCCGAACCATTTCAGAAGATTGGTCCAAGTATGATTGATAATACCGTTTTGGAGGTCATAAAACTTAGCCTAAGGTTTTGAACCTGGCACTTGCCAAGGTGCCTGCTGGGTGACAGTGGGAGAGCAATACACTCAGGTGAAGATGCTGAAACTGAAGTGGTTGCAGCGTGCGTCTCATTCCTTATCAGTGGGAAACTCAGCAGCTACGTAAACTGAGAAATGTAATTGAAACATCTGCAGAAGTCCCCTTTACATGTCTGTTACACATCCAGGAAATGGAGTTTGTTCATAATGCAAATCCCCTTCTTGTCTGCATTTTAATACAGTACAGGCTGGCGTTCCAAGGTGAGGACTTTCACCTTGGCCACCTGGGTTCAAATCCAGAATTAGGTGACAGATGAAAGGAAGTTTGGTAGAGTTGATCCGAGCTGCAGGTTGGGGGGTTGAGGTGCATTGGCAGAGCTGACTGCTTGGTGGATGGGCAAACCAATGTAAGTAAAACAAAGTGTATGTCTATGCTTGCTAGTAGATTGACATTACTGCAATCTTTGCAGCAAGTGTTGATTTACTGGGTCTGGCAAAGGCACACTAAGGCCAGGTCTACACGAGACCTGGCAATTCGGCTTAGAATACATAGCTGGAGTCGGCTTACCTTAAGCCGAGCTTGGCGGTGTCCCCACAGTGGGAGGCTGACAGGCGAATGCTCCCATTGGCTTCTCTTCCACCTTACAAAAGGAGGAGTGCCGGATTCCAGAAGGCATGCCCTCTGAGCTGGATTTAGCAAGTCTTAGCTAGACTCACTAAATCAAACTCCCAAAGATCAATCGCATCAGCGGCGATCTTCTGTGTAATGAGGATAAGCCCTAATTCTCCCTTCAATTTGTGTATTCCACCTCCCCAAGAAACGTAAGGGAAGTTACAATGTAGTGAAAATACCGCGGTAGCTAGATCTAAGTATGTCAACTTCAGTGACACTGTTCATGTAGCTGAAGTTGTGTAACTTAGATCAATCTACCTACCTCCTGTAGTATAGACCAGGCAAAATGACCAGACTTTGACCAAGCTTTATGCTGAACCTTTCCAATTTGCAAATGTTGAGTTAACTTGTTTGCTCTCTTTCGGTATTTGCGGTTCTGCATTGACCTGATCTCTCTGGCTGTGGCTGGAAGGGATGGTGCTAAACTACCAAGTCATTTTTGTACTATTGGCACCATCAGACACAGCCGGTACCGCAGGTCTTGCAAGATCTTTTCACCTGAGAGTTCCAGTCCCAATAAGCTCTGGAAATATGAATCCAAATTTGCACTTCTGGGTGCTTATGTGAACACTCCGTGGCTTATCCATCACTAGATGTGGGTAGCTGCTGCCTCTCCATCTGCAGAGGCAGTATGGCTCACTGGCTCCTACACGAGACAGGGAGTCAATAGCCTGGGATTCGCGCCCTTGACTTGCAGCTCTGAGTTTGGCAGCCCACTTAACCTCTGAGCATCTGGTGCTCTGTTCATATCTAGCCTCTGAGCTTTAATGTTCCCCTCTGTGGGAGAAAAAAGGCTGCAGGTGGTGGGCACCCATCACAGGGCTTCACCTCCCTTGGTGAAATCAGTTCTCGGCGCATGCTTGAGGTGCCCCGTCTGAACGAAGGCCCATGAGTCACGGGTTTTCTTTTTATCGAGTTCGCACCTAAAAAGGAAGAGAGCGAGTCATTCTGTGAGAGGCTGCTGGGTTCTTTTCTCACGGCGTCTTTCTTTCATCTTCACAGAAACTGGCAATTACACCTGTGAATTCTGTGGCAAACAGTACAAATACTACACTCCCTACCAGGAACATGTGGCGCTACACGCACCTATTAGTGAGTATCCTGCTGGAAAGCCATTTCATTGCCGAGTATGAGTTACCATGGCGGTCGCTGACTGTAGGGGCATACTGGAGAGAGGGATTCCGCCATTCCACCCAGTGTGCATACGGCTCTTAGGCAGCAGACCAGAGCGTTGTAGAGCAGAAGTGAAGCCATTTCTTAAAGGGATGCTGTTCAAGTTAGTAAGACCCATAATCTGACCGACCATTTTACCAGCTCTCTGGAAAAGCAATGCAGTTCTGGGGGTCTGGGTTTTTTGGGTTTTTTTCCAGAAAAAAACAACAAATGGTCTGGTAGCACTTTATAGACTAACAAAACATGTAGATGGCATCATGAGCTTTCGTGGGCACAGCCCACTAACAAGCACCAGTACTCTGTATACACAAGCATACTCCTGTACAAATTTCCGCCTGCCCTCCCAAGCAGCCATAACGTAACAAGCCAGCGTCCACAGCCAACCTCTCCTAAGCCACACTAAATAACACACGAGCCTGCGTTGTCTTACACGCTGCCGAGAAACCGTTACAGAAAGCTCCAAATGGTTTTTGAAATGACGAAAATGACTTGGGCAGGTTGCGGCTAAATCGCAGGGCCGATGAAATGTGTGTGCCGGGGAGTCGCTGCGTGCTACAGACACTGAAATCGACTCTAAAGGGCAGAGCTCTCAGATGAAGGAGAGGTCATGAGCAACTGTTACACAAAGCTCATATGTAAACTTCTAGTGAGCTAGTCCAGGGAAATTCTAATGACATTCGTTCTGGCAGAGTTTGGGGGCTGGTTCGGATACTTCCGCTTTCATCCGTGTGGTCCTTCCCCGGGTTTTGCCGCGCACTGTATTTTATTGCAGTGGCCAGAAGCCCATGTGGATGCTGGTTTGCTCTCCTTTCTTCATACAGCAGTGTGATGACTGTTACTGGAGGACGGATGTGCATGGCTCTGGAATTAGATTTTGATTAACTGCTCACCGTAGCCAGCAGGGGGAGCTCACACCCTGTATCTTCAATAGTTCACCAAAATCGTGGTTCCGATAGTGAGGTTTTGAATTCTCATTATTATGCTTATTTGGAATGGAGTGGGTGTAAATTTTACCCCCCACAGAGAAGTAAACTGGGGACACTGTCCACCAGCCGTCTGTATTTTTAAGGAAGGTCAAATGTAGTTGGCTCTTACCAGCGTGGCTGTTTCCTTACCCGTTTTGCGGAGTGTTGAGATGGTTTCCAGGACCGTAGTGCAAGGTAGGGAAGCACAGGTCATCTCTGGCACCCGCTCTCACCAAGTAAGTGTTCTAAGGCCCTAGCGACACGAGCCTACGTTCCCAGCTGTCCTCAGGAGGTCTCCCCTGGCTTCCCCCTGGTGCAGTAGGCAATGGTTTCCACTATAGGTGTAGGTGGCATCCAAGGAGCGCCACCACTGGTGCATGGATGGCTCCTCAGCTAGCCAAGGCTCTGGGGTCTCCAGTCCGAGGCGCTACACCGTAACCAAGGGGAGTCAGTACCGGTGTGAATAAGGAACATTGGACTGGCGTTAGCATGGAATCTCGGCTCACCTAGTGTAAACTCCCCCTTCCCAGGACGTGCCAGAATAAAGGTCTCTCCATTCTTCCTGGCAGTACGACAGTGGATTCTAGTCATGGCCCAGATTGCCCCGGGGGCCGAGAAAGACAAATTGATCATTATCATGGTGCTGCTGGATGACCCACCAGAAAATTTTCCCCTTCCTGTTTTCTGTGGAGAACATTTTGGATTTTCAATCCAGCGTATGACCCATACTCGCAAGGCAAACAGGGTGGCTGCATTTGCGTCAGTGGAATCCTAGATTCAGGGTCTCTTGTGTCTTTAAAAAAACCCTCATGATTTAGGACATTCCGGGAGGGGGAATTGAGTGGAGCGAGAGACGGTGGAATTTGACCCATTTCACTGAGAGCCAGGAGAGCTACTGAGGTAAAACCTGAGTTGCAGGGAGGCTAAGGGATCGGGAGTGCTCAGAAGTAGGGTGACGTCTGCATTCTAGGAGAGGCCCTGGATTCCAGAGAGGTCTCTGGTTGTTGGAGGAAGAGGACGAGTTTCCAGAGCTGGTGCGAGAGGCCTCCTCACACCCCGGCTTCTGCTGCTGCGTTAGCAAAGGGAAAGGCAGTGAGGCAGGGGTGACAGAAAGGTAGCCGGCCCTCTTCCCTGCTCTTCTTGGGTGGGAGAGTGGCTTTGTTGGTGTAAATGGTTTTTAATGAGTTTTAAAAGACATTTTAAAATAATGTCACCTGCAACTTGAAGGGTTTTTTTTTCGACTGTGCATTTTTGAGTATCCCCCTCTTATTTTCCTTGCCCAGACTTTTCACATAATTTACTGCAGGTTGAACCTCTCTGGTCCAGAACTCTCCCTGGTCCGGAAACGTCCGTCATCCCGAATGATTTGAGTTCGCCGGATGCCCACTCTTCATGGGTGTGGTCAAGTTTCCCGTAGTCCCATAAAGTTTGTTTATAGCCACCAGTCCTGGCTCTCAGGTTTCTGGGCTGTTATTTAGCTCTAATTAACCCCTAACTGTCTTCTAACGGCCCAGTCAGCAGTGGAAGTGTTGGTAGTGCTGCTAGACAATATTGGCCTCCCGTCATCCGGAAAATTCCCTGGTTCAGACCGGTCAGGTCCCAAGGGTGCCAGATGAGAGAGGTTCAACCTGTATGATAAAACTTTCATCTGACACAGTGAGTTTTTGCCCACAAAAGCTTATGCCCAAATAAACCTGTTAGTCTTTCATGTGCCACAGGACTCTTTGTTGTTTTTGCGGATGCCGACTAACATGGCTACCCCTCGGAGACTTTACTATGACAAGCCCTAGTGACTGAGAGAGACGGGCTGGTTATTAAAGCCAGCCAGCTTTTGGGGTTCTCCTGGGCCTCATAACCTCCTCACTCTCCAAAGTCCCCATGAGGTAACTTTGAACACTTCAGTTTTCATGCAGTGGGTGACACTTACCAATTATCAATGCCCTGGCAAGCTGGAGAATTAAAGGGGTGTTCATTTTAATCCCAGCCCGTGGCATTGCAAATAATGAGTCCTCCCGCCAATCCAGACGAGCCAGAGTGGGGCCAGGCAAGGAAAGCTCCAGCCGTAACTCACGGATTTTCTGTGTCTCCTCACTTGGGTCCAGCTTCCCTTCTGTAGTGTAGCTTTTTCTTCTCTGATGCCCTTTGAAAACGAGACCAATAGCAGGATGAGCAGAGGGCTCCCCTCCTCAGGCGTCTGCAGCAGCTTTCAGTGCGGTTGTGGGTCCACGTCACTGATTTCTGGGCAGATTGGAGACACATTCCCGCGTGGGATGGAGCATTTGCAGGGAATGAGGATCATCGCCAGGAGTTCTTAATGCAAAAGCGCCTCAGGAAGAGACACGTCTGTGCTGGGTTTGGGGAAGAGCGCCTATGGGAGTTGGGGGGTCATTTTCTAAAAATGTTCCTGTGTCACTGACAGGTCCATCTAGGCTAAATAAAAACCTGTGTTGGGGGACCCATGTACAATACAGTTCACACCAGGGAACATAGAATCATAAATCATAGAATACTAGGACCGGAAGGGACCTTGAGAGGTCAAGTTCAGTCCCCTGCCCTCACGGCAGGACCAAGCACCATCTAAACTATCCCTGATAGATGTCTATCAAACCTGCTCTTAAATATCTCCAGTGATGGAGATTCCAACAGCCTCCCCAGGCAATTTATTCCAGTGTTTGACCACCCTGACAGGAAGTTTTCCTTAATGTCCAGCCTAAGCCTCCCTTGCTGCAATTTAATCTTCTTGTTCTATCCTCAGAGGCCAAGGAGAACAATTTTTCTCCCTCCTCTTTGTGACACCCTTTTAGGTACATGAAAGCTGCTCTCATGGCCCCTCTCCATCTCCTCTTTTCCAAACTAAAACCCAATTCTTTCCATCTTTCCTCCTAGGCCAGGGCACCCTCCTTCCTTGTAAGTGAGTTTTAAACATTTCCCAGCCATTGCCGCACAGCTGTTCGTGGCTGACGAAGATTTAGGAGCATGTTGAAAACATGCATAAAGTCTCCACCTATAGTACAAGATGGACCTGTGTGTTCTCCATGGTAGAGGATGACTGTGTTGTGATTAGAGACCCCTCACCCAGTGGTTTATGGGGTAGCCAGAACAAGCACAGCTGGGATGCTGACCAAACAAAAAAGCCTCAAATGTCGTGGCTTGGAATCTCGCAAGGGAGAAAACCCAGAGCGCTACAGATGTGCTAGTAAACTTCAGAGTTGCTGGTACAGACTGGTAGGATCTGATAAAACCTGCATGAGCATCTGCATCCATCACGCGCATGAGGGAAACCTCTTCTTTAAGGCCAGGCCCATCCAGCCCTTCAAAAGGGAGGCATTATCAATCCCAGTTCCTGACCAAAGAGGACAAAGCTCTAGTTCTCATGAGGTTGGCTAGGCCTCTCCTTAAGCTTCTTCCATTTCAGGGGGCCATACTGGGGAAAACCACATCACCCGGTCTGTCGCTGCCCTGGCACCAGACAGGATGCTCCAGAGGAGACTTGGGGCTCTTCCCTCGTAGACAGACAACTAGATAGTTGTGAGCACAGATATATAGATATATAGATATTTATTTTTTTACCTGGACGGCCACTGTCCCCATGGCAATGACGTCAGCTCCGTGTCTCCAATTCCAGGCACTGGAAGCCGTCACCTGCTACCACGTTCTTCCAAGTTAAGAGAGTCTTGCAGAGCATCCCAGATTCCTTCCGGAGTTCACGGTGAGGTTCCGTCTCAATCAGGCAGCTGCCTCTCCAGCCTTTATTACCACAACTGTCCTTTAGCCTGGCAGGATCTTCCTTCAGAAACTTGATGTGGAAGGGGGGAGTCTTTTCCCTGGAGTGGACTAAAGTACTTAGAAAGCCCCTCCCCTTCCCCATCGTTTTATTTCATTTGACACTAAGTAGGTTTAGCACATTGTTAAAATGGTTGCGTGACTGTCTTCTACTGTTGCCATCTGGCAGGCGTAGAACTTGAAACTCCAGTCCCCTGATACAAGGTAACACTGCTATAGTGGAACATGGTTTGTCTAGCCCGGTCTCCTGCCTCTGCCCATGGCCAGCACCAGATGCATAAGAGAGAGGTGCAAGAAATCCTATGATGGGCAGATAGAACATGACCTACCCCCCACATTAGATCTGCCCCGGTCTCTAATATTTCGAGATTGGCTTCAGCCTTCCAGTGCTCTTGTTGTTGGTACTGACTGTTTCAACTCAATTGTCTTGCTATTCATGTACATGTCCAGTTTGCATTTGCATCTTGGCCTTCACAATATCTTGTGGCAGTGAGTTCCACAGGGGAGACCTCCGTGTCTGTTCAGGAGAGGAGCGAAGGATCCACACGAGCCTGTCAGCATGCAGTCATCAAGCATAATTGCTTAGATCTGGACTGCAGAGCGAAATTGCAGTTTGTTGTCTCAAAGAGTAAAAGGATCCTTTTGTCACAGGCCACTGGAAATACTACTGTGACACCTGGCAGGCTGTGGCCTGTCCCATAGGATTTGGGCTGGCCATCCTATTTCAGATGCGGTAGCTTCTGCTGCTGCCCTAGCTCCTCACTGAATGACGCTGAAGTACCACCACTCAGCATCTGGCAGGGAAGGAGAGTATAGTAAGCCCCACCCTGACCACGTGTGTCCTCAGGAGACGTGGCGAGACATAGTCTCCATTTGCACTGGCCAGTGTCCAGAGTAGGGATGTTAAGTATCGATTAATTCAGTAGTCGATGGAATCCCCCCCTTCCCCACTGCTGCTATGCTTCTTTAAAAATGCAGAGTGGCGGCGGGGGAGGGGAACCTCTTGTGCCGAAATAGAGAGGTGGGACCGGCAGCTGCCACTTAAAAATGCAGAGGGGCAGGGTGAGGGTTGTCTGAAAGCCGGCGCGAGACCAGAGAATGAGCCAGCTCCTCTCTGTCCCTTTAAGAGTTGGCGGGGGGGTGTTCGAGTAGTCGATAGGGCTACCCAATAAGCTCCTGCGTATCGGGTAGTCGACTACTCGACTGCTCCTTCTCATCCCTGGTCCAGAGAGGGGAGAATCTGTTAGAAGTTGTCAGGTTGTCCGGGCATCACCGTTCAGGCTTCCCAATGAGAGCAGTGCCTGGAGCGCAGCAGGACCTGGGCTAGCCTGGCATGGTCCTGATGCTGACGTTTGGCCGGGTCCCATTGCTTTCTCTTGGTGGAGATTGGGCACAAAGCAGGAATAGACAGGAGCAGCTCCCGGGGCTGCTCCTCGGCCATCAGGCCAGGAAGGACCATCATGACCTGTCTGACCTGCACGTCGCAGGCACAGAACCTCTCCCACCCAGGCTTGGTGAGACGTAGGCCGGGAACCACCCCTCCTGGCACTTGGGCAGCCGGATTTTCCATGAGGACTGGAACGAAGCCTGGAAAGCAAAATCAAGCCCTCCTTCCACTCCCCACCCCCAACTCAGCTGGCCACACGCTAGACCGGGGCAAACTGCCTGTGCCTACGCTGCCGTAGAGCCACCAGCCAATTCCTCTGCGGAAGCCCATTCAGAGAAATGCCACCCTAGATCTGGGCAGACCAACACCCTGGGTTGAAGGTTCTCGTGCCCATTGGGTGTCCTGGTTTGTAACGCTCAGATGCTGGCATAGAGTAAATTGATGAAGGGAGAGGGCGACGTCATAGGGGTCTCTAGCACCTGCCAGCTCAGCTCAGTGCGAACGAGCCGATATCCTGGGTCTGATGGAGTTGCTGGGCTGGGGGGGGGGATTTCTCCTTTTGTAATGTTGGCTTGCGCAGGACTTGGTTTTGCTTCAAGTGGTTGGGCTGTAGAGAGCAGCTTGTAACAGGGTGGCTTGTCCAGTCTGCAGAGCCAGGGGGTAGGCCAGCCCTAATTATGGAATGAGCCCTGCTGAGGGGAGCCAGGCAATTCCCTCTAAAGAGCAGAGGCAGCTGCAGTAAGTGGGGGAAGCTTAGGGAGCTCCAAGGTCCTACGGGGCCGTGTCACCACAGAGCTTGGATGGTCGAGCCCAACGACCAGGGGGCAGGAAACCCGGACTGCATTTGGGACTGGACTCCAGAGGCCCAGCAAGGAAGAGCTAGAGGGAGTGGCGGAGAAATCAGAACGGGGTGGGAGAAAATGCCAGTGCTAAGGCCGCGTCTTTGCTCTGCGGAAGATCGATGCTGCTGCAATCGATCTTCTGGGGTTTGATTTAGCGAGTCTAAGTAAGGCTCACTAAATCGAACTCAGAGGGCACCCTCACCAGCAACCGGTATTCCTGCTCTTTCGAGGAGTAAGGGAAGCCGTGAGGAGCATGTGCTCCCTTCAGCCTCCCGCTGTGGGGACCCCGCCCAGCTCAGTTTAAGGCAAGCTGACTCCAGCTATGTAGAATATGTAGCGGGAGTTGCATACCTTAAGCTGAGCTGCCAGGTCTAGTGTAAACCTGGCTTAAGTCTGGACTTCTCTTTGGGAGTTGCACTGGACTCTGAGCTGTTGTAAAATGGCTCTGGTATTAAACTAGTCCCAGGCAGGGCATTGCTAGCTAGAGAAAGCCTTTGGGAGTTCTTCAAGGGCTCTGAGGTGAGGAAGGCAGACACACACCCCGGCCAGGAGGCTGTGCTCCATAAGCAGTAACCCCATTCCACACGTGTTGGCGTCCGCCCTACAGTCTTGAGGGACTGCACTGGATCCTTCATCCCCTCAGTGAACAGAGAGTAAGAACGAGCTCTGGTTGAGGGGCAGGGAGAGAAATTTCTTCTCGGTGACCTTCTCTGGTGGGAGTTTGGCCCAGGGGCATTTGGCTCCAGGGGCTGTGTCTGAGCCTCGGCTGAAGGGCGTTTCTGAGAAATTGGGGCAATTATTGGGTTGCTCCGTCTTCTAAT
The DNA here is from genome assembly GCF_052426305.1 of Pelodiscus sinensis. Classification (NCBI taxonomy): domain Eukaryota; kingdom Metazoa; phylum Chordata; order Testudines; family Trionychidae; genus Pelodiscus; species Pelodiscus sinensis. Next base: position 3,076,299 of record NC_143074.1, on the reverse strand, counting down.
ATTTTTTTTAATGTTTTGAGTGTGGACAGGGACTGCTCTGCCAAAGGACGTTTTGGCATTAAGAATTGCTGGTGATCCTCCCCGGTCCCTGTAGGTCAGGGGACACTCAGAGAACATAACCCCAGTAATGCCCAGAACTCGCCTACATCTCACCAGCTCTTTTGACTGGAGATGGCATTCGAAGGACCTCTCCTGACTCCCTCCCCTCCCGACTGACCATACCTTAAAAAAAATAGCCAAATTGGAGGGGAAAGCGAGGCAGACACAGATCTCCAAAAGCTTGGAGGCGTTTAAGGCCCAGGGCTCAGGAATGGAAATTCGTCCCGCTTTTTCACGAACAAAGACACAAATGAGAGACGCCATTTCATTGAGAGGCGAAGCGTAGCTGTGTAGCGACGCCCATCCAGCGCTTAGCATGTCCCCGTTCAGACAGACAGAGCCACTAGATGGCCTGGGTGTGGCTGACACGGTGGGAGAAGGAGCAGTGGGATTCCCGGCCGTTTGGGGTTGGCCAAGCAGCAGCTACCGGCGTGCAGTAAATCCGATACGCATGCAAAATCTGTCCTTTTGGGTGCGTGGGGAAAGCCAGTCTACTGTGTGGGACTCAGTGGCTCCACAGTCTCTGCAGGCCCCCTTGTAAGGGAATCATGAGCATGACTATGGGAACGCTACCCTCCCAGCCAGCACGCGCTCTGGGAGCTGACTGACTATCCTGGCACTAGTTCTGAGTCTTCATATCCAGAGTTCTCTCGATCTCCACTCTTCGTGGCAGTGAAGACCCAGGCGAGCCAATCCGGCAAAAAAACACCGGCTTCCATAATCCGCTGTTCCACCCTCCTGCACCGCTCCCCGTCCGGTATCCCACCGGCATCCCAATCCCAGATGTTCCGCGCTCCAAATTCTGGATCCCCCGGAAGCAAGGCCACCACAGGTACCAATTGCCTTTATATCGTCGCCTTTCTGAACCGCTTAGCGCCCCCTCCTGCCCTGGGTTGGCTGTTGCCCTTCACTAAGCTCCAAAGCCGCTGCCATGGAGGCCGTCCAGAGAGGCGGTCGCGGGGAGGAGCTGAGGTAGTGGCCATGTGCTGATGGTGGTTCAAATCAGCGGTCCTCCAGCTCTTCCCATCCCTAGCTGCGACAGATTTAGCCTTTCAGTGCAAGGGGATTGAAAAGCCTCGTGCTGACCGCAAGGCACCGTAGAGACCCTGGTTCAAATCCTGGAGTTACAAAGTGAGAAGAGCTTCCGGAGCGAGGTTTGTTCAGCGGGTCGTCAGGTTAGTTAGCCTCAGGGCATTGCTTTTTGGGCTTGCCCCTTAGCTGGAGGAGGGCAGAGTCGTACGCTGCACGCACTTTCTCACCGTGCTTCCTCCACCCAGGGGCTCCAGCAGCAGGCTGAGCAGAATAGTTGCATTGTGGACACTCAGGAAGAATCAGGCTGGATTATCTGTCCCCTCCTTTCCTGCCCCCTGTTTGAAAGGGAAATGAAAACCGCTGGGATTTTATTTTTTTCAAAGAGGCCCGAGATGTAGGGTTCACGTTTCCATACGATAGTGAGACGTTGGCTTCGGTCTCTGGAACGGGTAGTTGTCTGATAACTGGCCATCTACACTGTAGTACTGGGGATGGCTAGTTAACCAGCCTCTTCACTCTAGGTTAGGCAAATGTCTGTTTAACTCACCCCTGAAAGGTCTGGCCTGGGCAGATGCCTGGAATGTGTAGGTGGGGGTGGGGAGAGAGACCTCTGCTTTCCTGCCTTCAAACAGGGCCAGTGCTTAAGTCATTTTTCTGAGGTGACACATGCATCAGCTCCTACCTCAAAACTACAGGTGACCCCGTCTTCTGACAGCAGCCGTCACTTACGATCCTGCCGGTCCGTATTGTTACTGCAGTCCCTGTTCGTTTCTTTGATTTTGTTCCCTTCGTTTCATCTAGCGTAGGAGTCCAAGTGGAGACTTTTTGTTCTTTGTTAACTTGTGACAGCTTCGTCCAGTTTCCATGTTTATTATATATGTGAAAACAGCCTCATTAGGGGCTTTTGTGGTCAAAGGCCAGACTCATCCGGGCAATCACTGGGCAATATATTTTGGAAAGGGATTTTCCCCTTTTCTAGTCAAAAAATGTGTCAGGGAATTGGATAAACAGAATAACTCCCCCTCCCCTTCCCTCTCTCTCGAGACGTAGCATGAAGCCTGAGCCTTGCAGATTGAGCTTGGAAAAAATAATTTAAAACTAAGGGTTTACCTTGTCCATTTGGCTGCTTCAGTGGAATGGCACATGGGTGTATTTCCAGCCATCTTGTCCTAAGAGAATTTTAGCAGCTGCTGAGATTCCTAGCACAAGTACATTGGCCAAAAACTCTGTCCAGGCAGAGCAGCTCCCAAAGCAACGCCTCTTTAATGCCCCATTTAACCCAAGACCTTCCCTCTGGGTCCGGATGGGACCCAGAAAATGGTGGGAACCAATATGATCCTGGCAGACCCTCCAAAAGGGTGGGATTTTCCACAGGCACCCACCCACGGGACCAGTGTAGTTTCCTGAGGTTGACTTCAGGTTCAAGGTTTGGCTGACGTTTTGCTTTGGATGCAAGAGATTTCACTGTGGAGATTCAGGTCTCACGTGGGAAGTGGAGAGAAGCCCAAAGAGTCCAAGGAGAAATATTGGACCTTTGTTTCTCTTGTCTGTCTGGCAAAACATAGAAAAGAGAGAAAAACCAAAACCCTGGAACTATTTTTTTCCATACATGTCCAGAGGCCTCCAGTTCATTTTCACTTGTGACAAAAGCCAGGATTTGAACCTGGGTAACTACAGGTAAAGGTTACCCCATAGTGTCCTACAGTCCCTTCGTCCCACTCTGCCAGCCGGCAAAGCCCTGGCGTTCCTACCGGTTGTGTCTGGACTGCTGGAGTTCAACGACTAGGCTTAGTAATCGTGACTCAGCTGCTGAGCAGATTAGAAAGCAGCCTTGTCCCGCTCTCCCTTGTTTCAAAATATCGGTATTGGGGCTGCCCACCAATTCCGCCTTGTAACCTCAGAGCCAGTCAGTAGCCGCCTGTCTCCAGTGGGAATTGACTGGCCCGTATGACTGGACCAGCAGCCTCATACAATATGGCTCTCCTGTGGCCGGAATCAAAGAGAAGGTCCTTCGCCCCGGCTCAGCAAAAGAATGCGATGGTGCTTTGGCCAGGCACAGTCGGTTTATGACCCCCCCCCAAGCTCTCCCGGTGGGTTAATTCTCAACATTCTCAGGGTCTGATACCACTATTAAAGGGAATGGTTCGACCCTGTCACCTCTGACATCAGGTCTCTTTCCTCGCTTCACCCTGCAACTTCTCTGACCACAAAATCCATTTCTGCCCCCTGAAGAAAATACAGCAGAGCCTCGCTACTTCGCCTGGGCCCCTTGAGAGCTGCCAAGTCGGTGCACAAGGAAACACAGGGATAAAAGCAAGAACAGCATCCAGGCCGTTTGATTTTGGCAGCTTTAACTATTTATGATTGATCCTTCCTATGGAGGGCAGTGCATTTCTTGCCAACCCAGTGTGAAAACGTAGCCGTACGGATGAGATGAGACTTCACTTGAACCCGTGCTCCGGGTCTGCCGGTTATGGGATGAATTAGCCAGGTTCTGCTGTACATTAAGGCTCCAGGATGCTGCAGGGCTATTGACCTTGCTGTAGGATTGTCACATGCGCTCTCCTCCTACAGTGTGTGCTGAATTCCTTTGGGGATTGCCACCGGCGGTTTTGGTCACATGTCCAGAGTAGGTGACAGGCTGGGGATGCCCCTGCATGCTGGCAGAGCAGGGCAGGAGATCAGAGCCTGGGTCTATGGGGGTAGAAGGAACTTGCTCACTTTATGGACGCAGAGGGAAGGGACCCCTTGTGTTGTCTCTAGTTACCCCCAAAGCTGGTCTCGTGAATCATTCCTGATGGGCTTCCCAAGAATCTTTCAGTCCTCAGGTGTAGATGGTCGGGGAGAATCTGCAGAATCAAATGCTAGTTATTCAAAAAAGAGAGCAGGCTTGATGGTTGAGTCTCTACGCCCTGGGAAGGACCTCTGTTCATCCCCAGGCCTGGCCGCCTGCCCGGCAGGCCGTGAGGGCAACTCATTCCCTTGAGAGGGGAAAGATGAAAGGGAACGCCTCACACCGCTCTACTCCGACCCCTTTGGGCCAGCCAGGAATGGCGCTTGTAGGCTCCGTAGGAGTTCCATCCAGGCCTCCTCTGCCAGAAGGCAATGTGCAGAATACCTGCCTGTTCCCCCTGGGTGAACGTGGCCCGTTGCCTCCGAGATGCGGGACCCGACCATTCTGCTCTGTTCAGGGTCTCAGGTTGCATGGCACACGGGCATGACATCTGCCTCCCCTCTCAGCAACCCTGGATCCAGGATGGATCACTCACCATCCCCCTTTGTTCTCCACCCAGCAGAGAGCGCCTTCAGTAGGAGAGTGGAAAGCAAAGCGCAAAACAACTTTGAAGAAACCAACAGCAGCTCCCAGAACTCTAGTGGTAAGTATCCCCTCCCCCTTTCCAGTCTCCAGGGCCAGGCAGAAGTTGACTTAAACTGGGATCAAATGATCTATTTAGCAGCCGCCGTCTGTAAAGTTTGCCATTGCTCAGTGTTTTCCTCGGCATCACCCCAAGGTTTGTGCCATCCCATAGCCTGTTTGAATTGCGGTACATAGGTCCCCGGCTCAGATTCCTTTTGAAATGGAGACAGACGTCCCGATCGCAGGATCATATTGTTGCTAGGGGGAGCCTGAGGTAAAGTAGGCCTAGCTGTTTGTGGGAATACAGGTCACGTGTTGGTGAAGCCAAGCCGTTTTTCACACAGCAGCTCTCCTTGGAGGGATCGGGTATAAATATGTTATTGGTAACCCTTGTACCAGGAGCCTGTCTCAGAGCTCATTGGATCAGATATAACGCATCAACTGACAAATGGATGAGCATGTTGCAGTCCGCCCTTACACTTGGGGGACTCAGTTGTATCCCCCGTCCCCTTCCTGGGGCTTCCTTTGGTTAGGAACTGAAAACAGCAGCAGCAAAGCCTACCCCTCAGCCTAGACAGTCACCCCTAGTGGGGCTGTTCGTAGCATTTTTCCTGCAGCAACTTCTGTATCTCCCCACCTGGGAGTTCGCTCGGCCTCAGAGTGATCCTCCTGCCCTGAGATTGGCGCTAAAGGACACCTGGTGTAACTTGAGAGACTCCTCATAAATATCTCAGCACGGCCGATTCTCAGCCCTGTCACGTGTCAGACTCTTCTGTTGGGCTGTCGTGCGGTCGGGTCATTGAAGCTTGCCTAGAAGAGCTGTTTCAGGATAAGAGAAGCTTCCTTCACAATTCTGCTAACTGGACTTGAATGGCTAAGGGCTCGCAACCGTCTTGCTGCAGGGATAAGCCACCCGTTGCCTGCCGGGGCTTTCCTCTTCCCCCGGTGCCGCGGGTACAGCTCTCTGGGGCGGTGGCGGGAAGGGGTAGGGAACGATGTGGGAAATTCCACAAGCACCCATGCAGAGGGAGAGAGCTAGACGTTACTGACGTCAGGCCCAGCAATGGGGGGGACGAAAGGGGACAGCTGCCCCAGGGCCCGGAGATTCCAAGGGCCTGGCGCTCCCGACCTGCCGCTGCTACAGTAGCAGCGGCCAGAGTCCCAGGCCCTTTAAATGGCCGCCAGAGCAGCGCACTCGGGACGGGGCGGGTGGTGGGGGGAGAAGGAGATCCGGGCAGTGCTACGGACCACCCGAGAGAGGGGGACTTACCGGGGCAAACTGCTGCAGCTCCTCCTGGGGGCCCAAGGTTGCACTGCCCTGCTGGCTCCTCCTGCAATGTCCAGCCTTCCCCCACTCCCATCCTGGCTGACGGCGCCAGGTGGGGAGGGACGATCCGGTGGCTCCTTGGGGAGACGGGGCTGGGTTTTGGGGCTCGTGGGGAGGGGCAGGGTGCTGTTCAGAAGTCGTTCTTGAACAAACGGACTCGCGGGCAGACGGACGCACGTTTCTAAAGTATATAGCGAGACAGACAACCCTCCAATCCTCCTCCTCCAGTTGGGCAGCAGCTCCCACGGGTGCCTAGGCAGAGTCCTGGCCCCTCTTCATGTGTCTGGTGTCTCATCGCCTTGACCAGCCACGCCAGGCAGGGAGGAATGACAGGGAAGTCCTTCGGTCCATATGAAGCGGCGTGGCACGCCGCAGTTCTGTGACGCAGCCCCTTCCTACCTGAGATCCACTGCCCTTATTGGATCTCTGGCCATTAGCCTAAAAGCATGTCACTGGGATTTCAAACAGTGCGCTGTGGCGTTTAGAAAGCCCATGGGATTTGGGTGCCTAACTCCTGTAGAAACCCAAGCCAGGGTGTATCACTCTGTAATGGTTGGGAGCCCCCGAGAGCCTGCTCAGTTCTGGGAGCAGGACTCTAAGTTCTCTTTCCTCCTGTGCATCATCCCCAGAGCTGTTCTCTCCAGTCAGGCTACATCTACACTACGAGTTTTCTCGGCAAATGAGGGAATCTCATTTGCATATTTTCTGCCGATCTCTTTTTGCGCAAAAACAAGTCGTGTGGATATTTTCTTTTTGCGCAAAACCCCCTTTTTCCGCAAGATCCTTATGCCCCCAAAAAGGAAGTCTACCGATCTTGCGGGAAAAGGGGTTTTTGCGCAAAAAGAAAACATCCACACGGCTTGGTTTTGCACAAAAACCCCTAGCGCAAAAACAGATCAGCAGAAAATATGCAAATGAGATTGACCCATGCAAATGAGTCCCTCATTAGCATATTTTTGCCAAGAAAACTCGTAGTGTAGATGTAGCCTCAGTGAAAGACCAGTGCGTTACACCTGCACAAACTCCTGACAGGTGTGCACACAAGGCCAAATCAGAGCTAGTGGGCTGGGCAAACTTCTACTGCTGGTGAATCCACAAGAAAAGGGCCCTACTTATCTTTTAGATCAAGGGGGGTTTGTAGAGCTGGCAGTCAGACAAAAGTTATTTCTAAAACGAGTATATTTTATGTCCAGCCTTAGAAAACTATGCAGCCTTGCCATACCTGTTTTATAGTCACTTTTCACATGATCCCGTAACATAAGAACTAAGCATCACCAAATGAAATTAATAGGCAGCAGGTTTAAAATAAAAGGGATTTTTTCTTCATGCAGCGTACAGTCAACCTGTGGAACTCCTTGCCAGGGGATGTTGTGAAGGCCAGGACTTTAACAGGGTTCAAAAAAGAGCTAGATAAATTCATGGAGGATAGGTCTGTCAATCCTTATTAGCCAGCATGGGCAGGAATGGTGTCCCTAGTCTGTTTGTCTGAAGCTGGGAATGGATGATGGGTTAGATCACTTAACGATTCCCTGTTCTGTCCATTCCTTCTGGGGGCACCTGACATTGGCCACTGTCGGAAGACAGGACACGGGGCTGGGTGGACCTTTGGTTTGACCCAGTCTGGCCGTTCTTCGAACTCTAAAGACTCTGTCACTAGATACAGGAGAGTCATGTTGTAATGCTCCTGGGTTACGAACCTGTTCTATTGGCTTAGTTGTCAGGAGGAGAAATGAATGAGGAAATGAGAAATCAGCAGAGCCGAAAACACAAACCGTGAGAAAAGGGGTGACTCTTGGGGGTACCGTTAGGAAAGTCTGTTCTGCCAAAAATGCTTTAAATACAGATACATCCAGCTCCTCACACCAAATCAAAACAGTCTCCTGGCTCTGTTGAGCCCACTTGTGTCTGCAGCGCATTGCCAGGAACACCTCGGGGGAGCTCAGGATGCCCTGTGCAAAAATCTTTTCTCTGAGCCTGAGTTTTCCATGGTTTGTGCCTCTCCTGTCATCACGACAAGCCCTGCCGCTATGTTTGTTTTATTGTCGTCACCTCTGTCAGGCAGGCTGCAGGGAGAGGGTCAGTGGCTAGCCCAGGCTACTGCTTAGCCCGTGAGAATTGACTGACACCAGTGAGCCATTCCAGGCCAGTTCTCAGTGGGTCGGTGCCTGAGGGTGGAGAAGAGGGGGGGGGGGGCTCCTTCTGAGATGAGAAAGCAGGAAATCCAGGCAGCGTGTGCCTTTCAGAAGCCAGCTACTGCACCGTCGGTACCGGCCGTGGTCCTCTCTGGGGCACAGGCCATCACGCAGGTCACTGAGTAAAAGTAATGAAATGGCACCCTGCGACTATGTCTTGCCTCGCCCCCTCCCCCTTTCCTTCTCTGTGTCTCCTCTTCTCTTTCGACTCTCCCAGTTCCATTCTTTTTCTTTGCTCCCCACGCTTGGCGCCCTTACGTGCCATTTCCCATCCTGCCCTCCTCTTTGGCTCTTGCATCCAGCCACCTTTTTGTTCCATTCCCTGATACTCCCTATGACAGGGCGGACCAAGCCCCAAGACCCCTGCTGGAGGCTTGTGGCCTTGCTACACCCCGCCAAGCAAACCATAGAGAAGTCCTCCAGGAAGGCTAGAGTGGCACAAAGGACACGACCAATCAGGGCCCGGCAAGCCTATTAAAAGGAAGCCGTTGGCTCAGAGTGAGGCAGTTCCTCCTTGGAGAGCTGAGCTGCAGGAGGGCAGCCACAGCAAAGAGTGCAGGCACAGGCCCTTGGCCACACAGTGCCCCTCGCGTGTGGCAAAAGTGCCTCTGCAAGCAGGACTGTGACCTGTACAGTGACTGACCCCGAAGGCCGGACGGGCCACGTGGATACCTAGCTAGGTAGCCAGATGCTCTGTGCAGACCTGGTGTGTTAGCAGTTGCTGTGCCTTGTGCTGTCTCTGGCCTGCCTTCCGTTGCTTCTTCCTTCAGTGTGGTGTTAAAATTGTGGGAGAAACGTCGTTAGTGTCTCGCGCGCCTCCTGTGAGTCAGTGTTACAGTAACAGGCACCGTCTCTGGTTAGAGCTCCCGATGCAGCTGTTCCCACCGGCACTGGCCATTAAAGGCACGAGCCCAGCAGCCAGGCAAAGGCTGCGGGTGGGAGGGAGAGAAGTGGTACCCGGAGATGTGCCGTGGTGGGTGAGGGAGAATCAGGATGTGACATGCAAGCAGTGGCAATGGGGGGTCAGGAATTGAGCTTTGCAAGCCCAGGCAACATGCCAGTCTCTCTGTTCTGAGGCTGCCAGCTTCAAACCTGCTCCGCATTTAGATTTTTGTTGAAACCAAACTGTGTCCGTGGCACTTTTACCTTTTACCGTCTGGTTCCATGGAAACAGCAAAACCCTCTGGAGTCCACGCAGCCTACACTGAGACCCTGGAATGGCCTAGATCTTGCTGGCTTTCCTTCTGCGAGCTGAGAGAGGCAGAAAAGAATCAAATGGGAGTCACTCCCTGTTGGTTGTTTACAGAGCTAAGGCTCCACCCCGGCTAGAAGGGCCTTCCTGACCTGTATCGTTCCATCATTTCAAAAATGTTTTACATCCTCAAAACTTTCCCCAACATTGTTGGTGGATCGGCCTCCTGTAACCAGAAATGTCAGCTGTGTGAGGTCACTTGGGCCTGTGAGGAGAAGAGAGGGAGGAAGAGAGCAACAGGAAGGCAACCACATGTGCATTTAGCCTGTGTTTGATAGCATGCGCACACACACACACGTACGCGCACGCACACCGAAGAGGAGGCAGCATTGCCCAGTGGGTAGGGTTCTAAGCTAGGACTCGTAAGTTCCCGGGTCACCTCTGACTTGTTGTGTGACCTTGGACAAGCCATTTCCCCTTTTTGGCTTTCCTATTTCTTTTCCCATTCTTTTTGTTGTCTAATTAGATAAGGTCTTTGGGAAATCACTCAGTAACATCAGCAGCTCGGATGGGCATGGAAGAAGTCCAGGATGTATCTCCCCTGTGCCACGTCTATAGAGAAAACCAAGATTCTCTACTTGGTCCTGACCCCCTAAGATACCCGACTCTGTTGTCCAGCCAGGTGGGAGAGCCATGCCCCAGCATAGTGGCATCAGCAGCTGTCTAGAGAGACTAGAAGCAGCTGATTGCTTTGGGGTTGCTGTCAGCATGACCAGGCTCCATGGGGACCCCGAGTGGATGGATGCTCTGGCTGTTCTGGTTTCCCACGTAGCTAGCTGTGCTGGGCCTGGTGGTTGCGTGATGCTGTGTCACAGGAGCATGGTAGGGATTATACTGGCTACGTGTACAAACGGGTGTTTTGCCATCAGAACATGCTCCCCAGGGACATGGTAGCTTCTCCGTCTCTCCCTCTCTTCGAGACCAGATGCCTTTCTGAAAGGCGCTTTAGTCAGACTCAAGCTATTGGGCTCGGTACAGGGTAACTGGGTGAAAATGCAGGCCCTGTGTCATACAGGGGGCAGAAGAGAGGAGCTAACTGTCCTCTCACTCGGCGATTCGGTGAAAAGGGAGGTGTGTCCAAGGAGCGGCCCCTACTCTTGTTGCAGACTGTGGCATACCAGAGACTCAGCACGTATAGCCAGAGGCCATGCTGTGGGGCTAGGGGGTGGGGAGGACTGTTCGGCAGGCAGCGTGTGTGGCCCTGGGAGCATGGGAGCGTAAGGCCAAGTAGAATGATGTTGGGTTTTGCTTCTTTGCTCTACTGTCCCGGGCCTGGCTAGCTGCTGAGCGGCGTGGAAAGCCCTACAAAGGTTTTACTGACAGGGCTGGCTTTACCGTGAGGCAAACAGGTGGCCACCTCAGGTGCCAGACTGTGGGTCGGGGGGGGGGGCACTAGTTCACACTTTTTGAACAAGGCATATTAAGTTGTTAGTTCTCCTTTATTGGGGTAGGCAGCAGAGCAGTACCACGAGAGGAGTAGAGCAGGAAGAAGGCAGAATTGAGACCTTTCCAAGTTTGGGCCCAAGCGACAGGGGAGGGGGGCGCCATTTGAGCTCCCTGCCTCAGGTGCCAAAATATTGTGGGCCAGCCCTGCCCTTAGGACAATGTTTCTGAAAGAGGGGGCCTGGCGAGGGTCAGGATAGGTTGCCTGTCATTTCCGGGGGGGCCTGCGGGCCCCAGAAGCTCTCCCCCTCCTACGTTCCCACTTCACTGGCTGGGGCAGTATAGGAAGCAGTGTCCAGGCAGCAGACACAGGAAGGAAGGAGCTGGAGCCAGCGAGCGGGCAGCTCCCTGGAAGCAGGCGAGGGGCTAGCGGGGATTGCAAGGCTGGGAGAGCTAAAGCAATGGGGCAGGGAGAGGTTGCTTAATACAAAATCAATATCAATGTTGCCCATTTACAGGAATTTGTGTATAAAATGCCCGTTTCTGGGTTTGCACTGGCTCTGGCCACGTGGTCTAGGCCTGTGGCTGTCTTGCCAGCGTTCTTACAAAACATCCATGAACATTTCCAAATCCGAATTCCTCAGACTTCGAAAGAACCACACCCTCCATCCGGGGGTGCCTGCTGAGACAAAAGACAGGGCTGTACGTGTAACCCTTTGCTCTGGTTCTAGCGGTACGGGACAGGGGCAGAAAGAAAGGAACCGAATGGAGGGGCTAGACCCGTGGAGGATGCACCAAGGTCTCTGTCGGTCTCAACGTTTCAATTTCTTTCTTTTTTGCAGAAACCGCAAGTCCCCTGATTTCAAATCCTTTCCCGCTTTTACAAAGTAAGTGTGTGGAGGTGTGTGGTGCACACCGCCTTCCTGCTTGTCCTCTTAGTTTTTTCATGAATGGCTGTTTTTTGTGACTGTGCCAAAACAGAGAAAGCATCTCACCTCTGTGGCTCTTCAGGGTTTAAACGAGATCGGCCCGAACCCAGGGCGCTAAGGGGACAGCCTATGCTGTGGGTGGCTGCCAACCTTCGAACATCAGGTTTTAGCGAATGGGCCCCAAACACATGTTCTAATGGACCCGAAATGAAGCCGTCCCTGAGGTGCGTGTATAGACAGGAACATGTCCCTCGCTGGCTCCGCACATGGGGGTCACTTCCCAGAAACAGTCCCCTTTGATCTGAAACCAATACGAGAAATGTCAGCCAAAGACGGGTCTGGCAAGATGAGGGAAAGGGCGGCCGGCTTCGGTTGGATGCATTCCTGGGGATTTCATCCCATGACATAATCTTGAATTCTTGGAGTCTCCAGGCCAATCCTGGAAAATGCCCTAATAATGGCTTTGATCTGGATTGGCTGGGCCAAGCTCTGTTTGAAGGTTCTGCAGCTGTCACTCACCTTCTGCAGGAAATGAGACGCTAACAAGCGTCCCTGGGTTTTTAACAGAGTGCTGATTACATGGGGCAAGTTTTATCTTTTTGTTTTTGTTCTTGTTGCTTGGCTTATTGGTGTGTTTCAGTGGGGTTACCTGCTCTGCAGGGCTCCCGTTCCTGGGTCTTTAGTCCCTTTACATGAGACAGATGTAAAGTGTCGCGGTGCTTCTAGGCAGTGGTTTTACCCTGGAGGGCGGCAGCAGCAGGAGAGAATATTTGCTCTCTTTGTTCTTTAGGAACTTTAAAAAAAAGGGGCTTTCCATTGGTCAGTTTTATGCATATCTCAAAAAATCAAATTCACTCTGAACTAGATTAGACAATTGTCATGCGCTTGAGGTGATCGTCTGGAAACTTGTGTCAGCATAAAATCTTCTGCCAACGGCACATTAATACTGCGGTTCCAGAATCTGCAGCTTGCTTCCCATTAGGTACCAGGTGGAGTCCAGGGGGTTTATTTTGTCCTACAAAGGCCTTGATGCCTAAGACAAGGCAGGAGAGGTTCAGGGGACCATCTTGAAAGTACGAGCTGTAGGACTACAGCCAGTCGTTCTCAAACTGTGGTTTGGGACCCCAAAGTGGGTGCTGGCCCGCTTGCCAGGGCTGGCGTTAGACTTGCCGGGAATGAAGCCGGAGTCCCTCAGCCCAGAATTAAAGCGAACGCCTGAGGGACTCTCCTCAAGAACGAAGCCCAAATCCCTCCCCCCAGGATGACAGGGCTCAGGTTATAAGCCCCCTTACCTGGGACTAACACCCTTGGGCTTTAGCAGCAGCTCCCCATCCCGGGTGCAGGGGGTTGGGCCGGGCTCAGGCTTTGGAGGAGGGATGTAATAGTGTAGTCGATTAACCGATTAGCAAACGCTTATAGGTTAATGCTAGAGACCACATCCATTTCCCTCTTCTGCTTTGCCAGTAAATTTTTTAGCAGGCTGGCCAGCAACCTGGCTCAGTCCTGGCTTGTGATGGATTTGGGAGCTCAGACCACCACCCCCTTCCCCTGCCAACAGGGGGTGCTGCAGCACAGAGCAACAGGCAGCTGGTCCGCGAGAGGAGTTGTTTTTAAACTCGTGGCAGAGGGCTCCTCAGGAGTGAAGCCGGAGCGCACTGGCTGTTGGCCCCGCCCCCAGGAGCTATAGAATAGTCGAGTAACCGATAAGAATTCACGAGGTTCCTCGACTATTCAGTTAGCCGATATTTAACATTCCTACTTTGGAGCCTTCTCCTGAGGTGCTGTCGGGTTTTTTGTGGTCAGAAAGGGTTTGTTTTGCAAAGACGGAGGAGAACTGCTGAACTACACAGCGTCCTTCTGCAGGTCTGGGGACGGCGGGAGCATGCCTGGGCTCACGGATGGCGGAGGTGGTCACTTGCAACGAAATGGCCAATTGGGGGTTAGATTGTTATGCATAGAGAGTCTGTAGTGAGCGTTTAATGATAGCAGTGGAGTGTTATTAATCGTCGTAACAAGCCATAAAACCAACATCCCTGTCAAGTCCATGGTTTCAGTGGTTAGCAGAGTTACGAATTTCTGTTTCCAGGCTTGCCTTAGGAAGATGCTACGCCCTTGGGGACGAGTACTGGAAGATCAGACTAGAAGCGATCGCTTTGTAGAGGTGCTTGCTTCTGGGTTGCAGGGTGTTTTTTCTTCCATCATTTTTCTGAGAGTTCATTCAAAAGTGTAGAGATTATCTGGTTCCACCTACTTAGTTATTGCGGGGGAATCAGATGCACTGGCTAAAGATACAGTGACATGGATGAGGCCTTCATTACCTTTTGGAGTGTCCTTTGAAACTCATCTTTTTATTCAGCCCTTGGAAGAAGGTAGGGCCACACAAGGAGGGGGAGTTTGGGTTGTAGAAAAGTTCCATTTATCTTGCCGTGTTGCAGGTGCGGTTTTCCAGGAGTTGCTGTTGGTTTTAATTGTATTGTTTATGCAAACAATGGTAAGCGTGTATGGAATAATAGATTGATGCCCTTCTTATCGGGCTACCAATCAACCAGTACGTTATTTACGATTGGAAATAGTGGAAAATTTGAAGAAAAAAAAAAGTATGTGAATATTTTTGCAGCAGTTTATTGTATTGCTGTTGGTAAGATTTTAGCAAAAAATGTTGACATTTTCCATGACATCCTCAGCTCTGCCTCACCTTTGGTGGGACAGACCCCAAACTAAGTTGGACAGTTTTCTCTGGCTTCCTTGTGGGGCTGGGTTATTTGATTTGGATTCTGGTTTTGTTGGGGTTGGCTGATGCGATCAGTTTGTTGTTGAGTTTTGGATTTTTGTCCTTGGATCTGGTATATTTAAAATACCAATAAAAGGGCCTACAGCTGCTAGGGAAAGATACCTTACTGGAACCCAAGCAAGTGCTTGTGAATATAGACTTGGCGACCTACCCAGAGAAGTTAGAAGAATGGAGTAGTCTCTGCTCCTGGAGGTTCCTACAGAGGATTCACATCAAAGAAAACTTGCCCAAGCACTCTGGCAAGCCAGAAAGCCCCCTCTCTGCCCTCTCCTCACCTGCAGAGATGGTCCCAAAGGGAGTTAGCGGAGGAGAGAGCGAGCGGCTGGCAGGCCAGGAGAAAGGCAGGCGCCTTGTAGCTGCTGCTGCTCAAGAGAGAAGCCCAGGCATGCGGGGAGACGGGAAAGCGGAGGAGAGAGACGGGGAAGTGGATGGGGCAAGCTAGACCACTGCTGGGCGGGGTGGAGTAACTGTCAGATTTGGGGAAGGGATTGTGGAGTGAGACGGCTGCCTTGGACCGATGTGCAAAGGCCACATGTCTGTTGCATCGACTTTGTCCTGTGCCCATGTAGGGACCACATTTGCCATCTCAGGAGTCTTTTTCTTGCGCTGAGAATGTTCTCTTGACCAGGACTTTGCAAGTTGCAGCAGCCCCCTGAGACAAGGTGCCTGTAACACTAACAGTACCGTTAGAACCGCGCGCAGGCCAGCCATCTGCCTGTCCAGGTCACAAGCAGCCCAAGGCTCCGACCCCATCCCCAGCTCGACAGCTGCAAAATTCCCTGGCTGCAGAAGTGGGTGAGGCTCAGCTCCACGAGATCCGGGAGCGAGATTTGAAGAGTGGGAGTTGTGAAGCACAAAGGGAGTTGTGCTTTCTGTGACCAGCACCAAGCCTGCCGCTTAGGGGCTTCCCACGCGGCAGCATGTGAGCCGGACAGCATCGTGGATCTGCTTGTAGCCAGGATCGCTGGCCTCCTTCCCCCTGGCTTGTTCTACCCCTTGGAGAGCACACGCCCCTCATACACCCTTGCCTAGCTATCTGCTCAGGCTGGGCACTTCAGCAAGGTTTGGCCCTTAGAGCTGTATTGTGCACAGACAGCTGGGTGGGCGAGTGGGATCCACCCACTAGTACAGTGGAGCAATTAGCGATTTATGACACCAGGCATCGTGCTACTGGCTGACTCTGGTCATGGGTGAGTAGGATTCGGGTTGTTGAGTTTTCGACGCTCATTCTTCAGAGCGGTGAAGCTGCGTCTTCTACACTACACGGCAGCATTTCACCCCCCTGCAGGAGTCGGGTCCGTTTCTGCGCCTCGTGCACACAGGTACAGTCTTCCTTAGATTTTTGCAAGCCAGAATTTTATGTTGTTGGTTGATCAGCAGAGACAGCCTGCCCGGTCTCTCTGCTTGTCTGGAATGCGCTGGTTCAGTGCAGATGAATTAGAAAGACCTGACCTTTTTACGGGGCCAGAATTTAGAGTCCTACAGTCCTTCAAAACACAATCGGTCTCATTGTCTCCACTTGGCCTGAACTCGGCAACCAGAGAAAGAACAAAATAGAGAGTCAGTTCCTGACAGGGTTGTGTTGCCCTGTGGCAATTCATAATCCAGTGATAGCTGGGATTGTGTAGCATCATGGATCCCATTTCATAGCAAGCAATTGGGCTAATATTCAGCCGTGTCTGTCTTTGGGGCCTACAAGGCCTCTGATTTTAGCTTTAGACAAAATCAAAGTTTCATTTTAAGAGCTGTAAGTGGCTGGGATGATTTGAATGTGGAAGCAGCTTTCTGGGGCAGGGCGTTTGTTGCAGTAACGTTTCCCGAAGAGCCGCCGGACGTTCTTTCAGTTTCGCTCTCCCTGCCTCCCATTCTCACCTGTGGAAGATGAGCAAGGGGGATGATCCCTTTAGGACTAATGCAGGTCGCTTCCTGACCATCAGCTGGGGAAGAGGGGCTCAGGGTGCAGGCTGCCCTGGGGAGAGAGGACAGCCCCAGCCCTCTCTCTGCAGCAGCTTGGGGCCAGGTGAGAAGCACCTCTCCATGGCTGCTGTAGCTCCAGCGGGAGGAGGGGTGCATCTCCCCCAGCTGGGGCAGGTCCAAGTTACTCTGCCCCTGCGCTCCCCAGCCAGAGTGAGGGATGCAGCAAACTGTGCACTTTCCCCTCGCTCCCTGAGGAAGGGGAACAGCCAGGAAGTTGGGGCAGTCCCAAACAGGGTGGGGCAGAGGTAGTGCCCCCAGCCTCCTTTCGTCTGCCGATGATCTCGTCTTTTTTCTGCATGGTTTTTTGGCAATCCCAAGCCGGGGGGCGAGGGGGTGAGACTCGAGCCACCACCCCCAACCTTAAGTTATGATCAGAGGAAGCTGCCACCGCATGTGGTCATCCTAGCTCCTGCCAGTTAGGAGAAGTTCTGTCGAGTCGTTCCCCGTACGACCCAGGGAACACGTAACAGGTTCTGTTGCAGAGCGGAGCAGCAGCGTTCCAGCTTTGGAAACGTGACAGTAACTTTTTAAGGGTGAAGAAAACATTTGAAACGTGACTCATGTGTAAATGAAGGCGGTGCTGCCTTCCTGCGTCTGCCAGCAGCCAGAGCCACATTGTGAGCCCTGGGAACTGCCCCACTCACGTTCATCGTTCACACATTTCTGTTGGCTCGTCCACTGCTGATCGCGTCACTGGAAACACCCAGCATTCTCCATCAGCTTCCCCTTCCCAGCAAGTGCCCAAGCACCTACATGCATTGTATTCAGTGGCCAACACCTCCCGCTCTCCCCTCCCATCTCTTTCGATGTCGTGAGCGTATTTCCAAATGTCCGCACCATCCTAAAAGTGTGGCAGAGGCATCAAATAAATGCAGGAAGGAAGTCACGTTAAGTCAGGTGCTGAGTTGAACTGGAACAGCCTCAGTATTCTCGTTTCCACTAGACAGATGCTTATGCACCTTCTACCTGTTGTGTCTGCGGGAGGTTCCCTGCAATGTGTTTAATCCCTGCAGTTGTTTTCTGATGCCTCAGTTTCCTAGGTTTCTGGGAAGGGGGGGGGGGGCTTGTCAATTTTCCTGCTCCCACCTTGTACAGTTCTGTTGGTGACTTTCTGAGAGGGATGACAGCAGGGGTTGTAACCAAGTTAGCTGTCCATGGAAAGTGAGAGTTTGGGACCTTTTGAGATGCTAAGTCTGTGGTTCTCAACTGGTGGTCCATGGTGACTTTTTCGGTGGTCCACAGGAACACTGTCCAAAGTCACACAGCGTGAGCAGGTGCCGCCATTAGGCTGTTTTACGCCGTGTTCACAAGCACACGGCGCATCTTCCACAGCATCACGCAGGACGCAATCGCATTGTGTTGCCGGTAACTTCCATCTGAAACTCTGAGCGTCAGTGTAGCTGCCGTCGTGGTGCTGAGCGGTTGCTGTGTCGTTCGTCCTGTGCTACATGTGCTGAAGGTGGCCCACAAAAATGTTTTGATTGGCCTGGTGGTCCGTGGACTGAAATGAGTTGAGAACCACTGTGCTAAGTGATCCCTTTGTCCATATGCAGTCTACAGTGGCATTTCTCAGTTCTAGAACGTGTAACATCACGTTTGGTCCCCGCGAGTGCAGGGAAACATCTTGGCGTATTTTAGCACTATTACGCTTTGTGCCTGAGGGAGGCCGCAAGAGTCTTTTAGACACAGAAGATATGTCATGCTGTATTGCAGCTAGTGTGGGAACAGCGCCGGTGAACAGCACAAACGTGCTGGCATCTCTGAAGGGACAGAGCGGCATCACTACTTGGCAAGACATAGTGGGTAGATAACGCATCCCATGATGACGCGCAGTGACTTATACTGGTATGAAAACGCAACTAAAATCAGCTCCTTGCAAAATTAAGTTTTCAGTTTACTTGTCGGATTAGAAATAAACTAGCATTTAGCATCAGTGTCCCATGTCGGAGTTCCGTATACACATTCAAATGGCTCAAGATAGTTAAGACCAAAGCAAATTGTGAAGAGCTTCAAAAAGATCTCCCCAAACTAAGTCATCGAGCAACAAAATGGCAAATGAAATTTAATGTTGACAAATGTAAAGTAATGCACATTTGGAAAAATAATCCCAACTATACACACAATATGATGGGGACATAATTTAGCTACAACTACTCAAGAGAGATCTTGGAGTCATTGTGGATAGTTCTCTGAAAACATCCATTCAGTGTGCAGCGGCAGTGAAAAATAGAATGTTAGGAATCACTTAAAAAGGGATAGAGAATAAGACAGAAAATATCTTAATGCCTCTATATAAAACCATGGTACACCCACATCTTGAATACTGCATACAGAGGTGGTCGCGTCATCTCAAAATAGATATATTGACAGTGGAAAAGGTTCAGAAAAGGGCAACAAAAATGAAGAGGGGTTTGGAACGGGTCCCCTATGAAGTGAGATTAAAAAGTCTTGGACTTTTCAGCTTAGAAAAGAGGAGACTAAGGGGGGATATGATAGAAGTCTATAGAATTATGACTGCTGTGGGAAAAGTGAACAAGGAAAAGTTATTTACTTATTCGCACAATATAAGAACTGGGAGTCACCAAATGAAATTAATAGGTAGCAGGTTTAAAACAAACAAAAGGAAGTTTTACTTCACTCAGTGCACAGTCAACCTGTGGAACTCCTCGCCAGAGGATGCGCTGAAGGCTAGAACTTTAACAGGGTTCAAAAAAGAGCTCGATAGCTTCATGGAGGTTAGGTCCATCAATGGCTATTAGCCAGGATGGGTAGGAATGGCGTCCCTAGCCTCTGTTTCTCTGGAAGTAGGTGACTGGAGGAATCACATGAGGATTACCTGTTGTGTTCCCTCCCTCTGTGGCATCTGGTATTGGCCACTGTCGGCAGACAGGATACTGGGCTAGATGGGCCTTTGGTCTGACCCATTGTGGCCGTTCTTATGTTCTTATTCATACTGACTAAAGACCGTTTGAACAGCATTTCCACTAGAGAGATGAATGGGTAACCGGGTACCCGGTAAGCATTGCCCTTAACAGGTGATGCTTACCAGGTAATGGCTAACCGTTACGCGGGAGCAGCCCTGCGCCCGCCATTGGTGGTGGGCTGCTGCAGATCCATAGGGCTGCTGGGTCCCAGTATTGCGGGGGGGAGAGGAGGAGGTGGCCAGCCTCATGCACACGTGGGGGGGAGCATGCTGGGGAGCTGTAGTGGTGGAGATGGGAGGAGCAGCAGGGCAGCTGGGAGCCAGTACCCCCTCCCCCCCTCCACTGCCAAGTCCCTCCCATCCACATGAGGCTGAGAGCCAGCAGCCCTGCAGGCTGCTCACACATAACAGTAAACTAGCTCAATGGGATTCCACATCCCTCCTTTCCACCCTCGCCTCTGCCTGGTGACTGGCTCAGCTGCCTGTGCAGCTCCGTTGGCCATGCTGCCCTCCGGCTGGGACCCTCTGCCCGGCTTAGCTGCTCAGTGCTGCTAGGCTCCGGGCAACCCTGCTCTGCTCTTGGCTGGTGGCCGGAAAGTGAATCCTCACGTGCCCACGCAACACTCCTCCCAGCCCGTTCTGAGCAGCCGGATTTGTCCCAGGCTAATGTCCAGCTGGGAGGCCAAGCTCTGACCTCCTGCCTCCAGCCCAGTCTTGCTCAGGAAAGGAAGTAACAGAACTGCTTCTCAAGTTCCGTTCCGTTAAAGACGATAAAGGCTAAAGAGGAACGACAAAAAGGCTGAGTTACAGAACTGCTACTCCATGGGGGGGCAATAAGTTTTGTAGGGGGGCCGCTTAATGAGTTTTGCTATGTGGTCATGGGTTGGCTCCACCCCCGGAAGGGGCGGGGCCTGGGAAGGAAGGGGTGGGACTGGGGATTAACCTCCCCCCAGAATTGTCTGGGGCTGGAGGCTTTGAATTACAAACACAGCAAAGAGCTCACAGCTCCTGGTCCCGCCGCTACCGCGTTGCCTGGCAGTCGTCCGGGGTTGCTGCAGCTGTTTCACATGCTGGGACCTCGGCCCCTGCCAGGGTAGCACCACGGCTGAGAGCCATTTAAATAGGATCCTGCGGCCTGAGCCGCCGCCTGGGAATTCGGTGGCATGGGCAGCAGGATATAAATAGAAAGCTGCCAGGCCTCCAGGCTGCATCTTGCCCAGCCCTGTGTTATTCTGTAAACGCACCCGTACTTAAGCCCCAATCTTGCAAACATTTCTGCATGTGCCTAGCAGTACTTCTAAGCGCCTACTTCTAGGGGACTTCTAATGTGAGTCAAGTTAAGCAGCGGCATAAATGTCTGCTGATTTAGCACCTAAGACCATAATTCAGGCTATGGGCTCAGTTCTTCAAACCCTTGTTCACGTGCCTGATGGCTATAAGGAGATCAGGTCTTCTGCTGTGATGGATGGATTTCTGGCTCGGGTTCTAAGGCAGGCAGAGCCCCGCTAGGAAATGTGCATGAGTGCTCTTTCTCCACGCACACGGTATGACTCGTCTGAACTCATCTCTCCCACACAGAACCTTACACCTGCGGAGCTTGTGGAATCCAGTTTCAGTTTTATAACAACTTGCTGGAGCACATGCAGTCCCATGCAGGTAAGCCGGGTGCTTCTGATTTGTTTTTAAAGGCTTCAGGCAAAGTAGGGTATTAAATTCGTCACTTGATTCCTCGTGCCAGCCTGGTTGCATGTCCATAGAGCTCCCTGTATTTACGCTTCCCAAAGTGCCAGTAATGCCGCCTCTGCAGGAAAAAGGTAGACACCAGGGAGCATCAGGCAGTGGCTACAGGCGTGCCAGGCTCCGATGTGGAATTTGAGTGCCTATCTGAGGTCACTTTTCAAAGGCAGATTGAAAGCATTTGTACCGAGCATGTCGAATGAAATCTCTCCTGTCCCATTTATCCTTACAGTCTCCAGTAACCCAGGCAGATAGACTCCCTGGTCTACTCTGCATAGTTATTTTAAAACGGAGAGAAAGCTCTTGTCCCACACTTCCTGCCACATGTTTGTATGGACTAGTACTTTGCGGGGGGTGGAAGATCTATTTCACGAGGATTTCACAGTAGTTTTCCCCATTTGACTTCATTCCTGCAGAAACAAGCCGTGAAATCTGTACTTTCTCCATGAAAGACAGCTCTAGAAAACAATCCATTTTGAGTCAATCTAAGGGTGTGTCTACACTGCACTGTTATTTCGAGATACCTAGCGTTATTTCGAAATAACAATGTGAACGTCTACACAGCAATTCCGTTATTTTGAAATAAGTTTGAAATCAGACGGCTTATTCTGACTTCTGTAAAGCTTATTCCGTGAGGAGTAACGCCTATTCCGAAATAGCTGTTTCGAAATAAGGCGTGTAGATGCTCCACTGCTGCTATTTCGAAATAGCCCCCTTCCCAGGGCCGTTTTAAGTTATTCCTCCCCAGGTCCTCCTGGGGCTCTAAATCGAGATAGCGCATCCACATTCAGGGAGCCTGCCTCGGATTAATTTTGAGGCTTCCCTGCAGTGTAGATGTGCTATTTCGGAATAACTATTCCGGAATATCTTATTTTGAAATAGCTGTGGAGTGTAGACATACCCCAAGTGTTGCAAAAAGTCAAAAAGGGACATTTTGACATTGTCCACATTTATTTTTTCCCAAAAAAACCTCAACTTGGGTGAAATCGACATACTCTCCCAAAGCATTTCACCTTAGGAGCCGTATTCTCCAGCAGAAAAGCTTTCCATCAAGTTTTTCTTACCTGGTGTGTGCTGTGGGCAACTCTCCCCCTCTCCTTGCACTTTGGTAAACTGTAAACAAACAGCTGGGACTCGGCAGATGGGGTGGGAATGGCGCAGGGGTAAGTAAGAGATGGGGACAGGCAGGGAGAACGGTCAGTTTAAAGGCCAAATGTAAGTATTTCAGACACGTGATGGCACCTCTTCTTCGCGCCATCTCATCTTCTGCACTAACAAACTCACGGGCCTCGTTTGCATCTCTTCTGCGGCGTGTGCGTGATTAGCTTAGGACACGCTTGTGGTAACAGGAAGCTCCCTGGTGTGATTTTTATTCCTACTGGGCTGTGTCCTCACCCTGCTATCTGGATACTTACAAGTCACAGTGATCTGACTGGCTGCAGCCCTCAGAATGTCCCGTCCGCATGACCAAAGAAAACATAACACCTTCTGTGCCTGTCACCTAACCTGACCCCCGCCTGACCCCGGCACCCCTCTTTCTGCCTGTCCTGGATCTCCACGTAGTGCCTGTTGCATTAGCTTTCCTCTTCCCCGGGGAGCATTCATCTCTGCTCCCAGTTGAAGCGGGTACTGCTCGCTTGATATCAATGACTTTGTATTTATTATTGGGGTTTGAGGGACAAGTCAAGGTGGCTTATTGGGATGTCAGATTCTGAAGGCAGTAACCACCCAGGACAGTGGTGGAAACGATATAATGACCACCGTCAGAGAGACCTGGTAGTCACAGCTTCAGTGTGGCGGTCTGTGTAAGTGAGAAGCAAAGGCAGTTGCAAGTGAGTGTTCCTGTTGCATCCTTGTACTCCAAATGACAGGGGCTTTTCAGCATTCTGTTGAATGACTTAATTGTATAATCAGTGACCCACAACACGGCTTGACGCCCTTCCCCAGTTGTCCTGAGGAAGCGGGTGAAACTGTGGATTGTCGAGTGCAGTATAACGGTGCTGCTGGTAGAGCGGCTTGCCCGAGCTGTGCTGGGTCGGGGGTAACCACGCACACTCAATGCATTTCTGGTGCCCCTCTCCATAAGTGACTGAAGTCCAGGAACATGCTGCTAGCCCGGAGGAGTGAGAGCAGGGGCTTGTTGGTCCTTCAGTGATTCTGGAGGCTAAACGGGTAATTAGACAAGCTTATAGCCACACAATGGGAAGAAGCAATTAGAATGCAAATTGGCGGCTGAGATGCAGAACTAGAAGCGCAGAATCCAAGGCAAAGGAATTTGTTCTGTAATTACACAGGACAATATCCAGCTTTCCCTCCCTTTGGAGTACTTTGTTCAGGCCGAGTGCTGCCATATAATGCCCTTTCTGCAATCTAGTATGAAAATATAAAAAGGACAAGGAGGCTGAACCTGGATTAAAGGATTGGAGGCATGAAGAGAAATTAAGGAACCATGATCTGTATAGTTCCCAAACTGACTGATAAGGAGGAGGAAACTGAAATGCACAAATCTTATTAACTCCGTATTGAACACCAATGGATAATTGCACATAATAAATCCCCTACTATTATGAAACAGATAAAGAAAAAACTGTTTTCCCCTGCCAAGGCCAGAAGGCTGATGAGTGAATGGGCCTTAAAGGAATAAAATTAATAGCAGCCTTGAGGCGTGACTCATGAACCTACCGGTAGGCACGCAGCGTTAATGCCATTTTGGATGTTTGCGATGGAGCGGTTAGACAGACCTGGGCGGGGACCAGTCACTTCGGATATGCTATCAAGCAGGGACACCCACTTTTGCTGTCTGCCTGCCACGCCCCCAAAGATCTGACATGCTAGCAGCTTCTCTTCAGCTGATTGGCGCATGGCACTGGGCCCTGCAAACTCTGAATGGTCCATTCTTGGCACACCAGGTAAAGCTTTACCTCCTTCAGGCGTGTCGAGGGACCCATGGCAGGTCATAAAAGCGGCCAGTCTGGGTCCATCCGGCCCAGTGTCCGGTCTGCCCACAGTGGCCAATGCCAGGTGCCCCAGTGGGAATGAACCGAACAGGGAATCTTCACGTGATCTCACCCATTACCCATTCCCAGTCCCGACAAACAGAGGCCGGGGCACCATTCCCACCCATCCTGGCTAATAGCTACTGATGGACCTGTCCTCCATGAATCTATCTAGCTCTTTTTGGACCCATGTTAAAGTCCCGCCCTTCACAACATCAAAATGACAGAGATGTCCCATCGGAATAAGGTGGAAACTTGAGTGGCTCTCCCACATCCAAGCCAAGTGTCCTAACCATCTGGCTGTTAATTATTCTGGTCCACTGCAAATCCCCACCATGTTACACTTGATCTTCTGCGGCAAATAGCAGCTGTGTTCAGTTCCATGTTCAACAATTTCCCGACTCTTTTAAATGAGATCGACTGGGATGATGCGCCAGCCAGTGGGGCATGCAAACACGGTGTCTCTCTTCCAGCTTCCAGACTCCGCGTTCTCTGTCTGGCTGGTTCTTCCTCCATGAACTCCATCCATGCTTGTGACTGGCTCAGTGGACTGCTTGTCCGAATTAGTCCATGCAGAAGCCTCCCTGTCGGGCACAGGAGGGAGTTTTAGTTCCTTCAGTCCCTACCTTGATTCCAAGCATGCTGCTGTAAGTCATGCCTCCCTGGCATGTCCTCTCTCCCCCTCTCAGGGAGGCTGGCCCACCTAGAGGTTGATGACCGAGCTGGCTGCTCAATTACCTGAGGCCCTTTCTGCTCATTGAGGTAGCCCGTGCAATAATATGGTAGGGACTCAGAGAGGAGCTGGGAAATCCCAGATGGAAATTACCCACAGATCGGTTGTTTTCCCGTCCTAAAATAACATTGTTTTCTGCTGTCGGTAAAATATTCAGTAAACGCAACAGCAAATGTTTCTGGTGTCACACGATTAAGGAAAGCGAAAGTGAATGGTAAATAGTAAATGGAGCTTGTTCCCCCTTTTCTGTTCAGCTCTTTTATCCTGCTGTCTTCTGGAGAGTCGGCATTTCTTATAGCCCCACAACAGATGCTGGCACATGGCTGGCTGTGTGTGTGTGTCCCTTTGCATCGCGGGGAAATGCTCCTCTTGTGCCTCTGATTAACGCCTTCTTGTTTGTGCCCCACAGCTGACAATGAGAACAATATTGCCTCTAACCAACCCAGATCACCTCTGACTGTTGTGGAAGAAAAGTGGAAACCACAGCTCCAAAGAAACAATGCCAATAATAGTATGTAGCCGTGTTTTCTCGTACGTTTCCCTGTAGGCTTGGAACCTATGGCTTTGTGCCTTGGGGGAGGGGGTCACAGCAGTGGTCAAAGTCCACGTCCTGTACTTGTCAGCCATGCTTTCATCGTGTATTTTTTCTCAGCTAGTCCCACCAGATCTCAAGTGCTATTAGCATCCTATAACCTATTGCACTCATTCCCCCTAAAGCAGGGTTTCCCAACCTATGGGTCGGGACCCAAATAAGGGTGGCCATTACATTTCAACAGGGTCGCCAAGTGTCTCCCTAGGTGGCTGTGCCTCTCCTCCTTCCCCTGTTTTTGAATTGCCTTGGGTCACCAAGTCTTCCTGAATTGTCAAAATGGGTCCCCATCTGGAAAAGTTTGGGAACCGCTGCACTAAAGCATCTTTGAAATATGTGCAGAGGATATCTGGGAAGTCTGGGGGAGATGGTGGAGAGGTTGTCGTAGTAGGAAAAAGGCTGAGAGAGTGTTATTGTCTCTGAAGTACTTCACAAAGCCAGTCTTACTGGGAGTTGTAACTTCTTCTCTGGGGCCAGGTCTACACTACACCTGGAAGATCGAGTCGGGGTATGCAACTCCAGCTATGTAAAATATGTAGCTGGAGTCAGCTTACCTGAAGCCGAGCTTGGCGCCTTCTTCACAGAGGGAGGCCAACGGTCAGCTTCCCTTATTCCTCGTAACTGGGAGGACTACTGATGCTGACAAGAGCTGCACTTGGTGTTCGATTTAGCAGGTCTTAACCAGTCCTGCTAAATCCAACACCAGAAGATCAATCTCTGGTGCAGCAAGTGAAGGCGTGGCCACAGTTTGGATTTCTTTGCCATAAGGAAAGAAATCAGTGCAGTAGGTGTCACCAGAGGGCAGCCAACAAGATTTTTGATTTCACCACTGGACCTTGGGCAAGTCACATGATCTTGAGCTTCAGTCGCAATCCATGTGGGAAATGGGGGTATTTATAGATAAAAAAAGCAGCAATGCTAAAAAATCAGAGCTGAGCTTCCCTTGGATAAACCAGATGCATTAAATACCTAATATTTGTGTGGCCCAAAATGTCGGAAACAACACGCAAGCCTCAGAGCCGTCACAAAAGCAAACTAGAGCTGAGGAAGGAGAAAGAAAACGTTAAACTGTACAGCAGGGCTACTCAACTTTGCAAGCCCCAGGGGCCACAATGAGACTCACAACACACAGGCCCCATTTAAGTCAGTTCTGCTCATATTAATAAAATGCAACATTTACCCGATTTCAACCCATATGGCAGCACTTTTCATGAGCAATGACAGTCCAGGAATTGAACTACTAAAAAGCATCTCAACAGGAGACCATTATATTGACTCACCGTTGTGGAGCATGTTCCCAGTGGAGGCCATGTTCAAAGGATCCCACACGCAGGCCATGTGTTGAGTCCTGCATAAACCCAAACCGCACCGTGGGCATGCGGCTCACAGGCCATGTATTAAGTAGCCCTGCTGTACAAGTTTGACCATCAGGGTAGTTCACCAAAAAATCTAGACTGATTGTGCATATAAAACCTAGGTAGATGCAGCTCTTATTATAAAAATGTTGCGCGAACACGAGTCCCGACTTCTAGACAGAAGAAGAATGGAAAGGCCAACCTAGCTCACTGAGACATGCCAGGTGAATCCAAGACCTAACTGATAACCCTGATGCACAGTCAACTCGTACCGTGCGTAATTATAACTTACGTAGAGAACCCCTCGCTGAGTCCCTCCAAGAGGTCTCCAGGGAAGGACAGAGGACAGCTGCCTGGGGTATTGTGCTGAATCCTGCGTAATCCCCTTTTGCTGTGCTATGTCTGAGTCAGGGAAAACATACCGACGAGCTCCTTCCTGCTGTAAGCAAATGAAAATGTCTCTCCTTGGATCTGGAGGGGCCGCCTGAATCTAGAAGCCTGTTGTGGGGGAGGCCCACTGGGAATCTTTGCTTCAGGAATGGAGCTGTGCACCTGCCTTACCCTGGGCAAGTGCCGCCTGGTTGGGTCGCTCGCAGGGGAGAAATTCTGGCCTTGTTGCTGGTCCGCGTGGAGAAGGAATGACCCTGACCAATCCCTTTCTGCTTCCTGTTTTTTCTGCAGCATCTGCAGGCGGGTTGATAGCAAACAGTGCGATCCCCGAGAAGGAGCGGCAGCACATTGGAGAACGGCTGCTGCGGGTGATGTGCACCGACCTCGGAGCCCTGAGCGTGGTGAGCGGGAAGGAATTCATCAAGCTGGCACAGACCTTGGT
This sequence comes from Pelodiscus sinensis, assembly GCF_052426305.1. Taxonomy (NCBI): domain Eukaryota; kingdom Metazoa; phylum Chordata; order Testudines; family Trionychidae; genus Pelodiscus; species Pelodiscus sinensis. The sequence continues at coordinate 3,048,794 of NC_143074.1, read as the reverse complement.
GGATAGCGGGGCGCGCTACGGTGCTTTCTCGGTCACAGAAATCCTTGGCAACTTCAACACGCTGGCCCTGAAGCATCTGCCTCGGATGTACAACCAAGTGAAAGTGAAAGTCACCTGCGCCCTGGGCAGCAACGCGTGCTTGGGGATAGGGGTCACTTGCCACTCTCAGAGCATCGGCCCTGACTCCTGCTACATCCTGACAGCATATCAGGCTGAAGGCAACCACATCAAGAGTTATGTCCTGGGAATTAAGGGTGTGGACATCCGAGATAACGGGGATTTTATCCACCACTGGGTGCAGAACGTCCTGTCTGAGTTTGTGATGTCAGAAATCAGGACAGTGTACGTCACAGACTGCAAAGTCAACGCCTCGGCGTTCTCCAAGGCAGGCATGTGCTTGCGCTGTTCGGCCTGTGCCTTGAACTCAGTCGTGCACAGCGTGCTGAGTAAGCGCACGCTGCAGGCGCGCAACATGCACGAAGTCATCGAGCTCCTGAATGTCTGTGAAGATTTGGCGGGATCCACGGGCCTCTCGAAGGAGACCTTTGGCTCCCTGGAGGAGACGTCTCCCCCACCCTGCTGGAACTCCGTGACTGACTCCCTCCTGCTCGTCCACGAGCGTTATGAGCAGATCTGTGAGTTCTACAGCAGAGCCAAGAAGATGAACCTCATTCAGAACCTGAACAAGCATCTTCTCAGCAACCTGGCAGCCATTTTGGCCCCGGTGAAACAAGCCGTGATCGAACTGAGCAATGAGAGCCGGCCCACCCTGCAGCTGGTTCTGCCCACCTACGTGAAACTGGAGAAACTGTTCACTTCCAAAGCCAATGACGCTGGCATAGTCAGCAAGCTCTGCCACCTCTTTCTAGAGGCCCTGAAGGAGAACTTCAAAGTTCACTCTGCACACAAAGTAGCCATGATCTTGGACCCTCAGCAGAAGCTGCGGCCAGTCCCACCGTACCAGCACGAAGAGATCATTGGCAAGGTCTGTGAATTGATCAACGAAGTGAAAGAGTCGTGGGCAGAAGAACCAGAATTTGAACCTTCTACCAAGAAACCACGGGCAGCAGGTGAGGCCCCTCCAGCTCAGGAAGACGAGCAATTTGGGAAAAATGAAGTCTACGATTATTTGCAAGAACCCCTCTTCCAGGCCACCCCTGATCTATTTCAGTACTGGTCGTGTGTTACCCAAAAGCATACGAAACTAGCCAAGTTGGCCTTTTGGCTCTTAGCAGTGCCTGCTGTCGGTGCCAGAAGTGAATGTGTAAATATGTGTGAGCAGGCCCTCTTAATCAAAAGGAGGAGGCTACTCAGTCCAGAAGATATGAACAAACTCATGTTTTTGAAGTCCAACATGCTTTAAAACTGTCTTTTAATTAAAAAAAAAAAACAAAAACAAACAAAAAATTTTAAAACACTGTTCCAAACAAAGAAAAGAATTTTAAGTTCTAAACACTGTGGACCTCATTATAAAAGCCCCTGGAAACCAAGTGCTTATATATGTGTGTGTATGATTTTATATATATGTGTGTGTGCGTGTGCGTATACATACATGTATATGTACATACACACACACACACATATATATATATAAAATATAATAAAAAACGTAAGTTTCAGAGGGAAGCCGAGCACGAGTCAGACCCAGCCCTCTGCCAGGAACATGCTCCTTTCTGTTAGCTAGCATGTGGACTTGACAAACTTTCTAATGTTTTCAAGTGGGCGCACCAATGGGAGGCTGACATTCTAAAATCTTCAGGCAGCTGAGATCAAAAGTGACTTGAAGTTTCTTTTATTTCCCCTTCACCCCACCTCTCCTCTTGTCCCCTGGGCCACTTTGCCATGGATAATCAAACAGCATTGAACAGACCAGGTCTCTACTGGGCTTTGCTCCTATCAATAATTATACACCTTGAGGGCATTCGTTTGTAGCCTCCTTAACATATGTTGCATGTTATCAAGGCAGCTGTGTTTTACAAGCACTAATATCTGTAGAAGTCAGGAAGGAAGACTTTAAGGAAACACTTTTTTTTTTCATTTTAATTTAAGAAAAAAATATCAAAAAATATGCTCTTGAGTTGAACATTTTAGCTAGTCATTTTACCTTTTTGATTGAGAACAGAGAGAAATTATGGCAAAAAGTATAACCGTGATGTTTTATAGAATTATTTTTACAAGATAAACTTTTTCTCAAGTCCCGCTGTAAGCTTGCTCATCTCACTTGTACAGCTGATAGCAGTGGTTCTTAAACTGGTTCCTAGAATGGAACACATCTTCAGGGCAGGATTGTCATGGCCCATTGAGGACCAATGACGTCCCTGTGAGAACTGCAGCAATTGCTGACGTGGAGAGGTAAAGAATGAGTGTCGTTCAATACACTTTAACAGCTAGCACGGTGTGACTGGACAGGTCTCTGTGGACCACCACCAAGTAATCCATAGACCACTGATGGTCCACAGGCTCTACTTTGAGAGCCACTGATATACAACATTTCTGTAAGCTTTCCCGATACACATATCGAAAGAGTTTTCACTTGGTCAAGAACAAACCAGGGGTGTGATGTTTCAGGGCAGCAGAGGGTGTCAGGTTCCAAATGTAAGTTTGAAGGAAGCTAAGATAAGCAATTGGGCTCAAAGATCTGTCTGAATGTAAGTGTTCCCACTCAAGTTCAGAGCACTTCTCACGGTATTCTGAATGGTTTCCTCTGCTAGCACGAATGTCTTTTCAATACCTTCTAGTGCATTACACTACTTGTTACACGGCTGGATCATTTGGCTAATAAGGCCCTGTGACTTTAAGACTTCTTGTTCCCTGTCTTTTGAGACATGTATCCCATTCCCAACTGCAGTATAGGAGATCATCCTCAAATCCAAGTCCCATGAGTCATTTCTGCTGGCAGTCAAGGAGAGCTTTCTCGGGGTACTGCAAAAACTCACTGGGCAGCAGTGAGTCACAGAGCAGGGCTAAAAATAGCAGGGGAGATGTACCCCTTTGGGCTGAAACGGAGGCTCTGAGGCCTCCTCTGCTTGCTGAATCTCCGAGGCTGGGCACCAGCCCAAGTGGAAACATCAACACTACAATTTTTAGTCCCGAGCTGTGAACCTGAGTCGTTGGCCAGGCTCTGAGATTGACTGCTGCAGTGTGAGTGTGTGTGTGTGTGTGTGTGCGCGCGCGCACATGCAAATCCTGAAAGGTCTCGTGCCAGCACACAAAGTTGTGCGGTGCCCCAGATGACTTCTTAGCTCTGGTGTTCTTGGGCAAATCCAGGCTCTTGGTACCAAACGTAATTCTCCACCAAGTCAATTGCTTTCTTGAGGCCTCCTCACACGTCAAGCCGTTTGCTCCCTACTGGGAATCGCCGGGGACAAGAGATCGGTCTGGCAGATGTGGGTGCCCCAGAGGAGTGTCTAGAGCAGGTTGGTAACTGAAAGGTGGTGGGTTGAATTCCCTGAGCAGGAGGTGGGTATGCACTGCATCCTGCCAGTGTCTACTGGGGACAAGGAGGCAGGTGCACACTTAGAGGTACCATCCACGGAACATACAATAAGCCAAAGTCCCTTCTGCCCATCTCTGGTTCTGGTAACAATTACAGGTCTCAAGACACTTGTTAGAAACAGAGGTTGTAAAGTCCAGAGTCCTGGCCAATAAATCCGTCTCCCACTAGAACAGGTGAGGACACCTCTGTCGCTGCTCACTTGCGATCTCTAACTTCGAATCCCTGGTTATGGCAGGCACTGAATTACGTTCTGGGTGGCCTGTATTGCTCAGAGCGTTCTTGCAATAGTTCCAGGCTAGTGTCCAGTATCTTTGTTGGGTTTCAGGCTGGAGTGAAGGTTGTGAGCAAAGATTTGTCCGTATGAGAAAATGTGTAACAGTTTAACTAATTTAAGTCAGTTTTTTAAAAAAACCAATTTAAATCAATTTAGTTTAAAAAAAAGAGTCTTAGTGAAACAAGTTAAGCGATGACTTACGTACCTGGGAAACAAATATTTAATAATGGGCTGATCAATCTAGAAGAGAAACATCTAACAATCCAATGGCTAAAGGTGGAAGATAGAAAAATTCAGATTGGAAATAAGGCCCAAATGTTTAACATTGAGAAGAAATGGACATTGGAACAATTTACCATGTGTTGTGGTGGATTCTCCAGCACCCGATAATTTTTATGTCAAGATTAGCTGTTGTTTTTTCTAAAAGCTCTGCTCTAGGAATTATTTTGAGGACATAAATAACAGGCGGTCGTATCACAGGGGTCCCTTTTGTCCTTGGAATCTATGAAAAATTGGTTCAAATCCCTAATGGAGACATTTAAACCAATCTAAACAAATGTTAAATTGGTTTAGCTTGAGTCTGTAAATTACAAAATTAAGTGAAACTAATTTAAGTAGGAGTGAAACTGGCAACATCTACATTAGAGGTTTCTGCCAATTTAACTAGATTCATTTACTGAACACGGATGTCATCTTTCTCTTAAACAAGGTGTAAGATTTTAAAAATATCTAAAGGCCAGATTTAGACACCTAATCCCCTTTAAAATGTATTTAGACACCTAATCCCCTTTAAAAATGTGTCCTGGGATTACTTAGGAGCCTAAATCCCTTTTGAAAATGGGACTTTGGTGCTTCTGAAAACATGCCCAAGGTCTGAATTGCCATGTCGGAGAGTTCTTCTGGAGTCTTATATTTTGTTAGTCTCTAAGATGCCACAGGTCTCCTCGCTGGTTCCATATGGTGCCTCGAAGTTCTGTGGCTCTCGCACCCCAGGAAGTGGCTCTACCCTCCTTGTGTGTTCACACACTGTAGCAGTGGGAGGGTTTTCTGTAGGAAGAAATACGTTTGTTGAAGGAGGAATCCGTGCCGCCATGGCCAATCTGAAGCATACTTTATAGCACCTTGAATCCAACAGTGGCTGAACTGCCAGGTAATGTGACACAGAGGAGGGAGATCATAAAGAAACACTACACTAACGCGAAAAGACTGTGTTTACTTCTGGACACCACAAAGTTACCAACAAATCGGAAGCAATGGGAGTAGGTGGACTGACCAATGAAGAAAGATCTAAATCTAGTTTGGCTAAGTGACGGCCAAGAGAAGACAAGAGAATCTGAGTATTTGCAAGCTACAAATTCCAAGGGTGGAGAGGTGCGGCGTTCTTTAGGGTGGCCCAGGTGGAAGAACGAGCAATGGGTGGAAAAGAAAGGAAATGCAAGCTGCGTCTCAGGAATCCTGTCGTGTTGCAGAGGAATCTGTTCCATCTCGTCTCTTGAGAATGGGGTTGAAGCCCAGCATTTAAAACAAGACCAGACAGAGCAGGGAGGCCAGACTGCACAGTCCTGCGGTGGCCCCTCTGGATGGACAAAGTGACCCAATCGATTTTTTTCCCGTCTCGACTATTTATACATCCACTTTAGAAGTTGCTGGTTGGCTTGTGGGGTGGCACCAATTCTGAGAGTCTCTGGGTACAAACAATAAATGGCTGCATCTCATTCATTCTCCAAGCAACAGTGGGAGATGGCAGAGAGGTAAATCCCACCGTGCAGCCAGCTGTGTCCCACCGAGGTTCTGAGTCCACGGGATCAGCTGGGTGTCCATTGAAGCAGCAGACCCAATGAGACGCTGCAGGTAAAATTTTCAATGGGACGTGGGTTCCTAAATCACTTTAGGTGCTTTTGAAAATGTTGCCCAGTGGCAATAAGTTCTCCCTTGTTCAGCACCTAGGACGACGCGTCTATACATCAGGGAAATGTTAGGCTTATGGAAACTTCATGAAGCCAAATGTGATAAATTTGCAGTGGTAAAACAAGCACAGATCCTAGGTGGAATGGCCCCTTGATACTATTATTTTGCTTACCCTAGGCCAGATATGGTAAACCAATGAGAGTGTATTGCCCTCTATTTCCTATAATAAAAGTTCTTCTGGGATGTCTGTTTAACTGTGTTGATCAGTTAAATTTTCGGGGAGGGGGAGTTTTTTGGGGCAGGGAGTTGTGATTTTTTTTTAACTATTCCGTTTGTCCTTTGTTTTATAACTTGACAGAAGAGTTTTGCTCCCGTTAGAGAACACTGTATCCAGTAGACCTTTTAAGGTTTTGTAATCTGTAAGCAGCTGAGTTTGAAATTTTTAGTGTAACTTCTGCAGTCGGTCACATGAATGGCTCGTTGGTGCCCGACATGGTCCACGGACTGAAAGGATTGTTTCCTCCTATATTTGAGTGTCACAGACAGCAATTGTCTTGGTATCCAGATGTGCAGCATCGCCTTAACAAAAGGGAGGTTTATCTGTGGAATTGATGGATAGAGACCTGTAAAACTCTTGCTATGTACAACCAAAGTTCCTTAAAGAGACCCTTCCAGCCTCATAAGCCTTGCGTAGTCTTCTGGGGATCCTGGGGGAGGTCTTTGAAATGTGTGTGGTTAGGGTATATTTTTTTATTTGTGATGACGTTATCTATGGAGAAGGACCGGTCAGCTTGAGAAGGGAGGCGCGTACTCTCAGAAGAGCAACAGAATCTTAGGGCCGTTGCGGATGTTGCCAGAGTCCTTTTAAATTCACTGGGAGGCTTTTATTTTCACCGTTTTAAAAGGGCAACTGATAATTGATGGCAGGTAGGAAGACACCTCATCAAGACTCTGAGGATTCCAGTCAATTCTGTAGCTAGAATGTCTCCTACCAACAAAATCACCAGGAAACCCTCATCTGCAGCCAGTCTCAAAAGTTCTTCATTATGTATGTTAAGTTCTTGAAACCTCCTGTTAGGAGCTGAATTCCTCTGATTTCATCAGGAAAATTATTAGCAAAGTTCTCCTATTCCTCCCCCTTTCCCCTCACCCAGTAACTTGTGTGCATTTACCTTCCTTTCTGTAGATGCAGATGTTCTAGGCAATACCATAGATGCACCCGCATGTGTATCTCCACGTGCGAGTGCAAGAATCTCATGCCATCTTAAAAAAAAAAAAAAGAAAGAAAATATACAAAAAATATCTTTTTTAGGCCAGAGTTTTCTACAGGTATTAATGAATATTTTTCTTAATCCTTATAAGTTTTATGTGTTTAATATTTCTTAATACCAGTAGCATTAATTTATACTTTTGTAGCAACACAATATTTTTATAAACCGCCACCGCTGGCTTTATCTTCATAATGGGGAAAGGTGCAGGCAGCTGGGCCCGCACTGTACCATGTACTGTATTTAAAAGGTTATCTAATGTCACACTTGCTGTGTTAATAAACAAAACAAAACCTGTTTGAAGTCTCATGTATTGTTGGTGTGGATCGAATGACTCAACAGAGAGCAATATTGCACGGGATTGAGTTGCTGATTTTCATTGTGATATATGAATGCTTGAGGCTAACTCAAGTTCTTTTAGGTTTTTTCTTTCTAGAATTTTTTGTTTGTTTGTTTTTTACAACTAAATAAATTCAGTGCTGTTTGAGACATAGACTGACGTCAAATGAAAAGGATTCTTTAAAAAAAAATCAAGCTGTTTAAATGTTGCTGTTTCTACAAGTCTGTTGCTGCCCGAATGGAAATATTCCATGTGTGAAAAAGGAGTAATTCCACGTAGGATCCAACTAGCTCAGAGCTCCAGGACAGAGTTCAGTTACTTGGAGAGGTATCTTAGAGACATATTTCTGCAACATTCTTTTCAGAGTTGATGCCAAGGCAGAAGACAAACTGTAAGAAAGCATCCGTTGCTTGAGGATTTTCATGTCAGTGTTGTATTTATGGTTTTACAATAAAACAACCTTAGGAAAAAATAAGTGTGTCAGGTTTTCTCTTTTTTTAGGAACGTATCTGGGACCTCTTGGTAGCCCTTTGTTATTACAAGTGTGGAAGTGGTGATTACATTCCTTGAGATCTGAGACTGTAGCTGTATAGTCTTTGGTGGACTGTATGGACCAGCCATAAAACTCTGCAGTAGGCCTTATCCTGTGTTGTACCCAAAACGCCTGTTAAATATAACTGGTGTTCTGGGTCTGAGGAATGCAGAAGGAAGAAAAGTAAAAGGGAGGGGCATGCTAGCGGTTGGCTGTATTTAGCCCCAGAGCAAAATCAATCTCTGTTTTCAAGAGGAGGCCACATGGAATACGCGGGAGAGAGGCAGTGTAGGTGGCAGGAAATGTGTCCTTTTTATTTATTTTTATTTTTTAAAGGAAGACCAAGTAGTGAAAAGGTTTGCTGAGTATTACAGGTGTGGTTCAGAGCTGGGGGCGGAGGGTGAGCCCCAAGCCAAACTGTGGGCCACAAGTTCCTGACCCCTGCTGTAGGGTACAGACGATTTCTCAAGGGGAGTCTGTCTCATTTTCTCATTGGAGAGGGGACCCACCCAGAGCTGCCGTACAGTTCTGACCGCAAAGCCTATGCCAGGGCTTCTCAAACGGCGCGTTGGAACTCCCGAGTGGGATGTGACCCCATTTTAATGGGCTCATTAGGGCTGGCTTAGACTTGCGGAGACCCAAGGCTGAAGCCGAAGCCTGAGGCCCACCAGCCAGACCAGAAACCTGAAGGTTGCAGTCCTGTGTGCTGAGATGCGGGTGTGCAGGTTCATTATCTTGCTCTGAGCTTGAGTGTCACTCTCATTGGCGAGGCAGGGAGGAGCCTTTGGACAGCCAGGAGGCCCTCACCAGTCCAGTCCATCCTTCTGGCGAGTGAATCTAGTGCTGTTCTTGCTGTAAAATTGAGCAAACCAGCGTCTGTGCCTTTGGATTGTGGAATCTTCTTTGACCAGCAGCGGCTTAGAAAGATACTGCTTGTTATTCCAGATCATGATGTCACGTTCAAACTGTTGACGGGAAGAAGCAGAATTATGGTAAGTACATGGACCTTTGAACAAGAGGCTCATTCACGCTACCAGTTCACTGGTGATGCTGCTCGTGCAGCACACGACTGGATCCAGAGATCCCACTGGTTCTGAAAAAACTCAACCGTTCAGCTTTGGCTGACACTGTATTGAATTAGCTTTTCTTAGCCACAGAGCACCCACATTAAGTCCCGGCAACCGCGTCACATGTGCAGGGGGATCTTCACAGATTGGTGGTGGTCTTTTCTGCCCCACTCATGGAGGTTAGGTCCATCAGTGGCTATTAGCCAGGAGGCGTAGATGTCCTTAGCCTCTGTTTGTCAGAAAGTGAGAATGGGTGACAGGGTGATCACGTAATGATTCCCTGTTCTGTTCATTCTCTCTCGGCTACTATCGGCAGATAGGACACGGGGCTAGATGAACCTTTGGTCTGAACCAGTCTGGCCGTTCTCATGTTCATTTCTTTATCAAAAACCGTTTTTTGCAGCTGTGGGGGTTTTCTCAACATTTCTGTCATCCTGGAGGTCTGCCCCCTTAGCACCACTTCAGGTTTAGAAGAGTTTCTTTTTGACACTTCTCACAAGCTCCGGGGGGGCTGAATAATAGCGTTTCCCTTCCCTGCCTAACTATTCCAACACCAAGCAGATGTGGGGCTAAGCTTGGCATGGATGGGCCTTTTAACAACTCTGCAACTCAACCGCTCCGTCCACAGGACCACGAACAGGCAACAAGCCTGGACTCTGGCAGCCCAACATGGAAGGCCTTGTTCCAGAGCGGCTGGCCTTCCGGTAGGAAATACCCGGAATGCACGGCCTTCCCTCCAAGAGGGAGGGTGAACCAATTCAAGGGTTTGAGCTCGTCAGGCCGGTAACAAGCGCTCCCTGGGGCAGGCGCACTCGTGTCTAGGCTCCAGATGTGTCAAGACTTTAATGGGGTAAGATGAACAACTTAAATTCCACCCAAATATAAGATCAATGGAGCTCAATTTGCAACATGACCTCTGGTGAGACTAGTACTTCCAAAGGCTGTAATGGCCGCTGGCTGCTTCTAGCCAAGGAACCCTGCACCCTCTGAGCTACCATCGTCAGGCAGAGCAGCCGTCTCCAGTTTTCATGGAGTCTACACTGTCAGCTGTAAACTGGATGCAGGCCTGATGGGACAGAAGCCACTGAAGGAATGGCAGGGCCTGTTGTTGGCAGAGACTGCCAACGTCTCCTCAGAGAGCGGGGCAAGCGGCTTTCCTGGTGCCGTGCCTGCTGACTGAGGTGGGGGGGTGTTCTCAGGCACTGGGCAGAGACTCAGGAATTCTGGATTCAGTTAAGGGCACAGACTTTGGGCAAGTCACCTGATTCTTCTGCCTCCGGGACTCCTCTCTAAAACGGGGCGTGTCCTCCCCACACAAGTTCTGTAGGGCAGGGTGGGTGGGTGGGTCTGTCTATTAGGGCACTACAGGATGGGGCTCTGAGCTCAGGTGGGATTTTGAGAGGCTACCAAAACTAAATCAGGGCTTTGTCTTCCGTCATGCACTCTCCACCTGAGAGCACCTTGCGGCTGCAGCCAGCTCCTTCAGCTGCTGTTAACAGGGCTGGACTGGCTCAGCCGTGGGCCTATTCCTCTGTCAGAGAGGTCCCAGGTAGTAGCAATGGGCAGCACAGCCTGTCACTTCTCGGGGAGGCAGGGTGAGGAGGTAACCAGGAGTCAATGGAAGATTCGAGCACCATAGATTCATAGACTTCATAGACTTTAAGGTCAGAAGGGACCATTATGATCATCTAGTCTGACTCCCTGCACAGTGCAGGCCACAGAATCTCAACCACCCCTCTTAGAATAATCCTCTCACCTATATCAAAGATATTGAAGCATTCAAATACTTTGAAGGACCCAACATGCAGAGAGTCCTTCAGCTGTGATCTGTGCCCAATGCTACAGAAGAAGGCGAAAAACCTCCAGGGCCTCTGCCAATCTACCCTGGAGGAAAATTCCTTCCCGACCCCAAATATGGTGATCAGCTAAACTCTGAGCATGTGGGCAAGACTCACCAGCCAGACACCCAGAAAGTTCCCTATAGCAACTCCTATCATCCCTCCATTGACCTATTTCCAACTGATAATGAATGGTCAATTAGTTACCAAGATCATGTTATTTCATCCAACCATCCCCTTATCATAGAATCATAGAACTGGAAGAGACCCCAGAAGGTCGTCAAGTCCAGCCCCCCGCTCTAGGCAGGACCAATCCCATCTAAATCAACCCGGCCAGGGCTTTGTCAAGCCGAGACTTAAATACCTCTAGGGATGGAGACTCCACTACTTCCCTAGGTAACCCATTCCAATGCTTCACTACCCTTCTAGTAAAATAGTTTTTCCTAATATCCAATCTGGACCTCTCCCACCACAACTTGAGACCATTGCTCCTTGTTCTGCCATCTGTCACTACTGAGAACAGCCTCTCTCCATCCTCTTTGGAACCTCCCTTCAGGAAGTTGAAGGCTGCTCTCAAATCCCCCCTCACTCTTCGCTTCTGCAGACTAAACAGACCCAAGTCCCTCAGCCTCTCCTCATAGGTCATATGCTCCAGCCCCCTAATCATTTTGGTTGCCCTCCGCTGGACCCTCTCCAATGCTTCCGCATCCTTTTTGTAGTGGGGGGGCCAGAACTGGACACAATACTCCAGATGTGGCCTCACCAAAGCTGAATAAAGGGGAATAATGACATCTCTGGATCTGCTGGCAATGCTCCTCTTAATGCATCCTAATATGCCATTAGCCTTCTTGGCTACAAGGGCACACTGTTGACTCATATCTAGCTTCTCATCCACTGTAACCCCCAGGTCCTTTTCTGCAGAACTACAACTTAACTGGTTGATCCCCAGCCTGTAACTATGCTTGGGATTCTTCCGTCCCAAGTGCAGGACTCTACACTTGTCTTTGTTGAATCTCATGAGATTTCTAGTGGCCCAATCCTTCAATTTGTGCAAACTTGCTGAGGGTGCAATCTATCCCCTCATCCAGGTCATTAATAAAGATATTGAACAAGGACCAGGACTCCTGCGCCCAGCACCAGATCTTGTGAAGCACTGGAAGGAGCTGGTACACCCTTATTTGGGGGCATTTGCCTCCCCTTGCTCAGCAAACGTGATCTGAGGTAGTGGAGGGTTTTTGTTTCTCAAGGACTTCCAACCACCAAGGCCAGAAACTGCACCTGGCCAAGCGCCCATGGACTCCTGGAGATGCCTCTGGCCTTCGCTCCTGCCACTTTTGTGGAAGCCCAAGCCAGACTCACCCAAGTTTTGCACCAATCCTGCCCGCTCCAGCGCCTTGAGCATTCAGCCCCTTGGCCTGGTACGTGCATCTGTCCAGTGCATTTGCAGCATGGCCAAAGGTTGGGGGCAAACAGGAAACAGCCTTGCTGGTAATCCCAGCACCACAGAGTAGCTGTGGCTTGGCAGGTCTTACAGCCGCCCCCAGGAGAAGCAGTTCTTTGGAGCATGGGGGGAGGAGGGGGTAATTCCCACCTGAGAGACATCCCTGCGTAAGCCCAATTGGAAGTGGCTTTGGCGCGAGCAGTGGAAGGAGCTAGCTGCTCCGCATACATACCAGTGTCCGGACAGGACCATCCTCCCATGGCCTGCCCTGCCCGCCCTCCAGGCTTAGCCCGCGAGTGCAATCAGAACGAGGGCAGGAGTCCCAGCCCGGCTCCACTGGGCGCCAGCCCCTCGGCCACTTACCTGAATGCACTCCACGTTCAGGATGAACTTGGGGATCGCCGCCGGCATGGCCCGCTGATAATAGATTCTGTGGACCACATGCTGCAGGAGAGGCTCCACAGGAGTGACGCTCTGCAGAATGACCCCGCGGCCCAGGAAAGCGTGCTCAAAGGTCAGGAAGACAAGCCCCGGCCCCACCTTCAGAGAGAGAAGGAATCCGCTCAGTCCCTTCTGCATGCAGGAAAGGCAGTGGGGGTCATGGGAGGGGGGCAAAGTTACACCCTTTCGATGAGGATTCCCCATTTATAATTACACCCAAGACCTATTTTTCATTATGCTGTTTCTTACACCACCAGCCAGCACCTCGTCCAAACCTTTACAGGTGTCTGTTAAAGCAAACTCCTCAACCAAACTTGTAATAGACAAGGTCTATTTTCCGTCAACTCCTATTGACTGGGAATGATTCCCAGCCTTTAATGCTTTATTAATCAAGTCCCATATCAGCCATTCCATTATTTTGCCAAGGATCTACGTCAGGCTGACCTAGAATTACTTCAGTCATGACCATTTATCCTTTAGCTTTTCTTCGGTCCTGTGGAATTTCCCCACTGCTCCATGCAAACCATCGGTTTCTCCCGTAAGTTTAGACATAAAGAAACGCAGTCACTCTAAGGCTGTTTCTCTTCCTCGAGCTGCTAATGTTTTGCATCTTCAATCCTCAGGAGAGCGCGCTCTAAATGCGCCGGTTCCCCTGGGCCCAGAGATCTGTATGAAAATGTGTCATGCTTGCACGAGCCAGCTTGCCTCTCTTTTGACAGCTCTAGAACTTAGTGAAAGCCTGAGCGAACGTACGAAAGAGCTCAAGCGTCACCACGCTGTCCCCTGAACTCACTAGCACTTCCTTGGTTCCTGGAGCTTGTGAGTCCTGTCGTGTGAAGGGTGTTACATACCTGTCTGGCTCTAACAAAGAAATTCAGAAAGGAGAAATGCTTCCCAAAGACGGTGAGACTGTGTTGAACCACCATCTGGGAACAGTGCTTGTTGGGTTCTGGCTCCGGCTGCCATTCCGCCTAAAAGCGATTCAGGAGAAGTGACTCAGTCGAGAAATGCAGGGGAAAGTACAAAGCAAGACCGATGGGGCAGAACTGTAGTTTGAGCACATTGGAGCTATTCTGAAGTTAAGGTAGAAAGGGAAGAGGCTGGTTCTATTTGTGAGGAAGCTCTGAACATATCAGCGTGGTTGGAGGGCTGAAGCCAAGGGAGTGTGAGACAGGAGAAAGGCACTCAAGCCAACCCTAGGCATGTTAGCAATAAGAAGGTGGTCAGGGAAGGTATGGATGGAGGAAGTAACCTAGTGACAAACAATGTGGGAAAAGCTGAAGCACTCGATGCTTTTTTTGCCTTGGTTTTCACAGACAAGGTCAGTTCCCGGACTACGGCACAGGGCAGCACAGTATGGGAAAGAGCTGGGCAGCCCTGCGTGGAGAAAGACCAGGTTCAGGACTATTTAGAAAAGCTGGACATACACAGATCCACGAGTCCGGATCTAATGGATTTGGCCTATTTAGTCTGTAGAAGAGAAGAGTGAGGGGCGATTTGACAGCAGCCTGTAACTTCCTGAGGTGGAGTTCCAGAGAGGATGGAAAAAGGCTGTTCTCAGTGGTGGCAGATGGCAGAATGAGGAGCAATGGGCTCAAGTTGCAGTCAGGGAGGTCTAGGTTGGAGATTAGGAAAAACTATTTCCCGAGGAGGGTGCGGAAGCACTGCGATGGTTCCCTAGGGAGGGGGTGGAGTCTCCATCCCTAGAGGTTTTTAAGTCTCAGCTTGACAAAGCCCTGGCCGGACTGATTGAGTTGGGGTTGGGGTTGGTGCTGCTTTGGGCAGGGGGCTGGACTCGATTACCCCTGACGTCTCTACCAGCCTTGGGATTCTATGCTAAGGGTGCATGAGAGAAAAGAAAGGCAGATGTTACAGAAAACTCCAAAGCAAAGGGAAGTTTGAAGTGGCCTTGCTAGTCAGTGCGGTGACTCACACCTAAGAATCGTGTGACATTGATACTTTTACCTTCCAACAGTGCTTCACAGAATCCCACAGCTTGGAGCGGGTGTATCTCAGGTCAGTTCCACTCATGAACACAGGTCCGTGGAGAAAAGTTAGATGAGCAAAGTCTGCGGCATTTTCAGGGATTTCCTGCATGTGGAGAACACTAACTGTTACCATCCGTGCAAGTCAATTTGTTCCAAGTTAGCTGTACATTCAGACACTGGCAATGTATCTTTGCAATGTACTGCAGCAGCCAGACAGGACAGTGACAGTCCCTGCCTCAGAGACTCTAATAAATAAAGGACAAGTTGAAACGGATGGAGGAGACACGTGTGGGTACATGACGGGGTGTCAACACAGACTAGCAGGCTGTACAGCATTTAGCTATTCGGCAGCAGTCATCACAATTCCAGATAGAATCCTAGAACTGGACGGGACCTCCAGAGTTCATCAAGTCCACAACCTCCCTAGGCAATTTATTCCAGTGTTGAACCACCCTGATGTCCAACCTAAACCTCCCTGGCTGCAGTTGAAGCCCATTGCTTCTAGTCCTGTCCTCAGAGGCAAAGGAGAACAATTTTTTTCCCTCCTCCTTGTAAAACCCTTTTAGATACTTAGAGGTAATGCCTAGCTCACATGACGATGGAGTTAAGGTTACTTGTATATTAGTCATTTAGGGTAAAGACCAAGCATCATGAACCCAATGAGAGCAGAGCTAAGGTTAAGCTGAAAGAAGCACAAAAATGTTAGGCTCTGAAAATGCCCTCGGCCCTGGCATGGCATCCTGGGGCGAGTCAAGCACTGCAGCACGTGTGTTCCCAGAGGAGACTTGACTTAATCGATTTGGGGCCACTCCTCCCCCACCGCGCGAATCCTTAGCCAAAACTTGTACCAAGCCAGTAGATGGCAGCTGCGTTCAGGCCCTCCGCAGTAGCAACGGCAGCCTGGAGAGATGAGCCAAGCAAGCAGAGAGCGTAGAATTGATTTGCACTGGCAGCGCGATGCAATTCCTCTCCCAAACTCTCCATCCCGCTTGCTCTCCTACAGGCCCACGCACGCCTGCCCCAACGCACACATTCTGCCTCCTCTTTTCCTGGGCACCCCCCGAGTTTCCTCCTCTCTGCTGAGTGGACCCCGGGAGCTCTTGGAAAGGGACGATTTGGATTAACAGTCATTCTGCTCATTCCTTTTCATCCACAGACATTTCTGCGGGCACAGGCTCGTCAAAAGTCTTCAGAGCAGCTCAAAGAATTCCCCTTCTGTGCACACGGCCACCCTGGTCTTGGTACAACAGACAGAAGCCCCCCAACTCGTAGTGAAGATGCCCAGTTTCAAAGCAGCCACTGCTTGCCAGTGCTTCCAGCACGAATCCTGCCGGGCACCGTTTTGGGCAAGAGCATCTTGTGGGTTCGGTTCTATGTGGGATTCTACGTCGTCGAATATTTATCAGCAGCGGCTGAAGGAAAAAACCCTTTGTCATGAAGATTAGTAGCAGAAGAGTTACCAGCGATCAGACACGTCTCTTCGAATGTACGCACAAGCTTACAGTGCATGTTAACGAAGTTTAACGCATCTGTGCTATTCAGTACTTCATAAGAACAGCCAGACGGGGTCAGGCCAATGGTCCCTCCAGCCCAGCGTCCTGTCTGCCCACAGCGGACATTACAAGATGCCCCAGAGGGAGGAAACACAACAGGGAATCCTCACATGATCCCTCCCCTGTCACCCATATCCAGCCACGCAGAGGCTAGGGACACCACTCCTCACTTCGGTCGTCCAGAAGAGAGACCTCTTGCAAGGAGGAGTATGTTTCTTCGAGGAGCCTTTTGTAATCCCACGCTAAATTCGGAGTCATTTGTCAGTTCTCAAGGTGCCCTTTCAAAATTCAGAGAGAACCTGCCCTGCATGTGGGGAGCTTCTGCTGCACTCTCTGTACACAGCAAAGCTCTTGAACTCCTGCTTGAAGGCTGGAGGCCAACTAGCGCTTAACTGCCGAACGGCACAGCGGAGCCCCTGCAATAAGGGCTGTTCTTTCCATTGACTTGTCCTGGTGACCCGGCAAGAACTCGCTCCCGGTTCCAGGGGAAAAACTAGGCAGGTTGCGTGTTTGAGGGCTACAGCTCTGAGACAGGTTCTAGAAGGGTTGTATGGCCAAGTGAACTGGGCTACCTGAGAGAGGCAGCCCTTGCACCAAAGCCTCGTGTTTATTCCCAAGTGCCATTTAACGGAAGCAGAGAAATGGCCGCATCTTGCGCTGGGCTGAAATTTCTCAGAGGAGCCTGCAGGAGACGGGCTCCTATCCCCCTTGCTATTTAATTGCCTCTCTATCTTGAGTGTCTTTCAACAACTCCAGCCACCTCCACATGCACTGACTGTTACAACTGAGAGGCTGGCTCATGCATGCTAAGCAAAGCTCCTAGCAGTGTTGTACCAGAAGGGCCCAGTTGGGTGGGCCCTGACTTTGGGTGGATGGGCAAGAATGGAAGGACTGGGGGGAGCAGGACAGGAGCACCAGGGTGGAGCAGAGCAAGTCCCAGCAGTCTGGTCCCTTTCCCTGGCTAATTCACTGGGCAGGCTGGAGAGGGGTAGGCCTGGGTGCAAGGCAGGTGAGCCCGGGCCCACCTGTAGCTACGTCCCTGGCTCCTAGTGAAGTTAGTGGGCATTCAGCCTGCACTGGGCTGTAGGAGGAAACAGCTAACATGGAGCTAAGACCCTTTGTCTAGGGTTCTACCAGCTCCTCCCCTACTTGTAAGTTAAAGTCTAAGAGGGAACGTTTCAAGGTTGCAAATGACAGTGCTGTGCTAGTGACGGGCAGAGCTGGCGCCCTCCTCGGCTTTCGGGGGGGACAGTTTCCAGAGCACAAAACCCTGTGGTACAACCCAAAGTCTGACCGGACGCAGTAGAAGGCTGCTACCTGAATGTGGGCACTGACAAAATGCTCGGTGTAGCCACGATAGACCCATTCCTTGGACGTGATCTCCGCCTGTTCCGGGACAGCCCACTCGGGAGCCCCGCCATCACAGTGATACCAGACAAGGATCATTCCATTCACTTCGCACGAGGGCCAGGTTTTAATCTGTGCGAAGTCCGGCACTGCGGAGGGGGAGAAGGCAGTTAGTGCAAAGCAGAGGTTGCCACGTCAAACGCTGCGTCGTAGCTTCGCTGCAGCCCCCCCCCCCGCACAAAGGGGCAGAGGAGACGGACCCTGGGGGCCCAAACAGGGTGGCTACACATTGATGGGCTTTTAAAAACGTGTCACTGAATTTTTGAAGCTTTGATTAAAATTAAATCGGAAGTTATGACACCCTATGTAAGGCTCCAGTTTGCTAAATAAAATAATTCTCCACAAGCAGCCCCCGTATCTGAAGAGCTAAGTCGTGTTCTTTTCCAATTATATACAGACTCAGACGGGGGAGAATCATTTTTCACCTGAGGTCAACTCAAACGACGTGAATAACACGTCCTTCAAAGAGTCATACGTTCCAGAAGGGACCATTGAGATCAAGTAGTTTAACCTCCTAAAGAACACGGGCCAGAGAATTGGCCCAAAATAATTCCTGACCCAAAGCTGTAAAACCGCCTGTCTGCGATGGAGAATCCAGTAGGACCCCTAGTAAACTGTTCCAATGATTCACTACAGTCACTTAAAAATGTAGGCCTCATGGCCGGTCTGATTTGTCTACGTCAGCTTTCGGTCACTGGATCATTTTTGACCTCTCTCTTCTAGAATGAGGAGTCCACTTTTGAGCACCTGTTTCCCAGGTGGATCCTGACAGATTTTAATCAAGTCATTCCTTAGCCATCTCTCTGTTAGGTCAAACAGATTAAGTTCCTTAGTCTATCGCTGAGAGGAGGCTTTCAGACACTTTACTTCTCTTGTGGCTTTTCTCTGAACCCTGGCCACGTGACCCACATCCTTCTTGAACTCTGGACACGCTATTCCAGCAGCGCCAGAGACTGAGGTAAAATACTTCTCTGCTCCTCCAGAGTTTCCCGTTTCGTCATCGAAGGATTGCATTAGCCCTTCTGGCCACAGTGCTCAGCTGAATGGGAGTGTGGGGGCGGAAGGGCAGCAGGCTGGAGGTATGGGCGGGGTGCAAGAGTGAGAGTTGGGGGGTTAGGATGGGCTCAGGGCGGGGGGGGGTCCTATCTGGCAGGGCTTGCTTTCCTCCCGGCCTCCAGGGGCCTTCTGCCTACCACCCAACTCCCCTGGCTGCCAAGAGCCTTCTGCTACCCTCCAGCCTGTGAGGCCCCAGGGGCCTCCCCCTCCCACTCTGGTACTGCAGCCAAAGGCCAGGAGGAAAGGGTTCGGAGCAGCGGAGCTATTTACCCAGTCTGGTAGCAGGCAAGATAGTG
Organism: Pelodiscus sinensis; assembly: GCF_052426305.1. NCBI lineage: Eukaryota > Metazoa > Chordata > Testudines > Trionychidae > Pelodiscus > Pelodiscus sinensis. The sequence continues at coordinate 3,029,889 of NC_143074.1, read as the reverse complement.
GAGCCCCACCGTGCTGGACACTCCCTTGGTGGGGCAACTGCCCCCAAGTGGCCACTCTCATATTGCACTCGCTGTCCCCTCCCTTTCCATGTTATGGAAAACAGTCCTGTTCCTGGCACTTCCCGTTTTCTTGGCACAACCAAACCCGGACCTTGCTTTCAATTAGGAGAAGAGAAAGCTGCCTCCCGAATTTGCTAGTCCTAGCTCTTACCGTTTAGGGGGAGTTCTGGAACAGACAAGACTCACAGAGGGACAGACAGACATTTCTAAAACACACAGATCGATATGGAGACCTGTCCATGGTGATGTTTCCGGAATGTTCTGTATAAGGACAGGGCACTACCACTGCCACGAGGGCTTGGTTGCAGTTGTGGGGAGGGGAAGAGAATCACCTTTTTCAGCGTATGGGATTGTAGTGCATTTTCCATCTTCTCCCCGGAACTGCCATCCATGAAACGGGCACTCGATACAGTCACCCACCACGCGGCCACCAACCGCCAGGTTAGCGCCCAGGTGTGGGCAATAGGCATCGACGACATGCGCTCGTCCATCCATAGCCCGGAATACAGCCACCCGCTCCCCTGCACAGAGAGGTACAAAGACGCAGAGTTAGGCTGGGAACGGGGATCTCATTTGCAGGGTGTGGTCAATACGCCAGTCGCTGTGTCCCTTGCAATACTTTCAGAACTGTCAAGTGTCCTCTGCAGGAGTTGACGCAGGAGGTGGAACACATCAGGGCATCAAAATGGTACGTACCTTATATCAGGCATTCGTTTGTACACTCTACCGATCTGTAGACATTGTTAGCTTCAGCATTGCTAATATTATGCAGATTCACTGTAAACTGTGCTATGATAGTGGAGAAAAGTTAATAAAGGATTAAATTGCAATGCTGGCCTGGTCTCCTAATCCTGAAATGACCATTTTGATGTGGGGACGGAAAGGTGAGCTCTGATTCTCTGGACAGGTGAGCTCTTATAGGTCAAGAGGGCCAATCATGCAGTCTGTCTTATCTCCTGGGATACTTCTTGGGAAGCCTTGCTTGTAGCCCAGGCTGGATGCCCTGATGTGTTCCACCTCCTGCATCAACTCAGGAGTCCCCAAATCAAGGGAATTCCCAGTTTGGCATAAGCCACAGAAACAAGCCCTAGTAGATCTAATTCCTGAGAAGCAGTTCCTTCAAGCTATCGTGACTTAAAAGCTGGTTTTAAAACATAGCTACATATTTGTAAAAAGTTTCTAAAGAAAGGCAATTGTTGTGTTCTGCTTCAATGGACTTTTATTCAATGAAAATGAAGAAAAAAAAAGAGGCGGGGCCAAGAAAGTATTATCATTTTTAAAAGATAAGTTTTTAACTAATCACGGCCTTTCACATTTATATGCTCTTTTGCACTCAAGGAAGATGTATGATACATTGTAAACAAGATTTTGATCCAGTCTGGTTGGAATTGGCCATGGCGGTCATACATCAGATGGACTGTATTGTGGTCGTTGTCTTCTATCGGAGTAAGAGATGGGGCAAGAAGCAAATACTTGACTGTTCCGCCAATGGCTTTGGCCAGTCTCGTTTTAAGACGTACTAGTCCAGGGGATCATGCTGCTTGCCAGGGAAGATCAATACAAGATCAAATACAGCTCCCATTTAATCGCAAATACCCAGTCCTGGGTTTACAAAAGTGAAGGGCTTTTTGGGGAGGGAAGGGGGCTAGGGTGGGGAAGAGAGAGACAGGGTAGTAAAGTCTGATTGGGAAGAGGGGAGGTTTGTTTTAAAGACCAAAACCTGGAGAGGCGTTCCCCTTGCAGTGTGGCCACTGGTTTAGAGTGAGGACCGAATTAAATGGGGAAGCAGGTGTGCGTGTGGCACAACCGAGGGGGTCTTAGACCCTCCCAGGAGAGAGCACGGGGGGGCAACCCTGTAAATACCGTTATGAGGATCTGGCATTGGCGAGCATGGAAGGTTGTGTGCGCCTGTCCCAGAAGCCACAGAACACAAAGGAGAGAGGATTCAGGGTGTGCTGTTTGGCCACAAGATGGCACCACGCTGCAGCCCGACTCGAGAGGCTGACGAGGATGCCGATCTGGCTGGATTTTTGTCAGAGGGGAAAGGATCCTAGTTCCCAGCAGACTGTGGCCAGAAGGTGTTTGTCCAGGATTAGGGCAGGCCTGCGAAAGGTGTGAAAGTCCCCCCCCCCCCCCATGGTCCTCCAAGTACGCATGCTCTGGCTGGCCAGGGGAAGGCTGGGGCTGATTTCCCCCTACTCAGGGAACCATGGGGAGGGGGGTGCATTCACACTCTTGCGGTCCACATTTACAAAAAAAACACCCTTCCCCCCCCAGAAATTCCTGCCTATGGGCCTGAGGAGTGAGTCCCATACCCTTCCCTGAGATGTGTGTCAAGGGCATCCCGCCCTCTGCTCAATTGCTAGAGAAGGAAGGGGTCTCAGCCAACTCCTCTAATCCAGGGGAGCCCATCCCGCTCAATGCAGACCCTTCCGCGGCCCGCCAGCCAACCCCGATGATGACAAAATGGGTGCAGGAGGAGGAAGGAGTGCAAGGTCTGGACAGGAGGGAGGGTGCAGGAGCGAGCTGGGAGTGGAGGGTCTCGGTGGGAGTGGTGTGTGTGATGGAGATGGGGGTCAGAGTCTGGGCCTGAGAGGGATGGGAGACATTTACCTGGCTCTCATTGGCTGGGATTCTGGCCAATGGGAGCAGCAGGGGAAATCTTCAGGTGAGTGGTTTCCAGGCACAGCCATTCCCTCAGTCGGGGGGAGGGGGAGCAGAGGTATGTGGAGTCGCTTCCTGCCCCCACGAGCCAGATCCAGCCCGCGAGGCTCCGGGCTCCCCTCTGCATGGGGAGCCTGGCGCTTACATCCAACCTCATAGGGGGCTGCCGGGCAGAAGCGCCAGTGCAGGCTCACCCTGCGGGGATGCGGGCGAAGCCCCCAGCCCACCGCCAAGATGATCGTGGACCACTAGTGGTCCGTGGCTCACACTTTGAGAACCGCTGCTCCAGCAGCCTCTCTTCCCAGCCCCATTATTCCAGTCTAAGCCTGCAGCACAGGTGTCTTTCCAGTATTGTGACAGCATCGGCTCAGGAGATGGCAGGCAGCAGCATCCTCGTAGTAGTGGGCACTGGGCAGTCAAGACAGGGTCATCACCGCCTCTTGGAGAGGCCTTGGTGTGACGGCGCGTTGGGGGTTCCCCGTCTCCTGCACCCCGAAATGGCACAAACAGACTGCACCAGCCAGTGGAATTGAGGGTGGTTTATTGCTCCTCCAGCACAGCACAGATGTAATCTGGTTACAGGAACTGGGCTAGGATGCCTCCGGCCCCCTTGAGATGGGGGAGACTGGGCCCCTAAAACTCCAGCTCCTCTCCCTAGGCTGTCTCATCCATCCTCACAGACAGCCACCAACCAACTCACCCACTTCAAGCCCTGCCCCCGCAGTCAGGGCCGCATTCACCTTCCTTTGTTCCTCTCCATGGGGGGTGTCTGGCCACTGGTTCAACAAGTTTGGCCTTACCTCTGCCTAGTGAGGTTTTCCCTCCTGGGTCTTGCTCCAGACAGCAGGGGTCACCACAGCCCAGCAAGTACCCCCACTACGTCACACTTGGGTATTGCAGAGGGATTGGTGACACCAGCAGGGGCGGCTCGTCCATTTAGGCGAACTAGGCGGTTGCCTCGGGCACCAAGTTAAATGGGGCACCAAATGTTGGCGCAATATCGAGGGGTTTGGAGGTGGGGGCGCCGATTGCATGGTTTGCCTAGGGCATCAGTTGCTGGCAGCTAGTCTAGGACCGCCCCTGGACACCAGAGCTGAGCCCTGGAGGGCTCGTACGTGGCCCACGGCAAAACCAAACCCTGGAAAGCACCCGCTGGCTAAAACAGACGCCAACACCTGGCCCATGCCCCCATCAACCCACCTCTCAGGCTTCTACAGCTGTGAATTGGGCATGTTACTTTTTTCTAGAGATTTAGCACCTCGATAGCATCCGTGTGCGGTTCTGCAGTATCTCCCTGAGCCAAGTGAGCATGATCAGCCCCTGCACGCACAGGCCGACTGACCCAGAAGTCCCCGAGTTGCCGAGGGGCCCTGCGGATTAGCCTTGCTAGATCATCTCGGGCAAGTCCCATAACTCCCATTCCTGAGAACCGCCTCGGGAGCGAGTGGCTAACAAACACGTACCCAAGGGCAGAATTATTTGCCAAACTTGTCAGGGGGAGCTTCCAAGAGCTAACTCAGCAGCAGCTGTCAAAGGCAATCGATGCAGATAACATCTAACTAGCACCTACTGGTACTTCAATTTTAAATGGATTAAAAAATGTCTCCCTGCCTGATGGGAAAACTCTGCCTACTCCATGCCCATTCATGAGGGCATGCTCCAGAGCAAGCTGATCCTACATTTGTTGGAGAGATTTTTATAACATCAGGTGAAGAGCCATTTTCTCGAAGAGAAAGAAAACAACACCCAGCCCCGTTATGCTCAGCTACTGAAGTCAGGTTTACACGAGACCCAGCAGCTCGGCATAGGGTATGCAGCTCCAACAATGTAGAATACGTAGCTGCAGTGGGCTTACCTTCAGCCACGCTGAGCGGCATCCACACAGAGGTAAGCCAATGGGAGCAAACGTGCAGTAGCAGTACTGACTACTGGTGGGGGCACCCTCTGAGTTTAATTTAGCGTGTCTTCACTAGACTCGCTAAATCAAACTCCGGAAGATTGATCGCAGCAGTCCACAGTGAAGACAAGGCCTCAGAGTTGCTTCCAGAAACTGCCAGAGTTTTATATTGGGATGGTGCGACATTTGTCAAAACACTGCAGCCTTTTCTCCAGTTGCATGTTTACTTCTTTGGATTGCTAAAGAGCTACTGAAATTATATAACCCACAGTTTGTGTGCCCAGGTGTAGGAGATCAACCAAGCATGCTAATGAGGATGCCTGCCTAAATGTTGTGCCTACAGCAACTGAAAGTGTGTCAAAAATAAGTCTGGCACTAAGTCAAACAGCTGCTCTGATAGAGACATCAGCATGCCTGACACCACGAGGCAATCAGAGAGTACGTATGCCAGCTAGCTGTTGGACTCGGGGGTAATCAGATGCTGAACACAGCCCCGGGACATCAGCATGCCTGACACCACGAGGCAATCAGAGAGTACGTATGCCAGCTAGCTGTTGGGCTCGGGGGTAATCAGATGCTGAACACAGCCCCGGGACCAGCTTTAGAAGCAAGCCTAGATCTTTGACCAAGACGGAGAAAGACTTGGCAAAGGGAGAATCCAACCCGGCTACTCAGGACGCAGAGGCGGGCAGTGACCACTACATGCCACAGGCAGCAGAGTAGCATGCGGCTACTGGGAAGAATTATGGAGACTGAAAGCTTCCTACCTGTACAGCTGGGCTACTCAACGCAAGGCCTGTGGGCCGCATGTGAACTGCAGCCTGTTTGATTGTGGCACGCGGTGCAGTTTGGGTTGACACAGAGCTCAACACATGGCCCACAGGTGGGAGTTAAAACAAACAAGTACTCAATATGATGGTCTCCTGTTGAGATGCGTTTTAGTAGTTACATTCCTGGACTGTCATTGCTCATGAAAAGTGGTCATGTGGGTAGAAATGGGGTGAATATTGCATTTTATTAATATCAGCGGAACTGACTTGAAAAGAGCCTGTTTGTTGTGTGTCTTGCCTTAATCTTTGTATTCATGCCTGTCAGTATGAAAGAAGCAATTTGCATATATTTTTGCATGTCTATGCTGTGGAAGAAAACAGGTCCTCACGCTACATTTGTAAGCAACAAGTAGCCAGAGGCAGTTTATTCGAGCAATATTGCAAGGGAAGCCTGATTCGGATGGGGGGAAAACACCCTCCCCCCCCAACCCCAGGCAGATCGTGGAATACAAAGTTATGACGCAGCTTATATACTACGCAACAATGGCTAGACAATGATCTCTTAGTTCCTTCCAGATGCTACCTTATCTTCAAGGTTCTCACTGGAGTCAGCATTCCATCCTTGCCTCCGTATGGAGACAAGAGGCGAAGGCAGCATCTTATTACAGCTCTCGCGTTGTCAAGAGTCAGGATTAGCCAAACCCTTGCTCTCTTGCTAACAAGACTAGGATGGCCGCATACAAATCCCCTTATCCCCGTTTCCTGCTTCCATAATGCAACCATACTTCAGTTGCAGCCCTCGGCATGTGCTGAGAGTATCATTGTGGCCCCCTGGGCTTCCAAAGTTGAGTAGCCCTGCTGTAGAGCATCTATACCCGGAGCAGCCACTTAGGGACTTACAGTACCCTCCGGAAGTTTAGTTCTCCAATAATGCAATTCCTCCTGCTGCCCACAGCTGGTTATTTTTTTAAAAACTTCAGTGAGCTCTATTCCCGATTCCATTAGTGGCCCAGCGGTGGGCAGGGAAGTTCTCCGTTAGCACAGGTAGCAGGGCACACCTGGCTCTTAGGAGCTGAGTGCAAAGCCCCCACGAGGCAGGACAATGAGGAAGTGCCGGAAAAGCAGCACCAATGAGCCACTGACCTCAGGGTGAGGCGGCTGTTCCTGTGCCCCAGCATGCCACGGGCAGGATCGAACATGCCGCGTTTGCTGACACAGCACGCAAGCTGCTCCCTATTGAAATGCAGAAGCTGGGAGCTTTACCTTGGAACACCTTCTGTGGTGTGACTCCGCCTCCTAACCCAGTGGAGTTTTCCCGCGGGACACGGCCCCTGCATCCCGTGCTCTGAGCAGCCTTAGGGGCCAGCTATTAACTGGAGCAAGGATGGGGGAGTCCCGAGGCCGGCTTGCACCGATTCCCTGCCTGTGTCCAAGCCCACACACTGCCTAGGTGGTCGCATGCTTAGCCTGCAGTAAACGTAAAGAGCCAGCACCACAAAGGTAGTTGTGCCTGGAGCATCGTCGGGACTTCAGCACAAGTGGCATTTCTTCGCCCTCCCAGCAAGCCCGTGCAGACAGAAGGCTAATGCTAGGGAGGGAAAATCCCGTTTAGTTGGTTAGCCAGTCAAACTAACGATTAACCAGTAAACGGATTAAAAGGGGGCAGGCGGAGGGGGGCAGCTACAGCCTGGCTGGGCTGGAGTGAACCCCCCACCTGCTGTGGACAGGGACAGGCCAGGAGCTGCTCTCGAGTGCACGCGCCCACAGAGAGAGCCAGAACTGGTAAACCTCATCTGTTAAGGCTCACTGGCTAATGGGTTCACCAGCCCCAGCTGAGGCCAGAGCAGCCGCGTGGAGGGTGGGAGTAGCGCACTGGCAGTGCCCTACGCGAACACAAGCAGCTGCCTTAGGGGCTGACCCGATGAGCCTTGCGTGGAAATCAGAGGAGAGCAGTTGACTTCCTCTCTGCAGCCCCTAGCACCATTCTGGGCCCTTCCCCCTCTAGATCTTTCTTTAGCCCCGCTCTTGACTCAGACTCCAGGGGCGCAAACGGCGTCACCAGCTACAGTGGACACTGGGTGGGAACGAAACGGTGCAAAGATTCTACAAACGGAGCCACCCGGATACAAACGAGGACCTTTCCCGTGGGCGCCTGCTGGGGAAGGGGGGGTTACAATGCAGCACTTCAGTGCAGGCTACGAATTACATCCCTGGAGCCGGATGGATCGGGACCCGAGCGTAGATAAGCCAGAGAATGGGAAAGTCCAAGGCCGAGGTGCCATCTAGCAGTGAGATCACCCACGTTCAGACTTGCACGCGTGGGCTGATCCCTCGGGGTCTCTAGCCAGATAATCGAGGGTTGGACCATTGGGGTTCACTAGAAAACTATTTCCCTAGGCGGGTGGGGAAGCACTGGGGTGGGTTCCCTAGGGAGGGGGTGGACTCTCCATCCCTACAGGTGTTTAAGTCTCGGCTTGACAGAGCCCTGGCTGGGTTGATTGAGTTGGGTTGGTCCTGACTCCTGAGGTCTCTTCCAGCCCTGGGATTCTATGATCATAGTCTAGCCTGCTCCTCCCACTGCTCTGCCCTGGCCGGCTTGCTACGGGGACTCAGGATGGCTGGCACTGGGGCCCTGCTGCCCGCCTGGCCACCCGCCAGCATGCTAGGACTGGGGGCGCTGTGGCCATGGTGCGGGTGCTCCAGGTGCCCGTGGGGGAGGGAGGGCAGAAAGGAAAGGAGAAGACATGTAGCCTTCGCAGGGGAAGGGGCAGGAGCCAGCATCCCCCTCCAGCCCCGGTGCAGTTAGTGTCTCAACCAAGGCGCTGCAGCTGGCCCTGCTGTAGGACTGAGTGCGACCGGAACCAGGCAGGGAGGGGACCAGCCAGGCAGGGAGGGGCAAGGCCCAGGCTCGGGAGTTACAGGAACTAGCCCCAAGCGCCTCCGTTCCCCCTGCGCTGCACAGCTGGGCCGCCTCCCGTGAGGCCCCGCTCCGGGCTGCCGCGGCTGGAGCAGCTCTGGGATGGGGCCGGCAGGGAAGCAGCCGGCAGCAGCTCTGGCTCCTGGGCGGGGGGGCCATGGGGCGCCGCAGGTGGCCTTCCCTTGCAGGTGAGAGCAGCACAACCGGAGCCTCATGCACCCCCTTGTTGGAGCTGGACTGGCGGTGCCCCAGGCCAGACAGGAACCAGGCAGCCTACCTTCGTACGGCTGGCTAGGAGCCGCCCAGGTAAGCCTGGCCCCCAACCCCCTGCCCCACCCTCTGGCTCCCCAACCCAGAGCTTACTCCTGTACCCCAAACCCCATGGCCCACACCCCTCTCCAGAGCTTGCACCCCTTCCTGCACCCCACCTCCCAGGCCTGAGCCCCTCCCCAAACCTGGAGCCCTCTTGAATCCCAGACTCTCATCCTCAGGTCCACACCCATACCCTCGTCCTCTCCTGCAACAATCCTCCTGCCTCAACCCAGAGCCCCCTTCTGTGTTCTTGATCCCTCAGCCACGGCCCTCATCCTTGGGGCCACCCCTGCTCCACGACCCTCTATCCCAGCCCTGGGCACCTCAGCCCCACCCCAGAACCCGCACCCCCAGCCAGAGGCCTCCCATGTGCAGAACCCTTTGTCCACCAATTGGTGAACCCCTTGGTTCACCAATCTGAAGGTGACGTGTTGCACATCACCACCACATCGCACGGCCCCTCCACATTGGTGCGCAAAACAAAATTCATTCCGCTCCGAGGTGGGAAAAATTAGCAGGAACATTCCAAGCAGCTAACGTTAGCTGTCCCTGGGTGGCAAAAACAAAGTCAGTGGAGACACTGAAACAGAAAACTCCTGTCTTGGAAAACTAAGGAAGGAGGGAACCTCCTACCCTCGGCCCCTCACACGGGGATAGTCAGAGAGAGAAGAAAGCCCAGCAAACCCTGTGGGAAGGGAAGGAGGGTGGAGGGAAGGCTAGCCAGAAGTGGGGGGCCAGCACTGACGTAGGGGGCTGTCCACGAGCGCTGGCTCACCTCTAGGATGGCGGCTGCGTTAAACTGAGGCTAGAAAAGGGGATTTAGCCAAGATGGAAGTGGCGTTTGAGCTTGGGGCTCTGGGTAAGTCGGCGGCGTTGGCGGTTCCTGACTCGCCGGGGATTGGAGTCCCGCACCTTCGCTGGCCACGGCCGGAGGGGGGTCGGTCTGTCAGGCCCAGCGAGGTGCGGTGGGACAGATGGGAATCCAGCGCGGGCCGTCCGGCTGCCGCTCCTTCCGCTCCAGGCAGACACGGGCGTCCTGCCCTGCTGAGACTCCGGCGCGTCCCCCGTGGCAGCACAAGGCCACGCTGTCCCACCGTCCCACGAAGAGGTGAGAAACTCGCTTCCCCGACCTCTGACCCGGGGGGAGAACTCACTGAGCGGGGGAGGGCGCCATGCTCCGGTGCGCAGCTGGAAGGCAGCATGGCCGGGCAGGACGCCATCTGAGGAATGAGAGAAAACCAGCTGCCGCTCAACAGAGGTGGGAGGCGGCCAGGGGAATGCTACTCGTCAAGGCTGGGCTGCCTGGCACTCAGTGACGAGCTCTGGTGGGGGGGGAGCTGCGATGGGGGAGAGGCCGGGATGGAAGCCAAGTTCCTCTTGCAATTACCCTCAGGAGAGGAGACAAGAGACTCCTAGATAACTAGCACTGGAAGGACCCTCGACAGGCCCCCAAGTCCAGTGCCCTGCCCTCGTGGTAGCAGGGCCAAGCACCATCTAGACCATCCCTGACAGGCGTCTGTCCAACCTGCTCTTACGTATCTCCAGGGATGGAGATTCCACAACCCCCCTAGGCAATTTATTCCACCCTGAGAGTTGGGAAGTTTTCCCCCAGGTCCCACCTCCACCTCCCTTGCTCCAATTTAAGCTACTTGGCACTTGCTCCTTGTTCTCTGACCCCTGCCACTTCCTCCCTAGCAAGAAGTTTCAGGTTTTTCTCATCCGAGGAAGGTCTATTTCGGAGGCACAGAGCAGCCTCCTGCTCAGCCTGAAGAGTGTTTGGCTGCTGGTTCCTTGCCAGATCCAGCTCATTAAGATCAATGTGATTAGAACATGCTGCAATTTATTACACTGGGGAACATCCTCTTTTTATTCTCCTCCTGGCGGAGGCCGAGTCTTATTCTCTGTCCTTGCGCACAGAAGCTTCTCACCATGGGCAGAGGGTGAAGGTAGGGATGGGGGAAGCAAGCCCCTAGCCCCGCCCCTCCTGCCCAGGCCCCGCCCCTCAGCAGCACAGGGAGGTAGGGTGGCACGTGGCCCCAGCCCTGGAGCACAGGGAGGGCGGGCGCTGGGGGGAGCCACACTCTGCATGCAGTTGGGACCAGGCTGGTGGTGTGGGAAGGCAAGTCCTTCCCCCACCTAGCATAGCCGCCGCCCCTGCCTGTCACCACTGTGCATGGCCAGGTCCCGCCTCTATTGCACATCAGAGCCTCTGTCCCAGCCTTCCAGTTCCACCAGGTTTTCCTCGGGCCGTGCCTCTCCGGCCGCGAGCACCACCGTGCCCCAGTGTTTCCAGGTTTCCCTGTTCTCTTGAGTTGGGTTAGTTCTGTCCCCACCTCCTTGTGCTGCAACCAAAGGGCACCCTCCAACCAAACCTGACACTTGCTTTGTTCCTTAGACTCACAGGTCCCAGCTCAGGAAGCCAAGGCCTCTTTGACCGAAGTAGAGTCCAACCACCGTGAGAACCTGTTTGGATTTCACTGCTCCAGGCAGCCCAAACCCACCTCTGCCCCACTCCGGCAACCTGTTCTTCACTTGCTCCGGGCAGCGAGAGAGCTGAGGTTACCCGCTTCCTGTCTCGAGGAATTCCAGCTCATAGCAAACCGTCCTTCGGCAGCGATCTCGTTTTTCAGATCGGACTCGTCATCGAGCATCTAGGACCTGACCCCGAAGAAGTCAAGCACCTCGTTCCTCCACATCCCAGTGACACTCGGAGGGAAGGAGCATGGTGCAAAATTCATCCCCAGCCTGATCTCTTCACCTGGTTTGTGGGCCAGTGGCCAAGCAAGCTCCAACTCCTGTGCATGTAAGTCTCACTCTTGAGGTTGGCAGTGGCATTGCTCCGGTGTGAATGCAGCAGCTGTGGGAGACCAGGAACCAATCAAGTGACTTGGGCCAAGCCCATGAGAACATGGTAAGTCACGCCTCCCCCCCATGCTTCATGAAAAGTGGCTTATAAAGATGCATAACTCAAAGATGCTTTATGCAAAACAGGGCCTGGAACATCCATTTTAAAGTTCCACTCTGCTGAACGTGTCTCTTCTAGTTTTGTGCGTGTATCATTCTTGCATGTGACGTTAGAAAAATGAATCTGCTTTTAATTCTAAATGTGGGAATAGGGGCCAGGAGTGATACTTGAGGGACTTAATGGTTCAGTGCTCAAAACAATGACCCATGAATGGTTTTATTTTTCCTGTGAGCCCAAACTGTGGTTAGTCCAAGAAAGCTGTGACCAGGCCACCTGGTTCTAGAATCCCATGGGGATGGGGAGACTGAACAAAAGGTTCTCACCTCCAGGGAAAGTCTATTTAAGGAAGGGCTACTCAACTTTGGAAGCCCCGGGGGCCACAGTGATACTCACAGCACATGCCAAGGGCTGCAACTTAAGTGTGGTTGCATGTGCATGCAAATATATATGCAAATAGCTTCTTTCACACTGAATGGGCATGAATACAAAGATTGAGGCAAGACTACACAACACGCAGGCCCCATTTCAATCAGTTCTGCTGATAGTGCATTTTATTAATATCTACCTGATTGCCACTCACATGACAGCACTTTCAGTGAGCAATGACAGTCCAGGAATTGAACTACTAAAATGCATCTCAGCAGAAGACCATTCTATTGACTCCCCATTATGGAGCATGTTACCGGCAGAGGCCATGTTGAGTCCTGCGTAAACCCAAACCGCACCACGGGCCACAAACAACCAGGCCACGGACCGCATGCAGCCCACAGGCCACGTGTTGAGTAGCCCTGATTTAAGGAATGGAAAACAATTAGGTTTTTGTCTTCAGTCAGCTTTTGAAATTCCCTTCCCTATCTTAAGAGGATGCACGTGAAAATTTTTGGAAACACAAACGTGTAGCAAAAGGGTGAAGGCAAAACTGCTAGGCCCAGAAAAAGATCAACTCTGGCCTGAGATAAGAACAACTGTTTAGCATAAGAATTTGCATGCAACAAAGTCTCTGAGGGTATGTCTACACGACATGGAACGAGGTGTACCGGTAGTTCGGATTAGAGAGCCTAATCCGAACTACCTACTCTGTGCCGCGTGTAGCCGTGGGCACGGAGTCCAAACTACCGGGGCTTTAAAAATGGCGGCGCACAGCAAGATGCAAATGAAGCCCGGGATATTTAAATCCCGGGCTTCATTTGCAACTTCGGTTGCCTACATTAACCACCCTAGTTCGAACTAGGGTGGTAGTGTAGACATACCCTTAGTGTGTTAGAATTAGCTGGCCTGTTTTGTTTATTTTGGCTTAGTAATTTAGCAATCGCTTAATTCCTACTTTTAATAAACAAAGGTATTTCTACTAAGTATAATCAAGCCCCAGTGTAAACAATTGTTACCTGGGAGGAAGTAACCAGTGTGCATCTCTCTCTTTCATTGACAAAGGGGGTGAAAAACTTTATGAGCTTTCTCTGTATAAAACTTTTCCACAGCGCAAGAGAGGGGTCCTCCCAAAACGGAGTTGGTTCAACATCTCTATTGCTCTGCAGCGGGGCGGTACCCCAGCTCTGTGTCTTGGCTGGGGAGACCAGAGCTTCTAGCCAGCAGGACAGAGTGGGGAGGAGCCTCAGAAGGCATGCATTGGTGGCTTGATCGTAAGAACCAGCATTCTGGCTAATAAGTATAGATGGACCTAACCTCCTTGAATAGATCTTGTTCCTTTTTGGACCCTGTTAAAGTCCTGGTCTTCACATCCTCCAGCAAGGAGTTTCACAGATTGACTGTGCACTGCGTGAAGAAGTACTTCCTTTGCTTTGTTTTAAACCTGATTAATTTCATTTGGTGACCCCTAGTTCACTAGGTGACAAACCCAAAGTTTTACATGGGAGAAGTTCGAAAATCTGCCCCCTTTATCAATAAGAGAGAGAGATGCACAGTGGTTTCTTCCCCCAGGTAACAATTATTTGCACTGGGTTTGGGCTTGATCTGCTTTAATCTCCTGAGTTGGCCACTCTCCAGCTCTGTGAATCCCAGAGCTTTCCTAGGCACCTGGAAGAGAGACGTGGCATCGCTCCATGTGCCCAGTGCCCGAGGGATTTCTCCCTTCGATCTGTGTTCCTGGCTGGGTTCCTTAGGAACAGCACGAAAACATCCAACGTTCCACCCAGAAGTCATGAGACACCCACAACCCCAGAGGCAGAGCGAAGCCGCAGGCTTATCGCCCCATCAATGTGCTGGCTCATAGACCCATTTCTCAAGTTTAATTAAAAAAGAAAATCTCTTAATTTAGAACGTGGGGAGTCAGGCTAAGGCCCGGGGTTGGCAGGAGACCCGAGTGGTGCGAGAAGGAAGATCCAGGGGAGGGTTGTAAAGACCAGGATTTTAATAGGGATGAAAAAGGGTTCGATAAAGTCCTGGAGGACAATTGTTATTAGCCGGGATGGTAAGAACGTGTAACAATAGAGGGATCACCTGATTCTGTGTTCTGTTTGCTCCCTCTGGGGCACCTGGCACTGGCCACTGTTGGCAGACAAGACGCTGGGCTGGATGGACCTTTGGTCTGACCCAGTCTGGCCGCTCCTATGACTGGTTTATATGGGACCAAGATTGTCCAAAGTTATCACAAGGAACCACTGAATGTGGATGGCTGTGAACTCTGGACAAGCTCCAGCAAGGAGACCAGTGGGGCGGGGGGAGGTTGTCCCTTGTTGTGTTTGTAACCACAGGGCTCTTGCACCTTCCTCAAGCATCTGGTGCTGGTAAAGACACAACGTTGGTCTAGATCGGGGTGGGGAACTCGTGGTCTCGGGCTTCCTTTGATCAGCCCCATAAGGCTCCCCCTACCCCTGAGCGGCGTAATCTGGTGCTTCTGCTCCAGCCACGCTGGGGGGGCACCATGGTGAGAGCACCAGTGGTAGGCCCCTGCTGCGGGGGTGGGGGTGAGCCTAGCGGGCCCAATCAAGGCTCTGCCAGGCAGGGCCTAGGAAGCAGCTTTGCGTGCTGCAGGGAAATGTTCCCTGCCCCCATCAGTCCCACTGTCTGGGGAGCCGTCCCTGCAGCATGCAGAGCCGTGCTAAGCCACCTGCACCCCACCCTGGAGCTGCACGAGGGAGGTACCCCAGCCCCCTGCCTGATCCTGCCCAGACTTCTTTCCCCCAGCCTGCTCCTGTCCTCTCCCAGACCCTGAACCCAACTCCTGCACATACCTCACACCCCCACCAATGTTCCAATTTTCCTCTACCCGTGTGTGGAATACATTTTATTCTGTGCACCAAGGTATGTGCAGAGGTGCACCACCAGTAGCAACTCCCACCACTGGCTGTGGATGCTCTGCTAACTAGCTGGGTGGCTGCCCCAGCATTCAGCTTACAAAGAACAATGACCCTCCCACCCAGACCTGCCCGCAACCTGCTCCCCAGCGGCCCCCTCCCACACACTGAACCCTCCCTTTTGGCCTCATCTCAGAGCCTAGGGGGCCCGCAAAAAATCTACTAGCTGTGACATTTCCCCCACCCCCGCAAAGAGTTAATCCAGCTCGGGCAAGCCCAGAGCCTCGATTCCTCCCTCTGCCCCACCTGCAGTGGGGCTGGGGCTGGGGGTGTCTTTTCTCCTGCTTCTCAGTTGAGGGCTACATCTGTGAGGAGGTTTTCCCTCCTCAATTGGATGCCAGGCCAGTGTTATTCCCCTCCCCTCCTTGTATGCAGCCCCTGACTGATTTTTCTGTGGGTCAGTGGCCCCCAACCCAAAAATGGCTCTGCCCACCCCAATCTAGATGGACCTGGGCTCTGATCCAGTCTAATCCTTCCAGAAAGCGGGGGAAGCCAGAATAGGTTGGAATGGCCCAGAACAGCATTGGACTAAATAAACCCTCATTCTGCAGGCAGTGGATACAGACAGACAGCCTTGAGGAAAATATTCGAGGAACGCAAGCCTCTGATTGGCAGCCAGGAAGTAGCGTGCTCCGCAAAGCTTCCTTTTACACGGAACCCTGGAACAATCTGTCCCAAGCGGCACACAAACAAGAAGTGATACATTGGCCCCACGTGGGCGTGAACACCAGCGGGCAGGGAAAGTCTGTTTGAATCCACCTTTAACTGGCCAGTCCATGCAATAAAGAGCTTCATGGCTAAAACCACTCCCCCGGGAAGTCCCCAAGCGGCACAGAATGAAATGAAACCGATCACACACGCTGCAAGGACCCCCACGCTACGAGAGAAAACCTTTGCCGAGTTAACCTTCATGGGCCCCTTCCGGGCACTAATTAATAAAACCGCCCCGAATACTCTGTTTCAGAGTGACACAGAAGACAAAGAATGATGCATAAAAAGGAGCTCAGTTTTTTCAGGGGGGGGGAATGCAGCTGAACTGACTTAACTATCCACCCCTGGCAACAAAGGGTTAATCATCAATAAACTACCCAGAAAACTTCGTCTGACATTGCACAGAGAACCTAAATATTGCATCTAGCGGAACTAAGTGAGAACCTAATACTGCTGGACATTAGAGGCTATGTCTACACTCGGCGGCTTCTGCGCAAGTAATACGCAAATGAGGCTAAGCGTGGAATATCGCCAAACCTCGTTTGCATACCTAATGAGCCACCATTTTTTTCAGATGAGGCTCTTGCACAAGAAGGAGAGTCTACACTGCCTCCTCTTGCACAACGCCGCTACACCTCTTACTTTTCAGGAAGAACAGCGTTGCGCAAGAGGGTTTTTCTTTGGAACGGTGGAGTTCCTGGGTCAAAGGAGAACATGCTGGTTTTGCTTGCAGATTTCTGTGGACTATTTAGGGATGTGAATGGTGACCTTACCAGGCGATGCTTACCGGGTAACGGCAGCAGCGGATATAGGGCAGGGCGAGAGGGGCAGCTGCCCCGGGCCCCGCACTTCAATAGCCCCCACACCCTGGGCCCCGCAAAACTCTCATCCGCCCCTGGGTAACCGTTAACCAGTGCCTGGAAGCAGCCCCCACATTGGCAGCCTGCTGCGGGAAGAGGGCTGCTCCAGCCCCATCAGGCCCCTGGCTGGGCCAGGAGCTGCTCCCACCCCCACCTACGATCCCGCTAAGTCGGTTACCCATTAGGTACACTGGTTAAATGTGATGTGGCTATTCTGAGGTTTCTTGTGCCAGCATCAAGTGCCTGGTCACTCCTCAGAACGGACGCCAGCGTCTGCAGATCGTCCTGTTAGCGTGTTTCCGTACAGCCAGATCTGCCTTCTCTTGCATTTGGGCTGAGTTTTCGGACGACCCCGCCCCCTTCCCAATTGCACATCTACCTGTTCACTTATGCGCGGCCAACACAGGGCAACATGTTTGAGAAGTGTTGCAGGAACATGTTTCAATTGGGATTAATGTAACCACAAACACCTTTTTTGCTTCATTTGGCATCACCCTTCGATTGTAATGCAGCCAGGCTATGCTTGTAAAAAAGAAATCAACAACGGTGATACATCATCAGCGAGACTGCCCGTGGTCTTTGAGCCAAGCACGTTCTGTGTTACGTTGCCCCGGCTTTGTGAAGTGTACGATCTTGTCTACTGGGGTGCTGTTAGCCGGCACCGCCAAAGGATCAGGATTTCGCTTTGTTAGCAAGCTGGGGTTACCAGCTAGCCATTCCCAAAGTCACACTGTCCTAAACCCTGCAGTTAAAATGTTTGCTGGCAATAGAAAGCCAGCCCCGGAGTGTCTATCTGCACTTCCTGGAGCACCGTTAGCCTTTGCAGCCCGGAATTCACACTTGGATACATTTGTTGTAATTCTGCTGGTTTTCCCACGTACCGCCCTTTCTTCCAACAGCCGTTTTCCAACCAACAGGGGAGTCACAACCGTGCTACCTTCCCATACTGCTGACAGGGAAGAGCCTGGCCCAACATTTCATTTGGCCCACCCCTGAGCTTCATGCCACTACAACTGGGGCTAGCCCCCCTGGACACAGAGCCATGGGAGCTGGACGGGGTCCGGAAGTTGCACCCAAGAGGAAGGAGATGCAAAGGGCCTGTCGCAGCTGCAGCATCCAGGACAAACGAGCCAGAGCACGAGCTGCTCCCATGGGAAATGCTGCCTCGCTGCACGTACGGAGAACTCTTGTCCCCCGCTTTCTCTGCCTCCCGGTCCAGGGAAGTCACTTGGTGGGGTGGGCAGGCCTAGGGCCACCCACGCTGGTGGCTCCCATCCTGCCTCAGGCTCAGCTGCTGGTCCCAGCTGGGATGGAGGCAGGAGAAGCCAGGACTGCAGGAGGCAGCCAAGCCGGGTCAGACCCGGCATCCAAAATCCGCTCCCTGCTGTAGGAAGAGCCTCACCCTGTCCCACCCCCACCCTGCTTCCACCGCCACCCCACCCCCACAGATCCAGACCTCCCCATAGCCAGATGCCCCTGCCCCCCAGAGCACCCCACTCCCCCTGCATCCAGACTCCGCTCAACACTTCACCCGGGGAAGGACCCATCCCCTGCACCTGGATGCGCCCCATGCACCTGACGCGCTGCCCCCCCATAGTCCTGCCAGCTGCACCCAAACTTTCTCCCCACTTCCCCAGCACCCAGACCACCTCTGCCAGCCCCCCCCCCCCGCTTGCTTGGCCCCAGTCACTGTCACCTGGGTGATCCTGCTGATCCTCCTGGCCCCGTACTCAGAACTAGGGTTGTAAAATCCCATTCAAGTGGCTAACCAATTGTGTGGGTGTGGGGGGGGCGTGAGTGGGGCTGCACTGCCCCTCCCCCCACTGCCAGAAGGGGCTGCACTAGCCAGCAGCCCCTGCCTGCAGCAGGCAAAGGCACCCATAGGCTGGGACTGCTCCAGCATCCCAGCCGGAGCTGCCCCTGTCCATGGTGCCCCCCCCCCCCCCCCCAGTTAAGGGTGAGGCTTACCAGGTAACTGGCTAAACCTTCACACCCTTACTCAGAACCCCCTATGAGCCCCTTTGCACCCAGATCCCTGCCCACCCCAGGCCCCCGCTGAGCCACCCACCCCCAGGCTGCCTCTCACACCCCCTCACCCCCCAGGCTGCCTCACACACCCCCTCACCCCACACCTGGATCACACACCCCAGGATCCTGTTCGACCCATCCCGCCTGCCTCCTCCTGGTGCAGCTGGCAGAGAGACCAAGGCCCTGGGGGTGTTTCCGGGGCAGGCCCGGCCGGCGGGCTGTCGGGACTGGGTGCAGCCTCGCCATGGAGTCCCTGTCGCGGGGGAGGGAGGGGAGCTGCAGGTGGATCTCCCACCTCCATGCAGCCAGGGGCCTGTGCTCCCCCCTGCCACGCCGGAGCCTCCACATCTCTGTTTGGACAAATACAAGGAGCAGACTGAAAATATCGCGCGTGGCCCTTTTCATGGGTCGGTGCCAAATTCCAAGCAGTGCACGCACAAGGCCCACCAGCCCGGCAGCACACACGGCAAACCCCTGGTGCTGCCCGCTGCTTCGTGCGCCCCTGGTGCAAGCACCCCACGCCAGTGCATCTCCTCCACGCTCGCTCAAGGCCATGCCAGCAGGGAGCATCTGCGCCGATTCCTGCCAGCTTGGCAGAGCGCCCATCGGACCCGCTCAGGCTGTGGGAGACGGGCCTCCCCAGCCCCAGATGCCCCGTCTGCTCAGGGATGACTTGCCAGCCAGAGGGACAGCCAGGAACGGCACCCGCCAAGAAAGGGCCCGCTGGGCCGTGCCAGGCTGCCTACAGCTCCCACTCAAGTTACTGCCAAGTCAGAACAACTGCCCCGTTGAAGAGCAGCCTTTCCTCCCGTCTGCCCCACGGGCACCAGCGCCGCAAGGCAGGACAGAAACGCTCACCCGCCAGGTCTGAAAAGTTCCCCCCAACGTGCTGACCCAGGACTGCTCCCTTGACTCGGACAAATGGCCCCGTGGGATCCCCCTGCCCCGTTGGTAAGAGAAGAGCCGCAGGGCTCAAATCGTTTACCTTTCATACGCGAGGTGGCAAGCCCGGGGCCACCAGGGCTACAAACCGCCCAGGGTAGGGGCCCCGGGACTCAGACCTGGCCCACACTGAGCTCTGCCCTGCACGCAGGGAAAGCAAAGGGGCACCCTGCTGCCATCGCCCAGCGTGGGGCGGAGGCCAGGACGGGCCATGGCCTTGGGCACCAAGATGAGCCAAGGGGCCGGAGCAAGCAGGGGGCCGCCCTGGGGCCCAGGGGCCGGAGCAAGCAGGGGGCCGCCCTGGGGCCCAGGGGCCGGAGCAAGCAGGGGGCCACCCTGGGGCCCAGGGGCAGGCCCCTCCAGCACACCCCCCCCCCTCCGCCCCCACGTCCAAAGGGCAGAAGGAGGCAGCCCCCTGCCCCGGCCCGGACTCACCCAGCACCGCCAGGCTGCGCACCCCGCCGCGGGGCAGCTCGGGCGAGTCCAGCAGGCGGTACCAGCCGTTGGGGTAGAGGGGCGGCAGCGCCCCGACCCGGCGCGCCCGGCGCCGGCTGCAGCCCGCCTCGGGGAGGAAGCCCACGCTGTCCGGGGCGCGCCGCACCACCAAGGGCCGGGCGCAGCGGCGCAGCAGGGCGGCGCCTGCGGCCACCAGCAGCAGCAGCGGGGGCAGCGCTCGGCCCCAGCCCCCGGCGGGCAGCAGGAGCAGCGCCCCCGCGGCGCACGGGAGCAGCAAGCGCCAGAGCCCCATCGCGCCGCGCCGCGCCCTGCCCGCCCGGCCCCTTATACCTGCCGGCGAGGGGCGGGGGCTGGGCGGCTCCAGCCCGACCGGTCCCTCCGGTAGAGCGGGGCCGGCAGCCTCTCGCCCTGCTGGGGGCAGGTCCCTGGCCGGCTGGGACCACAGGGCCAGGGTTCCCCCGGAGCCGGAGGTGCTGGGACCACAGGGGCAGGGATCCCCCGGAGCCGGAGGTGCTGGGACCACAGGGCCAGGGTTCCCCCGGAGCCGGAGATGCTGGGACCACAGGGCCAGGGATCCCCCGGAGCCGGAGGTGCTGGGACCACAGGGGCAGGGTTCCCCCGGAGCCAGGGGTGCTGGGACCACAGAGGCAGGGATCCCCCGGAGCCGGAGGTGCTGGGACCACAGGGGCAGGGATCCCCCGGAGCCGGAGGTGCTGGGACCACAGGGGCAGGGATCCCCCGGAGCCGGAGGTTCTGGGACCACAGGGGCAGGGATCCCCCGGAGCCGGAGGTGCTGGGACCACAGGGGCAGGGATCCCCCGGAGCCGGAGGTGCTGGGACCACAGGGGCAGGGATCCCCCGGAGCCGGAGGTGCTGGGACCACAGGGCCAGGGATCCCCCGGAGCCGGAGGTGCTGGGACCACAGGGGCAGGGATCCCCCGGAGCCGGAGGTGCTGGGACCACAGGGGCAGGGATCCCCCGGAGCCGGAGGTGCTGGGACCACAGGGGCAGGGTTCCCCCGGAGCCAGGGGTGCTGGGACCACAGAGGCAGGGATCCCCCGGAGCCGGAGGTGCTGGGACCACAGGGGCAGGGATCCCCCGGAGCCGGAGGTTCTGGGACCACAGGGGCAGGGATCCGCCGGAGCCGGAGGTGCTGGGACCACAGGGGCAGGGATCCCCCGGAGCCGGAGGTGCTGGGACCACAGGGGCAGGGTTCCCCCGGAGCCGGAGGTGCTGGGACCACAGGGGCAGGGATCCCCCGGAGCCGGAGGTGCTGGGACCACAGGGGCAGGGATCCCCCGGAGCCGGAGGTGCTGGGACCACAGGGGCAGGGATCCCCCGGAGCCAGGGGTGCTGGGACCACAGGGGCAGGGATCCCCCGGAACCGGAGGTGCTGGGACCACAGGGCCAGGGTTCCCCCGGAGCCGGAGGTGCTGGGACCACAGGGGCAGGGATCCCCCGGAGCTGGAGGTGCTGGGACCACAGTGGCAGGGATCCCCCGGAACCGGAGGTGCTGGGACCACAGGGGCAGGGATCCCCCGGAGCCGGAGGTGCTGGGACCACAGGGGCAGAGTTCCCCCGGAGCCGGAGGTGCTGGGACCACAGGGGCAGGGATCCCCCGGAGCCGGAGGTGCTGGGACCACAGGGGCAGAGTTCCCCCGGAGCCGGAGGTGCTGGGACCACAGGGCCAGGGTTCCCCCGGAGCCGGAGGTGCTGGGACCACAGGGGCAGGGATCCCCCGGAGCCGGAGGTGCTGGGACCACAGGGGCAGGGATCCCCCGGAGGCGGGGGTGCTGGGACCACAGGGGCAGGGATCCCCCGGAGCCGGGGGTGCTGCGACGAGGGGTGCTGCGGACACACCCCTGGTCTTGCAGCTGTTCCATTCTGTTCAGGGTTACAGTTTGGGCCAGTGGCTCTCACCACCTACAACTGCGCACCTTGGTCTAGCCCCCTCACCACTAGAAGTTGGGCCCTTCCGAGCCGTCCCACGTGAGCGGGGGCCGTGGCTACTGATCAGCCAGGGTGGGCCGGGAGGGCGTCCCGAGCCTGTTTGCCAGGGGCCGGGATCACGTGAGGATTCCCTGTTCTGTTCAGTTCCTCTGGGGCACCTGGCGCTGGCCGCTGTGGGCAGACAGGGCCCTGGGCAACGTGGGCCTGTGGTCTGACCCCATCGGGCCGTGCTGATCTTCCATCTCAGGCCAGGCTCACTGGCCACAGGGCTGAGCTGGCAGCCCGGTCTCCCCATGCAGGCCTCCCGCTCCTGTGACCTCCAGGCACACATGACCGACCTCACACACCAGCTGCTCATCCAGGGCTCCCCCAAGACCCGGAGTTCTGGCTCCCGCCCGTCACATGGCTCTTGCCTCGGCTTGCTGCCCTGGGGAGCCCATTGGCAAGGGAGCAGATTGATAGGGGACCTGGATTCTGTCTCCCCTGACCTTGGGGAAGCCACTTCCCAACTTTAGTCTAGGCTAGAACAGGGCCCTTGCTTAGCAGGTACATTCTCACCCTCTCTGTACCGTACCTGCCTTAGCCGAAAACACCCGCCTTTCCCTACCGCCCTGGAGGGGCGTGTGCCTGGATGTAACCTCTCGCCTAGCACCCTGTCTCCTCCCCTTTTGCATCCCAGCCTTCTCCTTTCCTTTCACCAGCTGCCTCATCTTCCCCCCTCTGCTGGAACCTGCTTTCCACTGCGCCTGTGGTTCTGCACACCAGACAGTGGGGGTGTGTCCAGGAAGATGAGGTTGTCCGGGGCCGGGTCTCACACTTTTCAGGTTGGCAAGGCCTTCCTTCTAGCTCCTCCCTCAGCTTCCAGAATTCTGCCCCTCCTTGTCCTCTCCCCCACCGGGGTGCATGGGCACAAGCAACTCCGCGCTGGTGCCAGCGTGGCGTTGGGTTTGCTGGCAGTGGGGAAGAGAGGCTGATGTCCCAGCTGATAGCGTGGCCTGCCCTGGCATCTTCCCCAGTGGTGCTCAGCATGTGGGCTGCAATTGTTCATGCCTGTGTAAAGACAGCACCTGGTTGAGTCCCCTGGGGGGGGCTTGAACCTGGGGCTCGCGATACAAGGCACATCTGCCGGTTGTTGCATGCTGGCCTGATTGACATTTATCGAGGGCTCTGTTCCGGGGGGCTGTGTGCCGAGCCTAGTGGCCTGCTCTGTCAGGAGAGCTCTGGGGGTGACATTAATTGAAATGTCTTACAGCTACTGTCCTATTGCAACCCAGGGCCCTGCCAGCTCTTCCAAAAACTCCCTGCAGGAGCAGTGCACCGGGGCGCACCCTCTTACCTTCACCTCTGCTTTGATCCCCAATCCCTTTGGATCCCTTGATGGGGGGGTGCAGCTAACTCAGGGAGAAAGGGGTTGGAAAGCCAGCATGTAAGTGACCAGAGGAGCTCGCAAATAGGGGCAGCAAATGGGTTTAGAGAGGGCTCGTGGGACCCAGCTACCCAGAAATATTCTCTAGACCGGTAGTCACCGGCCAATAGATCGGGATCTACTGGTAGATCTTGGAAACTGATAGGCAACCCTAACAGGTTTGGCACTTTGTCTGTCCCTCCCAGCACTACCCTCTTCCCTGGAGGTGCCCCTCGCTCCCGGAAGCCTCCTGCTTGCTGTGCATGGCACGGGAAGAAGAGGAGGGTGCTGCTGATGTCAGGGTGCCCCTCCCCTCACCCTGTACCCCATCTCCACAGAGCAGAGGGGGGCAGGGATGGAGAGAGTTTGCTGGCTGCTTTTGAGGGCCAGGGGAGGGGTGAGCCTGCCTTAGCCCCCTGCACCACCACCCAGAAGCCACATGTGGTAAGAGGTGCCCAGCTGGAGCCCACATTCCAAACCCCAGCCCCAGTCCTGAATCCTTCCTGCCCCCCAAACCTCTGCCCCCAGCCTGATAAAAGTGAGTGAGGATGAGGGAGGGAGGATGGAGTGAGCAGGGGCGGGGCCTTGGAGAAGGGGTGGGAAGGAGGCGGGGCCAGGGTGTTTGGGTTTGAGGTAGAGCCTGGATTGCACTTAAATTCCAAAAGTGATGTAGTGCTTAAAAAGCTTGGAGACTGCTGCCCTAGAAACCAGTAGTTCCCAACCCGTGGTCCGCGGACCCCTGGAGGTCTGTGACAGTACTGCAGGGGGTCCTTGGAAAGTTTAAGAATAAGGATCAGGCCCACCATGAGGGGCCCGATCCTTACTTTTCTTTTCTTTTTCTTTCCTTACTTTTCTTTTCCTTTTTTCCCCTCCCCCAGGGAGGGAGGGTCCACGGAATTTTAATAGATTGAAAAGGGGGTCCATATGCTCGAAACAGTTGGGAACCCCTGCTCTATACATGGGCCCCCACAGCCCTAAGTTATGTGCCCAGTGACAGGATGAAAATAACTTCATGCAGAACAGGTCCTATAACATCAATTTTACAGTTACAAAGTGCTGAATCAGTATATCCTGTTTTTGTGCATGTATCATTCTTGCATGGGAAATATGTATCAATATGAAGCGTGAATCTGTTTAGAATCTGACTGTTTTCACTTGCAACCACTTAAATCCTATGTCTGTATTTAACAAAACCCTTGTTTAAGACAAGCCCAGTGTAAATAATTGTTACGTGGAAAGGGAGGACAACCACTGTGCATCTCTCTCTTTCACTGATAAAGGAGGCAGATCTGACCAAATGAGCGTTCTCCGTGTAAAACTTTTATACAGAATAAAACAGATTTATTTGGGTTTTTGGTCCCTTTTGGGGGTTGGTTTCCTGGGTGCTGAGCCCTTAGAACTGAGCCCTCCTATAACTGAGATATTTCAATGTCTGGGTTGTTCTGCAGGGGGCGGTAACCCCAACTTGGTGCCTTGTCTGGGCGCAACCAGAGGATCTGGCCCAGCAGGACAGGGTGGTGAGGAGCCCCCAGGAAGGTGGGTGTCGGTGGCATGATCAGCACACCGGGCAACCCGCAGGGGCTGTCTGTGATTCAATCCATCACAGCGACGCAGCGAACCAGGTAATGTGCACAGCGGGTTGCTCCGGATGCTAGCAGGGATTTGAAATGTGTTCTAATTGTGGTGGCTGGCGAACAGGCAGAATGGTTACCAGTTTATTGTTTTCTGTTTGCTTATTTTGGGCAAGGGAAATAGAGGCAGAAAAATCAGCAGAGTGAGAGTGAGGCTCAAAATAAAGTGAAACTTCACAGGGCCCAAGGTGCAGTGGAGGAGGAAATTCATAAAAGGCCAATGGAATTAAGGAGGCTTGAGACAGAAGCACACACTCCCAGCGGAAAGGCTGCCCATGAGAGAGCCACGGAAGCCCAGGCTACGTCTACACTGCAGCCTTTGTCGGCAGAGACAATGCAAATAAAGCGCTCATTAGCATTTCTCGCCCTCTCATTTGCATAGTCTCTTCTGATCCATTTTGCAGAAGAGGTTTTTGCACAAAAAAACGCCGTGTAGACAGGGCCATTTTGTGCAAAAAAAAAAAACCCCTTTTGCGCAAGAACCCATATTCCTCAAAAAAGCAGGGGGTTTGCCCTGTCTACACTGTGGTTTTTGGAAGAGACTATGCAAATGAGACAAACAGGACTATGTAGCACTTGAAAGACTAACAAGATGGTTTAATAGGTGATGAGCTTCTACCACTATGCAAATGAGAGCGTGAGAAAAGCTAATGAGCACTTCATTTGCATTGGCTCTGCCGACAAAGGCTTCAGTGTAAACGTAGCCCCAGAGATTAACCTGCAACTGAAGGAGAAAGAATTAGAAACCCAGAAAGCTGCCCATGAGAGAGCCGTGACACTGAAACTATTTGAAAAAGACAAAGAGGAGAGAGCCCAAAATGCCGCTCCTGAACTGGCCCTCGAAGCCCATAAAGCTGCCCATGAGGTTATGTGTAGGCTACACAGTTCTTCCGGAACAAGATACACAAATTGTGAACCACACTGTGCCTATCTTTTTTCAGAAGCAGCTTTTCTGACATTTGGCCCGTCTACACTGGGCCAAATGTGGGGGGGAACATCGCATCTTTTTCGGAACATCCCTTCTTCCTTGTAAAACAAGGTTTACAGGGAGGCTGAAAAAACACATCTGCTCTTCCGAAAAAAAAATTGTTCCTTGCACGCGGAAGAGTTTTTCCGGGATACAAAAGTCTGCAGTCTAGCTGTACCCTGAGAGAACCTGGGAAGAATTAAGCCAAAAGGTGGCTTGGCAGGAGAGGGAGAAGGTAAGACACCATGAACTGGCTGGATTGGACTAGAACTAGTCAGCGCCCCCAGAGCGGCAAAATTTGGGATTGACTGCACCATGCCTCTGCAGACGACGCCGAATAGTTCCCCACCCCAGTAAGCCTGCGCATCGTGCCTGTGGTTCCTGAGGATCAGGAAATGCCCATTCTGGGGGCAAAACTGAAAGGCAGAGCCTTGGCCTTAGGCAGTAAGATGCCTGGTGCTGATGCTTAGCCGTGGGAAATGGAAAAGTTTGGTTTTCAAGCCATTTCAGGTGACAGCTGCAACGTCCAGGGTGCAATGTAGGTCCCATAAGAGAGCGGCGGGGCTCAGTTCAGTCCCCAAATCTCCTGTGCAGACAAAAGAGGCCAAGATGTCCCCACTGTGATTCCACCAATCACTGGAGGAACAAATGCCCAGCGCTGGAGGGGAGTGAACAGCAAGGAACACGTGGGAATGCTGCTTCCCAGACCGTCGCTCTCTCTCACCGAGCCAGCTAATTCAAAGCCAGGCAGCACACACATGAAGCCTGTCGGGGGAATGGCCAAGACATCCCTGCATGGAGGGATATTGGGGCAGAAATGCTGTAGTTTGAAGGGACTTGCTTAAGGGGAAGATCTCCTCCTTGGGGCTGAATGAGATTTGGTTGGTGGCCATAAGATCCTTGAACCCTTGGCCAGGTTACAGGTGCGGGCAGGATAAAACAGCGCTCATTTAACTGTTGCTACTGTTACTTTGCACTTTTATTTTGGGAGAGGACTTTTTTGAAGTGGCCAAGTCCATCCCAGGAATTGTTAGCAACAAGAAGGACCCTTGAGGGGTTGGACTCGCTGACCTCCTGAGGTCTCTTCCAACTCTATGATTCGATGACTGAGTTGAAATCCCAGAGGGAGAGGGGAAAACCCTGGGGCTAGAGAGGAAACAAGAGCTGGCCTCTTTAATTCTGAAGAAGCTGTAGACCTGGGCTAGAGTGAAGATCAACGCTGAGTTGAAACGTTTTGCTTTGGGGGGAGAAGATTGTCTCACCAGCCATTTCTGCAAGTGCACTGGGCCTGGCAAGCCACATTGCTTCACGGTGCTTTTCACCACCGCGCCTTTGTGTCGTCACCTGTCCGTATTTCACTGTTACGTCCAGCTGTCGCTACAGTGTGATCCATACAATCGGAGCGGGACAGGGGAGAGGGAAAACACCCTGGCTAAGTGCAGTTGCTAGGCAACTGAACCCCCATTGTATGGTGATTGGAGGTGATCTGCACCTCGGCATCTCTGTGTTCTCATTAGCATGAGTGTACCTTATACTTCGAAATAAATTAACGGCCATATTTCATATAACAAACTCCCACCAGTTTTTAAAGCTTTGAGGAGCTGGTGATCAAACTACATAAAATCTACCATGACACAAATTCTCCTGCACCCTCCCCCGCCCCCCTATACCTTGTGTGCCCCAGGGGTATGCATGCCATAGTTTGAGAATCCCTGCCGGAGCGGTGATTTATTAAAGGGGATACTCTATAGCAGTGATTCCCAACCTTTTTCCCATGGAGGAACCCCTAAAATAATTTTTCATATCCCGAGGAACCCCCACCTATGAAAATTGTTTGCTAGGCCAGAAAAAGTTGACAGTGGGGAGCACAATTCAATTACTGCTAAATTTTTTCAATAAAATGTATTCGTAAAGAGCTGGTGTGTGTGTGTGTGTGTGTGTGTGTGTGTGTGTGTGTGTGTGTGTGTGAGAGAGAGAGAGAGAGAGAGAGAGAGAGAGAGAGCTAGCTTATACTGTAAGAAAAAAAATTGGAGTATTTTTCCTGTCTGTTTTTGTATTATCTAATCTTTTTTTTCAAATAGCAGATATCCTCCCTCTCCGGCCTCTCTCTCTTTCTCTTCTCCTCCCTCTCCTGCCTCTCTCTCTCTCTTTCTCTTCTCCTCCCTCTCCTGCCTCTCTCTCTCTCTTTCTTTTCTCCTCCCCCTCCTGCCTCACACTCGCAGAGCCCAAATGGCAGCTTGCTCCCGCACAGCAGCCCAGCTGAGCAGCGCAGAAGTCAGCCAAGCTCCAGGGTGGGAGGCGAAGGCCATGACAAAGGCTCCAGGCCCCCCCAGCTGAGCAGCGCAGAAGCCAGCCAAGCGCCAGGGCGGGAGGTGAAGGGCATGACAGACGCTCCAGACCCCGCCCAGCATTATTTATTCCACGATTTCTTGCGGAACCCCCAACGATGGTCCACGGAACCTTGGCTGGGAAACACTGCTCTATAGCCTGGTGAAGAGGAGAAGATAGAAGCTAACAAAGGGCAGGTAGGAGCTGAAGAGAAACCATCAAATGAGGGAGTCTCGTTCAGTTACACCATATGAAGGCAGACAGCTAAATAGTGACACCGTTTATGTGCATGTTTGTGCAAACTCTAGAAATCTAAATGCTAAGATGAGTGAACCTGAGTGCCCAGTATTACAGGAAGATATTGATATAACAGGCATCTGTCAAGTGGTCAGCTCATTACTGCCTCCTTGTGTCTGGCCCTGGCATAGCAGCTCTGTCTGTCCTGGGGGCAGCAGCCACCTCTGCGGTGATGAGTCTCCTCCTGTAACTTGGCCCTCCGGCTAGGGCCCATCCATGTCTCTCGCCCTCCAGCATCGTTCTTAAGCACAAAGGGCTTGTCTACACTATGGAGAAGATCGACCCTCCGGAGATCCATCTTCTAGCGTTCAATTTATCAGGTCTAGTGCAGACCCCCCAAGTCACACACTGAGGGCAGCCCCCGCTGGCGCTGTGTACTCCTCGTTCTGTGAGGAGTACGGGAAGCCAACGGGAGCATGTGGCCCCGTCGGCCTCTCGCAGTGAAGACTCCACAGTGGCTCGGCTTAAGGTAAACCGAATCCTGTTACGCATTTTGCATCACTGGATGGCGGAGCTTAAGCCAACCTGCCTGGTCTAGTGTAGACCAGGCCAAACTAGCTGAGTTAGTTAATGTGAGGGGAGATAGAAACTGCAAGAAAAAGTATTAATGTGAGGGGAGATAGAAACTGCAAGAAAAAGTATCAGAGGCAGGTCCTCCCTTTCCTGAGGGAACCTTGGGGCAGTTGTGGTGTGTGTGTTGTTATCTGATGAAAATATTAATCATCTGATTAAAATGTGGCACATAGCCAGAAAGGGTTAACCGGCTCAGAGGTTGACTGATCCAGGGTCAACCTGCAAGATGCAAAATGATAAATGGGCTGCCAAGCTAGGTGAGAGTAGAGTAGCTATTGTTCTCTACATCATCAAAAGAAAAGCTTTCTATTGAGCCTCTTCCAGTCTTTTCTTTAGGAAAGGAAGGAGAAATGTCTAACACTAATTCCTGTGGCACACTGTGTGCTTTGAATTGAGAAAAACAGAATGTGGGCTTCTCTGTACCACGGCTTGCTTTATGCGTCGGCGTGGGCCTTCAGAGAGTCCGCAAAGCAGTGCATTCTTCATGCAGGGATTACCCCAAAAGTAACATGATAGCCAAGCCTGCTCCCCTTGAAATTACTCAGCAAACTGGCCTGGTGAGAGCCGTCGAATGTTACATGTTTGTTTAGGGTCTTGTGGTATGAACAGACAGTCCTGGCTGGTTACTATAGCGTTGATTCCAGATCAGAAGGGAAGACTAACATTGGTGATGAAACTTGACCAAAGCAGTAGTATTGTTCATAGGTCTCTTAGAACGTGGGGGCAAATTGTATGTAAACTAATGGAAGAATTACCTGCTGCTAATTGCCAGGAGGTTTGGGAGACGGGAGGTTTCCTCAAAAGCCAAGAGACTGCTGCAAAGATATAAAGTCTCTTTGGGCAGAGTCCTTTTTCCTCTCCAATGATGCTCTGTGCGGTGTGGGGGGGCGAGCTGCAAGCCCTAAGGGGTGAGATCTTAAGAGATCCTGGGTCCCTTACAAAGAACTTTGGCTTAATAACCCTGGACTGAGCTGAAAAACGTCCATCTGCAACTTCCGGAACCCCATCTCTATTATGTAACTGAACCTCCAGAACGGAACGCATGCCTGGAAGTATACTGATCTTTTCTTGCTTTCTCTTTTCTTTTCCAATACATTTCAGTCTAGTTCGATGCTTGTAGCCAGCTCTTGCTTTTTGGGATATGGGCTGAAATGTTGATTGCCTTGAAGGGCACTTAGTAACCTGAACTGTGACTCACTGGGGGGTTGGGTTGGGTGTGGGGTACCTCCGGGGAAGGTTTGGTGTGCAGACGCTCGTTGTTCCAGGTAACGAGAGTCCAACTGCTCTCCTTACATAAAACTGTTCATAAAAATCAGCAAAGGTTAAAGACCAAAGGATCGGATCAGTCTAAGCCAGGCCTGGGGAACCTTTTGTGGGTCAGGGGCTGCATACAAGTGAGAAAGGAAAAAAACCCAACAACCCTACTCCTCACCAGCATGGGCTCCCTAATGCTGGGGGGAGCCCTGAGCCTCAGGGACTGGATCCAGGCAAGTCGGGGGCTGCATCTGGCCCCCTGGCCTTTGCTTTCCCACCCCTGGTCTAAACAGAGACACTCTGTTGTGCTGGAAATGGAGCCTATTTGCTGAACAGAGTAATGGGCTGTTCCACCAGCCCCCTTGGGGCTCCCTCCTCCCGTTGGGGGAGAGATGAAATCGGGGGCACAGACGGATTGAAAGGAGTGAGCACGGCCAGCCTAGCGCCAACCCCAGAGTCGTCTTGGATCCGTCGTGACACAACAGCCGCTTTTAGAGTCCTGGTCCAGCGGGGTGTCCTGAACAGACCCGGCCAGCGTGAGGGACCCAGGTGACTCCGCGTGGAATGTGAACACGGTCTGTTCCCGCTCTCGTACCTCCCTCCTGACTCCTCTTCCTGCCTGGTTCCGCCACGCCCCGGACACGAGGGCCAAAGGGCAGAAGGCACTTTGGAATCCTAGTGCACTAGAACTGGGAGCGACCTCGGGAAGTCAGCAAGTCCCATCCCCTCATGGCAGGACCAAGCACCATCTAGAGCCGTGGTCCCCAACACGGTGCTCGCGGGCGCCATGGCGCCCGTGGGGGCACTTGCATGCGCCCGCCAGGTGCTCGGGGCTGGCCTGGCCCCAGCCCCAGGCGCGCGGCGCTTGTGGGGGGGGGGGAGCGCCGGCCCCGGCCCCGGCCCCTGGCGTGTGGCGCGTGGCGCTTGTGGGGGGGAGGGGAAGGGGGAGCGCCAGCCCCGGCCCCGGCCTCGGGCGCGTGGTGCTTGCGGGGGGGAGGGGGAGCCCCGGCCCCAGGCACGCGGCGCTTGTGGTGGAGGGGGGTCGCCGGCCCCAGTGCGCGGCGCTTGCGGGGGGGGGCGCCGGCCCCGGGCATGTGGGGGCTATGGGGGGGGCCGCCCCCGGGCTAACGGCCATGCCCCCTGGCGCCCGGCGGGCTAACGGCCACGCCCCCTGGCGCCCGGCAACCTGAAAAGGTTGGGGACCACTGATCTACAGCATCCCTGACAGGTGTCTGTCCAACCTGCTCTCAAACATCTCCAGGGATGGAGATTCCACAGCCTCCCTCGGCAACTCATTCCAGTGTTTCACCACCCTGACAGGTAGGAAGTTTTTCCTAATGTCCAGCCTTGCTGCAATGTAAGCCCCTTGTTTCTTGTCCTATCCTTGGAGGCCAAGGAGAACAATTTTTCTTCCCTGTCCTTGTAACAGAATAGTGATAGAAATGGAGCCGTGTTAGTCTGGTGTAGCTGAAACAAAAAACAGGACTATGTAGCACTTTAAAGACTAACAAGATGGTTTATTAGATGATGAGCTTTCGTGGGCCAGACCCACTTCCTCAGATCAAATAGTGGAAGAAAATTGTCACAACCATATATACCAAAGGATACAATTTTTAAAAAATGAACACACATGAAAAGGACAAATCAAATTTCAGAACAGAAGGGGGATTGGGGGGGAAGGTAAATGTCTGTGAGCTAATGATATTAGAGGTGATAATTGGGGAAGCTATCTTTGTAATGGGTAAGATAATTAATGTCTTTGTTTAAACTTAGGTGTAAAGTGTTGAATTTAAGTATGAATGACAGTTCAGAGGATTCTCTTTCAAGTGTGGTCTGAAAAGGTCTTTGAAGCAGGATGCAGGTAATCAAGTCGTCGAGACAGTGTCCTTTCTGGTTGAAATGGCAAGAAACTGTTTTTTCTTTGTGATCCTGTCTAATGTCTGTTTTGTGGGCGTTGATCCTTTGGCGAAGTGTCTGAGACATTTGTCCAATGTACAAAGCAGACGGACACTTTCGGCACATGATAGCATAAATTATATTTCTGGATGCGCAGGAATATGTGTTCTTGATCTTATAACTCACTTGGTTAGGTCCAATAATGGTATCAGCAGAGTGAATATGTGGACAAAACTGGCAACGGGGTTTGTTGCAAGGGAAGGTACCAGGGTTGGTATTAGTGTGGTATGTCCCATGGTTGTTGGTAAGAATCATCTTGAGGTTAGGTGGTTGTCTATAGGAGACTATGGGTCTGTCTCCCAGAGCCTCTTGGAGTTTAGTATCCTGTTCCAGTATAGGCTGTAGTTTATTGATAATGTGTTGGACAGGTTTAAGCTGGGGGTTGTAGGTGATGACAAGTGCTGTTCTATTGTTGGTTTTCTTGGGTCTGTCTTGAAGTAGCTGGTTTCTAGGTATTCGTCTGGCTCTTTCAAATGTAACTTGTAACAAGTTACTGAGGGTGGTTTGCTGGTGCAGCCTGATACAGCCTCAGTGTGAGGCACAAGGATCTCAGTCCCACCGGGAGTGGCACGGCCGAGTTTCCTCCACCTGGGCATGGCGAAGGGGCTGTCGTCTGGCTGCTAGTGGCACCACATGCTCACCAGGGTGTACCGGATGACAGTCCCCCTGGGGCTGGCTGTGGTGGCCTGGCATTTCTCTGTGCCCAGCCAGCTCTGCACACCCGAGGTGACGCTACACTCCGCCCAGCGTCAGGCACTCGTGAGGCTCCAGAGTGGCGTGGAAGACGGGCGCCTGCCGACCGTCGCGCACCCGCTCCAGGCTGGGGTCCGCACAGAGATGTGAAGCAGATGGAGCTGCGGCCCCTCCTTGCCGACCCAAACGTCTCACCCTGATCTCAGCAACCCCCAGCAACTCGGCCCGAGGCCTGGGGTCAACAGGGCGGCCACCCCACCTGACAGGGTGTGATGACGTGGCTGGAATACACCCTGTCCCCCCTTTCCAGCCGGCTTTGGTGGTCAGGCCAGTGTGAGTCTCCCTCAGGAAGGCCCAAGCACCTGCCCGCCTGCAGAGCCCCTGGTTCCTGTGAAGACTCCCCTACCGCCCCCGAGTGAGGTGAAGGGGTGGGTCTCGTTGGTGAGGGACTGAGGTTCCTCCTGCTTGGGAGCACTAGCCTCCCCTGCGGAGCCACCCCCCTCCATGGACAATCCCAAAGGTCGTCGGGGACTCACAGACGCTGCCGGCCTGCTGGGAGGCTGCGGTATCCAGCTCCCCTGGCCAGCGCGCGAGGCCTGGAGGATGAACTCAAACTCCTGCCAATCCTGGGGAGCGAGCCGCAGCGTCCCTCTGGCTCCAGGGAGGGCTGCCAGGCACTGGCACAGCCCAAACGGCAGCGTGTCAGCGGCCCACGAGCGCTGCAGACTCAGCCGAGCCCACGGACAGCTGGATTCACTCGGGGTCAAGCAGCCTTTGGGCGGGGACACGAGGGCCCCTCCTGCGAGGGTAGCAGTGCCCCCCGCGTGGCCGTGTCCGGCTCCGCCTCTGCAGCGCGGATCAGCCGTGGAGCCGGAGGGAGAACAGCTGCCCCAGGCTGAGCCGGGAAAGGAATTACCAGTCCTGCCTTCCAAGTGCTGCCTTTGGGAGGGGGCCGGCCCCAGGGACAGCAGTGGTGCAGCACGGGGAAGGCTCAGTGGCTTCGGGCTGCCGGTGGCAGAGCCGTCGTGGTGCAGCATGAAGCAGCGAGGAGGGGACGGTGGGGGGCAGAGCCAGGACATGCTGAACTTTCCCAGCCGCGCCAAGCGGAATCGTGACATTTCTGCCCCGCGCGGGCGGCGAATCCAGCAGGACGCGGCTGTCTGCTCCTCGTTTCTCCCTCCCGCTTCCCCAGGGCCACTCCCCCCGCCCCAAGCCACCTCCCCGCCCCCACCTGCTGTCTCCAATCTCGGCCTTGGCCTCCCAGCTGTCCACTTCTCTACGACCCGCGCGCCTGCCTGAGACGCCAGCCAGCGCTGCCGTGCTGCGGGGCCCAGCCTTCGCCACCCACACGTTGAATTCGGACACGTGCCCGGATCGGATGCCTTCTCCCACTGCCAGTTGCGACTTCGGACTGGAGGATGAACTCAACCGCTCCCTGCGCCTCTTCTATGCAGAAGCTTGGCCATTTATTTAAAGGAAAACATTGACAAAAAAAACCAGCATGGCCTGCCTGACTATCCTATCACATTCCCTGCCCATGCCCCATCAGACACTGGGACGGGTTCCTGCTTCCTTCTGGAATCCCCTCCGTCTGCCCCAGTGACCGTGGGGCTGTGTGAAGTGGATAGGGGTCTGGGATGGAGTAAGGAGTTCAGCCACAGGGGGCATTACCCTTGAACGTGCTCTTGCCCCTTGTTTTGCAGCCTAGAGAAATAGATGAGCATCCGGCTGCTCTGCTTAGTTGCCTCTTTTGCTTCTCTTCATTGGCTCTGTAGAAAATATTTTCAGGGTTAAATTGCTTGTCATCTCTGTAACCTGCTGATTTGGAAAGTTTGTAGTGTTGCTTTGATTAGAAATTCTGTGCATAGTAATTAGGGGGAGGGCTAGCTCAGTGGTTTGAGCATTGGGCTGTGAGCTCAATCCTTGAAGAGGCCATTTAGGGATCGGGGTAAATCTGCCAAGGATGGTACGTGGTCCTGCTGTGAAGGGAGGGAACTGGACTGGATCACTTCTCAAGGTCCTTTCTAGTTCTAGGAAATAGGTAAATCTTCATTTATAGGGGCGGGTATAATAATATTCATCACCTGCTTATTAATATTCATTGTGTGGGAGTTAACATTACTAAATAAGGTTTTAGGAAAAGTAGTGACAGACGTGTGAATTAACGCACTAAAATAGATAAAAGGGTGTAACTGGCATCAGGTTGTTGCCACTCGGACGTTGTGTTGAATGTCCGAGGTAAACGTGCGTGGGCAATAAAGCAGTTCCGTGTCCCCCCACTGCTCCTGGGTCGACTTCATCCCATCCCCCCAGCGACTTCATCCTGCCTTGTTTCTGAATCCCCCTCCCCCACCCGGCCCCCTCTCTTCGCCTCAGCCTCTCGCTCTCCTCACCCCCGGGCACAAACAGGCATTGGTCTCTCCTATCACCTCGCACTATCATTGGTCCCCATCTCGTTCTTCTCTCTCGACTCCAGAGTGCGCCATCTACAGCTGCTCTCTGGAGTTCCCCTCTTCCAGCTCCAGGTCTCTAATGGCCTTTTCCTGGCTGCTTGTTCGGGCCGGTTTTCCATTCTCACTTCCTCGGCCTATTGGCTGTCTTTGACTCTAGTGACCGTACTTCTCAAAATCCTTTCATCCCTGGGCTTTCCAGGCTATGTCCTCGCCCGGTTCTCTCCTTGCAGGTGACCCTGGAAGACACCACTCAGAGGGTTAGTTAATTCAGGGCAAATTGCTCAGAGACAGAGCTACTTACAGCCCAAGACTGGGGGGTCTTCCACTGTAAGACACCAACCCAGTCACACTGAGCCCTTCTGTTCGCCACAGTGGCTAGCAAGAAACCATGCTAGCAATTCCCGAAGACTCTCCAGGTCTCCCGTGCCACCACCAGGAGCACTCTTGGTACAGGGGAGAGGTTCTGAAAACCAGTCTCACTAAATCAGTGGTTCTCAACTCGTTTCAGTCCACGGACCACCAGGCCAATCAAAACATTTTCGTGGACCACCTCCAGCACATGTAGCACAGGACGAACGACACAGCAACCGCTCAGCATGACAGCAGCAGCTACACTGACACTCAGAGCCTCAGACGGAAGTTACTGGCAACACAACGTGGTTGTATCCTAGGTGACGCTATGGATGACGCACCGCATGCTTGTGAACACGGCGTAAAACAGCCTAACCGTAGCACTTGCTCACACCATGTGACGTTGGACAATGTTCCTGTGGACCACCGAAAAAGTCACCATGGACCACCAGTTGAGAACCCTAGCACTACATGAAAAGGTTCTTCTGATCCCAGAGGATCAGCCACATTCCCGGGTCAACTTATACCTTAGATCAGGACTACTCAACTTTGGAAGCCCCAGGGGCCACAATGCCGAGGGCCACAACTTAAGTGTGGTTGCATGTACATGCAAATAGCTTCTTTCACACTGACGAGCATGAATACAAAGGTTAAGGCAAGACACACAACTCGCAGGCCCCATTTAAGTCAGTCCTGCTGATCTTAATGAAATGCAACAGTTACCCAATTTCCACCCACCTGACAGCACTTTTCATGAGCAATGACAGTCCAGGAATTGAACCACTAAAACCTGTCAACAGAAGACCATTACTTTTTTGTTTTGGCTCCCACCCATGGGCCATGTGTTGAGCCCCGCATAAATCCAAACTGCATCGCAGGCCACAAATAAACGGGCCGCAGGCCACATGCAGCCCACAGGCCGTGTGTGGAGTAGCCCTGCCTTAGATCTTGCCCCAAAAGCACGCTGTAGTCCATCCTTCTTTGAAATGCACAAGAATCCCCAGCAGGGGTCTTGTGCATTTCAAAGCCACGGTGCCCTGGATCAGCAGGGGAATTCCCCCCCTCCCCCGCTGGGGAGTCCCCAGATGACCCCAGGCTCCCCCGCTACTGCCCCTTTGAAGCGTGCCGATGCATGGTGTGATGGCGCGTTGGGGGTCCCCAGTCTCCTGCACCCCGAAATGGCACAAACAGACTGCACCAGCCGGTGGAATAGAGGAAGTTTATTGCCTCTCCAGGATACAGCACAGCACAGATGGAATCTGGTCACAGAGCTGGGCTAGGATGCCTCAGACCCCTTGAGATGGGGGGAGACTGGGCCCCTAAACTCCAGCCCCTTTCCCTAGCCTGTCTCCTCCATGCTCCCAGCCAGCCACTAACCAACCCTCTTCCAGCCCTGCCCCCCAGCCAGGGCAACATTCCACCTTCCTTTGTTCCTCTCCATGGGGGGTGTCTGGCCATACTGGTTGAGAGATCCCTTTGCATAGTGAATAGTGATAGAAATGTAGCCGTGTTAGTCTGGGGTAGCTGAAGCAAAATGCAGGACAATGTAGCACTTTAAAGACTAACAAGATGGTTTATTAGATGATGAGCTTTCGTGGGCCAGACCCACTTCCTCAGATCAAATAGTGGAAGAAAGTAGTCACAACCATATATACCAAAGGGATACAATTAAAAAAATGAACAAATATGAAAAGGACAAATCACATTGCAGAACAGGAGGGGGATGCGGGGGGGGGGGAAGGAAGGAAGGTAAGTGTCTGTGAATTGATGATATTAGAGGTAGGGAGAGTGGGATGTTTGTGAGTTAATGGTATTAGAGGTGATAATTGGGGAAACTATCTTGGTAATGGGTGAGATAGTTCAAGTGTTTGTTGAGTCCTTTTTGGAAAGTGTCGAATTTTAACATGAATGACAGTTCAGAGGATTCCCTTTCAAGTGCAGATGTAAAAGGTCTTTGTAGCAGGATGCAGGTAGTTAAGTCGTTGAGACAGTGTCCTTTCTGGTTAAAATGGCAAGAAACTGTTTTTTCTTTGTGATCTTGTCTGATATCTGTTTTGTGGGCATTAATCCTTTGGCGAAGTGTCTGAGATGTTTGTCCAATGTACATAGCAGACGGACACTTTCGGCACATGATAGCATAGATTATATTTCTGGATGCGCAGGAATATGTGTTCTTGATCTTATAACTCACTTGGTTAGGTCCAATAATGGTATCAGCAGAATGAATATGTGGACAAAGCTGGCAACGGGGTTTGTTGCAAGGGAAGGTACCAGGGTTGGTATTAGTGTGGTATGTCCTGTGGTGGTTGGTAAGAATCATCTTGAGGTTAGGTGGTTGTCTCCCTACCTCTAATATCATCAATTCACAGACACTTACCTTCCTTCCTTCCCCCCCCCCCCGCATCCCCCTCCTGTTCTGCAATGTGATTTGTCCTTTTCATATTTGTTCATTTTTTTAATTGTATCCTTTGGTATATATGGTTGTGACTACTTTCTTCCACTATTTGATCTGAGGAAGTGGGTCTGGCCCACGAAAGCTCATCATCTAATAAACCATCTTGTTAGTCTTTAAAGTGCTACATTGTCCTGCACTTTGCATAGTGAGTGACTCGTCCTGTTTTGCTGGGTCGTGGTACCCACGGCAGCCAGTGGGGGTTACCCCAGAGCCAGCAGCATAGAAACCAGCCAGGTACCCCCCACTACGTCACTCATGGTTCAAAGGGACAGCCACCACAGAGGTGATCCATGGATTCGTGAATCAGCTGTTCGGCAGCTGTCTCTTTAAACCACGCATCTGCGTGATACAAAGGGGCAGCTGCCTGGAGCCCGAGGTCAGCTGATCCTGGGCTCCCACAGCATTTCCCCAGAACTCTGGATTCGCTCCAGGTTTCCTAAAGTGTGAAGCCCAGAACTGGACTCCAGCTGAGGCCATGGAATCTGTGAATCTCTGTGTGTGGATTTACCTTCAGAGGAAGATCTGATCCTGCACATCTAGACTGCAAACAGGCGTTACCCCCCTGTGGCGCAAATAGGGCATTAATATTAATACAAGTTCCCATCTGACTGTCCCCAGCAAGTTCGTTCCAAGTGTTGCCAGACATAAAAAGTGGAGCTGGCCCATGCACTTCCCTGTGCCTTCTCTTATGTGCCCGTGCGGTAAGCGTTTGTAACTCAACAGAAAATCCGCCCA
Organism: Pelodiscus sinensis; assembly: GCF_052426305.1. NCBI lineage: Eukaryota > Metazoa > Chordata > Testudines > Trionychidae > Pelodiscus > Pelodiscus sinensis. Next base: position 2,990,945 of record NC_143074.1, on the reverse strand, counting down.
GAGACCGTCTTAGTGAAATTCCGTCTTAGTGAAAGCCACGGAAGCCGCCACACGGGCAGGACACACGTCCCCTTGAGAGGCTAATGTGGTTGTGGGGCCAAGAAGAAAGCGTTTCTACTCCCTACAGGCTGATCCCACTACGCTACCCAGGGCCGAGCTGTGGTCGTGGCTGCTGTTTACATAAGTGCCATGCTGGGAAAACTCCCATTGTGCACCCCGTTGTCCTCCGATGATCAAAGAGCCGGAGGACACAGCAAGTCAGCTTGTCGTGCGGCGATGCCTTCCGCACCGGCTGAGCCCGGCTTCTGCGCTCTGTGACCTCGCCGCTCTGATGCAGGGAGAGTGCAACCTGGCAGGAGACGGGGCTGTGGAGGGGCGTGGGCACTGCTCGGAGCTCTGGGATGCTGTCTGCCTGGAGCGCTGGTCGGTGGGCATGGAAAAGAACTGAGCAGAGAGCAGAAAAAAAAGGCAAGTCCCGTTCTCTAGCCAGGTCCATCCCCGGCGCACAGGGCCTCGGAGACGCCTCCCCTCTTCTTGCAGGTGGCTCCATGTGCTACTGGGGCTCCAGAGTTTCCGTGGAAAGTGCAGGCAAGCCGGACAACGTTTCCCAGATCTGCCTCTTCCGCGCAGGCCGGATGTGCCCCTGCCTTGGCCAGTGCTTACTGTTGTTACTCCTGCCCTCGGGGCTGACACGTGACGATGCGGCTGAGAGAAAACACTGATTGCCGTTAGCTGTCGCATGCCGGATGAGTGTGTCGCTGTTTGGCTCTTTCGGGGTCCTTAATTTCATGCCCTTTGCTCACACATGCCTGTGCTGTCCAGTCAAATTCACCCTTTAATGTCGAACTGGCCAGGAGGGGCTCTGGGACTCTGTTGGAGAGGAGGGCATGTACACACCCCTAACAGCGGGTGGGCCGTGTCTCAACTGCCCCGTAGAGGTACCCGGCACGGAGACGATCAGCGGCCTGCAATCCTGATGAGGCAGGCCAGGGCCACGGTTCTTGCTTCCCAAAGAAATGCGAGTCCAGCTGTGTAACTGCATCCCTGGCCGCCCCCAGAATCCAGCCCCGGGGAATTGATTGGAACTGAGTGGGAAGGGCTGGGCGGGGTGTCCATGCTCGGAAGGGCAGAAACAGCCCAGCAGCGGGAAAAAGCAGGGACTTGGTGTCCCTAGTGCCCGGCTGGCCTTGCGTGGGGCGCGGAGGGTGGCTAAGCTGTCCGTGCCTTGCTGCACAAAGCTGGGCAGGGGCTGAAGTCAGCAGGGCCTGTTTTTGTTTTCGGAGCGGGAGCGCCCCAGCTGCGATCCACCTTCGTTGCAGGCTTTGGGGGTGGGACCCCCCCCTGCAGCCGCTGCGGGATGGGCTGTTCCCTCCACCTTCCGCATCGGGCGTCTGCACACAAAGGCCATTTTGCTTCAGCCTTTTCCACCGCATCCATTTGAGCACATGGGACGCTGACAAAATGGTTTCCATAGCAACTTGCACTTCAAAGACGTCAGCAGGGAAATTTGCAGAGGGGGAAAAGAATCCCTTCGACTCGTGTTCGGAAAGAAACCGGGGGCGGGCTGGGGCGAGAGTCTGGAAATGGCCCATATAAACATCCCAGTGGTTTTCTCCACAGCGCTCTCGGTCCTTTGTCCTGTATGCACCGGGGACGCTGATGGCGTCTGGCCCGTGCTTCTAGAAGGGCAGGTCTCTGCACTCGCCCCAGCTCACATTTTTCTTTTCATTTCTTGCTGCTGAAAGCAAAGTTCTGGGGATCCCTGCAACTAGAGACCAATCTGTGACTAACCCTCCTAGCCACGGGCCACGCCCCGACTTGGAGAGACCTGCCCCTGGGTGATTTCCGGACCCGTTCAAGCTGAGACGGCTGCGCTCGAAGAACTGTCAGGTGAGCCCCACTGTCAGGGGTATGGACCCAGCACCACGGACCAGAGCCCCACTTTCCTTATGGCCCAGAAGCCTCCCCTGGCCAAACAAGTCAGCTGAGTGGAGGGCCCCCCCCCCAAGATATCCTGTAATTTACCAATCCCAAAGTCCCAAGAGTGGCCTGCACAGACATTCGGGGGAAGGTGATTATTTCCTGGGCTCACCCCAAAAAGCCCAGCCAGTAACTGCCCTCCCCTCAGCCTCCAGCAGTTAGCTAGTGCACCTAGAGGGCAACATGACCCCGGCAGAAGGCCTGTGCCAAGCCTGCGCACCAGGTAGGTCTCCCTTGAAGCCTTTCTGGCTAAGAGGCATGTAGGCCTAGGGCTGGTTGTCTGGACCAGGGAGAATTTCAGCCCTAGATCCTGAGCCTCCTCCCCACACGCACTCCCCAAAATCACTGTCCCCCAACCCAACTCCTGTAACGGGAGCCCCAAATGTGTATTGGCCAAAGCCCTGTAGACCTAGGAACCCTTCACTGCTTGGAGGCTCCAGAGGCCTTTGCCCACTGGAAGCCTCGCGCAGCTGGATCCTGCCAAGGGGGTAGGAAACCTCGGAGCACAAAATGCTCCATCGTGCCCAGCTCCGTGCAGAGTGAAATGAGCTCCCGCAAGACAGCATCTGCTTTCTGCTGCGGCCGTGCGTGGGATTAACCCTTCCCTTGCTGAGGAGTCTCGAATGCACACGCCCTTATCTCCCCTGCCCTCGCTGGCCTTAGCAAGTGCCCCCTCCTCACCGCAAAAGATCTGACCCCTCTTCTCATTCCTTATCCTGTTGCAACCCTCCAGCAGGGCTGGCTCCCTCCCTCTGCCCAAGCACATGCCCTCAGAGCACCGCAGCTCCCCACATTGGTTCCCTGCCAGGCAGCCATTTTGGGAGAATACAGGGTGTGGGAAGGACCTGCCAAAGATCCAAAGCTGGGCCAAGGCACAATAACCTCCAGCCTCGAGCCCCCTGTTCTCCCCACCTCCAGAAACCCTTCCCCCGCCCTCACGCTGCCACACCGGGCCTGCAAAATTCTAAGGCGACCCTCCCAGATGCCCCCTCCCCGTGCCTGGCCCAGGCTGTTTATGGGCATCACGCCTCCTGGGGGGGGGGGCTGTTTGTTCGCAGAGCCCCATGCGGTGCTGTGGAGAGGCACTTCCTTAGCTTGTGCTTGCGGCCTGTGTTCTCTGGAGCGGTGCAGGGTGTTTAGCAGGGTGAGGAGCGGGAGGTGCACACACCGCCAGAGGATGGAGAGAGGCTGTTCTCAGTGGCGACAGGTAACAGAACAAGGGCCAATGAGGGATTGGGGGAGGTCGAGGCCGGATATTAGGAAAAGCTATTTCCCTAGATGCATGGGGAAGCACTGGGATGGGTTCCCTAGGGAGGGGGTGAAATCTCCATCCCCGGGGCTTTCTCCGCCCACCTTGACCCAGCCCTGGCCGTGATGATTTAGTTGGGGTTGGTCTTTGGAAGCCAAAGCATCACCGTAGCTCATGCATGGTGACCGCTGCCTTCCTGTGGCTCTTCTGCCAGACTCACCCAGAGCCAGGGCATTTAGCAGAACAACCGGCCAAGACACACACGTGCCCAGTCCTGAAAACATTGCACCCCAAGAGTCCACACCCACAGGCAGGCCCCGGCCCACTTCAACGCTCAGCGTGAGCAAGGCTGGAGCAGAACGAGTTGTGAGGATCAATCTAAAGCCCAAGGAGTCTGTCCCCAAATGCACCAGCTACCTAGGGGCTGCTCTATTGAGCCCAATACACTAGCTCTCAAGCCATTGAGCATAGAACCCTAGAACTGGAATGGACCTTGAGAGATCAAGTCCAGTCCCCTGCCCTCACGGCAGGACCAAGCACCATGTAGATCATCCCTGACCCGTGTGTGTCCAACCTGCTCTTCAACAGCTCCAGCGATGGGGATTCCACAACCCCCTTAGGCAATTGATTCCAGTGTGTAACCCCCCTGACAGGTAGGAAGTTTTTCCTAATGTCCAACCTAACACTCCCTTGCTGCAGTTGAAGCCCCTTGCTTCTTCTCCTGCCCTCAGAGGCCAAGGGGAACAATTCTTCTCTCTCCTTGTTACACCCTTTAGGTAGGGAAAGCTGCTATGGCCCCTCATACACACCACGGATATATCATTCGATCTGCCCCCGGCAGACCAGCGCTTGGCTCCCTCTCCCCTTACACTTCTATCCCCACTCCCCCTCCCCCCCCCCCCACGCACACACACTCCAGCTATCGCTGGCTTCCCCCAGACCGCTTGGCCGGGTATCTCATGACCACCTTCCACCCCAGCTAGCTGTTGATGATCTTTCCCGCACACAGCAGCTGTCGATCGACCTGTGCGCCTTCCCCCACCCCAGTTCTCTATCAAGCACCCCGTGCCTGTCCATACCAGCTCTCTAGGCTCGACCTAGCCCCACGCCCACCAGCTCTCTGGCCAGCCCCGGGACCGGACCTCCCTCCGGCAGTGGCCCCAGGCCCCTGAGGCGGGGAGCGGGGTTTGCAGGGGACCAGAGGAGCTGAGCCGGGGGGTCGGTCCCGTTGTCTGGTGCTGGGGGGTGTCTCTGGGGGGAGCAGCAGCGGGAGCGCAGGGCAGGGAAGACGGGTCTGTCCGGCTCCTGGCAGCCCGCGGGCCGGGCAGGAGGAGTCTTCCTCGGTGGGGCCGGGCGCAGCGGCCCTTCCCCAATCCCGGGGCCAGAGAGGGGCGGGCGGAGGCTCCGCAGCGCGCTGCGGTGACGCGCCGGCTCAGTCCCGCGCCTGGCGGGCAGCGCAGCGCAGCGCTCTGAGGTGGGAGGCGGCTGGTGGGCGCAGCGCGGACCCCGGCCCGGGGCGGGGGGCGCAGGAGAGGCCGGAACCGCGCCCTGCGCCATCGCCGCGCAGGGACCGGGCAGTGGGGCGCGGGGCAGAGCCGGGCAGCGGGCGCGGGGCGCGCCGGAATTTCAGCACCTCGGAGAGCGCCGTGCGCCCGGGCCGGCTCCCGCCGCGCTGCCCGCTGGCCCGCGGGCCGCATGGGGCGAGCCCCGCTGCTGGGCGCGGCGAGGACCGGCGCAGCCTCCTGCCCCCGGGGGGGCGCCCCGGGCCGGCGCTGAGCCGAGCCCCCGGCCCATGAGCACCATGCGGCTGCTGCTGCTCGCCCTGCTGGTCTCCTTCTCCTTCGCCCGCGCCGGCTGCGAGCCCAAGATCGTCAACATCGGCGCGGTGCTGAGCACCAGGAAGCACGAGCAGCTGTTCCGCGAGGCGGTGAACCAGGCCAACAAGCGGCACGGCACGTGGAAGATCCAGCTCAACGCCACCTCGGTCACCCACAAGCCCAACGCCATCCAGATGGCCCTGTCCGTCTGCGAGGACCTCATCTCCAGCCAGGTACCCGCCCTTCCCGGCCAGCCCCGGGCTCTACCGGCCAGGTACCCGCCCTTCCCGGCCAGCCCCGGGCTCTACCCGCCAGGTACCGGCCCTTCCCGGCCAGCCCCGGGCTCTACCGCCAGGTACCGGCCCCTTCCCGGCCAGCCCCGGGCTCTACCGCCAGGTACCGGCCCTTCCCCGCCAGCCCCGGGCTCTACCGGCCAGGTACCGGCCCTTCCCCGCCAGCCCCGGGCTCTACCGGCCAGGAACCGGCCCCTTCCCGGCCAGCCCCGGGCTCTACCGGCCAGGAACCGGCCCCTTCCCGGCCAGCCCCGGGCTCTTCCCCAGCCAGGTACCGGCCCCTTCCCGGCCAGCCCCGGGCTCTACCGGCCAGGAACCGGCCCCTTCCCGGCCAGCCCCGGGCTCTACCGGCCAGGTACCGGCCCTTCCCCGCCAGCCCCGGGCTCTACCGGCCAGGTACCGGCCCTTCCCCGCCAGCCCCGGGCTCTACCGGCCAGGAACCGGCCCTTCCCGGCCAGCCCCGGGCTCTACCGGCCAGGTACCGGCCCTTCCCCGCCAGCCCCGGGCTCTACCCGGCCAGGTACCCGCCCTTCCCGGCCAGCCCCGGGCTCTACCGGCCAGGAACCGGCCCCTTCCCGGCCAGCCCCGGGCTCTACCCGCCAGGTACCGGCCCTTCCCCGCCAGCCCCGGGCTCTACCCGCCAGGTACCGGCCCTTCCCGGCCAGCCCCGGAATCTACCGGCCAGGTACCGGCCCTTCCCGGCCAGCCCCGGGCTCTACCCGCCAGGTACCCGCCCTTCCCGGCCAGCCCCGGGCTCTACCCGCCAGGTACCGGCCCTTCCCCGCCAGCCCCGGGCTCTACCCGCCAGGTACCGGCCCCTTCCCGGCCAGCCCCGGGCTCTACCCGCCAGGTACCGGCCCTTCCCCGCCAGCCCCGGGCTCTACCTGCCAGGTACCGGCCCTTCCCGGCCAGCCAAGGGCTCTTCCCGGCCAGGTACCGGCTCTACCCGGCCAGGTACCGGCTCTACCCGGTCAGCCCCGGGCTCTACCCGGCCAGGTACCTGCCCTTCCCCAGCCAGGTACTGAGCCGGCCCCACGGAGCCCTACTGGGGGCAGCGCGCTGGGCACTCCTCAGACCGCCCAGTCCTTGGTGCTCACCTATCACCACCTCCTCTCCCAGCCCCTCCCTCTCCCCCAGCCATGTCCCTCCAGCCTTCTCCCTGCCCCCAGCCATGTCCCCCCAGCCCCTCCCCCTCCCCCAGCCATGTCCCTCCAGCCTTCTCCCTGCCCCCAGCCAGTCCCAGCCCTTCCTCACCATCATTGCAGCCACCTCCCCTCCCCAGCCATGGCCCTCAGCCCTTGGTCTGCTCCCCCAGCCATGTCCCCTCCCAGCCCCTGATCTCCCCCCTCCCCCCCCCGCCATGGCTCAGCCCTTCATCCCCATCTCTCCATCCTTCATCTTTCTCTCCCTGCAGCTCCCTTCCACACACCCCTGCCCCCCATCTCACTGCCAGGGCAAGGGGCCACTCTACAGCCCCAGCAAATCATGTGTGAGAACAGACAACCAGCCCTTGCATTCCCCCAGGTGCATGGGGCCAGGGTTGGCAGGGATATCTGCATGTGAAGGGCAGGTGGGCTAGTGAACAGGTTTGACGTCTGTGTGAGTGACCTGCAGTGTGTGCTTTTGTGTGGGTGCATACTGCATATGTGTGAATGTCAGTCAGGGAGTGTGTGCACTGTGTGTGTTTGTATGTCTTTGTGTGTGTGCGCGTGCAGTATGTCTCCGTGTGTACACTGTATGTCTGTTTTCTCTGTGTGTGTGTGTGTGTTTGTATGACTTTGTGTGTATGTCAATTGTGTATGTGCTGTAGGAGAAGTCAGTTCATGCCAATAGATAAATCTCTAACATTTGGAATATTTCTGATGCTTTTTAAAATCCTTTATGGAAAATCTCAGAGGTAGGTAATCATCTATAGCTGTCTCTATTTTTTTCCTATCTCCCATGGAGAGGCTCAATATTCTTCTTTGCTGTAGGGGGTTTTGCTCTATACAAACATATATTCAGATCAAGTGTTACCGAAGGAGAAATAAATGTGAAACCTTTTCCATCTGGGTCTTCCGAAATGGACGCATTCAGCTTTGGGGGAAATAAATCCAAGTACAGAGGCACGGGTAGTGATATGGGGCTGAGATGCAGGAGGATACCATGAGACATTCACATAGAAGCTGAAAACAATGTGCCCAGCCCTTCTTTGTGTGCCCAGCAGGAATATACTTCCAAATGCATCCGGCGACTGCAGCTGGTCCAGCCATTTGCCTTTATTTTCGAATGCGGTCATTGAGGGTGACGTTTGTCACCGTTAAATCAAAGGAATGATCCCACATGAATTTTGTCACTGTGTTGGGCAGGACCGGACCGCTGCAGGGCGACGGGGTGGGGGCGGAGGCCTTGTGTTTGCGTGGTTTTTCAATATGGCGATTCGCACGGTGCTCCGGCAATTTGTGCTTGTTCTTGTGTCAACCGCTGCGTGACACCAAGGCAGGGCCTTGGCACAGGCAGGAACAGCCGCTCTTCCGTGCCCACGCGGAGCCTCAGTGCTCACACATGACTCCGGGTGGCCTCATTTTGTGTGACAGGCTCTCCCCTCCCCCACCCGCGGCTGCCTCGCTGAATTCCAATGAAGCTTTATCTGACTGCATTGCAGCTTTTTATATAAGAGCATTTCGGGCTGCTCACACATGGCACTCGCATGCACGTGCGCACACGCAGTTAAACACTCCCTGTTCCAATGCCCGCCATAAAAGCTACAGGATTCGCTCAAATATTTGGGCTAAAAAATAATGACTCAAACTAATTCTCAATACACAGGACCAGGCATTACTGGGGAGGCAGCCGAAGGGCTGTGAGCTGTCTGCGTGGTGCTATAAAACCTTCAGCGTTACAAAAGCATTTCATTAAATGCCAAAGATCAACCCTTTAAAACACCTCTCTCTGCCACACACACACACACCCCCGCCCCCCGCTGTGCATACCAGCACACGCAGAGCATCATAGACATGCTGGGCTGCAGCCAGGGGACCTTGAGAGGTCATCTAGTCCAGCCCCCTGGGCTGAGCCAGGACCAAGTAACCTTAAACCAGCCCAGCTGTATTTGCCCAACCTGTTCTTAAACTTTACAGTGATAGGCAATCCCCCCCTTCTCTTGGAAGCCTATTCCAGAGCTTAACTGCCTTTATAGTTAGAAAGGTTTTTTTACACACACACACGTGCACATACACACGCGTGCATACACACACACACACACACACACACACACACACACAGGCTACATCTAGAATGGCATGATTTTCCGCAAATGCTTTTAACGGAAAAGTTTTCCGTTAAAAGCATTTGCAGAAAAGCACGTCTAGATTGGCATGGACGCTTTGCCGCAAAAGCACTTTTTGCGGAAAAGCGTCCGTGCCAATCTAGATGTGCTTTTGCGCAAAAAAGCCCCGATCGCCGTTTTCACAATCGGGGCTTTTTTGCACAAAACAAATCTGAGCTGTCTACACTGGCCCTTTTGCCCGAATGGGAGCAGCATAGTATTTCTGCAAGAAGCACTGATTTCAGACAGTAGGAAGTCAGTGTCTTGCGGAAATTCAAATGAACAGTGTAGAAAGCTGGCAAGTTTTTCCGCAAAAACTTTTTTCTGCTTTTGCGGAAAAACTTGCCAGTCTAGACACAGCCAGGGTGTGTCAACACTGCACCCTTACCTTGAAATTAAACTATGCACTTTGAGCTATGCAGATTGCGTAGCTTATTTCAAGGTAATTTTGAAATAGCTTATTTTGTACAGCGCCAAATTTCGAAATAACCTGCTACTCTGAAATGTCGCTCAATCCTCGTGGAACGAGGTTTGCAGGGACATCAGAAGAGCGAGCCCATTATAGTTCAAAAGAACGGGCTTGTTTCAAAGACGCAGAATAATTATTTCAGATTACCGGAAATATCCTGAAATAGCGCTGCAGTATAGACGTCCCCACATGCACACCCTGGAAATGTACATGGAGAGACCAGCTCTTGGAAACTGGATGAGTCTGTCACATCTTCTGGCGCCTCTTATTGATGAGGGGGCTGGAGCACATGGCCTTACAAGGAGAGGCTGAGGGATTTGGGCTTGTTTCATCTGCAGAAGAGAAGAGCGAGGGTGGGCTTTGAAGCAGCTTTCAACTACCTGAAGGGAGGCTCCAAAGAGGATGGAGAGAGGCTGTTCTCAGTGGTGATGGATGGCAGAGCAAGGAGCAATGGTCTCAAGTTGCAGAGGGGGAGGTCTAGGCTGCATATTAGGAAAAACTATTTCCCTAGGCAGGTGGGGAAGCACTGGGCTGGGTTCCCTGGGGAGGGGGTGGAATCTCCATCCCTAGAGGTTTTTACATCCCGGCTTGACAAAGCCCTGACTGGGCTGATTGAGTTGGGGTCGGTCCTGCTTTGGGCAGGGGGCTGGACTCGATGATGCCTGAGGTCTCTGCCAGCCCCGGGGTTCTAGGATTGCTCCCATTCAACTCACACCGAGAGCTGAGCAAGTAATGGATTTTTCCATCCTTCGCCCCCAGCCCAGCCCTCACCCCTGCACCATCTTCCAAAGGCCAGGCTGGGAGGTCTGACGTAGCACCTGCCAATGCCTCATGCAGCCCAGCCTGGATACTCCCGCTCCTGCCGCATCATGCAGGGACAGCGGGACCGGTGCTGACATGTAGGGACTTTGGTAGGAGGCTGTTTATTTATCCCCCGTTTAAATCTGAGCAGATTAGGGCTTTAACCTCCAGTACGTCCGTTTCTGGGATTTTCTTTATTATTTGCTGAACATGGAGCCTGGGATTCCCCTTCTGCAGCTGCCACCATTTCTAATTGCTGCAGGACAAGCACCCTATTGCTTGTCCATAACTGACGGGGGGAGGGAGGGCCTGCCTATTTCTCACCTAATTCACAAAGGGAGTTTGGGTTAGATACTAACATGCAAAGCAATTACCCTGCAAAGCCGCTGCCAGCCTGCCAACGCTCAGAGCCCTGCACAGACATGGAGCTGGGGGGCCGTCTATAGTGACACCAGGGTTAAGGCGTCTAAAGTAGAACTAAGATCCCTTTGGCACAAGAACTCTGCAGGGCACAATTATAATTGTGATATAATTATTAAGATGAAATATCTTCAAACTTCTGCAAAGAAACAGTTTGGATGCTCATTTTTTGCAGTGTTGTTCTATTGCCTTCACATTTTGGGGGGTAGTTGGGTTCTTTGCCCACACAAGACACAACTCTTACAACCCCCAAACGTGTCACACACACACACACACACACACACACACACACACACACACACACACACACACACTGATACTATCCTGGACATTTTAAACTTTTAAAATTAAGCATATGCACGTCCAAGGCTGTCATGGGTGGGTTTGCAGAGGGAGGGGACAAAGGTGGTGAAAGGGATGGAAAGAAAGAAGCAGAGGAAAGAGTGGTTAATCTTTTTTGGTCCAAATAGTAGCTGGATATGGCACAATTTTCCAAAAAAATACCATGCAGATGTCTGGCAGCCAAGGAAAGTCAGAGAAAGGTACAGGAGAAAGCAAGGAGAACCCCTGAAAAAGGTATTTCCCTCCATAGCAACTTATGCTGATAGCTCATTAGAACAGCAAAGAGACAGTGTTCATGTGTCTCAATATAACAAAGGACAGTTTTCAGAGTAATTTAGAGTTCAAGTAGGGACTATCTAGTGATCTCTCTATCCCCATACACACACTCCTATCTATAGTAATAGAAATGTAGCCGTGTTAGTCTGGGGTAGCTGAAGCAAAATGCAGGACAATGTAGCACTTTAAAGACTAACAAGATGGTTTATTAGATGATTATCTAATAAACCATCTTGTTAGTCTTTAAAGTGCTACATTGTCCTGCATTTTACTCCTATCTATCTATCTATCTATCTATCTATCTATCTATCTATCTATCTATCTATCTATCCCCATTGACCGTCCTGTCTGTCTGTCTGAAATCCAACCACCAGACAATGATCAAACCAGCAGACAAAGGGGATGCCAGTGTCATCTTCAACCATGATGACCACATCAGTGAAGCCAACCAACAACTCTCTGGTGCCACCTACTACAAAGAGCTCAAAAGGCCTCTCCCTGTCTCCCTCCCCCACCCCAGCACAGTTCACACAGAAATTTAATGACACAAACAACTCTGACATGTGCTCCAGCCTCCTCATCATTTTCGTTGCCCTCCGCTGGACCCTCTCCAATTTGTCCTCCTTTCTGTAGTAGGGGGACCCCAAAACAGGACGCAGTCCTCCAGATGTGGCCTCCCCAGTGCGGACTAGAGGGGAACGATCACTTCCCTGGATCTGCTGGCAATGCTCCTCCTAATACAGCCCAATATGCCGCTAGTCTTCTTGGGGACAAGGGCACCCTGTTGATTCCTCTCCAGCATCTCATCCACTGTATTCCCAGGTCCTCTTCTGCCGAACTGCCACTTAGCCAGTCGGTCCCCAGCCTGTGACAATGCCTGGGGGTTCTTATAGAATCCTAGAATCCCAGGGCTGTCAGAGACCTCAGGAGGTCCCTGAGTCCAGCCCCCTGCCCAAAGCAGGACCAGCCCCGACTAGACTATCCCAGCCAGGGCTTTGTCAGGTTGGGACTTAAACACCCCTAGGGATGGAGATTCCACCCCCCTCTAGGGAACCCAGCCCAGTGCTTCCCCACCCTCCTAGGGAAAGAGTTTTCCCTAATATCCAACACAGTCCTTTTTTAAATTATGCCCCCCTCCCCCAATCGTGTGTCGAAGGCTGCCTTTCAACAGTTGGCAGCGAGGTAGCTGCTCTCCTACATATGAAACCCTGACCCAGAATTGAGTCAGCTACACATGATTTAGCACCAGGTTCCCCACGAACATGCGGTGCACAAGAGGTGAGAGGCGGCTCTCTTCTGCCGACGCTCTGGTCCCGACGCGAGTGGCTCTCCTCACCAACTCCTACCTCTTGCAGTTCTTCTAGTGCTGAGCAGGTGCACTATGGCCTGGCTACTCTTCCTCCATCCCAAGGGCCGGATGCTTCACTTGTCTTCCTTGAACCTCACTGGGTTTCTTTTGACCCAGTCCTCCAATTTGTCCAGGTCACTCTGGTCCCTCTCCCTACCCTCCGGTGTATCCGTCTCTCTTCTCAGCTTAGCATCATCCATGATCTCGCTGCGGGTGCAATCCATCTGAGCACTACATTGTTAACGGAGGGTACGTCTACACTACAGCGCTAGTTCGAACTAACTTAGTTCGAATTAGTTAATTCGAACTAAGCTAGTTCGAACTAACGCATCTAGAACTAAAAACTAGTTCGAACTAGCGTTTTGCTAGTTCGAACTAGTAAGTCCACATTGAGTGGACTCTGAACAGGGCTTAAGGATGGCCGGAAGCAGTGCCAGCAGGGCATAAAAGGAGGACTTAGAGCATGGAGATGCTGTCTCAGGCTAGCCGAGGGCTGCGCTTAAAGGGTGCCGACCCCCACCCCGGACACACAGTTCTAAGGGGTGCCCCGCTTGCAAAGAAGTTCTGGCTTGGAGTGCCCTGAGTGCCCACACTGGGCACATCACACCACTCGGCCATCAGCCCGGCTGCACTTGCCGCAGGCTGCCATCTGGGGAGAGGGAGTAATTGGGGGGCTGCAGGAGAGCTTCCACCCCCAGAAGCCCGCAGAGCAAGCCCAGTCCTCCCCATCGGGGGCTCGTACCCCATTCCTCCCTCACCTCCTTCCACTTACCCTTCCTTAGCCCCCCTTCTTATTGATGTACAAAATAAAGATAACGTTTCTTCCAACATTGACTCTGTCTTTATTGAAAAAAAACTGGGGGAGACTGGGAAAAGGAGGTGGGAGAGGGGAAGAGAAAGGCTGGGAGAGGGGAGGGCAACTAACATGATCAGGGGTTGGGAACAGGTCCCAGATGAAGAAAGGCTACAGAGACTGGGACTGTTCAGCTTAGAAAAGAGGAGATGGAGGGGGGACAGGATAGAGGTCTCTAAAAGCAGGGGTTGGGTGGAGAGGGTGCATTCATAAAAGTTCTTCCTGAGTTCCCATAAAGAAGGACTAGAGGACACCAAAGGAAAGGAATGGGTAGCAGGCTTGAAACTAGTAAGAGAAAGTTGTTGTTCTTGACAAAGCAAATAGTTAACCTGTGGAACTCCTTGCTGCAGGAGGCTGTGAAGGCTAGAACTAGAACAGAGTTTAAAGGGAAGTGAGATCAAGTCATGGAGGTTGGGTCCATGGAGTCCTATTAGCCAGAGGGTAGGAGTGGTGTCCCTGCCCACAGTTTGTGGAAGGCTGGAGAGGGATGGCACGAGACAAATGGCTTGGTCATTGTCTTCGGTCCATCCCCTCCAGGGTCCCTAGGGTTGGCCGCTGTTGGCAGACAGGCTACTGGGCTAGATGGACCTTTGGTCTGACCCAGGACGGCCATTGTAAGCTCAGGGCTCAGTGTCGGGGGTCTCAGTGGACCCCCTTGATTTTCATGCACACCTGGTCCTGGGTGGCCAGGCTGGCAGCTCTCCTGCCCTAGACGGCCACTTTCCTGTGCCTAGTGCGGAGATCGTGGACGAGGTCCACGATGTCCGCACTAGCCCAGGAAGGTGCCCGCCTCTTGCGGTCCAGGGCAAGCTCCCGGGAGCCGCCAGCCTGGTCCCGGCAAGAGGGGGTGGGGTGGGGGGCATCGGGTGGGTGGCTCTGTGCCGTGCCACGTGCAGGGTCTGCTAGCTGGGTGCTGGCAGGCTTGCACCTGGCACGGGCACCGTAGCCAGCCCGTGCCCCTTTAAAGGGTCCGGGGCCGGGAGGGGGGCATAGAGTTTCCCTGGTGTTGGCCAGAGTGGCCACCAGGGAAACCTGGGGAGGGCTAGCCTCCCACTAGTTCGAACTAAAGGGCTACACAGCCCTTAGTTCGAACTAGCTAGTTCGAACTAGGCGTTAGTCCTCGTAAAATGAGGTTTACCTAGTTCGAACTAAGCGCTCCGCTAGTTCGATTCAAATTCGAACTAGCGGAGCGCTAGTGTAGCACCTATTAAAGTTAGTTCGAACTAACGTCCGTTAGTTCGAACTAACTTTGTAGTGTAGACATACCCGGAGATAGTGAACAAAACTGGACCCAGGACTGACCCCGGGACACTATATGTGGTACCGGCTGCCAACTATACACCGAGCTATTGATCACTCCCCATTGAGCCTGATCACCTAGCCAGCTTTCTGTCCGCCCTATAGTCTGTTCCTCTAAGCCAGCCTTGCTGGCAAGGATTCTGTGGGAGACCGCATCAAAAGCTTTTCTAAAGTCAAGGTCTATCACGTCCACCGCCTTCCCCACGTCCACAGAGCCAGTTACCTCGTCATAGAAGGCAACCAGGTGGGTCAGGCAGGACTTGCCCTTGATGAAACCATGTCGACTCTTCCTGGTCACCTTCCTCTCCTCCAAGTGTTTCAAAATGAATTCCTCGAGGATCCCCTCCACGATCTTTCTGGGGACTGAGGTGAGGCTGACTGGTCTGTAGGATTTTTTTAGTCTCCTTTTCCCCCTTTTTAAAAGATGGACACTGCATTTGCCTTTTTCCAACTGCCCAGGATCTGCCCTGATCACCACACGCTTTCGAAGATACTGGCCAGTGCCTCTGCTGTCACATCAGCCAACTCCCTCAGCACCCTCGGATGCGTTAGATCCAGCCTCATGGCTCTGTGTATGTCCAGCTTTTCTAAACAGTCCTTAGCCTGCTCTTTCACCGCCGAGGGCTGCCCGCCTCCTCCCCATCCTGTGCTGCACAGTGCTGCTGTCCGGGAGCTGACCTTGCCTGTGAAAACAAACAAAAAAAGCCCTGAGTGCTTCAGATGTTCCCACCTCATCTGTCCCTAGGTTGCCTTCCCCATTCAGTGCGGGTCCCACACCTTCCCTGACCTTCTTCGTGTTGCTACCATACGTGTAGCAACCCTTCTTGGTCCCCTTCCCATCTCTTGCTAGCTGCAATTCCAGTTGTGCTTTGGCCTTCCTGACTACACCCCCGCATGCTCAATCAATATATTTACACTCCTCCCTAGTCATCTGTCCAAGTGTCCCCTTCTTGTCAGTTTCCTTTTTGCGTTCAAGCTCTCAAGAGATCTCTCTGTTAAGCCAACCAAGTTTCCTGCCAGATTTGCTATTTTTTTCTGCACACTGGGATGGTTTGTTCCAGCACCCTCAATAAAGCTTCTTTAAAATCCAGCCAGCCCTCTTGAACTCCTTTCCCCTTCATCTTAGCCTCCCAAGGGATCCTACCCATCAGTTCTCAGAGGGAGTCTGTGTCTGCTTTTCTGAAGTCCAAAGTCCATATTTTGCTGCTCTCCTTTCATCAGGATCCTGAATTCTCCCATCCCATGGTCACTGCTGCCCAGGTTACCACCTGTCTACGTCCCCAACCAATTCTTCCCTGCATGTGAGCAGCAGGTCACCCGGAGCATGGCCCCTAATTGGTTCCTTCAGTGCTTGCTCCAGGAAATTGTCCTCAATCCTCTCCAAAAGCTTCCTGGATTTTCTGTGCCCTGCTGTATTGCTCTCCCAGCAGATGAATTCCCCCCATGAGAACCAGGGCCTGTGCTCTGGAAATGTCTTTTAATTGTCTGAAGAAAGCTTTGTCTACCAGAACCTCCTGGTCTGGTGGTCTATAGCATGCTTCCACCACGCCGTCACTCTTGTGCACACCTGTGAAAGTCTCTAGAACACGCCCACGGCAGCATCAGCTCCCTGGACACCAGGGTCAGTTTCAACAATAGAAGCCTGCAGACAGCTACGTGTAAGACACAGATCAGCCCACCTACCATCAGAGATCCAGTACCCCCCTGAGCTAACTGCTACCTACAGCCCAGCACGCAGAAACACAGAGTTGACTCAAGCGAAAGTCTGGCAAACGCGCCTTCATACCCGTCAGACCACTGTCGCCAAGCAAGGACACCGCCACAAAGCAGAAAAGGGGAAAAAGCCTCCGCCAGCAGTTACCACATAGGAACTCATAGAGGGTTCCGCCAAACAATTCCTGATGGGGACCCCCCACCCCGGATGGAATCGTTCCCAACCCCTTCTCCTGGCCTTCAAGCAAGCAGCCCCAGATCCTGCCAGGACAAAGTTGAAGCAATATCTCTAATGCTACATTGATCAACACCTTTCAAGACCTGGGGGTCCTACCCATGCCTATCACAACATCGGGGGCACCTCGGCCAGTGCATTAAATACCCCGACATCAACAAAGATCTCTTGGCATTGGAAAAAGTTCCAAAAAGGGCAACAACAATGATTAGATGTTTGGAACTGCTGCCATATGAAGAGAAAGTACGGAGACTGGGACTTTTCAGCTTAGAAAAGAGGAGAGTAGGGGGCATAGGATAGAGGACTATAAACTCATGGCTGATGTGGAGAAAGTGACTAAGGAAAAGTTATTTACTTGCTCCCATAACACAAGGACTAGGGGGTCACCAAATGAAATGAATAGGCAGCAGGTTGAAAACGAACAAAAGGCCGTATTTCTTCAGCAGCGCACAGTCAACCTGTGGAACTCCTTGCCAGAGGACGTTAGGAAGACCAGGGCTTTAACAGGGTTCAAAAAAGAGCTAGATAGATTCATGGAAGACAGGCCCATCAATGTCTATTAGCCAGGATGGGCAGGGATGGTGTCCTGAGCCTGTTTGCCGGGGGCTGGGAATGGGCGACAGGGGAAGGATCACGTGAGGATTCCCTGTTCCGTTCACTCCCTCTGAGGCACCTGGCACTGGCCACTATTGGAAGACAGGACACTGGGCTACCTGGAGCTGTGGTTTGACCCAGTCTGGCTGTGCCTTTATTCTTATATTCTTATGCAACAGCGATGGTGGGTGCGGAGGTGAAAGGAAGCTAGTGCGCCCCAGGGCATCGCTCTGGCAAGATACCGGCTGGCTGTTGCACTTGACTGGAGAGGGACGGGTGGCACACTCTATCCTGGCTCCTGGGGTTTCCTACAGGCTGCCGCACTGAGCAGCAGGCAGCCAGGCAGGTGAAAGGGGCTGGCTGAGGCTACCCTCCCTTCCGGGACTCCCCAGCCCTGAGCCCCCTCTCCTGGATGCTGTTTTGGGAGCATGGAGGCTGCAGCCGCACGTTCGAGATCACTGCTGCTCTCCTTCCCCTTCCGCTAACTAGGGAGCATGGGGAAAGTGCCCCAGCCTGCTGCATCCCCTCCCTGCTGGCTGCCCAAGGGCGGGGCAGAGGCCAATGCAGTACACTGGCATGCAGGAGGTGCTGGGAGGCAGGGAGAGGAGGATGGGGGGTACTTGGGGGAGAACAGGACGGGGCAGGAAGTGGGAGAAGCGGGAGAAGGGAAGAGTCACAGTGGGCTGGTGGGTGTGGGGGAAGGGATGGAGTGGGGGTGGGGCAGGGATCAAGTCCCCCCGCAACTCCCAAAGATGGCACCCAGGGTCCGCTGGCACAGGCCCGCCATGGGTGGCTTATTGCAGTGTAACACCCTGAGCTGTCCCGGGGCTGAACTGCCCAGCATGGGCAGCTCCCAGACTCTCAATTCTTGACTCCTTCCCGGCTCTGCCAGAGGGCTGCGTCCTTCTCCGTTTCCTCCTTGCGCTGCGCTGTTTTCACTCGGGCTGCCATGCCCCCAGCCCATCGGGCAATGCCCGCTTGCATGCCCCCAGCCCATCGGGCAATGCCCGCTTACATGCCCCCGCCCATCGGGCAATGCCCGCTTGCATGCCCCCGCCCATCGGGCAATGCCCGCTTGCATGCCCCCGCCCATCGGGCAATGCCCGCTTGCATGCCCCCCGCCCATCGGGCAATGCCCGCTTGCATGCCCCCCGCCCATCGGGCAATGCCCGCTTGCATGCCCCCAGCCCATCGGGCAATGCCCGCTTGCATGCCCCCCGCCCATCGGGCAATGCCCGCTTGCATGCCCCCCGCCCATCGGGCAATGCCCGCTTGCATGCCCCCCGCCCATCGGGCAATGCCCGCTTGCATGCCCCCAGCCCATCGGGCAATGCCCGCTTGCATGCCCCCCGCCCATCGGGCAATGCCCGCTTGCATGCCCCCCGCCCATCGGGCAATGCCCGCTTGCATGCCCCCCGCCCATCGGGCAATGCCCGCTTGCATGCCCCAGCCCATCGGGCAATGCCCGCTTGCATGCCCCCAGCCCATCAGGCAATGCCCGCTTGCATGCCCCCCGCCCATCGGGCAATGCCCGCTTGCATGCCCCCAGCCCATCGGGCAATGCCCGCTTGCATGCCCCCCGCCCATCGGGCAATGCCCGCTTGCATGCCCCCTGGCCATCGGGCAATGCCCGCTTGCATGCCCCCCGCCCATTGGGCAATGCCCGCTTGCATGCCCCCAGCCCATTGGGCAATGCCCGCTTGCATGCCCCCAGCCCATCGGGCAATGCCCGCTTGCATGCAGCCCAGCCCATCAGGCAATGCCCGCTTGCATGCCCCCAGCCCATCGGGCAATGCCCGCTTGCATGCCCCCCGCCCATCGGGCAATGCCCGCTTGCATGCAGCCCAGCCCATCAGGCAATGCCCGCTTGCATGCCCCCAGCCCATCGGGCAATGCCCGCTTGCATGCCCCCCGCCCATCGGGCAATGCCCGCTTGCATGCCCCCGCCCATCGGGCAATGCCCGCTTGCATGCCCCCCGCCCATTGGGCAATGCCCGCTTGCATGCCCCCAGCCCATCGGGCAATGCCCGCTTGCATGCCCCCAGCCCATCGGGCAATGCCCGCTTGCATGCCCCCTCCCATTGGGCAATGCCCGCTTGCATGCCCCCGCCCATCGGGCAATGCCCGCTTGCATGCAGCCCAGCCCTTCCCGCCCAAACTCGTCCCCTGGCAGAGCCCCGGTGCACGTCTCATGCGCCCTTTGCTTTGCCCAGCACCGTGGAAGTGCTGCTGCTACGGCGTCTCCCTCCCTCAGCTCCGGCCAGTGAACGCTCTGCCTTAGATCCCTGCCCCCATCTGCAGGCCCGTCTCTGCTTTCCTTCCCCCACTGCTCCCCTGTGCTCCTCTCAACACAGACCATTCCGCGGGCCTCCAGCCAACCACCCTGGATGACAAAATGGGTGCAGGAGGGGATGGGGGGGGTGAGCTCTGGGTGCAGGAAGGGCTGGGGGTGAGCTCTGGGTGCAGGAGGGGATGGGGGTGAGGGCTGGGTGCAGGAAGGGATGGGGGTGAGGGCTGGGTGCAGGAGGGGATGGGGGTGAGGGCTGGGTGCAGGAAGGGATGGGGTGAGCTCTGGGTGCAGGAAGGGATGGGGGTGAGGGCTGGGTGCAGGAAGGGATAGGGGTGAACTCTGGGTGCAGGAAGGGCTGGGGGTGAGGGCTGGGTGCAGGAAGGGATGGGGTGAGCTCTGGGTGCAGGAAGGGATGGGGGTGAGGGCTGGGTGCAGGAGGGGATAGGGGTGAACTCTGGGTGCAGGAAGGGCTGGGGGTGAGGGCTGGGTGCAGGAGGGGATGGGGGTGAGGGCTGGGTGCAGGAGGGGATAGAGGTGAACTCTGGGTGCAGGAAGGGCTGGGGGTGAGGGCTGGGTGCAGGAGGGGATGGGGGTGAGGGCTGGGTGCAGGAGGGGATAGGAGTGAACTCTGGGTGCAGGAAGGGATGGGGGTGAGGGCTGGGTGCAGGAGGGGATGGGGGTGAACTCTGGGTGCAGGAAGGGCTGGGGGTGAGCTCTGGGTGCAGGAAGGGCTGGGGGTGAGGGCTGGGTGCAGGAGGAGATAGGGGTGAACTCTGGGTGCAGGAAGGGATGGGGTGAGGGCTGGGTGCAGGAGGGGATGGGGTGAACTCTGGGTGCAGGAAGGGATGGGGTGAGGGCTGGGTGCAGGAGGGGATGGGGGTGAGGGCTGGGTGCAGGAGGGGATGGGGTGAACTCTGGGTGCAGGAAGGGATGGGGTGAGGGCTGGGTGCAGGAGGGGATGGGGGTGAGGGCTGGGTGCAGGAGGGGATGGGGTGAACTCTGGGTGCAGGAAGGGATGGGGTGAGGGCTGGGTGCAGGAGGGGATGGGGGTGAGGGCTGGGTGCAGGAGGGGATGGGGTGAACTCCGGGTGCAGGAAGGGATGGGGTGAGGGCTGGGTGCAGGAGGGGATGGGGGTGAGGGCTGGGTGCAGGAGGGGATGGGGTGAACTCTGGGTGCAGGAAGGGATGGGGTGAGGGCTGGGTGCAGGAGGGGATGGGGGTGAGGGCTGGGTGCAGGAGGGGATGGGGTGAACTCTGGGTGCAGGAAGGGCTGGGGGTGAGGGCTGGGTGCAGGAGGGGATAGGGGTGAACTCTGGGTGCAGGAAGGGATGGGGTGAGGGCTGGGTGCAGGAGGGGATAGGGGTGAACTCTGGGTGCAGGAAGGGATGGAGTGAGGGCTGGGTGCAGGAGGGGATGGGGGTGAGGGCTGGGTGCAGGAGCGGATGGGGTGAGGGCTGGGTGCAGGAGGGGATGGGGGTGAGGGCTGGGTGCAGGAGGGGATGGGGGTGAACTCTGGGTGCAGGAAGGGCTGGGGGTGAGGGCTGGGTGCAGGAAGGGATGGGGGTGGAGATCTGGGTGGGATCAGCGTGTGTGATGGAGTTGGGGGTCTGCACCTGAGCGAGATGGGAGGTGTTTACCTGATGCGGCGCCCCCCCATCACTCCCATTGGTGGGATTCCGGCCAGTGGGAGCAACGGGGAAAGCCTGCAGGTGAGCCGTTTCCAGGTGCTGCCATTCCCCCAGCCAGGGGCAGGAGGAGCAGCAGCGCACGGAGCCGCTCCCTGCCCCTGTGAGCAGGCTCTGGCCCGCAGGCTCAGGGCTCCCCCCTGCAGAGGGAGGCTGGTGCTCCAACCTCGCAGGGTAGTGCGGTCCTGGAGCGCCAGCATGGGCCCCCGCTGCAGGATGGTCGCGGGCCACTAGCGGCCTATGGCCCACGCCGCTGCTCTAGCTTTACGCTTCCTTCCGCTCCCAGTTATTGCCCGGCCTTGCACGTCCCTTCCTTGCACCCCACCCCAAAAGCCCATTGCTTCCGAGCAGGAGGAGTTCGAAGCTGGCTTGGGCACTCTGTGTGTGCTGCTGTCACCGCGCTGGTTGCAGTATGGACAGACCCCCAGCCCGGCAATGCTCGGGGGGCAGAGAACGTGAACAGGGGCTTGGGGCTAGACCCTAACCAGTGCAAATGGGTCTCCCTCCATTGACTTCAATGTGGTTCCACTGAGTTACCCCGGCTGGGGAGCTGTTGGTCAGGTCCCAGGGACATTATGGGGCTGGAAACGTGAGTTCACATACAATAATATCGTCACCTCGGCCATCACATCAACCCTGCTTTGCTGGGAGAAGAGAACGCAGCTGCTCAGACCTATTTTAGCCACGTTGCTTCACGTCCTTACCTGTGCGCTGAGCATTCTCCCGTGCTCCCCCCGCCCCCGGCTTTGTGATCTGTGTGCATGCTTGGCAGGCAGCTGGCTGATTTTCTGTGTTTCGACTCCCTCCCTCTGTCTGTCTCTGGCGCTCTCGCGCACCGAATCCCAGCTGACCACTTTGTGTGTAATAGTCCTCAGAGGGGAATTAGAGGGGAGTATTAAATGTGCGGTTAAATAAATCGCATTACCTAGCGTGCCTGCAAGAGAGAGGTTTCTCTTTAATCAGCAAATCCACCAGAGCGAGGCGCTTCGCTTGCCAAGCGGTGCGTTTCCATTCCGAGGAATCCCCAAACAGACCCCGCTCTTCCCACTGGCAAGGGCTTCAGGCGAAGGGCAGAGGCAGCCTTTTCACACACCCCTTCCTCTATCCACCAACCCCCCACGTCGTGTGTGGCTCATGGATGGTTTGGTTATTTCTGTCTCCTGGTGTCTGAATGCCCCGACCGGGCTAGCCCTGGGCTGCTTAGTGTCTAGCAAAGACAAGGACATTCACATTTCAGGATTGTTCTGCTGCTGTCAAATAACGTTTGTATCATGTGTCCTGTATCCTACAGGTCTATGCAATATTAGTTAGTCACCCACCTGCTCCAAATGATCACCTAACACCAACACCCGTCTCATACACAGCTGGCTTCTACAGGATTCCTGTCATTGGTCTGACAACACGCATGTCTATATATTCCGATAAGGTAACTGATGCATGCTTCCTAGTCCGTATCTCATACATGTGGTGTAAATGAAGAGCGTCCATCAGAAGTGACTAATGATTTCTATACTCCTTTCTCCAGAGCACCTCTCTCCATCTCTCTCTCTCTCTCCTCACATGCCACCGCCCCCTCTCTCTCTGTCCTCTCCAGAATGATCGGATGCCTCTCGCTTTTTCTCTCCTCTGGCTCTCTCTCAATACCTTCGCTTTCCTGTCTCACAATGGTGACCTACATATGGCTGGATCAGTTCGGCAGCGTGTCTGGCTCTGGCTGCCGGCTTCACAGTTCTGTGGCCAAATCAAATTCATGGGCTAACCCCTGAGCTGCTGACTAGTGACAGCCGCTACCTCCCGGGTGGTCCCTGGATGCTGGAGGAACGGCAGAGATGGAGGAGGAGACTCATCCTGCCTCTTTTGGTCTTCAAGGCTGTTTGGTGTTGTTCAGTCTGGGTGTGACTGGAAGTTACCACCGCTAAGGTGAAGTTTTCCTCGGGTTTGAGAGAACACCCGGCCTGCCAAGAAATACCAAGTCCAGTTGCAAACTGAGCTCCCCATCCCTGGGAGACTTTGGGGTGGTCACTTTGGGGTGAGGCGGCCAGGCTAGGAAGAGGTGCCATTCATATCTGACACCCCCCCTATTTTGAGGGTCTCTGTTGCCTTCTTGCCTAGGGTTTGTGCTGGCTTCCTGCAGAGAGGTGAGTTGGATACCTGTGGCCATGTGCCAGGACAAGTGGGGAGTACAGGGGGGGGCTCCTTCGTGAGTCACTTCTCACTTCAGAGCTGCCCTCACCCAGGGTACATCTAAACTACATGGCTCCGTCGATGGAGCCATGTAGATTAGGCTGATCAGCAAAGGGAAATGAAGCTGCGATTTAAATAATCGCGGCTTCATTTAAATTTAAATGGCTGCCGCGCTGAGCAGACAAACAGCTGATCAGCGCGCTAATCTGGATGCTCCCCCGCCGACATGAAAGCCCTTTATCGACCTCCCCGGTAAACCTCATCCTACGAGGCATAACGGGGAGGTCGATGAAGGGCTTTCAGGTCGGCGTGGGAGTGTCCAGACTAGCGCACTGAGCCAACAAACAGCTGATCACCTGTTTGTCGGCTCAGCGCGACAGACATTTAAATTTAAATGAAGCCGCAATTATTTAAATCGCGGCTTCATTTCCCTTTGCCGATCAGCCTAATCTACATGGCACCATAAATGGAGCCATGTACTTTAGACACACCCCTAATGTCCTTTTGTGACAGCAAAGAAGTACCGCAGAGTCCTTGCAGGTGACGGCTAGCTTAGGGTTGTTGGTGGCTATTAGCCAAGGTGGCCAGGGATGCAACCCCATTCTCCGGCTGTCCCTCACCTCCGTTTGCCAGAAGCTGGGAATGGGCAACCGGGGACGATTGCTGGTGGTGTTCACTCCCACCGAAGCACCTGGCACTGAGGGCAGGCTGGATACTGGCCGAGATGGAATTACGACCGGTGTCCACAAAACCAATACAAGTTCCTAACCCTAACCCTAACCCAGGCTAACGCTTCCCAGAGATCTGCCCTCAGTCTCATGGGACCCTGAGAGGTTCCGACTTTCCAATCCTTCCTCAAGGACAGGACAGGAGGCCCTGGCTGTTTCCTGGATCTGAAGAAAGGCTCTGTGCCCGCTTGAGCTCCAGCTTCCAGACTATTGAAATCCAGTCGTCCCTCCTTTGTCTGTCGGCTACTGGAGAGCCCAGCATTTTGGAAATGTTGAGAAACCTTGACCTACTAAGGCCCTATAAGACTGATCGGTGCCACCAGTAAGCAGGTCGCCACATTAGTCTGTATCTGCAAAACCAGCAAGGCCTCCCGAGGCACATTAGAGACTCACAGGTTTATTTGGGCATCAGCTTGCGTGGGCAGAATCCCACTTCATCGCTGGTAAGCTTTTTCTCATGTGTGTGTAGGTTCTTGTACTGGTTTTCTTGGGTGTTCTTTGTGATGCTGTTACCTTAAGAATAAATGTGCTTGCTTAGAAGAAGCAGTCGTCTCTCATGCTTTTCAATCAGAAACACGGTCAACAATATTATTGACAATGAATACCAAGGTCAGCTCTGCTTCTTCTAGGCCACACATTCAACCACCCCATGCACAGGTCTAGCCCCAGAACACAAGAGTGTCCGACATTGGCGCGAGTGTCTGCCGCTCCACCCAAAAGGGGAATTCCAGACTGCAGAGGCCAACTAAAGATTTGAGAGCCAAAAGCCTCTTGCTACGAGTCACAGAAATGCCTGCGCGGCGAGACTTCCGGGCCCGGCCCTGAACTTGTGGAGCTGAGTGGTCCGTGAGCCCTCGGTGGGCAAGCATGAGCTGCAAAAGTCTATGTCTAGCCTTTGTTGTTCCTTACAGAGCATCCACCTCTCCTTCCTGCGCACTGTCCCGCCCTACTCTCACCAGTCCAATGCCTGGTTTGAGATGATGCGTGTATACAACTGGAATCACATCATCCTCATCGTCAGCGACGACCACGAAGGTCGCGCCGCCCAGAAGAAGCTGGAGACGCTCCTGGAAGAGAGAGAATCCAAGGTCAGTATCGAACCATTGTCGTGTCGTTTTGTTAAAGAGCAACAACAAAACTAGGAGTCTCAGGCTGTTGTTTGTATGTAGATTCCTGTATGTAAAACACCTTTTTCTTTCCATTGTAACATGGCTAACATTATGCTTAAAGCATCAACAGTGTCTGACTAGTACCTGACAGAACTTTGTACTTTATTCATTTCACTTGCTTTGCCATGGTCAAAATCTCCTACGTGTAAATCGACTACCAAACGAAGGGCAGAATAACCTGGAGCTCTGCAAATACCTCGCCCGGGCAAGGCCCACCCAGGGAGGGAACCAATCGCGCAGCTTAAGGAAACGCCCACCCCCATTTGCACTTCCTAAGGGTACAGTGCAGGCTTGGCAGAGCCAATTAGGAAACAGAGTCCGAAGAGCAGCTTGATTGGCCAACTGGCACTTGCTTAGGGGATTAGGCGATAAGGGGAGTCGGTGTGCAGCTGTACAATGGTACAGAGCCTTCTCCCTCCCTAGAGGTGTGTAAGTCCCTTCTGGACCAAGCCCTGGCTGGGATGATGGAGTTGGGGTTGGTCCTGCTTTGGGCAGAGGGCTGGACTCGATGACCTCCTGAGGTCTCTTCCAACCCGAGGATCTGGCAATTCTACGATAACGTGTCCCCTCCACACAGCTCTCAGCTCTTCGGCTGTCGTTATATGCCCAGGCCCATCCCCACTGACGCACACGCTAAACATGCTTCCCTGACATGCACTGCACCCAGTTTCCGTGTCAAACAAAGGGGCGCATCACCAAGTCCAGCCTAGTCGAGGTTCTCCAGGTGCGCCGGGGGCTCATCTGGTTCATCAGGGGGCCAGGGGAGCCGGAGCTGCATTGCTAAACGGGAGCAGGTACAGATAAGACGGGAAGCCCCAGGGCTGCAGTCCTACTCGGAGACGTTTCCGAGGGAAAGCCTTCTTCACGACTGGCCTGTGGGAGCGACCATTCCCACCCACCGGCAGGGATAGGCTCAAGCCGATCTCAGGTAGGACACGGCCAAGTCTCTCACCGCTACATTCCTGCCTGCCCGGCAGCCCCGGTGAGGGATTCCGCTCCTCGCCTGTGCCTGGCGACGCCTGTAATTCGTTAGTGTCCGGGTATAACAGCAGCGGCTGGGCCGCCCGCCAGTTGTGGCCGAGCGGGCGGTGGATTGGCAGACACAGCTGTGGCTTGTGGTGGCTGCTTAGAATCAGAGAGACCTTGGTGTTGGGAGGCGCCTCTTCTAGCTCATGCCCATTTCTGCAATGGCCCGGCACCAAATGAGCCATCCCTGGGTGCATCCTGTCAGCATGGGCTATCCGCACTGATGGGTCCCCTTGCAGCTTCTTCCATAGCCCAGAGGGTCCTCAGAGTCCAACATTCCCCCCAAAGAGGAAGCCTGTGGGTTCCTTGCGGCAGCAGTTTCATAGACTCCTAGACTTGGAGGTCAGGACTACCCAGATCATCTAGTCTGGCCTCCTGCACTTCACAGGCGGCAGAACCTTCCCCACCTGCCCCTCAGACAGACCCTGACCTCTGCCCACGTGAGGGAAGTCCTCAAATCATGGGCTACAGATGCCACGTTACAGAGATGCCACCACTGACACTAGCTGAAACCTGCAAGTGACCCATGCTCCCTGCTGCAGAGGAAGGTGAAAATATCCCAGGGCCTCTGCCCATCTGCCACAGGGGAAAATTCCTTCCCGACCCCAAATATGGGGATCAGTTAGACCCTGAGCTCGTGGGCAAGACCCCCGCAGGCAGAAAGAAGCTCCGAACCCTCCTTGACTGGTGCTTCATCTACAGCTGCTGGGGATTTTGCACCAGCTCATTGACTCTTCCGCGTGGTGGCATTTTTGCTGAGACCTCCCGCATTGGGTCCAGCTCACCCGCCTCATTATGTTCCCGAGGGCTTTCAGGGTCAATGTCACCCTCGTTCTGAGCCAATGTGCTTGTGTCCCCAGCCTCAGACCTTCCGCCTACAACTTCCACGCTATCGTCTCTGCTCTGCTCCCGGCACTGTCCTTTGGCTCAAGCAAAGAGAACATCCCCCCGCTCATGGCCACATTCTGGTCCTTTGTCACCTCTTGCCCTCAAGGGGGTGCTGCCCCAGCTCTGTGTTATCCTCTTTGTCAGCTGATCTCTTGGAAAGGGGAACCACCACAACTTGGGGGGGGGTCTCTCTTGTGGCCTGCACTGGGTTTGAGCTGAATACATGACACTCCCCTGTGTCTGCTGCGGCCTGCTTCAGACCGTGGGACCCGTCTCTTGGATGAGAGGCTGCCTTCTCCTTTGTCCCTTCTTTGACAACTCCCAGGCTGTCCTCCTCCCTTTCCCTTTTCTATGGACTAGGTTGCTCTAGTCTGCTCTGGACTAGTCAGAGTGCATGACGTTCTAGAGCAGGCTGATAGGTTCCGAGTCTAGAATGGACTCTTGTGACGATCTAGGCCAACCTGCATAATGTCGGTGATCGGTTGGGTTCTGCACTTCTCCCCCAGTCTCTCCTGGTTCTTTGCCCTTCTTATCAATGAGAGGTTGATCCCTGGGCTTTTGTCCAGTTCCTTTCATTTCCATGGCCTGCACCCTGCCTTGGTCCTGTCTCCAGCCATACAGACCGCACATGGACCTGGTGCAGAAAGGAGAAGCTGCTGCCCAACCATCAAGCATTGCTGCCATCCGTCTGGGCAGGCTGAGTATTCGTGGTGATTGCTCATTGTAAAATTCATCTTAACGCCAACCCCGCATTCCCTTGCACTTGGGGACTGAAACCTCTGGTGGCAGCAATAGGATTTCCGGTCATGTCACCTGAGAGCCTCAGATTGTCCAGTCAGGCTCTGAGCGTTACCCTGTGATGGTGCATCGGGGACCCCCGACCGTGCACCCCCGTAGCAGCACGATGAGTCTCTGCCAGCCAGTAGAATGGAGGGAGTTTATTGCTTCTCCAGGATACAGCACAGCACAGACGCGATGTGGTTACAGGAGTCAGGGCCAGGCCGCCTCAGGCCCCTTGGGGTAGGGGTCCACCGCCCCCCTCTACCTCCAGTACTCAGCTTAGTCTCTTCTCTCCATGTTTTTCCAGACTGTCCATCTCCCAAGCCCTGCTCCCCACCCAGGTGGCCACCTCCACCTCCCTTCCTTTGTCTCTCCTTCAGGGAAGAGCCTTGTTATCTGCTCAGGCTGGGACTAGGTGTCTGGGCCAATCCACGTGTGAGTGAGTCAGTGGGAATCCCATGTCACAGCGCAGGGGGACCGGGTTACAGAGCAAACAGCCCCCCCCACTGCGTCACACCCCCAAACACTGTTTTGGTGCCTGAATAATTTAAACATGGGCATTTCTGCCTGGCATTCCTATCCAGCGCGGACTTCTCTGGGACCAGCCGAATTTCAGGTTTGGTTCAAGTCCATCTCCAAGGACTATCAGCCTGATCGAGCTGGTCTTGGTCACACGGAGGCGCTCTGCCGGCTGTGAGCAGTGCGATTGTTCAAGACTGCAATAAATTCCCCCCACAGACATTTGCCTTGGTAAGTGACTCTGTTCCGACTGTGCCCTGGGTCTGTTGTGCTGCCGTTCTGCGAGTGAGCCAGAAAACCAGCACGCTGGCAGGCGCCTCTGGGTAAAACAATGCTTCGAAGCAAATGCTGGAGAAAAGTTCTGGAAAGTGCATTTTTAATTTGTGATGGTGAGTCTTTGCTTCAAACGCCTGAGTCTAAAAGATACGCGTACCAAACAGGAGCCAGCTACTCAGAGAGACACTCATCCAATCAGGAGCCAGCGACTCAGAGAGACACTTGCCCAATCAGGAGCCAGCTGTAGAACCCTACAACCCATGCATCCCCGCCACACATTTTGAATCTCAAACCAGCGGCTGCACAGAAATGCTTTGATTAGTTAATGCAAGATGGTGGCTAAAGGATCCACATGGAACAATGCGAGGGGTTCTGCTGTGCTGTGGGGAGTCCAGCAGGGACGTAGAGCAGCGAACGGGATAAGGGATGTGTAAAGGAGTCTATCGGGGTGCCCCCGGACACCCCGCACTCTCCGCCTGAGTCTCATGTTCCCCTCGCCCAGAGGTTCACCGTTGGGCGTCCCCAGTCAACTATCTCCCTGGCCTAAGGTGCCCCTTTTTACACCAGGGGTCTCCGAGCTTCCCGCAGCAGGGAGAGGGGGGTCCGGGCCCGCCCTCTCTCACGGACCCCAGCCCAGGGCCCTAAGGACTCGAAACGCTTATGGCGTCCGGTCCGGCTGGTGGGGCGTCTGCCGTAACGCACCAGCCCTCAGGCTCCCTTTGCCTGCCCTGGGCTGCTTCCTCTCCCTGCTGCGCTGCCTCACCGAGGCGGGGGCTTACCTCCGCGGTTTGGTGTCCTCCCCTCTCAGGCAGCCATGTCCGGCCTTTTTAAATCTCCGCGCCGCTTGTGGCCGGGGGTGGGGGTGGCTCCGCCCCCTGTACGTGGGCCTACTTCCGGCGGGGCGGCGCACCCGCCCTCTGGTACCGCCCCTCGCGTGGCGTCAGGCGTGGCCTCAGCGGGTGTAGGCGTGTTGCCGCTTCTGCGGCCTGGGAACACCCGGCGCATCGCCGCTCGCCCCACACTGGGGCCGCCCGGTTTGTCCTCGGCGCCTCCGGCTCCCACCTGCCCACCACCGCTCGCAGTGTGGCTGGTGTCGGGGCTTCTCGCTCCGACCCCTGGGGTTCCGCGAAGGCAACTTCCAGGGGGATCAGAGTGCGGGGCGCCTCTGCCCCGTCACAGGATGGAAATTAAGGCTGGGCAAGACGAGGGCTGTAGGTTTGGCATTTTGCATCAAAAATCAATGACTGGTCCCAGTAGATTTAGGACACGTCTGGGTTCCAAGGGAAATGGTGACTCATATCACGGGAATGTCATTTCCAGAGGGAGGCCAGGTCCTGCCCCTGGGGTGGGTTGCAGAGGGGCCCCATCCTGCACTCCCCTGCAGTGATGGTATCTGTTCCTTGGGGACACCCTCCTGCTATCCCCCCAGCAGGCATGCGTGAGAGCGTTCCGAAAAGGGCAACAGCAATAATGTGCTTGGGACGGCTGCCATAGGATGAGAGTTTAATAAAATTGGGACTTTTCAGCTTAGAAAAAAGGAGACTAAGGGGGGATAGGATAGAGGTCTGTAAAATCATGGCTGATGTGGAGAAGTAAATAAGGAAAAGTTATTTATGCTTTCCCATAACACAAGAACTAGGGGTCACCAAATGAAATGACTAGGCAGCAGGGTTAAAACAAACAAAAGGAAGTTTTTCTTCATGCAGCGCACAGTCAACCTGTGGAACTCCTCGCCAGAGGATGTGGTGAAGGCCAGGACTTTAAGAGAGTTTAAAAGAAATTAGATAAATTGATGGAGGAAAGGTCCATCAATGGGTGTTAGCCAGAAGGGTAGGAATAGTATCCCAGAAGCTGGGAATGGGCGACAGGGGAGGGATCATGTCATGATTCCCTGTTCTGTTCACTCCCTCTGGGGCACCTGGTGCTGGCCACTGTGGGCAGACAGGGCCCTGGGCGAGGTGGATCTTTGCTCTGACCCAGTCTGGCCGTTGCCATGTTCTTATGTTCATGGCCCTCCCCCGCGATGCGCTGCTTTGCCTCCTTTCTGGCCCTGCTGAATCACCCGCCCCAGCCGGGATGGGCTGGTAAAGGAGCCGGGCCGTGATCTGGGTCACACCCACCACAGCGCGACAGCCCATGAAATCCCAGATTCAAAAACAAAAATCCCAGACGCCGAGCAACGTGCCGGACAAAGCAAGAACTCGCAGCGCCCATGAGGTTGTGCGCCCACGTCAAGCCTGCAGGCCTGGGACTGAGTCTTTAGGTCCCGTCTTATCTAGCACGAAAGGTCCAGATAGAACCACTCCCCTCTCTCCAGCCTTTGGTCCAGTCCACTTCCGGGACATCAGCACAAGGTCTCTCCACCTGGAAACCAGAAGGCCGAGGAAACCAGGGACCTGCTGCCTGAGCGAGGGGACCACCCAGTCTGGGAGGGAGAGAACGGTTCACGTCTCCTGCCACCAGGCCCGGCTTTGCGCTGTGTGTCTCCTGGGGTGATGGTGAGACGTGGCAAAGAGGCACCAGACAGTCCTACCTTGGCCATCGGGAGACGGAGCCTGCCATGAAGACAAAACTGGGCTCGGGGTGTGACGTAGTGGGGGTACCTGGCTGGTTTCTATGCTGCTGGCTCTGGGGTAACCCCCACTGGCTGCCGTGGGTACCACGACCCAGCAAAACAGGACGAGTCACTATGCAAACTAGTATGGCCAGACACCCCCCATGGAGAGGAACAAAGGAAGGTGGAATGCTGCCCTGGCAGGGAAGAAGGAGCTGGGGAGGGGGGCTGGGACTCCCCTATCTCAAGGGGGGCACTGAGGCCTCTTAGCCCCAGTTCCTGTAACCAGATTACATCTGTGCTGCGCTGTGCTGGAGGAACAATAAACAACCTCCATTCTACTGGCTGGTGTCAGAAGTGGGATACACTGCACCCCGTGGATGAAGCTCCCAGCGGCAAGCGACAAGGCGCCGTAGAAGCAAGAGCCCTGGAGCCAAGCGTGCTGGAAGCAGAGCGAAGCGGTTCCGGGGAATCGTGGGGCGCTGCAGCACTAGACTGGTGAGTCTGCACCAAGGGGACCAGCGGGCCGATGGCCTACGCCCGACTCTTGAAGGCAGAGCTGGTGGGGCTGTGCAGGAGACGGGGGACCCCCAACGCGCCGTCACACGGGGTACAGTCTGTTTTCTCAGATTCCTTTGTACCCCAGACACAGGCACGTTGTAACGTTCCAGATTCTTAGGGAAATCAACCCCCTGCCAGATTTATCTGGAGGTGGGTTCAAGGAGGAGAAAGACAGAGGAAGGGTCCCCCCCTTTCACCGTCCAGCACCCTGCGAGCATAGCGCAGGCAGGAGAACTAGCAACGACTCCTTAAGAGAAGCATCCACCAGAGCCCGGAGGGGGCGATCAAGGCTGCGTGAAGATCAAGCCCAGAGACGAACGCGACGGCGCTTGTCAGGGATGCCTTGGGGAGAAATGTGCCCCAGGGCCCCTTTCGAGTAGGCGCACGGCGGAGCCCCATCGGGGATTTCGTTCGACAAAACGTGGAACACAGGGTTGAACCCCCCGGCCTGAGCCGTTTGGAACTGGGGGGGGGGGTGGCTGAATGCCGTCTCTGGCTTTCGTGCACATCTGCCTGGATCCTGCATGTCCGAGCCGTCCGGAGGGGTAGGGGGGGAGCGCGTGAGCCCTGGCGTGACAAGTTGCTGCAGGGTCAGGGCCGCTGATCCCCGGAGCAACTGGGAGGAGGCCAGCCCAGAGGGAATCCCGCCCCGCTACAGCTGGCTCCTCTGAGTCCCAACCTTCTGGGACTAGCAACAGAACATTGCTCAATGCGCGAAGGGGAGGGGAGAACTCGTCTATCCAAGGTCCGGGCCAGGGCTTTTATCCACCGTGCCTGCCACGGCTGCTGGGAGGGCTCCCCAGACGGAGGGCCTGCCCGGTGCACCGAGGCTGTAGCAATCCACAGAGCAAAGGGGACCGTTTTCTCCTCTCTCTGTACCGGGCCAGGGCAGGTGCCCAATCTGTAGCTGGATCGCCGGGGCGTGCTCTGGTGACCTGCCCTCCCGCCTGGCCCCATGCAGCAGGGAAAGGCCGGCCTGTCCTGACCACCATGGCTTGCACATCCTCACACGTTGCTCCGGCACCGACTGTAGCTACGTGGAGGAGAGTCTGGCTCCCTGCAGCAGGGCCCCTACAAGCGTTTCCCTTTCAACTCTGGCTCAGGGGGAAAATGACCGTCATCAGATAATCATCATCATCCTAATAATACAGCAATAATAAAGTTACTCATCCTAAGACTGTGCATTTTTCTAGCGCTTTTCCATATAAAACGTTTTGTCCTTCCACCGTAATTCGATGGAATTACAATAGCTCAAGTCCTTATAGACACGTAACTTGTCTCTGAATTTAAGGGACCCATTTCATGCTGAAAAAAAAATCCTTACTCCTACATGGCAACATACAACTGCATCGCACCCATCATGCCATTCAGGCGTGTTTCAATAAATGTGGCCCGGCAGGCTCCTCTGTTAGGAAGGGTGTTTGCAAGCTCCAGCGTTATAGAGACCCTTTAGCAAACAGTGGAGGAGGAGGTGGATGTTGGATTGCTTTACTACACGTCATTTTCAACTGTTTATAATATTCTTCTGTGTCTACATATTTTCTCTGTGCACATTATTCATCAGAGTAAAAAAAGGAACTATGAAAACCTCGACCAACTTTCCTATGACAACAAGCGAGGACCCAAGGTATATATGCATGGACATGCACGCCGCCCACCAATCTAACTAGCCAATGACAAATAGCCACAGCCACCAAAAAAAGAAAAAAAAAGAAAAGAAAGAAAAAAAAAAGATCCATGACTATGTTTCTTGGTAGCACGTTTTTATGTTGACATAGTTTTGGTTTGAACTTGAGAATGGAAATCTAGCCAACTGACCCCGAAGGATTTCTTTTTGAGACATGCATGTGAACCAGTAATTAACTTGCAAGTTTTTCTTTTTGAAAGCTGAACCGACCCCCTTTCCTCCCCAAAGGAAATGGTCCCTTGGTGTAAGCTGTTCACTTGTCCTCCTAAAGGTTACCCCCGTGCGATATTTTTTTATTTCCCATGTTTTTGAAAAACAACACTCGTTTGAGTTTTCAATTGCATTGCAAAAGCCTTTTTCTCTCTCCTGTACAATGCACGCCTCTTTTTGGGTCTTGACTGACTTCAGTTTGCATGCACAGTGCAAAAAACCCCCCTAAAAGCAAGCAAACAAAAAAAAAAACCTTAAAACAGAAAAGAAAGAAAGAAAAGCAAAGAAAGAAAAGAAAAGAAAAAAGAAAAAGAAAAAAAACCTAGTTAACCTACCATATCTAGCAGAGCTGTATCAGTTTAATGAATTCTCTTGAACCTTTTCTAGATAGAATGGCTCTCACCAGCAAGCGTTAGGCTGCTGCACTAACCAGCTTTGCTCACACTAATCACAGGCTGAGAAAGTTCTTCAGTTTGATCCGGGCACCAAAAACTTGACGTCCCTGCTGCTTGAAGCGAAGGAGCTGGAGGCTCGAGTTATCATCCTCTCTGCCAGGTAAGGAGCGGCCCGGCGGATCGGTCCTTCTGGCTTCTGCTCCCGCCCGCTCTGGGGAAGCGGAGTGACCCAGCTGGGAGCGGGCGGCAGGGCAGAGCAGGCAGCTGCATCACTCCAGCTCCCGCTGCCGCGGCAAATGTAGAGCAGGGTGTGTGTGACCCTTATACAGGACGGCTCTGTGACACGCCCATCGCTGTGCCCGACACCAGGGCCGGATTAAGGGGGGGGCTAGCCAGGCAGCTGCCCGGGGCGCCAACCTATGGGGGGCGCCTGACTGAAGTGGTGAGGGGCGCCATGCTCCCGGGGCGGGTCCGCGCATGCGCCGTGCACCTGGGGTCGGGTCTGCGCATGCGCCGTGCACCTGGGGTCGGGTCTGCGCATGCGCCATGCACCAGGGGCAGTTCCGCGCACGCGCCGTGTGCCCGGGGTTGGGTCTGCGCATGCGCCATGCGCCGGGGGGCGGTTCTGCACATGCGCCGTGCGCCGGGGGGCGGTTCTGCGCATGCGCCGTGCACCGGGGGCGGTTCTGCGCATGCGCCGTGCACCGGGGCGGTTCCGCGCATGTGCCATGCGCTAGGGGTGGTTCTGCGCATGCGCCATGTGCCCGGGGTCGGGTCTGCGCATACGCCGTGCACCAGGGACAGTTCCGCGCATGTGCCGTGTGCCAGGGGCGGTTCTGCGCATGTGCCATGTGCCCGGGGTCGGGTCTGCGCATGTGCCATGCGCTAGGGGTGGTTCCGCGCATGCGCCGTGTGCCAGGGGCGGTTCTGCGCATGCGCCGTGTGCCCGGGGTCGGGTCTGCGCATGTGCCATGCGCTAGGGGTGGTTCCGCGCATGCGCCGTGTGCCAGGGGTGGTTCTGCGCATGTGCCGTGTGCCAGGGGTGGTTCTGCGCATGCGCCGTGTGCCAGGGGCGGTTCTGCGCATGTGCCGTGTGCCAGGGGTGGTTCTGCGCATGCGCCGTGTGCCAGGGGTGGTTCTGCGCATGCGCCGTGTGCCCGGGGTCGGGTCTGCGCATGTGCCATGCGCTAGGGGCGGTTCTGCGCATGCGCCATGTGCCCGGGGTCGGGTCTGCGCATGTGCCATGCGCTAGGGGTGGTTCCGCGCATGCGCCGTGTGCCAGGGGCGGTTCTGCGCATGCGCCGTGTGCCCGGGGTCGGGTCTGCGCATGTGCCATGCGCTAGGGGTGGTTCCGCGCATGCGCCGTGTGCCAGGGGCGGTTCTGCGCATGCGCCATGTGCCCGGGGTCGGGTCTGCGCATGTGCCATGCGCTAGGGGTGGTTCCGCGCATGCGCCGTGTGCCAGGGGTGGTTCTGCGCATGCGCCGTGTGCCAGGGGTGGTTCTGCGCATGCGCCGTGTGCCAGGGGTGGTTCTGCGCATGCGCCGTGTGCCAGGGGCGGTTCTGCGCATGTGCCGTGTGCCAGGGGTGGTTCTGCGCATGCGCCGTGTGCCAGGGGCGGTTCTGCGCATGTGCCGTGTGCCAGGGGTGGTTCTGCGCATGCGCCGTGTGCCAGGGGTGGTTCTGCGCATGCGCCGTGTGCCAGGGGTGGTTCTGCGCATGCGCCGTGTGCCAGGGGCGGTTCTGCGCATGTGCCGTGTGCCAGGGGTGGTTCTGCGCATGCGCCGTGTGCCAGGGGCGGTTCTGCGCATGTGCCGTGTGCCAGGGGTGGTTCTGCGCATGCGCCGTGTGCCAGGGGTGGTTCTGCGCATGCGCCGTGTGCCAGGGGTGGTTCTGCGCATGCGCCGTGTGCCCGGGGTCGGGTCTGCGCATGCGCCGTGTGCCCGGGGTCGGGTCTGCGCATGCGCCGTGTGCCAGGGGCGGTTCTGCGCATGCGCCGTGTGCCCGGGGTCGGGTCTGCGCATGTGCCGTGTGCCCGGGGTCGGGTCTGCGCATGCGCCGTGTGCCAGGGGCGGTTCTGCGCATGTGCCATGCGCTAGGGGTGGTTCTGCGCATGCGCCGTGTGCCCGGGGTCGGGTCTGCGCATACGCCGTGCGCCAGGGACGGTTCCGCGCATGCGCCGTGTGCCCGGGGTCGGGTCTGCGCATACGCCGGGCGCCAGGGGCGGTTCCGCGCATGCGCCGTGTGCCCGGGGTCGGGTCCGCGCATACGCCGGGCGCCAGGGGCGGTTCCGCGCATGCACCGTGTGCCCAGGGTCAGGGCCACGCACGCACCGCGCGCCCGCTGCCCAGAGCACAAGTATGGCTCGGTCCGGCACTGCCCGACACACACAGGTTGTGAGCCTGTTAACCCACTGCGTGGGCAGCTGCTGCTTTAGCATGGGCAGCTGGTGTAGCCCTGGCTGAGGAAGGCAAGCCCCAGCCCCGCCCCTTCTGCCCGAGGCCCCGCCCCTTCAACAACCTTCCCCGCCCCCTGGAGCCAAACCCCACCCAAAACCAGCCCAGTCCTTCCTGGCCACCTGCAGGCCCGGGAAGCTGGGCTGCCGCGCCCCCAGCCCTCCCCTGGCAGCCCGGGGAGCGTAGGCCGTTTTGGGAAGGCACTTCCCTTGCCTACATTACCCGCCGCCCCGCTTTGAGCTCTGGCGTGAGCCGTCTCAGCTGCCCCTTACTCGGAGACTCGCCAGGTGGAGAGCTCAGGCAGCAGGCCAAGCTAGGGCCACAGACCTGGGAGACCACAGGCCTCTGAGTCTGGGGTTAGGACCAGATGGATTATGGGAGGAACGCTGATGAGCCACCGGGTCTCCCTTCAGCTGTTCTCTCCTTTTCCTTCTCCCTTCTCTACAGCAGCCAGGTCCTGGAGCAATGGGTACTCGCATGGCCACTGCCCATTGCTGGATTCCTTCTCTGTTAGAACGGGGGAGAAAAGAAAAGCCAGGAACTCTCCCCCTGAAGCCAGCAGGAGGCGCATTGGCCCCCGGGCCAGCCTCCCGGCTGTCTGGACTCTCATCCCATGTGCAGCGTAGCCCTGTGACTTTCTCCCCTCTGCCCCTGAAGCTTCCCTTCGGCACAGCTCTCTCCAGGCCCCGCCAGCCTTGCCGGCCTGGCACGTAGTGCGACCTTCGCTCCTGGCTGCTCAGGGCCGGGCTTGTCCATGGCACCCCCTTGGTGAGGTGCGGCTGATGGGCCTGCGAGCGGTGGAGGGCGGGGCGCTGTCCGCAGGGACACAGGATGGGAACAGAGGAGAAAATTGGGGTCGTGTGTCCAGCTGTGGACACAGCATTTCAGGAAAGGTGGAGACATTGGAGAGGGTCCGGAGAAGAGCAGCAGAAATGGTGGAAGGTCTAGAATATGGGTTCCCAAACTGGGGGGGGTGCCCCTCTGGGGGGGCGTGAAGAAATTCCGGGGGGGGGGAGGTGCGAGGCGACCCAGCCCCACACACCCCGTCAATCTCACCCCAAGTTTTGCTGCTATTTTTGGGGGGGGGGCGTGAGGGTTTCTCAACAATCAAAAGGGGGGGCGTGAAGCCAAAAAGTTTGGGAACCACTGGTCTAGAAGACAGGGCCTGTGAGGGGAGGCTGAGAGAACTGGGCTTGTTTAGTTTGGAAAAGAGAAGGCTGAGGGGACGTGATGGCGCTTTTCAAGTATCTAAAAGGGTGTCACAAGGAGGAGGGAGAAAACTTGTTCCCCTTGGCCTCTGAGGGCAGGACAAGCAGCAATGGCCTGAAACTGAAGCAAGGGAGGTTTAGGTTGGACATTAGGAAAAACTTCCTGCCTGTCAGGGGGGTGAAACCCTGGAATAAATTGCCTGGGGGGGTTGTGGAATCCCCATCACTGGAGAGATTGAAGAGCAGGCTGGACACACGCCTGCCAGGGATGGTCTAGATGGAGCTGGGTCCTGCCGTGCGGGCAGGGGACTGGACTTGCTGACCTCTCGGGTCCCTTCCGGTGCTAGGGGTCTGTGGTTCTAAGCAAAGACGGGACGAGGCTCCTCTGTGGTAACCTGTGCTTGAACCTGCCATGGGCATCAATCCCCAGGACTCAGTGGAGCCAAGGGCTCCCGCTACGGACACTTCTCAAGCTCAGGAAGCCGCCCAGCCTGACTCCCCCTCTCCTCCCCCCTCGGAGACGGGGAAATGGACAGAGAGGTCCAGGCAACATGTCTGGCCTCCATGGCTTTGGGGAAACTGAGTCCAGAACGAGTGACGCCTGGGGATGAGCCCAGCTTGTCAGCCAATCACCATTGCTTGCGGCTAGGATGACCCCCTCCCTCTGCGCCTGGCTTTGCAGGCGGTGCAGTGGGGTGCAGGCAGGGTGGGCCTCGGAGGGAAACCCCTGCCCTGTCCGGGGGGGATGGGCGATGGAGCTGGGTCCTGTGTCAAAGGCCAGGAAATTCCCCCTCTCCCCAGACAGACCCTAGTCCCGGCTGGGCTCCTTCCTGCTGTGATGGAGCCAGGCAGAGTGAAAGGGGAGCGAAAAGCCACTCAGCACCCCCATGCCGAGCCAGAGTCAGACCCAGGGAGGCCCCGGGCACACTTGGGTAGCCTGGCTCGTTCCTGCTTCCGCCAAACAGGCGCCACGTGGCGCCCTGCCACGCCCGCTGGGAAACCCGAAGGCCGTTGTCTCTGGAGAGGGAGGGGCTGGGGGCACCTGCTGGCTTTCTCGGTTTCTTTATCAGTTGTAGAAACCAGGTTGTTTCTGCCGGGAGAGTCCATCTTCTTGGGCTAGTCACCCCCCACGTGCCCGGGGCATTTCCAGACCCGGGGGAGGGTCAGGGATATCCCGACAGATCTCCAAGCCCTCTCCCCCTCTGCCTGCCCCCACTGGGCGCGCGCTCATGCCCCCGGGGCTGGCTGTGACACACCGGTGTTTGGGGGGAGACTCAGGGCCGGCTCCAGCCATTCCTGCGCCCCGGGCAGCGGGCGCGTGACGCATGTGCGGCTCCGCCCCCGGGCACACGGTGCCCCTTTCAGCTGCCATCGGGCATCCCCCATAGGTTGGCGCCCTGGGCAGCTGCCCAGCTAGCCCCCCTCTTAATCCGGCCCTGGAGAGACTCCCCAGGTGCCGCCAACCTTCTGCCTTTCTCCTCTGGAAATGGCGCTCGGGAGCCCCAGCCCCGCGTGAGAGGAAAGGGGGCAGGGAATTCTCTCTGCCCCAGCCTGCTGGCTCTGAATCAGAGCAGGGGAAGGGAGGCTGCTAGGACCCCCGGCGACCAAGACAGAGGCTCATCCCCTGCATTCTCTTGTGTCTCTCTCCAGCGAGGACGATGCAGCCACCGTGTACAGGTCGGCGGCCATGCTGAATATGACGGGCTCGGGATACGTGTGGCTGGTGGGGGAGAGAGAGATCTCTGGCAATGCCCTGCGATATGCTCCTGACGGTATTTACTCCCACGGCTCTCTGCGAGTGTTTTGCCATGGGGGCCGTGCAGCGGGCTGCTGGCCCCTAGCTGGGACTCCTAGGCGCGATGGTCATATGGCCGCTAGGAAGGCAGTTCCAGCCGCCCCACACCGGCTGCGCTTTGCTCGGAGGGTGTCTGGGCTGCCCCAGGCCAGGCTGAGAGAGGACACAGCTTGTTGTCCAGGATGTTCCCCCCGATGCAACCCCCAAACCGCGCAGGCCCAAAGAAGCAGCAGCAGAACACACAGGTACGTTGTCAATCCACATAGGTATGAACCACGAGCCAGGGAGGGCAGCGACCGTGGGAACAAAGCTCCGTCATGATCCCCCCAACAGAGGGGCAGCCGCCGGCACTGAGTAGCCGTGCACGCCCCGTGCTAGGCAGGCGCACGCGTGCACACTCGCTGACTTCACCTGCTGCTCACCTTAAAGCACCGTTGTGGTGCACCGGCCCCAGCTGGTCACATGAGATCCTACGCAGCAAGGGCATCCTCTTCCTTGTGGGTCACCCCTCAGTAGGCAGCCTGTCTCGCTGGCTAGCTATGCGTTCTCCCAGGGGTACCACGCTCCCCACACTTTGGACCCTGAAGCTCACAAGATCTTGCCACAAGGACGGAAAGCACATCCAGGCCCTCCCCTGACATGCCCTCCCCCTCCAGAACAGACCACACAGAGCCTGGCATGGCCACGCTTGCTGAAACGGGCACGTTTCTGCCACACATCAGTTGGCTCTGAGGATGGCGGTGGCATGGGAGGAGGTGGAATCTCCATCCCTACAAGGTATTTAAGTCTCGGCTTGACCAAGCCCTGGCTGGGCTGATTGAGTTGGGTTGGTCCTGCCTTGGGCAGGGCGCTGGACTCAGTGACTCCTGAGGTCTCTCCCAGCTCTATGATTCTATGGGGTGAACCGTCGTCAGCAGCATAGACAACTTGGTCCTCCTAGTTTGGCTGAAGAGCCAACAGAAAAGGGTTTCTCCAGTGCTGTCACGAGAGGTACCCCCAAGATAAGTAAAGCCCATCGTGCAATGTAATGCTCTTCCCCCAGCATGTGAAATACGTGCTTTCCCCGATTCCCATGCAGCCTTCACTCTCTTGTTCCCTTGGGCATGGTACAGAGCAGAGGTATAAAGTACTTGTACCAGTCCTCATTGGAAAGACCTCCAATACAAGAGGCGTCCCACTGCCTGGGAAAAGGCCATCTGGGAGGCCAAATGGAGTGAATACAGTAGGTAGGTAAGAAACGAGCTTCTCTGAGACGCCTTGTGAAATTGTGCCTGCAGTGGAGCAAAGTCATAGTCGATAACGGTAAACCAGGCACAGCCATGCAGTGCAACTGAAGGGCCGCTAATATCCACTGAAATATTCTGCCGTGGTCTGTCTGCAGCCACTGGTTTTAAAGGTGCCAGAAGAAACAGTTCTCTGCGTGTCCCTCCGTGTCCTTGTGCAGCCCTGACCGCCAGGCATAACTCCGCAGACGTTCCTTCCTCTTTAGTGACTCCCAAATCTCCTTCATGCACCGCATGCGGGATGCTCGTCGCAACACTGCTGGGATGCTCGCCCAGGCATCCCGGTATTAGATATCCAATAGCACCTTTCCAGCAGGAGCTCAGAATGAGCGTTGTGGACTGTCAACACGTCTTTGGCAAGGACTGGCTCTGCCCAACCTCCTTGCACAGCTCGGCACCTTTATCCGGCACATCCTTCAGTCAAAAGCCTATGGCGCACGCTGCCGTTTCTGCCAAACCAGCAGAATTTCTCCAGAGAGGATTGGCAAGTATGTTACATCTTCCTTTGATATGCACCAGACCCAAGTCAAACCTGAAGAACCCACCAACGCAGCCTCATGGGCAGCAGATCAATGGCCTTATAACAGAGGCTTGGAATAGGCAAATGATCAGTTTCAAAGGTGAAATGTCTTCTAAGTGACCTTTGAAGCAAGTCATAGCAAAACCGATCGCCAGGAACTCTAGCTCCGCCTCGGAATACTTTGTTTCTGCTGGGTGAGAGCAGGGATTGCAAGCAGAACCGGTCCTCCTTCCCAGAGCTGAGCTATGTCCAAACACTGGCTAAATGCATCACTTTCACTTCCGTGGTTCAAAATAAGCACAGGATTGGATCTGACACAGAGCTTGATGCAGGGTTTCCAATCCAGGATGAAGTTTAATAAAGACAAATGCAAAATGCTCCACTTAGGAAGGAACAATCAGTTTCACACACACAGAATGGAAAGCGACTGTCTAGGAAGGAGTACGGCAGAAAGGGATCTAGGGGTTATAGTGGACCACAAGCTGAATATGAGTCAGCAGTGTGATGCTGTTGCAAAAAAAGCAAACGTGATTCTGGGATGCATTAACAGGTGTGTTGTGAGCAAGACACGAGACGTCATTCTTCCTCTCTACTCTGCACTAGTTAGACCTCGGTTGGAGTATTGTGTCTAGTTCTGGGCACCACATTTCAAGAAGGATGTGGAGAAATTGGAGAGGGTCCAGAGAAGAGCAACAAGAACGATTAAAGGTCTAGAGAACATGACCTATGAGGGAAGGCTGAAAGAACTGGGTTTGTTTAGAAAAGAGAAGATTGAAGTTTGAGGGGGGACATGAGAGCCGTTTTCAGGTATCTAAAAGGGTGTCATAAGGAGGAGGGAGAAAACTTGTTCATCTTGGCCTCTGGGGATAGAACAAGCAGCAATGGGCTTAAACTGCAGCAAGGGAAGTTTAGGTTGGACATTAGGAAAAAGTTCCTAACTGTGGGTGCGTCATTCCACGAGGAGTAGCAGTAGTTCGAATTAGGATCTTAAATTCAAACTACCTACTCCGTGCCGGGAGTAGCCGCGGGCACGGGGTTCGGACTAAGGGAAATTTAAAAATGGCGGTGCCCGGGAACATGCAAATGAAGCCCAGGATATTTAAATCCCGGGCTTCATTTGAAACTCCGCTTGCCCTCATTACCCTACCTAGCTCGAACTAACGAGCTAGTGTAGACGTACCCTGTCAGGGTGGTCAAACACTGGAATATATTGCCCAGGGAGGTCGTGGAATCCCCATCTCTGGAGATATTTCAGAGTAGGTTAGATAAATGTCTATCGGGGATGGTCTAGACAGTATTTGGTCCTGCCGTGAGGGCAGGGGACTGGACTCGATGACCTCTCGAGGTCCCTTCCAGTCCTAGTGTTCTATGATTCTTTAGTCCGAACCAGCTGTCCCTGGCCCTGGGTTAAATCCTGTCACACAAAAGCGCAGCCACCTATGTAACAAGCTAGTCCAAGGAATAAGCTCAGCTGCTCCGATCAGCAGGTAATAGTGACAAAGTGACACCTGGTGGCCGTTCAGGTGTTGCATTCACACCGTGGGCTGGCAGAGAATGCCCAGGAACTTCTACCGCATTTTTTGCAAAATTGCATTTGGCCGTCTTCAATTTTTTGTGAGCTAGTTGGGGTTGGGTTAGTGGCTGGTCCAGAAGAGCATTATGCTCAGGAAAGGTTTTAGCAAAGATGAGAATGTCCTCCAAATAGCAACATGTTATGAAAGAGCTGAGAGAGAGAGAGCGAGAGAGAGAGAGAGAGAGACCATTCTCTGAAATGCTTCTGGAGCAGAGACTAAGCCAAAGGGGAACCATGTTGCAAAACATGCTATTGCTGGGAATGCCTGCAAAATGTCCCTAAAACATCCAAAAGCCTGTTTCTCTGTGAAAAAGACAAGAGGGGTGGGACTGAAAGGGAGTCCCAGGCAGGACTCAGGACAAAAGTATGTTCCTTCTCAAAGGTCATGTATGATGTTGCAAATATGCAAGTAATTGTAGGGCCTGATCTCGGCTGCTTCTGCCAGCTTCCCCCCCACCCGATGGCAGGAGGGGAATCGCAGCTGCTGTTAGAGCAGCTCTTAGTCCTTCTGTGCAGCCCAAGGGGTACAAAGAGTGTGCCAATGAGACCAGGGCTATAGTCCATGCACCACTGACCTCCTGGTTCACCGAAACTAACAAGCAGCCTGCCTGGTCCGAGAGGCACACTCGGAGCACGGAGAGTGAAAGATCTGTGTTTTCGGCTGGTCTTGCACGAGAAAAGTCTGTTTCTCCTGGCTTGTTCTCAGTTTGGTCTGGTCGCCCTTCTCCCTCGTGCCCAGACATCACCTGCCCAGGCG
This sequence comes from Pelodiscus sinensis, assembly GCF_052426305.1. Lineage (NCBI taxonomy): Eukaryota > Metazoa > Chordata > Testudines > Trionychidae > Pelodiscus > Pelodiscus sinensis. The sequence goes on along the minus strand of NC_143074.1, from coordinate 2,947,406 downwards.
TGCGCAAGGAGATCCAGGACCAGGCAGAGAAGCTGTCTCAGAACCAGAACTTCTCCATTCCACTGCTGCACTTGATCCCTTTCCCTCCCCTCCCTGTGGGTATGGTTCAGGATCCCAGGAGGAATCAAGGGAGCGGAGGGTTTCCGAGACCTTGTGGGGGAAAGCCAGCCTTTTCATAGGCCCCACCCTTTCCCAAACTGGGATTGGCCAAAGCAAGTGCCTATCACTTCTGATTGCACCCTGAGAGCACGTTGCAATAGCAGCAGCCCAGTATTTGCCGGAGGGGACTCAGCGAAACAGGCCCTGAGGAGCATTCGTGGGGGTTAGTGTTGCTTTGCACTGCAGCACTGAGTTCCAACAGTCATCGCTCACCAAGCTCCCTTCTCTGGCTGCTTCCAGGGGAACACGAACTGCTGTAGCAGACAGCTCTCCTGGATTCACTCCCCCCTTGCCCAGAGCAAGCACCCCGGCCCCGCTGCGGCCACCCTGGCCTCTTAAACACCCATCTGACGTCTAGTGCTGGGGCTTCCTCATACACTGCCCCCCCCCTTGGGCCACCTGTGGCTGCCTGAGTTCCCAGCGTGCTCCGCAGAACACCTAGCAGAATAGCAAAGAGCCCTCCCTGGCCCCAGCCTGAGTCTCATCCCGGCTCCCTCAGCACCAAGGCTGTAGGGAGTGAGTCTCCCATGGCCCAGAGTTTGTTGGCCACGTGGTGGAACCCTGCTAACAAAAGGACTCCAGAGCTGGTGAGACGGACCTGTGGGGGGGCACGTCCGCCTGGAGGTCTCTGACTTGGGCCCTGTCTCTGTTCGCTGCAGGGGTGATCGGTTTGCAGCTCATTAACGGGAAGAACGAGTCAGCTCACATCAGCGACGCGGTCGCAGTGGTCGCTCAGGCAGTGCACGACTTATTCGAGAAGGAGAATATCACGGACCCCCCGAGAGGCTGCGTTGGGAACACCAACATCTGGAAGACGGGCCCTCTTTTCAAGAGGTATGTGGGCTCCTGCATTGTCCCTCCCCCTCTGCACCAGTATTTACCACCAAACGTGACTTTGGTAGCATCTGGATTTATGAGTTCCCCAAATGTTTGAAGAGGCAGTATGAACTAGTGGTTGGAGCACAGGATTTGGTGTCAGCCTCCCTGAGTTCTGATGCTAATTCTGCTGGTGAATTAATCCACTGATGAGAGAGGGAGGCAAGGAGATCTGAATTGCTATTCAGACCATGTCTTCACTAAATGGAAGATCGATGCTGTCGGGATTGATCTTCCGGAGTTTGATTTAGAGAGTCTAGTTAAGACACAGTAAATCAAACTCAGAGGGCACCTTCCCTCCTCAGCACAAATGTTCCCATCAGCCTCCCGCTGTAGAGATGGCAGGGAAACTCGAAACAAGGTACGTTGACTCCAGCTATGTAATTAACGTAGCTGGAGTTGTGTGTCTTGATTCAATGTTCCCTTTTAGTGTAGACCTGGCCTCAATATTTTAAATACAACTACATGATTATGCCACTCAGAATGGAAAGTAAATCTGGAAAGAATAATTAAGAGCAACAACCATCACTGCAGGAAACTGGGGAGAGGGGGCCATGGGTATAACCACTTTCAGTCTTATCATCTCTTTTCAGATGCTAATTTTCCAGGGAATTGACTTTCCCTTGGGTATCTATGAATCCCTGAGCACAGAGTCTATTAATCTGGGACTCATAGGGAATGAAAAAATACAAACCGGAATCTTGTTCACAATAGAAGAAAATGCCAGCAACGTAGTTATATTTGTGTTGGTCTACAGCACAACAGCACGTCAGCTTGAAACGTCACACAGGAATAAATCCAGCTGGGGGTCGCAAAGAGGGCTGGGGGAATGGCTTTTGTTTTCAAAAGGTGTGAGTTTTAGAAAATTGGGCACTACGCAGGCAAAGTAGATCTGGTCATGGGATCGGCAGCTTTACACCTAGCAGGCTAATTGCTCTGATCGGGTGTGGGGGTGATCTGTGGAGTTGGGGGTGCCTGGGAGAGCTATAGGCTGGATTTGGTCTGACCGGGAGTAGGGGTGCTCTTTGGAGTTGGGGGTGCCTGGGAGAGCTATAGGCTGGATTTGGTCTGACCGGGAGTAGGGGTGCTCTTTGGAGTTGGGGTGCCTGGGAGAGCTATAGGCTGGATTTGGTCTGACCGGGAGTAGGGGTGCGCTTTGGAGTTGGGGGTGCCTGAGAGAGCTGCAGGCTGGGTTTGATCTGACCGGGAGTAGGGGTGCGCTTTGGAGTTGGGGGTGCCTGAGAGAGCTGCAGGCTGGGTTTGGTCTGACCGGGAGTAGGGGTGCGCTTTGGAGTTGGGGGTGCCTGAGAGAGCTGCAGGCTGGGTTTGATCTGACCGGGAGTAGGGGTGCGCTTTGGAGTTGGGGGTGCCTGAGAGAGCTGCAGGCTGGGTTTGGTCTGACCGGGAGTAGGGGTGCGCTTTGGAGTTGGGGTGCCTGGGAGAGCTATAGGCTGGATTTGGTCTGACCGGGAGTAGGGGTGCGCTTTGGAGTTGGGGGTGCCTGAGAGAGCTGCAGGCTGGGTTTGATCTGACCGGGAGTAGGGGTGCGCTTTGGAGTTGGGGGTGCCTGAGAGAGCTGCAGGCTGGGTTTGGTCTGACCGGGAGTAGGGGTGCGCTTTGGAGTTGGGGTGCCTGGGAGAGCTATAGGCTGGATTTGGTCTGACCAGGAGTAGGGGTGCGCTTTGGAGTTGGGGGTGCCTGAGAGAGCTGCAGGCTGGAGGGATCTGGTCTGACCGGGGTTAGGGAGAGCTGCTGAGGAGAGCTGCAGGCTGGGAATCTGAACTGCGGGGCTGAGTTGCAGATCTCACGCTTGCTTGGGAAAAGGCAGGCGTACGTAGCCTCACTCGCTTGCTATTCTTTCGGCGCCCAGCGTCCCAGACCAGCTCCCGTGGTCTGGCTCATTGGGATCTGGGTCTGCCCCAAAGGTCAGGGCTTAGAGTGACACTGGCTGGACTCCATGTCCCACCCGCTTTGAACCCTTCAGGGCCGTTCCTGGGCTGGTTGCAAGCTGCCGGGGCCTAGCTCGTCTAGGGAAACCAGACCCACAGCGTTTATCTCACTGACTAACGGAACGTCTGCTCCCCGGGCTACCGACCCTCTTCCCCAGAGAGCAGGGCGGCTTCTTACCACCCTGCTGCCCTGGGTTCTGGGAGCAGAGAACACGAAGAAACTTGTCCTGGCACCTAACCATGGGTCTTCTTTGTAGAGTGTTGATGTCCTGCAAGTACATGGAGGGGGTGACCGGGAGACTGGAGTTCAATGAAGACGGGGACAGGAAATACGCGAATTACAGCATCATGAACCTGCAGAACCGGAAACTGGTGCAAGTTGGGGTTTTCAATGGCAGCCACGTACGTATGGCCCTGCGGGAGAGCCGGAGACGGAGGTGTGGGCCCGGCCCCAGGCATCTAAAGTCTCTCTCGATGACTCTCGCAGGTCCTGCCCAATGACCGGAAGATCATCTGGCCGGGAGGAGAGACAGAGAAACCTGCGGGCTATCAGATGTCAACCAAATTGAAGGTACCAGCAAACGGCCTGTTCGTGGTGCTCCAGCAGCACCGTGGGGCTGCACCGCGGGAGTGCCCTGGGTTCCTGGCACTGCCCAGCCCCCGGCCATCAATGCAGGCCCAGACGCGCTCAGGGTCACGTTGTCAGTGGGTCCCTGCGCAGGGCTGTCCGGCACAGTCCCTAGGGCATAGCTCCAGGGGAGGTGTTTTAGCTGGAGCTGGTGTGACCAAGGCGGCAGGAGACCGGGCTGCTCCTTCTGGCTCTCCCACTGGATGGTTGAGTGGCCCTAGATAAGCTCCTTTGCTAGTCACTCTGCACCCTGGCTGGATGCCCCCGGCCCTGCTCCTCCACGGCCCTCGCAGGCTAAAGGGGCCTTGGGCTGGCTGTGGAGGGCAGCGAGTGCAGCCTCCTCTGAGCACGGCTCACCAGGCAGTTGCTCACAGAACCCCCCTGGAAGGCAGCCCCCCCCTCCAAAAAGCGATGCCTCCCCGTACCAGGCCACGCTCACTTCTGTGCTGCTGCTGGCGGCGGTGCTGCCTTCTGAGCTGGGTGCCCATCCAGCAGCCATTGTTCTCTGGCACCCAGCTCTGCCACCAGGTTTCACGGTGGAGACCAGATGTCACAGTCCGTGCTGTGGCTTTCGCGGCTGTGAATTCGGTAGGGCCTGTTCACTGGTGATGGGCACGGCGGGATCCTTGCCACAAAGGAGAGACTCCGGCCAGTCGAGGCAGTTTGTGTTTGACTGGAGCCGGCGTGTATCCCTCCTCCCCCTCAGGGAATGGGAAGGCCCTCGGCAGAGGCCGAGACTGAGGCAAACGGTCCTTTCCGCTTCCTCCCCAGATTGTGACAATCCACCAGGAGCCCTTCGTGTACGTGAAGCCGACCCAAGCCGACGGGACGTGTAAGGAAGAAATTACCATCAACGGAGACCCTGTGAAGAAAGTCTTTTGCACCGGGCCCAACGAGACCATTCCAGGTAACGGTGCGTCTGGGGAATGAAAACGCAGCCGCAACTCATCCAAAAAACGGAGGGAGCCTAGTTCAGGGAGCAGCTCCCTGGCAAATATGTGAGCACCAGGCCCCCTTTCAACCCTTCTCCAGCCTTCGCGTCTTCTTCACTCCCTGTGGGTGCTGGGAATCTCAGTGGTCGCTGCTCAGAACCTGGTAGCCCCCTCATAGCTCTCTCCTCTCTCTGCATTTCTCTCCTCTTCTCCGTTCTCCCTCTCTCCGCCTCGTCGCAAGCCTCTTTCTTTCCCCCACTCACTGGCCCCTTCCTCTCTTCTCCCCTTACTTTTGTCTCTTCCCCCATACTATGGTCAAACAGCCTTGACAGTAAACTCCACGGTGGGAGGCGAGTCCCCCGGCAGCATCTGCTGAACTCGATATTCTCCTTCGTTTCCTACCCAACGGTGTGGAAAAGTGTTGCTGTGAGCTGTTCCACAGCCACTGCATTCCACCCCAGTGGTGGATGCATTCCTGTGGCATGGAAAATTTTTCTGGATAGACCCAAGAGGGTGTGAATCTTGTCCATTCCCTGCACACATAGTTCATGCAAAAATCAAGCCTGGGTGTTTCTTGTCTCTGAGCACGGGGCTGCAGCGCGATCTCAGTGCTGTGACTTCACCCCGTGAAACACCAGCGCTCCTGCAACAATCCCCACACAAAAGCAGTGACGTGGCACAGAGCGGCCGCTTTCCGTCTGCAGTCACTGAACTTGTGGGTTAGCTCACATGCCCGCAGCACTCTGCTGCATACCACAGGCCTCCTCCCGTCCTTCGCACGGGCTCTGCAGGCTCAGGCACCGAGGCGCTGAATCTCCGTGGTCTTTATGGTGCTACATCACCATCCCTCCTCCCTGCCCCCTCTTCCCACTGCAGGCCGCCCCACTGTGTCGCTGTGCTGCTATGGCTTCTGCATTGACCTCCTCATCCGCCTGGCCGGGGTGATGAATTTCACCTACGAGGTTCACCTGGTGGCCGATGGTAAATTTGGCACCCAGGAGCGGGTGAGTTTCGATGTGCCCTCTGCCCTGAGTTGAGAAACGTGCCTGGGCAGCTGCCGGCAGCAGCGGGGGTGGCTGTGAGGAGCCTCGGCCAAAGCCCCCCCTTTGCCCGGCGCCGGAGGAGGCGAGCCCCTTGCGGCAGCCACAGTGGGGGGCTGACCTCCACGCTGGCTCCCGCAGGTCAACAACAGCAACAAGAAGGAGTGGAACGGGATGATGGGGGAGCTCCTGAGCGGCCAGGCAGACATGATCGTGGCGCCCCTCACCATCAACAACGAGCGGGCGCAGTACATCGAATTCTCCAAGCCCTTCAAGTACCAGGGCCTCACCATCCTGGTGAAGAAGGTAAGGGGTGCAGTTGGGAGGCGGGACTTCCTCCGTCCACAGGGCATTAAGCTCTCCTGGCCCAGTGTGGGGCCCACACACCCCATCACACTTGCACGGCGGAGACAACACGCTGAGCTCACCCGGGTGGGAGGTACCACTCGCGCCGCTTCCCCGGGTCGCTCCCTACCCGATCTGGCTTTGGGGTGACCCACATGGCTTCCGGGTCCTCTGATTCCGCAGCACCAGTCTCCCCCGGAGCTTCCACCGGCTCTGGGGGCTCAGTGCCGCCTCCCACATCTCTGGCTCTCAGCGTCAGGAACTCTGACTGGGTTACCTCTGGGGCTCCTGTAGCAAGTCCTTCCTCCTTGGCATCCAGCCCAGACTGAGCTGAGCTGCTCCCTTTTATACTGCTCCCACCCCTGGAGCATGCCCAGTGCAGTTGGGAGGCGGGACTTCCTCCGTCCACAGGGCATTAAGCTTTCCTGGCCCAGTGTGGGGCCCACACACCCCATCACACTGCCTCAGGCCTCTCATCCGTCCTTCTCCATTGAAGGCCCCTCCTCCTGCCTCCCAAGATCTGCCCTGCTCTGGAGTCCAGGCCCTTTGCAATGCAGCGCCATGGGGGAGGGAGCCTTGTGCTCAGTTGTGGGGATTGGTCGGGGGTGGGGTGGGCATGAGACACTGGTGACTCCAGGGGTGGGACTGACGCCCCCTCCCTCCCACCTTTCAGCACTACCCGGAGATGTTCCCCCCCGGGCTCTCTCGGCCCCATGGGTAGAATCCGGCCCCAGCCTGCCCAGTCTGTTCCCTGCAATGGCTGGAGTGGGAGGGGCAGTATGGCTGGCCCTGTGGTTTGTTACAGGGGCGCTAAGTGACCTGGGCATGGGGGGGGGGGGTCAGTTACTGCTGCGCGATGGACGAACATCAGCACGGTGGCCTTTTAGCAGCACTAGCACCGTCGCCGGCCTCCTCAGCCCCTCCCCCCAACCTCCCTGGTGCAGCCGAGCCTCCATACCCACCATCACCCCACCGCCCGCGGGACCAGGAGCAGGGGGATCCCTAGGCCCTGCCCTCGGGTGTCTCCACCTCAGAGCTAGCCACGGCAGCGCGGGCCCAGCTCCCAAGCTCCCCCCGTCCCCGGGCCCGGCTCTCTTGTGGCGGTGCCAAGGCAAAGCAGCTTTCCTGAGCTCGATTCGAGAGCCCTCTCGTCCAAGGCTGGAGAATGGGCATGTGTGACGGCGCGTTGGGGGTTCCCCGTCTCCTGCACCCCGAAATGGCACAAACAGACTGCACCAGCCGGTGGAATAGAGGAAGTTTATTGCCTCTCCAGGATACAGCGCAGCACAGATGTAGTCTGGTCACAGAGCTGGGCTAGGATGCCTCAGGCCCCCTTGAGTTGGGGGGAGACTGGGCCCCTAAACTCCAGCTCCTCTCTCTAGGCTGTCTCCTCCATCCTCACAGACAGCCCGCAACCAACTCACTCCCTTCCAGCCCTGCCCCCCAGCCAGGGCAGCCTTCACCTCCCTTTGTTCCTCTCCATGGGGGGTGTCTGGCCACTGGTTCAACAAGTTTGGCATTACCTCTGCCTAGCGAGGTTTTCCCTGCTGGGTCTTGCTCCAGACAGCAGGGGTCACCACAGCCCAGCAAGTACCCCCACTACGTCACAGCATGTCCCCTGGTCCCTCTTTGCTGTGGGAGGGGGACCTCTCCTGGGGGCTGAATGAAAATCAAGTGTCTTTGGAGCCTCTTCTTTACAGCACTGGCTGCAGGCCCCCAACTGCAGGCACAGCGAGCGCCATGGGTCGCTCCAGCTCCACCCCAGAGAAAGTCTGTGGCTCCCCTTGCTCCAGTGAGGAGGGGCCAGAAGATCTGAGCGCCCAGCAGGGAGGGGCCAATACACTCGAGTGCCCGGCGGGGTGGGGCCAATACACCCGAGTGCCCGGCAGGGCGGGGCCAATACACCCGAGTGCCCGGCGGGGTGGGGCCAATACACCCGAGTGCCCGGCGGGGCGGGGCCAATACACCCGAGTGCCCGGCGGGGCGGGGCCAATACACCCGAGTGCCCGGCGGGGTGGGGCCAATACACCCGAATGCCCGGCGGGGTGGGGCCAATACACCCGAGTGCCCGGCAGGGCGGGGCCAATACACCCGAGTGCCCGGCGGGGTGGGGCCAATACACCTGAGTGCCTGGCGGGGCGGGGCCAATACACCCGAGTGCCCGGCTGGGAGAGGCCAATACACCCGAGTGCCCGGCTGGGAAGGGCCAATACACCCGAGTGCCCGGCAGGGCGGGGCCAATACACCCGAATGCCCAGCGGGGCAGGGCCAATACACCCGAGTGCCCGGCGGGGCGGGGCCAATACACCCGAGTGCCCGGCGGGGCGGGGCCAATACACCCAAGTGCCTGGCGGGGCAGGGCTGATACACCCGAGTGCCCAGCGGGGCGGGGCCAATACACCCGAGTGCCCGGCGGGGCGGGGCCAATACACCCAAGTGCCTGGCGGGGCAGGGCTGATACACCCGAGTGCCCAGCGGGGCGGGGCCAATACACCCAAGTGCCTGGCGGGGCAGGGCTGATACACCCGAGTGCCCAGCGGGGCGGGGCCAATACACCCAAGTGCCCAGCGGGGCGGGGCCAATACACCCGAGTGCCCGGCGGGGAGGGGCTGGGAGAGCGGGGGACCGGCAGGGATCTGGTTTCCCAGCTGACTCTTTCCAGCCAATGCGCCTGCCCTCTCCTCCCTGTGTGCTAGGAAATCCCCCGCAGCACCCTGGACTCGTTCATGCAGCCCTTCCAGAGCACGCTGTGGCTGCTGGTGGGACTCTCCGTGCACGTGGTGGCCGTGATGTTGTATCTCTTAGACCGGTTCAGGTGAGTGGCCGTTGGGGGGAGGGGCCGTTTTCCCCGAGGCTCCGGCGACTGCACTGGCCCCTGCTCACGCTGAGAGCCGTGGGGCTCTCCTGGGTCGCTCCAGACACGTGGGCACCTGACTCGGCATGACACCGGGGTGACCCGAGCTCCCAGCCCTACAGGGGAGGTAGCGGGGGCTCTGGATATGCCAGAGCCAGTGGCCGCTGGAATTGGCTTCCCTCCTTTCCCGAGAGGCCCAGGGTCCCGCCCTCTGTGCTGTGACGCCCCCCTCCCACGAAGCCCCGTTGCTGCGGGGGCCGCGCGCCCGTTCCCGTGAGGGGGGCTGAGTTCGTTCACGCCTTGCAGTGGCTGATGGGCTGGGAGCCGGGGGGGGGGGGGGAGGGGTTAGCATTTTCCCTTCATGGGCCCAGAGACTGGAGCTGGGGCAGCACGAGGGGCTAAACCTGCCCAGCGCAGACGTGCCCCCCCCGGCTCCGGGAGACACTGTAGGGGGCAGGGGGCTGTAGGACTGGGACAGGGCCCACCCGGAGGGAACACCCAGGCAGTGGCTCACCAGTGGAGGGGAATGGGAAGAGCTACCAGCACAGACAAGTCCTGGGAGGTGGGAGGTGGGTGTGCAGTGCTGGGGAAGGGGCGTGAGGTCCATGGGGCGTGGCCATGTGTGGCTGGAGATTCCGAAGGGCGTGGGCCCGGGGTGGGGGGCTGGGGAGCAGCATGGGCACAGGACATGCCGGGCAGCCCGGGTGCGCCGGGGCCGGGGCGTGGCAGCAATGCGGTTGGCCGTGTCTTGCAGCCCGTTCGGCCGGTTCAAAGTGAACAGCGAGGAGGAGGAGGAAGACGCGCTGACCCTCTCCTCGGCCATGTGGTTCTCCTGGGGAGTGCTGCTGAACTCTGGCATCGGGGAAGGTGAGAGCTGCTGGAGGGCAGGCCCGCAATGCAGGGCGCCGCTCCGGGCCCGTCTCGCTCGGAGCCCCGCGACTCGAGATGGCGTGATGACGGGAGGATGCTGCAGGGTTCCCTGCTGGGGCACCTGGCACTGGCCACTGTGGGCAGACAGGACTGGATGGACCCAGCCTGGCCACTCGGAGGGTCGTTGCATTCTGGCCTAACCTGTCTGCCCCTCCTCCAACACCGTGCTGGGGAGCGGCCGTGGCCACGGGTGGGAGGACACAGCACTTGTGCCACGCCAGGGAACTGGCTCGCTGCTGACTCAGGAGGATGAGTGCCCCGGCTGACACCACGTCCCCTCTGCGTATAGCACCCACTCAAGCTCTGGGCTGCCCCGCTTGGCCACGAATTCTCTGCTGCAGCTCACCTCCTGAGGAAGGACCCACCGACCCAGCCAGGCAAATGGTTTCTCTGCCACGTGAGCTGGGAAACGGTTCCACCAGGTCCCTGACCCTCAGTAGCTGCTCCCCATTGTGGCGAGAGCTGCCCGAGCCTTTTCCGGGTTGGGCAATGGGGCGGGTGGGTCTAGTATCAGCGTCCGGGCTGCCGGGAGCCCGGCTCTCCCTCCATCCTGCCAGAAGGAGCTCCAGCGAGCCACCGTCTTGGCACCAGGGCCCAGCCTTCCCCCTGCCAGGGGATCCAGCCTGGCGCCCCCACGGCCCCGCTCCTTAGAGAGAGACGCTGTGGTGGGGCAGGCAAAGTCTGGCCCCGGGGTCTCCCCAGCAGCTCTAGCCTGGAGCAGATGTTTCCAAGCAATGACTCTGGTAAGTCTGGCTGAGCTGACGGCTCTGAAAGCGCCATACGGGGGAGCAAGCAGCCCCCAGAGCCAGTGTCCTCCCTTGGTGCCTGGAGCCAGCCCTGGGACTCCCGTCATGCCCCGGGGCTGGGAGCCCCAGTGGGGTTCGTTCTCCAGCCCGGGGGATGAGATCCTGGGGCCCGTCCTGGGGCCTGTCTGCTCGGGGCAGCCCCTCCTGGCTGGGACACGCGGCGCCGCAGCTCGGTGCCTACCGCCGCCTCCTTTTCTCCCACAGGGGCTCCCCGGAGTTTCTCGGCCCGCATCCTGGGCATGGTGTGGGCCGGCTTTGCCATGATCATCGTGGCTTCCTACACTGCCAACCTGGCTGCCTTCCTGGTGCTGGACAGACCCGAGGAGAGAATCACCGGCATCAACGACCCCAGGGTAAGGGGGTGTTCGGGAAGGGCTTGGGGGTGTCTCGTGTCACCCAGGCAGGAAATGCTGAGGCAGAGGATGGGCCGATGTGCATCTTGGGGCCGGGCAGCAGGGCCTGTCGCTGGCTCACTGGGTGCTCAAGCCATGGGTCTGTCTAGACTGCATCCCTCTGTCGGCAGAAGGATGCAGATTAGGCAGGTCGACATTGCAAATGAGGCAGGGATTTCAATATCCCACGCCTAATTTGCATAAAAATGGCCGCCGTGTTTTGCCGACTCAGCACTTTGTCGGCAGAAAGCGGCCATCTAGAGGGGATCTGTCGAGAAAGAAAGCCTTTTTCCACAGCTCCATTATGGCTCCTGCAAGGAGGTTTACAGAATCGGTGGGAAAAGGCTTTCTTTCTCGACAGATCCCCTCTAGACGGCCACTTTTTGCTGACAAAGTGCTGAGTCGACAAAACGTGGCGGCCATTTTTATGCAAATTAGGCGTGGGATATTTAAATCCCTGCCTCATTTGCAATGTTGACCTGCCTAATCTGCATCCTTCTGCCGACAGAGGGATGCAGTCTAGACATACCCCATGAGTCCTTAGGGCCCCACACAGGTGCTTAGGAAACGGTCCCCGTGGGTCCCTCCCAGCTCAGGTATCCCGCCTCCCCAGAGCAAGCGGGAGGCCCAGGTGAGCCTGCTGGCTCATCCCACCTGAGACATGAGGCCTGTCTCCCTGCCCATCTCCCGGTCCTGCTGTTCTCCAGCGGGAGAGAAAGCAGGTGCCCAGGGGAAGGGAGACCCGCAGGCGAGGGCAGGAGCGGGGAAGGGTAAGAGCCGACACCATCCCAACCCCCACATGAGGAGCTCACGAGGGATCGGAATCAGTGACGGGGGAGGAGTGAAGGTCCCAGTGAGTCCTGCAAAGCTGGTGGCTCCTGTTCAGCACGTATGGCGGAGGACAGACGCCCTGCCCCTTCCCCCCCCCCGCCCGGCCCGGGTGTCTCAGAGGCAGGCGCAGGCTCTTGCATGGAGCAGTGAGAGAGAACAGATGGACGGATGGACGGGGAATCTCATCCAGAACTAGCACAGAGCCAGGTGCTGTGGCAGTTGTTAGGGAACTTGCACTAATTGGACAGGAAACGACTCGATAGTCTCATTATAACAAATCCAATCGTGGCGCCTGTGACGTAGTGGGGGTACCTTGCAGGTTGCTATGCTGGGCAGTGGGTTGTGAGTGACCTCCACTGGCTGCAGCACGGCCCAGCAGGGCAGGGGGTGAGTCATTATGCAAGGGGGCTCCGAACCTGTCTGACCAGTGATCTCCCAGGGAGCGGAACAATGGGAAGAAGAGGAGTGGAGCCCTGGCTGGGGGGCAGGGCTGGAAGTGAGTAAATTTCTGTCTGGGAACATGGAGGAGACAGCCTAGGGAAAGGGGCTGGAATTTAGGGGCCCAGTCTCCCCCATCTCAAGGGGGGCTGAGGCATCCTAGGCCTGCCCTGGAACCAGATTACATCAGTGCTGTGCTGTATCCTAGAGAAGCAATAAACTCCCTCTATTCTACTGGCTGGTGGAGTCTGTCCGTGCCACTACGGGGGTGCAGGAGATGGGAAAACCCCAACGCGCCATCACAGCGCCCCGCACTTTCCAGCGCCAGGCCCTGCCACAAAGCATTACACCCAGTCTGGAGGATTGCGACCGGTTCTGGGCCCCCCACTACAGAAAGGACGTGGACACATGGGAGAGGGCCCAGGGGAGGGGGCTGGAGCGCATGACCTACTAGGAGAGGCTGAGAGCTCTGGGTTTGTTTAGTCTGCAGAAGAGGAGAGTGAGGGGGGATTTGATGATGCCTTTAACTCCCCGAAGGGGGTTCCAAAGAGGCTGGAGAGAGGCTGTTCTCAGTAGTGGCAGAACGAGGAGCAATGGGCTCAAGTTGCAGTGGGGGAGGTCTAGGGTGGATATTAGGAAAAACTATTTCCCTAGGAGGGTGGGGAAGCGCTGGGTGGAATCTCCATCCCTAGGGGTGTTTAAGTCCCGGCTGGACAGAGCCCTGGCTGGGTTGATTGAGTCGGGGTTGGTCCTGCTTTGGGTGGGGGCTGGACTGGATCTCTCCTGAGGTCTCTGCCCGCCCTGGGGTTCCAGGGTTCTACGATTACCGCGCCCAGCTGAAAGCAGACGAGCCAGACCCCAGCGGACAGGGTGAGCTCAGGGCATTGCCGGCGAGGGCCGGGACTGGCAACGGGAGTCAGGTGCCAGGCGCCGGCGCCCCAGGGAGCAGAGCAGTTAGGGCGAGAGAGGGGGCCGGCAGCTGGGCCTGCCGGGCAAGGTGGGGGGACAGCAGGCACGCAGGGAGCGTGTGACCCCCCCGTTCCCAAGCACCCCCTCGCTGCGCCGGCCGGGCTCACCGCCGGGCCCCCCTTGCCTTGCAGCTGCGGAACCCCTCCGATAAGTTCATCTACGCCACGGTGAAGCAGAGCTCCGTGGACATTTACTTCCGGCGGCAGGTGGAGCTGAGCACCATGTACCGGCACATGGAGAAGCACAACTACGAGAGCGCCGCCGAAGCCATCCAGGCCGTCCGCGACAAGTGAGCGAGGGGCCGCGGGCCAGGCAGGGAGCGGAGCCGGGCCCAGGCTGTCTGTGGTGCTGCAGGCCTCGCCGGGTCCTTCCTGGGAGACGAGGCGGGGACCTGGCGCTGAGGGAGGCATCGGCAGTGCTGCTTGGTGGCCAGGCGGGCTGGGGCGAGATCCCTGCACAAGGCTTCGCCGGCTGAGGCTGGACCCTGGGCCGCAGGGCTGATACCTGTCATGACAGGAGCGGGGACACTCAGCGGTTTCCAGGACTGTGCTAGTCCTACAGGGCAGGCCCAGGGGGATACGGCCTGGGGGTGCTAGTGCCGTAGGGACCAGTGGTAAATGCCTGGGGGTGTTAGTGCAGAGTGGGGGGTTCCCGGGTGTGTGAGTGCTACAAGGGTACCGGAGTACCCAGGCGTGTTAGTACTACAGTGGTACGAGGTGGGGGGTTACCTGGCTGTGTTAGTGCTACAGGGGTACGGGGTGGGGAGTTACCTGGCTGTGTTAGTGCTACAGGGGTACGGGGTGGAGGGTAGCCGGGTGCGTTAGTGCTACAGGGGTACGGGGTGGGGGGTAGCCGGGTGCGTTAGTGCTACAGGGGTACGGGATGGGGGGTAGCCGGGTGCGTTAGTGCTACAGGGGTACGGGATGGGGGGTTACCTGGCTGTGTTAGTGCTACAGGGGTACGGGGTGGGTGGTAGCCGGGTTACTAACCTGGCTGTGTTAGTGCTACAGGGGTACGGGGTGGGGGGTAGCCGGGTGCATTAGTGCTACAGGGGTACGGGATGGGGGGTAGCCGGGTGCGTTAGTGCTACAGGGGTACGGGGTGGAGGGTAGCCGGGTGCGTTAGTGCTACAGGGGTACGGGGTGGGGGGTTACCTGGCTGTGTTAATGCTACAGGGGTACGGGGTGGGGGGTAGCCGGGTGCGTTAGTGCTACAGGGGTACGGGGTGGAGGGTAGCCGGGTGCGTTAGTGCTACAGGGGTACGGGGTGGGGGGTAGCCGGGTGCGTTAGTGCTACAGGGGTACGGGGTGGGGGGTTACCTGGCTGTGTTAGTGCTACAGGGGTACGGGGTGGGGGGTAGCCGGGTGCGTTAGTGCTACAGGGGTACGGGGTGGGGGGTAGCCGGGTGCGTTAGTGCTACAGGGGTACGGGGTGGGGGGTAGCCAGGTGCGTTAGTACTACAGGGGTACAGGGTGTGGGGTAGCTGGGTGTGCTCGGGGACGGCATGTGGAGCAAGCCCAGAAATGTGGCATGTTCCTCTGGGTGGGGCGGGGTAGGGGTCACAGGTGGGAAGGGCCGAGAGCGGGGCTGGCACTTGCCTTTCCCCTGGGGACCAGGCGCTGGCGTCGCTGCGGAGCCGCGGGATTCCGGCACCGGATGAGCCCCGCTGGGTTTCCTGCTGCCGTGTAGAGCAGCTCCGCTCCTGCTGCTGGTCGGGGCGGGCCGGCCAGGCTGGGCGTCGCTTCCCGCAGGGAGCCAGCACCTGGCCGGCGGATGACACTCAAGCCGAGCGCGCCTTCTGCCGCTCCCTCGGCGACCAGCCAGGGCCCAGGGCTGCACTGACTCGGCTCCTTTCTCCGTGCCGCTTTAGCAAGCTCCACGCCTTCATCTGGGACTCAGCCGTGCTGGAGTTCGAGGCCTCCCAGAAGTGCGACCTGGTGACCACGGGGGAGCTGTTCTTCCGCTCTGGCTTTGGGATCGGCATGCGCAAGGACAGCCCCTGGAAGCAGAACGTCTCCCTGGCCATCCTCAAGTCTGTACCCGCTCGCGGCGCTCTCTGGGCATTGCCTGGGCTCGAACGGGGGTGGGGAGGGCAGGGCGAGGAGCTAGCGCCGCCGCCTGCTGCAGGGACTTGGGGGACCAGGGCAGGAGATCCCAGCTGTGGGATCAGAGGCCACGTGAGCCTGATTCCACGTGACAAGCCAGGGCTGGTCCCTGGTAGCGTGAAGGTGACGGTTCCTGCCCGGGTCTCAGGATCGGCACCAAGGGCTGCAGGCGCACTGAGCACACACGTGGCATGTACACATGTGCGGTGTAATACCCACGTGGCGCTCTGCCTGGAACCGCCGGGAGCTCCTCTGCACGTTTGCACACGCAGTGTGCACGCCGTGTAACCGCCACACCCACAAGTTCACTGCAGGCATGCTTGTGTGTGCACGTGTGGGTTGCAGACACACGTGAAATGTACACACGTGGCGCTCTGCCTGGAGCTGCCGGGAGCTCCTCTGCACGTTTGCACATGCAGTGTGCACGCCATGTAACCGCCACACCCACAAGTTCACTGCAGGCAGGCTTGTGTGTGCACGTGTGGGTTGCAGACACACGTGAAATGTACACACGTGGTGCTCTGCCGTGAGCTCCTCTGCACGTTTGCACACGTGCCCCACCTGCCACAAGCAAGTGCCGGGTGGCTCTTTCTAGCCTCTGGCCGACGGGGCACGGGGGCTGCTGAGCAGAGTGGGGTTGCCCTGGGCTGGAGTGAATAAGAGGGGCGGGCTGTCTGCTCCCGGTGTGTCCGTGCGAGCTGCCGCGGGATCTGCCGGTGCCCGGCAGCGGTGCCCAGTGAACGCACTACTGTCTCCTTGTGCTGCAGGTCGCATGAGAACGGCTTCATGGAGGATTTGGACAAGACCTGGGTGCGGTATCAGGAGTGCGATTCCCGCAGCAATGCCCCGGCGACACTCACCTTTGAAAACATGGCAGGTTTGTTCTGAAGCCCCTTTCTTCCTGCGGGTCTCCAACCGCTGCCCTGCCCTGCCCCCAGCCGCTCTCTGGGGGCCATGCGCCGCGGCCGGGGCTGGGGGAGCGTGCGGGGCCCTCTTCCCCCGGGGCCCACAACAAGCCCTGCCCCCGCAATCTTCCCCTTGGAGTCCCAGTAGCGTTCCTGGGCTTGGCGCCATCACCATCACGCCTCACCGCCCGCTCCGGGGCAGGGACGTCCCTGGCAGGCCCCAGCCACCCAGCTCGGGGCTCCAGGGAGCCAGGCAGGAGAGGGCAAGCTGAGCAGCTGGTCTAATGGCTAGAGCAGGCGGCTGGGGGCCGGGACCCAGGCCCACTATGTGACTTTGGACAACTTGCTTCAGCCCAGGGTCTCCCTCAGAACATGGGGAGAATGAGACCTGCTGGGGGAGGGGATGGGTAAGAAACCGCCCTTCGTTTGGCCTGCAAAGCGAGAGCCGGGGTGTCAGAGCGCCTCTCCCCTCCGGGACGCGCCGGGGGGTCACAGCAGCATTGCTGCCTGCGTGGCGCCTTCCCCAGCACATTTCGGGCAGGGGGGTCGGGCAGGCGGGGCAGACTGGATGCAGCGCTGGCCCGTGTTCCCCGAGCAAGGGTAAGACCTGCCCAGAGAGGAACCGGGTTCCTCCACCTCCTCCTCTGGCTTGAGACGCCCCACGGCCCCGTCCCTCTGCGACCGATTCCCCCCGCTCCTGCTCCAAGCGGGGCCACAAGAGGCTGCCACGGGTAAGGGGCACCAGGCACAGCCTCCCCCGCCCCCGATTGGCCACGGCTCCCCTGTCTGTGTCTGTCCCTGACTAGCCACGCCAAAGCTCCAAGAATTAGGGGTCCAGGGCACCCCTGTGCACTCTGTGGGCTGGCAACGGGCCCTTCTCCCTCACCACAACCCCTCCGGGCCACACATGCCCTGCTCAGAACTAGCATCCCGTTCACATGCTGCCTTGTTCCCTTCGAACTCCCTCTTTCCGCAAGGGCCGTAAAGGGTTAACCGGTAAACCGGGAAGCATTGCCTTACCGACATGCTTTCCGGGGTAACCTGCTGACCGGCCCCGGCCCAGCCGGCGCACTCCTACCCCCACAGTGGCCTGGCCAGGCTGGAGCGGCCCGCTGGGCCCGGTTCACCGGTTAAGCCTAACATGTTACCGGTTCGCTTTTTCATGGGAATTTTCCACCCCAACTTCCCGTGCCGGTAAAGTCGCCACTAGCCCGTGTCCAGGGAGCGCGCGCCGAACGGCTGTCGGCACGGCATTGAATCACCGGGGCACAGCAAACTCAAAGACTCCGCGCGGCGATCTCCACCTTCGGCCGCGCCAGCGGGCAGCATTCACGGCGGCAGGACGCGCCCCGCCTCCGCAGGGCGATTGTGACCCTACGACGGAAATGAAACGTCACGAGGCTGTTGCCATTGTCCTCTGTGTAACTGTCCTGCTTATTTCAGGTGTATTTATGCTGGTGGCTGGAGGTATTGTGGCCGGGATATTTTTAATATTCATAGAGATAGCTTACAAAAGGCATAAGGACGCACGGAGGAAGCAGATGCAGCTGGCGTTTGCGGCCGTGAATGTGTGGAGGAAAAACCTGCAGGTAGGACAACCCGTTTTTAGAGCAAACCTCCAACAGGTGCGTTTTCCATTACTTCACCACCTCAGGGAGTACAGAGCTCTGGGGTAGCACAGGGCCCCTCCATCCCGCCCCCAGGGTCCCGACTAACGCTGGGGGTGGCTGTGCTGCTAGTGACCAAGCCAGGCAGCCCCTGCTTTCCCGTGGGAATTCCCCTTGGCACTAGCACACCGGCCGACGCGATCTCTCCCGGGAGGTGAGTTGTGCACCCATCTAAGCAGGACACAAATCACGTCATTCTCCACGGGGCTCCCAGGGGGATCTGGTACCTGGCTCGGGTCTCGTTCTGTTTGAGCAAACAGTGCCTGCCCCGCCCTTCCAAACGCCAGCTGCTGTCGGTGAGCGAGTGCCCCCGTTCAGCTGCTGCTCTCGGGGGGGGGGGGGGGGGGCGCTCGCGGGACCGTTAGCCAAACCGCCAAAGCAGCCCCCCTGCGTAAGTGCAGCGGCAGCCTGGGACCGAGGCCAAAAAGCGGCGGCGTGTGCTCTCGTCAATTGGAGGCCACAGATCTGGAGACACGGGCATCTTGCCACGGCCCCCATTCCTGCGGGGGCTGGCAAGGCCCGTTCCCGGTCCACCCAGATTCCCCGTGGCTCGTTCCAAGGGGCCGTTGCTTGCTACGAACTCTCGTGGCTCCGGAGGGGTCATGTCTCCGTGCCCCTGTTGGGTCTGACACCTTGGCATAGTGACATGCAGGAGCCAGGGCCGGGCTGAACTTTCTGGCTTTCCGAGCTGCTCTGGGATTAACCCTTGGCCCCAGATTAGGACCTGTGGCCTCTCTCTCTGAACTCTCTGGGCTGGTTCTCATGTTTGGGGACGCAAGCCAGCGCTCAGCGGGGCCCGGAGCCTTGAGCTGACCGAAGGAAACTGCTGTCCAAAGCCAGAGAGAGAGAGGCCCAGCGACAGGACCCCCGACAGCCTCCCTGCCGTGCGGAGGGGAACGAAAGGCCCGTGTGACGGCGGCACGGACGGGGATGGGGAAAGGGCTGCTCGGGTGTAAACGGCCTCCCTGGCAGCAGCAGAGGGCAGGAACAAGAACCAGCTGGTGGATACTCTATTAGACTGAGTGCACGTTGCACTCGGCTCCCTAATACAGTATTGCAAGAGCCGTCTCCGGCCCCCTTTGCTTCCCAAAAGCAGCAGCACTGAGGCGGTGGTGCCCACGGGGACGGAGCGCTAGGGTCACGCTGCCATTTTTCACTTGCCAACCTTCTAGAAAATACTGCACTGGGTCACTGGGCAGAATCAGTGGGACTGTAAGCTACGCATGTCACCCTGTGGGTATAAACAGAGTCTCCTGATAAAGATCCGTTTGACAATGTAAGACTTTTCCACAGGAGGAAACGTCAGACCACTAGTATCTGGTACATTACTAGAAGGTAGGCAAGTGGAAAGATTTATTTGTTCAAACAAACAAACAAAAATAATGGTTTGGGGATCACAGTTTTGCCATGGCTATTTCCTGAGATGCCATGGAAGAAAAAGACATTTCATTCCATCCATCTGGCTTTCTTTTCTGTTTCTGCATGTCCGCAGCAGAGAGTACGGAGGAGGAGGAGGAGGAAATGTATCCCCGAGCATGCACTACGCACCAGTGGGATACATTTTGGTTACCCCCGGGTGGGGGGAGAGCCAGCCCTGGTTACACCACCCCTTCCAAAAGCTCACGCACGTGGGCACCAAAGCAAGTGGGGAGGAAATGTTTGGCCATCGTGGTATCTGGCTGGTCCCCACGGCTTCCCCCTCCCCTGCCCCAGCGGCTGGTGCTCCCAGTCTGTGCTAACCAGGTCCGGCTGTCCGACACCCATGGCTACATTTCTGAGTTCTGGTTTTCTTTGAGTTCATGCCAAGCCCCGATGACATCATAGCGCTAATGCTTTGCTTCTTTCCTTTCTTTTCCTTTTTTTTTTTCCTTTTCCTTTTCCTTTGGAAAACGTTCTGCTTTGCTCAAATGCATCATTGAAATTTTGGAATACATTTTTTACAGAATATTCATACAATGACTTCTCTTTCAATGCAGTCCTCTCTCTCTCTTGTGGCGCTAGGATTCAGCTTCAGAAAAGGCCCAGAGCATTTTTTTTTAGTGGTAGGTGCAGCATCTCACCTCTCGGTCTAGCTAGACTAGTTCTGGAAGCAAGGGGCAGGCGTCTTGCAGGCATGTCTCTTAGGAACAAAATGTGATTTAGCCGCTGATTTTTAAATGGCTCCCCCGGGAATGGAGGTTAGCCATGCAGACTTTCCACGGACACAGAAGCGAACAGGGCTGCTTCCCCCACGGGGTTTGCATTTCTCCAGCTCCTAGGCCGTTCCACCTAGTCATAATATTTCAGCCCGTTTGTAATTGTGTATTGGAGTTAGGGCCACGCTGGCCCCTCATGGAGGAGTTGGGAGTAACACCAGCAGAACCTCTCCAGTAGCCGTCTTACCTAAATGAAGGACAGAAATGGGGCAGTTTTCAACTAGATTTAGAGATTCCAGCAACACACTAGAGATCTAATCACTTATACATATTCATTTTAGGATAGAAAAAGTGGTAGAGCAGAACCTGACCCTAAAAAGAAAGCCACTTTTAGGTCCATCACCTCCACCCTGGCCTCCAGCTTCAAGAGACGTAGGTCCTCCAAAGATACGGTAAGAGGAAGAAGAACGATTCTGCCCTCTCTCTCTCTCTCTCTCTCTCTCTCTCTTTCTCTCTCTCTCTTCTGTCATCCCATCGACTACCACACACCCATCCCGAAGCTGCCAGTGTACATGCATAGCCTCATGTTCGTCAACAGTCAGTCAGTCAGTCAGTCAGTCTTCCCGTGGACCTGAAAAGGTTCGGGGACTCCTGAGCGCAGGCAGGAGCCGGTCTGTAGTCCTGTGATGAGTTTGGAGACGCTACGCAGTTTTTTTGTTGTTTTTGACTGGATGAGTTTGGAGTTGACTCTGTTCTTTGCTCACCCCGCTGGCGCGGACGTTTGGAAACCAATGACTTGTTTTTTCCCCCCCTGTTCCTGAGCGTTCCTGTAACTGTTTGTCATTGTATGCCTAAAACAATCACCCAGGTTTAATTTAGGCACTGTCTCACCTCACTGAGAGCCATGCGTGTCACATTCTCTACATGTGATTTTTGTTTGTGCTGGGTAGCGTTCCGGACGTACTGCTAAGGGCCAGGCTGCAGCGGTAACTCCCTGTGGGGAGAGGTTGATTCAAATCGTGGGTTTCTCTGCTCCAGTGCAAGTGCTCACCCGAACCTAGCGGGAACCTGTCCGTTGCCCTGCTAAAGCCCCGCTACCATCCACTGGAAATACCAGTCAGCGTCTCACACAACCCAGGCAGGCCGGGCTCAGAGCCAGTCCCCCATCTGTGCCCACTGCATGGGGCTTTTCCGTGGATGCCAGCTGGGCTAATCTGCGGGGGTCCCTTGGGGCCAGGCCTCGCAATGAACAGGCTGTTGCATTCCCCTGGCAGATTGGCTCAGGGCAGGGCCATGTGGAGGCCGTTCCAGGCTGCCCGGCTGCAGCCAGAGAGCCAGCCAGTGAGCCAGGGTGGCTGAAGCACGGCTCGCCACACTCTGCCATTTGCTTAATCTGTAGCACCCAGGCGCAGCCCAGAGAGTCGAGGGACGTTCGGGGCGCTGCTCCGCCTGTTTCCCAATGCACGATGGGGCCGGCAGTCTCCCTGGGCCGCGGCTCTGGATACAGCCGGAGGCGACTGAGTGTTAGGCTGAAGCAGGGGCTTGCTCCCTAGCAATGGGGGGCAGCACTCGGGTCACACCCGCTGTGCTGTGGGGGGCTGCCGGCCAGCCGAGCCCTGCGCCAGGCCAGGTTGGGCTGCCCCTTCCTCAGACCCCGCGGCTGCTGCCTTCTCTCCCGTGCGGCCCTTCCCTTGGCTGCCCTCTCCGGCTGCGCAGCACAGGCCGGCCGGGTGCAGTGCGAGCAAGCTCGGTCCCCAGAGCCAGGCGAGCGCAGAGGAAGCGAGGCCCTCGGCTCCGGACACGATCCCTGCCCCGGAGCAGGGCTGGGGCCTGTGCCCTGGCAGGGGTGGAGTGTGCTGGGCTGGACTAGCACAGGGGAGCTGGCTGCCCTGGATGGGGCATGAGGGCCGGGGCCGGGTCAGAGGCAGAGCAGCTGGGGTCAGGGAGCTGTTTGGGGCGGGAGGGATCCGGGGCGCATGTCAGGGCTGCCTGGGGCCTGCAGCTCCCCCTGGCGGGAAGGAAAGCCACCCCAATCCCTGCCCAGTTCTCACGGAGCCACGCCCCTCCACCCACCACTGCTCTCCAGCACCTCCCAGCCCGATGCCCCCCCGCCCCGGTGCTGCTGGCCCAGCCGCATGGCACCGGCACCCCACAGCGCAGAAGTGCCAAGATCACCCCCTCTAGCCAGTCCCCCAAGCCCCGGCACCCCGAGATCTCCTTGGGACTCCTTCTCCCCAGCACTGGAGTGGCCACGGCTCCCTGCCTTGCTGGGAGGAGGGGGTGGGCAGAGGCTGTGTGGCCGCCACGGGGGAAAACATCCCTCTACGCCCGCCTGGCCTGGCCTGGCCTGTGTCCCCGGGCTCCCAGACGAGATCCGGGACGTTAGATCGTTGTCTGTTGTTTGTCGCGCCAAGGCAGACGTCGGGTCGTTTGGGCACCTTCATTTCCATACCGTAACATGCTCGAGTTTCTTCTCCCTTCACGTTAACGCTGGATTGCGTGGCTTCCCGGCACTTGGGTTGGGGGAACCGACGCCGCCCCCCAGTCCTGATAAGTGCTCGCAACGTGTACGCCCGCTGACCGCGGCTGCTCTCTGGACACTTCCTTAGCTCTGCTAGGATCCCGGGTCTCGGGTCGGGGCGCTAACCAAGAAACCAGCCACCCGCGGCCCGGGCGTGCTAGCGCTCGGCAGATACGGCCTTCCACTCTGGAAGCATTAGCTTGGCCAAATCACCGAGCCACCGGGTACCAGACTGGGGCAGCCGGAAGGGGCTGGCCAGTTAGAAAGGGCCTACAGCTGCTTTGTGTTGCCAGTGCAGTGCAAATCAGCCAGAGCACGCTTCCACGTGCGCCCCCCTTCCTGCCAGCCAGATTCCCCGGAACGCCAGCTCTCTCCTGCGTTCCATGCAGTGCCTTGCACACTCGTGGGCACGGGCACACCCACGTGCAAGCAGGCACTAGTGCCAGCTCTAGGAGCAACCCAATTTTCAGGGCTGCTGGAGCCGCTGAGCTCCAGAGAGGCTCTGTCTGCTCCCCATCTCCCCTTGCCATCCCTGCCACACCAGGCCTGCGAAGGGGGAGAAGAGGGCCCGCCTAGCCCTGACCCCCCGCGTCTGGGGGAGGGGTAGAGAGAGCCTCTGCAGAACGGGCCCTCGGGGGCAGGAGGGGCGCTGAGCCAGCAGAACCGAGGCGGCTCCGTGGGTGGACAACACAGAGATCTTGCCATTGGAATAGTTGGGCTGGGCAGTAGCTAGAAGCGTCATCGCCTCCGGCAGCATTTTGTATCCAGGCCTGTGCTACGGCATCAGCCACGGGGCTGGTCCTGCCACGCCGCACAGCCGGGCGAGTAGCTGACGCGCGCCCCCGCCGGGCGGAGGGGAGGTGCAGAGTTCAATCGAAAGACTGACCAAAACCCACGCAGGCCAATATAACCCCCAGACTTGGGGCCAAGCTCATGATATTTGGGCATCAGACGCCAGATGACAACGTGTTGGAGTTGGCGCTGCCGTGTGTGTAACACACACACACACACACACACACACACACACACACACACGTCACTGTCCCTCTTCAGCCAGGACTTCCTCCCTACGTGTTCGCGCCTTCAAAATGGTGTCGCCACTTCCTCTCCGTGGGTCTCAGGCCCTTCCCAAAGACGGCCAGCGCCTCTCGGGTGTCTTCACTCAAAAGGAAGCCAAATTGCTTTCGGAGCGGGGCAGTCAAAGGCCAGCCAAGAGCGCTGTGCAGTACCAGTGAATGGAATTAGGCAGCATTTTTCCCACAGAGAGGGCAGGAAACGGAAGCCATTTTGACTGAGCGAACACTCGTGGCGCGCTTCTCCAAGGGGCGGGAGTGTAGCGCTTCAGCCTCTGCTCGGGGACAAACGTTCATTTATGAACAATAGCAGGGAAACGTCCTTCAAAGTTCTTGCCTCAGATACACTCGGGATTTACCTCGGCTGGGCGCTAGGCAACCAGCCCATGGTTGTGGGTTTGGGACCATTAAAGGTCCTTTCATGAAGGCCCAATTTTAACATTAATTTTACCTCATAAACATATTACAGGAACTGCCTGTCAGGTCCTGAACATTCATTTAGTGGTGAAAGAACCACAGCTGGACTCTTTCACGCCAACGTGTCTTCTTCATGTAGCACAAAGCGATGGCAATTGGGCTTTCAGTGTAAAATTCACGTCGGCTGTAACGAGGGAGCCTTGCCGAGTTCCTCCTATCTAGACGTTGCTTGTGAGGCATGTCACAGCCCCTGGCCGAGCACAGAGTCCCCCACGACTTTCCTTAAAACCGGACCAAGGCACACGGGCCATGCAGAGTCAGCTCCCATCGCCCTGTCGTAGGATGGCGTTGGAGGGGCCGTAACTCCCCAGACAAAGAGAGACTCAGCCCAATCTCAGGAGATCCAGAACGAGAGGGACACAGTCATGAAAAACACAGCACAAGGCAAACTAACGCCGGACACGCCCCAAAGGTCCCGCCGAGAGCACGCAAGCCACTGAAAAGCACTTGGATGGGCACCCAATCATTATAGACCCCACATGGCCTGGACAAGGCCTCAGCATCCCTGTCCCACACACACAGCCAGGGCGCTGTTGATTTGTACTCTGTTCAGGACAGACACCCGGCCCCTGGTTAGCGGGGGCAGGGCTGGGGGGGAGAGGGGTGTCTCTGAGACTGGATTTTTCTGTAAATAGCAAGTGAGGCCCACATGGCGGACAGGTGGAGGTGCCTCTGCAGGGCCTGGTTCATCGCCCTGTGGATTCACCATCCTTTGGTTTCCATGGGCGCTGGCTCGGCCCTTAGCTGTGGAGGAAGGTCCAATTGCACCGATGCAACAAGGAGCCGGGACTGATGGGCCCTGGCTGGGGTCCGTAAATGCCCTCAGTTTCCTTCTGGGTAACGAGGGCCCCCTTCTCGGAGCTGGGGGGGTTGGTTGGCAGCCAGCGGCCTGGGGGGTCCACGGCCAGGAGGGAGCGGATCAGCAGAGAGGAAGTCTGCCTGTTTGCGAGGCCTTTCCTTGGGGAGGGAGCCGTTCGGGGCACTAGCCGTTCCTGCCCCCGAGAGGGGTGGCCTGTGCAGCAGGGAGGGGGCGGGAAGGGGCGTTCCCCAACCAGCTCTCGCCAAACTTGCACAGTAGGAAAAGCAGAAACCAAATTCCGGGCGGCGGCCTGGGGCGTGTGGGCGTTTCTCACGGCTGAGTCCCGGGGCACGGAGGGGATGGCGTGGGGCAAGGAAACTGGGGGAAATCAGGCAGCCCCAGGCTCCGTGACCCCAGGTGCTGGCTCCCCTTGGTTCGCTCCAGACTCGCTCGGGGAGCTGCCGTGGCCCGTCAGCACGCGGCTGCCTCCGGGGCGCTCTCCTCCGCGCACAGCTGTAGGGACTTGGCATTGACACGGAGCCTGGGAGCCAGCCTGTAGGGGCACCTGTGAATGCGCTGAGCCGGGCAGGCCACCGCCAGGGCTGCCTGACACCTGGCTCTCCCTGTCTGTCTATTTGTCTTTTGCAGCAGTATCACCCCACGGACATCACCGGGCAGCTCAACCTCTCCGACCCCTCCGTCAGCACGGTGGTGTGACCTCCCGCAGCAGGGGCCACGGGGCCCTCCGCGCAAGTGGCCCGGCCCAGGACTTCCTTTGCAAGGGACGCAGCTGGGTCCTTAGCCGTGAGCCGACCGGGACGCCTCCTCCATCCGTTCGCAGTGACTCCCTCCTCCAGCTCCCTCCCGCCCCGGGCCTGCTGGCACGGACCGCCCCGGCTTGCCCACGGGACCGTTCCGGAGCGGGACGGGCGGGCGCTCCCACGTCGTGGGGTTTCTGTGCTCAGCGCTGCCCCGGGCTGCGGAGGAGCTGGGATGAAGCAGGCGGGGGCGGCTCCTGCGGAGCCCACGGAACAGCAGCAGGCGAGGCCGGGAAGGCGTGGCTGGTTGCACCCACGTGGCAGGGGGAGGGGAGCATTTGCTGCGCCCTTGTTTGATCCCAAGCACGTGCATGGAGCAACCTAGCCTGGGCCACGGACGTCACCTGACACAAGAGGACTGCGCCGGGGTCCGGTAGCACTAGCACTGCTGGCCCCTCCGTGCAGCTCCGCATGCGACGGACGCGCCTGCCTCTGCTGGAACCCGTCCTTTCGGGGAGCCGTGCGACCCGCCGGCGAGACCCGGCCCCTGGCTGCAGCTGGGACGAGCCTTTTCTCCGGCTCTCTTCATGGCCAGCCGACGAGAAAGCCCTCAGCTCCCTATTCGCCCACCTCTCCTGCCTGCCCCCGGCTGCTCACACGTTAGCCGCCTGGTTTTAGGTGGCACTTGCCGGATGGGTCACACCGGTCCCGTCTCCTCCCCCCCTCGGCTCCCCCGCAGCTGGCCCCCTCCATGCAGCTCTGCACAGGCCTGGCTGCCGTTGGGAGCGCCTCTCACGCCGCCGGCACACCAGACATTGGGAAGGGCCAGGCCACGCTGCCGTGTTCCATCACAAGACAGGGCGGCCCTGGCCCCGGGCACTGGCAGACGCTGGCTTGGCTCCAGGATCACAGGCTGCTCTGTCCTTTGGCTTTGCCCCAGCACCTCCGTAAGCCACGTGTGTCCCGGCCAAGGGCTGGCAATGAGACGCCCGGACTTTCTGCCCAGTCCCCGCCACCGGGGAGCAACGGACGTTCCTGCTGCATCCCCCGCAAGCGCTTCTAGCAGTGCAGGGTGGCCTCCCGGTGCTGCTGCCTGGGTCCGCTGTGAGCCGTGGGCCCGTGGCAGGAATCCACCCGCCCGGGCAGGATCCAGGATCCAGACCCACCGACCTGAGAAGGGAGCTCACTTCCCGCCCGACCAGGCCTCCCTGGAGCTTGCAACAAGCGCTCCCAGTCAGCCTGGCATCGCTATGAAAGGAGACGGGACCTGGCCCACCCATGGTCACCACGTCACCCCCACCCAATGGACAAGCTCTGGAGGGGGGGGGCGCAGAGGGACCTTTGCCCATGCCCAGCGTTCTTGTCTATGCTCTGCCCAAGTCGTCCCGCCCAGCTGTGCCCGTAGGGTCAGCTCCTGGCCCTCCCTTTGTGCAGGCAGTGGGGAGTTCCCGCGGCCTGTGAGGCCGGCCTGGGCGCCCCGTTGCAATGTTCCCAGCAGCTGCACAGCCGGCGGGCCCTCCCCGTGTACAGCGTGTGTGCACAGCGCTCTGGCTGTCTAACCTCCTGCATGTGGAATGTAGATTCGTTTTCAAAAGCCTGTCTGCAGCGGGACACTGAAACGCCGACCTGCCCGGCTGCCCTGCCCGGTGGCCTGGCGTAGCAGCAGCTACCTCCCTCCACCACAGGGAGGGGGGTTAGCCCCCAGGTTGGTGGCCCTTGCAGAAGGAATCGGACTGTACAGTATTTTTTGGGTCCCTGGACCATACCCACAGGTGGCTTAACGCGGCATCTTGCCACGGGCTGCAGCCACGCCCCTGAGGCCAGCGGGGTGAGGGCCGTTTGCCCCCTGGGGGCCCGCGGGCCGCACTGCGTATACTGTGATGTACTGTAACTGAACACTGTTTTGCAAGCGTCGGGTAACGTTCGAACTGGCCCATAAAGAGGTTTAGTCCAGCGCCTAATGCCTCCCTTCATTTGTAGCCAGGCCACCTGAAGACCCCGCCAGCCAGCCCAGCAGCTGCCACCAGCTCTCGCCCGCTCCTGGCATCACTGCCAAAGGGTTCCCAGATTAGCGACCAAAAGAAGGGATGGAGCAATGCAGCCGGGGATGGAGCAATGCAGCTGGGGATGGAGCAATGCAGCCGGGGATGGAGCAATGCAGTTGGGGACGGAGCAATGCAGCCGGGGATGGAGCAATGCAGCCGGGGACGGAGCAATGCAGTTGGGGACGGAGCAATGCAGCCGGGGATGGAGCAATGCAGCCGGGGACGGAGCAATGCAGCCGGGGACGGAGCAATGCAGCCAGGGATGGAGCAATGCAGCCGGGGATGGAGCAATGCAGTTGGGGATGGAGCAATGCAGTTGGGGATGGAGCAATGCAGCCGGGGACGGAGCAATGCAGTTGGGGATGGAGCAATGCAGCCGGGGACGGAGCAATGCAGCCGGGGACGGAGCAATGCAGCCGGGGATGGAGCAATGCAGCCGGGGATGGAGCAATGCAGTTGGGGATGGAGCAATGCAGTTGGGGATGGAGCAATGCAGCCGGGGACGGAGCAATGCAGCCGGGGACGGAGCAATGCAGCCGGGGACGGAGCAATGCAGCTGGGGATGGAGCAATGCAGCTGGGGCAAAGCTGGCAGCAGGTGCTGCCTAAGGCAGCACTTCTCAAAGCTTTTGGCCCGTGACCCACCCCACTGAACACAGACCTTTCTGCGGCCCACCCACCAACCACCCATGATGACAGCATGGGTGAGGAGGGTTGGGGGTCTGGCCGGGAGATAGGGGGCAGGGGAAGGCTGAAGGTGGGTGGTGGGAGGGAGGGAGGGAGCAGGGGAAGGCTGATTGGGGTGTCTGGCAGGAAGGTGCGGGAGGGACATGGGGAGCCTGGGAGGGAGAGTGCAGGAATGGGGTGGGGGTGCAGGGCCTGGGTATGAGGGGGTGGGGGGCGTTTACCTGGCTCCGTGCCTCAAGTCACTCCCAGGCACCGCCCCTCCTCTGCTTCTATTGGCTGTGATTCTGACCAATGGGAGCAGCAGGGAAAGCCTCCAGGTGAGCTGTTTCCTGCGCTGCTGTTCCCAGTCAGTGGGGGTGGGGAGCAGCAGTGCATGGAGCCGCTTCCTGTCCGTGCATGCTGGAGCCGGCCTGCGAGGCTCCCCCCCCCCCCCCGCCCCCCCGCAGCAGGAATCCGGCGCTGGTGCTCCAACCTCGTGGGGGCATGGCTGAAATGCCAATGCTGGCGGGGAGGGGGGCAAGCCCCTCGCCCGCAGCCCACCTGCAAGACAGTCCTGGTGCTCAGCCCACGCTCGGGGAGCCGCCCCCCTGGAGGGGAGCCCCTGCGACAGCGTCAATACAGGCCCCCGCGCCGGGGGGCCGAGCCGGAGCTGGCTCCGCAGGGCGCATGGAGCCCTGCAAGTCGAGCCACTCCCAGAGCTGCGGCAATGTGGGTCTTGAACCCCGGCGATGGAGCACAGCCTGAGCACCGCTGACCACAGCTGCACCCAACCCCGGCCCCTCCGGCCCCGGGCCTCCTGCTAGTCAGCTACAGCGGTTCTGAGCCCGGCCACCAAGTCACTAGCCGGCTGGAAGCCAGGGCAGGCAACGGGCCACATGCCTGAGATGAACACACCGGAGAGCTGGACGGGCAGCCCGCCCCGCTCTAAGGCCGCTGCTCGCCGCGCAGGGGAGAGCTCCTGGGCCAGAACGGACCTAGCCAGCAGCCCCAAAACACTCCAGCTGAGAACTCCACCATTTCCGGCTGCTGCCCTCCCCAGCCCCCATCACGGCATGCAAGGGCCTGGCAGGCTGGGGCCTTGGTCCCGGTACACAGGGGTGGGGGCTGGGGCGATGGGGGAAATCTCACCATTGCAGCAGGTTTGCAGCGTCCTAAGGGGGTTGGTGGCTTCTCAGCCCAGCTGGTGTCAAGTGATGGAGGGCTCTGACCCCAGGACACCCAGCACTGAAGATCCGCCCCAGGGGCTCAAGCTCCGCTCTGGCTGCAGGGGCCCTGCCCAGCCAGCACCCCGGACGGAACCTGGCCTTTCCTAGGAAATAACGGGAGAGCTGGAAAACTCAGCTCTGGGCGCAACGAGCCAGGAATCCTGCCCGTGCTGGGGACCCGCACTTGCTGCAGGACTGAAGTCACATTGCGCTGGCGATACACAGAGGCACCGCTTCTTCTTGGCGCTCAGAAGTGCATTTTGCACCCCTTGGCTGGAGCGACTTGTCACGGTCAGCACCCTGCGATAGCCAGGTCCCGACCCAGTCAGGGTTTTGGAGAGGAGAGGCAGGCCTTGGACCGGGGGGCCGGATAGGGGAGGGACGTGGCGGACCGTCCAGAGCACTTCCGGTCAGCCTGCTCCAGTAGCAAGCAGGCTGCAGCCAGCGCGTCCAGGGAGAGGGGTTAGTCAGACGCAGGGACAGACGAGTCCAATGGAAAGGCAATGGAGGGGGTGGTGAGGTCTTCCTGAACCTGGTACAGCTCTGGGGTAGATGCAGCCTGTTACCTAGGAAGCCACCTAGGAAAAATTCAAATGACACCCAGCTGCTTAGCAGAGCGCCCACAGTCCCGCTTCCTCCCCCCGACAGCAGCATGTGTTTCTATTGGTGGTGCCCATTTGCACATGCCTAGGTGCACGTAACAACGTTTATGCTGCATGTGGATGGAAAAAATTAGAGGGCCCATTGGCTGTGAGGACGGGCGCTGAGCCAGAGGGACCCAAGCATGGTGCACGCTTTGGGACACGGGCTGGGCCCTCGGTGTCATGGCTGGTCTGGCTAACCCAAGAGCAGGCCTCCCTCTGCCTCTCAGCAGCCCCTCGGTTGCGCTCCTGTGGTGCTGGAGATGGGCTAGTGGGCGCCACAAGGTGCCCAGCAGAGCCTGAGCCAGCACGGGCCAGGGAGTTTACAACCAGGGTGCTAGGGCCCACTGGAACACATGCGCAGCTAACACCCTCCCCCCCCCAAGCTTTGATTGGCGGGGACTCGACATCTACCCGCTCCCAGCTCCTCTGCTCTGACCCGTCCTGGCACCTCTACCAGCCACCAGAGGGCAGCAGGCGCCTCCATCTCCATCTGGGGGGGCGAGGCTGGTGCCGCTGGGGGCTCAGCGGCAGTGCAATGTGGATCCCGGGGCAGTACCCCGTGGGGGCAGGGTCCTAGATTCCTGGGCCAGCAGGGCCATTGGGGTGTCTGGTCCGAGCTCCTGCCCAGCCTGGGACAGCGAAATGCCCCATACGGAGCCTGCGGGCCACCGGCAGCGATTTCACAAACTCCAATCATGAGTCGCAAATGGCTGGTGCTGGAGGCGCTGCCACGGCTCTTGCTAAATGGTTCATTCCCCTCCAGCCGAAAACGTGCACCCCCGTCTAGCTGCCCCGCCCAGCCATCGGCTCCGCTTGGGCCCTGCTGCGCACCCATCGCTAAATCTGCATGCCCCACGCGGATACGCAAACACGGGGGCCGAGTCGCTTCTCTTTGGCAAGCAGGCTAGAAGGGGTGCCGGGCACCGGGCGCTCCAAGGCAGGCGTGCCAGCCCTAGTAAAGGCCTTTCTGGCCCCCTCCTCTATCAGCAGCCTTCTTGACCGGAGCGCGCCGATGCCAGCCGCAGTCGCACCAGGGCCAGGCTAACGCAACCGCCCGACTCCCGCTGCTACAGAGACGGACGAAATAACGAAGCGACCAGGCTGCATGAGACAGAGTCAGTGTTGCCCCTTGACATTAAGTCCATAAATCATCGTTAGAAAGGCTCCCCTCCAGGCGTTCACAGCCAAGGGCCCCCCCCCCCCAGCTTGTCCCTGCCCCCCGGCAGGGGAACAGGAACCTGCGTGCCAAGCTGGAGAACCACAGATCTCTGCATCCCTGGACAGGAGCGAGGCCCCCTCGTCCCGGGGGTGAGGAGTGACTGGCTGGGGGGGGTCGGCCCCTGACGGGATGGGGTGCAAAGGGAAGGGGTGCCAGCTGAAAGCCACCCAAGGCCCCAGAAGGGTGCCAGGCCTGTCTCATGCCAATTCCAGCTGCACCTGCTTCTGAGCAGAGCGTGGTCAGATTAACACCCCCCACCGCCACCCCATGGGCACACAGAGCGGCTGAGAGAGGCAGTGTTCAGTAGGTGCAGTGGTGAGGGGGGGCAGCCTGCACGTGGGGCAGTGTGTGAGGCCAGGGCAGCAGGGCAGGGGAGATGGAGGCCCTAGGGCCGTAAGGGAATGGGTGGAGACAGGCTGCTGTCAGATAACAAAACTACTACGCACGCCTGGCGGCCGCACTGCATCCAGCAAGGCTGTGGGAGCGGGAGAACCGTCTCTCCTTGCCCCCTCAGCGTGGCCCTGGCAAGCGCCCTGGGGCCACAGCTCTCCTGGGAAAGGAACCCATTTTCCACAGGCGCTGGAGAGCCCCTCTGCGGCACGACCGCCTGATCAGTTGGCCACCCCGAGGCTGGGGTGCACCCGGGCTCTGGGAGCACAGGCCGGCAGGAAGCGCTGGAGCCATGACTAATCGGTTTGCCGGGCAGCCGTCCCTGGCCTGTGTGCGCCCTGGCGCGCTCTCCGGGTGTGAACGTGGCACGCTCGCCACAAATGGTCTCCACCCAGCACCCTTCTTAGGAGGCCAGGGGGCCGGTTTTGAACCAGACAGTCCAGTAGTGGCGCTTTCTGTTCGGGAAACAAACAGAGACAATAGAACTGTCCGGGAATTTCGAAATAAGCTGGAATGTCGATTGTGATGGAATGTCGAGTGTGATGGAATGTCGAGTGTGTCCGGTATTTCTGCTGAAACCGTTCGGCGTGCTCAGGCTCCCCCACCAGCAGGCCAGCGAGGCGGCGCCAGCGAGACGGAGCGCGCTGCAGACCTAGCGGCACTGCTCCAGCGGCCCGCGCCAGGCTCCTCGCGTGCCGGCCCAGTCGCGTTAGCCGGGAGCGGGGTCGCCTGGGCACTGGGCGGGGCAGGCCGGGAGGCGGCGTTGCCCTTCGGCTAACGCTGCTGGCCCGCAATGCTGGTGACGCGGGGGGGGAGGGTCCATCTCCGTGCGGGGGGATCGAGCAAACGTGCGGGCAACTCAGGAAGCAAAAAGGGGCCTGTATCCTCCGGGGTGCTGGTGTGAACTGGGGCAGGGGCAGAACACAATGGGGGGGTGTCTCAGCCCATGCCTGGGGGTCGCTCGCTCGCTGGCAGGCCCGGGGCGAGAGCTGGAGGGCCCGGGGTGCTGCTTGCCGGAGCTGGCCAGCCCGCGCACATGGAGGGTGGGGGAAGCCTCGCTAACACCTCGGGAGCTCCCGTTGGTTCATTGCTGCCGCTCCAGGGCGACAGAGCAGGCTCGGCAGCCCTGGCCACCGGCCTGCGGGACACAGCCAGCCCTGGGCCGCTCCCTGGCCCGCCAAGCTCCTGCAGCCAGGCTCCGGCCCCGGGCGCCTCACCAGCTGCGGCGCTGCCTCTGCAGGTGGTCGGCGAGCACGGCCAGGGAGCCGGCCAGGAGGCAGAGGAGGACGCTGGCCAGGAAGGAGGCCGGGCCGACGAGCAGGAAGAAGACGTAGTCCCGGGGCTGCAGCGCGCCGGCCTGGCAGCGGCTGAAGGACTCGTTGCCAATGGCCAGGAGCGGGAACTGGTCCAGGTGCGCCGGGAAGCTGCACGCGACCGAATTCTCGTCTGCCGGAGAGAGGCACAAAGCTCAGGCCGGGCCCTGATCCCTGGAGGCAGCAGCACGTGGGCGGCCGCTGGGGGGGCTACAGGCTGCTGCCCACACCGGGGAGGAAGGGCAGCCCCGGGGAGGGGGGCAGGGCAGGGCAGGGCGGGGTGGTAGCAGTAGGGAATACCTATGCCCCTGCCCCGCCCCTTCCCTGAGGCCCCGCCCCTTCTCACTCCATCCCCCTCCCTCTCTTGCTCGCTCCCCCCCACCCTCTCTCATTGTCACTGGGGTTCGGTGCAGGAGTGGGAGGGCTCTGGCTGGGAATGAGAGTTTGGGGTGCAGGGGGGAGGCTGGGGCGGGGGTTGGGGTGCAGGGGGGGAGGGGAGGGTCCTGGCTGGGAATGAGGGTTTGGGGTGCAGGAGGGGACGCCGGGGCGGGGGTTGGGGTGCAGGGGGGGAGGGGAGGGTCCTGGCTGGGAATGAGAGTTTGGGGTGCAGGAGAGGACGCCGGGGCGGGGGTTGAGGTGAAGGGGGGGAGGGGAGGGCTCTGGCTGGGAATGAGGGTTTGGGGTGCAGGGGGGAGGCTGGGGCGGGGGTTGAGGTGCAGGGGGGGAGGGGAGGGCTCTGGCTGGGGGTGTGGGCTCCGGGATGGAGCTGGAGATGAAGGGTCTGGGTACAGCAGGGGGCAGTGTGGGAGAGGAGGGGCCGGGGTACCGGGTCTGGGGGCGGGGTATTGCAGTCGCTAGGTGGAGGTGCAGCCAGGCGGCTCTCGCACTCGCTGCTCCCGTTGGTCATGGCTCCCAGCCAGGGGCAGCAGAGGAGCCTCCCATCTGCCCGTGTGCCCGGGGGCCCTTCACCATTCCCCAACTGCCCACCCTTGGCTGGGCCCCGGGGCCGTCCCTTGGCCTAGGAGCCAGGGCGGGGGCCCCTCCCTCCGTCAGCCCGAGTGTGGCTCCCTGCGCACCGTGCCCCGCCAGCCCGGCCTTGCTCCTGTTGTCGCCAGTGCCAGGCCCCAGCGGCTTCGTTCAGAGGCGCCATCGGCCCACGTGGAACGGGCGTGTGCCACGCAGCCACGTGCCCAGCTGCAGGGGGAGGGGCACCCGAGGGAGGCCACTGGCCCAGGCACCCTGCCGCTGGCCGACAGGCTGGAATGAGTCTGCCCCGTCTCCCAGCCCTGGGAGCAAGGCACTGGAGTGGGGCGAGCTGGACACGAGCGCTCGGCGGCAGGAGGGAAGCGAGACCGTGTCCAGCCAGCCAGGCCCTCCAAGTGCACAGGGGTTGGGCAGAGACTTCAGCCTGGCTCCCTGGCCTCCCGGGTGGGGCTGCCCCCCCGCCGGGCCCACGGCTCGTCTCGCTGGCCCGCGGCCAGAGCTCGGCGAGGGAGAGACGGCAGCCCGGGGCCTGGCAGAACCGGGGGGAGCGGCGGAAAGGGAGCCAGACTCGCCCACGAGGAAACCCTTCCGCCCCCCTTACCTCGGAGCGTGTCCCGGTGGCCCAGCAGCCAGAGGAGCAGGGGCTGGATGTCGCAGGTGCAGGCCCAGGGGTTGCCGTGCAGCGTCAGGGCGCGCAGGGCGGGCAGGCCCCGCAGGACGCCGGCGGGCAGGCCCCGCAGGGCGTTGCTGTGCAGGGACAGCTCCTGCAAGCGGGGCAGCGCGCTCGGCACCTCAGGGGGCAGCTGGCCCAGCCGGTTGGCTGCCACGTTGAGGCTCACCAGGCCCGGGAAGGGCAGCAGGGTCCCGGGCGCCAGCACGCTGAGGTAGTTGTGGCTCAGGTCCAGCGCCCGCAGCGCCCCGAGCCCGGCCAGCGCCCGGCTGTGGAGGCTCAGCAGGAGGTTGCTGCGCAGGCTGAGGCTGAGCAGCGCTGGCTGGGCGGGGAAGGCGTGAGCCCGGAGCAGGGCGATGCGGTTGTTGCTCAGCCACAGGGCGCTGGCGTTGGCCGGCAGGTCTCCGGGCACGGCGCGCAGGGCGCGGTGGCTACAGTCCACCTCCCCCCCGGAGCAGCTGCAGGCGGCTGGGCAGCCGGGGCAGCGCGGCAGGCAGAGGAGAAAGGCCAGGAACGTGGCCGGGCCCCTCCCGCCTGCCATGCTCAGCTGCTCAGCTCCTGCTCCTCCCGTTCAGCCAGGTCTCCCGGGGCCGGACCCGCCCAGCCTGCCCGGCCCTGCTCAGCAGCCCAGGCGGGTTGGCGCGGGAGCCGGGCCGGGGGGTGGGCGGCGCCTCACCCGGACTCAGACGCCCGCGGCTCCTGTTTGCGCTCGCATTCCCGGGCAGCGTCACCTGCGCTCGGCAAACACCCAGCGGCTGCTCAAGGCCAGCGGCTCGCCGGGTCCGGGTGCCTCAGGGCGGAGCTGCACTTGCTTAGCAAATCTTTTCACAGGGCAGCCCGGGGCCTCCTCCCCCGGCTCCAGGGCGGGGTGGGCAGCCGTGCGGCCACGCTCCTGAGGGGCTGGCCAGACCCCCGGCATCCTACCCACGCCGCATTCTCCCCCTCGGCACTTGGCCGCTCAGCCCCAACCCGGCAGGGCTCTGACGCAGGAGCCTGGACCAGGGGCACTAGCCCGCGCGCTAACCACCAGGCCGCACAGCCAGCCCCCGCCTCATGCCCTCACACTGCCACTCAGTCGCTTGGGCCGGAACGAGAGGCCCGGCGCCTGAGCCGGGCTCTGCAGCCTAGTGGTCAGAGCGAGCACCCAGCTCCCAGGAGCGCCCCAGTCCCCCTGCGCCCGACTGGTTCAATAAGTGGCCACAGTGCACCAGCGTCACTAGGAGCGACTGAGGGGCCCCGCACCGCACTAGGCCCCCGCCAACCTCCCCTCTCCCCATTAGGCAGCCGGGTCTTCATGCCCTTGGGCTCAAGTTCGGGCCGCGTTCCAGGAGGGGGCGGCGACTGCTCCGTTTGCAGAGGAGACACGTCAGGGCGGAGGGTGCAAGTCCTGCATGGATGCATGCGTGGAGGGGAGTTAGGCGCCTGAGGGTTTCAGCGGGGGGAGGGGTGCAGTGCAGGGAGGTTAGGCACCTGCAGGTGGTCTGTGGAGGAGGGGGTTGCACTGGAGGGGCAATGAGCGCAGACAGCGGTGTGGAGGGGGGGGAGTTAGGCGCCTGCAGCGTTTCCATGGGGGACAGTGGGGGGGGGCGGGGCAGTGACACAGAGCGCAGCTGGAGGAGTGCAGGGGGGTTAGGCGCCTGCAGGGTTCCCACGGGGGGGTGCAGTGACACAGAGCGCAGCTGGAGGAGTGCAGGGGGGTTAGGCGCCTGCAGGGTTCCCACGGGGGGGGGGGTGCAGTGACACAGAGCGCAGCTGGAGGAGTGCAGGGGGGTTAGGCGCCTGCAGGGTTCCCACGGGGGGGGGGGGTGCAGAGACACTGAGCGCAGCTGGAGGAGTGCAGGGGGGTTAGGCGCCTGCAGGGTTCCCACGGGGGGGGGGGTGCAGTGACACAGAGCGCAGCTGGAGGAGTGCAGGGGGGTTAGGCGCCTGCAGGGTTCCCACGGGGGGGGGGGTGCAGTGACACTGAGCGCAGCTGGAGGAGTGCAGGGGGGTTAGGCGCCTGCAGGGTTCCCACGGGGGGGTGCAGTGACACTGAGCGCAGCTGGAGGAGTGCAGGGGGGTTAGGCGCCTGCAGGGTTCCCACGGGGGGGGGGTGCAGTGACATAGAGTGAGCTGGAGGTGTGCAGGGGGGTTAGGCGCCTGCAGGGTTCCCACGGGGGGGGGGGTGCAGTGACACAGAGCGCAGCTGGAGGAGTGCAGGGGGGTTAGGCGCCTGCAGGGTTCCCACGGGGGGGGGTGCAGTGACACTGAGCACAGCTGGAGGAGTGCAGGGGGGTTAGGCGCCTGCAGGGTTCCCACGGGGGGGGGTGCAGTGACACTGAGCGCAGCTGGAGGAGTGCAGGGGGGTTAGGCGCCTGCAGGGTTCCCACGGGGGGGGGGGGGGGCAGTGACACTGAGTGCAGCTGGAGGAGTGCAGGGGGGTTAGGCGCCTGCAGGGTTCCCACGGGGGGGGGTGCAGTGACACTGAGCACAGCTGGAGGAGTGCAGGGGGGTTAGGCGCCTGCAGGGTTCCCACGGGGGGGGGTGCAGTGACACTGAGCGCAGCTGGAGGTGTGCAGGGGGGTTAGGCGCCTGCAGGGTTCCCACGGGGGGGGGTGCAGTGACACAGAGCGCAGCTGGAGGAGTGCAGGGGGGTTAGGCGCCTGCAGGGTTCCCACGGGGGGGGGGGTGCAGTGACACAGAGCGCAGCTGGAGGAGTGCAGGGGGGTTAGGTGCCTGCAGGGTTCCCACGGGGGGGGGGTGCAGTGACACAGAGCGCAGCTGGAGGAGTGCAGGGGGGTTAGGCGCCTGCAGGGTTCCCACGGGGGGGGGTGCAGTGACACAGAGCGCAGCTGGAGGAGTGCAGGGGGGTTAGGCGCCTGCAGGGTTCCCACGGGGGGGGGGGTGCAGAGACACTGAGCGCAGCTGGAGGAGTGCAGGGGGGTTAGGTGCCTGCAGGGTTCCCACGGGGGGGGGGGGGTGCAGAGACACTGAGCGCAGCTGGAGGAGTGCAGGGGGGTTAGGTGCCTGCAGGGTTCCCACGGGGGGGGGGGTGCAGAGACACAGAGCGCAGCTGGAGGAGTGCAGGGGGGTTAGGCGCCTGCAGGGTTCCCACGGGGGGGGGGGTGCAGTGACAGAGCGCAGCTGGAGGAGTGCAGGGGGGTTAGGTGCCTGCAGGGTTCCCACGGGGGGGGGGTGCAGTGACACAGAGCGCAGCTGGAGGAGTGCAGGGGGGTTAGGCGCCTGCAGGGTTCCCACGGGGGGGGGTGCAGTGACACAGAGCGCAGCTGGAGGAGTGCAGGGGGGTTAGGCGCCTGCAGGGTTCCCACGGGGGGGGGGTGCAGTGACACAGAGCGCAGCTGGAGGAGTGCAGGGGGGTTAGGCGCCTGCAGGGTTCCCACGGGGGGGGGGGGGTGCAGTGACACTGAGCGCAGCTGGAGGTGTGCAGGGGGGTTAGGTGCCTGCAAGGTTCCCATGGGGGGGGGTGCAGTGACACTGAGTGAGCTGGAGGTGTGCAGGGGGGTTAGGCGCCTGCAGGGTTCCCATGGGGGGGGTGCAGTGACACAGAGCGCAGCTGGAGTGCAGGGGGGTTAGGCGCCTGCAGGGTTCCCACGGGGGGGGGTGCAGTGACACTGAGCGCAGCTGGAGGAGTGCAGGGGGGTTAGGCGCCTGCAGGGTTCCCACGGGGGGGGGTGCAGTGACACAGAGCGCAGCTGGAGGTGTGCAGGGGGGTTAGGCGCCTGCAGGGTTCCCACGGGGGGGGGGGTGCAGTGACACTGAGCGCAGCTGGAGGTGTGCAGGGGGGTTAGGCGCCTGCAGGGTTCCCACGGGGGGAGGGGGTGCAGTGACACAGAGCGCAGCTGGAGGAGTGCAGGGGGGTTAGGTGCCTGCAGGGTTCCCACGGGGGGGGGTGCAGTGACACAGAGCGCAGCTGGAGGAGTGCAGGGGGGTTAGGTGCCTGCAGGGTTCCCACGGGGGGGGGGGTGCAGTGACACAGAGCGCAGCTGGAGGAGTGCAGGGGGGTTAGGCGCCTGCAGGGTTCCCACGGGGGGGGGGGTGCAGTGACACAGAGCGCAGCTGGAGGAGTGCAGGGGGGTTAGGCGCCTGCAGGGTTCCCACGGGGGGGGGTGCAGTGACACAGAGCGCAGCTGGAGGAGTGCAGGGGGGTTAGGCGCCTGCAGGGTTCCCACGGGGGGGGGTGCAGTGACACAGAGTGCAGCTGGAGGAGTGCAGGGGGGTTAGGCGCCTGCAGGGTTCCCACGGGGGGGGGGGGTGCAGAGACACTGAGCGCAGCTGGAGGTGTGCAGGGGGGTTAGGCGCCTGCAGGGTTCCCACGGGGGGGGGGGGTGCAGAGACACTGAGCGCAGCCAAAGGGGCCTCACGCCTTTCACACGCTCAGCCCCCCCCCCCCCAAGGAGCCGCTTGCCAGGCTCCGCTCAGGCCGGGCTCCCAGCCCCACCCCGCGAGATCCGGGAGGGGAGGGGCCTGGCTCTGCAGGTGCCTGTGCCAGCCGAGGGCTGAGCCTGCATCCTGGAACTGGCACTTCCTTGGCCCGGGTGATCTTGGCTACGTTCGACTGGCCCCTTGGTGCAGCCCCTCCTGCCCCTCCCCTTGCGCCCTCAGGTGCCCCCACGTGGCCCTGCCCCCCCCCCGGCGGCCGCGCAGGGATAGGGGTGAGGGTGGCCGCTGTGCGCACTGGGCCGGGGGGCCGGTGTGCCGGGACCATCGCCCCTGGCCGCGCCCTTTATTGGATCCCACATGGGAGTCAGGCTGGCTCTGGGCCCTTCCCCGCCTGCCCCCCAACTCCACGCTGCCGGCCCCGCCCCACACACAGACCAGAGCCACGGGCCGGTTGGGAACGTCCCAGCACGTTTACCGCCCGCCGGCAGCACAAGGCCAAGGGGGGGTCGCGGCTCCGCGGGTCCCAGCCTCCCCGGCGCGCTCAGGGCAGCTGGCGGCTGTAGACGATTTTCGAGGCGTTGGTTTGATCCTGCTCGTTCTCCGAGGTGAGGCTGAGGGACTGGGACACTTGGAACTGCACCATGGACACCAGGGCCAGCTCCTCGGGGTCCAGGGAGCCGAGGCTGGAGGCTGGAAGGGAAGGGAAGGGAAGAGCGCGTGCTGCACGCCGCCCTGCAGAACACAGCAGGCCCCGTGGCTGGCAGCTGGGCCCTCCATGCACCGCTGGGGCCCGGGGGCAGCTGCCTCCAACAGCCGGCCGTGCACAGGGCCCTGCAACACCAGCCAGCTGCCCTGGGAGCTCCCATGAGATCCTTTGGGGCCCAGCCCCTGGCACACAGGGTCTACCAGGCACTGAGCACCCCCGGCTGCCAGCGCCACGGGTCCCTGTGGCACGTCCAGCCCAGCAGTCCCGGGTCGGACCCTGTCCCTGGAGAGGATCAGCTGCCCAGATCCCAGGCCAAGGGCCAACTTGGGTTTCTTCCTGCCCCGGCAGGCCTGGCTCCCACAGCCCCCGGCCATGTCCCTTGCGGGGCGCCAGGAACCAGGCTCCAGCCCTGGGACTGGGTGGAAGCCCCGGAAGCGCCAGAAAGAACCTGCGCTGGCTACTGCCCCAGGACTCCCCTCCGGAGAGCAGGGAGCTGCCCGGGGCTGGTCCTCCGCTGGCCATGCCTGGGGGCCGGGGGCAGCGAAGGCTTCGCTCTGGTGCCGCGTGAC
This sequence comes from Pelodiscus sinensis, assembly GCF_052426305.1. NCBI lineage: Eukaryota > Metazoa > Chordata > Testudines > Trionychidae > Pelodiscus > Pelodiscus sinensis. The sequence goes on along the minus strand of NC_143074.1, from coordinate 2,907,006 downwards.
CCTGAGTAACCAGGAGTCCCGGCTCCCTGCGGGGTGGAGCCACCATCGGAAGAAACCCTGGAGCCTCCTGGCTTTGAGGGGCTGCCACTGGCCAATGCTCTGAGCCAAGGAGCGGGATGGCTGGAGCCGGTCCCCCCCCCCCCCGTGCTTGGGAAGGGGGAGCAGTTAGCAGATCTGCCAGCCCTGAAACGGGGCCCTGGCAGCACCCGGGGCCGCCTGTGACCAGCCAGCTGGGGTTGCCGGGGCCAGGCCCCATCTACACTAGTATTTAGCGCCCAGTCACTACCCCCCACTGGCTCACACACGACTAGGGCCCGGCCCTGCCCTGCCCAGAGGCAGCGACCCCGCAGCACACCCAGGAGGGGACAGACCCTGCACGCCTCGCTGTGCCAGACCACAGGCCACAGCCTTCACCCCCCAGGCCCCCGCGGGCTGGCTGCCCTGCCGCTCCCTGGCTGCTCGCTGGGGCTCTGCCTCCATGGCGGGGGGGGGGTGCATCAGGGCTTTGTGACCAGTTGTCAGCCAAAGGCGCCCCGGGTGCGCTCGGGGGAGGGGACAGGCGAGCCCAAAGCCGGACACGGCCAGGAGAAAAATGGAGCCGGGGGCGCCCCGGTGCCAGGCCTGGCAGCACGGCCTTGCCCGCCGTGCTAGGAGCTGGTTCCCCCGCCAGCCACGGGGCGGGGGACTCACCGGAGCAGAGGGGCAGGCAGAGGGAGCAGTTGCTCCGGGCTGTGGTGCGGCGACATGACTCCACACAGCTCTGCACGGCGACACCGCACACTGCGGAGGGAGGCGGCGGTTACACGGCACAGCGGGCACACGGCCGGCCCCTCCTCCCACCTGCGACCTCCCAGCCCAGCTGGACACGACCCCCCCAGCTGCCCTGGCCCTCTGCCCATTCCCAGGTGGGGGTTATACCAGCGTGACGGCAGCAGCCCAGAGTCCTTGCAGGAGCCTGCAGGGGGCACCAGCATCAAACGCCCAGCCCCCGCCCCTCCATCGGGGGCTCAGCCAGGAGGGGCAGCAGTCGGGGTGTCTGTCCCGCCCGGGGGGGGGCAGCAGAACGTGAGGCGCTAAGGAAGGGCGCCCGGGAAGAAGGGGGCTGGGGCCCGAATGCCGAGGGAGGCTCTGGCCGCCCGCAGCTCCGTCCCAGCAGGGCACTGAGTGCTGGTGCAGGCTTGAGGGGAGCGCCCTGCCGGCCCCCCACCTCCTCCCCACTTGTGGCAGCAGTGGGGCTCCGGGCTGGCAGAGGCTGCGGGGAGAGCCGGGCTGGCAGAGGCTGCGGGGAGAGCCGGGCTGGCAGAGGCGCCCCTGCGGAGGGGGCTTTGCCCGCAGAGGAGCACACGGGGCCCCGCTCTGCCGAGCCGAGCCAGCAGCGGTGCCTGGGGCGTGTCCTGGATGGGGCCAGGCCGTCACGCTCCGACCGGCCGGTGGTAGCCAGCCTGCAGCTCCGCGCACCACGGGCCCTGGCAGGGCACAGTCGCTCCCGTCCTGGCGCCGCAACTCGGCTGCGGATGTCTGGCCGGGGACTGCAGCGAGAGACGGGGCACTCGAGCCGAATGTATCGCTTCGTAGGCACCCGCGCGCGCACACGTACCTCCACACACACCACATGTGCACACACAGCACACAGCACATGCACACACAGCACATGTGCACACACAGCACACGCACACACAGCACATGTGCACACACAGCGCACAGCACACGCACACACACCACATGTGCACACACAGCACACGCACACACAGCACATGTGCACACACAGCGCACAGCACACGCACACACACCACATGTGCACACACAGCACACGCACACACACCACATGTGCACACACAGCACACGCACACACAGCACATGTGCACACACACCACATGTGCACACACAGCACACGCACACACACCACATGTGCACACACAGCACACACACCACATGTGCACACACAGCACACAGCACATGCACACACAGCACACGCACACACACCACATGTGCACACACAGCACACGCACACACAGCACATGCGTGCACACATATGTGCATGGACACACAAGGCATGCACCCCACCGGTACACAGGAACACTCGCGAACATGCTCGTTGCAATGGTAACAGTAACCAGCAGCCAATCCTGCGGGGGGGGGGGCAGGTGCCCAGTTGGGGGGCGGGCGGCGCAATAATGTTCCATAGGGGCCACTCCAAACATTTGGCAAGTGGCCAAGGGCTGCACTTTTCTACAACTCTCATGGAGGGAGTCTGGGGGGGCGTTTGGGTGCGGGGGGGGGGGGGGGGGGGGTCTAAGCTGGGTCAGGGATGTAAGACTGTCCCGGGGCAGGGGACTGGGATGTGGGGGGGTACAAATGGGGGGTGCAGGAGGGAGCTGTGTCCTGGGGCGGGGGGGGTACAAATAGGGGGGTGCAGGAGGGAGCTGTGTCCTGGGGCGGGGGGGGTATGGGGGGGTGCAGGAGGGAGCTGTGTCCTGGGGCGGGGGGGGTACAAATAGGGGGGGTGCAGGAGGGAGCTGTGTCCTGGGGCGGGGGGGGTACAAATAGGGGGGGTGCAGGAGGGAGCTGTGTCCTGGGGCGGGGGGGGTACATGGGGGGTGCAGGGGGGGGTGCAGGAGGGAGCTGTGTCCTGGGGCGGGGGGGGTACAAATAGGGGGGGTGCAGGAGGGAGCTGTGTCCTGGGGCGGGGGGGGGGCGGGGGGGGTACAAATAGGGGGGGTGCAGGAGGGAGCTGTGTCCTGGGGCGGGGGGGGGGGGGTGCAGGAGGGAGCTGTGTCCTGGGGCGGGGGGGGTACAAATAGGGGGGGTGCAGGAGGGAGCTGTGTCCTGGGGCGGGGGGGGGGGGTACAAATAGGGGGGGTGCAGGAGGGAGCTGTGTCCTGGGGCGGGGGGGGGGGGTGCAGGAGGGAGCTGTGTCCTGGGGCGGGGGGGGTACAAATAGGGGGGGTGCAGGAGGGAGCTGTGTCCTGGGGCGGGGGGGGTACACATAGGGGGGGGGGGGGTGCAGGAGGGAGCTGTGTCCTGGGGCGGGGGGGGTACAAATAGGGGGGGTGCATAGGGGGGGTGCAGGAGGGAGCTGTGTCCTGGGGCGGGGGGGTACAAATAGGGGGGGTGCAGGAGGGAGCTGTGTCCTGGGGCGGGGGGGGTACAAATAGGGGGGGTGCAGGAGGGAGCTGTGTCCTGGGGCAGGGGAGGGGGTGCCCGGTGCAGGCTCTGGCCAGGAGGCGCTTACTGTAGGCCGCCCAGCGGACCCTCAGGCAGACTCCAAAGCTGCCACGGCCCCACACGCCACTCAAAGCAGCTGGAGCCAGCGCGTGGGGCTCTGCTGCCCACGCCCCTGCAGCGCCGGCTGGCTGCTTTCTGGCCAATGGGCACTGCGAGGGTGTGGCTGGGGCGGGGCCGTGCACCGACACCCTCCTCCCTCCACAAGAGACACCCGCTGGCCCCACGTGTGGGGCCGCGCCAGGCAGGGAGCTGCCCGGGGGTCCCGCTGGGCCGGAGCCGACGTTCGATGGGCTGGATGCAGCCCGTGGGCCGTACTGCACCTGCCCATGTCCCAGCTGCTGGCAGAGAGCTCTGCCCCCCCCCCCCCGCTAGGGCATCAGGTCTCGGTGTAGCACTGCCCTGCCCCTCCTGGGAATGCCTCGGGCCAGGGAGCAGCGGGCAAGGGGGAAGCTGGGGCTGCCACCATCCACCGAGCCCGGTCTGCCAGCTGCCGCGGGCGCGACATTGGCACCTGCAGGAAGGGGGCTGGCAGCGCCCGGGGCCAGCTCTGGGCACCAGCTGCACAAGCCCTGCCGACGGGTGGGGATCGTGGGAATCGTTCCCCCGTCGGGGCCCTGGCCCGTCGCTCCGCCAGCGACAGCTCAGGGAGGCAAGAGCGTTGGCGAACACGCGCCTGGCCCCCGGCCCGCCGAGCCCAGAGCCAGAACCGGTGTAACCACCCTGGCGGGCGGGGGCGGGATTCCTCCGTCCTGCAGAACAGCCAGGGCTGTGACACTAATCCCCAGCAGGAATGTGCTAGGTGCCTTCCGCCACGCAGGCTTGCCCACGCACCACACCGCCCAGAGCGCGCGCACCACACCGCCCAGAGCGCACCGCACCGCCCAGAGCGCACCACACCTCCCAGAGCGCGCCACACCGCCCAGAGCATGCACACCACACTGCCCAGAGCGCACCGCACCGCCCAGAGCGCGCACCACACCGCCCAGAGCATGCACACCACACTGCCCAGAGCGCACCGCACCGCCCAGAGCATGCACACCACACTGCCCAGAGCGCACCACACCGCCCAGAGCATGCACACCACACTGCCCAGAGCGCACCGCACCGCCCAGAGCATGCACACCACACTGCCCAGAGCGCACCGCACCGCCCAGAGCATGCACACCACACTGCCCAGAGCGCACCGCACCGCCCAGAGCATGCACACCACACTGCCCAGAGCGCACCACACCGCCCAGAGCATGCACACCACACTGCCCAGAGCGCACCGCACCGCCCAGAGCATGCACACCACACTGCCCAGAGCGCACCGCACCGCCCAGAGCATGCACACCACACTGCCCAGAGCGCACCGCACCGCCCAGAGCATGCACACCACACTGCCCAGAGCGCGCACCACACCACCCAGAGCATGCACACCACACTGCCCAGAGCGCACCACACCGCCCAGAGTGCACCACACCGCCCAGAGCATGCACACCACACCGCCCAGAGCGCACCACACCGCCCAGAGCATGCACACCACACCGCCCAGAGCGCGCCACACCGCCCAGAGCGCACCACACCGCCCAGAGCTTGCACACCACACCGCCCAGAGCATGCACACCAAACCGCCCAGAGCGCGCGCACCACACCGCCCAGAGCGCACCACACCGCCCAGAGCGCACCACACCGCCCAGAGCGCACCACACTGCCCAGAGCATGCACACCACACTGCCCAGAGCGCACCACACCGCCCAGAGCATGCACACCACACCGCCCAGAGCATGCACACCACACCGCCCAGAGCTCACCACACCGCCCAGAGCGCGCACCACACCGCCCAGAGCGTGCACCACACCGCCCAGAGCGCGCACCACACCGCCCAGAGCGCGCGCACCACACCGCCCAGAGCGCGCGCACCACACCGCCCAGAGCGCACCACACCGCCCAGAGCATGCACACCACACCGCCCAGAGCGCGCGCACCACACCGTCCAGAGCGCGCGCACCACACCGTCCAGAGCATGCACACCACACTGCCCAGAGCGCGCACCACACCGCCCAGAGCGCACCACACCGCCCAGAGCGCGCGCACCACACCGCCCAGAGCGCACCACACCGTCCAGAGCATGCACACCACACCGCCCAGAGCGCGCACCACACCGCCCAGAGCATGCACACCACACCGCCCAGAGCGCACCACACCGCCCAGAGCATGCACACCACACCGCCCAGAGCGCACCACACCGCCCAGAGCGCGCGCACCACACCGTCCAGAGCGCACCACACCGCCCAGAGCGCACCACACCGCCCAGAGCGCGCGCACCACACCGCCCAGAGCGCACCACACCGCCCAGAGCGCGCGCACCACACCGCCCAGAGCGCGCGCACCACACTGCCCAGAGCGCACCACACCGCCCAGAGCGCGCACCACACTGCCCAGAGCGCGCGCACCACACCGCCCAGAGCGCGCGCACCACACCGCCCAGAGCGCGCCCACCACACCGCCCAGAGCGCACCACACCGCCCAGAGCGCACCCCACACTGCCCAGAGCGCGCGCACCACACCGCCCAGAGCGCGCGCACCACACCGCCCAGAGCGCACACCACACCGCCCAGAGCGCGCGCACCACACCACCCAGAGCGTGCGCACCGCCCAGAGCGTGCGCACCACACCGCCCAGAGTGCACCACACCTCCCGTCAACGGAGCTGCGTAGTCTAGACATACCCCAGGGCACAAATACCTCATCGTGGGCTCCCCAGTGCAGCGGGGAAAGGCGCAACACAGGCCAGGGGCTGGAACGCGCAGCTGGACAAATTCACAGTGGCCGTATGGCCTGGGTGCCGAACGAGGAGCCTACGGAACCCTTGGAACAACGGCCTGAGGGTCGCGGTGGATTCCCCCTCCCTGCCTGGACGCTCTTGTCACCGCCCTGCGCCAGGAGTGAGCGGGGGGCAGGTTTCCAGCCCCGGTTGTACTGGGGGGCGGGTTCCTGTTCGCAGGGCGCTTTCTGGCCCTAGAATGGGGGAATCTGAGCCTGTTGCTCCGTGGCTGAAGCCCAGCCGCTCCCAGCCGTTCTATCCAGCCGTTAGCTCCCTCCTCAAGCGCCCAGGTTACCCTTCCCCCACGGGTCAGGTCTTCGGGACCCTCGGCCATTTGGGGGCTTCCCCCGGGCCTCAGAGCTGGCCACAGAGCTCCCCGGAGCCTCGCAGAACGAGCCGGTTACCTCCCGGAAGCTCTCCTGAGGCTGCTGCGCCAGGGTAGCCGCGAGCTCGTCAGCGAAACCGCCGCTGCCCCGACGGCTGCTTCTCCCCGCAGGGCGGCTCACCCAGCTCCGCGAGTGGCCAGGGACGGGCGGCGCCGCCCAGCGCCGTGTGTGGACGGAGCGACCCAGAGTGCGGCTCTGGCCGTGCACACAGCGCTCCTCTGGAACCGCCCGCAAGGGTATTCCCCTCTCCCGCAGCTTCAGTCCCTGGCCCGGGGTGATCCCAGGCCCTTTGCGCGGCGGGCCAGCTGGCCAGTTCGGCCCCGGGCTGCGGCTGGGCGGGGGACTCTTCCTTCCCTCGCAGAGGACGCCGCACCCGCCGGGACCGAATTCCAGCCCGCTGGCGGCGCCGGGGCTAGCGAGGGGCTGGGCTGAGGTGGACGGTGGCTCCCAGCCATGTCTGGCAATGCAAGGCTGAGAGCGTTCGACCCCTGCCCCCCAAAGGCCCCCCCACAGCGCCCAACACACCCAGCCCCCTTCTCTCCCCCAGCACAGGCCGCGGAGGGCCAGGGCCCCCCAAAGGCCTCCCCACAGCGCCCAACACACCCAGCCCCCTTCTCTCCCCCAGCACAGGCCGTGGAGGGCCAGGGCCCCCCAAAGGCCTCCCCACAGCGCCCAACACACCCAGCCCCCTTCCCGCCCAGCACAGGCAGCGGAGGGCCAGGGCCCCCCAAAGGCCTCCCCACAGCGCCCAACACACCCAGCCCCCTTCTCCCCCCAGCGCAGGCAGCGGAGGGCCAGGGCCCCCCAAAGGCCTCCCCACAGCACCCAACACACCCAGCCCCCTTCTCCCCTGCAGCGCAGGCAGTGGCGAGCCAGGGCCCCCCAAAGGCCTCCCCCCCACAGCGCCCAACACACCCAGCCCCCTTCTCCCCCAGCGCAGGCAGCGGCGAACCAGGGCTCTCACCTTGGGTGGCCGACACCCGGACTCTGCCGCTGCAGTCACACAGGGGGGGCTCTGGGGGCGCCGAGTGGCTGTGACAGCGTGGGCCGCTCCACCCCTCGGCACAGACTGCAAGCAGAGAGGGGAGGGCGCTCAGCAGCCGGCACCCGCCCGGTGGCTGGGGGAGCAGAGCCGGCCTTCGGCCCCCGCCCAGAACTGCCCTCCCAGAGCGGAGCAAACATTGCGCAGACCCTCCTGCCCTGGCACCGGGGCCACGCCGTGCTGGGTCTGGCTGGCACCCCTGCTGGGCTTGGTACAGAATTCACAGGGCACGGGCTTCCCTAGCCCTACCTCTTCCCTCTCCCTCCCCACAATCCCAGCTCCCACTGGGTCTCTGCCCCACCCCTGGCCCAGAGGATGGACAGGGTAATACAGAGTCTCCCAGCTTGCCTTCCCGGCAGCTCAGCAGTGAATCTAGGGCTGGGGGAAACTGAGGCACGGATCGACGTGCTTCGCTGAGCCAAGGGCACACAGCAGGTCAGTGGCAGCGCTAGCACTAGAGTCCCCAGGCTGGATTCTCTCCGCCCTGCACCAACACCTGGCACGCCCCTGGCAGGGTGTCCGAGACTCCACAGGGAGCCTGGCAGGGCAGGAGGCGACCAAGGCCCTGCGACCTCTCTGCAGATGAGGACAGGAGGCATCCGAGTGGGGATCTGCCCTTACTGGTCCACACGTGGAGCGTGGAGTTGGGTCTCGAGAGGATGCCAGCCAGGGAGCCGATCAGGTAGAAGCTTGTCCCAGCCTGCCAGACGGCCGCGCACGCGCTCCTGTCACGGAGGCACTCCTGCTTGGCCTGCTCCAGGCTCTCGGCAGAGGGGTGCAGGGACGCCGGGTCTCCCGCCAGGCCCCGGCCACGCTGCTCCACAAACCACTCGGTCGCTGGGGAAGCAGAGGGGAGACGCAACGTCGCCGGGTCTCGTGGGAAACACTTGCCTTGGCAGAGACGCGGCTGGGAGCCACGGGCCACCTCCCTCAGCACAGCCCCACACTGGCTCCTGGCGTGCGGCCCAGCGGGAGGCGACGGCCCTGCAGCGCGTGACAGCGACCAGGAACCGAAACCCGGAGCCGCCCAGGGAGCCCAGCCCAGCGCTGTCTGTGCAGCCCCAGCCAGCAGTAAAGGCCAAAGGGGCGGCAGGGCCCGGGCAGCGCAGGAGGATGCTTACGGCCGCGGGGCCGGAGGACGTGTGAGCAGCCGCAGGGAAAGTCGATGCAGAGAGCCGCTAGCCGGCTCCTGCCAAGCCAGCATGGGGCTCAGGCCCTGGGCCCGTCCCTTACCCTCGCTGCTCTTGCAGAGGAACGGCTTTCTCTCCTCGCAGCCGGCGTCCGCGAGAAGCCCGCTGGCCGTGTCCAGCCACACGCAGTCCTTCGGGCCGCCGTCCGCCAGGTCGTCCCGCAAGTGCCTGCAGAGAGGAGCAGCAGAGCTTGTGCGACGGGCAGCCCCGGACGCCGCTAAGCCCGGGCCCCTCCAGCCAGCGCTGCCCACCACTCCTCCCTGGCGGGGGCCTAGCTGCCTGGCAGGCTTCTCTCGGGCAGGAGGGTGGCACCTCCCAGGCGACCCTGGCCCTGCCTGCCCCTGGCTCCAGAGCGAAGCTGCACTAGGCTCTCTCTGACGCTCCCTGCCCCCGCACAGTTATCTGTGGCACACACACACACACGCACGCACACGCACACACACACACGCACACACACACACGCACGCACACACACACACACACACGCACACACACACACACGCACACACACGTACACACACGCACACACACACACGTGCCCCGAGCCACTGATCGCTGAGGAATCTTTTCACCTGGGCACCCTGGACGGGCAACCAGCCGCCTGCTCCAGCTTGATTGACTAGGGACCTTTAAAGCTGGGGGGCCATCAAGTGGCAATGCTGGGAACTGACACTGACACATCCAGGAGCTAGGCCCTGTGCCCAGCGCGCTCCAGCCCTGCCAACCCGCGGCTCCCCGCTTCATAGCCACGTCCCCCCCACCCGCCGATACAGATGGGAGCATCCACGGCTCCCCGCTTCATAGCCACGCCCCCCCGCCCGCCGATACAGATGGGAGCATCCACGGCTCCCCGCTTCATAGCCACGTCCCCCCCCGCCCGCCGATACGGATGGGAGCATCCACGGCTCCCCGCTTCATAGCCACGTCCCCCCCGCCCGCCGATACGGATGGGAGCATCCACGGCTCCCCGCTTCATAGCCACGTCCCCCCCGCCCGCCGATACGGATGGGAGCATCCACGGCTCCCCGCTTCATAGCCACGTCCCCCCCCCCCCGCCCGCCGATACGGATGGGAGCATCCACGGCTCCCCGCTTCATAGCCACGTCCCCCCCGCCCACCGATACAGATGGGAGCATCCACGGCTCCCCGCTTCATAGCCACGTCCCCCCCTGCCCGCCGATACGGATGGGAGCATCCACGGCTCCCCGCTTCATAGCCACGTCCCCCCCGCCCGCCGATACGGATGGGAGCATCCACGGCTCCCCGCTTCATAGCCACGTGCCCCCCGCCCACCGATACAGATGGGAGCATCCATGGCTCTCCGCTTCATAGCCACGTCCCCACCGCCCGCCGATACAGATGGGAGCATCCACGGCTCCCCGCTTCATAGCCACGCCCCCCCACCCGCCGATACAGATGGGAGCATCCACGGCTCCCCGCTTCATAGCCACGTGCCCCCCCCCCACCCGCCGATACAGATGGGAGTATCCATGGCTCCCCGCTTCATAGCCACGCCCCCCCCGGCCACCGATACAGATGGGAGCATCCACGGCTCCCCACTTCATAGCCATGCCCCCCCCCCCCCCCGGCCACCGATACAGATGGGAGCATCCACGGCTCCCCGCTTCATAGCCATGCCCCTTCCCCCACCAATACAGATGGGAGCATCCACGGCTCTTGGGCAGACACAGACGCGGGGTGGGGACACATGCACCTGCATGGGGCTCTCTCTAGAGAACTGCCCCAAATCAGCCCCAGTGCAGATCTCCGAGCAAACCCCCCAGCCTTGATCTGAAAGGGGCCAGCGATGGAAATTCCACCGAGCGCTGCCGGGAAGCTCTGGGGGAAGGGGGCGGCCCTGCCCCGAGCAGCAGGAACGCATGCAGCGCGCTTACGCAGTGCGCCCCTTGGCCCCCGTGCGGCTAGACCACAGACAGCCGCCAGGGCCAGCACCCCCAGCTGGGATTCCGGGGGAAGCTTTTCGGATGAGTGTTACCCCTAGCGGGGGGGCCCAAACACCCGCCCTGTTGGAAGGGCCTGGCCTGGCCTCTTCCGGGGCAGCTCACTGGGCGGAATGGACGGTGTCTGCTCCGGACTCCTGGTGCCTCTGCCTGGCCAGGACTCGGACAGGCCCTGCCACGACAGCATCCACGGAGGGCCCGTGGCAGCAGTGCCAGGAAGCCAGGCGCTCACTCTGCAAGCTGCCTGGCGATGGGCTCTCCCGTCGTCCACTGAAACACCGATTCCTCCGTCTGATCGTTCAGGCCTGTCCAGAAGGGCCCCTGGAAGTGGGAACAGACCCAGTCCTGGAAGGAAACGGGCCGGCTCAGGACTCTCGCGCACGGTGCCTGGGCAGCCTTCTGCAGACAGCCGGGCCCAGCGTCCTCGCCTAGGGACTAGGGCCAGCTCTGCGGTTGGGTGCAGGTTCGGAAGCAGTGGCCTGGCTGACAGATGGGGCCTGTTTCCTACACGCACAGTTACAATCAGCCTGTTCCAGCCCTGTCCCGTTCCTCCCAGCCGGGGCTACGCTGGGGGTGCAGAACCCCGTGAGCTCGGCTACACAGGCAGACATGCGGCTAGCCCCACGTTTAACCCACTAAAGGGGGGGCGGGGATGGAGCAGCTGCCCCACCCGCTGGGGCCCGGTTGCTCCCCTCCCCACCGGCAGGGTCACACCTTCTCCTGGCGGGAGGCCAGGTACAGCAGCTCGGTCTGCCTGAACCGCCGACACACTCGCAGCCCCTCCTGCCAGGTGCTGGCCAAGGACGCGTCCCAGTAGTAGCAGCTGCCGTTCCAGTGTCGCCAGCCAGGCTCTGTGGGGCAGCGGCTCCAGGGAGCTGCATGGAGAAAACCCTGGGAGTCAGGCCGTCCGGAGCCCCGTCCACAGGCCACAGGCCACCTCTGAGCACAGCTCCCGGGAGCCTTCAGCCCACTCCCTGGTGTGGACGGGGCACATTCCCTGCCAAGCCTGGCACAGCAGCCAGGGCACCTCACCCCCCACCCACAGAGCCAGCACTGGGGACTGGGGAGCTGCCCCCCTCCAGTCCTTGGGCTGCCCCATGAGCCCCCCCTGCCCTTGGGGCTGGCACAGGAGACCAGCTGCCAGAGCAGGCACTGCCGCGTGGTGAGTGGCACCGAGTCTGGCCGGTGCCCCAAGCCGCCCTGAGCATCCCGGTGCTGAATTCTCCATCCGGGCTGCACGGCGGGTACTTACCCTCGGCTCCTTCGCACACCCAGGGCTTGAGTCCTGAGCAGTTGGAGACGACCAGGCCAGGCTGCCCAGGGGCGCTGATGCCCAGGCAGCCCCCCGGGGGGAGTGGCACCCCGGCCAGCCTGAGGGGAAGCACAGACAGTCTCTCCACAGCAGCCGGGGCCTTGCCACACCGGGCGGAGCAGGGCAGGGAGCTGGGGCAGCTCACACCCTCAGGAGCCCCACCCTGTGGGACTGGCCACTGCCTCAGCCCACCCGAGACACACGGAAAAACGGGGCACCTCTCCCTGGGCACGTGGGCCTCCTGATGGGGGCAGGGAGAGCAGGGCTCAGGCGGCACCTTGGCCCCTAAAGAAAGGAGAAGGCTTCCATAGGCGGGGGGAGAAACATCCCAGTGGCCAGATACATACCCCAGGCCCCTGGCCCCATGGCGACGGAGGGAAAGAAAGCACCTGGCCCCATGCATGAGGGGAAGAAATGACCCAGGCCCCCAGCCCCATGGGTGGGGGGGCAAAGGAGGATGCCACCCCATGTGCCGATCCAGGCCTGGATTAACTCTTCTGGGGGCCCAGGGCTATTAGATTTTGTGGGGGCTCCTAGGCTCCAGGGTGGGGCCAAAAATGAGGGGTTCTGAATGCAGAAGAAGGCTCCAGGTTGGGGTGTGGGCTCTGGGGATGAGGTTTGGGGTGCAGGCGGGGAATCCAGGCTGGGGCAGAGGGGCTTGGAGTGAGGCAGGGACCCAGGGCTGGAGTTGGGGTGCAGGGTCTGGGCAGGAATCGGGGTGCAGGAAAGGGCTCAGGGTTGGGGCAGAGGGTTGGGGTCGGGGTGCTTACCTGGGGCAGCGCTCCTTTGTTGGCACAGGCTCAGGGAAAGGACAGGGGGTGCTGCCCACTGCGGCTGCCATGCGCTGGCCTGCAGGGCACCACCCCCCACAGCTCCCAGGGGCAGCAATTGCCAGCCAATGGGAGCTGCGGAGGCGTAACCTGCAGGCTAGAGCATTTGAGGCAAGGCAGCTCCAGCCTAGCCGAGGGGGGGGGGGAATGGCAGTGCACAGAACCCCTCCCCCAGCCAGGCAGGGCCAGATAACATGCAGGGGCTTGCGTACCCGCAGCCCAGAGCCTGGGGACATGATCTGCACCTACAGTCCCTCGCCTGCCTTTGGAGCACCAGCCGCCCCAGCCGCTGGCCGCACGGTGGGACTGGCTGGAGAGAGCCCCAGGTCTCAGTGGGGCAAGCCCCAGCCGGGGTGTGAGGGATACCCCCAGCTATTACTGCCCTGCCCTGCCTGTGCGGGGTAGCCCCTTCCCACAGGAGCACACCCAGGCCCCCTAGCAGGCCCCTCTGGCACCGTCAGCCCCTGGCTCACCAGGCGGCCGCACCATCCATGTGCTGACCCGCCGCCCACGTCCAGCGGCCGTCGCCGTCTAGGTTGTTGAGCCCGATCCAGCTGTCCCTCTGCACCATGGCTGCCAGCCAGGCCTGCGTGGAGCCAGCCGCGGGTTAGTGCAGGGCCCAGCTCCGCGCTCGGGCTCAGCAGTGCTTGGGGGGGCCCAGGGCAGCCCACGAGGAAGGAGACCAGGAGGACAAGTCCAGGGCAGGGGTGGGTCAGCCAGGAGGCACTTACCCTGCCCCGCGGCCCCTTGAAGCTCCTTCCTGGCTCCCTGGCACCCTGAGCACATCCTGGGGGGTGGGGTGTAGGTCACAGAGTGTATCCCTCCCCCTCCCCCGCACTGAGAGGGGACTGCCCCGGAGCCTCCCCACTCTACCTGCTGGGCACATTGCTGTTCCCCCGCCCCTTCCCCCTGGGCCAGCTCCAGCCAGGCCATGCTCCACGTCACCCATGAGGGAAGCAGCCAGCAGCCACGGGCCCCGAGCACGGGAAGGATGCGCTGGATGCGAGGGGACAGCTCAGCCACACAAGGACAGGCCAGTGCAAGCCCCCCCCCCTCCCTGCCAAGCCAGCTGGGGGCAGTGCGAACGCTCAGCTGGCCTCTTGCCTCTCCCAAGAGGCACTGGCTGGGGGAAATGCGGAGGGGCCCCAGGATGGTCCGTAAGCAGACCCTGGGAACAGGAGACCTTCCTCTGCACCCGAGGGAGCAGCCAGGCGTCGGAGTCAGGAAGCCCCCTCGGCTTCCTCCCTGCGTCCCAGTGTTGTGCTCTAGGAAGGGCCCCGGGGTGCTGCCTCAGGCTGCACTTCTCAGGTACCTTCTCCTCCAGGCTGTCGAGAGCCAGCAGCCCCACGCCTTCTCCAGCGGCGCTGCAGGCTGCCTCCGCCTGCTGCCACGTCTTGGCCTCGCTCTCCTCCACGTAGTAGCAATGTCCGTCCCAGTACCACCAGCCAGCGCGCCCAGGGCACCTCCCGCTGACCAGACCTGGCGAGGCAACCAGGAGATGGCTCCTGCTCCTCACCAGGCCCATGGCCACTGGGCCAGGGCCTGCAGCCCTCGCCCACTGACCTGTCTGCACCAGCCCAAGGCTGGGGCAGAGTCAGAAACCAATCTCTGTCCCGACTCCCACTCCCAGCCCCCGTCCCCTCACAGACACTCCCTGGAGCAGCCACTAGCCAGGCCGGGCAGAAGCCAGGGCAAAGGCGGGCTGTGACCCTGGTCACGTCTGGCTCACACCCTCCACGTATGCACCGAACGTGCCTTGCGGTGCCACAGGAGAGCGAGCGACGCCCTCGTTACTCACAGCATGTAAAGGGCAGGCGCTAACCTGTCACGTGACCTTATGAGTCCATGCGCCTGGCGCTTTGAGAACGTGTTTGAGACCAGACAGCCCAGCCCAGGAAAGGAGACAAATGTGCCTGTCCCAGACAAAGGGACGTGGTGCCCTCCGTTGACAGACTAGCAGCACACAAAGCCTGGGGAAACCGGGGGGTTGTCCTGCTCCCGAACCCAAGAGACAGAATTAACATGGCTGCCGCCCCCAGGGCCTGCGTCCGGGCCCCTCCTGACTTGTAAGACACGTCCCTGTGGGGCAGGGACACCTCGCTGCCCTTCACCTCTGCAGACCACGCGAGCCGATGGCCGTGCTGGGGCCCAGCCAGGCCGGCCTCTGGGAAGCTGGCAAGGAGACTGGAGATGACAGAAACAGCCCACCCCTGCCTCTTGCTGGTAAGGGCGTCCTGCACCGGGACGTGTTCTCACCAGCGCCGTGGTGCCAGGCGGGAGGCCGGAGCCAGAGGCTGGGCCTGCCATGCCCCTGACGCCGGCTGCCAGCCACGCTACTCCTGGGGAATACGGGAGGGAGCAGAGCACACAGGCCACAGGCCAGAGCTGCCCCTGCACTCTCGGCCGGGGCTGCAGCCAGGGTGTCCCGGAGGGGGCGCTTCCTTGTGCCCTGAGTCCCAGACTCCCCTTGTGCCCTGGAGCAAGAAGCCAGATGGGCAGGGGGTTCTCCTCTCCGGGGCGAGTGGGGGGGGCGGCCGCAGGGCTGGTCACTCGGCCCAGCTCCGTTCATCTCCTTTCTCCTGGGCTCCACCCCTTCCATCCCTAGGTCACAGAATGGAGATACCTCCCCCATTGCCCTGCCTGAGCACACTGCCCCCCCGCCCTCCTGTGCTGCCCCCCGCCCGCACACACTGCACCCCGCCCGCACACACAGCCCCCACCCATCCACACTGCCCCCCGCCCTCCCGTGCTGCCCCCCACCCATCCACACTGCTGTGGGGAAAATCAAATAACTCCAATTGTGTCAAAGAGGGGACTGTGCAGAAATCAAAACTCTCTGAAAGAAAACAGCTGGAAGGGTTAAAAGTTTTCCAGGCCTCTCTCCCTGTAACAGAGAGAAATCAAATTAACTCTAACCCTATCTCAAGTTCATGGATACTCCTAGTCTGTCACAATTTGTCATGTAAACCCTTATCTTTGTCACAGTTTGCCTTGTAAACCCTTATCTTTGTCACAGTTTGCCTTGTAGACTCCTCCACTCCACATTCTCATATGGCTTTGTTCTGTAAAACTTACGTCTAGCTCTCCTGGGGGGAACAGAAGTCTCAGAGTGCTTCTGCTGAGACTTTGATATGTTAAAGAAGAACAATCCACAACTGAGCTGTCTAAGCATTCTGTATAAAGGATCCCTGAATCTGTCTGTCAGGGCTGCTGCTTCACTCTTGGTGTAACAGCCTGCATGCATGCATCATAAAGTTTTCTCTTCTAGGTTTCTCTCCTGCCTCACTGATTTGACCTCCGGCCTCGGACCCTTCTGGGGGCTCTGTACCCCAGGGGAGCGAGATTTCCCCCTCACTGCCCCCCACTTGCACACGCTGCCCCCACCCATCCACACTGCCCCCCACCTGCCCGCGTTGCCCCCACCCATCCACGCTGCCCCCCGCCCGTGCTGCCCGGTGTGAGAAGGGCTGCACTGTTACCGTGGAGACAGGATGGGCCCACGCTGCGCACACAGCTCAGCATCCCTTCGCAGCGGCCGCTCAGGGGGTTCCAGGTGCGAGGGCGGGGACAGGGCAGGCAGGGCCTGGCGCACCCCGCGCCGTGATAGCCAGGGGAGCAGGCTGCAAAACAAGCCCAGGCGCTCAGCGCCACCGTGGTGACGGGCCCCGTCCTGCTCTCGCTTGGGCGGCACTTTACCAGCGACTGGCGGAGCCGGAGCGGCCAGGCCCGGCCTGGAGAAGCCATGACAGGGATCCAGTCTTCCCGACGCCCCAGAGCCCCAGCACCCGGGTCTGAGCCCACGGGGGGAAGCGCCCCGCCTCACGGCCGCCCTCTGGCACCCGCCCGCCCCGAGTGGCCTCGCCACCTGACTTGACGTAGAGGGTGACGCCGGAGCCAGGGCTGTCGACGAGCACGGTCCCGTTGACGGTGTAGTAGGCGCCATCCCGCCGCACCACCCCGGTGCAGTTCTCTCGCTGCAGGAAGCAGGAGTCGGTGGCTGCCCCCAGTGAGGCATGGCTCTGCCACGCAAAGGCCTTGAAGGACACCAGCAGCTTCTCTCGAAGAGCCGGCAGCCGCACGTCTGCAGAGAGGGGTCCCCACAGCCCCTGTGAGTGACAGCCTCCCTGCCCACCCCCTGCACCCTCCCACTCCCTGCACCCACAGCTCCCCGACCCACACCCACAGCCTCACTGCACCACAGCCCCCCGGCCCACCCCCTGCGCCCGCCCGTGCCCTGCACCACAGCCCCCCGGCCCACACCCACAGCCTCAGCCTCCCTGCCCACCCCCTGCACCCACCCACTCCCTGCACCCACAGCTCCCCGACCCACACCCACAGCCTCAGCTTCCCTGCACCCACAGCCCCCCCGGCCCACCCCCTGCGCCCGCCCGTGCCCTGCACCACAGCCCCCCGGCCCACACCCACAGCCTCAGCCTCCCTGCCCACCCCCTGCACCCACCCACTCCCTGCACCCACAGCTCCCCGACCCACACCCACAGCCTCAGCCTCCCTGCCCACCCCCTGCACCCACCCACTCCCTGCACCCACAGCTCCCCGACCCACACCCACAGCCTCAGCCTCCCTGCCCACCCCCTGCACCCACCCACTCCCTGCACCCACAGCTCCCCGACCCACACCCACAGCCTCAGCCTCCCTGCACCCACAGCCCCCCCGGCCCACCCCCTGCGCCCGCCCGTGCCCTGCACCACAGCCCCCCGGCCCACCCCCTGCGCCTGCCCGTGCCCTGCACCACAGCCCCCCAGCCCACACCCACAGCCTCCCTGCCCACCCCTGCGCCCGCCCACCCCCTGCACCCACAGCCCACTGGCCCACCCCCTGCACCCGCCCACTCCCTGCATCCACAGCCCCCTGGCCCACACCCACAGCCTCAGCCTCCCTGCCCATCCCCTGCCCCTACCCACCCCCTGCATCCACAGCCCCCTGGCCCACGGCCTCAGACTCCCTGCCCACTTCCACAGCCTCAGCCCCGCTGCCCCTACAGGCATGTGGGGGGGGCTCTGCTTGGCGATCCCTGCTAGATCCCTGCTGCGGGAGCACGGAGAATGGGAACCGCCCTCCCCCTGAGCTCCTGGCCCCCGCCCAAGAGCAGAGAAAGATGCCCACAGGGAGGCCAATGCTCTGACCTTCGGCTCGCTGGCAGGACCAGAGAGAGCCGGAGGGGCAGGGCGCCGCAGGGCCTCGCCCGCCAGAAGGGGTCCCGCAGAGCTGCAAGAAGCAGAACGTGAGGGTGCCGCGCTGCAGAAATCTCCCCTAGGGCTAGTGCTGCCCTGCCGGCCGCTGGGCCCGCCCAGGCCAGAGCTCTGAGCTGAGGAAGGCGGAGGCGAGAGCTTGTTCTTCTGAAGAACGTGTTCCAGGCCACGCCCAGGCCTGCGCTGACCGACCCCTGGCGCCTCCCGTGCCTTGCTGCACACAGCCGCCCCAGACTGGCCCCTTGCAGCCGCCCTGGGCTGAGCACAGGCATCGCCTTCTTGGGTGTGCGGCGGAACGAGCCTCGCCCGTGTCCATGCAGCACCAGCCGTGTGCCGCGGGAGGTGTGCAAGCCGTGTGCCGCGGGAGGTGTGCAAGCCGTGTGCCGCGGGAGGTGTGCAAGCTGTGTGCCACGGGAGGTGTGCAAGCCGTGTGCCGCGGGAGATGTGCAAGCCGACGCTGCGCTGCTTCCGCTCCCGTTGTCCACACGCAGGGCTGGGGTTTGTATTGGGAGTTACGAGTCGTGGCTCTGCGCTTGAGTTGCTACCGTTTGCTTCTGGGAGAGGCACACGGCCCCGCTCCTGCGAACGCTCGCGCGGAAAGCAATACGCACTGACAACGGGCCCCACGAGCGGCCAACGCCCCTCGCAGGAACCCCCCTGCGAACCTGCCGTCAGACGGGCCCCCCAGGGCCGCTCGCCTAAGGACGTGGACCGGAGACTCACGCCTGTGACAAACTCCATTTTGGGGAGGTACGTTCACCCCGGAGGACAATGGGATTCCCCCCACACGGGCAAGATTATCCAAAGGGCCCTAGAGGTGCCTCCATTTTTGTCGCGTTCCAGCTCATTGCTTCAGAAGCACCTTTGCTAGGTGCAAAGGGCCCGGAAGCTTTTGTTGACCCATCCTCGCAAGGGATGATTTCGGAGACTTTCACGAGAGCAGTTTCTCTCTGTACGAGCCTGTGCGACACGCGTGTGCAATGTGTTCCGTTAACAATTGGACGCTCACCCTTTGCTTTCTTTTCAAAGCCTTTAGAGCAGTGAGCAGTGGGTCCCAAACTTTTCGGCATCACGCCCCCTTTTTGATTTTTGAGAAACCCTCACACCCCCTCCCCCCACCAATAGCAGCAAAACTTGTTGAGCAAAGAAAAAGGAACTGACCAGGGCCGAAAAAACAAGAATAGCAGCGAAACTTAGTGGGGGAGATTGGCAGGGGGGCTGGGTCACCTTGCGCCCCCCCTGGAATTTCTTCACGCCCCCCAGTCTGGGAACCCATGCCTTAGATGGTAGATGCTAAAGGGCTGGCCCGGCGTGCTCGTTTGGGTCAGATCGGAGGTACCCATTGCCCTGGGAATGGGGCTGGTCCTTGGGACCGGGGGAGCCTGCTGGGAGTTGGTGAGATGGGTTTTCATAGGCTCCCATTGACCTCTGTAAGCTGCGATACTGGTTGCGGCGCAGGAAGAGCTGCAGGGTCTAGAGGGCTGCTTGCGTGACGGGAGACAGGCTCTCTAGCAGCAAACCCAGGCAGGACAGGACCCCTCTGCCCTGGGATGCCGGTCCCCATCAGACAGACGCGCCCAGCCACCCTCGGCTCCAGACTCAGGGGTTAGTCAGTATTTCCTCACCGCATCCGGGGAGGGCTTGATCTCCAGCACATCAGCAGCCAGATACCTCTTGCAGACGGACTCCGCTTCCTGCCGACTGCCCCTGAGCTCCAGCCACACACAGGATCCGTGCCTGAACGCCCAGCCGGGGAAGGGCGGGCATTTCAGGGAGACGTATGCTGCCGAAGAGGGGAGAGCCCGGTCACCCGCACACTCAGAGGGGATGAGGCAGGACAGGAGGGTGTGAGGGCACTGCTGGGAGGCTCAGGAGCGCGGCCGGGAGGAGGGTTACCCTGACCCTCTGTGACGTAGTGGGGGGTACCTTGCTGGTTGCTATGCTGGGCAGTGGGTTGTGAGTGACCTCCACTGGCTGCAGCACGGCCCAGCAGGGCAGGGGATGAGTCATTATGCAAGGGGGCTCCGAACCTGTCTGACCAGTGATCTCCCAGGGAGCGGAACAATGGGAAGAAGAGGAGTGGAGCGCTGGCTGGGGGCAGGGCTGGAAGGGAGTTAGTTAGTTTCTGCCTGGGAGCGTGGAGGAGACAGCCTAGGGAAAGGGGCTGGGATTTAGGGGCCCAGTCCCCCCCATCTCAAGGGGTCTGAGGCATCCTAGGCCTGCCCTGGAACCAGATTGCATTGGTGCTGTGCTGTATCCTGGAGAAGCAATAAACTCCCTCTATTCTACTGGCTGGGGGAGTCTGTTTGTGCCACTACGGGGTGCAGGAGGCGGGAAAACCCCAACGCGCCGTCACCCCCCCCCCCTCCACCAGGGCTCCTCCTGCCATTAGACACTCAGAGGACGCACTGGGCACGTCCTGGTGTGGCGCGGGGGGGTGGGGGGCTGTCTGCTCTGTAACCTGGGTCCCCCCACGCTGGGCTGTGATTCCCACGGACTCCCCCACATGTGGATTGGCCCAGACACTAGGCCCAGCCGGAGCAGGTAACAAGGCTCTTCCCAGGGAGAGACAAAGGGAGGGAGGTGGAGACGGAACACCTTGCTGGCTGGGAACCATGAAGCTGAGGGGCTGGGGGGCGGTGGACCCCTCCCCCAAGGGGTCTAGGGCTGCCTGGCCCTGACTCCGGTACCCACATCAGTCTGTGCTGGGCTGTGTCCCGGAGAAGCAATGACCCCCCTGTCCTACTGGCTGGCGGGGTCTGTTCTTGCTGCTATGGGGATGCAGGATCAGGGGGACCCCAACGCGCCGCCACATCTGGGCCTGAGCGAGTGGTGCCCCGAGGGGGCCTGGGGAGCTGGGCCTTTCAGGAAAAGCCGACTGTCCTTGGGATGAACAGAGCCGGGTGGGGCTAGGGAGGCCCTGCCGCTCCACAGGTGCCAGGAGAGGGCCGGGTTTCCGGCACCGGGGCAGCCCAGAGGAAGAGGGGCTGGGATGCGCTGGCAGGCGGGTGCTCCACCCCAGGCAGGGTGGGCTCTTGCTTGTTCACGGCACCCCAAGAATGGACACAGGGAGGGAGAGCAGCCCCAAAAAGAGGAGGAGACCTGGCTGGCCACAGACCGGGCCCCAGCAGACAGCAAGCTCCATGGTCAGCTGGGGCAGTCCCCCCCCCTCCCCCCAGTCCAGCAGTGGCAGTGCAGCCACAGACCTTCATCCCCCCCATTCCCCCCAGTTTGTGGGCAGGGCAGCCCCTGGGAGCCCCAGGACGGGAGCCCAGCACCTGCGAATGCCCCCTGCAGCTCCTGCGAGGTCCCCTGGCCTTCGCTCTTGGGCCTCCCTGCAGACAAGGCTGCCGCACTCCCCTGCCGGACACAGCCGGCCACTGGGCACTGCCCGGAGTCCTGCCCACCTGCCTCTCCCCCACACCGCTGACCTGCTGCCAGTGGGCCGGCCGGCTGGCTGGAGAACAACAGGCCGTCACAGGCGCCTGTCAGAGGGTTGCAGCTGACTCCAGCTTCACACGCAGGGCACTGGGACTGACAGTCCGGCCCCGCGTAGCCCGGAACACACCCTGCAGCAGGAAACAGACACACGACCCAGCCCTGGCACATCGCTCTCCGGCTCGGCAGCCCCCCATTCAGGGCCAGAGCCGGGAGGTGCCCCAGGCAAGGGGAGCAGAGACGGGGCACAGCCCCCCGCTGCACTGACAGTACCCAGGCTCCCTGACAGCCAGGGGGAAACCTCCCGGCCCTGCTCCGGGCGTGAGACGGCCCCACCGCGCCCTGACGGCTGCAGGTACCTGCTTTGACGTGCACAGCAGCTGCCGGGTCCGTGGCTGGATCCTCCAGGCTCACCAAGCGTGTCCCGCGATAGAGGTAGTACGCGCCGGCCGTGCTGACCACCGCGCTGCAGGCCCTGCCCAGGGCGGTGCACTGGGCCTTGGCAGCGGGCAGGGAGGCCAAGCTCCCCTCGGCAGACAGGCTCCCGTACAAGGATTTCCCGGGGATCTCCACGTAGAACCCTGCGGGTGCCAAGGAGCCAGGGGCGGCTCTCAGCCTCACACCCTCCACTGGGCACGGCCTCCCAGAAGCAAAGCCGCTGCCCCTGCAGCCGGGGCGGATGCTCGTGCCAGCCGCCCTGCACGCCCGGGCACACCGCAGCTCTCGCTGACTGCACCACCCGGCGCCGTGGGGGGAGCCCGGCCCCCAGGGGAGGATGCTACTGCAGCAGCGGATCACCCCTCAGTATAGTCCGCCCCCTCTAATTGCAGAGCCCAGCTCCTTTCCAGAAGCCAAGCAGGTGCCCCGCAGACTCTTACGGTTCCTCTGCGGCGTCTGGCACACCCAGCGGTGAGGTCTCCGGCACGGCTCCTCCCGCAGGGAGCCCGACGGCAGCAGCAGGCCACAGAGCGTCTCACTGGGAGCTTCGGCAGGGAGAATCCGGCTGGCATGAGAGGGGAAACCAGTGAGGAGCAGCACGGGAGGAGGTGGGGCCCATCCCCCAGCGGGCACTAGAGGGGTCTCCTCCAGGGCTCAGCGTGGCCACGGAACCACCCCAAAGCGTATGGCCAAGAGCACAGTGTGGGCCTAGCCTGGTATGCGCTGCAGCCAAGGGCTGCTCCAGGCCTTGGGGCTGGGGAGGGGCGTTCCCATCACCCCCTACCCGTCTGCAGAGCTCGTGCGCCATTCCCAGCCATTGCAGCTGGGTACTCCATGCACAGGCTGCACCGGCACCGTGGCACACACACCGCCCCCTCCCCAAGCACAGTGACCGACGGCTTCCCCTCGCTGGGGGCGCTGCGCGTCTCACCTCTGCAAAGCCTCGTTCAAGGAGGTCCCGTCGGCCCACCTGCGCGGAGAGCCCCCGCGGGCGCCAGGCAGGCCGGTCCAGACGCTCCAGGACAGCTCCTCCTGCCACCAGCTCTGGGGTTAGCACAAGGCGGCTCGGTCCGGGTGTGACGGAGAACCAGACACCCACGACACACGCCAACGACGCCTCGGCACCAGCCCCTCGCCTGCTCGCGGCCATTTCCGGAGCTCTCTGACAGCCACGCACAGGAGGAGACCCTGACCCCCTGAGCACGAGGGGCGTGTGTGCGTTGTGCGTGCAGGTGCACCAGGGCCGGCCTTACCATGAGGCGAACTGAGGCGGCCGCCTCAGGTGCCAGACTGTGGGGGAGGTAGTGCCACTACGACCCAGAGCGTAGAAAACTGTGTCTGTTGCTGGTGCAGATGGATTCTCTCTGCTCTAGGTGCACAGAGATGGGGGAGTGCTGGGCTGGGGGAAGGAGGGCACAAGAGAACTGTCAAAGCTTTGGCCCAAGTGAGGGGGCCTGGGGCGTCCTCAGGTGCTAAAATGTTGTGGGCCGGCCCTGGTGTGCGTGCATGTGTGTGCATGTGCGTGCGCGCTTGTGTGTGCGCGCGTGTGCGTGCGTGTGTGTGCGTGTGTGTGTGCGCGTGTGTGTGTGCGCGCATGTGTGTGCGCGCGTGTGTGCGCTTGTGTGTGTGCGCGCATGTACGCTTGTGTGTGCGCGTGTGTGTGTGCGTGCATGTGTGTGTGTGTGCGCGTGTGCGCGTGCGCGTGTACGCTTGTGTGTGCGCGTGTGTGTGTGCGCGCGTGTGTGTGTGCGTGTGTGCGCGTGCGTGTGTGCGTGCGCGCGTGTGTGTGTGCGCGTGCACGCGCATGCTGGGGGGACGGAGAAAAGGCATGTTCCCTGTGACACAAACACCTCCAGCAAGGGGGAGGGCATCAGACATCCGCAGGGGCCTCCCCAGAGCCACTTCTTTCCTGGGGAAACCCTGCTGCAGAGATGGAAGCGGCGCCTCCTCGCACCCGCCAGCCACCGCCCGGCCTCCGGGGAGGGGGGCACTGGAGAGACGGCGCCCTAAGGCATCTGGGGTCCCTGGCTCCTTCCCGTGGAGACGCCCGTTCGGGGGGCAGAGCACGGTCCCTGGCGAGGAGGCCGGGAGTCCCATGCCCTCCCGCCGGCGATGCTAAGGGTAGGGGGCCTAGCGCGTCCAGCTGTCAGCCCTGGGACCGCGGCAGTGGGGAGACCCCAGCCAGCCCCGGCCACGGCTCACAGGCGCAGGGAGGGGTCGTCTGCTCCGGCTGTGGCCACGTTGTAACTCGAGTGAACCGGCTGCCACGGGCGAGTTACAGCGCGCGCCGGGGGTTGCCAGGCTGCCCTGCGCACTGTGTTCCAACGCCAGCTCCCCCTGGCGGTGCCACGGCTGCACACCGGTGAGCTGGCGGATTAGCGCCCTTGGCACGGGGCAGCCTAGAGCCCGGTGTCCGTCCCCTCCAGCCCGCGGGTTTCAAACGAGGCGCTGGGGGGTGGGACGTCAGGCCCTGGGGCTCGTGGCTGCTGGGGATCAGGTGACCAGTGCAGGGGCGTTAAGGCAGCTCCCTGCCTGTCCCGGGACCACAGATTGTGCTGCACCCCAGAAGCAGCTGCCGACAGGCCCGGCTCCTAGGCGGGGGGAGCGTCCAGGGCTCCGCGCACCGCCCCTGCCCCGAGCACTAGCCCCGCACTCCCACTGGCTGGGAACATGCTGCTGGCTGCTTCTGGGGGCAGCGTGGCCTGCAGGGCCAGGAGAGGCAGGAAGCTGCCTTAACCCTCCCCCCCCCACTGCACCACTGACCGGAGCCGGTCGAGGTCGGCCCCTCCTGCCCCAGCCCTGCCCCCCCAAAGCCGGAGCCCCCTCCTGCACCCTAAGGCTCCATCCCCAGCCCCACCCCGGTCCCATTCCGTGGCATGGTCATGAGAAGCAAAGTGGGAACCCCTAGGCTGGCGTCTGCGCCCCCCGTCCCGGGGCAGAGGGAGCTCACCAGATCCTCCGGGCCGCTCAGCGTGAGGAGGCTCCCGCTCCGGAACCGCTGGCAGTGCTGCAAGGCCTGCGCCCATCCCAGGGCGGCGCCCGCCACCACCCGGAGGCATTTCCGGGCCCTGGCGCGCCAGCCCTGGCCCGGGGGGCAGTGCACGTCTGGCGGGAGAGAAGCGCGGTCACTGGGGGCGCAGGCAGCAGGGCCCCAGCTCCCCTCGCGCTGCCCTGATGCCAGGAAAGGAGCCACGTCCCTGCCCCGGGACCCGCCACCTCCCCCTGCCTGGCCAACCATTTCCCTAACTGACCCCAGCCCCTGTCCCCAGGCGGGGGCACCCCGCTCAGCGCCTGCTCCCACCGGTGCCCAGAGAGAGGCAGGGCCGGACACCTGGGCCCTGCTGGGGCTCCCCTGGCCGGGAGACTCCAGCCGGGCTCCCAACTGCCCACCCGCCCCTTGCCACGGCCCCCCTCAGCTCCCGTGCGTGCCGGACCCGTGTGCTGGGGGGGAGGGACCCGCTCACTCCATGGCAACGGGCCTGGCCCTGCCCAGGGCAGCCGGAGGGAGCTGCGTGCCCCCCCCACCCGCTGGCACTGCCCCAGAGCCCCCCTCACTGCACAAAAGCTCGGTTCTGCCAAAACGGGTGGGACATCCAGGCCAGGCTTAAAAAGGAAACGCCTGGCCAGAGTGGGACCCGCTGTGCCCGCGGCTGTAGGCACAGGCGAGGGGAGGGCCAGGGTGCACTGGGGAAAACAACCAGTTGGAGGAAGTTAGAGCAGCCCCCAGGCTACCCTAGCCTGCCCCAGGAGCTGGCTGCTTCCCCTCTCCCCGGGGCTGTCCAGAGCCAGTCAGCCCCTGCCCTGCTCTCCCCGGGGCTGTCCAGAGCCAGTCAGCCCCTGCCCTGCTCTCCCCGGGGCTGTCCAGAGCCAGTCAGCCCCTGCCCTGCTCTCCCCGGGGCTGTCCAGAGCCAGTCAGCCCCTGCCCTGCTCTCCCCGGGGCTGTCCAGAGCCAGTCAGCCCCTGCCCTGCTCTCCCTGGGGCTCCTGCAGCCCCGCCGGGAAGCAGCGGAGAGAGCAGGGGCCCTGCCCTGCTGCGGGGAGCCAGCTGGGAGAGAGACCGACAGGGGATTCCCACCCTGGGCTGCGTGCTCCCAGCGCGCCCACGACCCAGCCCAGCGCCGGGCGTGTGGGGCGTCGCCTGCGAAGGCCTGGTCAGAGCGGGCTGGACCCCTGGAAGTGGGGCAGGGTTCCAAGCGAGGGCCCCCTCTAGCCAGGACCCGTCCGGCTTAGCCCCAGGGCAGGGCAGGGGGTGGCCCCCTCCTGGCCTGGCCTTACTCCCAGCCAGAACACCCAGGGCTCTTGCTGAGTCAGTCGCTGCAGATGGGCCGGACCCCCCAACAGGCACTTGGGGGCGGGGCGCTGGGTGGTGCCCGTGCGAAGGGCATTGCCACCATCACCTTCATGGAGGGCGAAGTGCAGGGCCCGGGCGGTGCACGGCTGCAGGCGCAGCCCGGGGCTCCGGGCTTTCTGAAAGACGCAGTAGCCGGCGTGCAGGCTCTGCAGCCGCTGGTCCGGCAGCAGGCGGAAGGAGCTCCGCCCATCGGCCGAGCAGTCGGGGCTGCACCCGAGCGAGACGCCGTCCAGCCCCACCTGGGGGCAGACACAGGATCAGCCGCGAGGCGGGGAGAGGGGCTCTCCCGCGGGAAGGAGCCAGGGCAGAGCATCTCTGGAGCCCCCCACCCGGGCTGTAGGCTCGCTCCCAGCATGCCCCCAAGCAGTGGGGCTTGCCAACCGCCCGGAGGGGGCGCACGGCCTCCCGCCCACCGGCCAGGGACCCCTCCCCCACCGCGGGGCGGACGTGCAGCAACCCCCGGCCACAGGAGGTGCCGTGTATCCGCCAGGCTGCGCCCTCGCTCGGGAGGGGGGACAGCCCAGGAGAGGGGAGCTGGCCGGGCTCCAACGTGGCTGTGGGGCTGGGTCCGCAGGCGCAGCCACCGCGCAGCGCCCTGCCGCCCCGGAGCGGGCTGTGCCGTCTGCCAGGCCGCCGGAGACCCAGGTCTCCCGCCTGAGCCGGCAAGAGGGGCTCCCTTGGCGTTAACCAGGACCAGACCCGCGATCAGCCTGGCGCCCCACAGCCAGCCAGCTGCCCGGCCTGCGCCCCCTTTACCAGCAGGCAGGAGGACGGTGCCGCCAGGCTGCGGAGTCGGCCATCCAGCTGCAGGCCCCAGAGGGAGCCCTCGGGGCAGCGCTCCACAGCAGGCGCCACGTAGGGCAGGGCACGCGCCGGGTCCGCGCACAGGAGCGAGGGGCGTCCCGCCAGCCGGAGCGAGCCGAGCCACACGAAGCCGGCAGCTGGGGAAGCAGAGCAGGCTGGGGTAAGGCCCTTGTGCGAGGGCGCCCCGCAGCCAGGGCAGAGACGGGGCGCGCACACGCTCGCACACACGTGTAGCCCACACCCCTAGGGCGGGTCACTGGCCCCTGGAGTGGCACTTAGGCCACAGCCAGCCGGAGGTAAGAACAAGGGAGCTCGACAGCCCCAGCTGGGGGCCAGCTGGCTCTATAGCTCAAGCTGTAAATGTGCCTCCATTAAGCCCCTGAGATCCCCCTTTTAAATCCACCTGCTGGTAGTTCCATAGATATCCAGTCAGAGCCCTGGGGCCATGGGTGATCCAAGTAGCCCTTCAACTCCCAGGGGGCTGCTTTGGGGACACCTCATTGGTGTTTTGCCCCCTGTGGGTCTATCCACCCCCTCCCAGCAGAGCGTGGGGGGGCTGCAATCAAAGCGAGCCCACCCAGCCCAGGGCAGGGGCTAATGCCGGGATACCACTGGCAACTGCAGCCCCCCCACCCCCCCACACACACACTTTGCAGTGGGGATGCAGTCTAGCGAGGCCACCAGTGCTGTCCCACAATGCACTGGGCGAGGATCAGGGAGGTGCTCAGCTCACTGCAGCGCACAGCATCATGGGACATGCCCCAAATCTCCCTGCGACCCATGCGGGGGCAGCACTGGTGGGGGAGGCTGGGGTAAGGCCGGTGCCCAGGCCCGGCTGCCGCGGGCTCCAGCATCCCCATCCACCCCCAAGGGCAGGGAACCGGGACTGGCTCTGGGAGACGCTCCTAGCCTGGCACGGCCCCGCCCTGCCACAGGGATGTGCTGGCTCCCCAGGCCGGCCCCCGGCGCACTGGGCTGGCCTGAGATGCGACTGGAACCGACTCCCGGCTCTCCCAGGCCCCTGGTGCGTCCTGGGCAGGTCGCTGCAGCTGTCTCAGTGCCCCTCTGTACCTGCCTCCTTCCTCTCCTGGCCTGCAGCAGCTCCCCCCATGGGCCTGGGCAGCCCCAGCCCCACAACGACCTGCTCTCCACAGGAGCCGTTTGGCGTCATCGGCCCAGTTATACCAGCGCCCCGGGGGCCACCCAGCAAGGCCACGTTCCTGGGACCCGGAGCACCACGCTGGGGACTCTGCTCGCGACTCCTGGCCACTCCCCCACCTCGCCCCCCCAGGCCTGAGCCAGGGGCAGACCCCTGGAGCGCCCCGACTTGCAGCCCCGCCTCCAGGCTCCGAAACGGCCGCTCTGGCAGCCAGGGAGACAGACAGTGAAGCCCGGCGCCCGGGGAGCCAGGCAGAAGGGGCGGGGGCCATACCGGACAGGCCACGTGCGCCTCCTGCCACGGGCAACCTCCTCTTCCCAGCTCCGGGAGCTGCGGGCTCTGCCGACGGGCTGGGGCAGCTGTGCCCGCGGCTCCTTACCTGCCCTGGGGCGGGCCGTGCTGAGCTCCACGGCTCCAGACCTTGCCTCCGTCAACTGGCTCCAGCTCACCACGTTCCCAGGGAACTTCCATTTCTCTCCGGCGGCTGCCAGCTGCTTGGCAGAGAGTCTGGGGAGGGCTCGGTCCCACAGGTTCACCTCACGCAGCTCCCCCGCGTACGGGCTGCCCAGGGCCGAGCCCCCTGCAAGGCCAGACCCACGCCGTGAGCTCAGGTGCCTGGGGGGGAGGGGCGCAGGCACCTCACCACCCTCGTGGGACAGGCCCCGGGCAGCGGTGGTGCCCATGCCTGACCGGGGAGGGGGCAGGTCACCTGCCCCGCGCTGAGGGGAGAGGAAGTAAAGAGGAGAAATGTCCCTGGCTGAGCTCTGCAACTCCCCGCCGCCACCCCGCTGCTTTGGAGGCTGTTCCCACTGTCACCACCACCAGTACAGCCCCCAGGGGGCGCTAGTACAGACGGGGGGGGCATGGTCCGAACTTCAGCTCCCGTGTTTTCTATCCTCCTCCCCTCCCCCCGAAGGGCAGGTCCACAGGCCATGCAGATGAAACGGCCGGTGGGTCCCCCCTCCGCTATGCCAACACAAAGCAGCTGCCTCAGGATTAGCAACCCGGAAAGAAAGCAAGCCTGGGGGTGAGAGAAGTGAATGTGTCTGCGGTAAATACAGGGGCTCTATCCCTCCAACACACAACACAAACACAGCAGCACACACACACACACACACACACACACTCCCCACCACCACAGCACACACGGGGGTTGTGTCCCCAACACACACAGCACTTTTCTGGGATAAGGCAACGCCGCATGCAAGGAATGAATCTGCTTTTCTGAAAAAAATGTGGAAAAGCGGACGCGTTCTTTCGCCATCCCTGTAGCCTTGCTGTCCGAGGACGAAGGGACGGCTCGACCGAGCAGGTTTTTCTGAAATTTGGCGCCGTGTGGACGCACCACATTTTGGAAAAGCCTCTTGCGAAAGAAAAGTGGGAAAATGCTATGCAAATTGCGAACCACGATGTGTGTATCTTTTTCCGACTTTTCTTTGTAGTGTAGACGTAGCCATACTCACACTGCAACTCTCCCCCACACGCCATATCAAAACACAAACCAGCTTCTCCACGTGGACACACACACACACCTGTACATTCAGCATACACCAACACACCTTGCTATGCAGACACAAGGCTTTACCACTGTGACGTAGTGGGGGTACCTGGCTGGTTTCTATGCTGCTGGCTCTGGGGTAACCCCCACTGGCTGCCGTGGGTACCACGACCCAGCAAAACAGGATGAGTCACTATGCAAACGAGTAGGGCCAGACACCCCCCATGGAGAGGAACAAAGGAAGGGGAATGCTGCCCTGGCTGGGGGGCAGGGCTGGAAGAGGGTTAGTTAGTTGCTGTCTGGGAGCATGGAGGAGACAGCCTAGGGAAAGGGGCTGGAGTTTAGGGGCCCAGTCTCCCCCCATCTCAAGGGGGCCTGAGGCATCCTAGCCCAGCTCTGTGACCAGACTACATCTGTGCTGTGCTGTATCCTGGAGAGGCAATAAACTTCCTCTATTCCACCGGCTGGTGCAGTCTGTTTGTGCCATTTCGGGGTGCAGGAGACGGGGGACCCCAACGCGCCGTCACAGTCACACACACCCCATCACATTCCCCCAGTAACAACAACTCGCTGCATCCGACGCACAACACACACAACACACACACCGCAGCACCTCATACACAAAACCACCACCAGCGGCTACGTCACAAACAACACACCCACAACCACGCACACCCCACCACAGTGCAGAGCCAACACACACACTTGCACTTAACAGTGCTTGCGAGTTTGCAGCCACCCCATTTGTGCGCCCGTGCCCGCCGGTGCCAGGGCTCAGCTTGCTGCAGCGGGCAGGCGGCACGGGAGCGCGCCCCTCAGCTGGGCAGCCTGCAGGCAGAGCGCTCTGCCCCACAGCTGCGCGTGTCAGGCGGCGGGTGCAAATGTGGTACCCGCAGAGGGCAGACACTACCCAACCCCCTCCCGCTTGCTCTCGGCTCTGGGCTGCTTGGGGCAGGCAAAGAGCCGGGGTTGCAGTGGGTAGGTGAGCTCAGTCCCACACAACTCAGCGCCGGGCTGGAGGGACCGGGCACTGCCCAGGCACGGGCGCCGAGAGCTGCTCCCCCAGGACGGAGGGTCCCACCCAGGCGCCGGTCTCCTTTTCGGTCCCAAGAGACGTTTGTCAGAACCCGGCCGCCGCCCAGCTCACCTTCATCCACGGCCTCCCGGCATCCGAGGGTCAACTCCCCTCCTGCTACCAGGCCCCTCTGCAGAAACCGGGCGCTGGCTGCGAAGTCTGGCTCCCAGGGCTCCCCGTCGATGAGCACCAGGTAGGGGCTGGCGGCGGGGTCACTGGAGATAGCAATGGCGAGATGGTGCCAGGACCCGTCTAGGAGAAGGCCCGCGGTGCCCCTCAGCATCACAGCCCTGCAAAGAGAGGCAATGGGGGATTGAAGGTTGAGCAGACGCCCAAATGAGTCCCCCTTTCCAGCTGCCCCTCGGGCCTAGCTCCCAGCAGGGCAGGGCCCATCAACTCTTTCGCCACTGGCCCTTGGCCCCGATTGCAATAGGAAGAAACGCATGTGGAAGGCTCAGCGGCGAGTCTATGGCCACCCAAGTTAAGGACAAGCAGATTTTTTGAATCTGTCTGGAGCAGTAGGGAATCTACAAGCAGTGCAGGGCCGTTCTGAGACGGACTCAGCAATCTCGTCTGCCATGACGCGGGAAGGCGCAAGTCTCCAACCGTGCGTCTCTGGAGGGTGAAATAGTTTCATTCCCAAAGGCAGCGCGCGTGGCTTTAAACAGCATCAGTTCAAACATGCTACACTCAGCAGTCAGGAAACTCAAGAGTTTTAAAAGAGCTGGCTTAGGCGCATTGATGTTCCTGTTCAAACAGCCTTGGACAAATGTGGAATTTCCAGAAGGGGAAGAGACGGACAGTTGTGCCTGTATTTTACCAGGGAAAATAGCTTGAGCGGAGTAGTTAGAGGCCAGTCTACCTGGCACTGATCCCACACAAGGGCATGGAATGGCTGCGAGAGGGGAAAGGCCGGCCCCCTGGCTAACTCTGAGAAGCCCCCCACGTCCCATCCCGCAGAGGGAAGCAGACACCCCCCCACACCTTGCCTAGCCCCGGCCCCGCACAAAGCCACCCCGTGGTGCCGAGGGACTGCACTCACCCTTTGAGCCAAACCTCCAGGCCCGCGGGAGCCAAGAGGGAGAGCGCGAGCTCGGCTGGCCTGGCTCTCAGCACGTAGCTGAGGAGGCACATCCTGCCGGCAGAGGCAAAGGGGCTTCGGAGCCACAGGCCCAGGGTGAAGCTGCGCAGGTAGCGGGTGACGGCGTTCTCCAGCCGCACGCTGCTGCCCAGGGCGGGGTCGCCGCCGGGGAGACGCAGGGTCGACGACGCCCCGTACTCTAGTGAGGATGCAAAGGGCAGGCATGAAACCGAGGCTGGGAAGGGGGACGGCCCAGGCTTCCCTTGTGTATCGCCGCTGGCTCCAGATCCCACAGGCTCGGCCGGCCCCCAACCGGAGTGACACGCGCAGAGGCAGTCACCACGTCTGGGCTCCTGCACACGGCAGGCACCGACCCCCAGCCCCGCACGCTGCGCCCCACAGCCGAGCAGAGCCGAAGGGCAGTGCCCCAGGAATGCCCTGGCAGAGAACAGGAGGGGGGGGCCCCACAGTGCCAGGGAATTAGCCCACCTGTCACCAGCAGTACGGGACCAGCAGGCGCGAGCCCACACAGGCTGCCTCGCGGGCAGGACTCAGCTCCTCAGCCGGGACTCGGGTTTGGGTCACCAATCTGCATGTGCAGGAGCCAGGACAAAACCCAGCCCCGCGTCCCCCCAGCCAGGACAAAACCCAGCCCCCCCGTCCCCCCAGCCAGGACAAAACCCAGCCCCCGTCCCCGCAGCCAGGACAAAACCCAGCCCTCGTCCCCCCAGCCAGGACAAAACCCAGCCCCCGTCCCCCCAGCCAGGACAAAACCCAGCCCCCCGTCCCCTCAGCCAGGACAAAACCAAGCCCCCCGTTCCCCCAGCCAGGACAAAACCCAGCCCCCCGTCCCCTCAGCCAGGACAAAACCCAGCCCCCCAGCCAGGACAAAACCCAGCCCCCCGTCCCCTCAGCCAGGACAAAACCAAGCCCCCCGTTCCCCCAGCCAGGACAAAACCCAGCCCCCCGTCCCCTCAGCCAGGACAAAACCCAGCCCCCCAGCCAGGACAAAACCCAGCCCCCCGTTCCCCCAGCCAGGACAAAACCCAGCCTCCTGTTCTCTGCCAGGGCACTTCCTGGAGCACTGTCCTTCGGCACCTAGTGCAGGATGGGCAGCATCCTGGGATCTGCATGCGCCAGCCCCGCTCCCCACCAGCTGGTTCCCCCCCCCCGCCTGCTCCCCCTGACCTCCTCCCAGCCAGTCCTGCTCCCCACCAGCCAGTGCCGCCCCCCCATCTTCCCCGGCCAGCCCCGCGCTCCCTGCCAGCTGGTTCCCCCCCAGCCAGCCCCGCTCCTCCCGACCCCCTCCCAGCCAGCCCTGCTCCCCCCAACCCCTTCCCGGACAGCTCCACTCCTTGCCAGCCAGTTCCCCCCAGCCAGCTCTGCTCCCCCCAGCCATTCCTCCCCACCCCCACCCCCCGACATCCCCCGGCCAGCCCAGCTCCTCCCAACACCCTCCTGGCCAGCCCTGCTCCTCCCAACCCCCTCCTGGCCAGCCCTGCTCCTCCCAACCCCCTCCTGGCCAGCCCCCCGCCGCCCCCGCCCCCAGTCTGAGATCATGTGTGTCTGGTATTTTTTTGAAACCCATCTGGTAACCCTACCTCCAACCTGCCCTGGAGCAGCGAGAGGGGCAGTTTGCCTCTGGCACTCTGCTCCCTGCCCTGCGTCCGGCCAGGCTGGGAGGTGAAAGTCTCCGTATCCCTCGGCGCCAGGGGCCGGACAGTCCCCACCCAGCCGACCCGGGCTCGCGGCAGTGGTGCATCTGCGCTGCTACACCTGGTCCCTAGGAAGTGAGCAGAGCCCAGCAATTCCCTGGGCACAGCCCGCAGGTCTGCCTGGGGCCAAGGAGCCCGGGTTTCCCTGCCTCCCCCGGCCCCCAGCACAGGCGCTCACCCAGAGACGCGTTAACCACGGCCACCCCGGAGACCAGCAAGGCGCCCAGGCTGGCGAAGGAGACGGGCCGCTCGCTGGCCACGCGGAAATGCTCCTGGTGGTTGAAGAAGCCGATCACGCCAGCCGGGAGGGTGATGAAGCCCCATGTGCTCTGCCCAGCGGAAAAGGGCACCGGAGCCAGCTCCTGCTGCAGGGACGCCCCGGGGAATTCAGCAGCCAGGCTGCCATACACATGGGTGGCGTTGGACTCCAGGCGCAGCTGGAGGAGCACCGCCCGGCTGGAGGCCTTTGTCAGCACCACGGTGCCCACGGCATGGCAGGGCATGGAGAAAACGACATCGGCTGTGGCATACGGGCCCATCCCGCCGGGGAGGGGGAACTCCACGGGAGCGGGGGGCCCGCAGGAACCTGGCAAGAAAGCACACGCTGGGCTGGGCTGCATTGGGAGGCTCTCCCCTGGCCTCAGCCTCTCCAGCTCTCCCTCTCTGGCCGAGTTTAGAAGAGACAAACGTTAGACCCGCTGGGCTCTAGCAACACCGCAGCTGAGATCGTCTGGCCGGTCACTTACAGGACACGCTCAGCCTTACACAGGGGAGCTGGGCGAGGTGTGGGGAGCGGCTCTGCGCCCCTGAAAGAGGCGGGGCCTCAGGCAAAAGGGGCAGGGCATCGCCCGGACATGCCATGCCACCCCTCCCCTCCCCCCGGCTGTCAGAGCCACTGTGCCTGCACCGTGCCACGCAGTGCTCCGGCAACCATTGAAAGCCTCATCTCGGCCTCCCTTAGCGGCTCCAGTTCAGCCACCCTGGTCTCCCAAGCCCAGACACGGCCCCTGAGGGCCAGGGCCTCCTTGCACCGAGGACACACCCTCCACCACCCGTCCAGAGGGCAGGTCTCCAGACACGCTACACTGGGTGCCATGAACTGGGGAGCCCCTCTCTGCTTTGCTGGGCTCCGGCCTGCAACCTCTGCGCTCCCAGAGCTCGTCCTGCCTGGCCGTTTGTTGGAGTGAAATCGGGCGGTTTGGGTTTTAGCTTAAAGAAAGGTAAAGACTGAAGTGCAGCTCGCCCCCTCGACCTCCGCTCTAAACCACGTGCGCCCGCCCTCGGCCGCACTCCTGGGCCTGCAGAACCCGGCAGCGCTCACAAGCCTTCGGTATCTTAATCCCCCCGCCTCTGCGTCGAAACAAACTCCCTACCGCAAAGCTCGTGCTGCTCCCAGCTGCCAGATTCGGCCCACGTCACACTCCGGCTGGGCTGCATGAAGAGCTGTATCTGGGGCTAGGGTGGGTAGGGGTGGGGGCTACAGCCCCTCTAGCCCCCTGCCCCCATGGCACCCCGGCCCTCCGGTCCTATGTTCCCCTGAATTGCCCTGTACAGATCCCGTGTTTGCTGGCCAACAGCCGTGCCCTGAACTCGTGGCCCAGTGCTCAGCAGCAGAGTTCTGGCATCCTCAGCTTTCCCTGCTATGAGAAACCCCCCGTCCGGATTGCCTGTTTTCTCTGCACACCCCGGACACGTCACCCCACGCGGCTGGCACCCAGTGCACACCTGACCCCAGGCCCAAATGTACCGGGGAGGTGAAATGGGGCCCACAAGTCAGCCCCTTTGTGCACTCCGGTCACCTCACCATGGCTGGATTTGCAGAAGAAGCCGGTGGCTTCGGCATGGGGCCGTGTGTCGCAGCCTCGGGGCTCCCATGTCCCGTGTCGAGAAAGGTCGGACGGGTGGAGAGACATCACTGCACACTGGCCGGGCAAATTAGCCACAGCTGCTTGGAGAGAAGAGAGAAACTCCATTTGCTGGGGACTGCGGACTCCTCTGCCCAGCGGCCTCGGTCCAGACTCCAGAGAACCTGAGCAGTAGCTGGAGCTGTGGGGAGGGTGGGGGGGAGCGTGAGATGAGCCTTGCTCTGGGCCCTGGCAAAGGTGGGTTGGGTGAGCCTGTCGTAGCCCTTCCTGGAGGGGTGCTCTTATCCCAAAACTGTCATGGAGCAAGGGGCATGTCCTGGCTTAAAGCAGCCAGGGGCTGCGGGTTCTGGCTGAGGGGTCTCTCTGGAGCTTTGGGGGCAGGGCAGGAGTGGAAGAGCCGGGCGTGGGGCATCTCTTCCTCGGCAGAGGAGGAGGGCCGGCCCGGCCCGGCTGACAGACGTTTTCCGGTTTGCTCGGGAGAGCCCCGGGAGAGCCCGTGGCGGAACACGTACGGCGATGCCACTTGAAGAAGACAGGCTCCGAGGAGTCGCTCCATCGCCACGCCCTGCTGAACTGCAGCCCAATCCACATGTGCCAGCCGTCTGCAGGGGCGGCATCTAGGGGACACGCAATGCCCACAGCCGCCACTGAATGCCACGTGTGCTGGGTACCCCAGGACAGAGCCTCTCCCAACCCCAACCTGTCTGAGCGGAGCAGGGCTGGAATCGCCGGGACAGACGGGCAGCAGGGGCCCAGGTTTCCCCTGGTATTTAGGCACCGAAAGGTGCAGCTCGGATGGCAACCGGGCTCAGCTCTGCACCGGTAGGTGCCCGAATACCTTTGCCAATCTGGCTCTAAGCAACTTGCCCGGACATGGGGAATGAAGCTGGGGCGCGTGAGGGCCAGCCCAGCACCCATCAGCGCCACAGCCTCCCCGTGGGGCCGAGCCGTACCCCACCCTGCTGCCAGCTGCACAGAGCTCTCTCAGCCACTGGCGATGCCAGAGACCGGCGCAGCGGGAATACTGACTGCCGTGTAGACGCACCCAAGGGGGCAGGCCAGCCTAAGCCACTTTGGCGGCAGACGAAGCCAACGCGCACACAGGACTCCCGGTGCAAAATGGGGTGTCCATGGGGAGCTTGCGTGGAACGGCTGCTGGGCCCCCCATTCAGACAAACCCGGAGACTTCCAGAGTCCAATTCCCTCTGCTGCTGGCCCACGGGAGACCTTCCTTCACTGGGCTCTCGCGGCACTGGGGCCCCTTACCAGCCAGAAAGGCATTCTCCTCCTCATCTCCGACACTTGCCAAGCTCCCCCCCCACTGCTGGCAAAAGGCCAGCGCTTGGGGCCAGGTCCGCATGCCCCACGGGGCCGGGAAGTGGAAGGCATAGCAGTGGGAGCGGAAACGCGCCAGCCTCACGGAGCCAGGGAAGGCGTCTAGGAGAGAAGGATCAGACACTAACCAAGGCCTGCAGGAGCACCTGTCCCCATGGGCCTTCCCCAGCCCATCCCGGCCCTGCTCTCCCCACAGCCCCAGGCCAGGCCCCCGAAGCGCTGGCCCTCTGGCTGCATCTGTGGCTCCCGACAGGGTTCCACAAAGCGCTGTCTGTCCGTCCGTGTGGGCCCTTTGGGGGTCCGAAAGGCTCCCTGAAGCTGTCCGCACACACGCGGCATGACAGAAGCGGGGATTCCCCAGTTTTGTCCATCTGTCTGTCCCGCTACAGCCGTGGCTCTGGAGAGAAAGCCTCTTGTCCCCCAAAGTCATGCGTCAGCTCTTCCGAGTAGGCACATGGCTCCAGGGCTGCAGGGACCCCAGAGCCCTCCACCTGTCCGCTGGGAATATTCCCCGGAGGGTGCCTCTGACCAGCCGGGCGCCCCCCACCTGCAGCGGGCATCTCGCAGATGAAGGAGCAGCTGCGGTCGCAGTCCCAGTCTCTCCACTGGCTGAGGTAGAAGCCCACCAGCTGCACACAGTGCTTGTCCTTGGGGTGGCTCCACAGCCAGTTCCTGGAGACAAAAGGCACCGAAATCCCAGAGGGGGGTTAGGCCGAACTAGAGGCATTGGAGGAACAAGAGGACACGGCTCAGATGGCTGAGAACTCCCGACCAAGCAGGGAACGTGCACAAACCAGAAGAGAAAAGGCTTCTCCCCGCCCCCCCATTTTGTTATCAGTGGGAAAGGCAGGTGCCCCCGGAGCTGCTCACAGAAAGCAGAGCGGAGCGACGGCCCATGACAGCGCGTCGGGGAGCCCCAACCCTGCACCCCCGTCTGCGGCCAGCTGTGACTCGCCAGTAGAATAGAGAGGGTGTATTGCTGCTCCGAGGCTCAGCCCAGCATAGGACCGATGCAGGCGGAAGAGGATGGGCCGACAGCCCTAGTTCCCTTGGGAGAAGGGGGTTATAGGCCCCTGAGCCCCCTACACTGGTTAGTCTGCTTCCTCCACGCTTCCCCACGCTCTCCCTGCCCCCTCCCCACGCCACACCCGTCCTTTGGCCAAAGCCCTTCCCTGGTCATGTCTAGGAGACATGAGGGCCCTCAGGGCGCCCCCACGCTGGGCCGTGCTTACAGACAGAGGCCAGTAAGGGTCAGCCACCGCCCAAGCCTAGCGACCAGCGAACGCCCCACCAGAGTGGGCCTAAGGCCACTAGAGTAGACAGCCCCCCACTACGTCACATGGCCCCAAACAGAGCTCCAGGGCCAATAGCACACCTGGGCCACCCCCTCCGCCTCCGCTGCCCGTGTGCGTCACGTGCCACCAGCCGACACGCAGGGCTCCGGTACTGGGCAGCACGTTGCCCTGGAGGGGGCAGAGAGCGAGGGTTCGGAGGGCGCTCCCCGCGGGTGAATTAAAACCCAGGGGTTTGGAAAGGAAAAGTGGGAAGAACAATTCCCTCCCTTGCAGCCAAAGGCTCCAAGCACAGGGACCATCCGCAAGGTTTGGACTGCACAGCCACGAGGAGGGGGCCTCCTGTCTTCTAGACCAGCCACGTCACGGGGAGGACACGCCCTGGGAGACACCAGCCAGGTGCTCCTGGGTTCTCGGCCTGGCTCGGGGAGGACAGTGAGCTTAGGCACTGCAGTACAGCCCCGTGGCCCGAAGGCCCGTTTGGACGAGCTGGGAGCCCTGCTGCCCCAGTGGCTCTGCCCCAGCACAGAGGCCGCACTGCAGCCGCGCCAGTTCCGCCAACCCTCCTGCTCCAGCCCTGCCCTGCAGTCCTTGGCCCGTCCCCCTGGAGATCCCCAAAGGCCCCTGCTCCGGGCCAGGCTGCTGCTAGGAGCTATGGGCCCGGAGCGTCGGGACTCTCCCCATGCCCGGGGCCCGCAGGGGCTGTCTGAGCTACTGGGGAGGTGGCAAACAAGCCAGCCCGCCCCTTCCTTCCCAACACGCCTTTCCCAGGGACACAGCCATTCGCTCCATCTGCTGCACCCGGGGGAGCAGCGGGCTCTGCAGTGCCCCGACCCCCGGCCTGAGCAGTGGCCTAAGGCTGCTCGAGGACCCAGCAGGGAGACGCCGTCGCCTACCTGTACCAGCTCTTTGAAATCGGCACGCCATCCACCCAGGTGAGCTCCGCCTCTCCCGCCAGCCGGGCCAGCCCCATCCAGTACTGAGAGCCAGGCCCCCCTCCGCTGTCCGTGAGCTCCGCCAGGAACATCTGCCCAGCAGAGACCAAGGGGAAGGAAGCTAGAAAGGCCAGCGAGTCGGGCAGGTGCTGGGAACGTGCCCCATGCCCTGGCCTGCTGCGGGGGGAGGGGAAGAGACAGGGTGGGGCAGCCCAGCAATGCAGCAGGCCCCCGTATTCGGGTTGGGCCGGGTGAGTCACTGGGCACCTGTGATATAAGCCCTGTCCCCCACTCGTCCGAGCCCTGAGTCTAACCCTGCCGGGGGGCTCGGACGCCGGCCGACTTAGCAGCTGGGCCTTAGGAACCGAGCCTGCAGCCCCTCCCCAACGCGGACTAACCCCAGATTAACCCTGTGGAGCGGGTCCCCTCTCTGATCCCGATCTCTGCCTGTCCTCCCTCCCTCGGTGCCGGGGGCACCTGCCCACGCGGGCGTCCCTCCAAGCCTGCCTCCTGGCACGTGCCCCGGGGCTCAGCCCGTACCTGCTTCTTGTGATCCCTGATGACAATTAACTCTGCCCGTCGCGCCTGGCAGAAGGCCCTGGCCTGGCTCCAGGAACGGCCAGGCCCCCGGGCGGGGACGAAGAGGCAAAGCGAGGCCCCGTATGGCACCCAGCCGGAGGGGCACAGCCCCCACCCTGCAGGACAGCAAGAGAAAGGGGAGGGCTTGCGACCCAACACGGAGCCTCCGCCTCACGGGCCCCGGCCCCCTCGCTCCCCCAGGGGCCCAGACGCTGCAGGCAGGGGCTGGCAGCGGAGGCCAGGCCAGGGCAGGGGCTCGGGGCTGCCACGAGGGGGGCAGAGAAACTCCCGTCCGAGCCGGAGCAGAGGCTGCTGGTTCGATCCGGAGGCTCCCCGGGCGGCTCCGCTGATGCCGTGCGCAGGGCGTGCGGGGGCCTCTGCCAGGCAGATACCCGGGCAGGGGGCTCCCGGGGTGAGGCCCGAGGGGGCTGAACCGGAAATGGGCTGGGGCAGGACCAGGAGCCCTCCCCCCGGGCTGGCTCCTCGGAGAGCAGGGAGGGGCACAGGCCACCACGCGGGACCCGCAGCCATCGGCTGGGCAGACTCAGTCCCCAGCCCCACCCCTCCTACGGCCCCCCAGTTCCTCACCCCAGCTGGCCAGGGACAGCGCCAGGGCCAGGCAGACAGCCGGGCGCCAACACCAGCCAGGCCTCCCCATGGCAACGCCTGCGTCCGGCTGGAATCAAAGCACAGTCACCTGCCCAGGGCCCCCCGCCACCAGGGCGCACCCCTCACCCGCCCAGACCCCCCCCGGGACGCCCCTCACCCGCCCAGACCCCCCCCGGGACACCCCTCACCCGCCCAGACCCCCCCCCCCGGGACACCCCTCACCCGCCCAGACCCCCCCCGGGACACCCCTCACCCGCCCAGACCCCCCCCAATGCCTGGGACACCCCCGGAACCCCCTTCACCCGCCTAGACCCCCCCCCCGGGACGCCCCTCACCCGCCCAGACCCTCCCCGGGACGCCCCCTCACCCGCCCAGACCCTCCCCCATGCCTGGGACACCCCTCACCCGCCCAGACCCTCCCCGGGACGCCCCCTCACTCGCCCAGACCCTCCCCCATGCCTGGGACACCCCTCACCCGCCCAGACCCTCCCCGGGACGCCCCCTCACCCGCCCAGACCCTCCCCCGGGGCGCCCCCTCACCCGCCCAGACCCTCCTCCATGCCTGGGACACCCCTCACCCGCCCAGACCCTCCCCAATGCCTGGGACACCCCCGGAACTCCCTTCACCCGCCTAGATCCCCCCCGGGACGCCCCTCACCCGCCCAGACCCTCCCCAATGCCTGGGACACCCCCGGAACCCCCTTCACCCGCCTAGATCCCCCCCGGGACGCCCCTCACCCGCCCAGACCCTCCCCAATGCCTGGGAAACCCCTCACCCGCCCAGACCCTCCCCGGGACGCCCCCTCACCCGCCCAGACCCTCCCCCATGCCTGGGACACCCCTCACCCGCCCAGACCCTCCCCGGGACGCCCCCTCACCCGCCCAGACCCTCCTCCATGCCTGGGACACCCCTCACCCGCCCAGACCCTCCCCGGGACGCCCCCTCACCCGCCCAGACCCTCCCCCGGGGCGCCCCCTCACCCGCCCAGACCCTCCCCCATGCCTGGGACACCCCTCACCCGCCCAGACCCTCCCCCGGGGCACCCCTCACCCGCCCAGACCCTCCCCCATGCCTGGGACACCCCTCACCCGCCCAGACCCTCCCCCGGGGCACCCCTCACCCGCCCAGACCCTCCCCCATGCCTGGGACACCCCTCACCCGCCCAGACCCTCCCCGGGGCACCCCTCACCCGCCCAGACCCTCCCCCATGCCTGGGACACCCCTCACCCGCCCAGACCCTCCCCCGGGGCACCCCTCACCCGCCCAGACCCTCCCCCGGGGCGCCCCCTCACCCGCCCAGACCCCCCCCAGGATGCCTCCTCACATGCCCAGACCCCCCCCGGGACGCCCCTCACCCGCCCAGACCCCCCCCCCCCCCCCGGATGCCCCCTCACCCGCCCACGGCGCTCGCCTGCTTCCCACTCCTCCCCCCGAGCATTGTGGGGCCTCTGCAGGCCGCCCCCAGCGCTGCCCCCCAGCCCCCAGCGCTGCCCCCCAGCCCCCAGAGCAGCCCCGGGCCCCGGCCGTGACGAGCCGCGAGGGGCCGACGTTACCTCATGAGCCCAGCCTGGCCAGGCTCACGGTGCAAGCCCCCCCCCGCCCGCCAGCCCCCCCCCCCGTCCCCCCCGTGCTGCTAACTGGGCCCCCAACGCGCCTGCCTGGGGGCCGAGGGGCCTTTCCCACCCCTCCGCCCCCAGCTCGCCCCGCTGGTCACAGGCACGCGGCTCGTACCGGCACGACGCCCTTCTGCTGGGGCAGCTGGTTCCCGCTTCCCCCGGGGCGCTAGGACCCACGCGGGTTCCTCCGCCCTTCAGCGCTGCGGGGGGAGGCCAGGCCCCCGCCCTGCGCCGGGCTCCAGCTAAGGGCCCGTGAAGCAGGCGGGAGACTCCTCCGCTGCCCTGGGCCCCTGCCTCCCGGCTCTGTCGGCCCGTCTCTGGGCGCTGTCCCCGGGCTGCATCTCACCAGCGTGTGGGCAGGACGTCCTGTCCCCAGCCTGCTTGCTCCTCCAGCAGCCGCCCTCCTCCTCTGGTCTTCTACCGGCAGCTGTGCCAGGCCAGCACTATACGCCCCAGGACTGTCACCTCGGGCAGCGGCGCTAGCGTGCGTGTAGACGCTTCGAGCGTTTGCTCGGTCATGCTCCGACTGCAGGAATATCTGGGCCTGTTTCACAGGGGCTGGGGGGCTCCGCTTTGTATTGCCAAACCGCTGGGCGCAGCCGTCCAAGAGAAAGGGGAGTTGTCCTGGCGCACGCACCCCCCAGCCCGCGAGGCGGAGGTCCCAGGGGTGCGTGGACACCGCGTGCACTGTGTGCAGAACACACGAGTGCGTACGAGCGCTGGATACCCGAGGGTGCTGCCAGTGAGGGGCAGAACCGCTCCGGCAGGCCCCAGT
Organism: Pelodiscus sinensis; assembly: GCF_052426305.1. Classification (NCBI taxonomy): domain Eukaryota; kingdom Metazoa; phylum Chordata; order Testudines; family Trionychidae; genus Pelodiscus; species Pelodiscus sinensis. The sequence continues at coordinate 2,864,480 of NC_143074.1, read as the reverse complement.
GTGAGTCCTGCTCAGCAGAGACCGAACATTGTTGCCATCTCGTGGGGGCGTCGGCGTCCGCCTGAGCTAGGCCCGTTGTTAGGTGTAGGAGGCTGCAGGGCCCTTGCTGTGCTATTACAGGTTAGGCTGCTCCGGGCTCTGGCCTTGCAGCTCCGCTGTTATTGGCGCGAGCAGCCAGAGCGGCCGGCTGCGTCAGCAGACCCCAATGCTACTCATAGAGAAGGCGCACAAGCCCTGTTCGGCGACAGAGGGACCCGGACAATGGGCGGGTTTCTTGCCATCAAGACACAGAACCAGCGTCCTGTCCCAGTCTGCTGCCCCCATGGCCCCACCAAGGGTTACGGCTAGTACGCTGCCCCCCATTTCCAGACAGAGCCAAACAGCGCCCCAGCACCCTGGGCATTTCTCAACCAGTGGGACGAGTTCCCTGAGGGGCACTCGAGAGAAGTCTGGGGGTGCGTCAACACAACTGAACACTGGAGAAAACAGAATGTTTGTGTTACGTTTTCCAGCGCTTTATTATTTTTGTACTTTTTATCCCCAAAAATTTCATCACCCGCCCGGCTACGATTAAGTTGTTTAAACAAATGTGTTGCGATGGTAGAAAAAAATTGTGTGTCTGAAAACTGTAGGTACCGGGGGTACTTCTAATTTTTTTTTAAAGGGGTACTTTATAAAAAAAAAGGTTGAGAAACACTGTTTTACGACATCTGCTTGTTACCTCGCCTGCAGCCTGAGATCGTGGATAAAACCCCCCTGTTCATTATGTGATCAACCCGTCCTGGACTAGGGGTGACTGCTGGGGAGCGACACAAGGGGTGCATCCGCCACGTGACTGCCCCCCCACGTGACTCCTCTCTGTGCCACCCTTAGCCCCCTCTTCCTGCCCCCACTGCACCCCAACTCCATCCCCCACTCCTCCTCTGTCCCTCCATCTCTTCCCCAAGCAACATGGCCCGGGGACTAGCAGTGCACACGATGCTGGATGCAGAGGTCAGGGCCTGCCCACACTCACCAGTGATGGCGGCAGGAACCGGAGCTGCCCAGCCCCAAACTGCTCCACTCCAAGGACCCCAAGCCGTGTCGCTCCACTTCCGGCCGCCAGTGAGTGCAGGGGGGGTTCCCCCCCTTCTCCCAAGTCCCCTCCCCAAAGCAGTGTGGCTGGAGCCGGGTCACTGTGCATCCCACCGCTGCTGCCGATGAGTGAGGGTGGGGGGCTTGGTTTTTGCTGTGGCCGCCAGGCCCCTCACTAGACCCCCCCCCCCCCCCCCGGGCCGTCTAGTGCCCCAGGAGTCCCTCAAAGCGCCGGGCCTGGGGCGGTTGGATGAAACATCCTATGGATGGGACAGTGCCCGCCTGCTGGCCCCCGCCGCCCCAAGGCATTTGGGGCACATAACACTTCACGCACGCCCAGCATCGCCCCCTCTCGGATGTAGCCGCACTTGCCGCAATATATTTACATCCAGATGTCGGGCCTGGTGCTTTCACCAGAACCGTGCCGGGCTCAGGCACCGAGCTGCCGTGGGTTCCTGGCCCTTGGTTCAGGCTTAGGCCGTGCACCCGGCCCGTGGCCCAGGCTCCTCTGCTCTGCATTCCCCTTTTTGGCTTCTGTGGGGAGGATGTTCCCCCCAAGCCACAGACAAGGCGTCGCCTCCTGTTTGAAGGGGTGCACCCCTCTGCCTGCGCCCGCTCCGCCTCGCCCTGCCACCCACGAAGGAAACTGCCTGGCCCGGCCACCTGCGTCTCAGCCGTGCGCCTGGGCACCCCATCCCGCACTCCCCCCACAGGGCAGCTGTGGGGCTGGGCCCACCTTCCTGCTCCAGGCATCGCAAGGGTCTCAGGTTTGGCCAGGCCACGTTTCAGTGGCTCTGACCCCGAGGGCCGGGTTCCCTGCGTGGCAGGCTGGGCCCAGCTGCTGTGGGTGTTTCTGTGGGTTCAGTCGCACCCCTGGGCCACCCACAGCCCGGGCAGGCTAACCGGCAGGGAGACGGGCCAGGGTCCATCTCTCTCAGGAGAGCAGAGGCAGGCTGGAACGAGGAGGGCCCACCAGGGAGCCACGGCCCCGTGGGATGAGCCAGGTGGCTGAGAAGTCTGCAGGCTCCAGGCCCAGGGAGTCGACAGGGCTCGATGACTCCCCCTCCCCAGGGGCGACAGAGCCAGGGGCTGCAGCGGGGCAGCCTGCCCTCAGAGACCCGGCCTGCTCCCTGCCCAGCCACGATGGAGTCTCTCTTCACCCCTGCGAGCCGGGCGCGGCCTGGCTAGCCCTCAAAGGCTGCCACGGCCCCGCAGCACACACACTGGCCGCAGCAGCGGCTTCGGGGGAACTGCGGCTGGGGCACCGTGTCCTGACAGAGCCCCACGGGCTGCTGGGTGACCGGCGTCTCTTTGGAGGGCGCTTTGAAGGAGGAGTCGGACTCCGGCCGGCCGGCCGCCCGGGGCTGATCCTTCTCGGCCTTCACCGCCAGGAAGGTGGCCAGGTCCAGGTCGAGCATGGCGATGCCGCCGCGGGGCGTGGGCGTGCTCTGGCGGCACTGCGGGCAGGGGATCCACCGCTGCTCGTTGGCTACGGTGTCCAGGCGCTTGAGGCAGGCCTGGCAGAAGGTGTGGCCACAATAGAGCCGGCGCGGGAGCCTGCTGGACAGGTTGTAGGAGGAATAGCAGATGACGCAGTCGATCTTAGGGCCGCCTTGGCTGGGAGGGGGGGCGTCAGCCTCAGCTCCAGGCTCCGTGTCCTCCGCGCTGTCCCTGCCGAGGGACTCAGACATGCTGGGGAGGGGCAGGAGAGAGGGTCAGAGACTTGGAGAAGGGCTGCAGAGAGCAGCCTGGGCATGGATGAAAGGCCAGGCCAGCAATGGCACGGGGGAGAAAAGAGCTGCTTTGGGTCAGGAGCCGCCAGCCAGGCAGGATCCAAGCTGTGCTGGGGTGACCTGGCAGCCAGGGGTGACCCCAGCTCTGCTGAAGCGGGGCAGGTGAGACTCAGATGGTCGAGCTAGTAGGGCCCCAGCTGCTCTGGACCGTGAGGCAAGACCCCAGCTGCTCCAACTCAGCCCGAAGCAGAGCGGGCAAAGAACACAGGCTTTCTGGCCAGAGCGTGGGGCGGAGAAGTGGGGCGCCCCAGGGCAGAGCAGCCGGGGGGGGAGTAGCCCCTGCCGAAGGGCTGGCGCTGAGAAGGCTTGTGCACCCCACACTGGTCAGGGGAGGGTTAATCCCACAGGCCGGGCTGGGGAAGGCAGGCTCCTGCATTCCCGTGGGGCTGGCCGCTCCTCCCTGCCCGGGCTTTGGGGCGCGGATAGTGCCGGGCATGGAGGACAGGAAGGGTCTTGCTTCTGTGACATCCGGCATGAGAGCTGCACCCTCCGGAGTCTCCCCTTTGCAGGATAATTTGGGGGGTCAAGACAGAGCCAGGAGCTGCCAGCCCTGCCGAGTCCTACACTAGGCACAAGGCAGACTGGACCCACAGCCGGGGCCAGAAGTCTGCAGGGCTTGCCTGGCCTGGGGAGCAGAGAGGCAGGCAGGTGGGGGTGCGCGGCAGAGCCGTGCAGCGGTGCCCTGGGACCCTGCAGCTGCAGATTGGAGCCCCACTGGGCAGGAAAAGGGGTTCTAAAGAGGGGGTCCCAGCAGAGTGCCCTGGGGAGCATGTGGGGAGCATCTGAGGCCTGGGAGACACAGGCAACCCAGGGAGGCGACCCCCAGCAGCTGGTCTCTGCTGCCCATCCCTAGCCTGGGTGGCAGGCACGCAAGAGCCCCCGGGTGCAGAAAGCCACACTCCTACCTGTCCTGGCGGCTCTTTCACCCCCGGCAGGGCTCAGCAGAGGGAGAGAGAGAGGGCTGCACCGGGCCGGGGGGCTGCCACCTCTCATGAGGAGCAGCGTGGGGCCTTGGCATACGGGTGGCTCTTCGGAGGGCGTCTTCACGCAGCTCCCAGCTGCCGCTCCCCTCTCCGGTAATTCTCCGGGTTCACATTTCAGGGGCAGGCGCGCTACTGTATCTGCCGGAGGGAAGCCAACCCAGCCAGGTTGTGTTACCAGAGCCCGGGCTAACAATGGCCTCCGGAATCCAATAGCTCCCTCCCTGGCTTCGCGGGCGGATTGAATACCCGGCTCGCCCCGGCGCAGAGCGCTCGCCCGGGAAAGACGCGAATTGCAAGGCGCCCCGGGCTGCCCCGGCGCAGGAGGGGTTCGGAAAATCAGCTTTGCCCTGTGCGAAGGCAAGGCGCTGTCCGCCCGCCCGATCTTCAGTGGCAGCGGGCACCACCGGCAGAGCGAACACCAGCCGCCTCCGGGCAGGCGCTTGCCCCACCGTGGAGGCCTGTGTGCTCGGTAGAGCCCTGGACCGAACGGCTCCGGGAGCCCGCAGCGTGCCTGCCGCTTGCGAGCGCGGGTCGTACCAGGAGGCGCTCGGTCAGCTCCTCGGTAAGAGCCAGGAGGCCGGGCACCTCGCTATCCCCGTTAGCAAACACACGACGTCCTTGCGGCTTGCCCACTGCGGCAGAACCCGCTTCCACGACAGCGCACCCGGCCTCCCAGACAAGCTTTCCAGGCTCGCTGCTCCCAAGGCCTTGCCTCGCTCTCTCCCCTCCTCCCTGCTGGCCACCTTTTGCCTTTGCCCCCTGCATTTAGGCCCTGCTGTTGAGATAAGGCTGGTATACGGGGTGGGAAGGGCCAGGCTGGCTTATTCTTGCATGGCCCCTCTGAGACCTTGTACTTAGAGCTTCCCTGTACTTCGTTACCACACACCTCCAGCCCCGGACAGCAAGCGCACCCCCCACCCCCACTCCTAGCCTGGCGGGTGGTGCGCGCCCCCCTTTGCTGGTGTGGACGGGAACTGGGCAGCTCACTGGGGAAGTCAGGTCACCAGCAGCAGCGTCCCCGCTCCGGGGGTGATGGCAGAGTCCAGGAGGAGAGCAGACAGCCCTGGAGCTGGGCATTGCCCCAGGCAGGACTCCATTGCTCCCTTGGCTGCATCCTGCTCCTTGCCAGGTGCAGCTTTGCAGGGACCCTCCGTTCCCAGCAGGCCAGGGCTGGAGACAAAGCTGTCCATGTTCTGCAAACTATGGCGCAAACTCCAGCCCCGAATGATTGGCGGCTCCTTGGCTGAGGCCCCACAAGGGGCGTGGGTCTGCACCCCCAGACCACAGGACTCCTGGCCCTGCAGGGCTGGGGGAGAGAGAAATGGCATTGTCCATCCCTCCCTCCCAATTGCCAGAGGAATGGGCATACGGCACCCTGCCTGGAGCCAGGAGCGGCTCGAGGTGGGCTGCGGCAGCTGGCGCCCCAGGGGGAATGCGTGATCGGCACCCCCGCCTGCACGGCCGTCAATGGCTGTGATGTAATCATCGGGCGCCCCAAGCGTCCCGTTGAAGGCGGTCCCTAGGCGACCACCAAGTCTGCCTATACTCACGGACTGCCCCTGCCTGGAGCACAGCCTCCTCGCCACGCGGCCCAGGGAGGCATGCACATGTGCGGCGGGAGGGATTTTCATGGTACTCAGAAGTGCACAATCGAGCAGCAGCACAGACCAAGAAAAGCAGCAGCAGCACACAGAGTAGAGCAGCGTTTCTTAAACTTTTTAAGACTAAGGAACATCAAACAATGATTTTTTTTTATGGGGAACACCAAGGATTTTTTGTTGAGCAAAAAAAAAAGTCACCTGCCCCTTTAAGGGTGGGGATTTTGAAATCCAGTGTGCCAGGGAACACAGTTTAAGAAACACTGCATGAGAGGGCTGAGTTAGAGCATCAACTGTTACAAATGGCTGGGGGAAGGGCAGGTGCTGTGTTAGTCTGTCACTTTAAAAATGAGAGATCCTGGGGCACCTTAGAGTCTAACCAAAATATGGAGGATCATGAGCTTTCATGGGCAAACTCCACTCCTGCTCCAATTCATCTGAGGAAGTGGCTTTTGCCCAGAGTCTGTATTTCGGTTAGTCTCTAAGGTGCCACAGGATCACTCGTCATATAAAAAAGGGGAAAGTTAAAAAAAGACTTGACAACGCCAGGAAACGTTCTGGGCTTGTTTCTTTTAACGCCAAGGGCATTGCAATTCCACGTGGAACGGTTTTAAAGCTATTTTAAGTCGATGTGAGTTGTAAACGTTTGGGAGAACACCCAGAACGGTTTGTGCCGCTACCGCCCAGCTGCGTTCTCGGGGGGTCGGAACGCTGATGTTCCGTCTACTGCCCGGCAAGGAACGGTCACTAAGACAAGGGATTTACGTGAATACACAAACCAACAAACAGGGTGAGCTGGGGGTGGGGGAGCAGGCTGGGATTAGGCTGGGAGGGGCAGGAAGGGATGTGACAAGAGGCCTGCCCCAGACCGAGATGCCAGCTGAGGGCTGGGCAGACTGGTCAGATCACATTCCAGGCCCTGGGGATCTTTCTGGAAGAGCAAAAGTGAAAGCGAGCAGGAGACCTGGGGCTATCCAGGCTGCCCACAGCAGGGCAGGGCCGGCTGCTGGCAAAAGGGATCCCTTTCAGTGGCGGCCCATCAATACAGGCGATCTAGGCGGTCGCTTAGGGTGCCAAGAAAAATGGCCGTTGAGGGCTTTGGAGGCAGGGGCGCCAATCGCACGCTGATCGCGCGTTTCGCCTAGGGCGCCAGTTGCCGGCAGCTCCTCTAGGGCTGTTCCCTTTGGCACTAACTCACAGGGTGGAGGGGGCAGCAGCAGCTCCCCACGTCCAGCGTGGGCCATGGCTGGAGTTGGGAGTAGCTGGTGGCTCAGGGCAGCTTGAGGTATCCAGCCGTGTTTCTATCCCCGCCGCCTGCCCCAGCCCCTTGGCGCTGCTCCGAGCTCCGATTAATCATTGCCAAGGAAGCAGGCAAGCAGGGCTGTGCCCAGCGCTTCCAGCTCCAAGGTGCAACCTCCCAGGCAAAGTTTAAACAAACAGCGAGTGACAGACAGCGCGTGACGTCACCGTGCTGACTGGCACGCTCAGGGCCCTGCCCAGCCGCAGACAGGCAGGCGCAAGCCAGTCATGTGCTGAGCCACAAGCAGAGGCCCCTCTAGAGTCCATGTGGCCCAGCCAGGTCTTAAAATGCTGCTGTTTAACATTCCATCCTTAGGTTTCAGAGTCAACATGCTCCAGGGGGCGGGCCGGTCACTCCTCTCCCAACCGTTGTTTCCGGCTGTCTGGCAGAGAGCCCCCTGGGTTTTCTTTGTAATCACACGGGCAGGTTTGGAAAGATTAGACTTTTATCAGCAAATCTCCACGAACATCGATTTTACGAGATACACCCAAAAGCACCAAAACATTTCTATGGTGAATCCCTGAAATTTACAGCTAAATTTACAGTCGCCTAGCACCGTGCGCCCAGCCATGACACATCCCTGGAGCCAAGCCCAGCTCGGAGAATGCGCTGCCGTGTGTGTTTGCCCTGGGGCGAAGGGGGGGGTCTGGAGGGGAGGCAGCCGAGGGCTGGCAGGATCCGTGTGCCAGGCAGCTTGGCAAACAGAGTTTGCCCCACTCGGCCGTGGCAGCCAAGGGTGCGTGTTACCTGCCCGGTTCTACCAGCCCGAGTCCCGTGGACACAGGCAGAACCAGATCCAGGGGCTGTGTACCAGCATGGCTCATTGCCCTCCCCCGCCTGGCACGGCCAGATCCATAGGAGCCCCCCTCTCCCCCAGGCTAACTGCAGCCCCACACACCGCAGCTCTACAGTCACCCTGCAATCCAGGCTAATATAGTCCCAGGGCGCAGCAGAGTCTCAGGCAGCATGGCCCTGGGGCTGTCCGTCCCAGCCTCCTCTGCAAGATGCCACTTTCCTGAGGAGGCTGCGGCAGGCGGGGGTCTGAGCAGGGACGGCTGGGGTCACGGCGCGCGGGATTAGGAGACGACGCAGCAGCATTTCCGGCAGCAGGGGCAGAATTTACAGCAACAGCAGCCGCCGTCCGAGCCCGCCTCTGGGCCCTTGTGGTGCTTGTTTAGCTCGATGGTGTAGAGCCCATCCGGGGACATGCCGTTCTTCCGCTCCAGGCTGGCGTACGGGTTATACAGCTGGGCCAAGGACTCCTGCGGGGCGACTTTAAAGCCATCCCAGCTGGCCAGCCCCAGCGGTTTGCTGGCCCCGTTCAGCAGCTCCGAGGCTGGGTACGTGGGCACGGCTCCGGGATTGACGATGACCGTGGGCGAGGGGGGCTCGTCGCCCAGGTAGCGCTTAATGAAGCTGTTCTCGAGCTGCGCGCGGGGGATGGTCACGCTGGCATAGGGGTTCTCGAGCGTGAGGCCGCCGCGCTCCATGCCGCCCCGGCCCACGACGCGCTAGCCCGGCTCCTCTCCAGCAGCGCGACTGCCCGGCACCGCCAGCTGCCTGAGACACCAGCCTGCGCTAGCGGGAAGCCTGTCCCACCATGGGCCCTGGCCCCAGCACCGCTCTCTGGGGGCAGCAGTGCTTCCCGGCTCCTACAAGAGAGACCCCGTTAGCCCCGGAAGGAGGTCGGCAGCCGCCCTGGACGGGCCTGGGCAGCCGTGCCAGGCTCGTGACACATGGCAGCCATTCCCCCGGGCAGCGACGTGGCTCCTGGGCCACTGAGCCCCTCCCCCGGGCTCCAGCTAAAGCCAACCCCAGCCTGAGGGGCACATGCTGGGCACGGAGAGCGTGCCAGGAAATCACGGCCCTGGGCCCAGGCCCGGCCGCTGGGCACTGGCTGGGGCGTGTCCCTGGGAAGGGCCACAGGCCCCACTGGCAGAGGGGTGTGAAACAGCCAGGCCTGACCAGGCCACACAGACCCACGCTGGCTCGTGGCACCTGCCTCTGGGGGCTACTCAGCAGCGACCGAACCCAGGCCAGGCCCCAGCTTGCACTGGCAGGGAGTGGGCGCAGCGTGGCTGTACCCCACAGCCAAGTGCTGCCAGCTTGTGGGGCGCTGGCCCGGCCAGGGGCAGGGAGGGGATCCCAGCTCCCGGGTTCTCATTCAATATGGCCAGAGAAACGTGCGCCAGGACAAAGCCGCCAGCCTGTGCCCACCCAAGGGCCGCGGCGGGCAGAGACGGGCTCAGGCTGGGGAGTGGAAGGAGGCAGGCATGCCCCGCTCAAGGGACCACTCCGCCCCAAACCAGCAGGGCCCTAGGGCTGGAAAGCAGAGAGGCTCATGGCCCAGGGCCCTGGTGGGGTACAGAGAGGAAGGAGATGCAGAGTCATGGGGGAGAAGGGGGCTACATGCTGAAGGAAGGGAGGCTGGGAAGAACCAGGCTCTGCGGGGAAAGAGAAAGGAGCCAGGCGCCGATCTGGGGGGCATGGAGAGAAAAGGACCAGGTGCTGGGCCAGGAGAGAAGACAGAAGGGGGCCAGGTACAAGGGAGGGGGCCTGCCAGGGAGACCGAGGGCAGGAGCTGGTCAGAGGGAAGACCAGGTCAGGTGCTGGCCCAGAGGGCAGGGAGAGAGAAGACACGTGGTGTGGCGGGGGGACAGAGGGAGCCAGGTGTGGGGTGCAATGGGAGGGGAGAAGAGGTCTGGGGCGGGGGAGGAGGGGAGAGAAAAGGGGGGGAGAATGGCCTGGGGGCGGGGACAGAAGGAGCCAGGTGCAGTGGGAAGAAGGGGATGGGGGGCAGGAGCCAGGGGCGGGGGGGGGGGGAAGGGTCTGGAGATGGGGGTGGAAGGAGCCTGGTGCGGGGGGGGGGGGGGGGAGGAGCCAGGGGCCAAGGTGGGAGAAGGGGTCTGGGAATAAAGGAGTCAGATGCGGGGGTGGGGGGAAGGGACAAGAGGTCTGGGGGCAGGAGCCAGGTGCGGGGGGGGGGGGAGAAGGCGCCTGGGGTGGAAGGAGCCAGGTGAGAGCAGGGGGGCAGGAGCCGGGGCAGAAGGAGCCAGGTGTGGGGGGGGCGGGAGAAGGGGCCTGAGGGTGGGAGTGGAAAGTGCCAGGTGCGAGGACGGAGCCAGGTGCGGGGGGCGGAAAGAGCCAGGTGCGGGGGGGGGAGGAGAACGGGACTGGGGGGGCAGGAGCTAGGTGCGGGCAGGGGGAGAAGGGGTCTGGGGGCGGGGAGGCAGGAGTCAGGTGCGGGGGGAGAAGGGGCGGGGAGGCAGGAGCCAGGTGCGGGGGGGAAAAGGGGTTGGGGGTGGGGGTAGAAGGAGCCAGGTGCGGGGGGGAGAAGGGGTTGGGGGCGGGGGTGGAAGGAGCCAGGTGCGGGGGGAGAAGGGGTTGGGAGCGGGGAGGCAGGTGCCAGGTGCGGGGGGGGAGAAGGGGTTGGGAGGCAGGAGCCAGGGGCGGGGGGGAGAAGGGGTCTGGGGGCGCGGAGGCAGGTGCCAGGTGCGGGGGGAGAAGAGGTCTGGGGGCGGGGGTGGAAGGAGCTAGGTGCGGGGGGGGGGGAGAAGGGGCGGGGAGGCAGGTGCCAGGTGCGGGGGGAGAAGGGGTCTGGGGGCGCGGAGGCAGGTGCCAGGTGCGGGGGGAGAAGGGGTCTGGGGGTGGGGGTGGAAGGAGCTAGGTGCGGGGGGGGGGGGAGAAGGGGCGGGGAGGCAGGTGCCAGGTGCGGGGGGAGAAGGGGTCTGGGGGCGCGGAGGCAGGTGCCAGGTGCGGGGGGAGAAGGGGTCTGGGGGCGCGGAGGCAGGTGCCAGGTGCGGGGGGAGAAGGGGTCTGGGGGCGGGGGTGGAAGGAGCTAGGTGCGGGGGGAGAAGGGGCGGGGAGGCAGGAGCCAGGTGCGGGGGGAGAAGGGGTTGGGGGCGGGGAGGCAGGAGCCAGGGGCGGGGGGGAGAAGGGGCGGGGAGGCAGGTGCCAGGTGCGGGGGGAGAAGGGGCGCGGAGGCAGGAGCCAGGTGCGGGGGGAGAAGGGGTTGGGGGCGGGGGTGGAAGGAGCCAGGTGCGGGGGGAGAGAAGGGGCGCGGAGGCAGGAGCCAGGTGCGGGGGGAGAAGGGGTTGGGGGCGGGGAGGCAGGAGCCAGGGGCGGGGGGGAGAAGGGGCGGGGAGGCAGGTGCCAGGTGCGGGGGGAGAAGGGGCGCGGAGGCAGGAGCCAGGTGCGGGGGGAGAAGGGGTTGGGGGCGGGGGTGGAAGGAGCTAGGTGCGGGGGGGGAGAAGGGGTCTGGGGGCGCGGAGGCAGGTGCCAGGTGCGGGGGGGGAGAAGGGGCGCGGAGGCAGGAGCCAGGTGCGGGGGGAGAAGGGGCGGGGAGGCAGGTGCCAGGTGCGGGGGGGGGAGAAGGGGCGGGGAGGCAGGTGCCAGGTGCGGGGGGGGGAGAAGGGGCGGGGAGGCAGGTGCCAGGTGCGGGGGGAGAAGGGACGGGGAGGCAGGTGCCAGGTGCGGGGGGGGGAGAAGGGGCGGGGAGGCAGGTGCCAGGTGCGGGGGGAGAAGGGGCGGGGAGGCAGGAGCCAGGTGCGGGGGTTGGGGGCGGGGGTCCCAGGCCAGGCTGGGGGGTCCCCTCAGGGCCACTCACGCCCGGCTGGTTCCAGCTCCGGCCCTTCCGCGGGACGCTCCTGCCAGCGGCAGCTCGGTGCCCGGAACCTCGGTGGCTTCCTCCTGCCCTGCGACCGCACCCCGTGCGGGGCAGGGCTCAGCCGGAGCGCGGCTCCCGGGCCGGCCCCCCGCCCCTCCCCGCCCGGGCCGAGCCAGCCTCCCCCCTCCCCCCGCCGACACTTTGCTGCTCGCTCCTTGGCCCTGCCCAGCCCCTCACCGCTACCTGCCCCCGGACCCACCGAGCTGGGGCCAGACCCCGAGTCACCGCCCCGCGGAGCAGCAGAGGGGCCCGAAGCCCTGAGCTATGGCCCGAGCGCACGAGCCAGCCGCAGGGGGATACCGCGGCTACAGCGGGAGGGGAGAGACAAGCGGGGGGGGGGGGGCAGCATGTCCTGTGCCGGGGGGGCTGGACAAGCCGGGGGGGGGCAGTGCCCGGCAGGGATCCCTTGGCCCTGGCCCCCCTCCCGGAGCAGCCTGAGCGCATCCCACTCGGCTGCGGTTCCTCGCCTTTCGGGGGGCAGGCGGGCAGTCTCTGCGGGTGTCCCCGTGTCCGTGCCGAGGTCCTGGCCCTTCGCGGCGGGAGGAAGCCTCCCCCTGTCCCGGGCCACCCGAGGAGGCGAACGGGAGCCAAGGGAACAGGAACCAGACGGGTGCTGGGTGTCAGGAGGACGGTCCGGGGAGTGCTGGGGGGGGAGGGGAGGGGAGGGGGGGAGAGGCCCAAGCCGCTAGTCCCTAAAGGCCTGGGCCCTCGAGCCTGGTCGGGCATGCGCCCCCCCCCCCCGACAGCGAGCAGGGCTGTGGACGCCCAAACCTCCAGGGAGAGTTCTCAGGCCTTGCAAGAGATGGGGGCGCCCCACGCCTGGGGGCGGGGTATCGGGGGCGCTTTGGGGAGCGGGGTGCTCGATACAGCAGGTCCCCGCAGAGGGGGAGGACAGACGTGGGGGGGGGGAGAGTCGGTAACTCCTGGTACTTGGGGAAACTGAGGCCAGGCCGGGCAATGCCCTGCCCAGGGAGGCATGTCCCGAGCGCCCCACTCTGCGGCAGGGCGAGCTCCCCGCTGGCGGGGCCGGGCGGCCAGAGCCCCCCAACGCGCGCTCCGCCTGCAGCCAGGCTGCCCGGGAGGGGCCCGCAGCCCGCCAGCGCCCGGGGCCGCGGAACTACGTTTCCCACAGGCCCTTGCGAAGCGAAGCCGCGTCCCCGGATCGCGCGCTCGGCTGCTGGAAGCCCGCAGGGGCGGGGGCGGGGGAGGCGCTGGGCGCTGCTCAGACCCGCCTGGGGACTGGCGCTCCGGGGGGGGGGGGCTGTGCTGGCTCCAGCTCTGCCCATCGCGGGCGCGGGGCGCCCTGCAGGTGCCCACGAGCTGGGGGAGGCTGGGGGAGCTGCAGCTGTGCCCGCTGCCTGGCAATCCCTGGGGCTCCCTTCCCAGTTGTGCTTTCCTGGAGGGAGGAGGAGGAAGAGCTGCATGTCCCGGATCCCAGGGGCTTGGGGGAAACCCGCCTCCCAGGTGAGGGCTCATTCAGCCCAGCAGCCACTGGTGAGCGACACCAAGAGCTGGAAGCCAAGAAGAGCCGAGCTGTCCCGTTCCTGCCTCTCCTCATCAGTCCCTTCTGCCAGGGCTGAGGCCGACGCTCTGGGTACCACCCTGGGGCTCTGCTGCTTGGTCAGCCTGACAGAGTCTCCTTCGTGTGCCCCCGGGGTGGGGCTGCAGCGCACCCTTATTCCGGACATCTCCTGCGGGTTTGACTCTGCAACTTCAATGTTTTCTTTGTGTCATTTAGACCGATTTGTAAGACCCTCTCCAGGGCCCAGTTCTGTTAATTAGCGCACGTGCTGCACCACATGGAATAACGAACCGCTCACTCAAGGGTTAACTGGGGGCCGTAAATAACCTTAACTCTCCCCGAAAGCCTGGCTTGGAGACAGCTAATCAGTGGTCTCCCAGGGCCGGAGGGGGCTGTGTGGGAATTCTTTCCCACCCCATCCTGGTTAACACGGGATGCTGGCCCCTGCTCAGTCGGAGCAGGAGTACAAATGAGATTTTCCATCCTCTGCACTAGAAAGTGGGTGCGTTTTAACTGAAAGAGGGAGGATGCAAACTCCTGCATGTGGACATTCTGATTGTGCTCTAGAGTGGCTTAAACCTGTGCCCAATTGGCTTAGCCCAGACTGAAAGACACCTATTCACTCACCTTTTGACACTGGCATGACCAAATCGATTGCAGATCGATGTGAAGTCAGATCGGTGCCACTCTGTGTAGACAAGCCTCAGCCCTACTGAACTGCCGTGCCTGGGTCTGTGTGCTCCCCCCACCCCGGTTGGCCTTGGCACATGGGCAGGGTCATGTCCAGATTCTCTTTCTTCCAGCAGCCAATGGGCTTTGGGGTGACAACGTGGAGGAGACGCCTGATCCCGTGAAAACTGACCTGCCGGGGATGCTGCTAGGGGGATCCAGTGGGGACCTTCTCCTGAGTCCTGAGAGCGACTGTGGGGTGGGCTGGGAATGGCCAGGCCCTGCGAGCCAACCCACTCCTGGTGAAGGAGCTGCAGGGAAGCCCCACGATACTGCTGCCCAGCCAAGAGCCTCCACAGGGGACAAGCCCTACAACTGCACCGAGTGCGGCAAGGCCTTCAGCCAGGGCTCTGACCTCATCCGGCACCTGCGCACCCACACGGGCGAGCGCCCCTACCACTGCCCGGCCTGCGGCAGGGGCTTCCGCAACAGCTCCACCCTCATCAAACACCAGCGCACGCACACCGACGAGCGCCCCTACACGTGCACCGGGCATGGCAAGGCCTTCAGCCTCAGCGCCTACCTCCTCCTGCACCAGCGGGTGCACAGCAGGGAGCGAGCCCACAAGCGCGCCAGCTGCAGGCGATGCTTCGGCTGGAGCGCGGAGCTGGCACAGCACCAGCATGCCCGCCTGGGCGAGTGCCCCTATACGTGCACTGAGTGTGGCAAGGGCTTCAGCCAGAACTCCGACCTCACCCGGCACCAGCGCACGCACACGGGTGAGTGCCCCTACCAGTGCCCGGCCTGCAGCAAGGGCTTTAGCGACAGCTCCACCCTCATCAAGCACCAGTGCGCGCACACCGGCGAGCGCCCCTACGTGTGTGCCCAGTGCGGCAAGGCCTTCAGCCTCAGCTCCACGCTCTTCCAGCACCAGCGCACACACACGGGCAAGCAGCCCTACCCGTGCGCCCAGTGCAGCAAGCGCTTCAGCGACAGCTCCACCCTCAGCAAGCACCGCCGCACCCACCTGGGGCCGTGCTGCTGTGCCAAGGCTTTGGGGGACTGTGCCACGCTCCTGCAGCACTCACACACCTACCGGCACGAGTAGCCCTACCAGGGCACCCAGTGCAGCCAGGCCTTCATCCAGAGCTCTGGCCTGTCCCAACACCAGCACACCCCCAAGGTCTGGCCCCTCTGGGCCATCGTGCCCTGCCCCTGAGCTCAGGTGCCAGGTCCTGGGAAGTGCCACGGGCCTCCAGGGAGGGAAACCCCCACCGGAGGCCCTGCAGCCCTCTGGCAACACCATAGCAGCATGGGATACGAGGGCTGCAGGAGCAGAGGGAAGTTGAGGCTGCAGCCGTGCAGTGCTGGCTGTGAGAGGGGGCTAACACAGCACGTCCCACTCCACGTGCCATGGGCACTGCCCTCCCGGGGAATTGGGGGAGAACCCATTTGAGTGCCAGGGGCCTTGGCGTTCCACTGACGTACGAGAGGCCTCTCTGAGAATGACAGAGGTCAGCAGAGGCTAATTCCCACTCCCAGCAATGGGCTAGAACTGAGGAAAAGAAAATCTAGGCCAAGTCCTGAGGAAAAGCTTCTGCCCGCGAGCTCCGGGGAAGGCGGTGGGGTCGTTCCTCTGAGAGGGCGCAGAGTTATTTAAAACTCAGCTGGATTGAAAAGGGCTTTCCTGAGAAGTCAGGCCTTCAAAACTGTCTCTAAACACGGGTGGAATTGGGCCTGTCCCGAGTAGAGCGGTTCAGGACGGCAGCGGCTGTCCCACTCTCAACGTGCCGCCACCGCGGGGGGCCCGAAAGCCGGGAGGGATTATCGTCCGGGGCGGTTTGGGTCTGACTGGGAAGGAAAGGTGCTCTGCCCGGGGCATGTGCAGTCTGTGGGGAGCCAGCACAGGCGGGAGGGCTCGGGCCCGGAAGGAGCAATTTGTTCTCTCTATGCTCGTTCTCTTTCTGGGTTCTGCCCAGACTGTGTGTGGGGTTGTGAGACGCTTCCGAGCGGTCTGACCTAGCGCTGCTACAAAGTGAGTCCAGCAATGAGACAAGGTGCCTGGTAAAGCACAGAGCCCATTTTAATGTTTTCCGGGGAATCCTTCCTTTCTATCCTTCCGTTATCTGTATCCCCTGGAGCCCCCAAGTCGGCCAGGTACATCTGTCAGCGATCAGAAAACAGGGCCCTTCCCCCATGAGTTCAGAAGACTCTCTTCAAAGCTGTGGTCCAAGCCCAGAAGCAGACAGCCGGCCTTCAGCTCCTGCTGCGGTTTCTGACTTGCTGGAGCACGGAGCACGGAGCAGTGAGCCAAAGCAGGCCGTGCAGAGGATCCCTGCTGCTCCAACAGAATCTCTGTGATCAGCTGCCAGAAGTTTAACACTTCCTGGGGAGGCTGGATTAGGACAGGCCATAGCCGCTGGGAGCGTAAACAGCCCAGTGGGGTGAAGGAGCAGAAGCAGGGAGCCTCCACCAGGCGCAGTCTGACTGGCTTTTGGGAGTGGAAGCCGGTAGGTAAGTCTACCCTCTGAGCCCCCCCCGAGTGCGGAGTGTCACCACTTCACTTCTAAGATGGCCAAAAATGGGTCCATTCTGTAAGTAATGGGATGAGCTATTTAGTAGCGCTAAGAAATTCCATGTGATGAACCCGAATTTTATGACAGAAGCGTCTACGTAAATCGGTTAGGAAATGGAAGCCTAATGTAAGTGACGGGAATTACTGAATATTCTGAAACCAGACAAGTCATGAGCAACCTTAAATCATTTTTCAACATATTCATAAAGGATCTGGAGAAAGGGGTAATGGGTGAGGTGGCAAAATTTGCAGCTGATACCAGTTTGCTCAAGATAGTAAAGTCCACAGCAGACTACAAAGAGCTTCAAACGGATCTCATAAAACTGGGCGAGTGGGCAGCAAAATGGCAGATGAAATTCGGTGTTGATAACTGCACAGTAATGCACATTGGAACATATAATTCCATCTATACGTATAAAATGCTGGGGTCTACATTAGCTGTTACCACTCAGAGAGATGTTGGAATCGTTGTGGATAGTCCTCTGAAAACATCCACGCAATGTGCAGCGGCAGTCAAAAAAGCAAACAATGTTGGGAATCATTAAGAAAGGGATACAGAATAAGATGGAAAATACCATATTGCCACTATATAAGTACATTGTATATCCACATCTTAAATACTGTGTGCAGATATGGTCGCCTCGTCTCAAAAAAGATGTACTGGAATTGGAAAAGGTTCAGAAAAGGGCAACAAAATGATTAAGGGTATGGAACTACAGCCATATGAGGAGAGATTAATAAGACTGGAATTTTTCAGCTGGGAAAAGAGAGGACTAAGGGAGATATAGAGATCTATAAAATCATGACTAATGTGAAGAAAATGAATAAGGAAAAGTTACTCCTTTCCGTAACACAAGAACGAGGGGTCACCAAGTGCAATTAATAGACAGTAGGTTTAAAACAAAGGAAAGGAAGTATTTCACACAATTCACGCTTCCTGTGGAACTCCTCGCCAGAGGATGTTGTGAAGGCCAGGACTTCAACAGGCTTAAAGAAAAACTAGATAAATTCATGGAGGTTAGGTCCATCAATGGTTATTAGCCAGGATGGGCCAGGAGGGTGTCCCTAGCCTCTCTCAGAGGCTGGGAATGGACAACAGGGGATGGATCACATGGTGATTATCTGTTCTGTTCGTTCCGTCTGGGCATTGGCCACTGTCGGCAGACAGGATACTGGGCTAGATGGACCTTTGGTCCGACCCAATATGGCCGTTCTTATGTTCATATTAAAGTGCAACCAATTAATAGTTCAGCTGGGAAGATACTATTATAAAATGAACTCCCCACGCCCAGATCGATGCTGGAAGTCTCATGCAGCCAGTAATGAAACAACATCAGAGTTTCTAGAAATTGTAGATGACCATTTCCTAACACAAACTTGTTTGCTTCAACACATGACAGGTTTACTTTGAATCTCATGAGAGAGAAAAATGTGGCAGTCGGTGGACTGGCAGTTGGTGGCTGCCTAAGAGTCAGTGATCATGACCTGATTAGCATCACTATGGGCAAAGCTGAGGAAAGCTACTAATGAAGTTGATTGGGGGAAAACATTAAACAACGTGCATTGGGATTTCTTTGAGCGGAATACGTTGACTGGCCAGAAGTCCCTCCAGCCAAGTTGTCCTTAGTGACTGGGAACTAAGTCAAGAGGAGAAGGGAAGATCACAATTCAAAATCTCACACCCAGACCGACATGTATGGGGAAATGGGGGAGTAGGTTGCAATCAGTATTGAAGTGTAGAAAATGGATAAGGGAATCTAAAGAAATAAAGAGGACAAGCCCATGGCTGCAAGGGCTAAGGGCAAGAAAGGGTTCTTTGGCTGAGTGAGGTGAGGGCCGTGGCTCCCCCGATGGGCATAGTCTGTAACTCAGTAACTTTGGAACAACCCCTCTGCTCGGTGCCAGACAGGAGGAGACCATTCTAGGCAGCGTTAGCAGGAACCCTCCAGGGCTCTTGTTTCATATGTGACTGTTCATACCACCTCAGAGCTTCCAATGCCCCTCTGAGCCCCTGGTCTCTCCGAGTCCACCCCCACTCAGGCCTCGTGCCTCCAAAGGGAGTGGGATCACCCACTTCCTGCCCCCCCGACACTGGGCCCTGGCTGCAGTCCCCTGGTGTTACTTCAGCAGGTCTGTCTTAGGCCCAATCCCCGCAGCGCTGCTGTCAGCAGTACTCACTGACCAGCCCCCTTGAAGGAAAGTGTCACTCAGGGCCAACGTATGTCAGAGAACAGGTCTTCAAACTCCGCCACGGCCTGGCATTGCCTGCCGGTGTTTGCTGGGGGCAGGGGGCTGCTTCGCTCAGGCTGCCTCTCTCCAGGGCCTTGCACAAGTCTCACAACTTCCCCAAGTCTCCTCTGCTTAGCCCACTCCCTGGTTTCTGCACCTCGGAGCCCCAGCCTTCAGCAGCACCCTGAGGTGGTGCAGCCCGGGAAGGGGAGCCTGGCTCGGCCCTGCCTTCGGGCGGCCAAGAGGTCACATTTCCCTTAAACAGCCCAAAGGGCTAGAAACGTGCCGCGCTGACAACGGAGCCTGGACTCAGCGTTGCTGCTGTTTTCACGTGACTACTGCAGGCCCGAATGCCCCCGCCCTGCTCACATGCCAGGCGCCAGGACGGGACGTGCCATGGCCCAGGAGCAACGTGGCCAGGTCACCTGCTTAGAGCCTGGGGCCAGGCCCAGCCCCCCCGAGCGCTCTCGCCGGTCTCCCACCTACACTGGTTTGCTCACGTCCTTATTGGCATCGGCCCCAGCTGGTCCGCTCAGGAGGCCGCCCGCTGGGTCGGTCCTGCCTGGAGACGCCCCTCAGAGGGGAGGCAGCCTGGCCGTGCCAGCGCCCTAGGCCCGGGGGTGGGGGGACGTTCACAGTCAGCAGGGGGGAGGCTGGACTGCGGACACCTGGCCCGAGGAGAGTGAACGGCTCTGGGGCTGGGCGTGAGCCAGTCTGCCTGCCATGTCCCCTTTCCGCCACCGGAGGGCACGGCAGGGCACAAAAGCTGGGACTGCGGCCGGGCGCACGGGGGGCAGGCCTGCGTGTGGCAGGCTTCATGCTGTGCTGCAGCCTTGACGCCCGGCGCTGGCATGACCGTGCCCCAGACCGCGCTGTCCTGCCCTGCCCGTAGCGCTGCCTGGTGGCACGGGCCCAGCGGGGCTGCTCTGCTGTGCACTTGCAGCCTGAACCCGCCTGGCCGGGTGCGTCGCCTCCAGCGTGGCTGGCAGGTGGATGCAGTGACGCCGGGTGCTAGGGCTGGTGCCGGTCCTGCCCCACTGTGGCCCCAGGAGCAGGACCGGCCTCCCTGGGCCCAGGCGCGCTGGTTTGTCGCCCGGTTGCACCGGAATCTTTGCAGCGCCCGGCCTGCCTTCTCCGCGGGGGCGGGTCTCCTTTCCTGGGACCGTGGGCCTGTTTACCCCCCCCCCCCGGAGGCGGTGAATTGGCTGCTGACAGCCTCAGCCCAGCCCCGAGAGCAGGGTGGCATCTAGCAGAGCCCCCTCCGAAAGGCCGGAGCCCTCGCCTCTGCTGGTGGCTTTTGGCAGAATCTTCTGCTCGTTTGGAGTCAGGCCCCTGAATGCAAAGCCAGAGCCCCCGCCCCCGACACAGGGACCCGGCTCTGCTCCTCGGGTTCAGCCACCGAGGCGGCAGGCTGGGCCGGGCGAGGGGCAAGAGGCAGCAACGTTCACGCTCGACCCAAAGCGCTAAGTCCGCCCTGTTTGCTGGGGGTCGTGTGTGACTGTTAGCGGGGGATGGGGGTGGCGCGGCTTGGGGAGTATTTCGGGCCTGGGGGTGTCCCAGCCCGGGGTCCTGTCTCCAGTCAGGCAGGGACACGGCTGCGTTCCTGGTACGTCCATGCTGTCAGTGTCCATCTTGCTTTGTGCCGGCCGGCAGGCACTGGAGACAAGCTGATCTCCGCAGCCCGAGCCCAGCAGATGAAGGCTCGGTCCATCCAGCCCGTCATGCAGGGCCTTGGTGCAAGGGGGGAAGTGCGCACTGGGCTGCCTGCCGGGGCCTGGCGGGAGCAGAAAGCAAGGATTCCCTGTCCCCCAGGGCCCTGGCAGGCCCTTCCCACCAGGCCACGTGCTGGCAGCAGGCGGCCCACAAAGCACCGGCCGCACCTCCTGGCCCTTGGCTTGACCTGAGCTGCTGGAGGCAAGTCCCCCTCCCCCACCTGCCGCTCTCCACTGCCGGGGCGCCTCTCGCGCCAGCTCGGGGTGCAGAGGGGACCAGGGGCCATTGCTAGCTGGGGGGGACAAGCTAAAGGTTCAGCCGCCCTCCCAAACAGCCTGAGTCACGGCCCCCTCCGGGCAGGCCCAGCTGGGGGGTTCTGCCCATTAGTCACCCCTGACTCCCTGTGCAAGACCAACACGCAGCAGAGCAGGTGACCAGCCCCATAGGCCAGTGAACCCCGCCCTGCAGCCTTGGGCGGGGCAGGATTTGCCCCCCATGTGCAGCCCTCAGGCCCTGACTGGGGGAGGGGCTCCCCAAAAAAGAAAAGTATCAAACTGGCAGAAATGCAGGGAAGGGAGCCCCGCCGGAGGCTGCGTGGCTGCTCTTGGCCTGCAGGGGGCGTAGCGAGAGACGGCATGTGGAGGTGCTGCCCCCCGGGAGTCCCGACCCCAGCCAGCCAGAGCCCCTTCCTGACCCGGCCCCGCAGCACAGCTCCAGGCACTCACCCCGCCAGACCGAGCCTGCAGGGAGCAAGCAGACGGGGCCGCGCTCAGGGGCGGGAGGGCCCTGTCCAGCAATGGCCAGGACTCGAGTAGGGTTGCCAGGTGTCCGGCATTGACCCAGACACGCCGGTATTGTCACCTCCTGTCCAGTAAAAAAATTCAGAAAATACCGGACACCTAAAATGTCCTAAAATGTCCAGAATTTTCTGATTTTTTCCTGGCCAGGAGGCAAAAATACCGGACACCTGGCAACCCTACGACACGCTCAGCAACCGGGCCCAGCCCCTGGACCCCCCGCCGGTCCCCCCTCCCGCTTACCTGCTTCTGCAGGGGCTTGTCTTGGGGCTGAAACAGAAAAACAAACATGGCCACTGGCAAAAAAAAGCCTCTTCTTAAAGGGGCCATGCTGATTTTTTTTTTTTCTCAACAACTTTGGTCTCCCCCTTTTTTTTTCCAACAGATTTTTTTTCCCGGTGGGTTTTTTTTTGGGGGGGGGGAGGGGTGTTCGGTATTTTCGTTTAAACCATCTGGCAACCCTAGACTGGAGGGGAGCATCCTTCTGCCTCCCACCCAAGCCAGGCCCTTGGGCACAGCCCCCTCTGCTTTCCCTGAACAGCATGAAGGGCTGGGGCAGAAGGGGTGTGGAGAACTCCACCCCCACACCCGGGCCCCCTTCTGTTGAGAGCCGGAATAGAAGGCGTCCCCCACTGACTGAGGACAGGGCAGGCCATGTTCTGTTTCAACGCGGGACCCCCTGATGGCAGCACGTGCTGGGAGCCAGGAGCTGCGGAGCCCGGGTGCAATGCCTGGGGCATCCCAACAGGCCCCATGGGATGGCCAGGGAAACGGCTGCCGTGTGACGGCGCGTTGGGGGTTCCCCGTCTCCTGCACCCCGAAATGGCACAAACAGACTGCACCAGCCAGTGGAATTGAGGGTGGTTTATTGCTCCTCCAGCACAGCGCAGCACAGATGTAATCTGGTTACAGGAACTGGGCTAGGATGCCTCAGGCCCCCTTGAGATGGGGGAGACTGGGCCCCTAAACTCCAGCCCCTTCCCCTAGGCTCTCCTCCATGCCCTCCGACAGCCAGCAACCAACTCACTAACTTCCAGCCCTGCCCCCCAGCCAAGGCAGCATTCCACCTTCCTTTGTTCCTCTCCATGGGGGGTGTCTGGCCACTGGTTTGCATAGTGACTCATCCTGTTTTGCTGGGTCGTGGTCCCCACGACAGCCAGTGGGGGTTACCCCAGAGCCAGCAGCATAGAAACCAGCCAGGTACCCCCACTACGTCACAGTTCTCCCCCCTCCGAGAGCGAACTGAGCAGGGTCACTCCGCTCGTGACCTAGGGAAGTTCGGGTCCTCTGCGTGGGAACCCGCCCTGGGGACATGGGTGCTCCCCTTGACTCGGGCCGGCCGTGGCGAGGCCCCACATGAATTGGCTTCCCTCTGTCCACTCGCCGCCCCGCTCCAGGGCGACTGGCAGAGGCCTGTCCTCGGGGGTCACACCCACCCTTCCGCTGGCCTTGATCTCTGGCCAGGGTCTCTCGGGCCGGGGCCATGAGCCCAGTGAGCCTTCTCTGGACGGCCAGGGCGGCTTCCACCCCCGATGCTCCATCCAGGGAGGACTTCCCCTCCCATAACTCTCTCAGCCAGCCCAGAGGGTCTATCTGGGGTAGAGACCCCCAAGCCGCTTTCCTCCTGTCTTGGGCCTTCCCGCCCCTCTGGCAGGAGTCACAGGACCGGCAGTACCGCTGCACGGCTGTAAAGATTCCCGGCCAATAGAAGTGCTGGAGCAGCCTCAGCCGGGTGCTCCGGATCCCCCGGTGGCCCCCAACGGGGGAATCGTGGGCCAAATACAGCAGCTTGAGGCGATACTTTCGGGGGACGACCAGCTGCCGCTCTACCCTCCATGCCCTCACCTTCCTGGGGGGGAGCCACTCACGGAACAGGAGCCCACGCTCCCGCAGGAATCTCTCCTGGCCACCTCTCCCCCGGGGCTGAGCTGCATGGAGGCCAGCCTGGTCCCTCAGCCTCTGCAAGGAGGGGTCTGCCTGCACCTCAGCCTGGAATTCAGCTGCTGAGGCAGGGATCGGGACCTGTCCCCCACCTCTGCCTAGGTCCGGAGTCCCAGCCTGGCTGGACCCCGTGTCCACTGGGATGGGACCCTGAGGATGCTGCCAGGAGTCCTTCCCTGGACCCACGTTGTCAGCCCCCCGCTGGCTCTGGCTCCAGGTAGTGACTAGAGCCCGCTGGGATTCATGGGGCCACTCCTCTAGGTCATTCCCCATCAGCACCTCGGTGGGCAAGTGCGGGTGCACCCCCACTTCCTTGAGGCCTTCCTTCGCCCCCCATTTCAGATGCACCCGGGCTACAGGCACCTTAAACGGGGACCCGTCTATGCCCTTCAGGGTCAGCTGCGCGTGGGGTAGTATCCGCTCCGGGGCCACTATGTCGGATCGGGCCAGAGTCACCTCCGCCCCCGTGTCCCAGAAGCCCGTCACCTTCCTACCATCCACCTCCAGGGGTATGAGGCACTCGCTCCGCAGGGGCCGTCCTGCCCCCACCCGGTACACGGAGAAATCCGCCTCCTGAGAATCAGACCTCCCAGGGGAGGTGCACTGAGCATCCTTCCCCTCTCTCTGAGCTGAGGTTTGCCTGCCAGCCCCTGCCTCTGGGGCAGCCTGCCCTTCCTCCCGCCCCAGCCAGTTAACCCTGGAAAGTCCCCGGTCCTGGGACCTGGTGCACTGAGCCCTCTTGTGGCCTTTTTGCCCACAGCGATGGCAAGTTAGGCTTTGGGCTGTCTCTGTCCCGGCCCTGGCTGGTTCTCTGGGGCACAGATGACCTGTTCCTTGGTCTCGCCCCGTAGTTGACTCCCTCCGTCGCTCAGCCGAGATCCGGTCTCTGCGTGGTTCCCTCTCTCTCCGGGACTCCCGTTCACACCCGGACCGGCTCTCCGTGAACTCATCCGCCAGTCTCCCGGCCTCCTGGGGGTTCTCTGGTCTCCGGTCCTTGAGCCACAGCCTCAGTTTGGGTGGGCACGCTTCATAGAACTGCTCCATCATGACCAGCTTGAGCAGCTCCTCTGCGGTCTGGGCTCCGACTCCAGACACCCACTTGCGGCAGTATTGCGCCAGGCGGGAGGCCAGGTCCACATAGGTCTCCCGTGGCCCTTTCTGTACCCCCCGGAACTTCTTCCTGTACATCTCGGGGGTCAGCCCGAACTTGTGCAGCAGGGCCTCCTTGACTCGGTTGTAATCCCCTGGCTGTAGGTCCTCCAGCTGACTGAGCACTCCGGCCGCCTCCTGGCTCAGTGCGGGGATGAGCTCCTGCAGCCAGTCAGCTGGGGGAACCCGTTGCAGTCCACAGGCCCTCTCAAAGGTACTGAGGAACCCGTCTATGTCACCCATGTCCTTCAATTGGGCCACCACGGGCCTCTCCAAGCATCTGGCAGTCCTGGGACCCTGGGGCCCATCCGCACTTGGCGCAGCCGGTGCCCCGCCGGTTCTCCGCTCTGCCATGGCCAGCTCATGCTGCCGCTGCCTCTCTCGATCTTGGCGCTCCCTCTCTCGGTCCTGGCGGTCCTTCTCTCGGTCCTCTACTTCCAATTCCCTGATCCGCAGCTGGATCTCCAGGCGCCGCAGCTCCGCTGGGCTGGCCCCTGCCCTAGATGGGCTACGGCTTGCAGGCCTCCCGGGAGACGCTGTCTCATCTCTCCGTTGGGTTCCAGCGCTCCTCCCCCTCTCTGAGCCTGACACACTCTCAGGGGGGGTCTGGCTGCTTCCCCTGGGGACAAGATCCTGGCCCTGTGGCTGGTCATTATCTTCCAGCTGGGCAATCAGCTGGGCCTTGGTTGCTTTCTGCACAGGCAAGCCCCTCTCTCTGCACAGCCCCACCAGCTCTGCCTTCAAGAGTCGGGCGTAGGCCATCTGCCCGCTGGTCCCCTTGGTGCAGACTCACCAGTCTAGTGCTGCAGCGCCCCACGATTCCCAGGAACCGCTTCGCTCTGTCTCCAGCACGCCTGGCTCCAGGGCTCTTGCTTCTACTGCGCCTTGTCGCTTGCCGCTGGGAGCTTCATCCACGGGGTGCAGTGCATCCCACTTCTGACACCAGTGTGACGGCGCGTTGGGGGTTCCCCGTCTCCTGCACCCCGAAATGGCACAAACAGACTGCACCAGCCAGTGGAATTGAGGGTGGTTTATTGCTCCTCCAGCACAGCGCAGCACAGATGTAATCTGGTTACAGGAACTGGGCTAGGATGCCTCAGGCCCCCTTGAGATGGGGGAGACTGGGCCCCTAAACTCCAGCCCCTTCCCCTAGGCTCTCCTCCATGCCCTCCGACAGCCAGCAACCAACTCACTAACTTCCAGCCCTGCCCCCCAGCCAAGGCAGCATTCCACCTTCCTTTGTTCCTCTCCATGGGGGGTGTCTGGCCACTGGTTTGCATAGTGACTCATCCTGTTTTGCTGGGTCGTGGTCCCCACGACAGCCAGTGGGGGTTACCCCAGAGCCAGCAGCATAGAAACCAGCCAGGTACCCCCACTACGTCACAAGAACTCCACCCCCACACCCGGGCCCCCTTCTGTTGAGAGCCGGAATAGAAGGCGTCCCCCACTGACTGAGGACAGGGCAGGCCATGTTCTGTTTCAACGCGGGACCCCCTGATGGCAGCACGTGCTGGGAGCCAGGAGCTGCGGAGCCCGGGTGCAATGCCTGGGGCATCCCAACAGGCCCCATGGGATGGCCAGGGAAACGGCTGCCCCCTTCCTGCTGGCTGTGTGCCGCTGCTGTGGTCTTTCCGCTGCCAGCCCACACCACAGCCTTCCGGCCCTGACTCAAACCTGGCCCGAGGCAGGGCTCTGCCGGAGGCCGCAGAGAGCCTGGGACAGCAGCCTCCCTGGGCTTGGTCGGCCGTGTCACTGCTGATGAGGCAGCAGAAACGCTCAGCTACGGCGCCACTGACTGCCGCGGGGGTGGGGGGGGGGGCGTGTGTGGAGGGGGGCTGAGGCGAGGACTAAGCGAGTCATCTCCTCCCCCTGCGAGTCACCTCCGCCCCTGCCCACAAGAGGGAGTCAGCGGAGACATGCCCCTCCTGCCCCCGGCCACCCCTCTGTTCGCTGGGGTCAGGTGGCCCAGGGGTCCCACTTCTTCAGGGCAGCACCGCCAGGCGACGCGTACGAGGGTCTCCCTTCTTCCTAGCCCGGCCTCCTGCTTTGACCCCGGCAGCCTCTCTGCTGAGCCGCCTCCGCTCTGGGGCCAGGCCGGCCCCTGGGAGAGTAATCAGGGATGCAGGGTCTGGGTAGCTCACTTTGGTCCTTGCTTTAGTCCTGCAAGCCGGGACTCCGCCAGTGGAACAGGAGGGTTTATTGCTTCTGCGAGATACAGCCCAGCCCGGGTTCGATGTGGACATGGGAGCAAGCGGCAGGCAGCCTCAGACCCCGTGGAGCAGGGG
Source organism: Pelodiscus sinensis (assembly GCF_052426305.1). Classification (NCBI taxonomy): domain Eukaryota; kingdom Metazoa; phylum Chordata; order Testudines; family Trionychidae; genus Pelodiscus; species Pelodiscus sinensis. Next base: position 2,838,186 of record NC_143074.1, on the reverse strand, counting down.
TACCCAGGCCCCGATCCCCAGTCTCTTCTCTTTGTGTCTGCCTCTTCTCCAAGCCACAGAACACTCATCCCCCGCCTTTGTTATACCCCTTCTCATGGGCAGGTGAGACGCCTCTGCTGGCCATCGCCTACGTGTGTCTGATCTGGGAGACCCCCCCCCCCACACACACCCCGCTGGGCAGTGCTTACAGCCAGAGGCCAGTAGGGGTCACCCACAGCCCACACAGCAACCAGTCACTGCCCAACCACAGTGGACCCAACCCACAAGAGTAGACATCACACCCAGAGCCGGCCCAAGCAACAGGCTGACCGGGCTACCGCCCGGGGAGCCCCATTGTAGGGGGCGCCAGGTGGGGCTGCTGGGACGGGCGGGGGTGGTTCCATGCATGCGCCGGGCACCGGGAGCTGGGCCACGCTCCCAGGGTGCACAAATGGCTCAGGCTGGCCCTGAGTACACCCCAGCGTGTCCTCCCGACTACATCACACTAGCCTAACTAAAGGTAATCTCTTACCCAAAACTGAACATTGCTTGCACACTAAGGCCATGTCCAGACTGCAGAGCTTATCCGGGACAACAGAGGTATCCCAGAAAAGCTCTGCTGCGTCCAAGGAACGCGTCCACTTTTTGGGAACAGTTTCCGAAAAAGCGGACGTGTTCTTTCGGCATCCCTGTATTCCTCTCGGTGAGAGGAGTAAGGGCTCTTCCGAAAGAGGAGTTTTTTCCAAAATTTGGCCCTTTGTAGACGGGCCAAATTTCAGAAAAGCCTCTTTCAGAAAAAAAGCGGAAAAAGAAAAAGAAGCCGACTTTTCCGGGCAGTGTAGACATAACGTAGGCTGGGAAAAGACCATGTGTGAGTGCACCACCTGGTGGCACCTTCCACAGTAACAACAAATAGCTCGGGATCCTGCGCTGCAAGGCTGGCCGGGGATTAGAGGGAGGGCATGGGACAAAGCTGCTGTCCTGGGAAGCTGAGATCCCCGCTCCGTAGGGCTCTGGCTGTGCTAGGCACACGGGGTGTGTCCGAGTGACGGAAGAGTTGCGTTTTGAAGCAGAGAATCCCCCTTTGATATGGCTGAAGACTGCAGCGTGTCCTCCTGACACAGAGCAAAGAAGGGTTTTTCTGAGACTGAACCAGGCGATCCAGCCATCAGTTCGTCACTGTGCAGGGCCGTGCTCTGGGCCGTGCTTTGCTCGCCAGCAGTGGCTGCAGGACAGCGAGACCGGTGTGATGACCAGACGTGCTCCCCCCGGGCCGGGTGGGCCAGGCGGGTGCCCTGCAGCCAGCCCCAAGTGGCCAAACACCCTGAGTCAAGCCAGCAAACCCACAGAGACCGGGCAGGGTTTTAAAGCCAAATCACTGCAGCGAGGATCTGTTCATTGCAACGGGCATCACTTGACTCCTGGGGCTGCGGCCTCAAGGGAACAAGGCTTGTGAGGAGACCCAGACAAGAGCAGGAGTTGGCCACACTAGTCACTGCCCCAGTGCAGCCCCAGTGCAGCTGTCACAGGGAGGTAGAGTGGGGGCAGGTCTCTCCTGGAGAGCCGGGAGCTCTGGGCCACGGCTCAGCTCGGCTCCTGCTCTCGGCGCGGGCTGGCCGGTTGCTGACCCGCCGGCCGTTTGTTCTTCCCCTCTTTGAACAACCCCCGTTTCTTTGGCTAGAACTGGGGCCTTTTGTCTGGGCCACCCCCTGACAATGGTTCATTGTTTCCCCTCTGCTGGCTCGGCTTGTGCCCACACTGGCCTGTGTCTGCTTCAGCAATTATCCCAATTAACGCAGCCCCCTCCCAGGCTCCCCAGGACACCCCCCACTCCCTGGTGCCTCGCCCTGCCTGGCAGACGCTGCTGCTGGCACGTAAGTGCAGCACCGCCGTCCTGGGGCCCGGGAGCACAGCTCTGTGGGGCGCTCAAGGGGCAGCACCTCACCGTGTGCCAAGGGGCTAGGCCAGGCCCACCCTGCTGCAGCGGGACACTCCCGGAGAAGTGGTTGCTGAGATTCTGGGAGCCCAAGGGGGTGAAGATGCTGGACCCACTGGCCTGTAAAACTTGCTGGAAGGGCTGAACGAGTTTGGTAACTTTCTCGTCCGGCTTCTCCCAGCTCTGCTCCCGCCAGGCTCCTCCCTGTCTAACCAACGCTTCCCCCCCCCAGCCTCTTGGTACCTCTTCTGGCAGGGATGCAGCGGGTGACAGCCGGGCGAGAGCCCCATCGTGTGGCCTCCCTCCTTTAGAGCAGCCCCTGCCACGCGGGAATGGACAGCAGGCTGCGTACGGCGCTGCGGGATCTCACGGCACGACCCGGCGCCGGCACAGTGCGGACTCACTGGGTGGGAAATGGATCTCCAAGCCCTGGGCAGGTCTCTGAGCTGTTACTGATGCTCCAATTCACCTCCTCTGGCTGAACCAGCCCTGTGCCTAGAACTGGGGGGAGGGGAAGCTGCTGCCTGGGCAAAGCTCAGCTGAGGCCTAAACCCAGGGGCCTGACCCCTGTCAGTTAGAAACCCCATCATGACACCTTCCGTAAGAGCAAAGAGCAAGTCCTGGCCACACGCCACTCTGTGCAACTACCTCCTGCATTTCTAAAGCCCCGGAGCACCGACCTAATGCAGTGTTTAGTGACACTCCTTGCCCCTCTATTGTGGACTGTTCCTGCGCACTGTTAAACAGCTGCCTCATTCCACCCCAGAGGTAGGCGCATCTCTGTCTGTGCCTGCACTGGTCTTGGGGCTGTGGGACATGCACATGCTAGCTTTGAGCCAGGGCACTAGAAACAGCAGTGCATGCAGCAGGATGGTCTAGCCCACCCGGGCACAATTCCATGTAAGATCCTAGGTACAGAGACACATAGTCTGTCCTGTTACCCATGTTGCTGTGGCTCCTTGTAGCCCGTGTACCTCTGCCCAGGTTGGGAAATTGAGCTCCAGCTCCAGCAGCCGTGGGAACAAGGTTGCTTCCTGTGCACTGTCAGTTCTGTTCTGACTGGGGCCTCCCTCGCACTCGGGTCAGGTAACGCCTCCAACGTGTGGCTGAAGTTTCCACTAGCAAAGCTGGGGAGATGCTGACGCTGCTTGTGCTGTAGCTGCTCTAGTTTTCCAACCCGTGCTGTCAGCAGGATGCCCCGTGAGGGGAAACTAGCTGGGGGAGGCCTCTCACCTCGACAGCGACAGGCTTTTGGTGACAAAGCAGCGAGAGCATTCACACGGTGATGCAAATTGTCAGAAAAAATGCCCAGTTTGGGTGACAAAATCCTTCCAACAAGAGACTTTTGGTTTTTCCCCTCAATACATTTGTACTGACAAACAGCCGGTGTAGGGAGCCCACTTACTGCAATCACGGTGACTTCCAAGATGTGTCCCACCAGGCCCATTCTGACCGCTCTGAGCAGCAGTTTGAACTCCACGGCTCTGCAGCCGAGTACACAACTACCCGCCCCGCCCCCTTGCAAGCCCTGGGAATTTTGAAACTCCATTTCCTGCTGGCTAGGCATGGCGAGATCCCATCACAATTTCCCTATATGATCTAAAAATCAAAAAGGAGTCGTATAAAAAGTGGAAGCTAGTCAAATCACAAAGGGTGAATATTAGCAAACAACACAGGTATGCAGAGGCAAGATTAGAAAGGCAAAAGCACAACATGAGTGAAATCTAGGTAGAGACATAAAGAGTAACAAGAAGACATTCTACAAGTATATTAGAAGCAAAAGGAAGACTAAGGGTTGGGTAGGCCCATTGCTCAGCGAAGAGGAAGAAACAATCAGAGGAAACCTGGAAATGGCAGAGGTGCTTAATGACTTCTTTGTTTCAGTTTTCATCAGGATGGATGGTAACAGGGTGCCTGACTTAGTGAATGCCAGTGGGAAGGGGGTAGGTCTAGAAGTTAAAATAAAAAAAAATGAACAAGTTAAAAATGACTTAGAAAAGTTAGAATGTCTGCAAGTCCCCAGGGCCTGATGAAATGCACCTAGAATACTTAAGGAGCTGATAGAGGAGGTATCTGACCCTTTAGCTGTCATCTTTGAAAAATCATGGAAGTTGGGAGAGATTCCAGAAGACTGGAAAAGGGCAAACATAGTGCCCATCTATAGAAAGGGAAATAAGAACAACCCACGGAACTACAGACCAGTCAGTTTCACTTCTGTGCCAGGGAAGATAATGGAGCAAGTAATTAAGGAATCCATTTGCAAACATCTGGAAGATAATAAAGTGACAGGTAGCAGCCAGCATGGATTTGCAAAGAACAAATCATGTCAAACCAATCTGCTAGCTTCTTTGATAGGATACCGAGCCTTGTGGAGAAGGGAGAAGCGGTGGACGTGGTATTCCTAGATTTTAGGAAGGCGTTTGACACAATCTAACATGACCTTCTTATCAATAAACTAGGGAAATGCAACCTAGACGGGGCTACTATAAGGTGGGTGCATAACTGGCTGGAGAACAGCTCTCAGAGAGTACTTATTAATGGTTCACAGTCATGCTGGAAGGGCATAACAAGTAGGGTTTTGCAGGGGTCTGTTCTAGGCCTGGTTCTGTTCAATATCTTCATCAATGATTTAGGTATTGGCATAGAGAGTACGATTATTAAGTCTGCAGATGATCCCAAGCTGGGAGGGGTTTTGGAGGATAGGGACATAATTCAAAATGATCTGGACAAACTGGAGAAATGGTCTGAGGTAAACAGGATGATGTTTAATAAAGACAACTGCAACGTGCTCCACTGAGGAAGGAACAATCCATTTCACACACACAGAATGGGAAGTGATTGTCTAGGAAGGAGCACTGCAGAAAGGGATCTCGGGTCATGGTGGACCACACATTAAACATGAGTCAGTGTGACACCGTTGCAAAGAAAGCAAACATGATCTGGGATGCATTCACAGGAGTGTTGTGAGCAAGACACGAGAAGTCATTCTTCCGCTCTCCTCTGTGTTGATTAGGCCCCAATTGGAGTCTTGTGTCCAGTTCTGGGCACCACATTTCAGGAAAGATGTGGAGAAATTGGAGAAGGTCCAGAGAAGAGCAACAAGAATGATGAAAGGTCTAGAGACTGAAAGAATTGGGCTTGTTTAATTTAGAAGAGAAAAGACTGAGAGGGGCCATGAGAGCAGTTTTCAAGTATCTAAAAGGGTGTCACAAGGAGGAGGGAGAAAAATTGTTCCCCTTGGCCTCTGAGGATAGGACAGGAAGCAATGGGCTTAAATTGCAGCAAGGGAGGTTTAGGTTGGAGATTAGGAAAAACTTCCTATCTAACAGGGTGGTTAAACACTGGAATAAGTTGCCTAGGGAGGTTGTGGAATCTCCATCACAGGAGATATTTAAGAGCAGGCTGGACACACACCTGCCAGGGATGATCTAGATGGTGCTTGGTCCTGCCCTGAGGGCAGGGGACTGGACTTGCTGACCTCTCATGGTCCCTTCCAGTGCTAATGTTCTATGATTCCCAGGTGATCGTGGCTGGCTACCACACCACACACTTTCCTGCTTGGACCACTGCGGCGCTCTTGGATCTGATCAGTAACGGGGAGCGGAGTCTGTAAGTCCCAGCTGTGTGTGACTCATAGGAGTTGGGACACCTACTTGTCCTGGCTTGCAAGAGAAGGGCCATGGTTGGACACACTGCCGTGCAGGGTGAAGATACAGGAGAGGAGAAGACCTGCCATTTCCAATAGGGAGCGGGACACTATCATCGGTGGTGACCCCACCTCCACCGGAAAGAGCCCTGGGGATACTTCAGAGGCAGTGGACAGAGGACCTCACCCAGCAGGTTGAAGAGGTGGAGTGGGACACGGCTGTGGCGCTCCTGGCAGGGTCGCTGGTGGGGCAGGCACCCAGGAACTATTCTTCTCCCCAGAGGTGCCTCTCCACCCTCAGCAGATGCTCCCTGGGGAGCAGGAAGCAGGAGGTGAGATACAGGGTACGTGCCTGGAGTGTGTGCAGTGTGGAGGCGGGTTTAGGGTCTGGAGGAGTGGGAGTCTGGCTGTGTGTTTGGGCGGGACAGTTCCCTGGGCAGCGAATCAGTACAGCAGAACAGAGGTAGAAACCCACCAAGATCTCCAGAGAGAGCTCCAGGAAAGTTTCCTAGAGATGCTTGTCAATCCTCTGCTGCAGGTTCCATGGCAGAGCAGCTTTGTTCCTCCCCCTGGTAGGACGCTGTCCCGGGCCAGGCTGCAATCTTGTGCCGGGACCCAAGCAGTACACAGGGAGGCAGCGTAGAGAGCAGGACAGATGCTGCACCCTGCTTCCCCTGTGTATTCACAGCAGTGAGATGTCTGCTACATTCAGCATTTGCTCCCTGGTGCGCCGCACTCACACCTTGCAAAGCCTGGTGCACTTTTGTCCCCGTGGAGCCCTGAATCCCAGCAGCGCTCACCAAGCTTTGGGTGCTTGCAGAGATGTGTGCCATGCACGGGTCCGTGGGAACGAGGTGTGCGTGGCGCAAAAGGTGCATGTAATGGAAATATTTCTCTGTTTTGCTGGAATTGAACCATCCTGCTTCTGTGCATTGTCCCCTATGCTGCACCCCTGTGCTGCTCCAGCCGACCGTCCCTGCCAGATATGAAAGCGCCCAAGAGGCGTCCCAGATAACATGCGTCGGAGGGACTGCAGGGCTCCCCTCTAGAGAAAAGGGAACGCAAGAAGCGCTGGGAAGCCGAAAAGAGACTCACGTGTTGTGACGTAGTGGGGGTACCTGGCTGGTTTCTATGCTGCTGGCTCTGGGGTAACCCCCACTGGCTGCCGTGGTTACCACGACCCAGCAAAACAGGATGAGTCACTATGCAAACCAGTGGCCAGACACCCCCCATGGAGAGGAACAAAGGAAGGTGGAATGCTGCCCTGGCTGGGGGGCAGGGCTGGAAGAGAGTTAGTTAGTGGCTGGCTGGGAGCATGGAGGAGACAGCCTAGGGAAAGGGGCTGGAGTTTAGGGGCCCAGTCTCCCCCATCTCAAGGGGGTCTGAGGCATCCTAGCCCAGCTCTGTGACCAGATTCCATCTGTGCTGTGCTGTATCCTGGAGAGGCAATAAACTTCCTCTATTCCACTAGCTGGTGCAGTCTGTTTGTGCCATTTTGGGGTGCAGGAGACGGGGGGCCCCCAACGCGCCATCACACGTGTTGGTTAAGGATGCAACTGAGCGGATGATGAAAGCGATGGAGGAGCAAACACAGATGCTCGATTCTTTAATAACGCTGCAGACAACGTCAGGCTCAGCCTCCACTGTAGCACATTCACAGCCCTAACCATGCCCCCCACATTCCTTTCCCTTCCTGGGACTCCTCCGTTTGCCCTTCACTCCACCCTCAGACAGTGTTCACTGCGATAGCTGGACTGACACACAGCTGTGAAGGTTCCTGCTTTACCAGGGTTGGTGTGTTCAGTGGGCTGGTTCTTGATGAATAAAGACAATGTTTTATAATGGTGAATCTTCATTTTGTCTTCTACAGTCAGATCGCAAGCGCTACTCATACACGAACAGGCATCCTAATCGTTGTCTTACTAGGGTGTGCAACCCCAAATGTCACTGTTGCCGCTTAGGATAACTCCATGAAATGTAACACGGAAGCACCTCTGACAGATACTTGTCAAACTGCTTCCTCAAAGCCGCCCTGATTTGAATTGCTGCCCTCTGGGTCCCTCTGACAGCCGTGGCAGCTGCCTGCTCAAACTCAGCAGCCAAGCACCGAGCCTTAGCACTCCACCCCTGAGCAAACATCACAGAGATTATGCAAAGTACAGCACGCAGCTATGACCATGGGCATATTAGCCTCACTAAAGTCTGATCAGCCTGCCTTTAATCTGTAGGCATGTTCAACTGTCACCTGACACCTACTCAGTGTACTAATGAATCGTTCCTTTCTTCTGTCCAGGTGCCCCGTGTAAGATTTCACAAGCAAGGGCTGTACGAGGTAAGCTGGGTCTCCCAGGATCGCTATAGACACTTCCACATCCCCACTGTAATCCTGAGGTCGGGAAAGAAAGTCCTGCGTGAAGCTTTCAGTACAGTCCAGTGTTCCTGAAGATGAGTGCATCATGCACCTTCCCAGACCATCTCATGTTGGTGTCAGTGAAAAGCCCACAGTGGTCCACAAGCACCTGCAAGACCATAGAGAAATACCCCTTCCTATTGCTGCACTCTGTCGCAAGGTGGTCTGCTGCTAATTTCAGAGCATGTGTGCATCTGTGGGCCCTCCACCCATTTCTGCAAAGCAGCCCGCTATTTCACGCACGTTTCTCAGAGTCACTGTCATCCGTAGCAGGATGTGATTCATTGCCCTGCACCGCTCCAACGGCCAACTTCCCCATTCCAAAGGGACTTGCAGCTAACTGGCAGCATCCTGGCATGGCCCCTTTCCAGACAGCAAGTGCCACGTGCTTCTGTGCCCGTAGGACAGCTCTCATTGTGGTGTCCTTGTGCTGCAGGCCTGGGACAAGCTCTGCACCGTTGAAGGAATGTAGATTTCCACTTCCAAAAATACTGGAGCCGTTGCTCTTCGTCCCACACCTGCCTGAGGATGCGATCCACATTCGGAGCTTGTCTCCCTGGCCCACAAGTGATGACCTACCCTATACAGCTTCTCTGTGAATGCCAAAAGCAACCTAAAGTTGCTCCTAACCATAGCACACAGAACGGCACATGCCTGCGAGTCTTCCTCTGCTAGGAACATCATGGTTAACCGCACTGTCATGCAGATGTCTTCACGACACTTGGCAGAATCCATCCCTTCTCACAAAAAATGGCCATTGAAAGAAGAGCCTGAAAGAAAGCCAGAAGCCCATGGAGGACAGAAAACAATGCATTATGGGACAGTTAGCATCGTCCCCAACTGCACCACGATCCACTCCGCCTTCCCACAATACCTAGCAACAGAAGGTACTGTGGGATACGTATCCACAAAGCATTGCTCACACTGTTGCTGACGGAGCTAGCATGAACAATGTAGTCCAATTTCTCCAGTCATCTGAAGAAGTGGGCTGTGCCCATGAAAGCTCATGATACCATCTACATGTGTTGTTAGTCTTTAACGTGATACTAGACTATCTGTTGGTTTTTAAGTTTTTCCAATTTTTAGTATGTCGACTTTTGGGTGCCGACATAAGTTTGGTCGACAAAACTTGGTAGTGCAGACAAAGCTTTAGGGAATTCTCGCAGGAGCATAACACAGATGTAAAGGTTTTAAGGTTCCTCTACCTACCGTGCCAGAATGCAAGTGAAAGTCCTAGACTACTCAGCTAGGAAGTTGTGTGTTTTCTTGCTTCGTTCCTGGGCCAGAGTAGTATGGGCGGGATGGGGGGGGGGGGAGGGTGTTAGATCCCAGCTCAGGATTGATTTTCCTTGCCCATTTTTTAAAAAGACAGGGAGTGTGAGGGTAAATGAAGTGTTTATCAAGCTGTCAGTTAAACGACAGGACAGTCAGAACCAAGCATTTCCCAAAGTAGCCAGCCAAGACTCTACCCGGAATACAGGGCACAGAGTACCAACTGGTTGTAACTTTCACATGTTTAGGAAATGGAGACTAGTCAGTCCGACTTGTTCCTGTTTTGTAGTTTCATAAATTACCCAAATAACTGAAATGGGCTTGGTTACAGCATTATTTGGACAAGGCGTAAGGGAAGCTGACGGACACATTTGCTCCCATCAGCCTCCCGCTGTGAAGACCACACAGAAACTCAAGTTAAGGTACCTTGACTCCAGCTATGTAATTAACGTAGTTCGGCCTTCCCCTTTAGTGTGGGCTGTTGCATTCGGCAGCATAAGGCAAGATCCATTAAACAGCTCAGAGACAGTTTATGAAACTTCAAAGAAAAATACGGACAAAGAAATTACTGCCTCCAAGTTTCAGCTAAACATCAATGCTCCCTCCCGAGCTCCGATCCGATCGAGTCCAGTCACCGACAGGAACCATCTGGTTCCAGCGTTAATCTCTAAGGGTCTGTCTACACTACCCCCTAGTTCGAACTAGGGTGGTAATGTAGGCAACCGGAGTTGCAAATGAAGCCTGGGATTTGAATTTCCCGGGCTTCATTTGCATCTCGCCGGGCGCCGCCATTTTTAAATGTCCGCCAGTGCGGACTCAATGCTGCGCAGCTACACGCGGCACGGAGTCTGCACTAGCAGACATTTAAAAATGGCGGCACCCCGCTTTATGCAAATGAAGTCCGGAAATTCAAATCCCGGGCTTCATTTGCAACTCCGGTTGCCTACATTACCACCCTAGTTCGAACTAGGGGGTAGTGTAGACATACTCTAACGAGGCAGGCAAGCACTGCCCCATGCAAACTCCCCCACCACGCCAACAGGACGAGTCTGCGTCTCAAAGCTCTGCCCTGTCTAACATGGATTGGTCAGCAATGGGCCTAATCACCACCCACGTACTCCTCCCGTGTCGCCTGGCAGTGCCACCGGAGGCACATGTGCCGTGAGCCAGCACCGCCAGGCCGTCGTGGTCCTTCCAGCCAGGGCCCCATCTCAGCCCAGGGCCGCCAGCGCCAGGTGCGCCCACGGGAGCGAACAGAGGTGCCGGGAGTCGTATGGGTTGCGCTGTTTGGTTGGTCTGAGTGCGGAGCCGCCCACTCGGGTGTGGCACTGCCACGTGCCCTCCGCACAGGGAAAAGAACATGCTCCTGCCACTGGCACTGCCTCTGCTCCCAAGGGGCCTGGAATGACCCTCCTGCACATCCCACACGGGCGTCCTAGGCAGTAAAAAGAGCCCATTACAAATATTTCTTTCTCTGGGAGGCCCCTTTGTGAAGCTGTGAGCCGCCTGTGGGCAGATGCGATTGGCTGCCATTAGCCAAATTGGATGGGGAGCAGGTGGGGGCAGGCCCGGCAGCTGCCTGTTGTGAACGAGGATCAAGTTACAAGGGCAGCGTGCGGCAGACAGCCCGGAGACACGGCCCTGACAGACAGACAGACAGACAGACAGAGACGGTCTTGCTGCCTGCTCCATGCTGAAATCCATGGCCCCTTGGATGGAGGGGAGCAGCAGGCCTCCATGCACCACCTGGGGCAGAGGTAGAGCCCGGAGCTGCCTCCCCCAGCTAGAGGCATCCAGACACGCGCCGGCAGCCAGTTGCTTCCAGAAGTGGCCTGCCTGAGCCCCACTCAGCTGCTGCATTTTGGGGGCCTGCCTGTTGTGGGGGGCCCCAGGACACCACACATTGTGTCATTGGTAACGCTGCTCCTGGGCTGCATATGCTCTGCTGATGGCAGAACCTCTCCTCCCACCTTCTGGGACCTCACGCTGGCCACGGGGTTAGACTGGTTTAACTGAACTGGATTTCATTTGCAAATGTAATACTATCGTCTTAGGACCGAATAAGGATCTGACCTGGTCAATGCTGTACAAAGGCAATTTCCTCTCTCTTGATAATCAACTCTCCACATCAACTGCTGTGAATGAGCCACTTCCCCCGTACTGGATTAGCCTCATTAACACAACTTCTTTTTTTTGTTGTTCTTATATACACCCCTGCCTCTGCAACTTCCACTCCAGTTCATCGGATGAAGTGGGTTTTACCCACAGGAGTAATGTTATCTGTTAGTCTCTAAGGCTACGTCTACACAGCTACGCTATTTCGGGATATCGGAGTATCCCGAAATAGCTATCCTGCGTCTTCACAGCAAGCCTGTTGTTTCAGGCTCGCTATTCCAACGTCCCTGTAAACCTCATTCTACAAGGAATAAGGGATGTTTTGGAAAAAAGATTTATTTCAAAATTTGGCGCCGTGTAGACAGCGCCAAATGACGAAATAAGCTAGTTTGAAATAGCGTCAAAAGAAGATGATGAGGTTCAGCAAGGACAAGTGTAGAGTCCTGCACTTGGGATGGAAGAATCCCAAGCATTGTTACAGGCTGGGGACCAACTGGCTAAGCAGCAATTCTGCAGAAAAGGACCTGGGGATTACAGTGGATGAGAAGTTGGCTATGAGTCAACAGTGTGTCCTTGTAGCCAAGGAGGCTAATGGCATATTAGGTTGTATTAGAGGAGCATTGCCAGCAGATCTAGAGAAGTGATTATTCCCCTTTATTCAGCTCTGGGGAGGTCACATCTAGAGTATTGTGTCCAGTTCTGGGCCCCCAATTACAGGAAGGATGTGGACGCATTGGAGAGGGTCCAGCGGAGGGCAACCAAAATGATTGGGGGGCTGGAGCACATGACCTCCGAGGAGAGGCTGAGGGATTTGGGTCTGTTTAGTCTGCAGAAGAGAAGAGTGAGGGGGGATTTGATGCAGCCTGCAACTTCCTGAAGGGGGGTTCCAAAGAGGCTGGAGAGAGGCTGTTCTCAGTGATGGCAGATGACAGAACGAGGAGCAATGGTCTGAAATGGCAGAAGAGGTCTAGGTTGGATATTAGGAAGAACTATTTCACTAGGAGGGTGGGGAAGCACTGGGCTGGGTTCCCTAGGGAAGTAGTGGAATCTCCATCCCTGGAGGTTTTTAAGTCTCGGCTTGACAAAGCCCGGCCCGGGTTGATTGAGTTGGGATTGGTCCTGCTTTGGGCAGGGGGTGGACTTGATGACTCCTGCAGGCTCTTCCAGCTCTAGGATTCTATGAAGATACACAATTTGCATAGCTCAAATTGCATCTCTTATTTCGAGTTATGGTGCAGTGTAGTGTGTAGACGCACGCTAAGGTGCCACAGGACTCCTCGTTTTTGCAGATACTGACTAACAGGGCTACCTCGCGGAGGCTTTCTTGTCCAGTCTCATTTTCTTTGTGTTCTGTCTCCCCAGCCCCACACCTCCCGCCCACCCAAAGCAACACTTCGCCAACGCCTCTGGGTGGAATCACACATGCTTTTGCTAACTGCAGGGTGGCTTCACACCTCTCAATCTCAAAGCAAGGGTTCACCCAGCTAATAACAGTCGTTTTTCAGCCAAAACTATTTGCCGAATTCATTTCAAATTTGCAAGTCGTTCCGGTCAATAGTTCCGGAAACCTCATTTTGGTGGATAAATTTTGGTGGTCATTGAAAAATGTAGCCCAGGCCCAGCTCTCATTTACATCTTGGTAGTTTCCTGCTTTTGGAAGAACCTCCCCTTCCAGGCAAGAATGCTCACACCCCTCAAGAGCAGCAGCGAATAACACTGGGGCTATGTCTAGACTACGGGGGGTTTCCAGGAAATGGGGGTTTCCCCAGAGGTATCCCAGGAAAAATTCTTCCGTGTCCAGGGAACACGTCCACTCTTCTGGTTTCTTTTTCGGAAAAGCAGACACGCTCTTTTGGAAGCCCTGTATTCCTCCTCCCATGAAGAAGAAGGGCTCTTCCGAAAGAATTTCCCCCCCGAAATTTGGCCCAGTGTAGATGGGCCAAATCTTGGAAAAGCCTCTTCTGAAAAAAATATCAGAAAAAGGTTTGCAACTTGTGGAGCACAATTTGTGTAGCTTTTTCCGATAAAGCCCCATAGCGTAGACATAGCCTGATTCGAAGTTTCAGAGGGGCAGCCGAGTTAGTCTGTAGCTGGAAAAACGTAACACACAACCAATAGTCTTACAGCACCTTAGAGACTAATCAAACATGACTGTAGACGGTATCGTGAGCTTCCGTGGGCACCACCCACTTCTTCTTCCGTCTCCTGATGTCAAGAGTGTTCCTCGTTCCAATCTGAACAGCCCAGAGACGAAGGATCTTTCTTTGAATCCATTCTTAGATCTTCTGACAGAAGACGAGCTGACAGAGTCTGTCCCCGTGTGAACTTTTCTTCTGATGACAATGCAGTGAGTGAGGAATTCCTTTTGGCCTCCAACCATCACACGTAAAGGCAACTTGCTTTGACATTAGCATGTTCTGTTCGGCTATGTCTACACTACAGAGTTTTTTTTCGGAAAAACAGTTGGGTTTTTTTCAAAAAAAACTCATGGAGCATCCACATCTCAAGCATGTTTTTGCGCAAAAAACCCGAAAGAACAGAGGGGTTTTCCAGAATAGGTATCCCTTATTCTACGAGGAAGAATGCCTTTTGGCAAAAGAGCTCTTACACAAAAAGGTGTGTGTGGACGGGGAAGAGGAGTTTTTTGCACAAAAAGAGAAAAGAGGAAAAAGCATAGGTGCCCTGGTGGCCATTCTGTGCATAGCAAACACAGCTTACTTTCAGGAGAGCGTCCATGCAGTCTGGATGCGCTCACAAAAACACATCACCTTTTAAATGTGCTTTTGCAGTGTGGACGCGCTCTTGCACACAAAGTTTTTGCAGAAGATCTCTTCTGATAAAAGCTTCTTGCACAAAAAGCCTGCAGTCTAGACGTAGCCTTGATGTCCTTAAATCCTTCATTAGCACGTCACAAGTTTTCTTAATGGATTATTTAGTTACCTGGGCATACACAACATAAATGTGTGCTATTGCGTTAGCACAGGAACAGATCTGTGAAAACAATACAGGTAACAGCCCATCAGTTTTCATGAAGTTTAACGATCTGCATACTCACTTACCGATTACTCATCTCAATCTATACTAACACACAAGCAAATTGGCCTGTGACCCTGACCTGACCTGGTCTGCCAGCATCACAATCATCATAGTCCTCATTGTCATGAATGTATCGACTCTTTGGCCACTCGGTGGAAATTATAATCGCATATTCCCAAACGTACCCGCTTCGAGACCATTATGAAGTCTGCAGCCTGCCCTGGGGAGTTTATAATTGTCAATTCCAGAAATCTGGATCCAACAGCATCTTTGCAGAATGTGCCATAAGCCAAGAAACAAGGACTTGTGAACTACTCTGAGCCCTGTAACAGTAGAAGTAGCCCATTCAGGGCTATTGCAGACTGTACTGTGAGCACGGGACTGGCTGGATCTTCTTGACCATTATAAACGTGCGGGTCTCTATGCTGGTTTATGAGCCGCCAGAGCAGAAAGAGCTGGCTTGCAACCCTACATTCGGCTGGCTCCCTGGCAGACTTTTTAATAGCTTCCAGCCTTGAAATGTGTTTACGCCCCTTGCTAGAGCTGTCTGCATTATGAGCTATGGCCAATTTAGTCAACAGTTATGCTGGGGGTTGGGCAAAACCTCTCAGAAGCTGGTGACGTGCCAGCTGCCTTTCATTCACGATGAATGTCAGAAGCAGGTAAACTCCTTTGGGGACTGAGATAGCAGCAGCAATAGGAGCGGCTTCCCAGAACACCGCACACAGGCAAGGGTGGTCAGAGGCTGGGTGGGGGAGCGCTTTCGTTGGGGGCTGTATCCGAGTCTGGGAGCTGGATGTTGTTCTGCGGGAGGTGGGTGTCTGGGAGCAGAAGCAGACCGCAGCAGACAGCCAGAGAAGCACTGATAACGCGGCTGGGAGAGAAAGCCAGGAGGGAGAGCTTTCATGGCCAGGGATGGCTGGAAAGGGGCGTGGAGCTCCGAGCAAAGCAATTGCCCCCCGTGGTTTGAGTCCCTGCTTGGGCAGGGCAACGGCACTTTGTGGACATTTTTGTAAATAAACAGGATTTCATCAAAGAAGTTCCTTTGTCATCAGCGTCTAACGGAAACGGCCCACAAGGCCTCGCACGCTGGCTAGCTGCCCAGGTCAGAAGGGATAACACAATGTGCAGCCGCCATTATTCTCTTTGGGGATCCGTTCTGAAAACGCTTTATTCTCTCCCAGCGCCTCTGCTGCTCCGAGCGGCGTGGCCCACGCGCGCCGAACGCCGACGCGCTTCGTGCTCTGGGTTCTTCAAGAACTTGCCGCCCTTTGGCGCCGCGATGCGATTGCTCAGCCCCGGTCACGGGGTTTTGTTTCCAGCGCCTGGCTGGGCACACGTGATCGCCAGTGAGCCTGAGGGCATGATGAACAGGCTGGGCCTTGGATTCCCTCGGGGAGTGGGTGGGATGTGGGGGCCGTGAGGAGCAGCGACTCTGGAAGGATTAGAGAATCTTAAAGACATTTTCAATCCTTCCCTGGCCTGAGACATCCCTGCATGGAGAGCTGGGCTACTGTACTCGCACAGGCAGATAGATTGCACG
The DNA here is from genome assembly GCF_052426305.1 of Pelodiscus sinensis. Classification (NCBI taxonomy): domain Eukaryota; kingdom Metazoa; phylum Chordata; order Testudines; family Trionychidae; genus Pelodiscus; species Pelodiscus sinensis. Next base: position 2,822,249 of record NC_143074.1, on the reverse strand, counting down.
GGAACCGCTCGTCACACCCGTCCAACGTTCCCGCTGGCGGGATGAGGCCTCTGCTCCCAGCTCCATAGACTGGGGCAAATCTCTCATTGAACTGATGCGGAGACGTGGCTCTGGCCCCGTGCTAGCCATAGTGCCCATGTTCCCAACGCGCCCCTGCGGTCAGGGCTGGCCCGTGGCCCACTGATGGCCATGCAAAGACCCAGGCACGCAGACTTCGGGGGGAGCTGGACGGGCCTTGCGCCAGACCTGCCTGCAAAAGATGCAGAGAAGCAGCCGATCAGCACAGAGCAGGCTCAGATAAACGGAGCTTCAGGGGCTGAGCGGGTCAGTTGCTGGCAGGGGCAGAGGATGGGGGGCTGCCCTCTGGCCAGAGGATCTTGACCGGGTGAAGTACAGGCCCGAGGACGCAGAGGGCTTGTAGCCCTTCAGCGAGGGGTGGCAGGAGAGGGGCTACGTGGGAAGAGCCCAGGAGAAAGCAGCAATGAACTAGGGGCAGTGAGATGGGGCACTGTGTGTAGGGTCTCTGGGCTGGAGCATGGAGTAGTGGACAGGCCTCAGTTCCCCCATCAGCCACTGGGGAGGTGGCCTGACCCCCACGAAGGGGACAAAGCTTGCTGAGAAGCCCGAGTGTTAATGGGCCCCTCATTCCTGGCCCCACCCCAGAGCCCGTACCCCCAGACAGAGCTCTCGCCTCCTCCCACTGCCCCACCCCCTGCCCAGCCCAGTGAAAATGAGCTAGCGAGCAAAGAGTGAGCAACAGAGGGAGGAAGGATGGAGTGAGCGGGGGTGGGGGCTCACATAAGGGGTGGGGCTGGGGCCAGGGAAGGATCAGGGCAGGGGGTGGGCGGTTTTCTGCAACCAGAACGTCGCACATGCTCCGTTCCAGGCCGGCTGAGTCCCACGAGTTCTGTTCTGTTCTAGTTTGTATTCTCCATCTCCAACACATGCGAGAGCCGGGTCCTGTCACGGAACAAGGAGAGCCTCTCACGGGCGACCCACCTTCCCAGCGCTCTGGGGAGAGCTTTCCAAATGTAGGCCAACAAAGAAGGATTTCTGTTTTCTCAGGGGAGACCCCAGACCTGGGTTCCAGCATGTGCCAGCTGCAAGACACGAGCCTCGATCTTTTTCTCCTTTTGGTGTGTCCAGGCAGCACTGGGACTGAGCGATACAGGAAGGGAATCACCACCACAAAAATCAACTGACCCGAGGGGCATCCAGGGGCGAACACGCCCTCAGAATCTGGTGGAGGCTCAGAACGTTCGGTCTGCTGACGGTGTGAAGACGGATCCTCGTGTCCCGTGCAATAGCGGAGATACTTGGTAGCGCTGCCGTGGCTCTGCAGAGGGAGGCTGGTGTCTTCATTGCGTGTGGTCTGGGCCCCAGCTGCCGATTACACAAGTGAGAGCTAGTTGACAAGGCACCTGGTCGGAATGTTAATTTAACTCCTGGCTAAATCGGCACCGTCCAGGGGAGGAGACAGTCCAAACGAAAGAAACTCCTTCAACCTGCACGGACTTTTATCTCCCTGGGCCGCAGCCTTCTTCTAGGGCGGGGTGGGCAATAATTCAAACATTTTTTGAAGTGGCCCCAGGCCACACCGGAAGGGGCGGGGCCTCAAATAGAAGGGGCGGGGCCAAGATGCTTCCAGCTTTCCCGCCCACAGATCATGGTTGGTCTCGGGGTGGGGGAGCCCCTTTGCCCCCCCGTTCCCACTAAGCACCCATGCCTCCGTGCTCCTCCACCCAGACCAATCAGGGCCTGGGAGTGGGGGAGCACACGAAGACTCCTCCCGCCCTGCCAGGAGCACACGGTGCTTCTAAGTGCTGCATGCTCCTTGCAGGGCGGGGGCAGGGCAGAGGAAATGTCATGCGCTAATTGGCCTAGGGGCAGATGTACCTTGGCCTTGTGGCATTCTTGCTTGGATCCCAGAGACAGGAGAAGGTCCCACAGGCCCTTTTGCCCACCCCTACTCTAGGGCCTGTGGGACCTTCTCCTGTCTCTGGGATCCAAGCAAGAATGCCACAAGGCCAAGGTGCATCTTCTTTACAGGAATTGAGCTGCCTGGTGAGACTTGCCTGTTCCGTTAGAGACCTACCTATTAAAGATGCACTATATGAATCTGAACAGCGAACGGGTGACCTGATTACCTGCGATCTGAGAGCAATGCACAACGAGTGCGAGAAGGAGACCGGAGGTAAGAAAGAACCGTGGATATCTGCAGGGCTAGTGAACATTCTACTTCCCAGCTGCAAGTGTTCACAGGGAAACAGAAACGCATCCAACGACAGAGGCACAGGAAGGCACAAAGAGCGAACTCACGGGACACAGACACAGTAAAGACCAGAGCTGTTCACAATCAACACGGAGGCAATCGCAACGCAACCCCAAGAGCTCACTCCCAGGGACCTGACCAACATCTGTATCCCATGGACGCACATCTGGGGAGTGTCCTCGTGCATATGTGCAAAGCGCTGGTCAAAACTGCAGCCTAGCTATTCGGAGAGGGGCCAGCCCAGAGTGACGGTGTTAAAGCAGCCATGTCGTAAGGGCATCACTCTGAGCAAGACCTGCAGGGAAGTGCAAAAGCAGAATAAACTCCTGAAAATGCAGCTAGAGGCCAAAGTTCTGATGCTGATGTTGCTGATGATGCTGGAATTTAGGGCCAAATTCTCTCCTGCTATAATTGATCTCAATGGAGTTATGTCAGCAGAGAGCTTGGCACACAGCCCTTTGTCTCTTCATCAATTTACAAAGCAAGGGGCGAAAGGATCGGGCTTTGACACGATTTCCCAGGTAGACGCTGGAGTCGAATGACAGCAACCACAGCCAGAGAAACCCACAAGCACCTGATCTTAAGACAGGAGGGCTGCGTCTAGACTGGCATGATTTTGCGGAAATACTTTTAACGGAAAAGTTTTTCCGTAAAAGTATTTCCGCAAAAGAGCGTCTAGATTAGCAAGGATGCTTTTGCGCAAAAAGTGGTTTTGCGCAAAAGCACCCATGCCCAGTATAGACGCGCTTTTGTGCAAGAAAGCTCTGATGGCCATTTTAGCCATCGGGCTTTCTTGCGCAAAAAATTAAGGTGCCTGTCTGCACTGGCCCTCTTGCACAAGTATTCTTGCACAAGAGGGCTTATCCCTGAGCAGGAGCGTCAAAGTATTTGCGCAAGAAGCACTGAATTCTTATATTAGAACGCCAGTGTTCTTGCGCAAATTCAAGCTGCCAGTGTAGACAGCTTGCCAGTCTAGATGCACCCCAAGTGTTTGTACACAGGCATAAAGGGGGCCTGTATGTGGACTGGCAGGACTTAGGAGAATTTGAACAGTTGAACGGAAGGCACCTGAAAAGCTGCCTGCCAATGCAGAAGAGCACGAGGGGGCATAGTTTGTCTGGGGAACAGGATGCAAACGAACCTCTTAAAGAATTCAGCGAGGCTTTTTAACGGACCAAAACACGTAAACGATAGCACACATCTGTCACGCTGCCTGGGTGGGTTCATGACCATGAGTGCCTCTCTCAGGGTGGACTGTCCAAAGCTGGACAGACACCCCAAAACCGTGGTGGGTTCTATAATTAGATTTCAACCCAGCAGCAAACGTGAACTCCTTGATCAGTGTAACTGTCTTACCACGGAGTTACTGGCAGTCTCTTTGGGCTCTCCAATGACCCAGGCAAGCTGAACTTTGTGATAAGTGGTCACTTACATCAAAAATCACAAACTATTCAAGTTGCTTCCAGTCTCTAGGAGTTAGTCACTGACCCCAGATTAATTTAGATCTCAGATCGAAGACAACACTGGTAGCCAGGCCTAGCGTAAACGAATTAAGGGTTCATTAATTAGGAAAAAGAAATGAGAGTTATTCACAGGTTAAAGCAGGCAATCTATATGCAGGCTATGGTTCCAAAAGATGACAGAGATAGTAATCTGTCAGCAATGAATGTCTTTTCAGGGCTAACCCAGGTTGATCCTGGGAATCTCGGCTGTTTTTCCTTAGCTTCAGCCCTTGGAAGAGTCCAAACAACAGAGATGAAAGGTCTTCATGTCTGCTAGCTTTATTTCACACTTCCAGCATTCTGACTGATGGAACGAGGCCTTTTGCATGCACTTCTCCAGGGGTTGATGAGCAATCGTTTTTGTCCCACAATGGCCCACTTTGGATATGAGTGGACGATCTAAGCTCAGAAATTCAGTGCAGGCATTTTTACAATTATATAGCAAACGCATTTTACCTTGTTGCACGGAACACAGACGTCAGAGTTCCCTCTAAGAGCCGTGTGCTTGTGCAACCACTCAGGAGAGATTCACATGCCACCTAGCTGATGAGCAGAGTGCCCACAGCTAGGTTGTGTGTTTCTACTGGTGGTGCAAAATCACACATATCTCGGTGCACATCAAAAACTGTGTCCCCGCTAGCAGTTTGTCGGTGCTCAGCTGATGCCTACAGACTTAGCAAGAGCTGGCGCTGGTTTACCAGCATCACAACATCACATTAATATAGGTCCCACCCTAAAACAAAAATACACACACATGCGGCTATGTCTACACTGCAGGCTTTTTGCGCAAGAACACCTATTCTTGAGCAAAAACTTGCAGAGTGTCTACACTACACACGTGTTCTTGCGCAAGTAAATTCACAGGACAGCGTCAGAAAACAGGGCTTCTTCCGGAAGGGTTAGTCCTCTCCCCACGAGGAATAAGCCCTCTTGTGCAAGAGCTCTTCCACAAGAAGGCAGTGTGGACAGGCAACATGAATTTCTTGTGCAAGAAACCCCTATGGCTAAAATGTCCATCAGAGCTTTCTTGCTCAAGAGAGCGTCCACACTGCCATGGATGCTCTTGCACAAAAGCACATGGCAGTGTGGACGCGCTCTTGTGGAAGACCTTTTTCACAAGAACTCTTGCGCAAAACAGTTCTTGTGCAAGAAGCCTGCAGTGTAGACCTAGCCACAATGTAAAATGCCATTGGCACCGAAAAATCAGTAATAACGTGGCTGAGACACGAGTAGTTTTTACGTGGGGTGTAACCAAGACAAATCACAGTCCTGAAAGGGTTACAGTTGTTTGGAAAGTTTGAATGCTTCTGCCTAGCATGTCTTCACCGAGTACTGTTCTAGGGTTTGGTTGTGGCTGTTGTGTTCGGGGGTAGCTTGGTTGTTCGGATGTGGATATTGGTTGCATTGCTGGCTGTCTCTTGGGATCAGGTGTGACTTTGGGGTGAGGATCTAGCTCTTGTGTCTCTGTGGGGTTTCGGTGTAGCTGTGGAGTTAAGGATTTGGACCTTGTGGCTGGTGGATCTGGGTGTCACTACTGGGTATTGGTGTGGCTGATTACCTTTTGGGGTTGTACATTTTTTTTCTAGAAGGAGGAAGCGGAGGAGGTGGGGGGTGGGGGAGATTGCTGGTGTGATCGGAAACTGAGCCCTGACACATGACAGAGCTGTGAGCATTCGCAACACTGCCCTGTGTGAGACGATTGGGCTCTGGAAAAAACGAGCCATTTCTTATCTGCTCTTCTGGGCACCACATCCCCTTTTCCCTGGCCAGAGCCACCAAGCAGGCGACACGATTGTGAGATTTTCTCCCTCCCGACCGAGGGACCGTCCTGCCGACCCGTCTCCAAAGCCGCCCTCAGGTACTGAATGAAGGGCCGAAAGCACCTGGGCCTAGCGGTCCCCGAGCCCCCAGCGGGGCGAGCGTTGGCCCAGGGCGGCTGGGCCTTGTCGCCACTGCAGAGCCCGGGGTGCCAAGAAGACCCCCTGGGCAGGCTGTAGGGACCGGCCTGGCAGCAGAGCCCCTGGGGCCAGGCTCCTAGCTCCGCACAGCAGCATGGGCAGGCCGGGATGCTGAGTCACCGCAGGCCCCTCCGAGAGGCCGGGCCCCTGTCCGTCCGGGGGGCCCCAGCAGGCCGCGCCAGGGGTCCAGGCTCTGGGCCAGCCCCCCCCGCGGCAGGGGGCACGTGCTGGGCTGGGAGGCTGACCTTGGGCGGCCACGGGGCCGAGCCTCGCTGCAGCAGCAGCCGCCGGCAGCTGCAAGGTGGAAAGCGGGGGGGGGGGAGGAAATCCAGCCCCAGCGAGCGGCGCGCTGCAGCCCGGGGGGCCTCCCCCGCCCCCGCCCCCGCGATCGCAGGCGCTGAGCGCCAGGCTGCGGCGGGAGGGGGAACGGCTGCGGGAGCCGGCTCCGGGCACTAGGCGCTGCGGCCCGCTGGGCTCCGTGCTGCTGAGAGGGGGAAATGTGAGCCGGCTGCATCACTGCAGTACCCACTGCAGACACCGCGCGGGGGGAGCGAGCGGCCAGCCCCGGCGCTGAGCATCCGGACCGCCGGCAGCCCGGAGCATCCCCCGCCAGCCCCGCACCTGCCGCCGGAGATGAGCCCAGGCGAGCGCCTCGCCCGGTAGCGGCGGTGCCCGGGCAGCCTTGCGCCCGCCGCGGCTCCGGGAGGCGCAGCCCTCGGGAAACGCGTTCGCCCTTCGCCGCTGCAGCCTTGGCGGCGCCGCATCCCGGGGGGCAGGCGGGAGCAGCGCTCACAGGCCTGCGGGGCCCTCGGGGGCTGCCCCCCGCGCAGCGTCCGGAGCAGAGCGCGGGGGGGGGGGCTGCCTCGGCGCCCCTCCGGGGATCGGCGCCGCCTCGCAGGGCCCCGGGGCCGCTGGGCTGGGACTGAGCAAGAGCCGGGCTGGATTTGGGGAGAGCGGGGCCCACGGAGCGTCCCCCGAGGGGCCGGAGCCTGCATCGCTGCCTTTCAGATAACCTCTGCCGCGGGGCCTCCAGCCGCTGGCCCTGGCCTGGCCCCAGAGGAGCCGGAGCCTCCGTAGCTCACGGCCGCCCAGCCCAGGTAAGGGCATCCCTGCCTGCCGGGGTGGTCAGCTGGGCAGCGCCTGCAGGTGTGTGCGCCCTGCCTGCGCTGCCAGAGGGCTCGGCTGCGTGTCTGCCAGGGGCCCCCGTGCTGCCTGCCCTGGGCCCCCGTGCTGCCTGCCCTGGGCCCCTGTGTGTCTGCCCTGGGCCCCTGCGTGTCTGCCCTGTGTCCCTGCGTGTCTGCCCTGGGCCCCTGCGTGTCTGCCCTGTGTGTCTGCCCTGTGTCCCTGCGTGTCTGCCCTGTGTCCCTGTGTGTCTGCCCTGGGCCCCTGCGTGTCTGCCCTGTGTCCCTGCGTGTCTGCCCTGGGCCCCTGCGTGTCTGCCCTGTGTGTCTGCCCTGTGTCCCTGCGTGTCGTCCCTGTGTGTCTGCCCTGTGTCCCTGCGTGTCTGCCCTGGGCCCCTGTGTGTCTGCCCTGGACCCCTGTGTGTCTGCCCTGTGTCCCTGCGTGTCTGCCCTGGGCCCCTGCGTGTCTGCCCTGTGTCCCTGCGTGTCTGCCCTGGGCCCCTGCGTGTCTGCCCTGGGCCCCTGCGTGTCTGCCCTGTGTCCCTGCGTGTCTGCCCTGGGCCCCTGCGTGTCTGCCCTGTGTCCCTGCGTGTCTGCCCTGGGCCCCTGTGTGTCTGCCCTGTGTCCCTGCGTGTCTGCCCTGGGCCCCTGCGTGTCTGCCCTGTGTCCCTGCGTGTCTGCCCTGGGCCCCTGCGTGTCTGCCCTGTGTCCCTGCGTGTCTGCCCTGGGCCCCTGTGTGTCTGCCCTGTGTTCCTGTGTGTCTGCCCTGTGTCCCTGCGTGTCTGCCCTGGGCCCCTGCGTGTCTGCCCTGTGTCCCTGCGTGTCTGCCCTGGGCCCCTGCGTATCTGCCCTGTGTCCCTGTGTGTCTGCCCTGGACCCCTGTGTGTCTGCCCTGTGTCCCTGCGTGTCTGCCCTGGGCCCCTGCGTGTCTGCCCTGTGTCCCTGCGTGTCTGCCCTGGGCCCCTGCGTGTCTGCCCTGGGCCCCTGCGTGTCTGCCCTGTGTCCCTGCGTGTCTGCCCTGGGCCCCTGCGTGTCTGCCCTGTGTCCCTGCGTGTCTGCCCTGGGCCCCTGCGTGTCTGCCCTGTGTCCCTGCGTGTCTGCCCTGGGCCCCTGTGTGTCTGCCCTGTGTCCCTGCGTGTCTGCCCTGGGCCCCTGCGTGTCTGCCCTGTGTCCCTGCGTGTCTGCCCTGGGCCCCTGCGTGTCTGCCCTGTGTCCCTGCGTGTCTGCCCTGGGCCCCTGTGTGTCTGCCCTGTGTTCCTGTGTGTCTGCCCTGTGTCCCTGCGTGTCTGCCCTGGGCCCCTGCGTGTCTGCCCTGTGTCCCTGCGTGTCTGCCCTGGGCCCCTGCGTATCTGCCCTGTGTCCCTGTGTGTCTGCCCTGGGCCCCTGTGTCAGCCCTCGGCTCCTGTGTGTCTGCCCTGGGCCCCTGTGTGTCTGCCCTGGGCCCCTGTGTCAGCCCTCGGCTCCTGTGTGTCAGCCCTGGGCCCCTGTGTATCTGCCCTGGGCCTCTGTGCTGCCTGCCGTGTGTCCCTTTGCTGCCCCCGGCCTGCCAGCCTGGGGGGTGCAGGGCCTGCGAATGCTGTGTGTGAGTTTTGTGGTGTGGGGTGTGCTTCTTGAGCCAAGTGTGTCACTGCTGTGTTGTGTAGCTGGGTGTGTGCTATGTCTGTGCTGGCTGTGTCATTCCCTTGTTGTGTAGTGGGGTGTGCTGTGTGTACTGGGTTTGTTGTGCCTGTGTTGTGAGATGTGTGCTATGTGTCAGTGTGTGCCGAGAGCCTCACTCTTGTGTTGTGTAGTAGGGAGTGTGTTGTAGCAGGGTGTGTGCCAGGAGTGTCACTGCTGTGCCATGCAGCACGATGTGTGCTATGTCTGTGCTGGCTGTGTTGTTCCTGTGTTGTGTAGTGGAGCGTGCTGTGTGTGGTGGGTTTGTTGTGCCTACGTTGTGTTGAGATGTATGCTATGTGTCAGTGTGTGACTGTCACTCCTGTGTTGTGTAGCAGGGTGTCTGCCAGGGTGTCATGTCTGTGTTGTATAGCAGGCTGTGTGCTGGGGGTGTCACTCCTGTGTTGCATAGTGGGGTATGTGTTGGGGTGTCACACCTGTGTTGTGTACCAGGGTGTGTGCCTTGTGTGCTGGGGGTGTTGCACCTGTGCTGTGTGTGCGGGGGTGTCACACCTATGTTGTGTACCAAGGTTGTGTGCCAGGGTATCATGCCTGTGTTGTGTACCAAGGATGTGCGTCAGGGTATCACGCCTAAGTTGTGTGCCAGAGTGTGTGCCAGGGAATCACGCCTGTGTTGTGGAGCGGGGTGTGTGCCGGGTATCACCCCCGTGTTGTGGAGCGGGGTGCGTGCCGGGGTATCACTCCCGTGTTGTGGAGCGGGGTGCGTGCCGGGTATCACCCCCGTGTTGTGGAGCGGGGTGTGTGCCGGGTATCACTCCCGTGTTGTGGAGCGGGGTGCGTGCCGGGGTATCACTCCCGTGTTGTGGAGCGGGGTGCGTGCCGGGTATCACTCCCGTGTTGTGGAGCGGGGTGCGTGCCGGGGTATCACTCCCGTGTTGTGGAGCGGGGTGCGTGCCGGGTATCACTCCCGTGTTGTGGAGCGGGGTGCGTGCCGGGTATCACTGCCGTGTTGTGGAGCGGGGTGCGTGCCGGGTATCACTCCCGTGTAGTGGAGCGGGGTGCGTGCCGGGGTATCACTCCCGTGTTGTGGAGCGGGGTTGTGCCGGGGTATCACTCCCGTGTTGTGGAGCGGGGTTGTGCCGGGTATCACTCCCGTGTTGTGGAGCGGGGTGCGTGCCGGGTATCACTCCCGTGTTGTGGAGCGGGGTGCGTGCCGGGGTATCACTCCCGTGTTGTGGAGCGGGGTGCGTGCCGGGTATCACTCCCGTGTTGTGGAGCGGGGTGCGTGCCGGGTATCACTCCCGTGTTGTGGAGCGGGGTGCGTGCCGGGTATCACTCCCGTGTTGTGGAGCGGGGTGCGTGCCGGGTATCACTCCCGTGTTGTGGAGCGGGGTGCGTGCCGGGTATCACTCCCGTGTTGTGGAGCGGGGTGCGTGCCGGGGTATCACTCCCGTGTTGTGGAGCGGGGTGCGTGCCGGGGTATCACTCCCGTGTTGTGGAGCGGGGTGCGTGCCGGGTATCACTCCCGTGTTGTGGAGCGGGGTGCGTGCCGGGTATCACTGCCGTGTTGTGGAGCGGGGTGCGTGCCGGGTATCACTCCCGTGTAGTGGAGCGGGGTGCGTGCCGGGGTATCACTCCCGTGTTGTGGAGCGGGGTTGTGCCGGGGTATCACTCCCGTGTTGTGGAGCGGGGTTGTGCCGGGTATCACTCCCGTGTTGTGGAGCGGGGTGCGTGCCGGGTATCACTCCCGTGTTGTGGAGCGGGGTGCGTGCCGGGTATCACTCCCGTGTTGTGGAGCGGGGTGCGTGCCGGGTATCACTCCCGTGTTGTGGAGCGGGGTGCGTGCCGGGTATCACTCCCGTGTTGTGGAGCGGGGTGCGTGCCGGGGTATCACTCCCGTGTTGTGGAGCGGGGTGCGTGCCGGGTATCACTCCCGTGTTGTGGAGCGGGGTGCGTGCCGGGGTATCACTCCCGTGTTGTGGAGCGGGGTGCGTGCCGGGTATCACTCCCGTGTTGTGGAGCGGGGTGCGTGCCGGGTATCACTCCCGTGTTGTGGAGCGGGGTGCGTGCCGGGTATCACTCCCGTGTTGCGGAGCGGGGTGCGTGCCGGGTATCACTCCCGTGTTGCGGAGCGGGGTGCGTGCCGGGTATCACTCCCGTGTTGCGGAGCGGGGTGCGTGCCGGGTATCACTCCCGTGTTGCGGAGCGGGGTGCGTGCCGGGGTATCACTCCCGTGTTGCGGAGCGGGGTGTGTGCCGGGGTATCACTCCCGTGTTGCGGAGCGGGGTGTGTGCCGGGTATCACTGCCGTGTTGCGGAGCGGGGTGTGTGCCGGGGTATCACTCCCGTGTTGCGGAGCGGGGTGTGTGCCGGGTATCACTGCCGTGTTGCGGAGCGGGGTGTGTGCCGGGGTATCACTCCCGTGTTGCGGAGCGGGATGTGTGCCGGGTATCACTCCCGTGTTGTGGAGCGGGGTGTGTGCCGGGGTATCACTCCCGTGTTGTGGAGCGGGGTGCGTGCCGGGTATCACTCCCGTGTTGTGGAGCGGGGTGCGTGCCGGGTATCACTCCCGTGTTGTGGAGCGGGGTGTGTGCCGGGTATCACTCCCGTGTTGCGGAGCGGGGTGTGTGCCGGGGTATCACTCCCGTGTTGCGGAGCGGGGTGTGTGCCGGGTATCACTCCCGTGTTGCGGAGCGGGGTGTGTGCCGGGTATCACTCCCGTGTTGCGGAGCGGGGTGTGTGCCGGGTATCACTCCCGTGTTGCGGAGCGGGGTGTGTGCCGGGTATCACTCCCGTGTTGTGGAGCGGGGTGCGTGCCGGGTATCACTCCCGTGTTGTGGAGCGGGGTGTGTGCCGGGTATCACTCCCGTGTAGTGGAGCGGGGTGTGTGCCGGGGTATCACTCCCGTGTTGTGGAGCGGGGTGTGTGCCGGGTATCACTCCCGTGTTGTGGAGCGGGGTGCGTGCCGGGTATCACTCCCGTGTTGTGGAGCGGGGTGTGTGCCGGGTATCACTCCCGTGTTGTGGAGCGGGGTGTGTGCCGGGGTATCACTCCCGTGTAGTGGAGCGGGGTGTGTGCCGGGTATCACTCCCGTGTAGTGGAGCGGGGTGTGTGCCGGGTATCACTCCCGTGTAGTGGAGCGGGGTGTGTGCCGGGTATTACTCCCGTGTTGTGGAGCGGGGTGTGTGCCGGGTATCACTCCCGTGTTGTGGAGCGGGGTGTGTGCCGGGTATCACTCCCGTGTTGTGGAGCGGGGTGCGTGCCGGGTATCACTCCCGTGTTGTGGAGCGGGGTGCGTGCCGGGTATCACTCCCGTGTTGTGGAGCGGGGTGCGTGCCGGGTATCACTCCCGTGTTGTGGAGCGGGGTTGTGCCGGGTATCACTCCCGTGTTGCGGAGCGGGGTGCGTGCCGGGGTATCACTCCCGTGTTGTGGAGCGGGGTGTGTGCCGGGGTATCACTCCCGTGTTGTGGAGCGGGGTGCGTGCCGGGGTATCACTCCCGTGTTGTGGAGCGGGGTGCGTGCCGGGTATCACTCCCGTGTTGTGGAGCGGGGTGCGTGCCGGGTATCACTCCCGTGTTGTGGAGCGGGGTGCGTGCCGGGGTATCACTCCCGTGTTGTGGAGCGGGGTGTGTGCCGGGTATCACTCCCGTGTTGTGGAGCGGGGTGCGTGCCGGGGTATCACTCCCGTGTTGTGGAGCGGGGTGTGTGCCGGGTATCACCCCCGTGTTGTGGAGCGGGGTGCGTGCCGGGGTATCACTCCCGTGTTGTGGAGCGGGGTGTGTGCCGGGGTATCACTCCCGTGTTGTGGAGCGGGGTGCGTGCCGGGTATCACTCCCGTGTTGTGGAGCGGGGTGCGTGCCGGGTATCACTCCCGTGTTGTGGAGCGGGTGCTGTGTTGTGGCTGTGATGGAGGGCCCGGCCGGCCCAGCGGATTCCCCAGCTCTTCCACCCACCTCCTGCTGAGGCCACAGGGCGGGTGGGGTAAACTCCCTTGGCCAGTTCCCTCAGCTGGCCCCTGGGGCTGCCCCACAGCCAGTCAGCCCTGTTGCGTGGTCCTGTGGCCAAGCAGCCCCCTCTCGGGGGTCCCGTGGGCCCCTGGCCCCCAGGCCGGTCCGTGGGAGCTTGGCCGGAGCAGGCAGCTCTGTGCTCACACAGGCTAGGAATTTGCTGGGCCTGCAGTGAAGGAGCCTTTGGCGTCCTCTGCCGAGGGGCAGGCTTGTTTGTCTCCTTGCCACTGGGCAGGCAGCCCCGACAGCCGGGCGCCCCTAGACCCTGGGGCCTCCTCAGCCCCGTCCCGAGAGCACTGGGGGGCACAGAGAAGCCCGGGGGGGGATGTGGGGAGAGTGAAGCAATCGGCGTGGGGGTGCACGTGGACAAAGAGCGCCTGAGACCTGGGCCTGGGGGGAACAGGATACTTTTGCATTGGGATTTCGAGGGGAGGCATCGGAATCCGCCCCCAGCCTTGCCCAGGGTGGGTGCGCCCCTCCCGCAGGGCCCTCTCCTCCCGGGGAGCTGCCAGGTAGGCCCCAGCGAGCCAGGCCTTGCAGCTGTGCTGGGCGGGCGCCCGGGGGGCTGCCGAGAAGCGGAGCGCGAGGCGATTCCCCACGGGCCACTGGCCCATGTCACCTCTCCCTGGAGCCGCGGCACCAACTTCCTGTTGCTTTGTGTTTCCAGCTTTTTCCTGCAAGTGGCTGCGGGGCCCAGAGAGCTGAGGCCGGAGCCGCGGGGCGGCGTGGCGGCTGCATCCCTGCAGCGGGGCATGCCAAGGTGAGCCCCTTCCTTCCCCCACCCCGGCAGGACGCTCCCCGGGCTGGGGCCCCGGGACGGCCCCGCAGAGCTGCAGGCTCCAGGAGCAGCGACAGCGGCAGTGGGAGAGCCGGAGGGTCAGCGCGCAGGAATTCGCACACATTCTTCAGCCCTGCCAGGACCTTCCCCAGCCAGAGAAACACCCGCCGGGTGGGGGCAGGGCACCTGTGGGAGCTTTCCTCGCTGCCGGCTGCGGATCGGAGCCCTGACGCGCCCGGCCTGGCCTGACCCCTCTTGCCTGGCTGCTCCGTGCAGCGGATGCTGCTCTGGCTCGCACAGAGAGAGCGGGCGCTTGCTCCACGTCACGGGCTGCCGCGGACCCAGCCCCCGAGGAAGGGACTGCGGGGAGGAAGAGCTTTGATCCTCACCCTGGAGCCTCGGCGGCGAAAGGCTCCGCTCGGCAGGATGGCGCTGTGACTCCAGCCGCTTCCTGTGCACGGCTCCGACCACGCGGGCGGCACCTTTCGGCTCAGCGGGGGCGCCCGAGGGGCTGGAGTCCGGCGGGAAGGTGGCTGCCGACAGCTGCTCCTTTCTCCCAGGATGTGCCCCTGCACCCGGGGCTTTCTCCAGCCCTGCCGCTTCGCCGCCCGCCCGCGATTGAAAGCCCCGCCCGCTGCCGGCGCGCTGTAGCCTCATGCAGGCGCCCCTGGCTGAGCCCCGAGCAGCGGACAGCAATGTGAAAACGATCCTCATGTCGTGTCTCAAAGGGCAACAGGTCATCCTCAAAATGGAGGCCATGAAGATCATCCACCCCGAAAAGTTCTCGGAGCTGCAGGCCTCCCAGCCGCGCTACGCCCCTGCCTCCCGCCGGGAACCGCCCCTCGTGGCCAAGCGCGCCTGGCCCTCCGAGTCCGAGATCATCGTCAACCAAGCGTGCGGGGACATCCCGGCTCTGGACAGCACCCCGGGCTCGCTGGGGCTGCCCCGGACGCCGCCCCTGCCCCGGCGAGAGCGACTCTACCAGGGGCAGCGCAAGGGCAGCTCGGAGGTGTGTTACCACCGCCAGCCGCCCTCCGACGAGGTGATCGTCAACCAGTACGTGCTGCACCCCTCCACGCCCTGCGAGCCCCTCGAGTGCCCCACCTGCGGCCACACGTACAACTTCACCCACAAGCGGCCCCGCATCCTCTCCTGCCTGCACTCGGTGTGCGAGGAGTGCCTGCAGATCCTCTACGAGTCCTGCCCCAAGTACAAGTTCATCTCCTGCCCCACCTGCAAGCGGGAGACCGTGCTCTTCACCGACTACGGGCTGGCCGCGCTGGCGGTCAACACCAGTATCCTGAACAGACTGCCCGCCGAGGCCCTGGCCGCCAACCCCGGGCAGTGGAGCAGCGACGCCGACCGCAGCTGCTACCAGACCTTCCGCCAGTACTGCGGGGCGGCTTGCACCTGCCACCTCCGAAACCCGCTGTCTTCCTGCACCATCATGTGACCGGTGCCCGCCCAGCCCCGCACCGCCGGCCAGGCCCCGGGGACGCCAGGGCCGAGCGAGGGAGGCGGGTCTGACTCGCTCCCCTGGCGCTGCGGGTGCTGTGCCCGTCCTGCCCCGGCCCGGCTCCCTTCCAGCGCAGGGCCCCCCGCTCGGCTGAGCAGAGCACCCGCCTGGGCCTGGCTTTGCCCCAGACTGAGGGTCGTTCTCTTGCTCACCAGGTGCCACTCCCTGGGCAGCTGCTCCCCGGGGCCGAGCTGTGCGGAGGCCTGAACGTGCCTCCCGCCGGGATGGGCCGGGGACGTGTCACCGGGCCGCCAGCTCCTCCCTGCGTCATTTGCCAAAGCTTTGCTCTCTGGGGCCAAGCCCCCCGCGCCCACGTCCCCATAGCCAAGCAAACCCCCTGCATTCGCGCACGGCCCGGCCCCCCGCAGGCCCTGCAGGAAAGTTCCCATTTGTCCTCGTTTTGGAGGATCCGTGTGCGTCCATCCCTGCCCTGGGGCGGTTTGTGCGGCCAACGCCGTTGGGTTGGGACCCAGCTTCGTGTGCCTCTGGGAGGGGCCGGGGCTCCCCTCACACGGCTTTTCTGCTCCCAGCAGCCAGCTGAGCAGATGCCGTGCTCCCCGCCCCTCGGCTGCCGGGCCCATCCAGCCCTCCAGCGAGGCTCCCGCTCCCCAGCGGACAGCCCAGGAGTGGGGGCCCCCCCCACATGCTGCTAGCGCCAGAGGAGGGGTGACCCCTGTGATGACAGGGGCTGGGGCGAGTGGCTACCCAGCCCCCTGCCCTCTGTTTTCTTGCCCAGTGGGGCGAGCCGGGGAGCAGCGGCCCTGCTAGGAGACTCTCCGGGACATTTTGGGGAGGGCTTGCTGCAGAAAAGCAAAAAACAAACCCAGAATAAAACAAGCCATAAGCTGCGAGGTGCCACAGAGCGGGCGCGCCGGCTGCACGCTCCCTGGCCACGCTGCCCCGCCCGGGAACGAGGCGTGAGTCCCGCTCGGCTGTCCGGGGGACACGCCGGGATCCTCGGGGCCCTCAGGCCAGGCTGGCTCTGCCCCAGGCGCTCTGGACGCCCAGCTCAGCTCCCCCCACAAAGGCCGGCGTGAGATCCTGCCTGCTCCTTACACTGCCACAGCCCAGAGCCAAACACCCAGCCAAGAGGCCCGAAGCCACCCCCTCTCCCGGTGGCCAGAGCTGGCTCCCTGCCATGTGGAGAGGGGAGGGGAGAGCCGGCAGCAGCCCCCCTGGGCTCCCATGGACACGGGTCCCGCAGGCGGCCGAGGGCCACGCGCCCTGGCAGGGGTGGGACAGGGCTGGGGGAGAGCAGGGCCTGACATTGTCTCGTTTTCGCTCTGCCGATTCTCCTGCTGCTGGTTGTGACGATGCTCCTGTTTTCTGCCCGGCCTTGTGAACCCTGCTCCATCTCCCAAATAAAGATTATACCGGAACGAGCCGCCCCGAGCAGCTGTCACGTCTTGCACGGGGCGCAGAGCGGGGGTCGGGCCAGGATCCCGGCGGAGACGTTTGCAGACCACCCCAGAGGCCTGCTCCCTGCCCTGGCTGGCAAGGCCCCGGAGCAGGCTCTTGGGCGTGAGCCCTTGACGGGGACCTGCGTCAGCTCCAGCTCTCGGCCCGGGACTGGGCTCCCGTGCCTGGCGTGAGTGTCAGAGCTGGTGCCAGGAGCTCGTCCTCATGCAGCTCTTGTCCGGCCTGAGGGACGGGGCCTGGTGGGTCTCCCAGTGGTGCCTCTTGTTCTAGCCCGGAATAGCTCTCTTCGGGCTGCTAGTCTCCCACAGGTGTGTGTGTGAGGACCGGGGCGCAGTGGGGGTGAAGGTAGGGTGCAGTGGGGTGAGGGTCAAGGCGAAGTGGGGGTGAGGGCCAGGGTGCAGTGGCGGTGAGGGCCAGGGCACAGGGGAGATGATGGCTAGGGTGCAGTGGTGAGGAGGCCACAGTGCAGTAGGGCCAGGGTGCAGTGGCGGTGAATGTAGGATGTAGTGGGGGGTGAGGGTAAGGGTGCAGTGGGCATGAGGGTCAAGGTGAAGTGGTGGGGAAGGCCAGGGCGCAGTGGTGGTGAGGGCCAGGGTGCAGTGGCAGTGAGGGCCAGGGCGCCGTGGTGGTGAGGGCCAGGGCCAGGGTGCAGTGGCAGTGAGGTCCAGGGTGCAGTGGCGGTGAGGGCCAGGACCAGGGTGCAGTGGCAGTGAGGGCCAGGGTGCAGTGGCAGTGAGGGCCAGGGCACCGTGGTGGTGAGGGCCAGGGTGCAGTGGCAGTGAGGGCCAAGGCACCGTGGCGGTGAGGGCCAGGGCACCGTGGCGGTGAGGGCCAGGGCCAGGGTGCAGTGGCAGTGAGGGCCAGGGCGCCGTGGTGGTGAGGGCCAGGGCACCGTGGTGGTGAGGTCCAGGGTGCAGTGGCGGTGAGGGCCAGGGCGCCGTGGCGGTGAGGGCCAGGGCCAGGGTGCAGTGGCAGTGAGGTCCAGGGTGCAGTGGTGGTGAGGGCCAGGACCAGGGTGCAGTGGCGGTGAGGGCCAGGGTCAGGGTGCAGTGGCGGTGAGGGCCAGGGTCAGGGCGCTGTGGTGGTGAGGGCCAGGGCCAGGGTGCAGTGGCGGTGAGGTCCAGGGTGCAGTGGTGGTGAGGGCCAGGGCCAGGGTGCAGTGGCGGTGAGGGCCAGGGTGCAGTGGCGGTAGGGCCAGGGCGCAGTGGCGGTAGGGCCAGGGCGCAGTGGCGGTAGGGCCAGGGTGCAGTGGCGGTAGGGCCAGGGCGCAGTGGCGGTAGGCCCAGGGTGCAGTGGCGGTAGGGCCAGGGCGCAGTGGCGGTAGGCCCAGGGCGCAGTGGCGGTAGGGCCAGGGCCAGGGCGCAGTGGCGGTAGGCCCAGGGCCAGGGTGCAGTGGCGGTAGGGCCAGGGTGCAGTGGCGGTAGGCCCAGGGCCAGGGTGCAGTGGCGGTAGGGCCAGGGCCAGGGCGCAGTGGCGGTAGGGCCAGGGCGCAGTGGCGGTAGGGCCAGGGTGCAGTGGCGGTAGGCCCAGGGCCAGGGCGCAGTGGCGGTAGGGCCAGGGTGCAGTGGCGGTAGGGCCAGGGCCAGGGCGCAGTGGCGGTAGGCCCAGGGCCAGGGTGCAGTGGCGGTAGGCCCAGGGCCAGGGCGCAGTGGCGGTAGGCCCAGGGCCAGGGTGCAGTGGCGGTAGGGCCAGGGCGCAGTGGCGGTAGGCCCAGGGCGCAGTGGCGGTAGGGCCAGGGCGCAGTGGCGGTAGGGCCAGGGCCAGGGCGCAGTGGCGGTAGGGCCAGGGCCAGGGCGCAGTGGCGGTAGGCCCAGGGCCAGGGCGCAGTGGCGGTAGGGCCAGGGTGCAGTGGCGGTAGGCCCAGGGCCAGGGTGCAGTGGCGGTAGGGCCAGGGCCAGGGTGCAGTGGCGGTAGGGCCAGGGCGCAGTGGCGGTAGGCCCAGGGCCAGGGTGCAGTGACGGTAGGGCCAGGGCACAGTGATAAATAAGTGAAAGCAAAACCACAGCAGAGTTGCTGCTCTCCCGCTACGTAACAAAGCCAGGATGTGGTGAAGCAAAGTGCAGCTTCCCTGGGGCTCCTGGCGCCCTGCCGGCACGGTTCACCGCACGCCGGGGCATTTTTGCCGTAACGGTGACCATGAGCGGCATGTGCCAGTGGGGCAAAGGCGTCAAGTTTCCAGTATCGACGGGGTGCGTGGGGGGGTGTACGGGTGCGTATCCTTCTGTGTGTATGGAACTGCGTATGTGTGTGCATGCACCTCTGTGTGCAGGTGCATGTGCACACCCAGCTCTGTGAGTGTGTGTGCATGGATGCACCTCTGGGTGCATGTCTCCCCTCCCCCCAGACACTGCAGCACGAGGCTTTCCTGCCTCTGGCTAGCCCCAGCGCACCGCTGACCTGCCACTCGTAGCCCTGCACGGGGGGGGGCGATTTCCCAGGAGCCCCTCCAGCCAGTGGGCGGCGCTGCCCTGCACTGGTGCAGCTGATGCAAGGGAGCTGCAGGACCATGGAGAATTCAGCCCCCTAACTCCCCACTGAACCAGAGCTCACCCTCCCTAGGGCCCTGGGCTCTGCAGTGCAGGCAGGGGACAGCAGAAACAGACCCTTGGAGTCCAGCACAGAGAGGACAGATCCCACAATGCACCAGGCCGCATGCAAATGAGGCCCCAGGCCAATGCCCTGGGCTGGCGCTCCCTGGAGCTGGGCCAGGGGCAGTGCTGCCTGGGGCCCGTTCCAGCCGAGCCAGCCCCCGTGGGGCAGAGGGGTCTCGGCCGCGTTAACAGCTCTGGGACCCGCCGGCCACGGCACGTGCTAGTGAGCAGGCGCGTGGATCGGGGTCGGCCAAGGGTCACTGGCTCTCCCCCCCACCCGAATGTGGCTGGCCTGGCACCCTGCCCCTCACCTTCTCCCCAGCCACGGAGCCCAGGCTGCTGCAGAGCCTCCACCTGCCAGGGGCGGGGGGCCATGTCCCCCCCACGGCCTGCCCCCAAAGGTGGGGGAGGTGAGCACAGCGGGCCTGGAGCCTGGGGCGCGCTCACATCCTGGCTTGGCAAAGTGAACCCGCCGGAGGAGACGGCGCCGAGGAGGATCCGGCGCACGTGGGGCTAAGAGGCGACACACTCGTGTGCTCCCGGGGGCTGGGTAAAGCCACGGAAAGGTGGGCGCGAGGGCCAGAGCCAGGCGGGTTACTTAGAATACGCCGAACTTCGCCAAGGAAGCAGGGTTTGAGCCTCCCCCGACCGCCGCGCCGGGTTGCAGCTCCTCCCTCCAGGGGCTGGCGCCACCTCCCCCAGCACAGAGTCTTGGTCCGCCAGACGTGGAGAGGGGAGGCAGCGGCCCAGGGAGCCTCCCTGCTGAGCCCTGGGGGTCAGGCAGTCTGCCCGGCTCGGCCAGTCGCGCTGTCTGGGCGCTGCCGCCACACGGCGTATTTCCGCCACACAGAGGACAGTATTTCCTACCGTCCCACACGACGCCCGCGCTCACCCGCCAGCAGGACGGTCCCGTGCAGCAGATCAGGATGCGGAAGACGCGCGCCCAAGACGGACTTTAACAAACCCACCGGCAGCGCCGGACCCTGGTGGGCAGGAGTCCGGGGGCTACGCTGGCGCTGTCTTTGGGGAGCCGCCGCCGGCGCCGGGAGCCAGGCTGTGCGCGGGCGCCGTGGGGGGTGTCACACCCCCGCAGCACAGTCCAGCGCGGTAACATGCCAGTGCGGACAAGCCCCTTCGGGGGAGCCTGGCGCATGGTTCGCGTTCAGTGACCCGAGCTGGCTGTACCAGAGGCACCCGCGTAGCGGCGGCTGCTGGCGCCCCGGGAGCTGGCGGCAGGTGCACGGGACCGTGTGGCCGCTGAGTTCCCAGTTCCCCGCATGTTCACATCCCTGGTACCACGTGGCCCAGGGTTCGCCGGCCTGGCCTTCAGCGCACTGGGTGGCAGCTCCCCCCCGGGGCCGCAGGGCAGAGCTTTTGGAAACGCGGCCAGCCTGGAGTCACAGGCACTCGGCCTGGACCCCCCAGCCCGTGGGAAGGCCCTGCCCCGCTACACACTCTGGGGCCGGCTGGCTTCCACTTCCAGCCACGGGAGCTGGCCTCACCTTTCCCAGGCAGGTGCCTACAGGGGCCCCGCCCGGCTCCTGCTGTCAGGAAGGCCGTGACGCTGCCCAGGAAGTGCAGGTTAGCAGGGTCCTCGTGGGCCCCAAAGGCCCTTGGCTTTGGCCCCGGAGCCGGGGCGAGCCCCATGGCTCCTTTCCTGGCCGATATGCAAAAGGGGCTGCCATTGGGCCATTCATATGACCCTAACGAAGTCACGCCCCTTGTCTGGCCAAACCTGCCTGTCCAGCCGGCCTGGGACAGCGGCTAGGAGCTACCTGCGGTGGGGGCCGGAGCCTGCTCCCTCGGCACGTTCCTCTTGCAGCCACGTGGGTTCAGCTCGGAGTGAGTCCCCCCCCCGCCCCGGCTCTGGAAGCAGCGTTGGGTGCAGTGAGTTTGTCAGGCCTGGGGGCGTTGCTGGCGCAGAGCAGTGGCCCCCTGGCCAGGGGCTCGCCGGGGAGGGTTGCCCCGTGTCGAGCCTCCGTCCTCTCCGGGCGGATCTGTCGCGTGCCAGGCCAGGCCCAGGGTGTCTGCCGAGCAGAGACGCTGCCAGTCAACGCGCTTCCCAAAGGTCCCCCCTACGGCCTCAGCTGCTGGGTCCCGTCCACCTAGCCCCCGGCTCCCAGTCCTGGGAGGGGTCCTGCGCGGAGCCGCTGCCCGACGGTGGGTGGCGCGTCCTGCACTTGCACCAGCCCCGGTCACCGTGACAGGGAGCAACATTGCCCCCACCTCTAGTGAGCACCCCCCTGCGGTAACCCCCACCTGCCCCCCTCCCCCCCACGGTATCCCCCACCTGCCCCCTCTCCCCCACGGTATCCCCCACCTGTCCCCCTCCCTCCTGTGGTAACCCCCACCTGCCCCCCTCCCCCCCACGGTATCCCCCACCTGCCCCCCTCCCCCCCACGGTATCCCCCACCTGCCCCCTCTCCCCCACGGTATCCCCCACCTGTCCCCCTCCCTCCTGTGGTAACCCCCACCTGCCCCCTCTCCCCCACGGTATCCCCCACCTGCCCCCTCTCCCCCACGGTATCCCCCACCTGTCCCCCTCCCTCCTGTGGTATCCCCCACCTGCCCCCTCTCCCCCACGGTATCCCCCACCTGTCCCCCTCCCTCCTGTGGTAACCCCCACCTGCCCCCTCTCCCCCACGGTATCCCCCACCTGCCCCCTCTCCCCCACGGTATCCCCCACCTGTCCCCCTCCCTCCTGTGGTAACCCCCACCTGCCCCCTCTCCCCCACGGTATCCCCCACCTGCCCCCTCTCCCCCACGGTATCCCCCACCTGTCCCCCTCCCTCCTGTGGTAACCCCCACCTGCCCCCTCTCCCCCACGGTATCCCACACCTGCCCCCTCTCCCCCACGGTATCCCCCACCTGTCCCCCTCCCTCCTGTGGTAACCCCCACCTGCCCCCCTCCCCCCCACGGTATCCCCCACCTGTCCCCCTCCCTCCTGTGGTATCCCCCACCTGCCCCCCTCCCCCCACGGTAACCCCCACCTGTCCCCCTCCCCCCCACGGTATCCCCCACCTGCCCCCTCTCCCCCACGGTATCCCCCACCTGTCCCCCTCCCTCCTGTGGTAACCCCCACCTGCCCCCTCTCCCCCACAGTATCCCCCACCTGCCCCCTCTCCCCCACGGTATCCCCCACCTGTCCCCCTCCCTCCTGTGGTAACCCCCACCTGCCCCCCTCCCTCCCACGGTATCCCCCACCTGTCCCCCTCCCTCCTGTGGTAACCCCCACCTGCCCCCTCTCCCCCACGGTATCCCCCACCTGCCCCCCTCCCCCTCACGGTATCCCCCACCTGTCCCCCTCCCTCCTGTGGTAACCCCCACCTGCCCCCTCCCACCGCAGTATCCCCCACCAGCCCCCTCCCCCCGCGATATTCCCCACCTGCCCCCTCCCCCCCCGAGGTATCCCCCACCTGTCCCCCTCCCTCCTGTGGTAACCCCCACCTGTCCCCTCCCACTGCAGTATCCCCCACCTGCCCCCTCCCCCCCGAGGTATCCCCCACCTGTCCCCCTCCCCCCCCACGGTATCCCCCACCTGCCCCCTCTCCCCCACGGTATCCCCCACCTGTCCCCCTCCCTCCTGTGGTAACCCCCACCTGCCCCCCTCCCCCCCACGGTATCCCCCACCTGTCCCCCTCCCTCCTGTGGTAACCCCCACCTGCCCCCTCTCCCCCACGGTATCCCCCACCTGTCCCCCTCCCTCCTGTGGGCCCCCCTCCCCCCATCCCCCACCTGCCCCCCTCCCCCCCACGGTCCCCCACGGTAACCCCCACCTGCCCCCTCCCCCCGGTAACCCCCACGGTATCCCCCCTGCCCCCTCCCCCCCCGACCTGTCCCCCTCCCTCCTGTGGTAACCCCCACCTGCTCCCCTGCCCCCCCCTGCCCCCTCCCCCCCGAGGTATCCCCCACCAGCCCCTTCCCCCCTGCGGTATCCCCCACCTGCCCCCTCCCACCGCAGTATCCCCCACCAGCCCCCTCCCCCCCGCGGTATCCCCCATCTGCCCCCTCCCCCCGAGGTATCCCCCATCTGCCCCCTCCCCCCCACGATATCCCCCACCTGCCCCCCTCCCCCTGTGGTAACCCCCACCTGCTCCCCTCCCCCCCACGGTATCCCCCACCTGCCCCCCTCCCCCTGTGGTAACCCCCACCTGCTCCCCTCCCCCTCACGGTATCCCCCACCTGCCCCCCTCCCCCTGTGGTAACCCCCACCTCACGGTATCCCCCACCTTCCCCCCTCCCCCCCGCAGTGTCCTCTTCCTGGGAACTGGAACCTGGCATCCCTCCGAGGGTCACCCCAGCTTCACTGTGCAGCGCCCCTGCCCGGTAGCCTGTGGGCGTCTGCAGCCTTCTCCCTGGCCGCCAGGCCCCCCCGGACCATGGAGCTGCGGGTCCCAGTCCGGCACATCCCAGGCTCCTGCCAGGGCGCTGCGTGTCGCAGGGCTCCCAGGCTCCGGGGCCGCCTTGTGGGGCACCCGAGGGTGGAGAAGCCCCGGCCTGGCCCCCGTGCAGTGGAGGCAGGAGGAGCGTGGCTTCTGGCCTGGCCCAGCACCCAGCACGGCAGCTCAGGCTGCCAGCAGGAAGGGGCCCAGACCAGGCTGTCTCCTGTGGCCCTGGGGGCCGGCCCCCCACGGGGACGTTTCCAGCCCAGGTCTCTAGCCCAGGTCTCCGCTTGCCCCCGGCCTAACCCTGGCCGGCGATCTCTGTCCCCGGCTGCACAGACAGATGCTCCAGCCACGTGCCTCCCAGCACGGCCCCCTCGCGGCGCCACACTCCAGCCGGAGGGT
The DNA here is from genome assembly GCF_052426305.1 of Pelodiscus sinensis. Lineage (NCBI taxonomy): Eukaryota > Metazoa > Chordata > Testudines > Trionychidae > Pelodiscus > Pelodiscus sinensis. The sequence continues at coordinate 2,798,679 of NC_143074.1, read as the reverse complement.
CCCAGCGCCCGGGCTGCAGCCGGAGCCCAGACGTCTCACCACAATTAAACAGCCCTGCAGACGGAGCCGGGAGTCCAAGCCCGGGGTCCAGTCTCAGGCCGAGGCACCCCCAGGGACGTGGGCTCCTCCGGGCTGTGGCACGCCGAGGCACCACCCTGCCCGGGCCACGGGACCCAGCTCCGCTCCCCCTGCTGGCCAGTGGCCGGGGAACGGCTCAGCAGAGACAAAACTCGCCCTGCTGAGATATTCCTGGCCCTGCCCAGCCCAGCCCCCCAGCAGCGGCTGCTTCCCGGAGCAGGAGGCTGTGCACAGGCAGAGCCCCTCAGCCCTTGCCGCTGGCTGGTCCGCCCGGAGAGCCGCGCTGCCCGGGAGCAGTGGGTGGCACAAGCCCGGTCTGTGCCTAGGAGCGGCGAATGCAGGACGCCCCCGGACCGGGTGCTGGATGAAGGGCGGCTGGAGGCCGCATGCTCTGGTCCAGGTGCTCGCCAACACTCTCTGCTGGAGTAGGGGTCCCTGCTTGGCAAAGGGTTATGTTATGTTATGTTGGCAGCTCCGGGAGTCTGAGGGCCTGCTGCACTGCTAACCTCTGCTGCCTGGCGGGACCCCTCTGGCCACACCAGGGCCCAGCCATGCTCCTTGCCCACATCCAACCCCCTGACAGGTCACGTCCCTTGCTCAGGGATGTACCTCTGCCAGGAGCCATGGCAAGAGACGTCTCGTTCTTTCCTGGCCCCAGGCCGATAGGTAGTAGGTTTCAAACAAACAAAAGGAAGTTTTTCTGCACACTGCCAACCTGTGGAACTCCTTGCTACAGGATGTTGTGAAGAACCAGGACTTTAACAGGGTTCAAAAAAAGAGCTTAGATTCATAGAGGTTAGGGCCATCCATGGCCATTAGCCAGGGATGATGTCCCTGGCCTCCGTCTGTCAGGGCTGGGAACGGCAGTGGGAGAAGGGAGCAGCACAGACCGGACCCATGGACGTGGGAGAAGCCCTTCCTTGGGGAAAGGCGGCTCTGATTTTTCCCAGGACTAACCTGGAACAATGAGCTGAGTGGCTGGGCACAAAGGCCCCCTCTGTCCTCCACCTGTGAGTTCCCAGGAACTCGTCTCCCCCGGCGTCTCTGCTGCACTAGCTGGCCGGGTCCAGGCCCGTGTCCTGAGCAGCAGCCCGCTGGCCTCCCAGCCCCCTAGCGACAGGGCCCAGCCCTCCATGGAGCGGGAGCTGGCGGTGGGAGCCCGTTGTGCTGCTGGCCAGACCCAGCGTAACCAGGCCCCGGTGGCTGTGCAGCCAGGATGGGGGCTAGGAAGGCCGGAGCAGGGCAGAGCAGTTCTGGACAGTGGGACCCCTGGGGAGGCCCCTGTGGGGGGGCAGAGAGGAGGCCCTGGGAGGCCCCTGTGAGGAGTCAGAGAAGGGTCCCTGTGGAGGCCCCTGTGGGGGGGACAAAAGGGGGTCCCTGGGGAGGACCCTGGAGGGGGGACAAAGGAGGGGTTCCCTGGAGGGAGGGGCAGAGGGGGGTCCCCGGGAGGCCCCTGTGGGGGGGCAGAGGGGGTTCCTGGGGAGGCCCCTGTGGGGGGGAGGCAGAGTGGGTCCCTGGGAGGCCCCTGGAGGGGGGGGCAGAGGGGTTCCTGGGGAGGCCCCTGGAGGGGGGGCAAAGAGGGGTTCCTGGGGAGACCCTTATGGGGGAGGGGCAGAGGGCTGTACTCTCTCAGCCCTGGTTGCACAGAAGTTGCACGTGGGTCTCTGGCGGTGCCTGGGACAGGCCCAGCTCTGACTTTACCTGCCCTTGGGGGGCTGGGCCGCCAGCTCCCTTATCTCTGCGCGGGAAGGACAAGCAGCAGCCTGAAGGGCACGGCCAGCGAGGCAGAGGCAGGACGCGGGACCAGGCAGCAGCTGCCAGGGACAGCCAGGGGCTGGCTCTGCACTCAGGGGCCTTTCTGTTGCTAGGGGCAAGCCGGCGTGGCACCCCTCCCCCAGCACTGCAGCATACGGGCGGGAGGGGGCAGATGGGGCCCAACACAGCTCAGGGCTTTCCTGGCCCCAGGAGGGGGCGGTAACAAGGCCCCGGCTCAGCAGAGCGTCCCGCCCCCAGGTGGGTCAGGCTCCCCCAGAGCGGATCTGAGGTCAGCATGGGCAAAAGCATCACCTGTGCAACCCCAAGATCTCCCTTGCTGTCCCCGCCATGGGGCGATGGGGTCGCAGAGCCCCTCTGTGCTGGAGAGGGGGCGCCCAGCAGCACGGACAGGCAGAGGAACCAGCCAGTCCGTGGAGCAGGCACCAGTGGGCTGGCGGCAAGACCACGGACACGGAGCCGCTCTGCTTTACAGCCTGCGCTTGCTGGGACAGAGATTCTGGGGCTGGCAGGGCCCCCAGCTGCACTGGGCTTGTGAATCCGGCTGCCTCCCAGCTGGCAATGTGGCCCCCAGCCTGCTGGGCACGGTTCAAGGCACGGGCCGTCCACGCGTGGCTTGTGTCCTGCCTGGTCACGGGTGCAAGGAGCCTGGTGGGTCAGTTCCCCTTGGTGCAGGGCCCCGAGCCCCGCAGAGCTCAGCGGGTGGCAGCGGCGCAGAAGCAGGTACGGGGCAGACCCGGGCAGGGACAGAGGGGGTTGCAGGGCAGGAGGGAGGGGCATGGGGGGCTGGGCTGCAGGTGAGGAATGTGGGGAAAGCCCATGGGGCACCCCCCGCCAACTGCAGCCAAAGCCTCCAGCTGCACGCGCAGGCCCTGCACTCAGCCAGACGCCTCTCAAGTCAAGCGTTTGTATTTTCAGCCTGGGATGGAGGACACAGAGTCTTGCCACTGCACCAGGGGGAACCAGACACGAATGCCCCCTGCCTGGCCCGGCCCAGCCCTGCGCTCACTGCTACGGCCCCACCTCTGCTCCAGTGACACTGGCGCACGTGGCCTGGCTGCAGGGACGTGGCCTTGGGTCACAGTTTGGGACTAGCCAGCCCCTGGCCTCAGTTTCTGCCCGAGATTTGTCAGAGTTCAGCTCCCCCTGCCTTCAGCTCACACCCAGCCCCTCTGCGAGCGGAGAACCTGCCCCGCTCACTGGCACGGCCTGCCCAAGGGGGCCCAGCGGGAAGGGTTTTGCCACTGGGCTGCTGAGCCCACCCGATCCCCTCCTGGCCTGCAGAGCATCGCAGCCCATCACCTGGGCCTTACCCTTCCTGAGGGCGGTAGGAACACCCTGCCTGGCCTTCCCAGGGCCCTCCACCTCCCCGTACAGCCCCCCTGCCCTTCTCTGGCCTGGCTGGGGCGGCCTCCGGCACGGCTGGCGGGCGGCTACTTGTTCAGGATGAGGAAGAGCAGCACGAGCAGCCCGATGGGCAGGAAGATGAGCAGCAGGCTGAGCGTCTCGGCCGCCAGCAGCAGGGCCAGCGAGAGCAGGTAGCAGCAGCGGCAGCGGCGTCGCAGGCCGCCCAGCCCGCGGAGCAGGCACAGGGGGTAGCGCACGCAGGGCAGGCAGCCGAACATGCGGCTGGTGTGGAAGCGCACCTGGAAGTGGTGCTCCAGGGCCCCCAGGAGCCCCGGCCCACGGGGGGGCAGGGCGGGCGGCATGGCCAGGGCCGGCGGGGGGGCCGGCGCAGGCTGGTCATGCAGCAGCAGCAGCTCCTCCTGGAGCTTGCAGATCTCCCACTCCAGCATGGGCGTCTTCTGGCGGCACATGGGGCAGCGCACGCGCCCGATCTCGGCGGCGCCGGCCGTGTCCATGATGGCGTGCAGGCAGCCGCTGCACAGCACGTGGCCGCAGTTGAGCAGGGCCTGCGTGTGCCGCCCGCTGTCGTAGGGCTCCGTGCAGATGGGGCACTCCTCCTCGCCGCTGCCCGCTGCCGCCTGGGCTCCTGCCCCGCCGCCCGGGGCCTGCTCGCCTGGCCCCTTGCCCCACAGGCTCTGGCTGGTCCTTTCCAGGCCGGGCAGCTCCAGGAGCACCACAGGGCTTGGGCTGGGGCCAGATGTGGATTCCAGGCTGAGGCTGCTGCCAAGTGCGAGTGCCGGGCTGCGGCTGCGGCCAGATGTGGGCGCCAGGCTGAGGCTGCTGCCAGATGCACGCTCAGGGCTGGGGCTGCAGGCAGATGTGGACTCCAGACTGAGGCTGCTGCCAAGTGCGGGTGCCGGGCTGCGGCTGCGGCCAGATGTGGACTCCAGACTGAGGCTGCTGCCAAGTGCGGGTGCCGGGTTGCGGCTGCGGCCAGATGTGGGCACCAGGCTGAGGCTGCTGCCAGATGTGGGCGCCAGGCTGGGGCCAGATGCCGGCACCGGGCTGCTGCCAGCTGTGGGCACCGGGCTGGGGCTGTGGCCAGATGTGGGCGCCAGGCTGGGGCCAGATGCCGGCACCGGGCTGCTGCCAGCTGTGGGCACTGGGCTGGGGCTGTGGCCAGATGTGGGCGCCAGGCTGAGGCTGCTGCCAGATGTGGACTCCAGGCTGAGGCTGCTGCCAGATGTGGGCGCCAGGCTGGGGCTGCTGCCAGCTGTGGGCACCGGGCTGGGGCTGTGGCCAGATGTGGGCGCCAGGCTGGGGCCAGATGCCGGCACCGGGCTGCTGCCAGCTGTGGGCGCTGGGCTGGGGCTGTGGCCAGATGTGGGCGCCAGGCTGAGGCTGCTGCCAGATGTGGACTCCAGGCTGAGGCTGCTGCCAGATGTGGGCGCCAGGCTGCGGCCAGCTGCGGGCTGCGGGCGGGGACTGGCTGGGGCTGACGCCGGACACGGGTACCCTCCTAGCAGAGGCGCACTAGGGGGGGCGCAGGCAGCTGGCGCCGGGCGCGGATCCAGCAGAGGCTCCCGGGCTCCCTCCTCGCCCTGCGGGTCCCGGGGCGCGCCGCGCACCGCTCCCGGGGCCCCGCGGCTCGCCGCGCCAGGCTCCCCGTGCGCCAGGGGCGGCTCGAGCGCGGCTGCCATCCCGGCGGCCGATCCACGGCAGCTGTGGCCGCATCTGGCCCGTCCCATGAGCCGGGAAGGGGCAGCCCGAGCCGGGCAGGCGGGACCCGGCGCCAACCCCGCCCCCAGCTGCGCGCAGCGTCTCCGGCTCCGCCGCCCCCGCCCTGGTCCGGCTGGTTTGGCGGCTCCGCGGGCCGCGCCCCTGCTCAGCTTCGCTCCCGCTGCCCTTCCCTGGGGCCACAGCTCCCCTGGCCGCACCCGGCCCCCGCAGCCTTCTCCAGCCACGGCCACCGGCGCCTGCCCAGGGACCAGTGGGACTTCCCCCCCTGGAGCCGCTGGGCTTCCGTCTGCTCGCTGCTCGGCCCGGCTGCCACCCTCCCCAGCCAGTCCCGGCCGTCCTCTTCCGGGGACCCAGGTCTGACACCCCCAGCCACACATCCTGTGAGCCTCCCTCGGGGCTCCGGCGCCTCGCTGCCTGCTCTGGGCGCGGCCCAGGGGCGCACAGCCCAGTCCGGGCACAATGAGAACAAGTGCGCCCAAGCCAGGCTGTGTTGCAGGGGCCAGGTAGCCATGAGCCACTGCCCTGCCTGTCCGACTCCCCCCTTTGCCCCACCAGACACACCCAGGCCTGAGTGGACGTGAAGGGGGCTCCCCATTTCAGCCCCAGGTCACCCCTGCAGGCCACCGGGACGCCTGGTCTGTCAAGCCAGCCCTTTCCAGCACACACACTGCCCCTGGCAGAAGGCTCCTGGGAAGAGACACACCCAGTCCCCACTTCCTCCAGGCCCTGTCTGCAAACAGAGCAGGGCAAGGCCAGGCTGGAGCTGGAACAATCCGGGGTGTCTGCTGCCCATTCGGCCACGGAGGGCCCAGTTTATCCGGGGTAGGAGCCTGCACCGCTCCCTCGCTTCCCTGTCGTGCCCGAGAACATGCCGCCCTGGCCTAGGGCAGGAGCCCGGCTCACAGCCGGGTCACAGCCAGGGAGCTAATTACTGTTTACAGGGTGGCTCGGAATTCCAGCGAGCCGTCCGGGAGGGACGGGCCCGGCCCTGCAGACGCATGGAGCCAGGCAATGGGCCACAGCCACACACAGCCGGCAAAGGCCCACACGGCCGGAGAAAGGCAGAACCCCCCTTGGGAGCACCAGGAACACGCGATAGCAGGTTCCCTAACCCTAACCCTTCCCACTAACACTAGCGCCTGCCTCTCCAAGCGCAGCCTCGTGCCTGCTGGCAGCGGGGGCCCGAGGAGGAGCGGATACTTGCCTGCGCAGTAACTGGAGTTCTTGGAGATTTGTCCCACCAGATGCCACATGACAAGCTGCATGGGCACCCGGCCCGCTCTCACGTTGCTGCTGGCTACGGCAGATGGGGCTGCCCTGGGCAGTGCTTAATTCACGTGCAAGTGAGACGTCCCGCCGATGGGAGCAGCAGCGTAGACGCAGCCTCGGTATTAATGCCCTGGTAATCGATTTGCCAGGGTTTCTCTTTACCCGTCGGTAAATGGCTCATTTGCCACGGCGGGTCCCAGTCCACATGAGCTCTGACCACTAGGCCGCAGCCATGCCCGTGGGCTTGTCTACACTAAACATGCCAATGGCACTACAGTGACGCCAGCACTAGAGCGTCTCTGTGCCGTAGGTGCTCCACTTTCCTGAGAACGCCCCCTCGGCCCAGCGCTGTCTGATCGCTTTCTCAGCATCACTCGGGCATGTGGATTTTTCACACCCCAAGTGCCATAGTGATACCAACCTAGTTCCTATTGGCAGCCGGGGCGAACTCTTTCAGCCTGCCCTGAGCACAAACAGTCCTTTCCCACCCCCGGCTAACAATGCCCGCACAGGACTCACAAATCTTACTGAAAATTCCCAGTTCATCGCTCCTCTTCCCTCCTTTGAGACGGAACTGAGCAGGTCACTTTAACCGGTCAGCTGGGGACGTTTGACCCCACGTTACCAGAACACGCCCCTGCATCTTTCCCATGCCCATGGTAGCTGGCCTATCAGGTACCCCCAAGCCGCTTCCAGCACAGCTGCTAATCAAACAATTTCCAGTATAAGTTCCGAGCAGCATCACTCACCCCGATCTGGTCTGGTCGCTGGCACAAGCAGGGGGTGCAGGTGAGGTTTGCCTGCTGCCCCTGGGCCCTTTTGCCAAAGTCTCGAGGCTTGACACGGGGTCTGCCACTCCCTCCTCCACCAGCAACCCTGCACTCAGCCACTGCTGAGAGCAAACGTGGCTCCGGGAGAAGTCGTCCCCCCCCCCGCCCTCCGCGTGGCTGTTTGACTGGGTGTGGCCTGGGGCCAGCTGGACCACCACCCTCCCTTGTGCCAGATTCCGAGTGCAGGTCCTGCATGAACTCACTGGGCTGGGGGCTGAGCTGGACAGCACCCTTCCCCTCCCACTTCCCCCTTTTTCAGCTGCCTGCCTGGCCCAGCAGAGATACAGCCCGGCCATGGGGACGGGGCAGGGACTAGCCAGCTCAGTCCGGCCGTGCGGGGAAGTTCACATTTCTGAGTCACGCGTCAGGCGACTGGCAGCCTCCAGCAGGTGAACACCTGGTTCAAGCATGCGAGGGCTCGTTATCTTCTGCCGCAGGAGACACTCTCAGGGAAGAAACGCCAGCCACAGTGGCCTAGTTTACATGGGCGGGTGAGTGGGTAGACTCAGGCTTCTGCCATGGCTCACTTGGCCTGGTCACGTCCTCTCTCTGTGCCTCAGTTTCCCTGCTAGAGAACAAGGAGAACAAGACTTGCCCCTTTTGAAAGTGCTTTGAGCACCGCTGAGAGACAACGGGTAAAGAGAAACCCTGTCCCTGAAGGGAGTGCATGTCTACAGCCCCTGGTAGCACCCAGTGGCCTGCAGCCCCAGCTCGTGTGCATCAAACAGCTGTTCTGTGCCTTGCCTGAGTGGCCAGGGGGCCTTGGCCTAGACAGGCCAAGCACCAGCATGGCTTGCAAGGAGACCGAGCGCCCCCTACAGGCCAGGGGGAGGGGCACGGGCAGCAGGAGGGTCACGCATGCTGCTGCTCTGGATGCAGGGGCTGGTGTGGGGACGAAGCCAGCCCGTCCCCGGAAGGGCAAGGGGGCCAGCTGAGACCCTCGGCCTGACATGTGAGGCTGATGCAAGGAGCTGGGGGTTTATTGGATGGCCCGTCTGTGTCCGGACACTCCCGCAGAGCTGCAAGCGTTGGGCTGGGCAGGGACTGGCCAGGAGCCGGCAACCCCAGGCTCACGACCAGGTTTCCATCTGGAAGCGCTGGGCTCGCTCCAAGGCCGTGAGATACGCCTCAGCCTCTGGGGCGGACAGGCCCCCTTCTTCCTGGCACACGGCTCTCAGGGCCTCGGCCACGGCTGCCGGCATCTGCTTGGCGTTTCTGGAAGGGAGAGAGTCTCTGCTGTAACTCAACGCGCCAGCGCATCTGCCCTCCCCACTGCCTCTCAGGCCAGCGCTGCTCCCCGGGCACTGGGGCGTACCACAGAGGGGGGATACTCAGCGGAGGCATGTGGCACCAAGCAGGGGTGCCGGGGCACTAGACTCCTCAGCACGCCAGAGGCACCTGCCCGGCTGTGCCCTGCGGGAGACCTGGGCGGCTCCTCTGGACACAGCCCAAAAGAGGGGGTTCCAACAGCAGTTGGGGGGCGCCCTGACAGACGGCCACTATCTCGCTGTGCAGCTACAGGCCTGAGCCCTCCAAACCAACGATCTGGCCAGCGACAAGTCTCAAACCTCGCCCCTCGCACAGCACAAACACCAGTGTAAGGCCACGCCCCTTTGGTCACAGAGCAGCGGCCTTCGGGTGGCCCTGTGCACAGGGCGGTTTGTCCGCCTGTCTGCACCTAGTGTTTGGATTGCCATTTGGGTCACCAAGAGCCTCGCTGAAGGGATTTCGGTACGTGAGAGACCCATCGCTGCTGCGGAACGGGCAGTGGCGTGTGATACTGGTGGATCTAGGGCAGCCACAGACCTTGTGCGGAAGAGGGTCCGGAGAGCAGGTGAGCGCTGGCTTGGAGTCCACGGCTGCCCCTATAAACTCACGTGGCTTTGGTTAGGCACCGGCACGGCGTATGGCAGGCTGCTTCCCAGCAATTTGCTGTGCACTGTTGGAGCTGAAAAGCCTCTGAGACAATCTCTGAGGCATCCCTGGAAAACTCCTAATTGGCTTGTCGTTACCGTCTGGTCAAACGTGCGTGGCAACACTGCGTGCCAAGTGAGACGGTTCCGCTGCACGGTGTTACTCACACATGTTCCACGGCTGGGCGTGGCCACACCACTTCCTCAGCCAGGTGTAAACAAGGTCAGTGGGACAGCGCCTGGAAAGTGGCCATTCGTGGGCAGAAAACTGGGCAAGGGTGAAAAATTGGCGTTTTGCAAAGAAAGCGGGGGGGGTCCCCGTCCCCACAGACTGGCACCCTGTGCCGCCAGCTGGACACACTGCGAAAAGGGAGGACAGGGCTATCCAGAGACGGGGCAGCACCCCGATGGCCTTCCTCCTCCAGGCTCTCTCTCTCTCTCTCTCTCTCTCTGTGCATCGATTCACGGCACCAGGAGCTGCCGAGACGCCGAAGAACGGCTCCCGGCCTAGGGAGTTTGGCGGGAAGGCGGCGGAGAGCCTGTCATGAGACCCTCCATGGGAGCGCTTGTTGAGGGAGGCGTCTGCTCTTTGGTTTTCTTGTAACCGCTTCTGAGGCCTCGTTTCTCGTAGCCACTTACAATCCAGTTCTTTGCAGTTAATAAGCCGGTTTTGTCTCGTCTGAAGGGGAGCGTGGGGCAAGTCCACTGGGGTAACAAGACCGGGGCATGTCCATAGTTCTAAGGCTAAAATGTCAGTCTCTGTTGGTGCTTGTCTTGTGCAGGAGCGGCTGGGCGGTGACAGGCACATTTCTGGGTTCACGCTGGGCCTGGGGACATGCCGGGCTCGCTCTGCCTGTGGCTGGCAGGCTGTAATTACACGCGCACTAAGCTGGGGTGACGTCCCTGCTGGAGGCTGTTTGTGAGCAGCGCTGACAGGAGCTGCAGCAGCAGAGCCGTGCAAAGGGCAGCCCAGCCTAGGGGGCGGGGCGGCTCAGCTGCTCACCCTGGGTACGTCTCAGCAGGGCTCCCTGCTGGCCTTGCAATGGGTGAGCATGCACCACTCGGGCACCCGCCCTGGCGCTGTCTGGCACGATCTAAAGACACAGCAGGAAGCAGGGAGTGGCCACGGCCGTGCTCAGACTCACGGCCATGGCTGGCAGGAAGGAACTGAGTCATGGCTGGAGCTACCCTGGGCTTCGGGGCTGCAAGGCAGCCCTGTCCGACGCTGGTGACTTGCAGACTCTGCGACCGAACACAGGGCACGTGCCTAGATCCACATGCCCAACCCTCTAGCCAACAGGCCTCTCCCGCGTGGGGGCCTCCTGCGGGAGCCGGGTGCCTGCTTCGGCTCCTTGGTCCGAGAGCAGCGGCCAGCTGTTCCTGGGGATGAAGGCACCTGGACATGCTCCCTGATCCGGGGGGGTTAGGCCCAATGGCCTGGCTCGTCCAGCGTGAGAGCCAAGTCCGTGTGTTTGCTGGGCACCAAGGAAGCCGTGGTGAGCACGTCCAGGGATGCAGAGGGCAGTCCCCCAGCGGGAAGGTGCCTGTTCTTGCTGTGGACTGGCAGGAACCATCCCTCCTGCAGTTGCCATCGGTGAGGTCAGAACTAACGCTCCTCCGCGTTACGAGGCACATCACCTGTCCAGGGGCTGGACAGACACCACGTCAGCCTTCGCTAGCCCCATTCCGCTGACGGCCCACAAGCACTTCACAATTGTCAGCAAGGCCTCGGAACTGCCTTGCGTGCGAGAGCGAATATCACCCTCATTCCATGGGCGGGGAGACAAACGTGATGGGACTTGACCAAGGCCACCCAGTGAGTCAGGAGCAGAGCCGGACATAAGCCCAGAACTTGTGGTTCCTCAGCATCTCTCTAACCACTAGACCCCACTCTCTGATTAACAGCCCCCAGCTGTGTCCCTGTCCCCCAGGCTCCCTGCCTGGCCACAAGGTGGCAGGTCCGCAGCTCCAGGCAGGCTCCCCGCACTAGCCAGGCCCTGGTGGGGGGGCACCTCGGAGCCTCAGCTTGGTCCTCGGGTAGAGCCCTGCACATCCAGAGCCCCGCAGCCCCGGGAGCAGAGAGCTGCAGGGAATTTTTGCAGCTCGGCTGCAGAAGCACATTCCTGCGGCTGCGCTCGGGGCGCTTTGCAGGTGGCTGTCCAAAGCTTGGCCAGTGACCAGGCTGGCGGGTAAACCTGGCCGTGGCGCAAGGCAGCGCATGGAGAACGGCCCGGAGCTGGAGCCCGGCTGCCCCAGGGTCTAACGGCGCGAGGCAGGCTCCGACGCCCAGCGGTGCCAGGCAGAGCCGCCCGCCCGGGGCTGATACTCACCCCGCCAGGTAGACGTGAGCGTTCCCACGGCTCAGCAGGTCCCACACCAGGCCTTTGTTCTCCCGAATTCGGTGCTGCACATAAATCTTCTCCTCCTGCAGGGAAACACACACCCATGCCAGAGTCTTCCTGAGCAGCCTGGCTCCCACGTCTAGCAGCCAGCACAGACACCAGACACTGGGGGGGGAGCAGGGCTGTGCCTGAGTTATTCCCAACCATGCCCCGTGCACAGCAGGGGGCACCAGCCCAGCCACTCTGTCGGCTCCACAGCGAAGCCTCTATGGTCTCCGCAGGCCCGCGGGTGGCTGAGGCCCAGAAGGGGCACCCCACTGGGCAATGGGGCAGCAGAGGGGTCGCACACGGAGCTGGGCCGCTGCAGTAACTGGCTTCCTTCCAGGGCACTGATCCTGTCTCTGCTCCGCCCCCGCAGGCAGCTCCTGGCACCAGCTGGGTCGGAGACGCTCCAAGGAGCAGGGGACCTAGACGCATCCCCCCTCCCCCACCAGGAACGCACCCTGCCCCCCAACTCACAAACTGAACCCAAGTCAACACTGGGATGCAAATGGCAAAAGGGCTAATGTGATGCGGGGGAGGGGGTGTTAACAGGAATGCTGGGTGCCAGACACAGCCGGGAATGGTCCCCTCCCCTTTAGCTCTGGCGAGGCCCCTGCGGGAGCACAGGGTCCAACGACCCGTTTAGGAAGGACGTGGGCAAACTGCAGCGATTCCCGGGGAGAGCAACAAAGAGGATCTGAGGTTCAGAAAACCTGCCCGGTGCGGAAAGGTTGAGCAAACTGGGCACCTTTCGTCTTGAGAAAGGGGCAACCCGGTCACACGCTGGGATCAGTCGTTGGCCGGGGCCCCGGCGGCGGGACACGAGCAACGGGCTGCACCTGCAGCAGGGGAGGGGGAGGAAACCCTGTGCGCCAGCAGGGGAGTTACGCTCTGGAACAGGCCTCCTAGCGCTGCGGGGTCCCCGGCATTGGAACGTTCCAAAGCAAGCGCCGGTCAGGGATGGGCCAGGCTCACTTGGTCTCCCCAGAGCAGGGCTGGCCCCACGGGCTTCGCAAGCTTCCCTCCAGCCCTGCCTTTCCAGCATTCTGGGTACACATCATCCAGGGGTCACAGGGAGTTCCAACGTGAATCCTTCCAAGGGGCTGTCAGAGCCTTGAGACTTTGGTCCATGCCCCCTTCCAGGCCGTCGACAGAGGCGCTTACAGAGCTACTCGCTCGGGCTCGGAAGGGACAGGAATCATTTACTAGCCCTTTCTCAATGCTCGACAATGCAGCCTTACCGCAGCCAGACCCTAGACACACCAGGGCAGAGGCCTGACCGAAGCAGGCCCGTGGAATCTGGTACGATATGGGACCTGAGGACAGGAAGATCTCCCACAGGCGGGCTCCTCTGAGCTACATCTGGAGACCTGGAGCACACTGTTGCCACGGGAAATGTCCCAAAACAACATGTGATGCTGTGACCGGCTGTACAGCAGCTACGTCCAGTCTTCCCAGGCGGGAGGCCAGGGGGTACTCGCAGGCGCACAGCTCTGTGGGTCAGACTCTGGTCACAAAGGTCACTAGTGTGGCAGCCATGGCCAGTCAATGCTCAATGTCCGCATCAGTCACATTCATTGGTGACGAGCTGTCAGTGACCCTGCCGCCAGGTGACTCACAGCTCAAGCGGCTCTCCCACTCTGGGAGCAGGGGCCAGATCCTGCTCAGCTCGGGACAGGGCACTCAGAGGGTGTCTAAACTACATGGCTCTGTCCATGGAGCCATGTAGATGAGGCTGATCGGCAGAGGGAAATGAAGCTGCGATTTAAATAATCGCGGCTTCATTTAAATTTAAATGGCTGCCCAGCTCTGCCGATCAGCTGATGATCAGCTGTTTGTCGGCAGATCGGGGCAGTCTGGACGCGCCGCCATCGACAGGTATGCCTCGTAAAACCAGGTTTACCTGCGCCGGTCGACAAAGGCTTCCTCGTCGATTGCGGTGCGTCCAGACTGCCCCGATCTGCCAACAAACAGCTGATCATTAGCTGATCGGCAGAGCGGGGCAGCCATTTAAATTTAAATGAAGCCGCGATTATTTAAATCGCAGCTTCATTTCCCTTTGCCGATCAGCCTCATCTACATGGCTCCCTCGACCGAGCCATGTAGTTTAGACACACCCAGAGGCGTTAACAGGCATGGACCGTGGATCCGCAGAGCCTTTGGGCAAGCTGTTCCTTTAGGCCACGTTTCCTTGGAAACGGAGTCAAATAATGGTGTCTCTGCTATTCTCTGCACATCGCATGTACGGTGCTCTCCCTCCTAGGCCTCCCCAGGGCTTGTACCCTGGACTTCTCCTCCCCGTTCCAGACAGAGCGAGAGAGGAGAGTTTGAATCACCCCTCGTCGCCACCCAACGGGGCTCGAGAGCGTCTGACCAGAGAGGAGCATCCAGGCCAGCCCAGAATGGTTGCCATAGTAATGAGCCCAGAGCAGAGGCACTATAAAGGGACGTCAAAGCGCCCCAAGGGGTTACAATTCCCCTGGGTCTCCAGAAAGATTCTGACCTGGCCCCTCCTGGGAGATCAAGAAAAACGCTCAGGAACAAAGGGCAAAGTCCTGCTGCGTGACAGGAAAACCCAGGCCAGCAGCGAAAAGCCTGAGCTGACTGAAGAGGGGTCATCCTGGCTGGCCCTGGGGATGTGGCTCCCCTGGGTTACTGCGAGATGGGGAGGAGGCAGACAGCACGTGAGCGACACGTACGGATGAAACTGGTCGTCTCGGCCCTCTCCTTCTGGCGCCTATGGGAGCAGAGTGGGGCGCGGGGTCAGCGTTCTGCACTTCGGGGGCAGTGGGTCCACCTGTTGCTCTTGTGCCCCGTTAAGCAGAGGCATTCGCGAGTCTGGACATGCGCCCTGCTTTTCATCCGAGGCTGGAGGGGTTTAAGAGACCAACGCCAGAGCAAGAAAGGGAAGAACTGGGCCAGTGAAGCGAGCTGGAAACAAGAAGAACCATTCGCACCTTATTCGGCAGACAGCTGGTTTCAGAATCGTTTGGGGCTGGAGCCACCCTTGAGGGCAAAGAGTCAGCTCACGACAAAAGCTGGTTTTCTGGACAAGCACAACCCCCTACCCCAGCAAAGGGAGACAGGTAGGAGAAATGGTGCCGGCCGCTTTACAGTGGCCAGCTGATGGGGAACTGCCAGGCAAGGGAAGGTTTGCCTGGCTGGCTGGCGCTGGGGTTTTCATGGTGCTTCCAGATGAGATCCGAGTGGAGAAAAGCAGGCCCGGAGGCACCAGAACGAGGTGGCCTGGTGTGTTGGGCAAGGCGTGCAGGAGTCGCAGCCCGGCAGCCTGGGCCTCCAGGGGAGCTGCAGGGTTGTTTGCAAAGGTCTGACACTTGCTTCAGCCTCCCCCCGAGCTCTCCCCTCCCGAGGGGGAGGCGCTGCGCGGAGCCAGCCGGCTGGACGCGGCGACAGAGCTGGGCGTGGGGCTGCCAGGCTCCGTCCACACAGGGCTACCGGTTTCTGTTTGCTCAGTTGGCTATTACCATGGCAACCTCCGACCCCCACAGGGCTGTGGACTCTTATCTACCACGCGTTGCTCTCCCACCGCCGGTGAACGCACATCTGGGCGGGGTTCCCACTCGCACGAGCGCCCTTGGTTAGAGCCTCCTGCTTCTGCAGGCCCACCCCGACGGCCCATCAGTGCATCCCGCGGCCTGGCCGCCCTACGCCCCTGGGGTGCCCTGCTCACGCGGCATGGGCAGCCCCACAGACGCTACCCGTCGGCTCAGAGCACAGCAGGACCAAGCTGCGGATGCGGTGCCATTACCCCACCTGGCCTCTAGGTGGCTCTCCAGCCCCATGGGCTCCAGTGCAGGTGGCCAGCAGGAGACGGGGACACCTCCCCCCCATCCCCACTGGCCTGGGCAGGGCGCTGGGGGCTCGGCTGCCTGCCCAGAGGGGCTTTGCCAACCGGAGGCCTCCCTGCCGCTTTCCAGGAGCTGGTGGCCCCCTCCCAGGAAGCGGGCCCGGCTGCTCCTTGCGCCGTCACTCACCTGGTCCCTGGAGAAGGCAGTGAAGAGAGTCAGGTGCCCGCTGCTCACCAGCGCCTGCCACTCCGCCGCGCAGTAAAAGTCCTTCGCTTTCTGGCGGCAGCCAAAAAATAAACAGCTCCCTGCAGAGCAACCGAAGGGCACGTTGGCGCCTCCCCAGGACTCCCCCAGCAGACAGGAGCCAGCCCCCCACGGGGGGACGGGGAGGGCTCGGCAGGCGCCAGCCACGAGGGCACTGGGCCCAGCCCTGCGATGCCCCCGAGGCCCTGTGGGCAACCGCCCAGGCCTGGCCCTGGCCCGCGTGAACAGTCCACTGTTGCCAGCGAGAAGCTTGCTGGGACTCCCGGGGCTGCCGCCGGGCCACAGGCAGGGCTGACCACGCCCGATCCCGGCCTCGCTCTGGGCCCCAGCACACCGGATAACCAACCAGCATCCCCCTCAGAGGGGCCAACGCCAGGGCCCCCGCCCCTCCCCCAACCCGAGGGCCACGCACCAGGCATTCCCCCAGCCTCCAGGGTTTGGCCCCCACAACTTGAAGGGACATCCAAACTGCCCCTCCCTGGCAGACCACAAGCCGCAATCTGAGGGGCCCATGGGACCCACATATTGGAGCTGCCTCACAGGGCCAGGCGCCCCCACCCCACTCCAGAAATACCCACCGCCGTCCCCAGGCCACCGTCCACCAGCGGCGGAGGCCCCAGGCCCCAAGAGCGGTTTACTCTGGTCTTCTTGTGCCTGGATCCCCCCTTCCCACGGGCACGCCCCTCGGCAGCAAGGAGGGGGCCTGGAGTCCCGGGCGAGCGCCTCACCTTTCCTGCCCAGGGCAACGCGCTCTTGTACAGCTGCTCTGAAGGGCGCCACGCCCGTGCCAGGGCCAATCATGATGACCGGGGTGTCTGGCTCAGCAGGGAACTTCATCCCTCCCTTCTTCACCCAGAGAGGCACCCGGACGTCCCCTGCAGAGGGAACAGGCACCCCCAGTCATGCCTCGACCCCGGCAGGCCCCCGCCTGGCAGGGCACTGCCCTGGGGGCAGCTCAGCTTTGTGCCACTCCCCTTGCTTTGGGGGAAACACAGAGAGCGCCAGGCCACGGAGCAGAGACGCACTCGGCACCTGCATGTCAGGGGCCCGGGGAACCATCCCGGAGGGCGCGCTCAGGGCCTGTGTGTGGGGGGGAGACGGACTCAGTGCGAACCCCCCCGTTCTTCCGTCTCTTGCTGACATCCACGGCACCAAATCTTCATGGTTCTGCCAGGTACCGGAGCGAAGCCCAGAGACCACGGCAGGGCCAGCTCCCTGCCCTGTGGGGGGAAGGGTGGAGCTGGCAGGATTTACCACCGGGGGAGCAGCGCGGGAAGGCCCTGCTGCCCTGACTAAGGGATTGATTCCTGCTCTCCCCTCTCCTCCCCGGAGATCCCGTCACCAAGCAGCCGGGGCGGCCGAGGAGCAGTGGAGCAGCTGGCGCGCTGCCTCCGACCCCGAGGGACCCGGTACCTTGGCGTGGGCTGAGGGACGCCAGCCAGGTAGAGCAGAGGCCGCGGCGGGGTTTGCAGAGGCGTGTCCTGTACTGCACCACAGCCAGGAGGATCTGGATTCGGTTGGGGAGAGCCTGGGGGCAGAGAGGTGCCCCGTGACGCAGCGTCCCGAGCCAGAGCAGCCTGGGTGCTGGGCTGAGCCCGGAGCTAGCCAGGCCCGCCCTGCAAACCGCATGGAAGGTATCACTCTGCAGAGGGCAGCGGTGGCTCCCCGCGTACCGGGCCCAGCCGGGCTCAGCTAACGGGGCAGGAGATGGGACGCCGGAGCGGCGGGCGCTCTGCTTTGCAGGGCAGGGCCATGGTCTGACTGGGGGGCAGTTCCCGGGCCCTCCCCACCCCATCGGCCTTCCTAGCCTGACACTGCCATGCTGGCAGCAGGACAGGGAATCCCACCCTGCAAAGCTCTGCTGCGACAGCCAGGAGTGGCCCCTCCCTGCAGGCGGGCGTCCTGGCAGAGGCCCCCGGAACGCCGCTCGGACGAGGCGGGCCAGCCCCAAAGGCGGAAGGGAGAACCCTGCCGGGAACTGGGTGTCTCCCCGCCCCCGCTCACCCACAGGACAGTCTACCAGCGGCCTGGCCTGACCCACGCTGGCAAAACAGCCGCCTGGTCACAGCCCTCCCCGGAGCACAGCACGGACCCACGGGGCACACCAGCCCGGGCAGCCCTCACCCGCAGGTCGGCAACACAGCAGGGCCCGGCCCTCCTGCTGCTTCAGCCCAAAGCACCTGCGATGCCCAGGGCCACGCAAGTGAGGGAACGGGAACCACTGAACAGTTTCCACAGCCCGGGCACTGGAGGGGCTTTGGGACCAGCTGACACTTTTAACTCGCTACCCGGCCCCATCACGGCCGTGGGTCCTGGCCTGCCGGTCCCTCAGCGGCCTGGGCTGCTCGGGCCCAGCGTGGCTGGCTACCACCGGAGCTCACTGGCCAGCCTCACGCACCGCGGCTAACCGTTTAACATCCCTACGGGGGCCCTGAGCGAAGAGCCGTCTGGGCGCCTGGCCTGGCCCCGGCGCCTCCGTGGGAGCACAGGAAGGCTGGCGCTCCTTACCAGCATGGAGGAGGCGATGGAGAAGGCCCGGGGCTGGATCCGGGGGATGAGGTCCAGCAGGTAGTCAAGCGGAACAGCACACGTGGTGTGAGGGAAGTCACAGAGCACCTGAGAACAGCACAGAGATGGGAGGGAGGGGGCAGGCCCAGGGAGAGACACTCCCAGGCTTGGCAGACGCAGCCCGTCACTCACGCCCACGCTGCTCCCTGGGGCCGGCGCCTGGGGCTGCCTGGCCACGCTGCCTCAGCCAGCAAGGAAGGTCCTTTTCTTGCCCTCCCTCCCCCGCATTAAAATTCCACCAGGAAAAAAATCTGACGGGAACAGCGAGGTCACAAATAAAAGCCGAGTCCGGGGCTGGGCCAGCCAAGGGGCCCTGGTCCGTGAGCGTTTCCAGCCCGCGCAGGACGCTGCAGGGCTTCTGGCACCGGGCCTGCCCCGGCCAGCAGGAGGGGAAGGGCTGCGGCTCGCTGCGAAAGAGCCCTCGCCCTGCAGGGGGGCAGGGTGTCCGCGCCAGAGAGGAGCAGGGGCCGGAGGGCTGAGAACCATGCCCGGCCTAACCAGCCAGCGCCCTGGGACAGCCCTCAACCCTCGCGTGCGGTCCCGCCCCCGCCCCCCGGAGCACCACGCACCCCACCGCACCCCTCCGTGCCCCCAAGCCAGGGCTCTGCTGCTGGCTGTTACCGTGCCGGGGCTCACTCCGCCGCGAGGGCCGCCCATCCCGCCCCCGCGGAGAAATCTCTCTGCCTTGCGCCGGCTCCATTGGCCCGGCTTGGGGGAAGACGGCCAGGCCACGCAGCGTGGCGCCCTACAGACAGGCGACCCCCGCGGCGGGCTCCTCCGGCCGCCCTACCTCCAGGGTGGTCCTGCGGGGCCGGTGGCAGTAGCTGTAGAGCTCCTCCTGGCCCTGCGCCGAGCTGAACTCCTGCAGCTTCTCCCGCTCCAGCTCATCCGGGGAGAACCAGGACAAGAGCTCGAAGAAGGAGCGGCGGGGGACGCAGGAAATGTCCAGGTAGCAGGCGACCAGGTGCTGGATGGTGCAGGGCTGCGGCAGGTGGGCAGGCAGGGGGGTTCCTGCAGGGGAAGGCAGGAGGCCAAGGGAGCTCGTGAGGCTGCCACGGACCCAAGGAAGGGGCCAGAAGCCTGGAGGCCGCCGGCGAGACGCTGCTGGTCAAGCCCCACGTGCCAGGGACTCAGAGCCCTGAGCATTTAAACCCCAGTGCATGGTGCCCCTCCCCACTCTGCCCAGAGCTGCCCAGCTGACCCTCCCCGGCCCTGCTGCATCCCCCTGCCCCGCCCAGGGCAGCCTGGTGCCGAAGAGCTGCCGACGGCAGGGGAGCGCCGGGGCTGGGGCCGTACCGGGCTCAGAGGGCTGCAGCACGAAGCATCGGTCTGGCTCCAGGCGCAGGAGCTGGCAGAACTGCTGCACGTCCTCCGGGGCGTTCTGGGGCTGGATCATCACCACGTCTCCCGCGCTGAACCTGCGGGGCGCACGCACGCCAGCTGAGCCCGGCCAACAGCAGCGGCAGGACGTCTGGACGGGGGCTGGTCCCCCCCGCTGCCCCGTGCACGGACTCACTCTGCCGACCTTGCTGCTTCCCGTCTCCGCCACTGCGCTCCCCGACGGACCAATCCCCATCAGCGCCCCGGGCCCAGTGCAGCTCTCGGCCAAATACAGCCCAGCCGGCCACAAGCTCCGCCCAGCAGGGGCCAAGCAGCTGGAGCCCATGAACCCCAACATCCTTGCAGCACCCCACAGAGGGGTGGCCAGGGACAGGAGATGGCCCACGTGGCCCGGCCTGGGGGCACGCTCAGCGGGACCAGCTCCCCGCCCCTGCCTCGCGCTGCCTGGGCCATCGCTCGAAGGGCTGCACAGTGGCAGCGACCCAGAGCAGTGGGGCCGGCGAAGAGCCTGACAGCGGGACGAGGGGTGCAGCAAGCCGGACGCTGACGGCCTGGCAGGGACCGATCAGCCCGCGGACCGCAGCTCTGGCCAGCCACAGAGCCCTGGAGCAGCGATCCCGCAGGGACTGGCTGAGGTCCCGGGGTCTCTGCCCCAGTGGCCCCCGTTCCAGGCGGACCCTCGGAAGCCCGGGGGTCTCGGGGTGACTCACTCGATCCCAGAGCCTGTGACATCAAACTCAATGAGCCGGACGTCCTGGAAGTGCGATTCCGCGGTGACCCGCAGGTTGGACACCAGCTGGGCAGCAAAGGGGTGCAGCTGGGAGGGGGCCTGCCCGGCGGCCTCCTGCCGCGGCTGCTTCCCAGCCCGGTCCCTGGAGCGCTCATCCAGAAAGTGCAGAGTGAACCTGGGGGGTAAGCTGCAGGGGAGAGCAAAGCGACAGTCAGCTCCACCACACGGCCCCTCGGGGCGAAGGGGGTTCACGCCTGTCACCCCCACAGCCCGAAGCACGGCCTGGGGCCCCTCTGCCGGCTGCTCCCCAACTCACGGGGCCCCCAATGTGCCTCAAAGCGCTGAGGAGCCGCAGGTGGCTCCGTAGCAGGAGCACAGGCTGAGGGGCCCGTCTGCAACCCCCCGTTAAGGCTGAAATAGGGCCGGAGGCATTCACAGCTAGTGGGGGGGGAGCTCCGTTCCTTAACACTCTGCCCTGCGGTTGGTGCTCTGAGCCGCTCCCATGCGCCTGACACTTCCTGTTCTACTGTGTGCCTCGCGGTGTAGCCTGGCTCTTTCCCCAGGGTGCGTCTGGGGCTCTGGCAACCTCGGGCAGCAGCACCCTAGCAATCGGGCAGGGCAGAGACCTGGGAAAGCAGCACTCCAAGGCAGCCCGTGCAGCTGACCTGCTCTCCCGGCCAGCGCGGCTGGAAGGCAGCAGACCGTCTGCCCCCCCCGTGGTACTCACAGGACGTCGGGGCCGATAATGCCAAGGCCAGAAGGCAGAGGGTACAGGGGCAGGATCCTTCCCCACAAGTCCAGTAGCCAGGGATCAACCACCGCGTCTGGCCTGCAGAAGGTAAATACGCACAGCGGCCGGGGCTGTATCACTGAGCTGGGCGGCTGCTGGGACCCCGCGACCCCCCCACTCCTCCTGCAGTGCTGCACTGGGCGGTCGGGCGCGGGGGGGCCACAGCAGGTGGCACTGAGGGATCTTGGATGCTCCTCCCATCAGGGCCACTTCTCCCAGCATGGAGGGCGGATTGCCAGGCCGGGCCCTCCGCAGTCCCACGGGGGGCAGCAGTAGGCAGAGGTGACCAGACAGATGCGGGAGAGGTAGGCGCTGACCAGCCTGCCGCTGTGGGGAGACCAGCCTGCCGCTCCGTAGGCGCTGACCAGCCTGCCGCTCTACGGAGCCCTCAACCCAGGCTCTGCATTCAGAGCCAAGGGCAGGGGCCTGCCCCGAGCTCCCACTGCAATGACAGCAGCACGTCCACGGCCCGTGGGCTGCCCCACGAGTCAGGGCGCTCCGGGCAGCACAGCCGGCCCAGCTGGAACGCCGGGGTGAGATCCAACGTCTGCGTGAAGTGGGGTTCAAACGTGGCTTTGGTCATGAGGGGGCACCAGGGCAGAGCACCCACCCTGCTGGACGTGTGGCCACGTGACACAACCACAGGCCTGGCTGGGATACGGGGCAGTCTCCACAGGCCTGGAAGAGCTGGTGGGGCTGCAGGTCAGGAACGGGGAACATGGGCGGGGCAGGGGAGACCCGGGGCAGAAGGGCAGAGCCGGGAGGGGAACAGGGAGCCAGGCTGGGCACGGGGCTCTGCGGGAAAGCCCTGAGGTGCGTGTGGCGAGGGGGGGATACAGCTGCTGCGCTGTGGGACGGACCCAGGCCGGGAACAGCGCGTCAGAATTCAGGGCAGGAGCGGAGCCGGCGCTGGGCATGACACAGCTGGGGAATCAGAGCAGGCCACCCTGCCGTCCGGGCCACGCGGGCGGGCAGCCTCACAGCCCTGCTTCTAGCCAGAGGCCCACGGCCCGCCAGCAGCCCCTCCCCCATGCCGAGCACTTACCCCAAGTCGTGCTGGTCGTCTCCCAAGGCCACTGGCAGGAGGGGGCTGGCCCCGAGCTGCAGCAGCCGCTTGTGCAGCTTCTTTGCCACAAAATTAAACCTGGGCCACGAAGAACCAGAGACACGGAGGCAGTTGGAGGGGCCTGTCCCACGGGGAGCGCGCGGGCCAGGAGCTCGCGGTCCTGGCTGCTCTGCTCCACGTGCACATTTCTGTGCTGCTGCCCAGCCGATACGACTGCCTGGCTCCCTCAGCTGCAGGACGCACGCAGCTCCAGAGGGCTGAGGTCCCCGTGGCCCTACTAGGCCCCAGGGAGGGGCTGGCTAGGTTGCTAGGATCTTTTTAACAACAATAGAAAAGAATCTTCCACCTTCCCGTCAGCCGCTGAATGCACAGCAAAGCTGCCCCTGCCCACACAGCTCCTCCCCCACAGCTACCCTGCCTGCGCGGAGGGCCGGGACCGTCCTGAGGGGATGCAGGGCCCCGGGGTAACGTCCCCAGCGGAGCCAAGCACAGGCCCAGGGCACCCCCAACTTGGCACAAGCTCCACCCCTGGTCTATCCCCTCCCTACCCCCCCCGAAGCAATGTGGGCTGGGAGATTACAGGGGGCCTGGCAGAGCGGCAACCGGGGCACTCTGCTCCCACCACCGCTGAGAAGCCGAGCGCAGCGAGCCAGGAGGCGGCGGCAGGGCTGAGTGGAGCAGGCTGCCAGGCCAGGTAATCCCATGTGTCCCATCCATAGGACAGCTGAGGGGGCCCCCATGGGGCTCCCAAAAGCGTGGGGCCTGGTACGGCTGCCCCGAACCGTCCTACGGACAGGATGGCTCTGCCCAGGGCCTACAGACACTCCTTGCAGGAGAGAGCCACGGGGCTGCTGCTGGGTAAGAGGGGACGCACAGTACAGCTCGGGCTGCTGCCTGCAGGCACGCCACGTGCCCAACCCCCAGCATGCTGCCCTCTCTCTGCAGGCGTGCCGCTAGGACGGCCCCAGTACAGGCTGCCCGTTCCGTGGGCGCACCGCGGGGCCAACCCGTGGAACAGGCTGCCCTCCCCTGGGGGTGCTGCTCAGCCATCTCACCCAACAAAGCGTGCAAAATGACAGTGACTTTTATAAGATGATTTTAAACCATCGCTGGTCGAGTTCCACCCCGGCTCTCTGAGCACAGTTCTCGGGGCTGGGAGCGGAACCGCCAACAGCTGCAGGAACCTGCAGGCCCGGATGGCACCTCGGCAGCCGTGCATGACACAGCAGGGGACCGGGGAAAAGCCACTCACTTGGGATAGGAGGAGTCTCCGAGGCCCAGCACGGCACAGTCCATCTGGCAAAGGGAGGTGGGCGGCAGGTTCTTTCGGAAGATAAACCGCCAGAAATTCTACAAGCAAACACAGTCAGAACCGCCGGGCTCCAAGGTCCCTCCCCACCCCCCAACCCTCAGACTGCTCTGCCCCAAGGGCCCAGTCTGGGGTCTGTTTCAGGGGGCGATCGGCTCAGCTGAGCCCTTGGAGATGCAGAATACAATTCCTCTGGTTTATTCAGCAAGCTGAAGCCAGGAAGCAAGCGTCGGCCTTCCCTGGTGCCAGTCGGCAGGGAGCCCTCGGCAAGCACAAGGCCCTGCCTTGCCATGGCAGTGGGACAAACCGCAAGCTGCTGCAATCGCGCCACCTTCCACATTTGCCCCTAGGCCTGCCAAAGAAAGGCTGTGAGGGGGCTCTGGTCACATGGGGACCCCAGGGCACATCCGCAGCTCTGAGCACAGGGCTGCGGGGCATCTGTAGCCCCATGATCCCCCTCTCTGGCTCCCTTTCTGGTCCCTGTAATGCCTCCTCCGCGCCCTACACATCCCCACCCTTCCCCAGATTGCTGCAGGCAGGTGCCACCTGCTGCCGCCTGCGTGTCTAGGAACAATCGGTTCTCAGGAAATAGTCACAGGAGTCAAACCAGGAGTAGAAACTATCAACAAAAAGGACAGGGATGTGGAAAATGGCACGTCCTACCTTCATGTTGTCAGGCGGGTCCCCTTGGCCTGTGGTTGCACACACAAACACCACCAACGGCTCGTGGATCAGCTGTGCCTGCATCACAACAAGCATGGACACACACCATCAGGGCCAACAACCTTCAACATCCACTGGTAAAGCCTCCCCACACAGCCTCCCCCACCTGCACAGCCAGCCCCAGTATCACTCCCTTCACAGCCCCAGCTGCAGACACTGCTGCCCCCCACAACGGCACACAGCCCATCCCCACACCACAGCCCCAACACACTGCCCTCGCACACCACAGCCCCCCACATAGCCACAGCCCCACACCCCCCTCACCCACACAACCAAACCCACACGCTGCCCGCCCCCTCTGCAAGAGGACACGGCACAGCCCCTCACCCCACAGCATGCCCCCACCCTCCAGCCACAGCAGTACAACACATACACTCCCTACCCCCGCACGCATGCTGCTACCCCCAGCCCAGACACCCTTCCCATGCACACACAGCCCTGGCTGTTCGGCCACAGTAATGCGCATGTCGCCGCTACATGCCGGTGCAGGTCACAACCCCGGCACGCTGTGCAGGGCGTGGATGCTCACTGCCGTTCACCTAGAGAAAGCAGCGTGAGGGCCTTCTCCTCCAGAGAGCTGGGGCAGAAAGCCAGTTCCACCAGCCCTTCCCCTAGCAGCTCAAGGGGCACCCTGCACAGCTCTCCAGCAAGGGACCCCTGCGGGTAGCTGACGAGGAATGCCCCTAGCTTGGAAAGGTGCGTGTGGCGGTGCCACACTGAACTCTCTCCATCCAGCTACAGCACAGCCTCACGCATCCAACTGTCATGGTGACCGCGAGGGGATTTATAACAGAGCAACAGATCAGACCAGCCCTCCCAGCAATGGTAATTAACAGGAGTGGGATCAGCAACCAGCAGAGAGCAGGATGGCACGCATGGCCCAGAGCCCAGACAGAGGGTATGATTAACAACACTGATAATGATTCACAGTAATAGCAACAAACAAAACTTGAGGAAATAAGTACAGAGGCCTGGGGTTCTCTGCCTCCCCCGTATCTCCTAGGCCCCAATGGGCCATTGGGCAGTAACGCTTTTCTCCTGCGTGACCTGCACTGACCAGTCTAGTGTCTCCAGCCGTCCAACAAATCTGCTGCCAGCACTGCCAAAACCCTTCGTGCAGCCACAGAGCACAGGTGCCAGCAGGGAGGCATTCTGGGACAGACAGGCAAGTGGGCACAGAATGGGTCGTCTCGTCAGCAGGATCTGGGGTTTACATCTGTACAGCCCTGACCTCAGAAGGGCCTGGCCCACTTTGTCAGAGCATCTCATCCCCCACCCCCACGCAGCACTGACAACTAGGGCTGTCAAGCGATTAAAAAAATAATCACGATTAATTGTGCTGTTATAAGACTCTAGCTGACCCCGGACTCCCCCTTTGAAACATGACAGCAGCATTTCAAAGGGGCAGCGTGCATGGAGCTTGGGGTCAGCTAGAGACTCCAGCTGACCCCAGCTCCACTTTGTGCTGCCCCTTTGAAACGTGGTGGCAGAGTTTCAAAGGGGCAGCATTGCAGAAACGTCTGTGATTAACGCACATTAAAAAAATTAACACATTAATTCTGCCCTTCATTAATTGACAGCCCTACTGACAACAGGTGTTAGCAAGACCCATTTGTGTTTTGTGGGAACGATGCAAGTGCCTTGTTTTATCTGATTCTGGCCACAGAAACCCCAGCTCTCATTTCTGCAGGACATGCTCATGCTCTTTGTCTTATAGAAAATGGCTCTACTGAACTCACCGGGACACCAGTTTGCTTGAACGCAGCTAAAAGCATGTTTTACTCCTTCCCTGGTTCTCAGTCTTTTACAGCAGACTACAGCAGGCGTGCCAGGTAGGTGACTCTGAGGGACAGCATGCAAGCCAGGGCCCAGGTGCAGGGTGCCATCCAGCACACCCTGGAAGGAACTCAGTGGGGAGGGATCAATACAGAATCTGCACAGAGCTCTTCTCTGCCTCAACATCCATTTTACCCCCTTCCCCCGCCCCCCACTCACCACAGGGTAACTGTCCAGGGCCTCCACCCTGCAGTGAAAGTGGCGCCGCTTGGCTTCCCTGCCAATTCTCTCGGCCGTATCCTGAGCTGTTCCCGTCTGGCTGCCAAAGAGAACGAGGAGCTTCCGTTCCGCCATCTGGAGGAGGCAAAACTAATCAATAAAGCACAGAGGAGCTGCAGCACCCGGTCACCTGCCCCACTGCACCCTGCCTGCCCCCCAGGGCCTCACCTGCCCCACTGCACCCTGCCTGCCCCCCAGGGCCTCACCTGCCCCACTGGGCCCCGCCTGCCCCCCGGGGCCTCACCTGCCCCACTGGGCCCCGCCTGCCCCCCGGGGCCTCACCTGCCCCACTGCACCCTGCCTGCCCCCCAGGGCCTCACCTGCCCCACTGGGCCCCGCCTGCCCCACTGCACCCTGCCTGCCCCCCAGGGCCTCACCTGCCCCACTGCAACCTGCCTGCCCCCCAGGGCCTCACCTGCCCCACTGGGCCCCGCCTGCCCCACTGCACCCTGCCTGCCCCCCGGGGCCTCACCTGCCCCACTGCACCCTGCCTGCCCCCCCCCCGGGGCCACACCCCCCAGGATGCGCCCCCCCCCCCCCGTCACCTGCTCTGCTGGGCTCCACCTCCCCCGTTCACCTGCGCTGCCGGGGCCCCTCTAGGCCCCGCCCCCCGCGCGCCCCCTAGCCCCGCCCCCCGCGCGCGGCCGGCCGCCCGCCGGGCCTACCTGTGCGGCCGTCCGCGCGCTCCTTCCGCTTCCGGTGACGGCATCCGCGCGCGCCGCGCCGCGCCGGGCCGGGCCGGGTCCGCCATGCTGTTCTCGCTGCGGGAGCTGGTGCAGTGGCTGGGCTTCGCCACCTTCGAGCTGCTGCTGCAGGCGGGGGCGCTCGCGCTCTTCTCGCTGCTGCTCGTGCTGAAGCTGGACGGGGTCGCCGCGCTCTCCTGGTGGGGGGTCTTCGGGCCCTTCTTCGCCGCCGACGGGCTCAGCACCTACTTCACCGCCATCGTGTCCGTGCGCCTCTTCCAGGACGGCGAGAAGCGCCTGGCGGTGCTGCGCCTCTTCTGGGTCCTCACCCTGCTCAGCCTCAAGTTCGTCTTCGAGATGCTGCTGTGCCAGAAGCTGGTGGAGCAGACCCCCGAGCTGTGGTACGGGCTCATCATGTCGCCCGTCTTCATCCTGCTCCAGCTCCTCATGATCCGCGCCTGCCGCGTCAACTGAGCCCCCGCAGGGGGACGCGCGCTCGGCCGCCTCGTGTCGGGCCACTCCCGGGGGCGCGTTGGGACTTCGTGACAGTATGACGTACTCTGGGCCCCACGGGGAGACGCGGGCCGCGTCGTTCCGCTGAGGCGCCCGGCGCGCCTGGGTCTTCGTGGGGAAATGCCGTGACGTGCGCGCATCGCCTGCTCGTGTCCGTTGTTTTGTAATAAAAACGTATCCGATGATATTTAGTCCTTCGTTCTTAAGAAAGCCAGCGCTTGTAACTGTTGCTTGGGGCATGTGAGCTCGCTATGCCTTGACTGAGAAATTTGGACCTGAACAAAAAATAAGTGACTACCCAGTAAGGATGTAAAAATCTCCTTTAATTAGTTAACCGGTCAAATGTTAACGGGTTAAATGGGGTTGGGTGTGCTGGAGAGGCCCCCATGCCACAGGCAGAAGCTGCTCTAGCCCATTTGCTTCCGGACCTGGACTGGGAGTTGGCAGCCTTGCCCATAGTACAGAAGTGGCAAATGAGGGGTAGAGGGGAAATAAGCTGAGATTTTCTCACTAGCCAGAGAGAGTTTCATGGGCCTGAACTAGGTGAAAAGCCCTGCATTGAACTAGGTAAATCCATTGGCAATGAGAAAATAACATTTACTTCTGTTTTCTCCCTTTAAACTGAGTTAATGGTGACACAACTGGTTAAACTCTTCCATCTCTAGTTAGTAAACTGATAAACATCGGTTAAACGCCTGGCCACTGCTAGGAACCTGCAAGACCAGCAGAGGCAGCAGCCACCACAAAGCATTTAATCGTGTAACCAATTTAATTTCAATTGGTTCCACAGTTTTCTCTTTTTTAAATGTTTATATCCCTACTACTAACCAAGCAGAGGCAGCAAATTCTGGCAGATATTGCGGGGAGGGGTATGTCCCCACATGTTGCCTCTGACTTTGGGGAGGTCTCAGGGTTTCGGCCACAAGGGCACATCGGCCAGGGCTCAGGCCTTCAGTAGGAGTGGGGCATCAGCCCTGAGCCCCAGCAAACACACCCTGGCTCTTGAAGATTGTTGTATGCAGCTTGGAGGGTCAGTAAGTTTGGACATTCCTGTATGATAGTAAGGATGTAACATGTAACTCTGATAGTGGCACTAATGCTGCTTCTGCTCTGCTGCCTAGGGGTATGTCTACGCTTGCACTCTAGTTCAAACTAGGGTGCAAGTGTAGACATACCCTAAGAGTGTGGGAAGTAGAGTGACCTGTGAGGCAGCCGCTCCGAGAAGAGTGCAAGTGCAACATGTACTGGACACAGCCAGTGAAAATGTTCTGAGTTACTGCATTGGGGAAATCTGCCACCAGGAATGGGACCCACTTGCACAAACTTCTTGACCAACCGCCATTACCATTACTAATTGCTCTGTAGCACCCCAGTGGATGTCCCACTAGTGCCCCTCCAACGCTCTAGTGCGCACCCTTGCTGTTGTCCCCTACGATGGATTGTACCCTTGTGTTCACACCCAGCTGTACTAGTATTTGTACAAGATACGCTTTGTGGGATATCAGTTGCAAACGCATAACTTGCTGATCAGAAATACCATGGCAAAGTGCATACAGTAGCATTGTGTGCACTTCAGTCATGATTCCATATTCTTAAGTGTATTTTCCAGATAGGTCTGCGGAGTGGTTAATCCAGTTTCTTGAAGGCAAGCTCCAGCCAGATGTCAACATAGCTAAGGGGCCAGTACCTACTAAGTGGCCATTCTTTGGCAAAGAAGGGGGACAGGCCCAGGGACAGAGATCTGCATTTTTGCAAAGAAACAGCACAGTCTCTGCCTTCCGGCAGACTCTGTGAGTCTCCTGGTTCTCGGGTGGAAATACCTGAGAGGGACAAAAAAACTATAAAAACACCCGAAGCAACCTTTCCATCTCACATTGTCCACTTTGTTCTCTGCACCTGAGATGACAAAGGAAGCAGCTGTTGGCCTCAGGGTGAGGGGTCCTGACTGAAAGAATTTGCTCAGTAAGACTACTGAAAGTGTGTGGTGAGAATCTTTGCTTGAATCCAATACTTTAATTTAAACACTAAAAAGAGTTTTAATCTTAATTTTTGTAACCATTTCTAACTTCTGAGCCATGTTACTTGTACTCAATTAAAATCTGTCTCGATAGTTAATAAACTTTTTATTGTTTGATCTAATCCAGTGGGTTTAGGTTCAAGAGTCTGGGTAACCTTGATGATAAGCCAGTGTATATTATTCCCTTAAAAGAGTAAGGCTGCGTCTAGACTGGCATGTTTTTCTGCAAATGCTTTTAACGGAAATGTTTTTGAAGTAGGAATAAGAGATCCTCCGGAAAAGGGCTTTATTCCGGAGGATCGCGCCAGTCTAGATGCTTTTTTCCGGCTTTTCCCCAAGCCGGAAAAAAAGCGGCAGACATGTTTATTTAAATCCCGTGGGGGATATTTAAATCCCCCGCGGATTTCCCTATTCCAAAGTGAGAAATTAGCATGCCTCTTCCGGAGAAGGGGCCAGTCTAGATGTAGCCTATTTGTATTGTCCAGGAAAGGGCTAAGCAATAGAAGACACACATTTCTGGGGGGAAACCTGGGACTGGGGAGTGTGTTGGGGTCTCCCTACATTATCACCAAGGCTGGTGAGAGCCAGAATGTGACTGGCTGGCTGCTACTACACAGACACAGGGCCATGACTGACCAGCATGCTGGCAAGCTGTTTGGGAGCGTTCCCGGTTGGGAGCTACAACAGCAAGGCATTGCAAATCACCCAGGTTACAGGCAGGAGTGACACAACCCCGCCACGCCCACTGGTCAGGGTTCTACACATACAAGGTATGTCATGCACCAACACTGTCACACTGGTGTGTGCTAGAGATATAAATCCTGTTAATTGTTTAACTGGTTAACCAATTAAAAGGGGGCGGGCTTGAGCACCCCTGCTTGTGGAGGGCGGGGAGTTGCTCCAGCCCCCACTGGTTAACTAACCAATAAGCCTCACTCTTTAAGGGTGAGGCTTATTGGCTAGCCAGTTAATCATTCACATCCTTAATGTGTGCCCTTCCATTGTCCCTCTGTTTTCACACCTGTGTGCATGTCCTGCCTCTGCACCCTGCTATCACAGAACAGAGTCCTTGGCTCAGTGCTGCTCTGCAATCTTTGATACTAGATTCTGGCTGTAAGGAATTCAGAGTAGGGATGTAAAATCCCTTTTAATTAAACAGGGCTGGAGTGGCCCTGTCTGCAACATTCTGGCTGGGCTGGTGTGCCCCTGTCTGTGGGGGATCCCATGGGGCTGGAGCAGACTTCTCTCCATGGCGGGTGGGGGCAGCTCCAGCCCCTTCAGGTTACCCATAAACATCTCTAATTCAGAGGGACCTCTTGGTGGTGTTAGGGCTCTGGCTCCCATGGAACATGCATGGAATTTGATGGCTGGATGATTTTGCTAAAGCATAAGAACGGCCGTACTGGGTCAGACCAAAGGTCCATCTAGCCCAGTATCCTGTCTGCCGACAGTGGCCAGCACCAGGTGCCCCAGAGAGAGTGGACCGAAGACAATGATCAAGCGATTTGTCTCCTGCCATCCCTCTCCAGCCTCTGACAAACAGAGGCCAAGGACACCATTTCTATCCCCTGGCTAATAGCCTTTTATGGACCTAACCTCCAGGAAATTATCTAGCTTCTCTTTAAACTCTGTTATAGTCCTAGCCTTCACAGCCTCCTCTGGCAAGGAGTTCCACAGGTTGACTACACACTGTGTGAAGAAGAACTTTCTTTTATTAGTTTTAAACCTGCTACCCATTAACTTCATTGGTGTCCTCTAGTTCTTCTATTAGAGAACTAATAAATAACTTTTCTTTATCAGCCCTTTCCACACCACTCATGATTTTATATACCTCTATTATATCCCCCCTCAGTCTCCTCTTTTCTAAACTGAAAAGCCCAGTCACTTTAACCTCTCCTCATATGGGACCTGTTCCAAACCCCTAATCATTTTAGTTGCCCTTTTCTGAACCCTTTCCAAGGCCAAAATATCTTTTTTGCGATGAGGAGACCACATCTGTACACAGTATTCAAGATGTGGGCGTACCATAGTTTTATACAGGGGCAGTAAGATATTCTGGGTCTTATTTTCTATCCCTTTCTTAGCAGAAGCTAAGAGTGTCCCGAGGGCGTCTGTGGCTTGCTATCATACTAAACACACCATTCTGAACGCAAACTGGTGAGCGCATGTGACTCTGCGCAGTGGTCGCAGTAAGCCTTCATTCTGCAACTAGAGATTGTTAGCCCTCGCTTCAATGATTCCTACAAGCACCTAGCCAGTTTCTGGCAGCAGGTTATTTTGGGAAAGTGAAAGTATTTGCAAACCACCTTCATGCCACATGTCATTTGAGCTTTGTAGTGCCAGGATGTGGCTAGTCTAATGCTCTTTTGCATGTGTAGAGCAGCATACTATCCTGTGATCCAAACAAGCCCTAACTCCTCCTGCTTTGCAAAATCTTCTGGGCAGCAGAGTGTAATTGGCTGGTGCTCAAGACCCAGTGACAGGATCAAGGGCCTCCTGCAGGACACAAAGGGTTGTTTTTCCACCTTTCCTGTATGAGGAAGTGAAACTGCTCTTGTTTAAGCAGTGGGCTGCACCTGGGAGTGGCTCATGAAGCAGGACAGCAGGTGAAGAAGTCAAGGCAGGTACCTGCACAAAGATCACTTACATAATTTCATGCGGACACGTGCGATCTGTCCCACTGCAACTTCTCATGTATGGACAGGGTTTCAGACTCATCGCTAAGTAAAACTCCAGCTATCTGCGCTTATCTGATGCATGGCCAAATGATTACGTGAACTCTTGGTTATCCAAAGAAAGTTGGTGTCAAAGGCCTTTACTCGTATGGGCATGGAAAAGGCTGGTGCTGAATGTCCTTCTGCTGCGTGAGGAGCAAGTTCCCACCCGAAGAATCAAAAACATGTTTCTCGTTTTCCTTCTTGTGTCACATCACTTCTCAGCAGCACTTCTTTGCTGGCCCAGGGCACAGTGAGACCTGGCCTTCCTCCCCACCACTGCTCTTCAGCTCCCACGGGATTATGGAAACTGCATCCGCTGCTGGAAACATACAGGTGCCTCCACAGGCTTAGCACCAGGAGACTCACCAGGGAGATAAGGCCTGCGTTAGAGTGACACTTTTTGACAGCCCTCACTTTTTGACAGCTTGAGCAATAATAATAATAATAACGATAATAATTCCAAACATCAAAATTGTATCTTTTCCCTGTTCCAGTTTTCAGTGCATCTACCACATAGTATACAGTGCATCCTAGAGAGCTAGCCTGCCTGCTTGCCTAAATATTCTTTATGGTTTATGTTTATTATTGTAATAGGTTTATATTAAAGCAGCTTGGCTGTAATGCAAGGGACATACAGATCATATCCTGTATGCTGAGCGAAGACAGAGCTAGCAGATCTATCCCTGGGACCTTTCACCTAGATAGCAAAGGCAATATGCATATATTCGGGTCCTTTCACCGATATAAAGCAACCTTCAATGGCATTGGGGCTTCTAAAAATACCCTCAGACTTAACAGGGACAGCACAACTTGGAGAAAAAAACCCAACAACCACTTAAGACCAAACCGAATAATCGGGTAGGACAAAACTAATAAATGTGATACATAACCCCAACAGGGGCCATGGGAACGAATTGACGTATATGATAAGTTGAGATCAATGGTACACTGAGCTATCGGAAAAAGCCACTTCTCCATTAGTAAGAGGAGGAAACACAAATATGGAGAAAGGAAAACATCCCCTACTGAATATGCATCGAACACAACCACCCCAGTGTAACAGATGATACAAGTGGCATCCCACCCTAGGGGCAGTCGGAAAAGGAGATGTAGCCCTTGCAAGGTGCCACTGATGAGGAGGAGGAAGGCAAGGTTGTTCTAGAAGGGATGGTGCGAGCATATGGAAATACAGATGTACATTTCCTACCTGCCTTGCCAAGTCAGGGTGTGTGTGACTGCGCTAAGCGTTTTTATAAACTAGATTTGTAAATATACAAGAGTTGCTATTGTGTGAATGTTGCAATTGTGCACAAGGGGGTTCCCACCCATAGTATTTAAATAGCAGGTCTGATCCTGGGACAAGGCTCTGACCACCCTCAGAGTGGTAACTGGCAATTCACTGACAATCTACATAATGAATACACAATCTAAAGACTGGGCAACAGCTTCGGTTGTGTCTTCCCAGAGCAATACCCTCTCAAGCACCTTCCCCCCATTTACACTCACTGTGCTAAGCAGTGATACTGCAGAAAATGGGACTGACTGTGTAATCCCACTTATAGAGGGACACAGCTTTACGGCATTATTTACAGGGGAGCTCAGCAAGTGTCCCATGGCCACTGCTACCTGGGAGACAGCCTGGGTTCTACTCCCTTCTCAGCTGTGCCCTGGGCTGGTGTGGTGCTGACCAACCCTCTACAATGTCTTCATCTTTTGAGAATTGTTTCCCCTTCAGTTTAGGAATGAAGCACCTTGGTGAGCTGCTGGGTGCCTGGGAAGTCTGTAGCTGGGGTTATTAGTTAGTGGGCGTGAAGTTCTTTAAAGATAAAATTCACTACTCAGGTGCTAAGTATTCTTCTTCAAGGGCTACTGGTTGGCTCCTTTTCACTAACAAGTACTAAGTACAACCAAGCCAGTTAGGGCTTCTCTAGGCACAAAGTTAATCCTAGTTAGCTATTATGCTTTAAATCCACAGTCTACCTTAATTGGAATGAACTTTCAGGCATAGACAAGCCCTCTGAGTGAGTGTTTCTGGGGTCACAATTGTCACAGTGCACAGGCTCGTTTTCTCTCATCTGAAATGTACCTTTGTACTGGGGACTAATACCTAACCCTTTCTATTTCCTTAGAAGATAAGGCTATTCAACGAATGACCTTTTCCCGCAATACAACCTACCTCCTTATGAAATCTGTTCTAATTAATAAGGACCATTATGACTCTTGAGCCAAGTTGGTCCTAGAGCAGCGGCTCTCAATCTTTCCAGACTACTGTCCTTCTTCCAGGAGGCTGATTCCTCTTGTGTACCCTCAAGTTTAATCTCACTCAAAAACTTGTTGACAGAAATCAGACATAAGAATACAAGTGTCAGAGCCACACTACGGCTGCCAAATTGCTTGTTTTCTTGGTTTTATTATCATTATAAAAATCACCTGGAACATAAATACTGTACTTACATTTCAGTGTCTAGCACTAAGAGCAGTATAAACAAGTCCTGTCTATGAAATTTGTGTGTGATCCGCCTTGGCTTGGGATTACCCTGCAGTGGTTGTAAAGCAGGCCACATGCTAGTGGAGTGGCTACACCCCAAAGGCGCAGGACCTGGCCCTAGACACTAAGGGTGTCTCTAGACTACAAGGTTTTGTCGACAAAAGTGGACTTTTGTCGACAAAACTATACCTGCATCCACACTGCCTTTGAGTAATGTTGACATATGTAAACCTCATTCTACAAGGAATAACACCTTTTGTTGACAGAGTTCTGTCGATAGAAGGCATTATTGCATCTACACTGTCTTTTGTGTCCACACTGTTATGTCGACAAAGCGGCTTGCTTTGTCGACAGAACTGGATGTCGTCTAGACGCTCTTTGTCGACAGAAGCTTTGTCGACAGTATCTGTCGACAATACCCTGTAGTCTAGACATACCCTAATGGTCAGAAAAACTCTTGCAGCCTCAGTTGTTAAATAGTGATAGAAATGTAGCCGTGTTAGTCTGGGGTAGTTGAAGCAAAATGCAGGACAATGTAGCACTTTAAAGACTAACAAGATGGTTTATTAGATGATGAGCTTTCGTGGGCCAGACCCACTTCCTCAGATCAAATAGTGGAAGAAAGTAGTCACAACCATATATACCAAAGGATACAATTAAAAAAAATGAACAAATATGAAAAGGACAAATCACATTGCAGAACAGAAGGGGGATGCGGGGGGGTGGGAAGGGGGAGGAAGGAAGGTAAGTGTCTGTGAATTGCTGATATTAAAGGTAGGGAGAGTGGGATGTTTGTGAGTTAATGGTATTACAGGTGATAATTGGGGAAACTGTCTTGGTAATGGGTGAGAAAGTTCAAAGTCTTGTTAAGTCCTTGTTGGCAAGTGTCGAATTTTAACATGAATGACAGTTCAGAGGATTCCCTTTCAAGTGCAGATGTAAAAGGTCTTTGTAGCAGAATGCAGGTGGCTAAGTCATTTAGAGAGTGTCCTTTCTGGTTAAAGTGGCAAGAAACTGTTTTCTCTTTGTGATCTTGTCTGATATCTGTTTTGTGGGCATTAATCCTTTGGCGAAGTGTCTGAGATGTTTGTCCAATGTACATAGCAGACGGACACTTTTGGCACATGATAGCATAGATTATATTTCTGGATGCGCAGGAATACGTGTTCTTGATCTTATAACTCACTTGGTTAGGTCCAATAATGGTTTCAGCAGAATGAATATGTGGACAAAGCTGGCAACGGGGTTTGTTGCAAGGGAAGGTACCAGGGTTGGTATTAGTGTGGTATGTCCTGTGGTATGTCCTTGCTTCAGTTGTTAAAGTAACTTAACATTTCTTACAGGTAGGGTGTGTCTAGACCACAGGGTTTTGTCAACAAAAGTGGACTTTTGTCGACAAAACTATACCTGCGTCCACACTGCCTTTGAGTTATGTTGACATAACATTGACAAAACTCAGCAGTTTTGTCGACATATGTAAACCTCATTCTACGAGGAATAACGCCTTTTGTCAGCAGAGTTCTGTCGATAGAAGGCATTATTGCATCTACACTGTCCTTTGCGTCCACACTGTTATGTCGACAAAGCGGCTTGCTTTGTCGACAGAACTGGCTGTAGTTTAGATGCTCTTTGTCGACAGAAGCTTTGTCAACGGTATCTGTCGACAAAAGTTCTGTCGACAAAACCCTGTAGTCTAGACGTACCCGTACTGTCCTATTGTAACCCAGGTCCCTGACAGCTCTTTGCAGGTACATCTACGCTGCAACACTTCCAGGATACCAGCGTGTCCGAGGTAGCTATCCCGCGTCTTCCCAGCAAGCCCGTTATTTCGGGCTCGCTGTTCCAACATGCTTGTCACCCTCATTGCAGGAGGAGGAGGGGACGTTTGGGAACCGCTGTGTTTAGAAAGGGATGAAATAAGCTATTTCGAAATAGCACTGACACGGGAGACGCCAGCAGGTTGCGGGGCTCCACTCTGCAGCGGATGCAGCCCGGACACGCCCGTGCACCTCGCTCCCTGCCGCAGCTGCGCCCCAGGGCCGGGCGCACCCGCTTCCTTTCCCCTCTGCCCCGCCCGCGGCGGCCACGCCCACGCGGCTCCAGTGACCACGCCCACGCGGCTCCAGCCACCTGGTCGGCAGCCCCAACCCCAACCCGCCGGCGCGTGCGCACAGCGCCAGCTTCCCTCCCCCTCCCCTCCAGAGACGTCTCGCGCTGGGCGGCCACCCAATGGCCGGCCTCGCCGCCTCAGCGCGGCGGCCCAATGGGCGCGCGCGGGGGGCGGGGCGGGGCAGGTGGCGAAGCGGCGGGCGGGCGGGCGCAGTCGGTGCCGGGCCGCGGCGCGCGCAGCATGGAGCCGCCGCTGCCCCCGGCCGGGCGGGCGCTGCCCCCGTGGCAGCGGGAGCTGCTGGAGCGCAAGCGGGCCAAGCTGGCGGCGGCGCGGCCGGGCGCGGCGCCCCCCGACGAGCGGCGGGTGCTGGGCGAGAGCCTGGGCCCGCTGCGCGAGAACCCCTTCATGCGGCGCGAGGGCGAGCGGCGGCGGCGGCGGGGCGCGGCGCGGCCGCTGCAGGAGCTGCTGGAGCTGTACAGCGCCGTGCCCGGCCTCCGCACCATCCGCGCCGACAACATCCTCATCATCGAGTCGCGGCCCGACGCCGCCGCCTGCTTCGCGCCGCGCGAGCCGCCCCGCGCCGAGATCCGCGCCGCCCGCGTGCTGGTCTACGAGCCGGCCGAGCCCGCCCCGCCCGGCCGCGTCAGCCGCCTGCTGCAGCGCTTCGACCAGCGCCCGCGGGGCCGCCCCCCCCCGGCCAGCGGGGCCGCCCCACGGCCGCTCCCGGGGCCAGGCTCCTCGGCCAGCGCCGCGGCTCCCCGGCGGGCCCCGGCTGCCCCGGTCAGCGCATCAAACCGGCGGGCCCCGAGCTCCCCGGCCAGGGCCACAGCTCCCCAGCCGGTCCCGAGCTCCCCGGCCAGGGCCACAGCTCCCCAGCCGGTCCCGAGCTCCCCCGTCAGGGCTGTGGCTCCCTGCCCGGTCCCAGCTGCCCCGGTCAGCCCATCAAACGGGCCGGTCCCGAGCTCCCCCGTCAGGGCCGTGGCTCTCCGGCCGGTCCCGGCTGCCCCGGTCAGCCCATCAAACCGGCGGGCCCCGAGCTCCCCTGTCAGCCCATCAAACCAGCGGGCCCCGAGCTCCCCGGTCAGCACTGCTGCCCCGCAGCGGGTCCCAGCTGCCCCGGATACCTCACGGGCCAGTGGCTTCCTGCACAAAATCGGCTCCAACTCCTTCACTGTCACTCCCCGGGGTCTCCGCCAGGACAGTGGTGCCCCGCTCACAAATGGCCCCTTGGAGCACAGTGCCAGCCCTGGGGGTAGGAGCCTGCAGGACAAGGCACCTCCAGTGCCATCGCCAAGCGTTTCTGTTGCCAGAGCCAACACCCAGCCAAAGCCGGAGAGAAGAGAAGAGATCCAGCCACCCCAACCCAGTGCCACCCCTAGCTCAGGCCAGCCGCTTTCGGCATCTGCTCTCAGGAATGGGGGCTCCTTCGAGATCCGCCCAGCCCCCAAGCCGGACCTGGCCACCATCCCAGCTAATGATCTCCAAGCGCAAGCCCTGGCCAATCTGCGCCTAAACTCCCGGAACTCCTTCCTCTTTGTCCCCCGCCGTGGTGGAGGACAGTGTCTGACAGAACCTGCAGGGACTGTAGCACCCCTGAAGCCTGAGTGTGAGCAGCAGGAGGAGCCCATCACCCCCCCACAGGTCTCTCAAGATCTTTTGGTGCCTGTGACTTATATTGATGATGACATTGTGGAGCTGGATCCTGGGGGCCTACCTCAAGAGATGGGCCCTGCTGTGGGACTGAAGGACTCAGAGCAGCCCCAAGAAGCTACCTCAGCACTGGGAACAGAGGCTACTGCTATACCTCTGTACAAACCCCACCCTGTCTCCTCTTCCCTCCAGCAGAGAGGAGGCAATACCTTTACCATAGTGCCCAAAAGGAAGCCACACAACACTGGGACGGAGGTTGACAGTAGAACCAGTGGAGCTCAGCAACCAGAAGAACAAGATGAGGAAAGCGGCAGCAAGGGCAAAACCTTGGGGAGCCCTGGTGCACTCCTCCTGGACCTCGGGCCACTGCTTAAAAAGCGCTATCCCACTGTGCATGAGATTGAGGTGATCGGCGGTTACCTGTCTCTGGAGAAGTCCTGCATGAGCAAGACAGACTCTCGCCGCAAAAAGGTAACCTGATGGGGGTGTCGGGGATGGTTCTGTTCTAAAGTGACTGTGCCTTTCCCATGTGGCTCAGCTCATGGTGTGAGCTGCCCTGTGTGAGAGTAGGGAAGCAACGGTGTTAAGGACTTCTGCTCCTGTTAGCCATGTGAAGCCAGCACAGCCCTTGGGAGGCAGAGTTGTGTTGTTTACATCCTCCGTATGAGAGCTGATCCATGGGGTGTACTGCTGTAGCTTTGCAGGACAAGACTGCATTTCATTTAAACATTACAAATTTTGAACATTAGTAAAAGTGAGTAGTAGATGGCTTTGGGGGGTGACCTTTTTTCCAGTGCTGCATGCTGTGTCTAATGTGCTCTATAGCACTGCCCTTCCCTTCATGGGCTTGCTATCTTGCTGTTCTATTTAACAAGGTGACATAAACTTGGCTTCTTGTCTGAGTTAATAAGGTCTTGTTGGTGGGTGAGGGATTAGCAGGGTCTCACTAGGCAGGGCATGTGGGATGTCAGCACCGCTGAACTCTTGAGAATATAGAGCCCCATACCTCTGTTTAGGACGGAGCCTGTGCACAGCAGTGAACTACTCAGAGAAATACATAGCTTAGCCTGGACTGCTGTCAGATGGCTTTGAAAGATCTGACTGCCAGATCTGCTCGCCAGTTGGAAGCAAATTTTGCTCTGGTGAGGCTGAGATTCAGAATCATGTTTGTGCATGTTTATGCTAATTTGACAAAGGTGTAATTTTATTGATATGATGGTCTGTTTCCAAGACAGAAGCAGCACCTAATGCTAAAACACATTGTTGCACTGCTGGTAGTTAAGAACATATGTCACTGACTTTGAGGTTTGAAACAGGACACCAAATAGCTTTTGTTTTTATCACCTCAAAGCAGGAATTGCAGCAGGAATATGTAGCCTTTCCTCAGACTTTGAGGGACTGTTCACAGGGTGGCCTGAGCAGATGTAATATTTAAAGGAAACTTCAGATTTGGATGAATTGCATGTGGAAATTTAGCTCTGGAACACAGCAGCTTTGCTGTTTTTCACTGGTTAATGTTCATCTATGTTCCTTTAACTGGAGACTATGGACTCCTGGAATTCAGTGGTGATTTTTTAACTAATTTGCTGGGTTGAACCATGAGGACCATGTATTAGAATTAGCAAATAATTTAATACTAGCTACACGTAAAAATGTAGCTAGTATTAAATTAACTGGTCTGACCTTGTGTGTTTGAATAGGGGAATTGGCTGGGACTGACTTGCTTCTTCTCTTCTTTCTTGGAAGGGCTGAGACTCGCTATCGTTGTGGCAGCTGCAATTTGAGGTTCAAGTCAGACCATACTAATGCAATGTGCTGTTTCAGGCAAAAACTAAAGAATATCTTCTGAAAAGTAGGGACTCTATGGAGCATGCTTCCCTTAGCTGCCATATCTCCCACACTTGTCATCCAGCCCATTAGGCTCATGATGGGAGGGAGGGGAACCAAGATGGGAGGGGCAAACTAGGG
Source organism: Pelodiscus sinensis (assembly GCF_052426305.1). NCBI lineage: Eukaryota > Metazoa > Chordata > Testudines > Trionychidae > Pelodiscus > Pelodiscus sinensis. The sequence continues at coordinate 2,758,544 of NC_143074.1, read as the reverse complement.
ATGTAATAGTGTAGTTGATTAACTGATAAGTAGAAGCTTATAGGTTAGTGCTATAGACTACATGCATTCTCTCTCCTCCCCCGCCCCTCCCCCCCCACTAGTAAATTTTTTAGCAGCCTGGCTCGAGCTGGGTCCAGGATCTACCATTGCTGCGGCTCTGCATTTAAAATGTATTAGGAACCAGGCAGGCGGGCAGTCCAGCTCAGTTCCAGCTTGCGCTGGGTCCCGGAATTCAACTCCCCCTTCTCTCCTGCAGACAGGGGCTGCTGTATCAGAGGCAGCAGCATGGGGCAACAGGCAGCCAGTCCATGAGGGGAGCTGTCTTTTAAACTGACTCCCCTCATGGACCAGCTTCCACCTGACACCCCCGCGCAGCTGCCTCTGATACAGAGGCAGCAGCACAGAGTGGCAGGGGACTCTGCAGGAGTGGGGCCCAAGTTCACTGACTGCTGCCCCCGTACTGAGAACTATAGAATAGTCGAGTAACCGATACAAATTCATGAGATAAATATCAATTAATTGAGTAGTTGATTAAACATCCCTAGCACAAACTCCCATAGATTTTTTTTTTCTTAACAGAAAGATGGAGGCTGATCATTCCTCCTGCATTTAGGAAGGAGTGGGGGATCTTGGTTTCTCCTAGAAAGAAACCACCTCCTGAACTATAAACATCTGTTAATGCAACCTCTGGTACCCAGTAGAATTACAAGTCAATGGGATAATGTGCTAGCTGCCTACATATTGCCCAGAAGGGGCATCTGAAACTGGAGAGAATGGGTAGTGTGGTGGTTCCAGTGCTAGTTTGGAATGACTCCCTGCTCTGCTAGACTGCCTGTGTACCCTTGGATATCAGAGAGACGCTGAGTGATTTGCCCAGCTATACAGTGGAGACTGGAAGTGGGAGAGCAGTTTGGGCCTGAGGATCTGTTGCACAGTGATACCATTCTGAGGAGAGAGAGATGGCTATGCAGTGCAAGTTTAAGGATACTGTACACACTCCACACCCTAATCCTGATAGGATTATGATACTGGCTTCCACATCACAAAACAGGAGTTGTGTGCAGTGTAGAGGAACTCCAAGAAATGCTGACTCTTGGTAAGGTAATAAGTACTCTACCCACAGTTTGCTGACCAAAGTGTCACACTGGGACATGGGTAGAGATTTCCCAACAACTTCTTGTATCAGCTAGTTCTGGAAGCCAAGAGGGAGACTGTCTTGTCTTATTCTTAAGTAACACTGAGAAACTGATTCAGCCAAGTTAGTCGCTGTGACACAAGCAGTAGTGTCTACAACACAATAAGGTTCGTCTTCCTTTGAGGCCATCAAATTTCAAGTGACAGTTCTAGAAAAGGGGTTCTAAAGCAAAAAATGAGGAAATGAAAATGGTTAGACTCAGCATGCAGGCTGGTCAGATACCACGAGTCCCAGGAAGCTTGTGTCCCTAAACTAGAGGGGGGTATGAAGGCAAGAAAACCAGTGTGGTTAAATAGTAAAGTTCAAGAGCTGGTCTGAACCAAACAAGAATGCTCTAGAAAATAAATCAAGCTGAGCAGCATAAACTGTCCGGTATTACGTAAGATGGGAATGAGGAGGGGTTTGAAGAACAAATTCAAAATCTTTACCTTGGATCAGAGGCAGTGAACCTGAGGAATCAGTAGGCCTCTGGATCAGGAATGTTAACATGATTATTAACCCATTAAACAATAACACTTAATTGGTTAACTGTTTTAATGTAGGGTCTGCCAGGAAGTAACTTTAATAATATAATTAACCTGAAGAACTCAGTGCCACAAGATAGTATTGAAACTGTGTACAAAGGTTTGAAAAACGGCTGTTTACTTATATGGATAATGACAACCTCCAGGGATCACTTCAGTGCTATAAACTCTCCTGCTTCGTGACATAAGCTAATGAGTGAGCAGCACCAGACATTTTCCCTGTGGACAAGCTATTACATAATCTTTCACCCAAGTGGGTCTTTTTTACCTTCCCCTGAAGCATGCATTGCTAGCAACTGTCCGACAGATACAAGGCCGAACAGACCACTGATCTGGACTGGGCATTCTTTTGTTCCTGTGGATGTAAGTAGTGTCTATACCTCGGAGGTTTCTGCTGTTGACAGCCTTAACAGTTGATGATTGTCAGTGAGTTTTGGCTCTTTGCTTCTGATAGCTACAAACTAGCCATGTATCTGAACAAGAGCAAACTCCTGTCTCTGCTGCTGACTGGCCAGTGAGGAGAGGTTGCTCCCAAGACGCTTGAAGTTTGCAGAAGAACAGTTTATTTCTTCAGATGCCTAGAATCTATTCCCTGGTGCCTCCCATAAGCATTGACAAAGGGCTGGATGTTACTGCTTGAGCTCACACCTGTCCTACTAGAGAAATGGGAAAATCTGCTTTGTACTGTGCCCTGGAGGCCAACAAATCCAGGCTGTGGCTGCAAGTTCCAAAATGTGAGCCCCTGCCAGCAGCTCCTGCTCACTTACGCTGACGGAGTGCCTCTGATTTCAGTGCTGGCAGTATATTACCGGGAGTGTCTCAGCACCTTGTGCCCCAGGAGTTTCTTACCATGCTCTGTGGGGAGCCATATGTTCTTGGTTTCTGCTGCTGCTTGAGGTGTCCTGGCTTTCCATGGAGTGGATGTCTATAAAAGTAGTGAGGAAAAACACAAATAACCAGCTTGGCTGCCACGTAGCTTTGTAGGAGTCAACAGAGTGACCTTGGGTACTGGTGCAAAGAGGGTGCCTAGGAGAGAAGGGACGCATTGTGCACAAGGAGAGAGGCCTGAGCAGTGACAAATGCAGTTTTGCCAAAAAAGTCAGGGTGTCAGATACAGGGCTTAAAAGGGACTGTCCCAGCCAGCATGTCACACGTAGCTTCAGAAGGGTAGCTGGGTTAGTCTGTAACTGGAAAACCTTAAAAACCACAGTCAGTGAACATCCGGTGCTGTCTTTAGCCACGCACCAGGCCATCGGAAGCTTGGTAAGCAATGGGCAGGATTCAGGAATGGCTGGAGAGGTCCCCGCACAAGTGTGACTTGTTCTGTTTGGCACATCATGGAGCTTGCTACACTGGATGAGTTGCAGCTAGGTACAGATACAGAAGTGAGGTCCAGTGCTTTTCTGCTACTGCTTGTGAAGAGCTCTTCTTGGAGCTCTTGTCTCCCTGCAGACATGCATGCCATGTTCCAAGCTGCTGCATTTCCGAATGTCACTGTTCTGCTTAAAAGTGTCATGCAAATATCCATTTAGAATTAGGCTCTTCAACAAAAATGCTGCTCTTCTTGGGTTGAGGAACAAGACTGATCATTCTGTCTGCCCTTCTGCTACTCAACCATAGTGGTTCTCAAGTTGTCTCTGGGACACTAAAGTGGGTCACAACTAATATTCTCTTTCCATCCATGTGTAGAATAAATTTTGTTATGGGCACCAAGGCATGTGTGGATGTGTACCACCAGTAGACACACATGATGCTGTGTGGGCAGCTATGTGTGCTCTGCTAAACAGCTGGGTGGCATTGGATCTCTCCCAGTGGCTGGGGCATGCCTCATTTTAATGGTGTCTCCAGAGGTGGTGTTAGGCTCCCCTGGGGCTGAAGCCAGAGGTTGGAACAAAGCTGGGTTGGCCAAAGCCCACTTATAGCTTGATCCCCTGTCTGAAGCTGAAACCTGATCCCTGACACCTGGGTCTTAGGCCCTGGGGGGTAAGTCTCAGGTTAGAGGTCTCATGCCCAGGGCTGAAGCCTTTGGCCCGCCTGCCCAGGGTGATAAGGTTCAGGTGGGCTCAGACTTTGAACCAAACTTCTGGAGCTGTGCAGTGATTTTTGTTGTCACAGAGGTTGCGGTGCAATGAATCCTAGATCTGAAATCTGAAATTCGAGAAATTTTGCCACCAGTTATCCTCCAGCATAGGTACCAACTTCCCCTCTACCCACGGATGGTCAAACTTCACCCCCTCACCCCCGGCCCTCCTCACTCTACCCCTTCCCCCAGCCCTGGAGCTCCCATGGAGACGTGCCTATCCCCCAAGCAGAACTGAGTCATTGGGACAGGCTAGTGCTGGCAGGTAGGCCAGGTGCTGGCAGCCACAAACCTTGAAGCACCACTGTGCAGACTTGCCCTGATTAGGGATATAAGCGACTAGTCAACTATCTAATGAGCAGAAGCTTATCGGATAGTTGATACACTAGTCAACTAGTTGCTCTCCTGTCTCCCCTCCCCTGGCCTTACTGCCTCTATCAGAAAGAGGCAGCAACGGGTGGGGGGGAGAGAAAGAGGTGCTGGGGGAGATGGCTTAAAAGCTGGTTCCCTCCAGCGCCTTGGAAGGGGGCAAGGGTGCAGCAGCTGCGTTTCAGTCTTTGGAATGCACAAGAGCCCTGCTGAGGCTTTTGTACGTTTAAAGCGGAAGCGCTGCGTGGAGCCCGGGGCCAGGGGGGGGGGGGGCGCTCTATGCCACATTTCAATCTTTGAAATGCACTTTCACCTTTGAAGTGTAGCAACAGCCCAGCGGGGTCTTGCTGCATTTCAAAGTGGACGTACCCTCATCGACTAATCGATGGAAATACCATTGACTATTTGATTAGTGGATTAATCTAATTTTATCATCCCTAGCTCCGATCAGAGTCCCATAACGTGGCTCTTAAATCTTGGTGACCTCCTGGCATCTGACTTCCTGCAGCTTCTAACACCCATGGAGCTGATTGGCTGGTGGCAGGGCTGACAAATAGTTTCACCCATACTTGGTGTGGGCGCCCCTTTGCACGATAGAGCCTCCCTGAGGGTGACGTGAATGTGACCTTAGCAGAGTGCTGCTGCTCCAGGAATGGGTTCCTGCCTTTGAGACGCCAGCCCAGCTGACTACAGTTCCTGTCACTGCTGGGAAGAACACACCCACTGCCTGCCCACACCAGCTGGGAAGTGGACTGTAAAGCAGAGATAAATGGGCTCTGTGGTCAAAGTCCTGTTTCAGGAGAGATCCGGTCTGGAGGGCAGAGCCTCATTTGATCGTCAGCAAATCGGAAGGCGCTCTGATCATAGCCAGGTGTGTGACTGTAGTATAGACATGTCCTCGAGTGCCTCTCCCAGTCCCAAAGGAGCTCGAAAGCTTGTGTGTGTCTCACCTCCGTGTTTGGTCTTTGTGAGCCTTCTACCAGGAGCAGCAATTCTCCCCGCTGCGCTTATGCTGCTGCTTCTAACCAGGAGTGGGGAACCCATGGCCAGCAGGCCACATCCGGCCAGCAGCTTGCCTTGTTCCAGGCCACAAAGCTCAGGACTTCCCTCCCTGCAGCAGGGCGAGCCAATGCTGGTGCTCCAGCCACGTGGAAGAGTGAAGTTCAGCCCTCCCTCCCTCAGGTGTGGCTGGAGTGCCAGCGCTGTGCTGCTTGGGGTGGAGAAGCCCCGCTGAGCTTCTCGGGGTGGATCAAGGCAATCTGCTGGCCAGATCAGCCTACAGGCTGGTGAGGGGTGTGGGGAGGGAAGAAGCAGTGCTGCACTGGGAATGGCAGCACTGGGCAGTTCTGTCCCCTGTGCTACTTGCAGGCTCCATGCCTGTTGCTCCCATTGGTTGGAATTCCTGGTCAATGGCAGTAGTGGGGGGCAATGCCTGCCATCATGGAGCCAGCAGTGCCCCCAGGGAGCTGTGCCAGTAGGTTGTCCCATCTGGCCCAGATTCCCCATTCTCTACCTGTTCCTGCACTACACCTCTGGCATCCCCCTCCCGCATGCTGAACCCATCCTTTTTGGCCCCATTCCAGAGTGTAGGGAGCTCCACAAAATCTGCTAGCTCTGGGCCCCCAGAAGAGTTAATCTGGCCTTGGGGGAAGCCATGTACTTTGGCTCCCAATCTAAAAAAGGTTGGCTGCCCATGTTCTAGATCATTATTGAGAGAAGGGAGAGTGCATGAAGCAGGCGCTGTGCTGTCCACCATGGCCAACCAGCCGCAGGCTCTTGGGCCGGGAACACAGTGGGAGGTGGTGCGTTTGGCCTTGGCTGGCTTGGAGTACAGCGTTCTCTGCTGCAGGTCTGGCTGGGCAGCAAGAGTCTTGGGGCTTGTCTGCACTTCAAAGTTTGTTTGGCTTTAGCATAGGCCAGGGTGTGAAGTTATAGTGCTATAATTATTCTGGAATAACTCCATGTGTGGAAGGGACTCATGGCCAGGAGAGCAGTTATTCTGCCCTGCTCTCTGTGGATGCGATCTGTCATTTGGAAGTGGGGAAGGGAGAGGTTGTACAAGGGATGTAAAAAGGCTGTTAAACAGGTAACCGTGTAACTGCTGAAAATCTTAGCAATTACACATGCTACAGGCACTCTAAGCTTTATACTGCAGAGCCCTCAGAAGCCTCTCCCGGGAGCAGGGCTGGCAGTCTCTGCTGGCCCCACTTCTGGGGAGCCAGCGGGTAACCTGGGATGGGAAAGTGAGGGGGCCGGGCCCACCATGGACAGGGATTGTGCTGGCCGTCTGGCTGGAGAAGCCCCCGCGGTTGGCCCCCAGGTGCCTAGTGGAGCTCTGAGGCTGTTGGGGCTGATATTGACAGCATGCTGGGTTCTGGAGGAGCTCTACTTCCTGATGCCTTTGATGCCTCTCTACTGTCTCTGCTCACCAGGAATTTGAAACTAACTTCCCCGTGTCTTCCCTTACATGGAGTTTAATATTTCGAGTCCGGGTGCCTTCTTCCCATCTACCATGTGCTTCGGTGTATTGATTACACAGAGCGGGGTTTTGTAAGGGGAGATCCTTTTGCTGAGCAGCATGGCATGGGAACCGGTGCCTGATCCTACAGACACTCTCCTTTGCCAACAGCCCAGCACTCCCGGGCATGCTAGCCTGTGCCAATCTTACTCTGTGTGGGTAGAAACACTGACTCAATTCAAGAAGCAAAAGTGTGCTAATCTTGGCAGACTCTCGTGGGATGGTATCGAATAGTCTAGCGTGGAGTCACTTCACACTGACGCCTTCCTGCCTCCATGAAGAGTGTGACAGGAGAGCCGTGTTGGGAAAATAATCCAGGCAAGGCTCTTCTAGGGCCCTAACGCTGCTGCTGGGGGTGCAGCTGTAGTACTGCAGTCTGTAGCCTGTGATGGGAGAGCTAGTGCCAGGCTCCGCCATCCCCATGTTACTGTGGGCTTCCACCAGCCAGGACCTGGAGCTTGCCTTTTAAATCTAGACTGAGATTTAAAATCTTCTTGAATTGGTTAACTGGTTAAACAGTATGTTCCATGATTAGCCAGTTCAGTGGGATTTTACGTCCCTACTTCCTGCATTGCTGTCGTGCAAACACCCTGGGGAAAGAAGGAAATGTTCTCCCCACCCCCACTCCCAAGCAGTGTTCTTCCTTTCCTTGGGGTTTAAAGCTCTGAGAAGCCTGCACGGACACTCCCTTTTTTCTTTCCTGACCAAACCGAAAGGATAACTGTATTGCTAGGCCCCGGGGGAGGGGACAATTAAAAGGTCAGGGAGATCCCTCCCCTCCCTGCCCCGACTCTGCCTCTGCATTTCTTCAGGGTCCCAGAGACTCCTGCTTGCTTGTTCCACCTGCTTGGCACAGTACCAGAGAGTGAGTGGCACATGGAGCCCTTTGGCCTGCAGAGGTGAGCCGAGATCATAACTTCCCCTCTCCCCAGTGACTTTCTGGGCGCTACCAGCATTGTTCCCACATGCTCGATGGTGTGTTTACCTGCTCGCTGACCTTCTAGAACACACATGGGAGCTGGCATTCAGCCCCTGTATTGGAAGAAGGTCAAAGCAGCTGGGCGGCACCAGGCTGCCAAAATGCTGCTCAGCTGGTCAGAGACCTGTTACAACATGGGAAAGTCCCAAGTCTATTAAGGACTCCCAGGAGCCTATGGGGTAAATGCAGGGGCCTGGGGAAACCATTCTGCTCTCCTAAACCTTAAGGGGTGTACATCTGACAGTGGTCCCCTCTAATTTTTCCCATGCATGTGCAGAATGAATTTTGTTATGTGTGCCGGGTTGGAAATGTGTGCATCCATATTGGTGCACATAACAAAATTAATGTGGTGGGGCTAGGGCCAAGGGATTTGGAGTGTAGAAAGGGGACTCAGAGCTGGGGTGCAGGAGCGTGAGGGCTCTGGCTGGAGGTGAGTGTTCTGGGCTGGGGCCAGGGATGCAAGGTTTGAGGTACAGGCCGCCCTGGGGCTGTCTCAGGGAGAAAGGACTCCCTCCAGCCACACCTGCAGGACAGATGCCTCTCCCCAGCTGCAGCAGGGTGAGGGCTGGGGCAGAAGTGCCTCTCCCCAGCCACATAAGGTCTGGGCTTGGGGCCAGAGGAGAGGCCTTTATAGTCTACTGTGTAGCTGCACAGCTTAGAGGGAACTTAGATGTTGGGTGCTGGCTGACATGCTGCTTAGCATCCCCGACAGCCCCATCTTCCACTCACTGGCCGTATTTCCCCAAAGTCAGTAACCCTTCTAAACCCATCTCCAAGTGGAGATGGGCCTGCCATTCCTTGATCCTAATTGTAAAGGGCTCCATAGCTCTCCCTAACACTGTCTGTGTCCCGGAGGATTTGAACGTCCGCTCTGTCAGCAGTACAGCAGTGTTCCTCCAGCTCCGTCTCTAGGCTGCCCCGACAGGCCTGTATCTCTGCAGTTCTCAAGGGGAGCTGTGGCGGGGCAAGGGCAGTACTGGGGTGGGAAGTGGCAAAAGAAACCAGGTGCTGCAGGCTCTATAAATGGCGATTGCCTCACTTAGCTGGCAGAGCTGCAAGGGGTGGCTAGGAGGGGCGCTCTGCTCTCTTTGGGACCTGATTCTTTGGTGGTTGGAGGTTCTGGCTCTCGTCCACAGCAGGAGGGGTATTAACTGGGTTTTCTGGACGAGTTGCAACTCTGATCATTGCGCTAACTTAAACTTCCTGTAGGGTTGGCATTCGCTGCACTCTGTGTAATTGGGGCATGCTGCACTGTGCATCGGTGCTGCCTGCTCGCTGGTGAGGGGAGGAAAGCTTGTGTATGTGTGAAACTTGGCGGTTGCTCTGGCACTTCTGGAACAGGAGCCACCAGGGAGCAAGGGTCAGTTTGACGTCAGGGGATCTCGAGGGTAAAGTGAGCTGAGGGCGGGGATTGGCGTGCACTGGGAACAGAAGGAGCTTGTTTGCACTAGTGCTGTCAGGGTAAGCGGCCACTCATGCAGATCTTCTCCTCCACGCCCAGTCCTGCGCAGTGAGGCGGCTGTTTGTTCTGCATGGATGGCCCAGAGCGTTCTCTTGCTGTCTCCCCTCTAACATCTGCTGAGCCCGGCCTCGTTGCATAACTGGCTCATTGGCTCTGCCGCTTGCAGCGTGTCACTTGTTACCAACATGCTGGGTGATGAACACCAGTGAGGTGGCATCACGGAGACCTGGTCTGCATGGAGGCGTCTCGCTGTGGGTTAGCTGCATTGCTGCAGTTCCTGTGGTGCCTGCCCCTTCCAGTGGGGCAGGGGCATGTGGTGTAACAGCCGTTAGTTGCCCAGATAAGGGGTTTGCTGTGCCCCGTCTTTGGCAGGCTTGTGTGGGAAGAGAAGAACTGGCAGGCTGCCAAAGGCTGGCTAGCACGGCTCGCCGAGCACTCGCTCTGTCACTAGGGCTTGGCTCTAGAGTCATGCAGGGAAGGGGACCAGGCGGTTTAGTGCCCAGCCCAAGCAGTCCTGCCTGGCGTTCCTCTCGCCCCTCGCCTCGGTGTGTCTCAGGAAATCTTCACGTTATGCTCTCTGCTTACTCCTTGGGCCTTGCCCCCTGCGCGGTTACTGCTCCTTGGCTAATGTCTTGGGTGCTTGCGAGATGACACACCTGAGGAACAGCCCGCAGTGCTGCAGCTGGGCGCTTTTTGGCTTCTGTTTCCTGTCTTTTGTCTGTGTGCCATTGCGGGCACATTGGCTAGTCTGTCTCCACTAGGGATGTTAGTTAACCTCATGAATTCTTATCAGTTACTCGACTATTCTATGGTTCCTGGGGGTGGGGCCGGCAGCCAGTGCACTCCGGCCCTACTCCTGAGGACCCCCTGCCACTCGGCGCTGCTGCCTCTGTATCAGGGTGCCAGGTGGGAGCTGATCTGCAAGGGGAGCCAGTTGAAGAACCAGCTCCCCTCACGGACTGACTGCCTGTCGCCCTGCGCTGCTGCGTCTGATACAAAGGCAGCAGCCCAGGGTGGCAGCAGCCCTTGTTTGGGTGCAGGGGCTGAGCTCCCAGACCTGGCACAAGCTGGAACTGAGCCAGGCTGCCTGCCTGCCTGCCTGCCGGGCTCCTGGTACCCTTTAAATGCAGAGCCAGGCCTGGCAGGTGTAGGTCCCAGACCCATCACAAGCCGGGACTAAGCTGGGCTGCTGGCCTGCCTGCTAAAAGATGTACTGGCAAGGGGAGGGGGAATGCATGTCGTCTGTAGCACTAACCTATCAGCTTTTGCTAATCAGTTATCGACTACACTATTACATCCCTCGTCTGCAGCTGGTCTTTGGCCATGGAATTCGAACTGGATTTGATCAGTTGCCTTCCTCAAGGCTCTGTCCCTTCTGACCGAGGTGGGGTCCCTCTGGCCTTTCCAGCTCCAAGTTAACTGCTGGGGACTGATCCCCTCCCCTCCCCTTGGTATCTGCCTTGTTCAGGAGCAACTCCCGTTTGTCCTAACTGGCTGAACTTCTGTAGGGGCTGTCTTATTTGACCTCCCTTCTTCCTCCATGCCCCAGTCTGAGGACATCTGGGCCCAGCTCAGGGCCTCCTTTAGCACGTGTTTACAGCTGCTGTTTGTGCTTGGGAAGGCTGGGTGCGCCTTGATGGTGAGCATTGGAACAAAATTGGTGTAGCCTCATAATGCCAGACTCTGTCCCCCCTCCTCCAACACCTTCCTCTTCAGCCCAAGTTCCAGGGGTCACAGTCAGCTGTTAGGGGCAGGGATCAGGAACACCTGATATTCCCCTGGTGCAGAGTGAGGTGGGGGCTCCCTAGTGACAGAGCTGGTGTTTGGTTCTGACCTCACCGGTCTCACAGCCTTGGGTGCAGGTGGCATGATGAGGGTGCAGAGGGGCAGTGGCTGTTGCAGGCTGCGCTTCACCTATCCCCAAGGAGACTGATGCCAGCTAGTGTGAGTTAGGGTAGTCCCTTCCTCCCGCACTGCTCTGCCCAGGGCTGGGGCAGAGAATCAGGAACTGCTGGTTGCTCTCACTTCTCCTGGGGACTGTGTGGGGGCCAGGAGCCATCTGGTGCTGGATGCTGCCCTAGGCTCAGGCAGAGCCAGTCAAGCCTCTAGGCTCCCAGCCCAGCTCGGAAGCAGCTGACCAAGCAGCCAGAGCTCCTCTCCCCCTGCAGTGCATCAGGCAGCCAGTAGGGGCGCTGCGGAGCAGGTGCTCGTGGCCTGTGGCAGAGGTGCTGGCCCTCTGCCCCCTCCCCACAGCTGTAGAGTAATTAAACTTCAGAAGACACAGGAATCCGAGCAGCGCTCGGCAGCCGTCCTTGTGCCCCGTCTCCCTGGAGATTGGAGTCCGGACGCCATGCAGTGCCGGCTTGTCTGGAATGTGCTGAGTCCTGGTGGAGTCTCATCAGCCGGCTGCCTGCTGCTCTTCCAGGGCGGAGGCTCTGCTGGGCGTGCTGGCATGCCAAGCCCCTCCTGCTGCTGCAGCTGGAAGGTACTTTCTCCAGTCTGACCTTGCTGGGAAGAGGCAGGTGCCCCTGGGGTGTTGTGCTGACTCAGGCGAAGAGGAGGAAGGGGCGGGGGGAGCCTGTCACGTGCTCTGACAGGTGAGCAGCAGGGCAGGGATTTCTGCCCCTCCCTGGGAATGGCTCTGGTCTCTGCTGCTTGGAGCACAGGTAATTGATCAGACTCTTTATGCTTCCTCTGCTGTTCTGGACAGTGTCAGGGAAACTGACCAGAGGTGCCTGTGAGTGTGTCAGACCAGACCTGCACAGGTCTCCCTACAGCCTAGCCAGCAGTCTGGCCTGTCCAGGAAGCAGCCAGGACAGCCTTCTCATGGGGACTCTGGCTAGCTCCAGGCAAGGGCATTTATGGCTCTGACTGTGGAGGGTTTGGCACTCCCCTCTTGCCCCCTGGGCTGGCAGAACTGTTGGGACAGTCCTGTGGTGCTCTGCTTCGGGGGCAGGGAGGGCGCTTCTCACCTTGGAGAAGACAGGTACGGTTTAGTGGGTGTTACCCTGGGGCTCTGTAGTTAATATGTCCATGGGTGGGTCCTTTTCCAGCCTTGGCTGTGGGTCCTGCCTGTGACTGGGCAGTTGAGTGCCCGGGCAGAGGAGGGTCCTGCACTGAAGTCCCTGGCAAATTGTGCTATGGGATCTGAGCTCCTGTGGGTGGGAAGATACCTCCTGGTCTTGGAGCAGGGTGGCTGTCCCCATGTCCAGGCAGGGCCTGTGAAGGGGGGAGCCCCAGATGACTGGGTCACTGCAGTGCACTGCATGCGAGCCCCTGCGGCCAGAGCCATGCATGGCAACCGGTTGGGCAAGGGGTGCTCCTTGCAGGGGCAGTGGAGGTGATGCTGCATTTGGATGAGGTTTGGAGGTTGGGTTTGACCCAGAGTTTCCTTGGGGTTCTGGGGCCTGGCTTGCTCTTCAGGGGCACCATGACAGGTGAGGAGCCCCTGGGCAGGAAGAGGAAGCAGGAGGCCCAGAGAGCATCTGTGGGTTGCATGCCCTGCTCCAATTTGCCGTTTGCCCTTTAGATAGTGCTGAGAAGCTAGCAGGGTCTGCAGGCAAGTCAGGTCGCTCTAGGGCACCTTAAACAGGGAGCAAAGTCACAGCATCTGTCCTGGCCATTGTGTCAGCTGGCAGCGTCCCGGGCTGAGCCGGGATAGGGATTGCAGCTCGGTTGCCTTGTTCCCAAGATTCCTTGCTCTCTTCCAGATGAAGATCTCTTTCAACGAGACAAGCCTGCAGACCATGTTTGAGTACCCCTCCGAGAGCTCGCTGGTGGAGGACGGGGAGGAAGAGTCTGTCTCAGAAGGGGAGGAAGATGATGATGAGGACAAGCCCTTTTCCCTGTACATTCCACGCCCAACCAGCACCATGGTCGCTAACGTGCCCAGCTCAGGTGAGCCAGGCAATGTGACGCCAGCCTGCTCCTGGCCTGCCCTGCAGACAGGCTGAGCTGGCACCTACTGGGTTTAGGCAGCATCCACGTGGCGTGGGCTGGCAGCAGCCAGCCCAGCAGGACACCCCCACTCCCAGACCAAGGGAGATCTGGTGAACAGCAACAGGCAAATGGATGCTTGGCTCCTGACTTCCCTGTGCACTGCATGGCGGAAGTGGGTGTTAGAGGAATGTAATCAGACAGGGCCCGAATGGGGGAGGGGAGTTCCACATGCCTCCCACTGAGATGCCCACACAATAGACTGTGGTGTGAGTGCTTGCCCTGTTGGTCCCTGCAGGGAAAGAGGGGGCAACTGCAGCCACCAGAGCCAGGGCAGAAGTTGCTGGGTCCCACACTAGGAGCTGAAGCCTCCATTAGCTCCCATATGACCCCCTAGCAGGAGCCTGGCAGTGAATCCTCCAGCTGGGCCGGACCCTCTGCAGGTTGGGGGAGGTGGCCCTGAGGAAATCTGCCTTCAGGAGAGGAGTAGCTGGCTGGCTGCTGGGCTCCCTGCTCTGGTCAGTAGCTCTGAAGTGTCCGTGTCCCCTCCTTGCAGGTTTCTCCAGCTACACCCCCAAGCACTCCGTGGAGTTCAGCAAGTGGCAGGAGCAGGAGTACGAGAAGCCTGCCACCACCGCCAGGCCGCTCCTGAAAGAGGCCAATCCTCCAGGGAGCCAGGTCATGGTGAGAGTTCAGAGCAGGGGTGGCTGGGTCATGTGCTCCCCTCAGCCACACTGGGCCGGGGTGGGGGGGTTCTTCGTAGGGCTGGTGAGCTGTGCCGGGCCAGCAGAAGCCGAGGAGAGAGCTGGAAGTGGCAGGGAGGGGTTGTGGTTTTTGGGGGACACAGGTGTGGTTTTCTAGAAGGGGGCTACCCAAGGGCAGCATGACTCAGCTGTTCTGGGGTGGTGCCCCCCACTGTCAGCAGGTACAGGTCGTGTCTGGTTCAGACCAGGACTTTCTGAGCCTGTTGCACTGTGCCCTGGCTCTCGGCCTAGCCCTGAAGTGCTGCTGCCAGCGTGGTGCAGAGGAGAGGGAGAGATCCTTCCATGCTGAACCTCTGCATTCGGGTGGAGTGGGGAGCCCCAGTGGAACCAAGGGCCAGACAGGCCAGCAGCAACCACTGCCTCCTTCTGCCTATTGGCAGAGGGGCAGCTGCCGGCCTCCATGCCTTCCTCTGAGAGTGGTAACGTACGTTCAGCATGGAGATGGGGTGTAGCCACCAGCCCCAGCAAGGTACCAGGTTAGAGCCTGCAGCATGGGCCCCTGGCTGTACCCAGGACTGGCAAGGCTTCTGCTCAAACACCTCTCTCCTCTCCTGCAGCTCACTCCGGCTGAGCAGAGTGGCCTCTCCGACTTCAGCAGCGAGCCTGCCCTGTACTTCTGACTCCTGGGCCATGCACCTGCAGCACTCCCTCCGAGCTGGGAACCTGGCAGCTTTCCCTGTGTCCTTGGCTGCGCTTTGTGGGCGGGAGGCTTTCTGAAGCCCCACAAGGAGCTGGTGGCACTCCAGCCTGGCACGGGCCCTGCTGCCTGAGGGGGACGGCATGCCACTGGGCACTTCCGAGAATATTTGCACTGGATTCTGGGACACCTGCAGCTGCTGGGTTCTGCCTGTGGCCTTACACGTTCCTCCTTTGGGAGTAGCTGCCAATAGACTTCTGGGAGTGACTGAGAGCACCTTGTGAGCCCCATGCTGGACGGAGACCCTAGGACTGTCTGCTGGGCTCCGCCCACCCGCAGGTGTGACCTCAACAGGCACCTGCGGCTCTGAGCTGCCGCTGGAGCCAGCGCTCGAACGGCTGGAGAGCTCTGCTTGCGGAGGAGGCTCAGGTTGGCAGTCTCGGCTGTGTGAGCGCTGAGGGCTCTCCGGGGGTTTGCCAGGGTGTGGGCACTCAGGGAGGGTGGTAGGAAGGGGAGACTGCTCTCTGCTCAGATGGGAATGATAATTAGAATGGGAGCGTCCCCAGCCTCCAGTGCGGCTTTGCTCCCTATGAGTGGCTGGACCCGCATGAGGCGACACTTGGCCCCTTGCATTCCGAAGCACTGGCGGGAGCTTCCCTAGCGCAGCTGTTGGTGTCAGGCTCTAAGCACAGTCACTCCAGCCAGGGTTTGCCTGCTCTCCACACGGCTGTGGCTGGCTTCTGAACCTGCTCCTGTTTGCTGGGCCTCAGACATGTCCAGCCCCTGCACTCCCGGCCCCGGCGCACACCTCAGTGTGGAGAGCTCGCCTGCTGAGTCAGCCAGTGCTGTCAAGCCTGCACCTGGCCCTTCCCGCCCCTCTGCTCCAGGCTCTCCCCTTCCTTCCACAAGGAATAGGTGGTTCTCTGGCTTTTTAGAATTCCCCTTCGCTAATGGTCAATGCAAGCCAATATACAGTCAGTCTGCTAGGCTGCCACTGCTTGTGGGCACATCGCTAGTACTGTAGACTCAGGGTCAGAATAGCATGTTCTGGGAAAGACCAATGTTAGTGAACTGAACGTTGCTGCTAATGTGACTTTACTCCTGGGCCAAAAGGAAGGATGACCAGCCCAGGGCTGGCCTCTGAGGCACTGTGGATGGGAGGACAGTATCCGAGTCTGCCACCTTCTCCAAAGGACCGAGCTCCTGTCTTTCTGATTTAAATCAACCGATGCATTCAGTTTGCTTCTCCAATAGAGCACAATCAAGCTGTCTGTGATTGTGGCTGAATTGGAAATGTCTCTTGCACTTGCTTGGGGAAGAGCGTCTGCAGAGTCAGAAGGGGAGGGTGTGTCTGTGTACTCTGGTGGTGCCAGCTCTCTACCCCAGTGACCCTGCTGGGACCTGCTGCTTCTGAAAACAGCCCACGAACTTCACTGCTCCACTGACACGTTGCCAGGCTTGCCAGAGGAGCCAGGTACTGATGCACCTGTACACTGTGTGCTTCCAAAGCCGATGAAAGGCCCCATGCGTGGTAGTGCCCGGTGATTTGTAGTACTTTGGAATTACGGCAATTCAAAAGAACTGTCCTGGTGGTTTGATAAATGGGGGGGTCTAATAAATTTCATAGCAGTGAGCCCTTGATGCTGATGGTTGTCCTTGCCAACGTGGGGTGAGGTGTGCAATGAAGTATAAGCGTTGCTGAGACAAGAGCGGGAATCTGAGGGAGACCCTTTGTTTTCAAAAAGGGTCGGGGGGGCAGTACATGGTATGGCCAGTGGCACCCCCTTCTCCCATGCATTTAGGGAAGAAGAGTGGGAATTCATGCCAACTGTGCCCTAGGCCAAGGACAGAAGGGGAGGGGGAGGTAGTGACTAGGAGAGGATTCCTGAAGGGGCTGCAATGTGGGGAGCCTCTAAAGCAGAGAGGGGGCCACTAGGCCCTGTGCTTCCTAGCAGAGCCCTCTGCTCCCATGCTGCGCACATGCAGTGAGGAGGTAAGGAACGAGGGCGGGCCAGTGAGCAGGGCCTTTCCTATGCCCTGGCAGGGGGAGGAAAGTCCATTTACCCTGGCCCAGAGGGAGGATAACAGGAGCTGTAAGTCCAGCCCAGAAGCTGAACCTGCCTCTGTCCCACATCCTCCAGCTTTGTCCTGCAGCCACACTTCATCCTGTAGACAGGGGATCCCTTCTGCAAACTAGGGGACAGCATAAGCCAGTGGCTCTGGTGAGGCTGTGTGAGCTCTCACTGGAGGTATGCAAGAAAAGCCCTGTGATGGGGACAACACGTTTTCTAAAGTAAGACTTGGCAATCTGTTCACAGGCATAGTGTGACCTACGCTCCCTCCAACTTTCCCATCCATGTGCAGAATACATTTTATGTGCACCAGAGCATGGGTGGGTGTGCACCACCAGTAGAAACCCAAACCCTGGCCGTAGGGGCTCTGCTCATCAGCTGGGTGGTATGTGACTCTGAGCAGCTGCACATGCACCCAGCTTACAGGAGCACTGACTGCCACCCTGTCTCAGGCAGGTGGGCGGGCGGGGCAGACTGTTTGGAAATGGGCATGCAGCCTAAGAAGTTTGAAAAGCACTGACCTAAACCCAAGTGCCTGTAATCTGTAGGCACTAGGCACTAGGTCGAGTGGCAGCAGCATTCCTTCAGCTCTCAGCTGCTTGGCTGGGGCAAGGCAGACCTTTCTGCCATAGACCAAAACGCAATCCTGTTGAAATCCCAAGGGCACAGAGACCTTGTTCAAACAGAACCATCTGTGGCGGCCTTTTCCTTCTATTCAGCTGCCACATCAGTCCTGCTTGAGACTGTGTCTCTGCTGCCCTCGGAGCTTCCCCTGCAGCTCACCAAAACCTCCAGCACTGGGAAGCAAGTTGCTTAAAATTAAATGAAGTTATTAATGGACGTCACAGAACTGGCCCGGACTCCAGTTCTAACAGCCATGCCAGGCAACCGCTAATACTCTGCCTGTGACGTGCAAGCTGCTGACTCCAACTGGGCAAGAGTTCTCGGGCAGATGTGTGGGGCCTGGCCCACAAATGCACGTGGCCTTGGCTGTGTGCCCTCCCCAGCTAAAGTCTTACTTCAAGGAGGGTCCTGAGGCTACTGCGCTTCAGGCTACACATTGCCCCAGCAGGGGTGATCTAGAGGGGAATGCTGCCTACCCTGGGAGGAGCTGGGGGCTGCTGGTCCCTGCCCTGAAGGGCTACTCTCTCGTAGCTCTAGGGCGGGGTCTGGATGTGGCCCTTGTGGCTCAGACCTCCCCTCCTAGCACAGGGGAGCCTGCGCCTACTGAGGGACTGGAGCATGCGAAAGCTACAAACCTGGCCCCCGCTAGGCTCTGGGGTGTAAGGGGAACGTGGGGAGCGTTCTCCTCAGTGAGGGCTTGGGGTTTTTTACTCTAGAAATGCGGCTTCTCCATCCTGGTGGGTGTTTCATCCCTCGTGTCCCAGGCACTGGGCATGGGCCCTGAGGGGGTGTGGCAGTGGGGCTGTCCTGAAATGCAGCTCTCCCGCTGCCCCGAGAGTCGTGGCCCTGCCCCTCCATGCTCTTGTGCTCCTGCTTCCCAGTGTGCTGTAGGAGTGCCCTGTCCCATCCCTCCAAATGATTTTTCTGGGGGTCAGCAGCCCCTGCTCTAGGATGTGCGCTGCTGCTGCCACCTCCCATCTGCTGCACCCAGGCCAGCAGCACAGCCGCTCGCCTCCCTTGGCGTCTGCATGCGCCAGCAGGCTGCTTCCACGCTTCCCACCCTTCTGCAGTGGCCCCTGGCAGCTGGGCTATGACCTCTACAGGGCTTCCCAGGGCTTTGGAAAATGGCTCCTGCCAAAGCAAACCGTCCACTGGCTCTGAAGGGGGAAGTGCGACATCCTGAGGCCCCTTTCTTCCCCAGGCTGCATTCCCAGGGCATCCCAGCCCTGCTCAATGGCACCTGTTGCACACAGCCTGAACGGATCCCCACCTGGCCCCGAGGCTGTTCCAAAAGGACTGACTTCTGCAAAACAAAGATTTTATTAGCCATTGCTTCCCCCAGGTCACGCGCTCAGCATGCTGGCCAGGGACGCTGCGGCTTCCCAGAGTGACCCCCAGAACACTCGAGTCCACGTGCTCAGCTCTCCTTCGTGATGCTACTTTTCAGGTCTGTGGCTCTGCTCAGATTCCCTGCTTCCCTCTTCAGCACATTGAGCAGCGTCTGGGAACTCTCCAGGATCTGGGCAGGCAGGAAACACAAGTTACTTCATTTTACAGAAACTGAGCAGGTCTCTTAGCTGGAGCTGGATTTTGAGCAAGCGCCCAAGGAAGCAGGTGAGCGTCAAGCCTGGGTGTCTCCTGAGAGAGACACCTTAGCTCAGCCTCAGATTCTGGGCTGGAGGTAGGCAGTGCTGGGTGAATGTGTTGTGGCTGTTAAACAGGAGCAGACGAGGGTCCTTCTGGCCTCCCCATCTAGCAATATTAACGCAGACCGGTTCCTTAGAACAGGGATGTTTAACTGGGCAAGTGCTGCTGTTTATAGATGTTAAGACTAGAAGTGACCCTTGCTCATCCGGTCTGACTTGCTGCGTAACTCAGACAATTCCTCCGTCAAACCAGTAACGTGGAGTTGAACTCGTGTATGTTAGAAAGAGATGTCCAGTCTTAGACTCCAGTGGCTACTGCAGGAACCCCTGCAACTGGAGAAAGAGCCCCACCCCAGAATGCCTCCTATGATTCAGTGGTCAGGGCATGCCCGTGGGCCATGAGTGATCCAACTGCACGTCCCTGCTCTGATTCAGCAGCAGGGAGATTGAACCCAGTCCCCCTACAAGCTGTGAATACTCTGACCCCTGAGCTAGTGGGGGAGCACTTCCTCCTCGGTGTTCCTGTAAAATGACAAGATTTCTCCTTAGTCACAGCTGGCCCTAATTAAACACACAACTATTTAAAATGTACATTTAGTGGGATGACATTTCTAAGTGTTTGTTCCACTTTTTAATAATGCCATTTTCTGAAGGCAAATCAACTGCCCCTTACCCCACAGTGTAACAGTGCTGGTGTCAATATTTAACAGAGCTGAGGCCGTGCTGGAGACTGACTATTTCCCAGGCAACCACCGCAAGCCCCATCCCCGTGACTGTTGGACAGTTCTGAAGAGCCTGGGCCATGCCCAAAGTTTAACTTCTTGGAAACCGATGGAATGCGTCCTTTCCATTTTGCAAGAGCTCCTTGAATGAGGAACTGGCTTTGACAGACTACAGATTGTGCACATCTCAGCTCCCTGTGGCTGTCAGCCTGAAGGGTCACTACAGGTAGAATGAAAGCTGTAGGAGTAACTACAACCCTAGAAGCCATGGAGGGGTTCACTGACGCCTGGAACACTCAGAGCTGGCCCCTCTCAGATGGCAGCTTTGAGTTCAGGAGGGAAGTGGCACTGTTCCTTGTTCTCCTATGGAAAGTGAAGCATCCCCCTGCAGCTGTGTACAGTTCCCAGAAAGAGCAGACAACAGCTGGCTGAATTCCTCCTCCCAAGCAGTGCTGGTATATTTAGCATCTTCCTGTTTTTCAAGGGCTGGAGCACAAGTGAGGCTTGGTGTAGATTGATTTATGGTACTTCCCAGGAACCTCAGCCAAGGGTCACGGCCCTCCTGTGCTAGGTGTTGGACCGGCTCAAACTCTGTGTGACTGAGGGGTTGCCATAGGGGCTTGCTGGTGCTTGTGGCCAAGACCAAATGGGAGGGGTTTCTCTTTGAGCAAATGCTCTGTAGACATAGGGTGATGCAGAGCATCACCCTGCATAAAATGACGCTCTGCCAGGGTGGGGCATGGCTCAGCCACTTCAGAACAGTCCCAACCGCCAAAGAGTGGGGACTTGCAGCGATCTGCCAAGTAGTTTGTCACCGACATCCTCAGCTCTGTTACTTACTGACATTCAGAGCCATCTACAGCCTGTGAATGGGAGTTGACCTGCCTCTCCCTAAGCGTATTCTTGAACTAGGAATTGCTATTACAGAATTCACTGTTATCGGGCTAACTGTTTTTTAACCTGCTCTAGAGGTCTGATTGACCAGACAGAGCTCAGGACATGGAAGGCTGGGGCAGAAACACTTTTCATTATGCTCAGCAGCCAAGTAGCATGCCCAGTTGGGATGCTAAATGGAATTATTTTAGTAATCGAGTAGTCGATAGGTTTATCGACTACTTGATAGGGGAAGGCAGCCCCACTCAGTCCTGGTTTGCACCAGGACCAAACCCTGCTGCGGCTCTGCAATTTAAAAGGCAGTAGGAGACAGGCAGCCTGTCCTCGGCTCCTGCTACGTTTTAAATTGCAGAGCCACAGCAGGGTTTGGTCCCCGAGCTGGCACAAGGGAATGAGCTGGGCTGCCTGCCTCCTAAATTTAGTAGGAGCCGGCCGGGTAGATAGTCCGGCTCAGTTGCTGCTCGCACCGGGTTGGGGACCAAACCCCGCTGTGGCTCTGCAATTTAAAAGGCAGTAGGAGCCAGGGACAGGCTGCATGTCTCCTACTGCCTTTTAAATTGCAGAGCTGCAGTGGGGTTTGGTCCCGGCGCAAGCTGGGACTGAGCACGGCTGCCTGCCCAGCTGGTAACAGCCCCTGTCTGGGACCCCTGCCCACAACCTAGTAATTTTCATCCTGTTGCTGCCTTGGGAAGCTGGGGCAGAGGCCCTGGCACGGGGTCGAGTCCGATGCACAGTGGTGAAAAACTCTTTTCAAAATGGAAACTGAATTCCTCAGCAGTAAATGACGTTATTCGTTATCCCGACCCAGTTTTAAAGGGAGGCCACGCAAGAAGGGGCCCCACTGAACTGGGCACCACACAAATGTAGAGTAAAACATTCCCTGTCATGCAGAGCTTGCAAGTCAAACCGCAGGGAAAGGGACAGAATACGCAAGCAGGAGAAGTCGTTCTGCTGCTCTACTCTGCACTGATTAGGCCTCAGCTGGAGTCTTGTGTCCAGTTCTGGGCACCTGCTCAGAAAGTTGTGGAGAAATTGGAGAAGGTCCAGAGAAGAGCAACAAGAATGATTAAAGATCATGAGCTACGAGGGGAGGCTGAAAGAATTGGGCTTGTTTAGTTTGGAAATAAGACAGAGGGGGGGACAGGATGGTTTTCAAGTATCTAAAAGGGTGTCATGAGGAGGAGGGAGAAAACTTGTTCTCCTTGGCCTCTGGGGATAGAACAAGAAGCAATGGGCTTAAACTGCAGCAAGGGAGGTTTAGGTTGGACATTAGGAAAAACTTCCTGCCTGTCAGGGTGGGGAAACACTGGAATAAGTTGCCTAGGGAGGTTGTGGAATCTCCTTCTCTGGAGATATTGAAGAGCTGGTTACTAGACCTCTAGCAGGGTGGTCTAGACAGTGCTGGGTCCTGCCATGAGGGCAGGGGACAGGATTCGATGACCTCGAAGTCCCTCCCAGTGCTAGCGTTCTGTGATTCTACAAGCAGAACAGGTCCCCGGGGTTTGGTGTTCTAAACTTTCAGGCAGTGTTAGGAGGGGGGAGGGAAATAGTTACAGGGAAAGACTGGGGGGGGGGGGGGGGAGGTTCCTCAACATCTATATTGAGACAGTCACAGTGCAGGGAAACCAGTGTGGGACTTTCATGCTCTCATCAGTGCCCTGGGGTCCTATTGAAACCATCCTGCAGTTGCAGAGGCCTCCTCTCTAGCTGGCTCCTGCCTGTGTGTGTCTCAAAGGCCATATGGCTGAGGGGAGGGGAAGGCTGCATGGCTACTAGTCCCCCTGGGGCATGGGATAAGGAGGTTAAGAGAGAGTCCTGTTGACTAGTCAGTTCCCCCGCTCCCTGCTGCCTCTATTAGAAGAGGAGGGGGAGAGAATACTTCCGGCTCCATGCGCTGGTGCTTTGTACCTGGGCTCCGTGCGGCGCTGCCCTTTTGAAACGCTGCCACTGTTTCAAAGCAGCAGTACCACATGGAGCCGGGGGGAGCTAGGGACTCCCCAGCTGATCCTGGGCTCCAGCCTGGCATTTAAAAGTGCGCAGAGCCCGGGATCAGCTGGGGAGTCCCCGGCTGACCCTGAGTTCTGCAGCAATGCCCCACAGAACCCAGGGTCCCAGGCAATGGTGCGTGGGGTTCCCAGCTGACCCGGGCTCTGTCACATTTCAAAGCAGCAGTGCAGCATGGAGCCCAGGGTCAGCGAGGGACTCTGAGTCCCCCGCCGACTCCAGGCTCCACCAGGGCGCTTCTGCTTTGAAATGCGCAAGAGGCCCCGCTGGGGACGTGTGTACATTTCAGTGTGCAGCCCGGGGCCAGCGGGAAGTCCTGCTGACTCCGGGCTGCAGGCAGAGTTCCGCATTCCTCCTCTGAAAGGGTGCCCTGAGAGTAAGCTGGTGGGGTGGGTTCTGGCGTGGCCTAGGGGATTGGGCATTCGCCTGGGGAGAGCAGCGTGGCGGGTTCTGGTCCCTGGCCCACCCCCAGGGGGAGCTGGGGGCTCCTGTACATTTCAAAGGAGGAATGCAGAAGTGCCTGTCAAGTAATCAATGGAAATTCCATCGACTATTCAACTAGTAAATTACTTGTTAGTTAACATCCTTACCGTGGAGAGGCCAAAGTTCTGGGCTCTGTTGGAGAGCAGTGACCCAGGCTATGCCCCAGTTACCTTCCCCATCCTCACTGGTGCAGAACTCTCTGCAGGTCTGGCCCCTGCCCTCAGTCCGCACGCTTGAAAAGAAAAGGCCCTCCCCTCCCTCGCTCCTGTTGAGGGGGTTTCTCAAGCCTTGGTATTCAGCACGGCCCTGTGCTCCTCACGCCCTTTCCAGAATGGGAGACGTGTGCTGGCAAAACTCAAGCACTGCAGCAGCAAAGGCGACACTTCCCACACAACACAACCACAGAGCCTTGCCCCTGCTCTGAAGTGTTCCTTGGGGAGATCACTGCATCTTACTCCTCCCCAAGATTCTGTCTTGTAGGAGAGGGCAGCCAGTCCTCCCTGGTGCCATGAGGCTGTGCTAGGCCCAGACAGTCCCAGGCTTTGCTAAGGCACTGTGTGCCATGAACAGAATGCCAGTGGGCGGTGACGGACCGGAAGAAGAGAGATGATGCACTGGGATTGGAGCTGAGAGTCTACAAGGCAATGCAGGAGGCTCTCAAAGAACTGCAATTTTACAGAGAAGAAAGAAATCTGAGGTTGCACAAGGGCACTTTGGGTGGAGCTGGAATCAAAACCACCAACTCGAACCCCTAAGCCTCACCCAAACTGCCTTCTGAAACGAATGTGCCAAGCCCCTGCTTGCTTACCCTGTCTCTAGCAGTCATTCTAACCACTAGGCCCTAGTGCTCTTCCAGAACCAGGACGAGAGGCCAAGAATCCCAGTTCCCAATGTCCCCCCGCAACGCAGCCAAGTGGCAGAGGGCCGTGGTAGGGGCTGGAGGTCCCATGTGCAGTGCCTGGTGTGGTTTTCTCACAGCAGTACCCTTTTTGGGAGAGCTGTGGAAAGGCCTTAGCTAAGTGCTCCCCAGGGTGGGAAGTGCCATGCCCAGGAAGGCAGCCCCGACGTGCAGTGGCACCTTTCAACTCACTTTTGTAGACGACCACAGGATTTTGGCCGAGGAGTGATTTGAACCTAGTTCTGGTTCAGCCACACCACAAAGCCCTGCTTTCCCTGGCCTTCTGATTGCAGTTCAGAGCTGGTTCTACACGAGGCCTTGCTAACTGGAGAGACACGCCATGCCTCTTCGGCAGTACCACCCAACCCCCCATGCATCGGGCAGCTGCCTTGGAGAAATCCAGCCCCCGGCAGCCAGATACCTTCGTGTAGGCGGCCTCAGTCTCGACGATGGTTTTCTCAAACTCGTTGCGGGTGGCCATCTTGCGAGCCAGGCTCTCGTTGACGCGGGCCAGCTTCTCGGTCAGGAGCCGGATGTCGTTTTGCAGCTTGCTCTTCTCCTCCTCCTCGTGCTGGATCTGCTGGCTCAGCTCATCCCGCTTGGTACACAGCTCCTCGATACCTGGGGCAGGAGGCGAGTCAGGGCCAACTGTGGCCAGGGGCTCAGGGCCCATCCCTCTAGCACGCACGCACGCAGGCGAGACATGTCCTGAGGCACCTGCATGGCCTCCCTGCACGGGGAGGTGGGGCCCACCTGGCCAGTGCAGAGAGTGTGGGGGAGTATGGGGAGGGAGGGGATGCAGTGCACAGAGCGGGCACAGGGTGCATAGGGGGGCAGTGCACAGAGCAGAGGGGGGGTGCAGGGTGCATGGGGGGCAGCAAACAGGGTGGGTGCAGGGTGCATGGGGGGCAGCGTACAGAGCAGACGGGGGCGCGGGGTGCATGGGGGGCAGCACACGGGGGGCAGGGTGCATGGGGGCAGCGCACAGAGCAGACGGGGGGCATGGGGTGCAGAGCACAGGGGGGCAGGGTGCATGGGGGGCAGCGCACAGAGCAGACGGGGGTGCGGGGTGCATGGGGGGCAGCGCACAGAGCAGGCGCGGGGTGCATGGGGGGCAGCGCACGGGGGGTGCAGGGTGCATAGGGGGCAGCACACAGGGGGGCAGGGTGCATGGGGGCAGCGCAAAGAGCAGATGGGGGCGCGGGGTGCATGGGGGGCAGCGCATGGGGGGCGGGGTGCATGGGGGGCAGCGCACAGAGGAGACGAGGGGCGTGGGGTGCATGGGGGGCAGCGCACGGGGGGTGCAGGGTGCATGGGGGCAGCGCACAGAGCAGATGGGGGCGCGGGGTGCATGGGGGGCAGCGCACGGGGGGGCAGGGTGCATGGGGGGCAGCGCACAGAGGAGACGAGGGGCGCGGGGTGCATGGGGGGCAGCGCACAGAGGAGACGAGGGGCGTGGGGTGCATGGGGGGCAGCGCACAGGGGGGTGCAGGGTGCATGGGGGGCAGCGCACAGAGCAGACGCGGGGTGCATGGGGGGCAGCGCACGGGGGCTGCGGGGTGCATGGGGGGGCAGCGCACAGGGGGGGGCATGCAGGGTGCATGGGGGGCAGCGCACAGAACAGACGCGGGGTGCATGGGGGGCAGCGCACGGGGGGGCAGGGTGCATGGGGGGCAGCGCACAGAGGAGACGAGGGGCGCGGGGTGCATGGGGGGCAGCGCACAGGGGGGTGCAGGGTGCAGGGGGGCAGCGCACAGAGGAGACGGGGGGCGTGGGGTGCATGGGGGGCAGCGCACAGAGGAGACGAGGGGCGTGGGGTGCATGGGGGGCAGCGCACAGGGGGGTGCAGGGTGCATGGGGGGCAGCGCACAGAGCAGACGCGGGGTGCATGGGGGGCAGCGCACGGGGGCTGCGGGGTGCATGGGGGGGCAGCGCACAGGGGGGGGCATGCAGGGTGCATGGGGGGCAGCGCACAGAACAGACGCGGGGTGCATGGGGGGCAGCGCACGGGGGGGCAGGGTGCAGGGGGGCAGCGCACAGAGGAGACGGGGGGCGCGGGGTGCATGGGGGGCAGCGCACAGAGCAGACGAGGGGCGCGGGGTGCATGGGGGGCAGCGCACAGGGGGGTGCAGGGTGCATGGGGGGCAGCGCACAGAACAGACGCGGGGTGCATGGGGGGCAGCGCACAGAGCAGACGGGGGGCGCGGGGTGCATGGGGGCAGCGCACAGGGGGGCAGGGTGCATGGGGGGCAGCGCACAGAGCAGACGAGGGGCGCAGGGTGCATGGGGGCAGCGCACAGGGGGGGCAGGGTGCATGGGGGGCAGCGCACAGAGCAGACGAGGGGCGCGGGGTGCATGGGGGCAGCGCACAGGGGGGGCAGGGTGCATGGGGGGCAGCGCACAGAGCAGACGAGGGGCGCGGGGTGCATGGGGGGCAGCGCACAGGGGGGCAGGGTGCATGGGGGCAGCGCACAGAGCAGACGGGGGGCGCGGGGTGCATGGGGGAAGCGCACGGGGGGGCAGGGTGCATGGGGGGCAGCGCACAGAACAGACGGGGTGCATGGGGGGCAGCGCACGAGGGGGCAGGGTGCATGGGGGAAGCGCACGGGGGGGCAGGGTGCATGGGGGCAGCGCACAGAACAGACGGGGTGCATGGGGGGCAGCGCACGGGGGGGCAGGGTGCATGGGGGGCAGCGCACAGAGCAGACGGGGGGGCAGGGTGCAGGGGGGCAGCGCACAGAGCAGACGGGGGGGCAGGGTGCAGGGGGGGCAGCGCACGGGGGGGCAGGGTGCAGGGGGGCAGCGCACAGAACAGACGGGGTGCATGGGGGGCAGCGCACGGGGGGGCAGGGTGCAGGGGGGCAGCGCACAGAACAGACGGGGTGCATGGGGGGCAGCGCACGGGGGGGCAGGGTGCAGGGGGGCAGCGCACAGAGCAGACGGGGGGGCAGGGTGCAGGGGGGCAGCGCACAGAGCAGACGGGGGGCGCGGGGTGCATGGGGGAAGCGCACGGGGGGGCAGGGTGCATGGGGGGCAGCGCACAGAACAGACGGGGTGCATGGGGGGCAGCGCACAGGGGGGGCAGGGTGCATGGGGGCAGCGCACAGAGCAGACGGGGGGCGCGGGGTGCATGGGGGAAGCGCACGGGGGGGCAGGGTGCATGGGGGGCAGCGCACAGAACAGACGGGGTGCATGGGGGGCAGCGCACGAGGGGGCAGGGTGCATGGGGGAAGCGCACGGGGGGGCAGGGTGCATGGGGGCAGCGCACAGAACAGACGGGGTGCATGGGGGGCAGCGCACGGGGGGGCAGGGTGCATGGGGGGCAGCGCACAGAGCAGACGGGGGGGCAGGGTGCAGGGGGGCAGCGCACAGAGCAGACGGGGGGGCAGGGTGCAGGGGGGCAGCGCACGGGGGGGCAGGGTGCAGGGGGGGCAGCGCACAGAACAGACGGGGTGCATGGGGGGCAGCGCACGGGGGGGCAGGGTGCAGGGGGGCAGCGCACAGAACAGACGGGGTGCATGGGGGGCAGCGCACGGGGGGGCAGGGTGCAGGGGGGGGCAGCGCACAGAGCAGACGGGGGGGCAGGGTGCAGGGGGGGCAGCGCACAGAGCAGACGGGGGGGCAGGGTGCAGGGGGGCAGCGCACAGAGCAGACGGGGGGCGCGGGGTGCATGGGGGAAGCGCACGGGGGGGCAGGGTGCATGGGGGGCAGCGCACAGAACAGACGGGGTGCATGGGGGGCAGCGCACGAGGGGGCAGGGTGCATGGGGGAAGTGCACGGGGGGGGGGGCAGGGTGCATGGGGGCAGCGCACAGAACAGACGGGGTGCATGGGGGGCAGCGCACGGGGGGGGCAGGGTGCATGGGGGGCAGCGCACAGAGCAGACGGGGGGGCAGGGTGCAGGGGGCAGCGCACGGGGGGGCAGGGTGCAGGGGGGGGCAGCGCACAGAACAGACGGGGTGCATGGGGGGCAGCGCACGGGGGGGGCAGGGTGCATGGGGGGCAGCGCACAGAGCAGACGGGGGGGCAGGGTGCAGGGGGGCAGCGCACAGAGCAGACGGGGGGGCAGGGTGCAGGGGGGGCAGCGCACAGGGGGGCAGGGTGCATGGGGGGAGGCGCACGGGGGGGGCCAGGGTGCATGGGGGGCGCAGCGCACAGAGGGCGGGGAGCAGCGCACGGGGCTGGGGGGGGGGCTGGCCGCCGCCGCCCCCCCGCACCCTCCCCCCCGCGGGTCCCCCCCCGCTCACACTTGACCAGCTCGTTGTTGTAGCTCTGCAGCGCCGCCCCCTGCTGAGTCATGGCGGCCCGAACCCGGCCCGGCGCGCGCCCCGCTCCGCCCCGCCCCAACCGCCCCGCTCGCCCCGCCCCTCGCCCGGCTCCGCCCCCGCCCGCTCGCCCCGCCCCCGCCTCACGTGCCCCTGGCGCGCGGGCCGGATGGCGGCGGGGCCGGGCCCGGAGCTGTCGGCGGCCTGGCACGCGCTGAGCACCGGCCTGGTGCCGCCCGCCGCGCTGGGGCTGGTGAGTGAGAGCGGCCCCCCCGCAGGCCCCCCTCGGACCCCCCATATAGACCCCCCCCGTCTCCCGCCCGACGGACCCTCCATGCAGCCCCCCTCGGACCCCCCGTGTAGACCCCTGTCTCCCCCCCCGATGGCCCCCCCACACGGCCCCCCCATGTATACCCGCCCAGACGGCTCCCCCATGTAGACCCCCGTCTCTCCCCCTGACGGACCCCCCCATGCAGCCCCTCCTCCCACACAGCCCCCCCATGCAGGCCCCCTTAGCCCCCCCAGATGGAGCCTCCCTCCAGGCCTCCTAATCACCCCCAGACTGCCCCCCACCCTGCAGACAGGCCTAGCCGTGCCCCCCGCCCCGGATCCCAGCCATTTCCCCCAACCCCCCCGCCCCGTTTTTGTCCTGAGAACCCCTAAGTGCGTAGGACAGTTCAGTTCGGGTGGGCCCCGGAGAGGGTGTTGGTTGCAGATAAGGCAGCTCGATTTTCTAGTTTTGTTAGGGCATCGCTTGGGCAGCAGATTTAAGGTGGTGCCTTTGCACCTCTTCTGAGTGCAGACTTAAGGCTGAACTTCCTGGGTCTCTCAATGTTGTTTCTATCCAATTGCTCTTGCAAGGTCGCAAACCAGAGGAATGGATGTCTGCCCGCACCTTTAAGTGCGTTCTCACCCTGGTGTGTGGGAATTGCCTTAGCTTTTGTTCTTGCCAAGTCAAAGATGGTCGCAAGAGAGGAGCCTTGGGATCCCCGCAGGGATCCAGGGCCACCCCTATTCTTAGAATGTTCTAATTTGGAAGCTCATTCACTTAACATTTTCTAGGAAAATGCATATTGTTTCCAAATTGAATCTGCCTGTTCCGAGCCACTGTATTTTCGCTGGTTTAGAGGGAGCGAATTATGGAAACTTCTGTGCACTGAATGGCTGGCATTGTGGCTTTGAGCTCTTCGATAAATAGGCTGCTCACCTGACAGCTCCCATGGCCGCTGTCAGCACGGGGAGCAGTTGATGCCAGTCACGGTGTGGGTGCTCATGATGTGAACACCTTCCTATCAGCAGGATTGAGACCCCACCCTCTCCACCAACAGCAGGTGGTTGGTAACCTACAGCCGCCTGACACGTGACCCAAATACCAGTGGGGGACATGCTCCATCCATAGCCTGCTGGCTGTTCTTTGAGGAGGATTTGCAAAGCCCAGCCTCAGTGATTTGTAGGTGCCCAGGCTTGTGTTTAACTTGGTGTGTCTCTTTAGGCAGGCCCCAGATCAGGTTCAGCAGGGCTGCTGAAGGACAGTGACTTGCAGGCGGCCGTGGAAGTGCTGCAGCGCTATGACTTGCACTCTGTCCTGGAAGAATGGTTCACTGAAGTTTTACAGACAGACTTGCAGGCCAATATAGCTCCTGAATTCTGGAATTGTATTGGCCAGTATGAAAACACGGCGGAAGAGCCACAGTGCTCCTTGCTTCTCCTGGATGCCTTTTGTCTGCTCAAGTGCCGCCTCGACCCTTATCTGAACAGCTTGGACCTTCTGGAAAAATGGACCAGAATGGGCTTGCTCCTTGGAACAGGCTCCCAGGTGCTGCGAGAGAAAGTCTACACCATGTTCAAAGCCATCCTTTTCTTCACCACCACCGAGACGTTCCAGGAGATGATCCAGCAGTTCTACAGCCGCACCTTCAAGATTTACATGCGCCAGGGGAAGAAGGGTGAAGGCGGAGTGAAGGCGTGCGAGAGCAGCATGAGTGAGAACGAGCCAGAGAGCGATCCGGAGGACGGAGGAGACGGCCGGCAGTGCCTGGGCTGCAGCAGTAAGAGAGAGCAGTGCTGGTGTCCCACAGCCATGGAGCAGTTCCAGCAGCTCAGTGAAATCCTGTGCGTATCTTACAGCAAGGTGGCGAGTTGTAGGGGCCTGCGCTCCCCCCCTCCCCCGCACGTTTGCTGGCTCAGGTCTCCCTGAGTTCCGCCACCCTATGCTTGCCCCCCAGCCCCGCCTGCTGTCCCTGGGTGATTTTAAATGCCTTGGGGGGGCCCCCACCACAAGCAGCGCACAGAGACCCACTCTTCTCCCCCCACCCTCCCAGACCCCTCGGAGGTGCTGGCAGCCACGCAGAGTGAGCGGCAGGAAGCCTCTCTAGCCCCGCTGCACTGCTGATGGGGGCTTCCAGGGTGTGTTAATTCACCTAGGGGCAGCAGGAGGAACCAAAGGATGCGCTGGGCGGAAGGCATGTGAGTGGCAGGTGGGGCGGGAAGAGCAGTGGGAGCAGCACCGTGCACTAGGAGCTGCTGCCAGAGGGTGGTGCCTCCCAGGTAAACATGGCACCCTTTACCCTGGTGCTGCCCCCAAGCTCCAAACTGCCTCCCAGAGCCTGCCTCCTCCTGCGGCTTCCTCCCCCACCCCAGGCCAGAGCCTGCATCCGGGCCTCATCCACATTCCCTCCCAGAGCATGCACCCTGAACCCCTCCCGCATCCAAACTCCCTCCAAGAGCCTGCACCCCTCCTACCCACCGATCCTCTGCCCAGACTCTTGCTCTCTTGCTAACAAGACCAAGATGGCTGCACACAAACTCCCTTACTCCCTTTTCCTGCCTCCACACTACTGATTGTAATGAGAGATTATGGTATGCTGATGGTATGAAATTTGCATATAAATTCCAGTTCAGCAGTTTCACCTTGCAACCTGGTTTGGAAGGTTTTTTTACGTTGGAAGTTTGATATTTGATATGACTTGGGCTATAGCACGCGATCCCGTAGTCTGTTGTTTAGAATCCGAGAG
Organism: Pelodiscus sinensis; assembly: GCF_052426305.1. Lineage (NCBI taxonomy): Eukaryota > Metazoa > Chordata > Testudines > Trionychidae > Pelodiscus > Pelodiscus sinensis. Next base: position 2,727,459 of record NC_143074.1, on the reverse strand, counting down.
TGTTCTATTGTCGCATTTGCTTTCCATTCGTGTCAGATGTTAACATTTGGCTCCAGTTGCCCTGTTTTCTGTTTTTTTTCTCTCCTAGTGGATAAAATCCCTTTCCGAATAACCACCCTGCTTACTGAGCAAACCCCATCCCCATAAGTCTGTGGCACTGTTGTCCAGCTAGAGATTTAGACAGCTCACCGGAGTATTGGCTCACCGAAGTACCGGGTTGACATCTGGCAGAGTTGTAACAGTGTCTGTCTGGGCTACTGGCTCTGTGGAGAGGGAAGCCAGTACCTAATGTGACCCCTGCTAGCCCATGTGCGGTACAGGCCCCAACTCCGGTTACTTCACACTTAGTTTCATGCTTCCCTTTCTGTGTGCTCTAAATGAGGCCGGTGTTTGTCTGCAGCCACAGGCTGAACTTGCTGGAGAGAGTGAGCGCCGATGCTGTCACCACCATCCTGCACAGGATGCTAGAGGAGAGGATGGAGCGCAGATGCAGGGGCGAGTATGAGCGCTCTTTCCTGACTGAGTTCCAGGAGGTAAGGCCTACAGCAGGCTCGGAGGGGGGACACAGCACTTCCCTGTGGAAGGGATGATATCAAAATGAAACTCCTGTTTGGAAAAGTCCCAACCTGGCCCGCTAGGCGCCCCTCCTCCCCCATTTCACTGTTTCCCTTGTGTTAATTACAGCATTAATACAGGGAAGTCCTATGGCCTGTATTATGCTGGAGGTCACAGTAGATAATTGCCCTTGGTCTTTTGACTCGATGAATCTATGTACTGAGCCCAATAATTGGTGTATGGCTGAAGGATTTCTAGAAAAGCAGCCAGTCTTGATCTGAAGACCTCAAGAGATGAAGACTTCACCACTTGCCTTGGTTGGTTGTGCCAATGGTAAATCACCTTATTAAAAAAATTTAGCTTAGCATCTGATTTGAATTTGTCTGGCTGGAGCTTCCCACCACTGGTTCTTGTTCTGCCTTTTTCTGCTTTAGAGAGACCGTTCATAGCTGCCATTTTCTCCCCCGAACGGTACGACGTCACCTGGCATCTTTGGTAAATTCAACAGATTATGCTCTCAAGTCTCCCACCGCCAGGCGTGTTCTCCAGCCCTGCAATCATTGTTGTGGTTCTTCTCCATCCTCTCCAGCTGTTCAGCAGCTCTTTAAAAATGTGGGCCCCAGAACTGGATGTGCTCTTCTAATATTGGCCTCGCCAGTGCTGTGCAGGAGGTAGAATCGTTGCCCTGCTCGCACCTCCTGTGCTTCCACATCTCAGGGTCACACTAACTCTCTTTGCCCCAGGATTGTGCTGGGAGGTCATGTTCAGTTGCTTGTCTACTGTGCCTCCCTCAATCCTTGTCAGTCACTGCTCCCCTCCCCCCTCTCCCCCCCGGTCTGCATTCTTGGTTCCTCCCCCCTCCCCCCCCCCCGGTCTGCATTCTTGGTTCCTAGACGTTTAACTTTGCATTTGATTGTGTTCAAATGCATTTTGTTTGAATGGATGAAACTTACGAAGGGATCCAAATGGCTCTAACTGCACTGACCTCGTTAGTTACCACTTCGTCAGGTCTGATTGCAAATCTGGCTGCATCTCATTCCCTCACCCCAATGATGCTTCCCCCAGCTGCAGCCCTGGCTATTGCAGACCAGTGATCTCCAGCCTGGGCTTGGTTTGGGCCAGAGCCAAGGGCAGGGCTCTTCCCAGGTGGCTAGTGTGGAGTTGTGAGCTCTGGGAAGCCTGCTGCGAGTGTCCTAGATTCCCAGGCCAGAGGGCACCATTGGGATCAGTTTGACTGACAAAGGCCAGAGACCTTCCCCAGAATAATTCCTACAGCAGATTTCTTGCTCCAGTCTCGATTGAAAAATTCTCGGCTGATGAGCGCCCCACGTCCAGGGCCCTGGGTAAATAGTTCCAGTGGCCAGTTACTATTAAAAATGCACCTTCTGTCCAGTCTGCCGGAGGCGAGCGGGGTGGGGGCTGGCACCGCTGGGCTGCGGCTTTCTCCATCGTGTCCCTCTCGTTGTGCAGTGGATTGAGAAGGTGATCGGCTGGCTGAGCAGAGTGTTCCTGCAGGACAGTCCCATGGGCCACTCCACCCCCGAGTCCAGCAGCACGCTGAAGCGCTGGCGGTGCCATGTGCAGAGGTTCTTTTACCGCATCTATGCCAGCATGCGCATCGAGGAGCTCTTCAGCATCATCCGTGGTGAGACTCTCCCCTCGCCGGCCAGCCAAGACCTGCCCCACGGCCGCGCAGTTCTGCCTTCCCCGCCCCGTGTCCCGTCTTTGCTCTCCCATCCTTCCTTGGAGGCCCTGGCACGTCCTCTGACTGGTCTTTGGCTTTAGATTTCCCAGAGTCAAAGCCAGCTGTGGAGGATCTGAAGTTCTGCCTGGAAAGGACCAATCAGCGGCAGCAGCTGCTCAGCTCCTTGAAAAGCGCTCTAGAAATGCGGCTTCTCCATCCTGGTGGGTGTTTCATCCCTCGTGTCCCAGGCACTGGGCATGGGCCCTGAGGGGGTGTGGCAGTGGGGCTGTCCTGAAATGCAGCTCTCCCGCTGCCCCGAGAGTCGTGGCCCTGCCCCTCCATGCTCTTGTGCTCCTGCTTCCCAGTGTGCTGTAGGAGTGCCCTGTCCCATCCCTCAAGCTCCCCGTTTCTCTGCCGTGCAGCAAGGAGCCGAGTAAAGGTTGTCTGTAGGGATGTTAAAGACTAGTCGACTATCCAATAAGCATTTACTTATCAGATAGTCTTTTAACTAGTCGATTTCCCCCTCCCCCTTGCTGCCTCTGAGATAGAAGCAGCAAACGGGGGAGGGGTACTTCAAAGTGTGTGGCACTGCCCCTTTGAAACCCCAAGGTGGTGTTTCAAAGGGGCAGCCGCTGCCCCTTTAAAATGCCACCTCCATGTGTTTCAAAGGGGCAGCAGTGGAGCCTAGGGGCAGCTGGGCCTCCCCAGCTGATCCCGGGCTCTGCATGGCATTTCCCCAGAACCCGGGGTCAGCTAGGAAGTCCCCAGCTGACCCCATGCTCCACAGCAGCTGCCCCTTTGAAATGCCAGAAGTGGCTTTTTTAAGGGGCAGCCGCTGCACAGCTGATCAGCGGGGGCTTTTGTACATTTCAGAGGAGGAATGCGGAAGTGCCTCTCGACTAGTTGAGTAGTCGATAGAAATTCTGTCGACTAGTCCACGAACCGCATTTTAACATCCTTAGCTGTCTGTGCGCGAAGGCGTCTCCACAGTGCTGCGTGGCTGTGCCAGCGGTCTCTGATGCTCCCGAGCACGCCGTCTGTGCTGAGCTGGTTTCCATGCAGCCTTCCTGGTTGGCACCTCCTGCCTGGGGCCTCTGTCCCTCCACCTGACCAGGGTACTGCAGCAGCAGGCACTTCCCCGCCAGCACTGTGGGTTTAACTGGGACTCCCCATGGGGCCCTTCCTGGGCCTGCGCTTTGCTCTCTGCTCTGAGACTGCCTGTCCTCCCCCTTGGCGTTAGGAGTCAACACGTCGGACATCATTACTCTCTACATCTCGGCCATCAAGGCCTTGCGAGAGCTGGACCCCTCCATGGTTATCCTAGAGGTGGCGTGTGAGCCCATCCGGAAGTACCTGAGGTAAGCGTGAGCGGCTTTTGCTGAGCTGCCGACAGATGTTAAACCTGGGCTCTAACAAACTAGACCTGCCCATTTGGTAAAGGGGTAGATTTTAATTAGGGCAACCCCTCTTCACTGAGTCCAGGGAGAGCTGGCTTGCTAATTCTAGTTCTTGGGTATTTTACCTGGGATCGTATCTCTCAGATCAGGACACTTGGTTATTCTTCGCCAATTAACAGTTTACTAATGCACAAAGAACCACATTACTAACCAGTCACCCATCAAATGTTTTAGGCATGTACAGAATACACATGCAGCTCTGTGCTGGGACCTGAGCAGCTATGCAAGGAATAACCGACTTGTGATTGCCGGCTATTGACTCTTCACAGTCATAGATTTGTCCCACTTCCCATAATTTTCCAGGGAATAAGGCAGCACATGATTTAAGGCATGTCTGGGAATATAGTCCCTGCTCTTGGAATTGTTTGGCACGAAGAGGACTCATTTAAAGCATCAAGGGCAGTTGCTTAAAGCTGTTCAGTAAGTTTCTCTTAGGCAGTTTGCTTGGCCGTACAAAGGAGGAACATGACTATAGCATTAGTGACTTAAAACCCAAACTATGGTGCTTGGAGGTTTCATTAGGAGGAACGTAGCCCCAGCAGGGTAGCTCTGCTAGTCACGTTAACACAGAAATACAGTTGCTAAATGAACTCATCACTGTGTAATCGTAGTGACAGCTGGATTTGGAGTGTCCATGTGGCTCGTCCTGGTGTCACTAGCAAGTCACCAGTCCGGGTTCTGCAGCCTATAGGCAGAGTTGAGTCAGAATTCTAAGGCCGGTGAAGCTGGAGGAAGAGGGGCCATTTGTAACAGTTCTAGGTAGTTCTAGGGATGTGCCTCTTAGAGGCAGCAAGGGAGGAGGAAAAGAGGAGGGGGTACTTCAAAGCAGCAGTGGTGCTGCCACTGTGAAACACCATGCGCAGTCCAGGGCCAGCTGGGGTGTCCCCAGGCTGCACGCGGTGTTTCAAAGCGGCAGCACTGCATGGAGCCTGGGATCAGCTGGGGATTCCACCGCTGACCCCGGGCTCCCTGTGGCCCTGCTGCTTTGAACTGCTGCAAGGAGCCTGATGCTGGGCCCCCCACGGCGGTTCAAAGCAGCCACGCTACGCGGAGTCCCCAGCTGACCCCGGGCGCCCCGCGGAGCTGCCACTTCAAAACGCCCCATGCCCAGCGCTTTCGCCTTTCAAGTGGAGCTGCAGCCTTAGGGCTGTTGCCACGCTTCAAAGGCAGAGGCGCCCTATCGACTAATCGAAATGTAACATCCCTAGTTCCTCCCTCCGAGGCAGGGGGCACCTGACCATGCCCCGTTATCTACGCTGGGCGCTCCAGCACTTCCTTACCGCTAGTGGGGGCAGCCCTCCCTTTCGCGCACCTTCTGCCGTCTCTGGATGAGGGCTCAGAAGGAAAGTCGCAAGCCCCAGTGTGTCGCGGGATACTCCCTCCCTGTGGCCCAGCACAGAAGGGGGTGGTGAATCGTTACGTGCTGCCAGCGATCGAGCACCCAGGTAAGAGGGCCGGGGGGCAGTCGCTCTGGCTGGGCTCAGCACGTCTCTTCCCTGGGAGTCCGTGGTGCTTGTCTGGGTCGGGCGGGCCCGGTGCTGTAGGTGAGAGCGTGGGGAGCGCTTAGCACCCCCTGGCGTGGAGTAGATTCCATTGTGTACAGGCGTTGGTTTGGTTTGTCTCGGTGCCCCGCTACGCTCGTGTTCCAGCACCCCAGGGCCAGGGTCAGGCCTCCCTCCTAGGAGTTCTGTCCGTGGCTTTGGGAGTCACTCCATAGTCCCCTGCTTAGGGCAGTTCTGGTCCTCCTCCCGCTGCTGACGGCAGCCTCCTCCCTACCCTGCAAGACTGGCAGGGCTGGAGGGGCAGGGCTACCCCCTACCTGCTGCCAGGACTTCTCGGCACTTCTCTCGTCTGCACGGTGTCGATACTCCCTGGCCACGTGGGCGTGGCCAGTCCGGGGTCCTGCGCCGTGGCCTCGGCTTCCCCACGTGAGCGCGGGTTAGTTGAGTGGTGTTCTCACTGGACACTTGCTAGTGGCACTCAGGCAGCGGCTGTGTCTGTGCTAGCTCCATTGCTACCCAGCGGGTGGGGCTGGCACAGAGCGAGCGGCTCGGACCCTTTTCCTGGTGGCGGGCTCGTGTGCTGCTGCGTTCCCCGGGGGCCCGTCGGCCTGGCTCGTTGGGCCGCTGGGTTGGATCCTGCAGCGCTGCGCTCTGGTCAGCTGCTCGTTCCTCTCTGCTTTGTGCCACGTATCGCCACGTTCCACCGCCAGGAGGGGCCATTGTGGCAGGTGCCCGAGGTCGGCTCCCAGGCTCGCTCGGTCACGGCGGCAGCTCAGATTTGGTGGCTGATCCAAAGGTCGTTTCCAGGCTAGCCCCAGCCTGTGCGCGTGGCCGGCGCTCGTCGGAGGTGCGTAGAGCACGTTGCCGGGGCCCTGTCTGCCGAGCGATCTGGTCCTCGTTGCTCGGGAGCGTGCAGGTCTTATTTCCCACTCCCCAGCGTGGCCATGCTGTGCTACTCCCTCGCTGGCCCCCCTTTGACCACTTCACCCCCTGCTCTCAGGACCCGGGAGGACACGGTGCGGCAGATTGTGGCGGGTCTGACGGGCGATGCTGAGGGCTCTGGGGACTTAGCAAACGAGCTCTCGAAAGCTGACCCGGTGACGCTGGAAAATGGCCAGGAGAGTGACGACGACGTATCGGAGCCGGAGGACTGGCTGCCGGACCCAGTGGATGCTGACCCAGGTTAGCCGCGAGGGCCAGAGGAGCCGCAGGCGGCTGCACCCACCCTGACCTGACTGTTCCTCAGCCCACAACTTCCTCCTGGTTCTCTTGGGGCTGCTGCTCGCCCTTGGGGGGACAGGGGCAGAGTTGGGGGGAGTGAGGTGTCTCATGTTCTGCTCTGGCCTGTGTTGTCAGGGAAGCTGAGTTCGAAGCGCCGCTCCTCGGACATCATCAGCCTGCTGGTGAGCATCTACGGCAGCAAGGACCTGTTCATCAACGAGTACCGCACGCTGCTGGCCGACCGCCTGCTGCACCAGTTCAACTACAGCGCTGAGAGGTGAGGGCTGCGCCCGAGTCTGGCCAGGCAGTGCCGGGGAAAGGCTGGTGCGGGGCTGTCTCTGAGATCCAGGGTCTCCTCCCGGCGCCTGTGGCCGTCGGCTTGGACGGATGTCATCGGCGCCAGCCTGGAGCGAAATGGCCTCTGGCTTGGTGGGCCGGGTGCAGTGTGGGCCAGGACCCTTCGAAGGGAAGGTCAGCCACGGAGCCGAATCCAGGCTGTCCCAGGCCCATGGGGCTGCCCCACATGCCAGTGGAGCCCTGAGACACTTGGAGGCAGGGACATGGCGGCTCCGGGGAAGGAGCAGTGGAGTCCAGGGAAGAGCAGGTCCCCCTGCCCCCCCCAGGATCCTCCTGGCTCCATCACACTGAAGGCCTGCAGAGGCTGTTCTGTGGGGAGGCAGCATTGCCAGTGAGGAGAGCACAGGACCGGGGGTCAGGAGACCGGGATTACATCCCCAGCTCCTCCTCTGACTGGCTCGCTGCCCTTGGCAAAGTCCCGCTCGCTTCCCCCTTCGGAAGGGGGTTATGAGCCCCCCCCCGTGCCCGGCGCTCTGGCTGGCGAGGGGGCCAGGGGATGCTGCGCATTGTGAGGTAGGCGTGGCGGGGGCAGGTACCAACTGCCAGCCCGGCCGCGGGGGGTGGGAAGTTCGTGCAGCAGTCCCAGGATTGGGGTAGAAGTGCTGCGTGTTGGTGGGTCCCTCCATGCCTGGCACCACCCCGAGTTAGCAGAGGCTGCAGGGGCAGCTGGTCCGTAGGGCTGCCGTGGGCGCCTGCCGGGCTCTGCCTGGGGGGCGGGTATGAGGCCGGCCTCGGCTTCTCCCTCCTCGGTCTTGCTTGCGATCGCTGCCCCTCTGTTGCCAGGGAGATCCGCAACGTGGAGCTGCTGAAGCTGCGCTTTGGGGAAGCCCAGATGCACTACTGCGAGGTCATGTTAAAAGTAGGTCCTTGGTCCTGCTGGGGGGGTGCGGGGGGGCCTGGTTTGAAATGAGCCCCCGTGGGGGGGCTGCTGTGAGGCCTGTGGCGGGGGCAGAAGTCTTGTGAGCAATGGGAGGGCCTCGCTGTGGCCCTGGGTGAGAGGGGGAGGGGGTGCTTTGGGGGTCCCAGGACTGGGGTCAGGTCCTGCGTGTTGCAGCTGTGAGCGGGGTGGGCTGGAGAGCCGGGGCCGTCCCATCTGTCCCCGAGCGGGCCCAGCAGAGGCAGCATTGTGCCTGCAGGCATGGGGCGATCCCAGCGTCTCCCTGCCGGGTGCGCGAGCACCGGACTGGCGCCCTCTTCAGCGCGCGGGGGGAAATGGCGACGGCCTGCCGTGTCCCCGTCCTCTCCCCGACTGTTCTCATGCCCCCTTCTCCAGCTCAAGTCTGCTCTGGCAACGGCCCCGTGACGCGGGGCCCAGCCCGGCTCTGCTCCGGCGCCTGCCAGGAGAGGAGCCGGCGCTTGGAGCTGAGTGCTTGGCCTGCCTCTCCGCAGGATATGGCCGACTCGCGGCGCATCAACACCAACATCCGGGACGAGGAGGAGAAGCTCCCAGAGGGGGAGCGGGCCCCCTTCAGCCTCGTTGCCGTCGTCCTGTCCAGCGAGTTCTGGCCGCCCCTGAAGGAGGAGAAGCTGGAGCTCCCGGAGCAGATCAAGGAGGCCATGGACGCCTACTCCAAGAAGTACGAGAAGTTAAAGGTGAGGGAGCCCTGTGACCAGCTGGACCAGGCTGCCTTGGAGCTAGCGAAGCCCCCAGCCCGGCCCCTCGGCCCCGCTTCAGGAGGGGAGCAGCGCCGCAGAGGCCGTTCCGTTTACGTGTCGTTTGCACCGACACCGCGCGTAGTCGATAAGGGCGCCTCCGCCTTGGAACGTAGCCAGAGTGTCCTGCCGGCTCTTCCGCGGGGAGCACGGTTCTCGAGCCGGCCCCGCCCTCCCGGGGGCTTAGTCCCCAGCGGCCCCCGCAGCGCCTCTGCTTCGGCAGCGTAGCAAGTGCCAGCAGGGCTCTGTGCATTGCAAAGGCGGCAGCGCCACCGCTTCCCCGCGGGGTCCCTGCCCCTTTCCCCACGGAGACTGTGCTGGGGGGAACCAGCTTTTAAGCCGGCTCCCCCAGCACCGGACCCTCCTGCTCCATCCCCCTCCTTCCCCCCCCGCCCGATTGCCTCTCTCTGGTGGGGGGAAGCAACTAATTGAGTCGCAAGTCGACTAGCCGATAAGCAATGCCTGGCTAGTGGCTCCCATGCCCGGTACTGCGCACTCCTAGCCGGTGTCGATGGGGAATGCAGCTGGGGGGAGGGGCTGCACAGTGGCCTGTATGGGGAGGGAGGGCGGGCCAGGAGGGCCGGCCCCAGAGGGCTGGGCAGCTGTCGGGGAAGGGGCAGGGCGATGGCCTCAGCGGCTGCGCCTGTGTCTGGGCGGAGGGCAGTGGCCGAATGGGGCTGAGCACGGGGGAGGGGGCTGTCCCAGCGCCCAGCCTGCCAGCTGCCCGCGAGCGCCCTGCCATGCACGGGAGGGGTGAGCAGCTGCTGCTTCCGCTTCCAGGCCATGAGGACTCTCAACTGGAAGCATCACCTGGGCCTGGTGACCCTGGATGTGGAGCTGGCGGATCGCACGGTCTCCCTCTCCGTGTCCCCGGTGCACGCAGCCATCATCCTGCACTTCCAGAGCAAGAGTGAGTGAGGCCCGGGGGTGTTCACGGCCCCCTCGCGCCCACCGCCCCTGACCCAGACCACGGCCCCGCTGCTCTTCGTGCTGCTCCGAGCGGCCTGTTCCCCTCGCGGCAGTCGGCACACAGCCTGCTTCCTGGAGCACGGTGCCAGGGCCCTGGTTCTCTGCCTGCTGGCAGCTCAGTTCCTGCCACGGCTGCCTGCCCGCTCCCTGCTCTCATGCCCTGCCCAGCCCCCTCCCTGGGGTGCCAGTTCAGAGCCATCTCGGCCGCAGAGCCTCCGCAGCAGCTCCCGCAGCTCGGTGCCTGTTTCCAGCTAGGGGCCAGGCTGACTGAGGGGAGAGGAGAGGCGATAGGGGGGATGAATCTGACTCCTGCGCTCAGGGAAAGTGCAGGGCAGCATGGCTGGCCTGGCAAACGGAAGCCAGCCTCGTGCCCGGCGTAAGTAGCCCGCAGGACTCCAGCGGCTAGAGACGCCGAGGGCGTAGCAGGTTCAGAAGAGGCCTGGCCGTTGAGACGGAACGAGGCAGACACCGCTGCAAGGGCTGGAACCCTGCCAGGCGTCTGAGCCAGCCCTTGGCGCCCAGGGCGCGGGAGGATCGGGTGGTCCCAGAGTAGCCCCCCGGGTTTGGCAGGGCTCTGGGCTGGGTGCCCCTGTGACCTGCCCTGGCCGTGCGGGTGCTGGTGGGAGGCGGGCTCAGGCCTGTCCCGCGTCGGGTCCAGCCCCCAGCCCGGGAGTGACGCTGCGGCTCCTTGGGGCGCCCGGGGCCCCCCCAGGCACGTGGGCTCTGGCGGAGCTGAGCGAGGTGCTGAAGGTGCCCGTGACGTCGCTGCGGCGGAAGATGACCCTGTGGCTGCAGCAGGGCGTCCTGCGGGAGGACCCCCCGGGCACCTTCACCGTGATCGAGGAGGAGCAGAAGGACCAGGTGGACAAGGTGGTTCTGATCGACAGCGATGAGGAGGGGGACTCGGCCATGGCTTCCCAGGCTGACCAGAAGGAGGAGGAGCTGCAGGTACTTTGCTCAGCCCCTGGGGCATTGCCAGCCTGGGAGGCCCTGCCCTCTCCTCTGGGCGGTGGGTTGTTGCTTGGTCCAGTCACCTCCGTTAGCAGCTCGCCCAGCCGCGGGTGCTGGCTCGGAATCGCCCCTGGCCGCCAGAGGGGCCCTGGGCCGTGCTCTGGGTTCCTGGGGAGGGGGTGGAGTCCAGCAGCAGGAAGCTGCCTGTGAGGGTGGGCACTGGGAGCTGCCGCGGGGCGTGGAGGGGCTCACCCTGCCCTTGGCCGCTAGACTCATTCGTGTGCCGCTGGCTGGAGCTTGTTTCTGCAGCGCCCTGGGGCTGCGCTCTGGGGCACCTCCCTGGGGGGGCTGCGCGGCGCTGGGGCACCGCCCTGGGGGGGCTGCGCGGCGCTGGGGCACCGCCCTGGGGGGGCTGCGCGGCGCTGGGGCACCGCCCTGGGGCGGCTGCGGGGCGCTGGACGCAGCGGAGTGCAGCCCATGTTCTGCCAGCCCTACAGACCTGTCCCGCTGACTCGGGGTGCCTGCGCTCCTCATGCCTGTCCCTGGCGTATACAAGGCTCGGGGGGGGGCGGGGGCCGGGCTGGGATTGACCCCTGCCCTCCTGTGTCCCGCTGCAGCTTTTCTGGACGTACATCCAGGCGATGCTGACCAACCTGGAGAGCCTGTCCTTGGAGCGGATTCACAGCATGCTGAAGATGTTTGTGATGACGGGCCCCGTGGTGACCGAGATCGACATCCAGGAGCTGCAGGGCTTCCTGCAGAAGAAAGTCCGGGACCAGCAGCTCATCTACTCGGGCGGTGTCTATCGCCTGCCTAAGAACTGCAGCTAGAATCGGGCCTCCCCACGGACCCCGGCGCCCCGCTGCATCACCCCCGTCCTGCCTGCGTCCCGCGGTGGCTGCCTCGCGGCTTGGGGAGCTCTTGTCCCGGTGGCTCGGGGTACTCGGGGCTGTAGCGCAGTGCAGCTGCAGCGCCCCTCGGAGCCGGGCCAAGCCGCGGGGCTGGTGCCAGCCAGTCAATTCCGTCTTGTACGTTGGCCACTAGGGCCCTCTCCCTTGTTAATAAAAACTGTGTCTATCGGAGAGCCCCGACTGCTTTGCCGCCCCTCCCCCACGGTGCGCTCTGGCGTCCCGCCCCGGCGGGGGGAGCTGGACGGCCCGAGTTCGTGTCTGCAGGGCAAGATGCTCTCTGCTGCCTCCGCAGCCGCTGTCAAAGCTGCCTGGGTCCTGTAACGCGGCCGGAGCAGCCTCCTAGAGCTTGCTGTGTGCTGGAGGCCCCCGGAAGGCGCATGGCAGAACAGGGCGCTCTCTGCCGCGCTTGCCTTGGCCTACGCAGAGAAGTCGGCTTCTCGTCCCTCCTCCCTTCGAAGGGAAAGGCCCGTGGAGGGACCAGCGATGTGCAGTGGTACCGGCCTGGTTGCTCCGGGGATGGTGGAGAGGGGCCTTGCATGGGCTGTTCCAGGAACACGGGTTGCTAGGAAGAGATGGGATCCACCAAAGGAGGAGCGTCTTCGCAGGCTTGCTAAGCTAGTGAGGGGGCTTCAAACTAGGTTCCCTAAGGAGGGGGTGGAAGGTTTTTAAATCCCGGCTTGACCAAGCCCTGGCTGGGCTGGTTGAGTCGGGGCTGGCCCTGCTTTGGGCTGGGGGCTGGACTCGGTGATCCCTGAGGTCCCTTCCAGCCGTGGGATTCTGCGATTCTCTGGCACGTCCTCACGCCGGCTCGGCCCCTGCAGGGCTCTTGGGGCTGAGCGTTCAACTGGGGTAGCCGTTCCAGCCTGCTGCCGCCATTGGCCCCCGGCACTGGGCGGGCACGTGGCCACATGGACCCTGCGGTCCGGGGGCTGGAGTCGGCTGGGAGAGGTGGCTGCTTAGGGGGAGGCTCGGAGCTGGAACTGTTCCAACAAGTGGCTTCCCGGGGTCCCGCAGTTCTCGGTGCATCTCCCTTGCGTGGGACTCCCCGGCGCCGAGTGACCCCGGTGGGAATGGGGCGGTAGCAGCGGCGGTTGGGCTGCGCTGGGACCGTCCCCCGGCCCTGCTGCTGAGACGGGAAGGCAGCCACAGCTGTCCCTTTGTCCCCTCGGAGGAGCCGCCGCCTCCCGCTGTCCCTGGGGGGTTTTCTTGCAGTTGTGGGGGCTCAGCTCCCCCAGCCCCAGCTGGCTGCCAGTCAAGTGTGTGCTCTGATCAGCTCACGGGTGCTGCCCAACGGGCTGTGGGGGAGAGCCGGGAGGGGCAGGAAGAGGTGGATTAAGGGTGGGGCCTCAGGAGGGGGGTGGAGCAACCCCTGGGGAACATGCAGCTCAGGCCCATGGGGTCACAGGTCTCCCCGCAGCAGGGCGGGAACCCAGGAGCTCTCCGAGCTTGCGTCTCCTGGCCCCCTGGCTGAGCGGGAGCCGTTCCGGCCAGTTTCCTAGCAACTCCGCGGTCCCCAGCCGGGGAGGTGATGGACACCCCATGTCCCTTAGCCTGCCCGGGTGCAGCCTGGAGTCGTCCCCCTGGGAGCTGCGCAAAGTGTTGGGGAAACGAAGGCTCGCAAGGACAATTCCCGCTTCGCACACGCCGTGTCGGGCTCCGCTCCAGTGCCTGGGTTGGTGTCAGACTGGCAGGCCAGTAATGCCCGGGGCCGTCCTGCTAAATACTGGCTGGGGAGCTTTCTGCTGCTCTGCCGGGGCTGCCCCTGGCTGCGGAAGAGTCTGGGAAATCCACAGGAGCGGTCCAGCCCCTTGGCTACCTCCTTAGCCAGCCTCTACCGAGGGGCCGCTTGGCGAGCGGCGGGCAGGGAGCAGCCTTCGTCTATTGTGACCCGCTGCAGTCGCAGGGAGGGGTTATTGTGACACGGCGGCGCTGGGGCTGCAGGGGGAGGGGTTATTCTGAGATGCTGCTTTGTCAGGGTGTGTTCCCATCAGTCAGGGCATCGCAGTGCCAGTTACTGAGAGATGCTGTAGTGTGTGTGGCAGCTGTTGTGAGTGTGTAGGGGATGCTTGAGAAAATGGTGGTGACCATGTGATTTAGCCAGATGCTCTCTTCTTGCTGGCTATGACAGTGCTGCGGTTGGTGAGCAGGTGGGTGGAGGGGCGATTGTGACATACTACAGCTGGGTGTGCGGAGGGGTGATTGTGACATTACAGCTGGGTGTGCGGAGGGGCGATTGTGACATTACAGCTGGGTGTGCGGAGGGACGATTGTGACATGCTACAGCTGGGTGTGCGGAGGGGCGATTGTGACATGCTACAGCTGGGTGTGCGGAGGGGCGATTGTGACATTACAGCTGGGTGTGCGGAGGGACGATTGTGACATGCTACAGCTGGGTGTGTGGAGGGGTGATTGTGACATGCTACAGCTGGGTGTGCGGAGGGGTGATTGTGACATGCTACAGCTGGGTGTGCGGAGGGGTGATTGTGACATTACAGCTGGGTGTGCGGAGGGGAGATTGTTACATGCTACAGCTGGGTGTGTGTGGAGGGGTTATTGTGGGTGCTTCAGTATAGACGTAAGTTTAGGAGATTTTGAGATGCGGGGGTCACGCCATGTGAGAGATCTATTGGCCAAGTAGGGGCCCAGGTTCCAGTGAGATGCCAGGCTGAGAACAGGGTTGCGAGGGGGGGCAGACGTAGGGAGAAAGGGGGATGGTGTGAGCTGTGGGAGGGTTATTGTGAGGGGCAGGCTGCATACTGTGCAAGGCAGCGGCGCTCAACCTTTCCAGACAACTGAACCACTTCTAGGGGGCTGGGTTGTCTTGCACACCCAAGTTTCACTGCACTTATCCTAGGAAAAAGTTCCTACCTGTCAGGGTGGTTAAACACTGGAATAAATTGCCCAGGGAGGTTGTGGAATCCCCATCTCTGGAGATATTTAAGAGCAGGTTAGAGAAATGTCTATCAGGGATGGTCTAGACAGTATTTGGTCCTGCCACGAGGGCAGGGGACTGGACTCGATGACCTCTCAAGGTCCCTTCCAGTCCTAGTATTCTATGATTCTACGATTCTATCCGTACACACGAGTCCCAGCCGCCCCATTGCTGGCAAATTGCCGACGTGCTCGGTTTGCCGTGTAATTATCCAGGAAAGCGACTGGGATTTAAACCGTGCACCTGCCGTCAGTGTGCAGTCTGTAGAGCGGTAGGAACAGGCCACTGTCTGCCTGACACTGGGTTGTGCCGACTTCGCTGGTGCGTTTCTGTAGCCGGCTGTGAAGGGATGTCCCTGGGGGGCCTGTGTGGCTCCCGAGAGGTGCACGTCCCCTGGCTAAGAGCCACTGTGATCAGAGGGGGGGGGTCTGACCGAGTCCCTGATGGGCGGGTTGCTGGGAGGCGCACGGTGGAGCCAGCCTCTGTTCCCTGAGCTGGGCGCTCCCTGTGTCCCTGCAGCGTCAGAGACGTGCGAGTGCCCCGGCGGGCCGGGCCAGGCCACCCCTGCAGCCATTGTTGCCACCTTGGCCTGTCTCAATGTGTGCGCCCTCACTGTGCTTCTCCTGGCAGTGGCCCTCGTCCTCCGCCCGGCCCGGGAGCAACGGTGAGTGACAGGTGCAGCCGCGTGACAGCTGGTAGCGCCCTGGCCCTCTGCCCCGCACTGCTGCTGCTGGATGCTGCGCCCTGGGGAGCTGACGAGGCCCCTCAGTGGGCTAAGCCCGTTGGGTTCCTCAGAACCGTTCTGGTGCTGGCCTGGCTGACAGGAAAGGGGCCAGTGGCCCCGAGTCCCCGGCAAGGTGCCTCCGACCCAGCAGCCAGACCGTGCGCGTTTCCCCCCCGCCGCCTTCTCCGCTAACACCCGTCTCTTGTTTTCAAGGCTGCTCGGCCAAGAAGCCCCCGGCCCCCCCGCCATCCTGTAAGTCTCAGCGCCCGGGTTCGTACAGTAAGTGCGGCCGGGGCCGGGGAAGGAGAATCCGCTCTTCCCGGGAGCGGTCACAGGGCGGCTGGCCCGGGGGGGGCGTGTTGCCGTCGCACTGCAGCGAGTCGAGATCTTTCGCTCGAAATGGCGGCTCAGTGGCCAAGCGCCCATGGAAAGCCCCCAGGCAGGGAGAAGACGCGTCAGACGCAGCCTTGTCCATCTCCGGGGGCCAGGCCGGGACTCCCCTGCAGCCCGCGCTCTGGTGCATCGTTCCGAGCAGTGGCGCTTCGGCGGAGAGGCTCCTCCCTGTCCTCCTGCGTTTACGTTTTCTTGCTTAGTTCGAGCCCGTTCCTCCTCCTAACTCCCCTTGCACCCCAGCTGCCTCCCCGGCGGTTCACGCCGTTCTTGCCTCCCCGTTGGGCCGTACCTGCACTGCAGCTCACGTCAGCAGGACGCGTGTGCTCCGGGGGAATCAGCCAGCCTGTGGCGCCCTAGGAGTTACGCCGCCGGGTGGACGGTGTGATGCCGAACGGGAGCGCTCCTCCTCCCGACACGGCTCCTGCCGCTCGCGGGGCCTGGAGCAGCGACGTCCGCGCGCTGCCGGTTACGTGTCCTTCCCCTCGCTTCAGCCCCAGGGGTTCCAGCATGAGCCGAGTGCCCCGTGCACCAGGGAGAGCATGCGGTGCGCTCAGGCGTCCCCGGCCACGGAGGCTGGCGCCCTGCTGCTCTGCCTGGGGCAGGGTGGGCATGGGGCGAGGCAGGGATCCATCCCACCATTGCTTATCGGGTTCTCTGCAGGGCTGCTCAGCCAAGGCCCCCTTCAGCCCAGCACCAGGGAGCAGCAAGACGTGTGGGGCGGATCCGTGTCTCCCTGCCCATTGTCCTTTGCAGCATCGTGGCTGGTTTTTCCGTGTCGGGGGGGCCCTGGGCTGGAGGGAAGAGGGGCTTGGGGCTGCAGGTGTGGACAGTGACTGCGGCAGCGTCTCTCCCCCAAAGACCCCTCCCTGCTCCGTGAATTGAGGCACTGTGATCCGTTCTCCGGGAGCCCGGCAGGAAGGCGTGTCCAGAGCAGGGGCGGTTGGGGTCGTTTTGTGGCCTGTTCTGTGTGGCGCTTGTCTGGTTTCTCTTCAAACCTTTTGTATGGTAGGAAGCCTTTAAATCTGGCCGTTTTGGCCTCGCTGGCCAATCCGTACCTCAAACCTGTCTGCAGCGCCAAGCCGAGAGCACAGAGATTTGTGGGGGGGGGGGGGGAAGATGGTGCAAAAATGTTGCTTTTAAGAAACTTTTTAGGCAGCGTGTCACATTCTGATTGGAAGCTGAGATGCCGTGCGTGGAAGCCTGACCGAGGTATTGGCTGGGAGCATACGTGAGCCTGCGGGCTGCAGCGAGTGGGCTGGGTGCAGAAAAACCTTTCTCCCTCGTCTGCCACCCTCTGTCAAATTTTAGCCTATCGCAGAGGATCACTTGTGTGCAGCTGCTGAGAGAAAAAAGTGGCTGGATTTGTACCACGATAGGTCCGTCCACTCTGTGTCCAAATCCCAGCCTCAGATCAGCTTTACAAACACACGTGTTCTTGTGAAGAGTTGTGTTACTGCGCATGCAGCATGCCTGAGCCCAAACCACAAAGGCCAGGCACTTAAGCTGAGCCCTCTAACAGTGCAGACCCTGTACTTCTCCCAGGACAGACACACACACCTGACCATTACCACAATGGCTGAACACCAGTGCTCATGTACCGCAGCCTTAACTCTGTCCCCCACATGTGCAGGCCTTGCATCACCCCCGTCAGCCACCCTTCTCTACGCTAACCATGGCCGAGCCGCCGCCTCCCAACCGTCGGCTGCGACAAACACCCACAACTACCAGTGTTGAGGAAAAATGCTCTAGGGCAAGAGGTGTTCAAAAGGGGGGGTGTGGGGCAGAGTTAAGGTTGCAGTGTGCAGCACCACAGTTGTTGTAATGGGGAGTGCTGTGCTGTTGTGTATGGCAATTGGGTAGCTTTTCATACTTTGGGAGCCGTCTAGTGGCCCTTTCTGTTTCCTGTTGTGGACGCCCCCAGAGTCGAACACAGCCACCGTGGAAGGCTGAGAGTGGTCAGCGAGCCTGGCCGTGCACGTGCGGCGTCCTTGTATTGTTCCTGTTGAGTTGTGTGGGTGGAGGGGCCGAGGGCGTCCCGCTAAGTGGCTTAGCTTGGGTGCTTCAGGCCTGTGGCCCCAGGCTGTGCGCTGCAGCTCAGATCCTGGGGCCAAAGAGCCTCAATTCTCCGTTGGCTTCAGCTCTCCTGGAAGCCCTGGGGCCGCGGGGAACAGCTTGGGGGGGGGGACCTGCCTTGGGAGTCGATGGCTTTCAAAGTCAACTGCCATTCTGAGCTGCGTGTGGCCCCTCTCGGCCGGGGGGGGGGGGGAAACGGGCTCCCTGGGGCTCTGTCACTTCTTATCCCTGCTCCCTTGACTGGCAGCCTGTGTGAGGGGCCCGGCAGGCAAGGGCACGGCCCAACGGCAGGAGCCTGGTGCCTGCCGGAGGGGGTTGTGCTGCCCCGGGGGATGCCCCCAAGTCAGAGCAGTAGGGGCGACCCCTGCTGGTGCGGGCTGGGGCACTGAGCCCTCTGTGTTGTTGCAGGCCCCGGCCCGAGAGCATGTACGTGGATCCCAGCGAGCTGCACCCAGGACCCAAGTGAGTGGGAAGAACAGGAGCCGGAGCCCCCCGGGGCAGGCAGCTTGCCGAGGGTTTGGGAAACACGGGCGCCCGTCCGCTCCCGCTGCCTGGAGACCGATGCGGGGCCCAAGCGGCCCGTTCCGAAGAGGCAGCACCGTGCCGGCTGGCTTTATCTTGGCAGCATCCTGGGTTTGGCCTGCCTGCAGGAGGGGCTCTTGCTTGGGGTGCCGGGTGCTGGAGAGGACGGGGCGCCCCCCTCGAGTTTCAGACCACGGGAATAGGAGCAGCTGTGAGTGAAGGTAGAGCTGGGGGAGGCAAGCCCCCAGTCCTGCCCCTTCCAGCCAGGCTCCTCTCCCAGCACCATGGGGTGGTGGGGCAGTGCATGGCCCCAGCCTGCCCCGCCCCGCCCCGGAGCACCGGGAGGGAGGAGGGGGTGTGGCCCCAGCCTGCCCCGCCCCGGAGCACCAGGAGGGAGGAGGGGGTGTGGCCCCAGCCTGCCCCGCCCCGGAGCACCGGGAGGGAGGAGGGGGTGTGGCCCCAGCCTGCCCCGCCCCGGAGCACCGGGAGGGAGGAGGGGGTGTGGCCCCAGCCTGCCCCGCCCCGGAGCACCGGGAGGGAGGAGGGGGTGTGGCCCCAGCCTGCCCCGCCCCGGAGCACCGGGAGGGAGGAGGGGGTGTGGCCCCAGCCTGCCCCGCCCCGGAGCACCGGGAGGGAGGAGGGGGTGTGGCCCCAGCCTGCCCCGCCCCGGAGCACCGGGAGGGAGGAGGGGGTGTGGCCCCAGCCTGCCCCGCCCCGGAGCACCGGGAGGGAGGAGCGGGTGTGGCCCCAGCCTGCCCCGCCCCGGAGCACCGGGAGGGAGGAGGGGGTGTGGCCCCAGCCTGCCCCGCCCCGGAGCACCGGGAGGGAGGAGGGGGTGTGGCCCCAGCCTGCCCCGCCCCGGAGCACCGGGAGGGAGGAGCGGGTGTGGCCCCAGCCTGCCCCGCCCCGGAGCACCGGGAGGGAGGAGGGGGTGTGGCCCAGCAGGCGTCCTGGGGCGAGTCTGGGTGGGCCAGGCTGGTGGCTTGGTGGCAGGGTGAGATTGTGGAGTTGCTGTTGGCCCAGGGCTGTCCCTGAGCAGCGGAACCAGCAGCTCCCCTCTCTCCGCCTTCCTCCCATGAAACTGGGGGTGTCTGAGCTGTGCCGCCCGGAGGGGCTGCCCCTCCGCGTCGGGGGTGGGGCTTGTATTGCCTTGGGAGCCTGGGGCAGACACCCCTGCACCGAGCGAGGCCAGTGTGGTTCCCAAATGCCCCCTCTGGCAGGGAGCCTGGACCGGCTTGGTTTGTCAGGCTGCACCTGGCACCCAGTTACTGCAGGGAAATGGCCTGTACCTGGGCCTGCCCGCCCTGTGGCACGCCGCTGCCTGCTTCCCCGCTGATGTGACGAGCGCCAGGGAACCGTTTCCGGCCTGCCTCTGTGCAGGGAGGAGACCTGCCAAGCGCTGGGCTCCTCACGCCTCCCCCGCCAAGAGCAGCTGTACTGTCCGTGGAACAGCGGGTGCTGCGCTTCGCATGCCCTGGCTCCTGCTGGGAATCAGCCGTTGCTGTCCGCGCCTCTGCCGCTCCCTCCGCAAACACGCCAGGGCCCTTCTTGCATTATCCTGCGCCTCCCCAGGACTTGTTTCCTCTCAATTCCTGGGGGGCTGAATCCTCCCCGGTTGTCGCAGCCTTGGCCCCAGGTCTCGGTAACTCCTGTGACATACGAGTGTGTCCCAGAAATGCCATTGCTAGAGGCAGATTGTCTTAGCCACGGCAGGGGATCTACCTTTGTAACGGCAGGGGCAAGGGCCACAGCTGGGTCCCGGGCGGTCCCTGCTCAGGATCCCGATAGTACGTTCTAAAACGGGCTGGTAGATCAGTTGTTTGTAAATGCAAGTTCCATTTAAAATTGCTTTTCCGTTTTTTGAGTCTTTGCACCTTCCGTCCCTTGCCCTGCAGCGTGTCTTCGTTTGCGCTGGGGAGCGAGCGGCTCAGGAGGTTTGACGTTCTGTCTAACCGGCAGGTTTACCCAGTGTTGCGTGGGTCCTTAACAAATGCGCGCTTGTCTTCATTTCAGTCAGTGCTCTGGGGTGTGCTGGGGAGGGGGGCTCGGGTGCAGGCTGCTCCGGGGAGAGAGGACGCCCCCAACCCCTCCTCACTTCTGCAGCTTGGGGCCAGGTGAGAAGTCCCTGTCCATGGCCACTGCAGCTCCAGTGGGCACAGCCCCGGGAGGGGGCATCTCCCCTGGCTGGGGCAGGTCCAAGTTCACCTGCCCCCTGTGCTCCCCAGCCAGAGTGTGGGGTGCAGCAAACTGCACTTCCCCCTGGTTCCCGACAAAGGGGAACAGCCAGCAACATCCCTGTATGAATTAGGGTGGGGGGGAGTTTCAGCTTCCTCCCCCTGCCTCTTAAAGAGTGCCTGGGGCTGGGAGGTTCAGGGATGGGGCAGTCCTGGGCGGGGGGGACGCATCCCCAGCCAGCTCCTTTCACTGCCTGCTGAGTCTGTCTCTTCTCTGGTTGGTTTTGTGAGCAGCGATCTTGTTCCTGGCACATTGCGGCTGCGTCTAGACTGGCAAGTTTTTCCGCAAAAGCTGCCTACACTGGCCGCTTGAATTTCCGCAAGAACACTGACGATCTCCTGTAAGATTGTCAGTGTTCTTGCAGAAATGCTATGCTGCTCCCGTTCGGGCAAAAGCCCTTTTCCGGAAATGCTTTTGCACAAGAGGGCCAGGGCAGACAACGTGGTGGCGAAAATGGCGATCGGGGCTTTCTTGCGCAAAACCGCGTCTACATTGGCACAGACGCTTTCCCGCAAAAAGTGCTTTTGTGGAAAAGCGTCCGTGCCAATCAGAGGCTCTTTCCTGCAAATGCTTTTAACAGAAAAACTTTTCCGTTAAAAGCATGTGCGGAAAATCCTGCCAGTCTAGACGCAGCCTCCATGATCCTGGCCCAACCCCAGCCCCACCCTGACCTTGCTGTCCCTGTGGAGAAGAGGAAGCTGCCTCGCAGTTTGGGGACCCGAACTCTGACTGTTCAGGAGGCGTTCTTGAACAGACAGACACACAGACACACTCGCACAGACAGTCGATTACCGGGTAACACGTCCCCGTTGGAACAAGGCGCTAACACTTATCGACTGGAAATGCACCGTCAGGCCTCTGAGCACTGAGAGGAAAGCCATGGCAGCCAGTCTGTCCCGGGAGCTTGTCTGTCTGCATCTTCCATCTTTCTATAGCAATTAGATAAAGTGCGCCTGTCCGCTAATTGTTATCTGCAAAAGCCCTGGAGTTTTGGGGTGCCTAAGTCCCCTTGGAATCCAGGATAAAGTTGCCCCCCAAAACTGAAGGGTGTGTCTGACATGGTCACTCAAAGCTCTCCCGCAGCTCCCCCTCCCCACGAATGAGGCAGGTAGGGCGCGGTGCACGTGCAGGCTCAGGGATGGGGAGGGCACACTGGCTCGTGAGGCCTGGCCTGGGGGGGAGGCTGCTGGCTTGTGAGAAGTGGGCAGGGAGTCGCGCTGCTGCTGTCTGAACTCCGACAAGTCTGCAGGCTCCTGCCTTGCCCCGTGGGCGGCCGTGTCACTGGAGTTGCATCTCACAAGCTTCTGCTCGCCTCTTTCAGGAAACGAAGTCCTGTGCGCAAAGACAAGCCGCCGAGCGGGTAAGCACCAGGCAGCGCTGGCGAGGCTGCAGCCAGCTCCAGCGGCAGGGCGGGAGGTACCCGGTACCTGCCAGGGGCTATTGCTGGCTGCAGAGGGGGTTGGTGGGTAGGTCAGGAGGCAAGTGAACGGATTCTGCGTAGAATTAGAAATTGCATGAAGCGGCCCCCGTGGTTGAGAGGCTCGCGGAGCCTCAAAGGAGACGCTCTCCCTGGTGCAGGTTACAGGCTCCTGGTCCCCCGCGGAGCCCTGTGAGCAAACTGAAGGGAGCCACCATTGCGGCAGCTTCCCTGAAACCCCCGCAGGGCACGTCAGCCGGCTGGCTGCCCAACGAAGAGCTGAAGAAACTCTGGGCAATGTGGCCGCCGGGTCCCATGGAGCACAGCCCAGGCGGGGCGGGGAGGCCGGCTCCGGGTGGAACAAGCTCGTGTCTTGGAAACACCGGTTCCCATTGCTCTGAGTCCCCTCTGCCAGCATGACACACGTCTCCAGGGAGGAGGGACCAGTTTGGAAGCACCCAGTCGGCCTCTTCCCACCCCCCGAGGAAGGGCAGAGGGGCTCTGGCAGCCCTTAGATTTCAGGCCGGGCTCAGAACGCTTCCAGGAAGAAGCACCCAGAGGAGGGGCCTCGGGGGAGTTGCAGAAACAGGGCTGCTCTGGGGGAGTGCCCACGGTGTCAGCGCAGGGGCGGGCACGGGGGGGGGAGGTGCAGAGGCTGGCTCTGAGGTGCCACTCTGGCGGCTGCTGCTGTTCCCCAGGGGAAGGGACCTGGCAGACCAAGCGACCCCGGGAGGTGGCGCAGGATTTGCACGTGCCCAGGATGTGCCAGGCCTTCCTCCCCTTGTTTGCTGGGCCTGGCTCTGCCTGGCGTGCAGCCCGTTTGCAGGGAGTGGCTTGCTCCGTGCAAGGGAGCTGTCCGGCAGGGTGACAGCAGCTCTGCCTGCATCAGCAGGGCTCCCGGAGCAGACAGATCCGGCAGCAGCAACGGGGTCGCTGGGCTGAGATTGGGGCGGGGGGGTTGGAGGGATCCCTCAGCTTTTCAGTTCCGCCTGGGCTCCCTTGTACCATCCTTGGCTCTTGCCAGCAGGGCCCCGCTGCGTCGCCTCCATCACCTCTGCTCCCGGTGAGGCAGGCAGATGGGCTGGCAGGGATGCCGATGGAGAGGGCAGATGGGGGGCTGGGCGGTATCTGCCGTGGGTGGGACAGATGCCCTGGTAAACGGTTACACTCCCGGCCCCTCGCGCTTAGTGTCTGTGGCACATCCCCAGGCCAGAGCGCCTGCTTCTCCACCTCCGCCAGCCCGGCTCAGGCTGCGACGGGGGAGGGAACTTTTTAGACACCCCTCCGGTGACCCCCTCCCCCACTCAGCCTGCCCCTGCCCCGCGCTGCCGAGGGCCGAGCGCTCAGACCCGCTCCTGCCGGCAGGCTGTCCCCTTGGATCCGCTCGCGGGTGCTGTGCACACTGGGCCCTGGGGGCTTTCCAAAGCCTGCACGGTGCGAGTCAGCTGCCTGGGCCTGGCTCTCCGCAGAGCCCCGCCAGCCCCCTGGGAGCTGGGGCCCACGGGGAAAGCCCCCCCCGCCCGCCGGCCGAGTCTCTGCGGGGAGGTGCTGTGTGCGCTGCCGGAGCACGGTGGAGCCATTTCCTGTCTGTTCCAGAGCCCTTCCTGAGCCCGGCTGCAAGGCCACGCCCGCGCTGAATCCTGCCCCGAGGTGAGTGCTAGAAACGGGGCCTCTGCCCGGGCTGCTTTCCCCGCCTGCTGCCTGGCGCCCTCTCCCCCGGCTCCAGTTCAGTCCCCAGCCCCAACGGGCGGAGACGGCGCCGTTGGCCCCTGCGCGTCCACCTCCTTGGCTGGCTCCTTGTGCCGCCTCCCGGGAGGCCAGAACCGGCTCCCTTCCCGGAGAGGCAGGTCAGCCACGCGGTCCAGGGGCGAGGTGCTCAAGGAAGCCGAGTGCAGTGGCCGTGGGCTGTTCCCGCCCCTCCCCGAGCCAGGAGCCTGTGCCTGGCCCGCAGCGGCGCTGAATCCTACCGCAGCGGGCCGAAGCCGCCGGTTTCTTAGCCAAAGGGCTGCAGGGCTTCTGCCCTCAGCCGGCGTCTGTGAAAGCGCCCGACTCAGAACGCTCAGCACCGCCCCCCCTTCCCTCGGAGCCTTCCCACGGGGTTCGGTCTGGGGGCTCTGGCTAGCCCAGGCCTGTACGGCACTAGCGGGTTTCTTCCCCTTGCTCAGCCTCGGCTGACTGCGCCGGTCACTCCTCTGAGCCAGGGCGGCCGGTGGAAAGCAAACACGCAACGGGGGTGGGGGAGGGTTTGGTTTCTCTTCTGCAGTCCTCAGGGGGCTCCAGATTTCCACGTCCCGAATGTCCGTGGAGGGCCGGGCCCGCCAGGGCTTGAGTTCAGAACACGTCGGCGAGTCCCCTCCCTTGCTGCCACCTGGGCGGGGGCGCCGTGTGGGTCCTGTGGCCCCTTAGAGACTAACCAGCACCTAGCGAGCGTCATGAGCTCTCGTGTCCCCGGCTCCGCTCCCCGGAGGACGTGGCTCGGCCCACGCAAGCTCGTGCTCCTAGCTCCATGGTTTGGTTCTGCTCCGGGGTGCGGCAGGACCACGCGTTCCTCCGATCTTTTTGGAGGGGAAGTTTCGCAGCTGGGGAGGTGAGCAGGTACCAGCAGCCCTCCTTGCCCCCGGGGCGCCCGCTGTGTGCTTAGGCCCACAGGCTGCCTGCGTTCGCCCCTCCCCGCCCCCCAGCTCTGCGGGGGGGAGACAGGGCTGCAGGAACAAGAATCCCAGCAAGCTGGGCCCTGCTGCAGGCCCGGCCTAGGCCGCAGGCGCGCGCTCAGCCCGATTCGCGGCAATCCCCGCACTGCCCGGCGCGGGGCTGTTGGCGAGGCTGGGCGTCCTGGCCGACTCCCGCCAGCTGGGGCGTCCTCTGGGCCTGGCAGCGGCCGGCACCAGGCCACACGCCAGGGCAAGTGTCCTGTGGTTCCCCCAGGCTGGAAGAGGAGCCCATTTACGAAGAGGTGCATTGACAGCAGGCCCAGCCGGCCGAGGGCTCGGCCAGGAAAGCGTCAGCAGCCTCCTCCCGGCGGGTCCCGGAGTGAAAGCTGGTGGGTCTCGCCATTAAAGCGCCGTGTGTTTCTGGGACTGTCTGCTCTGCTCCCCCGGGCACTGGGCTGCGAGCGGCCGGCCGGCTCAGCTGCCTTGTTTGGAAACCAGGCTTCTGAGTCCGCAGGTGGGAATTCAACTGGCCAGCCTTGCAGGGGAGGAGAGGAGCGTGGGCCTGTGGGTGCCAGGAGGGAGCTGGGGGCGGGTGCGGGGGAGGAGAGGAGCGTGGGCCTGTGGGTGCCAGGAGGGAGCTGGGGGCGGGGGAGGAGAGGAGCGTGGGCCTGTGGGTGCCAGGAGGGAGCTGGGGGTGGGTGCAGGGGAGGAGAGGAGCGTGGGCCTGTGGGTGCCAGGAGGGAGCTGGGGGAGGAGAGGAGCGTGGGCCTGTGGGTGCCAGGAGGGAGCTGGGGGCGGGTGCAGGGGAGGAGAGGAGCGTGGGCCTGTGGGTGCCAGGAGGGAGCTGGGGGGGGGCAGGGGAGGAGAGGAGCGTGGGACTGTGGGTGCCAGGAGGAAGCTGGGGGGGGGGGGGGGAGGAGCAGGAGCAGCAGGAGTGGGCCCGTGGGTGCCAGTGACAAGCAGCTGGCTTACACCTGCCCTGCCAAGGGGCTAGTGCATCTCCGCATGCAGCGCTCGGGGCTCCCTTACGGGGTGCGTGATCCCCAGGGTGCAGGACTGCCCAGGATTGTGCCTCTGGGCTGCTGGGCGGTTCGGAAGGTAAAACAGCCAGCCGTAGTTAGAGGAGCCCAGGGCGTTACGTTGCGAGGTGGGGGGGGGGGGCCTGTAGTCCCTGTGTGGCATGTGATTTCTACTGCCCTGTAGTAACCCTGTGTGTGTGCCTCAGTTTCCCTGGGCCCTGCACCACTTTCTAGCCAGGGAGGGGAATGCCGGGTGGGACTCGCTGAGGGGGATGCTCAGGCCAGCACCTTCACACAGGCCCAGGCTCCCTGCAATCTGAGCCTGGGAGGGGGGTGGGAGCAGGTGCCACCTTTTGCCCGGGACACTGGAGGAGGCAGGGCTGAGCTGCTGCTGGGGGGGGGGGGGTGAGTTTTGCAGAGTTGAAGGGTAGAGATGGGGGGCAGGGCCCTGGGCCCCCTTCTCCCCCCCACCGTCCCCCCGCTGGTACTGGCTGTGTCTGGTCCCTGTGCTACCAAGCCGGTTTTATGCTGCATCTGAGCCCATAACCCATCTGTTCTCCCTGCCACTGAGCGTCCCTGCTGGCGGCCGAGTGGGGTGTGGGGCCCGGTGCCACATGCCTGGGGGGGAGGGGGGGTCAGTCGGTACAGAGCTCCGGCCGCAGCATTGGTCAGGTGAGTGCCCCACAGTGAGTGGGCACCAGAGGCAGGCGCTAGACCCCGTCCCCACCACCCCCAACCCTCTGCCCAGGGGAGCCTGCTTCTGCATGGCCTGGCGGGGGCCTCCCTTCACCCCGGGCCAGGGTGTCACTGCTCAGCCTCGGCGCGGTACTGTCCCCTCGGCACGGCTCCCACCATTCACACCGTGGCTGCCGGGCCACTGCCCCGTGGGGGCATCCGAGGGGCTGCCGGGGTCTCTTCAGGGCCTCACAACTGACAAGCATGCGACTGGCCACACGCCACTTGGCCCCTTGTGAGCAGAGAATCCAGATGCTCCTGGAACAGCCCCAGATGGGCAGGGACGTGCCTGACAGAGACCCACCCCCCACAGAGACCGAGCCAGGCTTGCGGGGCCATAAACATTTAATGCAAATCAAAGGGTGGCCTCACGCCAGCAAGGGGCGACTGAGGCTGCGTTGCGCAGGCACCGGGCCAGGCAGGAGCAGGTCGCGCAGCCACTGGGACCAGGCCCTGCAGAGCCAGGCTGCTGGATTTGCCGGGCAAACGGGGCCGCTGCTGGTCGGCCGCTGCTGGGGATGCCGCAGGGCGTGGCTGAGCGGCGGGCCCTGTCGTCCCTCCCACAGCCTGGGCCTGGCGGGGTCGCTCTGCTCCCAGCCTAGTCTCCTGCCCCCTCTCTCGCAAGGCTTCTGAACAAGGGGGGCAGCACCTCGCGGTTCCCCTCGCAGACCTGGTCAAGGACGATGCACTTGTAATGCCAGAGGAGCAGCAGCCCCATGAGCAAAAGGGCCGTCGCGATGCCCAGGGCCAGCAACAGCTTCTTCCCGGAGCAGGCGCCAGGCCCGGACGGCGCAGCCGCCAGGCAGGCCCTTCCCTGCTCGGCACTGGCCGAACGTGCCCCATGCTGGAGTAGCCATTTCAGTCTTGCGAGGAGCACGGAGCGGCTGCTTCCACCCCTCCGGGAACCTGCCCCAGCCGGGCGTGGAGTCTCCAGGTCCCCCCGATCCAGCCGTTCCGTCTTCATGGTCGTAGCCGCCACCAACGGGGCCTCAGTCTCGTGCCCCGGCCTGCCAGCCAGCCCTTCGCAAGGCCCTGAGGGACACGGAGCCAGGGGCTGCCAGCCAGGGGTGCAGCTTGTCCTGTGTGCTGGGGAGAAAGGGGGGAGCGTTGTAGCCGGTACCAGGGACCCACCTGATGGAGTCCAGGCTGGAGGCCTTTGCCTGGGCAGGCTGGAGGAATCGGGATGTTTCTCTGGTTTAATAGACTAGGAGCTGCCCCCGGAGGGTCTGCATTGGGCCGGGCCAGCCGGACAGATGAGCTGGCGAGCGACCCCAGGCCCAGAAGGGGTTTTGCAGCAAAGTAGATGGCTGGCTGAGGGGTCAGGCTTGCAGCCGGCACCTTCTGCCCTCCACAGCAGGGGGGAGAGATGGGGGAGGGGACACAATTTGTAGGAGACACCCGGCTGGTCTTGGCCCCCGGGGACAGCAGCAGCAAAGCTCTCCCGGGGGGGGGAGGGGGGGTGTGCTCCAGCGCCACCAGCAGGACCCACCTGCCTTCTCCAGAGTCAGAGGGGAAAGTCCCTCTTCTGCGCTGGCAGCGCCGGTCACCACGAGCCGCCGGAGCGCGCAGGGAGCCTGGAGGGGGCGTCTCGGGCGCCAGCCGCCCGCTTCTATCGGCTCCGACGGGAGCCGCTGAAGCATCTCCAAGCAGCGGAGCCGGGAGGGGAGCGGTTACTAGAGGCTCTAGTCTAGGAGTCAGCCCGACCCCAGGGGGTGGGAAAAGCAGGAAATTAGCCTCCCGGGGCTGGAGGGAGCGGGCGCCCCGAGTCGGCTCATCTCGGACGCCCGGCCCAGCGGGATCAGAGGACCCAGGAGGGCCCCCTGGCGTTGCTGGCCGCAGCGCCTCAGCCTGCAAGGCCACAAGCAAGGTCTGTGGGGATTCCTGTGTGCACCTAGCGAAGCCGAGCCCCCCTCCAGCCAGGCACCCCCCTCCCCACGCTCTGCTGGGCAGAGGTGCCCGCCCCTCGCCCAAACTCTGCAGAGCCGGGCTTTCCGTGCCGCTTCGGCTCCCCGGGCCCAGGCACACAGGGGCAGGGTGTCGACTGGTTCCATTGGGTGCCCACTGCCTCCTGTTTGCCCCACACGGCTGAGTGCCCCTCCCCGCGCCAGGGCGGCTGGACCCACACAGGGCCCTGGTGCCTGGCCCGGGGGTAGGGGCTCGGGTGTGGCCAGCTCGGCTCCGAAAGGGCCTTTACGAGGCCTGGATCCAGGCTCCCCATGGTCTTCCCGCAAGGCTGCACAGCGGGCGTGGGCTTGACTACCCCAGAAAGCCCCGAGCTGGCCCCCGGCAGAGTCCAGGGGCCTTTGGCTTTCGTGCCAGCGATGGAGTCGGGGGGACCTCGGTACAGGCAGGGCCCCTCAGGGGTGTCACAGGGCGAGACCGGAGCCCCTCCCCCAGCAGCTGTGAGGTGTCACATCACCTGCTTTTGGGGGGCAGGGCTCCTTCACAAGCACCCCCCGGTCATCCCTTGGAGGCCCCCAATGCATTCAGCTGCCAGGCCTGGCGGCTGCTGATCGCCTCCTGCTGCTTCAGCACCCGTCTGCCAAGGGGGGGCAAGGCTACTCCCCGCCAGGCACCGGTCCCGAGGCTTTCCTAAGGGGGCAGCTGGGTTTGAGACGAGGGGGGCTGTCCCCAGGCCTGCTTGGGGCAGGGAGGCCAAACCGGCAGCAGCCCACTGCGGAGAGCCGCTTCCCTGCCCGAGACGGGACTTGGTCCTCTCAGCTCCAGGCTTTGCTTCCCAGACGGGCCGCTGACCACTACGGAGGCAGCCCGAGCAGGGCCTCGCGGGCCTGCAGCTCCCTGGCAGGAGGAGGGCTCCGCTGCGGCCAGGCGGCTCGGCTCGGGCCCTGGCAGGCTGGGGGGCTAGGAAGGGGAGCGGTGCACAAGCAGCACCTGCCTTACCTGAAGGAAAGGCCCCAGGCAGCCTGTCCGTCTCCAGCCCCGCTGCTCCTGTGCCGTTAGCCAGCCCGGCACCCAGAGCAGGTGCAGCCGAGCAGGTATTTACTGCGGCTCCTGGCCAATCAGGCCTGGCCACTCCTAGAGATGATCTCAGCTGCGGAGGGAAGGAGGCTGCCAGGCTCCAGCCACAGGCCTGAGTGGGGGGGGGGCGTCCTCCTGCAGCCCCCAGGCAAGTTACTGTCCCTTGTAAACACCAGCTGGGCCATTTTCTGCTCCGGAGCTGTTCCTGGTCCCCCGCGGAGCCCTGTGAGCAAACTGAAGGGAGCCACCATTGCGGCTGCTTCCCTGAAACCCCCGCGGGGCACGTCAGCCGGCTGGCTGCCCAACGAAGAGCTGAAGAAACTCTGGGCAGTGTGGCCGCTGGGTCCCATGGAGCACGGCCCAGGCAGGGCGGGGAGGCCGGCTCCGGGTGGAACAAGCTTGTGTCTTGGAAACACCGGTTCCCATTGCTCCGAGTCCCCTCTGCCAGCATGACACACGTCTCCAGGGAGGAGGGACCGGTTTGGAAGCACCCAGCCGGCCTCCTCCCACCCCCCCAAGGAAGGGCAGAGGGGGCTCTGGCAGCCCTTAGATTTCAGGCTGGGCTTGGAACGTTTCCAGGAAGAAGCAACCGGAGGAAGGGCCCCGGGGGAGTCACAGAAACAGGGCTGCTCTAGGGGAGTGCCCACGGTCTCAGCACAGGAAGCAGGTTGTGTGCCGACTGCCGTGCAGGAGAACAGGCCTCTCGGAGCAGCACATGCCTACGGGGGCGGGGGTCAGTCGGTACAGAGCTCCGGCCGCAGCATCGGTCAGGTGAGTGCCCCACAGCGAGTGGGCACCAAAGGCAGGTGCTAGACCCTGTCCCCACCGCCCCCAACCCTCTGGCCAGGGGAGCCTGTTGTGCATGGCCTGGCGGGGGCCTCCCTTCACCCCGGGCCAGGGTGTCACTGCTCAGCCTCGGCGCGGTACTGTCCCCTCGGCACGGCTCCCACCATTCACACCGTGGCTGCCGGGCCACTGCCCCGTGGGGGCATCTGAGGGGCTGCCGAGGTCTCTTCAGGGCCTCACAAATGACAAGCACGTGACCGGCCACACGCCACTTGGCCCCTTGTGAGCAGAGTAGCGGGATGCTCCTGGAACAGCCCCAGATGGGCAGGGACGTGCCTGACAGAGACCTCCCCCCACCTCCGCACTGGCAGAAGTAAGTACCTAGAGGAGGGTTTACTAGCCCCGCAGGAGAATAATCGAGGAGCTGGTGACCGTTGCCCAAAGGCATATCGGGATTGGCCGTCTGAGGTACTTGCAGAGACCATGCCAACACGTTGCTCTGCGGCGCTCAGCCAGGCAGTAGAGGTCACATCTATAATCATGGGCTTGGGTGGTGTTTTGCCAAATTACGTGGGGAGTTTCGATTCTAACATTTATAATAGTGCTGGGGCTGTCCTGGCGCTTCCAAAGTAAATGAAAAAACCCTGAAACTATTGTATTTAACCTGGCGGGTTAGAGAGCCCTAAAGGCAAGAGGAAGGAACTGTGGGGGTAAACTGAGGCAGTCCGTGGTATCTTGCTGAGAACTGACAACTCAAATCCTAAATTTGAGGTAGGCTTGGGAACTCAGCCCAAACAGTTAAACTTGACCCTGGTTTCCCTGGCAACCACATTCCAACGGGGCCTTATCAGAGTGGCGGGTCCCACAACAAACCGTGCAGAAGATTTTCGCACAATCTCCTTATTCCTAGGAAATAAGCTTGGAGCCAGCCCAACAAAATCCGGCTCCCAGCAATAATTTTGCTGCCTTGCTTGCATCCCTCCACAGCTAATGGTTTTGCTGTTCTAAATCTTTGCTGAGCCCTCTGAGATCCTGACAGGGCGCCCGATGCGACTACCGCCAGCGCCCCGCTGACCTGGCCCCGACGGACAGTCACTTAATGGAGGATGCCATGCTTAGTTCCCGCCAGGCGCTAATGAAATGTGTTCGGTCTCTTTATTCCCAGGTAAAGGAAGGGGACCCCCACCGGCAGCTGTCTGTAGCACGGCCCAGCAGGGGGTGCCCTACCGCCCCAGGACAGGGGCTAAAACCAGCTCTACAAGGTAAGGGAAGTGTGCGCTGGGGGAAGGGGCAGTCTGGGGCTGGGACCATGAGGGGACAGACTGAGGTCGCTGGGGCTGGGGGTGATGGACCCCAACCCAAGGGGGCTGAGGCATCCTGGCCCCGAATCCTGGAATCACCCCACGCCTGTGCTGTATCCTGGGCTATGTCTAGGCTCCATCGACGGAGCCATGTCAAATAGTTTATTCGGCTTTGTCAAAGCAGCGGGGATTTAAATAATCCCTGCTTCATTAAAATAAACATGGCCGCCGCGCTGGGCCGACGATCAGCTGGTCCGGCCCAGCGCGGCAGCCTAGACGCGGCGCGGTCGACAAGGGAAGCCTTTGCCGACTGCTCCGGTATGCCTCGTGAAACGACGGAGCCACGTAGTCTAGACAGAGCCCTGGAGAATCAATAAAACCCCTCCATTCTACTGCTGGAGGAATCGGTTCTTGCTGCTATGGGGGTGCAGGAACGGGGGACCCCGACTGCGTCATCCCACACCAGCTGGGCCGTTTCCTGCTCCGGAGCCAGGCTCGGCCTCCCGCAGCGTCACCACCCCTGCTAGTGCTGGGTGCCCCAGGGACTGTCCAGGTATTGGCTGGGCCCCTTCCCCGGTGAGGGACCCTGGCCTGGGCCTGAGCTCCCAGGGCAGGGCTTAGGGGCCGGGAGAGCCTCTCATGGAAGATGCTGGCGCTTGGCTCAGGGCAGAGCCGCCCCGCTGCAGAAGGAAGGGCCAGTGACTGGAAAAGGCTCCGAGTGCCAGGCACCCTGCTGGGAGCTGGCCCTCGAATGAGGATGGGGGCCAGTGTTCCCTGTAAGCTGAGCCCCTAGGCAGCTGCCAGGGAAGATTTAAAGGCCGCCCAGCTGCTTAGCAGTGCGCCCACAGCCAGCAGCCTGTGTTTCTGTTGGTGGTGCACTTCCGCACATGCCTTGGTGCGCAGGATAAAATGTATCCCGCACATGGATGGGAAAGATTAGAGGGAATGCTGGTGGGGGCCCTGGCTGGGAATCAGACCCCAACCGACGGGGTGGGGGAAGATGTGGCACCTGCTGGCACAGGCACCCTGCTAGAGACTGGGCCTCAGGCAAGCAAGGAACCTGGCAATGTCCCAGCCCAGTTCCCCCCCCCTCCCTCCGAGGAGGGAGGAAGGGCCCACGTGACACTGGCACGTTTGTAGCTCCTTACAGAGCTGGGGGGAAGGGTTGTGCCCCCCTCCCAACACTGGGGGGGAGGGGCAGGCGGCCAGCAGCTGGCAGGAGCCCACGCTGCCTGATGCGGAGCCCCCCTTTCCTGCCAGGTAGTGGGAGAGGAGGGGAAGAGGCAGCGCAGCCCCCCGCCCCCACACTCCCAGCCCCCTGCCTTAAGGCCCTAGCGGGTAAATGTGCTAGTCCATGAATAAAGGGGAGCTCAGCCAGGCAGGGGCTAGAAACTCCCCTGGGGCGTTAAAGAGCAGGCCCAGGCCCGTCTGCGAGTCTCCCTTCCCCTTGGGGTGAACATGGAGAGCTACATGCAGGAGGAACCTCCGAGGCCTCTGGGAGCTAATCCAGGGCTCCCCCGCTTTGGGGCAGTCTGGGGTCTCGGCTCAGATAGCTCCGAAAAGTGGGGGAGGGGCATTGAGGGGAGTCAGCCTGAACCCAGCAATTGTGAAAAGCATCCGAGAATCAGAGTCCACCGTTCCCTTTGGCTCGAGCCCGGCTCGAGCCCAACCCGGCCCTCCGGCCCGAAGCGAGCGGGGGTTTGATTTCCAGGCTCTGGTTCACTCCGGAGGAAGGGAGCCCCAGTCCCCAGCCGTCCCTTCTGGAACGGAGCCGGCTGCAGGGCTCTCCGGTGAGCGAACGGTTCCCTTTCCCCTCGGCTGCCTGCGGGCTGGGGATGCGAACCCAGGCGGTTGCTGCATTGCAGGAGCGGGTCTGTCCCAGGCTAGAGGCTGTTGGGGGGCAGCGCTTTCTCCCGCTGACGCTGTTCTACCGAGTGTAGCCGGCAGGGACCTCGGCACCGCCGCAGGGATTACACACGGGACCCCCACGGCTCCAGGGAGGGTGCCGCGGGTCAGCCAGCGTCTCCCAGGGAGCCCTGCGTGTCCCAGCCCTGTCCTGCCTGCGCCAGCCGCTTCCCCGCCATGGGCTGTGTTGATTTGGTGGGAGGGCTGCGGGCGAGGGGATCAGTCCAGAGTAAACAAGCAGGAAGCAGGCCAGGGAGCATCTGCTTGTGAGGCAGCCCCTGGTAAATAGCCCAGCCTGCCCCCCCTCCCCAGAGCCACTGTGCAAACCGCCAGCCGGAAACGTGGGAGCAGGGGAATGTCGTGTCCCTTCAGAGCCGTGCTCTGGGCGAGGTCCCCGCGAGGGGCGGGTGACGCTGGCGGGGCCCTGGGCAGCAGGGGCCGGTTGAGGGCTGGAAGTGGCTCTGTGGGGGAAGCGGCCTGGCAGGTTGGGGTCCGGTTCGGCGGGACCGGCCCGGTTCCAACCTGCTCTGGCTCCGAGATGGAGAAGAGCCGTTTGCCCCTCTCCGTGTGCAGGGCCTGCCGAGGCTGCTGCACTGCTGGCCGGAGGAGCCCTGAGCACTGCTCCTGGGGGGCGAGCCCTCCTCCGCCCCGCTGTGCCCCCTCGGTCTGGGCAGAGGTTCCCCCTGGCCCTGCCTCACGACCGCGAACCCGCCCAGAGAACCCAAGAGACACACAGCTCACTCCCTGGAGCGAGTTCCAGCTCCCCACATGCCCAGGCCAAACCTGCTGCAAGCCATGCAAGCCCCCCAGTAACGCCTAGCTGCTCGCCAGGGCTGTCAGCCGGGGAGGGCCCTGCAGTAACGCGCCAGCCGCCCGTCTAGGAATCAAAACCACAGAGCACTAGATTCATCGAGAACATCGAATCAGCCAGTCCTAGGGTTGCCAGGTGGTTCCAACAAAGATACCGGACACACTTGGCGTGACCTCACAATCGACATCCCATCTGATGTACAAGGTCCCCGACAGTTCTATTGGCTCATTTCCATTTTCTGAATTTGTGTCCCGAACAGAGAGCTCAAACACTGGACTGTCGGGTTCAATCCCGGACACCTGGCACCCTATCGAGACCAGTCCCCTGCCTTCACGGCAGGACCAAGTACCTAGCTCGCCCCTGACCGCGTCTGTCCAACCTGCTCTTCAATATCTGCAGGGATGGAGATTCCACAACCTCCCCAGGCAACTTATTCCAGTGTTTGACCATCCTGACAGGTAGGAGTTTTTTGTAATGTCCAACCTGAACCTCCCTTGCTGCAGGTTAAGCCCCTTGCTCCTTGTCCTGTCCTCAAAGGGCAAGGGGAACAATTTCTCTCCCTCCTCCTCGGAGCAAGTGGAAAGCTTGGTGCCCCCAGCTCTCTTCTGTCTCTGAAGAGCAGCTACAGCTGCGCCTGGACTAACTCCTGCAGGGAGCCCACGCACCGGGGCGGGAGTGTCAGAGTGCAGGGAGCAGTTGGGAATGTCTGCCTGATACCCACCGCGCTGCCAGTGGCTGGGGGATCATGGCTGCAGCTGCCCTGCACCTGCTGGCTCAGAGGCTCCCACCCTGCGGAACGCCTGGCCCACGGGGCACGTCCACCCTACAAAGCCGGGTTCCTTTGGCTTTGAGCAGCGGATGTTGCAGGTCCCCGCTCGGTGGCTGTGGTGGCCGGAGTACACCCCCACTGCTGGGGTTGCGTTGTCGCAAGGTGCGGTGCCCTGGGGGAGCTACCCCACGGTCCCTGCCGCAGCCTGGAACTCTGGGTGAGGGTCCCAGCGCCTCGTGGGATGGAAACACTGCTGCGGGTGGTCATGGGTGCATGTTGGCAGCCTCCCATGTCTGTCTAAGCGCCTTTCTTGTCAGGCGGCAGCGCTGTGTGGCTCTGGGGTAGCCCGGATACACCAGGCCCTGCGTGATTACTGATTTTGGCCTAGTGTGAGGGGGCAGGCCCCAGTCCCGGAGCGAATTCACCTTGGCCCTGGGAACCCATAATCCCTTTGGCCTGGCCCTCAAAGTCTGGTGCTCCTTTATCAGGGGAAATACAGCTTCCGGCCTAGTCCATCTAGTTCAGTGCCCCTCTATCAGGGGGAATACAGCCCTCCTGCCTAGTCCATATAGTTCAGTGCCCTTCTATCAGGGGAAATACGGCCCTCCAGCCTAGTCCATATAGTTTAGTGCCCCTCTATCAGGGGAAATACAGCTTCCGGCCTAGTCCATCTAGTTCAGTGCCCCTCTATCAGGGGAAATACAGCCCTCCAGCCTAGTCCATATAGTTTAGTGCCCCTCTATCCGGGGGAATACGGCCCTCCAGCCTAGTCCATATAGTTTAGTGCCCCTCTATCCGGGGGAATACAGCCCTCTGGCCTAGTCCATATAGTCAAGCCTTTTTCACCAGCTTGGATGCTGGATTACGGGGGTTTTGGGGGAGGTAGGGGGACCCGGGCCCTCCCGCTCCTCTGGGTCCCAGCGCAGGCCCTATTGGCAGTGTCAGTACCCACTGCCTGGTTGGTGGGGATGCCTGCCGGAACACGCCGACCGCCCGGAGGTCCTTCCGCCGCCCAGGGCTGCTTCCTACCTCTCCCCTGGCCGAGGCGATGTCCTGGGGTCTGTGCTTTGGCTTGCAGCAGGCCTTGCTCCAGCGGTAGCGGGGATGGCAGGTCTGGCTTCTGGGACCGCTCAGGATCTCAGTCCTGCCCCTTGGGCTACCTCCCCCGACTGCCTGCTTCCCCTGGCTTTTATCCCCGGGCCCGTTCGTGCGCCTGCCCAGCAAGGCTGCTGGGGTGGGGTCTGCCCTGCCCCCGCGGCCAGGTGCACTCTCTTGGCTGCAGTGCGGGGTCCTGCCGCCCTGCCACACCTACACACCAGTGTTTCTTTTGCTGCTTCGGTGCTCGGCCTCCCCCTTCCATTCCCTCTCCAGCAGTCAGAGCCACTGGCTCCTGCAGGCTCCACGCTGGAGGCGTTTGTCACCCGGGCCATGGTCCCCGGGCTGTGAGCTCGCCGCCTGCTTCACCAGGAGACGAACATTGAAACGTCCCCGGGGCTGATGCTGCCGCAGTCATTGCTGTGGGGCCGAGGGCGGGACTGGGTCAGTTGTTCACGGGTTAATTCCCCCTCTCCGTTGAACAACCAACCCTTCTGCCTCACCTGCATCTGTCTAGCTTCAGCATCCAAGTTCCTCCGAGAGCCCGAGCCGCTGGAGCTGAGTATCTCTCACTTGCTTTAGTGGCCGTGGCGATTCGATTGGACAGGAGGGGGGGGGGGGGGGCGACAGGAGTGTGTGGGGGGGTCCCCCCCTCATTTTAGATTTGCCGCAGGGGCCCAAAAACCATTTTGCAGCCTGACTCCCGAGTGTTGGCGACGGTGCTGGAGCTTTTGCTGAGCTGGTCGGCAGGGAAACGGCAGCGGATTAGCTTTGTTACGGGGAGGAGACATTACTAAGGTGCTGGGCTTCTTTTTCGGGGGGAATCTGAGGAGTGGCTGGAACTAGCCAGCAGGAGGCCAGAACATCCCACGGATCAGCACTAGGGGGTGCAGCTGCCTTTACATAGCAAGTAGCCGTCCAGCTGAAGAAAACGAGGGACCATTGCCCACAAGTTTCGCTGAAAGCTGTGCCTCCCTGCGGCGTCCTGCCTGTGCAGCTATGGCCGCGTGGGGGTGGTGTACTGCTGCTGACGGAGAGAGAGGAGAGAGCTCTTTTGGCTGCGTTGCACGGCTGTGCCGCTGCAGGGTCTGTAGTGTAGACGGAGCCTTAGGCTTCTGAGACAGTAAAGCTTGGGCCCGAAAGTTCCTGTATAGCAGAAGTTCAGTTGGTAACCTCCTCGGCAGCACGGGGTCACAGCAGGCATTCCTGGGGTGAAGAAGGGTAATGTCTGTTGTTGCTTTAAGACAAGTCTCAATTTTCTAGGTGGTGCACACTGATAACTAGTT
Organism: Pelodiscus sinensis; assembly: GCF_052426305.1. Lineage (NCBI taxonomy): Eukaryota > Metazoa > Chordata > Testudines > Trionychidae > Pelodiscus > Pelodiscus sinensis. The sequence continues at coordinate 2,690,566 of NC_143074.1, read as the reverse complement.
GAATTGATTAGCATGCGGCTATTAACCATTCAAGCAGCTCATAGGCAGTTTACCACGAACTTCACAGAGAAATAAAGACAATGATCTTATTACCCCTCAAGTTCCATGTAAATGTTAATTCCCCCTTTTGAGTCAATAGAGTATAGGAATGAAACATAGTCAGGAGTCATCGTTCAGCATCTACAAGCTAATTAGATCCCCTTCTAACGAGATGTAGATAAACAGAGACAAATACAGTCAGGCCCTACTTCCGATTCGCTAACCCTACATGCCTACGTATGCAGGGCTGTAGTCTATTTAACGTGGCTTTGCCCTGTTTGCCATTTCAATACTCTTCTAATATGTCTTTGGGGGTTGTTCTCAAGTCTCACAATCTGCTGGTTGCTTAACCCTTGCTGGCTCACGCCTGGAACAGAATATGATGAAAGCCGCAGTTACTGGCATCCACACGGGTTCCTGAGTTTGTTTACAACACAGAGCTTTAAAACGGGAGGAGCTGAAATAGTTTAGTTGTAGCTTTTTAAAATCAACCTCCTGCTTTGGTCCCCAGAGTCAGCGGGGACTGGGCTGTAAATGGTCCCTCCAGGGGTTTTCTCATTGTACAAAGGCCTGCAGGTGTCAAAGACAATTTGTGATCCCCAGTTTGTCTCTTCGGTTCTGGAGCGTTCACTTCTCTAGTTGCTTTTCCTTTCTGAGGACTAGGCCTGATTTCATCTTTGGTTTCCTATCCCAAAAATTCAACTGGTGTAGGCAGCAAATACCCATACATTCCTGGTTTTCTGTAGAGCGGGTCACATTGATCTGCACCGTGCAGCCGGCTCAGAGAGTCTCATAATCGTGCCATTCTTCCTTATGTTCTTTAACTCAGCTTCTACTTCGTGAAGTCATGTGATAGGAATTGTGTGGGGTGCACGTGAAAACCGTGCAGTTCAGCCTTGTGCCTTGCAATTGTTTCTACTGGATCTCCCTTTAAAAGTCTGAGACCAGGGGTACGTCTGGACTACATGGCTCTGTCGACGGAGCCATGTGAAATAGTTTACTCGGCATTGTCAATGAAGCAGGGATTCAAATAATCCCCGCTTCATTAAAATAAACATGGCCGCCGCGCTGTGCCCACGATCAGCTGATCCAGCACAGCACGGGAGTCTAGACGCGGCGCAGTCGACAAGGGAAACTTTTGTCGACCTCTCGGATATGCCTCGTGAAACGAGGTTTACCGGAGCAGTCGACAAAGGCTTCCCTTGTCGACTGCGCCACGTCTAGACCGTCCCGCTGTGCTGGATCAGCTGATCGTCGGCACAGCGCGGTGGCCATTTTTAGTTTAATGACGCGGGAGTTATTTGAATCCCTGCTTCATTGACAATGCCAAGTAAACTATTTCACATGGCGCCGTCGACGGAGCCATGTAGTCCAGACGTACCCCAGTAGTCCATTGATTTCTTCTACCTTTCTCCTTCGGCCAGAGGTGGCCAATAAAACGGTGGCAATTCGCTGGCTTCACCCCTGCTGGGCTGCTGCTGCTAGATTTACCTGCGCCTCCGCAGGTCCCAGCGACTATAGCATGGGTTGGAAGTAGGGATGTAATGGTGCAGTCGATTAACCGATTAGCAAAAGCGTATAGGTTAATACTATAGATGACATGCAAACCCCCCCCCCCCCCCCGCCAATAAATGTTTAGCACCCAGCTCAGTCCCAGTTTGCACTGGGTCCTGGACCTCCCCCCGCTGCAGCTTTGCATTTCAAGTGTAGTAGGACCCAGGCAGGCAGGCAGCCTGGCTCAGTTCCGGCTCGTGCCGGGTCCAGACGCTCAGGCCCCTCCGCCCCGGACAGGGGCTGCCTGTGGACTATAGAATAGTCACCTAATCGATAAGAATTCACGAGGTAATCGACTATTCAATAACCGACATTTCACATCCTTAGTTGAAGCTGCTCGGGGACTATTAGAAAGGGCCTCCTGCCCCTTTCCCTAGGTGGGGTGACCCAGACACGTATTAACGAGCCTGCGCCCGCAGGGCCCCTGTCCCTTGCACTCTGGATAATCCCCCGTGAGCCAGGAAGCAGCAGCCTGCAGGCTGAGCCAGCAAAGTGTGCCTTGTGCACAGCCGCTGGGTAGCCCCCTCCTCGGCCTGCGCCAGCACGTGCTCTGGGAGGCCCCACCCCACCCCATCCAGCGCCCTGGCCTAGGCCTCCCCAGATCCTGGCCGAGCACGGCAGCGTCACAAGTTGCAGCTCCTCCGGCTGCTCCCCTCCTGCACTTCCTGCTGTAACTTATCTGCAAATTGCGGCCACCTCTGGGGAGGGGCGGAGGACTCTGCTGCCCGGGCCCGTGGCTCAGGGAGCCGGTAGCTGCCCCATGCTCGGGCTGTTCGCCGGGGTGGCGTGTGCAGCGAGGTCGTGAACCTGGTGGGATTCACAAGTGCCCGGAAGTTGCCTTCGCTTCTCTCCAGGCACCTTGGCAGGGGCTCACGCTTCCTCCCTTTTGTTTCGTGCTCTCCCCCTCTGCCCCTTGTTTATCTGAGCTCATGCCTGAGGTTTGTGTTTCCTTCTTGTGCTTTCTTGTGTCCCTTCCCTCCGCTGCCACTCACAGCCGGTGCTGCAAACAAAGGAAGGGCTGCCTCATTGTGATCCTGAGAACCCGCCTAAGCCAAGCCCTGTGTTTGTGGTTCTCGGCCTGGCGTTCTGTGGGGCAAGGCAGACTGGAGCCAGCGTGTGCGTTTTGGGTGCCAGAATGAGGAAGTCCCTCGAGAAAGGCTCTGGGAGCGAGGGCTCCACAGAGATAACGGACCTTCGTTAGACAAACCACGGAAGTATGCTCCACTTCTCCACCCCATTCAGCACACGCAGCATGTAGAAAGGGCTTGCAGCTCTCGGGCAGGGAGACAGACCCGTGGTGCTGCAGAAAGCAGCCTGGCTAGGAAAACGATTAAAAGCCCCAAATATTTGTCTGTTTCTGAAACAAGCGAGCGGGGGGGGGGGGGGGAGTGGGAGGAGGAAGCAGAAGTAATGGAGAAGGTAACAACTTTGCATTTAGCTCAGCCACTCCATAATCTTCCCTGCAGAGAGCTCCAGCCAGACCAGCAGGGCTGAGCCCCATCACAACCAAACTAAGCAGGACCTAAGTGATTTTCTAAAAACCATGTTCTGGTGGCTCAGCACCAGTCTGAGGCAGGTCACGGCGTGGTGCACGTGTCTGTCCCCCAGAGGCCAGGGTGGAGTTGGGGACATCCTAGTTCCATCACACTTTGTGACTGTTGTGTAGGAGCAGGTTTGGGATGTGACCCTGGGTGGAAGACCTTTGTAATATTATAGTTACCAATATTACTACAGTGAAATGACTCGTACAAGCTCTGCCGTGGAAGGCATCAGTGATCAGCACTTTATTAATGACCGGGATGAGGGGATGGATTGCACCCTCTGCAATTTTGCGGCTGACACTAAGCTAGGGGGAGAGGTAGATACGCTGGAGGGCAGAGAGAGAGTCCAGAGTGACCTAGACAGATTAGAGGACTGGGCCAAAAGAAATCTGATGAGGTTCAACAAGGACAAGTGTAGAGTCCTGCCCTTGGGACGGAAGAATCCCAAGCATTGTGACAGGCTGGGGACCGACTGGCTAAGCAGCAGTTCTGCAGAAAGGGACCTGGGGATTCCAGTGGATGAGAAGCTGGATGTGAGTCAACAGGGGCCCTTGTAGCCAAGGAGGTGAATGGGGGTATGTCTACACTACCCTCCTAATTCGAACTAGCGGGGTAATGTAGCCATACCGCACTTGCAAATGAAGCCCGGGATTTGAATTTCCCGGGCTTCATTTGCATAAGCCGGGCGCCGCCATTTTTAAATCCCGGCTAGTTCGAACCCCGTGCCGTGCGGCTACACGGGGCTACACGCGGCACGGAGTAGCTAGTTCGGATTAGGCTTCCTATCCGAACTAGCTGTACTCCTTGTGGAGTGTACCCTGGCATATTGGGCTGCATGAGGAGGAGCATCGCCAGCAGATGCAGAGAAGTGATTGTTCCCCCTTATTCGGCTCTGGGGAGGCCACATCTGGGCTATGTCTACACTGCCCGTTTGACGCAAAAAACATGCAAACGAGGCAAAGCGTGGAATATCGCCGTAAGGGGGGTTTTGCGCAAAAATGGAGCCTCATTAATTATGCAAATGAGGCACAGCAATATTCCATGCTTCGCCTCATTTGCATATTTTTTGTGCAAACGGGGGCCGTGTAGACATAGCCCTGGAGAATGGATGTGGACGCATTGGAGAGGGTCCAGCGGAGGGAAACCAGAATGATTTGGGGGCTGGAGCACATGACTTATGAGGAGAGGCTGAGGGATTTGGGTTTGTTTAGTCTGCAGAAGAGAAGAGCGAGGGGGGATTGATAGCAGCCTGCAACTCCCTGAAGGGGGGGTCCAAAGAGGCTGGAGAGAGGCTGTTCTCAGTGGGGGCAGGTGGCAGAACAAGGCGCAATGGGCGCAAGTTACAGTGGGGAGGTCTAGGGTGGATATTAGGAAAAATTATTTCCCTAGGTGGGTGGGGACGCCCTGGGCTGGGTTCCCTGGGGAGGGGGTGGAATCTCCATCCCTAGGGGTGTTTAAGTCCCGGCTGGACAGAGCCCTGGCTGGGATGATTGAGTTGGGTCGGTCCTGCCTTGGGCAGGGGCTGGACTCGATGGCTCCTGAGGTCTCTGCCCACCCTGGGGTTCTACGATTCTATATGCATGAGAGTCAGTAGCACAGGAAGGGACGTGCCTGTGGACAGGGACTCTGTGAGCTTTCCCCGTGCCCCTGTGCTTGGGACAAAGGCCGGTCAAGCCACATGGCAGAGATATACAAAGGCAGCTGCATCGTCTCCATGTTTATTTGGTTTCTGCTTCTCACCTCTGGAGTAACTCCTCCACGAAGCGAGGCTTTGAACGAGGGACTGACGGGCCCACCCAAGCTGTGGCTGAGCTCCAGAGAGACTTCACAAGCCAGCCAGCTCCCCACTGCCAAGAACCTGATCCCTGGACTCTGTAGCTGGTCGCTTTGACCACGCAGCAGCTCTCTTGGGCATTTCTTGTATTGAAACCCCCCTTTGTTCTTAGACAGGAAAGGACGGGGCAGCAGTATGGTAATTGGGGCAAGAGCCGCCCCGCTAGCGTTGCCGTGGGCACGGGGTGGTGCCTTTGGGGGTCGGAGGAACGTTCTGGGTAGGAAATAGAGTCTGAAATAACGTCTATTTGCAGATTGTGAGCCGGGGGCCCGAATGCCCTGAGGGGGAGGGGCTGTGGGAGTTCTTCTTTTCAGCCAGTGGGAGGGATGAAGAGCCCAGTTTGTGACTGGTTTGTGAATCTCACTGCAGTGTTAACCACCAGCTGGGGGGAGGGGGGGTCTGCCTCCTCTGGGGAGCCTGGTCTGACCCGGGCGTTTCCAGCATGGGCAGCGCCTCGCCCCACAAGTGCTTTTACCTGGGTCTGAGCAGCGGTGACAGTGTAGCCCCCACACTGTGTGGGGCGGGCCCTGCCCCCTGGCGCAGCACTTAGGCCTGTCAGAGAGAGAGAGAGAGAGAGAGAGAGCGCGTTTCCTCCGAGTGGCGGAGAGAGGCTCGTGCACTAAGCGCCGGAGGTCCCGGGTGCCGCTCCGCCTGGGGCTGGACGCGGCGACCTCCGGAGACCCCTCCCGGCCCTAGGGGTCGAGGAGCCAGTGGGCAGGTGCCCAGGGTGGAGGCGACCCTGGCAGGGCATGGGGAGGGCAACATCCTTTCTAGGCCCCTTTCAGCTTCTCCAGAGTGAGCCCTGCCACCGGGTGACCTGCCCCTAGATGGTCCCTCCTCGGAGCCAGGGCAGCCCCCCTCCCGGTCTGCTCCCTCGGTTCCCCTGTGCGCTGTCCCCGAGGCACCGGGGGGCGTTGTGCTGCGGCGCCTGGCTGGTGCTCCTCCCGCCGGGACTGCAGAGCCCTGGGCGCCCCCTCGCCATTCTCCTGCCCCTGGGGTTTTGCTCAGGGTGGAGGGTTCCCAGGCTTGCGGGGTGCCGAGCAGCCAGGGGGTGCCTGGGGCCCGAATGCCCTGGCTCGGCTGGGCCCGTGGATGAGAGGCGCCCGCCAACCGCAGCAGTGACGCGTGGGCCAGTGCGGTGCCCGGCACCCGCGCGCGGGGGGTTAGGAACAGCCAAACTCCCGCAAGCCCCGAGCCCTGCGGAACCCTGGGGAACACGCGACGCAGGCTCTGCCGCCGCGAACCTCTGCAATGGAAGCGCCGGCCAGCCCGGGCCGGAGGAGCGATGCTCATGTATCCCCGGCGGCTGAGTCCCGCACCAGCTCCCGCTCCCAGAATCGGCCCCCGCCGGCGCGAAGGGCCAGTCGCGCAGCGAGGCGAGCCCATGGCCGGGGTGGTCCCGAGAGCGGGCGGCCCGTGCGTTCAGGCTGCACCGAGAGAGGCCTGGGGCTGGCCTGGTGCGGTCCCCGTGGTCTGCAGCGAGCGGGATGTGGCCGGGCCAGGTAGCAGCTCCTGCTCTCCTGCCAGCTCTCTCTCTCGGGGAACGCGCTGCTGCCAGGCCGCGAAGCCAAGCGCCGCAGCAGCCCAGGGGAGCGGGGCAGGGCCGACGCTGCACCTTGCGCCCATCCACAGCCCGCGGCGGCTGGGGGCGCGCTCCAGGAACGGGTCCGTGGAGGCTTGTTTGTGCATGATTTGCATTCTTTGCCGGCCAGCCCCGGCGCTCCAGGAAGGGCAGGGGGACTTTATCTCCCGCCCTCAGCGCGCACCGTGGGGGTGGGGGAGTCGCGGTTTCCTTTTCCCTGATGACTAGCTGAGCGCTGCACTGGTGTCACCCAGCTCTGCGCTGCTGGGAGCCGAGGCGGAAGGCATGCAGCCCGGCCGGCCGCTGCGAGGTGAGTCCAGCCGCGGGGGCTAGGTGGGGGCAGGTACCGCCTGGAGCGTCCAGCCTCTCCGCAGAAACTCCCCGAGAATTCGAGAGGTGGAGGGACGGGGCCAGAGCGAGAGGAAGAGGTGAAGGATCCCCCCCCCATCCCAGCTGCTCAGGGAGGGAGGAAGGAGAAAGGAGGAACTGCACTTTCCTCCCCTCCCCCCTTGTCCGAGCAGCTGGAAAGGCTGATTCACGAGCATCGCCGAGCCGCCTGTAGCGTGAGACCACATTGAAAAGTTTGATACTTCAGTTTGATACCACCCCCGGCTCCGGCACCGGCCCCTCCACCCCCGGCTCCGGCACAGGCCCCTCCACCCCCGGCTCTGGCACCGGCCCCTCCACCCCTGGCCCCGGCACCGGCCCCTCCACCCCCGGCCCCGGCACAGGCCCCTCCACCCCCGGCTCCGGCACAGGCCCCTCCACCCCCGGCTCCGGCACAGGCCCCTCCACCCCTGGCCCTGGCACAGGCCCCTCCACCCCCGGCTCCGGCACAGGCCCCTCCACCCCTGGTCCCGGCACAGGCCCCTCCACCCCCGGCTCTGGCACCGGCCCCTCCACCCCCGGCTCTGGCACCGGCCCCTCCACCCCCGGCTCCGGCACAGGCCCCTCCACCCCCGGCTCCGGCACAGGCCCCTCCACCCCTGGCCCCGGCACAGGCACCTCCGGCTCCGGCACAGGCCCCTCCACCCCTGGCCCTGGCACAGGCCCCTCCACCCCCGGCTCCGGCACAGGCCCCTCCACCCCTGGCCCCGGCACAGGCCCCTCCACCCCCGGCTCTGGCACCGGCCCCTCCACCCCCGGCTCCGGCACAGGCCCCTCCACCCCCGGCTCCGGCACAGGCCCCTCCACCCCTGGCCCCGGCACAGGCCCCTCCACCCCTGGCCCCGGCACAGGCCCCTCCACCCCTGGCCCCGGCAAAGGGCCCTGCCACCCCCAGCTCCATCACAGCCGCCCTGCCACCCCCGGCTCCATCACAGCCGCCCTGCCACCCCCGGCTCCGGCACAGCTGCCCTGCCATCCCCAGCTCCATCACAGCTGCCCTGCCATCCCCAGCTCCATCACAGCAACGCTGCCACCCCCGGCTCCATCACAGCCGCCCTGCCACCCCCAGCTCTGGCACAGCCGCCCTGCCACCCCCTGCTCCGGCACAGCCGCCCTGCCACCCCCGGCTCTGGCACAGGGCCCTGCCACCCCCGGCTCCAGCACAGAGCCCTGCCACCCCCGGCTCCAGCACAGGGCCCTGCCACCCCCTGCTCCGGCACAGCCGCCCTGCCACCCCCGGCTCTGGCACAGGGCCCTGCCACCCCCTGCTCCGGCACAGAGCCCCAGGCGCTGCCCTGCCACCCCCAGCTCCAGCACAAGACTTTGCCACCCATGGCTCCAGGACAGGGCCCCAGGCCCAGCTCTCCTCGGGCCCCGCTTTACCGCCTCGGGCCAGAGGACGGTACTTGGGTTCTTTCCTGGATGTTATATCAGGTTACGGTTGTTTCATCACAAGGGTGCAGGCTCCTAAGGGCGCCTGAAGCAGCCCAGCCCTGCAAACATCCACCCTAGCTGACCCCCCCCCCCCCCCCCGTGCCGGAGCATGGCCACTCCCTCCCTCTCTCCAGTGCCTGAGGGAGAGCAGCCCCGGCCCCCTTCTCCCATGGCTTTGTAGGAGCAGCAGTCATGGGGGGACTGAGCACAGTGATACGTGAGCTACGTCCTGCGGCGGCATCCCAGACCTGCTCCATCAGTGCCCAGCCGGTGCCAGGCAGCCCGGCTGCAGGGCCCAGCTGTGAGCCAGCTCTTCCCTCCCATCCGGCTGCGAATGGGGAGGGGAATGAGCATTTGGAACAGCTCATCGAGGGCTGCGGGGGGGGGGGGGGGGGTGTCTCCATCTCTGGCATCTTTGAAATCCAGATGGGAAGTGTGCCTGGGGCGCCGGCCGAGCTCGGAAGGAGCAGTCAGGGCAGTGGCACAGGCGGGCTAGCCGGGGATGTGTGTGTGACTGCGCACTCGGCCCGTTCCTCCTCCTTCTGGAGAGCTCTGCCTCCTGCCGGAGCCAAGTCCCCTGCCTTTCCCAGGCGCTTTCTTTCCAGTTCTCCTGCTGCGCGTTGCAGAGCTCAGAAATGCAAGGCAGGCCGGCAAGGGAGCAGCGGCTCGTTTCCCCAGAGGGAGGGTCCCACCGCACGTCCGGCCGCCCGCAGAAACGCTCTTGGTGGATCTTTGCTCCACAGCTGGGAGGTGGCTCAGTGTGTGGGGGGGGATCCTCCAATGCACTGCAAGCCTGACTTTCGGTGCCACAGAAAGCCCTGTCGTCCGGCAGAGAATCCTAGAAGCCCAGGGCGGGCAGAGACCTCAGGAGTCATGGAGTCAATCAGCCCAGCCAGGGCTCTGTCCAGCCGGGACTTACACACCTCCAGCGATGGAGATTCCACCCCCTCCCCAGGGAACCCAGCCCAGGGCCTCACCACCCTCCTTGGCAACGTTTCATTTGCTCTTCAAACCAGCGCACGAGCCAGCCTGGCAGGGATTCCGGGGCCGCTCGCTCAGCAGACTGGGGTTTCTCTCTCTTGGCTGGGATTCAAAGTCCTTGCAGACAACTTGAGACGTCATTTTGCATCTCGGGGGTCTGCCATCCCTGACACGTGCACTGCCTCTAGCGCTGCGCCTGCCCCAGGCCGACACATCCCAGGGGGTGCCCTGGCCTTCTCCCCCTGCTCTCCAGATCTCTGAGGGTATGTCTACACTACCCTCCTAGTTCGAACTAGCGGGGTAATGTATGCATACCGCACTTGCTAATGAAGCCCGGGATTTGAATTTCCCGGGCTTCATTAGCATAAGCGGGGAGCCGCCATTTTTAAATCCCCGCTGCTTCGAACCCCGTGTAGCGCGGCTACACGGGGCTCGAACTAGGTAGTTCGGACTAGGGTGCCTATTCCGAACTACCGGTACACCTCGTTTCACGAGGAGTAACGGTAGTTCGGAATAGGACCCTAGTCCGAACTACCTAGTTCGAGCCCCGTGTAGCCGCGCTACACGGGGTTCGAAGCAGCGGGGATTTAAAAATGGCGGCTCCCCGCTTGTGCTAATGAAGCCCGGGAAATTCAAATCCCGGGCTTCATTAGCAAGTGCGGTATGCATACATTACCCCGCTAGTTCGAACTAGCGGGGTAGTGTAGACATACCCTGAGAGTGGCCCATCTTCTCCCTTCATCTGCCAGTTTTACCTGTACACGCACAGCACTTGTCAACACTTATAATAAAACAAGATTAGATTGTCAACCTGTGGAACTCCTTGCCAGGGGATGCTGTGAAAGGCAACACTATAAAAGGGCTAAAAAAAGGAATGACAGAAGTTCGTGAAGGATGGGTGCATCAGTGGCTATTAGATAAGATGGGTGGGGCATGATCTCATTCTCTAGGTGTCCCTACGCCTCCGACTGCCAGAAGGAGGGAGCAGACAACAAAGGATGCATCACTCGGGGTGGTCTGTTGTGCTTTCTGATTTCCAGGCGCTGGCTCCTGTCAGCAGACAGGACACGGGCCTAGACGGACGGCTGGTCTGTCCCCGAGTAGCTACTCTTAGGTGCCTAATAGAGAGTTAACTACGAGCGAGACAGGGAGGGAAACAGCTGGTCACAGCACAAAACAAACTCATAAAATGCAAACCCGGGTCTGCACTTCTCAACAGGCCACTGCTTTCGAACCACGTTGCCCGTCTCTGCCGAGTGCACTCCTCGGCCGAGTCGGCCGATGTCACAAGCGCCCGGATCCCATTGCTCGTGGAAGGCAGGCTGCTCCGGAAGGGTTTTCCTCTGAGAGTGGCCTGAGTGCCTTTCCCTGCCGGCTGTTGCACTGAAACAGGCGCCTGTCTGTATCTGCAGCTAGGGCCTGAGGCGTGAAGCCTGATGAGTTATGGGCTTTACCTGTACACGTTACTCAGTGACTGTCCCATGGGGCGTGTTGGGTGTAGTGAGTTTGTCAGGCCTGAGAAAATAGCTGTGTGCAAAGGATGGAGGGAGGGCCAAGGAACCTCGGCGTTATTCCCCTCCCTTCCCCCGGCCATTGACCTGTAGGGCAAGCTGCTGACTCTCCTGCAGGCCTCAGTTCCCTCTTCTCTTTTCTGGACAGGGCAACTGTGACTGTGTTTTCTTTGCCTCTTGATGGTTGTGCACAATCTCCATCTCGTGGTGCCGCAGCTGGCCCCGCTGGTCCCGTGCAACCGCACCCCGCGGTGAGTGATTTGTTAACACCCAGCACTTCTGTGGAACAGTCGCTGCCTGCGCGACATCCTCACCCTCGCCCTCTGCCCCCAGCGCTTCGTGCAGCGCTGCTCAGGGTTGCGTGCTTCGGAATGCAATGGGGTCGCTTCCTCCGGCTGTATCGGAGCTGGCTCCAGTCCGCACTGGACTCAACCGTTCCTAGCTCCAGCACTTGGTTAAAACCAGGGCTGGCTAGAACTTTTTGGGCAGGCCCACCGCTAAGACCCTCTACCAAGCTAAGGTCTAGGCCAGTTGCAAACAGATTCTGCCTTTAGGGGATCGGGATGAATTTACGTCTCCTGACCCGTGACCAAAATAAGACACGTTAGCTGCTCCAGTGTTGCACTTCGATGCCCATGAAACCTGCATCTCCGAGTCTTTCCATAGAATAGCCACATGATTTTTGTGCTCTTGCCAAGTGCTGCCAAGAATGGTGATAGCATCTGTACATGCGGGTGAGATCCTGTAGGCCACAAAACAGCTAGTTAATACGCCTCTGAAATGTGGCTTCTTGCACCGATCTGTCAAAATGGTCACCGTTCAAATTCATGAAGGCCCCAGTCGGGTCTGAAGGTCTAAAGGGATCTGCCAGGCTCTCCTGGGAAGGTCTAAAGAGCTCAGGGCTTTTGCACCGATACGTCTAGCACAGGGGTGTCCAAACTTTTTCAAAGAGGGCCAGATTTGAAGAAGTGAACATGCGTGAGGGCCGTCCCTGCACTCTCAGCCCCAAGGCGGAGGGCCCGCAGGGTCAGAGGCGGGCGGAGAGCACAGGGCACGCCGGCCTCACGGCGGCCCGGGGACAGGGCGAACCCGCAGCCGAGCGGGGGAGCGGGGCTGCGGACGTGCCCTACAGAGCAGGCTCTAGGACCGCGGAGGCCATGGGCGGCGGCGGCGCGGCCGGAAGCGGTGCGCTGGGCGCGCCAGTTCAAAAGAGCGCCGGGGAGCCAGGAGAGGGGGAGGAAGCGGGGGCCGTATTAAATCGGAACACGGGCCGCAATTGGCCCGCGGGCCGGACTTTGGACATGCCTGGTCTAGCAGGTCATCGGAGTCTGAGTCCTTGGCACAGGCAAGGAGCAGGTTCTGTGGCAGCAGTATGTTTTCTGTAGTCAACACAGAATCTTACAGATCCGTTCTTCCTGGGGCCATGACGCCTGGGGATGTGAGAGGTTAATCCCTGCCAACAGCAGATGTCTCACCCCTCCCTGGGGGTTAACCCTTCACCCCTTCTAGTGTTTGCCAGGGATGTTCCCGCCTGGCTCTCCACCGCCACGTCTATCTAAGGGGCTTTGAGCCACTTCTCCTTCATAAGAACACAGAACACAAGAACGGCCGGACTGGGTCAGACCAAAGGTCCATCTAGCCCAGTGTCCTGTCTGCCGACAGTGGCCAGCACCAGGTGCCCCAGAGAGGGTGGACCAAAGACAATGATCAAGCGATTTGTCTCCTACCATCCTTCTCCAGCCTCTGACAGACAGAGGTCAAGGACACCATTTTATCCCCTGGCTAATAGCCTTTTATGGACCTAACCTCCATGAAATTATCTAGCTTCTCTTTAAACTCTGTTATAGTCCTAGCCTTCACAGCCTCCTCTGGCAAGGAGTTCCACAGGTTGACTACACGCTGTGTGAAGAAGATCTTCCTTTTATTAGTTTTAAACCTGCTACCCATTAATTTCATTTGGTGTCCTCTAGTTCTTCTATTATGGGAACTAATAAATAACTTTTCTTTATCCGCCCTCTCCACACCACTCATGATTTTATAGACCTCTATCATATCCCCCCTCAGTCTCCTCTTTTCTAAACTGAAAAGTCCCAGTCACTTTAACCTCTCCTCATATGGGACCTGTTCCAAACCCCTAATCATTTTAGTTGCCCTTTTCTGAACCCTTTCCAAGGCCAAAATATCTTTTTTGAGGTGAAGAGACCACATCTGTACACAGTATTCAAGATGTGGGCGTACCATAGTTTTATACAGGGGCAGTAAGATATTCTGGGTCTTATTTTCTATCCCTTTCTTAATAATTCCTAGCATCCTATTTGCCTTTTTGACTGCAGCTGCACACTGTGTGGAAGTTTTCAGAGAACTGTCCACGATAACTCCAAGGTCTCTTTCCTGATTTGTCATAGCCAGATTAGCCCCCATCATACTGTACGTATAGTTGGGGTTATTTTTCCTGATGTGACTTATCCACTTTACACTTATCCACATTACATTTCATTTGCCACTTTGTTGCCCAATCCCTCAGTTCGGGCGATGGATCATTCCCAGCAGCCTCCCAGGAGTGGTGAGTTCCTAGCCCATGTGTGTGTGCAGTCTGCGGGACAGCCTCCGCGATGGGCTTGTGTGCTTTATAAGCCCCCTCGTTAACTGTCTGCACAGCCCCCAAGGGGCCTCCCCAAGAAGCCTGCAGCTTGTGCTGGGAGGAAAATTGGTACCAAGCCTCCCACCTCAATGCTCTTTCCCAGGTATTCCTGCTGCACTGCTCTTCCCATGAAGCCTGGGTTCTGCTGTGCCACGTCCATCCTGGATTGGAAACCCTCTCCGAGCTTGGTGAGAGATCCTGCGGTGGGCCCCCAGCTTCAGAACCCTTCCCCTCCGAGGAGTCTCTCACAACCCTAGAACTGGAAGGGACCTCGAGAGGTCGTCGAGTCCAGTCCCCTGCTCTCGTGGCAGGACTCAGTACCAGCTAGACCACCCCTGGCAGGTGTCTGTCCAACCTGCTCTTACATATCTCTTGGGATGGAGATTCCACACACCCCCTTAGGCAATTTATTCCAGGGTTTAACCACCTGGACAGTTAGGAACTTTTTCCTAATGTTCAACCTAAACCTCCCTTGCTGCAGTTTAAGCCCATTGCTTCCTGTCCTATCCCCAGAGATCAAGGAGAACAATTTTTCTCCCTCCTCCTTGCAACACCCTTTTAGGTATTTGAAAACTGCCATCGTGTCCCCCCTCAGTCTTCACGTTTCCCAAGCAAGCCCAATTCTTTCAGTCTTCCCTCACAGCTCATGTTTTCGAGGCCTTGCATCATTTTTGTTGCTGTTTTCTGGGCCCTCTCCAATTTCTCCACATCTTTCCTGAAATGTGGTGCCCAGAACTGGAGAGAAGACTCCAATTGAGGCCTAATCAGCACAGAGTAGAGTGTGAGAACGACTCCTCGTGTCTTGCTCCCAACTCGTCCGTCAATGCAGCCATGAAGCTCTAGGGAGCCTCTGCCCTGTTTTCCATACAGGAAGTCCAACCCAGCAAACCTTACGGACTCCTGGGGAACTGCCCTGTAAGCAAACAGTACTTCAGGCAATTACTCATCCTCATCGCCAGCTGTTCCGTAGCGGAGCGTTCCATAGACTATTTTTCCAGGGGTGGTAAGAGACAGGCTTGTGGTTTTACCCCCCACTTCTTCCTCAGTTGACTAAATTCGCCTCTCTGTGATATGATCTCTTCGTAAAATCCCACTCTGCTGAATAAAGCGATTGGTGCATCTCCAACTGTCTCCACTTCCCCATTGGACGGGGCAACTGCCTCTAATTAACCATTGCTAATGTCTCCATTTTTGGATGGCCTGGAAAATGGCCCCCTGATGTCCATGGCCACCCCACAGAATGCAGGGTGGTGGGTTCAAATCCCGCCCACTCCCCACCAGTACCGGTCGCCTCCTGGATGGACCCGGCTCCGGCGCTAGGAAGGCAGGGTAAGGGACGTCCTCAGCTTAGGGAAGTGGGGTGGGTTAGGTTCTGGAGTGGCCTAGGGGCTAGGGCAACCGCCTGGGCGAGTGCAGGGTGGTGGGCTCAAATCCTACACCCCCCCCACCCCATCAGTACTGGTCGCCTCCTTGATGGACCCAGCTCCAGTGCTAGGAAGGCTGGATAAGGAGGGATAACGGGTGCCCTAAAGGTAGGGTGGTGGGCTGGGTTCTCATGTGGCCTAGGGTTTAAGGCATTGGCCTGGGGACCCAAGGCTTGTGGGTTTGAGCCCCGCCCACCCATGGGGGCACCGGGGCCAACACCAGCTGCCCCATTAGGAAGGTGGGTACAGGCTAGGGATGTGACGGCCTAGTTGGCTAGCTGAGAAGCAAATGCTTATTGGATAGTTGACCGATTAGTCGCCTCCCCCCCCACCCATTGCTGCCTCTGTCAGATAGAGGCAGCAAGTGGGGGGAGAAGAGGGGAGCACTTCAAAGCAGCAGTGCTGCACAGAGCTTAGGATCAGCTGGTCCATGCGGCGCTGCCCGATATCAGGCTTCTCCCAGCATTTCAAAGCGGTGGTGCTCAGGACTCCCCAGCTGATGCCGAGATCCATGCAGCACTGGGCTCCAAGCGACATTTCAAAGTGGCAGCGCCGCACGGGGTCAGTGGGGGTGTCGCTAGGCAGAGGCTCCCTATTGACTAATTGAATAGTCAATGCAAAAATGCATCAACTAGTCAATTAGTCAATTAGCCAATACGTAAGGCTCCATTCCAGCCTGTACTAAGAATGTTGTGGGTTTCTTCCGCTCGTGACCTAAGTTGCATGCCCTGCAATTCCCTGCAATTCTCCTTTGGCTCAGCAAGAATGTGAAGTCAAAGATTCTTTTTAAAGCTTTTCAAAAATTCTTTATCGACACAGAACAGGTCAGACCACACAACACGCACTAGGGTCCCCTCAGGCATCTCCTTGTTAGTTTTTCATAGACTCCTCGACAAGTCGGGTTGGAAGGCCTGGACCATCCCTGGCAGGTGTCTGTCTGACCTCTTCTTTGCCACCTCCAAGGATGAAGATTTCACAATCTCTTGAAGCAATTTATTCCTGGCCTTCCCCATCCTGACAGTTGGGAAGTTTTTGCTAATGTCCAACCTGAACCTCCCTGGCTGCAATTTCAACCCATTCATTCTTGTTCTGTTGTCAGTGCTCAAGGTGAACAATTGATCACCCCCATCTTTATAACAAACTTTTACATCCTTGCAGCCTATTGTCATGTCCCCGCCTCCCTCAGTTTTCTCTTCGCCAGACTAAACAAACCCAGGTTTTTTCAATTTTTCCTCATAGGTAAAGCTCTGGGACACAGGAACCATTTGCGTTGCTCTCCTCTGCACTTTCTCCAATTTGTCCACATCTTTCCCAAAGTGTGGCACTCGGAACTGGACACAGCCCTAAGGCCTTTTCAGTGCTATAGAGTGCAAGAATTATTTTGTGAGTCTGGCTTACTATACTGCTGCTGAGGTCTCCGCTGGAGGATTGCGTTCAGTTCTGGGCACTTTTTTAGCAGCCGTATAACATTGTGGACTCGCATTTAGATTGATCATAACCCCAGATCCTCTTTTATAGTGCTGCTTCCCACGCGAAGGAACTGACCTGAAGAAGAGCTCTTGGCGGCTTGAAACCCTGTCTCTCTAGGGCTCCTTGCTAGGCAGTCACTTCCGGTTCCGTGTTTGTGCAGTTGAGTATCCCTTCCTCAGGGCAGGGCAGTGTGTGTGTCCTTCCTCAATTTCATCCTGTTCCTTTCAGACTGTCTCCAGTGTAGGCTTGTTTTGAATTCTAACCCTGCCCTCCAAAATGCTTGTGACCTCTCCCAGCTTGGTGTCATCCACAACTTCACAAGTCTTCGCTCCATGCTGTTATCCAAATCGCTGTTCTGAAGATACCGAATAGAATCAGATGCCCGTAGGACCCCATTCATTATGTCCTTCTTGACCGTGAGCCATAGATACCTGCTCTAGAAGTAGCTTTTCAAACCAGCTGTGCACCCACTATAGAGTAGTTCATGCAGACTGTGTTTCATTAGTTATTTATGAGGTCATGGGAGACAGTATCAAAAGACTTAGTAAAGTCAAGATATAGCACATCTACCACTTCCCCCACTCCATAAGGTTTGCTGTTCTGCCAAGGAAGGATATTAGACTGTTCTTGACAAATCCACATTGGCTGTTACTTGTCACCTTATTTTTTCCTAGGGGTTTGCAAACTGATTGCTTGATTATTTACTCCATTATCTTTCTGGGTACCCAAGTTAAGTTGACTTGTTTATAATTTCCTGGGTTGTCCTTAGTCCCCTTTTTATAGTGAGGTACTATATTTGCCCTTTCCCAGTCCTCAGGGGTCTCTCGCCCTCCATTTGTTCTCAAAGATAATGGCTAATGGTGCGGCGTTCTCTTCAGCCAGTTCTGTAAGTATTCTAGGATGTGTGTAATCCGGCCCTGCTGACTTGGCTAAGGAGGTCTTAGCTTGTTCCTTTCCTGTAGCCTCGGATCCTAGCCCGTTTACCAGATGTTCGCTATGTTAGTCGCCCAGGCAGTGCTAACGTTTTGGCGAAAACTGAAACAAACAAGGCATTTCATGTTTTCAGAACCGTCCTATCCACTGGGCAGTTTGAGGCAGCTGCCCCAGGCCTCAGCCTCTGGGGGACCCGGCAGAGGTCAGGGGGCTCCCGGGGGCTGGTATCAGCAGGGCCAGGCCCATTCCTGCACTCTTCAGTGGCAGTGAGAGGCACAGGAAGCAGTGACCGAGCCCCAGCCTGCTTTGCTGCCCTGAGCGATGTGACTGGGAGCTGGGCTCTGCTCCCCACAGCCACGGGGAGAGCAGAGGAACTGGCCCCCCCAGGACTCCCCCGGGCATCTGTGGCTGGGTTCTCCGTCTGGACACAGGCGCCGTAGGAGGAGTTGGGAGCCACGCTGCTCTTCTCCTGTTTCCTTCTACCGCCTGTCTGCTTTGCTAGATCTCCTGTTGATCACTCCTGGACCAGCCCTGCCCCCTCCTTAACACACGGGGAAGGGTGAGCACAAGGCTGATCCAGGGTAATCAAAGGACAGGGGGCTAGTGCCTTGCCAGGGCCCACCCAGCTAGCGGCTAGATGGCTAAATGCCCTGCGAGACGTGTGCTGAGTTTGTCCAGCCTGAGGTGAGAGGTTCCCAAGGAACAGGCGACCCGTTGTCAAGGAGCCTCTGTGTCACACCCTCCCGTTCACTGCGGTACAGGATCATCTAGTCTCCTGGGCCTCGTGTTGGCTGCTGAGTTTAGGACAGGGGCGTGAGGTGGTCTGTGAGGTACAGGCGGTCAGAGCAATTATCCCCTGCTCCCTTTTGGCCTTAAACACTGTGGCTCTCGGAGAATATTTGTGAGTATTCTAGGAACACCATCAGCTTCTTTTAGGAAGGGGAAATGGAGACACAGAGATTACTGCCAAAATTAATGGCCACTATCAATATTCTGGTTAAATTACTAGCCCCATGCTCCAGGTGGTTGGTTGCTCATTGCCTTAGGACCATCCTTTCTCCTCCCTTTCCCATTCACGACACAGAAATTCCATCACGTACAAATATTTGGTAGGCAAATTGTGCTTTGCAGAAGTGGGTACCCGCGACGTTGTACAGAAACTCTAGACACGTACGAAATTTGATCCAGTATTTCCGAGTGTGGCTGAGCATTAGGTTTGTTATCGGTAGGATTCCGCTTGTAGTCCTGGTTCTGCCTGCTGTGACCTCGTGGAGTCCCTACAGTGTATCGACGTTGCAGTTAACACCCAGCTGAGGGGCTGTTCAACTGCAGCGTTAGACATTCAGGCTGGAGTCCGGGCTCCAGGACCCTGCCGGGTGAGAGGGTCCCAGGACTCAGGCAATGTCTACAGGGCAGTTTAACAGTCCCGCCGTGCAGGCCAGCCAGCCCAGGCCAGACACAGGTATTGAACTGCAGCGTAGATGCACCTCGCAGGCCTCCAGCCACCCATTTTTCCAGTTGATTTGATTGTTTTGTATCATGTAGAGAGGATGCAAATCTGGTGTGAGCGGAAACTCAGCTGCACAACCTTAACGCCACAAAATCTCCATGATTTGGAGCTGAAACGGCCTCCGGCGAGTTCCACGGCAGGGTTTGCCCCGGGCGTTCCCATCAAGGGGTGCCCAAGATAAAGCGCCCCAAAGGCAGTTGCTGTGAAAGACTTTAAGTCAGCAATTACTTCTAGGTAGGGAAAAACAGGAGGCAGGAAGTGGGGTTCTACTTTGGGAGACTTGTATCAGTGGAACGCTCCGCCGGCCCAGGTCCAGCAGTTGAAATGGTACGGGGTGAGCCGGCCATCGCTCTGGAAGCGTGGAACAGGCCAGCGCGGGTCTGACCACAGCCCTGTGCGCCGGCGAGCACTGCCGAGCAAAAGCCCTTCAGCCCAGAGCACTGGGCCCCGCTTTCTCACCCACATGCGCCGACACTGTCATTTCCAGAAATGATCCTCACCAGAGGATGTGGTGAAGGCCAGGACTTTAGCAGGGTTCAAAGAAGGGCTAGATAGAGTCACGGAGGTTAGGTCCATCAATGGCTATTAGCCAGGATGGGTAGGGATGGTGACCCCGGCCTCTGTTTCTCTGGAGGCGGGTGACAGGGGAGGGATCACGGGAGGATTCCCCATTGTGATCCCTCCCTCTGGGGCACCTGGCATTGGCCACTATGGGCAGACCGGACGCTGGGCTGGATGGACCATTGGTCTGACCCAGCCTGGCTGCTCTTATGTTCCTATGTTCCCTGGAGATGCTCAACCCCTGTTCCACCCCAGGCCCTGCCCCCACTCCACCCCTTCTCTGAAAGTCCCAGTTTTGCTCTACCCACTCCCAACCCCCCTCCACCCGTCCTCTCCCCCAGCACCTCCGGCCCACTGCTGAGCAGCTGACTGCAGCAGGCGGGCAGCACTGGGAGGGAAGGAGGGTAGAGCAGACCAGGGGGTCGCGGGGGGGAGGGGAGGGAAGAAGGGGAGAGGAGCTAAGTCCAAAGCTGAGTGAGAAGCGTTACAAAGAGATCTTACTGGACTGACAAAACGGCCAATGAAATTCAGTGCTAAGTAACCCACATGGGAAAGCAGAAGCCCAGCCTGACATGCAAATGAGCGGTTCCCATTCAGGAGAGAGATCTTGGCGCCCTCCTGGCTAGTTCTCTGAAAACCTCCGCCCCACGTGCAATAGAAGTGTGAGACGCCACGCCAGTGTCAGGAACCATTCGGAAAAAGAACAGGCAGAATGTCCTACTGCCACGGCATCAGCCCGTGAAACCCCCCCCTTGAACATGCATTGCAGGTCTCGTTACCCCATCGCCAAGAAGATGTATTAGACCTGGAACATGTGCAGAGTAGGCTCACCCCAATGGATAGGGGTGGGGAGCCGTTTCCTTATGAGCAGTGACTGAAAAGACTGGAACTGTCCAGCTTAGAAAAGAGATGCTGTCTGAGGGGAGACTTGGAAAATCAGGCATGGCGTGGAAAAAGCAAAGAGGGAAGTGGTCATCCCTGCATGTAACATGCGAACTAGGGGAAACCAATGTACTTAACAGGCGGCGGGTTTGAAACCAGTCCTCCACATACTGCACAATCAACGTGTGGAGTTTGTTGCCAGCGGATGTTGGGAAGGTCAAACATAGAACTGGGTTCAAAAAAGAATCAGGGGCGTCCATGCAGGATTGCTGTGCTGATAAACTGTATAGGCAGTTGCTTGCTGCACTTTGGTCCATTCTGTACTCGAGAGACCAAGGGACCAGTGTCAGTCAGGGTTATGAATATGGCACAGGGAAAAGGTTCTGTCTGGCACCCGTCTCTGGGGGTACTGTCTGGTACCCGTCTGTCTGGTACCCGTCTCTGGGGGTACTGTCTGGTACCCGTCTGTCTGGTACCCGTCTCTGGGAGTACTGTCTGGTACCCGTCTGTCTGGCACCCATCTCTGGGGGTACTGTCTGGTACCCGTCTGTCTGGCACCCGTCTCTGGGGGTATTGTCTGGTACCCGTCTGTCTGGCACCCGTCTCTGGGGGTACTGTCTGGCACCCGTCTGTCTGGCACCTGTCTCTGGGGGTACTGTCTGGTACCCATCTGTCTAGTACCCATCTCTGGGGCATAATGGATGTTACATTCACCTTATACAGAAAGTTTGCTTTCCAAATTTACCCTTCTAAATTCATCATTGTATATGAGATGTATGTGTATGTACCAATAAACCCACCCCCATATAAAGGTTACGCCTACATATTTAATTTTAAATTAGATCCAACCTATGACCTTTGTATCTTGTTTTTCCGGTACCACAGTGTACCTCTTATCTTTGTTCCAAAACCACTGTGCATTCCAGGGCAGGACACACACTTACCTTGATTCTGGGCATTTGCATTCTAGGTCCTTAGGGCGTGAAAACACTTCCTGGGCCTATTCCAATATAAATAGATTTGTAAGGGTAACTACCTTTCTGTTGTTATAAGCCAGGAAACTACTGTACGTCTGATGCTGACAATTTTCTTGCTGACTGAAGCCAAAGCTTCCCTCAGCACCTGTTAGGTGTTACGGGATCCTTAGCAAATGTGAACAGGATTATAGAAAAGGGATAGAGAATAAGAGAGAAAATATTTTATTGTCTTTATATAAAACCATGGTCTGCCCACATCTTGAATACTGCATCAGATGTGATCTCCTCATCTCAAAAAAGATCTCTTGGCATTGGAAAAGGTACAGAAAAGGACAACAAAAATTATAAGGGGTTTGGAATGGGTCCGATATGAAGATTGATTAAAAAGTCTGGGACTTTTCAGCTTAGAAAAGAGGAGATGAAGGGGGGATAGAGGTCTATAAAATCATGACTGGTGTGGAAAAAGTAATTAAGGAAAAGTTATGTACTTATTCCCACAATATAAGAACTAGGAGTCACCAAATGAAATTAATAGGCAGCAAGTTGAAAACAAACAAAAGGAAGTTTTTCTTCACTCAGCACACAGTCGACCTGTGGAACTCCTTGCCAGAGGATGCAGTGAAAGCTAGAATGTTAACAGGGTTCAAAAAAGAGCGAGATAGATTCATGGAGGTTAGGTCCATCAATGGCTATTAGCCAGGATGGGTAGGAATGTTGTCGCTAGCCTCTGTTTCTCTGGAGGTGGGTGACAGGGAAGGGATCACGTGAGGATTACCTGTTGTGTTCCCTCCCTCTGGGGCATCTGGTATTGGCCACTGTGGGCAGACAGGACACTGGCTAGATGGACATTTGGTCTGACACAGTCTGGCTGTTTTTATGTAAAGGTACAGGCTAATCTGTGCTCTACAACTGCTATACTGACATTTAATGTGTACTTAATGTTTAACTTATAGGTAAGCTAGCCGGCATTTCAAAAGGGCTTGGACAGTCATATTCTTTTATGACTAATAAGACTACCCCGATTTGTCATAGTTCGTGCCGACAAGTTTTGGAGGAACTATTAAACGTCATGCTTCTTGCTTTACCAATCTCTAAGTACAGGCGGGATTAGGAGGTTCTCTGAGGTGGGCAGGAAAACCCTCTTCCCTCTGCCTAGGGCAAGATTCCCTACACTTTGCTCTGGAATGTCAGGTATTGCCACTTTTAGAAACAGGGCAGATGGATCCTGCAGGGCCGTCCTTGCTCATACGCAGAATGTGCAGCTGTATGGGGCACCCGAAAATTTGGGGCACCGCTGGGCCTTAATGTCCATCCACCTGTCTCTTCCTACCCCCGTTGTGTAGCTCCGAGAGGATCGAGTGAACTTCCAAGTGACAAAGCCGGCCAGAGCGATTAGCGAACATGGAACCTGGGAAAGAGCCGTTTGAGCGGGAATGGAGCTATCGAACAGGCATTTGCCAACCCCAGGTAGATCCCGTCCGTTTCTGAATGCCTTGTGTTACTCCACAGGGCTTAGTTACCGTTTGCTCTGGAAATATTCCATGGGTGGGTTGCTGAAGATTATAAAATCACACCTCTAAACACCCATCCTCTCCCTGCCATCGGGCAGAGGGGCACCAGTTTAACGGCACAGCGCAGGACCCCGTACAGCCGAAGGATGAAGCACTGGTGCAGTCTGGCATCACGGTGCCGTCTGGTTTCCCCTGCCTGCCCCTTTCCTCTCGGGCTGTGTTCAGGGCAGGGAATTCTGAACTTTCTATGGCAGCTGCTCCATGTCCCCATGCTGTGCCGTGCTCGGCAGGCCCGTGCCTGCCCCGCTGCTTGGGGAGGGCTGCCCGCCTGACAGTGGATTTGGAGGCACCAGACGGATGGAAGGGCGCGCAGCTGGAGCAGCAGCAGAACCGAACCTGGAAGCCTTTGGTTTTGTTTCTTTTCCAAGGGCTCCGGACAGAGCGAGGGAATAACGTGCCCATCTCTTGCCCCTGCTCCCGGCTGCTCTGTGTCAGGGCTATATCCCGCCTGCCGCTCCTTGCGCCCCCGAGGGCTCTGTCTGTGACAGGACATTTCTGACCTGCTTCCCAGCAGGCTGGAGAACGGGAGTGAAACCCGGTGTGGCCGTCGGTGTGGGAGCCCTGCCGAGCACCCCAGCAGGCCAGCAGCAAACTCAGCTGCAGATATGGCTTCATGCGACCGGGAGAAGGAAGTGCGGAGAAAGGGGCCACTTCCACTTGTCGTTTCCTCTCTTCTCCCAGACCAGCGAGTCTTCGGCTCTGGGATCCCTCGCTCACCCAGCCGGAGTGCTGCTCTGGCTCCGCTGCCTTGAGGGCAGGGACAAGGCCTGAGGCTCTCCTGGTTAGCCCCAGAGGAAGAAGCTCTCTGGTAACCGTGCTCTTGCTCTCACGCTCCTCGGCCTCCTCCCTCTCTGAGTTGCCTTTGTCTCTGCCAAGGGCCCCATCACGCCGGCTCCGTCCCCGTGGACGGGGGTGGGTCTAGCTCTCTCTGGGCTGCTGCGCTCCCTCTGTGGGGCCACGGCGCTTTCCCCATTCTGTGGCCGAACCGCCGTCGTGGCCTGGCCTGGCATTTCCTCCCGGGCTCGCCCCAATCTAGGGAGGAGACACTGTGGGGCGAGGAGACAAACCGCTGCAGCATTTCAGTTCCCTTCTGCACAGCTGGGCAGGGCCAGGGTGCGGAGATCCCACAGGGATGGGTTGGAGGGTTGGGTGGCAGAGCCCCAGGGAGCGGTACTTGAGAATCTCATGCCCTTTGTCCGCTCTGGGCCAGGCTTTCTGGTCTGACTACAACTCCCATGAGGCTCTGTGGCCTTTCAGGAGGAGATTGAGGCCCCGCAAACATGTGTTGCACTGCAACAGGGCAGCAGAAATGTCAAGGGAAATGTAGTCCAGTCCAGGAGCCCAGCCCAGATGGGAAAAGGCGGTAGCCAAACTCCAATTCCCATGTGTCACCATGGCGATGCAGGTGGACACACTTCTTCGTGATGTTGCCTGGAAATAAAACGGTTCCGTTCAGCTCAGCAAACGTCAAAATTTTGGTCCGAGTCATCCTGCTGTGAAACGTAACGTTTTGTTGAGATTTTCCATGGCTTTTGGTTTTCCGCCAAAGGATCTTGAGTTTTCAACAAGCTCCATGTACCAACGAGCTGTACTGGTCCCTGGTGTGTGTCCTGGTATGGCCAGTAAAGTATCATTTTGGGAGCTGATTCTGCCCTTTCTTGAGGACATCCTTGGCACCTGTTAATTTCAGTTCCCGCAGTAGTTAACCAGATGATAAAAGCGCAAGCAGCAGAGGCGGAGCTGTGAGTACTTTCCTACAGTTCCCTAGGGTAGACTTGGTCACGGAGTAGCTCCTGTTCTAGTTTGGAGAGAGAAATTTCATTCTCTTCACTGGCTGGCTGGCAATGTTCCACGTATGTTAATTTCAGAAACATTTCACTATCCTGCGTGTGGCTAGGGTTGCCAACTCTGTAATATTTAAAAACCGGACAAGCCCGCAGGAGTGCCAGAACCTCCCCCACCCTGCCTCTTCCTCCTGCCCCATTTCTTCCCCCTGAAGATCTGCCTCTGTCCCCCCTCTTCCTCCAAGGCCCTGATCCGGTTCCCTCCTCTTTTCCCCTCTCCCCACCCGGATCAGGAAGGACTTCTGCCGAGTCAGGGCTAGGAGCTCCAGCCGCCTGATGAGGTAGGAGACAACCTTGGCTGAGCAGCAGTGATGATCCGGCCCCTCCTCCACCCACAGTAACCAAACTTTGGGTGTTTGACAGGACAGTGTCAGTTCCCTTTTTATACTAGACTTTCCGGTCCACCTGACCACCCTGCCTGCTGAAGGAGCCAATGTCCAAATTTACTTACATGCGAATATCGGGGGGGGGGGGGGGGGGTGTTCGTCTGTTTCAGCAAAAACAATAAGGAGTCGTGTGCCACCTTAAAAACTAACACATTGATTCGGGCATCAGCTTTCCTGGGCTGCAGCTCACCTGGTCAGGTGGAAGCCTCATGGTGTCAGCGATTTACACATAGCAACCAGGATGGGAGTGTCACATTACTCTATGGAACATCAGTTTAAATGAGGCCATTTTCAGCAGCTGAGAAGAGGGTGAGAATTCCTCCAGGGGGAAGTGAGCGGGCCATTCCCAGTCCCTGTTCAGATCCATTCTGATGGTGTCAAGGTGGCATAGGAATTTCAGCTCATCAGATTCACGCTGTATGGAGTCTGCTTTTGAAGATTTTTGGACCATAGTTCATTTGCTAGGTGGCTTTGTTGGACAGCTAGAGGGTAATACAAAAATGCAAAGGAGTAAGAATATTTCCAAGGATCGGTTTTAAGGTCAAATTTGCCAGAGTCTAGAGCCAGATTTACAAAAGTGTTTCAATACCTAAAGAGCCAGGTAGCTGCTTAGGGGATTTTCTAAAGCAACCCTAACTGCCATTGACTTTCCCTGGCCTGTTGGTTTGCTTAGTCAGTCATCTGTTATGCCTTGTTGTGAAATTGTAGCCACTGGGAGGCAGGGACAGATGGTTGCTATCTATTTGTATAGTGTCTTGTTTGGTGAGCCGGCTGAGGCTCTAGGGCTCTACACCAATATTAATAATGGCAAGTTTATTCATAGCAAATCTCCGGAATGCATTGTCAGAGCAGTTCACTAGGGATGCCAACGACAGACGCTGCAGTTTTGCCCGAGTTTGGCCCAGAGTAGGACTAAATGTTGTTATTCAAACTTCCCAGTGACAGACGGTCTAATGTCACTTTTAGCCCAGAGTTGCTCTGCTAGGAGATTCCTGTTTAAGCTCAGAGCTAGTCTTTGCATTCTTGTGGGTGCCGATTTCTTTGCAGAGCATGCGTGAAAGCGGACACTGATGGTGCGGTAGCTGGGTTTGCTTGCTAGGCTCATTACCTGTCAGTGAGCTCGTTGTAACGCGGGGTACAATTTGATTGAAATGTTGAATTTGACATTAAAACCAATTAAGTTGTGAAGCATAAGAACGGAATTTGTGCCGAGTTTAACTCGCTGCGGCAATGCTGGGTGAGTCATACGGGGGACCTGAATCATTCTGTGTTAGTTTTACTCATTCATTTGTTTAGAGCTGTCGGTTCTAGAATCATTAGGGGAATTATTGTCACTCGTGGTTATTACGGTAGTGCCGACGGGCAGCCTCATCATGGCAGACCCCACGTGGGGCTTTGTACCCTTGCAGATCAAGTCTCCCCCAGCTTGGTCTCCGTGCTGTAGGAGTTTTTGTGCCCTGCGCAGCCTCTCTGTGGGCGGAGCTAGTCCTGGGGGGGAAGCAACCCTTCTGCAGAAGGGGGGCTGTGCTCAGGGCCGTGGGGGACAGGAGCAGGGCGGGGAGGCAGCAGGGTTCAGGCCCACTCCACATTCACGGGCAGCAGGAAGTGGGGTGACCCGGCTCCAGCACACTCCACTACCCCAGCTGTGTTGCTCAGGGGAGGAGACCCGGGGAAGGGGTGGAACCGTGTCCCCCACTCGCCGAAGGCAGGAAGCGGAGTGACGCTGAGTCCCCTGGGCCACGTTGCTCAGGGAAGGGGTGTAGTGTGGGAGGGCCTGGGGGGGAGTGGGAGGGTGTCCTGAGCCCTGCGCCCCCCTAGACATAGCCTTGCTCGTGGGGGGCAGCCAAGGCACAGGGCTGGCCACCGGAGCCTCTGCCGCCCCATGTGTAGCATGAAACTGCCTCGGGCACCACAGAATTTGGGGGAAATTGGTGCCCCAAATGTTGCGGTGCCCTACACGGCTGCGTGCTTTGCATATTGGTAAGGACGGCCCTGCTTGCCCCTCCCTCACGGGGAGCCACCCAAAGCCACCGCTAGGAGATGGGGAGGAAACGAGTGAAAACGGAACTGAAAAGTGCCTGGGCCCACACAGGGAAGCCTCCATTTCCGGCATGTCTAGGAGCCTGTGCACCCCCCCCTCCGCCCCCGGCCCAGGCCATTCAGCTTAATGACTTGTACTTCCTGGTTTGGCCTGTGGCGTTTCCATGGTTACTCGCGGGCAGCTCACCCATCTGGTTCTGCTACTTCCCGCAAAGTCAGGAAGGTGACAGGAGCCAACACCTGCCACGGACGCGCTGTCGGGAATCCATCTTCCGAGAGACTGTAACATACTCGGGAGAGTTTTGTCATGAGACTCGTGGTCACTATTGTTTCCTTAAACCCCAGCTCCGGCAGTGAAGTGGGGTGTGCAGTGAGTGCAGTGGAGAAAACACACACACACACACGCGCACACACACACACACACACACACACACACACGCACACACACACACACGCGCGCACACACACGCGCACACACACACACACACGCTCAGTGAAGAGAACCCTGCCACTCCTATTGGTGCAAACCCCGCTGCTCCTATTGGTGCGTAATCTCGTGATTTTAGGTAGGCCTGATTTTTGAGCATTTGGGGTTCAAATACAGGTGTCCCCGACAGGTCTGGGTGTCACGGCTCCTCAGCGCCTCTTGGTGCACAGTTTGCTGCCTCTCAGCTGTAGTGACGGAAGGGCACCCGGGGAAGAACCAGGGACTCTCAGCTATTTGAAAGGCAGAGCTCTCGACACAGAAGGAAAAGGGGGTAATGCATTTGCTCCCCTTGCTTGCTTAAGCCATATTTAAAATGTGCGATGTCTAGGCCTGAAGAAAGTAACTGGAGCGAGGCCAGCAGCAGCTACCTTGGGGGTGGGGGAGAGGAGGGCAGAATTCCTTAGTGCTTGCTGTCCCTACGTGCCGTTTTGTTGTCTTTTAATTTGTTCTGTGGTGAATGACTCATGATTCACTCTCACGGTAGTGAAGCCAAAGCCCTGGTGAATAGATCGGTTCGCCAGGGGTGGCGGAGATGTTTCCTGCGACCGCAAACGTAACGGAAAGAGGGCAACAAGCAAACCTATTTGCTTTGCTTCGGGAGACCCGCCGGCTGAGGGGGAGAGGGCTGTGTGGGCCGTGTCCTGTGGATACAGACTTTCTCTCTCACTGTTCCTTGCCCCTGGGGTCTGCGCCTACAAGGCCATCACGAGCGGCACGACGTGGCCCCTTTTGTGGCAGCCTCGGCTCCGGCCGGGAAAGGGGAAGGCTGTGGAGAATGAAATGCCCTCTCCCCAGGGGGCTGCTCCGTCCAGGTGCGCGGCATGGGAAGGGGGAAGAACGCCTGTGGCGTGGTGGGTCGGACGAGGGGGGGAGCCCCTTGCCACCTGCTTCTTGGGCCCAGGTTCTCTGGGCAGACCTACCCCATCTCCTCCCTCTCTCCCTCTGAGGCCTGTCTCCCTTCTAGGTTCTGCATCTCACTCCGCTGCTTCCCGTGGGGCTGGAGCTGGGCCTCCCCCGGCCCTGCCGCCGCCCAAACTGCCTGCCCACAGTGGGTCAGATGGGCTGGGGCCTGGGAGCACGTGGTCCTACAGCCTGCCCGGGGAGCAGCCACATGCCAAAGGCAAAGTTAAGGCCCCAACTCCCCAGGGGTTGATTTGTGCGAGGGGCTACAGGGAGGGGAATTGATAACACGTCCCGGCAAAGCCCTTGTCTCCTGTGGGCGTCATGAGGCCCGTGGCCCTGGCAGCTCAGCTGTTTCTCAGCAGAGGCAGCTACCCTTTGCCTGCCTACGCTCCCGCCATACGGCAGGGTCTTCCTCACTCCCAGGAGGGAGGAAATGGGTATTTGTGTCGTGCGGCTGCCGCAGTCGCACCCCAGAGGTGGGTTGCGTGTCTGTGGCGAGTGGAGTCGTCCCGACAGCCTGGGATCCGACTGGGTGAAATGCCATGAACTGTACAAGTGACGCCAGTCCGAGCCACCCCCGGATGGCTACTTATTAGCTGGAGAATGATGCCCTGGCTTCATTTTTCATTCCTGTCCATTCCTAAAGCAGTGGCAGGTTGCTGGCTCTGTCTCTCCCACCGTCAGGCGAGGAGTTTCCTAGTTGCTTTTTGCTCGGACATAAGAACATAAGAATATAAGAACGGCCGTACGGAGTCAGACCAAAGGTCCATCTAGCCCAGTGGCCTGTCTATCGACAGTGGCCAGCACCAGGTGCCCCAGAGAGGGTGGACCGAAGACAGTGATCAAGCGATTTGTCTCCTGCCATCCCTCTCCAGCCTCTGGCAAACAGAGGCCAGGGACACCATTTTATCCCCTGGCTAATAGCCTTTTATGGACCTAACCTCCATGAATTTATCCAGCTTCTCTTTAAACTCTATTATAGTCCTAGCCTTCACAGCCTCCTCTGGCAAGGAGTTCCACAGGTTGACTACATGCTGTGTGAAGAAGAACTTTCTTTTATTAGTTTTAAACCTGCTACCCATTAATTTCATTTGGTGTCCTCTAGTTCTTCTATTTAGGGAACTAATAAATAACTTTTCTTTATCCGCCCTCTCCACACCACTCATGATTTTATAGACCTCTATCATATCCCCCCTCAGTCTCCTCTTTTCTAAACTGAAAAGTCCCAGTCACTTTAACCTCTCCTCATATGGGACCCGTTCTAAACCCCTAATTATTTTAGTTGCCCTTTTCTGAACCCTTTCCAAGGCCAAAATATCTTTTTTGAGGTGAGGAGACCACATCTGTACACAGTATTCAAGATGTGGGCGTACCATAGTTTTATACAGGGGCAGTAAGATATTCTGGGTCTTATTTTCTATCCATTTCTTAATAATTCCTAGCATCCTATTTGCCTTTTTGACTGCCGCTGCACTCTGTGTGGAAGTTTTCAGAGAACTGTCCACGATAACTCCAAGATCTCTTTCCTGATTTGTCGTAGCCAAATTAGCCCCCATCATACTGTACGTATAGTTGGGGTTATTTTTCCCGATGTGCATTACTTTACACTTATCCACATTAAATTTCATTCGCCATTTTGTTGCCCAATCACTCAGTCTGGTGAGATCTTCTTGGAGTCCCTCACAGTCTGCTTCTGTCTTGACTATCCTAAACAGTTTGGTATCATCTGCAAACTTTACCACCTCACTGCTTACCCCTTTCTCCAGATCATTTATGAATAAGTTAAACAGGATTGGTTTTGCTGGCTACCATCTACTGGCACCTTATCTATCAACTAACTACCTCGTACAGCTCCAGTGTTTATAAGCGCGCGCTTGCGCGCGCGTGTGTGTGTGTACGTACATGTGTGTGTGTGTGTGTGTGTGTGTACGTACATGTGTGTGTGTGTGTACGTACGTACGTACACCTTTCAAGGTGTGGAGTATTTTTGCTTGTGTATGTCCTTCATTTTCTCTCTCTAGTGTATGTGTGGTTTTATTTAGCAGATATAATTTGTGTCTTCTTTTGCACTTGAATTTGTCCTATTTTAACTTCCTGCTGATGGTTCTCGTTGCTAGAGAACAGAGCCTGGTGTTTTCTGTACTTGAAGATATTTATGCACCGTGATCACATCACCTCTTGCTTTTCCATCCATTTTCACGCTGTCTTTGTGTTTTTTAGGGAAGACACTCTGAATGGTTTGTGAGAAGAAAGCAAGATGGATGGAAGTCAGCCCCGCAGCGAGACTCCCATGGCTTCCCGGAAGATCAACCTGATTTCTTCTCCCATGCGGGCAGTCATCCGCCTGCGACGAAAAGTCCTGAAGAAAAGCCGCTTGCACCTGGACCTTGCCAGAGAACAATCTCCAGAGCTGGTCCAAAGCAGGCTTCTTCAGAGGCAGATTTCCTTGTCCCTCTTTAATCAAGCCAGCTTTGATAATTCTCAGTACTTCACCTTTGACACCTCTGTGGACCAGTCAGCGCTGAATAAATACAAACGGAAGAAGAAGCGCCGGAAGTCCAGGGTAGTGTTGTATCCAGACAGCTCCAAAAAGTACCTTCCGGCAGAGCAAAAGAGTAAAGCAAAGCGCTGTCTTCTCCTGCTCATTGGCATCATCTGCTTCCAAATACTAAATGCTATTGAGAATCTGGACGACAACCTTCAAAAGTACGACCTGGACGGGCTGGAGAAAACCATGCACCGGGAAGTATTTGGGCAGAAGGTGGCTGTGGAAAGAATTATGGAGTTGTTGAAAGACTATCTAGCCACCCACATACACAACAAGCCCTTAGTGATCTCCTTCAATGGCCCAACGGGGGTTGGAAAGAGCCACATGGGACGGCTGCTGGCTAAGCACTTCCGCTCAGTCATGGACAATGACTTTGTGCTGCAGTACTTTGTGATGCACCACTGCCCGAATAAGGAGGCTGCTCCTGCTTGCCGGTCGGATCTGTCGGAGAAGATTTCCAACATGGTAACCAGAGCAGAAATCGAAGAGAAAATCCCACTGTTTATTCTGGACGAGGTGGAGCTCATGTCTCCAGTCCTGTTGGAGACACTCAGCGGATTCTTCCAGCCCAACCAGACCAACGAGTTCCTCAATGCCGTGTACATTCTAATAAGCAACGTAGGGGGCAGCGAAATCACCACCTTTCTCCTCCAGAACGTTTCCACCGACCTGCTGCACCCGCAGAGCAAACTCCAAGAGCTGCTGCACATTCTCCAGCCTGTGCTGAGCCGCTTCCACCCTCTGTGGAAGTCTGCAGACGTCATCCCCTTCGGCCCGCTGGAGAGGAGTCACGTCACAAAGTGCTTCTTGGAGGAGATGCTGCGGGAAGGGCTGTACCCCGATCAGGGCCATGTTGAGAATCTGTCCAGTCAGCTCAGCTATTACACGGCGGGAGGCAGGGAGTACGCCGTCACTGGCTGCAAGCAGGTCGGGGCCAAAGTCAATCTACTGTAGCGGCGAAGGCAGTGAAGAGGCACTTAGTGGCCAATGGAGAGAGCCCGGCTGCACGCTGGCATGACTGGCAGCAGATTCGGGTCCACGACGCATTTCCTAAGAGGATGGAGATGAAGCTGTCCCCATGACCAGGAGGTAGAACAGGAGCTGCCACCTCCTCTAATATGAGCTCTGTTCCCCTAGTGATGTATTGGACTTTAGTCCGCGAACTCCCATGGTCTGGCAAATAGTTCCCTAGCGACTAAGGCCTTGATCTCGTGGAGGGTATGTCTACACAGCAATGTAAGCCCAGGTCTCCTCCTTGTGTCCACACTGCAGATGTGCTAGCCTCGGGCACGGATCCAGGGTCCTAGGACCCTACAGGACTGGGGGAGAGTCCACGCCGTATTGCTTTCCTGTGCGCATGCGGCCCCAGCTAGACTTGGGTCCCAGATGTTCTCCAGCTGTATCCCAGAGTTCCCGGAGGCAGAGGAGCAGCGCTGCAGGCAGCCAGCACAGCAGCTAGACGAGACATTAGTGCATGGCCCAGCGCGCTCCCCTAATGGCTCCGGCTCGCTGCTGTGCAGAGCTTGCCTGGAGCAGGGAGCTAAACTGACAGGCGGGAGCTGGCCCCTGGGAGTGCTGACTCAGAAGCTCTGCCCCTCATCCCTGTGCAGGGGGGTACTTGGTGGTCCTCTGCACTCCATCCCTGGCTCTTAGCTGCTCCCCCCCCCCCCCTCCGCCCTCCCTGCAGCTGGGTACATGCGCTGCTAGGGCAATGAGTAGGAGCCAGTCTCCAAAACTGCCCTGCAGCCTCCCAGGGATCCCTGATCCCTGCTGCTGAGTGTGGCAGGAGCAGGAATAAGAAATTCCTGGGTGGTGCTGGAGCAAGCTCTTGCGATGCACGTCACCATGCAAAGTTGGGAAGCTGCCTTGGAGCGTCAGGCTCAGGGAAGACAGCCCCCAGCCCAACCTGCCCTTCTGCCTGAGGCTGTCCCCCTCCTGGCCCTCTTCTCCTGCTGAAGCCCAGAAGGGTCCTCCCCAGCTCCCATGCCCCCAGCCGCCTCCCCAGAACTGGGTGGTCTCAGCCATCACACGTCCCACAGGCCAGCCACCCTAGTCCTGTCCCTCCATCCTTCCCAGAATAGGAGCTGGGGTCCAGGAGGAAGCAGCAACTTGGAGGGGGCCTGGTGTGTGGCCACACGGGACGGGGAGTTTTATTCTCTCCAATTGGCAATACTGTCTGTTGTCGAACTTTTCTGTGTCCTCGTGGAGCTCCCAGTCAGCTTGTTGCCTTACTACTTCCCACGCGATATGCAGAGGGAGCGCTGATAAAAGCAGCATGTAATTAAGCAGAGGTTTGGTGACTTTTTTTAGCGGAGTAGGCCCAGTCCTGTTTGCATTGATTTCATTAGAATAATGTGAATAATTATTTTATTACTGAACATTCTGAAAAAAATATGTCTAGAAAATTTGGTTTGGCCTTTTTGGAGTGTTGAAAAAATGTCTAAAAATAAAATTGAAGACATTTTCAAAAAGTCATTTTGAATCGACCTTCCCTCCCCCAAATGTTTCCTTTTAAAAATGCCCAAACGGGTTTTGTAACATTTTTTCTTCTGAAATGTCTTAGGGAGGGGGAAGCTTTTCAGGGAAACAGTTTAGTGAACACGACACAAATTCATGGAATGTTTCAGAATCTGCATTTGTCAAGATCTCCAGGTACTCAGTTCGCTCCACAGCTGACTGTGAATGCCTTTGGGTTCACGGGGAGGCCGTCGCCTCTGCCCTTCTAAGGGTCTGTCTACACTACCACCTTAGTTCGAACTAGGGTGGTAATGTAGGCAACCGGAGTTGCAAATGAAGCCCGGGATTTGAATTTCCCGGGCTTCATTTGCATGTTGCCGGGCGCCGCCATTTTTAAATGTCCGCTAGTTCGGACTCCGTGGAACAAGGAGTACAGGTAGTTCGGAGTAGGAAGCCTAGTCCGAACTATCTAGTTCGTGCCGCGTGTAGCCGCGGGGCACGGAGTCCGAACTAGTGGACATTTAAAAATGTCCCGGGAAATTCAAATCCTGGGCTTCATTTGCAACTCCGGTTGACTACATTCCCACCCTAGTTCGAACTAGGGGGTAGTGTAGACAGACCTGAGACTGGCTTTCACTCACTCGTAATCAAAAATCATTGCCCTTGGGTTTGTGTTTTTAGGGCTCCTTCTCCGGCAGCTGTTGTGAAAATCGAGAAGGCCAGATTTTGGTGATGCCAGCCCCGTGCAGGGGTGAAAGCAGGGCTCTGGGAGGCGGGGGGAGGGGAAGGGCTTGAGTGAGCTGCTACGCCAGCCTTAGGTCACCTTACCTAGTATGTGCTTCCCTGGTAGCCTGAGCCCTGCCTGCCCCCCATGCGGGGAGTGGGGCATAGGTGAGTGTTTCCGGCCAGTTCTGCGGAGGTGTGGGAGGGCTCAGACTAGCCCTGCACTGGGTCCTGTTTCCCCTTTGGAATATAGGGCCACCCTATTGAGGACTGACTCGTAAAGCCCTCCTGTTGGCACATGGCATGACTGCAGGACCCTGGGCTCCTTGGCCCCAGCTGGATTTGGAACGGACGGGCCTGGTTAACTCCTGTGATGTCAGGGCAGAATCTGACGCACCTTGTTTACCAGCGGAAGTGTTGCCTGGTGGGGAGAGGGGGGCGTGTGGTTAGGGGTTAGGACCCAGCATTTCAAGATCTGGATTCTTTTTCCAGTTGCAAGTCACCGCACCATGTGGCTCCCTCTGCTGGCTCTCCACTTTCCACCGCGTCAGTTTCAACACGACTCGTTCTCTCCTTCAAGGCCCTTCATGAGCCTTCTCCTGCCTACTTCTCTCCATCTCTCTCTCACCGCATTCCCCAGCCCACCGCCGCTTTTCACCAGCGAGGCCGGCTGTAGTCGCACACACAGCTCCAGACGCTCTTCCCGGAGCCCCCCTGCACACGGAATGCGCCCCGACCTCGTCCATAAGCAGCTCTGAGTGCCGGCGAGGGGGAGGGGCAGTGCAGAGTCGCTGCTATTTCGGTACCTCGTTATTTATAACAGAATATAAACATGCTGCCGCGTGATGCAGACCCACCCAGCTGAGTGCGCCGCGCTAGCCCATTGGCCTCGGCAGTTTGGTATCAGTCTCTGTTTGTAATGGGGGTGCAAAAGGACCAGCCAAGAATGTGGCCCTCTTGTGCCAGGCACTGCACGCAGAGCAGCAGATGGGCCCAGCTGGCAGCACGGAGGCTACGGCTACTCTGCTGCCTTTTTGCAGAAGAGAATATGCAAATTGCGCTCGCATTTGCATATCTTCTTCCGATTGTTTTGCGGAAGAGGTTTTGCTGCTGAAAAGCCCCGTGTAGACAGGGCCGTTTGCCGGAAAACCCCTCTCGCAAGATCCCTTATTCCTCAAAAATCCAGCTTTACAGGATCTTGTGAAAGAGGGTTTTTCCGACAAATGGCCCCGTCTACACCGGGCTTTTTATCGGCAGAACCTCTTCCACAAAAAGAATCGGAAGAAGATATGCAAATGCAAGCGCGATTTGCATAGTCTCGTCTGCAAAAAAGCGGCAGAGTAGCCGTAGGCTGACAGTCTAGAGCAGCGTTTCCCAAACTATGGGCCATGGCCCGGTACCGGTCCGCGGGAAAAAAATACCTGGCTTCAGCGCGGCTGCCAGGGTGAGCTGGGCTCCCGGAGTGCCTGTGCGGCACCGGGTCCCCCAAGCCCTGGGCCGGGCTGGGCAGAGGATGCAGCCGGCTGTTCCAGGCTCCCGACAGAGGTGTAGTGAGGGGGAAAGCAGGGGGGGCACTTGCCCCCGGGCACCACACTAGGGGAGCACCAGGCTGGGCTGCGGGGGTGGGGAGGGGGAGGTGCGGGGTGCTGGGCTCACCTGGGCTGCAGGAGGAGGGAGGTGCCAGGAACCGGCACTGGACTCAAGGGGAGGGAGGGAGGGAGGGAGGGAGGGGCAGGGAATCAGCACTGGGCTCAGCACGTCTGCGCGGGTTGGGGGACGGTGCAAATAAACGGAGCTCAGCTGGGCTGTGAAGAGGTGGGGGGTGCTGGGCCGGGGGGAGGTGCGGGGTTCAGAGCTCAGCTGGGCTGTGAAGAGGTGGGGGGTGCGGGGCCGGGGGGAGGTGCGGGGTTCAGAGCTCAGTTTGGCTGCAGGAGGAGGGAAGTGCCGACCCGGGGCTGGACTCAAGGGGAGGGGGGGGCAGGAAATCAGCGCTGGGCTCAGCAGTTCTGTGGGGCTTGGAGGGGGGTGCAGTTAACCAGCGGGGGTGGGCAGCTCAGGTGGGCTGCAGGGGAGGGAGGTGCAAAGAAGCCTAGTGGGGATGGGGGGAGCCAGGAGCCCTGAAATGCCCTCCCCTGGGCCAAAACATCCCTCATCTGGGACCAGTCCGGTCTAGAGGGTGCCAGACCGTAGGCGGGGTGTGGGCGGGGCCAGGCTGGCGGGTGGGGAAGGCAATGCCTACATACCCACCGCCCCTGGTTTCAGTGCAACAATTGAGGTCCCCCCGTCAGAGGCCCTGTGCTCTGGGGGCAACCGTGTGGCCAGGACTGTTTGGAGCAGGAAGACTGCAGCTCCCCCGCTGTCACTGTCATCACAGGCTCTTACACCACAGGGACCCGGTCACCTCCCCTGCTTCCGTATTGGCAGCTGGGCCTCCCCTTGCCATGCTGGGGTTTGACCTTTCGCCCCAGGGCTCTGCAGGGTGCTGCTCCGGTTTCGTTGACCGGACTCTGCTCCCTTCCTTGTACTCCCGCATGGCCTTCCTAATCCCCGCCCCCTTCCCTGAGTGCTAGGATCCGCTTCCAGTCGGCCCAGATGCTCTGAGGTTAGCCTGAGGGGTGGTTTGGTTCGCAGCTAAGAACAGCAGCCGACGGGATCCACAAGAGGTAAATGAGACCCAACCAAAACTCACCCAGGCTCTCTCAACGGGGGGGGGGGGGGGGTATTAATCTTGTCTGGCCTCAGCTGCCTGAAGAAGCCTTGTTCAGAGCCAAGACCAGCAACACCCTCGAGGATGCTCCCCTATTCAGAGGACTCCCAGCCCACGCAGTCCCACACTGGAGAAAGTATTTGCTGAGCACAAAGAAACTGGCTGAAAAGTTGGTTCGGCTGACGCTTATTTATGAATCAGCTCCCCCTCCCAGAGGCACGAGCCTCCGCCAGCGAGTGTCTGAACTTGTACAAGGAGCCAGCAGAGGAGATCAAGAGATGCAGAGGAAAACACAAATCTGTTTGCTATGCTGGCTTCATTGTCCCAGCTGCAAAACTGAAACTGACCAGAAAGTGAGGCTGTGCATGGGCAGCAGGGATCACAGGATAGTTAGAGACCGGACAGCCATCCCCGTTTCCCTCCCTGCTGTAAAAGGCTTTCTTAGCACGTGTACACTCTCGCTTACCCAGCTAACATGAACACTGCCTAGCCCAGCGTACAACAGGGCCGGGGACTGCTACAGACTTTGCCATGCTCAGGGATGATTTTGCCCTGGAATAACAACCCACCCACTCACCGGCTTACAAATGCAGGTGCACAACTGGCTTTGGCACTCACTCTGCAGGGACAGCACAGTGCCGGGGGTGTGGCAATGGCCCGGACAACAGGAACAGCGTGTGGCAGTCATCAAGTGCATGTGGTGCCAACGTTTCCTCCATCTGAATAGGAGTTGTAATCGCAGGCAGGGCTACTGGGACATCCCCGGACTCTGGTACTAACTGAGGCGTCACCGGGCGCA
Organism: Pelodiscus sinensis; assembly: GCF_052426305.1. Taxonomy (NCBI): domain Eukaryota; kingdom Metazoa; phylum Chordata; order Testudines; family Trionychidae; genus Pelodiscus; species Pelodiscus sinensis. The sequence goes on along the minus strand of NC_143074.1, from coordinate 2,652,840 downwards.
TCCGTCGTTTCCGTAACACACCCTTAGTTACTCTTAGCCCAAAGCAAACAGGCCCCAGGCATTTTACAAGATCTCCAGGTACCTAGTTCGCTTCCCAGCTGCAGTCGTGTCTCCAACTGGGAAAGAACGAGGGTCCCCCTCAGCGATCAAGTTACGTAGCTTGGGATTTGGCTACACGTGGGACGGTATCGGGATGGAGCAGGTCCCAACAGGAACGCAGACGTCACATTCAGAAAAGAGTTGCGGGTGACTCCTGCCCAGTAGCACACGGTGTGTCCTGTAGGCGAGCAGGAAACTCCACGGGTCTGTTTGGAGCCAGATGGCCAAGAGTGGAGCGTATGCGGTTTGTTCCCTTCAAAGCTTGGAACCTCAGCAACTCTTCAGAAGAGACCCGAAGTCCATTGTCGCTCACCCGATGCAATGATCAGCCAAGCTGGTTGAACACGACACAGGGAGGGTCTCAGGAGCTGGAGGAGGCGTCATTCTTAAGGCTTTCAGCCATTTTGAATGGGTGTCGACTATGACCAAGAACGTGTAATCTTCTAACAGGCCAGCAAAATCCACAGGAACGTGTCCACAGGGTCCGAGGCCACAACCAAGGGTGCAGATGAGCAGGGTGGGATGCTGCTGAATTTGCTGACACACAGTACAGCACTTCACCGTCCTGGCCACCAGGCTGTGGCCTTCATCTGCACAATCCTAAGCACCAGCTCATGGAGAAATATCAGTGGGTTCTCCCACTCCTCCCACCCTGCCGATCAGCTTCCAAAAGCTAAGGGGGGGCGTGATTCTGGAATGCTCGCTCGCATTCCCCATTGGAAGGCGCCGTAATCACCAGCAATTCATGTTGACATGAAACGAATTCAAGAAACTGGGGATCCTTTTGACCCAACATCGTACCTTGTACTCCCATCCCGTTCGCAAGAGAAAGTCCACCGGTCTGTGTTGATGCTTGCGTGAGCGATGGGCGACTTGCCCATCCAATCGAGAGGGAATGTTTCATCTGACGTGTCTTTGGGTTGACGAGAACCTGGGCATGGCCAGGACATCAGCGCTGCTGGGCCGAGACCTTTCATATGGGGACGTATAACCATGAGCCAAAGGTAGCAAGGCCCTTTGTTGCATAGAGGCAGCAGCTAAAGATGGAATTCTCTGCTTTGGCCCGTGCGGTCTATTGGACTCCACGCTGCCTGCCTGCCTCCGCCCAACGCCGCCCACCTGCCTCTGCCCAACGCCGCCCACCTGCCTCCGCCCACGCCGCCCACGCCGCCCACCTGCCTCTGCCCAACGCCGCCCACCTGCCTCCGCCCACGCCGCCCACCTGCCTCCGCCCAACGCCGCCCACCTGCCTCCGCCCACGCCACCCACCTGCCTCCGCCCACCTGCCTCTGCCCACGCCACCCACCTGCCTCCGCCCACACCGCCCGCCTGCCTCCGCCCACGCCGCCCGCCTGCCTCCGCCCAACGCTGCCCACCTGCCTCCGCCCACCTGCCTCTGCCCACGCCGCCCACCTGCCTCCGCCCACCTGCCTCCGCCCACGCCGCCCACCTGCCTTTGCCACCCGGATGTTTCGGTTTTTAGGGTGGGCTACCTGCCTCCGATGGCCTTGTGCTCTCCTGTGCCGTGGACGGTCTTTGGGCTCCCTCTGCTGGCTGTGGACCCGCAGGGCAGGCTCAGGCTGCTGGCCTGCCTGCTTGCAGGATAATGTTAAAAACAACGAATAGTCCTGCAGCACCTCCGAGGCCAAGGAAACGTGGATGGGATGGAGAGCTTTCGTGGGCCCCGCCCCCTTCTTGCAGGATGCCAGTCAGTCCAAGAGAGCTGCTTCTTCCACTGCACTGCCCCTCCTCTTTCTTCCCAGGCTCCGCCCCCCTGTCCAAAGAGACAAGCTCCTCCCCCCCGGGACAGGCCACCCTCTCCCAGCAAGTGAGTGGTCCCAGCCTCGCCCCCAGCCTGGGAGCACGGGGCAGAGGAGAGAGCAGGCAGGTGCAGCCTCCGCCTCCCCCGCCCTGAGCGCAGCAGTGTCCCATGGTGTGGCTGCTTCCTCCCCTCCCCCCATGCACAAGCTGTGTAGGGCATCCCAGGGACGGGGCGGCCCGAGCTCTGCCTGGCCTTCAGCACAGGCTCAGTTTCTTCTACAAATCGGAGGGATTTGCGAGGGAACCGGCGGGAGCTGCAGGTGCCGCTGTTGATCTTGCCGGAAGGAGCAGGACCCCTCGCCCGGCTGAGCCCCAGACTGGCTCCGGGGGTGACACTCGGCCCGGCAAGGGCACGGCCATTGCTCTCAGAACAGTGCGAATGTGACAGGGAGGCCTCCGGCCCTGCCCGCCTCGTCCCGGGAGAGGGTCTCCACGTAGGCCAGGGGGCTGCAGAGCCATTTCAGGGCCTTGCTGGGGCTGGGCGAGTGCAGGGGGGCTCCTGGCTGGCCACGGGGACCTGCGGCACATCGGGCAGCCCTGGGCTAGCCGGGACCGGAGCCGCAAGGAAGAGCTGGCCGGCTACTGGGCCGGGGCTTAGAAGAGCCGTGGACTGAGGGGAAGGCACCGGTGGAGGCTGGGGCCACGGGGAAGGGGCTGGGGGAACTGAAGACAGTTGTATTGAAGGGGCTTGGTGGCACGTGGCTGTTCTGCTAACGGCTCCTGGCCTGGGACCTGGTGTAGCGGCTGGACCTAGTCCCTCCCCCATGGCCACTGGGGAAGGGCCTACCCTGGGATATCAGCAACCCCCAGCAACTGTCAGGCGGTCCAGTGAGGACTTGGGCCAAACCAGGCTCAGAGGGCAAAACCCCAAGCCCCGGCGGCCCTAGCTCCCCGAAGAGGAGCAGCCAAGGGGGGAGGGCAAAGAGGAGAGGGCTCGGGAGGGGCGAGGGCCGGACTATTTGGGGAGGTGCTCTCCATGCTCTGCTCTGACAATATTTGCAGGCACTGCTGAGCCAAAGGGGCCCTAAGAGCAGGTCCTGCGCTCCAGGGCAGGGCCAGGGGCCAGCCGGGATCAGGAACTTCCTGCCACGTTTTCATAGTGACCCCAGAAACACACCAGCAGCCAGGGGCAGAGCTGCTGTCTCTGCTGGGTCTCAGCACGCTGGGCACCACTCCCCAGGCCCTGCCCACGGGCGCTGCCAGCTGGCTCTGACTGAACTGCACGGGAGCCCAGGCGCTTGGATGCCGGTGCCAGGAACCCAGGAACGGCAGGAGTCCTGCACTGCCAGCCACGACGGGCTCTGGAAACGGCCAGAGTGTATCGGGAGAGCCAGGCTGAGCGCAGGGGACGTGCGACGGTCTCTCTGACATGAGCTGATGGGTACTTAGCTCCTGCTGCCCTTCTCGGGGACCCTCCGAGGCAGGGCTGGTGGGTGACCGGAACCCAAGTCTCATCAGACCCATCCCTTTGCGCTGGGCTGGAAGTCTCATCCGTGAGCAAGTGCACGAAATGCTGCACTGGGAGAGGGCTCCGTGCCGCATGCCTGGAAGCACATTCCAGCCGCCTCCCCTGGGTGGATACGGGGAAGGCTGGGAAGTCGTTAAGAGCCTCCCCCCCCCCCCCCGGCTGCAAGCCCAGAGAAGTTGGCAGGATTGCCTGAGAAATGGCTTTGGCCTTGTGGGCCTGAGCGCTGTAAATATTTACTCCTCTGAGTGGTTGGCATGGTGACCCGCGGCGTGGGGAGCCTGCAGCGTGGGGTGAGGGCGCCGGGCATGGCACGGGCTCCGCTCTCCTCTCCCGGCTGCTCCACGGCTGTTTAACTGCTGGCGTGTCTGGCGCCCTGCCCGACGCGTCAGCCCGTTTGTAGAGCGCAGTGAGTCACAGGCTCTGAGCCGCTTGTCCTGCGCTCCCTTCCGGCCATTCAGCGCCAGCTTCAGAGGGGCCTCTGTGACGCTTCCTTGCTCCTCTTTCATAAGCCACCGCGCCTTCCTCGTGCCCCCGGGTGTCCTGCCCGCATCCAGACCCGGGGCCCCGCGTTGCCCCCAGAAGATCTGTCCAGGCCCAGGGCAGCTGCCCACCCCTGGTGCTGTCCGGCCAATGAGAGCAGCATGGAGATGGACAAGGGTCCTGCGAATGCTTGTCCCGGGGGCTGTGCCGGTCGTGTGCGCACACCCCACGGGATGGAGGGCCCCTGGGCTGGGACTCAGAGTTCATGTTCTAGTCCCAGCTCTGCCCCACGGCGGCCGGGTGCCCTTGGGTAAGTCATTCCCTCCCCAGGCCTCAGCGTCCAGACCCGTGGCATGTGGCCAGCCAGACTGGACTGTGCAAAGGCCCCGGGAAGCTGTGCATGGCCCTCCCTGAAGGAAAGCATTGGGAGACACGGCAGGAGCCTCGGCGCTGGGGCCTGGCCTGCCAGGGTGGGCAGGATGGCAGCCGTGCAAAGGCAGGCCGCGAGGCGCCACTGTCCTGCTCTGAGCCAGGCAGAACGTCCACGCGCCCAGCCGAGGGCTGCCCAGCGCAGGGCGGAGCTAGGAAAGCGACGGCCGATGGCATTTCTCTGGAATAGCTTTCGGCTTTCCTCTCTTCGCCTGTCGCTAAGCCCCGTGAGTAGCTCTGGATAGTGGAGGTGACTGGGCATGGGACTGGCCCCCGGGTGCATGGGCAGAGGGGTGTGCTGGGCCCGTATCCTCTCACTCAGCCTCAGCCGGCCAGCGCGCCGTGAAGCAGCCGGGGTGGTGCTGTCTTGAGTTGCTTGGTCACTGGGCTCCCTGCACAGCCCTGAAGCCTCACTGAGGCTGGGCTCAGGCAGCCCACCCCACCCCAGGCCGAACTGGGCCCAGGGCCGGTGGGTGCTGAGTGACCCTGGAGCGCTCTGGATGCTCAGGGGGCCTAGAAACCCAGAGGTCTCGCCCAGCCCCACAAACGTCCATAGGCTCGGGGCACTGCCGTAGCTGCCTCCCTGGTGAGCGGCTCAGCAAAGGGCAGGCAGCCGGGCCTGGCTAAGCAGAGGTGAGGGAGAGAAGCGGGAAAAGGACGGAGAGGAAATCAGGCAGGGAAGGAAAACTCCACGCGGAGGGGAGGAGAAAGGACACAGACCCGCGGCCCTGGTGGTGTCTGGGATTTAGCCAGAGCCAGTGGCAGGGGCGACATCATCTGGGTCTGGCCTGGTCTGGCCCCTACCACAGGCCCATGGAACCACCCCAGCCAAGCGCAGGACCTGGGGCCTGGCTCGTGTGTGTTGTTCAGAGAGAGGGGGCTGATGTCAGGCTGCCCTTCCTCCTCCACTGAGCTGGGTCTGGGTCTGGGTCAGGGGGAGCCTGGCTGTGCTGATCCCTCCGGGCAACCTCCTGAATGCTCTTAAAGAGACAGTGTGCACATGCACATGCATGCGTGCACACACACACACACACACACACACACACACACACACACGTACGTACACGTGCACGCACACACACACACGCGCGCGTACGTGCACACACACACGCACACACATTCACCCCATCACATAACACCAGCAATAGGGGTCCCCTCATGGAATGAATAGCCTAGCCTGTGGAATTCCTTGCTGGGGATATCGTGAAGACCAAAAAGTGTCACAGGATTCAAAAAGAATCCGGTAAGTTTGTGACGCCAGCGGAGCAGGTGCCAGCTTGGCCCCATGCCTCGTTGAACACTGACAAATGCACAGTTGGAAACCAGTCTGGCTCATCCGGGTGTGAGTATTGTTGACATAAGTATGGGATTGTAGGAGGTGTGTGTAGCGTTTGGATTGTATCAAATGCCTGTGAGTTGCTGCCTGCATGAATCCCCCTTATTTGGCGTGTCCCCTGTACAAGGTGATATTTCAGCATCGGCTTTGTAACTAGAGACATGTTTGCTGCGAGACTGGAGACCCTCAGTCAGGAGCGAAGCCTGGCCAAGTGCGAAATACGAGTTTACCACAGGGCAGAGACTCAGAGACTGGTAGGATGGGACGGGGACTCGTCCAGTCCCCTGCGCTCATGGCAGGTAGGTATTCTACACTATCCTTGACAGGTGTTTGTCTAACTGCTCTTAAACTCTCCAGAGATGGAGATTCCACGACCTCCCTGGGCAACTTCTTCCAGTGTTTAACCACCCGGACAGTTAAATCGCTTTTTTTCTAATGTTCAGTCTAACCCTCCCTTGCTGCAACATAAGCCTAGCGCTTCTTGTCCCATCTTCAGAGGTTACAGAGAGCAAGTGTTCTCCCTCTTCCTGGGAGAGCGCTGGGATGGGTTCCCTGGGTGTGGAATCTCCATTGCTAGAGGTGTTTAAGTTCCAGCTTGACAGAGCCCTGGCTGGGCTGATTGAGTTGGGATTGGTCCTGCTTTGGGCAGGGGGCTGGATTGGATGACTCCTGAGGTCTCCTCCAGCCCTAAAAGTCTGATTCTATGAGAAGCCTTTGAAAAGGATGAGCAAGATGTGGGTTCTATCCCCATGGAAATCCACCATATTCCAACTGGGAACAGCACTCTGATAAAACAGAGACCTTGGAGAATGTCTCCACAAGTGTTTCAAGAGGTTAAAAATCATGTCCAGGGTCTGGCATTGCAAACTCCCTAAAGAAAGTCACCGTTCCTGAGCATCACCTGCAGTGATCATGATAAAAAAGGATGGTGGACCAGGGCCTACTATTCTTTCAGGAAAATAAAGCGACATGCAAAGATGCCTACCCACTGCCCTGTGTGGCAGAATCATTAGGTGCACGGGGAAATGCAAGAGTGTTCTCCAATCTTGATCTGACATCTGGCTTTTTCCAAGTAGCGGTGTTGGAACAAGAGACAGTGACAACTCTTGGGGCTGTTTGAATGGACACACATGCCCTTTGACTTGTGCAACATGTTCACTATATTCCAGGGCCAATGAAAGCAGCATTGAAAGATTGCATTCTGGACACATGATTGGTAGAGCTAGATAATATTATTGTGTTCTCCAAATACTCCAAAAGTCATATGGAAAAGATGGATTTGGTCTTTACACGTTTAAAACTGAATCCTCGTGAGTGTTGCTTCCTACAAGAGGAAGTCAAATTCTGGGGCCACGATCTTGAGAGATGACATCCGGGCAGACACAGAGAAGAACAAGGCACTGAAAACCGACCTGTCCGGCATTGAGTTTCATGAATTACTGCAGATGACTCATCCCCAAATTCAGACACATTAATGCACCTTTACATCAGCTAGTGGCCAAACTGCTCTGAAAGGAGGGGAAGGACCAAGCGATAAGCCTGTGTGGGAAGCCTTTACTGAGCTAATATGAGGATTCGTGATGCCACTTGCACACCTTGAGCGTAGGCTGCCTTTCATAGCAACTGCAGATGGGTGCTTCTGCTGGAGGGGCGCGGTACCGCGTCAAAAACAAAGGGTGGGGACTGCACGTGGAAGATGCGGGTGAAGGCATTCAATGAAAAACAGGGACTGCCGTGACGTCAGGCTGGAGCGGCTTGCTCTCGAGTGGACCGACACAGAAAGGTTGAAGGGCTATTAAATATATTCAAAACAAATGGTGGTTTCACACTGTAGTCCTGATACCTGGCAACGGCCAACTTTATGTGTCCCGGGAGAGGGAGGTCGAGCATCCAGGAGCACAACTCAAGCAAGCGAACGGGGCTGAATATGACCTTGGAGGCCCTTTCAAAGAGCGGAGCATCCTTGAGGTAAGTTATTGGGTTATTTAGTGATGTCCAGTCCTGGGCAAGCGATGTGCCCGAGCGAAGGATGCACCAGCGCTCCTTGGCTTTGCACCAATGTTACAACCCCACAGACAGAGTTTGGCGTCTGAGGTTATCACCACATGGGAAGCATCACGCACGATGCCAGGTGGAGGAGGAGTCAGGTGAGGGGATGGTTCTAATCTGGCAAACCGAGAACCCAAAGAACAGGGTGGGCAAACTGAAACCCTGACAAAAATGGCAAGATCGGGGCCCCACATTTTAGGAAAGATGTAAAGAAATCGGAGACAGTCCAGAGGCCAGCACACAAATGGAGTAAGGGTCTAGAACACACGGCCTGCAAGGAAAGACTAAAAAAATGGAGTTGTTTAGTGTGAAGGAGGCTGAGGGTGCATGCGTGTGATGGAATCCCTTTGTACATACACCCGGCAAGCTAGCTGAGATACACCACAATGGCCAGTGACTCATCCAGCTTTATGACTGCCCCCAAAATAATGTAGATGTTATGAGATAATAGCTGGTGGTTGACAGGACTCCCGACAGCAAACCGCACCTGAAAGATGGATTGATGAACATTTAATCCAGCTTAATGTTTTTCCCTCCCTAATGATTCATGTGTTTGATAACAGTGAGAAGTAATTTTAGAGCATATGCCTAGATTGGAATCAAACGATTTATGCAGGAAATGCTTGTGAATTGAGGAAGGCCGCATTTGAAAACACCTTGATTCTATATTCTCTCATTCTATTTTTCTATATTTAGAGCAGGTTTATTATTATTATTATGTATTAATGTATTTATTTAGAAGCAGGAAGGAGTACTCAGGAAGGAATCTAGAGGTCATAATGGACTACAAGTGAAGTAAGTCAACTGTGTGATACTGTTGCCAAAAAAAGCAAACATGATGCTGGGCAGCATTAACAGATGTGTTGTGAGCAAGACACGAGAAGTCGTTCTTCCGCTCTACTCTGCGCTGGTTAGGCCTCAGAGGGAGTCTTGTGTCCAGTTCTGGGCACCGCATTTCAGGAAAGATGTGGAGAAACTGGAGAGGGTCCAGAGAAGAGCAACAAAAATCACAGAACCCTAGAACTGGAAGGGGCCTCGAGAGGTCATCAAGTCCAGTCCCCTGCCCTCATGGCGGGGCCAAGCACCATCTAGATCAGGAGCGGGGGACCTTTTTTGGTCTGGGGGCCACTGACCCACACAAAAATCAGTCGGGCGCCGCTCACAAGTGAGGAGCAAAAAAATCTCCAAACAAACAAAAAAAAAAACCTTCACGGACATGGCTCCCAGCTGAGAAGCAGAAGACCCTCCCCACATTCCCCTCACACACCAGAGCTGGGGAGGGGGGAGAGTGCCAGCGCGAGCTCCCCAATGCTGGAGGGGGAGCCCTGAGCCTTGAGGGGCCAGATCTAGGAAAGCTGGGGGGGGCCTTAGGTTCCCCACCCCTGAGATCATCCCCGACAGCTGTTTATCTGCCCTGCAATGTCTCTGCATTCAGAGGGTAGGGACTGCAAAGAAAAGCAGCATCAGGGCAAACGTCCATCCACCACCTCCCTCCGCCAGCGTTCCGTACCCTGACCTCCCGGGCCGTGGCGAGGGCTGACTGGCTCCTTCACGTCCTTCCTGCTGGGCTGGGAAGGCGTCTGTGTGTTCCAGAAGCGTTCGCTCTCGTGGCAGGTTTGTGCTGCGGACGCATGCTCCCCGGGAACTAACTGGAGACCCCCCCATTTCACACACAGGGTCTGCCGATCGCTGTGGCTGGGGTTAGGAAGGAATTTCCCCCTCATCCTGGGGGAGGGGCTGTTTGCCTCTGCAGCGCGAGGCAGGGGCCGCTAGCTGGGTAGAGTTCGAGTAAACGGCGAGTGCTGTGTAGCTTGGAGCCTGCACATCCTAGAGAAGGACGGTAGTAACTCAGCCAGCGGTCATGGGTCTATGGGGGTGCGGTTCTCTGAGCGGCCACGTGCAGGAGGCAGCCTGTGGCCCATCGGGGTTCATGCGTGGCTCGTGAGACGCGGTGTTGTCTGTGGCGCACGCGCAGGGCTAACAGATCCTGCAGGTTTCTGTCCACGTTGGTTTTTTCTGCCGGTGTTGAAGGGACACACATGTAAAGCCAGGGCCTGGGAAGGGAGGGGGCTGCGGATTGGCTGGGAGTGCCCCGTGCTCCTTCTGCATCCAGTCCCAGTGCTGCTACGGGCCCGTCGGCCCACCCCGCGAATTGTAGGGACACGAGCGCGGTTGCCAACGCTACCCGAGCCCGGGAGACTGCCGTGGTTACGCCTGTCTCGCAGCCACTCGCACGTCCCGCTCACTCGCCTCGGTTGCCCATCACTGGACTCAATGACCAGGATGGTCCCTTCTGGCCTTAGAGTCTATGGGCTCGTCTACACTGGCCCCGATCCTCCGGAAAAAAAGCCCTTTTCCGGAGGATCTTATTCCTTTGAAGTAGGAATAAGATCCTCCGGAAAAGGGCTTTTTTTCCGGAGGATCGGGGCCAGTGTAGACGCTCTTTTCCGGCTTTTCTAAAAGCCGGAAAAAAGCGGCGGACATTTTTATTTAAATGCCGTGGGGGATATTTAAATCCCCCGCGGATTTCCCTATTACAACCTGTGAAATTAACATGCCCCTTTCGGAAAAGGGGCCAGTGTAGACGTAGCCTATAACTCTGTGAGCTGGCTCAGACGCCAGCAGGCAGAGGCCGCTTATGGAGGGCTCATCGTGTGCTCCCCGGATCTGCCGCTTGGCTGGTAGTGAGCATACTCAGTGGCCCTGCTGAACTCGGCTGCCCTCGCTCTGCCCCGACAGGGTCAGGCATGGGCCATCACTGCCTGAGGGCAAAGAAAAAGCCCCCCAGGGTGGTGCGGTTTTCTAAAATATCGTGATTCGTAAGCCAGTCTCCTGGTGGCGGGGGTGAGTGATGGGTGTGGCACGTGTTGGTCTGGCAGCGTGACAGCTGGAGTTCTGAACAAGGGGCAGAGCCGAGAGACGCTGCCACTCGGCCTGGCCAGGTTGCTGAGGGGGATCTTGTTCAGGTAAGGGCAGGTTTCAGGCCCACCTTGATGATTAAATGTAGTTGCCAAGCACAGAGGGTGCAAGGGATTTTTGGCGAAGGAACAGACCCAGACTTAGGCTTGCTCTAGGGACTGCTCTGCCCTGATTAGATTTAATTGAAATAATTGGTTGAATTATTTTGGAAGCAGCATCTTTTGCCTCAGACTTTACCTCACCTTGCAGAAGAATCTTACCAGTCAATCCTATTTTTAGGCCCCTGCCCGTACCTCAGTATTAAATACTCAGGCAAGTTTTCCGCCTGAGGAACAGCCTGTCAGACTTGGGTTCAGTCAGGAATACGGTGGTCATAAAAGCCGCAGAGCCGTGTGGCAAAGCAGAGCACACCCTCCCCCGTCCGGCTGCTGGAGTGAGCGGATGGCAGGAGGGACGGTGGGTTACGTAACAGCGGGCAGTTCTGTGTGTGAACAGCGGCGAGAGGGCGCCTCCCATCGCTGGCTTTGTCTCCCCGCTTTACATAACACGGAAACCAGAGCCGGCCGCATCCGACCTGCCCCCTGCATTCCGGAGCCGCCTCCCGAAAGGAGGGGGCTAACCGTCGACCTCTGCAACTACCCCACCCACAACGCTGCGCTGCTGCGTCTGCTCTGTGCAGCCACCCGCGCCGCTCCTGCACCTTGAGCGCAAGGCCAGGGGAGACGGCCGCGCTCCCGGCAACCTGCAGAAAACGTCGGCTCTCCTCTGGGCCAGCTGCAAAGGGGGGGAGAGACCCTGACTATACAAAGGGTCCCCCGCCCAGCTGTTCTAGGAACACACGTCTCATTCTCACTGGGAAATGCTACCGAACTCCGGCTGCGGGTTCCAGCAGTGCCGCTGAACCAGCATTAGTGCTGGGGGAAGCCTCCCCAAGCAACGGAAGGGCCATGGGATAGGCCAGCGGGTTTCAAACAACGGGGCGCGACCCACGCTGGGGGGTGGAACGTCGGGCGCTGGGCCCCCTGGCTGCAGGGGGATCAGGTGAGCAGGGGGGCAGCCCCCTGCCTGTCCTGCACCGCAGGCTGTGCTGAGCCCCAGAGGCGGCCGGCAGCAGGCCTGGCTCCTAGGTGGGTGTGGGGAGCACACAGGCCTCCGTGCACTGCCCCTGCCCTGTGCACCAGCTCCGCACTCCCACTGGCTGGGAACCTGCTGCTGGGCACAGCATGGGCTGCGGGGCCAGGCGAGGCAGGAAGCTGCCTTACCCCCCCACTGTGCCCCTGCCTGGGAGCCGCTGGAGGTAAGCCCCTCCTGCCCCAGCCCTAAGCTGGCGCCCCCTGCTGCACCCCAAAGCTCTCATCCCCTGCCCCACCCCACACTCCAGTTACATTCTGCTGGGTCGCGGCATCAACGATTTTCTTCAACTGGGTCACGGGAAAAAAGTCTGAAACCCCCTGGGCTGCCAGCTGTAAAACCGGGGGTGGGGAGTGAGACTGCCGGGGCTTGGAGCGTGTTCTTATGTCTCTGCTTATTTTAAGCACCCCTGGGCAAACCTGAGATGCATTCGGGTGTTGCTGGTGAGTCAGATGAACTCCTCCCACGACAACTTCCCTCCAAGTATTTATAGCACAGGTAGGAATGGGGAGTGCAATCAGATAAGAGCTCCCCTGAAAGGCACAAATCACTGCAGGAGGTCAGCTCCTGGCAGCTGCCTTCCCAGGAATAAAGAAACGCGCGATTATTTTATGGAGCGACATTTTTTAAGACAAAGAACAGAAAAGCCTCTTGCACAAAAGCGCTTGGGTGCTACAGTCCAGAGGTCCCAGCACTCCCAGGGCCAGCTGCATGGGGGGGCTGTGAAGGGGATGCCATCTTTCCCGGGAGAGAACCTCTTCTCTAGAGCAGGACTGGTGGAAAGCACACCGAAGACTCTGCCCAAGCCGATGCTTGCTAAGACGGCAGCTGGGCTAGTGCCAGGCCATTCAGCCAGGAGAAGCAGGAAACCCAGGCGAGTGCTGTATCCATCCCAGGTGAGGCGCTACCTGCCCAGGCGGGAGGCAGACTCCACCAAGAGATGGCTGCTCTTCCTCGCTGGGGTCGTTCTCATGCAGATCTTTACGGAGGATCCTGAAGACGATAGACTGGACGGTGGCAACGACCTGGGTGAGCATCAGCCTTGTGCGTCAGCAGCACGGGAGGATAAATATGCAAGCCAGGACTCTGCCCAACATCTCAGGAGAAGAGACAGCGATTCTAGAAGCCACACCAGCCACTTTCTGCTCAGCTCGAGGGAGCCAAACTCTCCTGCAAACTGCAGCCGATGCACTGCATGGAACCCGAGCATGGCTGTGTGTCTGCCAGCGACAGACACTGATCAGCAAAGAGCCCCAGTCCTGAGTCTCCCCGCAGCTAACGGAGAACACTCACCACCGAGAAGGACCTGGCGGAACTGCTGCTCATTCCCGGAAAGCCAGAACCAGGACTGAAGGGCTCACGCAGCTGAAACGGGGGCTAACTAAGGCCAGAAAAGGCGACCTCACCAAAACCCTGGTGCTCTGGAGCACCCTGGTGCAACTTGTTTGCTGATGATTCATTTTGAAACTATAATTAGAGATCCGGTTTCCCAGGTAATGTTGCAGACAGCTCCTGGAGAGGAAAACCAGAGGCATTCGGTGTCTCTGTGCATGTCTCAGGATTGTGGTGGGGAACATGCACTGGGTTGCATGTGGCTGTCGTAAAGTTCTCTCAGCGCCTCCACGTAAACCTGTTCCTTTGAGGGCCGGTCGCTCAGCTAATGGTCACGAGGTTGAAGCGGAGTTCTGGCTCCGGAGAGGTGTGAGCCATTTACAAAAGTTAAGAAAGTCTGAGCTGCTTTTGCCCTTCTGTAACGTGGTTTAGAATGAAAACGTGGAGGTCGTTTTCCGTGAGTGGCCAGCTGGGTCTTGGAATTAATATGTTTCAATAAAAAATGACAAAGGTGCTACTTACTTGGAAAGGAACTTTTTTTCCCAACAGATTTCCCCGAAAGGCTTTCTGCGTGGATGTACTCAGCTCTGTCTGCGGGTCGCTACTGTGGAGGTGACCCTTTGACCCTGCAATACAAGCATCTTCACTCCGGCACGCGATCCCGCCGAACGCACCGGGCTTAGATTTTCACAAGCCTGTTTCTGAAAGGCGGTCTCAGCGCCGCTTGAGCCTTCCTGCTGCGCCTGTGCCGTGCTCCCCAGCCTCCAAGGAGAGAGGCCGGGACAGAGCTTCAGCCTCTAGGACACGTTCCCGGTCGGTGCTGTTTTAGGTCAGTCTGGGATCTGTTGCTCCAACGGGCTGCCTGTGTTGTGGGTCATTAATGGGTGATAGAGCTGTATTTCAAACTTGTGCTTGTTTCTGGGTCACACTCCGGAGCGGGATGGTCACCCCGCTGCAGGCATAAAAAGGGTTAAAGCAGCCCTGGCAGAGGACCGTAGCTAGAGGCCAATCACAAGAGTCCTTGTGGCAGCCAATCAGAACCCAGGAGGGCTGTATAAAAGAGATGGCTGGCCAGGCTGAGCTTGCTCTCGCTCCAGCCCTGGAGGGAGAGGGACCTTGCTGCCTGCTAGCTGAGGTACCATGGACAGAGCAGTGCTGGGGAGAGCCAGGGGAGCTCCAGCCTTAGTCCCAGGCTGAGGCCCAGTGACAGGTGCCTGAGAGTACTAGGGAGGCAGCCAGGGCAGGCAGAAGCAGCGGGTCCACACCCCATTGCCTATGGTGAGTGGCTATGTCAGGCTGCAGTTTGCCCCTGAGCTAGGGACTAGGTGGCGACTGGCAGTGGGTCACTGAGGCAAGGTGGGTATCAGGGGTTGGGGTTCCCTGAGGGGGAGGACCCCAGGGTGCGAGGGCCCAGCAGCAGGGCAGTATCTAAAGGGGTGGGTGCTGTAGTCTTGGGGGGACCCTAATGTCAAGTGGCAGAACCATGAATAAAAAACCAGGGAACAGTGGGTGTGACACCAGCCAGAAGGGGGCGCTCCAGGGCAGAGTGGAGCTCATTCCCAGAGTGACCAGCAGGAGGCGCCACAGGGGTGAGTAGCACCCGGTTCCACACTCCCAAGCAGAGGGGCAACAGCCCTGGCTAGCCCGCTCAATGGCCCATCAGCGGCAGCAAAAAGTCCCCATTGAAAGGAGCCGAGGGCTAACACTGAGTCCAGGGGACGTGCAGGGCCCTGCCTGGGGACAGATGCTGAGGTTTGGGAGAAAGGAATCAGTCATGGGGCAAAGGCTACACAAAGGCAGCAGCTGCATCCCTTCCGTTTTGTCTTCAGTCCTGCTCCCTACCCCTGGAGCAACGTAGCTACAAACCGACGTGCTAAAGAAAGGACGGGATGACGTATCGAAGCCCTGGAGATACTCCAGAGGCACTTTCAAGCCAGCAAACTGCGACGAACTTGGTATATGGACGCTGAAGTCTAATGTATGTATCTGGGGTGCTCTGCCATTTAGCAACTCTCTTCTTGTTCTTTCTTTTATAATAAACCTTTAGCTGTAGATGCTAAAGGATTGGCTGGCAGTGTGGTATTTCGGCTAAGATCCAGACTAACATTGATCTGGGAAGGCGGCTGGCCCTCTGGGGTTAGAAGAACTCTTTGTACAGTGAACAGAGTTTTTAAATAACGTCTCACCTTACTGGGCCTATGTGCTGCTGGGGAGTCAGCGAAGTGGCATGCAGCACAGGAGGCGGTGTGAACTCTTGTGTAGCGTCTTAGAGCAGCGTGAGGGATCAGGAGCAGCGTTCTGGGTGAACCTACCTGGAGTGTTACCCACCAGTCCTGGGAGAATCGGCACTTCTTTGGCAGCCTGCCCGCACAAGCATTTTCAGTGAGGGCTACGGGTCACATGTTGCAACTGAGCAAAGTCAAGGAGTGCTGCTCATGCTTCCTAGACCTTATTCCACATGGTGCCCATCTTCCATAATCTTCTGTGGGAAACAAGTCAAGGGCTGCCCTCTGTAAAGATGGCTGCCACTTCCCTACAGCCTTGGCTAGCAGAAGGGAGTTTGCCCTTCGTAAAGATGGCCGTCATTGCTCCTTATTCCCTGTGGGGCTGAAGTACAAGTTACTGAGGAGACTGCAAGGAACATGAAGGAGATGGAGCAATGTGTGTGTGTAGGGAGGAGACTGAGGCAGTACAATGGGTTATAGGGACAGGGAGTGAACTAGGGGAGCAGGAAGGGGATGGGAGGAGGAGAGCGACTCCTACGTGGCCTGTGTCCCCTACTGTAGCCTAGGGACGCTCTAACAAGCCTTTCCCTGCAGCTGGAGCTTTCACCACAGCTAACAATAGCAGAGAGGCGGGAGGTTCTGGTGTGGCTTTATGCTACTCGCTTAAGCAGCACCTCGTCACCCGCACCAGTGCTAGGGGCGTGCGCAGTGTCTGTGCACCACCCGCCTCCGGCTTGGGGGGTAATATCCCAACGCTGGCAGGTGCTCTCACATCAGGGCAGGGTCGAGGCAGCCTGGGTGCCTCTCCTGGGCATTCCCGAGTCTTGTGCGGTTACATTTCGTCTCTTAACTCCGAGCCGCCTCCTTTCCCGTCTTTGTTCTGCAACCATTACAACATCCCGGTGAGACGATTTACCCTTGAGCCTTAGTAGGTTCCGAACCCTCACTCCAGGTCATGGAACGCTACGTGACCAAGTTTTGTCAACAAAAACTGCCTTTGGGTGACAAAGCAGTGAGTGTGCACACACTGCAATGTGACGTTTGTCAGCAAAACCGCCCAGTTTTGGCAACAAAACACTCCCACTCCTATGAGAGACTTTTCTCCTCCCTTCATGGTCAACAAAGCGCCAGCACGGACTCTGCTGTTTGTTTTGTTGACAGAACTGGCTTCCACCGGTATCCCACAATGCCTGCCCTGCTGGCTCAGCTCAGTCCTTTGTGATCGCTGCTGCCCTGCGGGCATGTGCCCCTCCCCTTTCAAAGAAACAGGAAGTGCCTGACAGCTGGTGATGTTCTATTTGGGGAACAAAGAACAACTCATTGGACTGATCCTGTTCTGCTCATCCCTGCAGCAAATTTGGTGGCTTGCTCTTCTCCAAGAGGGATTTTCCCATGGGCAGAGCTGAATCTCCTGTGGGGGCAGGAGCATCTAGCACCCTAGAGACTGGCTCTGGCAGAGGCGAATGGTGCTTCTGTGATCAGAGTGGAGAACACTGTGACCTGGAGCTGGCCTGCAGCAAGTCTGGCAGGCAGAGCCGGCCCATCTCGATTACAGGCAATCAGGTGTTTATTACGTCCCCACTGAGCCGAGCCAATGGACAGAGACCCCGTCACACCTCTGTCCCCCGCTGGGGTGGAGCAAAGCCCCCAGACTCTACAGCCCAAGCTAAGCTTTGAGATCCTGGCCCAGAGACCCTGAAATAGAGGAGCAGGCGCCTGGTCTGGGGAGTGGCTTTCTGGAGGGGGGAGAGCTGTGGGGCAGTCCAGCAGCCTCCCATGACGGCGTGACAATGCGGGCTGGCCAGCTGAGTGCGGCGCGCTGGCGTCCACAGGGACAGAGTCAGAGGGAGCTGGGGGCTTCAGGAGTCCGTGCTGGGGCCGTTGCTTCCCAGGTCGCTAGTAACCCAGAGCAGGGCTGGGCCGGTTCAGAGGCCGAACAGGCTGGTATAGGAGGCTGGGTACTCGGGCGTACAGCGCCCAGCGCGTGGCCAGCGGGAGGCTGAGTGGGAGCGCGGTGCGGGGTGAATCACCCTTTGGCAGCGGTAATGCAGGGAGGGGGAGCTGAGTCATGCAACCCGACTGCTTCCAGACTCAGATGACTCGTTGGGTCCCAACCGGTCTGTCCCGAGGAGGCAGGCCAGAGTGTTCCTCCCAGAGCACAAACTCGCCCTGCACCTCCGAGGTCAAACCCGAACAGCCCCAGCGAGCGAGCGAGCCCAGCCCGGTGGCTGCTGTGGGCGGGTGATTCTAGTCACGCCCCTTCGGGTTAGTGGAGCCACCTCCAGGCCGTCTTCTCCAGCGGTGCTCTCCTGGGGCAGGGCTGTTGCTCGCTGTGAGAGCGTAGCTGGGAATTTCTCCCACCGCTCCCTCAGGCTGCCGCGGCTGGGCAGCCCGGGTCCGCCCTGAATGGCCCCGATTGCCCATGGCGTGGTAGAAAGGGCCTGGCCGGCAGCCTCCAGCGCGGCCAGGGAGCCAGCTTGTGTGGGTGAGAGACGAGCTTCCGAGCCTACCCAGAGCCGGGCTGCGATGTGTGGGGGGGCTGTCCACTCTGGTCGGCATTCACTGGTCTCTGTGCTTAGGCTGTGGGCTCTGGGTGACCCCTACTGGCCTGCATCTGTAAGCACTGCCAAGGGGGGGGGGGGTGGCCCTCATGTCAGGATAGACCATGGCCCAACCGGTTCCCACCTGACCAGGGAAGGGCTTTGGACAAAGGACGGGTGTGGCGTGGGGAGGGGGCAGGGAGAGCGTGGGGAAGCGTGGAGGAAGCAGACTAACCAGTGTAGGGGGGCTCAGGGGCCTATAACCCCCTTCTCCCAAGGGAACTAGGGCTGTCGGCCCATCCTCTTCCGCCTGCATCGGTCCCAGGCTAGGCTGTACCTCGGAGCAGCAATATACCCTCTCTGTTCTACTGGCGGAGTCACAGCTTGCTGAGGACGGGGTACAGGGTTGGGGGCTCCCCGATGCACCATCACAATCCTCGGGCCTCGTCTGCGGCGCTCCGGGGGGGTCACCTCTCACAAGTTAGTCCAGTGCAAGTCCGACCCGAGCAGCCTTGTCTCTCTGGCATCCTGGGTCAGCGCGGCTACGGCTGCCTGCCGGCCGGGTGTCATCTTCACGGAGCGGTCCAGCTCTCCAGCCGGACAGCGTGCCAGGAGGAGCTGCCCACAGGACGCCTTCTTCGCCAGGAAGCGTGTCAGGCCCCAGTCCCTAAAGGCCCACCCACTCACCCCGCCGGCTGCCTGCCTCTGCAGTGAGCGGTGCTCCCTGGCCACGCTTGAGAACTTCGCTTTCAGGCCTCTGGCGTTTGTCTGAGCCAGGGCTGTGTCCTCCAAACGGCAGGTCCCAGCCCACCGGTGCACTGCAAGAAGGGCCAGGGTGGCTCACACTAGAACTGGCAGGGACCTCGGGAGGTCAGCACGTCCCGTCCCCTCGCGGCAGGACCAAGCACCGTAGATCATCCCCGACGGGTGTGTCCAACCTGCTCGTACGTATCTCCCGGGATGGCGATTCCACAGCCTCCCCAGGCAATTCATTCCAGCGTCTCACCACCCTGGAGACGCCCCTGCCCCCACACTCAATTCTCTGGGCCGCGGGCCCAGGTGTGGGCGGCAGCAGCAGAAAGGAAGTGCTGCTGGGGGACAGGCAGAGCGGGCATAGGCGCCAGCTCCCTGCCTGCTCCCGGCCTGGAGCGCCCACTGGGGAAACATGGTGGGAGCTGAGAGGCCCCGCTGCTCAGCACCTTGCCCTCCCCCCAGCACCTCCTGCCCACCGCTGTCGGCTGCCCCATGGCACACCAGGGATGCAGGGGGAGACGTGATGACTGAGGGGTTCTGTTGTTTTCCTTGTTGGGCCTGTCCTGAAGCAGGTGACTTCTGGATCATTGTCTGGCTCTATCAGTCTGGTTCCTCCCTTCCCCAGGCAGCATCTTCCACAACGGCATCCAGGCTTGCCCTGAAGGCCTCTTGAGGTAGCGCAACCCCCACTTCCCTTGGCAGCATCTGCCAGCGGGGAATCACCAGCCCCGTGCCTGTAAAAAATGGCCCATCTCCAATTTGGATTCGTTTTCCAGCCATTGGCTCTTGTTGTGCCTGGCTCTGCTAGGCCAAAGAGCCCTGCTGTGCCTGGTACTTTCTCCCCAGGAAGATACGTCAGGCAGGTCTGCACTACCCGCTTCGGCTGACTCAAGTCGGCCAGCACGTCGCTGCAGCAGTCCGCCCATGACTTCTGCCGGACACTCCTAGGCGCTGGCATTCGCACGGCACGTACTCGCCAGCCTGCCTGGGTGTTGCAAAGCCTGGTGCAACCTGTGTAGGTATCCCAGGCTGTGTCTGGACTACATGCCTCTGGCGCCAGAGGCATGTAAATTAGACTACCCGACATAGTCAATGAAGCGGGGATTTAAATATCCCCGGCTTCATTCAAATAAAAATGGCCGCTGCGCTGTGCCGGATCAGCTGATTGTCGGCACAGCGCAGCAGTCAAGACACGGATTGGTTGACCGCTCCCTTACGCCTCTGGCGCCAGAGGCATGTAGTCTAGACATACCCCCGGCGTGCAACCTGCCGCTCTCTAGCACATCGTCTTTGGGGCACTTTTTGGCAGCGCACGGTGAGGCAGAAGCAAGTTTCACAGAGGGAACTGGGAGCAAGGGGTCAGCTTCCCAGATTGCAGCTACGTCCATGCCAGAATGTCATCGATGACCCATAATTTTGGAGCCTTTTTTAAAACAAATCCCAAGAAGCTGCCTGGCACTCCTTGCTG
The DNA here is from genome assembly GCF_052426305.1 of Pelodiscus sinensis. Classification (NCBI taxonomy): domain Eukaryota; kingdom Metazoa; phylum Chordata; order Testudines; family Trionychidae; genus Pelodiscus; species Pelodiscus sinensis. Next base: position 2,632,790 of record NC_143074.1, on the reverse strand, counting down.
TCTGCTGCTCTGCACGATTGCATGCACCCGACACACCAGACTCCAGTATTTGCAGACCTTGAAAAAACCCGGAGTCGGTGTGAAACACGACAATTTCTCGGTGGAGCCGACTGTGGGGAGACATGCGTGGTTGTGCGTGGTATCCATGGAGCAGGTGCTGACAGCAGACTGCTGGTTCTGGACAGAAAAGGCCCCAACTGCGGCTGGCCCATAATGCAGGGTCAGGATGATGCGCCGTGGCTGCAGGACTTTCAGAGGCACGAGGTCACATGCCTGGATCCGGAGGCCGAGCTCGCTCCAGCCCTCCCGTTTAAGGACCTCAAACGTGGGCCGCGGGGACAGTGGAGGCATGAGGGGCAGTCTCCCCCCCAGAACTGGGCTGCTACTGGGCCAAGGGAAGTCATTTTGGAGTTGCAAAATCCGCGGTGGCTGGTGCTCTCGGGCAGGTGACTAGAGCCAGGGTGGATGCTGCTGACGAGTGGGTACCGCACTGGGAGCCCTGGCAGGAGCAGCAGGAGCGCTGTAAACGTGGGAGGCCATGAGTGCCCAAACTATGGCCCCATCCCTGCGCTGCCCCTCCCCCCGAGTTCCTGCCCTTGACCCATCCCTTCCCGAGTCCCTGATCCTGCCTCATGTCTTCTCCTGAGACGCTGCCCTCCGCTCGCTCCTCTCTGCCCCCATGGCCCACCCTTACAGCTGGTAAACAGGGCCACAGCCCCTCACCCCCCGGGTCAGTGTCCCTGAGCCCGAGTGTTTGGCTCTGGCAGCTCGGTGTGGTGCTGGGAACACCTGGATCTGCTTTGGCCGGGCTCTGGTGGGGTGCCGGTAACCTCAGCATGCCGGGGAGTGCGGAATCCAACAGGGCGCTTGGCAGCAATGCCCTTTTCTGGCGGAGACTGGGCCTGGGGGGTCAGGGGAGGGGAGGGGAGAGTCTTATTGCATTGCTTGGAATGTCAGTCCTGGGCAACATTCTGCTGTTCGGGGCCAGGGAAGCCGGAGCTACGCAGCCCATGGCTCAGCACAGCCTGGAAACCAGCCCCCGCTACCGGTCGGCAGCCACAGATGTTTCTCGCAGGCTCTGTAGACTCCTCGGCTCGTCCCACTCCCAGCTGCGGCTCCGACCAGTGGAGAGTTTGTTTGCTTTGCTGACATTCCCAGCCCACACGCTTCCCCTGCCCTGCCCCTCGCACGAGCTCGCTTCCAGGAGCGAGGCCCCGTGTTTACTTTGGTTCTGCAGCTGCAGGATCCCCCCTGGAAGTCGCCAGCTCGCCCAGATGCCCCCGAAAGAAATCCCGCCCCTTTGGCATGTGCAGCGAGCACAGCCGCCGCCTCGTGCGCTGGATTTCCTCCGCTTCAACCTGCCTGGCTGCGGCCTGGCCCCAGAGTGACACGCAGGGCGGCTTGGTCGCCGGCGCTGCAGCCTGGCTCGCGTCCCTGGGCTCGGAGCTGCTGTTTATCTAGAATCCTGGAGCACCGGAACAGGAAGGGGCCTCGCGAGCCCATCGAGTCCAGGCCCCTGCCCTCACGGCAGGACCAGGCACCATCTGGAGCAGGGCTGGGGGCGGGGGGAGCACACACAGTCTCCTCCCCCACGCATGGTGTTTAGAGTCAATCTGGAGGGTTGACTCTAAGTGCCGTGCCCCCTTGCAGGCGGGGGCAGGGAGCAAGAGACTACCCGTGCTCTCCCTGCCCCTAGGTGTACAAGAGGGTGCTCTGCCGCTCGGGTGCTCAAGCCGAGCACACAGAGCTCCTGACCGTGTGTTGTGACTGGCGCACAGAACAAGAGACCCACAGTAGACAGTCTGTACCTTTAGCAAGTTTATTGCAAGCAATTGAGGAGCAAATTTAAAAGCACTGTATGTATAGTTAGTACTTAAACAATGAAAACAACAGTGAAAGACATTCAAAGGCACTGCAAGCAGAAAAGGCTTTAAAAACAAGAATTAAATGGAATTCTTAACAATCTAAATCTAATTTTTAACCCAATTTAGCAGCCTAATTCTCAATCCAATTGAACACACACACAGGCACACACACACTCACTCTCTGGGGCCGGCCAGACCCCAGGGAATGTTGGTTAATTTGGTTGAGGCAGAAGTCCGATGTGCACGTCACCCCAATATGCCGAATTTATGGACTCCAACTCGTGGGGCAAAATGGCGTGGTATCTATCCCCTCGGCAGGGGCCAGTCCGGTGGGAAGCCATCCGCTGGTTGCACACAGTCCAGGTGGGGTGATGTTCATTAGTGACACCCCCTTCTTCCTACTGGTGTGTCCACGACCCATCCAGAAACACCCGTTTTTTGCCTCCCCATGAGTGAGAAGCAATGGTCTGTCCTTGGGTAGATTCTTCCCTTGTTCCTTATCTGGAAATGCTGGAGACGCTGCCTCAGCCGCTTCCCCAGCTCTTTCATCTCACACAGTCCCTTTTCCTAAAGTTGTAAACAGGTCCATGATCCTCGGGGGCTCTTGCCTGGGCCGCAGCATGGCCTCTCTTCAGCTCACTTCCTGTTGATTCACTCCCGCTGACCATTCACACTACCCGTGATTCCTGACACAGGGCCTGATTGGCGTGGGGGCGGAGGGAGCACGCAAAGTCTCCCCCTGTGTAGAGGGAACTGCCAGCTGTTCAGAAGAAGCTGGTGGTTCTGGGGAGGGAGGGGGGAGACTTCACCACTTCCCCCACCCCCAGGCCAATCAGGGTCTGTGGGCGGGGAAACACTGAAGTGTCCTGGTCCCACCCCTTTGCCCTTGCCCCTCCCGGGGCAGCATGGGGCAACTTGAAACATTTCTGAAGTGGACCCCGTCTAAAATTATTGCCCACCCCGATCTAGACCATCCCTGGCACGTGTCTGTCCAACCTGCGCTTCAGTATCTCCAGTGATGCGGTTCTACAACCCCCCTAGGCAATGTTTTCCAGTGCTTCACCACCCTGACAGCTGGGAAGTCTGATTCCCAGAGCAAAGAGTCTATCCCGCTCTTCTTTCAGGCGCTGCTGTACCGAGGGGGGGGGGAAGGGTCTTTGGGTGTGAATTCTGGGGCAATTTGGCTCGTTCAGCTGGATTCTGCTGAAACCTCCTCTCGCTCCCGGCAGTATCCTCCATTTCTTTCTCAAGTGTTTTGTTCCCTTACTCCCCCAATGGGTCACCCCCTTTAATGAGGCCCAAGGCCTGACACACACCTAACCTAATAACGGGGTCTTTTCCTGGGTCTTATTGCACATTATCTCTTGGCTGTTTGGTATTTACCCACACGTTAAGTGCAGACACGCCGTTAGTGGGGAGTTCACCGCTGTGAGCCTGGAGTTTTACCAATGCCTATTGCTTTCCTTTTAGTGCTAACAACTCTGGTTCTGACCACATCTTGGATTTACGTGCCAGTGTCCAACTTAAAAGTGAGAAATGTTTCATTTGCTTTCAGGAAGATCTGCTGTGGCGGCATGGGCCCTTGCTCCCAGAAAGAATTCCTGAGACTCGCCCATGGCCCATGAAAATGACCCAGGTAGTGAGGGTGGGGAAGAGAGGGAGGGAGGGAGGAGGAGAAGGAGAGAGTGAGTGGGTGGCGCCTCGGAGAAGGGCTGGGGCAGGCCTTGGCAAAATATGGAAATCCAGCCCGCGGAGGCATCCGGGAAGCCACCCCCAGGTAGGCTCCCCAGCAGCCCCATGTACCCTGCAGAAACGGGCTGCAGGGCTCCCTTTCTGTTTTGAAACTGGAGGGGAGGGGGGAAGTTTTAGGAGCCGCCCTACCCCAGCACATTTCCATTGGCCGGTTTCTGGCAGAAACTAGCCAATGGGAACTTCGTGTTAGAATAACAGGCAGCTAAGAAGAATCACACCCCCTCTTCTGGGCTCCATATTCATGAAGCACATGGCCCCTGGCTGCCTGGGAAATATTTTGAGCTCTGCAGGCAGGCAGGCTAGTTTGGCAGCTGGCAAGTAAGTCTCTTGGCCACGGCCTGCTTCTGGCACCCCAGCCCTTTCCTCCCCCCACCCCAGCATATCCACCCCAATGTTCCCCTCTTACACTCACACCCCCTCCCAGATCTAGGGTTGCTAGATGGTCTCCTAAAAAATACCGGTATTTTTTGGTCGAGCAAAAAAAAAGGACACGGGATAAGCTGCGATCACAACCCCGCCTCCCAGCTGCACAGAAGCCTGGCGGGAGCGGGGCTGCCCTCATCAGGCTTCCGTCCAGTGCCCAGCCGGAAAAATCAGAGAATACCAGACACTGCGCATGTCCAGTATTGTCTGGGTTTTTTTTACCAGGCAGAGGGCTCAAATACCGGACTGGCAACCCTACCCAGATCTGGACCCTGATCTCCTACCTCAGGTGATATCCCAAACCCCTGCATTCCAGTCCCGTCCTAGGTCACAGCCGCCTGCTTCATCCCAACTCCCTCCTAGATTCCAGTCTCCCTCCTGCACCCCAGTCTCTTACCCCAAGCTCCCTTCTGCACCCAGCCTCCATCCCAGACTCTGCATCTCCATTAATAGCATGGAAGAGTGCAGCCCTCGACCGCTTTCCAGAATCTTGGAGTGTCCCCCGCATCCAAAACCCTGGGCTGGGGCAAGGGTGTTGGGTTTTGTTTGGTCAGCAAGCTGGTGCCCCGTGCTCTGCGGGTGCCTGCAGACTGGCGTGTCTACAGTTTGTCTCTTCCCTGTGCCAGGCCCCGTCCTGGCTTGTGGTGTTTGTCCCAGCGCAGTCAGCTCTGAGTGTTCCCGCTTGACTCCGTTCTGCCCTGCGTCCCCTTCGGATTCATGGCCTCAGGGTCAGAATTCTCCCCAGCCTCTGTATGCTGCAGTTTCGACAGGGGCCCTCCCCTGCCTGGCGAATGCTAATTGCGTTGCCAATGCCTTATTCTGGGTCTTGCAGCAATCTCCCTCCGAGGGGCGGGGTAGGGATGTTAAAACGCGTGTAATTGATTAACCATGACACAGTGGAAAATGTCAGTGGTTACATGTGAGGTGGCAGCTGCTCCCTGGGAGTCAGTGAGCGCCGGAAGCAAAGCCAACTCCTGGCACGCACAGGCTCTCTCGCCTGCCGCCCCGCTCCTGCCCTATCAGAGACAGCAGTGCGGGGTGGCAGGGTCTCCCCAGGAGCTGCGCGTAGCCGTTGGGGTGACCGATTAGCTCATGCTCATTGGTTACCCATGTACACGGCAACACTCTTACATCCCTCGTGCGGGGGCGGGGGTGGGGCGGATCAGCGTCCAATGCCAAATCAGGTCCATGGAAACTTGCAGGAAAAGTGAATCTCACAAAACTCGCCATGTCCCAAGCCCACCACCAGGGGGCAGCGGAGGTGGCTTTTGACAGGCTGGGGTGCAGCTGGCACGTTGGAGTTTTTCAGGGACAAATGGCCTAGGGCAGTGTTTCCTAATTGGGGTTCCCTGGGGTTCCGCGGAGCACAACGAGGGGTTCCGCGAGGAGCCGGCGCTCCCCTGCCCCCTCTGAAAAAGAGAGAGAGAGCCGGCTAGCCAGCATGGAGCTGGTCCCGACCCCGCGCGTGCGTCCTCCCAGCCTGGCCCCAGAGCGTCTCTCCCCTGGACCCGTCCCTGCCGTGCGCGACCTTCCCTGAAGGTGAGCGCTGGCCCCAGGAGCGCTGCAGATTGGCCGCCCGCGTTCTGGGGGGGGGGGCGCCGGCCCCGGGCGCACAAGTGTCCCCTCCCTCTGGCGCCCAGCGGGATGTCAAATTCCCTCCCAGAGCTTGTACTTCTCACCCCTTCCCACACCCAAATCCCTCATTCCCACCCCACATCTCACTCACTAGGTTGAGACAAGTATAAGGGCTGGGTATAGCAAGTGATGGAGAGGAGGGGAACAGAGCGGATGAGGCCTCACAGAAAGGAGATGGGGGGGGTCTTGGGTCATGAATTGGTGGGTCCCTCTCTCCTCCCCCGCCCCCCCCCCATTTTTTTTGCTTGACAAACCTATGGGTTACTTGAAATTTTGAAAAGCTGAAAAGGGTTCCTCAGCCAAATAAAATTGGGAAACACTGGCCTAGGGGCACAGGGGCTTCTTCCCAGAGCCTGCCCCCAGGGCCCCCTCCTGCACCCCCCCCTTCAAGCCAGAGCCTGCCCCCAGGGCCCCCTCCTGCCCCCCCCCCTCCAAGCCAGAGCCTGCCCCCAGGGCCTCCTCCTGCACCCCCCCTCCAAGCCAGAGCCTGCTCCCAGGGCCTCCTCCTGCACCCCCCGCTCCAAGCCAGAGCCTGCCCCCAGGGCCTCCTCCTGCACCCCCCCTCCAAGCCAGAGCCTGTCCCCAGGGCCTCCTCCTGCACCCCCCCCTCCAAGCCAGAGCCTTCCCCCAGGGCCTCCTCCTGCACCCCCCCTCCAAGCCAGAGCCTGCCCCCAGGGCCTCCTCCTGCACCCCCCCTCCAAGCCAGAGCCTGCCCCCAGGGCCTCCTCCTGCACCCCCCCTCCAAGCCAGAGCCTGTCCCCAGGGCCTCCTCCTGCACCCCCCCCTCCAAGCCAGAGCCTGCCCCCAGGGCCTCCTCCTGCACCCCCCCTCCAAGGCAAAGCCTGCCCCCAGGGCCTCCTCCTGCACCCCCCCTCCAAGCCAGAGCCTGCCCCCAGGGCCTCCTCCTGCACCCCCCCTCCAAGCCAGAGCCTGCCCCCAGACTCCATCCCAGATCCTGCACCCATCCCTCCTGCACCTGAACTCCCTCCAAGAGTCTGCACCCTTTTGCTGCACCCAGCACCCAAACTCCCTCCCAGGGCCTTACGCAGGAGGGGGCCGAGGGAGTTTGAGTGGAGCAGGGTCTGGGCATTCTGGGCACAACCCAAGTTTCTGCAAACCTGCTGCCCCGATCAGCACGCTGGTGTACGGAGCAGCACAGGGGCCTTATACTCTCATCAGGAGAAGGGGCTCCGACAGCCGCAGGGTTGATGATGACTTGAGATCAGTTGTCATGAAGCTGGCAGGGCCTGACAAGACTCCCTAGAACAGGGTTTCCCAAATGGTGTTCCGCGGAGCCCCGGGGTTCCACAAAGTGAAAATAAGGGTTCCGTGAGAAAATTCCATTACAGCCTGAATGATTGCAATGGAACGGAATGTTCATTCATTTATTGATTTTATTGAAAACAATTTTCATTTGCGTTTGCCACTGTACGCATCCCGGTGTAATGCCAGCTTAGCCAGAGAGCGGGGACGATGATGTCACTACTCAGCGCTGTGCGCACGCTCAGGGGTTCCACAAAATTCTTTTGAGTTCAAAAGGGTTCCAGGGCCAAATAAAATTGGGAACCACTGCCCTAGAATATTTAAAGAAGTGGCCCAAGAGATCTCTGAGTCGTGAGTGTTTATCTTTGAGGGCCCGAGGACTGGGAAAGGGCAGCTACATTACCTCTCTCTAAAGCCTGCCCCAAGGACTTACAGACCAGTCAGCTTTACTTTGGTCTCTGGAAAGCTAATAGCACAAACAACCGATCAGACTGCAGGCACCTAGAAGATAATAAGGTGATAAATAACAGCATGGGTCTGTCAGGAACAAAGCACGTCAAGCCAACCTAATAGCCTTTTTTGACAAAGTGAAAAGGTTTGTGAATGGGGAAAAGCAGTCCATGTGACACATTTAAGCTCTAGGAAGACTTTTGATATGGACTCTCTTATAAATAAACGAGAGCAATGTAGCCTAAATGCATCTCCAATAAAGTGGGTGCATAGCTGGTTGGAAACGCATGATCAGTGAGTAGTTACCAGTGGTTCAGTCAGCTGGGAAGGGCACACTGGGTAGAGTCCTCAAAGGATCTGTCCGACGTCTGGTCCTAGCCAGTGTCTTCTTAAATGATGTACGCGTATAACGTCTGCAGAGAGTACACGTATAACGTCTGCAGGTGACCGCAAGCTGGGAGGGATTGCAAGCACTTTGGGGCACTGGATTAGAATTCGGAATGATCTGCCCAAACTGGAGACGTAAAGAGGTTGACATTCAGTACAAATGCGAAGCGTCAGACGTGTTGTTAGTGCTGCCAAAGGCTGTTAAGGCTGCTGAGTCGTAGCCAAGGGCTGTTAATCATAGAACCATAGAACTGGAAGAGACCTCAGAAGGTCATCAAGTCCAGCCCCCTGCTCTAGGCAGGACCAATCCCAACTAAATCAACCCAGCCAGGGCTTTGTCAAGCCAAGACTAACACCTCTAGGGATGGAGACTCCACTACTTCCCTAGGGAACCCATTCCAGTGCTTCCCCACCCGCCTAGTGAAATAGTTTTTCCTAATATCCAACCTGGACCTCTCCCACCACAACTTGAGACTATTGCTCCTTGTTCTGCATCTGTCACTACTGAGAACAGCCTCTCTCCATCCTCTTTGGAACCTCCCTTCAGGTTAAGGCTGCTCTTCGTGATGCTCTAGCATTAGTTGCATGAGCAGACCTAGCTGTCATTCACCCAGAGCCTGTCCCCAGCACCTCCATCCCTTGCCCCAGGCCAGAGCCTGCACCCAGACTCCGTCTCAGAGTCTGATCCACTTTGTGCCTCACCGCTGGACCCTTTCTTGGGTCTGAAACTGGCCCCGGTACTCCAGCCTAGGCCTGGCCATCACGGCCTAGGGCAGTGCCCTCACTCCCCTGGCTTGCATGCCTCTGTTAAAGCAACCCCCACCTGCACGTGCTTTGTTTGCAACCGCGTCGCCTGGCGGAGTCGTGTCGAGGGGGATCCGTCCACCACTGCTCCCAGATCCGGCTCAGTGGTGTGGCTGCCAGGTCAGTTTTCCCCAGTGGTGCAGGTACAATACATCTCATACCGATATGGGGGCCACACCAGCTAACGGGGGGCATGTGACCCTGTGTGTGATTCCACCCTGCCACCAGCCTGGGGCTCCCATGCTCTTCCTCTCCGCTCCCCATTTACCTGCGATCTCCTTTCCCTGCTGGGCGGGGCAGGCAGCAGGGCAAGGAGCAGAACTCCAGCAGCAGTGTCCCTCCCCCCCAGCCCTGTTCTCCTGCAGGGCGCCCCCCAGACAGAGCTGGAGGAGAGGCAGCTCCAGGAGGACCTGGGGGCAGGATGGTGTCTTTCCAGCTAGAAATGTCCTGCTGATACGACGTCCCCCCCTACCGCCGCTGCTGCTGCCCCCTTCTATATTCGTGCAGGGGATTTGGCTTCCCTAAGCCTAGCCCCTTAGCTTTCTCTTTGCTGAGTTTCGCGTTGCGGCCCTGGCCCGGGTCTCCAGTGGATCCCGCTGCCTGGAGCTGCCCTGCTAGCCTCCGAAGGGCTGGCAACGCCCCGGCCTGGTGGCACCTCCACACAGGCACCAGTGTGTCTGACTCCTACACGCAGGGCCAGGAGGGTTCCTCCTAGTGGTGGCGTAAACCCGCCTCCTGAAAGCCAGCCAGGCGGCGTCTACACGGGCCCTTTGGGAGCCCAACTGCGAGGCCCGGGGGGGATTTTCCACTGACCCGGGTTGACCTTTTTCCTGGTCAACCCAGGGGCAAGAGGCCGCTCTGAGGCCGGAGGGGGCGGACGATGACAAGGATGGAACCTGCAATGAAGTGGGGCTAGTCAGCCCCCCCCAGGAGCGGGTTCCCGGGGGACCAGCCCTCCAGAGCAGCCTCGCACCCCGGCCCAGCCCGCACCCTAACTCGGCCCTGCTGCGGCCCGTGCGCCCCACACGGCTGCCCTCGGCACGAGCGCTGGGACCCCCGGCCGGCCCCTCGGAGCCGCAGCCAGGGCCGCGCTGTGGCTTTAAGAGCGGCCCGCCCGCCGGAAGGGGGATGTGCTGCAAGGGGGCGCCGGGGGGAGCGGAGAAGAGAAGCGAAAAGTCCCCGGGAAGTGCGGAGCGCGCCGAGCGGGGCCCCGACTGCGCGCTGCGGGGCGCGGCCCGAGGTAGGAGGCGCCCGCGGAGCCGCTCGGGGCGGGCTGCGGTCTCGGGGACCTGGCGCCGGCCGGGCTGCGGGGCTCTGCCCCTGGTGGAGCCGGCCGGGGCCGCGGCGCGGGGCTGCTGGCTCCGGCCCGTCCCGGCGGGGGAGCCCCGGGGCAGCCCCGCGTGGCCGCTTCGGGCCGCGCCGCGGAGCGGAGCCAGCGCGGCGCCTGCCCTGCGCTCCGAGCGGGAGACCTGGCCCCGGAGCCGGGCCGGGCGGCCGCTCCGCTGCGAGCCCCGTTCGAGTCCCGTCCCCTCGGCCGGGCTGCGCCACCAAGCGCTGGGGCCCAAACTTCGCGGGCAGCGCCCCCGGCCCTGGCCTGGCCGGGGCGTGAGCGGACTTGGCTTCGGGTGGGCGCCGGGCTCCTGCGGGGGGTCCACTGGAGCGCCCCGTGAGCTGCCCGGATGGGCCTGGCTGCGCCGGGGCCTGGGGCCAGCCCGTGTTGGCCGGAGTCCCGCGAGGAAGAGTCCCGCAGTTAGGCTGCTGTGAGCGCCTGGAGAGGGGGCCGGGGCCGGGGCCGGCGGGGCGGGGTGCGGGAGGTAGCTGAGACGGGCACGTTCCTGAGGCCGGTGCACTCCGACTAGTGCTCGAGTTACTCTCGGCATCTCCCAGACTTGAAGGCTGCCAGGCTGACATCGGTTCGCTCAGTGTGAAGTGACCGCTGGAGATGAGCCAGTGGCTCTGGCCGGGTCCCCCTGCAGCAGTTGAATGGGACTTGGAAGTTGGGAACCCCCCAGTTCCACCTCCCTTAAAAGCGACTTGCTTACAAAATCAGACCTAAGACCACAGAAGTGTCACAGCTCCTGTTAACTGACACATCCCTGACTCTGCACCCTGCACTAATCCACTGGACTATCAGTATGGTCCTTGCATTTCAGTGCATTGCCTATAGAGCAGCGTAAGCAAGTCACTGCCTATATGAAAGTTTAGTGCGCGCCAACTTGGCTAGTGATTTCTCTGTAGCTGGCTCGAACGCGAGGCAAATAGCTAGCTGAGTTGATGTACCCCTGGGAGACCTCTGCCTACCCCGAGGGGTGCACGTGCCCCTGCTTGAGAGCCACTGATACTTGCCACTAAGCGAAAAGCCAGCATCACGCTGAGTGCCCGTCAACACGGCTTCATAAAAAACAGGTCTTGGTAACCAAACCGAGACGGGATTCTGTCTAGTTAATAAAGGCGACTGAGTCTGAGTAGCATATTTGGCCCCATCGATGGCCTTTGGCTTAGTACTGACTCCATTCTGATTAGGGAGGTTAAATTGAGATTAATTGGGCAATCAGATAGCACTGCACACAATTGGCACGGCACAGGATAAAATCTAGCGGCCCAAATCCCGGGGACCCATCTTCACTCCCGCGGTGTTTGGTGCCATCTCTGTGGTTAGTGTCAGTGCGGGGCCTCCATAGCAACCTGAGGAGCAAAATTAGGTGGGAGGCATGTGGGGGGGAGGGGACAAGATAAATACAGTGTATTTGGCATCAGCTGGGCCATGGTTTGGGCTGGCCGGTCAGCACTGCAGGAGAGTGAGGGGAAGGGAAACGGAGAAAAAGGAAAGCCTGGCTCATTTTCTGCTCTCCTGGATTCTAATGTCCCCTCCCCCTTGTTCTCCTTCATCCTGACGCCCCATCCCTGAACTCTGTTCCCTCCATGCCCTTCCTGAACCCTCCCTCTGGCTCTCAGTGCCCCCACCTTGCTCTCAGACCCTGGCATCCCCCCAGCATGTCCTCTGCTGGATCCTGACCCCCCAATTCTTTGTCCCCCTTCCCTATCCCCGCCCTTTGGGGGGGGGGATGCTTGCAGCTCTGTAGCACGGAGCACCCCCCTGAACCCACTGCACCGATGTGGCACTGTGGTGGGGTCAGCACCCCCAGCAAAGTAAGGGAAAGCTGAAGTTGGTTATCCTCCGCCCCTGATTAACTGGTGGCCGAGCGAGGCTGCGAGAGAGAGGCGCTGTGGAGGACTCTTAGGGTACCTCTCCTCTGCCCGCTAATTTCCTAATGAGATATTCCGGAATAGTTATTCTGAAAGCTGATTTTGAAAGAGCGTGTCTACACTGCGGGGAAGGCTCCAAATGAGTCCGGGGCAGCCTGCCCTAGTGTAGACGCGCTATCTCGGTGCAGAGCCCGGGAAGCACGTGGAGGAATAACTCAGAATGGCCCCGGAGAAGGGCTGTTTCGAAAAGGCACATGTGGACCCTACACTGCTGCTATATCTCAGAATAGCTATTTTGGAAGAGTGATAGAAATGGAGCCGTGTTAGTCTGGTGTAGCTGAAACAAAATACAGGACTATGTAGCACTTTAAAGACTAACAAGATGGTTTATTAGGTGATGAGCTTTCGTGGGCCAGACCCACTTCCTCACATCAAATTGTGATTGGTCGTGCCAATTTTCTTCCACAAATTGATCTGAGGAAGTGGGTCTGGCCCACGAAAGCTCATCACCTAATAAACCATCTTGTTAGTCTCTAACATGCTGCATAGTCCTGTTTTCTACTTTGGAAGAGGCGTTATTCCTCGGAGGATGAGGGTTACAGATTTCGGAATAACAGGATGGCCGTGTAGACGCTCGCGTTGTTATCTCGAAATGGTGCAGTGTAAATGCACCCTTAGAGGAAGGCCGATAGTTTGGGACTGGCCGTAGCCGGAAAGCCGAGCGGCAGGGGCAGGCGTAACTCCTGGGGTGGAGAGACCATTGGTAACCCTGGTGGGGAGTGAACTGTGGCTTCGCCCAAGGGCTGAGATGCCCTCTGTAAGTCTGTTCCTGGCCTGGGGAGCAGTGATGCTCTCACTGTTCCAGTTGTGCCCTGCCCTCACCAGTCTGTGACCCCCATTAACGACCCAGTGAGGGCAGAGAAGAGATCCCCCCCAGGCCTGGCAGTCATAGCTGACTGGGTGAGAGAGGCAAAATTCCCTGCTAGCTGAAATGCCGTGTGTTAGCAGGGGAGGACGCTTGAGAGCAGTGACCTCCAGACTGTGGGGTGTGCCCCCCCTGGGGGCTGTGTAGGAGTGATGGGGGGGGCACGGAGCAGCCAGGGCCAGGCCAGTTCCCATGGTGGATGGGGAGGAAGCACCATGCTTCCAGCCTTGTTCCACCTCCAGGCCCAGCTCCGTCCTCGTTCCCCCTCTGCTCCCAGGCCAGCTAGTCTGGCTCCTTCCCCCTCTGTGGCCAGCCCCAGCTCAGCTACTGAGGGAACCCGGGGGGGGGCAGACAGATTCCGCCACTGGGGAAGGGAGGGCGCGGCTGGGACGGTGTGAGCACCGCTGGGCGTTCGTGTCACTGTTTCACTGTCATGATGTAATGGCTGCGGAGGGGGCCCACCGTTGCTAGGCCAGGCCAGTGCCTCTGGTGCAGGGATGTGCACTCTGGCGCAAGTTGGGCACCAGCAGCGCCGCGGGATGGGATGTGGACGGTGCCGGGCCACTGAGGCCAGCTGGCTTGATCTGCATGGCTCGGAGAGCGGCGTGCCACTGATGCCTGGAGCCTGTGCAGTATGCCACGGCAACCCCCAGATGGGCGCACGGAGTCCCCCTCAGGAACCGAGCTGGGCTCAGGGACACTGCGTTTGTACAGCACGCGGCACAACAGGGACCCGACCACCCCTGGTACGGTGGGTGCTGCCAGAGTCACCATTGATCAGAATTAGCAGCATGCAGACAGCTCTGCCGTGGCGGCTCCGTGGCACCACAGAGTGTGCAGACAGGCCAAGGTAAAAGAGAAAAAAGCAAGGAAGGCAGGCCCATGCCATTCTCCGCCAGCCGCACCTGGAATCTCCCGCATCTCCCTGGATTCTCTGACGTCCTGGGGGAGGGCTGGAGATTTTGTGGCAGAACCATTAACTAGAAATCTCAGTATTGACTTAAAATGTGAATATAAAAGGTGCGGTCGGTGCTGCAGGAGCGGTGCTGCTCGTTTTGCTGCGACACTTCCGTAACTCCATTATGAGGCGGCTGGGGCAGTTCACGTTGCTCAGCACTAGAGCTTCAAGCTCTCCCGGCAGATTCAGCAAGGTGGCTCCATTGATGTCGGTCCTCCTGATCCTGTTTTCCAAGGTTTTCCTCACAACCGTGGGAGTGAGAAACTGGAGCTAGTTGGAATTTTTAATCCAAAACTTTTTTTTTGACAAAAAAGGCTTTTTTTTTTTTTTGTTTTACACTGAAAACTTTCACCAAAAGCTTTTGCTTCTTAAAATTTTTCCTTGTTGTTGTTGAAACTCAATTTCAGATTTTCATTGTTGTGGGTATGTCTTCTTTATCTCGTCTTTTTTCCCTGCATTTTTTTCCACTGAACAACTGATGATCGGAGTTTGACTTTTTTTTCTTTCACATTTTCTTTTCTTCATGTTTCTTTTTGACCCTCTGTGACTTCCAAAATGCCTCCAACTTTGGAAGAAATTACTGACTGGCAAAAGGTCAAATGAGCTTCTGAAAGTCTAACTCCTGATCATTTTCCTAAAGTTGAGACATTTGGAAAGTCACAAAGTGGCCAAAGGAAAACTGGAAAAGTGAAAGGGAGAATGGGATCTGGGGTGTCATTCATTTTAGTCTTCTTGGCAGCAAACATGCAAAAAGGACCTGCTGAAATCTTGAACATTTTCAAAATCCATCCAAACAAATTGCTCCCTTTCCGAAGAGGTGAAAAAGTAAAAACGCTGACATTTAGCATTTTTTGCTGCTTGTTTGGGGTTTTTTTCACTTTGTGACCAGCCCGGCTCGAAAGGTTTCCTTTAATGAAAATCGGTCTGAGAGCTGAATTCTGCAGGAGATTCCCCAGCTGCAGAATTGGAGAATCGCCAGGGGTACGACTGCATTGCACTGGCGGCAGGTTTCTTTGCTCTTCCTCTTGCTGTCTAATACTCCTGCGGTCCCTTCATAGATTTACAGAGAATACAGACAGAAAAGACCATTAGGATGATAGAATCTGACCTCCACAGGCTGCAGATCTTCCCCAAATAATTCCTAGACCGGAGCTCAGGACACAAGATGGCCAGTGATGAGAGACTCACCTCTCCCCCTCCCTGACTCCCGGTGCACTGGACCAGAGGTTAATTACCCTTGGCTGTTTGAAAACGTGCGCTTTCCTGCCAGCATAAATTTGGCTAGCTTCAGCTTCCAGACAGTGGATCTTGTTGTACCTTTTTCTGCAGGAACGACGGTTCCATTATAAAATACGTGTTTCCCAGCACTTACCAGCCACCCCTCAGCCTTCTCTTTGTTCGACTCCACAGTCTTGTGAGGAGGTGTTTGCCCACCTTCAAATCCTGTGTGGATAATCAGCTGCTTGGGGTGTATCTAGAGGAGGAGCCAGGGAGCAGAGACATGTAAAATACTTGTTTCTGCAGCTCACTCAGTCGTCTTCACCTTTGTTTTCCTGCTTGTTCATAATCGGGGGGGGGGGGGACCCCCAAGCTTTCCTGCTTTTTCAAGTCCCAAACGATTTCTCAGTTTGGAATGAATTAGTCCAAAGGGAGAAAATATTTTCTTCTGCCAGTGCAGAAAGGCTACTGCTGCTAAGTGAGATTAGCACTTCAGCGGTCTCTGAATCCGAGTGCTTCAGTGGCTTCCCCCAGTTCACTGATGAGACTGTCTTTAGAACATCATCGGCAAGCGTCTGTTTCTTGATTGGTTCACCCTTAGCGCTGATGTTTATGCTAGTTGGCATTACGGAGGGAGGGTTGCTGGATGCCTATGTCCTAGCCAGCTCCTCTTTGGCAGCAGTTAAGGCACCGACTATTGAGAATGTTTGCAAGAAAATGAGCTGGAGATCGTGCTTGTCCCTTTGGGGTTTTTTAATGCTTCTGTAATTTGCATATTTCTCGTTTTACGGTCTCACTCAGATCTTCCAAATTTCAACAGCAGTAAAACAGCAATTTCCCTGCATTTTGTTCAAGGCTACAGCAATAGGCTTCCGGGTATTCAGCACGTGTTCAACGGTGAGACCTTTAGCTGTGACGGTGCCATCTGTTTTTTCACAATTTTGTTCACAAACTATCATCAGATTAGGCCAGTTCTTGCTACAGAGCTCAAAACAATCCCCTACCGAGTTTCATCGCTAGTCTTGTGGGAGAGTTATCTTGGCTCCTCCCACGTCTTTCAGAGCAGCTGCTGCAAAATGCTTGTTACTGAAGTATTTTGCAGTTTCAACAGCATTAGCCTTTATTTCTGGAACACTGAAGCCTTGGCAGGGAGGTGCATCAAATGAGCACTGCAACCATATGTTGTTAGCTTGGAACTCTCTTCTAAATTTCTTCTCATCTTGGATACATTTGCAACATTGTCTGTCACCAAGCTGTGTACTAGTCATTTGAATTTTTTCCCAGAGTTTGCTATGGAATTTACTGCTACATTTCAGTATTCTGCTGGGTGTGTATTTCCTGGTGTATCGATTGTTTCTGTAACGAAGACACCCCCTTCTTCTGTTGTCAGACAAGCAAACATAAGAGGATCATTGTGGACATTGCTTTTCCCATCAAGACTCAGGTTAACAATTTTACCCTCTAGTCTTTTTGCACATGGCTCAATTTCTCTTTCATACACTTTAATCCAGCAGTTTGCCTGCAACATCTGCTCTCTTGGGTGGACTGCGCCATGACAATGAAGTGTGGGTTCTCAATCATTTAGAAAGGAGAGTTTGTTGCATAAACAAACCAGGCAATTTTTTTTCACTGATTATCTTTTTTTTTTTTTTTTTTTTTGGTAACCTGTTTGGTCTTATCACAAACTTATCTCTGGTTCTGGGGCACCTTATAGACTAACAGATGTATTGGAGCATAAGCTTTCGAGGGCAAAGACCCACTTCATCAGATGCATGTAGTGGAAATTTCCAGAGGCAGGTATAAATATGCAGGCCGGAATAAGGCTAGAGATAACAAGGTTAATTCAGTCAGGGAGGGTGAGGCCCACTTCTAGCAGCTGATCTGGAGGTGTGAACATCAAGAGAGGAGAAACTGCTTTTGTAGTTGGCTAGTCATTCACAGTCTTTGTTTAATCCTAAACTGATGGGCTGTGTCTAGACTGGCAAGTTTTTCCGCAAAAACAGCTGCTTTTGCGGAAAAACTTGCCAGCTGTCTACACTGACCGCTTGAATTTCCGCAAGAACACTGACTTCCTACTGTCTGAAATCAGTGCTTCTTGCGGAAATACTATGCTGCTCCCATTTGGGCAAAAGTCCTTTTGCGCAAAAGGGCCAGTGTAGACAGCTCAGATTTGTTTTGTGCAAAAAAGCCCCAATAGCGAAAATGGCGATCGGGGCTTTTTTGCGCAAAAGCGCGTCTAGATTGGCACGGACGATTTTCCGCAAAAAGTGCTTTTGCGGAAAAGTGTCCGTGCCAATCTAGACACTCTTTTCCGCAAATGCTTTTAACGGAAAACTTTTCCGTTAAAAGCATTTGCGGAAAATCCTGCCAGTCTAGACGTAGCCATGGTGTCAAATTTGCAGATGAACTGGAGCTCAGCAGTTTCTCTTTGAAGTCTGGTCTTGAAGTTTTTTTGTTGCAGGATGGCTACCTTAAATCTGCTACTGCGTGTCCAGGGAGATTGAAGTGTTCCCCTACAGGTTTTTGTATATTGCCATTCCTGATATCTGATTTGTGTCCATTTATTCTTTTACGTAGGGGCTGTCCAGTTTGGCCGACGTATATAGCAGAGAGGCACTGCTGACACAGCCCATCAGTTTAGGATTAAACAAAGCCTGTGAATGGCTAACCAACTACAAAAGCAGTTTCTCCTTTCTTGGTGTTCACACCTCCAGATTAGCTGCTAGAAGTGGGCCTCACCTTCCCTGACTGAATTAACCTCGTTATCTCTAGTCTTATTCTAGCCTGAATATTTATACCTGCCTCTGGAAATTTCCACTACATGCATCTGATGAAGTGGGTCTTTGCCCACGAAAGCTTATGCTCCAATACATCTGTTAGTCTATAAGGTGCACAGGACTCCTTGTCGCTTTTGCAGATCCAGACTAACACGGCTCCCCCTCTGATACTTATCTCTGGTTGTTTCTGAATGATGGAGGTTTGTTTTTCCTGTTGCTGCAGGCGATATACTGTGCGATGTGACATACGTGATGTGACCGACACCCTGTCGTTGGCAGGTAGCTCTGAAACGAAAGAAAATGATGGTGATCTTGAAGGTGGAAAATGTTTAGAATCCTGTAGGTTGAGGCTGGATCCCTCTGAACAAAATAAGTCAATGCAGTTGTTTAGTTGTTGTTACCATACTGCTCCGTTAGTATTACTCATTACGTTCACTGGCAGTCAGTACCACTGTAAAGGTGAAATTGTAAAAGGAAGATCTGCCTCTTATATAGAGGCAATCTGATATTTTCTGTCATATTCTCCACTGTCCCTTTCTTAGTGACTCCCAACATTCACTTCGATTTTCGACGGCCGCTGCACGTCGTGGGGATGTTTCCAGAGAACTAGCCAAGATCTCGCTCTTGTGAGTGGTAACAGCTACGTTAGGCCCCGTCGTTTTATCTGTATAGCTGGGGGATCAGAGGGACAACACAGCCGCACCTGAGGGGCAGGTATAACAGGCCAGGGAAGGCCCTACCCCCTCAACCGAGCCGCCAGCCCTAGCAGTGCCTGGCTGAGCCTCCTCATTAAACCAGCCGCTGGCTCTCCGTGTCACTCCTCACTCCCCAGCCTGAGGAGGAGGGATGTGGGGGTCAGCAGAGTGACCCCTTCCCCACGAGCCCCACTGCCTGCTCCACTCCAGCCGCCACCCCACAGGTCCCTGCGGCTCCTGCATCCTGCCTCCTCAGGGTGGCAACGCAAAGAGCCGGCAGCTCGGCGCCGAGGGCAGGGCCTTCAAGGCAGGAGGAGCCGGCGCTTGGAGGGGCTGCTGGCTTGGCCTGGTGCTCGGGGCGAGGGGAGTGCAGACTTGGACTGGTGCTGGGGGGGGGGCAGTGGATCGGGGGGCTGGGGGGGCAGTGTGGCCAGATGTGACTGGGGTGAGCAGGCAAGGGCTTCTGCAGTTGTGCAGGGGCCCTCAGATCGTTTCCTTTTATCGGGGGAGGGGAGTTCAGGGCAGGGCTTTCGCGGGGGCCGGGGAGGTAGCCTCCCCAAAGCGGGTTCACTCGCTGCCCTTGTGGCCACAGCAACACTGCAGGCAGCAACGGCCCGTCCCGTACGCACTGGTGACCACGTGCTGTTATTTCCAGGCTTTGCTGGCCTTTCAAACTCACTTGCCGCGCGAGGCCGACTGGCAGGAGGAGCTGGGAACGCCCATGGCTGCTTCGCGGGCTGGGGGCGGCACTGGGCGAGCAATGGGGCAGCGGGGCCGTGCGCAGAGCCCCCCGGGAGGGCTGAGCAGTCAGCCCCCTCCTTTTGCTCTGGTCTGGATAAATATTGCCGTGAGTTTTCCCTTCCCATCCCTGCGTCCGAGTGCCTGTTTAGAGGGGGAGCCCAGAGCCGGGGGCTCTGTGGAGCTGGGATGCTGGGGGGGGGGCCATGGGGAGCACTTGGATGCAGTTGCCTCGCTGTGCTAGTGGGAGCGGAGGGGAGCGGGCCCTGTGCTCCCTGAGCAGGGGGTGCTGTTCTGCCTGGCTGGGACTCGGGCCGTGAGGGGGGGATGCCACCGTGCGCGTGCCAAGAGCCAGGCACACCCTGCTGCTGAGAGAGGACCCAGCGGTGTGCGCTCTTGCACTGTGGCCGTACCCCCTTTTCCCCAGAGCTTCCCCTGGAAATGCAGAGCCGGGCTAGCCTGGCTCCGGCAGAGTGAAGAGCCCCAGGAACCGGCCAGCTCGGCGTTTCACACTGGATTTAATTCCAGAGGCAGCCAAGGTGTTGGGGAGCCCCGGGCCAGCCCTTGCAGGGAGCTGATGGGCTCCTGCTATTCCCGCTTCTGGACCTCGCTGGTGACGACCGCGCTCTCCCCTGCAGCCGCAGAGGTGCCGGGGGCACTGCTGGTGGGGTGGGCCTGAGGGCAAGATGCTGCCCCACATTGTGCGCCACCGCGTCAGGGAAGGGAGAGACAGTCGCAGAAGGCGAGGACGTCTGACGCCTGCCTTCCTCTGCCCCACGTCGGCGTGGCTGACTCCAGCCCTGGCCGGCCTCCCGCCCGCAGCTCAGCAAGCTCGTCCTTACGCAGTCTCCACATCACTTCCGGAGAGAACGGGCCTTCGCACCGAAACTGGAGCCCTCGGGAACTGCGTGCCCGTCCCCTGAGGAGCCTGCCAGGTGCTGGCTCGCTGTCCTGCGAGCTGGGGCTGGGGGGAGGAGAACTGGCTCCGAGTTGTGTAACCCCACTGGGGAGAGGAGCAATTGAGGTTTAACAAAACCACTGAAAATTGTGCAGGCCATCGAATCCCCCCAGGGCAGCTCCGCTTTCCTAGAAGCTTTCTCTAACAAGCTGATTTCTCAGGCTAATTTCTTGCAGATGAGCTCATCGCGTGTGCTGTAAGAAAAGAATCTACACTTCGGCTTGGGAGCCAGAAAGATTTAATGTACAAATCACATGGCTGGTGTCTGCAGTGTTGTTGTAGCTGGGCTGGTCCCAGGACTGGCCCCCGGGCACTAGAGACACAAGGTAGATGGGGAAATATCTTTCATTGGAACAACTCGGGTTGGTGAAAGAGACCAGCTTTGGAGCTCTTCCTGGGGTCTGGGAAAACTGCTCCGGCTGTGTCTGCTCTGGCAGAGTTTTTTCACTGCCGATTTGATCGACAATCCAATAGGGTTTGAAGGAGACCACTGCTGCAGGCTCCCGGTGTCTTCCTCGATCAGCATCAAGCGCCCATGCCAGGGGAAGTCACATTGACAGCAAGAACAATGCAATGTGGGTCGCGATCCCGCAGTTAAGCTCTTCGCCTTCTGCCGAAAGGTGTTGTGGGAAAGCGGAGTCAATCACATCACATCCTGGGTCTGGGCTCAGTGTCCCAGGATGCATTGCTTTCCATCCCAGCGTTCCATGCACTTCCGTCTTTGGGTTGTGGCATTTGTCAACATTCCTTCTTTTCTGTTTGCCCCAATGTCACTGTCTGCAGTACAGATGTTAAATATCGGTTAACTGAATAGTCGATGAACCTCGTGAATTCTTATCGGTTACTCGACTATTCTATAGTCCCCCAGGTGGGGCCGGTAGCCCAGTGCGCTCCAGCCCCACTGCCGAGGAGTCCCCTGCCACTCTGTACTGCTGCCTCTGTATCTGAGGCACCAGCGCAGGGTGCCAGGTGGGAGCTGGTCTGCGAGGGGAGACAGTTTAAAAACCAGCTCCCCTTGCAAACTGGCTGCCCTCTAGAGGCGATCCCGGCAATTACAGAACGGTAAGTCTAACATCGGTACTGGGCAAATTAGTTGAAACAATAGTAAAGAATAAAATTGTCAGACACGTAGAAGAACTTCATTTATTGAGCAAAAGTCAGAATGGTTTCTGTAAAGGGAAATCCTGTCTTATTAATCATTAGAGTTCTGTGAAGGGGTCAACAAACATGTGGATCTAGTGTACTTAGATTTCCAGCAAGCCTTTGACAAGGTCCCTCACCAAAGGCTCTTATGTAAACTAAGTTGTCATGGGATAAGAGGGAAGATCATTTCATGGACTGAGGACTGGTTAAAAGACAGGAAACAAAGGGAAGGAATAAATGGTAAATTTTCAGACTGGAGAGGGAGGGGGTAATTAGTGGTGTTCCCCAAGGGTCAGTCCTAGGACCAGGACTTATTCATAAGTGATCTAGAGAAAGGGGTAAACCGTGAAGTGGCAAAGTTTGCAGACAATACTAAACTGCTCAAGATAGTTAAGACCAAAGCAGACTGTGAAGAACTTCAAAAAGATCTCCCCAAACTAAGTGACTGGGCAGCAAAATGGCAAATGAAATTTAATGGGGATAACTGTAAAGTAATGCACATTGGATAAAATAACCCCAACTATACATACAATATGGTGGCTAATTTAGCTACAACTAATCAGGAAAGAGATCTTGGAGTCATCGTGGATAGTTCTCTGAAGACATCCATGCAGTGGGCAGCGGCAGTCAAAAAAGCAAACAGGATGTTAGGAATCATTAAAAAAGGGATAGAGAATAAGACGGAGAATATCCAATTGCCCTTATATACATCCATGGTACGCCCACATCTGGAATACTGCGTACAGATGTGATCTCATCTTAAAAAAGATATACTGGCATTAGAAAAGGTTCAGAGAAGGGCAACTAAAATGATTAGGAGTTTGGAACGGGTCCCATATGAGGACAGATTAAAGAGACTGGGACTTTTCAGCTTGGAAAAGAGGAGACTAAGGGGGGATATGATAGAGGTCTATAAAATCATGAGTGGTGTGGAGAAAGTGAATAAGGAAAAGTTCCCATAATATAAGAACTAGGGGCCACCAAATGAAACTAATGGGCAGCAGGTTTAAAACAAATAAAGGGAAGTTCTTCTTCACACAGCACATAGTCAATCTGTGGAACTCCTTGCCTGAGGAGGTTGTGAAGGCTAGGACTAGAACAGGGTTTAAAAGAGAACTAGATAAATTCATGGAGGTTAAGTCTATTAATGGCTATTAGCTAGGACGGGTAAGGAATGGTGTCCCTAGCATCTGTTTGTCAGATGGTGGAGATGGATGGCAGGAAAGAGATCTCTTGATCATTATGGCTGTGTCTAGACTGGCATGATTTCGTGCAAATACTTTTAACGGAGAAGTTTTTCTGTTAAAGGTATTTGTGCAAGAGAGCGTCTATACTGGCATGTGCCTTTGCACAAAAGATTTGCTTTTGTGCAAAAGCATCCGTGCCAGTGTAGATGCTCTCTTGCGCAAGAAAGCTGCGATGGCCATTTTAGCCATCGGGCTTTCTTGTGCAAGAAATTAACTTGGCTGTCTACACTGGCCCTCTTGCGCAAGAGGGCTTACCCCTGAGTGGGAGAGTCGGAGTATTTGCGCAAGAACCACTGATTTTGTACAGTACAGTCAGTGTTCTTGCGCAAATACTCGTGGCCAGTGTAAACAGGTGGCAAGATTTTGCGCAAGCAAAATCTTGTCAGTCTAGACGCACCCGACCTATTCGATTCACTCCCTCTGGGACACCTGGCATTGGCCAATGTCGGCGGACAGGCTACTGGGCTGGATGGACCTTTGGTCTGACCCAGTATGGCCGTTCCTATGTTCTTAAGCAGCAGTGCAGGGTGGCAGCAGCCTCTTGTCTGGGGGGAAGGGAGGCTGAGCTCCCAGATCCGGTGTGAGCCTGCCTGGCTCCTAATACGCTTTAAATGCAGAGCTGCTGCAGAGGAGGGTCCCGTCCCGGCATGAGCCAGGCTGTTAAAACATTTACTGGCAAGTGTGTGAGGGGGAGGAAGATGTGTGTCATCTATAGCACTAACCTATCAGCTTTTGCTAATCGGTTAGTTGACCACGCTGTTACATCCCTAGTCTGCAGGAGCAGCTCCCGCACTACTCCCCTGTACCCTGCTAGCTGTCACTCACACGTCACGAGCAGCAGCATAAAGGCCGTGGCAGTCACAGGTGCCTGATGTTGTTGTGATCCACGGCAGCACACTACAGAAGAACGGCCATACTGGGTCAGACCAAAGGTCCATCTAGCCCAGTGGCCTGTCTATCGACAGTGGCCAGCACCAGGTGCCCCAGAGAGGGTGGACCGAAGACAATGATCAAGCGATTTGTCTCCTGCCATCCCTCTCCAGCCTCTGACAGACAGAGGCCAAGGACACCATTTTATCCCCTGGCTAATAGCCTTTTATGGACCTAACCTCCATGAAATTATCTAGCTTCTCTTTAAACTCTATTATAGTCCTAGCCTTCACAGCCTCCTCTGGCAAGGAGTTCCACAGGTTGACAACACGCTGTGTGAAGAAGAACTTTCTTTTATTAGTTTTAAACCTGCTACCCATTAATTTCATTTGGTGTCCTCTAGTTCTTCTATTATGGGAACTAATAAATAACTTTGCTTTATCCGCCCTCTCCACATCACTCATGATTTTATAGACCTCTATCATATCCCCCCTCAGTCTCCTCTTTTCTAAACTGAAAAGTCCCAGTCACTTTAACCTCTCCTCATATGGGACCCGTTCCAAACCCCTCATCATTTTAGTTGCCCTTTTCTGAACCCTTTCCAAGGCCAAAATATCTTTTTGCACTAGGTTGCTGCTGCATCCAGGAGCAGCAGACCGTGGCAGGACGTCGCGTTTGGGCTTGGGACAGGAGCGCCGAGTGGCGGGAGCACGTCATGGGGCAGGTCCGGGATGACAAGCGGCAGCTGTGGGACTCTGGGTGCGGAAAGCCGCCTTCCTGGCACCGGGTGCTGCACTCGCCCCGCACGGGGACCCAGGGGTGCCTGAATGAGAAGCGCCCCCTTGGCGGAGAAGTGCTCGGAGGCTGCAGCGTGGACGCTGGTCACGCCAGGCTGCTGCCAGTTGGTTGCGAATCAGTTCGGAGTCAGGAAGTCGCCCGCGGGGGCCGTGTGCAGGGCCGTTAATCGCATCCTGCTGTGAGAGAGACTCTGCTTCAGAGCGACCTGTGAGAGACTGTGGGTGGCTTTGCAGAGAAGAGTCTCCTCCCTGTGGAGGGGTGATAGATGGCGCGCACGTTCGCAGCTTGGCCTTGGACCTCCTTGCGCCAGAGTCCCTCGCGTGGCAGGGCGCTTTCCCACGGGTTGCAGGTGCGTGTGAGTCACCAGGAGGGTTTCGCTAACACCAGCATGGGAAGGTGTGGAAATGTCTTTAGCCACACTGGCTCGTACAGGAAGTTGCAAGTGGAGACTTTCTAGACGAAAAAATCACCGTAGGGCAGTGTTTCTTAAACTGTGTCCTGCAGCACACTGGTGTGTGCCACGAGGCAGTCTTAAAGGGGCAGGCGACTCCCCCCCCCCCCAATAACTTCTCTCCCCTCTCTCTTTTTTTTTTTTTGTTCAACAAAAAATCCTTGGTGTTCCTCATTTTAAAAAAAAACTGTTTGGTGTTCCTCGGTCTTAAAAAGTTTAAGAAACACTGCCGTGGGGGCTGTCGCAATGCCCACAGAGCTCCTGGGAGACCTGCCATACCCCTTCATGCCATGGATCACGAAGCCATATACGGGACATCTAGGGTAGGTCTACGCTACCTGGCTCTGTCGACGGCGATTTAAATAATCGCCGCTTCATTTACATCAAAATGGCTGCCGTGCTGTGCCGATCAGCTGTTTGGCGGCATAGCGCGGGAGTCTGGATGCTCGGCGATCGACATCAGAAGCCTTTGTCGACCGCCCCGGTAAACCTCATCCCACGAGGCATAATGGGGCGGTCGACAAAGGCTTCCGATGTCGACCGCCGAGTGTCCAGACTCCCGCGCTGTGCCGCCAAACAGCTGATCGGCACAGCACGGCAGCCATTTTTATGTAAATGAAGCGGCGATTATTTAAATCACCACTTCACTCTGCTATGTCTACAACCCTCATCTACATGGCTCCGTTGATGGAGCCATGTAGCGTAGACATACCCCCAGATAGCAATAAAGAGAGGTTCAACAATAGGCTGAGTAAGTGGGGTATGACCATGGACTGTAACACATCACCTCCCTATTGGTGCACATCACAAAATTCATTCCACACCTGGACATAAACGGTTAGAGGACACACTGCTTTGGACCAGATTTCTTTCAGGATGTGATTCCCATCCAGCGTGGGTTGTAGGTTCCAGTGCTGGGTAGTAGGTGACAACGGCCAATGTGTGGTTGGATGGAGTTTTGCTTCTGTGTCGAAGCAGGTTCTCTTCAGCCATAAGACACGAAGCCTGCGGATGTATCAAAGACATGATCTCACCTAGGCTGCCTCTTCAGTGACCTCGTGCCAATAAGAAATACCAGAGATTGCAGACGCCTGCCTCTCCGTAGGCCCAGCACGCTCCAGAGAGCCCAGGAAACGTTTCCCTGCTTTGGCAAATTCTCTCCCCAACTTGTCCCGTGGGGAGACAGGCCTGACTGCAACGCTGGAGGAGGAGCTGAGCTTCCCAAGAGATTGAGGCAGGTGGACCTGGGATTTTGGCCTGAGGCCGATCTCTGTTATGGAAGTGCCAGTCGGAGCTGTGCAGATCGGGTGAGCTGAGCTCTACACTTAGAGATTCAGCTGCTAAGAAGGATGCGTTGTGTCCATCCCACGCGTACGGCCCTGGGGCCGGGGCGCTGCGCCCTGTGTCCGTCCCGCGCGTACGGCCCTGGGGCCGGGGCGCTGCGCCCTGTGTCCGTCCCGCGCGTACGGCCCTGGGGCCGGGGCGCAGCGCCCTGTGTCCGTCCCGCGCGTACGGCCCTGCGGCCGGGGCGCTGCGCCCTGTGTCCGTCCCGCGCGTACGGCCCTGGGGCCGGGGCGCTGCGCCCTGTGTCCGTCCCGCGCGTACGGCCCTGGGGCCGGGGCGCTGCGCCCTGTGTCCGTCCCGTGCGTACGGCCCTGGGGCCGGGGCGCAGCGCCCTGTGTCCGTCCCGCGCGTACGGCCCTCGGGCCGGGGCGCAGCGCCCTGTGTCCGTCCCGCGCGTACGGCCCTGGGGCCGGGGCGCAGCGCCCTGTGTCCGTCCCGCGCGTACGGCCCTGGGGCCGGGGCGCTGCGCCCTGTGTCCGTCCCGCGCGTACGGCCCTGGGGTCGGGGCGCTGCGCCCTGTGTCCGTCCCGCGCGTACGGCCCTGGGGCCGGGGCGCTGCGCCCTGTGTCCGTCCCGCGCGTACGGCCCTCGGGCCGGGGCGCTGAATGAATTTTCATTAGTATATGAATTAAAATTAATTTCAATAGGCCCCTGAAAACTGTAGCACCTCTGCTAGGCCATTTTTCGCCCTGAGTGATCTTAACAATGACCTAAGCCCGGGCACGTCTCACTCAACCGCTCTGCTGACGTGCGCGGGGGAGGAAATCCTGTCGAAACACCGGGGCCTCGGCTTCTACTCCTGGTGTTTCTTGATCCCAAAATCCCAGGGCGGGGGGAGACCCGTTCTTGCCTTCTGCGGCCTCAGCGAGCGTCTCCACTACACGAGGTGCCGCACGGTCGCACTGTCCGCTCTCCTCCCCTCCAGGAGCGCAGGAAGCTCCCTAAGGGAGTGCAGGGCCCCTGCTCCCCCCCACTGCGGCCCCACCTCTTTCCTCACTCATCCCCTCCCAGGGCCCCTCCCTTTTGCCCCCCTTCTCCTCAAGGCCCCGCCTCTGCCTCGCCTCTTCCCCGCAGGGCCCTGCTTCCATGCTGCCTTTCTCGCCAAGGCCCTCCCCTCTGCTCGCTCTGCCCCTGCCCCAGTGATTGCGTCCTGGCCCCTCTCCCCCGTCCAGCGTCCGATGGTCTCGCGTTTTATCCGAACAGGACTGAGCCGCTTCATGCTTCGGCGCCTCCGCGGACCCAGTGAAGGGACAAACCGTCTCTGCACAGACCCTCTCGAGACCGACGACGGCTTCGTCTGCGCCTCCTCAGCAAACGCGGGCTCCTTCGATGAGCGTGCAAGCGGTGTCCACAGCGTTCCTCCGGGACCGTGCCACGTGGCCGGCCGTGCTGGTCCTGTGTCCTCCAGAGCCGACACGGGCCTGCCTCACGTCTCAAAGAACCTGGCATACAGGAAGGGACTGTTTCTCCCTCGATTTCCCGGTTGTAACTGGGATAGTAGCCCTCCCCGAACTCGCAGGAGAACCGAGAAGAGAAATTCCTTCGTGTTTGCGAGGGACCCGGTTGCGACAGGGATAAGGGCCCTAGTGCAGCCCACGAAGAAATGAGTAACTCCATGCTGCAGCGGGGTTTGGCTGGCGAGCAGTAAACAAGGCCTGAGGCGGCCTCCGGGTGCAAGGAAACGTTGAATCTCTGTGTCCTCCGCTGAGCAGCGTGGCCATCCAGGCCGGCGTCTCCTGATCGCCTCTCCCAGTCCTTTCTTAAACCCCCATTTTGGCCCAGCCTCCTTGTGCACGACTGTCGTGCGCAGGATCACAGTTGGTTAACACGTTTGGTGCCTCTGGCGGGCTGCGAGGAGCGTGCATATTTTTGGGAGCAGCTCAGCCAGTTCGTGCTTGAGATTGTTTGGAGCTCTTGGATGAAGCCCAGCGAGACTTGATGGCTTTTGTGTTTCATTACAAACATTGCTCCCAAAGGCCCCTGTGTGCTAGGCCCTGTCTATGCACTTTGGGACCCGTGGTCCTGGCCCCAGAGGGTTTGCAAAGTATCCGTGTAAACGTCCAGCCTGTGTTTCACCGGAGGTTTCAAGTGTGGGGCTCTGTAGGTCTGGCCCTCTCGGGAGCCGTGCTGCCGCCCCGCGGAGCAGACCAGCGAGTAATTAAACTGGGCGGGGCTGCTTCTAGCATTTGGCAGCGTGGGCTTGTCCGATGCTAACGCAGCAAGTCGCTGGGAGGGCTCCTGGGGCGCGTGACGTCGTGGGCTGGACCGGATCTGGCATCCCTTCGTGGGTGCTTTGCCCAGCTCCTGTTGCTCTATAACCCGAGCCTGAGCCGGGGCTGCCGAGCGCTGCCGCTGGGGATGGGATTTCAGGAAGAGGCGGCAGCAGGAAGATTGCACCGAGCCTCTTGGACGGGCGAGGGCGGAGGGAGGGAGGGGCAGGCAGGCCAAGCAAACAATTTTGTCTCTTCCCAAGAATCTCCCAGCCAGCAGCACAGGGCGGGGCACCATCCCCGCCAGATGGATGGAGACTGAAAACGGCCAGGCTGCCTGGGTCTCTGGGAGGAGCATTTCAGGGGTGAAAACACGGCACCCACGAGCAGCGCGAGGGGCTGCGCAGCGCACCGGTACCCAGCAGGAGAACGTGACCTGTTCTTGCAGAACATCTCAGTTGGGAATGGTCTCGGGGCTGCGGGAGGAGGCCAGGCCAACGGCCAAACCAGCTGAGTGCCCGTTGCATTATGGTGGCACGGTGGCAGGCACGTGGGTCAGCCCCAGCTGGTGTTTTCCCCCAAGGCTGTGCTGGGGGGGGACTATCAGGGCCATAACTGAGGTGAACCCGGACAGATGGCGTTTGAGGACGCAGCTTAAACCCGTGGCCTCCCAGAACCAAGGGTTCGTTTACTCCGGGGCAAGCTGACGCTAAATTCTGTGGTCAGGTCCCTGCGTTTGGCAGCGCTCTCGTGGCGCGGCGGGGAAATGGGGCACGAGAGGCTGTAATGAGAACTCCGCTCCCAACTAACCCCATTCATCCGCTCCCCTGAGCCGGCTGCTTGCTGTGACGTTCAGCTCCCATTCACGTCCCCAGCTTCCACTTTCCAGTACGCGTGTTGTCTGGGCACAGAGGCAGTGAGGTATCGGGGGAAGGGGGCAGGAGTTTTTTGCCGGACAGTTACAGTCTCTTCCCCACTGTGCAGAAAGGCCATTTGGGCAGGCGATTCGTAGCCAGCTGCGTCCTTCATCCAGCAGGGATTCCCAGGAGCCTCCACTTCCCTGGTTTTTTCCACGCTGGTGTCGGGACAGGCTGGCTAGCTGCTTTCTGGATAGTCCAAGGCTTTTGGTTCTTCTCTGGGAGTTGCAGCAATGTCACAGTTACTGTCCTCGAGTCCTAGCTTTGGCCTAAATGCAGAGCGTGTGCTCGCCAGAGCCCCGGGGCTGGACATCAGCTAGAGCAGCGATAGGCAGCCAGGACTAGTGAGTGGGTCTGAGAGGGCCGCGGGATTGAAATCCGGTGGGGGCAGCCTGCGATAGGGAGGTAAGCGACTAATCGACTAGCAAAAGCTTCTCCGATAGTCGACACTAGTCGCTTCCCACCGCTTGCTGCTCTGCTGGGGCAGGCGGAACGCCGCGCTAGTCCTTATCAACTCAGCGAATAGCCCATGGAAATCCCATCGACAATTCGATTTGTTAATGAATCGAAATTTAAGGTCCCTAATCTGCAGCCCATTGGGGTCCCGTGCATCCCCTCTCTGCCCCCATCCCCTGCGCCTCTTGCGTGCTCGGGTGCTGGAGCCCTGCACTTACCTCCTCCACCCCCTGCCTCCCAGCGCTTTCGGAGCGCCAGGGCTCCACTGATTCGTGCTCCTCCTCCCTCCCAGAGCTTGGACATTGCGAATCAGCTGGCAGACAGTGCTGCAAACGTGCTGGGAGGAAGGAGGAGTAAGTGCAGGCGAGAAGCGTGGCGGGAGAGGGCCAAGAGGGGGAGCATGAGTCGCAGTGGACCCCAATGGGCCACATGCAGTGTGCCGGCTGCCCGCCACTGAGCTCGAGGCAGGAGATGGCTGTTGTCTGCATTTCCTAGCTCCCCTATGGGTCACACTTTGGGTTTCATCAGTCTGCCCTTCCTTGTCTCCCAGCGTGCTGGGCTGAGCCAGTCCCTCTCAATGGGCTGAGCCGAAAGCTGCCCCGCCCGTTCCTCTCCTCCTTCGCCGCCGCAGGAGCCGGGAGATCAGGGGCTGCCTCTGCTTTGTGCCCGTTGAGTGAGAAGTGATGTAGTGAATGCAGGTCGGCATGGGCTGACATGGGGATAGACCCTGATGCCAAACCAACTTGGTGTCTTGTCTTGCTGAGAGTAAGGCTGGTTGATAAAGATGGGTTCTCTTCCATGTTTGGGTTGGTAACCGACGTGGTTTTGGGTAGAAATCTAGAGTTATATCAAATGGATATGGCAGACGTTAAATGGATTAACAACTGGCTAACTCCAAATGGAACTATAAATGGGGAATCCTGCTTGGGCGGCTGGGTTTCTGTCCCATGGGGGTTGGTTCTTGGCCCTGCGCTATCCAACATGTGTACGAATGACCCAGAAGAAAACAACATGGTTGCAGATGCGGTTTGCAAGCCACCCTAGAAATGGGAGTGGGAGATAACACAGAGGCCAGCTCACTGAGTCAGAGCGATCCGGAACCTTTGTTAAATGGGATGCAAGCGAACGGTGTGGTTTTAAAACAGCCAATGTAAACGCGGACATGTCGGAAGATGGAAGGCAGGCCCAGCTGGCCCCACGGCGACTCCACTGAGACGCCGAGACGCTGAAAAGGAGTTGGGGGTGGTGATACATAATCAGCTGAACATTAGTGTCCAGCGTGATGCCGTGGCCAGAAGAACTCTTGTAATCCCGGCCAAAGTCTGCATGTGCTGCAGCCAGCCACACCCTGGTTCTTGCCAGCCATCAACATTACCGCAGGATGACCTCTGACCCCCTCCCCATGCCAGGGTGGCTCCCGAAACGCATGTCCTGCACTGCTCAGCGCTCTCCTGGGCCATGCACAAGCATTGGGTCGGTTACTTCTTTCAGGGAATACAGCCCTGGGGGGAGGGCTAGCTCAGTGCTTTGAGCATTGGCCTGCTAAACTCAGGGTGGTGAGTTCAATCCTTGAGGGGGCCATTTAGGGATCTGGGGCAAATCTGTCAGGGATGGTCCTTGGTCCTGCTGTGAGGGCAGGGGACTGGACTCAACAGTCTCTCAGGGTCCCTTCCAGCTCTAGGAGGTGGTAGATCTCCATGTATCCTAGGCCGTTGTGTTGTTTTAAATGGTTGTCCAGATGCTCCGGTCTCATCCCGGAACAGACCCGGATGGGAAATGCTTCCCCCCTGAGCTACACAGTCCTGCCCACCCGGTGCCACGGGCAGCCTGTGCTGTGCAGCCACACGGAGCTTCTCCCACCAGTGCGGCTGCTCCCCTCAGGGAGGTGGATTAACAGCTCTCGCCTGGCACCCGAGGCCAGGCCTGCACTAGACTCAGCTCGGCTGAAGGAACGCAACGGAGCTGGAGTCGGCTCATCACAAGCTGAGCTGGGCGGCGTCCCCACGGCCGGAGGCCGACAGGAGCAAACGCTCCCCGTGCTCCTCGCTTGGCACAGGTTTGCCAACCTCACAGGTGGCACCGACCCCAGCCTCCCAGCACCGAGGGGCGCCCGCCCCCGATGCTCCATTGGGCCTTTTTTCCTCCTTGTTGGGACTTTTAAAAAATGTTCACAACGCAAATGAAATGTGCCAGGGCCCCGACGTAGGAAAGCTGCTGCCACGTAACTTGACTCAGCTGTGGCGGCCTGGAGAAAGGGCGCTGTACGTAACGCACGTCTGCAGAGCGCGGCCCCTGCGTCCACGGAGGCAGAGCTCAAGTGGCCACGAGCCACGTATATTTGTGAGTGTGTGAAGAGGAAAAAGCCCACTCCCCGTGTGGTCTGCGCTGGGCTGTCCCCGTTCCCATGCAGCGGCAGAGCGGGGCCTGCGAGTTACACAAGCGGCTGCCAGCCGGTCCTGTGTTGCAATGCAAGACTGCAGCCTGGCCTGCTCCTGGGACAACATGGGCCCTGTTTCCTGAGCAGGAGAGCTGCGAGAGGCTGTGGTTTTACTACATTGTATGCAGCGCCTGGCCTGCGTCCAGCCCGTCTGGGCCTCGTGCCAGCGGCTCAGCCCGCCGGGAATGCGCTGGAGCAGGGAGTGGGGCGGATGGAATGGGGGAAGAGAGCGGAGGAATCCAAGAGGACGGATTTGCCTAGACAACAGCCCCGTTTCCATCTGGTCTGTCGGGAGTTGCCATAGGAACAGCAGCGACAAAGGCAGGGTGAAGGGAGGAGTCCTCACGTTGGACGAGATCGTGTTGGGGCGGAAGGGTGCCGCCCAGCTGGCTCCAGGGACGGAGACATAGGCAGAGTTCGGTGGTTCCCTCCGTTGCCTGGCGCGTGGGTTAAGACTCTCCTCCTCCCTCCCTCTCTCCTCACCCCTCCTTGCCGTTTGAACCTTTGCCCCGGGTGTTTCTGTGGGTAGCGACAAGGCCGCTGGCTCGGGTTTCACAATAAACCTGCCGTAGCCTGTCTCTCGTTCGCGTGCGTGCGTGCGTGCGTGTGTGTGTGTGTGTGTGTGTGTGTGTGTGTGTGTGTGTTTTGCCGGTCCGGCCGGCGAGCGTTTCCCTTCTCGTGCGGGGCTTACGGCGCAGCTCTCTCCTGCCGGCGCAGGGGGTTCCCATGGAGTTGCAGGGAGCTACTGCTCGGTCAGGGCCCCACTGGATTTGTACAGCCTCTTGCTTGGTGGAGACGTTCAGTGGGACGTAGACTCAGGCTGTCCCGTGCCCGGTGGCAGATGAGGAGGCAGCCCCATGGCCCGCACTGCTCTCTGCCCAGAACGAGATGTTTGGCCGTTGCCAGCAGACACGGCGTGCTTTTTGGCTATGTCTACACTATCAGTTTTTGCCGGAAGAGGCAATGCAAATGAAGCACTGATTAGCATATTGTTGCACTTCCTTTGCATAATCTATTCCGAGCCAGTTTTGCACAAAAACAAGCCGTGCGGATGTGTCTGTTTTGCACAAAACCCCCTTATCCGGGAGAGGGACAAGGGAATCAGCGCTTCATTTGCATTGCCTCTTCCGGCAAAAGCCATAGTGTAGACAAAGCCTCTGAGCATCCTGCAATGGGTGCTCCACAGCGTCTCTACCCTGCGGGGGGAATCCAGTCAGATGGGCTCTTGTGCTTCGGCCCGATGACGTGGCTAAACCGCTGTGGCCTTCTCTGTCCGGTTGCTGAGTGCACAGTTTGCTGATCCACGCGGTTGGTGCTGCACTTCCCCCTTGGCCACACGGTCTCACCAGTGAATCCCCCGGATTCTTCTTCAGCAACGCTGGCAGAAAGCACGTGGCTCCCTGTTGGTGCATTTCCAAGATGAGGCCACGTTTCGGAGGCATAGAGACACCATAGAGCCGCGCAGTCTCATGTTAGGGTGTAGGTGGCTCTTGCTCTTCCGGATGCGTGACAAGCAGCACAGTGATCCCCTGGCTTAACCGTTTCTTGCCTTCACTTCATTCACACACATTGTATTTCCAAAGAGACAAAGTCATCGACTCGTCTCCGTCTGTCACATATCTGAAGCAAAATGCAGGACAATGTAGCACATTGTCCTGCATTTTGCTTCAACTACCCCAGACTAACACGGCTACATTTCTATCACTATGTCACATATCTGGCGCTGTTGGCAGCATTCTCTCCTGTGGGCACCGTCGTGGCCTTCTGTGCACTGATACGATCTGCCCCTCTAGCAGTTGCTGCTTTCATGTTCCTAAAGGGTTTTTTCTTTCCATCCAAGTTGGTATTCAAGGACTGTAACATCTGCAAAACGTCCCGGAGCTTATCTCTTGCCCAGACCATACCAGTGTTCTCTGCAGCAGCCGTCTCTCTTATTCCAAAGTCTGGAACGATACGGAAAGGAAGTAGGGATGGAATACTCTCTTGTTTCCACCAGTTACATGCGGTGTTTCTGCCTGTTCTGACACTGAATACACATTAGTTAGTTATACAGAGCTTTTATTGAATTAGCAATCAGTGCTATGATTCTGTAGTGTTCACAGGTCCTCCAGCTAGGGGGCTATGAGTCAGGCTAAAAACTGTCCACACACAGATACTTTCTGCAGGAGAAATAACTCCGAGACAAGACAAATCGGTCACAAGTTCGCAAAAACAGCCATCGGTTGTGGCGTATCATGGCCTGCAGGGCACAGGATACGACAGTCCGTGAAGCTAGTCAATATGATGCTGATGGACAATCAAAGACACAAGGGAATTCTTAATCCAAAACCGAGTGTCTCCTCAGATAAGGTTCAGGTGTGAATTGGATGTTGAAATGTTCGATCACTTTGGAGCCCAGGTTATTAGAGAAATGAAAATCTTCAGCCTAATATATCTCAGAGTGGGTTGCATGAGGCAAACTATCATCCGGCTCTTGAAGAGAGGATGATGAACACCTGAAAGCTGTAGGCTTAGTATTGAGCAAGGAAGTTGCTAAAGCGCTGAAGGAATGGGAACCGGGACATTCAAGACCATTGGCTGCTCGCTTTGTGGTGAACCAGGCAGCAATCACGGCTCTTTGGTATTCTGTGCCAACAGGGGATAATGATGGACAAAACAAAGCTGCTTGTACAAAACTTTTCAGTGCCCTAGGTAAGATCCGCAAACATAACGTTCTCCTCCTGGGAGACCTAAATGCACAGGTTGGTCATAATCCAGGATACGAACGCGTAATGGACAGACATGGCATTGCTGGACAGAATGACGATGGAGAACGTTTTGTGGAACTCTGATCTTTGCATTGGGGGGCACACTGTCTCTGCCATGGAGATCAAACGATGGCTTCACTCAGAATCAGCTTGAACGTATTGCTTAGTAGGCCATTAGAAGGTCACTAACTGATTAATCTAGAATCAATCTAGAATCACAGAACCCTAGAACTGGAAGGGACCTTGAGCGGTCATTGAATCCAGTCACCTGCCCTCCGGCAGGACCAAGTCCGAGTGTATCTGAATGCCGATGTAGGAAGTGACTAAAATCTTGTTACTGGAACAATCGAAACTAAAGAAGGTGACACTGTGGTAGGTGGAGGGTAAGTGCAAAACCAGAGTCAGTAGATCCAGCAGTAAATCGCCTTTGAGAAAGTAACTGAAGCTATAAACCAACTAAACAGTGGTAAAGTACCAGGCTAGGATAGATACATGCTGACATGGTAAAGACTGGAGAGGAAGACGTGCTGGTTGAACAGGACGGTTTGGGAAAAGGAGATCTGTCCTAAAGACTAGAGAAGATGCGTCACCTGTAGAGCCCTAGAAAGAGGGACCAACTTATTGGGGATAACTGGAGAGGGGTCACACTCCTGTGTGTATCTGTAACTAGTGTTGTGTGTTACAACTCCGAATAGCACGAAAACGGCTGTTGGGAAAGTACTCAGGCGAGAATAGGCTGGATTTAAATCGGATGGGTTGTGTTTAGACCAGAAACTTGTCTCGAGGAAGCTTAGAATAACCAGCAGGAGGCAGGTTTGACCTTTCGTGGGGTTCTGAAAGCGTTCGGTAGTGTCCACAGAGAAGCCCACTGTAGAGTCTCAGCAGTGGATATGCCCCAAATACCCAAAGGACACAGCCGCTACATTTCCAATCTGCTGCGCTTGTCTCGGATGGTTCTGGAGAATTGCTAGGCCACACGTGAGTCACGGATGTGACTTGATGGCGCTGGAGAAGAATCATTTGCACTGGAGGAGCAGGAGAGAGATCCCCCCCTCCGGACTGGCCTTGGAGAGCGAAGGCTGGTCCCATCTGCGTGATTGGGCGTGAGTTCTGCCTCTGCCCAGTCTCCACTTCTATTAGCAGATTTACACAACTGTCTGCTGTGTCCACTCACCTGCCTCCCTTCATCTCCAGCTGGTTCTAGTGCATCCTTCAAGTGGGGGCTTAGACACCAACCCCCTCCAGGCGTCAGAGTCATCAGTATAAGAAGGAGAGGTGTAAGTGAGCAGAACGCCGCCATTAACTACACACTTCTTTAAACTAAACATTAGCGTTTGTCGGTAGCAACCCCTGTTGTTAAGGTCGTGACCGTTTCCTTTGTTAATCGTGTTTTCGTATG
Organism: Pelodiscus sinensis; assembly: GCF_052426305.1. Lineage (NCBI taxonomy): Eukaryota > Metazoa > Chordata > Testudines > Trionychidae > Pelodiscus > Pelodiscus sinensis. Next base: position 2,596,716 of record NC_143074.1, on the reverse strand, counting down.
CTCAGAACTTTCTAAAATATTCTTGCTATGCGCTCAAGTGCTCCAGGTCTCCTCTTTGCTCAAAGGTTATTTATTTTTCATTAGGCGTATGCGTGGCAAGCCAATCAATAGGCCTGTCAAATAACAACAACATGCCGGTCCCGCTGACCAGAAAAAGAAAGCTCATTTCGTGCCAATGTGAGTGTCAATGGGACGATCGCAATACTCGGGTAGATTTAAAAACTGACTAGCTGACGCATCTCTGCACTGACTTGTAAATGTGGAATCGTTACTGAATGGGCCTGGCTCCAGTGGGGGCCTGACACGATTTAACGTTCTCATCGGGGATCTGGAAGAAAACAAACTCATCACTGATGAAGTCTGCAGATGACCCGGACATGTGGGGAAGGGCTATATAATGAATACAGACCAAACTGAGTGGCTTGGTAAACTGATCCCAAGCAAACACCGTGAGTGTTGGTATGCCTAGGAGGGAAGAGCCGAGACCACACTTACAGGGTGACGGACTCTTTTGGGAGCAGTGATTTTGAGAGAGATCTGAGGGGCGTAGTACATAAGCAGCTGACCGTGAGCTCAGCGTGAGATGCTGTGGCCAGAAGAGCTGGTGCAATGTTGAGATGCATGTGCAGGGAACTCCCGTGTCCAGATCTGGTGTGTTTCTGTATGAGTTTAAGATAAGAAAGTTCATATAATAAAGTGACGTGCTTCCTTGTGAAGTTATGCTCTGCGGAGGTGTCACTGCTATATTACAAGGCTGAGCAATAGCTATGCGGATCTTGAGTGTAGGCGACATGTTATTTTGATTTTTATCATAGTGTATAATCTATGGATATCGGTTTTATGGTTGGGGTGTGGTTGGGTAAGTTCCGTACTTTTGATTTAGTAGTAAATGCAGTGGAAATAGTCCTGTTTGCATAGTATGATGTGTGACGGACCGGGCCGTGTCTGGGCACAGCTGAGGGCGTCCGCTCAGGGCGAATTGCTCAAATCCGGGGCTCCTTACAGTCCCCCTGACTGGCAACCTCTCCAAACAGGCCACAAACCAGTCTCACAGAGCGCTTCAGCAGCCTGCCTGAAGCCTCCCGAGCAAAACCCCTCTGACACCCCAGCAATATCCGTGCCCCAGATGGCCCCGGGCCTATACACAGGTGGGGGGTCCTAGCACCCAATCCCACCTACCCCGAACAAGTTCTGTCCGGTTCCAAGAAACCAGCCACAGATCCCTGGTCAATTTACCCTCTGGACCTTACCCACAAATCACGCTGGGCCAATCCTTTAGAATCTATATCTAAAGGTTTATTATTACAAGAAAGAAAAGCCTGAGAGTAAGGTTATTAAAGTACAGTACGTTACATGCACCGAATCTCCCAGTTCTCGATGCAGGCTCTATCAGAGATGTTGCAGCTGCTGGTTTAAAAGTTCTTATTGCACATCCTACGATCAGGATGGGTTCACAGGTCTTCCGGGCTCTTCAATCCCTGCAGTGCTGCCTCTGGGATGAAGTGCTGAGCTGAGAACCAAATGGCATCGACCGCATGGCCTCTTTATACTCCTTCCTGGCCTCTTCTTGCATGCAGCAAGTCACCTGGTCAGAGGCCAATCTCTATGTTCCCTGCTGGCTGCCCTCAGGTGACAAATCCCATTCTTTGGGTGTGTCCATAGCCTATTGAGAGCCATTGTTCCACAGGGCTTTGCTACTCAGCCTGTCCATAGCCATGCTTAACCACATTCACAGAAAGATTCAGCTTCCACACAGATTACAGATTCCTACCTACACACACAGACATTATACACTCACATAAATAGTGTACATAAGATTAACAAACAATAAGCTCCCATTCAATACCCCACATGGCTCCCTTTCATACCAATTTCTGGGGCCAACACCCCCACCTAGGGGTGCAGCAGCGATCTGGCTGCTTCCCTCCAATTCAGTAATGTGACATGATGTACTGTGACTTTGTAGACAAAGACAAGCACTGGACATTGTGCATTGCTGTGCCCCTCTGTGATGTAGCATTTTTCTGGGGAGGAATTGTCTATAGTTATCACAAAGGTGCCTTTGCTATGTGTCATGAACTCCTGTGCCCCCGACCCTCCCTCTTCATTACTGATGTCCTGGGGAAACCTGGATATTAACGGCTCTTCACGTTTCGTTCAATGTCTGTGTTGTGGCCCTACACAATAGTCTCATTGACTACATAATGTGAATTCTGATTAGTTTACATGGAATGAATTTCAATTCCAATTTAAAGGAGAGGCCCCCAGTCTGAAAAGTTGGAAAAACAGAAAATAATTTGGAAAAACAAATAAGATACACTGCCACAGAACAAATAAGGGTACCAGTATATCCCAGGCAAGGGTATATGCTACAGCACAAGCCTGCTAAGAACAATCACTTCATAGACACGTAAAAATCATTCAAGACAGAACAGAATTAGACGGCTGCACTGGCTCATTTGAGAGGAAAATCCTGCTGCAGCCTTAGCTCTGGAGCCGACGGTGTTAACCCAGTTCTAGCCTGGAGCACTGGACTCCTGTCAAGGACTAGTATTGTTTGGGAAAATGTGCTTTTGATTTAAGCAAGAGATCTGGATGCTGGACAGTCCCAAGGATCGTTTCCCTCTGTCTCAGCTGCATATCAGGCCTTGGGCGTTCGTGCAGCGCTGATTACAGGAGGTGTGTTTGCTGGGGCAGGGAACTTTTGGGACCTGATTTTCCGTTGTCTTGTACATTTTGAGGCTACCTTAGCAGCCTCCTTAACATCTGCTCCGTCCTCTTCTTTCACACGGGCCTTTATGTCGCAGAGGGATTCTCTGGCCAGCCGGGGTCCTTTCAAGGCAGAAGAGCGTGGTCGTGCACTTCGTAAGGCTTTGGCTGTTGTCTCTCAGGAACTACCCAGAAGCAGCCGACTATAAAGTGGGCACAGAGCTGGTCTGAGAACCGTCTTCCAAGAGTCGTTATTTCTGCGTCACGCTGGAAGGGCATGTTGGAGGGGCTTCTCTGGGGTATATCACACGTGGTTTGGGTCATGACGGCGAGGTTGCGCTTGCAGGCGGCGGGGATTGCGAGCAGCTGCGGGGGTGGGGCCAGGATTCAAAATGATCTTGGCAAACTGGCAAAGGTCTGCCTGGCATGGCGTGCTGCCGAAAAGGGCCGGGGGCTCCCGAGGTGGCCCCAGAATCCGCCTGTGGACGCTGCGCCGGAGACCCCCCTGCACAGCGTGCTGCTCTGCAGGAGGGGGCTGCTTGCAGGGGCTGACCTCGGGCGGGGGAGCGGCTGGCAAAGCGGGGCCGTGACGCCGAGGGCTGGGTGTGCCGCCCCTCGGGCATGCAGAGACGCAGCCAAAGGTCAGGAAACGCCCCTTTTGAGATGGCGCGCGGGAGCCGAATCCAGCATCGCCTGCAGCGGGATGCTGCCGTTCCAGCACGTGGGAGTGTGCGTGCAAATACGCCCCATCTGTCGGGCCTGTCGTGGCCCTGGGCCATTTCCTGAGGCAGGAGCGTGCTGTGAGGAGGCTCGTCCGGCAGAGGGATGCGTGTGATCCACAGGCGCCCTCCGGTCCCTCTGGCCACGGCCGGGACGGCCCTTCGCTGAAGCCAGGCAGTGAGCACGACTGGGTTTCCTTTTGCCTCCCCGGCCCCGGGCCCGGTACCGGCAGCCCCCCAGAGAGGCCCAGTGTTTCCCTCCCCTCCCCTCCGGCCCAGTGCCCAGAGCAGGTGGGGGTGCCCCGTCCTAGGGCCCCTCTGCGAGGAAGGCCTGCACTCAGCCGTGACCCTGCCTTGTCACTCGGACGAGCTGGGTTCCTCGGGCTCCTGGAGGGGACTGTGGAAGTCTCTCTCCGCTGTGCCTCCCCGTGGGACGTGGCGCGTTCCCAGGGCCCGTGGGCTGGCAGGTCAGTCCTTCATTTCCACGTGGGGCAAAGGGCACTGGCAAGGGGCAGCGCCCGAGTCCGGGAACAAGCCCAGGCTGCTGCCTGCGTTGCCCGATGGCTTCCCGCGGTCACAGGGACTTTCCTCTTCTCTTTGCTTTGTCTTTCAGGACCTAGATGGCAGCTCCTGGCTGGGAAGGACTCACGCCCGCCTGACCCGCTGCAGCCTCCCGCTGCCCACCATGATCCTCTGCATGCTGCTGCTGGCTGCCCTGCCCGAGCCCTCCCCGGCCGAAGTGAACCCTGGTAGGAAGCCACCATGGGGGGGGACGGACCCTGCCCTCCTGCCTTGTGTGTTTCAACCCCCCTTTCCCTCTCAGAGTGGGCCTGTTTGTGCAGTGACCGAGGTGGGGTCAGCGCAGCCGCCTGTGCGCCCCCCCCCCGAAGATCCACCCCCCCGTAGAGACCCCCCCGCTCCACTTTGGCCTGGACAGCGCCCCCGGAGGGTGGTTATTGGTGGTAGCGGGATCTGCAGGGCTGAGACAGCAGCAGCCACGTCGGCGCTAGAGGAAGCGTCAGGCCGGCTCTGGGGCGCTGGACTCACCGCAGGCAGCCAGTCGCCAGGCGCAGGCCGGCCGCAGAGCCAGGAGCGGGGGGCTCTGGAGGGGAGGTTGGGCCCAGCCCCAGGGCAGAGGGACACGGCGGGGGTCCCGCAGGGCAGGTCATAGGCTGGGGCGTGGTGCCAGAGAGAGCCCAGTGCCGAGCTGTGTGAGGAACAGCCCCGTGCGGCTCCCTGCCCTGTCTTGGCCATGCCCCCAGACACGAGGGGCCGCTCCGTCCGGGGGAGGCCTGATGGACTCTCTGCTGATATTATTTCTGTGCGCCCGCGACTGGCCTGTTCCGTCCCTGCCTTGGCCCCGCCCCTCTGGCCCCCATTGCAGCCCCAGCTCCGGGGCAGGGCCGGGCTGATCAGGGTGAGAATAAAGCACCCTCGGGCCCTTGATGCACCTCAACGTGCAGCCCTGTGCAGTGGCCCCAGCTCCAGCCTGCAGCGGGGTCGCGGTTGGGCCCCTCCTGCCTCAGAAGCAGCGTCTGGACGTGTCCTCCGGGAGAGGCCAGGGCCGAGCAGGGGTGGGGGCGGTACCCCCATGGCGTCACACCCAGAGCCCGGGGCTGGAAGCTCCCTGTTGAGGGGCACAGGGCGGCTGCCCCCTGCGGGCTGATCACGGGGACCCAGCAGCTGGAGCCCTGGGTACAGGGTAAGAGTCCTGGTGAGCTGAATCCGGCCCAGCCTGCTGCAGGGCTCCTTGGCTGCCCGCCTCTCCGTGCACACGCAGCTCTGCCGGCCCAGCCTGCCGCTCCTCTGCTCTGCCAGCCCCTGGGTCTGCAGCGCCCTTCAGTCCCGACAGAGCCCCCCGGCCCCCGCCAGGCCCTGTGCTGTGTCGTACCTGCAGACCCCTCGGTGCCCTCCTGCCAGGTCCCGTCAGTTCCGACGTTCCAGCCCTGAGCTCCCACCCCCTTCAGTCACCCCATCGAGCTTTGCTGATGCTCCTCCGTCCCAGCCTGTGGCCTCCTGATGTCCCAGCCCTGGGTCCCCCAGCAACCCTGCTGGTGCCCTTCAGCCCTCACCCCCCGCTCCTCCCCTGCAGGCCCATGACCCACCCGGCCACAGCAGCTCCTGGGCAGCCTGTGTCTGAGCTTTGAATTGTAGCTGGCCACTGGGGACTGCTGGGATTGATCCGGGGGCAGCTGCCTGACCCCCAGGGAAGGTCCCCACAGCTGCTGAGCGGCCCCACCCTGCTCGGCCTCGCGGCCGGAGATCCAGACACGCCGCAACTTCCGCGTGGCGTCCACGCCGCTGCTTGTAGAGCAGTCGCTTGACCCTCGCTGGCCTGGGGGCGGCTCCCTCCGGCAGGCTCCAGGCTGCAGAGTCGAGTCGCCACAAGTGCCCACAATCCACTTGGTCGTTGCCCAGGCTGCCCCGGGTTCGGCCTCCGGAGGTGCCGCGCAATCTGAGCCAGGCCCAGTTAGCGATCGGCCCTGCTCCGACAGCTCTTCCCACCAGGCCTGCACCTGCTTAGTCATCACACCCGCCCGTCGCCTTTCTCTGAAGGGCCGAGTCTCTCCGGGAGTCTTCGCCGCGGGGCGGAGTTAGCTCCACTTCCCAAAACGGCTCTCCGGGCGACCCAGAACAACGAGGATCCCCATCTCCTGCCGCTTTTCTTCTCTTTTACAACCCAGAGAGTCCAGAGACGTCGGCTCTTTCCTCAAAGCCGTGCTTATAGCTTCCTTTCTCCGAAAACAAGCTGACAGGGTCACTGCCCTCGTGGCCTCTTCCTTCGAGGATGAACAAGCACGCGAGGAATTTCGCCTGTAGAGTCTTCAGCCTCCAGTCCTACAAAATGACCGCCTGTCTCGAAATCACTCCTTTTCTGTTTACGTTCTTCGTTTGCTTTCCACTAGGCTTCTCTCTCGTTGATGGGTTATTTATGGGATACAATCATAGAATACTGGGACCGGAAGGGACCGCGAGAGATCAGTCAAGTCAATGTTTGCTGCTCCATTAGAACAGGGTGCAGATGAGTGAAACCGCTGCATTAGGTTTCCGTGAAGGTTAAACACCAAATACTCTTCTGCATTTAATAGTCACGTTGATCTGTACTAGTCATACAGTGAATGAGCTGGTACCTGGTTTGCCAGCCTCATGACCTTTATCACCCAAACTGGTTATCTTCTCCAGTCAGGTTATTTCACTAGAGCTATTTTCCAAACAGCCATGTTAACTGACCTTAAATCTAGCTCTCTCCTTTAATTCATTATTGTCAGAGTCCTGTACCAGGCCAGATTTCCATTATTTTGCCCAGGACTGATGTCAGGCTAACCAGTCTGTGGTTCCCCAACCTCCTGTTTAGAGACAGGAATGAGGTTAGCATATTACCAGTCTTCTAGACTTTTTCCTGTATCCCAGGATGTATTGGAAATTAACACCAGTGGCACAGACATCTCCTCAGCCAGCTGTTCTAGGACTTAATGTTTATCCCCTGCGGATGCTGTTAGGCGTGGTCTTTAGGTACCAGTGGACTGGAAAGTAGCACATCATCCACGTGGGATTAGAGCACATCACCCTGCTCCTCTCCAAATCCGGAACAGGAATCGGTCCTGAACGCGTCTGCCTGTGTTGGGTCATTGTTAACGTCCATCTCCATCTAGCCTGGCTTGTGCAGGCAGACAGACTAGGTGATCACAGTGGTTCCTTCTGGCCTTCACATCTATTCATCTACGCCTGTATCGTTCTTAGGGTTCCTTTTGTTCCTGTGAATCCCCTTGTCCTTGGCCCTGCCAGCGTTGGATTTTTCCCTTTCTAGTTTGCTATTCCCCCTTTCTTTTGCTGCATATTGACGGCTGTCTGTTTCTCCTTTCACCTTCACGGCTCCTCACCCGGGTGGACTTGTCACCAAAATTGTTTTGAGCTTCAGGTTAAAAGTCTGTTCCTGTTCCCCTCCAGCAATATGCCGATACCCTTTGGGGATGCACGAAGGGACCATCCGAGATGAAGACATTACGGCCTCCAGTCAGTGGTATGACTCCACCGGACCCCAGTATGCACGGTGAGTTAACGCTTGGCAAAAGCCGCCCCACAGCCCTCCAGAACGGATACAATTGGACTGAAACTCTTCACTTACGGTGCAATCCCATTTCCCTAATGTCAGGCGTATTAAAACGCGGCGCCCGCCGAGGTGACCCTCTTCGCACTGTAGTCGCACAGCGTGAACAGGTGACCAACATTTTGATTAAAAAACTAGCACAGTCCAACATTATCACAGAGCACATCAAATACATGAGCAGCGGGCTAACAGGTTTCTAAATGCACTTACAAATGGGAAATCACCAGGGAGCCCGTGTGTTTCTAACGTGGTCCCCAGGGAGCAGTTCTTGGCCCAGCGGTATGTTTATGATTTTTAATCAATGACCTGGACGAAAACGTAAAATCGTTAGCGATCCCGTTTGCTGATGATACACAGATTGACGGGGGTTGGGGGAGGGTTGCTAAAGAACAAAGCGCACAGGTCACTAGGTTCGGATCGCTTGGGAAGCTGGCACAAGCAAGCAGTATGCAGCGGCTAGATGTAAACGTGTGCGCCTAGGAACAAAGGAGGCCAGCCCCATGGACCCGGTGCAGAGCTCTGTCCTGGAACGCAGGCACTCTGGGGTCCTACTGGTGGGGGGTTGGCTCTGCAGCCTTGTGGCATGAGTCAGGACCTGGGCCTGTCCGTTAGGCGGGGCGAGCAAGCTGGGTTTGACTGCCGGCCTGGCCAGCAGGTGAACAGAGAACAAGCAGCCGGCGTTTTACCTCCGCCCACAAGCGATGGGGTGCAAAGAGAGAAGAGATGGAACTAAAGGGGCACAGGGCGGGAGGGGGTATGATACACGAGCACACACTGACAGGCTGCCTGGCTCCACTCCCGAGCCAAGGCCAAGCAGCCAGTTGGAAGGGCAAGTGCCGGAAGGCTAGGCCCTGGGGAGTAAGGCCTGTTAGGTGTGCGTCTCTCGCCCCACCAGGTTGCAGAGGGAAGAGGGGGATGGAGCGTGGTGCCCAGCGGGCCTGTTGCAGCCGGAAGACGTGCAGTTCCTCCAGATCGACCTGCACAAGCTCTTCTTCATCACGCTGATCGGGACGCAGGGCCGGCACGCCCGCGCCACAGGCAAAGAGTTCGCCCGGGCCTACCGCATCGATTACAGCCGCAACGGGGAGCGCTGGATCTCCTGGAAGGATCGGCAGGGCAGGCAGGTGAGTGCAGTGGAGGCTCCCAGGGTTCCGAGATCGGCAGAGACTGAATCCCGGGAGACAGGGTGCCCCCTTCCCTTCGCCTGCGGCCCGTCGCTGGAGCAGCGCCCCTCTCTGTCAGCGTGGGCCTTTCCCAGGGCCCCGCCCCAGGGCCCAAGACCCCGGCCTACTTGACTATGCTGCAAAATTATCTACAGCTGAACCCCAAGCACCAGCCATTCCCCTCACCTGGCCAACCCTCCGGCCCCACGTGCATGGCGGCTCAGCAAGACCTGCTGAAATCCAGATCCGACCCTGAGTGCCCACCGTCTCCACTCTCCCCTGCGGTGTCTCCTCTCCTCAGCTACCACCGGCAGAGCCATCTCGACTGTCTCGAGTGCTCCGTCCGAGGTGGATTGGGTGTCGCTCGTAGGCCAAAGGATGCATGGGGTAGGGCTGGGGGGATGCAGGATGCCGGTCTGTAGGAGGCTGTATTGGTTACGGTCGGGACCGTTGCCCCTCTCGGAACTGTCTTCGGACTTAGGCAGACAGTGCGACATTGGTTACACCCAGGTCATGTTTCCAAGATTATTTTTTCACCACCTCTGAGAGCAAGAGACCAGCTGGGGTTCGGCCATAATGACACGAGGGCCCTGGATCGAGCTCGGGGTGGAACGCTAACTGTTGCCGTGACGTTCTTCCTCACGGGAAACGCTCAGCAAGCCCGAACGAGCTCTAACACCGGGAACGCTGGTTGCCGGCTTTTGAGTCTCTTGTTAATGGACGGCAGACGCCCGGGATAACAAAAGGTTCCTGCTGGGAAATCCCGGCCATTACAAGTGTCTTGCTGCTCCTTGTCGGGCGGCTATTACCAATAATAATAAACAGCCTCCAGTGTGAGGGGAAAGGGGGCGCCCGGTGGTGAGGCGCAGGGTTCAGGCCCCATCGTGCCGACCGTTCTGGTCCAACGTCCTCCTTTGCCTACGTCTAGTCACTCGACTGGAATTGCAGCCACGGTCTCCAAACTGGAGCCCAGATTTTCCTTAGCCGTGTCCCCCCCCTCCCCGAGCAGTGAGCGGCTTTGTGACTGGACTTCCTGGTCCGTGCAGCCCTGGAGCCAGGCTTAGTTTCCCCAGGATCACCCCGTCCGACCCCATTGCAGCCCGTGGGTGCGTCCTGCCGTGTCTGGAGCTGGTCACTGAAGCCCCCTCTGTTTCCAGGTGATTCAAGGCAACACCGACACGTACGATGTGGTCCTGAAAGACCTTCGGCCCCCAATCATTGCCCGCTATATCCGGGTGATCCCCGTGACGGAGCTGCCCATGACGGTCTGCATGAGGGTGGAGCTCTACGGCTGCCTCTGGTTTGGTAAGGGCCCTTTGCATGGTCCCCTCTTCACGGCCTACCCAGGGCCCCTGGGCTGCCCGGCCCCGGCCCTGTGATGGGGGAATGCCGGTAGCCATGCTCCCCACGGGAGTGCAGGCCCTTCCTGCTCCCTGTGGTCCAGGGCTTGCTCCAAGCAGGAAGGAAGAGGAAATCCTGTGGACGGAGACAATGGGGAGCAGCTTCTGACCTGCTTTCTCCATTCTCATCTTTTCTAGACGGTTTGGCGTCCTACAGCATCCCCGAAGGAGGGACCATCGCAGCCCCTGGCTCGCCGATCGTTTACCTGAATGATTCCACCTACGATGGCTTCCAGGAGCGCAGGTGGGACTGGGGCTCCGGTCTCCCTCCGGCACTGTCTCCTCTTCGTCCCTGAACCTCTCGCTACACGTGTAGTTCCAGAACCTTCTGGAATCGGCCACGTTGCCACTCGCGGGACGCGGTTGATTCTGTTCCTCTGGGGATGTGTTGGCCAGGTGCTGTCCCTGCAGGGCGTGTGGGCCGACAGTGCGTCAGACTCGCGCCCCTGGTAGCTGGTGAAGGTTAGCGGGAAGGTATAGGGTCCTGCTGGACACACAGGATGAGGGATCTGCATGTACCACTTGGTACGTGGCCAGCTGTTCTCCAGGGGGCTGCCTTCCCCCTTTGGCTCAGGGGAAAAAAGCTGTTTGTCCAGCTTCAATGGTTTGAATCTCAGCATCTCCTGTCATTAGATAATTATCATCTGATTCCCCCATAATTTCCTGCAACTGTGAAAATTTAAATTGAAAGAAAAATTAAAATGCTTAAAAAATGAACATCAATATTATCCGTCAAAATTATTTAAAAAAATCTGCCAAGGCTAGTTATGGCCACTGCTTTTAACTTTCCAATCATGCGACTTCCCATTGGGTTTCAGTAATGCCAGCCGTGTTGAATGTATGCGCATAAACGAGCAATTCCAACTCATCTGGTTTGTTCCGCAGGCTCTAGCAGTGGTCTGCAGGCAGCTACTTTCTTCTCTTCATGTTCTTGTGCTTCCTGATTGATGTTCTCACAGTCTCCATGTTGAGCTATGGCCTCATTTCTTCCCTCCGTTCATACTCCCCGGTTGTGTTTCATTTAATGCCCTCCTGACTACGCCAGCAACAGGAGATGGGTTCCTCTTCTGTGATGTCCTCATTTAATACCAGGCACTCAAGTTCACCCATCTGAGCATTTAGACTTCTAGCATTTGTATCCAAGCACTTGTGAAATGTGTCACTTTTTAGCTGTCTGCCATTGTGTGATGTAACTGAATGGGATTCTTTTACATGTGAATGTTTCTCTTCAGTTCCTACCTGTATTTTATCAACCTCCATCCTTCCCGCCACACTAGTGAATAGAGAAGCTACCCTTTATAAGATCATGGCTTCAGTTTCTTCTAACTTCATCAACTTGACTAGTTCTGGGGGAAATGTTTCAGACTGATTTTTTTTTTAAAAGGTTCAGCAAAGTCAGTTCAGCTGTTCCCAAGAATGAAATTAAGGGACAATAGGTTGTTTTGTACCTGTTAAAACTGTCCTGCCACCATTTCGTTGAGAAGTCCTAGAGCGTCACTGCTGTAGAGCAGGAACATGAGACTTTACTTCTGGGTCACGCTTATGCCAGCGACATGCCAGTTTCTGTCTGCCCCGGGGAAACCTGCAAACTAGAATAAGAGGGACGGCTCAGTTGGCGTGTGCAGAGTGGTTCAAGTCTGATTGTTTCATTACACAAAGAGAAGGAATGCGAACGAGCCCGTAGCCTGATGGGTAGGGAGCTCCTTAGGGGAGGTGACTCAAGTTCAAATCCCTGTGCCAATGAATATTTAAATATTTATACAAAGTGAAACAGCGTCAAGAGGAGAGGGGAAAAGCCCCGCCCCCGTAGCCCGGTGGCTAGGACAGTCACTGCTGCAGATTGGCTGGACGTTGGCAAGTCAAATGTGGATTCTGTTGTGTAGGGTTTTGCCAGGCAGTTGTCGTAGGGATGGTCTAGAGCAGTGTTGCTGAGAGTGTTCTGTGGTCTAGAACAGTGTTTCTGAGTGCTCCGTGAAATCACGTCAGAACCACGTTAACTGGCCGCCCCGGTTTGTTTATTTACTGGCGCCGTGGCCACGGAGCCTCGCGGCTCCCATTGCAGCCAAGGGGAGCCGTGGAAGTGGTGTGGGTCAGGCCACCCCTTCCCGTGGCTCCCCTTGGCTACAAAGAGCAACACGGAGCCAGTGGGAGCCACGAGGCTCCGTGGCCGCGGCGCCAGTAAATAAACAAACCGGGGCGGCCAGTTAACGTGTTTCTGAACGTGGTTTCACGGAGCACTCTCAGAAATACTGCTCTAGCGCATACTCCACGAGTTCTGCCACGAGGGATGGGAACTGGGCCGCATGACCCCTCAAGCTCCCACCTGTCCGGTGAGTCTCTGGTTTGCCTATGGGCGGAGAAGGTTGTAAATGTCCCTGAAACGAGAGCTGCTGTGAGTGACGTTTCTCCGACCGACTCCCCCCGTGGCAAGGAAGTGCCCTACACGGGCGGCTAAACAGGGGACAGCAGGGACCACTCCCTCCTCCTCAGGGCCAGCTCGATCCATTCCTGTGCCCTGGGCAGCGGGCGCGCGGCCCCACCCCTCCAGCGCGCAGCTCTCCTTACAGCTGCCATCAGGCGCCCCCCATAGGTTGGCCCCCAGGCAGCTGCCCGGCTCGCCCCCCCCCCCCCTTAATCCGGCCCTGCTCCTCCTGCCGGTCAAAGTCACAGGTGGTTTGGGGTTGACCGAAAGTGCATTTTTCGGCTGTAAGCAGTTCGTCTGAAAACATTCACCCAGCTCTGCCATGGAGGCTGCCGGTCCCCTTCCATGCCCAGGCGAGGTCCAGGAGTCCCAGCCAGGCCCGTGCTGTCGGACACTGGAACTCCGGAAGAGTCTGCAGGAGCAAATGGCTGATGTGTGTCACCCTCATTCCATAGGGATTCTCCTAAGAGGTTAACTCAGGTGCCCAGCTCCAAGGCCCCATCTCTCCAGAGAGCCAGAGCTGGGGGTGCCACTGTCTGCGGCTGGTTTTCGAGGCCCCTTGCTCAGGTGAACAGTCAGGCACGAGGCCCCTCGGCCTTTACTCACATCTGCATAGAAGTCTCTTCATCGCTGTCCTTGCCCAGTCTGCAGGGGAGGAAGGCAGGTGGGGTCCACGCCAGCCTGTGGGGCAGAGGCTGCGGGCCAGCCCAGCTTGTGCACCAGCTTGTGCACTCCACTTGCACGAGGATCAGCAGCGGGACAGATTATACCTTCCTGAGACACGGTCTCAGTGCTGCTCCTGGGTGGGCAGCTCCTTACAACCCCCCCGCAGCGCAGTGGCCACAGTCCCAGGCTGAGCCAGGAGAGGAGCGGAGGCCCAGTCTGTGAGTCTCTTCCCTCTGTCTAACCCTTCTCCGTCTCTCGCCAGGCACCTGTACGGAGGCCTGGGCCAGCTCACCGACGGGGTGCTGGGCCTGGACGATTTCACCCAGAGCCACCAGTACCGGGTGTGGCCAGGGTACGACTATATCGGCTGGAAGAACGAGAGCTTCAGCGCAGGTTTCGTGGAAATGGAGTTTCAGTTTGACCGGCAGAGGAACTTCACCTCCATGAAGGTACGGCCGTCTCTCCCCTCCCCCGCCGGCCTGGGGCCTCCGTGGCTGTGGGTCTCGTGGGGCACAGGAGTCCCGATTCTCCTCAGCGTCCGGCTCCGGACTGAGACCCCCTCTCAGGTTCTGTTCCTGGTTTGTTGCAGTGAGTCGGGTTCTGCGTGTGGCCTGTGGTGTCTGGCAGCGAATGGCTTTGCTGACAGAAATGTGGGTGGACACAGGTTGGGACGGGAACGTTGGAGAATATTTTAAACATGCAAATTCAAGGTTTCCCATTGTTTGTGTCTATGGAACAGTCTTGCCTCTGAGCAGCGTCTTCCCCTCCTCCCGGGAAGCGGCTGCCCTGCATGTGGGGGTGAGGACAGGCACCCTCTGACCCCGGGCCAGGCGAGGCACCTTGGGGTGCTGTGGCATTATTGGGTGCAGGGCAGGCCCCTGCTGCGCCAGAGCCCAACATGCCAGCTGCAGCTCCAGCAGCTCACACTCCAGGCTCTGGTCACAAGAGCGGCAGCTCCCCCCCCCCCCCCCCCGAGCCAGCCACATCCTCGATACAGTGCTCTGAGCAGCTTCTCTGCATCACACTAACAGAAAGAGCCTCTCACGCCGGAGCCTCTCTCAGGCTCCGGCAGAGTGTGCAAACTCTTGCCCCCGGCCGAGGGGTGTGTGTGTCAAACAGCGCCTGCGGGCTACAGGGAAGGGGCTCAGACCCCAGCGTTGCCCCTGCTCGGGCTGCCTTGGGCTGACAGGTGGGCTCACCGCTGTACCTGCGAACCTCAGCATCTCCTTTCGCCCCTGGCTTCGAGGGCTGCCCCACGCAGGGGGATGGGGACAGGCAGTCTAGGGTGCCTCCTAGCTAGTACAGGGGCGTGTGTCAGTATTTGGGGTCTCCGCTGCTGCCTGGCTGCCTACGTGTCTCCACCATTCAGCCCGTAACTCTGCTGTTCCTGGCATGGAGGTGCCGCTGTATTAAACACGGCGTTTGAAGTGAGCCTCACAGTTCAGCCTGCTGTGTGGAACTGGCCGGCTCTCCCGCTACCTGCCCTGCCACCCAGAGCTGCCTCGTTTGCAGAGGTGGCGAGTGCTGAGTGTACGTTTCTCTCCCGCTCATCGATAGAGACGTGACTAGCGCGGGGCCGAGAGCAGAGCCTTCTCGCCTCCCACTGCAGAACGAGCCCCCGTTTCTGAATTTGAATCTGCCCATTAGCTCGTTTTTAGTCCATTGAATAGACGCTTGCAGACAGGACTAAATCACGCGCCTTCCAGGCCTACGAGTCTTGCGTCTCCGCGCTCCCTCCTCAGCCTCAGTTGTCCTCTCGTGACGAATACCGGACTGCGGCACCAGGGCTGTCTCTGTGCCGCCGGGGAGGGCGTTCGTTATTCTGCAATACCCTGGCTCTGCATGGGCTGGGTTCCCGAGCCGCCTCTGGCCCAGGCCGGCGTCGGGCTCACACGCCCGCGGTTGCTGCCCGTCGAAGGCCTGGTCCTGGTGTCAGCGAAGCTGCTGGGAGCTGGAGGCGAGTTCAGGCTGCTGATGCTTTTCCCTCCGGCCAGGTGCATTGCAACAACATGTTTCCCAAGGGGGTGAAGATCTTCCACAAGGTGGAGTGTCTCTTCAAGCCGCGGCTGATTGCCGAGTGGGAGCCCGACCCGGTGGGCGTCTCCACCATCTTGGATGACAAAAACCCCAGCGCCAGGTTCGTGACCATCCCCCTGAACCAGCGGGTGGGCAAGGCCGTCCTTTGTCGTTTCCACTTTGCCGACACCTGGCTGATGATCAGTGAGATTTCCTTCCAGTCTGGTGAGTCTCCGCCCAGTCCCCGGGGCGTGGGGAGCAGGGGGCAGACTGGGGGACCTTGAACAGGGGCTGAGGGTGGCAGCGGAATGGTGGATGGCAGATACCCAGGGATCAAGGCTGGGGAGCGGGACCTTCAGCAGGAGGAAGGGGGAGGCGAGGGAGAGACGTGAGGGGCTGGCAAGGGAGAGGCGTCGGGGGGCAGTGCGGGGGCAGCGAGGGAGAGGCAGGGGTGTGGGGGGGCAGCAAGGGAATGGTGTAGGGAGCGGTGAGGGGGAAGCGGGGTCGGCAAGGGAGAGGCGGGGGCGGCGAGGAGGAGGCGGGGGGCCAGGGAGAGGCATGGGGGGGCGGCGAGGAGGAGGCGGGGGGCCAGGGAGAGGCGTGGGGGGGCGACGAGGGAGAGGCGTTCGGGGGGTAGCGAGGGAGAGGTGGCAGAGGGGCGGCAAGGGGAAAGCGGAGGGCCAGGGAGAGGCATGGGGGCTAGCGAGGGAGAGGCGGGGGCGGCGAGGAGGAGGCGGGGGCCAGGGAGAGGCGTGGGGGGTGGCGAGGAAGAGGTGGGGGCGGTGAGGAGGAGGCGGGGGCCAGGGAGAGGCGGGGGGGGTAGCGAGGGAGAGGTGGCGGGGGGGCAGTGAGGAGTAAGCGGGGGGTCAGGGAGAGGCGGGGGGTAGCGAGGGAGAGGTGGCGGGGGGGCAGTGAGGAGTAAGCGGGGGGCCAGGGAGAGGCGGGGGGGGGTAGCGAGGGAGAGGTGGCGGGGGGGCAGTGAGGAGTAAGCGGGGGGCCAGGGACAGGCGTGGGGGGTTAGCGAGGGAGAGGCGGGGGCGGCGAGGAGGAGGCGGGGGGTAGCGAGGGAGAGGTGGGGGGCCAGGGAGAGGCGGGGGGTAGCGAGGGAGAGGTGGGGGGCGGTGAGGGAGGGGAGGTGCAGGAGAGGCGGGGGGCCAGGGAGAGGCGGGGGGTAGCGAGGGAGAGGTGGGGGGCGGTGAGGGAGGGGAGGTGCAGGAGAGGCGGGGGGCAATCGGAGCAGGCACGAGGCTGCTAGGGAGCAAGGGTGCAGCATGCACAGGGCGCAGTGGCGGGGGGGTACGGAGCAGTCGGGGGTGGGGAGCAGGAGTGGGGGGCAAGCCTGGGGTGGGAAGTTGGGGAGCAGGAGCACGGGGGGGTGAATTTTTGGCCTGTGGCTCTCAGGGGGAGGGGGCTCCCGAGCTGGCGCACAGGAGAGGAGATTGTTGTTGCTTTTCCAAACTCTCCTGGTTTTCTGGTCCGTCTGCAGCCATGCTGGGCCCTGGGTCTTCACAGACAAGGGTTCATTGTGACCCCTAAAGCCGCAGCCTGAACAGGGCAGCCTCCCGCCTCTGCTCTGGCCTTCCTGGGGCACTGGGCCCAGAGCCCTTCCCAGGCCGGCCGGCCCAGCCGCCAGAGAGGCCCTCACCCTGCGCCCCTTTCTGTGACCTGCCCCGGGCTCCACGGAGGCGCTGGAGGCGAACACGCGGACTTGCTGGGGATCCGCGAGCCCGGGGGCGGGGGCAGAGGTAGGGAGCCGGCGACAGACTGAGCCCTGCTCTTCCCCTCACAGACATGGAGAACGTGAATCCCATGGTGGTGACTCTCGCCACAAGCACGGCGGAGCGGCTGGAGGCAGCGTCGAATGCTACTGAGGCGGCCTGGGGTAAGGACTGGGCGCTGTCCCGCCTCCGCTCCGCAGACACGCCCGGCTGTCCGGGCGGATGGACGCCCACGCTCTCCACGGGACGGTCCCGGCTGCGCTGTGTTCACCCAGCATCCCTCCACAGCCAGCAGACCGGGGCTGTGTCTGCCCTGCCACCGTGCCGGGCGTGGGGCAGGCCGGGCCACCTCGGGGCAGGTGAGCCAGGCACACATGGGCGACCAGTGACACCTTGCAGCCTACCCTCTGACATTGAGTCCAGGGCCTTTCTCCTCCCTGCGGTCAGTTCCAGTGGCCCACGGCCACCGTCGGCAAAGGCTCCAGGAGCCGCCGGCACCAAGTCACTTGAGAACTTCCAGGACAGGAGACTTTCTGATAAGCCAGCGTGCCCACCGAGTCCTGTACCCCCCGGGCTGGCAGTCCAGCCCCCTGCCCACCGAGTCCTGTACCCCCCGGGCTGGCAGTCCAGCCCCCTGCCCACCGAGTCCTGTACCCCCCGGGCTGGCAGTCCAGCCCCCTGCCCACCGAGTCCTGTACCCCCCGGGCTGGCAGTCCAGCCCCCTGCCCACCGAGTCCTGTACCCCCGGGCTGGCAGTCCAGCCCCCTGCCCACCGAGTCCTGTACCCCCCGGGCTGGCAGTCCAGCCCCCTGCCCACCGAGTCCTGTACCCCCTGGGCTGGCAGTCCAGCCCCCTGCCCACCGAGTCCTGGAACCCCCGGGCTGGCAGTCCAGCCCCCTGCCCACCGAGTCCTGGAACCCCCGGGCTGGCAGTCCAGCCCCCTGCCCACCGAGTCCTGTACCCCCCGGGCTGGCAGTCCAGCCCCCTGCCCACCGAGTCCTGTACCCCCCGGGCTGGCAGTCCAGCCCCCTGCCCACCGAGTCCTGTACCCCCCGGGCTGGCAGTCCAGCCCCCTGCCCACCGAGTCCTGTACCCCCGGGCTGGCAGTCCAGCCCCCTGCCCACCGAGTCCTGTACCCCCCGGGCTGGCAGTCCAGCCCCCTGCCCACCGAGTCCTGTACCCCCCGGGCTGGCAGTCCAGCCCCCTGCCCACCGAGTCCTGTACCCCCCGGGCTGGCAGTCCAGCCCCCTGCCCACCGAGTCCTGTACCCCCTGGGCTGGCAGTCCAGCCCCCTGCCCACCGAGTCCTGTACCCCCCGGGCTGGCAGTCCAGCCCCCTGCCCACCGAGTCCTGTACCCCCGGGCTGGCAGTCCAGCCCCCTGCCCACCGAGTCCTGTACCCCCCGGGCTGGCAGTCCAGGCCCTGCCCACCGAGTCCTGTACCCCCGGGCTGGCAGTCCAGCCCCCTGCCCACCGAGTCCTGTACCCCCTGGGCTGGCAGTCCAGCCCCCTGCCCACCGAGTCTTGTACCCCCTGGGCTGGCAGTCCAGCCCCCTGCCCACCGAGTCCTGTACCCCCTGGGCTGGCAGTCCAGCCCCCTGCCCACCGAGTCCTGTACCCCCCGGGCTGGCAGTCCAGCCCCCTGCCCACCGAGTCCTGGAACCCCCTGGGCTGGCAGTCCAGCCCCCTGCCCACCGAGTCCTGTACCCCCCGGGCTGGCAGTCCAGCCCCCTGCCCACCGAGTCCTGGAACCCCGGGCTGGCAGTCCAGCCCCCTGCCCACCGAGTCTTGTACCCCCTGGGCTGGCAGTCCAGCCCCCTGCCCACCGAGTCCTGTACCCCCCGGGCTGGCAGTCCAGCCCCCTGCCCATCGAGTCCTGTACCCCCCGGGCTGGCAGTCCAGCCCCCTGCCCACCGAGTCCTGTACCCCCTGGGCTGGCAGTCCAGCCCCCTGCCCACCGAGTCCTGGAACCCCCGGGCTGGCAGTCCAGCCCCCTGCCCAAAGCAGGACCGGCCCCAGCTAAGCCATCCCAGACGATTTGGCCTGGGAGTTGCCCCGTCCTCTCCTGCACCAGGCTGTTCGCGGGGGAGCGCAGCCCCCACTCTCGTGACTTCCGTTTCTTTTCGTTTGCTTCCTCTGCACAGAGACCACGTCTGTCCTAACCAGCACCTGGGTGGGGGAGAAAGCCGACGACTCCAGCACCTCCGTCCTGGTGGGCTGCCTCGTGGCAATCATCCTCCTGCTCCTGGCCATCATCGTCGTCATTCTGTGGAAGCAGTATGTCCACAAGAGGCTG